>NC_044008.1:55657554-65657554 GCF_900496995.4 Aquila chrysaetos chrysaetos
TCCCAACAACAATAATAATAATGGTCAATCATAAACTGATATAGTGCCGGCTTTCCCTCCCTTTTCGCCACCTTACAGGATATCCCGTCTAGCAGCAGGAACAAAACGTGGAAATGAATCAGTCAACAGAGCATTTTCTCCCATTAAAGCTGTTGGCAATTTTGACCCGTGCAGGGGAAGTTGCACATTAAGATGGATATTCCTAATCTGTAGGGACAACTGTCCTCACTGTGGGATGTAGCCTTTTTTTTTTTCTCTCTCTTTTTTTTCCTTTTTTTTTTTGCCAAAGGATGTCATAGGTGAATGCATTTCTGCTGTGCACAGTGCGAACACACACACAGCAGAAAGGCCTGAAAATTGTTAACCCCTTCTTATTTTAGCTTCCTATGCTCTTTTTCCTTCTCTTTCTCTTTCTCTCTTTTTTCATTCAGCTTCCAAGGATCTACTACTTCTCTGGCCTACTGCTATTTACCTTAATAATGCTCAGTAAATCTATTATTTTCCAGCCTTGGGAAACTTTGGCTTTTATTTTCTCTTATAATCCTACAGCTGATACTCAGCAACGGCAGAAGAATATTAAGGTGCTTGAAGAGATTCACATTCCTTATTACCATTCACAGGTCTTCCACATTTGCAAGGTGGGAGAAAGTGAGTTTTGTGCCTAAACAAGGACCATGAGTCAGAATTGAGGTTTTTCTTTCCTGCTGCAATAGTGTCTGAAAGTAGAGATATGTCATCTCTCACATTTGTGCCTCAGTTTCCTTATATCACCCCTTTAAGTGCTACGTACTAAAATGCCATGTTATGCTATCCCCCTGAAAACAAAACCCAAAACCACAATGCCCATTTGTGATTAGGAAAATAGAAGCTTTGTTTTACTGTCTGGGGACTAAAACTGTGAGAAACTCAGTGGTTTCCCTACAGTCATATAGGAAATCTGTGGAAGAGCAAGGCCCTGAGATCAGCTCTGCCCAGTATCCCACTTACGTTTTATACCCTGGTTGATTTTTTCATTACTGCAGTAGTTACCTCCTAATCTAATGACAGTTACTCCACTCACCAGGGGTGTGTAAAGACCAATTCATTCCAGATTGGAAAGTTCTTTGAGAAACCCTGAATGGAAGGTGCTATAGAAGTGCAATGTGTTATTAATAATCTCTCCTATCTGCATAAATCTCCATTGAATCCTCCCAGTATCATTAAAAGTAAAATAATCCCTCAGAACAGTTGAAGAGCTCAAACCTTCTTTTCCCTTTGTAGGTGTCTGGCTGTTTGCTAAATGGAAAAAAAGGCCACACAAAATGCTGACATCTTTTTGTGACCCTTGCAGAGCTACGTAGAGCTAATGAGTTTGTTTTCACTTTTGTAGATGAAATTTCCAGGGGCGGAGGGAATCCGGGGTGGTGCTGGGAAACCGCGGTGCAGCTCCCCGGGAACTTGGCTGAGACCACCAAACTTGTTTCATGTGTGGCCTCTCCTTTTGCCTCATTGGACCAGAATTATTTAATGAGCCTTCTGAGAAACCGAGCTCTGGTCCCTTAAGCTGGAAAAGGATCGTGCGGCTCTCGACTACCAGACCACACAGTTTTCAGGCTCTCTTCTTTGCAAGAGGCTGCAACCACTCCTTTCCTTTCAGCAGCTGATGGTGAAAGTGGGGAGAAAGAGAACAATAACAAAACAAAATTGCTTCCCACAGCTGAGAAAATCACCCTCCCTTTATTATTTTTCCCCCTTTAGGAAAGAAATAAATAAAAGGGAAAGAACCCAAATGGGATCTCTCCCTCTTCAAACATACAAATGATCTTATGTTAGCAGTTGGGATTAAACATCTGTCTGGTGGTTATGTGATCATAACAGATGCTGTGTGCAAACGTTTCCTGCTAGCTTTGTTTTGGTTAATATTGTTTGTGTAGCACATTGGGTTGCATTCAGCTGAAGGGATATAGAGTGTGTTTTTGTTCCCCCCCCCCCCCCCCCCCCCCCCATTTTCTGCTCAACTTCAAGCAGCTCCATCATCTTTTAAAAAAGAAATTGGAGGTGGGGGTGGAGGGGAAGAGGGTCATTGACTGATGTCATGTGGAAAGTGATGTCATACAGTACTGATGAAATGGCAATCCACCCGGGTTTTTAGCCACTTTGATGTTATGTTAGGCCTTTTTCCTCTCTGTTAGGTTGCCCTTGGGTCTACTTGGCCATGCAGCTGGAAATAAATACAGGGATATTGTAATGAGTTTTGCTGTGCAACTGGAGGACCCTGGAACTCAACTGCTCGGGATTTCCATTGTTCTTTCTGAGAAGCCGTGTTTCCAAATGGGGCCAGATGGATGCTGACGCTGCACTCTGAAGGCATTAAGGCTTTTCTTTCTTTAGGGTATTTTTATACTCCTTCGACAGCTAGGGAAACTGAGGCACAGAGTGGTATCTTGAGCTGCCCTGGTCAGAGAGAACATCTGCAGCAGGACGAGGAGCTACAAGTTTCTCATCCCCCATCTTAACCTCTGCTCCATTAAGTCTTACATATAGGTGTGAGACTGACCCACTTCTTTCCTCCTGGCTGAGGAACAGACACTGTATTTCCACAGTTTTGCCTTATTGCTTTTCTACAGTGGCATCCAGCAGGACAATCCTGCTCTCTGCAAAGCTCCCTCAGCTGGTCTGAGCCTCAGATGTGGCTTAGCACAAAGACCCTCCTTCTGCAAAGCAATGCACCTCTCTGTCGAGGTGCCACCCCCATCAGCACCCACCCACCGATACACCCCCTCAACCAATAGAAAAAGCAATCTCTGGAGAGGTCTGTATGCTTCAGCCAAAAAGAATCACTATTAAGTCATGTCACTGAGAATGAATGTCCCCTTTTTCCTATCATCGTAACCTTGCAAAGCCCTGCTGAAGCAGTCACACTGAGTAGAAGAGTTCAGTATCAAAGGACATGGGTTGTGGGAGCTCTTGCTGATGTGCAAGGGTGAAGGACCCATATTGCAAGGACTACATAATCTTGCAAGTAGATGGTCTTGTAAATGATGGCAGGTAGGGCAGATGTGTGGATATTCAAACCTGCTCAGCCAGAAGACTGGCATCTATTCCTTGAGCTCTCTCCTTTTACAAATTGTTTCACTTTATCTTCTCTCCATTTGTCCAGTTGTGGTTGCATTTGTGTGTTAACATTTACCAATCAGTTTTAGCCAAACAAAGATTAAAATGATTCACATTAAATAGCTTCAGGGAAGCCTTTTGCAACACTGAGGGACTTGGGGTCTTTTCACTATAATTACTTTGAAATGTGACTTCCTTTTCCTGGAAAGGAGGGCTGGCCCAGTGAATGAAATACCCAGCTGGACGCTGTAAAAGATGTTGTTCAGTGACTGTTTCAACCACAAACATTCCATATAAAATCAAGAAATTTATTTTAACTCCCTTGTGCCTCAGTTTCCCCAGCCCTAATTGTTCTTGATTGCTTTTTTTTAATAAATAGTTTTGATGAATCAGCATTTCTCAGTGGAAATTGTTTATTTAAACATCCTTCTCCCACCTCTTTCAAACACTCATGCAATGTTCCTCTACTTCATGCATTTTTTTTAGGAGAAGAGATTCAATTAATCACAATGAGTTGCTCAAACGTGGTGATGAGGGTCACGTGAGGGTAGGTAGCTATTTTTCAATGAAGCTGGTGCCTTCCTAAAACCAGTAGAATCAATTTTGTTCATGAGGAAGGCAGTAGCCTTCCAGGGACTAAATTTAAGAATGCAGAGCTTTTTGGACAAGAAAGGACAAAGAGTCCCATAGCCACCTTTTAGTGCTAAATAGGAGGATAAATTGTATGAATACTACATTTATGAGCTCCAGCTTATCTCATGTATGATGGGAGTCAGTTGGAAATTAAAATGCATCCAACTGACTTTGACCACACACATAGTCCATTGGAAAGGAAAAGTATGTTTGTGCAATTGTGTTTCCATCTCCAAAACAGCCTTAGCCTTGTTGGGCGGCCGAGGTCAAGAGTATCCACAGACGTCTCCTTCTGGTTGGTGGGGAAGGAGGTGGTGGCTCTGGGGGATCTCCCACATTGCTACATTTACCTCCCCACTTCCAGCACATTGCAACTCAAATAAGGAGGCACAGGACTGAGGGAAGTGCGGAGACTGGGCTGTGTTTTTATGTGCAGTGGTGGCTGTGTTAGGGGATGGAGGAAACACCTTGGCAGAGAAACATGGTGGAAATTGTCCCGCCAGGGCTCGGTACCATAGATCTGTGACCAACCAGTGAACCTCCACATCCAGAGCAGTGCCTTGACCAGTGTTAAATCTGCTGAGAAATGGCTTTAGCTAAGTCACCTGCAACAACATACTGGCCAGGATATCCTCACAACTGGCTATTTCTCATGTCACCAAGCATATAAAATAATTCCACGTGTTGGCATGCACTAATTCAATAATCTAGTAATATAAATTTAGATAATAGACATTAATACCATGTTTCAAAATACACCCACAACATTTATTTCTCTCTCTCAGGAAAAAAAAAAAAAAAAAAAAAAAGGAGCACACATTGTGAGGGCTCTCCTGATGAAATAATAAAACCCATTCTCATCTAGAAAAAAAGAATCATTATAGGAGGATGGTAATTTACTTTATATGACCTTCAATTGATTATTCTGGGCCTGCTACACAAATATCACAGGAGCTATTGATCGTAAAACCTACCAAATAGATCTCTAATAGCTTTTACTGAGGAAAAGTAATTATGCTAGTGCTGTGGTCAAACACACATAAACCAATGTGGAGGTATTAATGTATAGTATTATTACCCATCTGTCTGAGAAGTATGGGGAAGACGCTTCACAGTAACACGCTATGTCTAAGCACCATGAAGGCTCAATATCTGGCTAACAATTACAGCCAGTTATACTGAAAAATTGATTACTGTAAGTAAAAGCTAAGACTGGAAAGCAGAGGCTGGAGCTTGCTTAATAAAAGTAAAATAATAACAACCATCATCCTAATTGTGGAGGAGTTCTGCTGTCTTATATACTTGGAGTTGAAAATTGAATTTTCCTCTGGTGCCTGCGGCAGGGCATCATTTCAGAAGCAAAGGTGTCCACCTTGGCTGGCCTGGAGATGGGGGATCAATGCCTGTAAAAGGCCAGGTTGTCTCAGCAAAGAACAGACTATCTATCTCAAAGGAAGAGAGCATAAAGAATCTGAAACCCACCAAACCTGCCTGAAAACCCCACATAATGCAAAAGTTTGGGGGTCTGGCAGGGAGGAGTGTTGTGGTGGGTACAGATTGTGACGAGGCTTGTTGCTGCTGTTACTTCTAAAGGAGCTGATTCCCACGTGGGAATCTGGCGGTGGTTTTGCAACTGATTTCATTGGCAGAAGGATCAAAACCTAAATGCTGTCTCTGTGCCATGATGAAAACTTTAGATTTTCTCTCTCTCTTCCACCATATGTATAGATTTTAAGGCACGTCGACTTAAAAATCAGCTTGATTTTATATAAATCTTATTAAAATATAAGTAAAGTTATCGTAACTCAAAGGAATTGAGGAAAAGTATATTTTCCTCAATTTTTTTTCAAGTTGATTTCCCTTGTGCTTTGTGTAGCTCGTTCTACTGTTTCTGTTTCAGTAACTTCACCACTTTCCCTCACTTCTCTGGTCTCATTTCACAGCATAGGGAAATTCAAAAAAACGAAAACAAAACCCACATAAAACCACCACAAAACTTTTTTTCTTAATAGGGTAATGAAAATGTAAATTTTTGAATAACGGAGGGAGGCTTTGTGATTTGTTGTTTTATGTACTGTACTTTTAATGTATTAAAAACTACTAGATTTCAAGCTGGCAGTGTCCCTTAGAATTTAGTACTAAATAATATTCTAGTATTCTGAAGTAATGCCTGAAAGACAATTTATAATCAGACCACCAAAGAGATTGATCAAATATTTATTTATCTGGGAAGTAAGTAATAATTAGTGGAAGGCCAGCACTGAAAGCCCATTCCCCTTTTTAATAGAGAAATGCATATGCAATCAAAAATGTAGAGTGCAAGGATGCTAAACTCAAGAGATCCATACTGAAGAAGAAAAAAAAAATGCTAATTGAAAGAAGTGCTGAGAGAGAGAGACAGAGGAATGTTTTTCATTCCCAATTTTGGTTTAAAAGCAGACAGATTGCATAGTATCATCCTCCAAGCAAGGCTCTGAGATTGAACTGGGGGGACCAGAGTTCACAAGTAACTCATCCCGTGCCAGGAGTTACATCACGAAGGCAGAGCCAAGGCTCGCAAGGGCTCTCCCAGCCCTTCAGAAACAATATGGTTCAAATGTTAATTTCTCTTCCTTTTGGTTTGTACCAGTTTGTGCTGTTAACAAAGTAACACTCAAAGGCTGGAGTCACTACTATCTTTGTGAATGATTTATGATTTGCACTCTAGAGATAAGCAATTTCCATGCCAAAAAAAGGGCTTTTTTTTTTTTTTTCTCTCCTTTTTTTTTTAGAAGCAGACTGTCATTGCTATAGGGAGTGAAGATAATCATTAGCGAGACCTCTGCTGCTTCTTGGTGCTGTTTCCCTTTTGCTTTTGCGTGGGTGCAGGTGGTGAAGGGTTGATGGGTGCAACTCTCTGGATTTACATCAATAATGATTTTGGCCCAGAGCGCGTGTACATCCCAGTCCTGGAGAGCATTGCTTAGACCTTCTTCGACCTTGAAACTAGTATTGATTGAAAATCAATAGGATAGTTTAGGTAATCTGGTGCTCACCAAAATGAGTAGGTCTTCTGCAGGGACACAAATGTCATCATTTCAAGCAGACAGGGAATGCTTTTCAAGCTTTTCCCCTTCTCCATCTCTTCAAAAACCTGGTTTTCTCAAGTTTTCTGTACACTGCTTAATTTCTGCCTAGGAGAACAGCCATGTCTTGGGTATGATTAGAGATAAGAAAGACAGTCAACTGTCTTTCCTGGAAAGGAAGGTGCAGAACAATGTGGTTTATCTGTTCTCAAGACACACTTTTCTCCTATCTCCAAGATGTTTTCTTGGTTTTAGAGTATCTTTGTCCCAAACAATACAAAAGCAGCAGGGCTAGAAATCTCAGTTGCACCTCATAGTTGTTTGTGTATGTTCCTACTCCAAAAGACTTGGAAAGTTTTGTAAACTATTAAGTTATTAAGCAGATGAATATTAAAGGTACACATTTTTGAAGTTTCACTACAGAACTATGAGTCAACTGACAGCATATATCTCAGGCAGTGATTTTTTTTCTTCAAAATGCCATGAAGAATTGCAATATACCATATAACAAATACAGCTCTAGTGTCATAATTAATTTTTTAAAAAAGAAGTCATTTACAATTTATATGTGCACAAAACGGCTCATTTTCCCTCTGTATTAATTAAAACTAGCTAAGATTGTTCAGAACTTTAATTTAGCTCCAAACTCAACTATGTCCTGTCCTGGCACATCATAATCTGCAGAACATTTAATGACAAAATCACAGATGCTCTTAGTAAGATGCAGCTAAAGGGCAAGCCTCATCAGGAGCTGTAAATAGAAACTTTATAACAATCTCATGAGAAAAAAAAAGAATACCTGTCAGGTTTAGAAGGAAAAGACGAGACTCTCCAGGAAAGCCTGACCAAGAAGTTACACTTCTGGAGAATTAATATGCTGGATATCATTAACAATTGACTTTTGCTGCTTTTATTGAGCTATTTTCAATGGTCCCTATAACTTACAAAGAGGAATGAGACAACTTCAGTAGCAAATTTATGGGCTTAACCCTGAGCTCGGTTGTGTTGATGGGTATCTTTCCATTGACTTCACTGTCTCCCTGACCGCAAGCGTGGCTGTGACAGGGGAAAACACCGTGTCAGTGATGGTGTCCTGCCATACGTGGGCTAAAGGGACACACACAGACACTAAAAGAAAACGTCAGCATTTAAGTGAGACAGGAATTTAAGTCCAGAGATTGGAAAAAAATGGATGATAAAAATATGAAAATACAGCAGGGAAGATACGTAAGAAGGCAAATATTAAGAAGGGTCAAGAAAAGCAAGGGGAGAGAAGTAGTGAGTGTTTTAATGGTCATGTGTGTACTGCCTGTGGCAGGAGGGAAGATTCTTGGATAAAGGCTCTCAGCGTAGCTGCCACAGTCACATGGATCTTACCATTTTAGCTGGTAGGTACAATTAACCAGGTCATTCCTTGGTAATTATTTTGTCACCAAAACATGTCTCTGGCTCTCAGATGGTTTTGGTTTACAAAAGGCAGCACAGGACCACAGAGGCAAATTCAATTCACAAATGGAAAACTGTAGCACAAAATCACCTGCTTTTTCTACATTACAGGCTGGATTTCAGCTGTGCCCCACACTTCTGTCGCAGAAACAATGACAGAGGGAGAAAGAAACCGCGACCTCCCAAAATCACAAAAGCAAGACCTGTTCGTTCCTGACTTTAATATGTTTAGCTGATTACAAGGACACTGTTAATGGTGTTATTCTTACTCAGCAATGAGAGGGGGAAAGGAAGAGAGCACACCGGTGCCAGGTCAGGGTGCAAGGCTTTCCTGCCGGTGCGCGTCCCACCTGCCCTGGCTGATTGGTTATGCTTGCTGTCGGAGCCGCCGCGCGCACGGCGGGAGGATTTGGGGATGATTAATTGCCCTGTCTTCTGAGCAGAGAGTTCGGAGCAGCAGGGTTCTTCGTGTATGTAAATACACGTGGGCTCAGCACTGTACCGGCACAGAATGAAATGAATAAAAAGACTTAACAAAAGGACTCGACTCTGAATGTTTAGATGTTGAAGATTAGTTTCTATTATGTCCCAGTGGGAGAAAAGAATATGTCATATGGGAAACTGGATAGGCTTCATGTTGCAGAGAAGTGAGAGAGCCCGCTTCCCGAGTGTGGCTCGGCTTGTGCTACCACTGGAATCAGCTCACAGACCCCCAAAAAGCCCAGGTGCTTACACTGGTTATAAAATATATCTCTACCAATCCGTAAGTTAAATTGTGATCTCTGCTGTGAGCAGTGCACAGCATATAAAAAAACCCCAAACCCTTCAGAATTCAATTGCATACTTAAATAGTTGGTTTCTGCTTTTCTTACTTATATCTAATTCAAATGTGCACATCTGTTGTTATATTGTACGGCATTAAAATCATAATAGACCCTGTTTTGTGTAAAAATGTAGGCTCAGAACCCAGCAAGCAAGGAAGCATCCCGTAAACTGCAAACAGCAAAAAGAAGAAAAGTTTGGTCTTTTTGGTGAATAATGTGAAATGAAACATTCCTCTAGCATTCTTCTTCCCCACAAAGGTTACGATTTTTCTCTCTTTTTTTAATGCTCTACGTATGCATTTTTGCATTCATTTTTGCATCATAAAACATTTCTTAGATGGGAGTAAATCTTCCTTAATATTTTCCTAACTTCTGTGTGTTTAAAAATCACCTGCAATTTCCTAGATGAAATATTTTCTGTGGCACTGTGACAAAGGAGGGAGACCAGATGTTTTCAGAAAATTCATTTTTTAAACTGTTTGGGTTTTGCTGGTTTTTTTTTCTCTCTGTGCACACTTGTAGAACAAGCTGTAAAAACAATGCTTGAAGAATGAGCTGATTTTAAAAAAATATAGAGTCAAAGAATTTGAAATAGGAAAGATTTTATTTTGGATATCCTTTCACCAGGGGAGATTATTATTTATGGACTGCATTATATATCTTGCCTGGTAATCAGCAGTAATATATGTCTAGCAATAGTAGAAAAATGAATTTCAGGAGTATCTTGTATTTTAGAAAAAATAAATTATGAAACACTTAAGAAAAATGAAATAAAACTACAGATGAATCTGCAGCCTCAGAAAATCAGATAAACAAAATGTTCCAGTTAGTTATTGCCACACTCAATAGCAGTACATGAAATTGTATTACAGGCTGTGAAATGAAATAATCCCACCCTGTGACAAGCTGGCAGAATTTGCCTGAAACTCCCCAGCCTTTTAGCAGACTTTGATCCCTCCAGGGACTGGGGTTTGGGGTTTTTGCTGAGTCACAGAGGCAGGAGGTTCGCCACCTAATCTGGAGATAAAGGAGAGGTGGTGGCTGAACCCAGGAGGACCAAGGGTGTGGATTGAGCCATTCAAAGCAGAAACTTAATTACAGCTGAGGTTAGATGAATGGTTGCTCTGAACCTGCCATTGTTTTATTGTTAATGTCTGCTTTAATACCTCAAAATTTCAGTCAGGGCAAAGTTGGGTCACTAACATCTGAATGATGCGAGCACTTGAGTATTGTAGATTTAAAAAATACAAAGTCACTACAAGGGTAGGCAATTTCTTTTTTCCCCCCCCTCAAACAGTCCTTCTCTGTGGATTGAAAATTTGCATTGCTTTTCTAAACTACGAAGTATCACTTAAAAAATGTATTCATGTTTTCTTGCACCTTTTTACAAGCACTCCAGCACCCAGTAAATAAAAGTAGCAGCCTGTGTCCCTTTTAGCAAAAGCCATATATCTGCTCAGACTTGTAATTTGCTCCGTTTATATCCTTTGCCCTTGAACTCTGGTTATTAACGCAATGTTTCTCCAAATGATGCCATATAACTCTGCTCCAAGCACATTCCTACTGACACCACACAAACAACAAAGCCAGCTGAAAAAGGAAGAAAAAAAAAAAAAAGGAAGGTGAATTGCATGTGATGGAGAACATTACTCAAAATGATATAAGTTACAGAGTTTCTCATGTTACCGGGGTGGAACGTGGGTTAGAGACCTCGCCTGGCTGTGACCACCTCTTCTCCAAAAATCTTCTAAACAGCTTTCAGCAGCCAGTTACCTGTATTCAGAGATAACATCTTTATGCTGAGCAGAGATCCTGCTAAGGGTCTGCTGTTGTGTTGAAGAGAGACAGGCTGTCATGCTGGTAAAAACTCCCACCTCACTACATCGGGACTATTGATCAGGCTAAAGAACTTGCAATATGCTGCTGAAAACAGAAATGAACCAGAGGACGGAAAAATAAAATAGAAATGGGGGATCAACAGGTGGCCGGTGTAAAACATTCTTCCAGGAAGAAATGAAATATCTGTGGCAATATTTGCTCTGTCATAAAGCAGTGTAGAAATCCGAGGGGCAATTAGTGTTGTTCAAAACACTTTGTCTTAAGTGTTATCAGACATCGAAAAAAATTCTCCTTGCCCCAGTGCCTCCCTCTTAATCTTCATAAAGGAAGGATTCTGCTGAAATACAGATCTTTACACGCATTGCAACTACTTTCCTACTTTTCTACTCAGTTTCATTAAATAATAAGATACTATGGCACCATCTAAATATTGACTGATTTTTATTAGTCTTTCCATATCTGTTGGCTAGCTGACAGTAAGGCATCAGGCAGAGATCTGGGCTTACTCTGATGCCAAGGAGTTCTTTAAGAGCATGGACAAATCATTATCCCTTAATGTGATTCCATTTCCCTTCTTGCCTTGTCTGATCTGTTCAGATTGCAAGGTGTTCTCAACAACAAATGTAGTCCTATGTGTTTGTAGGACTTCGGCTAGGATCTGAAGGTCCTACTAGTGCAAAGAGCTGAAGATAAAGGGCATTCCTAGATTAAGACGATGTGTGGGAAAAGTAAAAGGTCTAAATTACCTTGGTGACACCACAGATTTCAAGAACACATTTAAAAAGACACAATTCCTTGTAGATTTTGAAAATGCAGGAAATCTTGCAAGGAAGGTCATGCTTGTGAAAATCCCAGCTTCATTTCTTTAGGACTGCTTTTCTGATAAATCTCAGGTAAACCTTTAATCTGCTGAACGCACTGTAAGAACACATGCCTGGTCATTCTCCACTTCCTGTTCTCACATCCATTTGGCACAACTTCTAATATTGTACATTGTATAGGATGGCTTCCACAAAATATTCCTTTTCCGGCTTAAAACCAGACCATTGCTCTGAGTTGGTTTTGATTGTCTGGTTTTTGTTGGTTTTCTTTTGGGGGGGGCGGAGAATATTGGGGGAGGGGTTCAGTAAGAAATCACTGATCCCACTGCTCGAATACACTAACACTGAATTTGCTGTGTTCTAGGGTAGTGTTCTGGTGGCACAGCTTTAACAGCATAGAGAGATTGATCACTGAAGCACGGGAAGCAACAACCAGAGCAGAGCAAATACCAGAGGAGACAAAATGTTCAAATGAAGCTGTATGAAGATTTATTCAGTTTTAAATACATTTGCTTTGAATGTATTTTCTCCCCTTCTGCTTCCAGGAACAAGTTCACTGTCAGGAATACTCGTAGACCAGCATGGGTATTTTAATTTATTATTTTAGTTACCTTAAAGAAAACAGTAGAGAAGATTCCCAGAAAACTAATTCTGATGTTATAAATATTTGAATTGGAAGCTAAATTCTCAGAAACACTTTAACAGTTAAAGACCAGCAACATGCCCAACTGGTACCTCTTCTCAGAATTAATCAAGTCAAGACTGAACTCATTGCCACTACTGATTCAGCTACAGAATAATGTGAAATAATTATATTGCAATCTATCAATATGTACAAGAAACCATTTCTTGCAGTTGACTCTTGTGAAAGTTTGTAAATAACTTCTTAAAATTAATTGTTGCTAAAATAAAACAGTGTTAGAATTGTTATAACAGTGAGAATGGCACGTTTCCCTATTGCTGCTCTGCCTGGCTCTTTTCATTCCCCTTCTGCTGCAGCCATTTCCCTTTCCCTTTTCCGTGGCAGCATTGGCTTGACTCTGGGCCTCCACTTTTAGGAAAACAGTAAAATTCAATTTTGCCTGTACTTCTGAGGAGCTGTGAGCCAGATCATGCTGTTTCTTTTTGCATTTGGATGAATTTTCCATTTTGAGCTCTCTGCATGTGAGAGAGGAAAGTGGAAGCAGATAGCTCAGCACAGTTATGGTCTAAAAAAGAAATCATCAAATTTTAGACCAAGCTGGTAAGCTTGACAAAAGCTCAGTGCAGTATATTTCCATGTTAGCTAGGTCAATACAAGATGACAGACTGAAATACCATACGTGACTCATGGAAGACATTTTTGGGCAAACTGTTATCCTCGGATGAAATTAAATTAAAAGACACCTCACACTGGGTCATATCTCTTTTTTTTTTTCTTTCTTTCTTTCTTTTCTTTTGGTTCCTTTTTTAAACGGCATTGTTATCTCATTTTCAGAAGACTATCACTTTTATCCTGACTTGTCAAACAGCTATTACCATCAAGATGATGAGCTTGATATGCTGCAAGTACTGATTAAGGGGATAGTGCAATTGCTCTTGCTCTACCTTGAAGGAGTAATTTTCCTGTCTGTCTAGTAAGTAGAGTAAAAAAAGCCATATTTCTCCTTATCTGTGGAAGGAGGAGGTTGTCTCATCTTTCTCTGAGCTCTCGTGAGCAGTCAGATATGGTCAATATCTGGCTTCCAGACCTTCTCCAGTGTGATGCAGATGTTGAAGCTTCAAATGCTACAAGAAAGCAATAGCAGATTGAAGGAGTGACAGTCCTCAGAATCACTGAATTGTGCCCAAAGAACAATTTTAATGGCTTTGTGTGGTAGGAGCAGTTAACTTTTGACCATGAGGTAAACCAACTTGTAGGTGCTAATGACCTGCAGTACTTTTTGCAAGATAAAGATTCGGAGGAAAAAACTTCGGACTAATTCTAAATAATCCACTGACCAAAATTCTGCCTGGTGATCACTGTTAGACATACTACATTTCAGACCTGGGCCTATCTTACTGTGAAGTGTTTCTGTGCTTCATTACACAGTTGCTGTATTTCACTGCAAAATGGCAGCACTTCTGTGATGGCAGAAATGATTCCTTTAGAGTATAGGCAACTCCAGCTCAGGCAAAATTCGTGCAGGATTTGAATCATAGGGAGATGCATCTGTTGGTGTATTTGGACAGAACATTTTGGTTTCTTTTGGATGAATAGAGATCACCCTAATTCTGGCTCAAAATAATTAAGAGTAAAAGGTGAAGTGTGCCAGTGAATATTGGTCAAAGCAGATCACACAACTGGGTAAAGGTCCTGAAAAAAATGCACATTTATATGTATGCATAATATACATACATCTAAATATACATATGCTTCTCTCTCTTTCTCTCTGTGCCTCTTTTTCTTTCTCTCTCTCTCCATATATGTGTGCATTCTTACATATATATATTTATCTACTGCAAATTTGACAATCTTCAAAGTTTTTTGGAACTTTTACTGCCTGCTCCTTAGAAATGCAGCTAAAGCTACAAAACCACATTAAAATCCCAGCATAGAATGAAAAACAAAAGCACCTTGCTGCACCCAGGTTTTGTCACCTCAGGGAGAGGAGAGCTACCAGTCAATTGCCAATTTTTCCAGTTTAGGCAAAATATCCAGGAGGAACCTCAAATCTTATTAAAACTGCTTTGGCTGCAATGGCCGCATGGAACTGCAGACTGAACATCTCTCCCCCAGCTGCCTGTCCCTCCTGGTCATCAGCGACTTTGTGCTGGGAACTTCTCTGTTTCACCAGAAATGTGGCTGGTTGGTGCCAGTTGGCCGCACAAAAGCAGGGCAGGGAGGCTCACAACATTTTGGGTTGTGTGTGTGAGTCTGTGGAGGAGGGAAAGAGGCTGAGGAAGACTGACAAATTTTCAGTGAAGGTTCGTTTTGAATTTTTCTGACAATCCACTGGCCAAGGGAGTGTATCTTCTGCATAAGCCAACCCAGATTCACCTACAGATTCACAGACACCTGTGAGCGCCATCTCTGTGTTTTACCATCAATAAAATGAAGACCCAGCCCATTTTGCCTGCCAGGGAAGAGTTCCAAATAAGTGTCATCTGGAAATAAAGGAACTGCAGAAAGATGCATGCAAAATCCCTAAAAAAGGCAGAACTACCTCCTATAAAATAAATTATCTGAGGAACAAGATTTTTATTTTTTTTTTAATTCTAAAGGATGCACTAAGAGCCTTCAATTGTGGAATATCCATCTCAAATGGTAAATAGATGCGTTAGACACAGAGTGACATATGGGCAGATAAATACAGCCATAACTGGTAGGCAAAGTAAGTGCACGCGGCATGTGTCAGTATTGTCTGGTAATTCAGAGCTGTCATAAAACTGTCCCACTTATGATGTTACAGCATTTTTAAGAAACATGAATTTGCAATTTAAACTCTGTTAAATGAAGGCAGGAAGTTACAGGTTACAGAGCTGCATGCAAACAGGGGAACCAAGAGGTTTTTTTCTCAAATCTGTCTCAGCAGGTACAAACTGTGAGGATGCCCTGAATACTTCAGTGTTGCCAGGGACACTGAGTGTATGGGGGTGATCAGCCTGGAAAGCAAATAAGAGCATTTTCGATGTAATAAAAGTTTGGGAAATTTAATCGTGGTTCTGCTAACAGGAATTTCAACATAAATCAAAATCCTATCATTAAAACTGGGATATAGTCACCAACCTACTAAAGCCCTGAGAAATTCTCTTTCCCCTTTCTTCACTTCTCTTTTTTCCTCATTTGAATAATATGTGCACTTAAAGATATGACCAAGGTTTTCTGTTGTTTTGGATTTGTTGTTGTTGGGTAGGGCTTTTTTACCTCTACAGAAGTTTCTTTGGAAAAATGTTTTAAAAATGTCTTTGGTTCCAGAGCCACACTGCAAAGTAAGTCCGCTGGCTTTATCTCATATACTGTCTCCCCGGGAGTCTGAACTAAATGCATAATTTAAAGAGCCCTTAATCTGCAATGTCATTCCCATTTGGTTGGAGGCAGCCTTCACTTTATGATGTTAACTTTCTCAGCAAAGGGCAATGGCAGTTTTTCCGAGGATGCACTTAGAGGCAACATCTCATGTAAACTGTTTATTCAAGGTGTCCTGACATCCCAGTATAACACTGGGTGACAATGGATAACCTTCATCAAGTTCTCCCATGGGATAGAGGCATTCATGGCAGTGAAAGTGCTGCACAAAGCCAAGAGTAATATATAAAGGACTGGTGAGGAGGGGTGGGAGATAGGAGAAGGAAAATAGCAAACAGAGACTTAAGCCACATTATATTTCATTCTGCATGTTTCACATGATCCAGGTAAGCATCATATCTGCTGTAGGGAGCTTCTGTATTAGCCAGTGCATGGCTTTCGCTAGGAGTCAGGTCCCAGGTCTTGCAGCTTGCTAGCCCTGCCCAAGAAGAGATGGATCAGTCCTGCAGCTTGCTGCTCTCTCTTATTAACATGCATCGCGTGTTGATTTCAACCCCAAGTTCTTTTTGTAATTTAAGGGGTGCAAACCGACCTTTAAATGGGGAGGGCTGTTTCCTTTTTAATTAAATCTCCAGCCAGGCAATTTGCCTTTCCCATCCTATTGAGTTTTTCATCAATTGTTTTTCTTCCCCTTGTGCTGTAGCAAACCACAAGTGCCTTATTACAGTAACTATCACACTGTTCCTGTGCTCTCTCACCCTGAAGGTTGCTTTTAAAGTACAAACACACTTCCCAAGATATGCAACAAGCTAATACCCCAGGATGTATTAAGGACCATTTTGTTTTACTTTAGCTGCATATTAACAACAAGATGATAACCCACAATAGGGGATATTGAGACATCTTTTACCCAGGATATAAGGAGATTCAGAGTGGCATTATGTGTGATAGATGCAATTGTAGGAAACCTTACGCATATCCCTGGTCAAACCATTCATTCCTCTTCTGCAGTCCTTGTTCTAATATGTCTATCACCAGACACATCTTCATGGAAATAGGCTTAAGAAGCTGTGGCTCTCCTACCCTTCCCCTTTAGCAATACCAATACAGCACATGGCCAGCAACTGGTAAGGGAGAGAAAGATCCTTTCACCATAGGTTCTACCCCTCAACCTTCCAGCTGTGTTCATCCCTGGGCTATACGACAGTTCATCATGCAGCAGAACTGACCAAACTTCTTATGGATGATTGATCATGACCTCCAGGATGGTGAGAGCTCATATTGAAATTCCTTCCAGAGCCAGGGCAGTATTGAGCAAGGGGGAGGGCGAGACGCACTTGATCCCCTGCACATTTTCTGATGTCTGATAATGTGTGAGCTCAGGCTCAGACTTTTCCCATAATCAGGATCCGTAAGGTCTCCATCCTTTACCCAACTGCCTAGCTCCATCCAACCCACAGGAGCCTAACTGTGAGTTGTAAGCTAAAAATAAACCTCATATCATATGTATCAGTATCTACACAATGATTCTTCTAATATACGTAGAAGGAGAACAGCCAGTTTGGCTCAGGCGAGTCCCAAACTCAAGAATGTTTTATTCCTAGCTCTGCCACTGATCTGCTGTGGCAAGTTAGAGATGTCTTTTAACATCTTTATATTTCTTGTTCCTACTGCATTGTCTCCTAAATCCATTTAGATTGTAAATTACATTTTGCAAGGAACTTCCCCAACAATGTGCCTTCATGATGATCAGTTAAATATGGGCATTGCCTGTTGGAGCCTTTATAGGAAACAGGAGTAGGCACAGGAGACTGTGTGCATATTTCTGTTGGGCATTTCTGTGTGCGGGAGCATGGGATGTTTGCGTGCATTTGTGTGCAAATGCACCCTCTATCCTCATGAGCTATGAGTACCTGCAGCTGGTGTCAGGGTCTTGGGAAAGTCAATGTACGGTACAGAGGAGCCCAGAGTGACTCTCACAGTAGACAAACTTACCCTCACCGATACTTGGTTGGAAAACCTATTCTTTTTCTGTCTCTTTTTTTTTTTTTTTTTTTTTTTTTTTTGCCCTCTTCCCTGGTTTAGCTTTGGCCTTTGGAGGGCGACAGGTCCTGCTTCAGCTGCTGCCTGCTGGCCCCCCCCAGACCCCCTCACGCTGGCAGCCACTAGATGGGGAGCTCGGCTAATGGGTCCAGCCCTGCTCAGAGCCTGGTCACCATCTGGCAGACAAAATCAGAGGGAGGGGACTCCTCTGCAGCAACAAAGTAGGCCGCCCCGTCTTCAAATTGAGGATAAGAACAAGTGATGGAGTCTCCGGCCACAGCTTGAAAGCAACCCATCAATGTCATCTTGAGTTAAGTACCTGATGCTGGCACTTTGCTGCAGTTCTTGGGGGGATAAGGGCTCTGACAGGGTCATTGTTTCAAGTGGAGTTCAGTCTTTTGTTTGCCATAAACGAAGAAGACAGGAAGTCAGCTGTGAGGTTTAGGAATAATATTTAGATAATTGTGAGATATCTCATCTTAAAGTTCAAACTGATTGAACCTGAGCTGAGTTTTGAGTCAAACTTTGTTTACGGGCCCATCATCTTTGTGGCTGACACTTGCAAAGAGGAAGAGAGGGGGGCTGGGGGAAGGGAGAGTGAAAGAGAATGAGCCAGGACTTACGGTTTCTTTCTGACCTTGGCAAGAGGGAAAAATCCATACGGAAAACAAAACAATAAATAATAATAAATAATAACACCAACAGCGATGCCAACACTCCAGGAGCCGGAAAATAAAAATAACACTCCATTGTGCCCACATTCTTAATAACTCTGCATATGACTATCTAATCCGAGCTTCTGCAAAAATCAGCCAGGAAGATGCTTGCACCAAACACAGCATGAGCCTTGCATTTAATCGGTTACTGTAATAAACATATAAAAAAAGATTTTTTTTCCATGAGAGGACAGAGCAGTGGCTACATAAAAGGACATCAAATGACACATCCTCCATCTCCCAGCAAATAAAAAAGCCATCAGCTCATAACAAGGCGGTGATAAAAGGTGCTGAGGCCAGTAAGATTAAGACTTTGTAATAAGGTTCGGGCGCCAAAACTGACAGCCATTTTCTTTTATATTTATCATGTCTTCACATTGGGGTGAGAAGCCAGGAGTCTGTCCCATTGCTGGCTAGAATTTATAGCAGCTCCATTATTAGGAGATTGCACTGAAATGGGGCAGAGGTATGGTTTTCTGAGAACGCTACAATAGCCTCCTACATTATACACTTGACAGGTTTGTCAGCGCTTAGTAACAAGCCTTGTAAAGTACTTTAATATCATTAGCACTATTTTCTTAATGTGTCTGCTCTCCTAGCAGCCTGAAAATATCATATATCATGGTCTGGAGGAAGGCATACATAGCTATCTCTCTCATTCTTTCTCTTTCTTTCTTTTTTTTACCTTCTCCCTGAAATTTGATTTTATTGCCACACATTTGGTTGATGTTTTAATCAAAATAATGTAGCCATTTTCCTTTATTGATTAACAAGTAAATATGTATAAATATGTAGTTAGGGGTGGGCAACCCTTTTAGAGGATATTGGAAACAACATAATTAATAGCTTCCTCATCTAATTACAGTGCACGTGTTACATCTTCCCATTGTTTTTTCTGGTGATTCTTTTTTTCTTCTCTGCCCCTCCAACAAGAGAGGTCTGTTGCCAGAATGTCTGTGGGTTTCATACAAAGGGGCAGGGGCCATGAGCTGGAAAGGAAAACAAAACAAACCCATGCTCTTGGTCACTTCTCTGAAAATATTTGTGATATCGCTGCTGTTTCAACTGACCGCATGCCCCATCACCCCAAAATTCATCATTCTCGGCAGGTAATGGTAACCTGAAGCTTGTATGCTAACTTTAATTTCTTTTAAATATCCAAGACATGTATGCATGCATTTATTTATTTAGAGCATTTCCTTGGACCCTTTGAGATACAAGTTAAAGCATCATTTGCAAGCCAGGGTGTCACAAAGCAAGGGGTTGCCCTCTGCAGTCAGGGTTGGAGGTCAAACTACCTCAAAAAGAGGCATATATTGCCTAATGGGTATCTACTGTGCTAATGTCAAGAGATGTAAAGTCCATGTCCTACCACAACAATGCAAGAATTGTTTATAATTGTATTTGAAAATAAACATTTATTAAGTGCTCTCCAAATGCATGACATTATAAGCAGGGCTTGGATCTCATTTGGGAACAGGATATGCTTCTTAAATAGGAGTCGTGTTTATTCCTGACGCTGTAAATATTCTCATGTATGACCTTAATCATAAAAATTCCAGCATTGTAAACAACTGTACTAAATCTATACAAAAAAATGGGCTCAGGCAAGGAAAACAAATATGTAAATGAACCTCATCAAAGAGAGTTTTATTATCTTAAGTATGACCTCAGTCAAATGGCTTTATATCTTGGTAGATTGTTAAAGTCAAGTACACAATCTACTTCCGTACTGATGCTGGGACTAAAACATCAGTGCTTTTTAGCCGACATTTGACTGACTTAACTGTAAAGCCTCAAAAATCAGATATTCTCCAAGTGTCCTGTGCTCTTGGTTTTACCGATCTGAAGAAAGAAGGGTCAGGAAAAAATTACATTTGGGAGGGAGGAAGGGAAGTGAAGGTATATTATACCCCAAGAGCACCACAGAGACAACTCCCCACTGGCTCGCCAGAGTTACGCACATGTCCTCTGCCAGCCCGCACACCTATCACAGTGCTCGTGGGTACACTGGCCCCCATACATGAGATTATACCATGAACCACATGCTGTAAAAATCAGCGGAGCTACACGCAAGCTCAGAGCTAGAGAATACGAATAAGAAGTGCTCTAGGGAGGCAGACAGATAGGGCGAAGAGCAATTCTGGACATGTTTCTGACCATGCAGGCATATGGATTTAAAGCGGAGCTACTCCTGATTGCTCCAGTGAGAACAGAGAAAAGGCCTTGCACAGCCCAGCTTTGCTTTCGTGGAAGCTCTTCTCATGATAAAGCAAGTAAATGAATAAATAAGCAACTCCTTGCCATTGCACTCTTTCTCAAGAGCTGCAATATGCAGCAGTATCTTTTAGGCTGTGTTTAGGGGTCTACTGACAGTTGATTTCAAAAAATGTTGGAACAGACACTTGGCATAAAATTGACTGACCTTATTCTTTAATAGATTTTCCTCAGCAATGACAGTTCTGTTTTATAAATATACTGTTTCAAAATTTAGATCAATTTAGCACCAGTTTAACCTAGATGAAAGGCAAACTTTGAATGGATACCGTCAAATAAAAACTATAATATATTTGTCTACAGTGTTACCTGTAGCAGTAATAATCTAGACAGATAACATTAGTTTAAAAAAAACTCCTCCAAAATATACTTCAAAATATTTCAGCTAGGTCTGCATAATAAGAGTGGATAGACCAACTTCACTTTCTGGGTGTCTGTTTAGGCATAATATAAAATAAACCTTTTCTACTGACATTTTATATAACTAAAAAATTTTCAGTTTGCCTCATTTCATAATGTTTTCCACCAAGCTCACTTCACTGGTTTGTTTTATAAATCATTAAGGAAAGGCTCAAAATAAATTAATCTAATATGGAAACATTTGTACTATCTGTATTACTTATTACACATTAAAAGGAGATGCAATAAGCTAGGCAGTAGATATATATATCTCTACATTGTCTCTGGCATATGCCATATGTTTTATATTACTAGCGATGGGTGGAGAGTCTACTTGAACTAAAATTGTAAGGCTTTTTCTAAGATCTTCATGGGAATTGCATCTTCCAGTTTCTCAGTATTGCATAATGGCAGCGAATATAGAATGAAATTCCAAAGAATCAATCACATGTATTTCAACACACACATCACCAAATAAACACATACAGATTCACATAACTCAGTTTATATTTTCAGAGAGCTAATATAAATCCAGATTAATGTTCAAATATAATGTGTAATATCTCTATCTTCAAGAATAAAATGTAAGCCAAATACGATGACAGTGTCCTTTTAACTGCTAACCAGACATGCTTTGTGAATGGCTGCCATGTATTTCGTTTGCATCTAAAATGTCCATCATGGCAAGTACCCTGCAGTTGTAATTAGTGAAGATGCAGAATGTTATCGAATATCACAACATTTTGACTGTCAGATTGCTCTAGCCGAGGAAAGTTACTCTGTAAAATGAGAGGCTGATGTTGCAGTTGTATTGACTTTTGTGTCATGTTTGTTTCAGTTTACTAGTCAAAACAACTTTCAGAGCTCTTCCTTGTCCAGAAGGTTCAGGCTGCCTTATGAAAATGAAGCTGTCTTGTTTTCTGCTTCATAAATCATTGTCAAGCTGAGCCAGATAACAGAAACAAGTTCAGATTCCAAAATGATTATTCTTAGAGATGATGTATTAAGTATACAGAATACAACTTGATTTTCATAAGCCATGTTGACTTTGCAGAACTGAGGCTAGAGGGGAAAAAATTAATGAGTAATTGGAGGTGTGAGAGCCTGCAAAAATCCCAGGAGAGAGGGAACAGAGTGGGTGGGGAGAATTCCCTTTCTGAGAAGCTCTTGAAGTCATTTCAAGGCTGCCATTTTCCCCTCATCTCTGCCCTTGTGCTATTTCACTGTTACAGATAACCCATTTGGAGCATCCTGTAGACCTATTTTACTGCACCCGCTAATGCGATTTTATAACCTTCCCTGGGCTTTGCATCCAGGCTGTGGACTAAGAGTCTTTCAGAAACTATTTCCCTCATGAGCACCAATGAAAGGAGTCAATGCCACTGGAAATTTCCCTCCCCTTCACTCCTCGCCCTCCGTTATATCATGCCAATTTCTTGATGGCTCTGCAGTCCTTTCTCAGCTTTCTGGGTCTCTTTTTATAATCCAGAGAAATAGAAAGTACATGAATGATCCCTCTGTGATTGGATTAGAAGAGTCACAACAAAAATAGCATCGTGGAGGTAAGGTGAATTCTTGAAATACAGTTGCAAGAGGTAGCCCTCCATGGGAAAATATGAAGAGGCCAATGGCCAAGCCTCTTGTACCTCTATAGGAATCCCTTTAGAAAAAAGTAGTGAGTAGGAGGGATAAAGTGGGGTGATAACAGCAATTTGAAAGTGAAAAGAAGGATCTCACTTAGCAGAACTTTTTATTTATACGATATTATCGTATGAAGTAGATCTGAACTGTGAAGCAAGGTCTAAGGTTGTCAAGCTCTGGAGAAGAAGGCATTTAAGACAGCAGCACTTGTGCACTTCAGTGTGAAAATTGTAAAAGAAATGCAGGTAACTGGGCCTGCTTTCAAGCTGACCAAGTCAAGCTGACCCTTCTCTCATGTGGCCCAAACAGATGGGGTTTACATTGTTTGGGGTTTTTTTTAACCACCTGTAAAACAAATGCCACAAAATCAGACACTGCAGCACCACAATCCCCATGCAATCTAACATGCAATGGCTTGACTAAGGCCCCTCGGTAAGGTCCATGGCAGAAGAAGAACTTGAACCAAAGTACACCATGTGCTGGATGAACAGCAATAGCCCTCCCTGAGACGGTCCTTCTTGTCTCGAAACACACGCTCTGTTGCTGGCTGCAACACCTCCCCAGAAGTTCGTCTTTAACACTAAACATCGCAAAAGAAAAAACAAACATAGGAAATTTCAGCTGTGGCTGTGAAAAGAAATCATGCTCAGGGCACCCCTCAAACATGTTTCTTCATTCTTTTAACCAAGAAAAGGAAATTAAAATCAAACAGACCTATGTTTAAGGAATGTGAAGGCTGTGAAACAAACCAACAAAAGCCAGGAAATGTTCAAGTTAAGGCTGTGACACTCTGTCCTTCACTCAAGCTGTTCTGACTTATTTTTTCTAAACAGAGGGGGTTGAGATCAGCGTGTCACCCTCGGATTTGAATTTCCTGTTGTGAACTGGTATGTGCCTGTGCCTTATTAATGTTATTAGATATTGTTTATTGCATTTGTGAATGTGATGCAAGTGCACACATCTAAATTTAAATACACCCACATCTCTATGCATTATATCAGTAGAGAGCCCTGTAACTATCAGAGCTTTTTGCAAGTGCTAAGATTTGTCTCCTTAACAACAATCAACCCAGAAAGTGTCTGTATTTTAACGAGCCAGTAGCCACCTTGGAAAGTCATGCTTGTCACCATAGTGCACACAACAGCCTTTGGAAATGTCATAGTGGCTGTAGGGATAGAGATCAAATCCACCTGCTTCAAAGTCACTCAAGCAAGAGGAGACTTTAATTTAGGCAGCGCTGGGCTCCAGAAACCTGGACAAGTGTTTCTGCTCCCACTCAGTAGAGGGCAGCAGTAGGTGGAGATGCGGGATGTTCAGATGTTCTCAGTAAGCGTCTATCAGAAAATCAGATTTTCCCTGGATATGACAAAAACAACACACAAAAAAAGCTCAAACTAAGCAAGTTGGCAGCCATGTAGATGAGTACATCAGTGAATAGATGGTTCCCATGCAGCTCAGGAACCATTTGTACCATCACCGCACTCCCACCACATCTGGGATTTCACAAGTCACTGGAAGCTCAGTGGGAAGTGGGTGTGTGGATCATATGCTATTCTTCCTCTGGACACATGAGGGATTAGCGCAAGTCAGAGGCAGGATACGAGACTAGATAGACCAAATGTCTGGGCCACTATTGTGAGAATAATATCAATTTAATGTTAGTCTATCATCACCTATTTTGAACTAACCTTTGTCACTGGCTCACTTCTGATCTCGTTTGGAGTCTGAGCACTCCAGCACTGCAGCAGCCGGCACTGGCTTCCCCCAGAACAGCTTTAGCACTGTGAACAATAGATTTTAACCTTTGCCACTTTCATTTTTTTTGGTTTTATTATCAGTCTGTGCTTCCACTACAAACTAAGCGCACAGGGCTTTGAGCTAATTACATTCTGTACATCTGAGCCAACTCTCAGTGCTTCATGCTGACACTCGGATACATCTGGGCCTGATAACAATTACAAATACTCTGGGCATACTTTAAAAAAGGGCTTATGTTACAATGTGAAACAGCATGTTTTACAGTGCTCATAACGGTCAGATAAATACAATAGCTTCAAATCCCCTTTCCAAGGCTTTAAAAAAAAGTGCCTTGCAATAATTCATTTAGATCAGGAACCCATAAGGAAAGAACCCTTCCCCTCCTCTCCCTGGGCAAGATATGGCAAAATACTTGAACCTAAAAACAGGCCAAAATTTTTGTCACAAGCCAGGGAAGAGAGATGGTAAAGAGGGGGAGGTGATGGTGGGTTTCTGGTTCAGTGACAGCAGATAGCAGGGCCTGGGTTCCTCCCGGCTAGAAGAGACCCTAAGGGATGATTCAGCCCTTCTGAACATCCCTCTCGCTCTCTCCGTTGTCTACAGAGGAAGCCTGGAGTGATTTGGTTCATAACTTAAGTGCTTTGGATATCTGAAGTGGGATGAACTGTGGCTTGAATTCCCTGCTGTGCAGATGTCTGCAGCAATGGAGATGGGGTTAAGGCTACACCTGCCTGCATAGCTCTTCCCTCCTCACCTCCTGCCCCCTCCTGCTCTCCAGCCCCGGTTCAGGGATGTGTTCCTGGAAGCAGCAAAGAGCACTGCTGAGGCTGTCTCGCAATGCGATCCTGGCACGGTGACCCCACTAAGGATAAAGAAAGCATAATATGCTCTAAACCTGCTCTCTCAGATACCTGTAACTCCTTTTCTTAGTCATGGAGATGAAGCAGATGAGAGAGGCACACGTGCTGCATTGGCTCCCCTTTTGGGTTCATTCAAACCCATTTTAGGGCAACCTGATGGCAGCTTTGCACATCTCCAGGGACACACAGGAACACCACCTCCCCTTAGGAGTCACTGCTAGGAGCTGTTACCAGCAGAATTGGAGCTGAGAACTATTATAAAGACATTTCACAGTGTTTTCTCCAAGACTTGAGCAGGGAAGGGATGCCTGAACCTGAGACTTACTTAGCTCAGACAGGGGAGAGGCTTTAAAAAATTTATCCTTGGAAGAACCAAAACCAATAACCCTGTAAGAAAAAGAAAGAATGATTTAAACTTCTTTAGTGACTGTCTCACGGGAGTGATACAAAACACTCAGGATGCTTTGCCAGTTTGCTTTTCTAAAAGAATTGTTAATGCTTTGGAATGATGGACAGAGAAGAATTAAAAGAAAAACAACTCCCCAGGCCAGGTTTTTGCATAGGGCTGTAGCAATTGTCAGTCACAAAGAGCTCCCAAGCAAGCCCTTATGATAACACACAGAGTATATCAGCAATCATCTGTCTTTTCTCAGTAAACAGTTGTATAGTAATAAAACAGAGTGATACAGCTGACTCTAACCTGGCAAATTTCCCTGCACCTAGTGTTTACATCTCTTTAAGTGTATCTTTGTCATATGGTTACAAGGCTATTTCATGCTCTCAAGTTTAATTCTTTGTAAATATAGCTCTCTCTGTGCGTGTGAGGCGCATGTGTTAATAAATGTTCCATTTGCAGCCGTTCCTTTTGCTCAAATGGAAAATTAAGAGTCCTTGATTGAACGGCGTTAGAGATTGCTGGAAGTCTCCGTTCCCATCTCTGTGGAGTCACGATGATTGCTTGGGAAGTTTCACACTTTCAAATATTTTTGTGAAGGCTAAATCCTGCCTTCTGGTAAGTTGCAGGGAGCCTTTTTTTTTTTTTTTCCCCCCTGCTAAAAAATAGGTTTTTCTGGAAAGCCTGCTCCCTGTGTTCTCAGGGGTTATAAAAATGGGAATCATTTTTATTGGCAATCCACTGGAATAGTGCTGAGACAAATGGAAACTTGAAGATAAGGATCCTCAGAGGTGAAAACATACAGCTGTTGGGAATTGCGAAAGAATCTGGCCAATAAAGGAAGTCACTATTTTTCCAGGCCTGAAGTGAGTTATAGGCCGAGACGGGTGTTGTATATTTATGTAAGGCTGCAGCAGGGAGCTCAAGCGACCGTATATTGCTGAAAGAGCATCATTCACATTCAACCTGAGACAAAAGGTGGAAATGAAGTAACATCCTGACCGAAGAAGGGCTCATGACAGAATAATAACATTTCAGAGAGGGGGGCCGGTGTGGTGGTCCATGGGTAGGCCTCAAAACGAGGAAATGGTGGAGGTGCCTTGTCAGCCTTCAAAAAACACACACACAGGCACACACGTGGCCTGGCTGGTGTCCTTGGGAAGGGGGGCGTTTATCTTTCACAGAAATGCGTACATCTAATTGATGTACATCTACGGGTGTGTTACTACAGCTCGGCCTGTAGGCTGTATTTACCAGGATGCATCTTCTGTCTCGTTGTATCAATAGTGACCCCAATTAAAAAAGACACTTGAAGGGTTGAAGCTTTTGGAACTGCTCAATCCTTTTTACTAAAAAAAAAAAAAAAAAAAGTCTCACTCTCTCCCCTTTCATTATTTTTGCAATGTTTTGTTTGAAGCTGGCAGCATCAAAACCAAGTCGCATTTCTGAGGAAAGCTGAGGAAACAAAGAAAGGCAGGGGTCCCTCACTATATGTAAATATTTTTTGCCATAAATAGATGTTCAAAGACAAATAATCAGTGTTTTTGTGAGTTTATAGGTAGGAAACTAAGGCATACAAAGGGTTAATGGGCTTTTTGAGGTCTTAACGCACATTTGGTGGCTCAAATTGGGAAGGAAGTTGCATTTGCATCCTAATTCAGAGTGCAATGCCACATCTACAGATGTAACCGTGACTTTACATCAAACCATACCTTTTCTTTCCAAAATGTTTGGATGTATGTCATGATTTGTTTTGCTTTTTAATACAATATCCATCATTTTGGTTCAAACTGTGAAATTTAATTCAGGCATAAACCTTCCACAGATTTTGAGGGAGGTGAACTGGCTTCTTCGGTGATCTGAAATGCAGACTTCCTTTTCTAAAAACATCAGGTGGCTTAGAAATCTGAAGCTGAACGTACTCTACAAATTAAGGTGGGTTTGGAATTTTTAAAATTATGGTGGACCTTGAAAACATCAGGCTTTATCCAGGGCTGGTTTTAGTGGCAGGACAAATTACAGCATCTGTCTTGTAGATCAGAACTCCTGTGGCCCAGATGTAGCTGTCTAAATGTTAAGCATTTAGTTTGGAACAAACAGGACAACTGGACAACAATGATCACAGACACCTCACAAGTCCCCACATCCACCTGGGTCTGACCATGACCTTCCTTCACCATGCCAGGAGCCCTCTCTGCAGTCACTGAAAAATTGCATTTTGCCTGAACTGTTTAGAAAACTTAGCTGAGATTGGAATTTTTGTTCTCAAAGAGATAAAACCTCAACAGTAACACAGAAATAGATCCATTTAAAGTGACAGATTTTACATCCTCAACAAGTGGTCCAATGTTGGTCCTGTCTCTTAAATCCTGGAGTATTTGGGGGAGTACATTCTTCACTTGTGCCCTGAATCTGTGTGCAGGTGGTTTTCTCACACACAGGATAGACAGAATGCATTTGGAGCCCTTACAAAATACCAAGTGACTATTTTCTTTTTTAAATAAGCATCCAGAAGGCTTTGAACCACAACAACACAAACAAAACCTGTCATTCCTAGACAAATGTCCAACTTGCTGTGCCCTGCGGAATTTGGACCCAGCTTAAAGCTCCACTGGCAAAGACACTTAACTGAAAAAAGTACACCTGGGCTTGGAAGAACACCTTCTAAAGCCATTAAACTTCTGAGTAAGACTATAATAACTGATGTGAAAATGAGAGTGTCTTTTTTTGTATTTTAATTATTCCTAAGTGATACTCATAAAAATATATTAGCTTATAAGGGAAATGCTGGAGAATGTAATAGGGAAGAAACTGTTAGCTTTCACAGGGTTTTAAAGCACTTCTTTAGAAGTACACCTAACAACTTCAGGGAATGAATGTTTTCCTAAAGATCTGGTTTAAGTAACTTGTAGAATTCTCCACTTTGGATTAAAAACATGTAGACTATTCCATAGAGTTCAAAATTACCTACAGAAAAGTCAATTCTTTCCTCCTAAATCTATAGGAATTTTAAATAACAGAGAAAACACCCTAAAGGCTGAAATCTATTGTTATATAGTTCAAATAAATAAATCACAGATTTTTCAGATTTAATAATAATAATAATAATAATAATAATAATAATAATAATAGTAATAATAATTTAGCTAATACTATAAAACATTCACCAATATCAATCAAATTCAGATTAGGCCCTCATAGATGCAGAATGAACATATTCACAGAGGCTTTATAGTGCAAAAACTGATTATTACTGGGGGGAAAAAAAATCACACTGTGTTGTGATTTATACACTTAAATGCTTAAACTTAAAAATAAGATAAGATACCCCAATCACATGCAGGTAGCCCACATAGCCTTCTTGTTAAAATGCCCTTCCATTTAAACACAGATTTTAACCTTTTCACCTTCACCGCTTACATATTTCTTTCGTTTTGTTCAAAGCATTTAGGTAAATTAGGATGAGGTCCCTCCATAAAAATGCAAGGGGATCAGTGAAACTTTCATCTCTAATTTATTCATGAAGGAGAGAGGTCTTTCCTGGTCATGCTGTGCATCATCCTGTCAGAATGACTTTCCTTCTTCTCGTGAAGGGATAAAGGGAGATAGAAAAATCAGGGGTTTGGGCTTTCCTACTAATAATCACTGGAAGACAGAAAACTGTGGACTGCTTTATTCAGTGGTTATTGTACTGGAGCTGAATTTAATATCACATATTACAAGGCCAAGTTTCAATATTAAGGGGACTGAAGTTACTAATGAGTGAAAACATAAATTATTTATGTAAGATAACTAGATAGTCTTTTCATATGAAGTTCACACATAACTTCAAAAATATCAGTTGGTGTATTCTCTACCAACTCTAGCAGGTACGATAGATAGCTTTCTGTCTGGAAGGCAGCAGAAGCATACGTGTGCTTGGGGAGGGTGTTACAAGCATGCACAGCACACACTGCTTGTCTCTATATAGCGCAGATCCTGCCAACTCTAAGCTGTGCACAGAAATACTCACTTTTGATTTCAGATCTGGAAATTCACTTTAACTGAAAAAAGTTTTAATATTAATTATAATAAAAAATAGGTTTATTATTATTAATAAACCTGATTTCAGGATAGTATTCCCCATCCCTTCCAAAATCTTCAGTTTTCTCATTGATTTCTTTCACTTATTGTTGTTATAATAACATCCCATTTTGCATCCTGATCTTTCTGAGGGGCAAAAAGGCTTATAATACAAATGGCCTTTATCCCAGCTGATGAATGAACTCTTCTGTGTTCCCCCAGCTTGCAAAAATTATCATCTTTTATACATGCTTTAAAAAGAAAAGGGTGGGGGCTAGGGAAGCAAAGCAAGATCTGGTATTAGTCCTTTTAGTCGTCAGGAAATTACAAAATGTACACTTGCGGAGTAAGCAATTTTCGCAGTCTGCTGGCATATCCATCTTTTTAATGAGCCTTGTTTATAACCTGACGCCATGTTTCTAGTCACCTACCCTGTTTACATCTTTGGCCCCTTTAATTAAGAGAAGAACCAGTTAAAAGAAAGTAAGAAGAAATATTAATATGATCTGATTAATTCAGCTAGCGGGAGGTTATGGGGTACCAAGGTTATTATAACCTATAAAGGCAACATGAGCAAAGCTGTGTTCATTTGTAATTTTATTAGGCAGAGCAAATTAGTGAGCCCACATGGCAATGACAAAAGACCCCTTCCTATTCTCTCTTACCCCCCACCGAAAGGGCCAGGCGCCTAAAGTTAGGCTCCATATTAGGCAAATGAGAGCTGATAAATCTCAGCCAACAACTAATGAGAATCTCCAGAGTTGGAGCTGTGCTAATTTGAAAACATTAGCTGGGATTTCTTTTCCTTTTTTTGGTGTACGTACAAAGTCCAACTAACCCAACCCTGCTCGTGTCATGGGGGTCAATGGGGCAAAGATGGTAAGGCAGGAGGGGGAGAGGAATCCACAAGGAGTTAAAGATAAAACACAGAGTAAACATACGGGGGGCTAGGAGGAAATACTGATAATGTGTAGATCATTAGGAAGAGCATATATCATTGATAATACAAGGAGGGATATAATTACATATAATTACATGACACTATGCAGGAGACCCTCCCAGCACCCCAGATAAGAAAATCCAGATCTTTTCCTTGCACTGTTATCTTACAGTGTCCACGCAGTAACATTGAAGTCATGGCAACATCAAGCCCCTTTCAAGGCTTTCCAGTGTGACATCTCTCATGATGCAACTTCACCAAACTTAGGTAAACGTCCTGCTGAAAATACAGGTGGATCCCAGCAATGGTGTGATCCACAAAAATCACTGTTGGATAATCACAGCCATACTAGTCCAAGCTAAAAAATTACTACATCATCTTGATGGTACATAGATAATAAAATGCAAAAAAGCTTTCCAGCTCGTCAGAAGAAAGGCCTGGCCTTACAAAATGCATTTATCCCAATGACTGGGGTGTGAAGGGAAAGTTGACCGCACTTCTGAACAGTTTGGTCCATAAGGAACTGCTGCATATTACACATAACAGATGAACAGCACTGCTGTCTCTCAACACACAGGTGGGGAAACTGAGGTACTTCGAGATTAGGGAAAAGAATAACAAGCTTTCTACTGCATTAATATTTTTGTTTGTTTACTTGCATGTTTCCACCAAAATCTTTTGTGGGACTCTGTTAAACTGAGGGATTAAAAATTTGTGAATACTCCAGAAAATCTGGCTGAAAAGAAGACTCACATCACATAACTGCTGAGGCTGAGCTATCAGAAAAATATCTTGGTGTGTGGTCTTATGCTTCAGCCACTCACCATGACTACTCACCTATTGCTATATCTTTGCTACCTGTATTATTTAATTCTACTGATATTCCAAAATGTCACCTTTTATCAAAGACACTCAGCTGCAAGCCAACTGAGTGAGCAGATGGGCTACAGACCATAGGAACTTTCTGTTTAGTGTACAGCATGAAAAATAGACAGAAACCCAAGGTCCCTGATAGCAGGAAGAAAGTTAAAATAGCCACAGTAAGGGGGGGTGGGGGGGGTGGGTGGGGGGGAAGCTATGCCAAATTTTTAAATTCCTAAATTCATAAAACTAAAGTTGAAGGATTTAAAAGACATGCAAAAGAAAGAATGAAATATGTAAAAATTACTAAAGAATTACTCAGAAAAAGGTGGGGGCTTTTAAGACAGAGACCATCTTACTGAAAAATCAATTTTAAGAACATTATATTTCACACTTCGTTGTTATCTTAGTTTAGGTAGCAAGCCTAATAATACTGAAAAGTGTTCTTATGTGTATCTAAATCATCCAGCCCTCATTGTTTTTCCTCATCTAATCGCCAAATTATTTCATTAATACACAAAATCCTGCAGTCCAGGTGGGGCATTGACAGACTGAAAAGTCACACAGCATTGTGGTCCCTGTCTACTGCACATAAAGTTAAGTTGCTCTTTGCACTCCTGTGACAAATTTCATTGACTCTGTTAGTCCCAATTTTATTGAAATGTATTGAAGTAAAAAATTTCATTACCAAACCCTAGCTACTGACAGGGAAGTTTAAGGCATTTTAGTTTGGCTAGATTTATTCATTTTTTTCTTTCACACATGACCTTGGATTTTGAGAGTTGGTACCTGTAAGACTTCTGCTATGCCACAGCCCATGGCTTTAAGATACCACTAAGGATAGAAAAACTCATGGTGACTGACAGGTTCAAATCTTTCTTTCACAGCAGTGCCTGTAAAAGCCAAATACTCCAAGAATTCAAAGATAGATTTATTGTTCAATTTATATACTCTTATACACACTTTAGCAAGTATTATTAGGTGCTATGGATTTTCAACCACTTATGTTACTGATGTGTTGAATTATCCCAGTGATTTCCTGGTGTGGACCAAACTGCTGGTTTGGGTCTTGCATGATAGTATCAAAAAACCACTGCTTCAAACCAAATCCAGAACCCCTCTCTGCTAAAGCAGCTTTTCTGTGAATCCCAGCTTTCTGGAGGTAAGGTCTGAAAACCATTAAGTTAATTTTTTATTATATCTTCTGTTTCTCCACACCATCAAAATCTGGGTAAGACTAGAAAACATCAACATGCCAAAATGAAAAATATCATCTAAAACAATCTGACACCTCAGCGCTGGGCCCCATGCCATTTTAACACAAGCTGGGACATATACTTGAAAATGCAGAAGAAAATTAGTTCTTGGGATATCTTCAAGTCCAATTTTGCACTTGCAAGATGAAAGACAGAACTTTTTAAAGGAGTCTAAACAATCTTAGGCTCCAGATTTTAACAGCTTTCAGTGGACCCAACCTTTCAGATAGGGATGCCAGCTGTCACCCTCAATGCAAAGCAATTCTCTGGTAGGGTAAACCTCCCATCCACCTACTCACTTGCCTTTCTTCCTTCTCCTTATCACAGGGTGGTGAGACTAAAAACACACAATGGTGGAGCTACAGTGTGCTGGTCTTCTGGGCTGTCCTTTCAGTGCAATAAGAGCAATTCTATAGCTCCTTTGGGTTGTCATATCTCTGCCCAACTCTAGGTCTTCTGGTGTTTTGGAGGTCACCTTTCCTTGATCACACAATTTGTTTTCCCCAGAAAAGGACCCTCCATGTTCCCTAGTTCCTTCTTTTCAACCATCAGGGACAAGGAAGCTGACAGAGTACTTCAACAGCAGCCTGAAATTAAGGAATATAAGCACAGGACCAAAATCCAGTAAGGCTGCTGAATGCCTCTCAAGGAGAAATTATTCTTCTTTCTTTCTTCTCCGCTAAGTCTCAAAGTCGACTGACAAAAAAATAATCTGAACTGCAGGAAAATCCCTGCGATGTGTGAACTTTCATATGGAAATAGGTTTGTGGCTATTCATTACCTGTTTATATTTGCAAGGTTAAAAAGTTTAATTGATCGTTCAATAAATTATCACTTTACAGATCAGGTTAGGCTCTTAAACAAACCATGAATCACCATGTTAACACGCAGATATAAATGAGTCTTTCTCAATAGGATAAACACAGTCCCCCATGTACAGTAGGTGTGGCAATTAGATTATTGATTTTAGGTAAATGTCTTGTTAATTATGCAGGAGGCTTCACTACTCGTGTTAATTAACTTACTGCTCCTTTGAATCAATACACTGTGGCCTCGGGAGAAAAAGCTTTCTCCCCCTGGTCTTTGGGGCAAAAAAAAGAAAAGTTTTGTTCATCTCCTTTCCTCTCTTTACTCCTGAAATAGCTCCACAACTTCTCAGTTCCACATGAAAAAAAAAAAAAAAGGAGAGTGAGAAAATTGTTGAGATCACCAGATACTTCAGTCAATGAAAATGAAATTCAGACCTTTCTCAACGCAAGACAAAAGTAATGTTCATCCTGTAAGGACTGAACTCCAAATGGTGCAGAGATTATCAGTGGACCAAACTGCAGCAGTCGTCAGTGCAAATCTTCCCAGGTTCTTGAGAACCTGAGATCTCTTTCTTTCCTTGTTCAATTTTTTAAACTCTCCTTACAATTAATTTTTTTTTTTTATGGCTTAATCAGAAACTTGTCTCACAGGAGCCTCTTCCCCCTATTCTCTCACCTCAAACTTCCCTCACCTATAACCTCTTTTCTTCAGTCTCACATCTTCATTTTCCACTGAAGTTGCCCATTGCCCCTTTCTTCTTTTCTCTGCCTCTAGTCTTGCTTTATGGGCAAGTCTTAGAATGACCAACACCCACTTCTACACCACTATCCCTGGAGCTGGCTACACTTTCAAACAAGTATACATTTAAACCCCTTCTCAAGTTCAGACCTGACTATCTTAAATATTTCTTAAACAGTCAGCACAGGCTTAGATCAAATTACAGACCACTCTCAACAAGGAAAATTCAAATTCATCCAGCAGATGTCTAATTTTATAGACTTAGGTGAGAGAGGTTTTTCCATTTTTGCTGTTGTTGTTGTTTGCTTGTTTTTTAATAAGCGACTTCAATTCTATATTGTCTAACAGAGATCTTAAGTCAGGAAACCCCATACAGAATTTCCCCCAAATTTTTAATGTTGTTGTTGGAATTTCTGAGCTCAGAGGAACACGGGTTTTGTCCAGATTAATACTCGGGGTTAGAATGATGACTATAAGCATAAGTTTTCACATGATCAAGGCCCAAATCTATATCAAAGCTCCCTGGAAGCAGGGGGATCTGGATGTCTGGGCAAAAGGTCAGTCATTTCCTTTTCATCTGCAATAAATGAAATAAACTAAAATCAGTTTCCTACTTGGCCTTTGGTTGTTTTCATATTTTCTCCTTTTCTTTTGGTGATTTTGAAGTTCAAATCCTGCTTATATTTTTTTCCAGTATATTTTGTTTCTGCTTTCTTTGGTGAAGAGTGTAGATGAATGATTAGGACCATAACCCTGAAGATACTTAAGCATAACTTTATTCATATCAGCATGATGCAGTCAATGGAGCTTTTACATGAGCAAAGTTACTCACATGTCTTAAGTGCTTGCAGGATCAGGACCTTAATCTTGTGGTTTATGCTATTCATTGACCTTGGTCATGTACACGTTTATTACTGGTATGAAAAAGTACAAGGTAGAGTGAGTGACATTCCTGATGCAGGGAGAGGTTTAACAGGGGAAAAAGAAATGTGAGTGTTTTTTTAACTGTTCTAAAAATAACCTAAAAAAAAATCTTGGTAAAAGTTTGAGACTAGCTTGCATTGATGTTTACATGAAGCCTGTTATACATAATTTTCCGAAGCTGTTTTCAATCATGCAAATGATTTTTTCCTTTGCAATATGCTAATGCAATCTGATTTATTTCAGTTGTAAAAGTTAATTACAATGTGTTTGTGAGTCCCTAAAGATGATGTATTAAATGTTTATAACCAGGATTATTAAAATGTCCTGTCTCGATTACAGTGCTTCTCTTTCAAACACTAGAACTAATTGTAGCCTTAAATCACAACAACCTCACCGTTAAAATTAACACAAGGGCAACATTGCATAATTTTAATTAATTTTAATTTGGCCAAAGCAAATTAATTTTTGTTTTCTAGAAGGACAGCTAAACTCTTTCCCAGCCCGCTTCTGTTAAACATGGAGTTCATAAACTTCTCTCTTTTTTTCAACATTTGTGTCACTTTAATGATTCCATGGCTGCATATTTATGCTTTAAAATGTTCTCTGATTTCTCATGCTCTTTCTGTTTTCATTGAAATGACCATATTCATGTCTGAAGTCCTTAATACTGTGCACCCAAAAAGAGAATGAAATAATGGTGCAATATCCAGTATTTCACTGATTGTGCATGCCTGTGCATAGCACTGAATCATTCTGTAAAAAAAGTAACTCAGAGCCCCTTGAAGCTCTTGGACCTTCAGTTTTTCTCTTCTGAACACCCCTGAAAGAGCTCTTGATGTCTGATGACAAAAAGTCCTTACCAAAAAAAAATCCCTACAGAAATAAGTAATTTGCACATCTACATTCTTTGCTTTGGTGTTGCACTAAGGATTTTTGCAGAAAAAATGGTTTGCTTTGTCCAGATGGCATAAGTCATCTTGCTTATGAATTCCATAACTGAAGTTTGAAATCTTCATGCTGTGTGACATCACAGCTGGTTGCTGGGGTACCACAATGAGATCACAAAGTAGATTGCTTTGAGGTCAGTTTGGGATTAAAAACAAGAGAAAATGAGGACATTAATTTTCTTATCCTTTTTATTGTTACTGTTTCTATAAATATAATGAAGACTATCAAACTCACGCCTAGAGGTCGTCCTGATGCAGCGTTTGAAATCTCCCTTTTTTCCCTTATGAAATACCAAATTCCTACAATGGTAAGTGTGGGATTTGGCTGTACACAACTAATTTGTTGCCAGGGAAAGGAAGCAAAGTTTCAATTCAGGGAGTTTCCAGTCCTTTTTTTCCAGAGGGAGCTGTGGTTTGCCTCTCCCACACACAGAAGCAGCTGTGGGAGTGAGGGATGGGTAGGGAAGGGCTTGCCCTTCCTTATGTGCTGGGAGCTGGAACAAGAACAAGCTCACTGCCTTGCATGAATAGAAAGGAATCACTTGTCCCTGTGTAGCACTTAGCAAAGAGCATATGTGCATGCTTTTCATGACAGACAGGAACTGCGTTGATATAAGGACGGCCACACTGAAGCAAACCAAAAGTCAATCTAGACCAGGATCCCATCTCAAACTATGGCAAGAGCAGTTGCTTAGCCAAAGGTATAAAAATAGGCCAAGCATATCACACCACCCGTTCATGCCTCATGATTTCTAAGTATTTAGTAAGATTCTTCCATGAATTTGATCAGTCTTCTTTGGACCCATGAAAACATCCACAACATCCGCTGGTAAGAAGTCCCTCAGCTCAGCTCTGTGTTGATTATCAAAAACTGTTCAGTGTAGTTTATTTCTTTTTGTCCAAATGATTCAAAGCATTTCTAAAAGGTAGATAAGGTTTATTCTATGCAGGGAGAAGCTGAGGTAGAACAAGTCTGAGTTCTCTGTCACAATCTTCATGTAACCACACCACGCCAAAATTGTCAGTTGCTTAGTGGTCAGCCTTAAGACTTTGAGCAGTCCAAAGGTCTTTATAATGGCTGTATTCCTCTTTCATGCCATGCTGGGGAAAAATGACATCTATGTAAGCCCTGTACTGTGTATCCTGTGTTGCTTTAGTTTGTCTCCGGATAAAGGAACCAAATTCTAGTGCACACAGATCATTAAACTAAGCTGATAAGTACTCTGTTTCTCACCTCGGCCTTTCCATAGCGACCTGATGAAGCTGCTGCTTAAAAGAGGGAACAAACATGGACTTGGGGCGATCACCTCACCTACATAAATACCATATACTGGTGCATGCATTTCTGTGCCAAGTGGTTCAGTCATAGTCCTGGCACAAGAGTCAGGTCAGGGCTGCAGCTGCCCTGAAGTTGAAAGGTAACCTGAATTACTTATGTATTTTAACATACTCCCCTGAGACTTTACATCTTTCTCTGCTCCTCAGCTGCATATGTGAAAATAGGCCTTCTGCAACACAGCAGCAGTTTTTCAGTTGCATTGGTCACTTCCTGGCTCTGAGGAAGATGTTACCTGTATAGTCCTAATCACCTATTTTCACTTGAAGCCTGTGTACATTTCCTCTCCTCGCTCCCTGCAGCCCTCATGCTCAGCCTCTTCCTAGAAAAGAAAACCAGCAAGGATGCAGTTGCACTTGGTTCACATTCCCATTGACTGGAGATATAAATCTTACCGTGGCCAAACATGTCAAATAGCGAAACTGCTGTCTTTAAGTACTGTCGGTCTGCAGCCTGCCATCTTCAACCTTCTGGTGGACAAATGGCTGCTGTAGTCTCACAATTCAGAAAGGGAGAGAAATACAGGGCAAGGTGATCTATCTTCTCAGGGGATCATCTCCTCACTAGAGAGAAGCACATATGCTGTAGGTTTGATTTACATGATATTGGCTATCTTTAGCATCCTGCTGATTTCCAAGGAGATCTCTCAACACAGACATTAACTCCTCAAATAAAGCCATACATTGGCTGGGCAGGGAGTTGCTGCATGGCAGCTGAAAGGAACAGTAGTTACAGACTGGGCTGGACAGCACACCCTGAAGGAAAAGCATATGTGAGGGCCTGGTCTGCCTGTTCAAATCCTATACTCAGACTACAGGTGAGCATTACCACAACAGGAAAATCACAGAATCACATCAACCCTTCTGTGACTCTGTGATTTTCCTATTGTGGTGATATTTCCTACTGACTCAGTAGGAAATAGCCTTTCAATTAATTTTTTCTCCCATGTCTTCCTTCAGTAGGTTGCAGATGAAGCAAGGACAGAATGGACCAAAGACCCAGATAACAAAGCAGTTCTCATTTCTTGGATGAAGATCAACCCAAGCATCTCAAAACCAGATTTCAGAGTTGCTGAACAGCTACAGATATCACAGAGATAGGTGCTCTGCAGCTCTTAAAACAGGACTTTTCTGTTTGGAGACTGTTTCAGCCTACAGGGTATCTTTCACAGTGTAGCAGACACAGATTTTTATTCCTGAAAAGGCAAGAATTTGAAGGAAAGTGTTGACTGGATTTCCTTCATTCATCATTTGTAACTGAGGGTACACAGACAAGTATGAGGTCCTTCGCTTATAGTCCAAGCTGGCTGGATGCTTTCCAGAGCCCATAAAATATTGTGAAAGTTTATATGGATTTACCTAACCAGACTTAGCCTGAGTGTTGTCTTTCTGCACTCTTTTAACATGTCCTCCAAAAGCCGTGTCAGAGTGCCCTCAGCAATTGTGAATGACAGTCGGCCCCATCCAAACAACTCTTCACCTTCTCTTTCAATGGAGATTCAGCAGCCGAAGGCATTGAGACTGCAGTGAACTTCTGTCACCTGCAGCGTTAATGACTGAAAGCCAGCGTCAAAGTAAGATGCATAAATAGGAGTTCTTTAATTATAATGAATGGCACATTAACCTCAGCATGAATATGTCATGACTTTTCAAAATGGCACACATGTGGTGCTGTGCTTGAGCTAATGCCCTGGGCTTTTCAGTTGTTCACTTAAGATCTGTTTGCTTTGCTGACCAGAATGGCTCCCATCCAGCTAACTTCAATCATGATGGGACATATCTGTGTCCAGCAATACAAAAGTATCCTGAGAAATATTATGTTAAAGAAATTTGCTCATCTGCTGACCGTTGTCTTTCTTGTTCTGGGGATAAATAAACTTGTTAACTCCCAGGAAATAGGATTAGGCATTTATCACTAGTGTAAGATCCACATACAAGAGGCCAGATTCTCTGTAAGTCATCAAAGCTCTGCTGAAGTCCATGAAATGAAGCCAATCGTTACCAGCTGAGACCCAGGCCAAAACACTGTGAAAAACCACAAATATATTGCTTTCCATGAAATAGAAAACACAAATGTTATATTACGATGGAAATGCTTTCATAAAGCATGTTGCTATTAATGGGCTTTAGATATACTAAAAATATGGTTCCTGTCTAAAATACACAGTAGAGCAACCAGTTTATGAACAAACTGATGGTACCTGCTGTGCTGCTTTTCCAGGTGCCAAAGGCAGAGTGATAAACACTGCCATCTGTGAGAACTGCAGACCTGTCCTCAGACCATGGAGGACTGGATATACTTTGATAGTCTTCCAAGCTCAGACATGCTTCTCCACGCTGTGGCTTTGAGGATAGCATGCCATTGTATGTCAGAGCCACACAAAAATGAGTTATGGTGGGACTATGTGAAGTAAAGCTAGGGTCAAATAACTTTTCACACCCCTGTAGAGTGCTGACAAAGAGAGACAGAAAAAAAGCCCCCATCTTGCCATCTGGGTTTCACTAAGATCTTAACAACTTTGGAAAGTCCTGTGGTGTTTCACAAATCAGACATCATAACCATCAGAATGGCCCAAATGTCCTGTGGCAAGGACTTTGATTGACCCACTGTTTGTTTTTTTTTTAATTTGTTGCCCAAATACCTCTGAGTTTTCCTTCAGGTGCCTGAATATTTTGCCTGCAGTCTCATGCCAGGAGGTGGCTTGATTCTGTGCTTGGCCTGAGCTGACTGAGGTTTCTCTCTTCCTACACATGCATCAGCTGTACCACTTTTATATGCAAATCCCCTTCACATGACAGTGCGGCAGGCCTGTGATTTAACTCAAAGTCTCAGCCTTCTCTAGAGCAATTCACTTGGACCGGCATTTTGACTTTTGGTTAGCTGGCCGCTCCTCTGCTCTTCTTGTTTACAGCATCATTAACCTGTAGGGAAAGGGTGAGCTTACCCGTCACTGGAAATACAGAATGTAGTAAAAGTCAAAGTGATATAATGGCACTGCTCTCCACCTACAGACAGGCACAGCTGACTCAGCCAAGCAGACTGCTTGGGCCCAAGACTTCGAGGTTCTCTGGTTGTTTCTTTTGCCACGGCCCAGTACCTTTGCCCCATACTGCCCCATATTCTCAAGTCAATGATGATCTGGGTGTGTATATCCTGATTTCTTCTCACTCATCCTGACCAGAAGTAAACACGACTTTAAAAAGCAATCTGTGTCCTTCCTGCTTTTTTCTCCAAGATTCTGTTCGGTGAACAGGACTGGAGCTTTGTTCAGTATATCAATGCACCTCACACATCAGTATTTATCATTACTATTTTAATGATGGGGAGACTGAGGACAGGTAAGCAAATTGGCTTGCCCTAAATTAAGAACTGTTCTAAATTAAACTCAGTGGATGGGTTAGAGGAAAAGACCAAATCTCCTGGAAAAAAAAAAATAATTTTTTTTCCTATGCCTATTTTTGTTTTGTTGTTGGTTGTAAATTATTGCATGAATGTGCACTTCCTAATGATGGTCACAGACAGTAAGGGGAAATTCCATACAGGCAGGGGAAGAAAATACAATTAATTTCACTATATTTCCAGCACAAATTAATCAAAAGAGAGGCCTACAGTTCATTAAAATCTCTGTTTTCACGTTTTCAGCTCCTTGTCAAGTATCTAGGTTATATGTAGACCAGAATGGAAAGACCAGATTTTAAAATAATGCCAGAGCTGAAATACCATAGAGCCACAAAGCTCAGGACCAACCACACTTAGGGTAAATCCACGAAAGCATTCACTAAAAGTTAACAGCTCCCATGTTTTCCTATGAGCCAAACCTCAGAGCTTTTTTTCCCAGCTGCTGTCTCAGTCTGGTGTTACTTCTGGCCAGAAAAGAGATCCAGAAATTTTATGTGTTGGGGTGTCATCAGCAGACAAAGTTCTGTTACCTATAGGGAGCTTGAATCAACTTGCACTTCTGGCTTGATTTCTTGAATGCAAAGGATTTCTTAGAAGAATCTTCATTGTGACTAAAAATAAAACTGCATTTAAAAAAAAAAAAAAAGAAGAAGAAAGATAGCCCTGAACAGGAAGGCCTGAACCACGTATTCATTCTAGCTCCCAGATCTCCCAGAATCTGATTTCAGATCCTCTTGTCCATGTTCAAAGTTGGGTTTGATCAAAACTAGAGGTGGTCTTCACCCAGCCCTTCAAAATCCCAGCCCTCATTTTGAGCAAATATGCATAAGGTCCATCCCTAGCAGCTTTCTTTTGGGTTTCCTTTTGATCACAAAATGGTTTCTTTCTCCACTCAGTGGGCAATGAACCTTTCAACATTTACCCCCATGGCTGCAACAGCTTCATTTATCTTCATCTTTGAAAGCAACTCTATAATTATATCTTGCATTGTTCTCCGCAAGCCGCTCACCAGTTAAGAAAAATATGTAATCAGTCGCCTTCCTTTCTAGGCAAAGGTACGTGTGACCAGTGAGACCTTTCCAAACTAGGACTGTAAAAGAAGTTAGATGTTAGATAAGGACTATTCTCCAAAAGAGAAATATATGCAAAAAGCAGAAGATAGACATCTTGCCAGAAAGTAGCATTTCTAGACAAACACTTCTGGTTATAGATGATTTCAGATCACATATCTGCTTTCCTGTGTTCCTTTGATTATTACTGCTTGTCACTGATGCTAAAATTGGAATTTGTGGCTGACCCCCATTCCCTATTGGCAAATGACCCTGAAAGGGTTATCAAGGCCTTGTACCCAGTTTTTTCCTCTTCCCGTGGCTTTAATTGTACTGGTAATCTCATAGAGCTTGTGAATTGTGAGAAGAGAGGGAGGGGGGGAAAATGCAGAAGAAGTTGGGTTGAAAACCATGGAATTATGTCATAAACGCAAAGTTTCTCATAGGAAAGTCTCTGTCTCAACTATGCAGGATGGGGCGGGGAGTGGGAAGGAGGAGAGAATTCTTCAGGAAACTCAGAAAGAAATAGAACTCTCCTCTTGTCTCTCACGTTTTGCAGAGTAAATGCTTGGCGTTAAAGAAGCCATGGGCTCCCTTGTCAGGATGAATCATCCCCTTGGAATCCACACAGAGCATAGGATGAAGAGGAGGTATATTGCAAAATGCCAAATGCATGTGCTGGAATCACAGCCTGCTGCTTCCAGCACAGCCCCACAAACTCAGCCTCACTCACTCCCGTTCCCATTTCTGGTTTGTGTCTTGTCACCTAAAACATAAACAAAGCTGAGGAGCTCGCAGAGAGAAACGAGGGGGTGGAGGAATGGGGTGGAGGGAGGATGAGGCGAGGTTTCCAGCGAGACCCAGCTCTTCCTTTCACTGCCCACAAGAATGAGAACATTCCTCTCGCACAGCCTGGTGCGTGGACCCCATCCACATCTCTCCTTAGTAACAGAAACGTGCTGCTGGAAGACAGTGTCCCTGGGATGCTCCTGGGTATTTTTCCCAGCATCGTACATTTGGTTTGTGTTTTATTCCTCTGGCAATATTAGGCACTCTCTGAACAAGATGACACTTAAGAACACATGGAGAAAAGACAACAGCCTCACAATGAGAGCAGCCCATAGCCAACTACCGAGATATTAGAATGCAACAGTGTATAAGTAACATTTAGCATAAGGTAACTTACTTCAATGCTGAGCTACAAAAGCATCTAAGTGCAAGAAAGTTTTCAAAAGGATTGTGTTTATTTACTCCACAGCATTTCCTTTGAAGCAGAAAATAATGGTAATAGTCACAGGGAATTACAGGTGAAATAAAATAGATGTGAAAAGCTTTTGAAGTATTCCTTCTTAAAATTTTAAACTCACAGTCCACGGTATTTCCCCTTTTTTTGAGTACCTTAACATGGGATTGCCTTGCTGACATCAGTGTACCAAAAGTAACACAGTGGGATACAGTCATACTCCAGGGAAGCTGTAGAAAAGGGTCCATTTCCACAGTTCCTACTGTTCTAATAAATACAACTACTTTATTCCCACCACCTCCTCTTTCCCACATGCCTCTGACAGCTGGCAATAATAGAATTGCTGAATTCATATGGAAAGAAGGAAATGAAATATTAAAATAACAAGACAAAGATAAGATTTGCATTTGTACTTATACCATTGACTTTTAAGACAGTTTCCCCTATTAATATTAGATTTTGACAGAGAGAAGGGGAGGCCAAGTTTCTGAGCATTTCAAATGCTGACCATCATCCTGCTGTCATTAGTAGCATGTTTCTGAGCTAACTGATCATTCAGCAGTAACAGCTTAATTCAGATTGGGCAGATACACACAGCCTCATCTCTGTCAAACTAACCAGGCCGCACAACATGGAGTTTATGCCAGATTTACACTGGATGTGTCTAGACAGACAATATCTGATCTGGCTTAAAGTAAGAGTGGCATGAACAGACAGTATCTGCTCTGGCAAAAAGCCTGGCAGGACAGAGTTAAGCTGTGACATCTTTTTTTAACAAACTTAAGTCAGTGAGGAGAAATTTTTGTAAGAGCAGTATTTCATATTATGTAGCCACACAGTTTTTACTAGGGGTACTTATGCTGGATTTTCTGTATCACTGAAATGCAGCTGTAGACTTTGTTTACACACATGCTGTGAGCTCTACACCTTCCTTGTGTTTGATTCAGCATCAGCATAGCTCTTAAATGAGGTTTGGAACTCATGGAGTTCATGCAAGGGTTCGTTATGACTAGATGAAGCTGTTTCTAAAGACATACCCAAGCAGTCTGAATACCAAAGCATTAAAAATATTGACCATATTTGGCCCTGGATTTAATGTTCTCACTAATTCTACCAGTCTTCTTGGAAAAAAAGCTTTCATGTGTCTGCTGATCTTTGGTTTATAGACCCTTTAAAACTCCATTGACTTTTTTGACTGCCAGAGACCCTTCCTTCCACACGTTGCCCCAGAGTGATGTCTCCCTTACTTGACTATATCAAGGGGACTTACCACACAACTATTTTTTGCCTCCATTGCATGTTTGCAGACTGTTTTCCAAGCAAACCATGCTTTCCATAGGTCCTTTGGTAAGCCTGGCAGAACTGCCACACATAAATTAGAAGGGTCCTGATTCACATCTCAGCTGCAAAAAATGTGCAAGACATACACTGAATGAGTCCAGCCACCGGATGGGAGGACTCAACTAATTGGTGGAGTTGGCTCAAATACTTGGCCACCAGCTGGCAGATACAGCAGCCTCCAGCCCCAGGGAGTCAAATGTTCCACCCAGAATCAAAGCTGGGTCTCTTTAGTGGCAGAGCAGAGCAATAACCTCTGGTACCACATGGCTCAGACCATTTTTTAATTATTATTATTAATTTTGAAATATAAAAATAGTATAAACCCTTTTCCAAAATTTAATTTGCATTTTAAAAAGCAGAAAAGAAAAGAATGAAAGCATATGGTATCAATCATATTTTACAATACTTGTAACTGCAGTTCGGAAACATGTGTTTCCTAACTGCTCATTCAGCAGTATCTGTGTAATTTTTTTAAGCAAAAAACAACCCTCTAAACAAAGCATTTAAACTAACCAGCATTGCATGATATTGTACTTAGCTGAAATGAACCATTTTATTTGGGTGTAAGCTGAATAGAACCAGTGGTTACTGTTGCTCTGTTACTATTCCAGAAACCTTCTTTCAACTTTAAATTAGATTCAGCAAGAAAGGAAGAAAAATACCATTCCTTCAAGTATCACCGCAATTGCTACTCCTGTAATGGCAAACACTGAAAACATGGTATATCTTGTTCATACTGTTGCCAAAGCACTTTATACAACAACAGATCTGCCTTAATGGAACAAAGCAACGGCTCATCAAAACAGGTTCCCTGTCTCAGTAGTGGCCTTTCAACTGATGCCTCCAAAAAAGCACAGGCTCTGCCTCATTCATTTAGCCAATTGATGCTGAGAAGGAAAGTACTTCATCTTGATCTGTGATGATTAATTAGTATTTGGATCATCTTTCTTTCCTTTATCATTAAACATGGCTGAAAAAGTAGGTTCATATTGCTATGAGTGCCTTGGGATGCCCAACATATAAACTTCATGAATTCAACTCATATATTTAATAACTTTCAGAGATCCATCACACATCAACATGGAGGAATAACAAGGATTGGTTCCAGTCAACTATGCCTCAAACCAAATGCAACACTTTTTTTTCTCAGATCAGATCAGTACCCAATTTCTTGAGAGATATATGTACCTCCCCCCCTCCACCCACCACCCCCGCCATATCACCATCTTGTCAAAACCCATTTTCTCTGCTGAAAGCCACTGGGTGATTTTTAGCAGATATATGTGCCACCTTCAAAATTCAACTCTATCACATTTTGTTTGTTTGTCTGTCTCTCTGCTATGTTCTGCACACCTTCTTGCAACAGAGTGATAATATAGTTATTGCCAGAAAAAATGGATGGACATCCCTCTTCCTCTCTCAGTCACACTGACATCCATTCATTTTACACTGAAATAACTCCATTGACTTTATTGTACTTGTTCTGACTTGGTATTGGTACAAGCAAGAGAAGAACAAGGTTCTATTTTTATTTTTCATTTCCTATGTGCAGCTGATGTCTTAGTCCCTGCAGCATGCCGGCCTTTGCTGAGAAACTTGACAAAAATCCACCCTTCTCTCTGAAGATAAAACAAGGGTTTATCAGCAAGAAATTAGCAAAGCAATCAACATGCAAGAGGATCCTCATTTAATAAGTGCTAACTTTTATTTTCCTAATAGGCATTAAAAACAATAACACCATGTCTATGATACAATTTGATTAAATTGGCTCCGATGGCTTTGGGAGCAGTAATATGATTAAATGTCTAACACAGAACTTGTTCTTGGTGGCTGATCGGCAGAGTGCCTCGCTTTTATTCCACACACACTGCAATTCTTGGTGATGATGGCATTAACCATTTCCTATTCAAGCCTGATGCAAAATCCAAGTGCTTCCCCATCAGGAAGACCTGAGATACACCCTGGGGCAACACTGTGGAGTGAAGAACTGGGAATAAATTCCAAATATTCTTTTCCCACCTCTCCTTTGTGTCTTGCATCCAGCTTCTTGTCATTGCTTGATCTGTGAGTGGAAAATGTTTTCCTACCATCTATTTTGAAACACAACCACCAAAGTAAGGATCTTGACACAATCCTCAGTCCAACCTACACCACATGTCAGGGGCTCCTCTCCCCTTCATGTACACAACACAACACAAATGGAAGTATTCATTCCACATTTACCATGTCTCCCATGACCAGACTATGTAATTATTCCTTTCTGACCTGTTTCATTGGCTAAAATGACTGAATGAAATTTAACCCCAAAAACAAGAGAGATTTCTATGTGGTGGCATGATTTGTCAGTGACTCAAATATGATTCCCCTGTGCAATGAAATGCTAATACATCTGCTACCTTTAAGAAATTTTTTTAACTGTAAGAAATTATGAAGAAATCCTATTGAATTCAAGCAGCTTATAAGACACCTGCTTATACACTCAAGCTTAAGCGTGTGCGCAAGTGCCTGATGCAGTGGAACCAGTGGCTTCTGCACAGACCAAGATCCACTGCAGTCCAGCTTGAATTCAAGGGAATTTGCCAAGATCCCAATAACACAGCTTCCCAATATTACCTAAAATAAATTATACAAACCTCCCAGCATCGTGATTTTTACAAGGACAGCAGTTTATATACCCCATCATGTGGCTAACAGATCAGATATTGTAACAAATCCTTCTTTCTCATCTCAGTGACCTATATTAAAGGCCCCTGGCATCAGAACACCAAGAAATAAAACCAATCAAGCTTAAGAGGCAAAATATCTGAACAGATTCATGTTGCTCTGTTTCCCCAGTATATTCTGTAGGCTGGTTAAAACAAACACAAAAAGCCCAGGTGGATTTGTCAACATATTTATACTGGACAGACTGGAATAAAGTGTCTCCAGTGCTCCAGAACAGAACATTTCCAGGTGCATAGCAGCATTCAGTATCTAATACTGTTGAATACAGAGCTCAGCACTAAGACAAAAGGAAATAATTATTTCAGCTCCTTTTAGGAGACCCCACATCATGTATTTGCGCTTGTTCCAAACCCAGGGCAGACTTCATTGTTTATTTTTTTGTATTTCTGAGAGGTCTTAGCCATATGCAGAAATATGTTGTAATTGCCATTGTGTAAGGTGATGCCTCTTCACCCAGCACTTGACAGTTAAAGAAGGGAAAATGGGAAGCCTCATGACCAGCTTATTTTAACAGATAAGGAGAGAAGGCAGAGCAAAGCCAAAGAGCTTCTGCAAAGGATGCGCTACAAGCTCAGGTCTTGAGTTCAGTACCTATATTTCTAATTCAGGAAAAGTCATCTGTCCTCTTGTCTTCCCTGGCCAAGATGACTGTCTAATAGATAACTGGGAAAGTTAAGCTACTTTGGGATTTAAATAATTTACAATGCAGAGGGAGAACAAACCTTTTTTTAATTAATCAAATTCTATAAAATCTGATAATTTAACAGAATCTGAAGTACCAATGGTGATGTAATGACATATCCTGAGAGAAATTTCTATACATTTTCCCTCTTTTTTCCTCTAAATCAGTAATTACTAACATAATGCTAAATAAGAAAAGATTTAGTCTCCAGTCACGAAGACTTTGATGTAGTGCATGGCTTTTTTGTTCTAATTCCCTATAGATAAAATAGCCACAGATTACTCCTTTGTACCCTAACAGCTTTCTCACCATGCCTTCCCACAGCACAACTTCTTGTTCAGTCAGGCTGGCAATATCTGTAGTGACTTACCCTGCTTTTTTTTTGTTTTCATGCCTGCAAAGGTTCACACAGCCAGGGGAAGGCTCATTTCTGAAGAGGAATAATGCACTGAGAAGCCTCCTGGACCTCGTTCATGGTCCTTTCCAGGAGAACTAATTGCCAAAACTAATTAAGACTGAAACTGATGGGGTTCTCTCCCACATAGACTTTACAGGATTAGGAACAATACTAGTTAGCTGTAAACACGGTCTCTTAAAAAAACTACAGATTCTCTTTGCCGAAGGCTTAGAGTGGGCGGGGATCAGAAGCTTTTTGATATGTAAGTATACCCAGCAGTAATAAAAGTCTTACACCAGGTTAACTACACAATTTGCTAATAACATTTGCTGACACAATCCATGAAAATCACTCTGGCAGCCTGATTTCTGGCAAGTGTACAAACGTTTTATTGAACACATGCTGCCTATGAAACATGGTCTATGAAAACATGGCCCCCCTATTCGCAAACGGGCAGCTGAGTAACATGTGAATAAATACCTGCTCTTGATTCCTCTTAGCTTATAGCAGGCAGGAAACCTCCAACTCTTTCGCACACATTTTGGAGGGAAAAGTGAGTAAAAGTTCCTTAACTAACTTTGGTGTTGGAGAGCAAAGTCTCCATACAGCATGGCCCATAACTTTCTTCACCAGCCAGTGTCAGTCAAGGCAGGCATCCCACGTAAAAGGAATTGCTATTTTCACACTGTTTCAAGTTGAAACATGGTCTGCTCGTGTTCTTCCACTCTAAGTGGAGCTTTACAGAATTCAGTGATGCATATTATAAGCCAAAGTTTTTCAGGGATACAATTCTCTCTAGCCTCCCTGGGAATTGCATGCAAGAATCTCAAGGCAGTGTTTTGCCCTGAGATTCGCCCTGGTTGCACAGGAGAATGTCCCAGGGAATATGCATGACTAGACATATAAAATATGTATCCAGGTTGACTTACCCATTTGTTTATAACCCAGCATTTCGAAAGGCAGACACTGAAGCACAGCTAATCACTACCATAATGCTAGAAGAGCACGGTGCAGTTCAACAGAGAGCTAGCACTTACTGGTAAATCAAGTGCACGTGCAGTGGTCCCTAGATATACTGGATTCCCTCTCCACCACCACCACCATCTCTAAAATTTCCGGTGAACTAGGAAAACATGAAACACTGAATTACTGACTGCCTACTCAAGGGGAGCTGTTACAGGTTAAGGGTTGGAATTTTTTTCCCGTGTTTCAGCTGAATGGCTGCCACACTTCTGGGGCAATAATTAAGACCAGTCAATAATATAGTCATTTTTTCTTTCACTATTAGCAAATTTATTTCTATGATATGATGATATGTCAGTAACACCTATTTGTTTGTCACATCTCTTGCAGCATCCCTCAGAATTATCCAGAAATAGGAAAAGTCCTCAAAAAACCTCAGAAACTAGGTGTCAATATAATGGCCGGTAACTGGCAGTTGTTGTTCAGGAGTTTTGCATTTTTGATCATATAGAAAAAATTGTAATGCAATTCTATCCCAGAAGTAAATTCCATTGTTTTTAACATTTTATTTTAATCTTAACGTTTTATTTTTCTATTCATACACAGAAATATACAGAAACAAACACCTCTGAAATAGAAAAAATAAAGAAAGAATAGGAATGACCTGAGAGGAAAATAGAGAAAGAAGGATTGGTTTCACCACAATATTCAATAGAATCATAGAAATTTCTTAATATAGCTGTTAACGATAGAACATATCTGGTCATGTTGGTTTATCAGCTATGCACTTCAATCCAAGTACGCTCATATTTGGGAGAAGAATTCACAAAATACATTGTGCAAGCCTGTCTACAAATCTGCGCCATGTTGTGAGAGAACCTTGCCTAATTTATAGCTTTGAGAGGAAATTACGCAAAACTTGTGGTTGGTCTGAGAGCTGGAAGATTTATACAAAGCCAAGAACCCTGATTCAAAAGGGTGCCTTACAGATTCATATAAAGCAAAATGTTCTTATAGGTGCTGTGAGTGCTCACCTGCTCTCTCCTTGATGTTTCAGGAATTTTTTGCTAGGAGGAAGAGATACTTCTGCACACGATGACTGTCTGATTTTGTACAACCAGTCTTGCACAGTGACCTACATGTTTGCAAAGGTGATAGTAATAACACTGGGGCATTTTTATGCCGGGGAGGAACCTTCTACTTAGGAACTATTAGCATTGTATTAAATCTTTGGCTTTAGAGAAGAGGCCTGTCAAGTTTAACAATGAGAACTGTAAACTTCTCCTTCTGAGGAGATGTGTGATGTTCTAGCAGCATGGCCGGCATTGTTTTCCATCTTCCCTAGAGCTGTTTCTTTATTTTAGTGTGGCTCAGACCCAAATTCAGTACTTTTGGAGTGGCTGGCCTGTGCCAATCTAGTAGTCTGAGTTAATGGTTTCATATTGTTACAATTGTGTTAGCGGCCAGAGTCCTCCATGCTGGCGCAAGTAGGGTGGCTTCTGTTACGCTGCAGATAATTAACTGTATGACTTTGATATGTGCAAAACACACATGCAAGATGGCATGTAGGAGGATATCCTTTATTGGCTTCTAATAACAATGTAGAAAACAAAGCAACACAAAAGTCCTCCAAAATTGCAGAAGTAATGCCACAATAAATTAATCTTTCCAGTCATTATGTCCACAAGTGTGAAACAGTCTGAGGGATGCCAGATTCTTCCTCTACAAGAAATGCTGAATTCTGATAACCATTGAGTGATCCCTCATTTCTTCAATGTGCAAAGCTGTGAAACCCCAAGGGTTATTTTTTTCCCTTTCATTTCTCTGCTGACAAGTGGCATGGGAAGTGTAGAAAGAGTTTAAAAATTTAGCTTTGAGAAAACATATTCCCAATGGGACCTACTTTATACACTGATTTCAATGGAAAACTATTTTCCTAAAGGGTTTTTTTTTCATCCCCTTTTCCAGCTTGCTTCATGAAACCAAATGTTTTACATAATATTGGAAATCAACCCCCACCCCTCACTTACTCCCTCCCTCTCTCTGTCTGTCTCTCTGTGGAATAGGCAAATCAATGGAGAAGTGTTCAAGCTTTTGTTAAAATGAAAGAATGGAAAATTAAAGGAGGTTGTTCACAGTAACAGTCACATAAAAATGTACAGCCTGTGGTTCTTGACTCTCTTTGACTATAGAACTGTTGCTCGTTTCTCTCCAGCTGCCTGTGATAAAGGTACATATGCGGTCTGTATATAATTATATGAGGGTGTGCAGGCAAACCCCTGCACAGCCAGGATGATGTGAGGTTTCTCTATACACTCATTATGTTCCTGGACTTTCAGATTTTTGTAGACAAAATAAGATTTCTTTCATTAAAATGGGATTTATTTGTGGTTCAATAGCCCGAGGCTGTAGAAAAACAGGGCATTTCACCGTTGTGTCATTGAATACTGAACTCTTGCCTTTTAATTATATAGGTTTCTGACACCCAACCAGACTTCTCTTTTTTTCCTCCTCCCTTTAAGGGAGATGACGCAATTGTGACATAGCCAGGCCCCAAATAAGAAATTCCTAACCCAGATGGACACAGTATAAACATTCAGATGCAGAGACACTTGATTTAGTATTGCGACAGGACCTAGCTGATTTGAACCACACATTTCACAGGGTCTTGCTGGCCCCCAAATGAGAAATTATTGATCCAAATGGAGTAACATAAGGATTCTGTCATGCAGGGAGAGCTACGTGGAGGCTTCTCCCAGGCAGATGGACCAGTTGAATAGTCAGTGCTTTCCCTGGTGGGAAATGAAACTAGAACAGGTTTTTCTTTTCTTTTTTTTTTTTTTCCCCTCCTGGTTCTTACCCAGTGGTATCTGAAAGTGAGGTTCTTATCCTAAAGTGAAGGAACTAAAATGTCCTTAATTATGCAAAGGTAATTTGACCTGATGAACAGGTCAAATAAAAAAGAAATACAATCCAGCTTCACATAGACCAAGGAAATCTTCAATCTGAAAATGAGAAGTGCTGAACTGTCCTGATTTCTATTAAAAATCAATTTGTGTTGCTAGTGTTCAACACCTCCAGAACTCAGGCCATATGGGTCCTTTCACATCTGTGATCCAGGCTTCCCAAAGGTCAAAAAAACCTGATAGTATAAATCTAACACACAAGTCTGAAGGCCATGAAGTTAGGCTCAGCCCTGAAAAATCAGGAGATCATTGGAGTCTGCCTGGTCCAGAGACTGACGCTTTCAGTAATCTATTTCACATAGCAGTGAATAAGCAGACTTTACAGTTAAGAAAGGAGCTGTATGAAACTTTGAAGTTAAACTGTAGGAAATGTGTGTGTGTGTGTATATATATGTTCTCTTTTTATTCCTTTCTGATGCAAGAGACCCATTTTGGGGGAAGAAATGCAGAAATAAAAAAGTCCTCAGATGTTAATACCTCACTACTATTCTGTTTGATAAAAAATGTCATTTCACTGACTTTACATTTGCAATGAAGTTTATAAAATTTTATGTAGTAGAACATCAACTTTTTCAGGCACAATTTCACAACAATTTTCTGTTTCAAATAGCTCTAGGAAAACTATTAGCTGTTTGACTCTTCTTGTAGTCAGATCCATAACATAAAGGACCATACCATCCTCACAGAAAGACAAAGAAAGAATCAGCCATACATTGTTTCAGTGTGCATACATGGTAATATTTTTAACTATGGTTTTATATTATATTGGGCAAAATTATCTGGAAGAATCTTAAAGAGAATTCAAATCAAAGGATTTCTAAGCACCACAGTAGGTGATAAATGAATCCAATTGAAAGTCAAGACTGGACACCTAGTATTCAGTTGCCAGGCTTTCAGCACATGCCACTATTATCACTCATTGATTAGATGAATTAAATTTTTGCAACCAAGAGAAGTCCTTGCATCCCCCTTGGACCTGGTTCAATACTTCCCATGAGATCAGACAGGCTTTTTGTAAGCCTTACCCCTTTCTCAAAGTAGTCCTGCAAATACAAACTCAGGAGGAAAATAATTAAATGGCATAGTCATTATTTGAATGACTGTGGCTAAAACTTTTGGGTATTTTACCAGTGATGATAATGGATTTCCCCAGTAGCACAAGGTCTCTAAAATCATTTAGATACAAAACCTAAGCACGCTACAGGCAGGAAATGTCCAGGTACTGAAGGATCCAACTATCTCCCATGTGCAGTATGGTAGACCTTTACAAAAGCTTTCCTGCCCACGTGGCACCTGGTACAACAAGGCACTAATGACAAAGTCTCAGGAATTCACCACAGCATCGCCTGATGTGTTACGTACTGGGTGATCCCTATGGTTCCCTACAAATCATTAATGTCATTTTCACACGGGCACAAACCGGCAGAAGGAGAGAGAAGGAGAATCTAACAGTCCTTCTCTCTATGGCTTGTCTGCACATATTTCTGTGGGGTGGAAGTGCAACACAAAGCACACCATGAAAACTGGTTATAGCTGTTTACTCTGCACTGAGTGTGTTTTGGATGGGGCTGACAGCAAATAAGAGGGTTTATACATTTCCAGGTGACTTAAAGTTATTATAGAGAGTCAATGAATCCTTGGGATAAGAGAGCAGAAGGCAACTTGAGTAGCTCTACAGAGGAGGAGTTAAAAAACCTGTGGTCTCCCCACCAGACTCCTTGTCCTTTATATTATTATTTTTTTCTAGCATCTTCTCCATGTCCGTGGAAAATATCGGGAGCAGCAATTGAGTTAAAGCTTGGCTGAATTATCCCTTTCATAAGCCCGTGTCTTTGTTTTTTTAAAGTAAAGGTTTCCTTTATTAATTTTACCCAGCTAGCATTCAGTTAGCATTTGCTTTGAGGGATAATTGACAGGTTGAGGCGACACTCGCCAGAATGAGAGCCATAAATCAGAAATAATTTCCAAAATTGACTGAGGGGCTGATATGTTGAATAGGCAAATAGAGGTAAAAATCTCTCTATTAGGCCTGACAGGAGCAGCAAATGTCAAGCAAGTGCTCCCTAATGCACCAGATTAGATTAATTTTGTGGTTCCTTCTTTGGGTGATTTTGTCTTTGGAATGCTACTGTGCTCTGACAATGCTACCAGACTGCTCTCCTGGAGGGGGGCAGTTTCTATTTGCCTCTTAAATGAGGAGTAACCAAAATTGCTATGGAAAAAAAAAAAAGTGACTTTTTTAACTCTAGCTTCTCTTTAAAATAAATCCCTTTCATAGTCCCAGCTGTAAAGTAAAAACAAACAAAAAAAGGCTTATAAAAACTCCAAGCGCCAGAAGATTAAAGTATTTGTCATGATGAAGTGAGGAAGTGAGAACTGCTTGGTCATCTGGGACAACTCAGGGTCCACTACATTTGCCTATTGAAGTCCATGGTAAAATCCTCTCAACTGAATGGCATGAGATAGTTATAAAGTAGGTAGACAGCCTGGTAGAAAAGTAACTTCCAATAGTTCTGTTCACTCAGTGCTTTTCTGTCAAGGCTTTCAAAACATTACGCCAAGAGCAGTGCAGTTAGTAATGGGTAACTGTTACAAGGAAGTAGGTAGCTCTGATCTTATTTGACAAATAGAGAGCTCTGCTGTTGGTGATGTCAAAGACAGTGATCAGACACTAACGACTCTAATACACAGAGTCCATAAAGCCAAGCCTTCAGGTTTCATACTTTTCACCACCTGGCAGCAAAGGTCAAAATAATCACATTTATGAAAATTAAAGTGGTTTTGGTCAGTTTGTCCAAATCTTTTTCATGACTTGCTGCTAAATAAGAGGTGTGTTTCTTCCAGGCCTTTTGAATGCAGGCGCACACATAAAAAACACATACACTGCAAAAATGGCCAAAATTCAGTCCCAGAATAAAACTGTGAAAATTCACAGTTTCTTCCACTGAGCAATTATTTCAGTTTTCGCCAACAGGAATGGTGAGATTTTAGCATCAGGTTTTTTTGTTTACAACATAAATACTTGTAAAGCAAAAAACTGGTAGCTTTGCAAACTCTAGATGTATTTAAGGATCTTCTGTGAAATATGATGGATGAGGGGGAAGAAAAGAACAGCTCTTGTCATGGGAAGCTAGAAAAAGAAAAGTTCTCTGAGTACCCCAAGACTCAAGACCTTGAAAGATAACAAGGTTAGGGTCATGATACAAGATGGATTGCAGTCAATAGAGAAGTGTGGGCTGGTAATCAGACTGACAGATGACAGTATTTCCCACTACTGCCAATTTGCTTCTTTCTTGAAGTCATAAGCAGGTCAGGTTCTCCATTCGTCTGCCTTAGATTTTATATTTGTATATAACTCATAGTACCAGAGTTAAACACAAAGTTCAATGCTGGGCTCCACCCAAGCTTGAACACAAAATCTCTCCCCATAAGACACCCTGTGCATTTGTTCTATATTTTCAGAGACTGGAAAGCATACTGGCTGCTTCCCCAAGACTGCACATTTACACCCCCTGTAAGGGACTTAAGATATTGTGTAGGTACATCTCTTTCTACTTACTTCAAATCCTGCTGGAGACACTGTCTTCCAAGGGAACAAAGGGGATATGGCTTGTCTAATCTAGCAAAACTCTGCCTGAGAAGGTGTATAATTACTCTATAAATGCACCAGGAAGAAAGTGATATGAGTGCAAAGAGTTCTATAATCAAAGAGGCAATGTTGACCCAGTAACAAAAGCCTGTAGACTAACCTTGTGCACTCTTAGGCTGGAAATTAGAAGAAAGTTCTTGGAATAGTTTTCTAGTAAGGGTGTAGAGGAGCAAATTGCTAAATCAGCTAAAAAAACCCCTGCTAATTCCATGAGTTTTATTATTATGCATGAAAGTTGTCTGTAGTGGCTGTGAGTTGGACTTGATCCAAAGCACCCCTTGCACAACCACATGTTCCTGGTGTAGAAAAGAGGGAAAACATGTATCTAGTACAAAAGTTTACTTTGTTTATGTTAGCAAAGGAGAGCTGATTTAACTGATAACACTTGCAACTCACAACTACTTTCTTTAGACTTAGAGAAGGGATTTCAGCAGTTCAACTTGAAGCCAAAAGCACAGGGGAGAGAATGGCTAGATCTCTACAAGGCAAGTTGGGGGCAGTATACTTCAAGTGTCATGCTTACTAGTATTTTATTTTATTTTATTTTATTTTATTTTGTTATGTTATGATATGTTATGTTACGTTATGTTATGTTATGTTATGTTATGTTATGTTATGTTATGTTATATAAACATGCAAGTAGAAGCAGCTACATATTTACCTTGGACTTCCATCCCCCACTCTCCACTTAGAGGTAACAACACCTTCTTGAAGAGCTCATCACATTGAGGACTGTGAGTGAAGTCTACATAAAATATGGTACTAATAAAACTAGACTAAGACTAGGATCAGAAGTAGACTCACCCAGGAGTACATTTCCTATCACAGGCACCTATGGTTTGATGGGCCACATACATTGAATGTAGCTCACAGCCAGCAAAGCTCTCTAGACTTGAGATCTGACTACCCCCTCCTACCAAAAAATTCTCAGATGTGGGAAAAGACTTATTGAAAAACTTCTCTGAGGTTCACCCAAGGGAGGTTTTTTACCACTTTCTTTCTCAAATGAGAGGAGTATCTAATAATACAGTAGCCATAACTATCTGAGTTTGGTCTGCTCCAGTCTGAACACCCACCGTGTATATTTCTAAACCATTTACCCTTCCCTAATTCTTACAAACCACTTTACAACTCAAGTCTAATCAATAACAACTGTGTGAAACAGCACTCAGACAGTAAAGAAGTTGGAATTCCCCTTAATAGCCCTTTAAAGAAGTTTTAATTAATTCCATGCGCTTCTGTAGGATTATCAACTTTACAGTATGACTGCATGTGAAAGCTTTAAGACATTTCACTTATGTCTGCAGGATGTTATGTTACAAAAACTGGTTTTCATGGCTTGTCACCGCTCCCCATTAGCTTCCTGATTAATCCTAAAATCCCACTTCTCCTTCCCTTTCTACTTTAACTAGCTGTCTATGCAGTTTCTCCTCTTGGCCCCTCTTATATCCCTTCTCCTAGAGCTTGATCCAGCTCTTAGTAAAGGAAATAGATTTCCACAGATGGTAATGGGAGCTTGGCAGGATCATTCCCCTCCTTTTGCTTACTCCTCAAAGAAGCCATTTAGCTAAGGCTGTGCAACAAATCCATTGTATAGCTCTAGTTAGAAGCCAGCAATTCTTAGCTCTTACCCAGATGCCTGAATTTCCTCACATTTTTCAGTTTCCAATGGGTATTTCTTTTCTTTCATCGCCTCCAGGTTCCTCTCAATTCCTGCTCCTCTTTTTACTCCTTTTATTCTCTTTAGTCCTTATTTCCATTCCTTCCATCTAACTCAGGAGCTCTTTCCAGGATCTCTTAATTCCTGACTTCCTGCACCTTTTCCCCTTGTGCCACTGATCCTTGCCTCCTTCCAGTTCTTAGTACTGTTGAGCCATTCATCTCATTTCCATTAATCACACAAGACTAGTGCTAATTATTGTTCAGATGAGAAGATCTGAAATAGCATCAGAAATTAAAGAGAGCGAGAAAGAAAGGAAGGGAGAAAAGATTCTCTTTTTCACCATCATATTTACAGCCAGTGACTTTTCTTAATGAGCTTACAGAACGAAGGCAAGTGATGTTAGTGCAGGAAAGCCTGAGCGCAGTGTGTACTTAGAGGCTAGAGTTCATGAGCTGTCCAGAGCACGTTTTATCAGGTCACCGAGTCAGACGCACTATAGGGCAATTTCTCTTTCTCAGCATTAACCCTCAACTCCGAGTCTCTGCTGGAAAGGCCTCCCCCTTCACAAACACTCCAGGATAAGATGATAAGAAGATTACAAGTAAAGCCTCTCTTTAGCAATTCCACATCTCCTGTCAGACACAGCAAGTTAAATTACAGTGCAGGCTGCAAATGCATTGATCATCCACTCAGCTCCTACAACCCAGGGGTGAAAAGATCCATGCCGAGGATAAGTGAAGTAATCTCAGGAAAGTTTATTTTAGCTGGGAGGGGTTAAACAAGTTCAATGAGGCAAGGCTTCAGGAGGGCGCTGGAGCCAAGTTCAGCAATGTCTTGTTTGTGCAGGTACAGGCTGCAGGTTATACATGCCGCAGCTGTTCAGGTCTCCTCCAGAGCACTCGTACCGTGCCATGCGAGCTGCAATACCTCTCCGGTGGTGATGGGGAAGTGCTCCAGTCATTCCAGCAAAAGCCTCCACACATTTGCCATAACCAGAGACCCATTCATACAGTAACTACCTCTTTATTGCAGTAACTTTATGCTGCTGAACCAGAAGAGGACTTTTTATATTCACAAGAGCTCCCCTTTTTAAATAGGTGGCAATAGCATTCCTTTTACTTATAAAATCTATACTGTGTTTTATGACAGAAGAAATAAACCTCCCTAAGCAGTTCTGACAGAGAAGGCAGGATTGTCCATTTTAAAGATAAAAAAAAAAAAAAAAAAAAAAAAAAGATTATAAATCATTAGGAGTGCTTATGAATTCTATTCATGACTGCCTTCTTTATTAAAAAGACCCATTGTAAAATGGAAAGTTCAGAAGGCTTGGTGGTGAGCGAAAATGAATTATAATGACATCACTGGGTCATGAACTAGGCCCACTGGCTACTTTCCAGAATAAAATTGACTGGAAAGATCAGATGAGCCCATTTGTACTGAGACACATCTGGGTGGCAGCCAGAGAATCTGGGTTCAAGCTCCCTATTTACAGAACACACTTGCCTTTCCCCTTTCATTACCAGGAGTAATCTGGATTTCCCAGGCACAATGTGTGCGATAGTGATGTCACTTAATTCAGATTTCAGGAGGATTTTCCCCAGCAAAGTTCTTCATACTCGCTCAGTGAAGGACCTTGTGAAGAACACGAACATGTCAACATCCAGCTGACACATACAGTACATTCTCTCTGCACTGCTGATGGGAAGCATTTTACCTTCAAACAAGCATAATTTGTCAGACTTTTCTGTCGCTTTTTCCTCCTCATCTCTTTCCCAGATAATAAACAGTGTCTGAAACCCAAGAGAAACTCATTTCTTCTAAGAGGTCATTTGTAAGCCTTTAAGGGCATTTGCTGAAAAAATGAGGGGATAGCATTTTTCCCTCTTTTTGTCTTAAGTTTTTCAGTTGTCTTTCTAAATGCAAAATGACATCTCATTCAAAGCTTTCCAGTGTCATCTTCATCTTTCCTATTCTACAATTTATACTTCTTTGATATTGTTTGAGACTTCAAGGAAGCTTTTACCTAATACTGTAATACCTATTATCTGAAACATTTAGGTGCAAATACACTTGCCAAAGAGCAGTAATGCAGATCAATTGGATGTCAGTAGTCCAATAAGGTGGAATAGTATATTTTCTGGGGAAGAAAAGATGTCTAACCATCTGACCTTAGCACTGGCACCATCTCAATATTAATATATTTTATGCATGCATGTGATAATGTTTTACCTTCCTTATGGTCCTGCAGGGAAGTTTCTCTTCTCCCTACTCAGGATTATTACCTATTCAGAGGCGGTTATGATTATGGATACTTACTAAGACAAGAATAATTGACCATAAAAACCCTTTTATATTCCCACAATTATTTTTGCATTGACTAAAAATGTCAAGAAAATCTAATTTTATTAGCAAGTCCCTAATTTTACTTTTGTTTAACTTATAAATAGGTCCCCTTCCCCACCCAAAGTATGTTTTCACTTTCAGGTATTTGGCAATGATGTAAAAAAACAATTTGTCACAAGATTCCTACTGGGAGCGCATCCTACTGGGATCCACTGGGATCAAATATCAAAGTGGATATGATATATCTACAGGAGAGGGAGAAGGCTTGAGGAAGGTATTGAGATGGTGTGTATGTGGAGGAGTGCCAGGAGACATCTCTATGGAGGTTCCAGCAGTCATAAACAAGTCCACATAAAACCAATAGTCTAACAGAGATTGAGAGGGAGCCAAAATAACATTTCATGACTATTTTGGAAGATAGGAACTGAAAATCCAGTTCTGCTTACAAATGTGACATTCAGGCCATTCTTCAGTAAAATTTGAGCACTAGAACCCTATGAGGTTACCTTAGAAGACTTATTAACTGAAACAACATTAACAGGGACTATCCGTGAGATACGAGTAGTTAATAATATAGATCAGAAGTGTGACAGCAGAGTGACAGATTTTCAAACACAAGTCTACTAACTCTAGGTGAATTAACAGTTTTCTTCTAATAGGTCTTTACTTCAAAAAAAGCAAAACCAAAACCTAAAACAAAACAAAACATGCTATCCTTGCCTTCAGCTGGAGATGGTAAAAGTGAAACCCAGGCACACTGGGTCCTGTCCTGGTTTGAGGGAATGTGCTGGCAATTCAGTCAAAGGAGATTGTCAGGCCTTGATGCTGCAATTATTATTACAAGCACTTTATCCTTCATGTCATCATGAATGTTTTCTGAAATCCAGACCTCAAAGGATGGGATTTTTAAAGGCACTCGCAAATCTCTGAAAAAGTGTAGTTCATTTAGGTGCTTTTGAAAAGCCAGTCCAAACAGGTTTACAGGACTCTTTCTGAAAATGCCTTCTCTATTGCACAGATTTGACTATGGCCCAAAACTCATTATATGTGGTCCCTTGAAAATTCAGCAATATCCAGATCCAGATTGGCCTAACCTCCACAAAGCACTACGGAGGCTCTGAATGCAATCTGCGTAAGCACTTCCACACTAACAGCAGGACAGAAGCACATGATATGGCTCCAGTAGAAAGCAAGTATGGCTTTTCCCTGATCCAGGCCTGAGGTCTGTTCCAGGTACATCTCTCCATCTGATAGCTACTGAGTTCACTGTAGAAGCTATTCTATATTTTGTTGCTCTTTATCTGAATAAAGATAATTTCTGGACTTGGCCTGATGTTAACAACACAGCTAACTGGAAACTTTTCAGTAAAATATGCTATTTCAAAGCTGAAATGACTTGTGGAAATATTTCAGCTTCAACAGAGACTTTATTTACAGGACTTCTAAAAGGAGTGTGGTAATTTTCCCTGCCTTGGAATTTGGTTCACTTTCTGCTTCTGCAATGGGTTTTCTGTGTCGTCTGGGCCAAACTCCTTTACTATCTCTACACTTTGTCAGCTCTTTCCTTCAGAATTTACTGTCCTCAAAGACAAAGCATTCACATTTCTAAAGCTTTGGATATTTTATGAGTCTTTGCAGAAAGCACTTGTAAGTGCAGGATGCTCCATGGTCCAGCACATGGCTGAAAACTGACTTCCAGCTGCTATGCTTGTTCAGTATGGCAGGGCACATACCCTCTGGAGGACTTCGTTGACTCTTCCCGAGGCTAAACTTGAAGATTTGCCAATAGTCTGGAAAACCAGGCGAGTCTTGAAGTTACCCTTGGATAGGTCCTTGAGATAAAGAACAGGTGTACCCTGGGCCTTTGCAAAACAGAGATAAATATCCCTTCCATTTCCAAGAAATGTTGCTCTCAGCTAAGAAAATGCAGCTGCCAAAGTCACTGCAAAAAGGAACCGCTACCTTCTCCTATGTAGGGACATAGTGGGGGCTATTTTTGAGAGTTGCTGTCCTACAGGATTTTATTTTCCCAAAAGATTTGTAAAGCTAACTTGAGATATTTTCTTCAAGAATATAAAACAAAGTGACAAAAGAATTCCTTCCTATTAGATTATATGCATGAATGAAAGTTTAATTATTTAAGTTAAAACTGTTTAAGGAAACCTGCACATGAATAGGAAGTCAGGCTTCTGAGAAAGGCAGTCACAAATATAAACAAAAACGTGATGCCAAACAGCAATTAGTGCTTTGTTCCTTTTTTGAATGACAGCATGCCTTAAACTCATTCATTTCCAGTTCTGACTTGCTGTAATGTGTAAAAATACCACTGTAAATCCACTAAATAAGCTTTGTCTTTTTCTCTTGAGGTTCTTTGGCTTTTGCCGGCTTGCTATGCAATGTTTTCCCTTTATTGTGCAAGACACAAAGGTCTCCACCTCTTTTTTTAAACTTTGTTTGGAACGGCAATTATTCATAACTGGCTTACCTGGAAATGTTTCACAGATACAGAGAGAGATTGTGCTCACCAGTGGGAGTGCTAACAAACTGACTGCCTGTATTTTAAATGCTGTAGCATGTAGAGTCAGTGCAGATCTAGCTGGTTCTAATTGCTTGCAGTTGTTGAGTGACTGTCAAAACCATTTATTCTTACCAGTGATGGTAAATTTTCGGGGAAACGTCACTGTAGACAAGAAGGTAGATTTTTCAAAGGCACAAATGGGAGTCAGGCATCTCACTGCCATTTGCTCCTTTGAAAACCCTGCCCAAGTCCTTAGACAAGCTGCCTGGCAAACAGATGTGTAAGGATAGATTGGACATTTAGGTATCAACACCATCTTTGAACTTCTTGGATGAGGAGTCTGCCAACATTTTTTTTTGGCCCTTCCTCTAACACTTAATGTCTTCTAAGATGAAACACTAGCAAGTTCTTTAAGCTCATGTTATTTTAAATACAGGCCAAGACCTTTAACGAATTTGCTTAGTGGTGGCAGAGGAGGAAGAAAGATTTGGTCATAAGTGTTGTTCAATAGCATGTCTTGGTTTTCTCTGGATGGTAGCCAGGACTGATATTTAAGAGGTGTTTTGCTGATGGACTATCCTACCTCAGTGACAATAACAGAGTAGCATAGTCCCCAGCAGCCTATCCATCTAGCTGAATCTAAGAATAGATTCATAAAATCAGAGAAAAATCACAGAAGAGCCTGCAAGAATTTAACTCACATTATCAAAAGAGAAAGGAATATAATCCTCTTCTAGAGCAGTGGTTCTCACACTTTGGGGGCAAACAGAGCATTTTCAGCACTCCGTATTTGTCATGAACCACCAAGCATAGTTAATCAAACTTTTAATTGAAAAAAACACCAAAAAGATAATAGAACTTTGACCACAAAGATAATAGGACTTTGAAGACCACCTGCTGTAATCTCACAGACCACTGATTGCCTTCAGACTAGAATCTGAGAGCTGTTTTTTATGAAGTTTCTCAAACTATCTGCACAGCACTGTAAATAAAAAATGTTAAGAATTAGTGAAATATCAGTAAAAAAATTAATTGACTGTTTAAGTTATAGTGTTTGGGATGCCTTAGATTTAAAAGTGTGCATGTAGTCAGGAAAAGTTTTTCCTTTATCTGTTCTCAGCAGAAGCCCAGAATTGGCACTGGGAGCTTATAGCAATACCTAAAAGGGAAAGAAAACAAAGAAACAGAGAAACTACGAAAGCAGTTGTGAACTAATGCTACAGTACTAGAGATGTGACATGGAGAGCAGCCTATTAGGAAAATCAAATTAATTTATGTTTTCATTTCATTCACTACATATATTGCATTTTGAAGATTAAGACTCTAAGATCTTGCAAACAAAAAGCTGACTGCTGTATTTTACTCCACATGTCCTTCAGATTGAAATAGCACATTTTTTTCTAGAAAATAAACATTTAAATTTTTAATGTTAATTTCTCAATATATGATAAAATTTTCACTAATCACTGATGGGCTTTTTGAGGTCACAAAGAAAATCTCCCCATTTTACTGCAAATTAAAATGACCACCCATGAAGTAAAAAGTTTCAAATAATTTCAGCAAGTGTTTCAGTTCAAAAAAAGGCCCGAAACAAAATCACAGAAAGCTTGATGGAAAAAAGAGTCAGTCTTAGATCTAGGAAGACAGCTAGAAACTAGAAGCAACTTTAAAATATCAACAGTGCTCAAGAACCATTTTCTCTTGCTTTTTGATCAGGTGCCTTTGGTGCCTTTGACAATGACATAGGGTTGAGGCTTTAAGGAACATGCTGAGAACATGACATAGTTAACAAGCTGGGCTTAACACACCTTCTGTCCACATCTGAAGCCCCTGATGTGGAGTCTACTGCTAGACACCTATTTAAATGAATTGACTATAATGAGCATCTGCCTCGGTCTATAGCACCAAAGATCCAAACTTCTACAGGCTCCAATTAAGCAAAATTCGCAGTGTTATCAATGGGTGGGCTCCACAGCACCTTCCAAGTACTGAAGATAAACAAACAAACAAACAAATAAATAAATAAAATTGGTGCGGCAGGATAAGGTATAAAAATCACTAAGAATGTGAAAGTACAGAAAGCTTTCTGGTAGGACTTTAAAAATTCACTTTAACTGGAACTCAAAGTCCTGGACTTTGGAAGAGGTCTTAATTTTCACCAACTCTAAACTCTCTAATGTGATATAGAATTTCATCACTGAGACAAAAAACGAGGAAAGCTTAACCTACAATTACTCATCTAATAAAGTCCAGAGCCTTATTCTTAAGCGGCTCAGATAGCCAAATTTTATCTGGAATAAGCATCTGAACTTCTGGGATGACCTCCAAACCTTTTATGATACATCTAAAATACACCCTTTTTTAACAGTCCATATGCTCTTTGCCAGTCTTCTACCTCCAAACACAAGCACTATACAGCCAATTCTTAATGTATATTAAATTCCCTGGTAGACACTCTTATTCAGAAATAAAACACCCTTGATCTACTGTAGCTTTATCCTCCCAGTTTAGTCTCTCAAATTTGAGAGTTCACCAGTGCTTATATGAAGATTTCATAAGTGTAACAGAGCAATAACTTATTGCTAAACTTTTTCTCAGTTTTCCTGAACTCTAAGTGTCCCCATAAAGAAAAACCTCTTGGGGGGAGGGGGGAGAGGGAAGGGACTCGCAATACCTTAAACTGTAGGCACAGGGCTGCAAGGGACCTTTTGCCTCCATCTCTGTCCTCTTGTGTTTTATATGATACCCCATTCCCTTTCATGTAATTAATCTGACAAGTTTTTGAACAGCTGTCTAACTTTTTCCCTAAGCCTTGGGTAGAAAATTTTTATCTTCGCTAAGAACAGCATGGAAAACTTTCCAAGTCAGTTAACAGTTTGTCTCACTGTGGGTTTTTAAAGTCTGAGTACAGATTTACAGCATGTTTTATGTATATTTTTTTAGTCCCAAGGTCCCTTCTCTTCACAGATACATACACAATGTGTCATGTAGAAAATATAAATTGTTGATTGTACAGGCACTTTCCTCCTTTTTAAACCTTTCCAAAGGTCTTTTTGTTAAATACACCCAGACACCGTTTGACAGATGAGGGGCTAATTGCTCTGTGAATTACCTCTATCGATTCCTGTTTCATGTTGAGCCAAACAAACAAAAGATATTAATGCTTCGAAAAAAATGAATGATGACCTTTCTCTGCAAACACAGCTTGCGGCCTCTGATTATTGGTGATTCCAAAGAGCAGCGGTCAATCGCAATAGCTGTAACGCTATGATCACTATAATAAGCTTGCCTGACCTTCTCTGCCATGTTAAGTGGTTTAAATTTATTTGCCCAACAACAGTGGAGCTTTCATTTAAAGTCACAGAACATTCAATTCTATCTAAAGATCCAGGCTATTTTTTTAAAGCTTTACCTGTTTAAAAAAAAAAAAAAAAAAAGACACACACTTGGAAGTGATAATTATACTGAATATGAGGCATAGCCAAGGAGTTATTTAAACCTGTATAATCAAGAGTCCTTGTTATGGCTCTAACACCGTGGATTTTTCTTGAGCATTTTGCCTTCCTACTGCTCCACTCATCTTAGAAGTGTAATCTATTTTGCACTCTCCCTTCAACAGAGTTGCAGTTGGGCACTATCTTTGCAGTTATCCCAGGTGGACTAAAAGAAAATCATTATCATTGAATGCAAATGCAGTCCTAAAGTCCAGTCCCTGTAAGCAAGACTTCCCCAGAAGTGGCCAATAGCAGAATTTGGCTACAAGCAAAACTCCTGCAAGTCCTTCATCAACGTTCTCTCTCTTTTCCCTCTTCCTAACCAGGCTTAGTATGAGAAAAAAAAAAAAAAATCAAGGTGAGATGAAGTGCTTATCTTTTTGCTGGAAGCGGTCTGCAAATTTGCTGGAATATTCTTTATCTTGAGATTTCCACCTCCCTCCTTGGTTTCCTATGGACAAGAAATATGTGCAAGATAATCCTTTGTCTTGATGTCTGCGATAATATGACACTGTATCCATAAAATGGGAATAATAATCCTTAGTCCCCTTTTCAAAGTGCTTTTCTAAGTGTTGGATACGGCAACCTCAGTAAAGTCCTTGGGAATTCAACGTTCATTTTGATCACTGTTATAAGCCACTGTAGTCTGGTCTCAAATGAAGGCTGAAATACAGCAACAGGAAAATACGGTCTAAATTTGTTAGAGACAAAAATACAGGATCAGAAATGATTCCTGGGGGAAACCAAAGCCAGCAGAAAGCTATTCACTTCTCTCAGCCTCATTTTTAAAATTCTATTTACCTTCCTCTCTGCAAGGAAGCAAACCCACTATTGCTTGGGAAATTCCCTCTCCTTCCACACATACCAACTATCAGCTTGGGGTCAGGGCTCAGCCCAACTCCATCACCTGTCCAAAAAGTCACCCTCAGCCTCCTGGTCCCCATCCCTGAGTGCTCAGCATGCCTGGAGCTTGTTTGGGTGATGGCCTCTGAACACGTAAATTCAGACAGCATCCACTCCATGAGCCCCACTTCCAGCCTGATTCCTAATTCCTCTCTCTAACACCCCAAAATATGACGGAATCAGAGGAGAAGCATCAAACAGTCATCAAGGTGACTGCTATGAATACAAGGCAGGATTAAGAGGGGAAAGAAAGCTCAGATGTGTTGGCGGGCTGGTGGCATCCTCAAAGGCAGATTTAAGTAGCGATGTAGACGTGCTTAGCTTGAGGGAAACTTGGAAGTGCAATAAAGCTGAGTCAAGTGCAGGAGGCTAGTACCTGCCAAAAGAAGTGGTGAATCAGGTAGTCAAACCATAGAAAGAATACAGGAAGGAGAAAGGTGGGGAAAGTACCCTAAAATTTTCTCCCTGGATATACTGGCACAGAACATGGCTGTAGAGGATGTTTGTGTCTGTGAAAGAAACTTCTTCCCTAAATGAATTTATTATCAAAATGCCCCTGAGGCTGGAATTTAATTTCAAATAGAGCTTAAGTAATCAGACATCTATGTCTTGGAGCTGTGAAAGTCTGAGGCCTGTTGTGCTGTGAGAGACAGCTATATCTTTAACATCAAAAATTAAAGTTCTGAGAAAAGTGTGTTTCAGGCTCAACAAAATTCTGATGCATTTATGTATCCGTATCAGAGTCGCACCCAAGGAAGGAACAGTCCTCTTAAACCATTATGTGCCAAACAGCCTTGAGTCATAAGAATGGCGTAAAGAACGAAATCCCAGTGGCCAGCCCAAGGAAGAAGTTGTCCTTTCTCCCCACCTAGGCAGTCACATCCTCCTTGCAGTTACTGTCCAGCTTGGCCATCATGGAGAAGGGCAGTTTTTACTTGGAAATTGTAGTGTAGTGTAAAGCACCACTCTGCATCAGTAGATCATACTAAAATTCAAAGTCCAAACAAGAAGCACTTTTTATAGAAGGGGAAACTGAGGCGCAAAGGTGGAGAGAGGCAAACAAGCAGGAAAGAGGCAAACAAGCAGGAAAGAAAAGGAAGAAATTTGTCCATCTGATCCACAAATTTTCACTTTCAGGATTCAAAAGAGGGATTGTGATAAGGAACTTTCACAAATTCCTCCTGCTGCATCTTTTTGCACGTTTTAAACCCAGTATATCAAACAAGCAGGTAAGCATTCACAAACCTTGAAATAAAGAGGCATCTGGCTAAGTACTGAACAGGTGTTGAAAATACGTTCACACAGTTGTCAGGGGTTTTTGATACACTGATATTCTAGAGACACTGGGGGATTTTTGTTTGTTTGTGGGTGTTGGGTTTTTTTTAATGAAGACATCTTCAGCATTTTTGCCTGGGCTGTTGAGTGCAGAGAAGTAGGGAAGGAGAGAAGTGGTGAGAAGAGGTATATTTTAAAATGCAGTCTTCCTACAGGCCAAAGCCAACTTGATTAAGGATTAAAACTCTGTTCATCTCTTATCTACTAAAAGCTTTTCTCATTTGCATGAGGGGTTGGTGCTCTTAGTCCAGTCTGTTACTCCCAGTGCTGTATCTTCCTACAGCCATTATTTCTTTCTCAAAAATGCCCAGGAGACCAAGAAGCACAGGAGTGAGGATGCTCCTGCTCCCAAGAACCTGCTGCAGAGCTCTCAAGTCACTTTTGCCCATTGTCATACAGTCGCTCCAGTCTCTTACAAGTTCCTTTCCAGTGCATTTTCCTCAGGAGTAAACTGGACTTTGAAAACATAGAATGAATAAAAAGAAACCTCTGATAAACTTTTTAACTAGCTGGAGGTCCTGTAGAGTGTATTTCTCACCTTAAAAAGTAGATATTGTGTGAGCTTTCCTCAGCCTACAAGCCCCTTTGATTCCAAATAGCATCACTGTGTTTGGGTAGAGTACAATACACTTTGGCCTGGAGACTGGTTTCTTAGCAATAGGGTCCACAAGTGTAGCAGGCATTAGGACTGGTTACTTACAAGAGTAGCTATTCTGAAATGCCATTTCACACCAGCTGGGGATCTGCTCCTTAAGAACAAAGGAAAAATTACAGCAAGTCCCTAAAGACAGATAGCTAGCATTTCCTCCCACTTGTGCCTCCACCAAGTCAAAAATAGCTTCTGTTCAGGAGACATCACACACAGATGAGGTTTCAAACCATTCTTAAATTGAGGATGCTGCTCTTCCACTGTTTCTCCGAGAATACCGATATGCCACATTTCTGGCTCCAACAGGACGCACGCGATAATATATGGATCTCCAAGTACTTTGGATTTTGTAGAACACTTCCCAGTGGAACATCTGCAGTTGTTAGCTCAAGGGATGAAAAGTTGTGAAGTTGTATTCCCACAGCCAGATGGGATATAGGACTTTCTCCCTCAGCTGAGAACCTTGCATTTCAAATCCTGTCTAGGTAAATTACCTTTCCAGGGCTGGGTATTTCCTTTTTGGATATTCCTTGGAAGTAGCCTTCAGGGAATTGACTAACTTCTTAATGGCTTGGTCAGACAAGAAGGAAGGAAACTTGCACTGGTCCAGTGGGAGGCACCACTTCAGGCATCAGCATCCTGCAATTCTTCCAAGTCGGTGAATCATAGCAGTTTAACTCTCTTTCAAGGGCAAACTCCTTCCTTTCAGATAGGGCCAAGGTAGCAAAGGCAAGGCCTAAAATAGTTCCAGTCAACATTTGGCTTTGAAAACAATTTCAAAGAGTCACTGCTGACTGCTAGGAAGAAGTCTAGCCTTGATCTAGAAGAACTGGCCAAAGAATATCTCTTTGAGTCTAAAGTCTGGAAAACAAGGACCTATTAAAAAACCAAAAATCATTCTTAAGATTTACTTAATATCTCCATGTAGCATTCCAAGGAAATGCACAAGCAGCAAGGCTTGCTTTTTCTTGTGGTTGTTGGAGATTGGAAATAGTCTGATATCTGCCTAATTTCCTGATATTATATTGTATTATCCTCATATTATATTGTAGTATATTGGAATTAAAAGCAGCTAAGACCTTGCTACAAAGAAAGTTCATAGTAGCACCTTCATCTCTCTACTATAAACAAGGCCATGGCTCCAGGGGCTGTTGTGTGCCTTTCTTTACAAAACATTGCTTCACCTCCTCAATCAGTTGGGTTTACATTTACATTTTGCTGTAGGTTCTATTTCCAGTTCAGAGCTATGCTTTTCCAGGTTAACTATAGCCTCCAGACTTTTTGAGAAACTAATGTCTAGTGGCTAGACATTCACAATAAGTTAGGGCATCGTATCCATCAGGACCTGAGTCTTGTATAAGTGAAGAAAATAGCTGGGTAAATGCTTCAGTGCTTCTTCAAGCTCCTCAAAGGGGATTTGAATATGATAGTGGGTCAAACAGATTTCTCTAGATAATAACTCATATCTAGTGGGGGAAACTTAAAAAAAAGGTCAGGTGGCAGGAGCTTAGAGTTGTAATTCAGATGCCAGAAATAGAAAAAGGTGTCCATTTAGTCTGACCTCCTCATAAGAGGGTACTTTTGAGTCTAACTCTAGTGTCTCTTGGTATAGTAATGACAAGTAGGAGCCAAGGAAACAAATGGGAAGAGTCTTGTGCGGAGTCCTTAGTCCTTTTTTTTTTAGTCAGAATCATATCAACATTTCACCTAAGATGAAATCCAGATTCATCTCTTCTTGACTAGTTACATCCTCTGGTAAAGTTCTGTAAAAGGTTTTTCTTCCTTCCCTAGACTCCAGTAACAGTGATAATTGATTAATTGATTCAAGACAAAAAAGCTGGGTTGTATTCCTGGCAGAAGTCACTGTGAACCAACAAGTTTTTATACAAAAAGTTGTTTCAAAATGAATCATGGGAGAAGATCAAAATGAATGCTCTCTTCCTTTAAAAAAATTGTAAAAAAGAGTATTAGGTTAAAAGTCAGGTGTTTAAACCAATTTCCTTGAAGATGTTATAGGTAATATCAGTTAATAAAATCAAAAGGTTTTTAAGAGTCAAATATACTTCCCTACATTTATGTGGTTTGTATATCCTTTTGCAACTTAGCCCATCTCAGCAATAAAAATAGAGAGGTTTTGCTGCAAAACTGAACTGTCCAGTATTCAAACACTGCCCCACTGTTTAATAGGATGCAACAGTAAAAGGCAAGCTATGCATTAAAAGAAAATACAAAAATGGTTGACATCAGAAACATTTTTCTATAGCAATGTTCATATGAAATTGAAATAACTATTCAAGATAAATGGCTAACCTTCATACATATGGCCCATGCAAGAATTAAAATTTATTCTATATGAGCAGAAAAAGATTTTTCATTCTTTTTAAATAATTGTTTAAAAAATATTCCAGTCCAAATTATGAACGTCAAGCCTACAAAATGTTATTTTTAAACATCAAGCTGTTTTCTTTTACTTAGAGAGAAGCCAAGGAATAAATTGCTAAATATAGTTTATATGTTGGAAACAGTGACACAACCTTCATTCTCTTGGTGCTGTAAAATATGTAACTTTAAATATAAATTTTACAGTACAGTATTTTGCTCAACAGAGATTTCATTTCACTGAGTGAATCACATTAATAACACTTAGCTTATATAGTGCTTTTCATCTGTGGATCTCCCAGCACTTTACAAAACGTAAATTCATTACCAATATTTTACAGAGATGCAATAAAGGGATTTGCTGAAGGTTACACAGTGAGTTAGTAACACAGCTGCTGAAGGAGTGAAGTCCCAAAATCTTGTTCCTTGCCTGTTAGAAGACAATGACCTGTACATTAATTGGTTTTTTTCTCTTCTTTCAGCATGTGTCGCTGGAAAAACACCCTGAGAATTTATTACAGTGAAGCAAACCAAGTCAGGTATCATGCAACATTTTGTGATCCAGGCATCTAATATTTGTTTGCCCTATTTATTACTGTGATATCTACATGGAAAACTGAGAAAGCCAGATGTGAAACACCTATACACAGAGCATACAGAACTTACATGTGAACAAGACCAGGGAAAAAAAGAGAGAGAGACATGTGACACTGAGCATTTTACAAGTGTCCAACTGAGCTCAATACTCCTCTTTAATTTTTTTTGTGGGTTACCTTGGGAATGAACAGCTTGGTGGAATGACAAAAAGAAGAAGAGATGAAATAAGAGGATGGATATAGGAGGGGTCTGAATAAAACAAAAACCAATAGAGGAATAGTCCAGAGTGGTACATTCAGCTGTGGTCATGGCTTTCTGCAGGGATTGTTCCAGCATCAGTCTCACCATGTCATTTCCTCCTACCTTTCTAATATGGGGGCTGTCCCATACTAAAGGGTAGGGAGAGAATGGGAGATGTTAGAAATGAAGACATGAAAGAAATTAATGAGCTGAAGTGCTCTGTAGCCACTATCTCCAACCCTTCCGCAAGCAGTAGTATCTGTGTTTGTTACTCCCTGCTGGCTCCTTAGTGGGCTCAGGGAGATAGCCTGGGGGACTCACACCATTTCCCAAAAGATAGTTATCTTCCTCATAAAAATTATCTGCAATTGATAGGAATTCAAATGGAGACAGCAAATGGCATCACCCTCAAGTTATCTGTATTCTGCAAAGCAACACTCTCTCCAGAACTAGTGGCTTGCTATTTTCCATCAGAAACTGCACTCTTTTGTCAAGTATTCGAAAAAACTTTAAAAGTGAATACGGCATAGTAGATAACAAAGACTTCATGATCTTGAGCTTAGACTGTTTAGTAGGAAAAAAAAAATCTATTCTGCAGGTAGTTTTCTAAATTCCTAACTTTAATGGTTAAAGGATGGGATTCTGGCCTCTCCAAACTCAAGTGATGGAGATACAAATTTGGAGGAAGTATTTCATTTAGGAGACTCACACCACATTTGTGTGGATGTAATTGGGAGCAGAATCTGAAGAACCAGCAGGTCAGAGCAGACTTGCATCAGTTCCCAGAATTCTTGAAGAGAAAAAAAAGTTTTCTGATACTTCATTTACAGTCTTGCTTTTAGCAGTACAATAAAATCCTAGATATCATACCCTTGACAGATGTGGAGTGGTGTGTCTCTACATAAATAGAATTAATTAGATCATTGATTCACAGCAGCTGAAAATCCGGCCCTCTATTCTACAGCACATGTCAATGTTATTACACAAATAGTAAGATTTGCTTAACAAAAATATAACTCTGGTCTTATCAGGTATCACTGATACTTGATTGTTTGGAGTATTGGCTTTCTGACAGGGTTTGGAATGAAGCCATTTTTATTAATTTAGTTATTTTTGCTGATATAAAAGGTCGTCTATCATGTTAATGATGTATCGGTCTGTGGTACCACCGAACAATAATTACAGAATGTTCCTAATAGTAAATCATTTGTCACAATCAGAGCTCACTACAACAACCTTTTGTTGAGCAATAGAATACATTAGGTGAATAGCAATACACCTTTATGCTTACCAATTAAAGGATCCCACACATACAGAATTTACATGAACTTTAGAGTGAAGTATCATGAATTATGAACTGCTGCTTACAAAATCTTGCTAGGTATAGAACTTGCTGCTAATTTCTAACTTGTCAAATCATTTATATGTATCTTTTCAAGTATAACTAGAGCTTCAGACAGATTTCCCAGTCTGTCAAATAAGAAGTGTTTGGAAAATTTCAGAGGATCAGGGACTTGGAAAATAGACACAAATAAATATTTAAATGACCAGTTAATATATTCAGAATGCAAATATGTCCTGTCACTCTATTACTCCATTTAGATAGTGATAAAATTTCTTCTTCTTTTACCCATTTGGTAAAAACTGTAAAAAGATTTTAGTTTAGGAAAGAGGTTTCCAAGCTCTAACGACAGGTAGTACACAAATTACTGACTGGTCAGCTATGGAGAACAATTTGATCACACCCTGCTGGAATATCGATTTTACTTCCAGCTGCTGAATGTCATTAACATATATTAATAAACCAGAGGAAAAACTTTTAGCACTTTCTTATGCTCAGGGAGTTGCCAAATGAAGTTATGTGATGCAGGTGGTTCATGAATTAGTCTGCCTTAAAATGGACAGTAAACTATAAAGAAATTCAAGAATTCCTGGGTTTGAATATTCCCTCCACGTGGTTTTAAGGGTCCAGGTTTTGTTCAAGTTCAGTAATCATGTCCTTCTCTCTACCCTGTAATACCCTGCAGAAGGGAAAAGCCATAGCTGTCACTGGTGTTACGCCTATTATGAGCCATTAAATCCTTGGCCACATGAGCCCAGTAATGCCTAGATTGGATAGATTAAACCAAACCGGAAAATAGATCTTTTTTCAGAGGTTCAGAGGCTTCATTCTCATGCTGCATCTTGCAGCCACTGGATTGACTCAGCGTGGATTTGCCAGACCACCAAGAGATGTCCCCTTCCCTTGCAAGGTCCTTACATGCTTCAAATCAGGGTCATCTACTGGATACTTCTCCACATTGAACTGTTGAGCCTTCCGCCCCTCAGGAGAAATAAGACAGTGGCACACACAAAAATAAGAGAAAAAAAAATAGATGAGCTGCCACAACAGTGCTGTACTCCACCCATATGCCTCAATTATCTCTCCCAGGCCTCCGCAACACCACACGCCACATCAGGAGCAGCAGAGGGACTACCAATGAGTAATTAAACCTCTTATTGCTTTGCATGGCTGAGTAGTTTTCATAACAGCACTGCACAAAACTTGAGATTCGCAGATTTTTATATAAGCTCCTCAACATTTCTACTTGCCTCTCTCTCCTTTTTTAATTTCAACCGTTAGAATAAACTTTACTGTGAACTGCTGGGAATAAGAGGATTTGAGCAGGCAAACGCTAAGATGATTGTTCATTAAACCCAATGACTTTGAAACTGCCTCTGTGTCAATTAAAATAAAAACTGTCAAATGCTTTAACAGAGCAGCTTTGTATAATAGGAACTCTGTTGAGTTTATTGGCAAAGAAAGAGAGCCGTTCTGGGAGGTTATGCAGAGGAAAATAATACGTTGTGCTTAGGAACGGTGTCCCGGTCTCTCCTGATTCATCTTCAGTAAGAAAAACTGTACATAACGTATGTATCAGCATATATATACACACATACAAGCTTGCTGGACAGCTAGAGAAAGAAGGGGTTTGGCCTTTTACTTTTGTTTTTCCAGTGGTTTGTTTTTTGTTTTTTTTTTCCCAAGCTAACAATTAGGATTAATTGTCAACTTATAAACCACCGGGTTTTGTTTTGTTTTGTTTCTAACTGGATACAGATTTAACACTTCGTATAACTTAAAAATGCCATTTTGTTACAGTAGCCAACCAATCCGACGGGATCTTCACGCCTGCGTGTCAAGTGTCAAACATAAAATAGCTGTAAAATGGGACAATAAAAAGCGTGTTACTGTAGGATTCTGACAGCCCCCGCGCTTGGCAATTAGGGAGCCTTCATAACAATTAACAAAATTGAAATCAGATTGAAGAAGTAAGTGTGGGTGGGTAGGATGGACGTGATGGAAGTGCCTTCCTTCTGTAAATGTCCTTCTTAATCTCGTGGCAATACGTGCATGCAGTGGCCATTTCTGGACAAAGAAAAAACAAACACAAGGTGAAGTAACTGGGTCCCTTTTGAAGAAACGATGCCGGGTCCTCAAGAGGGCAGTGAGGAGAAGGGAAGGGGGGGGGATATCTTACCAAAAAAAAAATTAGAAAATTCAAATGACTCTCCCGCTGTCTCCACGCACACCACCCACCCCTCACTGTGTTCTGTCCAGAAGAAAAATCCCTCAGCCGCAATGGTTGTTTTTATTAAATTCTCCTCAATAAAAAGCTCAGGCAGGATTTATTAGGTACTCAGGGCGGACGTTTAGTATTTCGCCAGTTATTAAGTGAAAATCAATAGAAAGCAAAGAAAATGGAAGTCACTGCACTGTTAGCACGCTGTTGTCGCCCAGATATTATGTCGGCTGTCTTGTAGATTCATGACAGACGAAAGCGGCCGGGAGAGAACTCTTTCTGCTTACATTGCAGGAGCCAAAGTGGGGTTATTCATTAGATCAGGCAGCTGGCCAGATGGATTTCCAGTTCAGTTTTACCATTTATCTTAAAAACGCCTGTATCGAGTGAGAAAGAACACTGATATTATGTGATATCGATGGCAGCTTTATGTATCTAAATCAGGATTTATTGTTATTTTGTTCTGAAGACCTTTTTTTCTCAAGAAATACCATTTCACTGGAAGAAAATAATAGCTAAAACCTTGTCAAAGATAACCTTTCATGTTGTTCGTGCACCGCTGGCTGTAAAACAAATAGAACCCAGGGTATAAATAGGTTTAACCACATCCTTACAAATCATTCCCTTTAGGATTTTCTTTTTTTTTTTTTTTTTAATGGTACAAATGTGGGGTTTGGTCATTAGTTGTTTTTCTTGCCAGTAATTTAGCTATAAATAATGTCAGCATTTGTTTTAATTGCATTAAAAAGCACTAGAAGTTTTATGTCACTGGAAGGCCAGAGCAGAAGGGGTTTTTCAGTGGGTGGGTTTGGGGAGGAATTTTTTTGGAGTTTTTTTGCCTTTTGCTTTTTTTAAAGCCTCCCTCTCTGTTACCAAACTTTTCACCCAGATCATCACAACAGAAGCAACAACAGCTGTTCTACCATAAAAAAAGTGTTTTTAAGAGACAGGACCAGATCTCTGAAAGAGATTAGCTCCTGCTCAGGCATCTAGAGGAAAAGTGCGGCTTTTCAAAAGTTTTCAACATTCAGCAAGTTCCATTTTCTCCAGATCATAGAGCCCTTTCACAGGATTGATTTATTTCTGCCCTAATCAGGAACAGAGTGCTGCTTGTCCTGAACCTCATCTCCCTCACAAATGTGTGATCAAAATGGCTGCACCGTGAAATGCTTGTACCTCCCGAAAACACCAGGTGCTTGATTTGAACCCCATGTAAATAGATGCTAGATCCAGCACTCTTTGACACAGCAGCTGTTGATAGCACCAGGTCTGATGAAAAGCGCAGACACACCATGGCTCGGTGGTGGCAATCCCAGCATGTTTCACTGCATGTTTTGCTTGCTGGTCCACAAATAAAGCTCCACTCTCAAAAACCTAATACCTCAAAAGTAAAAAACAGAATGAAATAAAACATGTGTTGCCTATCTTTCAATTATTTGAAAATTAGTTGCAAGAGGTGCAGATGGGATCGATGTCCTTTAGGGTAGGAAAAATGGAGTTGTGGTTTAGTGGGCTTCTGTGATTGCCCACAGATTAAACTGAAAAAGGCCCAGTGGGACACATGAAGCAGCCTGAGAGAACAGCCATCTCCATGGCTCTGGCCATCTTTATGCACCAAGGCTTTTCAATTCCTTTCCTTCCTCTTAACCATGCTGTTATCAAACATCTTGACTCCTGAGTGGACACCAAGTTCAACCCATCAAGGTCCATCCTTGACCATGGCAGAACAATCCAGGCTGTCCCAACTGGGCTTTGCCCCTGCCAGGGTCTCTTTGGGAGACTGCAACGTGTTTGTCATGACTCAAACAGCAACTTCAAAACACAAACTTTAGTCAGTCATCCTTCAAAGGGTGTGAAGCCTGTGGAGCACAGGAAAAAATAATAAAGCCACTTTGAATCAGGCAGATACGTACAAGAGAACTTAGAAAGTTGTAAATAACATCACAGCCCTGGCAGGAAGAAGCAGAGAGCATTGCTTTTAAAGTTTTTTCCTCTTTTCCTTCTGAAAGTGTCAGCCCGTCACCATTTCATTGACGTGCTGGACAGTTTCCCCTAGCTCAGATATTTTTCTAGGATCTTTGAGTGTTTAGATTGCCTTTGAATCCACTATACCACGGGAAGAGGAAACCATTGTGTCTAGGATGGAGTTACACATGTACGCTCTTCCCCTGCCAATAGCTCAGCTATTGTTATCCTGCAAAATCCTTTGATTTAGCACCAAATCCCAGTCACCCCCACTGTAGATGCTTAGAGAGGTAGTGGCAAAAGCAAGGGCTTTTTCTCAGCCACAAAGTTTTTCTTTCTTTTCAGAAGTCTTTAAATACTGGGTGGAGAAAGCTTACAGTCACCATGCATGTTAATTTTTCAATATAGTAAGACTTGTTCCTGCTAGAACATCACTCAGAGTCACTTACAGGCAAACTGGACATGGTGAAAATCAATTGCTAGTGAAGGACACTGAAACCCTCTGTACTGGTGAACATTCATACTTAAATTCTTTTTTAAATGATCTTTCACCTAGCAAACTAGAAGCTGTTCCTCATATCCACCCAGAACATTTACAAGGTACAGGACTACGTGAATGCAAACAAAGGAAGCATGATCCTACTTTTTTTGGACACTGTATATATTTTGCTAGAGACCTCTGTTGAAGTTTCTACTGATAAATACACACAGCAGAAATCTGAATCTGGGATTCCTATATCCCAAGTGAAAGCTGAACAGCAGTTACGGTGGCTTTAGTTTTTATATAGCCACAGGCACTGTTTCGATGCAACTCCGGAAAATGTGTCTGCTTATTTGTATTCATCGCCACTTAAAATACATTTCTGTCTAGGAAAGTTTCACAAGAAATAGAACCAGACAAGCAACCTCACTCTAGGTAATGAAGAAACAGTCATGTTTAAATCTCTAGTTGCTTAATTTCTTTTAGAGACTTGAATTTGTGTCCCCCGTAGAGTCCTAGCTGACTTTAACAACCAGAAGATATTAGTTACTCTAAACATGGAAACAACTTTCATTTTGGCCAAAGTGACATGTAATGGTCAACTAACCCCTGACATAATTTTTTAAATGCAATTATGTATCTTTTACCAAAACATTTCAACATTTACAAAATGATAGTTTAGCTTAGTTTAGTTTTGGTTTGGGTTGGGTTTTTTTGTTTTGTTAGAAAAAATATTCAATAGGCATTTCTTTCTTGATATACCCCTCCAGTGTCCTCTGGTACTGGCAATGGCAATTTTGTGATGGTGTATAACAAACTGAGCCATCTTTGTCACAGAAAGATGATTTGCCCAGACATGTTTTATCTCTAGTGGATTTCTGTTGTCCTTTTTTAAATTTGCTTTTAAAATGAGACATTTATAATGAATCTAAGGAAAATAGAATATATTCGTTTTAGTTCAAGGTGGAAAAGTTGTCCTCCCCTAGAAGACTATTACATACATATTTTCCAGAAAAGATAACTTTCAAGTAGCAAAATATGCAAAATGGATTTTTTAGCATTTCGCAGCTTGCTGTCGCCTGATGTTGAGCCCTGTGCACGTCCATGGGATGGGTAGCCCCCAGATCTACCCCTTGTTTCTTCCATCTGATGCTGTCTTCACTGCCTCTCCATCTCCTTCTCTTCTCACACCTGCACCTCTGCTGTTTGTGAAGGCAGCCAGACTTAAGCTACAAGTTCTACCAGGAGACCCTTGCAGCCTGTACAGTGTTGGCCAGTTTTCCACATCAGTCCCAGGGCACAAACTCAAAACTTGCCTTCTCCAAGCCAATTTACTCAGTAGTTTTCTCAATGAGAACATTAAAAAAATACTAACACCTGATTTGATTAGATCAAGGCTTGCTTTTCTTTTTTTGAGAATTGTTAATAAAATCACACTTCTAAAAAAAAAAACAAGATGGAATGTAAATGCTGCACTAATTTAATTACACTTTGGCGCTGGGAGACACTAATGTAAATATTCTGGTGAGTAGGCCTAAGACACTTGAAGTAATTACTTAAAGGCTTCCTTTCAAAGAATCTCCCCCTTTTTATTAAATGCCTTTTAACATTAGCACTTTCTTCCTGACAAATTAAATGAAATTTCATTACTCTCCCTGACTTAATGGCATGAGGCTGCCTGCTGCAAGTGCGAGTTAACCCTCTCTGGACAGAAGACACAGAGTTTGCATGTTCTGGTTGGTTCTGAGTGTCACCACATTGCCTGAGCATCCCCCTGGCTCCCCATCATCATCCTCAAATGTGGCTGCATGTTCTGCCTTGCACCCCATGTCCCAGAGTATCCCGGCTATCCGTTCATGGATGTTTGCAGCCCAGATCAACTGCTAGGCACAGGATGGTATCCAGCTCTTCACTTTCTCCAGGTTTAGGGTAGCGCAGGTTGAAGCTGGGAGTTGAGCTTATAGGATCTTTAAGAGACATGCCCATAAAATTAAAATCCTTATGAGGCTTTTTGTAGAATTAGTAGAAATCTAATATCAGATTCATATTTATATTGATCATTGATCTGGGTAGAGATTAAGATTGCAGCATTTCATGACACTACAAAACTTCTAAAATATCACAATTCTGGGACCACAGGCACTTTTAACACTGTATTCATGTACTCACAAAGAGAATTGAGAAAGAAGCGATGTTGCTAATCAATACTTGTGTGAGCAGATTTACTTTTTGATCAAAGTCCACTTGACCAGTCCATTTTGTAACTTCCCCTCACCCATTGATTTCTCCTTAAATTAAATAAAAGTGGGGTCAGGTTATCTGCTGTTTTATTTACATACCTACATAGCATCCACAAGCCCCACCAGGCCAACTTCCAGGCAAGGGAACTGGTGACAAACTCCCTGCCATGCCATTTATATACTGTCCCTCTGGCAATAGGAGCTGAGCAAAGCTTTTAAAACACCTGTGAGAGCCAACACTCATAAGCTGGCAAAGAAAGTGAAGAGGCAGTGAAACAAGAGTCCTCTGTGCATGGCAGTTCCCCAAAGGGAAGTGCATGCTTTGGATGTCTCCTAAAATGTGAGTCCCAGAGGTGGGCAGAGCCTGGCAGGTTGGGACTCTCTCAGCCCTCCAGAGGGTTTGCTCTTGGGACCTGCAGCAATTTCACCCATCACGCAACTTCTGACCCTTCAAGGCTACCAGTGTGGTAGCTGTTATCCACATGATGTTGCCTCTCTCTTTCTGTCTCTTCTTCCCCTTCCCTGTGATTTTGGGATTACCAAAGGACCACTTTAGAGTCAGCCAGCCACCAGATGTCCTTCACGTTGACATTTCCTACAGTGTACTTTCCTGCTAATGCCCTATTGCTTGCATTTTTGTCCCACTGGGGTATTGCTGTGTGAGGATAGGTACAAAGAGAAATCCGGCCCCTTTGCTGTGGGGTTCAGTTGTTGCCTCCAAATGGAGCTGATGCCGGGAAGATGGTTCCAGCTGAACATCACTGCCACCTCTTGCCAGCATCTCTCAGGCAAGGTTCAAGCAAGTCAGCAAACTCTCACTGTTTTACCCCAGGGGAGAATCTGGCCTTACATATAAATAGAAAAAAAAAAAAAAAAAAAAAATTGCACTGCCATATCTAAATCAATCCTGTCCTGCCCACTGAAGCTGCCAGCAATGGAGGAAATTTATGCTAGTTTTAATAAAGGCTTTAAAAAGTTCTTTGATGAAAAATTACCTCTGGATCTGCTTCTTTTGAGCACGCTTCACCCATTGTACATGAGTTACCAGTGCCAATTTCCATCTTATCACAGATGTCCTTTCTCAGAATGCAGAGTATTTGGGACTGAAAACAAGGCCTTGCAAACTCAAGTTCACATGGAACATTTTTTTTGGCAGGGTCCATAGGTCAGCCTATAAAGACAGAAAATATCTCTGTTTTCTTCTGCAGAGTTATCAGATTTTGAAAAGAGAGCTTTCTCCTCTTGTGAGGTCCAGGTAAAAGTTCACCCATTCCTGGCCACTTGCTTCTGACAAACAAAAATTAAGGACCTGAAAATAACTATTTTATCTGAAAATATGCTAAACATCCCAAAACAAACATTCAGCTGTTCTGCTGCCAAATTCCACAAGTAAGAGAGCTGCAGGCCAAGACAGCTCAAGTCTCACTGGGGAATAACGGGTAAAGTTTGGCCAGCTGCCCCTTCCAGCCCTTCGGGGACCCACAATCCAATTGCAGTGTCTTAGCGGATGTGAATTTCAAGGTTACACCTGGGTGTTCAAGGGCAGGGCCAAGTGTAATCGGCACTTAGATCATAGATTAATCTTATTTGCCATCTATTAGGTTTGATTCCTGCTTCCCGCTCTCCCTCCCTAAAGCCAGGATTATTGTGATAGTTTAAGATAATGGATTCTAACGGAAGAAAGGTCACGCAGGCATTGAGATTTGGAACCTTAAGATAATATGATTAATCTAAAAGCTTCTTTCTAAAAGGGGAGGGGATACTCTCATATGTTTAATTGAGGGGAGAGAGTGAGAGAGAAGGAGGGAGGGATGGAATTAGCAGCATGCAAGGAGGAGTGAAAGATCCCACTTTTTGTCAACTGCAATTAATTAACATAGTAAAGAAATGCTCTTCATCCATTTTCAAGCTGATAAACCAGATTCTTTTTTTTTTAATCCCTAAAAGTGATGATTATTCTATTTTTAGATTTTTATTGAAAATCATTAATTGCTAATAAACATGCATATTGATTTTCATGGATACATACATGACAAACATAAACTATCTGGAGCACACACAGACATACACGTAAAAATTCATACGCTGAGGGATGGAAATTGCTGTATAAATGAGATATTCTAGTATCAGGTACTTGGCTTTTATGGGTACTGTAAGAAAACTCTACAATAGAGAAATAGATTGTAATAAGTTTATAGTAGTAGCCAAAATGTTCTGGGGACTGTGGAGAGAGACTCACTGTCCCAAAGAACCAGCAATAGTATATTGCCGTGCAATATTACATAATAAAATCTTTCCTTAGTTATTTATACTGCCTGAGATTATCAGATAAAGGAATTTGAGAACAAAGAAATAGTCCCTTTGTTATTTATTCTGTTTATTTACTTGGGCATTTGGATAACCAAACATAAAAAAGTCAAATCATGTCCTTATGTTCTGCACATGTCATTTTGATACCACAGGAATTTTTTCAAATATTTTTTGAAAAATATCTGTCATATTTCTATTTCATTTTTAAATCATAAAAATATTTCTTTTAAGATTTATAAACAACCACCAAACACCAATAAATATGTTACAGGCCCAAATCAGAATTGTTATTAACAGCCATTTAAGTACGATGACTCTGGCCACCCACTGACTAAAAATAATAAAATGCAAATACCTTTTAAATGACTCCTGGCTTTGAGATCTTTTGGTTCAAATGTCATCCTTTCCTCACTGATCACAGTGACTAGAACTTTTTTCCCCAGACAAAAAAATTAAAATGAGATATACACACAACATTGTTCCCACTCTATAGGACTTTATGCAACCACTTCAAAATCACAGGTGTATGGAAAAAATCACTGGAGTTGGGAATGCTGCAGGAACCAGAGGGTGTTGTGTAGTTCTCTTTCTGCTGGGTGGATTCAGAAATCTTCAGCCATATGCTACCTGCGGCTCAGCAGACCAGCCCCATAATGCAAGCACCCTAAAATGTACCCACATGCTCTTAGAGCATGTGAGCATCCCCAGCACATGCTTTTGCAGAGTGTCTACACTGCCTGGAGCAGAGTCATGATGCTGCTACTGTCCCTGTTAGCATGCAATGTGTGGAGCCTCTCATTTCAATTCTCTCTCTTCATGACCGTTTTTGTCCCTTTTCACAATATAGCCTCTCAGATCCTACAAGAAAAGAAGGGCAGGAGAGTTTCCTTTCTCCCTGACCTTGCAGTCTGACTAAGAACTACTGGCGAGATTATTCCTAGAAACTCAAGAACCAAACCAAGTGTTACTGCTGCCGTGGCTGAAGGGTAATGTAATTAGAACTTGAGCTACGACTGCTTAATACAACCTGTAATAATAATATATGTCTATCATCATTCAGAGCTATTCTAAGACTCGGAGCAGTATTAAAAGCCATAGGAAATAATTAGTAGTGAAGAGGAATCATGAGTTGCGGGGTGCTACATTCACACAGGAACCAGCTGCAGATGGCTTTAAAAATGATTGTCTCCAACATATGCCATCCCTGCAAGATCATCTATAGATAAGTTAATATAAGGAAAGATAAAATCCCAGGAATGGATTAAGCTATATATTAAACTATATAATTCTGTAGATAACTGAGGTTAGGACATTAAACTGAGGGTGGAGAGAGAGAGGATGGAGCACTTAAAAGCTAAAAGTGGGTATGTACAAGTCAATTGGTTGCTGCAGTTTTCACACTCTGTTTGTGAAAATGTGAGTTTTTACCAGGTTACATTGCTCTGTAAGGTGGTTTAGGATATCATATAGAACAGGAAATAGAGACAGACTCTCCAGAGAATATAGCAGCGAGAGCAGATGAAGCTGCTGCGTGGACTGATCTGCAGCTGTAGGGGGTTGATATACCTTCCAGAGGGGCTGAACAGGAATAAGTGGAGATACAGGTTGGTCACGACTAGTGATGGACAGACACACAGATCAGTTGGAAACTCACTGTCTTTATGATATACTTTGCAAGGACCCATATTAGCACACAGTTAATTGTGCGTAAAAAATTTGAGAGCCTCTATCTTGTTCATTACAGTTCTAATTTCACTCTACAAGACTGTCATATTTTTGATGGTATTTTAGCCATGTTGTCACTACATTCCTCCTAGAGACTGCATTCAGAGAACAAATGCTGATTATAGAAAAGTAAATACATAGACCAATCCACATTTTTAAAATATGCTCCATGAAGGTGCAAAAAGAGAGACTTAAAAACTGCCTGAAATTCACTACTTCAGACTGCAGAGCCCAATGCTCCGGAACTCCTTGGCCAGGGACGCCAGACGCTTAAACACACATACATCAAGTGCACAGGCAGTTCCACTGGCCTCAGTATAAAGGTGTTTATGCCTGTTTTGCTGTGTCAGTACCTAAAATTTGGTGGCTTTGAGGAAAGTGGTTTTCACCCATCTCTCAGAATCAGGCCTTATGTTTTTAAAGGAGGGTATTTCTGCAACTGGCTTTGAGCTTCAACTTCAAACAACCCCAAAGGTTCAAAATCAAAATGACAAAATGTCTTTTGTTTTGCTTTTTCTCCCCCAGTTTTTGCAGGATTTGTTACCCACAGATCTGCACTGAGAGGTCACTTGGTTAAAGAGCCATAAAGGGGACTTTGCTGTGACATTCACCAAAAGTCCTCCCCCAGTGAAGCAGCATCAGCAAATCTCCAGGCTGATGTTTTGCCTGTTGGTAGAGAAGGTACAAGTACTTCCCCTGCCAGGGGTACTCTGATATTACCCAGAAACACATTAACACCTGACAAACAACAGGGTTACCCTCATGGTACAACCATCACTTTTACCCCCTAAAACCCTAACATGCAGGCAGCTTCAAAACTGATATCAAAACTAGAAAAGATTTCAAGACGGAAATTAGTGGAATAAGTGACAGAATTTATTTTTCACTCCAGAAAAATGAAATAGAAAACATCCCTGCTTAGGAGGAGTTTTTCCCTCTTCTTTAAATCCATAGGATGCTCTGTCATCTAGGACCAGGGGGTTGCACAGGCATGTACAAACTCCCCATGGAAGACTTCTTTCCTACCCCCTGCAGACCAGAGGTGCATGTGGAAGTGTTGGTCCCCATTTCCTCTCATTCCCACAGATCTGAGTCTTAAAAACTGCCATCACAGGACAACTCCCTGGATGTTTTCAATCAGCCCAGCAGATAACGTCTTAGCAGGATATTTCCCCTCTCCTCCTTCATTCATCTGCTGGGCTTGTGTATGTTTTTCACCTTCCTTGGAAGTAGTTGTCAGTTCTCTTGAGCCTCTCCAGAGGAAAAGCCTCTGCCTAATATATGATGTGCTTATTCATCCCAGACGTAGGGCATATCATTCTCGAATGACTGACAAGCGTTCTAAAATGAAGAGAGCTCGAAGTGTGCTCTAATAGTGATGGGAAGCATTTCTAGTCAAACATAAAGCAAATTAATGTGAGCCCCCACTGCACCTTTAATCTGGAAATGTCATAAAGTAATAAGCAGAGTGACCCTGGCAATGTCTAAGGTTGGATTTCAATAGATTTACATCTTAAAGGGCAACTACATGTTTTTAAGTAGTAGGCAGCCAAATTCAGAGCTCCTCTTCCACCAGTGCAAATCTGGAGGGACTCCACCGAGTTCAGGTAAAACGGAGATCAGAGGATGATCTTATTTTATAAGCCTTCATTACAATAATACTCATCTCCGTATCAGTGGCCAGCTCCCCCATCAAAAAAAAAAAAAATCCAATCCCCTCAATATCTCTCATTAACTTCAGAAGGAGCAGACTCTGGCCTGCATGTCTCATTTCAAACTAGTTTCATTAGAAGTATATTTAATTAATGCACTCTTTTGATTAGCATTCAGAATGAAAAGCTGTTTTGCACAGCTCCCAAGTCAGAAGATTCAATAATACAGATAAAAAGCAATAGGCTACAGGTCACATCCCAGTGCAGAAGAAGCAGTTTTCTTCCAGAAATAGAGTATCAATCCAGACTTGAGCCTCCTATTGCTGTAGTAACACTATATTTTCTAGGCAAATAAATAATGAATATACAACATACTCAAAGCAATGACATTTGAGGAAATTCTTAAAATTATCTAATCCCTCTTCTCCATCAGTTCTTATTTAGAACTGTTTTTCTTCCTTAAGACCTATTTTAGATGGAGGAGATCAAGAAACCCATTTTCCAACTAGATTCAATGTTCTTTGAGCTAATTAGGAGGCCCAAAGGGGTGAATATGGATGGTGAAGGGCAAGTGTCACTGGCTCCTGTGAGCTCTGCAGTATCTGACACCATACCCTGAAGGAGAAACATGCACTTGGTGGGAGGAAGGCTATGTACGTTGGGGCAGCCAGCAGCCCTCTTCACAGTGTTTGTTATCTTTATTTGCTTTCTCTGCATGATCCGTGCCAGGGTCAGGCCACACCAACTGGTGCAGAAACCTGAGGTCCTCTCTTAAGTCTTCTCCCAGTCTTGTCATGGTCCTGCTGCATGTTATATGGAGCCATCCCTGCCTATAGGACACGACTTTGAAGACAAATCTCTTTTAGCCACAATTGGGTATCCTCTCTGAGTGAGTGCATTGTTTTTCTCCTGATGGGAACCAAAGGTGAATTAATATGAAAGCACTTGTGCCTCAGGAGACCAAAGATGAGGAGCAAAACAGGGAAAAAAGCAGAATGAAACTAGAAACACTAGCTGACACACAGTTCCATCTCCTGCAAAAGCAGAGCTCTGCTTTAAGAGGCAACACATGCTCAGGGGATGGAAACTCAGGAAGCATTAAAAAGTTAATACAATTCAACAATTTACACCAAGATTTCATGTTAAATACATCTATTTATTTCTACACTAGGAAAAAAAAAGCATTCTTGCATTAATCCCCTACTCTACCTGCATTTTCTCTAAAACACAGAAAATTATCAAGATTGAAGAAGAAAGGGGAAAAAAGGCATCAAGTAGCAGGTATATCATTGTATTTGTGTGCTTTCACTCAATACAGGATTACATTTCATTTAAAATCATTCCAGGGGTTGGAAAAGAAAAGAAAATTAAAAAAAAAAAAAAAAGAAAGAAAGAAAAAGGAAAAGAAAAGATGTTGTATGGTAGGTTGACCCTGGCTAGACATCAGGGGCCCACCAAAGCCACTCTATTGGTAGCCTCCTCAACTAGACGGGGGAGAGAAAATATAACAAAAGGCTCGTGGGTTGAGATAAGGACAGGGACAGATCATTCACCAATTACTGTCGCGAGCAAAACAGACTCGACTTGGGGAAAATCAATTTAATTTATTACCAATCAAATCAGAGTAGGATAATGAGAAATAAAACTGAATCTTAAAACACCTTTCTCCCACCCCTCCCTTCTTCCCAGGCTTAACTTTACTCCCAATTTTCTCTACCTCCTCCCCCTGAGCAGCACAGGGGGACGGGGAATGGGGGCTGGGGTCAGTTTGTCACACGTTGTCTCTGCCGCTCCTTCCTCCTCAGGGAGAGGACTCCTCACTCTTCCCCTGCTCCAACGTGGGTCCCTTCCACAGGCTGCAGTCCTTCAGGCACAAACTGCTCCAGCATGGGTCCCCTGCGGGGTCACAAGTCCTGTCAGCAAAACTGCTCCAGCCTGGGCTCCTCTCTCCATGGGTCTGCAGGTCCTGCCAGGAGCCTGCTCCAGCACGGGCTTCCCACGGGGTCACAGCCTCCTTCAGGCATCCACCTGCTCCAGCATGGGGTCCTCCAGGGGCTGCAGGTGGATATCTGCTCCACTGTGGATCTCCCTGGGCTGCAGGGGGACAGCCTGCCTCACCATGGTCTTCCCCACAGGCTGCAGGGGAATCTCTGCTGCAGTGCCTGGAGCACCTCCTCCCCCTCCTTCTTCACTGACCTGGGGGTCTGCAGGGCTGTTTCTCTCACATATTCTCACTCTTCTCTCTGGCTGTATTTGTTGTTATGCAGCTTTTTCTTTCATAGGATCACAGAATGGTTTGGTTTGGAAGGGACCTTAAAGATCACCTAGTTCCAACCCTCCTGCCATGGGTAGGGACACCTTCCAGTAGACCAGGTTGCTCAAAGCCCCATCCAGCCTGGCCTTGAACACTTCCAGGGATGGGGCATCCACAACTTCTCTGGGCAACCTGTTCCACTGCCTCACCACCCTCACAGTAAAGAACTTCTTCCTTACATCTAATCTAAATCTATCCTCTTTCAGTTACCCCCTCATTCTATCATTACACTCCCTGATAAAGAGCCCTTCTCATTGTTCCTGCAGCCCCCCTTTAGGTACTGGAAGGCTGCTATAAGATCTCCTCAGAGCCTTCTCTTCTCCAGGCTGAATAACCCCAACTCTCTCAGCCTGTCTTCATAGGAGAGGTGCTCCAGCCCTCTGACCACTTTTGTAGCCCTCCTCTGGACTTGCTCCAACAGGTCCATGTCCTTATGTTGGGGGCCCCAGAGCTGAATGCAGTGCTCCAGGTGGGGTTTCATAAGAGCTGAGTAGAGGGGGACAATCACCTCCCTCGACCTGCTGGCCACACTTTTGATGCAGGCCAGAACATGATTGGCTTTCTGGGATGTGAGAACACATGGCTGGCTCACATTAAGTTTTTCATCCACTAGTACCCCCAAGTCCTTCTCTGCAGGACTTCTTCTTTCCCCTTCTTAAATACATTATCCCAGAGGTGCTGCCACCATTGCTGATGGGCTTGGCCTTGGCCAGCAGCGGGTCCATCTTGAAGCTGGCTGGCATTGGCTCCGTTGGACACAGGGGAAGCTTCCAGCAGCTTCTCACAGAATCCACCCCTGTAGCCCCCCCACTACCAAAACCTTGCCACACAAACCCAATATACATTGGGATAATAGGCTTTTCCCTAGGGGTTCCAAATAAAGACAATTTTACAATATTCAAGTAGGTGCATCAACCAGGTATAGTTTTGCTTCTTGAAATTCCAGTCACTGGTCCCACTCCACCGAGGAAATGGAAAGACAAAGGTGTGCAAAAACATGGGCCATCCAACAGTTAGAGCAGGGGAAGGGAAGACAGACCCTTTGGAGCATCAGCCACAGACTGGCAATGTAGCCCTGAGGCTGTTGCAAAGCACCTGGTGCTCAGAAGTGTCAGGGATAACTCCTATTTAAATCAGTGGGATCTGCAAGAACCGTGCACCTCCGGAGGGGTGGGGGAAGTCAGGCTCTGAAATGTTATGGTTTCCCCCAATGTAAAATGGGGTTAATCATACATCCCTAACTCACAGGGGTGTTGTGAAGATTGATCAGTTAATGTTTGTACAGAGCTTTGGAAATGTAAAGTGCTATATAAATGCTAAGGATTATTATGTTCCACTCTTTCTCTGCAGCTGAAACCTTTGGGGAAAAGGAAGAAAAATCTATTAAAAAGTGCTACTTGCATTTTATATCTCTGCTTCTTTTCCTCTTCCTTGATGCTTTTAGTAACTTAGTTGGGGGGGGGACCTTCAAGATGGATTTGTGGGCTCATGTTCTGATTCCTCTGTTAGTCTCCCTCACCAGTAGCCAACATCATTTTCATTCATACATATTTAAGGTGAGATATGACATCCTTTAAAATACATATATATCCCTGTAGTTAGTGCTTGAGTTCAAACCACAGATTCTCGTGCAGGATTTGTCCCTAATCCTTTCTTGATTAGAAAGCATGGTGGCATTGGCTGCAGGGCTTGTGGACCAGATCTTCTGCTTGGGTTTTAGCTTTCCCCAGGAATTGGCTACCGGATGATTAGCCTGGTATGTGGTCTAGTCCATCCCTAACTGAAGGTAAGGAACAAGTTTAGCCCTGTGAGAAGTGTCTAGCTCATGTTGACTCATGTCTGTGAGCCCTAAGTACAGGTTTTATAGGCAGAAGATACCATTGGAAGATACCCTTAAATTTTAAGGCGTGGAAAGACATACAGTGCACAAAGAGAATCCATTCTGTCAAGCTCAAGAGTATCTGTAGAGTTATTGGGCCAAATACTTTCTGTCCTCTCAGGCAAGATAACACAACTGTACCTGAAGGAAGCTTGTCCTAGAGCTGAATCTCCTGCCTGCCATATAAAACCTTTAAATGGCACAAACATATGGTGTCTATAGGTGTGTGTGAATGGTGCAGTCACTCTGGGCGCACTCTGCCAGAGGGATGACTTGTTCCTAGAGATCACCCACCCCAAGCCTTCAGCATCTGCCTCACCCCCATGCACAGTGGACATTATCCCGCACACCATACATGCACAGAGACCCTCATCCTCTCCCAGCCATCCCTGACACTTTGGATTAGACCGTTAATACACTGAAACCAGTGGAAAGATTCCTGTTGGTCATCAGTCACAGTAACCCCTTTAGATGCAAAGCTGATTAAGTTGCTTATGATCATACATGGAATCAATGGCTAAACACAGGCAGCTGGCACTCACACGCACACACCAGCCCCGGTGCAATTCACAGCAAGCACGCTATGCTTCCAGAAAAGACATGAAAGAGCAAAGCAAGACCCAGGATAAACATTTGCAAATCAAAAAAGTATCAGAATGGGGAATTAAATTCTCATTTGCAACAGTAATTGAATCAGAGGATTTACAAGAATAAATAAATTAAACGAAAGACAAAACCACAACACAAATAGTCTCAGTAACACGCTTTGGCCGATACTGATGTTCCTGCAACAAGGTTTTAATAAAGGAATGGACCTTTTTTTTTTTTTAAGCAATACCCCCTCTCAACTAAAATCCTCTGCAAGTAAGAGCTTTATTATCTCCAATTTCTTGGCAGCCACTAGAGGAAAGGTCACTTAATAAAGTGCATTTATTCCTCATTGCGGGAAAACAATATGTCATCCCTGTGTTCATTATTTACCAAATTGTCTTCATTTTTTTCTTCACCTGCTGGGCTTTGGGCTATAAAAATAAATAATATTATAAAACTAAGCCAGGTATTTTCAGAAAGGATCAGAATTTGTCAAACAAACTCAGTTCATAGAGAGTGAAGGAGAGTGAAAATCAGAGTGGTGGTGCTGAATGATTCATCCTTAGGAAAAGACATACAGTTAGAAATGCAGACTGGGAGAGGGCTGAGTTTAAATAAGCTGAGAAAGAATCATAAACTGTGAGTGTAATCACTGCTAATAGCTCAAAATGCATGACAGATAAAAGCTGAAAGAGAGTTTAAAAAGTAAAAGAAAAAAGAAAAAAAACTAAGTCATTGCATCATTTTAGGATTTTCTGATCCCGTGATAACACTTGACCAAAGCAAAATTCAGATCTGAATTTTCTTGCTGAGAACCAGAGCCTAAATTATCAGCTAGCCCAATGAATCCCTGAGTATAATAGAGATAAAAATCTCCAATCTGATTATAAATTTCAGTATCTTTGAAGACATTACCTAAGAGCACAAATCTCAACAGGTTTTAGGACGTAAGCATCCCATGTACTACTTAAAAAATCTCACACATTGGAGATATATACAGTCAAACACTCTAGTTCTTTTAAAAGCATTTTCTTTCCCCAGCCTCTCACTTTCACCTGTGTACATCCCCAGTCTTGAGGGGAATGAAATGACACAAGGTAAACCTAGAAGGAGGTTAAAAAGATTACATATCTCAACACCATTTTTTTCAGCAATGATTTGAATTTTTATCCCTAGCATTTTTCAACCAACTCTAGACAAAACTAATAGGATATGCGTCTACCACATCTGCGACTTTTTAATTTGTGTATGTTGCATCCTACTTCTCTGCTCTCCATCTGCTTGTTGTCTTTTTAAGCTACAACGGTGCAGCGAGTCTTACACAGGCGAATGCTGAGGGGATGGAGTCTGTCTGCCTATATCCCCTTCCAAAATCAGAGCCCTGCTCACCAGAAAAGGGATATGTCCCTCCATCCTTCTCACAGTGCCAGGCTCTATTGGACTCTAGGGCTAGAGGGAGATTTCATGACGACGAGGCGTTATTTAAGATGCACCTGCATGGCAGAACTAAGTGCAATAAAATCATCCTATCTGCAGTCTCCATGAATTTCTGTCTTTATTTTAAACACTTTGACTGGCAAAAGCCCACTTGTGTACCCAGTGCATCCACCTCCAAGTTACGCAGTGCAAGTGGAAGTTAGGGGAGCACCTGAAATGTAAAACTAAGCCTTTAGGGGGTTAATATGCCAGTGTGAATAACTCCTTTGGTTGAAGTTTATTAAATCTAGCCAGCAGACTGTCTGATTGCTAATAGGATTTCCAGTGTAATATCTCCTTGTAAACAAAATACTGCACTTATCTGCTGGACATCTAAGTTGCATGCATGTGTGCGTGTGTGCGCATGCGTGGCCCTTCGAATCTCTTTTCTGCATTTATTAAGCATCAGGAAGTAATCCCCTCATGGTGCAGCCAAAAATAAAACACGAAAGCTCTTTAAAGCAGCCCGTAGGATACAAAGCAAATCCCTGTAAAAAGCAGGTCCTTGCTATAAAATTTACTGAGTTCTTCAGAAAGCATATAAAGATATTTAGCCTTTTATTCACACTGGAAGCAGAGTTGTCTTTCTTTTCCCTCTATCCACCCTTTCCTTTTTCCCTGCAGCCCACAAATACACACAACATTGTTTCACCATTTGATCTTGTGTCTTGTGCACTATGTCCCTATAACATCACACTGGCCAGTGTCCTTCTGAAGTGTGCTCATTCTGTCACCCCCAAGCAGTCTGGATTATCAAAACTTTTCGTTATCAAAACAGCTCATCATGATGATCATCACTTCTGACCATCATAGTACTCGCAGGGCGTCCTGTGTTAAGTTGTAGTGTGCAGGATTTCTTTAAGCTGCTATGGAAACCAATGATAATGTTTTGTTGTAATATAGAGGTAGAAGACAACCACATTGCTTACTTTTTCCTATTTACTTTTCCCTTACTTCACTAAGCATCTATATGAGCCCATTTCCTGTACTTGGACTCTTTCACTGCTTTCAGTAGGACAAATTACCTGCATAGGTTGTTCTGATCAAGATATTTTATATTATCAGATAATAATTTTTAATATGGCACTGCCATCTTATCTATTTGAAATAGAAACCAAGAATATGAAAAGTCTCTGTCCCAAGCTTCCTGTGAGACTTACCAGATGTAAAAATTATAAAAATAGAAAACTCATGTGATATTGTCAATATTGGGTAATGATGCCACCTGACCTGTCACTCAACCCTCATAGGTAACTTCATGCAACTTTCCTCTGGTTCTTCCCAAGTGAAAGTAGGAATGAGGCTAGAACATGAACAAGTAGCAGAAGCAGCCCACAGTCATGGTGGTACTGTGGAAGGGAAAGTCATGGGGTTAGCCAGTGCTTTAATCTAAATTTCTCTCTCCACACCTCAAGGTTCTGTGTTGCCAGCAGCTGTAGCAGCGAGAACTTTCCTCCTGTAACTTCTAAGTAAAGCATTTGACACTCAAGCACTAATATAAATTCCCCTGGATCCCCCTACACTGAAAAGCAGCCAGGATGGAACAAATGCCACCAAAAAGTGTTGCTGTTATGAATTCAGCTCTTTTACTTTTTAGCCAACAGAAGCTGTCCAGCAAAGAGCATTTCAGGAGTTTAAATTCAGTGGTGAAGGCACAGACAGGCAAGCACATTGAATTCCCCTTGTCCAAAAAGAAACACTTCCTAGGTTTGCTGGCAACCACATAGACAATGCTGGCATCACTCTTTCTTGCTCACAGGTAGTCACCGCAGGGGCTCTGCCTTGCATGTATGAGCAAGGGAACCCAAATTTTGACACCTGAATAGTCACATACAGTGGATAAGTCAAACTCAAACATCTGGCACATTTCCTGGTTGCCAATTCACACTGCTTGAGATAGCTATTATAGAGACAGACCGTAGTAGTTCCCAATCTTAGCCTAGAAATCCACAGACTTTTTTTTTTTTTTTTTAAATTAAAAGCAAATAAGACTCCTAAATTGCAAGCATCACTTATCAAATGGCTAATGTTATGTCATTCTGCAGTTTTAGCCAGCTCTCCCCAGTGGTCTGCCAAATAAATACCATTCTTTGTTTCATCCAGATTGATCTTCAAATCAGTCTGCCCTCCACCCAGCTTCTATCTTCTGAAGACACTAAATGTATCATTCCAGCACATTAGTGTAATTGCCTATAATAGAGATGTGCAGTTAGAGGTAATTTACATGCACATATGCCTAACAGTGCCCTCACATACTCATTGAGCATAAGGGATGGCAGGTAGAACCTTGTGAATGAGTTAGATGAACACTTTCTCATTATTATTCTCTATATATTTCTTTTTAAAAAAAAAAAGGAACAAAAGGACAAAAGTGACGTCAACAGCATCTCCAGGTACTTCTGCGAGAGGCCACTTTTTCAAAACAATTCTCACTAATAGCGGAAGCTTTGCTGACAAATCAGCATAGTTGCGTATATTTAGTCCATAGCTAGAAGAGCATAAGTGGACAATCCCACTAGTACAGACCCTGTCCTTCATGGAAGTCTAAAATTATCACAGTAAAAGAAACATGAAGCCTTCAATAATTACTAGACTAGATTGTCATGTACTTGCTCCACAATCCCTTATCCAGACAGACAAGATTCAATACAATAAAAAACTTCATATAATGTTCTGAACCAACATTTTCATAAAATCCTCACCAATACTGCCCTTGAGGTCCCCAAGGATAACTGAATCTCAAAGACCTGTCATGAATTGAAACTAAAGAAAATGTTTTGAGAATTCCTATTTTAATGGAAAACAGAAAGAGAAAAATAAAAAACCCTCTTCCACCAATTTCCCATAAGGTTCTACCCCTATTTTTCCAAGAAATTGCTAGGGATGCTGTCCCCTGTAATAGATATAGCTTTTGCAAGAGGTTGAAAAGGTGTTCCCTCTTGAAAAGAAGAATACAGACCCACTCTAACATGTGTTTATGTGAGCCATATATTTTCAAGCAAGCAAAGTTTTTGTTCCTGAAAGGTGGGGTTTTTTGAACCAAGTAGAAATTGGACTTAAAGTAAAAAAGCATTTTAGGATTCAAGTTTTACATTTAGTTAATAATTACACTGTGTCTTAATATCCCAAACTACTTTGTATTTTCCACATGCAGGGTAATTCCCCTTCCCACTTTGCCATGCAATTTTCTGGGGCACACAGACTCAGCTTCAGCATACACATGATAACATGGTATTTTTAGATGAAGAAAAAGGTTACTTAATGAGGAGTTAAAATCCCTGAATCTGATTTTAAACTTGACCAGATTTTACTTTCAATGCCATACAGAGGATCTACTCCATTGAGTCATGAAGCTGAAAATAAACCAAACCTAACATTTAAATTATGATTTTGTGCAGCTGAGATGTCTCTTTCATACCTCATTGAGTAATTTGCAATGTAAAACTGCTGCCATAGAAGATCCTCATTCAGTGATTTTTATATGGATCTTGCTATTTAGAGAGAAAAAGCAGAAGAAACCAAAAGCCTGTTCTAGAGGAGGTGTACATCAGACTATTTCTGCTGAGGACCCAGTCTGGAGTGTCAGATGCTGTTCTAGTCAAGCTTCTGAAAGTGTAGTGTTTTCGTACATGTCCAAAATGATTTAAAAACTTCCCTTACATCTAATTTTTAAACCACCTTCCTACCAGCAGGACTTTTGTAGCTGGAAGTCTTCTCCCTCACACTGGAGAAAATCCCTTATGCAGGGCTGCATTAGTAGGGAGGAAATCTTTGCAAACCATCCTTCAGAGAATTTCACCCAGCCTATAATTCTAGAGGCAGCAGGATTTGAGTTCCCCTCCTCATCAGCGCATGAACCCAGGCCACACGGAGGGGACTGCTGGGGACTTTGCACTCCTTTGTGAGCACCATGACAGGCAGAGACCTCCTTGCTCACAGCTGTTCCAAGAGTTTCATTTTTTTATGTTCTCCATACCGATAAGACTCAGTGGGAGGCTTCAGGCTCAGTGCTGATGACTTTGGTGCCAACACACTCACATCCTAAGCTTATTTCTTCACCCTGTTCCTACAGGGGACTCTCTATAGAAGAGACACTTTGGGTGGGAGAGCTATGGCAGGAATGTAGACCCTGACTTGTCATCACAGGGAGACACAGATTCATATACTGATCTAGCGATGCATTGCAGAACAATAGATTATTTTTTTATGACACAGGTTTCTTTCCATAAACTAAAATGCTTATGTAAGTAATCATTGACTTTTAATCTGTATTAGTGGTATAAATGGATTGGACAGAGGCAAGCAAATTTACACATGCTTAAATAATAAGCTTCCTCAGGGACTTCCCTCTTCTTTGTTCTCCAGCATCAGGTACATTTTCTCTCCCTTTACTCTTGTAACTTTATCTTTATTGATTTTATAATAAGCCACATGTTTCAATGATCAGCAATTTTTCAGATACAATGATAATACTTCGCTCTTACAGAATAATATTTTGCACTCCTGGCTTCTTCCATCCAAGTATCGCAAGCACTTTGCAAGCTTCACTTACTTAATGCAGATCAATTACAGGCAGCACCTCTTTTAATAACTCTGCTTTTCCTTCAAGGGAATTGCATTTGGCAAACCTGAATCATGGCTTGGTGTTAACATAAACACACAAATAATCCAATGCAAACACAAATGACTTCCCTCGTTTACAAAAGACAGCATGGCACATGGTGTTAACCACTAATCCTAGCTTCTTTGGATTACTTTTCTTTTGCATTCCCCAGAAATAGAAGTGTGCTCTGATTTTCCTCTCATCATTTGTTGGGGTGGAGACATTGTCACTAGGAAGCCTGACACTATTTCAACCTCTTCCCATGTCAGCTGTCATCCAGTCCCTGGCAGACTACGTGGCTGAAGGAAAATACCTCAGTCTCTTCTTCCCCACGCTTGGGGTTTCTGGATTAGGGAAAACCACCACTGTTCCGCACATTATAAAACTTTTAGCAAGAGGCTAATGAAATGCAAAGCTTTCTATAAGACCAGCACTAGCCTTCCTATCAAATCATCTGAAATATTTATTTGCCCTCTTGAATAATTGATAGGGGCATCAGCTCTCCCGGTCAATTGATTTATTAAGGGACTGTTTGGAATTAAACAGCTTAAAGATATTAGATTTAGCAGCGACCTTGCTTGTTAGCATATTCATTTACCTACGGGAGCTCCCATTAGATATTGTTAATACATGACGTTCCCAGTCACGGCCTGGATCTCCTCAAATTGCATTAACACTGGGCTGTTTAGCCACAGAATAACAGGTTTGATTGAGTGCTTGGGCTTGGTGTAATTAGATTTTCCTAGAAAAGGGGGGACTATTTTAATGCTGTGTGCGTTAAACTAGATATGTCATCAGCATTACTGTAATTGGCAAACAGGAGCTTTGGAGACCTGGCTGTGTGTGAATGTTTGTGTTTATGACTTGTCCTGCCATTGTCATAGATGGCATATAATAGCCCTGCTTACTTACACATGTATGACACTGATAGAAAGTAGCTGGCCTCTTTAATAAGCATCTCTTTTGAAATCAGTGGAATATTCTATACTGAATAATGGGATCAATTTATTGTTAGTTAAAACTGCCAATTATTTCTCTCACTGAAAGGTCATGAAACTGGTTAATCAATGATGAAAACATAGCATGCGTTTGTGTGTGTCCTCATTCTATGGATTTCTGTTAGATATGTAGAAAGATAACCTCCCCACAAGGTGTGACTGACTCACCAACTCTACCAAAACTTACTGGAGAATACCTTTATCCCCCTCTCACTGCAGTCTTACACTGCTTCCACCAGGGCACAATCCTGCTCATTTCAATTATTCCAGCATGAAATGGAGTAACATAGCCATGAATCAGGCACTTCGGTTTTAATTACATGCACCTTGATATAATTAAAGGTGCACACAGGTAATCAAATGCTTGCTATCCATGTCTAACTGCAGACTTCCTTGGGGTCAAATTATGCCTTCGGATGCATGTGCATGAAACTGCCATTGGCTTCAAAGAGCTCTGTCTGCTAAAACTCTGTTATAAGAGTACCTGCAATTCTGTGATGCATGCTGGACACTGCATTAGCAGGGACACACAGAAGCACTGGATGGAGCCCAGGGAAGAGCAACAACGATCATAGGACATGAGGGAATTGTTATAAAACTGAAGAAAGCACAAGTGTTCACTGTGACTTAAAAAGGTAAAAACAGAAAAGTGTGGCTGGAAGACATACTCAAATGGTCTGTAAAGTTCAGAGAGTGCTCAGCACAGTCAATGGCAGCATTGTCTCCATCATCAGTTTGATTATAAAGATTTAGGATGGCTCATGAAAACACAGTTGTTCACAGTCAACTCAGGGACCTAACAACAAGCCTGTGTTTCAACAAGTTTGGAAACTACTGGTGCAATTACAGAGGGCAGGGAATGTATTTATTTATATGAGCACACACACATACATATATTAGAACAGCTTGTAAGGTAGAAATGGAACTGAAGTTACTACAGGAGAATAGCTGTGGAAGTAAGGAACATGCTGCAATCAGAAGCCTGAATATAAAGCAGTGTTCTCAATATGGGAAATTTCATCATTAAACAGAAGAACAACCAAAAGGAATAAGAAAAAAATAAATTTTCTTTTTTTACCCCCCTTCACCCAAACAGTACTGGGAAAGGTCCTGAAGGATATACCCAAATATGAAAATGAGTCTGAAATATCATGTTTTCCCCAACTCTGTATTCTCTTTAATGAACAGATTTATTCTGCCAGTTCTTCAACATGTGAGGAATCCAGTCTTCCCTTTTTTTTTTTCTTCCACTGGGACAGAAATACTGGAAATGCTGTGGGCATTTTTGTTGTGGTTTTTTTTGTTTTGTTTTTTTTTTTTTTTTTTTTTTTTTTAAGCCAAATTATTTTGTGTACCAAATTACCATACTTGGGAAAGAAGAGATTTCCAAGAAGGGTTCTGTGTACAGCCAAAGCAGTAAACAAAAAGGAACAACAAAAGTCATTTGTTCCTGACCAGGGGCTAAGAGGATTTTAAGTTAGAGGGAAGGACTTGAAGCAATAAACTGGCAGGTGACTGGCAGAGACAGCTGCCTGAATATTTGAAACTGGCCTGAGTTTTGTAAAATGTATTTATTTTATTTGCGCTCAAACACGCACTCATTAGTAACATGATCCTGCTGCTAAACTCCAGGTCAGGACAAGGGTGCCTTAAAGCCAGAGCTTCAGAGTCAAACTCCCGTCCCACACAGGCAAACGAAGACTGGGGAAAGATGACTCTTCAGTTACACAAACAAAATAACAAAATAGCTCTGATTTTCCCTAAAAGACAGGCACAAAACCAGAATAGAATGACCCACCCTCAGATTTCGACTCGGGCCCAGAGATGTCAATATGCCCATTTACATTTGGAGGACTCGTGCAAATTGTTTTTCTTGTGACACCGCATTTCCTGGCTCCAGCTGACCCTGGAGTTTCTCTGCCCACATATTCCCTTTACTAGGCAAGTTTTTTGGCTCAGAGGCACACTGGTCATCAGAAGACAACTAAAGTTCACCAAAGTTTGTGATGTAAATTTCTAGCTGGTAACAAAAAGTAACTTTTTTTTTTTTTTAAAACTCTCTGGCAAATATTTTGACTGCAAAATTTTGGATTTTTTTAAATAGTACTATTAAAAAAATCCCACACAAACAAAAGTTTAAAAATCCCTCCTGTTTCAGTACTGGAAATCCCAGGAGGATCAGTAAGGGAATCTAATCATAAATACAAAGTGGAACTGGCAACCTGAATCCCCCTCTCACTGAAAGAGAAACAAAATAAAATCACCACTATGAGTAACAAATAACTGAGTAGGGTGGTTTTTTCAAGTAACTAATAATCTAGCAGGTTTTTTTAACAAAGTCTCTGCTAATTCACATTAAAAAGATTAATGGAAAAGAGGAGGTAAAAGCATTTCCTGAATCTGGAGTTATCTGCAGAAAAACCCTTAGAAAGAGCTACATGTTCCCACACCACCGATCAGGCCTTTATGCAATCCCGATGCACCCAAAAAGCCACCTTCCCTCACAGACCACAGCAGTGCCCAAGTAGTCCCACACTAATAATTAAATAATCCCATGCCAGCAATCAATTCAGTTCAGAGGTAAAGAAATTCTTGCTGTAAATAAAAAGTAGAATAAACTGGAACTAATGATTTATCCCATGTTTTCTGTGAATTGCTATTCTGCTAGGCATGACATTGAACTAGGAAAAAAAAAAAAAAAAAAAAGACAGAGTAGAGGTTGAATATAAACAGAGTAGAGTTTGCATTCCTGGGCTGATGTTTTATTTAAAAAGGCAATTCTGGTTGCCATTCCTTTTTTTACAAGAAAGAAAATTAATATTTTCCAAGTATTGCTTTTCTCATTGGTTGATCTCATCTGCAAGAAACTACTCCTTAAAATAACTTGGAGCCTTTTTTTAAATGCCTGAGAGAAAAGCATGTATTCAAGTAACGGCAGCAGAAAGCACCGCCCAATCCTTAATCACTGCTTACTGATTTAGGTCCTTTTTATTAGCAGGCAGTCCTTTTCCAGAAAGCCATTTTCTTGGCAGGGAGCACAGAGTATTTGCGGGGGCAGAGGGCCATGTCCCACTGCCAGTCCCCCCCACGGCTGTGCCCTCTGTGGCTGGCCAGCCAGGGAAGGCAGCGGGAGTTTTAGTGCCAGAGTTTTGTCTGACAATACTCATCTCTAGTAAGTGTGAATGAGTGTTAGATATAAAGCGGGAGGCTGGATACAAAGGACCCAACAGGGCATAAAAACAATACATATTGCACACTGTGACTCCTCTCATGAGCAAGGCAAGAATTGAAGGAGAGAGAAATAGAGAATTTCACTCTTTGCGTTGAGAGATCTTCTTGGTTCAGGGTTTGTTTGCAATTGTTTACGTGTCAGCGTAAAAATAATGGATTTGGGGAGAAGGACCTGTTAATAACCTTCCTTGTTTTAGAACAGTTTTTCACTCCCTCCCTTCCCTAGTCACTATTTGTCACAGTCAACTACTGAAATCCTCTATTAATTGCTAAATCCAGATAATAGCGGAGGTGGGTTGGCTGACCTGTGAAATTAGGTCTGCATGTAAAAAGGAATTGAACTGTGCGAGCTTTGGAAATAACTCTGTCGGTATTTACATTAGCATTTGAACATCAAAGATCTCCCCTGGGCTCCTCTAGGTGCCTCTAATCCAAGTACCAATCGAGCAACTCAGCTTTTCCATCCAGCCAGCCCGGCTTGGAGACCCTCGGAGATATATCCCAGCCAACCAAGAGGCAGGTGAGAAGCTTCTCGCCGGTTGTCAGTCCCCAGGTTTTCATGAGAGCAGGGCCCCAGGAAACATGCTAACAGAAGATGGGGGTGGGGGAAATGAGCATTTTTATTTCACAGGAGAAACAGCCTATCCACATCTTGGGCAAGCGTGTGCACAAATTGTAATTACCTTCTTAAAAAGAGGCCTTTAAATACACCAGGCTCAGCAGACTAGAGGAAAGTAGAAATCAAAAGGAAGACTAGAAATTATTTCCTTCTGTTATTAGTAGTAATATTGTTATTGTTTTAAAGAAGTGGTCACCTTAGAGTCCAGAAGGGCACTGTGTCAAAAACCATAAGCTCACTTGCTGTTTGTATGACCATAAATCGCTGCCACTGCAGCTGCACCCGCAGATCTCAAAGCATAGCTATCACTTAGGCAAAAGTCCCATGGTGACTTGGCCATATGGATATTCTTCTTCCCATTCTACAGATGGGTGAAAAAAAAGAAGGCTCCAGCAAACACCCACCACCACTTCTAGCTCAATCCTCTTATTCCCTGCAGGAGAAGACTCCTCTGAAGTTCTGATAATTTGGAGGCGTTTGTTCTGACCTTTCCCAGTTCATTACCAAGTCATCTTTTCTATTTGACGATGGGTTAAAATTTTCACAGAAGTATTTTCAAGAGGAGCAGAAGGTTCTATTACCTCCCTATTCACTCCAGCCTCTAAAGGTGTGGGAGAGGGCTGGGAGAAGAGAGGGGGGATCATTTACCACCATTTGCTAATAGGGTAGGTGAACTACACAGCATCAAGTGTGCTTCCTCTGGAGACCCATTCTCAGACCCATTAGCTATTTAGCTCAAGAAACCCAAGGTGAGTGTTGATCTAACATCTACCTTAGGATATTTTAAAGAAAACTTAAAAAAAAAAAACCAAAACCTCAGAAAACAATCTAGGAAAAAACTCCACAATGGCCACATAAAAAAGTGGCATGAATTTACAGGTATATTAAAAAAAGTCATCATCATATAAGGCTGCAACAGAAATCTCCTACCTTTAGACTGCTCCACCACCTCTTATTTTTTATGGACCTTCACTGAATTTATCCAGAGAAAAAGAAGACGTAGAAAAGAGATCACCTTTAAGGCTTTTCCTTTCTTTTCTTGTCTTTTTTTTTTTTTAAATGACAATAGAATTTTTTTTTTTTTTCCTAAAGTTGTATTAGGGATTCACTTAAGCAGAAATGAACTGTAATATGCAAATAGTTCTAATTGGACTGCTAATAGAGCGTGTCTCTGTTGTTTTTTTGTAGGGAGTTTTATGCCTATGTAATCAGTGCAGACAGCCGTTAAGTAAATGAAGAGGCAACTAACAATGTCAGAAAAGAGACCGGGCGGTTCCAGCTGACACTACCCTAATCTTCCAGGACCCATTAAATGGCAGTTTCAACGCATTACCTACCATAACATCCTTGAATATCACTGATTTTATTTGCAGTATCAAACATTCCATTTCATGCCCCATTAACAGTAGGAGCCTGGGCTTTTTGACGCAGCTAAACATTTTACTAACTACCTGGACTAAGTAACCAATTAACTTTTGGAGACAATACGGCCAATTAAGCGCGAAAAGGTAAGGCTGTCATCCCCCACTAAAATTGAATTTCCTTTTCCTGATGGCACTTATTGTCGGTGTTCAATTGTTAATGGAGATTTGGTCCCTATTAAAAGGATGAAGCCGAAGGATAATGGGAAAGTTCAGAGGACTTGGTTCCTAAAGAGTAGGTCAGAAAATGTCCCAATTGGCCACTAATTCAGTCATTTCTTCATGCCAGCTCTCTTACTGGAATAGTATTGGCAATGTAGCTCTAATCTGACCTACCATGATAATACATTGTGCAATATGGCAGCTTCAGAGACATGCATACACGCACAGGGGTAGTTAGGGAACTTACATAAGAAAAAAACGAAAAAACCAAAAATAACTCTGTTGGATCTTGACAGTTGAAATACCCATTCTTCTCACATATTGAGGTGTTTAGCATGGTAGTGAGCCTTTGAGAGAGCTCTTAAGACAAGGGAGCAGGCACTGTCATGGTGTTCACATGAGCTTCCCTGGCTCCTGTTAGGCAAGAGACAATAGATACACACTTGTGTAAGCTTTAAACATTCATCTTCGTAACTTACATGGATTTTTTTTTTTTAACCATTTCAATCAGGCCGAACCTTCTACTTTGTCTTGGGGTCACCAGTACATGAAGAAGATGACACCTGAGGCACTCTAATAAATACATTTTTTCTTCCTCAGAGGTAGCAGTGTGCCCATATATACTGTATAGAGAAAGAAAAAGAAAAGTTTAGTGTTGATACCTTCTATTTTTTGATACAAAGAATTATTTTTTTCTTCATTTATGTATCTACTATGAGTAAAACCATGTTATCCCCTGCAACAGAAAAAAAGTTCTCACCAAAAAACATCGTAGCAACAAGCTAATGGGTAGCAAGCTAAACATCTCCCCAAAGTATGTGCACTTCATGAGGTCTTTCAATAAGTGACCTCAAAGCACTTTCCACAAAACACCTTGTTAGAATCACTTTTTAGTGTGATTTTAGGGATTCTTTTTTATTATCATTATTTTTTCCCCAGAAATGAGCTGAAGGAAGAGGCAAAAGACACAAGTGAGTATGCAGACACAAGAAATGGCACAAGTACAGAGGAGGGTGTTCTATGCAAGCAATTTATAAACAGAAATGCATGGAAAACGTAAGGAATAGGCTGCAAAGTTTGCCATGGGTCTACTCTAAAGCTGCTTTTGGGTTACCGGCCAGACAAGTCTGTGTACTTGGCTCTTCGTGTCAGAGAGAAGGTGTGTGCAGATAATCCCCCATCCCAAAGAAAGCATCCTCTTTGATAAGGATAGCATACATCCTCCAAGGGCACCTAGTGTCTGAAAGAGTGCCAAGCCAAGCACAGCCGAGGTGCAACATTTGAGGATTACATTTTTGTGAAACTATGTAACATGGAGTCCCTTTATCAGCAGCAATGGTACCTGTTGAAAAGTACTATAACCGAAATACAAGTGTACTACAGCCCTTAAGAGCGGGGTGGAAAGCATCATATTTTTGAGACTGAGTAAACCCCAATGCTGGTTTTGTGGCTTTCCAGACTTTGTGAACATTTCCATTATGTAAGACAAAGCTGAAACCCACATTAAGATGCAGGCCTACTCTGCCATAACATATTTAAAGATTAGCTGAGCCACAACATCGTCAGTTTAGACTGTTATTAATCTAATCTCTTAAATGCATGGAACATCCAAACAAGAAGGCAAGCAAACTGATTTCTGTCTGCTCTAATAGCAAAAATATGACTTTGGCTTTTCTCTGCAATGCTTTACACCATTAAGCAATTACTTGTGGGCAGAACCCCAGCCCCCATATTGCTACTTATGATTAAGTGATTTTATTGGTTCACCAACTAAGTCTTCCAATTAAATCTGGTGTCATTGGGCTTTTGTGGGACCCTGGTTCACATTGCCACTACAGAGGTCTCATTACCTTGAGTGACTTATTACCCCAGTTTGAAATACATAGTACCCAGGTTACGCTATGAAGCAAGTTTTTAAACAGTTATTGAAGTACCCTTGCAATCAGAAAAGTGACTAAGAGTAGCTTCCATTTCTTTCTTGACTGTAATACATCTTCAAGGCTTTTTCTAGTTAACATACTACTGCATCAAATCTGCAAAAGAAACAACTAAAGTGTTTTCTGCCTTGCGCATCATCACCAGCTACTGAGATTCCACAGCAATATCACCCTTTACTGGTGGAAAAGTCTCAATCTCTTAATTTTAATTCTTCTTTTCTCCCTGCCCAGATCCCTGGTTGAATCAGAGACAGTAACTGTTACACTTTAGCCTGCAAGATCTTTGAATTTGTGTTGTAGTTCAAATATAGACTACCACAACCCATTTCTGTTTTTAACTTTGGTTTGTGTTTTTTTAAGTAAATATATTTTGGCACTTTCTCAGCTCCAAAAATATAAATATTTGTGGCTTGGTTGTAAAAATGGAAACACATTAATTTTAATTTGAAGAAGAAAGTTTCATGAAACTATTTAGTTTAATATCAAGTTGTAATAAGAAAAGTTAAGGGAAGAAAAAGCTTTTTAAATGAATTACTTAAAAATATTTAAAACCCTCCCTCTCCACACCCTTGAAGATATATGGAGCTAAGTTAATGGCAGCACATAGTGGAATCTTGCTCAATGGGAATTTTCCATTATTCTCAACAAAAAGTCCCTAATGCTCATGGGGTCTGACAAAAAGTCATAACTATGAGAAACATATGGTCTTAATAATAAACTAAATCTTTGGGCAAAATCTAATTTACCATTGTGTAAGCGAGGACAGAACTCGGCTGGGCATCAAGGCTGGAGGCAGCTATTGCAGTGACTGGGGCTGCCCATTCCCTCTCCTCCTCCAGTATGCAGGGCACTAGACACACAGGAATATGCTACAGTCCTTGTCTCCAACAACCATCTCCTGAGCATATACAATTCAGACTCAGCCAGCAAGAGCCATAAATCTAATTTTCATATCGTATTGGCACATGCACTTCCATGGAGACCACCAAGCCTCCTTCTTCCCCTGCTGAACAGCCCTATTTAAGGCAGCTCTATAGCTCAGGCTGCCATAGTACTTGGAGACCCAAGTCCCACAGCTAGATTCTCACTATACAAGAGCTGTTTGTTTCTTATTTCCTAGAGAAAGCACTCTAATACAAACATTTTGAGGTAATCCTCACCCAGCTTTAGCTTCACAATTGCAGAAACTTTTCCATCTTCCTTTCACCATAATAGTCTTTGCTTCCAGCTCCCTAGCTAACAGCATCATTAAAGCAAGAGGAAAAAAAAAAAAAATCAGCTGGTTGCTTCAGCACTCAATATATCTCACCTGGTGTAATTAGAAACACCAGTCACCTAGGAGCTGCATTTCACACACCTGCAAACCCCCAGGTTGATGTAATTTATGTTAATTAGTAAAATACATGCTTTTTTCACTTCTCCATTGTAAGGCTGCATCTTAGCAAGCATGAAGTGTGAGAAGAGACAAATTTCACACAGAAACGTGTCCTTTTGTTCCCGGCTTCTGGCATGAGGCATTTAGGGTCTCTGGAGGGCCTGGTTCCCTGAGCCAGAAAATCAAGACTCCTGTGGACAGTGCTGCTTTCTCCATCAGTGCATTTTATAAATCCTAAGTTCCTTTCAAAGCTTCATTGATAGAGAAACCAACTCTGTCCCTGAAAGATCGTGTTGTAGAAGGGCAAGAGCACCCTTTATTCACCCCGTGTTTCTCCATGGGTTCCCAAAAGTGCCCGGTGCTTCACAGTGGAGCTTCTCCTATAAAACAAGTAAAGAAAATGTGTAAAGCTTAGATATTGCAGCCTCTATAGATCTGTCTTAAACACCTTGCTGTTGTCTCTGGTGGCTGCATAATATGTACCACAGGTGTGAAATTCTATATCAGTTGCAAAAGTACCGTGTAATGTGCTAAGAATTTTTTGAGGAGTTATCCTGGTTTACACAGCAAATGATCACTGTTCCTCCCATTCTCCTGAGCTGAGATCCTGACCCTATGCAGCACAGGCTCCTTGTAGCCACACAGATTCCACTTTGCAGGATCTGAGCTTTTCTTGTTTTTACCTGTATTCCCTCTTTTAGTTTCCCCCCTCCTGCTGTCCATGTGGTACACTCAAACTAGGCATGGGTCTTACTGCTCTGCACAGCAGCGTAACCTGAAATCCCACTAGAGTTGGGGTTTTTTCCACTTGAAAACTCCGGGTACAAAACAGACCTCCTTATGTGGGATCGGAGGGTAACTTGGTGCCTGGATGGTAATTATCAGGGGTGTAGGGTTGCGTGTGTAATTATGGGGAGGTTGGAGCAGGCTGAGGCTGTAAATTCTCTGCTGTCTGCTTGAGGGGTTAAGCACTGAAGCTGCCTGGGTGCCTGCTCTTTGCCAGATTAAAGTTGTTCCTCCTCATGACCTTGATGCCACGTGTTTGTCCCTGGTAGGGAACATATCTCAGGCCTTCAAAACTCACAACTGGAAAAATACTAGGGAAATTGGAGCTGGGATCCAATAAACACTACTGGCTTGGGATCCCAGAGAGGAGATGTTTGCCTGCACTGGATATCAAAAATTACTCATCACTTCTGAATGTCTGATTAATCCATATTTCCTCTACTATTTTTGATGTAGGTAATTTGCTGAATGGCCTTCTATGTGGTTTGCAGACTTACACCACTTACAAAACTTGCAGAAACAAACATTTCATCCCAGCTAGTTTTGAGTTACTTTCCTTTTGCATCTCTCCTTAAAAACTAAGAACTGGATTTTGACTACAGCCTGTTAGATATGTGGTTGGTTTTAATCCATTGTCAAAATTACACTTTTGATAGCCATAACACAAATAAAGGAGGAGAAAACACACAAGGAATTTGCCATCTCTTAAAGTAATTTCATCCCACAACTTAAATTCGTTACTAACCTCTGCAACACTTAATTAATTGAAATGACTCTAGCTGTGGGAATCTGTGGTGAAGAGGTCTCTAATAGTTACATGCAATTCGACCTGGAATTCAGTTAGGAGCTAAAAGATACTTGAACAACATTTTTCAAGGAATAAAAAATAAAGACTCTGTTGAATTTAATCAGTCGTCTGCTTTTTTTTATTAGGCCCCTTGTTTTCCCTCAGGGATTTGCTGGACATAATTCTTTGCCAGCTGATGTACACAAAGTACCCACCTAAGCACAACTTTAGCTTCAGAAGACAGACGGAATAACAGATACAAGACTAGTTGTTTTGTTATTCAAACTATGGTAGTCAGAATGATTAAAAAGCCTAACTCCAACCCACTCTAAAACGTTCCTTGGCTGTTGAGAATGACTTATGTAATAGTTATAAAGATGACAAGCTCTTTGTAAGAGACACTCCCTGCTCATTTACATTATGGCAAATAGTGATATCCCAGCCTGATTAATAAAGTTTGTGCTGCACTATGTCTCTCAGAAAGGATTCCAACAGATTTAACTGGCCAGAGTCTCCAGCAAATACACAATAATTGTTTTTTCCATGGCAGAGACATGGCTGATTCAGATACAGAGCTCACCCGTATGTACCAGCAGCAATAAGAAAGGAATTGGATGTGCAGGGGGACCACAACTGAGTTATACAGGAAAGCGTAAGGTAATCATGCACACTATGTCTGGTCCAAAGAATGGTTCTAATACATCTTTTTAGTAATTTAAAAGGAACACAGCAAGCTTATGAACTACAAACAGAGTGATTCTTTAGTCCAGATTGCATCATACCCCTAAATCCTAAAACTAGAGTGCTCGGGGAATCACAGGCTACTAGCACTGTATCCTGCAGTTATTTGTTGTTAAGTTTGTTTTGTTTTTCCTGTTTGCTAAAAATCTCTAGATTTTTTCAACAACCAGCTGGTGCTGTGCTATGGCCATTCTATCCAGCACATCAGTCACGCTATACCTCCGAGTCTATCCCAGTGAGTAAGGGGGAAAGGAGAGGGTGAACGGTAAAAATCCCCAACACACAATTTTACGAGATGTTCCAGACTTTCCTGGATTTTGTTATGAACCATGTGTGAAACAAGGACCTGTAGACAGAGCTAACTAACATTGTATCCCTCAGAAAAGATGTCACAGCTGTCCAGTATAACCTAGGGAAAGACTAATGCAATTATGTCAAGGTATACTGAGAAACCCTTGGTGCTATAAATAATAATAAAAGGTAAATAATAAAAAAATAAAACAGAAACCCCAGAAGTGAGATGTTTTAAATGAAAGGTGATGCACTGTGAACTTAACACACTGGCCCTTTAGCCTTTCTGTTAACAAGGTAATCTGATTGCCATTGATTTTTTTCACCTCTGTTACTAAGAAGGTGATGGAATGGTGTCCACGCAGATGTATTGAATCAGATACTAAACAAAGAGCAACATAAAGAACAATTATCAGCAGCCTTGCCTTCAGCTTGCTGATTATGACATTACTGAAAAGACAAGGTCTGGGTGACTTAAACCAAAAGGAAAAAAAAAAAAAAAACTAAAGAGGAGAGGGAGAAAATTGATACACACTTACCAACTGTCTGGGTACAGACAGTTCTTTGCCTTTACCAAAATATGTATTTCCCCTTTGCAGCTCAATAGGTGTTGGAGTGTGATCTAGCTAATTAGTTTGATCATGTTACAGAAAAAAATAGCACAGAGGCAAGGGCCAACCAGTAGTTGATGTGTTTTATCCTACTTAGAAAATTCTGTATGGAGATTTTTGTGTTTATGGTTCTGTCTGCCTGAGTATTACTGGGCTTAATTATTGCCTGCATGATCATTAGGCAGATTTTCCTAAGGGCTTGGGAATACAGAGGCTGTTATAAGGTTCAGAGTAACTCAATAGGCTATTAATAGGCATATATATAACCACGTTTGAATGACGTACAGAGGAATGGTTGGCCAGATTCTCACAGGGTATAAAATGAGAAAACACTATGCATCCACATAGCTCTATTGATTTCAAAGCAGTTGGGCCAATTTACACAGGCTGAGAATCAGGACTGGATAATAGGAAGACTAATGCTGTAAACTCTAACCTTGTGGTATTAGATTTCAGTTTGTCCAAATGGCACAGGCTGTTCAACTTGCATTTCTAGGAGCACAGTTTTACCTGACCCAGCCTGTGTAAAAAGTACCGCCAAGTAGCTCTGGTGCTTGGCTGCCTTTATGTACTAGCAAAAGTAATGACGCCTAGTATGTAGTATTATTATTTTATGACATCAGCATAGTATGACATTTTCTCAAGGGCAGCCCATATCCCTTGCCCTCCTCCATATTGGCAACCATCACTAATTGACTGTGAAAGTGGAGAATTCAATGGTTTAAGGTGATCTCTTCTCTGAACTCCAAAACAGTTTGTGGATGGAAATGAGCTGAAGCAAAACATTGGTTCAATTACACTGTCAAGGGATATAGCTCCTGTACAACAAAGAGGTAAACACTTAAAGGAGCCAATCCACTACTATGTATTACTGATATTATCATTCTATTTCAGACATGAGAATCATGTGAATTAATAAAAGCTGGCACTAACATGACCTTGCTAAAATAAACCATGATGAACTTCTATTGCTGTAAGGAATAAGGGTTACATGTTTGGTCTGGATAATCCCCCAGTACTCCTGCTCACAAGAATTAGCAACTTCCCTTGTCCAGCTGAGGGTACCTTTCAAACCATGTCATTCGCTGAGAATAAGACAGACAATTTTGTCCTTAATGTTATATCAAAGGGCTAAATTGTGTTCTTCTTTCGTAGGCTGAACAAAACTTTCTCATCTCATTCCCTTCATTGGTTTATTCAGAGCATAAAGCATTGCCTAATATGAATAAGGAAGAGAATCTACTTATGTATTCAGTGTCCATGCACCTCTGAGTGTGTGTTTTTTACTGTGTAATAATTGATGACATCTTCCAAAGACAGCCTAAAGGACAGGTACATAAACTGTAAGAATCCAAATGGACATACCTTAAATAGGATCTCATGGTGCTTAGACTAGTCCCACTGAAACATAATTATTGAAGAATATTTGTTTTTGCTTATAAGGACAAAAGCTGGTTGATCAGATATGGATGAGACTATTTAACAACAGTTTACTATGGCTTAAGCACACTGTGGACTTGTCTTCTTGACAGCTGAATAGTATCTAGTGGAAAATAAGGTTGTACGCTTTCTCATCACTGAGGAAAAGCTTTGGCATCTGTTAATCATCCTGAAATGGTTAGTTGTTTCTTCAGCCTCAGGGGAAAAAAAATGAAGCTTCTTATAGCATGCATGTGCAGTTAACTGAGAGCTCAGTGTTTTAACTTTCTGATCATCCACCACAGAAATTAATTGGACATTGGTCCTGAGGATAAGGGTAGAAAACATTGGTTGGGCATTATGCTAAACTACTTTGTAGAGGAAATCATCAGATATAGAGGTGAGCGGATGCCCTTGTGTTAGCTTGTTTCATACCTCCCAGATCAAACACAATCTCTTCCATAGTAAGTATAGCTTTGATATGACAGTGTAAGGGCCAAGGTTGCAGCCAATGTCCTTACCTCAACATGTCAAAGGGCATAGTATTATCAGCAGCTGCAGGCAGGAAGAAACATAAAATGATGAAACAAAGCTTTTGCCCTTTCTAAAGGTGACCTTGAGATTTCTAAAAAGTTTGTAGCATAGGCTACTGTAGGAGACAGCATCTTCACCCAGAAGAACTGAAGGAATTTTTTTAATTTGCTTTTTAAGACTCTTCTTTTGGATATGGGAAAATTGTTATCTTTTATCCCAGCGCTGAAACACACCTTGACCTAAGAAAACATATGAAGAGCTGAGAGAGTGATCAGAGCTCCACTAAAGGAGCTATTTTATCACATATGAAAGGAAAAGCTATGGTTGATTTCAGAGGGCAACAGCCCAGGACATAACCTTTATTTTGAAACACAGAGGAAAATAGAATACAAATTACTATTCTTAATAAGTTACTCACAAGGGAAGAATTCCACACTACATACCCTTCTGAATACCTGTGGAAAGACAACAGGCTACAACGAAGTTTAAAAAAAAAGATGATCTCACACCTGAATTAATCTAGAGACTCCAGAAAATTACTGGAACTATCACATGTATAAACTCCTAAATCTCAGACTGAAAGTCTCTGAACTTGAGCTTGTCCGCATGCCACCACAGACACCATAGGGTGTGGGGCAAGTAAACAGTCATAGTTTACTTAGCTGACAAAAGCATAACCAGAGATTTTGCCAAGTGATGACTATTTGAACATTGTTCAGTGAAATGGGCTGTTTGCTTGGATCACGAAAATATTCAGAACTGGATTTCACTTGCAGGTCAGATAATTCCCAGCAGTTTTGCAGTCAAAGGAACTTTGCCCATAAATACTGAGAGATCCATCCTCTGGACAAGAAATGAACTTAAAACAAATAACTATACAGTGAGTAACTGAAAAAAACCTTGCCTGTAACCCCAATTCCAAATGCAACTGCTGTTGGCTGGTCCAAAATCAAGACATAAACTTGGACCTGAATCTCCAGCTGAGAACTCTTTAGAAATTGAGAAAACAAGACTTTTATAAGGAAGTTTTGCTTAGGGCGTTGATTAAACAGTTTTCCCAATTTCCTTCACTTCATTCCCAGCTTCTGGCTGGGACCAGAGGCATAATTATTGTAATTAAGGCTGGTTATTGGATCCAACCCAAGATGTAAGAGGATATACCATGTATAAATATATAGTTCTTCTTAACTGTCTTCTATTTAAGAATTTCAAGGTGCTTTAAATTTATTCTCATAGCACTTTTGTGAAATGACTATTATAATCTTCGTTGGACAAATAAAGAAACTGAGGTAGAGACAAGATTTATGTATAGTCACAATGGAGATATGAAATAAATCAGGCACTGGAAATGAGCTTCCTATCATATAGACTTGTCCTTGTTCTTTTTCCATTAACATGGCTATTTTCTCAAACTTTTCAGCTCATCACCAACAGATTAAAGTGATTTGGGGAATCATCCAAGTCTCTAGATGTGATTTCCAACTAAAACAGAAACAATAAGTATAATGAGGCCAAGCTTCTGCCGACACCCAAAACTCAGCATTGGACTTCACTTCATTCAGGAAGGAGGTGACACTGGGAGAAATGTGGTCAAAAGATGAGAAAAATAAATAAAGTACCAGAATGGAAAGGAGACCCTGACCAGAGATAAATGATTCCTCTCCTGAGATGTGTTTTTGTTTTATCGCAATGACCTTTCAGAGGAAAGATGAAGCCAGCCTCAGGTAAAAAGAAATAGCCACATTTCATCTACGGTTAGCCTTTGCGACCTCTGAACTCTGCTTTTCTATCTGAACCTATTTCCATGCACCATTTCTCCCCACCACAGATAAGAGACTTCCAAGTGCCAGAAAGAAACTTAGAGCTTTCATACAAAGGTTAGCAAGCAAGCATGACTACTCTGTAATTTGGGAAATTATCCCCCCTTGATTTTTAAAATATCTCCCCTCCTGTATGCCACAGGAATCAGATAAACGATGCAGGAGCAATGATGACATGCTGCACATTTAAATGTGAGATCACATGCATACCTATGCACGTGTGTGCGTGCATGCGCACGTGTGTATATATGTTTGTATAGCATATCTCATTATCGTATCATCACTTTTCAGCTATCTCTAACACAAGAGTCAAGGGGTTTGGGAGCACACACAAAAAAAGAGAGATTTCTAAGAGAGCAGGAGATTGGGCTGGGGTCATCCGAAAGGGTAATTATTGTTAAATGTCAGGTTAACTCTGAAGGCCTCAGCTCATCCAACTGAGAGCAGATTAGCCCAGATGGAGACATTTTCAACACGGTTCTGTCTGACCAATCAGCGACAGCTGGGATTAACCAAATACCTTCTCTCATCTGCTTGCTCACAGAAAGGTCAGTTTCTGCTCATTGCTTCCCTTTTAAGATGTGCCTTTCTTTTCTTTTCTTTTCTTTTCTTTTTTTTTTTTTTTTTTTTTATTTGTGGTGGCTATATGCAGGAAATCAGGGTCCTTTTATCAGCAAATTAAATATTCAACATCTAAAACCCGCTTTTTTTTGAGAGAATTAACTTCATTCACTTTCAAGAGCCCTTTTATCTTTTCTTTTCCTTCTCTTTTTTTTTTTTTTTTATAATGCTGCATACAGATAGATAAAATATATATGTAGCTATCAGACCCTCAGCTTCTGCAAAGTGATGTTGCTTCATGGACATCACTAGAGGTATATTGATTTCTACCCACTGAGAATTTGGCCCAGTGTTTCAGTATCATTGCATGACTGCTATAGGACATGGATTATTTTTCCTTGTTCTTTTCTTGTTTTGCCTTCCTTTCTAAAAAGAAGTCTTTAGTAATTTTATTCACAGCATTCATCTATTTAAGAGCTACAGTTTATGTCTTCTATCTAAGGGGGAAAAAAACCAACCACCCCACCAACAACAAGTTAAAACAAACCAAAACAAAGAACTCTCCCTGAAACCAACCCTGGAGTGCTTTAAAAACTAATCGTCTTTTATGTACAGCCTCTTTTCCCAGACAGCTTAAATAAGTGCAAACATAAAACTCAGTGATAAAATGAACAGAAACTGAAACAAAAATCACCCTCAGAACATATTTCCCAATAATTTGTCTTCAGATCCCTAGAAAGTTCTTTCATGCCTTAATTATTTTGATTAAGAGGGAGATCCTTTTTGTCTCTTGTTAATTTTGTTTCTGGATTTCTGATGCGAGTTTCAGGCAGATGTGGCAACAGCCAAACTATCTGAAAATTTTACTGGCTTGAGTGTCAAATACACTAAAATACCTTTATAACAGTCTGGTAGTACAAAGGGGCCTTTAAAAAACATATAGTCACATTTACATCACCATTAAGATTTTTTTTTTCCTTTCTATTTCTAGAAGTCTGTAAAAAGGCTTCAGTGTGAAAGAATCTTGGGCTTTATATGAATTATCATAGTGAGAGCCTGATCCTGATCACTGATGATGCTTTGGTATTGATTTTTCAAGCAAAGTGATCCAACCCTGGAAGAAAGGGAATATATCCTCCCAGGGCAGAAATGCTTTCCACTGCTGAGGATGCTCAGTGTAGAAATTACAGAGAGTGTTGGGCACCAAACAGGAGCAGCACTTGATAACTTTTGCTCAGGGTATTTGTATTAGGAGAACAAAGCCTGGTGAAAAGGGATGAGAAACTTGGAGAAGAGGAAATGGAGAAATGGATCATTGGAAAACCATTTCTGAAAACAAGGTGAACAAAAGTATGGTCTAGCATCCGAACAGCAGTTGGAGAAATCCTCATGTTTAGGATATTTATAGTGGAATTGCAGAAGGACCTGCAAGACACACGGAGACAACTAGACAAATGGACTGACCAAGAAAGTGGTTTATCAAGTCTTTTGCTCCTGCAGTTCCAAGGAGCACCCAAGTTCCTCTGACCTGGGCTGAAACTAGAACCTAAAATATGAAGATAATGAAATAAGAATCCTAGTCTGGAAAAGCAGGAATAATGCAGGGGAAGTCTCAGGCAAACTGCAGTCTAACTTTGTATTCTTCAGAGATATGAAATGCATGGATAAAATCTCAGTAACCGTTATGGGCTAAATCATGCCCTTGAACACAAGTGCCTTGTCTAGGGGCACAAAGAAATGGAAGATCCAAAGCTTACCTTCCTCATAAGCTATCCAGAGTTTGAGTTCGGATACAGACAGAAATACCTGCTGTGAACACATGCCATGATGGAGCAGGGGCTGTACCTTCATCCCCAGCGTGCATCCAGTGGAGCAGAAAGGAGCTGCTAGGGAGGAATACAACATTACTGGCTCAAATTTTTACGCTGTAATGTGCATGAAGTTGCACTCACCCATCCTATCTTCTCCTAGTTTAAAAGAAAAGGACTATTATTACAACATTCATGGGAAGGGATGAAGTTAATAACTCAAATTTACAAAGGGGGTTGACAGCAGAACCAAGTCCTGATTTCCCTTATCAATTCCTTTTTGGCCTATGAATATCACTGGTTCTCTGCCTGTCATAGCACAGCGGTTCCCTTTGCAGCATATATCCTTCACTCAAGCAGGTAATATCATCAAAATCAATTATTTCAACTAAATAGCCCTGTCCATCATCATCACAAATTAAATGGAACTACTATTCAAGTTGAAACCATTTCATTTAAAACATGTGTCCACCATCGCTCTATCTGCCAAGACTTTGAGCTCTACCATGAGTTTGTATCTAGATGTAGTCGGGTTCCTACTTTGTCCTTAAATATAAGGGCTCTAACAGACATCAACTATCTGTGAATAATGCTAAGTTTTTACTGCTCAAGCATTTCTATGTATCAAACTCTATTGTACTATAATGATAAAAAATTGTTTCCAAGGTAAGTATTATTTTACTCCTGATCATTTTATGGATAGGAACAGAAAAGCAAAGGGTGAAATGATTTGCCCGGTGGAATATAGTAGGTCAGTGCCAGATTTCGGAGCAGAACCCAGGTGTCTGGAATCATAGGCTACTTGCCTACCCATTGGACCACACTAATTCCCAAGAAGAGCTCAGCCTTGTTATTTTTAAGCTCACTGTCCTACACAGCTGCTCTTGCACTTCTTACACTGTGCTTCTAGGAAATTAACATATTTAGCAACACGTCACATACAAAAAATAAATGCTTTAGATAATCATTTGAATCAGGAATACAGGGAGACCAAATTCTTTTTAGTATTCAGAGCAAAGCATCTTATCAGAGATCTAGTTAAAATATAACACAGCTTCTTTATGTAATTGTATTAATTTAATAAGCCACCATTTCAATAGCACGGAATTTTTTTTCCCAGAATCCTGTCAAGAAAAAAAAAAAAAAAAAAGAGAAAGATTTTAGTAACCTTGGGAAGAGAAAAACCTAAGTTAATCTGAATGTCAGACCCAAAAATGCAAAAAGCAAATCAGTTTATGCGTGACTCAAGTAGACACATACTTGAAACTAATTTCTAATCTACACATGCTTCTTGCTTCGTGTACACTAAAATTTGTGTCTATCTGTATATAGACATATAGATATATCTCAAGTCAAGCAGAGAAGATTCAGTGAGGTTATGAAAACAAGATTCCACAGGAAACAGCTGAGCTCAATTCTGTTTTCTAAACCTCCCAAGTTGTAAAGTTGTTTAAGAAAATCATATTAATTTACTGCAGAGCTAATCTAATAAATGAAAGTATTTGAGCAACTGACCTTAGTACAAATATAAATCATGGTGTTTGAATTCACATTGTCGTGGAACTAGGACACACATGGAGCAGGAACAGACTCCACCACACAATATTTACAAAAGTGTGGGATGAACTTTGGGGTACAACGTGCAACTGGACTGTAGTGTGTCACACCCTGCACTGCACATCTTGTCTTGCCCAGGGTATATTCTAGTCCAACTTAATGCATATGAGTCTTGCCCAGCATTGCTTTGCCTGTTATATCTGAGGGGAAAGAAGGGTCTTCTGTATAAACAACCTTGTTATAATGCTGTTAGTACTTTGAGATCTTGAAGTAAAAAGTGATGATTAATAGTGTAACCAAGGTAAAACACATGTAAACAAAATGTGGGCAATACAAAGTATTAATGTGTCTGTGATCGGTCCAGGCCAAAACCCAGGTGATTTTATCCACATTTTAATTTACCTCTACCAGACTGATGCTACTGGGTAAGTGCAAATCATGATTTACTACTGATTTTTTTTATTTTTTTAATAACTCTTCTGCTTAATTGCAGGGCAGACTTGATAGGGGAAACTAAAGATATGACTTGAAAAAATCTTTGGAAACCAAAGAGAAACACCTCCACAAGGTCAAGCTTGGTTCTTTCAATTCATAAATAAAAATACTTTTGATCCAGACTCTAAATATCCTCCACCACATTGCATGAGAAAGCTGAAGAAAAAGTATGAAGTAGTTATAAAATGGATATTACAATTTTTTATCATTTTAACAATAGACTTAAATCATAATCCAGAATATTCCTGTTCATGGAATTATATGAGAAAAGCAGACTGATGAATCAGAAATAGCCATACATGATTTACAATGGAAAGTGTTTTCTGTGCAAGAACTTTATGCCTTGGAGTGTCTAGAAGAGGTATATCTTAGCTATCTAAACCAAAAGTCTCCCAGTACTAAATAGTTAATATTTATAGGTAACTTTGCAATCATTACTATCAACAGACAAAAAGCTACAATAATCCGATTGCCATCACTTTAACCAAAGCCCGTGTCGTAAACCTTGTAATTTTCTGCTGTCATGCTCAGGCACTTTCAACACATTTAAATTAGAAAGGACTATGCTAATTTTGCTTCATAGCCAGGGTAATTGTTGTAAGACATAATTATCTTTTTTTTTTTTAAAGGATCGTTTTATTCTCCAGAGTTGTTTAAATTCAGTCTCAGTTACTGCTCGTCCTTTCATCCCTACACTGCATTCTGGCTCCCACCTCCATTAAATTATTCTTTTCATCTTCGTTAGCTGGAGACAACTTAACCCTCCTTTCTGATGGACATTTCAGGCCCTGGCATAACTCTGTTAAAAGCGGGAAAGTATGCTAAGGACAAATCTAGTTCTTTGTTTCCTTCTGACCTTTCGGAAGAGTCATCAGAAAGTTTGACGTGTTAAGTCATCTTTGATGCAAATTTAAAGTTATAGCCCAGCATACAGCCTTCTTGAGTATTGATGCATCAAGGCTTTGCCCTTAAATAAGCAACGAGTTTAAGTTTGATAATACTGAAATACAACTAAGTACAAAGAGAATATGTGGGCTTTCCACCAGCATGAAGTCCACCGGACAGGGTGCTCCCTATAGTTTATTTCCAAGACTTTTAGGCTGGGTTATTAGTAAGAGTTTCGGTGGCAGTAGCAAGCAAGAGGCATAGACTGTAAGTCCAGCCCTCAGACAGTGACTGCTAAATGGTCAAGTCTGCTCTATCGTCTGTTCAACCCATTGGCAGGTACAACAAATTGGAGCTGCCTTACAAACCGTCTGCCTTGTGCTGCTGCTGAGAATATCGTATGGTATGTCCTTACAGCAAGTAAATCAACTGCTCCCTTGTTATCAGTGGTTGTTCCAGGTCACCCAGAGCTAGAGCTAAAGGAAACAGTCCTGAATGAAAATACCAGTGATACTAGTTACTGATTAAATGCTGGGAGGTGAATGGAAGCATTGTTTACAGTCCAGGTGGACTGACATTGGCACCATGACATCTTCTGATGCCAAATGGAAGACTTGAGCACAAAAAGGAGAAACATTTAGGCTTGATGCCAGCAGACCTTGGCAAGTCATATACTCTTCAGAGCATGTCAGCAAGTCAGTTCCTGGGTATGTTAAAAGGCGTGCCTCAGTAATTGAGAATCTGATGCCTCATCAGAGCTTCCAATGTCTCCTGTGGGGTTGCACTGAAGAGTTTCCAGTAGACAGCTTTTTCTTTCCCTTACATGCTTTTTCTCTACTAGAAGTTCAATAGTATAGCAGGGGAAAAAGGGAAGAAGTTTCTAGCAACAATGGTTCAGGTCTGTCATAGCCGTGACTGTCACCACACATCATTTGTCACAGATAGGACTCGTTAAGGAACATGTTTTGGTCCGAATGAGGCCATAAAGAGGCAGTGCAGTTACCTGACCACAGGGTTAACCTCTTCTCCCTGTGTCCATAGAGCAAAAGGTTGGTTTGGGGGTTTATGGCAGAATAACTTCTTGCCCCGTTCTTTAGTGTACGCCTACATGACCTGATCTGCAGATGTAGGACTTGGCTGCCAGCTTTGCTGTCCCCATGATAACCCCACTGCTGCTTTTTCTAGCCTTGCTGTCACCTTCTTGTATCTTTTTATACTATCATGTTTTTCTGAACAACAACAACAAAAATGTCTCCACAGACTTTATTCTGGGTTTGGTTTTTTCCTGTTCTGTCCTGTGTGTGTTCCCGTACTGTTTTTATCATCATTGCATCTGAACACTTTCTAGTTAGCAATATGACTATCACCTGCCTCATACCTATTTACTCTTCTGCCCTCTCCCCAAGGGAGGACATTTGGGCAGTGGAATGGCATTGCTAGACCCAAACCTCTTTTTATTGTCAAAGTAATCAATTCTGCTTGCCAATAATGAAATGATAACTAAATAATTACTAATTCAATTGGTAATAGTTGAATCTCCTTGCACTATTCAAAACTACTTGTACTAATATATAGCTAGTGAATATCTATGACAGAAATCTTCTCTTAATCACATTAAGGATAACTCCATTGATTTCCCTAGAATGGCTGGAATTACAAAAGAACCAAACTGAGCTTTTTAACTGCCGTTCCTTTACCATATAGTGACATCCTTAGGGGTAAGCCTATGGCTGCAGTCAAGTGAACCACATGGCTCTTGAAGATCTCTCCATGTTACTGATCAGCTGATGAAGGAACCAGGATCTTCAGTCTCTGCAGTTTGTTTACTTGGCCACATTTGCACAGAGCTTAGATTCTTGAATGGGGAGAACTACAAAAATCATCTGCCTAAATGACAAACTAAAATATCTAGGGATATTCATCCGTGCCAGCATTGGCTGAGGAAGAGAATACTAATGAAGGAGAATGTTTCTAATTAGGAGCCTCTAACAGTGTCCTGGGATGAACGAGAAGTGAAATTTGTCTCCCTGGAAGCTCTGAACTCAGATGTTTTGTTTATGCACACACACGTGTGTAAACACGCACTCACACACATACTTCATTTTCAAATGCCACAGGTCATTTCTATCATTGTTAATGACTCTGATGAGTCACATGTGCGGTCACTGCTCCAGGCTCTGTGTCTCTATGTTCATATGGCGCTAGGGGTTCACTTAATTCCTACTGCGGTTGTCATGCTGGAAATGCCCAGGGTTAAGCAGAGATGGCTGGGACCAGCAGAAGTACTGGATCTTATAATGCTGTACCAAGCAGCAGACCTTGTCGTCTGCTCAGTGGCAACCGCCGCTTGGAAGTGCTTGCATATAAGCAAGCATACTAACATTCAGCACTTACTCCTCCGCTCAGCAGGAAAAGCTGAGGTTGTTGTGGTTGCTGGTGAACTTGGACTTCTCATGAGAAATAGAGAGAGAGTTTACAACAGCCATAAAAAGTTCAATCAGATCATTTCTGCAGTGGCCTGAAAATATAGTCTCATGGAGACATTCCTCTTCCAAAAGAGCTTCTTCTGTATTCTGAAGAAAGTAACAGGTTTTGTGCCCCTTCACTCAACACTGAGATGCTCATCATAAGACAAAAGTCATCAATGAGATAGACAGACTGAGCAAGCTGTAAGTCATTGCAGAGGTGTGTAACTGGAGACAGTTGCATTTTCTTACATCTCAACTCCCTGCTTCCTCTCTTCCACCCCACCTTGATCCCCAGTGCCCTGTTATGCCAGGGCACCTGGGGAGTATCTGTTTACAGACATTTATCAAGCAGCAAATAAACCCTCATGTTATTTGTAAGCATGGCATTTTCAAGAGGTATCATTGGTTGTTTAACAACATGCAGTGTTTTTGTAACTGCAGAAAAGGTCCTATGGGCCATTAAGCAATCACTTATTGGTTAAATATCTCCATTCTCAGTAATGAATTGCTATTTTGTAAGAACAAACATTTCCTTTCAGTTTAATTTTCAGATTTTGAGGTCACAATGGTGTGTGCTCTGGAGAGGGAATAAAGTCTGGGACCATGACATTAATACACTCCCAACTTTTATTTCCTTCACCAACTGTGACTAGACCTCCAGTACATTAATTTCCCTGCTTTTCGTAGGCCTCCAGCCTCTCAAGGAGAGATACATGTGTCTTCACTACTCCTCTTCTCTGCTTAACTCACTTATCACTGATTTTTACCTACAGTGAGACAAACATTGACTTCCTTTAATTGGGTGTTACAAGTTCTGCCCTTACAGATTCTTGAGTGTAGGACAGCCACAGGGTCAGTTTGCTATATTGTTTTAGTCTTCTGTTGTTCTGTTTGGTTCTTTTTAATTGAAGAATTGCAGTCCTGGATTAACGGTCTTGGAAAATTTATTCCCTTGTTTGTTCCGCCACAGAGACTTGTACAGATTTTGCAAAAGTGTCTTAAGAATAAATCATGTTTTTCAATGCGGGGGGGGGGGGGGGTTCACTTTTCTGAAGAATGTGCCTTTGAGGATGAGGAAATAGTTTCTGTAACCTCTATAATCCTTCGTTTCTCTTAGAAGACTCTGGATCTAGCCAGTGTCAGTGACTCAGATTTTTTTGACCCCAGTGAACTTCATGCCCTGCAGTTTTCCAGGAGCAACTCAGACTGTTTCGTTAACCTGAACAAAGTGGTTTTAGCCTCATGCTGTGAGTGGGAAATCTGAGGTATAAAGATCTGAAGTGCTGGAGGACATGTGGCTGAGGAGGGAACATGACTGGGCAGAGGCCAGATCTGTGGCCTAGTGCCTGACTCAACACAGCATGGACAAGTCAAAAGACCCAATCTGAGACCTGGTTAAGGATCATGTTCCCAGCTTCACCTCAACCCCCCAAAGTTATGATCTAGTTTTTTGTGTTTTGCAATGAATGGGATCATTAAAAACATTAAGGAAAATGTGGTCAAATGGGTAAAGCAGGTAGCTTTGATTCTATCCTTGGCACTACCATTTAGTTTCTGGGATGGCCTCTGGCAAGACTTTTTGTCTTTTTTCTCCCTCAGACTGTTAATTTACAGTCTCTTTTTTTGCCTGAAGGCAGAGTGGGGCAGTGACAGCCTCTGCAAAATGTTAGTCCAGTTCCTAGCATGATGGCTCACTGCATAGAGCAAAAACTATGAGGCACAACCATAATATTATTTTTATTCTACTATTCATTATATTCACTGTAAGCACCCTTGCAGCCCTTCATTATTGTTTTTACAGAAGAATGAGAAAATAAGTCCTGGACTATTCACAAGGTTTGTAGCTATGTATTTGTAATTTGCTGGGCTGGAAGGAATAGTTAAGGCAGATGTGTGTTACACGGATGTGAATATGACCCCCCTAGTCCCTGCTATTAAAGCCCACCTAATCTCTAGGCGGGGAAAGTGAGTCCAAGTTGATACAATTTCTTGCTAGAGTCAGTGGAGATGGGCCAGGACTTTGGAGAAGCTACATGCTCGTGGACACCCATGCTTTACTGGCATGTGCAAGGACAAAGCCAGCAAGTGCAGCGGAGGACAGAAGCAGCTCCGTCGCTTCAGAGAAATCCAGTGTCATGGCCTCAAGGGCCATATCTCAAGGACAAAGTGGAGTAACTTTGGTTGATAACTGCGTAAGAGTGAGGCATCTCACCAGTGCTAATAAGGGAGGTCTCAATGTGCTGGTTTCCAAGCAAAATACCTCCAGTATCCAATTAAAGCAGCTGTAGTAACAATATGAACTTTAGTACTTGTCACATTAATACTTGCATAAAGCAGATTAAAACGCTCTGGAAATGGTACCAACACTATTCCCACCTCTTCCCAGTACATTCAGCATGTGATTCTGGAACCTGCGCACAGGCAGAGTGACAGGGAGCAGGGCAGAAACCTGCCAGGTCCCAGGTGCTCACAGCCTTCTCTGTGCAAGCACAGCTGGGTCAGAAAGCATTGAGGCAGTCAGCACAAAGGAAACATCTCCTAGTTATCAACCACCAGCAGGACCCCAGGATGTTGGAGGAGGGTATAACAAAAAAAAGGACCTGCACCCAGATGAACTCTTAATAATCAAGTGCAAATCCAGATGGAGCTGTGGAGGTGGCACTACCTTAACTCATTGGCTGTTTACTCAAAAGTTATTTTGCTGTGCAAACGAGCAACAGGAAGACCACCTATTGATTCACTTTCTTCCCTCTAGACACTTACAATCTATCAAGCATGGAGAGCAAAAGAGAGAGCAAAAGAGAGAGAATGAATCAGCACTGTGGCACAGCAGAAGTTGCTTCATCTGCATGGCAGAGAGAAACTCTTCTCTCTATATTGCTCAGCAAGGGATGTTTCCCTGAGTTTGGGCAACACATCTGAATAAATCCTCTTCTCCCTCTTAAGTCATCGGAAGGGGCAAGAGCCTGCTCCAACCTCCCCGCTTGGATTTAACCTCAATGGGTTAACTTCATAAAACTGCAGCTCTTTATTCTAGCCTGCGATTTCCCATCATACTTTAGGACCAGCGAACCGTCCCTTCATTGATGGCACCTTTTGGCTTCACAATAGAAGCCAATTTGTTAGAATTCTTCACAGGTCAGGGGCTGCGTGAAGATGTGGAGGGCGCAGCAGTGGCCGCTGGAAAATGAAGTTGTATTCGCTTGGCAAATTATACGTCTGCTGCACTTTATGGGCCTTGATTTCCTTTCCTCTCTCTCTCCCTCTCCCTTTCCACCCCCCTCCTTTCAGCCCCTCCCTTATCCTCTCTTTTTTTTAAATCGGAGAAGCGTGTATGTGAGCTATCGTCACATATCCAGTTAATGTAGGTTAATAGATTGATTCCAGTGACACGGATCATAATGAACAGTAAATTGTTTTATCTCTTAAGTCTTATTTGGTCAGCCAGGAAAACATATGAGGTAATATGGCTTGGACTAAATGGACCGTATAATAGATCTCCCTCTAAAGAATAAGGACAGGGGTGACAGCGCCTCTTATGATTAATGAAAATAATAATGGTCCTGAAATTGAAATTTTTCTAATTTTTTTTCCTTCTTCTCTCTTGGCTGCCACCAAAAACTTCAGCCAGCAGATGATTTGTGCACAATAACCACCTCTGACTTCTTCCTCAACTCCTAATACAAGTTTAGGGAGTGCTGGGGAGGGAGAGTTGAAGAGGGATGGATGGTTGCCTACGTTTGTAAGAGCTTGGCTCAGCAGTAGAGTAGCATATAAACACAAACTGTCTGCTTTTAACCCTGGGTTTGAAGCAGATGCTTTCAGGTGCTTGTGACTTGCCCAAATACAGGATTTCCAAATGGGTCCAAAGGAGTTGAGGCTGGAACATCCACATCATTAAGGTGCTTTGGAAATACCAGAATAAAGTCTTAAACCTTCAGACACGTCTGCTTGTTTATTTATGCAGGAGCCCCTTCCTTTATTGCTTCTGTGCAGCATTCAGAATGATTTGTCATTATTAATGAATATTTACACTTGTTCAGTGTCAGTGCTGCTTGCCATAACAAATGTATAAGAAGGTGAGTTCCGCAGCTGAAGAAACAGGTTTGAGCAGAATCAGGCCTTTTACAGACCAGTTAAGACAGGTTTTTTCTTAGGGGTTTCACCAAAGTGCTTCAATTTGGCTCAAAAAAGCTTTCAAATAAGACTTATGGGCATTTATCTTGAACAGCATCAGATGACCTGGCAGACTACATGAGATCTTTGTGACTTATAGATAGATAATCTTTATCTAACTACTATTAATAAGAATGAGGAGAACAAATCCAAATGGGATCAGTAAGGTATGTGCACAAGTATCAAACACTCTAACACAACATGACCAAAAGAGTCATTTAGTGGCACTGGAGAACATTTGTGCATGTGTGTGCGCGTGTGTAATTCCCTTGTCTCTTCCAGTAAAGTCATAGGTGAACAGAAATATAGCACTAAATATAAATTTAATCCTCAGTCCTTTCTCCAGGAAATTCATATAAAGTAAAACAGAAGCAAGTATCTAGAGAACTGTCCCATGGAGCATCTTCCTATATGAGCATGGCATTATGAATCAGTGTACATATGGCCAGTTACAGCCAGATATGGATTTTGCACCCCCTCACTACTTTTTACGGTGCTTATCTTTTTTTCTTTCCTTTTTTTAAATTTTTTTTTAACTTAATTCCTTTTAAGACTATAACAAACAAGAGTAAGTGCCTTGTCCCTTTTATTCCTCTTTTATCTTTGTGCTTTATGGCTTCTTTGTTGTATCTGCTTTCATTCTTATAGGATCAATAAAAGGTTTGTAACATTGCAAAGTTTTGGAAACCAGAAATTGCACTTAAGGAGTGGGGTAATAGGGATTGTTTCCTGTTGCTTCTGCAGAGAAGAAACAGTTGCATCCTTTTTTTTTCCTTCTTTTTTTTTTTTCTTCGTCTTCCAATATCTAATCTCAGTATCTGCAGTCATGCTTTTGAGTTTTACACTGGCTGTCAGCAGGCAATCAGTTCAGACATTCAACTCCTTTGGATTAACATCTAGCTCTGCAGTTTAGGTATATTAGCAGCAGGGTCAATCACGGCAGCAGGAAGCAGTCTGTGCAATAAAAAAAAAAAAAAAAGAAGAATAAAGGAACCCTCTGAACTTCAAGAGTCTGGAAAACCCAAACTGAGACTAAACTTCATAAATATCCCTAATCTCTGGTTTAGAAGCCAGGATTGTTTATGATTCATGGCATTTGATGACATTTAACAGCATGCAACCCATTACAGCCCTTAAGTCATTACACAACACGGCAGAAAATGTCATCAGGTGCCACAACAACAAGGCAGGTTATTGGAGGGGCAGGGTTCAGTTCAGATTAGTTCAGACTTCTGACGGATGCTAGCCTAGTTCCAGACTGAACCTAAATTCTGCTTGTCAGGCTTATCTCTCTAACAGATCATCCTTGCTTCTCTTTATGTTGTACAACTTACTCCCCCACAGCTGAAAATTCAAATTCCCAGCTTCTGGTGGAGCACTGGCAAAAATAATTATTCTTATCCATGGATTGCGTTATTTATTTTTCTAAGAAGAGCTGGGGTCAGTCTGGACCCTCTCTGAATATGCAGAGGGTTACTTATATCTGACATTATGTCTTTAGTGATCTGGCACCTTATGACACTTCTGCTGGTCCCCACTGGCAAAGCAGGTCTGAGAAGATTACTGCTTCCAGTGATGAAATCAAAATGTTAGGCATTGGTAAGGGAACCCAGGGTTAGTGAGCTGCAGCAATGTGTGTGAATCATGTGCTGCATAGCCATGTTTCAGGGCAGTACAATTAACCTTAATAAAGTTACCAGCATCTGGAAACAAATGGGGCATTAAAAATCTGTATGAAATATTTAGCTGCAGATCTTCACATAGTGAGTGGAGTGTGACACTCCAAATCCTAATCCCCTGCACCAGGGGAGAATTTCCTCCAAGATAAGGAAAGTTTACCCAGATTCCTAGGAATAAACTGCAATAGGTAGGAAAGAAAAGAGTTTTTAGGGTGCTGTGCTGATTTGAAGAGCAAGCTTCAGAAAAGATCACCTGTATTTCTTAAATTTGAACTTGAATGACAAGATGTGGTGACTACCAAGAACAAATTCCACACCATCCAGAAAGCTGGGAAGTTCCCATACCTGTCTGTGTACCTTTAGTGCCTAAACCCTACCAACCTTTCACATCAGAACAGAAATTTCAGAAAAGTGCTGTGGGGCAGTCTGAGGACCCTGCTTTCCAAACATTGCCAATGTCTTCATTTCCAGTGTTAAAAACATGTGAAGCATCCACAGAAGGGCAGGAGAGGGAGTATTAAGGGTAAGTAGATGGTGACCAAAGGAGACAATGAATCTTTGCAGCCTGAGAAAACTTTGGCTTTTAGATGTCCTTTTGTGTTTCTATTTGATTTATCTGAACCAATTTAGACTCCTTGTAACTAATTACAGCCTAGCTATCTTTTAGAAGCTTTTAAGTGGCCTAAAGTTACATACGGTAAGACACAAAGGCAACATTTTAATCTGTTGACATTGTGTCTTGGCTGGTCAAAAATACAACAGTCATATACAATTAGCTTATTTATCTTGGGGAAGTCTTGGGGCATAGATATTTGATTCAATGTATATACCATGCATAATAATAATAATATACATGTATCATGTATATGTGAATTTCCCTTCCATTTAATAGTGAGAAGAGATGGGTATATATACACATTTACACATAACACAGCACTGCATTATTTTGTCTCTTCTGGAAGAAAAAAGATATTAAAAAATCCAATGACTGATTTTGCTTCTTGAACCAAGTCAAATATTTTCTTGTCAGTATGCTCATAACTTCAGACTGCAGAGGTCATGGCCTTGACTTTCTCCTTCAGATGGTTTGTGAGTGGAATGTCCTTGAGATTAAGGTTCCCTTTGTTTTCCTTGGGAGGGGCTTTGCTTACACTGGCAAGCAGCTGAGACTTGCCAAGGTCCTCCAGACTCTGTTTATTAGATTTTTATCTTCTTATCAGAGTCTTCCTCCTTAAATCATGTCAGCATTTTACCACTCTTCAGGGATTCCTGGTGTTTTATTGTCTCTGAACTGCTTGGGGGGTGGGGGTGAAGGAAGATATCCTAACAAAAATAACATTTATATAATGGCAGAGATGGGAAAGATTCAACTGTCTCCTTAAGATTCTCATCCTGACCAAAGTTACCGATAACTGGCCAGATTCTGTGGATTTAATTAATTCTGTATTTAAACAAACTCCCATTGATTTTGTTGAGAGTTTTGTGCCTGGTGAAGGACTTTATAATTTGTTCTGGCATTGCTGTCCAATTCTGACATGAGAAAAAGCCAACACAGTTGGTTACTGTCATTATATTGTTTTTCTTGGCAAAGTGGAATTTCTTTTTGTTATTATTTTCACATTAAAAGGTATGTTGTGACTTAATGTGATAATACTAATAAGTATTCAATCTACTGGATTAAATTTCTACTAAAATCAATCAAATCTATCATTTAAAGGTGATACACATAAATCTACGTATAATTAGAGTTTAATATGTGTATACAGGTAGTTATCTAAAAGATATGCTTCTCTATTTTATCTTAAAATAAAAATCTAAAAGACCTCTATAAATCTTAACAAGTAGCGCCTCCCAGATCTGCTTTGAAGTAAACCAATTATGAAAAAATTCCTTTTCCTAAGGTCTCAGCCAGGGAGTGAATAAATCCTTATCATACACAAAGCAAGTGTGGGTCATCTCTAGCTTGAATGCTTTATATGGTGCAGGGGAATGTAAATGTTTCATGATAAAGACATAAGCAAATCACAGTTTGTGCCACATGTGCCTACAGATTAACAGCAGTTGAATCTCAAACAGTTTGAAAGCACATGAGCCTATGGTGTGAATTTGAAGACTCACTTTGAGTTCTAAGATGTTGGTGAAGAAGTTAACCCTTTTGAGGAGATGACCTGGAATAGAAAACCAAAAAGAAAATTCAGCCACTGGTTCAAAATATACTAATAGGTCCCCACACAGAGTAAGACAGCCTATCATCATTAAAGGTATCAACCTGTTGGCATCAGTTAAAGATGTGCTCAATCTGGTAATATAGCGATAGCCATATTATATGCATAGACAGACAGACCAAATTTGTACTAGTCTTTGAAATATATTCATCTTGGGATTGCTGTCACACTTTGTCAGGAGAATGAATCAGTGGGACTGTTCATACTTTTCTGCTTTAGGTAACTATTCTTTTGATAATGAATCTTTAATGATAATTGCTCTTCTTAGAAGAGCATTTTCCACCCTTGTTAAAGCAATACTTTCCTGTAGAAATGTGCTTAACATTAAAGCTTCAAGACTGGTGTACTTTTCCAATTGATAAAGATCTCAGTGAAGGACAGAGCCCTAAAAATTTGGGATGTCTAAGACACAGAAGATAAAAATTAATTGTGGAGAATGATGTATGAGGTGTTATTTCTGATGCTCTCTATAACATGTGAGAATAACTTCTTTAGTCCTAATGCTAAACCTTACCTCAGCTAACCTACTATACTTCATAAAATGAGTGAGAACATATCCTTTTAATCATCTTTTATACAGATAGTGTAAAGCTTCAAAATAGTTCCAGTTCAAGGACAACCATAAACCAGATCATTCTATGGTTTGGTAACAGATCTCATTGACCATTTAAAAATAATGTCTTTACAAACTCAATGCAGTTATGGCAGTCACATACAATTGCTTTAATTTTACAAACAAAATTTAGCATTTTTTCAGGATTAGGTCTAGGAGAAGTCTTTGTGCCAACAAAACGCACTGCAGCTATGGTTAAAACAAAACCCATTTTGCAAAGCTATTCAGTCACTATGAGAAGTCCTAGACATGCAAGCCCACAAGTTCAGCCAACCTTGCAGGAGCACACTTGTGCTTACTGTGCTGTCTAGAGAAGTTAACAAATGCCTGCCAGTGCTACATAAAGGAGGAACTCATATTTTTAAGGAAGTAAATATCAACTACAAACCAATCAATGAACACCAGTGGGATGAGGTTTTGTCATTCCTGGAGCAGAAGTAATGGGTGGAAAGTTCTGAGCCATGCAAGGCCATGGGACAGGTGCTGCTTGTAACTACCTGATTGCAATGGCTCCACCTTATTGCTTCAGCTAAAAATAGCTATGCTGCAAAAGCAAACTGTGTATGTATGCCAGGTCCAGTCCTCAGCTGCAGATTTGATCCAGAATCAGCAGGATTAGGAAAGGAAACAGGGGAGTGCAACGATGCATGTGGGCAGACCTCTGTGCAAGTGTGAGTGTGAAAGACTGCATCACAAATTCAGAAACGTGATGCTACTAAACTAATCTGGCAACTGAAAAAAATGTTAGGGTTGTTTTGGCTTTCGTTTATTATAAAAAGCTTAAATGATAGAGAGGAATTAGTGTCCATGGAGTTCCCTCCCCTGCCATTGCTTCACAAGTAGGTGCCTTCTGTATATAACTTGAGGAAGTATAAATATTTTATTGGCAAGTAGTTTCATGACGGTTAGAGCCATGTGCAAGAACTGTTGCAGCATGTGCCTGAGATGTGACTCTTTCAGTGAAAGTCTATTTACAGGATGTAGCATGTGATTTTAATTGCAAGTATGTTTCTTCTTCCTTTTAAATTCCTCATGCTTTCACATATACCATTAAAAGATTGTCATATGAGCTTTCTGTGCACTCTTTGGCATGTCTTCCAGAATGAGAGGAGAAAAAAAATCCCTGTTACTGCCAACAAAATCACATACCAAAAATGAGAAACAGATAAGACAGAAGATTCAGCATGAAGCACAGTGGGAGAAGGAGTCAGATAAGAGGAGATCCAAACTCTTGGGCTTTCCACACTCTACTCATTCTTTTACAGGCTTGATTTTGTTCTCCCTCTTTTTTTCTGGGATCATCTTCATAATCTGACCTCACCTCCAAATGCTGGGCGTTTGGCTCCTTTAACCGGGAAAACTCAGGAAAGGACTGAGTAAAGAATGAGGGATTCAGGAAGGATCTAGGTGGCCTTAGCACACACATTTGAGAGGGAAAGTATCTTTGTGGGGCCTGTGGGCAGCTAAGAATTGCCTTTGAAAGTGCAGAGGGAACACTAGTGCATGTTTCAAGGCATTAGGCTTAATAACACTCAATAATTCAGGCTTTCGGATTTATGTGCACCATATAAGCAAACTTAAAATGATTTTACTATTAAAAAAATTGACTGCATTTTTAATGAGCTCGCTGTATATTTCAGTGGGAAACATTCACAGTCTCCTCATTCCTCCTTCAGGCTGGTGGTATTTCACTAGCTCTCTCTTTAAAAAGAGACTCTCTTGCTGGAACAAATGATAAAAAAAGGCAAACAAAGAATTGCATAGCGACAACTTGGGGGGAGTTGTCAGTTATTTATGGCAGTGCCTGCTAGTTTTGCACTTCTTTTGCCTTTGAATGTAGTTTATTTCTTAGCCAGAGCTGTTTCTGGTCTTGATGAACCTTCTAACAAAGTTCTAGTTCATTTTTGTAGGGCAAATTTACAGTCAGGAATCTCAAGGAAAAAATATATAAGAAATGTGATATTTGCCTCATAATAGATAAAAACCTCTCAAACAACCCTGACGTCATAATTTCTCCATGTCAGTGTCTATCCACATTGTACATAATCTCTATCATCACAATGTCTTATTGGATATAAGGAACATCAAAAATGAATCTAAGCTACAATGTCCTGCTATGGAATCGGATCCAAACTCCCCTAAAAGTTGAGAGGACTTTGGTGTTGGCAACCACAAAGCTGAGGTGTTAAGCTCAGCCACAAGGTTAAAAATTATATTCAGCACCACACAAATTTTCTGTTCAGGAGTCAGAAAAGATAATCTCACAGGTTGTTCTACTGAAATAAAAAAAAAAAATTCCCATTAAAAAATGTCATCATGATTTGGCCCTGTGTGATGTGCAAAAGTCACATCACACAGAGGGTCAGAGTCCATTCCATAATGAGTATGAACCTGCATTTTTGCCCAATTTGAATTGTACTTTCCTGCTTGATTTGCGTTGTACCTTTCCCACAAGATAAGGCCATTTAAATTGTCAGAACTAGAAAGTAAGGGACAGATCAGCCAACCTTGCGCTGGCACAGTCTGCCCTCCACAAAACAGAACAAACTTTTCCGATTCCAGAACTGTCATCGCATTTCATTTTTCTCACTCTTCCTCTGTGCTCTAAGGTGATGTAGGAAGGGTCTAGAGGTTTCCAGCCTAAAACAACTCCTCCATAAGCAGTTGTATAAGAAGAAAATCTTCATAAAGATCAATAACTCCACACACACATATTTTATGTAATGGCTTTTATTTGTACTATTGAGGATGCTCCACATCATGGCAAAAGGCATGACGGGAGACCTGACGTCTTTCAGGTAAATGACAAGAGTGTGAACACCTGCTAGAGAATCACTATATTGTACTCTGGAAGTCATACAACATGTATGTTCCACCATGCATACCAGGAAAGACACAGATGTCTTCTTCAGTGCAGGTTAGGTGTGAGGAGCTTTCACTGGATTTGAAATAGAGCTTCATATTCTCCCTGTAATGCATCTCTGCTTTAAATGGCTCTTGTTTCCAAAATCATCTGTGAGCAGAAAGTTCAGAAAGCGACATTCTCTGAGTGCTAGTAAATTGTTAGTCTGTTTGCTTAAACCTACTTGCTGGGATTAGCTCTGTCCTACTTTGTACGTTCTGGATTGAAGGTTAGACAAGGGTCAAGTAGGCGATTTCAACACTATCTGATACAGGCTTACCCCCTCCAGTAAAAGGAAAGCTTTTCAGCCAATCCAGTCTAATGCTTCCATCTCAAACTCTGCTTTGTTTTGTTTGTATGTGTAAGGAGGTTTGAGGGCAGGAGGGCACAATTTTAAACCCCAATTCACAGTTCCATAACATCCATCATTATCTGTCTATGTGAGGCTATTATTGCCTTGCTTACAAAGCCCACTGTTCAAATACACCCAATTCCCCAGAAAAGGCCACGTTCAACTGGACTGTTCATTGTTGAAACCTTTCTGACTTTTTCACCCATGTGCACACTTATGGTTGCAGGAAAGACCAATACTCTTACCTTAGGCTGGGAATATCTAAATTGCCTCCAGAATTGAGAACATCACACACACTGAAATGTGCTAGGAAATAGACATGCAATGTCTTAACTAAATAACCTTCTCCAATTTTTTAAAGACCAAACCTCACCCTCATATTTGAATCAAACTTTGCTTTGGTGCCAGTGAAGGAAAATTGACTATGAGCACAGCGATCCACCCTCTTGCTGGAAGCCTTAAGGGATGGATAGGCAGACAGGTAGGCACAGACAAACACTAACCTTTCCCCCTCACTCATTTAAGACTCAGATATAAGTCCCACTATAAAGAAACTATGCAAAATGAGGAGGTCATAAAGAAATAATCATTATGGCCTTAAATTTTATTAGATCATTTCTTTGGCCTGAAAATAGCAACGGGTCAAAGTGTGCTTTTTAAAATATAAAAATTAACTTTTATTCAAGAGACAGAGATAAAACTTGCAGTGCTGAGGTATATTTTCTTACTGAGGATCTTCTTTAGGTACGCTCAGGAAGACACAGTGAATGTGAAATTCCCTATTCCCATAGTCTACACAAAGCAATTCTCCATGGATTTGTTCAGGTTCGCACTAGGCACCATGGAAAATAAGGCTGTGCTTTGAACCCCTCAATGCCAGCTCCCCACTCCAACTCCCCAGCCTTATTTGTCTCATGGCTTCATTTATATGCCTTGTCCTTTTGAACAGGTTAAAATTTCCTGTTGGTGGGGGAAATGTCAACCTTAAATTCATTGTCCGGAGATTTAGTTTCCTTCCTATTCCTGAAAAAAAAGGAAAGGAAAAGGAAACGGAACAGGAAAAGGAAAAGGAAAAAAGGAAAAAAGGGAAAAAAAGAAAAAAAGGAAGAAAGGGGAAAAGGGGGGGGGGGGGGAAGGAAAAAGAAAAGGAAAAGGAAAAAAGGAAAAGGACCTTCCTAGGCCAGGGAGAGCAAAAGCACACAAGCTACCTGTTTGGAGGTCAACCTGAAAAGAATGACTGGTCCTCAGAGTAACGTGGTGGCCCCTCAACATTTATAGTATGTAGTTGCTGAGGGAGACAATTCTGACCTTCCTAATTCAGCAACAGAGGTAAGAAGTCTCCAGCACAGTGAAATTACACAGTACATAAAGGAACTCCCCCTTCAACATTATTTATTTGGGTGAACTCTCTCTGTATCACAGAAAAGGCTACAGCATGCTTATTTTGCAAAGGGATCATTTTGTCCAGTTCCAAAGCAAGCACATTAGAAGAATTCCACATAGCCTTCATAATAAATCCACCCAAGGCCCAGCACCCACTTGCTGTTGTGTATGAGGGGGTTTTTTATTTATTTAACCACCAAAAAAAAAAAAATTGCACACATAATGAGACAATGTCCTTCTCCTACAAGAGGAGAGTTCAATAGTTTAATTTTTGTTAACCAAAATCCCTTGTACTAAGGTAAATTACATTGCATTTTCTATTACTAGCTCTGTTAATTGTCAAGCAATAAGAGTTTATGCACTCATCCAAAGCAGCAGAGAATTTCCCATAATGTTACAAAATAAAACCTGACAAAGCACAATAATCTTTAGTTTATTGATGTGCTACTAGGCTGTGGAAAGCATCAGATCTGTAATGCGCTTTTGGTTAGGAAATTGGGGCCTAAAAAGATATACTGGGAATGGCAAAGGAATGTCAGGTTCCAAGAATATATATACATATCCATGTGTGTGCATAAACTAGGGTGTTTTTTCTAAGGAAAATGATAATGAAAGACTTTAGCATCTACAGTAAAGGTTCTAAGACTGAAAGAATAGCAAACAAAGAAAGTAAAAAGTGTGTGAATGCAAAAAGAACTTATTAGCTAATAGTGTTTCAGGTAAATAGTATTTAAAGACAATATGAAAACCAAGTAAGGGCAAGACTTAGTACCTTGGATGGGATATTAGGTGTTTCACTATGTTCAGGTTGCCCCTAGCATCTGCAGCCAGTAGATATTGTCTAATAGTCCTGAAAGAACATCTATCTGCATCTATGTATGTGCACCCAAAACCTGCTTGGCTTTAACTAGACAGCCTCACTTCACTGAAGGCTAGAAAAACTCTTGGGAAGTTTGAAAATATGATTTGAATGCTATATTAAAAATAGGTGGCAATTTGGGAAGTTCAGGTTTGAGAGAAATGATAAAAGAAAACCAAACCAACAAACTCGTAGACTGAATTCCTTCTTTTTGTACTGTGCTGTGTAGTTATGGGCATTAGGAAGAATATATAACACAAGGGCTAAGCCAGAACCATACAAAGTCTTTTTCAAGAAGATAGGGTCTTGCTCAACTCATAGCTTGAACATCGACAAGCTAGAAGCCAAGTACCTGTGACTGGCAGCATACTCAGGCTTGGTTCCGTGACATTGCAGTCCAATGGCTCCCGGCCATCTGGAGTCATACAGAGTCAGCCCACATCTGCCTGCAAAAGACTATGTAGACATACCATTAGGGGAGCTTCTGCTCTTCTTTCATGCCCTCTTTCAGGATCTTTCTCAGGTATGAGATTGCAAAGTGCAGGCTGCTTCTGACACTCAAAGCCTGGGTCCATCATACTGATGTTTGGTTTTTCTAGTCTTGATACAGCATATTTACGCCAAGGACAACAAAACAGGTTTTTTTTCCATTTTCATAGGAAAGAATTAAAGGGTTCTTGTTTTCTGTATCTGCCATGGTTTGGTGAATAACTGATTATGTATTAAGAGGAGGTTCTTAGTAGTGCAGAAGTGCCAAAATTTGGACTTTTCCTGTATATTTTCCAGTGAGAACCTGCATGGCTCTTGCCCTTTAACAGGCAATGATGGAGGATGATCATGTACATTTCCACTTCCCAGAGCATTTATTTTAATGACAAGGGCTTATAAACAAATAGGGAGAGGGAAGACATGGGGGGGGTCTCTTTATTGTCCTGATTTTGCATTTAGAAAGTAGAAAAGAAACAGAGAGAGAGAGATTCTCTACCTTGCAATAAAAGATGGCAAGGTGATAAATTAGTGCTCTCAACTGAAATTGATTACTTTGTGTTCCTATCCAGTTCATATGGCAGCAACACAGATGCTCTGAAACACAGTAATGACACATTGGAGAAAACCTATCAGGTTGGCCTGGTGGAACATTTTTTTTCCTTTCCCTCCTCCCACTGGCTCAAAGGATAAACCGCCATGTGCTCTGCCTACACTAGGGAAAGTTACACACACTCAACACCCCCAAGACTCCCACTTGGAAACTTTTTAGCCAACCTAAGAAGCCTAAATGCTAAAATGACAAATGTCAGTGATTTTTTCCTCTTCTGTGCCTGGATATAGTTCTAATACTCAAAGGAAGCAGCTTATGTAGCAAAAGGTTGAAGTAACATCTAGTCACATTAAGGCAATTATACCTGAGATGGTGCAAAGAAAACAAGCAACAGGGCATGGTTTATCAGCATTTTCATTTGAATTTAGCCTTCCAGAATTCCAGCTAATAAATTCAGAGGGAGTGGCACAATGGGTATTGGGGTTTAAAATAGTCATTTGGATTTCTGTAATGGCTACTCTGCTCTGTAACTACTACTATTTCATCTTTACTAAGCTGGGAATTGACTGCTTGCATCATATGAAGTTTATGACCATTACATCCTTCAGTGGACGAAGGAATCCTGCTCACATGCAACAGGATTGTTCTTAAGGTAGAAAAAAATATCTTGAGAAAAAGTGCTGAGCAATTTCTTTTTCTCATCTGTCAGATCTCCATGTACTGAATGCATAAGTAAGGAGAAATGCCAATATGATGGACCAACCAAGAGCTGGAGAACACCAGAATAGCACCCTAAATTTCTACCGTAGATAGCTAGGCTCTAGAACTAGTGAGAGCAGCTGCAATGAGGAAAGACCCATGCAAGAAGATGAGATTTAGTGTAATTATTCAAACTTATAAATGTTATGAATTCCCAAAGCGATCCCTTTGGTAGAAATGTTCTCTTTGGTGTGAAGCTACTCTCTCTTTTCTTCACTTGGCTTCAATAGAGATGATCAAATAAAGTCAAGAGCCTTTCTTAGAGAGAGAAAGTCAGCCAAAGGACTGAGTCCTCTGTACCCACATATATTGCTGTATATGCCTTGATGTCCCAGCATTTCTACTGATTTAAATCAGCTCAGGCCTTGTCTCCAAACCCTTTATCCTGGCAAAGTAAGGACAGAAAGCCTTAGACACCTTTGATCACATATGAAAAATGCCTAGTCGTCACTGCAACTTGTCCGATCAAGTGGCCTTAAACCAAAGCTGTTCGTAAACTTCAAGCAAAGGAGAATCCAAGTTGTCCTTTAAAAGGAAGTCTTTCATTTAGCGGTGACTGTATAATTTAGATGAATGGGGGGAGCACCATAAAATTATACTTACAAAAATTTAAGCAGACTCTTGTTGAGGTAGTTTTCTTACATTTTCCTATATTGTATAAAATAATAAATTATTTGAATAGTTCTATTATCTGTCCTTAACTGAAACATACAGTGCCTGTCCTAGTTCCTCAAAAAGCTTGTTAATATGCAATCACCGAGTACAACTGCTAAGTTTTTAAAGGTCACCTATGTTTTATTCATAAAGGGTGGTTTTCTGGAGGGAAAAAGGTTACAGTGTCATGTAATATCATATTCTGATAGAGGCTCAGCTTCAAAAAGGTATTTCCTAACAGTTTGTAGTAAAGAAAGGTAGATTTGTTTGGGGGCTCTTAGTTTGACTGAGACCCACCATGTTCCACAAAATGTTTGCTGCATGGGAGCAGCATATCATTTTTCAGACATATTTCAAATATCTAGACATTACTGGTGTCTGTCTCTCTTGTTTCCTCGCTACCCCACTTTCAGGACAAGAGTTATAATGGCCTGATTGCATTTGTTTATTTCCATTTAAAATACTATTTTAAATTATAGTAGTGGGAGACTGTGAATAAATTTTGGGACTGTAATTCAGCATAATAAGTATAGTCTAGTGGAAAAAACAAAAGCCCGAAAATGTGACTGTCCAGGCTTTGACATCAAAGTCTGACCTCTGTAACATCTGTCTCTCTGTGGTAGGGTTTCTTATAACTAACTGCTCTATGACAATGGAATATAGGGTGTGCATCGGTACCTTTATGTTTCACAGGGCCCTGCACGCTTTGTAATATATTGAGTATGAGAATAATACTCAAATACTGAGAATAAATTCCCAAATCAATGCTACCTCCAACTTAAGCCTTCGATGGCAACTGTTGTCTTTATGCTAGAAAACTCAGTTCTGTCTCTAAGGGACAGAGCAGAAAACTACTGTCTAATTCAGCCCAGACCCAGGCTACAAATTAGTTTCGACACTTGCCATGCTGTAGAGGAGTTTCTATCTGGATAAAGATTCAAGCCTCAGCACCAAGGCTACTTGGCTCAGAAGACCAAAACCAGATTTTGCAGAAACACTGATCCACAAGATATAGGAATGTGTTTTGGTTTCCACAAAGCAGACACAATAACTTTCGGGGAAGTGTGTGATGGAAGGACATTTTACTTATTTGTCCAAGTGTCCCATATTTGGTTAACCAGCTGATATATGCTTTCCCCTGGGAAGCACTCACTGAGAGGAATTAATTTGTTTTTCTTTATGGATTTTTGTTTGCCATAAAATGGGTGGTACGGCTCACTATTAAAAGTGGTTCGTATAGGGAATGTGGCCCGAGTGAGTTTATTGGCCTGTTTCAATGAAAAGTTCCTGACTTGAAAGTTCCAGCACTACTGGCAAGGGTGCCAAATTCAGTGAGGTTATGAAAATAAATGTGAACCCTTCAAAACACTTGAAACACAGGCAATTGATGTAATAAAACCATTTTGCTTAGGACAGAGTAAGCTGACTGTTGTTATTCACTCTGTCTCCAGCTGAACTCAGAGCTAAAAGCCACTTTACTTGCTGATCTGTGGATCTGCTGTATTATTAGCATTTTATTCAATTTTGGGAAATGTGACTTTGCATTTGTAAGTGGATCATGAGGCTCTGCCTTTTCCAAATGGACGAGGTCTTTGGAGTTATTAAATTATTGAGGAAACAGTTCGTCCCAATTTTCAGACCTAACTTGGCTTACTAAACAAATTTCAATGTAAATAAGGTTCTAAATCTATGCATTCATTAGTACTGTTTAACAGCAATGACATTTCTTTGGCAAGAAAGCTTTCTTTGAGAGCCTATTTAGCCTCAGGTCACTTTAGCTGAGGCCCCAATGGCAAAAAGAGAGAGAAAAAACAAAGTGTTCATGTCAATAAAAGTTTTGTTTTCACTTTTTCTTTAATGGCCCAGTACAAAACTTTAGTTTGGCAACTGATGGAAAGAAGAGGGCCAGAGTAAAGAACGTGTAAGGCAAAATTGCATGGAATCTGGAGAGCAAATAAAGCTTTTTTATTCTATGCTTTTATTTCCCATACCAGAACATCATCTTAGCCATGACAAAATTGTGTCAGTGTGAAGATACAGGCCAAGAAGTGGTAGCTTTGATCAGAATCACCCTCGGAGTGTACACACAGGCAGACATACATACACACCCAGACATGCTAACCTTGGAGGAGGGGATTGTTTTATAAAATAATAACCCAGTCATGATTCACCGCTCCTTTCCACTTTGTGCCATCTGAGCCTCATGTCTAGCAAAGAGCCTAATTTGTTAGAAATCAAGGGCTGCAGGACTGCAAGTAAAAGTGACTCTGTCACAGAGCTGTGGTCAATGGGGAGCAGAGCGTCTTCATGAAGGTCAGTGAAGGAAACTTTTCAAGGGGTAGAAAGGATTCGGTTGATAAGCAGCCTACAGGTATAGATATCTACTATGTATACCGTCTCCTCCTGCTCCACTTGAAGTCTGCAAATACTCAAGGATCTATGTTTGGAGATTTGCTGTGAGCACTAAGAGCGATTTCCTATCTCAGAGAGATCCCCCACAGAAAACTCAATTATTCTAGGTTTCCAGTGAATGGGAGAATTTTATCACATTTCTTCCTTCCCAAACTTCTGCAGAGTGTGTGTGGTATCACTATAGTCATTGCCACTGCCATTCTGTCACGTAGCATGCATTATGCGCTTTGCAAAACTTCTCTGCTTCTCCCAGTGACTATAAAAGTTGAAATACTATACAAATCGCCACATTTCAGTTCCTTGACTGTGGGTTAGAAAAATAATCTGCTACATATTTCGTAAATATACATAGGTATGAGATTTTGGGTCATGGGGAATAAGACTTTCTAACATGTGAGCTGGCACTCAGAAATGCTGAACTTCTGTCTCTTTTACTGTAATACTTGTGTAATCTTTAATTTATTTTTCTTTAAAGCACCGCTTTGGTATGGAAAAGGGCTATTTGCACTCAGACAAGTAACGAGACTAGAGGCCAGGTCCATGCTGAAAATCAGGCAAGCACGTTCCATCCCTAAAAAAAAGTCCTATTTGTAATTTCAATGTAAATCTGGGTTCATAAGTCTCTTTGTGCACCTGGTCTCAAACAGCTAACTTTATGGTGCAATATACAAACAAGAACAACAAGGATTTGAATTCACATCTATCAAGTTCAGACTAGCACGTTAATTGCTGGACTAGCCTTCATTTTTGTTATTAGCTAGCCTGTTTGAGGGATAGTATTGCTGAATGTTAGGGCACTGAGACACACAAAGTACATGCAGTGTTTGCATTCAGTCCAGTCCTAGGTTGAGGTCTTCTACCTCTCAGCAATGAAAGCAAAAATATTTCAAGCATGAGGTGCTGCGTCTTCCCCATGGAAAGTTTTTTTGTCCCTTTTTCTTTTCTTTTCTCTTCCTGCTTGAGAAGCCAAGTGCAGAGCCTGTGGTTGGCAAGTGATGAAGGAAAAAACAAAGAATGGAAAGATCTCTCCAGGAAAGTTTGCTTCCACTATATCTTCTTTCCTATAACTAATTATTCTGGCTGGACAAAAAATAAAATAAAACACAATAAAGCACAATAAAAACCTGGATGTGTATTGGATTCTCAAGTTTGCTAGAAGCCAAAATTTTAGGTACATGAAGGGGAAGAAGAAATGGTCCTCTTCATCCGTCAGCCAAAATATCAACATCACACTTGCCAGTTATTCTCCACCATGATTATCTGATTGGCATATAAAGTGATAATTCCTATCCTGCTCAGAATGGAGCACGCACAGACTTCAAACAAACTAGTCACTAGTGCTTGGCTTTATCAGTGACTCAAAACAACAACTGTAAAACTCGTCAGCTAAATTTCCCCCCTAGGCATAGCTGTGTCCCAGGTTTTATGTGCTGGCTTCCAGCAGGTCTGAAGGGGAGGAAGAAAGGAGTACCATTTCCAAGTGTTACTACAAGGCTACTACAGCTCCTCTAGCTTCCCATCTCACCTTCCAGAGCTTCTCCTTAGCTACAGCAGTGGATGAAACCCTTGAAATGATTAGGAGTTTCATGGTTTTCCACAAATCCAACATTTTTGCCTCTGTCTCCCTGGCAGGAAGCTCTGCACTCTCTGTCTGACAGCAGATTTCTTTTCGCGTTGAAGGACACCAAGCTTCTCCAGGTGAGGAAACTGGTGCAACTAGAATTTATTGAAGGTACATATATAGCCTTCAGTTTCAGGAGAAAGTCTAAGAATTATGGTTAAAATATTTATTTTTTTATTATAGCAATCTGAGACATATAAAAAACTTCAGATATTCCTCTCCTCTGTGAATCATGTGTCCAAATATCACAAAAAATGTACTTGGAAGATATTCTTGACTTAGCTTAAGACATCGTGCCTATAGGGGAGTTAATGATCACGTATCTCAGGAGAACTCTGACTTTGGCTTACCTTGTGACCTTGAGCAGGTAACCTCCATCTGGGCCCAGCCTTCAGATTTAAAACAACTTTTAGCAGAAAAAAAAACCACAACCCAAGATTCAAGTGTGGATATGTATTAGAAAATCTGAGATAGAAATCCAAATGTAAAAGTGGATCAGGGCTTATCTGCATGTTCCCACATTTCTGAGCGTACTGGAAATCCTGTACTAGCATTATTACAACTTTTCTTCATTTATCTGACTGTAGAAAACTTAAATCTTTGAGAAATGCTTTCTTTCAGATGTGCTCCAGGTCTTCGTAGATGCTGAGATCAAAAAGATCTACTGTACCTTAAATGAGTGTCTGACTGTATCCTATAACATAGGGGCCACAAGTGAGGCAGAGCCACATAAAACACACTAAGCGCATCTTGCCTAAATATCACATGCTGCTCTGTAGTTCTGGACTGTTTTCCATGATAAAAACATTCATATAAAAGTGGATAAATATGTAGATGCTTATCTTATTCTTACAAATAAAATCTCAAACCATTCATGACTGCTTTCTGCTCATTTCCACTTAGCTTTAGGTATATCAATGTTAGGGTATACATGATTTTCTCTTCTCTGTATATTATTAAAAAAACCCCCAAAAATCTAAAGCAGCCCATACTTTTAAAAAATGGGCTTCTTTAATATGACAGAAAACCATTCCAATGAAGATGCTGTTTTAAAATCTTTATTAATTATTATCGTGATAGACATTTCCAAGGAATTTCAATTTCAGAAGCCTCTACGGTCAACTAATAACTTATTAAATATTACTCAGTCATTAAATATCTTCAGTTTAAAAATGAATATTTAGGGGATAGACATCTGGTAATATGTCTTAATCCTATTTTTAGATTAGATCCTCTTAAGAAATTCCCATATGCTTTTAGATAAAGCTTGAACCTTGCTAATCTTTCTGAATATTCTCTGCCTGCTGCTACATATACAACGACCCCTAAAAGCTGTACGTAGGGGTCATGTTTAGGTTCACATTTCACAAGGTAATTGCACTCCCTCATTTTCATGTGTTTTAGCACTAGAACCACAATAAGGGAGGAGGTGGAAGGAAAAAGCAGGGGGAGTCTAACAATAATGCTTGCCTATTAATGAAATTACTACAAACGGACTAAAAGTCAGAATCAAAAATAACCCTGACATTAATGGAATGCTTATTTGAATCAATTGGATAGAAAACTGCTCAGTGTGTTGGGACTAACTAACAAATACATGATTCAACTAGTTCCCAGCATTTAAAAACTGCTTGAAGTGATCTCTACTATAAACCAAAGGTGGGTGGTGAGTGTCTTTAGCAATGTTCCTGGATTTTAACAGCATTGCTTTATCTAAATATATTTCTCGGAGTCACAAACCCTAAAAGGTATAAAATAAAGTAGATTGAGATGGATTAGGTTAATTAATGGGTATGAACTGGCCTTTCACCTCAACAATTGTAGACAAGTTCAACCTAAGAGCTTAAATCAGAGTTTGCTGTTCTAAGCTCTAGTAGACATTAATTCACATCATATAATTTGGCAGAGTTGGCCCAGAAATGAACTTGCCATGGATTTGACCCTCCAAGTCAGAGATGGAGCAGCAAACAAAGAAAAAAAAAAGGGAAAAAAAGGAAGAAAATCACAATGTCTCCCAGCTGCTCCCCTGACTTAAAATAAGATAAAATAAGAGCATGTTTTGAGGGTTTACCTACAGGATAGTACAGGCTTTTGTGTGGAGATGAACACTGCAGACCCAAAAGGCAAAGCAAAGCATTGAGGGGAGTCGTGGGACACATTGTGGACTTTGAATGAGAGACTTGATTTCAGGACTCCTGGGCTCTTCTGGGGAGACTGTGCCTCGGCAAATGTGTGCTTTGAGCTCATACCGATGGACTTTGTGTGCTCGCACAATTTCTCTGCACTTACAGCAATACAACAACCACAGCTTTACAAACATCAGCACATTGCATATGCAGTGACACAGGAGTTACAGTATTGGACCAATTTCTCCGCTCTTATTTTCATGCCTGCAGCTCTGCAGGGGGTCGCACGCACAGAAATGGAAGAGAAATAGATAAAATGCATTAATCCTTTTGTTTTGTTTTTATTATCTACCTGGAATTCAGGCATGAAACCACCAGATCATTATTCACTGATAACTGCACAGGCAATAGCAAACTATTCCACGAATAAATCTTGTGCCTGAATAAAGCAACGGCAGTTGTAATACGCATTTAATGGATTTATCAGTTTTACATTAAATGCCTTTTATTTGAAAGCACCAATTAATTTCATAGATGTTCCCTTTAGGTCTAGGCAGCGCAGTTTATGGTGGTCTACTGCCACAGCTGAGTTCACCTGGGGAACACCGTGCGTTTGTACGTATACGTGAGCATCAGTCATGTTTATTTGACTATAATAAGCAAATATAGAGAGCACCACCCCACAAAAAGCAAACGTGGGAGCCTGTCTGTCTTTCACTTTCCTTCCTGGTGCCCCCGTTGACTTCTTGCAATGCAGACCAGCAGCAGCACCAAGCCCAGAGCACGGCTTGGCAGAGAAGGCTGGTAGGAATCAGAGAGCTGTGAACAGCTGACTGGCGGACGGATTTAAGGGAAGCCCTCTGTCAGAAACCAGGCCAGAAGAATAAGATGAAGCACTCCTCCGGGCCTGCAGGACCATGGCAGTTATTAGTGAATATTTGTACATTTGGCAGCAGAATTATTGTTTCACTGCTAACGTGATATTATTTATTTTTTTTCAGCCCTGTGTGGCTATAATACACATTGCAGCTTTTCCATGAAGGTTATGGTTTAAAAAGAAAAAAAATGAAAAGGAATGTAGCATTCTAAAAATAAGCTCGTGCATTTGGAATTGTGTTCAGAGACCAGCAGCCACCGATACCATCACAGCCTGACTGCTTTTAACTTTTCACATGCTGTAGGCTCTGTGCAAGCCAGCTGAAGCAAATATCCTCTGTTTATATGGATTTGGGATACACAATAACAACCAAAGGAAAATATGCAGGGGACTGACAATGTCTGGATCATTACTGCAGTTAAATCTGTCAAAAATACTTTGCTTAAATAAATTTTGTCAGAAAATGGGACTGGGCAAGAAACAAAAACACGGACAAATTAGTTATTTCCTAGTCTTACTTTTCCATCTAGCTCTACTAAATAGTTTATGGATTAATAAGGTACTTGAGTTCTTTCAGTACTTTCAATGGGACCTGCACCTTAGAGGGAATTTCACTATGGAATTCTGTTAAATTGCTGTTCTTTAACCAACTTTAATTAAATTCAGCCAATGACTGTTTCACAGTTCAGTTAATACTTCTTCAGCTTTCTTGTATTTATTTACTATAATTCTGTACATAACTAAGTAGATTTTTTTTTTCTGTCTCACTGCATCTTCTCTACATCTTTTCCACTCAAGATAAGGTTCACAGATGGCTGTGAGCCTCATGCTGTCCTAAAAAGGAAGGTTTCCCCAAAGTCAGTCTATGCATGGGGGAAGTTGAAATCTGCAAAAGCAGAAGAGGTTGTGGGATCAGGAGACCAAATATGCAGAGGTTTCATGCTGTCACCAACTCTGAATAAATGCATTCCCAGAAAGAAGACATTCCCCTGCCTCATTACACAGTGCTCCTGCTGATCAAAAGAAAGGTAGGAAGATATTATCAATGTATGAAGCCACTCTGCCCTTTCCCCTCCCCTTTTTTTATTCAGCATGGCTCTTTTCCAGTTTGTCAAAATTCTCTAATTGATCTGGGTTACTATTTACTAGTTTTGCAAAACACAAGCTAAATTTATACTGGTAGGATTTTGTATTCCTTGCCTCAGGAGCAAAAAAAAAAAAAATGTGAAAAGAAATCAAAGACGACCAACACTGACGAACCATCATAACCCAAGTTCAGCCCAGGTGAATGCAGAAATCTGGGTCAAAATCTTGTGCCACTAGGCTCTACAGTATAATCAGAGTAGAAAGGTCCTACAATACTCAGATTACTCCTTTTTATATTCCAAGTGAGTGAGCAATTAGAGAAAGCTCCGTAATTGCATTAACCAAGCACAAATTTCTCACTAAAGCTTTTCATCGGGGACTCTCAGCATTCAATTGCAGTTGCACTAAGGTTAGTGGAAGTATTTCCCTTTGCAAAAAGTCAGACTCCTGTCTGGATGAGGTTTTATACTTACTTGACATACACTCTGGGATCTATTTGCCACACTGTGATGTAGGCAAAGTTTCTTAAAGTTGTAACTGGGCTGCATTTTATATAAATACTGTATTTGGCATTTATAACAAATTTCACAAAGAATGAATAATCTACATGAGTAGCAATGAGGAACGGGAAAAGCACTGGCTACTGATAGGGGTCTGCATGGCATGCAAAATTGGGTCATTGACTTCTGGCCTTTGACAGTTGTGAGGTTAGATCTGGCTTACATCACAAGTGAAATGATCATAGGCGTTTTGCATCAAAAATTAACACTCAGTTTGATTGAGTTTGACAGAAATAGCACACAGATGCCAAGAACCAAGTCAGACAGAACTGGGTTGTTTGGTGGTGCATCTGTTGATGGCAATGCTGCGTTCTTTCATTTGCCCTGAGCCAACAACACAAAAAAAAAAAAAAAAAAAAAAAAAAAAAAAAAAAAAAAAAAAAAAAAATCCAAACTGGTTCTGGTCTGTGACATAAGAAACTATTGAAAAAAAAAATAACATTTTTGACAACATCTGCAGCACATAGAATACAAATTGTAAATAGGTTGGTGGGACATAGAAGTGAATATAGTATTTTTACAAATTAAAACAAGATTCACTTTCAGATTAGACCAGCCTAAAATATGCCTGGTACAAAAGTCACTTAATCTCACCCTGACATTCTACTTGTTAGATATTATCTAGTGAAACTCCAAACCTCAAAGTCCAGCTAGGAGCCAAACTTTCAATATTTGTGTGGTCTAAAAATCAGAAAATATCTGGTCTGTCAGTCAGAATACATCTTTTGTCTGTAAATGAGGGGAGAAGTTGGATAAAAAACAGGAGTTCCATGAGGATTTTAAGTGCATCCTCCTTGTAGCTAGATCCAAATTGCCATCAGGATAAGAAGTTTTTCTCATGGTATTTCGGCCTCCACGTCTTCTCCCAAACAGGAAGTGCCGAAATGTGTACAAATAACTTCATAAAAAATAATTTGAGACACCACAAATAAAGAGAAAAACATTACACTAACTTTCTCATCCTTTAAAATGACTTGAGCTCCATGAGAAGGAAATACAAGGAGCTCCCACAGAACAGCTCCCTGTTCCTTCTCACAGAAGTCCTCGAACATGACCTTATGGAAGGTTGAGGAGATTGTTAAAGCTGAAAGGAACAGTTCAAATCCACTCTACAGATTTAGTCACAAAGGGTGGGGGTTTTAGGTAAGATGTTTTTTACATTCAGGGCCTGGTCCTGAACTCCTGAGTCAAAGGAATACCCATTAGAGCAGGAAAGCTAGCAATGTAACTGTGCAGAAAACAAACGGTTCTGGCCCCAGCTGTACTTTGAGAAGATCTGAAAGAGTTTACAAGATTGGCACTGGCTTCCTAGGGAGCTGGGAAAAGCGATCTGCTTATTCCCAGCAAGACTGAAACATTTAATCCAAACAGCAAAAATACTGCCTGTTGCTGTAACTACCATACTTTTATTTTATTTAAATGCAGAATACTTTTCATTATGCCAGAACTAATATAACTCTAGCAAATGTATCACTGTAAGCCTTCAGAGATGGAACCAACTCTTTTTCATTTTGGTTTGTTTTGTTGCTGGATCACTATTATGATGGGAGAATTCATATACCATAATTCCAAGGAAGGATCTGGCTTGTTTCTCGGGGTTTCTTACCAGACAGCAGGTAGGGGCACCCCTAACGATTCCTCCTGTATAGAAGTCTGGCTATGAATGTAATGGTATTTTCAGATTCAATAGCGGTGATCAGTTTGCTGCTTCTAAACGGCTACACAGTAGGAATAATTCAGGGGGGACATTCCCTCCTGTGTTTTTGCTGATATGCTTCTCAAATAAATTCCAAAAGGTGTCCCTGAAATAGGGAAGTGAAGACTAAACTATCATATATTCATTTTGCCATGTAGACACTGAAGTAAAACACAAAAATGTTGGCTGAAATGTGTTATGAGATCCTCAAAGCTTTCCAGAATATCCGGTGAGTCTAAATGAAGGGCTCCACCAAACAAAAACCAAAACCGAAAGAGTTCTCCTGTGCAAGACAAGGGAAATTACTTTGATGCCTAGAGACGCAAAGACAGAACATGTGAAATAAACACACAGAGCGTGGTTTCTCTTCCCTCTGCAGGGGGTGGAGGCAGAAATCTTCAGGTCCTGGATGGTTGTGGAGATGTCCTCTGTTCTGTCTCTGTGGATGCTCCACTTTCACCCTTTATTTTGTGGCCTGTGGTTTCAGAAGTGGCCAGGAAAGCTGGAGGATTTGGGCTGGCTGGGAATCATTTTGGTCTGTGGCACTGTCAATGTTCAAACTTGCCCATCCTCCCTATCTAAATTAGCACTGAATGGTAAGCCCAATTGGGAATGTTTAAGTCAAAATGCTCTTCCGACCAAGTAATTCCCTTCTTTTAAGAGACATTTTCCCAAAGAAAGTGTCCGCTTTGCCAACAAACAAAGAAACCACAACCCACCAAGGAAATCTAGCCTAATGGAAGAGGCTTGCTAATGGCTCTTGTTAATGAGAATGATGTTTTGTGGACAGACCCAAGAGCTGAGATCAGGTCTGCACGTAAAATACTGGGCAAACACACCTAATTTCACTTGCAGGGAGTGTGATGTTGACAAAGTCTTCCAAGAGGAAAGCAGTCCCAAGCCAGTGTGTTTTCTTTTGATTCTTCAAAAAACCAATGTTTTCTGGAAATCCCTTCTGGAAAGAAATCACAGATTTGTCTTTTCACACTCTTTTTGGATAGGAAAAAGTCAGAAACTTGGAAAAGTCTGCACATCACCCAACTCTAGCCATATGATTTAAGATGACATGATTATAATTAGGATAAAAAAAGTTTCAAAGTGTTTTACAAAGTATTTTTCTCATTCTGTTTTGTGGGGTTTTTTTCTGTAGGGAAACTGAGGCATAGCCAGGAGAACAGATTTAAGTAGGAGAGTTGCAGGTTTGTGAATAGAGTGCAGAGCTCCCGATTTCTGCCCAGCTCTCAAAATACAGGGCAGGTTACTACAGTGAGCATGATCTTACTGGGAACAGCTACACTGCCTTTGATAGCCATACTTGAAAAAGGAATCAGGTCCACCAGGCACTTGTGCTCAAGCTGATAGCACCTATTCGGTCCATCCCATATGGAACCCATGTCCCGATCCAATGTCAGGGAAGGTTTTGATATGATCCCAAGAGCGAGATTAAGACACAAAGGATGTCAAATGCTGTATACCCAGAAGACTTTTTATTACCAAAAGTATCAAAAGTGAAAAATAGTGGCGATAGGATAGAATGGAAGAAAAGGTAGAAATTAAGCAAGCAGCCAGGATAGGATTGCTAGGATAGTCACCACCATGGATCCAGCGGCATCCCGTTGGTTCTCAGGCAAGCAGCTGGTGGTGGGAGTTGCAAGGTTGGTCACCACCACAGGTCCAGCGGTGTGCCGTTGGTCCTCGATCTTCAATTCTTCAGTGGTGGAAAAAGCCCCCCGGCTTGTCTCTATGGGTTTTTATAGGGCATATTTCCATGATGTCATGCGCTGCAGGTTTCGTCTATCACAGGACCTTTGCGGATTGACATTAGAAACCAGTGTCTTATCAGCTCCAGCCCCATTTCCTCCCCTGGATGCCTCAATGGCCTGGTAATCGTCCTTATGGACAGAAGAGTGTCCTGCTTAATCAGGCCATCTCAGAGACAAAGGTCTCGAGATAAACAGTTCACAGTTCCTTGAGATGACAGTCCAGTCCCTCACACCTAACAATCTTTGAGACACCGGCTAGGCTCGAGATGACAATTCCGTCTCTTACAACCCACACTTCAGCCATAGGCACACCTGAGTTTGCCAGCCCTCTCACATGCCATTTTCCCTGCCCTTTATAAGGGCTTCCTGATGTTTTTAGACTATCAAATAGTCTGAAATAGACTATATCTATTTTTAGATATTTTCAACTTTTTTGAGCTACCTAGGCAGAACCCATTCCTGTGGTGTGACACAGTGTGGGCAGGACTTCAAATGTTACCACAATTTGGCCTTCATACTCAAAAATAGATTTAACTTAGTTAGATACCTGCTAGCATCAGTAAGTCCCAAAAAGTAGTGATCACTTGGTGATGTTTTGAAATCATTGTACATTTAATACATCTACACAGCAGCTGTCTGCCTGAAATTTCTGCTTGCCCAACAGCACAAGTTCCTAAATGCTCACAAATTCGGGAAGTAGCTACTCAACAGAGTTGTCCACCACCCAAAGTAGTAGGAGCAGCAGGTGTGATGGAGTTATATTTCATCAACGTGACATAAAACATGGCTCAATGACTTTATTTTAAACACTGTTCTTTCTAAAGCTTTCTCTTATAAAACTACAGGCATGGAGCTGTCAACTGGGGGAAAAGGATACCTTTAAATCTAGCCTGGCATGCATGTGTATATTTATTTTTATAAGTGAAATATAAACGGACATGCTGAGTTCCAAGTGCTTGATGGATAAAGGAATTAAATGATTTCATATATCTCTCTATATAAATATACAAAAAACTTTCCCCGATGGGTCACAGAGGATTTCATGTGGATGTGAACTCTGTTTACTGTTAGTATTAGGGAAATAGTGGCTTTTTAACAAGTTACTCATGCCTGGAAAAAATCCCAGTATTGCAAGTTGTCCTAGATTCTCTGCCAATTGTCCGTGGGAATCGTCAGGATGGGAAAAGTTCAGATGTGTTTTAAAGAACCAGCTTAATGGAAAATGGGAATGAGAAAAAAAGCTACTGTGTCAATCTCCTCGGTAAGAAGAAGTAATATGTGATTTGACTGTTTTATTTCTTCCTTTTTCTTTTTTTTTTTTTCTTTTCTCAGCTTTTGGATTTTATTCTCACCCATGCAAAGAGTTTTGTTCAGGCCATTTGCCCTAATGAAGAATGGCTTTGCTTCAGTTCTTTGAGCAAAATCAACACCAGAGTCTCTCTCTATCTATCATTGGTGTGTAATTATAAACTCTCAGGATTCATTCTTTTGAGCCCGTCAGAGTGTTTAGCGCTGCACAAATGCCCAGGGAGCCCTGGGCTCTGCCTTCAGGGATTTTGCAATTCAGAAGTCGATCTCGCATGTTTTTCCTCACCCATCAGCCTGCAAGCAGAGGGGCTGCAGCAAGCCGTGTGCTGGGGTGAAGGTTAGTGAAAGGGCTGGGGACTAACATCCCCCATGGGGTTCTCTGAGGAGAAAGAGTCAGCCCTTGCAGGATTTCCCCCCCAACTCCCACCCACCCCACCCCCCTAAATTTCTTCAATAATCACTTTTTTCCTGTTGCAACCAAGAGTTTTGAAACTCAGTGCATCGATCCTGTCACTCCGGAGACCACCAAGTGACTAACAGTACTGGAACGAGAATCCCTCATGGATGTCACATTTCGAGAAGCATTAACCCACTGATTTAGCTTTAAATAGCAATGGTGTTACAGAACATGTCACTAATTATTTGCTTTCCAGCAACAGTGTGGTGCCTTCTGGTACGTGCACACACAAAAAGATGAAGGTTAAGTAGGGGGCTTTCTTCGGCTTCGAATAGACACATTGTGTCATCGTGACACCCAATAAATCCACCCGCCATAGGGGGGAAGGACTGAGCTCTTCCACTTAAAATCCCGGGTCCAGATTTTTCAAACCCTCTTTTTTTCCTTTTTTTTGCACCCCCTCCCACCCCCAGCAGCTTGTGCAGGTACCCCAGCCTGAGCCTTGTGAAGTGGAGGGGGTAAAAATCTAGAACCTGTATCCGATCTCTGTGTCACACAACCAGATTCAAAAACCTTATTTTGGAAGCTAAAAGGAGCATCCAATATCATCTGGAAACAAGCTGTTAGTCTGGATGCATTTTTAAGATACAGTGTGGGGGGAAAATATGGATTTTGTTGTGTATCCAATATCTTTTTCTTCTCAAGACCTAGCCAAAAATTAGCTTCATTTAAAATAAGATTAGTCATTTATGGGAACTGGTTGTACACTTTGGAATTTTTAAGGGAGTAGAGAAAGCAGCTTTTCAGTATCTTAAATATTTATATTTGAATAAAAAAATATTGAATACAGAACTTGACATCATTATTTTTCTTACATAAAGTTTGGCTAAACAATAGCACTGCATATTCAAATGTCCCCCCTCTCACTCCCTCGCGCCCCAGCACTGGTATTCCCTGATTTGGGGGGTTTAATTGTCTTGGTTTTTTTCAAACCACATTTTGGGCTTGCAATGGGAGATGCTGCCAGTCTCACTCAGCATATTTTCACATATATAAAACTGAGCTGAGTTCTTTGGGGCTACTTTTGGTTTACAGAGTTAAGAAGGCAGAGGGAATGCTTAGATGATGCTGGAACCCCAAAAATTTTAATTTGATTTTATTATGATTATTGTTATGATCACTCTTACTATTATTAGAACAGGAAACTAATTCTTCATGTGAGATATAGCCTGTTACCACTTTCACACACACACACACAAAAAAAAAGCCCCGTGTCAAGCAGCTCCAGAGCCTGTGTCATTCCCATTGCACAGTTTTTATTTCCTTTTCTGGCCCCGGCTACGCAGGATTACCGTGTGACGTTTCTCCTCTGCAGCATGCTGCTGAAATGAGTAAGATGCTGTTTACGACACCGCTCGCAAAGGGACATGACAGAGTAAGAACTTGATGCAGCCGGGTTGTGCAACATCCTCTCAAAGGGGGCTGAGCAGCGGGCTGGGATTGCTACCGCTTCTCTGCAAAGGGAAGGACTCGCTGAAAACTGTTTGGTGCTGATGCTCAGAGCATCCTTCTGCACGAAGGTCGGTGCAGCGCTGAGGCAGGGCCGGGGGGCTCTGAGCTTTCGGAGGAAGGTGAAATCTCCACAATGGCTTCACCTAAGGCTACTATGAAAGGTTGGGAGCAAGGAAGTTTATTCACTGACTACACGCAGCAGCAGGCTCAGAAGTTCCCAGTGGCTGTCACACAGTGAAACCTTCCTTAGAAAAGGGGCTGTTGATGCTGTGTTATCACCTTGCCTATTTATGCCATATCGGGGAATGGCATAATTCGTTACCTGTGTGCAATTTGTGGGGCAGTTTCGCCAAAGGTCATTTCTGCTACTTAAAAAACAACATTAAAAAATAGATCCAGGCAGATAAGATGGTTGGTTGGTGGTAAATCTCACAAGAGTCAAAACCCTGAGAAGCAGGTTTTCAGTTAACTGAATCCCTGTTTTTCCACTGAAATTTTTATTATTATTTCCATGCTGCCAGATATCCCTACTATTTGTTATTTTTAATACATTAGTGAAGAGGAGCAGAGCCACAGACAAATAGTTCTCTAATTCCAGGGAATTCCTGTGTCTTCCTTTTTATTTGGTTTTGGTATGGAACTAAAAAGTTGTTAGTCTGCAAAAAGCACACTTTCGACCAGAAAATATGTGCAGCTGGATGAAAAGAAGTTGTACTGTGAAACATAAAAATATTTTCTTTTGATTTTGCTTTGTCATTTTTAAAATTACACTTAACCTTCATCTTGAAATTTTCAAACCCTCTTGTCTGTAAAATGTGGAACTTTTCTACCTGAGAACATCAAAATGGATTTTTTTTTTTTTCACCTGAATAAGATGCTTAGACAAAAACACTTTCCCTTTCCCACTAATCCTTTCCCACTAATAATTTGACAGCTTGGAACAATGAAAAAATTGTTCAGTGAAAATTATCGCTGGACATTTTGAAGTCTTTTATCTGGATCAGGGACCTGCTGTGTGGGGTGCAACTCTCAGAGTCTTGTCTTGAAAACAAAGTGACCTGTTCATCAGCTGGTGTTTATATAGAAAATTTTCAACCCAAGGGTCAAAATCAGAAGTACATTAGAGTCAGCATTTGTTTACTGGCAGAAGATCAGTCTGTAAAATAGCAGTTGGGTAGATTTTTAGCAGGTTCAACTATTCTTTTGACTTCTATCCAGACTAATAATGGGTGTTCAGGTTTCCAGCTGAGTGTTCAATGCTGGAAATACTTTTACTCCCCAGCATCGTTGCCTTGCCTGCCCTGGCCGAGGCACACACGGAGCACAGCCGCTCGAAGGCATCTCTTCCAGGAGAAGTTCCCAGCTCAGGACAACTTCTGTCAACAAACAACAATTTCCAATGGCACAAAATTCATAATCTTGCATTAAAATACCTTGCAATGTGAGCATTCAAGCACTTTAAACAGTTGACACAAGCCCCCTTTTCACTTTGCAGATGGCAGGGGTGTTCCCATCACAACCTGCCTAATAAAACCCCCTACCAAGGCTTTTGCAAGGCTCTAAGATTAATATTGATATAATGTCTCTATATTTCTACTTGGCACCTGTTGAATTGTTGTACTTGCCCATTAGCACTCCATTTAACATCAGAAGTCAGTTAATAAATTCTTCCTTCCTGCATAGGAAATTGACTAAAAGACACAAAATTAGCTTTTAAATTTTAAAGAATTAAGATCTCTACGACTCACTTTTTTCCTTTATTACATTACCTTGAAAATGAGTGTCAAGCTGCATTCTCAGCACTGCTATAACCTGGTAAGATCCTTTTGCCTTTCAGCCCTCGCAGTTAATGGATGGTGTGGGGGAACAATGTGCATCTTTTCTCAGCCTTTGCCCTCGGGCAGTTCTCAGGAAAAAGCCCAGCTCGGCCAATTGTCCAGGCCTGAGGCCTGAGAGGTCAAAGAGTTCAGGCTTTTGTGCTGGGATGCTCTTCTTGGATTTCTTTACAGTCTTTGTCTGGTAACAGATAAATAACTGTTGGCTTGGGTTTTTTTCCCCCTCTTCTGCAAACAAAAAAGGAGTATGAGCCCCCAAAAGAGTAACAGAGTAGAGAGGGAGATACTTTCCTCTTGGACACTTTTTACCATCTTTATTTTCAGATCAAAAAAGACAAAAGCTCATTAGAAACACCGGTTAGCTATTTTGACATCTTAGCAGCTAATCCTGGCTTTGTTTGTAAAGTTTTTCTGAGAGAGGGACTATATATCAGGACCCCAAACCACACATTCATTGCTACATATGAAAGTTCAGATCTGGACCTCTGATGTCCTAATGAGAGAAGCTCCATACCTGCAGCATCAACAGCAGCCTGAAACCCCAAACTGAAATGAAGTAAACTTTGGGCTTGGTGCCCAAGCCACCTCTGAACTTCCCAACCTCTGCCCATTCCTGTTTCCACTACGGAACTGTTATTTCAGAAATATTATTACAGTCAGTCAGCCTGTCTCTGATAAGATGTTACATATTCAAACTTCAAAACAAATTGCTTTAAAATGTAGCTATTTATATGAAAAAGAAAGTTTAAAAAGTCAGATGTTCGGTGCTTGGGTGGGACATGGAGGCTGAGAAGAGGCTACAGATGCAACTCAATACAGTGCCAGTGCAATACCAACGGATGCACATAACTACTGCTGGTGGACATCATTATTTCACTTGTACTTTTATCTTTTTTTTTTTTTTTTTTAAAGTCCGACTGTGTTGCCGATGATGTCTCTTTTATCAAGCAGTCTTTGAGGATATAGGTGAATCCCACTTGTCTCACTCTTGGGAATAACCGTATTTACCATTTACTAGGCACTCTCAGCTCACGTTTCTCTTTAGTCCAGCCAAAGGTTTGGGTTAAAAGGGGAAGGTTTGGCAAACCCCAGTTACTCCACGGCCTTGTTGTTGAAATCATAGAAGTCCAGAACCAGGGTGTGGAAAGCTGTATTGTATAAACACCCTAATGCATGACACATGACTAAGTGATAAATCCTGACACGTTTACAAAACAAAATGAAAATCTTCATTTGTCTTTAGGAAAGGGAAGTGCTCCCACGTGTTTAGACATCTGCACACTCAACATGTGGCAATTATTGCGCTGAGGAATTGGAGCACTTAACTGCTGCAGCAAATTAAGGCTCTAGTGATCAGTACCTTCTCGACACCACAAACAAAGCAATCGGTGGGTTTAGGGCTATTCAAATCGAGGGATGCTTCTGAATGGCTTAATCCCATCAATAGAGATTTACCTCCAGTCCAAGCAGTATCAGTTTTTTCCGTTTCGTTTCCGTTTCATTTGACTGTACATAACCATCGTATCCTAATGCAGTTTGTGAGCCCTACTTCTGTATGTTTGCTTAAGTACTGAAATTAAATACACATAATGAAGCCATCTGCAATGAGCAGAATTAATAACTGGCATACCATATTGCTCTGAGATTGTTGACTATACAAACACATAGTACACACACACACACACCGATCTCCAAAAAACTTGGCATTTCTCAAAACTTTACAGTGTTTGTTTGAATGTATCCCAAATTCTTAGTTCCCGTGGGATTCTTATTTACTTAGACTGGAAAACTCACCACTAAGTTTATCTCATAAAATAATCTTTTAGGCTCCCTGTAAAAGGTCTTCTATTTAAAAAAAAATTTAAAAAATGCAATGTAATATACACTTTGAATAATTTGTTTGGGAAAATGGTCAAATGGGGATTTTAAAATGCCAAAAGTGATTTATTGCAATGATGATTCCTCTTGTGTATCTGGATATATCAGTCCCACACATATGAACCATCGCTAGCTGTGCCTTTCAGAGTTGCCAATGTTTGTTTGTGAGTGCACAATGCTCCAGTGCACGGTTGTGATGACCTGGTATTATCTCCCAGGATTTTCTGTGAAAGCAAAGGGAAGCTAAGAAGCAATCAACACTGGATTGTACCTGTCTTCTATACAAACATGTAAGGATCGGATTATTAATGCCTTCTCAGGCGAACCTGTGTTTGTCTTTATTTCACAAGCAATTTTCATATCAGACTGAAAAATCAGGAGAAAAAGCTCTGCTAAGCCAAGGTTAAACTGAACTTAGCCTTTGAACTTTTGCCAAGAATGTAAAATTAAGTTTAAATTCACTTTTATGGAGTGACCTCTTTTGACAAATTATGGCATATATGCACACACACACAGGCACACAAATATACTTACATAATCCAATCAAAACATCCATTTAAATTACCATGAATGGATTGCACATTCCCACATTTCGTTATAAACTGAATGTCACAAAGTGATAGTGCTTTGGTAGCAATTGTATTATATCAAGTTTCTTTTCAGGTTACCAAACACCAGAGGAAATTTAGAGTCTTTCAGTACATTTTAAGAGGAAGAACAGAAAAGAAAATTAGTCTAAAATTGCCATTTGTTTATTTTTTCATGCTTACTATTACAGTGGCGAAGGGGCAAGTGAAAATGGGCTATATCATATTAGGAACTCTACAGAGCATTTGAGTCTGTACCTTGAAAAGCTCAGAATCTAACAGAAAGGGGTAAGTAACTCCAATTAAATAAGTATCCATTCAGATCCTTTGTTTTGTGGATTGGCTTGATTATTCAAATCCTTCTGGGTTAAGGAGGAGTTGTTTGTCATTTGTTTTTTTCAAGTTAAAAAATATCTTGTGAGAAAGATTACATGGCTTCCCTGGGGCGGGGGGGGGGGGTTATAAAAAACAAACAAACAAAAAAAACCCGACACACTTTGTAGCCTTGGAGCAAGTAAATAGAAGACTAGAATAGGGAAATAAAGCAAAAAGTAAATTTGGCCTTGAACGTGTCGAAGCTCTAGTGACAAGTGAGAGGTAACAAACAACGTAGGAAATTGCAGCCATGGTTTTGAGTTTTCTTTTCTTCGTTCCCTCATTTCAGACTCTCCATTTCCTTTTGTTGACGTGAATTATCGAAGGCTCTGGGCGTACATCTGGCACCTGTTGCCTTATCAGATCTGCAGCAACATCTGACTCCCTAAGAGGATGTCACTGACACCACTTCTTTGCACAACCAGGAGGAGGTGTGCTGAGATCAGCATCACCCCACACCAGTCACCCACCCAAGAGGAGCTTCAGCCTCTTTCCCAGAGGATTCAACATCACTTTTGACTTGCAGGAGAAGCACAGCTCTTGACCACAGCAAGCCTGTTAAAAGCCAGACCTACTTTTTGCCAAAGTGGTTGGGAAGGCTTTTTGTTTCTCACAGCAAATGAGCCAAATTCTGGTGTTCAGGTTTTTATATATATATATATATATATAATGCTTTGGGGCTGTTACTAACTGCGCACAAATAAATCACTTTTTGTAAATCTACTTAAGCTGTTGGCTAGGGAACAATTTTCTGTTTGTCATAGTTAATGATGTTCGCAGGCCTGAGAAAGCCCTCTTTGGGCCTGTTAAATTATTTGTCGTAGCAGAGCTGTGTCACCACTGGTACATCGTGCCGTTTCGCCCGCAAACATCTGTGTTTCAGTTGCTCTTTCTGCTGCTGAGAGCATCTCCACTGCCCTCGCGTGCATTAACACCGTGCCAAGGAGGCAGTGATGCAGCCAGCCGGGCCAACACACGCTCAAGCAGAGCTCTTAAAGAGCAACCAGGAGGCCTTTGTGCGGGGGCCACAAAGGCTCTTTTTATTTGTAGCCCTTCTCAACACAACCAGCTCATTGCTGATGCTGAAGCCATTGCAGCCTTTCCTCCAGGCGTGGCGGCACCGGGCTAAGCATTGCCCTGGTGGGGTGCAGAGCCCTGGAGCTGCCAGATACGGTATCCCCCTGCCCCAGCAGAAGCCCCTGCAGGGGCTGCATCAAGGGGGATGCTTTGCTGGGACCCGTCCTAAGGGTGGCATATACCCAACAGGTCTGGAAAGGGAAGACAAAAGAAGGAGTCTCAATGCCCCAGGGCATCCCTAGGCTGGCTCCCATGTGGAGGTCCCATCATGATGCCTCATGAACAGAACTTTGGGAACTCCTCCTCTAAGGAACACATTTTGGTGGAGCAGTTACCTTTAACAGCTAAAGGAGGTCATTGGCACTTGTTATTTAGCACATGAGGGCATCCTACACAGGCTTACATGAGGCGATTCCTGTCTTTATTTGAAGTGAAGCATGGTAGGTCAGCATTTTCCAAAGGAAAAAAAGAAAAAAAGAGAGAGAAGATATAAAATCAAACATGCAAACTGAGAAAGGAAATAAAATCAAGGCCTTTAATCTTCCTGATATAGCCAGACAGAATTTCCCAACAGAAGATCCTTTACATACGTGTATAGCCACAAGTGAATTGGGATGCATTTTTAGTACTGTGTGTTCATCATGCCTGCACGTTGGGTCCCCTGCCTCCCTCCATGCTCTGTTTTTCCTTAGGGGAGAGATGGAAAATGCCAAAGAGCTTGCCCTGAGCATGGCTACAGGAAAATAAAACCCACATCTGTAAAAATGAGTACTGCTTTTTCACCTGAGGATTGTATGGGCAGGCAAAACAACCACGTGCAATCTGCACGCTCCTAAGTTGTGCACAGAGCCGTTGCGAGGATGCGCAAGAGGCACAAGTCAAACAGTGAAGATGTGTTTGAGTGCTTGAGTTTCACCTACATTTGGGAGTTTCACTGAGTTTAAGTAGCCCAGGTTGATAAGAACAGTTTTAGGAAAATCATTAATTTACTTAGGAACAAGGGGAGAATGTCTTGCATCATCCTTTTGCTAACTCCAGAAAAAACATAGGTTTAACTAAACTGAGTGGCACCGATTTAAAACCAATGTGAGGAGAATCAGGCCCAATGGGTTTTAAATTTTCTATTAAAATGCTTACTTGCATTTCCTCAATAAATACAGTCTATCTTAACGCATGGGAATTAACCTCTTTAATGGTGCGTGCTTCCTTCTGGTTGATGTGGGAGCTGGGTATTGATGTGTGGGTAAAGATTATGTACTCGCTTCCATGGGACTGGAGCTGAGTGTGGTCTGGGGGGACTGCTGGGAGCTTTATGGCAAGCAAAGAAATTCCTCAACCACTTTTCACTATATTGAGGAAAACCCAATTAAATCTAACCAGGGACAGCTATAATTTACTGTCCTGTTCTTTTGATACTATTATTGTGCTATATTTTTTCACTAACTTCCTCCACCTCCCACCCTCGAGGGTAGCATGTCTATATATTTTTGTTTTCTACAGTTACACTATGTTTGGGACATGTTCTCACCCCTTCTTTCTGGAATAGCTGTGCATCTTGGACAAAAAAAAAAAATGAAAAAAAAAAATTATAATACATCCCCAACATTTTGCAAAGCTTTGCGGGTCTCAGTTTTCCATACAAATCACTACCATTGTCCTTCATTCAAATAGGAGAAGACTACAGGACTTAAGAAAGGTGCTAAAGGTCTCAGTTTCATTCATGTAAATTTGGAATAACTTCTGTAATTTCTCCCATGTAGGATCAGACCTGCCATTTTTTGTAATGATTGAAAGCAAATCTGGATAGCCAAACACACAACTTCAGATAAAATCATACGTAAACCCTAGAGAAAACTGGATTGGCAGCTAAATTTTATACAAGGTCTTTATCTCCATCTTGCCTCATGTTTTTGAACTTGTAGGAAGCTGATGACACTTAGAAGCAGATGTGAGTTGAGTGAATTGGCCTTATTTGCAGCAATAAGAAGGAAATGTGTGAAAAAGAGAGCTAAAAATCTTCCCTAAGCAATCCCAAACAAAACATTTGACTCTCGCTGGAAAAGAGAAGACAACATGCACAAGACAGATATTGGTTACATTTTTAGTCACATCACTTCATGCAGCACCAGGAGGAAGTCAGAAACTATGGAGCCAAGCACAGCAAAGGAGCAGCAGAAAAGTGTGTAAGGTGGCTCAATCACCAAAATGTTTGAAGACCCAGGACCACATTTCAGCGAATCTGCTTAACATCAAAGTGAATACCTTGTGAAAAAGTAAGTTTTCATCATTAATCCCAAAGTTTGCTCTGAAACCTTGGATATATTCAAAGCCCAGCTCTAAAGCCAAACCCTAGAAGTGGAGGTCCACAAGTAATGAAGCTAAAAAGGAAAAAAGCTTTATTGTGCACCAGTTTCTGAAAACTGCAAATGAAAGACAGGAGATGTTTCCATCTCCAGTCACACATCGCAATTATTTTCTTTTTCTTAGCAGTTTTAGAAAATTGGACTTTAACTTGCAGAAAAATGTCATTTCTTTTTTTCTGTTGAAAGATAAATTCAGATGTGTGGATTGAGGGTGACACCATGCCTGGCCTAGCACAGTCTGCCCATGGCACTAGAGCTGAATGTTTTACTCCTTCATGGCAAGGGCAGTTGAGGTATCACATAGAGTTTGCTAAAGAAGACCTTCACATGCTCTCTCAGGAAGAAAGCCAAAGGTCCTATTTGCCTAGAATGGATCGATCAGATCTTTGTATATCTAGTTTAAAGGATATTATCCTGATAACTTTGCCAGACTTTGCATTTCCCGTATTAAAGGTGACCCAGAGCCCAGAATTTAATTCACCAGTAAAACTGATGTAAACAATCAGTTAAGCAATTTGGGGAAGGAAAAACAAAAAAAGGCAAGACAACAACAACCCTGCACATTTGGCTATTAGACTAATTGAAATCAAAATTATTGTTTTCTTTTTTTAATTCAGAAAATCTTGTTACATTTACAGCTGATGTCACAGCGAAAACTTTTACTGAGAGCAGCATCGACAAAAAAAAAAAAAATCAGCCACGCTGATTCAGGTGAATGAACAATAATAAAATATCCTCCCTTAAATATTCCTAAATTCTCATCACATACCCCAGGATTAAGCTGTGTGAATGGGCAACAGGAAAAACCCAGGAGTATCCGATTACAGGAAAGAGCTGCTATTTATTTATTTAATTCCGCCCCCCCCGCCCCTCACTCTGGAAGGGAAAAAAAAAAAAGCCCTTGTAACCGACTCCAAGAGCTGCCCCTGCTTGGGAGTTTGAACACAGGAGGAACAAGATAAATTCCTCAAAATTCTAATTGGGAAACAGTTGACTTAATTGGTGGCCATTTGGCAGACAATGGGAAAGGAGCCCTGGCTGGCGCTGATGGCACCCCAGGGGGATATAACCTTGCAACAGGCCAGAAAGCTCTCAGGGACAGATTGTTTCCTGAGAAGAAACCATGAGACCAAGGGTTGGATTAACCCTCCAACTGTCAAGCTTTATTAGGAGTAATCAGGCTAGATATAGCAAGGGTTAAACACAGGAAACTGAACTGGCGATGATGACATATGTCTCTTTAAAAACAAGGGAAGCCAGGCGGGGAGAAAGAGGAGGATTTGGGGAAGAAAATACATCTAAATGAACCACAACGTAATTCTTTCTGGTTGAGATGAGGTATCCGCTGGCTGTTGGGTTTGCCCGCTCCACGGTGTCACCTACACAGTTTCTGGCTTTCCCTGGGGTTACAGGAGGTGCTTAATTCCTGATGGCTTCTTTTTGCACAAGCCAGAGTTAGCACTGAAAATAAAGTGTTGGTGGTTTCTAAGGGGCTGATCCTGCACTGTACTGAGCAGCCAGCACTAAAAACCAAGAAAGGATCAGATATTTAAAGGTGCACAAAGAGCTTTTTAAAGTGGCTTTGTGCCTTACTCCCAAGGATGTGCGGAATTGTAGAGAGAGGTTTTAAAAAATCAGCAGATTAAATAAAAATTAAATCAGCTCCCAAGATTTTGAGATTTGTGAATCAGAGGCAGCCCAAATATTTTTAAAAACCGCACTGAGGACTCCTGTGCACCCCAACCCAGAGTCTTTCCCAGTCGGTCCCTTCTGGCCAGGCTGTGGGTCAAATTTTCTGGATGGAAAGAGCAGATTGCCATAAGAATGTTTTAGTTACCTGAACTCTTTAGCAGACACATCAAGAGCATCCCAACAGCTCAGCTTTCATCTTTTTCAATGCATAAAATGGCAGCGTATTTATATTTGTAACACACGTGTACAGCAGAAAAGAAGGAAGGGGGGGAGGTCTGTATTTGTGTATATTATTTTCATGATTTAAAATAGAAACAATTAACCCCAGGGTCAGGCATTCCCAGGCAGTTAATGACCACCTGGATTAAAAGCCCTCAGCTTTGCCTCAGGCCCTCAACTCCTGCAGTCAGTCATTAACTGCTGGAGATTCCCCTCCTGTCAAAAATCATTGTTTAATTATAAAGATGGGACTGAACCCAAATTGTCACTCTCTTTTGCCCCTGAATTTTGGAAAAAGTCAGAATTTGAATTCAGATCCAAGCGTTGCTGTTCAGGGGCATCTCCGCTTAATTATAAACCTATCAGTTAATTACTGGCTATAAATTTCTGACACCCAATTGGTTATTTGACAGCTTGCTAACACTGCAGCAGAGCCCGTATTTTGGTCAGAACAGAGTGTCCATGGCAACCCACTGGCCAACATGGGGAAAAGGTAATTACTGGAGTTATTTCTCTAGTTTCTTCATCAAAGTCACTGCCAAATCCTGTTCAAAGTAAGCAATGTTGCCCTCCAGTTGGGGAGTTCCTTGCCTGCTTGTGTCTCTGACTTAAAGATCCTCTGTTTCCCTCAAATGTTGCAACAGGTCGTTACTTCCAAGAATTCTTCTCGCTCGCTATTGCTTAGGTGTTTTCTCTATTAAACATTCCAAGAAAGAAAAGACCAAAATAATAATTTAAAAAAAAAAAAAAAAAAAAAGAGAGAGAGAAGAGTAAAGGGTACCTGGGCATGTGAAGTATTTCGCCTGTGTTTGAAACCAAGAGAGGAACCGCTGGCTGAAAACCCACTGCGGAGGGTTGACCTTTACAATGGAAGGTTGCAGAAATCCAATTTGATCTGTAGTCACCTGTCTGCCTCTGCCCCTTTCCTGAAATGTCAATCTTGTGGGGAAATTTGGTTATATAAGAGAAGAAAAGTCCTCGTAGGCAAAAAAAGGAAACTGCTCTTAAATATAGTCCTTTCAATTCATATTCATTTCCAGTTAGTGCGGCAAAGCTGGCCACAAGTCGTCTCCATCTAGGAAATCTGAATGGAAGCTGCTCATACGGATGTAGTCAGCAACTGCGTAGTTCAGTGCAGATTTTTAACGTAGGACTAAGAGAGAGAATTGCCAGCAACAGAACCAATTTGGTGTGCAACGTGGAATTTAAAGGGGAAAAAACGTGTGAGTAGCGCCGGATATAATTTGAAAAAAGCAAATAGTGTGTTTGATTCTCGCTATATTTCAGCAATGTAATTGAGCAGACATATGTTCCAAAAGGGGTTGGGTACCAAAATAGTACCTCAGCACTCTGCAGGCACCAAAGTCTGAAATCCAAACTGGCATGCTGGGAACTCCTGCCCGAGCAGGGATTGAGTTGTCCTGAAAATCCCTGGGGAGCAATGCCCAGCCTAACCTGAGCAGGTAGGACTCTGCCACCCTGCCTCTCCCCTGGATGCTGCGCTGCTCTGAACAAAGGCAGGGAAGATTAATACGGCAGGGAGAGGATTCGGGGTGCTGGATCCCAGGAGGATCGAGGCATCAGTTTTCTGCCCTGACTCAGGCTATCTCATGGTACACCTCTTCTTTGTTTTTCTAATTACTATTTAACTAAACAGCAAACTATTTGATCAGGAAATAGAGTTTTGAATTAACCTTATGAGGAGCCTGAATTTCCCCAGGGCTTTAAGCAGGTGCCAAAACCTGGCTGTATCCCTGCCTGCTTCCCCTCTCCCCTCTGCAGCCAGCAGCTAAAGCAGATCTAAAAAACCCAGGATTGCACCCAGACTGATGTATTGTCTTTGTTTTCCCGTTGCCTGACAGTCCAAGCAGAGTCGGGTCCCTGAGACTCAGTCCTTATAATTTGCATTCTCAGTGTACAATCCTGCTTGGCACTTCCCATCTAATAACTGCGCCTTTTGTTTATCTATAATCCACCCCTGTCACTGTATACCTGTAGTGCACCTTTATCTCTAGGCCTCGTATCTCCTGTACAGAGACCATTCAGCCCTGGGGCTTGTCAGTTTTATGATTCATGGGTATATTGTACCTAAGATCCTACAAAGAAGGTCTTGAAGTAATTTAAAAAAAAAAAAAAAAAAAAAAGGAAAGAAAACAGGTATTTCAGATGGCATGCTGTGTGAAAGAAATCCCTTATTGACTAGTCTAATCTTGTATAATGTAATCTAATAATAAAGCCTGTTCCCAGAGGTACTGCTCAATAGATGTTATAGTGTTAAAACATGTTTTATGCTGTGTTCTGAAACATATTATGTGTAACAAAATTGTCCAGCTACTTCTTACATACCAGCTACTAAATATGGCATGAATTCTGTCAATAAAGTAAGCAGTTACTATATTTTAGATTTCTCCGAGGCATAGGATTCAGTTATACTTTCAGTAATCAATTAATTGGCTGCTCATTACTGGCACAGATTGTTTGCAGCCTTTCAGGCTATGCTCCCTCTCTGTGCCGGGTGTTGGACTGCGCAGAGCATCCCACCCCGCACGCTGGGGCCATTGGTCTGGAGGCTGCCGAGGACTGCCAGCTGCTTTAGGTCCACATCATCCCTTCTGAGCTGGGAACCACCTACAGCAGGGCTGGATAGAAAAGGCCCCGTGCAACTGTGCAATGCAGTCGTCAGAGGCTTGAGTGCCTAAATTTTACTCAATGTACTGGGGCAGGTTGAATAGGATGTGCAATGCTTCAGGCTCTCCTTGTCTCCCCATCTTTTGGAGTAGCCTTTGCCTCAAGCATCGTATCAGGTTCTTGTCTTGGACCTAAGAACATAAAAATCTCCTCCCCGTGATTCTCTCCAAAAAGAAAAGGAAGGAAAACTCTGCGTTCCCGACTCACACTGTTGCCACGGTTTAGTGTACAGAGATGCCACACAAAGAATTGCCTGACCAAAGGGATATGCAGCTGTGGGGCTGGGATGCGCTGCAGGGATGGGAATGATACGCAGGGGGAAAAAGAGCTGGAACTTCTTCAGCTGGGCTTGGTGCCACTGGAAATGGCCATGTAATGACACTCCAACCACCGCTCCTCCTAAAAGGTACCAAACAGCATTGAAACAGCAACACTCCCCTGCACAAGGAGGGGGTCAGTGCACACTGCCTGCAAACCAGCCCAGGCAGAAATTTCCAGGTGACTTCGGTGGCAAAAAGATCTGCCTTTCTGAGTTGCTTTTCAAACTCTGGAACCCATCCTCTTTCTCTGTACATGAATTTTCTTTGAACAGCTGCTAGTTTTGCAGTGTAATCATAGATTAGAAATTATATGTCTGGGGTCTCTTATGATTATCTTTTTTTGGGTGTGTGAATCACACAGAGCTGTTTCCATTCCTTGATTAAATGAGTGCAACTCTTAGAACCAACTTTTTAATAATAAATGTTGTATTTACAAATTCATAATTTGCAAATACTCTTCAGGCTTCTTTTAAATTGCTGTTTTCATGGAGACTTCTCTCAGCAAACTGACTTGTACAAGTTTGGTTTTATTTGTAGAAAGCAGAGACAAAATGGGAGTGAAGGTAAGAAAAGATAATGTTGTTGGGTTTTTTTCCCTTGAATGAAAATTCTTGGAAAATTAGTTGTTAATCCTGTTATACGTGTACAGAAGATTCAAAAATAATTTTATTGTTGTCATACAAAAGGACAAATTAAATCTATTTGGACAATAGCAATACCACTGACACTAATATTGTACTACTGATAGATTTTAATAGCAATAATTAGTACAAATATTATTAGTGATCTAATTGCCTGATCTGTAGATATATTGTACACACACTAGAAATTGGCAAAACAGAGAGCAGAATTACGTACTGACATCTATATTTTCCATATAATCATCATAAACGCATGCATGGACTCTATGTGAAAAGGTATACATGTTCTCCTGAAAATTATGCTAACAATTGTTTTGAAGTGCCAAGATATGTATTGTTCCTTCCAGACCAGAGAAACAGAAAAGCACTGGCCATGAACAAATATGAATAATTAAAACAGATTCTCAGCATATTTTATATATGCAGTTGCTACTAGCATATGAGAAACATTGCCTTAAAATATGTGATGTATCATGACACTATTAGCAATTATTTATCACAGTAACAATCCAAACTGGGTCCTCAATATGCTTAATTGTATATTTAAATTAAATACAGGCAGTTCAGATAAAGTAGAAATCAATCAATATATTGTCATTAATATAATCATATCTCTCTAGAGGTTTAGCAGGTGTGTTAGATATAGACGGAGAGGCAGACCGTATAGCTTCTTAATAGAAAAGGACATTGATGTGGTAGGAAGGCCTGAAATACAGACAGTAAATACAGATATATATTAAGTAATATTAAACATAGGTAGATCCTTATGGACCATGAAATTGTTAGCCTTTATGTAGTCCCACCATCTTTTCAGAGTACTGTAGAATTATCACTCTAGAAAACATTATGTGTTGACATCCAATTGGTACTTAACAATAAAACAATTGCCTTATTCAATCTAAATTAAATCCTGTTTAAGATAAATTTAATTTAAAGTGTGGCTTAAATGGCTCACAAGAGTGACAAATACCCTGAAAGAAGCAGTCCCAAATCGTTTGTACTGCTTTATTATTTCAGCCAGATAGCTGTTTATTATTTTTGTATTATTATTTTAATTTGCTGATATCCCATCTGCTTGCATAGAGCTATTTGAACAACCAGAACTACAGAGCTGTCAGATGCTTTCTAATTCTAACCCAGAGCTGCTAACATTCCTCAGAAACTTTAGCAAGCAGACAGAGTCATTAACATCATTTGACCATTTCATTTCAGGATTCATTTTACACAGCTGGAGCTGAGCTGTTCTGTGAATAAGACATGCCTATAATTGACAAAACACAGGACTGACCCTAAGCCAGCAAAAAAAAAATAAATAACATGTTACTTACATCAGCTAAAGGTGCTTACACTTTTGAGGTTTCTTGCAACAGATTTTGTTTTCTGTGTGTTGGTTTTGGTTTGGTTTGGTTTTTTGTTTTTTTCTGAAAAAGAACGGCTGCAAAATAATCCTCATCCAGTGTATACTTTAAATAGTATCAAATAATAATCTATAACAGATGCAAGCTCTCTGGGCACAGTTACCATCACAATATCCTTTTAGATTCTTTCTAAAAAAGTGACTTTTCCTCCTTAAGCAAATAATCAGACAGGTACAGTCTGCCTGTTATAGTCTAGTGAATGGAACCCCTCAGCACTCCAATTCCCTGAAAATTTTCCACATTGATTTGTAACCTTTGGGGGAAAAATTCTTAATTCTCCATGGTTTCTGATCACTTAGGCTCTTCTGGGCTTGGGTAACACAGCATGCCACATGTTTTCCTAACAAATTGCATTCGGACACTTTCCGACACTTTCATTATTTTAACTCAGGTAATAATTAGTCACTGTCAGAGCTAAGACTTAGGTTGTGCAAATCAGAATAAATTTACCTTGCTGTAGCAGCAGTCACAAATGAAGCAATAAATTAGAAATAGCAAATTGTTACGGACTTAAGAGATCACAACTCAGAATCACTACCTGAAATCCAGGAAATGTTACAGCGCTGCCAAGATTTCCTTGAGAGCTTAATTTTTCCAGATAACTTTGTGTTTCGAGAATGTTATTGCAAAAAGCCCTGGAGATATTATACTCATGACAGTCCCTAAGAAAACACAACGGGACTCTGCTATTGCAAGAAATAAAATGACCGAAGACTGTTTCTTATTAGTATGAAATGCATGTCTTTTGAAGGTCTTCAGGGTTCAGAGTCTCTCCCCCTCCCCAGCTTCCCTCTCCCTTATCCTTACAGTTTGTATAGATTAAATGCATAGTGCAACCCCATGGGTTCTCTGTTGTAAAGCTATGTCTAATATGAGGCCACTAGACACTGTCACATAAAATCCATTAAAGTCCATCAGATGCACTGTCTTGGTAACATTCAGCTCATTGTCATTGGGCTGCTGCAATGAAGCATACAGTGCCTGCTTTGAAACTTGATTAAAACAATTCATTAAAAGTAAGGCAACTAATCAGAACACAAGGGTTGTCTTCATGGGACTTGAAAAGTTCATTAGTGACCCCACTATGAAAAACAGGAGCAGGAAAAAGAAAGAAGCAGGAGAGAGAAAGAGAGAGCCCTCCTCCTCCTCCCCTCCTTTTTGAGCTGTTATCTAGGGGCTGGGGAGCCACTGTCCTTCCCCAGTGCTTTAATTGGTTTGATCTGATCCTCCAGCATCGTCCCAAAGCCTTCATTTGAAATTGTTGGTCATTATGGTTTGGTGCGTCTTTTTTCCGTTTTCTTAAATAACTATAGAAAGGCTACCAGGCAGAGTTTTTCTCCTGATTTCACCTCTCCCACCAAACCCACCAATTTCATTATATAAACACCCTTCTGTATAAAAGCACAAGAAACAACAAGAAACAGCATCTCAGTCTCTTTTACAGTGAACACACAGCTTGTTTTCTTTCAAAATCTCCTCCAATTTAATTTTTAACCCACCCAAAATAAAAACATTTGAAATTGAAAATTGTTTTGGATTTGTCAAAACACAGCAGTTCTAGAAACCATAATTTATGCTTTCAAATTACCAGAAAAATATTCAAATTTGTCATTTTCTTTCTGAACAAATTTTTTTTCAATTTCAAAATGAAAACAGCTCTGATGAATCAGTGTATTTCAGCCAAGCTCTGGTTTTGACTCTCAAATTCTGACTGACCTGTTCAAAACTCATCAACATGGGTACCTGAGCATAAATATGATCTTCCTTCAAAGTCTTATTAAAAAGAAAAAAACAATACCCTCACACAAATGACATCAGTGTGTAGAGGCTGCTTTCTAGCACTCTCACACAGTGTTTGAGGATGCGAGGGGCTGCTGCAGGTCTGGCATGTCATGTTGGCTGTTTGCAGAGGTGCGTTAGCTCCTAATCTGAACAGGTAAATAGCAGTAAATTCACAGAGCCTATTTCACCGGTGTTAATGTTCTTGTGAATAGTAATAGCGCAGTACCACTCCAGACATCCTTCAGGAGGGCTGTGATTTACGTGATATGGGAAAGGTCTATTCTCTTTGTTCAATATAAACCATAAACAAAATTCATCCAAATGACTATTATGAAAAGTAGCTTCACAATATTGCATGAATCTTTTCACATCCTATATCTTATCTAAAGTTTATGCCTGGAAGATGAACTACTTGTATTGCAGGAACTCTATAGATTATCTCCATTACCGATTAAAGCGACTGTCTTTTTCCATGCCTCCTGCCTACCCATTTGTTACCTCCTTAAATGAGTGAAGGGTCTTTTGATTAAAGGGTTCTTTGCTCAGGAAACCACTGTATTTGCAAACACAAATGCATATATACACTCTAATGAATAATGAAGGTTATTTATTGCTTGTGCTTGAAATAATGGTTGATTTTGGAGTGCCTTTCATAAAACCCACATCAGAAAGTGTGTTATGTCCTGACATTTTCATTGCAGTTCAAGTAAAACAGTCCTCGGAAATTGTCTTGCTACCAAATTGCAATCATAAAGGCATGGCTTCAGACTCTGAGAATCACTTCAGATTGTGAACTTCTGGATAATATATAACATAAAGAGTTTAATTGAATCAGCCAGTTGGGTTTTTGCCCAGAAAAGTAGAAATTTAAATGCTGATGCAGCTTTAGCTTCCAATGACACCAGTCAGCACTCCTTAGATTGGATTGTAAATAATCTTATTTGAGGATATGCAGTATGATGGGGATATACTTGTCTGTAAACTTGCTAGCAAAAGTAATTAAATAATTCCATTGTGTACTAAGACATATGAAAAATCACTGACCCCAAAGAAAGATTCGATAAGTGTTTACCAGCAGCTAGAAGAAAATACTGACTTTTTAGCAACTTTTGTCTTATTTTGGAGTTGCTAGGACAAAAGAAAACAAAATAATAAATCAAAACGCAGCAACAGCAAAATCTGTTTCTGACCCATGTTTGAAGACGTTTGTGGCAAATGCCTTTCAGCCCACTTGGATAGCAATGCGAATCCACTGTCTGAATGCAAGCTTGGGTCACATCCCAGTGTTTAAAAGTTCATCTGGATTGGTGTCCTGAACATCTCAAGTGAGGTTTTTCAATCTTCAGCTACGGCTGAGAGAAACAGAAAAATAAATACAAATAGGTCTCCCACCTGATCCAACATTAAGTATTGCATCCATTCAAGACCCAAAAAAAGGGAATCTGGTCAGTGCTTTTTACTGAAAACAGTAATTACCCCCAACTCACAAATATCTCAAACTTTTTTATTTTTCAGAAGTTTCACACTTGCTTAATGAGAAATGCTAAAAGTGAAAAATGGAAAAATTTCAATCTGTACTTTTAGACACTTGTAACACATTTATTACTTCCCTTTGCCTTTTTTTCAGAGACAATGTGAAAATGAAAATGTACAATTGAAAGAAATAAGGGGGTGAATAGAAGAAATTGGAGCAAAAGTTCAAAAAAGTTAAAACATTGGTTTTGTTTAAAAAGCACAAAGCTGCATATTTTAAGGGTTAGGGGTTTTTACAATTTAAAATACTATTATAACTTCCAGCTACAATTTTTCCAGAAAATAAAATCCCAAGTGAAGGGTTTTCATGAAATATTACTGATGTTCTCTGATCTCCAAGTTCAGTGAGGTGCAGTTGTTCAAAGTGAAGAGGCATCTGATCTGAAGTACAAGGGAAAAAATGTTGTCTTAGTCAGACACAGCTTAGGATGGAAGATGGTGGTCCTTTTTACTGTCACTGTCAGCGTGTGTAGGAAAGCTAATGGATTTGTATTAAGTGTGAATTACACTTCAGATGTTCTTGTTTCTTTACCCATACTACTCACAGAGCTTAAATGCTACAGCTGCCTTCATCCATTCTGCTTCATGCTGTAGCATCATTAGTCCATGCAAACTCAGTCATGTGTGCTAGACTGGATCACTAATTTAGTTCCACTGGATCTCTAAGACAAGAATTTGAGAAAATCTCAGACATTTCACAAAATGACGCAGGGCTTCTCTAAGACATCGAATCTGTACCCACCAGCATGGGTACTTTGCTGCCAAAATTGTTGTTTATGGAAAAGTTGTGACATCAGAGACTGTTGACTTGTAATTTTAAAGATCATATTTCACCTAGAAGTATAAAAGTGGCAACTTTACGGATCCAGTCAAATTCCAGTTGGAGTCATCTTCCCTTCCTAGCACAGTTACCCGCAGTTACTGTTACCAAACAGAAACTTCATTCTGCTTGGAAAATGGCTCCCTGTCATAATAGCCAAGAATATCTGTCTTTGCAAACATTCACTCTTTTTTTCCTTATCTTTATTTTCATTAAAAAGGAACAAAACAGCTGTTTGTCACTACTCAAACTTTTTGTTTCTGCAAACTGCAGTGAAAGCTCTTGAGATATCTCATCAAGCTTCACTTTATAATACCTTTATTTTATTTCCCTGTACAGTCTTTCTGTTTCTTTCCCCATTGCCTGTTTCTTCATGATGATTAGCACTATGCCTACAAGGAAATCATCTGTAGCGGGTACAAACCTCAATGCACTTGTTTTATCCAACAAAACATATGACCAACCATGTCTTTTGCCAGAAGCACTCAAGATGCCTCCAAAATATTAAATCTGCTAAATAAAATATAGATGCATCTCTCTGTTTTTCCAGTTATCATGTTACCATAAACTTCTGAGGGCTGATACACAAGACTATTTGGACAATGTGGCTAAGTCACTTTGGCCACTGCACAAGGTAAATGCTATCTGGCCAAGGTAGTATGGCTGCATTGTGCTCATTTTCTTAGTAGTCCTGATGTCAGTAGGGACCACAGAGCTGGGGGAAAATTACACCAACTCTGCACTTTTTTGGTATGGAATTAGGCATACCTTCACCTGCTTCTGTAAAGTAATACTGACCCTCATTTTGCCACAGGTCTCTATCAAAAGTAGCTCAGCCAGGATGGAGAGCCAGCACCCCTGTTTCTCCCCAAAACTTATTAGCCACCAGACCTACTTCAGCTCCAAAAAATGTGAATATGTATCCAAAACCAACTTTGCAGATGGATTTTGCTTCCATTAAATTCCATGGTGAAAAAAGCCACATATAGGGTTTAATTTAATTATGGGCATACAGCACTTGAAAAAAAAAAAAAAAAAAAGCCTCATATTTGGATTTATGGAATTATTTTACTGAAAAAGAATTACGTTACATATTCAAATCCCTGGTGGCTACTAATGTTTTATTAAATACAGTGTAAATCCAGCTGCGACCATGCAATAAAACCTCTGAGGGGCAAAAAAAGAGAGTGTTTTATATTTGATTTCTGCACGCAACAACTTGGTCTCCTGAATACTGCCCATATGCCATTATGCTCTCCTTGACATTGATCTTTAATGGGGTCTCAATATGCTGAACCCCTGCTTAAATGTACAGAAGGAATACGGTAAGATTACGCACCACCTCTAAAATTTCATATATCTGGCCCACTCACAAAACAAAACCTTGTGCTAAGCTATTGTACTAAAGTATTTAATATCAGTTAATAAAATACACAGAAATTCAGCTTGTAGTAAAAGAAGTCTGATTTCATTACAGAACTTCAGGATATAATGATGTGACTCTGTGGACAGTCACCCATAGTAATTAGCTGGAGAGTAAATCCATTTGTTTTTTGCTTTTTTTCATCAGGACATGCATTTTCACTCTTATGTGCCCAGGGTTTGAAAGGTTTACATTACATAAAATTAGGACTATATAAACTATGAGCTTCATCTGTTTTCTAATATGATTGCCCCTTCCCTTCAACAGAGTAGCCTAATTGATAGCCTCCATTGTATGCAATGCACGTCAATAAATACTGAACATGAATGTGAATCAATATTGTGTTAGCACTGGGATTATGCAAGCTATTTTCTCCCCTTTTATTTTTTTTTCCAGAAGAGATAAATATAAGTAAATAAAATGACTTTGTCTGAAATTCTGCCTGGGGATTTAGTTTTGCATTTCCCTGTAGAAGCACAACATCAGAAGTCACTCTGGTCTCCAGTACTTTGGCCCAATGTGGACAATAGAAGCAAACACCTAGGCAGGCTGCTGGGAAGGACAGCCCTTTTCACTAAAAAAACAAGTGCAGTTGCAGAGGCAAAAAGATTTGACTTCTGATATCTTCTTTTTTTTTTTTTTCTTTTTCAAGCCACAAATTAGAGAACAATTTATGAGAGCCTAGACAATAATTTATAGGACCAATATTGACTGCTCTTGACCCTGCGTGTTATTTTGCAGGCTAAACAATGCCAAATCGCTTAGATGACCCAATACCATGCCAAAATCCATAGACACACGATATATATTACAAAAAATTTTTAAAGCATGGCAAAAACACAACCCAGTGATAAATGACCACAGTATTTTAGATCAGTTCTTGCAAATGCAGAGCACAAGAGCTTCAGCAAGTCTCTAACATGTTGGGAAATGAGGACTGGAAAAGAGGTATATAATGTTAGGACCTGTTACCCATTAGATCAAAGTTCAGATCTAAGCCCAGAAAGACAAGAGCTTACAAAAAAGCTCTGGACCAGTCATTGCCTATAAACACTCAAGTGCTTCAGATGCCGTCTAGCCTACTTGCTAAAGTGCTTGACATTGCTTTACGTGCCCTCGGGAGAATTGCCTCTGATTTCCGAGGGGTCAGAACTCGTTATCCCAATGGTGACAGGTTGGTGCAGAAACCCTGCGCATCCTCCTGCCCCCTTCCAACAGGCACCGTAAAGTCCTGCCTTGCACTTATTGTCTGCTTTGAGAACAAGGGCAATTGGTTTTGGTTTTGGTTTTCCAAAAGCACCTAAGTGAAAATAAGTGGATTTTAGATATTTAAGAGACTTGGGAATTTAAAGTAATTTTTTCCAGAAATGTTTAACTACACAATCACCTCTGAAGACCTGATCTTCTAAAGGGCTCAACACTAATGTAAATACCAAGGTTAATGGCCAAATTTTTTAAGGAACTAAATGCTCCAAGGTTGTGGTAATGTTTGGCTTTGTGAGGCTAACTTTTAGATTGAATATGTTCATCATCAGCATATTTATTTAGAAGGTAGAAACACTTCAGTATAAATCCTTTCTGTCCCAATTTTTTTTTTACAGAAGTGAAATCTATGTCAATCACATCTGAAATGACTGCCCTAACCACAGGTCTTCGTAGGGAATAAGTCTTTTATCGGTATTGCAATTGTAACTATTATTTTATACAGAATGTTTTCATTAGAGGAGAGGCTGGGACGTTGGTCCCTAATCGCATGGTTACAGAATCATTCCATACTTGCTTTAGTTGAGCTTTTGGTTGTTGGAGTTTTTTTCCATTGCACAGAAGTAAAATAATTTTCATTTATTCCCAGTGAGATGTATGGGTATTTCTATACTGAAAGTTAGCAAAAACTTTTTAATTATATATATTTGAACATACATATGTATGCACATTTATACAATGCAAATGAAAATCTGCATTTGCTCAGACTGTTGTGTATGCACAAATGCATAATAGGCAGCAGGTAAAAAATAGTTGTAGTGACCTCTTAAAAATGTGCTGCATTTCTTGCAACGGAATTTATTTACCTTTATACATAGAAAAGGAAAAGTACCATATTTTAAGGATGTATTTTGCAGATTATTTTTCCCGTAGCAGCAAACCTTTTCTGCACAACTACTCACACCAGATGAATTATCGTTTTCCTAGCTTGAATCTACAACAGTTAATTTAAATGGTGACTTGTGGAGAATGTATGGCTAAATCAAGTCTTTAGTTAGAGGGCTCAGCTTAATTTTCTGTGGCATCTTATGTCACAATATGTCACATCAGTGTGGCTGCATGGGCGGATGGGATACTCTTAAAGAAGGCATCACTCTTAAACGGCTTTTTCTGAAAAGCCAAAACACCAACCAAACAAAAAAATGTTAATGAACTGGATCTCCATGTGTCAATCTGTTCTTTTGGTTAATTACTGTACCAATAGAGGAGTTCAAGGAGAAAAGAGGACACAGGTTTGCACTGCACAGTCGTTTCACACGAACCTTTTGAGTTCCAATCTGTGCTGACAAGGTCTCTTAACCTGGAGTACTGTCCCAAAGTACCTGAGACATTAACAAGCCCGCAAATTCCAACTTCTTTTTTTTATTTGCCTCCCACCCTTTTCCCCTTTGTTGCTATAGCAAAAATGTTTCTACTTTTCTACATCTGTCTGCTGTTGCCAACAAAACACTGGAGAACAGGAGGTGATCTTTCTGTTTTCGTTCCAGCAGCCTGGCCCTCAATGAGTTTAATCGGCTGAGAAACGCGACTGAAAAGGGCTTTGCTACCCTTTCTAACTTCACTGCTCTCAGGCTTTCTGTAGCCTAGAGAGTGACACCCTATGCCTTATTTCACTGTGGATTATTTAGAATGCTTCAATTGTGACTTGTCAATGTGGTCTGGGGTAGATCAAGGCAAAAACTCCAACAAGAAAACAGCAATGCGAATATGATGTGACTGACTGCCGCACAATGGACTAATACCTCTTAATTTGGACTTTTAGCAATCGTTTACCATCCTTGTGCCCTTGAAGATTCCAAATCCACTCTCACAGAGAAGAAAAAAGTCCTTTTCTTTTTCTTCCCTCTCCCTCCTTCTCCGCCATAACTCGAGTGTATCGATCAATGTCTCCATATGCATTTAATAGCTTTATTTCAAAGCACTTTACTCTTAAAACCCCTCTCACCAAGTCATACTACTGAAATACTGTGCAGGTGTAATTAAATGAGACAATTTTTCGCCCTGGACTGTATCCCTGTTCTCTCTTTGGCATTAGAACTACAAGATGAGGCTTGGTCATTTCTTATCTCTGGGCAGTACTGATTTTGGGTTTGTCTCCTTTTTTTTAATTATTAAAAAAAAAATTAAAGTTAAATTAATTGGTTAAAGGTTAATAGGTGTAGAGATTGACGTCCTTAGTAAAAGTATTCCACCCTAAATGACAGTGCAGGAGCCTTAATATATTATCAGCTAGTTATGCCTGTACTACACCCAGGAGTAATATGGCCAGGGCATCACTGAATGCCAAGTATACTCTGACTTTGCTGTGGAGACTGCTTCAAAGTTATTCAGTTATTGCTGGATGTTGTGACTGTATTTGCAATGTTCACTAAGAAATGGAGGGAAACCATTTATTTCACATGGGAAGTATTCACACAAGGGTTTTTTGCTCACTTCAAGATCTAGGGAAACAGTTCAAAAATAGCATTTCAGAACATCAGTGTGAATAAATTTCATACAGCTCTTTTGATAATATTTCTGTTCTTTATCAGGCACTTTTCACTAACACTTGTCTGCATGAAATTTTGCCCACAAAAAAAGCTGCAGGAGAGCCTTGTGGGTGCTCGTGCACATATATTTTCACCAAAAGGGTTAGAAGGTCAGTCGAAAGCTCTTTGCAATACAGGTGTCATCCAATGAAGACAGAGAAACGTAGCTATGCATCTTAATCAGGCATGATGAATAGGAAATACTCAAAGCAATAGTCATGGTAAATAGTCTGTGATTAGTCTACAAGCTGAAATCGGACCACATAAACCACATGCCAAAATATTTTGAACTGTGAACATATTTGTAAAGACCAAAATTTGTTAATAGATAAGTCACAAGCAGAATAAAGGTATAAATTTCTCAGAGAAGTTGTTCACAAAGGATGGAGTGCAGAGCTACAACCTGGGATATTATTGAACCTGATGACCTAGACGTGACAGGCTGGAGAGCCCATAACCAATCACCTTTGAATTCAGTGTACTGGACTGTCTATTTGAAAATTAAACAAAGACCCAACTGTAGTAATTGTGTCACCTTATGTACTTAAAGTAATTTCCCCAGCTTAGCTCAATATCTGGAGGAGCAAATGGAGAAATTGCCTGTTGTGTCACTTCTCTAAGGCTTTATATCTACTCAATTTTTTCTTCAGTGCTTTCCTACTGCTCTTCACAAAAGCATTGCAAAGTTCCTTAGAACAGGCAATAAAATGCACAGATGTCTGAGCCATCAGAAATAAAACCAAAACAAGACCTTCACACAAATGTGAAAAGGTGAGACCAAAAAAACCCCACCTTTGCATGGCTGTTTTCTTTAAGCATTGGTCCATTTTGGCTACCCTGGAGTTACTGAGAAAATATATTTATTTGCCAGATCACTGTTGTAATAGAATTACTTTATGTTTTTTAATTTAAAAATCTGAAAACAAAAACTTGCTATGATGGCTGTCAGTCATCAGGATGTGGCATAAACATGACCCTCTAATTCTATGTGGTTATTGACTCACTAAAACCCCAACATGCCCCAGAATGGACTAAGAGCACTGTTACCCTCCTCTGCAGCTAACATTGGCTGCTTGAAGAAGAGGTTTCATTCAGACTGCTCAGGCTTAGTGCCTTCTTAGGAGACTAAGGAGGGTTTTCCAGTCCATGGAGAAAGTCAGACTTGAAAGCCCCTTCTTGCCCCAAACCCCTGAGAAGAGCCAAAGCTCCTCCTAGATGAGATGCCATTAGCATTGCTGCCACCTCTCCAAAACAAATATGTGAGATGCCTCAAGCACCCCAAACCCAGCAAGGCAGCAGGGCTAGAGAAAGCACTTAGACTGATTGGCTAGCCATGGGAAAACAAAGTCTTCACTGATGCATCTTACTTCACCCCAGCAGTTTGGCTTTGAGAGAGTTTCCATGTCTGGCAACAGCCCATCCTGGTGGAACAGACTAATAATGAGGGCCAAATTCTGCTAGGTACACCATCACCTTCTTGAAGCAGAACTGTTTCCTTCACTTTGCCTCTATAAAAACTATAGGTCCTTTCTCCCTTGGCTAAGCCATGTTATCAGCCAGGGTAAGCCAACGTAGATCCACTGAATTTCAATGGATGCATGTTGCTCTACAACACCCAAAACACTGCCAGAAGGCATAATTATGGTCATAGTAGCCTAAAAAAATAAATTTCCCTATTAGCATGAAGATGAATTTAGTTAGATTCTGATTTTTCAGACTCCTATTCTTCCAGCATATTTCAAGCTAACAAGTGACTTAAACGACAACAGAACTGTCTTTAAAGTCTCCTTCAAGACTAAAAATAACCCTTCCAACTAATTGTGCTTATGTTACCTCCTTCAACAGCAATTATTTGGTTTCATCCCAACCTTCCTACTTACTCATAATTACCATCTCCTTTGACATGGTTAACTGAAAGTGAGTATTAATATGGATTTAATATTGTTTCAAAAGTTGGTGGAACACCGAGGGTGCCAATGACCCTACTTTCACTTTGTACTAAAAATGTGTTGATCTGTGGTTTTTGGCTGCTGCTTGAATTTGACTTGAAGGTTGAAAGTAAACACATCACTCAAGCACATGGTGCATGAATTAAGGTCTTTCTGTCACCAGCCTCTGCTTTTTTTTTCCCTACTCCCTAGGTCAGGCACCCCCGAGTGCCCCCCCTTTCACCTTTCCTCTCATGGGACTCTGGGGGAATATTTCTCTTGACATGAACTCCTGTGTGACTAACACCTGCATTTCTTTCAGTGCACATTTCCATGGGGGAAGTTCTGCTTTTTTCTTCTTTTTTTTTTCTCCCCTCCCCAGAAAATTTTTCTCTAAGAATGATCAGATTTTCCTAGCTACTCCAGACACACAGACCTGTTGCATTTCCAACAGCAGAAAGCACACTGCTTGACTTTGAATTCCCTTTGGCCAGGAGATCATCTTCCAAAAATGTGTGCTTTAAATGAACACAGTCCATTTTTTGATCTGCAATATTATGGGTTGTGATGGAATTGGAGACATACCAAAGCCAGGTTTTTCTGCCTCTCAGAATAATAATAATAAAACCTAATGTGGCAAATTTCTTTTGCCTTCCAGATATTAGAATGCATTCAACACATCTTTGACAAGTTTACACCTACAAGGGTTTGCTGTGTCAAAAACCTCCCTCTCAGAGGATATAGCTTTTAACAACAAAAATGATCATTGTTTGTTATAGTTTGAAGAGGTTCCTGGAACAAAATAAAGCTGTGCTGTAAAATAACTTCTCTCAGCATAACTGTCTCTACCAGGGCTTGTGCTGGCATAAATATGTTGGTCGAGGTGTATGGAGGGGGGATTGTTCTTTTTTTTATTTTTACACACTAACTGACATCTTTATTCTGGGGAACAAAATTAAGTGTAAACCAAACATTACTGTCTACAGCATTTTCTTGGGGTCAGGGTTTCCAGGGAATAATAGAAGGAGAAAGCTTCCTAAAGACATATCTTTGTGGAGTAGGGATGGGGGTTCCAATTTACTAGTCTTCATCTTATTGAGGGCAATAATTTCCCTGAAGACTTTATTGGCAGGGTATCACTGCAGAAAACGTTTGCTGCCGGCAACCCTATTATTTTCCATGAGAAATACAGTCCCGTGAGAAAGCACGTTCTCACTCTATTTCTGTGGGAAAGACCAGGAGAAGAAGAATTCCAAATCCCGCAAGACTGAGCAACTGGAAACAACACCAGAAGCCCTCTTGTTTGTGTAACTTATTGCAAAAATATCAAAGGGGGGAAAGAACATGTTTTCATAAAAATTTCACTTTGCAAGAGCTCAGTTTTAAAAAAACCCTGGATTTATATTTGACAGCCCAAAATCCCAAGGATGTTCAGTCTATTTCAGTTGTCAATTTACGATCTTTAAAACATTTTTAAAATTGACTGAACCTTAACTACATCCTACCTCATCTTGTACTAGCCAAGTTTTACAGATGCCATCTTAAAAATCAATTCAAAGAACAGCCATAAACTTGAAAGCTTCCTATTTGAAGTGTATATGGCAGAATGCAATTTTGTTTAATTTTAATTGACAGAGATGTCAGCCTAAGAGAATATTTTAGAATATTAGTAGGAACAGTAAACTCATGCCTTGACACTTTTATGATATAATGGTATAATTCTCAGGAAAAAAATCACCACTGTCAGGATTTACACAAAAGCGGTACATGTTTTACTTTTTCCTCAGTAAAGGAGTGACAAATGTATTACTAATTACACAATTACTTTATTATGTAGAACCAGTAATAAAACCCTTGACGTACACTCAGAAAGTCTTAGTGTCATTTAAAAAGACAGGATTTCTTTTTTTTTTTTTTTTTTAATTAGTATTACAAATTTTCTGGTGAGATTTCAGCCTGTGTGATGCAGTTCAGTTCACCGACCCCTGCATTTTACAATACAAAAAGCATATTTGCAAGTCCTGTTTGTTCCTAAGGAGACAAATCCTCAAGTGGTCTAAAACTGCTATCTCTACCTATTTGAGCAAGCTGAGAATTAGGCTTGAAGAAACATGATCGTCACTGCAAAAGATCCAAGCACAGTGATTTCTGTTGGTTTTCTTGGATACTGATTATTATGTGTCTTTATATTTTTTGATATGACAAAGCAACTTCACATTAAGAAATAAATGTGACCTAACATAAGCTACTCATGCTCTGAGTCCAGATGAAATAGAAGTAACAAAAATAGGAAACTTCCCTAATTTTGAAAGTGGCCAGATTCTGAACCTACCTCTTTTTTCAAAAGTCCACAAAACTGAAAACTGAGTCCTCTGTCCCCCATTTTGTAGTGGATGAAGTCCTGCTCCAAACTGTACGCTAGTGTCCCTTTGCATTGTTGCTGTAAAGAAAAATCCCAGGCAACGAGGGCCAAAGTGATGCAAACGCAAACTGAGGAACTTGGTGCTGCAGTACAATAAATATAAATGCTCCCTAACTCCTCCAGGCCTGATCTAGCAAACTACTTAAATATGCAGCTAACTTTAAGCACATGAGTAATCCCTTTGACTTTAAGAATTAGTCATGTGCTTAAAGTATAGTGCCCTGCTGTATTGGGACCTAGCCTCCAAAACAAAGTATGGCAGTGATTTAGTGATTAATTACAGCCTACAGATGGACAAGCCAGTTGGGTTAAACAAGAATTGGCCCAACCCTTTGCCCTTCTCCAAAAACAAATCTGAATAAAGGTCAAAAGAGTTTGGTTAAGGATGTACTTACCAAACTTTCAAACCTTTTGAGGACCATCCACTACTAGTAAAGACTTTCACATTGTATCCCTCCGGGAGTCCCATAGGCATAGTCAGTTGTAAACTCATTTTCCTATATGGTCAGGCACGCGTGTGGGGGTGAGGAATGAATGACAATGTAGAATGGCCAAAGCTGGTGTCCTGTGACCATGGAGCTTTTAATATGGAGGCAACGGAATCAGGATTAAGAATTGCAGCTGCTAAGATGCTAAACCCCACATACAGCTCCTATGGCTCAGATGTTATCAAGCGTAAAATCTTTTGAATAAAGCCTTACATGGGGGCACCATTGTAAACTGCTTTCCCAGTTAAAGCCTTTACGTAGCTGTAAGAGGGAAAAGGTTGTATTTTGCCGTATTATTTTCAGTAATATGTCAAAGGCCATTGAAATCAATTCCCATTAATTTTAAAGGGCTTTCCATAGTAAAAATAATGCCCAGTAAAAGCACTATAATGAAACTGCTGCTTAAACTATTCCACTCCTCTAAGGATGACCAGCAACTAATTTTCTTCCATGAGACAATATTGTACAAATTCCAGTGTTCATTTCCATTACAGAAGCTAAAGTCAGACAGGTTTCTAATGAGTAATCTCGGAAGGAGTGGGTGTGATTTTGGAGTAGTTTATGCTATAACTCTGTTTACATTTGCTTATAGTTAATCCAAATTTCCTCTCTTTGGTATATATGTCAATCTCTGTATGACATTGGCATCAAATTCTAATCCCAGCACTGCCACTAACTGGAGCTGTGGCTATGAGTAAGTTCTTATCTCTGAAATGGCATGAGAAAAAAATGACACAGTTAATGTTTTAGTCCATTTAGGAAAAAAAATGATAGAAGTTATAGTTATTTAGAAAATTGACGCAGGATTTTTGTGTCCCACAGCCTAATGGATTTGTAAATCCAGGTAAAGGCTCTCCATCAGGGATGGAAGATTAGTCTCTTTTGTTAGAATTCTGTTCAATTTAATGCTCTAGTTCTGTCCATATGTCCCTTCCCAAAATCTCAGGATTGGTCCCTACACCAAGGAGTTTCCAATCTAAGGAAACATTCCCATTGAAACAATTTCAAATTCCTGGAACCCAAAAGTCATTATCACATTGAGTCCTAAACTATTCCCTGAAATGCCTTAAATTCTCCGAGGCAAGTCCAGTATTCAGATCATGTTTACCAGGTTACTTGTAACCTAAATGAAAGTTGTCTCCAGTAGAACACCTCTTGTTGGTTTTCCTTACAAGAGTCATCCTGATTGTACATGCTGGAAGAGAACACCGTGGTGAAACAACCAAACCATTTTCCAAGGTTAGCAGCTTCTCCCTAAAGAACAAATGCTGGTCACTGACCTGATGTACAAGTGACTGACTACATTAACTACATACCTTGTATTAATTCACAGCCTGTGGTCACCCTCACTTATATGTATTTAGCAGATATACAAACAAACAAACAAAAAAAGCTAAGCTGTCTAAATTTTTTCTCTAGCTAACAGAGAATAAAAGGTCCATGACAGAAAACTTCCTCCATACAGAAGACCATAACAGAGATTATGTGTCATGGAAACTCAAAAGACAACACAGTCTTCAGCAGTTTTTCCTTAAATATTCTTGCCTTTTAGATGTTCACTTTCCTGGCAGAAATGTATACAATTTCACCCTATTCACAAATAGCAATAGTGTTTTCAATTTGAATGGGTTTATACAGTTTTGTTGACTAAGGAAAAACAGCCAAAAAGAAAATCAGTGCCACAGGTTTCCAAGACTGAGACCACAGTGTATAAGGAACCTGTGTAATGAGCAGCAAAACACAAACAGCAATTGCTGACTCCTTGAAAAGTTAAACTAGCAGCAACCACATGGGTGGAAACACCATCAACAAGGGAAAACATTATGAAAGAGAAGAAATGGATGGGCAAGAGTGATAGGAAGACTGGAGATGAAGAGGTTTAAGAAGTGAGAAGAGGAAAGAAGGCACTGATGAGTTTTTTCTTTATTTGTCTTGTGAAAGAAATGGGTAGGAAAATAAAAGTCTCCTCCATCAGGTTTGTCCCTCCTTATTCACAACAGGCACCTGGCCCATATGAAGGATTAACTGCCTGCTTGTAAACTGTTGTGTTTTGATATTAAGCCATTTTTAGCTGCAGCTTGGCCAACTGATGTGTGTGCATCTGCCACCCCATAACTCAGCCATGACTTCTATCCTGCTTTGAAGAGAGCACCACAACTGGACTGGCATCCCCCATGCCAGCTTTCAGCCCTCTGAGATTTGCATTGAGTTTAGGGGATTATCACACTTTAAAATGGAGGCTTTGTAAGGAAAGAGTAAAAACAGTCATCACTAAAGCAGTACAGTAATGCTTTGTACAGCTGAATAACAACAGTGGAAATGGTAGGTGGCACACCTTTCTCAGAAGCTATTTTTAAACATATCTGGTATTTTTTTGGACAGTATAAAAAGTTTCAGTCCATGTTATTGACTAACAGGCTATAAAACCTCAGGTTTGAACAAAAAATTGAGCTCATTTTTGTGATCCCTAAAAGAGCTTCAGAGCCACTACAAATAACCACATAAATGCCCTTTCCTTGATTTTCCAGAACTTTATATAGCTTAATAGATAGAGAAACCTGATTCAAAATCCGTTGAAGTCAATGAAAATATTTCCATTGACTTCGGTGAAAGCTGCATTTGGCCTAAAAATGATCCATTATGTGAGGCAAACTTGCCCACTGAGTTCTAGCCAGATCTAATTTTAAAAGAGTTCAACTGGAAATCATCACCCATTCTTCCGGATGCTGTGAAGAAAAAGGCTTCTTTATTCCTTAGCTCAGACTCATTAGGTTTAAGATCTACCATAGGACTTACCACATCTGACTAACAACTATTAAGTTGCCTTCCTTTTTCAGTACTTTTGTCCTCTGCACTGCATAAAATCAAGCTTTTTTTGTGTTTGGGGATGGGTTGGTTGTAGGTTTTTCTAACATTAGTATCTTATCCTGCTTTATTGGCTCCAAATTTTTTCACAAGATGCTGCCCATTATGGATACTTGACAGTCAATCCCTTCCTAAGTAATATCAACATTACAATGTATTCTAGTAACACACAAAAAAAAACCCAAATAGCTGATTTTTAGTAATATTGGCATGAGATTTTAAGGTAAGCAATAACAAGAATGTGTCTCATAAAAGAATGCAATTCTGAAATCTGTAAGAATATCTGATTTAGCCAACAGCTTTTACACAGATTATCTGTTACCTTCCATTTCTAACAAACCATGTTATGAGATCATACCTCTCTGTCTCATCTATCAGCCAGTTTCAATTCTGATGACAGGAGGAGGAGGAAAGTCTCGAAAGATAATAAAATCTCTTGCAAGTCTCACAGATGCTTAAGTTTCATGGAAATGGAGGCTGGTTAGCAAAAAAGGGGACTTCAGTTGGAGCCCTCACCACAGAAAAGAGTGAAGTAATCTATGTGAGGAAGCTACAAAGGACAAAGCTGTGAAAATTCTGTACGGTTCCTTGTATTTGGCTTTTGCTTCCAAGCAATGTTTTGGGAAGCTCACATTATACAGATAAACAAGTACACTATTGAGTGAACACATATGAGTCGAGAAAAATTTTTTTTCCCATGATGATCACATCAGAGTGGATGTAGAGGCTTGGTTATGAAGGCAAAGCTTTGGGAATGGCCAAGAAATCTGAAAAGGCCAATGTCCTAGCAATTCCCATTTCCCTTGAAATGCTGAGAGATTCACCATTGTGTAGAAAAACTGGAGTGGTTCACAGGCTTTGCTGCTTGGAGGCAAATCTCCCCACATAATGACCTTCAAAGTATATTTTTACACCCCCGTGGGTTTTCACATTCAAAACCTACTGTAAATATTGCTAGTCAGAAGGGATTTGCAATGGAGCTAAGATGCAGCCTGCCTTCTGCAGCCCTTGTTCACCCTAAATAACAGTTTGCTCCATGAGGATTTCTGCTGACTTCTGCAAGGGCATATGACTCTACTCCACGAAATCTGTCCCAAAGCCTAGATCAAAACCCAAATCATGGTTCAGCTCCACCCTTGTAAAAGAATACTGTTTGACCTAAAGAAAAAATGTTGAAAATGAGGAGGCCACGAGATTTAATTCCAGATGACCTAGGATCTGTCACTGGCCTTCTCAGTGACTCTGGATAACTCCCTTCATTTCCCATGCCCTAGTTCCCTCAGCAATAAGTTGTATCAACCTCTACCATGGATCAGTATCAGATTTGAAGATGAAAGTCACTACACAAGGATTATTAGTTGTTATTTTTTAATAGGATACCAAAAGTGGTCTGTAAACCTCAGCAATAGGAAGCACATGGGAGGCCAGAAGAGTAAAATTAGATAAATTGGATCACTTAAGCAATAGAAATAGAAAACCTTTCTTTCATTTTTATGTGATACAGAAGGTTCATTATGTGCTGTATCGACAACATAGTATTTCTCAGTGTCACCTGTTCATTAAACAGTCATTTTAAAGGCAGTTGATGGGTTCCAGTATCATACAATTCATCTAATAAAAGTATTCATTAGTTTGTATATCCTTTTTCCTGCTGGTCTGGTAATCCTTAAATAAAATGTCTCAGAAGTCCCAAAGGTACTGATTCTGATCTCACACTAGTGTATATAAGTAAATCCATTAAAGTTAATAGGTTATTGTCCATTGATGTAAGAAAATCAAGGCTAATGAGGCTACTTGGGTATGCAAGAATTACAGGATCAGAACCTACTGTCATTTAATATTTTGGAAGGTTATGCGCCTTTTCAAGATAGGACATAATTTTCCTTAACATAGCTTTCAATAGAGGTGCATTAGCCTCTAGTGGCAGTAGAGGTGATATATTGTATCGCTAATTTAAAGGATTATGCATGAAAATGAATATATTGCAATAATTATGAAGTCTTGTTTGACTTCACTTTTCCACATTGTACTTTGTCATGCTTTAAATACTTCATGGATTTGAAAAGCAAAATTAAGATGCTGTAAATTGGGGTGAAATAAAAAGCTTATTAGCACATTCTTAGAGCAGATTTAGGTTTGAAATATTTTTTGTGTGATTGCCATCATTACTGCACTTGTATCTGAGCAATGCCTCTACCTATTTGATTGCGAGCATGTGTGAGTTTGTGTGTGCACGCGCGTGCAGAAGGGGTCACGACATTTATTAAAGCAGTCAATAAGGCACGCACAGGACAGGCGTCTAACCCTGGAATATATTTATATTTATACTCATTTCTGATATGGAAACTAAAGAGGAAAAATCAATTGGAATCTAACGTTTCATTGTCCTTCACCTTGACTCTTTGGTTTAAAGTAAGCAGTTAAAGAATAAACATTGCTGGGAAGAAATAAATAAATAAATAGATGAAAAAGCCACTCTCTAACATTATTAGGACTTCCAAAGTAAATAAAAAGTGGTAGAGCTGAGAGCAAATTGCTGCAGTGGTGCCAGGGAGAATCCTGATTTTAGCACCGCTGTACCAAATTTGTCATTTAGGAAAGCTCTTGTTCCCTTTATTGAGTTCCACTGTAGTGAACAATTTCTGCCTGCATCCCTCGTGTGTCCTTTTGGTTTATTATCTTTCACTGTGAATTGAGCATCCACAATCAGTTTCACAGGAAGCCTAATTTCACACACTGCTTATACATATGATGAGGACTTCCCTTTCCCTCCCCCCTTCCCCATCCCTTCTCCCAATGTTCTTATCAAATGAAGAATTGTGGATAAGGGTTAGGTGCAGATAAACATGAGTGTAGCACTTCCAGAAAGGTCATGATCCCCCCATAAGGTGCTTCTTGTTATGCCTGACCTTCAGATTTTCATCATCAGCCCGCCTGACAACTTAATAATGCAGAGGTGCAGGATTCATTTCTCCCCTCTGAGAGAGCCAGTACGGGACGCCCTTTTCCCTGATTATTTCCCTGCACTCCCGGCTGCCCTTTATAAGCCAACCAGAACTCCATCAATCATGCTCTTCTCTCCTTTCCTCCTCAGCCCCCAGTCCTGAAAGCTCGAAAGCTGCAATGTCCCCTTTTGTCTTGCGCTGCTACACAGCTACAACAACAACAGAAAAGACTCACCGCCTGAAAACACCCTTCGCAGGCAGCAATCCACCTTCCTATTTAAAAGAGAGGGTCTTTCAGCTTTCCTCCATGCTGATTATGTTATCTTACAGAATAACTCTTCATGGGCCCTGCTAACTGTCAAAGGAGGGAAGAAATTTCAGCTGAAATTAGAAGTTTTGATCCCATTTTATTGTTCTTTTTTTTTCTCATTTCCCTTTTTACTTTTTCCTTCTTGTTCTTGCACTTGTAGTTTAATAATAGTAAAATGAAGGGGAAAAAAACTTTCCGGAATTATTCCCTCTTTTTTTTTTTTTCTTTTTAAAGATAAGGGAGATGCAAAGACTTGATATATTCAGGGTATTAAGCATGTCAGTTTATTGCAATGAAATAACAGAAAAGTTTGGAAGAAAGTCTTCTTAGGATAGGCGGATATTGATTCAGATCAGATTTTAAAGACTGCAATAAACTCATGTTATAAAATATGTATTCCCTTCACCCCCAGCCTTACTAGTGCTTTTTCAGCCAATGTTTCCTAGAGTGAAAACGGGATGATAACGCACCATGAGCATCTGGTGAGAGCGAAGTACAGTATGTTCCCTGACAGAGCAGGGATATGCCAAGGCCATCTCCTATTGCCTAAAGCAGCTGCCATTTGTATCTCCAAGAGGGGAGGTATCCCCTGGTAAGCTACAGCTCAGCTGGGTATGAGAGCTACACCACACCCAGCAAGCAAGCTTAGATCCTACCCTGCCCAGTGGCAGCAGGATGCAAATCTGTGCCCAGCTGGATAGCGAAGTTAATGCGGTAGCCCAGCTCACCCATTAAGTCACTGTGCTGGATCTGTAAGAATAAATAAATAAATAACAGAGCTGCATGAAGCACCGTAAAACCACTCATTTGCCAAATATCAACATTGTGGCTGAAATTAAGTTTTCCTCACTCCTCCTGTGCCTGGATGCACTCAGATAGCACTGGTTCATGAGAAAGCCTAAACTCATGGCTGTGGGGTTTTTTAACTGAACAGCCACCTCCCCATGGAAAGAAAAAACCTGCTTAAAAGCAGAGAAAACAGCCTCAGCACTATTCAGGCTCCCAAACAGGTATTGTGGGAATAATTGGGAAGCCCCTGAATAATGTTTTAGCATCTGAATTATTTCATACATCGTAGATTTGGAAAATCCCAACACAGATTTGGAGCCTGTAGTGAAATATGGAATTGCATTTACTGGTTGTGAAAGCTAAATATCTCTTCAGAGCCTTCTTTTTGTTAATTAAAAAAAAAAAAAAATCTTTCTATGAAGATCTTCCTTCAAACTAATAACATGTCAAAGATTGCAAACTGCCATCAGAAGAGAGCTGGAAAGACTAGCAAATGTTCAGGAGATGCAAGAACAGGGAGTTTGCCCTAAATCCCATTGAGTCGATTAGTGTTGCTTCTCACTCCAGTATGCTCTGGAAAAAATCCCATAGGATCATCTGGTTCAATTTCTGGCTTTTCTCCAGTTCAGTCAAGGGTCTAAGTCTAAAGAACATCTTAGAAAGGTCAGAAAGCATGAGTCAAAACTAAAGAGTTAGGAAAAAAGTTTAAGAAATGTTTGAAAGGAGAAGGAAGGAAGGATAGAAAGGATGAGGCACAGCAGAGGAAAGGGAAAGATCACTCCGAGATGCTGGAGAAGAAAAATAGATGAGTGATAATGATCTACGGGTGGGGGAGAACCTGTCTGAGGGAGAGACGCAGGTTTGGACAGCAAAGGGAAGCACAAACAAATGAACCAGAAAAACAGGAAGGAAAGCAAAGCAAACTTGTACATACAGAGGAAAAGCGACAGGAAACCTGCAGTGCCCAGTATCCTTTCTTGACCACTAGACGCAGGAAATCACACTTCAAAAGGACAGCCAAGAACTGGGGACCTGATAAGAGTGATAAAGATGCCATTGCCACCAGATCAAAGTGTCGGAGGGAGGGAGGGAGGAGATAGAAGGAGGAAAAGAAAAGGAATAAAGCACAAGAAGTCAATCTTAAAAGAGGCTGGAGTTCTTTTTTTTTTTAATTCTCATCCCAAAACGTGCCCAGCTTGTGTCTCTGAGTGGGGAAGGGGACTCCCTGGGCTATTAAAACCACTCCCAAGCCAAGCTCCGTTTAAGCTTCACAACCTACAGCAAATGCAAATCCTTTGCTTGGCACCTCTACTTCATTTCAGTCTTCATCAGCTGCAGCAGCAGTGCCAGTGGCTGTCCCCAGCCCTTTGGCAAGGCTTTCCTAGCGGTCCCTCACCTGGGACCCAAGCTGCTCCGCTCCCCCCCCCGGTCCCCAGGCTCAACGCTCCCAGGGGCAGCACAGGGAGCTGCCCCAGTCTCCGGGTGGCATCTTTGTATGGCCCCAAACAAACAAGGTATAGAAGGACACTCAGGGTCAGGCTGTTCTTTAGATTTGAGTTTCCCTCTGTGAAACACTGATTTTGTAGGGAGGAGGGAGATTGTCCTCTACTGACACTTGCCAAGGGAAAATGAGGAATAGTTTGGATCCTGACCAGAGGGCCATGGCTACATCCAAGCCCTTGCAAATTGACTTGGCAAGAGAGGATTCTCTCGAGGAGTGAGGAAAACCAGAGAGATGTCAGTCAGAGAAGTAAACACCATATGCTTGTCTCGCAGCATCTGACGGTAGTGAAGTGGACAGAGCAGAGAGGCTGGCAGATCTGAGAAATAGGGCAGTGTAAATCAAGCCACATTCTCCTTTCTCTGCTTCCCAGAGGAGTTCCACAGACACGAGCAGTGTATTCCTTCTAAATCCAGGGGCTCTTCAAAGCCGATTGGTGTTTTCCATACTGATTATTTACGCTAAGCCTTGATTGAATGAACTGTAGGTTACAGAGAGGTGACTTTTTTTGAAATGTATGAGATAAATCCTTCCTTGTCTAGAGGGCAAAGAGTTAGTGAAAGAAATGGAGAGACTACAGAACCATTTAATATAGTGTACTTGGTTTTAAATAAAAAAATCTTCTCCAGCGATTTTTTTTTAATTTCCTCAGTGCTGAAAATTTTGCTGGCAAAGGTTGTCCAATATCTTCATTTTTCATAGTAAAATGTTGTCATTTGACTCATGTGAAGGTAGCAAAGGTGGGGGGCAACTGTTCTCTGGTGCACCTTTCTACCTATTGCCTCCTTCAGTTGAAATTTGTACCAGGACCACGATTCTCTCTCTAGACTTCTCCAGAAATGCTATTAAACAGTGGAGACAGGCTGCAGAGACGCCAGCAAGACTCCAGTCCTTGAGCAAAACTCATTCCTTAAGTCCATCAGTAATTATCCATGTGGCATTCAGCCCATCAGGTTGCTACTGTTTAAAGAATTGGTCTTAAGCATTTTAAAAGCTTTTTGAAAACACAGAGCAAAGATTATAGTTATAGAAATAAACAGTTGAGAAGCCAGACTGCAGACAAAAAGGTAGGCTGTTGATAAGACAATTTGGTGAGGAAGGAAAAAACTTGCTAGAAAAAGTTATTGAACTTCAGGGTAGAGCAAAAGCTTCCGAAATGTGTAATGTATTAACTTACCCCAGACATATTTTGACAGCTATAAGAGGAAATAGCTGAATTAGAAGTTTTACAAGTGCAATCTCTGACAGGTTTTACACCAAATATTTACTTTTTTATTCATTAGGTTAATAAACTCATAACCTCCTCTTGCACTGGTCATTTCCTGATGGGATCCAATTTTCTCCTATCTGTCCGCAACTTGCCCATGTGTTCGAAGCAAGTTTCAAACACAGGTATATGTTCAGAGCCACCATTCATCTTGGAGGAGGTGGCTCTGAAGCCAACAGCTCTGAGCCATTTCAGCTCAAAATCAATGGGAGATTTACTCATGTGATGATCGTAAATTTAAGCTATTCAGGAGTGTCATTCTGTTCAGCAAAGCTTTCTATTCCTCTTGTTAGCTCAGTGCAGGAGTTTCCTGCCTTTTAGCTTACAATTAGGAAAGCTTTTTGAGCCTTGACTGTTGTGTCTCAATTCTTAGCTCTAGAAAGCTGATAATGAGAGTACAAAATTATTCCTTTTCTTCTGATTCTTCCCTTGTTATTTAACTTGTATGTAATGCACACAATAAGTCTAACTATTTGAGTTGCTAATATCAGTATGGCAGAAATGATGGTCTAGGACATGGATTTTATTTTCTCTGGTAATGCATGTTCTCTCAGAGTATCTAACATGACTGACCATTAAAAATCTCCTACTTCACTGTAGTAAGAGTATAGCAGGAATGGTATCTGTGAGCAAGTGGAGAGTAAGCAATACAGAATGTGCCAAATGGAGAATTATTAAAAAAAAAAAAACAAAAAAAACCACACTAAATTGTCTGTACACATATTGGCTAGTTTAAAAATGAAAATTTTTATCGGGGAAAATTAATAAAAAATAAAAGCAAAAGAAAATTATTGTAATAAGAATCTGAGCCATAATCAATAACACAGTGAAAACTTTTTGTTGTTGTTTAAATACATTAAATGTTCTAACATAATCAAGTTTTTTCCTATCAAGTCTAATCCAATGGCTCCTCTTTACTGCATTCTATTTTTGATTTACTATTTTAATGTTAAAAATTCCTCCTGACCAAAGACATATGAAAAATCCATATTTTGTCATTGTATTATTTTTATATTCTCTTTTAATGATATGGTATAAAAATCCTATTCTAATAAAGGACATGTGTAGCATAAATACACTAAGACACTTTTATATCAATGGCAAAAATCTGTAGTCATTTAATACCCTAGTATGATGGATAAGAGCTCAAAAATAGCTTCAGAGGAGTAACCTTTGTGCTAAATTAACAAAAATAAATATTAACTTCTGAAATATGTGATAGAAAATCTTTAATGAACCCCCCCCCAAAGTATTCATTCAAAAAGATGTATCAGTTCCTAACCCAACTCAAATGAAAATGGTCATTTTCATCTGCTAAATATTTTCCCAGGAATAATCATTGTATTTTATGAAAAGTTGAACAAAAGATCATGTCAGAACTAAGATTTGTGTGAAGAGAGCATATCCTACATGAAACTGAAATATCAATTTCGTTAAGACCCCTTTATGCCTTTCTGCTAAAGCTCTTCCTCCTTACTTCTTCCTAACAAAGTGCATCCAGCTTCCTCATGTCCCAGTTCAGCGATCAGTACCACTGCATGGTCAAAAATTTACTTTTTTTTTTTTTTTTTTTGTGGGACCATTTTATTTCTCTGCCTTTTTTACCAATATGCCAAGTTGGGTCTCTTTTGGCAAACAAACCCATATTTTTGTTTAAAAAAAGAAATAAGTAAAACTAGCAGAAAACTGTTTTTCTCTGTAATAATACATTATTATTCAATTTCTAATATTTCATATTAAAAAGCCAGAAAAATAATTTTTTTAAAACTTCAAATACATTTTCCAATCAGTTTTTAATTGTTTCATTGTGCCACTCCACTGCAAAGGCTTCCTAACACCTCCCAGCGTGATTGTTTCCTGCTAACAGAGACATTTTGCAGACAGATTGAGCGTCAATATTATTAGCAGCAAATTATTCACATTGCATGAATAGCCTTATAATCGTTATTTATTGTGAATATTCAGGAACCTATTGTTTTTAAAATAATAACTTTTAATAAGCTCTCTCTCTTGGTTCTGACAGCATCTTACAGATGTTATCAAGGTTTAGGGCAGCAAGAGATAAAAATGTTATTCTTCTGATTCAAAGAGTGACAGTGACACCAAAACCGAATTTGTCCCTAAAATGCTAAAGACTGCAGAAAACATGTGTAACAACCTTGTGTCCGTACTATCGGGCACTAGTACTTGTCTGCTTGTGTGGTACATAGATAAAGGTAGGGAACGAGTAGCTGTATCAACCAGTTTGCTGCTAAAATAGCCTTTCACTGTTTATTTTCCAGCTAAGTCAATTAGGCAAGGTGGTGCATCAACATTCAGTACGTGCTGATTTCAGATATATTGGCAGGATTTTAAATAAACACCAACGAAAGGAGTATACATCTGTTAAAAAAAAGGCAAACTCTTAGGGAAATAAATACTAAAGGTGGCATGCTATAACCCAAAACCACAGGAATTAGAAGACTGCTTTGTTGTTGTGTCAGTATTTTTTCTGCAGATGACTTCATTTCCCAAATAGCGTTGTTGTGGGTTTTTTTAAACACAAAACTTTAAGCTTTCTCAGTTACAATGTTGTCTTGTTTGAATGCATGCATAAATAAATTTTGATCATCTGCTTCAAACTTAACTTTATGTGAAAGAATAAAGAGGTAGTTTTGAGCTATCTAATTAAAACACTGAGACCTGCCCCATGAAATTATTCCAGGTTTATGTCACTATGTATGCTGCTGTAATTCAAAGAACCTGATCATCCCATTTCAGGTCAAGGTGCATATAAATTGTAGAGGCAGAATTTGCAAATACATTTTTGGAAGGACACGCCCTGATCAACAGGGTTATGCTCTGCAGGCACGTTAGCGTGAAGATGTGTGGATAAAACAGAAGGGGAAAGTGAAGTGTTCAAGGTCAGAGAGCAAAATAGGACAGGATCAGTGTTCTGCCCACTGTATCTATAAATCAATAATTATCCCAGTGTAACACTTAAATAACATTTTTTATGCATTTGGCCCACAAGTTGATGCCTACCTTTATCTCCCCCTCTTTGATTAGTCGGAGCTCCATTTCATGGATTTGTTCCTGCCATGCTACAAAGGGTTAAGAGATGCAGCTCACCAGAACAATGACTTTTATGGACGGCATTTCTCCTCCTCATCCCTCCAGCCTCTGCTTTATTAAACACTTGATCAGTTGGCTTAAAAATTAACCATATGGTGCTGTTTGTAGGGTATAGATTCAAGGCTCAGGAAGGGCATGATCTATTTAGCCTGTCTGGGCAAATTATTTCAGTGTGAACATCACAGTCTACTTACTGTCATTAGTGGAACATGAGCAGGAGAAGACTATGTAACTTTTTAAACCATGGACCCACAAATAAACAAAAATGCCATAAGAAGTCATCTGATGACTGAAGACAGTAGCATATAGAAAAAGTGTGAGGAGCTGTGAGTGCATTGATTTGTTTCCAGTGCATTACTCTACTTAAGTCTGTTCACCATCACCTATTAATGGTACAGTCACTAGAACTGGGTGAACTACAACATCTGTGAGCACCCATCTTAGTTCAGAACATCTGTTTCACCCGTGTTTATGCCATCCTACTATTTGCTTTATGGAAACCTTCAGGCAAGTAGTTTTTGTTCAGGTAAAAGTTTGGGGAATAGATATTCTGACCAGGGAAGTGGCTATATTCCCACAAAGGTAGTCTTGCATGGATTGCATATTTGATGTTCTTTCTTCTCTGGTTCAAAAAAAGTTATACTAATCCAATAAGAGGAAGAAAAAATAACATGTGATCTAGGTTACTAATCATCTGCCAATTAACAACCCTGAGCATTAAAAGCATGAACAGTTTATAGGATGAAATGTGCCAGTGTACAGCCATGCAAATAATTACTAAAAAAGAATCAATTTTTTAAATAGCTGCACATAAGCAGAAAAAGTATTCATCCCAAAAGTCACTGTAATATGAATAATTTAAGCAACTCAAATAAGCAACATTAAGCATCCTTTGCAATGTCACCAAAATCATAGAAATGGTAGTCAGAAATCTTCTGTACTCTTCTGACTCTGTGCCCCATGGGAAGTCATGGTACATCTAGGCGACCCATGAGTATGTCTGTCTGTAAAATGGGTATTTTAAATAATACGAATCTAATCTCCAGGCTCTTCGCAGTCCAGTTAATGTTTGGGAAGTGTTCTCAGATTGCTGGATAAAAGTGCTACATTAGTTCAAACAATGATGATGATTATCTTTCATGGATTTTTATCCTCAGTGAAAAGCAAAAAGAATTACTGGCCAATTTTGTCTAGTAAAAGCTGAATACTTGGAACACTTCCTGTTCATACTCATTCTGTGGCTTTCCTGTGTCTGTCTTATGTTTATCTTCATTAAGTGGTATAATGCAAGTCAAAATAGCTACAAGTAAACTGTCTGCTGGATAGGGAACAGTTGTTAGCTCATGGGAAATGGATTGTAAAAAATGTGCTCCTCTGACTTCAGAAAAGAGCTCTAAATTGATCCATTTCCAGTTCAAGGCTCCTTAAAACATACTGAGCAATCTCACCTGATATTTCATCACCATCATCACATGTCTTTCTAGTTCAACAGGGGATGGATTACTCTGAAAGTTTTTGCCTCTATCAAAGTTCAGCAGAAAGTCCTGATGCACATGGGAAGGCAGGGAGAACATCTTCTATACTTACTGGAAGCCCGTTCGAATAAGCAATTGTCCTGAGTTCTTTGAACTTTGGAAAAAGTGGAGATGCAGTCATATAGAAGATGAACTACTTCCCTTGAAGGAGCACAGCACATATCTGTGCAGATTGATGGAGTCATAAGTCACTAGAAGCTAACCTGGGTACAGCCTGAGGTAAAGCTGAAAGCTAAAGTCATTCCAGGTGGGCTGGTGGAAGGAAAAAACCAAATCCTAGACATTCACATATGAGGTCGTAACTTCTGTTCCATTGCAGCCCACGTATAAATATTTTAGATTTATATTTTAGAAGTTTTAAGCCTCTCTATAAAATGCATTTAACTTCAGGTTTTATTTTAAACTGCCTCTCAAGTCAGTGAGGTGCCATGCTCTCTCAAGGATTTCGGGCAAATCTCTCTTGACCAATCCAAATCCATAAGCCAAACCATATGATTCCAAAATACCTTCAATTGCCTCCCGGATCATATGTCCACATCTGGAAATGATGGATATTCTCTTCCCAGCTGTAGAAGAGGGAAATTCTGCATTAGGCTAAAAACACTGTGTAAATTGCAAAGGAGAAGGGTCAGCTTTCTAAAATTACAGTGGTCAAGGCAAGTCAAGCACTTTAATGGTAGGCTCAGATCCGAGATCAAAATCGTTTTACAAATCTCCAAGCAATTCTACCTATAAACATGCTGAACTTTTTGGTTGGTTTTACAGTGAAGGTAGCCAACGAGCAACAAATTCTTAAAGCTAGAGACTAATCTCCCTTCACAAGGGACACAAAGCAAGTGTGCTCCATAAGGATGAAACTGTGCCCCAAATTTGGTTGACGTAAAGCAGAAGAGAACTTTCTGATGGGAAACAGTTGTAAATCATAGGAAGATCAATAGAAAAGAACAATTCAAAGCTGAAATCATAGTTTTGAGCTCACCTTGCTGAAATCACTTTGTCTAAAATATTCTTAAAACATTAAAGAATTTGTTGGTCAATAACAACAGGAAAAAACTATTTAATAAAGAAAATGGGAAGCAACTATGGAATATATATGATGTATGACTGAATTTAAGTGGTCACTTATGTTACCCTCTTGTACCCCTTTTCTTAACTTTCTATGTATAATTATCCATGCTGAGATGTCATCTTCTATAGTCTAATAAGAACCACTCTCATATTAAGTGATACACAAATAGAGGAGTATTCATTGGAAGATATGTCATTATATGTTATCATTAGTGATAACACCACATTAATAATTAAGAGGAAACAAATAGTCCATTTGTCTGCCTATGCTTCTGAGTCATTACTTCACTAAGTCTTGTCTGGGAAAATCTTATTAGTTCCAAAACGAAGCATGTTACATCAGACCTTAGGTAGAATGAAAACATTCTCTAGAAAGGACCACAGTATAGACTGCATTTCCCAGAGGAAAAAAAAAAAAAAGAAAAGGGAATTTTCATGAGGTTTTTTTTTCTTATATTACATTTCTCCATTCCGGTAGCTTGGAAATATATGAAAATGATGAGGCAAAGGAAAAATGTGTTGTCTGAAGATCTCTGAAATTACAAGATCTCAAAGCTAGGGTATGCAAATCAAAATTAATTACTATTGCACCAAAGAAAACTATGCTGAAGTTTGGGGATTGGTATAACTGCACATTCTTGCCAGATATCCATCTAAAACTCTTGAGTTGGGAGCAAATCTTGCAAGATAGCTTTCTCACAATATTTCTAATAGCTTCTGTTTTTAGAGAGGCTAGAGATAACAGGAAAACAGTACATGTCCATGTTATTTTGACTCTTGCATCTAAGTGCTGGCTGGAATACAAGGGACTAATTCCAGAGCTGACGTAAATAAGCTTACTCAAAGACAGTGAGACAACACCAATTTACACAAACCATGGTTCAAGCCTGGGAAATTCAGATACATGCAGAAGTTTAGATAAGATACATCTAGGCAAATATTTTAGGTATGTATACACATCTATATATAACACTTTCTAAACCACTTTAAACTCAATCTACGTATATGAGCTGCTTAAAAATAAAAAGAATCTACTTTTGGGAACTGATCTGGAAGGATGAGAGAAAGTTCGGAGAAGCTCCTAGTACATCTGATTTATTTCCTACCCACAAGTTTACCCCCACAGTGCCCAGTGAAGCAGACTACTCTCCCAGTGTCATCACTGGCAGGAGAAGGAGAGAGGAAAAAGTCCTTCTGCCAGGGGACAGTTCAGAGGAGCTCTGAGCTATACTCTGGAGGATCTTCATCCCCCATTTTCTAAACAGGGCTCCTTAGGAATGACACTCACATAATTTAATACTCTCAAATAACCAGTTTCCCTAAAATTATGCTATCTGGTAGCCCCAGAAAATAAAAAACACATGAAATGGAGATGATTAGCTTAAGCATAAGACTAAACATCCCTGAATTTTGATTCCAGTTTGAAGAGGAGACATACTTCTACTGCTGTGGTCAAGGGCTAAAGTTGTTGACTCAATTCCCTGGTCTTTAGAAGGAGAATGGGCCTATCTCCCAGAGAAACATGAAGGTTTCATTAGTATTTGGAAAGTGTGTCAAAGATGGATTCTTCAACGTGTTTGACTTGTTCTGGTCCCCCATCTTTCTCAACTTATTCCCCATGCCTCTAGCAGAGTAACATGAAACAAGAGCATTGCAATACTGTGCATTTTTCTTGGCAAAAAAATTAACCACAAAGTCCAAGGTTTGTATTTTTTTAAACAATATTCACACAGGGCTCAAATTATGCGCATAAACATTGCTAATGTATTTGCTATTAGTCTGTGTGACACCTTATTCCTTTAAGTTTGCATCTCTTGGCACGGACTAGGAAAAGTCGCTCCTCTCTGAGAGGGCTAGTTAAGATGTATCTTGCTGTTTCCCCGTATCTTTAGTATGCAGGGAGCGCAGAGATGGAGATAAAAGGAGAAATGTCTATCTTTGAGTCCTCTGCAATACAGAATAAGTTATCAACCTACTAACATGCATGTCTGAATAGACTCCTTTGGCAGGAGGGAGATTTTATCTGTCCTGACATGCGAATTCCTCCCTCATGTCAATCCATGAAAGTACTAAAGAATAAACTCTCTAGTAAAATGAATGTGGCATACCACTGGGACTTAGAGAGCATCATATTTTCCCCTAGTTACTTCTTTTTAATTCTCCAACTGAATCCTTGATATCCATATAAATTAGTCACTCTGAAGAACTACTTGAAAATCCATTGCTTTAATCTCATAGGCTTGGGGAGGGTGGCTCACTCCACTAAGGCTTGGGAGGTTGTTGTCTCTCTATTTTTCCTCTTCAACCGAGCAATGTGCCATCACATCCAACCCCTGCACAGAAGCATTCGAGTAGCATTTGTGCTGGAAGCTTTGCAGCTGTGCAAGTCAAATGTGCAGGCACTACATTGTGCTCAGATCTGGTAGGCCCCAAGGTACAGATATGAGCAGTCAAAATGTCCTATTTAGCATCATGAAGTGCCCACCCATGCGCGAGGGAAAACGATGTAGTGTTTTGAATGAAGTGAAACACAGCTGCAGTTATTATATTGGGGTGGCATGTGACGGAAAGTCACATTGGTCTGTTTGCAGATGAACTATCAATCTGGTTTCACAAATACTTGTCTCCTTGCTCATCACCAGTGTGAGGACTCTTCATTCACCAGTCTCTATAGCACCTAGAACAAGGCTGCCTCTCTGCTGAAATGGATCCCTTAGTCTTCACTTATGCAAAAATTTCACATCAATAGCAGTGGTATGAGGAGAATAATAATAATTTTTATGGAGCAAAACATAACAGAAATAGTAAAAAAGGCAACAAAAAAGAAGTAAAATAAAAATGATCCATCCTTTCTTCTTTTGGTCTCCAGTGTTTATCCCTAGATATTTATGATGTACTACATAACAACATATTGGTTCTCATTGTATTCTGTCAAAAGCAAGAAGTTATACTTTGATTTGTGTTTTGCCTGAGCTTTTGTGTCGCAATTAAGGAATTTAAGTGCTAGACAATTCTTACTACTTTTTATTAATATTTTTAAAGCAGTCTCTTTAGAATCAGGTACGCTCCAGACCGTAATACTCTTCTTCACTTTCCTTTATTTTATTTGCACTGCATACATTATTTTCACCTGTTCTTTGTGTGCAGTACATCTGATGCTATTTGCAGTCCACTGGACTGCTTGTCTTCCTTTCCTTTTCATGTCTGTTTGTACAACTATAACTGGAGTTTTGATTTCAAAACAAACGTAAAAACTCAAAGCAAATCTATCAGGTACTTAATGGCCTGGATATAAATCCATGAAATAGACTCACAATGACAGCTCTTCCTCTTTGTGACCTTCCAATGGATATCTGGGGATTTGATAGGGACCTACATATTTATCTTATTACCAGAACTCTAAATTTAAAAAATACACAGCTAAGGACTACATAAACAAATATAGCAGCCTAATAATCCTGCACACAAGGAGGGCATGAAAATACAGGAATCAGGTGAAGATACTGGATGCGGATCAGAAGCATATTAGATTAACAAGAAGCAAAGGTATTGAGGCACTGCTATGTAACAGGCCAAAGGACTGCCCTCCAGGATTTCTGCAACCAGCCTTTGGTTTCTTCTTACACTTTTAGATGAGGGACACTCCCTCTTTCTTGGACAGCCTCAAGGGATGGATGATCCACTGTGTCTATTTGCAATTGAACCAGAGATGGAAGAGCCTGGAGAACAATCCCGACGTTGCCAATGGGTGTGCTACCACCAGCAGCGCATGCTTCTGCCTTCAGCTCTCTAAAGGAGGACTTTGAAGCTTTGCCACAAAAATAAATTGATGGCAATGGGTTGTAATGGCACCTCACTCATTGCTTTAAAAATAATCATTTCCACCCAGGGTGACATTTTCAAACTTCTATTTTCAGGTCTTTTCAGCTAAGCTAAACTAAATGTTCTTCAAAAACTTACAGATGGGGGGAGTGGGGGGAACAAACCCACAACCCTCTTTTATTTTATGGATCAAAGGATTTCCCAAGAGATTAAGACTTTTCATTTCTAATATTGTGAATTCCTCATTTTGAGTGCAGAACTAGGAAAAAAAAAAAGAGACTCAGGTGTCAGGTTTGGAGTCTGGAAAGGTGTTGGTGGGATTTTCCTTGGACCTGAAAAGTAGTGAAGGAAATAAACATCCAAAGCATGGATACTTATCCTCTAACTCTTTCCTTTACCCTGAATGCCAACTGGAAAAGTAGAAAGCCTGGAAACATATGCAGCACTGAATGAAAATTTGGAAATGCAAAAGCAGCCTGTTAAAGGAGGAGAGTCACACACTGGGTTAAATCCAGAGTGGAGAAAGAAAACAATACTAATCAGCTGTTTCATATCTGTCTCTCTCTAGACACATATGCACATACACAGACAATCACAGCCAGTGTGCTTGATCCTGCCCATTTCTATGCAAGAGCATATCTCAGAGTAGGCGATAAATCATCCACTTGGGCATGTGCACACAGAAGCCAGTTTGAAAAATACAAGAAGCAGAGGAATTGCCATATTGAATCAGACTATTGGTCCATCAAGTTTGGTATCATGCCTCCAGCAGTGGCTAAACTTCAGAGGAAGGCAACCCTCAAAATCCGCAGAGCACTTAGCTCGGTCCGTAGGTGGGGGAGGGAAAAATATTCATCCTAACCCCTGCAGGCAGTAAATGTGCGTCCTGTAGAGTGAGCTTGGATTTTCCTTATGCAGTGCCGCAACTGTAATTACTAGTTTGAAGCAGGACAGCAGAACAATGTTTGCAAACATTCATTCATGTAAAAAGCCACTAATTCACTTTGACATCATTTGTGACCCTTTTCCAGGAAGGTTCACTGGAGCAAGCAGTTTTGTTTATGGAAAACAAAAGTTTGCTAAATACTCTGAAAGTGCTTCTCTGAACATTTGTTTCAGAAATGACGTACTCAAACTTTTCATTATCTCAAACCTTTCAGTCATCCACACAGGAAACAGAAACAGCACCGCATGATACACACATCGACTCAGGCAGTGAAATCATGGCTTGCAAACAGCAAATACTCCAAGTGAAAGATAAAGAAATGCACAACAGATCAAAACCAATGTACGAGGAATTCCTGAAGAGGGGTGCTACTTCTTCAAATAAACCATCCCATGACCAAAGCTCTCTTTGAGGGACAGCCTGACATTTCTGGAAAATCATCCACAGTATTTAACCTGACCTCCTGTGTCAGCAGAATTCACAGGCTAGATACATACTTCTGGGCTGAATCCAAAGTTAGCATAAAGGGGAGAGTCTTCATCACCTGTTTCTAGATCAATTTAAATATGCCATGTGCCACTGCAGAGTTAAATGTCGAGGAAAAATACTTTGCTGTGTGCTTTCCTGCCCACTTACGCTCACATATTTGATTGCCCGACTCACAAAGAATTTCATTGTGCCAAAACTCATCTGCAACAGAATCCCTCTGCAAACCCCAAAATCCCTGCCTTTTTATGACTAAGGAGGTAGTAGGGAACCACAGAGGGCTTTCACAAGAAATTGGTGGCGTATCTAGTTAACAGCACATAAAGCTTACATAGGACTTGTCTTTCTCGTTCCTAATTAGAAGTGGGTGTGAAGGACAGGAGACTACGCAGATAGAAAAAGATGCAAAAACAAAGGGTGGGCTCACAAAAAAGTTAACTCTCTGGGCTCAGAATGATAGTGTTACATTTGTATTATAAAAGACAGAAAAAGCTATGTTAAAAAGACTGTAACTGTCAAAACTTGTCAGCCCAAAGCAAGCACTGACTTGGACAAAAAGGTTTATCCCAAAACTTTTATCTATTTTAAGAAGTCATATCTGCTTTTTGTTCACGCCCTTTAGACTCCCAGGGTCCCAAGAATTGCAACCCAGACACTTGACTTCATAACTAGGTTTACTGAAATTTAGTCTGGGCAACCTGGCTTAAGTCCATTGTGGCCTCCAACAGGTCCATGAGTCTCAGAGAACTAGTCAGTCTGCTTGGCTTGAACTGGAAGTTCTCAAGTGCAGGTTAACTGTGTTAAAATGGAATAAAACTTTGGTAACTTGGTAACCCTAGGGTATATAGAAAGAAGGGTATGAGCCTCATCTTGCTTCCCCAAAGCCCTCTCAGCCTGCCTTTCTTCTCCCACCTCTTCAGATCAGCCTTATCAGCATGAACTGCAAAACACAGGGAACAGAACTCAATGCTATGTTCTTCTGTTAAATCAATTCCTATTACAGTTACAATTTGTTTTGTAGCTTCTTTTGTGGCTTCTTTAAAAAAAAAAAAAAAAAGAAAAATGTCTCTCCTGTTGTGATTTTTTTTTTTTTTTTCTCCCCTAGTTCCCTATCTCCTCCCTAGGGCCTCAGCTTGTGCCTCTGTGTAAGTCCTGGGGTCTTGGGTGTCAAATGTCAGGCCTTGTACAGAGCTGTCAAAGAGGAGAATAGGCTGAGATGATTGATGACTGCAAAGCCTGAAATCCAAACCTCTGCTGCAAATGCTTCTTTTACAAAAAAGCTGGGGCAACCCACAGTGGCTATATTCAAGGTCAGCTCGCATACCATTACACCCACCGCTTTGGGCTTCTAACAAGCCAACGCATTCATCGAGGATTTCTCGTGTCTCTGTCCCTGTGTGTGTGTCTTTCTCTCCCTCCCCTTACTCTCCTGGCAACCCCCTGCCAAAATTTTCAAGCACTTAATCCCAATAAAAAAAGGCATGGCCTTTTTTTTTTCCTCCCCTCCCTCCCTTTCCTTCAGGCTGCATTTGCTACGAGGAGCCACGGGCTGAAGCTTAATGCTGCACAAGTCAGATGACAAGATTATTAATGGGAGCAGGGCAATGTCATATCTGATTTCATGCATATTCATGAACGGAGTCATACAGCTGGGACCATGCGCCATGAAGAGCCAGAGTAAGAGAAAAACTTTTACACCCCCTCCTTGCTGTGAAGAATCTGATCCTGGAGATTAAGAGTCCTGCCTTGCAAAATTCAATTGTTCTCTTTATATGTTAATAAAAAAGGGGAACTGCTTGCATGATAATAATGACGTGGTGCCAAGATGGTACAAATATCTCTTTTTTCCCTGTCACTAAAGTAACTGCGCTGAAGCTGATCTTGGCCTGGAGAACACTTTCTGCAAGAAAAAGGACAAATGCTATCACCTAAAACCAGAATGATTTCCAAGAAGTCCCAGCATGGGTTAAAAAGAAAAAAGAAAAGAAGAAAAGGAAGCTTTGCAAATACTCCAGCATGTAACCTAGGTGAAAGGGGAGATGCTGAGTACAGGAGAACTTTATTAGGGTTCTGATTTCTACTCAGATAGCACCTGTTCAAAAGAGGTGAGACATGAGGGTTAAAGTACTAATAGCATTTTACTCTGTAGCTTTATTCTGCAGCTAGCTTCTTTTGCTTTTTCAATAGTGCCTTACAAAACATGAGGCATTTTATTCCCATTTTACACCTGGGTAAATGGAGGCATAAAGTTGTTATGGTTTATTGGCCCCATATCTGACTTATCAGAAAGGTTCCCATTAACTTAGCAGGATAGGACCTGTAGGCACTTGAGCTGAAGTCAAGAAGTGAATAGCAGAGCAGTAAGGCAGCTATACCAGGGAGCTAATTCCATCTTCTGTTCTATGTTGAGAAATAACACGTCTTCCTACAGGACACCAGAACAAATAGAAAAATGTAGGCACTGCGACACTTAGCAAAAGATCTAAGGTATTTTTCCCTTTTCAAAATCCATCAGTATTATTGCTGAGGCTTTGTGAGAATTAAACTCTGTTATACCTGCCTCGCACACTATTTCTAAGTAAAAGTCTATTTTTCAGGCACTTAAAATATTCCATTCAGCTCTGCAGCAGCATCTACTTGTGAAGGGACAGAGGCACCCCATTCCCTCGGACAGGTGAGGACCAAAATAAATAAGACAAGCAGCATGTGCAACTGTGAAATCAATTTAGAATTTAATTGCTGAAAACCATCTGACAATAAACTATAACAGTGCATGAAATGGTCCTGTAATGGAAGTAGTAGCTATTCCTGGAGTCATTTAGAATTAGTTGTGGATAAAGCACAAGATTACAGTAGGAGACCAGACTAGATACTGGCCCTAGCAAATAGACAGATGACTTCTTTGCACCTTTAATTGCTATCATTCAAGGCCAGCAGCATATTCTCTCATGAGGATGCCAAACAATCCACGTGATCCAAATGCTTTTTGGTACAAGCTGATCTGAGTTGCCTGTAGGGCTATCACAACAGGCTTTCTGGCACAGAGTGACAGAATAGGAATGCCTGGGCAAATTCAGGCTTTCTGAAGAATGGTGGCTTTATCCTGGTTTGGGGAAAGGGGATGAAGACAGGGATTATTGCTATTTTTCCTAGAGGGCTCATTTCATAACTGTAAACAAATATATTCTCAGCTACGCAACCCCCATTGTGAATTATATGTATTTAGAGAGAAATCTAGACAGAAGCAGGAAATAAAACCAGAAGTATCTCTAGTAAGAACAATTGAAAACTTGCTGGGCTGTGGCTCCAGCAGGTACAGTTTAGCATGGGTTTGGAAAAGTGTCTGCAGTGTGCAATAAATCAAGTTTCACAGCAATAGTAGGGCAATACATCTTTACTGGGTAGAGCTAGGACACATCGCAGGAATCTGGCTCTGCCACTGGACAAGCAAATGACCTTGAGTGACTCACTTTACTTCCCCATCCCTTAGTTTCCCCATCGGTAAATGAACAGCAACAACTACCTTCATTAAGTGCTTTCAAAACATTTTATAAAAGCAAGATACTGCTGTTATCACTATGCAGATGGCTATGAGTCGTAATCAACTACCAGATGATAGTGACAGTCTTAAGGATTCCTCTTAAGCCCATTCATAGCATACTGTTAAATATCAAACCGTGTTTTAATTTCTATATTTGAGGATGTCACCTCCTATCTCTCATCATTTCTCAAGTAGTGGTTAATTTAAAGGACTGAAAAAATGTCGTTTTTCTCATTCAAACAAGCAAAGCAAAAAAAAAAAAAGCCCACAACTGATAGAGATTAGAGCAGTGGGAAGAACATGACAGTGATATCAGAACAGAGGAAATAACATGTTAATGACATTCAATATTCTCCCTGTGTCAAGTCATCAGCATTTTTATTGCCACTTTTCCTCTGAATACAGTATCAGAATTTATTGAGACAATCTGTCTCCATCACCTGTGATATAATATATTTTATTCAATAAGATATGGAATAATATTTATCTTTCAACTCCAATGACTAGTTTTAAGGGCAATAACAGCTTTTTACACAACAGTTACAAGTGTAGAGTTTGTAAGTTTTAATGCCAGACCTAAGGGCTACAAAGACTTTCCCACCAGGCAGAGAACAGTGAAACCAGTTTTCTGATTGTTTGCCCTTTGCTACGTTTCTCATTCATAAAATAGCTGATGCCAAAAGACAAAAATGGTCCAAATGCAGCTTTTATGATATAGTTGTTAATGGAAACTGAGGCTAAAAGAAGCTGGTCCTTGTCATAAATTGAGAAACTCAGCAGCAGAGCCTGTATTTGATCTCCAAGGGGGAAGAGGACAGCCAAGAAAAACCTCTCACATTATTACAAAAGGAAAACAAGCAGAAGAGAAGCTGGAAGAGTGAAATGAAGAAGGCTGAGGGTTTATCATCTCTGGCATGGATTGCATGTCTGCAGTTTAACAGAACCAAGCCAACTTTTCGACTGGCCAGTCTGGGTAGCAATAACAGCACAGCTTTACAAATGTAGATGCCATATCCTTGCTTCTGCAAATTTATGGGGGTTTTGTACTCCCTGAGAAGCTGCATTTTGCAGCTATGGAGTACAGGGCTGTTCCCCCTGATTTTGGGATGATACCGTGGAAGGGAAGCCTGGCTGCCTCTGCCAGACCGCCACACTACCTTCCCTCAGGGCTTTCTATAACAGCAGTTCAGCTACTCTGTTTTGATCCTTGGTCAGCTTAAGGTCCCTACACAACCACACTGACATTCACAGTATGCCTTAAATAGCTGTAGTTCACTCCACAGCCAATCTTAAGCAGCCCATAAGAATAAGAGACAGAGATGAGATTGGCTTCAAAACAACTCTCTCCATGTACCTGAGATATTGCCGATCTAGGGCACGTAGCCTTAAAAAGCAGAAGAGGAGGGGGAAGAACCAGAAATGGCTAGTTGCTCTCTTTTTTTTTTTTTTTTTTTTTTTTTTTTTTGTAGGGAAAGAGCAAGCAGTAATGCAAGAAAGAAGATGGAAACCAACTTTGAAATATAGCCACAGCTGCTCCTGTTCTTGCTCTCCTCCCTTCCCTCAATCACTCTACAAGAAAAGGCTGTGTACTTCAAATCATTTCCTGCCTGCAGCATCCTGATAAAGGCAGGCTTCCTGCCATTTGCCTAGCGAGCTGGCACTCTGGCCTGCGCTTGTTCCCCTTGACATGTCCTAAGGCCTTCAAACAACCTGCTCTGCAGATCCCTTAGCTAGCTGTGATCAGAGACACAAGATGCCATCAAGGCCAAGAAGTAGCTATGCTTGTACCTACAACAGCATTCTAGGCAGCAACACCACCCCTAAAACCAGTTAAACCCTTCCCAGCCCTACTTTCCTGCCCTCTTTTTCAAGCAGGTCCAGCTTGGCTGACTGGCTCCAAGCTGCCTTCAGCAGGACGCTCGCTCTGCCTGGGCAGCCCTGGCTCGCTCTTCTTGAACGGTGCTCCTGCTGCCTACTGAAAAGAAAAATCACTTGGCCAAAAGCGAGGCCCGTCACTTTCTCCCAAGCCAGAGCTCTCTCATTCCCTTTGCGCATCTCCTAGCTCATCAGGGACAGACCGACACATGGAGCAACAGCCCCAGCAGCATCTTGTAAAGTTGAGGTTCTAGTCAGCTGGTGCTGGAGGAGTGAGGAAAACATCAGCGGATAGCAGGGAATAACCTAAGAGTGTCAGGGTAGGAAAGCAGTCAGGTTTTTATAGCCCAAATATAGTCTGTGACTCCACGTACGCTGCCAAGAAAAGTTGGGAGACTTTAGGAGTTGTGTACGCACCTGTGGAAACTTAGAAATGCTGATCTGTGTTCTGCTAATAATACTCAAAAAACCTCATCTCCCCATGTTTGAATAAGGGATTCATTTGCAGTTCAGTGGCTGTGGTGGAAATTTGACCAGCCACAGGCTTGCCATGGTACCCCTCCATCTGTGCTCCTTGCATCACCCACCACCCTTGTACTAAAGCAACAGGTAGGAGCAGGCTACATCTGCTTGGCAACAGGCAAATGTCATTTTCAAGCACATCATGTTAAGCCTTTGTCCTTTTAGTCACATCCATCTAAACCTACTGCCAGTTTATTCCCTTTAACTACTCCCTTATTAAACAGCCAATGGCAAATATAAACCTTGTTTTTGAAGTTGCCTTTCACGGGCTGATGGAAACGACACCGGCACAGTCGTCATCAGTGCCTGCTCCCCAGCCGAGCTCACCCCTGCTTCCCACAGATCACAGATTTTTGACATTTTCAGCATTGCAGTGCCTGTATCCTGCCATCTGCTCCCACCTAGGTGTCCAGAAGTGAGGACCCGGTGGAGGGGCAAACGTGGAAGCATGCGCCCCTACCTGCTTGGGGCTCTGTGCACCTGGGTGCCGCCTCCTACATCCACAGACACCACCAAGGAGATGGGGGCTGATGCTGTCAGAGGACCTCTCCAGCACCCTCTAAGGTGTGTTGCCTCTCCCTCTGCTTTGCTCTCTCCCACACATACACACACGCCTCCTCCCTCCCCAGCAGTGTGGCTCCTTGCCAGCATATTGCACTGCCTCTGGGTATCTCACACTCCCTTGCTTGGCTGACTCTTTACTCACCTGGCCCCATCAGATCTTTCCGATTTCATTCCTGCCTTCCCTTTAGGCACAAAACTTGTCGTTATTACATTTTCCACTCCCTGCTGGGCTGTTGCTTTGCCTTCCTAATAATTCAGGATACTTTCAAGTAGTTTGGGGTGTTTAATTTGAATCTTTCTTCTTCCTCAGTTCAGAGCGAGTAAGCATGTATGCAGAGGAAAAGAAGCTGCTACTTCCTTCTCTGCACGTTGACAATCTTGTACGTGTGTATGCGTGTCATATGCATGTTCTACCTAGTGATTGATATAGGTAGTCTATATGCATACATACACATGGTCTGATCACTGTGAAGTTCTGGCCACCCCCTTCTTCTGTGGCAGTGAGACATGTTGACCTCCCATTGCTTCCTATTCTCTTGACACCAGGGTGTCTAGTTTTATCCAAATGAGCAGTTGAATGAAGTTCTTGGCACAATTTTTTTTACTTCAGAAAGGAAGACAAAGAGGTCTTTCGTGACTAACTTGCAGAAGGCGCTTCCCTTACCGCTGCTCCCTCCCTCAGACACCTTAGATGGCAGGCAGCCTGGTCAAATCAAACAGTGAAATCTTGGGGGGTAGAAAGAAAAATTCTGCTACAATTATTTGGCACCCAATCCTCATTTACTGTGCACACATTATCACAGTCCCGGCTCATATAAGAAATCTGGCAGTGCGGGCTGGATTTGGCCCATCATATTTATTCCAACAGAAGTACCTACAGAGTTTTATAGGGCTTCAAATATTGCAGAAGCATTAAAAGTAAAGCAAACAGGTGGCCTTTTATTAAAAACAAACAAACAAACAAACAAACAAAAAAAAAAACCCACAACACAACTGAAGCTTTATAGGCACATAATATCAGAGGATGTACATAGGAAATATAAAACATGCATGGGGAGGAGGCAAGCAAACACTCATCAAATTTTCATTTACAACATAAGCTCCCAGTCTCATGCCTGATACATGAAGTTGGACCGTTATTTCCCAATGGGGTCCTGAGAAGGGCTTGTTCTGTCCCAAGTTTCCCATCCTTCTGGGCACAGCAGGAGGCCCTGAATCTGGTTTTGGATATCACTGGTTTTGGATATGGTCTGCTGTCTTCCCCCTGCATCACTGCAATGGTGGCAGTGCTGTACCCTCATCTTTTTAATTTTATTAAAATTAATTAATTAATCCTTTAATAAGGAATTGAGGATCTTCAATAGCAAGACAGCTTTATTGGTTGATACTGCTAAGCCCAGGCTAATTTGGCTTCAGAATAGAGTTTAGAAGGTGCCTGTTCTTCTATCATTTGCGGAATTTTGTGCAAGCCTCTTTCCTCCTCTTGTAAGCCTTTTATATACCTAAGAGAAATGGAACATAAGTCCCGCAAAACAGAAGACTGGATTTTGATCACTACTGAAAACCAGTTGACTTCATGGGAGTAATTTTATCATCATAAAAACATACACAATAGTGTAGTGTGACCTCCCCCCAAAAAATTTTCCTGACGACAAACTGAAGAAACACTGAATATTTTGCTGAAAATAGGCATTGTCCTGCACCCCAAGAAACCTTTTGACCACATTCAAACATCCAAATTCTACCCCTGTATGTATGCCTAATGTTTCTTACTGGATGATTTTAGGTTCTTCAGAATAAAATAGTTGAGATATATAACTTGCAGGGCCTTGGATGAAGTTTGAGCCATCTGAAGCTGTACCCTGGTGATGATTTCTGGTGGGCTTCAAGTTGGCCAGCTACACAGCCATCCAGCCTAAGCAAGTTGTTTGGGCTCCTTCTGTAGACCACAGACAAAATTTGGCCCTTTGAAAGGACAATTCCTCTCTATAAATTACAAGTAGCTGCATTTCTTCAGTGGCAACAGTCAATCTGGTTCTGAGGTCACTGGAGAAGTGGAGGTAACTGCATCCTAAGACAGGTGTGATTAATTGTCCTGTCAAAGGGCTTTCTCTTCTCCATGGTCTACAGAGGCAGCCCCCAAAACTACTGATGACTGAACTAGAAGACTAACTTAGATCAGGATAAAATTCAAAGGTAAAACCCACCTCTGTGGCTTTGAGTCTCCAGTGAGATCCAGCTCACATCTCCACTCTCAAGGTGCTGTGAGGCCAGGGATGTTGCCTCATCTATATCAGGGCATTTCAAAGTGCTATTAAAACTTCATGAACCTGGGTGCCAGGTAAGAAAAGCCTGAACAACATATCCACGGGTGAGCTTGGAGCAAACCTGTCTTTCCTGTGTGCACCATAAACAGCAGTGGTGCCATCACGTGTGGACACTAAAATTCTCCTGCTGCCTAGTTTCCTGTTCTCTTTCTCTTTGAAGTAGGCCTCATAACACCTTTCAGGTAGACCCATGGCAGGCAGTGGTGGAGATGGGTGAGGTTACAGACCCCTGCCAGTGCCAATTGGCATAAGGACACCAGGAACATTTTAAATTTGCTAATCCCTTTTCAAAAGATGCAAATTGCTAAGTCAGTTCTAATGCCAACTTGGCTGCTCCTCTTCAACCAAAGAATTTAATACAGCAGAGGTCCCCTGAGAAGGAAAAATAGATTAAACCCCCCCTAAAACTTTGGTAGTTGGTTTTACATACTGTGAGCCTCGGGCTGCTACTTGAATTTCACTTCAAACGTTTACTGCAAAGTATCAGCTGATTTTTTCTATCCGCCTGGTTACTCTTTAAAGGAGAAAATTTCATTAACAAACCATGGATATAAAATATGAAATCAGAGATCAGCTACTGCAGAGGAGAAGCCAAACATCACTAAAAAGGATTAGTTTCTTTCACTGTCTAGAAATTTCTCGTGGAAGACCTTGGCTGCCCTTTTGATATTAAAACTTCCTAACAAGTATTACACAGGAGTTTTAAATTAGAACTTGCTGTCATTGGGACAGTTATAAACTCTTAAATATGTCCCTTTGCAAGTTGAGCTACTGCAAAATGCATGTATGCATGGTGGAAATCACTGGGAAATGGGTGTGTATTTGTGGAAGATTGCCAGTCGGACCCATTAATTACGGCAGGAGTTCTGCCAGCTGATTTATAAAATGAGCACCCAAGTTACTCCAATTAATTCCCATAATTCCACTCTGCATAGTGAACAACTAGTCAAAGTAAAATAAAGTTTGCTCCCAAGTGTGACCTAGGAAAACCAATTTTCTTCCCTACCGTGAATTCTGTAGAGTTCCTCTGGTTTGTGCTGGGGGAGAGGATCATTGCTTCCCAGGTTGCTTTCTAATTAATAATTATATATAGTGCAGTTGGGCAAGGTTACAGGCCCCCTCCAGTGCCAGTTGGCACAGAAGCACCAGGAACATTTGAAATTTATTAATCCTTTTCTTTTTTTTTTCCCCCAAAAGATGCAAATCGCTTTAAAAAAAAAAAAATCAGAGACGAGAGAGCAGTACTGTGAGTTTTAGGCACAATCACGAGCTGGGGGCAGAGGCACCTGCCTGCTACTAAGAAATATTGTCATTTCCATTTCCATGGCTTTCTTTTGCCCTTTACCTTCTGATATTGGCCACATTCCCAGCCATCACCTGAAAGCCTAAACAGTGTTCCAGGAAGCTGTAATGTGCTTGTGTATAAGGGACTTTTGGCTCCCTTGAACGTCTGTATCAGGTCTAGGAATATATGAACTGTGACTAGCATGCCAATCACTAGAGGTAACTGGAAACTCTATTTTCCATGGAAATTTAAAATTTGTATGTGAAAAGTCAAATCATTTTGGTGTTTGAGCATTCTGTTTCAACAGGAGATCAAGGTTTTCTGCAGAGCGAACATTTTATTTCAAAGGGGGAGAGGAGGAAGAGTATATTGTTAGCTCAGAAACAGTTTCAGGCTTTCAAGAGAAATTCCAAGAAGGCTTCTAATAACACTTCAGTGGTATCTGGCATAATTGAAAACTCCACTGGAGTCAATCAAGTTAAGCCAGTGTAAAAATGGTGCAAGTGAAAAGAAGCCAGTCACATTAAAATGGAACAAATTTATAAAACCGCACTTCCTTTTCACCTGTTGTAGAGGGTCTTTTTCCCCCTTCCTGGGGAGTCAATCTATTCTTCATTCTATTTCAATTCCATTTTCTAGTTCTTAAGGCCATGAGCAACGCGGCCCTCTCTGGCTTTCAATGCTTTATAAGAACGAGTAAAAAAGTACTGACACAATGTTTTCCTTGAAAACATTTTTGTTCTAAACATACAGCTTCTGGTTTGGACTTTAAGGTATTTGCTTTGAATGTATGAGAGTGGAGCCAAACAGAACCTGACTCTACAACCTGTTACCCAATAAACTATGTGAATTTTCCAGAACAACTTATTACGTCTGTTGCTTATCATCATATAGATCATCATTTTTTGTGCTCAGGATGTCATAATCTCCCAAACCCACAAACAATATAAAGTTTACTCAGGTCAATTGCAAATCTTCCCTGCCTCCTAAATTTTTTCTTTGTTTGTTTTATTCCGTTTCTGACAACAATAATCTCTTTTAATTGCCGGTTTTGCCAGTCTCACAATGGACCTTGCCTTCTGTTATCTGACCAGTAGAGCTCATAATTAGTGCTTAATTATAGTTTATAGAGCCACTTAGGTCTGATAGGAAAAATCTGCTTTGTTACAGTCAATGAGGTATTTACAGCTATGTCCAGGATTGGGATAGGTTTATTAAACACTTGGGTAAGCAATAATAAACTAACATTGATTGAGCAACTCGATAGCTTTCTTTTATGCACTGGTTTAAAAAAAAAAAAAAAAAATTAAAAATCCAGACAGAATTAAAAATAACTTGGCATGGTAAAGGAATGTCTCCGCTAAGAACGCATGGCTGCCAGTGGGGTCTAGCACGTTGGATGTAACTCAATCTCAGCTCCAGAAAAGAGCACTTTGCAAAATATGTGGCAGCATCATTGCTATTATCTGAAAAGGAGGAGGGAGAAAGAATTCACTAAGGTCCTTCAGTCTGTTCAGAGCTAAATAAAGAATGATACTGCTGAGCATGGGTGTGTTTCTAGGGGAAGCTGCCAGAACTAATGAAAAAGCACGCAGTTGATTTTCTTCTTAATTTTGCTTCCCTGCTTTCCAAGTCTTTCAGGGGAAATCGGAGATTTTCCTGAAATCATGACAATTTTGAGTTTTACATAGCGAATTCTGATACAAACACATTTTATCTGACTGCAGGTGCCCTCACACCTATCAGCTAACTGAGACAATATTGTTCTAGGCTTGGTTCCAGTAGGTCTGCCAGGCCACACAGACTGAAATGGGGAAAAGTGAAATAAAATAACAATTTTTGAGAAATGGAGGCGGGAAAGGATTGTGCAACATCATTCCTTACTAGTTTTCACGGTAGGCAGTAGCCTGTCTAACCACATCATTCACCCCTCTATATTACAAAAAGATTAACAAGAGGTGTCTTTTAAAAGGAACAATGATTTTTTCATCACGTGTGATTTTCAGCGGGGAAATTATTTTAAAGATCTGCATAAGAATTCACTATATTCTTCGGGGGGGTCAGGGGAACAGGGCAAAACTGTTTGTTGAGTGGGTTACATTTATCAAACCCAAATCACTGATTATTTCAGTCATATTAGCTGCTCTCCTGATATAGGTATTTTCCCCAGTTCTTTCCTTTTCTCCTGAAAATGTGATGCACTTTTCAAGATATGATGTGATTCCCCGTTTTTCAGGGGTACATGAGGTATTTTTAGCCTTTCTTGGGGGAAGAGAGAGAAAAAGAAAAGGGGAAGAAGTCTGCCAAAATGAAGTCACCAAAGAAGGTTTTTCTAAAGTGACAGCAGCATCCTTCCTTGTTTAGCTCTGCACAGATGGAAGGCCACTGAAATGTGCAGCTTCAACCTATAGTTGGTTTATTCCTCTTGTAAGTTTTATTTCTTGATCAGGGAGGGTGGTTTCATCATACTTGAAATAAATAGTTAAACAGGTGATTTATTCATTACACGAGGTGGAACAGTGATTATATTTGACCTTTTTTTATACACCTGGTTGTGGTTATTTAAACAGACTCGGATTAGAACAGGATTGGACATCTCTGAAAGTTGCATTTGCCCTGCTGCTATTGAGTTTTCTTCTGTCTCTTCCCAACTGATGAAGTCATATTGTTATCAGCAGTATATATAACACTGTAACATGGTATCACCATATCTTGGGGAAATGGAATTTGCACAGGATGCCTGTGCTGAGCTCATAGATGAATTTCTATTGTCCATTATCGTTTATATCTAATATGAACCGTTCTACACAGCTCATCTCTAATCCCCATGCTTGTTAAGGAGCTTAAAGAGTAAAATCAGTTGATTTCAGGGCCTTTTGGAGTTCAAGGTCAAAGTGATTATTTCCTTTTTTTTTTTTTTTTTTTTAAAAGGAACGGACTCATCACAGTTTCCAAAGTTCAGTTCTTTCCTGGTTTCCTAATTAGAAACCGTACCAAGAGCATATCTGGAGGCTTTTATACATGAGATCAACCCCTTGCCCTGGGACCAATTATGGAAAAATAGCTTTACACATTTCACCGTTTGAATACCCGATGATCATACATGCTGTCGTGTTCTACAGTGAAGCTACGATAAAAATCATACCATTAGCAATTTTGGTCTGTACCATTATTGTAGTTTAAAATGAACATATTCACTCCAAAGCATAAGCCCATCAAGAACCACTCACACAAATACAAAGTTATGACATACACTTGCATGCATGAAGTTACATGCATTGGAGACTTACAGGAAAAAAAAATTGTAAATTAAAGTCAATATCAGATTTTCCTCTCTCAAACACCTCGCGCTTTCCCTTAGCAAAATGCAGTTTTTTTGGAAAACCCAAAAAGCAAACAACAAAAAAAATAATTCTCAGTTCTCAAGTAAAACCAGATATTTCCACAGAAAGTATATGTTTTCCATTATTTGTTTGTTTGTTTAGTTAAAACTTGATCATCCTTAGGCATATATAAACATATATTTACACAAATTCCAAATTCACTCACACTGCTAGAATAAAAGCATGGTGACACAAATAACAACTTGAATTACTGCTTTACAGTCTTTATAGCCCTGACACACATATTTGTAGATATCATATATGTAGGTATAGATATACATATGTAGACAGGTGCAAAAGCAAGTGGGCAATAAGCATGTGAACCCGTTATCAGAGCGTGTCCCTATGTGTAAATTTAAAGCCTCCTCTAAGCAGTGATTTTCTTTCAAATTTAAGTGGTATCTGAATGAGTTAAAAAAAGGGTCAGAGATTAGAAGGGATTGTTTAGGATTCAGGAGAGCACCTTACAGTCCCCTTTTTGAGAGCTAATAAAACATATAATGCATGAACATCCCTAAAATGCTCTTATTGCTCCCTCTGCCCATCAGCGTTTTGGTCCCCAAGTTGCTGCTAGTGCTGCTGATCTGAGCCCTGGCCATTGACCTCCTATTAACCTCTGTAGCAACCCACAGATATTTAAATGAAAGGCACACCTTGGACCGATGCCTAATCTGGTGAGAGACACAATCATCTTTGCTGGGCTTGAGCCCATGGCCGAAGCAGAGAGTACAGGAGAAACCCAGGGAACCCTTTACTAAAAGGATTCTTCCATGGTATGAGCACTGGAGACCTTTGCAAGGACCTGCTCTATTTAGAAGCGTATTAGGAATTCAAATCAGGCAGTATCACCATTTATCAGACATTTAACTTTTAAGAAAGCGCTGCCTAAGCATGACTTCATAAGCGGCTCCATGCTCTTGAAATGCTGCTGAAAGCCTAATGGAGACAGCTCTGTTACTTTCACCAGCCTTGTTCAGGGCTTTACCACAGGACAAAACACTTGACTTGTATTTTTTTTTTTTTTTCCTTCTTAAAGTCCATAATGAAGACCAAATACCACTTCTTCCATTAATTAGCATGGCTAGAGAGTCACAGGCCCTCTTTGATCCTTTGAACTGGTGCTCATACTCAGAGCCTACTGCATCTAAGCCTCTAAGCCATTCGCAGTATCTATCCTCCTCCTCCTCTGCTGTGCACAGCTTACAGAAAAGGGTTGATACTAGGTCAATAGGGTCAGGATCTCCTGTAATCCTGCAGGAGAGCTCATGATAGAGCTTGAGCATATCAAGCCAAAAAAAATGTTTAGATTACCTCTCACACAGATCTCTTTCTGAACTGATTTACCCCCAGGTTTCACAGTTACTCCTAGGACAGGACATCCTAAAGGAATATCAAAAGTAATAGACTCCATAGCCATATTATTTCCTTGGGATATTACCAAAAGAAATCCAACCTTGTAAAAGGACTTAAGTGGCACATTAAGTGGTCCAGGCCCTCTTCAGTGGCAAAGGTTTCGCAAGATTAAAAAAAACCAAACAAAACCAACATCCAAGTTGTTCTATGAGCAGCAGAACTAATGATGCCCAGTTTCTTCAAGCATGTCCTGCACATTGCCTAATCACTGGGACACAATACTCTGTGCTGCCTCCCTCTCATTGCCATCGCTTCAGAGACCCTTCTCACATCGCCTGCCTATTCAGCTCAGTAAAGGGCCGAATGCACTACGGCTGGTTCCGATTGACCTGGAAACAGTCCGATCTGTACGACTGTGCTGCCTGAGTTGTCTTTTCTTCCAACGGGAAAACTCTCCGCTCCACCAGCTGCCAGTATTCCAAAAGCACTTAGTATCATAATGCTAATAAATACCTCTGCTCCTCTGCCAAATTTTGCTCAAACTAACCAGCAAGTTCAAAACTTACAGGGGAGAGACTGGCAGATGGATGGACAGAGTCAACTATATGTTACTAAATATTAACAGGTTCTTCCCCAATGCCATTTTAGCTTAATTACTCATATCAGCACCTTCTCAACTAAACAGATGAGTTGCATCATGGCCAAAAGATCATGAAATAGGACCCTTGTTGAGCCAATAAGGGGAAGTGGGTAAAGGAGTTCATGACCTTCAATTTGAATCAATCCTTACCAGCTTTTTTAATTCAAACAACCATTAAAAGTAATTCCAAACAGATTCTATCTGCCATAATAGTGACTAGCATGCCCAGGAGATGGTATTTAAAGTACCCAGTCACTAAATTTCATAGTGCTTTATAAATCAGCATCAACACTGTGAATTACTTCTGAAAGCAAACTTGGCCTCTTGCAAATTCTGGGACCAATTCTGAAAACATAGAAATGTTTCTGCCTGCTTACCTCAGCCCAGCAGCAAGGTTAATCTAAGTGCCTGGAAATACTGACTTTTATAAACCTCCTTGAAAAGTAATTCAGTAAAATTTACAAAGGGGAAGAGGAAATGGCTATCAAACTACTTTCATTTCTTCTTGGAATAAGGGGTGCCTGTCCTTGCCAGTCCCTCGATGCTGGGGCAGTAGAAAAATATCTATTCTCACCATGCCAGGAGCAAACAGTAGGAGACAGGAATGTGAAAGGCACTGTGAAGGCGGCAATGGGGAGAAGAGGTGATGGATAAAGGCAAGAGTCCAGCCAAACAAAGCGATGAACATTCATCCGGCTCACATCAAAAAAGTCATGTAAGGCTTGTAACATATTGACAAATCCCTCACCAAACCAAAATGCAAGTTGCAACTTGAAAAGCTAAAGCATGCAGGCACTTGCAAAATAGACCCTACAGCACTAATTCCAGCCCTACTAGGCCAACTAGGATACTAGTCCTTTGCACGAGGCACAGACAGTTTATTTCTGAGAAATCATCTCCCAGAGAAAAAATGCAGAGTTTTTTCCCAGCTCTATTAAGGAAACATGCCAGTTTCAGGCTTCCAACAGGGAAAGGGAATAATAAAAAAAAAAGAGTTTATAAATTATGAAAAGCAAGTTGACAGTGTGTCCTTATAAATATGAAGATTACCTACGCTACCCTCATGAATCTGAAAAGTCACAGTTTAAAAAAAATGGTAAAAACTACAGATTCAGCAAACTGAAAAATAATGGGCAGGTTTTGCTGACCAGGGAATAGTCTGCAATTTAGTTCTTTTCTTGTTTAACATTTACTGTATATTTCACCATCCAGAAATATTATTATGTTTACAGGAAAAGCCCCATTTTCCACAGAAAGGTCCCACTATTGACAATATGAATATCACAGTGAAATACAGTCTGATACCTTGGAATATCCTCTGAATCTATTTAAAGTCCCCCAGGAAAATCTCTTTTTCTAAAAACAAAGGTATTTGTTATATCAGCCAGTACATATTGACACATAGATATATATGAGTGTGTGAGCCTGTATGAAAAAGTCACACATAGTTTCTTGCTTACAGGGTTACTGTTTCTAATACCTCACCAAATCACAGTGTTAGGAAAGTTTATGAATAAAGTAATGGACTGATCGGTTTAAGAAAGACATAAACATGCAAATAAAAGTGTGTCCTTTCTCTGATCCGATGCCTATATACGTAGTACATTTTACACGATAAACTATGCTGATCTCAACTGAAGAATCTAGGCACTGCTGTTACTAACAGTTAATTTTGGTCTAAGCCATAGCAAGTGCTCACTTTGTGTTGATAGGCACTGAAGTCACTGGAGCCTAAGGTGTCCCATCTAATAAATGGTTTGAGTGTAAAAGTGTGCCTTAGTCGCAGACTGAAATGAAAGTTTCAGGTCAGGAAAATTTTCACAAATTTAAAATGGATAAAATGCTCCATTACCAGAAGTCAGTTTGAAACTTCAATGTCAGTTAATTTTGGCAACTTCTGGAACAAAAAGACTATGTGTATTTTGATTAGGAGCACAAACAACATTTAAATGGGTCACTTAATACTTTCAAAACTTCTTCCCTTGCAATATTCAGGGTCTGAGAATTAAAGTAAAGCTGGCCTTTTTTAGCAAGAAAGGAAGGAGAGTCAGACTTCCCTGACAATTTCCCTGTTACATCTGCTGAACGCAGCTTTGGTTTTCTTGGGAATTATTTTTTGAAACACACCAAGTTTTCTCTATTAGTGCTGTATAAATATCATCTCCAGTGCAGACCCTGGAGGGAGTTCAGGAGTATGACTTAATCAGAATAACTAACATGTATTCAGAAGTTTGGTTTGGAAAGTAGCTGAGAATACCGAATAGATTCAGCCAGCCCTTCTTTGATTAAATAGCTTCATACTTTACAAGGAAGACAAGTTCTCTTCACCATAAAACTAATCTTTTCAATCTGAAAAGGTGCCCACCAGATCTGCGTTCATCTTCAAAGTCCTATTGAATTTTGGAAGCATGGAAATAAAGAAATGTTGTAAGAAAAAAAAAAAGGAGTAATAATTTTGAGTTATTGAGCAAGGTTAAAATTTACATTTTCAATTTGGGAGATGAAAAATTTTCTCTTCGAATGATTTTCTGCTAGAAAAAAAAAAAATCACTTTTCCTTAAATAGACCTTTTCTATAGAAAAAAAAACCTGCTTTGTTCCCCAAAGTTTGATTTTCTGTCAGAAAAGCTGAAATGATACTTCCTGTAAGCCAACATTGAAAGTTTTTGTCCAGTTTAGATTAAAGCTTGTGAATTAATCCCGCTATGCAAAGCTGGAGCTATAACTGCCTTGTATGGATAAACAAGGTTAAATGCACAAAAGAATACTATAAAACAGCTGCATCCTAAGGAAATAACCCAGCTGGAATCAATCCTGAAGAATTGCACGTTCCCCTCCCAACACTTGGTAGAAGCCTGTAAGATACCTGCAGGAGACCCAAAGGAGACCGTACCTACCAATGAACGGGGGAAAAAAAAAGGCAAAAAGCTGCCTCCAAGAGAGGCAGGAGATGCTTTGGGGCACAGATTTCAGCTTTACGGCCTGAACCTTACCTAGAGGTGAACAACCTCGTCCACTGTGTCTGGTAGGTCCTGACAAATTTGCAGGGTTTAAGAGCCCCTCAGCACCAATGTGCAGCAGTATAATTTCATCTGAGCCTTTTCCTTAAGCTCTGCTTCCCCCCCCCAGATTTACCCCCTGAGGGAGTTTTTGGTCTGTCATGTGCAGTTTCACATGCAGTGATCAACTACAGATATCAGGACTGGATAATTCAAGGCTGATTCACAGCCCAGTTCAGTCTGAACAACTAGAGAATGGGCATCGAGAAGTTGTGAATCATAGTGGTCACAGCATCTCATTATCACTTTGCAGGTCATTTGGTTTTGTTCTGTTATGAAACACCCAAAACAAAGTTTTGAAAGGTTGGGGGTTTGGGGTTGTTTGTTTTTTTTTTTTCACTTAAAAAAAAAAAAAAGAGTTTTTCTTTGTCTCCTAAAAATGCCATCTTAGGATTATAGAGAATGGAATGCTTCCTGCAGAATGCCATGAAATTAATTATAAAAATTATAAAAATAAGGGATGCAATACTCAGTCCAAGACCTCATCTGACTCTGGATATACGAAGTGTGGAGATGTTCTCTTATGCAGCACAAGATCCTGGATGGAAGGAACAGAGGACCACAGGAAGGGTCACTGCCTCCCCTCCCAGCTGCCCAGCTCCCCAGCAGAAGCCCTCGGGTTGCCTTGGGACAGCAAAGGTTTTGCAGAAAATACAATTTTCTTACTCTGCTGCTAAATCACACAGCGACTCTGGAGATGCCCGGTGCAACCACCCTGGCGAAAGGAGTTAGCCCACTATTGTGGTACCAAGCCCAGCAACCTGTGACTGAATTAAAGAGATGGAAAAAACACTGCCCCAGAGGGACGTGACCCACCAGCTTTTCGATTAGTCATGAAACTTCCCAGTGCAGTGGCCTTGTGAGCAGTTTAAGCAGGGTACAAACAGAGGCACAGCACAATGAATGATCCTATTGTGAACCGCAATTGGAGTTTGTCATTTTATCTCTAGAGCTGTCTTGTGTTTTCCCCTTTTCTCATTTACGTACTGAACATAGGATTTTCCACAGCATACATTTCCCCTCTAGTTAGCACCTCCACTTCTCTAGCCCAGCTTTTACAAAAAAAAAAAAAAAGCATACGGACATACTCCTTCCTTCCTGGAAGAATTTGGCGTCACTTCTCCCCCTGAAATGTCTTCGGTTACAGCCAGCTTTCGCCCCAGCCTCCACGAGTGGGTGCAGTAGCCAAACCAGGGATGCTCATGCCATCGCACCGCAGCAGCTCTCTGCCTGCCCTCCTCCCCAAGCCCAGCACCGCCAGGCTGCTGGATGGTCTCACAGCACCCCACGGCAATTTGGGACCTCGCTCCTAGTTTAGCAACTCTCCGAATCCTGGCTGTATCAAAGCCTCTTCTTGCACTGTGGGAATCCAGCACAAATCCCAGGGGATCAGCAAAAGGCTTTTAAAAGCAACTTGATCGGCAAGTTCAGTTTTGCCTGCATTTGTTACACGGTGTGGAAGGTGGCATGTTTAACGTGGCATGACAGACCGCAGCCGGGGCTGCCCCGTCGGGCTGTCCTCGGGTGACAGATGCCTGGGGTGGGGACAAAGGGGGTAATTTGCGGGAAAACTCCTGCCCTTCCACCAAAACCTACCCAGACCTTGTTCCTTAACTTCCAGCTACTCAATAGGCTTTGGCTATGGGCAGGGGGAAAGGAGGAGGAAGTCAGGCTCCCAAAATTGATTTCATTCCAGGTAATACTTCTTACACAACAATCTGTTCCTTTCAGAAGGACACAGATTAGGGAAGTATTTGGGCAAGGGGCAGTAGAGGGCACTCCAGGCCAGATCAGGTTAAGTTTTGGTCACTTTATCTCTTCTTGTTGACGTAAATGCTCGAGGCCATGGCCTGGGGTTTTCCTGCAGAAATGTGTTTACAAGCAGGTCAAGGACTTGCAGACAGATAACCATTAGCAAAACAACTTTTCTATTGACAAAAGAGCACAGAGTAGTGCGTTGGCAGATGAATTCTCTTGTTTCATTAAAAAAAAAAAAAAAGAAAAGAAAAAAGAAAGAAAGAAAAAAAAGAGAAGTTAAATCGAAGCGCTGCACCCCATCTGATTCTCACAACTGGGTTTTCTAGCTAGGATTTAAGATCACGACTTGCTCCCCGTCCACTTGCAAAATGACACTGAGGACTTATGCCAAAGTACTGTATTCAGCGATAAATCGAGCTGAGATTTACTACTGGTCAGCAAGTGTGTGAGGCTTGTTAACGGATTTGTTAACTCCAATTCTGCTTCAAAATGAAAAATGTCTGTGGGTGTCCAGCCCGAGGAAAGGCTCAGCCTGGGAAGCTCACCTGGTTTCAGGTTTCCTTGCGAACCTCCCCACAGCCGGCAGCCCTGCTCCCATCCCTTCCCTACCCCCCCTCCAGTCCCTAGCAGGTTCATCGAAAGGTTTTGTAAAAGTTCAGGAACCATTCGAGCAAACCCCGGCCAATTTATGGGTTTTGTGTACAGAGCATGTGAGAGCTGCAGCTGCGGCTCAAGGGAACCCGAACGGATCAGGCCGAGTTTTGCCCTGGTGTTCGGTGTCTGCTCAAAATCCCCAGCCTCGGAGCTTAAAGTCGATCAATGCCAATATTTCTGTAAAAATGTAACCAACCAAAATTCCTATAGCCATCTGTCTAGCCAAAAGCACTGTTCTGTATGCACACAAAGAGACTGATTTTAAACGGCCATGAATACAGCAGACAAAAAATTTAACAAAAAATAGTCGAAAAAAAATGCCACTCAAGAACCATGTTTATTTGCTACCTGTCAGTCAGGGTTAGGATATAACCAGTGGGGGAAGTGGCTTCTCGGAAAGCCTTGTTCAGTCTTACTGGAGGAATTTGTGGTCTATTCTGTATACAGTTTGTGGTATCTGAGTCACGACCCGACTCCAAGACATGCTGGATTTTAAATGACAAATGCTGTCTTTCTGACAGAGGCCTCGCATTAGTCAGAAACCAAATGTGTGTGCACTTGGGAGAGCTGGGACATTTGATGCCCAAACAATAAAGCAAGCAAAACAAAATGAGCTAAGCCAACTGGAATCAGCAGAAGAGGGTTCATGTAATTCATCTGGCTGTACAAGTGAGTTAAAACTCAGCCCGTGGTATGAGCAACTTATATATGAGCCAGAGAGAAAGGCTGGTGTGTGCCTCTGGGTGCACAACCATGTCTGTGGCTTTACACATGATGCAGGAAAAGTGAAATTATTTTCGAGGATACGCTGGAAACTGAGGGGAAAGTACAGATGGGTTATATCTGAGCTCTCATTAAAATAGTGACTCTCAGTTTGTTTTCTTTGAGTTTCTTTTTGTTCTTCCCTCCCCATCCCTCTCTCCCTCACGCACACAACCAACCTTTGCATCGGCAAAGGGTCAGGAGGCCCTTGCAAACTTCTGCCTGTGGAAGCTGGGCAATGCAGCATGTGCAGGCTCAGCATTGAAATACCACTCAAAACCCCTGCCTTCACCCCAGCCCTCCCTTTTAAAGAGACAGCCACTGTGAAAGAAGCTATTTTTTCAAGGAAGAGCTGCCTTGTCTTTATTAGTCAAGACACTAAGTGTCAATCCAGTGCAGTAGCATTCCTGCTTCTCTGGCACCACTTCCTTCCAGCCCCATTAATACTATTAAATACTCAATAACTTTTTCTTTCGCCTTTGTTTAAATCATATTATTCTATGAAGTATAGCTATTAAAAATGCCTGTAAACTCTTCCGATTAAAATGACATTTTAAAAGGCTTGATTTGAACATGGCTATGTCACTTAAAGTGGAAAAGTTTCTGTGAGTTCCCTTCCAAGCTGTTAAAGATTAGCTTGATGTAGATAAGACTATTCCCCAAACTCATTATCTGTCTTCAAAATGCACCTTAAGGACTACTTAATAAAGTCAAGGTTACGTGAAGAGTATTTCAGTGAAAACCAGTGAATGACTATTAATAAATCTGCATTACAGATTGGTTATTTTGTCTCTGTCTTTCATCTGAGCAGCAGATGATCCTTCTGTTTTTTTTTTTTTTTTTGTTTGTTTGTTTTTTTAACAATAAGCACGTGTTGCCTCTTTGTACAGGTCACCAATGAATCAGAGGCAGCAGCAGTAGTAGAGAGCATTTCAGCATGTTTACAAATAATGTGATCTATGCAATGTAAAATATTTTGCAGAAAAGGGTCACATATCTTTGGCCAGTGCAAATTAAATTATGATTCCTGACTGGGCCAAGCTTACATTTAAAAAGAAAATCATCATGCTACTCTTTGCATAACTGCATTTTTATTCCTCCTGAAATCATGTTTCCTATTTATTTCAATGCTATGGGTATGAAATGTTAATCCCCTGAGCTCCAGTGCCAGATAGCAGCACGCCCATCCGAAAGGGAAGCACTACAACTTTTTGAAATAGGAAAATTGTTTGGCGGGATTTATTCTCAAGACCTTCTCATCCGTTTTCCATAGCACTGCAGAGCTGGTGTTTTAAGGGTTAGACTAGTGTTGTAGGTTCCTGCGGTACCCAGTGCTAAGGACTGTCACAAAGCTTCATTGTCACCTGTTTCTGACAGAGCAGATTGGGAAGTTTCTGACGTCTAAGAACTGGAGTCTTATCCTGCAGTTGGTCTCACAGATCCACCCACACAGCAAGGGGCCCTATTCTGCCCCAGGTTCACATGAGGAGCTCCATCCCTACTCCTCTCCATGGAGAGGAACAAGCTGCTCCAGGACACACTCACATGTCTCCCTATGGATGTCAAGGGGAGTAATATGGGACTACAGGAGAGAGGGAGGAGAACCTAGCACAGCCAAGCTTGCTGGAAATTTGGAGTGGAAATCTCAGGATGAATTCAGTCTATCTTTTAGATTTCTCAGTATATCTAAGGTTTAAATACTTACTTTCTTTTTTTAAACTATTTCTAGTTTCAGCTGAAAGCAGTCAACACAGAAGCTCACAGCTGTGTGTGTATGCATCAAAAGGAACAACACAGATTTTTGCTGGAAATTGTTGATTCACTCTACATGGAACAGCTCCAAAATACAGTCACTTACCTGTCATTCAACCATTTCAGAGGCATTTGCATAACACAGATATTTCCATATTGGCCATGCTCTACCTTGTGCAGTAAAGATTAGCCTGACTCAAGGCCAGCAAAAAAAAAAAATACAAATCTGTGTACATAATCACTAGCTGGCCCTTACCTTTATGTTCAAGTACTTCCATGAACTCTACAATTGTTAACTCTGGAGCATGTATTTTTGAGATGGGACTATATTTTTGCCATATATTTATCTCATGTATTAGGCCCCTGAAAAACTTTTGGATACACCCACAGGGATTACTGCATACAACAGAAATCCTTCTCAAGCCTATGCTCTGGGCTTGCCAGATGGACAGAAACTCTTGTCCAAGAGTCACATACTTTATTAGCATGATGCTGAACGTGAGCCTCTCAGTAGGGTATTTTGCCTTGATCAGAGTAAATTTAAACCTATCCACACTGCCAGCAGAGGCAAGCCCACCACAGTCTGCATGTGCAAGCGTAAATAATAACAGCAGCAGCCAACAATTATTCTGCAAAACCTTGGATCTGCTTACAAACCACAACACAAATTTTAATGCTGAATTTAGGTTCTTCAGTTTAGGGGATTTACACCTAAGTTATGGGAAATCTGGTAATTAGGAGACAGGCCCTTGCGAGTCTCCTCATTCTACTTTCCAGATGAAATCTGATTCACCCTGTGTTTCACCTTTAAGAAATTTTTATTTCATGAAACCAAAAAGGCAGCACAAAAGCAAAACCATCTCAGCCCTTCTAGTGCTGCCCACTTCCACTCTTGGTTGAAACACAGAAGCATGTTAGAGTGAAGACAACACAATACCAGCAGAGCCACTGGGCCTTACAGGGCACATTTCCCCCTGCAGAGCTGGTGGATCCAAGGGAGACATCATTTTGTTGCCTACACATGGCCTGATAAAAGGCTCAGAGAAAGCAGGCTGAAAGATATAAATCCCCCAGAAGATCAGGGGCAGGACCTTGCAGTAATGCTGGGAGCTGGTGTCATCGCTGCCTGGGAGAAGAGCTGGGCCACCCTGAATTATCCTGAAGGAGAGCTCTTTCTGTATTTTTTCCACACATAGCAAAAGATTTAAAACAGGTGAGTGGTATCATACAACCTAAACCTTTTATTCTGCATTTCACATCTTCCTGGTTTATCTAAAACTCATGCTACATTGAGTGAATTAGGAGGTTGATTGAAAAGTACATTATATACTAGTTACCTGTGAGATGTGCACTTTAGAAGTGAACGTTTAGGGGCAGAGGAAAGGCATATAATAAAGAGTAGTGTACTTTGAAAGGTCTAGGCAATGCTGCAAGAAATGGCATTACCTCACAGTTGTCAAGGCTCAGAAGTTTTATTACCAAGGAATTTCACTTTTGCCTCTTATTCTTAACACAGTGACCAGTTCTGGGACTGAGAGGATTTGCTGATCTAATATAGATAGTGATTTCGTAGGTTTGTTCAGATTTATATAGACAGCACCCTGGGATCAGGAATTACATTTAAAATGTAATAAAATGTTCTTGTGCACTTTTACTCACAAATACTGTACTTAAAAAAGTAAACATCAAATAATCTCAGATATCTTTCAAGAAAATGTTGACATAGCGCCAAGAGCTCATACAGATGACTGAATAGTTTTCTGAGTAAACTTAATAAACTCATATTCTTATTCTTTCAGTGTAGCATGAAGTATCACGTCATGGAGAAGAGAGAAAACTAAGCCATATAATTTAGCAGAAATCTATTTTAAACATATATTTCAACATATGAAGATGGAATATAGACATTTCTGTAGGCATGTTTTATACTACTTAGAGTTTAAAAAACGATAGCAGTTAAGTTTCACCCGTGTAAATGAATCAAATTCACATTGCTAAAAATTTGTCTCTGCTCCTGAAGCGAGATCTCAGTCCTTTCCCACTCAACTGCAATGTTACAATGATTTCAAGGGGCAGGATTTGACCCCCTAATGTATTCAGAAGGACTTTGTGTAAGTTAGGAGTTTTAGCACAATTGCTCCTCTAAGTAGTCAAAATGATTCATCTACATTATCTGTCTTTATTAAACAGTCATTTACCCTAGTGAGTCCCACTCAAGGGAATCTTTATTATTCAGACAAGCCCTTACAGTCATAATGACACAAAATATATAGGAATAGTTAATAACACTGTTATTCCTATGTCTGTGGATAAACATCAGCTGGTAATTTTATATCAACAATCCATCGGAGCAGAGACAAAAATCTATAGTTTACACGAGCAGGCAATGCATAATAATGTGCCAGAGATCTGGTGAATACTATAAAGCAAGACAGACCCCTGGGAGACACCAAATTTGGATTTTTAATGTGTTTTGCCCAATACATAAAATGGAGTCTTTCTTAAAAGAATTAATGAGACTGCTGAAGACTGAGCAAAAAAGTTGTGTCATTTAAACCCTATTGGAGTCCCTAGCTGTGCCAAAGCTGGCAGCATGACTGATATTATCAACCTAAAAATCATTTAAGGACCAAAATACCAAAAAAATATATTCTCTGTTCCGCAAGGGGTAGATTCCAAGTTAGAACCTACCCAAATCATTGATGGCGCCAAGGCCACCTCCAGCCTTTGCAATCATTTCTCCCTCAAAAGACTGCACGTGGACAATGCAGCTTAATAATCTTGGTGTGTCTCACATCAGAATCCAAAATTAAGTCTGAAGAAAGGCCTCAGGGAGGCCTTTTTCTGTTTGAGAATATCTACAACCCTTTGAAATTTTCATAATAATGCCAGTCAGGACCCCCACTTCTAAGTCAAGGGGAGGTGGAAGAAAGGGGTTTCCAATGTAACATCAGATTGGAAACCCTTCATAGGGCTAGGTGAGCATTTTCACCTCCAAGGCACTTGTAATTTCAGATGCGTTGGATGCTGAGAAGGCTTTTGATCCTTCAACTCTTATTTGGTGGAACAATGTACACTTTTAAGATTTTTACATCACTTATAATAAAGATCTTAGGTTTGTTACAGTCTTGAGGGAATGGACCACACATTTTGTGGGTTTTAAACATCTACTGAAGGACAGAAACTTCGTGATTCATGAGGTTTTGTGAAGTCCTGTGTTTCTATACAACTGTTTTTTTAAGAAAAGGAAAAACTTATCATCCCTTATAGGCTGCTTTGGATAACAATGAGGCCTTGGGATAGCCTCCAAAGGCACTGTCCTGCATCAAAGCAGTACAAAACACTTCATTTTGAACCTGCAGCTGAAGCAGCCCAAAAGTCTGAGTGAAATAAAACCCATTTTTCTCTCTCCATTTTTGGATGTTCTGTGCCATCCCTCCATGTAGTACCTCAGCCATGTGCAGGTGAATTAGAGCTGCAGAATGAACACTGCAAGACTTTATGGAGTATACTGCTTTTGATCTCCCTAGTTTCTGCCCATGGATGAACACAGCAAGCTAAGCACAGCAATTAGCAGTAACAGCTATTAACAGGCTTCACAAAAGACACAAAAGGACACAAGTAGGTGGTTTACAGCATGGCAGATAAAAACAAAGTGGGTACTTTCTTTTGCACACCACTCCTCCAGCAAGGAGGAGTTTAGGCTAAGAGACCAGAGGGCTAACAAACAGTCTACTTCTAGTAAATAGACCTAAAAAAAATAAAATATATTGAATCTGTGGATAGTCCCTGCAGCAGAGCAAATATGTTTGTCTTGTCCTTAACGAGGACCTCTGTGAACAAAATTATTTTGGGAGGACTATTCTTGACTTCAGTGCTTTCTGAGTGAAGACTAAAGAAATCAACATGAACATCACCATAAGCACTTAGATTTCTGTGCATGAGGAAATTCAAAGGAAAAATCAGACACTGTCAGCTTTGTGGAAGCATAGTACTTTCAATTGACACTATTGCCCAAGGAGAGGGCATAAACAACAAAACTAGTTATATTTCTGGACAACAGTTTACAAGCCTGTCCTCTACCCCAACCACCTCTATGAAAACCCAAGGAGAGTACCCTACGCCAACCTTCTGTTGGTTCTGGCACTCAGACCTCAGCATTACTTGGACTAAAGAACAGAGCTAGGCCATGTTTCTAGAGGATGTTCCCTGCAGACCATTCAGCTGGTTAGCCCAAGGTGTACCCCATCACACCCCCTGCCTTCCCAAACGCATCCCCTCTGCCTGGGAAACAAGAGTCGAGGCACAAGTGCACTGTGTATGTGATACTTCTGTACTGTAACTATGATAGATCACCCTGACTTTTCGTGCTGTTTTAACAGCAGAAGCAGCCTCCCTCCTGTCCCCCACAAGCCAGTAAATGATGTGGCCACATTTGTTTGGTGTTGTTTTGACAAACAACGCACACTGATTAGAGTACCCCCATCAGATGATAGATTCACAGACATGGTCGAACAAAATTCATCTTTCAATACAAATAGCAGTCTTTAGAGACAACTCATAAGAGTATTGCATCAGGGATATCTCTAAAGCTGACACATTTTACAAATACAAACATTTATACTATACATAGGAATAAGAAGCTGGAAAGAAAAGGGGAAAAAAAAAAAGATAAAAGATGCAATAAGTCAGAGAACATCTAAGGATTTTTTAGCCATAAGCTATTTCTTAAATCAGGAAGGAAAACATGCATTAATCAGAACATTAGCTCCAGACAGCGCAACAACATCAGGAACATTGCTACTGTACAGAAAGTCATGAATCATTATAGGCCTACAAAACATTTATGTAACTTTCACATCATCATCGGCTTTGATCAATAATTTAACACATGAAAGATAACAGGTTCATAACTTTGTCCCCCAGTGTGAACTCTGGATGTGTAAAAATCTATAGAAATAACAAAAATAATAATAAATAATTTTTACTTTTGTCCCCCAGCACTGTGTCCGAGAGCATCTCAAAGCAGATTAGAGACAGTGGCTTATTTTCCACAGCCATTTGATTCCAGTACTGTGTAATCAAAGTAGCCAAAAAGTTGCACTGCGAAGACTGGCTGATGATGCATTGAACAATTTCTCCTATGCATACTGACCGTGTCCTTCTGCCCATGATGGTGCATAGGTCCTGAGGAAAGAGTAAGCTAGAGCAAAGATTTTGGCCAGTAGAACAAACCCTTCATTGGGCCTCTCTGGCAGGCTGAATCTGGAGGAACGCCTGAGACTTGTTAGATGGTGAAGCACTCTAGAGTGTGGAAAAAGGCAATTCAGTACCAATTTCTTTCTCACTCTAAGCTGCACCAAAAGTAAATCATTATCGATGTTTGCTAGATGGGGAAAATGAGACAGGAAGTAAAGCATGCTTAACAGCACAATGAATTCAGCAATAAAAGTCTGAGATCCCTTTTCTGATGACTAAAAATCTGTTCTTTCTGCATTTCCACATTTCATGACAGTTAGACTACACATTTCCCCACTTTATCCCCTTCCCTCAGAAGTGACTTTATTCACTTCCATGAAAGATAGAGATGTTCAATTTGCCTGATACAGTGATGCTTCCCTGGGCTGAGAATCTCCTCCATAAAGACAACTTTATGATCATTTACTTTCTTTTCAGCCACTGACTTCAAGTGCTTTCTCTGAATAAATGGAGAACCAGAAGACATGGATGCTATACAAAATGTTGACCTATATAATGCCCTCTCTAATGTCCTCCCCTTTTCGTTCCAATTAATAACTCTGGATGTTGTAACTAATCTAACTTGGTCCTGGAAAAAGCACTTGGCTCGTATCCCTTAATTGGTATCTTAGCATGGTGGGGATAACTGTAAATTATCAAAAAGTCTGTTAAGTGTGGAATGGGACCCTCCAGCTGAAGGAGTTTCCATGGCCTTCCTACCTGCCAGTATTTAAGATTGAGTGCTTGGGTGAGGTGGGATTTATATTTAAAAACTCCATATACATTTATATCAACTTAGCCTTAAAGGGTTATTTTATCTTTCCCTCTCAGGGAAAAAGTGTTCTTGGATTCAGTTTCATTTAATCACCTTTTGTTCCAGCTATTGGTGAAATTTCTTATGGCATTGATTGCTTGAGATTTGCTTTAATTCCTTCCTTCAAGAATGAGTCGTGTAACATATTCACTACTAAGACATTTTTGAGAGCTAGCTGGGGAAACATGATAGAAGCAGGTGTAACAAAAAGATAAATTTTCCTTTTCCCCCTCTTGTCTTCTCACTAAAACACGGCGTACGGTTAAAGTCTAAGAGGAAGTCGGTATGTTGTTGTAACACCCTTTTTTCACATCTAATCTGTAGAACTGGTCATCTGATCCCAGTTCTCCTGTTATTGTAGTGGGCACAACACGGATTGCAATCCAGTGTTGGGATAAAGAGCACATAAAACCTTCAGAAACATTTGTCAAGATTTTCCCTTATACTTACAGATGTTAAAACCAGAGGCACAGAAGCAGGGGACTCTTAACACATATGCTAATGGATACCAAGTGCTAAAATGATTTCTAATATGAATGCCTATAAAATAAAACTGATATTTCTGTAAACACTTTTCTATGACACTTTGTCCCCCATAAACTCTCCCTAATGCCTGTGCTTTTTAATGTTAACTTTATCTTAAAATTTTCAGAATCAGAATCACTAATACAGCTGCTTGACGATGAATATAGCAAATATATCCAAAATTGTATAACAGTTTTGACAAATACTTTTCTTTGTTTGGAAAGTGCTCACTTTAACTAATCAACACTCGTCATTATGTGTCTGGACATGCTAATCACCTAGTATTTTTTCCATTCCCTGATTGGAAGTCTGTAAGTTATTGTAAGGAAGATAAATGCATGATTATACATGTGTTTGAATATTTCTCAGATTAAAAGTTACTTTTGACAAAAATTGTATATATTCAGTGATTCAAAACCATCTGCATAAGTATGCACTGTCTGAATATTCACCATAATTAATGATGTGATCTCCTTATATACACTACATAAAAGCTAGCACTATTATTCACAAAGATATCTCAAAATTTATTTTTGTTATTACTCAATTGAACTTTCAAAATTATTTCTCAACACAGGAGTGAAAGTCATTAGAAAACAAATATATATATACCTTATCATACTTAATAGATCGCCATATCTTAATCATAATAAAAAGATTAAATAAGGAAAATCAAACAAAAGGTATGAGATGACTTTCCCAGCAGCATTAATGTATCAGTTTCTCAACTGTGTAAACTGGTGTAAATCAAGTTAGGTCAACAGAACAAAACCAGCTTCAGACCTCTGAGCCCTCCTTAGAAAAAAAAAAAAGTACTTACACTTTCTGCTTCTAACAATCTTACAACGTGACTGTACTTGCACTTTGGGGGCGGGGGGTGTCTTGTTTGGAGATAGAGAAGTGAGAGCTTAGGAGAAGGATTTTCTTTTTGTTTTTAATAATTCTCCCCAAAACAGTCCTCAACCATTTTTTTTCTCCTACTAAACAATAATATGAGAAAGGTCTAACTCTGCATGTCAAAACTCTACCTTTTGAATATTATGCAGCACAACAAGGCAGACTTGTGGTATGTTGGTTTATTAAAACATATATATTAGTTTGGTTATTAGTCATAGAGACCTGGAAAATTCACATAGCTCTTCAGACAGTACAGAAATCAGCAGACCTCAACTGTCTTTAATTACTTTCTCTGAATGAGGTAATTCTTCTCAGTGGGTCTGGTGCCCAGAGAAGCCAATGTAAGTCCACAGTCTTTAACACTTTTGGACTAAGATATAGACATCATTATTCTCCCTACTCTTTCCTCTGTTTCCCCAAAACAAGAGAAAATTAAATACTCTGTTTACAAGCCCAATAGACTGTACAATATTGGCCCATTTTCATTACTGGCTGAATCAGGACATGAAATCTGAATATCTGAATTCAAGAGGGGTTTGTGGTGGCATCTGGTCTCATGCTCCACGCAGTGAAGATTTAGCTATAGACAAAACTTAATTTTAAAAGAATGAGAACACCCTCTTAACAATACCAGAAAAAAAAATCTTCAGAGCGAATAAGATACTTTCACTTGAATAAATTAGTCATTGAACATAAAGTTGCTGAATTAAAATCTCTTCCTTTGTCTCCCCAAAAATTCCACAGTCATAGTGAAGTTTTCTGCAGTTTTGAGGTAGGGGTGAGTCAGGACTGTGTTTTTTCTTTAAAGAAAAAAAAAAGTACTTACAACAGGAGCAGCTTTGAGAGCCACACTCTCACACATACGCTCTCTCCCTCTCTCTGTTAGGCTTCATTTGATAGCTATGAACTGTGGATAAAGAATAAATATGGCTTTTCAGTGCCCTAGGACTCTCACCTGACTTATTTATGTCTGACCTGGTAGAACACCACTGACCTTGGAAAGTTTAATTGAGGCTGGGATTATACGGCACTGCTTGAGGCCACCTGAATTTAGAGGGTGTGACACACACTTTCTCTCTCTTACTGACTCTCTCTCATCTGCTAGGGGATGCATGTGTGGGTGTGCCTGTGTTTGTGTGCACAATTGTGCACCCCAAACTGAGCCTAGCAGTGGGGAAATACCCTGTCGCATGTGATTATCATAAGGGAAAAGATTACTATTGCCAGGCAGACAGCACCATTGTGTTAGGGTTGTTTGCAGTTTTGTGGGTTTGTTGTCTTTTTTTCTTTTCCCGGCATGTTTTCTCTGCGATCTGATTTTTACAGTTGACTCTTAACTTTTTATAACCCGATTCTGCTTAAGAACTGAGAACTTAAAATGTGAAGCAGAAAGAATTATGTGGACACTGATTATACACTTGTACATATTGTGTTTAACATTCTTTAATTAAATTTAATTAAAGCTTATGATGAACGCTGATCATTTTCACTCCTTTTGGTTTTCAAGAAAGTTATAGATGCTTAAAACTCCCCACATTTAAGTTAAGTGTAAAGGGGAAGGGAAGGGAGGGGAGGCAGAAGAAAAAGATCCATAAGACTGAAAGGTAGAATAAAATGAAATGGCATAGATATCTGTTAGCCAAAGAGTACTATCTTTCCTACTGGAGATTGTCCCTAGATGGATATAAACAGCTCTCATCTGGGTTTCTTCAAGGCAGAGGCCAACAAATATGCCGTATTATGCATGGAGTCTTTTTATGGCACAGACTATTGTCCACTGGAGACCGAGCAGACACCGCTAAGCAAACCTCACCTAAGGCCACAGGCAAGCATGAAGTCCAAAGGGGATTCCTCTCCCATCAAAAGCACTCTCCCTTTTCCAGTCTGTAACATATATTTTCCCTGCCATTCAAAGTTTATCAGTGACAAAGCCCTGAGACAGCCTGGCTTGAGCCACACAGGTAGATGTGAACATTGAACTGTTGGAAAGGTTAAAATATTCCTGGACAGAAACAGTCTATGACATGTCCTCAGAAATAAAACAACTCCATGATGCTTTTAAGGCCAAGATTATCCATTCTATGCCTTATTTCTAATGTGCTGCCCAGTCTGAAACTGTGACCATTTTCTGTTTGTAGGTGTCATAGGAAATGAAATGAGGAGAGGGTTGCTGTTAAGAGCAGCCGCAATTCCCCTACCTGTCTCCAACAGGCTATGCCATGAATCAGGATATATTTTATTATCTTTATAGTTCTATGCAGTGACGTAAAGCTTACCTGAGTCCCTAGCAAGTCAATACCAAGATCCAGACACATGTCGTGGTTTAACCTCAGCCAGCAACTAAGCACCACGCAGCCACTCACTCACTTCCCCCCACCCAGTGGGTTGAGGAAAGAATCAGGGGAAAAAAAAAAAAAAAAAGTAAAACTCATGGGTTGAGATAAGAACAGTTTAATAGAACAGAAAGGAAGAAACTAATAATGCTAATAACAACAATAATAAAATGACAATAATAATAAAAAAAGGATTGGAATATACAAGTGATGCACAATGACATTGCTCACCACTTGCCAACCAACACCCAGTTAGCTCCTGAGCAGCGATTCCCCCTAGCCCCACTCCCCCTAGTTTATATACTAGACATGACATCACATGGTATGGAATATCCCTTTGGCCAGTTTGGGGTCAGGTGTCCTGGCTGTGTCCCCTCCCAACTTCTTGTGCCCCTCCAGCCTTCTTGCTGGCTTGGACATGAGAAGCTGAAAAATCCTTGACTTAGTACAAACACTACTTAGCAACAACTGAAAACATCAGTGTGTTATCAACATTCTTCTCATCTTAAACCCAAAACATGACACTATACCAGCTACCAGGAAGACAATTAACTCTATCCCAGCCCAAATCAGGACAACACATTAAAATCATGGATGAGCTGTCAATTAAATATGTGCTGTTTGCAACTCATGGTCTGATTCCCAGTCTCTATATTACTAAATCCACAAAAAACGCCAGCTAGGGATAATTGCATCTGCACAGGAAAATATCCAAGATGGGTGAAGAAAGCACAACAGTAAAGTTATCTGCAGCTGTCTCTCATCATCAGTGACATCCTACAGAAGTTGCAGACAAACTGTATTTTTGGAGGTCTCTGGTGAATGGAAGAGATTTTAGAACAGACAACAGACCTCAAGAGGGAATTCTGCCTTTTTCTCTCTCTTGTAGCAATCCCTTTCTTCCCACTTGATGAAGCAGCAGCTTGAGTGGCAGACCTTTCCAACAGTCAAGAATAGCACCAGTCCATGTAGCTGAACTATTTGAACAGAGCTATGCTCTGCCCCACAAACCAATTCAATACGCTGCGCTATTGCCATCCAAGAGTCCAGCTCTGAACATCTGGGAAGCTGAATACTTGCCCAAATCCAAACATTGCCACTACTGATCACATTAACATTTACACTGATTTTAACTCAATTTCTATCCAATTTACCAGCTACCAGCCTTTGTCATGCTCTCAGAACTACTGGTCAAGATTTCAGGATACCCTGACCTTCTAATACTATGCCTAAGTCCCTAAGCAGGGCAGTAAGGCTGTCCCACAAGAGTATAATTGAGTCTATAAATTAAAAAATATATATATATTGAAAGAGTCTCATTAATCTGGACCTATCAGACCTTCAATATAAGCTGACCTGCATTTATTTGTTATGAATGGGAAAACAGCACTAATACAGATACACTTCTGAAGGACTAGAGACAATAACAAAAAAAAGTGCCAGGAAAAAAAAAAAAAAATTTTTTCTGTGATCCTTATTTATTACATTTTTAATAGAAAGTCAGTGGAGGTCTTATCTGATGTCATTTGGTTTAGGTTCCATGGTATTTTTTGTATTTGACCAAATTCCCTTATCTTCTCATTGCTTGTGTTCTGCTCTGCCAGCATCCAACAAACTGATATACTTATCTTCAATTTTATTATAAAGTTTTAGCTTCCACAGGATAAAAAAAGAAAGAGAGTGGGAAAAGGAAAATTGTGTCCAAGGCACTAAACATATCAGGCATGTGTGAGCATCAAGGAATCCAGCAGTTAACCTTCTTACTATAAAAACTTTAATTGTTAAAAGGCATTTAACTCATAGACTCATAACTATTTTGCTTTTATTTAAATTCTTAGTTATTCCTATTTATAGGGTCAAATTAAGAAAACTCTTATATCTCAGGCAGTATCCAGTGAATATTTTGAAGCAAGATTGGTGATCATTAGTTTTCTGTGATTACAGTTAATAACCAAAGTGAAAAGATAATTAGAAGCGACAATTCTGAGGCAGGGAATATAAACCAAGGGCTAATGAGCAAGTTTTTGTGCAAGTGTCCATCTCCTCTTTAGAGCTTTATTTCCCACTCTGTCATAACATTTTTCCCTTCTCTTTCTTCCTTAGGTTTCTAGCTCTTCCCTGTCTCCTTACCACTCATTCTCTCCATAGCTCTACCAAAAATGACCCAAACATCATTATGAACAGCTGTCTCCTTACTTACTCTGCTTGTTCATTTCCTCTACTGATCTCTTGTTATACTTGACTTAACCTTAATTTGCTGTAAGCATGTCCTTTCTTGGTTTTACCCTTTCCTCAGAGGTCCCATCGTAGGCAGGGTCTCTTCCTCTCTGTACTCTCTGTAGAAGCCAAGATCTGATTTACAAAGCAAACAAACCTCCTTCAATCACCCATGTGCTTGTTCAACTTAGAACCAAGGCACATTTGCTAAGAGTTGAGGATAAAGACATAATATTATTTGCCATTTTTGTTATAGTTAAACAAAAATAAAAGTGCAGAAATCAAAAGCAAAGGGCTAGAGAGATGGAAGAAGACTGAGAATGAGAATATGAGTCAGGAGCCGTGTTCCCAGCTGAAATAAATCAGCCTCATCAGCCAGAGTGGAGCAACACCAATTTAAAGCACCTGAGGATCTGGCCCCAGGTTAGGTTTATTTTGCTTTGATAAAAAACCACATCAATAAAACTGGAAAACAATGAACATGGCTCTAGTACATCAAGCTGGGTTGGGTCTGAAGAAAGGGAACTAACTGGCTTATTATATAGATGTTATACTTTGACAAAATGTGACAACTACACCTTTTCATTTCCCCAGTGGCCTCCAGGAGACTTAAGATTTAGTATCCTATAGAACACTTTAAGCTTGAGAAACTTCTTCTTATGGTTTCTTATGAGTCCTGGAGGCTGTGAAAGAGATTACAATGCTTTATATTAACTTCTCTCAGCTTGCAAGAGATAAGCTAGTGGACTGATACCAAAGTCTCCTCGTCACTGATCTGCAGAAGTGGTACATCTGAAACTACAAGTCCTTCCCCTCCAAGTCAGAAAAAGAGCCATTTGCAACAGCAGCTCCACATTTTTTCACAGCTCTGCCAAGTTCCAGGCCAAAAGTGTCAGCATTGCCACGGCTTCCGATCTTGTGCAGCCGTCAGTTTAAAATGTGCAATTTCCATGCACATCTATTCTGGGCTCAGTGCAATTTCAATCCCCAGGACAGCCAAGGCATGGTGAGATCAAGTCTGCTTACTCTATTTCGAAGTCAGGTTGATTGAAAAATAAGAAATAAAAAGAAGAGAATAGTAAGACAGAAGCAAAAAAAAAAAAAAATTCTTGTATGTTTGCCCATCCTTCCTTTTTCCCCACCTGACAGGGTCTGGTAAAATCCACTGGAATATCTTGTGGGGTAGTGGATGAAAGAATAAGCTGCTATGTCAGGCCTTTTGAAAGACTTGTATTACCTGCACATCATTCAGCTCTCCTCAGAGGAAAGTGCATGTGATTTTTGGTGTCTGAGCACACAGTATAAACAGATTCAGATCTCCCCAAGGTCCCACAGATGGAGATCCACAGAGGAGACATTTTGTTGTGAGTCATCTGAGTTTATCAGTTTCAGTTAATGAAGGGAATATTAACATGTACCTCTTGAAACCGTGTTTGCTAGAGACTCACCTGGAGCCTGGGCAATCCTTCTCAAGTCAGAATGAAGTGCTTTGAGCAATTTACTGACTACTCCTAAGTGATCTACAAGCATTGAAACAATGCTGATTTCCTCATGTCTGAATGTCAAAGATTGGTCCTGACATATTTATATTCCTTGTCATGATATCTCTCAAAATGATGATGTTCTGGGAAGCAGAAACATCACCAGATGCTCTTGATCGGTGCAATGAACTACCCACAACGTCTGTTCTTCCCAAGATTCTTGAAGCAGTACAAGACTGGAGAGAGCTGGGCCCACTTTAGCTCCTGATTCAACAAATTTCTGAGACATTTTTGTATCCTACAGTGGAGACAAAATAGGGATGTCTGTCCCTATGCAACAAAATCCCCAAAGGACTAGTTACCACTGCCTACTGTCAACTCCAAAAATCCCACTTTTGGTAAACCTTCCTCCATAAATTGGAAGTTTCATACTTTGCACATGTGGGAAAATTTAGTTCTGGGAGGTGTCTTATGCTCCGTACCTTGAGGAAATTTGAGTCCTTGCATCAGTCTTTTAGGCTGAGAATTTCCTTTTTGAGGAAGTGGGAAGTGGCTGAGAAACACATTGAGCTGAAAGGCCACAGGAGAAACACACCACCATGGAAGTATTAAAAGAATCCAGAGTAAGTCCTGGGTCATGAGACTAAGAGCAGCTTCTGCTGTCCTCTTCGGATAAAGTGCTTTAAAGAAATAGGGCAAACACGTTTTCTTCATTATATTACTTCTAAGTGAGTTTACAGTGTGTCTTACCTGGAGGAGCAGTATCTAGCAGGGCCAGCACAGATCTAGGTTGCTTCTTATCTAGGGCTTGTTGACAGTTTATGTTCTGCAATAGAATCTCTACCATGCAAAAGGCCAAGGTTACTCTTAAGTTTCTCCTATGGCGGGAACCCTCTTTTTCTTTCTCTCATGCCATGTAGACAAATTTAAGAATTTGCTGTGCATCCATAGCTAAAGATGAGATGAAAGACCTCTTCTGTCCAGCACAGGAAGCCAAATTACAAGGCCACAGGCTTAATTTCCCGTGGACCTTCAGTACAAAACGCTTCCATACAGCACTGTCAGCTTGAAAGTGAAGACCCTACTACTTCAGCTAACATCTTATGTGGCCAGTTGGTCTGAAATCAGGTCAAAATCTTTCAGAAGTTTAAGTAGCCTTTTTTTATTCCCCATCTTTATATTTTCTCAAGAATCTAAAAGTTTTCAGTCCAAGCAAATGATTCCATTTGAAATATTGCAAGAGATGTCTGGTTCCTGTGAGGTTTTGAAAAAGTTTTTGCATCTACAGTACATTCACCCAGACAGTACATTCACCCAGACAAGCCTCAGATAAGCTTCTCAAATTGAATGTCTACCAACTTATCACAAATACATCTTTTTACACTCAAACTCAGATCTTCATATGTGGAAACAAGAAAAGTAAACTCATGGATGAAACAAAACTATGTACATACACATATACATATAGTTACTTACATGTAGCTATATATAAATCCAACATACATCATTTAGACAAACAATGTTACAGTCATAAATCCTGTCTGGAAATTTTCATGATGTTAAAAAAAAAAGAAAAAAGAATATTTGTATTTGAGACCCTTTGCTTTTTAGTTACTATCAGACCTTGGGTAATGTTACTCGCGGCGGGGGGGGACGGACATGCACACATGGACATATATCTACGCGTATGTGTCTATACATAGATACGCAGTTCTGTATTTTGCACTTCAGCCTTTTTTTTTTTCAGGTATTTTTTATGTTTATTTACTATTTCCCCTAGCCTGCTTTCTTTTCTTCTCAGCCCACTAAGTACCTCAGTTTCAATTGTATAAGAGGTACAATTTGATTTACATTGTTAAGAGGTTTTAAACAATATATTTAATGCCACTAGAGGCCTGAAGCAACATCCTGAAGCAACAGGCTATCTTTCCCTAGGCTTAAAAATTAAGATTCACTGGAGTATGAAGGTCAATGGGAGACTCGGGAAAGGGCAAACAGTCTGGTATGATTACACTATGTCTGAACCAAGCTGGCTTTCCCAACAAAAATATGTCAAGTAATACAGACAATTCATAGATACGAATTTCTCCTCTGTCCTTCTGCCAGTGTTATATTTGAAGAATCCTGCCAAAGAGTTTAGTCCCAAACCTTGTGTTTTCTATTAAATAACAGGATTTAATAAGAACTGTTTATATTTTCATGACATCAGAAAAATGTAATAATAACCTATGGAAAAATCCCTCTTTCCCAAGCTCAAATTTTAACATATCCTGAAATACAGAAACTGAACCACAACTGTTACTGAATGACAATCAGCAAGAAAAGGTCCATCTGCAGCTCCTCCCTGCCCAGGACTGTGCATCCAGGCTGTGGTCCCTTCCTTGCTGGCCTTTTTTCTCGGGACAGTTCAACAGCACACAGAGGACCAGGTGAGCTAGCAGTAGTCATTTTTGTATGTCTCCCTTGATCAGTGGACATCCTTGGCCCTAATAAAACCAGAACACCTGGAAGAGGTGACCAGAAGAGAGACCATAATGCAAACTGCTTTTAGGGGCAACAGTACGCTCCCAGCTGCTCTCTTCCATGGAGCATACCCACTCCTGGATTTTGCGTTTGTGTAAAGCAGGTATAAACAATAGCTCTGGCACTGAGAGATGCTAAGCCTATAGATACCACTGCGTGCAGTTAAACGAGAACGTCCTGGAGGCAGCAGACCTATGACAAGGACACAGTAAATGCAGCCATATGCTGCCACAGTGAAGACTCTAAGTGGCCTGCTCATCCAACAGTTGGGAGCAGCTGGGAGATAAAATGACCAATTTAGGTTTTGGTCCAGTGTAACAAAAGTAGGAGATCAACACACATGATTAAAAGCAATTAGAGGTCAGAACCATTGAACTCAAAGATGCAATGGAAAATTTTGACTGATGAGGAGGGACAGCTTCGTTTGGGACATCTGATGAGTTTACAGTCCCAGATGCCCATCCTACCCTTCTTCCACAGTTATGTGAGCTATGGAGTCAACCAGCTCCTGAACCACTGAAGTTCATCATACACTGTTTGAAAACCAGCTGAAAATGGTGATGATTTACCACAAAATGCTATGCTCTAAATGATGGTGTGTCAGGGGCTGACTGACAAGCGCTATAGATATCTTTGCAGCAGAGGCAGGGCTGGAGGCAGTAGCCTCATCAGACATCCCAAGCAGAGCCATTTTGTCAATCAAAGCCTTTGTAACAGACCTACACATCAGGATTTCAGCGTATGAAATTCACTGTTGTCGAGAGATATGACAAGGCTTTTGAATTCATGCAGACTTACTTCAAAACATGGCTAAGTGGGATGTAAGGGGGATGTATCTGTTGCACAGACCCCTGTGCAGAATCTCAGTCTAAGGGGTCTGTCCTCTACAAGGGAGATCCTGTCAGATATAACACGTTACCCAAAACCATCTGAACCCACCACAGATTCTTTCTGCAAAGGAACAGAAATTAAAGTGGAACAATAAAAATAGTTCTTTCCCACTCTCTCATTGTTTTCCCCTTCACCGGACACATCACTATTGACTCAATAATGTCATAACAGCAATAGAAATAAGGTGTTGAGGAAAAAAAGCCATCTTTTATATTGGCAAAAAGAACAATTCTATCATAATATTAGCCACATATGGTCCAGTGTTAGTTACCAGACCTTGAAAACCAGGAAAAAAGGCATAAATAAGAAGGTTAACACAGTTCTGTCTGAGTGGGGAAATGAGAAGGCCAAATGTACATTAGTCAAAGAAAGAAAAATAATATCCCAGAAAATGAATAAGAGATAACTATCCTCAGAATAATACTATATAAATACATTTGCTGTAGGTCACATAAAAGATTCATGGCACACACATGTACAGGTCAAATTACCTTTAAATATTAAATTTCTTTCCAGCAGGGAAGAATCTCAGATTTATGCTGTTTTCATAAAGAAAAAGGATGCACCCCATGCATTATTATTTGCTGACAAATGATAGCTTCTGGGTTTGCCTGCAAGATATAGGTTAGAAACTGTCTTTTTCATGATTAAAAAAAAAAAAAGAGTGAATCATCATGAAATTCATCTCTTCCCCAAGAAGTCTCTGCTTTCTTTTGACTCATTAAATCAGTATTTTCCTATTGTGGAGCTATAGAAGTTAGCATTGGAGAACACCTTTTAGGTCACTTAAAGGAGTCCATTTCCCTGCTAATGTAGTATTTTTTTCCCCTGCAGCACATTTTGGGCAGTCCGGCTTTAAAAGATTCAGCAACAAGGTTACCTGTTCCCTGAAGACACGATTCTACACACACCTCAATGTTCAGACATTTTCATACTAACAGGTCTAAGCAGGAATAATAGAACCACAAAAACTTATAATGATAATAAGGTATGAACTCAAAGCCTGGCATACAATGGCACAGAGTGGTAAATCTATCAAACAACTGGTAACAAACTATTACTACTGAATTTATGGTTCCAGTTTGGCCTTTATCAGTTGAAAACAAATGTGTTATTATCTCCTGGCTCTTTGATGGTCTCTGTGGAATGAGCTGTGATTCTTCCAGATGGATAGATGTTCAAAGCGTGTGACCAACTTCGCACAGATAGCCCTGAAAACTGAACCAAACTCTTCATTACAGTCAAGAAACTCATTCATTTAAAGTATGTCTAAAGGCCTGATACAAGCTCATAATAAAAATATCTTCCAAGCACATTATAATATCTAACTGAAAGTACTCTGAGTGTCTTTAATAATATACAGATAAAGATTCATAATCAGTCTTAATTATGCTGTGATTCTTTACCTAACGTAGGAGAAATGGGCTTTCCTTCCAGACTGGCTAAGCCTGTGGAAGCACACCCTCTGCTTTCAGTGAGGTTCAGAGTGACACCAAAACCAGGGGGAACACCAGAAGGTGCTGCCAGGATTTAGCTCACTTTCAGGATGGAGCTGGAGATAAGCGGTAACACTGAATTCTGGAAAACATTAATCCTTTATCTCTCTGGTTCTAATGGCATCTACTTAGAAGAAGAAGAAAAACATCACTGCCGTTATTTTCTCTACCTAGAGAGTTTAAGAGGGTTTTTTGCTTTCCACATATACTCAAAGTAATTGCATGGACCTGTTCACTTTTAGAGCTCTGAGTCATAGTGCTCTGGTGGATTTAGCAATGATGAACTCCATCATTCCCCGTCCTCCCTCCAGTAGTTTGAACTAATATTTCTGACTGCAAAGTGGCTGAGGAGGTACCTTCTGCCACCCCTGCTGTAACCCCTGGCAGAAAGGCAGTAACCTCCGGCAGCCAAGACCACCAGAGTTTGTGAGTCAGAGCCTTTGGGCTATGAATTCCCAAGCAGAGAGGCAAAGTTCAAGGCAGAACATATTGCACAGAGAAAGCTGCCTCCATGAGCTGCGCATTGGAAAGTATAGCACATTTTGTCCTCATTCATTCAGGGGTAAATACGGAACCAAGGCTAAGTCACTTCAAGGGACTTCTGTCACACCTTGGCTGTTTGCATGTAAACTTTGGTCCTGCAGGAAAATCCCACAGTGAGATTATTGATTAATCTTCCTCCCTGCCTGTCTGGCAGGATCTAGAGAAAAACTCCTCCCTAGGCTATGTGCTATGTACCAAAAAAACCTTCCTAGTAAGGGATTTTGTGAAGTCTTCAGCCACTGGTGCGCTGCTTGTTTAAGTTAGGTCCTACCTGCGAAAGTGGTGGTAAGATCCTCCTCTGGCTCACTGCAGTTTTGGTGGCCTCACTCTGCTGAAGGCAGTACCAATTCAGCCAGCATTATTTCCTTAGGATTATTTTCAATCATGGGATGTCCATCATTTCCAATTAAAACCCTGTTGAGACTTCTTGAATAGGACTTTTTATATTGATTTAAATCAACAGAAATAATAAATACAATGAAGTATACCACTTCAGCCAGGAATTGTCAGACATGGGAGCTTAAAATTCACAGCCCTCAAGTCTTCATTAGACAAATAAAACTCAGTGGGTGGAGAGACCCATGGAAGGCGAATACAAAAGAGGCATGTTACACACGGGTGCAAATTTGTTTTCCTTTCACTGCAAGTGAACGCTCAGGGGAAAATGTTTGCAGCGTGAGACCAGCTCTAATTTCAGTAATCCCCACAGCTTCTTCTGAGGGCAGGAAAGCCATTCTTTCCATTCATGGCATTGACTTTTTGTTGCCTCCATGCTCCGGCCGCTCCTGCAGACCATCTGGCAGAAGTGAACTGGCTAACCTCATTTTCCAAAGTGCACACCTCACATCATTGCTCCAGCCGCCGTCCCTCTGCCTAAGGACACAGGCACGGGAGATTTCTTTCTCTTTTCGGTTCCTTTCCTTTTCTTAGCGTTGAGGCTTTAAGAGGGATAGTGTCCGTCTTTCTTACCACAGTCCCTTGATCTTAGTGTGCTCTCTTTTGCCTTTCTTTACCCCCACCTCTCTCCCCACCTGCTTTGTGTTTTATCTCTGCCTGTAAAGTTGCGTGATTATGGATAGAGAAGTCACCACACAAACAGGATAGAATTCACCACAATGGCTGTTTTGTTCATATACATTTCACTGTCTGTCTCTTGTCGGAGTGTGGCTATCATCTTCTACTAACAATATCCCTGGGTAAATGATAAAGTCAACTCTGGAGTAAAGCTAGACGTTTTATCAGCGTGTTCAAACTATCCCCTTACAGCTCTGTACTTGCCAACTGCACATCCTTTTCCTACACAAAGACTCAATGCACTTTAAAAAGGCACTTATTGAAGCTGGTGTTTGTTTGCAGAGAGGGTGTGGATCCTGCTTGCTGTGGCAGTCACCCTCCATGTTTTTTCTCTCATCACCCAGAGAAAACTGGGTGATGCAGTTATGCTCTCTGACAAGCTCTTGGCTCAAGTTCGAGGTTACTTTGCTTCTTGCCAGGTCATTCTTCTTCATTCCTCTGCTGATGCTAACTGATGGATTTCCCCTAAGCCGACGACAGAGTTGATCTAATGCCTTGCTGCAGAAGAAAAGTCACCGCAGACACACGATAAAAGATAGGAAGCTCTGAGGTCTGTGTTGGCTGGTATCCTGAAGCCACAAGAAATTGATAACAGGGGACCCTAATATACTATCCATACGTCAAAAGGCAAGAGAATGATAAACCTCCAAAAGTCTTTCCCACTCTCAAATTTGGCAATCAGATTAATGCTGTGAAACAATCCCCTAATAAAACAATGGCATCCACATCTTGCCAGGCAAGGATTAGCAGCCGTCTGTATTGATAAAATTTGACCTGTAACAAAAAGTAGAGCTGTGAAGCAAAGGTGGTTCTTACGTTCATTTATTTCTCTCTGTAACATAAACAGCAGTTAAGGTTAGTGGGTTTGGAAGTGAGTGCTGTACTTTGCCTGGAAATGCTCTTACTATATTTGTCTCTGATATCAGGATCTGAGCAGATTACTCACAAAATGAATTCTTTTTCGAGTACAGTATCCCTTTCTCTCCATCCTTTTCCTTGTGTCCATTTAAAATAAAGAGCCTTTGCAAAAGAACTGCTCTGTCTTCTGAGTTTATAGAGCAGTTAGTGCAATAGGACCCTAATCCTGGCCGGATGTTTAAGAGATTAGGAAGAGGAGGAGGATGCCTGTTTATACAGAAGGCTTTCTCTTGTTAGTCAAATAAAGAGAAATTTTCTTATTGGTTTAATTCTTAACTGTTTTGACCTCTTACATCAGGGTTAAATTTGGTTCTTTGTTCTATTGCAGAGTAAGACACTGTGAGAAGAGATGAGCTAACTACTTAATTTAGTTTCATAGGGGTTGATGCAAAGGTTTGCGTTGCTCACAGTTTCCAGCTTCCTACATCCCAAGCTAATTCCACTTCAAGCCCAGTGGGAGCTCAGCACCTGAATGAACATAATGTCTCAGAAGTCAAATAAATGAAAAGAAAAGGGTGAAAGATTGAATTTAAAGGGAATGAAAAACATTTTTCCTTGTCTGAGGATGTGAACCCTTCCAGTTTTTCCTGAACTTAATATTATTGAGCAGAAAAAAACTGCACTATAATGATTGCTTATCTCTCTCTTTTCTCTATTTCCCTTGAACAGTGGTTGGGAGTTTTCATTTCCTATGTCATTTATAATGTGCTGAGGTTTGTATTTTTGTTTTTGTTTGGCACGTGTGTTGTGAAAAGAGGGCCTGTTACAGATTGCATCACTCTTCTTCATCCCAACCAGCATTAACGATAAAGTCACCATTTCTCCTTAGACTGCAGCATGTTCTGATCAGGGCTGGATGACTTGCACAACTACCTATGGACTATAAAGCTCTTTAAGACTTGGTCACTGATCTGAATCCAGTCTGTATCAAGAGTAAGCTTAGGCAAAATAATGTCTCTAATTTTGAAGGCTTACACACAGTGAGAAACTGCTTCTAAAAATGCCCGTTTTTCTGGTAATCTCAGCAGAAAGACCGAGGACTGCGTAACAGTCTTGAAACCTAAGCCAACGTCATAAAAATTATCTTCCTAGGTCAGGGTTATGGCACATTGGCAAACATATGTGTTGGATGTGCTCGACAGTACCTGTTCTGTTCTGTTCATAATCTAAGAATGTCCATCTGGAATTGTAGAAATTACCACAATTTCTGGTTTTCTTCCATCTGGTCCTAATCCAATTCCCACTCCAATTCCCATTAATGTCCTATTAATCCCTTGCTGTGACAGTGACCAGAATGTTGAACTTTCCCCAGATTTGTCCCAGTGCAAACTTTTACTGCTCCTTTAACTTTTTATCCCAAAGCCAAACCAGCTCTTACCTGAAATCCTGCAATTTGTAACAGTAACATTTATAAGAACCTTTTCTGCATCATCTTTCTAGCAGATACAACAAATGCTGTACTGTAATTGAGTGACTGTCCCAGGTCATTTCTCCTGGGGACATTAGAAAAAGTTTAGATTTAAGATCCATATTGAAGTGTTGCCATCAAAGCAACATAAAAGGTTTCTGCAATGTTAGATGCTGTTCTGCCTCTGCCTTGCCTAACAAGTGGCTTTAAGACTGCTAAGCAGCTGAACACATCTGGCTTCAGTCACCTAAGCTTGCAGGTCACTGGATTGCTCTTTCTGTTGTCTTTTGCCATAAGGATTTTTCCCAACCAGATCGAAAGCTTTTAAGTAGCTGTATGTTTGTGCCAAACACTAATTGAATGAAAGGGAAAGATGTGAGCCAGATGCAGCAGGCTAAATTCCCTCTTGAAGTTAATGGAGTTACTTCAAATTTAAACCAATGAATCTCCAATGAGGATCTGGCCTAGACGTTCAGTTCCAAGAAACAGCAAGACATATTGAAAAATTGATACAACCTCATCTGAAATTAGAGAAGTAGCAGAAGAATCTAGGAAAAATGTGATATACAGATCAATTAACTTTTGATTAAAGATACCTATTTCCTGTTACAAGCAACACTTTGTATTCCTCAATTCTGCAAATGAGTGGAGGATTTGCAGAAGTTAATTTATGTATTTTGTTGGACATACTTCACTTGAGTGTCTTTTATCTGATTTTTTTATGTCAGTAGATTGACCATTTTGCATCTGCATAGCAGCTTATGAAATGACATTTATCAGTTATCTTCCTCACCGACAGTAGGTACATGAATCACTTCTTTAAGACATCTCATTGGAAGCCAGCATTCAGAAACAGCAATGGCTCAGTGGCAGAAATAAGAAAATATGTGGAGTTGTAATATTGGAGATACTTCCCCAACATTATGATCTAAGTTAAACCTGTAAAGAAATAATCTTCTCCACAGCAGTTGCTATTTTCCTGTGGAGTTCCCAAGTTAATGGGGGAGCCTATTTGAACACATAACGTAAGTTTGTCAATAACAGTGTAAAAAGTATGTCGATTAGAGCAGGAAGATTTCCTATACATAGGAAGTACTACTATTTTATATTTCGTTTCCTATTTCAGAGCAGTTTTAACATGAACTGAGATTTCAAAATAAACTTTTATTATGAGTCAAAACAAAACATTTCATCTGCATAACATCAGAGTATTCATTCCCACAGTGACCTTTTAAACTTGAAAGAATTGCACAATAAATACTGACTTTTCTTTCATAAAAGTCACTTGAAATGAAAAAATAAATCTATGCTTCAGTATAGACACATGATATTTCAACATTACTCAGATACTTCATTGCATTGTTTTACAAAATCAAATGTCATTGCAACAGATGTTTTGCTCTAAAATAGATGACTTTGTTAAAAGCTGCATTTTGACTCCGGAATTGTTCAACGAAAATTCTATCTGGCTTGAAATGGGGTTTTCTCCTTTTGAGAAAAGTGGAAGTCAAGGCGCTGGGTAAAAACCTGACCACCCATGAGAGGTTTGCTCTTGACTTCAATACAGCCCAGATTTCCCCCATGGAATTCAATGGCGTCATGAAATTTAGAAGTACTGGCTCCACACTATTCAATGGCAGCAAGAGATTAAAGAGGACTTACACAGGATGGTGATAGTAGAATGTAATGTATATGGTTCAGATTTAGTATATATCACAGAATAGACCACAGAGGTGAAAGGGGAGCTGGGCAGGAATTCCAGCTGAACTAGCTCACTTGTCCCTAATCCCTGCTATCTGATGAACTGCCCCTGGCAAGGACCATGGTAGTACAAAAATTATGCCAGTGTTCACGTGTCAAAGGTTATAGAAAGCTAAAAATCACTTTGCATCAGATGGCTGTAAAAGACTTCCAAAGTTTGTCCTGGATCAGTTTCCCCAGCCACTGAAGAAACAAAAGTAGAGCTCGCCACCAGTGCATATCAGCACTAATTCCTGTATATCATTTCTGAAAGGCTTCAGCTCAGAGACTGGTTTTGTCCATCAGCTTGGCTCAGAGGTGTGTCAACAGGGGAATACGAAGAGACCAGACTTAAAAACACTGTCTGGATCAGAAAGCAATCCAGGGAATGAAGCAGGGGCAGGGAGGGGAGAAAAAAACCCCACATACACAAAAATCCCATGAAAAACACACAAAAGAAATTCCTTTACATTTATGAGAATAAACTAGATTCCTCTGGTCTGACAAGTGAGCATACCTGTAGGTCTACCTACAGACTTTGATAAGCACTTAAATGTAAACAGAAAGAATCAAGCTGCATTTTCCTTTCTGTTGCCAAACATAATGCGTCATTTTGCAATTGCCATTAAGAATTATTGCTATCTTAACACAATGCCTTAGACAGTTTGTGCCCATTGTTTGCTTGCTGCCCCAGCAGAACATCTCAGGCTGCTGGCATTTTTGCACTGACGTTGTCTTTGTCCTGCTTTAATGCCATTTTATGGGATGTCCTTATTCCGAAAAAGTTCTTTCTATACCTGAAAACTGTCCTCCATGAAAGCATGTCACTCACCACCTCCTCTTGCAGACTTATTTAAGTTCTAATGTTCTCATCTCCCGTATGCATACTTATTCAAGTTCTGGGGTGATCAGGTTCATAAAGCTTCTTTTGACCTTAATGGAGTGTAACCTGGGCACTATCTTGGTGTCCAATTATGGCATAATCAACATTTAAATTAGTAAATTCTTTTCTGATCTGTGGCCTCCCTCCCCCTTTTCCTCCTCTCTCTCTTTTTTTATAATTCCAGGGAAAGGGAAACAAACCACAAGCATTCATTAAGCAAACAGCTGTGGACTGGAGGAGATCAGAAGTGCAGTCTGGAAACCATGTGTGCTTCTCATGTTACAATAACTGGGAAATGATGATCAATGGCAGGTATGGAAACACAATAGTCATAGGTATGCTGAAAAAAAAGAGCATATCCAAATCCTTCTCAGAAATAATAGATCCACTCTGAAATCTACTTGATCACTGGGGAGCTGGTTTGCAGCCCAGAGAGCACAAACAGGCAGCATGTGAAACTACTGAAGTGCTGACAGAGTCCCCTCCCCTCAAAAATATATTTATATAGAACATAATGCAAACGTCAATTAAAAAGACTGTCTTTAGCCACGACATTTTATTTTCTTCTCAACCTGTGATGTAATCTGTTCATCTGTGAGCTGTTCACTACATTAGGGACCTATGTATCATACCAGCAATGAATGTGTCACAGAGCGTTGTGCTCCTTCTGAATTACCTGAGCCAGGCAATTTTATAATTTCTTGCTGATCTGCACAGCAAAGTCTTGCTGTCTCACAATGCCATGGGACAGTTTAACATGGGAACCACTTGCCTGGTGTCCACAAATTAAAATCACATGTCAGCATGCAAAGCATTCAGCTGTCTTCACATTTTGAACGGAAATAGCCTTCTTTATTTCACAGATTCTTTTATTTGCTTGAAGCACCAAAGACTTTGACTTGTTATTTCCACAATAAATTATCCTAAACCAGCTTAAGCTATCTGGTCCATATATCACTTAATATTCTTAAAGTGGCTTGAGTAAAAGGACTTTTGGTGTTATGTTGCATCCATACACCATGGGCATGTTCCAGTGTTCATCAGATGGGCTGTGGGACAATCCTGACAAACATTCTCCATCTCAGAGGTGAAATTAACAGCACTGCAGATACTTTGCCACTGTTATTATCTTGTTATAGCGTTATGCTATATATATATACACTATATATTGGAGGAGTTTCTATAAAAAAAAAATTCTCATTTTCCACTCAGCCATTGACCTCCCTGTTGAGAACACACACACGCACATATAAAACAAAATTATATTATTAAAATACATCTGGGCTAAGAACTTGGATTAAGACTGATGACTGGGTTTTCATAGGCTTCCCAGCTGACTTTAGCAGTACAGGCCAATCACAACTGGCCAAAGTTGGCTTCACCCCAATACTCAAAGATTTTATTCCTTAAGACAATGGTTTTTAACAGTGAATGCCCCACCTCTTTACCTGTTTCCCTACTAAGAAGAAAACTGAGCAAAAGCAAATTATTTATTTTCCCACACTCTTAATGTGCGACAATTGTCTTGATAGTGAGTGATCTCCCAAGAAGAGAGATAGGAAAAGAAAGGTACAGATTCAGTGTTTTCCCTCATCATCAGACTCAGAAATACTTCTTTTCATGTAACCATCTGTCATGGTTTAACCCCAGTTTAACTGCTCTGATCAGTGCAAATATTTCTAGAGCACTTTAGCCATGGACTTTAATCGCTGCTACACTGAGCACAAGGACAGACCCTACCCTGAGAATAGGTCACTCTCTGCTCCAGATTGGGTGGAACGACCCTGGAAATTAATTAAGAGCCACAAAATAATTATGCTTTAAAGTAAATTAATGTATACTGTTTTTCTTTCCCTTTTTCCTTTCCCTTTATCTTTTATTTACAGTCATCCTTTCATCATAAACAAGGTCATCCTAAAATTATAAAGATACAGTAAAACATATGCTTTGGGCATTTAGTGCTAACGCTGTACAGTCAGTCTTTTTATAGGGAAGCCCTAAAATTAAAAAGGATTTTGTCAAGTCCAGAGGCCTTCCCAATGTATTTCAATAGAGCAAAAAGCCTGCTCTAGTGAATGAATACCCTGTTATAGTGAACAATCATTTGGCAGCATAGGTTATTTTAATGGACACATCACTTTAAACGAAGCCTTCACCATCTGTTCTGCCCTCTAATTACAGATGCAAAAAGAACATAATTCACAATTGCATCATAAAAAAGTAAGATATAAGTGATTTAAATGCATGTGTATGTTCTTTATTCAATGCAGCATGCAGCTGTTATGTTGTTTTCATGTTTCAGACACAAATCAGGATGAAAATGGCTCTCCTTTGATAGAGTGAATTCCCTCACACAGGACATTTTGTGTGCAGCAAGCAAGAATTCGCTAAGGGCAAAATCCCTACTTTTTCACATAAAAACCAACCCTGGACTCTGTAAGAGGAAGATGGAATTTATATCCCTTAGCCAGCGGATGCGCAGGACTGCGAGACAGCCTGTTCACAGCTACTCCCCTGGAGTACTGACAGCAATAGCAGTCACTGATGCTCCGCAAGGCTAATCCAGAAGGATATTGAAGTCCCAGAGGGGTTAATCCATTGATATCAGTGGGTCAGAATACACACACATATATAGAACTTTTTTTTCCCCCCTTCTTTTCATGTTGCAGCAACATATTTTGCCCTGCATTGCCATGCGTTCTTCCTAGTTTGGCCTATTTTAATTCCCTGGGCAACACAACCTTGTCTTTGACCTGTAACCCAATATTTCAGCCCTCTTGAACACCTTGCTATAGGGCGGGAGTCATGGCAAGGCACTTCCTCCAGCCTGTTGCACCGGGCTGGGTTTCAGCCTAATAGAAGATTTCACAGTAGCTGCACAGTATATAGCTCAAAAAGAGAAATTGGAGAGTTCCTGCTGAGTAGGAACTCATCTATCAGCAGCAGCAAAAGGCAGGAATATGCAAGCAAATAATCCATTCTAAAACTTAAATGATGCCATAAAATGAAAGAAATGCCAATTATTCTCAAGTGAGTCAAGATAGTTAAAGTGCAACCTTTTATTGGACTAACAAATCGGTTAGAAATAAAGCGCACAAGCTTTCAGGATGAAAATGTATTTTCTTCAGGTGTTGGCAGCTTTTAAATTGAGCTATGGTCCAATCCAACTTTTTCTTAAGGATCAATATGGCTCCAGACATTTTATTCGTTTTTCTTTTTTTTTAGTCTTTTTGATCCAATAAGTTTTCTTTAAAGATGGCCGTTACTTTTTATCTACTTAGAAAAAAATCAAGTTTCAAATGAAAAATATTTTATTTATCCACAAGCCCACAAAATTACGATACTTTTCTTTCTAGCTTCAACAGGAAAGGTAGTTTTAACAGAACTTTATTCTCTGTGTAGTTGTTTTTCTTATAATAAAAAAAAAAAAAGTACTTCTTATTCCAAGTTGGAGATGCTTCTTTTACAGCTTGGCTTATCTTGATACAAGAACTTAATAACATCTTCATTTAGCTACACATTTAAATGTGCATCTAACTTTAAGCACAGAGTAGTCTTGAATGATTTCAGGAAAACTACTCTGTGCTTAAAATTAGATGCGTATTTAAATGTGTATTGTCACTACGTATTACCACCTCGGCTAAGTTGACTGCAGAAGATGATTCTAACTCCCTTTCATTGCTGTGGAGAATGAACTAAAAGCCAGAAGACCTTAATAGCTTCTACGGTTTGTCTTACTGGAGTAAGCAGTCAGTGGTCTTACTGAAGTCAGATTTTATTAGACTACAGAAACTATTGTATAAGATGAATGTGAGGAATATTTTTGTCTCACCATCTGTAAAATGGGGATACAAATGTTATCACCTTTCTTTGAAATGCCTTGAACTCTGCAAATTTAAAAAATCCCACATGAAGGCTTCAAAAGCATCTTTTTATAGGTAAGGTGGATGAAAAAATGAAATTGCAAAATTTCCATTAGCTATTTTTGTCTTTCCCTTTGCAGTCAGTTTATGAGGTAGTCAAAACATTTCATCATTCAAAATACTCATCAGAAGTAGTTTGCTTTTTCTTTTTTCCAAAATATTTTCTGTTCCTTGTCTGTGTGCTGCAGATGTCAGCTCTGAGTGAACTCTCACATGTGGCAGGTATCTGGCCACAGTGAAGGACAGGACACTCTCAGCTATCCTACACAAGGCGTTTGACCGTTCTCCCCATATGTCATGGTATTACAAGCAGTATAGTCAATTCTGTTTGATAGCTGAGCATATAATATGAAGTAAAAGAAAATTGGTTAGGTATGTTGGACTTCAGACAGTTAAGACTTAAATGTAAGTCAGAGAACTTCAAAATCAATGAGAGTTTTTACAAGGCAACAATTCAGGAAAAGAGTTTACAGTGCCAAGACAGCTGTGTGCTGGTAAGAATCCTAGCTGCTTCTTTGGAATAAAACATATACTGGAAATAATGCAATCAAGCAGCTCCTCAAAATGAAAAATTACAGTAAAGCATCCTTAAAATAGCAGAAAGCTTTGCCAGCAGTTCCAGGCTTGATATTGGTAGTGTGCAAGATGCTGCATTTCTTCTGAGTAAGCTATTACTGTCAATTCCCAAGAAAAAGAATATTGACCAGCATTGGACTTTCCCAGTGTCATAATGTTCAGCCAACATAAACAGTTCAGATCGAGTCATTGTTTGTCTCATTTCCAAGACAGTTTTCCAACATATGCTAATTTGTTTAGAGAGAAGAATTGCATGGAGGAGGATGCCTATTTAAGTTTAGTATCAATGATTTTCCTCAGGCAAATAGAAGGAAAATCTTGATAGCAGAAACTTGCAACATTCTAAATCACTACTATAGAAAGACTGGCTCTGGAAGGGGAATCAAAAGGCTATTTTTTGGGCTGAAATGAGCTGGTTTTGACCTGGGTTTGGGATCAGAGCAGGGGGTGGGAGAAAGGAGACACATCTTCATGTTCTTCAGTCTGCTTGTTCATTCTTGGGGGAATCTGTCACACCCCTGGGGATGCTCTGATCCCAGCCAGCTGGAACAGCCTTCTGACGAGTCCTGCCAGCCCCGACTGTGAGAATGTCCTGAGCCTTTTTCAGCCATGCTCTCAGCCCTCCACTTTTCACAGGGCAAGGAAAACGTGGCACAGACCCAGCTCTGCTAGTTTTGTACTGCACAAAGACACCTCTGTGAGAGAGGGCTCTTGTTTTGGCTGCTTGGGACCATTTTACTTGGCTTGAAGGAGGGCTCTGCCCAAGTTCTTCAATTTTGCTACTGAACATTTCTTAAACTGTTGAAAAAAACGCACAATAATAGTATTTGGAGAGCAGGGAGAGAAGAGGGGCAGAGCAAAGTAAACCCTCCTTACCCTTGCTATGATTTAGAGCTGAGGATCTCTCTGCACATTAGGCAGCACATCCCCACAGGGGTGGCAGAGATGAGTTAGGTGAGGCTGAAAATAAGATCCTTTCGCCAACTTTCTGTATGTGCTACTGTGCAGATCAGATAATCCGGTCATGCTAAAGGATGGCCCCTTCCACATCAGTCTGTATGGGGGAACCATGCACCCAGTGAAGCAGGGATGCCTACACCACCACCCAACACAACTGAAGGGAGAGAGAGGTGCATTACGGCCCCTAAACAATTCAATGCCTCCCCCCACCTCACAGACATAATCTTTACACTGCTCTAATTCCAGCACCTATTTGGCCCTCAGCCCAGTAAAGACTTGACCTCTTTCCAGACCTGAGACATGCATTTACATACACTGCAATGTGTCTGTGTACGTTATAAGACCTGTCGTATAATTTTAGTGCCTTTCCTTTCAGTGAGGTCATGGGAGTACGGGCACTCTGGAAAAAAAAATATTAAATGCTAAGTATAAGGAGATGGAGTAAGATTTTTAAAGTTATTTACTCACATAAAGATGCAGATAGGTGCCAGCTGCTTTAGCCCCTAATTTCAGCTGACTTCAAACAGCTTTGAAAATCAGACTTTAGTAGCCTGAGTTGATTTTGCTGACTCAGAAATAAATCCCAATTGATTGCTGGAAGTGTGAGTGAGCAAAGAGCACCCTCAGCAGCCTTTGACTTCAGATGATGCTTAGTGCCCCAGAAATTAGGTCACTCAGTGCTCAGGAGGATCACTGAAAAATGCAGGCACAGAAAGAAGCGGGTAGTGTTTGCTGGGGTGACTTGGGAAAGCAAGAAGTTAGTCCCTGGCCAAATTGGCCAGGACTGTTCCCAGGGGACAGGTTCTGCCCCATCACAATCAATTGGACTTTGTCATTGACTCCCTGGAGTTAGTAATTTTGCCCGGGACTCTTTTTGCTGCCAGACATGTGTCAAATCCGCTGGGCAATTTTTTTTCTTTCTTTTGAAATGCATAACATAGTGATGGGGTAGACAGTTATACCATTTGCAGAGGACAATACTGAGGCAAAAAAGCCTCTTTTCCTGCCTATCCCTGATATCTCACTGAATGTATTTTTCAAATACATGATTTCTCATCTTCTGTTTAGTTGCCATGTCCTAAGGGCTGATAGGACTCAAAACAGCCTGAGAGAACTTGCCCGTCTTTATTTTCTTAGATTTGCCAACAACTTATAGAATAGACAAAAACTACACTCTTTAAGCATACAAGGCAGTCTTTCAAGTCAGTCCAAGATCACTGGTCAACGAGAAGCCAAGAAACAAACTCGACTAGGCTATAAGGCCTGAAAAACTAACAATATTGTTAACTTGGAAAATGGAAGTAATCATCGTCAGGCAGGACCTTTTCTGTGAGGCTTTCCTCCAACATACCTCTGTACAAAAAACAGCTACAGGTGCACCTGTGCTTTTGACTCTTGAGCACTGGAGAGGTACCTAGTTCAGTTTTAAACAGTCTAACTTAAGTACCAAAAGCAATCTAGCCAAAGCAACATAGATCATAGGCTACATTATTTTGTTTCTCCACAGCCTTCGTGTCCCAGGTCTAATATTTATTTTTCTTACAAGTATAGAATTCCCCTTAATACATTTTTAATTAGCTCATTCATCCTCTGTGGTGTCATTACCACAAGTTCACCGCAGAGAAGGATCAAGCTGGACAAATACAAATGACTCGAGATGTTCTGCTCATCATTGAATGAGTCACTGTACAGGATGACATGGACACATCCAAAAGGGCATTCTGCAGCTGGTGAGCATAGTACCAGACAGAGCGTTTTCTAAACAGTTGAACTTGGCTATGGACTACCAAGTTCAGATGTGAACAGAAGTCTCATCATTCCTGAATTTCCTCCTTCGCTATCTGCATTGGTAAAGATGCTACTATTTCAATTCTGTCTCCAATATACATTTTGATTCTATCTACTTTTCGAGGTGAAATACGCATGGATCTGGTTACAAGACATTGAAATAACTAATGAATGACCATTTGGCAAGGCAATTGCTTGCAAACACATTCTGGCAAGCTTTTCTCCGGGAAATTGTCACAGAAAATTCAACCCTTCTTCCTGGTGTAGATCTTGTGGGAGCATTTAATTTTTTTTATGTGATGTTGAGTTTTTAATTCATAGAAATTTCTACATTTTTCAGCTTCTTGCCAAGCTTTTCAGGCCATTTCCAGCTTTCCCACGAGAAAGAAAAGAAAGCCACCATAACAAAGTGGAAGGAAATCACAGCGCACCTCATTGCTGGGGAAGAGGTACCAGGGCTTGGGTTTCACCTCTCCTCCCTTTGCCCCCTACTACCTCTAGCCCATCCCCACCCCCAAGAGAAGGAAGGTGGTTCTAGCTGCTTGAGGTAATAAAGTAAGGCCTGGGAGGAAATGTTGTCTTTTGGGAAAACGCAAAATTGTGTGACTGCATTAAAGTCAACACTATTTATCTTCACCTCTTGTCCTACAGGACGACAAAGGGACACAACTGTTAGACCCAACCCCTCTGTGCAGCTGCAATGCAAAGAGGGCAGGGACTGGTACTTTCAAGTGTCAGACCTTTTGTGCCCAACTACTAGTTTATGAGGCTGATGTCAAGCATCTCACTCAATGAAGCCTTTGTCCTAGGTGTATAGGGCAGGACAGTGGAAAAACTACCCTGTCTTATATCCCAGGCTCATCCATCTTCAGCTCACCCGGTTGCTCCATTTTTTTTTTTTTTAGGCTACCCGTTGCTTTGCTAGTAAGGATTCCCCCCTCCCGGGTTAATGTACTGGAAAATTGCTCTGCATGTTTATGTGGGGGTCCCTTCCAACTGAAAGAGAAAAGGAAAGAGGAAAAAAGACTATTTGGAAAGAAGAATATTTTTCCCACTGAACTCACAGGGCAGACCTCAGCTTGTGGGTTCTGACCCTGATTAAGGGAATTTCAATGACCTGCTAGGAGGTTTATTGTGAAGTCTGGCAGAATGCACTTCCGAATGAAATTTTTTATTATTTATAATCACAAAGGTGGATTTGAATGGTCTACATTCCTCTCCTTCACCATCCTTCTCACTCCAAGACCCCAACTTTAAATCACCCCAGATCACCTAGATCTATTTTGCTTCAGTTTTCCTCCAGCTCCTGGACATTAGCCAGGTTCTCTGTTTTGAACCAGTCCCTTTTTTTCTTCTTTTATACATTTAAAACTGGATTGCACAATACAAATTTAACTGTTGTTGACTTTGGACCCAAGGATAGGGCAACACAAGTGATAGCACCATAGGAGATAACTTGTAGCTGCTGCTGGATAAAAATAGCCAAAACACACGCCTACAAACAAAAAGTTTCCAGCGTTGAGGCTGTTTTTAGCTGAAATAAAACTTTATGTGGTCTCTGGGGCTTGAGCTGAGACTAACTTTGGACAGAAGTGAAATACCACAAATGTCGCAAACAGTGTCCGTAAACAAGCTACAAATCAACAGTCCTATTTTCCCAGGTCCAGAAGAATAGACACTTGCTGTATGTTCACAGATACTCATAGTCATGGATTGAACATCGTAAGTGACTAGGATAAAGCCAAGTACTAAAAGGAACTTCTTAATCAATTGAAAATGATCAATGCATAATGTTAACACTCAACTGCTTTTCTGCTCCCATTAAATGGGGCAGTAATTTTTGTCTCTTGTCCAATGAGATAAACATGACAAGAGAATCTTTAATCTAAGTCTGTCTCCTCAAAGCTTCTGGTACTGGGAAATATATCCATAACCGTTTACTCATCCTTCTTTCAGCAGCACTGCATCCTGTTACCCAAGAACCAAACTCCTTCCAGTTAGTAGGAAAAAAGAAAGGAGACTTTTATAAGTAAAAGGTCTTTAAAACACCTTTCTCTGCTTCCATATAGTTGGAAGAAGATCTTTCCAGTTCTGGGATTATAGTTCATAAAGCAATGTCATTGTTTGTTATTGCTTCTCAAAATTAATTTCAGATATGGCTGTGAGGGGACATTAACTCCTCCTGTGTATAATAAGGAATTTCCATACTTGGAGTTTTCCGGTATAGCCAGTAGTCACAAAATATAGCACAGAAGTTAGAGTGAGATCCTACCCTTTTTGTAAGCTTCTGGTTACATCTTGGCAATAGCTCTTTCATTACTAGATATAGATGCAGGCAGGGACACGGCATTTGCTCCAGATGTTTACAGCTGATGGTGTGCTCAGACCAGGGGGTGGACTGAGCCTCACCTCCCAGAGCAAGGGTTTCCACCCTTCCTATTCTCCTTTCTAGGAGTCAAGTGACGTCAAACACCTCGTGACCTCAAATCCTGGCCAAACCGTTGGCATGGTTGACCTGTTTATTTGGGTAGAGCATAAAAGAATTTCGGCAAAACTGACAAACCAGGCTCAGATAAGGGGAAACCTTCAAGTCAAACACAAACCTTAATATGAACACCCCTAATCTCCCAGTTTGTCCCCTTCCGTAGGCAAAGGTCAGGAACATTTGGTCCCCACAGACCCTTAACAAGCAGATGTTACTGTAACATGCCCAGGGAATCAAGCATAAATACGACCCCTGACCCCAGTTGTCAGCTGATCCACTGAGACTCTTAGAAATATACTCTTAACTTTTATAAATTCCCACTTTTTCCCACCATCCCACTCCATTCTTTCCCTCCCCTCTCCCTTGTGTCTCCCAGACCCGTAGCTGCCGAACAGCGCTTGCACAGTTGCTCGCAGCCTGACCCCTCTCTTCACCCGGGTCAAAGGCCTGAGACCCAGGGCAGAGCTCTTTTCTTGCTAAAGGCCAGCTGATGAATCATTCCCAACTTGAAGGGAACAGAGGAGAGGGGAGGAGTTTGTCTCTCAAAAGGCCCTCAAACAACTGTGGCCTATATATCAGCATTTACACTATTCTGACACTCTCAAAAATTCACTTTCCTTTCTGGGAACAGCAACAAAAAGTGAAGGGGGAAAGGATGGAGGAGCTAAGAGGTGTTCCCTGGACAGCCCGGCAAAAACCCAGAGCCCGGTCCTGATGGCAGCAAAGGGGGATCTCCCTTTGTTTGAAGGGAGACGCTAACATGAGCATCGTTCATTTAAAAAAAAATGCTCCTGTTGAATAGGAAAGAGTGGGAGGAAGGCAAAGGGGGTTTCCAAGGAAAGTTTGGACAAGCTACACCAGGCAACTACACACTAGGTCCTGTTGGACGGGGCAGCTTTGTCTGGCGGTGGGAGCTGTCAGCGTTTCTCAGTGCTTATGAGACAGCTTCTTCTCCTTCCGCTCAGCGCCACGTGGCATTCGATTTTTTGCCTGTAACATCTTACCTCTCCTTCTGCCAGATGATCCACTGCAGACCTGCAAAGTTCATCTGCACAAAAATGTTTCAGTTCTGGACTGTGTCACACCGTCTACTGAGGAGGGACTGTCTCATTCTAAATGAGCTGCAGGAATCACGAAAACCAAACCCAGACACCTTCCAGCTCCACCGAGACGTTGCTTCGGCTTTCCAGCATATCCACCTCGGCATGTGTGACTCAGGCCAGTGAGCATCTGGAAACCGCAGGCGGAGGGATGCGTAACGCTCCCTAGACATTGTTTATTTTTGTTTGATTCCCTTCACCTTTATAAAATCTCAAAGACATTTTTGGCATCACAGCAGGCTTTGATTTGAAGTGGGGATTTCCCTGTGCAGTTCGCATTCCCTCTCTGGACACTGTTAAACAATAACTGCAGGGGATGACTTTTACCCCTGACCAGCAAGGATGCTTGGGCAGACGTGGCTGTGGGCTGCACCAAAACACGTGTTTCCACTGCCGCTCGGCAGTGGCTGCCTTCTCAGCTAGCCTTTTTCTCACTCCCACCCAATTATTTGATTTTAACAACACATAAAATAACATGGTTCTTGCTTTATTAGCACCAGGAAGATTTAAACTGTTATAGTTTCCCTTCTTCAAAACCAGGTCCTGGTCCAAAGAGAGGGAAATGGGGGGTCTCACTGCTCCTAGTGCAGTTTGGGATTTTGCTCAGCCTCGTTTTCTATTTCGCTTTATCTTAAATACATGCCATTATTTTGTCTCCAGCTGTTCTTTTGAAAGTATTTTATTGTGCAAGGTGATCTCTTTAATAGGTTATAAATGTTAAAATATCACATAAAGCATTATCCAGATCTCTTTCCCGAGAATTTCAGCTGGGTGTATGTGTGTCAATAACAAGTTTCAAATATTCTCCACCACACGTTTGATTGCCTCCTGACTGAGTTACGGACATGGCACCATCTCAGATGTTACTTTACTTTCTGAGGCAAAATCCTGTATTTGTTTTCGGTGTCTCTGTTCAGGTGGATGCCATTACAGTTTTCCATTCTTTAGGATAGAATCTGTCTTTCAACCCACTCCTTGAACTGGTTTTACTGGCTTGCTGGGTATCAATGGTAATATGGGGCTTGATTACAATAAGCCATCAGCTATTATAAACCTGTCAGATCCATTTGAAGATAGGAGAACAAGACTTCTTGCTCATGTTGCAGAGGGTTTGCCTATTTTATTGATCTTTTTTTTTTATTCACGTACATGTGTATTAGGGTAGGAGGTTCAAGAAAGGATGTGACCTACATGCCTTGAATGTAGAAAGAAGCTTAAAATTTAAAAATACACATCAGTGTGGCTGGGTGATGTATTCTGTAAAGCACAGTCTTGATTTAGAAGTCTATCTAGTGCGGACAAGTAAGAAACATGGGTTTCTTCACACAAAGACATTGCATCCTGGTTCCAGAAAAGTCAGTGAGAATTTTGCCATTAACTTTAAATGGAACTAAGGCTTCACCTCAAAGCTTTTAATCAAAAAGTGTGAGCTAGCATGTTCAAACAATGCCTTCAAATCCTAGTCAAGACAAAGTCTAAGACTCTGACAGGAAAGAAGGACCTTATTCAAAAGATTTTTGCCCAATCTCCTGGTTACCAGAGAGATGGCTGAAAGCCCCAGTTCTGTCCTCCTGAGCTTCTGGTCATGCACAGTGTTTTCCCTCAGCAATACCATTTCTTTTACTTTATCCTGGAGTGGCCTTGCAAGAAGAGTACATCTGCATGAACTGGAAGTTCAGTTACTATCATTATTTCTGCTTGGGACATAGCAAAGCTCTTTTCTGCATCTTCCCTCTTGTGCAAAATTCAGCAATGTATTTCTTCTCTCTACTACAAAGATTACACTTACTGTGGGTGCCTCCAAAAGTACACTTACCTTCAACTGGTCTCTCTTGATATGCAAGCCCTGATGGTTACCCCTGAGACAACCCTGTTTTGTCCAGGTAGTTGCCTCTGCTTATATGTAAACCATCTAATAAGGATGCCATCATCCTAGATCAGCAAATGATTTGTACTTCAGGTCTTTGCCCTTCCTTGTAAATAGAGAAATAAAACAAGTATTTAGGGGAATACAGTAAGCAGACTGGGGAAAAATTGGGTCTCAGCATGGTCAAAAATAATTTGTATGCATAAACATCAAAAAGAGAATCGAAATCTAGGAGTTCAGTATACTGGAAATTATTTTCTGGTAGTCTGACTTTGAAATCTTAGTAGAAATGAATTTTCCCAAGTCTCATTAGCCCTCCAGGGGCATTTTATCACTTTATAAAATCTTCAGACAATCCAGTAGAATTTGCTTTCCTGGGACTGATTTAGCCTGTGCTGGGTCCAGCCCATGATGTAATGCAGAAATCATGCATACAGCCATAAGGGCGAGAGAATCCACAAAAGTACCCACAACATTTCCGTACACATAACTCATAATTTAGATCAAGACAGGAAATGTTTTTCCCATCGCATGTGTAAGTCTGACATTTAAAAAAAATCTTCCTATCTCAAATCAAGATGAAAAGATTAAATAGCCAATATTTTTAGACACGAAGGAGAAGAGGATTAGATCGCTTGATGCATTTTCTTTCCAAATGGTTTAATTTCTTCTCTAACTCTGTATTTTCTTTCACACAAGTTTCCCTTGACTTAACTTACGTTGCAAACAAAACAACAGATTTTGGTCCAGGCAATGGAAGAATTTTTAGAAAGTGTTGAAGTGGAGTAATTTACCAGTTTCATCAACCCTTTTCTTTGCACAATTTGGCATCTCAGGGAAAGAGCACTGTTCAATGGAAGAGGATTTGCTGACAAACCTCCGATCGCCTCCACTGCAGTTACATTATTTAGGTTCAGAAGTACTTCTAAGTACTTTTGCTGGTCTATGCACATCTCTGCTTGCATACATATGAACCTGTAGGGAACTCATTGAAGGACCGGTACATTTGTCCTAGGTGACTCCCTGTAGCATGACACAAGGCAGCATGACACTAAGTTGTGGGTAAAATGTCGTTTGTGAACACTGTCTGATTCTACACATCTGCTCCATCAGACAAAGGTGGTGTAAGCCACAACTTTGAGAATTATCCCCAAGTCAGTGGATGGAGCGCAACAGATCTTCTACACGTAATGATTTAAACCAGCTAAGATCCAGATCCTGTGGAATCTCCCCACATCACAAGTCAGCCTTTGGAAATCAGAATCCTCCCATCACGGTAATTTCTTACCATAACATGGTTTCAAAATTTGTTCCTGCATTTTTCTTTGAGTTACTTTTTGCAACACAGTCCTCAAAGTCTGATTTATTTATTTTACCCAAATCTCATGCCTAGCCCACTTTTATTAACTGACAAACCATTAAATCACATTGAAAAAAGCTGCTAAGGAACTACAAATATTTTTTTCCTACAGATTAAAAAACACTGATGGGAAAATAAAAGCTGCATGTATTTCAAGTTTCCAAATTTTTGCAGACTTCTGGAGTTTTCTTCCATCTGCGTTTACTTACCCTTTTTCAGATTTCTAACCTCAGTTACTAACATGCTACACAAATAGCAAGGGTCAAGGTTGAGGGCAGAAGCCTAATAGGTGAAAGGTTGAATAACTTGAAAGTAAGAAATTGCAGTTTTCAAGGAAGAAGCTTAACAGGTTTGGGACTTCTCAAATATTCACAAGCTGTTGTTCCCTACTTACTTGGCCAGGTCAGTGCTGACATTACATTTTTGATGGTCACATATTTTTTCTTTCATTGGCTTTCTACACTGTCTATCTAATTTTGTCTTTGCCCTTGTAAAACTTTATCTTTTTACTTAGGCATATCACTCTTCTCTTTCCTTCTTTGGTTGTTTGTCCTTCCTTTTTGGGGGTTTTTTGTTTGTCTGTTTGTTTGGTTTTTTCCTCTGTTTGCCTCTGCCTTGTATATATGTATGCAAACGAAAAGGGTAAGTAGTTGGGGCTATGTAGTACCTAGCATACTGGTGCCCCTGTTCACCTGTACTGGGAGAAGCTACAGTCATACAGAGTATACTGACTTTTAAAATCTGTTCTGTGTCCTTCCCTTAGCTTCATAATTTAGCTAGTTTTTGAACCTGATTCCAATAGAAAAAATAAAGCAAGTTTTTCCCCATTTTGGATATGTTAACTGTGAGAAAATGCTATCACTTTCTATCTAAACAAGGAGCCATTTTGTCCTCTGTATGGCTCTGTCTTTGTTGTTGTATTTCTTTTCATTTTTTAATAAAATGGAAAAAAGATTAATTCCAACTATAAAGGATAGAGAGAGTTCTGAATTATTTCTATAACTATTATAGATCGTGCAGCTGACCTAGTTAGTTGTTTGGGTTTTTATTCGATGGCATGAATTTGAGGCAATTGCACAAAAAACTAAACACAGATAGAGTTAACTAAACAGCAGCAAAAATACAGAAAGTTTCCCAAAGGTTCAACATAAAGTTGGGAAAAAGCTGGTTCCACCTCTATCAGCAGGACTGGGGTAGGTTTTTTGTCTTCCAGGACCAGGACTATTGTCAAGGAGACATTTATCTGTTGAAGTCCTTTGCCCAGAAAGGAGGGAGTTTTGATGCAGTAGTGGCTGAAGACAGATAGATACTGAGGCAAGGTTGCTTGCAGTTGCTTTTGGTTCCAAGATATGCAAGGAAAATTTCCATGTGCAGGCCTTACTTTTTCATTTTGTTTTTCCCTATGCAAGCTCATGGCCTAACAATCATATTTAGACTCCTACAAGGGACGGACACAGTCTGGCCATTGCTACCAGAAGCATAGTAAGCAAATGGTGCTCAAAGCTAATGACCAAGTCAAAAAGCTCCTACATGAGGTCCAGGGCTTATTCCCAGGAAGAAACTACCAAGAGACCACAGAGAGACACAAGGCCGAGCACACCCTGTGCTTGACCCCTGGAAAACTGTCAAGGAACGCCAAATATGAAGTATCCCAAACATCTAACAGACACAGTCACTGGAGCCCCAGCTCATTTGCAGTGCATGTCCACCAGAATTTCTCTCCTGGCTTTGCTAAAAAGCTAGTTCTGACCCTATAGCAGGCGAGGTGGGCCCCCTCAATCTGGAAGGTGGCTGAGCTGCTTTATGAGAGGGCCTCATGGATTGCAGGGATCACCATCCAGTCCTAGACTGAAGCCCAACTTGCCATCTGGGAGATTTCACAGCACTTGAGAAAGATCACTTTCTTTTTTCCTTCCTTCATGGTTTTTTTGTTTTTTTTTTTGTTCTGGTTAATTGCTAAAGTTTTTTTCTTACAGTAGCTGGAAAGCAAACAGAATAAGAAAACTTCCTTGTGCCACAGAACAACATTACCACAGAGGAACAACAGCTTAAACTGTGCTTCTCCATGTTCAGGATATGTACCTTGACCATAGGCCATTCATCATGCGTTGCAGCTATAGCTGGTGGTTAGACCACAGACATCCAATTGCTCAGAATGAATGCTCCAATTAGCTCCATGACATTCTCTGGTTAAGTCAGCACACATGGCAAAATACATCATATACTTATGGTTAAACTTTAAATGCAACTCTCAAAAAGTCTATTCTGCAGGACTTCTTAGTGCTATTTCCTACAGTCAGCTACTAACTCATCCTTTAAGCACGTGAACATGGTTGTTACCAGCATCTTTTTTCCTGGTCTGATAGAATTAGAAATGTAAGTACTTGGAACAACTACAGGAGTAGGCTCAGGCCTGATGGAAATGTAAGGGCTGGAGAGATGTGATCATGTTACGGGACAGAGAATACACATTGTTTTGACCGATCCTGGAGTGGAAGGTCCGCATACATTTAAGCTGCCTTTGCCCTACCAGTAAATTCAAAGCTGATCATTGCAAATGCCAGAAGCATCCTTCAAAGCTGTAAGAAACACCGTCATTATAGTAAAGACAGATGAATATAGAGCTGTGTTTTCATGAACCCTACAACAAACACTACTGTGGCCATGGGGTATCTTTCAAATGGGAAGGCATGTGCAGAGAAGGCAGTGAACTCACTTCTCAGCCAGAGAAATCCCTCTGCATTGGCTTCAGTTGTTTCATGAGTAATAAACCCTCTTACAACAGTGGAACCCTCGTCACAGCATCTCTATATGAAACCAGCCCAAGACATGCTTTGTGCTCCAGGAAAGCTGGTCTACAGTCAGACAGTGGACTAAAATTCAAGTTTTCAGTGTAACCCCAGTTTGGTGAGGGTCTGTGTGTACGATTATAATTAAAAAAACCCACAATGATACTAATATCCCCAGCACCCTGTTGGGAAATCAAACACAGATCCTAAGATTAACTAAGACTGTATGGAACAAAAAGCAAAGGAGAGGGTATGGGATGGGGTGAGAAATTTGAACACTTTATGTTTCACTTTCAGTTGAACTAAAAAAGATTCAGCTCTGGTGAAGGGAACTATGTTGCACCAGACAAGAATTTGGCCAAGAGGGTTTTTTCCTAAATTCCTTAAATGGCTAAAACTTTCCCACATGCTGCAAAGAGTCAAGAGAAGCCATATTCATGTATTTTCAATTTCACCCAGGTATAAATATTCATTGCACTGCCTTTTTTCTGTTAAGTGAAATTTCAGGTATGTGAAATTACCTTGCCTCACAAAATTCCCTTACTTTCACAACACTAATTATAAGTAATTACCTGCACTGTTCCTTTAAGAATAAGAACATTATCAGCCAGCCCACCTCGGGGAATAAATATGCATCTCGCTTTGATGAAATTTGCACACAATACAGGTCAGGTAGTTAATGAAGCCATAAACCATAATATGTCTGAGGCACTAAACATCACCTTATTCATTTGGCCTTGGTGTTTAAGAGAGCAAGAGATGTTTATTGCCATCAGACACCCTCCTCGCCTTTAGGATCACCATTCATAGCCAGCTCTTTGTAAATAAACATATAACCTTTGCAATGGTAATTTAAGACTGTGCAGTAAAGAAGATGCAGTGAGTGCATGGAGAGTGGAAGAGAAGATAAAAAACCTCATGAATAAAGTCGAAGGCTGCAGGCTAAGGTGTTTATTAAGTCCCAAGCTGTTTTTTTCCTCCACTTTTCCTCTCTACTGAAATAAAAACAATGATTGCTGTGATGCTCTAAAATTAGAGCACATTTGTCGTTTTTAAAAGCAGCTAACAACCGAACTTCAACTGTGCAACAGCATAATAGGTGTAGAAAATAGATCTGCCCCAGGCCTAGCCTCTTCTGTTGTGTAATCAGCCAGTGAGAAAGCAGGAGATCGGCCCAGATAATGTCAGTTTTCCACTCTAGAGTGGCGAAGGTATAAAAGGTATACATTAAAATGCATCAATGAATTGCTGCAGTCCACCAGGCTGACTTCCTGGGACAGAGCGCCGTGCAGAGTGGGTTAACTTTCCAGCCATGGTGCAGTGCATTTAGTATGTGTCACAGACAAAATCCCTACATTAAAATGAATAAAACTCTGCATCATAAAAAGAAGACTTTACATTTCAGCCCCAGGATCTCAAAGCGTTTTGCAAGGAGGCATGAATTAAACCTTCCGATGTCCTGAAAGGTAGTGAAAGAAGATAACTCCATCTGTTTTATGGCTAGGAAGCCGATATACAGGGCCCTGACCAAGGTCACATAGCAAGTATGAGACAAAGAATATTTAGATCTCCTGATCTCTGTTCCTGTGTTTATTCCTCCTTTCTCATGCTCTGTCTTTTACTCTGAAAAATGATGTAATAGCTTTCTCAAAATTCTCATAATTCTCATTAATCACTCTCTACTCTTTCTACAGGAGGAAAGGTAATGGTCTTCATGCTCACATGCCAGATAGGTTCAAAAATACTGCAAATCATCAGTTTTACCTGTGACCACCAAATCATGACAAAATCACATGCCTTCTAGGTCTTGCTAAACGATCTCCAAAGAGCAGGGCTGATCTTTTAAGTCCACAAACAACATGAATACCAACCCCATCATTGTATTGCCTGAAAGAGTGCATGTGAACACATGGACATATACACACAGTTTGTGACTCTTAATTGCTCGTTACTACCTGATGGAAGGACTGTTTGATCTTTGGAGATGCTTAGCAGTATGATGGCATGAATTCTTCAGTCCAATCAGCTTGTTTAATCACAAGGACTTTCAAGCTAACTTTATTTCCCCCAATTACTATATTTGTTACAAGTTCACTTCTCATGACAACTTCGAGAAACCTCAAGGCTGTTCTATTTGTCTGTGCTTGGCCGAGGACCCTAAGCTACCTTAAAAATCAGCTGATGGCAAATATCAGGAACAGGCTATCATCCCCCTCCTCTTCATCTAGCTATGCTATGCTCAGCGAGGTCTATCATCGTCACTTCTACAACAGCACGTGAATCAGAGATTGCCATACCATGAGACATTACAAGTGACTTATCGAGAAAAATCAATAACTACTTTGCACTGGTATCACAGAAACAGTTGAGATGTTCTGGTGAATATGTGCTATCTTGTCCCTTTCAAATATTCACGTGGTTTGCAGTTGTACTTCCAGAGGACTTCTACACCCCATTGCATCCACTTCAGCCAGTGTATGTAGGTTAGAGTATGAACTCGCTCTGCTGTGACTGGCAGCTAACAAGGAAAGTGGGTAGATCCAATAATAAATACACTATAATGACATAATAAAAGTTTGGGAAATTGCAGGAGTCGTGTTTCTCATTCAGAAGCAAGCTTAAAATAAACTTGAAAGCCTGCAAACATCACAATTTTTGTCTGATGAAAAAGTCCTGACCGAACAGCTCAGTGAAATGACTTTGCAAGAGTATATGAAAGACATACCACAGGCAAACGGAGATAGAAAGTTTGGGTTTTTGATCCCAGAGAGAGAGAATAATGTGTCCCTCCATTTATCCATGAACTCTGCAGCTGGCAGGGGCTGCGTTCTGTTAGTAATTACCGCGAACAGATGAGGGAAGATATTTTTTCCCCCCCTTTTATTTTGACCTGCAGTTAAAGAAAATTTGCTTGTTTTATTTTAGGTTTAAAAATGATGAGGCAGCATCAACCTGCATTTCACCCCAGAGCTGTTGATTTTCCCCTGTCTTCTCCCCCTGCCTTCCTGTCTTCCTCCCCCCACCCCCCAGCATCTTAATTTATTTCAGACTATGAGTGTGCAGATTCCCAATTTAGTGAGAACAGTTTGCTGCCAAGGCCCTTCGGGGGCTTTCTCTGCAGTTTATTTTCTTAACTACAAGCTTCAGGTTGTTCTGTGTGTGCGAGTGGTGGGGAAGGAAGGAGGGGACTGCATTCCTTCCTCCAAATTTACATGAAAAGTTCAGATTTGCTTCTAGCCTCGTAAGTTTTGTCCTTCCTTGTCCTGCTCTGTATTTTGTTGCTGCCTTCCTTCAGCAAACACCCAGCTGGCAGCCTCAGTGACTTGCGGAGTAAAAGCATTAGACGCATTTCTTGCTGAAATGGTTATTTCCCTCTGCTCCCTCTTTTTCCCTGTGTGAAATAACTGCTCACAGAAGTGTGACAGGGACAGCACTGGGTTTATGCCTGCTTTTGCACAGCCGCACTGGGAATACCTTTGATGACATGAATTTTCTCTCCCTTCAAGTTGGAATACCACGGGAACCCTGCCTGGGTCCTTGGTAGGTGGGACCACAGGTGCACCCAAAGGAGCACTGTGGAACTGCTCAAACAGGCTTGGGTTTAGCAGCAAACCTAGCAACATATCCATTTTACTGAGCACCTGATGAGCCACCAAGCTATTAAACATCCTGAGCTCCCTTTTCCCTAATAGGAATTTTGTCGGGGCAAAAATAATGATGATTTAGCCAGTTGGCTGGGATTTCTGAACCACATGGCTGGAGCAAGGGGTGGCCCAAGTGAGGACTCCCAGTGCCCAGGGGGTCCCTGCGATGTCCCATGGTTGTCCAGCAGCACACACCGCCAGGCTCTGGCCAGCAGCAGCCTGTGGTGGCACCCAGCACGTGCGCCCCATTAGCCCCAAAGATTTCCCAGGCGGAAACACAAGAGGCCTCGCCTCGCTGCAAGTTTTTAAAAAAATGTTGGTTGCTGTTCAATTGGGAGTAAAGCCAAAAGGATAACAAAAAACAAACCTGTTTCCTGCAAACGGGAAAGCCTGTGCTGTGGCCAGTTGTAGCAGCCTGCTGCTTTCCAGCCAGAGTACAACGCTGGAGAGGAACAAAAGGTCCCCTTGGGTGATGGTCCCTGCTCATAGGAGCTACGCCACGTCCCCTGCTCCAGCCAGCACAGGAGAAAGCTCACACAGCCTTTTCTCTTTGTATTGCCTTCTCCACAGCCCAGCCCAGCAGCAATTATTCTTGAATTTGTTCTACTTCTGGGGTTCCCAGCGGCACATCCCTCCCAAAGGGGACATGGAAAAGGTGAAAAGCGAAGGAGCCCGTCACGGTAACTGACACAGCTCCGACACCACAAAGGTATCAAACACTTGACCCAAACCCAGATCAGTCCTTAGAGGAATACACATATTATGATTTCAAGCTGTTGAACAATTAGAAACAAAGAGTAAGTGCAGGAAACCCCAGTATGTTATCAACAGGCTTTGAGCAACAATAATATAAGGTTCATTTCATGGAGGAAATTATTTAATACAAACTATTCACTCAACTCCAAACACAGGACAGCAATATAAGAAGAATATGAAAGTAGCTTTATTTTTACCAAAAACATAATCCTGGGCAGGTTTTCTTTAGGGAAAGCAAAGCTTCCCTCCCATTAGCCCACTTCCTGCAATTCCACAGTGCGATTGTGTGTTGGGAATATACCCAAATTTATTTTTATGCAGATTACAGTAGTGTCATATTTCCTTAATACAGTTTCATAGCTGATTTCCTTTGCCCATGTTAACCAAAAACTGTTTAACACATGTCTCACAACCAGCCATTGTCAGGCTCAGGCTAGTTTAGGGACTCGTCTTTTTCTTTTTTTTTATTTTTTTAAGAGGGGAGGTGGGGTTTGTTGCAGGAAAACAAGCTTTTTGCCATGCTGTTTCAACTGATGAGCTCAAAAGTTATATAGGAGTATTCTTCACATTCCCAGAGAGTTCCATACATGGTAGGTTTTTAGTTGTCCTCTTCCTCCTTTCATTTAGTTACTGCCCAGTGATTGTCCAGTGCTTATGATGATTGCAAGGGATCTGTTTTATTCGGTTCTTGGTTCCAAATAGCTGTGGTTAAAAATAAAAGGGTTTTTCATGGGACTGATCCAGAAGCCATGACTGGGACTTTCAGCTCCTATGGATGCAGTCCTCAACACAGCACCTGGCCACTGTGCTGGTCAAAGCCGTTCCTGCAAGGTAGCCTCCTCCGCTATGTGGTACCATGGGAGAAAAAGTGGAAGAGTTGAACACAAATAGCAGTGAGGCAAGTGTCACCTATGACAAACCACATCTCCTTCATGCCCAGCAGCATCACCACTCTTAAGACTAAGTATGCCACCAGACTCTGGTAAGAAGTCCTACATGATCTGGTCTCCGTTGCCCCAGGGGGAAGAGCATTAGGAGAGGCTGTGTCGGAAGGAAGAGGAGACAGACAACAGATCACTCTGAGAAAGGGAAAATTCTAGCCCAGAAGAATGAAGGGACCAGATCAAACAGAGAAAAAAAAAAAACCACTCATGTGCCATCTGCAAGTCCTTTGTGGTCAAGTCATGGAAGAGTGGGACACAAAACAGGAGAGAGATGAGAGAAAGATATTTTCTGCATTTGTTCCCCTCCTTCTAGCGCAATGTATATTGGATCAGTTCACCCAGTTTTTTCTAACTCAGGGAACAGATGGTGTCATATTTGAATATAAAATGAGTTTTCATTTGCTTTGCCATAAAAGAAAAAAAACACACAAACAAACAAGAAAAAAAAAGAGCTCACCCAAAAATGATGCTATAGTTTTTTTTACAGACCTGTGGTCTCAGTTACAAGCTGAGCTTGTTTCAGTTCCCGGATCTAATTTGTGGTCTATTATGGTCCTTTTATGCCTGCAGATGTACAAAATGAAAAAAAGTCCCTTCTACAAATGGAAATACTTTTCTACTTAGACAATGTTCATGTTTTGGGGAAAAGTGAAAAACTGTTTAACCACATTTGGCAGCAAAATTCCAACTGTACAGGCACAGAGTTTGCTGTTGTTGCTCTGTGCTGTGTAGCTTTGAATTCAGTTAGAATTCAAACCCACTCCTTTTTTCAGGTTCTGTTATGTTACAGGAAACAGCTTCTGAAATGAATACTTTTCTTATGGTACATCTTGTCAGGACCTATGGAAAGGACTAAGAAAACACAGAAGAGAACCTCTTCACGTGGCAATCCCAGGACAAAGATGACGATTCAAGTGATATGAAATTAAACATAGGATTTAAGAGATGAATGGGCTATGGCTGCTGTTCTTCTTTTCCAAGGTGTGAGTTTCATCCCTGAAGAGCTGAAATAAGGCATCTGATTAAACACTCCAGTTTTATGCCAGCGTGATTTCGTAATGTCATTGTGGTAATCAGTGGAGTTAGACAGTCATAAAAGTAAACTCATGTAGCAACAGAGGAAGCCAACAGGTCAGATGAACAATCAAGACCTGTTTCTGAGTCTATCTGCAGTCTTTCACTTGCATCACTTTTCCCCTGCTATGGTGCTTATAAAAGTTTTGGGCTGTTTGCAGGTGCCAAAATATTCTCAGAATAAATTTGCACTGAATTTGAGACAAGCTGACTGAAGACCTCTCCTGAGTCCCTTATTTTCTCAAATTCCACAATTACAATGTTATTGCAAGTAGACCCTTTTTTTCCTCTTTAATTTACACTCTGCTGGCTTACATACTACCCTCCAGCACATCTATAAAAGACCTTGGTTGCTGAGGTGGGGCAGGAATTGAGTGGTTTAGGATTTGGTAAAGGGATTAAGGAGTCTTTCATTTCTAGGTCACTAGTTCAAGACTGTCATGACTGTAGGCTGTCTACTGACCTGTGTTAAATATATTGGTGGATGTTGCTTATTCCCTATCAAAAAGTCACCACCACATTTGGCATTGATTTGACTTTATAACAGAGTAGGATTGGTATGCATTAATCAGAAATGGGAGCACGTTGCAAAGCTCAGATCAGGATGTGAAATCTCCCAAGGTTTAAGAATGGATGTGTTTGGGGTTCTGGTTTGACTTCTCAAAGCAAAAAGTCAAGCAGTGAAATGTGGGTTTCAAATTGTCTAGTAATTTAGAGTTGTTAAGAGCCAAGTCCTACTTTTAATTTTAGCTGTGCTGCTTCCTTATGAAAAGCAGTTTCTTTCTCTACTTCTCACCTGTCAAACTGCAAAAAAGCTCCCAGTAAAATACCTTTTTTCTTATTTAGCTTCCAGAGATCCCTGAAGACAGAAAGAAAAGGAAAACATAGAAATTAGGAGATTATTAATGACTCAATCAACTACCAATCTCAGAGGTAAAAGGGAACCGTTATCACTTCTGGTATACTTTAGCTAAATATCGGAAGAAATACTGGGAGTTTGAAGCTTTGAGTTCATTCAAATTAAAAGAAGAAGAATGAAATTCCCCAAAGAAATTCAAAGATTAGACCTTCAAATAGGTTTTCTTTAACACCTTAGACAGGAAGCTCCCCTACTTTTTCTTTTTCTCATACAGACACCACACTCTTCAACAGACTCTTTGACCTTAATGGGATGCTATTTGCTGATTTGGAGTCTCAGTCCCAGCAGTGAGTTCATAATAAGAGTCAGCTGAAGAAAGGCTGCTTCCCTACCTTCCAGCGATTGCGCGTTTTAAACCATCAAGCTACACATTGCTTCTGCCAGCTCTCAGAAAGATGTCAAATCGAGTAAAAATTCAAAAAGCAGAAAGCTCATTGAAAGTACAAACTCAGCTAAAGTGTTAAAATGCAGCATTATCTCCGGTTGGGAGGCAGCTTTCATAAATGGCACTGAAAAGCAATCAAATTAGAAGATAAATACAACCTGGAAACAGCAGGAAAAGTTATACTGAACATAAATCTGCTTGTGATAATTTTAATTAAAACTGAATGTGATACAGTGCTTAATATGATACTTCCTTCATTCCCGTTTATTATTGGGATTACATTTGTATATTCTGCTCAGCTGTAGGCCTGCACCATCATGTCCAAGGGAGTTCAGATACAGTGAGGCCAAGACAAAGGCTAAAAGAAAGCAGGCAAGCAAAAAATATTTTTAAAAAAGAGGAAGAAGCCCACTTGCTTTTGTAAGCCTCCAGCTCTCGCAGCCTCCAGGATGCTGTGGTGACCACATATTCCATACCTGACCATATTTTGATTTGGCACCTATTAACTCAGGAATTTTCTTCTTTGAGGTTTGAGATTAAGCATGGTCCTGGTTTTGCTGGTTTGCCTTGGCTGCTGCCTCCCCCCGCCAGTGTTTCTGGGTGCTGTCAATAGGCCTTTCTCTTTTTCCTTAATCTCCTCTTGTGACCAGGTGTGGCAAGGAATTGGGTTTGCTCTGCTTCCCTCATCTCACCGTGGGCTTCATCCCTCAGTGGATATGACCAGCTTCTGCTCCTACCCTTCAGGTCCGCAAGAAAAGGACAAGGTCGCTTACCAAGGGGTGGCAGAGCTTCTCTGCATACTTGTAGGATGCTGGATCCCTGGATCATCATCAGTCCCTAGCTGCAATCAGCACACTGTCTTCCCGCTTTAAAATTTTGCTATGTGTCCAGAATAACTACATTATCTACACAGCAGCAGCACAAAGAAGAAAACAGTTTTCTGGTGTTGGGGGAGCAAAGATTTCTAAATATCTACATTTCTGAATATCTTCTCCTACTTGGAGGACATCAAAGATTTTGCCATTTTCCAAATGACCAAACAACCAAAACAAAACTACCCCCTCCCCCCCCCCACTTTTTCTTTAGGCATCTTTGACTCCAGGTTTACTAACAGCAAGAGCATGCTGCACTGGAGTGAATGCAAGAAAGTGGGAACTGGGAGGTGGTGCCCCACACTTGAGTGGAATGCTTCAAGCTACAGCTTTGTCTCTGCCCTGAGCTTCTTCATAAATCACGATGGCCAGCATTTTCCTTGCTAGCTAGAGAAAGCTTCATTTTTAGCTTCAGCAAATTAGTGTCCCCCCCTTGGAATTTGCTTAGTATGGAAAATTCCCATTCCACCCAGTTATAACTGCAAAAAAAACAGTCATATGGATAACTACCATACTTACTTAGCACAGTGTTGATTCTTTATTCTCCAAGGTGAAAGAGGGTGGGAATTTGATCCTACTCCCAGTTTTGCCTACCTGGTATGGCTTTATTGTACTGAGGACCCTTGAGCAGATGATCTATACCCCAGCACTGGCACACCTTGGCCTGGCTGAAGCTTTGCTCTGATTAAAAGGACTGTAGCAATTCAGTAAAATGGATGGAGATATGTGCAGATGGCTGGGGAATGGGTGGGCCCCTGTATTTATTTATTTTCTCCCAGAATTTGCTGGCAGGCCAAATATTTGAGGATTGTGAGGACTGAAGAGAAAGGAAGATGTTTGACTGTATGGGAATCCTATTTCCCTCATCTGGGATGCCTGTGCTTCAAGAAATGGTATCATCACGGGCTGGGGATATCTGCTTACAACTTTTGAAGGAGATCTTTAGTCATAATCTATCAAAGCTTTAAATGAACATGAAACCAAGGAGACAAAATGAATAACTCACCCTAATGGAATAGCAGATGGTAAGATCTCACAGCACATCATGGTAGTGTTCCAGCATCTACTATATAATGTTTCTTTTTCTGAGTGAGAATAGTGCTCATTCTTGTTGTTTAATGTCTACAAGGTCTGGCAGAGACTAAATCATGATAAGAGCCACAGACGTTTTGGAAAGCCTGAAATTGGATAAGTGTCAGTCACTATCACCTCCATCAACCTTAACTTCCTTAGTCACAATGTAAACAGCTCTACGTAGTTTTATTTCATCATTTACTGGGGGGGGGGGGGGGGGGATATATATCCTAAACACTTCTGGACAGCAGCTGTAGGCAGAAAATATATAGGATAGAGAAGCTTGTGAAGTGTGCAAGAAAAACAGTGCTAGTTAAACATGTCTGAAGATTGGGAATCCCAGGGCATTCATGTGCTTCAGTTCAGAAAAGGGAGGGATGCTGCATTTCACAGCAGAAAGTCTTAAAAATAAAATAAAATAAAAATAATTGCTTTGGGGACCCAAGTTAAAATGCAGGTGTTTTGAGGGGAACATAAACATTTTTTCCTAAATGAGGCGTTGAGGGCTGGGAGAAGGGCAGTAAAATTAGTGGAATTACTGCCTGATTTTAACCAGATGATTGCTGCAGTTGGACACCAGTGCGGTTTCATTAGGGACTCTAATTTACAAGCCATTCGCTGCATTCCAGGGGAACACAGCAACTCCCCTCCTCCCCCCGCTCCTGCCCCGCTCCTAAAGAATGCCAGTGCCGAGCTTTATGGCAGCAATGCCTGACTAAACACTTGCTGGCTTTGGGGCTTTTTTTGTCGTTGTTGCTATTATTGGTTGTTCTTTTAAGGTCAGCTTGACCGTAGCACTGCGGTCAAGCTTTTTGGGAAGGGAGAAAGAGAGTCACACTGCCTTAACCCAGGCAGGTAGTCTCAGGAATCTGTGTAAATCTCCATTGGTGTGGAGAACATATGGTCCTTCTACTAAGAGCTGTCCTGATTTATATGTAATGTGCAATCAGATATATTACATCATTTCAGTGTTAGATACTAGTATATTCCAGATATAAAGTGACCCTTTTCCTGGCCTTCCATTAGATCCTAAATTGTCATTAAAGTACAGTCCTGAAAGCCTGAAGCAGGTGAGGTTTTGGCCTCATGTGACCTAGCTCAACATAAATTTGTCTGATCTTTATAGAGGCAAATGGCCTAATGAACGCTGTGGATAGAGGAGATTTCCATGTAGCCAGCCCTTGGGAACTGGTATTGCTTTCAGAGGTATGAGATTTCTGCCTCAACCCACCTGGCAAAGCAGCAATAACTTCTTTTCTTTAACAAATAACACACAGTTCTCCTACCTTCCTCCCATTCACCCTGCTTAGCCATCTTCTGGACCTACCCACACCACATCAGTGTAGCTTTCCCATGTATCCCTGAGTTTTATTGCACTGCCACAGTGCAAGTCACCAAAGCCAAAAGACAGTAATACGAGTTCTTTCCTTGGTTCGTGGGCTCAGAGTCCTCTTTGTAGAGGATAAGAATCCTTTTGACATATCATTATTTTCTGGTTTTCTCCTATTCCTTCTTCCTATTGCTTTTTCTTACTGAATTTCACCTTTTTTATCACAAGCTGCAAAGGTTCCTTATTTTGTCCAATCAACTTCCTTCCCTGTGCTGCTTGCAATTTTCTTTTACATTTTCAATACATCTGAGTTTCATTTTTCCCCAATGACTATTCTCTTGGCTAACCCACTCTCCAATTTTGGTAGGCTCACTGAGGTCCAACGGCCATGGTTAATGTTTGCCTGCTGTTAATCCTAACCCTCACACCTAAATTATGATTAAAAATAGTGAACAGAATCCCAAAGCCGGAGGGGGTTTTGAGTCTGTCACCAAGTAGTTATAATATGTGCATGTTACATATTAACAAAGCCCACAAATGCAGGAAGTGAGGTTTCCTTTCAGTTGTAATATTTATCTCCCATTTTTTGAGGGCAGCCATTCTGGTCTACCACTGCCTCTCCTCTGCTCCTGTCAGATCTCACAAGTTCTGCTGGGCTGGCTCAGACATGTATTTCAATGTAAAACCTCCTATTTAAAACCCAAAACAGATTTAGTAAATAATGTCCTTCCCCTGAGGCAGGAATGAGCTAGCAGAGCAGGAACCGTGCCGATGGAGGAGTAACCTTACATACGAGAAAGGAAAAGAGCAAGTCCCCTTGCATTAATTCATTCTTTGGGATCTTGTGTCCTACTTGAGAACCTCTAGTGACATATTGTGCAGTCCTCAGCTTGAACAAATTCAAATTCACCTGGCCTGCTTGAATCATTTAACTTATTCTTCTTTTTTTTTTTTTTTTTTTTCACTTTTTTTTTTTTTATTACATAGGGCTTATGCTGGTGTAGGTAAAACTGAGCACCTTATCCCACTTCCAAAGACACTTTGGTTGAGAGAATGTGGCTTTCAGATGTAGCTTGCCTACAGAGCAGTTCTAATTATTCCCTTCAGATATTAGTCATTGAGTATTTCGATAACTTTTTCTAGGCCAAAAAGTGTTTGTGAATCAATTTGGCATCCTGTCAATGCCTTTGTTAATCATAAATATTTTCTAGCAGCCTATATGATCAAGTGGCAGCCTACGACTGTTTGCAAATGCTTCTCTGTCATGGTTTAACCCCAGCCAGCAACTAAGCACCACGCAGCCGCTCACTCACTCCCCCCCCACACCCAGTGGGATGGGGGAGAAAATTGGGAAAAGAAGTAAAACTCATGGGTTGAGATAAGAACGGTTTAATAGAACAAAAAAGAAGAAACTAATAATGATAACACTAATAACATGACAACAGCAGTAATAAAAGGATTGGAATGTACAAATGATGCGCAGTGCAATTGCTCACCACCTGCCGATCGACACCCAGTTAGTCCCTGAGCGGCGATCCCCCGCCCCCACTCCCCCCAGTTTATACACTAGATGGGACGTCACACGGTATGGAATACCCCGTTGGCCAGTTTGGGTCAGCTGCCCTGGCTGTGTCCTGTGCCAACTTCTTGTGCCCCTCCAGCTTTCTCGCTGGCTGGGCATGAGAAGCTGAAAAATCCTTGACTTTAGACTAAACACTACTGAGCAACAACTGAAAACATCAGTGTTATCAACATTCTTCACATACTGAACTCAAAACATAGCACTGTACCAGCTACTAGGAAGACAGTTAACTCTACCCCAGCTGAAACCAGGACATTCTCTCAAGGAATATTTGGACATCATTAATCTGGTCACTACCTGAGTGTGTGGGAGTCACCTGAGCTGCAGGGTGATGAAGTTAGTCCAGAACTGACAGAAACAATATAAACTGTACAATGACTTGTGGCAAGAAGTAAATGACAAAGAAAAAACACTTCCTTTCCAGATTCCATTTCAAACTATTTGTACTACTATTCAGGAATATGCATCAGTCTGCAAAATGACTCAGTTGTGCAGGCACCTGAACTGGTACAGCCACCCAAACAGCAACCTTGTGCTTTCACTGAGTGAAGAGCTAACTTGACAAAAACCCAACCTCAACCGGTGCTTGCCTTTAAATGGAGTAAGTAATTTCACAACTAGTCTTTATTTGCAAAGGTGGATAGGTTTGACCAAGAACTTTCCATTTTTCACTTTGCTACCTCTATAGACTTGCTGAAAATCTTTGTGAATGAAAAATATTATTATGGTAACTTACTATGGTATCTTTCCATTCTTTTACAGATCTGAGATGGCAAAGGCCCTGACACACATCTTCCCGTAGTTTATAAAGCAGTTATTTTGACAGTCAGACTATCAGATATATTGTCGTGAAGCCACTCTGATTTCTCTCAGTTCACCCGTTGAATGATAACAGGCTTCATAACTTGGAAGACCTTTTATTTGCTTGGTTGATCTTGCTACATAGTCAGGATTCTCTGCACCATCAGGGCATTTTCAAATGCTTCGTGACTCAAATGTTTTATTCTTCATTGACTTTCACTGGCATTTAGGCTCCTAACTCACCTGTTTTGATTAGTTTGAAAAACCAAAGAAACTATTCTTTAAGTGTAAAGGATGTGCATCAACTCTCTGTATTAACCAATTTACAGGAGTCTCTCTTTGGTAGTAACAAGGAGCAATCTGGCATGAACTATTTCCCATTGCTATTCAGAGACCTTTCAAGACTTCACTTCTTGTTTTCATAAGATCACCTTGTATAATTGAGGGCTAAAATGCAGGGCAATTTGTTCAGATCCCTCCCCAGTCTGTTTATCATCATCTCATGGATATGTGCAACTTACATGGAAAAGAAGTTGAACAAAAGAAGCAGCTGAAATTTTTCGAATACCACAGTGAATCCAGGCAACTTCTAAAAATCATTTTGTTAAATAATCTTCATTCTGAGCAAAATTTGAAATGAAAGAACCAATATTTCATATAGATAAAAATAAAACTTTGAAATTTTGTTGATTTACTGAAGAAAACCTTATTCTTTTTCATTACGATTCTTAAACATTAACAAAATCTAGTTTTATTAGAAGAAAAAAAAAATTATTTTTTGCTCCCTTAGAACTCTTTTAAGAATAAATATGTTTGGGGATGATTGGAAAACACGAAAGTTGCACTGAGAATGTCTTCTACAGGACTGACTGATCTTGAAGTGTTTTTAGAATAAGATGACCTGCTTTATTAAAAAAGTGCTATTGACAGAGAGCTTCAGATGAGGTTAAAAATTGGTCCCTCATGACTGATCAAAAAGATAGCACAAATTTTATGTCTCTTCATAATTTATATGAGTGTAACCAAAACTACTGTCCTTTATGGATTTGTTTATTAGATATATGATTAATAATTAGAGATGTTGTAAGGTTTAACATTATACAATTAACATTATAAGAAAATTACTTTTGCATAAGTCATTAAAAATGTGATGTCCTCATTGACAAAATACAAAACTTTGTGAGACAGAGTGAGTCAGACACCCAAGACAGGAGGCTGATGCTAGTAGGAGGAAGACCTACTCCATCTCTGCTGCAGAGACCCTGAGGAAGCTTTAAGGTGAAGCAGAGCACAGACGTTGCACACTAGTGCTCTGTTGTTGAAAGGGGATAAATGACTAATAGCTTTCACAAAAGGCCAAACAAAGTGTCATAAGCTCCTAAAAGCTCCTAAGATGTGTTTCAGCTTTTTTCCTATAATTATCTCACTTCTAGGCTAAACTTGACAGAAAATCCACTTGCTTTTGTAAGAAATACTCTTGTTGTTTAGGAATGCAGATGTTGCCGAGACTCAGAAGGAAGCCTACTTTCATTTGGCCAGCTGTCTCCTAACAAGACATGCACAAACTCTTCGTTGTACCCTTAATACTTAATCCAGACAGACAATGACTTAATGCTAGCTCTTGACATAAATAGACACTGCACTATATCGAATAAGGCTGAGACCATCAAAATAATTCTCATTTGAGAGTAAATGCAGCCTGAACCCAAGTTTGGGAGTCTGCTGAGTAAACACCACCAAAGGAGAAATAAACATGTTCTGTTGGCCTGAACTACCATAACTGTCTCAGCTGCAGAAAGAAAATACAGCACAAGAGAAAAAGGAATGTTTAGATATAACTTAGAGGACGGAAACTTTCTGTTCATGTTTAGAAGATCTCACAATATCTGACCACAGCCATGTGTGCTAGCTGATATCTACCCCTTACCCAAAAATATGTTCAGGCAGATGGAGAATGAGATTGCTGGGATTTGATTATCAAAAATAAAACCACAGACCTGGATGAGTTAATGTTGTTCCAGATGCATTATCTTATAATCTCTAGGAAGAGAGGAAAGGAACATTGAATCCTCCCTTAAAGAGGTCTTTCATCAGGCTTAATCTCCCCACTGCATGAAAAGAAATTGCTGCCTAAAACTGGAGGGGATCTCTGCTCAAGCCCCAACTAGAAGAAAAGTCAGGTCCGAAGGAACAGCAAATAGTGGAATAAATCACAAGATTCCATTCATCTGCTATGACACAGAAAGATCCCTGGGTCCTTTCTCTACTCTCTATTGTTCAGAAAATGACCCCAGGTTGATGGCCTATTATTTTTCTTTTTGTTTATTCTTGCCCCAGACCACCTTTCCTCTTTCCCCAAATTCCTTCTATCTTGCATCAAACTATACTGCAGAGCTTAGCCAAAACAGAACCCTCAAAAGAAACTTTCTGGGACAGTATCTTCAAACAAAATCCTTGTTTAGGCATTTAAGCCCTTAGCAGAAGGGTTGGTTTTGAACAAAATTCGCTTTAGAAATACTTCCAGAATGATCGTGATATCTTTAAAGCCCTCTGATTCTCCCTGGAAGGAGTAGCCGCATCGAGTGCATTACACTGTGCTGCAGTAAAGCCCACATTGGTACTTGTGCATTTGACCCATAGGCCACTGAGCCCACTGATAAGGTGGCTGCCCTCCAAGGAGACATCCAAACCTCCAGTCAGGTCCCACAGCAATTGCAGGGTCAGCTTTTTTGCCACATACGGTGACCATTAGCTGAAAATGTCGGAGATCAAAGGTCACCACAGTGCCCTGGCAGTATTTATATGCTTGAAAAGTACCTGGGTGCCTTTGTGTATCACAGTGTTACTGCTCTTATGTAAAACCAAGAATTTGCTTTTTAAAACAAGATATGTTTTTTCTCTCTTATACATGCCATATACATGCTCTGCCTTCAAAAGTGTTATCTCATATTTAAAATACTGTGATGGGGAACAGAATTCATCCCTCAGTAAGCTGTAGGGGGGAGAAAGCTGTAAAGCAAAGGATGCTCCTACCATTGTTTCTTCATTGTTAAAAGGTGAAAACCTCAGACAACGAGGGGAAAAAAAAAAAAAGAGGACAGTTTTAAGGGCTTTTAAAATATCTAATGCTCCAGGATCTAAATTGGCAAGGAGCCAAGCAGTGTCTTAAAGGGACAAGCAGTTTATTATACTTTCTAATTCTTCCAAAGTCTGTCTGTAGGATATATGAGCTGGCTCTAATATGACTACTCTATTCTCATCCTCCAGTGGTATACTCTGGTCTCAGCTCATAAATTGAAAATGGAAGATCAGTAAATCAGCATGGACTGTTTCAGAGGGACATTGTGAATTTCCAGTCAAATCTTCTGGTTTATCTTAAATATTTCATCTTAATGTCACCTTTAGAAAAAAATCTTTCATTCAAGTAAGTTACAACATCCAGTTCTAAACTGATTACACTCCCCCACTGACCTTCTGGAGAAAGGCTTCACAGCAGTACAAATATCATGTTGGCAGCTCTCTGCTATAGCTTAGGAAGGAGAATTTTGGGGCTGGTGAAGATCCTTAAAACCCTCCCAAGACATGTTGCAATGCACAGTCAAGGTAAGAGGAGGTCCACATTGCCATAACACAGCATGTACACCACTGTGGCTCACGGCCAAGGCTCCTTTCCAGGGCCTACCATTTCTGTGGGGGAGTCCCATGTCCTTTACACCAGCATAACCAACACACTGGTATTCATCATAATTTACTGGGCCAAACTATTTTCTGTGTTGCCACAAATTTCAGCAGTCTAAGCAAGGGGAGACATTTTTTGAGGCAGGAGGGGATGCGGTAGTGAGAAGGATTAAATAAGAAAGATACAGATGAATACTCTCAATGAGTCTCTCAGGTACAGCCTGGCTGAATCTCCTTACAATAATAATAGCAACTTCCTCCCCTGAGGAGGAGCACTTCCCCAAAAGCTCAAAGAAACATCTAGAAGGGAAAGATTTAACTGAAAAATGGTATCATGAAATGCATTATAAATGTCATTCATTTCAACCAATGCCAGTTGTACTGGGCAATAAACAATGGACCCTTGAAATACAATTCTTCTGTATTCTGCTGCTAAAATAATTGAGGAGTTACCTGAGAAATATGTGCTGATAAAATTGCTCAGAGAGCTTGAGTCCATTCTCTTTCTTCCTACCCTGGCCTTATTCTTTTTTCTTCTGAGTGGAGATGATCTTTTTTTTTTTTCAGGACTTTAAATGAAGCTGGGAATTTCCATGGCTGCTTATTTACACAGGGCTATACACCACAGTTAATTCACCCTGACAAGAATGATGTTGAGCTTTCTTGCCATATGATCTTGTATTTAAGATCCTGTCAGTTTTGAGGACTCTAAATAAACCTTCTTTTAAATATTTAATACTCTTCAGTGATATATGCCTTTAGGCTCTGAGCCTGGTCCAACCATCAAAACTTAGAGTTTTCTATATTTCCCATCGCCACACTCTTCCATATAAATTAAATTTTCACTCTAAATTCTCTGGTGGATTCCAAGTTGTTTGCTTCTCATTTGCCATTCCCCTATATGCAGAAAGAAAGAAAAATCTACTTGAGTTTCTTCTATAAGACTTCTAAGGTCTTTGTATAGTAAAGTCACCCCATCCCAAAAATAAATAGCCAGAATATTTTGTGATAATGACTCTGGTGATCTGAATGATGTTCAGGTTCTCTACATCTTGTTTCTTTTTTATTAAGGACCTGCACATGGAATGCTAAAAGAGGTCAAAGAAAGGGTGATTTCCCTCTCTGCGCCTAGTGACTTCCTCCCTTTTGTTCTGGTAACTACAGGAATAAGAGAAACAACAGAATCCCTGACACGGAACAAAGATCTTCATGGAGTACACAGAAGCCACCTTGCAACACTGACCCACTGAAGCATTATGGTAAATGTGGGCCTTGACCAAAATAGCCAACAGCCTGTTGCTTGGGGAGCTCACCCAGGTTGCTAAAAGAAACATAAGTTAAAGCTCTTGCTTTGAATAGGATTGATAGAGGTTTGGATCTCTGTCTCCACTGGCTATGCCAAGATATTTTTCATTTTGACCACAAGTTCCACTGCGGACCTGCAGAGATTTCCTTCTTATTAAATATATCAAGTAGTCACTCAACCTCAAACCAACTCAGATCCTCATTCAGGCTTCTCAACACTACGAAGGAAAAGGGGGCTGAAGGAATTGGTAGATCAGAGGTTTCCTCTCATCCTTTCTCTCCCAACCAGCAGCCTCAACCATCATCACAGTTCTCAAGGTATTTAAGAACTGGGTCCTTCCAGGCAAGATTTATTTGCTCCCTGGTGCTCAAAGTCCTGCAGAACTTGTCCTTTCCCTGTGTCTCCCCATTTGCACTCCTGGATGTGCCATACATGCACACACACCCCTGCTAGAAAATCTGAGACACACACAACAAAAGCCTGACCCAAGAATCACAGGATGTGCTCTGAATAGGAACCCAGGCAGGTGGGATACCTGTCACACACTCCATCCACAATCAATAGCAAAGGCAAAAAAAGCACTAGCAAGGGCCTTCATCAAGTGGAAACGTAACTAAAGCAAAGTGTGTGTCAGGTTCAGTTCAAGAGAGGTTCCTGGGAGCTAACTCATAACAGCTAGAATAGAAATTTAAGCTCTTCTTCGACAGGAATTGTCCCTAACTCTAAGTAAAAGTGTTTAGATTTCACAGAACTCTGCAAAATTGCCTTTGAGTGTCAGCAGTGAACACTGTATATTCTTCTAAGCTTCACAGTACAACTGTCAGCTGTCTGTTTTCTTTCTGCTATGTGTAGAGTTTATACAGACACTCCCAGAGGAGCCTTTAATTGCATGTCATGACAAGTCTCCCAACCTCTTTGCAGCTCTTCCACTTAACACATAGTGTAAACTCACCCAATCTCCCTTCACTTTCTCCTTCCCAGATTTCTGCCTTGGAGCTCTGCAAAGGCCTGTGTTGAAGCTTCATTATGATGGAGTGGACCCAGTGGAGAACTCTATAAAAAGCATCCGACCCATTTATCAGGACAGATCTCTAACAAGTCTATATAAACCTCACATGTTGAAGAGCCCTAACCTGTGGCTCAGAGACAAAACTAAAACCTGAAGTAACCAAGAAAGAGGGGTTTTTTTCTAATTGCATATTCCTACAGTTTTTTTGATCGTGCAAGAAAGTCACTAGATTTTACTAATGACAGCACTGAGCGATCCCAGCAGAGAAACAGCACCATTACGAAGGGAGCTATGCAAACACAGAGACCGTCCCTGCCCCAGAGTTGTTATAATACAAATAGTAAAGACAGCAGGAGGGAAAATAGAAGCACAAAAAGGTGAAATGCGTTGCTCAAGATGACGCAAAAGCTCTGTAGTCACTACAGAGTATTGCCTCTCAGGGTAAGCGTTTTTGTAAGAGGTCTGGCTTTACATTTAAAAAAAAAAAAAAGTCAAAGCAATTCTCATGGCAAAGACATTGTAAAGTCTGGTTACACTTATAAAGGGATTCTATAGAACATCATGTCCCAGTGTGCCATATTATTCCCTTTTCGTGATTCCCCGAGCAAATTTCCTCGATTTTCCAGTCTAAAGAGACGTTTCTTTTTTACTGCTTCTGCCTCAAACCAGTATCCAAAAATTAAGGTGCGATAGTGAAAAATTTATATTTAAAGCATTGTATGTTTGCATCAAATTCCTCCCCCACCCATTACAGCCATGGTTTAACTGCGCATTTAAGCACATGTTTCACTTTAACCACACAAGCAGTACTATACACATCAATGAAACTACCTGCACTTAAAATTAAGCACTTGTTTAAGGGCAAGATGTAGAGAGACACATAGTGGGACTTTTAAAACCCCTTGAGCATTCAGTGGAAGTTAGGTGCTTAATGCACTTAAGAGACATTTGAAAATCCCACTGAGATAGTGTATCTGCAGCTGAATGCCTCTGGAAATCTGGCAGTGAGGCTCAGAATGATACAGTGATTGATTGAAGCAAGAATTACACCTCTAACAAAGACCTGATTACACAGAGAATTTGCAACAGATATGGCTAAAATTGGTGCAAGGATTGGCTTCTTTTTCTAAAGCACATCTTGGAACTCGATCCAAAATAGCACTCGGGTCATGTGTAATTCTGTGGGCTATACGAGCAGTGGCTCTCAGAGGGCTCGCAGGACGAGTCAGCCAGCTTATAGTACATTTATGTTTACTGATTTCCAGACTTCAGCTCTTTGGGGTATATGTCACCCTGTACAGTGGCCAAAGACCCCAGCCCTCTCTTCCCCATCTTAACTCACCAAATCCTGCAGCAGAGGCATCTCCACACTCTCCCTTGCTAGCTGATCCTGGACTTATCCCTCAAAGAGGACCAAAAACACCCAGGCTTCAGCTCTGACAAACTCAGCACTCACCCAGCAACACATCCAAATGCCTGAGGACACTCAGAAGCTGAACAAACACCTCTAATGAAGTGATATAATTTTTCTAAGCTAATGAGAAGAAAGTGACCTGAGCCCACAGGTATGAACCCTAATGGACAACGAGCTGAGGAGATAAGCCCCCGCTTTCCACACAAGCTAACAGAGGTCACGCTGGCCAGAGTTTGAATCTTTCTGGCAAGCAGCTCACTGCAGCTCTACACCTGGCTGGGTTTAATTTGTTATTTATGTCAGCTTTGCATATTTGTAAAGTTCAAGGGTTTATTGCCCTGGCCTGACCTTGCCAAGTCAGAGCTCACATGTGGTTCTCTAGTAGCAATTTCTTTCTAATAAACTTTACTTGAAAGAACATGTGTGATAGATTTTGTTGATGATTAAAAAGAATGGGGCTATGTTCATTGTTAGCCAAGCTGGTTTTGAAGTTTTGTTGGAAGTCACCTCTGTTCTCATTTTTAAAAAAAATGTCCCCTTCCCCCTCACCCCTTTATTTTACTACACACCCTAATTATGTTTCATGTTGAAGCATGTAGCATTGTTTGTGTCTATACAGTAAAGACACTTTCCCCATGTGCTTATTAAGATCATTAAATTAAAGAGCATTGTTCAGAGTTGTTATTTAATCAGAGCATGTGCAAGCACCAAAACCTGGGCACACACAAGAGCATGAAAATGCAAGTCTCTGAGGTACAAACATGTAAAAAGCAACCAATGCCTGACACATTCTTTACCAGCCCCAAAGACTGTTGCTCCTAATTTGCTTTGGTTTTCCCTATTAACAAAAGAAACAAATATTTTCTGTCCCTACAGGCTGTGTAACAGGGTACGATCCTAGCTCCATAGGAAGCAGCACCAAATTCCCTTCACCTTCAAAGGGCTCAGAAATTCATCCCCTTATGCTCAAAAACAAATAAGCCAGTGGTTCCCTGGGAAGTGGAACGTCTAAAACCTGATATTTTGACCTTTCTTCAGTGTAGGTTCTCATGTGGTTAAAAGCATGGTTGTGCCTGTGTTGGTTTACCCTAGTGCTTCACAGTGAGCAATTCCAGCTGCCTAGGTGCCTTGTGAACTCAAACACTAGATGCACTTTGGGGACCGTATAAACTGAGGACTTTTTGCTTGTGCCCACAGACCCATGTTTAATCCAGAGCTGCCTACCCTTCTGCCAAGTGTGGTTGACATTGTCCAAGTTTAAGAGTTATTAGAGGTAGATAGACAGACAACATGATTGCATAAATCTTATTTTCTTGTAAAACCCAGCTGAAAATGTTGTAACACTGCTAGCACATCCTGAAACCCTTACTTCCCCCTACAAATCTTTATTTTCCCACAGGTTGTTACATTTTCAGCTCAGGACCTAATTCTGGACAGATAGCATTGAAGGAAGTTTTCATCTGGTGTATGACAGCAAGTTAGCATGTGCATTTGTGATTACTTGAAGAGCATGTATGTGCAAGTACTTTCCTCAATCAGCAGCTTTGATTGTAAATCATTTGAGGCAGAATTGCCGTTTATTAAATGCATGTACAATGACCTGCCTGAGATCCCTAACACTACTGTAAAATGACTAAATAAGTAAATAATAGTGACATTCATGCTCTGACAGCAGCTGTGAGACTTTCCATTAAATGAAGAGCTCAAGAGGCAATTGCGTCTAATAGTCAAAGCAGCAAATAGGAAACTGAATTTCTGGTTGTCACTCATGGAGCAGGGTCAGGATGCACTGTAGGTTACTTCTGCCTGACGTATCAGTTCGTAGCTCCCTCTGTGAATGGGACACTGGCCTAAGGAATTGTCAGCCTGACACAAGTCTTTCCTTTACTAAGTGGCAAAAGACGCTAGTTTGAATTATGTGTATTGTGGGTTGGTCTATAAAAGCTGCAGGGTAATCAACAATGATCAGCAGTGTGCCAACTGATTGTAAGAGCTCGGCCTTCAGTCCTGAGATTTGCTTTTCCCAGTGCCACTAAAACAAATCTTAAATCTTCTTGTTTATCTTCCTTTCATATGAGGTGACTATTCAGAAGAACCAGGCAATTTTAGCGAACCATAACACATGTTTATGCAGGTTTGTATGTGTATGTGTGTATATATATATATATACACACAATTCCAAATACTTCCTTTTCTCTTTACTTTAGCTTCTCTGTTTCTTTGGCACCCCTGCTATGTCTGTCTCCATATGCAGTCTTCTTATCATATTCACTGTCCTTACCTTTCCCATCTGTTTCTCCCTTCCAATTCTTCCTCTCACTCTGCAAATTTCACGTCTTTTTAGCTCTAAGTGTTCCTTCCTGACCCTACTAACACCACAAAATTTTGTCCAGATAGCACCCCTTTCTCCTTTTACAAAGCTTTGTTATAATGTTCTCACTTGAATCGCAAAAGATAGTTTGGCAAGGCACATTTTTTGCAAGGAACAACAAAATTAAGGGGATCTAAAGCCAAATAAAAAGCCCCATTTTCAGTGGGTAGGCAAAAAGATAGAACCAAGAGTAAAGCAAAATTGGAGTTTCCAAAGCAAACTGGAAAAGTTTCAGCAAAGCCCTAGCCCTTATTCTGATTACAGCTTAATTGGAAACCCTGGTGTTTGAAGGGGCTCGGTGGAAAACAAAACAAATGTGCCTATTGTTCTTAGAATAAGTATTATAATAATAATCATTCTTTAAGCATTAGTAGTGCCTTTCATCTAAGGACCATAAAACACAGTGCAAACATTAATGAACTAAGCCTCTCTGTGCTCCTATAAACAAGGTAGATGTTTTAGACCCATTTTTTAACATAAGAGTGAGGCCCAGGGAAGATAATAGCAATATGGTATTTACATTTGCAGTTGGTTACTTAATTCTATGTATGTTTAGGCCCACCAGTAAGAATTGTTTGATTTTCAGAAGTGATAAGTATCCCTGGTTCCAATGGCTCTTATCATGTGGCATCTCTAAAACTTAAGTCCTACTTTAGTTGCTTTAAAAGTTAGTGCTTAGATCCCTCTGTCTCAAGATCACTACCAGAATCAGACCACAAGTTTGTGCGAAGACTGGAGGAATTTAAGGCTTCTGGTTCCTAATCCCTTCATCCACAGAGTAGTCTACAATAATTTTCATAGTATAGCTAATGTCTTGTAAAGACCTAATCATAGTCTTCACTTTCAGCATGAGCAATTCTATTGAATATGATATTGAAAACAGTGAATACAGCTGATTCAGTGTGCAGAGGTTTTTACAGGATTGGGCCTCACATATTTCCTTTCTAGTCTTTAGAAGCTCTCAGATGGCTTCACATACCCACCCAAGAGTTTAAAATATGAAATGGAGCTAAATCCGCACAAAACCTTGTTTTATCAACCTTTGCTAACTCTTCGGTGATTGGTTAAGAAATATGTAAGTAGCATTTCCCAGGCATTGGCTTAATAAGAAGCTTTCAGCATTGCTCTCAGCCAATCCAAGTGCTAAACAGAACACTGCCCAATTTATTTTTTAACAAGGTTCTCTACTATTGAAACCAGTATGAAGTGCAATTATGGGCTTAACATTCAACTGTTAAATTATCCTCCCAACATCTTTCCAGGCCACTCTCTTAGCTCTTCAGAAGAATATTTTATTGGAAAGGGTAAATGTATAAAAATCTACTGTTAAAACACTTAACAAATCTCCCCTGTCAGGCCAGTAAACTGCAGTCCATCCACTCTGATCTGAGATTGCTGTTTCTCTGCTCCCCCTTCCCCACCTCCCTTTTCTTTGTTTAAAATATGCTGACCACACAGTGACCTCTCGTAACCCATTGGTCGAAAATTACAACCAGCCACACAAACAAGCAGCTCGAGGTCAAAAAGAGCAGGGTCTGCTAAAAGTTAGTAATCATACATTAATTCCCTGACATAATTAATCAAAATGAACCACCGTTATCTAGCGCGGAACCTTTAACCTATTACAAAGGGGTCAATTTGCAAACCACTTGAGCATGGGAGTTTGGTACAAATAGCATACTCCCTTCATCTGGGATGCCCTAAGTAGGCAAAAATGCCTTTGAAGTCCCAAATCTACCAGATTTAGATATAATTTCATCAATCAAGTTAAAAGGCTGCCTTCCCTCCAAAAAGGATTTCATGTAGATCTGTCATCTAGCTCTGTTCAGTGGGTGACTGAAAATCCATTTGTTAGGCTCTTTTTGTCAGGATGGAGTAGGCTGCAGTTGGCTCTACATGTCAAAATAGCTGAAAGTTTATCAAATTGAAGGCTAAGAGGCATGATTTGTGTTAGAATCTGTGCTGGTCTGGTGAAGGAAGCAGTAAATCTCAGCTTTGTTATGCCAATCAGCTTCAATTCTGGAACTTAATTGTGTTTTCATTTGATATGACTATAATTATATCTATATAGTGCATGCAGCTATTCATAGGCAATCAGAGACAGGAGTTCACCCATCTGTACAGCTCCCAGGACCATGCTGCCTTATGATCCTCTCACCCAAGAAAAGTCCCTGTGAAATACTAGTATCTCCATCTTAAAAGTAGGGAACTGAAGCCCAGACAAAAATAGCCCTGATCCTTCAAGGGATTTTAGTGCTCAGTTTCTTTTCAGATCTTAAATTCCCACTGAAATCAGCATGAATCAGGCATCTTGACAGGAATCAGGAGCCTAAATACTTTTAAGATTTGGGTTTAAACAGCTTGTCCAAGGTCACATAGGAGGAACTTGCAGCAGAGAGGGGAGCAGAATCCAGGTCTCTGAAGTCCACTGAATCAACCTGCTTCCATCAGATTTAAGATCCCTACAGTCCATGGAGTCTCCCTTGAGTGTTATCTAATCCGCTTTCATATGTGCCAATACAAACACTCCTCTGTATGTATATTTAATGTATTTATTTATTGCATGTGAGAATGGATGAGCTGTAGAGTTTTAGAAGAATATCATCTTATCCAGTGATATCATATATCACACAGGTGAATCTCAAGGGGTTTATGATGTTACCAAGACCCCAAAATAGAATTAATTTTAAGCCATTCACTGAATCTCATTTTCTGTGTCATATAATATATGACCACAACAAAAGTGTCAAAAATATTTTAAATTACTTTATATTAGTATTAGTGCAACAACTGCATTTGGAAAGTATCACACCTACTTAAAAAGTTTCTGGAAAATGTAAAACAAAGTCATTGTTAAGGTCAGTGTTTTAGCAGAGGTCACTTGAACTACAATTCCCAATATGCACATGGAGTTGACATGTCTGGCTTTTAAAACAAAATCACAATTCATCATCTGAATGTCAGATCTGTGGCTTATGAGTTCCTGGTGTCTGAATGATTATGACACTTATAAAGTATATTTTATTATTACAGCCCACTCATTGCCACTCTCCATATGTGAAGTGATGGATATTTTAAATGTAATTCTACTTATTTATATTTATATCTTACTAGTGACAGGTAAAAAGCATCAACAAATCACTGCAATTTTTAACTAGTCAGAGACAAGATTTATTTTTAGTATAGTTAGTATGCACACTGTGGTTATTAGGAAGAATGATTCCCACCCAGAGAATCATTGTTTAGTCATGTTTAATTAAAATAAACAAAAAAAAAAGCAACCTCAAAACATTCAGAAATGTCACACAAAGGTAAAAGGGACGATGGTAGAGATGCATATCACAATAAGTCTTTGTGTAGAAATAAGGGGCCAGACTGTGCTCACCTCTCTGCCTTGACTGCCAGAAAGGCTGGTCTGATGCAGTGGTCTACCAGCCAAGAGCCAGGAACTGCACGTGAACTACATCATTTTCCAGTGCTGAAAGTGGCCACTGGAAATTAAAAGGCTAAAGTTGTCTTTAACAAGATGAGATAAGATTGCCTGCAACATACTACTTCTTCAGGTTGTTACCTTTTCAGATTAATTAAGTACAGAATTAATTTATTAATACTTTAATCATTCAAAAAGTTAAGACTATGAAGGACTTATTTAATGGATAGAATCCTTGATGGGGACGAAGCAGTTCTGGCTCACGTTCCTCCTCAGCCACTTCATTTTCCTGTAGAACTGTGGGTAAACAGCCTTTGCTGTAAAAGACTGGTAATGACAAAAACATATTTACATATGGAGGTGAACAGGACCACATAAGTTCCTGGACAGAACAGAGGTTTGGCAGAGCGCCTTGCCTATGGGCTTTCACTGTAATGATATCGTCATCAAGGCGAGTTAGCTTTGTACAGTCTGTAAGATACTTTCGTCATTGCTACAGAGACCCTCAAGAAGTGCAATGCTGCTTCTCCAGCCCAACAATCCTTCCAGTCTGTGAGGAGAGCTGGCATCAATTCCCAGGGTGGCTGGACAACATGCCAGACAAAATGAGGAATGCTGCGGTTCTACAGCTCTTCTCCTTCCCAAAGGGCTAAAAACCATGACCCAACATCCAAAGTGCAAATAATGCTGGGCCTGCTTCGTTATTCTCATTTCAAAGACCCTTTTGCACGTAGGTTTTGCAGCTGCTCCTGACCACAGCTCTGTGCATATCTCTCAGAAAGAGCAGTGCTGGGCATGTACTGCAGGGTGGCATCAAGAGCCAAGATGGGAATGCCCTCTTTCAATTCTGGGCAATTCTGTGCCATGGGATAGTACAGCTCTAGGACACTGAAAGATTGTTGGCTATGTAATCGCAGATCCCTCCCCCCAAAATTGGTGCTCTGCTCCATGCCCAGTCCCCAAGTGCATGAACTGAAAGGCTGACATTAGACTGTTCACAGGGAGATTTTGTAGATTGGCAGAAAACTTTGATGCTTATCTCTACTTCACTCCATGCACGGTGCCAAGTCACTACATGCTCTAGTAGAAACTACTGAAACCCTCACTTAGCATATGTGTAAAATGGATATAACTATAATTAATGACCTCCAGGGTCTCTGGTAAAACCATTTAGCATTTGTCAGGCACTTTGTGGGCTTTTGGGTCAAAAACAATAAGTGCAAGGTAGCATTATGAAGAGTTTCATCCTCAAGTTATAATAATATATAATAGCAGGATCTTCAAGTTACGAATAAAATCACATTGCAGACGTGTAACATAGAAAATGTGACTAGACACATCACACATTCTAATAGACTTAAGGGTGTATAACACTTAGATGTATTCTGGACCTGGGCATTTACACAGTGATAAACCTGTTCTTGCGCAGGTAACTTCTGTTGCTGTTAACAGATGGGAAACAAGTGTGAAAAAACCAATTGCAGCAACTTCCTTACAATGGTAGGTTGCTCTAAGGTATGACTTACCTTGAGTTTATTCAGTAATATCATACGAAGGACAAAGGGGTTGCTGGTAGCTCATTCTGCAAAATCATCTAAGCTGCAAAGGCTTGTGAGTCACACTCCAGAGCATCTGCAAGGAAAAACACATTACATTTTCCAGGCCACCAAAACTGCTGCTCAAAGTGGGAAACTCACACATGTTCAATACATTCCCTCCCCCACACACCCTGCCTCAACTCCCACGGGATAGGGAGTTTATTAGTTAATACTTGAGCTTAAATCTTCATCTGAGGAAGTGATGAGCATCTAAGTCTCTCCTCCCTTCTTGCACAGAGATGAAAGTTTCTTAGCTGGCCTGTTCAATCCAACCTCCCCCTTCCTGGAAGAGATGAATCCCTGCTGAAGAAATCTGAAACCTCTGGCCACCCAGCATATCCTTCAGAAATAAAAGCATCTTCTCTGAGAAAATGCATGCGTGGAATGAAGCACAATGCAAGGCAAGCTCTGCTTGCATAGAGCTGTAGGAAATGAAAGGTAAAAGCCAAAAAAGCCAAACGGAGCGGTGTTAAGATAACAACAGGACATTGTTTTGATCCCAGGAGATCCTGTGGTTTTTCTTTTTAATAGTGTCACTTAGAGTAACTTATAAGGGAGGCAGGGAAGGTGACACAATTTTATAACTCTGCAGGGGCTTCACACCATGGGACAAGATTCCTATTGTACTGAGGAGTATTGGAAAGAAAAGGGGGAAAAGAAAAAAAAAAAAAAGAGCTTGCAAAGCAGATCTAAAATTACACCTATTCTCAAGGAAGATACAAATCTAGGCCAGAAGGATTGCTCATTACAATGAACTCCTAGGAACTTTTCTAGCAAATGCTTTGCAGGTATTTATCAACCTAGCTGAGGGCAGGTGAGTAGGAGCAGAAAAAAAAAAAAATCAGCCTGCTTTCTCCCCAACAAAACCCTCAACCTAGTTTCTACAATTGATCAGGTTTTGTTTTCCATGTCCCCAGTCCAAAATTTGTTCAAGAAGCCCCCAGTTAATGGGAAGGGTGTGGCAGGGATGTGACAGAAAGGCAGGAAATTTCAGATGTAACTGATTCTCATAACTTTCCCACCCAAGATCACGTTCAGACAAACACAAACACACCCTTTTAGCTAACTGGAACAAAGCAAAAACAGAAGACAAGGTTCGCAGGGTCTGTCTGTGCATTACGCTCAGGACTGGATCAGTCCTCTGAGGTGCAGCCCCTGCGCACTTCTCCTCCCAAGTCAGACCCTTGTGTTTCACATTGTTTACTGCAATCAGTCTCTGCTTGATGTATTTTTCACTTGGCCAACTACCTTTACCCAGCTGCACACCACATGGAGGCAGGACATTTCTAGTAAGTCCTGCCAGGGTTTCTTTATTTCAGAAATACAAATTCGTGTACTAAACAGCGACTTTTCAGCTCTCCCCTTTCCTCAGTCCCATCAATGGCAACAGAGGTGGACACGATCTGTAGCACCAACGAGCTCTGGACCACTTGAGGTAGCTGGTGTACCCCATACAGGTACAGACAATAGTTTCAGAGCCCGGCACCAACAAATCAGTTGCAAATTTCAGGCCATGGCGTTGGAACAAACCAAAGATGTTGCCGCCCTCTTATAGGAGAAGATCATAAACAGATAAATGCAAAATAACAGAAAACTGGCAGATTCAGAGGGAGAAACAAAATGCAACAAAACTGTGTGGGCATCTGTGATTTTTAAACTATAATATAAATCCATGACAATAATTACAGTGGGATGGCCCCCAGTGTCCCACTATCATTATTGTGAGGTAAGGTCTTCAAAGATCTTTATCTGAGCTAATTTCAGCTATTCGATACAGAACTTCTTTTATTCCCTTCCCACTCTGCATCACACAATGCTCTTTTTGGGGTTTCCGTTCACACAGCGGGCACTGATCCCTGCTAGGAGAGGTGTCAAAACTTCTAATAAAATGACTGCTCACGCAGAAAGTCTCACAGCTGAAATTTTGGAGTCGTACAAACTCCCACACAAAGCAGGGCTGTCAGATCAGATTGCAAGGTGTCAGTTTACCCAATTCAAACCTGAGGTTCTATTAAAAAAATGCACAACAACCCCCCCTACACACACACACACAAATGGAAAATGTCAATCAAAAGTAATTAATAGTTTTCCTTCCTCTTTCGCACTCTAAAGAATGCAACGAGACAATATTCTGTGAACTCAAATGACTGATGAATAACATTCATTCAAAAATCAGATGCATGGTAAAATATTCACAGGAGTTGTCTGTGCTACCTGAAGACTTGTATTCCAGATGCATGACTATCCCAAATTCCTCGGCAGTGTCTGTGCTGAAATGTGCTGCGCAATGTAAAGTTTTGGAGGTGACAGAAGGCGTCTGTACAGATGGGGAGGACAGATGTGGGGTTAAGCCAGATGTGAGGGAAAGAGCTTGGGGCCAGATTTGAGCCTTCAGCACCCACCATTTACGTCAAGCAACTGTGAATGATCTCATTTCACAAGTCATCTAGGGCAAAATATGGCTTTGTGTAGAGGAGCCAATACTTATAGGAACTTAGAAAAAAAAAAATAAAGAATCCTACTGAGCTTCACTGAGACCTGAAGAGATTTAAACCAAGGTCCTCCAAGCTGAAAGCCAGAGTTCTTCATTTATCCAGAAATATCTGCATAAAAGGGCAGTAATACATGCTGCTGGCTCTTCGACTCAACATCAGACAGTGTACCAAGTGCTGGAGCGCTACTTTATTTTCAATAATTAGGTGTGGATTTACTCACAGAAGGATATAGAGGGACTAACAAGGCTGTAGCCCCATACCCTTGCTTCCTCATTAGCCCACTAATTCCTATGCCATATTTGAGTCTAGCCATATCATGCATCTCAGCTGTGTATCTCTCCCCACAACACAGGCATAGATGTGTCTCATCCAGTCCACATAGATAGAAATACATTAGTAGACAAGCAACTACGAACATAGAAAAGAAAAATCCTCCCATTTCCTTCATATTACTTGCTCTGGGGAGGAATATCCCTGCTTTGGTGCAGCTTTCTTCCACCTAACCAAGGATTTTTAGGAGACGGACATCCCTGGCTGGCAAAGTGAGTTCTCTCCAGCTGCACATCACCCTCACGTGTCAGTTCTCCCTAACTTCCTTCAGCCAAACTGATCTGACTTAGCAAAGAGACACTATTAAAACTGTTGTGCAATTTCTTCTTGCTATTTCCCATTCAGTTCCCTATGCAAAGGCATGATCCTGCAAAGATCTATGTTTAAGCATTACTTACCCAAGTAATCTCCTTAAAGTCAATTGAACAGCAAAGAGGGGTTTCTCAACATACATGCTGAAGTCCTTGCATGATTATGGGCAGTAAATGACTCTACATCATTCCCTTCTGCCACCTGCATTGTTTTTATAGACAGATGCCATATATATGTTTTTGGGTTTTCCCAACCTTTGTTTTTTCTGTCCTCCACATTTTTTAACATATTAGCTAGAATACTCTTCACACATGCTTAATCTACTCTGAATGGCATGAAGTAGCATATGACACAGGTAGGTCCTCCCAGCCTACTTGCAGGCAATCTAATGGAAAGAAGACCACTACTCTAGATGTCTTTAAAGCACCAGGCCTGTAAGTTGTTGCTGCTGTTGTAACCCCATAAAGCTCTTTTCTTTTGTTCTCTTCTTGAGACTAGTTCCTAGTACCCTTCAGACATTTTATTGATCTTTCTCCCCCTCTAGCTCATACATGCTAATTGTACCTCTGTAGCAAAACAATCTTATTATCATGTTAATTAGTGGGAGGGTTGTTGAGGGTTTCCAGTTCATTACCTGCTAATTTCAAGATAAATGAATCCACAGGTTACTAAGTAAATAAGGTCACCTATCAAGTACTTGTAAACGTGTTTGTAAACAAGGAGGGGAGATGGGGAGGGAGAGAAAGGGAAGTATGTTTGGCTTGGATGGTGGGAAGTAGCTTTGGATACGGATTTGGCATCCCATGCTGGGGTGACTCCATTTCCCTTGAACTCATTTGTAATGGAAAGCGAATGTTTGCTGTCCACCTGGTTCCCCAGTGGGACGTTTCCTCCCTGCAACTACTTTGTGAGCTCAAAGGGCTCTTTGTGAGCAGATTACTCATTCGGAGGTTTGCTTGATTGTTGCTGCCTTTTGTGGTGAGAGCCAGGAGTGAGGACATGCACTAGGCAATACAGCACCAAAGGGGGAACAAAAAAGCATGGTAGTGTGAGTCACAGTAACCTCCCCCTCCACATGGCTCAGGGTTATTCATATTGCCTTTATACACAGGGCAACAAGAGAAAGGAATTCAATGGGAGAGGGGAAATAAACAGTCAGATCCTCTGCTGGGGTAAAATGACATATTGCTTTGAAATCCATGCATTTATACCACACCCCAAATCTCCAGGAAAATGACTCTCTGAATGGGGCAAGTGAATAAAAGGACCATGTCGAAAAGCATATCTAAACCGTGGGGATTGCAGAGGTAAGTTATCAGGGGTCAAAAAGGAAAATGATACTGAGCAGGCTCCCTTGGGCTCTGTCCTTGAACCATGTTCGTTAAAGCCAGTGAAATAAAGAATACGTGTATTAAATGTTCAGAGCACACCAAGCTGGGGAAGGCAGCCAGCTCAATGAAAGGAAAGACAGCAATTCAAAGAGATCTTGATAAATCGGAAAAATGGTCTGGAAAAAAATAGGGTACCGGTCCCTAAGGGCAATTTCAGAGTCCAAGTCTGACTAGGAATAAGGTACATGAATACAGGGTGAGCCTAGCAAGGTGGTGATACTTCATTAAGGGACATGAGAAGATGAGCAGATCTCAAGTTAAAGAGGACAGAATACTGTCATGATGTTGGGGAAAAAGCAAACGTGATATTAGCATGTATAAGCAGGAGTTTTGCCTGCCAGACTCCTGAATGACCTCCAGCCCATGCAGCGCTGGCTGGGGCCAGGTTTAGAGGGAGAGCAGAAAGATCAGAGCTCCAGGGAATTTGGCCTGTGAAAAAAGAGACTGAATGAACACAATTGTTTCAACTGAGGGTCTTCAGAAATGTAAAAGATGAAAGAAGGGAATAATCTACCCTCCAGAGCCATACTGGCTAGGCCAGAAAGTAAAGAGTTTACTTTACAACAAGAAGGATTCAGGCTAGGGATAAAATTCAGGTGCCTATATGTAAATATTTAGTGTCAATTTTGGGGACGCAAGGATACCCAAGGCAGGCTGGCAGATATGACAAGGGACTTGTGGGAGACTTGTACCTTTGTGATGAGGCTGTAGGCTTGACAAGATACCATATGAGATTTAAAATGACAGTTGACACCTGTCTTTAGGCATCTGAATTACTCCCTAGATAAAACTTGAAGCTATGGGCAGTGAAACACTGGAGCAGTTTGCTTGAAGATGTTATAAAGTCTTTCTATTTGGAAGAAGACAGGACAGTCTGCCTGCCTTGGAGCACTGGGATCCAGCAGATTCCCACCCAAAACCACGTTGGGTCTTTCTAATTTTGTACCTAGGTGAGAATTCACCAACTAACACCTTTTTCTGGCTGTGGTGCTCATGGATTCAGCTTTCTATTTAATCCAAGTCTGAGTCTGTTTCAGAGGCTTGGAATGGTTCAAAGCTGAACACAAAATCTGGTGTTCAACCAGGGTGGTCCCATGGGTTAGACCTGAGTAGACATGAGAGCTGGGAAAATTGCAGTAATTCATCTGCCCCATCCCACCTTTTTCTCTGAGGGAGATGTCTGAAAACACTCTTCCAGTTTGCCAGACTTGATTTAAATTCTGTTTAAAATATACACTTGTGGTAAATTTCCTTTTTTTCCCTAGTTGCTTTTAAAATTTGTTATTTGTGCCAGGAGCTCTGTCGTATGAGTCACCTGATCTTCTTCCACCAGCTGGATGAGCATATAGCAACTTCTATCATCAGCTTCCAAGGGTGAATGATCATGAGAAACAAACTTAAAATTGCTTTTTGTGAGCATGCAAGATAGAAATAGCCATTTGAATGTTTTCTAAAAACAAGTGCAAAAACACCACAAAACCAGGCCAGGCAAATTAATTTAGTTTTCTTTCCCCCCCCTCCGTTTTATTTGAAGAGCTATAGATTTCTCTATTTTACTTGAATTAGAAAGTAGAAGTAGCCTCTTTTTTGAGTAGTGATAGATATCAAATGCCTGTGAAATACAGCAAGCCCTTCTCTGAACTCTAATTGCTTGTGCATTTATTTGGACACCAGCAACTCAGGGATATTAAATTTCAAGAACAGCAGTTATAAGGAATATTCAGCATGATCTTATTATTGTAACTAAACAGCTAAAGTATATGCATGAAACATAATCAAAGGGAATTCTGCATATGTATTTGTTTCATTTTCACCTGCTTGCCATATAGGGTCAAAACAGACTTTGAGAAGCGATGCTTTCTGTGTTAATTTTTTTAGTGTGCTTGGGAATTTTGGGGTTGTTTTTCTGTGGTTAACTATAATTAATCCAATGCTTATTAAGGCAGACTCAAATGTTTGTATCATCTGGTTTTGGCTTCCCTTTCAGAACACCTTTAAAGTTTCTAACTGTGTAAAATGTAGATATTCCAGAGGCATCGTGGTTTAGCAGTCCAACTGGCATCTGAAACACTGAATTCTCCTTTCTTCTTTTTTTTAATTAAGATAATAAATTGGTCTTAAATTATCCCTGAAATCAGACCAGTGTTGATTACAATGGGTCTCATGCTGTGACAGCTCAAGATGATGTTATTTTTATTCCTTTTCAACGAGATCTTAATCTCTCCCTGCGTGTAAACAAATTGTCACAGTAACCTTGTTCTTTAATCTCCCAGCTGAAGACCTTTAAAGCATTGGGAGATAACAGATCTAACTGAGATTTCATCAGCTTTCAGGCTTTTACAGATATGCCGCATGCCTCTCCCACTGCTGCAGTCTTTAAATGCTGAAGGAGAGAAGTGCACATTACACTCAAATGCTTTCCTTAAACGTTTGAAAATAGTATCCGCCTAGCAACGTGCGATTCAGGGCTTGAATCCACAGACGAAATATGGATGCAGGCACAGCAAGCCAAATTGCTACCTGTTGTACTTGGTGCAGAACTGTCCCACTGTCTCACTTGTGTCACTCCGGCTTACCCTGGTCAACCTTGCTAAAAAGGTCGATGGTGTTTTAATGCTCAGAAGAACATTGTATGTCAGGAAGAAGCACCAGCTTGCATTTCTTATTCTTCTCCTAGCAAAGAAAAACAATTCCAGGGGGCAGTTAGTAAAAAGAGGAATGAAAAGACCGGAGGTAACTTGCCTTCTTTTTTTTCCCCCCCTTCCACCTGCTTTGCAAATATGAACTAATTAATCTTCTAAAGCAACAGATACATAATTATACCTAGTCAGCTGTTACAAATGGGGTAAAAGAGGCAACAGGCAGCAAAGTTATTTGCCTAAGGCCCTGCAGCCTGTCTCTGACCTCGCTCACAAGCAGTGAGCAATTGCCCACTCTGGGGAATCCAAATCTTCAGCCTCACTGCTTTCCCTTGAATACTTTGGAGCAAACTCCCAGGATTAGCTAACATCAATAACTGGTTTTCTGCTAAGTTCCCAAAACTCTTCCTTCTACTGGCGCATGGCAGGGATAAGACTGTCAACTCCATCTGTGAATACTTCTTTAAAAAATAATGTCAACAATCTGTATGTCAGGCTATTTCAGTGCATTCAGATGAGCATTTTTCATGTTTGAGGGCATGTAAGCATCATTATTCATAGTGGTAGGACTGGGAATACTCAATAGCATCCATAAACCTGGTGTGCATTTCCTTACAGGTGAACATTATCTGTGAGTAGACATATGGGTACATTTTCCAAACACTATACAGGAGCCACTGCACACACACAAAAAAATCTGTTCCTGTTAAAATGGCTTTTGCCCAGGCATCTATTGATGTTTGGAAAATGTGCTCCATTTATTTACTGGCATGCCAGTTATTTGTCTATATAACAATGTTTTCTGTCAAGTCAAAAAATTTATTGTTCCTACAGTTTAAACTCTTTCATTGAAAATTCAGCCAAAACTATTCTAAGTCTGACAGAAAGGCCTCTCTGCAAACAACACAGATATCTGCATCAGGTTTTCAATAATATTGTCCCAGATTTACTACTGACTTTCATTTGGTTTAATATGCTTCCACATCAAATTTGAAAGCACTTCATATATTTCAGAGTATTTTAAAGTTATAGCAGATATGTGTTAACAGTATATAAGTACCAAATAAATAGACATACATAAATATATATAATGCAAATTGATTTTTATTTATTAACATTACCACCAACTGAGAACTATTTCTTTACTTCTGGATATTTAGCTTCCTGAGCAATCTGAGTAAATAAGCAGAAATTTTTCCTTTCGGAAGGAAAACAGGAAAAACTCAGGTGAAGAATCTTAAGGTGATGAGGCACATTACACTCAAAAATTATTCATCAGGAATAACAAAATGAGTCAACAGTAATAGCAAAAGATAATCAGCTTTCTCAATACCAAATTATTCTGCAAATGTCTCTCAGGTTTGTCAAACTAATGACGGAGAGAAGAAAGAGCCACAGAAAAATTAATCTGAGGATACAAAAAGTTGCACTCAATAGGTTTGAAACACCTACTTTTTGTTCAGAATGATTTTTTTTATTCCAAAATTCCTTCAACCTTATTTTTACTAGCTTCTGCCATTGAAAATGTACGTAAGTGGACATGACCCACTCAGGGATGTTTCCAGAGAGTCAGTTACTGTTAGTTTTCTGAAAATATTTTTTAATAGATAATAGGAAATATTTACTTAGTTATTTGCCAGCAAGCTGGTAAACGGACAACATGCAGAGTGGGGTTTGGGAATATTTACTACCTGAAGTTTGAAACTGAACAGCAGTAAGTACTGCTTGCAACATGAGGGGCAAAATTATTATTCACTATTTTTATATTTCACAATTTCAGTAAGTTAAAAAAAAAAAATCATAAACTTTGCCATGGTTAAGAGAGGTTTGATTGCTCTAGAGGCACGTTCTCCCTGTGACTACGTACTTCTGACCACATGCCAAACTCAATTACTGAGTCTCCCTGTTACCTCCATCATCTCTAGTGACAACAGAAGGGACAGCCATCAGCAAAACCTGTTGGATGTAAAGCCAAGGTAGGAATCTGGCCTTTCACAGCTCTAAGAGAAGACAATTAAGTGATCCCATTGCAGCAGAGTAAACTGCACCTTCCTCAGTTGCTTTGCTATGGATAATTCCTACCTTTTAGACACACATATGTGAAAAAAAGTACTTAAGATACTTGCATTATGACAAGAGGCTGCCTCGCCACTTCTATCCTTACAACATCCACAGGTTACAGTCCAAGATAACAGAAATACACAGTTTTTCCTCTACTCTGAAACTAGTTCCCAAGTCACTAAACAGCCATCCTTTCTCCCTTTAATCTTTCCAGAAAGAAAACCTCCTTGATAAAACATCATTAAAAATGTATAGTGGTTTTAAGAGCTAAAGGGAATGGCTTTAAATATAAATATCAGTGAGAGTCTCTGGTTTAGGTTCTGCAGCTGCAGTTTGAGTCTACATACTTAGCACCATCTATTTCTTATCCTAGCATGGACTAGCAAAATACCACAGCCTCAACTAAGCATAACTTGTCTTGCAACTTCTGTAAGAGTGAAGATCAATTTTCTCCCTGAGCAACAGACTAATTCATCAGCAAAACCTGGCAAGAACAAATAGCAAAGAGCAGAGACACTGAGAGAGAAGAAGGGAAGGGACTGGAGGGAAAATAAAGACAAAGTAATTTGCTAACTAATGCGACCCAATGGAACCCCCAATTCTGTGGCACCTGGGAGGACAGAGGCTGCACCTGTGTGCAACCCCACGTTACTATTTGCTTGGCAGTAAGCCCCAGAGGTAGAGTAACTGCCTACCAGGGACTGGCTGCTGTGCAAGGCTGTGTGATCTGTCATTCACTAAGCCCTTGGCATTGGTATGCCTTTCTCATATAAACACATCCTTTGCTCTCATTAGTGTATTTTGAGCCTTCTGAAATGAGAAGAGATGGGTATCTCCATCCACCATGCTGAACTGACTTCCCCGTGGTGCTGCCAGTACAGTTTTAAAGCAGATAGTGTAGACGATTACTTAAGTGAATTTACACATGATGGCAAATAACTATGCTTAATAAAACTGAGAGAGTCTTAATGATTTCATTTTGGTGATTTAATTTATAAAAGCAAAGCTTAATCATTTAATAGCATCATTAAGAAAACACCACAGGAAGTTTAGAAATAAAGAATCATCCATATCTCCTGAGAAATGAGTTTTCTTCTAACATGCAGCTCATGACAAAATAAAATGGAAAGCTTACAGCTTCTTAAATAATTGCACTTGAAATACAAGCAATCCCTAAAGAATCTGTTCAGCCTCATCTTCTGCAGCACAGAAGAACTGCATTTCTGTTCACCACAGTGTGAAAGAGGCTTACAAGTAAGAGACACCATTGGTGATGGGTATGCTTGTATATTTTTTTGGTTAAAGAATGCCTTGTGACCAAAATGCTAATGTCAGAGCAATTAAAAATAAATGTTTGTTCCAAAAGCAGGAGTTTAAAATAAAATCATATTCTGTCACCACATTCAGCAAAATGACAATGGAAGCATCCCTTACCAGCACATGAGCAGTGTGTGTGTCTGTGCATGCATGTGCACACACAAGTGTGCCTGAGTTCCAAATGGAAATCTCCAAGGACTGGATTAACCGAGAGTTTGCATTGGGGTAATGGAAAATATGACCTCATTAGCACTAGGTTTGTCATTTGCTCCATAATACAAAAGTAAATTACAATGTATTAATGCAGTTAGTGTTGTTTTTAATGTGCACTGGGATACAATAAAAGTTTTTATTGGGGAAGTGTGATGGCATGTTTTCACTACAGCATTAGCACTGGTCTTCTGATAGGGCGGCCAGTCATATTACCCAGTGGAACACTCCTATAATGATGTAGTAAAATTTGACTCTGATATAGTAAAATCTGTTTATGGCAAAGCTGCTTTTTCACACAATCGGGCTGGGGTAGGGAGCAGAAAGGACGTAACTAAAAGAATTCTTTTATAGCTTTATTTTCCTAGAAAGTTCTTACAAACAAACAAATATTCCTAGGCTTCAGGCCTGCCCAAAAGAATTACCACGACATACCCTCCATTTTCCTTTGTGTGAGTTCCTTTGCTTCCTCAATTCATCTATAGGTTTGTCATCCAGCAGCTGCCATAAATTAGTGTCCGCATCTTGGTGAAGGAGCCTAAACAGGAGTATTGTAATTTAACACACTTTTAATAGGCTTGTCGCAGAGTTTTGCATGTACAACCCAGCCCGTGTAAAACAACCTCAGGCACATTTGTGGCTTTAGAGAGGGAAGGTGATGGTGGAGAGCAGGGGGTGGGGTGGGATCCTTTCCTTATTGAATACAGAGCTTGCTTGTGTTTGTAGCAGTGCCGGCAGCCTGCACCCTCCTGCCCATGCTCCTTTATTACGTTACCAAGAACAGGTTTGTAGTACTAATGAAGGTTTGCAGGTGCTATTTTTAAGCCATGATTTTGCCTTTCTCTCTTTCGTAACTGGACAAAGAAAGTTTCATGCATTTAAACTTGTTCTCATTGGTCTTCCTAGGTAATAGCTAGCAATGGCCAGCTCGTCATCATGCCCCAACCAGACTTCAGGTAACACCAGTCACGGTTGTCCCTCCAGCTCCCCACGACCAACAAGCCACACTCCACAACTGCATTGATTTCCAAACTCTTGTTTCTTATCTTTGCCTGTTTCAAAACCAAGGCTGAATCTGGGTTTCTGTAGCAGTAGCTCAGCACGGGCTGAGCCTGGGCTAAGGTACCAACCTGCACCATGACTGATGGCTCTTTTGCCTTCAGAGCCCTAGAAAGCTGTGCTCATTGCTGCTGTGACCAGGGGAGATGTTAATGTCTGGACTCAAAGCTATCATGGGGGAAAAAAGTGACCCATTGCAGCAGCAGTAGTCACTGTTCCCATCCCTCCCTGAAACAGTAGTGAGACTTAAGCCAAGAGCCCAGCTCCCATCCGCTGCCTCTCTGCTCTTTCTCCCTTCCCCTCCCCTCACTACAGTCCAGCCTTTCATTTTGGGGGAACTAAACTTGATTCTGCTTTTGCTTCTGAGATGCATTGAACCGGATTGAATATCCCTTTGGAGGGATATATGAAAAGAAGAGCTGGAGAGCAAAACTTGCTAGGACAAAGCTGTGAGAGGCATTCATTAAAATAAAAAGAAAAAGATAGTCATAAAGTCCTGAATAAGGCTTTGTAATGAATGGACCCAACTAGCCTGTGCCTGTGGCTCTCTTGCTAGTCTAGTGACAGTAGTTGAAAGTTATTTATTTGTTTGTAATATACTTTTCCACCGAAACACTTTAGTAATAAAGAGACATGAGGGGAGACACATTAGAAAGTGTGCCATACATCAAAATGAAAAGTACCACATAAGCTACATGATAAACGTAGGATAAAATGTACTTTGTTTTCCACAAGACAAAGCAATAAGGAAAATGCTGTGTCTGGAGTAATTCTGAGCTTGGAACTTCTGCTGGTTATTTATTTTTATTAAGCAAATATACAACCCTGTAAATGTACCTGGTGCTAACTAAACAAGAATAACATACAGTCCCGGTTCTGAGAAGTTCAGAGCCCAACATGGACAAGACACTGCGCAGGAGAGACAAAACAAAAGCCTACAATTCAGAAAAGTGTTGAGGTGCTTTAGGTAAAAACAAGCAGAATTTATAAAAGAAGTAAATAATATGGCTATTGAAACTCAACATAATGATTAACAGGTATAAACATATCTTCTCTCCTTCCCATTTATTGATTTATTCCCAGATAGCATATTGTCTAATATGCTACACAGCAAGTCCTGAAGCAAGGACATCCTTTGTGTTATTTGTACAGTGCTTAGAACTGCTAGGCCCCCATCTTTCACTAGGGTCTTTTCTATTTCTTTTTCCAGCATAGCTAATATAATGAGCAGATCTGAAGATGAGAGAGAGGGAAGAAAAGCATCTGCAAGGCAGGAGTCAACAAAATCTGAGGGTGACACCAGGGGACTCTGGTTGGGAAGAGAGGAGGAACAGAGAGTTAAAGTGGGGCAGAGGTGGTGGTTATCTACTTCTCTTACTTATTTGCTTAGGAGCTTTTGCAGTTTTACATGAAAATGCACAAGGAGGAAAGAAAAAAGAAAGTTATTTTGACTTACAAAAGCGTGGAAAGGTCATTAGGAAGACTTGAGAACCAATAAAGCTCTTTAAATCCTTCCTACTTGTAATGCATAGAGCAAAGCTTACAGGAAAGCTGCAGCTAAGAAAATTACAAATGGTAATGCTATTATTTGGCATATAGTTGCCAAAGGCATTCAATATAAAGATTTTACAGAGGTGTCAACTGATATATAGCAAACACACAAACAGTCTCCAGCACTGTAACATATGCAAGGAGAGCCGAGGCTAAATATTGAGCATATGAATTATATATTCTTGCAATGCGAGGCTGAGAAAATGCTTGCTGTGCACCATAGTTAAAATGAGCAATAAATACCAGGGTTAATGTTGGCAATGTCTTGTTGTGGAAGGTTCCTCTAAGCCCCCCTCTCCCAAGTTTGGGTTTCAAACCATTTTCTGCTGTGTTGGATAATGAAGTGATTAGACTGCTCCTTTCCGAGACTGTTACATATTTAAAACAGGTTCCACCGCTGCCTCATTTTAAACATCAGAACCTGTTTTGGGCGCCAGAAATGTGAAACATGAACATCAATAGCTTTCTCCTGCCAAGATAAGAGCTTGCTGCAGAGGCCAAACATATGTCTTTCTTTCTTTCCCTGAGGAGGTTTCTGGATAAGGAAGAGGTGTGTCTGTACCTGAGCTGCTTAAAATGACTCAGCCACATATGGGCCTTTTGTAAACTTCTCTTTGCTCTTTCTCCGCGGGGCAGGGAGAGATATCAGTCTCAAAGTTATTGCCATCCGGGTTTAAAAGGCTGGGTCTGCCTGAGACTGGCCTCCGCAGTAAAAGTGGTTTTAGCTGCTGGGCTCTCACCCCCACGGTAGGTGCAAGCCCTTATGGAGGCAGCTCTGCAGGACGCTTTGCTTCTTCAGGAAGGGTCATCCCGAGGCTTGCCCTTTGAAAGGAGCAGCAGGACTTCCATGATAAAATCCACTGTGCTTCATTGCGATCCGCGTCAGCGCCAGCAAAATTCAGGTGAGGGAGACGATAGCAATGCAAATGCGAAGTGCTGCTGTGTTTCAAAGAAAACCTTTCGCACCAGGCCAGGAAAATCAGGATCTTGCTTTGCTCACCAGCCAAGGTGATGCCTTTGCCACCTCCGGAGTGCTGGAAGTGCTGCCCATGCCTGACGCGCTGGGTGAGCGCCCGCACAGACAGGTCGTGCGAGCGGGACAAGAGGCAGCTTTGTATTCAGCAAGCTTGCCCAAAAGGCAAATTAGTTCTTGCAGCTCAAGTTTAATGAACAAAAAGTGCTCGTAGTAACCAGACTCTTGCCTCCCTCAAACAAGGTGGGGTAGTGTCAGGGCAAACTCAGCTGGGGACCTGAAGAAAGATTTTCCTTGTGTTTCTCTCTGCTTGACCGACTCTGTGCAACTGAATGCAGGTCTGATCCACCCCTGGCTGCCTTCCCTGCTGTCTCTGCAGAGAAGAGAGACACCTGAGACAGCCTCACTGCTGGTGGACCAGGATGCATGCCCTCCTGCATTGACTGCCACTGTGTTTTCCTCCTCTCAGGCGCAGAAAGCATTGATTTCGTGTCGTGCCCTCACAAGACAAGAGTGACATGGCTTAACAGCTCCCCACCCCAGCCTGCTGGCTCCCAGCCCTGGGACACTCTCTAGAGAGAGAATTGCAGCCCCTAACCAATGTTTCCCAGCCAAGCCAGCAGCTAAGATTTCTCCCGAGCCTTTCCACTTTACCTCACAGAGTATGCAGTGCTCTGCCTTTTCCAGAACCACCCCTGCACACTAGACACTTGCTCATGCCTTGAAAGTGCAGCCCAAAAAGCATGAGAAAATATAAATCAGGTAACACCAGGAACTCCGCTGGAGTGTAACAAGTGTCAGTATGTCATTTTTACTTCTTCAAATGTATGTCACCAGAATCAGCACCGCATCAGGCCACCCTCACTGTAAGGACTGATCAGGATTCACACCTAGGCTGAGGGATGGTGGACACGAAGCCACAGGGTGACTTCAGCTTCACCCTTTCTTTTACATTTAAAAGGCCTTAAACATGGTCTGGCCACATGTATACAGCAAATCCCTTCCCAAGCACTAAAATACAGCCACCTTTAAAATGGAAACAGCAGTAAGAGAATGTAGACCTGGAGAGACACAGGAAACAGCCCCAAAATACAGGGAGTTTTGAACAGGGAAAATGACCATTGCTTCACAGGATTTTGGCTCCGGTGAAGAGCCAGGGCTCCTAAATCTTCAGAGTCAGCACCATCCAATTTTTAAGCAGTTAGGCACTGACAAATAAATGCACCATTTAACTGCCTCTTATTGAAATTAATAGGAATGAATCATCCCGGCATTTTTGAAAAATCTTTCTGAAGCAGCTTAGGTGCCTAAATATCTTTAGCAGCATAGACCTAAGCAACTTTTCAAGTACTAGTTAGCTGCTGCTTCCTAATGTGTCTCATAGCACTAAATCACATGGAATAAATGGGGGTTTTAATGAATGTGAGAGGATGGGGCTTCATCTGCCAGATTCCTCTTAGCCTTGTGCAAAGAGCGGCAGTAGCTGTGAAGCCGGTCTTCCCTCAGCCAGCTGAAAGTCGAGCAAAAATGTTGCACCCAAATTCTTCCAGCCTGTTTGCCAGGGTAGCACATGCATCAGGTTTTTTGCAGTGCTGCTCTTGTTGCCTTTAATTCATGCAGTTTCTTGATGCTTTTTTTATTTTTCCTGGGACCCTGAGCACTTAATGGCCCCAGCTGCTTCCCAGGGAGGTCACACCAATGTCTGACATCCTCTCTCCTATACCATAGCAGCACACAGCAAATGGCAGCACTGCCTGGCCCCTAAAACCCTGACAAACAAGGCCCTTCTTCACACAGGTTTCCTCCCATTCGTCCCTTAAGCTCCTGATGAGCTTGAAATAGCCCATTAGCTCTGTGATAAAGAGAGAGGTAGAAACTGCACTGCTCTCTCAGAGGTATCTAGCCACCAAAAATCCAAACCACTGCAAGCGCAGGGGTTGGAAGGAGATGGAGAAGGGCTGCCAGAGTGAGAAAGAGCAGCTAAATTGCTGCTGTGGTCATGAGCTTGCTCTCAGCCAACGGCTTTAGTCCATCAGAGTTGCTGTGAGAAGAGAAGTGAAAGGAAGGCATTTGGGAATGCTTTGCATCCTTTTGTGTTTGATTTTGGATGGCTTGGGAGGCACAGCACATTCGGATCCCAATGTCATTGTTTAAGGGGTTGTTTGTTTTCATTCCCCTCCTCCCTACACAGAAAATTAAATTTGGCACACAGAGACCGGGCACTGATGACTCTTCAGGGATAGATTTCTATTACATTTAGGAGACAGTCAAAATAGTTTTTGACATTATTTTATTCTAGGAATTATAACTGAGACCCTAAGGGATGGAGACACACAAAGCGCACAGTAAAGCAGTGGGAGATGTTGATTGCCCAAGGCTCCTTTGAAATCCCAGATTATGTTATGGATATAGTCACACAACTGAAAGTGATCCACTTACCACAATTTAACCAGTTACTGCCTGCCAGATGAGGCATGGGAACTGCTTTCATGATCTAAGCAAATGTGTTAACTTACAAGTTGTGGTACTTTAAGAACATGCGCGCGGTTGCTGTGGCTCGGTCGATGGGCGGTTGCTGGTGGAGCCACAGTAATTCAACCATCTCAGTCACGTGCCTGTGCCTCGTGGAAAGCATATATTGCTCGTATCAGAACAGCACTTCTAAGCTTCAAGCATGCGGTGGCCTCAGTGTATCTGCTTCTGTGCCTGCATGTACGGTTCACGATGCTGAAAACAAACTATAAAGGACGAATGAAACAAATCAATGGGTGAAGGGCAGAAGGCAGTAATAATACTAGGTAGAATGAATACTAGGTAAGTAACACATTTTCTACAACTGCTGGATGTCCAGAATTGTCATTCTTTACTAAATTTGAGGGAGAAATGCTCCATTAAGAACATACAAATGTTTGTTATTGTAGGATTGCTCATTCAAACTCATTGCAGATTTTATTTTGGGGAGCAAAATGGCGTTTGCCATAATCTTAGCCTCTATTTGCACATGGTTGCAACTCTGCCTGTGCAAAAAATCTCCATATGTAAAAAATTCAAAAAACTTAAAGCACAAAGATGTCTTTCTTTGAGAAACTTGCGTTGTTTAATCTAACATTTGGAAAATCTAAAACAAACTCTCCATATTTTTGGACCAGGAACCTCAGCTGGCTACTTGAATTAAACTGGCCAGCTACATCTTTTCCACAGCTCTGTATGCAGTTAATAATAGTACTACTTTGAAGTTGGCCAATTTTTTCCTCTGACAGTCTCACAGTGCTTTTGAAATGTAGCTAGATGTTATTATTCCCATGTAGTGGCTCAGAATAAACCGTGAAGAAAGTAAATGATTTGCTGAAGGCTACAGAGTAAACTAGTGACAGAGCCCAAGTTTTCTGTGTCCTAGCCTATTCCTGTAGGCCAATGATATCCTGTTTTGGGGTCCTAAAATGCTATATATTCCCTTGAGGAGGCATCTGAAGGCTATTCACACTGGCCCTTCCTTTATCACATGGATATTATGGAATTGAACTGGAGGCATCCCCATCTAATATGGCCACATGGTAGACGTGTGTCCCACATCATGTGAGGAAGGAGCTGCTGTGGGACTCAAAAAAAAAAAAAAAAAAGCAGCAGGAATTGACCAGAGCATCACAAAATCTGGCCAACAGCTCACTCCCCTCCCAAATCAAAATATCAGCCAGAAAAGAGGGCTGCAGAGAGCAGACTCTGAGCAGGATAAATTGTTGTGATGGGCTGGGACCTATAGATATGACACTTCTGTTCTTACTAATACACCTGCCATCATTCACTATGTTCATTATCACAATGGTTCTTGTATTTTTATTCATCAGTGAGAGCAAAATGACCGAGCCTCTTGATGCCTTTGTCTGTGAAACACTTTTGTCTGCTGTTTTTGTATCACCTTTGCCATCACAGCTATAACAAATCACCTTGTTAATGTTACAATGCTTGTTCTAGTGGCCCAGGGTGATCCCTTGTAGACTGGTGGGCAATACTCACATAACTATAATCCGCCACATTTTCATGCAATTAGTATGCAGCAGAATTGTTCTCAGATACTCACACACATACAAAAAGATTAAATAAGACCCATTTAATGTCATGAATTGTCCTGTTAGGAGTTAATGAGGTCTGGTAGGTTGCCAAAGTCCAACACACAGAAAGCTCAGGCAGGACAGGAGGGAGGAAGGGAGGAGTTGTTGGGTTCAGCCAGATAGACCTTGAAGTGCAACAGCTGTGCCTTGTCTTTGAGGAGAGGATCAAGTAGAGAATATGAGATAGGCAAACGTTGGCTTAAACTTTCTTCTCTCTTTGATTGTCCTTGGACATCTGCCTCGTCTCCTGTCAAGAATGTTTGGCAGCTGTGAGCCCAGAATAACACTGCCGCTCAGCCAGGACGCTATCGCAGTCGTCTAATACTTTAAGCCAACTAGTCTCTGCTGTGTGCCTCGACCGATACTGAACTATGCTAATGCCTTGAGCTAACTAGGCTTTCTAACAGCCCGTGAAATCCATAGAAGTGGGGTCTGTGGTTTATTTTCCTCACGTGCTAATTGGCTTTAATTGTTGGCCAATTGGATTTCAAGTTTAGAAAAGGGTGCTCCAGACAAAAGGAAAAGTGTTAACTTAAGACCGTGGGAGAGACGGGCCATTCTGTTCAGTTTCTAATGTAGCAGACTTTATGCAGATGCATAAGTCTCAGGGCAATGGCTGTCCTAGAAAGATTTCTCAAGCATAACCAATGTGGCTTCCTACAAAATATATGCTTCCATACAGGCTGAATGTCATTAATGTTCAGCTATTTGCTGTACTCTAAATTCCCATCTTTCAGAACCAAAGTGTTTGTGCTCATTTTGCCTCAAAAATAAAGGAGAAGGTAAGATGAATACCAGATTAATTCTGATATTTCAGCTGGTTTGGGCAGTGGCTTTAGAAGTAGAAGTGCTTCTGCAAAAGCCAGCCTTCAGTTTGTCCCCATAATCATGGCAAGAGAGTGGGAAGAAGGGCTTCCATCCTGTATGTACCTCAACACTTGTCTAACAGAAACAAGCCCTTTCTGAATAAGAAGGGTACTTGGGTTCTGCACCCATTCAGCCCCTGCACAGCACATCACATAAGAGTCATTCTCTTGTGACACCAGTTTTATTACCACTGCACTTCCATTTATTTCAAACGAGTTCATGGGAAGAGAATCAGGCCATGTAAATACACCTGTGAGATCAACCAGCCTAAATGAATTCTGTGTAATCTTTAATGTACATATCCTCCCAACATCCCTGGTAGATAGGGTAGTGCTATTATCCATCTTTTGCTGAGGGCACAGAGGGGGAAATCCTCAGAGGTAGTTGGGATCATAAATACCTGGGAAAATATGTGCTAGAGAGACTAAAGGCCAGCTTTTCAAAACTAAATTAATAGGATTTGGGCACTTAACCTGCTTAAGCACTTATAAGAACTTACTGAAGAACTACTGAAAAACTGATCAGAAGTGATTTGCCTAGGTCATATCAGCTGCTTTTTGCAGACCAGGAATCCATGTCTTAAAATCCTGTGATAGGAACTTAGTGCCATTAGGACCCAACAAAGCTCCTGAGCAAAACCTCAAACAAATCCTCATCATTATCACTACATAAAACATCTAGAAATAGGAACAGATTATGGCACTGTAAAGATCTGCTGATTGGCAGTAAAGGTTTCTGCCCCCCTTCATCTTCTGAAGTGTATCTCTTAAACAAATCTCAGTTCGAACCATTTTCGCTTGCCCATCCAGATGAAGGCAGAGCGATGCTGTTACACAGAAGCAGCAAGTTGTTTTCAAAGCTATGCAACATCCATTACTAGATGTTAATTAATCAGGCCTCAACCTTTCTCTTTGACATGATTTTTCAAATTGTTTTGGAGATCATTCTGTAGTAAAGGTCCAGATTTTCTTCCATTATTTCTGGTTATTTAGTACTACCCAGGCAGTACAAAAAGATGGTGTTTGGCCCTAACAAGCTAAAGGAGAACTCTCCCCAGTGAGGGGTTTTAACAGAAGCTGGGATTATTGGAGGCGGGCATGGTAGAATAATCTACGCTATTCCAATTTACAAGTAGTCTTTGAGGGACTATAACTAGTGATACTATGTGTGTCAGACTGCCTAATTTATAGCAGTAGATTGAGGTTAATGCACATGCATAAAAAGAATTTTAACAGCAACTTTTTTGCTGAAGACCCATGCATTTTTTGTGCAAGCTACACCAAAACCAAGGACGGATAATAAAGGTGTGCAGGTACATGATTATTCTCATACAAAACTTAATGACATTTTCTCTGGCCTTTGAGTTCTACAGCAGCCAATATGTCTCCTGTGGTGCTGTCGTGGTTTAACCCCAGCCAGCAACTAAGCACCACGCAGCCACTCACTCACTCCCCCCCCACACCCAGTGGGATGGGGGAGAAAACTGGGAAAAGAAGCAAAACCCGCGGGTTGAGATAAGAACGGTTTAATAGAACAGAAAAGAAGAAAATAATAATGATAATGATAACACTAATAAAATGACAACAGTAATAATAAAAGGATTGGAATGTACAAATGATGCGCAGTGCAATTGCTCACCACCTGCCGACCGACACCCAGCTAGTCCCTGAGCGGTGATTCCCCCCCCCCTCTTCCCAGTTCCTATACTAAATGGGACATCACACGGTATGGAATACCCCGTTGGCCAGTTTGGGTCAGCTGCCCTGGCTGTGTCCTGTGCCATCTTCTTGTGCCCCTCCAGCTTTCTCGCTGGCTGGACATGAGAAGCTGAAAAATCCTTGACTTTAGGCTAAACACTACTGAGCAACAACTGAAAACATCAGTGTTATCAACATTCTTCACATACTGAACTCAAAACGTAGCACTGTACCAGCTACTAGGAAGACAGTTAACTCTATCCCAGCTGAAACCAGGACAGGTGCCTTTATCCTGGTAGTCCAGGACTGTCTTTATTGGAGCAAACAAAAAATTGTTCTTCAAGCCTAAGCCTGATCACATGAATCCTTAGGGCTCCATCTCTGATGTTGCGGTTCAGTGTTTTGAAAAGTTCATCTAAGTGTTTCCCACTCAGGTGCATTTTACTCACTCGCTCCAGATGGGATCAGAGCTGAGAACGCCAGACCAGCACACAAAAATGTTCTAGCGGTAGTTCCAGCTGGGATGAGAAATAGAAGTGTTATAAATCTCATGACTCATTGTCCTAACAGAAGTACCAGTAATTTGGATAAATTCAGACAGTGGGCTACTTTATCCAAATCAAGCTCAAGCTATGAACATCGTGACCCCTTCCCTTGTAAAAAAAGGTTTTCAACAACAAAAAAAGGATTTTAGTTCCATCCTATCTCCTTACCCTATGTAAACTGCTATAACAAAAGCAAAAACAGAGGAACTATGTGGGGGAGTGACAAATTCACCAAATTCCTCTCTGTTAAATCTAATGCCTAGTGATAATATCATGCTCTTCTCCATGAAACACGATATTCCCTCCCGGTTTACAAAGCACCAAGGGAGAACATACTTGCAAAAACTTCCAGCTACAGTGAATTTGACCTGGAGCACTTGTCTTTAGGGGCAAGACCTGAGATCAGCCTCCTCAGCAGTTCAGAGACACCATGGGATTAGCACGAAGGGGCTCTGCTGGTTTCTGCGCAGCCACATGTGAAATGCTGGGTCAATGCTCCTCCCTGCTGCCCACAGGCATGTCACCCTCCCTGACAGCATTCATGGGAGGTAGATGCTGCCTGTAGGAACAAACTGCCCAAACTAAACCCTTTGCTTCTCTTTCAAGCTGTATCTTCTTCCTCCAAGAGCATCTCAGCATCCACAATGTGAGGAAAAAGCGATTGATTGCAGCTCTGGAGATGAGACTATCACAACGTGCTTCCCCGGCCTACTTATTTTCACTTGAGATTGTCCCAATTTGGCTTCCTTTATGTCCTATGCTGCAAGAGATCATACGGCCATCACTGAGGAAAGCTGGACACTAGACACATTCTGCAGCTAGTCAACACATCTCTAGGGTTTGTCACGAGGGTTAACTGAAGGCTGATGCCAGTCACCTGCTCTCGCACGGTAGTGAAGTGTGCTGCTTTCTAGTGCTCAGCAGCTCCCGAGAAGCTGCAAGTGGATGCGAGTGGCAGATGCTAACAGACAACAGAGAGCCTGAATCGCCAGCCTTGCCTCTCATTGACAAATTGCACCTTTGCCGCAAACATTTCAGCGTGTAACTTATCTCCCAATCGGAGTGCTGGCCGCCCCTCTTTGCAAAGGCAGTGTCCTTCCAGGTGGATTATTTTCCACTCAAAGACTGATGCCTGCAACAGCAATCTTGAAAGTCTCCTGCTATCTGCTTCTCACTCTTCACAAGACAAGACAAGACCACCCAGTGATTCCCCTGAAGAAATATTACACCAGTCTGTGGGCCGGCATGCCTGAAATTGGCCCAGGGAGCATATCGACAACGAGTTACCCAGCTTAGAAAACACAAGAGGATTAATAACTTGGACAGTGTGCTGGGTAAAACTAAACTCAGAAACAATTGCCCATCCAAACCCCATCAGAATTTTAATCTTTACAGACTTTTAGCTCCATAGCCCAATAAATCCTTTCCATAGTGACTCATTGTTACCCTGATCTTCCTTATAAAACACACGGTGGAAACAGTGTAACATTTTCCTTTCTTATTGCTCTCCTTTGTAAAACCATCTTTCCTTGTATCTTGCTGCCATTTGCCTGTTAGTCATGGGCTTCACTCCTGAATGAGCCACTTAAGAAATGTTACACTGATGTCAAATTGATACATGTCTTGTGAATACTTTATACTTTCTCTTTATTTAATGTGAAAGGACAGTGTTCAGAACTGATCAAAAATTGGGGACTTTTCAGTGCAAACTTTCAGCCGAAATGCAGTGTTTCTAGGGGGAAAAAAAAAAAAAAACAAAAAAAACCCCAAAAAAACCCCCAAACAGACAAAAAAAAAACTTCAGCAGAAATTAGAATATAAGAGTTGACCCAAGGCCACAAACATTTTGTGTTTCAGATTTTTCTTTTCTTTTGCCCCTCTTGGAGAAATTGAAATGCCTCATAGAGGACATTATTTACATTTCTTAAGAAGCCCTCAAAACACATTACAAAATAATTCTGTTGCCAGATCTGGTAAGCCACAACTGCAAATCAGTGGGTTTTGCCTGTGAACTCCAGCCTGGTAAAGTGTTTTTCTGGATATTTCAAATCTGGGAGCTCAGGTCTATAAATCAGCCCCTGAGGAAGAGTGACTAGATTTTATACAGGTTCTGAGCAGGCAGAGCAGCACCAGCAGGAATGAAGAACAAAAATAATATAATTGTGAGGAGTAGCTAGCTATCTCAGGCTGCTCCCTTCCCTTCCACAGGGTAGCAATAGCAATAGCAAAGTCCATAGAGGACTTCATGAAGCTCCTTTCTCTAGTATATATTGCCTTTTCAGGATCAACAGGCCGTTTATGGTGATGTCATGGCAAATGAATCTCAAATTCATTCAAGTTTCTAATTTTTTAATTGAGTGAGAACATGAAGACAGCATTATAATGCCTCAGGAGCAATGCAGGGGAAGAAACTGAAGTCCCTGTTGAAGCAGCACTGCAAGGTGTGTAGCCCTGAGCACATGGGCAGCCTCGTGAACTACCATATCATTCCCCATAAGCTTTACGCAGTCAGCTTACGTTTTGAAATTCAGCCTTCAACACATAACAGAGTCTTTGACCACCCTCCTATAGAAAAGAAAATCCTGCTTATTTTGGCAGATGTTCATTTTTCCTTTTAAGCAGGCTGTTCTATCTTCTTTCTGACTGTTTAGGGTATTTTTCCTAAGCATAATGTTATTGTGGGTTTAGCCTGAGACGTGAGTCAATCCCCTCCTTTAAAGCAAACTGATTTCTCCACTCCTTTCCCTGTGATATCTATTTTGGAGGCTCTCAACTCCCTGGTGGGCCAGTGGGACATCCCGCAGCCTCTTTATGGCTGGTGGTCTGCAGGAGGGAATAGGATTACATCTCTCTGCAGCCAATGGTGCTGCCTGTACGTTCAATAAACGGGCTTAAAAAAAAAAACGCACACACAGAGCATGTCCTTCTTACTCTGCTTTGCGTGGTGTGACTGAACCTGCAGAGCCAGTGGGAGCGAGTTCTATAGTGATAACGGTAACCATTGACTTTCCCTTTCCTGATTTCACCTCTTTCATTATGTTGGAGAGCTTTGTTCCAGACTAGGAGATTATGCAACGGGCTGAGGAGGAGATGTGACTTCAGTGAGATATAGCACACAAAAAAGTGTGACAAATTGCAATGACAGGGGCTCCGATGGTAGCTTGTGATGGAGTGAAATTAAATCCCTAACCAAACAATGCAGCATTATGCTATATTCTATAGGCACCCTTGTTGAGGGTAGATTGAGAGAAAAAGAGACGGGCTAAAAGAAAGATGCACACATACTTTCCCCATCCATGTTCCCAGCTAGCCCTTTCCCCCTGTGTCAGCTTGGGAGTAAACAAACAAACAGACAAACAAACAAAATATTCTTCACGCTTGGGCCCAGATGTAAGAGAAGTGTAACAGATTGAAGAGATGCCCAGCGAACACCCACAGATTGCAGTGCCATCCCCTGCTCTGCTCGGGCAGCAGTGCTGCCTCCCGGGCGACATGGCTGGGACCGCCTGTCTCCATACCTCCACACACAGCATCCCAAGTAATTTTCCCTCCTTCCTAATTAAAGTGCTCCCTGAGGAACGCTGAAGGAGGATGAGTGTACACCTTTGTACTCAGCTGCTTCAAACTTCCTTGGGCAATACCGAAGGGTGATCCTGATGGCTTTTTTCATGCTAAATAACTGACCTAGACGGCCTTACTGCCCCATTCATCTCTTCTACATAAACAAACTATTCATTCTCTAAGGAATAGGTGCATCTGTTCACTCAGGCCCAGCTCCTGAGGGAAGCCAACAAGAGACTTGACGCTATTTAAGGAAGAAGGGAGCACAACATGCTGGTTGAGTATCTTTACTGTCCCGGGGCCATCCAGGTGTTAAATCACTCAGTTGCCTCTAAAGGGTCTAGAGCCAAACACTGAAACAAAAGGCAAAGATGGGGAAGGAGAGCGCCAGATATCACAGCTCACCCTCCTCATGTTTCTCTCTTGCTTGCTAGGGTTTTCAGGAGCAGTATATTGACGGGACGGAAAATGAAGTTGACTCTAGGAGGCTAGGAGCACTCAACACGGCTGCAAACTTTATGAGCTGGTCAGCATTACTAATGTTCTCAGAGTAACACTCTTGCAGGACTCCTGAGCTTAGTTTCCACTGGAAAGAAACAATAGTTCAAGCTGTGAAATGTTTTACATTCAACTTCCACCTCTCCCCCCCTTTTCAGTGGAGTTGCCATGAGCCCAGACTTTAAAAACATTTCAGACTTAAAAGGTTAAGATTTAAGTGCTGCTGATTTTATCTGGGCTTTTAACTAACATAGGCAGGTGGATTAGAGATATGTGTACAATCTCCACTCTAGACACTTGGGTAAATATGCACAAGTGCTGAGTGAGCCAAGGAAGGAATCTGATGTTATTGTCTATTAATTTGAAAGCAGAGATTAAAGAAAGTGCAGAAATCAGTAGTGTAAATATCAAAAAGGATTTCCATTTATATGTAAGAACATTACTCTAGCAGTCTGGCTATTTCAAATAACATGAAAGCTTTTTTTCTGAGGAAAAAGAACTGTGAATTTGTTTAAATTTACATATTTTTCTCTCTCTTTGTTTGCAGGAATGGTCGCCATGCTTGCAGCTAGGAAGCAGTTTGCTCGACAGGGCTGGGTTTTGTTCAGAGCCTGCATTTGGCTGGAGGACCTAAAACCAGCAAAAGTATTTCACAAAGTTACATGACAGGCAAGTGGGCTGGGATTTCCTCCTCCTTGCATTCTTTATTTCCAGTGGTAATGGTGATGATTTTTTCCTTTTTTATTTTCACTGTACAACAGCTTGAAAACAGATTCTGATTTTCTACTAACGTTTTTGTTATTCAGAAATATTCATGAAACCTTGGCAAAAATAATATGCAGGTGATGGGGCATTCAAAACCATTTTGGCTGTGGCTATTGGTCAAGTCAGTGATGTGACTGCCTATCCAGCTCGTATGGTATCACTTCTGCCTTCTCCTTAGATGCCTACAACTAATTCTTTAATGAATGATGATAATAAATAGTGAACATCCTCAAAACAGTTTAAGTGTTTGCACTTTCTCCTAGAAAAGAACACAAAAATTGTATCTACTCTGTTAATATGGCCTATGTTTTTAATACTGGAAGAAACAACATTTTCTCTAGAATTGGAATTAAATTATGTCTGAATGTGATAGGTGCTCTTTAAAAGACTACTTTGGGCTAAAGTATCAAGGAATTCTCTACTTTTATGAAAGCTTTACAAATTCTTGGAGGTCATCTGAATACTCAAAAATAACGCATAATATGACCCTATGAATCAAATAGGCCAAGCTCAGCACTTTTTATTAGCAGAAATATTCATGAATCTTTTATCCTCCTCCTTAGTCCACCAGCCCTTATTTTCACCCTGTTCTCTCCTTAATGCAACATTTTGTAGGAATGCCAAGAAAAAGGAACCCAGCTTCAGGTTTAATTGCTAATATTTCTAAATTTAGTCAGCATAAAATCCATCTGAGGCTCCAAAGATTTTCCCTGTAATCTGCAGAACGTGTGTTTGAATCTAGCCCAAGAGAGCACCACAGCAAATAAATACCATCTGATCTCTACAGAAATCTGACAAGAGTTCAACTGTTTTCCACCTTGCTACAAGTATATCAGAGTTGATTTCCCAATGCAATGCTGTAGGGGAAAAAGTCAATTAAAATGCAACTGTCCCAATTTCAGTGAAAGTTACTGATCAGTGGGAATCACTATACATGTGGTTATTATTTTTTTCTTTTGTATTAAACAGGCCAATACTATGTTCTTATGCTGGCTTCCTTTATGATTCATGTAACACTGGACAAGCAGCAGTGACTATGAGCCAAATGACCCCAGTTTTCCACGCAATGATATGGCAATTGCTGGACTCGGCTCATTCCTCCCATCTTTCTCACCTGCTTCTGTGACCATTACGGATATCACAGTTAAACTCAGCAATATTTGGCTGAAGGCACACAGTATGGGATTGCCAGTTTTGTTATGTACCAGCACTTTCCCTATCAGTGTAGCCAAAAGGGGATTAGGCTAGACAGAAAGGAACCAATTCTGGATGCTGGATACCATCCAGATTTGGTTATCATTTCATGCTTTACTTTGGACCATGTAAGTGTTTTATGGAAGATTTCAAGTTTTAACAACCAAAGAAAAAGGGAAGTTTTTCCAGTTCTCTTTCTCTAGCAGCTGGTATCAAAGGTCTGTCTATGTAGGTTATTAACCTCAGTAAGTTGTCCCAACTATTGCTCGCATTATATAAATGTAGACAACATTATCTGATTGAAGACTGGATTTGCACGTTTTTATGCAGCAGCTATTTCCTTTAAATAGAAAGTTTTCAATATTTCAGTGAGAAAGCCTCAAATCCAACAAAGATTCAGTTTGGAGTGGGTTTTGCTCAAGATTACCAATTTTGGTTTGTCAGATCATTTTGCAACAAACATTTGGAAAATTTTAACATGGAAAAAACCTCTAGTTTCCACCCAGTTCTAATGTTAAATGTCTGTAAAACACAGAGGAATCTCCTCAGTGAACCAGTTAAGTACCAGGTCCTCCTAATCCAGTAAGATTAATTATCATGTATAAGTAAATAGGAATTGTTTTTAATTCATTTCCAGATGTAGGAAGATTAGGCCTGCAAATTAGTTTGCTCCAATACTGAATATTGAGACTGCATCAATAATTACTGAATAAAAAGCTGAGCCCTGGGGTTTGGGCTCCCCTGAACGGTTTGGATCAAGAGTTCATTCAGATTATGTTACGGATAACAGCTCCACACAACATTTGGCTCAGGTTCAGTTTCTTTGAGTCTAACGCCGGTATAGACCTTTAGTTCATCTCCTTCGACTCTCTTTCTAGCCCACACAATTATATTTCACTCACATATTTCTAAGCTAAGCCCAGTGACATTAATTAAATGAGAGCATTTCAGAAATCAAGAGACAAAATTGTTGCCTGCTGTAGGCAGAGAGCAGAGGAGAAAAGCAGCACCAGGCCTTTGCCATGGCAAAGAGCTGATAAAGGTGACTACGCCTGGGATTTGTCTCGTGTAACTTTACATGTCTATAAGGTAGATGTCTACACCTGATCTCATCATGCTTGTACTCCACTGCATTCAGTGGAGAGAAAGGGCATTTCTAGTGCACGATTCATCAGCTCTGCCTACTCCAGGATGAGACCTAGTGCCCCATTTCTGTTCACTGAAGGGTGACTGACTCAGACGTGGACAGCTGTGATACAGATATCTGAGAGTCATGTAAGAACATCCTCACCTTTTGTGACCACACCACAAGCTCTAAGAAAAAAAGGGCATCTTTCAGGCCCTTAAGAATCCCTGTTGGTTTAACCAAGCAAAATTTCAGACTATCATTTCCTCCAAATGCAGGAGAGCATACAGGTTGGTATTTCTAGTTTGGGCTTGCATCTACTGCAAAGGAGAGCTGTCTATCATGCAACATTATCTTCAAGGCTAACATGGGGCTCACTGCATTCTCTTTCTTTATGTAAGCAATAATTGATACTGTTGTCCTTTCACTCTCGTGAGAGATGCTTAATTTGAAAAGAGGCCTTGAATTTTGTTAAACATTATCAGTTCCTATTTTATTCTAGATTATTACGTAGATTAGGCAATGCCTGACACTCAACATTAAATATGAATAACACAAAATAAGAATAAATTTAAGACTGCAAGATGTCCTGGCTACTCTAGCTTTTGTTGTAATATTCCTAATACTACATGACTAGAGGTTCTGGTTAGGAGAATTCAGTTTGATCCCTACAAAAATGTGCTAAGGAGGAAAATAAACTATAGAAAATGTGAATTTAGGAATTAAAAGTCCTACAAACCTTTGTCTTCTGCTTATCTAGCCAGGATTAGAAAATGTAGACTAGTGCAGTACAATCTTTTCCAACATTTCATCTCAGCCATCACGTGTTTCGACTCTCTTCTGAAAGAATAGCCTCTAGGAAGAGGCTGAGTGCAAAATTCACAGCACATAAATTAGCCTCTTTCTCCAGCTAGTAGGTTATTGAGAGGAGATTGGAATTGCTTTGTTACTCAAATGTATGACATACTCTTTTGCCACTTTTTTAAACTCTCTTGCCTATTAAATGTTTTGCCTTGAATAGTTGTGATCCCTATTTAAAGGTGAATTGCTTTCCTTAAATCTAATAAATGAGCAACTTGGCTTGTGTGAGCAAACGTAGCAGTTTTCACAAGAATTTGCATCCACACTGGTGATATTGCTGTTTGAAAGCAAGAGTATGAGCAATCACACAAAATTAATGGAAAACTGGAACAAAAGAGGGGCAGGCAGGGTGAAAGTGAATTCTTTAGAAAATCTGAATGTCTGTGGGTTACTTAAGCTTAACTCTCCACCTTTCTGTAGGCACAACACATCCTGTAGCCCACTGGAGAATCTCAACATGTCACACATACAACATGCAAGACATATTAGGAAACTCGATATTAGGTTTCCCACTGATTTCTGAGTGAGTGGATGTGCGGTTGACTGTCTGCCTTTTCCCTTTTCCCAGCACGCCTGGATACCTAGTTTTGCTGTCATCAGTCCAAACACATGCTCTGTTTTCTCCTCTTTCTAAGCAAAATTCTTACTCCCTCTCCCCCCTCTCAATACATTACTCTTTCCTGTCTCTTGTTGCTCCAAAGCAGTAGTGCCTGCCAGGAATCTGAGAGATTCAGTGCATGTATACAGCAGCCTGGGAAAGGGGCAGACAGGACAGAATTGCCCAGCATTGGCCCAAAACCTGAGGTTTTCAAACTCTGTGTTAGTCCCTTGAAAAATCAGGAAATAGGAGGAGCAGCAGAAAGTGGCTTGCTCAGCTAGTGCATGTGTCAGTGCGTGTGTATGTGTGCACGCTTTAACCTGGAATCTATACTGGTGATTAAATGGTCTTTAAATCAAAGCCGATAGATAAATAAGGGAACTATTCCAAAACCAAGGGGGTTAAAAAACACTCTGCATGCACCTGCTGGAGACGCTGTGCTGCTGGCTCTACATTTCAACTCTAACCTGTATTTGATATGGTGTTGTTGCAGCTGTGGGTTGGGGTGGTTTATTTAAGTGGCTCCAAATGCTTGTCAGTGTGGCAACCAGCTGAATACATAAAACAGGCTCTCCAAACCCTTTATGGCCCAGGGTCAGAGTAAATGGAATAATAAAATCCAAATGCTTTTGTCTCATTTTCCATCACCCAAGCCTTCCGCATAAATCTACAGCTTTGCAATGACCTTCGCATTCAGTGTCGGGGATGAGGCCGCAGGTCTGAGATACATTTGGTCTTCATCTTAGGTCTTTAAAAGCTTTTTCCAATTAATTTTAACTGACTTCCATAAGGATCAAGTACAGTTTCCTCCTCCCAGCCCCCTCGCTCCACATCCCACCCCCTTTCTCTCCTGCCCAGCATCTTCTTCAACCAGTCAATTGGGGGAACACTAGAGAATAATACTATTGATCACATTATATGTGGTAGCACCAACAGCAAAGACATTTACAAAATGAGTGATTTAGCAAATAGGAAGTGAGAGATTTCTTTAAGGAGTTTTAATTTGATGTCTTCCTCGCTGCTGGCTGTCTGGTTTTCTTTATTTCTCTAGTGCCACATTATCCCTGCTCAGATGTCATCATGGGGACCCACAGTCTCCTGTACACATGTTTACAAAGGGTAGGTCACTATTAAACTAAAATATGTATGTTTGGGTTTAGTGAGTCAAAATCACCTAGTCTGGAATTAACTGCTGAGGGCTGCTCCTTCCCCCCTCCCCATCTGATCTAAATTACATATAAAGTCACTTCTAGGTGCTTCAGTTACAGTGAAGAGCAACCCAAACCTCTGTCAGAAAGAAGTCCTCAGGACACCTCCAAACATTCTGACCTTAAGAACCCATGGATCTCCCCTCCAAATTCCCAAACTGGATTTTAACAACCAGCTAATAAACTGGTGCCTAAAAAAACACCCATTCCTAGTTTTGCACTTAGTGAAGCTGGGCCAGACTTTGCGAGCTGTAGTGAGCGTTAGGGGACACATTCACAGCGCAGAGTTTCCATGTTTATTGTGGCTCTGTTGACTTCTGTAGAGCTGAACAGATCTACGTGATCAGAAGACTTGGCCCATACTGTGCAGATGCAGTCAATAAAACCAATAGTCAGGTACCTCGCTACTGGGGTCTTGGGCTCAATTAACCTTAGACAAAACAAGGAACAAAAATATCCATAAGACCGCTGCTTTCCCATGGCCTGCCCAAAGGAAGACAACAACTAACTGGGATCTCCAAAGAAAATCCATATTTCTTGACATTTCCTGTCCAAAATTTTAAACATTTTAAAAATCAAGGAAGTTCTGATCATGTTGGCACAGCAGCGAAAATCCTGTCTCCCTAATCAAATCAAGCACTCCTACCTGATGCTTTATGAGATTTATCCATCACTAATGTGAACTTCTCTTTCAGCTCTGACAGGAACACGAATGACATTTTGAGACACAAGACTTAAAATAATAAAATCCTTCAACCTTCACTGCATGTTGATGTACAGTGAGGAGACATGCCTTCTCATAAGACCTGATTGTCTTATTAATGACAATATGAGTCAGTAAGGCCTCTGACCATTGAAATTCACGGAGTTGCACCCCTCGATATGTTGAGAAAGTGAGGTTCTTACTTGGAGTCAGCTTCCCCAGTTTTTTCTTGCTCAGTGAAACTGTCCTTCTAAGCAACAAATAGGCCAGTAGCTAACAGAAGTAGGGTGGCTTGATTTTGTATGGCATCAAAGGCTGTCCTTGGAGTCTCTGGTGTCCAAGAAGCTGGAAATATCAGCTGAAGCTTTACCTGTGAGTAGAGCATTGGCAGTGGTTCTGTGATGTGGATTCTCTGGTAGATAAGTACTGACAACAAGTGATGGTCTTTCCCTCAATGGGTACATTGTTAGAGCCTCTCACCTCTGTCCAGCTGTTCTTACCAAACTTGCAGGAATTTAATAATTTGCTCTCTTAAATCTACCTGAAATTTCCTGACAGATTCAGAATTACCAAGAGTGGACAGGCAGAGGAGCAGGAATGCCCATTCAACCGTGTACGCAGAGGGAGGTCAGGTGAAAGTCACTCCTGTAGGAAACCAAGCTAAGAATGAAAATCGAACTATCAATATATTTCTCCTCCAGAAATGAGAAGAAAGGAAATCATACACCTGACCATGGAAGTGAGGCAAGGAAGGAAAGAACCATTCCTTCTTGGAGGCTATGGGATTAAATGCATACTACTAAAGGTTCACTTCTGTAGCCTGAAAATGGGATCTTTATGTTAATTAATTTGAATGTGTGGCTTAGAGACCCTGATTTTTCCATCCCAACTCATGTTAAGTGAGTCCACAAATGTCCAGCTTTATATTTGCTATGTATGAAAACTATCTATGACCCTATCAAAAAGTCCTGAATAGATTAAAAGGAAAGCAAGCAAGCAAGCAAGCAAGAAAAAAAAAAAAGAAAACTAATCCAGTTAAACAGAGAACTGTAAGCAAAAAAAGGAAGGAAAAAACAAACAAACACAGAGCAGGTGTTTAGCCAGTCAATTAATTTATATGGCTTCTAGCACGGCACAGGGCATTAACACCACTCCAGCACTTGCACACAGGTGGCAGGGTGCATGTCTGGGAGGCGGGCAGGCAGCAAGACATACTGTGAATTTTCTCCCTGAGTAACACGATTACAGAAACCACTGCAAATAACTTTGTGCTGATCCCCAGTGATGCATTCAGCAGTCCCTAATCTTCCAAATGTCTGCCTATGTGATGGTAAGAAAACTATGGCATTCCTTCAGCCCTCACCTATGGAGACACATCTGGGCTTTTCTATTGATTCTTTATTTATGGATTTCTGTTCGAGCACATTGAAAAGAGAGTCAAATGAAGATCACCAATACAACCCTGAGAATGCAAGAAGATACGGAAACACTGGCAGAATGTACAAACAGAAGACACACTACACATACTTCCACCTGGATTTTTTAAAAATGCTTTTCAGACATGCATGTTTGTAAGAGAAGGAAACTGAGGCACAGCGTGAAAAAATTCGACCATGCCAAGTAGCAGGGGCAGCAACTGAGATCTCCTGTCTCAGTTCTCCATGTGAGCTTCAGGAGCCTCCATGCCTTGGTTTCACATGTGAAACTCTAAAAGCTTAATTGAGAGGCTGCGTTTCCCCTGGAGTGGAATCAAATGAAACAAGCTAGACACTCAAGTAGGCTTACTGGTTTAATTTAAAAGCAAGGGGGACTGGTAGCAGGGAGTTCCTGGTCAGGGGTCATTTGTTGTGGAATATACTTCTCACCTTTGTGTTCCTCAGGGCTGGGCTCTGGCAAACTTAATGACAATTGGCATGTCCACCTGCTCTATCAGTTTATTCTTGAATTAGGCAGCTCAGCCTAGAGTGGCTTGAGAGCTTCTTTGGGGCTCGAGATTTATTATTTTTAGGGTTTTTTTGAAAGAAACCTTTGGTTTTTTAGTGTTGCATTAGTAGTAATAGTAGTAGCAGTAGGAGGGGGAAGACCCCACGATGAATAAGGGGAAAAAAATCGATGTAATGCATGATACAGTTTGCCTGGAGGAATGACGTTAATTTGGAGCATTCAGCTTTACCCCAGCGTCTGCTTTGTGATTATACAAAAATAGGAATTTCACAGGATCTTGATCCAAGAGATGAAGCTAACTTCGTTCCTTTTTAAGACTTAGGATTTCAGACCAAACATCTGTTTGAAACTTGAGATGAAATTCACATGATTTAGACACAAAGACATGAGTCAATTAGATGTCCAGCATGCATGGTCAAGATCCTTGGCTCTGATCCTCTGAAAAATTAGCACGTAAGTAATTTTATACACATAAGAAGGCACAGGACATTCAATGGGATTACTTCGGGTTATTAAGCTTTTTCCCAGGGCAGGGTTCTCCGATGGAACCAAACCACAAACCACATCAAGTTCATACAGTTCTCATACAGACATTTTGCACTTCTGAAACCAGAATAATTTTCTCTTCAGGGCTCTACAGTCTTCACTCAGCAGTGGGGGTAATTCTGATGGAGATTTCAGACTCCATCAGAAACCAACAATGAGCTGAGAGGTGCCGAATCTCCCAGCCAGCACCGCTGTTGTTTGCACCCCGCCTAACCTGTTAATAAAATCTACAATAAGGGACACCCAAGGCACGTCACTGTTGGAGCGAACCGTTTCCAAATAGAATGTTTTTTCCCAAAAAGCCCTTAAATATTGTCAATAGCTTTTCCACGGCTTCAAGGGCTTTTCACAGAGCAATTTCTTCCCCTCTCCCCCTTCTGATATCAAAAAAAGAAGTCCCATTTGGCTTCCAGAGGGTGGCCTGATCATCTCCATGAGCTATGGGGATGTTTGGAGAGGAGGACCGCCCTCTTAAATTACAAATTCTTGTCAGACTCAGTGGGTGAGAGACCCACGTGCCCTCATCTGGTCACAGAGCACAGCACACTGGCACATTAGCTTCTGAAGCTGCCTTTTCAGTGCTGACCTTTATATTAATGCTAATAGGGTTTGGAGAAATAAAATGTAAATTTGTCTCTAAATGGATTAGTCTAGGCTGGGGGTGGGAAAGAAGGGTGCAGGAGGGGGTATTGCTTGGAGCATTCGCACTAAAATTAAAACATTTATGTTCCAACACTTAATTTTATTAGTGGCACATCGAAGTTGCCTGAATGCGTAATACATTTCTCAAGTCCACTCCATTCTCACTCAGACTCTAAGTGTGTGTGCATGCACGCATTGCCTTGCCAGAGCTCTACGCTATACTTACCTAATCGACGTCCTTTTCCTCTCACAAAGCTGACATTTTGTCATTAGGGTTGTTTGTTGGTTGTCGCATCCCAGATTCACCAGGGAAGGAAATAAACAGTCTTGCAAGCTTCAGCTCTGCCGCAGGAACCGTGAAACTACAATCTGGGTCCAAAATAAACCTTTTTTTTTTTTGTATCTGCACAACAGTATGGGTGCCCATTTCTTCACATCAGTGGTGTGTTTAGACACATGAATTGGGTAATAAGGTTAACTGGTGCTTACAAGTGCTTTACCTAAGCAGAGACCTTAAGAAAGGTGAGTAAACAGCAGTACTCCCACTTTTTAGATAGGGAAATTGACCCATAATTGACAAAGTGATATTTGGTTGTGATGACTGGAAGGAAAACTGAAGAGGGCAATATTAACCCTAAAAAGTACAGTTAAACATTTGTTAAAACATTAAAGCATCCTTCTTGCTTTGCTTGAACCTCAGGGGTTGACTGTCCTCAAGCAAACATGGGAGAGTTGGGAGTTCATTTAGATGAACTGTGATAACTCCCTCTTCTATGGGACAGGTCTGGGGCCCTCTCACATGGTGCAATTTGTTTGCCTTTTTTTTACAAAATAATTATTCAGTGGAAACCGTACAGTTTCATTAAAACCAAAACATTTTCATAGGAATAGATCACATGTGGCAAAAAACATTGGTGAGAAGAAGTTATGATATCTCATTTCACCAACATCAAAACATTTCTGTTAATTTCAGTTCAATGTTTAGATTAAAATATGAATTTTCATGTTCTGTGTTTATATATTTTTCTTAAATTGGCACCTAACTGTTATTTAATGTTTTAATACAGTACACATTTTTTCAGAGTACCTTTTTTGGCTTGGAAAATATAAAAATTTCAGCTATTCATTCTGACAGAGACCTAGGTTTTCCGAAATGTCAGCATTTCTTTGGAATAGAAACTCTGGGTCTTAGCCAGGTCTAAGTCCTTCTTATTGTAAATGAGGCCATATTCATTAGACATCCAGCCATGGCACACTTATCTTACACGAACATATATCTACAGCATCGTGGCTGGGCCAATGCAGAAATCAGACTTGGCATATGGGGCTGACATAGATTCATTCCTAATGAAACACTTCTATGTAAAAGCGATTAAGCCAGCAGCATGCCAGAGAAATTATTCTAAAATCTATTGTTTTCACTGAAGATCTGATCTCTGGAGTTGTGTTTAAAACCACTCATAGAATTCTATATCCTGACAGACTCCTATAGAGTGACATAAAAGCCTTTCTTTTTGCATGAAGTCCTATAGGATTTTTCCATAAACAGATAACCCCCAAGTTAAATTAATCAAGTGGTTCAGCACAGAAACAGGCAAAAGTCAGGCTGGGGGACTGGGGAGGAGGAATCAGAGCAGCAGTGATTTGGGCTCCTTGTCACTGGTGTTAGTAGCTGTGCATTAGATACAGCTTAAAATATGGTGCAGATGTGCAGCACAGAGGTACTGTATATACACGCACAGAGGTACTGTATATACACACACAGGGTCCCGTAAGGTGAAAAAAGGGGGGAAAAAAGAGCAGATCATTCAGTAGTGGAAAAGTATCTGATTGTCTAATGTAAACTGTGATTAGTGGCTCAGTGCCTGGACAGTGAGTACTTTGCAGGCCCCCAAATACAGTCCCCAAATCAACGTGTGTACTGCCAATCTGTCAGGCAGTCCAGCTGTAACACTTTCTGGCATTGCAATGTCTTCAGCTGGTTTGTGTCAGAGCCGGCCAGTGCGGGGGGAGGTTTTCCAGAAGTTGGCTATTGAGTGTCTGTCTGCCTGGATCAAGGGTGTTGCCAGTTTAACATCCCAGCAAGGGGCCACCACATCTGGCCACAGAGCCATTAGGAAAAGGGAAAGGTGGGGGGTGCCTGGGAGGGGGGCAGATCCGTGGGATTTGGAGCTAGAAGATACCCCTGACAAAAGTAAAGGCCACGGGTCTGAAAACACAGGACTTTTGGAGAAAGTTGAGACCACCTCATGGAGAAAGGTTTTGAAGTGCTCAGAGCACAGCCTAAAATTCACAAGTGGCATTAAACTCCCAAGTCAAATTGGGTCTCAAATCTCTAAGCATGCAGACCTCTCGCTGAGCCTTTTCCTCCCTGATACAAATTGATATTTTATTAGCTCAAAGCCAGATGCTTCTCCTTAAAACAGATTAATCTGCAGTTCAGCATATCACTACAGACCAAGTGAGGTGAGGGGGTAGCAGCAATGCCAAACATGTGCAAAGTGAACAAGACCCCCAGGTACTGCCAGGGGGAAGAAGGGAAGAGGGGAATTTTTTATTTTTTTTTTTTTTTAATAATAAAGCACCAGTCTATTTGATTTGGTAGCTTCAATTTTCTTCAGTGCAGATGGGGGAAGGGACAAAATCCATACAATAACCCTGGCAGTTATGTGCCCCCCCTCCCCAAGCACTATATAGGTGGTTACTGATGCACAAGCTACAGCAATCCTAAAGGATAAAGCTGTTCCCATCCAAGGGGTGAGGCAGCAATGCAACAGGCTGCAGCAGAGAAGAGGAGGGCCTGGAAAAGGATTCTTTAAGAGGATCTTGAATCAAGGGTTAATTGTTTCCAAATGACCACTGTGTGGGCAACTATTATGGGATGGGACCCATTCAGGATTGGTTTAAAGCTGCTGGTTAGGTACCTTAAAAGCAGGCTAAGCAGCAGCAGCTGTTTTACATTTAAAGTGACTGAAGTGAGTAGTGAATTACTGTGGGAGACAAATGAGCCCATGACATGATTGGACCTGGGACGGCTCTCCCAAGTGGCCACTTGTTTCATGAGAACTCCCACCCCCGGGCTCTGCATTTGAGTATCAAAGGCACAAATAGCACCAATTAATTCAGATTAGCCTGAGAGAGACAGCCAGGTTAGCTGCTTGTTTCTGCAAGAACCCCAATTGCTGTCACCTTTCCTGTCTTCGGGGTGCTCCCCTGTACTCCCAAGTTCTTGTCTCATTATTCCAGACTGTTTCTCGAGGAAATCACGGAGATCACCAATGTTAAGTCAGAAGCCGGTAAGGCCAGTGGAGTTGTGTTCGTGTAAACTATTCTCTAGCAATAAGAGCAAGAAATGAAGCCGTGTGCATGGGCCTTCTGCTTTCTGTCCAGGAGTTAAGGGTGAGCGTGGGCCCTGACACAGTTCATTTCAGTATATCCTAATAAGTATGCAATCAGACTCAACTTTTCTTGGGGAGCCCTCTGCCCCACAGCGTAAGGAAAACATAAGATAGAACAGAATTAAGAGTCTACAGATGGGATAAACTGTCTGGACTACGTTTTACCAGTCATGAATTTCAAACCAAAATTCAGTTTCCAACAACTTTGCAAGACATGCAGAACTTCCCTTTAACCCCCTACCTTTTTTCTGCTTTTTTTTTTTTTTTCTGTATTAGCCTCAATTTGTAATACTTAGGTAGGGATTTTGCTGCCTCCCACCAGAACCTTTTCTCTCGCTACTAACATACAGCTGCAATGTGCACAGAGCTGTCTGAGCACCAGCTTTGGGATTCGACATTCAGGTCAGTGACTTCCTGGTGATACCGCGGGCTTGCGTCAGTCTTCCCAGAATCAAAAGGAAGAAACAGTCCTGCGTGCTATTTACCAAACTGCATTAGTCAAAATACTGCATTTTAAAAACCCCTTAAGTTGTTATACATCATCATATAAGTCATCACAAAATAGTGAGTATGAATTCCGAAGAATTATGTTGACATGGAAATTGTCAGCAGCAGTGCTGGGAAATTTACATCTCCTCATATATCCGTACTCGTATCCTCCATAGAAATTAACATATTATAACGCTAATATTTCAAGGTAATGTTTTCTCATGAGGATGCCATATTTTATCAGTTAATATCATCTGCGTAAAAACTATTCAATTACAGTATCAAGCAACGTGTGATTAATACTAATATCACCAGTGTAATGGCAACTTCGTAAGGTGTCATCATAGCTGTTCAGGCAGCTGAAAATGGCAGTAGCAGAAAAAAAATTGTTCTTTTTAATTAAAAAAAGAAAAGTTTGATATCCATGAAAATGAATGGCCAGTGATATCTGGAGTGCAGTCCTACCCTGCCTGGAGGATGTAAGTTGGGCCACAGATCTTAGTGGGACAAGGATTTCACTCCTCAGTCTTCGTGCTGATGTATTCAGCCTTGAGCTCTATCGTCAGATCCCTACAACTTTATTAAATGTAAGCATGGGAGGGAGTTAAGTCTTTTACCCAATCAGCAAGATGGCCACTCCTGAATTTTTAAAAAAAAATATTATTTCAGAGGCGCTTTTGAAAAGCCATTGGATGCTCATTTCTCTTTGCTTTTACCTACACCCAGAAGAGCAGCACTGCAGGTATGATAGACCTTGGGCAGAAAACTGCATTAGTACAAGGGATTACTAAGGTGTGAGGAAACCTGAGCTAGAGCTACAGTCTTTCCTAGGAAAGGAAACACAATAATTTTTTTTAAAGATCAATAACCCGGCTTCGTCCCTCTGGATCCTGCATTCTGTGAAGGACAGGGGTTCTCGAGAGGAAGAATCTGGCAGGAGCCCCCAAAAGGCACAGAAATTAAGAAAATGGCAGGATGTTATCAACTGGTCACAAAGCTAAAGCATCCAGACTTGAAAATGGCTGTAACACACCACTGCAGTTAGGATAGGTCCCCTTCTCCCTTAACCTGCAGATTTGTTGCCAGAGCTGAGTAGTTCTGTAATGAGTAATTTATTCCAAATCGTTTCCCCCTTCATGAATTGTCAGAAGGGGATCATGAATTTTTTTTAAATGTATATGTTGTATGTACAACTGATAATGTCCAAGGGGGTTATAGTAAAGCCGTGGGACTTGTATCTCACGTGAGCCAAGTTTTGAGAGCTTTCTCTCGGCCTTTTGCCCAAGGGTGAATTTCAATCTATTCCGATAGATATGCCATATCATTGTGTGAATCATTTTGGGTCTGTAGCTCATCCACATGCATATTCACAATTTCAAACTCAAGCTGTCTTGACAAGATGCTTAGGTCACATGGGCCATATCTGTTCCCAAATTGGAAATGGGTAATTTGGAATTAGCTTTCCAGCCCCCCCGCTACCGCATCCAAAATCCTCTTCCCATAGAAAAATCTGGGGCGTACTCCTGAAGTTCACTCTTCCAGCTACGCTCCTGTCCACATACCTCTAGGAGAGGATTCATGGGAAGTGCTGCAAACCTGGCCCAAGCAAATCGGTTTGAATGCTAGGATAGTACAAAAAATGGTTTTGGCAGCATTCCCCTAATTTATTTCACCAATTTAGGCAGATTTTACAAAGGCAGCTAAGCACAAAATGAAAAGGGGACTCTAACAATTCTGAATCGTAAACACATTTTGAGCAGATTGTGCAAAGCAATTCAACTAAAATTAGATTATGAAAAGTACACTAAGTAAAACTGTATTATGGAAATGTTATGAAATTAATTAATCTAAGAAGCAGCATTGCCACCAGCATGTGCTGGCCCTGTAAACTCATGAGTGCATTTGTTCCACCCTTAGCTTTCGTTCCGGATGAAGTTAACACGAGTCAGAGATGTGACATTTCTAGGTCTGTGATCCCAGTGAATATTGTGACCTATTACAGTTTTTCATTTGATCCTTCATTTGAGTTTGGTTAGTCATACTTGCATCCACTAAGAATTGCTTTGGTGACCATAGATTGACAGCTAGTTACAATCAGTACAACATTTGTTTAATAGGTTTAGTTACCAATGTGGGTTGTTACTCAGCTAAGCCAATAAATAATGTATTTTCAATTAGTAGACAAATCTTAGAAGGATTTGTGCAATATGTATGACTAAATGAAGAAACACATTATAATTATATGGTAATTTGTTAAAATTATCATTAATACTTCTGATGTTATTATCTAATGGCAAAAAATTACAGAGGGTACAAGTAATTTGCCCTTTGTAATTGCTTATTAGATTGTAGGATAATAATTTTGTTTTCTTTGCATAGCCCTATATCTATTGCATTTTTCTTCTGACAGTAGCTGAAGTGTCTGTGAGGTCAAAAGTTATTGGATACTTTTCTTAAGAAATGAGACCACATTTTTGGTGGAACTTCAACAGAGGACATCCAACCATGACTGCTACATGCAGTCTTCACTTTAAAAAAAATTGGAAAGATCACAAAACAAAGTGAAAATTATACTTTTGGTTAGAGATAGTATGCACGTATTTATATAAAACAGCCACTTTCAAGTGGTTACCACACATTGCAAGGAACCAAACATAGTATGCTTGTACTCTTGGTTCTGCCAGTGATTTGCTGTATGACTTTGGGTTAGGTACATGACATTATCTGTAGTTCATCACAGCTGTGTACGTGACTTCCAAAAAAGAGCTTAAGTGCCAGAAATTATTACGGATTTTATTGGCCTTCACCTCTGTTCATTTTTCCCACCCTGAGGGGGAGTAAATGATTCCTCAAATACACAGGCTCTGATTTAGCTCTTTCCTCATGTTAATCAAGAGTAGATTTTAAAGGCATTTTTTTTCTGAGAAACATATTCACAGAATATGTGTTAAACTCTGTGAATAACTTATTGGGAAGCATGGAAAAAAAAAGAATGTTTTGGTTTAATGTTCTTGAAACAAGCCATTTCATTTTTTATTTTAGAAGGATATTTTTAGAACAAATTTAGCCAAAATTAATTACATTTTAGAAGTTTTAAAAAAAAGAATGCCTGTCAACTAAATGAAAAGTTTCATGTAATGCAAGCCTTTTAATTGTTGTTGTTTTCTCTTTTTTTTTTCCTTCCCCAGATTTAATTTCATTCAGAAAACTGAAATTTCCCTTAAGGTTGACCCAACCAATTTATTTTCTTTCTACTTTTCAAAGAGCAAACAGAAAAATAGAAAAAAAGATAAAAAAGAAAAAATATCAGTTAGCTTGGGTTTTTGCATATAGTGGGTATTCCTTAAAACACATTGGCACTTGAAAATACATCCCCAGATGGTTTCTCACAAACCACCCAGAATCAGAGGTGAAGAGGGCAGGGCAGAACCCAAAGTAGGGAGGAATCTGAAGCAGGGGGATTTGGGGGTACAGGAAGCAAATGGGAGGGGAATTAGAGGCAATGGGGCTACTGGGAAAGAGGGGGCCCCAGAGTAAACTTCCCCTCACATTACTTACATATGCGTATAAACCACACTGCTGACGAATCACAGTTTTTATAGATAATCCTTGGGTGATACATAGGAAAATATGGTATTCATCAAATTCTGATCAGAAACAATTCCACTGAAGTCAATGGGATTGCACAGGCATAAAACAGATGTGAAGGAAGGAAGAGTCAGAATCGGGCCCGCTGCATGTGCACACAGGCTGTCAAGCACATAGTATTCTGATACCGGTTTGGGAAAGGATCCCCCATTTAAACCTGGAGTTAAAGCTGACTTAATAATGAGAACTGTAAATATGGAAGTTGTCATCAGTAAAGCTCAACTAGTATGTTTCCAGGTGAAAATGAAACCTTGTAAGGGTTAGGAGCAAATCTTCATCCAGGAAAGCACCACACATTGGCCATCATGACAGCAGATTTTCTTGCAGAATGATGCCCAAATGGAAGTGATTACGTCAAGTGTAGTGGGAAGCAATAGGACCGTTCACACATAATCACAGAATAGATGTAGCAGAGATGGGTGTCAGCCAATGTCCTGGATCCAAGCATATTTGAATGCAAGAGAAGTTCAGATCTTGATCCAAACTTTGTTGTTCAGTCCTGCCTCTCGCTGTCAGGAGGTGGCTTCTGGCCAGCTCCACCTTCCATGAGTGATTCCACTTCACCAAATGACAGGTGGGATGTCCATTTAACTTAACGGGTGGAAAAAAAAATATCCCCATCCTTAAGTAGATGCTATTTTTGGCGGTCTTTAATAGGCACGCGAGGGGAATAGGAAGATAATTAGCCCTTTTACGCTGCTTGTCCCCATACACCTCCATTTTCAGACTTGCTCCCTTCTTCTGTGGCGATCCCCCCACTAACTGTTCAGAGGGATGTTGACAGTCTCCCTTTTAAATGCTCAGCCTTTTGAAAGATTTTGCTCTCTGCAGGCTGAGCTGTCTGGCACACAGCCATTGACAGTGAGCTGGAGTTTGCTCTTAAGTCCCAGTGCAATCATGCACTGTCTGCTGCCTGCTGTTGCACAGTGCTGCAGGAGCTTAAAAGAAAGACTCCTCTGGTCCTGTCAAAAAGACAACCGAATTACTAAAGCAACAGCCATTCAGGTGTTCAGGAGGACTGAGGGAAGCATGGGCAGAAATTGATGTCGAGAACTGATCTGCCCCTTATGCTGAAATGCAGTGGGGTAGGAGGAAAGTGGATGTTGCAGGAGAAAAAGGGCCGAATACTGCTGTCTGAATGATGTCACTAAAACATTTGAGTGGAATTAGGTCCCTTATATTCTTTGCTGAGGTGGCTTTGGACTAACCAAGTTTAAAAATATCCAGTCCTAGCCTGAGTGTCTAGCCTCTCTCTTTTCCACAGATCCAGGAAAACATGGGTAATCCTCGGAGAGATCTACATTAAATAAAAACAGCATGCAAGAATCTATTTTCCACAGTCCAACCCTGTGACATGTAAGCAATGGCAGCATCTATGAACAACAACTTGAAAATCACCTGACACCTAGAGATTCCCCAAGCCACTTTGGCAAGGTCTGGAGCCTCATGTGGGACCAAAGTTAATGTGTGACTTTCATTAATGCCAGAGCGAGGAGAAGGACAAAGGTCTCTTGGCCATGTGCCTGTTCCACCTCTCCCACCCTGTTTCGCTATAACTCAAAACTTATTACTATTTGCTTGTTATTAAGCATTAACATATCTTAACCTTAGCACAACTTCATACCCTACTGATTCCTGAACACTCACACTAATTCTGTATTTGTTGAAATACCATCAATTTCAAGTGATTGCCTTTTCAGCTACCCAGTTCCTGAACTCTAAGAAGACTTTCTACGCAGAAGACGGCTAGCCTTTTGTTTTCCAAAAGTCAGACCCTAAATTAAAACTAAAACCACAAACCAGCCTTGAAAACTTCGCCTTACTTCATCCCTAGGCATGTCGTTGCCTAGAAATGGCTTAGTCGCAGCAACTTCTAGATCGCTAGACTTCCTGCTGTCTAGTTTCTTGGCTAAGGCACCAGAATTCTCATGTTAACAACTTCTGGAGCACTGCTCCATCGATACGGGAGCATCCTCTGTTAAGGTGGTGACATAACCATATACTCAGCTTCTTTTCTTGGGGGGGAGAGGGCGCTTCTAGCCCCTGCTCTGCACAAATGGCTTCCTTCAGCCCTCGCAGCTTCCTCAGCCCCTCTGTGCCACCCTGTCTGACTTCGAGCTTGCTATTAACACCAGCAGTTTGGCTTAAAAAGAGCGAGTCAGCATCTTGTTTGCAAGACGTATTATTTTATTAAGAAATATAAACTCTTGCAAGCCTGCAGTGGGAAAGACAGTAGAGGAAGCCGACTAAGTTGACAAGAAGCACTCTTTCCCCACCTCCAGACAAGCTTGCTAGGACACAAGGCAGCATATCCCACATTATCCAGCAGCCTTCTGAATGAATACTTTCTGCTCTGTGACAGAACGTAAACTACTTTAGCCTTATTCTCCTCCTGACAGACCTTCTAATTATCTCAGCTGTTTACAGCACTCAGGCCCTCTGCTACCAATTTCTCCATTATTCTGACAGTCAACAAACTAGACCTATTAGAGCACAGCACAATTCTTGCCCAAGGCAGGAACTTTGTGAGACCACAAATCGTCTCGGTATTAAAAGTCGGTGCATAAGAACTGCCCTCAGCTTTAGCGCTAAATTGCTGGTTTGGAGACATTCATTGCTGTATATTGTATTTCCACTATATTCTGCTTTAATAGACTTCGTGCTGAAGTGTGTAAGAAGAGTTTTAAAGCCTGAGGTGGCGAGTAGACCTTTTTTTTTTTTCTTCCCATTTTATATATTTTTCCATCTTTTTTGTTTGTCACCTTATATTGCAAGGTTGGTTCACATACATAAAACAACACTGCAGTCAAGCAAGAATATCTAACATTTAGTGAGAGGCACAGATTTTACCATTAGAAGTTAAACAACAAGGTTTGGGCAATACAAGATTTGGTATTCTTTGATTTGTACAGGGCTTCTCTCTTAAAATTATTTCTTTCGTGCTTTGGAACATTTTATTTTCCTACTTGGCAAAGCTAACCTGTTTTGTTCTTCTAATCTTCTGGTATCAAAGTAGTTAGGTCCAAATAAGAATAATAGATAGAGAGGGAGATTACAGTTTCTATTAATAATTTGCATCCGTTTGTTTAAGCAGTGTTTATTCAAGGTTCAGAAAGCTCTTAGAAAATTGTATTTATTAATTAGTGTACACAACACTCTATAAAGTATTTATGTATGGCCTATCTCCAGACTTCTCTTAGTCTGAGTTTGTACAGACCCAGGGATTTATTTTGACTAAACACATAGGAACCATCTGATTCAGGTATTCTTGTATCTGAGACCTGGACTAATTTTCAATGTTATCTTAAATTCAAGGTGTCTACAGGTACATATTAGGTTCAAATCTCTCAGGTAACCTACTAACATGTAGAAATAACTCCAGGAGTCTAAGATACATATTATTATCAAGCTGATATTAATGACTAATCCCACCAATTAGCCCAAACTGCAAAAGCTGCAAAAACTATTTTCCTGAGCCATTCAATTGATTCTGACTCAGTTAGGAATACACTCACAGAAAATTTCATTCAGCCTTCTATTTGCCAAGCAAAACTGGTTACATTTATGAAAAATTAAAGCTTGTAAATTGAAAAAATCTTCTAAAGACAAAACCAAAGAGAAAATACATAAAATGTACACACCGTCTCAGCTAAGCAGCATGTTGGAAGGAACGTGTGCTTTCACTGAACTATGTTACCTCTGCCTGGTGGAATGCTGGAATATAAAATGACATGTTATATTAGATTCTACTGAATTTAAATTCTTCCTTCGAGGCATTTATAGCGAAATAAAATATTTTCCAATGAAGACTCTCTGAGAAGTGACATTGCTTTCAGCAAAACCTTCCTAAGGACAACTTCCAGTTTAGTGACATAGGGCTGGGTGAATTGTTACCTAGCCTATCACAAGAAATCGTGTACTGGACACGCACATCATGGAACAACAGAGAGAAAGCCTTAGCACAGGATTTGTGGTAAAGACTGTTGCATTCCTGTGAGATCAGTGTCAGTACTGAGGCACGTTTAACTCAAAAGCTGACCACTTAATAGCTTTAAAGTGTTCAAAGTTCTTAAGTTCTTCCAAACACAGCTTTGAAAGAGAAATGTGTCCGTGTTGTGCTGCAGTTTCATGTTTCATCTTGCAGGATATACCAATTTGGGCTAAATACTGCTGTGACTTAGTAAAACAAAAAATAAAACAAATTGCCAGGCCACATTGCTCTAAACCCAGATAACTTCAGGAGAACTATGTGAGATTTGAAGTTTTGATACTGAGATTAGGAGCTGCTCTATTGATTTCCATGGAACTTGCATGAAATGGAAATTAACACAGGCTATAGTCATTTGTCATCCTTTTCTTATTTGTTTCCAAAATTTGATTTCCTGTTCAGAAGGGCATGTTCCTGGGTCAAAGCCAAGCTGAAAGTAATTGGGCCCTAGATGGCACTTTCAATTGGCTTTGGATCAGATTCTCCAACTGGGGTACCCTGGATTACTGCCTGCTCGAGGACTTTTCCTCAGCACAGAAGACTCATGTCCACAGTCTTGGCCACATCTGAGTAACACAAAGGTAGCGGTGGTTTTTTCTATACACTGGCAGAAAATACCGCTTTCTGCTATCATAACCAAGAGGGAGTCAGAATACAAAACAGAGACATCAGAACTCCTTGGACCATGCTGGATGGAACTGGTGTCACACAAAGGGAAATAAATAGGATTGTTGAACTTAAACATGGATGCAATGACAAGTGGTTAATATTGTTTCTAGGGGACCTGTATGTAAATAAATATATTAAAATACATCTAAAATAGTATATCAGATGTTGGTCTTTTTTATTTGCTTATTTTTTAATCCGAAATAAAACATGTTGACAGAGTGTGCAAGTCTTTTTTTTTGCTGACCTTAATGAACGAATTTACTGGTAAGTATTTTCAGAGTATGTTTTAAGTAAATAAAACACAAAGTAATTGAAAGAGAATTTCAAGCTTGCAACCACAAGTATTTGTAGCGTAGACCTAAGTCTAAGCTCCGGGTTCATCCAATTATGGTATCAAATTGTTACCATATATACGATCAGCCGAAAGGGTGTGGGGATGACAGTCAACACATCAACCAGAATATTTGTAGGCATGTTATTATACACTGCGATCTTTTCAGCTCTCACAAACTAAGTAGGAATTGTTTGCAAATCTTGGCAAAACAGATGAGCTGCTTAGTAACGTCATTTGGATATTCAGGATATAATGCGCCTTCCTCCGAGACCATGCAGAGCATCAGGGAACTGCTGGCGTTAAGAGGCTGTTTCAAACACAGCCCATCTTAACTGTTGCTTAAGCCTCCGTGGCACTTTTCACAGTTAAAATATTCATTTTGCTGACCTAGCCGGTGGTTTATTCAGGAAGCTGTAGTTTTCCTATGTAAAATTGCTACTGAAAAATATAACTGGAAAATCTATTAATTCTTCCCTATTGCATGCCATAGACTACTGAGAAACAGTTTCAGCTCTACAATTTTTGATGTGGACCCCTCTCTAGCTCCTAAATTAATTAAAGCAAACCAGTGGGATAGACTTAAATTCACATTGGCTTCAGGAAAAAAAGTAACCCTTGTCTATCATGGGAGGCTGGCAGCAACAGATTACAGATTTAGGAAGCATTGTTCCTGGTCGTTTCTACAGTTTCATTAAAAAGATATGCACGCTAATCATGGAAACGGGAGGCAACCTAGAAAAAAGATGTATTATTATGAGAGGCTGGGACATTGTATTTGTGCATACAGCAGGGAAAACTTTATTGAAATGACTGCTAAAAACAGCCCAAGAGCAATGTGGGGAACAACAAGGAGGAAAATCCAGAGCTGAAGCCTCGTAAGGGGAGCAACAGAGTTGGAGTCAGAGATGCAGAAAGGAGAACAGGTGAGGGTCAGAAAGATAGAAAGGAGAGAGAGCAGCACTGGGAGAAGACATGAGAAATTAGATCAGAATCTAAAAGCACTCAGGAGAGCAGGGGAAAAGGCAGAAATTAGAACAGGAGCTAAGAGGAGAGCCGAAGAGGCAATAAAAACTCAAGGAGGAGAAAGAAAAACTGCGAAATGAAGAGAGGAGGACAGGAAAAAAAGGACAGGAGATAAATATGAGGCAACATAAAAGGGCCTTGACCTCCAGTTTGTAAAGGTGACGTGATCTGTGGTGTGAAAGAAAAGAAATACTTTGCATTTTTTGAAATGGCCATGAAGAGAGGACCAGGCTACATCTCAGAAATCAATATCACATTTTATGCCTGCTGCACCCTTCACGAAGAATCAAGACAACATTGATTCAAGTAAGTAATATTTCATTGAAAACTGATCTTTGATTGCATAGCTGCAAGGGACTGACTCTGAAAGTCCCTCTGTGGTGTCTGTGCAGAACAGGTGTCATTTTGGGGATTGTGTTAGAAGTGATGTGGCTTCATTCCCGGTCCGCAGAACACGTGGAGAGCAGAGGACACGTCACTTTAGTCTTTGAGAGCAGATGATGCTGCATCAGAATAGCTGGCTTGCTCTCTAGGGTCATTAGTCTGTATCTGTTAGTGTGCGGTGAACAGCCTGGAAGGTTTGCTTTGTGGCTGTATTCATTTCAAGCAGTTAGATTATTATTTTAAGATAATTAGAAAAGCCTTAGACTGATATTTTAAATCTGTTTTCCTGATCAATTGTAGCAGTGTTAGAGCTGGTGAGCAGCCATGAGGCAAAGGACCGTCTCCCCGGGCTGTAAGGCCAGGCTCTGGTAATGTTATTAACTGTTTCCGAGACTTTTTTTCCCAGTGTTTGAGAGTGTAAAACCTCCCCTTGGTTTTATTTCCCTGGCCACTGATTCCCTCGGGAAAACAGATTCACTGTTTATTTTGCTAGCAGATCTTGATGTGTTTCAGCCTCCTCATAGCAGGAAGGGTGACAGTGAAGCAATTTATAGCAAAACCTGTGTTGGAATTCCCTTTTGGAAAATCACTTTCTTATCTCGATAAAATCAAAGCATGTGTGGGTGGAAGGGTATAGTGACAGGAGTGCAGAGAAGATTTTTGAACATAAACCTCCATGTTTCTCATTGCAAGCTGGCTTGGTCCACTCAGAATATTTAGTCATTTGAATTAACCTAGAGCACTAATGCTGTATAGACTTCCCACCGAGCCATGTCACGGCCCATTATGGACATAACACAACTCAGGGACACCGTAGGAGATGTAATTCTGCCATTTTGCTTAGTGCTTTGGGACAAAGGGAGCCTCAAGCCTCCTGCTTAAAAATCCTAGGAGGTAATTTACCCCCAGGGAAAACTGCAGTGCAGGATTTTATTGTCACAAAATGAAGTGGATGGGGCCATCTCAATGATGCCAAACTAGGCAATTCTGTTTCAACAATGTCAAAATATTTTGTTTCAATTGAAAATGCATAAACAAAATATTTCCACAACTTTTCAAACTGCTATTGAGGAAACAAGGACTCCACATCCCAACTGGGAATGAAAGCAAATGTTGAGACACAGACTGTGGCTCCATAAATCAGTTCTTCTGTTAACTCAGTCCTCCACTGGTGCAGTACCTTGTTACTGCAGAAATACGACAACTGCAAACTGATTTTGAGTATCAATGAAAATAAAACCCAACTGACAGGCTGATGATAGGTAGTTGCTGAGAGGTCTGTGAATCTGCTCGTGAGGATAAGCCTACATTCATGAGAGTATGATGGTCCTATCTCTAGCAAAGCTGCTCTAATGGAAAACGTAAGTAGTCTTGGCCTTTGCAGGAAACACCCACATCTATTTTGGGGAGCTCTTTTGAATGCAACACTCAAGCAAAGCTGAGGCAGTGTGTTACTTTATGACTAAAAAATGGACACAGGAAATACTGATAGTGAATCTAGACCCTGAACATTTATCACCATGTCAAGAGAGCAATATGATATAGGAGAACACGTTATTATGAATGAGACAGATTGGCTCTGATGGTATGAGTGAGGATAATGGTGAAGATTCACCATCTTTAGATGGCAATCCTCAGCCAGAGGCTTAGGAAAGCAAAGCTTCTGATGTCTGTGCAATTTCAATGGGCAAAGGCTGCAAAGAGCTTCCAGTGGAGCAGTCCTGGAGTTCTCTTGTCTCGATAGCCACCAGTGACCACTGTGAGGAAGCCTTGCTTCTTAGCAACAGGGAACCCTGAACCACCAGCTCTTCATGCCAAACTTTTTCTCCCCAGGCATGGAATATCCTAGGACTTTTCAAGTTTGTGTATGATCAGAAGCTAGTCTATCAGAGTGCAGTGTCTCTTTAAATATGTCACCCCACAGGACAAGTAATCTGCATTTCAAGTGAAATCTTGAGTTTCACACAATTTCTCTCAAACTAAAGACAAAGTGATAGTAATATATACACATATTTACAAAAAATGCTTTTTTTTTTTTTTCTTCATGTATGCATGCCCCCTACAACCTTCCACTTTTCCCACACAAAGGTAAAAATCCCTTTTTGGGTGTTTTCCTGGTATTCAGTCAAAGTGCAGCTACTCGGATGTAGTAGCTAAGACACAATGAGCTCAAATTCCCCAGTAACACTGTATTAGAAACAGAAAAAAAAATAGTCATATCCAGGATATTATGGTTTTCTGACAAATACAACTCTACCTCACCTAACTTGCTCCAGAACTTGGGGATTGTTCAGCAAGCAGAATTGGTAGCTTTTAAAAATGCATAGTAATGTCAAGTCAGATCCTTTGAACATAATTTCAAGACAATGTCAAAAATTAATGTATAGTTATTGTTCAGTAATCAGTCCAGAAATAGTTACAGACATATTTTGAAAAGAAGGGAATGTGGAAGACACCTTGCAGTTTTAAAAGCAATACAATACAAATGACTTGTGGCCTCAGAAAGTACCACGTAAAATGATTCTGCGTATATGTAAACATGCACGCGTGCATGTCTGTGTATACATTAAGGAGACAAAAATTAACAATGATTGCAAAATATAGTCAACAAATAATGGAAAAAAATGCAATGGCTATTTGTCATGAATATAGGCTACTGATGAAAAGTGTTCATCATATTTCTGCCTTCCCTAAGCCTAATACAAATGTGGAGAAAGTGGCATGACCCATTGAGCTGACATTAAAAGCTTTAAATTGAATTACATTGGCAGAAACCTTCAAAAATTGTCTTGGGAGGAGAAAAAAAATTCATGACAGAGCATAACAGATGTATGAAATTAAGAGCGTTTAGGAAACATTATCTTTGCTGTATGATGGGAAATGTTTCTAATTGCACTCACAGGGTGCCTTTAAGATGTGTTTTTATTTAAGAAATGTTCTTTATGATCTGTTATGGATTTTCAGCAGAAATATATAGGCAAAAGAATAAAATGCATATTAAGATATATGTTTTTTGCAACAATCAACTCATCCATTTTCATTGTTCAATGAAACAGACTATAAAGGCAAAGTTATTGAATCTATAGGAGTAGGATGAAAAGAAGGAATCTTATTGGCTAATGAGGAACCTGTAGCATACAGATGGATGTAATACTCCGATGCTCATGGGTGGTCTTGTATCTCATATCACAATCGGACTGTGTGGATTTCCCGGTACATTTGCACCTTACTTTATGTTAAATGTTACTGCTATTCTTTTCCTGGCTACCGGATGCTAATTAAACCCAGTAACTGAGATGCAATAGAAAATACTGTATGTGGTTTTCAGCATTATTAATAATCTCTGTGCTGCAAGGCTTTCCCAACCAGCACTCAATGTTCAAAGTCCTCTTCAGCACATAGTGAAAACTAGATAAAAATGCAATGGAATTTTTTTCTTGCATATTGCAGAATCTCAATTAGTTCCTGCTGTGTCATAGACTCCCATAGATTTAATATGTATTGAATCAAATTTCAGTAAGAGGTATCTTCCAAAATTACAACACTTTCCTTTTGTATTTACCAAGAGGTTCACAAAGGGAGTTTTTCTAATGAATAAATAGTGTTCCAGGGGCTTTTGCTGCTTCCAATGGGAGTCATCAGTTTAAGGCAAATTATGACTGTCCAATCAATGCGGTAGACTTGCAGCATTGAGTCTAGACCTTATCAGTTCCTTTTCACTGCATACTTTACCTGATTTCCATTATGATGGGATTTTTCCTTCTTTTTTCTGTATAAAGGGAAAAGTTCATACTTGCAGATGCACATAAAAGTAAATCAAACATTACAAGGAATATGTCCAAAGTGGAATATAGACAGAGGAAATAATTTCCTTGTCTCTAGTGGGGATTAGAATCAAACTGATGGATTCATTCTATTAGGAAATTCTGCATTTCTAGAATGTTTGCCATCTTTAACCATAACTTCTCAGACTTGCGTGGGGCATGTTTTTGACACTGCTTCTTTCATTGGCGTCTGTGGGAGACAGCATACTGAGAACTAGATGTATTTCTGGTCTGAGCTGGTGCATTTGGGTCTAAGCTCCTGTGCATCACATCCAACCAGATCTTTTTGTGTCATTTGTCAGGCGTTTTCAAGCACAGCTTTTCCATGCTATGTCAAATTTCTTTGCTCTGTCTCAAAGTATATAGAATCATAGAATCATTTAGGCTGGAAAAGACCTTCAAGATCATTGAGTCCACCTGTTAATCTAGCACTGCCAAGTCCACCACTAAACCATGTCCCTAAGCACCACATCTACACGTCTTTTAAATACCTTCAGGGATGGTGACTCAACCACATCCCTGGGCAGCCTGTTCCAATGCTTGACAAACCCTTTCACTGAAGAAATTTTTCCTGATATCCAGTCTAAACCTCCCCTGGCACAACTTGAGGCCATTTCCTCTTGTCCTATCGCTTGTTACTTGGGAGAAGAGACCGATACCCACCTTGCTACAACCTCCTTTCAGGTAGTTGTAGAGAATGATAAGGTCTCCCCTCAGCCTCCTTTTCTCCAGGCTAAACAACCCCAGTTCCCTCAGCTGCTCCTCATAAGACTTGTGCTCTAGACCCTTCACCAACTTCATAGCTCTTCTTTGGACACACTCCAGCAGCTCAGTCAATATAGTGAACTATTTGAGAGGTCATATATTTGTACACAGGACTACACGTCTGCACATGGGACTCAGACTGTGAGTGATCTACTGAGTACTGGAATTTGATATAATTTACCGAAATTGCTTTTTGGAAAAGGATACTGTTACTTTCTATTTCCATATCACTCTGCGTATTGAAAATGCTCTGCAAACATGTCTCCATTGTCTTTTCTTGGTACATAGCATCCTTGCCTTAGAAGTGGAAAAAATCTACGCTGCAGTGATTTTCCAGTGACCTCATAGATTTACTCCTTACCACAGATAATGAATCGGGAGTTACAGCTATAAAAGCCATGTCAATCCATTTAAAGTAAATATTCAAAAACACATTGCATCTGCTGGCCCTAGATGGAAATAGAATAAACTATTTCTTTGTTGTATACACAAGAAAATAAAATGTTTACTAATATCAGATCTGGTTCAGCCCGTTAATAGTGAAAACTGACAAGATCTGGATGATTATCTCTGACATAAATTTGAGCAGGAAAAGGGTTTGTTGCAGTGGAAACTCATGCTAATGGAATAAAAATGACCCGAGTTGTCTGAAGGCTGTCAAACTCAGTGGAGTCCAGGATGACTTAGAACCATTCAGTCTGCATCACAGAAAACAAATTGGTTGAATGAAATAACCTCTCATTCGGATCTATGCTTTTTGTCACCAGCAGTAAAAATAAATAAATAAAATAGTATAAAAATACTTTCCCAACTTTCTCCAAATGAAATCATCCGACTATGTGAGTATGTTTCAGGTTCATTGCTTATACTCAGAAAGGGGAAAAAAATCAATAAAAAAAGGAGTTACATGAACTAACTCCAAATTAGGATTATTCTGTTGCAGTCACACAACCTGCATTATAAAGTTTGTGTTTTACTTTCTCTCTGGGAGGATGTCCACCAGTAAAAAGAATAGGCAATGAGTAAATAACCCACCAAATATTGTGTATGTAAAGACAAGGAAAACAAACATTCTTTGGAGTGCAAAATTGGTTTCAAAGGCTGCAATGAAGAGGAACTGGTAAATAAAAAATTAGACAGAAAATTGAGAACAGAAGTTACGCAGAGAAAAGGCTGCTAGCTAGGAACAGAGATCTGATTGCTAATTGTATTGAACAACACATATAGCTCTGAGCAGAGTTGTGAAGAGCCATCAGGAAAAACAGAGAAAGAGCGCAAGTCACGGGCCAGAAAAATCATCCTAGAGTATTGCAAATGGCCCAGAGGCTGTAGGTTGGGGAACACAGGATTAGTTTAGGACTTAATGGCTTCATGAAGGCTACACGTGCAGCTAATGCATTAGACCCAAGAGATCTAGGCCCAAATTTTCCTTTTATTAATACTTACCCAAGAATAGCTTTGTATTTAAAATGATTGAAGAGTATAGTTTTTCAAACTGAATACTAGTTTCAAAATAAAAAATGAAAAAGACAGGACTGATTATTTTCAGTTAAATAGTTTTATCTTTGAATCAGTGAAATTATGTGACCTGTTGGAAAAAGAAACAAAATATTATGTAGTATAGTTATCTATAGTATATACATTAGTGCAAATAGTCATTTTGCCCTGATAAAGCATGAATGAATCAGTGTGCCAGCATGTAGCAAATTAAATCCTTCTAATTCCTTAGAAAAAAATCCCTTTCAAAGTTGTTATTTCAATCAGCCATTAATTTCTGGGTTAGAATATGTGTTAAAGTGCCAAAATACACATTGAAAAGGATGATATATTTCATTCAAAACAAGTAAACTTAGCAAAAAAAAAGCCAAACCAGAACCCTACCTTTAGCCTGAAGAAATCTTTATAATGTTCATTTGAAATCCCTTTAGTTAAAATACATATATTAACATTTTTTATCCAACATGTTGCATTTTAGAAGAACGCAGACAAAACCACTGATAATATTTCCATCATCTACTTCAGTGGCTTCAGAAAACTCACTGAATATAAGAATCCTTCCAAACCTTTATTTGCACTAAACCCTCTGTATGCACTTAGTGCTAGCAATGAGCACAGCGATTAAAGGGATTCTCTGGTCCCCTGAAAGAGTCATTAGCCCTGTTGTGTAGTTGGAAACTGAGGCACAAAGGCTATGGGCTATGTGGGGGCAATAAGAAAGCCACAGTTTCAAGAGCAGTAATGTCTCACAGCCACCACTTCCAGCACAAATAATTGAAGCCTGGTTATCCATCGGGTTCAGCCAGATTCTCCCTTTCAATGCAATCCTACTGCCTTCTAGACCAAGTAGCAAGGACCCCAGATTTTTGGAGAAGAGTCTCAGACCACAAGTCAAGAGATAATGTATTCTTCTTAAGTGTACAACAGGCACCAACCACTGAAATGAATAGTTTAGTGAATTACAAAGTGTTTATTTTTATCGGTCTTTTTGTCAGTCTTACTAAAATGTAGAGAGAATCTTTTTTTTAAATGTTTCCCCATATTACACACACACATTTGACACTAGCATTAAGGTAGTACAGTATGTTACCTGGTATGTCTCCCTCTAAATTATAAAGCACTCACCTCCTGTAGAGAAGTCTCCCACCACTCCTGGGGAGCTGGCAGCTAATGCAGCCAAAAAATACCAGGGTTCATTAGGCACGCAAGCATTCTGGTAAAATCAAAGATCACCCTGGAACCCCCTTGAACATATTATAGTTACCATTAAAATCATCATCATAGTATTTGAGGTTAGTAAAACATATTGCTTAGGCTATAAAACATTCTAAACTAGTATCCCAAATGTCTTGCCTCAAGCAAGCACTTAAATTAAAGTTTCAGACAGCTGGCACTGGAATCAAAATAACAGTTTTGCACAAAGAGATTGGATAAACATGATTATTGTTTTCATAATTTATTTTGTCAACTTGCAGTACTGTGCCTTGATCCTTCCATTGTACTTGGGCATGATTTCTTTCACTTTTCAACAGGTAACTATATTTCACTGTGGATTTTTACAGAAAGCAATCCTAATTGATCTGCTGCTCTTGAATAATCTAATCCCTAATTAGTTGAGTCTGAATGTTGAGAAAGGCAGCATTGTGTGCTTTAATTAATTTCCATAATCTGGAATTTTTGTTTGCTTGCCTCATAAGATCTTTTGGTTTTCAAGGAGAGGCTAGTGTAACAATATCACTACTTAGAGTATGAAAAAGGGGACAGTGTTCTGGATATTTGATACAGCATGATTGCAACAGCTACGAATGGGTAGCTCTTAATTAAGACTAAACCCATTTCCTATTTACCTTGAGTAACAATTTTAAGAAGTTGTTCTTCCTGCATTTATTCCAGTTCAGCTGTTCCCTGCCTCTTCGGTGCTGTGAAGATGATATGCTGTCCTTTAAGTTTCTCTTTAGTCCAGACCTCCCAACCAAGTAGCATGTTGAAATGTATAGAAATAAAGTGCCAGAAATCTACTGCAGCAATCCCTTAAGCAAACACACAGAGAAGGATCCCAAAACATTTTACGTTTAATACCCTCTTCCAAAGCCAAAATCTGGCTTCTTGAACAAATCTCAAAAATATTTCTGCATTCTTTTACCCAGGTGGTTAGCCAACAAAAGATCTTCTCCCAAAATGCAAACCCTCACCCAACAATGACACACACGATTAGAAAAGAAGAACCAGGGTTAAGAGAAGCTCCTGCTTTGCCGGCACAGGAAAGTTGTTTGGACACTGCTGTAAAGTGAAAAATCACTCTTATGATTCATGTTGCTCTTTTGTATTGTTTTGTAGCCACTTCTTAAAGAAACATTTTTAAATGATAAAAAATATTCTGATTTTGGTAAACACTTTTCTTTTAGGGCCCTTTGAATATTGATACAGATCTTTCACTCAAATGGGATATTAAACTATGACATTGTCAGGAGCTGAGCTCTCCTGCCTCAGTTTACACAACTGTAAATTGGACATATAAAAATATATTTTATATATATATATATACATCATTCACTTGCTTCACAGGGATGTTATGGAGCTTATGAAGACTTGCAAATGACTTTGTGTCATCCTGTTGAAATTATTTCATGGACAAAATGCAGCTCTCTCACAAATATAAATTAGGAATTACCCCCTTTGAATTTAGTGGGATCAGTGTGAATTTATTGCACATATGGGACTGAGAGCAAAACTCGTCTCTGTTTATGCAAACTGGTTGTACGGTTTTTGCTAGTGTAAAAAATGGTCAGTCGTTCTCACATTTGTGAAAAAGATTTAGCAAGCCAACACAGACCAAACAGGTGCTGTTCAAGGTTGCCCTTTGCTTTCCACACCTGCAGTAAAATAACCTTTGCTTCTCTGATGGGAAGTCCACATGGAAGTGTGACCACTGGGGCACCAAAAGATGTAACCAATGTTTCAGCTCTGGAAGGCAACCATCACCTGTGGCCTTAAACAGACCTTGACTGGACTCGGGTCTCTAGAGGTGTGTTAAGACATTGCACCAATGCACACAAAATTTTGGACATTGATCAAGGGAAGAACAATATGTTGAAAATCTAAGAAAATTGCCTATACTGATGTTCAGCCCTTTTCTTTCCTTCCTTGGACATGTCTCTGTTCTTTTAATTAAGATCTCAGATTCATAGCTTGGAGATCTTTAATAACTACAGAAAGTGCTTGCGAGGCAAGTTTTTCACTTCTAAGAAGGATCCTTAGAATAAATGTTACCTTCTAATTTATAGGTAAACTTAACCTGATTTTACCTTTACAGTAATATATTGCATGGCCATTTGTGTGCAACAGACTGATGACATAAAAGATTTTAACTTTTAATAAATGGTGAAAATGTTGGATCGCACACCTCCAACACACTGTAAGCATAGTGCCTGCTGATGAATTAATCTAATTAACAAAGGTGAAGGTTTATAATTGGGGTTAACTAGAATTTAACTGGTCATTGTTCATACCCCCCACTGCATTGTCCCCTAAGTAACTCACTCTGGTAGCCCTCCATGGTCCCTCGACCCCAGCATCAAACTCAGGGATCAACCAGCTTCAAGGAAAAGTAGATAGAATCATATTTCCAAGACTGTAATAACAGCAGAACTTAATGGTGTGATATTTTTATACTGTTTGGGAAAGAGACCCTATTTTTTCTTACTCATAAGCCCAGAGTATTTTTAAATAGTTCAAGTCCCTGTAGTACTTCACAGTTTGCAGTGCAGTTTAAAAAGTAATACATCTTTTCTTAGATGTACCCCAGATTCTGCCTTTTAATAGACATGATAATGAGATTCTGTGTCTTCATTTCCCAGTGTGCAGAAAGCTCAAATAAATCTTTGATTGTTCACAACCCTGGAGAAGGCTCCCAAGCCCAGGAATGTAATGATGTTTCTCTAAACAATCATTGCTAATGAAATTTAAGTGTATTTAAAATATATAGATGCGTGTGTGTATATATATTAGTACTATCAAAATTGGGTTTTATTCATTTTGCTTTGTAAATTTGAATCTGATTGCAGTAAACTTAGCTCTCAAGAGATTCATTTCTAGGAGAAGGAATGTCCTGAGTTATTTCACTGACCTGCAAGACACACATTGAGTTTCTGCTTTTGAGTGAACTCCCTCTAATAAGGAAATCAAGGGATGTTTAAAAGAGCCATTCAGCGACTTCTTCACAAGATTAGGGACCATATCCCCAGACCACTGCTGAAAGCGTCACGCAGCTGAGTGCAGTCAAATTGCTATAACAACTTTGAAAGAACAGGGTGTCCAAGTAACTTGAAGGACCATTAAAGGGCAAAACAAACAAAGGGGGGCACAGGGATGGGTAATAAAGGGTTAAGAGGGGGATGCTTCAGAATGAAAACAGTGAGGTTTTTAACAGTTTTTATTATCTGAGCAGCAGTTTAACCTTTTTAAAAGGAGACTCAGTCAAAAAAGTCCTTCCATATCAGCATCCTTTTTAAGGATTATATGTAAAATGCCCCACAGACTGATGCCTCTTTCCGTGTCCATGCTATTAGCTATTACTACATGCCAGGGAGTTACACACATACTCAGATGTGCAGTTCCTTGCACCTATAGCTGATGAGACTGCTAATGGGAATTGCTTCACAGCAAAAGCGTGGAGAACCCAAAACAGTTAATCATCAGCTTTAAGACAACAGTCCTAAGACAATAATGAGAAGACACGGCACTAAAGACCAAGCTGTGGCAGCTAGGCTTGGCGTGGTGGCTTATAAAATCCAAACTTGGCAAGGTTCAGTGAAATGTTACTCAATATCAGTCAAAAGCACGAATAAACCTGGGCTTGGCTGTATGTGATCTGGGCACCTCTAAACCTCTTTGTCAAAAGAGATGAAATACTGTGGTTTCCTTTGGCTACTGTCAGACTTGTGGATAACTGCATTCCAAGATAAAACCCAGAGGAAACCTTTTCATAGGAAGTTGAACAGCCATCAGCATTCACCTGTTGAGTTGTCGTTCTGCATAGTTTGATGGAGATTGTTGAATACAATTATCGAAGTTCAGCAAAGACACACATAACATACTTGTCCTCAGGAAAAAATGCTAATGACTTACACCCTCTGTAGTTGTTAAATTTGTTTTAAAGGGAATCCAGTCTGAATGACATCACTTGTTTTATTTCAGGACTCAAATTTGTCAACAAAACTTCCAGTTTATTTCCATTCCTTTTATACTCGTGTGTACCCATGTCATTTTAAGGAAACAAATGATCATGTACATTCCTAATTTTTACCAAAAACTGACATTCTTCAGAAATGCTTCAGGAAAAGCATTTTGGTTGTAATACTCTCCATGTCATAAAGAAGCCTGATAGGACTTTGAACACCACTGACTTCTAAAGGTTATAGCATAGAGAGGCTTAGAGAAGACAGCAGCTTGCAAAGCTGTAGGGAGGACAGAAATCTCATTCCTAGGCAGGAGAAGAACACCTTGAGCATGAAGGGTGGAAGGAAAAAGTGATAGGAGAGCTGTCACAGCCTTCCCTCCCCCTGAGATCTATGGAAATGCCAAGCAGTATCCACCTGGGACACTCCACCTGCTCCTGGATTCCTAGAGGATCTGTGGTGGAGATTAGTAGCCTAAAATAATTAATTAGCCTCATCTCCATTCAGATTTCACCTTTTTTTTCCCCTCCCCTTTCCACCCTTGACCATAATCTTCAAAAATCTTACCAACAAACATTTCCCTGATCTGAAAAGAATTCCCTCTGTCCCACAGATTTAAGTATGTGTTGTATAGTTGCATCAGTATTCTCTCATAAATATTTTTTCTCTCTTAGAAAACAAAAAAAACACCAAATGTTTTTTCCTGACTAAAGGATGGAGTGCTGAGCTGTCAGTGGTTGGTTCTGATGTGAAGAATAGAGAACTAGACCCTTAGTGGTGGTAAGCTAGCATTACCCCATTGCCTGCACTATGCTTTTCCTATGATGAGGCTGTGTTTGGCCCACAGAGCAACCTTTTGGATAATTGTGGCATAAATTATGTCTCCTTCTACTTAAACAGTGGCAGACATCACAGGAGAAGCTGATAACTCTTAGAGCCAGGATTCAATAGGATCAAATCAAGGTAGATTTTATAACGAAACTTGATAAAGAAGGGTTTTGATAAAGAGAGAAAAATTAGTAATGACACAGTGAGGCATTCCTCAACCTTGGAGGAGGTTTCTCTCAATTCTTAATTTCTTTCTTCTGCATATGGCCTGAAAGTGAATCCGAGAAAGACAATCAGAAAAGAGAAGGAAAAAAAAAAAAAGAGAGAAAGAATAAATACCCTCAAAGTCAGTTAATTATTGGAGTGGTGCTGGATAATCAAGAGCGCTGTGGCTGACTATTGTTTACAAAGCTGAGATGGCCTGAGAGTTTTGAACTCCGATACACCAAGACAGCAAAGTTAAGACCTGGTCCTATCTGGCAAACAGCTGCAGCCTCTTTTTAATTAACAGCATATTCCTGACTTGGTTCAGCATGTATGGATGGAAAGGTGTTTCCCAAGGAAATCAGAGTAGGGACAGAATAGGGAAAAAGGGAAAAAAAGGGGGGGGAGGGGAAAAAAAGGTGAGTTCAGGAGGGCAATGAGGCGGGGGTTAACAACGCTGCTTAAGATCAAGGGCTGAAGTGCTGAGATGCTGCCAGACTTGAAAACTTTAATTTACTGTCACTGTTAGCCCCCTTTGAGGTTTATGGTGGTATTTATACACACAGCATCAATCACATGAAACAAGGAGGGGATTTATAGTTTGTTTTAAAGACTGCAAATGCAATGTAATGCAAATAGCATGCCTCATGGGCATTTACATTTAATGGGAAAATTACAGATGCAAAAGATTGGTAGAACAAATTTTAAATTGACTTTATTACATCTAGTGCTTTTCAGAGAATACTATTAAAAAAAACACGAGGAGATATGGTAATGGAGTTCTACACTGTAGCTTGACAGCTTAAATTCCACTTAACTGACTTTGCTTGCATCTTTCTGTTTACATTACTTCTTCCAATAAGTTTGGCTGGCAAAATCTCTGGATCATAAACTGATTAGAAGCTTTGATTCTGTTTTGTTTCCTTTTTGGGGTTGGAATATTTAATGTGTAAAGCTGATTGTATCTTGATAACTGTTTTTAACTAAGGTTCGTCATCAGAATTGCTTAATCTAGACACAGTCAGGAACAGCTCTTCGAATCTATTATCACCTTAATATGTGACCATACATGCATCCTCCTTAATTTGTATAAGCTTCCCATATCGCCCCTATATCCCTATAGATACGATAGAAGAAGATGGCTGCATTACTTTGCTCACTGATGGAGTGAACATTCAGAACTAATCACAGCTATTTGAGAAAAGCCCATTCTTTCTCAAAACAGGTTTATTTCCCAGTATTCCCGTGTGGCTCTGAACACTTCTTCTGGAATGAGGATTGTTTGCTGTTGGGGTTGAAGGTTGTTATCATCAGTTGTTGACTTATGGTAGATCCATCTGAAAGGTGTTGGTGGGCCTCAAACTCACCTTCAGCAGACCAGATGAAGCCCTGGTACAAACAGGTGCAACTCGACTTGCTTCAGGGAAGCTGTGCCCAATTACATGAGGGCTGCTTTGTTTTTAACACCCTATAATGATTGCTATATTCCCCTCCCATTCAGGCCTCAAATGAGCAAATAATTTAAGGTGTTTTTTAAGCCCATTCCTATTGAGCAAAGATTGAAGTACACATGTTGGTTTTTAGTCTGCTTTAAAGCCACCAGCACAGCAGCCTCTCTACATGCAGAGACCTGCATTTAACTGGTAGGAGCCTTCCACCCTTTGTTTCTTCAGATTTCTAAATCTTTGTTATCACACAACATACCACCCTTGAAACGTCTTTCCAGTCCTGCTCATCGTACTGTATTTTAGCCATAGTATAAGCAAATGATGACCTGACCTTCGAAGAACATAAAGCACCAATGTGGTCAAAGATTACTAGAGCTTAGCCTATTAGGATTGTGTCTTTCCAAGATTTCAAGCAGAACCTCCCTGAAATGCCATCCTCTTTCTTTGTTTCTATTCATCAGGATACATACACATACACCCTTGAGATACCCTTTAAACTTGTTATCACCAAAAAAGCCATGATTAAGGAAGGAGATGATTTGCCATTCATTAGTGACTCAACTAATTCTACTGAACTCAGTGGAACAGTTATCATCATCTACAAATACCTATCCAGAACTTTTTCCTGTGTCCCTGTTTTCAGCTCCTGTAGGTCTCTCCTTCATCTAATAGGGTAATACCTTACAAGTAGACTAATAACAAACTATGTGGCATTTCAGTACATTCATTAATGAGGAACTGAGTCAAACGCATGTTTATTCTTTGTCCAGTTCTGAAAGATATATTCTCCAGGTGTTGTCACCCATAACAAATACATAATGGCAGAGAGCAGTCTATATTAACATTTGAGCTAATACAAACATGCACTGTTTAAGCAATTCACCTGAGATTGAGTGCCTTGCTGTTGTGACTTTTGTTTAAGGTTGTAATCCCATGTGATGACATTCTCTTGTGCAGAAGTAGTACATTAGCACCACACTTGGCAATGTCACGATGATGAGGAAAACATAGGCTCAGGAAGTAAGAGCAGAAGGGAAACAAACTTTCACACTCAGGAGCCATTAATGAAGTAAGCACACTTGAACATTGACAGGTAACTCACAAAGCCACCTACCCGTCATGTTCCAAATCGAACCAACGCTTACAAAAAATGCAAACCCATCTGTAAACAAAATTTAGAATTATTTTAAAGTTAGATTATTCTGTGATAGCCCTGTAACTAATGCCTGAGCAGACACAATGGCTTCAAAACAGAGGGAAAAGGCTTCTTTTCCTACTGTGCAGAAGGCTGTGCTTCCGTTTTGTATCTGTTTCTGATGATCCATAAAGAAACTAAATTTACTGCAAGGATGCACATCATAATGCAGAATCTGAATCCTACAACACTGCTGAATGTCATTATGCTACCTTTAAGCACTGTAAGTATTACTGTTTTCAATAAACTACTCACCAGTTTTAACGGTAACTGGAAGAATTTGGAGACCTGAAGCTAATATTGTGGTACTTGGGAACACACACACACATATGTCCATGTAACGATGGGTAAATCCATGTGTTCATGTATGATTAGTTACCAGAGTTGCACAAAACTAGTGAATTGTTTCTTGTTGAAAGACTATCTAGACAAACATGCACAAATCACAATATTTGGACCAGTTTCACAATGCGCAAATGACATGTTTCTACAAAATTTCCTGAAATGGCAACTTAAATCTGTCCAACCCCAAACCACCTTTCAGTGAGAATTAACATTTCTTCTGGAGCTAAGAAATTACACTGACAAGATGTTTACCAAGATGGAAAAAAATAATAAAATATTAAACCCCTTAATTTTTGAGTACTTTTGTCTTTCTTGGTATATATTTTCCACATCTCCAAAACCAAACACTATTCAGAGTTTAGCCCAAGCTTCTGAAAGACACCAATTACATTGCAGCACTCTAGGACTGTCATGTGATTTAAAGACAAATGCTGTCCACATAGCACGTACCAGCTGCCAGTTACTATGTAGCAGGACAGTCCCTCACCTTCTGTTTTAGTTTTATGAAAGATTGTTTTGTTTTAAAATGACAGGTTCCCTCCATTTCTTTTCCTCTTCTCACAGTGAGGCATGTCATCTGATACTAATTTGTACTTGCTTTGTGTTTTGACTTAATTTGATTAATAACTATATCCTTTAATGGCAGTGTGACTTACTTAACAATATCCTATTATGTTGGTGCACTGCACTTCAGCATCTAGGAGCAATTCGTCTGCATCACAGCAACATTTTGAAACTAATTCAAAGAGGCATTATTCTGTACCTCTTTACCACAGGGTAGAGGTCTGCTCTTCTACTGGAATTGCCAGCTTAGAGCTGCAGGCCAAATCTGTGTTGAATTTATCCAAAGACTTTTCCTAGCACTCACATTCCAGGCTGAATATCTATAGAATTGTTATACCCCTTTTCTCACCCTCATATTACTGATTGTCCTTTGTGTCTTTTTTTTTAAGTTCCCTTACGCATTCATATTTTAGATATTTTAAAGAATGTAGTAGTACAATACTTCAGGCAATGACAAAAATGTATCAGTATTGTAAGACTTTATCACATAGCTTACAAACACACACACAAAAAAAATCCTACGAAAGAGACAGAGAAAGGAAGAGAAAAAGAGAAGCAAGCAAGAAAGAAATAATTTATCACGCCCCAAATTACAAGTATAACTGAACTTTATGGTATCTTAAAAGATAACATGTGTTTTCTGTTGTATATGATGAAACTAGTAAATAAGGTTTAACATGCCTGTGGGGAGGCAGGGAAACCCAGTGAATTCCCAGCAGCTCCAGATAAACTCAGGAGAAGGTATAACTGCACACAACCAAATGTGGATTATCATCACCAACACCAGAGAAGCACCTCACCGAAAAAAAAGAGAAAGCCAAAGCTTAACCTATGGCAGTGGTAGGTTCTTCTTGCTTATGTTGTTGAAAAAGCTCCATTCCTTAATGAGAAGGAGGTTACACAGCTGAAAAGAAAAAAGGGGCAGGGGGAGAGGTTTCTTAAAAGATTTCATGTCTAAGGGAACATGCCAGAGAAGCCAGCGTTTGGGAGAAAGAGGAGCAGAGTAGGACAGAAAAGGGATGTATTGGAGTTGAATTTCCCTATCACTGATCTAGAGTCAGTAACTGCTGTTCAGGATTCTTGCTTCTGTAAAAGAAAGATTTAAAGTAACACCCATGGTACCACAAAGCAAACCTGTCTGAGTATCGAGGCAATTAAAGGATCAAACATTTTAAAAAAAAAAAAAAAAATGCCTTTCCAGTGGAAACAATGGCAGTAAAGTTTATACACGATGGTTTCCTTTGTATTAGACCAATGCTTGCCACATGCCAAAACATAAACCAGATTGCATAATATGTAGGTTTTTCATAATTTCCTCAGATTAGGTTTTTATTAATGCCTGTCAACAGCAAATGATAGGCATGTGTTGCATTAACAGCCGCTATAAGCCATGCCAGTACTGACTTCTCTGCAAATCTAAAGCCTGGAGGAAGCTTAAAAGCCCATTGATTGAAGAGGAATCAACCCCATTTGCATTAAATTTCTGAGGTGTTTACCTTCTCTTTTTTTTAACCAACTATTAGTTGCTTTTACATTTTCACTAATAATGGTCAATAATTACAGGGTTATTAACAATCATCTGGAATAAACAGATCTGATTATCTTCTCCAAGGTGCTCCAGCCATCTTTGGTTATTTTTAAACTTCCTGACTTAGATCATCTTGAGAAATTATTTTCTTTTTATTTCTCTGTGTGAATAGTAGAAAAGAACTCACTATCTCCAGGCCTCTACTCCTCCTGTTCATGATAATCTGTAAACTACACTCATAGTAAAGCAAAGTAGCAGAAAGAAAATAGATTCCATATCAGTAACTGGTATGAGCTAGACCTGAGAGATATGTGTTGTCCAGTTTTAGAGTCTACACAAGCACATAGTTTATAGATTGGAAAAAGTCTCAAAGCTTGTGATCTTTCAATTTCTTGAACATCAGGAAAAAAACATGATTTACAGATGCTTAAAGGAAAAACAAGACTAAATTTTTTAAATGGGAAATTACTTGTAAAACACTAGTGTCTAATTGGTGAAATAAAGAGTTCAGAATTGCTTTCTCTATTAGGTAACATTCCCAGCATAAAACAAAAATGTTATAAAAGTTTGTAAAATGCTCACATTAAAAATGGGTACACTATGTTCTTCAGCATTTTCTTCACATTGTCAGATAACCACTTAAATCTCTAAAATTTAAACATCTATCAGACCAAAATCTAAATCTAAAAAATCTAAATCTAAAAAATCTAAAAGAATCCAAAAAAAAAAACTAGTAGGAATATCTGGGATTAGAAGAACATCCCAAACATTGATAACATGGTATTCAGGGAATTTATTAGTTAGGTCTACAGCTGTTGGCCTGCTATTCAGCTGAGCTGTATATTGCTCATATACATTTCATGGCAGGAGCATTTCATTTTGATAAGTGGAAAGTCCATGAGAGTTTGGCCCAGACTGCACAAACGTAAAACAGAACTCCTCTGTGTTGGGCTGCATATTTCTGGATTCAGCTTAATTAATGTTGCTGACACAAATCCAAGTTTTCAGTGAATGTCCGTCAACCTCAGAGGAATTTCACCCAAGGACAAGAACAGAATCAAGGCAAACAGATATGGGTCAGCTTTAGGAAAGACCCATTATTTGTGCATGTGCCACTCTTCATCAGACAGAATATATTTAATAAAAGAAGGATATTTTTTTTCCATTCTGTTCAAACTGAAAGTCAATATTCTGATTGGCTTTAGTATGGCTAGGAGTTGGGTTTCTGTGATTTTAAGTTTTTTGTGTTATTTTCTTTTAATACTTTCTCTGCATCCTTGACTCCCTTTTTAACTTGTGGATGTTCTCCATGTTACTGTGACTGTTTAAGCCAGTCAGGCATTGCTCCCCCAGCTCTGCCCATCACAGCCATGAGATGCTCGGTCCTCACTCAAGCACAGCTCCTGTGGGCAAACGTGGCAGACCTGGGCCACGTCTGCCTAAAACATAGGTTAAGATGCCAAGCAAATTGAGCCTGACCTTTAGCACCCAGCTTCCCTGTCACCTCTATACACAGAGCACTCCATTACAGGAAGGTGACCCTTATATATATTTATATTCATAGATACACTCAGATGGCGTCACCACCATCAACAAAAAAAACAGTGTGCAGAAAAGCCATCTCCATTGTTTGTTCAAGGCAAAATTCTTGAACCTACAACAGGCGATAATTGATGGGATGAGAAATTTCCAAAAAAGCCACTTTTGCCAGTTTCACTTTATGTACAACGTCAGCCATTTTTGTTGTCATTGGAAAATTAATCCGGCTGCCTAAGCAAATCACCATGTTGCCTCATATGCAATCAAGGCCTACACATTTTTTATTGTACTCAATGACCCACGCTGGGGGGAGAGAACTTTCCAGAAGAAAAACTGACAGCTCACTTGGGGAAAGACTGAGTAAATAGATAGGATGTGCATGTTGCCTGAAGGTCAGCAAACTCAGGCTCCTGAATTAACTGCAGATGCAAATTCCAGCCTCAAAGCTCAGCTCTGACAGCTCCCCTCTGACTCCCAACCCAATTAAAATGTCCGAGCTGATTCACCTTCTGATAACCATCCCTTCAGCTCTCCTGAAGCAAAGAGCATGTCTCTTAATCCAAGTACAGATCCACCACCAGACATGTCCAGGTGATGTGCTGGGCATGCTTTTTACCCCAGAATGGGAACCATCCACAGGACTGGCGCTGTGGGAATCCAATTCTGCTTTGGGGCTATTAGGATTCTGGTACAAGGTATTAAGACCTTTGTGTTTGCAGGTGGTGCATCAGTGGTCGTTACTGTGAGCGGAAGGCTATTGGGCCATTATTAAGAAATAGTGACCTGCATTTCAAACAAACCCAACTAAGATTTTGCACCAGCTGTTTAATAATAGTTTGTCTAATAAAATATTCATATTATCATATATTTTCCATCTTAGAGGATGATCAGAATGTAATTTTAATATTTTCCCCCTACTAAAATAAAATTTTAATTAAGGCTAAAGATATATTGCCTACGGAAAGCTAAACTGTTTAAAATTATTAACTGCTTGAACACTTGTTGCTATACTACTAGCTGCCATAAAAGAAAAGAAATTAAGTACATGGGGGATTAACGCAATTTTGAAAGCTGCGTTCCCCTCCCTCCTCCTTTTAGATACGCCTAACTGAGCCATAACTATTTTTCTCCACTCAGCCAGACTCCAGCTTTGTGGCTTTTTTAATAACCTGGCTTTTCAAGCTTGTGCCCCCGAGAGCCTTTTCATTTCTGCCGCACTACCTACAAGCAAATTTCTTCCAGTTGCTCAACAGCCTAATGCCTCCCTTTCTTCGTTGTTGAAGCATTTCATTGCAGTTTCATTGACGGGGAGGTGTTCTGTTACAGTGGAATCAATAGCTCAGGGCTTCCCAGCACACCGATTAGCTTGTCAGTCAGAGCCTGGGGGAGGTAGTGTAAATCCCAGAATACCAGGGGCCACCAGTTTGAAAAGTAAGGAATGCAAGGAGCCCACATGGGTTTTTCTACCACCTGTTGCTCTGCAACATGTGCAAAGTGTATTAACTTCTTTGCTGCTACATGCCTGAAAGGTCAACTGTGATAGAAGCTTTAAGCTTTTGGAATATTTTAATTCATTACAGGAATCAACTTTTACTGATTTGCGACAAAGAGCGCCTTACAAAAGGCATGTTTTTCAGTGGTTGGGCTTTTTGTTGGGGTTTTTCGGTAGGTTTGCATTTGGCAACATGTTGGTTCCTCTTTCAGCTTTTTTTTTTTTTTTCTTTAAATCAGTACCTCATCTGCTTTTTTATTATGTAGGAATAGAAACTGGTTTCTATAGCAAATGTGGTTCCTTCCTCTGCCCTTCCTTCCACCACAAAAATAGTATCCATTCAGATGATCCAGGCTGTCACAAGGGGGATATTTCTTCTTTCACCAGTTTAGATTTGAGGAGGATGAAATTATGAAATATGAAGTTGGAAAACTTCTGCTGTACATATGCTCCTGGTGCACAATGCCTGAGCGGCAGCGTCTGTGCTCCCCCTGCCCTGCCATCCCAGGGGAGAGCAGAGTGGCTCCAGCTCCTTCCACCCTTTTTAGGGACTTCTGCTATTGACTGGGAAAAATTAAAAAAGCTCAAAATTGCTCTCCACTGCACATGCAATGGGCCATCAAGCAACCTGAAGCTAACTCCCCTTCAGCTACCTCTCTTGGATCCCTCTGTTAGATAAAACTGTCCTAATGGCTAGTCAAGGTAATACAGAGGTATATTGTCAGCACTCGTGGTCTGAAGTGGTGAGTGAGCAATACATCTCTGGATCAGCCTCTAGGTCATTAAACCCTGTCTCTAAGCGCTCAAATTCTAAGAAAATATATGTAACCGAAACTCCTCCAAAGACAGCCATTAAAAACAGAGGCAGAGGCCCTTTGAGCCAACCTAACGAAACCTTATTACAGACATTTATTATCCAAAAACCACGTCACACGTGACCACAAAAGGAAATTCTGTGCTTAGAGCATAAAAGTCTGTGCTTTGGAAAGGTTTTGCTGTCACCACTTTTGGGTTTGCTCACAAAACCTCTACAAACTCACCACAAACCACAAAGTAAACCTGAACGGTGCAAATTGTGCTTATTAATATAATTCCACAAAATTAACTCAATAGAGGTTTTTTTTATTAATTTTGTTTTAAAAGAATGGCACTGGGATTTTCTAACTAATAGCATAAACAACAGCTGGAAGCTCTGGGCTGTCCAAGTGGATTCCAAAGTTTGCATTGAAAATATTAATCTTTTCAATGGAGAATAATCTTAGACTCATGTCTTTCCAAATGCCAGGAATAAAAAAAGTTTACATTAATTTAAAGACCCTTAGTGAAATGCCCTCTGCTTTAGAGTGAAGAAGGAATCCAAGCTGATCTGCTAACTTTTTTCCTTTCAGCAGCAAGTGTAAGATTGCTTTAATTTTAAAATATAAATATGCATCTTGTTCTTTTAAGCATGCTGCTCCAGCTATTTAGTTGCTTAAGCAACACACCAGAAGGATGCAACCAAACTTTTTGTGATACTGTAGAACACATATCTTTTATATCACCTGGTATTTAATAATCCTGAGAATGTCCATAACATCTTTTTTTTCCCCCTCTTCCCCTCCACCCACTACTAGTGCTGTTAATTCAGCAAAATTAGTAGTCTTGTGTTGTCAGAACAAATCACTCCCACTCAGTTATGAATGTGGTTACTCAGCAAGACTGCATGTTCAGAATTTAGAGGATGTTTTTTCTCTCTGTTTCCATCTTTCACTTCTTTTCCTCCCCCGGTATGCATTGTAGTTGTGAACATCTGATATGGGTAAAATTGCACTGGGTGATTACTTGAATTCAACCTTTGACTGCAGAAAAATACTCTATGTCTTGACACTTCTTTCACCAAAAATGCTGCCTCGTGTTGAATCAAAGCACTTGCAATAAAAGCATGCTATCATATATCATTTCCCCCATTTTAACCAGTAAGTGTAATTAATTATGTCTTTACCTTGCACCTTATAGACAGTTACCTCAGGCATCCGAAAACAGGTCTGCTACTTGTAACCACTTGAAGCTTCTGTCATCAGAAGGGGATTACCCTATATTACCTATTACACACACACATGTGCGTAAACACACACACACACTATACTCCAAAAAGGAATGTGAGACCGCCCAGCCACAAGCTATCGATGCCAGGGTGGGCCTGGGGAGCAGCAAACCCACAGGCAACGCAGGACCCATCCAGCGCAGCATGGCCTGAAGTTTGCACTGACCAACAGATTTGCCCTGCAGAGACCATATTTCAGTGCAATTAAAGGTCTCTTGTTAGCCATAGGCTGGAAAAGAGGTAACTATACATAGTGAGTATGTATATGTATACATTCACTTTTGTACTGTTAATGCCCTGGGTTTAGTAAAAGTGAATAGACCAGTAAACACTTTCACAGACTGTTTGGGAAAACATATCCGAACTAGGAAAATAAAAAGAGAAAGAGAAAGAGGTCATTCATAGGTAAAGTGGTATTGCCTTTCAGACATATTATTTTTTCAAATTATCACTATTTATAAAACTCATGAATTAATTCATGAACAAAAGCTATAAAATATTCATGAGCTTTCTATAGACGTGGAAGTTTTGGCTAAACATGAAAATACACGTGCAGAATATACACACACAAACAAAAACATGTATACAAAGAGATATAAATGTCACTCCCACCCAGCTGAGAAACCTACTAGTTGGACCCACAGACACATATATTCTTTTATGGTAAATTGGAATAGACTCTAAGGGCGTGATGTCCAAATGATTATGTGTGTGGGCATCCAAACACATTTTTAACACAAAATACTTCTGTACATCAAATTGTTTGCTAACATGGTAGTATCCTATCTCATGCCCATTCTCTCTGTCCCTTCACCTATAGTTTTCTCTAGCACTGTGCATACAACGTGCACCGAAAAACTTTCCTCTGTTAATCGGTGCTGCATAAGCTAGGTTATACATTTCATATCCAAATCAACACCTACAGCCATCATGACTTCATGTGTTTGGATTCTGTCCTAACTGGCAGTAAAAGCTGTCATTAGGAGCAGGAAACAGTATGAAAGACCTTTCACGGCCTCTTTCAGCATGCAATGTCATCTGTTACCATGGGTTGTATAGTACTGATGGCTATAAATGCCACTATGAATGATGCAATCTCATATGTGATGATGAACTTGAAAAAACCTTTGTTGAATTTGTGCTTAAGGTGCTCATATTCCGGTTATTCATGAGCATCCAAAATGTTGATCACCAGCCGGGTGTTTCAGCAACCCCAGTGGCAATGCTACAAAACTCACGCACAGCCTTTCCTGTAAAAGATGGCACAAATAAACTCACTTTATAGATTCCATGAGAGTTATTTGTCAGGCATGTCAGCTGCGTCTCATTTCCCTAAATTTCATAACCTTTCCTGGTGGAAAGGTTTAGAAATAAAATTTGCAGTTTCCCTTTCCTTTTTTTTAATGACAGCATTTCTCTGTGCAGTCCTCCTGCAATCATTTTGTTCAGATGTATCTATAAATACATTTTGGATATCCAATTGCTCCTATATGTAAACTAGCTTATCTATGAGGTGTAAAGCAATTTATTTCCCAAGTTGTAGGTGTGAGGCAAAGAATTGGGTGAACCCCAAAGCAAGGGATGTGGAAGGCTAGCCAGTGCTCTGCAAGGTTCAAAGGGATGTTGTGGGCAAGTCCCCATCGCTGACTGCCAATGGCTCTCCATCACAAGCAGCTGCAACGTTTCCTACCGCAGCCACGGGCCGCTCTTAGGAAGCAGCTGCCAATCATGTTGTATTGTGCGGTGATTTTCTGCTGTGACAAAATATCCCCACCATAGGCTATGATGAACTCATCAAATGTATTCTTTCCTGTAAATTAATGGAACCTGAACCTCAGTCTCCAAAGGCAAAGAGGTCAAGTTTTAACCCACGAGAAACTAAACTTCAACAGCATTGAATTTGCTTTGTTCAGAATTAGATTTTGCGACTCTGAGTTGTTAGTTGTCTTGTTGGTCCTCTTCAGGGCTGGTCCACCAACCTGGATGAGCACTGTTGGGGCCTTCCATGAAGGAGCAAAGTCATCTGGTGGTTGAAATCTTCGTTATACCTCTGAGTCTTCTTCCTGGAGGAGAGACTTGTAAATTTAGTTGCCAGTCCTGAAAGATTTTGAAGTAAAAAGCACCAAAACAGTAATTAAGAAAATTGGAAATGAGTCACCATTGCCAGAAACATAGACATGGCTAACAAAGCTTAACTCTGCTGCAGAGAACACAAAGAGCATTTAGCTAACAAACACTAAAGAAAGCAAGAGCTCAGGAACTTTGTGCTACCTGACATGCTACACCATGAAGTTAAGGAGGATTGCTATAGTCCATAAGGTCCAGAGTCAAACCAGACCTTCAGCACTGACTTTGGAGCTTCCTGGTCCTAACAACTGTTAGCCAGAAGAAAATCCTTTATGAGAGAGTCTAATATTGTGATAAATATAGAACTTTATCATCTCATTTTACTTTGTGCACATCATATGGGATATAAGTAGATAAGAAACTGCACTAAAGCAATTTCCAAATATCCTTTATTTTTTCTAACAGGAATCACTGACAGTGTGTAACAATTTATCAACATTAACTACATATACAATAGTAATAGACAGATGATTTGGAATAGCAGAGTAACAATTGAATATATGGGAATTTGTAAGAAAGAAAATTGGGACATATGGAAAAGAAAACCTAGGAAAGGAATAAGGTAAAAAGATGAAATGTAAAGTGATAAGCTGCATGAGACAGATGTACCATATTAATCAATGTTGAAGTAAGCACTAAAAAATGGAGAGGCGAGGGGGCTACCGAGATGCAAGTAGCCATTCCCGTGACCCACCAGCCCAGGGCACATAGCTAGCCCTGGGGAGGATTTCCAAGCTAAGGGATCATACCACACTCGTGGCACCCAGGACCTTCACCCATGCTGGTGACTTGGAATAGCTGGCTATGATTTCAGTCAAACATGAAAGTCTCAAGTCTGCACACAACCTAGACAAGCACATCTTCACCTGTTCCTAGGTGCTAAATATAACAGCACAGTGTATAGAGCCTTTATACTGTTTAAGCTACATCTTGGCTCTAAGTTACCTAACCTTAGAAATACCCCATTCTTTTCACTTCTTAACCAAAAAAGCAAAGGTACTTACCTTCCTTCTTCTTTCTCCATGTACGAAGAGATCATGAAAAAGGCAGGTCCACAGGAATTTCTTAAATGGCACTGAATATGCTTGCCCAGAAAGACAAGAGATTTCACTGTCAAAACCTGGGGCTATACAGAGAAAAATAATAAAAAGATTAGGGAGAGGAGTTTTTCAGGTCTAGAACCAGAGCCTTGTAACAAGGATAGCCCCTTTTGTTCTCACCTCTTTTAACTTTCTTTTTGCCTCGTAACAGTTGCCCGGTGGTTATGAAGAGCTTCAGTCCTGCATTTCAACTAAGGGGCCCTTCTTTATTCTCTCAGAAGAGGGCTGTCTCAAGAGCACCATGCTAAAGTGCTAAGTTATCATCAGGCTGGGGCTTTCGTGCAACTGTTTGTGTGTGTGTGAAACAAGCTCTCAACATGTTAGTAAGAAGCCTTTAACCCAGATTACGCCACCTCTCTTTCTATAGTGTTCTTTTAGGGCAGAGTGTGAAAGGTCACCCTCTCAGGCTGGATAGCAGTACTCAACCAATTACAGTGCACCAGTGTTTCCACAAAAGAGAGTTTCGAGCCCACAGCTACAAAAGATTTTACGTGTCTGATTTTCAAAAACACAATTACAAAAGGAGGAGGCTCATTTATGTCTATTTTGGGGGCCTGAATGATTTTTTTGTTTAAAAAAAAAAAATCAATTCTGCTTCTCCAAAGAGGTCTGAAAAATGTGGTCAGCCCAGTACCTATGCTATTTAAAGAGCAAAACCTCTAATCCCTCAGGTTCAAGTAGGTGTGATTCAGGAGTCCTGTAGCTGCCAGAATAATAGGATGGGTTATCTGAGTATATGAGTAGGCTGGCTTTATGAAAACAATATTTACGGCAAGTGGTATAATGACTTTGAATTACACCTTGCATTTGCCTTGTCCCATTCCTGACACATTGAAAATTGTGTATTTCTTTTGCACGGATACATTTTCAGACCTAATTCACCTACTAAAGTTTCATCATTACCCTAAATGTAAGTTCTTCAGAAGTATGCATGAGAATGAGCCAGCAGCCCATGGCCTTCTGCAGTGAAGTTAAGCTGAAGTCAATGCAATGACATCCGTGTGGCTCATTGTGTATACCAATAGGGAGCTCACTGTAAATGTGGTTAGAGTAATCCTTCCCTGAACATTAGCCATCTTAGAAGTCCTAACACAGATAGTTCTCCATTTAATCTGGAGACCCAGTGTCTTCCTTTACTCTGTGTAGCTAAAGGTCTCTCGTTAGTTAGCAAAAAAAAACCTCAAATGCTTTTAGATTTTGTGGCTGAGTATTCAAAAGACAGAGGATTTAGGCCATCAGCTCTTCCTAGTTAGTTCTCAGGGAACGTTCCATGCTTTCAGCCTAATTGTTAAATAACATTACAATGAATATTTCAAAGCTATCTAGGAGTGTTGAGCACCTGCTGCAATTAAATCAAATAGGCATCCTGGAAAATCTCAACCTGGAAGTCTCAGTATTTCTAGTAAGTCCATCGCAGTAACACCTCAGTGTCTGTGTTTAGAAGTTTTTGTTTTTCTCTCTAAGAAAGAAGTATGTTTTCTATTCTCTTTCTTCTGGACCCCGGAAAACCTGTTAAAAGCACAGAAATTGAGTGTGTTTTGTAAAGGAAGGTAACAACTGGAGGAATTGAATAAAGCATGATATTAGAATTGCCAGTAAAATATTCCTGGGATCACAAGCTGTGGATGAATTGCTACAATAGCATGTATCTGAAAAATTAGGACAGGAAAAGAAATTTTTATTGTAGTTCATGTAGAAGACCTACAAAGTCAAGAAAATGAAAGACTGGTGCTATTTATGTCAGGGCAGGAAACAAAGTCCATGGGATTCCTGAGAAGCTCCATGGAGATAAGAGCCACCCATGCTACAAACTCCTTTAGTGATTCTGGGAAAACTGGTTAAAATTCCAGTACCTTGTTGTATGTATCTGCAAAATGATTACTGATGTAATTCTCAAATGTGTTGTGAGATTTACTTGCCAAGTTTGGGGGATTCTTGAAAGAGAAGAGCCAAGTGAAGTTTCACACCATCTCACAGAAGATATATGCAAGATTTTATATAAGCCTACCTACATGCTCCTATATGGATTCCCCAAAAGATAAAATAAAACAGTACTCGCTGCACATTTCCAGCAATTGTCCCATGCCTTTTTCTCCTCTTCCTCCATTCAATGAACTGTTAAAAGGCCAAGAAGAACTGTTGTGCAGATGATACGAAACTAAAGAATTTGTGGTAGGTGTTACACATTTTGGTACCATCTGTGCTATCTAATCCCAGCCAAAACAATCTCCTGTTCCTATGTAACTCTGAATCTCACTGGAAAAGGGGGGGAGTAGTGTGACTGGCTCAAACCTTCCTGTGTAGGAGTATTATTATCAGTGTTTGCAAATTTTTTCCCTCTTTATAACTACCATAACTCTTCTTTAAAACCCCTCATCTGGCTGCTGGCCTACTACAGAGACTGAGCTCTCTACAGAAAAATGGCTCATGTTGGTTGGTTCACTTCTGGTGTGTTGGAGGAAATCTTCGCCCAAAAGAAAATCGGCAACTCGCACAAAAAGGTCTTGTTTCATTTCCTTACTTTCTCACATTGCCCTGCAGTGTTCTTCACCCTGCTTTGGGTCAGGAACACAGACACCATCCTGATGACACATTTTGTAGCACAGCTCAAGACAAGTATTTCCTGGAAATCATTCTGGATTGAAACCACTTGTGGTAGATGTTTCCAGACACTGATGCCACTGCAGCTTCTCATAAGACCTGAAATTAGTTTGGGGGTTGTTTGAGACTTTATTTTGTTTTTAGATTCAATCCATGCTCTGATCTGCTCTCAGGGAGCTTGCTCTTCCCTAAAAGTTTATGGGAAAACCTGTTTGTGCAAGGGGTTCACACATGTACACACATTAGTCATCTTATATGTGACATACATACGATGCTGTCAGCACTGTCAAACATAATAAAAGTAGGGCTAAAACACTTAGCCACATATTGATCTGCTTCTGTATCTCCTGTAGTATACTTAGTGTAATAAGGTCTTTCTACAGAGCTCTAATGTGGGGAACAGCATGCTTCCTGGAACTGTTTGCTTTGGAAACAATAGAGGAAGCATCTGATCTCAAACTTGCCCATTGTTCTGCTATTCTGCTGTTGCCATATAATCCTTGGGAACCTGTGGCCTTCATAAGAAACACAAAGGAGAATCTGATTAGGCTAGCCATTACTCTTCACAAGGCTGGTTTGTCTTGGAGATATTTTTCTATGGGAGAAATATTTGAAAGGGCCATGCTAATAGGGGGCAGAGAAAGAAGTGATAGAATTAAGAAATTAAAAATCCACTCAGTCATGAAGTCCATCTCCTGCCCGGTGCAAAATGATGCCATATGCCTCATTTTGTAGTGCTGTGGCAACTCCTAGCAATGGAGGTTTCCACAGCGTTCCATCATAGATAGACAGGGAATAACCCTCTTTCCCAAAAGTCTATTTTTTTTGTTGTCAATATGTATTTCAATTTTAGTCCAACACACCTGTTTACACTGAAAGCCTGCGCAAAAAATTCTGTGTAATTTCATTCCTCTACTGATTAAAAAAAAGAAATGTTACTGAAAGAGGGGAACTCTTGCAAATTACATAAACTTGATTACTGTAATTGTCAAGACAGACAAAGTTTGCCCTGTATTGAAGCAATAGATGTAGCACTATAGTCTTTCATTGTGCTTCTGAGCAACGCTTTTTTGTATTTTATTGCCCTTGGAAGATGACGTCTGCAAACTGATCTTTTTCACAAATAAGCAGCATGTTTGAGACACAGACGAATATACAGAAACAGTACCAAAAGGCTGACCTCCAGTGTCTGTTTACTAATTACTTACCTTCAACCTACCCTTTTCCCTATAGGTTTTTTTTTGTCTCTGCACTTCCCACATTACCTGGATCAGATAAATGCATGCTCTGTTTAATCTTATTAAAGCAAAATCCACTCAACTATCTTATAGTTAAGTACAAAATCTTAACTCCAGAACATTGGTTTTGCCCAGGGATATGGAGGAGATAGAAGTGCTTATTCAAGGATAGATTGGTCTCATTGAGACATGTGGTCAACCTGCTAATAAGTTTGTACAAGGTGAGACTGTACAGCCCAGTTTCAAGGGAAAAGTTACTGGGGTTTTTACTTTTTTTCTTTTTTTAAGTTAACCACGCATTTTGCAGGAGCAGAGGTATTTATTGCCCTACTTTGATTTTTTTTTCTCTCTTCAGTGAGTCACAGGAAATATCTGTTTTTTCACCACATCCATCTTTTCAAAAAAGAGGTGGAAAAGATAGACATATACTGTTAATCAAGGATTTAAAAAATTATCTCTCCTTTGGTTCATTCATCAGTAATCCTGTGTATAATAAAAGTGGATCAGGTACCTTTAACAAAATGGTGTTTCTAAATTACCCCTGGGTAATTCAGAATGGTAAGTATTTTAATCTCTACAATCCCTAGTATGTATCTATTTATTTTCACTGGCTTTTGGCACCCAGCTGGCAAAAATCCAGTCCCCACAGCAAGAGAACTATCAGAAACAATAGGAACTTCAGAGAGGAACACAGACAGTGAAAGAATGATCAAATTAACAATTTTTTTTAATTTGGTTTCTGCTGGCATCTAGCTGGCACAGACACACACATACAGATACACACACAGACCAAGTAATACAAGGCAAGAAAAAGCAAGTGGAGAGGAAAAGGGAGTGAAACTGGAACACAATACATGTGGAGAAACCCCAATAGACCCACTACATTTTATTCAAGTTTTCTTGTTTTCCCAAGCCTCTCTAACTGGCATTATTCCACTGCAGAGAAGCACAGAAGACAAGAAAAGCTGAATGAGAGCAGCACTGCCCTGATTCCAACAGGCATTCTGTGTGTTTAAAAGTCACTTTGCCATCCTTTGCCAAGCAGCGTGTACATGTCTGTGTGAGCGAGTTCATAAGTTTCCAACATCAGGGACATCAATGACTGTATTTATTAGCTTGTTTACAAATCTCAAGAAATCTTTCAAAATCTTATACTGTGTTCACAAAGCTTGCCAAGTCAAGTCCCCAAAACTTCACAAATAATGTTTTAATGGTATAGATAATGCAGTTATTCAATTAGTAGAGGATATCAAACCAGTAGGATTTGCAGACAGATTGGAGAGTCACATGAAATACAAAATTATCTTGGTTAATTGGAGGAATGGTCTTAAATAAACCAACACGTAGTTCAAGAGGGGCTAATGTAAAGTGCCACATCCTGTAGAAAAGACAGATAACATTTCTGTGGAAGATGATCTAGGAGATACCATTAGTGACAGATTAAACTTGAATCAACCGTGTTAGGATATTAGAGGTGAAAAAAAGGAAAATGTCCTACTGTAATGATGTAGAGCATCTGATGCTTCCCAGCATCAGGTACCAGCTGGAGGACTGGGGTTTACCTTTGGTACTGTAATCCAACAAAGGTTTGCACCAAATAGAAAGGGTCCCTTTTCCACCAGTGTGGAAATATTGAGGACTTAAATTTGCTCAGTCTCAATAGGAGAAGGAAACGAATGGTAGCAGCCCCCAAAAATATAAAACTAGAAGTAAAGGTGAAAAGAATAAACTATTTTGCATGTCCACTCAGGCTAACAAGATTTGGGGTAGATATCAAGAAACATTTAAGGAAATTGAATATAGTTGAGTGCTAGAACAGACCACTTAGGGACCTGTGGCACTAGAGGTTGTTAAGAAAAAGAAGCACCGGTAAGCTTTGTCCAGACCATTGCTTACTTCCTAGCGTAGAAAAGGACTAGATAAGCTCCTGAGGTGCTTTAGTGGCTCACTCCTGATGGTTCCATGACAAAATTTAGGAAATGTCAAAGTTACTGGTGTCCATTCCTCATTGTCCTCCACAAAGCATGACCTCCAGCTGGGAGGAATTAAGCAGCAAGAAAATTATCTCTGCTCTCAGTTCTGGCACCACAGCAGCTCTCAGAAAAGAGGAGGAGTAAGTTTCAGCAGAAGTCCAGCTCAGTCCCTCCTATCCCAGACACGAAAAGGCTCATGCTCTTCTGGTCATAGTACATACACAATCTGGTTATACATACAAGAGCTGGCACATATTCAGCGCATGCACTATTTGGAAACTTGGCTACCGAACTCTAGCAAGTTTCTGCTGTCCATGCATGAACTGGCTTTTTTTTTTTTTTTTTCCTCAGAATCTTAGAAACTGGATGAAAAGTGGGGCAAATTTTCTATAAGGCAGCAAATTGCACAGAGCGCGCCATCCTGCCAAGTTTCATTCCAGTCCTCCAAAGATGGAAACACTAAATCTTTTCCATTAAACTGGTCTAAAATGCATGAGCAGAACAACAAGTTTTTCTGTAACTTGCCTGAACAATTTAACTCTAAAGAATTTTTGAGGAGAAAAGTGCTAATTTCCATGCCAGAAATGCAAAATTTCAACCAAAATATCTGAAATTTGGGTAAGTTAGAATGGAAAACTGAAAAAAAGATCCTGCCAAAAGTTAGTGCCACACAATAATTAGAAGGAATAATGTAGCATAAGACTGAAAAGAACTTCCAAGGTCAGTTAACCCAGCTCTCCACTATGCAACTACATTGGGTAATCCCATTTATAAATGCATTGAACTCCAAGTTAAAACTAGTTTCATTATTTGCCTTAACTGCACCTATTAGAAGGCTATTCAAGAGTGTCAGTCCTCCACTGACTAGAAATCTTCTTCTAATTTCTAACTTAGATTTATTCGCCATCAGTTTATCCCATTTGTTTGTGTGCCAGCACTGTTTACTAATTTAAATAACTCTTTTTTCTCACTTCTTTACTTCTCTGATGTATTTATAAGGAGAATCATACCCCACATTCAGCAGTACTTCTTGTCCTGCTTATGATATGTAACTCACACGGTGTTTGATGTCTGCTTTGTACCCTAAGGAATCAAAGATGCCTAAATTCACGTGTGTATCAGTTCAGGTGGACCCAGTGCAGACTGAATACAAAGTGACAGACCTACAGAAAAAACCTTTCATATAGGCAAGTTATTTCAAAACTGACCTGCGCAGACCATTTTTCTGAAGGTTCAAGTATTGGCCATTGCACCTGGCTGAGTTTCGTGTGATCTTACCATTTTCCTGTTCTTACAACAGTGCTGACACTTTGTGATGACAGAACTGCTTTTAGTTCTGGCTCTTAAAGAGACAAAAGGTGAGTCCTTTAGCAAACAGCTTCTGGAAGCAGGAAAAGGACATCAGGAGCTTATCATAAACCTCATTAAAAGCTGTTCTGCTCTGTAGGACTATGGGGAGAGAATTCTGTATGAGAGAAAACAGACAGAAGGGAGCAAATGGGTATGAGCTCTATCACTGTGCAGTCCAGTCAGGATAGATGCTACCACACTCCGTTACAGATAACAGGGGCTCTTTATAGCACAGATGAGAACAATCCTTGAAACACAAAGAAGAAAGCGTTCAAAGAGACTGCATTTCTTGGAGTACCGAATCCAAACTCCAGCTAAGAGCAAAAGAAGAGCCTGGGGAATCTGGGGACTTTGCAATGATAGTTTAATTAGACTAGCCTTATCTGTACAACAAATGTGGCAGCTCTCTGAAAAACTCTGCTTTTTGCTCCTCACTTAAAACTCTATCACTTTCCCCAGCACTGCAATAGCCTTTTGCCTAGTAACAGGCACACTGCCTACAAGTCAGACAACATCTATGCACTTAAACTTGAAGCATTCACCTCTAAATGTGCAGCATTTTTAGTGTAAAAACAGAAAATGTTCTGTGAGTTAGCCACTGAATAAAGGGATTCTTTCCAAAAATGCTTAGGAAGAGCTCTATTTAGCACAAGTATTTATAGCATATTATTTTACATATTTTGTACCTATCTGACTGGACTTTCTTTTAAAAAATGTCTTATCACTATTAGTCTAAATAAAATCTCTCAGATGACTTCCCAACATCTCTATTTCATCATCCAACTGCGTGCTCTTATCTGGATATTTAAATGTTTGTTTAAAATTATTAAGATTTCTCTGTAAAGTTTCCAGGGAAAAAAATAGAAAACTCTTAACTCCACTTTCTCATAGCATAAGAACAAGGGGAGAATCAGTAAGACTGGAAGTAGCAGATGTAGAATTAATTAAAAGAAATATTTTTTATTCAAATAGTTTGATAATTTTACCTTCAAAGGAGATTGCTAAGGACCAACACTTAAAAATATCACATAGGAGTAGGCATCCTCCAGGGATCCATGGGAAGAATGAATATGTACTGATCTACCCACAACTAGGAAGGGATGTCAGCCTTAGAAGAAAAAGCCACATATCTCTGTTTAAACTGGACAGCTGAATGGTAGATGCCAACACTAAGTCAGACTACAAGAAACGAGCTGCTTTAATGAAAATGATATAGAAGTCCTGCCAGGAAACCTGTACCGATGTACCCAGGAACGCCCTTTAACCACAGACTCGGTGCTACCATGCAGGGACCCAGCAGCCCCTCCGATCCTTCCAAATTCGCCATCCTTCCTTGCTAAGACCCACCAAAGGTTAGATCTGTAGCACCAGTGGGGTTTTTTGCCTCGAGTGTACTTTGCAGCCCTGTGAAATGTATAAGATCTGTATGTCACTGGGCTCCATGGGTCTCTCTTCTCCTGGAGAGTTTACAAACTCCAACACACGTTTCATTCACAAGACTTGTAGGCTTTATATAGTCTGTATATTGAAGTCTTCAAGAGGTTTCCCTAACTACATAGCTACTATTTAGCTGTAGACTCTTAATTCCAAGGCATGAAATTCAGATTTCTTTACCCAGTATAGGATTTTCTTAACTCTTAACACACTGTGATGAATGACTTCAGCCTTAACAGAGGCAGCTCTAGAGATATCAAAGGTGGCAGAATCAGTTACCTTTGAAACATCTTAGTTGAACCTGTATGACAGATGATGCTTTAGAAGTTAAAAAGTTTAGATACTTTTGGCAAAGGTAAGAATGCTTTATTTTCCAGATTATCATTTGGAAAGGGGAGAGAGATCGCTCTCAAGTTTGCCCATCTTTTCTTGAAGGGGAAGAAGGGACCAGGGTCAGAAACTTCCCTTCTGGCCACCGACAAAACAGAAAATCCAGGAAGATCAGATGCGCTTTGATTCAGCAGAAATTATTTGGGGGAAAGCAGGAGGGAAATGGCAGGTCCAGGGTGGACAAGAATAATATGCTACACACAAAGTTAAGAGAGGCTAACACTCTGGCTCGTAAGTAATAGCTTCTTAATGCTGCATGTCCTGTGCATCTGGAGGTGGGAGCAGTCCCAGAAACGCTTCGCACTGCACAGACTGACACACTTTTACAGGACAAGGCATGAAAGCCAGCCAGCGGGTGGGAAAGGCCGGCGGCACCCACCCTTTTTGGAGCCCAGGTGAAAGACGCCTGCCAAGGTCAGGCATTCAGTCACCAGGTGGTGTATTTAATTTAAAAGGAGTGTTAACCTTGTTTACACAAAATAACACCAATATGCAGAGAAGCAGTAAATCCATTGTCGTTAAACAGCGGGGAGGCTGGGCTGCGCTGGCAGCCTGCCCGCCGTGAACTCGGCTGGCACCCGCCGAACGCCGGCATGGCAGGCCACAGAGCCCAGGCCTGTGAACGCTGGCAGCCTCGGCAGAAAATGCTTTGCGGTATGCCCTTTCTACCCTCCAGTTGACTCTTTACATTCTTGTCAAATATATTTAGAACAAGAGGTGTCCACTTGAAGGGAAACATTTGTTAATCACTTAAATGCAGGAGTCTGGCAGCGCTCCAAGTTTACATTTATAAATATGTAGTATCTGTTTCCAGCTAAACAAGGAACTCCTGACCCCCCTCACCCGCAATCCAGCAAATATATATACATATACAGGAGGGGAACTTGCAAGGGGTTGGCAGGGGGGAACTGGAAATGATGAACAGAACCAGCCTGGCCGAGGCAGGACCAGTCCACCCCCCCCAACCCCCCCGCCATCAATTTGTTCTCCGCCTTTGTCTGCAAGTGATGTAGATAACAGCGCAGAAAGAGGATGATGTATCTTTAAGTAATGAACAGATTAAAGTTAAATTCCTGTTGACCGAGACAGTTGTGTTGACATTCCTGTTGTTTACAGGCAGCTGTCTCTACTAATGACACTTTGATAACTGGAGTGAGGCTGCTGTTGGGCAGGGGGATGGGGGCAGGCAGAGTCAGCCGGGTTAAAGAATGCTCTGTTTAAAACCCGGTCATCCAATTAAACATTAAAGCTGGATCAGAGATCGTCGGCAGCGGTGCTATCCGGGAAGGGAAAATTCTGGGCTTCTTTTTTAACTTATGCTCAGATTATGCGGCTTAGAGGTCAGCCTGCCCCAGTTTGCTAGAGGATGCGCAAGATTCCAAGAGTACTTAAAAAAAGCCAGAAAGCAGTAAACTCTGTCAAGGCATACATGCGCTGCCATGACACGGGCAAGCACACACACAGTCACCGGCGGCTGGTTGGGACTGGGGTCACGTAGAGGTCCTGCGGGACATCCTCCCTCTCCCGCAGCTTTTCAAACAGGCAGCAAGAGGAAGGAGAGAGCTACGAGCATCCCACCACGGCATCACGATTCCCGTGATCTTCTGCCATCTTCTCCACATCGCTCTGAAATAAGTTGCTTTGCAGGGCACGGTCTGCTGCTGGAGTTTTGTTTACCGCTTGCTCTTAAATTAATATGTTTACCATTAACAGCTCCCCTATTTGGCTGTGGGCTTCTCACCAGCAAGGGATAAACTGAAATCCTGAAGCCAATTCCTGAAGCCCTTGCTCAGGTCAAATTCCCAAGGGGAACCCATAAAGCCCAAGATCTACCAGGTGATAAACTTTAGATGTGTAAATAGTCTACTAGATTTCCTCCTCTGGTGAAAATTAATCAGATGCTTAAGCACTCTACCAAATCAATGCCCAAAGAAGATAGCACAGCCCATCACCCCGGGTCAGACGTCATCCCCGACTGCCTTTTCGTATCAGCAAAGTTTTGTCCTACTCAGACCTAGAAAGTAGCTCTTCAGATGCTGAAGGCACCTGGCATTATGTCACTGCCTCAAAGTTTCCAGCACTCCAGAGGACCGCTTAAAATGCAGATGCTTCTTTCCCATCTTTTTGTTAATGAAGCCTAAATTTAAGACCTTTAAAACAATGTGATAATGCCTCTTTAACTCCAAATCAAACGCCACATGCTCATTAACTATGGGCATTCATAGAAATCAATGGATTTCTTTTTGAATTTATGAAGTCACTTTAATGGACTTCAAACTCCAAATAAAAGTACCAAAAAGGCAGCATTTCCTTCCATCACTAAAAATGTCACTGCTTCTGTAGTGGAAGCACATTTCACGCAGCAAGAATGTTTACAGTAAACACAAGTTCATTTAAATCAGTATCAGTTAGAGGGAATGTACCTTGCTAAGAAATCTTGGCTCCTTTTATTGAGCCAGACAATTAGAAATTGAATCTTTCTAAAGTTAAGAGCATCAGTTGGTTTGACTTTCTTTCATAAAACATGTCATTAGGAATGGGAGGAGTGTAGCTGTGTTGCACGTACAATTTGAAATCTTTGGCAGACGGAAATACACATGTATTTCAGGTAAACTCGCAACATGCATGCAAAAAAAGCCCAAATCTCCTAACAGCACAGATAATCACCACTGATCTCCAGAAATAAAAGTCTTGTTTAAAAGCGTCATCTGCGCACATGCCTAACTTAAGCTTAATCCATTCCAAACAGCAGCGTGGTGGCCATGCGCAAGTCAGGTTGTAACCACATTCAGTTTTACCAGACGAGCAGGGTTACATCAGCCCAATTTCCACTGGGAGAGTCTCCAAGTAAAACCTGGAGCTGCTACAAGAAATCACACTGGGACTGAGGCAGTAGCTCCCGTCCTCCCCCGAGACTCTGTGTTGTACCAGTGCCTCCGTGTTTCTGATAAGACGCCGGACCCAAGCTCTGACTTATGGCCACTTAAAGATACTATAGCACTTTTCACTCACAGGAACAAGAGTGTCAGAACCGGTGCTTTGGCTGCAGTCCAACTTGGTAATTACTTTCTGCATTTCTAAACATTGCCGGCGTAGACGCAGGCAGAGGTTATTTTCTACTATTGAGTAACACCAAGTCACAAAGAACGGCCAGAAGAGCTGGCTGCATTTCAGTGGGAGTGGGAGAGATCTCTGCAGTCTGTAAAGTGTTTGGGGATCCTTCAAGATGAAAGGTTCATTAACAATTGGAAGTTAATATTAGCATAATAATCAGTCATAGCTCTTCTTGTAAAACCTACTCAAGAGATCCCACGCTGCAGGTTTCCATTCTCCAGCGTAAATTTATATGTGTTTCCCAATCTGCAATGAGCAGAGTCCAGCAAGAATTATCTATTTGAATTATTTTCCAGTAGGAAATGCAGTTTATTAAGAAGCAGGATACTGGTAGGGGAAAAAAGTTAACTGAGCCCCAAATTGCTATTTCTCCATTTGGTGACCAGAAGGCCAGAATTAATTTTTAATTTGTTTGGTCTGAAAAAGAACATATCAATTTTCTGAAATCATTGAAATGTAAATGCTGTATAGTCAAAGACTTTCTTTAAGGAATAAAATTCAAGAAATATCATATTGTGATAAGAAAGGAGATTTAATATGAATATATGCATTCTTGGAAAGGATTGATCTATTTAATGTGGAAAAAATGCAAAAATAAAAAAATTATATTTTCTACATTAAATGTTTCAATATTTCTTTTCCAAATAGCATTTTTCTTTTGGAATTCAATTCTATTCAGAAAGTATTAAATAATGCAAAAGCTCAGAGAGCCACATAGTTTCAGGCCAAGGTAAATTTTTAGCACTGATTCAAAACAAAAATTTCAACTTGCCAACGATCAAACAAATCCATCTTTCTGTGATTCTAACACATAAAGGTGATGATAGTTACATTATTTGCTATTATTTGCTTCCCATGCAACCGGACATACAATTTCCATGGCAATATATGTGATTTTCACCAGTAGCTTTTTTCTAGCATGAAGTGAATTAATACTCACTATATTGAAATAAACTGGTCTTTGATCAAGGGTACTTTTACCTGTTGACATCTGTTCAACAAGACACATGGCGGGGGGGGCTTGACAATCAAATACAAGTTTGAATAAGAAAATTAGTTCTTTTTCTTTGCAAGAAGCTCCAGTGGAAGAAACTCATATACCTACGCTGTACTACTGCTGGGCTTGTCATGCTGCCTGAAGAGGTAGTTTCAGTAATATCATCAGTTTCTTTAATGAGTACTTTTTTTCCAGCAAGAGAAAAATAAAGCTGAACCTTTTAGGAAAAAAAACCTACAGATAATCCACGGGGTGGAATTTTTTTCTGTGTTCTTGTTTTCATTTGCTGAGGTTGTTGGGGGGTTTTATGTCTTGGAAACTTAGACATCAAAAGCAAGTCAGAATAGTTGGACGCTTAAGTAATTAATTAGTTTTGGTCTAAGGTGCAAAAATATAGACAACAAATTTCTTTCACCCTGAAACCAAAGGCAACACTGAAAAACATGAGTGTCCAATTGAAGTAAAGCAGACAGGATATTAGCCTTTAAATTAAAATGCAAGTTCTGAAGGAAAAAGCAATTTTCAAATTTATTGAAACAACAGTGGAGGCAGAGAACCCTATTTCCAAAACACACCTGGAATGGGAAAAACCAGCAAAATTGGTAAATAGTGTGCAAGTGAGTATGTTCTCAGGTTCCATAATGCACTGTAAGACATTGGTATTAAAAGTCATTCCCAGAACAACTTTTTATTTTTATTTTTATTAATTAGTTCAATCATTCAACAATTAGTCACAGGTTTGATTTTCACTTTTGCTGATCATCTAGATTTCAAAAGCTGAGGAGGAACCGAACTACAGCAATTTCATCTTAATTCAAATGCCACCCTTCTTACTGAACCTTGTACATTAGTTGGGGTTTTAGTTAGATTTATTGTGCTACAAGACAGAGTTTTCACACGAGAAAATGGTGTCTTGATTAGTACTGAATGTGCATCATGAGAGATTCCTTGGATTACAAAATAATGACCAGTTTCAAACCAGCACTCCTGTGTCTTTTACCTTTATAACACTATCAACCAACTGAGTTGACACAAATTACCTCATTTTGGCTCTGACGCATCATTTTATTTCCATTTACCACTGACTTAAGCACACATAATTACTAACTTAGGTCACAAACAAATGTGACGGACAAGTTTCACACTGAGCAAAATGCTTTATTACATGGCATTACTATCAACCTAAGTTAATTAATTAAAATTAACATAAGCTGTTGGCTAATTGCAGCCCAGGAGAAATTCTACTGCACCCAATGGTATAACATTGGAAAATTATCACAATATTTTAAAGCTTGACAAGTTCCAGTGAAAAGCTGAACGTGAATAGAAGCAGGTTACCACGGTAAATAGACCAATGCTGACTTTTAGCATGGAAATATGTATGCCTTCAGCTTTGCAGTTGGTGCAGAAGAAGCAGCAGCAATGCTGTTTTGAAAATTTCTATGTTTACATTGCAATACAAACATCCTCTAAATAAAGTGGATTTTTTCAGCAGTCTTCTGACTACAGCTGCATGAAATATAACTTTACTGATAGCAAATGCCAAAAAAATTATATTAATGTAAAAAAAAAATTATATTCAACTCTTCTGTGAGGAAGTGAAGAAGGGGAAAGCGAATCGGTATATTTCATTTATGTGACTATAAGGCCCAGGGGAGATTGGTTTAGTTACATTGCCTAAACAGAAAATGGCAGCTCCATAAAGATATTTAGGAACCTAATTCTTACTTGGGTGCCTATCTGCCCTTTAATTTTATGGGAGTTTAAATCCTTAAATCATTCTGTGGCCTGCTTTCATGTACTTCCCTGGTGATGGTGACATCTGTAAAAATTAAGCAGTTTTTTCTGTTTACTAGAATTTTGTTCACAAGAAATAATTAAACAAGAGATGGATCCACCTACAGTATTTTGAACACCCAAAATTCAAGATGCCAATGAGAATCCCCATGATCACCAGAACCACCAAGGAGGTGCAATGGCTTGCTCTAACGCATACACTTCCACTCCACAGCTGTCTGGCAGTTGAAAGATCTTGAAATATCACCACCTTTGATGGGCATGAGACACCACAGCAGATGGACAGAGAAGAAGAAAACCTCAGTTTTGAAAGGAGAGTTTCCCAGTCTGAGCACCCTCCCCTCATTTCATGGTGCTGCTCCAGGCAGGAGTAGTGAGCATGTAAAGATAATTTGGGGGCTGTAATGAATCACAGTGAGTGTAAACAGAGGAAATATGTCTTTACCTCCTGAGTAGGTGTTTGTGGCATTTCTCTCTCCTGCGGTTGCAGTGAGCTGCCAGGAATGCTGGCCTGGCCAGCCCCAAACTCACGACTGCAAGGGACTGTTTCATTCCATTACCAACAGAAGATCTTAGAATCATAGAATAATTTTGGTTGGAAAGGGTCTCTGGAGGTCATACGGGTCCAACCCTCTCACTCCACACTGGTCCAGCTTCCAAGTTAGATCCAGAACACCAAGTTGCAGTACCTCTCTGGAGCTTCTGTCTATGTATGTACAGTAGGTAGCCACAGTGTTTATTAAAACTCCCAAGCCCATTTGCCGGAAGCAGCTTCTGTTAAGCAAGGCACTACATTTTTGTTCTGTTAATACAATCTTTTACTTATCTACTGTCAAATGTATAATAACTATGGCTGTTGATATAGCTGCTTAAAACCAGCACATTAATTTCAATTAAACTGAAGAAATGCAGAGGGGGGTGAGACTATGAGGTTAGCAAGTTTATGGGAATATATTAATCATTGACCTGGGCAATATTTAATGCAGTTTGTTCTCATGTCCATTCCACACTCACTGACCAGTATACTGCTACCTAAATGTCTATTCCTATTTACACCAGAGTCACACTAACCTAAGCAAACTACTGTCCCCTTGGCTTGCTTTGTAGGCAAACAATACCCAGTATTGATATGCCTTTCTGTATTTTGTTTGCTGTTTTACAACCTTATAAAAGTCTGTTTTTCATCTAATACTGCTTTTTAAATGAGTTAATGCTAGAAGAAATCAGAATGCATTACCTATATCATCTTTATTGCCTCTTGGTGTTTTGGTATTCCTGGGATGATTTCACTTCCTAATGAACCTCCAAGCCTCAGACAGTTGAGCCATGTAAGAAATATATCTTGGTTTGGTCTCCTACCCACTTGGCAGGCTGTAACTTGTGGCAGCACTGAAGCATAGTAACACTTTGAAAGGTAACCATAACCTGGTTATGTTCACACTTATGCAGCTTTTGTTCCCTTATTTGTGTCCCTCCTTTCTTTCTCATTTTCTTCAGCGAAGTCCAAATTTCACATGCATTTCTGCAAATAATTTTTTCAGGGTAGTGCTAATGCACAGGGGAAAGGTTTGCCTTCCAGGAACCCCCCACCTCTAGGACACACTGACAGTTCACACACTTTCCCCTAACCTGGCATTGCTGCTGTACACTGACACCAAAGCTCCCACACCAGATCTCCACCCCACCCATGGAAACTGGGCCAATGTCAGCTGCTTCCTAGTTCAAGAACCAGTGAAAGAATTAGGCCTTTTGACAGCAAAATCAGGAGAAATTCATTAGCATGATAAACCACAGAGACAGCTTTTGTATTCATCAGGGTCACAGGCATCCTTATTGCCCTTTTTTACACTATACTTTGGTGAAAATTCCAGGCTCAGCAAGCCTGATGGTTAAACTTCTATGGCCCAGATATTTCCTTTCACTTTTATTGCAAGGTGGAAGATTAAATCCATGTTAATCCTTATTTGTGCAGAAGTCAAAAATGTCATGAGAGTCATATAATGGTCCCTTAATTGACTATGAACAAACCCTACAGATATCCCATGCAATGAGGTCTCCTGGGCTAGCAGAGCAGGGTAGGGAGTGTGCATCTGATCATGTTGTCTCTAATGTTTTGGCTGGTAGGTGCAGAGATCTGTTGCTGAAATGTATTGCTGAATTTTCCACTTAACACTCTGAAGATTTACACCAAGGCTATTGTACTTTGGCTCTCCTCCATTGCCTGCGTCCTGTAAGCAACCACTGAAAGCACAAACCCCCCTAGACTAGCCTGCTACCATGAGCTCAGATGCAATATGAGGATGCAAAGGTGTGGAAGAAAGACCCAAGCACAGGAACAAGAAGCAGAGTATCTTTTCCAATGTATTTATAATTCTTATTTTTGTTTGTATTTGATGTGGTAAATCCCAGAGAAAGATAAGGGGGAAAAAATTAAAAAAACAAAAAAAAACCACAACACAACAGCTTGGTTATTTTATTCCTAACAAAAAATCTGTGATATTTTTTCTAAGGGTTGGTGTATCATGAGATTCCTGTTCTGCTCTTTCCAACTATTGACAAAAGTAATCATGCATGTTGTTAGCTGAGAAAGTAATATTCTTTGTCTTTCTAACAAAGACTTTAGTCCTACAATGATGGGTCAAAGGGTTGCACACTGACCTCCAAAGGGAAAAAAAAATCTCCCATAAAACTAAATGTCTTTCAGAGTTACAATTATTTGCAATTATCTAATTCAGCATAAAAGGCAAACATGATGTCACAGGGTCTTTGATACTATAAAAGGCTCTTTTTGTGAAAGGCCTCTGATCCCTGCTAATCCACACGCCAGGTATTGCTGATTTAATTGCCTGAAATGTAAATATAAATTACTGAGTGGATCTTTGTGCTAATTTTATTTATTGCAATTGTTTTTTTAATAGATTTTTTCACACTCAAAAGTGTTCTGTTGCATTTCTATAATATTTTAATGAGCTCTGCATAGATACTTTTAATTATATAGAAAAAGTAATAACCATTGTGAACTTGATAACATTTGCTCAGAAACACATGCAATGGAGGGAACAGTACTGACTTCATCACATATGCAGTTGTGTGTCTGTGTGTGTGTGTATGCATGTGTGTTCTGCAGGAAAATGAATCATATCTTCCTGAATACATCTCAGGAGTAAAATTTCTCACATTTAAAACATATGCAGGCTTCAACTTTTAATCCCTGTTGAAAAAATGAGGTAGTTTATGCTATTGATACAATTTTTTTTCTTAGACTGTCTGTCCTTTCAGTTCTTTTAATTCTTTATCATCTTATTTTTTTTGGAGCCAATAGCATACCTGTATTGCCAGACAAGTGTAGCATAAAGAGAAATTGAAGTTGATTTTGCATGACAAAAACTTAATATAAAATTGATGTAGTGGAATAGTTAATTCAGGGCTACGTGTGTGTAAAAGAAAGAGCAAAATAGTGAACAAAAGTTTCTAAAAATTGCTTCCTGCAAGCAGTCCTTGTGCAATCTCCCCTGCAGACCACGCAGCTATCGGCTGTAAAGCGCCTCTCCCGTGAAAAGCAAGCTTCAGCGGTGTGAATATTTCCTCATCCACATAAGGAGTTCTTGGTAACCCTAGTGAAATAAAACAAAAGGATACTAGCTGCAGAAAGCCTCGATGCCTTTTAATTATACATGGTATTTTAGTATTACCAATTAATATGCATTCTTCTCACAGGAGTCTAAAAAATTAGCAGGAAGCAATAAGAATGATTTTACCACACTAAAATCTGAGCAAAGATTTGCACTAAAATGACAATCTGATCCTAAACAATGACAGCCATTGTCTTGCAATAACATCTGAAAATTGAGAAGTTGCTGGCCTGAGGTGAATCTCAGGGCAGTGAACACAACCAACTTTCAAAACATTATTAGCTAACATCAATAACTCTATCTTATTAAAATCTCCAATGATAGCACACGTAAAATCACCTTTGTTAATGGAATACAAATATGCCTTCCTCACTGCGCTGAAATCAGGCTAAATCTTGCTTCGGAAAACATCCCAAGCAAGTAGGGGGTTTGGAAGAGGGGGCACTCAAATATTAACACCAGTCAATGACATCAGTGTTAGAAAAGAAAGGAAAAGAAAGGCAGAAAAAGAAAGAAGAAAAAAAAAAACGAAAGGAAAAAGAAAACTCCAATTAGAAGTATCCTGGGGTTATTAGAGATAACACTGCTCATATCCAATTAAGATGAAAACCATTTTACCAGTTTAATGTGCCACCTCTGGCAGTTTTGGTTTATTAGTTTTATCAGACTTCAGAACTGAAACTCACAGTGATATGTATGCTGTGTACTGGAGAGATAAATGTTAAGGCTTAGAGATTAATTAGTATAGAATAAGATGCTTGAAACATTGTTCCTTAACCATGGGCATTGTGCAATTTCTTGGGGAAAAATACTCTTTTTCTGAGGCATTCCCTTCAAAGAGTTACTTTGGATATTGTGGCAGGAAATTACCTACCTGGAACAAGGAGATGTGTTAACTTGCTTTGCTACCCATACATGCAGGTGTGTCAGACACACAGCTAACCCAACACAAAACCACATTTCCATGCTGTGGAGAAGATGCTGACCTCAGATCAAAAGCTGAGAGCAGGGAGGTTTGAGTGGTGGACTCTCTCAGCCTCTGGTTCACCTGTTGAACTCAAGATTGTTTCAGTTTTACCAGTTCTGTCTCATCTGTCTCTGTATCAAGGAGGCAAATGATTAAAAAAAAAAAAAAATCAAACACACTGTTTCTTTTAACATCTGGTGTTTCATCAGCAAATGTTACGAGAGAATCCTCATGTAAAGGCTATGAAGCAAAAGGAAAATCTCTTACAAAATATGGAGCACGACCTAAGAGTAGAGATTAGATGGAGGAAAAAGCTAGAATCTGGTTATTGTGGAGATGAAAACTCATGATTGCTTCCATAGTGAATAATCACCAGAATAACTAAAATCACCAGAGTGCTATACAGGCCTCTAAAGACTAAGAAGTTGGAGCAGCATATTTGTACAAAGCAAATTCTTCCTCTAAGAGGACAAAACTCTCCTGCAGCATTTCCACAACTTCCTCCTCTGGGTGGATCAAAAGTAGCTTTTATTAAGCCCACTTCCTAACCAGGATAAAATTAGCAAGTTTGAATGAAAAATGGAAATTTGGAGCAGAAGTCTCTCCTTTTTTTTTAAACTGAAAATTTTAAGCCAGAGAAAGCACTGAAGACTGTTTGAGGTCCCATTAATCTAAAATGTGAAACACAGCTCAATTTTTAAATCTATTCAAAATAAATGCCTAGAAATTTAATGATCTGAAAAACAACTGAAAAAGTCCTATGCCAGGTAAAGAGAAGCAAGTCGTCTTTTTCGGTGTCTGTTTGCAGGCACTATATCAACCTCCTTGACTCATTTAGGTTGCAAATCTCAATTTAACAGTGAAAGAGTTGAGAAGAGTTTGTTACAGTTCTCAAGGAATAACTGAGAAATAGATTTTTGACTTCTTGATCAGGCAACCTCTTTAAGAATTTTAATTGGCTTAATCAAGGTGAGTTATAACAATGTGATTTAAAAAAAAAAAAAACCTATTTCAAGGATGCTAGTGTTATGGAAAAACACACCCCTGAATATCAGGGTATATGATGAATCCAGAATTATGGAGTTCACACAAGTAGAGTTTATGCCCAAGATGAACTATAAGAAAGTTTACTGGTTTTCCAGCAGTGAAACCTTAAAGTTGATTACAAGAAATCATGAGCAGTGAGGTTTCTTACAGACCAATGCAGCTTGAGAAGTAAACACATTTATATATGCATGTTTATATATATACAAACATAGACATATGTATTGTTATTCTTTATCAAAAGCTCTACTTCATATATTTATTGGTACTCTACTTCCAGCATTTTAAAAGAATTTAAAAATCTACCACAGGACTAGAGACCAAGTACAGTGCAGTTCTAATCCCACTACTGTCACCAATTTTCTCCATGGGCTGGAAAAATGGAATCTGGAACAATGAAACTCAGATGACATACAGTAGTCTAATGGCAACTAATACACAGTACTTTTAAAACAATTCAGTTACGAGCATTGACATTGTATATTTTATCAATGACTTACTAATGTTCTGATTGTTGCTGCTGCTCTTATTTTTTCCAGTTTTTGATTAATACAGGTCCAAAGTTTGAGAAACATTTTCATGAGAGCATTTTCTTTCCCAGCTAGCAGAAAAACAGTACCAAAAGCTTGTAATTTCATAGCATTTTTAATCAATACATTTAATAAATAAAATGGAGCCTCTAATATCAAATTAACAAATAAAAGCTTTCATCCCAGGATCAATTTTGTATATTCTTAACTCAAAGTATCTAAAGAATTAATTTCAAGGTTGAAACCATCATACTTCTTTTCACCATCTTCAGTGTTCATTTCACTGTAGAATAGGCTGCCCCTTCTTCACAGCCACCAAAAAAAAAAGCCCTGAAAAATATCTCTGCTTGTTTAGTCACTGTGATTAATCTAGCTGAAGGTACATGAACAAAAAGAGAAGGGTCTTGAAGTCAAAAGGCCCACAGAGTAGCTGAATCTCTGATTGACTTCAAGCAATGTATCCAATTAATGTCCCCCTTCTGCTAAAATCCCTACAATAGTTTCCCTATTTCTCAATCTATTTCTCTCTGAAAGAGTTTCATGTCCACCCACATATAAGGCCCATAATTTGTGGCTAAATGGCAGCTGCAGCTCAGTGCTGGAGGCCTTTCCTCAAATTGGTCTTTAATTGGTATAATCAGGAGCTTGAATTATTGGTTCAACCAAAGGAAAAGTATTCATTCGAACCAACAGGATCGCTCTCTCTTTTTCTTTTAAATTAGCAATAAATTAATGACTTTTCAAGATGTTAAAGAGAAACTAAAACCTATGCACAAAAGATGGGATTCATTAATAAAAGCCAGTCAGTTTCATTCTCATTAAGGAGAAGAGCATTTAGGCAGCGACTTAAAGTCTTTAAAAAAAAATAGCTAGGGAGAAGCAGTACAGACTTGGGTGGGTACAATTGAAAATCAAGATAACTTGAACCGTGACCTGAAGAGATCATCAACCTAAGAGGACTTTGGACTGGCTTCCTTTATCCCATACAGCCTCTTTTCTTTTGCAAATTCTGTTGAATTGTGACAGGTTTTTTTGTTTGGGTTTTTGGGGTTTTCTGGTTTGTTCTAAAATGTCAGGCGCCATCTTTTAATCCTTAAATGTAGCTTGATAAATTAATTCCAGAAACTGAATGCAGTTGAAGGGCAGGAATTGGATCAACCATTCCTATTATCCTGAAATGGACTCTCCTTCAAAAGCAAGCTCCTGTAAGGGCTCAGGTTGTGTCCTTCCCTCTGTTTATTTAGTGCCTGGTTTTAACTAAAGAACTCATCTTGATCGGAGCCTTCAGTCTTTAAAAACTTTTATAAACATTTATGTGTCAAAATCATCTGCTTTTGTCAGAAAGCCAGAGCATATATATGCTATAATCCCAGGACTTCTGAGCTGTATCCTTTTCCTAATAACCATGGCTGATATGGGATTGTTAAAATTTAAAAATTATGGTTACAAAAGGCAAGGCTCATCACCTCCTCTGAAGATTTGTAAGCAGGGCAACTCCTGTCCTTGATTTGGGTGAGAGTACTTAAAGTGACGGCAAATAAGCATTCACTAATAAATGCAAAGTTATGGCTGTGGACAGCCTAACCGTGGCCTTGATCTCCTATGTCAACAGCTACCCATGTAGCGAAGGTCGGAAGGAGAACTCAGTAGAGTTCCCATTGCTTCAGCAAGTGGGGAAATTGCAGCATTTCCCTTCTTCCTGGGAGCATCAGCAGGGAGTAGCGCAACTGTGAGATCCCTCCGTACTGGAGGGTTAGCAAATAGGGATGAAATCCCTTCCAGACTCATTTGTCAAAACAATTGTACAAATGAGTGTACAGCAGTTTGCAGTAATACAAGAACATTGTTTGCTTTCACTCTAAACAGATGGGATTTCCTATTCCTGTTCAACATGTCCAGAAAAACTTACAACATCTAAAGAGTTAATAGACATCTGCAACATTTGCAGCGTTAATATTTTCTGCCTTTTCACAAGAAGAACATCTTCCAGTTTGGTCTGGATAAGGGACACGGGATCAAGAAGGAATAGCCATAAAAGGTCCCATGTATTCAGATACACTTCCCCTTTAATTGTCATCTCCTCCAAATTAGTTAAGCATGAGGCCATCTCATTTTCTTGCATGGAGATGATGAAAAGAAGAAGAGAGCTGCCCTGTGCTCCAGCTATGTGGAGCAATGGAAATCATAGAACCATAAAATGGTTTGGGTTGGAAGGGACCTTTAAAGGTCATCTAGTTGAACCCCTCTGCAATGAGCGGGGACATCAACCTAGAGGCAGGGTTTGTTCCTCCTCCTATCCAGCCGCGATCTTGCTCCTGTGGAGAGATCTGTTATGCTCAGGAGAAGCAGTGGCCTTGTGTCAGGAAGTCTTCAGCTACTGTTGCTGCAGACTTCAGCGGTGAATTGGAGCTACCATCCGTTTGCTGATTATATTGGACAAAAGAATCAAAATTACTATCTACAGCTGAGTCATGTGCTCTTTTAGTTTCCCCCTTTGGAAGAGCAATTTTTCAACCACTTCTTGCCAGGTCTCAATCAGAGCCCTTCTTAGCTGGAATTACAACAAATAGGAAAATAACGGTGCTTACAGCATTTAATTATCATGACTGAAATATTACTGTAGTCTCTCTTGGCCCTGACATGGGGCTAGAATTCCTTAAGGTGACATTTCCAAGGCACAATGGAACATGTTTTACATGAGATTCCTTAAAACCCATCAATTATGCATGCTACAAAAACTTGTTATTGTACTCTGAGGACATGATCCAAACACCAATTGTGGTTATTGGAGATCCACAGGACTTGGATCAGATCCTGAATCAACTGTATGGCCAGCTATCAAAGTAATAGCTTTTTTCCTTCATTTTCTGACTACAGTCTTTAAATGTTGACTCTTCCTCCTTTACTGTCTTAAAAATACAGATAAAATCTCTCACTTTATGAATATTTTTACCTTTTTTTTTCCTACTTGGATAGATCAGCAAAACTCTTTTTATATTATAATTTCTACATTAAACAGTATGTGAGTGCATGTGTGTGTATGCGTAAGAAATCCCCAAATAAGTTTGTAAGGTCTCCAGAAAACCCCTGTATTTTCACACCTCTCTATCTTTTCATTAATTAAAAACAGGATACTCGGTATTAAACAAAGTAAAAACCAGATATTAAGAACATTAGCCACATAAGTAACATAAAGCAGCTTGGTACATGTGCTTTTTTCCCCATGTTTTATTAGAAGTCAGATTCCTGCCCAGAATAAAGGGATGGAGCGTCCTTTCATTCAATGAAGTTTGACCAACTTGCCTCAGGTTTCTTCCACTCACATGTTACCACTAGGAAATTATTTACAAGCCTCTTATCAAAAGTTCTTTTGATGTCTAAGGGAGTTGTGAGTTATTTCGATGCAGCCCTTCTGCATTCACCACCTTGTCATAAAAGTTAGAAAGATTGGCAGAAAAATACCCAATAAGAGACAAGTTTGGTTAATGCAGTGGATTAGCGATTGCTTTTTTTTTTCTTCCCCTCCCTTTTTAAATCTGAATATTTAACACCAAGAGAGGAACCCATCCTGTTTTTCGGCTGGAATAACAGCAGTTTCTGTTTCTAACCTGGGAAGAATGTGATGGGGATTGAAAAGCACCCCTGTCCTATTGTTAGACTCCCCCAGCACTGATCCTTGCTTTTAACATCATAATGAAGGATGCTCTTTAGTGGATTATCTTGAGAAGGGATTAACTCCTTCAAGACTTCTTAGGAGGCAAGGTGTTTTGAGCCCTAAATACACACCAATTGCCTGCTTAACTTTTCATCTTATTTTGAAAACTGCCCAGCTGGAATTCAAATTCTTTTCCATAGAGCTGAATTTTCTTAGTAGCAAAGTTTGAGTCAGGGGCAGCAGATGCTAAAAATAAATACAGTTCATTTAATCATGTGCAGCCAAATGTTTCGGATACTTTGCCGAGACAGGCATGGCAGAATAAGACTCAATCAAAACTTTGCTGCAAATTCAGCAAAGCTTTAAATTCTCTCTGTCGCTCAGGCACATGAAATAAGTCTTCATGGCCTAACCTCTCTTAGAAGGCTTTCTTTTTAGCATGACAGAAAGACATAACATAGACAGATAGATAGATAAAGTACATTCCATGACACTCATAGATTTCTTTTTTAATTTGTATTAATATATCACTTCTCTAAAGAATTAATAGGGCTGCCTTGGATGTGCTTTGTGATATTTATGCTGTAGGCAGACATGCATGTACACCCACACAGATGTACACACATAGAGATACATACACCCATATGGATATACACACCCATATATCACTCACAACCCTATTAAAACATGCGCATATATATATAGATATATATAGATATAGATATACATATGGGATTTAGCTGCTCTACCTTGGCTTTCAACAACATCATTATCAGCATTGTTTTATGACACATTTGCTGTAGCATACAAAATGCCTAGTACAAAAAAAAGCACTGAAAAGAGGACTAATTGCTCTATAATTTATAATCAAGTGACTTCTTCAACCTATGCTTCTTTATCTTAATAACCATTCATTTGTGTCTGCCTAATTTATTGGAAGTGAAATCTTGTATTTGTTCCACGTTCATCTTATCCCTCAGCTAACCTTGTCTCCATTATTAACCTACTCCATTGTTTCATATTCCGCTTGGCAAGGAAGAAGGGAGATTCCCCCAAAGTTTTTCTTCCTTTCTTGTTACTTTTCACTTTACTAAAAACCTGTGTTCTGCTAGGCCTGAAGTATAAAAACACTTCTTTTTGTTGACAAGGGGGTTGGTTTTTTTTTTTTCATTTCTGCAGGACTGGCTGAGGGGATGGGGATTTGAAGTGTACTTTTCACAGAAAAACAGAAGAAACTTTTACTTGGGTTTTTTTCTCTTTTAAAGGAGGGAAATTCTCAGCTTTCCTGTTGTTCTCCCCCTGGTTTTTGTCCTTTCCTTTTGGCACTTTCTGCAGCTACAACATAGATAATTTGCGACTTCGTAAACAAGTTTTTTCAATTGGATTACCCAGCCTGGTATATGAAACAGAGTTTGCTAAAACCAACCAAATAGGTGATTCTGAGGGCAAGTGAGTTTTCTCCAATTTTAAGAAATGGAGAAGACCCAGGTGCACTCTTATTGTGAGCTGAATGAAATACCCTCTTATTCATTTTTGTAATAATAACTGTATTCCACAGACTATGCTTTAATTGTAAATAATCCCCCACATTCTTTCAGTGTAAACTCTTTAAGGAGTCATGAATTTTATTTATACTCTCTCACTCTTTGAGAGTCTTTTGTTTATTTGCTGTTTAGTTCTTTGTGAAATAACACTCCCAGAAGAAAATCCCCCTCTCTGCTTAAGGAATTAGCCCAGAGACAAAAGCAGGGAATTCTTTAAGCCTTGTTTTGTGCTAAGAGAAATGTTTGACATTTCTGTGGAGAGGTGTTTAGTTTGGATTCATTAGGTCTTAGGGACTCTTTTCTCTTTTTTGGCCTTTCAGTTTCTGTCACTGTTTTTTTTCTGTGTTTGGTAGACTGAAGAGAATTTACCAATGTGTAATTAGGTTTCCTACATTTGAATAGCAAAATCCAGTTGTGTTTTAAATAGACGAGCTAAGCATTCCCCTCAACCAGCAGGCCCAAACCTGAAACCTGCTTTGTGAGCGGACGAAAGAACGGCAGAAGGAAGAAAAAGGCTTCCCCAAGGTTACTTAATGCTTGAAACAAACACCAATAAGGCTCCAGTAGTGCAACTCCATCAGTTGTAGCAAAGTGGGAAGCTGTGGTCTTGAAAAACAGTTGCCCTTAAAACTGGGTGTTACAATGGTAAAAACATATATGCGATGCCTGACATGTTATTGCTTCCTTCCTCGGGTTTATGTGGCTGGAAAATTATCAGCATAAATTGATACTGTGTAATATTACTTTTAATGGTATATAACAGCTTTATAAATAAGTTCCCTCAAATTAGAATCATTAGCTCAGCCTGGCGTATTTAAACTGTTCGTCAAAAGCAACACAACAGATGATCCAAGGGCAAAAATACATGGCAAATAATGCCTAAAGTTGCATAGCACAGAACTTTTATTCTGGTTATGAAACACAGGTAAAGCTGTTAGGAGGAAAATGGGACTGTGATTCTAAAACAAAAAGAGTAAATTGTGGGTTTGTAATAAGAGATGAAGAGGAAGCCATCCGCTGAAGCAGCTGTTTTGATCATTTTGAGCTGTTTGTGTCGGTACTAGCACTGGGCTGTTTTTCTTTTGAAAATGGCAGAAAGGAATGTGCTGGCAATTTCAAATTTTTTTCTTCCCAGATTCTTATCAAAGTGAGAAAATCATCCAAACTGATCTTTGCTTAAACAGTTTCCATTTTCAAGCAGTCAGCAAATTTCCAGTGAATAAGGAATTTTCTTTAAAAAAAATCCCAGTGGACGACAATTTGAAACCTTGTTCTTAGCCAAAGCTGTGTTTGTAGGTAAAAACAGCCTGAAGTTGCCCACTGGGGCTGTGCAACATAGTGGAAAATCAGAAGGTTAAAGACCAAGCAGAGTACAAAAAAAAAAAAATCAGCCCTAGAGTACACATATGCCATCCCCTAGACATTAACATGGCTGTTTTACCAAATTTATCTTTGTACAGAAGCTTTACCTCATTTCTCAGTCCCCTTCTTTAAACGTAAATAGGCTGTTAAAGGACATTTTTAATAATGAGTTCTCTACTTATTTAACCATTTCATTCAACATTGCCCAGATTTATTTACTGTCAGAGCTTTCTTCCTTTTCTGTTTTCTCTGGGACTTCCCTTCTGGGTGAGGAATGTCACTGCTGAAAAACAATGTTATTTAGCTGGCTTTTTAAAGCTACAATAGTTATGAACTCTAGATCATTTTTTATTTACTAACTGACTGCTGCCAAATACAGCCAATTCATCTGGTGGAAAGACTTCGTGCAATAGCTAACAAATCTGGAATATTCTTCATTGGTATATCTGGCAGTAACCACCTGTTGCGATGCCAAACATACAGTGTGAAACATATCTGGATGTTGACAGACTTCAGTTTCATTGCAGAGCATCACTGCTATAACATAAAAGTTTGCTTTTCTGCCTTTCAAATATGCTGAACACCTGCTCGTCTCATTGTTTTCCTATTTATTATTGCTTTTTTGTCTTTAATTCAAGTCATAGTTGTGTTTTCTGATTGTTAGAAGAGCTCTCTGGAGTCTTTCCACTGACTTCAGTGATTTTGATACTGGTCCCAGAGGTATAGGTGCATAGGCTTTTTTAGCTATGTATTATCTGCACAGCCTTCTGCCTGTATGTACTGATATGCCATTTGAGACGTTACAATTTCCCCCACAACACAAGCAGAGATGACCTAGAGCCCATGAATCCTCTCCTTGAGGAACAAAAGATGCTGAAGGAAGCTGTTGAGAAGTAGCAACTGGTTACTATAAGGCTCAGTTTCACCATAAATGTCCTCTTTTCCACCCAAAACTTTCACCTTGGCAGAATTTGAGAGCCTTGGATATTTATTTAAGGTTTGCATAAATTTCACAGCTATACAGGATCTGGCTGTCCCAGCCATGGCCAGTACAAGTGGTGTACAGAGATGCCCTGTGCATGCACAGCAAATCTGAGACCCTTTGGATGGATGCATCAGATTTACTGCATATGCTCAGGTCTCCTGTCAGCAAGCGTGCACAGGAATCTATAAGCAAGTGCTTCTAGAGAGCCTACAGCTGCCGAGAAAAGGCACTGACAAAAGTGTGGGAGCATGTGGACTTTTCCCCTTTCCAGCAAGAAGCCCTTACAAGGGAGACTCAAGAAGGGACATGACACTTTCCCTGCTGTCATACCCAGAGCTCCACAGAGGACTCAGAGGACTTACTGCATATGTTCCTGATGAAGAGAATATTGGGATTTCCTCTTGCACAGAAAAACACAAGTGTTGTTTGTTTGTTCGTTTGCTTTTTTGTTTTAAGACAATTTGATGAAAGTATTTTGGCCCTGAAATAGGCCAAAGGCAATTCAGTCCTGCCTGATGCATTCTTTCCACTTCTGTAGGCTGTGATATATCTTGTATGATGTTACAAGATCCTCCTCTTTGGCTGGAAGGACACAACTCCTTGTGGATGAAGTCCAGCCTTTAGCAGAAAATGGGAGCACAAGGAGATGTGTTCTGTGGACTACCTTCAGCAGGCAAAGTGCCTGCATGTAAAACATGGTATCTTGGGTCTACTGAGCAATAGAAGTCCTAGCTGGATGCATTAGTACTACTTCCTAGAGATTCAAAGTATTACAAAGCCCTTTTCAGCGAATGTATTAAAATTCCTATCAAAGTTGGGTTCATGCGTATCAACATCCTTTTAGATAACTCAGTGCAAGTTTATGCTCATAGTACCATCAAAACAGCAGTATGTTAGGATGCAAAAGTAAAACTAAAGAAACCAGTGCTGATCATATTACAATGCCATTATGCAAATAGAAGGTGTAACATCAATTAAAGCAATGTTCTTTGTTCTTTCTCCTAATTTTAAAAAATATGAACAACTGATGATATTCAGTTAATATATGGAAGGAGGCAGGGGCCTGTCTCATTAGCCTCAATAAGTTTTGGATCAATTTTTCATCTCCCATTCAACAATTTTTTTTTTTATAAAAGACTGTAATTATTATATTAAGGAGGGGAAAAAATAAGACTTTAGACAAGAATAAACTTGAGACATAAAATAACCTTTAGCCATAAACAAAAAGAATAATCTTTAGATATAAAAGAAATCACAGTTTCATTATTTTTCCTATATTTCCTGTATTCCAACATTTCCTGTAAGGCAGTAGCCCATTCATGGCAGTGCCAGTAGTAGAACTTTAGAAAAGGTGCATAAAATCCTGGATAATTATGGAGTGAATTTCCTCCTTAACTCTATTAGTCAGTAGTTGGCTTCTGTCCTGAAGCATAATTGTTTATATCCCTAATGTATGGTTTCATCCTGTGTAATGTAACTGCGGATGGTCTCATTATCCATATAAGTGTTTAATAAATCCCTTTAATCCCGCTAAACTCATGCCTCAAAGATACTGTATTTTGTGGCAGTGAGTTCCACATGTTAATTAACTACTACATAAGAATGATCCTGAATATAATTTTTGGAGAATTTTTTGTTAGAAGGTTCACGTAAATTCACTTTGACACCAGTTGTTGCTGTTTCTTCTGTTTTTGTAACAATACCCTAGTTCATCAATCAACTAGTAAAAAACTAGTGTTTTCCAAACAGTTAATTTTAATTGGGTATTTTAAAGTATTCACAGAAAATGGATGCCTGTTCTGTCTTCAGCAGAGATATCATCAGACACCAGAATTGCTCTTATCTGTTTCATGCACAGAAACACAAACACTAAAGGTGAGCCCGGTTAAGGTGGGGTGTGATTTCTCAGATGCTTAGCAGATGGTGCCCCAGGAAAGCAGTATCCTGCCTTTTTGAGAGGCAGCACCTCCCAATTCCTTGGCAAATTTTGCCTCTCATTTGGGATACAACACCTCAGCCCAGGACACCATCCTGGACTGGCTGTTGACCTGTCTTCTGCCTCGCAAAGGTCATCTTCTTCCATGGTCTTAAACCAGCACACCCTGTTCTGGCAGTGATTGTTCACCTCCAAATTGCAATACAATATTCTTTGGTGATGACATCTCTTAAGATGACACATACTGAAAAAAAGCTTTAGAGCCTATCAGCATCATATTTAGTAGATCTAACACCACTGGACAAATCTGCAAAGTCTTTAGGACACCAATTAAGTTTTGGGAAGCGAAGGAGTCAGGGTGCTGGGCTCCAGCGCTGACCCCCGCTCTGGCATCCTCCACCTCGCCTTTCCCTCTTCTCAGGAACTACTATTTTCTTTTCCAACCCAAGCCTTACCCCTCCTATGAAACTAAATTATTTCAGAGACTAAAGATTAAAGGTAAGCTATGTAAATGGTGAAGGCTGTGATATCTAAGGCATCCAGATGTACCGGAAAGAATATAGGCTGATTTCTAAAAGAGGATTGCAGCCACCAAAAAAAAATAGTTTGGATATTCATGCAAAGAAGTAAAAACTCCTCAGAAGCTTCCCAAAACATACAGATTCCTCCTTTATTGTTATTGAAAGCAGTTTATTTATACCTTCCATTGCAGCACGGGCCATAGCTTTTTAATGGGAAAGAATTAAATGTAATGTTATATTTTCCAACAATTTAAAATGCTATTCCTGCTTTTCTCCATATACCAGCTCTTATTACTCAGTAAAATTTTGGGGTGCTGTTTTTTCTGAGGTGGACAACATAGAAAAATCAAATATTCTATTTACAAGACAAACCAGAGAGGATCTCTGGGTACTGTTAACAAAATCAAGCCCACTTTTCCATAATGGGAGTTGGATCTGAGGGGACTGTAAGTTTTCATTTGAGGATATTGTCTCCTTTATCATTTGTTGGTTTTCTTTTGTTCCAAAATGGACTATTTTCTGAAGTTGGCTGTCACTTTTGAAATGGAAATCATGATGAATTATGGCACATTTTCCTTGCTATGCTTTATCAAGCTCATTAAAGATGATGCATGGTCTGAAGTTAACACAACAAAAGACAAAAAGCAACATAGGAAGCTTCTCTTTCTTATCGCTAATGTTTACATATGAAATGAAATCATCCTGTTCCACTTGTTGCACTCGATGACTACCTCTTACGGGCATATTGAACCCTCTCACTGTGGCTGCAGTTTTCCTGTAATTAGAACACAAACCCATGCTGCAAAATTTTAAGGGCATAAGTTATCCCAAAACTTTTGTTCGTCATTGTCACTATCTCATTCTAGATTCATTTTGACAAGGAATACATAGGCCAAGAAGCTTTTCATACTTTTACAATGTTAAACACAGACAAATCTGAATTTGTTCTGAAAGAGAAGGTTTTGGAGAAAGTATTTCCACTGAAATAACCATGTAACAAAAGATGTTTTCAAAGTCTCATAGATGCCGATGCATCTTATACAACAAGCCAAGACTTTCATCCAAAAACTAAACAGCTGTGGTGTAGTTTTCAGGCACTTAATATTTGCATAAACACATTTTTTCTTTTGCAACTTGAATCAATCTTTATATCAATAACAGAGCAAACCTCCAAACAATTGTTTGAAGGGAAGAATTCAGTGAGGCTTTTCAATATTGGAAGGAGATATGCTTATATATTTTAGAGGAAATCTAATATCTGGAATAGTTGGACACTATTTGAACTAGCTGGAAACGTTTCCTAGAAGTGCTTCCTTATATGGGCCCTGATTCAGAAAAGCACTTAAGCACATGCTTAACTGTTATCACATGTTAAAGTGCTTTTCTGGATAGGGATCCATTCTTAAATTGTAGGCAACAGGGCTAATCCAGCACTTCTGAAGAGGCCAGTGAAATGATGCTCTTTGATTTCACTAGACCTTGTCTGACCACTCACAGACTATCAAATCAATAGCCCAGTGTTAAAACATGATAGAGGAAGAATAGGGAAAAAATATTAAAAAGGAGTGTGGAAAGGCAAGTGTGCTGTCAAAGAAAGAATGGCTGTCACTGGCAAGGTAACTTCTAATTTGAAAGGCAAGCCCCTTGTATTTTGACTAAAGTGCCTTCACTGGTACAGTGCCCCATGACTACCTATTGTAATTGTCCGCAGGCTGACAAACGGACATTTAATCCAGGAAAAACAGAATTTAATTGCTAAAACATGCTGGTGTTTGTAAAGCAAGAACATGCATCTGGCAACATTGAAATCCTGCAGTTTTGAAAGCCATCTTCCAGCTTGTTCATCCTGCACGGAGAATAGATGGACTTGAAAAGGCTGGTACCTGTGGCCTTTGCTTAAAGCAGGTAGAAGGAGGCAGAGAGGGTGCCACACTTTTCTACTAGTTTAGGTTGTAGGCACATTTTCAAAGCTCTGCTCCAAAATGAAGTGAGACTGTTATTCTATGCAGTCACTGCTGTGGTTTTATTTGAATTGTACATTTGCCTTTGTAGACCCCTGAAAATAAAACATCTCGAAGTTGATGAAAATGGGGGAAAGAATCTTGTTTGAATTGGACTTGTTAAAAGTGCAAAACCAGTGTGGTCATCTCGATAGTTAAATAACTGGAGGAAGTGTGTGACGAGGAAGCCAAGAAATTTTTTAATCTGCTCCCACCTTTAATGCAGAATCACCATGAGCCTCCTTCAAATCCATTAACTTGCCTTGCTCATGTCTAGACTGTGGGGATAACGATTTGCATTGCAACCCACAGGCCTGACTCAACACCTAGCCGTGCTAGCCACCCCTCCCCGTCTGAGCACTCAGGTCTCCTTCCTAAGGAAACCAAGATCCTCAGGGAGAAAGAGCCTGCCTTTTGCCCCAGCACAGATTTGGGATGCGGCCAGGGCATGCACCTGGACCCTGGAAGCCAGGAAGTGTCTGCAAATCTCACAATTCAAATATACACTTATTTTCTCTACCTGTAAAATGGGCACCAGAGCTCTCATCAGAAGTCAGACGCTCTCATCACCTGTCAGAAGTATTGAGAGGTTTATTTAATTAATGTTTATAATAGTGATTTGAGATGCCAGATGCTACAGTGCTGCGCTCACTCTATGTAGTTACATCAATAGCTAAAGAGGAGGGAAGACACTAAAGACATGCAAAGCATTCTTAGTTTCTTGCAGATTCAAATTACTGCAGGTAATTAAGAAAAGCACTACAAAAGAAAGCAGTAGAAGTGAAAGCTTAAACATGAAGAAATAATGACTTTTTTAGAATTTAAGTGAAAAATTAATCAACTAATAAAAAGAACTTAGCATATTATAAGCTAACTCATTCTTTTATAATTGAAACACATGGGCTCGCCTCTAAATTGCTATGAAAAATAACCAATAATATTACAATGGGTTTATTTCTTTATACCTATCATGTAGTATAATCATCATTTTGTCTCTTTGCATGCGACTCTGAAGAGTGAAAGGTGCTAAATACCTATTTGCAGAATCAAGCTACCAAAGAACCTCCTTACTCAGCAGAGCAGCAGACCTTGTCTGGGCTGGGAGGCGTCGTCTGAAATGTTCAGAGTCAGAAACCCTGCCAGGGTCAGGACTCAGCTTTTCTTATTGATCACTGTACTGCACTGTACAGACACATTTTGCAGACCTAAAGGATCCCATGAGGACAGATAGAGATATATATGATGTAGACAGTACAAAAAAAAAAAAAAAGGAAGCATACTTTCCATGCCATGTTTTTGGGGGGGGACCTTTTTGGTGTCAGGTGGATGTCTTGTGCCAGAATTTTGTGCTCCAGCATCAGCGGCCTCCAGTTTCTCTCTGGATGTTTCCAAGCCCTGCTTAGCCTCCACTTCATCACAGCGTCAGGGCTTCTTCACAGAGATCAGTAAATCACCATTTTTCTCTGTAATTCTCCACTCAGGCATAGCCCCATGCAGACTTGTGACATGTCCTAATTGTGCTGAGCAGTATCACACCTTAATGACTGGCAGTAACCTTTGTTTTATGTCCAGGTTGTTAATCCCATTATAAGGGCCATAGCAGCTGTCAGATGAGGTCAGGCATGAGTTCTGATTTTCCACTGTCGCATTTAGAGAAATGGTTTTTAAAACTCTTGAGCAATTCTCTTTTAGCAAATAGCAGAGTCCAGATATTTCTTCACTATCACTACGTCACATACCTGGAGAGGTAAGTAAAGAATGAGTGTGCTTTCAGATAATAATTTAGCACTTGTATAATTACGTAAGGATGTGTACATTACAAATCTATATTACACACTATAGGAATAAGGCCAGGAGAGGCTTCAAGAAGTTGTTTGTCCTAAGCACTGCTTTGAGGCAGAAGCAGGTCTAAACCATCCCTTACAAAGTTTGTTCAACCCGTTCTTATAAACCTTTAATACCCAGTGAGGCTGTGGAAACTGCTAATGTGCTCCAGCACAATCAGAAAGCTTTCTAACTGGAATCCTCCTCTTGCAAATTAAAGCCATTCCTAATTTCTTGTCCAATTCTTAGTGGACATGAATAATTGATCCCCTTCCTCTTTATAACAACCTTTTAAATATTTGAAGTCTGTTATCATGTACCTCCTCAGTCTTCTCTTTTCTAGACTAAACAAACCAAGTTCTTTCAACCTTTCCTCATAGGTCACTTTTTCTAAACCTCTCATTTTGGTTGCTGTCCTCTGGACTCTATCTGATTTGTCTGCATCTCGAAGTGTGGTGCCTAATGCTGGACTCAAAACGGCAGTCAAAATCTCACCAGAGGAGCAGGAATACATGCTGCACTCCCATTCCATCTCAGGATGCAATAGCATCATACTGTTGACTTCCATTCAGTCTATGGTCCAGCTCTAACCCCTTGATTCACTTCTGCAGAACACCAGTAGTATCTCTGATTTTCCCCCTTTTTATTGTAGTACTTTCAAGTCGTCTTTATCGAACTGCAGGTCACTTCTCCCATTTAATAGAATCATTTTGAATTCTAGTCCTACTCCAAAAGTGCACGCACCCTGGCAGCTCAGTGCCAGCTGCAAACTTGATAAGGGCATGCTCTATTGCACAGTCCTAGAGGTTAGTGAACATTGAACAAACCAGGCTTAGGAGAAACCCTTGTAAGATCCCTACTGACATGACTGCCCAGTTTCACAACAAAGAATTGACAAGTACTCTGAGTAAGGTTTTCCAGATACCAAGTGGTTACGCTTTCCAGCAATCAGAGCTGGGGAAGGGACAAAATATTCAGAAACAGCAAAGACTAAAAGAAAAGAATTTGGAGTAAGGATGCTATAAGATCTTAAAAATAGTACATTATCTTGCATCTAAATGACTGTAATATGTGTTTCTTATTGTGTCTACTGCTGCGCAAGCAAAGCTTAATGTGATGTTTAGATTACTTTAATAGCTTTTGTTAATAAGGCAGTTTTCCCTGCATTTTTTTATTTCATTTTAGAATGAAAGCAGTCCAACCAGTGCAAAGGGGATAAAATCATCTCATGGTTGTATTTCTTATGTTTTTTATGTAACTTAGATATCTCTTCACTAGTAAATTGTGGAACATTCGTGCATGGAGCTGTAGATGGAACCTTAGCGAATGAAGCACTTTAGCCTGACCCGGGCTAAAGGAAGATGCTTCCCAAAATGCAAGCTTCGCTTTAGCCTGGATTGCACGGCCCACTGAAGGAAGAGCTTAATCTAGCCAGTGTTTTACAGCTTCTTGTCTCATTTTATGGGGTTTTGCTGTATGTTTAAAGTTGCAGGCACTGGTTACTTAAGTCTGCAAGAGAAACGGTCTGTGGTTGCTGGTTTGGATGTCAAGAGTGAAACCTGTATGAAATGAGATGATGAGCATTGCTTAAAGGTGCTTACAGACTTTCAGTTACATGAAAGAAAGAGTATCTTTCCCCTTCTCCTTGAATATTCTATTGACTTAGCCCTTTTCTTCTTGTTGGTAGTGTGCTTAATAGAAGAACTGATTTTCTACCTTGACCACAGGTCTGAGAAGTCAATTTGTTTCAGTAGCTTTGATTACTTCCAGCAACCTACCTCATAGAAATTCACGGCATTCAATGAATTTCAGTAAAACACATCTTGAACTACATTTATAGCATGCAATGATTTGATTCTAGAATTAAAGTACCAGAGACCATCTAAGAAGCATTTCCAGACAGGCAAAAACATAAACTTAAGATGACAAGTGTTTGGCTGTCCACTCAAACATAACCTGATTGAGAAAGGCGTCTAGTAAATGTAACATCTACTGATGTTCTGCTAACATGAAGACTGTGAATTGCCTTAGGAGACAGAAGTTCAGGTTTCTATGTCTAGTCTGGAAGTCAATGAAAGTCTCTCTGCTAAAGCTCCCAGTGGGAGGCATATTTCCCTGGCTTTTCAGTTAACTTCTTGTCCTTGGTTTCCCTACCTGCAAAGGGAGTCTGAAGGTGCTCACCCATTTGTGCAACACGCTTTTGTGGCTGAGGATGAAAAATGGGAAGTGTTAGATAGTAGACACAACATAATGGTTTAAATTAGTATAAAATGCAATCTAGAAAAGCCAGCAAGCAGTCGTGGCAAATGAGATGGAGCTTAACTTCTTCCATTACACTGTTATACCTGGTCATCTGACCCCACAGAAAAGTAATAGGTAGATGATCATTCCCAGCCAAAGGTGCATTATTAATACCAATTTTACATTAAATTAGTTTTTGCTCAGAAAAATTAAGAAACCATAGATTTGTCTGGAGAAAAGAGGAAAGCAGGTGTAAAGATAGCTTACCATTGTCTTAATGTATGTCACTTTAGGTAAGCAAAAGTCTCTTTTCTTTATTTTCTCTTTATTAGAGAAAGAAAAATCAGACTTTCTAAGCTACTGTGGAGCATACATACAAGGACTAATTGGTTAATATCTTGAAAATGTAAGCAACACTATAATGAGTGATTGTAAGGAGCATGAAAATATTACCAAACAAACGTGTTATATCTATGAAGAAAAAGTGGCTGAAACAGTGAAATTCCAGAGACATTTTCTGGGCTCCTTCTGCTTTGAGTAACACGAACACAATCTTCCTAATCCGCTGCTCCTGCTCTGACATTCCAGCCTCATGCATAGCCATTGGCAAACTTGGAACATGCATCCGGTGCATTTTTTTGGTTGAAATGCTACATCTGGCTTAGCTGGCAACTGTTACTATGCCTCTAGAAAGTAAGCCAAAGTGAAAAAAAAAGGGAATCTTAACTACATGCAGGAAAGGATTACTGAAATATACTGTCCTCTTTGTTTCCTGGAAAACTGAAACTGCATTTATGGCCTCTGACCTTTGGAAAGATGGCCCCAGAAGAAAACCAGCTACCTAAGAGTTAATGTATGCAATGTACTGTAAGTATTTCATTAATTTGCTTATTAAAAACATGAAAAGCTTTTGCCTCTTTGACACCCAAACAAAAGGCAAGCAATTGGGAGACTTTTGACCTGAGCTTATCAGATGACTGGTGTAATGCTGTCAAACCTTCCCCACTGCATGCAAGTAGGGTCACATTTTAGAGGTGTTTATGACATTTTAAGGTTCATAATGCCTATCTTTGTCAACACGAGAATGATGCAGGTCAACTGGATGGGTTAATGAGGCCAAGCACATAAGGAAAAACATACAAAAGAGATGAATATCTAAATTAAAAATCACATTTTAAATAACCTATAAAGCAAACATGTTCTTCCAAAAACTAGAAATATCACAAGTTGCTTATACTTGGTCATAAGCTTTGGTGCCCACTGGCATAATGTAGGCTTGGGAGTTGACTCTTTTCAATTGTGAGGCAATATGAGACAGCTTTGAAAATCCGAGGACAAAAGTGTTGTGAAAAACTTCTTATAGTTCTTGCAATTTCCTTTCACCCTTTTTGAGAGCAGGAATTTATATCGTCTTCTTAAGTATCTCCATAAACAGCAATTTCAATGAAGATGAAAAAAAATTTCCCCCAATTGCCCAAATGGCTTCACAGTGCAGTATGAACTTTGGGGAAGAAAAACTAGGTTGATCTTAAAATTTGCAACAAAAAATGGGCACAAGCTCAGGTCATATAAAATTCATTTAAGAATATTTGCATCAGATCCAAGCAACAGAGAAGAGAAAAACAACTAACATAACACAGAAAACATTTGTAAAATCTGGAATACTTTCAAGATGTCATAGGCTACATCTACTTTCTCAAGGCAGTTGCAGCCACAGGAGCAGATCAATAGGTTGAAGCAGTTGGTGCCGAAGCTTCTTTATCTGTATTACAGGGGAGGTAGAGAGACAGGATTGTTGTAAACTTTATTTAGCCAGGATCCCTGAACTGAAATATCCGAGTGTGATTCCAAGCTTTCTGGAGGTCTAGTCATTGGTTTGGCCTCTTATTCCTGTAATAGGAGTTGGAGAACATTTGGCACATGCCTGGATCAAAGCCCCAGTTTAGTTTTCTCCAAACAGAATCCAGCTTATGTGCTGCAAAACCACTCTGTGAACTGAACCACTGCACAGTAAATGGGACAGTCTGGGGGATTTGCTTCAAAACTGCATCACTGCTCTGAATCACAGCACTGATGTGGTTGCAGTCATAAAAGCCTCCCAAAAGGCAATTTAAAAACAAGCATCCCAGAGGAGACATTACTGGCAATTCCTGATTCAGTGATAAGCCTGTTTTTCAGGATGGAGAATTTTTCTCTAATAGCTTGATCTTCTGAATGCATGTATTCTAAAACACTGGACAATGTGTCATTAGCATTTAGGCTAAGTAAAGGGTCTACACTCATCTGACTTCATTCCAAGTTTCAGTCCACTAGGTTTTTTTCTTCCTGGTAAGCATCAGATAAAATCTACAGGGAATAACAATATTCTTTGTGCAAACATTTTAGGGATTTTACGTATATTAAACACACATGTATGTACATACACAGACTATACTGGAGGGCTAGGAAGTATACAGCAGTATGACACGCCAACATTTTCTCTGCCGGGAAAATGTAATGGAATAGGTGTATACAGGGAGTTTTCCCACTCTATAATATCAGTGCTTCTAAACATTCATGAAAGGACCCCTGAATTTAAATTACTAAACACAGCAATATTTTGTTCAATCCAAATGTGTAAAGCACTCTGACTGAGGAGTGAGACTTTTCAGAGAGCCTGGGTGAAGTCTCTAGGACAGGAGAAAGCTAACGTGAAAAACAAGGTGTCACGATAAAACTAAGACATATATTTTTGTTATTTTTTTTTTCCTCAGAAAACACCAGTGCTTTATGACAACTGAAAATTCAGAGAGATTGTTTTAGTCCCAGGTTCAGTGGTGGTTGCTTGGCTGATGATTTTTCTTTTTTTTTTTTTTTTTCCTCAAGATAAAGGCATTATTATGATGGTATTATTATAATGATTGTCTTAAAAGCTTTCTTATTCCCACCTAGCACTTTCACAAATTCCTTCCCTCTCCCCCACCAGCATTAGGGCTTCTTGGAATTTTTAGCATTATTTCAATTATTTGTAAGAAAAAAACAATGTCATTACATTCAAGTTTTCCCTGAGAGAAGTTGCAGAGATTTTGGGCTACAATCATTGCTTAGCTGAAGAAACGCCAAAAATAAAAACAGAGTCTATCTTAAAAAATAATAATAATAACTTCTAGTTAGTCTGATCATATGTGTATGAACTGTTTTTCAGCATCTTTTTGATGGTGTCTGTGTGATATCTTCTGAGACGACAATAGATCCACAGAGAGGGAAATTCAGCTTCGAGTTTTGATTAGCACACAGTCCTCTACCTAAATTTAGACATTCTACAGATATTCACAGGAGAGTGCTGAAAAGCCCCCAAAAAGGAGGTAGACTCCCCCTTGCTTCAGCCTCTCCCATAGGTCCCCAAAGCCAACTGAGGAGATAAAAGGTAGAACATATCTGGTTTTAGAAGAGCTAAAAGTAAGACTTAATTTTGTCACCCTTACCTCCTGGCTTTACCATCTCCTGACATAATATTCATCATACACTTATCTACACACGGATTTTATTAGCAGTTACCAGCATCCCAATGATATCTTTGGGATCACAACTAATGACTAAGATGGGTGGTCACACCTTCACATGCCAAACAAATTGGTACCAATATGCTACACTGTATTTCAAAGACATATACTAACCATTTTTTCGTGTCAGGAAGCCGGGTCAAGCAGGTATCTATATTGATAAACCTACGTATTCATACCTATATTTCTTAATTTCTGTCTTGATTACTGAAAATGCTTCTGTTAGACCCAATTTTTTTTTAATTTCTCTTTTGCAAAAAGCAAGCTCAAAGAAGTGATTTTTAGTTATTTACTTTCATGAATTTTGCATGTGCATATTGGGCATTTTCAGAGCAAAGCCTGAATGATATCAAACAAAGCTGACCGTCACAAAGTGAGATTAATACGGACCAGTGGAAAGGTATGGAAATTCACTGACTTAATGGTGAAAGAGACCATATGTCCTCTGACACCTTGACTTGATGGAATGCCTCTCCATAAATGCTTCCTTAATGCATCCCGTTGTGCCTAGGTGTGGGATGACGTATGGTCTGCCTCCGTCCTTTCATGAGCTTTCATCCCTTTCATTTACAAGCCGTGTGTTCACCAGAATATTAGAAGAGGGCAATTAGGGGTAATTGTTCAAAACCTTTGTTAGATGCACATGCAAGTCTATGAGTAATATTTGAATATTGGCAACTTTGGGAGTGGTTTTGCCAGGGCCTTCTATAAATCAATATATAACTCTTTTCCCTTCCCTTTTCTTAACACTAAGGTTCAAAGCATTTGCAAAGATGATTACTACTCTATAATCACTTTCAAGCACCCTACTCTCTGATATGTTCTGATAACAGGAGTTGCACATTTCTTTATCAGGACAAAAGAATTTCTAGCAGTATTATTTTTATTATTACTATCGCCCCCAGTCAGTTCCACATCCATAACAGTAGGGCCTAAATAAACAAGCAATATACAGGAAGACATGGTCCCTGCCTCAAAATGTTTATGATCTAATTTAAGACAAGACACAACAAGTGAGTATAACAAATGTTCAACACAGATTCAAAATGTAAACATACGGTAGATAGGAAAATGGCCATAAATTCCTCTATCAAAGATAACACCTCTCAAAGTCTCTCGCACAGTCTCTGTAACATGAAACATGTCAAGTGAAACACACATAGGGAGGGGAGTGCATACGTTGGTGTTGCTGCTGAAAATTCGAGTAAAAACTAATGCAAAATAAAAGCTTTTTTGTGTTATTTAGGAAATACACTCAGGCCTAAGAAAATAAAATATACAATGACTGTGATTCAAAGAGTTGGGATTTTTTCTAGTGTGGACACTCATATAGAAACATTTTGTAGCTGATACTAAAACAATAAATAGAAAAACGTGCATGTATGTGGCTGTTCTTTAGTTTTATGTTATCTAACATAGGAAAGACATCTGGAGTGTTGGGTTTATTGTTCATTTATTGCTTTATTGTTTTGCTTAAAAAGGTAATATTGTCTCTCCTTTGGATCTAGTAGTGACTATAAGCACAACAAACTGTGATCCTGTGATTAGAGCAGTGGAGCTGGATGTATGTGGCACCTAGGGAGGGATGCTCCTGAACTTGTCCATATTCAGAGCTGTTTTGGGGCCATGTTCTGAGTCAGACCCATGGGCGATGCCAAGAGCAAGCACTTAAGCTCTATCCAGCCACCCTCATGCCTAGATTTAGCACCCAGATATGTTCAGAAGGTCGGTGCACAGTCAGGTCCCTATTCCATCCAGGGCCTCTGAAAGTGAGCATGACACACCTTATAAATGTTGCTAGCTATACCTCAAGTCGTTTGCTGTAATGAAACTCAAAGGTCATATCCTAAATTGGCCTCAGTAAACAAGCTGAGGGGACATTGCGGTAGGCACAGTACTTTGCTCTGGCAGGGTATTTGGGCTGTATGCTTCTGTGTGAGTCACCTTTGAAGGTCTTGGAATAGATGGTTGTTCTGTGATCACCCTTCCCTCTCCCCCTTCCCCTTGTCTGGCGAACAAGCATAAGCCTCAGAATCAATAATTACAGAGTCAGCTTTACCAACAGGTAATATTCAGGCACACAGGTTCAAAATGGAAACATAATGTAGGAAGCAAAGCAGCTGTAAATTTATCTCCTGAAGATAATGCCTCTCAAAGTCCCTTTTGCAGACTTAATAAAATAAAACACGCTGAACACCAAAGGGATTGCGTACCAGCCTAAACAGCACACTGGAAATATCCAGGCTGCCTGGACGTAGCTCTGACGACCGGCAGGCTTTCCTTGGACCTTCCCACTCCCAAATTAGCTAGAGTGAGCCCCACACCGTTTCCAGTGAGAGCTCACTTAGCTGAGCCCCGAGATGCATGGTCTTTGTTGGGCTGGATATTGAGATTACAGATTCTGCAGCTTTTTTACTGCAGGGATTATTTCTGCTCTCAGGTTGGACTAAATTTCCCCTCTGCTGTTAGCAGGCACTCTGCTGTGAGGTAATTCTTTGCTCAGCTTCCCTCACCTGCCTGCTAGCAGCCTTTACCGCACAATGTTTCATATATAGATATAAAACCCCACTGTGCAAAATACTCTATTCATCCAGGCACTTGCATGCTATTTGTTATTGATAAATATCAATATTATCATCATTAACAGAGCAGAAAAATTACCATTATTATCTTTTTAACTGGCTGCTCATACAAAAGTGGTTGGTTTGTTGCTTCGGGTTTTTTTTCTTTTTTTCTGGTTTTGAACTCTATTATGAAAAGACTGTGAAGGAAATAAGGAAGAAAAAGGAGCATTCTACCATATGAAAAACTACATTCAGTCTCTACAAACAAATTAAAATCAGATATGGAAAGCAGTAGCTTCCACAAGAGAGGATTAATGAACATACACACTGGCCCGAGTTCTGCCCTTAGGTGAAGTCAATGAAAAAAAGCAAGTGCATATTTTTGGCCCATTACGTCTTTTCTTACAATGTTTTCTTAATATAAACCCAAATCCAGGGACCAGATCAACTCCAAAACCTCGCAAGTTTTCTCTTGAGCAATATGAAATCTTACGGAAAATGATTTCTAATATCACAGAAAACAGAACACGTTCAGTACAACTGGGAACACGCTTATTTCACACAAATGAAAGAAATAATCCCGCTCATTCTAATTGGAGAATATTTTTCTGGGGCAGTGATTTTGTCAGCTGTAAAAATGATTAATGCTGTAATTCAGCAGGATACTTAAGCACATGTTCAGTCAATTTCTATTCAGCAAAGCATTTAAGTACTTAACTTTACGCACACGCTCAGGAATTTCAGCATGTGCTTATGGGCCAGATATGGCAGCATATAGCATCAAATGACACAGAGCAGTACTGAGCAGGTTTCCAGCCATTGCCCAGCAGTCATGGGGTACGCCGACTGCAGCGGCATTTTGGCATCTCCCTTCATCTTGCCATGGGATGCTCTACGTGCCGTATTAAATAAGGTTTGACTATGAAATGGAGCCTAAGGCAATATTTTTGTTATAGACCTAATACATAGCGTTTTCAACACCAGTGACCGCAAAGACAGCCCAGTCCCTTTGCTAAGGGGATATTTTTACATCGAGCTGCGTCCTGCTTAAAAGCAGCATCAGTGTGGAGGCAGAGGCAAGTTCACCACCCTGCATGTCTCAGCCTCCCTCCTCCTGAACGCACCCGGGCGGCTCGCCTCCCCGCTTGCACGATCCCATTTCCTTTCCACGCCGATTGCCAAGACAGAGGCAGCTTGGGTTCGAGTCTTGCAGCAGGCACAGCCCCGGCAGGCAGGATGCGTGTGGCTGGCAGAGGCTGGGGGAGGACAGCAGGTCGCGCATGCTACAAGCACAGGCACGAGGAAACACATTTCTCTCTCTTGCTAGGGGACATGTGCAGATGCATGCCTGTGGCTGCAGTGGCAATATGATGTAAAACAACAGGATTTGCGCATCCCCTATGGAAAGATACTGTTTGAGGAGAGCATGGCGAGCAGTGAGAGCAGCGGAGGGGTTGCTGTCGCTGGAGGAGAGGAAAATCCCCACCGGTGGTGATGGAGAGTGGGGGCAGAAAGGCAGTGCTGGAGAAGGATGACCAAGCATATCATTAGGTAAACAAAAACCTCTGGACCATCCAGAAAGAGCTAGAGCAGGGGCAAATCTACTATTTGCCAAATTGATTGGTGGCGGTTACCATCTTGTCCAGATGTCCACATGATCATAACGTTCCCACATCTAACCAGATGGATCCAAATGTTTCGCTGTATTTTTTTCCCCAGTTTTCTTAAACTGATACATGGGGTTCAAAAACAGGTGTTGTCAGTGCAAACAAGTAATTAGCTTCAACCTCCAACTGAAAATCAGGCAATACAGAGAGGGCAGCAGCAAACCGCGTAAGAGAAAAAGAAGTAATTTTAAAAAGATAAGTAGCTTTTACAAAAACATGAGAGAAAAATACATACATGTTACCACTGACCACCATAAAAACTCTAGCATGGGAAGTCTGGAAGCAGACTGATGTTTTGTTATAGGGTGGGGTTTTTTTCCCCCGTTGTTCAGACATCTGTTGAAATCAGAGCCGGATAAATACTTTCGATTAAAGTTACACAGTCTAAGCATTTCACCACATCTTTATGAATTTTTGAGGAACAATAATTCCAAACAGTATCCAGTTTTCTCTTATACTGTGCATATCCACATGTATATGATTAGAAGCCATCTAATTTCTTTGAATATGTATGAAAACAGGTCACTGATGATGTCTCTAAACCTTACTGTGAGCAGAATTGTAGAAATCTGTAAACACACAAATATATGTCAGGTTATCAATCAATAATCTGCTAGAAGCTCTGTAGGCGAATTTCTTGCAATTGAAGCCACAACCCTTCAGTGAAGACAAAACTGCACTTCTCTGACATGATGGACTTATCGCAGAGTGGCCAACAGGTCCTAAAAAAAAATTGCTTTTGATTAGGAACACAATTCAGCTTTAGCTTTTTAATAAAAACAAGAAAAATAGCACCTGTAAGTAACCCAGAGAAAATGCAGCATGAAATTTAACACAGGAGACTTCTGGCATGAAAAGCTGAGCTACATATTCAGGATGGGTGGCCTAAATACAGATGCACACAGAAATATTTGTCTTTGACATGCCTGATGGAACACCAGGAATGAATAATTTCCCAGTACCTGAGAAAAAAAAAAAAAAGATGCAAACTGCCTGGTTTTAAGGGAGTAGCTACAGATTAACAAAGATAAGTGTGTCATTGTGATAGAAACTTTACGAAGTACCAAAACTCTATCCTATAAATGGTGTCTAATCTAAACTATGGAACAGCTCAGTTTGTTTCTTCCTTCCCCCAACACTGAAAATAAAAATACTATTTCACAGGGGACAAAAGGGACATAGCCTTATTTTTAGTAGTCCTGGTGAAACTTTGCAAATAACTTCAGGAAACATTTTTTACTTGGATTTTCAAAGAGAACCTTTCAATCTGTTATTTGGAAACCCTATATCATCCAGAAATATATCTGAAACTCTTTCAGGATGATAATCATATAAATCAGAAAACATTATAAATATATAAAATTAGTCTTCTATAGGGCAGTTTTTCAACCTTTCACCAAAAACAAATGTAATTTGGCACAAAACCCCAAATTTTTTATTAAAGTCAATCACTGAACAGGAAAAACATTTTTTTGAACAGTTTTATTAAACAGAGTAAGAATAATGAAATGGGAAAAATATACAGTCCAAGGTATCTCGGAAGGGATGGGATGGTCACTACTGAGGGAAGGAACAAAGTACAAAGATCATGGATACAAGAGGAGCAAGCAGGGCACAGTAGATGAGAAAAGAGGTGGGAGGAAGGTCTGTGGGACAAGAGCGCAGGAGACAGAGTATGATTTCCTAGAGGGAATATGGAAAAAGCACAATAGAACTTCTTTGTTTCAGTTTTATTTTAAAACCACCATCACGTCTGGGTCACAAGTTAGCACACCCTTAGAACTCAAACTGGCTCTACAAGTTTTTCACTCCTTTAGACTGTGTTACTGTGTTGTACTTTAAAACCAGTTTTTCCTGTGGTCAACAAAAAGTCAATGAAAAAGAACAATACAGCTCCAATTGCATTTTTGGTCTGCAGTTGATAACATTGCTTGAATGCATTTGCACAAAATCATTTCTGGTATACTTCTCTGTTCATACATGCATTCAAGTTAATGATAAAAAACTGCATCATTAATGGACCTACTAGCAATAGTCCAGCTCTTCATGATTATTATTATTTTATTATCCTTCCTAATTTAAATTTGGAATTAATTTGGTTTCTTTTAGAAATCAAGACAGGGCGATTTCAAGTATATCCAAAACCTACTTCACCTGGAGATACCTGCCTGAAGACACATAGGCAAGAGGATTGCTAAAAAGACATTTTTGCAGGAGAGCAATTCATGTCAGAGATTCATGAGGCTGAATTCATTTTCATGGTGTTGATTGTACTTGTAGTTAGCTAGTTTCTTAAGAAGACCAATAAGTCTTCTTGCCCCTTTCCATCCTGCAAATTGACCCAGGTGAACCAACTTGAGGAGTTTGCACAGACTGTTTGCAGAACTGTTTGTTTAATAGACTGATTAATATAGACAGGAAGTTTCCAGAGCCCACAAAAACACCTAAGTCTATAGTAAGTTCCATTAAAACTTAGGAAACTTTTCTTCACCCCTTACGCTGGTTATCCCTGTGTGTCCATCGTTCATTTCTTTCTTGCCCAGTGCCAGGAATGCCTTCTCCTCCCTCTCTCACTCTGCACTTCATAACTATATGCCAAAGTTACAAGGCTTCATATAACAATTCTATTTTTAGCTGCTTGTTCTCATTGCATTTTCTGAGCAAGATAACATCTTTTTCTGCAGTTTTGATATGGGTTTGTTATTATTTCCAAACTGATGAACATGGCTAGGATTGGTGGAATCACCTGTGAATAACACGGACTGTAATTTTTGGCATTTGCTGTAACTGAGCAGTTATTTACAGATATTTTTTCCATTATGACCTAGCTGCAAGTACACCTGCAACATTAGCAGATATATGGTTTACTTGCTGTGCCAGTTACAGGAGGTAGCAGTTAAACAATGAAACACAGTGGTTTTAGCTTGTTTGTACTTATTTCCCTACTTACTTCCCACCAGTCCCAACTGGTTTAGTAGCCCTCTCACATTTAATGTTCTTACAATTAATTCCATTCCAATCGAGTGATCCTTACAAAGCTAATGTCAAGGATCATTATCCCAGTTCTCCATATTTATATAGGGATGGATGGAGAACCAAACAGAAAGCTTAGGTTCTTTGCCTGAAATCCCAGCACAATTTAAGGCCCCTTTGAACTACCAGGCTGGCAGTGTCAGACTGTATCCTGACCTGAAGGGGTTAGGGGCATAAGGAGCCTTCTAAGGGTCCCACCACGGCAGGGTGCGTCCAGCATCGGCAGGTCCTGCACCTCAGTGGTGGGAGCAGAGAAGGGGCTCTTTTTCTTCTACACACCTCTTTCATGGAGATGTAGGGCTGCTTGCAGTCAGCCCAAAGTGAAAACATAAAGTTTCTGATGCAGGAACCCATTCCTGTTCCCAAAGTCAGGAGCAGGACAGAGAGCCCTGTAGGATTCTTCCCCTTAAGAGAATTGTTTTGCACAATAATATTTGAATTTCTCCCTTCCCCACTCCAAAGTCTGAAAAGTCCTATTAGCCGCTCTGACAGCTATTCCTTCTTTCTACACATTAAAACTCAGGAACCCCCTCTCCTCCTTGCCCTCTCAACTGCCACTGTCCAAAACAATCTCCTGGAGGATAAATTCTTCAAGAATAATAGACTTTAAAAAGGCTATAAAGATAAAACTTTGTAAAGAAGGAAGGAAAACCAACAATGGGAAACTGCCCTATCTAGGTTAAATACATATTTTGGTATACATACTATTTACGCAATAGAGCCTAATGGCTTCTTCAAAAGCCATTAAGGTGTATTAAGTAAATACATAATTTGGTACGTGAGCTAATTTTGAAAGCACATTATTCTGTTTACAATACATTCTTTCAGGTCTGAAATCTACTCTTCTGAAGTGCCTAAAGAGTGACTCACAAATGGATCCTTAATCCACAGCAACGAAATCACCTCCTAAAACCAGACCGGCTGTCTTAAAGTTTACATAGATGGTTGGAAAGAAAAGAGAAAAGAATCCAAATGAAATATTAACCAGCTGAGTGCTCTCCAGTGTACTGACTCTATGGGATAAAACATACCACCAGTGATACTCTATCCACCTAATACAGAACATGCCATCTGAAATACCACTGCATGTGAGATCCACATGTGAAGGCATGCACTCAGATACAGCAGGAGAAGGATTAGTGGAATGCTGCCTTTCACTGTGAAGTAAAACAAATTAAATGAAAAGTGATGTTTCAGGAAAGATCTATTTTGTATTGCATAGTATGTGAATTGATGTAATAAATGACAACAGTAATTCCTTTTAGGGATTCATCCAGGCTAAGACTGCAGATCCAAATACTGAGACTTTCAAAAAGTTGGGATCTAGGTCTGAATTTTTCAGTTTAGGTCATTTGTAGTTACAGTGAACATGCTGCTTGTCTCTTACATAAAGGACTGTGTAGCAATGCTGAGATCTCCAGGAACCTCCTAACTTTTTTTTGAAGGCGAGACACAAATATCCTTTCTTCTTACTGTGTGCGTTTTGCAGCAGGAATTCTCATTTCATGATGAGTGTGCCCATCATTACAAACATACAACTTGGCCCAATCCCCAGCTGTGCCCAATGATTTAAATGTCAAATAAAAATAAGGATAATACACAGGCATTTCTGGGGAACGTTATGGACTTCCTTCCACTCATGGCAGCACACATGGCAGTAGATTGTAGACCAAAAAACGAGTAACTAATCAATCTGTATTTTATGACAGAGGGGAGCAATATTTGGTTTTGAAAGTCATGATGCGGGCTAAGAGGTAAAATTTTAACTTCCTGATCTGTCTGAGCACAGGTTTGAGAGCCAGGAAGTTCAGTGCTCCAAATCCAATTACCCAGAAATATTGACCTGTCCTCTTATACAGATGACTCTAGCTATTTATCCTAAAACTTATCACGGTAATGTCTGATATACAGAAGTACTATTTTTTCCATTTTATAGATGGGGAACTGAAATAGAAAGAGATTAAATAATTTGCATCAAGTCATATAGGAAGTTGTTAGAGGATCTGGGGACCAGATTACCTCAATTTTGCCTCAACACCTTGATTACAGGGCATTCCTCAGAAAGGCCATGCTGGTAACAAAACAGCATACTAAACAAGATGTGATTAAACCAACATAAATGATACATACTAATAAAACAGATTTCTTTGTCTGAAAAACAGGAGAAATTTAAGACAAGCAATAGGGTGGGAGGCCTAGATTGAAGGAATAATATTCAATGTTAAGAAAATGAAGTCGTAAAATCTTTGTCAAGCATTGCTCAACTCTTCAAACCATATGGAGCATGACTGCTGGGCTTCATATAATGCCCCAAATGTTTTTCATTTTCTATTCCACCGTTCACAGCAAAGGCACAGTGCTGTAATCCCGTCCTTCCGTTAACTACCAATTGTTTCTTTTGCCAACCTTTTTGCTTTAAAATATCATTTTTTATGAAGGATAATGTTATATAGTGGAAAACTGTAAAAATTTTATGGATAGCCTTGGTGCTGAGAAAATGCATTCTTTCAACAGTTTTATTATATATATTTTTTTTTTGTCCATTACACATTTACAGGGTTTTCTCCATTGTATATACGTGTGGTTTATAGTTCATTCTAGACAAAAGGCATTATGTTAACAGTCCTATCATTTAGAACTTTAATTCACTATTATGTTTTTACCTTTTTGTGGAAAGAATGATATTATTTTTTTCCTTCTTGGTAGTGCTTGCTGTTGTTAATAAGAATAATGGGTGATCCTAAAAAGGGTTAGGTGTGAATAATCACTCAGTGGTTCAAATGTGTCTCTGAGCCACAAGATCAAGTGTGGAGATCCAGCTCACAACACATCAGATGGGATGATTTAACTCCAATATAAAGCAGGCTTACATGTTATGTGCCCTCAGTCAAATGTTAACCGGTCTCCCAGTCTCTGTGCTTCCCCCATGTCATTTCAAGCATCTGCTAACCATCTCTAGCTCTTGTGGCGTTCATTCACAGGTAAATCAAGAAGAAACATGCTCATATCAAAAGAATGAAATACATTTACTTCAACTTTAAGAGACACCTATAAACTCTCTTTTGACATTCTTTCCTACTAACCAGCCCAGTCCACTCTTTTAAAGATTGACATTTCTTTGCTCTACATCAGGCTTCAAGCCTTTAAATGTCAGCCTGGACTCCAAAGGTCTACTTATAATCTCTGCTGGTTCACAACCACCCTGCTGCAACCCCTACCTTTCCTTGAAGCTGAACTCTAAGGCATGGCTGAGCCGCTGGTGCCACTTCTCTTTCCTGCATGCTCTGTTAGACAGTCCAGTCCAATGCAACATGAGCCCAAGGAAGGTTTCACACTGCTAACAGAGCAACCTAGTCCAGAGACAGCTAGGTTACTACAGCTAGAGTGAAGCCAGAAGATGAGAAACTGAGACAGCAGAGGGTCAAGAATGCCAATCAGAGAGCGTGACCTCCTGAAAGCCTCCTGTTATGCAAGTTCATCAGCCAAAGGTTTTTGAAACTTTTACAGTGATTAATGGGGTCCAATCTGAGAGGAAAATTAAGAGCAAGTTTCTTTTTATGGTATGGGATTTTGATATGGTATGGTCCTTAAGTTTTCAAGCAGCTAATCACATTCACAAGTAATTAAATACTGCAACTTATCTTCTTTCTTTTCACCATAAATTGGTATTTGCAGCAACACAGAACAACTGCTATACTTATACGGTTGTGAGTTATTTTTAGCTCCATTGTTCATTGTCTTTCATACATGCTAGTTAATGGGCAGTCCCTGAGCACCTTCTTTCTCCCTCTAGCAGCAAGGGAGTCCATCCAAAATAGACATGGCAGATAAATCCTTTTCTTTCCTTTTTTTTTTCATGAACACCTAAGGGAAGCAAATGACTTTCTGAGCATAAAAACATGAAACCTTAGAATCAAAATATGATGGAAGGCAGACAGTGCACTAATAAATATAAGAAGCATATATTCATAATAATTTTGATATACTTTATTTGAGACTAGTTAGCTTGACTTATTTACACAATGGTGTGAAGAAAAATATCTTCATCAGCCCAGACTATGAATTCATACACATAACCTTAAAAATCACTCACAGAAATCTGTGAAAACAATTTTTGCTGTCTCACAGCACAAAACATTGCACTATTTACTACCAGCAACTCTTCTGCTACCAGACATTGAGGCAGGCAGAAGAGGCTTGTCCCAGACTCATGGACAATCTTAGTGACTAGTTGCTATATTTTCACTACTAGCCAGAATCACCTTTAAGCACTTAAGTCATCTATGTCCTCCAGTAGTTATTCCCACTAGCTGCCTCTGTGGCTCTGCTTTTATATGCTGAGTCACTCCAGCTTTCTGGAGTGTTTCTGTTATTTCAGGAAGGATGAAGGATGTCCTGAATCCAGACAGGGTCTTTATCACAAGGGTATTCTCTTCCATATTCCTCATTCACCTGAGTGCTGAAGGCTTTATTACGATGAGTGCCTCAATAGTGACATGCTGGGGCTCTTCACAAGAAGACATAAGTCTTATCTTCCCCACCTTTGTAACAGCAGTTTGGAACAGACAAATGCAAAGATATTATGAAATGGATGTAAACCAAACTCAGCATGTTCCAGTCCAACCCTCTGGTTCTTTAAGAGAAATCAACAGAGTTTTTTTGCACCTATGGACTGGTGGTCTTCCACCTCTCGCAGGAGGGAATCAGGCGCCTGCTTACATGAGCACACGATAACACAATGTCAGACTCCACCAGAGCAAGCACTGGGCCTGGAGAAGGCTAATACAACAACTCAGAAGACTGTGTTAAATTCCCTTCTCATTTAAGTATGCCCTCTGTGACAATTGGTGCGGTTGCAGGCAGGAGCTATACCTTATGATGATACATGGGGTCCATACTGCCTGATAACCAGTTTCAGAAAGCCTCAACTTCTACTAGGATAAGTTGACCATACAAGACTCAAACACAGAGGTGGGAGACATCAGTCAGATTTCCTACCTAGAGGTGGCTAGATCATCAAGAAAAATTTCACATAATAATTAAAGTAAATGTAGCAGGATATTTGCAAAGGGAAAACCCTGAATTTCCATCTGCACAAGAAAAGACTTGCACTACTCAAGTGAGCCTCTAGTTATGTGTTCACATCGTTGAAGTAACAGGAGTTATAGATTGTGAATACTTATAGCAAACTGTTCTCAAATAACCTACAAGCCAGATCAGAAATTATTTAACTAATAATTTGAAATGACAAACAGAACCAAAAAAAAACCCAGCAGAGTATTTGCAGACCATTCATAAACAGGAGAAAGAGATTAAATGTCAGATAAATGATTCATTATGGATTATTCATTCAGCCTATGTGTGAACATGTGACCAGAGAAAACCAGTCATATCCATTCCCTACTTTTTTGCTTTAAATGAGCATGCTCAGTATAAGCTATTGTTCAGTTGGGTTACAGAAGCATTTCATAAGAAGGGCTTCCCCATTTATCACTCAAAAAAAAAAAATTACAATTAAAAAAAAAAAAAGTGAGGACAACGACCCTTCTGGAGTCTGAGTGCATATGTTCAAAGTAACTCTGCTGTATAAGCCAACAGAAAATTGGCCCCCAAAATGACTTATAAAGGGATTTTGTAAGACATGAACAGAACAGCATGGGCTCTGGCTAGGCAAAGAATTCAGAGTTGTAATAGAAAACATTTATTTGGCTACAGCTAAACATCCCAACACATGTTAGCATTTGCTGCCAATATGCTTCCTAATTAAGAACAACATAAAATCATAGGAAATCCTGTATCCCTGTCTTCATGCACTTTCCTTGTATCTTCAGTGTCCTGGCTCTGTTTCTCAAGTATAGCCGGCACAAGAGAAAGGTTAATTCAAAAGTAATGTTTTGCCAGCCATTAACGGTGTTGTCATTAACAAGATTAATGTACATTCCACTATGCATCACCAAGTGCATTCCCCCTCCTGCCCCCACCCACCCTTTAAACAACTGCTCCTATTAAAACCTAATGAGCACAGCACAATTTAAAGAATAGCACCATTTCTGCTGGGCAAAGTGTCGTCTGTAAACCATATAAAGCTGCAGGATTATTATGGATCTAATTGAAGGGCAGCTGAAAAAAATCTGTTCTCGGACTACGAAGTCTTGGCCATGTTTATATATTTTATCACAATGAACAGATTTCAAGATGAAGGACAGACTAGTATCTGTTTTTCTTCCTAGCCCCCTCTTCCTTCAGTCTCTACTCTTTCTTCATCTTAAACCTTTCAGAGACTCCCGCTATGCACAGTCCCAAACCCAGGTTACCTCCAACTCATCATCCAGTGATTACCGCACATATAAACAGTTGACTGGATCCTTCTAAACAATCATGAGATACATTTTTTTATAAGCTGCTCTTAGAGGACCCTAATTCATCAGCATGGATGGAGTCTGGACTCTCTTGCCCAGCCAAACTCACTGTTTTTTCCAGTGGAAGCAGCAAACAAATTGCTGAGCAATTATACACAGTGCTCTTCCTTCATTTTCATATTGAAGTGGCCACCAGTTTGGAGTTCCAGAGATCAGCCATGAGATGCTTCCAGTTTTTCATCAGGTTCTTGAGAATTTTCAGAATTATTTACTTTTTTTCCGGAAAATCCATACTCTCTGCCCTGCTCTTTTCCTGCTTGGTTGCTTTACATTTCTGTTGCCCCTCCCCTCAACTTTTTTTTTTTTAAATCTATTTATTGCCTGTTTTTCTTGGCTCATTCTCACTTTCCATTTTTCATTATTAGTTCTTTATGATCTTCTGTTTCCTTTTTTGTTTTTTTCTCTGTCATGGCTGCTCTCCCAGTTGTTCTCCTCTGGGGCCCTGAGTTTCCCTTAGCTAATGAAACAAAAGCTGCCTACCTCTCTTGCTTTTGCAGTCCAGCTGTTTCCTTTTTAAAATATAAACTCATCTTTATTCAGTGAAGTTCCTGTGCAGGGTCTGATCCTTTAAGAGGAGATTGCATTTTGTGACAGCGAGAGGGAGGGTAAAAATAAACTTTGCTGGAGGAAAAGCCCTTTGGGTAGAAATCCACCCAGCTTGCTCTTGAAACGCAGAGCCTCCTCCAGTAAAAATGGGTCGTTATTTTACTTAGCACCTCTTGGCACCTTGACATTGCAAAAGTCTCCTTGACAGTCTTCCCTCCCTTTTCCTCCTTTAGTTCCTAAAACCTCCCACCTTGAAAGCTTAAGGTTTCCTGGCCTCTGTGAAAGTGTAGTCTAACTAACACCACAAACCTGGATTTTATATGATTAGTTAGTGAAAACTTGCCAACTTTAGGTGCAGCCTGCCAAGTCAAGTCAATTTACTGTGATGCTTTGACTGTGCAAGTAGGCCTTAATCCCCCTTTAATCTCCAGTGTACCCTTGACATCATGGAAATTACTTACAAAGCTAATGTCATCAGATGATCCATGTTAGCTATTTCAGTGAATGTTCCTCTGCACAATAGAGCAAGTTTACCTTGTAAGACACAGGGCCCAAAATATTTTCACTTAATGAGCCCAGCAGATATCATCTTACAAATGGGGATGAAAACTCCTTCTTCTGCACTATAATTCCCCAGGCCTCATGTGACTTAGAATTTACATGCTAGCCAAGCATCAGGTCACTGTATTTTATTTCATGTCTGATTGATTGGATAAAGAGATTTACATAGTAGCCACAACAGCTATGAGATATTAGGAAGGCAAATTTCCCTTTTCAACTCTGCAAGGCCCTTCCTGCCCTGAAAACATTTGGCCAACATAAAAATTTCTATGAGAATCATTTTTGATAGCGTGTTCAGACATCAAGAGCATAAAGGAAATAAAAAAATAATGCCATGTTGTGCATGTGGCAACCAAGATGAAAATTAGCATGTCTAACAGCAATGAGCTAATTCTGTTATTATTTATTGATTTAATAATAAGGACTTCCATTTATATAGTACCCTTTATCTCAAAATGACCCGAAGTGCTTTATATACCCCCAAAAGATGACTTGCAACCTATGTAAAAGGATGATTTTGCCCATTACAGGAGCATTGCCAGTGCTGGAAGAGGAACAGGACACACAGCAATCTCCTGGGCAGCCTGCACGAAGGCTAAGACCAGGGTTTAAGACAGGAAGTGAAAGGAATACTATATCCCCTTGCATCTATAGGATGAGTTCACAATTTGGAGAGGAGCATGGTCACTGGGGTCAGCTATCTCCTGTAAAAAAAAAGAAAGCCTAGAGGACCTATTTTAAAGGTCTTCAGAGGTGGAGCTTGCTGTTGTGTCAGGAGGGTAGTGCTCTGCATAGACAGTTTGTGATTAAGGAGAGAATCATTAGTGTCTTAGAGGGAAGAGGAGCACTTATGAATGCTCCTTCCTGGATCACTTAAGAGGCTTTTAGGAGTGTCTCATCCCAGCACCATTCTACCTCTTGCTCATTTAGGTTTGACATTGCCCTTTAGAAGCCAAGAAGATGTCTAACATTCATTTGCATGGGAACAGGACCAGATACTGAGCTTGTGATATAAGATGAGAAAATAACACACAGCAGAACATCTATGAGCAGCCAGATCCTGAGAAAAGAACATGTACATCTATCAAAATGAAGGTGTAAAAGATTGTACGTGCTCTGTATCTGTCTACAAAGCTGCTTCTTCACTTGCAAAGTGCAAAGTTGGATGTGCAGTACCAGTATTTACATATGTTCTTGGCTCATTTGAGAAAAAAATGCCAACATATGTCTCCAGTCAACTAAAACTTTGCCCACTGTGAGAGGAGATCTCTTTTCTTCCCCAGACATGTGGCCCCTGGGACAGAAAGTGGCAGCTCCATGTCAAAGGACCTTACAACATTTGAGGAAAAGAGCAAGATATGAATCCAGATTCAAAGTTTACATGGTGAATAGGTGTCTCTATCGATAGCGCTAATCCATGTCAGCTTGTGAGATAAAAGGGAAGTAAAAATTAACCTGAGCGACAAAAACTGAGGGAGTTTAATTAGGAAGGTAAGGTGCAGCCACCCTGTTTGATATTTAGCTAAAACACTGAGCTAGCAGCCTCCCAAGCTCTCACAGCAATTTTTAACTAACAGATGCAGTCAAGCTTTCAGTTTTATATTGCCGTCATAACTCATGATACACAATCTTGGGCTGTTTTCAGAAGGTCCGTAGAACGAGGCCAGCTTGCGATTTCATACCGGGGGGCTGCAGTGCTGCTCTGCTGCCAGCACCTGTGCCCGACATCTGATCTTAGGGCTGGAGCACATCCTCTCCCCCCTCTTCCCTCTGCGGGACTGGCTATGCCAAGCCAGCGAAGAAGCATTCCAGCAGATTATGAAGTACAACTATCTTGGCCCTCGCAGCTCAGAAGAAACTAGACCTAATAGGAATTTCACACGCCATTCTCATGGATCTAAAGCAAGCTATATGGGTAGGTCTGTAAGGCAGTTTCTGTCCATGTGCTCATCTGTGACCATGAGACACGCGGATCCCTAAATGCTATGATTAGGTCAAGGATAATGGCAGGGACAACTGCTGCGTTGAAACATGGGATCAATGAAATGAACACATTCTTAGAAAAGGTGGCAAAGACGTAAATGGGAGTCACTGATGCTTCCAGAGAATGGCTTGGATTACTGAATTCATACAAGGAAGAGCGTACCAAACATGAGGGAGAGAGGCAATGTGAAAACACATCATCTCAAGTACTGCCTTAGGAATATTAAGCCCTCCTAAACAAAGACTGTTATCTCTGAGCCAGGCATTTGGATAGAGGGAAGTATGAGCCTAACTCTAAGCCTCTGCAACTCTAATCCTCCTGGGACAGTGACAGGAACGAAACAGTCTGTTCAGAAATCCCTCAACACTGTCGCTCTTTTTATAGATCCCAAAGCGATGGAATGAAGAATGGAAAAGCACTTTGGTGTCACAAAGTGCACAGGAGGGGTCATGACAGATCAGATGATTGAAAAGAAAAATATGAAATTCATCTTCTCCTGAACTTTAAAAAGGGGAAAAAGAAAGGAAGTTCACCACCATCTCCAAGCTGAAGGATCCAGAAAGGGTTCCCTTTAGTCAGGGCTTCTTCCCAGAAAACTTTTTACAGAGTCCCCACAAAAATTCAGCAGCTGTTTTAAAGGGAATTGGTGGGCATTTTCCATCAGTTTTGGAGGTCAGTATTCTGACTCCTGGCTGTCAGACAGGTGTGTTAAATGCGGTTAGGGCCAGTCCCATGAAAGGTATTTAGGCACCTCACTCCTATCAAAGTACCTAAATATCTTTGTGGTTATGGCCTTTGGTCTTTGCATAAGCTGCAATCCCAGCAGAAAAATCTGAGTCCTCTAGACAAGATCTTCACTTCTGCCTGATCCAGGGTAATTCCAAGGACTACTACTCAGAATACTGGGAGAATGGGCTGTCATGCTGTTTCCGGGCAGACAGCACTTTCAAATACCCAGCTAACGCTAGATGCACACCGGGCTCCAGTGCCAAGCTAAAGGATAGGAATTGCAGTGAAATCCTATTAACCAAGGGCATTACAGTCATTAAATGAACCACTGAATGCAATTTTGTGTTGAGGAACAAGGGGAAGGAGATAAAAAAAGGAAACCACATCTCATGAGGGAAGGGAATTCCCTGTCCTCTCAGAGGTAAACTTCAGGCTTTGGTGACATCCAGAAGTTTCAGAAGCTAAGCATACGAGAAATGACATGTGTTATTTTTTTTAATCTCTTTTTTAGTGCAAGACTTCATGCTTGGACTTGTTTGCAACCCTGATATTTTATGTTCCCTTGTGCCCTTTAATACTAAAGGTACTGATAGGCTTTACAGCAATGCAAACAGAAAGCATTCCACCTGCATCCGCCAAAGCATTTAAAGATTCTATTAATCTGATGTCTTAATTGTTTTTGAGATTAGGAAACACCAGAGCCTTTGTTCCCACAGCCTGGGTGCTCTCCTAGAGAAGTGGTGGAGGTTGTTTTGGTTTTGTATATTGAGGTTGTTGGTACAACAGGGAAAGGAGCATGACTCAGTGCAGGTGATTCATAAGGGTCACCAACCAGAAGCCAATTTCCTTGAAAGCTCATGACATTTTGCAGTTCAAGAATAAAAATGCTCTACTGGGTTGTCCCTGCACAGTAGCTCTGTGGTCACAGTGCTCCTGTTCCACCCATCTATCTGCTGTTGTCAACCAAAAGTAGAAATTATGTTGGCTCACAGTTCAGGGCTGTTAAATTAGGAGCAAAGTGATCTTATGCCAAGTGAACTAGGCCATTCAGACTGATTATGGCTCTTTCTTAATGTCAAGACAGGGTCAGAGTGGGATGCAAATGAGATTACTAGAGGGAATAAGAACAGACAGGGATCAAAAAGAGAGAAAGAAATAGTGTTGGGAGGAAAATGGAAACCAAAGCAGGAAAAAGTAGGCTACCAAACTGTCTCCACTGGGCTGTTCAGGCAAGAAGGCTAGAAATCAGTGAACAAGATTGTCAATAGCCACCGGGTAAGCAGTGTCCTTGCTATTCACCATAAATGTACTGAAGCAAGCAATAACAAGAAAAGGACCTGGTAAAAGTGTTACCCAACTTAGGCAATGCCCTGCTCAAACCAGAAGAGAACATGGTGGAGATAAGGAACTCCAGCAGGAAGCAATAATAAGATCTAAGCATCTGTAAAACGTTTCGTGGAGAGGTATCTAGCAGCATAGCTTGGATGAACCAGCAGTGATTCAGCCTTAGGTCTGAGGTGATAGCGATGGGTCCTGGGTCAGTGAAGAAGTAGACTTTCCAGATATCACCTGGAAAGATCAAATAGTACAAGTAAGATCAGATCTGGCTGCCGTATGGACACCACCTGATTTGTAAATGTACCTGTGAGCTCCAGGATGGTCCCTCCTTTTCCATGCTTGTCTTTTTCTATGAAATCCAAGGTGAATTATTTCACATACAGGATAGTCCAAGCTAACAACATTTTGAGTGTCACTTACCATGTATTCATGAGGACTTGCTGGGATTTGTAGCTAGAAATGCCTCTCAGACATTATCCAGCCACAAGTTTTACAGCAGAGCAGACACTTTATGAAGTGGCATATCTAAGTCACCATGTAGACTTTCTAGTGGCAATAGATTTTTTTTCTTCACTTGAGACACCTATGAGCTTATTTACAGAGTCAATTAACAAAAGATAACCTCCCATTGTGCAATCATCAATAAATCAATTGTGTTAATACTATCTTGGAATGTCCTCCACTATTTACTTTAATATTGTTGACTCTTGTCACTTAAGAAAGCCAGCACCTTCAAGTTTCACTTGATTATAGGTAAATGGATTTTGTAGTAGCCATTAATAAATATAAATTGTTTTGGAAAATATTTAAGTTTGTCAAATTTAACCACTTGCTGAGCATTAAAAACTACCCCTTATTGACCGTGTTTAACAATTACTTCAAGAGACAGTTCCACATTGTAAGGTTATACTACTGCACCTATGTATTTTGTTGGCTTACTATTCTTATAGCTCCTTCCAACTGTGAAGTGTGATTATTGACATAAATGTATAAGTTAAGACTTAATTAAACCAGCCAGGCAGTAAAGTGCTTTTCTATTATTTGGCAGATTCCTATCCCAAATAGTTTACTTATCCATAGGTGATGTGTTGCTGCATTTACTCACAGTGAGTAGCACTTTACTCCATGAGCAGTCCCACTGATTTCAGCTCTACGAGCATGTATGATGCCACATCCATTAATGTTCATCAGCACAGAAGGGTCCGTTAGTCACGCTGAATTGTGCCTGCTTCCACAGCAGAATGATTTATATCTACGGGACCGCTCAGCATGAGCAAGGACAGTGGAATGTTTCCCTAAATAGACAATATATAGGCATAGGAATGGGGCGGGGTCCTGTTAAGGAAATCCGATGCCCTCAGCTCATTCTGCAAGGACCTCCACCCAAAACTTCAACAAGAACATGCTGCTTTCAGGGCAGAATAAAATTAATGCCAAAGGGGCAGTTTAGATTTCATTGCAGGCTGTTTGCAGTCTCAAGCGGACAACATAACCTGGGTTTTGGTAAGCATGTATTTTAGGTTTTTCTTTGCACACTTGAGACACTAAGAAAGATTTTTTTTTCATGGTATGTCTCCAAGACAGCCTTAAGAACTTCTACTTTTTCAAGGACTAAAATAGAATCAGGGAAGTTGTTTAAAAAAAAGATGACTGAACATAGCTAGTGTAATTCTGATGCCATATTACCTTTGAGGTAAGAAATCAATTATTTCACTTATTCTCCCATTGCTTCAGAAGTCAGTAGCCTTGGCAGTAAATTGAATATTATGCTGCTGCAGACAGCATCTTCCTTGTCAAGCATCTAGCTCCATTCTTCTCTTGATGATGATTGGTGACTTTAAAACTCACATGACTTCCAGATAATAAATGAAAACTGTCATTGTTCTGGGGCTGCTGGGATTCATTTTTTTTCCCTTTCCTCTGCTTTGACCTCATTGTGATGTATTGTCTACTTCAGGGTGTTTGGAAAAGTAAGGGAAATACTAGGCAAGGACTTTTAAAGAAAAGACAGACCTCTAATTAGATCCCTCCAAAGGACCCTGCAATGACTCTGTTTAGACAGACATTAATGGATAGGCCTAACTTCCATGACTGTAGTGTTGTCCTGGCCAAAACTGAGCCCAGACGGAGGCTTTTTGCCGGTGCCCAGGCTGCTGCCAATCTCATCTTCCTCTTCACCATGGGCTGCATGTCCCTGAAGTCCCCATTGTATCAGTGCTGGCAGTTGTGTGAATGCACATGCAGCAGAGTCAGCTCATTGAACAATCTGAAAACCAACCTTGTGGAGGTATAGAAAAGACAGTAGCTCTTAGTCAGGTCAATCTGGCCAGATAACTAGTGTAAATGTGAATTTGATTGCAAGAATATGTAACTAAGGCCAGAACAGCGTTTTATCAGCAGCCTATGGCTAGGTTGACCATGCACTGACCATGTCACCACTCCTATAACTATCTGCACATCTCTGCAACTCAAACATTTGACATTCATCCATTCTTTTTTCAATCAATCAGGAAAAATTTTGCTTAAGCAGTTTTGTTCAGAGAATATCTTTGGCTCAAACCCCACACTAGACAGTCCCTGAACTTCAGGAAATTTCAGTTCTTGTAACTCAGTATAACTTCAAACACAAACTATGTTTCACTGTTCATATGCTTTTTGAGTTGCTCATCTGGGGTATAAATCAGAATGAGCTTTCTGGAAGAAAGAAAATATTTTGTGTTTTTGGAGGCCTGTAGTGGAGCTGGAACTGAACCAGAGGAATATGGGAAGGCACGAGCAGAACATAACAGAGGACTGGAAACTTGCTGACAGGGCATTTTCTTTGAAGAAAGGGGCTGTGAAAGAAAGGAGTCAGGGCTGGATGAAAGATACAATGTAAAAAACAAGAAATTCAACAGTTTGGCCATCCTGCAGTTCAGTCATCATCATGTGTAGGCAAAAAATGCAATCATACCATGCAACACTTTTGGTTAACCTCTTAAATGAAGGAAACCATGGACACCAAATATGGTCTTTACCTCTGCTTCTATGGCTGCATATTGAGAGCTGTGAGGACATACTGGCTAAGGGAGACACAAAGTCTAGAAAAATAAGTTAGAGAAGGAAAAAAGCGTATGGATCATATCTTTCACCACAAATTAAAATAGGTTGGATATGTATTGCTCTTAGTTCCATAATGGGTACATTTGACTCTCTGTATTCATTCATTATAAAGCAAAAATATTAAAAGAAATTAAAGGAAGAATAAGTCCTGTTCAAAAATAAGGGAATATGATGCAGATAAAATGTTTCTTTTAAATCCGGGAACAGAGGTTACGAATTAAGTGATATAAAAGGGCATGTAAAATGTATGTAAATGGCCATCATTTAGCATCAGAGAACTCCAAGGCAATGCCCACTGATGACAATGGTAGTTGCTAATTTTCCTCAGTGGGTAAATCAATCCCCAGGTTTTTGAAAGTCTAAGGCAGCATTGCCCACACATGAAGAAGACACTGCGGCAGTAACATCTCTGTTATACCACTAGGAAGTACTTCTAGTTATACCACTAGGAAGTGCTTCTGAACATGTATCTCCTCTGCTGCAGTCCATATGGTGTCAAGCATTCTGTTGGCTCTCCACAAATAAATAACAAGATAGCACATATCCCCACAGTATGGATTTATGCTTCTGCCTTCTGAGGTCATACAAAAATAAAACAGGAAAGTAATAATCATGGAAATTATTCTAGTGCTTTCATATATATATATATACACAGACACACACACACACATATATATGTATATAACAAAATCATGCCCTAACCACTCACCTTGTCAGCATACAGGCATTTAAAATATCTCCCACCTGCAATGCAAAGAACACATGGCTGAATAACCCAGTCTCCCACTGAACTAGATGAAGAACTGAATGATACATTATAAATATAGACATGGAAGCTATCAGTTCTTAATCTCTTCCTATTATATCTAGATCTTTAAACAGTCTTTCAGAAGATGATGGGATGTATGAGACAACCCCTGCACCTTTTACTCACTCACCCAAGTGATCCCCATCCACTTGGGTACAAAATAAGTAATGCAAGCAGAATCTGTATTTAAATAATTGTGGCATAATAGAGGGAGTAAAGGCTAAGAAGGAGCTGTTCTGGTCCATTGGGTAAATATTATGATCTTTATAGCGGAAAATAAATGCCCAGCTATCTATGAAACCAATAGAGCTGTTCCAGTCTATCAAATTATAATTTGTGTTTTTAAAAAACAATTTTAAATGGAGTTGCTCTGATCTATAGAGCACATTATATAGCTTGGAAAGACTCCGAATACTTATTTATCTGGAAAATATAAACAGCTTACTATAAATAATAAGCATCTTGGGGGGTGGGGAGGGGAATAAGCCCTGATTAAATATGTCATTGCTTTGCGCATAAAAGCAGATGAACGCAGAACACCACTTCCTACAGGAATATTACATTTGAGCCTTGTCCCTTGTCTCACAAGCTAAGATGTGTCAAGTTAGGTCAGTCTTAGATGAGAGACCTCCAAGGAAGACATAGTTATTGCAAGGAATGGTGCTGACAATTCTACTTTATGCACTGTCCTCTGAGTCAGCACTGAATTCATTTTCTAGCTTGGCGCTGAGGTGTGCTGAGTTGTTGTCTTTCAATGATATCTAAAAGAAAGCCTACCCTCTACAACTGCAGCTCATTAAAGTTTCCGTGGCATGCTTTGCAAGACTGGGGTGCCAAGCCAATGTTCTGAAGAGGTTCCAACAGAAATAATTAAATTGTCTCTCAGGTCTCCCTGCAGTTTCAATCGGATGTGGTATGCTTCTTCGGTTTCTACCCTGGTGTGTTGTGTCACTATACACCATTAGACAGCTGTTGTGCTTGAACCTTGGGATAACTCCATATCAGTGGTGGGTGACGCTAATTCAATATAACACTTATCCTACTCACAAGGCTTTTGGCGGCTTAATTAAGGTGCTGGTTGGGAAAGCTCTCGAGAAAATGTAGCATATAATTATTTTTCCCTTTTAGTCATATATTTACGTGTTTATCAAATAAAACATGGAATTATCTCAATAAAAAGCAGGAATACGGCATATATTAATGGCTGCAGCACCATGTCTACATCTCTAGGCTAAGATGGATTTGACCAAGTCCTGCCCCTCAGTCTTTCAAGATAATAATGCACATTTTAAAGAGTATTTTTCTTTGTTTCCACAGTGCTGTAACTTCAGGTCAAAATGTCAGAAGAGCTTGATATTCTTGCCTTTTCTCAGGTTTTGTCGTACCGTTATTTAAACATAGGTTTTTGGATTTAATTTGACAATCTTTATGTAGTTGCTGGCATGGTAATTGAGTCTACTTGTCTTTTTCAGGACACCAGAAGATCTAACTAAGTCAGAATGTCTCAGTTACAGTCCAGATTTCTATTTATTACCTACCTCACCAAGAAAGACAAGGTGAGTTATCATTCAGTACAGAAAACCTGAAAGGCATTTATATGCTTGAAGTACTGTATAACCATCCTGTACAGAAGCACAGTGCTTAAGTAAATGTGTTACAGACTGGAGAAATCCCTTTGAAACAACACTATTGAGCCCAAATGAGTCTATGCAACTGAGGGTAGAAATCTAGAAAGCTTACCTCCCACCCAGGACCAAAACAAACCCCTTCAGAGATTATTGATACAATGGCTTATGACAGCTTTACAACTTACATTCTGTATGATAAATTCAACATGAAGTGACAGTCACAGCAAGTGTTCAAGGCTGTAACAAAAAAAAAAAACAAAACCAAAAAACCTAATTTTTACTGAAGTTAGAACTCCAATGAACAAAAAAATGTGAACATATACCTATGTATATATCAAAGCTGCAATCTCTGTAAATGCCATCACCATTGCTTATGGCAGGGATGATGCTAATATTTGAAAATATTTCAATAGGAAGCCAATTTCAGACCTGCAAATTGTAATCACAAAGACAATATTTCAAGGCTCTTCTTAGGAAAGGATGTTAGTGGACCAAGGGAGAAGAAACCTGTCTGTTCCACTTATCTCTGTAGCAGATTGGATGAGGCCATCCTACACATGAATTTGAGTGGGAAGTGCCCTCAAATAGTTTTTCATCCTGGGTTACTGCTTGTCTTTTTAAATTAGGCACATTTAGTGAGAAAAAATATACATAGAGTTTGTAATCATGGGTAAAAATTTGTGTCACCACTTTAGGCTTTAATCCAATTGTGCCCCCAGAGTAGCCTTTAGCTATTAGTAGAATATATGGTAGAGATATCTTATTTGTGCTCAGGTTAATACTGTAAATCTGAAAGAAAAAAAATGAAGATTTACCTATGGTAATTCTTTTTGAAAAGCATTTTATTATGCCTGCATGGTGGACCTATATTTTTTCCTGTTGTAATGTATTTTAAAACAAAACCAGAAGCAAAGAATATCAGTGAAGATTTTTTTTTTCTTTTACTTTCACTGTGCCATTTGGCTGAAACAACCTTGTACAAACGTCTGTGAATTATAAGTGGTATTTAATTTTTGTTTGTCACGTCAAAAAAAATTTAGGTAGATAATCTTAAGCTATGAAGAGTATTTTTAGCTTATTAAAAAATGTTGACATTTACTGGCCAAGAGCCTGGCATGTAGTTGCAAAGGTCATCAATGAGTAAACAGACATTAATGGTTAGCTGGATAACTGGTACATAAACAGGTCATATTAATAATTAACACAGAGGAAACCTGGCAGCTTACAGCAAGCTTAGGAAAATAGCTAATAGAAATAACTTCAGAAAGGGCAAGGACCAATATTTAAAAAGCATCTAAAAATTAAACCCAGAGGAGCCTAATTTTAAGGCATTCATTTCCCATTCTTTCTTCTCTCTCACAACTTATGAACAAATTATTTTTTAATTCATGGAGAGTAAAGTTATTTGAATCACTGAAAAAAGTATTGCACATCTGTTCATTCTGCAATTGATTCACAGACTGATGCTGTCTTGTTGACAACTCTGCAGAATATAAAATAATTAAAGAATTTATTTCATCCCCAAATATATCTGGTTAGGAAAAAAAAAAAGATAGCTCCTCCTTTTGTTCATCATTGGAAAGATATTAAAATATATAAATATTTGGATTTAATGTTCCATCAATGCTCACTATATCTGCCTATTGATTCTAAGTAAAATATACTTTAAATTGCCAGTGGTAAAAGTCTTACCAACACCTTTTTTTCTAAAATATAAAGTCTTAGCATTTCTCTCCCATATCCTAAAAAGTGAGATTATTTTTTTTTCTCAATTCCTTTTGGCTTGTCAGCTCAGCAGCAACTTTCCTGTGCAGCCCTATCTGTTTATTCCAGACCAATATGAAAATTACCATGAAGCCAGGCCTCACTCTTAGGTCCACAATTGGTCGTAGTTGACTTGACTGTAAATAGGTCCCTGGTCATTCAGACTAGGAAATAAAGGCAGCCATATCTGAGACTAATTGCATCTCTCCTGGCATGTTTTCATAATGCAAGCTTCAATGGACACAAATCAGTCGGCTTCTTACTTTTAATTTAATTATTATTTTAACTAAAAATGGTACAAAGCTTATAGAACTGCATATTAGAAGGGAGTGGAATTTCCAATATTTAACAATAATCATCGTGATACTCACACCATGGGAAAACATAGAAAAATATTTCACTTTTTTCAGAAAATATTATAGAAAGATATTACACTTTTCTAGTGTTTAAAAAATTGCTGCTTTTGAATATTAAGTAAAACAGTGCTATCTGAACATTGAGTAAAACTGTAGAAATATCTAAGGTCACCTAGAAGATACAGTCAGAGAGCAGAGCAATAGGAGAGAGAACATATTAGGGAAGCCAAAGAAAAGTAGACGGAATATTTCGTGGTGCAACAGAAAGGGTTTCTGATGATGGACTTGAAGAACCAGGAGTCTTCTGTGGACCTGCAGATGTAACAAAAAATTTATGCTACACCAACAGGAGAAGAGCCTTTCTCCCTTTTACCAAAATGTAATTTAAAGTTTTCTTAATGATATGCAGAAGTCACTATCTCTGTGTGCCAGCATATGGATTTTATATATGTGGAAGTATTTATGTGTGCATATAGTTTATATGCAGTCTCAGGCTTATAGTGCAACTCAGCTTAATAACTGGACTAAAGAACTGAGAATTAACATCATTGCTATCATCTCATGAACATGTGACCATTTTATTTCGTGGTTCCTGTTCCCTGTTTGCCAAATGAGATCTACTTCATGATACCGAAGTCTAGTTAATGGTAGTGAGCTATTAATACATACATGTTTTATCCACCACTGTAAAAATATTTCTTGTTACAGTAGAATAAGAGGAGGCAAGCTGTAGATACATCTTTGTCCTTAATGATTTTAAGATGCAGACAACTATATGCCAAATATGCCTCATCTTTTGGCATCCTGTTTGGTGTGACCTGAGGCTCAATCCCACCTAAAGCACTTCACTCCCACCCTCCCCTCATCCCATGAACTCTAGTTCTGTCCGAAGACCAACACATGTAAAGCTGGTACTAAAGGTGTCTGTTTGATCTAGATTTGAAAATACCTATTCACACGGTAGAAACCTCTGTGAAGGATGAAGAGCTCTCCATTTGGAGTGGGTGTTTGATTTGTTAACTGCTTGTTTCTGTGGCTCAGAAGATTCATGGTCACAAAAGGTCAATAGTTATTGGTACGCATTGCAACAAAAGTCTGCTTAACTTTTTTAGAAATAGACCATCTTCTATTTGTCCAAATTCCTTATTCAATACAGCTAAGGTTCTCAAGACATTTAATGGCTACACATTAATATACAACCTGTTCTTACTCTTGGGCAGCTCTATTTCTTCACCCTGTTCTTTCCTAACATGTATCTTTTTCTCATAAATTCACCTTAAAAAAAAATCTATCTTTAATTAACTATGTCATTCTTTAATCCTTTTAGTGTCACTAAAACATATATTGAAGAACTTTACAGTCTGAGTCAAAAGGGCATTTTGGCAAAAGAATATTGCAGTTGTGTTGCCTGAAACATCTTAGAAGGTAGTGTCCACAGGGAGCGGGAGAGCTCGGTGAAATACTCGGTGAGGCAGATGTAAATAACAGTGTCACATTTGGGGATGAAAACCAGTTCATGGTTGTGCTCATTAAAAGCAATTTCTGTGTCTCTGCGAGGCTCCATGGAAATGGGGAGGTCTGCACCCCAGGCAGCAGATACCACAGCAGCAGAGAAAGGAGGCTCGCTTTGCACCGCTAATCCAGTTAATCCTGGTTATTTCAGGGTTCCTTCCATGGCAATGCAGAGGGTGATGTGGCTGGGGGGGAAGGGATGAGCCTGAAAGAGGTAGTGGGCAAGGGCAGAGGAAGCAGATCCCCCCCAGTCCTCCTGTTTTTCCAGGGGAGAGCTGCCGAGCCGGGGTGACTCCAGCCATCAGGCCAGAACAGCTAACACAAAGCGACACGTTCGTCCTCTGAAAATTTTACCGCTCAGCGGAAATAACGAAGCTGTGCATGGTGGACACGATTTCCCCCCTAGGCCCTCATTTGGCAATCCTTCCCCTGCTAAACCCACCGAGAAGATCCAAAATAGAGACTCTCCGGAGGACGGGACGAAGGAGCACATGCGCGGGTTCAGCTCCGCCACCCAAGCTCCAGCCTGCTGTTCCTGTCAGCAGGGCAGGAAACTGCAGCACGGACTGGAAACGTCTGGAGAAAAATGTGTTCGAGATTTCAAGGAAGAAAAATAAAAAAAAACACCAAGAAAATAAACTGAGATATAAAAATGTGAAAGCCATTAAAAAAACACTGTTTAAACTTAAGAATAAATGCAATGGCATAGTCGCATTCTTTAAAAGCTTTGCTGCGCTCAGAATGGCTTTGTTATTAGTGATTCTTAATGCATGAGATAGTGGTTTGGAATAAATCTTTAAGTAATTCAAAACAAGGACTCTTCAGTAAATAGTTGAAATTAAAGGGGGAGTTAGAGTCATCTGGTTTCCATTAGGATGATAAAATAGTTCACTTGAAACCTTTTACAAGATGCTTTGTTACTGGGAGGTGTCTGTGCATCTCACTCCATCACTAGCCATTTGACACAACATAAAAGGCTTCAAAAGCCATGCTAGGCCTCTTAATCAAAAACTAATTGTAATAGATATTGGGGAGTGTTAACACTGTGACCGCTAGGTTGTATCTTCAGTATATAAGCAGGAGCGAACATTAAACACAACCCTGAGTTGATAGGGCTTATCAGAATTTCAGAGTTAAGTGCTAAGTACTGCAGCCTGGTATCTGCATGCTGTTGCTGTGTACCACTTTTGGAGTTAATTGCACTGGAGGACTTCATCTTCCCAACAAAATTTATAGCATCGTCAGAGAAATTGGAAGCCTGCTGAAGAAACTGCTGCAGTTTACAGGAGTTCAGCGAAACCACAGGGAAAAAAAATTGCGGTTTCTACTCCAGCAACAAAGGCATTTGCTGAGGAAGAGGGGTTCCCCCCTTCCGTCCCTCCCTAGTTTACCCCATAATAAAAATAAGCTGTTTCTCCCTCTTGAAGCTTTACTTGCTGCTAATGCTGTAGCAGAATAATTACGGCAGCAGCTCCCCAAAACAACGCCGCCCCTAAAACTGTCACTAAATTGGCATACATGCTTGCTTTACATTCCCGTATGCCTTATTACAGTTGTCGACATGAATATTCACAGTACTCATGGAAACAGCTTTATTGATTTTTCTGATACAGGGTGGGATCAGAGTTACTGGTTTTAACTTAATTCATGCATTTTTCCAGATAACAGATGACCTTAATATTTACACACTATTGCACCATAATAAACTCAGGCCAGATCCTCTTCTGTTATATGAACTGTTGAAAATAAGAGTTCAATTTTTTTAAACAAGGAGCTCAGAACCAGACTGTCGTACAGTGAGGAAATCGGAGATATGGCAATTTACTCCAGCTGAGAATGTAGACCACAGTGTAAAATTCCTTGTTCAGCGCAGTGAAGTGCATTAAAAAGACTACTGCTGTTATTTCTCATGAGTTCATTATAACCTGTATGCTACCAAAATCTCTAGACAGCTGTGTTCCTTTTTACTCCAATTTCAAACAATACAATTAAAAAAGCATTTGATGAAATGTAGACACTTCTACCATTTACACTGGAATGCTGGCACCATCCAAAATCAGCTAGTCTGTAAATACCAGATTAGGATCTGTGTAGCCAAGGCTTTCATTTTAGGAAAGCATATTCAAAAGAAAGTCTCAAGCTTTCTTGGTGAAGAATATTCCTTATTTGTAAGACCCATAATTATCTCAAATGTTCAGATAAGCTGGGAGAGCTGCAAATGTTAAAACAAAACATAAGGAAACAGTTTTGGACATTGAAGTGGAGGCAAATAAGGATGATGTACTTTTCCCCTATTAGTTTACTATATAAATGAGAAGACATTACAGAGTGAAATTTAATTAAAGTAATTGACCAAATTGCATTTTGTAGTAGTTATTGTCGTTAGCAGCCCTGACTCCTCTGTCAAAAGGATTTGCTGAAGATTATTTCTAAGGGGTATTTATTATGAATATTAATCTCTTTAGTAAGTAGCATCAACATATTAAAATTCATTTGAAGCACTTTATGGAAGACTGCAAACAGAAATGACTGGTGAAAAACAAGGTGTCTAATCATGTTAGCTTGGTTCACACATGGTTAAACCAGAAGTAGAACAGGGAGAGGAAATGTAATAAAAGGTACGTTGGTTATATTATGATGAAAATGTGCTTAAAGGGTACCTGATTTCCAAAGAAATTCAGGCTGCACTACCAGGAACGCTGATGACTCTGCTGCTTAAGGCAGGTTTTTATATAGTCTTGTGCTGTCTCACTGGAAAAATCTGATTCTTCAGCCCATGTGTTAATTCCTGTTTGATCCTTTTAATGATTGTTTGCAGGAAGTATGTAATTAAGGAGGGCCACAATTCCTACAGAGAACTTGGTTCACAGGTGCTATCCACGTTACTTATACCAACAACAGACAACTTGGGTTTGGTATTTAATACCCCAAATTGTATCCGTCAAGCCCCTCTCTTCAGTAGGGGGAAGGACACACTTTCTAATTACAGTGCATGCATGAATGGCTGTATAGAGTTGCATTGCTGTCTCTTCCAGCAACTTAGATTATGCAGTTTCTTCTTTTCAATGCTGCTTGATCTTCTTGTTGAGAAAAAAATGTGGAGGTAAGATGAGAAGGTAGGGATTGGAAATGAAAGGAAAACACAAAGGGATTAAAACTAGGAATTCTTGACCCACTCTTTTCAGTTTTCCATGCTCTGGAGACAGGGTTTGAAGACTGATGGTTGTACGCTAGAGGGACAAAAGGTGTTTATGAGATAGCCAGGGTTGGAGGTTGGGTCAGTCTCGATCCTCCTTAGCCTCACCTCACCCTTCCTCTCCTCCACCTCTTTGCTTTGAACATTGTTTCCTTCCCTTTCAACAACGCCATCTGCGACTTTCATACCACCTGTGTTTAAAATAAACACCTGACAGCAAATAAGCCCTAAGTGTACACAAGTTGGACATCCCAAGTTGTGTTGCAGCTCCAGACGTCAGCTTCTCTTGTCCTTTTAATAAAGGCTCAGATCCCTATCGTCTTAGCGCTCTGCCTCCATTTTGCCAGGAGGCATTCCTTTCCCTTCCTCATGAAATAGGCTGAACATTTTCCCTGTGTAAACATTGTTCCACATCTGTTCACACTGAAGAACATGAGAGCACCATTTCTCAGAAACCTTTCTGGCTATGTGTGACCAAATGTACTGCAGAGGAACCAACATGAGGTCAAGAATTTCCTTAAAGTTAGGGCTGGGAAGAGTCGCTTCACCCCATTGCCGCAGTTCCTACAATAACTTTTTTATAGGCTTTATCTACCCATTAGCACCAGTCAGTGTGACTGTGACTGCACAATCCTTCTGTATAGACCAGGGCTGTGGCAGCCACTGAACTACTGACCTGGAAGTAAAAACCCCAAACTAACTATTCCTGAGTAGAGTAAGAAAGAGAAACCATTTCTATTGCTGAATATGGCAAAAATCCTTAAGGGAGTCCACTGATTACACTACTGAGATTTGTATGAACTAACTAGGGTAAATAATTAGACTATATTTTAATTAATATATCAGTGCCTGCTAGCACAATATAGTTAAATTTGTGCTACTATTAGAGCTGAATGAAAGAAAATTGTCCTATTTGTGGTGAAATTATAATCATGATGTTTCCAAGAAAAAGAGAAGGCAAGAAAACCCTGCAACTCTTTTTTTGTGCTGAAAGAAGACAAGAGGTGCCTTTAGTTCACCAAGTGCCCATGTGCCTCTTCTCTAGGTAGCAAACCTGAATATGGCAAAAGCATCTCTGGTGAACAGGGAAATGAGCCACACATACACACATATATATGTGACACAGATCACAAAATGAGGGCTAAAAATACAGCTCAATTATTCAAAGTATATAATTTTTTTTCATGCTTGACCTTGTTACTACATTGAAGCACCCGTGTCACTCGAAAGGGGCCTTCTTGCACAAACAAGAAAAAAATATCTGCGCATCGCAACCCAGGCTTTTCCCAAAACCTTGCTTCCTGGATAATGTTGCAGTTTTGGGGAACAGACAACTCCCTCCCCATGGAGCGTTACCAGAGGTTTTGCAGGACCAAAAACGATCAAGCTACAGGGTAGAGTTTTTCCGTGCCTCCACTATGAATCAGACTTTCTCCCTCACTGCCTGAGGAGGCAACTCCTCACTGTCTTTCCATCAGGAGTAAGGAATGAAGGGATAATTAATCCTTTGGACTTGCCTGTACAAGAGAAGTGATCTTTGCTACAGCAGGCGGTGCAGCCTGCAGCCCTGTGCCCATGGTGAGGCCGGGATCCAGAGGTCTCATCTGCAAGTGAAGTCTGTTGGAACTCCTTTATCTGGGGGATCAGCAGGACCCAAGAGTAAGGGATGTGGAGGGAGGGCTTGCCAGCAGAAAGGTGTGATGGTAAGCCCTTTGCAGCCACCACTCTGATGACCATGGTGGCCCCTACTAGGGCTCCAAAGACATCACAGAGGTACACCGATGGGTGAGCCTGAGACAGGGAACAGCTTTCCAGCAGCAAAGACCCCAACTCTTCAAAGAAAGCCTCGCTGCACTGGCTTTGCAGGAGGAGAGGCTTTCTGAGTCTACACTTCCCAAGGTGGCAGCTGATCTCCGCTCTGTGGCAGCCAGCGTGAAACACAAGGGCTTGATTTTCAGAAGGTGGGAGGCTTAGCACTTGCTGAAAATAAGACCCATTTAAGTCGTCACAACAGCAGTCACCTTGAAAGATTTAGGCCACGCTGTCTGGTTAGCTGGCCGTTCCCCTAGCACTGTTGCATTTATCAACCCCCCGCAACAATTCCCTCCCCTTCAAAAAGCTGTTTATTTTTTGATCTCCCCATGAAAGTTAAGGTGTCACATTGGTTAATATTATCGCTCCTTCAAACTTCTCCCACTTTTGGCCCACACAAGGCAGAGGATAACCCCTTCCTTCTGCCCCAGCATCACTTATCAAAAACACAGAGTGAAGGAGGCACCACACAATTCAGCTTTAACATTAATCTTCCTACTGGCTTCTCATTATCTTGCCAATAAGATGATCTTCCTCACACCACATTTCGATATATTTGACATCTGTCATAAAACTCAGGTCACACATATCTGTCTTCTGGTAAAATGAGTCATCCTACAGAGACCCATACTATACTGTTCAGGTCTTGCCAGAAATAATTATTGATATATTGTCAACACATCCAGCCTACTGTATTAATAGGAGTCATAAATTACCAGCCTTTTTCTTCCCTCTACCTAGCAACAAAATGAGAGGACATACAGCAGGAAAGCAGGTACATGGCATTCGGGTGATGGGTCCAGGCATGGCCATTCACTGCTTTCCAGAAGCTTTGCACAATTTAATCGTATTTAAGAGAGTAACTAGTTTCAGAAATTATTCAAAACTAGTAATGACTTTCCATTTGTTTTGGTACCTTATGGTACCATACAGGTTATGATCTCTCGTCAAAACAGCCAGCTACTAACCCCCCAAAACTTGTAGCTGATAAACAGTAGCTATTTAGGGGAGAGAGGTTACAGACAGATAGAAGTTGGACTATCCTCAGCATAATGTCATTGACTGCACTGAAGAGAGAAGTTTAACCTGTTCTTGGTACTTGCTGCACAAGACAGATGCAACTTTTCTGTTTCATCACGTATATGCAATGCTCCCCAGTTGATTTCATTAACAACTTAGGTATGTTATCTTCCTGCTTTTTTTCTTTTAAAGTGTAAGCTTCCATAGCTAAAGCTGAAAGAACAGAGATTACAGCCATGGCTAGAGGAGATGAATAGCCTTTCCCACAAGCAGTATGCTCCTGCAGAACAGTCACGGGTTTTAAACACCGACACAGTTCCTTCCTGGGTTGCTAAAGTGGGTTCAGTTACAACCTACTCGCAGCTTAGGCTATCACAGGTTCCCCTTGCTCCACGTTTTGGTATCAGAGGCACAAGGTCGAGGTGGTTAAAGTGTCTTCTTGCAGACCCAGAGAGAGGAGCAGAAGCTTTGCTTTAGAGCCATGACTGAGCTGTAAAGTGGTACCTGGGAAGGCAGTGATAGACATCACATGATGTTCTGCTCCATCGGCTGCAGAAAAGGCCATTAGGCTTGTGTGATTAAGGTATGCCAGTCTACAGCCAGGCAGGCTTTGACCTTGACCTTTAGCAGGTGAATACCATGGTTTGCAGCACTCTACCTTTGCTCTCTGGAGTAGGGACTATGATTGCCTTGTTAGAGAACAGGGAGAACAGGGACCACCTTGGGGAGGACATTCCTTTTGTACCAGCAAGCCTCCGAAAGCTGCTATGCTAAAGAACATGAAGTACCTCCTGCAGGAAGGCTTTGGCATAGGGTTTTGTTGAGGATAGAGACAGGGGAGGGCAAACCCACCAAATGTCATCTGCACATAGTGGACATGACGTGGGAGAATATTCCCTTTTGCACAAATCCAGCACAAATCCTGATCCCCAGCCCCAGTGCCAAAACCTCAAATCTTTTTGTGCAGCCTTCATTTGGTTTTGTATGACCCCAACTGGGATGACACCAAGAGTGAGTTACACAGGCAAAGGGAGTCTGCACATCACAGTAATGTTCCACAGGCCCAGCAGCAGCAAAAATGTCACCTCAGTGTTTTACAGTTTTAGCCCTTCCATATATACAGGAGCATTGAGAGCACCTCAAACTAATTAATAAGCTGCTCTGTATCTTTGTGCATTACCTTTCTTTTCCCCCTTTGATTTGCACACAAATTATTTTTAGAAAAGGGAAAACAGGTTTCTTTTTTTTTAAAAAAAGCAATGAACTGATGTCTGACACTGCTCATCTGCTCTGTTCATCACCTCAGCAGTGTATTAGGTTTGTTGGAAGGTGAAGGAGGGAGAAAACACGGAGCGTGCCTTCGCTCCTGTCACGTCCCTCACCCCAAAACCTCCCAGGTTCTCAACAAGCACCAACTCCCTTCCTTCCCCCCCCTCAAAAAGCCCTGGTGGTTATAATCACAAAATTCTGGCATGTATCTCTGACCTGTACTCTGTCCACTTTCCATCATTTTTGTAAGGGAAAGATGTTGTTACAAGGCAGTTTGTTTTTATGGGGTACCTGTGGGTGGCATATACCTGGGTTAATTGACTTGGTGACACTAGTAGCCTTACACTGTAGGCACCATGAGATGGCACAGGCACATCAGATAGTCGGTTCAGGTGTTGAGTTCTTGGGCAATTCTAGGCCAAGAAAAGTGACCTGAAGAGACCATTTTAAATCCTGCTAATTACAGTATCCCTGAATTTGCTCTAGTTTTTTTCCAGGTTGAATTTAGCAAAGATAGGAGTGCAGAAAGCCACTCATGCTTTTCTGCTTGGGCACTGAGTTCTGACACAGTGGAGGATGTTGTCTTTCATTATTAACTTTGGCAGCATTTAAATTAAGTAATATCTTGACAGGGGAAAGGAAGGGAATGAAGGGCCCTGGGAATATTTTTTTCTCCTGTTTAATTGTACTGCATTTGATGTGTTCCAAAAAACACTAGAAGATCTGCTCTTCAGAGACCAAAAAAAAAGTTTATAAACCCCCACTAGTTGAGGTAGTTTGGCAGCACATAGAAGGATAGAGAATTATCATCTGTCCAGGGAAATCCACCCCCTGCTTCTCCCAAGCCTCTTTCAGCTGGTGCATGCAAGATGTTCCTGCTCACTTCATCCTCAAACATTTAAACACTTTGAGGACCACACACCTACAGTACATTATTTGCAGGGCTTTCTAAGCCAAAATCCAGTGTGTGTATCTGTGGGTGGGAATGGCTGGATAATGTTACCATGATAGCTGATGATAATATTTCTACCAATTGTTAAGCTTCCTAAGTCTCCACTTTGTGAATGCTTCAGCGTATCGTCTTCTGAAAAACACGGCCTTCCTTGCCTAGGGAAAGGTACAAGTCAATAATGTGTTCATGCGAGATTATGTAGGAGCCTCTGATTTACTCCAGAGAAAAAAGTCTCCCTTACACAAATGCACCTTTCTAAACACTTCAGGGGTCACATGGTTCACTGCAGGATTGTGTCAGTACAGCCATAAAATAAGGCAGCAGTTCAAGCTGTCTTGGACTAGCAGCATAGCAGGTATTGCAGAAACACAGATGTGCCATAGTCTGAGCTGTTTAAAAGCGGCTGCTTGCTTATGAGCACTCTGCTTTTAGTCCGAATAGATGTTAGGAAAATGTGTGAGGGATGAAGGAGTGTGTTCCTTCAGTGTTTCAGGAAAAAAAAGTGTGGGAGGAGAGATAATTTTGATGAGTCAAATTCCTAATTCCCTTCAGACCTGGAAAGTCAGTAGGAGTTGCTTCATTTTCATCTTAACATGCAAAGATGGGTGAAGTTAGAACAAAGGAAGGTGGAAAAAAATAAACGAGCTTCTTTATAAAGTGAGTTTAAGGAAGACCAAAAGAAACAGCAGTGTTCTTTGTGTAAGGACAAAAGCAAAAGAAAACTATTATTCTGCATAACATACTATTTATCTCAGAATACTTATTCAGGCCCTGGCCTCTGGGAAGTCCTCTGCTCATCTTTTTTCCATTTCCTCTGCCATGGCGATTCTTCTGGGCTGTTGCATGCCTCAAACAAAGCACAATATCCTCTGGGACTTTGTTAAAAATACTGTTTAAGACTAACTTATGGCCCAATTCTTCTGACATCAACATGCCTTTGCTTCATATTTTCCATCAGTCCCTCCTCTTCGTCCACTGCATCAAGGCACAAAATTCTTGTTTTAATCCAAGACATTTACAAATTAGACCTTCCTATAACCATTCCCTCCTCTCAGTTGTTTTCGTCCCAAATCAATCAAACCTGACTGTCCACTTCTCCCTCAAGCAGTAGCAGACTTAAAACTTCTCAAACTCCGTAAATTAACCATAGTTTCACCCCTCAAGACACTCCATCGCACTCTTACGTTGCAGCACATAGAAAATCTCCATCTTAGAGTTCTTGCTTGTGACCTGCTCATTATATCTACAAAGTTGTACACACGATAGCATTTGCTAAAGCATTCTTTTAATCTTGCTAGTTTTCCATGTCTTTCTTATACAATGCCTTCTCCTTTCTTGCCCCTTTAGGTCTGCTCCAAAATCCAGTAAGTTATGGGGTAGGGGGAGAAATACAGGTTTCCAAGGCTTTATGGATCAAGCTCTAATCCTACCAATTCTTTTGGGGATTAATTTACTACCATTCCCAATTTACCTTAGATTTAGTCCCCAGCTTTCCCTAACTATAGTTATGATACTCAGCAGTTTTGCACCTCAAGATCTGCATGAATGATCTGGGTAGCCCGGGGGCAGACAACTTCTTTAAGAGATCTGTGGGAGGTAATTTAGAAATGTAAACCTATTGTTAGAGTGTTTAAATGTACCATAGAAGAGAAAATTCCTATGGATTCACAATTCAAAATGAGTTGAAAAATCACAGTTGCAGATATTTGTAGATTGCCTGATACTAAAAGGTTCTGACTTTAATAAAACCATCTGGATTCTACTGTAAAATAAACAGTAAAAATTATACTGTTCCCATTGTTGTGTTAGGCTCCCATACTCTTATTCTGAGAGGTCCCCTGGCTTGAAGGAGCACTCTTTCTTCCAGAGAGCACTGAAGAAATAGGTTATACAAAAAGTCAGTCTATGCACAAGAGAAAAAATAAAACAGCAGTAACAAAAAGCTAAGCAATAGCAATGAATCATGCATTTCATTCGGAAAGCAGAGATCTCTAGTTTTGTTTATCTTTTGTGTGAACGAGTTCCCTGGTCTGGGTTCCTATTTTTTTTTAAAGTCCCATCCCCCATCACGGCAAGCTGCCTGCCCCAGCTGACAGTCTCATTGTCCCCATGGCTGTCGTGGGAAGTCATGATAGATGGCTACACCACGACCCTTTTAGGAGGTGCTTGTTCATATTATGCTCAGAGACCTTTTTTGATCAATAGTCAGTTCAAACCTTTTCACTTGTGTATACACACAAATATATTTATGTTTATAATATACGTATGTATAAATAAGTGGCTGGAGAATTGTTAAGATGAGCAAAACTACTTCAATGGGTTTCAGCGTTTTGGACCCCAAAGCAGCAGTATCTCATGAGTAAATGTGGTCATTTGCAGCCTGTGCAATATTTTTTCAATATTTTAGTCAAAGGAAGAACAGCCAGAATATTTTCATTGTGGGGAGCACAGAGACTTGAAATAACTAGGTTTTGATACTAGCCATATTGCACTTCACTTTTCCTCAGCACAGAATGCCAGCTTGTTTCTTCAAATTAAGACAATATGCTTATAGTGATGAACCTTATTGGCCATCTATCTTCCTTTTGTAATCTGGCTCTCATCAAGCTGAAATGAAGCCATTTCTTCTGACTGTGGCTGATTAAACACAGAGTAAACCTAGATCTCTGAGGAGGCTCTAATGATTCTCCACAGGCCTAGTGTCAGCCCGGCACCTGCAGCATTCAGCTTCCCCATTTCCATCATAAAATGAAGCATCTGTTACAGAGAAGTGTTATCTTTTTATCATTGATGGTATCTTTCTGTTTGAATTCACCTACCCCATTTGGTATAAATTACAGCCATTTCATATGTAATGAATGGTCACACAGGATGCACTCTGGTTATTGTGGGTTAAAAGGGCACAAAATCCTTTTACTAAACCTTTATTTAACTTGGTGAAAGTTAAGACTATATGGCTTGTGTAAAACCTTCTTTCTTACAACAAACAGGAGGAAATACTTATCACAGCTTAACACTGAAGCATTTTGATATTGCTTATCTAAATACTGGCCTTTGAGTTTTTTGGAAGCAATTTCTGGAGAAATATTATTAGTTGCAGGGAAAAGAAACAGAGAAACATGTTCATGCCAAAGACATTTCTGTCTTGGTAACTTGATTAACTATAAGCCTGAAATGTAAAAGTAGACAAGATTTGTTTGCTAGAAAGGGTAGTTGCCAACTTAGAACCTGCTGTAAATCCCACAGAAGTCAATTGGCATATTTTCAATTATTTCAACAGCGTTTGTTTGGATCAGGCCAAAGATCAGCTACCTGTTTATATTTTGTGTGGTCCACATGCTCCTCTATGTTTTACCTTCTTCAGTTTTCCATCTGAGCTGAAATAGGAAACTTCATCTTAGAAACAATTTATTTTCAGCTGATGGGCATTTGGGGCTGTCCTGGTTTCAGCTGGGATAGAGCTAACTGTCTTCCTAGTAGCTGGTACAGTGCTGTGTTTTGAGTTCAGTATGCGAAGAATGTTGATAACACTGATGTTTTCAGTTGTTGCTCAGTAGCGTTTAGACTAAAGTCAAGGATTTTTCGGCTTCTCATGCCCAGCTAGCGAGAAAGCTGGAGGGGCACAAGAAGTTGGCACAGGACACAGCCAGGGCAGCTGACCCAAACTGGCCAACGGGGTATTCCATACCGTGTGACGTCCCATCTAGTGTATAAACTGGGGGAAGTGGGGGCGGGGGATCGCCGCTCGGGGACTAGCTGGGTGTCGGTCAGCGGGTGGTGAGCAATTGCACTGCGCATCATTTGTACATTCCAATCCTTTCATTATTGCTGTTGTCATTTTATTAGTGTTATCATTATCATTATTAGTTTCTTCTTTTCTGTTCTATTAAACCGTTCTTATCTCAACCCACAGGTTTTGCTTCTTTTCCCAGTTTTCTCCCCCATCCCACTGGGTGGGGGGGAGTGAGTGAGTGGCTGCGTGGTGCTTAGTTGCTGGCTGGGGTTAAACCACGACAGGGGCATAACTTTGCCAAGCATTTTGTTGTCTGCTGCCTACAACATGGATAGTCCGGACAACTTCACATCTCAAAGAATAAAAGAAAAACTCCCAAAGACACTACCTCGGAAGTAAAACTTTACTCATTGCTCCTTGAAGGAGTAGTATAACTGATGGGAACAAAACAGTTGTAAAACAGCTAATTCCACCTATTAACTTGTAGCTACAAGATATAGAGGTGGTGGCAACAACTGCATAACAGCCTTCCTGGTCACAAGAATCTGATAGACGTTGTTGTAACATAACAACCACTTCAATAACATCTAAAGATTGCAAATAAGAGGTGGCTTTCTGTGTTTGATGTTGTAACTATAGATAAAGTCTTCAGTGAACTAAAAACAGCACAGAGATACTCTAAAGTAGCTTGCTCAGGTATTGGTATGAGACTACTTGAAGAAGACCAAAGATCAGCACCACCTATTTCTTGGCAAATTCTTGGGGTGTTGAATCACTGAGGAGTTAGATTAAACTCGGATAGGAAAGGTAGCTACAGCCCACAGCATTTCATTCCACTCATTGTCCTATGCCATGCTCTGAACAGGACACGCCACCACTGAAGTCACTATGATCTACAGCCCAGCATAGCTCAGTAGTCTTCTCAGGCTTCACATTTCTCCTATATGATGAGTGTTAATACGTTCTCCATCTCACCAGGATCGCCTGAGATTTCTTTTCTTCATTTTTGTTAACAGGTATAGAAGATGCAGTGGACATAAAGTAGTATTGTCAATGTTCTATTGAATTACAGAAGTTGAACAATCAAAAAAGAAATTGTAATCACAAAAAAAAATTATAACCACAACCTCTTTGGTGGATCATTTGCCTAGTTATTTTTCATAGTACATTACAGGTGAAATAATTCAATAGCATAAAAGTAATTTAAAGCATGTACTTTATTGTCAGGTTTAAACTTCCAAGAACCTGTTATCTACAGAGAGCCAGGGGTTGCTTAATGGACGCATTGGGAAAAAAAAAAAAATCATCTTTGTGAAAATAAGGAAGAGTGAACAATTTTGTACCAACGTGCATTTTCATGATCATTTTGCAAGCCTGCATTATGTGGCCACTTTCTGCTGATCCATTTTGTAGCAAGCAAAATCATATTGTCCTACCACAAGAGCACACTTGTTATTCAAAATAATTAGGACATGAGTCATCTTAGTATCAAAGTTGGCATTAGTGATATATGGGGCTGATGACTGATGAGTCCAATGAACGTTTGACTCATGTCGACTTAAAATATGCAGCTGAAAAGCTCAGTTAATTCAGAAGAGACACAGCATAGCAGTGATAGCATCTTGTAAAAGCAAGATCCAAGACAAGTAGAAATGCAGTAACACTAGTGATGAAAACAGCTGAGGTCTTTGGATTTCTCCAAGCAGCTGAAAAATGGAAGAACTTTTTCATTAAAAAATTCAAAACTCAAGTGTTTTCCCCTTGACAAGGTACAAAATGTAATAATTTTTTTTCTACTGTTTACATGATATTCTTGTAAGTGCTGGAATTATTTTTGTTCCCTGTCCATTTCCTTTCATTTTTCCTTTTTTTTACTTTAGTTGAATAAGTGAATGATATCCAAAATTTCAGTTTGGTTTGGAAAAGTTATAACAGCAGAAAGAAAAATGAAACTAGCTCAACCACTTTAGAGAGTTTCAATTTTCCTTTGTTCCCTGCTCCAGAATTAAAGATTTGGAAGAGTTAGTCCGAAAATAGGAAAAATAGGGAGAAGAAAGATGAGGAGTGCAAAAGGAGGAAAAAGAAAAATGATGGAAAAAATCCAAACCACTACTTAGTCTTAGAGGAAAAAAAAGAAAAATGAGGAAATAGGTGTTTAACATTTATTTCAAACGAAAGATAGAAATAGGAAAATCTGGAAAGGAGCTTTTGTTTTATTCTCTTCTCATGGATACCAACCATTTCCCTGTCAGCAACTGTCTAATTGACTAATAGAGTTAACATGTGGCAACTATTTTCAACTGTATTTAGCTAAGTCTGCTGCTGTGTTTCAGACATAAGGAAGGCTTCCAATGCCCAATAGCTGTCTGTTTTTTCCAGCTTTACTATGGGATCTAACAAAAGCCATTGCACCTAATAGCCTTTGACTTAGTTTAAAAAGTAGCAATGTTTCCATATAAATATGTTTTAGGACAATATCAAGGTCTGAATCTGCATCAGATACAATTCATTTTGAATGCCAGCTTTTGTAAGGACTTCCACTTGGTATCCCAGTCAAAAAGGTGCCCCAAAATCAACTATCTTCAAAGCTGCTTCATAGAGTGGTAAAACTAATAAGAGCTTGTATTTTAGCAGCTGGACACCCTGAGGGCAAACAGAAAGCAATCAGAGCCAGAAACTGCAGTTAGTGTTTTCTTCCTCCATGGGACAGCTTTGGGTGATGCAAGGATGTTCTCCACCTTCGTGTTAGATCCAAATGTTGACTGCCATTTGAGTTAACAGGCTATAAAGCAGTGGAGATTATTGCAACCTGCATATTAACCGGTGACTGTAAAATTTAAAGGACCTTGTTTCTATCTGACACCTCAAATAGAAACCTAATTTGCAATGGGTCAAAAATAAACATTTAAAAATTGGGAGAAGAATACACGATTATCTCCCCAACAATTCCAAACACCAAAGTATCTGATCACAAGCTTAATGTTGAAGGATTTGAAATCTCTGGAACCAGTCTTAGACTTACAATTAGAAAAAAATCCCCTAGAAAAAAATCTGACCATTTTACTCATTCTTTTTTAAAGAGCTGCTCTATTTAGGTTTAAAATCTAATAGTGACACAATCATATTTGTGATCAAGTATCTTCTTGCAGTAAGATTTTTTTCTTCACTGATTCAAATGTTGTAATATATAGAGCCCATATATAATGGTGTCTGTAGAGGCTCCACTAATGGTCTGAGGCCATTCAATGCTTTTTTCCAAGCCATCAAATCATTCTGTAGTTATTCTGGGGAAGAAAAAAAACCTGGGTGGAATGAAATATCAGAAGTGGGTACCAACTTACATGATTGTGAAGCATAATATGTGAAAAATGTTGTGATCACCACAGATGAAAAAACTTTGAGATGAAATTGGTCTTTCACAGTAATATCAGTTTGCTTCATCAACAACAATGTATCTGGACAATGCGCCAGTGTCATTGACTTTCACCATTTTAAAGGCCTTAATACTGATTACTGCACAGTGAACAAAAGCTTTTCTTGTGAGAAGTCTGAAAAGGTTGATTATATGTACATTACAGCTGAAAATGGATCAGACAAGTAGTAAGTTATGAAAGTATGAACACAAGAGAATAAAACCATTCACTGGGCTTGAATTACTTTAGTTTATCTTCTTAGGCTGAATTGTGGCTGTGGTCCTTTGCAACTCAAATAAAAAGCATAGATCAAGATGAGATAAAGATAACTGAGTATTGCCAGCATTAAGCAATAAAATCAGTAGCTGGAATGGAAGAAAACTTTGATAACCTCACAGAAAAAAATTTAAAAGTTACAGTAATACAGGCAAAAGTCCTCTATAGCTACTACAGGCAAGTAAATTAGGCACTAAGACAATAAAAAGATACTAGCATCTGCTCTTGCATTTCTTTATAAAGATATTTGGAACTGAAATATTCTGGCCAGCTGAAAGGACTGTCTCTGATGTTCCAGTTAAACATGGTTTGAAAGCTTCCAAGAGATGAGAGTGGGTAACAACTTTCATATTAGGGCCCACACAGAAGGGTAAACTTCATTCAAAATTCGAAGTTCTGCTTTACACTGGGGAGGATAAAAAAACCCTCCTATTAAAAAAAGCAGTTTGTTTCTCAAAAGAATTTTTCAAGGTGCTTCAGAATCATGTTTCTTTCCATATCTTGTGAAGAAAATTAAGTTTTAATTACTTTACGCTTGGTTTAGCATGAAAGGGGCAACACAGCCATCACTGGAAGGATGTGATACCAGAATTCGTGTTGGCAGCAAGAGCTCACACCTCAGGAGGAGCACAGCATGGTCTGCAAGGCTGAGTAGAGTTTACAGATTGAGCTTACAGTCAGGAAAAAAATCCAATCATTTTCTTTAAAAACTGCATTTTTGCTCTAAAAGTCACAATAAAAAAACACAGGAGCCCCAGTGTTATTCCTGTGAAACAAAGCTCACACTTTTCAGAACAAAATATCCGAAAATAAATTTTACCCACTACATTAAAGGGTCATTTCCAAAAGATGAAAGTACATTCTGTGGCAGTGTAAAAGGATAATAGACAGCAAAAAAGAATTACAACACACTAGTATTACTGAAAAAAGAGCGTGAGTTGTGATATCCATGAAATGTTAAATTTTCCGCTATTCACAAGGCTCTGCATTCTTAATATCTGTAAAGAATGGTCATCTCAGTTGCTAAAATATAACCCGAACACTCAAGCCACAGGGCTAAAATACTCTAAAGTAGCCACTATATCCAGCTGATTCTGCCATTTAGCACTTCTCCTGTAACATCAGTGGTGTAACCTTAGTCCCCAAAAATTGGAGGGCGAGTTATGCCATCGACCTCAGTCTGATCTGGCTCTAGGACAAGCAACCATGCAGTCCCTTGGGGCTACGAGCCATGGGGAAACTCCAGGGCTCTGGAGGATGGAAGTAGCCCCAGACACCTCAGCTGGAGGAGAAAGTCAGAGCTGCAACCTCTCCCTGGGGCTATCAGGACCCTGAAGCAGTGGGGCCACATTTTCACCCAGTTTGTCTCGGTTCAGGCACATGAAAATGGAGAAATCCCAAATCGGTGCCCACCTGGTGAAGCACTGAAAGGTGCCAGATGCAGCCTCATGTACAAATAGCTCATGTTAGCCACTGGCTTTTGGGTGCTTATGTATGCCAAGTGCACCCTATCATGCCGAGAAATTCATGCGCGCATGTGTTTAGACACATTGCTTAGACACCGGACAACCTTGTATTAAATATTACAGGATATGTGAGAACTCTCATGCTTTTTCACTAGATGTCACATGCTCCTATGTGCACATATATACATACATATGCCCATGCACTTGCATGCAACTATCTTCTCAGCTACAGACAAAAACTTGCTAATTGATATTTGTTAAAGTTAATATTTTTGCCAGTCAGAATTAGTCACACATGAAGCATCCTGAGCTTTGAGTAGGCTGTCTTAATTAAAATTTTATCTGTCACTTAATGGAAGAATTATTATCAATTTTGATCACTCTGTTTTTCTTTTAGATAACAATAGCGTTATATCAGTCTTCGTACCCTTGTATATAAAGCAAATTTTCTTACTGATTTCAGATGCAGTCTGATTTAGCTTACACTGTTTTTACTGCATCCTACGGTATCTCGGATACAATGCTCTCACCCCACATAGCACAGAAGCCACACAAACAGGTGAACCCACAAAGGAAAGGATGCTGCACATGCCAGATATTTTCATGAAATGTAATACCAGTTGCACAGCTTTGCCTTCACCTGCTTCAGACGTTTTCAACTGCAAAGGGCTGTAAGAGTACTGCTTCTAGGGACAAAAGAAGGTTTGTTTTTGTTTTTTTTAATCAAATAATATTTCAGTAACACTGATTTCTCTAACGTATGGTTTATTGCCCTTATGCAAATCTGGAATAACAAGACTGACATGAATGGAATTAAATCTGGAGTCATTCAGGAGCAGCTGAGATCCAAATTCCCCAATCAGTAACATTTTGTTCCAGATTGCAAAACTTCTCATTAGAACACAAACGCTCTTTTTATGAGAAGAGTTTAAATGAGTTGTTAGTGACGTCTTCACAGAGAGAGCTGGAGAATTTATTTGTACTTTACAAAGAACCTCTTCCTCTCTTTAAAAGCACCAGTTGTTTTAATTTAAACTAATATTAAAAGTTTCTTGCCCTGAGTCTGTTGTCGGCTATACAACTGTACAGCGTCTCTTTATCAATGTAGGAGCGCAATGACATAAAGACCATGCACTCGAGTGAGACATATCTGCATATGGCTTCCCTCAGATTGCTAGGATTAATCCAGATTTACATGCCACTCATCTATAAGGGACGGTTAGTGCCCAATTCTTTCCTCATAACCATGGAGTCGATCTAATTGCAGGGAAAACAAGCAGGTCTATATATTTTAATTGAAAAGAATGGATTGGTAAATCAAAATCTTCCCTTTTCCAAACAGTCACAGATTCAGAAACCTGAATCAAGTGACAATACGTCCCAGAAACTGCATCATCACCAATACAGTAGCATAAATCAGGAATTCTTTGGTGGGTCTTCTAGGCAGTTCTTTTTCTCTTAAAAAAAAAAAAAAACCAAACACATAGCCACATAGCAACCAATCTTCCTCTTGTGCCACTGATGTCAGTAAACACAGAAATCTGCAGAATTCTCTTTAAAGTATTTTGGCTGCATGCAGTGGAGCTTTAATAGGATCAGTCCTTTCCTGACAGGCCACAGTATGCTAACTAAGTTTAGTTACACTTTATGATTTCAAAGGCTTCTTCCCAAAAGATACTCCCCTCTCCCCTCCTTTTTTTTTTTTTTTTTTTTTAAGGAGTGCAATGATCAAAGTGCTTTTAAAAATGCTATTTGTGACTACTTTGAGTTAAAAAATGAAACCTAAAGTGATTCCAAGTAGCATTTCATTTTAATTTAAGTGATGCATACATTCTGCATGACTGTTCAGCTTCCACCATTTAACCACTATAGGTAGTAAACAGTTGGTTAAAATATTTACCGTTACCTATCAAACTGCAGTTTAATATGTGATTAGTTCTGTCAGTGTGAAATGATACCACGTGCATGTCGAAAGCTGAAGAGGTGCTCAGAACTTTAAACCAGCAGACTGCTGGGTACCATGCAGAATTAAGCCAACAAGATGCAAGTGAAACAGAGTAGTCTTCTTTGGTTTAATTGCTATCATTTTATTCAAGCTTTGAGTTGTATGGAGCAAAGTTTAAAAAACTGATGACTTCAATTATTGCAAATGAAAGGGGGAAAGGAATATTTCCACCACTTTCACAGAATATCTCAAGCATGTAACACTAAACGCAGCCATGTGCAGGACTTCAGCATAGATGACAAGCACTTTAGTCTCCACACCAAGTTTATATTTTTATGGTATTATCAAAAATACCCACTCAACACAAACTGTGTATTTAGCTTGGAAGGAAAAGCCAAGCTGTTTCTGACAGGATTTAAACATACTGTTCCTGGGGAGTGTATGTTTTCCACACTTTATGCTCAGACTACCAAACTTCCTGCACCAGCACTCATTACATGGTCTAGTGAGAGTTAAGAGCAATCTACCTCCACCCAAAAAAGCCCAGATTTTTGTTCATTTCACCACTTTTTCTGAAATATAGGGCTTCTCCAGAGGACAAACATCAGTTTCTAAGTAGGTAATATATGACATAATATTCTGGGCATAGTGACTGCAAAGGTACACTCATCACATATGAAAGGTTGTTACCAGAAAGCATCATCATTCCTTTGCTATCCTTGGAAAAATGAAGGAAAAAAATCACATTAACTGTTATGGCAGAGACGGGAGAGCCACTCGCATTTGTGCCGTTGATTCTTTCCAGTTTGGAGGCTGAGAAGTTAATGTATTCAACTCCTCTTTAACACCAGCCTTCCTTCATGTTATTCATACAACTCTGGCTGCCTCCTCCTCATCCCTCCTGCTTTGCCTCATGCTTCTCAAAAGGCATTTCTCTGCATGGCACATCAGAAACTAAAAATCTAAGTTGCTATCTTACTTCCAAACCAAGCTGTTGTCAGCATTAAACCTACACAATGTATTACAATATAATCCATTTACAGGGTGTCTTATCATGCAAATAACTCAAGGTGCCTCACAATAAAATAAAAAGGACAAGAGGAATAAACCCCAGCCATTGGAACACACAAAAAGGAAACCTTGAAATTTACTTTTAAACACACTAATGGCTCTTTTCTCCCAGTGAGGCATGAAGAGGGACAGGGGAGAGGATTTGACCAAGGAATGCCTATTAGCATTTGATGGGACTTAAATGTGCAAATCCACTCCAAGATCACTGGGAGACTAGATTCCTTAAAAGCAGAAACTTCCTTGATATTTTGAAGAGAGAAGATTCATAAAGGCATAAGCGTTAGAGAAAAGCTTGGTCACCAGAACATGATCTTGTTGGCTTAGATCTAAAGAAGTATAAGGCCTGAATGATCTGGCTTAGGGACAGGAGCCGTAAAAGTTCCCTGCAACACAGAAGCAGAAATACTGTTTAAAAGTAAGAATGGCTTTGGCCAGGGCTTACTTTTGACTCATTTCCAAAAAAGGGTCCTGGTTTAAATTAATGTTCCATTATCAGTGTAGAAATAGCAAATAAAAGGCACTTTTCCTCTTCCTGCTTAATTTGTTTTCATTTTCCATAGTTCTTCCTTAGACTGTCACAAACTGCTCTTTGGAGGAGATGGATCAGTAGTTTCCTCCTTCTCCTTTGCTCCCCCGGGTTGGAGCGTGAAGCAGTCAGAGGCACTGAGCAGATCGGCTGTCCCAGGAGCAGAACAGGGGAGGAATGAAGACCAAACCACGCTTTGGACTGTTGTTCTCCCTCTCTCCCTGAAGGCAGTGCCAGCTCACATCATGGCCCACGTTATTCCCCCAGTCAAGCCAAATGAGCTTTACCAAAATGACAACCAGAGGATGGGGCAAAGCAGATACGCCTGTTCCTCACTTAGGCACAGGAGCAGCAATAGACGCTACACGCCTCATATGGCACCCAGAAATAAAACCACCGTAGGAGAGGCGACAATTTGAGTCACTATTTTCCTGCTCCTTAGAGGCCAAATTTTAATATAGTAAAAATGTCAAATACTAGAGATATAACCCAGCACTAAGAATAAATGTATGAAGGTGAGGGCTCTTCTAGCAGGTTGTCTAATGCAACTGTTGCCCACATCAAATTCAACCATTTAGCCCACTGGCTAGTACCCAACTGGAGACTGTGGCTGAAATCAGACTGAGGAGTGGGAAGACTTGTAGCACCAAATTCAGGCTGTTGAGGAATCTCTACCTGACTTACAATAATAGAGTACAGGTTTGAAATGATCAGAGGTGGAGCTTTATTAGTCAAATATTAGCCAATATTAGCCAAACACTTCAGCAGGACTCAGCACTGGCCTGCTGTTCTTTGATCTAAATAGTGACATTCAAGGTATTTCCTTTATTTTCTCTTCACCATTGACCATATGTACATGCAGGTTCAAATTCAAAATATTTAGTGAGTGTTCAGCTTTGGGGCACTCAGGAACAGAATAAAGAGGACTGGAGCACCTCAAGCATCTGTAGATAACTACCACAATAGAATGGAAAGCCTGTGGATATCCTGGCAGAGTTGAACACTTCTTCCTCCTCCCAAAAAAACATTTCCAGTATCCAAAAATTTGCTGTATTTTTTTTTAATTAATAGGCATTAACACGGCATCGGAACCATAATACAGCTAGCAACCATCTATGACATTCTAATTTTACTGAAGAATGTATAACCTATTTCCAAATCTATACTAGCTGCCATTATAGAATATTATTATTATGCACCACTACTTGCTCTACTTCTGGAGCTCGTTGCAGCCAGCCTTGCCCACAAGCTGGGTTAAGTCTATAGTCAAATAAGCAAAAAACTAAATTGTAATTTTACATTTTTAAGACTGCTTCCTTTCTTTCGGGGTCACAATAGCCATGGTTTCTATGTTGCTCTGAACATTGGCTCTACTCAGATTTGATTGATCTTTTTCTTCAGGATACCCACTTCTACATTCATTTCCACTGATTCAAATCCAGAGTAATACTTAAATAGTGAATGATATTCCACATTTCTAAATGCTATCAGATTGTTACTTGTGGCCCAGGCTAAGAAGTAATGAACTCCTAAAGTTACTTTAAGAAATAAAAGACTAAAGTAAAAATGCAATTTAAATTGGAAAGCACTGTGTTGTTTGACTCCTCTTTCTTCAAAGTAAAAAGACCAATTTATTTGCCATTTGAAGAGGATGAAAGCCTAAGACACTATTCCCCCTTCATCTATCATATATTGCTGGACATGTACGTCACCCATGGTTTGTGAGAGCCTTTCCTTAGGGATCATAGCTAATTTCAGAAGAGACAGAGGGAGATGTATAATCTGCCTTTGCAAGATCAGAATCAGGTCTGCCTTGGTAAGCTAAGCTTTAGCTTGGAGAGAGTTTTTATGGCTGAGTTATAAAAACCCTGGAAACAGGGGAGTTTATGATAGAACCACTGACAGACCCTTAACTATAGCAGTATTCATGGTTACCACTACAAGACATGCATTATGTTGGAGGGCAGTAAAGTTAAACCTGCCCATAGGGCATTCTGAAATGTTAACTGCCAGTGCATATAGTAAGATTTTTAGCACAGGTGTACTCTCCAAATAAACTTGGCTTCTAGAAACCTCCTCCTTTTCAAAAAAAGAAAGAAAGGAAAAAAAAAAAAAAAGGTTTTCATCTATGACACTGGAAACATTTCTATAGTTGTTGTGAACAACTACATTTGATTAAAATCTGTCAGATTTATCTTCTTAGCAGGAGGGAAGAAATATGTGTTTTCCTCCGAAAGGAAATCAATGTGTCTTTATGATAGATGCAGAGTGAAAACGGGGATGGTGTCACTTTAAATGGTGAGGGAGGAACGACGGGTAACCCACTGGATATTACCATTAGCTGCTGGCATAATTGTTGCGAGGCAATGCCCCCATTCAGATCTTATATTCTGCATTTATAGGACTGTTTTATGGTCACTGACCCAACAGTTATTACTCAGACTTTTAAGGCACAACATCTTCAGTGCAGAGGCACTGTGGTTTTTTGTTCTCTTCACATTTCTTAATTATCACACCTTAGTGAAATCTCAGAAAATAAGTCCTTGGTTTTTTTGCTGACATTATTAGTGCCAGAGTCCAACTAGCTTCTTTGAAACAGCAGAATAATAGCAAAATAATTTTACTTGAAATAACACAGAATTTGAAAACTGCTTACAGCATGCTGGTTGATTTAGAAGCCAAAACAAATATTCCCATTGAGATAATGTATCACCAAAATTTGAAAAAATGTATTAATTGAAAGAGTGAAATAGAGCTTGATTAAAAGCAGAAACCTAATGTCCTTATCAAACTATTTGACCTTAACAAATGCATTATCAGGTTGGATTATGACATTATCCAGAGTTACCAAATGAAATGGTTTAAAGAAATGTATGTATAAATATGCTGCCCCTATCCTGGAAAGCTTAGAAGCTAAGTAGAGGAGAAGGAAGAAATAAGTAATGATTGCACCTCTGAGCAACTGCACCACAGAAAGATGAAACTACTTGCTCAGTAAGACAGATTTTTTTGCACAGAAGGAGTATAACCTGTATGTCCTGAATACCAGACCATGGTCCTATGTAGAAAAACCACGGTCTCCTTTTGAAATTATCTTAAATTTAACTAAGCAAAACCACCACGGTTTTTGATGCCAAGTGATATTCAGCACCATTCCTTGGTCTGCACAAACCCCTTTTAATAAGGTTCTGTCAAAGGAATCAACAAATATACATGCATCTCCAGGAAAGGTACACAGATTTTTAGAAAGACTTTGAGAAGGTTTCACAGCAAAGGCCCTTAAACTGAGCTATTATAAGATGAGATGGTTACAAGAATAAATACTCCATTTTCAGACTGGGGAGAGTTTTTGAGCAGGGTCCCCCCCAGGAGTCTATGTTACCAACTATGCCAATCATATATGGAAAAATTATAGACAATTATCCAAGACTATCCAAGCTAAGAGATCTCACTGTACAAAGTGCCAGGGTATTAGAAAAACAGGAGAAATTCAGTGTCACTGGGTGGAGAGCGATGCAAGTACAATACAGACACGCACATAGGCTCTAGACACATCTATGCCAGAAAGATCTCAGTGATTGTGAATAATTCACTGTAAAGCATCAATTCAGTGCTCCACAAAAGGGAAAATAAGATACAAGAATTTGAGTAGAGAATGAAAACCCAGAAAATATCCTCATGCCATGTATAAAACCATGGTAGTTCTGGTCATTCTGACTCAGAATAGATACAGAAGATTATAACACCTTACTGCCTTTTTTTAAGTAAAGAATACCTCAAAAAAGAAAGAAGGGACATGATGTCTGGCCTGTAAAATCTGGAATAGAATAGAGAAGGTAAGTAGAGAATGATTATTCATTATTTTTCATAATACAATACAGGGCACCTGTTACAAGAAAGTATTTTTCTCGTCAGCACAAATTAAATGATGGAACTCATTTTCATAGATGTTGCAAAGAACAAAAGTATATATGGATTTAAAAAAAACCCATGAAACTTCATTCAGTAATATTAAACATCAGCTTTGGTTGTCTTTTAACTGCTGATTATGAAACCAGGAGGCTACAGAGTCCTTCTCATAATCTTTCCCTAAGCATCTGTCATAGACTGTGCTTGGGTCAGGTTTTGCTTTGGTTTGACCCAACTTGCAGTTTACAATATAATGAACTTTATTATGAAATTTTCACATAGTACATAAAATTGTGCTAATAAAATCTGTAGGTGACAGGAAGAATTATTACGTTAGCAAATGATGGGAGAGGACAAATTCTGATTCAGAGTCTGTTCTTCTGTATTTACTGTAATGTAGCTAAATACAGCAAAAGTCAGGGAACAAGGCTACTTTTATAGAATGGAAAACTGTCTCAAAACAGTTGAACCTGAAAGATTTAATCTCCACCTCTACTTAATGCTATAGCATAAAGAGGCCAAAAACCTCTGGAGTCCAGAGCTGGGAAAAAAAAAAAAAAAAAAAGAAAGATCCAAGTAGAAACAAGGAAATTATCTTGTTTCTGACAAAAAGCACTGGTAAGATAAATCATTAGACAGCTGGGTCCAACTCTGCTTTCAAAAGGGAGACAAACACTGAAGTAAGACTATAGGAGTTGAAAATAATCTAGATACCAGAAACAAGCACTACTGTGCAACGTAGAAACTCAACTTCTGCAGTTTAACAAAAGGGAAGGAGGAGGACTCGATTTCTAAGCAGTGGTACCTGTACGCAGGGAGAATATTGGATAATGGGGGGCATTTAACCTTGCTGCCAACTTGACAAGATGTAAAAGTGGAAACAGAAGTTACGGAAAGTCACCTTTAAGTAAGATGCAGTTTCCCAGTACTGAAAACTGCTAAACTTTGAGACGAGTGGGCTTGAAGTGTTTCAAGCAAAATTTGCTCTCTACAAAGAAAAAAAAAAAGATTCTGCTGTAGCTCTTAGGAGAAATTCTTCAATCTGTAGATACAACAGTACAGCTGAAAATAAAAATAGGTGCAAGGTGGCTATCCACTTTAATTGAGACAACATAGAATTTGTCTTCTTCATGGTCTGAATTGGAACACCCAGCAATTTATACACACTCATATTTGAGATGATATGGGGAAAGAAGGAGGATGCTTATGCAAGTGAGAGAAGTGTATTGCCAGCCTCAGCATCCATAGACCAAAGTCTTCCTCTGACTATTCTGTGAGTCTGGAGCCTTGCCTTGTCTTCTTTTATTATCCTTGTGGTTCAACATTAAGAAAATATTTATGCTTCAGAGTCCTGAGCATTAGACAAATACTTGCAATGTCAAAAATAATTCTCACACCTTGGTGGTATAATTCAGCTTCTGGTCTTGCTCTATTCCAGTATTTTTTCCCTTGGCTACATCAAAGATTTTGCAATGCTAGAGATGAGATGTTGAAGAGGTGGTCAAAATTTACGGTGGCAATGGAGACATCTCACAGGTGGTAGCTGGTGTCTGTTCTTTTTGTGCTCAGGATCGCACTGACCACCAGTTTTGGACCCGAGAAGGAAATTAACCCCAGATCAGATTATCAGGGACAGTGAGGGAATTCTTACTGTGTGGGATTACCTGGATATATTTCAGCCAGTTTCTCTAGACATTAGTGCTACCTTGCTATGACCTATTTTCTGCCTACACTTAATACTTGGGCAATGAGAAAGGGCAGAGCAGAAGGAAAAAATTGTACAGAGTTTTAAATAGGTTGCAGTATCTGGTCTTATCATAGGTAATTTGTAGTATTTAATAGCCCTGATATACAGGAGGTCACATGAAATCATTTAGAAGTCCTGTCTGGATTCAATTTCTAAGAATGTATTAATCTCTGCCTGGCATGGGAAAGATAATGGCATTTCCTTCAGTAGAGCCTCAGTCAGTGCCAAGAGCAGGAGTCCAACTGTCATCAGATGAGCCAGTGAAAACAAGAGGGGTATTTGGTTGTTTATTTATTGAGTCATTCCAGCTTGATATTGGCTTTATGCCAATGCATATAAGTTCAGAGATAAAGAGTTATTCCTAACGATAGCAGGACAATCCATTTCTCCCCATTACAGCACACAAATCTAGTGCTAAATTAAATCCAATCCCAGATATGCAGGTAACCTGAACCTTGACTTTCACAAGGGAGAAAAGGTTCAGGAGACAAGCTGGGACAAATCCAGAGAAGGGTCATAAAGGTGCAATGAGCCAGATCCCTGCATAAAAGTTTTGCTGTCTTTCAACAGCCCAGCGAAGATTTGAACTTGGAAAGGTCCAAAGAAAACTATTTAAAACCAGGTCCCAGAATGCAAAGTGAACTAGTGGGATTGCTCAGGAGCCTGAAGTGGCATTTTTTTATAGAGCAAACAATATAAAGTAAATAAGGGAGAATGACAACCCTCTGTATACTCTAAAAGAAAACTAAAAGTCCCACTGGTGTGCTCTGCTTGTCAGAGAATACAGGAGCAAAATGCAAGCGTGTTAAAAGGCTCTAGCTTGGAAGAACTTTTTTTTCTTCTTCTTTAAAGCAATGAAATGGTTCAACAGCCTTCTGAGAAGGTGAAAAATCTTGCCTGTCTACATTTGTAAGAAAAGCCTGAATTACCTGCCTTTCCCTTTAAGCATTTTCAGATACAAATCAAACACAGATGGCCCATTATGTTTATGACCTCACTGTCAATTGCTCTAGATAGTGCATGCATTAATTATTGAAATATTTTCATAGCATACAACTTTTTAGTGTTCACATTGTCACAGATAATTTCAACTTTTGGATTAGGAGATATAAATGGTGTTATTTACAAGAATTAATCTCTCCAATGCCATAAAAGCCACAAATATACTGGACTTTTTTTATAATGAATCCAGCCTAAAAGGAAAAAAAAAAAAAAAAAAAAAAAACCACAACCGAAAAAAACTGGCCTCAGTCCTGAAAGTCAACATTATGTTAACATTCCCAGCGATACATAAACGATGCCAAAACCTATTACAATTGCAGTAAATTTTGATTACCAGAGTTGTTTGTTATTTATGTCTAGAAGATAAAGATAATATTGGGAATAGCCCTCTTCTTTGCTGTGTATAAATTACATCCATAAAATACTGTGTTTTTTAAACAGTAAAAAAACTTGATTGAGGTTTTCAAATTGTTGTGTCTATTCTGCTTCAAGAAAACCGCCTTTGGAGAGTGAGCAGGCAATGGCATTTCTTTAATTCTCATTTACTTGCATTAGTAAAAATTGAGCAATCCTAGACCAAGTCCAGGAAAGTCCAAAGAGTAGCAAACAGCTCCTAGGAGCAGTGAAGGAATCATTTTCAGAATATGGTCATCAAAAACACTGGTTTCCCTAGAAACAGCCCATTGACTGAGAGTTAAGGCATTCTCCTAGAGGTAAGATTTAAGTTTACACTCCTGTGAGCAAAGAAGAGGAATAAATCCAAACCTCCTCTTCCTTGGGGATATAGAGGATAAAAGGTGGGGAATAGCCTTTCTGCCAGCTGAGTTTTGGGGAGTACCTTGAGAGCATCAGTCAACTGCAGATCCCTTGACATCAAACTGGGATGACCCGCCTGTGAACAGCACCAGCTGTAGGCATAAGCTCTGTGCTGCCCACCCATCACTGGATCCACATGCTGGATTCCTTAAAAAAAAAAAAAAAAAAAAAAAATTGAACCTTGAGTTCCTATACTATTTTCCTCCTCCCAAAAACCTAGATTCATATCATGAGAAACTTTTCTAGGTAAGAACTGTCTTACTTCAGCAGAAAACCATAGGTATTTTTATTTCAGTTGCTATTCTTAAAAAAAAAAAAAAAAAAAAAAAAAAAAAAAAGGCAGATCACCTGGTGTTTAAGATTGCAAGAAGCATATCTCTATCTAGAAAAAAAAAGAAAAAAATACTGCAGCTTCTTTTACTTATGCTTTTATTGCCTTAACATTTCTGCAAGACAGAACTAGAAAGGGAACCCCAAATTTATGGGGTGAAGAATTAAATGAGTTAATCTGTCCTAGAATATTCCAGATGAGCAAACAGAAAACATGCCTTTTTCATATTACTATTTTCAGCAAACCCTTCCAATAAGCTGATGCCATCCAAAGCAGCAAAGGTAGAACAAGGTGGGGGAAGGAAGAGAAAGAAACATCTCATGGAAGTACCCCAAGGGAGAAATAAGTTCATGACTAGCACATTTACACCTTTCTTGATTTATTTAAGGTACAAGAATAGTGTAATATGACCTGTTTGCTTCCCTAACAAGCTTTTATATTTGCAGCAGATCAAGTCCAGACCCACTTCTTGTGGCACAAACACCTCTGACAGCCCTACAGAAGACCAAGAACAGAGACCTAAGACCTCTCCAGCTTCCCATAAGCATGGGGGCGGGGGGAAACCCACACTATTTTTAGCTAAAATTTGTGGTGAAGCAGCAACACCTCCTTTAATCAAGGGCCCCAACTTCACACACAATCTCCATCTCTAATCTTTCTAGTTAAGTAGGGTTTGGCTTTTTGTAGAGCCCAGATTTATTCTCCCCGCCCCAAGGAAGAACCACACCAAACAGGGGAGTGCTTTTTGGTACCTCCATGAAACCCTCCCAAGCAAGAATTTCCCATCCCCTTGTGTCACTCTTCTCAAAAGCTCACCATCTGTCGCAGATGCTCTGATAGTTGAAATAACTGAAAAAGAGAAACAGCTGGCAAATAAAAGCCTAAATTTTCCAAGACACCCCTTGCCTCATGAGATGGAGCCTTCTAAGTCCTCCAAGGTCCCAGCATTCCTTTAGGCTAATTCCTTTGGTCCCAACTGGCTATAAATTCAGTGCAGCCCTAGGGCTGCTCCCTTCAATGTATCTTTATCTTGGAGGTTGTTGTCATTGTTGTCCTCCTCCTATGTGCTGTTAGAAGGGAGTTGGGAAGGAAAGAGGTCTTCCCTTAAGTAGAAGTTGCTCTCCTGTAGGTTTTCTGTTGCTCTATTTCTATCCAAAACTGGTCTTAATTTATTGTCTTTTTTTATTTATTCCAAAATTGTTAGCATTAGCTTTTGCTAGATCAGAGAATTAGAAGTAGAAAGATGAGGTTTCTTAATTTGTTGTGGTTTGGGGTTGGGTTTTTTTTCTGTAGAGGATTGTTAAGGTTTTTCTACAGCTTGAAGGGCTAAAGCTCACACTTGTGATCATTTCAAATGGATAGTGTCTATCTACTCTTCCAGGACTGGTGCTTATGAGACATAGCAAATATTAACTCTTTCTTTTTTTCTTTCCTCTTTTTTCTGCTTTTATATAGAAAGCAGAGTCCAGGTTAAGCTTTTGTCCTCCTAGATAACTAGGAAATGTATTGTTTAACTGCAGCAAACCTTTACTGCTTTTTTCCTGTATACTGTGAAGAAAAGTGGATGTTCAGGAAAAGACATATCCTACTGAAACATGTTTGGGGCTGGTGTAGGCGGGCTGGCTGTGCAAACATATCTTTAGGGATTTATGATGATCAGTTTTTCAAGCATTAGGAAAGCCTGAGAGCACATTATTTTTAAATGAGTTATATATTTAGCGCTATGCCCACCATTCTTTCAGTTCTAATTTTAGAGGGCAGGGGACAACTCTGGCACTATTGTAGCCTTGTCTAAATTTAATATAGTTGAGCAGCTGATGATTATCAGAGAGATTGCCTTTTTGCTCCTTCAGGAATTTTTCACTCAGGAAAAAAAGTCGCTGTGTAGTACTCCGCTTAGGGTATCGTACAAGCTGTTGTAGTACATGAGAAAAAAGTGTGCTCTGAAATAGTCTTTTAAGCCCTACCTCTTATTCCAGGTAGGCATTTCAGATACAGGAGAAGTGAATGAGGTTGGCTTGGACAATATTTTCTTTGCCTTCTGTAGAAAGAGTAGTAACTTGTGCTGGCATATACCAGCAGACCAGTCCTATCACATCTCCTTATGAGTACAGATGCCACTAGATAAAGAATAGAGCTAAGGATCTTCCAGTTCACCAGTTGCCTTCTGGAAGGCGTGAGGAGTGTTGTTCTTCCCATCTGCTTGCCCAAGGCCAAGGATCAGGTGGTCCATCCAGAGCCATGGTTTGAAGACCAGAAGAGGAACTCTTCTAATCCTTCAGTTCAGTCTCTTACAAGATGAAGCCCCCAGAGGGTTCCCCCAGTTACAGTCATGGGTAAGTGTGACTTTTAACTCTTACATGGGTGTCAAGACAGTCAGACCTCAATGTGTTGTTTTTCTTATTATGGCCATAGTAAGCAGTATCGTCTCAAGCAGTGTCTCTCTGAATTTGTCAAATGATATGCTATTCATATTTTATGGAAACGGGGACTTGTGATGCAAGGAGGTTTTTTAAGGATTTGTAAGTGATTAAAGGCAACATACGCAAACACCTTAGTATTAGAGGCAAGTTTAATCTGCATTAACTCTACACAGTGTCAAAGACTCATTCTAGACGAAGGGTGCTGAATGAAAAACTTTGTAAAAAGAGGCCTTGCAACTTCCTATAAATATTAGGCTTTCTACCTTCCTTCTGAAATACATTAACAGCCTCAAGGGGGATTATTGATGCTGGCAAGTAAGTTTAAGCAGTCCTCAGAAGTTCCTGACACTATGTACAGCGTTAGATTTTTGCATATGGTTCCCCCCCACGCACTTACGTGTTTTGAGGTTGGGGTGACTGCAGGTCTCTGAGAAAGCAAGATTGATAAAGCAAAGCAATCGGAGTTATTTCCTATGCATGAAATTGATTAAATGCTTCACTAAATGGCTTATAAATTTGGCTCTCATATTTCTGTCACCCACTGCAAAGATTACAGAAACTCCGACTATAACCATGTTGTATACAATACCAAATTACAAAAGGTTGTAAAAACTAATGTTTTGTTTAAAGTTTTGAGCAGGACCATATGCCTTCGGTGACCTTGAGTAAGCTATTTTAATTCAAAACATTTTAAAGAGTAGAAGAGAAGGAAAAAAATCCATCTGCATAACAAAACTGAACTAACACAATTTAATACTTAGTATGCAGCATATCATTTTTTACTTCTTGCCAGAAAAAATGTTGAATCTCCTTCTACCAGAGTATTCTAGTTTTATAGCTATTAAGTGTATGTGGTATGAAACCTAGAAGCTCAAGTTTCCCCAGATTGAATTTGCTTTTCTTATTTTATGAACTCTGTCATCAAATCTATCTGGGAACTTACATGGTCCCCTTTACTCTAGAGCCCATGTGCATCAGGCAGTAGTGTTTTTGACCTCATCAGACTCTTTAAAGTGAAGTTTTATTGATTTCTGCCTTAGCATAGAATTTCATTACCACCCAAAATAGGATGAGAAACTGAGGCACAGAGACACTGAGGATCTCAAGATGCCAAAAGCAGGTGTGAGCATAGTTTGCACCCAGATCTGCTTGTTTCCCTTTCACATGGGACAGCCAAAGGACTTCGTACAGTTTGGGTACTGGGGTATAGCCGTACAAGCATAGTCAGCTGCTGGAGGTCTACTGGTACAATATTAATTTCCTGACTGTCTAGTCACATGCAGTGTCCTGCACACATTTAATAACAGCTGCTGGTTACACCCAGTTATGCTCTCAGCCCACAGCAGAATAAACTTTGGGCCACCTGAGTCTTCTGTTATTTTAAAATCTTGTGTTAGCTTATGCCTTGGCTGTCCTGGTGTAAACACCTGGCCTGGAAACTTGAGCTTACCCAAAGCTATCTAATTGTAGGAAAGCACATTATTTATAAAGTCACAGATATATAGTTAGCCACACTAAAATAGGTAGATTGCTTTATAAATCCAGCAAACACTGTTCTTACAGTCATAAATAAAAATTTACAGGATCTTTTTTACCTGCAGCTCCATTTTACAGATGGGAAAACTAAGGTTCAGCAAGCAAACAGGCCTTGCCCAGTGTCCTGCTCCCCAGTGCTTGAAGAATGCAACCATACTCTCCTTAGCTATACAAATAAAGATCTTAAGCGATTAAGTGTAAGTACTGAAGCGAAGCTCAGGGCAAGCAAGAGTGAATTGGCATGAAATGCAAACGTAAGCATGAGAAAATAATCCCTGTGTTTTAACCATAAATGCCTGTTTTCTACAGGAAAAGCTATGTTCTCCTATAACATTTACAAGCCATCTTGTCCCCAGCAAGGATTAACATTTGGCATCGAAGTACTGATCTGGCAAAGAGCTGCCAGTAATGTAATCTTTTTTACAACCAACGACATGCTTAAAGTCTTGACAGACTTGACCTCTGCCCATTGCTAATCCCTAACTTTCTTGCCCATTCAGATGTACATCTTTAAAGAGATGGCACCGAATGTATAGCAAACAGCTAAACTTTAACTGAAGGTGTAACAAGAGCTGCCCAGAGAAAAACATTGGGTGGAGGGAAATCTGAGTGTTCCTTACCCAGCCTCATGCTGGGATTTTGACCCCATCATGGGGGAAGAGGTGCCTGCTCAGTTATACATATGCAGTGACTTTGTTTCTGCCCAGATGGGAGAACGCACCTTTTGGCAAGAGAGGATGTAATGATTTGCTTGGATTACAGGAGCACTGAAGAGCCCTAACTATAATCAGACTCTTTATGCTCAGACTGTCTGAACAGTCCTTGATCCCAAAGGATAAAGCTAAACAAAGTAGATGAAGCTCACACAGAAAAATGAGGTATAAAGAGACCTTATGTTTTACTGAATAAGTTTCTCAACTCCCAGTTCAGGCATTTGGTTGAAAAACCAAAGTGATAGATTTACACTATGTTCAGAGAAAATAACAGCCAATCCAAAAAGATTCCAGCTGTCTTTTCTTTCAGTTGTGTGACAACCAGTCCTGGGACACATGCCAGCTCCTCAGATATTGCTGCTCCACAGTTTAGTTATTCTAACTCCTGGCAACTGGTTATTTGACCTCTTGGTGGCTTGTCGTTTTAATATCACTTTCTCTATGTGGATAATCCAGTGGGAATCCCTCCTTTATAATGCAACAGTCTATACATGGTAATTGGCCAGAACACTGAAGTATTGTGCTGTTAAGTTCAGTCTTGAGCTACAGCTGAGGAGCACTTATTTTGGTTGGGAAACACAAAAATATGGTTTAGTCTCTTGTTTGTGAATTAGCAGTCCCCAGGCACTAAGAGAAAAGTCTAATCTTTTCTATGCCATGTTATATACCAGTTTTGGATCACTCTCTAAAGCCATGTGATAGCAATCTCCTCCTCCCAGCTGAGCACAGCCCTGGCTCCAAAGGACACACAAAGAGGAGATCAGCTGAGGAGCATCAGCCCTCATGGCTTTTGCTGGCTTGTGGGTGATGAGTTACATCACCTTTGTGTGAGAAACCAGACGGGTGTCAAACTTATCTATATTTCTCTGTCCCATTAACAGTGATTACAAAGTGGCATAAAAGCCAGCAGAGTGCTCTCTATCTCATAGGGATCCTCCAGTGAGTGGCCAGTGCTGTTGGTTGAGGGTTGCTTTTCATTAGATTCTAAAGCAGCCTAAAAGCATCTCAGAAGAGCCTGGTGTATCTAGACAGTCTAATCTCCTGATGCTGTACTCAGTGAAAAAGCATGTAAGCAATCCAAACAAAAAGAAGCAGCCATATATCTTTAATTTAAGGTTATATTCCATTGCAAGCCCTTTGTCCACCTTGAGCAGTCAGAGCACAGCCATAGATTTTCCAGTAGTCTAGGAATGGGATCTTAGAAAATGGTGCACTCAGTCTCACATGGACTTAAATAGGTTTCAGAATAATCCATTATGCATCAAGTGTTTAATCGACATAATTAATATTTTTAAGGGGAGCCATTTACAGTGTAAGTTCTATACACATTATTTACAATTTCAACAGTAACAGTTAATGCTCTGTGACAAACTATATTGTTTCCAGCTTGTTATCCATTCATAACAAGGTCAATCTATTACCATTATTTTTGTGAATGTAGATGTTACCTTGAGGCAAAAAGTTAATTGTAAATTACAGAAGAGGGATTATTGAGTTTTTTAACTGTATTCACTGTAATGTATTGTAATGGTGCTATTTTATGAAACATTTACATTTAAAAGCATTTTGTTATTCATATCAGATATGCTGGACAAATTCACTTCCAAACTTTCAAGAATTTACTCAATGGGAAGGGAAGAGCCATTTGAAAGGATCCAGCTGAACTTTTTATAACCATTGCAGTTAAAACCAGATGTAGTCTCATCTATTTTTCCCCTTTGTCTGAGACTTGTCCCTCTGCCATTACTGTCCAACACAACTCTGAGAAATGCTTAGTGCTCTGAGAAGCAGGAGCAGATTTGATTGTAATTTAGAGTAACACTTTAGCCTTACATCACAAAAGTGATCTGTAAGAGATGTATCTTAAGAGTTTATTCAGCCCCTCATACACACTAAGTACACAGTGCCAGTCTGATGTCTGAACTCTTCTACCTCCTTACTTTTGCACAATTTCTACTGCATTGGCTGATGCCCTGGCAGACAAAGTTAAATTTTGTATTTATGCCCTGTCTTGTTTGCCCCCACCTGAGAAAAAGTCAAAGGGTATGTGGCATCACTGCTTCCTAGATTGCAGTAAAGGCTGTCATTCATAGGCTCTGCAGAATAAGATGGAGAACCATCATAAAATCTGTGTTTCTCACATTTTAATGATGCACCTGAAGGCAAAACCCATGAGCTTTCTATTAGATCATGCACTTGTCCCTCATAATGGACAATGGAGAGTTGACACCGTTTAACTTCAATCTAGACAACACTTCTGCTACACCTACATACAGATACAGCAGGTCTGTCTACCACGCTGGTCTCCACCTTAGTTGTCTTCTATATTTGTACTTTGAATTAGGTGACTTATTTAACTGCATTTTATTCTGGCTTCAGTTATAACACTGGCATTGAATCTTTACAATAGCTTCCAGAATAACAGAAGACAAACTCAAAACACTGAATATTTTGAGCTGACTAAAGGAAGTAAGAAGATGATCACTGATCAGATGCAGAAATGCATTTCTAGTAGCACAGAAATAAGAAAAGTGTGTTAGATTTTTATCTTCCTTTCTCTACCGCAGAATAGGCAGGTGACAGCTGCTGGGATATTTGCCTAACCATCCTATAAAAGATACATTCTAATTTCTCAGTGATGAAGTTTGTGTAGTATGCTAGGGGTGTTTGGGTGAAAAGAAATTTATTTCCCCTGAAATTTTATGGAGAACAATTTAAATTTGTTAGAATCCATTGTTCCAAAACCCAACTGCTCACTTGAAAAAATCTCTTCCTTTCTTCCTCAAGTCCTAATGAAAAAGAAATTTGTCAGGCTTATGTCTTCTATTTGAAAGGCTTAATATGCCAAATCAGACCAGGTTTTCTTTTACCACACACCCTCAGAAACTTCAAGGCATCATCAGGTATTAGCATATCTAGCTTGGGAAGGGTTAGGTAACATTATTTCTGTGGTCTCCATTGCTGGTAGTATGTTCAAAGTGCACAAAGCTCAAGACGTGCATTCTTCGTCCAATAACTTGTCCAGTAATTGGTATATTGATTGCTAATGTCATCATGTTTTAGTATATATAAACCCTCTCACTCTATCACACAGCCGCCAACAATCCAAGAAGTCATTGTTTATTCATTGTAACTCCCAAACTGGCCGTGTCAGATTCTGCTTGAGGCCTTGCTGATAAAAATCAGCAGATGATTGGGCACACACATTCTTGACATGGCTGACCCATGACATCTTAGGGCCAGCAGGGAGCCTGTCATTATGTGTACAATACTCTTCTTTCTTTCCCCTTATCTATTCCCAGATGACTTTGAGATTTTTATTAACTCATTAATGACTGAAGATGTCATTAAAGAAAGTGGGGAGGAGGGGGAAGAAGGACATGTTGTTTGTTTGTTTAAAAGTGGGGAGCAGCAAGCCATTGGCTCCACATAGAGAAAGGTGGAGGAAGCTTAAAGACAAAGCTGAAGTCTACCCAGAGGAAAAGATCATTAGTTCATTAGGATGACTAAAGTTAAGCTTTGAAGGGAGAAAAAAAATACTAGACCATATTTGAAACACAACTGAGGAGGGAGGGATGGGTTTCTCCACAAAAAGAAAAAAATACTGGTCGGGTTTATGTAGTACAACCAATAGTCCTTACAAGCACAAAAGGACATCTTCCTGGTGTTACCCAGGTGTTCAAATACTTAAGTATTCACTCAGAATGAGTTTTGTGTTTAGGGTAAGCATTTTATCATGTCTTTAAAAGTGTGTTGTTTTCTACAGGGAAATAGTATCTGCTTTTTTTAGTTTTTCTTGTAAATATGTCAATTGAACAGCATTATATGGTAAACACACCTGCAGTTCTCCAGTTGGGTTTTTGTTTTTTGGGGTTTTTTTTTTTTTTTTTGCATCTTAAGTTTGTGAATTCTATCTGTAAATGTAGCACACTATTGAATATAACTTTGCAGATTTTTACTATATGGTCAGGATTTGATTGCATTAGAATATACATTAGGAGCAGAATTTTCATGTGAGTTTGTTCACAGCCTGCTTCTAATCCTACAGCAGTCAGTCACTAAACTTCCTCCGAATTCGGGATAAACTAGTCCCACCTTATAGGCTTTTCTTCCATTTTAAAATCTTGCCTATATTTCTTAATTTTTCTTTGAAACAATCTCACAGCTGATATTTTTATTGGAAGCTGGATTCCTGTGACAATGAAAGTTGTCTTTTTTCCTCCTGAAATTTGGGTGTTTCCTATCATTAGAGGCCTGTTGGTTTAGAACCAAGGACTGAATATTTTCAAGGATTGCAATTATTTTATTTTAATGATTGCCATTTGTGGATTGACTGAGGAATAGTGAATGCTTTTCTGTCTTAGGCAGCTGCCCTCCATATGGTTGTTGATCTCAACCTAGAAATTCTCTGACATGATTGTAGTGGTACTGGACATTAAAGTGACATAGAGCTAGATGTCATCTGCATTGGCTGGCCTTTAATAATCTTTGTTTCAATGTCTATCTTTTTGATGAGGTGAGTGGAAGAAAGATGAGCCTGTTTCCCTGAGGGACCTGCATGTATTGGTATAAAATAATAGAATATGCTCCCTGGATGGGACCTGTGAATTACTAAGACTAACTCAAACAGGAATCTGCTTATTCCATCATATAAACTGCAGATAATGGCTTGGCAATCAGGCATATCAATCTGACCTTATAGACTAACTATAGCAAGTTTTAGAATGCTTAATAGGAGTTTAAAAAGAACAATTTAACTATGCCATATTGTTTCTGACAACTCTCCCTTCTCTCCACTCAATAGATGATCCAGATCACCTGGGTCATAGGGCAAACATTTATTCTTGGGAATAATGATAATATTTGCTGTGTCCTGAGTCCTTGCAAAGGCAGTGGACATTTTCTGCAATATTAGAAGTCATTTCTGGTTTGCTTCTTTGAGAGATTTCTTTTCCTCTTTTGTCTCCTGATAATTAACAGAACATCGTTCGTATTGCAGTGGGAGCAGGGGTTCTCCATCAAAGGTCAGAGACTTGTGCAAGGTGCTATCTGGGGCTTTAAAAACTACAGATATATATATATATATATTCTCCAAAGGAACATGCATGGGTTTGAAAAATTAAAAAATAAATAAAATGGCAAGATCACATCAGCATATGCTGGCCTAATCAGCTATGCCCAGCTTAATCAAAGGTGTGCCATTTACCTAATGCACGTTTTTGAGAGGAAGGTTTCACTTCTCCTTACTTTCTGACATCCAGACTCCCTTCCATCGCGTACCAAAGTGGGAACATGTGATGAATCTTTGGATAATGGACTGTTGCTTTGACAAACTACTTCTCTAGCAAAACGCGTGCCTGTGTTGGCGACAATAATAGCAAAGTGCGGATTTTGTGGAAGAAATAGAGGCTTTGAGGGCTACAGCACCAGACTCTGAGTCTATAAATTGCTGGACTGGGATGTTAGATGCCTTTTAATATTTTCAAACATCCAGTAGAGTAATGAAAGAACTGTAGGACTATCCTGATGTAAGACCTCGGGAGAGTTGTTTTCAGAGATCATGGGAGCTCACAACTTGTTTAAGAACATGAAGTCCTATCCAAGTAATAGCTGGAAATAAGTTGCTTGATTTTTCTATCCCTAAAGACAAATTCTTGTAATAGCAAAAGTGTAAAATCCAACAAAGAGAGGCTTGATACTTTCAGATACTCCAGCTACTTCATAGTGGAAAAAAGGCATACTGACAGTGAAACTATTTGGGGTAAATAATGAGGACAGACTTCTCAGAAATAAACTGGCATGGATTTGGCCATGAGATGTCAGATTCATAACTTGGGAAATGAAAGACTCTATATACTAGAGAGCAGGCCCTAGCCCAGCAGTGGCAATTCAGCCTTCTGAGCCACAGGGATTTCTTTATAAGCAGTGGTATATTAAATGTGGAATGGGGTAGGCCAAAGGGACAGCAGTAAAACAGAGACAACGTGCAGTGACCAAAAATGAGCTAAAGCCAGACACTAATTACTTTGCAGTAATTTTGTTTTCCTTTAGAGTTGACTAATATCTCTTGCTTCTGGATGGTAAATGCTTTTCCTATCACTTAGGTTTTACAACTAGTACATTTAGTACATTTTTTTTTTTTAACTGAAGCTGCAGAGAAAGCAGGTTTTGTCTATTTATCTGATTTAATACCTTTATCAATATAAAGATGAGGGGTGGATTTTTATACTGTGCACATAGCTGGAGTGGGCTGAGGAAGAGCGCTTTTAGACAGGCCTAGGTCAACAAAACAGATTCATCCATCACATCTGCCAGAATGGAAAGATAGTTGTCTCGATGCTCAGTCAATCTGAGACCTTTCTGCTGAGTCAACTGACAAGATTGCAGATATTTGTGACAATGAGGACACTTATCCGCTAGTAAATAGACTGAAGACCACCTACACATTTGGCGGTGGGTCTTCAGTTTAGGAAGCTCTAAACTCTTGAACACCAGCATATTGTTATTTGCAGTCCTCTTCTTATCGGTTGAGAATTGTTACCAAAAACTAAGCTAGAATAAGACAAAATAACAAAAGGAAGGGATTCTGAAGTGATAATGGTGGAAGGTGTGAGAGTCAGTAGAAAGTACAGTAAAGAAACCCATGACAAGTCATGATAAATGGGTCGTTATAAAATTCATGTTTAGGCTGCACCAGTCTGGGGATAATGCCATTCGTCATGGCAACACTGGGGCACTAATGAGCCCTCATTGCATATTCATGGCTTTGGCGCCTCTCTTCTCTCTCTGCCTCCCTCCCACCCCGAACCAATGCCTGGTAAATATCTCCACCTCAAGCTGAAACTCGACTTAGGCTGCTTTTTTTTTTTTTATTTGTTATGTTGCAGCAATTACACTGTAAAAGTGCTGCACAAGATTGATTGCTCTGATCTGTAGTTCAATTGTAAATTAGAATACACATCCCCCTGGGGACACACGGCCCCTATTTGTGATTAAGAAAAAAGCCCCATAATAGACTAATAGCTGAAGTTCTCTCTCTTTTACTTTCAGGCAATTAGCTTGATGAAATGGCCTCTTTTTGTGTACCCTGGAAGTGTAAACCGATATCATAATGAAGTATATGATGTTTATTCTATTATTTTCACCTTGCCATGTATGCAGGAATGCATAAATAATGGCTGCTTTGTCTAGTACATTTACTGATTCAGAAGTAAACTATGTCTTAAAGATGCAGTGTATGATCCTGCAGCCTTACGTTAAGCTGGACACTGTGACTAGGTCCTATAAAAACTAATGTTCTGCTGGAAGAAGTTGGAGACCATTTTTAGTCAGGTGATTAGATACTGTTTGCAAGACACTTCCATTTATAAAGAACCTCAATTGGAAAACCCTCCTAATAACCTTGTGAGAAAAATAAGGTATCTCCGTTTTACAGAAAGGAAAACTGATGGGTAGATGCTGAACACGTTACACAAGCCCACACAGGACCTCGGTAAGTGCTTAAGAAACCCTAGCTCCTTGAACTTTTTTACAGGCAATCAGAAGCTTCTTTTCCTCTCTTGTAAAGTGTTATTAATGCTGTCCTGGGTGGTTCGTGGTGTGGCTCTGACCTTAGCTTGCTTCAAAGACGTAAAACTCCACGGTGTCACACTTGCCTTTGTTCCCATGTGACATACATGGCTAAAGCTCTTTCACCTGAATCCAAGGTGGATATGGTCATGCCCATATTCAATATCAAGTGTTGGCTGTTGGCTTTCCCAAGGCTCAATTCGAGCTGTCAGTCTGAGCAAATGAGTCATGTTGTGCAATAGCATTATAACATTTTGATGGTGTTCGTGCAGTTCAGCTCAAGATAAATATCTGGGAAGAAAACTGCCATATGATGATAGCTCTGGCCATACCTGCTTTGTGACAAAAGGTGCTTCTACATTAGCCTTTCACTTTGGCCCAGGAGTGCACTTTTGAAGTGAATCCTCCAAATGACCCTGCTTACCCTGCCTCACAACGTGAGGCAGTCTTGGAGCACGCAAACCAAATTCTTTTGTGTGAAATCAAACCAGATGATGTGGTCTGGAAACTCCAGCAGCTAACGGGAATTCAGCCCACAGGAGCATGCTAGAGCTAGTCCAAGTCAACCTCTGACATGCAGTGACCTGGGGCCAGTTTGTGCTCTTCAGCGCACAGTGTAGACATACCTTTATTTGCCTATTTGCTAAGCGAAATGGGGTTCCTAGCCATAGAGTTATGAGAAGTTCAGATAATACGGCAGGGAGGACATGTGAAATGGCCTGAAAAACCTGCATGAGAAAATGCACCACTTTATGTATAATCCCATCAGTTTATCTGCAACAGAAATATTTTCATTTAGTTCAAATTCTGTGTAAGAGAGGTTCTGTAGGGGAATATAAGAGTTTGGAAACATTTTGCTAAGCACTTCCAGTGCAAACCTTCAAAGAGTAACACTCTGTACATGGCTATAATACCATATTCTGTTTAAACTTGTTCATCATTGTCTTCTTGCATGACAGCCCTGGCATTTAAAATATGTTAGGGGTGACACAATACTTTCACCTGGTGCAGACATATATCACTGGAAGGATGTTCTCATAAACAAAGTGCTGCAGGCTATGATCTTATCATTCTCCTCTTCCTTCTTCTCAGTTCAGTTCAATGACAAACACGTATTTCTCTTCTCTGCTCCAGTTTCTGGTCAAGAGAAGCCTGGTGTTGGAGCAACAGGTGATGTTGCAAATCAGGAATGACAAGCATTGGTGGTAGCCTGGTGGGGGGAAAGCAGTGGAGGGGGCAGCAAACATGCAATGAATTTTTTCATGCTTTGGCTGGCGCACCAATTCTACAAGGTGCTGCAATTTTATAGCATGAGCAAAAGTTTACTCATGTGCATGCCTGCACATGCACGGTTTTTTTGAGAAAGACATAAAGCAAATTAGAGTGTTCACATGTAATTAGCTGACTATTAGTGTGGTTCAGCTGAGGCGATAGGCAGACAGTAAACTTTGAGATAGCTTGCAGATAAAAGGACTGAGGGTGTTCTGGAGAATGCTGGAGGTAATAGTTCAGAAGAGAAATTCCTGACAAATTGAGCAGGCATCTAAGGGTGTTCTTGCCCTATACCATTAGCACAGCACAGTGTAGCTATACAAGCCTTCCCTCTCCCACCTACAAAGCTTGACCCTTCCTGGCATCCAGGGCTCTTTCTCCTTGAGACCACTTTTAAATTATTTAAGAATTAATCATCATTTTCTGTTTAAACACATTAGTTTGGACTAAAACTGTGAAATTCCCTGCTTATGCTTCCTGCCCTCTTTGTGACAGCATATGAAGAAGAGGCTACAACCCTTGCAGAATCTGGAATACCTCCAGTTATTTATCTAAGAGTGTAGATGACCAGGTCTAGTAAAAACATTATCACTTACCATAAGTAAGCATCACACTTGGAAAGAAACCCAAAGTGTGTCCCAGTTCAAGTCTTTGCAACTTCTATGAAAATGTGGGTATTTTACTAAACATTTGTGCTAAATGAAAATGTAATTATCTTTTCCCTCATTCTATAGCTGGCAGAGAAGTGTTTTTTTCTGTCCTTCGGGAGTTTTCAAGATTTCATTTTTTTTCAACTAATTCTCTGGCTAACCAATAAGCTGCTTAAAAAAAAAAAAAAAATAAAATCAGACTGAGCCATTTGCTTCAGTAATTTCAAAATATTTCATTTTTTGCTTTCACTTACAGATTAAAAATTAAAACCAAATATATTTCAAAGCAAATAAATGTTCATTTAGAAAAATTTCTATTGGGACTCTTGCAAAGATTTTGAAATGTCTTTAACATCTTTTTTTCAGTTGAGAAGCCTCATGAAAACCACATTATTCCCTCCAAACCTTTTTGCCTGATTGGCGCTTTCCAGTACAAAGTTTTCATGGAAAACCCTTGACATAATCCACTTGTATCATAAATTCAGTATCTCAGGGTGTTCTTGTTTGGGTTGGCTTCTGATGAGGAATAATTGAGAACTTCATGGTCTGAGTTGATCCGGCACTGAAAATTTAAAATACTGTTGAAATTATGCATACTTCTGAGTATCTGTTCATGTAAAAGCTTACATTTCTCAAGGCCTGTGTACCTATGGCCTGTTGTCCCTTCCATTACTCTCAAATAGGACTGATCTGAAGTGTTTCTGTTGAAGTAAAAATTTGTCATAGGTCTTGCACAACTTTTACACTATTTCTTTGCCAGTGTGTAAACTCTGTAGCAAGTCTGTTCGGACTCTGTCTGCAAGCAAAATGCATCCTTGATATATCAGAGGAAATTTTCTTTTCTGTCATGCCAGACATGGAATTCACCAAATAGGCAGAAGAACTAGCACTGTTGGAGTGGGTAAAGCCATATTCACCAAAGAACACACTATTTTTTGTAGACAAGGAATCACTTTTCAGTGTACAGTTAGCAACATTTGGTAAATAGTAATACTTTAACTCCCAAAGAAAATTACCACTTCTAGTTTTAACGCTCACTTGTTCAAGGCTTACGTAGGTATTTGTCATGAACAAAAGTTGGAGTAAATTCTCTCCAGAAGAAATGTTGAATCAAGAGTGCAAGATTGTGTTGATGTTTCAGTTCAGCTTGAAGGAGGGAACCTTCTGCTGTAGATATCAAGTGATGCTCAAGGGGAAGAATAGCACATACGAGGAGAAGAACCAGCATGCTGGTGGCCAAGAGCCTACCACTAGAGATAAAGCCTGGGGACCGTGTCAAGGTAAGGGCCCTCACAAGCCACTCAGCAAATATTTTCTTTGCAACTTGTGCTGCCCTGCTTACCCCTTCTACCTTACCATCTTGTTAGTTTTCCTCCTCCCATTCTGCAGAATGACAGGAAAACCTGAGGTTTTTCACGGGTTTCTGGAGAGAGGAGCAAGCTTCCAGACAACCATTTGTCTTGCCTAGAAGTAGCTGTGCTTGCTTAGACCAAAGGTCCAGATAGCCCCTCACCATGTCTGTGGCAGAAACCCCTAGCAGATATGCAGAAAAATGTCAGAAGTCAAACACAAACTAGTTCTTCTTCTGAGGTATTCTCCTTGTTCCTGTCGCTCAGTGCATTGCAGAGACTGACAATAGAAGTTGCATAAAACAAAAATGTTTAATGGTATCAAAGGAACTGTCTTCCACGAATTTCTAGTCCTTTTTTGATCTGATTATATTTTTGGTATTCTGTGGCAGAAAGTCCTGCAATTTAATTGTGCTGTACAACAAACAAATTTTTCTTCACTTTAAACCTCTTCTGCTCCTTGTACTAACATAGTGAATAAATATTCCCCTCTTCAGAACATTCTTCATAACATTTGTCATCGTATAAACCTCAGCCATCTCCTTTCAAAGAGTTCTAAATTATCTAGTTTTTCCTTGTGTGGAAGCAGATACGTACAATTACCCACAAGACAACCATTATCACACCCAACTGTTGTTACTGAGACTGAAACTCTTTTGAAAATTAATTTATTTAAAATAATCCAAATGGTGCAAATATCTGAAGATCAGGCAGATCTATAAAACCTGCCCACAGCAAAATCATGCAATTAGAATCATGCTCATAAGTGTTGGAGTCTTAAAACATTAATAGATCATTTTAATGGAAGGAGTTATTAAAATTGTATTTGATTTCCATTATTACAACACTGAATGCACTATGGAAAACTGAGTTCGTGAGAGAAGTACAGCACAAAACAGATTCTTATTATCTGAGTTGGAACTTTAAAATAGACCATGCTTTACAGTTCTGCCTGAATTTTCTTTAGTATTATTTCTCTTCTAAATTGATAAGAACTCCTGTTTTTATATTAGAAAGAAAATGAGGAGGAGGATAAGAAAACAGCTGGAGATTGAAATAAAGCCTCAGAAAAGTAATTTGAGGAGAAAAAAATCCTTTCCAATGTAAGTAATTTTTATCATATATGAGATATGTTGTTCTGATCATAATGACTATCAGAAGTCCCATGAATTGCAGGGTTGCTGTAGATGATTTAGGAAAAGTCGCCCCAAATGTGGAAGTAATTATAAAGAAATTCACGACTCACTAGTAAGCATTCCTTGTTTTATTTCTGTTACAAGTAGACTGTAATTTCTGGATCTCTATCTGACATCTCTTTCTTGGGCACTTACCCTCCCTGATGTGTTTATAAAATTCCACGTTTCATTAGTGGGACATCACCAGAAAATATGATGTACAAACATCTTCCATAATCCAGTAGAAAGCAGAGTTTGTTGGAGTCAATGGAATCATTTCCATTTCCAACAGACTTAGGAATAAACCTGCAAGGGTTAAAAAAAAATATAACCATGATCACAAAGTGGAGGAAGGAATACAGTGAATTTGCTCTGCAACTGAGATATTTTTAGTTTTGTATTCTTTAGAATCCCTGTAAAGGTATGTCCCTTATGCCCAGTTGTCGAAAATAGCATTTAGGCGTTTAGACTTGAGTTGATTTAATCCAGTACAGAAGTGTGCTCTAAATTTTTCAGTGCAGCACAAATGTGCAAAAATGGTGTCTTCATTTTCAAAAGCTCCGTATCATTTAGAAGAACTGTGCCAATAAATTAAACAAAGGAGAGTATTTATATTAAAAATAGAAAGTGTTCTGTAGAAAAAAATATTCTCTATCTTCTGAACTTAAAATATGGTTTAAAATTCAATGATCAGACCCTTAGCAGGTGTAAATCATCACAGCAATGATGCTGTAACACTTTACATGATATTACCAAATTGTCTTGCTGGTAATAAAGAATATCCTCTATGGAATAAGGACCAATGACAGGAGAAAGTATCAGTTGATATTGTCTCAGCACGCATAAGTGGTAGACAGAAATATTCATGTGCATAATCTTACACCTTGCCTACATGATACCCAGTGGGCTAAAGTAATGGCATACAAAATTATCTTGGAAAAGGCAATTCTCAACAGAAACTAAAAATCTTATGAGTTGTCTGTAAGTTTCTCATAATTATACATGGCAAAAATGAAAATAAAACTAACAGGCATGCACTTGGAAAATGTTTTTTTAAAGTTTCTTTAAAAATCCAGAGAATATAATACTCAAATGTTTTTCAAGCCCAATTTTTCTGTTTCATCCCAAGAAAATCAGTATCTCTCTCCCCATTCCTTTCCATGGGTTTATTATGTCTATATTCTACAGCCCATAGAAATAAATGTAATTCCTATTACTCAGAAAGGTGATGAAGTCATTCTGATGAAACATGACAAACTTCTGCTCTGAATTTCTGGGGTAAATTTCGGGGGAAAAGGACACCTCAATGCAATAGCCACTTCCATGAAGAGCCATACAAGCTACGCCGTCTGCTACAGCACAGTTCCTTTAACACACCAACATAATGTGTCTTTTCCAGAATCAAACTTTTCTTTAAAAAGCAAGTGCTTCCCTTCCTCAGTATTAAAAGTGCATCTCTTCTGATGCTTGTGAAAATTATTTTTAGCAGCTTCCTTAATATGTCCATTTTGAGCAGCATAATCTCAGGGTTGGGATCTCAGATGTTCATGAAATGTGCTCTGACCTATGTGTTCTGCTCATGGCTTTCGCCAGTATGCCATGGTTTTTTTGAAATCACTTGGTTTTAATTCAAGTCAAGTCACTATGGGGATGGTAGGCCTAAATTCCATGTAGCAAAACATGTAGCTGATGACCAATTCCCTGTTTTCTCATATTGGTTAAGATCAATTTTGGTTCCACTATCCCAAAAACTTTAGAAATAGTCAACTAAGGGAGGAAAAGTATAGTGCATAGTGGTGAATGATGCTTGGATGCATGTATTTAAAATGTCCTATAAGTCCAGAATAACCAGAATCATGATGTCATAACCAGATGACATTAAAAGGCCAAATATTTACCATACATGAAGACAAAAAAATAGTCTCTATAGATTACCTGTGGGTATCTTTATTGCAGATACTGAAGGATATTCTAGATTAGCAGAAATCGAGAAAGAATTAGGCATATATGTATGATTAGTCTTTGATCTCATGTAAAATGTAGAAGGCAGAAAATACTATGTATTACAGGTCCCTGAGCAAGAATCATTATCTAGGCATCAAGTACAAACACATTACAATCAGAAGACTTTTTCTGAAGTATGAAAAAAAATCCACTAACAGCAGGAAGCAGAAATATTGGAACTTTCCCCTTGAAGCCCTCAAAACTAAATCTGGATGCCTCTGTGTAAGGCAGGCTCCAGCAGCACTGTCTGTCCAGGAGCTCTGATCAGGCTGTCTCCTGACCTCAGTATCTGCACAGTCCAAGCAGGGACACATTGAATAGTAGCATCTTTCTGAAGCTGCTTAATGTATTAGGCTCTTTTTTAACCTGTCGGTATCCTGACTTCTTTTGTATCATGTAACATGGAGAAGTGTAGCCTTTTTCCTTATTAATATAGAACATATAAGTATCCTCATATGAAGACTAGCAAAGTGCCACCTGTTGTAAAACAGCAAATATTTTGTATAGAGGGAAAATTCTGTGACCTGCCTACTAAATGAGAAGCATAAACAGTTTACGTATGGCCCCCAGTGAACTCATCCCATTTTGTGCATATTGGAGCTCTGCAAATCTCCAGAGTTTTGTGTTTAGCAAAGCAGATGTGCAAATGGAGATCCTGGTGACCTCACCTCTGAGAATCAGGCCTTTGACATACATTACTCTCCTGCTGACAGCAAGAGAAGTATGGATCAGTTGGCATTTCACACCTGCAACTAATGTAGAAGTTGTAACGATGTAAGTGAGCATTAGGAGCAGAAGTGATGCCTTAGACACGAACCAGCTATATTTAACAGGAAAGGTGCAAATCCACATTACGACTCGGGATATGTATTAGCTGCAGCCCTTCTTTAACCTGGAAAGAAAGAATTATATCCAAGGGAACTTACCTCAGAGAGTTTCTCTTTCCGCTGGCAGAAGTGATGATTAGGCTAAAAGTGGCCACTGGTTTTATCTGTAGTTGGGGAATATACGATTTAGTTCATACAGCTTCAGCTGGTAGGCCAGTCTCAGTTCAAGATCCTGATCTACTGTAAGTACCTCTTCACAATCAATAAAGCAACAAACTTGGAGTAGAGCCGAGGACCTTGCCCAGCTCCTTTGGCCTGGCCTGAGCTGACCTGGTGAATCTGCAGGGGGATGAGATCTTGCTGAACATCCAGAGTTCTCCAACTCCCCTCTGCCTTGGGAAGTCTGTGCCTCCAGACAGGCTTCTGGGGCCAGGAATTACAACAGCTTTTCACCCACTATTTTCTTGTTGGTAACAGATGCTCTGCACTGCTCCTTGGGCCTTTTGGAACTTCTACTAATGCTGCAGGATGTATTTATCCTATAATATTCATCACTGATTAGGGCTTTCTTCACTAAACCGGATATATCAACTGCAGAGCATTTGGGGTTGGATATGTTTGTCTGTTACTCCATCGAGGAGTAACAAATCTTGTTGGGTGGGTAGGAAGGTATCATCACCCATTATATCAGCTTGCTTAACCCAGGAACTCATCTCCACTTGATAGTTTTTGGAGGGTTTTTTGTGAGTGTCTAACAAGTGGCTGCTCTGATGCCTCCCAGCCTACAGTCTGATGCCTCATGGCTTTCTTCCTGGCTGAGAAATGTCACAGATGGAAACGAACAGTTTTGTTTCCTCCTGCCAAGCCTACAGGGTGGAGAGGGTCACACCGGCACATATCTCCTTGAAAAGTCAGGGGATGCTACCACCACCAAAATGGGCCCCTGGGCAGTTATTTACGTGACATTTGGCTTGAGAAAGGAAACCGGTTTGTCACCTCATTGCCTAATGGTGTGATCTCAAGCCAGAGCTGGGGCGTACCTATGGGCGCAACAGATAAGATTACATTATTAACAGTATACTCATCATGTTCTGAAGATATTCTAGTTTCCAACCTCAGAATGTGATACAACATTAGAAACGTGGTGGGATTCTCCATTACATGAATACTAATTTATGGGTTCTCATAACAAAGAAAACAAATCAGTTCTCCCTACTCATCCTCCTGATATCTGTTAGAAGATACAACAGCTCCAAAGTAGATGAGAGCTATCATAATCCATGACCCCCTGACCTGAGAACTGTGTATACATGTAGGAAAGGGGTTCTTACCCAGAATAACGTAAGCTATAAATGAAGTATGTGTGAATACTTCTGTATAACATGATAGTGTGTCTATAATCTGCAAAATGTATTTTGGATGTAGTTGAGAATAGTAGTGTATGTGATTCAAAGTAATCAGGTACATTAAAACACATAGGAAGGCCACAGAAGAGACAAGGGAACGTACAGGTAAAGGCAGGAAAAAAGGAAAGAGAATAGATGTGGAGACAGCTAAAAGGATGACAGGTGTGACAGGCAGGATCAAGTAGGACAAATCCAAGTAGTTTATAAGAAGACGGAAAAATGCCTCTCTGGCATTGTACCTTTTAGTGTTTCTCCACGATGATGTTATAGTGCTTTTTCTACTCTTGATGCAAACCAAGTATTGAAGTTCTCCTGGTTTTGGGTTTTTTTCCCCTGTGTAAGATGTCCTTTACACTGCGATGAGATCACTGGTATATTAGTTCATTTTAATCTTTTCAGAAAGAATCCAGGAACTGCGGTGAGGTCATGACTGCAGTAATGTATAAAAGGATGGGTTTATGGAGGAAAGGAGAAATTTTCCTCTCATTTAGCAAAACTGTAACAGAATTTGTGGCTCTCAAGTGTGTTGGACAAGTTAAGGTTTGTTTATTTTTGTCTGTTGCATGTTTTTGCAAAAGACATCCTGCCTTATACTCTCTTTTTTTTCGAAGTATTGCATAAATCCAACAAAGCTTGCAGACAAAGCACCCTGCTAGAGCAGTGCTCCATTTGAACAATCATCTAGAAGCATCTTTACCCATGGTACCTCCCCAGTCATACAGTCAAGAGGGGGGCAAAAAAATCAGACTCCTGTGATGACCTGAATGTCCTCACATTAGACCTTCTGTATCCTTCAGAAGGCAGATGCCTCACTGAGAACATCCTAGTTCCCATCTCTTTCAAGGAGGAAAAATCCTTGGGGCATCCCCCAGGGCCACGGTATCACTGTTTAATACAACATAATTGTGCGTCATTGATCAATGGAGTAATGTCAGGCATGAATTTGGACCGTGACATTTCAGGCAACAACAGCGACTCGGAAGTGCTGAATTTTCACTGTTATTCTGATTTTACGTCCAGTCTTTTCCACTCTTTGTTTGCTAAGTGAAGTGACAAGACTCAATTATATAATTCTGAAAGGTCTCTGGATGGATTTAGTACTGTAAAGAAATACGTAGACAGATGGAATCATATGCCTCACTTTACCATGGCCAATGTATTGTATTTTAATGTGTTGTAATGAACTTAAAAATTACTCCCAGCATGCTTGCTGCCTGGGTCAGAGGGGTTATTCTGAGTTTGCCGTCTTCCTGGATTCTTGAGATAATTCCCTCCGGATTTGTTGGGTCAACAACAAAGTGGTGATAACAAATACACTGCTGCTTTAATCCAGTGCTATGCTTTCTCCGTCTTTGCAATGTGGATTTGTGTGTACTAACAGTTACACTGTTCCTAGTTTAACAACTTTAGAGCATTAGTGACATGCAGCAAAAGACCAGTTCCCCTTTCACATCTAGAGACCAAATGTCCTGGATGATCTGTGTGACACAGCAGATGCTGCAGGTTTAGTTTTGCTCAAAGAGTTTAAGAACCTTAGTTACCCAGAGAGGAGTGGGAAATTAATGGCATTCATGGATAGCGATAGGGAACTGTGCGCTCTAAATGCCATTGCAAGCAAAGAAGAGCCCACCTCTACATACTACTAATATACATAACTATAGAAAGCCTTCCTATTTAAAAAGACTAATTAATAATGCTTAGTGGTCTGGATTTCTAAATATGAATTGTCAGGGATTTTAGTGGGCTTAGGGAGGTGGGGAAATGGGTTAATATTGCATTGTTTAAAATTACAGGGTTTTGATTGTTTAAAACAATAAGCGGATAGGGTTTCCATGCCAGATTTGAGACATTTGTTCTCTTTTATTTGTACTAAAATTTCAGCTTGAGCTCACATTGTCATTCTACCCAGACTGCTTCCCAGACGAGCTAATTTGTCTACCTGTGTTCCATTTTAGGCCTTGGTTTTAATTTGAGGATGATTCCTGCTAATACCAAAGACTGGATAGGACATCCATTAAAAGTCTACACAGCAATTGAAATGGAAAATTCCAAAAGAAACCCTATTAGAGTTTTTCTCCATCAAATCAACATTACAGACTTCTTATGCATTTCTTAATTAGACATTGATATTAACTGGACTGTTGCATGATTTAAATCTAGCTCTTAATCTCAGCTATTCTATGCTGCTGTAGTTTTTATGACATCCAACTAGCGACTGCTTTATGCATTAATCTATCTGGAAAACCACCTTCACATTTTTTTTGTCTTTTTTTAGAAGAATAAAGGCCCCAAGAAGGAAATGAAAGCTTTTGGGTTCAGCCATTAGTAATTTTCTGCTTAGTATTTGAAAAATTGCTTATTTTAATTGCTTCATAGAAGAAAAAGATATCAAAGCTAACGTTCTTTCTCTCCAAACTTTGTAATTATTTCTCTCAGACTCTTATTTGAAATGCCTTGAAAGGATTTTCATTGAAATGTAGATTTCTTCTCTTTCAAAAGTACTTTTATTCCCCCGTGCTTCTTTCCCTTTTTTTCTAGTGACTTCCTCTCTAGATTTAGAGCAAAATACATAGACTCCAATTTCTGGACACTGTAGCATGTGTCACACAGATGTCCCTTAAGTGCCATCTTCTTTAAAACTAACCTTCCCACGGCCTAGAGACCGAGCTGACAATTAGCCATAGGTCTTAGACAGCCTGGTATCCTCGGGCTTCCTCCACAGACAGTGAAGAAGAGTCATAGGTGTTACAGAGGTTTGCTATATCAGTCATACTCATTCTGAAAATTGCTGTGTGATTTACTTATTAATATCACTACCAAAACCAGGGGGAGCCTAACGGAAAAGTTTTATAGATGTTAGTGAGCGTGTCAGTGAACTGAAGTTTGGGGCTTGTGATGAAGTCTAGGGACAGGTAAGCTTTGTATAGTTTTGGGTTCTGTTTCCAGCAGTATAAGTCCTGAATACCCTAATCCAGGGAAGAATTTGCTAACCAAAACCTGTAGTTAGTTCTGCATTGTACTTAAACATCTGTAGCACAAAGCTTCAGGATCATGTTGGCCTCATCAGTAATCCTTGATACCAATACAGCAATAGTAGCAAGAAGTTCTTTATTTCACCTATACATTTTCAGGGAACATTATTTACTAATAGATTATGATCTGGTCAAAATGATCTATACATTCATTACATCTAGAGTGGGCTTTCATAACTCACAGTATCTAAGAATGAGGCAAAACTCGCATTTGTTTATAGTGCAGCAATTCTCCTCAGCAAAAAAAGGTGCAGAGAAAATACTGTCCTAAGCACCTTGTGATCTGCTCTGAGTCCCAGGTGATTTCTCATGCCAGCTCAAAAACATCTTTAAGAGCCTCAGAAGAGTGGGACCTGGCTGCCTCAGAGACTCCTCAAAATATAGCTGTTCTCTCTGCAAATAAGCGGCCCTGCAAGCCTAGTGCAGTCATGGCTAAGGTTATCTCGTAGGGGGAATCTTCACAGTGGAACAAAACATTTTGAGAAGAAAAGATTGAAATGAAGCTAAAGCATTCTCAATATCAGATTTTACTTGCACTTTTTGCAATAACACAAAAGGAAGAAAGAGAACAAGAAAATGAGTTAGAGGAAGATGGAGAGAGAGATGGTCTATTAAGCAGAGCTACTTTTTTACTCTCTGAATTTACAGTCCTGATAGACATCTTTATTCAAAATTACTCATTTTTTATATTCAGATACTACAGTTTTCAATACTAGGTCCTAGATTTGTCTGGACAGATTACCCTCTTATTCCCACAATGAAACTTAATTATCCTTTTTATGTCTTCAGATACTTTCAGTCATTTCCTGAACTGTTTCTGGGGACAGAGCAGCTGATGGGTCAGTGAGTAAAGCAAGTACTATGCATCCCTGTTGGCCACACATTTCTGAAGGCAGAAGCCCTTTGGCCCCAGGTCTTCTTAGAAAGATTTTGAGCACTAGTACATGTAATTTGCTCAGATCTACTTTTGCTGAGCTTTTTTTTTTACTAGGCAGAGACTCGGCATTTTCTCAGCACCTTTCTGTGTATTACTTGGAAGGATCTAAATGTGAGTAACTCACCTGGAATCTGTAGAAGGTTATTTGAATGATTCATCTCTGAGACAAGAATAACCCCTCATGAAACCCAGAATGGAAATGACTGCATGGTTTAAAACACACCTTCCTGTATCACTGCTCTTGCAGCAGGAAGGAATGCATCTGAGTAGTTAAAGTCCAAATAACTAAATAAATTTGTTCAAAGCAGCAGTAGTAGCACTGAGGGTCATTTAAGTTGCTGGCATTGAGTAGTTACTAGACTTGAGGACACTTCATTGGTTTCATCTGTGAAGAAACCTACAGCCCACATTATCCATTATCACTACCTTCTTTGTCTGAGCAAAACTAACAAAGGGTAGTCAACATGGAAAGGTTGCATGAGATAACCCAAGACTTGCAAGTACTAAAGAGAAAATTGTAATGAGTATCCATTCAGACTTTGAGAGTTATTTTTTAGCTCTTATTATTTTTGTAAAAGTCTCAGTTCTTGAAATAAGAAAGTAAAGAAGTGTTACAATAAATTAAAACATAAATAGGCTTAAGAAAATCACCCAGTTCATCAGAAAGCAGAGAAATAGCACAACTGGTGTGTGTTATAGAATCCTTTATGAATTAAATGCTAAATCCCAAAGGGCTGACCCGGTTAAATAATTTTAATATATAAATAGAGCAGGTGTTGCTGTGGTACACAGGTATGCTTCATTGGCTTGAACAAGTAGTGGTCAAATGCAGTTTCACAACTAGGCTGGGATTAACAACAGACTTTGTATGGACTTTATACATTCCATAAAACCCAAATTAGACAAAAATCTACTTACCCTGGAATAGTATTCATATTCCAGTCACATCTCTGCATGGAAGTTGCTTCTTCCAAATCCAAATTGTGACCCCAGCCTGAAAGCAGGGAACAGGATGGCACAGTATCACTGAGACTGCATAGTCTTCCCACCAAAACCAGAGATTAAGACGGCACTGTGGAATAAAACACAAGTTTCTCTGTCACACCTAACCTACATTTTTTCCTGATGAGTTTATCACTCTTAATAATTTCCACTAGCCTGAGAGAACAGATAATCTGTTTTCTATAAATACAATAAATAGTGCTTCAAAGGACATGGCATTTATTCAATTCATCATTTCAGTGATCCAAAATAAATGTGAAAAGAAAAGATGTCTAAAGCAACAAGCAGCAGAGGGTCTTGGGCTGAGTCCCCATTTTTGCTGCTGATGGGTTCTGCTATCTTAGACCAGTAACTTCAACCTGCAGCTGGGGTGCATTTGTCTGCCTCCATAAAGCAGATAGCACCTTTTATAGGGCTCTTACAGTACAGTGTACTGTACAATCTGTACAGTGCATGGCAGTAAACTAGGTCCTGATCTCATCTGTGCCCTCGCTCCATGTGACTGGAAAATGGGTGATAAAAAATAATAATAAGCTCTGAATAATTATGTATTGTCTTTATAGTGAAGCAGGTCTTGAGAATTGTGAGCTTTCCACTGGGAGAAGTCCCATATAAAAAATCTCCCTGGCATAAAAATGAATCGGATCCTGTCACATGAATGGCCTGCATTTACCATTCTTTTCACTTACTTTCTAGTCGCTCATTTTTTGAGCTGACTTGTGCCTGTTCCTTGGTTGTCAGCAGAAGCTGGGTAACAAGAACTTGCTGGAAATGGAATATTAAATAAACAAACAAACAAACACAGAAAGAACTGCTGACTCGGCAGATGCGCTATTACAACCATGATGTAAAACTATCAAACAACAAATGTAACTTCTGAATGTCTCATGATTCACATCACAAACAGCAAGGGAGAAAAGTGAAAGAGGATTTTGACCAGTACTAATGAATTTGGAACAACACTGGATTTTGAGATCATAAGCAATTCAGGATGGGTCCGGATTGAATTCTTGGTCTGTCTGAGCAGCATATGTTCTCCTTCCCGTAACCGTTGCAGCATTAAGCACTGCATCCATCATCTGTAAAAAGGCAGCACTTGGACTACCCTGATAGCAAGAACTAGTCCGCTATAACCAAGAAAATCAATCAGCATCTCAGATCTAGGATACTGAAAATGTTTGGGAAGTTCAGGAGAACACTTCTCTCCTCCCAAGCTCCTGACAGCTCTGAGTGTCATACCAGGGCTGCTTGTTTCATCTGGGAATTGGGGAAGGCACATGTTGCCTAGACTTTGAAGCTCTTAGAAAAGGTAATAGTTCATACGTGCTGCATTGGGCTCACTCCAGGTATGGGGCATCTCCCCCAGGAAGATGGAGCAAAACAGAATAGGGCAGAGAGAAACACTGTGAGTAACCTAACGGAGGTTTTGGTGGGAAGAAGGGGAGATCAATTATCGGAAAAATCTGCCCGCCATTAAGTGTCCTGGAGCAACTATTGTGACACTGAAGCAGTGAGTTTCCATGTGGCTTTAAGACATCTGCCCTAAGGAAGCATTTGCAATTGAAACTGCATCCTCTTTTTCTTAACTCTCCAATTCCCATGGGCCAGCAGTTGCCTTGCTAAATGAAATGCTTCTTTAGGGAGACCGGCTGGCCCCGGGGACTGGTAATGCAATATAGTGCCTTTCATCTCTCACCCATGAACCCAAGTCAAACAGAGTTTGGTAAATGGCCAATAACCCTTACCATCCCAGGGGCTGTTTGGGTGACCTGTGTGAAATGAGGAGGGTCATCTCTGTGTCTGTTTACTAGAAGGCAAGCGTCAACTTCACCATAAAAAGGGACACAGTTACTACTCATTATCACCCAATTTAACATTCTTAAGCCAAGAGAATAAGCCCGGAAAACTCAGCCATCTTCTTACTCAATGATGGTAGTCCCAGTATGTCAGGGCTTGAAGTACATTAATGAGGACAGTTGCATTGTAGAAAACCAGGCTGTGCCTCTCCTGTGGACAAGAAATCCAAGTCTGAACAGTGGCACGTGATTGAAGTTCTCCCCAGATCTATGTGGAAATGCCCAGGAAGAATGGTTCAGTTTTTAGGTGCAGCAGTCACTGAAGCATAGCCATGAAGTTACAGAAAGCTGCAGACTTCTGCAAATCTGCATTTAGGGTCTTAAATAGACACAGGCAACCTGCATAGGGACACAGCATCCAGCACCGATAGAGTTAATGTGCTGAGAAATCCTTCACTGGAAGGCTCTGTTCCCTCACCCGTCATGAATATACTGTTCTGGTTACCAAAATAGCTGTATTTGGAAGGGTTGAAGGCCAGAAGCTCACTGTGCTACCCATTCTTGCCCTATGCACTGCTCATTTTAAGGTCAGACCTTTAGCATCAGGAACCTGTTAGAAGAAAGAAGAATCACTTTAAAAGTTGTTGCCACTCTGGGGGTTACCCTGGAAGGTCCAAGAGGGGAAAGGGAAGGGCGGGGGCAGATAAACACTTGGTCAAATGAAAAATCAGTTGCCCCTAAACTTCAATAGATCTGCATAAACCTCCAAAACCCACTCAAAACCCCAGCCAGCTTGTTCTTACCCACAATGTCTCTAGTCACCACTATCATTTTCTAGCCCTTCTATGCCATAGCAATGATAACATTGTCATTGTCAATTCTGAGTTACTGTTTAATCCCTACTACTTGATTAATTGCACTAAATTGGTATACCTATATTAATTAAATGGAAGACGGCAGAGGCAGCTTTTACTTATTCTTTTGCGTGGACCATTTCCCAGGGCTTCTGAGGTTGTGGAAAAATAACAATACAGACACACCACACGTCATATTTCAGCTCAGCTGATAAAGCTATTTTACTCATACAGTGGCCCATGATTTTTTTCACATATCACAGTATAGGCTTAATTACCATGCTGCTGTTGCATGGCAGCTCCCCTTGCTTTTTTTTTTTTTTTATTTGTATTGTTTGCAAGTCGTAATCATGTTTTCCTGTCATCCCCGAGCAATGTGCGTGCGTGCGTACAGGCAAATGCCAAGCTTGGAAAGGAAATTTGATGCGTGTCCATGAATTGGAGTTTTCAAACTTTGGCTGAAGATTAGTACATGTAAACATAGCTCTGCCCCCCTCATCTTGGATAATTGGTCACAAATGCTACTTGACACTTCTCAAATCAGACACTTTACATACTTCTGAGCATAGCTGAACTTTTTTGGCAGGAATTAATTTGCTTTGCAACTCAGCCACTCATTCCTGGCCCGATCCCTACTCCAGTGATTTCAGTGCAATGTTGTGCCAGTGCGAGAAGAACAGAGGCAGGACCAGATCTGTTTGCTAGCGTTGACGAGCCTGGCTTTGTTCACTCCCTCAGAAATACAATTACTGCAGCTAATGTTCTGCCCTTTGCCAGCCTTGATTAACAGTGGGATTTTTACCTTTAAGTCCCTCTTTCTATCTCAATTACTGGACAAGTTACATTGCATCAGGGGACAACTCAGAAAAATGAAGAAGGCAATGTAGCATCACAAGAAAATGCAACTTCTGACACACCAGGACCCTACCACAGCAACATCAGCTTTATGGGGGAGGGCTACAGACACCACCCGCCCTCAAAGACATTGTCTCAGCTTTCTCCTACCTCTCCTGCAAACGGTGCACGCCCCAGCAGAGAAGGGGAATCCATTTCTGAAGTGCTGATGAAGTTTGAAGTAGCCACAGAATTTCATGCTATTAAGCAGCCTCCTGTTTGCTCTGACATTGCTGTGCGTTTCCTCACCGAGCACTGGTACTGCAAGAGCTGAGCAGACCATATGCTCACTCAGAAGGGCTGCCAGGTCTCAGGGAGCATTACTGTGCCTACTCCAGGAGGGGTTTGGGGCAAGAACACTTTCCATAAAGGTTTTCACTAGGAATATTGTATTTTATCTGGTGATTTCTTTCTGTCCAGCCTCTGGACTAAATGGCAGTTTATCAGCATATCCATGTACATCTATGAATAACCAATGGAAAATATCATTCACCCTTTATTCACTGGGATGTTGATAAGCTGCAGCATATTAAAAATGTTTGTCAGTTTGTTCTTTTCAGCTATCAAATGGGATGTGTGCCAGCATGCCCTCCTCATGCTGGCAGCTTCATCCAGAAAATGGAGAAAAAATGATGAAACAATGTCAGTTCTAGAAGAGGGCGAAGGTTCGCATGAGTTATTTTAGCATTATTGTCTTGCTCATCACTAACACCGAATCTGTAAATTAGATTGAGCTCCTACCTGCTGAAGCAAAGGATGAAACTCTGTGCTGTGCTTCAGGTATAGACCATGAGAGGAGCAAATACCTGGTCACGCACTCATGTTGCCTTGGTTCTCAGGGCTTCATACAGCTGGAAGCACTGATAAGGAGCCAGGACAGGAACAGTCCATGCAATATTTCTCCGACTTCTGGTAGCTTGGGCCGTGACTGAGAGCTGAACCACCACCCAGCGACAGTCAGGGAACCAGCTGCACCGACCACCTCCCCGTGTGCTTGGTCCCCACACTTTCCAATCCTGGTCTTGTGATGGTTCATCCCTAGAAAAGAAGGGTAGCTGCTGTTATAAGAGATATGGCAGATTCACTCTGGAGAAGCAAATGCCCTTATTGCCCCTGAATTTGCCATGGAATAATGCAAGAGAAGATATTGCCTGCTAGTATGTCTTGGGTTTTCATAGATTCTTACCTTAAACAGATGGAGATGTATCTTACTTCCTCCTGTTTAACTCTGATGTTGGAACCATATGGGAGTGGTGGGTATAATATTTATAGGTGAACAAGGCACCAGTTGGCAAAGAGATGCAACATAGCTCTAAAGCCTGAGCTAAGGAGGAGGCTTAGTTTCCATTGCTATTATCCATCACTATATAAATTTAGCTTTCAGGTCCTAGACATTTTAAAATAACACGCCTAGTGTTAGAATAGAAGAGTATCGGAAAAAGTGAATTACAGGTTACAGGCTTCTAGTATTTGCAGTAAAAGAACTATTATAGTAATTACACCTATAGAGTACTCATTTATGTTGTTATTATGGGAAAAGGATGGTAGAATTAGGATGTACGGAAAGAAAATCTTGCAGAAAGGGAGCCAAATGATTTAGCTGGGACAAAGAACTATGATGGCTACTCAACACACTTCTGTTTTCAGCACGTGAGCTTACCGTGTGTGTGTGGACCCGCAATGTTCAGTGGTTTAGGGGAAACCACTATAGGTCACTGATGTCTGGTAAAAATGGGAACAAACCACAGCCCATGGAAAGGCCTGACGTCACACACAAAGCCCCAAACTGGGAGCTGGATGCCTTATTGTACCGGTGAACATCTCCATAGTCTTTGCTAGGTGAGAATGGAAATTGCCCAAATGACTCTGTGAGCTCGATACTTCACAGACAAAAATCCTTCCCCACTGCCAGAAAGATCAAACCCAAACTCTTGAACATTTGAAATGAGACCAGAATAAGAAAAAAAAATCTCTTTTTCAGGGGAAAGGTGAATCTCCATTTTGACTCATTATTTTGTGGTTGGGGATAAGTGGCCATTATTAGTAGTACATAGGTACCCACTGTTGTAAATCTACTGCGTTACCTCCTGGATGTCATTACTGAAAGTGAACTGTTGCTTCAGTGGCTAAAGATTTACTCACTTAATGCCTGGTGTCATCAACAAATTCAGGCTGGCAATGACATCCTACTTGTCTAAACTAATATACAGCTTTGCACTCTCCTTGTGTTTCTTCCCATTCAAACTTACGGCTTAGTGTTAACGTCTACCGCTAACCAACATTACAGCTGAAGTGAATGAAGTGATGAATGAACACACAGTTTGCATGTAGATAATTAGAAGTCCGGCTGAGCAGATCACATTATTTAATGTATCATCATTATGTTTGTATTTTAAAAGCATCTAAACAATATTATTTCTTCTAAAACTCCATCTCTTCAGTGCTCTGACACCAGGGATGAATTGTGTTATGCATTTTGGTAGAGATTTGCTTTCTAAAAAAATGATGGATCCACTTGGAGCTTAAATCATTGCTGTAGTAAGTTAGTAAGTTGTCCCTACTTGAGAAAACTCTTGTGTCAGGGGTAAAACTCCTTGTTTGGCTGTGCTGCAAGAAACAGGGTAATATTTAATTATGACAATTCAAACTCATCTGGTTTCTCCAAGTGCAGACTATATTGATTTACAGTACTAATATAGAAAAGGCAGGATTAAAAAACTGGTTTATTTAGAAACTTACTTATTCCTAAAAATGTCTGTTCAGCTCATTTTTAAATTTGATTTCTTATCCCAGGTGAATTACATTGCATTTCTGAATCTCAAGAACTGCTTGTGCCTGATAACAGCTAATCGAAGTCCCAGCATAGTTCAGTCATTTTGATTGTAAGATTTTTGTTTGTTGCTTTATTGGACAATGGTGTTTGCAAAAGAGAGATTAAGAGCACCAGAGACAGCATTACAGACCATAGTTAGTGCATGAGACTTAATATTAGTATAGGACCACAGTCTGTAAGATCAGTGGCAAATGAAACCAGCTTGCAGACAGAATCAATGTCTTGTTCTGAAAAAACAGTAAGGAAAATCCGTGCCAGCGTTTCAGCATGACAAATGAACTTAGGCAAGTTGAAGATAATCACGATTATTTAATATTCCACAGCTTTACAACTCAATACTCTGTGGACAAAAGATCAGAAGGCTGCTGAGTCCAAAGTTTTGAATCTTTGGGTCAATATGCTTCTCATGTCTTCAGCATTTAGTCTAATTTAGGAGGAAACAGTTCTGAGCTAAGATAAGATCTCAAACAAAATTGACGTGGGCTCACAACATGGCCTAACATAACAATTTAATCTATCCTGTGCTTCCCCTGAAAGAAGGCTTAATAACTGTGGTATGATTTCACCTGCTGCTTCTAACATTTGCTCATTCTTTTTTCCTGAGCAAATTTGGACTATCAGATGGAGAGCAGCTTTGTTCATGGTAGACAAACTTGAATTCATTTAGGATTAATAACAATGGGTTCAATCCTGGATTCAATGGCAGTCTTAATGAATGGAGTCCTTGGAAGACAAATATTTGTTTGTGTTAAAGAGAAATAATTAATTCTCAATTTTCCTGGGTATGAGGTGATTACAACACATATCAGAAAATGTTTTCCCTGTGTATCCACCCTTGAGCGTACGAACTGCAGGAATGTTCCCCAAGCCCTGGCATTGCAGATACAGGCCATTTTGACTTTGTGAAACTTCAGATTTTTAAGTAACAATGAATTATTTGGTGTGAGGAAAAACGTGTCTCTTACTCACAGTATTATCTCAGGCCCTCGTGGTGATCTGATGCCGGGGAGTAAGGCGAGAGAAAGGTCCATGTCGCTGCGATCCGTCAGCAGTCGTAGCTCACGACAGGACTACTCAGATGGAGGAATCCAGGCTGGATCTGGATTTTGGCCCAATCCTCACCATTGTCTTAGACGTGGGCATCTTCCAAATTCCTGTGGGAAATCCCGCATTCTTTACTACTTTCCCTGCCTCTTAGGAAGCAACCGGCGCACACGCCACCACCATGCCTGGCCAGGGAAGAGCTGGTTGAGCCGCCAGGCTGGGCTGCACTGTCCAAAACTGAGTACCCGCTGACCTCAGTAAAAATTAGAAGGCTTCAGTAAATTTACCCTGCAGGCAATATTACCCTGGAAAAACATCGCCCACGTTGCTAGAGTTTAGGACAACAAATTAGAGCTTTTCATATGCACTGGAAGCTTCCCCCCCGCTTTTTTTCTCCCCCCTCCCTGCCCCCCCAGTAACATCCAATTGCTTAATTCCATTTGAAATCACCCAGGGTAGGCACCTAAATAATCTTGTCCTTCATGCCTGTCAACATCTTGAGGCACCTAACCACCTTTAGAGATGTGGTGTGAAAGCTTGTGAACGATGCAATCGAGGAGGGAAACAAAAGACAAGTATCCCTATTTGCTGCCCAAGAATCCACAAAGAATGCTGCTTCAGCTCTGCTCTGATTTCTAATTAGATTATGAGTGATGTAGGACTCTGAAGCCAAGCTGGAGTTTGTGCTAGCACTTTGCATGTATGAATGACAAAGGGACACCACTTTCATATTGATTTAAGCAAGCCAGTGGAAGAATGTTTAAACATCAAGTGCTTGATGCCCCAGTTTGCCAGAGCACCTGGAAATATCAAATTAATTCCAGGTGTTCTGCCATTAAGACAGGCTTGCTGCTTTTACAGCCACACACACAAAATGTGGCTCCCAGTTCCACAAATAAAAACTGAGTGGTTTCTGCTCCTAATGCCTCGACAACTCTGACATATTGCAAGTTCTGGAAAGAATTTTAATCTACATAGTTTTTTAAATGGGGAGGGGAGTGAGGGGGGAGGGATTTTAAATATGCTGCATACAATTTGTGATGGTCATCTCTAAAATGCAGCTCCATTATCCTTTTCCATTTGGAATGAATGAGGCTAATTAATTTCAGGCCATACTTGATGAGGTCAGCACCATACGAAGGGTGCGTGCTAGACATTGCTAATCTCTTTCAGCTGAGAGTGATGAATTAAAGATGAAGCATTCCTTTGCAGGCCTAATTTAGAATGTATATCAAAAACCTACAGCAAATAATACTATACCCTACAACAAAGGAAAACTTGTTCTCTCAGGCTCCCATGTAGGGTTGATTTTAAAGGCATTTTCATTTCACTTTGGAATTCCAGCTGTGGATGGGTGAAACAGTTCAGAAAATTCAAGCTTTCTCTCCTTCTATTGCTTTTATGGACAAAAGTAGGCAAGGGGGAGGCCAAGGGGAGAGAGAAACTAGTCAGTGTTTGATCCTGTGTATACTGTGATTCTGACTGTACGCTCGACATTTAGGAAAGCTGCCAGGGTCTTATGCTTCCCCAAGCACCTGTGACGTGACACCCCCCCACCCCCCCAACAGTGCACACTGAAATTTTACTGTTGGATTTTTTTTTAAGTCTGGGGGGAAAGCTATCAAGTGTCCTGTGTTGTTCAGCATCATCTCAAGGATGTTTTGTTGGACATTGCAGGCTTTTCCCTGGGAAGAAGGACGGGTCCGGCAGTTCTGCTAGGTCACCCAACAAGGACACAAGAGCTCCCAAGCCAACACGGAGCTGTGTTTGTCCGTAGGGAAAAACACCTCCCTATGCAAAAAGGTCCCATCGCATGTAGGGGCACAGGTAGCAAAATTTAACAGAAAAAGTCACCACGAAAGCAACCACACCAGGTCTGGAAGCAATACATATTGCTACAGGGCTCTCAAATTTGCTGAACTTGGGGCTCAGCCAAGCTTTGCCACCTTTCCCTTAGGCAAAGCCCCCCATAAAGCCCACAGGGGTTTCCCCCAAGTGAGGGACTGCAGGATTTGGCCCTGTGGGCAGCAAGAAATTAACCTTAATTGTCCTTTGGGTAAAACAGGGACTATGAAATCCTAATCCGGCCTCGGAAGGAGGCTAAAAGCAATAGACCACCAGCTTCCCCACCACTTTGCTGTTTAATACCTGGCAGTTTCTTGAAATTCTTGACAGGTTGCTGCAGCGAGTCGAAGTTCCCAACTGGTGGCCATAAGCGGCTGCTGTCTTTGTATCCCAGTAGTCCTCATTAGAACAAAGCTGCTTCGAATTAAATCCAATCTACATGCCGAATCAATCTTTCAACCCTTTGATTGCTTCTGAAAATATTTATATTTCTTAATAATGCACATTTTGTCCCACAGCCCGTGATTAAACCCAGACAAGGTCCAGAGAAGCCTGAAGTATATGTGGAAGGGGTTATTTTGGACAGGAAAAGAAAGATAAAGAACACAGGTTTTTCCTATTGTGAAGCCATTAGAGTGTATAAATCTAGCAATTGCAGTTGTATAAGCATCAGAGTGGGGTTGTAATAAATACAGATTGGAGTATTATAGTAACCAAATGGAGTTTATGGATTATGTTCACTAGTTCATATTTCTCAGCTACTACAATCTAACTAGCGTCATGCTGCACTCAGCTCTATTAATATTCCCTTTTAATATTCTCTTTACATGTTTGGGGGGGAAAAAAGTTAGGAATCAACTGCTGCTCCCTGTAAAACAAACATGTTTAAAGAATCATGCCCTCCAAAGAAAAAAATAAACAAGGGGATGCTGTAAAGTGACTGTGTTAGAAGGGCACGAGCTGCGGCTGGCTGAAATAGGCTCCATTCTGCTTAAAGTTAATAACTTCCACCTGAGTGAGGATCTGGCCCTAATGCAGGGCATTTCCTGCGTGAAAATTAGGATGTAAAAATGAAGACAATAACTGCTACTATCCCTTACCCGGGTAAATTTTGAAGGTGGTAAATAACAAGCTTTGGCTGGAGATGAGAAACACACAAAGGCTTTGAAGCTGTGCTTTGTGGTAAATACCATATTATTCCCTCCTCAAAAGGTAGAATACATCACAGGTAAGATATGTGGAGATGAAGGGACGGATACATTCCTTGGCTGAGAAGTAGCCCAGATAGGGCCTGATCCTCCAGAGCGGGGATTTGCCGTCGATTAAGAAGGTAGCTGTGGCTGAGGACACAGATCAGATAAAGGCACTGTACCTGTCTCCCTCCCTAAACATAAATGACTGCCCTTGTCTATAATAAAAGGGAAAAATTGACTTCAGAAAACATGCCACGATAAATCTCCTTGGATAAAGTAGTAGAATGCCTGGGTGAAAGGGAAAGAAATCCTAGAAACTAAAAATATATTATGCTTATTTAATATCGTTGTCAGCAGCAGCATCCCATGGTAAATACAGCTAATATACCTCAGCAGTGGGCTGGTAAATGCTTGTGATAGTTTTGCTTGTGACAGTTTCTCCTTTTATAAAGGAGAGAAGGAAATATTCTCAGTTAAAATATTATTCATTGATTCTTTCATCACATATTTCATTATACTAAGCTGTAATTTCCTAAATATGTTGGGGAGGTGGTATTATTATTATACATATATCCTGAGTCTTGACAGCTATTTTGCATTAATATATGATTTGGATGCTCAGTCTTTAAGGTAGAGAGAAGGGGTTTTTATCATCGCCAAAAATAAGGGGAGAGGAGTGATGAAAAAAACCTTTCACAAGTAGGGACGGATCCAAAATCTAATCACACGCATGAAAATCCATTTTGGATCAGGCCCCCAGCAGAACATTGTATAGTATAACCAGTATTTTCTGAATGTCTTCTATTGTTTGACAACCCTGATTTCACACTAAACTTGGAGTTCGTTTCCGAACAGAAGCCTTTTGTATAGAAACTTTAAATCATATCCCTTCATGAACACACACATACCATAGAGGATATTGTCTTATTAAAGAGTTTAAGCCTAAAGGTGTATGCCTATTTTTAAAAGAAATTTTCTGATTGTAGATAACTGCTCAATTTGATTTAGTGTCCAATGATAGTGATGGGGTTGATAACTGAGCATTCATCGGTAATTCATCTTGTGCTAGTAGAAATTTACAGCAAAGCAGTGCTTTCCCAACACTGACAAGTCCTATTAATCTTCTTCAGACACATTTCAATAGGTGTCTCCATCTGTGCCCAACATCTAAACACTCTGGCATCACTAGGGACTTGGAGACACCTTCATTTCAGGTTACACTAGTGAAAATGTGATACTAGATTGTACTCTATTTTTAACCTAATTCTCTCTTTTCATTCAATTAGCCTTTCTTGCCTGCATTTTTCTACTCATGTGTAACATCCTTTTCCCAGGAAGAGCTTAAAAATGAGATTTAGTTACTTAAAGAGACAGAATCTGCCAGGGCAAGAGCAACCAACAGCTTAATACATAAAAGCAGGGTAATAGAGCTCACGCATACAGTGCGGAGACCGAGTCGCCAGCCGCAAAACACGTCCTGTGTTGCATGCCCACGATACTGCCTTCCTGATGCACCTCTTGCAGGCATTGTTCGGTTAGGACAGGTCTGAAACCAAACACCCCACCTCCAGCTTCCCAATGTTAAAACAATTGCAGAGTATTTGGGGGTTGAAATCCAGTATGTACCAAAACACCTCTGTTTGTTCAGGCTGTACGGGGATCACCACCATACATCCCCACTTCACTTTACATATACGGCTAATGCATGAACAAACACAGCACAGTCAAATTACAGCAATAACATTTATGGGTGGATTATGTTCCAACTTCCTCGCTTATTATTAAAAGCAAGTAAACTGCAAAGCACATGGAAGAGGTAGGGTGCAAATGCGGGCGAATTTCCACTCAGAACCAAATGTTGTTTTTTCACTTTCAAAGCTGCGATGAGTTTGTTAGCAGACGCAGCACAGCTTTAAAGCTTACTTATTCAAAAATGTATGTTTGGGTTCTCTTTTTCCTCCTTACTCCATTTACGTTTGCCTTTCAAAGAAGAGCAGATGCACACCATTTGGATTTGGGTGGCTCCTACTTGCTCTGAACTTTCTTCTGAAAAGAGCAAACCATGAGCCATGCGTCTGCTCCACAACTCAGAGGCAGTTTCAAACTTTGTTTCTGGCTTTATGAAGTTCTCTTGTGAGTCGTATTATAGATCTAAATGACCTTATTGTAGGTGGCAAGTTTAAATGTGCCATATTAATAACTTGTTATCCAAGACAAATTAAGTCCTTATGTGTCAAAAGCACTCTGCTCTGGATTACCTACAAGACAAGTATTTATTGAATAAACGTTGGATCCAATTTCATTTTAATGTGACTGACTGTATGCTTCAGCCCCTTAGAATGAGATAAAAACACTCAAAACCTATAACTGTGTTGCAACATTACACCTAACTTGTCTATTTCTATTATTGTCTTTTTAATGTGGGATATCAAAAGTGTTTGGGGTTTTTAAGGATGCTGATGATTATGATGATGATGATGATGTTGTTATTATTATTATTATTATTATTATTATTATTATTATTATTATTATGGAGAGAGAGAGAAAAAAAGACTGGCATTCAGCCTAAAGAGAAATCATTGAAACAAATTAATCCTATGCCGTTTAAATTGACATGGTAATCCATCATCAGCAAAGGGAAACTCTGAAAGCAATCTAGAATCTGCAGTGTTCTTTCACTGGCCCTCAGGCACAAAGACAGATAGTAAAAGAGGAAGAGGGAAAAAAAAAAAAATCATAAAAGTTAGCAGCACCTTAGCAAAGGGAAGAGCTAGAGAGAGCAGCTTTCACTTTTTCCTACTTTCAACCATCCAGTTCAGAACGCAATGCTGATTAACCTTCAGCCGTTGCCTACTAATGTTTACTTCTGTATGTCAAATCACCTTTGGCTGCTGAGATAGGAGTAATTTCAAATAGTGCAGAGCCCCCATCCTATACAAACTCTACCATTGAAAACTCTGCCAAACATCAACTTGGGCATTTCTGCTTACAGAGGGCCTTTTATTAGCCTAAACTTGATCATTCCAAATGGACGATAAATTCTATCTTCACAGCCCTGGACAAAAGAGCTGTACTATCCTTAGGAGTTTAATAGCCAGGATTTTCATAGAGCTAGCATGAAAAACTGAGGGGTTTTATTTGGGTTTGAGTTTGGGGTTTTTTTTTTTGTCTATCCCCTGCTCTTTCAGCAGGGCTGTCCACTATAATGTATGTTTCCCAAGGGTTTTTTCAATCTAGTTTTAAATATCTAAAGTGATGAGACTTTGTGCACCTTTAAAATTTTATTATACTTACGGTCAGAAGAAAACATAAACCTCTTGGGCCTTGAAAGCCCATTGCAATACAGCCATTATCCCTATAATGTCAACAGAGCTACAAAATTCTCTAGAAATAAACCTTTTAAGAACAGCTTTCCCTGCCTCGTGTTTTCGTTTAAGGTCAGTAGTGCATCACTTTTTGGAAAATGTTTCCCCTCTCTGGCCAGATTTAGCAATCTGAAATAGAATGTATATTACTAAATGAATAAGTTTAATTTTAGACGCTGAAAAAATAAATAGAAGAAGAGAGCTAGGGCAGGAATAATACCTTTCAGTTAGAAACAGACATAGTAGAAAGAAAAAGTCAGAACTTTAGTGCCAGGGGCAAAGGGGTGAAAGGCTGGCTAATACGAACCATATCCAACATCTGCCCTATTTTAATTTAGCAGGGATAAAGTTTCTTCTTTTTTATTATTAAGAAAACTTTATGTGGCAGAGAAACCCATGAGCTATGTTATCAAAACTGTTTTATTGTCACACTGAAACTTAGAACTATTAAGAATTGGTGGAGCAAAGAGATAAAAACTCCCCCTTCTCTCTCCTTTTATACTCTGTGACAAGCCTGGGCTCAGGTCCTGCTGTCTGGGATGTCCTTTTCACGTCTTTATGAAGTACTGCACTTGGGGCTGTAACATAAAGGGGAGGTTAATTGTTCAGGATGGGTCCAAATGATTGATTCTCCAGGTAAAAAAAAAAAAAAAACAAAAAAAAAAACCTGAAGATTTAAAACAAAATACTGCTGCAAAGACGTTCACGGTGGTCGCCCTCAGAGATGAGTGATGGTGGTGGTGTACAACAAGTGTAAAGAAGGGCTGGACTGGGGAGCTAGCTGTATGAGAAACAGCCCAAATTGCCAGGCTGGGACATGATCTCACTCCATCTAAAGTTTTCCACCTAGATAGTGCAAATTCTACTATAAAATAACAAAGTATACTAAAACACATGTGAGTAGCTGTAGGAGAAAAAGAGCAAATTGGTTTCTGACAAAAGAAGGATGAATACCTTTGGATAATCTAAAGTTGGAATTTGATTGAAAGCATAACAATCCTTTAAGCATCAATATGCTTAGGATCCAAAATATGGTTATTTTATTACCAGTTAATACTTAGATCAAAGCAAAACACTGTAGCTGGAAGGGACATTCTCTCTGGAAATAAAGTTCCATGTAATTATTTCCTATTAAAAACTAAAACTGGTCTTAGATTCAAAAATTTGTGCTTCCTTACATGTGATATAATGCAAGCTTGTCAAGAGAGAACAGACATGCCATTTTTCACTGTTTGCTGGTATCCCTTTGCTTTAAAGTTTTCAGTTTAGCTTTAACCTTTGAATGTGAAAAATTCTCATCCAATTTACCTCAGTGAAACACAGGGGATTATTTTGGATAATATCGACTAATTTCTTACAAACAGAAATTAGAATTTGATATAAACCAGCACCATTTTAAATAAAGTCTCCAAACATAAGGAGGTAAAATATAAAGAAAATGATACAGTGATTAATCAGCAGTTGAAACTTAAACATTAAATTGTAAACAAGTGTTTTACTCTTGGGTAAAACAGCTCATCTTAATTCAATTCGGGACATGGAGTTTAAAATATGCACTCAAAATATTTCCAAGAAAGCTGCAACCTTTCAGAGGAGAGAGATAAGAATGTATTTTAATTATGAGGTTATAAATATGCGATCTAGTTTTTTTTTTTACCATCCCCTAATGTGGTACGTAACATTGTTCAGATGCAGTTATATATCTATCTGACTGTCTCTATTCCTGTCCAGGGTTTTCTTTTTAATTTTTTTTTTTTTTTTCCTGATAGTTCAATCTCTATTTATGTCATCTCTGATGCAGGCCCTGGAAAAAAATAATGTCTCTTTCTGTACTTATAAACTACCACAGAATAAATAGGGAATGGTTCCTTTTTAAAACTGATGGGCTAGTATTATAAGTAGCAATATGAAATATTTAGACACATTATTTCAAGCTTTCCGGCTGCTTCTGATTCTGCTAATTATTTTTGATTTGTCACTCAGAAATAAAAAAAAAACTTTAAGGAGTTCATTAGGACTGCAGAAAGGAAGAAGAGTCAGATATAAGGCAGCAATTATAACTTGGTTTTAAGAATTTTTTTATTTTTTGCTGACTCCTCAGCTATATTGTTTAGTAGAAGGATGGCTACAATATAATTCTACATTAAAACCTTGTTAAATAAAGAAGGAGCTGAGACATTCAGCTAGGATATTGTTTGCTAGCTCAATTAGTATCCAAAGAATTTGAAAGTACAATAAATGTATCTGAAGACCATATCTAAACATACTTACCAAAAAGTACCCACCTCTCTCAGCAGTTCACATATTTCTGCCTTCTGACTGGGAGGGGAAAAAAAAAGAGAAAAGAAAAAAAAAAAAAAAAAGCAGTTCTGATGTATAGGTTAAGACTGGCGTATGGCAAGGTTTGTGTGAAATACAAAGAAACCTGTATTTCACTCAACAATTTCATTGCTTAAACATATAGTTTAGAAGCATCTTTTCCTTAAACATGTGGTTCAATAGCATTCTCTTCAAAGGAACAATTCAATGTGTTAAAAGATTTAAGAACAAAGAATGTGCTGCAAAATGCAAATTCTTACAGTGTTATACTGTGTATGCAATTATGTATGTAGGCAGATAGATATAATTTGAGAGTTATTAACTTTCAACATCAATGATGTACCCTGAATCAATACAATGTAACTACCTATTAAAATATAAACCAGGTGTGTTACCAGGCAAATACAGTCTGAGAAGCTTTTCTAGATTTTTTTTTTTTTTTTCTTTAAAGATTACAGCTCTACTATGGACAAGAAGCTCAAGAGATTGCTGCTGGTCCTAAAGATGGAGATTGCTTTGCACCTTTTTTTTTTTTTTTTTTTCAATATTTGACATTTCTAGAATATTTCATTTCCTCCACGTTTGAAAAAAAAAAAATTTTAAAAATCCCACTCTGAAATGGTGTAAAGGGAATGAATTTTTCTCATAAACATCCATACATTTATGCACTTCCCCATGCATGGGAACAAGAAAAGTTCCCTTTCCATTTCCATTTTTCCTTTGGCTCAAGGGAGGGGAATGGAGGGAGCAGAAATCATTTTAAGCCTTGCCCCCCCCCCGCCCCCGTCGGATCGACCCCTCTTGCAAATCCCTTTCTTCTGCCCTCCCTCCCCCAAACACACAGCCTGCCGCAGTTAACCTTGGAGCCGCGCTGGGGAGGGAAGGGTTAATGAAACCAAGCTCTTTACGACCTCCAGGGTCAGACTCTTCCTATCTGCAATCTAAGGAATTAGGTAAGGAGGTTATAAGATTATAGTGAAAGGAGTTATAGGCCCTCGTAGCCTCACACCTGAACATATTGGGCTAATCCACTGGGATTCTTAAAAATCGCTTCAGCTATGGAAAACTGTTAATTAGGCTGAGTGTATCCCGAGGTTTCCTGTTGCATTAGTGATCCAGCCGAGCTGCCTGCGCTCTATAGGCTCACATGAAATGCGCTTAATATGCCTATATATATATATTAAATTTTTTTTTTTTTTTTCCCCTTCTCCACAACTAAAGCCAGCATCAGCCACCGATTTCGGGAGAAAGCAGAGTTTGGGTGAAACTCAGCCCGAGAGATGAACAAAAGTCATTTCCCCCCGCCTCGTCCCTGAGCCCTGAGTGCCCGGCAGGCTATTTGCAGCTGTTTCTAACTTCAGTGTTTGTTTACAGTAGCAAAATTAGCACTTGGAGGAGAAGTGAAAAGCTGTTTTCACATCAGTTTTACTCCTCGGTTCCTAGCTTTAGATGTCTTCCCTCCCTTCCTCCCAGCAATCAGCATCATTTAAAGTGCGGCTCAAACTTTCTCCCGCTCCTTTGACTTAGTTCTCTGCAGTCGCACCCTATTTTCTGCTAAAGAAAAACACAGAGAGAAGGTATCGTTTGAACACGGCCCAAACGTCAGTGATTCGAGGCAATAATAATATATATATATATATATATATATATATAAAATCCCGAGCATCCCTAAAGAACGTATTTTAAGGTCGCTTGGCAGAGCCCTGCCCTGCTCCCAGCTTTCTGCCCTTTGGCACTTAGACACTTGCTCGTCTCCAGCAAAGTTTTCTTTAATCCGCCGAGACACCCCAGGGCTGTACCTGAGCTACGGCTGAATTGCTCCCTACGACCGATAAAATCCTGCAGCAGCAACTCCCCAACTTCAATACTTAAAGCACGGGCTGGTTTTAGCCATTTTGTCATTTGAAGAAATGCTGATTTTTTTTTTTTTATGTCATTTGTGGTCACCCTCGAATTGCAGTAATCTGTAGATTACATATTACGAGCCTTGTCATTACGTGGATAAAATGAGGTGGTTAAACGCTAAAATCCATTTTACTCACCACATTTGCTCGGGGGGGGGGGGGGGGGGAGAACAAACTTGTAGAAGGATTTAAACACCTCGCATCTGAGCTGGATGTGCCCTCACTTCTGCTGCTGCAGAGCTCCCTGCCTGGTGGGCGCCCGGGGCTGGAGACCCCTCAACTTCACTTCCAAGGCAGGCGCCCGTTTACTCCAGCCCTCGCCTTCCCCTCGCTCCTGGGTCTTTTGTCCCCATTTTCGTGGTGTCTCAGCATTGCTTCACAGGGGCGACTTTTCTCTGCCTCTCCTGCGTTTGCTCTGTAGCATTTCTAGGCTCCTACTCGCCTCCTCTCCCCCCCGTTTGCCTCTTTCATGTGTGCCCCTGATCCCTCTCCAGCTGATGCGATTCTTTAGAAATGTGGGTCTTATCCCGTCCCTACCTTTGCCGGCTCTGATTAGATATTATTTTTTCATTGGCTCTGCTACAATGGGTTCCACCCTTTAATCTCTCGATATATTTTCCCCCTCCCGGTATAACCAAATCCATGAAATTCACAGCCTCTCTCTTTGACACGACTGGCTCGTCTAATCACTCCGTATCGATTTCCCTAACTCTTTTCATCCAGCTGAAGACACATCTTAAAACACTCCAAGCCAGAGTGTGCTCTTTGCTTTATACACACTAATAAAATGATTTACCCTTCTCTCTCTGCTCTCCTCACAGGAGAAAATCGTTCAAGTCCCGGCTATTTGTGTGTGATCAGTAAATATTTAGTGTGGCGACATCTTCAGCTCCTCTCCTGATCAATACGCAACCCAACAGGAGGTGGACTATTGTCCGGGTAGTGACTTGCTGAGATCTCCTTTAGATGAATTCTTTGCCCCCCATACAGTCTGTTATGATTTATCCTCGAAGGTAACCAGGAGAGAGAAATTGAGGCTTTAAAAACGTCTGTTTCTAACCTGTTTACCGTGACATTAAAGCACCTAAGCAAGGAATGGCTTATTCTTCCCCCTCTCCCATCTTCCTTTGATGGGCTAACACATCCAAAGCGCTGCTAGAAAACGAGTATCAAACCGGGCAGCCGTCGCACGGTTGCTTCGCATCCCTGTACCCCTCTGCCCCTCTTCCCCGGCCCCTCCAGCAAAACCCCGTCCTGTCTCTGCAGTGCAATGTCACGATAAAGGGGCGATTTCCCGGTCCCGCTCTGCAGCATCTCCGGGCAGCGGACTCGCTCCCACAGCTCTGCCTCAGCGGGTGGGTATCGAAGTGCCCAGGGATGGAGTGTGCCCCAGCAACTTCCAGCCCACCTCCCTCCTCCTCCTCCTCCTCCTCCTCCTCATCGCATCCCGCAGCTCTGCCTGCCCCAGGATCAGGCTGAGGCAGAGCTGGGGGCTGATTGCTTTTTTGTTTGTTTGTCTGTTTAGGGGGGGGGTTGGAACGACGTGGAAAACCTGCAGTGAAGAAAAAAAAAAAAAAAAAAGGAAATGGAGAAGAGCTTAAAGCCCGGTTCCTGTGGTTAACCATACACGAGAGCTTTCCCAGGGTGATAAAATGGACAGAAAGAGAAGTTCGTGAGTGTATGTTTTATCCTGATCTGTTATTTCACTCCTGGGAAAGCCTATGCCTCGAATAGGAAATACTTCCACTTGTAATTACCCCAGGACTGTATGCTGTGTGCCCGCTGATCTCCGGTTAGGTGTCTGTGCAGCACACTCAGGCGAGACAGCTACGCCTTGTGTGCGTGTGTCTGTCTTTGATGCAGGGCTGGGTGCCTATACACAATAGATACACAATTATATCTGTAATGTGTGTGTGTGTGTGCTTACTCACATCATGTCCTATAGCCTACAGAAGTGCCCAGCTATTTATATTATTTCCGTGCGTGTGCATTTGCACATAAGCTATAGGTCGAAGGCACTTCTCTCTGTAAATGTACATTGCATGCATACGTGCTGCATAAAGATATGGCTGTGTGTTACAGATGTGCGACTGTTATTCAAATCTCAAACCAGCTACATCCACCTGTTAACTTTGTTTAGAAACCACTTTCACTAATGGCTTTTCGCTAACTTATTCAGTCCGTTACTCGAGTATAGGAGGCAATGGAGGGGAAAAAATCCATATGAAACCCTGCTTACAACCTCTCTTCGAGAGGACACTTTACACACCTTGCCTAGACAGGGCTCCTATAGAGCGCTTATCTCTCGAATATATCTTTATACTAATGCATACTTAATTGGTCTGTCTTGACTGTCCATATAAAACAATTTAATTAGGGTGCTTTCTGCTTTGGAAAGAAAGAAAAAAAATCTGCCCAGCATTTATTGTATTTAGCACCAATACAGGCAGAAAATGTTGCACAAGTTTTTGGTTGAAAGAGCACCTATGTGTCCATTGAAGGGCGTTGATCCGAAAAGACAGAGAGGACAAGTAAAATCGATTTGAAGCGACCCTCTCTGTCCCTTTCACACCATTCAGACACTCCATTCCTTCTAAGACAAAGACCCAGCGCCTTGGGAATGCTGGCAAGGGGGGGAAAAAGGAGGAAAGAAAAAAAAGGGGGGGGGGGGAAGGCTTCAATCCCCCCAAGCAAAAGGGAGAGCTCTGAAATTCCTTCATATTGCTGTTATTTACCCCCCCAAGATATGTTCAACTCCAGGATTTTCTTCAATTCAGCGTCTAACACTGCTACTGCGAGGAATGTCCCTGGAAGGGGAGGAGGTAATTATGGCTATTAGTGCTGCGAGCCCAGCCTCAACCTTGGTCACTCGCAGGCTTTTAGGGTTAAAATAGCCCTCACCTCTGACCCCTGCGGAGCAAAGTTGTAGCTATCGCCACAAGTTGGGCCAAAGTTTTCAAATCCAGGGCTGGGCAACACCGGAGGGGGGAAACTTCTCCCTGGAATTATTTTTGGTTGGGATCTTAATCATCTTTAGTCTATTTAATTGCCTTTCCCTCCTCCTTTTACCAAACAATCCCTTTCGGAGTGGTGGGGGGGGATCTCGAAATGCCCTGCTCCCACTACCTTTCCCACTGCTCTTTCCATTTAGGTTTAATTTGGCAGATTGTTTTCAAGCATGAAAATGGTTATCATCAAACTGAATTACTAGGTCATCCTTTCATCCACGGATCTCAGGAATAAACGGGGGGGGGGGGGGTGTCCCCCTTTAGGCTTTCCCCACCACGACCCGTTCAGCTTTACAGAAAAGGAGCGTTTGGAAAAGGAGAGAAAGGACGAAAAGCTTGAATTTGTCTCCTGGGCTTTCTGCGCACCTTCACGATCCTCCTCGGCAAGGGGGGGGATTTTGGAGCTGGAGGGGGGGCAAAGTGAGGAGGGGAGGGAGCCCACAGATGCAAGTACCCCTCTGGCAATAATAAAAATTCATTCAAGTGGGCTATGTCTCCATCTTCCATGTACTGATTAGACTTAACAAGAGTGGAAACTTGTGTAGACCATATTTATGGTATTAACGAGCAGTTAAAAGATTTATCCTTCTTCTGATCAATATTGTTCGTGCCCGCCCCCTCCCCCCCCCCGGCGCCCCGGCCCTCCCCGAAGGCTGCAATGACAATCGCCTTCATACTTTTTCATCACCGATCGAGGTGGCAAAACCCTTTTGTAATTTTCATTAGCCCAGTAAACATGCAATTAACATGCAGCACTGTGGTTAACTTAATTCCTGTTTTAAGGCAAGGACAAGCAAGAAATGGAAGAGCGTTTGTTCCATTTGTCAAGTATGACACACTTCTTACCCTAACAGTTTCTTAAAATAAAAGCTCGGCTCCCCACCACCACGACCCACCACCCCTCTTTCCAGAAACCCCCCACACTGATACACACACACACAAAAAGGAGCAGGAATCCATTAGTTGGAGAGTATTCTCCTGCCAAAGGCGGTATAATGTATTCCAAATTTTTCCCAAGCCCTCACTGTACTCGGGTCCCGTCCCCCCCCCGCCCCGGGAAGGGGGCTGACTAGCTGATATTTCTCGTGGGTGAAAGATTCAGCCTCCTCCTAACCGTATTCTTTTTTTTTTTTTTTAATAAAATAAAACTAAACGTGCTTCCCATGTCTAAAAGTTGCCATGTTTGTGAAGGGGGTGGGGAAAAATGTCTCCAAGGGTTTCAATTAGCAACAAATGATTATTGCAACGGATTTTTGGTAATGAAAAAATGTGGAGTACCTCTTTCGAGCTGGGATCTCAGGGGCAGTGAAAGAGAGAGAGAGGGGGAGAGGGAGAGAAGGAGAGAGAGAGAAAGAGATTGCTGATTAGCTCGGATTCTTTCCCAACTTGCTTTAGCGTGTGCTTGCGTTCCCTGCCGACCCTACACAGGACACTATATATTTTTTCCCCTTCGGTGCATGTGTTGATAGTTCAGCCTGTAGTTGTTTGCGGTTGGCTTTTTTTTTTTTCTTTTTCTTTTTCTTTTTTTTTTTTTTCCTGCCGGGGAGGGGGGAGGGGGGAAGGGGGGGGGGGGGCTGAAATCGGTCGCATCCATCCTACCCCCACAGTCATTAAGTTAGGAGATTTCCCTCTCTTATTTTTTTTTTTTCCTCCCCAATTGGAAGGGTGGGTTGTGAATATTTTTTCTTTTTTTTTTTTTTTTTAAGTCTCGCCTTTCCAGCTCCAAACAAGGTGTAGACGAGACGCTCTTCCTTCTAAGGAATGAAATGAGAGACAAGGATCACTCAAAGACATCTCCTACCTTGGGCTTGGGGATTTTTTCTTAAAGGCGAGGCGCACATTCCTAAGCAGCTATGTACAAAGCCCCCCCTGAAATCTTGTCTGTGTAAAGTTAGAGTGTGTTCAGGATTTTTTTTTTTCCTCTCTCCCAAGGCTGATCGCTAATAATACATCGAAAGCACTTCCCTTTAGGTTGTGGGAAATCTATTCCCTTCACCTTGCCTCCTTTTTTTCCCCCCTGAAGGCTGTAACTTCACTTTTTTTTTTTTTTGCCTTTTTTTTTTTTTTTTTTATCAGTTTGCACAATCGCTTAGATAAACACCAAGAAGGAGACTTCTCTTTAATTACCCAACGCACATCTTTCTGGGGGGCAAACAGCGGTCTGATTATTTTTTTTTTGTTTGTTTGTTTCACCTGCCAAACTAAAGGAGAGGTAGAAAAAGGAAGATGCAAGCGATTTGGGACCTTGAACAAGGCAAATATGGTTTTGGTATGTTTACTTATAGTTTTTTTCCTTCTTCTTTGACACTTTTTTCGGGCAATGTGTTGTGATTCTTGTGTTTCTCTTTTAAGGAAAACAAAAAATCCAAAAAAGCAAATGTTAGCTAACGTACGTCTTAAACGATCGTTTCTAAGGTTACGTGGGTTGCTCTAAGGAGGGGAAGAGGGGAGGGGGGGAGACCCAAGTATATGTAATTGCAGCACCATCAGTTAGCACGTCCTTTAGCTAAATAAAGCAAGCAACAAACAAACAAACAAGCGACCAAACCCAACGACCGGAATCGGCTTCCAGGTCCGAGGCAAGGCAAAGCGCCTCAAAGTCATTTCCAAAGCAGCGTCCAGGAGGCAGAGCCCGGTCGCTGCCTCCCCTGCCTGGGTCTCAGGCTGCTGGGGGGGGGAGCGGCAGACTGACCTGCTCGGGGAGGGTGGGGAGGGGAGGACAAGTCTCTTAACTTAAGTGATAGGTATTAAACTGCACGGAATTGTGTCGCCGTGTGCAGCTGGCAGCGTTTATTTAGGGGTGGGGGGGAAGGAAAAAAAAAAAAAAAAAGAGGTCGGTGGTGAAGGTATAGCGCCGAGATCCCCTCTCCCCCTCCGGTCCCTTCTCTGGCTAAGCAAGTACAATGGAAAGAAGCTGGAATATACTCACCATCCGAAGGTGTGGTTGGCAGTTCGGCTGAGGCTTTAAGGCAATTATTTATCCTTTTTTTTTTTTTTAAGTATTATTGCAAAGGACGTAGATCTGACTTTAAGCAGCAAAAGTGTTTTGCTCTGACAACAGCATGCGAGGCACGGTTCCTCGTTTAAAAAAAAAAAAAATCACAAAACAGGATCCCCCCCCCCATTCCCTTACCACCACTATCCCTTAAAAATACCTATTCGGTACAGCGCTCGCAGAAACCCTGATGCAGAAATCTTATAGTCCGGTCTAGGAGTGCCCAAGCCAATTAACTTTAAATCCTTAGGAATTAATCAGATTAAAATGTACAGAAGTTTCATTCTCGTATGCATACGTGAGCCAAAAGTCGTTTCCCTTTAAGAGATCCTTTTCTTTTAAAGTTGAATTTTAGGCAGATAAGAGACTTACACTAGGGGGCAGCCAGATACTGTACTTGCTCCAATCTTCAGCAATTTTTTTTCCTCTCTCACAGCATATGCTCTGATTTAGCACTGTAAATTTTTCAGAGGACCCAACTCTGACAGCCCCTGGTGATTTTCAAAGTACCACAAGCCAGTGGTTAAAAATTGCATTGACTTGGAAGTTCAGAGGCACACAATAGGAGCCACTTTCCCTATTCATGGAACTTCAGTGTGGTGGAAGAGAAAAACACACACATACTACATTGAGGGAGAAGAGGAATTCATTGAATTCTGTTAGACGTAACTGCTTTCCACTGAGTTCAGAGCGAAACTCAGTATTTGTTCGATGCTGTATTCATATTGCGATTTAATCTAGAAAGAATTAGAGGACTGTTAGGCAGCTTTCTGCCAGGAAAGCAGCTTCCCCCTCCTTCCTCCTCTTTTTTAAAACCTAAAGATTTACACCGGCTCTATCCCCTACTCTATTTTAGCAAAATAAATCCTTCCACTCCCTCTCATTAAAATAAATTTACATCTGCAGTAAAATGGCAGGAGTGATGCGTTTGTTTATTTGGAAAACCAATGCGGTCTTAGTTTTAAAACAGAGCATTTCCATTGTCATTAGGCTCGGAGAAGGACAGTTGAGAATCTCCCCCTTCTTTGTGAGGCGCTCAGGTTTCGAGTATTATTTAGCGAAATTAGCTGCAGTTTCATTTTTACATTCATCTGTTCTGCCTCAACCCACTCGCAGGGGTGTTTTCAAATAAACAGCAAAGCATCTAATGGTGCTAATAGATAGTTATATTGCTGCATCCCTCGAAGAGCAAATAGTTAATCTGGGGCATTCTTCATTAATGCTTGAGCAATCAGCGTATACGGCGGCTTTTAAGCGTATATCAATGGCTTTTCATTTTTACGATCATACGTTCAAACTATTAATATTGTACGTCCTGTTAAAACCGCTTTCTCTTCTGATTTCTGCATTTGTTAAGACGGCATTAATGTTTTTTCATGTGGTGAATTAATCCTGTTTACTTTGTCACATTTGAGACAGGAAAGGTTGGTGTTGGGTTGGTTTTTTGTTTGGGGGTTTTTTTTGGTTGGGTTTTTTTTTTTCCTCAGGAAATTCAGCATCAGCAACAATCTGTGACTATTCTGCATTTTGAACCCCCACCTTCTCCCACCCTCCCCGAAAGGTGACCTCCTTGACTCTGGGTTATTTGGAAATCATAAGGCAGTTCCCCACATTTTAATGGGGAAAGACTCCTTTCCCCTCTTCTGCCTTTCCAGTCCCTCCTGGTCCCTGTTTTGGGGAAAGGTTATTTTTGCTCCGTCAGGATCAATGGGAGTGCCGCAGCCTTGCCTTTGAAATTGAGCTGCAGTACATCTTCGTTCATGGGGTCTTAACACACCAGGTTTCGAAGCAGGACATTGTCAAGTCTAGGTGCTTTTTACAACTTTCCAGTCATCTCAGCACCTGCGGCTTTAGCCACATATATTATTCCTGCAGCAGAAGGGGGTGTGCATGTGGCAACATGAAAAAGTGTGTGTGAGGAGGTGAGGGGCAATTAATCCTTTACAGAGTTGTGCACAGGTCTGTGTCCCCATGTCCGTACTCGGTGACCAGCTCGAATGTGAGCGTACGTACATGCGTGTGTTTGCAGAGGAGGAATTGCCTGGCCGGGCATTCTTCTGTCTATTTTAACGTGTTTTCTTTTTCTATCTCTCCATTCCTTCGCCTGTCCGAGTGTCTTTTGGCCATTTTCACCAGGAGATGAACTCAAAGTCCCTGTTCCGCTGCCGGTAGCTATATTCAGCGGGAAATAAATAAACAACTGTGTACTTAGATCGGTTACCTCTTTAGTGGTGCTCCCACTATAGCACAGAGGTTGTGTTACCGTGTCAGGGTACGTGTGATCCGAAGGGGGGGAAAAAAAAAAAAATACCCCCCACAAAACCCCAAAATAAAGTTAAAGGGGTCGAGATGAGCTGCGCTACGGCGATGCCGCGGAGGTTGCGAGGGAAAAGACGCGGGTGTCACATTCTGCCGAGCGGCGTTGCGGGGTTTTATTTCCTCCATCGCGCTAAGGGGAAGGGGTAGACGGTGTCTGGCGTGAAACCGCCGTCCTCTCGGCCAGCCCGCCGGCTGACCGGGGCGCCGGGGAAAGAGACGCCCGCACGGGGAGGAGCGCTCGGGAGGAGCGGCGATGCCCCGTTACCCCGCCGGGGACGGGGCTGGCAGAGCGGCCCGCACCGGAGCGCCGGGGCGGGACACGGGACACTCGGCAGCACCCCGCGGCTCGGCGGGCGGCCGGGGCACGGAGCGAGCGCAGGTGCCGCCGCCGTCCCCGTCCTCCTCCCGCCGGTCAGCCCGGAGCGAGGCCGAGGCGGCCGAGGGCAACGCCGCCCCCGCCAGCGCCCGGCGGGACCTTCGGCGGGCGGGAGCCCGCGTACCTGCGCAGCCCTGCCCCTGACGGGGAGACGGCGGCCGCTCCCCTCCCCCAGGCGGCGGCGGAGGGGCTCGTTTTTATTTTATTCGTGGGAGTTTTATCTCATTTTAGCGTCAGTTTTTCTGATTTTCACCCGCGCCCCCCCCCCGCTCCCCACGACCCCCGAGGCCGTGCCCCGGCGGGCGGCCCCAGGTGAGGCGGCGGCGCTCCGCTCCCCTCGCCGGGCTCGCCTTAACCCCTGGCCCCGACGGGGGAAGCACGACACGGCGGGGAACCGGGGCGAGGAGTAAAGAGCGAGAGGAGCGCGGAGCCGGCGCGGAGCGGCGTGCGCGGGGGGGGACGCCCCGGCCCCGGCCCCGGCCCCCGTGGCGGCGGCGGCGGGGCGGCGCCTGCCTCTAGGACCGCGCGGGCGGCGGCGGCGGCCATGGCAGGCCGCGCAGGGCGTCGCGGCCCAATGAGGGCCGAGGGGCGGGGCGCGAGCTTTTGACCAGTCAAACGCCGGTCGGGTTGCCTTATAAGGCGCGCGGTCGCCATGGCAACGTGCGCTAAGTTGCAGCAGTCGTGTCAAAGTTCACTCTCCCGCCAGCGGGGCGAGCGGCCGGCGGGGAGCGCGCTCGCCACTCGGCCCACACGCCGCCCGCCCGCGCCGCCGCGCCCCGCCCCGCCCCTCCCCTCACCGCCGCCGGGGGGGGGGAGCCCCCGCTTTTTTTGGGGGGGGGGAAGGGCTGGCGCTCTCTCCCCCGCTCTCCCCGTGGTGATTTTCCCCTCTCCCCCCCGGCTGAGGAGCGATGCTGCGCGCTGGGTTATGATCCTTCCCTCCTCCTCCTCCTCCTCCTCCTCTCCTCCTCCTCCTCCTCTCCTCCTCCTCCTCCTCCTCCTCCCGCTCCCCTCTTTTATCATCCTGGCTGGCTGGGCGCTGCGCTGGCGAGTTGACTCCTTCCCTCCCCCCCGCCCCGCGGCCCCCCCTCCCCCCCGCCCGCGCCGTGAGCACCGGCGGCGCGGAGGCGAGAGCCCACTTGCGAGGCGGCAGAAGCAGCATAAGGCAGCGCGGCGGCGGCGGCAGCGGCGGCGGCGGCGGCAGCGGCAGCAGCAGCACCCGAGCGGCGGCGGCGGCGGCGGCGGCGGGAGCGGCGGGCGGCGGCGGGAGCGGCGGCGGGGACACGGCGCGGCGGGAGCGGCGAAGCGGCTGAGCGGGGCAGAGCGGAGCGCAGCGCGGCGCGGCGGGGACGGAGAGGAGGAACAAATAAAGAATCATAATAATAATAATTAATAATAATAACAATAATAACAATAATAATAAAAAGGCGAGGAGAGGAGGAGGAGGAGGAAAAAAAACAAACAGCCAGCCCCCCCACCCCCGAGCCCAAAAGAGGGAGAGAGAGAGAGAAAGAGAGCAGCGCCCGGGCGGAGCGGCGGAGAGGAAGAATTAAAGCGAGCGAAGGAGGGAGGAGAGACAGAGCAGAGAGAGAGAGAGGAGGAAAGAGGAGGAAAAAAAAAAAAAAAAAAGCCCACAAAAACAAAGCGATCGCAGTTGATGTTGCTGCTGCAAGCTGGACTTCCAAAAACTACGGCGAGACCGTCCGCTCTCCGCGCCGAGAAAAGTCTCCTCAGCTGTGCGTGTTTTTTTCCGCTGTGTGTGTAATCTTTAACCTTTTATTCATTCTTATTTTGATGGCTTTCCTGAATGGCTGACTGCGAGCTTCCCTGGACCTGGCCCCCAGACACCCGCCTCTCCTCCTTCAACTACTCTGCTGCAGATCAGCTCTAAGAGAGAGAGAGGGAGATCTTTGAAGAGATTTTTTTTTTTTCTCCTCTCTCTCTCTCTCTCCCTCTCTCCCCCACCCCCACCCACCCCTTTACTTTGCTCTCCTGGAGCCCAGACAATCGACTCGCAACTCGCCCCCCCGCACACACACCTCCATCGCCCCGTGCTTCTGCACCTTCGCCGGTACCGGGAGATCCCCCCCACCCCGACCCCCCTGAAAAAAAAAAAAAAAAAAAAAAAAAAACCAAGGCAAAACAACAAAAGAGAGAGGGGGAAAGAGAGAGAGGAGGGGAGGAGGAGGAGAAAAAAAAAAGACTGCTGCAAAGCTGATCTGAAAAGCAAAGCAAACAAACTTTGAAAATAAAGGGGGAACAGGAAGTTTGGCAACGGTGTCCAATAGATATGGCAATGGTAGTCGGTGCGTGGCGAGACCCCCAGGACGATGTGCCCGGAGCTCAGGGAACGCAGCCTTCGCAAGCCCCGCCGGTGCAGGGACCTCCGGCCGGGGCCCCGCACACCCCACAGACCCCGGGGCCCGGGGGCCCTCCCAGTACGCCAGCCCAGACCAACCCGCCAAGCCAGCAGAACCAAGGAGACAAACAGCAGCAGCAGCAGCACATTGAATGTGTGGTTTGTGGGGACAAGTCTAGTGGCAAACATTATGGCCAGTTTACCTGCGAGGGTTGCAAGAGTTTCTTCAAGCGGAGTGTAAGGAGGAATCTCAGCTACACTTGTCGTGCCAACAGGAACTGTCCCATTGACCAGCACCACCGCAATCAGTGTCAGTACTGCCGCCTCAAAAAATGCCTCAAAGTTGGCATGAGACGGGAAGGTATTGGGATTTCATTTGTTTTGCAGTTTTTTTTCACTCGCTGCGTTTTGGGTTTTGTTTTGGTTGTTGGTTTGGGTTTTTTTTTTTTTAATTATTATTATTTTTAACCTCCCTCCCCAAACCCCAAACCCAGCCAGAACCTTTCCCCCCCCCCCCCCCCCGAATAAACAGACAGAAACTTTCTCGTAATGAAAGAAAGAGGTGTTGGAGGGGGAGGCAGGGGCTCTTGCATGCTCTCTCCTGCACTCATAATTGATTTGTGTTTGTTTTGATTTTGCTGATGGAGGTTTATTGGAAGTGGATTTTTAGTTTCACGCTGCTTACGAGCGAGATGATTATTCTGACGTGTGGTTACTTTTCCTTCATGCTTCCTCCTGCATGCCCAGCGTTAGCCCCCGTCCCCCGAGCAGCTCTGTGTGCGTGTGTCCGTGTGTGTCCCTGTGCCTGTGTGTGTACACACACACGCAGCCTCACGAGATGCACGCGCGCACACACACACACACACGCACACATACATATATATATATATATATATATCTCCTCCAGCACCCTCCCTTAGATTGCAATTTTACACAGGCAGTTCAAATTACTATTACAATGGGACTCACCCTACCGAGGCTCTACAGCACTCCACTGTGGATTCCCAGCCGGATTTTTCCTCCTTTAAAAATATATATATATACACACACGCATATCCGCGCGTGTGTGTACATACATATTTCCGTGTGCCTGCCTCTCCTGATTGTTAGTATCGCACTTTTCTCTTCTTCCTCTTATTTTCTTGTTCCTCCAGGAGAGGCAGGAGGGGGTAGAAGGGACCGGGGGGGGGGGGGGGGGGGGGGAGAAGGAGCAGCCCAGAAGTAAGTGTGGGGTGCTCGGGTCTCTGCAAGTCGAGTCTTTGTGATATAAAATTAGACGAGAAATGTGAGCCTGCAGTTTTCCAGTGCATGCTCTGTGTCTGGACGCTGCTATGTAGGTTAAGGGTTAGGGGGCTTGGGACTTGCTGGGCTCCTCTCTTTGTGTTTCTGCAAGAGTAACTAACCTTGTAATACGTGCGATAACAAATATAAATCAAGCACATTTTTAGGCGTTCTCCCTGCTTGCTGTCTCTCTGCCTCTGAGCCCTTTTTCTCTCTCCTTTTTCTCTCGCTGTCACCGTGTAAATTTATTAACAAAATGAAAGGCCCACTTTCCATGGGCAGCTGAGGAAGGTGCCTTTGGATAATGCCCTCAGTCTCGCCGGGGGACCTGCCAGGGATGTTGTGGGGTGATCTCGCCTCCTTTGATATTTTTTATTGGGGGGGGGTGGACTATGTAATAACAGCAGCAACAATATATTCAGTGGGCGAGAAACGCATGTGGGACCAGCGCCGGGGATTTTGAACTGAAGTGTTTCTTCCCTCTTCCCCCCCTCCCTCCCCATCCCGCTCCCCCAGCCTCAAATCAGTAAGCTGGTTTAGATGTAATGAAGAAAAATACCCGGACACACAAAGACGCATCCCACATCTTTTGAAGGAGGGGTGGTGGTGGAGCAGGCGGGGGGGGTGTGAAATAACTGAATTGTGGTGTGTTTTGGGAAGTGAGGATCTCAGGCTCCTTCAGGCAGTCCTGGCCGAGCGGCTAACATTGCTCAGCTTTTATTGTTGCTTTTACTTGACCCGGGAACCGCGGAGCCTTAAAATGGGGTGCGGGCTGAACTCTGGCTGGAAAAATGCATGTTCCCCCTTAAGCTGACTTGGTACGGTGTCACACAGGCACGCACAGGCACACAAAGCAGGCTGTATTTGAACTGATGGTTGCAATTCAGATATTAATAGCTGTAGTTTCTTCTTTATTTACTGCAGCGGTCCAGAGGGGCAGAATGCCACCCACACAGCCAACTCATGGTCAGTTCGCCTTGACAAACGGGGACCCTCTCAACTGCCATTCCTACCTATCCGGATATATCTCCCTTCTTCTGAGAGCAGAGCCCTACCCCACCTCCCGCTTTGGCAGTCAGTGCATGCAACCCAACAACATCATGGGCATCGAGAACATTTGTGAACTGGCAGCTAGGATGCTCTTCAGCGCGGTGGAGTGGGCCAGGAATATCCCCTTCTTCCCAGACCTCCAGATCACAGACCAGGTGGCCCTCCTGAGGCTGACCTGGAGCGAGTTGTTTGTCCTCAACGCTGCCCAGTGCTCCATGCCCCTCCACGTAGCTCCTCTCCTGGCAGCTGCTGGCCTCCACGCTTCGCCAATGTCTGCTGACCGAGTGGTCGCCTTTATGGACCACATACGAATCTTCCAAGAGCAAGTAGAAAAACTGAAAGCATTGCATGTCGACTCTGCAGAATATAGCTGTTTAAAGGCCATAGTCCTCTTCACCTCAGGTAGGCAGCATTTCTTTGCTCTTCCTTTTTCCTTCCCCCGGCCCCCCCGAGAACTGTTTGCTCTTGCAAAGTGTTATTGCCTGCACCCCATCACTGCTCCCTGCCCCCGAGAGCCAGCGCTGTCTCTTTCCTTTTAGGAACTGGTGCCCTGTGGTCTCCCCTTCAGGGCCTCGGATCTGAGCATCCCATCTTCGAGGCAGTGCGAAATTAAAAAAAAAAAAAAAAGACATAATAACACACACACACACACACACACAAAAAAGGCAACCAAAACACACCCCAACCCTAGTTGAATAATGCTGGGGACAGGGGAAGAGGGGGCTCGGGGAGAGGCACCCATTCGCCATGAGAGACTGCGCTTTTCCCATTGAAAATAATATTTTATTTAACAGTATAGCTCTAGGTTGTTGCATTTAATGACACGCATCCGAACAGCAGCAAAATCTGTTTGATGTTGTTAAATACAAGTCGTCCTATCAGTGAAACCACTTTAAAAAGAGGATCATTTTATGGGCAGCCAGGAAGGGAAAAAAGCCCTGCAGGATTAAAAATTGAATTAAAAAAAAAAAGTTAAATGCGCAAAGCTGAGTTTAAAATATGTTCCCTGCCATCCCATAAAATAAAATAAATCAACTTTCCAAAGAGCTGTCTCTGATTTAAACAGAATGTGGCAGTGAGCAGTTCTGTGTCATTTAAGCTAAGGGGAAAAGTTTGCATTTGTACCCAGCAGGAACTGCATAGTCCAAAGCGAGTAGCGGGTGCGAAAAGATCATTACCATAAGTAGACAGGGATAGTATGAAAAAGTAAGAGGAGACTGAAGCTGCCGCTTCGCAGTGTAATTCCGGGGTGGCACAACCATGCCTCTCCCGAGGAAAAGACCTCGAGGTGTTTCTTAGATAATCAAAGAGAGGGGGGGAAAAATATGTGTCAACTTTTGCTGCCTAGAAATAGTGCATGAGTTATAAAGTAATAATTGAGTGCGTTGTGAAATCTAATTAGCTTGCACTAGAGTTTAACCTGGGTGAGTAATAATCCTGATATTAACTCTGGAGGCTAAATTCTTTCTTTCTTTTTTTTTTTTTTTTTTTTTTGAGGGGAAAAAAAATCTGCTCGCTAATTTGTGCAATACGTTATCTCAGATTGCTAACTTTAAGGCTGCATCAGCAACCCAATGTGCTGGAGCCCTAGAAGTTTTGGGATTAAGTTTAAAAATACCTATATTTCTCCTGTAACTCATTTGAAAGCTTGGGAAAGTGGCCACGCGATAAACATATGAATGGAAGCAGGACCTGTAAAATAATTACTCATCGGAGTTTTTTAAAGCCTGATATCAGGAAACAGGAAAAAAATGTAGTTTATGTGGGAAAAGAAGGGCTCACAATCCGTTCCTTGTTGTGTTAAAGGGGGTCTGGGGAACGAAGTCATTTTCTGGACTTTGTCCAGGTTCTGGGTCGTGACCTAAACTTCCTTTTATATATTATTGCTTTACACATAAAAAACTTCTCTTTTTTTTTCCTTCCCCCCCCCCAAATTACTCGTGCTAAAGTCCTAAGGTGATCAATGAGCAGGGCGCATCTAGCCACAGGGAGACAGGGATCCTGAGTGGGAAGGGGTGTACGTGGGGTGCTTATTTTATTTTTCTATCCTTTTCTAGGATGCATTTTCCTTTCCCTCGCTCAAACGCTCAGCGAGGATCCCACACACGCTCACATCCCTCCCCAGCCCCTGGCCAGCTCACACCCACACCGAGGAGTTTATTTCCAATCCTGCCTTTTCTCCCAAATCACTTTTTTTTTTTTTTTTAGCCTTCTGAGAAAACAATCGTCCGATCCTGTCGTAACTGTTTAATTTATTACTATTTTCAAAATGTGAGGCCTGGCGTGTAAATTGCCTCCCAACTAGATAAACGTTTCTTGTTATCTGATTCTGGGGAAGATAGCCGCATGCAAAAAAAAAAAAAAAAAAAAAAAAAAAAAGGAAGGGTGATGCATGCAGCTTCTGCAGCACCCCAATAACACTCCCTGATGTAAAGCAGACGCACATAGATGCATATAATGTTTGCTGCAGCCCTCTTTATAGACGAAAAAAAAAAAATCTGGGTTCTAATGACTCGCAGAATATGCATGTGTTAGCCCTGTGCCTAGGAAAGCCACAGGGAGGTCAGGTCACAACCTGTGCTCTTTCAGCACAGACGTCTCTGATTTAAAGGGAACTTATTGTATTTTAGCGTATCAGGAAAAAAAAGAGAAAAAAATGTCCAGACCCTATCAGGGAGTTTTCTTCTTGTAAGGGCCTTTAGGTTTAAAAAGAAGAAGAAGAGGAAAAAAAAGAGGGGGGAGTGGAGGGGGGGGGAAGAAAGAAAGAGAAAAGAAAAGAGGGGGGAAAAGAAACAGCTCAAATGAACAGAGAGATCACAGTTTGCATGGCTGCCTCTGAATAGGCTAAACTGACAAGATCAGTTTTAAAGGGCCACTTAAATCAGTTTCAAAGACTGAAGAAAAACGCGTTGTCTTCTTTGGGGGAGAATCTGTTGCTGGATCCGGGGCGCCATTATCTTTGGCTGGGCCAGTTTTTTATTATTATTATGATTTCTGTCACTATTATTAGTATTCCTTCGCATCACATGGTTGGGCTCTCCCCAATTATTTTCCAAGGGGGGGGGGGAGAAATAGTGGCTCCCTTTCCCCACTTTCGACTCAAGCCTTCCCCGCCCCCCCCAGCCTTTCCCCCTAAAAATACAGATATATGAAATTACGCTTGGCCAGCGCCTCCTTGTCACTCCCTCAGGTCTGTCGTGCCATTAGAAATCTTGAATCTTGGAGATTCTCAATCCTAAAGGAGACCCTCCAGAAGAGAGAGAAATACAAACACACACACATACACAGAGAGAGAGAGATTGTCCCTTTTGGTAAAACCTACTTAAACTCTGGGGGGCGAGGTGATGGCGCACTACCTACACTTAATTCTAGCAATAAAAAAGATCAAATTAAAAATTTTTAAAAAAACAAAAACCAAACTTTTTAATCTGATGATTGTTTTTCTTTTTTTTCTTTTCTTTCTTTTTCTTTTTTTTTTTTTTTAATACACTTTCTTCTAGATGCCTGTGGTCTCTCTGATGTAGCCCATGTTGAAAGTTTACAGGAGAAGTCACAGTGTGCTTTGGAAGAGTATGTTAGGAGCCAGTATCCCAACCAGCCAACACGATTCGGGAAGCTATTACTACGTCTCCCCTCCCTTCGCACTGTCTCCTCTTCTGTCATAGAGCAATTGTTTTTCGTCCGTTTGGTAGGTAAAACCCCCATAGAAACCCTAATCAGGGATATGTTACTGTCTGGCAGCAGTTTTAACTGGCCTTATATGTCCATTCAATAAAATATTCGAGAGAGAAAAAAAAAATTTTAAAAAAATTAAAAATTGAGAAGGGAGATGAAAGAGAGTGAAAGGAAAGCAAATGACATTTGGGTTCTGGTTGTTTCTTAAATTTCCTTCTGCTAAGAAAGGATGTAAAAGGATGTTACAAGTTTGCTAAGAGAAGACAGGAAAAAATTAATGGACTGTGAATTTAAAAAGAGACTGTCAAATGAACTTTTACAGAATGCATTAAAAACTCCCGTGTCGTTCAGAAAAAAAACTTGCTACTTATCATTTTTTGTAAAAAATAAAAAAAGAGAGAAAGAAAAAAGAAAGAAAGAAAAAAGAGAAAGAAGAAGAAAAGAAATGATGGTTGGCTTTTTCTTTTTTTCTTTTTTCTTCTTTTTTTTCTTTTTTTTGGGGTAAACTTTTTAAAAAAAATCTCGCTTAAAGTGCATTTAAAGGAAATTTGGAGAAAATTAGCAGAACGGAAGAAAGTAAGTCTTTTTTTTCCAAATTATTAATTGTCCTATGTGTCTATGTACCTATAGCTGTTCTTTTTTGTATTTTTCTGGTTTCAAACCAGTTTATTCTGTGGTTCTATAATAATTTTTTGATATAACCTTGGCTTCTTTAAAAAAAAAAAAAAAACTGTGTATCCTTAAAATATATGTTCTGAAAGAATTAAAACTGAGTCCACGAAAGTATCATAGGAAGAAAGGAAAAGAGAAAAAAAAAACCCTCAACAACACAATGATGGAAGCGCACTTAAGGTGGTGACCCAAAATCTAGCTTGAAGCTGAGAGAGCTATAATTATATAGACCCGAATGAACCACACGTGTCATATAACTACCCCCAAATCTAGGTTTTTTGATATTTCGGTCAGAAAATGAACTGTGGGGATTTATTATAGGTAGAAGGAATTCGTGTCCAAGACACACTATGGTTTTGATTTAAAAAACAAACAAACAAGCAAAGTGAACTTTTGTAATTTGAATTGGGTTCCACATAGTTCATCATGAATTGTTATTAAACTCCTCTATCTGTTTGTATATTTGCAAGCCCTTTGTATTATAATAATTGTTGATATTTTCCCCTTTTTAAAAAATACCATTGAAATCAGCATGACAAAATAACACTGTTGGCACTTATAGATAACGTGATTGATTCAGTATCTTAGAGTTTACAGTTTTGTGTTTAAAAAAACTGAAGGTTTTTTTTTTTAAGTGCAACATTTCTGTATACTGTAAAAGTTATAATAACTGAACTGTTTGGTCGAGTCTTTGTGTGTTATATTCCAAGGAAAATTGAAAGTATTCAGAAATTAAAATATTATTTGATATCTGAAACTTGTTTGGCTGTCATAAATGTCTTTCAGAAACCACATTACTTCTCTATAGTTTGCAGTCATTTAAGTCCATAGGCGATTGATTTGTTTACTTGTCACAGTAAGTTTGTAGCAGATGTATTGTAGTGTATTTACCTGTTTAATTCTGGGATGGGGGCGGAGGACTTAAGTTCGTGGTTTATCTCTGGTTTTAGGAAGTACTATGCTGAAATGGTAAACCATCAACCCCCATTCATCTAATCCTCCTGTTAATTAAAAATGGATTTTCTGGAAAAAAAAGGCCCTTATTTTTGTCACACTTAAGTGCCTGCGTAGGAAAGGTATTGTTGTGAAAAAGTATTAGAAATCTGGAGATCAGTATCTATTTTATGATCAGAATGGGGCGAAAAATCTTTTGTAAATGTCTGACATACGCGCACAAGATCATTCAAGCAAGGTAATAGCAGTATTGTAAATATAGGTCAGTTGTTTGCAATGAGTTTTCTTTAAGTATGTGTGATTTTTTTATAATACTCCGTAGTTGCCATCTATCGTTGTCATTGAGAGGTCTTCAAATGGAGTGGCTTTAGCTTCTAGCACTGAGGAGTCGGTTTTTAATGTATATATACTCTCAAGTGGATTTTTTTTACCTTAGACTGTGAAAGCATGACCACAGGTCATCTCTATATTTTACATATGGGATATATGTCTGTATGTATACTTGCATACATACATGCGTAGGCGTACATGCATCTTTCCTGTGTAGTACAGGGCCCTCTCTTGCAGTCCTCGCACAGGCACAGCTCCCACTGATGCGGTGGGGACCTGCCTGGGCGAGTGGCATAGGATCGGACACACCATTTGTGAATTTAGTGCTATCCCGAGCAGGCGAAAAAAACCCAAACCTGAAGGAAGGCAAGATGATGTGGTTTTGCAAAGGGTTGATATTTTGGGTTGTGTGCGTGCGTGTCTCTTTTTTTTTTTTTTTTTTTTTTCCTTTTCTTTTTTCTCTCTTTCTCTGTCTCCCCCCACCCGCCCTCCCCTTGGTCTATAGCAGATGCTTTGTATGTGAAAGCTTGCAATTTTGTTCTTGTCTGAGGCTTCCCCCTCTCCCTTTTTACCGCACGTAACTACACCATGTTGTGGTTTCACAAAAAGAGAGAGAGGGAGGGAGAGAGATCATTCTGTAAAGTCGATTAAACCCTGATCTTTAGTGTGTTCCAGTTAGACACATCTGTACTGGGGGCAGAGGGGCGTATGACTGTGAATTTGAGCAGAGTTTTACATCTGAATCATGGCTCCTTTTCTATAAATATATAAATATATATAAATATATAAATATACTATTATTGCAGGGGATTGCTGACCTCTAGATTTAGCTTTTTCTATTGCAAGTGCTATCCATGTGAGTGTGTGTGTGTGAAGTTTTTATGCTTACTAAGAACACAGGATCTTGACTTGTTTGTTTTGTGTTAGTTTATTGTAAACAACCATTTGTTGTAAATTGTTATTGGCATTAAATTATAATTTATGATTTTCAAATCCAAAACATTCTCTGCTTTTTATGTTTTAAAGCCTGTAAGCTATCTCTGTATTTATAAGTTTCTTGCAGCGAGCTTTGGTTCACAGAGAATAATAGTAAACAGAAAATGCACCAGGGTTAAATAAAAACACACACACACACACACACACACACACACGCGCACGCACACACACACAAGCCCCATGTATATATGTTTGGAATGCTCAGAGGAGGATTTGTTTAGGGACTTCAGTTAGTTTTAAGTTTATAGCATTTAAAGAAAGTTTTTCTTTTCATGCTGAGTTAGAACAAAAGATCTATCCAAAGATTGAATTGGACAAAAGAGGAGGGTTGGGATCGAGAAGCTTGTTCTATGTGGAATTGAGGAGATCTTTTTTTTTTTTTAATGAAAAAAAAAAAAAAGCTGCTAAACATGGCGACTCTTTCCCTTTAAGTCTCTAATTTATTTTTTTCCTTGCGGTTCCCCCCCTTCCCAACCCTCCCTTTGATTTTTTTTTTTTTCCCTCTTTAATCTGATCTCAGTTCGCTTTATTCCTTCCCCGCCACCCCTGCCACCGGCGCGGGGAACTGGCGAGGAAAGACCCAAAGGCGACCCGGAACGAGAGCGATCGCTGCAGAGCCGCCCGCGGTGCAAACCACATCTCGGGAAAGGTCTTCTTCACCCCCCACCCCCCTTCCTCCTCCTCCTCCCTCTCCCTCCCCGCCGCCGCTCTCCCAAACCTTCCCCGACCCCGCCGGGGGAGCGGCGGCGGGGGATGGGGGGGGGGGTGGCCGCCCGCGCTGTGCGTGCGCGGGGCGCGGAGGGGGCGCGGAGAGGAGGCGGCTCTCCCAAGTTCAGACAAAAGCGGAGGGTTGGGGCGTAGAGGAGGTGCTTTGGCGGGCGGTGCCAGCCCGCCTGTGGGGCTGGCGGGGCCGGGCAGCGCCCGTAGCCCGCGGGGTTCGCCCGTGGGGCCGCACCGCCGGCGGTCGGGGGAAGGGGCGGGCGGGCGGGTTGGGCGGGTGGGTGGGAGGGGAGGACGAGGTGGGGGGGGGGGGGTGGAGGAGGAGGAGGTGAAGCGGGGGGGGGGAACCGCGGAGCGCTGCGCGGCCGCGGGAGCGACGCGTGGGAAAGTCCGCCGCGGGGTCCGATGAGCTCAGCCAACATGGCGTCCCCGGCCCTGCTCGGTCGTTCCGCGCCGCGCGGAGGCTGGGGGGGGGGCGGGGGGGGGGAAGGGGGGGGAGGCCTCCGGCCTCCCCCCGCTTCCCCCCCCCCGCCCCCCCCCCCAGCCTCCGCGCAGGGTCCCCGCGGCCGGGGGGTTGCCGGGCCGGCCGGCGGGAAGAGTTGCCGGGCCGTCGGACCGGCGGGTGTATCTTCCCCCGGCGTTCGTATCCCATCTGCATGTAAATGACCTGTGGAAGCATCTCCCCCGTGCGAGCGCGGCTCAATGGCCATTGAAGCGGAGTCAGCCCTACCCCCGGGGTGTTAAACATTTAGGGTTTGAGCCTGCAGAGACAGCGGGATCCTCGGGAAGGTGCCTTAAAAAGAAAGGGGGAAAAAACCAACACACACACACGCACACAAAAACCAAAACAAAAAAGGGGAAGAGAGAAAAGGGAGGAAAAGGGAAGGAGAAAGGGGGATGTTTCCAGGCGCTCCGTAACCGCCGCTGCTGATAACAGGCGGGATGTGGGAATGGAGATGGGATTTTATTTTTATTTCTTTTTTTTTTTTTTAATTAAAACTTTAGTGGGTCCTGGGGATCGTGCTCGCTTCGCTTTGCTTTGTAGAATGGAAAGAGATACACGGAGAAATGCAGGCCTTGTCAGGATTTATTGAAGTTGGGTTTAAAAAACGTGCTTCAGATGATTTTTCCCATTTTCTCAGATTTCAAAGGCTCCCCGCAGTGCGGCTGCCTAATTAATGGTGAAATTCAACTAAATCTAATTATGCAGTAATTTTAAAGCAGTTAGTCCTGGGCGCTGCTTTGTAATAGGAACCCAGTTTTTAAAGTTTGCTTAATGTGTTGGTTTAGGGAGCTGGGGAGGAGAGGGGTGTAAGAGGCTGAGCTGTGGGTTTGTTTTATTTTTCCTCTGTCCCCCTCTTTTTTTTTTTTTCCTTTTGTAAAGCAAAGAAATGCAAAATATAAACCCAAAACACCCATGGATAGCGAAGGGTGAGGAGAGAGGCTGTGTTACCCATCGTATGTGATACGGGTATTGAGTGAGAAGCACCAGCGAAAGTGTAAATAACACAGTAGTTAATAGGGACCATAAAGGTATTCCTGGCCTGTGGATTTCCAAGTGCCAAGCTGTTTTAGAGAGGATCTTGAATCCTGCGGTAATAAAGGGGCAACGGAGACACACAGCGTCTCTTCTTGGAAAATAGAAACCAGATTTCTGCTATTGAACATCTATTGTCATTAAGAGGAGAGGCTTGTGCTCACGAAGTTATAAATCTTATCACCCTTTTGATAACACAGTTGTAATCAGTTAGCATCGCATTCAAACCCAATTGTAAAACTGCCTAATTTAATATGTCATACATGTCATTAAAACTTTATTTTTCCCCCTTCTCTTCTCCCCCCCCCCTCTACCCATTCCCCCCCCCCCCCCCCCCCAAGTAAAATGTCAACAGATCTGGCGTGGTAACGTGCAGCAGGGAGAGCCCGGGGTGGCTGTGCAGCTCAGGGGGCGAGCCCGGTGCTATGCTGAAGAGGCTTTGCCTTCTTCCCATCTAGGTAATCGGAAGCGTTTATATCATATTAGAAGAAGTTTAGAAAAATAGTAATAATAATAATAATTTAAAAAAAGAGGAGGGTGGGAGAGGAGGATGAAATCCTTCTCCTTCCTTCACAATTGCAATCGCTCAATGAAGTTCTTTGAAAGAAACTTGTCTTACGATTAGCTAAGCAAACACATCTGCTTTCCTAGTTTGGGCTTAGCTAATTATCAAAACAAAGGGGCCGTTTCTTCTTCTACCTTGCTGGAAAGAAGATGTTATTTCAGGAGTCCTGTCCCTCCTCCTCCCCCCCTCATCCACACACACGCAGCCCCTATCCCAGCCCTTCCCAGCGAAGCACCACGCTCGTTTTATTGGGATTACCGATGGGGAAATGAGTTTGCGCACTTCTCTTCCTAATGTTAAGCTTTATCATTACCTTCCTTGGAACAATATTTTTCCAACCAAATGTCCCTGCGGCAGGGCGGAGTGTGGAGGTGGGGTGGGAAGGGGAAGGGAGGAGGGAGAAGGTGGTTTTGAATTGCGGACCAACTTCGCAGCTATTTGAATCAAGCCTGCACTCGGTTGATTTTAGTTGACAGAGCGTGTGTTGAAGCTGAACTCTATAATTTGCACTTCTGTTCTTTTATTAGAGTTGGACAACGAACTAATGAGCTTTCCCCCAGCACAGTGTCACTTGTATTTATTTTCTTTTGGAAACTTTTAGATAGAAGAAGTGTTCTTGAGAAAGGGCAGAGGTGGGGGGAAGGTTTCGCGTGGTATTTTGGTGGTTTGGTTTTGTGTTGGGTTTGGTTTTTTTTTTCCCTGGAGGTGCGGGCATCAACTCTGTGTTTGTGTGGATGTGTGTGTGTGTGTGTGCGCGCGTGTCCCCGTCCCCCGCGAAAGGCGACCCACAGGGTATTAGAGGAGGATAAGCTCCGAGCTAGATGTGAAATCCGGGCGATGCTTTCCTTGGCATGACTCGGACGGTGGGAAGGTAACGCAGAGGTGATCCTCGCCAGATACCCGAAAAGAAAAATAAATAAATAACTCAATAAATCCTTGCTCCTTAGGCGGAGGCTCCGCGGTGCGGGCGCGCTGCTGTGCGGAGCGATGGGCGGTGAGCGGCGGTAACCCGAATTTGATCTGATCACTGCAGGAGCGGGTTAACTTTATAAAAGCAAGAGGTGGCTCTAAATATGTACCTGAGAGAGAGTGGAAGAAGGGATTTTTTGGAAGCAAAATAGAAAAGTTTAAAATAATTAAATAATTAAATAAATAAATAAAAGAGAGGGAGAAAAAGCCCAAAGGAAGGATTTCCACACACACAAAAAGCAGGGCGAAATGTTTGTCACTACGTGCCCACCAACGCATGAAACTGCATACGTTGCTCGGAGCCTGCTCTACCCGTGTGAGTCGTGAGATATTTTGAATTTTGATTCCAGTGTGTTTTCTTTGAACTGGGCCTTTCGGTTTATTAAGGCAGGAAGAGGAACTCAGCAATCCTCTTTGAAACACGCTTGGTTTAACTATTTTACACAAGTTTGCCCAGGTCCCTGGAGATTCTCCAGTTGAAGAAGATTGAAATTAGAGTTAAAAGCTGGCGGGGGGGGGGGGGCAAGGGGGGGGAGGGCGAGTGTGAAAGAGGGTGATGAATCTATTGTAAATGCTCTCCTGTATTCTGATGTGTTGGAAATACAGGACGCAGAAATATGCGTCGCCTTGTTTGATCCATACGCACGCATCTGCATGTATGCGGGTGTATGTCATATACTCTCTATATGTATACATGCAGGCACATATGTAGGCCACGATTAATATTCTGAGAAATGCAGGAGAAAAAGCTGGTATTTAGCGGCCATACGGAAAGGTGCACACTGACTGTTTCCCAGCAGCTTTACTCCCAAACTTTGCCTTTTCTTTTCTTTTCTTTTCTTTATTCTTCTCTCTTTTTTCCCCCTTCTTGTAAATTGCTGTTAACGTGTGTCTTTATGTTCTGTCTATAACTAGGATGTAATCAGGCGCCCCATGTCTCTCTCTAAAAGCATTTAATAAATGTCTATTAAAGCGCTACAAATGTAAGATAAATTTAGTGGCGCTGCTGTCTCCCTGTATCCAAACGGTAATGATGGATTTATCAACAGGGATTCGCCTTCAGCGCAGTGAGAGAGATTTACTCAACAAATAAGTCGGAAAAGCACCCACCCAAATACAATCATTTATACGGAAACTGATTTCTTTACAGCACCACAGATTCGAGGGAACACACCGCTTATTGCCTTTTTTTTTTTTTCGCTTTTTCTTCTTCCCCCCCCCTTTTATTTCCCCCCTTTTTAACATAATCAGTGGAGCTGGAAGCGTGTGTCTGCCTCTGTTTTGGGAGTGTTTGCTTGCTTGTTGCTAGTGGAAGCTCCCAGACTCGGTCAAACCCGGATCAATGCCTAATTTCTCAGCATCACCCTCTCTCTCCCCGCCCCCCCTTTTCACTTATTTCTTTTCCTTCAGCCCAAAAATGTCGACGATACGTGTATTCGGTATCAGAAGTCGTCGAGTTTCAGAGTCCAAGATGGATGATAACGGGGGGGGGGGGGGGGGGGGGCGGGAATTGTCCCCGAATTATCTGTGTGTCACTTCCCAAATGCGTGCGAGCGGCTCTTCGGAGCCACACCACCCCAGAGAGATGCTGCCTACCTCTGCTGAAATTTCTCTCTCCTTTTTCTTAGCCTTTGCTTTGAACCCTACCCATTAGCCTGTATGCGAATAAAAGGAATGAACTCAGAAAGAAACCACCATTCATTGTTGAATTCAAGCACTGTAAAAAAAATTACTGAAATGCAGCCACATAGCGCCCTTAAGATTATTTCCCTTTCCTAGAAAGTAGCTCCTAACCTCAGATTTCTCTTCCCCCCACCCTCCCCGCCCCGGTCTTATTTCCCCCCTTGACCACATCTTTCTCCGATTCGCCTTGGGAAAAAAAAAAAAATGCATGTGCTGATTTGATGGAGTCCTTTAAACAGCGGGCATGCGAGAGCTGTATTCATTCTGAAACATTAACCCTATTTTCTGAATTTCCTTCCTTTCAAATAGCTGCTCGTATTTTACTATCCTGGATCCCCGATTTAAACATCCGCAGCTCTAGGAGCTTGTTAGATACATCTATATTTTAATTTAATTTAATTTAATTTCGGTATTGTACTTAACAATAAATAAACCCGAGTACTTGTATTTTCCTTTGCAGAGAGTTTTTTATTCTTCTCTAGAAATTTCATTGAGATGTCTCTGTACTTTGTTTGTCAGTTATCTTTGTTCCTTTTAAATAAAGGGCTTTTAAATGGACTTATTGCTCCCAGCGTGGGTTCTTCTCTCTAAATGTTAGAAAATTGTGCCATCTACCCGCTATTCTAAGTACTGTCACACTCAGAGACCTCCAAGGACCTTCCAGCCCCAACTTCAATACAACTGTGTCAAAGGGTGCCTAGTAGCGAGAGGAGAAAGGTTTGCGTGGATTTTACAGATTTCCAGCCTGAATCGCTTTCTGAAGCGCCAAAATGATCTGCAAAGATGCAGTTGGCTTCCTTTGATGGCTGGCTCTCCGGCCCCAGCTCCAACCCAAGCCTTTGCAGGAACTAATGAAGCCTCCCTGCCTTAGCTACATTGCACTTTCTCTCCCAGTGCATAGTTTTCCTGCTAATTTTAGACACGAAAAGTGTGGGTGTGCAGGGAAAAAGGGGGGGGGGGGAGGCAGTGACTCTTATGTCGTTTGTGGGGTTTGTTGGGTTTTTTTTAAGAGAAATCGTCAGATATTTATAGCCATGGCCTCTAATGATGAAAATATATTGTTGTTAATTGAAAAAAAGTTTGCTTTTTAAGGTTGGTTCTGGCTGATTAGCTAGGGATGCTGCTGGCTGGGTTTCCAAGTGAGGGATGAGGAAAACAGAAATGTATATAAACTTTACAGGCCTTTTTATCTCCACCCAAATACTTTGCACAGTAACCCAGTTCTACCCCCTTAGCCGGACTGGAACATTAGTGTTCAGGTTTAAAATTAGATTTTGAAATCTGTCTTGCTCGTGGGTAAGTAGAAGTAGTTGGGAGGGTGTCTTAATTTTATTTTTTTTTTCTTTTTCCCCTAAAAATTAAAATCAGAAGTGCCTTCTAAATCAGTTAAAACGGATTAACAGTTTCCAAGTTTATGGTGTAGTTACATGTCTTCGAAATTATTTTTGCACCCCTTAGGAGTATCAGGAGAGAATTGCGAGTGTCGGCTGAGTATTTATGGGTGGGGGAAAAAACAGTGATACGCTTTATGACTTTTATGACTTGTTTCACACTGTTCGAGAAATGGAGTTTTAAGCAACATACAATTAAAACTATATTGCTCTTTGGATAAATTCCAAGAAACTCCAGAATCAATTAGTTTAGATCCTTGGATACTTGTTGCTTTTATATATATATATATATATATATATATATATATATAAAATATCAAAATGTAAAAACGGCCAGCCAAGGGCAGTTTTGCTCCAGATGTAATTTTTTAAGTCCCCGCTATATAGACCAGACAGGCTGCACAGACTCGCTTCTCCGATTTCTCATTTTGCATTTATTCCTGTCGGAATATCCAGGCATCACAGAATCATTTTTCTCTCCTTTTTTCCGTGCGTTGCCCCGTTCGTTCCCTTTCGGGCTTTTCGGGCAGCTTCGCGATTTGATTTTTTTTTCTTCCCTCCACCCCCCACCCCCGTTTGATTCTTCCCAGTGTCTTTTTAATCATTCCGGTGATTATTCCTATTTGTCAGGTACTAGGGTTAAAACTTTATCCTTCGCTACCCAGAAACTACCGCCCCGCAGGGGAAGCCAGATTCAGCCACTCATAATTCCCAGGTTTAAGGATAATGCTAATTTTGAAAGCGCCTTCACCAGCCGCTCTCTTCCCTTGATCACAGACTGGTTAGTCACCTTAAGTGCGATCTTCCCCCCTTCCCCATTTATTTATTTTATTTTATTTTATTTTATTTTATTTTATTTTATTTTATTTTATTTTATTTTTTATCTTGCCCCACAGCCTTTTCCACACCACATTTCTCGGGGCTGCCGTTCGCCGTGGTAGTGGGGCTGCCCCCCACCCGCTGCAGCCGGAGGGCTGGAGCTCAGGTCGGCTCAGCTCCGGGCATCCCAAATCATCCCACCGCCCTCCATTTCTTCCTTGGAGATCATTGTCTGTCCCTATTCTTTGCAACGTTTATTTTTCTGGACAAGAAAGTCGTCCCCGGTTGTAGATGTAATGGAGTCCACTCGCAGGTTTTCCTTCCTACATGATCTAATCTCAGCCAACAAGTTTCTGCCTTAACTCCTGCAACATTACTAATTAACGACCACTGAAATTAACTGTAAAGTGACCTAAAATGTCATCCTCTCGGCTGACAGCTTCAGCCTTAAAAAGAAACTTCAGGGAAAAAAGGGGGACGGGGGGTGTCACTAAATAATAGTAGTAATAATAATAATAGTAATAATAATAATAGAACTCTGGGAGACGCATATGCGAAATATCTTGCGGGAAAAGCCTTAAAAGAGACATTTGACATCCAGACTAGTTTTACGTCGACTCTGAATGAGGCTCAAAGGAGGAGGGAGAGGAAGGGCTGCCATCCAGCAAAGTTTGCTGGACTTTATTCAGATAAAACTCGATCTTTCCCTCGCTGAAGCCAACGGCGAACTTGTACAATAGGAGGCAGGTCAGAGCACATCACACTGCCCATATTGTCTCCTGAAACATGGGGAGAACCCTGCCACCTTCTTCAGCTGCCTTTTTCAAACATTATTTTTATTATGCCCCACGCCTGATAGACACCCCCTCCCCGAACGTATTTTGTATTTCCTCCTCCCTTTATAGGAGGATGATTCATTTTACACTGTCACCATTTCCAATTTTGATGCCTTACTTTAAAAAAAGAAAAAAAAAAAAAAAAAGAGTACACTATTCCTACCCCAAAGGTCTCATTAGCTTCCGCTGGCTGCTTTTAAGACAGCAGCTCGCTCTCTGTCCTCCAGCTGTATTTGTCCAACCCCTTCATCTTCTCATGTTTTATTTCGAGGTTGCACGGAAAACAAGAAAAAGACCCCAAACGCGAAATCCCCGAAAGGTCAGCTTCTCCCCACTCTGATCGCAATCCCCTCGCAGCCCGGAGGTACCGTCCCTCCTCCCGCGACGAGCGGGGCCGCTGGAAGTCGGCAGCCCCCGGGGAGGCGGCGGGGCCGCTGCCGGGACCCCGCGCAGCCCCCGCGGCGAGGCCGCTGCCCGCCGCCCCGGCCCCGCACCCTCCCCCGGGGCACCCCCCGCACCCCGCCAGCTCCGCAGAGCCTGCGAACGCCTTCCCCTCGCCGTCTCCTGGCCCGCTCCGGCCAGAGAGTGGTGGTTATCATTCTTGTTATTGCTGTTATTATTATTAAAGGCGATATTCAAATGGGTCCCTGTTTGTCTTCGCCACCAGTGTGTTGCAGAGCGATTATCTCATATCTTTCCTACAGAAGTAAGCTATCCCTCAGCCCTGGGTCAGGCATTGATCTCTCTGCAATGTAACAAACGGCCGGGTTAATTTTCCCTCATTACCATTTCCATAGCTCAGGCTCCACACACAGGACGGAGCCCTCCAGCCCGCAGCCCCGGCTGCCGCTGTGTGCGGCTCCCGGGCGGGCACACACACACACACACACACGCACACGCACACACACATGTGTCACGACAGCCCCCCCCAAATCCTCACACCCCGCTTCAAGCCCCCCCAGCGGCATGGGGCGGGCTCGCTGCTTTTCTCTCCCGTGTCACCTTGCCTGACCCCCCCCCCCTTTGTATGGATTTGGGGTTTTCTTGGGGGTTGTATTATTTTTAAAACGTTGTTCTGCTCTCTATAAATTAGAAGGATTTTTTTTTTTTTGCTCACCCCGTTTACTTCTTAATCTTTTTTTTTTTTTTCCTTGAGTCTTTTCATTCACTGGTTGCAAAAGAAAAGGGGGTTGGTCAACACCAAAATGGCAAAGTTCAGCTTGGAGAAAAAAAAAAAAACCCTCTAGCTACCTACAAAGGGGCTCAGGGCTTTGTAATGGCAGAAAGAAACAAAAATGAAAAGAAAATTGCAGTTGAGGCTAAAGTGTGAGAGTGTGTTTGTGTGTATGTATATCTGTGTGTATTTTTAAAGGTTTCTTTGAACTGCCTTTGTGCTGACTAGGCAAAGCTCCTTGCCAATGCTAGTCACGGTTTAAGGAACTTTGAGTTAACCTCTTATATCGAATGAATCTTTTCATTTGGAAACCAATAAATCTCAATCTCTAGCCACCTTTTGTAGAACAGGCTGGGGCTTACCAAGGCAAGGCTGAAGCTTATAATAAAGAAGAGATAAAGTTTGCCAAAGTTTTTTGGTGGTTGTTTTTTTTTTTTTTTTTCTTTCCCCTTCTTCTTCTTCCTCTTCTTCTCTTGTAAATAAAAGTTTTGGAGATGGCAGCATTTGGAAGCAATCCGGAGAAGGACTTGGATCTATGCATTGTTTCACAGTAAGCCTATTTACTTAAATAGAGTCTTCAGGGATTCAAACACGAAAATGATTTATAGTTTTCCAACAAGACATTATTTTGGTCAGTTGTTGAGGGTGGGGTTGCGGAAAAGGAGGGGGGTCCATACAGTCTAATAATCAATGTGTGTCTATGGAAAGTGAAAAGGGAGGGGTGGGGAGGGGAGGGTTCTGCAGATAAGTAGGGTTAACACTATAAACATTACAGACAATTGAGTTTTCCCATCTGAGCGGGAGTTGGGGAGAAAAGGGGTCTTCACATTTGTCAGGCATTGGAGAGGAGGTGTGGGGGTGAGTGAGAGAAGGGGGGGGGGAAATACATTTCTCAAATCAGTTTGGAGTCACTCCTTTGGTTTCTGACTTGCACTTTTGCATATTGGGTATCATTTCTTTCAAGTACTTTGAAAGCCAGCGTTGCGTCTAATCTTTGGACGGGAGATGTGACCACAAGAATCAATGTTTTGATTTATTTTTCAGTACTTATCTCCTGTCTAGCCTCCTTCGCCCTCTCGCTGATTATGCCATATTTATACGTGTGTATACATTCTATGCATGTTATATATATAATGCCCCTGTAGACATCTTTTAAAAAATCATTCGCAATTTCTCTTTCACGGAGGCGCAGTTCACTTCTCAAGCCCTCTCTTCATCCTGTTTTATTTCAAGACGCTGTCTCCTTTCCGTCTCCAAATTGTTCCCATCCAAGAGTTATTAATTACTCTTACAAGGCGGGAGATTCTTAACTAATAACAAAGTTGTAAATTACCACCTTCCCTCAAATATTTCTCATTTGTCAACCCTGATTGATTTGATTAATATTCCACCGGCTGAGATCATTTCAAGTTGCACTATATAATCAGCAGCACCAGGCTGCTCAGCAGAGCTTCTGCTTTCGGAGAAGATTTCTCTCCAGCCCTTAAGCTGAAGTGTGTTTTGCATTTGCTCCAGAGGAGGTAAACGCGGACCTATCGCTTAAAGGACGTTAAGGTGCAGAGGCTGGATACGGTGTCGGGAAATAAAATGAACCAAGCGTGTCTGTTTGTTTAAAAAAAAAAAAAAAAAAAAAAAAGAAAATAAAAAAGGAAAAATCAGGGGAAAAAATCAGAAAAGAAAAAGAAACGAACGGTAAGCCCTCATGTAAGCCTGGAAGAAAACACGGGTTTCAGCCTTGCTTGGGAGGCTGGTTCAGCCCTCGCCTGAGCTCTCCCACAGACCCTCCTTGCCTTGCACCCAGACTATCACATCGCCTGGAATAAACACCCAGCACCTCGGTTTATGCTTTGCTTGTGGCCTCAGACACACAGAAATAATAATAATAGCGCGTAAACTCATCCCCCCCCCCCAACCTTGAAGTGATAGACAATAAACTTGGCTTCAGCCCCTCTCGCTCCACCGCGAGTGGGACTGGGATTTTGGTTCAAACCCATCATATTGGCTTAATTATGTGACTGTAAATAACGGCGTGGCGATCATCTTCCTCTGCTTTTAAGAAAAAAAAAAGGGTCATCTGGGTGAGCTCGCTGCCCAGTGCCAGAGCCGAACCTACGCGCACTGCTGCGCATATGCGTAGCCTATGCCTTCCGACCTGTATATACGATATAACGTGGAAATCACTATGTATAGAAGTAGCCCCTGCCCGCCTGAGCTGGGGCATCAGATCCCGGCTGCTGTCCTTGCAAATCATCGATAGCCGCTCCCTCCGCCACCACTTCAGTTTTAATCTTAATTATATTAAGTGAAGTAGCGGGCTTGCCATGGAATTGAACATGATGCATGACGGCTGCCTGTTAAACGATCGATTGTGAATATCGCCTTTCTCCTCTCTATCGATATTCGCAATACGCCTTATCTGCGGCCGGGGAGGTAGCGCTGGGGTTGGGTTTTGGGTTGGTTTTTTTTTGTTTGTTGTGGGGTTGGGTTTGGGTTTTTTTTTTTTGTGGAAATGTAAAAATGAGAGACTAGAGTGAAATAACATTCCGCCCAGTCACCTGCAATTCAATATGCACACAAGAGACGCCAATGTATATGAGACGATTTTAATTATGATTAGAAGACACACTCTGAGCAAGAGAATAGATTTGGAGGTAGGGGAGGGGGGGAGGGGGGTGTCGGAGGAACATTAATGAAATCTTTCCCCGCGATACTAAAAGAAACAAGTGGTTGATACAACGGAGGTGATTTGTCACCCAACTCCAAAGGGGGGTGGGCGATGGGATCTGAGCATCAGTCCTTCCCCCCCCCCCATCTCTTTGAAGCAAATGATATGCCATGATGCCTGCCTAACAGGCAGAGCCTCAGACCACGCCTTTGCCGGGCTCTTCCACCCCAGCTCCCCCCCGCCCCCCCCCCCCCCCCCCGCCCCCCCCCCCCCGGCTGATCGGCACGGAGCGGCGGCGAGCCCGGCCGCCGACATGCGGCATCAGCTCCGAGCAGCGCCGTGCTTAGGCCTTAAGTAGATTGTATTTGTGCACATGAAACCTTTTGTCTCGGCCCGCGGATCGCCGGCCTTTTCAAACACAGCCGAGAAACAGTTCAGGGTCACTGGCAATTTCCAGCCCCGGTGGGAGCGGGGGGGGGGGCGGACGAGACGGGACTGGGGGGGGGGGACACGACACACGGACACAGGCAAAAGGTGACCCTGGCCAGTTGCCTCCAGGACAGTTGTCGCCTTTGGAGCCGGAGCGGAGGTGCGGGGCGGCCCGGGGAGCTCAGCCCGGGGACTTGACAGGACCCCCCCTCACCCCGGGTCTGACCTCCGCAACCTCCTCCCCGCACCCCCCGGGCCCGCAGGGCAGCTCTCCCCGGCCGCTCCGGGGCGAGGGGCACCGGCCCGCCGTCCCCGGCCAGCCCCCCGCCCGCAGCCCCCCCTCCCGCCCCGCGCCGATGCTCGGCAATAGCCGGCTATTTTTCTCAGGATGTGACTTCCAAGTGGCATAATCTGTAGGAGTGTGAATCTGTTCTCGTTATGTTTGTCCCCTTCGGTATTTCTACAGGCTTTTTTTTTTTTCCCCTTTCTTTCTTCCCCCCCCCCCCCCCCCCGGTTTTTTCGGTATAAATTAACTCCGACTGAAACCACCAGATTGTTCCGAGGAGACTACCTCCCTAATGACTTCATCTCCAAAAGTTGACTGACACTCTAGCGAACTGCCAACACCTGTTTCCCAGCACCCAGACTCCAGAACCCACCAGACCTCGTAAATTTAGCTTCTCCCTTCTCCCCCCCCCCCCTTTCCCTTAATAGATGACGTGAATATCTAAAGGGAAGGGGGGGGGGGAGATGGAACTAGGTCACATTTGAAACTTTTTATTTTTCATCTCTTCGGAGCGAAATCTGGAGATAAAGGGGCCGGACACCTCCTGCCGCTGCCCATCCCCTGCGGGGTGCCCGGGGCTGGTGGCAGCCCCGGGGTCGGGCTCCGGGGCTGGGGGCCGCCCGCGGGTCCTGCTTAGACGGGATTTAGCTGCAAAGATCAGTCCTGGCGGGCAGGTCTCCGGGGCTGTAACCACGACCCGAGCCCTTTTCTTTCCCCCGGTGCCTAGCCCCTGCCTTTTCCCGAGGATGCTCCAGGTCTCAGGCTCTTTGGTCCCACCCGGGCTCCGCAGCGCTTCTGCCCCGCAGGTCCCTCCCCAGCCCCCGCCGGGCCTGATCCGTCCTCGTTGCAAGGGTGATGCCAGGCCGGGCCAAGGGGACACGGATGGGACCAGGAAAGGTGCCCCCCCTTGGGGGAGGGGGCCAGAGCCAGAGGGGCTGCCCCGGGAGGGGAGGAGGAGGAGGACGGCGGCGGGCATCGCACCCGCAGCCTGCGGGAGGGATGTACCCGGCTCCAGCCCATGGGTGCTGGGGCAGAGGAGGTGCAAATGCCCCGTCCCCCCCTCCCGGTCCCCCGGGCCGCCTGGGCATTGCCCGGCCCCCCGCGACCCCGCCGTTCCCCGCACGGGTTTCAGAGCTTCACGCTCCGGAGGAAAAAAAAAAAAATAGAAGAACAAAAGGAAAATGTCTTGTCAAAGGGGAAAATCTTTTCCAGCTGCGGCTGCAACCTTGCCGGAGAGGCTGCGGAGAAAACGGGCCGTGCGGCTGGGAGCCGGCCGGGAGCGGGCACCCAGAGCCCGGCTGCCCTGCAGCCGCCCCCCCCTTCCCGGGGCTGGGGCTGAACCTGACCCCATCTCTCCTTGCTCACCGTGCAGGAGGGCTCTGCCCCCCAACTGCGGTCACATCCCTCCTCCCAAACCTCCCACCCTGCCGGGGGAGCCTTTGCGATCGGGCCTAGAGCCCAGCGCGGGAGGAGGGCGAGGAAAGCTCCACAGTGCCCGGTGGCATCTTTGGAGGATGCTCCTTAATCCCGGCAACATCTCCCCCTCCCACCTCATGGCTCCGGGGGAGCTGCACACCCCGAGAGGAGCCAGCCCGCTGCCCGGAGTACCCCGGGCACGGGTTTTGCCTGTCCTGGGGAGAGATTTTTTTTGGAGGTGCTGGGGCACAGTGACTTTGCAGCGGTCTCCTTCCCGAGTGGAAACCCCCGGCTCCAGGAGGATCTCGGCCCCCCTCCCCCCAGTACAAAGTTGGAAGTTGTCTTCTCTAGAAAAGAGCCTCCTGAAATTAATAGGCTGCAAACATAATTAATAGGTGGAATATGCAAAACATTTGCGGTGTTTAAAAGGCTCATGGCAGATCCGCGTGTCTGTGCGAGATACTGAGATGTTGCAAGTGCTGGATATTAATGGGTAGGTTTTACGTAGCTTAGAAAAAAAAAAAAAAAGAAACCAGGTTTTCTTTTTCTCACTTCTCGCTCTCCCTCTCTCTAATCCAGGAATCATTAGCAACCCCCTCTGGCTACATGTTTTGCATCAGTGAAACATTATGACATAGTTGTAATACAAACTCCGCTGACTTGCTCTGCATCTTGTGGTAGGAAGTGCAATAGCAATGAAAGCATTTTTTAAAAAAGAGACTCTGGGCATTAAGTCGTCTATCTTTTCTTAACCAAAAAGAAACAGCAAAGGGGTAGGACAGGCAAGGGAGAAGGGGGCAACTTCTCAGCCCTTGGGATCCGCTGTCTGCACCGGGCAGGGGAAATTTCTTCGCAATCTTTTCTCCATCCTGTCGTCCCCCCCCCCCTTTTTTTTTTTTTTCATAATTCTCAGTGTTTTTCATAATTTCTGGGTGTTACTTCATCCCCCCGCACTGCCCCTTCGCACCCCCGGCTCTTAACAAACCCGGACCGGGGACATTATCTACCCGTAATATTAATTGTCAAAAGCAGCCTTTGCTCAATTATCTCTCTTCCACCTGTCGCAGCTGTTGGGTTATATTGTTCCCGGTAGAAATTCTCGCTGGAATTAAAAAATAGAGCGATTTTTCTCTTCTTTTCTGCTTTCTTTGAAAGAATCCAATTGTGCTACCGCCGGCCGGGGGCCCGGCCGCTCCGCACCTCTCTATTTTCTCCATTACTCATTAACTAATATTCGCTACTTTCTGGTAAAGTCAAATGGCTCTTAATAGCTCTTTATATTCTCGGAATAACATGTGGATGCTCTTAATCAATACTTAATAGCACGTTTCATGCTAAACAACTGCCATGTGTGCTGGGGGGGGGGCAGGAATCCTCCGTAAGCAGGAGGGCAAAGAGGAACCGGGGGATATTTTGCCCTCCGTTCTCACCCAAAAACCAGCGCTGGGAGATGGGGACTTTCCTTTCCATCGCCCCTTTCCCTCCCTGCCTGTGCCACTGCTCCCTCCTCAGCAGGACCGAAAGGGACCCCCCAATGCCCACGTCCCCGCGTACCACCTGCCTGCGAGCCGGCCCGCGCAGAGATCCGCGGAGCGCTTTGAAATGGGCATGTGACACTGTCCCTATTGTGAGCTTGGAGGAGGGTCTTTCTTTCTTTTTCTTTTTCCTTTTTTTTTTTTTAAATAATTTCCCAAAAGAGTCCTCCAAGTGCTGAAACTATTTCGAGACTTTATGTTTTCATCGTCCTTTTTACATTTGCTTATTCACTGCTTATTATTCCCTTAAGCAATGCGGGGATTTCGGACTGTATCAGCTAAGGCTGGTGGGTTTTTTCACCATTTACTTTTGTGTTGTTTTTTGGGTTTTTTGTTTGTTTGTTTGTTTGTTTCCTGGGGAAAACAAAGAGATTAAAAAATGTAAAAGGATCCCGAGAAATACCATAGTTATACGTGCTCCATGTAGTTAAAGAAATGACTCTGCCTTCTAAGTGCCATTTTGATCACCCAAAACAAAGTAGCTAAACGCCTTTTTTTTTTTTTTTTGTTGTGTGTGTGTGTGCAGAACTTACGGCAGGCGCTGCCCGTGCGCCTGTGTCAGAGCCGGCGGAAAGTGATCCTCCGATTTTGCTCATTTTAACCGAATGTACAAGTCTGTCGTAGTTGTTTGCGTTACAGGATACTTCGGAGTTCAATCTCCCCGAAAGGTTAGGCACCACCGTCAAAGAAAAAAAAAAAAAAAAAGGAAAGAAAGAAAAAAAAAAAGCTCTTACAGGGAGGGCGAGAAAAACTATCTGTTATTTTTTACAGCTTCCCTGAAACCTTGCGGCTTGTGTTACCCCGTGAAACCGTACCCTCCGCTTTTGCTTCCCCCCCGCCTCCCCGAGCGGAGGGCCCGCAGGTGCGCAGGCGGCGGGCCCGGCTGCGCGGCTCCCCGCGCCCTGCAGTTACGCCCTGCGCAGCGAGGTGGCGATAGGGAGCGCGGAACCCGGCGCGGCGGCGGCGGCGGCGCGGGGACGGGTGCGCGGCTCCCCGCGGGTGCGCAGCAGGGAGCGACCCCCGCCAAAAAATCATCATCAAGATCAATACTATAGATTTATATAAAAACAAAGCCCGGCCGGCGGCAGCTATCCGCGCTCGGACCCCCCCCCCCAACCACCACCCGCCGGTGCTCATTAACGCACCTTCCGCACCCGCGGACACTCTGCCGTCCCTGCCCACCCCAACTTAGCCCTGGCCCCTGTGCTCCCCCCCCCCACGTTGCTCGGCCGTGGAGCTCCGCAAGGCAGCGGGGGGCCGGCTCCCTCCCGGGGCGACGTCGGGCACCTCTGCTCCCTTTTTACGGGGCCACTATTATTTTAGCAGGCAAGCGATCACGCCCACGGCATTAAGTGAAAGCAAACGCACGGGAACAACCTGTGTAGCTTGTTTAAAATAATTCCTCCTCTTCCACAGCTTTGCCCCCTGAAAGCGAGCTGCTGCCGTTGCACTTCTGTTGCGGATTTATTAATAAACGCCTGTTATTGGCAATAGTTTTATAGAGCAAAATACACTACGGGAACCCGAACGCGCAGGCATAAAAACTCCTACAAAGGTGAATTCCCAGCGTGGCAAGCAAATGCAGACCAGCCAGTTTTGATGTGGTCAGGGAAGTTCCTGAACGCTTTGACGAGTACTGTCATTTCGGATTGCATTTCTGTGATTTAGAGTTTTGTTTACTGCTTTAACGTCTCTGAGAGAGAAAAAATAGTTCTTTCAGGGGTCTATCCTTTCCCTACAATACCTGCAACCTTCTCCGAAACGATCGGTTGTAGATGCGAAAAAAATTATGCCTTAATGGTGTGTGAGATGTACTCAGTGAGATAAATGGATCCGAGATACCTTTTCCTCTTTCTTTCTCTCTCTCTTTCTTTCTTTCTCTCTTTCTTTCTCTCTTTCTTTCTTCTCCATATTTTAAACAGCCTTCCTAAGAGTGCGGGGAAGAAACGGAGAGAATTATTTCCTGCTAACCCGGTGCCATCTTCCACCTTTCTGGGCGTCGGCAGTACATGTATGATCATACGTGATGCTTTGTCAGTGCGTGTGTTGCATCTCCGTCCTGGTCTTCCTCTGTCCCCTGCCACTTTCTCACCTTTTCTGTAACTTTTGGAGCCTGGTGTGTTGATTTTCTCTTTATTATTGTTTTTAATCTCCCCGTTAGGCACACAGGTTCCCCATGCAGGTCAGGTCATTAGGAATGTTAACGTCGAGCCAAAGAATTATAAACACGATCTCCAAGTCTCTCTCAATTCATTTCTTCAACCGTTTTATTCGGTTTAAGTGATGAAAAGTGACAGTTCTGAAATAGACAGCTTTTAAAAGTAATGAAGTCAGATGACGCTTTAACCTGTCGATTGCTATAAATCAACTTTGAAAAAGATGAATGAACAATATTATTTGCTGGCTTAACTAGGAGTTAATACAGTGTCGCATTAGGAGCTGCGGGGAGCTGAGCCGGCGTTGGGTGCTGCAGCCCTTCCCCAAGCCTCTCCCCGCCGCGAAAAATAACAACGTTAAAGCAGCAAATATTCCGCCTTGTACGGAAACCAGTGTCATTTTCACCGCTTTTATTATGGACCCTCGAAGGGAAAAAGGGGTATTTAAACGATCCCCAACATCCAGCTGGGAAAGGGAGGCATCTGCTATTTTCCTTTTTTTTTTTTTTTTTCCCCTTCATTTTTAGAGGCCTTCTGACCAGAAGTCTCGCCGCGTTACTGGTTTTTAAGGCCAAACAGATCCGAGTACTGAACCCACCACCTCCGCCAGACAATGCACGCAGGAACGTTTTCAAAATAAATATGGGCCATTTCCTCTCTTTTACCTGATTAATTTATTACCTGCATGCTAATAGGCACGGTCTGGAGGGGGGGGGGGGGGGAAGACAAGAAAAAAATCAGGAGGAATAACAGAGGAGGAAAAGGTCGATTCTTTTCGGGGGCGGGGGGGAGGGAGACAATTTTCGCTGGCGAAGCCTCTCTCCTTGCAAGTGCACGTGTGGGCAGATCACGGCCGAGCCCTCCCGTCCCTTCCCGGGCTCGCCTGCAACCCGCAAAATATTGCAAAGGAAGTAATTAACGCTCCTTTCTAATGAATTATTATGAATGAATTAATGACTGTGATTACATGTGCGGAGGGCTCGCTCCCGCAGGATCCCTCTGAGCCCTCCCCAAACCCTGCTTCGGTCTGGCGGCCGCACACACAGACCCCCGGGACGGGACCGCCCCGGTGCCCCCGGGCTCGGGGCTGGGGAGGGTTTGCTTTGGCTCTTGGAAAGGAGAAATACTTCTCAGATTTTTCTATACCTTTTTTTTTTTTTTTTTTTAGGTTGTAAAAGGGTTTTAAAAGTAGTTGTAAATAGAAAAACAAAGGACGGGAGCTCCGCCTGTGATACAGGGCCGGGGTAGATTTTTTTTATTACTCCCCCCCATCTTTTTCTTTCCTGCAGACAGAGTAAATCAAAGCTCTTGTCTTCGTTTCCCAGCACTGTTAACTTTCCTTGATTTTCCCAGTACCGGCTTTTTCCACTCCCTCCCCCTCCGCCCCGAAGTGGCGAGGGGCAGAGGTGCGCGCCCGAGACCGGCGCTCCGCGGGCGGCGGCGGATCGTGCGTGGGGCGGTCACGGCCCCGCCTAGGGACCCGCGACCACAAACGCGCTCCACGGGCTGGGGAGGTGGGGAAAAGATGTTATCCGAGCTTCTTCTATAAAGCTTATCGATTTGGGGCAAGTCTCGGCGCCTTCGCCCCCCCGCCCCGGGAAACGTAAGAGCAGAGAACTTGAGAGAGAAGTTTCTCTATTACTTTTAAGGTGACCTTTGGGAAAGTTTCCCCACTTTCTCTTTTACCGCTCAAGGACTTTATTTGAAGTTTCTTGGCTGACTACGCTCTCTCCAAAGCTGAACCTGCGTCTTACATTGCTCTTCTCAAGTCTCTTTATCCTTGAAAAAGATTGAGACGCAAATACGTTTTTCTTCCCTTAAAAAAAAAAAAAAAAATTGATCCCTCTGCATGAAGCTCTTTCTCTCTCGAAAAAACAATAACCTCTCTCTTTAGAGAAGAGCTTGGGAGAAAGGTAAAAATACTTCCATACCTGTTGCAATTATCTGAGTGCAGATCCCCCCACTAATTCCCCGTCCCCCCCCAGTTTAAAACATCAGCTGGTGCCTGAGGACTGAGGCTGGGTCCGACGTGAGCCGGCTGACGGCTTAGCCAGAGAAATTTAGAGATCTGCAGCGGGCTGTGCGTGGATGCCTGTCCCGGGTCGTGCGTGGCCGACCCCCCCCGGGCGGGCAGAGTGGGGGCCCAACCTTGCCCGTGCTCCGCCGCTCGGCTGCGGGGGGAGGGGGGGGGAAGCGCTTCCCTCGCCTGCCACCACGCGTGTATTTATTTTCCAGGCGTTCCGGGGAGATTTCCCCGAGGTTTATTTGCACGGAAGATGCGGAGGCAGCGGCGGGCGAAGATTTATTTTTTACGGTAGGAGTTCGTGGGGGCGACCTCGGCCCAGCTTCTCTTGCACCACCACCACCAGCAGCCCCCCTCCCCGGGGCTACCAACCCAGAGATGCCCTCGCCTCGGGCTGGGGCCGGAGCCTGCCCCAGCGAGTCCCCTGCCCCGGCCAGCCCCAGGGAGCCCGGTACCGGGGGAAAAAAGGCCACGGAAAGAAACTTTCCCCTCTATGATTGTGTTACCTTTGGCTGAACGTGTAATGAAAATCCTCGGAAAATGTTACACAACACGAGGATACCCTTTTGGAGCAAAGTTTCCAGAAAAACCTGGCCGCCTCCCCGGGGGCGAGGGGCGATGCTGGGGGCGACGTTATCTCCCGGGAAGCACAAGCGCATCCTCCGCGGTCCCGCTCGCCGCTTCCCCCCTTCCCGGGCCGGCCGCCGCCGAAACGTGAGCCCGAAAATAATATAACCTGTCTGCGGGCGCAGACATATCTCTCGCCCTTACAGTGTTACAAAAAAAAGCATTTAAATTAATCAGGGCGCTCCCCACGGCTGCTAATTAGGGAGGGAGGGAAGGGAGGGCTGGCCGGGGCCGGCGGGCAGAGCGGCCGCGGGTTTTGCGCTGCCGGTGTCGCGCCGGGAGGAGCTCACGGGTTGTGCCCCCCCCCCCCCCCCGTCCTTCCCCGGGCGTAAGGGCTGGGGAGGGGCCGGGGGTCGGTGCTTTGCCCCTGGCGGGGCGGCACGTTACGCTGCCGGTACCGCAGCAGAGGGGTGCGTGGTGGTGGTGGGGCGGCACGCGGGACACGCCGCTTCCACCGAGCTGTCCCGGGGATGATGGGATTAGGGAGGACATTGTCGCCGGGGAGCTGCATCCCCCCCTAAAACCAACTCCACCGAGAGCTGTAGGGTGGTTTTTTTTAATTTCATTTTTATTTTATTTTAATTGGCCAGTTCTCGCGATAAGGCAAACCTGGCGAGAGCTGGCTACCCCCCCCTCGCTCCTCGCCAGCAAAGTTGTGATGAAAAAAGCAGAATAAATAAGTCTCCGTCACCCCATCGCCACCCGGCACCGCGGAGGCATTTCGCCCGGAGCGGGGCGGGGGGAGCGGGGCCAGGTGGGTGGCTCGTCCCAGTGAAAATCTCCTGGCCGGGTGGCATCTCTGGCTTGGGGGGGGGATGCTGGAGACAGGCAAGCAGCCCCCAGGACATCCCTTCTCCCTAAGTCACGAACTGGGTAGTGCAGTGTTTGCAATCCACCCCCCCTCCCGCCTTCGCCACTCCTCGCAGGAACCAGCTCTCCTATTCCCAGCCAGCCAGGCACCACGCCCCTCGTAAATCCAGCCCGGGGATGCACCTTGTTTCTTGCTACTACCTCTATTTATTAGAATAATAATAATAATAATAATAATAATAATAATAATAATAATAATAATAATAATAATAATAATAATAATAATAATAATAATATGACATGCCGCCGCGGCTCCGCTGCTGCCAAGCGGCACAGGGGAAGGGCTGTGGGGTTGGGGGTTTTGGGTTGGTTTTTTTGTTTGGTTTTGGGGTTTTTTTTGGGGGGGGGGGCATGGCAAAAGGGCGAGGCTTTAGGGGATCAGGTGAAGAGTGGGGCCGGGGCCGGAGCCCCGCTCCGCCCGCAGCTGCCGCCCGCTCCCCCGCACGGCAGCGCCGGTGGCTCTGCGCTGCACCGGGTGGGTGGGAAGCGGTAAGGAGCGGGGGGACGTGGAGGGGGGGACGTGGGGGGGAGGTCTTGGAAAACGGTCCAATTTTCCTGTGAAAGAAAAGAAAATAATCAGGGGGGAGAGGGACTGTGGTGAATTGGTGTGAAGGAAGTGGGATTATTGCCTTAATTTTGGACAATGATAACCGAATGAGGTAAAAACAAAACTCGCTTCATTATATACAACAAAATGTAATTTATACCCAGGGATGCCTGTCCACTGAGATTTACATCATTTGCTGATAGCGATCACACTTATTACTTTTCTTCAAAGACTTTTTTCCCCCTTTAAAAAAAAAAAAGAAGAGGGCATTTGTGCTAAATTGCCCAATGCTAGTGTGATAACTGTCAAAAGTTTGACATCAAAGGGAACTAATATTATTCAGTTACCAGAGGAGCTGTCTGTCCAAATAAGAATATCTTAATTACTGAATCACAACGGTAGAAAAGGGAACAGATCTGAAAAGGAGAGGGGCTGTCGGGGGGGGGGGGGGGGGGAGCTTTCAGTCTGTTCCTTTTTGATGAGCCATCTATATTAGGCCACTGTGCGATTCTTAATCATGTTTAGTGGTTTATACCCTTTCTCTCTCCCCACCGGTCCTCTGAACTTTATAACTATATGTAAACACGTTGTCAGTTTGAAAATAATCTTCTCTGGGTTCTTGTTAGAAGAAATTTCAATCTTCTTCAGTTCTAGATTAGGCAGTCTAGTTTTCTCTATCAGTGAATGGACTGGGGTTTCTTGGACAATAATGTGCCAATTGTTGATGGTTTGTGACCCATAAAATGTGAGGGTGACTATTCTGGCTTTGGTATGTAATTATGCAAAACACTTTCTATAAAGGCTTGCCATCTGATCTAATGACAGTCCCTGCGGTCTATTTCAAAAAGGGAGGGTCTTTATATACAGCTCCTGAGAGAAAGAAAAGTAACATTTTGTTTTAATACAAGTTTTATGGGAAAAAATGGATAAATACAGAAACATCTGAACACATAGGCAAGCGTTTTCGGGGCAAATTAAACTAATGACGAGTTATTTTAATAAGTTCATCATAGCAACGCCGCGGATCTATAGCATAGGGATAGGGACAAATGGTGCGAAATCCCTATACCCCACCCCCCCGCCAAAAAAAAATTATCTTCAACTCCTAAGCACCTTGGCGGAGATGGGAGGTCGCCGCAGAGGAGGTGGACGCCGGGGGTCCCGGACCAGTCTCCCACCTCCGCGGGCTTTTGCCGTCCCATCAGAGTCATTTATTTGCCCCCTTTTCAAGCTGCAGAGTAAGCCGGGATCCTACCTTAGCAAGCCTGTGCAAATGAGCTGGGCACTTGGGATGACACCTATCATGCTGTTAAATGGACGGCTGTTTCACCTGATAAATTAACGCCAACAAAATACAATAAAATCAACAGGATCGCCATAACCAGCTCCATCCGTCTCCAAAGAGTCTGGGGCAGGAGGGGGTTGCTTTTAAACAGGTGAACAGGACGGCAGGAAGGAGCCATATAAGTTCCTTTAAAGAAAAGGGGAAAAGTTAGGAATGTTTGGGTTTTTTTAAATTTTTTTGTGTTTTTTTCCCCTTCCCACCCCCCCCCCCCCCCCGCCCCCTTCATGCTTTCTTGAAAGGAGGGACGCTAAAGGGCTTCGGCTGCTTTGGTTGCTACCAAATGACATTGCTGCTACGTCACGGGACAAAACATAAACACTGCTGCCAATTTAAATTGATGTATAAAGATTAATGGGAGATGAAGCATACTAACAACCTGGATTATAATGGCAGGAATAGTTATTATTTCTCCAGAGCACATACATATATACAGAGAGCCATAGGGAGCACACACTCGTCGCTAGAATTTTATCTCTCCACATAGGCATGATGTGTGTCCACCGTGACATGTTTAATTCCCCCGTGGACTAAACTAATACGATTAAAAAAAAAGAAAGCAAGCAAGAAAGGCTGATTAAAAGGGAGAATCAACAAAATATCAACATGCCACAGAGAGGAAGGAGGAATAGATAATTAGAAGCAAAAGAGGAGCAGGTAATTATGATCTGAAATTAAATATGATGTTTAAGACGTCTCCTTTGTACTGCAGTGAAGATTTCAGATTCATACCCATAATAAACACTCAGGTTGTCATCTGGAGGTGCAAATCTGAAAGATATTCCAACAAATGAAGTGCTGGCAGAGAGAGGTATAAAGAGATCTCCGCCTGTCAGGGGTCAGACAGCCTGAGATTGCTTCTAGAGATCTTTTGAAAATTTCACACGATTGAAGGCTTAGGGGCTTTGCTGCGTTCGCATTTCAAACTCAGATCAGCGGGATCACAATCAAAAATAGAGGTCTGGAAAATTTTGATGCAAAGATGGCCACAGGCTTCAGTGATTTTTTTCTTCTTCTTCTTCTTCTTCTCCCAGACAGACACTTTGACATGACTATGATCCCTGGGATGACAGAGTTGTCAGAAAAGAAAGAGAAAATAGCATCTTGTCGTGTAACTTCCTATCAGTCAAAAGGAATTTAGGATCCTCTTTCCAATAAAAGAGAGGGAGAGGTAGCAAGAGGGGGAGCGGGGGAAGACGAGGCTTTCTTACCAAGCAAAGTGAAGAGTTCAGTGTTTTATAATTAATATTCCACACCTAAACGTTTCTGATCTCTTCCCTTTGCAGTCCTCCCACCCCATCACCTTCTTCTCCTCTACAATTTCAATTTTAGATCAATTCGTGTCCTCCGCAACAGTGTGCATAAGTGATATAATATTGGCTACGTGTATATTCATCTCTAATACTGTATCATTCATCGTATACACTTACATGAACTATATCGCATTTTTTACTCGAACTTAATTTTAAAGAGATGGCTTTTGCTACAAATATCTCACCCCATTATTGCTTTATTTAAATCAATAAATCGTTCGAAGAAATTTTGTTTCAAGTCTAAAAAAGAAGTCGGAATAACGGAAGGAAATAGAAAATTAAAAAGTGTCCTCCTAAGAGCCGAGAAACAGTGAAAGATGGATTAAGTCAACGGGAATTGTGTTAAAACATATATTCAGTATATTCTATTTATAACTCTTCTGGAAAGGTCAGGTGCAATAGGAAGTGTTTTATCATCTAAGCTATTTCAAATTAATTGCTATTGATTTGTTGACCAGGAGGAAGAGTAGTTAGCTCAGATCTAATTATTGTGGTTTTTAAAAGAAACGATGCGGGTAACTTTCCGAAATGAACGAGCTGGGTTTGGAAAGAGGAACTTGCCGGGATGCTCCTTCCTAATTAGCTCCGAGGCAAGCGTTTGGGGACCTCGGACCATGGGAAAGTTTCCCCCTCTGCATTTTACTTCTAGGTTCTCTGCACGCCAAATCCTAAGAAATAGTAAAAATTCTCTCTTGTTTCACATCCTGGATGGATTTTTGTTTGATTGGGTTTTTTGGGGGGTTGGTTTTTTTATTTTTTATGGTGTTTTTTTTGTTTTGTTTTTTTGGTTTTTTTTAGCTAATTTATCTGGCGCAGGGTGCGCTTCCTCAGGTAGAGAGGATAGGGAAGCAGCGAAAATGTGCTTTTGGTAATTGACCTTCTACATATATATATTTCTTTATGAAAGAAGAAAAAATATTAACAAGAAAGATGAACATTTTTGCCCCTTGGAAGGGATGAAAAAGGATTCGGACTCCGCTGAGTAACCGGAGTCTCACAATCTCTCTCGAAATAACAAATAACCGCCCTGCCAGGCTGAGAAGCAGAAAGTAACCTCTGCAAAATGCCTAAAACGATAAGATTTGCATTGGTAAAGTTATGATAAAGAAGCCTGTATTTAAAACCGCCAAAGTTTCCCGTCCCCCCCCCCCCCCCCCGAATCTGACAGTCGTAACTGGCAAATGACATCTCAATAATGAACAAAACATTCTTTTTTTTTTTTTCCCCTTGCCATCTGAAGCAATCAGTTAATTAACAAATAACCCCCTCATTTTGCGTGGACCCCACCTTTTCTAAATGAAGGATGAGAATTTTAAGAAGAAAAATTATCGACGAACTTGAGGGTGTGAAGAAAAAAACTTTCGAGATGCGTTTGCGGTGTATTTTCATCTGCTGGCAATATTTCTGGGCTATGTCACAAAAATGAACCTACGCGGAAGTGGAAGCAATTTCCTGAAGATAATAAACAAGACTAAAGAATTTAAAATAAAGTAATTCAAACATGCAGTGATGGGTTGGTTTAAAGAATGATCAGAAACATCTTTTGGGGGGGATATTTCCCCCCGCCCCCCTCCAGAAAAGACAAACCAGAATGAGGAGGATTCGGGCTTTTGTGCCTGTATCTGGATGGTGATGTTCTTGCAATCCAGGTTTTCGGGTGCAACTTTACAAATGGGGAAATAAAGACAGAAAATCTGAGAAACAGAGTTAGAAAGACGCAAGATTAAAGGCATTAGACGGGCAGTGGGGAGGAACAGAAATAACTCTATTTATAAGAACTATTTCCCTCTTTGGGGAGGAAAAAACCCAAGTATTTTTGCACATGCACAACATAAATCTCAGCTTCTGCCGAATTCCCCGCTTCGAGCTGAACAAACGGCATTCGGGGGGGAAAGGAGTAGCAAAAATGGATGCAAGTCCTAACTATGCCTTTGCCTTCGAGCTGCCCTGGAAAACCAGCACGTTTGTGCTCGTGTCGCGTTGATGTTTTTTAATCTCTGAAAAGGTCCCGTCCTGCTGCGGGGAGTTCGTACCTGGGCAGAGGTGGGGGGAGCGGGGGGGGAGAAGCAGCAAACGAACTTGGCAGGAGGGAATCGTTGCTATTCTGGGCAAGGACGCAGGGCAGGAGTTTAACTCTCAAACTTTTGCTTGGGAAGAGTAAAAAAAAAAAAAAAGAAATATTAAAGAGGTGTCTTGCGTGGAAGGCGGTGGGCGCTGGGTTGAAGTGGTGATCCCCCCTCCTGCGGGTTTTCGCTGAGGCTGAGGGAGAGGAGGTAGGGAATTTGTATTCCTTTCACCCTAGAGATGGACAAGATTGTCCTGACAACTGCAAAACGTGGGGGCTCGGACCTTTGTTCTGGGGCTGGCGATTGCAATTTGGAGGTGGCGATTTATGTTTTCTTCCTTTTTAAAGAAAAGCGGGACGGTCCGTGGCTGGAGATTTTTTGCTCAATAAAGTTTTCACAGATCGAGAGTGGGTTTTCTTTTTCTTTTCTTTTCTCCCCCCCCCCCCCCCCCCCCGTTGTTGTTGTTGTTGTTTTGTTTTGAAGCGTGGCCAACAGCTCGCTAACAAACGTGGAAATTAATGGAAACGCTTCTGGACACCCCAGCCCGCTTGACGAGAGCATCCCTAACCCGGGGTAGGAGCAGGCGAAAGGGCCCGATCCTGTCTCCCTTTCTCAGGGAAATCCACCTGGCTCTCACTCTGGTCTCTATATTTATTTTTTGGGGGGGGGGGGGGAGGTATGTTATCTTTAATTCCCCAAATCGGGACGCCCCATCACATCTTCCGCCCCCTCCCCCCCCAGCACCCAACCTCCCTCTTTTGCTGCCCCACGCAGGACGAGTTCAGTGTCAGCAGCGGGACCAAGTCCCAGCTGGCTCTGGGCTCTGGATGTGACTCCCAGGGCCCGATCCTGTCCCCCCCCCCCCCGCAGGGCACCCCTTCCCGATGCGGGTCCCCCACCCCCGGCGGGGGCAGGGGCAGGCGGGCACCGCGCTCCTCCGGCTGCCACACGGCGAGGTGGAAACAACACCAGGGACACGTGTTGAAGGAAAACACCTCCTACGATACATAACGCCTTTTCATGGACTCCCAAGTAAATGAAATCCTCCTTAAATCTTCTCAATTGCAACTGGAGACGGCAGCTAATATTACCATTAATTGAAGGGGGAGCTGCGCTTGACTTCTGGGGAGTTTCACTCGGGTTTTTTACACGGGTGCTTTAGGGCTTCCCTGGGACCCCGCCAGCTTTCTGCGCACACCTTGCAGCCCTGACCTGAAACTCTCTTTACCTTCGTGCACGCAGTTAATCCCGGGCTGGAAGTGGACTTCACAAAAGTCTATATGTATGGCCTGTCATGTATATATTGCTCCGTGCATGTCTGTCATGGAAGTGTGGTTTGCTGGAAGTATACGTATGCGAGTCTCAGTGCGGGGCATAGACATCCCCGGCAGCGGGTATATGCGCTTCCCCGCACACACCCACGGGGGATGTCTACCCCCGCGTGGGCACCCGGACGCGAGTGTGTGCTCTGGGGTGTTTGCAGAGGGCTCGGTTCCTCCGCTTGGTTGGGGGGACCAGGGACTGGGGGGGCTGGCCGAGGGGGACCGCCAGAATTGTTCCCAGGCACCAAACACTGCTGTGGAGATTTCACACGATCTTCCTAATGCCACGTTTTATATTTTATGATTTCTTGCCAGCATCTCAGTGTGTTTCTGTTTAGATATACTAAGCTCCTTGAAATTAATTAACCTGTGGTCAGCAACAAAAAAAAGTAATACTGGTTAAGCTATATTCCTTTACAACGTTTGGTCACAGTTAGTTACAGAATTTTCCAGCTGTGAAGATGATGTACACTATTTACTGTAATTGAATTGCTGTTATAACACCTTTCAAGAGGAAAAGTGATACATGACAAAAGTTGAGCTGACGCAAAGACCCCCTCCCCCCCCCCCCCCCCCCCCCCCCCCCCCCCCCCGCTTATCTGGAATAAGAACTTCACTGCAGAGACACCCCCCCCCCCCGTGTCTGCCCCGGGGGTGGATGAGGACCCAGCCCCCGCGCAGCGGTGCGGAAGCCCTTCCGCACCCGCGCTCCGCTGCAAACCCGCAGTAGACCGGCGCATCGGCTCCGCCGCGCCCCGAGCAAACTCCGCGCATCCCGCCGGGAATTCCAGGCTGAAAAGGGCACGGGGCTCAGCCCCAGACGTCCCGGTGCTGCTCCGTCGCATCGCAGCATCAGCCAGAAACTCTGCTACAGCGGAGTCTGCGGCGAGGAGGGGGAGAGGGTGTTAATTTATAGCTTAAAGGGCTGAAAACAACCGTTCTCATGTTTGGGGTGGCAATTGGATTTATTTCCTTCCAACTCGTAATAGATTCGCTAGAGCATCAGAGAGATTATTTTATAAAGTAAATTCAAAGCAGGCTGTTCATTAGATCCCATTATTATTAAAAGGGGACGATCAGTTGGAAAAAAAATCTACCTAATTTGGGGGAAAAAAACCACACATTTTAAATAATTTCTGTAACTTTTGCTACCTTTGGCGTTTTTGGCAAGAGAACAAACATAAAACCGGAGGAGTTAGAAGTGTTTCCCCCCCCCCCCCCCTCTCTTTTTTTCCCTCCTCAGTGCCACATAACAGCCTTTCCTCCTTCAACTTCAAAGAGGACTGAAAGGACAAACATTCTGATACAGCTAATAATACACGGTGAGAAAGAATTTGCATTCCTTAGCAAATATAAGTGCTCATTAATAGAATCATGTATTTGGCTAAGAACATCTTGCCAGTACCGCTGGGAGATAAAAAGTGTTTATGTGGAGAGGGTTTGAGGAAGAGTTTTGATTGACGTTGTAGGAGCCACATCTTCCCCTTTCCCCCCAGTCATATATATTAGGTCAACGATTACTATTTAAAATAAATAAATAAAAAAGTGAAGTAATAATCATAAAAGAACAGATGGGGACAGAGTGCCCTGCGACTTCTGAAAGGCACAGCAAGGACTCTCTGCCTATAAATTCATCAAGATAATGCTAATTGCACTCTTAGGCCGTGTCGTAGCTCCCAGTCGCCCTGCCCTGCCGGGGAGGCCCGCATCCTCACCGCATCCGCGCCCGCATCCGCGCCCGCATCCGCGCCCGCTCCGCACCCGCCGCCTTCCCACCCCGGCCTCCCCCCCCCCGGGGTTCCCGGGGACCCCCCCATTTCCCTCTGCTCCCGGAGGGTTTAGGCGGAAAGCGCTCGCCCTCAGGCCGGGGCTCCGGCTGGGCGGAGGGGCGCGGAGGGGCGCGGAGGGCGGGGGAGGCGCGGGGGGGCCGGGCTGCTCTCTGCCCGCCGCCTCCCCCCGCACTCCGGCGTGGTTTTACCGCCGGGCTCGGGGGTTTCTCGCCTGCAGGCTCCTGCGGGCCCTTGGCTGCGCTGTTCCCGTCCGTAGGATCAGTCCGACTGAAACTCAAGCCCCTGTACGTGCCCAGTGCGGCTCTGACACCGGGCCCCGCCGTACGGATGCGTTAACAGGGTACCAATCGTTTTTGCCGTCGATGCGGGGTGCAGCACGCCGCCACGGCATCGCTCGGGGCCTATCGCTAGGAGCTCTCTCTTTCCGACCTGTACTTTCTTAAGCTCTAAGCTGAGGTGATTCTACCTAATAGGTGTGGTGGGAAATGGTAAACAGAATTAAAGTCGCTTTCTGATTAAAACTCTGTTCATTTGACTGAGCTGAAGACAATTCCAGTGATTACCCACAGCTTATTTTGCCCTCATGAGAAACCCAGTTTTGTTCTCATTTACCCTACTGTAAATCTGGACATATTCCTCCCTCTCGAGAAGAATTCTCCAAGAGGGAATAGATCAGCTTGATGTGGACCCCAGGAAAGTTTACTGACACCCAGCTGGGCACATCTTTCCTGTTTTCGGCACAATAAATCATATAGAAAAGATAAAACCTTAGAGAAATTGAAAAGCAACTTTGCCTTTTAAGGTGATTATCTGGGAATCTCTCCTGCTCTCCTGACTTATGCCTACAGTTACTGATTCACATCTTGCTACAAGAAAGAATATAAAAATATCTGGCCAGCGCAGGCTGAGTAGGTGTGCCTGCGAGGCGACTCACAGAGAGGAGACGCTGGATCAGAATTGCAGCTAGACATAGGGACTATAATTTGATCTCCTGGGTTTCTAGCATCTAGTTTTAAAAGTGTCATAATTAGCAGCATTTTAAAGGTGAACAATATGTCTTCAACTGTTATTTTGAAGGACCTGGTGAGTTTATTATCACTTCAGTCTTTAACATCAGGTTTGGGTAGCTTTCTAGAAGCTAACCCTTAATACAGCCGCAAGGTTGAAAGCTCAGTGTAAACACTGAGCAAGGACACGGCCCTCCGCTGAGAGTTTTACTACATCAAACTTTGTTGCTAACAGTTCCTTTCTGGCTTTCAATCTGTCAGGCTTATTTAAAGAAGCTATCTTTGCCTGGGAGTTTCTTTAGTTTTTGTTAGATTTGGAAGCAGCTTTCTATACATATACGTGAGCGTATTTGTATTACTCAAACACAGCTGAACATAATTTGCCTGTGACTTTAGCGGGACCATATTTCATCAGAGATGCACATGAACACCAGAGAAACGGCGCTAGGAAAACATCACATGTGGTTCTCCGGGATGGTTTGTGTACGGCAAGAGCAGAAACATGTTTCGGCTTCAAAGAAGTCCTGTATTTTATTAGCATAATCGGTAGAAATTGTCAGTCAGGGGCTTGCTGTTGGTTTAGGCCCAGCGGTCATTGGTCTAATAACCTTCTGACTGAGTTTGGGATTAAAAAGTCAAAAGTTTTTGGTTCATTCAGCAAGCAGGACCCTCTGTCTGAGCACACTGACGTCTGCGTGACTCTTTGTTCTGCCCCAGTGGTCCCCAGCCCACGCTGGCCCTGGGATAATAATATCAAGCAAGGAATGCACTGTCTTTTTTTTTTTTTTCCTCCCCTCTCCCCATCCTTTTTAATTCCTATGGCTGTGAGCAGCCTCGGAGGGTCCATAAGGTTAACAAATTGGGAATTTCAAACCCCTTTGTTTCAGCCTCCCCTGAAACACGCCTGTCGGCTTTGCTCCGGGGCCGTGAACCCGGGAATCCTTCCCGACCGATGGCCCCCGAGCTCGCAGGGCCCTGAGCCACGGGGCCAGCCTCAGCAGGGGACTGCCCCAGGGTGAGGAGCGCAGATCTTCTGGGATGAAACAAAATGTTTCAGATGCAATGAATTGGACATCTGTTTCATCAGAGAAAAAAAGAAAAAAAATGCATGAGCTCTAATGAGAGATGCTAAGATATTTTGGTATGTTGATAGGCTGCCTCCTGCTCCTCACAGCTGGAACAAACATGCTACCTAATCTATTGGCCCCTAGGAATGATTTTTTTTTTTTCCCCCAGGTAATACCTTGTCTTCACATCAGAGCACTGGAGTATCAGTAGCATGCACTTGATGCTTTTCAGTGCACTCTTTAGCGCTTTTGGGTCATTGCCAGCCTTCAATTTACCTGTAGGTTCCCTTATCTCTAGCCTGCGGATCCATTCTATGCTGGATTTCTTAAATACGATGATGTTCTCCTGTGTGAGCTATTGTTTTTTAATTCAGCAGCTCTACCAGTGCTAAAAGTCTGTTTTGTTTGTCTGTTAACATGGTCAGGGGATCTGCTTTTACCATGAGCTTGTCCTGTAGGATTCACCGCCTCCCAATGCTTCCCTGCCCTCTAAATGTGCTGAACCAGGCATGCAGGGCTCGCTCTTTCTCACATTGAGAACATCTCAGTGTCACCCATCACCTGCAGCAGTCTACTGCTTAGTGCTGGGTGGCACTCCCATGTGCTGGTTTCCTTATCAAGAGATGTTACCCCTTGGTTCATGGGATTTTTATTAGCAGCTTTGTGTGGACTCTGAATGGTTTTACAGTATGTTCCTGGACCTGATCACATTTTCCCCTTTGGTTATAAGTTGGTTTTGTGCACAGATTCAGTTCTTGCAAACTGAACTCTTCAGTTCTTTGTGTAAACCTATTTTTCCTGTAAATACAATATTATTTCTGGAGTCTTCTCTGGGAGGGAATTCCTCTCCAGCTTCTATTTACTCCATTCCCAGATACTGTGTTTTTCTAGGTGCAGGTCTCATTTGCCTTTATTCGTACTTTCCTCCTTGCAAGAGGTGTCAGGAGGCTGAGCTCTACCCAATCCATCTTACATACTGTGGGCTGAACAATGCCATGAAAGACGTGTCTTATTCTAACACCGAAAAGCAGTGACCAGAGATGATGCAAGTATAGTTGGGATTTTAGCTGGGCCCTTGCAGACCAACTTTACAGTATTGCCTGCGAGAAGACCATTGCCTCCCAGCAGATGATTGCCTTTTCTTGGACAGTCCCTGCAAGCTCCATGCAGCTGCCCCAGCAGTGGCCTGTTTCCAAAGCGCTGTCACCCATGTTTATTCAATCCCTGTCGTAGTACAGTTTCTTCTGGAAGCAGGATCCCATCTGAAGCTACTGATAACAGCTTGTTGTGCTGTTGACACGGTTGCGGATCCTATCACTCCCCATATTTCTTTTTTTAGCAGTAGCATTCCAGCTCTATTTTGTTTTAAGCTTTCCTTTCATTAAATTGTGCTGATGCCACAGAAAATTGTCAGCTGTCCATTCTTTCCCTAGACAGGGAATATATCTATATGTATATATATGTATGTATAATCACAGCAAGGGGAGGAAAGGGTCAGGTGTTGCTATGGAAAGAGACTATTAATCTGTGACAGAACTGGTACTACGGGAGGTGAGAACCTTCCCCTGCACAAAACAAGGCTTTAAAAGGAAGCTCACAGAAAGTCCAGCCCCTCTCTGGGGGACCCCTGCCCCAAGTTTGGTAATTTGGCAATTTGTTTCTTGCATTACTTGTCTTTGCTGATGGCTCTTCAGGCAGATTTTCATTCATCTAAATGTATCCTAGTCTAAACTAGTCTGGATTAAATTAGAAGGAAGATTTGTATAAGGTATTGGCTTGAATGCTTCACAAAGAGCTTGATGGCTAGGTCACAAAGATTACCAAAATTTGTCAAAAATCCTGTGGTGGTTTATGCCAGCCAAGCATCTACTTATATGCATAAAACATCTTTTACTTTTAATAGGTGTATCCAAAAGGAAAGAAGGGGAAGTTGGAGGCAAGGGGAGAGATTATCCCCCTTTCTCACCTATTCTGTTAAAATGATGTCCCTCAGACACCTCAGCTGCATATCACTCTCTGGTCCATCATGGTCACGGGTTTCATCAGGGACTATCATGTCAATCAGCCTGCGGCAAATGAAACCAGCTCTGCTCTTATTCACTAACTCCATCACTGACCAGGAGGAGGGAGCGGAGGGGAACCCTCTGGTGCCTTTGCAGAATGGGTTTCCCTTTGCTCCATGTGTGGCCATCCAGATGCACACAAGTGGCTTCATCTTCCTGATGCTCCCAGTGAGGATGGGATTGAAACAGCTGCTCCTGCCCAACCAACTGGTCTTTATCTGTGTGTCCCACAAAATATAGGAGACACGTTATTAACTGTGGCATCTTGATTGCATTTAAAACTAATAGGACAAAAGGTAGATTTGCCGGCTGAATTTCTCATCTATAAAACTTAGGTTGCACTCTGGGTGTTTTTATATCATTAGAAGAATTATCTCTCTGGGTGCATTTTTCAGCAGCCTGTCTGATAGCTTCATCCTGGGCCGGCTTAGCGATGGAGCTAGAAGTAAAGAGTTAAATTAATTTCTTCACATAAGGCAGGATTCTTCAATCCATTTTGCTTTTCCAGCCTCTGCCATTTTTCTCACTGACCGCAGACCCGCCAGTTGGTGTCACCTCTCCCGGTCACTCGGAGGTTGCCTCATGGACCACAGGGTCTCTCCTGGCCAAAGGCTGGAAACTGCTGCTTGGAGGAACGTGAACAAGCAGGATAAGCCTTTCTCAGGGTCATTGGCCTGGCACAATACTCAAACACACCAAGTAATGTGCCACAAGCAACATTTTATTTTTGCTCTGTCTGCCAGTCTCAATTTCAACTGTTTTTACATTTTCTTTTGCCACAGGAAACATCAGAGGACTGTGGATTGGGGAGCACCGGCCTATGTAGAATAAGAAGAGTTGGCTTAGGTATTAAAGTATTAACATTTCCTTGGGTCTCCCTTATCTCTAGCATTTTTAGATTTTCTTCAGAAGTAGTTTGCTTGATTCTGATATTTTTGTGTTGCTCTGGACCCTTAAATTCTGATAAGAAATCATCGTGTCTGGCTCTTGCCTCTTTTAAATCTTTGCAATCTGAACGTGTCCCCTCGCAGGCACACATGTTTGTGTGTATCCACCCAGAGACATGTGTTGATATACAGAGAAACAGAAAATGGGCTTTATGTGTCTCTCTGGAAATCACACCTGGGAAAAGGGGGGTGGGTCTTTCCTCTACAGCATTTAGAAATATTCCATGACCCCTCTCTGCATTTTGCAGAGCAGATTTTGCTGCAGAACCAGCACTCAGAGAAGGGCTGTGGCCCCGGCTTCTGTGTTAGGATGATTTCTCCTCCCCCCCTCCAAGATCAGTGATGTTTTCAGCCATGAGCGGTGAATGCGGAGAGGCAAATGGCAGAATACTTGCAAATATTTGAAGGGTTTTTGCTGATCAGGGTTCAGAGCTCCAGTTAGTCATTATTTCATAACGCAGAAGAAATACAGCCTCGGTCTTCTCTAAGTGATAGACACAGGGTAAAATCATAGGGGCTCCGGTGTGCTTCCAGATATTAAGACAGCTAAAGTGCTGTTCAGATGTAATCCAGTCAACAAGATGCTACTCTAAGCAAGCTGGGCAGTAAGGCAAACTGAGCTGATGATCAGCCAGTGCACGGTACCACCATGTACCATGACAAGAATGAAAAATAAAAAGAACTAGCCTATTTGAAACTTTGGGATAAGGGTCAAGATGTTGCGTGACGTGATTATCAGTGGTCACTAGTGACAAGAAGACTGGTGAGAAGGGGAGGGAGGTGATAAGCAAGAGCTCGTGGTATGCCTGGGGCAAGCAAAAGAAGAGTCAGGAAGAAACACTTATATTTTCTGGAGCAAAGAGATTAATTAGTGAGAAGGGCTGGTTTTGCAGCACAGAGGAGGTTTTCTTCACAAATGGGCCTGAATAGTACCATTAGAGAGGTGGGGTTGTATTTCTTCTCTTGGGAGTCAGTGGTTTGTTTGCTAGTGAGGGAAGAGGGATGCAATCTCCTTAGTCCTACCAGTAAATCTATCTCCAATAAAAGCAAATTTTAGTAAATAGGAAAGCTTTTTTTTTCTTTTCTTTGTTTGGGTGGGATTTTTTGCATGATAACATGTGCCTTGTTAAATGGTGTCCATCCACATCACTGCAAGTGCTCCTCAAAGCCAAAAGTGTTTAAGGGATAAATTTCAAATGGTGAAGGAAAGGGTGCATCACCATCACCTTATACAGTTGTTACATACTTTGCATCCAGTGTCCATTTTAAATTAAATGACAAGTTATGAGACATATTGTCTGCTACATTTGACCTATTTGTTATGATCTTGACAATTTTTTTAAAGTTCCCACCTCAGGAACATTTCTTAAGTGATAGGAAAGAGGGACTACTGGCTACTCTTATGCTGAAGGAGTGCCATGAAGGGAGGATAGGGAGAATGGAGTTAAAAAGGCAGTCGTAGAAGATGTGGCAAAACAGATGACTCAAGCTGGCATCGTTGGTGAAAAAGAAACTGAGAAATAGTCAGAAAGAATGATATAAAAAAAAAAAGAAAGCATATGGGCATCTGGGAAGTGAGGTTAAGAAGTATGACCTTGCTGTAGGATAGAAGAAAGGAGTGTAAAGGATGTCTGAAAGATAGGCACAGGATGCTGAGAAAAGTGATTTGTCACTTGGTTTTTGGGATGGGTGACAGATGGGAAGCTGTGGTGAGGAAGGAGATGCAGAAAGGAGGAAAAGGGAGCACACAGCAGACCAGGCTGGACCTCAGAAAGGCGGTGGAGGGAAGGTGACAGGCGGTGCAGGTTGGGGGGAGCTGGGGATGGCTGCCAGCCTGCGTGGTGATGGGGTGGCATTGTCAGTGATGATACTGTCAAGGATGGCAGACGACGGGAGTAGGATATGAGGAATATGGGAGAAGAAAGCACTCTCAGCCCCCACTGCTGACGTGGGAGGGGTGAGTTCAGTTTTGATCTCTCAGTGCAGTTCCTCAAAATCTGGGGCCATCTGGCCACGGTCCTGTCCCTCATACAAGCTGTCAGCAGCACCTAGGGATTGGTCTGGCAGCCAGGACTTGCTGGCGCATCCAAGAGCCTCCGTGCTCATGGCCAGGAGGGCAGATGGCACCGGATCCACTACAGTGGCTTTGCACCACCTGGTGTCCCCTGTTCGGGGGAGTCCTGCAGAGCCAGGTGAGCCTGGCTTCGGGCACTGCCATGTCACTCAGCCGGATGGTGTAGAGCCACCCCGCCACATCGCAATGAATAGGCACCTAAACACCTTTGAGGATATGAGCCTTGGCGCAGACGTTCAGGATGGCCATGTTCATTTTTTGGCTGGTCGTGTTATGTCAGGCATCACCAAAGCAACAGCCTGAGGTGGGTGACAAAGCAGGAGAGTGAGAACTCAGTGGACACAATGTCTGCAAAGGAACAGATATTTGCAGTGATTGGTTTCTTCAACCCCATCTTCTGAGCACTTCCTTTGCTTAGTGCAGACCTGATGCATAAATTAAAATTTGGGCTGGTGTTTTGAGTTGCTCCAGCAATCGGTGTGAATAGGAGTCTCTGAAAACATGTACACCTATACATCAGGGATTATTTTATTCAAGAAATATTTCACTGGCCCTCAACCATCCCAATAACAACGCTATGTTATTATAGCATATCTGATAATGGGGATCTGAAAAGTTAATGCTTTGGGATAAGAAAGTGATGGTATGTGTTCATTACTGATCTTAGAGCTCTGGAAAAAAATGCCAATGCTTGCAGTTCTTCCACGAAAAAAAATCAAGGCTCCAATAAAGACAGTATAAAATTGTGTATTAGAGGAGATGACATGGGAAGCAAATAGTGACTGTGAACTGGTTAAAGGGTCAGTTCACCCTGGTTGAGGAGCGCTGGCCATTTCTTCTCTCACCTCGGGCACTGCCTCCTCGCAGATGCTGTTCCTGGGAGAGAGAAGAGGTTGTAGTCAACTTGTCCAACCCACAGCCCTAACAAACTCTTCTAGCAGAGGAGACCCTGAGACTTTTTAGCTTGAATCCCATACATGCACATATTTCTTCCACTGGAAAATATAAATGTTTAAAAATAAATTCCATCCATTTCAGTTAAACTTTAAGACTTCTCAAATCTAGGTATGACTTTCTGGTCAAAACCTTTGAGGCAGCGACCCTCATATAAGAATAACAAATTGACCCACAGTGAAGATATTCACAGAGTGAAACAGAAAGATAAATAGAAGGTTTGAACACAGGTTTTCTCTGCATCATAAATGGGTTCCCTAAGCATTAATTTATTAGTCATTCAGCAAAGGCAAGACAGGAGGAGAAAAAGGCAAGAAGAAAAAAGGTTCCAGATGATTGATAAATTCACAACTGTTTTTGTTGTATTTTATCACATAACATGAATATACATGTAATGAATTCATATGCAAGCAAATAATGAAATATCTATAAACACACAAATAACTGTGTACCCATATTGGACTAGTTGAAAGCAGAGACCAGTCTCAAAAAGTTACCTTAAACTATGGTAGACCACACAGCTATGTCACTTCACCCCAGAAAGCATCTCGCCCAATATCCACTGTATGATTATACACCCTGCTTTGGGACTGCACTAATGTGACAGTTTAGGAAGTACACTTAAATGAATGATCTGAAGTGTATGGCACAAGTACCTGTAATGGACCATCCCAAACTCCTCTTTCAGATAGGGAGAAAAGATGAAAACCACTGACACAGTAGCCTTGACACGGGTACTTGAAAGAACTCTAGGTATGGTGAATGTGGTTCAAGTTAGCTGCAAATATTATTAAAGCAGCTACCAACTTAAAAATGCATAAACTGTAGAAGAAAGGGAACCATGGCAAAACCTGTTAGCAATAAAATTGGAAAGAGAAACGTTGCTTACCCAGCTGGTTAAATCATGATGGAGAGTAAAATCAAGCAAAAAATGAACATGAGATTTAGAAGCACACTCAATATATCTGGGAGCCTGCAAAAGCTGGTGCCACTAAGGAAGATCAGTCTATAACCACATCAAAACAGTCCAGTTCTGTTCAGTCCTACACAGATCTGTACACTGCAGAGTCTCTCAGCCACCTCCACTCACGCAGTAAGCAAGCAGTGACCCAGCTCTACCTTTGCCCACCCTGTTGACAGAGAGGACTGGACTTACGACTCTCAGAACAGATTCGTCTTCATAGAATCATAGAATGGTTTGGGTTGGAAGGGATCTTAAAGATCATCTAGTTCCAAAATCCCTGCCATCGGCAGGGACACTTTCCACTAGACCAGGTTGCTCAAAGCCCCATCCAGCCTGGCCTTGAACACTTCCAGGGATGGGGCATCCACAACTTCTCTGGGCAACCTGTTCCAGTGCCTCACCACCCTCACAGTAAAGAACTTCTTCCTTACATCTAATCTAAATCTACCCTCTTTCAGTTTAAAACCCTTAGCCCTCGTCCTATCACTACACTCCCTGATATCTTGGACATCTATATCCCCTCTAAGGATCTAGAGACAGCTTTACAATCATTAACAGAATATATTTCAGGAGTATGAAATTAATACCTATTGGGTGACTTCAGTGCTCAACATCCACTGATTTCAAAACCGGAGAAGTTTTTAAAACTTCTTTTTTTTTCCTGATTAGCTCCTATAAACACAGCTTCTGGGTGTCCAAGCTCTCATGAAAAATCAAAGGAAGCCTGCATGCAAAGCAAAAGTACAGTTGTCACTTTAGTTTACTCATGCTTGTCCCAGAAAATGAAAAGAGGCTTTTCTCACTTTGGTTTTTTTTCATGCACTTGTGCAACATGGTTGTGTTTGGAGTTAAACTTCCTATTGCCATGTTGGAAACCCAAACCGTGAATGCAAATCCCCTGATGGCTTAGTACCAGATTTCTGAGTCTCATTGCAGAGACACCTTTGAAAATTTGGCCCCATTTTGTAGTGATAACATGACAGATTCCTCTTGTACTGAAATTCTGGTGAGCAGTGTGCCTGGAGGTTTGGCTAGTTCGCTAGGATTAGTTTGGGCTTTAAAGACAGTAGCTTCTTTTTCCCCCCAAACAGCCATCAAAATAGAGATATCTGCTTTTAGAGAAAAACAAATCCACAAAGATACAAAATTACAGAGTTATCCCATCTGACTGGTGTTTGAAAGCTCCCAGCTAAGCCTGTGCTCCCCTTGTTAAATTTCTCTGCTAGAACCGGGACCGTTTTTTTTCTGTTCTTCCATTGCTTTGAGCAGACAGGATTTCTAGAGAAGCTCACTTTCACCCTGTTTATTTCAGAAATTAAACTCAGGTTTCTCTCTAACTGATCCTGAGCATATACCTTATATGACTTCTCGTCTCGGGCTCCCGTTAAAGGACCTAGAGCATTAGGTGTGATGCACCAGATCACCAGGTTCTCCTTCCCCCACCCTGAGCTGGCGTTTTTCTGTCACACAAAAGGGTGTCCTTGTGTCAGGATCAAGTCCACTAGCTCCTTCACTTGTCCAAAGATATCCTTTTATGATAAAAATTTTTCTCAAGCCTTTGCCAATTAAATTCAGTTTAATAACTCCGACCATTTATGTGACACATTTCATCTTGGAAGAGCTAATAAAAACACTAATTACTGTTCAGAGTGCTCCCAAGAGGCAGATTATCATTATCACATCCTCATTCTGTTGATAGGGAAACTGAGGCAACGTGATTTGCTTAGGACAACAGCCCAGAGCCCTTGCCAAACCATCCAGGTGAGTTCACTGCTGTGTGGTTTCCCATGTGGGGCAAAATCTACTTCTGTTGGGTATAAATGGAGAAATACCTTGGTATCTCCAGTTTTTCTTCCAAAGTTCAGCAAAACAAACAGCTGAGAGCACAGAGCTGTCAAGTCTTTGAGTCTCTGCTTCCTCCTCATGTTTTGATTAAACTTTCCGCTGTTGCCCCAACACCCTTGGCAAAAGCGGAGGTTGTTCTCAAAAGCAGCGAGGTCCTTTGGGTACGAAAGTGATGCAGCAGTCTCCAGGCAACTTCCAGGGGCTTTTTGAGTTGGGGCTGAGTGAGTCCATCCAAGGATGTATGCTGAGATGAGCTATCCTTGCCATTGTGGCCATGCTGCTACACCAGAGCTGTGTGACCAGCACCTGGGGCATTTGAAGGAAGATGCGAAGGTGAATGTAGGGAGCCGCGCCATGAAAATGATGTCTGTGCGTCTTCCAGTTCTCCGCTGGGCATCAAACTTATAATGCCAGCAACTCTTTTCTCCCTTGTTCTCAGGAGGAAAGCTATATTTGGAATAGGGAAATGTGCCTTAATTTGAGAAATTTAATGCCTTCGAAGCACCACCAAAGCACAATTAGCAAATAGGAAAAAAAAACAGAAGTCAAAGCAGGAGACCTATGTATGTAGTTCCAACATCAAAGGAATATTACCTGCGCTTTCATCTCCCTTTCCTCTTGTGAGTCAAAGGTACAACATATTACTGCATATTTTAAGCATTTTCTATTTTGAAAGCTTAAATGTCAGTGCAATTCCCCCAATGGTAATTTCTGTTGTGCCATTCCAGGCTGGTACTTCAACAGAACATCTCCCAGTTTTCACATGATTATCTTCATCTCCGCCTTTGATAGGTTTGTGTCCAATTGCTTCAAGTATTCGCTCTGGATTTGAACTGGTTCATATTCCTTGACAATTTGCTTTGAACACTGTCAAATGAGGTATGGTACTGCGTTTTATGGGCCATTTTTTATGTCCTACTTTCCCCTGGTTCCCCCATCCTCTTCTCTCTCAAGTGCAGGATCATCTGGTTGCATCTAGACTCACTTGCTGTTCAGAGCAATCTATAATATAACCACCTGGAAAAGAACAAGAACATTTGTTTTGTTTTGTTTTTCCATGTTTCTTTCTTTAGAATGAACTTTGCATTTGAGGATTATTGACAAATCTGTTTGAAAAAGATGCGTGAAGAATAACCTTTATGGTCCATCTTGTGGTAAAAAGTGGGTATTTCTTTGCTCAATTGAATGTCGGTGGATTATTTATGCTGGTGCAATGTTTTGGAGAGATAAAATACTCCCCACTGTGCTACATGCAAATCTCTGCAATGTAAACATAAATAGTTGTTGCACATGCATAATCAAAGACATTTTTTATAATTATTGTTGGATAGTTCAGTCCTCTAATAGCATCATCTGGTGTAAATCAGTGTAGCTCTACTGAAGCCTGCAAAGCCCCTACCGATTTGTACCAGATGGGACTCAAACTTTTCACTCTAAGTTTAGTCCTTCTGGAAAAAAAAAAAAAAAAAAAAAAAAGGCAAAAGCCTGATAGTCCTTCAAAATGAAGTTCTTTGTTAATTCATGGAAAGCTAGTAGAGCAAGACTGGCAGGGACTTTTCTTGATCCTTATGTATGCCTCAGCCCTTATCTAGGGAGAACATTTCTGTGATGAGGGAAAGCATGGGTTTCTGTGCCAAGTTAGTTCTTGGCCCCTCTGCTCAGACTATAGCAAAGATTTGCCAGATAATGTCATTTATAACGTGAACTCCTTTCTGCCAAGATTTGGACTAAGACCACCAGCTCTTTAGCATAGGCCAGCAGAATGCTGCCAGATGCTAAGAATTTTCAGTCGTTCACAACCTGTGCTGATTTTTAGATACCTAAAGGTGAAGGGCTCGAAATCTCGTTTTCTGTCCCCAGAGCGATCTTGTTTCACTGTCATTCAGCATTATCTTTTCTCCAACATTGTACACAGCACAAAGACCTTCCTAAAGCTACTTTGACAATCGATTCTACTCCAGCTGAAGACAACAACCTCAATTTCATCCTTCTGGTGTTCTGTAGACAAACTTTTCTCTGAGTTAATATAAGATACAATATTCAGTAGCATTTATTTTCACAAATTAATTTAGGCTACATCATCTAAATAGCTGATAGTGGAGACTGCCCATACAGATTTTAATGCTATAAATGTACGTTTATTTCTAAATCATCAATGCGATTAACTGGCACACACAGTATTTTATCCAAGACATGAAGCTGACTTTGCATAAAAAGAGGTGGACAATTAGGGGATTGTTCCCCCTCTTTTGAATGCCAGTAGCAAAAACATCCACTAAATACTGAATTGTTGCTTATTATAAGATAGTAGAATGTTCACCTAAACTTCATGGAGGAGCAAGCTTTTACAGAAGTGAAGAGTACACACATACACACACACACTATAAATGTATCCAGCTTTCAAACAACTAGAAGTTTTCATTACTATGATCAGGTCTTTCAGGTTTGGCTGTGAGATTTTTTTCCTGTTTTCTGCATTTTCAACGAAATCCTCCAAAAGACTTGTTATTCTTATATAAGCTTGATGTGGACACAAACTTTTTTGCAAGCAGTTTGAGCTACTGTTAGCAGCTACTGAAGAGCTTTAAGTCCGATATGGGTTTAATTTGTGATGGGTGCCATGGCAGAACAGTCTAACAATATAAGTCTGTTGGACATATCGTCTGGGCTGTCACGTTCAATTTGCACATGACCTCCTGGCCAAAAAATGGGAAAGAAGTGGTAGAATGTGGGACTGAAAGCTTATATTATTGCTTTGACAGCTTCACTCATCTAGAAGTAATGCAAAATGCAATTTATATTTATACTCTCTGACCTTCTGTACAGAGAGGGAAACTATCTAATGATGGGCCATGGTAGCAGAGAAAGAAACAGATCTCAATACAGCTGGAATTTGTCTACATTTTTTGCTTTTCAACCATTCAATTACAGTCAAAAGATAAATGAAACATGAAGAGTGCCTTGGTTAGGTAGTGACACAATTATTTTATAGTGAGTAGGTTCTGGCTTTGAGCCTTGGCAAAGGTTGCCATGCACGCCTTGTTTCACTAGATACAGATAATCTGCCTGCTCCCACCGGACAAATCCCCTCTGCTTGGAGGTGTGTCATTATGCCCATCACAGAAGGAGAAGAAAGACACCAGCAACTCGGTACCACTCTTCCCGTGCATTTGAATATTCTTGAGAGAGGCTGACGCTCTAATCCTATTAACTACGATAAATCAAGTCAGGCCTAATTGTAAACGGGACCTTATTCATTTTTGTGGAAAGTAGGCAGATAGGAAGAACGCACCACGTTCTTCTTGTCCAAGGAGCAGCACATGGGTTTGCATCTTCGCAGGGAAAATAAATAAATAAATCACCCTTTGATTCTGTCAGAACTGCTGAAGTAAATACCAGGTGAAAACACCTGAAAATCCTTAACAACATGTCTCAGAGCAGATATCCGACTGCCATAGCTCAGCATCCTTCAGAGGGCTTCAGTCCAGCCACGACTCTTTACAACAGCGGAGTTTGGCTCAAAAATTCAGCCTCCAGCTGCGTTTTCATTCAAAAGAGACACAGCATTTGAAGGAAATGTTATTTGCAGGAATGAGCATTAAGAGAAGACAACAGACACAGAAAACAAAGTACAAGTTTTACGCATCTCAGTGTATTATGAACAATTCTATCAGTTTGAATTCGCGTCTTCATCCCATTGATCTGTTCTGCCCTAAATAGGAGGTGATCCAAAGTCCATTGACCTCAATAGTGAGACTTTCATAAATGGTTGTAGGCTGTGAAACAAGCCTAGAGTTTAGGCGTTCATATAAACCAGACAGTCGCTTGTTTTCTTTTCTGTCTTAATTGTTTTACTCTGGACTGCCACATTGCAATGGGTGTTTTTCGCTTTTGTAGATTGAATGATTAAAAATCATGGTATTTGACAAAAATTTCAACTGATATGCAACTTTCTTCATGGAATTCTTTTTTTAAAAGACACGTGATGACAATAATAAACAATGAAACTGATGGTCACTATACAGTTAATATGTCAGAAAAGAAAAAAATGCAGAAACAAAGGCTATGGGAAGGTCATGTTTCATAAATAAATGCAATAAGATGAGGCAATTAAGACAAAATAGTGCAATGATGAGAGGCTGAGTGAAGATTAATATGCAATTTATCTTTCTTTTGGTTTGTTTCCCAGTGAGAAAGAGTGCTTTGTCCATACTATTAGTTATCCTACAGGTTAAAAACTTCTTACCTCTGCACCTTTTGGAGCAGAATATAATTATATCTTTTTTAAATTGTAAGGAAACTTGAAACCTAGTTGATTTATGTAGCTTCTTCCTCTGGTCCCTGCAGGCTGGTGCAAACTCATGGCTTTCCAGCGTGTAATGTTTCAGTACATGGGTTTAAGCGATGGGCCACACATGAGGACTGAGATCTCTGGGGTGACTCCTCGGAGGCGAGGGGCAGGTCTGAGTGTGAGGGGCACTTTGCAGCATGAACCTCGCAATTGGTGCACATGGTTAAATCAATACCCACCTCCCCCAGGGCTCCTCCAGCCAAGCAGCACCGCAGCTCAACCAGGGAGTGAGCTAACCGGGAGGTCTGCTTCCTTTTCTTTCTTCTTTTTTTTTTTCCAGGTGGGCAGCTAGAATCGAAAGAAGTTAAAACAACAACAAAAACCACCCCCCACAACATACCTGCCTAGGTCCAAAAACTGGTCTAGGTCTGACTCTTGCTGGTGTCACCACAGGCTTTGCCCTTGGCGGTGGAAGGAAAGGGATGAGGCCTTTGATTTGGGTGGGAGGGAGAGGAACGCCCCCAGGTAATTGCAAGGTTGCTTTTGCAACCTCTTGCCCAGCAGCTGGTACAGAAAGCGATGCCTCCTCTCCCTGCTTTGCAGATCTTTTCCAGCTGAGTCACTAAATCTGGAAAAAAATGAAGCAGTTGAGCTGGCATTTTGGAGGATTGATTTGGAGCGGGGGGGGGGAGAAAAAAATCCCCCTCCTTTGTCTGCACCCTTTTTTTTTTCCACAAAGCTGCTGGAGTGAAGCAGTTAATAGTGGGGGTTTTTTTTCATCATTTTTAATCCACAACCCTGCCCTGTACCTGCCCTTATAATCCCCTAGCATGTGCTGGTGACATCACATGGCCGTCAGCTCCCAGCTCCATCCCTGTGACTGTCATTAACTGTTGCAAGCAAATGAAAAATGACTGGGAGACTCGGTGGCTCCCACCAGTGACCTTGGGTATTATTAGAATGACCTCGCTTTGGCTTGACCATAAAAAAAAAAAAAAAAGAAAAACCTTTCTTGATATCATCACAGGGTCTGGGGCTGAACTGAGTCTGTTTGCAGTGAGGAGCAGGGAAAGGAGTGGAGGAAACCATTAAAGAAAGCAAAGTAAGTGTTATGCAAAGATGCAGCAGCCATAAATACTTGATCAGAGGCGCAGCCCCGCCACCAGCCCCGCAGCCTGACCCCTTGCCAGGACATGTCAGGCAGCGCCGGGGTTACAGTGCACCTTGCTGGGCGTAATTTTAACCCACCTCCTTTTTGTTATTTGTTTGCTTGGTCTTTAAAAAAATATAAAATCACAGGTAACCACTTCAGGGCTCTTTGGCCTCTCACACCTTATATTTTGGAGTACTTTTCTGGTCCTACACACACCTCTGTAAACAGAGGAGGCAACAGACTGGGCAGATTGCATACTTTCTTGTGCAGTATAACACATGGAAAACCTGTCTTTATGTATCTATGTGCCTACACCTACTCTATGTGCAAAGACTCACAGACACATTATACAGCATATGTTTATAAATGTGCATATGTATATAAGCATACACACATATACAGCACATATTAATAGATATTCATATTTATGGTTGTGCATTATTCTCAAGGCATATGAATATGGACATAAAAAGAGCACATATTCATCACACATCTGATGTTGCCTTCTATGTAATATATAATAGTATATATAGCATATAGTGGTCATGTTTCTTCCAGTGTACTCTAATGATATTAGTAATAGCAATAGTAATAAAGAATAAGAATAAGAATAAGAATAAGAATAAGAATAAGAATAAGAATAATTCACACAGCTGGGCTGGGCCACGGGGACATGAGGATGCTCTGCTGTTTAATGCCCTCCCTGGCAGGGACCTGCAGGCTCCGCTGGGGCAGGGGCTGCCCAGAACCCCCAGCCCTGATCCCAGTGTGATGCTGGGGAACCACGACAAGCTGCAGTGCACTACCTGGGGGGGGGGGGGGGGGGGGGGGAACGGGACCCAGCCCGGACACCGGGGTCCGGCTGCCCTCGGGGTGCCTCGCTGCGAAATGGTTAAAGCCCTGGAGGCAGACAAAAGCAATCCTCCCGCCGCTGTCCCGCCTCGCTTCTCTGCTGTCAGCTGGAAATGGATCTGATGCCCTCTGGACTTTAACAGCCGACGAAAAGGGCATTTTATTACAGGTTATGACAAGTTGGAGAGAGACACGGAGAACTCAATAAGAAGAAACAGCAAGTGGAATCAAGGCGGGGAAGGGGGGGGGTGGGGATGCTCCAGATGTTCGGAAGACAGAGCGAAGATGACTTTAAATCATAGGTGTGAGCAGAAACCCTGATGCAATCGGCGGCCGCCGGCTCAGCGCATCTTCCGCAGCGGCAGGGGCTGCGCGGAGCGGAGCGGGGCGGCTCCTGTCCCGGCAGAGCCCCAACACACACCGGTACCAATACCATCTCCTCCTCGGCAAACAGGACCAGACAGCACCAGACCTCCTTTTTTTTTTTTTTTTTTTTTTTTTTGGCTATTAAATCGGGGCTGTCTGAATGGCTGGAGATCTTTTCTCCTCCTCTGCGCCGCGCGGGACAGGCTGTGTGTGACTGAGGCAAGAGGAACCAGCTGCGATCGGGTTCCCTACCCAAATCCTCCATCTCTTTCGTATTTGGGGCCAGGAGGGTATCTGCTGCCCGTCTGCAGAGATGTGCTAACACCCAGCCTGTGCCAGGCGGAGCGGGCTCTCTGGGGGGCCGAGCTCAACCCCCGGCTCCCGTCTCTTCGTCCTTGGACCTGTCACGTAGTTAGAGGGATGCCAAGGACTTTATGGAGTCTGTCAAGCACTCGGTACTTCTGTCTTTAGTGGCATCCTCATAGACAAACTTCGCAGGTGTTAGAAAAAAATATATGCCGGGAAATAATAATAATAATAATAATAATAATAATAAAAAACCCAACAAGCTTAACAGCTGCTCAGGGACACTTTAAACCATCTGATTTTGCAGGATAAGGCTACCATCCTAATTCTCCCTGGCAGCTTTTCAAGTGCGTTTCATTGCTGACTGCCAATGGAGGACGGCTCAGTATCTCCCTCCAAGCCCTGCTCGGTGCCTGCCGAGTGTCTCTGGGAGCGGTCTGGCACCGGGAAAATAAACTCACATCTCGGGAGCCGGCGGCGGGGGGGAAGAGTGCTTGCCTCCGGAAAAATAATAAAAAAAAAAGTTTCAAAGTGTCAGAGTGTAAACTGAAGAGTTTCAGCCGGGGAAACTTTATGCCTTATGGCAGGTGAGCACCGCCCAGGGAGCCCCTCATCCTCCTCAGGGCAGGGAGAAATGCGACAATTGCAAAGACAATCTGAGGACACGCGTGCCCAAGGGTGACTTCTGTGCCAGCCTGCCATCCCTGTGCAAGCCATGAGCCACACAGTATTTCATCGGGAGAACCGAAGGCAGAAGCACTCGGCAAAAATCACAGCGCACAGCACCTCTGCATCCCTTTCCCCGCCTCCCAAATGATGCTCCCTCCAGCCCTTTCTAGCCTGCCGGCCAGGTGACTGTCAACGTCTGACACTTGTTATTTCTCTTTGGCTCATGGGTCTTATTCCCGGGTTATATTTATTTTTGAAGCGTTGAACCCCCAGTAACATGAGGGGTTTTCTCTGAAGGAAGAACAAACCCCAACGAAATCCCAGAGCAATCTGCATGGCGAAGTGGAGCTGCCTGCTTCTGGAAATGATGCTTGCAGAAAGGGTGGAAGTCATGAACCTCTAACCAAAAATGCAGCAACCCCTGGCCAGTATCACAAGGGCAAACTTCCCATGGGCCTCAGGGTTTGTTCTTATCCTTACTTACAGTGATAAGTCCTTTTGCTAAATCCCCCCAAGTTGCTTGTTCTTCCGTTTCATGTATAAAGTTACTGAAATCTTACAGATAAAGGCATGTGCCTTTACTGTTTCTGGATAAGATTTATAGCCACACATAAGAGACTACACTGCAAAAGATCAGTTAAAATGTGTTGCTGCTTCAATGAAAGACTGTTGAAAAAAAGTGTTTTGCTTTAAACCACAGCATGAGGAAAATCATAATATAGTAAGAGGAGAAAAGAGGCAGCTCCCAGCAGAATAAAGACATTCTCCGCTCTGCTGTCACTTGCGTTTTCACCTGTATTCGTGCTTTCGAGAGCAGGCGGCGTGGCTCAGGGAGCCACTTCTCTTCTCCTTTCCTCACAGTTTATTTCAAAATGCAGACGACACGTTCACAGGTACATGACATTATTCCGCACTGACACTAGAAGATAGGTTTGGTGGAATGCGGTGGAATTATGCATTAAGCATGGGGCAAGAAAGTGGAAAATGTAGAAAATCCTGGAAGTTTTTCCTACAAGCAAACTGAAAAGACAAATTAGCGGGGACTACTGGGGTTATAATGTATCAATTTCGTACTCTTTTCGGGGACCTGATCTTGTAAGGAAGGGTGACAAATTTCGGAAGAGTCAACTGTTTGCCTCTTCCACTTAAGCGACAAGTTTTTGCCTACATTTGCAGTCGCTGGTATTTTGTAGCACTGCTGCTTTGGAGGAACACAGCCCAGCCCCAAGCTTCCTCACCTTACCGATAAGCCCCAGCTTTCCTTCGGTTATCCAAAACTGTTTCAATTCGATCTAGCGAGCCCCGAAACTTTTACAAACATGAACAGAGAAATATCCCATACGAAAGAATATTATAACTCAGGGAGACATATCACACTGAATTGGCTAAAAAAACCCGGCCAGACCCCAAACCAAACCAGTATGGGCTCTCGCTCAGGTTTATTTGGAAGTGGTCTTTTTTTTTTATGGTAGTGAAAGAAGCGAAGGGACGATTAACTGCTTTAAAGGTAAATAGGAGAGGAGAATGGGGGATCCTAGGAAGAGGAAAGCCAGGCAGGAGTGCATCTGATGGAAAACAAGCGTTTCTTCGCCAAGTCGCTGGGAGATGGGCGAGCAGATGGCAACCCGGGAGCCAGGCAGCAGGATTTGCCCCTCTCGGAGAGGAAGAGAGGGCATCGCCCTTCCCCGGGTCCCCCCAGCCCTCGGATAATAAACTCAAGTGTCTGCCTGTCTCAGCCCTGCCCATCTTCTTTAGCCAACTTGACAAAGTGGAAGAAATATGACATGTGAATTATTAAAGAGGAGGCAGTTGACTCCTAACCTCTGTTGCTTTTTCTCAGAACCCATTACCTGAGAATTTATCTTGCAGGAATTACAGTGTCTGAAAGCTTCGGGAGGAGCAGCGAGGAGGGAGGGGGGCGTTTGAATAAGAGTTTTGAAGAAATACCGCTGAAAAGCACCAGGTTTCACCTTAGCATTTGCACCACTCGAGATGGATAACGTGTTAGAGAAAACAAGCCATTCCTCCTTAGAAGTGGATCAGTTCGCCACAGGGAGCCGGGGAATAAAATCCGGACTGAATTTAAAACGGCTATCACCACTTAAATACCTTTAAAAAGTAGGAAGGGAAAAACGGAGAGCTTTTCCATGGTTAAAATTTGTCCTTTAGTCCCGTCCTTAAAGTTAATGAGGCCACTGTCTGGGCACTTGATAAATAATCTTCCAATCCGCCCCGGGTGACGCGGGGCTCTGCAGTGGGTCGTGCTCAGCCCTCGACACGCAGGGACGTGATTTACCTCCCTGCCAGGGATGCAGAGCCCGAAGTCCTTGGGGGGGGGGGGGGGGGGGCCGGGGAGGCACAAACTCTCGGTACAGGCTTCAAAGTTTAGAGGATCCGCCATAATCTTGCCTGCAAAAGTTTCTCACTGCCGATGTAACTGCCGGGTAACTCTCAGGCCGAGCAATGCGGCGGCTGATTTTTTTCCAGGAACTCCTAGAAGACAGGCATGTTGAATGGCACGGACGTTTTTTATTTTTTTTTTATTTTTATTTTTATTTTAAATTTAGAAAAGGGAAAAACCCACTCGGGGGGGGGGGCGGATTTTTCCGGTCCTTTGGGCATAGATTTGTATCTACCGCTGCCAAGCTGAATGTAATAATTGAATCTCTCCCAAATCTTGGTGATAGAGCAGTCAGAAATGACTCCATCTGACAGCAGAGCCATGAGGCAAGTGATGGATACTATTGTCCAAGCCTGACCCTCCATTAACACCACCTATCAGCATCTGTATTCTGTCACCAATTCCCATGCCGGAGCCAAGAGGGGTGACTCTAATATTCTGAGCACATTGAAGGCTTCCATGCTGAGTTCAACCCTGCATCAACTAAATGGGTGGAGAGGATGACCTAAACCTTGCTCTCTCTATCTCCACTCGTCTTATTACCCCTCTCCAATCCCATTGTTTTGCAGGTGCCTGCAATTTGCTCCTTATCTCCTCACTGTTTATGAGGGCTCCTTTTTATTAATACAAAGGAGAAATGTTATTAATATTAATTAACAAAATAAAAAATGAAGCAGTTTTGGGAATCCACCAAATGAATAATCTCATCCCCTAATTGGAGATGAAGTGGGGGGGGGGGGAGGAAGGAGGTGTAAGAGAAACAGATGACCTACTGGGTGACAGGCACAGGTTGGAAGGGTGACATTTTATTGTAAGCCTCCCTATGAAAGGAAGAAAAGGAAAGGACCAGTCAATTTAATGCAGGGACCAAGAGTGCAAGAGTGTTGCTAAGAGACAGAGATGCTGCTAAAGTTCTGTGAGAAGCTGTACCCTGACCTTATGCAAATGGAGGCTTCCAACTCTTTGTGGAAAGGCTGCAAATTCCACCCACTGTGTCACCAATACCTGGCATCGAGCCTTTTATTCAAATGTTCTCTAAAAACACACACGCAGAGGATGTGACAAAGCATGACACATTTAGGGCTGGAAGGGGGGGACGCAGAGGGGGGGAGCAGGGAGGGGGGAAGGACGGATCTCATGGTGGAAATGTCACCCATCCATACCTCCTAGAGCCTGTCATCTTCCCGAGTTGAGAGACGAACCTAAGGATTCCTCAATTACCTTAATCCAGATCTATTAAGAGTCATAAATAGCATCTATTCCTTGTGCGCGGGGGAAGCTTTGGGAAAACAGGAGCCACCAGGATCTACTCGCTACCAGATATATCTCTGTTCACATCTGCAACACCTATAGCTGGCCAGGGACTTCCTTCTGGCTTTGATTATTCCGCATGGTCAAAATACGGCAGGGAAAAATCAGCCCTAGGCACAGTTTAGCCAGGGCCCAGACCTATAGGAAACCGTAAAATCTGGCAGAGCAGGGAGGTGAAACACTCCCATAGAAGTTCAAACACAACCTTCACCAAAGATTCAAGGCGAAGAGAGTGACTCTACAACGGCTTTTATTTACTGCAGTTAGCAGAAAGTAAATACCCGCGTAGATCAATACAGCCCAGCTCCTGGTGGAAAACAAGGGGGTTTTTTTAGAAGGAATCTGAATTGCAGACCGGCATCAGTGTAATTAAAGAGTTATCTCCGGGGGAAAAAAAAGCCATAAAAAAATCCCAGGTTATGCCAACTTTCTTCCTAATATTTTAAACACCTGCGGATGTAAATGCGGGGCTCCCTAAAGCGCTTAGACTTGGTTGGAGGGCCAGCAGCCATCCGAGCCAGCGCTGCATCTCCGCTTCTCCCAAACTCGCCCCTGTCTCTCCCTGCACCTTGCTCATATGCAAGTGGCAAATTTCTCTTTTCCCAAGAACGTGCAGATTTGCGATGCATCGAAAGGAAGGGCTGTTTGTGCTCGGAATAATAACAACAACAACGACAACAATAACAATAATAATAAAATAAATAGCAGAATAATCCTGGGTAGCTGTCTAAATGAAAGCACAATGAAGTGCTCCAAGAAAGGGTCGTCCTGTCTGTCTAAGTTTGCACCGGTTACATTCAATACTGCTCTGTTTTCCACGCGATCTGGAAATTATCGGTTTACTTTCATTTCAGTTGATCCTCGGGGCACTTTTGGGACTCTGGCGGCCAATTTTCCTTTCACAGGAGATAGGATTTCTCTGTCCGCCCTGAGCAGCAACGAAGTGACTCAGCTGCAGGCTGCAAAGTAAGTTGATGCCCGATTACTCATCTTTTAGACGCACAGGGTTTGCTTGTGCTTCAAACCCGCTCGAAAAGTCGAGCTTGGGGGAAGCGGGCAAAAACCCTACAACCCCCCTGTCCCCATCGGCTCTACTTCACCAGCCCCCCCCAGCCCCAGCCCCAACCCCAACCCTGTGCGGGGAAAAAGCCGCTTTGGCCATCTCCTGTCCTCAGGACGCCCCAGCCCAGATGGAAAACGTGACCCTTCAGAAGCAAACGACTCAACTCCGTGGATGGAGGTGGCACTGCCAGGGACATGCTGCTTCCTGCGGTGCCACCCGGGAGCCGGGGCTGCTCCCAGCGCTGCCCCGCTCCGCCCCCACGGTCCGCCACGCAACCCCCGCGCTGCCGGGGCTGCGGGTCCCCTGGTCCAGGTGGATGCACTAAATGAATTTACCCCTGCAAATTGCCCAGTAGATATATATATATTTTAATAGTAAGACTTTTCATAATGTGCACAATACTATTAATATTTCATATTAGCAGTGTGTGTATGGTGAACTTTGTAATGGGAAATTCAATCGCCGCTGTAAATATTAATGGAATATGAAATGAAGCCACAGCTTCCATGTAGCACTGACAGTAAAACGGAGTGAACATGTGGTGGCCCTGGGGCAAGATAGGCCTTTCCTCTTGTCTCTCTCGCTTTATTACATTAGCCCGAGCCTCTCCTTACAGTTCTGGGCTCAGAAGCTGAAGTTCACAGGTCAGCCATGACAAATGTCCCTACGTCTAGCCAAACAAGACCCCCTGGCCTTGCCATTACATCTGCCCAACAAGCCCCCGGAGAGTGCTTAAGGGTGTCTGTTGCAGGTAAAGAGCTCTTTAGAGCAACTTTCCAAACAGATTAGAGGAGCGGAGGCTCCTGCAGCTCCTTCAGAGCTGGCTGCGGGGACCCTGCCGCCCCCCCCCGCCTCCGGGGGGCACCGGGCCAAGGGACCCTCCCGAGCTCCGCGCCCGCCCGTGGGTTACCCCTGTCCCGGTCCGTGTTTTCCAACCGCTTTCCTTCTGCCCCGAGTTGCCTCGACGGCACCCGCAGGGCTCGGGGCATACACCCCCGACGCCCACTCGCGACGGCACGGACCCACGGCCGGGGAGCGCGGGGGTTCCCCAGCGGCAAAGGCTGCGCTGCCAGCCGCGCCTTGGAAAGGACGGGGCGTCAAACGCCGTTTTGGCTCATCAGCCAGGGATTTCAGCACTTGGGATGACATCAGCCCGGGACTGCCAGCCTCCCGGGCTTTTTTTTTTTTTTTTTTTTTTCCCCCATCCCTCTCATCCCTCTTTCCCCTATTTCCAGGATTTCTCTTGTATAAACAGCACTCCCGACCGCTTCCTTTTTACAGTGGGCATTAATCTTCATTTGTTAGGGGAAGCCTTGTCAGAATTTCCTCCCGCCTTTCTCCTTGGAGGTTTGGGCTGCCCAGTGATTTATGCCTTATCTCCTCCGAGGCTTGGTGCTGACTTTTCCCGTGCCTTGAGGAGCTTCAGGTAGGCGGGAGAGGGGATCGGTGACCGGAGAAGGTGTTTAACCCCGCACTGCTGCCAGCATCCCTGCAAACATGCTGGGGGCTTTGCAGCCCGCAGGGGAGAGCCGGGCAGGATCGGGGCCTGCCACGGGTTAAAAGTGGCACAAGGCACCGTGATGGAAATGAAAAAAAGGCGCATTTAAGTGAGTGGAAAGCGGGAAGGTAACGAACGGGCGAGAATCCCAAAGCGTATTTGGGCAACAGCCCTTTTTATGTCAGTAGGCAAAACTTTTTTCACTCGCCCTTACCTGTGGCGGGGAAAACTTACTGCACCCCGAGAGCCCCACTCCTTCCCACCGGCCGCGAGAAAAAAAAAAAAAAAAAAAAAAACAACCAAAAAACCCCGCCATCGGCCACTACCAACAACTTTTTGTTTCGACAAATACCCGGGAGAACTGATTTCTTTTAGGAAATTCTAATCTTTTATTATTTCTCTGACAAACTCTATTAAAAAAAAAAAGTCCGCGTCTGTTCTGCTTCTTCAGCCGCTCAAACTGCCCAGCAGCTCCGACAAATGCTGAACTGGGAGGGAAAAGCCCCCGGTCGCTTCCTCCTTGGAGTTGCTCGTCCCTAATTGCATGCCAAGAAGAAACAGTTCTCGGGAGCCTTTCAGCCACCCGGGTTGTGAAATCATGAATGAAAAGGAAATAAACCCTAATGCGCAGCCTGGAATCGACTCCGGCCACTTCTACATTGACTTGTTCTTTTAACAGCTTCTGTATTTTTCCAGCATCGTGGCTCACGTACTTTGTACAGTGTCTGTGGCTTCATTAAAAGCTTTCTATTATATCCCCCAGGAAAATGCAACTGTCACCTCTCCTTGCCTTTTAAGAAGAGTTGCACTTTCAAAGAATATTCTTCTCCCCTTTTACTAAAAGAAACAGCACTGGATTCAGGTTTTGTAAGTGTTAAATAACTTTCCCAGCGTGTATTAAAGGAAGATTGTATTTTATCAACAGCTGATTGATGCGGCCATGTGATCCTCTCGGTTTGTCTATAGTATCATATTTATTTAACCTGCTGGGGGACCGTGTTCAGGGGCCGCTTGCTCCCGCTGGCAAGAGCACACACATTACACACTACCCCAGGTATTCTGATTGATTGTTCCCACCCCACAGCCTTTGGATCATAATTTAACACAGCAGGTCCTACAGCACAGACGAGGTTTTCGGGAAATACAGTGAGGGGTTTCTATGAACTAGTACCGGCACAGCTACTAGGCTTTTCTGAACTAAAAATTTGATATACGTCGAGAGGTGTAGGAGCGCTTACACAATCACGATGCGAACGGTCGCAAAAACAAATGCCTTTAGCCTCTTAATTTAATCCAAGCCCTTTATTTTTAGCAAGTTCTTCCTGCAAATGAGCGTTTTCTGGGACTTCTAAAGCACCTGAGTACGGCACCATCAGCCACATCAAATGCCTAATAGCGGCGGTCCGTCAATTATATTCAAGCATATTTAAAATGCGGAGAGTCAGACGTCAGTTTTCTCCTCACTTTCCCCAGATGAAACAGTTCACAAAGTCTTTTGGCTACCAGCTGCTGTTTGCCCCCAGAGAGGAGTTAAACACAAAACGCCCCCCCCCCCCCAAAAAAAAACCAGCAAAAAAACCCCCAACCAACCCCCCCCCCCCCCCCCCCCCCAGACCTCAGCCCACAACATTCCCGCCCTGTAAATTGTTTAACAAGCTCTGTGATGAATTAATTTGCGCAAGGGGGTCTAGTTCCCGGCGGCTGTTCCCCGCAGCGGGGCTGCTGGTCCCTTCCCGGGCAGCCCGTGGGCGGCGGTACCGGAGAGGGCTGTCCCCGGGCGGGGTGCGGGGCCGGGCCGCTGCCCTGTGCAGCCCCGCTGCGGTGCATCCGGGGCAGCTTTGATTAAGATACTACCTTTTTTTTTTTATTTTTTTTTTTTATTTGTGTGTGTGTCTGTGTTTCTCCTGCGTGTAGCCACGGTTTTCTACGGGAAATAACGTCTTTCAACTGCTTTAAAAAAAAATTAAAAAATCTTTTTTTCCTTCCTTCTGCGGAGTCAGGGATGCACTCGGGGGCAAGCCCTCGCCCCCGCAGCCGGTTCTCCGTGCCTGCGAGTGATTTATTTATTTATTTATTTATTCCCCTCTGCCCTATCTGTGCGCCTTGGAGAGGTGGGGAGCTCACTCATTTGCTCTCTGAAGGCTGCACTCCTGTCTCGCAGGACCCCCCCAAACCCAGCCTAAACCCCCCAGGCTCCATTCCAGGCCGAGCCCGCGGTTTGGCCGGGGAGACTGGCCGGGCCCCCGGACAGGTACCCCGGGCACTGCCTGGCACCCGGCGATGTTTACCCATGACTCAGGGCCAGGCGAGAGATGCAGAGGCTTAGCAAGGTGAGGGAGATGGCAAAGGAGGTGCCAGGTAATAGATCGGCTCCAGTCCCGCGGGGCAAAGGCGTATTGACAGATCACGTTAATCAGTAATTTTTTTTTTTTTTTTTTTTTTCTGGTGGGTGCCGGTGACAAATAGCTCCAGCCGGGCTCGTAACCCCTTCGCGGCCGGGGCCGCTCTCCCTGCCCAGCCTCCCGGCTCCCGTGTGAGCTAGCCCCGCTCACCCCTTGGGAAGCCCCCCCCCCACCCCTGAGAGAGGCCGGCTTGATTGCCCGGGCATTTCCCAGGGCATTTCTCCTTTCCAGCTTATTTTTGCTGTGGGGAAATCCTGTCACTGAGGACCACCTGTGCTGAGACCTCTTCAGCTGGCCAGGAAAGGCGGTTTTATGGTCCAAACCTCCCTTTTGGAGGAGAGGACGGTGAGCGCTTTTACTCTACACCAGGCACTTCCCACATTACCTGTTCTGTTGACAAAGTAAATCCCACTTAAAAACATGATTCCTAGGCTCTGTGCGAATGAAGCATATATGTTTTCAGGGCTTGTTAGTGCCAGGTCATATTGACTGTTTCCTGAATAGTTGCCATTGTGCCGTGCTTGCAAAAGAAACCCGAGCAAACATCGCCCGAGAAAGGCTTGTGGTTTTCCTACACATGCCGGCTGCAGGCTCGCACCCCACCCTGCCGCTCGCAGCCAGCCTCTCCCTCCTCTTCCTAATCTCTTCCTTTTAAATTTGTTTAGAAAAGGAGGAAAAAACCAAAAACATTCCTAGGAAGGTGGGGAGGGAGAACGGATCAAACAACAAGTAGGGGTTAATACACCTCCCAGGCAACGGCGGTGCAAGCGTCCCCTTGCCATAAGCGAGATGGAGCGCGGTCGGGTTTTTTCCCATGGCTTTTTCTCGGTGAGGGCTTGGTTCTACCTGCCCAGGAAGGGGATAAGGCACCTTGCTGGTGGGCTGAGGGGGTGGAGGTGGGTTTTTTGCCTTTGGCAAGGTGCCGGGCAGGTTCCCGGCGCCCTGCCCGCCCCCGCGCTGCCGGACCCGCACCCGCCAAGCGCCAGGTCGTTCTCCCCCCCCCCCCCGCCCGTCCTCGAGGAGCTTCGGAGGAAAACAACAACGTTTGTTCATTCCAAACCTCGGCAAACAGCTAAACTAGTTTACACAGTTGGTTTTGACGAACGAATAAATTGTTTTCTTTAAGTACACCGTCCTAAGCAAGCACACACTTTAACTAGTTTTCCTATGAGACAGCTTTTTACTAGATTGCTTTTTCATTGCGTGGCTATCGAAATGAGATAATGACCAAAGAGGTGGAACCTAATCAGCCTTTTAGTTGAGTTTAAAGAGTCTAGAGGTAGTTTAAAGGTAGCTTTGGTCATGTTTGCCGGCCAGCTGCGATGTTTGCACTACCACGTTATGATGGGGAGAGTAATGTGTTTGATAGATAAGGGAAAGAGGCTAGCCAAAAAGCAAGGTCAGGTGTGATAAGACTTGACACTTTTACTCATTTTTCATGCACATAAAAGGAAACTTTAAAATATGAAGCAAAAAGAAGGAGGAAAGACTCAACATGCTAACATCTATCACAAACCCCATACATTAACAAACCTTACTTCTTATTTAATTAGCCCCAAACCTTCTTATCATAGTTTGGAACATGTCATGCCATCAAAAAAAAAAAAAAAAAAAAAGTTCTTCTATTTTGTTAGCAACTAGGTACGTTCTCAAAAAACCGCACTGTTCATGGGATAATCACACAAATCTCTTTTTCCTTTTTCATGTTTTATCTACATTTTTAAAGCAGTGAATAAGTTATAAGCCAAAGATAAGAGTCTGTGAGTGTAATCAATAGCAAAGGGAGTGCACAGGGTTTTAATAGAGGACAGAAATCCTGGAGAAAAAGAAAACAATTATCACTCTGGAGTTAAAATCTCTGTAAAATAAAAACACCAGGTACCGACGATGAAGAAATATAAAGTGAAATGTAACCAAACAATCAATGGCAAAACTCTCATTAACTTAAATAAGGCCTGCCGTGACTTGAATAGTATTTTAGAAATACTGGCATCCAGGAGCACAGATACGTATTATTGATCCTACATTCTGTAAAAATGAATTGATTTTTGCAATATACGCAAGAATTCTAAACCAGAACTTATTACATTTTTCTTTCAGGAAACATTTCTGCCATCTTCAGCTGAAATCTAAGCTACACATTGAAGATCAACCTCTTGCCAACACACACCTTCCACAAGCAAATGATTTCGGTCCCCATTCAACAAAGTAATAGTAAGATAATATTTGCAGAGTCATCTAAAACCAATTTTCAAAGGCAACTTAGGCTAGGTGTACAAAGGCACTTACACACCTATGTCCAAAATGTGGCTTCTCAAAATGCCTGTGCAGCTGCTGCTCAAAATAAACCCAGAGTCTGGAGGCACTGCAGCTTTTCTCCTTGAAGCCTGGCAAGCGCCTAGAATTTGCCTCTGGGCAGGTCTAGGATTCTCTGTCCCTTGGCAGTGCTGAACAGCTTGGTGTTTTCTGCTTTTTCTCTGAGCCCTTCACAAATGAGGCCTCTGTGCTTGCCCAAGGGGTCTCATCGAGGGGGAGCTCTCAGGGCTTTAAAAGAGAAAATGAACCCGTTGAAGAAAGATGACTGACCTGCTGTCTTTTCCCTCCTGGAAGGTGTGCTTTCCCTGCCCTTCCACCAGCCCCCCCAGAGATTAGAGTAGCCCCGGAAGGATGCAAGGTTCTCCTCCATCTGAGAGGACAGAAGCCCCTGCCCTAACTCTGCTGGGAGATGAAGGGGAGAAATGGACCACATCTTCATCAATTCCTCCTGAAATGGTTCCACTTTGCAGGAAAAGTGGGCCAGAGAGAACATGCAAGTATGAGCATGGCTCTATACCTCAGTGGCTAGAGCAGGCACCGAGGAAGCGGAGGAGGAAATGTAGCTCTTGGGTGAACCTGGTGAGTCTGGGATGCCCTGTGGTGTCAGGCACCTAAAGCATTGCTGCTGCAAATCCCAGCCCTGAAACTCCCCATTTCCTGATGTTTTCCAGCTCTTAAGGGAAGGAGACTGGATGTTGAGTGGTCCCTTGATTCCCACTCCACACTGGGCACCAGGGCAGATCCCTGAGGATGGACTGGAAATTCACCTGGAGGAGCCTGATCTTGGCATAGCTTTCCTGCAGAGCTCAGTGCAGTGCTGGGTTTAGAGGTCCCTGAGCAAACAAGAACTCACGTCCCATGATTGGCACCGGCACGCTAGCACGGCCCTGTGCCAGCAAACAGCTCCTAATCAGGTGGGGCTCAAATACCCGTATTGTTCTCAGAGCAAGTGCATTTGATGTGCACTCCCACATACAAGCATAGGGCACACTTGAACGCACATGTAAGGCTTATGAGATTTAGATGTCTAAACACCTACAATACTTTGGAAAATAAGTCTGACACACACCTGAGTCACTCAGGCATTTTTCATAATACTACTCTTAAGTACCTGCTTGACTGGTGCCACATGAGGGATCTCATAGACTTCATGGAGACCTCTTGTGTCTAAAATAAAATATGAGATTGAGGGCTTTGCCGAACAGGGATGAGATGACTCACACACTTGGAGATCATGCAATGTCTTAACATGCTGCTGAATCATGGCCAAGGCAACAAAAGTACAAAAAGCACGCAGGGGATAAAGAAGGTGAAAAGCAGTTTCTCAAGCTTAGCAATAGTGCTGAAAATAATACAGCCCTGTATCCAGTGCAAAACCCATCACTTCCAGTAAGGACTAGTGTAAGAACGATGAGGGCTTTTCCACACCACCATTGCATGGGACAGATTTTCTTCTCCGGTGTGCCTTTCTGCTCCTGAGTCCCGCAGGCAAATGACTGGTGGGTGCAAACTTTCCTTAGAGTAATGGGCAGGCAACTGTGGCTCCTGCTGGATTACATTTTCCATAAAAAAAAAGAAAAAGGAAACCTAGGCCTTCAGTAATGATTTTCTTCCTATAGGGGCCACCTTGTACATTTTTTTTTGGTCTCATTTTAATAATCCATATCGGTGTTGTTTTTTAGCTGATTTTAATGTCAACTAGGGATTAATGTGCATTAATTAAATTGACTGTATTTTCTTTAATGAGCACAAAAGGATTTTATGTTAATACTGATGATCCTAATAAGGATTCTGTCTACTTATCTGTATTTTCTCAACATCCTGAAATATTTTATTAGGAAACAAATTAATTTAGTTACTATCACAGGGTAAAAACAAAAGCTATCAGGTGGCTGCTAACTGGGTCTGCCATTAGCAAGCTATATGATGATTAAGCTGTAAGAACTGCACTTAGTTACAGAACTGTTCATTGCAATGCATTATTTTAAACTTAATTTATGCCTTTTTTATTTCTTGTTTGGCATTGACCAAGTCTTTTCCGGATTTAAAGCCACTATTGAACAAGTACCTGAGTTGCCTTAAAAGAGATGCTGGCAGTGAAGTCTGGGTTAGGGCCCATACCCCTTTCTTTGGAGTGAGCTGCTAACAAGTAGGAAACAGGATTAGCTGGGACCAGATGCTTACAGAGTGATTACAAACAGGTAGACAGGTATTAATGTACGATCCCCTTTCAGCTGTTCAGGTTGATAATGCAAATTAGTTTGTAACTTGTTAAAACCCTACAATATAATAAAAATCATTCACAACAAATGAAAGAAATACATTTATTTGCATGCATGAATATATCTGTGTCAATATATTTTTATACATTCACAGCTGTTCCGAGCTTGAAAGACACTTGACTTGCTGAGCAAGCATTTAATAAAAAGCCCATGGAAATGTTAATTAATGGTATTTGGTACTAAATGCTCACTTTGATGCTAAAATGTTACGCTGCACAGATTTAAAATTCATTCGGCATTTTTTGCCCTTGTTACCATCTGCAAATTTCTACCCCACACCCCATTCTCACATCAGGTTGCTGAAATAATTTGATAGTATTATAGCATATGCTAGTAATGAACACTAGAGATGGCTTCTGATCCCACTACACCTGTTTAACATTGTGGCTTTCAATTGCATGATTTTTGTCAGTTGTTTGCCTCATTCGTCATGGTTTAGATACCTATCCCAACTCAAAACACCCTTGGTTCTGCACAGGCACATAGGAAGAGGCAATGTGCCTCAAAGAATGCCCAAGAACCTCAGCAGCTGTCAGCTCTTAAATAAATAAAAGCAATTCCAGTGAATTCAGGAAAAATATTCTGTTGAACAAAGTTACTCGGGTATAAAATAGTCTGCGAGATCCAGCAGCAAGTAGAGTTGTAAGAAACCTGACAATGGCTCTAAGATACACTGGGAGAATGGCGATCTGAAGGCTTTCAGGGGCTAAAAGCCCTCCCTGCCCACCTTCAGCATGGAAAGGACCTCTGTTAATCCCACTGATGGTAATTCTTGTTTCCTAAGCCTTGTGGTATTGGGAAACTCAGCCAAGTGCTAAATATACTTTTTAGGGCTGATAATAAAGCAAATTGCAAAATCTTTGAAATATATGTGATTTAAAGAAAAAATTGCTTACATTTCAAAGACTTTGATTTTGAACTGTTTTTATAAAAATGTTACTGACATGACTACAGAACTACTTATCTTTTCATTTATATTTGTCCTTAATAAGATCAATTTTCCATGTAAATGAAATCACAATAATAATTTAAACATAATTAAAAATAACTCCTCTGGCTAAAATATTGCAAAAAGGAATGGTTTCCTCCAAGAGACCAGAAAATTAATTATTTTTAGATTCAAATTCCTACTGAAACTAAAATAAAAATTGCAGTTGTCTCATTTGTAAGGAGAGGAAAAAAACCTATAAGAAATCCAACTATTTTATGAACTTGCAATATATATATATGGATGTGTATACATAGATGTTTAGGCATTTATTTCTTTATACTGTTTCTTTATGTTTAGTTCAAGTTTTGAAATGAATGCTTATATGGAGTTCTAATAATGTTTCTGTTTACCTTGTGTCTTTCTTGACAGATTAACCTTTTTTTTAACAGTAACTATAAATTACTTAATCATATTACAGCATTAATTAATTAAAGATATTAGTAGATGACCTATAATTAATATAAAATAATTACTTAAATTGTTGTTAGTTTCAATAATCTGGAGCTGAAACTCTGTTTGTAACATCTCAGGCCAGCATTCCTTAGTGTGATTACAGTGTATGTTACAGTAAAACATCCTACTATTGTTTTAACAGTGTGTACAGGAGAATTAATTTTTATGCCAGATCTCCCCAGCACATCCAGGCATTGAATTCTACAGATTGGACTAGGGATCTAATTGTGAGCAATGCATTTTGCATAGGCCACCAAAGAGCTCCAGACCATAAAAATACGATCGACATCTTCCACCACGTGGCAGATCCCCAGTAAATCCAGCTGAAGAATGGGGCCGTGGCTCATGTCTCAATGCCTTTGCGATTATAGCATTCACAAGTGGTAAGTGAGGCTGTGAGATACCTGTCTTATATACTCTTTTCATTTGAGTACATGTAGCAATCTTGCATGTTTGAGTTAAAGCCATGTAAAATACAACATCAGACAAAAACGAACTGCTGTGTGTTGTTACGAAAAATGTTTTTTGGAAAACGAAAATTTCATTGCCTGGTAGGATACTTTAAAGATCCTGAATGTGCTGAAATTTGTTAAACAGTATTATTTCCTTCTTTAATCTGAAGTAATTTTTAAATTAAACCTTATTGAAACCAATGAATGCAAAATAATATTAAAAAAAAATTCCCCCAAATAAGTCCATCAGTTTCAATTTACACCACTGGTGGAGATTTTGAAAGGGAATAATTAATAAACATCTATTCAATCTACTATTTATGGCATTACAATTTGATGAACATGTTACTTTCTAGATGAAAAAACACCTTCCTTAGCTCTTTTTTTATGGTAAGTATGGTTTAGTACTTTCACAGATGGGCTATTTTTATAGTAAAAATATCTTCCATGGAAATATTTCTGGAGCAGGTGCTCCAGTTCTGTGATGAGAATTAGGGGGACAGAGGAGCATATGTTTATACCTATTAGGACAGCTGAAGTAGTGGGTGAAATGGTGAGGCTGTGCTGCAGCTCATGTGGCACCGTTCGAAGGTTAGGATGGCTCCTGAGGTTCACACCAGCTATTTCCCACAGCTGAGAGAAGACAATCCATTTTTAGAACATTCCTTCAGTCCAAAGCAATTTTTTTTTTATTGCTGTTGTCCATGCAGCCCACTACTCTTTGAATACGATGTGATTTGTGCTGGCATCTGATTGCTGTCCCCTAAGTCCGCTCTTTTCTGTTCTACCTGGCAGCTTCTGCCACATCCATTTCAGTCCTTTTAGAGCATCTCAAATGCAGTAGAACTAAATGCCTAGCTTTGCCTAAGGCAATTCAACTGTAACTTGACAAATTGGCCAAAAAATTGTCCAAGGGGTTAATTCTCATTTTAAAAAGTGTTTGTTTTGTGAGACCGTTAATGACCTATCCTAGCCTATCTAACAACTTGACATGGAAGGTAAGAACGCGCCAGGTGCAGACTTGAGGGACTCTGTTTAGGTCTCCACTCTGGACACTTTCTATACATGACAACTAGACCATCAACTGATGGAAGTCCGTCTTCCTTGAATTATTGTTCTAATGGTTTTCTATACCTCCCATTCCTATATATTCCTCCCCATTTAAGAAAATATATAACTCGATACACTGAATTGGAACCTTGGCTTGGTCGGACTCCAGAGACTGACTGAATTCTTACTCCTAGAAACAAGGTGAAACCTTCCTAACAAAAAGAGAAAAGCAGTCTTCCAATGCCAGCCTGTGGTCCCCCTCCTTCCTTAATGAATTGGGAGATTCATTCACCCCACAGTTTGAAGGTAAATCTTTCCATATGAGACTTTCACAAGAAGTAGACTAATTTGCAAATATTTAGCAGGGCTCTGTAGCCCTCCCCAGGGGCACCTTGGGCAGAAACGTCAGCCTGAGAACTGTAGGACTTTCAAGAGAGTAAAACCACAAAGCTCTGATCTGACTATAAATGTTACATTGCATTTCATTATTGGTTTGGCACACATTATAACAGATGAATATAGACAGCTTCATCTGTATGTTTGAGTCTCTGTACACATCTCTGTCATGAGTGATATTTTTAAGGGTTCTGCCTTGGTTAGGTGAAGACAATAACATTTATTTGTGCAGAGATTGCAGTAAATATTGGCATGTGCATAAACGGAGGCTGTAGTCAGAAAATATAATCCATAAAGATTTAGGGGATGTCGTTCAAAGCACACAAATCTATGCCTTGTTCACTTGCATATATAAATACCAGTATAAGAAAATTGAGGCATCAGCGTCCAGTCTCGATCATGGCCTTATAAAAGTAGCTCCTGTGCAAGAGTCCACTTTACAATTTCCTCTGCTCTACCCACCTCCTTTCATTGCAAACTTAATGAGTGCTTTCAAGTGCATGACAAAAATGAGATGAGAGAGTTTGGGGAAACCTCCTTGTCAGGAAAAACCAACACCTTGAATTAAAGGCATCAAATATTTGAGCCTCTGCAGTCAAAGCTGTGTTTTCAGAACATAAAGCTAATAACATGCATTGAACTACTGAAATACTATAAAATAAAGGAGAAAAGTCCAATAAACACAGCCCCTAAAACTCCAAAAAGGTGCTTGCTTTTGATCTGCAGGAGTCTCTGCTTCTCTATATTGTGTAGGAAGAACCACTCAGCTTAACCTGTGGGTGTTGCCTACAGCAATATTTTAGCAATTTGATATTTAAAAAAAAAACAAACCCAAACCCCTGCCATTTCCTGGGACTCTTATCATTCACTTTCCCTTGTATTATTTTTGTCTGTTATTAAACTAAAGAACAATGGGATTTTTTTCCTCCTCTTGTTTTGTCCGTAAATTGATTTATGTTACAGTGGGTAGTTGCATTACACACCCTTGTGTAAAACATGCTGAACACTAAAGAATAACTGGCTATCTACCACTTGAAGATTAATCTTCTCTCTGTTTGAGTATCTGAGACTACAGGGCACTCACAGCTGGAAAAGAGCATTCCAGCTACAGGTTTGTGTTTTTAATAGCATATGAAATCTGTTGTCAGTTTTTTGCTGTAGTATTTATTTATCATCATCATCACCACCAGAATAATTCATTGTAATTCTACTGTACGTTTCATCCAAAAACCTCAGAGTGCTTTACAGGCCTTAATTATACCAACCAACTCCTGCAACTTGTAAATGATGCATAGAGATAATTTAACAACTACTAAAAGGAGCTAACTGTGAGGTAGCTCTATAGAGGTTGTAAATTAGTCATATAGGCTATCTGAACGAGCTAGTTGTAGCCTGGGAGAGCTGAAAGGCATACTACCCAACTGAAATAGCAATGTGGCATTAGCAGGCAGAGTATAATTATGATTTAGCCAAGTTATAGGATCAAATAATCACACTATGGTGGGGTTCACACTGAGATCTGTAAGAGTACTCCTTCAGTGCCATGTGTGCTGGCATCTTTGCGTTCTCAGTTCACTAGGGATGATGTGCATTGATGCAGCCTACAGAAGAAAAATAATTTTTACCTAAGCAGGCCAAACTTGTGACTTTTGGCCCCAAAATTCAAGGAGTAGAGAGGAGTTTTGTTAATTTTTTTTTTTTAAGAAAATTTCATTTTTAAGAAAATGAAACCATTCCTTATAAATTGCATTTACAAGGCTGTTCTCAGTCACATCCCAAAGACACCTCCAACAGCTCGGGGAATGCCACTGCTCAGCTGGAATATGGGTCACTTTAACTCAGACTGGAAATGCCAGTACTGAACTATTATCTGGTGAAATGTGACAAGATCACACAACGAGGCAGTAAGGCTGAATGCATATATAGATGCAAATATTTCTATTATACCAATACAGGAGACAGAGGAGATGTTTCCTGCATCACTAAGCTCTTGGTATGTTCCTCACCTCCAAATGGAAGGAACTTAAAACTTGTATTTCTAATGCTTGATGGAAACTTTAATTAGGAAACAGAGATCATCTTAGTCTTGAAGGGAATGCTGCTATTTTGAAATTTTACTGAAGCTACAGTTTATGGAATATTCATGGTTTAAAAGCACATTTGCAATAACAATGTTATTTTTCCTCCTTTTCTCAGGATTTATTAAAAGGTAATTGTCCATCACTACTTCCCGTCAGCTGCTCACCTCAAAACGGTTGCTGTCTCTGACATCAGTCAGCTATTGCATGGGAAAGAGAGATTAAGTTGTCTTAATTGTACATGTTGTCAGTTAAAAACATCAGAGAAAAAAACCCAAACGACAAACCCACAACCAAAAGCCATGACCAGACAATATCTAGACATGCTAGTAACAAAGGCTAGAATAAATACAGAAGCAATGGCAACTATTGCTCGTCTTAAGATCAGGAAGTTCAGTTTCCAAACAACAGTGCTGAAGGTGAGGTTTCGGGATGCATCTCAGCTCAGCTCAGCTCCGGCAACTTGCACCTGCTTATTTCAGGGGAAAGACACAGGCTTTCAACAGCTGAGGATGTGGCCCCGGCATCTCACTCAGACACCATGTGAGTGCCTCTGTCCCCTGGGCTTTGAAGAGATGTGGAGTGGTAACCTGTACACATGTGTGGGTGTCCTAGCAAAAGGTTTGTCAACAGGATTCAAGGTCAATACATATAAAAAAAAGAGGCCTGGCTAATTTACTTTCATTTGTGCACTTGGAGTTAAGCAGCAAAGAAGGGGTTAACCATAAAGTATTTCACCTTGAACCTTGCACTCTCTTTATCTAGCACACCATAATAAAAGATCAAGAGTTCCTGCTTATTATCTTATTTTTCCTCCTTGTTCCACTAGGCTAGGGCCCAGACTAGTTATGGATTAACACTGTGATCAATAGTAAGCTTGCTGTCTCACTCTCGGCAGGGGAAAATGAACTCAAAATGCAGTCAAACTCTTATTGATCAAGGATATAGGTCTCACTTTCATTACCTCTGTCTCCTGATAACCCACATATAATGTGATGAGTTGCTAATCTCTCTGATTTTCAATGGACCCTTCAGCCCTCCTGTCTGTGCAGTAGAGCTTTTATTTTTGCCTCTTCTGTGTAATGCTTGTAGCATTAACTCTCACTCTATTACCATCAGACCTGGTCAATCAGGACTCATAAAAGGACTTTTAAATAGAATTGGGCCAACTGTGTTAAGATTAAATTTGGGTATCTCCAAGCGAGGGAGTTACCCTTCAATAATAAACAGATAGGATAGGTAAAGGAGAAGACTGCTTCACCTACAGCCCTGACAGAGATCAGGTAGTTTGGACTACTCAAACCCACCTCAGAAGGTGTTTATGTAGATGCTTGCATTAAAAACATATGCTGTGCCATAGTGCATTTATAGCTTCTAATTTAATTCTTCTGTCCATTGTGGTTAAAGACCTATTTCATGTCTATCTATCTTACCTGTAATTTTGGATACTTGCAAAGAAATACTTATTAGTTCCTCAGAATCAACTTTGTTGGGTGTACACAGGTGAGTGCATTTTATATGCAAAGATAACATTTTCTCATATCCCCCAAAACAAATAGCTCAGCAGAAAAGCAGTTTATTGACAGTGGTACTGATAGCCAGAGAAATGCTGAATATTTGGTCATCTGCAAATTTTTAGCAAGCTCAGAAACCGCCTTCTGTTTGCAATTTTCAAATGAAGCAAGTTCCTTCTGGAATACAATAATTTGCTGACTGAAAAAAGGTTTGTATTGATTTCCTCATTGAATAGTTAATGCTAAATTATAAAAATGTTTCCTTTTGATGAAATCTAATCTTTCTTTATTTATTTTCCATTGGTATTAACAGTTGTAATGATAAAACTGAATCGAAATTAAATTCTAGTGACAAGCTTGAAAGAAAAAGTAACAAAAAAAGTTCCTAAAATAATGAAATCTGAAGAGCTTTTTGTCTGATTTGAAGAAAAACAAGTTTTGAAATACTGGAATTCCCTGCAAGATGAGATTTTCGGTGTCAGCTAACCCCACTATTTTAAAAACAGATAATTTGCTGGTGAGCTAAGTCACTGGATTAAAGTAATCAGAACTGTGCTAGAATGTGTTAATCAATGTCCCCAAGCAGTGCTTCTTCCAGTTTGTCTCAAACAAATAGTCTATGTACTTCTACCAGGTAATTGAACCAGGTCCCCTCGTGTACAGTGTCACAGGAATTCAAACGACAGTTCTTGTAGATCCAGTCCTTGTAGATCCTACAAAGTGAGTCATTATTAGCATAATTATTTGTGTGATCTTCAATCAAGGATGTCATCACATTTTCTTAAACATAACATAGATTAAAAATAAGACATTATTGATTGGTTCTGAAAGAGAAAGGTCTCAAGTTTCATGTGTAGTGTTTGCCTTCAGTGGTAGTTTTCTTTATACATTAGATAACACTCATAACCTTGTAGCCATTGTGAATGCTGAGCTGTCTTCTGAAGCTTACATCAATCATATAATTAAGACATCTTAGTACTACTTTCGCAATCTAGCCAGATTGCGATCTGTGCTCCCTGGGCCTGTTTCTGAAACTTCAATTCATGTTCTTTCTTTTTTGTATGTGTGCATGTGTCACGTAATTACCGCTCTTCTTTCTCTATGCTTCTTCCAGGTACTCTTTGCGGTTGGTCCAAATTTCTTTGGATTAGCTTTCCTGTTAGCTCTAAGTCTTTCCATTTTATTACAAAGAAAAATTAATTGGGTTCTAATAATGAGGTAGGCATGCAGGGCACTTACCAATGAAATACAATTGTTTGTGCATAATAGAATCTCTATGGTGGCATCTGCCTGAACAGCTAAATCAAAGACCAACCAAAATCACTGGTTAGAGATAATTATCTTTGCTGTAAAACATGCTCAGATCTATATGGTAAGATAAAAGCTCACCCACGGTATCACTAACCAATACCTTTTTTTTGGAGGGGGAGGCATTAATGCATTAGTTAAAAAAGCAAAAACATAGATGTCATCTCAGATCAAAATATTCACATGCTCGAACATTAGCAGCTGATCTTTCATTTTATCATCTTAATAAAAAGGGATCTGAGCTTCAAAGGGATTGTTGACACTTCATACTACCCTTACTGCTATGTCTCTTTTTTGTTTCTTCTCAGACATGTCATTTGATACCCAACATTCTCCCCTAAATGTGACATATCATCAATTTGTGTATTAGAGTTGAAGTTTCTTAAAAATTGCTCATTTAAAGGCATGGACCTCCCCATATGATTTTCTTCACTATTTCAGTTCTGCGTTGAATAGGCACGAGTAGAGAATCAAAAAAGCAGATGTGAGAAGGAAAAGATATTTTATAATGGAAAATGTTTTTATAGAAATGATGAAGGCCTCCATCATAAGGAAGAAAAGTGAGCTGAATTTTTGATGTATAAATCTGAAATACAGTCCTGCATCTGTCAAATGGATATGTCAGAAAAAGTGACAGTGGTATTTTTTCACTTTATGACCCAATCTGATTCTTGTCAGAGTCAGATCTGGCCCATAAAGATCATGGACATCAGCTACTCGATTGACCTAATAAGGCAGGTTTAGTCTTACAGTCTCAAATGTGTTTTATCATTGAAGAGCTAAAGCACACTTACAATTTTACATATAAAGCAATGTAAGCCCAGGGTATAATTTGATAAGACATTGTAATGCTGGCAAGATCCCCAATACGCGGACAATTTATCTCTAGCAGATACATTCACAATGCATAGGTTTGGTGGAATAGCTGTAGTGCTAAAACAAAACCATTTTAACCTTTAAATACAGAGAAGGTTTGAGTTTGGTACCATATTTGTGCTACTTTTTCACTTACTTCTAGGCCCAAGTTTTACATTTAGTTATTATTCCCTCTTTCTCCAGAGAGACAAACAGGGACAGGCCATCACCATGTGAATTAATGAACTGCTGGCAATAATTACAATTATAGTTGACAGTCACACTGCAGTGCTCTACCTACCAGTCGTGACACTACCAACAATACCTGAGAGGAAGAATTAAATTCTCCAGAAAGGAAAGAATGGGTTAAAAAGGCATATGGAAATTTACACTAGGGATAATTTAAAGCAACTGCTAAGATTTAAAAAAAAAAAAAAAAAAGTATAGTCACAAAATGTCCACCAATTAAGCCTCAAGAAAATATCCTTTTTTTTTTTTTTACTTTCGTGTTTTGAGATACAGAGCTCACCCTAGAGTGCTGAATTTCCATTCATGAGCATAGTACATACATAATTAATGCAATCTGCTGTCTGTTATGACTAGAGATGACAGAAATTTATGTGACAGCTACCAAATATGTATATATTTGGTTGTTGTGTATATGGCTGTTAATAGGTTTGACTGTATCTGGCATTGATAATATGCCACCAATGTGGTGAAGTTAAACCTATCCCACGTCTTTCAGGCCTGGTGTGTGGTAGAGCTATCCAATTTGAATAGCTCCTTTATGTCCTTTTTCAAACCAAACGTTTTTATTTTTGTCAATAAACTGTGTCATTTATTATAGTTAAGAAAACTCATGTTGTTTGAGGTCTTTATCAGAGTTCCTACAAATCAGGTTAATTGGTGATCAACAGAGCTTTTCTGCCTTTAATGAGGCCTGGTAGCCCAAGGCAAGGCCCAGCTCTTGATAAGGGACTTTCCCTTTCCTTATTCAGGACTCTTTGATCACTTTTTTTTTACTGGGAGAACAACCGCCGGGAATGTCATTGTTTTTTAATTGCCTGATTACCAAATGTTGGAGATAAAAGATAGATGTTCTCAATTAATAACATTTACATAGATTAGCATCACTAACAAGCCTCATTAGTAGCTGCTGACTTTTGTTTAGACTGTGTCCCATGTCAGTTGTGCTCTGATAGCACACTGGTAAGTATGTTCTCCATATTAAAATATATTTCTTTCTAATCTATTTCCATTAATCAAGCTATATATATGACATTTTAAAGCACAAACAGGCTTGCATTGAAGTTAACTCTTACTTCTCAGAGCATTCAGTGCAAAGTTGGGTATATTAGGAGGCTTTGCATCAAAAAAGCCTTGCCTTCAGGAGCATTTGTAAGTCCTGAGGTACATTAACGTATTTAGCATAATAAAAAAGCCACTGCAGCCAGTTGCTTGGAGTTCCTCTGCAACTTAAGTTGCTGGTTTAGTTATTAATTTTGAACCACCAGATCATTTGTTTTTGCCATGCCTCAGTCTACTCATCTATGAACTGTATATAGTGATACATGTTTTCCTTAAAAGTGCTTTGAATGCAAGGGCAGAAAATATACTGGTTGCACTCACAATATACTTAATAAATATCTGTACTGAGAAAATAAATTTCTTTTACACTATTCTGTTGGTGCAAATGCTACCCTTGAAATCTGAACTTCTGCTAAGGCCGTTCCTCAGCAAAGCACCTCGTCCTAATGATTAAATCATAGATGTCAAGAGCCTTCAGGTTTGCACTCCAGAGAGAGGAAAGGGGAGTTAGAGTTTTCTTGGTCCTTACCCCGAGATTGACTTTTCCATTGGCCAATGCACTTGCAAGTGCTGTTGGGGTAGCAGGAGAAACCTCCCTCTCCCCTTCAAGCAAACCCTCACCAAGTTGGCTGTACTTTAAACACACTTGATTTTTGGCAATAAAAATCTATTTGAGAGCTTGTGCTTTTCTGCTTCAAGAATAAAACAAAACATATATCAAGCAGAAGAAAGAAAACAGCACAAGAGCACTGTTAAAAAAAAAAGGCTTAACATGTATAGCTTGCCACAAGGGAAGGGAAAATGGTATTCTGACTGAACTGTCAATGAAATCAAGCTAAAAGCTGAAAGATATATAGAATGCCAAATACTTCAGGAGATAGAGATACACTTCTGCATGTCTTTGTATGTGTGTGTACAATTGGAGATACAAACATGTATGGACTTGTGCAGATTAAAAAATGCTTCTATCTATTATTTTGATCAATGGTCCTCTTTTTTATATTTTCAACACCTACTGCACCGATACACACAAAACCAATATTTTTTACTCCATCTGCTTGAAAATCTCTAGTGTCATGGCCTTTGCTTCAATGTCGAAGCTGATTTCAGGGTTGCATAAAAAAAGTAAGCTCTATAGTTCAGTCAAGCATCAACAGTAAAGTGCTAAAGCAGAAGCTTTTGTGCTATCAGTGGATGGATTAAATAAATAAATCAATCAATAGTGGATGTAAACTTTTTTTTAATCTCTCTTTTCTGTAGAAAAACTAAGGTATAGATTCTTCCACCCTTAGTCTTTAAGGCAGAAATAGCTTTGTTGACTTACACTAGAATCTGTGGTGTAAGATATTTCCCCCTTGTCAGCAAGGGATATCAGAATGCAAAATCAAACAGAACTCAGAAGAGATAACATATTTTTATTTGTCACATTTTTCAGCCTTTTAGTCATGTATGTTTCATTTTTATGTTTTTTAAAAAGAGAGAAAATAACCCCTGATCTTCATTTTATTGATGCATGCATTTCATAGGGCAACACAAAGCATGGAGCAGAAAGCAAAGGCAAGAAAGATACAGGAACTGGATATTCCATTTGTGGTTTTGCAGCATAAGATGACAGAACTGTGATTGCAGGTATGTGCACGTATTTATTTTTTAATTATCTGTTTTAGAGGAGAAAAGGTAGTACTAAAATTCTTAGTGTGCACAGTACTAAGACTGCTAAGCACCATCATGCATGGTGTCAGACCCCTAACATGACAGATGTGTTCAGAGAGTGAAATTCATCATAGGGCCAATGCGGAGCCTGTGAACCACTTAAACACCGTTATGAGGGAGGGACACGGACCACAAACCTACCACACTTGGGCCCTTGAACAACCTATAGATGGCCATTGCTTCAGACTCTGGCTGGGTTCAAGCCATTTTCCCAAGGGAAATGCTTCTGTGCCGTTATCTGTCTCCTGGACTGTCTACTCCACAAATACAAGTTGTTATTATTTGTATTTTAGTTCTTCCCTGCTTTTCCTTTTTCAGCTTTCACCCTTTGTTTGTGACCAACACAAAAGAAAAATAAGTAGAGAGAAAGATGAGTCTAAATAAGCAAGCTGGGTCCTTTTCTACACTTACTTTCTGAGTCCAGGTAATTCCAGCGCTCTGTTCCTCCAAATTCTTTGATTCATGTTCAGCCAACCAGAATATTTTCCCTCTTGACAAGGTATAATTTCAATGGAGCTGTGTTTTGTCTCTGTATGATGCATTTCATATTTTTCATGATTTTGCATCCCTCATACAACACTCCATCAATTAAAATGATAGCTACTTATGTGGGACAATAAGTGACTATGAGGGAAGGGATTTGTGGAGGCAATTCACAACCTCTAATTCAGCTCCAGGGATGTGTTCGAGCACAGCTACCCTGCAACCACTGTGCCAGGTAATTTGCTGGAACACTCCACTGAGGCATCAGCCTGTTGATTGCCTGATGTGTAAGAGGCCTCAGACTGGGTCATATTCAACAATTAGTTTTAGTAAAAAAATCAGGAATATTTCTTTCAACATTTGTTTCAAAATATATTACATGCTTTCATATTGCAAGGGTTAAAACATGCAGGAAGAGGGAAGCTTAAATAGAATATTAAAGAAATTAAATCACTGTTTTGGTTGAAACAAAACACTGCAGATTAACGTAAGATCATTTTGTTTGTTGCATTGCAATAAACCTTAAGTACTGACGCAAATACTATTTAGATCTTTATGTTCGCAGAATAAAAAACCTCAAACAACTATTTATCACCTAGATCTAATCTTGACCACATTTTCTTCTTAGCTAGTAGAATATTCTAAAAAGAAACAGATGGTTTTAACCATCTTTCCAGTACCAAAATATAAAACTGGTTTAATTAGTGTGTAAGCAGTCACGGCCATGCACTACATGTGCAGCTCCCTGCAGCATATCTTCCCTCCTCCATCAGCGAAGCACTGCTGAAATTCTCCCATTCCCATTACTCCTATAAACCTTTAGGCCAGAGCTTTGATTGATATAAATCAAAGCAGCTCCACTGAGTTGGATGGAGTTGTGCCAATTTGTGGAATTTGAGGTTCCATGTTCATGTCTTAATTTTTATTTATTTCCCCCCCCCTGCCAAATGTATGAAGAAAATAGGGGAATATGGAGGAAATTCCAAATGCTGTTGTAGCATTCATTCATAGTTTGTCCCTTTCAATAAATGCAAATACACCAGATTTTTTTTTTTTCTGAACACTGTTCTTGTTTACATATACACTTTTAAATAAAACAGGAGATTTGCTAATGAAATGATGCAATTAGAAGAATATTCTTACAGAATCTACCCAAAGGAGAACAGTAGAGAAGATAAATTCAAACAAAATGGCTTTCCCACTGCACAGAAAGCAATTTTTGTAATTGTATTTTTTCAGTATTTTATACCATTCTGATTACCAGGGAAATTATGATTTTTGACAAAAACAACCCGTTCCTATTTAAACTGCATACCGATTCAGGGCAGCTTAGTGGATAATGCAGCCAGAGTTCACCTACAGGACCTCTGTTTGAACCAACTTCAGGTTATAACCTAATTGGCTTCTTCGTCTCAGCTCAGTGTCTCCAGGTCAGGCTATGGATCACTGCCAAGGCATTAGGGAAACTTGCAGCAGAGTTGCACGGCCTGAAGATAGACAACTTCAGTTACAAGCTCTGCCTGTCCTGACCCTGATCCTTCACTTGCACGAATATCCTCTGCCTGTTTAAAAGAAGAAAGAAAATCCATGCTCTCTCCAGATCAAAGCCATTATTTGCCTTTGTCTTGCAAGGCATCTGGACAAGGAAAAGGAATAAAAAGACGGTTTTGTTTGTTTGTTTGCTTTTAATTTGAATAAGGATCAGAACTCCAGGAAAAAGTCATAGAAGCTAAATTAAATCGGTGGAAAAATAATGTTTATGATGTAGTGGCTTTGAAGCAATTGGACCCATGTGATCAAAGATTTATGATTTCTAGAAAAGAAATAAAAGGATAGGTCTAAGAAGTGGGACAGATCCAGAGCCATCCCATTATCACAGCTGGAGGAGATTATTCTTATTATTCAATTAAAACAAACAAACAAAAAATATGTTAATTCTTCAGCTTAAATTTCACTATGGTCGGACTAGATCCATGATGGAACTGGTTTCAGTGGAGCATGAAATCCCTACCTTAACACCAGAGAGTTGAAATAAGGAGACACTAAAAACGTGTCAGTAGAGAGGGACCTACACTAGACAATGTTTTTTTGAAGAAAACAGAATTTTTTAATTAAGTCCCCTGAAGAATCTCTCTTGCTTTATTCATTGTTTCTCCTAACTGAATAGATATCCGATGAGATCTTTTCATGTTTCCTCATGGAAGGGCTCTCTTAATAATCTTCCATTGTTTTTGACTGCTGTAAATTAAATAAGTATATTCATTTCTTCAGCAAATCTACTGATAGATAATTTAAGCCTGATTATATTTTGGATTTATTAGAGCCATTTGATTCCCCCCCCCCCCCCCCCCCTTAAAATGTCTGGCAAGAACTATTTTTAATAAAAAATATGTAGTTATCAGTGAATAGGTTGGCAGTCACAAAACAATTTATTTTCTATAGGATTGTAAAATATAACTACAAAACAATCACTTGAACTTGAAATTTTAAAATTCTCTTCTCAAAGAGTGATTTTTAAGAAGATTTTGGAGTTTTATACTTGGGTGGGAAAAAAGTGCAAAAGAATGCTAGTGACTTATCTTTCCTTCTTTTTTACATTTTTTTCAAATTTCCTTTTGCTTCTTAAAAATTCTTTAAGTATCTTCTGGCTTTTGGAAAGTGGCCAGAGGAAAGAGGAGGCTGTCATTTAGTCAGAACCTAGTTTTTCCTAACTGGAGGAAGATATTAAAGTTTACAGAGTGGACAAATATAGAGGAATAAGAAAGTAATTAAGTGGAGCCACCTCTGTCCCTACAAATAAACAAACATAAATAAAAACAAAACAAAAAGCCAAACCACAAGTCTTGTTGTTTCAAATACTTTTAAAAAGCAAGCAAATGCCAAAAAGGGGAGAAGATTTTTTTTTTTGGGGTAAATTTACAGTAATAAAATGCTGGACTGAATTGTGGTGCCAAGTATTTTGGAAAAAAAAATTAAAATTAAACTATGAACAGTGTTCCCATTTCACACTTTTCATAAATACTTTTTTCCTCCCCTCCAGCATTCTTTCCTTGTACCTCTTTTTCTTTGTACTGCTTCTAGTGATAGTGATGTTTAGTTTTACAGGGTGGGATGTACCACAATTTAACCAGTTTATACTGGGACACCAAGCAGGACTCCAGCGTTTCATGCCCAGGGGTAGTCCCTACCTCAGACCACTTTCCAGGAGAGCATCAGGATGGGTGAAAGGCAGGAGATGGAGCTACTGGTAGTAGGTCCAGTTGTTACCCTCATCCCCCAAATTAGCACAGCTGGAAACGAAAGCCAATGATAATTTTTGGCAGCCTCAGCGTCACGTGGAAGACATATTTGCTAGATCTCAGCACTGTTCTCTGCACCAGCTGAGAGGTGAGTTAGACCCTATAAATTCCCTGTTTGTTCTGGAAACTGAAAATGGAGAAAATTCTTGGATTGGTGACTGTGAGTGAGGAATGATTGCCATGACTCTGTTTCATAAGAATCCTCATGGAAGCCACCAACAGCAGAATTCGGTCAAAACTCGACTAACAGGTAGCGGGTGCCTCCCACAGTCCTTGATCCCATTACCTGCCAGGTTTGGCAGAAAAGGAGAACTCGCCATCTCAGCCCTGCGCCCTCGATACAGGGGCACCGAGACACCATTCCCAGGTGCACGTGCCACAGACTGAGATTCATCTGCCATTGATTCCCCTGGAATCAGACTGAAATTACCTTTTGTTACATTTTGAATATGCTGTTTATTAAAGTCAGTCATGCTTCTGGGCTGGGAATTTCCTGAGTTCTTGTCAGGAATATTTTTTTTGAGTCATTTTGCATCATTTGCAATTTCTGATGCATTCAAATACTACATTAGGTCCCCAGAGCAAAACCTCCCTGTCAATAGACCTCATCTGACAGCAGTCTTGGGAGGGAGCTTTAAAACTCAAGCGCTAGTTTTGAATGCTAGAAAAAGCTGCCCAAGAGATAAGAAAAGAGGAGATAACTGGTAGTTCTCTTAAAAGTGTTTCATGTAGCCCTGAGAATCTCTTGAATATCTTATAAAAGAAAAAAAGAAAACCATGGCAGGAATCAATTCAAATTAAATACCATAGAAAATATTTTCTAGATAAATCAAAATGCCTCTTATATAAATTCGAGCTGCACACCTCAAATGAATTTTTCCATTGTGTGTTTTTCACTATATGAGTGGGTATAAAATGCTCCATAGATACTCCTGTCATCTTTCCCTATCACATTGCAAATATGTTTATGCTTGAGACTTACTGACTTTTTCTACAGTGAAAATAACTAGTGAATGTTCTTTTCTACTCACCATGTTATGTGTTTTAGAAACTTCCAGAAATAAGTCAGAACAGCAATATTTATATAGTTAGGCCTGGCATATTTGTGTATATTAGGTAAACATGGTTATTTGGAACCAAGCTGTGCCTGTATGGTTTCTTCATGCTGTTTTGTTGTCTAGAGGCACAACGAGGCCAATTTTTTAGAAGAAAAATGTGCCATATAATTGCCACTTTGTGATGCATTCAGCTAAAATTATGGAAAAAAAGAATCTCAGTTCCCCCTTTGATGCATTATGCTGTTGTTCCACTCTAGCTTTTACGAGCTTTCCAATGCAACCGTCCTGCTCAGTAAGAGAAAATACCTGAATTACATACACAAGTGCACACACATACACACACACGCATACTGATAAGGTTTGTCTAACCCCTGACTTGAGCACACATTTCAAAAATTGCCATAGAGAAAAGGATATGTTTGTTTGAAGGGGAAGAAAAGCAACACTGTTAAGAAAGGTGCGAGCTGACATGGTAAATAAAAGCAACGCAAGTGAAGGCACAATTGGAGCAGGAAATAGTTGGGAGATGTGATTCAGCACTTAGGCTGGGAGATTATGTTTAACAGGAAGAATGGAAAATGTAAGGCAGCTCCTCCTGCTGTATATTCATTTGAATATGTCAAATGGAGAAATGAGGGACCTAGCTCATTTGAGACCAATGCCACAAAGGGAAATACTGTGTAGTTCCATGTTTTCACATATTGCCATTAGAACTGTGTGAAAATTAGACAGTACTATTGGTGCAGTAAATCACTCAATAGATCCACACAATGTTGTGTGGCACCAGGATGATATTTTAAAAGGATGCAATTATGTTTTCTGTTGGGATGTTCATCAGGACAAAGATGGCCCTTTGGAAAACACCTAGCATGAGTTTTTTTGACATTGTCACAACAGAAATGCAGTAACAAGTACCTCTTTCCACGGCCTGTAGACAGTTTATTTATGCAAGAAAGAAACAGGAGTAATGCTAGGATATTTATGTTTAACATGAAAGAAAAGCCTGGTTCAAGCCAGCACACAGGAAAAATTGCTGAAAATCTGTTCATCACGGAGTGGTTATCTCTGTAATGCTGCCAAAAGCAGTAAAACATCCTGTTACCTGTGAAGAGATTGCCGTCTGAGTGAAGGGATGGAGTTACCTTGCTCACGCCAGTACTTCTGTAAAAACAGTTTGTGCATTTGTGGTGGCTTTGCCTTCTCACTTTTTCTAGCTTCTGCACCATTCTCCCTTGCAGATCAGATACTGGGAAATGCAATCAGTGTACCTATGGTCTTCCAAAAAATGGCACTGGAGTTCCAGTACACGCATTTTGTTCCTGCGGGATGTTCAGAGTTGGAAGATAACCCATACCTGTGGACTAAAGATTAAAGAACTGTGTGTAAACCTGGAATTTAAATTTCATTCAGTTTTTGACATTTTGTTTCTTCCTGCTTTGGGGTGAAAATGCAGAATTTAAAATATTTTGAAAAAACAGATGCCTTGAAATATTTACCTTTGAAGGCATCAATATAACCATTTTACAACAAATCCTGAAACAAGACTTTCTCTATTGAAAGCATCATTTAGATGTTTTGTGTTTGAGAACAGAATGTTCTTTTAATTCAATGTATTTGAAAATTCCTTGTTAAAAAAGTAACATTTTTTTCATCATTTTTGAAAAATTTCATACAGATATATTGATACAGCTTCAACTTATTACACTGTTTAAACCCCAAATATTAACATTTAATCAGCACAGTGAAGTCAGAGTGAAACAGGAATATCTGACGGATGATACATAAATAAGAATAAAAAGAAGTAAGACTCCATTTTATGACCAGTCATCAGCACTGTAGTCAGAGCTGGTAAAACTTACAACCTGTTTCAGCTGAAATGAAATTACATTCTTCACACGACTTTTTTCTGAAATTTCGCAGTAAGCTATACTAATATAATTTCATACGAAAATGAAATTCCCTTAAGTCCAGAATCCAGCCTAAAGCACATACTCCTCTGTTGTCACAAGATGTCCAACTTACAAATCACGTAGACATGAAAGGCCATCAGGATAGTTTCAACAACTAGAAATTTCTCCTGATGGCTGGACTCTGACCACAAAGAAATATTTCAATATACCCTTCTAATGAAAGAATCAATCTTTAATAAACAGAGACTTTTTTCCTTCTCTAATTACTTGCAATTCTCCAAATGTGAGAAATGAGAACACCTTCTACTCCTTGCCATTGGACAGAAGTGATAGGCATGTTTTAATTTTGTAGGGAGGACGGCTTGAACTGTCTGCCAGTAGTTTCACAACCCACTTTAGATCAGCCACATCAAGGAAAACTTATGTTCAAATTATTTTTCATATTTCAAGAGACAAGGTTTACGATACCTCTTGTTCACAGGTGGTCAGTTCAAGGACTCATTAAAAGTTATACAAGTTTCCTATTGATAAATATGTGAAAATTATAGTCAAACTGTCTTAAGAAGTCAGAACCATTAAAGAACATGTGCAGCAATAAAGGGAAATAACAAATTATTATTTAATGAGATGACTAGCCTTGCTATTGTTGCTTTATTTTCAAGTAACACTGAAACAGGCTCCCTGGTGTTTGTAGTTTTTGGCTATCTTTTTTTCCCTCCTCATTATTAATTCTTTTTTTCTCCATGCTAATCAGCCAAGGTGCTGTGTGTTTGGAAGACTGATTTTTGTACTTCATTCCCTTTGGATTTAAGCGTTACTTGTAGGCCTAGCCAAAGACTTAGGCGGTAGGTAAAGTCAAAGGCACACCTCATGACCACCGCAACACACACTCACATGCAGAGTTTATGTGACTGCTACAGCTCCAGGTTAAAGTTCATCGAGGATTTTCATAAATCCAATGGGTAATGTGCCAAATAAGATTAGAGAAGACTTCACATTATTGCACAATCCAATGAAAATATCATCTGCTAAGCTCCTTCTGGTGGCGACTGGAAGTAGCTAGCTAATATTAGCAGGTGTTTGTCTCAGAGGCAAAGAGAAGGAAGGAACACCTGCTTACACCCATGCAGAAAGTGGGAGAAGTAGAAGTAACTTCACCTGTGGCAATGTCTTCTGTAAAAATGCAATTTTATGTGCTGAAATTCTGATCATTGCCCTGTTGTGTCATATTCTTTTCTCTACCTTTGATTACATTATGTTTAATCTCACCCTGTTTTGTATTTCCAAATGTATCTTTATTCAAAATTCTGTTTAAATTTATCTAGCTGTACTTTCATATGCTACCTAATTCCTGACATTATATTTTCACATGCAGAATCGCATTAATAAATGGAGCAGGTGGATTTTTACATCTGATCTGTGCCTGTTTTCTTTCTACACATATTTTTCTTTCAAACCTTGACCTGCAAGAAAACAAGAAGGAAGAGTGAGTTTCGATACCTACATTCTGGCACTTACACAATAATCATTCAATATGTTTGTATTTGAGAATAAAGCAAAATGGATTTTTTTTTGTGTTCCATGAGGCAATAGTAGAGGAAGTCTTAAAGAGGGAGGTGCATTTGCATTCTGTATTTTTCTCCTTCATAAATGCGGTTAACTAATTGCCTCTCCTTTCAGCAGTTCTCAATCCTTTGTCTCTGAACACAAGCAGAATCAGATTCTGATACCATCACTGAACTTGATGAGCACCTGACTCCATTAGTCATCCTCTTGAACTCAATGGTCCAGATTCTCAAATGGTATAAATCAGCATAGCCTTTTCCCATAATCAAAAAAGCTAACCTAAGGAGATGATTTGTGGAATAAAGTCCTACATGGAGAGACTAAGGATATCTGAATCATAATGTTCTAAAATTTTATGAAACATCCTTATCCATAACGCCTTAAAAAAGTGGGAATAAATACTTTTGGAACAATTAGCTGTGTTATTCTTAGATAACATGGTTTGATGAAACATGATCTGTACTCTGCTCAGGAGTAGAAATGAATATATATATAATATGCAGAAGTTTATGCAATTACTTTAAAGCATTTAAGCCACTTAAAGATTGTACAGTTTTTTCAATGTGGTCATGATTCACAATTGTTGGATAATGGACGTAATCCTTGGTGTTACTTGGTAATAACCCTAAATGTTACTTGGGATCCATAAATTGTGAATATTGCATGCTAACACTCCTGTAACTGAGATGTATGACAGATGCAAATAAATGGTACTGTTACAGCAGCCTGTCTAGATGGACCTTACCTTTATAAACTGCCATGTTTGCATAAAAACATTTTGCTTCATTGCAGAACAAACCTGACTTCACGCTGCCCACTGGCTGATAGCTTGTAACAGTCCCAGCAATACAGCTGCAGTAACGTTTACAAAAAGTTGAATGGAGCAAGCTGAATACAAGATCCTGTCTAGAAGTGACCAAAAGCAAAATGTCGGAGTCACAATAAAGGAACAGTGCCCAAGTCTTAATCCTCTGGTGTCAACATTGAGGAATGATGAATTTCCACGGTTGGTGTGCAAAAGTGATGTCTTCAACCATGGCCTTGGCAATCAGTCAGACCTCAGAGTAAATTAATGCAGTTTACAGCTGTTCTAAATTTTCCCAAAACAAAAAACATAAAAAAAAAAAAGAAAAAGCATGTATCCCATTTCTGGCGTGATTCTCATTTGCTTGTTCTCCTCCTGGCTTACTGCCATTTGCCTTCCAGTGACTCTGTTATAACAAGGAGGCATGGAAAACATCTCTCATCTCTACTTCTCCCAGATCTTTAATAGCACCATGGCTGGGGAACACGTACAGAAAGTGAGAGATTGGATTTTAGTCTCTGCAGGCTGAGGAAGAAACAGACTTCAGATCTCCCTCACAAAGCATCCAGAATATGGCTGCTGTCACTGGGGCCATGCCTAGCAGTCTTCGGCTCATATGTAGGGTATGGAGCTTTTAGGCAAGCAGCAAAGACGTGGTAGTGCTCACTCAAGTTACAGTCACGTGTCCCTGCGGTGTCCCCAAGTGCTTATAACTTACATAGTATACTATGCAATTCAACTTTGTTGACTTCTCTGGAAACATAGTTAATCCAGTACTGAGTGTTTGTAAAAGACCAACCTGATGCACAGTGAGGAAACGCTATAAAAATAGATTTCTGCTCTTTACAGCTACTTCCAAAAGTACCACCCTATCAGTGAAAGTGGGAAAGGTCTGCTAAGGTAATACATCCCACACTGGCCAGAGATGTAGGTTCATGAGGGATAGGATGAACTTTATAAAACACTTTTAATCTTTGGCCTTTAAGCAGCATAGCCAACAACAGGTTCACATCAGGATAGTGGCATTAGCCAAGACAAGTTTACAAATCCCTGAGTGTGCTTCCATCATCCTGAGCTTGAGATATCTGTCAGTCCATAGCAGATGCTGCTGTTGCTGTGCATGTGTCATGTTACTGAAACCCCTAGATAATGATTACGACCGATTATACAAGATGCCATGTTCCTTAATCATATCACTTACATTTCTGCTGAACGGCAGTGACAAGGTTTTGAAAAGAGAAGATCACAGCTGTCCAATAAAAAAAAATCAGATAAACCAGACAGTGTTTGCAGACAGAAGATTATGCTAACCTGAAAAGTAGCTTTAGTGCTGTTGATTTTTGCACTCTTCCTAACTGAGCTGAGCCCTCATTCATCCTCTCTCTTTGGCATCACATCTGAAATGGAGGTGATTGATGCACGAGCAAGTAGAGGTTTGATTTTTTTTTTTTTAACATGTCTTATTTACAATTTTCTGTTCTCTAAGTGAACATTTGAGTGTTTGGCTTCCCCCTGCCCCCTGCCCCAAGATTACCAGTCTCAGAATAAGAGGAACTGAATACCAGTTCTGATGCAGACAGCTGGAGTGAGAAAATCCCCTCCTTGCCCTAGTGGTAACCCCAGCTCTAAGCTGAAGACATTCCTCTCCTTCATATGCTGGCTCATTTTGGAGTCTCTCTTGTGCAGAGACTGCCAACTGTCCTGAATTAAATGCAATGCATTTTGATATGAGTTACTGCCTACTAATGACTGAGCAAAACCAGTGTATTCATTTAAGTAAAGAGTTCAAGCGGGGTTCCAGGAACGAAGAGCTGAGTGCCCTACTAACAAAGCTATCTAGTTCAGTGCACAATCTGAACTATGCAAAAGAAAGAACCTTATACTTTTAAGCAGTTATAAGGCAGTACTACACCACTCAGTTTTCGGTGGAAAAGTCAGATGTAATTACTGTTTGACACAAAGGGATTTTTTTTTCCTAGCTCTGCTGACATTCTATTTTAAATAATTAAAAGTATAATTTAAAACTTAAATTGATCGTTTCAATAGACCTGATCCTGTCCTCAGAGGGAGCCACATGTGTCATTGTTAAACTGTTGATCAGCCCAGTGTCACTGTTTCTCCTTCATCAGAACATGTACCATCAGATCTATAATTCTTTTTTGCTTATGATGGCAGAGCTCCAACATGGGTGTAGTTTGACCCAGGTTAAGCAGATTTAGCTAAATGCATAAATTGTTCACATTCTGTCATGTGAAAAATATAGACCTTGAGCCAATGTTGGGAATACAACTGATAGCCCACCCAATGAAGAAAGTAAGGTATATATGCAAATTTTCATAGATTCATGTGTCTGGACACTACTCTCTTTGACTCCTAACTGTCCAAAGGAACTACATGGCTTAAAATGATGTCTTTGATTTTACTGAAAGTTTAGATGATTGTGCGTGCTGGCATTAATATTCATAGAAAGCAAATCTGAAGGCTGTACAACTCACTGCAAGCATGCTTTCAATTTCCTTTCAGTTTTTCTGGCCCATTTCCACCCATAAAATCACATGAAGAATAAGCCCATAAGCCAACTAATAAGTCAAATGGTTTTCATGGTATAAACCACAGACCTAACAGGATGCCAATGATTCCTGGAGGCAAAGTCCGTTCCCCTGGATTTCTTGCGCCATTACATGGAGTCTCGTTTCCAGTGCATTCCTGTCCATTGGCAGCTTTGGTGGAGTTGTGCTATCAGAGATGTCTTCCAACACCTGTACTATCCTTTCAGACTGATTTTCGTCAGTGTACAAGGGAGTGATATTTATCCACATGGCAGAACTTTAAGAAAACAGAACTGAGCCCTGAAAGCATCATTAATTTGTGCCTTAAATTATAATTTTAAACTATTAGTTGTTAAACTAACAGTTCAATGAGTTTCAGTCTCCAGGATTTTCTGTTCTATGCAAGTTATTAAAGAAACTTCTTCAGGAAATGTCCAAGTCATAATGTAAACATCTAATTTAAATAATAAACCTAAGTTTAACCTGTGATAAGCATTAAAACAATCCCTGTCATAATCAGTGTTCCACATGATGGAGATTTGCTCCTTTTCTCTTTAGAATACCCTCAACTCTGGATCCTGGACTTCATTAAAAATCAGGAATATGTATGTAAATTAAGATATATAGCCCTATAATTGCTGCTAAGGTAAGTTATGCCCTCCTGAATAAAGTAAGATGGTTGCCTAGGTTTTGCCTAAACCCCCTAAGATGACATCTATGGCCCATATGTGACCACATGTGGTATAAATAAAATGGAAGTATAAAAGAGAAAGAGATAAACATATAATTAAAAACAGCATAACAAACACTTGTGCTCATTCATTTTAATGACTGTATGCTCCAGTTTATGGAGCAGTTGCAGATCCATGCCATAATAGCTGTGTTGACCACATGCCATAAAATACATCAGTGTAGGCTGGGTCCAAATTATTCAATACTTGTAATAAATCCATCCCATTAACTGGATAAATATGCACAAGCAACAACTCTGGTGATAATGCTGGAAAGTGGCATGTTGTTACTTAGCAGCAATGCTAGCTAGCAGGACCTGATAAGTAGTAATACTACTGGCTTTTATTAAGAAACAAACAAACAAACAAAAGATTAGTTTAGCTTTTAAGATCTCATAACTATGTCTTTCCTTCTGTTATCTGTAATTCGAACTGAAAAAGAGATTGTGGCCTTGAAAGCTTCAATTCTGATTACTTTTTTGTAAGCCTAATAAAAGGCATCAGTCATACCATTTATTTGTGAAAATGAAATCTTCATATATTGAAGGTCAATTTTAGTTGAACTAATATAATCAGTAAAAGTCAAGGTTCCTTTACCATTAAAATTGTCCATGCTCTGAGTCTTTTGATATTCTATGCTTAACCTTGAATCATGCCTTGTATGTTGTATGAAGGGAGGATAGTGAATTCACGTTACAGTATAATGACTGAGTCATCTTGGCCTTGATTTTCTGCTGGGTAAAGCAGATATCCAACAAATATAAGACTTCTCTAAAATTATTTGAAATTAATACACTCTTGAAGTACTTCCTCTCACCTTGGAATAAGCAGCAGGTCACCTAATGTCTACAAACAGCTTTTAGTTACAGTTTTATGAAATATTTATTATCATTCCTGAATATATTTCTTAAAGTTGAAAGATGGTTACATATAACTAGAGCAAGTATTGATATTGAGAAACACTTTGAGGTTTGCACAGAAGAAATCACACAATAATTAAATATTTACTGCAGTCTGCGATCAAAATGCTCCCACCACTGCAGGCTGGCTGGCTCTTCCAGGCATACAGCCCTGCGTTACCATGCCGAAAGCTGTCACGCTGGGCCAGCCGTGAGGAGGATTTGTGTAAGCAGCTTGCTACTCGCAGTTTGAGTACGAGAAGCGGCACTTAGACTGCCCTGCTTCTGCCATCTCAGCTGAGAGAAGGGCGAACCGAGGGCATGCGGGCTGCTCTGCAAGGACTAGTGGGGCAAATCTTGTCAGGAGATATGCTGGCAAGGAGCTTACATATTATGCCTTTGGAAGGTGCATTCCACTCGGGAAAAGGGAGCAGAATAGCACTAGGCAGAAAATTGTATGATTTTGTAAAGATGCAAGATATTTGGCTGAAATCTGGGTGCCGTGGTTGCAAGCTAGAGTTCCCTTTGGATGGAGCATGCCTAAACTTGAGCTTAATTTTATTCAATGTGTGAACTGATTAAATGCACACATGTCTTCAAGCACATACTTTATGACCTCTAGAGTACTGTGAAAAAGAATGAGGTTGTCCCACTATTTGTGATACTTACAGTGTAGAAAAGTCATGCACAGCCTTCTGTCCAATCTAGCTCATGATGCCTTGAGGGAAACATGGAGAAGAAAAGATGGTGAGAAGCTGCTCTGTGAAAGATGATGTTGCATGGAGCAAGTGGCTAAGGGATATTTCATCTAGCTGTGACCTGAAGACACTCCACAAGCTAAAACATGCTGGGTTCAATTATAAAAGAGTGTCAGACCTGTGCTTCTTTTAGTAAACTAACCATCGTACCAACATAGTTACTTATGGAAAAACACATTTCTGAGAAGTGTTGTCTGATTTTTTTAATATTCAGATGAATCAGTAACAAAATAATTTCTCTAGCTAGCTGACGTGCTACTTGAAAGATAGTCAACACATTTTACATTCATAAAGTACTCTGCTAAGTAGATAGCCGAGGACACATATGCAGAGACAGGACTTTCTAGACCCAGTTCTGGCAATAAAGATGGCAGAGCAGCTTTATTATTGTTCTGCAGCTCCAGAAGATGTAAATCTGAGTCCACTCCTTGATTTGTTCCAAAAGCTTTCCCTCTCTCTACCTCTTCCCTTTTCAGTACAACTATAAAATAGGAATTTGATCATTTGCACTGAGGAATAAAAAGGCACATCAGTGTGATACTGCCAACCCCAAACCAGGGCAGGGTCAAGCTGGATGGAAGCTGTGCATGAAGGACATCAACCTGAAAGCACTGGCACAGCAGAGCTCTCCACAAGCATGAGTACCGCGTCATTTTTAAAACAGAGGTTTAATTAAAGAATACATTCAAATCAGTTGGCTCAGAGATGTGTTAAAAGCATCACATGCAAAACCGCCAAAAGTAAGAAGCAGTGCAGGTTTACAGCAGTGTCACACTGCTTACTCCAGTGGAATGAGTTCTGATTTTGATCTGTGTAAATGAAATTAGACTGAGGCCTACATCTTATCTCTCTGGAACTCGATTTCTGGAGATGACTTAAAAATATCTACTTTGTGTTTTTAAAGCAGTCCTGCACCAAGATAGATTTTGAGGGATTACTTGCTGAAAGACCTAGAGAAAAGATGTACAATGGGAAGCGAAAACTAGATATAACAATAATCAAGGATGTACAGGCTGGAAGGGTCTTTCTATTCATGATCATTCTGTTCCAGCAAAAGTAATTTTTATCCTGTGGATTCCTTAAATTTTTTTTTTTCAAAAGCCATTCCTGTTCCTCCTGAGAAAATTATTAACTAGAAGCAAAGGATATGTTCATTTTAGTATTGATTATCCAGTTCTGAATTTTAACTGTCTTTTCAAATTGTCGAGTTTAATGGCAGGTTGGAAGAATTCTTAATTGCCCCACGACAGCAAACAAAAGTTTCTGATGCAGGACTGAGACTTGGTCCTGGCTGCATAAAACAAACTCTTTAAAACCTTGTTGTAAAATTGTTCAGACTGATTTTTTTTTTCCCCCCAGAATTCCACTAAAGAAGAGGCAGTGTCAGGCAGTCTATAAATAGAACAGTACTGTATGAACTTTTGAACTGTGAAATCTGGGGGATGTAATCTTCCTGCTAAACAGAGGCTTACAGCAGATATTAAATGCTCTGACAGGAGCTTTGCCCGTATTTGAACTGTCTATTAGAGGAAGGGAAATTGTGAATTGTTGTTAGCACTGTGCGCCGGTGTGGTAGCGTTAAGGTTGTTTCAGAATTGCTTGTCCTAGTTGAATAAGTTGGTTTGGCTATTTTTCTGTGTGTGTGTTTGTGCATAAACATTCTGCGGCCAAACGGCTTACCAGCATTAGATGTCTAAAAAAAAGTCTTTGGATCTAAAACAATTAATTTAGCAGACATTTAGCTGTTATGACACACTCCTTAAGCAATGGATTTGTTGGAAGAATCAGCCTATATTACTGTTAGCATCACCTTTAGTGGAGCAATGCTGATTTTCATCAGCTGAGAGTCTGTCCCATAGGAAGTACCACCCATAAAAATTTACAGCAATTTCCCTGGTGCCGTCGAGTTCCTGTCCATCACACTTTGAGCACACACAGGACAGTGCCCACTTTTACACAAGAAGTAGCTGAAAAGCAGCGTCACTTCCCAATATAACCGTTATGCTATAGATTAACATTCACGTCATGGCTAAGTCCTTGTAGCAGTTGTGCCGTATGGAGAAGCTGCTTTTCAGAGATATGGGTGTGTGTAGCCTGGGCAGTTTGTAGGGAGGGGGAATGGAGACTTCTCAGCCTGCACCGGGCTCCAGGCGCTTAGAAAATGGAGAGGCACGTGTAACACTTTTCTGGTAGCACCTGTGTGTGTTTGGAGCATTTTAGCTGTCGACATTTTCAAGCAACCATCATGGCCACAAATTGGACTAGAAATGCATAAACCCCCTGACTCCTGGAGCTGGGATTCCAAGAAAAACTGCCAGCATTGTGTGGATATTCAAGAAAATCACATCAGCAGGTGGTTTTCCAGGGGCGGGAACGACCAGGGAGGCTGTGACTGAACAGGAGAGGAGTGCCCACAGTGGGGCGGAGGTGCCTCCAAATGGGGCCAACCACCAAGTGGGAGGACCCCCTGCCTGCTCCCACAGCTGCCATTTGGGTGGGTGTGGGGGCTTTTAGCCATGGCCCCACCCTGCCCCACCATAAAGGAGTGGGAATGAAGGTCATAGGGTTTGGCTGCTGGAGGGGTGGGTTGTTGTGGTGCTCCCTCATGAGTGCAAGCAGCTGTGGGCCTTCACCAGGGCCTCATTAGGGCTGGGCTGCTTTTTCCTCCCATCAGTCTCCAACAGGAGGATCTACAAGCATTTCAGAGAAGGAGACATTCCTGCAAGGCCTGGTCTGATCCATGGAGAGATGCCGATCTGAAGGCAGCAGACATGTGAGTAACCCAAAGGCTACCAAGACCTTTGGTCCCTCCTGGTTGTGTGAGGGGCTGAGTGTGATAGGGCCATTGCTGGGGGCTCTGGGGAGGGTAGACTGGAGGTGCTGAGGGCTTTCCCAAAGCCAGCAGCAGCTGTGGGTGCTCCCTTCCTTGAGATACCCACTTTTGGTTGTGGAAATTGCTCTTAGTGTGTGGTGGGGTGGGTTTAAACCCTAATGGCTGACACCCAGCTGGCAGGAGGTGGGTTTGTTGGTGGTCCTGGAGGCCCCTGGTGTGGTAGAGGCAACACACCTCTGTGGTTTCAAGCCGGCTGTGTCTTAACGGTGATTTCTTTGCTCTCTTGCACAAGTGTTTGGGTTGTGTTTTCTATGGGATCCTTTGAGCCTGGTGCTGTGGGTCATGGTGGTGTTTGCAGTGGCCCTGTGTTATGGAGGTGTGTGGCTTGCCCTGGCAGTGAGTGAGTGCATCTGCCAACCACACAGGTTGTGGGTTATAAAGTTTATGAGCATCTTGGGAGAGGGGTCTGTTGGTGCAGCTTCTCAAGTTGTTCCTTTGCCTTTTGTAAACAGAAGCTTCTTGATAAAGGCCAGAGTGAGTAAGGATCTTCACCTCACTGTGTAGGTAGACCAAGCAGGCACTTCTGTCTGGTACAATGGTGTCCTTTGTGTGCTGAGTTTGCTTGGTGGGCTGCAAGTGGAAAACAAGCCAGATGTGACACCAGCATGCCTAAATTTAAGCTTTGGAAATTAGTATGGGCTCCACAGACCTCTGACATACGGCCCTGAGAACTGAATGCTGTTCTCCCCAGTGAATTTGCCATGTAAATTGCTAGAGACAGGGGTTTCATTTACTTTACTTCTGTAGATAGACTGATGTATTGATTTTTTTTTTGCCATCTTTCTTTTTAAACCTGAAGGAAAAATTCAAATGAAACCTAATTACGTCTCTCTGTTTCTGAACAGTTTTGGAAATTGCAGAGCAATCAATATTAAGTACACTTTACACCAATTTAGAGAACTATTCTGTCCAGACATGTGCTTTATAGAGCTCTGATTTTTGCGTAATTTAGGCTGAGAAGTAGGGTAATGTGGATTTTCCAATTAGCTTATGATAAGTCAGTGTTCTTCCACCTGAATATTTTTAATAGCTTGGTTTTTAAAAGCATGGGTGTATATGTCCAAAGGAGGCAAATAAAAAGGAAGATAATCTTTTCAGAAGGATGAAAGACAAGTGGATTAATGCAGAGTTTGAGATTTTGTGAGAAATTCAGACACACAGGCTAGTGTTGCAGGGAGAGCTTCTACTTGTGAAACTGTCACTTGTTAATTAAGTTAATGTCTACAGTGCTCTGAAAATGTAAAGCACTATGTAAGTGCTAAGTATTATTATTAATGATGCCAATTTTGACAGGTTTACTGGAATAGGCTTTGCAGTACAATATAAGCTAATGTTCTAATGCTTTACTCATCTACAATGAAACTGTTAAAAATAAGAAAGTGGGAATAGAAGGCCAGCAAAGGCCAACAAACTAGATGGAGTCCTTCATTTGGTGTTTTCTGCAAGCACTGCCTGGGAATAAGGTTAAATCAAAGATAACGTGGAGCTGTCTCGCCATCTTCTAGAACTCTTCAGGGAAAACCTCAGGTGTATGGTAGGCTGCACCAGCTTATTGTGACTTTCAGTTGTCCTGTTAGGAGATCCGTTGGCCCTCAATAGCTGTAACACAAAGCGTTGTAGCCATATGGCCGTTGTGTCCCACCTGTCGCCTATAGACTCGTTCCTGTCACAGACTACAAAAGGGGAATGGGGTAAGATGTCAGCCCTATGTACCCTAAGAGTGCTTTCTCCTCTAAGGGAAATCCCTACTGGCCAATTAAATTGGTTTGTGGCCCTTGTCTTTCTTGCCCTAAAGGGGTTGCAAAAGGAAAGAGATGTTTCTGGTGTGGGCTGTATTGGTATTAGTGCCTGAATAGGTGTGGAGAGCTGGTCAGTAAAACATATAAAAGCACATATTCAAAAAGTGAATAAATTATCTTTCACAGTTCATTGGGTCCTAGTAGTTTGCATGTCATTTGGATATAGAAGCATAGCTGCATGCAGGTATCTGACCCAGTAAATGGAATAGTTTCCTCAATGTCTTGGGCATGTTTCCTTTAATAACTGTAGGCAATGTTTTTTCTCTGAGCAAAGCTATCAAATCTGACCTGTAAAGGGGACAGTCTAATCTTCAGATGTTTTTTCTTAGATGCTCTGCAAATTATTTTTTCATTACCAGGCTTAATTTTCTCTTGTCTCTATGGCTTCTAACTGGTGTAAAGTATTGTGAAATACAGAACAAGGCCTACAGAATTCAAAATTCAGATGTCTTTATGCAGATGCCTCTTTCTATGTGTCCCCTTTCAAACTTAAAAGTAATTTCCCAAACAGTCAAGTCCAGTAGATGTCCTACTGGCATGGTCAGAGCAAGGGTCTGTTTAGCTTAATTGCTGCAAGAGAAATTTATGGATTCTTTTGCAGTTTGGCTTGGCTCTGCTAATGTGTCGAGAGTGCATGTGCACACACACCTCTACTCAACGGTTCCAGCCGTATGAGACCAGCCACTCCACTGCTTAATTAAATTCATTTACTGGCTGGCAGACATGCCACGTTTTAGTGCCACGTGGATCCTGGTTGTGCTGGGAGAACTTCAGGGCCAGTTGTTTTGTTGTGTGTTAGAGACCAAATTGTTGCACCCTTATTTAATATGAACTTTGGTATTATGCTGCATTAGTCAAACACTGCAAGCAGTATTGGAAAAGGGATGATGCGGTTGCTTTGGGGGCCTGGGATATTATCTCTTTCAAAAATAACAGCAGCAAGGGAGGTAGACTCTAAAATTATTTCCTTGCCTTTTACTATATCTTCAGTCAGTTACCTTAGAGTTGGACTTGAATAAAGGCTGCCGGGAACCAGCCAGGACTCAGTCTTTCTCATACATTCAGAAAAGTGAAAAGTAGTATTTTTTCCTTTTTAATATTGGACAATGATGTAGTGTTATGAGGCTATTGTACACTTTACAAGATGAATCAGTGATCTGGGTAGGAATGGCTGTCTAGAATCAATGCTTTCATCTGTCAAAGCATCTAGAAAAATTACTGCCTTCCTTTGTAGGCAGGTAACAAGGAATGGTGCCTTGAGTGGAAAGGTTTATCAGTTCAGCCCACTTTCTTGCCCATCAGCCACCAGTCAGGTGTTATTCACTGGGTAAAGTAGTCTTGAAGCATCTTGGGGGGTAGCTTTGAACCCCTGCTACTCAGGCTGCAAAGAGGGGTTTCTGCCTTGGCCTCCTCTGAGCTGGCTCATCTCTTGATATCCAGATGTCTCCTGAGTCAGTTGGTTTCCTATTTACAGAGTAGCAGTGCTGGGATTTGTAAACAAAGTAGGTTCACATTATCAAGACTTTGCAGCCTATTCCCCATGCAGAAAAGAAAGCAAAGCAACACAACAGAAATAAAAATAAGAATAGACTCCAGCAGTTGCTGGTGTTCTAATACAGCATGGGGAGATTTAAAAATTTAGGGTTGATGACTGGATGTTGATACTGGAACTATATTAAATACAAGTTGTACTGAGATCTGAGTCTTTCAAGATGACCTTAAAAATAAAAAAAAAAGGGCAAGCCTTTTGCCCTTTTCTAAAGTGCCGTAATAGGCTGTAATTCTAAAACAGGTATATGGACATATGCTTTGGATGCTCTAGTTGCTGAATACGATGCAGCTAGTACATCGACCCTGTCATGAAAGCACAAATAGTCAGAACAGAGTCCTTAAGGCATAGCTGTCTATTATAAATCAGTTAGAATAATTCATGCTATAGATTTCCCAGTGCTGAAAAGCCTCTTATTCAGCAGAGTATAAACATATATCACATTTTATAGATTTTTTTTTTTCCTTCTTGGTATGAGTCAGACTTAAAGAATTCTGTAAGAGAAGAACAATGCACTGAACAGACATTCCCTAAAAACCTTTGTAAATAGGAGGTGGAATGGAAAGATACTATTTAGCTTCAGGAATGTTTTTAACAGCTCTAGTCACACCTTTGTTATTAAGTTTGGAGCATGTTGTGTAAGAGCCAACAGTAAGCCTGCATGTAGAGCATGCAGGGGCTGCGTCTGGACTCAGGCTGAAAATGCAAATAGGACTTTCCTTTCTGGTTTGGTTTCTCAAGTTAGAGCAGCTTGCACCAACTGGTGAAGGCTGCAAAGGGCCATTTTGCCAGCTGGGAGGTGCAAGGGTGTAATAATGCTGCTGCTGGCTCCTTGCCTGTGCCAGCCACAGGGAGGAGAGTGGCAGAGAAGCCAGTGTATGTCTCAGTGCCACTGAAGAGGAAAGATTTTTCTGCAAACCAGGCTTGAAGACAGCTTGTACCACTTGGGAGTGGGGCATGGTGGATCTAAAGTAACCAAAGACCTGCCATGAAATATTTATGCTGTGACTCCCTGTATACTTCATATCACTTAAGTTTCTAAAATTTCCAAAAAACCCCCCTTAAATCCAACTGATTTAAGTCATGAAGAGCTGGCTAGTGCACAGTTCTCTAGGTTCTGATAAATGGCATTGGGAGTGAAGGAGTTAACTGACCATCATCAATTACAGCATCAGAGGGGGTGATTAGGACTGAAATTGCAGGGAGGTTTTTAATTTAGCCGAGTAGAGGAGACGCCCCCAGCTTAGCCAAGCTCATCAGATCATATACTTCTTACTGCTTCATCCGCTTACCATGCACTGCCACTCAGAGCTATTGTGCATGGAGAGGGCACCGAGCAGACACGATGATAGAATATTATTCTATTGTCCAGAAATCCACCCGAGACTCACTGTCACTTTGCCTGCCGCAGAAGTGCCTATCGTACAAAATTCTCATAAAGACCCCAAATCAGGAAGCAATCAGCAAATTATGTAAAGGAAGAAATGGCACAGTTTTAAAGCTTAACATGGACTAGTTTATCTGCCTGACTTTTTTTTTTTTTTTTTTTCCTCCCTCAGCAGAGTCCTATTGAAGTAGCTGGGATTACTCCTAGGAGTAAAGATGCATACAGGCTTATGAGTTAGGATCAGGGATGAATCAGTCGGATACTTGTATTTTGCCTAGCTCCGTATACATTCAACAGAAGTGAAGTGTATGGTGTGCAATATATAGGCAGCTCTACCTTCTCCAATGTGTTTTCCTGGTCAAGCTGGTTAGCTAGATCACTTTGGGCATTGCCTTTGGAAAAGGGCAGCAAAGTTCAGCCTGTGAAGAGCAGCTTGAGGGAGGGGAAAGGGCTCTTAGCCCTGGCACAAAGCTTTTGGGGGAGTTGCAGTCATAGGCACCAAGGGAAGAGTCTGGCCCAGCGCTGTTGGAGAGAGAAGCTGCTTCTGCTCAGCTGAGCAAACCGCCGGGGCTGGGGGCTGGGGCTGGGTCCCCCCCGGCGCCGTTCTGCTGCCCGGGGCCACAGGTCCCTGCTCGGCCGGCGGGGACCGGCTGCTGCTGCCGGCTCGGCACATGCCACTTGTCAAGGCTGTGAAATGCAAGAGGGGAGAAAAAGACAGAGAAAAAAACATCACACCCGCACCCCCACTTTTCATCTGCTCTTATTTTATATTTCTGGTAGAATCCCTTGAGTGTGTTGCTTCTGACTTTTAGAAATTTGCAGTGTTTGTAGGAGAAATTGCAAGCGGACACTGTTTATAGAGTCAGCCTTTATGTTCTTCCTGGGGAAGGGAGAAAAGGAGGAAGGAGGACAGCAGTAATCCTACCACAGGATGTTTGGTATGGGCCTGATCCAAAACTCAGAAGTAGTCGGGCTTTGGTGATGTAAAGATACCTGTGTTTGCAGACTGCTTTTGCATTCCTAGGTCTTGAAACAACCCCCTCTCTTCCACTGGAAACTTGAGAATAACAAGACCTGAGATCAGGCTTATATTGGTGCAGTGTTAGTGGTGAGAAGGCAGTGAGAAGTTACGACAGTCCTATGTTCCCCTTCCCTTGTGTTTTGTTGCTTGTAATGTTGTTGAGCTCCTGCCACTGAGGCTGAAGTTTTGTTTATGATCATGTAATTAAAGATTGACTCACAGTGTGCAGGCATATGGAGGCTAAAACAGTTGCCCATGAAGCCTTCAGCAGCATTTTGTGTGGTGTTTGGCAAACCATTTTTATTTTGATTCTTGTTAATGTGGCACTTTGTGCAATCATGGAGACACTTAGCATATAACATCAGTCACCTGTGTAATCCTAATGAACTCATGGAAATGGAAATAAGGGGCTTCTGAAGAGTATTAACAATGAACTGCCATTTTTCAGTGTGCCATGATGCTGGAGGAGACTTGGCAGCCCTATCAGCCCACCCCTGATTTTGAAATGTGAGAGCGTAGCTTTTTGCATTGCGGGGGAAGAATAATTGGAGCTAGTCCTTGAAATGGTCTATAGTGAAGCAACAGACATTTTAACTTAAGGGTTATCACTGAGAGAACCCTACTCCTTACTCAAGCAAATTCCCACTGATTTCATAGGAGTTATGCCTGAATACAGCGAAGAGCAGGGCTTGAGTAAGCCTTGGTGTGACCTAATACTGATGTGTTTCTTTTCTAGCCCACAGTGGTTGTGAATTATTGTGTTACTAATATAAAAACTTGGATATATTGATTACTAAAGCCATTTTACAACTGTCAGTTCCTCCTGTGTGGTAAAATCCATATTATTCATACAAGAAGAACTGGAAAGGAAAATCCACCCCCCAAACCTGAGAGCAGCCTGGGGAGCCACGGTTGCTTTGCTCTCAGTGTGCTCTGAGCAGTGCCTCCATAAGGTTGCTTCCCACTGCAGTGCTTTTTGCAAAGGTGGAAAGGAGGTCCTTTCCCAAGCTGGTAGAATTCAGGGCTCTTCAGGCCCTTTTGCCCAGGTCTGATCCATTGTAGGATCTGCTGTGGGAAATTTTATAGCTAAAGGATCTGAAGGTGTTGGAGATGAAGCCTGAATTCCCTGGGAATGACTACAAAACTAGGGCTTAATGCAAAGGGCTTGCAAGTTGTTAAAGGATCTCAAGTGGAAATTGGAGATGTGCAGTGTTTCCTGGATAGTCAGGCCATTTCTTCTTCCCTCTTGCATGTAAACTTATATTCTGTAAGAAAACATGATTGCTTTGTTCCACTGTGGTGTGGAGATCTTGTTGAGGGTCCTCTGCACTACCTAATGCTTGCATGAGGTTTTGTAGACCGTAACACAAAAGCCACAACGCTTGCTGGGACCTACCAAAGAGCCTCAGCAAGTGGATCTTTGACAGGTCCATGCCAGAAGTTGCCACCAGCTGTTTTTCAGCTGTCTGTTTTTATTGTAGTCTGTCTTGCTGACCTGTGAGCTATTAGATGTCGTGGCTCTGATGTGATGTGTGCAGCAGCTGCTTGTCCAGAGCAATCATACTTTGTATTTCGGGCTGCAACTATTTCTGTTCTGCTGTTGAGTTGGTGGGAGTTGCACTATGGGCCAAAGCAAGCGGAGAGATCTCTGCACGTTGTTATGTATTGTGCATTTTGGGAAAACTCCCTGGTCTAAGTAGGCACCATTTTTTCCTGCAGAGGGATAGGAAGAAGAAGCCTTGGTGTGCCCAAAACTACTCTACAGGGTGTTTCTGTAAGGGCAGCCTCCCAGAGATTTCTTCTCACAGAGCCTTAATATACAATGAAAAGTAGCACTAACCCTAGGAACAGACATATCTTCTCATGCTGTTTAATTTCAGTGATGTTCAGGCAATAATATCAAGAGCTAACATTAATACTAATCCAAAAATAGGTTATAAAAGAAAAAAAAAATAAAGCTGTTCTCTGAAAATTCAAGTACAATTGGCAGAAAGTCAAGCTGCAGTAGTTCTTTAATTTGATAATAGCTCAAATCAAGAGGAAAGAAATTCTGTGAGCCTGTTAAGGGTCTGGGTCCGAGCCCTACTGAATTCAGGGAGACTGTTACAAAGATTCTGATCAGATTACAGGATTGGAGCCTAATTAATATTTTTTTTGTTTTGTTTTGTTTGGAAATGAAAAGACTTGGATTTTTGAGCCTTAAAGTTTGCTGAAGTGATTAATACCTGCATTTTCTAGTGCTAGCATATTAAATATCCTATACATTTTTCATCTTTTCTAATTTATCTTATTAGGAAAAAATGGGCAAATAACAAATATGTAAATATATAATATTATACTTTAATATAAGCTGTGTGCTGCATTCAATAATGAATGTTGTTGACTATACTAATTAAGTATGATTCCAGCTTCAAACAGTTATTTACTTGTCAATATTAGTGAATCTAGTTCATCTAAAACTGCAGGCAGTTTTCTGTTTACTATATAAACAGTAATTGCCTGTTTAAGTATTTGCTAAAATATTGTTTAAGTCTAAAAACAAGATCACAAGTGGATTTCAATAAGCTAGTTAATTTACTTTAATTTTGGAATTTTCTCTCTGCATGGAAAGAGAAATATGAAGTGTAATTTCATCTCCTTATAGTTGATTTAATTGTATGTACTTTTGATGGATTAAGTTTCCAGTTAATTGTGGAAAATGCAACAACAATATTATAAAAAGAGGTTTAAAATAAAACAATTGCTGGCTGCTTTGCATGCTATTTAAAAAAAAATTAACATTAATATTACAATGGTAATTTATAAATATTAGTTACATCTTCCCACTTTCAAACCCCCCAAAATAGATGGTTTTAATCATACTTATTGATATTATCTATGTAATTATTTTTCATTATGCAAATATGTTTCAATTGCTGTGCGATAATAATGTGATGGAAACATTTTCTAGTTCTTTAAAACACATGCTTAACTAAATCCAGGCTATAATGGAAAACTGGTGTAAAAACCAGAAAAAAAACCCCAGGCAAAGCTTTTTGGAAAAGCAACAGTAGCTTTATATCTGTAACATTTAATACTGAATGTTCAGGTAATTTCAAACTCTACTATGAAATAATGATTGAGCAGTTTTGTATACATGGACACTTAAGTTTTTTAAATAATGATCTCTAGTCATGTTACTTTCTATCCTTAGTTAAAACTGACACTAAATTAAAATATAATTGATTTCTAGTAAACAGCATATTTTGTTAGTCTTTGCATATATGTAAAAGATGTTAAATAACCAGCTTCTAATTCACATGCATTTCTTAAAACATTCTGAGGGTGCCTTCTTCCAGGGGGAAGCAATACACAATGTTAGAGGACTGTGAAAAGTTTATTTGAAAGTATAATTAACAGTGCATACTCCAATAAATATAGGTATTCAAAAATGGAAAGGTTTCAAATTCAGTCTTCTTTCCTATTTGGAATTTAAAGATTGTGAAGAGAAATACGATGATGAGGCTTGCTTTGGACAGAATGACAGCATCGGATCTAAGTTTCCTGACTTGATTTTAGTGTCGCTGTATGATTGCTAGCTTAAAGTAATGTAGGCAATGCTCTCTTTTGTCAGAATAAAGTATTATAATTTCTAGCAGTTGATAACTTACAATTTGTTCTTGTTTCTTTTGTGTAGATAGTTAAATAAGAAAATGAAGACAGCTTTGTGTGTTGTATAAGGATTCTAATGAATCTAGCAGGGTTCTAGTTTTAAACAAAGTAAACGGTTATTGCTTTCAGTTAAAAAAATCAGGATTGTCTGAAATAATTTATTGGATATATGTTCTCTCTGGATTTTTCTTGTAAAAAGTTGCTCTAGTGCTTTATTTTTTTCTTAAAGAAATTTATACATGTATGTAAAACCCCCAAGTGAAAGTGTTGCTTCAGCCTTTATTGCAGCACCACTGTCTGCAGCTACAATTTCAGTCCTAAGCTTAACTTTTTTGCAAAGTATGTGGTTTTCATTAAACCTGTAATTAGTATAATTAATAATTCACTAATTGAAATGCAGGTTAACAAACCTCCATATGTAAAAGTAAAGGGGGAAAAATGTCATTCATTCACACTGGGCTTTATAAGCCTATAAAACTCTTCAAAGGACTTCAAGATATCAAGCAATCTTTTATTCAGCTAAACCTACCCCCCACCTTCACTCTTACACACACTTAAATACGCAGTATGCTCACAGCTTGGAAAAAAGCAAGAAAAGCTTTAATGGATCACTGATTTTAACCAAAGAGGTAGGTATGTATTCCATATAAATGGTTTCAAAACAATTTTTGTGTTAGTATTAATAATTTTCATCAAACGAAAACAAGTATCTTAATGCTATAGAAAGCAAAGCTTTCAACTGTGCACTTATTAACATAGCTTTTATTTCAAGCTCAAAACATCTAAAACAATTACACTGGAGCAACTGTGTAATTTGCCCCTTTCTTGACTATACAGGTATAGTCTTGTAGACAGAGGCTAATGAAGATTTGAAGGTAAAGTGGAGAGTTAAGGTCCAAATTTTGTTCATCTTTACACCCATGAGTAATTAACCCATTTGAATAGATTGAGACAAATAACATGAGGAAAGGTATTCACATGTGCCTAGGTTGCAATACCCAGATTCTAGTTAGGTGCTTTACAACTGATGTAATAAATCAAAGAATAGAATAATTATTTCTCAATTTACCATGACATAGATAGCTTGTCATCACCCTGGTTATATGTACCTTTAAGAAGTGGTGAATATTAAAGATCTATTTAACCACATCAGTGAAACAGAGCTAACACAGCAGGAAATATTACTTTGTCTTTTTTTAAATATAAAATGACTTGTCAAGTTATTTGCTTCTATTAGAAACCAAATATTTTCCATCTGGAACTGAAGATCAGAATTTTATACCTAGGACATAACTATTTGTTCTTAAATGGTTACATATTTAAATAATTTAAAATGTTTTGCTGTTGGGGATTTTATCTTTTTTAGAAGAAACAATAGAAAAGTCCTATATCTAGTTATGTGCTTCGTGAGCTGTGCATTTATCTGAAATGTTTTTTGCAGTTTTTTAAAAAAAAAAAATCTATTTTTAAATTTGCACAAAATATTTGCTGCTTAGATCGAATAAGTATGAAGTGAAGATACAGACACCCTCAATGTGTGCTCTTTCTGCAACTCTTTGGAACTGATGAGTTAGTTATTCAGAAATATTTCCTCAATAATTTTTATCTGCATTTAAGAGCATAACGTTGAGCTAAAATTGAATGTTATACCAAGCTAAAAACTAAAGTGTTCCCTTAATATCAAACTTTAAAATATAATTGAGGTAGTAACAAGTCATGGACAAATTATTGCTGTGCAGCCCAGTGGTGGGCACTGAAATGTTATAGGCTCAGTTTCATAATGGTGCCTTTCAAAATCTGTTATCTGTAGTTATCTTAAAATTTGTGTGCTTTCTGAAACACATGATTTAAAGTTTCTCAGGAGAATATACTATTTCAATCAGATAATTTTCTAGAGTATACATTAACAAAAATCCTTACAATTCCCTGTTATCTTTGTCCTTTTTTAAATGGGAGAGAAAATGCAGAGGATAATGACTTATGCTTGGATGCAGTTCAATGCATTTTGTATGTTTTATTGATAAACTTATACAGCTACATATATAAACATATGCAGAGGTATGTGTTTATTTGTTATTATGTTAAACAAAAGCTGTTAGAGTTCCCTCACCAAGATTTAGCAAGTTTGCCCTACTTGCACATTACTGATAAATATCAAATCCAGCTCAAATAGTAATCAACTGTTCAGGATGACTGAAACAGCATTTTTTCCTAACTTAATCTGTCTAAACAGGTAAGGATGTGGGGAAAAAAAAAAAGGCAAACCAAAAAAACCCCCGAATCTGAAGACCTCACTGTACCATCAGCTTCCCTGCTGACACCTGTCAACTTTTTAAAACAATTTTTTAAGCTGGGTTTGGGAAATGGGGGGAGAGGAAGAGAAGCTCTTTTCAGTTGTGGATGATCTGTGAGAACTCTGGCATGATGGTCAAGCTTCTCTTAACTCTTAAGTGTGTCCTTCATAGTTCACAAATATGTTCAAACACTTTTATATATCTGAGATGCACACTGGTGGGGGGATGTCGTATCTCTGTTTGTATTGAAGTTTTTCAGAGTTGCGAACAGGTGTTACCCACTACTGTAACTGAATCCATACACTGCATTAAAAACTTGGGACCAGAACGTGTATTTATCACATCTGCAGGAACCTACTGTAGTGTCTAAATAGACAGAACCTGTTGTTTCTAATTTTATTTCCTGGTCTTACTAGAGAAGTTTGTAGTCTGCACTTGTGATGAACTTGAAACTCGATTCACAGGATGAAAAATACCTAATAACTAGAAAATTGGTAATATGGTGTATTCATACCACTTCGAAATGTGTGCTCTCTAAAGATCAATACAATAAACTTGCTGTTTGTTCATTATCTGACTAGTAAAGTGTTCTGTCTCAATAGGATTTCATCTACACTGGATAGGTCACACAGGAGAGTAAGAGACCTGTTATTTAACTACTAGATTTTGCTTTGATTCTTAATTTGTGGTTAATAATAAAACATCATTAACTATTTGCTTTCTCATATGAAAATAGCCCAAATGCATTTGAATGCATCTTTTGCATAGACTTTTTCTCTCGCATGAACTGTAAAGATTTCATTTTTAATTTAAGCATCTTTTGAGGTAATACAGATTAATCTATTCCTTACGATTTGTAGATGCAAACATTCAAACAGTGACAATCTCTGAATATCCAGAATACTGTGTTTTTCTTTCTTTTCTTTCAAGTCTTCTGATTCAGTTTCCCTAATTTCTTTTATGTATTAATTCTAATAGACTAGGTCAGTCTGACAAAAGTATTTTACAGAGTAATTTAAGTACATTTATGTGGCAGCATTGAGATTTCATAAAGGGCTGAATCTTCAAGCATTTTTTCTTGTAAAGAAATTAAGGTCATATATGTGTGAATTTATTCTTGTGCCTGAGTTGGAATGCGTAAGTGATACACATATGCACATATTTCGGGTACTAGAAAATAAATCAATATAAAATAGTAATTATTTAAGGTAGGGCACAGCCTTGGCATATATCTAGGCAGCATTTAGCATCTGTGGGCATTATCATAGCAAAATAGTAGTATTAGAAATTAACTCAGATTAACTTCACTTGTAAAGCTGACTTTTGAGTATAAAATATGGGTTTGAGCCCTAAACCTGTATTTTCCAGTATGCAGTGCCAAATCTTCACCTCATATGTGCAGACAAAATGTTTCTGCTTTAGCTGGCAAAACACTCATTTATACAAGATGAAGATGTAGCCTACATCAAAAACCTCATTCTGATTACTCGACAGCTTTTAACACTTAACACATCTCTAAGCATGTATTGGAAAACTACTTGGGAGGGGGTGTATGTACATGCATCTTACCCCAAAACACCCTAGGAACTGATTAATCTGTTTTGTTAATCAAAGATTTCATCTTCACATTATAGTGCAGCCCGATTAGTGAAGCTGTGATGATGGGACACATGATCATTTGCTAAGTAAAGTCAAAATTAATGACAAATAAAATCAGGTTCCCTTTGTGGTTATTTCCAGCCAGCTGCATCCAAATATAAAAGAACTATCAAAGGGAGATACCCATTAATTATTAACTCAGAACAACTTCAGAAAGCACGTCTTAAACCTCCATTGATATCATCCTGACAGGCTCCTAATCTCAGAAAGTTGTTGGTAAGAGTTGCATTAGACTCAGCACCTCACCAGTTCTGACTCAAACAACTGCAACTCGAGATGCACTGCAGCATAGATATGAACACATGGGACAAACTACTGCCTCTTAAGACATCTGTGAGTAACATTTACAGCATAACATGCTGTATAATTCCCTGCATAGCTCTACCTCTGCTGTCAGCATAATAGAGTTGTCAACAGTCTAATTGCAAGATGCAATATGTAGGGGGGTCATCCAAAAAAGAAATCTCAGTGGAAAGTAACACAAATCAGCTGTCATTATTATAAAGCTGGACCAACCTTTGGCTAAACCATTTAAACCTCCAGATTAATCCCTAGATTTATCTGTATAGATTGGATCAAACTCAAAGTTTGACTGCAGACAAAAGAGAAACTTCAAAATGAAGGCTATCATTTATGCCCATCAGACAATGCATTCAGTTAATGATCTGCAACTTACATTAGCCTGAAAACAGTGTTTTAAAAACTTAACTGTTGCATCTTTTTTCTTTTCATGTTATACTTTGACCTTCATTTCCAGGTTTTTTTTCTCAAAACACTTTTGTTGGAAGGTGAAAATATTCTTTTTTTTAACAGAAGATTGTTCTAGTTTCTGCCTTTCCCTTTCCACCAACTTACATGATTAAATATCTACTTTAGTCTAAAAGTTAACTTGTAAAGAGCTTATCTGACTATGTGGTATCAGTAGAACCTAGATTTATTTACCACAAGATCTCTTTATTGCAAAATGTATATGCTATATCAAGCTGTTAAATTCCTTTGAATAATTTTTTTTTTTAGGATTTTATGCCACTGATAAAAATAATTAAAAACAACCAGTGTTGGAAAAACTCTGCTGTTTCTTTTTTGTTTTAAAAAAGCCAAGCAAACTCAGACAAAGCTTCCTTTCCCCCCCTGCTGAACAGGGCAGGCTAGTAGTTTTTATTCTTAAAAAAAAAAAAACCCAAAAAAACCAAAAAACCTAGCCATTCTTTCATCTTACGGGGAGACATTTAAATTTAGAATAATTACAAGACAACAATAAGCAGCACTAAGCATGAATGAGAAAATGCAGTTCAATTTGATGTTTTAATGCAGTTTTTCCCCTCTCATCAGTGATATTAACCCTTCTGACTACTTCACTGAAGATTCTTCCCCTTATTTCCCAGACCATGATGTGAATGATAGATTATCAGAATGTTAACAGTTTATAAACATGGATGAATGAACAATGAGTTCAAGTATATATTTTTCATATACTAACTCAAATTTCAAGAGTGTATTTCTTGCTATATATGATATAGGCCTGTCAAAGAGCTAGGCAACAGATCTATTAGAATAGTTCCTAGCTGGTTGTAAAGAAGAGAAAAACAAGGTTACTGGCTCATCTCAATCAAAATAATTAGACTTTCAAGTAAACTAGGATCAATATAATTTCTTCTTTTAAAAAAATGTTTCCTACCTTTGCTGGCCTGTTTCATCTGTTTCATTAAAGATGCAACTTTTACTGATGCTTCTGCTCATCCTATGTTTTCATCAGTGTGAAACCTAAAATGCTCTTTGCCTAAAGTGTAGGTTAATATAATAGCTACTTGAAGCAGGAAACCTCTGCAATGTGTCTATAGTTGTCTTTATTTGGGCCTGTGCAGCATTTTGTTTGTCCTCTAGCCTTTTACGGCAGCTGGACCCTGACCTTCAAGTTCTTAAAAAGAGGAGGGGGGGGAAAGTATTCTTTTCAGATTCCAAGTTCCTCCCTTTTTACCCTCCCACTGACACCGTCCCATTCAATACTACAGATAACTTTATTCATCTATACATCATTGTATCAAATTCAATAGGCAAACTGCTTCAACATGCTTCAGAACTGGACAGGGCAGTAATGTCTTCATTTTTTCTTAATGCAATGAGTTTCTTATCACAGTCCTTTCAAGCACAAAACAAACACTGTAACAAAAAATGATCTCCAAGTTTTTCCCACCCTGCTATTTCACCATGGGCTTATTTCTTTGTTCAATCATTTAGTGGACAGCTACAGATACAAAGCTGTAAAATTGATTACATACATCCCTACCTAACATGAGGTAGGAAACTGGGGGGGATCATTTATAATTACAAACTGTATTGAGAAGATTTACTTTGGGCTCATACTAAGAGCGTGGAAGTAATTTGTTCCTGAATTGGCTATCATCCTTTAAACAGGATACCAAAATTAAGACGCATCCAGAAAAGCTAGTAGAAATGTCATGTCAACTGCAAATTTAGCTGATCACTATTTGGAAAAGATGGATCTTTTTCCCAACTATGTCAGTGTGAATTTGATACACCTAATGTTACAAAACTCCCAATCTGTCATTAACTTCTAGGCTTGACTTAAAGCTAATGACACCAACTCCATGGATGTTAGTACAGCTCTAGCAGCAAGGAGTCCAGCTTTCCCTAGTTGGCCTATTCTGAGTCCTGCTCACCTGCAGATGAGTTTAAGTGAAGGGAGTTGAATGCTTGTCCCAAGTGTTCATGACGTAGCATGGTTTAAGCTCACTAGCTGAGCTCCAGAAAAATATGCTATGAACATACTGATAAGAGGGATAGATCAGTATTTTAATGAATCACTTCATTAAAATTCATTTGTAGTGCCTTTTTATTGTAGCATGGAATATGTAAGATTAGGATACTCAAGTCAAACTCATGTCTCATTGACATCTTTGTCTTTTAAATGGAAAGTAAGGCTGGAGTGGAAAAAGTTGGTTAAAATACAGAACTTCTGAAGTGCTTAAACAGCTAATGGTACTAGATCATTTTAGATTCTAGGGATGAAAAAGAAAAATAAAAAAAATCACTTACATCCCTGACTGGGTGTTTTCCACTATAGGCCCTACATGTTTATGTAGAGGGTATTGCGAACATTTGGAGGGATTTGGGAGTTTCAAAAGGAAGAAGTTTATACATTAGTGCTGCAAGTTGCGAAACACTGTTGATATTCAAATGTTTATTGTGTAAAATCTGGGATAAGCTTCAGCATGAGAGCTCCTTTAAGTGCCTACAACTATTGCTAATTCCCCTCAGCATTGAGGCTTGCACAAAGGCCTTAATCCAATTCCACTTTTTTTTTTTTTCAGAAAGCCTATGCTATTTTCTCTCACATAAACTAACAACACTATCCCATCACACTGCAGAATGGGTCAAAGAAAAAGGGCTCTGTGTTTATACTTCACCAACACTTTGTGTTTCTTGGCCAAGTATGGCAAGAAACTTTAAGTGGGTCCCGCAGGCCCCATGCCATCTTTAGAAAGAAAAATAAGCCTTCAGAGATTGAAAACAGACTATTTTAAGCACTAAAAAAACCTATGAAATGTCAACTATTCTTTCAGTCACTATCCGTGAAAAGAAATTGATCACTCAAGCCTCATTCTTCCAGTTCTGATTTAAATTATGAAACACAGGAATTGCTTTGATACAATAGTGTATTCTGCCTTGCGTATAACAACATCCTTGGAGATACTCTTTTAAGAGTGTCCTCAGATACTAATATTTGTGTGTGCATATTTTATTCTACTACCACATGAGTACCTACTTATCGAAACAGCTTAAAGCTGTAAGTTCCATCAGGGAAAATAAATTTCATAAGGTCTCTAGGTTTACTTTTATGAAGTGTAAAAGAAACTGTTTTGCTTTATGAAGTGTATTTTGTAAGCTTCATCCATAATCTGTCTTGTACAGGAGATCCGAGTCCAGCTTGAAGTGGTCAGGTATTCTCTGTATATAAACCTTCACTTATTTCTGCCAATCCCAGCGGTGTTGTCAAGGTTTAAACAACAACAAAGACTGAGCTGCTTTGAGGATTGACCTTCCACTAGCAGGAGGTGAGAAGCTGGTCTGGTTCCCATCTGATCATCTATGAAATGTAACAACAAAAATTCTGCTAAAACTACTGGGGATGCTAAAATGCCAGAGTGTAAACCAGCCTTTAAAAAAATTTTTTTTTTTTTAGTTCCAAACAAGAATTAGAACCCCTTGTATCATCATGGCTTCTTAATTTTTACCATGAGAACCCAACTGACATCCCGTAGCACCAGTTGTGCTGATTTAGACAGCATGGATTCTAATCTCTTGAATAAGCTCATAGTTATATTGCCCCAGAAGGAGTCAGAGGAATTCAACCTGGAAGGGAATCACTTATTGAAGCCTTTGACAAGCTGGAAGTTATTCTCCCTTCATACTGCCTTTGCTCTTGAACATGTGTGTTAGTGGCTGAGCCAAAGCCTCATATGTTTTGGTTTTTTTTTGCTCCTCTCTGATTATATTTATACAGCAACTACAGGAGTGACTGCAGTATACTGAAATGAGGTTTGAACACTTTGTCATGAATCATATGAAATAAGCTAAATTTTCCTTCGGGTTTTGCTTCCCTGAAGAGTTTTACTATGTTCCAGGAACCTCTCTTTCCCCCATCTCTTTCAGGATTTGTTGTCCACTGAGGGCATTGAGGACAGGGGAAGGACCTGCTGCCCCTCGTGGCCTTGCACTGCCACCTAGAGCTAAGTGCTGCCAGGCCCTGAGCAGTGTCCCAGCTCTCATTTCCCTTGGGGGTGTCAGAAGCAGAACAGTAGAAATTTTCCCCCAGATGTGATGAGCAGAGTCTATACCATTTGCAGACGTCCACCTTCTGCAGAGGAAGGAGGCTGAAGCAGAGTATTTCAGCATATGCACAGGTTGCTTGCTAATTTAGGTGAACTTAATTCATTGTTTTATCAGAAATGCACGCTTTGGTGATGGAGAGTGATGATGGCTTCTTTGAGACACTGTTTCTTATCAAATACTGAAAAAGCACGTTTTCATGTTTTTGTGGATAGGTTATTTCCTACAGCACTGTTTCTGAAGTAGTTCAGGTATTTGCATGGGCTCTTCTCCACTAACAGGCTTTTAGCCCTTTGGATCACGTTATACCCATTACCACACATGGATTAGCTGAGTGCCGAAATCACATTTTGAGGGCTTGGCTTTCTTTGAATGGCTTGAAAAGCTATAGCTCAACACAAATAAGAGGTTTTTATATGTTGGGGTTAAAATTATCCTGCGTACATAGCTAACACAAGGCTTAAGTATCACTTAGGTCCTGTTTAATTTAGTTTGAGATTTATGGTAGAGCCAAATTTTGTCCACTGGAACTTGCCCCTAAAAGGCAACTTTCTGGAGCATCCCCTTTATTTTTCATGAAGGGTAAAACAAAAGAAATACCTGTGCAAAAACACTGATGAAGGACATGCATTAAAATTAACCCCCCAAATATTTCAGAATAGGCACCAAAGTTCTTCTTGAGATTTTCATTTTGGTATACTACAGAAGTTAAATACACATATTTTATATTCACAAACACATGAAGAAAAGTTCATTTTGCCCCAGGAAATAGAAAATCTGGGATTTTTTTTTTTTAAAGGATCATCAAATGACTAAATCTTTCTAGTGAGAGATTAATTTCTTTTGCATTGTGCTGTGTGCAGTACTTATTGTGGAGAATTTATAAGAGTTGATATTTTAGTTGACTGACAAGTCTCTCGATGTATTTAACAACTTTAATTATACCTGTCATTTTCAAAATGAGTAAAAAATGTACAAAACCAACAGAAATATGTCAGTTGGTTATTAGTTACAGCAAAGTCTCTCTTTTATTTCTCTTCGCTTGGGTGGAAACCTTCCTTTCTATTAAATAGGGAGCCAGTTCAAAAACTTGAGACCCATCACTGTCTTAAGGGTTTTTAATTACTCCTCTGCCTTTTTCTCTTTCTTTTGGATTGTCTCTGTGTTAGATGACTTCTGTGTTTTTAAATTTCCTCCTTGCCTTGCTGTCAGCATGTAGCATCTTTCCTTTATCATGTCATACAATTCAGATGTCTGTCTTGTTTTGGTGCCATACTGGCTCAGCAAATGCAGCCCTTTGTGAGGGGAAACGCGCCTTGTCATTGTGAGAAACGAAAGGGAGAAGCGAGCAGTGGTACTGGGAGCAAGGAAGCAAACTGGAGGAAGCGTGCAGGAATTGGTGGGTGGGTTATTTGCTAGCTAAAAAATGGACCACAGGCCCCACTAGAACTTGTTAAAGCAACCATACTGCGATTTTATGAATTAACGTTCTTTAAAGGCTGCATTTTTCTTTCCCCTCTATTTGTGTCCTGGTCTTTCTCGTGTGTGCAGGTTCTTTCTATCTTCACTTCTCTACTTCACTTAAAGGTTTCCGTGAAATGTAGACTTCTTAAAGGGTTTCCTTTTGGCTTGGCATGGTGCTTGGAGGTTCCTTCTGTGAGCACTGGAGGTTCCGATCTAATATCAAAGGGTTTAAAGCTAATGATTTTAAGTATGGTTGAATTTTATTGCTCCTCTGGTGGGCTAAAACCTTCAGCAACTCTTTGACCTCTTCCCAGTCAATCCAATTCCATCTAATACTCTGTGACTAATATGGTGGATATTTAATCTACTTTGCTGCTGAAATTACTTTTAGAGCCACTTTTTTCCTTAAATCTTCCTCTTTAGAGAAATTGCTGATCGTAAGCTCTAAATATGTTGCCCACTACAACATAGGTTTTTAAAGAAAAAGCTTTTATTTTAGTAAAAGAAAATTAAAAGGTGTAATTTCTTCTTATATCATAAATGGAATGAGGGGATATAATTATATTATGAAAGTAAAAGCCAGGTTAAAATGAAAAATTGACAGAAATCTCTCTGATCATGCTATTAATATAGATATCATGATGAATAGCCACACCTTAGCCAAATATTTCCTGTAATATAATTAAGCTTTGAAGAGAAAATTAAAGGAAGCTCCTAAAGACATTATTTCCACTCTCTAGGCAGGGCTTACTGAGTTAAAATTTGGAACATGGATCTTGTCCTATAAGTAGTACCAAGAAGCTGAACTGAGTTTTGTTTATAGCATATTTTTTTCTTAAAAAGTGACCAGACTGAATAGTTGAGACCATGGTTACAAATTTGCCATAGTGCCTGAGATACTTGGCTGCTTTTCCCTGTTTTCATCTCAAGAGATCCAGGTTGCAAGCATTCTGCACTCTGCAAACATGAGCAGAAGGGATTTGCTTATCTGATTTATGTGAGGACCCACCAAATTGTGTCACGTATAATGAGCTCTACATCCACAATCCTGTGCCTTATAATTTAGTCATGGGCATAGGCACACTGAATTCAATGGGCTTGAGTGATTGGAATTTAATGGAATTATTTATATGCCTAAAATTAAGCGTTTAGGCAAGTTTTTTGCAGTATTGTGGCATTAACATTTTCCATATGTAACCTTTTTAAAATAAGTGTACCATCTAGCATTGTATCAGGCGAAGAGATGCAGAGTTTAATCTCAACTTTCTGTCTGAATCCAGAGCAGGATGATATAATAGCAAGGGTGATATGAAATAAGATTTCTGCTCATAGTCTAACTACCAAGAAAGATGAAGCTTCCAGTGCAAAGAGTAAATGGAAAGAAGTATCTGAATTCTCTTGCCTGTCTGTAATACCAAGGATGTTACTGGTGCAATAACACGAGGCTAAATTAAGAGTGGAAGTGAGAACAAATCTTCTAACTGTTCAAAGAGTGAGTCTCAAAGCAACCTGGAAATAGGAGCAGTGGTGGAAACGGAGAGATTTCCCCCTAAGCCAGGTAGTTTTAGCTGTGGTTTGATTAGCCCGTGAAAATGAATGTGTGGTCTGCAGGAGCTGGGAACTAGACCTGGTGATCTAGCTCAGTTTTCCTGTCTTCCTAAAAAATTACGTCAAGGGATGACATGCATTAAAGTAACAGTAATGGAAATGATTGTGCTCTACTACTCTTGCAAGTAAGTGAAGGACTTCAGTCTTCAGAGCTGTCCATATGGCAAATTTCACATGCACTAAAATTAAAAGAGAGGGGTGAGGTGACCCAACCCACATGTAATAAACATCCATCCCACTTTGGATGGAAGTGTGTGTTGAGGGAGGTGGTGGAGAACCTGGGGTGTTCTGTGATACAGCCGTTCTTAAATAGGGACCCTGGCTCACAGGAGGGAGGCTTGTGATGTCTTTAGAGCATATTCTGTATCAGGAATATCTGGGCTCTGTTCTGAGACTTGTGATTTCCTTGAGGAAAAACTCCCAGTAATATCGTTTAGCTGCTGACATGAGTACTAGCTGCTACTGGAGAGCATGTGGGTATAACACAACCTTACTGTACAGGCCAAGAGATAATGGTTGATGTTGAGACGAAGACCATGAAATTATTGTGTGGATCTTTCTAGAAGACTACCTACCCTGTAGACCACTAAAGCCATAGCTCGGTTCTTCTGTCTGTACAATGAGACTAACCGTACATAACTATGACATCACTTCTTGATGCTTAAAACATTGGTATTTTAAGGGAATTCAGCTCTTCAGAGATGTAGTACAAGTACAGGGTTACTTTTTTGCCTTTTTTATATACAGTTGATGTCTTGGGCATAAATTGCATATAAAAATGCAAAAATACGTAGGTATGTTTATACCCCTCCTCTTTTTGTCCGCTGAATAGAACTGTAATTGATGGAACAGAAATTATGTATTAAATTTCTTGAACACACGGATAAAATAAGCCAATGTGAAAACCACCATGTGCAGTTAATTTATAGACAAATATATTTGGAGCAGGTACAAACAAAGGTGTAAAGTACTATGTTTTAACAGATTTTCATGCCATATGCATTTGCTTTAACTGCCTGAAGAAAAAAAAAAGAAGATTGAACTAGATATTTTTAAAAAAATTAATGTTAAAATACCTTTTGAAAAGTATCTTTTTTTAATTACAGGAACACTACTTTTCATGGGTTATTAGTATGTTTAACTGTTTTAACTATTTTTTATATTATTTTAATAAGTTAATGGTTTTGCCACTTAATTTCATGTAAGAAAGCAAATCAGGACAAACCCCCCTGAACTTTGACATTCTTTCTTGTATTTATTGCATATCTTTGGAAATGACCTAATTTTAGAAATTCACATGAAAACAGTGGTCAGATCTCGTCATTTCAAATTAAGTCTGACAGCTCAGAAGTTAAACCAGTTTAGCTTGTTTTAACAGCTACACTTCAGTGATTCTGGGTTATTAAACTCTTTGGGAAACCTTCCACACTTTATTAGGGAGAGGAAATTTATATAGTGAAAGAAGAAAAACATATGTAATTGCCAACATATACATAGTGACTCTGGTAATAACATCAGTTTTATATATATAGATTGTTAGTATCCCGTACAAAACTGTATGTATATCTGCTTTTGTGTGAAGGAAAGATACATTTGCATGACAAACAATTTCCCTTAAAACTATCATTGAGGCAAATGTGAGTGACTATTCAGTAACTCATTTGGGAAGCTAAATTCAGTAAAGTGAATTTTATCCACAGCATTACTTCTTCAGATAGAACTCTGTATTCAGACATATATATTAAATTTTGTCAAGTGTGCAACTAAATCTGGACATTAGGTTTGTCTACCACTTGGAACCCATGGTAAACCTGTGGGAGAAGATTCAGAGTGAGGGTTCATCCTATCTCCTGTCCCAGCTTGTGGCTCATGCTATCTCCTTTGAAGGCCATAGACATGTTCATTCAGTAGGATGCGATGTATCTACCAGGCTCATGACTCTGTTCAGAGAACAGAAAAGCATCTTGCTCATCAGATGGAAACTATTAGGTATTGCATCCACTTGGGCATGGCTACAAGCCAGCTCAAATCTCAGGCTGGAGCTCTTAAAGGCGGGGTACAGAAGGAAGGAGCCTGCAGGCATGGTGGACTCAAAAAACCCAATTGTTTCTGAAACTGAAAGCCTAGGAGGCTGGAATGAGGGCAGAGCATGAAATCAGATTTAATGTTTCATTAGGCTGTAGAGACACTTACATGCTAACCCCTTAGCATGGCTACTGCAGAGTTGAACAAGCAATAGTGGTTCCACTGGCTCGACTTGCCACACAGGGTCTAGACCTGGGGTGTGAAACAGTGTGGTTTGAAGTTTCTGCTGTAGCCTCCTGTTTCTGCTGGGTACGTGAGACATGCCCTGTTGCCACCCAATAGCTGACTCTTCTGTTTAGATTCAGGTAGCAACTCAGTATGTCTTGAAAGTCCAGTCTGGTATCTTCTTCCCACATCAGTGTTTCTTCATCAAGGTCAGGTTAACTTTTAAATTTTCTGGACAATCTCTTTAGATTAAGGGCTTTTTAGATCTCTTGCCACACAGCAGGTTTTTAGAACGTTGATTATTTCTTTTAAATCTGTTTGGGAAACTATCTTGATTTTCCATATCAAGTATTTTGGTAATGACTAAATACCACTGTTACATATATTGCTAGTTCTCCCTCCTTACCTTTCTTTCTATACCTGTTTTTATACCCCAAGAATTACGAGCAAATTTTAGTCACAGCTGGTGATCTACCATGACTCTTACCTGCTCTTGAAAATTTCTGAATATAGCCCTGTTCTATTTCCTTCTAGTTTGTTGATGTGTACATTCTGCAGCAGTGGATCAAGACAGACTGTGTAAGGCATATCTTCACAGAAATGCTGTTTTTTTGACTGATTTCCTATTAACAACATATTGAGAGCCATCACCCGGTTTTTAATCCCTTTAACATATGCACAATTGGTTTTAATAAAAATATCATGTAATACTAATTGTGTCTGCGCATTATCAACAAAATGTGCAGCCCAAAATATGTGTCAAAACTGTTTGCCAAGGCTTATTTTCAGTATGTTCACTGGCTAGCCTAAGGCCAGCATCCTTGCCCTGAGGGAGGTGTTTTAAGGGCTGGAAAAATATTTAAAAGTGACAATAACTGATAATATTGGCTGGTAGAAAAGTAGTAGGAACATATTTTGCTGTGCTTCATAGTCGAGGTAAATACCAAGGTTTCAATAAGCATTCAAACAGATGCTTAGTTGTCTTTCCATTATCCCTCATGAGTTATTACTCTAAGACTCTAATGCAGAGCAGTGACTTAGGTGCTGATAAGTAACTTCTGGCGAGGCTTGCTGCAGTGGTGTAAGGAGCTACTGTCCACCTAGTTCCTCTACCAGAAGTTACTGACTGTGTAGTAAAGTTGGAGGACTGCAGTGAATACCTGATAATTAACTGATTTAGCACAAAATCTCCTGCTTGCTTGAAAGCCACCTTCATCACCATTAGTGCAGATGTGGACTTGTTTTCTGCCTTTCTCTTGGGGCAGCTCTGGCAGAGGCAGCTGCTTCCTGAACCACCAGAGCTGGATCCACTAGAGCTGTCAATACCTTTATACTATGAACTTGAAACTAAGCATGTTCATGGACTAAGCATGTTCAGAAAACCCAAGGTCATGCATGACCTGTGTTGCACTGCACCAAATGATGCTTGCTCTCCTGTTCAATCAAGATAATCTATGAACTAAATGACAGTAATTTCCATTAAAAAGCCCCCTAGAAAAACAGGAGTGTGTGTGAGCATGTGCTTTGAAAACTTTGCTTGATGATACATTTTCTTTCTTTCTTTGATCTATCTGAAATAAATGGAATCCATTAGTGCTATTTAACTTTGCCCCTAACTGTTGAAAATGGAAAAAAGCTGACTGTAGTGTTTATTTTCAAAATCCTACTGCCAAGATATTTTTTCTTTGAGGGAAAAGAATGAAAGAAGAACAAATCTCTTCTTTGCTGCTATGGTCATTATAGTTTATTTTCAGTAAAATAATACTGTCTCAATATTTGAAACTTTCTGCATAGGTGAGCAGTGTGAGCCTGATTGCAAGAGATCATTCTAAGTAGTTCGTGTATAGGCTAATTATTAGGACAGGAGAGAAGAAAGGCAGTTTTAATGTACTTGGGTATCAAGGGCTAGTGTTATTACAAAAGGTGGTTGGAAAACCACATATGATGCTGAGTGTGGTTTTAATACTTAGGCAGATGTTGAGAATGTAATGTAATCAAGGGGTGAATGCAGATAATTTCTGGGCTGTTTGGGGATTTAGACTGGTGAGGGTAACTGGAGTAATGTTTTTAATCCCTAGTTAGCAAAGGGAGGGGCAGAAGGCTGTTAGCATATAACTCATGAAAATCTATGGAGAGGTACAAAGATATCAGTAGACCACAACATCCATTGTGGAATGGTGTTTGCTCTGCAGAGGGTAAAATTCTAAGATTATATTGAATTAATTTGGAGAAAAGAAAAAGATAAGCATTTGGAAAAGACTATCCCATAAAGTGGCCTACAAAAGAGGTAAGTGAAGCAGTCAGAATGTTCATTGCATATATATATATATATATATATATATATGGAAATGAAACAAAATAATGAAACTGTGCTTTACCTTACAAACACTTTTACAAGTCCTGTGTTTGGTTTAAAAAATGAGGGACCAAATTTGTGAAAATGTAATCAGTCATTTTTCCTGTTTGGCCGATGAGAAGACAATTTTCAAAGTTAGATGACTCCTGAAGGTTTGCATTTATAGGTGTTTCTCTTCAGAGTAATTTAAAATGATTGCCTAAGAAAAGTTAATGTAATTAGGCTCACAGTATACTTCCAGGTTTACCATAGACCTTTTGCTTAGAAAAACGAATTGACACAGCTTTCCTCTTAAGCTTCAAATGTAGGAATCTTTTTATCACAGCTGATATCACTTGGTTCTCTTCTCTATTTGTGCATCCAGTAAAGAGTTAGATGGCATCTTTAGGAAGTAGTGATTTTTCTAATCCTTGTGGATAATCCCTTCCTCTGACTAAGGGCAAAGTGACAAAATCTTGGGAAGAAGTTGATGTGATATTTGTTTGTATATGTGTACTTTTCTCTGGGACTGACTAGCTGGCATCCGCTAGCCCCAAACTGACACAAGTGTCTTTGACATGTTTCTGTCTCTGGGTTTAGGTAGATATAGGTGTACGTGTGTAATTACACGCACGGTCTCAGTGTATCACTGGATAAAAAGTATGTTTCAAAAGGATATATTCATCCTATGGACCTATGCACCTGCACTTCGGCACATGTGAATCTGGGTTGGGAAACTGAAACTTATTTTGCAAAGTTAAGTATACTTGAAATATATATAAGCAAATATTGGAATTACCTGTCATTCAAACAGAAGGACTGTTGTTTTGGTTTTTTTTTAATGAATGTACTGTTAGGCTTACAATAGTGGTGGGAGGAAAGGCTTTAAAAGAAAGTCATACCAGCAAGTCAGTGGGAAATGCTAATCTCTTCCAACGCAGGAGCCAGTCCACTAGGTAAAAACACAGGGATATAATCAAGGCACTATAACAGCATCATGATTATTGTCTTTGACAACACGATGGGTAATGTAAGCCCAAAATTGGACTATGCTAGTGAGATTGAGATAATGGCAATTAGAAAAAAAAAAAAAAAAGGTAAAGTGGTTTTGAGTGCCAAATTATCTCCTCCTGAGCCTGATCAAATGCCCACTGTAACCAGTGCAGACATCTATTGACATTGGTAGGCACTGGAATGGGCTCTGTAATTCAGGTTTTTCCTGTTGGTTTGTGCTGTTTATTTTATCAGACTGCTGCCAGAGTGACCCTGAGAATGACCTAAAGTAAAAGTCAAATTACACTTCTGACTTTTCTCTTATTTTGTTTTTAGGTGAGATAAGGAAATCTGAAGGCTTAACTCACAAATCAGTAATCAGTGGGGGGAGAAGAAACAGCACAAAATAGTCTCCCCCTCTCAAAATGGGCAAAGAAAGAACACTTTTAAGAATCAAAGGCACAATAAAGTAAGATGTTTCCCCAGGAGCCAGAATCTGTTCTCCTTTACACAGATGTAAATCAGAAATGGCATGTTGAACCATTTTGGGTCATACCTGTAGGAATGATGTAATAGTGCGGAATTCACCTTTGCATTGCATGAAGGCCACATGATTCTCCATCGCTTTTTTGAACACATTTTTTCACAGAATTTTTCACCAAGGCAGAACTGATAGGTGCTAGTGAGACCTCGTGTGAGAGTCCATGATAGGTTCAAAGTGGCTGATACCCCCACAGTCTGGCAATATTGAGATAAATACTGATCTTTAGCCCTTTCCTTCTTTGGATTCACACATGTGGAGTGGAATTTGGCTTCTTGCCTTGTAGATCCACAAAGGACTAGAGCAAGTTTTATGTGATAAGCAACATGGAATATGTAAAAGCTCTACGTGGGAAACTCTGGACTATATAGTAGTCTATATTGTAATAGTAGCTACATCGTAATGGTACATGTGGTAACTAAAACTGCGGCAGGGAGACTAAATTTCAAGTCTGCTTAAAGGCCTCCACAATCTGGGCAATCTGTTAAAGGACTGTACATAATGAATGTTGTCCCTCTTTGTTGCTGAATGCTTAAAACACATTTTCACTCTCTGTCCTCTTAAACTGAGGTTGTCAAATTGGTGCCAAGTAAGAAAAGTATGTAATATATATTATGTACCTTGGAAGTTGGTGGATGCTTGTTCCACTCAATTTAACTGTGTTGCTTTTGAGGACAATTTGTTCTGACCTGGAGTGGGAAGCCTGTATATGAAACAGCTGTTTTAAATATGTCACCAAAAGAACTGATATGAATTATTTTCTCTAATTCAAGCAACTCCGGACAGGTGGGAGAACATGGTTACACAGAACCAGTTGATGAGAATATGGGTTCACCTGCTTGTTGATTTCCCTTCCCAACTCAGCTGAAGAAATATCTTATGTTTAAATTACATGGTTAGGACCCAAGAGAGGTGGGATTGATTCTTGTGGATGTTTTTCAGCCTTTCTATAAGACTTTGGACAGATGACCTCTTTTCTGTCTTTTTTTCCTGATGTATAAAATGGGGATAACTGTAATCATCTGCCTATTAGTAAGTTACTTTTTGAAAGTATTGGAGCTACAGGCTTAAGAAAGTGTGCAATATTTAACAAAGCAGAATGAGAACATCATGCTGAATAACACATTTGAGAAAACTGTAGCCTTTCTTCTGTTTGAAAGATGCACTTTGATTTGTTGTTCAGGTGTAATTTTGCCTATGTGTGTGTATCCATTACTTTTCATTTTAACTGTACAAATTACCTATGTAGATTGTATTAATAAGAGCTCTGAAATCCTTACGGCCATACAAGTCATATGACATTCTTGTCCCTGACTGGGTGAGTTAACTCTTAAATAAAAAGAAAGATGTTCTAATTTTCCTGGAAGAAGTAAAAGATTAAGGGAACTTTAAACAGTTCTTTTTTTTTCCTGTGTGTATTTCCTAGGAAAATTACTCATAAGTTAATGAGTAAGGCTGTATTCATTTAATTTCTTTTGTACAAAGCAATTCTATGTCATTTTATTTGTCAACTGTGAGGTTGGATACTACTTTGGTTATCTGAAAGCTTTGGAGCTCTGGTAAGGTATTTAAATACTTAATTTAGAGTATGGAATGGGGAGTTGGCAAGGGAAGGGAAGCGAGCTCATAGTCTTTATTATTTTACTTTGAGCATGGGGTGTGTTTTGAAAAAGTGTAAAAATTATGTTCACTAAGACACCATCCTCCTACAAATAATGTTTAGATTAAAATGTGAAGCCTAACTTGCATAAATCTACTATGCAAGATCTACCTGTGAAGTGCTTGGTATGTCCTGCTATTAGAGAGGAAACATCCGATCCATCTAAAAGCAAGAAAACAGTAAGTCATTAGTTGTGTTTTGTGACCTCTCAGGCATAATTAGATACTGTGTGAGTCACCTGTGCAGTGTTATAAGGAGGTATGTGGCAGAGAATACAAATACAAAACACTCAGGCTGGTCATGAATAGTTATGCCAATTCTGATTGTAGTACAGTTTTCTGTTACATATCCTCTAAGGTACAGCAAAAAGAAGCCTGCTATTTTAATGAATGTTTCTGGTGTGTAGAGAAAGATGATATAGTCAAGCATAGGTCATCTATAGCCCTTAGTATCAGCTGTAGCATACATGCCATTATATCATAATACCATTTTATCCCTCATGATCTTTGATCAGTGCTAATGATCAAAGTTTGTGTAGCAGCCAAGAGAATCATGAGACAGTAGATATTTATAGCTTATGGCCAATTCTGATTACTCTATAGCAGCTTTCCCAGTGTTCTGTAGTTTGATTGATGTCATTGGCATGCTTCAGCATTCAGAATATATCAAATAAATTTGCTATGCTTTGAACATGAAAGGGAAGTAAAACACTGATAATTTAAGAAACCAGAAAAGTGGGGGAGATAGGAGATACACATTGCTGTATGTCCTTTGGCAACTAACGCCATACAACGCTTAGCAATACAGTGCATGCATGCAAATTGCTAAGCATCCTCTTTAATGCAAGGCTTTACTTCCACTGTAAGAGTGTTGCTATTCAAAGGGGCTGATAAATGAAATCTGAACTGCATATGCTGCAATGGAGAGGAGGACAGGAGCAAGAGACAGCTGTTTAGGGTGACTGCTTTACAAGCAGAAGCCTTTCAGTTCCATCAATCAGACAACGTGAAAGGCCCAAATCCAGACACCAGCATCCCACCCCCTTTGATCCCAATCCTAATAGTGTGCCAGTCATTGATGGAAATGCATTACAAAGTGAGAATGGTCCATTTTCTTCTTTCCTTTTTTGAGAGTCTGTATTTATCAGATTTAACTAGTTAATGACTCTGCCCTCTCTCTTCTGTGTGCCACGAGGAATCTCGCTGCAGAGGTGACAATTGTTTATGGTCAATGGGCAGTTAAAGTGTAAGCAACCCATGGGATCTGTAGGAGCTGTTTTGCAGGGCTAAGAGTCCTGCAAAGGGTTAAGCATCGACTTGCTTCAAAATCGATAGTGAAATTATACATACTTTTTCCTCATAGAGACAGTATTTGGTTGAGACCTGTGAGGCCAAGCCAAGGATATGTGGATAGCATATTGATTCTAGTGAAAGCAACCGTTGTGGTGGCCTCGTGCTGAGGCTGTGGCTCTAGTTTTAGGAAATGTGTGTTCTGTGCCTATCCCTACAGCAGTCTTTGTGTCTGTCAGCAATTTCTGCTGATAACAAGCCTAAGTTTGCCCACCAAACAAGGCTTCCCTACCTGTGAGTCTGCAAGCACAGTTGCAGCATGTCTTTGAGCTCATGTGGCACCTTGTCTGCCCACATACAACAGTGTCCTGGTTTCAGCTGGGATAGAGTTAATTGTCTTCCTAGTAGCTGGTATGGTGCTATGTTTTGAGTTCAGTATGTGAAGAATGTTGATAACACTGATGTTTTCAGTTGTTGCTAAGTAGTGTTTAGTCTAAAGTCAAGGATTTTTCAGCTTCTCATGCCCAGCTAGCGAGAAAGCTGGAGGGGCACAAGAAGTTGGCACAGGACACAGCCAGGGCAGCTGACCCAAACTGGCCAACGGGGTATTCCATACCGTGTGACGTCCCATCTAGTGTATAAACTGGGGGGAGTGGGGGCGGGGGATTGCTGCTCAGGGACTAGCTGGGTGTTGATCGGCGGGTGGTGAGCAATTGCACTGAGCATCATTTGTACATTCCAATCCTTTTATTATTACTGTTGTCATTTTATTAGTATTATCATTATTAGTTTCTTCTTTTCTGTTCTGTTAAACCGTTCTTATCTCAACCCACGAGTTTTGCTTCTTTTCCCGATTTTCTCGCCCATCCCACTGGGTGTGTGGGGGGAGTGAGTGAGCGACTGCGTGGTGCTTAGTTGCTGGCTGGGATTAAACCATGACAAACGGTCATGTCACCACGTATGAAATACCTGTGAAGATGCTTAGGTGGACAGACTGGGAAGGGAGGTAAGGCATGCCATGCTCGCAGCTATGCCAGAAGTAGCTCTGAGTGGTATAAACTATATGGTCTTGGGCCCCTTAGATTTTTGCGGTGTAAGCCTCCCATCTGTAAAATGGGCATTACAAAATATTCCTTTGCCTGTCATGCCTGTGTAAGCATTTTTGGATACCTGTATATACCTAGTACCTAGCCCAAGGGCTCTGACCAAGACCTACAATAATGAAAATAATGCTTCTATGCGGAGAAGTGCTTGTGAGACCTGTCCCTCTGTCTGTAAAAGTCCCTGTCTCATTTTTTCCAGTGTATAACGTCTTATTATCAGGCTTTCTTACTGATTTGCAAACATGAACATTTGTAGGTTAATAAAGAAATGGGCAACACACTTCAATAGTCTCTTCTGCTTTTTTCTTCTTTAAAAGTAATTTTCATGTCAGTGCATACAATAACAATAGAGTTAAGCTATGTCATTAATTTCCATAGATGGTAGATGGAGAATGTTAAATTCTAGGCACCTGAGTGGATCATCAAACTCTTCTACCACATAATGACTCTAAATAATCATATTCATCATAATTAGTACCGTTAATAATGTTAAAAATAAACACTTGTACCTCAGACCATTAGTAATAGTAATCTTGTCATCGTCCATGAAAATTACTAGACCAGGTTATTTTTCGCAGTGGGGTGCAGATATGAGATATATAATTAAAATATTAATTACATATTTGATAGAGCTTCGACTATCATTATTATATTACCATTGGCCTCATTATTATACTTTCACTATGTTACCTTGTATATATTGTGTTTAATAAAGTGTTAAAAAGTGGCTTTGGGTTTCCAAGATCAATATATGTTACAAAGAAAAATGTATATGAATCCAGAGGTAGGGAAGAAATGGGATTCAAACTGTGGTTAAATGAATTTCTGTCATTCAACCCTGTACTAAGAGGTGACACAAAGCTGACACAAAGCTAATCCTAGTCATAAATCCCCAAAATAGAATTTAAGTGATACTTAGGTGATATTTAATGGTTATTTTTACCTGAGTAGATTAAATGACAAGAACACTAGTTAGCCGAATGGGAGAGATGAGCTTTAGAAAACAATGTATTCTAAAGTTTTGTTTTTTTTTTTCTTTTAGGCACAAGTTTTTTCTGTTAACATAAACAGGAGGTCTTCTAATGTACATAGGGGCAAGTAGTGCTTTTGCATGCTAAACTGAATTAGTATAAGCAAGGGGCAGGTGTAATTTGAAGATAAATAATAGTGACACAGCACATTTTGTTAAAAATGATGGTGCATTTAAGATTGAAATCTTCTGTCAGGAGTTTATCTTCTTGTTTCCATGGTGGTCAATTGTCCATTTATTCCTTACTTGTCTGTAACAGAGTTGCAGGATTGTTGCCATTATTTGAAAATTGTGTCATAATTTTTCTGTAATAAGCTGTTTCAGGTTGTTTCAGATCAGGACATAGTTACTCTAAAAGTAAATGCTTTAGAAGTAAAACACAGACCCCAGTATGGTGTCTGTATCCTTAATCCTGAAGGATTTTGAGGAGTTCTTCAAGATGCTGGTTATGCTGTCTGTTCCTGTTGCCTTCCTTTGTAACATTCAGTGGATTTCTTGGTATCTTTCAGGAACAGAAAATCTCTGGAGCTGAGGATAGTCATTGCCTCCTTTTCACTATGGGAAAGGACGAGAATGCATTTTTCCTATTTTTTAAAAGTGTTTTTGCAAAATTTTCAGTATTTTTTTTTTACTGTTGCATTAAAACAGTATCAAAAGAAATAGTTTCCAGAATCAACAGTAGTAGATAAAAAAAGGCTTCCAGTCAGTTTTTTTTAAAGTATTTTTCTTAAAGAACCTTTGATGTACATTTATCCCAGAACACCTCCACACCTTCTGAAGCTTAAAGGATAATTAAGTAATGAAGTTATTAAACTTCAGTTTAAAAAAGAAATAAAAACACTGCCCCCTGCCCCCCCAACCACTGAACCTGGTTATATCTGTGGGGCATGGGGGAAGATGTTTTCTAAATATAAAACTGGGTTGGATGGACAAAAGAGTTCTCTACAATTCCTGTCAATGTTGAGAAGCTTGTTCCACCAATGTGGTATGAAAGGAGTGAACGTATCATTTGTCTGGGAGCAGTTGGTGGCTGTACAAATCAGGCATTTTCACTTGCTTAATTCATAAATTGGAATTAAGGGAAAAACAGAGACCCCAGGCTTACCTTCAACCCTGTGTGTGCATGCGTGCCACCCTAGCATTGATTCCAGGTTAAACTTCTCATATCCTGGTGACTGAACAAAATTTGGGGAGATGTGATCCCATTCTCGCTGTGCTGCAGAGCACTGAGGCACCCACACATCAAAGCCCAGTGTCTGTTTTTCCATGAAGATGGCATTCAGGCAGCCAGCTTTCACCACCTACCCATTAACATCTGTAAAGGTGTAATATGGTGGAACTTTTTGTCGTCCTCCTCCTGAATAGTCACGTTCCCTACTCAACCTGGATCTCCTCTAATGTACAGCTTTGCACACATGGAAAGTAATTTCTTTCAGAAGTAGGCAGCAATAATAAAACCTTATCATCTGCTTCACACCAGATATTATGAGTGTGGTTGTAAATAAAACCTTATCACCTGCTTTAAACCTGATAGCATAAGCAGTGGCCGCACTAGGATTTCTTTTTGGTTTGACCCACTTTACTGGCTTTATTTAGTGAGACAGGCTATGGCTACATTCCCCCTCAACACATCTGATATTTTACAAGGTTTGGGGGAGAGCATGCTTTGAATTGTAAATGAATCTAGAGCACTCCTTTTAATAGTGTGGGATATCTCCTCTGGTAAACCATTAACAGAGTCATAGTCAACACAGTCAATGTAGGGTAGTCAAATGAGGACGGTCAATAAAAGTGTAAGTGCCTGACTATCCAGAAAGTAACGACACTCTTTCAACAGATTGGGAAAGCAGCTGATTAATAAACTTTGCCAAAATGCTATTTTGGATGCTTTCTGTGCTATAGATTACTCTTGGACAAAAAATGCTTCATGGAATTTTTTCAGTATTATTATTGAGACTTTAAAAATAATTTTTACATTTACCCAAAGCTACTCAGGTATGACATCCAGTGGCAGGGTTTCAAAGTTTAGGACATGAACAAGTTTTGTCATCAAATGGAATTTTCCTTATAGAAATGAGGTGTTCATTCTCAGTAACTTGAAGATAATCGTTTCCAGATTTCAGAGCTGGCATGACTGAAGGCCTGGACTTTGGAGGAGGCTGATGAACCTAATAAAACCTCTATGAAAAATTCAGCTCTTCATTAGATCCTCCTTGTCACTAAGGCTTATTGTAGCCGCTTACTCGGGATTAGCACAGACAGAATGTGTTTAATATGTTATTAAACTAGTTGGACTTACATTAATTTTGTCCCTATTTGTGTTAGTGTTTCGTGGAAAAACCTGAGATGTTCTATATGTACATGACTTTGTTTTGCTTAAATAAGTTTGGTAGCAGATTTTTGTTATGATGTTTAAGGCATAATTTGGGATTTTAAAATTTAATTTAAAGATTATTACATAATTCCCATCTTCCCTGAAAAAAAGGAAACTGCATCCCTTGATACTCTGAGGTATAGCTGCTTAATACAGGAGTTTACTTGGATCATTTATTGATTCCTCACAAATGGTATTGTGGTAATGTGTAAGAATAGCAACAGCATATATTAAAACATCTTTATAATCAGAATAATAATGCAGAGCCTGTAGATATGAGAATCCCAAAGTTTTCCCAATGCTTTAATAAGTACTGAGCTACTGCTACAATTCCTGAATTATTCAGAGCTATAATTTGGAGTCACAAGGCTTTAGTATGCTGTAGATGTAGCATTAGGCTTCCAGGGTCATGGTAGATATTAAAAATTGTTATGGAGAGATCTAGATTGCTAATCACACAATGGCAGAAATGTTGTGTAGTGCCCTAGAATTACAAATAATTTAACAGGATCTGACCAGTGCTAAGTCCCCTCCCTCCTCTTCCCTAAAACACAGGATGTACAGCAATGCTTCTGTAAGAATAAAGGGGTGCAAAATGTCCTCAAGTGTATGTCTCAAGAATCCTATAAGCAATGGAATAAGAGGAGCAGAGCATAGATGGAAAAAAGCCTCCTCATGGACTGGAATGACAGTAACTAACCACTACACTGAAGTTATAATTATAATTGCGTCACAAGAGTAGAGAAGTCAAGGTTTCACAAGGGAAAAAAAAAAATCTATTTACAGAAAAATATTATGCTTTTCATTTGATAGAAAAAGTAATTATTGCAAAGGGACCCATGGAAGATCTTGAAGACAGTCACCCTCCTTTTAATAAGTGCTTGTGGCAGCTAAGTGGGGATCAGGAGTATTCTTTATCAGGTTTGCATTCAAGTAGTACTAAATATATGCAGGTAGGAATTAAATAGTATCTGAGTTTAATTAAAATTATAAAAAAAAAGGGGGGAGAAGAATGGTTGGTAGACTGCTCGACTGCATTTTAACCAGTAACCTCAGACCCTAATTAGAAATGCTTTTCATATCTCCTCCATGCAAGGGCTTAATCTGACGTGAGTCTGTGAGCGAGGGCTTGGGGGACCAGTGTTAATTCTGCATTCGATCTTGGTTTGTATGGAGGCAGGCAATGCTGATTGACCGAGTTGCAGCACAGATCCCATGACCTTGCTGGGATTTTCATGTGAGGTGTTAATTGAGAGGGTGGGTTAATCTTTGAGCATCATTGTCCCCGAGCTGAGGACAAAGTTTGTGCTCTCTGTTTCCTTACTCAACAGTATATTTGATCTCTACCTCCTCCCCTTTATGACAGTTTAGCAAGCCTGCAGAAAATTGGCTCTTGATAAATTTGTTGGTGGAGGATTATCTCTTGCTGGTTTTGTTTGATTTTTATGGTCTTGTTTTGGAGAAAGACTGGTTAACTAGGATGAAAACCAAAATATTCTTCTCCTCACCGTTTCTTCCCCCCGCCCCATCCACTCCAATGAGACTATAATATCGGGTGGGGGGAGTGACATCTTGAGATTAATTATACTAAAGAAAACTACAAGGCACGATTTCAAAGTTATTTCATCTGACTGCTGGGAAAATATAAGCTCTTTTTATTGCTCCTGAGTGGAAAGCCTAAAATAATTACAAAAACAAAGAGATGTTACAGGGGACAGAGCTTTTATAATAATATACAGGTTAGAGTTTTCATACTGGATTTGTGTAATGCAAGAAAAGACAGCCCTGTAGTTTTGCTTTTTTATAAATAATGAATGGGTTTTTTTCTTCATGTGTTGTTTTACAGGCCTGTCATTTCCAGTGTAAGGAGTAAATTTTTACTCTGGGTAGGACTAATGCATGCTGGCTGACCTTAAATATGACTCCCAAGTGAGCAGGATGGTAGTTAAAAGCAGCAGAAGCAGTGGAGCTCACACAGCAAATGCTGTGAACCAGTAGTGATAAAAAAGCACAAATGATAGCTGTCCTTGACACACAGAGAATTTCTCTTACTTGTTTTATTGCACCAGCTGTAGATGAGTTTAATTACAATGCTTCAAAACTAAAACTCCTTTTGGAGCGCTTTTGTGAAGTACAGGCAAGTTTTGCAAAGCCCAGGCAGTGTGCTCTGTGCCTAGCCCTCTGCCAGACCCATCGCCCATGATGAGCAAAGGAAGGAGACTGTCCTGCGTGCAGTGGGAGATGGTGGGACGGCTTTGGCCCATTGAGGAGTGAGTGGTGTTTGGGTCTGGTTGGATGGCTGTGAAATACATCCAGTAAAAAAGGGATGCCGTGGTTTCTACATGCCTGACTTTTAGTGGTTGTGTGGCCTTCATGAGGTTGCTTCTACCTGAGCGTTGCTCTTGCCTGTGCCAGAATCATTCCAGAGAAGGTCTATGGCAGGGTGAGATACTTCTGTGCAGTGCCACAAGAGAAAGTGTGATGCCTTGATGCCACAGAGTTGTGATTCGATGCAGATCTGGCCTCGTGACTTCCAAGTTTTCTTAAATAGTTCTGTGGCAAAATCACAATCCTTAGGAAATTGCACTTTATAGGGACATTGGGAGATTGATTTTTTTGTTTGTTTGTTTTGTTGGTTTTTTTTTTTGGTTTTTTTTTGTTCAGGAAATAGCGCCATGTTCCTGGAGAGTAACTTGTATCAGCAAGAATTTAATAGCTTCCTTGGCTGGGTGGAAAGCTACAGGTCACTTCTTGGATTTATATCCCTATATAGGTTCCAGTTGTAGAGAGTTTCTTGTAGCAGTAGTCAGCAGTATTCTAAGCCTGTTATGCCAGATTGTATTTTTCTTTTTTAAAGTTTAAGAGTATTGATAGAAACTCAGTGGGAGCTAGGAAATGCTGGCGTTCACTTCAGTGTCTGTATCTTGCTTTGAAGTGAGGCACTGGAGCCCAGCTTGCCTGAGCTTGGGATTCACTGAGAGCCAGGAGCTGGGAGAGCTGGTGCTTCTCACGGTCTTCCCTCAAGATGCTCCGACTCCGCGATCCTGGCCTTGCCTCTACCACGCTAATGCTATTAAAATCCACCCATGTGTTATCTGTAATTGCTGACCACTATCTTAAGCCACCCTGCAGTCTTTGAGGAAAATTAATTTTGGAGTTGTGAAAAGACAGAAATTTTGTTTCACAAAGGATTTGTAGAGTTCAAAATCTGGCTTCTGTTCATACTGGAATGAAATGTGACATTTTCAAATTCTTGGCAGAGGAAAATTCTCAAAAAAGCTGCCTTTCAGATTGATCAAAATGGTGCATTCTGGGTTGGACTTGCTTGATTTCATAATCTACCAGAAAAAAAACTGAAATAAGAGTAATTTCAAAATGAAAAATCAAAAAGGTCAAAACAAATCGCCCCGCCCCCAAAACTTAGGGCAAATTGGCATGATTCATAAACCCACTTTAGTTTTATGAATCCACATTTTCTAATTCAAAGGGAGGCTATTGTTGGTTTCTTTACAAACACCCCTAGATTATTCCTCAGTTGCTTATGAAGGGAACACCAAAATGAAGCTGGCTTCTTGGGATCTGTACTGATTTCCAGGATTTGATGAATTTCAGTAAAATACATGTTTACGGCCTGATTGTTTTGCATGAGAGGTGAGAATTACTTCTGATGTTTGGAGCAAAAGCAACTTATATGGGCTACAGAAATGCAGTCTGCTGTTTGTGTTAATCATGGACAGTTATTGAAAGGATATCCTTAACCATTGGGGTGATGTTAATATTTTAAAGTTTTCAGAATAGTAATGGCTGGTTTTAACACTATGATTAACCTCTGTCTAAATGTAACTGCATTGGTTTTAATAATTTTGACTTGGTATAAAATAATACATAAACAAGAGTTTCTTAGCTAGGTTTGGTGCAACTATGAGATTCTTAATGACTTAAGATGTTTCCCTAGCTAAGACTCAAGGCTTGTGCCCTCTTTCATTAGGAAAAAGGGAAACTTGGAACCATTCTTCCCTCCTGTCCTTACTGGTGGCTACTTAAAGACCCTATTTATGCTTTGGGGTAATTAGGTGCATTTTTGAAGTTGATAGAAGGAAGAATGAGGACAATTAGGAATAGGGTGTAAGACATTTTCCCTTTTCAAGCTGCAAAGACATTAATGGAAGAAACCAACAGTCCGTTGTGATGTGCTCAGGCACAACAAGGTACAGGAAAACCTGGGGGCATGCACGTCTTCAAAGCTGGAGGTGGAGGTAGAGTAGCAACAACGGCCAGAATGGGTGCATGGCCCAAGAGAAGAGCTGCTTGGTTCTCCAGGCTCTGTGTAGGTCCCAATGATCTGCTGAATCCTTTTGTGTGGAAGAACAATTCTCTTTGCAGTTGGTGAAATTAAGTGACGGAGTGACCTGCAGCTTGAAGCTTTTTCTGTGGATGCTGTGTCTCTGTAAGAGCGTTTGGGTTTGGCCCTTTGTGTAGTCAAAGATAAGAGGGTTTTTCATCAACATCATCTTTATAGACTTACTATAACTCTGTACTAGGCAACTAGTAAATGTTCCTCTATGTAATTTTTGGGCAAAGTAGAAAATGACTTGTGTAGCAGATGAATTATCAGTTTCATCTTTGGAACATTAGGCCTAATGGTCTTATGGTGCTTGTTTGTTGTTTTCTGTCACTGCCTTTAATCTGTTTTTTAAAAATTCCACTGATTCTGTATTTATAGAAACTGTTTCACCTCATTGCTCTAGATGATCTTACCAGTTAAAATATGTCTGGCCTGGTGTAAGGAAGCAGTCTTATGGTATGTTCTATCTGTGTGATGTACTTTGTCTGTAAGTAATAACAAAAGGCTTCATTAGAGCGCTAATCAACTCCCTCACCTTTGAGACCTAAAGTAATCATGTATTTCAGATGCACATCTATAAGAATGAGCCTGGTAATCGCGTGTAGGAGAAACTGTCTTTAAGTGAAGCCAGGCAAAGGTGACAGGTGGTGTAGCTGGCTTCTTCCTGTATGGGGTTTGCCTCTTAATCCTGAGCCCCTCTTTCAATAAAGTTTTACTTTGGCTTCTTGCAGAAAAAAGGTTTCGGAAGCTGGGTAAACAGAGCCTGAGCCTGCACGAGGGATTAAGAAGGAGAGGCAAGAGTGGAAGGGAAAATGAGGATATGACAGAGGCCATAGTGAGTTCAAACAAAATTTGGCCTGCAGAAGGCAGAAGAAATCCCACTGGTGACAGGTGCCATCTTGTGGGTCATTCTGCCACTCTGCCTCCTGCCACTTTTTATAACGAGAAGAGATAAAGGAGGTCTGGGTTCTTAGAGGCTTTGAATTGGAAAAGTAATTCAAAGGGATGTGAACATGGTTGGCTTCGGGGTTTGCATGATACTGTAAACATCAATACTTTGCTTGTCAGCACTCTATGCTATTTAAGAACGTTAAAGTCTGCTATAAATAGAGACTATGTGCGTGTCTAGAAACATGTAATCATAAATAGTATGAATGATAATCAAATTATTTTTACTTTATAGTAATGCAAATAAAATATTCATGCATCATGTAGGCCTAGGAAAGGTTACAGCCTGCAAACTGTGCTAATTAAAATATAATAGCACCGAGGAGTATATGTAAGAGTTACTAATGTCCCTATTTTCCCTCTTTCCTTTAAGATCTTATCTTTAATGAATACATAAAAATGCAATGGTTAGCTGTGTTTTTCGGGGAAATTTATTTTGAAGGACTGTGCAAAAATAATCACAGCATCTACTAAGCCAAAATCAAATATGCTATGATAAAGCCTATGTAATTTTTTTAAAGGAAAAGGTAGTATTTCAGGCATGAGCCTGAATTCTGTCAAAAAATTAGAATATCACGAATTTTTCAAGGTTTCACGGTTTAAAAGATGAAATTACAACAATATTTATGTCAAACATGATGGCATATTTCATTATTATTTTACGCTAAATTTAAGGGACAGATTTTTCAGGAATAGAACTTGGCTTTACCAATTACTATTTTTAAGTACCGCCAGACAAAAAAGGCAAACTTGGAATTGGCCTTAATTTCCTTTTCCCATGTTCATACTGTCCAAAATATGTTGCCCTTTTGTGGACATTTATGAAACAAATTGCACTAGGATGAATGAACAGTATGGAAAGAAAACTTTAAGCTGATGCATACAAGAATTCTAAACATGCTGTATAGTAAGTATTTATGTAGTATTTATGCCAGAAGTCAAATAAGGGATATAATCTTATTTGGGTAGGGAACAGCAGTGCCATCTGAGAGCTCCCATCACAGCTATAGGTGAGCTCTGTTAAGAATTTGTAAGGAGAAAGCAAATCCATGAAAATGTCAAGTAAATTTGACTGATTAATGCGTTTGAAAAGAATTCTTATTCCTTTGCAAGCATTCCATCATTATGAGGAATATGAAGATCATAGAATGCATTATTCTGTCCCCATGATTCGCTTATCCCTGGTTGTGAATCAGTGCATGAGACTTGACTGTGAGTGGCTGGAGTCAATGGTTGTATTGTGGTGGTGATGGAAAGTAAGCTCAGTCTTAATATTATTTGGTCACCTAAACTTAGGAAGTTGCATAAATGTGGCAGTGCTTGAAGCTTGCTCTGTGAAACTCTTCTTTGCATGTAAAAATAAATTACGTATGTATATATTCAGACACTTAAGGGCAGTGAAAAACTTTTGGATGTTCATTTTGCTCAGTTATTCGTGAAATTAAAAAATTATTTGTAATAAAACTTCTCAACGGTTAATTATGACATTTTAATGGGGAAAGCTTGAATTCTTTCACAGGGTTATGAAAACAAGTTAATGTTAAATGTGACATTTTCCTTTGGATTTATGACATATCCCCTGGCCCCTCCCTCACCCCACACGACGCATACAAAAGGAGGTATTAACAGAAAAACAGAGATGTTGTGTGTTCTGTTATGAACAAGCTTTGTGATCTCATCCCAAGGTTTTATCCAAGCTTGAACCATCTGGCTTTGAGCTGGGGGAAAAGCATGTCAGCTCTCCCCCAGAATTTCAGTGTCAGGGAGAAGGGGCAGAGTGCCTGAGCTTAATGCCAGGCCCCCTTTCCTCCCCTCCACAACCCTGCTAGAAAGACAGGAGTCAGGCACTGAAAAGCATACCAGGCATTTTTAAACACAACCCTGACATTTCCTCAGCATTTCCATAGCTAAGGCTTTCCTCCTCCCCATCCCCCTACCCCCTCTTTCAATCAAATAAGGCACCCGCTCTCTCATGCCTAGTGCAAAGAAGGAAAGGGAGGAGGGGGGGAAAAGTTGGCAATTTAATTCAAACAAAAGAAGCTTGAAATCTATAAGCACAGCAACTCCAAGGCTTCTGGCAAATAGAATTCTAATTAGTATGCTGCTATTTTTCTTTTAGACAGATGAGGGATGCCCCCTATTGACTCTAGCAGGCAAGCTGGTTTAAAAAAAAAAAAAAAAAAAAAAGAGGGGGGCAGGTGGGGGCTAGCCAGCAAACACTGCAGATTGCAAATTATATCGCAAGCCCTGCCAAGTCCCAGCTCTTGGCATCAGATTTTTAATGACACCCTGGAAAAGGGAAAAAGAAGCCCTCAGCTAAGGGATAAAAATGAGGGGTTTTACACTGTGATAAGTCTTTGCTTAAAACCCAAATGGCCAAGCACACATTAGGGTTTTAAAATATTCATAGATAGAAGTGAAAATGAGGATATGAGGATGTACATTTGTTGCTTGGTCAATTGACAACTCATTCTGCATATTAATAAAAGGGATGATCTAATTTTAAAGGGACAGTCTGTCTTTTTTAACCATGACTTTTTGAGTATTATGAAGCTGAGGGCAAAACATCACAGAGGAGGCCAGCGATGACACAGAATGTTGTTTTCTTTTGATGTAGACCTAGTACTAACTACTACTTTGCTCAGGAATTCTGGGGTCTCTAAAAATACGATACCCTTCTTGTATAGTCTCTCTGATGTATGGCTGCTGAACACTTTGATATTTTTTCCTCTTTTTTTTTTTTTTTTTTTTTTTTTGCAGTGCATGAGGCCCTTCACAGTTGTAGGATTTTATCCACAAACAGTGAGACCATCATAGAGATGGAAGCCATTTCTTTTAATAATTAGGCCACCTTCTGTTCCAGAGAACTGCTTTTGGCATGCCTACCTCGAAATAATGTTTTTTTTAATATCACAGTATATCTCCTCCCCCCAATACTATACTGTAAGTGTTCACAACAGTGTGAGTTCATATTAATGTTACATACACTACCATAGTTCAACTAACAGAAATGTCTTTGACCAAAGATTTAAAAAATAAATCCGAGCCCATGCATCTTAAATCCTTCTGTTCAAGATTCACTTGGGGGGTAATCTTAAAAAAAATCCACTTTGATTTCTTTACATCTGAAAGTCCTAGTCACAATTAATGCCATGGATGTGTGTGTCTACCCTGAGTCATGGTTAGACAGTTAAATACCAAAGGAACTCTGCCTCCTAATAATTAAAAATGCAAAACTGAACTCAAAATTATTTGCATTTACAAAACTGTAGGCACTACAAAGGAAGACTGTGTTGATACCAGCCCCAAAAGTCACAGCTAATATTAATTATCTCTAAATACACACCCATATACAAATGAAGCATTAACTCAGATCATGCAGCTAGCAGTATTTCTAATGCAGGGCTTTAGACTTTCTGTAGATTTTTATGGCATCCCTTAGGCTGCGCACCTACAAAAATGAGGCTTACATGAGCATTTGCTTTACCTGTCAGTTGCCTCCTAGTATTGTTGCTTTTTTTTCAACTGAATTTGACAGAAGGGCAGAAATGTCGCTGATAATTAAGTTCTTGTAAGTTTGGTGAAAATCGGTAGAGAAGAGAAACCCAAAGGAGTGCCCCCACGGAGGGGAAGGTGGGCAGGACTCAACCCTTCCGTGCTCACGTTGGGAACAGCTGGTGGGCTGCAGCATCTCCTCGTACTTCCTGAACAGAGTGTATGATGAGGATATAGATGAGGAGCAAGGGCTAAAGGACAGAAATCTGTAGGAAACTGGGCTAGCGCAAGAATTTAGATGTGTGTTTTTTTAGGAAGAGCAGCTAGCTTATGTTTTCTGACATATAGCCTTTTTTCAGAGCAGTAATTGTGTTGGCTTTGTAAGGAAAAACTGATGCTGTTATTGAGGGGCTGCTAATTGGTGTTTAAAAAAAAGTATCCCTATAACAAGATTATAATGTTACTAAATGTGTCCTCAAAGTTTATATTTAAAGACACAAAGGTGGTAGGTTTCTGAAGTGGGGTGTTTCATTATGTGGATCTCATTAAAATGAGCAAGTTCATGTGATTTGAAAAGCGACTCTACTGGAGTATGAATGATACAAAGAAACCTGTGTTAGTTTAACGCTACCTGTGTTCTCCTATTGAACAGTTTTTAAAGAATAGGAACCAAAATGCAAGGTATCGAAGGGAAAGGGTGCAGTAGGAGAGACCAGAATGGCATTTCTCAGCACACCGATGAATTAGTCTTGGTGCAGAAGACAAGTGTCCAGACAGTGACACTGTTTGCATTTATTCCTGGAAGGAAGAAGAAAACCAGTCCATAAAGCTCCCATTGATTTATCAGAAACTTCCCAGGGTGACCTCTTGGCAGGAGTTAACCGCAGTACCTCTCTGGTAGTTGTGGCTATAATTCAATGGAACCATTATGGATGTTATGTGAGTGTATGGTATAATCTATATAGGCTAACATACAATCTAAAAAAATAGATCTAAAGTAAAAATATGGTAGGGTCCAGTTGATTTAATTGGAATGCCATTGACTTCAAGGGGAACAGGATCAAGTCCTTCATATAATTCTTATATGTATGTGATACTTTGTTCGCATGGCAGTTTGAGAAGGAAGTTTGAGAGATCTTGAAAAATTATAACCTATGCTTCTGGTGTGTTGTTAATATACACAGAAACAGAACTTGTTGGAAAAAAATTGAGCTTTTGGCTTAACTGTATCTACTGATATTGAGTTCCACAGGCAAATTAGGTATGCTTGAAGGGGGGTGGGAAGGTAGGAGAAAGAAATGTTTTCTTCTTCTCTTTGGCCGTTGCTCCATATCTACTGTACATATCTACTTAGTTATACAGTCAAAGCACTAAGCTCAAGTTTACACTTGAACTGCATTTGCTGAACACTAGGCATCCAATTAATAGATAAATTAGATTACAAAAAATGATCTATCCAAAAGGAAGAGTTGAAATGGCTGTGTAACCCATTCTGTCTTTAATGATCCAGCCCTGTGGGAAGAAGAAAAGCTAACGTTTGAAGGTATCAGCGGAGCTCCAGGTGAGAGTACCAAGTTTTGCTCTCAAGTGGTTCAGAACTGTTGTAGGAAGAGTCAATTCCCTATCAGTCAGTAAAACTTGGAATTATCTCTTCCAGTAAATGTTTTTGGTGGAAAAGAATTTTCTCCTCCTTTTCTCACGGACCAGTTATATTCAGTTTGCAGGTGGAGGAAGATAAGTGATTTTAGCACCCAGTGGCTTAAAGGAGTTCAAATGACCACTAAAGTCATATTAACTTGTCAAATTGACCAGTATTTTCTGCCACTGAAACAGTAGAATGGATGGCTGGAGACAATAAAATTGTTTCAATTATACTGCATTAAGCATCTTCACAAAGTGAAAATGCAGAAAGCAAAGAGGAAAGGATCTAGGAGATGTCCTCAACAATGACAAGAATTTCACAGGAACTCATTTGAGTGAATACCCCATTAGAGAGAGATATATTGGAAGAAACATCTACTGAAGGTGCAGGCAGCTAATTTGTACTTGAACACCCCAAACTACAGCAGCAAGAACTTACTCTTAAATATTAATGGCAGCCTAGAAAGAGAAAGGCCAATATTCTGAAAAATATTACAGGGACCTTGATTGTGTCACTAGCCTTTAATATGGGACAAAACAAATGCTCATGCTGTCTAAGAGTTGCGAGGCTCAGCATTTCCTGGAGTTTCCTACTTGTGCGAGGTGTTTTGCTCCCAACATGTACAGATAAAAACTTCACTGGCCAGCAAATATGAAATAACTTTCAGCTGCATATAGTTAAACCTCTGATGCCCTCTAAGAGTCCTAGCAATTGAATTTTACGGTTTTTGTTATCTAATGTAGACATTAATATACAACCGTGCTTTTTGCTGTATGTTCATGTGATGATGTGGGATGAGCAAGACCAACCTCCTGCATTAAATTCACAGTGAAAAATACCAGTACTAAAAATCAGTTGTCCAGCTGTAAAGGTGTTGCAGAATGTAATACAATGTAATTAAGAGCACAGCTGATTGTTTTTAAAAGAAATATTCTGCTCAAAACCAGCTGTGATGCTTTCTTTAATTTAGGAAAGAGTATTGCCGAGGGGTGGGTTAGTTACAGGAAGTGGGGAGATATAGGTACATGAGTGGTTAGAACAGAGGGGTGGAATAGGGTTTGGTGGTTTTTTTTTATGAAACTCATGCTAAAGAGTTAAGATACTTATTAATGAATAGGTATGCAGCCTTCCTTTACTGCCATAGGCTTGTACAAATAGTTACATTGATTTCATCAAAAGAGATAGTTTTCTTCAAGGTGGTGAATTTAATCCTAAATGTGAGTAGAAAATGTATGGGATCAGATTCTGTCATCCTCCTCACAGTAAGCTTTTCTATAGTTTGCACTTTATGGACATGATCTCAGTGGGGACAGGGCATGAAGGGAGGAATCTCTGGTTGTAGAGGTTGATGAATCTAGGACTAAAAGGGTAAAGACACCCCTTTTTTGTACACTGTGATGGATGACATTATAAAAAAAAAAAAATGCAGGAGTGCTGTCTCTTGCAAACTGAATACCTAAAGCCAAGCTCCAAAGAAAAGTTATATGGGAATCAACTCATCTGCCCAGAAAAATTTTGCTTGAATAAAATGCCCGGATTGGCATTAGCTCCTGAATATTTGTCAGCCCAAAGCTAGAATAAAAGTGTCTCCTTTGTGTTCCAGTGTATATGACTTTTCTTTGCTCACCAGAATGCGTTAGAACATCATCATGGAAAAAGTTGCAGTTGGCAAAAGTGAACATGAAATATATATTTTTCAGAGGATAAAAATGTTATGAGCATCTACAAACAACTGGCAGAGGGTTTGATATGGTAAGAAAATGGCCACCTATGACCTCACTCAGATTCAGTTTGACTTTTCACTTACTTAAAACAACATTTCTTTTTATGTGCTAGGTTATATATTTTACTCAGTGAAATGTTTGGTTTATTTAAAATTACAAGTGTAGCCAATCTCTCCATCCAATTTTTGTTTTTTAGAGCACCCACTCCAGTCAGTGTGCTCCTCTGCAACCAATAAATCCAGCAGTAAATTATGTATGATTTAAATACACAGAGATTTATATTTATGCTTACAATGTCAGTATAATTTTACAGTCAAGACACAGTACATATACTCTGCCGTAAGTGCTAGCTTGATACAGAAAACTCAAAAGAGCACATTGGGGGTTAGCAGTTAGAGCTGAAAGTGAAAATCAAGAAACAGCAGTAGTACTGCTTTTGTCTTCAGCATGCTCTTCAAGATGTGAGATGCTCCAGTGGGTGGGAGACCTATGTACCACCCCCCCAATTCTGGGGATAACCCCAGCAGATATGCTTTACAATTACCTTTTCTTAAAATGCCAATTAACCCTTTCAGGGTTTTGTGGCATACTGTGAGCAAGCAGGAGAGGGGCACTCATTTATCCCTTATATTGAACATCATAACCAATTATAAGGGGATTGGGGCGGGAGGAACAGGTCTTACGCTACTGTAGATGTATCTGGAGTGCTTCCTGGGTTTATCATTGTGGTTTTTAACATTTGGGAGGGTCTGCATAAGAATACACCAAATAAAATAAGAATACACCAAAAATACAAAAATAAAAATAAAAAAATGAAGTAAAAACCTACAGATAAAGATACCACTTTGTTGAATGAAATAGAAAAAAAGCTTTAATTATCTTGGCAGTAATGTCTGTGCTTGTTAAACCTTACCAGCTCACAAGGCAACAACATTTTTAATTTTATCAAAATGTCCTAGTGTTTATGTTCACAAAAAGTATCCACTGGTGTAAATCAAGCCTTAACTCTATCAAAGTAATTAAGACCAGGCCACTGGGAGACTGAAATTTTGTAATAAAAATACCCCAAAATATTGAGATTCTTATGGGAAATAGAATAGTACTAGGATGAACTAGAATGACATATTGCTAGAATAAACCTAGAATGCCATTAATTAACCTGAAGATTAACTTAGCCCATTTAACTATATGTTTTGCTACTTGGACTCTGATCCTTCAAATCTCACGTGGAGATTGACTCTTCCATGGGGTCCCATTTGGGTAAGTGTTATTCAACATGAGTAAAGGTTAGAGAAATAGTCATGTTGGTTAGTAGCTGGTCACATTTTGCCAGTGTACCCAGTGGGGGTTTTTTTGAATGCATTTGACCAGATCTTTGATTTGTAAGTTGGACTACTTTGTGAAGTCAAGTTATTTATTTTGTCATTTGCATGAGAAAGGTGAGAAAGAAGAAAAGATAAAGGTGCTAAATTTGCTAAGTGGGTTTTTGGTACATGAGTAGGTAACACTTTTAAAATTTCTGGTACCTCCCATTAGTCTGAATCTGTAATCTTTCCACATCCCATACCTTCAGGGGCCAGAGGGAGAAGACCCTGATGTTTCTGATCACAAGCACTTCCATCTTCTGATTCAGGGTAAAATGCTTCACAGAAGCTCTGTGACTGCCAATAACTGAGTTCAGGCTGCTTGTTTTACTAAGGAAGAGTTAATGCATACAGAACTGTGAGACTGGTTGCAAGCTTTTAAGTAAAAGCTGGACTGTGACAACTTCTGTTGAGCTGGAACAAAGAATATGGGAAGATCTAGATTTGTGGGTCTGTACATTGGCAGCCTCACCTCCCCAAACCAGGACTCCCATTAAGACAGGATGGGTTATCACCCTTACCAGAGGATGCAGCATTGCTCCGGTCCGTGATTTCTCCACACATTTGCCTCCAAGCAGGGGGAATTTGGCTGAAGTAGATGAAACTACATAAGGTATGAATTGGACTTGGATCAGTGAAAGAAAGATGACAATTAGGTTGATTTTTGAGTAAAGTAACTTAATTCAGCTCAATCTCATCCAGAACATTTGCTTGTCTTTGTAGAGGTGCAGTGTTCAGTTTGTCTTTGGTATTGGATCATACTGTCAAATGAGATACGGATAAGTTTTTCTTCTGTTTTTAGAAGGTTCAAGGTTGAGCACTACCAAACAGATAATATGAAAGCAATGCTCTGTTCTACACTAAACATTTTAGCCAATGTTAAGTTTTCAAGGCAGAGTCTTAAATTATTTGTTATGCAAGTGCAAACTGGTGATGCACTGGAAGGAAAATTTCCATTATAAAGTTTTTGCAATCAGCAATCATCAGGCACTTGACAATGAATGAAAACCAACATTTGCTTTGTGTGACTTCGAACATACTGAAAAGGTAAATGATTATGCCACCTTCCCCATTATTAAGTGCATGCATCTCTTGTTTAAAGTATATGACAAAATAGCCATGATAAAATCAAAGGCTATCTTTGTGGCACATGTTTTAAGAAGCACAGCACCTACTGAATTGGAGATTTGCAAGCATTTAGCCATTTAAAAAATATTATATGTGTGTCCTTTACATACACATACACAAATCTCTCTCTCTCTAATGGGGCAGGTAGATTTATATAAACACAGACATACCAATCTTGAACTGCATGTGAGAGTGTTTACTGCACACATTAAACATAATCTTTAAAATAAAATGTATCCTTTGGAACCAAGACAAAAGTAGTACCTTTTGCTTTATCCAAGTCCCTGCCTTTACTTGCCATGCAAGAGAGTGAAGGAAAATGGTATGGATTTCATACAGCAAAGAGAAAGTGCCATTCATGTCCTGAAAAAAGGAAGGTAGCAGTGTCTGTCACTGTTTTAACTGCTTTCTAGGTGTCCAGGTGTAACGCAGCATCAGAACTCTGGGTGATCATACATGCTACCTATGGTGCAATAGTGAGGTATAGCTGGGTAAATGAAGTATAGTTTTAGCAGCCCCTGACAGAGTAGGTAGAGAAATAGGGGTCTATTATAATGATTTCCCGTGGAGACGTGTGCCAATCATGGGGGAAAAAAGAACCTCTGAAGGTCATCACCAAGGAAAATTACATGCTATACTTTTTCTGGCATCCAAGTTTGATCACAATGCTCAAGAAAATAGTAGAAAGATATATGTACTGTGCACAAGCACATACACATATATGCATTGGTTTGCTGTGTACCACATAAATATATCTGGGTTTTTCAATACCTGGGGTTGTAATAGATTCTCTTTGGACAGGCAGAGCAGAGGAAGATGAGATGTTTGGGTCATGTCTTGCAGAGAGAGGGTGAGAGCCTGAAGATGGTGATTCTGCAAGATTGAATAACACAAACATAACTATAGGGTGGGAGGGTTGCTGTAGCATTGTTGAAACAGTACTGATGGGCATACTTGCAGGTTAACCAGACAATGTCATGCTATTAGCAGTGTTACACCATCTAATTGATACCTTTACATCATTGCATTAGATTGTGCTTTAAATTCAAAATTTTTAGCTAGTTTTCCATCTGTATTTCTATTTTCTAGTTCCATAAAATATTACTCAAAGAGACTATGCTTCGTATTTTTCACATAATGCTTTTGTGCATGATACTCAGCTGGAAATTTTTTTTATTTCAAAGTTATTTGGCTTTTAAATCTGATTGTGTTTAATTGCCTTAATTGCTCTTTAAATTATTGTGCACTGTACAGAGAAGTCTATATAAAAAAAATGAGTAGGATCACCCTTAACTCCTAAAATATAAAAAAAGCGCTAGGCTATAGCACTGACCATGTCATAAATTCTACGTCTGTTCAGGCTGCCTGTATCTTCTCTAATGATTCCAAATTTTAAACAGTTAGCAAAATACAATTATCTCCTTGTTAAAATAAACAGCCTTCAATGGGAGGAAACATAAAAGGGCTACTGAATTCATACATATTTTAAAAGCATAAAACATGTGTGTTAATAAAGCTGCTTTAAAGAGAATACATCAACATATTATATAAATTATTTTCTCACTCTCTGCATCCTCTCCCCTCCATCCTGTTATCAGTCATAGGTAGTAACTAATCTGGAAGGAAAAGTTGAGAACAGAGGGAAAGAGAAAGGTACAGTTTTCCTTCTTGGCTTGAAAAAGCTTTGTACAGTGTTAATGAAAGACTGTTTCTTCTGGGGAAGAAATGCTAATGTGAAATTTTCTCTTTCTCTTAGCACAGTCATACATTAGAGATATTTGTAGCAGTGGAGATGCAGACTGCAATAGGTGGATGGATATTTACCCAAGAAAATTTGAGCCATGCCCTTTCATTTTCAGAGAGCCGCTACCTAATCTCAGTGTAGCATCAAGACAAAGGACACCTCATTCTGTTTGCGCCTGCCCTGCAAAAAAAAAAAAAAGGGGGGGGGGAGGAGAGAGAGAAGAAAAAACCCACAACCCTTTGTGAATGCTATTAGAATAATGGTCTGGGGGAAAAAAAAGATAAAATACAAATTTCACTCCGATCTGGGCTGGATTACTTCCCCATGCCCCTGCCTTTATTGAGCGATTTGGAGTTTCATTAGAATTCAGAATTCCTGCAGAAAGAAAAACCACAGTGGCACGGACTTCTCTTTCAAGGGGATTGCAGGCTGACCCATCAAAATGAAAAGGCTCAATGTTTTGCTGACAGGTCCCTGAGCAGGCCTGAGTGACAGCTTCATTTCAGCACTTCTCAGATGAGATTTGAATTGGGGGGTGGAGGAGGTAGTAGGAGAGAGACTTTGTTCCCTAAAAAGTGTCAGTGTCAAACTCTGCAGTTCAAGTTCTAGTGTCTGAGGTACAAAACCAAGTCAGAAATCATCTTAGACTTGCCTGCTTCCCAATTTATTATTAATGTCTCTCTAATATTAGCACGCATGAAGCTTCATTTAAATCTTAGAGTTCATGTCGAGTGTACATTGTTCCTTTTATTGGAAATAAAAAAAAAAAGTAGGAGATGGATTAAAGTACAGTGAACTGCTGTATAATGTCTGCATGAAAGATTACTTGGTGGCATTTTTCTGTTGTTGTGATAATCAAAACATCAGTGAGAGCCTGATCCTACTTCCTCCGTAGTCTCTGGGAATAGGAGCAAATTTCTTATAAATTGAACTAGGTCTTTCTGCCCACAAAATAAATGTGGATAAGAAAATACCTGAAGGTGTTCTCAGTTTAGTTTTAAAGTTCAGAAAGTGTCTTTGTGTATACTTCATGATATCCTAAATGAGCAACTTTTTATTGTTTATCTCAGAAGAAAAAATGGTGAAAACTTGCAAGCCTGTCCCTGCCATACAGGCAAGTGGAACCAGAGAAGCACCTTAACCTGTTCATACAAGGGAAGTAAAATTCATTCACTTCCTACTTGTTCCATTACTAAAGGTTGATTGGATATGTGCAGGGATGTTAGCAAAGTTTTTTCCTAAAAGTTTATTTCATTTTCCAGGTATTAGTTATTGGTATTCACAGCTTTTATCAATTATCTTTCTTTTCCTCCTTTTTTTCTTGTACATATTAATACGTTCTTTAGTGTGAGTACAAAATCCAACTGGTTCAGTTTGCTTTTAGGAGCCATCACAAATAGAGGGACAGAAAAAAAGTGAACCTAACTTTTAAGATGAATATTAGAAAATTAGGTCTGAAAATACAAATCTTCAAAGTAACATTTATGCTTATACCTTATTCCTGTACCTTATGATGTCACTCTGTCAGTAACTGTCACAAAACAAGATACTATTCCATACCACAAATCTGTTTTTGACATTCAAGTCCTTTTCCTATCCTATATATGGAAAATTTTCAAAAAGAAAAAAAAAAAAGTAGAAGTTTGAAAAAAACCCCAGCATATTCCCATAAGGTAGTTAAACACAGACAACTCTGTGCACTTTTGGAACAGTTAAATATGACTATAAATTGTGTTTTATGTATTATATTAACTTTGGAACAAATTCTACTCTAGTTTATATTGATGGAAAGCTGTAGTAACTTCAGCAGAGCTACAGGCTTTACCATGTAGGTAGAAAAGGAGATTTGAATGCTGTAAGAGAGAAGTATATTAAGCTTTAATTCTTATGTGAATGTGATGAACAGCGCTGCATTACTGTGGTTGTACCATAAGTGTTTCTATTGAATGCAACAGCCAATAGTGACATAAAATCCATGTAAGTGGTCAGAGTGCATGTTAGGACCATCCCAAGGAAGCTTCATCTTGTAAACTTTCGCTAATTGTTCATGGTTTGCTTTTCTTTAAAGAAGTGCATGCATTTGGAAACGGAGAGTGAAGACACTAAAACTGAAAAGCCTCCTGAAGCTTCATTTACATCTTGTTCTACTTCTACATATTAAGAAATCTTACTATTTTTAGGTTCTATGGATTATTGAACAGAGCAAAAAACTCACTTTGCTTAAAACAAGCCTCGGTGTGTAAAAAGTACCCATCTCTTACAGAGCAGGAAATACTACGTGCCTCTGATCCTAGTGAAGTCCTGCATTATACTACTTTCATAATGTACTTTTATAGTAAAGTTTTTGTATCTTGTTTTGAAGATCATGGGCCAATTTCAGGTCTGAAGTCAAAAGGCACAGCAGCCTCTGTACTTATTTATCCCAGGAAAGAATTTGGCTCCAGACACTTAAAAGGATCAATTCAGCAATAGCATGGTTTTGAGATTAAATATGCAATGAAAAATTGTTCCAACATAGAGGCACAAATTTATCCTATTGAAATCAATAGGTGAATTCAACTGACTTTGTAACAGTAGTAGGAAATGGGGTTGAGAGAGGGCTTATTTCAAAAATTACCTAAAAAGTAAAATTTTACATTGCAGTTTTTGAGAATCTAATTTGAGACTCCAACATACTTCTCAAGCATTGGGAATAGGAACAGGATGCTAAGAACAGTAAGGTGAATACTTAGAGAAACACAGAATTAGAAGAGGAATATACTATACTGAAATGTAAGACAAACAGATCAAGTCCAGTTAGGGTGGAGTATGTATGCTTAATGGATAAACGTGGTATTTGGACCTTGTAAAGCCAAAGTGGACAAAATATTAGTAAATTGCACTAGGAAAAAAATCCTATGCCAAATGAATTCTGACTTTCCTGTCCTTTGCAGAACTTAAAAAAAAAAAAAAAAAAAAGACGACCAAAAAAAAAAAGTACCAATGTCATGTATGAGCAGCCACGTAAACTAAAGCCTGAGTTGTGATTTGTTGGGATTCAGCCTATGAGTCAGTGGCAGACCTGTGAGTTGAACTTGCTGCCAGTCCAGGGCACTGGCAAAAACTCCTGGTTGTTCAAGCTTTGTACCGAGAAACTTGTGGTTTGTTGACTTTTTCTTGCTCCCTGTATCGATAAAAGCTGGGAAGTGCTGCTGGAAGTTGCGTGCTGTGTTTTGCAAGTACTTGCCTGAGCTAATGAGGAAGGGAGGGCATGAGAGGACTTGACAGTGCATGTCCCATGCCTAAACATCCCCCCTGTTCTCTTTTCCACTCTCCCCACCAAACTTCCTCCCCCCTCTTCCACACGCTCATTGAAACTGGTTTGGGTAAATCTCATGTGCTAAAGCAGAGTTTGGAGCAATAAGGTGGGCAAAGTTGAAGGAGATACCTGGAAGCTGTGCTCCCGACTCGTCCTCTTCATTAATATCAGGTCACAGAGGTAGCCGCAGTGAGACAACAGATCAGTCCCGTGTTTGAGCCAGCCTAGATCTGTTCTGCTTTACTGCTTTATGTAGTCTCCCCAGTTTCAACAGGGATGCCCTTCTGAGGAAGGTAAGTCAGAGAGGCTTAAAAATGTGTGTGCTGTAATGCCATTGTAATGTATTAGCTGGTTTATTTTTAGATCAAGCTAGCTGTACAGCAGCAAGAGAATGTATTGCTTTTTTGTATTGTTACATTTTCCTCATTTTCCCAGTATCAAATCCCATATTTTTCTCTAAATCCAATTTGTTTTTTGAATTCTAAATTTAACATGCTGTGCTTTTACCAGTGAGATTGTAAATATAAAATCTGTCAGAGAGAAGGTGGGTCTTTTGTGGGATTTTTGAGGGTTGGAGGTATTTAATCAGCTCAGGTATTACAAATATTGCATGAGGAGCTTCCAGAAGAGAGTAGAAAGGAGGAGGAGAGGCTGTTGTAGAGGAGTTGCTTAACTGGTTTCCTTAAAGAAAGATACTTTTGTAATTATGAAAGTTAAAAAATCAGCAGCATGTTGTTAAACAACTTGCATAAAAACATTTATGTGGATGCTGATTCTTCATATAAGCAAGCTGTGCAGGCGTTTAGGCCCCAACATCAGCTCAACATATAAGCAAGTGTGCTTTACTTTAAGCATGGGCTTAAGCGCTTTGTTGAAGACAGAGCTATTAAAAGTATTGAACTTCTAGGTTCTCATGCAACTGTCCTTGTCTGACATCGTGACCCATCTCATGCTTTTCTTGCAGCACTTTCAGCAAGCTGGCTAGGAACTATCATCTCATGTTGGCATCTTTGGGTGTGATGTAATCCAAGAACAAAAATCTAGATCCAGTTTTACCGTGTCATCAATTTTGCTGGCGCTCCATTGTTCATAAAGCACCAAAATGTAACTCTTGCTTTCAAACTCTTGCTGAGTTCAGTGTGATAATAATGAATGTGAAGGGTTTGCATGGAGGAGGTAAAACTTTTTCCTCCCCCCCCCTTTTTTTTTCTCCAGGTTCACACCAGATAGGCATTTTTTACAGCCTGAAAGGGGATGTTTTCTTTTGTTAATAGCTTACAATCAGATGAAAGGACTCATCACTCTATTTTAGTGCTCCACCACATGGCGTGTATCTTTTATAAATTACAGGCTGGCGTTGTGTGCACTGGGGGAGAGAAAGGTTGGTTTTCTTGCTGTGAGCCATCCTGCCTAATTGTCGTATGCAAATAAAAGCAATTATAAGGCTTTTAGGGTGAAGGGATGACAGCTGAGTTTGGCAGTTGAGGAGGCCTCACCCACCTTGTTGTCATAGCAACAGGGAGGAAAAGGACAAAATGGTGTGTATACAGTGGAAACATTTATTTTGGTTAAAGAATTAAAAACACATATACCACTGTTATCATGAAACATCAATATGTGTAATGAATGGGTTTGTTTAAAACATTACAGAAATTAAACTGTATTTATTCCTTGGCCCTTTAAATGATCCTTGTCATCTAACTACCAGTTACAAACCATCACTTGTGATTTTATCTGCTACTTTTAAAGTTATGAACAGATCATAACAATCCATTCAGTAATTAGGAGATTACAAGTTTCTGTGTTTTAGTGTATCTATTCCAATGTTACTAGACCCAGAGCTGCATGAAGGAGAGGGACATTCAGTGGTGTGTCTGTGAAGGGGAAACAGTGAAAAATAATAACCTATTAGCAGTCCATAAAGTTCAATATAAAATATGTTTGTGCTAAAGTGTTAAACAAGTAGAACAAATAGCGTGCTAGTAGCATACAAAATTAAAACGAGTCACAAATGGATATTTTCTATGGCAATTTATTTCACAATTACTCTTGTGGAAGCTTTCATGAATTAAATATGAGTTCTATCTTGAAATTAGGTGTTATAAGGCTAAATTACAAGAGGCAGCCAGTAATTGAGGTGGCTGAAACACGGGGTCTAGTGAACTAATCTCTTGCCGTGTCACGTGGCTGTCCTCTCGCCAATAGGAAACCTCCCCATCACAAAAACAGAGGCAGCTGAGAAAAATTGATTTCTCATCTGAGCCATATTTGATAGCTTTTGAAATCGAAAATTGAAATTAACTAACCTAAGCCCCGTCGTAACAAAAGAGCAAATTAAATATGCAACATGGCTTCCTATTGGCAGCAAGAGGGCCTGCCAAGGTAAATTTGTAAATAGAGTTTAAGATGCAATCCTCTCCCCCTGCTTTTTCCTCTCTCTCAGTGTAAAAGTATAAGTCTGCAATGGCTTTATAAATTATTTATTAAAAAAAAAAAAATTCATCAGCTGCAAATGGCCACTGTGGTTAAGGTCTTCCATGGAGAAAATCATTGCATTAGAAGAGCTCATTAAATGAAGCAGAATTAAAATCATCCACAGTCATCCTTGAGCTTGGAATAAACTGTACATGGAGAGACTATGTTTTCTTCTAAAGAAAAGTTTTATGAATGGAAGTTTACAAAAACAGCAAAAAAACCAAAAAAACCCAAAAAAACCAAAACACCAAATGAAATCAGACCAATCATTTAGACTTTACAGGTAGCTAGGGCTCAAATACATATTTTTATTCTCTCTTTTCATTAACCCCAAACAATAATGGCATAATGGCTTTTTGAGCTTGGTGGAGTATCCACATGCTTGCCTTTTGTCTTGCTTTTACACATCCTAACACATTACAAAGGATTCTGACAGTGAATGCTAATGATTCAAAAGGTGCTTCTGCAGAGCTGTGGATTTACAGTGGGATTCCCTGAAATGAAGGCAGCCAACAAAATCAGTGATGCCATGCTCTAAATACTGTTTTCTGTCCTTTTAAAAGGGGTGTGTGTGTGTGTGTGTGTAGGCTGGGGGGAATAGAAACAAACACAGCCAAGACATCAGCCTTCAGCGTTCCTCTTTTACAGGGTTTCTGCTTTTCTCTGCCCAGATTTGCATTGGAAAACAAATTATTTCATTCCAATACTTGAGTAGAAACATGTATAAAGATATAGAGCCAGATCCCTGTCTGCATAAATTAGGGTAGCTTCTTTAACTTCAGAGGATTTATGCTACTCTACATCATCTGAAGATCTATCTCATGAAATTGTTCCACTTTCCTGCCGAGGCTGTTCAGATCTGAACTGTATAAAATCTAGTGACAACTGTAATGGAGGATATTACACTTAGCCCGTCTGTCATCCCAGGGATCTTGTAAAATCATTTTCTGTTCTAATTTATTACTTTTAGTGTCAATCAGCTGCTGACAAGCTGAGTAACATCATTAGGCATTGAGTTCATCTACTCAGCACTTTTTAAATGCAGTTTAAGTAGTTGTCTCATTATGTGTAGTAGGACGGAAAGTCAAGGTTCAAGGAGTTTTCCTTTTTGGCAGAGATATTGTTGAAGTCTGTACTATTATCTTTGAAGGAAAAAAAACCCACAAGAAAATAGGTCTTTTTTTAAGGATTTGAAAGAATGAAAAGAAGGCAGTAAAATGCAGTAAAACTCACTATAGAAACTTTGGTTCTGATTTCCCACTGCTTTACTTTGTATTTACCTCAGATGCGTGAGTTGAAAGGTGTGAGGATGGAAAGAGGCAGTGATGAATCGGGGATTTTGTATAATGTGGAGCTGATGGCTTCCAGCCATGAACTAATAAGTGGTTGGGGTTCATCTCCTAACTGAGAGCCTGCTATTGCTGTGCAGAGAATATAATGGATGGAAATAAACCATGCACCAATCCTGTAACAGAAAACATTGATTTCACCAGCCCCTGAATAGAGCATGATTTTATTTAACACTATTACACATCAGAAGTAATTCCACAGCGCTGGATGTGGCAAGGTAAGAGTGAAACTAATGCAAATTTGCTTCGAATCATTTTCAGGGTTGTTTTTAAAATAAAAATGCGTGTATCGAAAATGTCAGGGTAGACAACAAAAGCCCTCCAACTTCATCCCCTACTAGAAACCTGAGGGCTTTACTCTGGGCTGGATCCTGAAAAAGGGCCTAATGGCTATCCCTTGGAAGCTCCCTCATCCCTTGGCCACTTCCCAGCAGCGGTTCATGTCAGAAGAGAGTGCTCCCATGTCAGTCTTCATGTTTCTGCTCCATTTGAATATGATTCTTCTGACCATGTCTAGATAATAAACTATTTGTCATAGGAAGCCCCAAAGCTGCTGAGATGTACTGATTCAAGGACAGCTAAGAGTGGTGGTCCTTTCTGGGAAGCCCCAGTTAATGGGTGTAGCAAGAAGCCAAAGAAAGGAAATAAGGTCCTGGGCTGGGTGATGACCATGTGATTTTATCTCTGTAACAGGCAGGACATGGCCATTTTCATGCCTGTTTCTCATATAGTTCCCTGATGTGTGATTAGAGAGACAAAGTAATTATTTGATTGCAGTGGAATGGATTTTGCCAAAATTTAGGAGAGGCTAATTGCAGCCTGGAACAACTGGTTAAACTGGTGTAAGGTGGTCAGGAGAGGAAAACTTCTAGTGTGAATGACTATTTAGGATACTGCTATGTTATTCCCTTACGTTCCAGGGGAAGAAGAGCAAGTATAGTTACGTCATATAGAAATAGCTTAGAGAAATGATACTGCACATTTTCTGGAGGATGCCAAGTATATGTTCCTTTGGATTAGTGGGAAATATTTTATAGGTGGTTCACCGTATTCATGCTGAATTGATGATTTCATCAGAGAAACTGAGACGTAGTTACATTAACTGTGTCTTGGTGTGGCTGAAGCTTTTTTCTAAATGCATTTTATTTAATTTATAAATAAAAATAAATATGAAAGTTTCCTACCAGTTCTATCTGAAACTTTTGGAACACAATCATTCCTAATTAATAATGGATTAAATGTGCGTAGTATAATGTTCCTGTTAAACAGAAGTGAAGAAGGTAATATGAAAAAGCAAATGTGTTGATAAGCATTCCCAGTTCAAATAAAATTATTATTGGTTTAAAGTCCAGGCCCCCTCCCCTCAATAAACTGCTTTATATGACATTCTGTATATTTTAGATATAGTTACCAAAGCTAGCAGCTTTCATGGTATCCATCCAACAGGATATTGTAATCAGAGTGCCAGTAATTCTGGGAAGCATCAAAAAATGTTTCAGAGGATGTTTAGTCAGAAGAAAATCACAGCAGAGGCAAATCTGAACCGTTCGAGCAAAAGGGAAATTTCCTGCAGAACCGTAGAACAAATTCTACAAATAATTGCACCTACTGGACAAGTTAGATAAGGATGCAGTACACATTTTAAAATAGTAATCTTGAAACTGCATATGTAGCTGTAGAGTGCATATGGGTGCATCTTGCTGTAAGTAGTATCTTTGTATTACATGTGAATTGCTCATTTTGAGTTTACCTTTAAAGATAATCCTTTTTTCTTATTAGATCAATCATTAGAATTAAGAGAATATTAATATATGGCAACAGTTACATTATGAAAGGGTATCACTTTCTGCATCTGGGAGTATAATTCTCTTAATAGCCACAAATCATACAGGGACCCCAATATTCAGATTGGTCTAGGTTGTATTGTAAACTCCTAAATTAGGCTTCAAACCAGAATATATTGAAACACATTTAATGTGAATAATTTGGCTTATAAATATATATCAAGGTAAGCAAATGAGAATGGGGGGGTGTCAATTTTTCAACTCGGTTGCTTCATAGCTTTGTGCTTTATATAGCAACAAGGCCCTGATTAAGCACTTAAGCATGTGCTTAAGGTTAAGCATGTGATTAAGTGCTTTTCTGACCTAGGGCTTAAGTACCCTGTAAAGCATTGGAAAAATGAATAAATCAAATTTAGGTCAAATCCAGCCCTGTGCTACATACCTATGGTAATAGCAAAGCAGAAGGTAGGAAGCTTTGCTTTCAGAGGCTCGAAACAGCAGGGCAGGATTACAGCCTGACATTCAGGGGAGCGCTGGGGAGGGGGAGCAAGCGACTGTGACAGCCCCTGCTCTGGGAGGGCACAGTCTGCCAGCCAGAGGCCTCAGCCAGGTCCTCAGCTGGCTGTCACACACGCTTCAGTCTGCAGCAAGCAGGAGCCTGTGGCGAGAGCTGCTGCTTTTCAAAGAGCAGAGTTTATACGGGTGCTGGGTGGTGTGGCCGCATGGCTTGCCCCAGTGGCATGGCCCTTGTCCTGCAAGGATGCTCAGTCCTGCTCTGTCTCCTCCATTTTCCTCCTCACGTTATACCCTGGGAGGGAAACGCTACAGGAGTTGGCCTTTCCTTCAGGGATAAGCACTGGGGACATCTTGCATAGCCTTGTGCAAAATTTGGATCTGCAGTTTAGGTGTTGGTGCTGGAAGGTGCTCTGTGTGGATCCCTGCCCATGGGACAGTCCCACCTGCCACAGGGATGCACCAAACTGAGCTGCTTTCATGTCTGCTTGCAGCAAAGGTTGTGCTTAGATGGCTAATGGTGAGAAATGGAAACATTTGGGAAACAGGAACTGTACTGATGGACGAGGGGCAGACATTTAAAAAAAAGGAAGGTGTTTTCTGTGGATGAGTGTTCCCAGAAGTATTGAATATTGTTCTGACGCTGCCTAGACTGCTGTGATCTGGAAGCTGGCACTGAAAACTTTAATGAAAAAAAAAGATTTTTTTTTTTTTTTTTGGGGGGGGGGGGGGGGTGTCTGTTATTTCCTTGGTCAAAACCAGCCACTGCAGAGATGTGCTTAAAAAAATTGTGAATTCCCACAAAATGTGCTTTGGTAGTTATATCATTCATTCTGCTGGAGAAGGGTAAAGCAAAGAGTGAGCTATAAAGGAGCACAATGATGAGGATAAGGTGAAGTTTCAAGGGACATAGATCAAATATGCATCCTTAGAGGGGAAAGAAATACAATCTAAAAAAATGCATAGGGTTCCTACTAAGAGTGGTATTGTACCACTTAAAACCTTTTCATTCTCTTTCCTTTCTTATTCCTCTCTAAATCCTGGCTTCTCTCTGGAAAGGGGGAAAAAAAAGTCTTTCAAACTCATGAACTTGTGCATACTGGGAAAGAGGAACACATCATGTGCTGTCACTGCAGACTTATCCTCTACAGTACCACCTACAGTGGAAGTCTAGCTGCAGGCTAGAGTTATACAATATCACAGAGAGAGATTAAGCATTACATTTATTGTGGTTGCTGGAAGGCAATATTATTGCTGTTTCAGTGGAGAGATTTATAGCAATACTTAATGAATGCTACTAGTTTTGTTATCAGTTGGTAACCATACACGTTGTGCATGTGGAAATATTACATTAAGTCTATACAAAAACCTTGGAAAAGTTGGATACTAGTGTTTGTGGCAAATTTGGTAGCATAATGAAACTATGTTAGTATAATGGCATGGTATTGTTAGGTTGGGCATATGCTGTTGGACAGAATACAGGCAAAATTAGCCTTATTGGTTTTAGGCATTTTCCAAATGAAGAAATTCTTTGTGATCTATCCTTAGGAATGTGCAGATTGTTACAGTTATCAGTCTCAGTCTATTTATGAAAATATCATGGGTCAGAAACAGTTCAGAAACTAAATGCAAATTAAAAAAAATACAAAGCTTTTAATGATATTTTCCATTTTAGCTCTATTTGAATCACAGCTGTATGTGAGTCATCAGCAAAATAGGAACTATTAAGATGGATCAGCAAGATGTGAAACTTAGGAGTTCCTGGAAAAAAAATATTCAAGTTTTTTTGTAATCATGCTGGTCTACTGACATCTACTAGTTTTAATGTAGTAGACAGCCCTAATGAGAAATTGAAAGGTAGCAGTCAGTGCAGACAATTGACTTTTCCCCAGAATCTTTACTTAGAAGCACTAAAGACTGAGCAGCCTAGAAAAACTGCAAGAAAAATCTTATCTGAATTCTTTTAGATATAACATTTATTCTGTGCTCTGACCTGGTGCATTAATATTACATTATCATGCATAGATAGCTGTATGGTAAATGTATATTTGTACATTGAGCTGAAGTGAAATTTTCATTAACGCTCATCACAGGCAAATTATTAGGCTTAGAAGCAGCTCTTTCTGTTGCAGTGCAACATATCTAAGTTCATGACTGGTATCAAGAGTCATTCACTTGAATGCTTGTAGGTGCAGCTTTTTTTCCTTCAGGAAGGGAGATTTATTACAAGATCCTGCTATTGAAACCTCAGTCAAGATTAGGTGTAAAGACAACAGAGCACAGAATAGGTAAATAGCATCTGTGGTACTCGCCATCAAAAGATGTGATAGGGTATTCTCAGATGGAACAGACAGGTCTGATATTGCATATTAGCGGAGTTAAAGCGTATGAATATTTTCAATACCTCATGCCTCTGTGATGATGGAGAGAAGGCAGAAGCTTTGGGCTTGGATGTTTTAGATAATTAAGAGCAACAAAAGATTATGTTGGAAGCAGATTTGCTGCAGATAGTATATTCTTGCTAGAGAAATGGGATATCTAGTATAGTGGTCTGATGGCCCTTTTTATTTTCTTTTTTAAAAGGAAAGAGCACTTCTATTTTCTAACTGCATTGTAGGATGCATAATCAGACTCATAGCAAGTAATGAAATGACTTTTCTTCCTCTAATAATATTCTGTTCCAGAATTTATCAGAATTTTGCAACAGTACTTGCAGTCTGAGATAACTATTACATAGATATATTCTAAAATTTGGATACCTACTGTATCAGGGAATTATTAAAGAGAATTTGCATATGTGAATTAATTTGACTAGTGTTGAATAAAAGCATCTCATTTTTTTGAACTTCCATCACCTTTTTCTAAATGGTAGTGAAGTGGTGATTAAAAAGGGTTAATTCTATATTATTTTAAAGTGCACATTTTTTCTTAATTTTCAAATTAATTTTCTGATGTGTGCTTTTTCTGTCTGCAGTTTATTGCATAAACTCTCTGCTCTGACCTTTGCAGGGTAAAAGACTGGGGCTAGATGGTGGCAGCATCTGAGAATGGGGATTATAAAACTACTTCCATAAATTTTTGACTTGCCTCTCTCTGCATTTTATTTCCTTTCTTGGCAACTGTTCATAGCTATATCCCAGAGCTATGTTTCCTAGCTCTGATTTGTGGACCTTTATCCATCTGTGGGGCCATGCTATGCAGTTGTTGCACAACTTTTACAGGTCCCCAGGCATAATGTGATCTCACTGGGTGAAAGCACTAGTGCCTCTCTCCAGGTAGAGGACCCAGGGCACAAAAGACATCCTGTAGATTAGGAAAAGTCCTGCTTTTGCCAAAACCTGCACGGAATACTCCAAGAAATGTTGAGGACTGGGCAAAAACATGGAAACACAGTATAGAATCAAACATGATGATCTTCTGTTTGCTTTCAAATAAAACAGTGAAAATAAACTAAAATCCCAAACTAAAATTCTGCAGGGTCTTCTGCACCTATAGATGACTGCAAAGTCTCCTGTGCCATAAGGAGCATAGCAGACTGCTGAAGTAGTTTTGCTCTGCTGTGTACCCTCAAGCTAGTACAAGCTAAGATGCTTCATAGAGGTCTGTGCAAGGTCTGCACGCAGTCTGAGTGATGAAGGCCATGATATCACACACCTGTTGGTAACTACCATCACTCATAGCTACTCCACCTTGAACTATGTTGCAGACCTGCCCTTGGAGGAGTTCATGTGAGTGGTGTTATTAATCTATCAATGTAAGCGTTGCCAAATGTTTTCCTGATAAAAAAATCTCAGAAAATGCCATCACGCCCTCATGCCCATTTCAGACCTAGGTTAGTGTAAGGATACACCAAGTAGACAGGAAGAAAAGTTAGATATAATTTTTAAGTTAAGAATATGTAGTCTAGCTTTTTACATGATTAGCTGTTTATGCACAGATAGGAAATTTTGGTATATTTTAGAAATAAATTGATACTGGACAATGTACTTTTTAACATTTTACACCATCTATATATAGCAAATCCAGAGACATCTTTTAGTGTTTAATTAATAAAGATGCAAATTGTTTGTCTAAATAATAAAATATTTAAGGTCAGAATTCATCTTTTTAATTAAAATTTTCCCAAGGCAAGTAAGATTACTGCAGCATGGAGAGATTTGCTGATACTTGTGCAATGTGTTTTTTATAATGCTGATGGTGACTGACAAAGTCAGTTATATGCCACTCGAGTTGTCTGTTATTAATATTTTTGTATCAGTGATGAGAAGAGCAGCAGTAACTATTGCAGTTGTTGAGCCACAATAAATAGCAGCAAATGCATTCTAACCTCTGACTCTGTGACAAACAGCATGGGTACTATCTGCAGCTCTGGTTTTAATTTCAATGGCATCAAAGCTTCAGAAAATAACTCTGGCACCATGGCTCAGATAAAATAAAATGCTTACACACAGACATAAATTACCATGGGAATAAAAAGACTACACCAAAATTACATAGTTTCATAATGCTCTTAAATCAAAGTCTAGAGGACAGTGAGCACAGCTCACAAATTGCAACAGTCACACTACTTGCTGAATGGCTTTTTTTGGCACTAACTAACCTAACAGGTTTCTTCAAGAAGTGGTACTTGATGGCATATACTCAGATTGTGTGGGGAAATTCAGTGGGACTACACTCCCTTTTCACGAAAATTAATTCCCAGCACACATTAGAAAATGTATTTTCACAGTTCTGACTGCAACATTGCACTGCATGAACACGTGTTCCTGTAAATACGATACTTTGTTGGAGTTTCATTGCTGCTGAACTCATTGAATTTGGAGCTGCATGTAATTACTTTAAGGCATAGTAAATCCTGCTCACCTTACTAGTGATGGCACTCCAAGAGCTACTGTATTTGCAGACAGAAGCCAAGAGAACATTGCAACAAGCTGCAAAGTCCTGGGCAAAGCATTTTGCAGGAGGAGGCACTTATCCTAGATCAATTCCAGTTTGGGTCTTTACTAGATGGTGTAGACTAGATGACCACATAAATCCTCCTGAACTCACCTATGGAAACTATGTTTTTAATTCTTTCCTAATCCCTGCCTAGGTATTCTTGCTGCAGCAGCTTACATAGTTGTCTTTGCTGGAGTTATTAATACTCTTACCTGTAACTTCCTCACCCCTTATTCTCACCACAGTTTATGGGAGTTTTTTGTCTAGTCTAAGGGGCTTGACAAGCTGGACTGGCTATAAATAAGAAATCCAGTTCTGATTCTCTTTGAGTGATGGAGAAACGGGCTACGTCACTGGAATTGTGAATAGACTTCCACTACCTTCCCATGATTTTCCCTGTGCCTAGAAAGGCAGAATTCTTCTACAGATCTCTTGGGGAAAAGACCCTAGAGACTTACCGTAGCTCTAAGCAGCCCCCAGAAGTTCTGCTGACATGCATGGAAAGTCAGTGCAAGGATAGAGGCAGTAATTTGGATATGCCCACAGCGTTTTCACTTCTGGGATTGACTATATATTGGCGTTCAGACCAAGCACTGAGCACCAAGATGGTTACCACAGTTCAGAACATACTTTTCCACGCATTGAGGGAAAGAGGAAGAAAAAAACCTTCTGACTATATTAGTCTGTATTAATACATAATGATAGATGTTAATGAACCATGTTGCCCTCTAATGAAATCACTTCTTCATTACTGCAAAAGGAATCGGGCCACTTCCACTCTGCTACATATCCCATTTGTGGTACCTGTAGTCATGGTTCAGTCTGGCTTCCCATGAGAGTATAAAATTTCAGCACAGTTCTTTATTATGTTTAAATCCCACTGACACACAAGTAAGCTATTAGCCTATTGTTGTTATTTGTGAGCTTGTTAATTACCCACTTAAGTTTTCCGTACATCATTTTGTAAACTTCCATGTAAAATTCCTCAGTCGAAACAAGTTGGAGCTCATTGATGCTGCAGTCTCAAGTTGAGCTACTTGAGGTTCTAAGAATCTAGTGGCTCAAAAGAGATTTTCATTACTGTGGTCAGAAGCAGCTCTATCTCATAGCAGGCAATCTCATAGTAGAGGATTTTAAATGCCTAATAGCTGTTGGCTACATAGAAATCAGTTTTCTGTCCAAGTCATAAAAATAGTACTGGTTGCCAGATACACTTAAAAGGAAGTGATCAGTGAACCTGATTTTTTCAGTCTTAGAAGGTTCTTTGGCAGGTTTTCAGTGCAACTTCCATAGACTGAGTCTTTACACAGAGGAACAAAAACCTCATGTATTTAAGTTCATCTTGTGGACTTCTTTTAAGAAGTAAGGAGTTCTGGTACCTTTTTTTTATCTCAGGGGGGAAAAAATGTCTTTTGTCTGATCTTTTTTTTTTCCTTCAAAAACCATGTTCAAAAGAAGAATAGGGAAGGACAAAAGAGGAAAAAAATAATAATCTGGCATTCTTCAGTGAAAGAAGAGAATCCTGTTTTGACCACTGCACCTGAAACAAAGTTCCCACTCAAAACACTGGAAAAAAACCAGACATTTACTTTTATTTTGAGCTATAGAAAAATTAGTTTCCACTGAAAGTTGTTAAATGCATTTACCTTTGGAAAAATACTTGTCAGAAAAGTCTGTAGGGGGGGAAAAAAAAAGGCAACAGCCCATATCACTTCAGATTTTTGGCTAGAGCCTGAGATACAGGTGGGTTTTAAAAAGCACGGGTCATGTGCAGGAGCATATGAAAGCTCACCTTTGCACTCCTGTAATCTTAAAAAAGTCTCTTGTGCCAAGCTGGAAGATGGCTCTAACTTCTACCAACATCAAATAGCACCTGGACCATTCTGTCTATGCCTGCTGTTCCCCACAGGCCATCTGTGATCTGCATACCACCCTTCACAATTATTGATACAGTGAGTAATTACTTCTGATGTTAGATATAGCTCCAACTTTCCATTAAAAAGAAAAGACACAGATGAGGTATCCTCTCTGGAATTCTTAGTGCCAGAAGTAGAAATAACCTGGTGGGTCAAAGGGTGTCCAGGTTGACACATGCTGTATTCAGTCAAGAGCCTTGTCCTTACTTCAGGCTCAGGACACCTTTTCTAAGAGTGCTTTTGATCTAAAAGGCTAATGAAAAGAACCTGAGCGATACGCATCCTATGTTGTTCGTAACTTTGTGCCATGCTAGTCAGCAGAATATACCCTTCCAACAAATGAGGAAAAAATCATATCTTTGTCTTTCCTAAGTAGAAATTGCTGACTTCCTATTAATTTTCTTTCATAAACCTGATGGTTGTGTAGAAATGTTTTATGTAAATACATTTTACTGTTTTCCCTTGATTATGTATAACGCTGACTATGCCTCTTGCTGTGTACTGGAGTAGGTCTTTAAGCCAATGCTGAGCTCTTGCTTTATCGTGTGAGACACTACAGAGGACTCCAGGCGTTATATCCATCTAAAGTATGTGACCCATGCTGTCCAGAGATTTCAAACTTTACAATTATTTTTTTTTTCGCAAGTGAGTGCCATAGGGGAGAACTGTTACTCCCAGTTCATGTTTTGGAAGGTGAAGCCCAGAGACTGTATTTACACTGCTGTGCAGCAGCAACCTGTAGATAAGGGAAAGAAAAGTCTGTCTCTAATGGTTAGTTCTTGGAGTTTCCTTACAGCTATCTATGGGACAGTTTCTGGCTCTTTGTGGCTGCACCAGCAGTTTCCCTCTAGTTTGCTTGCCCTGCTATGATGTTATGGTCAACAAAACGCGCAAGGCTGCTATCGTGAAATTTCCTGACATGGTCTACCACGAAGATATATGGGATTACAGGCACTATGAAATCCTGCTGACATGTCAGAAAGGGAAAACCTTGCCAGAAAAAGAAACTAAACACGAGGTGGTAGAGCTCATGTCCACCTTCACTCTTGAGGTCCATCAGCTCAGGTTACAGAAATTTTTGTCAAAGAGACTAAGTGATTCACAGAACTGAAGGCTGGTAGAAGCATTTGAACCTCAGTCTCCCAAGTTTCAGATGAGCATAATAATATTTATACCCAGTAAAACTTGGTTGAATCCTATGGATTTACTCCAATATGAGCAGGGCAACAAAGAAACAGGTAGGATATTCTATGAAGTCTGAGTCTAATCTACTTTTTAAATGGTTGCAGAATATAGTTACAGGTTCTAAGGAAAAACTATAGAGCTGCAGTGTTTTGGTCAGGGTATGTTTTTGTTTGCTTAGATTTTGGCACAAGACTAACCTTAAGAAATCATCATACTTTTGTCAGGCCAAATGTTTAAGGAAGGAGAGCCTGGAACTGCTGTTGCAGTTGACTGTCACTGGAGAGGATGGTTTGAAAACCAAAACAGGTTCTGCTCCAGCAATCTTGGCTCTTCCAGGACAAAATCGGTCCTGTTCCTTAGCACCCAGAACCAAGGGGTGGAAGGAGGTCATATAGTTTTGTTTTTACTCCTTAATTGATGATAAGATCCATGCTGAAGACTAACCTGGGGATATTGTGTGTAACAAATGAGCACATGCAACAGCGACTACAGGTTTGCAAGCTGATGGTGAAATTTTGAATGTGTGATTGGTAATCTGAAAACGTAAAACAATTACATGTAGCCCTTTTTACTCAGCTACACACCTCATTTCTTGGTCTTACGCTGACTCCAAAGGCAGAATTCATTATCAGATTGGTCAAAGTGCTACTCTGGGCCCATTGATTACTTAACAGAATAGACATGAGTTAAAAGGAGGATGAGGGGCCATTTCAATATGGGTTGGGTTTCTATTATTTTAAAATTTAAATAAGAGTCTGAATCACCATAATATAAAGAGGCAAAAATCAAACAACTATGGTTCATTCCTGTGCTTTGATTTTTATACCCATGCATGTTAAAAAAAAAAAAAAAGAAATAGAAAACCAAACATGTGTGCTGCCTTTTAATAAAGATCATATTAAAAATTCAATAAATAGCAATATCTCTGATCTCTTAACAAAAGCGTCTGGTGTACAGGAAATTAAATGAAAAAAAACTTGTTAATCCTTTTTGATTTCTGTACATGGTAGCTGGAAGCAGAATTCTTTAACTTGCAGGATTCTCTTTTTGTCCTCCCTCTTTTACATTTCTTCTCCTTTTTCTTTTTTTTTAATCTTCTCCAGCACAAACGTTGTCTGGGTAACCTCGGTGTAAATGCAGTCTGTTTCTCTGATACATTTTAAAATAAATAATAAAAGAATAATAATAATAATAGTAAAAAAAGAAAAAAGCCATTGTGTCATTGTCTCATCCCTGTGGCCTTGCTGTGAGGGATCCGTCTCGAACCAGGTGATAACCTGATAGACTTTATCTTGTCTTTTCTGGGCCTCCCTGAAGCCTGCCAACACTTCGGCTGGCTGTTAGGCATTTTAAATATCCCCCATGAGCCCTAACCTTACCCCTTTTCTCTTCTTGTCAGCTGGAATGTCTCAGAGCTGTCAGAGGCTTGTTGCTTATTGATGTTTCCGTGTGTTTTATGTCTTTTCTGAGATATGACAGCCCCTGACACAGTGCTGATTTCAATCAGCCGGCTTCTGGAGAGGCCTAAGATTTTGTCCTCGTGCGGTCCCAGCCGCCAGCGTACTTCAGAGGCCTCCATCTAATGAAAATGTTTCAGTAGGCTGAATAAAGGCCCGCTGCTCAACAAACAACAGTTGATGAATTCACAAGACAAAAAAAAAAAAAAAAAAAAGAAAGAGGAGGAAACCCTCCCCCCCCAACACTCTGCCTTTGTTATAAGAAAAGCAAGAAGAGAGAGTGACCTCCTGAGCCAAAGGTTTTGACACTGAATCAAATCCCTTTAGGCCTGAACTGGCAGGCTGGGCCTGGCTTTAGATTGCTTTATCACATCTTAGAGCGACGCTTGTATGTACCTCAGAGTACCCTACGTGTAAAGAGTGGATATTTTACCCCCGTTGCTTATTAAGTCAAGTCTCGGTGTCTGGTAGAAAATGAAGGTCTGTCTCATGGAGCACTGAGAGGAGAGGAAACGCATCCTTACTAAAAACAGGGAGTGAAATTATTTGCATGGAGAAACCTCTTTGAAAGAAAATGGGTCGTGGACTTTGCTTGAAGTCGATGTGAGAGAACAGATATTTTTGTTCACAATCAGCTGAAAAAGGGAACAAGCTTTGGGGCTACGTAGTGCATTTGTTTTGTGGGTTTTGATCAGGTCTTTTAATTGCCGTCAAGCGTTGGGGTGCTAACAGAGCCACGTGACCACACGGGACGTGTCCCTGGCAGAGTCGGCCGCTGAGCCACTGTTTGTGCTGTCTCCATCACCCAGCTTTGGGTACTGAAGCTGCTGCTCATGGCTCCTTTCAGCATTTCAGATGGGGGAAAAGCAAAGGCAACAGCCATCCTTCACCTCCACCTGGGGACTGCATGGAGGAGAAGCCTCTTGTAGGGTTATCTTGCACTCTCTCAGGAGCCCCTTTCCCTCTCGAGGCGTTATCTGAAGCCACATCGATTCCCTAATCCCCTGATTTTAGCTGAAATTACACTACTGTGAGGCATCATTATTATCCAGGCTCTGATGCATATGTCAGGGATCAGCCTTTACCATGCTAGGTACTGCACAAGCATAGCAGGAAAACACAGCAGCTGCAGTAACACCTTGAATTGCTAATACCGATACCGTGGTCTTTTCCTTCAGGATGCACAGCTCATATTATGAACTTTATCTATGTGGAGTAGTCCGCTGATTTTTTTAGAGGGATTGTACCTGTCTGAGCCTGGGCTGTGGGATTAGGTTTGTCAGCAACAGTGAGATTTGTCAAGGTTCATGTTTACTGTTTTATTTACATGAGCTTGGTCCATTTTTTCCCTGTTTATTTTTGCACAGATGGAAAACAATCTCTCCCTGTTCTCTAACTAAATAAACACAGCCCACCCCACTTTTGAACAACACCAGTGAAATCCATATCTGTAGTGACTCAGATGCTTTTGTTAATAACAGTGAGAGCTCTCCGTGTAGCCTGATTCTGTCCTTCAGATGGGAGACTTTAATCCTGAGTCTTATTTTTTCACAGCATTCAGCTACTGGTTTTTGAGCAACAAATTACATCCATGCCTCCAAGCCAAACAAGGAGTGAAAATTTCTATTTAAAAGAATGTGGAAATAATACTGTCCATCTACCTACAGTACAATTCCATTTTTAAAGTGCTTTGATATTTTTAACAATATTAATATAATAACAGCAGCATGTGCCTATTGGGTTAGTCTGTATTTTATAACTTGGTATCCAATTTCTCCCTTGTTTCCTGCAGGACTGTCACTATTAATTTCTAGTCCCATTTTTTCCGTCAGTGTGAACATTGTCATTGGACTATTGTTTGTAAGTGATAAGCAGCCCCTAGTATTATTATTATTTCACTCCTGCTTGTTGAGCATCAACAATCTACCAAAAATATTAAAAATTTGGTGGAAGTTTAACTCTCTCTTCACCAGATGTTTCCCATTTCTTCAACTCAAAGGAACATAGTTGCTACTGTATTATCCAAGAATAAAAAAAATAGGAAACTAGTAGAAAGGCAATCTGTCAAAGGGAAAAAAAAAATACCTCAGGGGGTAAAGAATGCCTTCACAGTATGGCTTTAAGGTTTTAATTTATATTGGTCCTGACTCATGACACAGCCAGAGCAAGCCTGGGCCTGGGAGTCAGGTCTCCCACTGACCCTTGCATAGACTGGTTGAGAGAGAGATGTCAGCTGAAAACTCCCAGGGATCATGGGGCTGCCAAGCACTTTGAAAATGACTGCCAATTTGGCCTAGTCTCAGCTGAATGCATGCCCAAGAGGGAGGGAATGCCAGTAATAAAGCAGTTTAGAGGGGAAAGATACCGCTTTCGAGCTCCCAAACCTTTCCAGCCTTTTTATATGACAATACTGTTTGCTTACATGTATGCTCTTATAAAGATACACGCCTGCATGCGCATGTGTATACACTCACTCCTTTCAAAACCAGGAACAGTCTGCCAAGTAATGCATGAGGTTGATGCCCTCTTCTATGTTCACTATGCAGCCAACCAACCCCTCTTTCATTTCAGAAGTTATTAACAATAAAAGTGAATGAATTCCAAAACTTATAAAAAGACAAACTTGAGACCCTACAGACAGTTAAAGAGCAGAACAGGTGAATACCAGAGATGACATGAGGTTCCCCTCCTAGTAAATAAAGGTAAAAAACATTCTGATTTTTTAATGATGGGAGATAGTGTAAAACTACAAAAAGATACAACGTTGTTGATATCTAAAGTTTCTCCAGATTCAGGTAAGTGAAAGTAAAGATTTCCAGGGTTTTTTTTGCTCTTGCCTATAAGACTTAAAAAACCCAAGCAGACGCTGTGTTCCTCTTAATGTGAGTTGTTGTAAAGGAAACCCAATTTTAAATTTAATTGTCCTGAAATCAGTTTTTCTTCTGTTTTATTATATTCCATTATGATGTTTCAAGGTTAAGAAAGGAAAAAAACCCCAAACTTTACTGGATCAGCTCAAATAAGAGTGACTTTGCAGTTCCTTCAAGCTTATTGCTGTTTCTTTTACTCATGTAAGTAGTGCCACTGGAGTAAATTATATTATTCATTTGAGTAAAGGCTGCAAGATGAGGCCTAACATGAAGATGTTGGAAAGAGAATAGGGGGAAGAATGGGGAAAAAAACCCAGCTGTATTAATCAATGTCCCAGAACATTGCGTGAAGTGTGCCAGAAGTAAGAACTATTTGGTGCATATAACACAACAGTTAAGAATATCTAGATGAAAAAAACCCCAACAAACAAAACACCACTTGGCAAGCGCATTCATCTGCTGCAGCATCTGCCTCTAATATGCTTTATACTTGCATAGATATGTTTGGGAACTGAAAGGTAACAAGAATTTATCAAAGGACTAGCAAGCACTGATGTTACCATTCACAACTGTTACAAATATAAATTGTCATAATCATATTACTTGTTCCTCAGTTTAATTTTTGCCAGTATGTCTTTTGTCTGAAATGCCAAAATGTAATCTAGGATTCGATACATGCTGATACAGCTGAAATATTTTGCATTAGTCACCATGTAAAATGCTTCCAGAAATATTCTTTGGTATTTCTGACTGTAGTTGAATAGAATATTAACAAAGATAACAATACCTCCGCTGCTTCTTTCATTCCATTAAAAAGTTATAGTTTCTCTTTTGGAAGCTTTTTTGAAAAATACCAGTAAGGAGGATGGCTTCAATGTAGGTGACTCATGACCTATGCAACAGTCCCACAGTTACAGTATGAACATGCAATTAGTACTCAGGTAATTTCAAAGACGTATTCAGACTGGTATAGAGCAGAGTGGTATCCAGTGAAAAACAAATATGTGGTTGTCTTCAGTGAACCATGTTTGTGTTTGAAGAGTTTTGCAGTTACAAGTCCCTCGTGAAAAGAAGTCTTTCTACAGATTTACATCTTGCAGTAGCACAAAGACTTTCTTCACATTTTAGAGCTGGAAGTAGTTGTGATGGCATCTCCAAAGGCTTGTGTTTATCATAGTTTTGAGCACCAAAGGGGCTGAGAGTTAGTTATCTGCTATGAGGAGTCAACGCAATAGCAACTCTGCTATGCCAAACACCAGAGTGTGTCAGTGAGACACCTGGGATCTCCTGGTAGCACCTCTTCTACTGAAGAGTGCCTGTGTCTGTTTGCAGAACTTGTCATTCAGTCTTAAAGTATATGCCACATGCGTATGCTGCAGTCTTCAAAACCCCATAGGTCTTGTTCTGCTTTTGTTTATATAGTTGTACAATAGAAAAATAGGAAATGCATAGGTGCAAAAACTAACCTTGGTTAAATGACTGTCTTGGATGAGGTAAAGCACCACCAGTAACTTGAATGGGAAATTAAATCCAGAGTTTTCCAGGCCACAGGTCTGGGAAGCTGAGCCTTGTATAGACCACTGATGGGAGGAGGATCTTCTAAAATGAAAGGAGAAAGGATTAGCATGTAAGAAATCATTGATCACGTATTCATAAATATGTGATTTTTTTTTTTTTTTTTTTTTTTCTAGACAACTAAACCTCAGATGAAAAACCTTTTGATGTGAAACATGGAGATACTGTGGTTGGGACTAAGAATTTTAGTGCCTGCTTCCTGAATTATAGCTGGCCTGCATGGCATGCTCCCCTTGAGCATATCATGGAGTTATGACTGCAGGACAGACTTTCCCCTCTTTTTTCCTACCTTGTTCAGATTAGGACTGTGTCTTCTGTTCTTGAGTCCCTCTAGACTATTCCTAAAATAACTTGAAGTAAAATTTATCAGAGTCAAATGGACATAGCAACTTTTCAGACATACACGATTGTATATGGATTACTTTCTCAGTAGAGAGTTCTTGGTAACCTCTACAAGTAAAGTTTTAGTTTAGAGTATGAACAGTAAGAAGGATGCCAGAGGCCAGTAAAATAGATACCACGAGTGGATCCCTTCCCCTCCTACATGTTTATTTCGACAATATTCTGCCCCAAAAGGAAATGTAGGGCACAGGTATTAACTCATGTTATTTGGAAACACAAAACATTAAGTAGTCGTGAGGCATTTCTCTGACTCCGTATCACTGGTGCATCTTTGGGAAGCAGTCTTCATTGAGCAGCTGACCACGTCCATGGGCAGATGAGCAGGTGGTGCCTACAAACCTGAGTTAGTTTCCCAAACATCTGGCTCCTAGCTCCTTTCAGGACCGAGCTTTACAAAACAAGAGCCCTGGTCTTGCTCTGAGATGCGCGTGGGTAGGTTCCTTGGTGAGCTTCAGCAGGACTACACGTGCCTGAATTCTTTGCAGGATGGAGATGCTGAAATACTAAGGGCCATAATTTATAGGCTTTCAAACAGAGGCTGGTCATCAAACCTCTCTCTAAACTAAAATACTTGTAAATTATTTTTTTCTTGTATTTGTCTGCAATTTTTGGACTATTTGTTGCTTCATATCTGAAACCTTCTCTCCTCCCCATATAGTGCAAGAAATATCTCTTTGCTGTTTTTGAGGAATCTGAGATGCTTTCACTTGATGGAAAGACAAAATGCAACTGTGAAAAGACTTTGAAATTTTGGGAATGGTGTTTAAGGCAATGGGAATGTTTTGCAGATTTCTGTTTTGCTTTGTGAATTTAGCAAAACCTGAAAACAATTCTACATAATACATAAAGTTTGAAGTATCTGTCTTCCCCTCTAGATATCAACACAATAACGTTCATAGAAAAAAAACAAGATAAAACCCTAGTTGATATATCTCGTCTATTAAAGTGAAATACTCTAATGGAAATCAACACAGCTCCAAATCTGGCATTAGTTTTTCCTCTTTAACACAGATCATCATGAAGTTTGGACAAGTGAAACGTTATGTAGTTGTGGCTTTTCCATGTCAAGAACACATATCAGTTCCTTTATATTGCTTTATTTTGAATGCAAGGTTTTCTAAATTATTTCTTCTCTTGGGTTTGGGCCTTCATCCAAGAGACTTCAGGCCAAATCTGTCTTTGCTATGACTCAATTTACTTCATTTTGCATGCACTGGGGAAAGTTTAAACCTCAGGTGGCAAAATACTAAAGTATGAAACCCTGAAACAGAATCTGGTATGAAGAAAACAAATGGACGTTCTACTGCCCTTTGCTCACTGGGACTTTCTAGTGGAGGTAAGAAGCCACAGTTTAGTTCAACTCTGCATGATAAATCACATACATGTTTGATAATCATGCTACTTTTAATTGTATGTCCTACAGCGTTAGTAAGTTATCTTACACAGTTAGCGCCTGCCAAATGGACTTGATTTCTTGGAAGAAGAACAAAAGATGAGTGAGAACAAATGAAAACAAAGTTTACCTACTTTATATTTTTTTCAGTGACACTAATGTGCTGGACATTTTCCAAACATAAAGAAAGCACAGTTGTGTCCACATGAATTCACAATACCCAGACAGTGAGACAAGAAGAGCAGTACAATAATACTAAAGGAACAGCATGACAGAAGACTTAGGTGGGGAATTTTAGACATATCATGTGAGTGGGGAAAAAAGTCTGATGAATGACTGGTGGTGATTCATTGTTGTAGTAAATAGAAGAAAAGAAAAGGTGAACTTTAGGGACATTATATAGATATATATATATATACACATATGTTCTTGCATTTACCATCACTTACATTGTCTGTGTTCAGATTATACAACATATAGGGCTTTGAAGTAATACTGACTTGTAGAAAGCCTATCTGATAGAGGTAAATGGGAAAAGATGGAAAGGCATAAGGCAGGACCTTATTCTCCAGGCCTCATCTGGTGTCTCATTTGCTGCTTCTAACACCATCAAGACACTCTGAGTACCATTATACTATTATTAATAATAGCTGTATCATGATTTCTGCTCAGCAGTAACAGCCTTAGGCAGTGCCTGCTCAGTGATGTGTGCGCAGTCACTCTCCACCTCCCGTGATGCCAACAACAGGACGTTCTCAGCTCCTGTTGTAGCACTTCTTGTTTCATTTGTTCCCTTGTCCACACCTCTGATCACTCGCAGCAAGTTCTTCTCTTATCCTGATACTGAAGTTCTTGAATTTATTTCCATGCTGTTGCCTTTCTCCCCCTGGGCTCTTTTTCAGTAGGACCAGGAAACACAGTATACATTGTGGGCAGACAATAAGCTTCATAACGAGAGATCAGAACTACTCTACAACTCGGTGTCTTTGTCAGCAGGAAAGAGGTGGTTGTGCTTATAAAAAAATGTGCAGTGACAGGTCTTGGGCAGGGATGAGATAAATGGACCCCCTGTGTGCCCAACAAAACCTGTGGCTTGCCCTGCAACCCAGAGGACTAGTTTCTAGTGAAAAATTAATAGTTTTCTAAAACAAGATTTCTTTGTATGCTATAATATATAATATTATGAATAAAACAAGAAAGACAAAGACTTTGACAAGATAATCTGTAGGAATTTACAGAAACTTTTCCTAACTGCTGCAGTGATTTAATTTATTGCAGAGGAATGTGGTTTTTTGCGTGATCAAAGCCAACTTTCAACAATACCAAACGAGGAGGGAAAGGTGGATATCAGTCAGTAATTAGTAGCAACATTTATTGTGTGTGCTAGTTGCCTGAGGAAAATCCAGAGTGTTTATCTTCAGTGTTTGGTTGTAAGGTGGTGCATTGATGAGCAGAGGAATGAAGCACTTCTCATTGCTTTTTTGTCAGTTAGGAACAGCAGTTGCAGAAGAGAATACTCATTTCTTTTACCATATTCATCACCTTAGTATCCGAGTACCCTCCAGTAGTATATTAAGCATGACTAACATCTGTTCTGTGTTTGTTTTCTCACCTCCTCTCCAAAGGGAATGTATATAAAGTGAACTGTTCTGGTTTGTTTTGATATATATGTTATACTGCTAAATGTTTATGTCAGCAGACAAAGTCAAAGAAATCCTTTCTGAACTTACAGCACTGGTTCCTTATAAAGCTATCTATCTCTAAGTCACGAAGACCTGGATGTTTTTTTTTTTTTTTTTTTCTTGTTCATGCACTCAGAATGGCCGGAGGCAGTTATACTGGCTATTCAGTTGGATTTTTACAGGGGAAATAGTGGTACAGAGAAAGCATTTTTCTTATTTCAAAAATACAGTATGATAGCTTGAATCAAGACCACATTTTGCACCACTGACATCATGTCTTTGCATCTTAAATGATATAGGTCACCAGTGACCCCAATGAACTATTAAAATGATGTACCTAAGAAAGATATTTGGAAGCCAAATGTATCAGTGGCAATGTGCAACCAATCTGTCAGTGCAGTGGTGATGTAACTTGGCATTATCCCCTATCAATGAGCTACAGAAATATATCTGGTACTTGAGCCTTTGGGGAAAGATCAATATGGTCAGTCCACATATCAGCTAGGAACATTTAGAAGAAGCAATAAAGAGAGTAATACAAAGATATTTTGTGCATCTAATCAAAAAGGTGGTGCAATTGATCCCTCAGAGGGTATGAAAATGGTCATTGTAAAAATGAGATGCTGAATCAGCCTGAAAGAGGTATTGCTTACATTAATACTGAATTGTTTTAGGATGGGAGTTTTGAATAATCTAGTAGTAAAATGACAGGACAGTCGCATGTTCATCTTTAAGAAGTAGACATTGCTGCAAAGTGATCTGTTCATGAGTAGGGTTGTTAGACTTGTTTGGCAATTGCATCCATATTTTTTTGTTCAAGATTTGTGACAGTTTTTCATCAGAGGCTGGATGCAGACAGCGTGAGTATGCCTACATTTCTGCAGTTATCCTTCCTGAATTTATCATGTAACGAGTAGCTTCCAAACCAGGCAGTTCCAGCACTGCGTTGGTTATGGTCCGTCACTGTCATGCTTCCATAGTTAACATGTTTTAGAAACGTTTGCAATGTTGCTTGTTCTCAGTACGTATCTTTGCCTAGGTTGTACAGCAATTTTGTTGTGTCAGATTCTAGCTGACTACCCATCCTAAATCATGTAATTAGTAATTTTTTATACCGTTGGATATGGTAGTCCTGTGCCTCTGTAATTCTAGAGAGCAACCTTTTCAGTATGATGAATGGAAACTTATCAAAAAGGAATGTCTCTGCTATCAACACTTCAGGTTAGCAAAGCAGTAAATGCTAACCAGCACAGCCACACGTCAGACTTTGCAGAAATGTCATACTTCCAGCCTCTACATATTTGGACAGATCTGTCAGTTCTTACCTATGGACTATGGATTGGCAGCATCTCAGTTGTAAAGCGCACATTGTGAATCAACATTTGGAGAAGCGCATGCCTTCTGTGCATAATGGGAAAAATTTTGCAACCCTAACATTTACGCTTAATAAAAGATAATCTCTTCCAACATTGCATAGTAAGAAGAATGCAAATCCTCTCCGGTGTCGTATAGCTACAAGGAGAAGAGTTTCCCTGTGACTCGGAGAGAAGCCTGACATATCAATGTCTGCCTAGCAACTGAAAGGTGACACGTGGAGCCTCCTTTTCAACTCATTTCCTCTTGATGAGAGGAAGGGATCCTCCTGCGAGTTATTACCTGAAATAATACCATATGGTAAAATGTAAACAACATCTGCATATTCATGTAATAATTTCATCTGTTTAATTAGTTCCAGCAAAGCAGTTTACCCTCTGAGGCCCTCGCTGTCAGCTCCACGCTCATACATCCATGCCCTGCTGTCGAGCCTGACAGCCGTCTATTGTTCATTCACTGCTTCCACCTCGGCACTTAATGTAAGTGAATCTTCTGAGGGGTGGAAAGCCTGTCCCCATTGATCCAGATGTAAGGGCTGGGGGGGGGGAGAGTAAATATCTGTCAGCTTGGAATACGGATAGTAAGAGCAAATTTGACAGGTCAGGTGGCTTTGTGGGGTTTTTGGGGGAGAGTGGGGGGCAGGTTGGCACTTGGCTTAAGTACTAATCATTGCACAGGACGGCAGGTTTGACTTTGTACAGTTGTCTTTGCTCTCAGGACAAGGCTAGGCACTTCCCAATCAGGTGAATTCAGCAAGAGAATAGCAGCCCAGCTTTTACAGTCAGCTATATTTCAGCGCCAAAGTAATGACAGCATGCCTACTGGTGCAGCAAAACACAGGGCCCTAGAGGGCTGTATGGATTGGCCAAACAGGTTTTCGGAAATGCATGTCAACAAACACTGTTCAGGACAAACTGAGAATGTAAAAGCGTAAGTCTAACTGGAAAGGTCCCTAGAATACATTTTTAGAGTCTCCTGTCTCACGTAAATAAATTATATTGTGGGTCACGTAACAATAAGCTATTCAACTCACCTTCAAAAGGAAACATTTACATTATGGGAATATAAACACTTCATGGTAATATTACACCTAAGTAGAGGAAAGTACTGCAGTTCAATGTGGTAAAGTCAATATCATAATAAGGTAATAATGATAATACTTAGTACTTTATATAGCCTTTTGCAGATTTGAGCAAACACTAACTGATTAGTCCTCAGAACACCCTGGGGAAATAGGTAAGTAAGAATTATTGCCTTGTTGTGAAAATAAACCGTATCTTGTCACACGCCCCTCACCGTGGTATCTACACAAACAACTGGTCTGAGGGACAGTATTCTTTCCATTGCCTTATGATGCACCAAGGTGAGATTGCAAGGTGTAAGCTCAGCTAAAGAGCTGTATCTTATGCTTTATTTTAACAATGATCATATCTATATTAATACCATTATCCTGTTCAGAAGATTTCTAGAGATTGTGGCCAGTGGTCAGGAAGGGCAGATGTTCCACTGCATTCATGATCTTTCTTCACTGAAAGGGTCAGCTTCACTGTCCCTGAATGGCCCGTCTGCATGTCAGGAAAGGGAGAGGCTTCCAGGGTCCAGCTATTAAAAACAGAGAAGAACCGATAAACTGAATTGTGTACTGGAGGGGAACACTGTGCTGGAATAGTTTGTCCTCCTTATCCTGTGCTCGCAAGATGAGATTCTGCATGTGCAGATGTACTCTGTGGACATTTTTGATAGTATGCAGTGAAAGCTTTCAGGCATAAGTCATAGTGGTTAAGAAAGAGGTACTAATGTGTTCATCAGTATACTGAAAAAGGGGTGCTACTGGTTAACTGAAGACAGTGAGAGCAGGTCTTTCCTGCTTACAAAAGGAAAACTGGGAAGACCAGAAACCATCTACATGGTCTCAGCTGGGAGTGTTTCAGGTTTCTCTCTTTGCAGCTCAGAACAGTATTACAATTATTCTTTTAATGTTCTTAATCTGAACCAAAATAACAGTTCATAATAGACAGAAGGAAAAATGAGCCACCTAAAAGTGAACTATGTTGCCAAAGTCCCCATGACAAGATAGCAGCAAAAAAGGGTCATGAGATATCCACCCAGCAGAACTATCCTTATTCACCAACAGCAAAACTTTTGTATCATGTTACCTTTGTTGTGGGCACACAGTCCCCTCAACTTCGATGAAATTGTAGTTTCCTCCTTAAGACTGTATTTCATGCAGTCACAGCAATAAAATGAAATAATGTTCAGATCATGGAAGTCAGAACAGATTACCTTTATGAAGCTAATGAGCAACTGTTCTAATTGTTACCTTGCATACATTTTTAGAATGTTTTCATACACACTGCAATATAAAAATGAATCTCTAGAAGCTCTTCAAAAAGCTAATTTGTCATAAATTAAAATAATAGTAATTTAATAATAACAATAAAATGGCACTGAATTAATAATGAACTTTACAAAATAATATTGAATACAAGAAGAAATTAATCTTGTGTTCATGACAGGTTCATCAGTCTAATAATATGAGGTTCTTTTTCCCTGGAATGAATGGGTGCTTATTACCCATGAAATGGGTACATATGCTTCCCAATCCATATGACTCCAAACCTATGTGAAAAAACTTTCAGGTTTGAGAGGTTCATCTTGTCTTGGTGTCCATTATATCATTATTTTCTGTGCTGAAACAGACAGGAATTGTGCAATAGTAAGTGGATATAATACCAATTTAATTTTGGGAATGTTGACTAGCATCGAACTACCCACACTGCTTTAAGTGCCATTAGTCATCAGTTTATAAGAAAACCATTTTGTCTGATGAGAAACAAAGTAATCTGGGTTTGATTTTTAGACTTGCAGACTTCTGATATCCTATGCGACATTATGTAAGTCAATCATTCTGGACTTTTATTCCTCTGACCGTAATTTTTTTTCTCTCTCTCATTGGCACACTGAAATTACAACTATTCTAGGCAAGCCTATAAAGTAATAAAGCCCTGTGCTGAATTTGAAGTGGTGATCTATAAGTAATATATTTATTAATGTAAACTACTTGGTAGTCCAATCGTGTCTGGGCATTACCTACGATGTTATAAGAGTTCAGTTACAATGGCATTCTAACATTATCCCCCCCTATACCTCAAAAATAGTTGTATTACTTCAGTACTTACCTAATAGTCTCTCAGATCAGCCAAAATTATAGCACAGGTACTTGTATATTCTTGCACATTTTAGCAAAGCTATGTTTCATTAATATTCTGGAAAGAAACCCTAAAACTAATGGATTCCTTCCTCTTTTCTGCTCTTTTAAGTGCAATAAAATTGTTCTTTGCCATTTTTTCTCCATTAAATAACTTATATGAAACAATTTGAGGCAGGCCTTGAAGTTCTTCCTAAATTAGATGAAAAAAAAGTCCATTATTTTTTAAATCTATAATTGTTATGGTGTTTCTATGCACAGATACAAAATAGTTTCTAATGGACATTTTAGTGTAGGAAAGATAATGGTGTTTTAGTGAGGTAAGACTGCTGGCCAAAGCAGGGTTAATTTATCAAAATAATTTTAACTGTAGCTGCCTAAAGAGTGTAACTTCCCAAACTTTCTTTACCCACAAGATTTTTTTTTACAGGATCATTACAAAACTAAGTGCATCTAGAATGCTTTGGTATTTTTATTTTTAATAAGAAAGTTAAATTATAACTGGGTTATGTTCCCAAAACAGAAGCCTTAATGTCCTTTATTCTATATTTCTTTTCATAGATTATTGCGATAAGGAAACCCTCGTGTCGCGACCCACTGGCGTCTGGCTAATCCGATGGTATTCGTTGCCGCATTGTCCGTGATCAATAACTAATTATCAAAGTGGCATTTCTTTTCAAGAGCTCCTTGTTAAAAAATGGCTTTTGGCTGAGAGTGTAGGAAAAAGGTCGCCACTTTGACATTGTTGCAAGTCTTTCAAAATCCAGTGGGCCGTCCGATTGAATTACTGTCCCAAACTAATTGATATAAATTTGAACAGAAGAATGCTTGTTACTACAGAATGTCATAATGATATCCTTGGCAAAAGCATGTCAGTGGGGAAAAAAGAGAAAAGACCAGCACTAGTCACAAGGCATCTAGACAAGTCGCAGCACAAGACTATTAACAAAATTAACAGGAACAAAATTGTACACCAATTCCTTCTTCCCAGCCAGTCTGATCAGGCATTCAAGAAAGAAAAGCATTAACATTTTCTTTTGAACCTTATCCTTTATTTGAAAATAGGCTTTAAAAAAATCTGTTGGAAAAAATAATTACAGTGTACAAAGGACTGAAACTTGATGATCAGTTGCAGAAGTCTCATTGACTCTACTGGGATCATGAGTGAATATCTATTGGAACTCAGCTTTAGTCATAAGGCAGACTTTGGTGGACAGTTTACTTAAGAAAGGTTTCTAGGCAGCCTTAAAACTGTGCCTTTGAAATATGGTAACCTTCTCTAAAGAAAGTTGGACTGTATAAGCCACATGCCTTTGAACTGGGAAAAAAACCCAAACACTTAAGATATAGTAAGAGGAGTCATAAAAATGTGGTGAGGATGGGAAAAAGATCTTGTACTATTCATGCCTGAGATTTGATGTATTGTCTTGGATGTCATTTGGAGATTGCCTGCTGTGGAAATCTTGGAAACCTGAATTTTCATTGCAAGTCAGCTGGGCTTGTGGAGGTTCTGTTTTTTTCTTTATTTAGATCTGACTGTCTTCTGCTCCATGCCCTACATTCAGTCCCTGAGCTGGGAATTGCTGGGGAGTGCAGGAAAAGGTTACACTGTGAAGGGTATGGCATGCTCTGTAAAAGGGGTATTGTAGAAGCCTTTTTGTAGGGGCATGATAACTGGGGTTAATTCATGACAGAAATTAATAAGCTGAATCTATTAGTTATCTGTCAAAAAAGTTGTCAAGTAGTTTGCCAAAATGTGTCATTTTAGCCACATCCAGAGCAAGTCATGTGATTGTTGAGGAAGAGAGAAGAGAAAGACATTTGTGCCTAATTGGAAACAGTGAGGTTTTGTGCTTTTTAATCCCTGATCTTGAAAGGCTCCAGCTGGGGTCTAGTAATGAATATCTTTCCTGCAAACTTACCGTTTTACATTTCCTAATGATAAAGAGAAGGTGACTAATGAATTGACACAGCGACTTTCATCTCTGCAGTAGAAATGGAGATTCCATTCAGACTGTATCAATCAGCAAACTGAAGTTTTTAGTATCTGATGACTTGTCAGTAGCCCATGTGAAATGAGTAGCTTTATGGTCAAATCCCAATGCCACCTCTGTACAGGATTTTTGGTGCAGATTCAGCATAGGGACTCAGCAACAAATGAATTGGAGAGACCAAACAAATTTCATTGGTGCCAGTCCTCTTGTTTGGACTGGGTTGTGGCAGACAACCATTCTGAAAACAGGTCAGTGATATACAAATTAGTTTTAATAGAAGTCTGATAGATTGTTGCTTGTGACAGATTTATTGTTTGGATAATAAGACCATCAAGCCACATTTTCCTAGTATGTCAAAGCCACGGAACAAAGTGAGAAACCACAAGGGCCTGAACATTCAGATTCACATGGTTCTGGTTACAAAGGGGAAAGTCTACTTTTGCTGTCAAAGGATCTAAGGTAGTGAAGTTCACTACATTCAGGTCCCATTCTGCTTTCCGTATATGACTTTATGACTGTCCTCTTATGCTGGGGGCAGGAAATGCCTTGTGATGGCAAATAGCTGAGCCATCTCTGACAGACTTACATCATCACAGAATCGCTAGGGAACCCTCTTCTTGTCTTCCATGGCTGCTTTAAAGACACTTTGTGAGGCTTTCTTCTTTAGCAGACCAGAGAATTCAGTCTGAAAGCCTGTCGGGCAGGTCAACCAATGTCTAGGTCAACCACTCTTGCCCCTTAATTATTCCCTCTGGCATTACATTCACAGGGTGATGGAAGTAGAGGCTAAATATATACCCTCTATATATAGGCTTTCTATATATTCGGCATATATGAAACCACACGTCTATACTGTTATTATCAGAATGTACATTTGCATCATTGCATAATCTGTAGGAGAAGTTGTAATGTGTGTGGAGGCACTAAAAAAGACTCCTACATATTTGTTAACTAGTTTCAGGTCCAACTGAAACCTTAACACTGTCAGGGCAGGCTTATAATGTCATTAAACATTTTAGAATTACTATCAATTCCAACAGGTAAAAGCAATTGCTCTGAAAGAATGAAAATTTTGTGACTCATTTGACGCTGCATGGCTTCCTTACAAAAATTGGCATAATACAAAAATCAATGTAGCCCCTACCAAGCAGATTTAAAATTGGTTAGCTGATCTCAAAATCTGCTCCTAAATGAGAAATGATCGTTCATTGGTGTATTTTTTTATGTGGTTCCACACAGATCTGCATATAGCCCAAAGTTAGTATTTTGGAGAAAATATAAACCTCCTCATAGATTTTGCAGATACTTATTTGTAAATAGGAATAGGAATGGGTTACTTACATAGTTTTATAGAGATTACATTGCATTATCAGAGCTAAACGTTAATGTAGAGTCATGCTTCTAGGAACAAGAATGTAAATTACATTTATAAGCTTGGAGAAAGGAGAACCTCTGAAAAAGGTTAATAGTCGTTGTCATCATAATTGAACACAGGGGTTAATACAAGAGGGTAAGTGAAATTTTTGGATGTACAAGAAAGAGAACACTGAAAAAGAGTAAAGTCGCTTAAAAAAAACCACAACAAAAACCCATTTAAGAGGATTCTGATAAGAGAGAAAAGATTTGAGATCATGAAAATACTTTTCCTACTGAGAAACTTAGAGAGTTTGCTTAACTTGCCTGATAGAAACCTAGGAGCTTGCTTACTCACGGTCTGCAAGACATTTCTAACAGCTAACAAAAAGTTTTTCCTGTAGATTAAAGCTAATAGAAGTTAAACCAGAAAAATTCAGCCTTGAAATAAGGCAGTTCTTTCAATTTTTCATTACTTACTGCAACACTATTAAGAGAAATGTGACAAAATATTCATAAAACATTTGAAATTTCCTTTATCACTGTCTCCCATCTCTCTTACTAGTGTCATTGGTAATGTCTTAGGTGGATGATTGGCATTCTTCTCTATTAATTTCATAACCTCTTCCACAAAAGTAAATACTTACCTGAATTTTAATTATGTAGTAAAACATGTAATTCTGAATCCAGCTAATTGTCCCAAAGTAGTTAATGTATAAATAGCTCCGAATATCTCACGCCTACTGCTTCCATTTAATGCATACTTCCTGTGTTTCTCTTTTTGCTCTTTCTAGCACAGAACCAGAGCAAAGGGCCATATGTAGCTAGATCAAAGCAGGAGTCTGTCCAGAAAGGAGTTGTGACTCATGAGTTGTAACTAATCCCTTGATTACCTTCAGATGGTACATTTTATTTCCTTTCTTGTATCTGGCCAGTTGTTGCTCCTACTGCTGATCCCATTGGTGTTTTACTGCTTTTATCGGCACTGCTGATGTCTTTCAGTAGTCCTGTAGGAACAGAAGTAGGGATCCAGGAGAGTAGTTGTGCTCCACCCAGAGCATTCGCGGCTGAGTAGGTGAGGTGGGATTGGCAGGAGGGTCTCCTTTCTTCCTCTCCACAGCTTCTAAATAAGCCTTGAAGTTTTATTGTGGCAGTTATCACTTCAATATCTGAACAGCTCCCAGGTTAACTGAGTGACGAGCGGGATTCTTAGTGGTGGTGGGTGTTAGCTCCTTTCTCTCCCTGCTTAGGAATCTCTGCTGGTAAAGGTAGAGGGAAAGAGGTCAGCTGCCCTTGTCTTCATCAGCATTATGATGGGAAATACTTCTCAGTACTTCCAAATTCACGTTAACATTTGTTTAAAATTGTTTACAAATTATTAATTTATCTGTGTACATGTATACTACTTATTCGCAGCTGTAATTTTCCTTTCATTTGCAATCCATTACTGTAGTATCATGAGTAGTAAACCTGGATTAAATTTAGTACTTTCAATTTTAATACAGTGTTTGAAGGAAAAATTGGCAATGCAACAGGCCCAGCAAAAATAGTTTAAAGTAGTTCTACATGCATACAGTCACCCAGCTATAGCAGTCTCAGAGTCTGAAAATCTGTGATGAAAATGACTATAAAAGTTTCTAATCTCATGCATTCAAAAAAGAATAGAGCTAGAACTAGCCATCTTTGTAAAATGTGGAACAATAATCTTGTAGGTATTTCTGTACTACACACAGACACATGCAGCTATATAGGTTTTCCAGTTTTTTGCAAGCAGCAAATCAGCTAAGAAAGCCCAGCTCAGTGAATTTACTCCATTTATGTACATTATTGATCTAAAACTTGTTTTTCCATCTAAGCCAAAGTGACAAAAACTTCTCCAAAGTGAAACAAGTTCAAGCACTCTCAGCCTGGTTCCCATTAAACATCATAAGAACATTGCGATTTGACATTTATCTGGCAGCCTTAAATGTGAAAGACCAGTGTAGCTAGTACACCAAGAATGGAGAGGCCTCTCTGGCACCACGAGAGATGCTTTTACCAGGTTAGGGTCAGGTGCGATGACAGCAGAGTGGAAGGAGGTAGTCTCACTTCACTGCAGACTTGAACTATATTTGACCTCCAGGGTACCAGTGACTTACGGGGAAATTGCAAGAATGCTGTATTGCCCTTTATAGAATGATAATTCCTTGCCATTCAAAAAAAAAAAAAAAAAGCTAATTAAGTATACCTTATCTGATGTAACCCTCATCCAAACAGAATCAGAGATCATCCTGTTGCCATTCTCATAAAATGTAACTGTCGGAAACAATGGTGTTGGTGGCTGCGATTTGAATGTAGACCTTAAGGAATCATGATTCCAAACTTCTTGGTGCCCTTTCCCTATCAATCAAAAAGAATCGTATGAAATAATTATTAGGCTACATAATTATTTTACAAAATAGAAGGTGTTTTTACTGCACATTTCCATTTTAGTACCAATCATTACTTCCCTGAATACTAATAACAGCGTTAAGCATTAATAGCATGTTTTAAGGTAAAGGGTCAATAGTCTAAGACCTATGAAAGAACTCTGAGCATTTGCAATGTAAAAGAAACCTTTCACAGAAAAGTGTTAAATAATAAATGCATTTCTGGAGGAAATATTATATTGTGGTCCATTTGGAGAGAAATGACAATTTATAGGACATCACTCAGCTGACTCTGTTTAAAATATCTTTAATAATGCTATGGCTTTGCACTTAACACAGAGGTTAACAGAAAGCTTGCAGCTCTCTGCAGAGGTCAGTAAGTATTATACTCACTGAGGGGAAACTGAGGCATATGATGACTCAGTGCACCATTAAAAGGAAAGGCATCTGAACTGGTGACTCAGTCCTCTAAGTGCAAGAAAATGGTGCCTTTTCTTTATTTCCAACTAGTAAGCCATCTTCTAATAGTTCTTTTAAAAGTATAATATGCACACAGGGGATGGTGAACTTATTCAGAAAAGGTAAAGGTACTCGAAACTTTTGTTTCAAGATGGTTTAAGCTGAACAATTTGAGGAATGTGGAGGGAAGAGTTAGAAATACTTGATATCAGTTTGAATTTCTTTTTGATGCTTTCACATATGCATTGACATTTTCAAGGACCAGAAGAACTGAAGCCCTAAGAAAGAGGCAGCTTAAGTTTGAAATCTCCTTTCCCCGTTGAAGTCAATGAACAGACTCTTCATCAAGCAATCATCTCCTCCTCTCTGTGGCATTACATAAATGCCCCAGTTTACTCCTTTTCGGGTTTACTCCAATTGTTTTTAAGAAATAAATGGGGTATGACTAATTAAGGCCCCAATAAGCTAACATTTTTCTCCATTAACTTTTTTTCTCCTTACCCTGCAAACGTACTCCTGCAGCTAGAACAGTAATGAAAGTGGGCTATCTTTTCCTTTTCTTAAGAGCCTTTCTCATATGTAAGGTAGTTGAATTCTGCCCAGCAGGTTGCAGATCCACAACAAGCTAAAATAACACCTCTTCTGATATGGGCACCTTCCTTCAGCAGTGTATGCAGCTTGCTGATCTCATAAAAACTTCATGGGGAAAGGGTAGAGCACTGGGATAAAATTTGGACTGATTCAAAGATTTGTTGGTATGTGAACTGAAATAAGTGATTCTAAGATAAATGAATGGATTTAGTTGCTGCAAGATGTAAGTTGGAGGTCCCCTTGTTTCCATAGTTGAATACACATCCCTGAGTTCAGTATGCATATTCTCTATGCTATTGCAAGGCATCTCAAGCTAGGAACCAGCATACTGAGCAAGGGAACACCTAAACAAATAACTATGGAAATAGAGAAATGGGTATGGTTGAAATATTCTGAGAAGGAATACCTACAGCCACTTTGCATTCATGACCCTGAACCATCTCTTAAACCTAAATACAAGCACTAGGAAGGATTCACTCATATAAACATGCTGAAGGAAGAACTGCAACTTCTTATTTACCAACCTGTGAATAGCTGCTGAGGAAATGGATAATGTGAGTTCAATTGTAGGGGATCCAAGTGAGTCAGAGAGGTAATAACAGAGGTGGTTCTCATCTGCAGGCCATTGGGACACTCCCTCCAGAAAGGGAAAATGTCTTAAGCTTACATTTCCACTTGAAAAACTGATTGTTTATCTAATGAAAGCTTTATGTAAAATACGCCCTATCTAAATCTCCTTGAATCTAGGCCCAAATCTGAGTTTCACAACTTTTTATTTCTTTTTAATGCCTAACCTGACAATCAAAACTTATGTTTGCAGACCACATGAAACCAGTGGATACTCTTCCAGTGGAGCAAATTCTTTTCCCAGCACTCTCAATGGATAAACAAATTTCAAGTGAGATTGAGACTATTTAGGATCCTTTCTGGTTCAGGTTAGTCCTACAGGTCTGCTCGTGTTTTCCTTGAGCACAACAGTTCCCACATGAGTCAAGTATTACCCATCACCAATTATCAGTGGATTGCTAAAAGTTACTCTGTCCCATTGTTGGAGGGAGTGCAGTTGCCTTCTGGGAGAAAGCCATCACAGCAAATACGACGTAGCGTCTGAGTGAAGGGTTGTCTGTATCAAAGTTGTCCTGTATTCCACTGTCACCGAGTTTTTTTCATGCATTCATTACCAAAACTTACGAAATAGTGTTAGTAAGACAATAAAGCTTATGCCTACTCTTCTTGTCACTAACAACAATTATTTTATAATGCTATAGAATACATATCTGACTGTTAAAGAGTTAAAGAAAAAAATGAATCCTGTAAAAAATCAGGCCATCGTATAATGCCTCCTCATTGCTATAATGATATCAGTTGCAACAAGTCCAATGGCTGACCTCATTACAAGGGTTTAATTGCATTGTTACACAGTTTCACTTCTTCTCTCTGGCCTCTTTCTCTTTATGACAGCTTTAGAAAGGAATTTCAGCTTGAGGTCAAAGGAAATTAATTACTGCTTTCTTAATCTGTGCTCATCTACATTTAGAAAACTTGGGGCTTTTCACTAACATATTTGTGTCTCATTTCTGTGTAGACCCAAAGTTATAAGACTTTTGTCCTTTGTGAAAGTGCATAAATAGCCTTTTTCATATCAGAGGCCAGATTTTTTTCATGTCATTTACAGTTGTGCACGTATGGACTGATGCCAATGGAACCAATGGAATGTCTCTGGATATACATTCACTGTGACTGAGGTAGGGCACTTGCAATGTAACTTTAATTCAGACTAAAGATTGCAGACAGATGCCAGGTGTAAAAAAAAACCCCAATAACAACAAAACCAACCCAACAACAAATGAAAACCCAACCAAAAAAGAAATTATACTTAGGATAAAAGTCAGAAAAAGGATCTTCAAAATTAACGGTAGCTACTTCTTCAGAGAGAAGGATGAAAAAAACATGTCTCTATGACATTAGTTTTTGCCTGCTACCTATATCCTGTTTTTACTAAATACATAATTGGTTAGTTAAGGAATATGCAGCTTATGCTTCAAAGAACTTGCAGTCCAAATAGCACATGACCTAGTGTGCTGGCATCAAAGCACAATAGTCCTTGGTTGAAAAGCAAAAGCATGTGCAAAACATGGTTAAATGCTGTTGTAGCATGAAATGTAAAATAAAAACTTCTCATAAATTAGGGCCCTGATCCTGTAATTAGGTCATTTGAATTGATCCTTGCCTCTTCCATGAACTCTGACTGGTTTCGAGAAGAACGAAACTTCTTCCAAAGAAGAAAACAGTTTTGTTAATTCACTTCTTGAGGGAGCTGCTTCGGAAGGGAAATTAAAATGAGAGATGTCTCTGGGATGATTTGACAAATTAACTGTGAGAGAGTATGCCATGCACCAGGGGTAATCTGAACAAGCACTACCACAATACAAGCATGATCTACTAGTTTAAACCTATAAGAAATTGTTATGTACTATGCATGTGTAAAACTATGATACATGAAATATATTTCTCTGCAGAACATAAGTATTTCTTACATGTGCTTAGTGATTCTGATTAAAAGTCATGGAAATGTTGACAAAGATGAAAAATTGATAAGTTTTGAGCCCTTTGACATAGAACATTTAAAGTTTCACAAACCTGTTTTCTATCTTTTGATCAGCTTTGCCACCCACTGAAATTCTCACTACCAGAACAGTGTGCTCTTATTAGTTATTAGTTGCTGCCTCATTCTCCACTTGCAAGCAGTAAGATTGGCAATAACAAAACTGGAGCTGCAAAGCCAAGCCAGATCATTGAATATTTTGCCCTTCATCTGTCTTGACTAAAATTCAACTCCATTATAAACACCTGCAGAAGGAGCAAGTTTTCATGTAAGTCACTGGTATGCCCTTAACATGACACCTACTTGCATTAGAGTGAGTTTCGTTCTCATGATTACCCAGTTTGTAAACCAGACTGTGTAGACCTTGTGATATTGCCACAAAGCTTTATGGGGTAGAAGTCGAAAGTTTCAAGCCAACCATCCACAGCCATGTGTATGATTGTCTTATCCACAATGCTGGTTGGAGCAGCATGACAGGAGCCATGACATGTTGGGGCTAGGGTGAGTTTGAACTTGTAGTACTCTAGACCTTCTTCCAGGCCCACATCTGATTTAAAATTTTGGTTTAATCATTGTGCTTATAAGGCAACCTTGGACTTAAGCATGACTTCTGGCCCAAATAGAAGAAACAATCAATGTGTAACCATAAAGTTCACCAAAATCTAGTAGCCATGCTGAAAAGAGGTTCTGAACAAGCCTAAACTTCTGATGCTGTCTACAGCCATAAAGGGGTGTAATAATACAGGTAGATGTATCTGAACTGAATTGAATCTGAGTACCTTGGATAACAATAGTAGTGAAGTAACAGCCACATGAACTTCAGTATGCAATAGCTACTCAGCTGAATAGCCAAAGTTGCATGGGCTTGTATTCAGTCTTTCCTAAAGTGTCTATTGAGAATACACTGGTACTGATACTTAAGGAACTTAGATCAAAGGTAGGTCTAATCATGCTCTAATCACATTTTTAATTTTGTTAGAGACCTCCCCATGGAGGGTGTGGACTGAGTCACTACATAGCAGCAGTCTATGAATTATTTCACTCCTTGGGACCAAAAGTTTTGGTGCATGGATTGTCCAAGATGAATGTCACATTGAGGTGTGAAAGGATTAAGTTGAAAGGCCTAGTTAACACAGACGTGGCAGTGGTGACAGAATTAGGTGCTAATGATATATAACAAAATGCTATTACATGAAATAGGATCTTTTTCACCAAGTTTTTCGATTTTGTCTGATAGGACTAGTAGAACAAAATGAAAAACTCTACTCATCAATCAGAGGCCTGGCTAGGTCAGACACTTTGGTCAAGCAATGTGAGTAATTCCACCTACCTGCACTATAATTTATTGCAAAATTAATGCCATAACATGCAAAGGCATTGTCAGATAAAAGTAATTCCTAACCCCAGGAAAAAAAGCAAAATTTCTTTATTTCTTTCTTTCTCTCTTTCTCTTTGTTTTTTTTTTTTCTCCTAACCTGACAAGATTAAACCTTTTTAATAAGTGGGGGTTTAAGGATGATTCACTTCTAATGATTGAGAAAAGGACCTTGAGCAGGGTTTGATAGACTTTCTCAGTCATTGACTAAACCAAGATATATTAAAAAAGGGAACAAAAGGGGGTGCAAGGTATTAATTTTTGTTAAAGTTTGCCTGTTTCATTGCAACGGAATGAAATCAAGTCTTAGTGGGAAGAACAAGCTTTGATATACACTACTTTCTACAAGAGTTTTCAGGACAGTTTATTCTTAACCAGATTAAAATACAGTAATTCACCAATTCACAGTCTTAATAGCACTGTTATGAGCTAGGGAGATTAATGGTATACCCTTATTTTTAAAATGTTTAAAATTATAGTTTGTTATAAAAAGGTCACTTATGTCTGGTGTTTGATTGGCCTTGATTGCTTCTGAAAATTAAATTGTTACATTAGCTGTGAAGTAATTTGTAGTTTCTAAAGGTGTTTTAAGGTTTTCATTAAGTATCATACATGCCTACAGGAGGGACCAGAAACTGAGTGGAAACTTTAAAAAATATGCAGTGTGTCCAGAATTCATAGCAGACCCTCACAACGCTCTCTTGTGAACCTTGTTATATCTGTTCCCCTGTGGGAAAAACTGAGGCATACAGAAAGGGTCTTTCCTTTCCTAGAGACTTGTAGATACTCTTCCAGCTGCACCTTTTGCAACATACTGTTCTGGTGTGTGGTGTATTCTGCCATGCAATGTGAAGAGGAGCAAAATCCTGTAAAACTCTAGGGAGCAAGAAAAGGAAGGAGCATCTCTCATGTACCCATCGCTCTTTCCCTTGGTATGCCTCATGCATAGTTCGAAGGATGTTGAAACAGATGAGGTTATTTATCTGTTCTCTATTCCACCACTTCATTCCTCCATCTCTTTTTCATATATATAGTGAAACTGATACCAGCAGTTGAAGGTAGGATAACAGGAGGTAAAGCTGTTCATTGCAGAAGATTTACCCATGTTGTGTATTGTTTCTTTGGGATTGCTTGAAAGAGAATAGATTTAGGAGATGGAGACTGAATAGAATGAATCTGAATAGGGAGCAAAGGAATAAGAAGCAATTGCTGTAACTGTGAAGCAGCTCCAGATGTTCTGCTGCACATCTAGGATTTCAGATTTTTTTCTTTATGGGTCTATTTACTCTGTAAGGTATTCAGACACTATGGTGAAACAAAACACTTACTTTGTTTTTGTCATATATGTAAACTGATTTTAGTGGAAAAAGAGGGTACACTTAAGATCAGGAGCTAAATCAGGAGTGTTGTTATAATTGCTAGATAACTTTCCAAGATAAAAGTCAACAAATACAGAGGACGACATGGAACTATCAACTTGGAAATAATTTGTGATAGTTTTCCATTTCAATGCAGGTGAGGCAACCATAAACAGTAGTGCTGTGGTTTATATCTAGAATCATATCTTATATAAAAAAAATTATAAAATGGGAAAAATATTGCAAGGATATTGTCATTGACAAGTCTTTCTTTCCTGTATTGTTTCTTTTGAAACTTACACTCAAGGGTTGCAGACTGCAATATCTGGTGACCTGTATAAACTTGTAGAGCAGCTAGTGTAGTGCTGTGATTCTGTTATCTAGACTTCACATCTTACCTGCTGGAAACTTCCGAGAAATGATGTTACAGTACAAGTAATCCAGTTTTTCTTTTTGTTGTGGCTTTCCTATAAATATTATGGTGTGGATCTTCAGGCATATGATCTCCACCTGTGAGTGAGTATACATGGAGTTGCCCCTGAATTTTGGTGCCTGCAAACACCTGCAGAACTAAGAATAGTCTTCACTTTATCTAACTAAGCCTTTACATTATCTAACACCCATATGCTGACTACAGTTGAAGTTTGCTGCCATAAAGCTCGTCTGGAACTATTTAAGAAGACATGAGCACAAGACTGAATTGCATTCCTGAACTTTGCAGGGTCTGGACGGAACTTTCAGCAACTGTATCTTAATAACCTCTCGTGGTTATTAAATTTCAGTGGTTTAAAGAGCATGTGGGAATCTCACCAATTTTTGTCGGTATAGCATCGTGGTGCGGATCTCACCAATTTTTGTCGGTATAGCATCGTGGTGCGGATCTCACCAATTTTTGTCGGTATAGTAGTGCAGTGCAGGTTTCATGCAGTTGCACAGCAGAGCACCGATTGAAAGTCTTCCCCAAATTTCCTACGGTAGTTTAGGAAAGGTGTAAAATACACCCTATGCTGCCCCCAGCAGGCAGGTAAAAGTACAGGTGTTGGAAACACCTCTTGGCTGTGCCATGCTGAGTGCCCTTCACAATGCTTAAAAGAACCTTAACTTTGGTCTTTTACAAGAGCCTTCACCCATGCAGTCCCCATTGCAGAATAAGCTTTCTGCTTTTAGGTAATGCCTATTTCATCTGTTGTAAAGACACACACGAAAAAAGGGCTGGCATTAGCCACATATCCATAAAAGCCTAGCAACCAAGAGTATTATCTTTATTCAGAAGAAGTATAGCACTTTTAAGGTTCAGAAACATATATAAAAATTGGGTTCTGAAATGGTCATTTTTCCCCTCTGCTATGCCATTATAGCGATCAGCCAAGCTTCTGCAAGGTAAATACTTTTGGAAAATAAGTGGAAATTTGCTGCAAATCAGTCCCTTTTGTGCATGGCCACAGGAGCATGTTGAAATGTTTGGACACTAATACCCATTCATTTTCTTGGCTCCATAAATAAAAGCCGCCAGCTATGTGGCGGCCGTGAAATGGTATTCTTCAGGACCCAGCAGGAAGCCCCATCCTTATTACCACTGCAGGGGGCAGGACAGGCCCAAAATAGCAAGACAACTAAATCAAGACATTTTCAATGTCTAACAAAATGACTGTGGTTTAGAGAGAAGCAAAAGGTTGGAAAAAAATTGGACAGCTTTTATACTTAGAGTAATACCTTTGTTAAAAGAGTTCACATAAGAAAATAAGATCTTAAAAAAAAAAGCATAAGCATATTTCTGAATATCATTTTAAATATGTAAAGATCTTATGGAATCATAAACAGAGCACACTGCTATCTGAAAGGACATCCTGTTCAAGTCATATTTTCCAAATGGTAGCCTATGGTTCATTGAAAATAATGTCTTCTGCTGATGTTGTTGTGTTTCTTGGTTTTTGATGTAACCAAAAGGTTTGAAAAGAGACACTGGAAATTTGTCAGTAAAATTCAAAATATTTTTTGGTCCACAAAAAATTACAAAAATTAAGAATATTTATAAGGAGGAGAGGTTTTGGACTAAACTCTTGATTTTTCTACAGGTTTATTTAATTTTTATGGGCTTTATACACCAGGCAATATGATTCTAGATTTTGGCATAACAACATACTGAAGGGCTTCAGTCAAAACAAAACCCATGTTAATGCAATGTGCTGCTTTACATAGCTGAACCATGCTTATCTGGGAAAATATTAAAGTAGTTTTAAAAACTGAGCTTCAGGTAAATGGAGTATTTTAAGTGTACAAAGAGCAACTCAGGGGATACCACCTTGCTTAAGATAATCAAAGATTAGACTGATGAGGTTTTAATGAATTTGCTGTTCATTGCTGTACACCAAACCCAGTGTCATTGTCTAGAACTACACCACTAAAATACATATGGGGGAGAGCTTACTTTTATTCACTTGTGATTCTGATTATAAATTTGCTTAAACAAAGTTGAAGCAAGGATACACCTTACACATTAACATTTCTGTGAGGCATATGTATGTGTGTATACCTATAATTATATACATATACGTATACACACAAGTGCACACACATTTTTGGGAATTAAAACAGTTACTCAGAATGTCTCATTATAGAAAGAAATATTCATCTTTAGTTTCAAGAGAAAATAACTATTTACCTAAACATTAAGTTTACTTGCACTGCAAAGGATAAATTGCTAAGGTGTAAAATGTCAGAAAAAAATGAATTCAGTGTATTACTGAGTATTGTCTTGTAGACTAACAAGGGCTTTTGACAATAAAAATGAAGTCTGAAGATGAAAAGGGGGAACCACAGTGCCAGTTCGGTACTGTCTCCACCTTCATGTTAGCCTGGGCCTTGAGGCTGCCATCAAGTTCAAACTCCCTGCCCATTCAAACTTTTTTTATGTTGGCTGTCCTAGCTCCACTCTGGAGTAAGCCAGATTGTCCAGGGAAATTTGTGCATGTGATAGGAGTGGCTCGTATTCAAGCTCTTTCCTTACAGACAGAAGAGAGAGAACTGGTTGGCTCTGGCTCAATAAACTCAAGTCTGAAGAGTAAGCCAGCACAGCCATGATCCATGCAACTAAACACACTGCACGGTAATCTGCAAAGGATTCAAACAAACCTGTCGTTATGCTTAGACATATGCACATATGTACTGAGGTAGCTTATGAAATCGGAACTCTGTTATAAACAAGGACCCCCCCAAATTATAAAAAATTAAGTCTAATTGTTGGTTGCCTGTTCTACAATAATTGAAAGAAACATTAAGGGGACAATCCTGACTGTATCCAGTAAAGACATAAGGAGGTTCCAAAGGTGTCATTATGTATGTGAAACCCAGTGTAGTCCACCTCCATCCTATAAAGCTCTCTGCATCGTTTTGTTTCACCTCCTGCCTGTGTGGCACAGGTTTTACAGAGAGGGCAAGTTGTGCATCCAGACTGGTGGTAACCATAAACCTAATCCTCATGCATACGAGCACAGGCAGCCTTCCGCTTCCCATTACACAAGTAACTTAAGATACACCTTTGGGGCACTGACAGTGACCCAGATACATAAGGCTGCTTGCTGCCCAGCTGTACAGCTCACCTTCCTGACCTCTTAGTTTAAAAAAGCAAAGGATCAACCAGTCTACAAAAGAAACTGTAGCAAAGGATACATTGGTGTCAGGAGTATTATTATCATAATTGACGCTACTGAAGTAATTCAGACATTAAGCCTGGAATCTGTGCTGCTGTTTGTATCTGCTTCATTTAAAAGTTACAAGGCCAAAATTCACTGAAGCTAGTGGAGATTCATCCCCTTACTCGTTTACATTTGGCCTGCTGAGTGCATGAAAAAATCTTGCCAAATTCTTTGAAAGCTTGTATTTGCAATATGAATTCCAAAATAATTAACCCTGGAAGTAGGATTTAACAAACTTACGTTTGATACGTGAAAGGAATAATACCTGAAACATCTTTCTTATGCTCAGCCTTTTATGACTCAGACTTTAATGATTGCAATAAACATTAGCTTACCTAATAAAAACTCTAGTATTTCAGAGCTGGCGCACAGTATGTTAACTGCATCTGGTGTCAACTGGAGCTAATTAATATTTTTATAGGTGTCTTCTATCCACTGTAGTTTAAACAGAAATATTGTGGGGTGCTTACATCAAAGCTGGAGGCAATTGAGAGCCGCTGCTTGCTTTCCAGGCTGAACTGATAGCAAGTAGACCAATTTTTATAGGATTGTAAAAGCTAAATGTGGCTATGGTTCATGCAGAGAAGCACTTTTCCCTGTAGCTCTCACAATTCAGCACTAATGCTCATGGCTTGTTTGCTGTTGGGTAGCTGGAGAGCTAGACGGAGGGACAGCGGACAGATAAACTGGCAAATAGCTATGCCTATACTTAGACAAAGCACACAGTGACCCAGACAAACCACACTCTTTTCCCCCTCCTTCTAAAGGCTTTAAAAATGTGCTCTATCAAGCATTTATTTGTGGCACAGATAAGATTTATCTAACAAGACTGGGCTAAAATTAAAAAGAAAGATGAAATAGCACTAGTGGTGCTAATATGTGTTTTGAAGCGTACCAATCGGCCTAGTGCAATGTCACAGCCCTGGGCTACATTTGCAAGTGGTCGAGCATCTCCTTTTTAAAAGGTTAACCTACAAAGAGCACACAAGCCCCTCTCTATGAATATGGGCAAACACCCAGGGAGCTCCACAACAATAAGAAAATAATGACATCAACCTGACCATGCTTAAGTACATAACATGCTGAAGGTTCACGGTTGTGTGGCCTGGAACAATAAAGGAAAAATAAAGAAGCCTGCTTGGTAGGCCCCAGCTGTTATTAGCCATGCTGTGAGATCAAGGGAAGGTATGATATGGGCTGCCATTTCAATTGAGACCAGGTTAATCTCTCAATTTGTGGAAAAGAAAAACTAAAAAAAAAAAAAAAAAAAAAGGGAGGGAAAGAAAGCAGTCTTCGCTCCACAGTGCTACATATGGGACAAATAACAATATCCCTATTTACATAATCTGTCTTTAACCCTTTCCTAATAGACACTTAATTTCCTAGAAGTCACAAACTGCAGATTTAATTTTCCTGCCCACCAAAATGAAATATCAAACCTCCATTAACTGTTTCTTATTGGTGCTGCCATCGTTTGCGGCTGACATCAAATGCTGCCAGTGCTTACCCAGGAGGGACTGCTGGTCGCTGCTGGGGGATCAGAAATGGGTATAAGGAGCTATGAACGCCACTTTTTCTGTCACTAATCTGTTTCTAGCACTGGGTAAATAATTTAAAATTTGTGCCATCATGTACAGGCATGAAATATGGCAAATAATACCAAGAACTTTCACCAATACTCTCAATATATTGCACTTCTTGAGTGAAGCACTTTGTAGATGAAAAATAGTCCTGTTTTGTGTGACAGTGTTGTGTGGAGGCAGTGTGGTGACTTGATCTCATAGATAGTTTTGATGTGCAAGACTCTGTACTGAAAAGAGCAGTGAGGGAAGTCCAGGCTCCTCCAAAGTCACCTGCAAGCCTCCCTTGGGCTCCAGGTCGAGGCAGGATTTCCAGCAGGTCTGTTGGGGAAAGCTGCTTTTCTGCAGACTTGGAAAACTGAAATGGTATCTCCTAAAGGGTATAATTTAGGAAATAATAGCCTAGAGGTACTGCATTATATTATACCTGTTTTATTTGTAGTTTATTATGTGTAAGCCAGTATGCATTCACAGCCTGTGAAGCTCCCTTAGGGAGATGTTTAACTTCTCCTGACTGCTGTTCTCTGAGTCAGCCCTCTCGAATAAGGAGTGATTACTCTTTCCCCAAGAGCATCTGAGCATGATCACAGAAGACGAGGTAGGGGAAAAGGGACCCTGCAGCAAGGGCTAAGGCCGAGATACTGCTGAGGACAGGGAGTAGACAGGACTCAGAGGCAGCGAAAGCACAGTGCTTCATAGGGAGCCAGGGGACTGCGTGCAGCTTGTCAAAATTTAGAAAGTCACTGAGCTGCTGATCTGAGAGCAAGCCTGAGGGAAAGGACCCACCTTGTAAGGACACAGGAGGCAGGGAGAGAATTTTGCCAAGTTTTTAATTCTGTTCTCTGTGTTGCTTAATTTTTCTGAGGTTTCTTTCATTTGAAGAAGTTCATTGTTCTTGTGTCTGGTTTAAGAAAAACTCTCTGGCATTTACAATGATAACACTGTGTTCTTGGTGTGCTCCCTTTAAAGAAAAAGATGCAGGCAGAATCACCTCAAAACTCTGCTGAGTCAGCATCACAAGTACTACGACTGTTTAAAAACTGGTGCTTTATTTTCCAGGTACCATGATGATTTGAATGAGTTAAAGTATCTGCATGAAGAACTGGGGGGCACGGGGGGCAAATAGGAAAGCTGTGGCAAGGCAGAAAATAATGTCCCTAAAAATCCAGGTGAGCAGAACAGCTACTATACAATGACTTCTCACTGAGTTATTCCTGTATCCTTCACCATCGTCAAAAGGTTGATCCAGCAGTAGTAGGTGTGTTTATTATTTTGTTCTCACTGTAGGCTTTTCTCTCAGCTGTGCTTGTGCCTCAGGTTCTTAAGACTTTACATTATAACATTTCATTGTTAGTTCATGACTTAATCAGACCTTTAACTATTTAACAACAAAAAAATATTTCCCTGTACATCCAGATTACATTAATTTTGTTTAAAAGTTTAAATAAAATAGTGCGTAGAGAATGAGACTAAGACAAAAGTTTCATTTTGTTGACATGTGGAATCTCCTTTAGCCATATTATTGTGGAAGATTTCACCGTGAGTGAGATAGGGAAATGCTACCCGCAATTCTGACACTATGTAAATCCCACTCCATTAATTGTTTGTTTTGCATATACATGCATGTGCATGTTTGTATATATATACTAAATAGGGATATGTCATGATAGTTGCTAGAGATGCTTGTAAGCAGGATGTAAATATAAAAGATAACTATTAAAAGATCCTGAGAAAATCCTCAAGTTCATACCTATTTATTCACTTCTGTTCTGTAAATCAACTTCTAAAATTTGTTTATGAAAGGAAATACTTTGTACTCCAGCAGAGCATTTGCTTAGGAATGGCAACGGAGGAAGCACTAATCCTAGAACTGATTCTGAAAATTAACTTACCGACACAAAAGTGCCTGTTGAACAAGGAGGGAATATCAAAACTCGTTCCTGTAGGATATCTGGACAGGGTTAGTTTTACATTATTAGTGTAACCATCATGCTTGGATTGTTTCTATTTTGAAGGCTATGTCTTTTAAGAAAAAGACATTACCTATTGGTAATATGAAGTAAAAATTATTGTGGAGAAGCCACTATATTAATAGACTTGTAAAGTTCTTTGCATTTTCTAACTGTAATAACATATATTTTTTATTAATTGTCTTCTGTTACAAATTGGAGCTGGGCAGCATTTGCTTGATGTATTAACGGTGGCCAACTCCTCTGCATGAAAGTTTTTGGTGGTGATTCTTAAGCATATTCACTTTGCCTGAGATCAGGGACTATATTGGAACCTAAAAATATTTGTACTCTATCCATAGAGAAGTTCCCCTTTGTGTATTTTTTCTGCTGCATTAAATGTTTTTTTGTGATTAAATACCAAAGTACAAAGGACTTGAAAGCAGCTGTTTGCTTCCATTTCTTTTTCAGTATTAGATTAATTCATTAAAAATATATTCCTGAATCTGTAAGGCCAAAGTGGTCAAACATTGGAGATCGGTTAAAAACAAAATCCTCTCCTTAGGCTCTTGAGTACTCCTTTTCCAGAACTGTTCAACCCATGTCCTAGATCTTCCTTCTCTAGTAAATGTACTTACCTTCTCTATGGGGTCAGGAGCTCACTTCTTCACTGAATTGACAGAACCAACTTAATCTTTGACACATTTATGCAGCACCTTGAGGAAAGACTGTGCGTATATCCATTGGGCTGTATGTGGTCTGTGGCTACTTTCCCTCTGGTGCCCATTTTGCCTGTTCTGGAGTACTTTAAATCCAACACTTTCAGATTATAATGAAAAACTTCCAGATGTAGAGTCTAAATTTTCATGACATATATGTTATCAGCAGGGAACATCATGGAGTTCTAGTGCTTGAATGAGTGCTATGCGTTACCTGTAATGTAAAAAAACCAGCAGTAATAGGGATATCGCATCCTAAATAACCATGATGTTCTTGCACAGATAAAAATAAATCTATAACCTACTTCTTTCCTACTCACTAAGTCTTGCAGAAAGAAGATGTGGTCCCAAATAGTGTGCCTGTATGTGCTGTCATGGAAACATATGGCATGGCTTCCTTTACCTTTGTAATGTAAGGAGTAGGTTGTGGACCTTTATTATAAATTTATGTACAAAGAATTATTAGAAAACATTTATTTTGTTTCGTTGGCAAATAGTTGCTAGCACACACTAAATCATATCTTATTTTATTCACACAGCACTTAACAGCAGTGCAGCCAGGTGTTAAATAATAATAGAGTTACATCAAATGGTTTGGCAGTTCTGTTGGGAGAAGCATCCAAAAGTTCACATACTTACCTGGAACCCTCCCAAACTGTGCTGGTCTGGAAACTGAACTAAAAAAATATCACTAAAAAAGCTGCTTTGTAGATCAATCCCTTTTTTCTATTTTGTAAGGTACCTTAAGGTATTGAGGTTTGGGTACCTGCAAATAATTATATAATGTGTTATTTACTCCAAGGTACATATGAAGCTAAGGATTCAGGACTCGCTGACTTTTCATACTAAGTTGTTTCGTGTTTCCTGTTCCCATTACAATCAGGAGTAGTAAGGGGAAAACAATCAGCAAAGTAACCTTTAAAAAATTATCAGAAAATAAGAAAACATATCTTACTGGTTTTAATAGTTTCTTAAATTCGTTCTAACTTTAATAAATCCATTTTTATATTTTTTAAGATTCTGAGTGCCTTATGTATGCAGATTCATGATTTGAAAGGACAGTAAACTGAAAGGAGAAGAGAGTAAATCAAATTTTGGCAAGCACAGTGTTTTATTGACAGCGACAAACGGGCTTTTATCTATTATTTCTGTATCTAGGAGACTTTTGGCTGCATTTGAAGACAAAAGTTCCAGCTTTTCTGAACTTATGAAAATTAAAGTTCTGTCAGTAGAACACCCCAAATAACTTCCTCACTGCTGAAATCCATCGCTTAGAGATAGCAGTTGTCTAGCAGGTGTGTTCAGAACAGAACCCAGAGCTACTAAGTGCTGACTCTGTGGTCTTCAGTCTGCATCTTCTTGTAATGAAGTTGTGTTCACAAGCAGTAGCGTTACCATGTTGAAATCCTCTACCTATGGCTTTTAAGGGGAAATTTTGCTGGCGCAAGATTTCAATCTAAACCCCCCTGTTTATATATAATGTCACTGAATTTGTTCCCAGAATAAATGACATATTTCTCATTTCCCTGTGGGAAAGATGATTATTGTAGAGGTGAGAATATGGTGATCGTTTCCCCTCCCCCTTCCCCTTTTTCTCTTTGGACTTTATGTAAAAATAAGATACCATTGGTGCTGTGGACAAGTGTGAGACCACCAGCTAATTTTGCATAGCCCACTGAACAGTTAGATGGGAATTGCTCTTCAGGGCGTTCTCTTTGACAATAAACAGAAGCCTCAAGTCTGTGTTTGGCTGCAGTTCAAAAAAATTACTAAGGAATCCTACACACTTATGTATATGAATACAAGCAATTGCACATTCCCATACAGTAAGCTTGTGCAACCACAGTTATTAACATTTTAAAATGAGTAAATGCAAATAAAACGACTGAGTAATACATGTTTTGTTAAGATCAGCTGTATGAAAAGCAAAAGGATTAAAAGTTAATTTCATCCTTTTTAATTCAAGGGACATATAAATGGCATTCTGGGTAGAGTCAACTCCTCTTTTATCAGTCCTTTGATGCTGCTTTCTCACTGATTCAGTTGTTCAAATGCTACCTACATAATAAAATCCTGAGTTAATTTACTAAGATTTTACACCAGTGCAAATGAAAGAAGGGAAAGTGCTAAACAAGGCAATTAGCACTCTGTTTAGTGCGCTCCCAAAATAAATGTAGGCAATTTACAATTTGGCAAATGGCACTCTATCCGGATCCAAGTCATTTCAGCCTAAGGGGTTGGTGCAGTTCATTAGGGGTGAAGGGAAAGGGTCTTTGTTTTGCTTTGCTTTTTAACTATATGTATATAGGTACACACATACAAATACACACGTTGCTATTAAGGTCCACCCCATTTTACCAGTACAGCAACAGATGTGACCCCTCCTGGGGTTATTAGGATTTCTGGTGGAAAAATGTCAAGCTCTATGCTCACACTGTCTACATAAATGACCTCGTTTATGGTGATAATGCTTTTTCCAAAGTGAGGGGTTCCAAAATTGGCAACTCACTGATAACCTCCTTTGTGGTTTTCTTGCCATGATGGTTTTTTGTGTACTTACATGTTTTTTATCACTGGAGCTGTTCAGATCAGATCCATGAACCTGGGAATGTCCTGAGTGAAATGATAAGATAAAGCACTCTGCAACTACAACTGACTCTCTTTTTAATTGACAGGAAGACTGCACTATGACTTCAATGTTTATTCTTGTAAGCTCCTTATTAATGCAAAAATAATAGCTGTTATTAATGCAGAATCACAGCCAGCATTAATATTTAAGATGTAAGAATGAAGGAGGTTAAATACGTGTTTATATTAGTTTTAAACAGAGAGCTTTGCAAAACAGTTAAGGCAAGTAATGATGACCATATTCACAGAGAGCGTATGCGGTGTGAAACACCTGCTATGTTCTGGGGTTTAAATACATATTCTTAGTGGGATAAAGGTCTTTGATTAGTCTCCTGCATTGTCATGCTATTGTCTCTCTGAATTGCTACTGCTTCTTGCGAAACAGAATACAGATTAAGATTCTAAACAAAATATGTAATATACTATGATATTAGCACTGATTTCTTTTTTGTTTATTCGGTCTGTAGAGCTCTTTTATATGATAGATCATAAGGTAAAAGCATTCTTTTGTGCCCTCTAGCTGCTGGTTGCACAAATGAAAGAAAGAAGGAGAAAACAACCCTGTGATTATTAAATTCTCCTCATCTTTAGGGTTAAGTACCCTGGCTAATAAAGATCTCTCATGAGGATAAAGTTTCTTTCTTGGCAATGTCACATCCATTTAAGTAAAAATCATTTGGATGCTTTCAGGGATTCAAGCTGTTACCTTTACATAAAGCATCTACACCAATTCTTTACATTGTTTTTATCCTCTGAGAAAGCCTGACACTACATTTCTTGGTTAAGCAAACCTCGCAGTGAGGGTAGGCTGTGGGATTGGGCCCTTTTGTGCTATAGAACTCTCTCTATTTCACAAGAAGGAAAAAAGAATCCTTATACATTCATGTAAAAATGCAAGAAATATTTCATATCATTAAACATGCTATTTCAGACTGTGACAATTCAGACTGATCTTGTACTGAGCAATCATTAAGCCCTTCGATTTCAGACTCATTTTTGTTAGCATCACATTTTCTGCTGATCTGTGTACCCTCATATTCCATACTGTTCCATTCTCTTTGCTAGGTTATTCTACTAATACATTTCTTAAGACAAATAATTAAGTTTTTGCATTGTTTCAGATTTTAAATCATTACTGTATTTTTTTAAATTGTTCTCTGAATATCCTCATCACCCAACATCTATTGTGTATGCTTAAAGTCTTTGAAAAATATTATGGGCCAAAACGTAACTGGTCTTCTTTCCGGATTCCATTTGGGTATGTGCAAATTTTGGTTTATGAAGTCTTAATTCATAGCAAAAAGGATCTAGTTTAGACAGTAAGAACTTAATAACTTGTAGGCATAGTTAAGCACTGGCTTGGATTGCCAAGGGAGGTGTAGAGTCTGTGCTGCTGGAGGTTTTAAAGAAGAGGTCCAACAAACTCGTCAGGAATAGTTCAGGTATCTGATCCTGCCTTGAGGCAGGTATGCAGTATAGATGATCTCTCTGAGTCCTTTTCAGCTAGGTATTTTTATGATTCAGTGCTCCTGCACTTTGCAGGTGAAACTATGTGAATGCTTGAATTGCATTGCCGTGGATGGAACTGTTCCCTCCCCGAAAGGATGTGCCTACGTTTTGGAGACAGTGAATGATACAGATGCCCATCCCCTCTCACTCTGTGGAAGAGAAGGAGGTTTATCAGCCTCCAGGTGGTCTGTCAGCAGCCTGTTTTCATCAGCCGTAAGTTTAGTGTACCCCTTCACCCCTGCTCATGATCTATTTAGGTGGCATTTTCCTTCTCGGAGGTGAACCTTACATAATACAAAATGAAGCAGTCTTTGCTGAACTGTATGTAATACAACAACATTCAAACCACATCTGAATCTTATTCACGTCTCAGAAATGAAAAAGGGAAAGCTCTTTCTTTTGGCATCAAACATTAGATGTTATTTTTTGTTACATCCTTGTTATTTCATCAAAGTTGGGATTGTAGGGGACTACCTGCAATATATCTTTGTCCCTGTGATACATATGCATCTTTTCTATTCCTGTCTACAGACTGAATAACATTAGCAAAGGACCACGTGAGAGAAAGAGGAGGAGCATAACTTCTGAAGAAACTGGTTTTGCACTGCTTTGGATTTTCCCAATATCATCAATTCTTTGTTTTGAATACATTTTTTTTTCCGTTGAGGAAGAAGTATACTCTAAGCCAGTCTTGCGTTACAGCTTCTTTACCTTTGTCTGCCTAACTCAGCTGGTATTTAATTGGTCAGCAATAGGAGGGAAGTCTCCTTTGAGGTAATGAATATTGACTGTTTATGTTGAAATGTCACTGTGAAAAGAAAGCCCAGCACCAAAGAGGCAGAACTCAGTGTGAGAGTTTCAGACACAAAGGAGACACCAGCAAAGCACAGGCATTGAAAAGCAAAGCAGCTGAAATTCAAAGAAAAGATGAAACAGAAATGGTCTACATGTGTGGGAATTTTAAGCTGTTGGTTGACAGGTGAAAAAGTCATTATTCCACCTGTAAGGACTAAGTGTAATTGCTTGTTTTTCCTAAAATAACACAGCGGCTGTGGCTCATAAATTTTTTAATTGAAAATTCATTTAAACTTATTTGCAAATACTTTACGTTTTCTTTCAAGGTAAGTGGATCAAACTCATTAGCCAATTTTTCTACCTCAGACAGGTGAGAAAGAAGGTAGTGTATTTTCTGTGCTGTATTGGGTATTAGATAACCAAAACTTGTATTTGACCACCCTTGTTTCATAGAGCAACTTGAATAGCAACTTTAGAGTTTGACAGGCAAGTTTATCATCCAGTCTACAGCACTCATTGATTTAGAGTGAATAAAGGCTATTCTCCATCAAACAATCTTAGCATCAATCCACTGCATAATGTATGGCCTGGAAGTTTTCACTGTTGCATAAAAGCTGTTCTTTGTTTCCAGTTGTGTAATAAGGAACTACAGTGCTTGTATGAGGTTCTGATATATTTTGAACAATTTCTTATCTAGATGGCATGGAGAAGCCAACCAGCAGATTTCTGGGCCCCATAACTGAATTTTGATTCTTGAACTCACTGTTCTTTCACCTCTGTCATTTTTTTGTGGTGAGCTCTAGGGAACTCTGCTGAATAGTTTTTGCAAAGTTGACCCACTGCTATGGAGTATAACCTCTAGTTGTTCCATTTTGTTCATCTGAGTCCTTTAGTATTAAGATTTGATACACAATGAATTTTTTATTTTTAATGTAAACACTGACTTCATCATTTGGGGTAAAATTTACTATGATGTAGTTTAATATATGTAGTTTCTTCTTGCTATGGATCTTCATGGATTTCAGTCAGGGACTGGGCTCATCGTATTTAGTCATAGATATTGTTTTTAAAAACAATCAATCTCTTTTTTAGATCCCCTCCTATTGGCATTTATATTCCATATTAGTAAAGACCACTAAGCATCTTAGGGAAAGCAAGAATAAATAAGGAAAAACTCTTACAAGTCGGTGTGTCAAAACCAAAATATATTGCAAACACATTCTGCTTTTTCTATGAAAAACTGCTCAAAAACTTAAATCAGACCATCTCAAATATAGCATTATCTTAAAAATAATAGGTTTTTTTTCAAGCAGAAAGGAAGATTGCCTGAATGGTGCAAACATTCCTTTGAAAATCTGAGCCTTTATTTTCAAATCTCCATTTTAGATTTGGCATTTAAAATATTAAAGTGGTGTTTTTTAAAATGTTCCCTGAATCAGAGAAGCATTTGAATCCAGTAGGCTTTTGTTTTTTATTTTCTCTTGGTGAATCATTGAACAATTTCTGCATTAGCTTCAATCTGGGCCCATTCACACAATGTGTCCATCTGAGACATCCTGCAATCCTGCAAACAGTGGGCTGCTTTAAATAGAAGAGTATCACCAGGACCTGGACTGTAAACAAAACATTATTAAATGAATTAAACATGTAAGAAACATCTGCAAAGAGGCGAGCTAAATTTTGTTACCACTACCATTTCTATGCAGTCAGCAAAGGCTTTGAAAGTTAATGCTTTCCACAGCTAGTCAGACTTCTCAACGAGAGGACTGCCATCTCCCACAAAAGTTATGATGAGCAGGCAGCACGGGCAGGCCTGCTTTCAGTCAGCAAAGGTAATCTGAATGTTTTTGGTACTTGCATATGGTTTTGGTTTTGGTTTTTTTTTGCCCCAGAAGCTTCCAATGGCTTCGGGGAACTTTCTGTATGTTTGAATGGCAAGCTGCTTTCCACTTGCACTGAAAAACAGCCCTCACATTACCTGAGTCTCCTAATTGGCTCTCTTGTGCATTAAAAATATATATGTTTGTACTTTGGGAATAATCCAACTTAGTGGCAAATATAAAGTATTTTTACCATCTGAAATGCTGTGGCTAAACATACAAATCAGATACTTTTGCATTAATTCTCCAGCTTGGAGCAATGAATGGGCTACACTAGCATCCAATATTCTCCCTTTGCTGTTTATTCCTGCTCTTCTTTTTAAACATATTCTTACATGTTTATTGTCTTCTTTTTTAAAATGTTTGAACTTTTCATGATTAAGGTCCCCAAAATGTTGACCTCTCCAGCAGAGGTTTATTTCATATCTTGCTTGGTTGTTCCAAAATACTTAGATTTAGACTTATATTACTTTGTTTTGATTGTGTATCTCTACACAAATAGAAGATAACATCTTTAGTCACAATTCTGTGTTATGCTTGAACTCTAACCTGTGACATTCACCTAGCTCGATCTAACAAGCTTTGTGCTCCCTGTCCAGATGAAGAGTGATACTTCTTCATTAGCAAGATCAGTTTCACCTTTAAAAACCCTTTGCTTCCCGTTTGCATTAAGCCAGATTGAGATGTCTTGGGTCATGATGACATTTCGGGAGTATTCAGAAGCAAAAGAGGAAGTCATTACATCTGCAGTTCACCTGCAAAGAAGATGTCATTAAAAGAGGAAGCAAAATGAACCCCTGTCAACTTGTTAGGGCCCAAAAGGTAATTCTTCTATCATATATGGAGCAGAATACGATACAGAATCCTATTATTACTGACACCAGATAACTTGCTGGTGTAAAAGGTTCTCTTTTCCAGAAAAGTTCAGGTGATACTAAATTTATTAATGTGTCAGTTTGAGGAGATGTGATGTCATTTCTGTTGTCTGCAGGGATGAAAACCGGAGTGTCCTTGCTCCTGTCAACACACTATCATCTTAATTTCTTTTGCTGTGCACCTCGTTGCCATCTGTGGAGGGGAGAGCAAGGGATGAGGGTGAAGTGTCAGGGGAGATGCCTTTTTAAAAAGAACTACTAATATTTGACATTTATCATTTTAACCTGCCTTTTTCCAAACCACAAATTTATTACATCAACATTTCTGGTGAGTGGTTGGTTTGATCCTGCCAGGTTCCTACTCATATGAGTTGAAGCTTTACCTGATTATAAAGGTATACAGAATCAGGATTTTGTTCCTTTCTAATATTCCTCAATTCAGAAAATACACAGATTGCTTTCTTTTCTACTTGATATAAAATCCAGCAACTGCACTCCACTCCACTGTAATTGGAAAGATAGTTGAAATTTTCAGACTATAACGGTATGTGATACAGTTATGCAGAGATACTGATAGAATCACCTCTCATGTTATTAATTTAGAGTGGGTAAAAGTCTGAGTCATGTATGTTATTTCAAATGATGTGGCTTTGGCTTTTTGAAAGTAAAACTGGTATCTTCTTGAAAGGTCCTGGTTGTAGAAACAAGGTAAAATGTTTGTCTGTTTTTAACAAATAGGTGAATCACTGTTCAGTTGTATTGCATAAGAATACTTCCATCCTGAAACATTTTCTCTACCTTCTGTATCTGGAAGTACAGAACAGCTGAAGAAACTAATAAGAACATTTTTAATGAAGATGATATTACTAAAAGGGAACATTTTCCAGGTGAAAAACATTTTATCTTGCCCTTGCAATCTAGAGTTTTTGTATAAACATTGTAGTAACAGGAAATATTTTCTTTCAGCTCCAAGGTGTCACAAGCTGATTCTCTGCAACACATTTCAATATGGGTATTATAACAACTCATCTGATACTGATCTTAATGGATTTTTGAACTGCTAATATTTCAGACTTGAACTGCGTGTACTTCAATTGATGATCTGAGCATTCCACAAATACCAGAACTAGCATGTTTACTGCCCTGCAGTTGATTGATATCTCCTAATGAAGAAAGGACCTGGGAAAATGATAAAGGAAAGTTACTAATTGGTTTAACTTAGGTCAGCCACTTCATATTTTATAAATGAGGAAACTTTTCAGGAATTGCTGCTGGAAGCCATCTGCTAACTAAATAAAAATGAATTATAATCTTCAGGTTCCACATGCCATTTACAGAAAGTATCAGAAAAAAAACCAAAACAACTGCTTACTTAAAAGTAAGAGCAATGCAGGAACTCCAATTCAAAGGCCCTAATAATCGTCTATGTAATATAAAGTGTTAATCAGTTTGGTATACACGGACCTGTCAGCAGTTCTGGATCCATTCACTATATATCAGAGACTACTTGTGGTCACTTTTAAGAGCTGCCAGTAGAATTTACAATAGCAAATTATGATTTATTATTTCTTCCAGGATATCTGATGTTTCTGTTCCCAATCCTGCTTCCCTCATCATCATCCTTTTTCCAGCTAAGACTGTATGAGGCTGGGAAATGTTCAGGATGTGTGTATTTCTCTTGTATTGTGCATATTTTTGCAAGTCATTAAACCTTTGTTTCTTGTCTTTTCTAACCTTCTTAGTAACCTATCTAAACAACTCTCAAAGGAAAATGAGTCAATCAGGAAAGAGACAGCCCTAGTGCCAAAGCAAAAAAACCCCATAGAAATAGAAATAAAATTAGAAAAGGGAAAAGCTTTCACTTCAGGAATGCAAGTACAACTTGGGCCTTGCTCCTTTAAAGTCATACACTATGTTTTAATTTATTTCTACTGCATGTGCAATTCTATTGAATCTGAAAGGCTACTCATGTGCATAAAATTAAGCACACTGAAGAATGTGGCAATACTTCAAGCTACATTTTAATATGAAGAATGCTACATAAGCATAATAGTATGTGATTCTTCTTAGTTTGTAAGTTCAAAATCAAGACCTGCAGAAAATCTGTATGCTGCTTTGTACAAGTAATTGCTAGAAACCACATCTTTCTATAACAAGGGCCCATACTGTTTACCATGTTGGCATGGCAGTCCTGAGAAAATTAAATTTCCTTCACCATAAAGACACACTTTCTTCCTGTGTTAGCAGTACTTTGCTTGGTTGTATTACATGCAGCAGGCATAATTTACTCCGGACCATTTAGAACAACTCAGTTTAAGCAATGCTGGGCATTTTGTCAGGGTGACAAAGGGGAATTACATTGCACCCATATATGGTAGACAATGCATGGACAACATGTAATATTCTCTGTGGGTAAAGTTCAGTTCTGGGCAGAAAGCCAACAAAAGGCTCATGCACCGCTTAAGTCCCACTTAAACCCTATTTTGAAGGCTTAATAGTACATAGGCCGTGTTCTGGCCTCTTGCCCAGAAGTGAATTTTACCATGTTAGCGTCCCCTCTCCCCGCATGCAAAGGGGGCAGAAGGGCAAAGCTTTTGTGCTGGGCAGTGAACTGATTTCTGGAAGACACCACTGGTCTCCTCTAGTCTAAAAAAAGCAACAAATTCATAGAACATCATCTATCCTGGTTTATGGCTAATCCACCCTCCCTGATGTAGCAAGAGGTTACATCGTGCCAATAGTTCTGTCCTACAGAGCCAGGAATCTACCTAACGATTGACGCATAGCTGGTATTGAAATTTCTCTCTGTGGCTGTCCTGCACTGTTAAAGATCTTCATCTGTCCTTTTCCAAGCTTGGATTAATTTTACCCTTTTGGTGATCATTAAGAAAATTAGAAAATTTTATCCCCATCATTTTAAAGATTTCTGAGATCACTATGCTTGTCTAGCATATAATCTTGAGGGGAAATGATAATACTTTCTTATAACTTCACACCTTTAAAGGTGTTTTCCATTTCAAGAGCTCGCTATACACAGCAGTGTCCAAATGACTACTCTACTGTCACTGAATAGGATGAGATGACCTATTGCAACAACATGCTACATGAATAATTTTCTCTGTTTTCCATGTTAATTCATGTTTAAGTGTACAGTGTTACAAAGCGTTCTTAGAAAATTCTTAGAAATTTCTAGAAATTTCTAAATTCTTAGAAAAATTCTTAGAAAATAATTATTCATTATTATCATTACCTTACAGTTCTTTGTATTTTGACCTCATATATTGTAGAGTTCTCTGCAAGATTGGGGGCTAAAGACACTATTTGCTTGCAGGCATTTATAAACGCAACCCCCAAAGTACAAGACTTCATGTTAAAGATGAACATGGTCAGTCTGTCTTACAGCTTAGGCTTTGTGTATGTTATTACTCTTTTAATTAATGAAAGCTCAATATGCAGAAGTATTATGAGATATGGCTTTCTGTGAATGGATTCCAACCCATACTGCTTAAGTAGACTGGAAATCTTGTTTTCTGATCAGCTTTTTTAAAAGTGCATTTCCTTCCTAATTAGCAAGCAGAACATGAAACACAGTAAGTATACAGTTCCCTTTAATAATTTTTTTATTTTTAAAACAGAATACTTTAATGATTTACCGAAAATATCTTTTAGAGATCATTTAAAAGACAGAAGCTTATACCCAATAAAAACAGAACTCCTCTGAAAACTGACTTTGTCACCAAAATACTTGTGAGGTTCTAAAAATATTTTGACACATTTTACTTTTCAATCGTTACAAAAGGATTTTTTGTACATATTCTTATTGTGCCTTCATTTCCAGAATTGTTTTTAATTAAAAAAAGACTGTTTTGTTACAATGGATGATTTCAACCCACAAAATATCCTATTGTGCTTGCTATCAAAACAAACAGGTGCACACAGCAGCATGCACGGTATGCAGTGCAATTGAGCAAACAGTTTATGTAAAGATTTAAGCTCATCTGAACAATGTGAGTTCAAGTGATATGAATTGAAGCCAAGTATTCTGGATGAAGGGCTCAGTTCTAAGGGGCTCTGGATGGAGCCCAGAACCTGTTGATCTTTGTGGGAATTGTGGGCACTTTATATCCTATAAAAGATGACAGCCTCTGTCACGATTAGTTTCTCAGTTTGAAATACCTATGAAATTTTATCAATAGGAGAGCTACTTTTCTGTTGAAACACCATGCTCCCTCCTGCTCACATGTGAAAAACTCTTTCTGTTCAGATGTTTGCAGAGGTTTCTTAAGATAAGAAGACATGGAAACTAAGATCTGCTAAAAGTCAAAGAAAAGATGACTTGAAGTTAAATAAAGATATCTGTGAAGTTTCAGGATGTCTCAATTTCCTATGTGGTTGGCCTTTATGGATGATATAATTAATTTTTTTATTCCTGGATAGCCAAGGTAGCCAGTATGAAATTTTCATGGAGAAAACACACTTTACAGCAATTGCATGCCTTTCCTTCCTACAGTCTCAGAGTTGTGAGCGTAGGGAAAACAAGGGGATAGTGATACAGTAAAATTCTTCTCACTAAAAGGCAAAGCAACCTGTCCTTTACTGACAGTGTGTTGTGTGGCTGTCTATGAATATTTCATTAATGCTGGGCTGGGGCCACTGATTCAGTTCAGACTCCCAATTAGCACTCTGCACCTAACTGTCTGTTGTTATCTCTTTTTACTCTGCTGTGATGTCTTCATTTATCTCAAGTGGATGGTTCCTTTATGTCTCACCCTTCCTACCTTTCTGCTCCCTTTCATGATACTTTGATGCCTGTAAGTTCTTATGTCCTCACCCTGCAATGGAAGGAGCTGCTTGCCAGGAGTCCCTGGGAAGTCTCTGAGGAAACAGTTCATTGTCTTTGTCTCATTGTCCCATGGACAACCTCACTGTAATAGCAGTAAATGTTTTCCTGACCTGGCCTGTGATGTTACTTCTTTTACTGGCCAAATACCTTGATTTCTCAAATGGCTGAGAAATCCCTCCATCAGCTATCCCTTTATATCTCCTCTATATGAACAGTCACTGCATACAGTCCTGGCTCTAATCTAGATTGTAATCTCTTCTAGATAAACTAGGGCCTTTATTTGTTCTGAAGAGCGCTATGCACATCTATAGCACAATTTCTAGTAATAATATAAATTCATTCTGCTCACATGCAGTCCAGAAGATCCCAGACACAGCAAAAGATGACTCTCCCAGGGTCTGGAGATGCGGGATGCCCCAAAAGGAGTTGTGGTGTATGGTGATACTAAGCAGCTTCACATATTTTTGATCTGAAATTGTTTGAAATTCTGAACTATGCTGAATTGTTTTATTCTAAGATATTAAAAATATTTGAATCCCTGCAACTCAGGATTGAATCAGCAAATACAAACTCCTCCACCTTGAAGTGGAGTTGGAGAGTGGAAGGAAAGAAGTACTTTTCAAGGAGAAACTCCTAAGTAGACAGTATCATTTTTCCCAATTGACAGTTACAGTTTGGTGATCCCATACTTCTACATGTAAAAATACTTGACCGTCAAAACATAGTTATTGACTCAAAGAAGGAGAAAACATGTCTGCTTCTGATAGGCAGGTGACTACTCATTATGTGTTAGCCTCTAATTCTGGATGATCGTTATAAAATTTTGACTACACATACATGGACAGGTACAGTTTCTGGGAACAGGAGATGTTTCAGTTTTGTTTCTACTTTCATTAATTACTACTTCTATTATCTGAGAAAATCTTATATTTTAAAATATGTTTGTGTTTATTTAGACACTATCGCATGTGCATGTTGTGTGTGAAGGGTCTTTATCTACCATCTTGATACAGAATGTAACAAATCTCTATAAGAGGGTAAAATGAAGAAAAGATTTTTCCTTGGAGAGCTGTATTGAGAGTTGTAAGCTTTATTAGATAAATTTAATCTCATAGACATTTTGTGAATAATTCTCCATGGGCTGGTTCCTTCTGGGTCCTTGCTTTTATTTCCAGTAGTTGAAGTATTAATAGGGTTAAAGGTGCTGGCATGGTGAATTTATGGTCGACATCTCACAGTCCGTTAAAACAAGATCACTAATGGGTGACCTTGAGGTTCGACCGTTCCAGACTCAGGAAGATCAAGTCTCAGACCCTGCAAGTGCTCTGACCTCTCCATTCTTCCCCTCTATGGCCTAACCTTTAACTCACTGATCTTTGACCAAATTATTAAGCAAACACCTGCTTAGGTCTCTGACCAAAGACTGTAGACCAGGAGAGCTACCATAATTTCATGTGAATTAGCTTTAATAATAACAATACTAGCCTAAGGAGAAAATCAGAGGGTAGGTTTACAGTAAATAATCATGCTGCTACAGAGCACATACAGAACGGACCCTTCAACAGCTCTTACCTACAGTAAATCAATGCTAATCTATTTGACTGTGAGAATAACGGCTCGTCAGCAGATATAGTTTCTTTATTTGACTTGACTAGGACAATGACTAGGTAAAATTTATTTCCTATTACTAAAGCAAGACAAAGACTAAAATTAATCCTTTGATGCCAGGGATTTCCCGTTGGCAATAATGCACAAACTGCATTAGTGTTCAACACAGTTGCTAAGAGTAACTGGAACAGAAAAAAAAGGCTGAAACATATCTGATGATGTCAAATATTAAGCCTGCGTAATGTTATCTGAATTACAAATGGAAAGAATAGTCTGAATTTCCCCAGATTTTCTTGGATTGCCTGTTCATTTTTCAGCTCTTGTGGTGTGATTTTATAAATCTGCATCCTCTGAGATTAACTCAAACCTGAGTAGTTCTAGCATATGGATTCTTCCTAACTAAATTGACTGTGAATTTTTTCAAGACTTTAATCACAAAAAGTAGTGGAATTTGAATTATTATACAATAATAGCAGACCCATAACAGACCAGTGTAATTTACTAGAGATTTTTCAGTTTAAGTGAACACAATTATGAACACATGCTTACTCATAGCTGACTTTATATGCTAGCTAACAATATATGCATGCAGTAACCTCATGTCTGTTCATGGAGGCAATCTGCATTGGTAAGCTAAGCATTTGCAAATGTAAGTGTAATGGTCCTATGCAAAGTCCATCTTTTACCTCTTGTCTTTAAAGAGAATTATGAAGATAGTTTATTGTTGTGGGGGATGGATTTAACCTTTAGTGCTGCTAATAGGAGAGCAAAATGAGATGAATTGGATGAGGTTTGGTTATTATATCAAGAACAATTGAAGCAAGGCTGCTTGGAGTTAGTGGATGCTATCTGATAAAAGCCTTTGAAGGATGTACAACTCTAAATATGTGAATCAGTTATGTTACCCATTTTGAAAGTCAAGTAGTTTTAGTACCGATCTAAAGCCCACTAGAGTTAGAGGCTTTTTATTGACTGCTGGGGCATTGTATCAGGTCTGTCTTTCCCCATGTATGCAGAATGACTACTGAAAAATTCCCCCCCTGTTAATTTTGAATATGCACTTCCATGTTTTTTAACCATATGAAGAAGAAATAAAAATATCACTGATCTAAATAATACTTTCAAAATTAAATAGTGACTGTATTTATTTTCTCTTCACTCTCTTTCTACATTACTCTGTGCTCTTTTGATCTGTTTTCCAAGATATTGGTTGTCCTTCCTGAAGATATATAGTTATATTTTCATTAGCAGAATAAAATCTAGCTAACAATCTTGAGAATGAAATTAAAGGCAACTTAATATAAACTCATCTGCTGCCTGTAAAACAGTATTAAACATTTGTTTGATCAATGCATACTGTTTCCTGTGTACAGTGTTATTCAGATTGACTGTTCAAGTTTAAACTGATTTACATAGATTATTATTTTCCATTCCCTGACTAGATTAGTTGTAAGATTAAACCTGGAACGATTGGCTAGATAATGTCATGGACTATGTGCACATATATACTTGGAAACATAGGTACTTTGCTTACATATAGGTATTCATGCCCGGAGAGGCCTACAGAAGTTTTATGGGAGGTCCAGAAAAATGTTAGTCAGATAACTAGGAGTCTGTTGCATAAAATCTGCACTGGCTGGTACTATGTCCTTAAGCAAAGTTGGTGGTTTCTTTTCTGGAGAAAAAAAATGGGATTACTTATGGTGAGGTATTGGTTTGAGAGAGGAGGTAAGTTAAAAGGTAATCAATATTCAGTAAAAAGTTAAAAAGCAAGCACTGTAAAGAGTAAATGGATTTTAAAATTATGTTTATTTGAATGGTCTCACTTTACACAGCCATTAATTAGTGAAACACAAGGCCAGATGATTACAGCATAACAGAGATGTTTAGTTAAACACATTGCCTACTTCTTTTCCTATCTGTCAGTACACAAGGTCAAATTTTGCCCAGATTTACACAAATGCAGCATCACTGAACTCATTTGCTGCCCTCGGTCAGACCAGGCAATTCCACAGATGATGAATTTTTCCATTTCATGAAAAAATACACATAGTCAAGAGCTTGATTGAAAGCCTGTTAGAATCAGTGGAAGTCTTTCCTTTGACTACAGTGAGCTTTGAATCAAACCTTATATGGTTGTGAAATACCCATAAGATATTTGGCCACACATCAATCTGTACTGTATATTCATATTTTATTAATATAAAACTAGTTCACTTTTTTGCTGTACGTTTAGCAGAAAATGATGTTAGCAGTGCTTAAGATGGGTCAGATTTGGATTGTAGGTATGTTGGAAGTTATACAAATATGAGAAGAATACTAGTCCATAAATCTTTCAAATATTTTAATATTTTTTTCATAAATGATAGCAACCCCTCTGTTTAGAAATAAAAGGGAGAATTTGTCAATATAAAAATTAAAGAAGTCATGTTAATATATGAGTTTATTACTCATTTTTAATGTAGATGTGGGCAAGTTTTACTGGCATGTACTTTCAGTTCTTCGTTGCTTATATTTTTCGTTGCTTATATCCTCCTGATGCATAAAGTAGTTAAATTTATAAACCCAGAAAATGTGTGTGTGTGTGTTGGGGGATGTGTTAAAGAAAGGTTTTCTTACAACAGGAAAGGAAAATAAGAATGTTTTTGCCTTTGTTCATACCTGCTTCTAGTGGTTAAAAGTTGCATTCTTTTACCTATAAGAATAGAAAACATTTTCAATATAACATTAGAAAACAAGGAAATATAATGTGATTTTATTTGAAGAATGAACTAATTTTGTACCTAGTGATAATTCAAGCAGAGAATTGTTTAAAAATATCACTGCAGGTAACGTCAAAAGGAAAGTAGGTGCTGTGGCATATGTAAGACTGGAAAAAGAGGGTATTCCTGAAAGAGGAATGCACATCAGGCAAAGGCATCAATAAATAAAGCTCTTTTTCATATGTAAATGGGAATTTCTAAAGTAAAGAAGGTATTGTTTTATAAATAGTGAGATAATATTCTTGAAAAAGGTTACCAGTGATTACATAAGTTATCTCTTCCATAAAGAAATTTAGAGCCCGTAGTTGCTCTTTTCATTAAAAAGGCTTTTCATCTAGTCTCATGCAGAAAGCCAAGCTCTGCATTTTAATTAGAGATAATAAATAATTATATCACTTAGGAAACTGAAACTATTAAAGTCTTTTTGCGACTCTGTATAGCTGTATATCTCTCTAAATATATAAGTATATACATTCAGCTTTTGATTCACAGATCACATTAAAGGAGATAATATAATACTTATATAAACATGAACAATATTCAGGGCCTTTTGACAAAAGGCAAAATACCTTTATGTGCTTGCAGCAGAATAAAGCATCTTAAAATCTGACGAACCTGGCCAAAATATTAAGTGGCCTCAGTATAAATGCAAATAAAGACAATAACACCACCCCACCACCACCCCCGAAAAAATATTATTAAACTAAGGAAACTGTCAGGTGATTGGATTTTAATGGGGAATATGTTCCCCTTGATGTTAGCAAACTTTGGATGAAGCACTGACAGAGCAAGAGTATGGTATTGGTTTTAATGCAGCTACATCAGCTCTAAGGGAAACATTGGAACTGTCTCTCTCATTTGAGCTTCTAAGCACAAATTCCTCTTTTTTTGTTATCACACATAGGGGCATCTTCTCTGCATGAAATTAGTGCACCAGAGTCAAGGGCAGAAAAAAACACAGAGACAGACTTCCCCAACTTATACACCCCACAGGGACCAGCTGACGTTGAAAAAGCAGAGAAGTGAGCCATTAAAGTACGGTTTGGGATTGACACTGACCTAGGCCTGCCATCCGGCATTGTCCTGCCATCTGCACAGACATGAACTTTGCCTCTAAAATTTGGCTTCTCAATTAACATGTCCAGCTGGGGGGAGAATTCCGTCATTTGCCTAATATCATTATTGCCACTGCTCTGACATATTAATATTAAAAATATATGTGAACAGATCAAGGATTTGCCTAAGCACTTCTCTTTTCATTTCACATAATAGGCAGGAGGTGAAAGAAGACACAATGTAATTTGAAAAGCATAACCCTGATTAGGCAGTGATTGGTACACAGCTATAGCTTACATTTAAAAACATTTTCATTATTAGCAGTGCCTGTCAAATACAATTCTTTTTTTTTTTTTTTCCTTCTTGTGCAAGTAGTTGCAAGGTCATGTGATGTTTTGAGGTTTCAGTAAACAGAAAATGAGTTATATCTTACCAAGGTATTTGCAGAATAGACATTTTAAGATGGTATTTTTGCCAGTGGACATTCTTGTTTAATTGGTGATTTTGTGAAAGCTAGATGCAGGCTTCAGTTGCATTCTTATGGTATGGTGAAATCAGTGACTTCTCTGGGAACTGGATTGGGCCTTAGGATAATGAGACCTTAAATATTGGGAGCTGGGGAGATTGGAGATAGAGTACGTTTGTAAAGCTTGGCACGATGCAGCTCCTCCTAAGCTCAAAGATGTTTTAAATGGATAACTAATATTAACATTATATTTATTTCCAGTCCCCACTGGAGAAAATAACATGCATTCCATAGCCTCTCCAACATTATGCTGTACGCAACATTGTGCTGCCTTCAAAAAATGCTTCTAACACAAAGTCACCTTGAAAATATTCTCATTCTGCCTGCCTCCAAGTCCTGGGTTGGTTTCAGCCTTGAGTCTATAAAGGTGTGTGTACTTGCTTACTTTTTATACCTTTGAGTAACCACATTGAACTCTCAACACCTTGTGAGTAAATCTAAATCTACCAATAACTGAACACATCTCTCTAAAATCCACAAGCTCCTTTGCAAATTACTCCCTTAACATGTTTGTAAAAGGTGGGCATTTTCAAAAACATCCCAGTTGCTCAGGCATACAAATATCAGTGGTTTTCAATAAGCCCTCATATTACCTAATGTACATAGGCAGTTCTGAAAAAAACCGCAAATTATTCCTTTTCCTACAATATGGAGTTTTTCTCAGGTGTTTCCTCATGACTTCTAAAGTCAAGGGTAGTTCGCTTCTCTGTTATAACAAGGCCTTTTGGAGCTAGGTGAAATGGTGCAAGTTTCCAGATACTAATATGAGTCTTTGTATTGAATTTAATTATTCCTGGTCTTGTCTTAAATCAGTATCAGTGCAAAACATAGATGAGAACTAAGACTTCCATTAACAAAAGGTTCTGAGGATTAAACAGTTTCTTTAAATGTATCACATACTTTTATCATAACAAAATAGGGCTGTGCTGTCCCTTGTTGAAATATGCTTGTCTGATTTAATCTTAAATGAAAGAAATTCTATGTCCTTATATTCTAGATACAGTGGAGGACCTAACTTATGGCAGCTCCTCTGTCTGTTAACCCTGAAACAATGGAATTGTTTCCAAAGTTTTCCCATGCAGTGCATTAGTGACACTGTAACTTCTTCTCAGAGCATTTTTAACCCTGTCTAATGCAAAGTATAAAGAGCAATAGAAAAAACCACAGAGAGTAGCAGCAGGAAGCAAATGCCTTTTAGATACTGGCCGTAGGGAACAGAAATTCAGTATCATTATTTCTCCAAACTAACTGCAAGCTCTTGGAAGTTCAGAGTGCTGCTGAGCACATCAAGTCAGAGGCCACGAGGAGATGAGAACAGCTGATAAACATGTGGCACGTTCCCAACAAGGCAGTTTGTATCTCTGGGGTGTTTGTGTGGCGTTTTGTGACTTGAAATGTTACGAGTGTTTCAAGCTGCTTTTAAATCTTGCCTTAAAACACATTGGATTTGCTGTTGGATCTCCTCTGTTAACTTGTCCCACTGAAGAAGTTGTTGGGTGGACAGTAAAATGACTGAGTGACCTGCTGCTGGCAGGGAGGCATCTCTGGGAGGTAGATACTGATTTTTTCAGTGGTCTGTAGGCTAGGGATGTCCTCAGACACTACCCTCATCCCCTCCATGATTTCTTTTCCCTTCTCCGTGAGAACAACTTTACCAGAAATGCTTCAATCTTGGTTTTATAGCATTTGCAGCTCTTTTCTCCCTCCAGTGTTGTTTTTCTTTGGGAGTTAGATGATATCCCTCTGTTGTTGGGTTTATTTCCCCTTGTGAAAAATAAATCTGTTTTCAGAAAACGCTTCAAATACTTTCCTGCGAGCAATTCTGTCTTCTGTCTTATGCCCCAAAGGCACCCTGAGCTGAGCTGATTTAAGGATTTTGAAGGAGGACACTGGATATGTTGATATACAATATAACTCTAAGGCACCTTCTTAAGCATATGCTAAAAAGGGATTATGGCTTTTATTCTGTACTCACACTTCATCTTTCCAAATGGCTGATTACAGTTTTCATCTGTTTATTTCAACATCATGTAGTGGGCAAGAAGAAGAAATGTACATCCTGTTTCTGCTCCCAGCTTCTACTACTTACAATATGATTGTGATCACACCATTAAGGTCCATACTTCAGAACTAGCCAGGAGTTGGTCTGGGTTTTGGTACCCATGTTGACGCATGCAGCCTGGTCCTCAGAGTGTTTGAGCTTCAATTAATGCAACTGAAGCTAAGTGAGCCCAGGACTTCTAAAAGTCTTTCCATTTCTATAGTAAAAATAAAGCCAAAATGACTGGAAATTTTTGGTAATGTAGTTTGTACGTTCCTGCTGTTCCCATTTGCCATGCCAAAGAAGGATCCCAAATAATTTTATCAACACAGGTGAATTGGGCCTAAAAACTTATTAGAAAAGTATTTACGATGACTGATAGCAGGTTGATACTTTGTCTTACTATAGTCTTAGATCCTAGGACATAGAAATTTTTGGAATAAGTGTCACATCTTTAGTTTTATATAAACTCCGGTTCCTAGTCTACAAGGCAATTCTTCAATAAATCGGATAGTTGCATTTGGTCTCTTAGGGTACTTAAACGTAAGGCTGGGGTTATAGACCTTGGCTGAGAACACTATAATTCTGCTTTTACAATATCCATTACAAAATGAGTTACCAGTTTTCTGTAGATATTTATGCTAAATGCACTGGAATGTTGTGGGAAAAGCAACACAATGACAACACCCCATTTGTAGAAATGAGACCTTCAGAATTAATAAAGTTACAAATGTCAAACGTTAAACTGAAATAATCCTGTGTGGACCACATCTGAAGTTGGTTCTTAGAGTTTCACCAAGGTGCTTTGATATCCATGGCATATATGCTACCCTACTGATGTGTCTAAATCCAGGGCTTTTTTCTTGATTTAGAATCTTTTCTATTATCTGTTATAGCTTAGCAACAATTAACACATCTTCTCACTTTCATAGTCAGTATTTACTCAAATAACACTTTTGACAGTTTCAAAGGCTGTAACTTCATATTTTTTTCTTCTTCAGCACATGAACTTCTCTGCTTTTTTTTTTTTATTAAATGGAAATGCTACATAACTATTGCAAGGAGACTCAGACTGAAACTGGACCAGAAACATTAACTAGCTCAAATGAGAAATACAAACTAAAAAGCTGTCTGTCCATTTTGGAAACATGCAGATAATGTGTATGTCACTTGAAATTCACATGCATTTGGGATCTGCAAAGAAAAGTAATATACAGCAATGATATCTTTGATCATCGAAAGAACTCAGAAACATAGGAACTGTGTCGAGTGTGGTTATCATCAACCCATTTTCTATTCCCAGTGCACAAATCATTTCATGCATTCTACAACCCAAGCCACGATGCTGGGCTTCAAAAGCAATTTCAGCAGCAAAATAAGGTGCTTTTCTTCAATTTTCAAGCCATTTGTACGAGGTTAGTGTTGTTTACCCACCTGGTACACTGATATTTACATACCCCTTTAAAGAAAATTGGTAGGTATGATTTATGGAGTACTGTAAGAGCACAATTTTCCATGTAGTGCACCTAATCTGAAAGGGCACTTGCAAAGGTCACTCTGGCCATACAAATACCAAGTCTTCTCTTTGGAATAAGTTAGGATATTCATTTTTCTTGGAAAATGTCAGCAGTACCCTACTCCAGGGGTTAGTTTATGCAGATAAATGCGTAAGCCTTTAATCTTAAGGCAAAAATACTCCACGCAAATGTAAGAGAAGTCCATCTATCACTGTTAAGACCTGTAATTTGTTTTTATTTAAATCCCAAGCCAGGGCAGCCTGGGCAACAAAATTGTTAACATGGTAGCTCACATCTGAGCTAAGATTAAAGTATATAAACATACATCTGCTTTCAACCTGGGTGAACAATACACCATGTCTTCTGAAAGCCATAATCTGGATTTCAAGCATCTTCAATATCTGTTCTTGTTGTGCTACTGTGAAGTCTCAGAGTGCCTGACCCTAGCATGTTAAATTGTCCAATAAGTGCACTGTGTATTTCCAGCATTTTATCTCTCAATGAAGAACAGTGACAAATGTTTTTATAGTAAACACACCATAACTAAAAAAAAGATTCATTTTCCAACTTTGGACAAAAAGGACATAAACCTAAGAATTGCTTTAAATAATTCCAGTGCTATTTTTCATATAAAATATTGATTAATTTTTTTTTTTATGTAGGGAATGCTTTATGTTTTTTTTTTCCCATTTATAATGGCCCATCTTCATCATTACTGGAAGTTGTTATTGACAAAAAGAAATGCTTCCATCTTGGTTGTTAATCATATCCATGTGGGAAGTTACTTTTATAGATAGATTTTCATGCCTTGTTTTAAATCATGTTGCATAATATTTTATAATGAGGAGTATCAGCTTTATTGGAGTTCTCTCAATAGCCAGAAACAAAGAATGCGATCTTAATGAGGTCTAGGAGATTTTAAAATGAAAATCATGTTCAAGTGCTTTTTAAAAGCGATGTTTCAAATGTCTAAACTAGGAGAACTAATAGATATTTTTTTAGAAAATGCTGGTCAGTACCACTGAAATTTCTCAAGATCTATAGTATTTCATACTGCATAAGAATGATGGATATAGTTTGTAGATCCAAATCTATTGCTATTTTCCTCCCAATATTTTTTTTTTCCTATTTAAACAAGAAAAGGGCGATGCAATATATAGTGCTTGTGCATCCTTATTTCACATAAGCCATCTTAAAAGAGATCTGGACATTATGTAATTTATTACAACAATAGCAAAGTTGTGTGGTTCAAACAAGGTGAATCAATGAATTAGGAAACTCCTCAGGACTTGATGCAACACAATGGTTTGTTTTGGAAGAATAATTCTCTTTCATGTGTTGTAGAATGTGCAAAACAGGACTTTTAAATGAAATTTTAATGCATAGTTTTGTTAGCTATCTTGGATTTTCTCCTATGTGCCTTTTACTAGTTATTTCTAAAAGCCTTTTTGTCTGCAAGGTAATGTGCAGGAAAACCTCAGAAAGTAATCTACCTGCAAGTCTAATCCTTTCAGGTCCTTAGTCACCTTGGATGATATACTGGTCCCTTAAAGTCAAGTCAGCATACACCTATGTATGAACACTACCATGCTAACGTTGTTTAATGCTTCTCAAAACAGGGATTGACCAGTTAATAGACTGAACCATAGTACTGGCTGTGAAAATGAATCTCTGTAAGATGCTTTTAATTGCAGAGAACAAGAGGTGAATTTTTTTCTTTCTAGATTTATGGATACTGTTGAGCTCATCTTTCCTTCGCTCCTTACTTTATCTGTACGCTGTTTCACTTAGAAGCAATGCACCCATGAAATGGAGATTAGCTGCAGTACCCGAAGCGCAATAGCTCTGTTAGCATATATTCACTAAGGTTAATTAATCTTGAAGTAGCTCAGCTGTTTCCACAGGATACTGAACTATATAGTTACATTGTAAGGAAAAAAAGGTCCCTATATATTCACAAAAGGTGTAGCCACAAGACAGAAACAATCTGAGGACTGAGGTGCAGGTAGCCTTGTTACCATAACAGATTGTAATTAGGAATAAGCGTGAACCTGTGTGAAAGCTGTGTGGAAAGGAACCCACTCTGTACTGAAAGCTATGAGTGAACCAAAGAGCTGAAGTGGATGAAAATACCAGCTTAAAATCATTGTTTCATTTGAAACATTAAAAAACCCCGGTAATGATCTTTTATAGGCCTTGGAAAAAATGACAGTCCTCAGAGGGGTTTTTTTTCAGATTGATCTGTTGTATTCTTTGCCTTATTAGAACAAACTCTAATACAGGGAAATGGAAATCCTTCCACAGAAGAATGTAATACTAGTCAAAACAAACAGTTTAATTTTCTTTTTATTAATACCTCTGAAAGTGATGTGACAAAAATGCTCCTGTTAGAGAATCTAAAACTTTCGCTATGGACCATGTTGAAATCTTCTGCAGCATCTCCATATTGCCATTAAAAAAAGTAACACAAACTGGATGAGATTCCAAACAGGCGATTAGTTTGCCATTGAAGCATAACCAATGCCTCAACTAAAACAAGCAAACAAGCAGTCGAACATGTTAACATAATTTTCTATCATTTCTTTTTGATGTGGATTGGATGGAAAAAATCTGGGATGCAAGCCATGATGTAGATTTTCAAAATTGATTAGCATTTTTGGACAGTGGCAGCAATTTCTGTGGTGGTGTAATTTATTTAAGCTAAAATTGATTAGTGTTTTTTTGAAAAATGTGTACCAAAATTGCTATGCAAATCAAGGTAAATGGAGCCATGAAATGATGGTAGAAACACAAACTATAGTAAAATGTTAGCTCAGTCTAGTGCCAGTCAATATTGCAGTATATATAAGATGACTGTGAATAGTTTTCCTTGGTTTTAGATTAGCGATTTACAATTGTCAAACACCTCTCACAATGTGTAAAACAGATAGCATGTTTGTGGAAGAAAGGTTTTGTTCATTGTCATAACATTAATCATGGATAAATTCACTTTAATTCTAATGTGGATGTAACATATAATTCCATAGAAATTCCATTGTAGCTTAATGTTAATGTCCACTTAGTTTAATGTTTCGGTGACTTTAAGAATTGTCATTGCAAATGTTCCGTCAATCCCAGCTGACTGCTAGTATAAATGTATTGTATTTTTACAGCTCTTTGACTTCCTCTCTCTTTCCAATACACAAAAACAATCCATACAGAAACTCTGTTCTTTTGGTGTTATCAAACACAAACAGTAAGTTGAGGACTGAGTCATACCAGGGCAATTCTCAAAAGAATGAGATCCTGCAAAGGTCAGCTCTTCTTGCTCATCAATTGTTGACATTTAAGCATTTGTTTCAGACGTTGCTGATAATGTTTTCTGAGATAGTGGGGAAGAATTGCTGTGTTGGTATGCAATTATGAGCATAATGAAATGCAAAAATGCAAATAAGGTGATACGTGCCAGTCCTTTGGAGTGCCTTTTGTCAGAATTGCAGGCACCATGAGACTTTGATAGATACCATGTCAGTACTCATTGCTAGAGCTGTGATATCTTTTAAAGAAGCATCTCTAACATGTTATCACTGGATGCTAATTAGAAGTAACCTTTGAAGATGAAAAATCCAGAGGTCATATTCCGTAAACTCTAAAAACAGCATCGAACTAATTGTGTCAATATCATTTTGCTGCACGAGCCAGTATTACCCTTTTTAATGCTGCATTTATACATCAACACTGTAATATCCAGTTCAGAGATACTTAGCACCCCTTCTGCCCCATGGATTTTTTTCAGATGGCTATATCCTGTTCATTAAAGGCTCTGCATTTTTGGGTAACCCATGAAGATATATTCTTTCATATTTCTTAAAAAATTTAGACACTATCCCAGGTATTCATAACTCAGGATATTATTAGATCAGAGAAAGAACAGTTGGATGAGTGGATATGATAAGCTACAAATATACTGAGGCTGAAAATCAGAAGAGCAAACGCCGTAGTGGAGTAATGAAGCAATAGGGGTAAAATGCTTTGGTAGTGTTAAGATGGGATGTGGACTACTTTTAAATTGTTTTTTATGATGTAGTTACTTTCAGTAACTGGGACATGACTTTGCTGAACTAGAAGGTCCTAGATTCCTAAAAAGTGCTATATATTCATAGTCATGTACCATACCTGCTCTACAGTTAAAACGGAAAGAAAACAAATATATTTCATACTTTAGACTAGAATGATACTGGCCCTGGAGCATGCTGGTCTGATAATGCTGTTCGTTCAAAGCAGATGCTTTAAATTCAGCATTTGAATCTTTCCATTAATTTTGGCATCCACAATTCCACTTACTGGAATGACTCCCTACAAAGGAGGCACTTAAAAAGTTCACTGCTGTTTTGGGGCCAGTATTTCAGCCCATCAGAGAATCAGGCTCAAAAGTCTTTATGATTATTCCACTTTACAACATTGGGTACAGATGATCTTTTGTTTCTTTGGTAGTTTAAGTGAGCATGACCTAGAAATAATAATTAAAAGTTGTATCCATGAGTTCTACCTGTCAGAGAAGCAGGACTCAGGCATGTGAAATGTTCAGATTTTGTCTGACTTCAGCCACCTTGATTCACTGTTACAAATTCAAAACACATTCAAATGTCAGACCCAGAGCAGGACTGCAGGTAAATGTGAAATAAAAACAGAAGACAAAAGGAGGAAATACTTCAGAACAGTGGACTGGCTTAATGAGTCCTTATACCAGTTAGCTCTTGGAATTCCCCTAGAATCAGGGATGAATCAGTTCCTGAAATGGTTTCTTCAAAAATTGTTTCTGTTGCCAAATGTTCCTGTGAAACTGAGAAGAAAATTCCAAAGGCAAACTAGTTGTTCAACAGCCACTGAAAAAGGGGGCACGTTGAGCTTAATTACATGGAATAGCTACAGCTGTCAATACTTTATTCTCTTTTGCAGCATCTAATGTATTCAGATTTTAGGTTTTTGACACGGAAACCTTAAAAGAATTAGAATAATTTCTCTGTTTGTGGGTTATTTTGCATACTATATATCGGCTTTGATGTTATTTCACTAGGGAGCTAGTTGTCAATCCCTGTGTACAGTTTTTTCCAAAACTCTTCATGTGATTTTCTTTTATGATGCTCTCTCAGATATAAAGCTACTGTACTTTGGCTACCAACTTAATCAATCCTCATTATAATTATACTCAGCGTATTACCAACTTTGTATTGCACTCAAAATTACTTGCCCCTGGGGAATGATGCTAATAAGAATACGAAACAGATCTCAGGCAAAACTTCTGTCTCTCACGTTTCTTGCAGTTTTAATTTTTAGAGGTCTAGCTTTGTCACTTTTGAAATAGAAGATGCTGTATTCTGAAAACTCCTTTCTTGCTCTTTCGTATTTGTCTGTGATAGGTTCTAGTCATCAGCTAAGGCTCCCATGTGCTATGACAATGAAAGTGATAATTTTTAGTGTTACTGGAAGATTGTTTTGCCTCTGTCAGAAAGGCTTTGCTGTAATATAAAATCTCTATTACACCAGGACTCACTAGATGAATTAAAGCGATGAGCGTACACCTGCTACGTCAGTTCTATTTTCTGTAGCATGTCAGTAAATTTAGCTTACAGGACTGTTAAACTAAAAAGATATGGGGTGAAATCCTAACTGAACTGTTTTTAAACATCCTAAAACCCTAAACTAAATCCTAAAACCTGTTTTTACTGCCATACCTTCCAGCATCCCATTTCCCTATCAAATTATGATCACGATGTGGTAATCCATGTAATTAAGATTTGTCCTGCATAAGGATCATTGCTCTGTGTTATGGTCCAGACAGGGATACTATGAACCAGGGCATCCTTGTGTTGGATCTGTGTCTCATCACTGTTTATTTCTAAATATGCCAGTTCAGTTCTGCTACTGGGTGTAGAGACACGAAGTCCAGCCTGTGCCTCATTCTGCCAGCTTTGTTTCTCATCCAGAAAAACATGAGCATCTGCCGGGACAGGGTTCAACAAGGAGTGATTCAGTTTTGGAACTTACTGCATTTATTTGTGGCTTAATGACATTGCTGCAAGTAAAATTAATGTTTAAGCTTAATTCAAGACCTAAGAACTAGATGAATAGTTCTGGTAGAGGCACATGCTCTTACCAAAACACAAAAAAACCCCATGAGAGTGCATTGCCTGTCTTCTTTGGTCTAGTAGTCTGTATGTACAGATTTGCTCACAGTTATAAAAAGGCTGCTGATGATTGTTTTCCAGTAAAACAGACTCCAACCTGATTTTAGATCTAATCCCCAGTTGATTTGACATTTTTATGTGACATATAGTTTGAAAGAAAAATCTGCACAAGTTGCAAATAGTTTGTCTTCTTCAGAAAGGGTGGGAACAGTATGATTCATTTTCCTTGATTATCACTGAAGCTTACAGGTGTTTTTCTCATGCTGCTGCTGCTAGGATATGATAGACATGAAATCCAGAGACAAAGTTGGTAGCCTACTCTTATCATGAAGTGGTTTGTTTCCTATACTGTGTTCCTTCCATGTGTCATAGCAACACAAGGGAAAACGCCATTAGGAAGCCATATTTTGACCCAGTGCATCCTTTCTCACTGAGAGTATAGGGAGTTATCTCAGCCTGTGTTTCTTAAAAATTAGGTTCTTGGTCCATATAGGGGAGAAGAACATCCACCTGCAATGTATATAGTAACCCCTTTCTTGTGGAAGGAGGTGAATATACAATAAATTGATATATTCCCAGTGGATGGGTGTTGTTTTAATGTCCCCTTCCTTCACTCCTAAATTTGTTTTTGAGAACAAAGGCATGTGGCTCCTGTGGCATTCACTTGTGCTACACTGGCACTCTGAAATTCAGTGCTCTAATAAAAAGACAAACATCTCAAGCTTACACTGCTGAGTCTGAGTCAGGCCAAGATAAACGTGGCTTTGCTTCCTCCCTGCTTAGACCAGCATATTTTTTAAAGATGTGGTTATAATTCCTATCACCTGAAAAGGTTCAGATTTGCTTTTTAATTGAGAAAGAGCCCAGCACCCCACGTACTCATATAAATACTTAAAATCCTTTAATGTTATTTATGTTATTTAATGTTATTTAATGTAGTCAAAGTAATCCATGCAAAAGAAGGGCCACCTGACCGACTACATTTCCCAGGATGCCACATAGGCGGAAGCAGAGGGCACAACCTACTGCCAGGTATAAATGCTCACACCATGGGTGCCTGAGGGGAGGGGTGTTGGAGTGTGTTGGAGTTTTTTTGGTGCATAGGCAGATGTGTGGCTCAAGTGCTTCTGTGTGAAGGTAACTTTCTGGCACTCATTATGTGTGTTTTTCCCACTGTCTAATTGCTTCCTTCAGTATCTACTTTTCTTTTAATTAAGGCTTTTGCTGTTATAACAGCCATAAAAGCATAAGCTTTTTAAGATATCTCTTTCCTTTGTGCTCACTGCTCCATGTTTTGCTGTAAGCTTTGTGTATGTTTTGTGCTATAGTAAGACAAAAGAAATGTCCTGCTGGCTCTCCTAGTGTTGATGCTCGTTGTAATGGAGTTGTGAGCACCTGTGTGTGTATGTACTGGCAGTGACCTGTGTTTCTGGTGCCAGGTATTTCTATCCCTTGGTCTAGGCAGTTAGTGAATGCTGCAATTACAGTAAGCTGTTGCATCCCAATAAATATTAGGTTGTGAGCTAATTAGTCTCAGATGCCTCATGGAGGGAGAGACCCTTCTGTGCATTGTGAACAGTGATTCTCAGGAGTGGTGGTGGCTCCAGGGGTGCAAGAGGAGTGCTAAGCATCAGCTCTTTGAAGACTTTGCTTCCTTACTGGTTCCCTGGCCCTATTGTTGGGAGGGAATGAGAACACATCCTACTCCATCCAGCTCAGACATGGCCTGTCTGACCCAACTAATGCTGCTGGCACTGCATGAATTTCTACCTCTGGATTCTCCAGTGTAAGCAGCCAATTTATGGTTCCTTCTTCCACTGATGGGGGAAGCAGCTCTTTGTGCCCTTTATGCCCCACTCATAAAAGTCTGGACTTAATTTGGCCCATGTGAATTAGGCCTGTAAAAACAAAAGGCAGGTGATGTTTGCAATACCAGGCTGACTGAATAAATCAGCTCTATTCTTTTTTTTTTTTTCCCAAATATGTTAATGTGATACAGTGAGTCTAAAATAAAATCCTCATTAATGAAGGAAAAATAAAGTGCCTCATGAACTGTATGCCATAGCCATGCATGTGACACTCCTCCACTTTATTAGCCTGCTGCCGTACCTCACCAGTGATCTCAGCCTGCTGAGCTGGGCTGCCCGTTTGTTCCCTGGGATGGAGGGTAATTAGTTCTCCATGCTGGCTGTGTCCTGGGCCTCTCCTGAGCAGAAGCTGACAGCCCTGTGTAGCATTGTGATGTGGAATACTGGTCATTAGGGACAGAGCTGAGATTACCTATCTTATTTCCTTTCTGACCTTAGGTCAGAACTGAAGCACAGTCCCTGAGGTGAAGGGCTTTTGCTTTGTACCTAACACTACCATGCTAACTAGCTCCCTCAGAGCTGGCACCTTAGGGAGACAGCAAATCTAAAATAAACATCATAACTAACATGAGTAATGTGAATGAAATGGCCCTCTCCATAGAGAAACACACTTTGCCATTTATGGTCAGCGTTACCAGGGAGGTAATGAGAGACTTCAGTATGTGTGTTTTGACATTTCTTGCATTGGTTGTAGTCTCAAGTCCATATTCCTCATGCTGGTTTCATGGTGTAATTCCAAAGGGGGGGGGGACACGACCCAAAACCCCAAACGTGCAAAAGTTGAGGTCTGCTTAATTTGTGGTGTAAAAAGACTATAACTGGGACTGTTATTTCCCTGCTGCAGGAAATCCCAGAGTGTTACTGAGTTAGACAGGTTTCTATGAGTGTAGGAAAAAGGTGCTGTGGAGTAGGATTCCTGGTGATAGTATCGCTGTGCAATGGCTATACTTGCTGGCAGTCAAGATCACTGACTCCTACCTGAAGAGGTCTTCCTATGCGATACGGCGGTGAATAGGGAGGCTGTATAAGGAGCGAGACAACCGATGGAGCAAGGAGATGGCATCAGGGACCTGACAGGGAGAGGAAGGAAAAGAAAAAAGACAGTAAGTCAGGTTTCTGGAAACAGTGGCCCACAGCAGCACTGAGCCTGGACTGAAGTAAGCTCCTCTATAATAGCTTTCTCTTGGCTCCCCTTAGAACTTATGGGACCCAAGGAACTCCTAACTATACCATTATAAGTGATATACATTATCAGTTAGATCTTCCTAATAATCTGACTCTAATTTAATATTTCAGAATTGAAGAATAACATGTCAAGGAATCATCTTTTTTCCCTTTTTTGTTTTACTCATTGTTCCATTACTGAGTCTACACAAGTGTTATATTCTGAGTATGGCAGAAACACGTGCATAAATAAACATGAGCATATAAATTATAAGATCACCTCTTAAAACTCCTAGAGCTGTAATTAAAACCATGTTTGTTTTATTGAAATTTACATTCAGCAAATCTTTATATAATACAAGATTTTTATCTCAGTATCTATATAATTTATGTAATACAATGTGCTTGATTAGCCAACAGTAGTTTAAATTCTTCATGGTATTCACTGATTTCATAGCAGTGACTATTTTGTCACAATTCAGTATGTTATTTTACAGCTGGCTTCTACCACTGCTGGTAGGTAACTATGTGATATATAACTTGCAAGCAGTCCTGCTGTTTGTTACTGGCAATTAATTTCTCTGGTGCCTTTCTTCCATTCAGGCCAGGCCTTTATGTTCTAAATCCAGCTATTCTAATACTCCCCACTTCTGCTGTGTAGAAAAGACTCAGACTGACAGATTATCGCAGGGCAGTTAAGCATGTAATTGCTCAAATGAGTTAAAATCCCTTCAAATATCTGTCTTTGTACCTCATCACACCACTTCATGGACTCAAATATTTGACAATTGATGAAGATAAACTAAAAGGATCTTCATTAGCTACCAACCACCGTGACAAGCTTCTTTCAGCTAAAGGCTGGTGAAGTTTGGGACTTATTATCTACTTAAAAACTGCAGGAAAGCAGAAAAATACTTCAGTGTACTTTAGTCTAGAGAAAACTAGAAGCTTACATGGTAGCTGGGGTCAAACAAAACTGTGGTTTGCTAATCTAGAGCTGTACTCGTTACAAATGTGCAGTAAAAAACCCATGGAATCTTAAAGGATAAAAATATAAAGGAAATACTTCAAGCTTCTGATAGCAGCAATCATCACAACCTCCCAGCTAATGGTAAATACAGTGATCTTATTCATTACAATGCAAGTGTGCATCAGAAATCCATTTGTCAAATGATGCCCCTCTTTTATTGCATTGCAGTTTCACTGGTGGGAATAAAATTTTGACTTTTAGTACAGCCACCTGGATTTCAGGTGCTGCTTTTGAGGATGCTGAGTATCATTGTACCTAACAGAAAACTCGGGGCAGAGTGGGCTGGGCAGACTGTGTGCTCACGTACAATATATCTGACAATGCCCCAAGTCACCTTACATTTTGAACACCTGAGTTTTATGATGACTAAGAATTTTAAAATCAGCAGATTATTGTGTTGAAGAGGACTGTTAAGCAGTGCTAGAATTACTGGGTGAAATCATAGCTACATGGAGTAAGAGGGAGGTAGTGTGTCACGTACCAGGGGAAAATGTTGTATGAATGTGTTTGTATCTGTGTACCCATACATGTACATGGCATACATATCCTTTATTTTCACTGTTCTGCATAGCAAAGAACAGTTTTTTTAAGTGTAAAAAGAAGATTTATACCACCTGTAGAAAGGTAGATACTTGATCTAACGTAAAGTGAAAAGGTATGAACAGACAATACTGTATTTAGTGTAAAGTCTGCTGAGACAAAGCTGCACTTGAGGGTTTTTTGAACACACTTTAATGGACAGGTGGGATTTGTACTAGTTCAGTACTTTGCATCGCAGGAGTGGCAGTGTTTTCAACTAACTCTGCAATGTTCTGCCACAGCTGCATAGAGGCACGCAGCAGTTAAGTATAAGAGAGTAACTCTGTGTGTGTGTGTGTGTGTGTAGTAGATGTTTTAGAAAGTTGTGTGTTGTATAGAATTAGACCCGTACAGTAAAGCACAAAGCATGGGATCTTGGCATAAATCAGAAACAGTAAGGATGTTTTCTTCAGGCTCTTAGAAAAATGCATTACGTTCTTGTATTCTATATCATACCTGCTATGAGCTTTTAAACCATAAAAAGTATTTTCTAGTACAGTTACGGATTTTTGTCCTCAGAATACTATTCCAACACAGGTAAGTCTAGATTGTGCAGTCTCACAGATTATGCACAGGCTGCCAATAATAGTGGCATCTATTTGTAGTCTGAACCAGGTGGAAGAATCTTTATAAAACATGTTTGTTGTCATTTTCCTTGAAAATTAGTAGTGTGGGGTGGGCTGCTGACATTCCATGGTGTTGTTCCTCAGGGGTGTCTCCGCACCAGCATGGGCTGCAGTCCCTCAGGGCTGTGTGCTACAGCGTGGGGTCCTCCACGGGCGGTCATCCTCTCAGAGGTCCCCCATCGGGCATGGCGTACCTCTGTCTGTGTCCCCAACCGTGTCCCCTTCCCCGATTCTCCGTTGTTTTCTTCAAAACGTGCTTCCTCCTCTATCTCCTCATGCGTCTCCTCAGTCCGTGTGTCCCTTTGCCCCCCCGCCCTCCACTTGGCGGCGCCCCAGCAGCTGCACCATGCGCTCCCCTGATTGGCCGCAGCGCCGGCGCGGCGGGTGGCTGTCCTCCCTGTCAGAACCGGCCGGGACCGGCACGGGGTGGTGTGTGGCGTCCTCCCACACAACACCCTGCAGCGCCTGTGACCAAAACCCCACTGTTTATACCCAACACAGCCACAGAACTCCGTTAGACCAGGATTTGTGCTTTTGTAGTCTGTGACAGTGGGGATGTGTTACCAAAAATGCCCGGGGGTGGGGTGGTGGAAATCTCTTAGTCGCATTTATCTAGGTATGGACATTTTTATGTTTCAACCCTCTCTATCGTGTTTATTTGGAATATAGTATGTTTTCTATATATAATGTTATAGTGTGTGGAAGGTTCTTCTATTGTATATTTAATGTTTAAAATGGTTTCTGTGGTGATTAAGAGTTGGGACAGGACACCTTCAATGGACCTCTGGTTCTGTTAAAACAAGGTAGCTCTGACAGACTTTTCTGCTACTACTAACTCATGGCCAAAGGAACTGAATCCCCTATCTGTAGGGAAACGTTGGACTTGTTGCATTTTTGTCTACAATCTGAAATTAAAATACAGTACTTCACATTTCAAATGTGTTTCAAAAAGTATGATGCCTAAAAAGCTTTATTTTGTCCTTTCAGGTGTTGGACATTCGTGATCTTATTCACCACATGTTTTTAAAAGCAAGCAAACAAACTCAAAACAAAACAACTTTTTTGTTTTTTTTTTTCCTAGATCCTGCTACATGCTAATGATCTGAATGACCAGTGTAAAACCCTCCACTTGTTTAATTTCCTTGCGCCGAGATGAAGCTTGAAGTGTTCTGCAAAGGAAGAATCGTGCTTGATTCCCTCTGCTCATAGTAAGTTGAACTTTAAGCTTTCTATTGAAGTTAATCACACTTTCTCTCATGAGTAAAAATGTTTTTAACATGAAACAATACTCCACTGAGGTTTGATAAACTATATTTTAATTGTAATTGATTTATACCAAAAGATAAAATGAGTTAATTAGGGCATGCTATCAGAATTAGTGACAAGGGAGATACTCTATACAGCTGGCAGGTAGGGGGTAGGAGATGAGAGATTTTTAAAGGGAATAGAACGTTGGCATTTTTAACCTCCTAGTGCTGAACTGAGTAATGAAAATATTCTACCTCTGGTTTTTGCACAGATTGAGCGTGTGGATTTTCTGTAGTATGGAGTCTAGATGGAGGTTGAATGCAGTCCAAAGGGATTTAATTGGCTCTGTCTTACTGGTACTCCTTCGTATGATATGGACAGTATTTTTTTGTTCCATCAACAACATAAAAATTGCTTCTTTGGTCTCAGAGTTTCTGGGTGGTGTAAAGCTAGGTTCTGGTTCTGTAAGGCTGCCAAGCTGAGCAGGTACTATCCAATATGAGTAAGGTTTAGAAAAAACAGTCCCTTAGTTATTGGTAATGTTTCTGGTCATATTGACAAGTTCCATTTCAAGCTGTTGTAAGCAGGTGTCACTTTATGCTGCTTGGCAGTGGTGTGCAGAGTGTCATCATTATGGCTGTAATTTGGTCATGGAAAGCTTAGCAAAAATCCAGTTATCATGGTGGAGGCATTACAAGGGGTTATCTTGTTGTCATCAAAAATGTGTCTTGTGCAGGCTTGTCACTGTGGAGATATAAGTCATGGAATGTGCTAAAAATTAGACGTGTGTTTGGCTTATATACGCTCTTCAGGGGGATGTGCTGTGTGGGTAGGGCTGTGTCAGCAATCTAACATAAACCCTTTTTCCAATTTGAGCATAACAATAATTGCTGTTGTGTGAAGTGGCATATAAGTGTGTTGTACAAAATTATGCTTGCTTTTATCTGAAAAGAACTTTTGTTCCAGTTTTACATGGAATTATTTTCAAGGTGGGTTGAGGTTTAATAATTACAGCTGTTCTCCTCATGTCAGAACATTCAAAACACAGGAAGTTGTATGATATTTAAGCAAATTTAATTCTATCCCTTGAATATTTGAGCCTGGAAAGACTGCAATTTAGAGTGACAGTTCCTATGTGATATTATTTCTTCTATGAGATATCTACAGGAGATGCTACGCTTCTGAGATCCATGTATGCAGACTGCATGTAATAGTCACAGAGGAAGCACTATTTTCCTCACAGAACTTTTGCAGATAATTTATACAGTTTTTTGCAGATACAGTTGCATATTCTGGTTTAATATTGCAAGGCCAAAATTTGATATAAAAGAGTTAGGGAAGTTATGCGTATCACTTCAGGGATGATGAGATGGTCTAATTTACTCTCTTATGGGACTCTGTCAGACATGCATCCATGCCAACATGATAGGTTTGTCATTTTATCCTTACATGATTCAGGTAATTCAGGTCCTGCTATTGTAGTATGAGATAAAGTAATTATTTATGAAAGTCAGTATCAGTGTAGACTTTCAAATGTTATGGAAGTATTTCCGTATGTGACGAAATTACCGTTCTTAGGCTTAAAATCTACAAATGTTAATTTTGCATATGAATCTGGGCCATCTGCATATTCCTGTTCGTTGGTTTTAGTTACCTTGAGACCCTGTAGCACTAGGGGAACTAGTTAATTTGGTGTATTTTTAGGAGAAATCTCTTCTTAAAATTACAGACTCTTTCTAATCACAAAAAGTTCGATTGGAAAATACACAGGACAACAACAGAGAAGGGATTTTTGCAATATGTAGTGTAGCCCCCTGCACTTTACCTTTGTCCTTCTCATCCTTTTGTGGAGTCCTTTCCCCTGTTACTGTTCTCCTGCATGACAGGTGAGGTCGGATGTGAGATAGTCAATAAAGTTTCTCATGTATATTTCAAACAACAGCAGTCAATTAACCTTGAGAGAGTTGGACATTCTCTTGTCTATAACAATAGGCCAACACACTAAATGCAGTCAGGCTATGGGTGTATGCAAAGAGCTTGAGTCACTCACATGCAAATAAGTTGTACTGAGGTCCTCTTCCCACTTTAAAACACCTTTAAAAATGTAGTATCTTTACCAAGAAATGCTCCCATTTGTAGCAGAATTTGTCCCAGTGTGGCAGGGCATTATTATTACTGTTTCAATAGCAGCATATTAAACTCGTATCTTTTATGAGCATGAAGAAAGACAGGGTCATTGATCTGAGTATGTCTAAACTAAACTTGGTCAAAGATGCAACAAGACAAATTGTCAGTGGGATGAGGAAGTAGGCTGGATAATCATCCAAAACAGAGCTCATTAATACTTCTAGTGATATGGCCAAATTTTGAGTTCTCAGGCTTTTTGCAAGAGCAGGTCAAACAGCTTTGCAATTTAAAATCTAGTAAAACCAGTAATACTTCTAAGGTGGGTAATAGCTTTGGGAGAAGTGTCACTAACCCTAAACTTCCCCTTTGCAATTTGGAAATCTTTTAGTCTATTTACACATACCATAGTAAAGTTGGAATTGTACCTATTTATTTTTTCTTTGTTATAATTTTAGCATTCACATTGTATAAAAGCAACAAATTATGTTTTCAAAGGAAAAAGAGTTGCTAATATTATGACCTAACTTTTCCTTAAATCAGAGATGCAGAGAATATTAAGAGGAGGGTATGTTGGTTTTTAGGAAATACTCTTCTCGGGTGAGGAGACTTACGTGTGTGTGTGTATGTATGTGAAAGGTGTTTTATATGCAGAAAGGATCACACAAAAGTAGCAGAATGGAAATTACTTTTTCATATCTGTGAGAAAGAAACCCCTGTAGACGTTGATATCCTTGCAAGGACTCATCTTCACCTTCTATAAGGACTGCACTCATCTAGTTATTTTAAATTGGTTGCAAAATACAATTACACATAAAGAAACACAGTAAAGAGCTCTATCAAATGCACTAGAGTAGTAAATACTGTTTTCAATTAAACACTAATCTAAAGGATATTATTATTTCACTGTCCGAGACCTCTCCAGATTTTTTTTTTAAACAAACATGTTTTAATTACAGAATTTCATTTGCTGCCTCTGAAAGTTTGTCCTTTTAATGAAGAAGATATTTTAAAATTACTCCCTATAGTGACTTGCAGAAGGCCTCATCCTGAATTTCATTAAGCACACAAGAATCCCTTTGAAGTGTTCTTTTTCACTGAAAACATTATCAGGCCCAGAGTTGGTATGCTACTGAAAAAGAGTGTTGGTCAAAGTCTCATACTGGGCAAATCAGTACATCTCTGTTGATTTAAATGAAGTTATGTTAATTTACATCAAAGGGGACTCTGAACAACTATTTTAATGTCTAAAGATGTAGTGTAAGATTTTTAAGTATTTTAAAAACATATAAACATGTATTTTTCAGTGTCTGAATTTTGGTTCAGATAAGATATTCACAAAATATTGAACAGACTTCTGCCATTCTTCGAACTGCTTGCCTCATGGTGTATCTATATTGCTGCAGTGCCAATTATATTGTATTTTTTAGAGTTGATTAAACAGTTATCCAATAAAGAGATTCAACTGTAAACTACTGCAGGAAAAAATTGGGTAATTAGAACTCTGTTCTCACCTCAGCTCAACAACATGAGCAAACACCCCTTTTCTACAGGTCACTTTGGGATAGTGCTAAACACCACACTGTTATTTGCGTATGCAGTTTGCATGATGTTGACACTGTGCTGCCTGGATTTGCTGTACAAAGCAGCAGGTTTTTTTTAATTTTCAGAAGGCACATGCCAGATGTATAGGATGGGAACAAAGAACAAAATATGTTTTAGAAAGTTGGTTTTGCAGTTTCTTGTTGGTCCAAATATTAAATTCACATGATTGGCATTTATATGGCAGGTAATCCATATACACACAGACTTTGTCAATACTAAAGAGTAATCAATAATCACTGAATTCAATAGTAATAGATAGCCTTTTGAGTCCCCATAGTGGCAGAAGTTAATACTGACTCCCTAAAAGAAGCTTTTTTATCTTCTCTGTTCTTGCTGGGGAAGAGAAGTTAGTGAGCCAGACAAGAATTTCTCAGATTCATACCACGGAGATTCCCCCCCCCCCCCCCCCCCCCCCTTGAATTGTTCAGGAATGAGGGCTGTTCAAATGATCAGTTGTAGCAAGAATAAATTACTTGTTTGTGATCACTTTAAGAGTCTTATCTATTCATGTGCTTGCACATCAGCATTTTTAGACCAAGACCCAACTCTCCAGACTCACCTAGATTCACCAACCCTGTTCATCAGAGGTTCATTATAGGGGGAAGGTAGGGTGGGAATGGCATTAGCTTGCCAGCAAACTGTTACTCATACATATAAAATGGCTTGCTTCCTTTCTAAGATGGAGGCATATTTGTCCTTGAAACAGTTGCCCCTTCTTGTTTATATTTGAGAAACATTGTTCGAAGTAGTGTTGGGTTTTCCAAACACCTCTGGAATAGGTGTCCTAATTCCATTAAAGGTCAATAGGCTTTGTATGCCTAAACCCCTTGGAGTCCTCTGAAAATCCCACTTGTAGGACACAGCATCAATGGTTTAAACAGTTCAAGGCCACTTTACTCATTTGTTAGAAGGACCCTCCAGATTTCTTTTGATCTTTTCCTGAGAAGTTCGCAGTGTTTTTGAAGGTATTAGGAAGCAGAAAGCTGCCCCACACAGTGTGTTTTAACAATCACAGCATGTAACTGTTGTGAAGTAGCTATGTCTAAACCTATAGTTGATAGTTGGAGTCCAGGTAGCACCTTTACCATAATCCAATAATGCCCAGCCACTTTGGTTTTGTAATGATTTCTGTCTCTGCTTGTTTCATCATCCAGGATTATGACCTCAGGAACACTACTGCTCCACATAAAAGATTACTAGGGTAAAATTAAAACATGTAAGAAACTTGTTAAATGTTGTCAGGGTTTATAATTTAAAACTGCTATGTTATTAGATATTGGAACAGCACAAAAGGTAACTCATGCAAAGGTTTTAACCTCTGGCCCCTTCTATACCAATTAAAGTATAATGTATAATGAAATTTTAATCTCATATAATTAAACACAGTATTAATTTTGTAAAACTAGAAAGGCTTTTTAACCTGTATTAATCTTCCTTTTTGAAGAAAATAAGTGTGTTTCTTGCAAGTTGTATTGTTTCCTTTTAATTCAATGAAAGAATTAAATTACTAGGTTTATACAAGTTCATAAAATATTTTTCGCTACGTCTTTTCTCTTAGGTTAAATATCAAAAGCAAGTTGTTTGGGTTTTTTTTCTTATAAAAAAAAAAGCATTGTTGAATATCATAGTTTCCTCAGGGTAAGGTAATAGACTACACATTTAATTAATCAAGAATATATTTATACTGTAAAATGTGTAATATATCATTAAATCCTTTCCTTCTTCTCTGCCACACAGTATCTCCGCTGAGTAGGTATTAAGGTCTTCATGTCTTAATGAGACTTACGTCATTCATTAATCTTTTTAAATAAAATTCTTGTAGCTTATATATATGCGTATTTACAGACACAAACACAGTTCTTCTAAACTTTCTAATTTTGCAAGACTTAAATGGCAAGATTTCCAATGACCAATATCAGAATATGCCCTTATTGGATGGAAACAGTATTGTAACACGAGTTAAATGTCTGAGAAGGGTATGAGGAAATGTCTGTAGTCTAATAACTGCTTTCCTTAGAAGTTAAACAAAAAGAATGTGCAGCTGGAAAAGATTCTAGGGATTTTTGAGGAAGATGCACATGATATCTAATACTCAAAATGCATTAAAAGCTCTAGTATAAGCGTTGGCGTATAATGGATAATTTGGACTCATTACTGATGACATCTTGGTGTATCATCTCTGTGGCCTTGGTAGCATAAGCCTTAAAGCAAATGAAGCACAGTTGTGTTTTGCATGGGTAAGTGTTGTATTAGGCGCTTGAGAGTGACGGTGCTAATTCAATAGAACAGAATGTCGGTGGAGGGACTTCGGAGTTTAACATGCCTATGGCAAACTAGTGCCCTAGGTTTCTTTTGTCCAGGACCTCCATGTGATTATGCTAAAATAAAAAAAAAGGTGGCATATTTGTATCTGTTGCATCTTATCCCCCCTTTGCACACCCTTTCCCCAAGATGGGTGACTATACTAGTGGCACAGCAATGAGATATGCAGTCCCAGATATTTCTCCAAGACTAGGCCAGCCTTCATCTGATGCTAACTTACATAGTCAAACACTACTATACCTTTTCTCTAAATTGCCTCTAGAATCTTTTAAAATACTACTCCCCCCCCCCCCCCCCCCCCCGGGAAATCTGGGGGTAGTATCAAGAGACTTTTTTAATAACATGCTAAAGGCTGTTCCTAGAAATACTACCCAAGTTTCAGAATAGGCATCATGCTTGATGAGCAGCGTGACATTTTGGTAATGTTCTTGCCTTTCTATTTAAAACAAAAGACAGCATAAAGCATCAGAAAACTTAGGTTACCAAGAGAAGAGAATCTTTGGCTTTTATAGATACATTCACTAGACTGTGAAATGATGATGGATAGCAGGCAACTAAGATAAATTAGCATCCTGTCAGCCCTGAATAGCAGGGCAAACTAGCTTTCATCCAGGTCCATATTACTTCCCTGTGTGTGTATGGTACAACTGGGTAATCCATTTGGAGTTACCAAGGCATGTCTTTCATGTGCCCAAATTATAGCAGTCTATGATGTTTTCAGGTGCAGACAACAGTTACTAAATCTCATCAGAAGAGTTTACTGATAGTACCAAAAAGTCCTAATTCTTGATGGAACTGATGTTTTGAGATTTGTGGTGAGGTTCATTAGTACAGAACTAGGGTTATTATAGAACACTAGAAGGACAAGATGGTAAAATATCCATGTTGCAAGTTATGAAGGAACTGTGAAGCTCTTCATGAATGGATGTACCTTCAATATACAGAAAACAGAGAATTAGAACTAATGCATTTTTCAGGTGAAAAAGCAAGGTGCTCATGCTTTCTGTATACATGTTTGGTTGAAAAATTAGTATTTTTCAAAGGTTTTTGGCAGATCATTTTGCCAGATCTAAACTCAGTGGCATAGAAAAGCCAGTTGGAGGATTGTCTTCATTTCTCTAGTAGTCTGCTGTGGGAGGACAGCTGAAGGAATACAAAGGATAAATTTGGCATTGGCCCTTCTGTGTGTAAAGTGAGTACTCTCTTCACCCATCTGCCAACCTACGGACCTAGTCATACTACCATGGGGGGTCAGTAAAATAATAATTAGGCACAGGCAGAATGAAGTCGGTAGTATTCTGTAGGTAGTACAAAGCTCCTAACTTTACTGTCAGCATGTTGCCTCATATGGCCTTACTCCATTCAGAATCTGTTGTTTCCTCTGAGAGGTTCTTAGATGGCAGAATATCTGCATGTAATTAAGAAACAAAAAGTAGGGTTTACAGAAAAAAAGTCTTAAGTTCATGAGACTCTCAAACCTAGCATAAGCTTATTTAAAGTGAGCAGAGGTATTAGAAAACATGGAAGCTAAAAGAATAGAAAACAAAATAGGACAATGGAAGGAGGGGAGAATTCAATAATATTAAAATAAAAAGACTCTGCACTGGGCAAGTTTTCCCCAGATTACCTGCCTTTAATATTAAATTACTCTTTTCTGGCAGGATCATCTGCAAAACTCTGATTTTGTTTCTTCTTCTGTTCATAGTCTGATAACTGAGGCTGAATTCCCTTGTCTTCAATATGCCATATATTCTCCACCTGGCAAAGGACTCAGACAGATACAGATAAATACCCTGTAGACATACAGACAGAGAAACTGCTGTAATTGCTTTCATAATGACTCTCAGACATCAAAGGAAGGCAAATAATGGTATTTAACACTGTTTCCATTCTTTAGCTGAAATGTAATTTTATAGAGTTATTGTCAGGCAGTACAGTGAATGTACAAGTGCAACTGTCATAGTCTACTCATATTAATTAGCTGCCCACAAGAGGTCCAGGATAGTAATGGCAAAGTTCTTCTCATTTTAGATGGTCTGATATTCAGACAGAACCATAAGTACAATAGCTTGATTAACATAGTTGCTTAGATCAGGTTTTCCCTAGGAGTATGTCAATTGGCATTTTGAAGAATCAATTAATTAGCACTCCAAATAATCCATTCTTGGGTTAATGAAAGTATTTTGTACAGCTGCAAAAACTTACATGGAATAAAATCCAAGCCTTTCCAAAGTACTAAGGTGGAAGACTTGTACACAGCATTCTCCAAATTATTCTATGGACAATTTTGTAATAAAAAGTTATTAAAAGTAACTCAGTTGACCAGAGCTTATCCAAGAGTTGAGCTTGTTTTGATTTGCTTATGTTGCAGAGGAGAAGGGTATTCCAGGGCATATAATAGTGGAATAGAAATTAGAACTTTACTATGCAATAATATGATTAAAATAGAAGGTTAATTAGGGTAACCAAATATCAATGTTTTGCCTAATATTACTTGCCACTTACAGAAGTTAGATCTTGAAGATAATTTAGTTGATTTAGATTCTGCAAAGCTTTACTTGTATAAATAGTCAGTCTAAACCCATGTGATTACTTTCACTGAGGTCACTGAATTTTTGTTGGTAGCCCAGAAGGCTTTGAAATTAATGGAAGTGCTTACCCAAGCAAAATTTTTCATGTAAGGGAACTTTCAGAAATAGGCTTCTACTTTCAACCAGGCATTGAGATTTGATTCCTGTACAGATGGAAATTGCAAATTGGAGGGAAGATTTTTTTTTTTTTTTAAACTGCATCTGTAAAAACATAGCATTTCATGAAAGACACTTGACCTTCATTGCAAGATTTTGTTATGCTTTAAACTCTTACAAGTTATAGATAATTTTTAGCATTTTCTGTCACATACTTTTTATGGTTTTTTGAAGGTAATTTATCACTTTTAGCTCTTGATGTTCTTATTAGTGATGTGCCAAGGTAGAGCGCTTACATGAAAATGTAAGCTTGTTTTCTATCAGTCTGGCTATATGTAAATCCAGACTTAACCCACCCCAGGCATCATGCTTTCTGAAAATCAGGATATATTGCCACATCAAAAAGCGTGGTAATTTTAGTAAGCCATTAAATATCATTCCATAAAATACTGGAGTAGAAATACTAGAACATGCCTACACTATTTATGCTAATACTAGAAATGGTCTTATTTTCCTCATTGTCCTTAGTTCTTGACCTCCAGCTAGGCCTTTTTAGGGAACTTTTTGAATTATTTACCTTTCCATCTTCCTGCCTTGCCCTTCAGTCCATTGGGAGCCAACAGAATAACTTCATGTTATACAGAAAAGCAGTTGTCTTTCACCTATGCAAGAGCCAAAGTAGTGAGAGAAATAAGGTGCTCCTGTATTTGAGGATAATGTTAGGCTCAATTTCAGTCCATTTCTATTTCAAGGCCTCATACTGTTGTTTCTCCTACTAGCTGAATAAGGGACAACTCCACAAAAACAATTGGAGCTGTGCTGATGTGAAAAAGGGGCATATGATCAGAATAAGTCTCTACTTATATTCTGAAACTCCAGTTAGGCTTTGAGCTAAGCATGGTCAAACTCTTGTATTCTAAATGCCTCGAGTCTGCCAGTTTTGGTTCTTAAAAGAGAATTTCATTTACGCTTTCGAGTAAGATTAGGAAGTAAATAAAATACCCCAACGACATGGCATCATGCAACTTCCATAGTTATGAATAAAACCTTCAAATCTCAAAGACTAGTTTTTCCAGAGGATTGGAGTAAGTAGTTCTATAAAACCATGGAAACAGCGTTCAAGCTCGTCTATGCCATACTATGGTTGCTGTATTAGTTTAGGAGTTGCTACAGAATATAGCCTAGAACATGGTGCATTGGTGCTTGTGGTTTGAATGCTATAGGAAGGCCTATGATCTGAAGAGTTGGGTGTTCAGTAGCTTTTGTAGCCACCAGAATCAGGTGAATTTCATCCAAAATCAATGATGACTGTGTGGAAAAAAAGTAGAGATGAAATTCCAATGGACTCCTTCCTCCTTTGCCAATGGAGTATATTATAGAATCATAGAATCATTTAGGTTGGAAAAGACCTTCAAGATCATCGAGTCAAACCATCATCCATGCCCACTAAACCCATGTTCTGGAGTACCTTGTCTACATGCTTTTTGAATACCTCCAGGGATGGTGACTCAACCACTTCCCTGGGCAGCCTGTTCCAATGTCTGACAACCCTCTCAGTAAAGAATTTTTTCCTAATATCCAACCTAAATCTCCCTTGCCGCAACTTGAGACCATTTCCTCTCATCCTATCACCAGCCACCTGACAGAAGAGACCAGCACCCACCTCACTACAAGCCCCCTTCAGGTAGTTGTAGAGGGCGATAAGGTCTCCCCTCAGCCTCCTCTTCTCCAGACTAAACAGCCCCAGCTCCCTCAGCCGCTCCTTATAAGACTTGTGCTCCAGGCCCCTCACCAACTTGGTTGCCCTTCTCTGGACACGCTCCAGCAACTCAATGTCTTTCTTGTAGTGAGGGGCCCAAAACTGAACACAGTACTCGAGGTGTGGCCTCACCAGTGCCGAATACAGGGGAACAATCACCTCCCTGCTCCTGCTGGCCACACTGTTTCTGATACAGGCCGGGATGCTGTTGGCCTTCTTGGCCACCTGGGCACACTGCTGGCTCATATTCAGCTGACTGTCAACCAGCACCCCCAGGTCTTTCTCTGCTGGGCAGCTTTCCAGCCACTCTTCCCCAAGCCTGTAGCGCTGCACGGGGTTGCTGTGACCAAAGTGCAGGACCTGGCACTTGGTCTTGTTGAACTTCATACAGTTAGCCTCAGCCCATCGATCCAGCCTGTCCAGATCCTTTTGTAGAGCCTTCCTACCCTCAAGCACATCGACCCTTCCCCCCAACTTGGTGTCGTCTGCAAACTTGCTGAGGGCGCACTCAATCCCCTTGTCCAGATCATTGATAAAGATATTAAACAGAACCGGCTCCAACACTGAGCCCTGGGGAACACCACTTGTGACCTGCCGCCAACTGGATTTAACCCCATTCACCACAACCCTCTGGGCTCATCCGTCTGGCCAGTTTTTCACCCAGCGAAGAGTACACTTGTCCAAACCACGAGATGCCAGCTTCTCAAGGAGTAAAATATTCTATCATATCATGTGGTCGTAACGGATTTGCAGCTCAAATAGCTGCTCCAAACTTTGGTTAGACCTTACAATTTGCTGAACGGTGTTTTACAATAACTTGTTCTGTTAATCTAGCTCATTTAAGCACATTGAGCAAGAATGTTATTTGGCATCATTGCGTTATACCAAAAACCTGAAATACCACTAGCTAAAGCTCTATCTATATTAAAAAAATTGAAAACTTACAATGCTGCAGTGATCTGAAATAGATAAAGAGGGTGGCATTGTGGCAAAACGCAATAGACTGGGACTCAGTTGAGCTGGATTAATATCTGATCTGCAAGAGATCTTTCTGTGTGTGTCACTGTGCCTCAGCTTCCCATTTTTAAAATAAAAATAAAAATTTTTGTGGTTTTGTCAGTTTAAAGCCTGATATTTTCTACAGGGACAATTTCTAATGAAAATACTTGGAATACCCAGTATATGTTAATCTGGTGATTTAGATGCACGTGTATAAAACAAACCCAGAATTTTTTGAGTTTCAGTTAATTTTACAAAGGGAAGGATAACTGGTATGCTGTAAATAATTTAGCTGTATGCTAAATAAAATTAAATATAATGTAATTTTATTTATACATTCACTTCCCTTTCCGTGGATGGATTTTGGGAGTTAAACAATGCTGTACAAGCAATTGAAAATAGAATTATAAACAGTAAAATAAGTCTGAGTATTTCCAACATATATTTCCCATGTTGGAAATATAGCTTGTTTTCCAGCTTTCTAGAAAGGCTGTTATGTTACTGATGTTCTAAATCTTCTTTTTATTATAGCCAGCGCTTAGGAAACTGGTTAAGGTCTATTTATTCCACATTTGTAGGTCCCTTTTGTTTTAAATACCTAACTCTAAAGTTAGTTGTCAGAGCTTATTATGGACTTACGCCAGAACTGAGATCTTCCTTATTTTGCTAATCAGCTTCCTCCATATCTGCATGCTCATTTTCTTATATCTGATGAGGCGACAAGGTCATTGGACGTACAAGTACTTATTTAAAAACCGACATGAGAGTGAGATAGAGGTTAGTTGGGTCTATCAGAGCTGTCAATCAATTAATGAAAATTATTGAGCAAGGACACCGTGGGGGAAGCGAACAGAAGGAATGAAAATGACCATGGAGATGCAACATAGGGAAAATGACAGAACTGACTAAATGTGCTCACGTGAGTACTAAAACCAGACATGCTCCCATAGCAAATGAAAGACAGCACCGGGAGACACTAGGGCCGGAATATATGCCATTATATGGACCGAAAGACTGACAGATTACTTCAGCCTTTTGTCCCAAAGCACATTGAGTGCTGCATTTGCTAAGTAAAGAATAAAGTTGAGCAGTCCCCAATGCATTCTGAATGGCTTTTGTTAAGGTTCTACAGACTTCCTGCAAAACTGTAACATGTAAAAAATGAAATGTCTAGGGCTAAACTAGAGTTTGCTGCTATGGTCTGGAATTTGAAAATAGTCGAGGGGGTATAGAACAGATTCCTACCTGTAAATAAACTGCAGATATAAATAGCAAAATAGGGCAGCACTGACAGAGCCTCACAAAAGCTCACTTAAAAGCTGCACTATCACTACAGTACACGGTGTACTGGCACAAGACAAGAGTATACTGTTTATCAGTACAAAAGAGAAATAATTTATAACTTGATCCTTGGGGGGAAAATGGAGAAATAAAAAATAGACAAAAAAAGAAACAAGAGAGGAGAAAAATTGCCAATATGTTTGTGTGAATGAAAGATAGTGAGGGGAAAAATGAAAAGAGAGCGAAGTCAGAAGCAGGGAGATACTGACACCAAATCTCTGCAAAGCGTTCAAAATTCTCCAGCTGCCACGCTTTTAATTTGCTACCATTCTAATTAAAATGCAAATTAAATTTATAATTAGCATCAGCGCTTTCTAAAGAAACCTCCTTGTGTGCAGCACAAACATATGGGACGATGGTATAGTGTAAAGTTTGTAAAAACAGAAGGAGAGAGACAAATGGAAGGACAGAAATGTTGCTACCAAATAAGTTTCTGAGTAGGAGGGGGTAGGGGAGAAAATGGGGAGACATAGTGGATTTTAAAGGATGGAATTGGGTAAGTGTCCTGGTGTAACAAAGAGATTGCTGAATATGAAAGGTCTGTCCGGGAGTTACTTTTTGTTGAATCAGGTGTCAGAGGTCATGCTGCATGTCATTGGTGTTGTATAGAGCATGCCAAAAAGGCATAAAGGGTCACAGCTTCTAATCAAAAAGTCTATGACCAAAAATGAACCGCTGCTTGCTTCCAGATAATTAATTTAAAAATTGATGGGAAACAAAGTACTAAAAATCACATCATGATTTGAGTGCATATACCATTTTAAAGCTTGCCACTTTCCATGTGAGAATCAAACCAGAAAAGCTGGAGTCAATGACATGGAACATGCAGAATATTTGTGCCTTGATTTATCTATGTAAATCTGGTGAAATTTCATTGTAGGAGCTTTTATTTCCTTAAAATTTTATTATTTTTACTTTATAGCTGATATGGAATAAAAGTTGGAAACAATTAGAAAATATTCAAACACTCTGATGTTGAAATGAATTGCTCTAGTTAAATGTGTGTCAGCATTTACATAACTGAGTTCTAGTGGGAAAGCCCAGTTGTGTTTGTTTATATTTGCAATTGTCCCTTTAAGATTTGCATGTAAACCTTGCACCACGAATACCTTTGCAACACCCAATCAAAGAGAAAAATGGTGTCATGTGATATACCAGGCACATCGCCACCGAGACACTGTCCCAAATTAAAACGTTAATTAGAATAAACTGTGGCATACACGCTCTATTTTTTGTGACTATTATTATTATTCCATTTGTAGAAAGCTTGTGGCTATTTCATGAGTAGCAAAAGCAGCTGCATTAATCTGATAAATGATTTGTTGCAAGTTTTTCCTTCATCTCTACTGAGAATGCAGTTGGGTGCTAGTGCTTTTCTGTTGCTACTTTCACTGTATATTAAGCAGCTAATGTGGTATTAAAGGTTTGATAAAACTACTAAGGACAGAATTGGCTTCATTATAATAGTGTTTGGTTGTAGGGGTGTCTTTGAGTTCTCAAGGGAAGGGAGGGGGAATAAAACAAGTCTGATCTCAAAAGCAGTAATTTATTTATTTTTCCACTAAGGATCCTTGCAGAAGCTTGAGTGCTTTGAATATTCTGGGAACTCTGCTTTATTTATTAGCCAGGGTCTCCATCAGATATTTTAAAATTTGAATGTAACAGGAATGAGTATTTCATAGCTGTGTGTTAAACTGTTGCAAAACTGATGTAAAGCAGGATTGTAGGAATATTTTTAGAAGTCAAAGTCAATTAAAAATGATAAGCCTATAATGTTGTCATTGTGATAGTACAAAAATTCATTTTGCATATGCTGTCTTGGGCATGCAGACAAATTGTGACAAACAATTTTTGCTGTTGAAACTCACTAGAATGCATTTAGTTTATTTTTAGGGCGGATGAGAAGGAAGTGCTCTGTTCCAGTGTCCAAGCTGGTGCATGCTGGCAGTGATCTGTTGGCATTAGTGCACTGAATTCTGCTAGATATTAGACTCTTTATCTTTTAATAAAGATTAAGAAACCACACATTATCCCACTTATTTTAATCAATATTTAAAAGCATATCTAGGAATAACTGAATGTGTAATGTCACTTAAAGTATGCCTCTGTTCTGCAATGTAATGTATGTCCTGTGAGCAAACACGCAGCAGCTCTGTTCTTTATTCACCATCAGTTCATTTTTTGGAAGTTCTAAACACTTGCAACTCCAACTGACTTCACTGAAAGTCTTATTGATTAGCTCTGAAAATCTGGCTGTAGATCCCACTGTCCATATGGATGATATCAATATGTCCTCTTCCATATCAACATATGTCTATCAGAAGTGCTAAGGAATTGTGATCAACTGAAATAAGGGGGAGGGCAGCATGTAGAATAGTGATGAGAAAGAATACATCATAGTGGTAAGAAGTTTCTGGGAGAAAAAGTTACTTGGGACTTCATGAATTACACAGAATATATGGAAACTTGAACATGTTCTAAATAGAGATTTTCTTAAGCTTATTTTTTGGAAATAGACAACTCTGTGCCACTGTATAGCTTTTTGGTGGCATTGTAGGTATGCATCATCATTACTATTAGTCTGCAGAGTCTGGAGAATGCATTCTTTACTCTAACTGCAGCTCCGGTATGTAGCCCAAATGACTACAGGAGAGCTGTTTGCGATGAAAGGGTGAAGTTGGGTATTTGGAAGGTATTGCAGTTTAGCTAAACTAGATTGGTCTAAGCATGAGGCCCGAAGTCAGGGTAATGAGCACGTGCCCTTTAACCTAAATTTAAGCAATTATTTAAGACACTTAGGAGCAAAATTTCCTTTCATTCTATGATCACTAGAGATGGGGGAAAAACCTATAGAGAGAAGCTCTGCACACGTAAGAGGTGAATTGTGGAAATACTTTCTGTTTGACTGGGGATCTAAGTAAGTTAAAAACCTACACTTTGGAATGAACTTTGGCCCACACTGTACAGCTTCACAAACAGATTTTAAAATACTCATTGGTTTTATAGAAACTGACAACATGAAATTGAAGTGTTTTCTAACAGCAAAATAATTCTACCAGCACCATGATTTGGGAAGCATTGTCTTCTGCACAGAATTTGAGTTCCGGGTATTTAAGAGAGGCAGTGAGCCTAAATAAAGTCTTCTGTTCGACAGACAAAGGGTGAAAAACAAAAAGGCATAAAAGGATTGCTTTGTGTAATTTTTAATTGTTGTCCTTTTCTTATTCAGTAAATGAAGTCACCTTTGTAGTGGTTTCATGAACCGCTGGGTAATCAAAATTATTATGCTGCCACCTGTTGTCCGTTAATTATTCTGAGAAGATACTCATAAATCATAACATTGGACAATAAATCAAACTGTCAGGACCCAGGTCAAAGGTTATGCATGAAAAGTTATAGGTCACCAACAGGGTGTGAAAGATCAGGGTTGTGGAGCATCACTCATTGTCAAGTAATGTTGGGAGAAGTGCCACTGGAACAAAAGAAAAACTAAAGTACAGAAGAATTCAGGCCCAAAGATAGGCTCCAACCTCACGCACAAAAGGAATCAAATTGACATGTCATTACACTGCAGATCTGACAACCAGCAAGATTGTCTAGCAATGCCCTGACTCAAATACTTTTGTCTCGACTGATCCTTGTTGCAAGTCAAGGCTTCTTTTGAAACATTTCATGTATCTGGGCCAGATTCTGCTCCTGCAAGAAGTCAATGAGTGTCTTGGCCTCTGTGTATTTGGAATTTAAAGCAGTGTTAACTTTTTTTGCACTCACTGAAGAAGCATGAGAGAGTCTGTATTTGCCAGGGCTGAAATTCATGAGCCTTGTCTCCGGTCTGAGTGATTGGGTATCCAGGGTTTATCCTATTGGGATGAATTAATTCCCTGACAGAAAAGTAAATTCAATGTTACAAAATAGCTCTTATTCCAACCTGCAGTCAGGCCTACATACCTCTCTGAGAAGGCATAAGCAGATGGGCTACATCTACCTTTCGTTAAGCCAAGATAGTGGGCTTGACACTGGTTCTGACTGTTGCAGTCTCAAGAGGAGAAGTAATGCCAGGGTCACCTCTCCTGCTGGATCTGTGCTCATGTCAGGAGATTGACTTTCTGAGGAAAGATAAAGGAAGGCATACCATCTGATGTAGTTTCCCCGAACTAATTTTCTTGGCCTTTCTTCCTGTTACGCCAGCCCTGCTTATCCGACAAGGCTGTCCATTCCCCATGTTATGGGTAGTATAGATGCACCTCGGAATGAAGTGGCAGAGACTAACCATTAAGTGCACTTGCTCTGCACCTTCTCTCTCTTCACCTCAGGTTTTAGCAGGTGTTTGCAATGCCCAGGATGATCAGCCTACACCTGTGCTCATCTTGGCATTAACTGCAGTAAGGGGAAAGTACACTTCCTCCCTGTAAAGAGAGGTGGGATAGCATTATGAGGTTCAGGTCTGCCTGTACTTTCCTAGTTACAGAAGTGGAAATCAGGTCTTCCTGGAGGGAGGGTATTATTGGAGGACTTTGTATTGGATTCTGGAACAATGGGTGAGTTCAGTCTTTTTTTTTTTTGTATTAAAAACAAAAGGTTTCAGCAAAGGTGCATAGCATGCTGGCGTGCTCTGAAGATATGTTCTATGGATTGTGTTTGCTCTTAAAAACTTCAGCTTCAGTTCATATCCTTCAACTTACTTATATTGAATTGCATGTATTTAAAATAGAATAATTATTTGAAAGCAAACGTGCACGGACAGAAAATCACTGATTTAAAATCTGGCTAGAGGTAAATTGTTTCTGATGTGAAAGAAGTGACTTTAGGAAAAAAAAAAAAACCAACAAAAAAACAAAACCCAACTCAAAACCCCACCCAATAACGAAAAGGCTGCTGGAAACAACTCTGATGTGCTAGCAATGTGATGTACTGTCTGCTGCCTGCTATTTGAGTTAACTTGCTATTAGGATCATCTGCTGTAGGATTTGCAGCTAATGGGCAAGCAACTTTAATTTAAAAACATGATTTATTTCCAGAAAGTATTATGATTTGGGTTTATTTTAATTGGCTGGTTTTTGCTCAGATAACTGGGATTTTGTGGTGTTTAATAAAAACCCCCAAATTAATTCAAGCCCAACAATACTGTTCGCTTCAGCATTGAGTTGGTCTTGATCTCCCTACAAGCTCAAACCTGGATGAATCTCTTCCTTGTCGTTCTGGGGAGGTCACTGAAGAATTGAGACATGGGTCTTGCCTAAATAGAGGAAAACTCGCTTGTAAATTAGAAGCAATTGAGGTTTTGATTAGATCTGTTCATTTCCCTTTGGTCCTGGATCCTGAACATTTGCATAAGTGGAGTTCAAAGAAATGGCCATGAGCAGTAATTTTTTTTTTTTTTTTTTTTTAAGCCTTTTTGAAAGATGCAGAATTCATTGATGATGAATAAATTTATGATGTAGAACTTTAGAACTATTAAAATCACTTGGGGCTCTGCCTTTGTGTTTCACCCTGGATTTTTATTTGTGGGCAAGAGTAAATTAATATATTTTAAAATATTGTAAAAGGAGCAATTTGGTGTTGGTTTGATTTGTTTTTTTGTTGTGGGTTTTTTTTTTTTTTTTCCTTTTGAAACACGGAAGAAGCTTGAAATCATGAAGGCCACTAGAAATTTTGTTGCTGGTTTTATATTAGATGCACTGGTGGCAGACAGCGGTATAAAAACTCTGAAAGAAAGCTTTATTTGAATTGAAGGAGGGAGATTTTGTTTTCTATTCAGAGAAACAAAGACTTGTGACTTAACAGTAAATATCACAGTTCAGCTATGAACTGTTTATTGCTCACTACCTGCCGTGGACACTATGAGGAACAACTAATGTAGTGTATCAGCTAGCAAATTTATTTGAAGATCTGTAATTAGAGTAAATTGTTAAAACCTGTGATACATACATAGATATTCCACAAAAAGGGAAACTGAAACAGTGCTCAATATGTTCTTTATAACAGTTTTACTAATTACTTTAATGTCTTGAAGTACCCAAAATGTGTCAGCTGTTAGCCTGTGGAGGAGCATGGGTTGCCACTCTCTTGCAACTTTCTTACTTTCTTCACTTACCATACCTGATTTCCTAGTTATCTTCTATGGATAAAATGAGGGTCTGGCTGTGGAAGTTTCCTACAAGCCCAATTGTTGTAACCGCACATAGAATATCCTAACACTGAAATGTTAGGTGATTCTTCTTATTTTATCACTTTGGCAGGATCGTGAATATCATTTAATGAAATTTCATATGTGTGTTAGATATTGATGCAATGCAGGAAAACAGCCAGTGAATAATGTAGATTTGTAGGAACTCGGCTCTCTGCTGGTAGGCATAAAACTCTGCAGAGAAACTTCCAGACAGCTTTACAGGAGGAGAGAATGTAACCCCTTTTTGTGGAGAGTCTGGAAGAGGCTGGACCAGACCCCAAAATGTGGGCAACATATCAGGCACACAGAGTTCACTGTACCCCTGTGTTTAGTTGACAGCATCCCAGTGGCGCCTCTCAGCCTGTGAACCTCTCCACACTTGGATTTCCCAGGGTGCACAGGACCACAAAATAAACCCTACAATTATTCTCTGTATCTTTTGGTTTTGAGCAATTATCATATGAATGTGTGAACTCTGTGCACAGAATGAGAAAGCTGAGTGCAGGTCCATGGTCATCAAAATAGTTATGAACTTTCTATTCCAAAAGTGAGATTTCACTTCTTGTGTGTTATAGGGTTTTTTTCCTTGTAATTCTTATAGATAATTATTTTCTTTTTTACTTGCATTGATAGTAATGAACAATTTAGCTGTCTACTCTACTTTCATTTCACATAAAAGCAATTTCTGGCAATTCAGTGAAGGTCAGTGAATAATACCCAATACTTTGATATGAAACACTTATGGACATAAGTAACTTGACCCCAGAACTTTTTGCAGAATCAGGCTGTAAGTGCTCAAGTAGCGTTCCCATGACACTTGGACTCTGACAGAAAAAAACAACTATACTTTGCATTAGTTGTATCATTTTTTTTAGTAAGATTTGTGATCAAAAGGGATTGAAATTAAAACTTTGCAAAAGTTGTTAGCAAAATGACATTTAATTTTGATAGAGAGGCAATGAGGCAGAACATTTTGCATGTTTGCAAAATAAGTTTCATTTTGATGCGTTTGGCATTACTGATTATATTAATTAACTTAACAGCAAGTGTGAAGATTATTTATGATGCATTAAAAATGATTGGATCTTAATTGCTTCCCTGTAAGAACAAGGAAGTTGAATTTCAGGTTGTGGAGAACTCCACAGTTAGTCTTTTCTGTGACTTTTAACTGTTCTGCTTTAAAAGCAAAGTAATTGAAATAAAACTAACCCATACTACTGAAATTGGTGACTGATTGTGCTTGAGCAGTTTAGGCTGATGACACTAATCTGGCTTGTTCTGCTAAGTCTGTTACTTCATTAAGACCCTATTTTTTGAAGATCCACACCTGATTTCCAGAATTACTTGAGTAGGGAAGACCTTGCAATCTTGCAATCAAACTCAAGAAATTAGTTCCTTCATGGAAATCAGTTACTTCATGAGTGCACCACTCAGTTACGAACAACGCAGGTAATTTTTGGAAATGTGACTCTGCATCAAAATGTTAATGAACTTAGTTTCTTTAATAGTATGTTTACCTTTATATAATAAACTTTTGTGTAAGATGCAGCTTTTCAATGTTCTGTTATAGTATCTGTTACATCAAGGTGAAAGTACTCCCTTTTTACATGTTAAAAATTAGCTAATTTTGGTTTGGGCTCTTTTAATGAAAATTTACTTCTGCACCTGGCATGAAGCAGATGCTATCTTAGACCTAAAGAGAGAACAATCAGTATCCTAAGCAATGGCTTGACAAACAGAGGTGCTTCAGATCGTGATTATTATAACCACAAAAAGCAGGTTTGTTGATACCTTTTTATCCTTAATATATTTAAAATTGCATAGTTGATAGCACAGTTGGTATGAGAGCATGTGTAATACCTGTTTGATAAGTGTCTTCTTGCACCCTGAGGTCTTTTATGGGCAATTTGCATTCTACAATGAGAGAAATTGGCTGGAGAGGGTTTATTGTTTTGTATAATAGAAAGGAGTGTGAAAATATTCCAGCCTTGCAGATGGTGTTGCTTGGTAGCCCTGAACATATACATGCAGAAATATTGTTTCCCCTTAAAAAATAGGGTCTCCCCATCTTTCCTTCATACAAGGTATTTATAAAGGGGAATTCATAATTTGGTTGTATTGGAATCATTAGTTGTTCTTGAAAGGAAAAGTAATGGGGTAAAGTCCTTCTTTGAACTTTGATATGCTGAGTAGTTCAGAGATGACAGAAAGCAAATGCTTCCTTTTTTTGCTGTTGTCTGAATAGAGTCCTAGACATCTCAGTATACCAAGATCTGCTTTTCTAAAAAGTGAAAGGATAAATCTCAACTTTTTCACATAGCAGCAAAGAAAATCTGATTTGATAAAACTTTGAACATATAGACAGAGGTGGATTGATGAAAATGTTTGTCTAAAATCTGGCATACATAAAAGTTGCAAGTGTGCCAGAAAATTGAAGATGCTGAATGGTGTGTGTTGCGAGAGAGTCAAAGACCATATGAAGTCTTTCCAGTGTATTCAGGGTTTGTGAGATGGAAGGGTTCCTTTTTGACTTTGAAGCCCTTTGTTTAGATCCTAAAAATTGTATTTTGCTTAAGTTGGAGACTGAAATATGACTTCCATTACTTTTACAGCAGCAGCCAGTAAGAACATAGAAAGCACTGAGCTTTATTAATGGAGGACACTGTACTGAGGAAAGACTGCTCTGTGTTGAAAATCATATGAATCCAAGATTAAAACTCTCAGCTGTAGAAGAAAAAAGTTACAAACCTCCTAACTGTGATGGCCAGCTGCAAGGTGCAGCAGCTGATATTGGAGGCATTTCACTTGGAAGTTCTACATGAATCCACATACTTTGGTAGTGCAGGAGGCTGCAGACAAAGGTGACACTTACTTTCTGGTGCTTTCTGTTTTGAATGGCACTGCAAATATTGCAAGACCAATTGCTTCCTTGTACTATACCAGTGCTTATGATTTTTGCCCAAGGTATTCATTGTTCCTGGAATTTGTATGTGGCAAAAGAGTCAGTTGCATAAAATGACAGAAATTGAGGATGTTTGATTAAATTACTCCTAGTTAAGCAGTTGTTTTCATATTGTTATGATAATTTATAGTGTTCAGAACTTAACCTGGGTTCACAGTACTGTCATTTGCAAATCTGGTCCCAAGTCTATGCTCATAAAAAGTGTTCTGGGAAATCTCACTGGGACTGAGAATGGCCATAATCTCTTTACACTGCTGTATCTCTGACCCTTTCTCCTTATTCAATGAAAAGGAGTTTTTGCAGATATGGGTACACGTATCTATAAATACCACACTGAGTAACTGGAGGTGGACAGATACGGTAGGAATAAGCATAATAAAAGAATTGAGAAAGAATCTTCCTTTCTTCATGGCCCTCTAGGTCTTAAGTGTACTCTGTTGAATATCACCTACTCGTCAAAACCTGCCATAACACAAGGAATTAAAAGGAATCAGTCTTGCAATACATGCAAATCAAAATGAGATACAGATTTCTAGAAGAGGTAAGTAGAGGAAAAACTGCAAATGGTGGTGCCCTTATTAAATTTAGACATTGAGGAACTAGTATTACAGAATTACAGCTACTCAATATTAATTGCATTATAACATTGTCTCAAATACAGACTTATTTTGAAAATAGTAGCAGGAAGTACTATATGTGATTCCCAGATACATCACAGAATTGTGCATATAGTTTTCTAATTTGTGTCTTTTATAAAACTGCATTTGATGGGTGGCGCTGTGAATTGTTTATGTCAATTAAGTACGACTCGTCAAGAGACCCTGAGTAGGGTATCAAGCACTTACAGTGTAGAAATAAAAAAATGCTGCTCATGTGAGAGGCTTTTGGCCTTTGATTATACCTATCAAGCCATCTTCTTCCTATTTTTCTATGCTTTGCATGATGCTGATAGCTCTATATGAGGCAATTCCACATCCTTTCTAAAGTCCAGCTTTTTATATTTTGGAATTGCTTTCTATAGTGTCAGTGTCTATCCCCTTTCCCGATCTTAACACGGTTTTATTCGGTTTCATCTATGGGCAAATCTCTTCTAGATTGCTGTTGTTGGGTAATGATGTTCCTCATTTTATTCAGTGAGGTTTTTACATATTAAATAAGCATTTATCTATTACTGCTCTAGAAATAAACCTGTAGTTGCAACAGCCTCTGTATGAATTTAATTCCTGTTCCATCTTTTGGCACTCTGAATGAAAGCACTATAAGCGAATCTGGGAAACTGTGAGTGCCTAATACTTGTAGAATTTTTAATTCTACAGAAAGCCTTAAAGTCTTCATAGTTCAGGGCTGAGGTGACTGCAGTATGGAAGAAATTGCTCCATTACGTAGTACTGTGTGCATGATGTGTGCATGGCATGGTGCTTTTCCTATAGATACCTGGCTTACATCAATGGTGGAAGCAGGAGGTGGAGCTAGGTAGGCTTGAATCTGTTCTCAAATACTGTTCCAATTGTATATTCCTATAGAAAACACACTCTGCTTAATAACCTCCAATGGCTGGTGGTTCATCAAGATATTGATTTTAAAGCTTTATTGATTGTTTATAAAACACTGCACAGCCACTTTCCAAGCTATTTAAGTGATTTGTTTGTCCCATATATTTTACAATGACGAGACTATTGAAAATCCCTTTGCAGATTCACTCAGACCATTACACATTATTAGGTTTCTCTTGCAGTTTCCCCTCCTCCAGGGATTCTGAATGTGAAGCACCTTGCTATTGCAAGGTCTTATACGGGGTGTTTGTTTTATATATGCTCATAACAGAATAATTATATTGCTACCTGAAACACTTTGGCATGTGTGCAGGAAGAGGGCTCTATGTATAGTGATTGATAGTTTGAGCTTAAAAATTGTTATGGTGCATTAAAAGTATACTAACGTTTATTACTTTTTACAAGGCTACAGACATTTAGATTACAGTCTAGGCTTCCAGAGCTATGAGAAGTCTTCCGACTGAAGCAAGCACAGTGGGTACTCTTCCTCTTATATTTCTCTTCGCACATGTTTTTACTGAGTGGAATGCCCAGTTTAAGACACAGTTTATTCTTTATTTTTAATAGCTGCCAGTTAGTTAAAACAAAAAAAACTAAGGAAGAAAGTCTCCAAAGTTCCAGTTCTGAAAATAAATTTATAGGGATTTAAAAACTTTCTGGATCTCAATGTTCAAAACCATTAGGCAGCCTTGAAAGCTTGTGAGTCAGGATTCCTCCCTCCCCATGCTCCCCCGATGCTGGCATCAAAAGCAAGACAGACTTTAGTTTTCTGCAGTTGGCTTTGGCGTTTTGTTTTAGGGTTGTTTTTAGCTTTTTGATATATTCGGGTCATACTTCAAAACTTTTTTATTTTATAATTCTGAATGACAGCTGATATGCTACTGTATTCAGATGACAAAGTTTGAGAACTGGTGATGCTGGGCATATGCATGCTTATGTATCAGAATTGCAGACCCTCCTATGTGTCCTGGAATAGTGAATTAAGCTAATAAACCCAGCTGATAACTGATTGTCTGAAAAATCACATCAGATATTGAAGCAAATGAAATATGCTCTTTTGCAGTAAATATGTAAACTTTTCATGCAAAGTAATCCTCTTCTGCCACTGTTATGTTTAGATTCCACACTCATTCCTTTTTGGCCCTATTGTGCTCAACAGAATAGTTAAAAAGCTGATCTTTATTTTGTATTATGCACTTTCATAAGTCCTATTATAATATAAACCAATGCTGCTCACCTGTGGGAGAACTATTGTCTGGTGAAAACAGAATAATTTGCTTGCAAACTTTCAGCGACTAATGCAATATATATGGCACTTTATAATACTTACACATTCCACAGTCCTAGCTATCTGCAGGTTAGACCTATGGGATACACTTCAGAAAAGTTATATAAACAACTCTGAACCCTTGGCTGAGAAAATGTATACTTTGAACATGTTGAAACTATCCATATTAAGTCAGTTTAGCACTTTGATTAAAGAGTTTAATCAATCACCATCCTAAGCTGTTTATTAATCACTTTATCAAGCAGTTGATGCATTGCTGGTTTTAATAGAATCCATTTATTTTGATTTCTACCTACTTCATCTTTCCAAAGGGCTTTCTGAATCAGCTGTGATAAAAAAAGGAGGGGGGTGGAAAAAAGCTTGGTTGCATCTAAACACCGGAAGGTAAGAGCTCAGACCTCCCTTGCACATACTTCATTATCAACATTCTGCACCGACTTAGCCAATTTATTAAGGGTAAAAAAACCCCCAACCCTGCTTGGAGTGAGTCTTTTGGTGAACCACACGGTTTAGCTCAGATAAACAGAGGCCATTCGTTTGCTTTCACACCTGACAACCTCATGATATACGATCCTAATAAGATTAATCTTCTCCCTCCCCCCATACACACACACACTTTTGTTTTGTTTAGTGGCCTGACTTCGTGATCTTCTCTCATTCCCCTCATTGGCCACTTTTAATGCCTTTGGTTTGGGTTGGTGGTTAGAAGTAAAACAAACAAACAATCAATCCCCCACCCCACTCACAGGCACTTTCTCATTCCAGAGGAACAAGATTAATATAACAAGAGAGAGAAAGTAAGCAAGGGAATATTTGTTTCAAAGCAGAATAGAACAAATTCCTCTTTTATGCAATTTGCCTTGAAAAGCATTAAGCACGTGGGTAATCTGTGTCATCAAATGCACACTTTGTAAATTGTGCAGAGGGGAAACAAGCAAGCCCTGAACAAACAAAAGCATCAAATGAGAAATCCACAACTTGGGCCACAGCTGACTTCTATTTTACTGCCTTTTATGAGGTTTCACTTAACTCTTTTGCTGTGTATGATCTCTGAACTTTAGAAATCTAGGGGGAAGTAATCTAACGGTTTTGCCTGATTTGCTTTCAGTATAAAGGATTAATGCACAGCTTTGAAATATGACGTGCATTAGCACCTACACAAACTTTCTATTTTGAGCATATTCTAGTTTTATCAGCAATATGTTTCATGCTATATCACAAAAACTAAAAGTTTTTTCTTTTCTTAAAGTTTGTCCAATAAAGGTGATGGGGGTCCTTAGAAATATTAATTCTTTGGCAGGAATGTAAAAATATGCATCTGGTTTAAATTCCACTGTCTTATGTTCCATACTCAATAAGATTATACAGCAGAAAGATCCCAGAGTCAAAATTCTTATAATCGATTTTAGCATTTTAAACTCCCATCCAGATTCTGTCATACATTATTAATATGGCTTAATCATATTAATTGAAGAGTATGTATTCTTTCTGTGTGAGACCAAGTCTCCCTCTTCTAAATGAGTTGATAATATATACTTTCTGTGTGTACAGACATGTTTACACAGTGGGCTGTTACTGTCCTAGTTATGAGTTATAGGAACTTTTAAAACCTCTCTTGTAAAATCAGGTCTGCTGAGGTGCAAAGGGTGTACCATGCTACTAAGAAACTAGCCCTGGTCCCATTGAAGTCAATGGGAGCACTGCAATCCCCAGACATGGGTGGCTGGGAACTTGTCACTGCAATGCAGTATAATATGCACTGATGAGATTTTTCCATAAATCTTTGCTTCATGGATAAGGCATTGCTAAGAATGTCTAATTTTAAAGGCTTGCCATTAACTATAAAGTAACGGTGATATTCTGGACGTAACCTGCAGAGATGTCAAAACTGTGACTTGTGGCAGCATCAGATCTTTGTGCTGGTGCGTGCACTAGGTTTAGAGCTCAGTTCTAACACAGGATCCAACTGGCTATCAAGTGAGACAGCGTGGTCACTGAGCTGCTGTGCAGTAGTTCCAGAAATATTAATTACGGCTGTAAACAGCGCTGCAAAATTAGGGATATTGCAGCCTCCCTGGGCATTGGAATGGCAGCCCAGCTGTGAAAACCACTTCCAGTCAGCTATCAATTGAGATGGAATGGCCATACAGCTGAATTGCAGTGTTTCCAAAAATGTTAATTAAGAATGGGATGCTGCTGCGAAGCGGCAGCTTTGTAGCCCTTTTGAAGCTGTACTGCAGTTGCTGTAAGTATTGTGGCATTGTACCAGTGAAACTAGTAGCCCTCTTCCTCCTTGCATCACCCACAAAAATAAAACTGCTAATGAGCTGAAATCAGAAGACCTTGTTCAGGATCTGAATCAGTAATTCAGACATTAATCTTGATGCCATAAGTTCCTTTTTTGTTGTTGTTGTTTGTTTGTTTGTTTTTTCTTTTTATATGGGCAGTACTGTTTAACTGCATGCAGCTCCCTACTTTGAGAAAATGGTCTTGCTTAAGGACTAAGTTGCATCACTGAGACTTTATCCTAGGTTTACCCTCCATTTTGAATCCCCTATTCTTCAGTACAGTCCACTGATAAGAACTTCTTCTGTAGGTAACTATATTCAGTTAAAGCACTGAGTTGCTGATATTGGGGTACAGAAGAGTATCACTACAGTCTGAACCTTTTCTTTAATAGAAAACAGTTCAGCAGAACTATCTGTCCATGCTGGTATTTAGTTCTTGAGCAAATGAGCAAATTTAGTTTTTAAATTTTGGTTTTTGAAATAGAGGCCACTTAATAAACTGAGACACTTTTTATTTAACACGGTTCCTATAGAAAACATGTAAGTGTATATTCAAACATATTTATTTACTTATACAAGTCTTCAGATAACTTATTAATTTGTTGAAGTACAGAGGAGACTTTTATGTTTGAAATTTGACCCGCTAAGTACAGTAACTACTCTGAAAACACTTCAGGTCATGAATTTAACCTAACGCATTTGAGGATGCGTTAAGTCCTATTTACAGAGAGAGAGTATGATCTAATAAAAAAAAAAAGCAAGTGTTTCAGTTCTATTTATGCTTTGCCTTCTACCTGCTATCTGCCTTGAGAGAAGTAATTTCTCATCTTTGTGCCCTTCCTCTTGTCTGCTAGATACAGTTTGTTCAGGGCAAGGAATTTCTTACTATTTATTAATTAACTTATTATTCTTAACATGATATGGTGGAAACTTTGGCTAAGGTAGGACTGCATTGTAAATGCTGTATGCTTATATTTTGCTCTATATCAGCTCATCACTTAAATATGCAAGTGTTTTAAAGTTTAGTGTGATGATAACATTGGCTGTTGTATCTGTCCTCTTCCTAATTTTATCAGTTTGGCTCCACAGGATTAGCACAAATATTTGACTTTCACTGAAAGTCAAAATAAAACCAAGAAAGCTAAATAGCCACAGAAATCTTTGCAAAAAAAACACTTTTTTTTCTACCGTTTGTTCTGACCAGAAAAGAGCATGTCAGTGAACCTTTGGGGAATGTCATGAAATGAGATTTTTCCTGAAAAATTGCTGATAGTTCCAGTTGAATGCAACCAGAACAAGCCAATTGTAAGATCTCTGGGGTGGTATAGGATTACGGATTTTTTTTGTCTTGCCCTTTTCACTTTTGGACAGACTGTACGTAAATTCTTTGCACAAGTCTAACAGGGCTTATATGCAACAGATGGTAACAGCAGAAATAACTGCTTGGTGTTACGTTTTAAACTGGTACTTAAATGGGTTTATAGAACATAGTGTTGAAACAATGGGATAATTTTACTTAATGAGATCATTTTTATCAGGAAGAAGTTATTTAGAGCTGAACCGCAGAAAAAGCTGTATGATCAGCTGATTTGTGGTAACGAGGCATGGGCATATTGGTAGTCTGGTGTAAATGCTAAATATTTAAACTAGTTTAGGCCACATTTCCTGAAATCAAGCCAACTTGAATTTCTCTGTATTTGCATGGACCCTGGAGCATGTGTGGACAGTTACCACAGATCAAGCCACATACAGAAACTTACTGGTGTGCCTGTCCTCTCTCTAGTGGGGTTTGTGCCCCTGAGCCCTCAGTGAATATTTGGGGATGTGTTATGAAGGAAACCAAAGCTGAAACAAAAAGCGCTATTTCCAGAATATAAACGATCCCTGGAGAAAAAAACCAAACCTCTGAGAATGTAATAGAGACAAACAAGAAATCCCTATTATCTTTTCTTCGTTTTGTTTCAATGATTAAGAAAAAAGGCAGCATTAGTGACTCATTTGAAAGCCTGTGGCAGAAGAGGAACTTGGGGTGCATGTCCCAGAGTTTAAATTCTTAATTGTTTAGTAGTATCATATTTCCATACTTCCATTGTTTTTCATACTAATGCATGAAAATTTATGAGCACGTGCCTACCTGGTACTTCCTGAAGAGCACCCACAAGGTGTGGCAAAGTCTAAGCTTTGGTACATAAGCTGATTCCCTTCCAAGTATCTAATGCAGATGAAATGCAGGCTGCAAGGAGGACAATACAGGTAATAAGTTTTCACGTTCAAAATAAGTTTACACATTCAAATCCTGTGTGTCGTATTTTGATCCAAATATAGTCAGTATTACACAAATCACAGCCACATACCTTCCAAAGAGAAAGGAAAGCTTGTGGATATAACAATACAGGTAAATTTCTTCTTAAATACCAGCATATTTTGAAATAACACTTGGCTTACAAAGAATTTTCAGCATGGACAGTGTTTTTCAGTGCTAACTACTGTTGATAATTATTCAATTCATTTCTAATTATTGGCTGTATTGTTATTAGAGATTGCTTGTAATTATTAAATTAGATAGCATCAGTGAGAAAACAATGTACATCAAAAAGTTTACCATCCTGAAGAAGTAACTTGTTTGGCCTCAAGTGGGTAATTGTATTTACCTCTGAGTTCTTTGGTTTAATAACTGTAGAAGTTGGTGGGAGCAAATATGAAGAATTATTCTTGGCTTGAAAAAAAAAAATACACAAAACAAAACTCCAAACCCCCAGAAGGAACAGAACATAATTGTGTAGTCACAGTCTGAAAGACTTCATAAGCCTAAAAGACAATATCAGAATAGAATTAGTAGAAAACTAATTTGGAAGAATATTCTTTTTCTTTTTTGAATCACCTAAATTTGAAAATTCTTTGATGTGTCATTTTTGGGGAAGATGTATAATTAAAAAGGAAAAATATAATGAAAATTTCAAAATTGGGGGGGGGGGGGGAGATCAATTTTACAGAAGCTCCACCCACGTGCTTTTCTCAGCAGGGCGCTACAATGGTCTTAACAGTAAAGTGCAAGATGGAAACATGACATCATTAAGACAGTCTAATTAGCTTGTAATTTGTCCCAGAAAGGTATCTGGTTACCAATTAATTGATGTAAACTGATTAACCCTTCCTCTAACATCCCATTCACCACTATTTTTTTTTTTACTTCCATAGAAAATGGTAAGGGTCAAGACTCTGTTGTGCTACACGCTGTTCAAACACAAATCAAAAAGACAATCCATAGCCCACAGAGCTTACAACTTACGTGTTGTAGGGGAGTTGATACCTGCATACAAAAAAGATTTAGAATGAGTAGCTTAATACCAGTTAGCATGTTTGGCAGTGGTCTTACCCTAGCAGCAGCCGGACAGTTCTTGGGGGGCTTTTACAGACTTCAGAAAAAAAGGAAAAATTTAAGAAGGATTTGAAGACATATAATGAGGTGTCTCTATAGATGTTTTCTCCCAAGAGTGAAGGGCAAAATGTGTGACAGTGGAAAGGTGCTTGTTTGAAAAATATAACAAGTGTGTGATGGAAGCTGGCATTATTGGCTCCTTGGAGATGAGGTTCAGCATCCTGACAAAGAAAAAGAGATGATTGGTAGCATAGGTATAATCTCTGAAGGGCCTTGAAAGTGAAGACAAGTAGCTTATGTTTGATGCAGTTTGGTGGGGGAGGGCAGCAGAGGGATGTAAAGAGAGAGGTGACATGGTCAAAGCAATGGGCTAGGAAAAGTGATCTTCATGGAAATATTCTGAAAGGATATGAGCAGGGCAAGGTTGCATTTGTCAAAGCTGAGGAGAAAGATGTTTCATTGATCACAATGCAAGATGACAACAGTTTTAGCCAGAATAGACAAGGCTGTATTTTTGAGAAGTACTTAGGGCAGGGTTGTCTTCAAAGGTAAGGTCTGGGTTATAGGTCTGAGGTATAGGCAGGATAGTGCTGATCTCCATGATGACTAAATGAGGTAGTGTTGGGGGAGCAGAGGAGGACACTTGTTGCTCTGTTTGTTACACCGAGCTTGATCTGGCTTCTAAATTTCTGTGCGGAGGTGCTGAGAGGAGATTTAACTTGAACAGGAGGCACATCTGGAGTAAATGGAGAACTATAAGTCATCTGTATAAAGAAGATAATTGAATTTCTCAGTTGCACTGGCTCAGAGATGGGGGTAGGAAGAGAAAAATGGGTCCAACTGAGAAGGCAAAACCTTCACAGAAAGTTGAGTGGTGTCAGGATCAGCTAGAAGGTGAGTGGAGAGCATGAAAGGTCAGTGTCATGACAGTCAAAGAATAGCAAACTTTAACGAAGAACATCATGGAAAACTGTCAAAAGGACCTTGACATAATGAGAAGGGTATGGTTGGAGCTTTGACTAAGAAGAGGTCACCGGAGACTCTGGTGAGAACTGTGTCAATTGAGTGTAACGGGCAGAAATTAGATTAGGAACAGTTCAGGACAAAATGGAAGGAGAACTGACAGCAGCTATAAACAGCTTGTACAATGAAAATGAGAGGAAGCGGTTATTGGAGAGACAGGAGTGGGCTACAGTGTGTATGTTTTCATTTTTAGATGAGAGACGCTACAGCATGCCCATATTGTGGTGGGAAAGAATCAGAAGAATAAGAGCAGTAGAAAGTCTGACAACTCTGCTGGAGTTTGAGTGTAATCTGATAGGGGAAACTCAGTGCAGCTTCAATATATCTGGCCCTTAAATTAAAATAGCTGCAGGCAGCACATGCTTTTCTGTGTGATTTAGAATGTGCTTAGCGTTGTGCAAAGCAACAAGCGTTAAGATTCGTGTGCCCTGTTATCTTCCCCTGGTTATGTTGTGAGCAAGCAGGGCCTACTTGTGCCACAACTTAGTAGCAGAGGACTAAATCCCCTCCCCTTCATCGTAATTAACACTGAATCGGTTGGATAATTGAGTGCAGTCAGTGGGTGCCGTACAGGTATCAAATTTGCATTTTCTTCTACAAGAAGTTTAAAAAAAAAAAAAATTGCATTTTGAGTTTTTTCTGTAAATGAACTTCTCTCTTCCATGGAGAAAGCTCTCAGCTGTGCCAAAATGAAGTGTCATATTTTTACAGGTAATTAAAAATTTTTATTCAAAAATGTCAGTTCAGCTGCATCCATGGTGGGAAGTGCTGAAACATTTTCTCTTTAATTTTCCTGCTTTTCATCACACTTTATTTGAATTTTAAAAGTTTTCTTTGATTCCTCCTTTATTATTTTTCCAAAATGAAACATGAACTGAAATGCAGAAGACTTTAACTGAAATGAAATAGTTTGATTTCTTGGAAATTTTTCTCCTTATGTGTTTTTATTTTTCCATCTAACTCTCCATGTTACCTGTACACATTTCAGGTTTCTAAAGTTTGAATAGTGATGCCAAAAACAACAGCCAAAGGATCTAGATTCATCTCCATGAGCCAGAGGTTACATGCATAAATTCATGACCATCACGCTGTGAATAAATTCTTTTGTTTATGCAACAGTCTGTGCAAGCACAACACACTTGCAGCTGAGCACCAGTTGGTTTACAGCTTTCTGTGCCATTCTCATTTCTGGGTGGGGGGTTGAGTGCATTGAACCCCACAGCTGGTAAAACCAGTCCAGTGCGAGTTTATTTGCATCTGAAAAGCCCTGGTTCCAAAGGTGCTTTGACTTGGCTTGCACTTGCATGTGTAGGTTGCTAAGCACAGCCCCGTGTGTGCACACTTTGTGAGCACTATTACTTGATGTTGTGAGTGAAAAAATTTACAGAGACTTAGCATCTACTGAAACCAATAGAAGGATTTCCACTGAAATCTCTGAGTGATGGCTCTGTTCCTAAACTTTAGAGAGTTTGTGCATTTTCAACACAGGCATGCATGAATGAAGGTTTCTCTATTTTGCTGTTAGAATTTGCTGTGTTTTCTTGCAAGCAAAAATGACGTTTCTCTCATAATAAGTAAAGGAAAGGCTGACGAGGCATATCTTCCTTCTCTTTGTGCCAGCTTCACAAGGGCTCACTCAACGAATGAATTGGTGTTTCTTCTGATTCACAGAAATACAAGTGAGAAAGCAATCATGGTTTAAGAGAGAATATAGATGTACCCTAATTTTGTAGAATAAATGCTATTTTGGTAGAATGTTTTTAACTTTTTTTAACTCTTCAGGGTGGTGTGATGTAGGTCACTTGTGTTGAGAATGTGGGCCTGTTTGGGATGTTGGAGAAGCAACAGGGAGAAACCTTTTAGCAGACATCTAGGGAGGCCTGCAGATTGAGAGATAAAAAGCAGTTTCTTGCTGGGGTCCAAGAGACATGTTTCTGTTTTCCCCCGCAATCTCACCTTCCTTGCCAAAACACAAAAGGCCATAACTGAGCATATCTCTTGTGCAAATACTTCATCAACTTGGCACCATCTGAGCTATTTCACATCCCCTCCCCTTGCTCCAAACTGATATATGTGGCTCACTACATTTAAAATGAAAAGTCCTCAGACAATTCTAATCATATTGTCAGTCAGATAGTCATCTTCTGAAAGGGGATCCTTCACCTTTAAGAATGCATGTACAATAGTGATATGTAAGCAGCTCAAAGACTCAATACCCCTTTTTTCTGCAAAGCAAGGCTGGGTTAGGAAAAAATCAATATGTTAGAAGTAAAGGTCATACAAGGAAAAGTGACATGAAACAGTCTTCATGAAGGATGTTGTTCCCTTAGTTCTGTTTGAAGTTTTCTTTACCCTTGTGCTAGCCTTAGAACAAATATATTTTGTCCTAGAATAGAAACATATTTTTATTCACCTTTAAAAATCTGTATTTTAAATATTTGTCTATTGGGGCATGTTCACATTTTAGCTTGTTTTGTTTTTGTCCTATGGGTGAAGTAATCCTTGGAGAAAAGAATATTGTGTGTGTGCCATCCCAGTGCATTTGCTGGTCAGGGTTCCTTTAGAAATGGAAGTATATAATGCACACAAATGTATTTGCCTATCTTTTTAACAGTTCTCAATTTACTTTTCAAGTGGGCCAGATGCACTACTATAGCTCTTAAAAGGGTCAGGAACATCTCCTTATTTCCCCACACTCTGTACTTATTGCTTGGGTATAGTTTTAAAGTAGTCCATGAACCCTTTTCACTCTTGCAACACATTTACCCACAATTAACAATCAAACCATCCTTACTTCATTCAGGCTCCCATTCTCTCTCTGCCTCATTTTCCCTGCCTCTCTCTTGATCTGCCATTGTGCCGAAAGCTGTTTGTGCCATCGCAATCTGCCCTCCTTACCAGCCACACAAGGATGGGGAGGGGGGAGAGAAAAAGCACACAGCATTCAGGCACTGAATAGCAAATTGCTCTTGAGTGTCCTTGCTTCCCCCATCTCTCCCCCTTCCCTCAGAAGGACAAGGGGGCCCCTGAAAGCAACTATACATTTTGCTTAGTGCTCTTGAAAACAAGCGTTTCACACCTGAAGCCTTTCACGGCAGCCCAGAAGCACCCCTTCAAACCACTTAATTGCCAATTGCTTCTGAGCTCGTTGTAAAAGTCCATTATGTCAGCCAGCTCTATGGCGAGTGACAAAGTATGGGAAATGAAAGAGTCCTCCTTGCAGGGCCAATGCAGTCTTAAAAATCCCCAGTTCATTGGTTTGCTTGCTGTTAACAGACAGTTACTGGCCACAGTCAAAGGTATGCCAAAACCTCTATCTTGTATTATTATTTTGTTACATGAAAGATGCTGTTTTCCTTATGTTCTTTCACATGTGTCTGTATACAAACATATAAGCAAATTTTGAATGTCGCTGAGGAAGATACCTTCACGCAGACTTCATCTGTACTTGTGGACCTCAGATTGTATCATTGCCACTATTGTTCTGCTTAGGTTTGTTTTGTTTTTTTTCATTAGGTGAAGTAATAAAAAAAAAATATGCAAAAAGTGATGTGATGATTTTCAAGGTTGAAGCTATGCTCCTTAGGTATTAAGGAAAAAGCGTGCAGGTACTCACTTAAAGGAAGAAGGGAGATCACCTTGAAGGGAAATTAAATAGATTATTTAAAAAAAAAAAAAGCGAGAGAGAGAAACAGTCTTAGCCTGAATATCAGCTGAGAAGAATCATTTTGAAACTATATGTACCTTTGTTGTAACTAAGCATCTGGGAAGGGTTGGTCAGTGTTTGAGCTGAGCCAAAAGTGTAAGGATATAACTTTATAGAGCAAGGCAGATGTTGCAAACATTCCCTGTTTTTATTTGAGTATTTATAATTCATTGGTTTCATGATCCAATTTAGCCTTTGTGGAACTCAGCACAAAACCTCCCTCTGATTTTCAGAAGTTCTTGATTTTTGGACATTGCTCACTTTTGTATTCCTACCAGGGAGATATTCCAGTGAAATAGTTTACTTAATTGTGAAAGAAATTCAAGCTAATGCTTGAGAATATTTGCAAAAATATCAAAGATGGTTTATTCAAAAGATTGTGTGCATAGTATGAAACCTGATTCTAAAAGCATCTCTCTGACCTATGATGGAATAGGAATAACATCATATAACACTGTGTCAGATTATGAATAACCAATACAGCTCACACTCAGACTATTAAATGCAGCTAACTGATTACTAAGGAGTTGCAGATCTGAAGAGATCATTTTAATATTTTTTGAATAACAAGTTCAAGAAAATTGCTCTTTGCATATAGACAATTCATGGGTCAAAAAAGGGGTAGCATTAATTGCTTAAACTGTTCATTATGAACTAATCACCCAGTTCTAATTAACACCTTTTAGTGGATTTTAAAGAAAAACATTACATAAACAGATGCAATGTAAACTTGACTAAATACAGTACTCTTAAATAAATTCTCAGAAATGGATTTTAGAATATTATTAAGACATGTATATAAATATGTACTCAGTTTAGGCTTATGTTAATGAAATATGGTGAGACAATGATCTCAAAATCGTGAAGCCATAAAATGTATCTGGAGCCTTTTTAGAATTCAGACTTGCACTCCCCCAGGCCACCCCAATACACTTTAAAAAAGTCTAGTCACTCTTGCTTTTTGATAGGTTTTACAGAGATTATTTTCAAGTGTGGTGGTCTATCAGGTGCTTCAGATAGTTGGTTTTGGTTTTTTGTAGGTTTTTTTTGTTGTTGTTGTTTTTGGTTTTTATCTATAATACCCAGTCTTTGAAGACAGGCTGATTTTTATTCATCAGAGATGAACAGAAACAACCCCCCTCATCCCCCTTACTCGTGTGAGTATTTTGCTAGAAAGGCATTAAGTAAATTAAATAACTAACTTAATAAACTTCATTAATGAAGAACCTTTCACTAAAACAAGGCCATCAGGTATTCTGAATGGAGGTAGAGCTATTAATAGCCATAGAGTCTGCTGACCTACGCCTGCTGAAATCCACTCTACATTTTTATGAATATGTGTGTCCTGTTTTGTCAGTAAGAGCTACACTTATGTTAAAGAATGACCAAAAATGTCTATTGAAACTGATTGGTCATTTAGTAATTTCTTTTACTTTTCGAACAAGCTATGTATCTGCTAGGTTAATTTCTTTATAAAACTTGGTAGCTCCTTTCATCTGGCACAGTATGGGACTCCGGGAAGTTCTGTTGCTCAGCATTTGGCACAAGCATTCAAAGTCCCCTGTTCAGTGGCTTGACAGAAGAAACTGTGTAAAATGTTGATTTCTAGCAAGCTATGTTTAGTTTCCTCTACTATTTGCAAGGAAAATACTGAGTTTCATAAAGAAATCATTGAGAAACTTCTCCAGGACCTCCCTTACAAAAGCCCCTTCCATTTTCAAGGTACAAATCGGAGGAGGACACATAATGTGATTTTTCTGAGCAGAGATGACTTCTCAGCATTATCTTCCTTTGCTGCAAGAACACACATTCATCATTCCTTTTCATCATACTCTTTACACCAATTAGACATTTTCCTATATATTTCACACTGCTATGTAATTTTTTCTGACAGCTCATCAGCCTCTTTGACTCATGACCTGTAATGCCATCCTTGTTGTTTTGAGATGTTTGTTTGTTTTTTTTCCCCCACCAGGAGATGTGAGCACATATTATCATAGATGCATAAGGCCTATCAGTCATTTTTTCAGAAGGTATCCAGTAATAGAGCAATACTGTTCCCTCTCTGCCCACTTGTGATTTTTTTTCTTACCAATTTCCCTCAACTCCCTGAAAATAGCAGGTGCTTCTCTTCATTCACCTCCGCTTCATCCAGCCCATCTGTCTGATTCTTCTATGAGAAAGATTAATGGGACATAACTCACTTCATCTCATGGTTTTTAACAGATCAGGGCGGAGGGGTAGGTGGAAATTCTATCCAATTTTAGATAGATGTTTCATGATGAAGACCCGATGATGATATCGCAGCAGTAAATTTGGGATCTTTCATAGTGTTGGTCTGTTTCCAAAGTATTTCACAGGCTTGTGTTTTGAATGTCACCATAAGTAAGTTGCTCTCTACCCATCCATCTCAAAAGCCATCACTACTGTACCAATTAGATGTCTTAAGTGTAGTTGGGATAATGTTGCTTTAGCTTCATAAGGCTAAATACCCATTGATCCCTTACTTGGCTTGCATTGCCACACAGGATCAGTCTTGGCAGGAGTGTTTGGGGGGGTTATAGGGTTTTTTTTTGCCTTGAAACATATTTTCAAGTAGCCTGTTTAAAGCCCTTTTTTCCCCTTCTGATATACTTGTTTTCTCTCTTACTGTAAACATCACAATTTCAGTCTTTTTAGTACCAAATGTCTAAGGTTTTTTTGTTGTTAAATTTTGTGCCTTTGTGTTGAGTACCACTTTGCTCTGATTGTGGTCCTTCTGAAATAAGTGGAAGTACGTGAGTAGGAAGATGCTTCTGTGTATGCAATAGTATGACATGCCCTGACATCTGTTACTTCCCAGATCCATACTCAGCCTCTCTTACAGGTCTTTGCTGGTGTTTTAGTGTTATGCAACTGACTGTTCTTGTCTGTCCCACTTTAGTAGAGGCTCAGCAATGTAAGAAATAGCACACCTTGTCCCAAGGAGCAGACTAGTTAATTTCTACTTTTTGTGCATGTTTGCAGGATGCACGTGTATCAGACCTAGGTCAAATGGTTCCTTCTGAAGGTGATACTTTGCCTACCCGTGATGCATTTGTGTCAGCTACTAAAGCTGGCAGCTCCCCATGTAAATGTGAATTCTGAAGAGCTTAGGTTTGCCTAGAAAAATGAGTATGGTCACGTGTAAACATACTGCATTTGCAAGTGCAGAGTGAGTATAAGCACCCACTATTGAAGCTGTAATGACCATACTATCTTGAAGATGTTGCTGTTTGGCCACCCCCTTGAGAACTTAGCCCTAAAAATCTCATTCTGCATGAGAGTTTTAGAACCACAAAGTCTAATTTTCTATTCTGTATTTCTACCAGTTTTATTTACAAAGAAGAAAATAGTGTATATGTGTACTCTACAACCTTTTGAAATTCTCTTTGCTCTTTCAAAGTATTGTCCAGAGTGTAAATCAAGGCAAAATTTGGCTTTAATACTTTGGGTCTGATCACATTCACAAGGCTTGTCATTTTTGTGCCATGTTGTAAATGAAAGATGCCTTACAGAGCATTACACAATCTAACCAAAGAGAATCCCCTTGGTAGTTCAATATCTGCAGAGGCAGATGGATTGGTTGTAGTCTGTGATGCCAAACCAGTGTCTCCAATAATTTTTGATTTAACATAACAAGCATTCCTAAGCTGAAGGGAATAAGCAGCTACCTGAAGGCTACGTCTCCTCTAAGACTGCTCTGCATTGTTCCACTAAGGCTAAGAGCTTTTCTTCTGTACCCCTGATTCCAAACCCACATCTGTCATGTTTCCTCTAAGATCTTCCAGTGTTGTTCTTATCCTTGGACAGAAAACTAGAAGACTATGTTTCTCTTTAGGTTGACAACGAAGGCATAGCAGTATGCTGATTTTGTTCAATATGATGATAATAAAGGTTTGAGACTTTTGCTCTCTGTGGGAAGAGAAAAACTTTAGTGTAAAACTTTTTGTCATGTATTAAAATAACACTTTTGGATCGTCTGCTTCTAAAAAGAAAACAATGGGGAGTAAAGCACTCTTGTAAAGAAGTGGGTGTTAGAAAAACAGGATTCACTTTACTAAGGCAACTGGTGATGACAGAGTGTGCTCTATCTGTCTTTGCAACTCTTAAATTTTCTTCTACTTGAGTTGGCTCTTGAAGCAAAGCACATGCTGCATACAATGTGTACAGTGCATTGCATACTTTGATTTCTCTGTTAAGAAAGAAAACAGGCAGCAAATCTTACCAGTAAACACAAAACTTTGAAATTCCAGTAGTTCCCTCTTGTTACTTGTATGTGCAGTTCCCTCTTGTTACTTGTATGTGCAATGAAGGCTGGTACTCACTGATCTTACCCAAGTGGCAGAGTTGGAAGTTCCCGAAAGGTGAAAGCCATAAAGCTGCGTGCACAGAAAAACTTTGAAGGACACAAGATTTCTGTGTCCTTCAGGACCTCAGTGCTCCCAATTAAATGGGACACCTGAAACATGCCACAAATTGTCTCATGTTCAAAGACCTCCTACCAATAATGTAAACAGAAAATACTAATTCATTGACATAAATAATATATCTGATACACCAGCAAGAACATGAAGCTTTCTCTCATTGATAAGCCTTCTGATCCAGGCCAAGGTTAGAAAAATCACATTTTAGATCAGTGTATCATGATATTAGGGGGCAGCAGCATCTGCTGCACTGTTCTTGGGATCTGGACCAAAGATAACTGGCTTAGGGTGTAGAATGAAGTTAAGGTGTCAATCAAAAAAAATTGCTTTTCAGATTAAAAATGTGTGTTTTGGGGTAATTGTTTTGCCAGCAAAACTATCAAACATTACAGGTAAACTTATATGTTTTATATGGAATCAAATAATTTATTTATGTATACAGAAAGGAAAGAAATAGAACCTGTTTCTTCCTCCAGGAGTTAAATGGATTTTTTTGCAGTACCCTCCAGTGACAATGGCAAATGCCTACTGTAAAGAGCTTGGTTGAGGAAGCTTGGATTATTAAAATTTTTAACTTGAAACTGTAGAGGAAAAATAAAGATTTAGGATATTGAAGTTGTATTGGTTGATTTACTGCAGTTGATACCAGGCCATACCATGGCTATAACTTGTGTTGTAAGTCAAATTGTGAAACTCTTAAGTGTTAATTTCTGTATGTATAATATATTACAAAAAATAATCTTCCAGTTTTTGTGTGGGCAAAGGTCTTGAAAGTCCCCAGCGGGAATTTTTGCTCTAGAATACTCCCTAACAGCAGTTGGCTCTTAATTAAGAGCACAGGACTTTAAAAACTATAATTTAACAAACTCCTCTTCCAGAGATTCAATAATGCTCTAACATAAACACAGCAAATTCTGTATTTGTTCTATTAGGGAAGGAGTACTGAGTTTAATGTAAAAGTAAACAAACACAGAATATACATTCAAGTTCTATGGAAATGAGCAGTGTCAATGAGAACTTACTGTTTTAAAGAAAGCATTGGCAAATTCTTGGAAAGTACTTTAGGCTATGTTTAAAGCTCAGTGTACCAGAGTATCATGCTCTTTCATAGTATGGTCAACTCTAGATGAATGTAAATGAAGTGTTTAGCTATTTGTTAACTCATGGTAGCTGATACCAACAACTATAAGTGCTCCAGCTCACAGTAGTCTAAGACTGTATATTTCTGTAAAAAGTTTGTTGAAAAGTTTGTACGAGTCCGTTGAAATACAAGTTTGAAAGATGCAGTGATTAACTATTAAAAAAGGCCAAAGGATGCTCATGAGGAGAGGGTTTTTATGGGACTGCGTTGCTTTTCACACTTAAAATCTACAGCATAGAGATTTTTTTAATATAGAGAACTTAATGAATTTTGGTTGAAATGTTTGTCCATTTGCTGTAATTATCTAGTTTAATCTTTAAAACTCAGAGTTTACCTACTAAAATTTATAAAAAAGAACATGGAAAAAAAAAATCTTCAGAAGGAAGTATTCTGGCCATTATTAGACTTTAGCTTAAACTCGGTCTGAGATTTTGCTCCATTTCTGCATCTACTAGATATTGGTTCTCTTAGGAGTTTGGACATTTGTTCAATTCAACAATATGACTTTGGTTTTCTAGGCAGCAAACTACAGGTCTGTAATTTAAACTCGGACTGTTGTCTTGTGTGTGTATGTTAGGAAATATGGGTCTATTGCCCACAGAAGGAACAGTGAAATTCAACAGATGTTTTAAATCACTACACTATTGGCAATTAAAATGTTTGGAAGAACTACAGGGAGTAGAGGAATAAGAGCTAAAGTTGTGCAAAGCTATTTAAAGCGGGGGAAGGGTGTCAAGGAAGGAATAGAGGATGTTTTCCTTGGCATATTTGTTTTCAGCATGAAATTCCTGGTCAAGAGTACACATAATTTATCTTTTTCTTCATTCTCCACCCATCAGTTTTTCTTCCTTTTTTTCTTAATCTGAGCTTGACTGCTGCTATCTGTGTTGTTCAGACTTCCTGACCTACGCAGCAGCTCAGGAGGGGTAGTACGAGCTCTTAATGTTCTGCAGGGGAAAATTTAATCAGAAAAATAATAATCTTCCTTGCAGTGGAGAGGAAAAAAGGGGGATTCAGCATGCATGACAGAACATGCGTGGACCACCAGAAAAGTGTGGTGAGGTTGGAAGGTGGTAGAGCTCTTTTTTAGAACAATCTGATCAGAAGGCAAATGTCTAAAAGGAAAAGGAATCCAAAAAGAGTGTTGAAGTGCCAGAATGCACCAGCTAATAACTTTAAATAGTTCATTGAGTCTTCCGGAATTTTTTTTGTTCTTCTTCAGGAATAATCTGCTTACATCGTTAAGACCTCAGCTAAGCTCAGTAACACAAATTACCAGATGCTGTATCCCCTAGTTTTTTCCATCAAAAGACCAACCACCAAGCTTGTTGAAAGAGAGAGGTCATTGTCCTTCCTTGGCAATAAAACTAATTTTGCAACTCCTAACAAATGAAATGAGAATACCTTTCAGCTGTAGAGGGGATCCTATCTCCTGCTTCTTCCAAGTTTCCCTGTTTGGCTTTGTTATTTTCTAATAATGCACTCATGTGTAAGCTAATAATGTGAACAGAGGGAAAATGAAGAGTTTAAAAAAAAAAAAAAAGGCAGAATGAATTAGGGCAATTGAGGTCGCTCTCTTTCATTTTTGCTGGAAGGATTTTAGCCCTAGTTTTTACCTTATCGCTTATTACACAATTTATGATAAAATGAGATGTGATTCCATTTTTATTGTTGTGCTATAGCCTATTGAACATGCATATATAGAATTCATTTCAAATTTAAACACTATCTTAATTATAAATTGAATAAAATGGACAACCTATCAGATTCCCTAAATTGCATTCTAACAAATAATTTCATTTTCCATTACTTTTCCACCAATGATATACTGAGCATAACAATGTTGAGTATACACCCTGTTCCTCTACTTTAATTGAGCCAGAGATTTTGCTGTATGACAACTGTTCCTCTGTGGGCATGTGTGTTGCTTGCCATTTGTTCCGTAAACTGTTTTTTGGATTTTTAGTAAGGCTATATAAAACCCTAGAAAACATTTGTATAAATTTTATTTTGCTTTGTCTTTTAAGTCTTGTTCTACCACAGGCATTACAATTCACAGCTTGTAGTTTTACATGCACAGCTTGGTTTCAACTAGGTTATTCAGTTTTAAAATGTATGTAGAACTCGGATTCCGTAAGGATTTTTAACTTAAGTAGGATCTGAGGTCAGAATATGATCCATATCTTAGCTGGAATTTGAAAGGTAGTAGCAAAACAGATCTAACAAAATAACTGACGTCTGTTCATTGCTCTGCATTTTCTAAACTAATTTGGAATTTAGGTCATATTTTCTATAGTAAATCAGCCTGGTAGGAGGAATTAAAAAAAAAAAAAAAGGCATTAAAAGGTTTAGTGATGTTTTCTACTATTTAAAAGCATTTCAAGAATTAGGATGTGGAAAAATTGTGATAAGGAGTAAATACACCAAAAATTATACCAGCCAGGAAAAGGATAGGAATGTGTGTTGGCTGCTTTATAAGATCCATGACTTTTTAATTCTATATGTAAACCTCTGTTCAGATTTTAACTGAACTTTACCATTTACTTCCATTGTACTATCTCAAAAATTGCAGTGATAAAATGTATAAAAGATTTGACCTTTTTTTCATTATATTGCTTATACTTTCTAAATAATCTTCTGTGTATTTTAAGATTTCAAATCTATTTCAGCCAAATGTAGACTGTTTTTTGCACCTGGCAAAAGATTGATGGTATTTAAAAATAGCCAAACATCTGCTTTTTTTAACATGCAGTTTATAATTTATTTAGATTTTAGTTATGTTTCATTTGGCTTCGAAGAGCAAATACAGCACCAAACCCTGATTTCTCAAAGGACTTCTGAAAAAGTGTTGTACTTTCCATATTATTGTTTTTATAGAATATTAAATATTATTTAAATGCTAAATTCAGACGTAAGCAACACTAATTTGTCACATTTTTTGAGTCTAAATAAAGTTAAGCCACTTGAGCAAACATTGAGACTTTCATCAGAAGAAACAAAATTGTACAATAAACACATTTGAATGTTACTAATTTAGCATTTTTCTAATGTCATAAAGAAGATTATATTCAAATTCCTCTTCCTTTTAACTTTCTTTTAAAAGTATGTTTTATTTTTATTTGAATTCCTTCAGCTTTTTCACAGCATAAATTACTTACAGATCCATGTAGTGTTAAACTGGCAAAAATAAATAAATAAAATACTTGTTGCATCTCAAAGGATATTTCTTGCCTTCTGAAGTTTGCAAATAGGCCATAAAATCTAATAGTGCCTGAGAAATTCTAGGAACAAGCTAAAGTATTCCAGCAGTGTAGCAGTGAAGATAGGTCTGAGCTTTAGACACAGTACTATTCCTCTTTATTTCATATTTTGTACTTTAAGAGTTTTATCCAATGCAAACCCTACAATTTTTAGCCATTTTTCCCTCAGTTGAAATGATTTGCTATCACTGTAACTCGATCTGTTATCTCCCAAATAGTTTCAACTGTGTTAATGTGTGCATGTACTTTTTTTTTTTTTCTTATCAGGCTCTCGGCAGCATTTGTGATTCATAGCAGTCATCAAAGTGATAATAAACTCATTCACAATACTAACAAACATGGGGCTCCCAGTTATTTACGAGGCAAATTCACTGCAATGCTGGGCAGTGGAACAGGGGAGAATCAAGATGGTGTTGATTGATAAATTGACAGGTTAATTTACAAGTGGATAATAGGAGTTAGACCCAGAGGGAGCGACTGCAGGCCCATGCTCTAGCTTGGTTGCACTGCCATCTGTCTTGTGCCTGGGAATCTGCAGGAGCAATGCAAGTCCAGATCAGACGCACACCCGCTCTTCCCAAATTGAAGACAAAGACCCCTATTTACGGCAATTTTAATTTGTCTGCTGTCTCAACACAGCATACTGGACGCCCCTCCTTCCTTACATCTCTCTGCCAGCCAAATGACATATACCTACAGAAATGCCGACGGTCTCTTGTTACCTAAAATGTTAAGTGTTTCTAAGGTCCTGGCATACTTCTGCTTTGCTTTTAACTGAGGGGAGAAGAGAAATATTTTTGTAGGTTATAGTAGGATACGCAGGTCTGTGCTGTTTGCATTGCTTAAAAAGTGATTGCATTATTTTCTATTTAATAGCTGCTTGAAATACATTTTTAAAGTCAGTGGATGTAATAAAACTACTTTTTAACTTATTTTAAGATTAACTTATTTTTCTTTCTGAAAATATATACATTTCACTGTTCCTTGTCTGGCTGACAGGAACTTAGTTTTGTAGCCAAATATTTCTTCTGTTTAGTTGGGAGCATTGAATAACTTCTGTGAGTCTTCTCATTTTTGTGATCCCTAGGAGCCATTTTTATGGCAATCAATCACTGTTTTTATGTCATTAAGCATTTAACTAAACTGGTTGTTGGCTTCCCCACAATGACCTGAAATTTCGTGGAATTCAAGATCAAGGAACAGTTGCAATTATGTGTCTTTGAAGTTAATATGTTCCAGTCTTACATTTTAGCATTAAGAAAGTTTTATTGGGAAAATAAAAGGGGTGGTCAGAAATACAGGGGGGGTTTGTTTGTTTTTTTCTTGTTTTGTTTTGGTTTTTTTTGTTTGTTTGTTTTTTTTTTTTTTTTTTTTTTGTTTTTTGTTTTTTACAGTAAGTGTTAAACACTGGAAAAAGCGTTTTGTTTTAAATACCTAGCATGCTTAAGCTGCAGTTGCCAAATGTGCATCAGCTGCCCTGTGCTGGTGAGCTCGGAAATGGATCTCAAAAACCAGGCTATAGTATGTGCTTATGTCTCCTATCGTTAGCCTGTATAAGCAACCGTGTTTTTCGCTTATTGCATGCCAACTTCTGGGAATCCAAGTTCTGCAATACCTGGTGAGACCATGAATCCTGGGCTTTCATTCTGCAGCTCAAGATCTGAATGGGTAAAAAGCACAGCACTTGAATGTCTGCTGATTTTGTTTTGTCTTAAACTGTTGTTAAATTAAGGGATACCTAGCACACTTCTCGGATATGGGTTTGTCTTCCCAGTTATTCCTGGAGCCCCAGTGGAGGGGAGTAGATGCTGGTGGGCTTGCACAGAATGTAAATTGTTGCAGCTTGTCTCTGGTGAACAGTAATGATTCGTAATGCTCTAAATGAAGTTGTGAAGGCATTCAGGGGTAAATCCCTTCCTCCACGCCTAGCCCAAATGTAGAAGCTTGACGCTGGGGAACTCTGCGGGGAGCAGGGGAAGGAATAAACCTTCCCTTGCACGGGCCGTGGACACGTTTGGCTATGGTCTCCAAGCTACAGGCACCCTCCTCTGTGGTTTTGCCTGTCAAAGGGTAAATTGCTGGTGCATCTGCGTAGTAACAGAGATCCTGGCTCTGCTATTGCTCACGCCAACCCTGGTGTCAGCAGAGGACCCCCTACATACCATCAGAGAAAATAATGTCCTGATATTATGCTAAAACTCTTCAATGAGGCAGTGTTGTTTTCTGATGCTTTATTGATCAGCAAAATGTTCTCTCAGTTGTATGAAGCAGGCTGAACTGTTCAGAGACTGCATCTGTAGCAAAACTAACACTTATTTTTTAAAAAAAACTCTAGAGGTGAAACCCAGTATTTCCTATGCACAAAAAACAGCTAACCAAAGTTTTAAAAAGATAATAAAAACACAGGAAAGTTGGGCTTTTACAGGAAGAAACTTTAAAATAATAATCTTCCATTCTTTACTGATGAGTTAGGAAGACATTACTAGTATTTATATGAAACAAAGGACTAACAGCTGAATTTAGCAGTCTGTCTATATCATCCTGCCCACCATTGCATTTAAGCAGCTTTTCTTAACTAATTTGGGCTGATTTTTGTGTGCAGTGATTTTTGGTGGAAGAAATTAGGTTTGTTGCACAGTCGTTTAAAACCAGAATAAAAAACAGTGCCTGGGAAGTCAGATACTCATTTACTTTAAACAAAGAAATCTGAGTAACAAAAGAGCCAGGATAATCTTGAAGTGTGATCACTGGGAAGAAGAGCAAAGTTTTAAAGCAGTAGGTGAGATGAGGGTTCACATGACAGGAGTTTGTGCAAGTTAATGTGAATCATCCTGATCCACTGCTTTACCTGGTGGATTTTGCTGGTCTTCCAGCATGGATTTAACACCCCTTTCACCTGCTTTGTACTGATTTGGGTCTATTTGTTTTGTGGTAGCTGTCCAATGTGGTATTGAACTGATTTAGGGGTGGGTTTTTTTCCTGTCTTTGATTTCTTTTGAGCCATCTGGACAGTGACAGGTTTGTAGGGTCATAGATTATAATAGTAATTAATCTTATAAATTAATTTCAAAACATTCTGGTAAGTCTTTTTACAAACATTGAGTAACAATAGCAATGTAATAAGAGTGAGGGTGGTGGTTGGTTCTGCATTTTATAATATAACACAAGAACTGTGAATGTTTAAAAAAAGTGTGTTTATGTGTGTATACATATACACGTGTAAACGTTCCCAATTCTCACGTGAGTTCAGGTGGCTTTTTTTTTGATGCTGCAGCATAGGGCTACAAATAACATGAAATGAAAAAGGTGCAGATGCATTTAAATCCCTCTCTTTCTTGGACACACGCATAACCATAGCAAACGATGGGTGGGTTACAAATAGAGAATATTTAGACTCATTGATTTTCATTATTACTTCCTTGTCATTCCACATGTCACATCAATGCATGGTGGTACTCTGTTTGGAAAAGAGATCAATGCAAGGAGATAGGACTGATCCTTGCTGTTCAAGAGGGGTTTCCAAATTCAGTGGGTGACATAGGATAAAAGTGACCGTGGATTTGCTGTGACTGTTTTCTTAAGTTTAGCCAGACAGACTGCACAAAAAGAAAACAATACATAGATTCTGGCTTTATTCAAAAAACTATTCTCTTAATTGAAGCTTATTTAAAAACTTGGGCATTCTTTTTAACTATAATGCTTGAAGATTGTCTTGTCTTCTTTTTATTATTCAGAATCATTTCAAGTAAAAGTGCACATCTCTTCTCAGTAAACATATTTTATGAATCAATCCATGCAAATAATGCTTTCTTCAATTGTGCACTTCCTAAAATAACATGTTGACATCAAATCATCCTGTTTTGAAGAGTTTGTAATAATAAATAATAATCAATGCTACAGACTGAAGGATCCATCAATTATATTTATTTTACCCACAGTTGAGACTCTCTCGGTTGTATATTTTTCCCCAATAATTTTGCACATTTTATTGTAAAGTGTACTTCAGTCTAATTGGCAATGTGGCTACTGACTGATTGAGACAAAATTACACTTTGCCTGAAACAAAAATTGAGTTCTATTATGTGAAATCTAAAATATTGCCATAGTCTTGCACGATTATTCTAGAATGTGGTTTATCAGGGACAAAAGAGAACTGAAGAACAGGTAGTGTAAAGAAATAGAACCTGATGCAAAAAACTGGAAAATGTTGCTTGAAATCAAATTCAAATCACAAGGGAAGTAAATTTGGGAGATTATCAACATTATGAAAAAGAGCACCTAGTTTTGAGATAATGAAAATTTAAATTAAAGAGGTTTTGGAAACCACCTGCAGACTATTCTAGTGACTAGAACATTATTTTAACCTTTAGGATGAGTATGTGAGAAAGAAATTTAAAATTTTAGGCTACTTAGGATCAGTATATTCTCAATAAACAGAATGAGTGTTTCCTGGAGTTGTTGGCTCTTTTCAGAGTTGAAGTACATATTCCATATGGTATTACAGAAAAGGGGGTTGCAGATTTAATAGATATGTCCTCAATTATAAAGATTTCTGGGGACATTTTGTGGGGAGAAAAGATCACAGATGTCATTAGAACTGAACAAAAGAAATTCCTTTTCAGAGAGTATAAAATTCTCCTCCAGCCTATGTCCTATTTTGAGCCTTTAAGAAGTAGTATTTGAGCCCATGGGGAGAGACTGCTTGCTAACTTGTAATTTCATATGATTTGAAATGTGGCACCTGCTGGCCTCCTATGTGGGATCACTTAGGAGAAACAGCAACTATCTGTAAGACCGGGTTGCCTAGCCAGTTATCTTGAGCTAAAATCCCTTTTCACGTTTGTCTTGCATACATAGCATAGGTAAGGGGTTATTTTGGTATTGGATGCTAATAGGTAGATGTAATTTTGGTAAATCTGTTCTTTAGGGAAGTCAAAGTTCCTGTAGTACCTTATTCAACTAAATCAAATGTTAGAAATAAGCACCAGATCATAATATTATCTGCTTAGCTCTGTGGAGTGGTGGGCTAAGGAAAGAAAGATGCAAAACAAGTTATCAAATCAGACAAAGGGACCCAATTAAAACATGATTGCTGAGGTCTATGAAAAATACAATTAAGTTGTAAGCTAAAGAAAATGAGGTGGCAAAGTTAATGTATTTGCCATTTATCTCTTGAGATCTCAGTTCAAAGACTCACTTTCGAATCCTACAGGATCAGCTCTTTCAGATCCTACAGCAGTCCAATAGATTTAAAATTAGATTGGACTCATCCAAAGATATAATGTGTGAATGTAACAAAGCTGCTCTGAAAATAAAAGTAGCACACTGGCTGTCATTGCTTAACATCTTCCCAGGATGCAGCATTCAATATTGCCTCATGTAGACAGAATAAAATTGAAACAAGGAAATCCAGGTGCAAATCACACTTCAAGATATTAAGATGAAATTCTGGTGTTAGAGCAAAAATGTCCTCTCTGTGTGTAAGAACTCAGTTTTCTTGACACCCCCACCCCAGTTTAAGTAGCCAAAAGATCTATATAATAGCTGATTTAATTATACTGGTTAGCTTCGCTGTAGACCAGATGTATTTTATTCTCAGTATCTTCAAGACTAATTCACATCTTTTTTTTCTTTTTTTTCTTTTTTTTTTTTTTTAATTTATGTACTGCTGAATTGCAGATCAAGGAGGGGGATTGTAGTCATAGGATGAAAAGAGTGGGACTTAAGTATCTGAGTTCAAAATTCAGGTCTGCCACCCATTTCCTATGTGACAAGACATGTAACCTTCCTGTTCCGTGAGTTCCCAACAGAAGAATGAGGATGTGTTTGAGCCATGTTATCTGGATGTTCTGAGTCGGGGACAAAAGCATCTTATTCTGATTTCATTCAAGCAGTGTTGAGCACAACAGTGTTATTACAGCCATCACCTGGCAAGTTTCTGTGGTCAAGCTGAAGTTGGTTTAGGCTTATGGCTTGGCCTGTAAACATGCAGGGTGACACTTGTCGCCTGCTGAATCATTGTGTTCAACAGCTCACAACCTTGTGATGTTAGGCGCGCAGTGCAGCACCTCTCACGGGCAGGGTAGGTATTTGGCAATTAATGTATATGATGCTTTCAGTGATTTTTGTCCTGGTGAGAAACTGGGCAGAACATAAGTCAAAGCAGAAAATATTTCTTTCAAGTGAAGATAGCCCTCTCCCCCTGTCAAAGATCGGTCCTATTCCAGTTCTTTTGTTTTATTCTTCCTATTAGTTTTTGACAGTCTGTGTATGGAGATATTTCTTGTCAAGATGAAAGTCACCTCTCTATTGCTTGCAGTGCTCTGCCAGTTCCTTTTAAGGAGTTAGGTGCACCGTGAGTTAGTAGGAACAATGAACCCCACTCATTCTTGCAGCTGTCTGTAAAAACTTATTTTATTATTCTTGTTTTGTGGAACAAAATTAGATGCTTTTAGTTACTTTCCATGGTTTGTTGGCACCGTGGCTAGGTAAAATATTTAAAGCAACATATCATGAATGTGCGAAACTGAACAAATAATCCACAGATATCTCAGTATACCAGAGCCTTTTTACTGTAGTAGCAGAATTGGTGGTAGATTAAAAAAATGTATGTATGCCAAACCTCATGTGGGGCAGAGGTGAGAGAACCACAGACTGTGGCGCAGTGTCCTGCTTTCCCCCTCTTCCAGCTCAGGTTTCAATGGAAAGTAAGATTTGCATTCTGGGCTGAGGTCTGCCCAGCACCATGCAGCCCTGCAGCTCTGATGGGGAATTCATTTCCTACCCCTGTACAAATGAATTCAAACCTACAAGGGAAATTTTCCTTGTGAGTGACCTTGCACTTTTCCTCCTGTTGCCTAGAGGTGAGCAAGATCAGTGAGCAATGCTTGATGACACACACCATGCTCTTGTTCCTTGCTGCCCCTGCACCCCAGCACTACAGATTGTAAAACCACATGTCCATAATCAGTGATAAAAATAAATCCTGTACTGGGAGGTGGGTAGTCTCCTTCTGTTGCATTCAGATAGCCCACTTGGAAATGTTGAACAAGCAGGGGAAAGTGCATCAGGCATCTGTAGAGGATGCTGATGTTGGGAGATTGATATTTCAGCTAGGCTGTTGTCTTCGAACTCTAGTGGATATTCGTTATTCCTGCAATTTTCTATGCATATTGTGCATAAAACAGATAAAAACAAAACACCATGTTATTACAGCTAGAGAGAAAAGCTGTATGTTGAGCAAGAAAAAGCATTGAACTGCTAGAGTAAGGGCAAGAGGCGAAGCAAAGGTATGTTCTGTTGTTTCCTTTGAGGAGAGGTGAAGGCAAAGGGGAGATTTAGCAGCTGTTCCTTGTGGCAGAAAATCATCCCTGATTGTTTGTAGAACAGAGGCATATGAGTGTCAAACAGATACCATAGATCCACAAAGATATATCCTGACCTGCATGTCTGCTGGATGTGCATGTCATGACTGTAATTTTGTCATGGTAAAAAAGTCAGAAGTCATGAAAACCTAGTAAAAATGAAAGAGAGGAAAGTCACTGGCAAGTTTTGAAGTAATCAAATGACCCTTGCAGACCTGGATCTCTCTAATCTAATTTTCTTAAGGTCTGAATGGTGGCTTATGTACCTTCTATTAGGCAGTATCTAACCCTTACCTCTTAGAGACCTCATGTACAGTGGGGCCTTTAGGAATCTCTCTGTGCTAGGTTGTGCTGTACCACCTCTAAGATGGTAATGGTAGAATATGAAATTCCTGTGCTAGGGCCCAGCTGTCTTGTTCCAGTTAAACTCATGGTGTTGTCACAATGTGCTGATTCATTAGCCTACAACCATATTTTCCATCATGGGCGTACTCCTATATCATATGTGTTCTCTAGTTAAGGAAGGACAGGTTTGTGGATTGTTGTTTGTTTCATTTTTTAGACAAATGTGGGAGTAATTTTTCACACTGATGCTCAGCATTTTGCTCCTGCTTTTTATCGTAAGGTTGAGAATCAGATCAAATGCATAATGCACAACTATGTGGCAAAAAGGAAGGAATGGACTGTGACTCTCCATATAGAATCTCTGTATCTCCTTCTGACAAGAAAGCTGTCTTGTGTGATGTATCCTCAATCTTCAAATACATCCCTAAAGCTATTAGCCAGGCTGAATTATTTCTTGACTTGTAGTATGTTATCTAAACAGGCCATTTTTGGGCTAGTATACATTAAAACCTCCCTTCACCCTCCTTGTCTGAACCGAACTGGCCATTTTTCAGGTTCAGATCAGATCACATCAATCTTCCCTCCAAACATGCCCCCAGCTTCCTCTTTCTCATGTCCTACAGCTTCTCCCCTGTGTTGGGAGATCAGGTGGCAAGTTGTCAGCAAAGCCCAGCTGCTGCTCATCTTGAAATTCATGCTTGCTCTGAGCTTCCCTATTAGTTTTGCCCTAGAGAGTGGTGGTGGTTGCTGCTAACAGGGAAGCCCAGAGCCATCCGCATTTCTGCCAGCTCTAAGACTTCAGAGGGCTGGAGGCTCTAGTGTGACTAATAGGGAAGTCTGGAAGCAATGGGAGATTTGAATGTAGAGACACAGCCTGGGGCCCGAGCCAGTGGTCTGTCACTACCATTCCTCCTCATACTGCTTCTAGAAATATAAAGTGGACCCTGCAACCTCAGATGAATAGACCCCCTGTATTGAAGCTGTGGCTTCAGTGAAAACAATGGCAAATAGATTTTTAATGATAAAATGTATATCAAAGATAAAGGAACTGGAGAGAAAGGGCATGTTAAGAGTGACCTTGAAAATTTGACCTAGAGTGTAGGGGAAGGGAAGGTCCCAAATCGAAGTACTGCAAGCAGGTTTCTCTGTCAGAAGGCTACCCAGAAATGTAGAATGCCTCCTCTGTGGGACACTGAAAACTACAACAGAGCTGAAGTGTTCCCATACCATCCTGTGATGGAAGGGGATAACATCTGTTTTATTTTCCCCAAGAAGGCTCAGCTTTCCAGAGACTGGGAAACACAATACTGTGTCGATTGTTTTTCAACAAGAGTATTTTTGCACAATTGGGCAGAGCAACCTTTGTTCAGCTTTATCACAGCCCCTGTGATAACCATCTTTGTGAGTATCATCCGTAGCTGTGAACAGTGCCAGACCAAGAAGCTAGTTAGAATAGTGAGAGTAGCCCTCTATTTTGATGTTTTTCCTTAGGTGTTTGTAAAACTGATCCCATCATCTGTTCAAATGAGTATTGTGAAACAATAACTTGTACGAAAATGATTAAAAAACAGCTAAATGAAAATTTATGGGTTAAAGACTGATTTCATATGAATATTCTCCTAACATGCAAGTGTTCTCTGGAGCCTGTTTGCCAATTGACTGTACCTCTGTGTCCTCTGGTTAAGAAAAAGATGATGTTTTTTGGGTAGTGATATTTGTATTTTGAATGTGAATGTGAAATTTCTTCTTAATATGTCAAAACAGGAAAGAAAAGTCTAAGTAACCTTTCACCACAGTAATAAATTTTTCTGCCAGTGTAATAAGTAATATAATTATAGTTTAATTATCTACACACGCATTCAGTGCATCACTGTATTTACACATAGGGTCTACTTGGCTCGTGCCAATTATGGACTAGTTTAAAACTACCGCTTAGTGGAGTTAGTGCTGATTAACACTGACGTAACTGAAGAGAATCATAGTTTTGTAATAGATTTAGTTCAGAAAATTCCCTCTCTTTTGAAATTCCTTTCAAAGATATGCTTATGTTGAGGAAACTGGTGATTCTCATCCCTCTTAACTGAAGTCTGCTTTGAAATCTGTGCATCCCTTCCTCATCTCTCTCTCTCCTGCCCCCCCAATCCCTCTTTCTCCCACTTCTTGTAGTTGTAAGCTAGTACCTATGACCATGCTGTTATGCTGTAGAAGTCAAGAATGAGTCGAAAGTTCTGAGTTCCCACTCCTGACTCTTCTTGAGAAACTTTATTTCTCTCCCCTGCAGAAAGTTGATTTTCATTGTTGTGTGGAAACCTTCTGTTCAAACAGAAGGACGTCAGCTCTGCATTTTTACACTTTTCCCTAATCATTAATCTGAGTTACAGATGCAAGTGGCTCATGTGCCAAGGAAAATGGACTAAATCAGTCCCTTTCACGTTTGTATTTCATGGTCTTCCTCTTGCACACCACTGTGTCCCTTATGTTCATGTGATAATCCCTATAAACTAGAAAACATTACCAGCTGAGTCTTGGGTAAATCCCTATCAAGAGGTGATGAAGGACTTGGGTAATGGTGTTAGAGTGATAGAATGAGAAGAGGTCAGGCAGACTGAAATCGTTCTACCAGCATGGCTAGCAGGAACTAGGCAGGGAAGTGAAAATGTACTTCCATATGCAACCTGTTCTTGACAAAGTGGAAAAGGCTTTTCTGCTCATGTTCTATTGCCAGTGTCAATGAACAATGGTAAATATATACAGCTGCATGGACAGATATATCCTCAAATATGAATTGCACACTTTAGATATTTGTTTGGTCTGTAATATAAATTCATGCCCCAGAAAATAATAATAATACATGAAACTTTGTCAGAACCATTTGATGGCAAGACCTTTCCAGTCTTTGAATAATGAGTCTCAAGGGGTGAAAGCATCACATTAGTAAAGGCAGTCACTAGTTTTAGACAATTCTTTTCCTGCTGTAAAACCGTCCATCTGTCTGCTGAAGACAATGCCACTTGAAGTGAATTCTCAAAATCTGGACTTATTAAAAGACGACATTTATGTAAATAGATATTGTAATACAGGAATAACTTTTGAGTTTCCTCTTTCATTATCAAATCATAAGCAATGAGACAGTCTTTAAGTGTAAGATAAATTTATGAAACTATCCTGTTGAATTAGAGAAAAATATGTTTTTGTGTTATGGTAGCTTGAGTTGTTTTGTAATTGTTCCATTTGTGGACAAGTTTTGCCACCGACAAGGATGCATCTTCATGAGATTGGGCATATCACAGAATGCTACGTAATTTACTTTGTGCTCTAAATTCTTACCTGAGCCCTGGTCAATCTAAACACTAGTATGGGGAAAGTAAACCAGAAGGGCTGTATTCCTCACCTTTTTCCCAAACTAGTTCTTCCTCTGAAGCCTCCATAAACTTTTTTTAACTTTGTTAACTTTTAAGTTAACTTTGTTAAAGTTTGCTAAACTTTCAGTGATAGAGTGATCTGTATGAAACATTATATATCCCACAAATTTTCCTATTCTTTTGTGTGTTATTCCTGAAGCCCCTAAAAAAAAAACCAAACCAAAACCAACCCCCAAACCCCCAAACCCCCCACCCCCCCCCCCCCCCAACCCCACCAAACCAAAAACCCCCTATCTCTTTCCTTGATGTACCTATCAGTCAACAGCTTGCAGATGGGTATAATGGGTTAACTCTTCAAACTACGCATTTTACTTTCTCTTAATCTTCCCTGACGGGCTAGGGTTCAGTGCCCAAGTAGAGGGCAAGAAAGGCCCATGGCATATGCTTACATTCATAGTGATGCTTTTTCTTCATGCAAAGTTTGCCAGAACAGGTCCTAGATTTGCAGATATTCACTACACTGAGTTCTGGGCTGCATTTGTCTTATATTTGGATTTGATCCACAGGGGGGCAAAGAGTCTCAACTCTTGAGTACCAGTATGTTAGTGTCCTTGTGAGCTCAAGACTTTGTAGGATTAGACAGCACACTGCATAGAGTACAGATCCTCTGGTCCATGGCCTGTGCTCTCAGGCACCACTGCAATGCACATACCACCACCACCAGTTCAGTGAAAGTGCTGGAAGATGATTATATTTTTTTTCCCCGACTAAAGCTCCTCAATTAGGAGGTAAGCTATTTCTGCTGAAATAACTGCTAAATGACTTGACTTCTCATTTTGTAGTTGGTATGTGTTGAAGTACAGAGAAGACCTATTTCTGTGCAGAATATAATGTCAGTTTCCCAATAATGATCTCCTGAAGCCTCCATTTATACAGGAAAATTATTTTACTGCTTTTAAAGGAAGCTGTTGCATTTATGGATTCTGGCAACTTAAATCCACCATTAATGGGAGAGAAGAAGCAATAGTCAGATTAATATACTTTTTCCTCTGTGCATTATGCTGTTTACTTAATCACAAGTTCATGGAGAAAGGTAATTCAGAAGAAAATGTATCACATGAATTTTGGGAGACAGCCTGACTTCCCATAACTGGCTAACTAATGTTAACTCTGAAATTGTATTTCTTGATGGGAAAATTCTAAAAAAAGTATGCATAATAAAGGCATTGCTTGTTATGGTCTAACTGACACCTTTCTCAAGATCCTAGAGGGGTAATCACAGGCACTTGGCAATAATGGTGTAAGCCTGACTCGGGCAATGTACTCCATCTCTGATTGCTAATGAGTCACACATCTAGTTCTCATTTCTGCCTCTGTGCTAAAGGTTTGAGCAGGTCATAGTCATCCCATGCAATATACTAAAAGGGCCTGATCCTGAAAACCTTTGCTTCTGGGAAGGGCTCCAAGGACTTGTCAAACTTGACTTCACCTGTGCTCATATAAATAATAGCTTCAGGACTGGCCTGATGTTTGCAAGAGATATCACTTCCTAGTTGTCCAAGTTTGTGGTAGCCATTTTCCTGTTTAAAGGAAAAGACCATTCCTTCTTTTCCTCCCTGAAATAATACCTTGATATAATTGTTTTCTAACGTGACTTAAAAGTGTGCCATTTAAACAATCACTGACTGTTGTCTCATGTTAGATAGCAGGGAACTGTCTCAGTATATTTTGATACACTTGATCTTCATTTATATCTACTCAGAAACTTTTAATGCTTTGGCTAAAGGGGAACATACAAAGGACTGAAAAAATAAGTAAGGACCCTTTTGACAAACTCAAGTGAGAGTGCATTGCACCTGATGCTTTACTGCTCAAAATAAATGGTTGATTAGAAATAGTTTCTGTGTACAGGTGAATTCTTCTTGACTAATAAACCAGCCTCATCTATGCTTGCGTGCACATGTGTGTGTAGTGTTGTTTAAACATCATCTAAAATATGATAAGCAGTGAATAAATTAAGAATCTGTTTGTTAAACTATGCATATATTTAAACACAAAATTAAGTTGTGTATATTTTGTTGAGATTAAATATGGAAATGTTTTGATCAAGTAAGCATAGGCTCTTCCATTTCCCCACCCCCTTTCAATGTGATCTTTCTAATGCTGATTTTTTTTTTTGCCTTTCATTGACATTTCTTTCAGAAAAAGCATGGATACTTGTCCGTGCCTATACCCCTTGTCATGCACCTTCATTTCTGGGTTCTGTTTAGCTTCTTACCTATAGCCTGAGGCATCACTGTCTGCTCAATAGTTTCCAACCCCTGTAAAGAAGAAACAAGATGACGTATTACTTTTTAAACATAAACCACACATGACTAAGACCCAATAATTCACTCGCTCCTGCTAGGATGCTGAATGATTAAGTCTGACATCAGTCAGTGCCAGTAGTGTATTTTTGATAAACCATAGTTGTCTGCTGCATACTCCAACATCTGTATTTTTCACACCAGAGGCATCTGTCTTGTTCAAGAAAATGAGAGACATGTAGCACACTGCTTGTGCAAGTAGTAAAACTGATAGAAACTATACCAGTTATCATTCTACATAGACCTCCTTTCTTAAGTGATAGCAAATGACATATTTGGACCACTTTTTATAGAAACCATTTCAGGGAACATACTTCTGTGACCTACTATGAAACTTGTGGAGTTCCATCCTCAGATCTAATAACATCTACAAGTGGCAGAAGAAAGAGCCCAGGACTTAATTAAGTTTGCCATTACTATTTATCATTATGTAAAGATTTCTGTCTTCACACACCAATATATTTTGATGCCTTTAGAAATTTAATCTACTGAAGGAGGTCTCAGAAGTCTGTGTTCTTTGGAAACTACAAAATTGGATTTATTATATGGCATAGAATGTCTATACTGTAAATAAATATTTAAAAAGGTAAATTTGACCCTGGCTCTTTACCAGTGATGTAGGAAGAATTGCACTTACTTATATCAGAAATTAAGTTGGACTAAGACTCTTTGTGATAATCATCATTCTAATCATGATGATTTTGTTCACACTTTCTGTCTCTGTATCGTAAGTCATGGATCACAGTTCATTGAAGTTTTATTGATTTTTATGTCTACAAGTACAAAGTTACAATAGTCAGAAGGCAGGTATCTCTTTCTCTCGATATCCTTCACATGTGCAGTAGCAATATCTTTTTACCAGACAACCTCATTGTTATTTTGTATTTATTTTTTAAAAAATTGACAGTATTTAATATTCCTAATCCATCTTAATTTAAAACAGACTTTCGAATGTGACCTCCTGGAACAAAGGTGAGAGAGAAGAGGTGCTAATCTGACATTCTTGTGTAAGCAAAACCAGAATGGGAGCAAAAAGAAAAGGTTTCTTCTGTTAAAGTTAAAAATAAAAAAGTCATAATGCTGTGACTTAGCAATGTTACCTCTAGCAGTGGATTTGCAGCTGGTATTTAGCAGCATCAGCATTCTATCTCTAAAGGAGATTGTGGAAAGCAGTCTTTTTCACGTTTTACAGTGAAGGGAATGTTTGACTTTGATCACAGTTAAAATGACGGCATACTCGGTAGACAAAATACTGCAGATAGTTAGAAAAGGCAACTGCTTTGGTGTACGTCCTTTAAACTCTAATGGATCAGTTAATTCTCCAGAATATTTACTGGGAGAAGTCCTAAAAGGGTTAAGAAGCTGCTATAAGAAAGGCTAAAAATGATAGACTGGAAGAAAAAGAGGTAGTAAAAATTGAAGGATATAAAAAAGCAGAGGAATGTGGCTGGGGAATAATAAAATAAGAGAGAAGTTAAACCAGTGACCCTTGTCGGCAGTGAAAAGCGGGAGATTAGAAAATGTTTCATGCTAATTTCCATGGAGATTTCTTTAATTTATCGAAAATTACTTTCTTCTGCTTTGATTTGTCCAACTGCCTGCCCCCTCGCCGCTTTTTCGGGGTGGTCCTACCCGTCACGCCATGCTGAATATGGGCCTCGTTTGCCCCCACACTGGGCCAAAGCGTCATGAGATTACTGAAGCGTCTCTGACGTCTCTATCAGCTTGTGCCACCACAATGCCCTATTCCCTTTTTTCTCTTTCTCTCTCTCTCTCGCCTCTCCCCTCTGTAACAGAGTCTTAGGATTCCTGTCACATGATGGCTTCATCGGGGGCCCCTTACTGGAGCATTTTCACTTTTCTCCTGATCCGTTCAGCTTGGTTCTCTCTGCTGCCTGGCATATCAAAGGAGATTTGTGGGTCATTGAGCCATGGACGCAGAATATAAAGTCATCAGCCTGCCTGGCAGCATCAACACCCCCCCCCCCCGCCCCCCCCCCCCCCCGCCATCATTTACCATCTTCATCCTTCAAGTGGCAGGAGATTGTTAGTCTCTCTTACAAATGTATATTGAAAGCATTTAATTTCTAAAGGATAATCAGGATGTAGAGGTACCAGCTAAAAGACCTTAAATATTACAGCTCCTTATAGGGCACTTCGGATTATAGCATGATGTAGTAAGATGAAGAAGCTGCTTATATCTCTGATTTTAAAGACACAGGCTAATATTAATCATAAGCTGGTATTTTTGTAGAATAATGAAGTCATTTGCCTAACATCTCCAACCTTGTCACAGATAATACATGGATGTATTTGATTACGAGCATTCTGGGCCAGTGGAAATTGATATCGCTTCCTCAGTCTAGCCTAGTTGAGGATTTGATCCTGACTCTTTATTTGGGGATGCAAAGAAAGATTCTTTACAGTGATGTTTCTAAATGTAGCTATTACCATCATTTGAATCATCTCTGCCCAGTCCCTTTCTGAGCACTGGCACTATTTAGCACTCGAGTGAGTGATCACGGTAGGAATGCCAGGATTGATTCTGTATTGCATTGAGTATCCTAAGCGTTACAGGGAAATGATGGCACCCAGTACATGCAAAAGGTGAGGAGTACCATACAGCAGCAAGGTTAGAAATATCTTTCTTGAAATGTCCATCGTACCTCAATTAGAAGCAGGTTCCTTTGAAGTTGTTTGGAACTGTTGGGGGCTCTAAGCACCTTTTAAAATGAGTTCTCATTAGTCTCTTCAAAATCAGTCTTTAAACCGTAGCCTTAAATGTCTCCCTCAGTTCCCTCTGGACAGTGAACTTGCATATTAAAGACCTTCTTTATCCTGTAACTAAGCCTCCTATGTATTCTGCTAAGCTTAAGGCTATCACTGCAAGGTGACTCACCTAGATCGATTGATTTACTAGGAGGTATTGTGGTCTGGGGCAAAGCAGATTTGGCTATGTCTGCCTAAGGCACACAGTGCAATAAGACCTCTGTAAGGTCCTAGGGAAATCATCCTGAGGGATGAAGGGTAATGGATGATGCCACAAACATTGGAGGGAAAGTCAGAGTGATACCAGGAGTTCATGATGGCTGGCGAACAAATTCTGACAAACTACAGATACCGTGACCCCTCTAACCATAGCTTTGCATGTACTTGGCAGGACAGGCAGGAATATGGGCAGTTCTCCCAAAATCCCAGAGCAGGGAGATGTACATAAAAATGTAGTCCAAATTCGCAGACCCTATGCTGGATTCAGTGCTATTGTGGTGTGTCACCTACTGTTTTAAATACTTACCACATCTCTTAAATCTATTTACTTCTTGTGTCTTCATCTCTGATGTAGCTGATGGACCAGCAAAGTCCCATAATATGTAATTATATCTCTGCATACTTTCTATAGAAATAAAAGTTGCCTGACTTTTTTTTTTTTTTTTTTTTTTTTTTAATAAACAGCCCTTGCTATGACTAAGTTTGCTTGTTGTGTCTGTATTGGCTTTCTCATTTCTATACAGCTTGATCTGTCGCTTAATATATTCGTGCTTCTCTTTCTAACCATCAGCATCTCTGTTTCCTCTTGTATTTAAATCTTGGCTACATAAATGATTTTAAATTCCCTCATGATCAAACATGATCATGCAGAGCTTGAAGTTAGAGAGAATGTTAAGTGTTCTCTAATTAATTGCATAAATGTGGAATGCAAAAATTAAGTGTTAACTGGTAATTTCCGTGTGCAGTTGGCTTCCTCAATATGTGCTAGATTATAACAACTCACATGCGTTTGGGATACTATTAACAATTCATATGACACTTGTTTTCCAAAGGTGATCATGATTCTTTCCTTTAGCAAACTTTAGAATCATTAATGTATTAATAGAGGAATATCTAGAACACAACTTTTGTCATACCTATTTTCTATACACTTAGCTTTTTCCTTTAGTTGTATGTGCAAGCATATGTATAAATGTGTACATATGCGTACTGTATCATGCTAGTGTACAACTGAGAAAGAAATAACATTTACACAGCTATAGTTCATTACTTAATTCATTTGAACTATAGATGACATACTTTTTAGAATAGTTTACAACTGTCCACACCTTTCTCTTTCAAAACTGACCAATTATAATGACTGCTCTCTTAGATTTTAAAAGACAAACCTTTTGTACTATGTGCCATTTTGTTACTTATGTTAGAAGGGAATGCTTTAATCCCCTTAGAAGTTAACCTTAAAGAGGAAACATCTACCTCATTGTGGTACTGACCTTGTTCTGGTAAATTGCCATGTTTTCCTTTACCTACATTGCAATATCAGTGTGAGATGTTTACATCAAGGATAAGGTTAAATGTTTCTTTTCTGAGGTCAGTTTCTCTAGTTATTTCTATGTATATCTCTAAAAAAAAAAAAAAAAAAAAGAGAGCAATCAGACTGACTAACAAAGCAACCTGCGAGAGCTGTACCGAATGCATCAATTCTTTTGTGTAAAAGTTACCCTCACTGACATTCTTGTCTGGACGACACTCAAAATGCAAAGCAAGTTGTGGTGAAATCCAGTAAGGTTCTCACAAAAGCTTATGAAAACTTCTATTTTACATGGTCTCCACATGTGAAACTTTAAACTGTTCAGACTTGCCTTAAATATTCATACATTTTAAAGAGTCTCTTCATGTTGTTAGGTATGGTTTCAGGTTTGAACTGAAACCTCCAAAAAGATGAGCTTTGCACGGTTTTCTGTTTGATTTGGAAACCAATTTATATTCTCTGTGGAAAACAAAGGAAGTGAGAATTAGTAGACAAATTGATTTGGTTTTTTGTGAACATTTTGAGTCTCTGAAAATAGTTAAAGACGGTTGAAGTTGCTTCAAGTTCTCCAGAAGAACCGAGAATTTGCATGTTATCTGCATCAAATTCATTGCAGGCCTATAAAGGAAACAGAAAATATATGTTTATGGAGCAACTATCTTATCACTTTGTTGCCCTTGAAATGAAATTTTATATGTGGAGTATGCTAAAGCAACTTTTTGGTGAGATATTTGAGTATTTACTGTCTAGAGGAAATCAGGCTGAATAGGTCTGTATTGGACTTCAGTTTTCTAAAACAGTGCTGAATGTTCATACCTGAATTTCAATTTCCATATGACAACTGCATATAAATACAGAAAATTCCAGCTCTTTTAGATGCCTCTCACTACAGAAGACTCACTGAGATATCCCTGAATAATTTGGGGTAAACCTTGTAGGAGCACAAAGTCAAAAAGACACAGCCAGAAATCAAAAAGCCTGTTCACATCAATGAATCTGGATTTTCTCCAGCAAGGATTTAGACCATGGTATAGTGTTCAGTAGTCCTTATTTTTATCCTGGAACACAAAACCGAACTGGAGGACTGAGAACTCTGAATTCGATGAAGGTAACTTAACACAGTAACAGGAAACTCTTTTCATATGCGTTTTTTTAATTGAATTAAATATTTCTTGTGCCCACTTTCCACATTATTGTGTTAATACTTATATAGAGTGGCTAGCTCACCTTCATGAAAAAGGAAAGCATTTATGAAAATGGAAAATTTTATATCCCTCTTTACCCCCCCCATTTTGATCAGTTCTAATTATTTTCATAATGTAGCCCCAATAAAGATCATAGAGTAATACAGTCAGCATTTGTTGAACCTGTAACTTTAATGAAATGTAGTACTGTATTATCCCTACAGCTAAGCTGAAATCTCCTAGGAAAATATTGTTAACTGATTTTATTCTCTGAAATATGATCTAAAAAAAATACATTGAAGGTTGCGTATAAAGGCTCTTGCAGCATACCTATGCCAGCCTCTCTTTCTCTACATGTCTGCTAACATAAACACAATTAAATGAAGTATTTACTTCCTTTGGGATCTTAGTATAGCAGCAGTTAATAATAGAGCACTATATTTCATGGATCTGAGGCTGCAGAACTTAGATATGGAGAATATCAAATGGACTAGCCAGGACAAATAGTCAGCAAAACTTATTTCCTAGAGCAGTGCCTCAGTGTGTTCTATGCATAATCATTTCACCAATTACTCCTAATTTAGTTGATGATTTGACTTTTTTTTTTTTTTTTCCTGAAGACAGAGCATTACCTGTTGTTTTGTGCTTCTGCTTATACCAGCTCCATTTTAGAGTAAAGATGTTTGATATGGGGAAGCATATTGTCTCTCCCTGTCTCTTACCCTCTAGGACTTGTGTGTGTGTGTAACATGGGAGAGAAGGTATCTAGGACTTCCTGACCTGCAAGGCACCGCTTCATAAGGACATGATTGATAGTAGTGTAGGAAGGCAAGATAGATTCAGGCAAGTGGGCGCTGGCGCTCCAAATAACTTCTGTAGTGGAGTTTGAAGGGTTATTGCAGTACAAGGACTTTAGTAATAACCAAAGAATATATTTGCTGGAGAGGAAAAAGGGTTGTCACCTCACAGTCCTTCTGCAAGGAACCTGTTATTTACTAGGGGTTTACCAGAGGGAAAGGATGTAGGACTGCACAGTAGTGAGCATGAATATTCTGCTGGAAATATCACACCAGAAAGAGTAGAGATTGGATTCTCAGATAAGTAGTAGCTTTTCCTATCATACCTGTGGGGCCAGATTTGGCCCATGGCAAGTAGCATGTGTTCATATCTCGTCCCTAATACTGCAGCCTCATCTGAGGAGCCACAGCTGGGGGTGCAAGGAGCATCAGACTCAATAAACCTAATTCAGCAAAACATTTTATGTTTAGTGTTTGATTTTCAATTTCACACAAACTATTTCTACTGAAAGTCAAGAAATGAAAGTTGAGAATGTCCTTAAGTGCCTTTCCTGGGTTTATTTTATTTATTAGATCTATATCAAAAGCGTTGGAAAATAGGTTTATCTGCATTGTTTGCAGGAAAGTAAGTTAGGCCAAATATGGTACTACATTTGGCAAAGGTATTCTTGATTAAAGAGAACTATGGGATGTCAGAATAATGACATGTGTCAGTCACTGAAAACTCTGAAAGTTTTAGGGACTGCCTTACGGAAAAGATGTGTAATACAGCTAATGTGATAGCTGTGAAAATTCTTATTGTTTATTGTGTCCTACTATCAATATTATTATGTTCTCATGTTTCTCTCTCTAAAATTTAGAACAATAGATGGTTGAAAAGTGCAAGTCAGTAACTGATTACTATGATAGTGTACAGAATATTTGATGTTTTTAATGGCAGTGAGGCAGATGAGGGAAGCAAGAAAATGAATTTGAAACCCTTTGAAAACTTTGTTCTGTGTGTTTCATTGATTTTGAGGAAAAAAAAAGTAAGACTGTGTACTCATGCTGGTATAAGTCTGAACTAATTGCAATAAAAGAACAACCTGCATGTGATTTAAATTAAATATAAAAAGAATTACATTCTAGTCCCACATTATTTGGGAAGATTTCAATTAGTGTGTTTCCTTTGTCAGTTTGAATCATCAAACCATAACATTTTTTTCTCTCTTTTGTTCAGGTTCTGTGCTGTTTGTTAGTTGCATGCAATAAAATATTCTTCTTTGCATATTTAAATGTGAAGAATACAAATAAGAACAAAAGTAGCTTTGACTCTGGAGAACTTATTTTAAAACCAGTCAGTTTTCTGAGTGCCCCAGGGGCAGCAAAGGAATATGACAAAGCTGGCAAATCTGAAGCCCCTCAAGAAAAAGAAAAGTTGAAGTTATTCCAGCTGCAAAGCCTGATCTCAGAAAACTAGGGCAGTATATTCCTTAAGCTCTGCTCTTGGACTGACCAAGGAAACTTGAGATTTATTGTTTTGAACTTTAGCTCTCTTGGGTTGGTGCTCTGTGTCCCTGCCTAGGTGAATGGAGGCCATATCCATAAATCAGATCTTACTTACAAAATGTAGTATGTCACAAACCTTCCTCTCAACAGTAGTGATTTCTATTCTAGCGCTAACTTCCTCAGTGCTTTTGCGTACTTGGCTTGCTGAGAAGCCTCGGTAGACATCGCATGTATGTAAACAAGGAATTTGGCAGGAACTCAATCCCTTTCAGCAAAGTTTTCGTGATATGTTATTACCCATAAGGGAACTTCACTTCCTTTACTAGAAGAGTGCAGCATCTCATTTTATTCATTCTTGTCTTCTTTCTGTCCTCTCTTTCTCTCTTACCATTTTCATATGCTGTTGTCTCTTAGCTTTCGTGGGAAGATTGCTGTTTCAGAAGATTAAGATGAATCTAATTTTATGTTTCAAATCCACATAAAACACGGATAGTTATGGAAGCTTGGACTCATTGTGACAGCAAATTCAGCCTCGAATGCCCTGCAGGGAATTATGTCTTAACATGTTGTATCTCTTTTTCAATGCCTGCAAGGCTATTTCTTCATCACCATGTAAACTGCATGGTGGGGAATGCCAACAAAAAATAAGATGCATTGGAAGATAAAAATTCAGTGTAAATAAGGTGTAAGAAAGATAGTAAGCTACAAATGGCTTGTTCTTTTTAAACCTACTGGGTGGAAAACAGAAATGAGGTACACATTTCTGATTCTCACAAACTAAAAAAATCTATTTAATATTTGTTGACAGTATCAGTAATATGCATTGGAATTCACCTTGCTGGTATCTGATGCAGTTAAAAACCACAAAAAATACACAAAATAAACCAGCATTATATTTGTATGTGATGGTAAATGTTTGTTTCTAGCACAATTCCCTTTGGGAGAGATGGGGGATGGGAGATGGTATGTAATTCTGCTTTTTCATTTGCAGCAATCACTAATTTCAGATGAGTTGTTAGACCACACGCAAGTAATTTTTCTAAACAATGGCTTCAATTAGCGGTCAGATCCAGCTTGTTGGTGTTTTAGGCTGTTTTCTCACCCTGGTCTGTACAATAGACATTTTGCAGATGTCATGCAGTGTTCTTACAACAGCTGTGTGAGATTTCCTTCTGAAGAAAGTGTTCAAAAAAGGGAAGTTGGGGGGCCCATTTGCAGAAATGCATGCCTGTGTTTGAATGTTTAATTACAGAGATTGCTAGGCAAGGCTGTTGCTGCCTGCCACCACTTAGCACTTACACAGAGGGCTGAGTGAGTAGTGGGGTAATGTATTTGAGAACATGTTTGTTAAGACCAACTTGCAATTCATTCTGGCTGTCATTATTCATAAAGATGGATGGGATTCTTCCCCGCATGCGCACACGTGCACAAAAAAGGAGTTTTCATCCCCAAAAGGGAAAGAAAATGTGTCTTTGGACTTTATTGAAAATAATTGTTTTTAAAAAATATTTAAAATAAGAAGATATTGTTAAATATTTTAACCAGTTCTAAGGATATAAAATGTTCTTTTTCACAAATATTTTACAGTTAGGTTTTGACTTTATCGGGAAAGATCAGAGAACACTTCAGACAGAACTTCAGCAGAGAACAGTGCAAATCCAGGGAATGTGAAAATATTTAGGCAGGATCCCTAGCTATATGAATGGGGGAGGTGTGGCTTATTAATATGGATCTATGTATTTATGCTTGAATTAGTGTATCTGAGGGAACAAATGACTGTGCTGGACAGGCTATATACACAAAATTACTTCTCTTGTGACAAGAGAAAATGGAACATAAAAGCTAATAGACAATAAATCTGGTTTATATCTTCCTGTCTCTTTAATCAGGAAAGAATCTGGCTATTTTTAACTATAGGGTCCAATTATAAAGTGAAATATAATGTTCTTTCTTTATCAAAAGTGTCAGGAAAATATTTTAAGGGTCAAATCCTTAGCCAGTATAAATTAGGGGACTGTGTTGATTTGTACCAGCTGGAGAACTGACTTTACATGTCCTTAAATTTTCAGATTTATCTAGCTCCTGAAGTGTGTGTGTGTGCATGTGCATCTCTCAAAAAGACTCTTTTTTTCCCGATTATCAGCTTGTTGTTTGGAGGCAGTGGGTCGTAAACGACACTGTCAACTTCCAAAATGTCTCATGGATGCATTTTGTCAAATTTATTGTTGTGAGTAATATTGAAATCAATGTTAAAACTCATAGGTCCACAGACATTACTAGAGCTGTTGATTAAGCAAGTGTAAATTAAAAAGATGTTAGCAAGTTGGTAACTGGATCATGGAAAAGTAACAAAGAGGGGACTAGAGAAGGGAGACATGGCATGAGAAGAAAGACCAAACCAGGTACATTCTGCTTGCTCAAGTGCTCTGATTGTCACTGGCTATTGGGTAGCAAGCAAAAGATATACGGCTAAGTATTTTAGTTAATGAAGATTTAGGGCAAGCAGTTATGTCTGCTAAGTGATGTGTGCAGTAATCATGATTAAAAAAAAAATCTGTTAAAAATATGTAGATATCAAACTCCAAATATCTACTTACTCTGTAGCCTTATCACAACACACTGCAATCAGACATATCAGATCTTACGGCCTGAGCAACACTGATAAGCTCAGTTCTTCATTATGATATCTCCAAAAATGTAGAAGAGAGAATAGTAGCTTGGTTGAGTTACTTGGCAGCACTTTCCTTTGCCTTAGCATTAGCCCAAAACACAGGATGACTGTTTTCTGCTGGAGGCACTTTTTTTTAAGATGATGTGCTCGAGTGCCCATGGCTATTAATGATTCCCTGACACTTTTTGTAAGAGCCTTAGCACCATCTCCATTCCACCAGCTAACCTGTGCTCATCTGGAAAGCTACCGCTCACTTCCTGAGGGTACAGCTTTGCAGATGCTGGCAGCAGGGCAATCTCATTAGCAGGCCCATGTCTTTGAAATTGGCTCCCTATGTATATACACTTAAGTGTGAATCTAATCATCAGTTGAGCTCTAAGAACTTGTTCTCCCTGCAGTCAGTACCAGGAAGGCTGATGTATTTTCAATCTCGTTAGGACAATTCAGGTTTCAATAGAGGCAGCTAGATGCCATGGTGATGAGTGCCCTATATTTAGCCATCATTGTAATAACAGCAATTGTTTTTATTATGCCTTCTGAAGTTTCAGTAATAACAAGAACTGGAAAATGTCAAGACTGACCCCACTCTTGTGGTTTCCTGACCACATGTCTTTGGGATAAGCTCAGCTGAGGCATCTGCTAAGGTCCTGTCACTTCTGAAAATTTGTCTCATTCATTAAGAGGGTTCAAAATAGTTTGTTGGCATTTTGATGCTTTGTTAAAGGAGATAAGAACTGGGAATAAAAGAATGTTACTTTCTACTGATGAATTTTGAGCAAGCTACACACCCAAAGTTCTTTCAGTCCTGTTTAAGGGCATAATTCAAAGGACCAGCAGAAATCCTTTGTTCCAGTTACTATGTTATGACACCAGTATAACTTTCAGAGGTTTACTGTGAGGCCCGGTACCGTGGATAAACTAGCAGAGGCAAAGGGTATTCTTGAGGCCTGGGCCATGACAGCAAGCCTTCAGGTGAAGTGTGGAAGGGATTCATGCTCCCGTTTTCTCAGCTCTGGATTGTCGGCTTCTTGAACAACTGGGGATTAGCAGCAGTATTTGCAGAAGTGCAGGTACACCTTAGCAAAGAGAAATCACAGGCAGGCTGTCAAGAATTTCTCCAAAATAGCTGAAACATACCAAAAATCATGGAGTAATTTCATTTGCAGAGGTGAGCTAAGTTGCAGACTAGTTTTTACAACAAATTTTATAATTCAGTTGGTCCATCCATAAAATCAACCATGCTTTTTGTACAAGCATAAGAAATGAGCTCTTGTCTGAAAAATACTCCTGGTTTTCCTAGCCCAGCCTACATACGCTCTTACAGAACACCATTAATAGTGCTGTTCTATATATGCTAAGACAGGATATGGGTTTTTTCCATACTTTTAGCAAGTGCCACTTAAAGTTCTGTAGATGGAGCCGGAGCCATGGTGTCTAGGAGGCCAAGCATTCTGACAGGCTTGCTTAAGTGCAGCAATTCAAGTTTCATAACTAGCTACCCAAGGGGACTGTGTACTAACAGCATCCTCCTATATTGGCTCTGTATGTTGGGAAAGTCACAGGAAGTCTAAATGAAATCGCCAAATACCCTTGGGCCTCAGACCTATATGGTGGCATCACTGCTGAAAAATAATAAAAACAATGCTAAAAAGTACTATCCCCAGTGAATCAAATAGTCAATAAAGAACAGGATCTGTGCAGAATTGATTGTATTCATAGTGAGATTTTGTCTACTTATAGTATCAATTAGAGTTGTATTAATAGGTACAATTTTGACTTTACGCTGGCATTAATTTTAATGATGAAGGTTATCAGTCAAAAAGTAAAGCAAAGATATTTTCTATAATGATTTCACAGTCTGGATCTTCCATAAGTTAATGCAATGCACCGTCTTTCAAATGGATCGTCTGCTTAGAAACAATCTAGCAGCTTGTCTCAGATCCTGTGTCACACTGTGGTGACTCTAGCCCATCCGCTTCTCTGAGCAGGAACTGCTGTTCGTTCCATTTAAACTGCTATTGTTTTCATGTAAAACAGTATAAGCAAGGGCTCTCAAATACACGTGTGTCTGTGTGTTGGAAGGGGCAGGTGTAAAATTTTCCAGAGAAAAGTTGGGTGCATTGGGGTTTCAGATTTAATGCAGGAGGATCATAATGCTCTTGCATTTAACTGTATGTGGAAGTCAAATATGTATACGCATAATAGATTAAAACAATGAATGTGCCCTGTATGTAAAGTTCCTCACTAAGTATGTTCTGACTCTGGTCTGCAATCTGTTGTGCCATGTCCTAAAAGACTCTAAAGAATCAGTTCTGTAGTTCAGATGTGACACTGAGCGCATGATCATATGGTCTCCAGACCATGCCTGTCTCGTGCACGTCCACTCGGGCCTCTGCTTTACAAACTGTAGTGAAGGGAAGGAGTAAATTGCACTGATAATCTGTGACACAGATTACTTCCTCTGAAGAGCTGGTATAGCTTTATTGACCTTGTCTGCATGGTTGGGAAAAGCACTGATGACAGAATTTGTCCTTTTCATGCGAGTAGAGTGGGGTTTTTGTTTTGTTTTCTCACTTGTTGGCTCTTCTGAAGTGCAATATAGGCAAAGTAACATTTGCCTCTTACATTTTACAAGTAGACATGAGTTCTTGCAATAACAGGGAACTAGAACATCTAATAATATATGTTGTCTGTCTTCTATGCTTGGTAACAATTTGAACCATCAGGGGTGCTCACAGGATGTGTTTCAACAGGAGGATTAGGGTCTGGTTTATAGGTGATTGTTGATCTCTGTGAAATTGTGTCTGGTTTTGTCTGTCTAACTGGAACAATTTATCAACAAAACGTGGCGATGCCACAAGAGGACATGCATGTTGGCAGTGGCAAAAAATGCTTATTATTAGAGTCCACAGTTACAGGGCTTGAATAGCAACTTGGTATTGCACAAGGATTTCCTCTGCACAGTGTTCCTGGAGTTTGGCTTGCTGGAACACAGCACGGGGCAACATGCAGAAGCATGCAGCAGGCTCCTCACTGGGGCCTGTGGATCAGATGGTCACAGCCTCTTCTGTGCCCTGCAGATGCCTTGCTTCTGATGATATGTTTTGGCCAGATTTTTGTTTTTTGAAGGAGGAAACTGTGAGTTTGTGAACTTTTAAAATCCAAGCTTGGCAAATTCTCATCTGAAAACACTGATTTTTTTGAAGTGCGTTAGACACCATAGCTCCCCTCCCAAATGAAATTCAATAAAGCAAGTTCTGTTTGACCCCCCTGCATGGAGTTTTTCAAACCAGAGTACAGATGACTTATACGATATTATAACAGAAGAAAATAGGAGGTTATTTTAATGAAATGGGAATAGAAGAGAATGGAGTTTGGTTTCAGATGTTGTATGTATTGTGAGTCATCCCAATGCTTTTATGTTAGATTCCTGAGTTACACCAATCAATGAAATTGGCCTGTGCTTTTCTCTCCCTTTCTTCATTTAAACGTCAAAGTGAAATTCAAAGGCTTGTGCAGAACTACTTGAGTCATTCAGAAGATCACTGCCCCACTGGGGATTCTCTTTGTTTCAGCACTTGAACACTATTGGTTTTATTATCTCCATTCAGGTTTTGTGATTATTCTCATCCATAGTCTCCTAACAGTCATTAGAGATGCAGACAGAGAAAGAGTTCTGCCTTTGCATTGCATGAATAAATATAAATACTATTTTGTGACTTGTCAACATTATCTACTAGTGATGCAATGTAGTAGCATATTCTGGCTACTAACAGCCCCATTTGTGAGATCTTAAGCCCCCTTCATTCCTGTTGGTTTCACTGGTGTTAACAATTCTCAAGACCAGATGGTTTTTCACTATACTGGAAGATACAGAGGAACAATAATAATGATGATCAATGAAGTTACAAAGTGTTTTAGCTCAGCTCCACAACAGCCACTAATTACTTCAGCTCTAAACTTCCTTGAGGTGTGGTTCCACATTACAAATCTTTTGATGGCAAAGCTGGTTTAAGTCACTGTTGCTCTTATTTGGACAAGTTTAGGTCTTTTTGAACCAATGCATAGTCCAGATATGTGAAATGATTTCCCCCCCCCCAAAGTGACATGTATAACAGATTCCTTCATCATGAGTAAGGGATTTACTGGGGAGCAGGAAGAACAGCAGGGAAGGGGGGAGAATGGGGTGGGAATCTCTTAAACCAGCTCTTCCATTGAAGCATTCATAGCTAGGAAATGCAGAAGAAAGTCAGTGCTTAATTAGAGAGGCCTTGAGGGTTGTTTAATGCACTTAAAGTTGCAATTTTTTTTTCAAAAAAAATTTTTTTTTTTTTTTAAATACAAAGTTGGAATTGCACTCATATACTGGATTGTGGTAGTTTTTCATTACAACCTGATTTACAGTCTGCTGAGGTTAGTCAAAAGTTGCTTCTTGCCTACTTCATAAACTCTGAAGGACTACATAGCCTGTTGATGACAAATGAAGAGCTCATTCAGGAAAACAAACAAATGAAAAAAACCAGTGATAATGTCCCACGTCTCAAACCAAATTAAAATCTCACTGTAAGATTTTATAAAGTTAAACCAATATTTTTAATGATAAGAGATAGATGCATGTGCAAGGTTGAGCCACTTCAGCTACTGCTGGTGGTTTCTAGTAGTGGTTTATGTGGGAGCAGGTGAGGAGGAATGAAAGGCTGCTTTGTATTTCAGAATGTAAAGCAGACTTGCTTCTGGTTCTTCTCTGGCACTAGTGTGACATTGTCTGGGTGGTCTTCCCATTGTTCATCAATGTAATATCAGATCACCTGTAAGAGAAATCTTTTAATTAGTTTGCAGTTGTATTTGAGACAGATGAGCTTGGCAGAAGAAAACATAGGCAGTGGTGATGAGTTTTAAATTGGACTCTGAGAAACTGCATTATGTTTTCCCTGAGGTAAATTCTGGTTTTCAGGTCCCACTTCTAACAGCTGGGAAAATCCTGTCTCCTGCACAGTCAACCTCCAGTTAAACAAAAGTTTCAATGGAACATAACAGTCATGGGTAGGGTGGAAATTACCAAGTTAATGGAGAAGGGGTAGTGCAGGAACAGAAAACAGAACGCTGAGCCGATTTAGACATATCATATATGAATTAAACAGATAGCTCTGTTTCCTAATTCAGTTTATTTCAGACAGGATTTAATTTTGTCCAGATAGATAGGTAGTGGTGGTGTTTAGTTGTAGGGCAGTGGAGTGGTAATTAATGGCTTCAGCTTATGTTTTTAAAAAGGGGTAGTCTCAGCTGATGGTTTTGGTTGCACGTACCTATTGCTGCAGGGAGAATGGATGTTGCAGGCCAGGTCTAGAGCTGGAAAGAACTTTCCCTTTGCTGCTGGCAGGAGGTGGAATAAGAAAGTTAAAGTTCCATCCTCTTTTTTTAATTCTGTTTTCTATGATATGGCCAAACTGTAGGCAGAGAAAGTCTTTTGTCTCTCTCTCAATATGTGTGAAGTGAATAAAAATCTTATTGATTCTGAGTAACAACAAGAAGTTTGGAAGGAAATAACACTTAGCAATAGTGAAAATTCCAGCCATATATTGCAGTACGTATGCGATTTTTTAAGCAATACAACATTATAGTCCATTCAGTGTTAACCTAAATGGAGACAAGTGCTGCAGCAGATAGAGCTATCATGGGGTTTTTTTGGTATTTCCACTTGAAATTTGCTTGGTAATATCAATCTGAAATACAATAGCCATTAACCGTCATTAACCCTATAGAAGTATGATCAAGACAGGTGTTCCCAATAGGAAAAATAGAAGAGAGGTCTTATGCAGTAGGCTATAAAGTAAATTGAAAATGATCTCAAAATAAATATTAAAAATGAAACTAAATAAAAAAGGCACAATATAGAAAAGAAAGCATGGTAGTGCTGAGGCAAGCAGTAATTTATTAATGTTTGTCTGCAGAAAAGTAAAGAAACTCTGCATATCTGTTTTGCTTAATTATCTGGTTGACCTCAGTGAAAAGAAAAGCTGAAGTTAAATGCATAACATTTCTCTTTACAGTGTTTTTTTTTCTCAGTTCCTTTCTTGTGAGTACCCATGTGGTTTCTCTGCTTCTAAGCAGAGTGATAGCTCTAGTCATTTTAATAACCTCTGAGAAAGTGCTTCAGGACATATTTGCAGAGCTGAGGTTGCCATGCCACAGCCTTGTCTCCTTACCATGCTCCAGATATTGAACCTTCCCGTAACTACAATTACAACATAAACCACAAAATGTAGATTTACAGATTGTTTTCAACAACACCCATTCAAATTTACTTATATTTACACTAGAAAAATTAGGGTAAGTGCTATTGTGACCAGAGACATAGACCGAGATCAATAACCAACCAATTCTTGGCTAATAAAGCACTTCTCTAAGGTCTATGGTTGCTTTATTCTGACTTTGAGGTTGGCCTCTAATGTCTTATCCATTGACTTTTCCCGTAAATATGTCTAATAGAGACCAAGCTGAACCCTGAGAAGAAAAGATACACTCTGTTTGGTAAGAATTGCTAATTAACTTGGTATGTAAAATCTGTAGCTACTCTCTGCTTTTAGCTTGTCTGGGTGGCAAATATGCATGTGTAACAGGTATAAAAGTCAAACATTAATTCCTGTGATATAGGTAGAGGTTTCCTAAAGTAGCAAGCAGTTCAATTCTACTCTATTTCTTATTTTTTCAGTATGAGAATCTTGTGCAATAAGGAAAATGACTATTGCAGAACACATTTGGAGCACTGTAACAGGATATCTTTGTCATGGACTCTGGTCATATATTTTTTACATACATCGATTAAAAGATAAAAGGGTTGTGTTTTGCTTTGTTTTTGAAAAGAGAAATGCGTTAACATTTCATTGCTTGTGCTAATCCATATGAGTTGTTATAGTAAAACTTAGGGCCTGAGCACCTTTTGGCATGCTCGAATTCGGTGAAAACTGAAAACATCATGCAGCATTGAATTTTAGGTCCTTGGGGCCTCATTGTGCAAAGAGTTTACAAATACAGTCCAAGTCCAGTAAAGTCTTTTAACATACACTTTAAAGATACTGGATACTGAGTTGTGTCGTTTTTTCCAAGACACTTCTCTACCTTCTCAGAAAAAAACCTCCAACGTTAAAATTCGATATATTTGAATCCTTTGTCAGCTCTTGAATTGTCTGGTAGTCTATAGTTAGCAATCTGCATGGTATTTTCCGGTGATCTGTGATATATTGCTCAACTGCAAGAAGCAGAACAATTTCAGCTCTGTTAGTGGCTACAACAAATCACAGAAAAGCTGTAAGCAACATGTTGTTTCACCAGTGTATTGGAGAGGGTATACTAAGGTTAGTGCATAGATTACAGAAGAATGTGGTACAGCTTCTTTGACTTATATGCCAAATTTTCCCAGGGATGGGCAGGCTTATGTATATCCATGAAGATGTGTGGAGTGTGTTCACTGAAGCTGTTAGAGTAAAGAGAGGATAACATCCAACTGTTTCACTTGCTTTTGGTCTGGAAACAGTAGAAGAAAGACCAAAGATTATGACCAGAAGGGTGCAAATTTCTGTAGTAGTGGTCTAGTCTGATGGGATATTTAATCTGAAGTAGCCTGCATGTTAACTGATAGTGAGTTTCCCATCAGAAAACAGGCAATACCACTTTGAAAGGTGTGTGATGTTTTGACACTGCATAAGCAGGTAAGCTGGTGAGGTTCCATTAGACAACATTAATGACATGTTGTATTATAGCTGTAAATCATGTTCCCCTTACTGAAAATTTTAAATAGTACAAAACCAAAATTATTGCATTGTCAGTTAAAGATGTTCCAGTTCAGATTTTCAGGATCTGTTTTTATTAGTACACTAGTGCATTTCTACATCCTCTTTGTGTATGTTAGAGCTGGGAGAATTTACATATCTAGCTTGCTTTCACACCTCCATGGGAGAGGCACATGTAGTAAGACATGCTACTACCCTGTGGTTATTTACACCTGGCAAACTGCATTTGTATATGTGCACTGCATTTCTTGTCCTGCTCATCAACAGTATTACTTTGCAGACTCCTCAGTCTGGCAGGGTAGGTATCACAGCTTTGGTAGAGCAAGTGTGTGATAGGATGGATTAAAGTCCTGTTCTCAGAGCACTGTTACCCAGTCCTCAGCTTCCAAGACATGTAGTGGAAAGCCTGGTGCCTTGCTGATACAAACAAGACAGTATGATAAACTAAACATTGTAAGGGATAAGTGTAACTTTGCGAGGTTAAACCATAGGTTATGCCTTAATCTTTGTTAGGAGGATGAGAGTATCACAAAAGATAAATAGTTCATGCTACTTGTCAAATACAGACTTCTGATAGGGTGAATTAGGAGGGCTGTATTCCTTTGGTAGTTCCTCATGGTGCATATGATGTGACAGCACTTTCAGAGGTGAGTATATCCCCTCCCTGTGTTCAGGTCAGGGCTGTGCCTGGTACTGCATACCCTCACATTTCCTGCACCTGCCTCTGGAGTGTTTAAACTTTGAACATTGCCAGACAAAGGATGCTGAACCTTAGGTCTGACACAGTCTGGAAGCTGTTGGAGAGTCCAAGTGAAGTCAGAGAAGCTTACACCAAGTTAGACTTGTGGGTCTGGCCCAGCTGTCTTGGTTCTTGCTACTTTGAGTGGATCCCACAGTGGAAGAACAGCTGCTAGTTGTTGCCCTCCAGGTGACAATATTCTATTCAAAGATATCCATATTAACCACTGAGAAGTGGTGGTCCATTCTGCCATTTTCATTTTGGGTGTTGCATACTTTCCAAGTTATGTGACTCTGACAGAATTAGTCGTGCTTGCATGAGAAGATCTCTATATTGTTACAGTGAACAAAGCAATTAATATGTCTTTAATTTGCACCTAACAAAACAAAAAGGATGGGTATATTCTGTGTGACATGTAGACAAATTTTTCTTTAAAAACAAAGTTTCATGCTGTGACTACAATTAGCGTAATTGTCAGCTCTTCTCTAAAAACAAATATGTATTAAGAGAAAAGCCAGTATTGTGCCCTCCTCTGGTGTGAAAATGAGACAATCAAAATCTATTGTAATTACCTCAGTGATATTATAATTAGCAACGATTAAGTTATTCCATGCTGTTTTTTTCCTCTTGGCTACAATTAAAAAAGTATATATCTTTCTGTTGCACATTACCACTGATTATTTTACCTCCGTACATGTCTAGTAAGTGGATAAATTAGAAGTAATTTTAAAGCACAACTCTGTTAAAACATATATCTTTCTATTTAACTGTTTTAACCCTTTGCAAGTTTCCTACATCTTTTAACATCTGTGCCAAATAGCCTTGTTTGTTTGTTTTAAATACTCTCTGGGCCATTAATCCAAAGCCATAAAAACATGGAGAGTACCCTACTTGAAATAGATGATCTAGGTTTTCAAAAGTCACTATCCTAAGTGACAAACTAGTGATGCCAGAGATATTTTGTAAGCAGGAATTCAGCACCACACCAAAATCCCATTAGCATATACATTTCTCCGTCTGTACCCCCAGTGGGTTCTGTTTGGGAGACATGCTCTGGGCAGTCCCAAGTCACGTTTTTCAGATCAATCGCCACCCAAAATGTAGTGATTTCCACTACTTTTAGGGAGGAGGAGAAGGAAATACTAGAAAGACCAGGTGTTAGTGGTTCCTATATACTTGTGGCATGCAGATAACTCAGGTTTAGCTTCCTTTTCTGCCCGAAAGCAGGTGGATCCATGGGCTGTACCTTATAGTAGGACTGAAGTACTCTCAACCTTCTTTTTTTGTTGAATCTGTTTCACCTTGTGAAAAAGAACATGGATCAAGAAGAGGGGGAAAGACTGACTTTGACCCATCTAGTATTTCAGGCTTTCAGGTGTAACAGAGGAGACTTGTGTTCTCTAAAAGATGGTTACTGTATTTTGCCATGAAAGATTTCAAGATAATCCACAAGCATGTGTGTCCCAATTATCAAAACAAAGGCACTCCTAACTCACAAAGATGAATACAACCAATTTCAGAACTGCTGGTTCTATACAGAATAGCTGCAAAATATCCTAACTCCATGTCCAAGAAGATGAGAGGGGATACTTAAATCAGGCAGATAGGAAAAAGCACGGGCCAGTTTTACAACAGAGATTAAAAAAGCCAAAATAAACCCCCCAAATTACAGTCACACCACTTTCCCTAAATAAATGATTGCATTGCTGACCAAAAAGCAGCCGCAAAGCAGTATTAAGTATTGTTTGAACTGTAGATCTAGTGTACCAGCTCTAGGAGGAAATTCTCTGTTCTTTTGAAATTCTCTGTTCTGTTTGCATCCCCAGTATCTTACAAGAGTTAGTTTTCAATCCTGATGCTATCAGACTTTAAATCTTGTTCTGTCCCTGATCATCCAGTCTAGCAGTGCTTATTTTGGCACCACTCCAGGACTAAATATGGCAAGTCTTGGACCTTGGACCAGTGTAATTTTCATTCCCTGCTAAGTGCCTACATTTTTAACCACACAGAGGCAGAGCTCTGAGCCTCAGGCTTCCTTTGTGTGCATGTCAGGGATGTTAATAATGTCTCTATTGGTATCTTGTCTCTGAAGTGAACTCCTAAGGCTTTCATTTTGTGAGTGGAAATCCTTTCTAAAAACGATTCCATCTCTGACTCTGTATGGGGTACTGCAATCTAGTCTCATTAGAGACAGAGAAAGCTCTTAGGCCAGCTATGGAAAGACAACAGGAAACTTTATTTCATCCAACTTCACCCAAAAATGAATCTATGATTTGCTTTTTATTTTAGTAATGAAATGGCTGTTTTCAGATCTCATACTAAAAGGGCCCTATCCTCTGAGGTTCAGAGTGAACTTTATTCAGCCACTAGTTAATGATGTTCTTCACCTTGCAGGATGATAATGCTAGAAATGAAAACCTGAATATGTTGGGGAACTGCTGTCCAGTGCCAGAATACCACCAGTTGCTCCTTTTAACATTGGTAAGAGGAAGAGTATGTCCCAGAAGAGACATTCTGGCTGAGCCTTGGGGTAGCAGTTACACAGTACATTGAATCAGCTACAATACCTGTGTGAACAGAGAATGCTGTTTTAACTCCTGCTGCAGCTGACTAATTCTTCTGTTAGCTTGCAACTTATTCTTTCATCTCTGCATTTTATATTCAGATAGTCAGGTATATTTTTAGAAACCTGTGTGTACCATGCATAGGAGAAGATGCAACCAGATAAAATAGGATAGAGAGTGAGTAGGCCTCTCTTGCAATGGAGCATACGTGTGTAATATTAATGGTATTTATTAATGTCAAATGCTGACTGCAAGTCTCTTCCTGTAAATGATCAGCCTGAGATGTGACATGTGGGAGTTGGAAAGCACCTGGATGCTACAGGGAGCCTGTTGATGCCTTTGTTTATGTTGCATTTCTCTCCTAAATATGCTTATGCTCTACTAGGTTTGGATGCCTTGTCTTCATTCCTCCTGCCACCTCAGATACTCCTTAGGTGCTCCTTATATTGGTATATGATTTTTATTTTCAAATGCTACTTGTTTATATACTGACCGCTTATTCAAGATGAAGCACTTTGTAGGAGAAAAACATTGCTCTGGATTCCTGATGTTTCTGATTTTGAGAGATTTTAAAGCCACTTCTCTGTGTCTAGTCTGATGTACATGTACTGGGCAGAGTTATTTATATGCACTATGTAGTAGCAATGCTTCATTATGGACCTTATGAAGATTGCTTCATAAAAGAGCTTGGCAATAGGGTTATCAAAGTTAATGCTACATCATACTGATTCCTACAAGTCTGTTAGAAGTGGAACATTTTGTAATGTTGCAATATATACAGAAGTCATTTGCATCCTGGCTTTTGGGTTTGTCTGACCTTAGGAGAACCACTGTCATAGCTTGCAATTCTTTTGGTTCATTAGCACTAATACTTTCCTCTGACAGTGGATAAGCAGGTCTAACAAGTGTCAGTGATGGCTAATTATTCAGGTTGGGAACGTGCTGCATAGCTGCAGAGGCATTTATTCAGTGATATCATACTGATGCTGACGTACAAAGCTAGCTGGATTTTAGGAGCTCATGGGAAGTCTGCAACCTTATATCCTCTAAGGATTCTCCTTTCACTTTAATGTGGAGGACTGAGGCTATGCCATCTTGCTGACAGTAATACAGAATTAGTAAGCTAATCTTGTTCCTCACTGATGATCAAAGGTAGGTCCTTGTAAAATGAGAAACGAAAAATGCACAGAGCAGAGTGACAAAAATAAACTAGGAATAACTCAGTTATTGTTCCTGTTTCTGGTAAAGTGCTCAGTGCTACTCTGACAATGAAGAGCAAAGCCAGAACGAACACCTTCTGTTAGCATGAATGTAGCCCATGTCGTTAGAATACGGAAATGATTTTAAGTAGACTGAGGTGTGCTGCCTTTTGTACACAAGAAAGGCTAATCCCATTAAAAGCAATGGTCTGAGATTGCTCACTCCAAGTACTGTTAATGAGTTAAGTTTGTTCTGTGTGTAATGAGTCCTCGGTGTTCTTTGTCCTCCTTGCTGACGAACTGCATAGCAGGAGCTGTCAAAAGCTTGATTATGAAAATTTCTATGAGTGAAAATATCATTTTAGGAAGCAGAGATAAATAAATGGCATTTGTGAGCTTCTTTGTGTAGAGCACGGAGCACGCTGCTCTCCTAATTTTTCTGGTAATTGCAGCAGTTCGGCAGAGCTCAAATTTAAGTCTATGTTACTTGACTAAAATTTTCATAATGTCATACCTAAAAAGCCATGTTAAAAATTGCACTTATATAGACCCCACTGCACAAAATCAGAGGGTGCCTTTTTTTACAGCATAACTTAATTTCCTTTAGTCTGTTAAGGATTTTGAAACCTACAAAATTGTTAACATCCATTGTTTCCTTTCTTTCCTACCTGTTTTTGAGGTTTTATGAGCCAAATTGCAAAGGTCTCAAATCTTGCTTCCATCTCCATTTAAATCCACTTCATTTTGGCTTGGGTGTAAGCATCACACATGTAGCCATTTGGTTATCATGGCTACAGGGATCAAACTGGGCAAATCCTCCATGTGAGGAATTTGGCCAGCCCAGGAAAGATGTAGGGCACACTTGCCACAGCATTTTATATATGCTGGCAAGTAGTGAGTGTTTGGAGGATCAAGTCCGAACTTAGACTGAATCATTATGCAATATTTTTTTCACAACATGAAAATACTGAAAATAATTATATTGATTAAGGTACCTTGGAAGGGACAGAAAAGCATCTTATGCATATGCAGTAGTGTAACAGTTTAGAATTTTCCATCTTTTTAGTATTGAACAGGAGTGTTTGATCAGCTATATAAATGCTGCTTGGCAAGGAATGTTGACTGTATCAGACAACATATGGTTCTAGAGTACACATTTGCAAATTAAGTGGTATCTGGTCACAAAATGTGTTCACTTTTTATTTTAAAACACAACTTGCCTCCCCCCATTTTCAGTCACAGCCCATTTCATTTGGTGAGTAGATTATTAAATAAAAAACACTTTTGGAAATAAGACAGATTGGATTCAATAATAATAATAAAAAAATCTTAACAGTGACATTAATAACCTCAGTTCCTAGCTCAGAACTTGTTAGCCAGATCAGCCTCCAGCACAGTGTTAATGTATCCATGAAAAGGAGGAAAGAAAATGTAGGTACTTTTATTTTATATCCATATCTAAGCTCCTTTGCTGGTGGCAGCCACTTTAAAGCAGTCAGCGCTTGGGAACTGGATTGTTTTTGTTTTTTAATAATGAGGTTTTTCAAGCCACGATGGCTGTTCTGTTAATTGGGAGGCCATTTGTAAGACCTTGAGACCTGGCTCTGATCATGAAAAAAAGATCAGATCTTATGGACAGAGATACCAGGTTGAAATCTGCATATTTAGGGGAAAGCCTGAGTACAAATTTTGCCAATGTTCTCTAATAAGCTTTAAAAAAATCCAAAACCAAAACATACTTGCAAAATTACCCCAAGCCTCAGACATATGAAGCAAGTCCTGAATCTAATTACTAAATTGTCTTCTGCGTTAGGCTGTTGACTTAGGCCTGTGTCTGAAAAGACATTTATGTACCTGAACTCCTGTGGAACTTGGTAGGAGTTTAAACACTCGGAATGCGGGATCTGGCCTGTTGTATAAATCTGTGCTAGCCTGATTGTAAACCACTGTTTTAAATAGTACTGTTGCATGCACGAATAAGATCAGGCCCTTTAGACAGCATTTGCTTTCACTGGGTTGAGACTGTTCTGCTGCATGGCATTCACTAGATCAGAAAATAAGCTTGTCCCAATCAGTATTACTCTTTTGCAACTCTTTCCTCTTTGTATTGCCATCAGTTTCCTACCAAGGTTGTGGCAAAGCAATATCAGTGCTTTGCTTTTCAGCTATCTTGTGACACAAAGTTCTGGGCTCCCTTAAAGTTCCTATTAATTCAGTTATTGTGCAAAATAAAATCAGGGCAGCAATTACATGCAGTTTATGGAGTGGCAGACTTCAGGATAGCCCACTGTAGCCAAAACAAGCCTTGCTTGCAGTGATCATCAAATAACTGAGGTTCTCACAGCGTTAAAGGTGTTTGTCATGACCGCTGCTCTCAGCAGTGCAGAACTTAGTGGCTGCTACTGCCTTTTTCTAGTAAATTCTCATTCATTTCTTTTAAATTCAAAAGGCTGGTAACCATGAGGTAAGGAGGCGTGGATGCTGAATGGTCTCTGGAAGCAATCGGTGTTGAACAAGTTGTTAAACAAGAGAATTGGATATCTTTTTTCATCATTCCGTATGTAGCATTGATTGATTGGAGTTTGAATAGGTATTGGTTTTAGATAAGCAAGACAAAGTGAAAGATCAACAGCAGCCAGTGAGGATGAACATTAGAAAAGGACTGTAAAGATAGTATATTGTGAGGATCTGACTAGACATAGTTCTGCTCTCTTTTGTGCTACCTTAAATCTAAAGTCATTCCATAGTGACCACAGACCTAATGGACTAACTTCAAGGAGAAGATAATTTAGTTTAAGAGAGAAAGGAAACTCGGATAGTTTAGGGTCATAGAATGGCTGAAAGTCAATAGTTTGACCTACCAAGGATTTGTATGCAAAATTGCCTTCCCAGTACCACTTCACTGTGAGAGCTTCGCACTTCTGGTAGAGAGGTAATGTAGGCAAAGAAAGGCAGAAACTGCTGAAGACCACAGAACAACCTGGTAACAGAGCTTACAGCAGAGCTGGAGTTTATCAGAGTCCCAGAGTTGTTCTGTGACTGCTAGATTACACCAGTCCTCTCACAAAAGCTGGTTTTAAATGTAGTTTTAACTTGACAATATACACAAAACCTTTTATCTAAAATGTTTTAAAGCAACCAAATTCAAAATTTTATACAGTAAGCAGATATATTTTGATTGTACACACTAATTTTTGGTAGATACTGATTATGATATGAAAACAGGTGGGAGATGAGCATTTCTCATGGGAGATGAACAGCAGTGATGGAAAATAATGTATTTATTACTGTGGCTCATCCTGTGGTATCTCTAGGTCTCTGTTGTAGTCTTGGAGTATCTAGGTTTTTCCCTATGTACAATCTCTTTAGAAATATGAAGGTTCACATTCTTGTGACAAGGAGTGAAGCTTTGGGTGAGACATGGGATAATACATTGGTGAGAGCCCTAAAACAGGGGGTGGAGATCTAGGCCTTGCTTGATCACAGATCCACCATGAAAATTTCTGCCAGTCACACCAGTCTTCTCAAGCTCTGTTTTGTCTGTCCTATTCTTTGACTGTTAGCAGTTTCTAATAGTGCCTAGCTGAAGGGACTCTTGATTTCAAGTGGAGCAATATACATTTGTTCTGTAATTAAGAAATCAAATTAGCAGAAATGCAGATGTCATCCATCCACTTCATGCCTTTAGGACATGAAAGTAATAAATTGATAGTCTCTCTGAGCCAAGTGAGATCCAAAGATGGGTGCAGAAGACCCTGCAAGGGTAATTGCACAAGCAGCCCACTGAGAAGGAAGTGAGTTTGTAAGTGCAATGCTACATTGTAGGACTGAAAGCAAAGACTGATGCACTCTGAGGACCATCATTCTGTTTGTGATGCAAAATGGGGATCCTACCTGTTTACAATAAAATTGGAGAATAATTTGGTTCTGAAGAATCTTTTCTCTTGAGAAACAGGAAATTCCTGTTAAAATCATTCCAAGCTAGGTATTAGGGATGGCCTTGACTGCCAGCACAAAACAAATGTCTTGAGTCTGATACTGAACTTTCCTAGACTTGGAAGCTGAAAAAATGCACCATAGAAGACGCTGGAGTTACCACTGTACTACAGTTCCTGCTGTGTAAGCAATGTCAGTCCCATCCTCCTCAGCCCCATCAGCCTTTTGTTTTTCTTTATAGTGAGATTGGAAAGTAGAGCATTAAGTTTTGAATATTCAGTCCTTTGCTGTATGTCACAACCTTTAATGTTACAAAAGCCACCCCTTTTACTTAAGCATTTAATTCAATTTTTATTGTGCAAATTATGCTTACCCAAGGAGTACTGTTTAATTGATTAATAAATTACTATTGACTGTCAATGTTCTTGGATTTCCTCTCTGTGCTATTGGAAGTACAGCTGACAGTAATTAAATAATCGTTTCATCACCAGTGATGATTGAGTTTATCTAATTCAGTAGCTCTCTTATGTAACTAGTGTTAAGTTTGAACTCTTATAGGATTATATATTGATTGATGGAGGAAGACCAGAAAGATAGTTATCATGTGTTGTTTCTTGCATTCAGAAGAGTAGGTGAGAAGAATTGTCCTGATGGGTTATTTGACACATGGGTAAATAGGCATTTTTTTAAACCTTGAAACCTGTAGTGCCATAACATGGCTCATTTAAAGTTCAGCTTGTAGTACTCAGCATTCAAGAACACTAATTTGTGTTCTTACTAATGTGGAAAAATGTGTAATACAAATGATCAGGTAAAAAAAAAATGGAGAGAGATCTGGCTTAAGCGTGTTAGCTTAAGTCCTAAGTATACCTTTTAAAATAATAGCGTGTGAATATGTGCATCCACATACATATATGCTTAAAAATGTATCCTCTCTGTCTCATCAAGTAAATAACCATGCACTTAAATTACAATTTCTGTATTATACACTTCTTAAGTAGCATCTTGTAGCTCTCACAGGCTATATTCTGATTTCAGTAACACCAGCCAAAGTGTCCCTCAGTCAGAACAGTTATTCTGGATTGACAAAAATATAACTGAGATCATCGTATCGGGGGAGAATTATGAAATGTGACAAGCAGCAGAAACTGCTCATGGAATTTTCTTCAGAAGAGTTGTCAGGGCAAAATTCAAGCCCAAGTGATCAGGGATGGCTTTAGAAAAATGAAATTAATTCTGCCATCATAACAAGAAGCAGATTAGATGAGAGGCTAGAAGCTCAGCTACTTGGTGCCTGGCCTTGCAAGTTCTCCTGGAGGGAAAACTGGCATTTTCAGCCAAAAGTCAACCTCTTGTCATGTGAAGATGAGTGCATAGTTTCAGGGTCTATCATCCGAGTGTAAGGAAATACTGTGAAGCATTGTGGATGATCCCCAATTTTACTTTGTTTTAGTTAAGTTTGGGACTAAATTTCCACTGTAAAGTGTGCCATCAGTGTGATTGTTGGGAAAATAGGAAAATCTGAAATTAAACGTGTAGAAGTAGTGAATTGTCAACAAAAGATGGCATCAGGGACACCTGTTTTTAAAAGTAAACAGCAGGCTTTGTGTCTGTCCACAGAAGGAATGTCTTTGGAAAATCCTCTATTTTAATCAAGAGGAAACAATTTCTTCACCACATGCATTACACGTGATATTTAAATGAAGGCCCAAGTCATGTACAGAAGGTTCCTTGTTCCTAAGTACCATGTGGTTTTGAGTCTAAATTTAATGAGCGGAGAGTAAAATACCCTGAAACTGAACAGATGAAGCACTCACACAGCTTTTATGACAGTGATAAACTATCCAAGCTCTGTACTTCTTGCTTTATGATGCTTCTGTCACCTCCTCAATGAAAATGCCATCTTATTATGTACAGTGGGTGTACATTATTCTATATATATTCTAAATCATTTGACTATTTTGGCTCTCTATTAATGGCAAATTACAGTAAAACTCTAAAGGAAATGTCTGTGATGACTCTGTGAACACTGAAAGAATTAATTATGATTGATTTTGTTAATTAAGTTCAGTGGCTAATATCTTTACAGTAATGGGATGCTTAAAAGACAGAGGCAGTATTAAGTGTTGCACCTACAGTTGAGTTGAAGAGGTTCAGTGCAATGCGGGTATCTATCTCCATGTACAAGACAGGCTGTCAGGGAGTCACTTTTATTCTAGGCTCGTGTTTGAGATGAAACTTGTATGGTAAACAACTATCAAGCAAACCCTCCTTGTTTACGTGGCACTGAATAGTTTACATTAAAATGGTAGTTCTGCCAGTTCTATTTTCTCATTAGGTCTAAGGGTTTGGGATAGATTCTGGTCTTAGCTGTGTGGTTTACTTTCTTTCACTCATGTCCAGCTGTGTTAGCCCATCTACCTAGAGATAACTCAATCTTTTCCAATCAACACTGGTTTCCCAGGATCTCCTGCTTTCATGATACACTTGCTAGTGAATCCTCATGGAAGGTGTCCTTGCCCTCTGGTAATTGCCTTCACTCCTTATTCCCTGTTTCATCCCCATCTGTGTCCTCCCTTGAATTTAAGTTAGGAGAACAGGAAAAGGCTAAATCCACACACTGAACTCATTCTGTATGTGTGTATATATGCACATATATGCACTTCCATGGGCTTAGAAGCAGCAGAAGAAAGAATTTGTAATTGATATGTATTTTGCTTAAAAAAATGCAAAACCAATTTAGCATTGACAGAATCATGCAGCTGGATGGCATAAACTGACTTTGTCCTCGTGACAAACATACTTCAGATAAAATGCCTCAACACATAGATTCTTCTGATGCATTATGTATCATCTTGAACAGGCATCCTAATGCCCAGTATAGATTTTGCCTTGAAATTATTTTTTATAGCTGGGTATATGTTGCTTTAAAAGAAAGCTTCCACTTGCTATCTCTGTACCCTTGCAGAAGCTTGCCAAAAAAGGTTTCCCTCTTTTTCCTGCAGAATTATTTGTTTTTCCTGACACAAAGGAGAGTGCTTTGTCATTGTTTTCTGTATAACATTGATGGATTTCATGTTGAATGGGTATTGGGTTTTAGTTAAACATGACAGGGGAAGAGATTTATAGGCAGCGGCCGCAGAGGTTGTTTGAAAGGCCCAATAATGCTTCACTGCACAGATGTGTTTTCAGTGTTCTCTGATGGTAAAGAACCAACCGGCTCATATACACTCCACCCTCATTACGGAGCTATCCTTGAAAAGCCGAGTGTTAACAACTATATAGGTTTTCTTTCTTTGGAGTTTCAAAGTAAACAGGATTCAAGGAGCGGCCTTATGTCAGGAATGCTGTACTAATGAGGACAAATTATATTCTAATCAGGTTTCTCCATTATTAATTCACTGTTATTCTGCTCTCTTTTTTTCCCCTCTCCTCCTCTTTGTGTCCAATTTAAAGTTGCAGAAGAAACATGGGGTGGAGTGTTTTTCTTCTGGTGCTTGTTATTCATATTAAGTAGTCTGTTCTGCCTTTGGTGTGATGGTGGGTGTTAAGAATTTAAATCCCCCCTAATGCATTTACAGGATAATATGAATCACCACCCAGAAAAAAATCCTATATGGATCTCAATAGCTAAGGGATACTAGTGTGGTTTCAGTATATTTCTACATACAAAACATAGCTCATTCTGGTTCATCATGGTCCTACATGATTTCAGGATTTTGTTAGAGAGATTTTCGGATTTTGCTTCTGCAGAGAAATTTGAAGAAGCAATTAGGAATATATAATGCATTGCTATAATTGCATTGTTCTTTCTTTGTTCTACTGTAACTTTTACATGTTTTCTTAAACCAAATCATGAAACACTCTTAAAAGTACCATTAAAATGTAAGCATAATGACATAAAATAAATCTCACTTGCATGCATTGTATCTTGTTTATTTTATCTATGTCCCTTGGTTTTGGACCACGTATATTAGGCATTCCATCAGAAACTGCATACCAGCTCAGCTCTTATGGAGAATAGGTAGTGAACCATGCTAAGTGCCAGTTCACAGTATGTGTGTGCTCAGTTTCCACAACAGTCACGTTGTCATGAATCCTTACTATGTCTAGCAGATTTGAAGCATTCAGGGCTTCATTAGCACCTTGCCAGGAGCTGGAGAGCTGCAGCTAATACAGGAACATCATATTGGAAGGAATTGCTTGGGTCACTGAGTCCAGTCCTCTGTCATTGCAGGCTACCACATCATATAATTCCTTTCATCAAATGATCAAGCTCTGTCTTAAAAGAAGTTTGCTACTAATAGCACTGGTTTGATTGTTAGAAACCTCCTTCTCTTTCTTAGCCTAAGTAGGTATGTTGACTATTGACACCATTTTTTCTTATGCCAGCATTGTCCGTGGTTTTAATTTGTTCTTTATTATCTGCCCCAGTTCCATTTTGTGTTTGTCCCCCAGCAATCATCTCTCTTTCATTTTGCAAGGCTCAGTTGACCAAGCTTGTTCAGTCATCTCTTGCAAGACGGGCTCTTTCTTCCTGTGATCTTCCTATTAGTAGGTCCTTCTCTCCAGTTCAAAATACTCTTTCTTGAACATTGGTATTCGAATTTGCACAACATAATCTGGATGAGGACTCAGTAGGAACTGGTATCATGGCATTAGTACATCCTAACCTTCACTAGAAAAATCTAACCTGATGAATAGAAAAAAATTACTTTTGACCTCGTTATACTGTGTTGGTGGTTTACAGCAAGAACACTGACTTCCTTCTCCTTATTTGTTTCCAGCCGATGAGATCCCATATTATAGCAGAGATTCTTGTTAGTTCCCACAAATCCTTGCACTTGGAATTCTTTAATTGAGTCCCTTTTCCTCCCTGAGGTCATCAAATATTAGTAGGATCCTCCTCTGTCTTGAGGCTGAGGCATGCAGATCTGCATCTGTTTAAGGAGACACACCAGAAAGCTCCCCCAAACTTCCCCAAAACCCAAGGAGTTTGCTCTATGATGTTGCTTGTTACTTCTGTCTTCTTTCAGAGTTGGAAGCTAATTGCTCGTTAGGCAAGCTCGCCTGGATTGAAAACACACAGTAAAGAAAACTCTTACAGTAATTGAAGAATCATGATGCATTTGGGTCTAAATTTTGGAATAAGATGGATGGAGTTGAATGCTTTATTTGTGTGCATAATAATAGCCACAATTGCTCATACAGATAATTAGGTGCACTAGATTACCTTTAGTCAATCTGTAGATGTCAGTCCAGAAGTACACTGTCAAGCGGGGCATCAAGCTAATTCCTTCACATCTTCTGTCATAAACCCAATTATAAAATATATATGGGATAAATTGATGCTCTGCTGTCTTTGTCATCTTTGTCCTGAGCCTTTGAGATAATTACATATTCTGTAAAATGGAGTGATCCCTCTGGAGCTTGGTTTATTCACGAGTGAATTAACCGTCAGGAAACACTTCCCCCATCCACAGTGGTTGTACAAGCTTCCATAACTTCCTACAAAGGATTGCTTACCCTTCAAGGTGTGCTTACCCTTCAAGCTGTGGCCTCAAATTGTGCCAGGGGAGGTTTAGATTTGGATAGTAGGAAAAATTTCTTCACCAAAAGGGTTGTCAAGCATTGGAACAGGCTGCCCGGGGAAGTGGTTGAGTCACCATCCCTGGCGGTATTTAAAAGACATGTAGATGTGGCACTCAGGGACATGGTTTAGTGGCAGACTTGGCAACTTAGATTTATGGTTGAACTTGATGATCTTAAAGGTATTTTCCAACCTAAATGATTCTATGAATCATTTCCACCCACTCAGACTTCTTCCCTAGCCCTGCACAAGAAGCGTCACAACTCAGTCCCCACAGGTTGTCTAGGAAGTAGGGTTCATGTCTGTTCTAGGATCTCTCATGATGATTGATGCAACTTGTATTTAATTCCTGCTTCTAGTCCCAGAAGGCATTTCTTTCAGTTTTGTTACATGCTTGGGTTTAGGACATCTTTAAAGGAAAGGAGATCCCGAAAAAATTATGCAAGGCCCCTCACCCTCCTGGTCTTCATGCAATGGACTGTCCCCTCATGCAATGCAAGTAGAGGTGACAGTCAACATGGAGCTCACTGCAGGACTGGGACCTGTTTTTGAGATATAACTAACCTGAACTGTATCTGCCTTTAGTTCTTAGATATCTATCCTGAATCTGTGGTCTTCATTGTTATAAATATTTAAATATTTTTATTCCTATTAATGTTTTATAATATTATTTATTAAATAGTAGAGTTTAGAGCAATTTGTCATCTGAATAAAAATAGTGCATATCATTTAAAGTCCAGCTTGTGCTTCAAAGTATCAATGTAATACAATGTGTTCAAGATGTTTTTTTAATGCTTATTTCCCCCTCAAATTGGATGCTGGCTTTCAATTTGAATATTGAGCTACCTGAACTGAATTATTTATCAACTTTAATTGGATTTGCAGACAAGTCATATTTGCACATCTTTTCTAGGAAAAATGGAATTCTTTCTGGGAACTTTTTAAAAACACCAGGTTGAGGACATACAGCTAATTAACTTCACATTTCCTGTCAAATTCATTCTTTTTTTTTTCTTTTTTTTTTTTTTTTCATCTAGAAAACTAAAATGTGGGAAATTATGTTGTAGATCACTGATTCTAAACTAAAACATGTTATAGCACACATCTTCAATCTAAAGTTAAGTAGTTTTTGATAATTATTATTATTTGTATTTCTGTATTACTTAAATTCTCCAGCTAAGGTATGAGTCCTGTTATGTTAAACACAGAATGAGACTCCCTTTCTGAAGGAGTTTACCACGCGGCTGTCAGAAGCAGCTCATGTCTCCAACCACCTGCAGAAGCCAGACGGTGGAAAGTTTCTACAGAGTCACCTTGCCCTACCCTATCTTTTTCACAGGCTGACTCAAGCTTATTTTGGCCACAACACAGCATCAAGCCTGAATTATGCTATTCACCCTGAATTACATCTATGTAATCATTATTAACATATTTTCTGGTTCCTCCAGTATGCACTGCTGCCAAAGTTGAAGAAAACCACTTCTGGGTGGAATTTGTAGTGTGACACTATGGAAACTATTGGAGAATTTGAGACAGGTGTCTTTGCCTATAGGGCATCCTTCATTGCTGGCAATGTGTGGATTGAGTTTTAAATGTTACTTTGAGGCATGGGAGATTTGTAGCTAATTTCCAAATACAGTCCACGCAGTTTATGATTAAAAAAAAAAGTGTTAATATGTTAATCAAAAAGAACATAAAATTTATGCAGTAACTCATAACTTTATACAATGATTACATGTAACTACATTGTTATTACAGTCTCAAAATTACAGTATAATTATATTTAGTTAATTCCAAAAGCAATTGCTGCGTGGCCAGAATTAATTTATGTAAACCTAGACTAAGCATTGAATTGACTAGGAAAGTGAGGTAAATCTAATTGAGATAGATTGTGCAAACCTCATCAGCAGGGATATTTAATGGCAAAGAGAACAAAGAATTAAATAAAGCAATGCAAAGGCTATTCAGAAGAATAGATATATGAGATAATAGGCCTCTCCCTCTCTGATGTCATCTGTCTGATTCAGTGACTCATTCCCTAGTATTTTGTTAGTTGGCTGCTGGTTTGCTTATATGTAAGTATATATACTCTTATGTATATATGGAGGACACATTTTGCCATTCTTATACAGGGTTTTATCCTGGTATCACACATCCCACTTCCAAATGCTGGTGCTCTGCAAAATCAGGAGGATAGTTAAAGACTTCCTTGCTGTCCCCACCTCATTTATCATTATCTGTTATGATTCTGTGATAAAATCCTGATGAGCCAGAAGAACTATTTGCTCTTAAGTGTTCAAATCAGTTGTCTAAGAAAGGGGAACTTGTAGAGGTGCCATTGGGTATTCAAGACCTGCATGGGACTGGAAAATACAGTGTGGGACCTATGGGGGTTTCACACTCTTCTGAAGTCACATGTGAAGGCCAGGTGTGAAACCCAGAGTATCTTAAAATATCATTAGATGACTATGGGTTGGCAACTGAATCAAACTACAGGCTACGTTACCCCGATGGCTGAAAAGAAGGCTGAAGACCATTTCTGCATTTCCCACTCTGAGAGCAATCTCCTAGGAACTGCTAGGGAGCCTGAGGGTTGTACTTAGGATGAGTGTTATTATATCAGCTGATAATTTCCAGTTTGCAGAACACAGGCTAGTTCTGACCTCATCCCTTGATTGCATCCTTTGATTACATCCCTTGAACCAGCTACAGAGAAAATAGGAGGCACATAGCAGCTTTCCATCAAAGAGACCCTGCATAGCAGGATATTGAAAGGATATTAAAATGGTTTTAATGTAGAGGAGGATTTGAAGTAAATAAAATATAATGATTTTTTTAAAGAAGGAAATCTGAAAAATCAACTTGTTCCTGTAGGTTACTTTCACTTTTAAAAGCTGTAACTTCATATTGATCTTCCTGTTAGTGCATGCATGATGCTTATTGCCTTACAATCTTTATACTGGTGTGATATTCTTTTTTTGGTATGCTGATCTGCCATTTAATTATATAAAACATGTAATTTTTTTGATTTTCCATACAGATCTTAGATGATCTTGGTGCTTGGATTTCAGTTATATATCTGAATATACTTCTGAAACTTTAAAGCAAAACTTTCTTGTTTTTATATAGCAGCATTGTGAAATGAGGGACTCTAACTTCTTATTTTTTATTTAAAAAATTGTATAGTTACATTGTTAAATAGTGCTTCAAAACAGGAGGAGAGAATATGCATGGGTGGAATTTTCATCCAAAATTGGGATGTGGAGAGTCAGAGGCAGAAAGAGATGGAAGTCCTATTTTTGATGGCAGAAGCTGCAGTATTGAAGTGGTGAGTCTAGAGGATGGCAGACTAGAGGCAGATGGGCAGAGCAGATGATAGGAGACCAAGGAAAGTCAGGTGTTCACATTTTATAATAAACACAAACAACATACTATTTCTTTGGTGTTCATTATCACTTAGGAGTTAGAACTGCTGACTGTCATGCCAGATGAGTGCTTATAGCCATGATTAGAGATACAGCGAAGTTCAAGCCCATTAGTTCATGAGCTGTGAAGTTCTGCTTTTGGAATCATACCGTAAGCAGAATGAGCATAACTCTGAGTTTAAAAGAAAAAATATTGATCAAAAGATGAATGTCTTATTACTTAGAATTATATGCATATCCTGGAAATTTGACCTCCTATGGACATGTAGAGAGAAAAGTGGCAGCTTAAAAAAGTTGTATTGATGTCTGGGGGGATTATTTTGGCTATATGAACACCGATCAATGGATCCACATGTTATAGTTGAAAAGGTTGCTTTTTCAGTAAAATAAGAAACCAGATATGGTGTATGTGGTAAAGTTTAGCAAGTATTCACAGAGATGTACAGCAAATTAACCTTTAACTCTTACTAACCTTAGAAAAATACTTGGTAGAAGATAGAGCAGTGTTTCCTATGGTGATTTGGGTTTTCTCTAAAGTATTCATACCATTGTGGATGCTTATGCTTAAAAATTTGCTTGAACTTTCCTATGATTCTCTTTTCATGCCATTTATCTTTATGGAGCAAAAAAAAAGATGGTACCACCACATACGTTTGTGTTGGAATTACGTAACTTGTAAGGAGTCATAATCCAGATAGTTTGTTAGAAATACTTAAATAAATTTGTTGAATTTATGGTGTTACTATGAAATACAGCAATAGCTATAAATGTGCATTAATCAAAAGTGAAAAACCAAATATCACCAGAAATACTGGCTCTTTGTTTCTCATCTACAGTTTACTCACAAGAGTTTGAGGAGGAGCTGAAAACAAATCATTTAGGGGCTTTGCATACATATGATGTATTCCTCAAGTGTGGCAGTGTCAATTCAAAGAAGGTGCCTGGAAAACCCATCCAAGTGGCATGCTATGTTGTATCAATGTGCAGGATTGTAATGCTTTTAATATCCAGACCTCTGACCTCATACATTTATGATGTATATAGTCAAACAGTAGTGCAGAACGCTGATTGGAGTGACTAATAATTCCAGTGGAGTGATTACAACATAACAGTGTCAACATGTACTGCTAGGAGACTCTTAATCCTTGGACCATTAATATTATACTGCATGTAACAGTGTTGCATGTCAAGATATACCACTAGCCATGTGTGATACTCATCACTGCGATCAAAAGACACAAGGTTGTGATACCTTCCAAGTTAATCATCCTAATGTTTTGATATTACTTGGCTAATATTAAATACCATTTAGATACAGAGAAAGGGTAACAGCACATGCACAGTTAGCTGAGAGCTTGACTATGAAACTCAGACATACTGATAAGCCTTTGTAGAAGTCACCCAATGAACGCACTGAAATTATTTGTGCAAGCAACAATTCAGTCCAAAAGAATATGGGTTACATAATAGCTAGTAATATCAAACGTTGTACTGTGCTACCAAAAACCCCATACATTATGAATTTACAGTATCTGTGGATTACGCAGATGTCACTGAGAATTATGTCAGATCTGACACAATATAGGTCGAGAATGCCTAGATGACATTTTAAACAGTCCCCAAAACTCCTGCTTGTCATCCATGTCAGAAATAAAAGACCTTTAAATCTTGACCCAGCCCTAATGGTAGTCTATGGCTGCATGCAACGGTAAACGCTGAACTTCAGATTTATGGCCTCTGTGCATGGTGCTCTCCCAGTGTTGGAGTTAGCCCCTCAGCAGACCTTAAATGCCATAGGACTGGAGGAACAGATTCACAATAGCAGATCTGACTCTGAGGACTTCCCTGCTGAAGCCCCAACACCTGCAGCTACTGTTGCTTTGAAGTAGAGTTTTGGGGTGCTCAACACAGATATAAATCAGGCACTTACTGTTTTCTATGACTTTCTCTCATGGTACCACAGGGGTAAACCTGAAGTAATTCCAACAGCTTCAGTGGTTGCTTTAGATTTATACCCACATAAACAGGAGCCCTATTTGCCCATTGTTTCTAAAATACTGTGTTTCTCTTTCATATCAAACTTCAGTGGCTTATTTTATATTCCCTTACATCACATTTTACCACAGATATCCAGCAATATTGTTTCTCTGAGTAATAAAATTATTCTTTAGTGCATGACCAGACTAAGGGATATTGTGTCTTTTAGACATCACGTATAGACAAGAAAATATAAATGAGAGTTAATAACCATCAAATGTGTCTATTTCCTTTTTCTATAAATTAGAGCATGCTTTCCTACTGAATTTTGCAAGAAGGAAAACAGACTCCCTCCTGCTGATGTGGGGAAGCAATGCTAAATCTCCCTAAAGATTCACTCTGGCTTCTTACAGCTGTATGTTAGTACCTTTTTATATGCAATTTTACTTCATTTAGTCTTTAAGGTTGTGCCTGAGGTTAGTTTAAAAGGTTAGTTAAATGTTAATGGATGTTAATGCTGCAATTAAATTGTTAAATCAATTGAAAACTGTGGCTCCATCTCTATCTGTGTTAGTGCCGGCCTGAGTTGCATTGGCGTATAAATTAAAAGCTGTAAATCTACTGAAGTCTAATTAGAGACCAAATTTCTCATTTATCTTATTTTCACAGGACTGTAAGCACTGATAGATAATCAACGAAGGGCTAAAACTTTTTAACATTAAAAAACTATTTTATCTATTTCTGGACTCAGGTGACTGATTATAATTCAGATCCAATTACTGTAAAAGGTCATATGTGAAATGAAGTTCTTACAGACACTACAAGTTTTATTTTACAAGTTTGCATACAGTGCTGCAACATCTACGTCCCAAAAAGCAAAAGTAAATACACTGTAAAAGATTATATAAAAACGCTCTTCAATTAGCCTCCCTCAAGTAACCCTTTGAAGTTTGTGATCTTAATACACTAGCGCATCTAGTCTCCAATACTGCAGCACATGCTTAAGCTTCCCAGGTTACACATATGCATAAGAACCTTGTTGATTCTTGTTTTCAGTAAGTAAAAATAATTAGCAATACACTTAAATACATTTGCCATAGATACAGCATTGCAAATTCTTGAATTGGTGAGGATGATTATTTCCATTGTTATGTTAAATTAGCTACTGGCAATCTGCCATTTGGAAAAAAAAAAAAAGCCCAGGCTATTTTATCTAGGAAGGTCTTGAGGAAAAGGAGATGCTGATCTTAATCCATCTTGCAGTGCCACAGTTTTGAGGATGTTTTCATGCAATAAAAAAACATGCTACTTAATCTTAGTTTCTCAAAAGTTAAAAGCGAAATTTGATCATGCTGCTTCTGTTGGTTTATTTTTCCAACACCCCCTGTGATTCTCCAAAGTGTAGATCTTAAAGCTGCAAAAAGGCCAACAACAGATTGCAGTATGAGCATAGGGAGCAGCATCAAGACTCATTAGTTTACAAATAAACCACAAGACAAATGTTTAAAATGTTTGTAGGTTCCAAATCACAGTTCTAAAATTGCATGCTTTTGGTCATGTAGGAGCGTTAGAAATGTTACAGTTTTACATGTTGATTTCTTTTTTGGTGAGTGTTCTTGGAGCACTCGGGGAAACATGTTTTGCTTTGGGGGGGAAAAAAAAAAAAATTCCTCTGTCCTAACCAATTAAGACTTCATGGAAAGAAGTCATACGCTAGTATTCTGCTAGAAGGCCTTCTTCCAAAGAAGCGTCAGCTCATGTCCTTTCTAGTGACTTCAGCTAAATTTCAACATTCATTAAAACACAAAAAGAGATCAAATCTGAAAATGAATTGCTGAGTGACTTGAATGTTCTGAACTTTTCTCTCTCCTAATTTTGTCACAAATTCAGATCTTCTAAAACCATCTTGATCACAGACTCTGCAGGAAAAATGCCATGTTATGTTCTGTGTCCCCTAGAGCAAATGAAAGGATGTTCTCTTTTTATTCTAAATGGTGCACGGATTTCCTGACAGCATTTTCTTTCTTATTTGCATCAGTTTCAGTACTCGCAGACATGATATACCAAATTGCACCAAAAAAAAGTTGTAAAAGAACGATAAATAGTCAGATATCTTCAGCGATTTAAGTGGGGACACCAGCTGTGTACTATTTTGTTAAATAGTGCTTTTCCAATGATTTTGGTCCCTGATTAGTTTATCTTTCAGATAATTATTTATCTATTTTTGTATCATAGGAGTTCTGCATCTTCATAAGAAATGAACAGGACCATTGCTAACAGTGATCATAAATCACTTCTGCTAAAAGTTTGCTCTTCAAAATTGTAACTTTCTTTCCTTTCACTTCATTGGTAAAAACAGACAGCAAAGAACGAGAACTCTTTTTACCAAGTGCTCAGAGTAGTAAATAGTTGCCTTAAAGCAAGACATGGTGTCATAAAGCAGGATATAAAAATAATAATAGTTGATAATTAAATAGCATGTTTCATCCATAGAAAATGGAGCTCTTAGCAAAGATGACTAAACAGCATTATCCATTTCCTTAATACATCTCCTCTCCTTAATAATGATTTGACAAAAAATATGCCAACTTTAGCCCACTTTGAAAATAGTCTAATTACACCAAACTTTCTCTATTACTTTCTAAAAACTTGGGTTTTGACAACAACTCTTGTTTAATTTCAATAGAGATTTGAGAAAAACTCATAGTCCTTTATGTCAAAAGAAGGAACAACTCAGATACAACCAAATGCACTGTCAAATTGGTGACGAGCTGCATTGTAAAAGAGAAGCTGAAGTTAACACAAGAATTGGAGAGATCTGAGTATTTGTCCTTAGTAGATCTAAGGCCTGTTGAATTCATAGGGAATACTCTCAATTCTGTAAGAACTTGTAGGCTGGGCAGGTTCTTTGCAGGCCGATTACTTGGCCGGGGAGACTTTAACTGCTGATAAAATACTGGACTGGTGGATGGGTTTCTTGAACGGGGTGTGGGAAGGAAAAGCTACTATCTTGGGAAGTTGATTGAGAGGTCACGGCCTGATGTGAATCCCAGCATTTTCATTTGAGGCGATCATGAAATCAAGAATGTAGGATTAAGGGACAAATTACTGAGTTATATATTTGCTCTACCAACTTACGCTTTGCATGTTTTATGGCAGATTTACAAAAAGGAGAAATACCTGAAGCTAAATAGTATTTTGCCATAGAACAATATAACGGTCACACCCTTCATGAAAACTCACTGTGGTGTATTTCTGAAGAACCTGAAAGTTATCCACAGATGAAAGAATACTTTCTTTTTTCATTGTTCTCGTCTTGTTTACTTTCATTGCTGCTTTTACTTTTGTTTTGGGAGGCAGAGGAGTTCTTATCTTGCTTTGTCTGCCTTCGCTGTGCAGTGTCATTTCTGGACATAACAGAAGTATTCCAGCACCATACTGTGGACCCAGTGGGAGAAGGGCAAAATCTGGAGCAGTTGAAAAAAGGGCTTGCCATGTTCATTATTTCAAACTTTATTTTTCTAATTCTGTTCTGATCTAGTACCAAACAGCTACTATTTGAAAGATTTTCTTTGTCATAGTGAGTCTCCCCAGCCTGTAACTCGGACACGGAAACCTTCCTCTGATTTTGTAGCCCTCAAAGAGTGCTCCAGGAAGTCTTTTCTTCCCTTTCTCTTTGTTAGCCTTTAGCCTTCACATAGATTTTGTTGTGTGAATGCCTAAAGAAAGGCCCCGATTTTGTGATTGGGTCAGATGTTGCTCTTGGTCTGTCTATTTCCATGGCTGTAGTACATATGGCATGAAATTTCAGGGGAGAGGTGTTACATACCTGTGTGAGACACATGGTTTTATCAGTTTTATCTGTGGCTGAATCAATCTGACAACTAGCTGCTGCTTTGCTTGGGCCAGCACAGGCCTCGGTGGGCCCTACTGTGCTAGTTCAGGGAGCTACATGGGCAAAGATTTCTCCCAACTAAAGCAGCAAATCATTTTCTGCTGGACTCCATCTATCAGAAAGTGCAAAAACAACCACCACCCTCTGTGCAGAGGAGGAGAGTGATGGGGAAGCGTTGTTCCTTTTGGTAACAGTCCACACTTAGTCTCACTCAGCAGTATCATAAACCTGTATCCAAAAGAGCAGCTTCTTTGTGAGGTTATATTTTGTCAGGAGGGGGTATACTTATTGTTAAAAAAAAAATAATCCAATGTCAATATGAAACAGTGGTCTTTTGGACAAGGTTTTATCTGATGGTCACCACCCTGTCTATTGCCAACTTCAGCAGGATTTCAGTAAATAGCTTGGTGCTATTTGCTTGCTGGGCAAAAGCATCTCTAAATGTCTGGATTAAAGTACTGGTAAGAGAAAACATTTACAGGTCTAAGTTTGTTCCCCAATGGGTAATATACTAGGAGGCAGATAAAATCATCATGCAGTCTTTCATGACTAGCAGTGTCTGGTAACACAGCAATGAGTGCTGAATGTCTAGATAAAAGAGTAAGGCACTGGAATAGCAGGGGATACTGCAGATCAGCACTGAAGTACATTGATAGAATTACTCCCTGTAAAGGGAACTTGGACTGCATCTGTCTGGAGATATCTGACACTCGTCAATATTGTCATTGTCTTGCTTTCATGGGAATCAGATATTAATTTTAAAAGCCTAAATCCAAGCTAAAACCAAGAAAGATAAGCGTATTTTAAGCTGTCGCGTTTAGTCTCGTGACACCAGCAGCAGTGCTTCACTGGAATCTCTGCAGGCATGTTGTTTGCTTCAGTAATTACGTGAGAATGACGAGGGACAGAATGTGTTAAGCAGAAAGCAAAAGTACAGAGAATGATGCCCATCCATTAGGAGCTGATAGTGGGATGGCTCTTGGGAGAGATTCTTGTCTGTGACTATCCGACCTCTAAACTGTGATGATAAACAACAGAACTTGAGAGCAAGGCAGGTGACATTGCCTGCCTGATTCTGGAGATAGCAGCTCCCTATGAAAGTCAGTCAGTCAGTTTTCTTACTCTTCCCTTCCAGGAAATAGTGTGCCTCAGCAGCTCCTTGAGACAGGAATTCCTTTTTTTTTTTTTTTTTTTTTTTTTTCCAAATATAATTTCGGTGTTTTTCTGAATGAGAGCTATTTGTAGTGTGATCATTAGGAGTTCCCCTTCCCTCCATCCCTCATCTCCCTACTGCTGTGCAAGCAGGAGCTCTCCTCTCTGACAACAGGGGCCAAGGTGGTGGTTTGCAGCAGAGAGATTCAAACATTTGTGCGATCTGGCTGTTTTCAAACAATCCAGGCTCCTGCAAGCCTTACCAGCTGTGACTAATAGTGAAGGGAAGGGGAAAAGAAAGCTTCTTGGGTCTGCAGGCTTCAGACAGGCAGGCTCTAGGGGAAACAAGAGAAAGCCATTAACTAACCACAGTATTATCTTGATTCTCTCAGAGAAACGAGGTAGGGACGGCTAATGAACTAGCCTTAACGTTTCAAACTGAATGCACCTCTGGGAGCTCTGCTAGAACAAACAGTGTGACAGATCAATGCCTGATGCCTATATCAAGAGAAAAGGTTATTTGCTTCTCTAAGGAATTATAGGATTAGTATATTGCTATGATACACTTTGTATCCTTTTCAAAATATGGTTTTATGTGTTGTGCTTATTTTTATTTTCTAAGTTGTAAACTCCATTAGTGTGACCAGTAAAAATGAAAGGCAAGGAAATTAATTCTTTTCTGCCCCTCTCTCATTCCTAGGATTGCCAGGATCCTTTATGTTTGGGAGCCTAAACATGCACCGTTTGACTGTTGTATGCACCTTGCCCAAGGAGAGAATCACCTTTAGAAAGATTTTTAAAAAATTCAGTTTAGAGCAGTGTCACCTGGTTGGGACCCTATGAAAAGTCTTGGTAGGAGGCAGATTCTTAATAAAAGGGACGTTGTGTGGGGAAGGTTTCGCTTACTATCTGCTGCTGTCACTGGTGTCTTCTGTGTCCTTTGGCAGTTCAGTCTGTCCAAGCTTTAGATGCCCATCTCTAAAATGGAATCTTTCTTACTGTTGCTGCTTGTCTGTCTTTACTATTTAGATTGAAAGCTCCTGGACAGGATGTTCTTCCTATTTATACCGTACCTAGCACAATGAGCATAGATCCCTGTTGGGAGTTTTTGAGAATTTTGTTAATATAACAGTAACCTCGAAGTGTAACACATTTTGTAAAAGAGATGAGAGGAAATGACAGAGATGAAGGCGGGAGCTGGAAGTTGTTTACCATATAAAATGATTAAAATTGGTAGGCTTTGTGGGCTAGGAAGAGGTCAGGCTAGCTTATTCTTCATCCTTGTGCCTTGTCCTTTGGTGCTTAGAGCGATACCCAGCTAAGAGGCTAAATAGTCCAAGTGCAGCAGTCTTACCTTCTCAACAGGAGGTGGAGTTGTTTTTAACTGCTGTGTATGATTTCGCTAAATCCTTTGATATTGGCATTTTTCTTTAAAGCTAAAGCTCTTGAAAACTATTTTGATCAATTATCTCATTCAGGAAGCTGCTGTACATATATAACCATAGATACAAGCTTTGGTCAAGCTATCAAAGTAATTTTCATTTTTACAAATTATTACTTTAATGGGAATTAGATGATGAGTGAATTATTGTTTCTTTAAAAAAAAAAATCTCCAGGTGATTTGTCAAGAGATAATTGTCTGAGTATCAGCATTTAAGGAGGTCTGCATTTCCTTTTAGGAAGGAAAAATGTTAAATGCTTAAATTAAAATAATGTTGTAACTTAGAAAATGGAACAAAATTGCCTTTATCTCCCCCCAGTTGCACCTAGGAATTAAGTCATAAAGTGATACATATATCCCAACTTAATTGCTTTATGTCAAATTCTGATATTTTCATTCTGGTTCAGTAACTGTTACTTCATCCATACTTCTACTGATGTCAGTGGAACTACACGTGAAATAAAGAATGATTCAGTGTGAGTAAAGCCATCAGAATTTGGCCTTTTGAAGTTAATGTGAGCTTTGCTATTGACTTCATTGGAGATGAGACATTGTTCTTTGATCATCTTCTGAAAACCACAGTTGAGCTTTGTAGGTTTTAACCAAATATAGCACACTATTGTTTGGTTCAGGACAGATACTACAGAATTTTTCGTGTAAGGTACAAAGTAATTTTTCCTGGATCTTGCGTTCTGTCACAGAAACCAGTGTTACTAGGGCTTTTGTAAGCTAATGTTTATTTTTAAATTAATTTTCTAATGCAATAAGTTGAAAAAAAGTAATAATTAATACCAAAAAAGAAAATGACCAATTTCTGAACAGCTCTCCTTTATTTATGTGTTTGAAATCGTGGTGACGCTTCTACAGCCATTATGAGTTGGGGGAAGGAAAATACGATTAGGGAGGTCACAAGATCCAAATTTCCTCTGTGTGTAAGGGAATGAGGTTCATTATATGAAATATAATATTGTGTTTTCAGTCATCTTCTGCGTGCACTCAGGCAAAGCTCTCATTCAGAACTGAGTCGGGAATTGGCCCAGTCATAATGAAATGTGAAATCTTCTAGTCACAGAAATTCAAGGAACATGCATGTACAAGGAGGAAAAAAATCTAAATTGATGTGAAATGTTGACATCCTGGAAAGGTGGATGGATGAAGTAATTCTTGTTTGCTAAATTTTTTTGAAAGCGTCTGCGAAGCAGTAGTATTTCAGTGCAAGGCACTAACTAAGCTTATTTTATTATTTAAATCAGAAGTGGTCTAAATCAGGCTGGTTTTACTCGGGTAGACTGTCCCAAAGAAACAATTAATCATTATCCCTCTATCGTCTCATTGAAGGCAACTCAACCAGTCGTCTGAGTTACACGTTTTAGAACCGGGAACAAATTTCTCAACAGTCTCCTCATGTTTGCCACTGATAGACAGCCATGGCTTCACCAGACTCAGTGGCTCATTGTAGCTTACTAATAAAGTTACTATAGCTGTGCCTGTCTGAAGATATGATCAAGGCTAGGTTTGCAAGGAGAGATATTAAAGATTTTGCTGCTTCCCACAAACTTTGTCATAGTAACATAAGTAGAGGAAACTGAAATGTCCTTGTTAAAGATTATACTTTTTTCAAATTCCCAGTAACAAGAAGTAATTGATAGCAAACTGTTTTGGGAACAATGTTGGGATATTCTATCAGCCCAGCTCCTTCATTATGTGCCTCTAACTGTTACCACATTCTGGAGCTTCCCAGTAAAATGCGAAGGAGTGTGTGAAATCTCCCAAGCTCAATACAGTGGTTATCCAAATGAACTAAGTGAATAAAAATTTGGTCCAAATCTCTACTGAAGTTAGAACGGACTTAGGTGCTTACATCGACTCTTTAGTTTCATTTTACTTCTTTATTTTTGTAATGACTAATGGCACTGTATGCAGCCAGGAAGCTCATTTCCCAACAAAAAGACATTCTTTCCTTCTCCAGATATGTTTGAATGCCTCTGTTAATGCAATCTTCAACAAATCTACAATTTTTGCAAAGTAGAACTTTGGCAATTTATAAAATAAAAAACATTTTCATTAAACTTCACCTTATACCAAATATATAAAATATCCATTTTAACATAGGGCAAAGATTTTGTAATGTTTCTAGGTATTACAAGGTGTGTTTATGTATTCTTTTCCTGTTTCTTGCTTAGTTTGGACAAGGTCAGTTCAAAAGTCCTTGTTTATGTATTTTTCAATGGTCTCATCTTACTTTTTTGTGTGTGATGCAACTAGGGAGAGGTTACCCACTGAGACCATTTGCTGTATGGATGAACTTGTAGACGATGGCATATCAGGGAGCTTCTAAAGGAAATATTATATCGTCCATCAAGGCAATCTCAAATTTCCTGATTGCATATATTTAAATAGGATAAGCTCCAGTTACCTAAGCACTTGTTTTGGCTGTAATGGAAGATAGGAGACTAACATGGACCATAATGCTCATCTCATCCCAGCCCATCAAGGTATATGAAAATAAATCTAAATACTTATTATTAGAAGAACAGGGATAGTGGAATCAAGTCTATGCAACTATAGACAGAAAAAAAAAAAAGTTTAGCTGCATCTGGTTTAAGATTATACCTGTTCATTGAATACATTCATCAGTGTCTGGTTTTGTATTTCTTCTTCCTCATGATACCCCAGATAAGAAGTGGTAACTAAGTCTTAATGGTTTTAAAACTTTCTGTCTGTAACCATAAAGTGACCATTTACAAATTGGAATGCATTGTTGAGTGGGGATCCAGTTCCTTTCTCTGCCAGACATGTCAGTGCAGGTAGATCTTTGAGTTAAGACAACAGCAGACCGTTGAAAAGGTAGATTTTGTGTGTGTGTGGTGGTTTGCTGTTTTTTTTTTTTTTTTTTTTTTTTTTTTTAAGCAGTATGCATGTTAGGAGTTTTATCAGAAGACAGCTGCTTAGAACAGCTGTCTGCTTATGCGCCCATCTTAGGAGAGAATGATTAATGAATTCACTTGGGCAGTGAGAAACTCAGTTCACTGATCCATAGTTTCAGCACAGGTATTGATGTGAAACTAATGAGAAATTTGATGCTCAAATTTGAATGTTTATTCCAATTACCAAACAACAGATCTAAATTAAAAAATAGCTTGAAACCTTAACCTTTTATTAGTAATGTGGAAAGCTGAACTGTGGCTTTGCATCACGTGATGCAGTCTGAAGACTCAATGCACTACCACCTACATTGTTTTGGGGAAGGCAGAGAGAATGGCTTCTCCTGATTGACTCTGCTACCTGATTGCCTACCTGATAATTGGAATCTTTTTCCTTCCACCCCTCCCACTCCAGTTTTTAACTTGCTATTTTTCCCAGGAATTAAACATGCGCTAGGAACTGAGCTGTAGGCATCCCCTACAGGTCTGTGAAAATACTGCATTCATTAAGTTCTCTGAGCTATGGTTGCTATCTGATTGTGGTGTAGAGACATGGGAGTCCCAGGCAAGGTCTGCCTTAAAATGCTTACAGTATCTATAAGCAAAGGATAGAGGAAAAAGGTAGATACTAGCTTTAGTTCTTAAGTAGGAAGTTAAGGCATGGGGAGATTAAATGACTTGTTGAAGGTTATATACAAAGTTTGTGGCAAAACTGGCAATTGACCTTTGATCACTGCTTTTTCAGTCCTGTGATGAATTGCTGTTCCCTTTCAAAGCTGACTTTTTACAGTGTTTCTATCAGAAGGGACTAACAAGAACTCTTGAAAGTTACTTGACACACTCAAGTGGTCCTGTCTGCTAAAACCTGGTGTTTCAGCAAAGGATAAATGCTTCTAATTTTCATACAAATCAGTGGCAGTTTGTAACTCTGCATCTTGCACGACCAAGTCATTTAAAAAAAAAGTTCAGAGGGAGAAATTTAGCATTTTAAAATAGGAGTGATTCATGAAAGTACTTATGGCTGGGAGAGAATTTCTTTGGAAGAATTTATTAATTGCACGTTCAAGACTGAACTTGGAATCTCAATACACTTTGCTTTACATGTCTGCTGTGCTAGCTTTTTCTTATTTCATGTAGGTATTCAGAAATGTGATGGTAATTCTATTCTAATAGAAATAAGCCAAGGCACTGAAAATGTGCAGCAAATGTTGTCAAATCCTGCATAACTGGTCCATCAAATGCCCATAAAGGAAATGGAAGATTTTACACTGATTACTGTTCAAGGATATCTATGAACAATTCAAATGCCTTTCCAGTACTTGGGTTCTCATACATTTGGTAGCAAAGCGGTGCTGGGGCAGGTGCTATCCACATGACCAGTTCTTAGCCTGTAAATTTCCTCACGGTGTCAAGTCACCTTCATACTTAGGTGTGATGCCTGCCCCACTTAGCCCATCCACCAAGGAAAGGCAGCACACATGGCAATTACTGTTGTCTCCCTCCTCTGAAACATTCCCAAAGCTGCCCTTGGCTCTGAGAATCATGGCATGTGTCTTGTGGCACTTGGCCATGCAAAAATTGCAACGCGTAAGTCAGGAAAATTATGTCTTATTGTAGATTTTAGGCAAGCCACAGGTGTAAAAACAAGCAGATACTTGTAAAGCAAACAACACACAATAAAAGGTCCATTTCTGAGAAAACTGTAGATTTGAGTGAAGTTAAAATTAAAAGTGAATGTGCAAGCATTATTTTTAGGTTCATATGACTATCAATTAGCTGTAACACTTTTCAATTTTAGCCATAGTGGAACAAGGTTTTATAGGCTGGATTAATCTCTGTTTCCTATTTAATTTTAGGAAGATAGTTTGTGAAATTGCTAATGTTAACAGTTTATCTTGTCAATGTGCTCACTTTTGGTGAAATTCACCCATTTGGGCTCAGGATCAGGGCAAGTCCTCACTTCATTAGAAAACTTCTGGCCCTGGGAAACACTAGTGGTGAAAAAATGCATAGAGGATCATGGACGGCAGGCTTGGAGGAGTCCTGTGCTGGGACAGACATGGTCACCGGGTCTGCGTTCATGCAGGTTCATAATCCATGCATTTCCAAAAAGAATTGGGCATGGATTGCTCAGGCCAGTGAAGATAGTTCAAGCATTTTTGTACATCTTTTTAATGGGCGTGGGGCCAGACCTACACTGGCAGTACCCAGACACTGGATCTGCAGCTGTGTGTTCAGAGGGTATGATTCTGTTCCTTTTCTCCTAAGGTCTCCATTCATTTCGTTATACAATAGCCACTGGGAGGGTTAGAGCACAATTTCCATCTTGTTCCCATTAGTTATTTGTATTCCAACATCAGCTGGAGACCTTTGTCAAGAGCTAGACCTTGTTGTACTTGGTGCTATGTATATCTGTAGCAGAATGCAATTCTTTCCCCACAGATATTACAGTTTTTAAACCTTGAGGTTTAGAGATATCTGCTCTATGACATACATAGTGACAAACTTCATTATTGTTTTAAGTCTAGCTAATGCCTAGAAAAATGCTGCTGGATCAGTCAGAATAAGGGCTTTAATTCTCCTGCTGGGTCTCTCCCTGTTGTGTCGTTTATTTGTAAAAAGAAAGTGCTTCTATTTTTTGTTTTAATTTCCTCTTTTCAAACTGAAGGTTTGGAGCTTCTTGGAATAAAAAAAAAAAAAAATTCTTTAAGCCTTTGTAAAGCAAAGAAAACTTTGAAAAGAAATGACCCAGTCCCCTCTTTGGTTCACACCTATCTGGTCAAAGAGTTCAGCTCTCCGTGGAGGCTCCCAGACCTAACAGCAGTCATGCGGAACCTGTTTGCTGGCTTTCAGGCTCGGCACTTTCCAGGGTGCCCCATCTCGACACGCCTGACATTCCTGGCCTGGCAGCCAAGAGGAATAAAACCTTTGGGGAGTACCTAAAATTAAATGACTCCTTTTGGTCAGATCAAGGTTGTTCACTTCAGTAACTCTGCTGCAACTGTGCCCTTCTCTCATTTAGTGGCTGTGGAAAAGCCTATTCTTCCCCTCGGCTTTTTTCCCTTTAGGGGCTTTAAATATGGTCCTTGAATTTTTCTTAGAATGCCAAGACTAGGAGAATAAGCTTCATTTTATGAAGAACAAGAGGAAAAAATAATCAGACCCTTGTTAGTGTTCTCTTATTGTATAAAGCATTGCTTGTACATGCATTCCCATATGGATGGCAGAGACAGTAGAGCATCCTCTTCGTTTATGTAAAACAGCCTCTTGATCTGCCACGTCTTGAACACCATTTTGTCCTTAATTTATTTCATGTTATAGTCGTTGTCCTATAGCTTTCACAAACCTGTCAGAGTTTGTCTGGGTTTTGGGGGGAGCATAGGGGATGGCAGAGCATGCTTCTCCCCATGAGCCTTCCACTTTGATAGCACTTATACCTCACAATTTATATGCATGTTTTTATCAAGGGGATCTTCAAAATGGTCTCTTAGCTGGAGGAAAGGGCCCGCTCTACAACTTTGATTCTGTAAGGTACTTAAGTGTGAGCCTACTTGACTATCAGCAGGACTGATATCTTGAAACTAGGCATGTGCTGAAATAAGTTGGTCAGCTGGTACTCATGTTTGAGTTACAAGAAACATCTGGTGTGTAAGAGGCTGTGCTAACCACTTCTGTGCAGTAGGACACTTTTTTCTTTACCTTAGCATTTTCTTCCACCCACAACCACCATCTATTTATTTTCCTTTGCCACTTAGCTTCATATTTCACCTTTTCTCCTTTCTCCCCACTCCATTTTGATCAATTCTTTCTTTCTCTTTTTCTCCTTTAAGGATTCTCTAGAGTGGAACAAACCCCAGTAGTATTTACACGAGTTCAATTTTTCAAGCCCTGGTCATTTTTTTTTTTTTTTTTTTTTTTTTAATGAGGAAGAATTAGCTTACCCAAGCCTAGTTTTAAGCATTTGGCATAAAAATTAGGGTTAAAACAAAATGATCTGAAAAATAAATGATAAACAAAATGAACATACTCATCAATGCCTCTCACTAGTTGGCTTTTCTGCAGCTTTGTACATTGATGCTAATCAGTATTATAAGAGAGGACTGTGCACTTTTGTAAAGATCATGAGCCAAACTGTATTTTTATTTTGAAACTAGGGATTGAGCTCAAGGATAGAAGGTCATGGGATGTGGGTTGCATCCCTGTATGAGACAGCATTGCCCAGCTCTTCCTGAATTCAAAACTGGAGGAGAACTGGGAATCTCTTGCAAATGCATCTCTCAACATGCTGCAGGTGCCTACATGTGCTTATGCCATTTTATGCCACCACCAGGCTGCAGACTACTCACTCTTGCTGAAAGTGTCCCAGCTGATAGCAATCTCTTACTATTTTGGGATATTAGTTTGCAATTCTTTGTCTGACAGAGTTCCTCAAATTTTGATGAAAGCTCTTGCTGTGCCCTGTTAATCCAGAAAGCTGTGTTGCTTTCTGAAGGTGAATGACATCTCTGCTCATGGAACAAGGGACTCAATCTTTCTCACCTGCATAGCTGTCCCAGAGTCCCAACTTCTTGTTACTTTACCAAGTACTGTGCTGATGCTGCTCCCTGGATTCAAGAACTGAAGAAAATGAGTGTTTTCTTGGGAAAGGACTGAAGACTTGGTCCATCATTACCAAAGTAGTGTCTGCTTGTCCTGATGCTTGGTTGTCTTTCCCAGTCTTGTTCTTCAAGATGTGGAATTCTGACTATTAGACACTCCACTCCTCTATCTATGTGAAGTTATTTTGATGATTCCGTACTTACTCTTGCAGGAAAACAGGGGTGCCCAGGATATCTGCAGCTGTTACTTTCATTGATCCTGTCACTAAACAAACCATGTACAGCTTACACATAGGCTAATAAATTAGGAAGACATGACAATAGTGTTGCCATGCTTTACAGATATTTGCAGATAGGAAGGAATGGTGATTTTTTTGGAGGCAGCAATTTTTTGTTGCTTTTCCCACCCTTGATAGAGAAATAGTTTCAAAATAAAAAAGGAAAATTTCATGTTGCATACAAAGGAAAACAAAATGAAGCTAAGAGCAATTAGGCTAGACAGATGAATAAGCTGCCTAGTGAGGTAGCTGAGTCACCATCATTAGAGGTGTTCAAAAAACAGGCTAGATAAAATCCTTGAGGGGGTCAGAGTGTATGGGAAAATCCTGCTCGATAGAGAAGCCTGACCCGTCTGACCCAGGAGGTCTGCTGCTTCTTCTGCGTCTCTTTATTTAAAAACAGAGTTGAATTCAGAGAGTAAAAGAGGAAAACAAAACCCAAGCCAGGTGCCCATGTCTGGTAAACAGTTTTCTTTTGTTCTCAGTCATGAGGGTTGCAAAAAAAAAAAAAAAGGGGGGGGGGGAGAAAAAAAATAAACCCTAAAATAAAAAATGTATGTGCAATGTTTGCAGAAGAGATGTGATAAAAGATCTATGTCTGCTTAGCAGAAAGATGGAGCATCTTTCAGCAGACCTGACAGAGCCCAGAGGGGAAATTCTTTTAGTGTGAAGAGATGGGGCACACAGGTGAGGTTATGCACCTGTGCAATGGAGAGAGAAAACAGGCAATCGTTCTCTCAAGGGCCTTCTGGGAGCGGGCCTGTGCAGCCCAGCAGTAAGCCTTTTGGAAATTCAGTGCCTTCACAATTTGTGAAAATTTGACCCAGTGACTGTGGTTCTCAGTTGTGCGTAAAAGCATGAAGATGGAAGCTTGGGCTCCCAGGGGCAAGGTCCAGCATTGACACACAGGGAAGTCTTGTGGCTGGTGTTGTTCCCAGGGTCAAGCTGATGATCAGAATCAGCCATGAAGAGATTCAGGCTTAAGGCAATAAAAGTTCAAGGAATCCCCAGAAGTCTTCAGCACGGCCACAGAAAAAAACCAAAAGTCACAACAAACCAACAGAATCTCACAGAAGGTGGTTCAGTTCGTCTTTGCCAATTTACTTTTTGAGGTAGGCCTAAGAGAGGACAGGATTCAACTGCTGAGGACTCCATGGGACAGATTCCCCCCTCCCTAAAGTTTTGTAATGCTTTGTAGAGCTGCATTTAACAACCCATCATATCTTTGTAGTTTAGCTGCCTAAGTTTGTAGTCTCATTACTCAGCCTGGCTTAAAATCTACTTCTCTCCCTGCCTGTGTCTGCAGTGTTCTAGTGCAACTGCTGTTGAGCCGTGATATCACCAGAAAGGGGATGCAATTGCAGCCAAAGACTTTTTGAAAGGCAGGTGCATGCTGGCCTTTTTCTCCATGTGCAGTCACTGACATGAATTTATTTCTGCAGGACAGCACCTTTCTTGGGATTTAAGAGTAGAAGTGCTTTCTCTTGAATGCCCAGATGTTACAGATCTGCAAGACTTAACTGATAGGCAAGAAAATAAATGAGGAGAGTGTTTTTCCATCTTTAACAGAAATTTAGAAACATTCTTCAGTCTTCCCGTGGCATTACAGTGAACGGTAAGAAACAGAGGGAAAACTGTTTTGTTAAATGCAGAACTTCAGATTTATTTTCTGCTAAGCTCCAACTAAGACAAAGCCTCCTTATATACTCAATATTTCCTGAATGCAGAATAAATAATAAAACACCCTACATCCCCCAGAAGCCTTATGATACTGGAATGAAAAAAAATGGGAACAGAAGCTAAGTCTTCAGGTGTTACATTCTTGCCAGTGGACAACACGACTTTCTGCTACAAATGCAGTGGGCACTGGTGTTGCACATGCATTGTTATCTGCTAACAGGAACTGTGTGAGCAACAGAGCTGGACTATTTTGCAACAGTTTGCTTTCAGAGCTGGTGAACTGCAGTCAGTGTTTATCACTAAGTTACTTCTCAGGAACTGGGCCAGATCAATACTGTATTCTTTCAGACCTCTCTTAAACCCAGCAGGGAAGGCAATCACAGTGGTGCAGAACTCTGCACCTTCTGGAACAGATCAATACCCTGACAGTGCTAAGCTTTGTTCCTTCACCAGCTTTAAGATGTTCTGCATGCTCTACATGATTGCTTAAAGGTTTGTTTTCTCTTCTTCCTATATGACAACACTGCTCCCTCCCTGATCTTTCCTAATAACATCACTGTAATTGCCTTGACATGAAATAGCAGCACAAACACAGATGCTTTGCTTTGAGGTGTTTTATCTCTATAAACATCTCTATTGGTTGAGGGTGTTGATTTCACTTTAATATGAAATCAAGAGCTTTTTTGTATGCCTTTTCTTATTTACATTGTTTTACTAAACTTGACAAACTTTTTGGCTATGGGGACTACATACAGGGATTGTATTGCAAGGTGCAATAGATATAATAATCTGTACTGAGTAAAGAGTATTAGCTTCAACTTTGTGTTGCTGAAGTCTATTTTAGTCTAACCCCATTCATCCATATCATCTTGTTTGTCTCAGAAATACTGCAGGGCAGTTACCTTTCAACTAGTGCTAGGTAGAAAAAATTAGCTTTTATTTTGTCCAAGCTGGATCTAGAACTCCTGCCCCTCACTTCTTTTTCCTGATGTCTGCTGTCATCTGAAGCTGCAGAACTTGTAGTTTTCCTTCAAAACCAGATCTGTTTTTCTCTTTTTGAGAAATGATTGCATGTAATGTAGTGTTAGCCAATTTAAAAGACAGTATTAGCCATTGCAAATTACCAGGCCTTTTTTCTAGAGCTGGGAAGTGCCTGTAGTTACAGAATTGTGTTTGGAAAAAGCTGATGTTCAGTGGCTTTTCATGTGTACATAACTATTTGCAAATCTGTAATCTAACACGTACATATTTATAGTATAACATTAAGGTACTTGCTGCTGAAGCAAGGAAAATGGAGGGAGTTCAAAGTATGAGATCAAGCAGTCTGAAGGATGTTCTAAACTGCACATGCCTTGAAGGCTCCTTAGTGATGCTCTGCTACCAAGGAACATGGCTGTTCCATATGCTGAAAATAAAAAGGAAAGAGTGGTTCAGAGAACCCCTTGTTGTTATATTTGGACAATTGTCAATCCAGTGGGAATCCTTTGTCAAGCATCCGTGTCTTCAGAGCTGCTCTGCTGAAGTTGGTGAAAATTTTTCCTAGATGCCAGTGGAGATGGAAGACGGTTTTTAAACTAGAAGACTGTGTCTCAAAACAAGAACTAGCTCAGAGAACTCCTGTGTGCTGTGCTCTGGAGAGGGTCAGACAAGATGATCACACTGGTGCCTCCTCTATTTATTATCTGTAAATTTGTAGCTCTTGTTGGACAGATGTACAAAGGGAGTTCTCAGTCCAAAGTCTCTGTGATACTTTGAACTGAATTACCACTTCATCACATGAAAACCTTCAGTCCTTAAGACTGGACCCACGGGAATGTTGCTGTTTTTCTTTGATAGTTGACTTCTGCTCCATTTACCAGGTAAAGCATTAATCCCTCACAGCCATCTCCTCATTTTGAAAGTCTTTAGCTGCAGTTCTCTGTTATGCTTTGAAAAGCATGTTGTAAGGAGTACAAATTAGAGATATACTGTCTTCAAAACAGCCGCTGCCCACTTCTGTGTATGTGTAAAGTAGGATAAGATATGCAATTTGTAGGTACTATGATTACTGGCTTAAGGAGAAGATACAGCATTTCTCAACATTTTTGAGACTTTAATACAATTCAGCCAGGCCATTTTCTGTAATGTGTGGTTCACTGTATCTGATGTATATTTTTTTCATCTCGGACATAAAGGTAAATCCTTTTCATTTACATAAGCTGGCTCTATAAACCAGATTACCCGAATTAATCATAGATATTTAAGCATATTACATTGCTCTGTACCACAAGCTAGCATTCCTAGAAGGTGGATCAGAGATAAGGGCCCCATAAATTACTGACCAAATCCTTTAGTCCATCAGGCTTTATTTCCACTAAAATCAGTTTTGCCTGAGTAAGACCTTCTGGATTTGGCCCTGATATGCTTTTATATTCATAAACCCTTCAGATACAAAGAAAGCTTCATGAAGCAATTGTATCATTTTTTTTACTATTATTAAATTCACTGTTTCAAATAAAAGTATAAAAATAAGCTATTTTTTAGTAATGGTGCTTTTAATAATAAACATGCATGTTACACCTCTATCATGCTTGGCTTTTATTAGCCTATTAGATTTTATTTAACATCTCTATTATGTTATTTCCAGTATATAGATTAAATCATGAAATGTGGAAAGCTGGCTATATTACTCTCGGTAAAAGAAAGATCTATATACAGTTATTCTCTAATATTTTGCCTCTCTGCTTCCTAGAAGGCTCTAAGTTTCATCTGTCATTTGGAAACCAGTTGGGCTACAGGCAGCTAGCATGCTGTTACGTATAAAAGAATAGGGAATATTCCCCCCACACGCTTCTTTTACCCTAATCAAACACTGCAGATGCATCTTGTCAAGAGAATGCACCTCATCCTCAGAAATCAAAGGAAAGTGACTTCAAGGAGGACCGAGCAGCACAGCGGCAGCTGACCCCACACCAGACCCCACAGGCAGGTCTGTCAGCAAAGCCAAGGAGGAGACTAGGGAAGATGAGCTGACACCCCATGACACTGCTGCAGAGATTCATCCTGGAGCTGGGCATCTGGGTCCTTCAGCTGCCAAGGTCACCGGAGCAGCCAGCTCCCATGCTGGAGCGGTGAGAGCGCCGCACGTGTCTCAGCACTCACACAAGGGCTGAGGAGTTAGCAAAGACCAGTGCATGCAAAGGTCTGGATATGCATGCAAGTGAGACAGATTTAGACCAAGAATTAGGGGACTGAAGTATTTTCCTTACCAACTTTTGTTCTTTCTGTAAATAAGATTTCTCCCCTTTCTCATTATTTACTTACTTCCTATTTAGCCTCACCAGTCAAAAAGGTTTCCAGCGGAGAATCTTTCTCTACTTCTAGTGCACAGGCATATGGACATATTTTAAAAAAGGTATTTTAATTTCAAGCTCCCTTTTAAAAAGAATTTGTCACTACCTGACATAGTCCTTACTCAGGAAGACTGCTAATGATTTCAGCAGGGTTTTCTATAAGAACTACCAGCTTTTATCATATACTGGAACAGCAGCAGGGTACAGCAGCATCTTTATTTCAACAAATCAGGAGGCTGCAGTTCATAAGAGGTTAATAGAACAAGTAGCATTAGGTATATTTAAAAGGTGGAAGGAAAAAAAAAAAGATTCCTTTTCCATAATATAGTTTCTATACTCCATCTTCCCTTCCTATTTCAGAAGAGCTTCAAGAGCCTAAAACAGTCCATCCTCCTCTGGTCTCTCTTGAAGCCTTGTAATTCTTTCTTCCCATTTGGTCTAGAAGCAGGTTTTGTCAAACTGAGCTTGCTGAGCCAGAGTCCTGTGCAGGGAATGGAAGCCCCTCTTTTTTGTGTTGGGGTGATTGACAGCTTGCAAAGATAAACATCTCTTGCTTCTGCTTTTTCTTTCCATCTCATTAAATATGCTGCACTCCACAGCTTGCTTAAGAGTGGCATAGCACCGGAGAAAGAGATCTTGTGCTGCCCCAAAAGGACTTTGCTTGTGTTTGCTTTGGAGTCCAAGATTTACCCATTTTTCTGTTCCCTTCCATTTTGTCCATATCTTCCTTTATCTTCATCGTCTAACAGAAACTGTGATTCCCAGGTGGATACATCCAGTGCTGTGGGATTCAGTGCAAGGACAGTATGCCCAGAGCAGTGTCACACAACCACATTGCATCTATTTCATCTCTTTAATTATATGCATCCATTTCATCCCTTAATTATACTCTACCTAATGATGAAACCAGAACTGGCAGGTTGTTTATAGCTGGCCAGTTTTTCTTTTTCTGGATTATTCTGAGTTTGGACTGTCGTCCTTCCTTGTTTCTTTTTGTTTCCTCCTTCTTCATTAATCCTGAAAGGGACCTACTTCAGTGCTGTGGTTGACCAGGTAATTGGGAGGAACATTGAGCTTCTACCACACAAGCACAAGCAATTCCTATAAACTCTGGGATCACTCTGGAAAAGGCTGTGTTGGAAACCAGGATGCCGATGGTACAATTAGTCCAGCCTCTCTCTAGTGGTTGCCTTTCCTGGCAGCTGTCCTGGACCAAACAGGGAACAGGCTGGATGCCTCACTTCAGGATGATGGCAGCCATAGTCTTCCTAGGACCCCGTGTCTCTCTGTTGTAGCATGCCCAACTAAAATCATAGCGTGATCCTGCCAGCCTGTGGGATTTCTGTGCTTCTGTAGTACATGTGTCCTTCTCAAACTCTTCTAACAGTGGATACCCTTCAAAATTTCAGCCTTTCTGTTCTGGTCTACAGGGTCTGCTCACTTCTACCTCTGAAACTAGATGATAATAACTAATAGTGAGAATATTAGTGAAGAGACACAAAGCAAGCGTGTAACAGTGAGGAAGAAAATGTATTCTCAGAAATATCCTGGTACTTGTGAATCCTAGGGACTACCAATACAAACAAAAGATGGACGTCATGTGAGTTCCCCCATACTAATCTGCTGGGGAAGCTCAGCAGTTTCTGTGTCGATCTGGCAATTGAATCATTTTGTACCAGAGGTGTCCACAAATGATGAGGCAAATACTTCTGTCGTCATTTTAGTTTGTGATCTTGGGCTTTGATTCTAATCCAGTTTTCCGGAGTGGCTCAGAAACGTGCCTAACCATTGTAATCCTGAACAAGGCCTCCCGAAACAGAGAAATCTGAACAAACTTACTGTGTTTTGGTAAGGTCTTGAAAGTCAATATGTCTTTATTAGTGGTTCATTTCTCATGGCTGTTTCAGCTTCTTAAAGGCAAGGAACGCAATGCATGGAAAGCGAGTTACAGGAAAGAGATATGGAAATTGAGAGGGAGGAGGGAGTGCTTATGTCTGCCCAGCACAGGTAAATCGAGTAAAAACAAAATCCAAAAATGGAAGTCTTGTTTTCTCTTGTAACAACAAAGCACAGCACTTCTGTCTTCTGACTCTCCAGCTGGCAGAATGGAGGTTAGGCTAGTTCAAATGCTGATGACTTAGTTTGGATAGTACAATATTGTAGTTAGTGTCAATTAGAGACTTTGAACCTAAAAAAAAAAAAAAAAGGTGTTCAAACATTGCCTCCCTCTGCTCTGTCATCCCATTATGTTCAGTCCCACCACTGAGAGACACAGACAATTTTTCTGCCTGTTATTTTAAATTCTTTTCTCTTTATCCAGTGTTATATTCTGGCATCCCTGGCGAGCTTAGGATAGTTCTGATGGACTAAGCTAACTTGCAGTATATAGGGAAGGAAAAGCAGAACCACTTCTAGTGATGAGGATAAATTTTAGCATATGAAAACCAACATAATAAACAAAATAGTAGAGAAGAAATTGGCTGTGGCCTGACTGCGTGTGTTTCTCCTAATGTTCATTGGCAAATGGAGGACACTGACTTATTGTGTATTTCTAACGTATACTAATGCATCTTTCCTCATTGTCTCAGAAGAGAGACAGAAGTACAAAGTAGTAGGGCCTTAAGTACTGTGACTATGTGCACTCTTACCTTCAACAGGATAGTTTGGTATTTCGTGGTGCACAAAGGTCTCTGGCTTTCTGTATTTTGAATTTTATCATTTATATTCCTAATTTATTAGTAGTATCAAGAGATTTTATTTTCATTTAATCAGTACCAGGGTTTTAATTTAAGTGATCCAGACTGCCGTTTAAAAACAATGTGGTTACCTGATGAGTGATCTTCTGCTGGGACTCTGCAGTCAGGTGAGAACATAAAGCTACCTTGACAGTATCAATGGTCACTGCAAAATGAAATCTGTAGCACTAGCTAAACTGCAGCCATTCGATGCTATAATTGGAATTTGAAATTAAATTAAGCAGCTGGAATGCCTACTATCCTGCTAACATCATCAGCCATATCAAAGATAATCACTACTTTTATTACTGCAAGCACAGGATGCGGCTGGAAGTAAAACTGCCGATTATCAGATCTCAGTTTAGCCAATTTTGACTTCCAGTTCAGAGATTTGAGTTGTCAAAAGGGACGTTTAAAAGGAGATCAGTGCCTTTGAAGTGATAACACAGAGGAGCCTGGGGGGCAGAGTCACAAAACTTCTGTACACCGTGTGGACTAAAACCATGAAAAATGTTTCCTGTTTTATGGGGGTGCAGGGAGAAAATCAAAACTGCAAAAGCTGTTCAGACTAGGCTGTAGACAGTTTGGTGGTGTCAAGAAAAAGCCTTATTATCTCCTCTGCTTTAATGCTCTGGTAATGTTTTTTCCGGGAACATGAGGATTCGGAGAAAGCAGAAGTTCCGATTACTAATTATCTTCATATTCACATTGCTGGACTTTACATTTAGGGCTCTGCTCTGATCTAAGATGTGTGGTTGTGAATTACCACAAGCCTCGGAAAAAACCCCAAACACAACCCTGCTATTATTGTGGTTGAGACACTCAGCGAAATATGTACTTAAATACCTGGAGTTGGAGTAGCAACAGGGGAAAGTCACTTAGCCCCCAGTTCAGTGAGGTTCTATAGTACAGCCTCCACAGGACTTGGAACAGATCCAGCCTTAAGACTTACAGGGCACACAAAGCCACCACACTTCTACACCAAGGAGTTATCCTGGTAGTAGAGATCTCGTGGAGAAGGACTGAAGAAGGTAGCTGCACCTTCCTTACAAAGTGAGGTTATTGGAGAAAACCAGAGCAGGCCATAAGGTCCAGTGCATCTTCTTAAGTGTAGTATTGCTAATCCATTGGCTCTCATATTCAGAACTAAAGGATTCCACAACTTCGTAACATCTTGTTCAGGTTCGAGGGTTACATCAGATTTAGAAGAAAGATACCCAAAAGTGCACAAAATGTTTGGTATTGACAATGAACTTAGTTTAGCATTAGAAATGTTAATTTTCTCTTGGCATTAATTTGTAGTTGTAAGGGTTTGCTTGGATCCTGGTAAGAATTTCTCTTTCAGAAGGAAAAATTAATGTACCTTTGTGTAGAAAATTTTATACTGTGATCTGGTCAGGTGTGATCCTTTAAGGGACCAGTTGGTGGGGACTGCAAGTGAAAGCAGAGTCTAGTCCTTTGATTTGTAGCTGACTGTCACTTGTTACCAAGAAAAGCCTCTTAGCTTTATCATTTTTAATCCCCCAAAAGGACTTTTTCTTTGACAAAACCCCAATTGATTCATTGTCTTCAGTGCACGGGCACTGTAGGGATGGCCCAGTGTAGGATGTGGTGTGGAACTCCTTGAGTGCCCCTTAAACCCAAGATTTCCTTGCTGTGTCCGGCTGGTCAGTTAGGTACCCACTGTGTAGGAAGGCATGGACTGTAACAAAGCCAGGAGAGACCTTTAAAAAGAAAGGTTAGCTCATCAGTGGCCCTCTTACTAGCTTAGAAGGTCAGCTCTTCTCTAGACTGTGCCAGCATCCTTGGAGAGCTGGTTGAAGAAAATAGTATCATGTGCCTTTTACAGACAGAAAAGAGCAGATCCAATGCCCTCTGAAGCTAATTCAAAGTTTCCAGTTGATATGAGCTGACACTGCATTACGTCATTCCTGTACTGAAGCTGTACATATGTGCTGTGCTAAAATCCACATGGAAGAAATGATTTAGTTGTCTTAGAGTGCAATCCCCTTAAATGCAAAGCCCAACTGAGCAGGCTTTGTGTTTGGTGACTTGGAGGGCTCAGAGAGAGCAGAGTCCTTGCACACTTACAGCTAATAGTTTTTCATTTTTAGTAATGACCTTGAGTCTTTCTGTTTTCATCACCCCAAATAGCTTTATACTGCTCAGCAGCCAGTTTCAGTGTCCATGCCATAAATGCTGTAAGGAATAAATGTAAAAGAGCTGTAAGCAAGAAGAAAAATTTCTTTTCCCAGGTGTCCTGTAATAGTTTTTCCCAGTGTTCACCCCATTCTAAGTGGGTATTTTGTCTGCCTAAGGGCACCAGGGTTGTATCCCAGGCAACACTGGTCTGATATTTTTCCACTGTCTATTTGTGCTGGGCAGCTGAACCCTAGCAAAGATGCTTTAGCTACATCACAGCAACTCCCTTATATGGTGGCTCTTTTAAGAAAGAAGGCAAATTTCCAGTTTGCCTAATTTGTTTTTTAATAATTGAGACAGATTGCTTTTTGCCTTTGAGAATGGGTCCTTGTGTGGAGTCAGGTGAGCTGTTTGCTATCGGTGTCTGCGCTCATATCAGATAAGTAGAAATCCCCCTCAACCTGACAATTCACTTGAGAATAATCTGATCTGGTTTGCTTTGCTGTTTCCTCTTGAAGTGGACAATGGCTTTTCCCATGTTAAAAAGTTGACACAATGAGACAAGTGTGTGATTATTGTATCCCTTTATGTCATTTGAGTAACTTGAGATAGCCTGGTGTAATGTGAGTAATCTGCGTTCACCACCCCTTGAATCTATCTGGAGTTGATTGGCATATCTGTGCATTTTAACTTGACTGGAAGGCTCTTATCTCCTTGCTGCACAGCATCAGTTGCAAATTTTAAACGTTCCTGTTTAACTTTATGTTTAAATATGTTACTCTTCCCCTTTCCTCTTAGGGTCTTAGCAAGGAGCTTGTTTTGCTTTGTTTGGTTGCTGGGTTTGTTTGAAGTAAACCCAATGACTCCTTTAAAACAAATGAATGGGGGGAAACCAGGTAATGCAGCTGACAGACAGGTGATCCTGATAATACTGTCTGGTGCCTGATAGACTGCCCTTGAACATCTGAGCTATTCACACCATTTTAGACAGTTAACACTGGTTCTCCACTACTGAGCAAATCATTACTTTCCATCCTGACCCATTAAAGTTGAGACCTCCATGTGCCTTTCAGGTACAGCCTATGGTTAGAGGGTGATGCTGAGGAGAGCCACCCCCTGAGAAGTGCTGCAGGCACTGTACCTCAGTGCCTCCAAGCGTGCATGGGAACAGGACTGCAGTGACAGCCCCAGGCAGTTGCCAAAGCAACCTGTTTTTATTTTTTTTTTTTTTTACCTGTTCTTCCCTTTGAAAGGACTCAGATTAAAAATGAATCTTGAGAATAGCCTTTCCTTTAGTGGTGTTGCACCGTAAATGTCACTTCCTTTATTTTGAGTGAAGGTGACAGAAAAGTGTGGTCTAAAGGAACAAACATCATGCTCCAGGGGGAGAAGGGAGGAGAGGAGATATGTTCTAGAGGAAGGTAAGATGCTACTTTGATGCTAAATTTGTCCCGTTGATGTAAGCTCAGTTTGAAAGCCCACCAGCTGCCTCGGTTTCCCCTGCCAGATGCAGAATCCTGTTCAGGAATGTGTAGTGATTTTCAGGGCTTAAACCAACAGAAACCAACAGAAAGCCCCAGCTAAATGGGAGAGGTCTATCTTTCCAGCCTTGTGTGCATGTAATCCACAGCTATGCTTCTCAGCCCATGAAATGAATCAGATCATATAGTTAAGCTGCATTTTGGGCTCCTGGCATTGGGTCAAAAAGACTGTAGCCCTGCAACACAAAACACTGATCTGGTATAAATTTACTAAACTGGTTAAAAGTTGTTCAATGTGCTAACTTTGTACTGGCAGGCTTTATGTTTTAGCATAAAAGCATCGAGTCAGAATAAACTCTGTATTATATATTCTGGCTTGTTCAGCAGAAATGCGATCATTTGGCCATACCTGACTTGGATGAAATTTGTCCCAGTCTGGTGGTGCGCAAATGTGATACGAATGTTTGGGAACCTCATCTGTGGCCATGTGATTCTTCCTTCTTCACCATTCTCCCAGGATCCTGTCTTGCACTCCTCCCATGGGGTGGCATGTCAAAGGGGGCAGGGGGGTGTCCTTACTTCACTCTTACTCTCCTTCTCAGGGACAGGAGTACTGGTATCTGATCCAGGCAGCTTCTTTGGCCCTTTTCTCACTGTTCTGCTATTTAATGGAAGTTTTCTCCCTTTGTGGAGCAGTGCATACAGATTCTTTGTCCTTTTCCCCTCTCAACTGAATGAGCACCAGACCATCCTGGTAATGCCCACTGGGGCTGCTTTCTAGCCTCCTGCTCCTCTGCCACATGACCCTTGAAGGATGTGGGCTACACCTGGGATTGGTGAAGCATTTAGGGTCAGCTTCCCTAAAACTACTGCCTTCCGCATCTCTTCAGCAGGCACGTCTCTTTTAAAAATGTTTATTAAAATTTAAAACACAATGCTGGATGAGCTACTGCAGCTCTTGCTAACTGCCAGGCAATGTGACTGCATAACAATTTCATGTCATACTGTTCAGGTTAGGATGAGAAGCTAATAAACCCACCCCTTTGAAAGCACTTCTCCTCTATATATTTGAACTCATGAGGCTTACTCTGACTCTCTATTCTCTTTGCGTTATACACAATGGGATCGTAAGATTTGCAAATGAGAAATAAACTGAGAATACTGTGATTAAAAATGTACAATACATAATATAACCTTGCACAACAAAATTATTACTTTGCTAATTTAGTCCCAAAGCATATTGATTAAATGCATTTTACCACTTCAGTGTATACTGGAAAATCCAATTAATATAAAAAAAAAGAAAATGAAAACATCCAAGTCACTGAACTCTGGATCATAAATGTTAATCCATCCTGCAGTATCTTTTGAATAGAACACACTAATTTTCTCTCATTGTTACAGAACAGATTTCACATAAAATAATGCTGTGATTGTTTGAAAAAAAAAAAAAGTATTTGTCATTTGGTGTTTCTGTTTGCTCCTCCTTGATTGAATTCATTAAAAAAGGAAATTTTTTTCTATCCATAACAGCTTTCAGCAAAGTCTCCTTAGTGACAAACTTTTAGTACCAAAAATGTCTGAAAATTTAGTGAATTAGAAAAAGAAGCCTTGCACAATACTCAACCACAGGTATAGAATTTGACAAAGTTTAGGACTTTGTTTGGACTGTGTAAATGCTAGAGATGATGGTGAAAGAAATGAATCTTTCACTGCTGCTGGAGACCAAGAGGTCAGCTTTTCTTAGGTGAATGGGAAGAGCAAACTTCTGGCCAAAGGCTTTGTGCCAGCAGTACCTACGGATAGTGCAAATGATGAAGTATTTTATTTGGTACATAAGTTGGGGCAGAACCTCAAGAATCCACTGGTCTATACATGCTGCTAGAGCCAGCGTAGAAATTCCTGTGTCCTCACACCTGATTTATTTCCTGCTGGAATTTATAAGGTTTAAATTCAGGATATTTGCTGGGGAGGAAACAATTTTACAGCAAATTTCTGCACTTTCAGCAAGGCTTGATGCAAAAAGGGCAACTGCAACTTGGTATCAGGAATCTCTAGTGAGAAAAGAAGCCAATGGTACTGTTGCATCTGAGGTGGTGAATCTTTTTCAGCAAAGTGATACCACCAAGGGAATGAAATTGCGACAAACAGCAGCTGAGTGGAATGATGAGGAAGTTAAGATTTCCAATGCTCTTGAACTCTTATAATTAGTGATATTGTGACAGGTTTAAGAATATAAAGACAGCTGTGTGTTGAGTGTTGTGGGTGGTGGGGGTGGTGGAATCATATTTAGAGAAATATTTCCACAGACAGCACTTTTATAATTTTAGTAGTACAGTGTTCATAAGGTACCTATTAGAATGTGTTGTTGTCAAAGGGAATATTGGTGAAGAGCCATCCCTTTTGGAGCCGTGTCTGCGGGGAGACATGTGCAGATGTCTTTATTAGTTTCGCGTCTAAGCGACTTCCCCAGAGGGTGTGCTAGCTGTTGGGTATTAGCAGTTTCATAGAGAATCCATGAAGAAGCCCATGTGCTCTTCGCTCTGCTGGTTGTGGGTGGTCTCAGAAGGAAGACATTTCCCCCCCACGCCCCCCCTTTTTTTTTTGTGGAAAGAAGACTAACTGAAGTACTATAAAAATGAAACATTGCTCTCACATGGGCATTCATTCAGGCTGTTTTATAAATACTTTTCATCCTCGAACAGGACAGCATTTACAAGGCTAGCCCAGTGAAAGTCTTACGAATTTTATCACATCGTAGCTTGCTTTTATGTAAGTATGTTCAGATAATATCATACTATATGATATATTTGAATATATCTAAAGCTTTTTCACTAAACTGATATTTATGTTTTTACTTATGGCCAAGCTTTACTGCCATTTCAATAGAACTTTACTCACCAAAAAGCCCATTTAATTTCCAGTGCTATAAAACATAGTAAAAGTGTGTGGAACCAAGCATTTCAGACTATCCTTTTCTGGTTTTAAGTATTTTATATGTATTTTAGAATATGATATATCCTTACCTTTCACACCGTCACTGTACATATTGTGTGACAAGCAACAGACTTAGTATCATACTAATTTATTCTATGTAGTATCATCATGATATTTTGTATTTTCTATATTTGGATAATTGTCGCTAGGAAATACACTCTTTCCCAGAATGATACACTGCCCAATTCAAATCAAATATGCTAAAGACAGACTTTTCAGACTGTTCTTAACTTCTTCCCTCTGCTTTATAAAGACGACTGAATTTTGCTATCCTATACACTACAAGGAACAGCCTAGACATGTAATACATCTGAGAAGATAGGAACTGGACTGATGGTGCAGAAAGAAAAAAGGAAGAATCTAATTCATTCTGTGTGTTCTGGGTAGGGGAGCTGTGGTGATCCTACAAACCTCAACTTCTGTATTTCTTGACTTTTTTTGCAAGTTAGAGAACACTTACTTTGTTGGTTAGCAAGTGTTCAATTAATTTCTTCTGTTTTAATTTAGTCTTGCTCTGCACTTCATAGCACTGCTCAATAGTACTTTGCTAAAAGTCAGATAAACTGGTATTCCCTCAACCCCATCAGTGACTCGGAAACAGATTGTATTATGGTCTCATCCTAATGTAATGTATTGCTTTGTATGAATTAGAAGGCCAGATCCTTAGCAGGTAAAAATTTGCATTATTCAATGCACCTTTACATAGCTATACTAAATGAAGATCAGACCCATAGAATTTCCAGTCCCATAAGTAATAAGTATATAATTTTGTATTATTTTGCTTGCATTAAAAAAAAAAAGAAACCCGTGATATTTTTTATTCTTTTGAGAGAAATGTGTATGTCAAAGATGTGATATTAATTTCCTAGACTGTATTCATAAGTACACTAGCACTTTGGAAGTTAAATAGAAAACGATAAAAAAAATTGAGATGGTAATTAATCCATTCTTTACTTATAGCCTTGATTAGCTGTCATACAAAAAGCTATTGGTGAGGCCAAATCAGGTTATTCCAGTTTGCTTTCTTCTATCAGCATGTGCCCAAAGAGAGTTATTAGCTCATTTTGATTGTTCATTGACAGTCCTGATGCAATATGGGAAGTGTCTGCCAGAAAATGTCCTTAATATACATCATCTGAAGGGGAAAAATAACTACCAAAACCATATATTTGCCTTATCCTGCTGAAATGAAAAATGTCTTCATGTGCCAGTAAGGAGTTTATACATTTTGTAAAATTGGCTATGGTGTTTGCATGTTAGTTTCTTCTCCTTCACTACCAGCATTCACAGGTATCACCTACATAGGCAGGAAATTCATGTGTGAATATTAATTTTTGTCTTTTTTTTTTTTTTTTTTTGTCTGTGGTGTTTGGAGGTTTTTTTAATACCTCAGGCTGAAAAGAATCTGATAAAATTCCTTCTTTTTTCTTGAGTTTTAAGCATAGTATATTGGGTATTTTATGTTTTGAAGTGCTTGTCTTTTGGAATATTGTGTATATACATGCATGATGTGCATCCTCTACGACATTTCCTCTTCAACATTATATTTGCAAAACCAATCTATCTCAAAAAATGCAAAAGGGAGATGGAGATTGCAAATTTTTTTTTAAAAAAAAGGAAAGTAAAAATTCTGCCAATTCATTTTCCTTGAAATCCCCTGCATGACAAAAAAAGTGGTAATGAATAATATCCCACTTTAGTAATTCCTTGCTAAGGGGAGTTGCTTGTGGAGAGTTATGGTACTTTGTTAAATACCTGTTGTTTAACAGTCCAGAATTGTCTGTATTTTGCAGAAGGATGAAAGGATTATTAGCTGTATAGTTGTATTATGAGGTTTAATGAACAAATGTTTTTAAAGTCTGATTTGTTCTTAATCAGAATAGTACTAATTCATTTTGAGTTTTACCTGAGAGGTAAGACCTCCGAAATTGTCCCAAAGGTGGTGCATGCTTTTTTTTTAGTGCAAAGACTTTCCAGCATGTTGCATATATTTATTCAGCAGCCTTACACCACCTCTGAAAAGCTGGGTTAAGGCATAGGAATCAATCCAGACTTGAGTGATGTACAGCCCACCTCATAGGAGCTCAGTTAGTGTTTAACCACAACACTGCACAAAATCTTGGGACAAGAAGTGAAGAGAACAACAACCATTTGAAACCATATTAGAGATGAAGGACAGTAGAACCTAATTGCATGATTAGACATTAGAGTCAGCTTTCTTATGGTAACAGAGAGTGGCATGGGATTTTTTTAATTCCTAGAAATACTTAGTACTTGTTTCTTAGCTTATCAACAACATGTTGTGGCTGTGTCATGCAGAAACATTAGCTTGTGAATTAGCCCTGAGGCACTGTCCTATATACTGCTATAAAAGCGCCTGGGTGTAGGATCCACTGACTCAGAGGAAGAGTGCCTCCTGCTGATTCTGTCTTCAATCCAAACACTGACCTTGCTCCCCTGACGGGATTTGACAGGTTTACAACCCACGGGTGTGGCTGTCATAGCATCATTTTTACCCCCTCTAGCTTCTTCTCTAATAAACTTGTTAAACGTTTTGCATTAATAGAGAAACTTATGCAATGAGTGTCTTGCTGTCTTTGACAACTCATTCAATGTCAACCATCAACAATTTTCATTTAATGGACATGTAACATCCCTGGTGTGATGACTTTTTTTTTTTTTTTAAAACTTTTGGTGTCAAATTGATAAGCCTGTGAAATAGAATAGATACATATAATGCCGCTTTATCCTCACAATTGACAGTGAGGCAGTGAAGCAGAACCTTAAGAAAAGCAACCCAGTTCTGTATGTGTAACCACACAAAAACCCAGACTGGTCCCCAGTCCCACCTAACATCACAGCTTTGTGACATCTGAGCAAATAATAGGCAGACAGTGTGAGTTTGTGAAAGTAATTATATAAAGCTGATGGCAGGGGACAAAAAGAAGTGGGGTGGGGGGAGAAAGCGAGCAGTTTCACCGCTTTGACAATGTCCACAGCTGTGATGTCATAGGCACAAAGATGATAATAAAATTTGGCCAATGTGGTGTCAACTACACCTTGCTCCTTTTGTCTTTTCCCTCGTATAATTTTGTATCCATGTGTGAATCGGCTCATTAGTGGAGGAGAGTGAAAATTGAGGTCAGGGTATTTAAACCTGACCTGTGCAAAGGCCATGCAATGCCTAAGCCCACCGGGGGTTTCACTTCAGAGCCCCGGACCACCCTTGAAGGTGACACCAATTCAAGCCTCATTTTATAAAGGCCTTATTAATTATTGTCTTTATAAGAAGGAGAAGCCATATAAAGAAATGTGTCATTCTTAGAGTAGGAGTAGGCAGGAAAAAAAAGAGAGAGAGAGAGAGAAAGAAACAGAAGATCAAAAGAGAGCTTTTTTTTCCCTTTTGCTTTTCATGCCTCAGAACCTCAAAGGAGGTCGGGGAACAATCAGGCTTAGGGGTCTCGTGTGCTTTCTGGCAATTAGACTCAGCTGATGGGCTGAAAGGGATTGAATGGCAGGGTTCAAGGCCCTTCTCCAGAGCTTCAGACAACAGGCTTTTCCAAAGCAGCAGAGCAGCAGACACCACTGAAATAATTTCAAATGGAGACTTACAGCCAGGGATTCATTAATTCACCGGCCTAAACAATTACTGGAACATATAATGTCTGTATATGCACTTTGATAAAGACTGTCATCCTAGACCTTCATTTTCCCCATTTTTATTAGAGATTTTTAATGTCAGGTTTGAAAAGATCCTTTTATTTCTTCAATTATCAAATTAAACCTTTTTTTTTTTTTTTTTTTTTTTTTTGGTGGAGGGGGTAGTGGGGGAATATAAATTCCAGAATTTTTGTTTTATGGCTACAATTGATTTGAATTACAAGAGGAGACTGAGAAAGTTTTGTAAAGCATCCTTAAACATTCAGTCATAAATAGGATGGAAGCCTGAGATCCCATCCTCCTTCCTCTCTTTAAAGAGGGTGGTCTGGGACAAGTAGATTTAAATGAGCTTGATGTGAGAGAATTAGCTAATAAGGGACATGCAGCAGAGCACTCTATAGATGCAGGCTGCATTTGCTGCTAGAATGGTTTGAACTGAACAAACTGAATTAGCACTTTTAGTGCAGTTGAAATGTTTTTAAAATAAGAGAACAACCCATTACTTTATTTCTTTTTTTTTTCCCAGTATAAGTTTAGATGTACCCAGAGGTGAAAGGTTTTAGTGCAGAACTGCCGTTCACTTATAAAATGTACCTGAGTATCCCTATGAAGATTAGAGGTAGGTACAGTGATAGGTCCCTCTAGAGCACTTCTGGCAGGGACCAGGTGTGCTTGGTAGAGGAAACACAGCCCTAGGAAAAAACTGTCCTGTGCTGAGGAAAATATAAAGTCCAATTAGGCACAGTCAAAAGTGGTTTTTGAATGGAAAATTGGATTTTTTACTAAATTATGTTTTGTGTGTCTCTGTTCCTCAGACACTTGGGTTTGGTTGTTTGTTTTTTTTTTCCCACTAGGGGAGAAACTGCAAAACTGCGCATGTTTTAACAGAAAAATATTTCAACTGAAAATATTTCGATTGGAAAGTAACATCGGCATGTCTTAGAAGTGCTGGTTCTCGTAGCCCTGTTTTGTTCTCTGGAGCAGCACCCTGGTCAGACACCCATCACCTCCTCTGTCCAGTAGCAATGCAGTGTGGGAGACACGGTCCAACCACGTAGTTCAGTTCATAGAGTAATACGAGGTTTTTACTTCATGAATTCCAGAGAAGACACCAACTTGTTCACTGTGCTGAAGTCTGTGTTAGAGGAATCCAGCATCCTCTAACCACACCACAAATGTCTGCTTGTTACAGTTGTAGTCCTTGCCTCATTCCCATGCCAGAGCCCTGTTGATGTTTGCTAGTCCCAACCATAACATGAATATTTCCCATTCAGAAAAACAGTGTTGGGAAGGAAGCTTACCTATTATGTGATTCCAGTAGTCACTGTGTGCAGGAGGTAGAAATAAACAGACGCCTGTAATCTTGAAAGCAGATGACGTTTATTGCTAAAACGCACACGTATTTATAATCATATATTCTGCAAAGTCATTGTACACGCGCACAAGCATAAAATATGATTGGTTATATCAACTCTGTACACGCGCATAAACATAAGGCATAATTGGTTATACCAATTCTGTACACGCGCATAAACATAGGACATAATTGGTTACACCAACTAAAACATGCAAAACTTGTCTCAGTCTAATTCGTCAAGATAAACTGCCGAATTGAGGTTCTTTGTGCCAAGTTCCCTTTATTGTGGAATGTGCACCTGTGTTCTTCTAATTGGCATCCTTCTTTTTTTGTCTTCTTGTTTATTCTGTTCAAGATCTTCTAAAGGCGTCTGGAATGCTCTTGTGACCGTTAGCTAAATATGTCCCCACAACTATGTGTCCGTTTTTATGGATTGTGCCTAACCCACCACTTCCTTCTACTGCTTTGCAGGAGTAACCCAGTTTGGGGTGGAAGCTAGGGCTGTATATTTAGGTGATAACACTGTCTTGGGAAGAACAATGCTGTTTACTCTGGTAAATATTGTTTTAGACTTTCCGCAGGAAGATGACACCAGGAAGTTGTACAAGGCTTGAATGATCATTCTGCTTTCAGCCATGGTGGAAGAAAGTCTTTATTTTGTTTAATTGAAAATTTTAATTGTCCCTCAAAAGATTAGAGGTACTGAGATCCTCAGCATAGGCCTGTATTAACTATGACTTAATTCATCCTGATCCTATTCTGGAACTTAAGAGACTAACTAAATCAAAATAGATAGACCCAAATGATGCATCTGGGAATTAGCATAATTCCTGAAATTGTGGTACCAGTACAGGTATCCATGGACCAAGATGATGATGATGGGAATCTATTGGGTATTTACTATACACCTAATACACCTGGGGATGCTAGCTTAAGTGGGCTATTTTGGATTCCTTTGTTTATAGAGGAGAAGGAGGGATACAGAAAGGTAGGGTGGTTTAAAGTGAGCCACTGTGAGTTATTGTGAATAAATGCCCTTTCCATTACAGCAAATGAGTACTATAATGAGATTCATTGAGGGAAGTTGTAGCGCTATTGTACCACCAGGCTTACTTAATAGATGAAGCTAACAAGACTAGAGATTAGAGTTGTCTGTTCTGTATGTCTGTGTGGTATCCAGGCTACAGAATTTCCTTCTACTGCACGCCTCTATGTGTGATTTTTGGTTTTAGTTGTCTCGTTATCAGACCAAAATCATTCCTATTTATATTTTGTAGCTGGAGTCTTAGGTATTTATTGGGCACAGTTTTTGTATTTGTCACGGGTATAGCAGTACTGTGCAGTATTAGCTTGCATTAAAAGCATTTTGAGACTATTAATTTATAATCTGTAAAACTCTGCCACCCAGGCTAGACTATAATGATAGTGTTTGTTATGTCTTTGTGTCAGTTACCTGTTGAACTTGTTTTTGTGACCGCTGCTTTGTTCTAAGTACAGTCTTTCCCTCTGATGATAGCCTTGTGTTGAAACTCCACCACGGTCACCGTGTCCCTGTTTTCTGAAATATTAATGCTCTATATTTGCTGCAAGGCTAGAGGATCACACTCTTGTATAATTGCATTTTTGTACTTCCCTATTCTCCCCCTGTGGTTGCATTCTTGCATATTTCAGCCTTCTGCATTTAAATTGCATTTTTAATACAAACTAATCAGTGTTCTACCTTAAAACGTGGGGAAGATCTCAAAGAAGGAAGATGCGAAATCCTATTTAGTTACCCCTGTGTTTAATGATGTCAGTCCAATGGCCATAGGTAATGCAAGCATTATCAGTAGACACTTGTCATGACCATTCTGCTCACTGTTTGCTTCACAGTATGAGACATGAGTGAAATAATCTTCCCTGAAATGTCTCTCCCTATGGTTTTTTAAACTATTCTTTCAACTCAACGCACCAGCCACCTTCAGCTGTAATCTGTCTCTTCCCCACCATTCTGCCTCATTCCCAAAACAAGCCTCTTTGTCCTTGCCCACTGCCCATTTATACAATTCTCAATCAATCTTCATTGAATGCAGCGGTACATCATTAACTTGTCTTCCGGCAAGCCACTTAACCCCCTAAACCCTGGAGCAGATTCATTACATTGCCATCTTCCAGTGAGCGGTCACATCCACACTTGACTTAGGCTATTACTTAGTCACACGATTCATCATCCACATGGGTAGTTTTTTGCTCCTGATCAGATTGGTGTGACAGTATCTGGAACGTATTACAATGAGATATCCCAAGAAAAAGGCCCTGTTCAGTAAGTTTGTCTACATATATAACTCTTACTGACCCTGCTCTTCTCCCATGAGAGACAGGAGCTATTATGCAGCCCTTCTTTCTCTGTGGTCATGGCAGCTTTTGCTGCCATGCTCTGAGCTAGGGCTGTACTTTGTGTAAGGGACATGATGCAGAATTCTTGATTTTACATGGTGTTTTCTACTATTTTCTGAGTTACAGTATTATCCAGACAAATTTGTAAGACATATGACTGTAATGCACAGGATTTTTATACTTGGATTGGTATCAGACCTGAAATCCAGAAAACCCATCCTTCACTCTCATGAGTGGATAAATATTGGAACTATTCTTTTTTGTTTCCATCACTCTAGGAGCCTTATTTTACTCATCTTTTGCTTTTTTGTTTCCTTCATGCCAGTTTGAAAGGGAATTGAGCAGCTGAGGTAGTTCCTTTATTGCTGAAAAGCCCCTCAATAATTCTGAGCTTATAATCCACTCTACAATAACCAGTCCGACTTTGGTAATCGCACGTCACAGTATGATTACCAAGAAATAACTGAAGAGTGATTATGCAAATCCTGGAGTTCTAATTGGCTAATAATAACTTTAAGACAGAGTACAATGATTCATATGTTGTGTGTTTTTGAGGGGAAAAATCCGACGTAATTATGTAAATCAGTTGCCTGTAACAACTAGTCAGATGCAAAGCTTTGTTTGGTTAGAGAGAGCTCTCAGTAATGCATCAAAACTGTGGAGCATCCCTGCACTTTGATGCACAGAGGCAGTTACACTTCAAATGCTCTGTATTGTGTATAGGGACTGATTTCATTCCTTCTAGCCCAGTATTATTTCTTGCACTATCCTCCAGGAAGTTAAAACAACCCTCAAAGCTCACATATACGTTTAAGGTGATTGTTTAGCCCAGGAGACAAATGGGAAAAGAAAAATCCCATTTTCTAAACAAGGTTTATAAAGACATAATATAGTCCTCCTTCTCTGTTTTTCTGTTTAAGATTCTGTGTCACAGCCAAAATTATTCACTGCTAAAGATACTCTTCATTAGTAACCTTAGAATAAAAGCTTTTCATTACCTTTTCTCCTGCCATCTTTTTATACAACCTCTAGGCTTTCTTTGTAAATTCTACATGTTATTCTTATTAATGCTGATTTTAAAAAATAATTCTCATGTGGTATGTAGATTTTTTGAGATTCATTAAAGAAATCCTGCTCTGTCTTTCTCACGCTGAAGACTCTGATAGGACTTGACCAATGGATCGGCACGGTTTGATACAAGTTCTGTACAAAATATTAGGAGTTGCTGTTTTTTAAATAGCTGCCACAAACCTTCATTCTACTTAAAATAAGCATAGTTTGGGCAGGCTAGTATCATGGGAATACAAAAATTTCACATCAGGTTTGTCTCAAGAAACTTGCTTGGAGTAGGGAGCTGGAGAGAGGTTAGTACTCTTCGTGATAACCATAAAGAGAAGTGTTTCAGCCATGGTTGTATAAGCCAGCCAAGGCTCTGGTGGAAGGCACTGCTGCCCAGTCTGTGTGATTCACTACTTTGATGTCCATCATATGTATTTCACGGAAAACCTACTTTTAAAATACGGGTATTCTTTATACTGGGCCTTGAAAGGAGTTTGTTTCTACTGACTTTAGTGGTCCACTATGGGCTTGACTCAGGATAGTAAATTAGCTTTGTAGACCGCTGGCTCTTCAGAATGGGGGAAGTTCGGACCCATAGACAAGATACATAAGACAAGAGTGAGAAGACAAAGTCATCGTGTGTTCAGCATGTCTTCTGTGCAGACACTGACTTTCCTTTTATATTTCTCCTAGATCACATTTTGGGCCTCTCTGTAGAGTGGGAATGACTTTACAACTTCTATCCACAGCTTCCAACAAAGATTTTTCCATTTGCTATAATGAATCAGACACATAGATGTGAATCCTTAAAGGAGTAGATTAGTTGATACATAGGAAGCTCATACCCTTTTAATGTTGCTGGTACATTGTGATAGAGGGTAATGAATGTGAGAAGGAAAGGAGGAAGGAAGAAAGAAGGGGAAGTGGAGGGCGTAGGGAGACAAGTGGTCTTTAAATGCCTGAAAAACTGTTAAGAGACAAGACGAGGGTTAAAAAAAGAGAGTGAGCTGAGGAGAGGTGGAGGCCCAGACATTGTTGCAAAGCCCCTCCAGGTCAGTGACAATCAGTGAAGAAATTTCCATTGATTTAGTGCACTTTTGATCTTACACACAGTGAACAGTTGAGCAATACCCTTAAGCTGAAGCATTTGTCAGCACAACATGTAGACCTGACAAAGCCAAAATATTTTGCAGGTAGGTCTCTGCTTTGCTGAATTGATTGTGTAGGTGGGGTTCTTGGATGTCAAAATGAATTATATTTCAGTCTAAAATTTCCCTCACTTTTTTATGGGTTTTTTGGGGTTTTGCTTTTTTTTTTTTTTTTTTTTTTTAAATCCAGCTAAGCCCATGTCATGGTTGTAAGAGGAATTCAAAATTTATGTACATTTTTGTGCTTCCCCATACAAAAATAATTCAGCAGTTGGAAATCAAATTTCCATGAAATTTCAAATAACTTTCTTTTTTAATTGAATGACCCATGTATCTTTTCACAGTTTAGGGATAATAGAGAAGAGTAGGGATCTAAGAGCACACTGTTGTGCAGACAGCATATAATCAACTTCTATGCCTGTTGGATTATTAGAGGGGCAGGACAGGATGTGCATGTCCCATCGTCTTCCTGTAAGGACATCTGTCACCATAAAGTCCATAGGTTCTGTGAAATTATAGCCCTGTTCTTTGTGCCTTCTCCTCAGGAAGATGACTTCACCCCTTTTTCTGCCTGTTGGAGGTTTTCTTTCCTCTTCCACTAGAGCTACTGGTTTTAAAGAAGGGAACTGTCCTGGCTTCAGTGGGATAGAGTTAATTGTCTTCCTACTACCTGGTACAGTGCTATGTTTTGAGTTCAGTATGAGAAGAATGTTGATAACACTACTTAGCAACAACTGAAAACATCAGTGTTTAGTCTAAAGTCAAGGATTTTTCAGCTTCCCATGCTCAGCCAGTGAGAAAGCTGGAGGGGCACAAGAAGTTGGCACAGGACACAGCCAGGACAGCTGACCCAAAGTGGCCAACGGGGTATTCCATACCGTGTGACGTCCCATCTAGTGTATAAACTGGGGGGAGTGGGGGCAGGGGGATCGACGCTCAGGGACTAACTGGGTGTTGATCAGCAGGTGGTGAGCAATTGCACTGCGCATCATTTGTACATTCCAATCCTTTTATTATTACTGCTGTCATTTTATTAGTGTTATCATTATCGTTATTAGTTTCTTCTTTTCTGTTCTATTAAACCGTTCTTATCTCAACCCATGAGTTTTACTTCTTTTCCCGATTTTCTCCCCCATCCCACTGGGCGGGGGGGGGGGAGTGAGTGAGCGGCTGCGTGGTGCTTAGTTGCTGGCTGGGGTTAAACCACAACAGGAACATACTTCCTTATAACAATTTGGGCACTAAGTCCTGCTCTCTTCTGACCTGTCACTTCGTGAGTAAAGGTGGATGTGGATGTTCCAGTTGGGATTGGCAGGGCACTCTGCTCCTCTTGTGTTTGCTTTGCATAGGTATGAATTGACGTGCCCCAATTTCAGCACATTCAAACCGATGTGCCTGGATACTGTATGTCCCTCCCATAGGAGAAGATATCAAAATATAGGAGCCATCAGTTTTCTGGATATTTTAAAACAGGAAGAGTATGAAATGTCAGAACCCTGAGGCAATGCAAACAGGGCTGCTAACATATTTCTATACCACCCCGCTATGTAAGCAAATCATGCTCTTTTGATTGATCGATTCAGCCAAGCCCAAGCAACTGTCTGCTGAATCAAATTCATTGCTCTGTGTGGCTCAGTCACATGAAAATAGTGCCCTAAAAACGGTAAGTTTAAAAATCTAATGTGCAGCTTAAAATCTGAGAAACTAAAGAAAAAAAGCTTTTTAATAAAATTGTTGTTGATTTGAAGTTTTTTTAGTATTATTTGTTGACCAGACTTTTTAGGACTGACCCAAGACTACACATTTTTGAGATAAAAAATACTAGTTTTTCAAAGCAGCAGCCAAGGTATTTGAATAAGGAAAAAGTTTTGGTGGCATTGGCAGTTAATTCCAAACACAAGCAAAGCAAAAAGATGGAGAAGGAGATGAGAGAGGGAGAATAGCTGACACTTCATTGTAATAAAAACGCTGAAGAGAAGATGGCAGGGCTCAGGTGGAAATTCCCTGCAAAAGGATTTTTGCACTGGCATATTCCCAAAATTTGCCTGATCCCCTTCCCATGCCCTGCTTCTCAAAGCTCACCCCCATTCAGACTGTACTGCTGTGTACCAGTTTATTGTGTTTAACAGCGGTTATGTTTCAGTAATGCTTTATGTCTCTGGCTTGGAACAGTATTTGGATGAAAGTCACAATTTCAATTACTATTTTTTCAGCTTGCCACTTAAAATACGATCAAGCATATGGGTAAGCTACAAAATTTTTCAGCAAACATTTGAAATCAGAGCAAAACCTGATTGTTCCATCTTATTAGCCACGTCTTGTTTGATGTAGCATGTTTTTCTAACCTGGTATCACTTCCATCTGAAGCCGCACCACAGAGAACACAATGGTTTGAGTATTGAAGTTGAAGGAGCACTGAAGGGCATCTTACAAATGCTACTTTGTCACCTAGCAGGAGTTCTTGGAAATTTTTCAATGTTTTTCTTTTCTTTTGTGAATGGACATAAAGTGCCTCTTTCAAACCCAGCTAGGGTTTCATTCCTGCTTCTGTGATTCTCTGAGGTGCATTAGTTGAGGCTGGCAAACTTTTAGACTCCGGGGAATACAAAGCAAGATAATCAGTGCAAACTCAGTCCTTGCGGCAACTCTGGGTGGCTGAGTTTCCTGACGGGGACTGAGGTGGGGGGAGGAGAACAGTCACTCTAAAGATGTACAGGAGTGACAAAATTAAAGCAAGAAGAAATCCTTCATTTTTAAAAATTGGAATAAAGACGGAAAAGGATCCAGAGCCATTCAGAGACTGGTAGGAGCTGAGACAGACACTTATGCAGGTTTGCTTCCCAGTTTTTTTCTTCACTCTAAACTTTTATTTATGTGCCTTTTCCTGTGCCACTTTTACCAATGTTTCTCGACAACACATTAACTTCCCTCCTGGTACAATAATCGACTCCAATCTGCTATTATCACGGAAATAGAAGAGGTAAAGTGCCTGTAATAGGATCCAAATCAAATCACTTTCACTTCAGCTGGCTTTTGCTGTGAAGCCGAAGATTCCCCAGGGAGATTCAATACAGAGAAACACCTGCAGACACAGGCTGAGGCCTGGAGATTATATAGAACACGACAGGCCGAGCTTTGCACTAGCATTTCCTTAGTTACAAGATGGTCACATTGGCAGTAATAACCAGAGGCAGGACCTGATAAAGTTGTGACTCATTGGCAAAGCCAGGATCTGACTTTCAGCTGATTTGACCCATCCTGAAGCAACACATCAGTTGACAATTTACTGCAGAAACAGCTATAGTTAATTTTTTTTTTTTCCTCCCCCCGAAGCACTTGCCTTAGTCTTGAATGGTTTTGCATGAATCCCTGGTTGTGTTTAAGCGCAGTCCAGCCTGAAGAGAAAAAAATATATCATTCTCCCCCAGCGGCTAGGAAAGGCCAGACTGAATTGAATTTAATAAGTTTCAGGTTTAGGGGAAAATAAACCTCAAATTTTTCCTGTGGCATAGGAGACAACTTCAGCAAGGGTTGAAGTTAGGATCAAAATACATGGTTGCAACCAGCTTGTGGTGCAGGTTAGAGTTTTCATGCCTTGTTCCCTGTGAATATTAGTTTATTAATTCAAATGCTTTTTTCACCCCCACACTTACGTTTTTATGTCAGTACTTTTTAGAAATGCTAAGAGACTCTATGCCAGTTACGTGCTAGTATTTAATTTTGTATTTATCTCAGGAAAACAATAATATCATCTTAGCAGGATGAAAGCAAATTTAAGTCCTCTCATATTTGTCGCCTCAGATTTGACAGGCTTGGCCTTGCTGGAGAAATAATAGTAGTGGCAAAAACAGTAAGAAAAACAAAGAAAAGCAATTATTCCTGAATTTTAAAAACTTGAGGGGAAATTTTCATGGCTCAGAGTTCAGTGGGGAGTTCAGGTCCCATTTTTACTTTGAAATATCTCCTAGTAAGTATTCCCAATACCTATGCTGCTGCTGGAAATATTATTCTATACCTGACAGTATATGAAGTTCCTCACATAGAAGGTATGTAGCTTTGGTGAGTACATGCTGACCCGAAGTGTGCATAAAACACAGCAAGCACTGTTGGTAGCCTTAGCTCCCACCCCAGGATAATTATTAGTATGTGGATAAGAAAATACTTAAAAATTAAATTTAAACAGATTGGTATAAAACTCAAAAACAACAGACCAAGGAAAAAAGTTGCGTAAAACTTGAGGAGCTCTGTGGGAGGAATGTGTTCAGGGAAGTTGAAATAATAGTAGACATAAACATTTTCTGCAACTGGCTTGTTCTGAAAACTGTTAACATGATCTTCTATCATGTCCTCATTTCTGCATTGTCTGAGCACCTTAGTGCATTAGGTAAAGAGGGTGAGACACATCATGTAGAGTTTGCTCTTAGACTTCTTTTTCCTCATGAAGAGAATTGTTTTTTCACTAATTGTATGTTTGGTAAGGTTTAGTTAAAGTATTTGCTATAAGGCCAGTATTTTTCATGGAGCAACAAATGAAAATAACCAACTGTCTTGCTCTTCTCCTGTAAGCTTTGCTCACAAGTTTTTATTATAATAAGAAAATTATTTTTTTGTTTTAGAAAAACCTTCTGAAAGAAAGGAGATAGGTTTGGAAATGTGTTTTGACTCCACATTACAGTATATTACAAGTCGCATTAATGTAATATATAGAAAAACATATGTTAAACAGTAACATGGGATCAAAACTCCTGCTATGAGAGATATGGAAGTCACATTATCTTGTCAACTCAAATGCACATTTGTAATTGCTAAATATGAGCCAGAATCCCAAGTCCAAACATTTGTTCGCTGAAAACCAAACCCTGATTTTACAGTTCAATTGCAGCTGCAACTCTAAGGGAGTTTGGAAAGCTCTAATGGAAAGGAGCAAAGTATTTAAATTATGGTGCATCAGAATTTAAGATGATGATAGTTTGTTAGTCCAAAACTGAAAATATGGGGTCAGTCTAGTGCTCAAATACAGTGAGAACATGGCAAACAGCATCGTCCAGCCTCCTTAATTAGATCTGGGACTGCATAGGGCATTTCAAAGCAAAATAAGGGAAAGACTGAGGGGTACCTAAGTATCTGTTTGAGGATGGAGTGTTAAATAGTGAAAGATTTTTATCCTAAATAATTGCTTTTTCAGTTCTCTGTGCAAACCAAAGCTTTATATGCAGGAGAGCAGAGGCGAGGAGAAGTGGGGGAGGAAGGAAGGAATTAGGTCACTCTGTCAAAACATCTTTAGCTTTCCCTGATGAAAAAAAATTATAACCATTAAAAAATAATCATACTTTTTTATAAAACTGTATGTATTATATGGCATGAAATTAAACATTTTCTTTGATTTTCAGGGCTTCTTTATATCTTAAAAAAAAAAAAATCAGGTAAAATGTAAATGAAATCTCACTGTGAAATTAAAAATTCATGTGACAGGCCCCTGTTCTCTATCCTGTTTTTAGACTGAAAGCAAGTGACTAATTCAACGGGATTTTGAGAGTGTTTTGGTCAATCCAAACATGCTTTCTTTGGCATAAAGAAATTATTCTATCCAACTTTATCAGCTTCTTATAGTCACTTTTTTCAGAGAGGACATTTGACTTGCAACTATGTTGTATTGGTTACAGTCTAATATTTCATACATCTGAAAGCAGTAAGCATGGACCAAGTGATGCAGGCATATGCTCCTAGAAATGCTATGGGTAGTATGCTCTGTCTGTGGGAGCGCTTGCAGGAGCACTTCGGTACAACACTGTGTTAAAATACATCTTCCCCCCAGTCTCGCTCTGCTGACCAAGAAAAAGCAATAGTACTGGCTGAAAAAACAAGAGATATTTTTAGTATTTACTGTATGTTTTTTAAAAAGCAGCAGGAACAATGATGGTATTACTTCTGGTCTTTTTTTAGGAGGTTTAGAGGCTAAAGCCTATAGGATTTGAAACTGTGATCTCTGACATTGCCTTCGAGAAATGCAGAGGCCTCTTTCTCCTGTGTTTCCAGGTGTAGATGTGTCTCAGGTGTTAGTTCATCAGCTTCATTTATAGGAAGCTTCAGGGTTGAGTGTGAGGAGAATGAAAATGCCTCTTGCAGCTTGACGAAAAGTTACTCTGCCTTTTTCTTGAACCTTTCTTTCAATATAGCACTGAGCAATTTTCTTAAACACAGAGCAGAGAAAATGATTTTTCTGTACTTATATGTCCAGACAGTGGATTCCAAAAAACCCTAATTCATCTGATATAGTAATAAGAAAAGTACATTTCCTTACAACTGTACCTTTCATCCTAAATGATATTTTTGAATTCCTTGTTGAAACTTCTTTTTTGGACAAACAGCCGACTCTCCTCACATTGCATTACCCAACACAGCATTTATATTATTAGAAAATTAAACCAGTGACTGAGAGATTTTGACTAATTAGGTTTGCTGGATAATAAGAGCTTTTTAATAAGGTACATATCACTTACAATATTGCTAATGAAATGTGAAAGCGATTCAGTTCTCTGTAAGATAATGGCTAACTTGTTTTAATTGTTAACATTTTTTCTTGCCTGCAATGACACAGTCATTATTTCGCAGTCACCGCTTATCGTGAAATCCAAGAGGATTAATGGTTTCACTTATACTGGCGAAAATGTTTAAGCTGTCCCGATTATCAGTGCAGTTGGAAAGAATAATGGTTATTTGTCATTGCGTTTAGCCGTAGAATGAATTGTCCTGCAGCCAAGAGAGTCATTAACCCTTTGAGCAACAGTAATAGAGTTTTACAATTAAAAACTAGGAAGCAAAGATTTATGGCTGGATATTTTTTTTCTGTAGGTAGTTTATTAGCTTATAAGTCCCACTAAAACTAAATATATTGCTCCTGCAAAATAAACCACACAATATATCTTATTCTCCTGTATAACAGTTCTGCTAGTTGGAATTCGATTGCACTGAAACATTCTTTTGGTGAACAAACAAATCCCCCAACTAGCCAAAAAAAAAAAAAAAAGTAGAAAAATTTAACATGCATTCTGGAGAAAAAAAAAGAAATTCACATTGCTTTTTTGTTACTAGATTGCTATATATGTTTAAGTACTGAATTTAAAGGAGAATTTTGTCTGTAAATCCCTATAATTCAAAACCATTTACTATGTATAAACAACTTAAAAAACTAACATTGCTTAGCATAGTAATTAATATTGTTAATTTGGTTCATCTGGGAAGAGTTTAAAATTGCATTGTTAATGAATGAGAATTATTAAAATTCTGTACATGACACTGAACTAGCTGCCAAAACTATAAAAGGCATCATAAAACAAAAAATTGAGTGTTTAAAGTTTTGGGTATAAAAGGGTAATATAAAAAAAATGAGAGAAATAAAACCATTATTTGGGAAGTCATTTTGAATCGGGGGAAAATATGTACTCGGTATGGCTGTTACAGTGTGCTGGTTTGTAACACTCTTGTTCCTTCTTTGTGAGTTTGTATTGGCTTGGTGTAACACCGCGTGGACCATTGTGTGCAGGCTTTGGTTAGACCCTGCAGCAGCATTTTGGAGTTGCTTCGGCACTGGAGCAATGCTGATTTCCAGCAGCACAGAATCTAGCTCGTAACATGGATCTGAGGATAAGGAATGAAAGATGTGAAATACTCCTCCTTGCACCAATGCTGGAAGGAGCAAAAGCCCTCTTCTTCTTCGTGATTTAGTGGGAGTGGGAGATGGTCAGCATTTAACTGGAACTGTTCAGCTCCTTACAAGATTAAGTCCTATTATTGTTTTTCCACCTAAGAAATGCATTAAAGTGAGTCTCACAGAATAAAAATAAATTAAAAAAGCACAGAGCATTTATGCTCCTCAGTAGGTCATTCTCGGGCATAGCTGTCAAAGTGGTTGAGGAGGCAACCTTTAAGGAATATAAAATTTACTTGTAGAAGACATAGGTTTGCTGCTTTTTCTTGCTGCTGAGAAAGATAAAATATAAACCCATCCCATCTTTGCCTGGTACTAATGTGTAGCTCAGGGCCTGATCCTCAGCCCATGGAAGGTGCTGGGAGTCTTCATTGGCTGGAAGGGTGTTTGATCAGGCTCGCAGCCATTGGCAGTGCAGCAGCCTTACCAGACCTGGATGGGATGCACGAGTGTCACTTGCTTTTCAGGGAAGGAGTCCTCTCAAAGATTTTTATGGACTCCTTCTCTGAGAAGGAAAGGGCAGCTACTCCCTTCAGCTGTAATAATAAATACAAATGGACTTGTGTATGAAAAGAAAACTTGCTCACCGCTAGAGAGGCCACATTAATGAAGGCAGTAGGGAGCGTCTGGGGAAATGCACATCCACATAGGTAGCCGAGGCATGAATAGAAATAATATTATTCCACAATTATTAAAAAAATAATGTTTCTTCAGGTGCTTCTTGAGCCCATATCATGAAGATCAGTACATATGAGCTTGGAGCATGATCATTATCATTATTATGTGTGATCTATTGACAAAAACTGGGGCTTCTAAAAGATGGTAAACAACAGTTTCTGCAGAAGCCCCCTGAGGTATGCTGGAACTGCACACCCCAGCAGTTTTAGATGGGAGAGGTCAGAAGAAACAGCTGCCACCAGACAAAAAGACATAGCAAATACACGCAAAAAAAAAGGGGGGGGGGGGAACCTCCCAACAACTCCCCCCCCTCCACCCCAAAAACCGCATACACACAAACCCACACATATGAATTCCCACCGCTCCATAAATCTATTGCAACATTTATAGATGCAGGAATGTAGAGCTATAGATGTGGATGGTGGAATTTAGTTCTAGTGTGGAATTTATGATTGACACTTTTGAGAAACCACTATTAATGGTCCCTATGGCTTTAATGAAAATTGGCAATGTGATCGCAGGCTTTGTTCCCTTTGGCTTTCTTTTGCAGCAATGCCTGTGCATATGGTATATGTAAGTCCCTCCCCCACCCCAAAAATGTTGATAATGGTGGCTATTTTGGGGAAGACAATTACTGATGAAAAGGACTGAATGGATTTTCTCTCCTGACTGGATAAGGGTTCAAATGCTTTTCAAAAAGCATGAAGCAAAAATGCTGCTGCACCTCTTTGGCTTGTCGGCTGCATTTGTTGTACTTTGGCTCCAGCTGAAATGTAGTGCTCACAGGGGCTAGCTTGGAATGTCAACTCTGTTCCTGCCTTTTACATTTTAATTACAAATGAAGTAGCCTACAAAAAAATTTAGTGTACAACTTGTGAATGGACCATTTATTAAATGTTAGCAGGAGTTCAGAGGCTTAAGATGCAAGAGGTGGGCAGGAGCTAACATCCAGCAGTGAAACTGTTGGACAAAAAAATTTCAAATCTCCAAAACTGGGAGGGAAGCTTAATTAATTTCAAAAGTCTCTCCCCATTGGATCTGTGGGAATACAGTTAAAAAGAGACAGATGTAATTGATTGTAATATTTTGTTCCTAGTACAGGGAAGCTGGTGTCTCTGATCTTTCTGTCCATATGAACAAACGCTTGACATGAAAAATCTGCGTTCACTGAGGTTAATGGTAAAACTCTTACCAAGTCCTTGGGCCTGGTTCTTAAACAGTGATAATTATTTCTGTAATCATTAAGGGACTCTGTTCAAATGTTACCCCGTCCCCACATACACGTTCTTGCGTTGTCGGCATGCTTTGGGAGGGGAAGGTTCTCCTGGCTGGGACTTCCTTGCAGTTTTCAGCAAATCCTATCAAATATTAAGAGTCTCACGAGTTTTTTATTTTTAATTTTTGGTGCAAATGCTGTTTAAGCATTGGACACAAAGGAGGCACAAAGAGCTTGAAAGAGAAACTGGCTGGAGTGCATAACCTACTCTGAGCCGAGTAAAACACAGGAGGAAAACAAAATACACAAGGGTGAACCATTGATTAGATTTAATTTTGTTATATAGAAATAATTTGAACTGTAACTATGGAAAGACCTTTTACGTATTATAGTAAAATATGCTGTTGGATATAGAAAGTGTTTGTGCCATTTCAAAAGATTTTTTTTTTTACCTTATTTAACTACTCTGTGGTAGGAAGGTGGCTCTAAATCAGAGATTATAGATATCCTGAAGGGATGGCGGTGCTATTTTGCCTCCTGCAATCTCCCTTTGTTAACAGAAACAAGGGTTAGACCATCCAAAAAATCAAAATGTCACAAAATGGAGAGTGAAATGTCTGAGAGTGGGGCAGTAGGTTTAGGAGGGTTTGGTTTGTTTCTTTTTTTTTTTGTTTTGGGGTTTTTTTTGTGTGTTTGGCTTCTTTATGTCTTTAAAATTTTAACCTCTCTAACTGTGCCAGCTGGAAACGAATATTCTGATTTTTTTCCCAGTATTTAATAGCCTCGATTTCATAGTCTTTCTTCCCCTCTTCCAAAAGGCTAAAATTTTAATTGACACATTCCTGGAAATGTATTAGGTCAATTTAGAGTAAAGTATGTCACTTATGCAGTGTGTGGAGTCTTAGTTTTCATGTAAAATACTGTTCTTAATTGATTATCATGTACATGAATTTTCTGCATCATTTACACTTACAAATGTGCATTGCACAAAAAGTTAATAAATCTCAGAGGTTTGAATATTAACAACATTTTCTCCCCCTTGTGTTATTAGCAGAGAAATCAGCACTAGAGACTGGCAAACTGTTGCTCACATGAGTACCCTTTCCAAACACAAGGAGTCCTTTGTCACATAAATGGTTCAATTGGAGAAAATGACTATATATGACCAATGTCAATAGCATAACTTGTGAGAAGGAGAGCTGCTCCTGTGCGTGCAGGCTTGGAGGTCCAGGTCAGTGTCGTGCTCTTTACTGTGCTTCTGAGAAGAGAGAGAAACATCCCTGTGCATGCAGTGGGATGGAGGAATTGCCTAAACCATCAAAATCTTCCCACCATGGGATAAGACTACAATGCACAAACAGAAGAGCAGGAGACTGTCCAAAAGGCACAGTGCTACCCCCAAAAATTGTTACTGTATGCTCTGGCCAGTACAGCAGTGTTCAGGTGAAAGGTAGTTTTGTTCCCATTCATAAATCAGCTCAAATCTGTACTGCCAGATGATTTGAGGCATGAAGATGCTCATGGCTGTGGAGTTGTACCATCACTGCTGTTCAGGTGTTAGCCAGAGCAGGAGGCATTGGGGCTTTCTGAGACCCTTGCTGGACTGTTTGTGTTTTGGTGAGTAAAGCCATGAGTTACAGAAACTACCTGGAGCTATTGAACCCTACATATCCATTTTCTATTGTCTACCTTTGTGAATGTCTGTCTTGGAAGAGCAGGGTTTTCCCTTGTCTTGCTGCATTATGCAGATCTTGGCTGAGCATCCTTATGCCCTCAAAATTATGTTTCTTTTCTAAATAAAAGACGGGGAAGTGTTTCAGGTGACTGAAGTTTGCCAAATCATTTCAAATAGAAAAAAAAATAATTAAAATTACATGTTTATATATATGTATCATGCATGTATCTCTGTGCATATATATATAAAATAAAAAGTGAAATAAAGCATTCATTTCCATGTTCAAGTTTTGTTTAAATAAAGGTATATATACATATATAAGTATTTCTCTACTCTTCTACTACATTAAGTAGATAAAAATATACACTTACAGATATGTGTGTGTATATATATTTTGAATAATTTATTTTGGCTAAGTTGGTAGAATTTTTTTGTTTGAGGTCAACCCTAAACAATTGCTAGTCCTGCTCTTGTTTTAGTATGTAATATTGTTTATATAATTTAGACAGATCCCTGAAAATCAATTATTCATACCAGAGTTCTGCTCAAGTGACGTTGCTAGTGTGGAATGATGGATACAACTTCAAAGAGCTGGCTGCTCAGAGAAGAGCTAGTTAGGAGCATCTTCAGGCTTGTACCCTGGTGATATAACATGACATTTCAACTTGTCCGTTATCCCTAGAAAATCCTGCATTATATGGTGGAATGAAACAACTTTGTACTCTCACGACAGTGCGGAATAGCTCCCATTATTTCCCTCTTCTGGTCAGAATTTCACACTGGTCTCCAACCTCTCCTTTGTTACAAGAACTTCTCTAAAACTAAAAACTATAAACAAAAAGAGGAAGGGGTGGGAGCAAAGGAACTCTGGAGAAAGAATGGAAAGAGGAAAGTACTAGAGGTGCAGAGAAATGACAGGTTGTATGATGTAGAGGTAATCCCTTGTGGATTCTGTTATGGTCTTGCTGGGAATAGCAGGAATATCTTTTAAGATCAAGTCCTTGTTGGTCATATTCCAACCCTGACTAGCTCCTCTACATGCTATGGTCTGCATTTCATGCAGTATTTGATCACACAGTCTAGGTGTCCAAATGAGCTTACTACTTGATGTTGCTATACCCAGTGGTTGTGTTGCATAAAACCTGCTGTGTTTTGCTCCATGGATAGCTGCATTTTATCAGTAGGAATAGTGATTTCTTTTGCATACACCTGCTTTTATTGCTCAATTGTCTTCCTCTTTTTTTTTTAATTAGGCAGTGTAGGGGTGTAATTTACTGTAATTTTTTCACTGGGCTGAATTGCTGAAAAACAGTTATACTTAGAAGCATGTAAAACAAAGGGAAGCAAGGCTTATCTCTTAGTTTTTCACTTAAAGGGACACAGAAATAGGGACATTGCTCCATCTGTGTGTTTGACCATCAGTCAGAAAACTCTAAGTAACCCTAATGGAAACTGAGAATTAGACGTGTTTATTGAGAAAGTAGAATTATGCCCCTTAGAAAGGATGCCTGCTTAGGATCACTGCAGTATGAATCACTGGGACAGTGGCCAAAGGTGGGAAAGAACACGGCTGACATTTGCAACCCTCCCAGCTATCAGTAAGTACAGCCAAAATAATTACCCCAAGGCATCTGGATAACCCAGCCTAATTAGCAGTGCCTGAAAACGAGTGGGTTGCATGTTTATACCTGAAGAAATCAAATTACCCTCATACATTTCACCAGGGGCTCTTCCAATTCATTGCTGTGTTGATGAAAGAGGTAGCTATTTACCATAAAGTCACAACCCCGCAGCCTGTGGCTGTTCACCACGTTGAAGAGTGTTACTGCCCTGCAGGGAAATTATTCCTTTTACTAGAGTTGAAGGCAATATTCTTTGCACTGATGAGCTCTAATACCTTTATGGTAGGTGGCATGGACTGTAGAATATACACAAACATGGTAATATGCACTTAATTAGATTACTTGTTAATATCGTTCATTCATTTAATTTGGTCAAAACTGCTGTAGCCAAATGTTCACCCTGAGCTGCAGATCTCAGTTCCCAGATCTGAGACCAAGATGTAGGGAGAGTTTTAATATTCTTACGGATAATAAGAATATCCGTAATTAAAATGTTCGATGCTAACCCATTTTGAAGGGAATGTAAAGCCTCATATTACAGCCAACAGTGTAAAAAGTAAAATCAAATCTTAGAGGTGGTAAGGTTACCCCAAACCATCGTGATTTCTTGCATCTTCTTTTCAAACTTCTTAAACTGACTATTTGAAGAGGTCATACGCTATCTCTAGCAACTATGGACCAGATCAAGTCTGACAAATTCTTGGTTCGCTACTATAGCACAACTTCCCTCTGTTATGATCAAATGTGAAAAATTCCAGCAGCACTACTGCGCAATCCAAAAATCAGTGTTAGAAAGTTGCCATTTAAAAACAACGACAAAAAAAGTCCCGGGTCTAAATTGTACATGAAACATAGGAAAAGAAGGTCTGGGCAGAACATTAATATGTTCAAGAATGGCTTTATTTATTCCTTAATGGTTATTATAAGTACTGTCATGTAGTTGTGTGGTTAACAAATCAAATGATTCCAACAGTCAAAGTGCTGAGAGTGGTTTTGATTCAAATTAAAGGAAGATGCAGTGATATACAAATCTACTTTTGTTGGATTTATATAGTTTCCCCAGAACAAACATGGCAGGTCTTGCCACCCCATTCTGGAACTCAATCCTGAGAGATATATGCACGGCAAACTGGCTTGCACAGAAAGGTTCTTCCTTGGGCAGTTTGCACCAGTGTTTAAAACCAGAAATTCTCAGGGTCAGAGAAAGGTCTGAAAGGAAGAGTCACAAAACCTCATCATCCCATGTTTTGAATTGACTTTAAATGCAGATTTGTTCTGTGTACTTTTCATGAGTGAGTGAACTAAAAGGAGATGGGGCTTGTAAAATGGTGCCTGGGTATATCAAGCAAGCTCTTCACCTCCAGAAGGCAAGGTTCAGATTGGAGTTTAGCGGCCTCAGGCTAGTCACTAGTGGGCAGTTGCCCACATTGCTAAGCATAACACAATTTAGCAGAAATCAGAACAATTGACAGTTTCTTCTCAAGAGATGCTGTAGACTCATTACTGGAATTGAAGGGGTGTTGGAGGTCAGAGCTGAAGTGCATTGGCAGATCTGTGTGGAGGAAGTTTGTGGAGTTCTGTGTGGTAGGCCAGATGGTGCTATTAGTGTCTAACTTTCATGAGTATTAAAATTCACCAAATATCCCTCTTGCCCCAAAACAAACAAACATGCGCACTCACAGATGCGCACAAGTAGTCCCACACAGTTTAGAGCAGTCAGTGTCCCTGGCATCCTTACCAACTTTCCTACTCATTTAACACCACCACAGATTAGAGGACACAGTAATGCAACACTCTGGGCTATTTGCTGAATGTAGCTCGTAATGATTGACACTCTTGCCTGCGTACTGACTTTGAACTACATGTTGTATATTATTTTTTTTTGTTATTGTCCTTTAAAATGCTTTGAGATACAACATATGGTAAGTGCCAATGCACCATGGTGCAATGTAATTTAGTCAAATATCAGAAGCATAGACAGTGTAAATGGAAAGCAGGCAAAATATCTGATCCAAGTGCCTACTGGTATAATTGACTCAGTCGAGCCAGCCTGTGTCATTAGTCCTATAAACAGTTGCATTTACAACAATAAAACTGAAAAGCATGGAAATTAAAAGCTGTTAGAATTTCCTCTTGTGTGCATTTATCTGCACGAATGCTGTATACTCCCTGCACAATTTTGTAATATGTTTGGTAAAGTGGCATTACAGTAACCTGTGTCAGCCCTGTACTGTATATCAAACAATATCATACTCCAAAGGAGGATTAATCAAAGTAACGGATGCGCCGGCTTAGTACACCATGTCTGCTGTCAATTACACACACAGTAAGCTCACAAATTTAAGCTGCTGAACAGAATAAAATCAAGGGTCTCTTTTGCTTCCTATTGTTGAGTACTAAAAAACCCCAACCCACCAACCTGTAAATTTTGCAAAGGATTTCTGGGCAGGTGAAATGACTCCAGCACCAGGCGATGAGATAGCAACTGTTTGTGTTTGGCTGTGTTGGTGCTGAGTGCCAAACGCAGTTGACGGACAAGTGTACCCCAACAATGTTTCACTTATTAAAGAAGCCTTGTCAAACAAGCTGAAAGCCCTGCATATAAGTGACCTTTCTGTTCACCTCCCATTACAATGAAGATTTGAGCATTCCTTGCGAGCCTTCCAGTGTCGACATTAAAGAATCAGAGTGTCTTTCCATCTCTGCTGATGTGCCACTAGACCACTTAACAGAAAATTGAGAGAGTATATTACGGGGTGAAAGAGCAGAGTTCGGAGGTCACTACCATTCTCATTAAGGGATGTTTCTATGCAGTGCCCATAGGTGGATAAATCAATACTTTCTGTCTGAAAATGATCACGCTTGGTAAAGAGTGCTTTAATTGGGCTGTTACTGTTTATGGAGAGTGAGTATTTATGGGGTTTCATGACAATAAACAGCAGAACAGATGATGGCTTCCATGTTCCTTTGTGGAATGTCATATGACAAGTGGCATGACAGAAGATTTTGACATTTCAGACCTCCCTTGAGTGAGGGGAGCGCAAACTCTTAGCAATTGGCCAGGAACTCCCGAAGTCCCAAATTGGGATCTGTTGTTCGATGCATGCATTGTTTGGATAGAGAGGCCTTTATTTCAGGTATCTTTCTAAATGTTACACATTAAAGAAACTAAACATTAATGGTCTGATAGTTTAAGACAACCTTTTCTTCCCCCTTTTCTTTCTCCCCCACTTTGTAGTGACACAGGCCGGGTCTGTTCACTGTGCAGCCTTTTTACTGTCAGAATGGAGACAGAAAGAGGCAAAGGTTACAGGGAAAAGGGGAGACTAAGATCTCCAGTTCTCACAACAACACAAGCAAACAAAAATAAAAGAGCTGAAAACCAAAAGCTTTTATGGCTGTAGGGGACAGGGACACTAAACCCAAACAGAATCAGTCTTTGAACAAAATTCCTGAAATCCTGCACAGCATTTAACAATGCTGCATCATTACCTGGTGCAACCCAAAGGGAAGTGCATGCCCGTGTGCATGAGGAGCTGGGAGCACAAGGCAGACTGGGATCTTCAGCCAATCTTGTTCCTTCAGCCAGAAAAGTGTTAAACTAATCTTCAATAAATCTCACCAATGCGGATGTAGTGTACACATCCTGACAAGTTATTTATTTTGAACATGTTTTAGTCGAGATTCCTGGGTTTGACAGTCTCACTGCGTTGTATCTCTGCTTTCCCATTTTGAAATGTGTATATTTTGCAACTTAGTTCTAAGGAAGTCCAGGCATTTGAGGTAAGCTGTATGTGGAGAAAATCTGCGAAAGTTTCAGAGAATTGAGACACGAATTAAACCAGCTGTCAGGATTTTAACTGAGACATGGAATAATAATTGTAATGCATTAAAATTAGCATGGTGTTTTTCCAAAATCTCCCCATACTTTGGAAAGTGTACTGATGAAAGTGTGTTGTCCCTATTACTGGCCATACACTAGTCCATGCTGTGACTGTGCCTTGGGTTGGCATAGACAAGTGAAGCTTAAACTAGTCTGTTTGGATACCTCTAGCGGGGTACTTCAACAGTCAGTATCTCAGGCTCAGCCTGCAAACTCTACCTGAGGAGCATGAAGATTTCCTGTGAGATTGAGATATTATCTGCCCCTAAAAGACTGCAATTAAAGACAGGATGCAAGCTGATTAATGTGAATACTCAAACATTGTCCCATTAAGGTTGAGAACATACTGGGTCACTTGTGCCAGGTGGTTTACAGAGTTGACGATATGCAGTTTAAGATACAGATTGAAACACATTGTTTCAGATTATTGTTTTGCTTTTTGTTTGGTGTGGTGAACTTTTTATCAAGGTGATGTTTGGCCTTTTGGATTATAGCTGATGTACCAAACCACTGTTAAAAGAAATTCTATTTAGACATCGGAAAATCTTTCCTGTGAGCCTGGGCAAATGCTGGAACGTGTTGCCCAGAGAAGCTGTGGAGCCTCCATCCTTGGAGAGACTCAAAACCCACCTGGACACAGCCCTCAACAGCCTGCTCTGCTTGAGTTGGACTGGTCAGCAGCAGAGGTGCCTTCCCCTGGCCCCAGTGATTTTGGCATTCTGTGATTCTGTTATGTTACACAGGTTTTCAGGTGAATGGTTAAATGACCATATGAAAGGAAATTCAGAGACTGGAGCTATGTGAAGTACTTCTGCGGTCTTTGTCTCTGAAAGCCCAACATTTAATGGATTTTTCCTTACAAGTCCCCTCTGAGGGGACAAGGAGTACCGTTGTATCTGTTTTGCTGGTGGGGAGCTAAGACATAGAGATTACCCTTCAGAGCCACAGAAGCATTTAGGTGATCAACTCTTCCTGGTTTCCGAAGGAGTTAAGCACTGCTATGTCTTTGTGGGTTTGTGTGCTAGTAACTTGCTTAAGGTTACATGGGGCGTTTTGACTAGTGCTCTGTGGACTGCACCATCTTTTCTCAGGCCACTGATTAGCAGACTAAACAGAGCTCCAGCTGCTAGATCTTTTCTCAGCATAGACTACTTCCAGGTTGTGTCACTACCTTTCTTCTGGCCATCGGTCACAGGCCTGATGTTTAAAGACATTGTCTGCATTGTTGTCTCTTCGAGTCCAAGACTGCTGCAGTAGAAGTTGACTAATAAACACATTCAGCCTCAGACGGCTTTCTTTAGCAAACAGAAATGCTAAATTTACCAATTGCAAAGGCTGACAGTTCTGTGCTTTTGACGGAAGAGAAGTACAGACTTTTGCTCAAAAAAATTCCATTATGAATTTAATTATATTTTCAGGGGTTGTGTATATAGGTTTGCAAATTATGTATAAATGAAGGCAAGGTCTTTTTGAAAGCATGTGTTGTTAGGAGAAAAATAACAACAACAAAAACCCTAGGCTCCAGTTTTGATGGGAAATATTACTTCTGGTTATTGTTTCATCAGTAATCCATAATACCTCCAAGGGAACAGCTACAGTCTGTCATCTCATGGACAGCTTAAAAAAATGGCATGCTATAGAACTGGTAGGCCCTAAGGGAACTTTTGAATAGCTGATACCCTATTTGTGCAATAGATATTTTCCTTGATAACTGGAAATTAAGCTTGCCTGGAAGAAATGTAAATATCATCTCTAATTTGCACTCTGAATTACCAATAAAAATTATGTGTGCACATAATCATATCAAACATTTCAGAGCTTAGAAACCATGATGACACTTGGCACTCTCAGCATCTTCAAAGCGCTTTACAAATATTACCAATACATCCTTCCACCACCCCATATTGTTATCCCTACTTTGCAGATGAGGCAAGGGGGTCATTGAGGTTCCTTAGTGCCTTGGGATCATGCTGACTGTAAGTAACACTACTGGGAGAGGAACTCAAGAATTTGTCTGTGATTAAGCCACTACAGGTAGACTGCTATTGACGTTAATTTACTTACAGGTTGGCAAAAATAATATATGCAGTGACAGAAGTGCATATGATATCATTACATAGCTATTGTGCCTCCTAATGTAGTTAAGATATAGCTGCAGGACAAAGATTTTGTTTACATCAAAAGAATGACTAGAAATAAATGGACCTTTCCTACATAGGTGCCAGTAAATAGCATGAATTAGAACCAGACTGATGCATGATTTAAATGTAAACAGGCTAAATCAAAGCAAACTCATTCAGATTAGATCTTGTTCCTAACATGTTCGTAATTATTGCTAATGCAATTGGAGGGGGAAAAAAATGTAAAGGCTTTGTACTGTAGAGACTCAGCCTAAATTGACCTTGACCATCATTAATGCAATGCAAAAGCAGTTCATTCTGCTAAATCCCTTACTGCCTTGTTTTTTGGTTTTTTACTGTGTGAATTTCCAGGTGCTAGACTGTGTTGTGATAAATACATGATCACACATTTGCAATTTGGAGGGTTTTTTATGATAGGCAACGTTCTTGCATTTTGGGCCTGATTCTGGCATATGGAAGCAAGTAAGAAGTTTTATGATCTCATGGTGACAAACCAGATTTGGAAGAGTTTTCAGCAGAATTCCCTCTTGCCTGATCTCAGTGTACAAGTCAGCACTACATGCTTTTGTAAGTCTTCCTTAAAAATTCATTCTCAAGAGAAGTTACTTCCCAGGTGGCTATGAGATAGGCAAGCTACAAAGTTGGGTTTTGCACTATGTCCCATTTTCCTGAACTCTTCACTAGACCTGTAGAAATAATAGATTAAAACCTTGAAATGGGCCAAAGTAAAAAGGCCCTCAATTTGTTAATATGTTGGTAGTCAGCGCCAGCCAGCAGCTGTCCTAGCTGGTCTTCTGCTAAACTGTTTTTAGCAGTGTTAATCATATGTCTCTTGCTCAAACACCAGCCTTAACCAGGGCACAAATTGAACCTGTCTTCAAACCAGACAGAAGGATCTCAGGTAAACTCTGTGATGTGGTGAAGGAACCCAGTCCTTCTTTGTTTGTTGGATCCAGATGTGACCAGCTCACACTGCTCTGCTGCTGGAGAAACAGCGAGATGTAGGATTCCTTAAGGGTCCTCCCTTTCTTTTTGTCCTAGGTGATGTCTGAGGCTGAGCTGTGACTCTGTGGACAAGTTTGTTTTTGCGTTACTGTGGAAGGGCCCCAGTGCTTCCTGCAGGTTGTCACTGCTGTTTTACAGTGATACCCAGCCTTTGATGGAAATTCAACCTCCTGCTACCTTTCAGCATTGCGTGATTGTTTGGGCTGTGTTACAGGAGTGTGTTCCTAGCAAAGTTTGCACAGATTGTAGTCAAACATATGGTACAGATTCCATACAGATTCTAAATCTTGGGATCATAAACTGATATAAGGGAGCCACAATTCCCTCCCCTTCCTAAATCATAAGATAAAAGGCAGCTTTGGCTTGGTGGACAAGTATGAAAGTTAGAGAAAAGACATTCCTGATGTGGGATGTTTGACGTCTTAGCAGATGGAATTAGCAGCCTTAAGAGACCCTGACAACAGCATACCTTTAAAAATGTGGTAAGTAAGTAATAAAGCCATCCTAAAAGATCTTACGTTAGTAACTTAATGCAAGAGTGTAACACTCAACTGTAAACTGTACAAATGCAGTCAGTGGGGATTGCTCTTTGATAGACTCTCAGGATTCATCCCAGCATATGCTTCTTCCTGAGTAGATGATAGCCATTAATGTCACTTCCGCAGTTCAAAATAAATCGTAATGTACTGTTGGAAATCTCAGATGTACTCTCCAAATAACTGGACTTCCAAAGATTTGGCAGAAAAGCTACAGCTGCAGAGAAGTGACACTTATGGTAACTTTCAAACTTTTAGTGATATTACAAAAAAAATTAATGTTTGTTGTTTGAGCCTTTCATATTCTGTAATTTTTGAGGCCTCTATCAGATAAATAGTTTTGAAAGATTGTCAGAGACATAATAACATAGCTTTAGAAGTTGCATGTTTTCATGGCAAAATTTGCAATGATTTCAAAGGGGCTAGGGTTTTGTTACTGTTAAATGGAAAAACAATGTTGATAATTAGGTAAAGTGTAGAAACATTCTATTTACAGTAGACAAACAGTACAGTGATTGAATTTGAAAGGAAAAAAATACCAGCCAACTTTGCAAGGATGTGAGCTTGGATTTGGTAGTTGCAATTCAGTACTCTCAAAATAATTCAGTAGTGCTGAACAAAAAAGGCGTTTTTATCACCATCTCTTCTCAGTTCTCAAGCGGCATTGTCTATCCCACTGTTTTATGTCAGAGAAGAAGGAATTTTAGAAAATGTTTGATTTATTAGAAAGTGAATGATTCTTTGCAGCCATGTGGGGCTAGCCCATGTTTCAATAAGACAAATTGCATTGTAGCATTCCACTGGCAGCCAATGATAACTCATGATCCAGACAGAGTCGGTTATACCAGAATGGATGAAAAGCAGGAGCAAAAGGACACATGGCATAAGAAATGAAAATGCTTCAAGAGCTGTTATTTAAAAAAACAAAACACCAACCCTAAACGTTGTTTTAGACACTATTTAAAAATATTTCAATTAAGATTCTGCACAGCATTGCAAGCAGAGTGTGGCAGAATAAAAAGGATCATGTTATCTCTTTCCCAGTAGTAAATTATCATATTTATGCTCAAAAACACGCCACTGTCAACTTTAGTCATTTGTGTAATTGGAAAAAGGTAAATGATGTAGTAAATGAGACCCTACTGTCGTTTTTTGTTAAAAAAAAAAAAAAAAAAAAAAAAAAAAGTAGTGGCAAATGGTACAGGTTTAAAATGAATTCATGTCAACTGTGAAAAGCAAAGCCTAAGACAAACAAAATCTGACTGTTCCTGACCTTTAGTTAATATTGATAGTTTATCACTAGAGAACTCATTGATTTATTTTTCAGTTCATATCTGATTATCACTTCAGAATAACACTGAATATTTTAAAATAGCTCAGCCACCCATATTTCAGTTTCCACTATTCCAGATTACATATAAATGTTTCTTTATTTCCGAGTAATATAATACTGCTTTTTAAATAGGTGACCCACCAGGAGTAAACCCCAAGGTGATGGGTTGCTTCCTGATTGCAGATATGCATGTCATGAAGTGCTGCGCTCTGCCCGTCGGCTTTGTTCTCAGGGATACGTGGAGCAGGAAGGGTATTGAAATATACAGGAATCTTGTTCCCAGGGAGCTGACAGGCAGACCTGAGGGACAGTGTGAAGTGCGTACCTGGTATGTCTAATTTTAGGCCTGCCAGCCCTGACAGTGTCCCTAGAAAAAAAATCTATACTAATTTCTTGGTGACATACAGAGCTGTAAACTGCAGCATTTTTCATTCCACTACCAAAATGTTCTTGTGCATTTTTTTTCAGTATTATTTAAAGGAACTGTCAAGCCTTCAGCATTTAACAAGTATTTTTAAACTGTGTTTTTCAGTATAAACCTGCCATGCATTCAAGGTATCGTTGCATGAAAAAGCATAAACTAAGGTATCATATTAGAAAAGAAATCAACATTAGCTATAAAACCAACTTCATTTTTTTGCTTTACACTGATATTGTTCCCCATGGGAGAAGTGTTACAGTTTGATAGGTTCTGGAGGCCCTGTGTATGCTGGTGTAAATCAGGAATCCCCTATGAATTTTGATGAGGCTCTGCAATTTTACATCAGCTCAGGATTTTAGACCACAGGTTCAGCATGTATACTGTGTTGAAATAAAGGTGCAGTCATTTTAAATATAATTGAGTAGGCTTATAAGAGGTTCCACTTAGAAGGGAAATTATGGTAACAAGTCAAGAGTGTACTCTGTGTAGTTTTCATTTCAAGTGTATGGTCTTCTGTATTCACTTAACTAGACGCACAAATCTAAGCAGACAGATGAGATAGAGGCAATCAAAGAGAAAAGCTTTATTTGGAGCTTATAGTAGTATTGAAGTTTTATTTTGTAGTGTTTCCCCATGAGGCAATTTCAGAAAAAGATGAAGTGATGGATCACAAACAATTTAATATCTGAATTGCTGGTAGTTGATCAACTGAATTTTGGACTCCTCCCTGTATAATTCTGAAAATCTTTTCCCCAGTTTGAATATTCAACAAAAAGGCTGGGGAAGGAATTGCTCTGAAGATTTTCAGAGTATATTCTGCTGGTAATTGCCCCATGTCAAGTCGGGAGGAGCTGAATGGTGTTGCCTTTCACATGTGCGCTCTGCGGATGAACACATAATGCCATATAATGCTTTTGGTCTTGTTGTTTCCCAAAGGCAGTTTCTGCTTCAGCGAATGATGAAGGTCTAGAAAAACATTCCCATAATACGAGAGAAGTGGCAAAGGAAGCATTACAGGGCATCAGTGTAATGGCTTGTGTTAACAACGTGGTATGTTTAATGCCTATGTTGTGTTATACTTTTATAGCTTTCAAGTGTTACACAATTTTGAGTCCAACAACAGCTACTTTTTTTAGTACTCACCATTGTGTCACTTAAAGTTCGCATGCTTACCTAAGGTGACTTTGGGGCCAGTTGTATCAATTTGTGCATATAAAGGTAACTTTGATCACCTGAACATGAGTTACCTACATGTATAAGCATTTGAAGGGATAGGCCCTTAACCAAAATCAGTAGCCTCTGCCTCCTCTAGAAATATGATCGCTAGACTTTTTCCTCCATCCAGTATTTTTATCTACTTTAACCCATGTAGAGTAGCTCTTTCTCACAATGAAAAAAAGCTATAAACAATTTCATTTTTACTTACATTTCATTCTGCAGATTGGTTCATGTCCTGATAATTTTTTTTCTTTTTTTAAATTTTGCTTGAATTGTTTTGTAGCTTCAGAAACTGAAACCACACACCCATTGAATACATCGTATCTGACTGATTCATCACATAAACTTCTAGCACCAGTGTATAACATGGAAATGAACTGAACTGATAATGCTGTGCTGCGACACAAACACCAATCAGCTTGCGTATGTATGCATTGAGGAAGAATCTGTTGCCCCAACATGTAATGGTTCGTTACTAGCACTTGGTACGGAGATTACAAGGTGAGAGGAGAAAACGAGGGAGGATTTTTACTGAAGGAACAGACTTCTAAAGAAACAGCGTGATCAGTAGATTCCTATATTCCACCAGAAAGTCCAGGGAGCATCATCCACTCTTGCTTCATTTCCAGCTGACTGCCTTCTAAGGCAATATATCATCTTATTTTTGATCAAGGAACTAACTAGAAAAAAGGCAGCCAGCAGAAGAAAGTTGGTTCAGGAAGCACTAGACTTTCTTATATATACATCTATATTACCTCTCCTTCCCTTAGTCACCTGTCCGACACCACCTTTTTTCTACCACCTCGGGAGAAGATGTGTCAAGGAAAGTACATCAAGTCAATGCTGCAGGCCCACTGTGGTGGACGTGATGATGCTTTCCAGTTGGCCTTGGGTGTTTCTTTTTACTCGGGAACATCTGAGCTAATTTATGGCTCCATGAGGCTGGAAGATGTTTTGCAAGGGGCACTGGAAAGGTTCTTTTGCCCTGCCAATAAGGGTGTCATTTGGTTTGCAGAGATTTGTGAACAAAACCCCCAAACCAAATCGCAACTATTTGCTTAAATTTGTATCTGCTCACATTTCCAAAGCTGGGGATTTTACAGCATTCAAAAATCTCCGGTACAAAAGACAAGTGGAAAGGTTTGTGCAGCCTGAAGTCAGACCTATTCAAACCCAGAAAATCCATGTGAAAACATGTACATTAGTTTACAGCTGTACAAAATGGTCCTTGCTTTGAATGCTCCATAAACTGCAATTTATTTATTTTTTTGAGCTTTGAGCTCTGTTGAATTGGAAGTTTCTAACAAAGCAGGCAAGCTGAGTGCAATTTCTTTGGAAATATTTCACATTGCTCCATGTCTGATTCTACTTTTGCTTCACTTGAGTAAATAAGGAGGAGTCTGATCAGCATCTAGGATGTCTCAAAGAAATTAGTGGGTAGTCAACTAAGGTGTGAATTTACACATTGTAAAGACTGAATATTCTTGATGACAGCATGTATTCCAGGTGCTGTTGTGCTAGCTGATGGGGTTGTCACCAATTTCATCTATAGCTGCTGGACATTGCCCCGTAGCAGAGCTGACCACTCCTGAAAAGGCTAGGGAATACCCACACCAGCAATTCAGTGGGCAGTAAATCATCAGAGGAATTAATTCAGAGGAAAAACTGGTGAAAATCAGATCAGAATGAGCAGCTATTACCTATATAAATAAACCTGTACCCCTTGCAGAAATATAACAGAGCTCAAAAAATCCATTCGCTCTACAGCTTCTGTATAGTAGTATTTCTCAGCATATGCATACCTTAGTTATTCACAGAGATCCTTACGCGAGTCCTTTGCTGTACTAAAATCTGCTTTCTTGGAAATCGTAGAACGAATACTTAGGCTGTGATCTCATTCCTACTACTGCTGGTGACGGGAGTCCCAGGGGCTTCACTGCAAATTAGATCCCCTGGAAAGAGACTGAGAATCAGAATGGATCCAACCTCTCTGCCGTTTCTGGGAGCGAACTTGTATTCTTCCGTGCCCTCCCCTGCCTTGCCTCTCGCAACTTTTCTAGTAAGATCTTCCCTCCCGCACACACTGTCTCTCCTCTTTCCCTCCCACACCACAAAAAAAGCTCAGGGCAGGTATTGAATGGTCTGCTAGGCTGCTCCTAAAATAGGGCCTCCGTGAGCTCTCTAGCAGTGGCTATTCCCATTCCCTGGGTGCTGTAGGTTATTTTCCAAAGAAGTATGTTTTGTTTTAATTCTGTTTTTCTCAGTCTCTGTTCTCATAACTCCATCCTGTCACTCTTTTGATCAGTTATACGTCCACTGTAACATAACTCTGTGATTTCATTTGGTACCGTTTACTTCATACAAAAAGGAACTCACTCTTCAAAGAAAACTTTTATTTCATTGTCTGCTACATATGCAAGTATTCCCTAAGGAATGGGGTTATTTATTATTTCGCTCCTCCTCTTTGCTTTCCCCTGTTCCTCTCCAAAAGACTAACGGACACTAATCTCCTTTCATCAGGTTCCCTTCTTCTTAATTTTTTCTTTTTGCACAAAATGCTCACCACTACCTTTAACACCTTATTGTGTCTGGAGTGATAATTACTTTCAGTTGCTGCAGCTGGTGCACGGAGAGGCGTGTGGGCCCTGTAAATTGGGAATGGGCGACCTGGGTGGGATTGCACGAAAATACAGAGATCTGCAAAATCAGAAACCACAATTACAAGAGGGATAGTTTTGCTTTTCAAATGTTGTTCTATTTTTTTTTTTCCTTGAACTCATCTTTGAGACATATTTCTACTGAGTCACCTCTGCAACAATTTGTGATTCCCGTGTTAGAGAAAGGGACCAGCTGATGCACATGACAGAAAATAAGAAAAATATGAGTTGGTACCTGACACACTTAGATAAAGCTCAGATTTGGAAACAATGCACACAGACATAGCTGAGAGGAGCCTAGCAGGATTGGGGAAACATGGGTCTGTCAACAGGTTTTAAGATCCTCTGGGGCATTACTACTGCTTGTTTTAATGTATACAGTATTTCTCTGAAGTCACAGAGTCTTGATTCAATCTTCTACATCTCTCTTGTTTTAAGTGTAGGATTGATAAGGAAATTTGGGGTTATCATACAAGTGAACGTGAAGGCTGGGTTATAACCTTTCAAAAATAATACCATTTGCCAACATATATTTCCCCTTTCCTTCTTTAGTTCTCATATAAGTAGCATGCAGAAATTATTAACAGTATTATTAGTGTATTTTTGTATGTATTTTGACTGTTGCAGTGCCTCACAGCATATTACGAGATTTTTATACTCCTACTAACCATGACGAAATTAGTATACACTGTTCACTACATAAAATTAGTTTTTTGTGAGACTAGTTTATACCTGTTTTATTAGATTTCCTAAAGTGAGGAGTACCAAATTATTTAATATACCATTTGAGATGCTGTTAATAAAATGTTTTCCATAATCGGCACTGCTTTGGGCATGCTGGCTTGAAAGCTGGTATTTTGTCTGCTCTCCCATTCTGTGCTGGAGGCTGTCAGAGGTTTCTCATGCTTATCTAAGGTTAGGAATAAGATTCAGGTTTGGAAAAGTGGAGTCTATAGTGCAGGAGTGGCTGTGGTCTTTTGCAACTTTCCGACAGGTGAACAAAAAGCATGAATAATCTGTTAACCTTTATTCAGTTCCCATGCTTAGTTAGGTTAGAGTTAGGGTTAGGGTCAGGAAAAGCGTTAAGTGTGACAAGCTGTGGTATGTTCCAGTTTCTGTGGGGGAAACTTTATGTAGTTGTCTGCTTTAAGCTGGAGTTAGGCTGTGAGTTAGAAAAAGCAGGGAGACAGCAGCCAAGATGAGTGTGGGATTTTGCAAGTTCCTGGAGATAAAACAAGAGCAAAGTATCACTAGCTTTGAAGGAATTATTCTTTTTGATTTGCAGGCAGTGCTGGGTTCCCAGGCCTCTTTGAGTCAGGGTCTGGGTCTGGGTTAAGGTTATGGTTAGGATTAGGAAAAGTTAGGGCTTTTAACTTTGATGAACTGTGGTATTTTGCTATTTCCAGAGAAGTAAATTGAGGGAAAGCATCAGTATCTTCAAATTCATTATTCATTATTTGTGGGCGCTATGGGTACTTGTGCATATTTTGACTAGGAGTTACTATTACAGCTGGGTTAAATAAACAGGGGAAGGTACAGTCAGAATAATGGCGTACCCACATTCCAGAGGATAAACTGAATCAGTATCTTGAAATGTATCATTCCTTATTTGCGGGCATAATTAGCACTAGAAACTGAAAAATTAGTTGTTTTAAATATCCTGGCATGCAAAACTTCATAGGGGTATTGGGATGAGGCTATAAGAAACAAATGCTAATTGCAAGAATTGAGCTATGACTCGTCCAAGATCATCAGTGGAGGCAATTCCTATTTCATGTCAGGAATTTTGAAAAATAAATAGGGTTGCTTCTTAGTGCAGTTAGATAGCCAGCCTCTTCCCACACTTGTACCCAGTACCTCCATTAGCTATAGGGTGACTGCTGGCTTTCTACCTGTGTTTGAGAAAAAATACTCCTTTTTCTGTGTGGTAGCTTTACAGCGAGTGCCATCTTTGCTGATTTGGCCCCGTGTGAACAGTTGTCTAGCTGATTAATGCCTACAGAGTTTCAAGATTTCATCACTGCATTTAGACAAATCCCAAGTTCAAGTGTCATCTGTAGGGTAGAGAAGACATAGGGGTTTTTTTTGGGGGGTGGGGTGGTGGTAAAAGAATACACATTTCTTCTTGTAGCAAGTTGCTCTATTAAAATTTCCAAATAGGCATTACAATACTGAGTTGCAGCCAAAATCTTTGCTAGAGAGTTGAACAAGAATCCCAGGCACTTGACCAAAGCAGTATTTCAAGAATACATTGTATTTTTTTGAAAGAAGATAATGCAATGCAGTCATCTTTTGCTTCACTACAGGTATAAATCCTCTAAAACCATTGCAGATGTGGCAGGGATATTGGAACCCATTAACCTAACGGAACGTAACTGTTTTTCTCTTACAAGGCCTGTCTGACTCGGTCTTTTTCTTTTTTTCCTGCGAGTGTGGTTGTATCTGTTAGATCTGTGTATACAGTCTGTATGTACATTGTGGCATTGAGTTCCGTTGTCTAGACCATCTCCCTGTGAATTAATACTGAAATGGAGTGGCTTACATCCCCACACCTTCTCTCCCTATCCCTCTGTGTACACACTAAAATCAGCCAACTAAGATCTTACTCAAAGTCTGGCACTTTTATGCTGATACCCAATTGAATGGTTATTTTTTAAGTATTTGTATGTAACTCAGTATAAGTATGAATGGTAGAGTCTGTCCCTAAAAAAAAAAAAAAAAAAAACAAAAAAAAAAACACCTCACTATTTAATATGGTATTTTAGTATGTATTTAAGATTCCTCCTTGTTGCTGAGTTTGTGTCCAAAATGGATTTACTATTCTGCATCTTTGCTGATTGCGAGTATGTCCATGAGGCTGAATTTCAGATCTACCGATTTATGAATCTGGCTTATATGCTGAATGCAGCATTTTGTGCAGGTCACGTGTTGTGTACAAAACATCTGATAAAATGCTGCTCACAGTCTTACAGATCTTAGAAATCCTTTCCATATGTCTAATCTTAAATCCTTTCCATATGCCTCCATCTATATATGAGCACCAATTAGTCAATTAATCTGCCACCTTTATTTAATTAGATAATAAAGAAGAACTTTTTGAAGTTAAATCTTATTTCATTTTTCCAGGAATCAAAAATGACAACTAGTAGCAGCAACAAATTACAAGATAAATTTCATAATCCACTCAGTGAATACATTAATATTACAGTATTTGCTGAGTTAAAACAAGTCCAACATTCAATATTCTCCTTTGCAAACAAAATACATTTGCATGAATCCAAACAAGAATTTTTTTCTTTTTCTTTTTATTTTTAACAAAAATGGCTCTTTGTAGCAGTCCTGGAATGATTGCAAGACATTTTGACTCTTCAGTGTCCTTAGAAATTAACCCTGTGTTAATGAAAGTTCATAAGCAAGAATCCCTATGCAATGGAAATCCTCCCATGCCCCCCTTAGGGCAACTATCCAGCCGCTTTGCAGTGCCTTAGCAGCACAGGGTAACCAGACCAGGGGCTAAGGTGCTGGCCCAGTATGTCTATCTCCATTGAACCTGTCTCATTAGCATGCCTGTGTGTTCCCCGAAGACATTCCATTTCATGTGAAAGCAAAATATAACAGAAACTGGATGTTTCTGGGTTTGCTGCTGGCAGCTGTTACCTTTCTGGGGAAAAAAAAAAAAAAAAAATTCCTCTGCCAGGTCCAGACCTAGAATAAATGAAAATAGCTACACTGAAGCCCACAGAGCAATATCGCTTTGCACCTAGGGAAGATTTGTCCCCTGTATTTCTTTCTTCAACCACAAATAAACTCAATATGGAGGCATTAATATATTTAAAAGGTGGAAGGGATGTTATTTGCCTTTTACTTGTAGCAGTACAAGAAATTTTTTTTTTTTTCACAAGAAAATAGTTTTCTAGTAATAACCCAGTATTAAGTGTCAGGTAGTTGCTTTATGATCTTCAGTGCTTTATTGCAGTCAGCTATTGGAAATCGGGTCAGATTTCCAACTCACTGCTGAAGAGATGTTTTTATTGGGTTGAGCATTGTTGTCATCTGTCAATGAATTATCAATTGCTTTGAAGACTGATCACTTCCTTTCTTGGGTATACTTGAGAAACACACAACTTTTTGATGGTTTCTGAAGCCTTATTAGCACAGAGCTTACTGAAGATAAACCCTTTGTAAGTGTAGAGATGATAGAGATTTGGAAACTGACTTTCGGTTATGTTTGAATTATTTCTCTAAATTCAGAGGGGACAGAACATCAAAAACGTTAGAGGCTCTTATGCTTTTCCTCTCCTTGTGTCAGAAAAGAAAGTATTTGGGGGTTTCTTTACAAAATTGTGATAGAATAATCAAATTACAAAATGATCCATTTTGTATATAAAAATACATTTCCAAATTCACTGTCCTTGGACAGGTTTTTCATAGGAACCTGTATGGAGAAAATCCCTCTAACTCTCAAACAACTGATACGTAAATAAGGCTATTCCTCTTGCATTGTTTTCAAAGTGAAAAGGAGATTTTAACTGATTCATATCCAAACATTTATATCATGCTTTGATGCAGTAGTGGAAGTAGTTTATCTGAATCCCTTTAGACAGATACAGTAATAACACAATATGTGTTTTATAAGTGATAGAAGAGAAGGAACAGGAAGGGAAAAATGCAACCAATGTTCCTAACTACAAAATATACTTTAGGTCTTATCATAGTGAATATTGCCACACGTACTGTATTAGTGTTACTAACTTAAGGAGGACTGCTTGTGATTGTAATAAAGCACTGAGGTTTTTTAGGATGTGGGCCTTAGAGATTTCAAAGTTGAGCAAAAAAGATTAGGATTCTATTTTTTTATCCTGCTCCTAGTTTTTCATATTTATGTATTAAGCTGCTTGTATTAAGCTCTTCACTAAGTAGTATTTCTGATCTATGCTGCAATTTGTCATGACATTTCTCTAGGCAGCTATTATAAAGATGTCTGCTTCCCTTTCTTCTTAAACAAGAAAGTAGAGTGCAAATAAGTCACTTGATTTTTAAATTACTATCAATTAAGAAAATGGAGTGTCAGGGTCCAGAAAATTGATAGCTGAATTCTGATCTTGGATCTGGAAAATACTGAGCCATGAAATATTCATACACACACACAAGAAAAAAAGCTGATGTTATGTTCATCCGACCAACATATGTTGTTTGTGAATGCCGTTGGAGTTCCCGTTTTTAGAATATTGGAAAAAAGATATTTGAGTGAAACAGGCACGCAAGTGTATGGTCTGATGATCACCTAAGCAGGTTTTAATTTAGAAAATGTTGATACTGAAACTGGTTTCCAAGTCTATTCAGTACAAGTCACTGAAACTTGCACTGACTTCAGCGGATCTCGGATTTTTCTGCCAGTCTTTTCTAGCAAAGCGCAGCAGCTTGTCTGTACTGTGTCCAGCCAGAGAGAGAAACAGCACCTGCCTGCCTAGGTTCTTCCACGGCCTCTCTTGCCACAAAATCTGAGTGCTTTCCAGATAGCAATGACTTTATCTTTACTGCCCCTCAGTAAGACAGTGAATTATCATCAGCATTTTGTAAAAGGCAATCGGGGGCCTGTGGCTTGTTCACTGTTATGGGTTGGACTGCGTGGCGCAGCCAGGAACCGAGCCTGGGCCACAGGCAGGCATCTTGTTCCTTTCGTTTTACATCTGTCATTCCTCACTCTGCTTTTATGTGGTTTTGTCAATTCAACGTACTTGACACCTAACTTTCAAGGTGTCTGAGTATGTTCTGACCCAGAGCTGAGCTCCTTTTGCAGCACCCTCTGAAAAAGAGCATTTTCTGGACTCTCTCCTGCCAGTGAACAGTGCAAGCTTGCTTCTGTCCCCCAAACCAGAAGCCCATGGGGAGAGGGATAGCTTGCTAGTCCGTATTTGCTGGATTGAGTGTGGGAAGAGGAAGAGGAGTGATTTATTTACAGGTAATGTGCTTAGGAGGAATTGTACAAATCATCAGAAAAAGATGACAAACATTTTTGCAATTTAATTAAAAGTTTCATTGTACCTTTCAGATTCTTGCAGATGATACAGAAAGGGAAAATAAAACAGAAATTGAAATCCTGTCATAATAATGGTTGTGATGAGTTTGATCAAGCCTACTGAATTTCCTAGGAACTTCACTGGGGATTTCAACAGGCTGTGGGTCAGGACCTGTCACCTTTATTTTCTCTACCTGAGCTCTTTTTATCTTTGCTTTTATTTTTATTTTGCCTTTATATTTTCTTTTGAAGTCTAGCCTTGGAATATGTTTTCTCTGTGGAATGTGTGTATATCTTCATGACTTCTTTAATGACTCATTTTTTTAAGAGTAAGGCAGAAAGATGGACATTTCCGTACTGCATGCATTTCATTTATGCTTAAACCAAAAGGAGATTTATCAGTTACTACCCCAATTTCAGCTGTAGGTTGAACATTTTCCTGTATAGCAATATGTTGCCTGTGAAGGCTGCACCCCCCCTTCCAATTATTTGAACTTGATGTGATGTCCAGAGAGTGAATTGTTAAAAAAAAAAAAGGGGTGGGGAGAAAGAAAAAAGAGCATAGATTTTGTAAAATTTACTTTTTCACCTTTAGGTATCATAAAAATATTGTCTGAGCATTGAACTTGCATTGTTTCATTAAGGAAAAGTCCAGTAGTTTGATTTATAATTAAGAGCTGCTGATTTACATTGCATTTAACAGTATGCTGATCAGGCAACTAGCTTTTCCCAGCTCTGCTGAATCTGGGATTGAGCCTTAGGAATGAATCCGGTCAGGGCTTGATTGTTACAAAACTGTGTAGTCTGCAACATGTTATCATTAACAAACTTTCCTTGTTTTATCTCCTGTCTCAGTAGCTAGTCCACAGTTTACTTCATAAATGAATTGCACTACAGTCCTGCACTAAATACTAGGTGGGGGATCTTTACTCATTGAAATATTAATGGAGCAGATTTTTTTTCTGAGAGACAGACTGGATTTTTCAGTGGTTTTTTACCCCTCCACGTAACAAAGGTCCCTTCTCGTCAGTCAGCTTTGTGAAAGCAGAGGAAGCAATGAACACATTAGAAATCGAGATATGAGAGAATCCAACAAAAAACCTTCTTTAAAAAAAAATACTTTTGAACTTCAGAGAGGACACAGTGCTTGCTTTGCAGTGAACACAGGGTTGGAGGGTTTTTTTCTTTTTAACAGACATGTGTAGCGCATTTGTTTCAGTTTTATATCTGCTGTCATAATATGATGGTTTTATTCGGGTTTTAAACATGCTTCGGCTAGGAACCCTACACCTTTAAATTAGGCAACCCCGGTGCCTTTGCGATTTCCCTAGCTGCACTCTCTCACCTTACCCAGGTGCATGTTAAATCAGTATTAATGACAATATCATTCTTCTGCAGTCATCTCCTGCCTGCAATTTGGTTTTAATTACCCACCACGTTGTCTCTCCCCCTCACTGACAGCCATTAAATAGGGAATGACACCAGAGCCGTGCTGGTGTCGAATAGACACTTCACCAGGGTGGTTGGATCTTTTTTTTTTTCCCCCTCCCTCTCCTCTTCTCTTTTCTTTCTTGCCTTTTTTTTTTTTTTTTTTTTAATAATTAAAAAAAAAAAAAAATCCTTCCATAAAGCAGGCTGCAGTGCCTCCTCGTGGTAGCCGAGAGAAAAAAAACGGGCTTATTTTGCTTCGACTTGTTTTGATGGCTTAGCGATGCTTGCTTTGGCTCATTTAGAGCTCTTGGGAAGAGGGGAAAAAAAAGAGCACGGTCCTTAAGAGAGAAAAAAAAACCACTTAGAGATTAAGGCATGATTGGGACACATTGAAGTGTCTTCTTATTGAAATCTAACAGTAACTTTGATGTAGTATTTAAGGCTTGTCTGACAGTCTGGAATGGCTGCTCAGAAGCAGGAGCCCGGTCAGTCCTGGGTGTCAGGGAATAAAGCCTGGAGGCAAAACTGCAGGCAGAGGTGATGCAGGGGTCCCTGGGGAGCTGGGCTCTGCCTGCTCCCCCTGGGCCAAGCCGCTCCTGCCTGTGCTGGGCTCAGGTATTGAACAACCTCTTCCCTTGTGTGTTTGTGTATAGCTACGTAGAATTGTACATAAACACATGCAACAGAAAATTTTCATACCAGACATGGCCTTTTATAAGGTTTCTAAAAAGCTTCTAAATTCCTTTCGCTTTGGCTAGTGGTTTGAAATAGCCTTGCCCTGCACCCTCTACCCCCCCACCCCAATATCTGTATTTACCCCTGTGGCAGGATTTCTCTGTGTGAACCAAATTCCTGCTGAAAAGATTTAATTCTAGACTCATTGCACTAAGTTTCATGGTATTAATCTTGATTTATAATGCTATAACTGATGGTAGAACCTGGTCCAAGATTTTCTCTGTCAGCCTGATCCTGTCCTGGTCGCTGTGCGACCTCAAATCTCAGCGAGGTTAGTTAAAAGGATACTGAGAAAGACAACTGGGCAGTGATTAGCAAAATAGCATTAGGGAAAATATCTGTCTACTAGCAAACAAGAGAAAAAAAATCAGAGGCATTTTGGAGGAGTAAACAGAAGTTTTTTAATTGAGAAATTTCTTATTCCTGTTTTCCCATCAGAGCATTAGATTTAAAAAAAAAAAAAAATTGCTTGTTGGAAGGAAAATAAAATCTGAATACCCAGGCAATTAAGCTGGTAAAGAAGGTTTGTGAAGGACAATCACTGCCCATCCACATTTTCTTTCAAGCATGGACAATATTTGATCTTGTTAAATGTCAGCTGCATTGATTTGATTTGAGGGGCCTAGACTGTGAATCACTAAATACTTGCTCTGTAAATTTGTTGTCCCTTACAAGAAAATTTGTGCCTGAAACTTGAGGCTTATAGTAGCGAGCCTACCAGGAAGGTTTAATCTCTGATAGAGCTTCCGTATATTGGTTTACAGCTATATTGAGTCCAGTTAGAATGATTTTTTTTTTTTTTTTTACTTTCCTAATATGAAACTTGATGCTTGGAAAATCTGATAAGTGAGTTTCATTTCCCTGGAAATTTATTGCTTCTATTTCCAAGTGCAAGGAAATAAAACAAGTAAAAACAATAAGCAGTCTGTAAGGAGGGTATTAATGAGGGGTCACTCTTTTCTCATGTAGGCTTAAGCTCAGGAGAAAAGGAGAAAGGATTTGCTTTTGGGGCAATCTAAATAGCTGGTGCAGTATATTTTGTTTTATTTATTTGGTAGAAACAGCTCTTTTCTATTTCCCTCTTTAAAATGTGCTCTCCAAATCCAAACGGGATATTTATGACAAGAAATAGAGAGTCTTTTCTTCAGGTAGTGTAAACTCTTTGACTTCAGCTCAGGGACTGGCTGATTTTTAGCTGACAAAAGACTATTTGTACTGCATCGAGCATCTCTGAAATTCAGAAGAGCCCATTTGTATATGTAAAAAAGATCCTATAGAATTCCAGTGTTCCATCCTTATTCCAATGGAGAATTGCATTATGCTCATCTAATTCCCTGTTCTTTCATTTGGAAATGATGGTCTTCTTCACCTCTTCCTGGTAATTGCTGTACAATGCTAAAAAGCTGCCAAGTTCCACTCCAGGACTCATTATATTTAGTAACGGTGGAAAAAATTGCTATCTATAGAGCATTTTATATTGGAAATGAACTGGGCTTCACAACAATGCAGATGTGCATCCTTGTAGATCCAGTTGCTGAATCAACTCCTAAGTGAGACAGACTGTCCATTTTGAATGCAGGAAAGACAGTTTGGAGAATAAACATGAAGTAAGATCTAATGCAGAAGGCAAAATCTCCTGAAAGATGACAGTAAGAGACTTTAATGGAAGGAAATTTTATTACTAACAATGTCAGTTTAATTTTCAGATTTGTTTTGCACCAATTCCCTGTTGTTCCCCTCGTTTGCTTAGGAAAGTTGTACTCATTCTAGCTCTCTTAATTTTTCATATTGTACAGCAGTGGCTTAGTTGTGTGTTATAAATGGGACGCCTTTTTAAAAATTCTATAGCAGGTTTATTTTTAAACGTATTTTCTCTAGGGAAGGGTGCACAGTTTACTCAAAATTTACCATATGCTTTGCATCTCCAGTAAAACAGTAGTAGTAGAAAATACTGTATTTTTAAATCTTGTGAGTTGTGAAGAATCAGAGAGAGGCCTGATGAAGGAGCACTAGTTAAAATGACAGATACTTAGAAACTCTTTTCCTTCCTAGAGTAAACTGCTTCCAAGAAGTAGCTCAAGAGGGACTATTGAAAACATTATTGTTGCTTTTCAGGTTATAGGCCTTGAACCTACAAACACTTGTGCATGTAAATAACTTTGTATAGGTAAGTAAATGCTTTGAACTCGAAAGGGCTACTTGCATATAGGAAGTTTTTTATGTGTGTAAGTGCCTGTAAGATTAAAACTGTAGTTAGTGTTTGATTAAAGTTTCAATCCTCCGTGGTTGTGCAGTCCTATGGACAATCCAGAGGGAGTTTCAGATGGCGTACCTCAGGAGCTGAACGTGCAAATGAGCTTTTGGTTCATTAGTTAGGCTGATATTATATTTTGAGTTTCAAAGTGATATAAATATGCTTTTTTTTTTTTTAAGTTTAAAAATAAAAGTCAAAGCTACTTCATTCTAAACTGGAAGTCTTAGTTTGTGATACATGTTTCTGCTTTGGCTTATTTTTCCCTCAAGCAAAAAAAGTCTTGAATTTAATTCACAAAATTTTAAATTTTCTATCCTGCCTTTTTCCACTTGAATATCTAAGCAAAAGTGAAAGAAATGTAGAAATACAATATTGCCTTTTAAAAAATAATAATAAACTTTGCTTTTCTCATTCAATATTTTACCAAAATCGGCATCAATTTGCAGAGGGTTTTGGTTAACTTACTATCACTCCTTTTTATAAAAGGCTATAGAACACAACCCACACAAGCTACTAAGAGTTTTTCATTAACTCTATTGGAAGCTGATTTAAATCCCATACAAATGATAGGATTCCTAACTACAGGAAATACAGGAATTCTTCATGTGAAATTCTTCATTCGGTTATAACTGTGCCTGTAGGACCACACAATCTACAATTGCTGTAAGACTTTTCCACAAATTATTACTCAGCCTTTGAGCAGAGTTTATGACAGTGCTGGCAAACAATGGATTTAATTAATGTTTTGAGGAAGTGTCTGTGTTTATACAGGAATTAGTAGATGGGCATGGGTAAGACATTATGAAGAACTAAGATAGGAAAATGCATCCTGCAGGGCTGGTGAAGCACAGGAAGAATGAGTAGAACTGAGCTCTTACACCCAGGGATCAATCATGGTCCTTTTTGTCTGGAGAAGTCAGGTTTTATTGTGGCTGTTGGGAATAGGCTGCTTTTCAGTGACCGAGGAAAGACTGCGCGGAGCTCCATAGTTCATCCAGCTAATTGCGTCGTGCAGAAGCAAGGACATTCCTGCCGATTTTCTTGGTTTATTTAATTCAGAACTGTCTTTCCTCTTCTCTCTTTATACGCGCACCTTTCTATTGAAATCCTTAAAGCAATCTTTGTTATCTAGTACCTCTTTGACACTGTTTCTTTGTGCATAGAATAGAAATACCACTGTGCTAGCCTGCTACTCTTGAGAGACTTATCATGGGGTTTGGGTCTGTTTATTTTGCTTAGTTGTGTGTGTGCACACTTGGAGGATAGGCAAGTAACCAGGGGTGAAATTCACCTCTGTGCTGGGTAAACATTTAAACTTTATGATCCTTGTACTAGCCCTGTACGTAAGGGTGAATTTCATCCTCCATAAATGTGAAGTCTTTCTGTGTTATTACAGTTGCCTCTCCCAATTTACCATTATCTTTGAGCCCCCTCTCCGTCATTAAGCTTTCTTTTAGGGTCCAGGCAAATGTCATTCTCTTCTCCTCTTTCTCTGACTGGCCTCTGGTTATATTAGAAAATAAAATTAATCTCAAGGGGAAAATAGCACTTAAAATTATTACTACTGTTTAGCTTACTAAAGTGATTTGCTCTGCGTGACCTGTCTCAGCCTGATTCTTGTACAAATCAAATCAGCACACAAAACAGCACTTGGAAACTGTTTCCAGACTCAGAATTTCACAGCTCCTGAACCTTTAGAATGTCACAGGCAAATCAAAAATGAACATATTGGTTTATCTGTCTTTTTAGATCTCAGACAGTGCCTTTTTTTTTAAGGCACGTGATTCTCCCATGCTCTGTATTAAGTATATGAATAAGCCAGTTGTAATGCTTCTAGGTGAGCACATGCTTAAATGTTTTGCTGAGTGGGGGCTGGAGGAAGTTTCCAGCCACTTCTAAGTCTATCCCTGTGTTGCTGGGGATTAATGTCACTCTGACCTCCAACAGTTTCTCATTAAGCTCTCTAAAACATGAACTCTTACCGCTCTTCACTTTAATTTGGTAGGTTTCATCAGTTGGCTGGAGGAGACAGCTTGTGGATATACCCAACTGCCATGATATTTCTCTGAGGCTCAGCTAGGTCCCTGCCAGGGGCATATGCTCAGAGCTCAGCACCATGCTTTGCACAGCCCGCTTAGCCCCAAGAGAGCTGCATGTCCTCACAGCATGGTCAGAGACGCCAGCTCAGTGTGGCTGCAACAACAACATGTTCATTAGTTCTGCCTCTTAACAGCAAATTAGTGTAGGTGTTGTGCCTATATGCCTGTATATGTGGCGATACTATTTGAAGTTTCAGAGGTATTTCAAACCATACTAACGTGGGCGTCTGTCTAGCACACACTGGTGCAGGTGCGTCCTCAAAGCCCAAACTCCATAAGCAATATATGAGTCTGATCCTGTGACACACAGGTAACATCACTCACTAACATAATTTGTTGCACAATTAGGCTGTAACACTGTTGCCTTTCTGACCTTGTTGGAGTGCAGGATACCGCAAGGATGACATATGCTGCTTTTTCACTTCACTCCTTCCTGTCCAATTCAGCAGATACATATCAATGTCTGTGAAATTTAAGCAATGACATTACAAAATCCATGACAACAATTTGTTCGTCTTGTGGTGACCTCTTGTGGAGTCATTTAGAAATCAGGCTTGATCCGTTATGTACAGTATGTTCCAGGGAGAGAAAGACAAGAGCCATAATCCAAAATGTTCTCAGGCTTGGAGGGATGGTCAGCTCCTGCTGAAGGACACGCAGTCTCCCGTGGGCTCTCTGCATGTGGGTTTGATGGTGGGGTTGTTTACTTACATCGCTGTACTCGCTACACTTTCTGTCTTTGTGCTTCATAAAAAACAACCTGTCGTTGCCTCTCAGTCATAGACTTACCTTTAAAGAATTAGTGTTAAAAAACAAAGTATGTTATAGAAATATATCTGCACCTTATGCGAAAGATCCTAGCTTTTGTGTCACCCCATTTTTTAAATTGTCATTCTGCACATATGGTAGACATCAGTGTGATTGCTAAGCTTTCAAGGTGCGACTAGGTGTGAATTGTTTAAAACAGGACTGCCACCAAGTTAATATCAAAGTTTGTATTTGGAAAATCTAGAAGTGATTGTTCTTCACCCCCTGCCCATGTCTAATGCATAAAATCGAAACCTTCCATGCCATTCACATTATCTTTTGTGCCGATTCTGCTCAAAGCCAACCTTTATTTTTCATTAATTCTTGCAAGGCTTGAAGCTGTTCCCAATGAAACCAATTGCCAAACTGATTGTGGAAGCCAGATCAAATCTGTAGTGTAATTTCCCCCCTGCTTTTTTATTGTCCTTGCTCCAAGTCATTCCCGTCTCATACAAACTACAATAACTATGGCAAGCATTTACTTGTAGGAAAAATTATCTCAACTTCCTCTCTGTGCATATAATATTTAGCAATGTACTGTACTGAATAGCATATTGAGAAATGTTATTGATTATTCAGAGTTTAACATGATGAGCCATTCCACTCTTCTCTTCATTGAGACCAATTTATTCCTACACTCAGATAATGTTACAATACTCTAAAAAATAAATAAATAAAACCTATGACCTATTATGAGAAGCGTCCCCTTTGCAAAGGTAGTTCTAAAAACACCCACTTGGGTCGAGGTTTTTTTCTTTTTTCCCCCCATTTGTTTTGTTTTTCATTTTTTGGCTTTATTATTTGATCACTAAGCAAAAGGTTTGCTGGAGTTTTTTTAAGCTTGAGGGAGAATATGAATGTCATAAATATTTCATTTTCCTAGCACATCTTGCATTGTTCCTCACTTTCAGACCTTGCCAGCAGTCAACACAGTAGTAAATTTCAGCACCTGTGGACCTTTTTCAGTAATTTATGATTTCCATTAGATTTCCATTAGAGATGGACTAAAATGGTTTAGAAAAGTGCTAGCACCTTCAGCCATACGGATTTTGTCTGTCTCTGAGGAGGGCGTGTTGTATTTTGCTGTCTGTGCATATGCCTGCTGCCAAAGGTTCAGGTTTTCAGTTTGAGCTGTCTGATCTCAATGCCAGCCAAAATGCCTCCTTGGAGAGAGGGTACCATATTTGAGAAAGGAAGGGCAAGTTGGAAATAGAAAACCAGGCTTCTCAGTAAAAATGTTGCTGTTTCTCCCATTCTGCCCCTGCGAGCTTAAGAGTGCAAATTCAGCTCACAGTGACCAGTGACTGACTTTGCTGGGTCACTACAAGTGTCTGTATTTTGTGCAAACCAATAGCCACACTTTTTTTGTTAGCAGCGCTCCATCCTGAGCTGTGTGGGGTGCCTTTCCCCTCCTTCCAGCTATCCCTCTTACACAGCTGTGGTCTGGTACAGGGATTTGGTGGTGGTGGTGTTCTTTGTGTTTTAATATCACTAGGAAATAGATTGGAGGGAGGCCTTAAGGAAACCAGGTAAGAAGTTTGGGGTTAGTTTGTTTAAGAAATTGGCTTGATATTCCATCCAGGTCTAATGTGAGCTTACGGGCAGCCTGTGTTTGTTCTAGAACTAGTTTCGAACCTGGAAAATCTCCCAGCTTTCAGCTCTTCATGCCTGCCACGAACGGAGATACGGCAGCAAATAAATCACAGCAAATAATTTAGCCATGAATTGTCCATTGGCATTGTATCATAGCTTGAATATATTTCTCATAATAGCTCACGATAGTCCCATTGACATCCACTTGACTTTTATTAAGTTTTACAGATTTCACTCCCATATGAATGGCTCTGACTAGCGTATGATTCTAGCAGCTGATTCAAGGATTGAATATGAGACCAGATATTGGATGAAATATTGTAGCCATGGCATTTTCTGGAAGCTGTCCTTAGGGTGGGATTGGAATTTTGGTCATTCTGTCAGTTCTGTATTTATTAATTATTTTAACCAGCTGTACTACATCTAGCCACCATCCCTATGTATAACTTTTCTTTTGTTGCCATCCTCCTACCACCTTTCAGCATTGTCATTTAAGCAGTAGGGCACTCCAGGGTGCGTGGATCATGCTGAGATAACGTCATACTCGGAGTGCACTTCACAATGGTTTTCAGCAAGCTGAGGAGTGACATTATCTCAGCAGGACACCTGCCCTTCACCTTCCATAGGGGGACCCACCTCTGAAAGGTCAACATTTGCGGTTTAAAATAATATTTCAGCCATTGCTATTCAGAATTCAAAGAAAGAGGGAAGTGAATGTCAAATAGCCATGAAATTCATGAAACCCATTACTCCCAACAAATGACAACTGGCCCAAGACATACATTTTGAACATAGCTTTACCTAGGTTTTAAGCACAATTTTTATAAAAGAATGTTCTGCAGGATATTTTAACATGTAGCCCAAGGGCCAGCAGAATAGCACTTTGTATTCTAAAAAAGTTATTTTTTTAAAAATGCGTTGGTGAATTAATACATTGAGGACTTTAGCTACCTTTATCTCTTTGCTTTCTGTCTGCTGCTGCTTCGTGTACAGCTTATTTTGGAATAGCAATAGACCTACTTAAAAGATAGTGCAAATGGTGTCATGGATGGAGCTGAGGAAACTGCTTGAAGCAGCGGATGTGTCTCATCAGTATAGTGTATCTTCCTTCCAGTGGAGCATCTACCACACATTTTTTTTGGAAGAGGTATTTATGAAATTATTATTTTCTCAAATCTTATTTACTTTCTAACCTGTAACATAAAACTGAGAAAGCACATTTGTGATGTTAGAAATGGTCAAATAAGTCACACAATTCCTTTTCTGCTGCTTTTTCTGTTGTATGAGGAATGTAACTCCTGGAGCCCAGTTCTTAAAACAAATGTTGTTTGTGGAAAATGAAACATATCTTCCACATATGTTTGACAGTATTAAATTTGTGCCTTTTTTTTTTTTTTTTTTACCATTTAGGCTACTAACACAGCAGCAGAGGTGGCAAAGGTAAAGAAAAAATCTGATTTATCACTGTTTTCTTTGGGTTTACTGCTGATGCAATTCCAGTGAAATTAGTGGAGTCCCACCAGCACAACTCATGCAGTGCTGAGCCATGCCGAGGCATTTTGCTTCGAGAATCTGGCTGAGTACTTCTGGGAAATGTTTCTCAATATCAGCTCAGCATGACAAGGGCATCAACTGGCTTGTGGATGGGAGTTAATCTTCAGTGGTTAGACACACCTTTGATTTGCTGAGTAATGCTTCATATATTGTTTGATGCAACAGCAAATGGAAGGCAATCATTCTGGCAAACAGATTTAAGAAGTGTCTAGGGGAGCAGGTAAGCCACACATTTACCGATACCATTTTTAACCTCTTTGTTCTAGCAAGGTTCTGTTATTCTGCCCATCACTGTACTTTCTGAAGATTTTGCAGATACTGAAGGAAGACACAAGGATTTTTGTTTCATCATTACCACAAGATTGCTAGATTTGGCTGAAGGAGTTAATCTGATTTTGCTAGATTTCTGGCTCAGTTTTTAAGCCAAGAGGACTTGGCTATGTTGTGATAAGTGCCCTCTCTTAAAATTCCCAAAGGAATCGAAACCACAGTTCTCATGGGAGTCTTCCCATTAGTCATGACAATAACAGGTTATTAATCATAAATGCCCTTATGTTCAGAATTAATTTTTTACTAATTTTGTTCTGAAAGTATATACTATGTTCAGGGCTGCCCAGTAGAAATGAAATTACAGTAACAATTATTGAAAAGACATTTTAATGACAGTTGCCAAAACTGCGTTGTCTTAGGAGTGGATTAGAAGTAGTAGTCCTGTTTTCTTCTAAAGGAGAACTGTTTCCATTGAGCTTCTTTTATTGATAAATTTCCAGAGACCTTAAGCTGCGGATGATTTTCTAGCAGTTAACATTCTTATTTCATGTATTGTCTTTCCTATCATGTTTTGAAACATTATAGAACACATCAACAGAAATTCATAACAATTCAGTCAATAGTTGAAAGCATAGAATTAGTCAACCCATGAAATAGCAAAGATCGTTTTTTCAGGGACAAAATACCCTTGGGGTGGGAGGTATCTGTATGTACATGCACATGTGTGTCTAAGGTAAGCTATGCTTTCAGCTCTACTCCAACGTGCCAATGCAACCTAGGACTGATTTCCAAATGCACAGTTTGTCTTGGACAGAAGGTGGGCCGTGTTGCATCACTGTAGAATCTTACTTCAGGCAAGTTTTCTTCCTCTGTTTTCCATGAAACTGTTTAATTCATGGAGCTTTGATGTTTAAACTGGTCCTGACCTTCTGTGAGTACTTCAAAAAGGGAAAATTAGCTGCTTGGAAAAATATAACGACTTAAATCTAGCAATTTGGGACACACATGTTAAAGTCCCACTGAACTTGTGTTGACTTCTTCATTTCTTTTGGGTGTTATTTCCTGATTGACTTATAACTGGAGAAAGGTGTTAATTCTCAGGACTTCAGGAATTTCTGTTTATTGATCTGTCTTTGAAACATTGTTCCTGTTACAAGGAGAATCCATCAAGACACAGGGGGCTGCTCTAAACACAGGGTATAAAAGACTATGATTAACTTTATTTTGGCTTTTACTTACCTCTAATGAGTAAAATGATTAATTGAATAACACTCCCTGGCTTCACTGTAGTTGATGGTCCATAACAACTCCCCTGGTTCTCATAGTTTATAATTTAGCTGTCAAAATATTCTCTAGGTTAGATCTTGGCAAGAAAGGTCTTGGCTTCGCTTTTTTTTCTTCTTTTTTTTTTTTTTTTTTAATGAAGCAAATCTACTTCAACTATTTGTAAGTTACTGAAGTCAGCTGAAAACATCCCACTTGCAAATATGTGCCTGGCTGATGTTAGGTAGTTATTATTTTGGGAGGATAACAGTGTAATACATAATTTCAGAATATTTTAAACGTGCAATTTACCTTTGCTATGGTTTCTTATAGACTGGAATATAAATATATTGTCAAGGATTTTCAGACGGGGGGAATATCTCTACAATGTACTAATAATACTTTTTGGAATAGCTGAATTTAGCAATTTTTTTTTTGTGATCAACAGCTCCATGATATTTTGGAACTTTAAAAAGTATTGTTTAAAATTCCTATCTTTTAAAATTACTTTTGCTTTTCAAGATCTAGTGCATTAAAATACATTTGAGCCCCATAAGCATGAAGACATACATTTCCTTCAAGGCAGGCTTCAGTTTTAATACTGCAGGACTCAGCTTTTGATCCTAGGAATAGTTTTCCCCTCACATCCCTGAAGTACAGTTTTCTGTTTTCCTGGAGAGAACACATCTTTCCCATGTGTCCTAACTCTGTTTTATCCCACCAGTTTTGAGGCCTTTTTGGTGATTAAATTCAGGCATCTCTTCCTAGGCAATCCTGCTTTCAAGTGGGTCTTTCCTATTCAAAGCCAATTGAAGCCCTTTGCTTGATTGCAGTTACTACTAATAGGTAGATACAGCTGTTGGAGCACTGCGGCTATGACTCATGGGTCCTTCAAAAAGAGAGAACTTCTCTCACCTTTAAAAGCTTCCTGGACGTTCAGGATAACACCTGAGCCCTATAGCAAGGGCAGCTTAGGAAAAGATCTTGCCTCAGCTGTTTGCCCTGAGCAGATGGTTGCGTGGGGTGGGATGTATTCCACTGTTCAGAACCTCAGACCTGCGCAAAGTGCCAACTTGTAAGAGCAACTCTCTTCTTTTCTTTCTGTAATTTTTGATGTTCCTTATAAATCATGCTGTTAAAACCAGTTGTATTTCTAAAGCTAGTTTAGCCCACATAATGATTGTTTGGCTTGATGTGGTTATTCTTTTTTGTAATTAAAAAGATTTGATGAATTATACTAGGAGTATTCCCTTCCATTACTAAACCACTCTTTGAGTGTGTTTTGTTTTGTTTGTTTTAAATATTAAGTTCACTTCCTTAATCTTTTACACCTGCTTTCAAGGAAAAAAGTTTCATACACTGTTAATTTTACATGTGAGTATCTCATTTCCTATTTTGACATATTAAGTGTATGTTCAACATTCCTTATTTTGTTCTTATTTCCAGTGGAATTTTGCCATAATTTCTGTGCGTCAAAGGGAATATGCAGTTAAATATGAAGTCTTCCTTGTTTCTATCAAGCCAAATCCTTTAAGGTGCTAACTCCTCTCAAATTCTATAAGTTTACTGATAACAGAAGATGCTTGTTTTAGTGTAGACCTCTGTATCTTCCTGTCTTTTCGTTCACTCATTACTAAGATAGTAGTCCAAGGATATCCCAACAGTAAAATTGAATGGAAGGAAAGATCCTTCATAAATGCAAGACCTTATTATTATTTTTCTACAAAAATATCGTATATTTCCTACCAAAAAACCCCATATGAAATCCTACACTGTAAATATAAATTTCTACACGTGAGCCAAATTCTTATACAGCTAAAATTAACATCTATGGCACTAGGGTTTATTAAAGTAATGGAAAGTGTTGCACAGATATTGCACACTGCAGAAATCCTTTTTAGTACTATAATAAAACATAAAATAAAACTGCCCGTACTTCTCTATGTCAAAACCGCCCTTTCTGTGCAACACCACTTCTTAAAAAATGAGGTCTGACTCTTGTCTCTCTAAAACTATTTTATGAGAAGATAATCTAAAAGTCTGTCCAGAGCTTGTCAGTAGAATAGGATTGCTGATAGCAAGACCACACAGTGAGACACTAAGCCATTTGTTGACTCACATTGGCAGATACATGGTACAAGTGTGGACATGTGAAAGTTTTGTAAGAAAACTGAATGGAAAACTGTTGTCTTGAGTGGCAAGGAGCATCACTTAAAACAGTATCTGAATTACCAGCGGGTTTTAGCTGTGGGCTTAAGAAAAATTTCCTTGAGCATGGTTTTAATGAACCCTCAGGTTTGAAGTGAGCTGTTGAGATCAAGCTGCTGCAAGGTAAGTTCAGACACAGGTTTCTTAGGCTTATTCACAGTGATGTTACATTTCATTCCTCAACAGCAACATTTCCAAAGCAGTTTATGGTTCCTCCTGAGGACTGGCCGTTTTAACTGTGCCAAATTATGTCAGATGTGGGAACTCTGGGATCTAAAGTATGCAAACTGGGGAGCATGAATTTTTCAAAATCCACCAATTCATTTCTTTTATGAATATGAAAACTTGACTGTGTCTCAAGCTGTAACATTTTCAACTCTCAATTTACAATATTTAAATATTCAAGTTACCAACTGGGCCTTCCCACCTGGTTATTTGAAGAAGTCCACACAGAGTTGGTGTGATTAGTACTACTATTGAGATGAAACATGAAAAGTCTATGTGCAACATCTATTGGCAATGTGAACTTTACAGTTAATAAATTAGACAGTACAGGGGTTATTTAGTCAGTAATTAAATGTAAGAGTCAATATTTAAGTCCAAGAAGCAGCCTTAAGAATCTTGATCTTGTTAAACTCCTATCTCAATTACATGATCAAAGACACTAGAAGTATTTTTCTGTGCAACTTTGTGAGTATCATTTTCAAAGTCACTGACTCTCCTTCCACAGGGAGTTTGATTGTTGACTTCAGCTGAAGTAAGTTTAGATCAACACTGAGCTATTTTGAAAAATCCTCCCTGATACTTTCTCTGAACTGAGACATCTGAATCTTTTGAGGTTAACCCATCCTTGTTTTGGAGTCATCACCATGTTTTGCAATTCTTCTGCCTGTTCTCAGCTGAAGTTATTTCAAATGGGAGAGAAAAAATTTCAAAGTAATTTCATCTTCTTGTCTTTCTTTTAACAACTAGAATAAGCAGCAGATTTTGCGAAGTTGTGATCAGATTTGTATACCAATGTTTTATTGTCTCTGTAAGCAGTATCAATCACGTAATTCTTGTTCTTTGATTTCCTGTGTGGTTATGATAGGGACAGATGGCATATGAGAGGTGCTTCCTTGAGCTTTCGTTTTGGTTGGTTGGTTGGGTTATTTTCATTACCACATATCTGTTTTTCCTCACAATGGCACCTGATACTGTGAGAAAATTATTACGAAACCATTGGTCTTCTTAAGAGAGACATTGTGGCTAAAGAAAAAGAATCCTTCTACCTGATTTTAGCAAGTGAATTGAAAAACTCTGATGTATGTAAGCTGGATTTGGAAGCATTGCCTTGAACACCTTTTTCTTGTTTTGAATACAATTTTCTTGTTATATATACAAAGTTCAGAAGGACTTCCAGCAGTCTAAGTAGTGGGCAGAAATGTAGAAACTTCAGCAAGTTTAGAAAACACATATGGGATATTAATGGCTGCACTCACTGAGGTACCTTGTTGGTATTCATTTATTTGGAAACAATTATTGCTGTTAGAAATGTTGAGATGGGTGAAATTTTGGGGCCGGATCTTTGTCTGGGATAAACTAGTGTAGCCCTTTTAATTCCAAATATTTGAAATTGTCAGTACTGAGCATATTGTGAAATGACATCTGTCATATGGAATCTGAAAAAACCCCACTACCTAAACATACAAACTGCTTCATTCTCATCTAATGCAGAGAAACCTTGTAAACCTGAAATGCTTACATCTACCAAGAAGTTAGATTAATAATGCGCCTTCAGTATGGCTTACCTTTTTTTGTTTTAATGTAAAGCCCACTTTCACGTCCTTCACTGTGGTACATACAAATGCTGAACTTTTTTTTTTTTTGTCAGTGATTTTCCTATAATTCCACTCAGCCAAACTCCTACTCATGCTTTTCTGTCATTTCTTAACGTTTCTCTTTAAGTTACTTAAATAATAAGAGGCACCTGTCTCCTATGCTGTTTATTAGGCTCCTAGTAAAACAGTTGTACAAATACTAAGAATCTGCATACTTGTTTTTACCTTGGAATAAGTTCACGTTGATGTTTTCATGAAAGTTCACATTCTTTTTTTTTTTTAGTTTTTTTAAAAGGAATTCTTTATATGCAAATGAATATTTGTGCTTAGTGTATGTTTTTATGAATGATAAATAACTGCATGAAAATGATGCAGTGCTTAGATATGCCGAGCATTTTTATGGAGTGGTATTCTAAGTAACAAATAGCTGATTTATGGCAACCTGTATCCTTGAAAATTAAGGATATTTTTTCAAGTTTCATAATATATTTAGAGGAGCTATAATCTACTGTGTATTACGCAAATTATCAGCATCCTCTTCTCTTCTTTTCCATTTGTAGCATGCTTCACTGGTGCTTCTTGGGTATGTGTGGGTGAAGGATAATTTGACTGCCCTCTAGCACTCCAGTGTCTGGTATTGCACAATCAGGGAATCTGGTGTCACATTAAGGCAATTCTTATAATATAATCAAAGTTCTGATGTACTGTCCTTTAGATGAAACAAACTAATGAAATGTATTGACCCTCCTTGCGCACTTCTGAAGCAAAATGACTAAGCGGTATTGAAACTACATGAAATACATTGACATTGATTGTGAAGTGCGCGTTCCCAGAGTCACTTTGGTAGCTGATTAAAGTGTCACATTGACAATATAGCCCCTTTTGAACAGGAAATTAATACCAGCCTGGTGGCAAGGAACGTTCTTCCAGACTGTAGCTTGCACTATCACCAATCCTCAGAAATGAATCAGAGGCTCAGCTATTCCAGTGTGGCATACTGCTTTTGCTGATTATAACAAATATATTGAAATTGCGACCAACACAAGGAAAAAAAAAAGCTTGTGACATTTTATGTTTATTCTCATGATTCAATATGCTTATTACTGATAGGAATTTCAACAAAGACTTAACATGAACTATGTGTTTTCAGTCAGTTAAAGCTCAATTGAAAGTACGAGTCACATTAACTACGTCTTTCTAATCCATCTATCATCTGTTTGAATACATAAAAGCTTTTGTTTTACTATGTGGCTGATGCATGCACAAGTTGGGGGAATTTCTATAGATTGGGATATACAAGCATAGAAAAAAATGTGTGTGTGTGTGTGTTAGAGGGAGAGAAAATTATGTATTCAATGCCTCGTGCAGTGCTAAAACGGAAGGAATGAAGCAGGTGGAGCAGCAGTAGAAGCTTAAAGACAGGATCATCTCTGAGATCTCAGGGCCTGTTTCTCCATCCCAGGAGCATCCTTTATAAACAGCCTGATGTAGGAGAAATTGAAAGAATGGAAAAGGAGCTATGGCATGGGAAAAAAATATTTATTCATTACTAAGTGAGAATCTAAAAGAGAAAATTATGCAGATGCAGAAAACAGACAGCAGTTCTATCCTGGAAAGATCAAATTCTAGGCCTGTCACCATCTCAGAGCACAGTTCATCCCTTTTTAAATGAAAGGAAGATGCATTTTTGAGCACTGTATTATCCAGCCATTGTTTTCTTTCTTGAAATGAACTTTGCACCTTAGTTTTAGCGAACAGAGCTATATGCTGGTTTATACCAGCTGAGACTCTGACTCAACAGGCCGTCATGTCCCCTTACACCTATTCCCAATTCTCAGCTGCCTCAAACAGCTGTCTCTCCTTCAGTCTCTGCAATCCTCCAAAGCTCTTTACCTTATAAAACTCTCACTCTGAGCGCAGCAGGTCACAGTTTTCTCTTCTAGGTCTTAGACTGGCCACTCAATTCACATCACGTGAGCCAGCTGCCAGCCAGATTTCCTTCATGTCTCTGCGCAGAGTTATGGAGGGGAGCATAAAATGGGAAGGAACAGCTCTCCTATAAGATATGTAAGTGTGTTGCTGGCGAATAGACTAGCCAAAGAAAACTGATCAAGGCTGGAGGAGTTAGGAGAGAAAAAGAGGTAGTAAAAATTCATGCTTTGCAGTACAGCAGGGAAGTTTGTTTGGTTCATTAACTTGTGAAAAGGTTTGGGGATTTTCTAGAAGATATCACAGAAGTGCAAAGCAACAATATAGCCATTAATAATAATTTTATTACAAGTTATCTATACAGATAATTCCTGCATATTTCTTTCCACATCCAGAGTCCAGCATTCTTTCTCTGTGCACAGCTGCTCTGAACTAGGGCTGGCCAGAGAGCACCCCATGGAAAGATTTCTGTCACAAAATGCTCGACTGGGCAAAAAGGTAGTGTTTTGTTGGAGATGCTCTGACCACAGAAACTAAGCAGGTCTCTGCTGGAACCGGCCACCCAGCAAGGAGTCAAAATCCTGGTGCCCCAATAGACCTTGTGCCCAGGCTCTCAAAGCCAGTGGTGCGTCCAGGGGACCGAAAGCCTTGGGGTCCCCAGCTCTGAGGTGCAAACTCCTCCAGGGTCTCCAACTTCTCTGCTGTCAGCCTGACCCCATGGCTCCTCTGGACACAGGAGCATCCAGCTGCTTTTCAGCCTGCTCTGAAGGCTAACTGAGCCAGAAGCCTGGCAGCGCTGGCCTCGGCCTGCCCCAGCACCAGGGCACCTTGCTCAGCGGGATCACAGGGGTGCTTTGATTCCTCTTTGAGAGCAATCACCTGAGAGCTGGTACCCGAAGGACCCATAACCCCCCAGCCATTCCCAGGTCCATCCCAGGACGGAGAAGCACACCACTGCCGTGAAGCAGAGTGATCCGTCTAGCCTGCTTTCAGTCTGGGTGATTTGTTGGAGGGATCGAGAGGGTGGGAAGCCCCTTTCTAACTTGCCTCTTCTGGACTCTGTGGCTCCTTGTTCAGGAACATTGTTGTTACTTTCAGCGCTGCTCCTGCTGTTGATCTTGGCCTTTGCTTCTGTGATTTCTGTTCCCCGCTGCACTACTTAGGTGAACAATAAGTTCCATTTCCAGCAGTGGTCGGCCTCCTCTCTTACCCCTTGCCTGCAGGAATTTCTTTTGTTTGGTTTGATATTTTTAGTCACGCTGTGTTGTAATAATAAGAACAAGACCATGGGTATGCTAGATTCCAGCCTTCCTTCAGTTGCCATGGCTTGCCTTCTTGTGTTGTTATTGCTTTGGATGAGCTACTGCTGCTGCTGCTGCAGCCCTACTCCTTGATTTCTGCTTCTTTAACACTGTTCCCTGCCTTACTACAAAGTGAACAGCGGTGCTTGTTCTCTCTGTCTGACATCTTGAATCCACCCACGAACCCATTGTTTGCTGTAACAGCCAAAACTGGTGTAGGAGGAGGAAAAAGAAATGAAATAATAACAAAAAAATTAATAAGAATAAAATCCTGTGCACCTTGGGACTGTTCTCTTCACTGTAGAACGTGCCTGTGCACCCAGTTCGACATGTAGATAAGGATGTGACCCTAAGCTCCGTTTTCACACTGTACCCAGGACATGGTGTGCTGAGAATGGGGACATGGAGGGGCCCTGAAGGTCAGACTGAGTTGAAATCTGTGGTGTATAAGAAATTATTTCCTGTCGTTGTCTTAAAAGTTGAATGAATATGCTGGTGAGAACAAATCAGGGATATGCTCATGACAACCATGTACATGCGGAGACAAGGACCAAAGGAAATATAAACCAACAACGTCCCACTCTGCTTGTCACCCTGTAGCCACTGAAGTGCTTAAAGGGGCACAGACTTGGTAGAGATAGACAGCTATTAAGACAGGCTTTGCTAGCAGCTTTGGTGAAGCTTTAGTGTCTGATGGGAGTTTCAACCTGCTCTGAACCTTCAGTACTTTTGGTAACTGCTCATTTCATGCTATTGATAAAACAAATCTATTAACTTATATAACATACCCTTTCATTCCTAATTCTTTCCTCTTTCTCTACACTTTCCATCCTTGCCTCAATCCGACAGAAGGCAATGAGTAACAAAAATTTGAACACTCCACAGCTAAGAAAGTTTCCCCAAAGTACTGCTTTTCAAAATTTTCCTCTCTGTGATTTTAACTAACAAAAAATGAAAAGGCTACCAGATTCCTGGCCCAGAGTAGGGAAACTGCAATATACTTTGTCTTCCTAAATTTTAGGTGGAAAATGGTTAATTTTTTCACATGACTAGTTTATCCTTTTAAAATAGATTTTCTGAACTAATGAAGTACTTTGAATACTTGAGTAGAAGGGAACCAGTAAACAAAACTTATCTGACCTACTGCTGTGATCCCTTTCATAGGACTTACTGTGTGCAATCTGGATCGCATCCTCCTGCCCTTCTCCACAAGTTGGTCTTTCATATGTTATTTTAAAAGCAGAGAATTGGATACTCTTTTATTTTCCAAACAAGTAAAACAATCCATATGTATATACATATATAAGATATCGATTTATCTATCCCTTTCTATATATATGTGTGTATACATGTATATATAAAATAAGGAACTGCCATCTGATTTTTCTAGCTGCGGTTAGTCATTCACCTGACAGTACAAAGCTCTTCCCTTTATATGTAGGTGCAGGCTGCTGTAAGTCTTTTGGCTCTGTTTTTATGATGGTTAGCACAAAAGGGTAGCTATTTCGTCTATGTAATTCTTCACCTTTTGCACTAAGGGAGCTTCCTTGGAGAAGACCATAACATTTTACTGATTGCTCTTGTAAGCAATCCAAAAATCAAGGAATCTTATGTAGTTTTCTTTAATGCAGTCTGGATGATGAATTTACATCTATATATCAGAAACACTGTCTTCTGCCCTGCATTACTAATGTCAGAAAATTGCCACTATATAATTCATCAAAGTATTCCTATAGACTCCCCCTTTATTATCTCTTCTCTTGCAAACGGTATAATTTGCCTTCATTCTATGTCAATGAGAGGAACTTTAATCTTGGATACTGCTGTATAAGGTGCTGTACACATTAAAAGAATGGCAAGGTAAGGAGAGGATGGGCCTGGATAAAAATATAGATTAGGAGCTATTTATTAGCAACTGCAAACATGGCAACACAATTCTTTTAAAGGCAGCTTGAAAATTTTGCTTAAAACAGTCATATAATGAAAATCTTTTGCACTGTACCTGTTTTAATCAAAAATATTTCCTAGAGTTTCTTTTATGCTAAAGTGTATATGCTGAATCCTAAGTTATACTGCTTTAGAAATGTGCAGAGCCATAAAGTGAATTTAACTGTGAGAAAGTCTCAATATCTCATAGTCATATTGTACCTTTCACCCTAGAATATCCTAAAGTACTTCTCACATGTAAAAAACTGATACGTAATTGCACCTGCTTCAGATATGAAATGCAGCAGTTGTTTAATGGTGCACAGAAACACTAGACAAGGGTACAAGGCCAGAAATTGAGGAATACAATATCCACCTGAAAATCCAGGTGGGATTTAGGATGGTAGGATGTAATTGCTTCAATTAGAATTTTGTGAGAATAATATATTTAATAGGCGCAATTCCTGGCCCTGTTGGAGTCAATGAGAACATTGCTGTTGATTACAAATGAGGTTGGAATTCCTCGCATATCTCTACCTTTATGAAAAGTTTAATGAAATACTTTAGTCAGAATTGTTTGCAGAATCTTGATTTTTTTCATCTCCTCCAGAAGAATTGGTGTGATCCTCAGTCCAGCATTATAGCTATGAAATCTTGTTAAGCACCTGTTTTACACCCATAAAAGTGAGAGAAGAATTGGATCTAGCATCTCCTGTGGCCTTTCCCACCAGCGTGGGATATTGGTTCATTCCAGCTCAGATAGAAATGTCAGCTGTAGAATCAGCCTGACGCACACAGCTGTTCCATGGAGGTTTCCAGTAAAAAAAGTAATTTCCCATACAAGTACCCAGGCTGATAGCTCCTATGCTGTGCTGATCCTGTCAGATCTCATGTGGTAAGGTTTTATGACTGTAGGCCATGTTTTAAAATATCAAATGTTTCTTTTCGGTCACTGTAGAATGTTAATAGGTAACGGGGAGGAAAGGGCTGTGATTGCGTAGATGCACAGGAAATATAAGCTGTGAAGCTTAATATACTTCTGTGGTGAATAAGGAAAATATATTATGCTACCCATTCATCTCCCCTTTCCCCTTCCCTCCCTCCCTTTTTTCCTCTCAGTGGTTCTTTCAGTATCAGAAGGGTTTAATGCTAATCTTAATGAAAATCTTCTATTGATTTGGTTTAGATACTGAGCTGTGTAATGCAAATACCAATCTGTGAGCTGTTCACTTCCCTTTAGACATGCGTCCTAAAGTGCAAAAAAAGAAGAAAAGGTGCAAAAGTGTATGCCCAGGTCTCCCACTCCACCAAGAACATATCTACAGGCACGTGCTCTCACTGTGTCACATCTGGACTTTGGCATGGTGTTACCCTATTGCAGCTACGTGGTTTCTGAGCCAAACCCTCTGAACCTGAGCTGCCCCTCCAGCCCAGAGCATGGACAGAGAGAATCTATGGGTGTCTGTGCCTGTCACTGTAGATGTGTCCCGAGGGTCCTGGGCACAGCTGGGATGGTGCAATGGAGGCTTGAGCCTTCTTGAATGAGTAGCTGTGGATCCCCTTGGTTTGAGGGATTTGCTTGCTCAACATCAATTGGGCATAAGTGGCACAGTGTCACCTCCAGATCTTGCTGTGCAGAAGTATCTATCAGTGGAGAAACTGTATGTGAAGTACCTTTTTCTTACATGATATCTGCCCTGGGGATGGGTTTTCCATGCACAGAAAAAGACTGAAAATTTCTGTGAGGAGGTTCCAGTTGGAAAAAGCCAGAATTCTTTGCATTATGTTCTCCCATTGCATGGTTGCAGCAGAGTGAGATTGCACCAGAATAACTGCTGTGACTTTCCAGGCATGCCATACGAATGTTCCAAACGGTACCCTAAAAGCGATCCAGCAATATCCCATCCAGATACTCTGGGAAGGGTTCATACCCTCATACTACATGAGCAGAGCTAGAGGCTTTCAGCACTTTCACCGAAAGAACAAACTGAAGTGAGCGGAAGCCATTAGTCATCAAGAGATCAGCAGCTTTCCCCAAGAGAGCTCGGGGAGCTCCGACTGGATGCTGTGTGCTCAGGTCTTAGCTCTGTGACACTAGTCAACCCCTGTTCCTAAGTGCAGCTCCAAAGCCCTGCCATAGTGTGAGGGAAAAGTAATTTTCTTTCTTCCCCTCTAAGATAAACACAAAATTTTTAAAAGTGATTTACTTGAAAGCTGATACCTATTTTTTCTCATTTCATGCCCCAGCTTGCTTCTAGGTTGTTGCTGTGACTTTTTTTTTTTTTTTTTTTTTTTTTTAAACTCATAACACACAGACTCTTTCAAAAACACCAAGTATTTGAGATAAAACTGCTCTCAGCCTACGGCATAAAATGTAGGGCTACATGAAAGTAAAAAAGGATGAGAGCTTTTCAATCAATTTGGTGAAAAACTTAAGTTAATTAAAAGAATGCTCAATTTTTCCCTAGAAGGCGACACTGATCTTTATTATTAATGCATACCAGTGTTTCATAACTGTGCATAATAATGGCCTGTAACATCAGGCACAGCTTCATCCCCAGCTTAATTTGTTACAAAATCTTTTTTGGTATTCTTAAAGCATGCCCTTTGCCACTGTATCCCTGACGCTCTTGGGCTAATTCCCAAGTCCTAAAGGACAACTTATTTTATGCTCACACCTGAGAATTAATTTATCAGATTGTTTCTTCAGTTTAAAGCTTTTTAAAAAATAATTAAAAAAATTTAAAAGGCAGATAGAGATCCTTCACTACTTGGCTTTCATATTACTTTTTAGTATTCATATTCGATTAGTGGAAATAGCTGTACAGGAACAAATATTCTTACAGGCTGGAGATGTGGTATAGGAAAAAAAGAACAGAAACTGGTCTTTGAATGATAGACACCTAATGCTTCATTTTCTTCCATGTACATAAGTGAAGGAACTATATAGTCCTTCCAAGAAGATGGGGGACAGACATATTGAAGCATTATCTTGGAAAAAAATGTAGCTAAGTATGCCACCATGGCTGTTGTTTTTCATAGTGCAGTTAGTTTGTTAGCTCAAGTTAGTAAAGATTTATATTTTAGAGTTGATGACTAAAGTCCAGTTCTTGCTCTCCACTGATACCTCTGCTTCCAAGGAATAAGCCATCACACCTTGCCTAAACTTCATCCCTTTTTTCATTCAAACCCTAGACACTACCCTGAAGGACCTAACTAAGGAGCCACCGGGCAGCTTAGCGCTTTCCAGATTAATTGAGGTATATGGTTTTGCAGAATGTAGTTTGGATTGTACATAAGCTGAATAGCCATTGTGTTTAGGGAGTTTAAGGTGATGAAACTTCCCAGTTAGGGACCTTATTTAATTACCTACAGTAGGAGGAATGAAACTATGCCAGGCTATAAATCTGGACTGATCTAGGCATGACATTCAAGTATCCCGTTGTACTGGGGGAATACAGATGAAAGGTAGATTTAGCAGGCAGGTAGAAGCAGATCCACAGTCTATAACTGTTACTGGACATTCAGCTCATCATGTAACAGGGAAGAACTGGCACCACCCTGAAAGCCCATGATTATCATGGCTGCACCTGTCTACACGGATGTGCAGGGTTGTTTTGGTCTGGGAAGCCACTACCTTGTCCTGATTCCTGCGCTACACTTTGAGTGTGCTGGCTGCAGGCATTGACAAGTGATAATGGCCAGGTAAATGATCAGTGGTGACTTGTGAACCCCTGTCTAATTTGTCTGTCTATATCTCTTAGAAGAGCAACCATCATCTCTGCACGTATTAGCCATGTTGAAATCTTAGCAAGTTGATGTTATGTAGTCTTGCTCCTCCACTCCCTCTTTCCCTCATCTCTTCTAAATGCTTTTATACACTTTTACTGCAACCTGATAGAAATTATACAGTAAGTCCTTGAAAACAGGCACTGTCCTGTAATTTTAGGTTTGATCATGGTGTAATGAGGGCTCTGTTCTGGCCAGGGTTTTGGGGAACTAACATAACATCCATTCTCTCTTCTATTTCAGTACTGCAGAAGCACTTAAAGGCCCCTGAGACTGGTACTCCCCATGCTGTCCGAGGAGTAGGTGCAGGGGATGGACCAGTCCCCAGCCTGAGCAGTTTACAAGTTAGGTAGACAAGAGGCACAAAAGGGTGCCATCACTACTAAACAGCAATATAAAAGGAAATCCTTTGGATGAAAAAAGGAGGCATTTTGAAACTTTGTGTCTTAACCAAACTGAAGGCTGTTTTCTTTCTTTTCCTGTATATTCCTTTTACTTCTAACATATGAACTGTAATTAATACAGAGTAGGGTAGACAGAGTATTTCTTTTCCCCTTTAATAAATAGGAAACAGATGTGCAGGCCCTCAATGAGGAAGAGAACCAAAGGAAGGAGAGTGTGAATAAAAGTAAATTCTAGGTTACATGACATTTATCAAACTGATGGAAAAAGCCAAGCTGGGAGTTGAAAGCTAGATTTAATGACAAGTAACGGTGATAAAAAAGTTCATAGCAGTTGGGTTTTATGGTAAGGCTTGTAATCAAGAGTCCCCTGGCCAACTGTGTGGTTGTTACTGGCTACACATCAATACACCCAGGGCGCTGCCCCAACTCTTGCTTGCTGTTTCAGCAGAACCTAGGAGCTCTGGTGGAGCCGTGGCAAAGTGGGGAGGAATTCGCACCCATTACAAACTGCATCCACAGTGTGGGTTGTCTTGTGCTTCTCCCCAAGGAGCATAATGGCACACTGCGCAGCAGGGATTAGTAGGACGGGCTTACATACAGAGCTGGTTGAAATGCCCATTCACTTCAACTGAAACTTGTATTGGAAACTTGCCACTTCACCAAAAAAAACCCACTCTGTGTTCCAGGAGAGACTTTCTGGTTCGGCCTGAGGCTCAAGTTTAACAGCCTTCTCTATCCCTAATGACTGTTCTGACCCCAAGTGGGTAGTTATTCTGGGGTGGGCTTCCTCAATCTGTTCTGTTAGAGCTTTCTACTTTGCATAAATAATTGAGCAATCATTAGAGAAAGGTCTTGAGCCTGGGTTACCCACAGCTGAGGTGAGTGCCCTGACCACCACACTATTGATTGTCCTATCCCAGCTGATCAATATTTCATTGATCTCATTGGCGCTAACTGGCATAGGGGGTGCCCACGGGATGCCCGGTGAGAACAGGAGACATATGTAACCCCTATGAAAATAATACCATGTATTATCCAGTAGCAATAGCAAACACTGCTCTGTAAGATCTATGTGTCTGGCATAGCTTCAGGTATCTAATCTCGCATATGATCAAACAACCTCCCTCTAACTGTTCCAGTGGAAATGGCATTGTCATTTGACATGATAAGCGATAATTGTGTTTCTTCAGTAAAGACAACATTTCTGCCTAATCATGAAAAGCACAGTTGAGCTACAGTCTGAACTGACTCAATTTATGTAACAAGATTCTGCTGTGTTTGCCGAAATTGGCATAGTTCCTCTCCAAGGGACTGAAAAATGATGGCAAATCCAGCATGAAGCCTGTTGTTACAGGAAGTGTAGGGAGTAGCACAAGTTTATTGTCAGCCTTCAAGTGTGCCTTTAGGTGGTCACCACATCCTGAGATGCTGCTGATAGAACTAGATGACATATTTCTGAAGGCCTGCCAAAAGATTCAAACAGACAATATTGAAGACTCTTATTCTGCTTTTCTTAGCAGTTTACTATTTCCCTTCAGAATGAATATGCAATTATGCTGCTGTGAAGAAACCCACAGTGTAATGAGGGACACTGAAAAAGATTAGCCAAGGCAGATAATGTCTTGTAAAGACTATCTCTTTGGCACCTTTGATACCAATTATACCATGACATCTCAAAAGGAAGTCACCTGTCTTAGCTGAGGCAAGTTATCCAAGAAAATCTAACAAGTTTTTTTTTTGTTCATTCTACAATGAACATACGCAATGATATAATAATCATTTCCCTGGTATAGCAAGAAAAAAATTAAGTAAAATTAGCTTCTCAACATGAAACCATTATGAGCTGTAATTTATTTCAGAAAGTGGAAAGTGTTAGGGAGAAAAGGAGAAAAAAAAAAAAAACCCTTTGCTGATAATTTGTTATGTTCTGGACCCAGTAAATGACCTTATACATATGGACTTAAGTATACTCAGCGGGTACAATATATCTAAAATGACATAGAGGATTGAGCCTAATTGATATCATTAGAGCCCTGGTCCTTTTACACTTGGCCTTTGAGATGTTGGTGTTACCAAGAAAGCTGCTTTTGATTTATTTTGCTTTTCTTCTTCATCCTTTTGCTCCCTCTCTTTTTCTCTCTCATTCCTCCCTCCTCCTTCTCTCAAGTTCTGCTCACAGGCCAGGCCTGTGAAGGTTAGGAACTCATGATCTGATCCAAGGGCCGCAATGCTACAGATTGCAAACTCGTTTCTGAGGTGATAACTTCTAACAAGAGGTACTTGGTATGTTTGACCAGTGTGCTGCTTTGGGGGGTGGGGAGGAGGAGGGAAAAAATGAAAAAGAGAGCAATTGTATGGATAAAATACCAGCAACACTTATTCTAGGTGACTCTCTTAGAGGCTTAACATGTTCTTTATCTTTAAATGGGGTATTCTTTTCCAACCTGTAGCAGAAACCTCAAAGCTCCCAAACGAACTTATAAAGTAGCTCATGCATCAGGTTTCAGACAAAATGTTCTCTTCTGCTTTAATGAATCTCAGTATGATTGTCCCTTACGAATAACTTGAACTAGGTAGTTCTACAGAATGAAGGCAAACCTGACAATCTTAGTTTGATAGCAAGTTATCCCTTACCCCTAGCTGAAAAGATCTAGTTTGAAATTGACTTTTTAAATAATGCTCACAGGTTTGATGTTGATTTAAAAATTGTCCATCTGTCATAAAAGGCCAAAGATGAGGAATCCAGGACAGTCCCAGCAGTGCCCAAAGAAGTAAAGTGTACTCAGCATAGTTTAGATTGGTGTGGCTTACAAATATTTTAATTGTCTTCATTTTTAACCAGTGAATTATATTTAAAACAAGGTCATACACTCTTTCCTTAAAACTTCCACAGTAAATATGATACAATTCATTCAACCTTTCGTGTTTTACAGACGCTCTTTCTTATACAAACCCTGAAAGTCATCACTGACTTTGTACAACATCATCTTTATACACATATACAAACTATGTCTATGCATCTGGCATTTTTCAGGAAAGTTTATGTACAACAAATAATAACATAGTACAGGAGAGAAGAGTGATATAGGGTCTAGGAAGAGTGATATAGGAAGCTAGGAAGTCTCAGAACTTTGAGAATTGGAATATATTCTTCATTAATTGACTCTTGCACATCTTTGCTGAAATCTGTGAATGGTGTTTTGGCCCTAGAGTACATTGAATGCAACACCTACACTTCCAGTAAGTGGGCTACTAATTGTATTAGTAATTATGTAATGGAGAGGTTCTGTGCAAAAAGAATAACTGTTTCAATAGCCTTCTACTCTATTTGTTCATTTACAGAGAATCTATGTTTCAGTATGCTGCAGGCAAAATTGCCTGTTTAGCTGTAGCTTTTTTTTTTTTTTTTTTACCTCATACTGATCAAATGCAGGTTCGGCTGAGACTCAGTTAAAATGCATCATCAGCTATTCATTGAAAAGGAATGAGATTTAACCATTTGAATACACCTTTAGTAAACAAGAGAAAAAGAAAACTCATTTGAATTGGTAAAAATATATCTACTTAGAAGCCACTTCCACCTAACTTTTAACTAAGTTAGCCTGGTCCAGTGGTCTCTTAAGTCAGTGGATCCTGAGTTAGACCATTACTTCAACTCAAAAGAGAAAGGCACAGGTTCCAGACTACTCAAGGACAGCAGTTTTCCTTTCTTTGCTGATTGGGCTGGGAATCACAATCAAAGGAAGCTTGTGTGTTTTGTGATCTCATTATGGTGAGTAACTGGCTCTCCTTGAGAAGCAGTTGCCGCAGGGTAATGGGGAATTGGTATTCAAGTGACCTTGCATCCTTGAGCCAGCATCCCCAGTTGCTGATGATAATCAGAGCCGTAGACAGCTGTAATGCAATTGTTCCACCAAGTCCAGCAGGTATTAGTGCAAGCATGGAGCTGGAAGGACTGCATAATGGTCCGAGTGTGGGTTCAGTAGAGGGGAGACTTATTAGAAAGGGGGGGGAAAAAGAGAAAGAAAAGATTTTAATTGAAAACATGCGATCAAAAATAAACTCCTGCCCTACATCCTTTATTCATCTGTTAATTGAATATGGGAGACTTGTGAACCCAAAGTGCTTATAAGCACGTCCATTGCCTGCTTATTGCTGTCCTCAGACAGGCAGAATGCTATGGCACACACTGTGAACAGAGAGCAAAAGGGCAGAACAATTAAAAGGAAAAATGCAAAGTACAGATCTTGAAATGTCATGCATGTTAGCAGCACAAAATGCCACTTGGGCTCCTCATCATATTTCCTGCATCCTTCTTTTCCTTTCTCCTTTATTTTTTATTTTTGTCTTTTCTTAATTTTTCTACCTATATGTGTTGAAAGGCAACTGTGGAAGCAGGGCACACACAATTGTTGTAATCATGACTTCACCACCTCCATTCTTTTGTTGCATTTACCCCACTATCATCTCACTCCCCAAATGTCTGCCCCCGCCTCCCGCCCCCAGCACCACCACTCCCACAATGTCTAACTCAGTAAAATCACCCTGCACCATTAACAGCCATTACCAGCTAGCACATTTTTACGGTCAGGGAGCATTCTTGCTTAGGCCTCCCTCTGGGCTCAGATCACATAACTATAAATTTACCCTTGAGTCTCTCATTCCTTGCTGGTTTGCTACATCCTCAGGCCTTCGTTTCTCCTGCACTTTTCCCCTGCTTTTCTCTTGTTGGCATATGCACCTTGACCCAAACAACCTTGCACATATGCAAGATAACAAAAGTTCACCAGCTGTGATCAACAGTAAATAAATCTTGATGCCAGTATTAAGTTACAGCAATTTTATCCTCTCTCTTCCCTTCTCCACCCCTTCATCAATGGGAAAAGAATATGAACTTGACATTTGCTCACTGAAAGCAGATGGATGAGGTAGGTCAGCATTAGGTGTAACCCTAGCACTGTTTCTTTGGGTTTCCTGAAGGATGGAGCTAAAAGAATTCTCCTGGTGGGTCAAAGGCCACATTAGTCATTTGCTTAAAGAAGAACTGTGCAGAATTAATCAAAATGAAACACAGGTTTTCATGTCTGTCTCTTATTCAGAATCTCTCGGTCCTTTTTTCCATTCCTCTTAGAGGAAGCAATATATTTTATCCTTTTACACCTTGTCCTGCAGAGGTTTTGTTCGGAGTGGTGTCACAGGCCTTCCCCTTCTGTGTAGAAAACCATTTTAATCAGGATAAAGCCTCCATGTGATACTTGTAAAGGTCATCTGAAGCTGGTGTGTTAGTACCAGTGCAACCATAAAAAAAAAAGACTCAACCCTTCATGAAGAAGTTTTGAGTTGAAAAGAATGATTCTATTCACTGCATTTTTCCAACTTAAAAGGAAAGTTAAAAGAGCAGCTCTAACACTCAGAAGCAAAAAACTTTACATATTTTGTTTCACTATAACCTGAGGAGAGCAAACTATTCAGGGAGAAAGTCTTTCATTCTCGTTTCAAGAGCTATACCCCGAAACTGATTAAGAGCCTGACCTTACCATAGAACAGGTCACAGTAATATTTTTAGGGGTTTCTTTTTTTTTTTTTTTTTTTTTTGAGGTTGTTATCTTGGTCAGGGAGGTACCAGGGTATTTATGGTTTACAGTTTAAATCATCTCACAAAGGAAAAAGTTTCTTTGGACTGAAAGCTTTTGGCAGCAAACTTTCACCTGCTATGTGAACTGTTCCCACTATTTGACACAGCTTGCCTACAAAGCTTAAAATAGTACATCAGGATTTTGGTTTCTCTTGATATTTTTTTCCTGTCTTCTTTTCTTCTCCTGTTTTTCAAATGCTGGAAGTTCCTATTCATGATTCCTGAAAACATGTTAATAATTTAGTTGGGATTTGTGAGATTGGCATACAGAAAAGGACAAAACGTAGTTAGTCTTCAAGAACTTCCATGTACCTTAGCTGCTTCCCCAGCCATGCCCAGCAGTCTGAAATGCACTTCTTCACCCAGCACTGCGGCAAAGTCATCACAGGTATTCTAGAAACTGGTTTCTCCTTGTTAACTCAGCTGTAACCCAGTTGAATTTCTACTGTCCTGCAAAATAATCTACTTTATTCAAATGCATTTGTAAAGCAAACAGCAAAACCACCCACTGTCAGTTGCTCACACATTGGCATATGCATGCACAGACACCTTCAGCAGCCCATATAGCACTGACAGTATGCACAGCTGTTATATTTTACGCTATTTGATGCTCAATAATTAGCGCCTGTTAAAGAAAAAAAGAGAGATGCCACACTACCTTGCAACAAATAGCAGGAATCAGTATGTCCAATTTATCAAGACCTACTGCTGAAAGGAAGATTCCTGCTATAATTTCACATGATGTTGCTGTCACTATTATACTTGTCAGCACTATGATATCCACAAAAGACTTCTAGTATATCTAACACGGAATGACTCTTCTCCAGATTCACTGAAGGAAGAAAAGAAAACCACACAGATGCTTGGTATTGTCTTAATTTAATTGGTGGGGTTTTTTTCTGTTGTTGGCATTTTTGTTGATTCTTTTTGGTAAAAGAAATGGATTGAGGATTGAACTCTCCAATCACTTTCTGAACTGCAAAAATTTTGTGAAAAGAAAACCATTTAAAATTCAGGAACATGATGTATTCAGTCATGTCCTTATAGTGATGTCCAAGGAGCAACCAGCCTGGCTGCAGACTGGTTCTGCAGGTGGTGTAAACTGGCTTGTAACTCTTGTGATTAAGAGATTTCCATCAACAAAAACAGGGGTGTTGCATAGAAGCCATGCATGTTAACCTCCCGCCAGGCTTCGAGATAACCCAACAGTTTGTGTTAGAGGAATCTTCAGTCTTTTCTAACATGTTTTAATTGCTTGCAGCTCACTGGGGAAAGCATGGCAGGCAAAGCATGCTAGAGGGTAGCCATGACTATCAGGGGTCCTCAGCCAGGTTGTAGGAACGCAAAGAGAGATTAGGATGTCCCGAGCACCAACTGGTGGTTCCTCAGCCTCACAGAGACCCGCATGAGGCAAGGTAAACTACATTTAAGGCAGCCTTTCACCAATAGATCCGTGTGAATCTTCTAGGTCAGAGGAAAGGATCCAATCTGTGGTATATCCAGAGACCAATAAATAAATAGGCACACACTGGATTATGAAAGCCAGAAATGAGATCCTGACCATGTGTCTGTTAAGAACGTAATCTGCAGACAGGCTAGATTTTATGTGTGCGTATTCCTTGCAGACAAATGAGACTCTCGTATGTGTGAATTCTGTTGAATGAGTTTGATGGAAAACAGACATGTCTTAATTTACATGCACTATCTGCATTTAAGCCCCATGAATTCAGTATCAATTAGATGTGTTTAAGTCACTCTAGCAGCAAAATCTTTCTGATTATCCACAGTAGTGCCTTCCTGGGCTTCTCTTGTTGCTTTGATTTCCTTGTTGTTTTATTTCTCACCCTAGCCTGTTGTATTGTATTTACATGTGCAGAGATGCTATAGGTTACCGCAGCAGGCATCATTTTTCAGTGGTAATCTAAAGGTTTAGTGCTCTGGTTCTGCAATTTTTACTTGCATTGGAGCAATACTGTTCAGCTTGATATTTGCAAATTGCTTTAAGTTTCATTGCCAATCATAAACTTTCAAAAATTCAGCGATTGGCTTAGAAATCATGAGAGGTTTTTTTTAAGCAATTAGTTTCATAAGTTCTGGCACAAAAGAAACACTTAGTTCCTTATGATTTGTTTTTCATAATTTACTGCCAGCTTCAACAGATTTTCCTGTAGCTGCTGTTTCTTTGGTGGATGCTCTTGTGCCTAATACTGTGTTTCCCCATGCTTGAGCTGTTCCCTTAGGCCACTGATAGAAAGAACATATACAGTCACTTCTACGCAGCCACCTGTTTTCACAAGGCTTTTTTGAACATCATTATTTTTGTCAAGTATGTCCTCCTCTTTCCCCAGCGTAAACACCTTCTGATCACATACATTTTCTCTTCAGAAACTAGGCTATAAAAATTAACAGATGTCATAGTCATTGTTTTTTTTGCCCTGTGGATTCTGAAACTTACATTTAAACTTGATTGACATTTTTAGATCTGATGTTTTCAGTTACCTCTGTAGCTGTGAGGACTAGGAAAGTAGGGTTTGGTCTTTCAAAATCAACCTGAAAATCCTATGATTCTCTGACTTGAGGTTGTGAAGAAGACTTCAGTACTTTCAAGAAAATCACTAATAGAGTGATAACATTTGTAAGCCTGCAATTCTGAGCTCTGTGTAGGCATGTGATTCACCATCTGAAATTGATGTGATTCCCTGGTACTGCCAGTTAAATCAATGATGTTTTGTTGTCAGGAGACAGCCCCCTCTTCCCATGTGTGTAATCTATCTCTCAATATGCAGACCACTGCAGGTTATTTGTATGCTGTTGAGTAGTACTATTTCTTCCCCTTGTATAGGAATAATTTTATCATTATGTTTAGGAGGCCGGGCAGGGTATCGGTCACTGCATGGATTTCTTTTTAGCAGACTTGCCAGTGTCTAGTGGCTAACTAAGGTTTTATATTTGTGGGCTATGTTTCATGTACGTTCTGTGGTGGCAGCAGCTAGCACTTTCCTCAAGCAAATGTTACAGATGGCACTTTTTATGCTTGGAGTGGAGTAAGAGATGTAGTCACCCCCTTGGCTAGCACACAGTGTTCCCTTGAAGCTGTGGAGCGCAAGGCAGTATGAATGGAGAGAAGCACATTACCCTCTTGTTGTTTGTCTCATCAAGAAGTGGTGCTTCCTCTAGTCTTGCACTGGATGGGTCATGGCTTGGTCATCTGGGGGAGAAGTTTGTCTGTGTCACTCGAAATATAGCCTGTATTTCATATTTAACATCTGAATATCATACCTAAATTGACCCTGGATATATGCATCACTGAGTCAATAATTTTGTGAGTTATTCTGGCAAACCTTGCACCTAGCTTTCCTAGGGACCATGGACTCTCGTTTCCACTCCTGTCATACTATAGCATTGAGACACTGTGGTACTTTTGAGATCCATTGTGTTTCCTACCTGCTTAGAGATTTTATGTTCACAGAATATTCCTGAATATCTTGTTCACATAATTTGAAATCTCGCTGCAAATTCATGCAGCAGAGCAGGTGCAACTCTTGCTTTCCTTTCAGCATGAAATTTGGCCTTGAACCTGCTAAATGTGCTAACACTTAGGTAGTCTGTTAATCCCCTTACCCAAAGGAAACGAAAGGCCTTGGAGTTTCCATTAAGTTCTTCCTCCACTCACCTCAGAAAGCAGCCTGCCTGCTAAATTAAGGATCAGGTCATTCTGTCTCAATTCATCATACACGTTTTTCCATCTCCACATCACAATTGAAGATTTATATATATATATATATATATATATATATATATATATATATATAAAGTAACAAAATACATCTCATAATTATAATTGAGTCAGAAGATGTTAGCAGTCAATGGTTAAGAATTATATATCTAAGCAACCATCCGTCACTCCAATGATTTCAGCATTTAAAAAAAAAATAAAAATCAGTGAATTCTTAACATCTAAGTACTGTTGCTGAGCATATGACTGTGCAATGACCTATTTGCAAAGCCACATTAAGAGAAAATATATAAGCAGTGCACTCCTTAGGGAATGGCAATACAATAAAATGTGGGTATTTGTATAAAAGCTAATCCTCTCACAGAGTTATGTCACTTAAGTACAGTTCAGGGTAATAAAGAAAATATAGTGTTATCTAGGCCATATATTACTATCCCCTGATTTAAAAAATTGCAGCAAGGTCAGTGTTTTTAGTTCTTGTTACTTACTGGTGAAGTGCTCCCTGAGTTTTGCTGTCTGTGTCTATGTATGTGTGTGTCCCCTTTTCAGTGGCCTGTAGTGGCCTTGGAGTGGGGAAAAAAAGTGACAGGAATCAATAATGCCACTTCTTTAAATACCAAAGTGAATTTAGTGTGTGTGAATAGTGCCAGATTGACAGCCTGGAGAGCTAAAGGCCTACTGTTACCCACCATGTGCAGACAAGAGCTGTGCAAGCCTCGCCCAGATTGCCTTGCTGTATTACCACAGCTTTGACCTAGCTGGGGACAGTCTTCCTCCTTGTAACTGAACCTTTTGCTTCTTTTCTGAGGCTACCAGCAAATTAGTTCCAGTTGCAGTGGCAGTATTTTACTGGGGAGGAGAGGCGTGGTTTGGTTTTCATTTTAAGGTAGATAATTTCCAGTAGGAAACTGGTATTTTAATTTGCTTCTCTGTGTTGTAGTAATGAGTTGCTTACTTTTAATAGCATCACAGACACCACCCCTCCACCCCCCGCCCCAAATAAGAAGGACTAGTTTCTGGTGTAGATTCTCGTGGTTCAAACTACACATCCTTTCTCCAGGAATAAGCAAAGGCTCAATATGTTTCTTATTGCTCAGGTTATACGTAGTCCTCTGATGAACGACTAGACGTATTAGTGCCAGTTTAAGTTTAATTTTCTCTTTTAATGGGATGGACCTCTGAAGGCAAAGCTACAGATAAAAGTGAATCTTACAGTTTTCTGTCATGTAACAGAGCAGTTCTTCATCTCTCTCTCTCCAGACCCAAGGTCCTCCTCTCAAGCGTTGCCCCTCTTGGTGTTTCAGTCCCCCTGCTGCTCAGTGTCACACCTTGCACTGCCAGGGAAGTCTTTATGAACGTGGCATTGTTCAGATACAGCTGTTTGAGAGGTGGCAACAGACACAAGTACTTTACTTAGGGTGGATTTTGCCATGAAATTGAGATATTCAGAAATTGCACAAGGGCTTTTCATTCTAAACATCTGGAAATCTGTAAAACACAAACCAGTCCCCAACAATAACCTCAAAATCTTGGGCCTGTCCAAGTTCTGCCAATGCATACCTACCTCCTTACCTCTAGTCTTACATATTGAATAGTACCTGGAAGTTGGGAAGACCTGGATTTTGAACCTGGTTATGCTGATAAAATAGATATTTTACCTACATAGAGCCCCATGTCAGGAAAAGCATAGAGGTTAATTCTGAGCACATGCTTAAAACCTATTGGAATCAAACATCTATTTAAATACAGATGTCGGAAATATGTTTATGGGTGTTGTTGAATAAGAGCCTTAAATGCATTAACAGTTTGCAACTTGATGTTGCTACCCAATAATATGTTGTACTTTGCTCTGTTAAAAATAATAATGAAATAGTTGTTCTGTATTCTTCCTGCCATAACTGAGTGATACTGTGTTGTGATTCTGTCCAACTTCATGAGCCAGGTAACACCACATACATCTTGGAAGCCTCCCACTGGTCTCCTGGTGTACTTAAATCAGTGGGTCTAAGAGCATTTAGGATGAAAAAGGGTATACATTAGAATTTCTGAGAGATGGGAAATTTGAAAAGGAAAGCTTTTGGGAACTACAACTAGACTAAAAACAAAATCATTTTTTTAGAGATTGTCTGTGGGAAGGTAGCAGGAAAATGTTTTAAAAGAGCTAGAGCACCTTTAAAAACCTGAAACTGATCATGAGGATCTGCTTTTTGAAGCTACTGATTCAGGGATGGATCCCAGGGTTCCCATTTCCTGTAAGTCCAATGGTCTTGAATAAGGAGCCTAGAAGCCAACTTGGCATCTGTAGATCTGTTTCATGTATCTCTATTACTGCAAGAAAGAGTAAAAAATAATCAATGTGGGAGTGAAAACAAGCTGAGCCAAAGAAAATGAAAATTAATACTCAGTGGCTACTCAACTTAATAGTTCCTTACCTATTCTGCCCCTCTGGATCATACTTCTGTCCCAGTGTGAAGGCTGACCTTTCAGCTCTTCGTGGTCTTCTTTATAGGATTGAGTACAAGGAATCTGATTCATCTTCACAGGCAGATTTAGCTGTCTTCCCACGCTTCTCCTTAGTGTTGATGCCTTCCAGCATAGATGGCTGAATGAGAAGTGTTTTTGATACTTGAGCCTGAATACGTATACTTCATAGCCTAAACTCAACTTTAAACTTCTGTCTAAGTACACTAGCAGAGAAGTGGCTCAAGTGTAGGTACTCGTCCTGGGATCTGCTCTGGGGACAGAAACTTGGGGGAGTTTCATTAAGACAAGATAGTGCTAGGGAATCCACTGCAGAGACTAAACTCAGACTAGCACTGGGACCTATTGAACTGCCCTGTAAGTACTGACAGCCTTGGTGACTGGCTGGAGACATGTGGCTTGTTTAAGCAAATTCCATCCCTCATCAGTCTGAAAGCAGAAAATCTGACAAACATGTTTGAGTATTAATATAATTGGTAAAAGCTTCCGGCAGCGGCACTGTATAATCATTTATGCCTTTGCGAAGAAGGTTGGAAAAGCTGCCCTTCTGATTTTTACTGGATTTTACCCCCTTTTTACTCAGAATTAGGTGGCAAAATGTTCAGTGCAAGGGTGATTTGAATCCATTTGTATGATACACAAAAAATGTCTAAATAAAACAGTTTTAGAAAGACAACATTTAAAAATCACTTTCTGGAGCAACCTAGATGGTTTTTTGCAAGAGCCACTCTTACAAGGTGAAGCCCATGACTTACAGCATCATTCTAGACAGATAACAGGGACTTGCCTTCAAGTTACTTGTGTAGGGCAGGTCCACTCATGGGGGAGAGTTTACCCACAGCACCCAGCTAAAAGTACTTTAGTTCCTTGATAGGTAAATAGCTAGAATTAAAAAATAGAAAACAGATTATCAAAATACAGCAGGGCACAAGCATCAGAAAGTCACTGCATTGACTTGCTGATATTATTGCAAAAGGAACTTCCAACGACCCCCAGCCTGATGTCGTCAACAGCGAAGGCCCATGTACCATGAAAGAGATAACACTGCGTAAGCATTTCTTTAAGCAAAAATATTGTTCACGCTTAGTGAATTCTGAACTACTGTAAGGAAATAAAACAACAACAACAAAAAAAGAACAACAGAAGAGGAGGTGGAAAATATTGGAAAGAAAATGAGGGGAAAAAGTGGTTTCTGTCTGTTTTGTCCTACAGGCAGAAGTGCAGGGCAAATCAGCAGGTCTTCAGGTGAATTTTTTAGTTATAGTAGATGAAGCATTTCGTAGGCCACTTTGACGGATTGTTAATGTTAGTTGGGCTGAGTGTGATTAATTTGGCTGCTCTGTAAGTGACAGGGAGGAAAAGGTTCTGCTAAAACTGAGCAGAGGTGACTCTGCTAGAATTCATTAGAGGCATAGTGCAAAGCATGGGTGCAGGGCTCGGAGCAGGGGAAGCATGAGGCATAATCATGTCAGCTTCCCAGCTGTGGTCTTTTGGATCAAAGGAAAGATGCTGATGATTTGAAATGAAAAGTTGGGAGTTTCCCTAATGTGAATTGGCATAGGGAGCGATTGATATGGGGTTGTCCTTCCCACACTTCAGGCAGGGGAAAAAATGGATCTGGATGTGAGCAAATAGTACAAAGAGAAGGCAGAGCTGCTAAGCTACATATTTTTATGCAATTTTCAAATGTGTGAGCTGTCAGGTTTTAAAAATAATAATAATACAGGGTCATTCCTTGGCCTGCTAACAGATGTGTCCAACATTTGGATCCTAGTGCAAGGATTTTGCCTTAACCAAAATGAATACATCTAATAGATTGACAGTAAATCTCTCAGCACCGTTAAAATATAAGTCAACTAATAAATGAGAAGGAGAAGACATCTGAGAAACTGCAAGTGTCTGTTTAAAATATATAGAGTTAATATCAGCAAATGGTGAGTGAAGTCAAAGCAATCTGAACATTCCTGCTTACCATTCAGCTCTGCAGAAACCGGACCCAAAGGCAGATTCGCATCTTGTGTTAACACAGCGCACAGCAGTAAAGCTCCATTGATTTCAGTCTAGTTATTACTGATTTTCAGCCATTTAAGGGAGAAAAACAGATCTCTCTGCTCTGTGTGTTTGTGTGGCAAAGGCAGCAAAGCGTGCTCCCCCTGTCTCTAGTCACTCCAGAGCTAGAAACAACATAACCTATGCTACTTTGCCACTGAACAGTTGCTACTAACACCAGCATGCAAGTTTAAAGGGAGGTCACCTAATGTTTTCAGACAGAAGCAAAGTGGGGAGATGCACAATTAACTGTGAGGTGCTGGGAATAGCTGTGCGGAGGGTAAAGCTCTAGAGTCACAGTAGAAACAGACATTTGCGTTATTCTAATAGTACAAAGGATGCAAACCTCAAAGCACAGGAACAAAAATGTATTGTACTATTGACTAACAGTTTTGTGCAGAAATGTAGCTGCAGGTTTTATTTGCGGTCTTTTCTGGGTAGCTGAATTGTTCGAGAACTGAAATAATTATTCCATATTATTCTCAGTATATAATTCTGTAATGCAAACATCTCTAACTTGCTAGAAATTTTTTATTCTGAAGATAACAGTGGGACATAAACATACAGAACAATAGCATTGTACTTAAAATTAAGAAAACAGTCTTTAAAATCACAAGGTTTTAAGCTGTGGAACTTGTTTTGCCTGCTCTTCCGTGATCTTCCATTTCTCTTTGAAACTGGTCAGCCTCCTTCTGAATCCTTTAATAAGTGTTGGACTGGGGCATAGAGCACAGGATTTTGGAAATACAGTTTTTTTCAGGACTTGAGAGGGATCAGTCATGTTTACACTTTCCCATCCTCAGGAACAACCAGATGTGTTTAATTCCCATTCCTTGCTGGGTTTAGCTGCAGTGACTGACAAGGGAACTTCCAACAGAGTAACCTTGAAGATAAGGGGGGGCAGACAGCTGGGGCAGTAACCTTTTGCACCGCCATGATTAATCCAATATGGTTATGAATCGGAGCTTTTGGTCATCAGAGCTTGGTTGTTCAGCATCTTTCTATAATCCAGAATTACTGCTGCCCATTCACCTGTGCTATAGAAACTGCAGCCTCAAATAGAGGGATGGATGGACAGTGAACTGCTGCAGCTAAAACGATGGAGAATTCAAAATTTTCTAGTTTTCACTGGTGAGTAAAAAACCATAATGGTTATTGAAGCAAGGAGCTTAGGAATTTGCAAAACAGTATGAGATCTTTATAGCCCTAATTGAGCAAAGCAAATAAAACCATGCTCAGCTCTGAGCACTTGAATAATCCCGATCCTTCTGCCCAGAATCTAACGAAGGACCTAAGACTATGCTTAATGTTTGACATGTGAGAAGGTGACTTCTCAGGGTCTTGAGCATATGCTTTATTTTTTTTTCCTGAGTTAGGGCCATATGAATGAAAATGACATTTGTAGTTAGTGTCTAGGCTAAATCAAGCCACATGCCTCAGGGTACAAAATAGCTATCAGATGGAGACAGTAGTTCTCGTTATAGAATACTCACCAGAGAATTACTTTTCCCAGGTAAGTTCATAGTAGTTAATTTGGAAATCAAGCTATTAGGCTAATATAGTTAAGGACTTATTCTTTAACATGAGGTTTCAAAGCGCCTTCCTTGCATAACTTTAGTGACTGAAGAATGTACCAAATAATGGGCAATAAATAATTTCTTCAGTTAACTTTTCTTATTTTTACTGTTCCCAAATTCTCCGAGAAGAGATCACAACTTTTACCAGTCTAATGATTACTTGAAATCATTTGTGAATTTTTGCAGCAACTAGTTCTTGATCTGCAAGTCTGTTAGCCAATGGCAGCAAACGTTCCTCTGCACGGGTTATGTGGTATAGTCAAGCCAGTCAATCAGAACAGGACTAGCTCTCTCCCTTTGGTCACATGTGACTTAAATTCATTTTCTAATGAACAATTTCCTGAGTTGCCGTAAATTTATAATGTGTGAAGGAAAGGGAGATTTTATTCCCTTTGATAACACCAAAAATTTGGTAGAATTTGTTTCACTTAATTTGGCTCAAACTTTTATTATAGCATGTCCCAACTTTTGATAAACACTTTTGTTTCTCCCTGTGACCTTTGACTATGTCCTGGTAGTTATATAGAGCCTAATTCTAGTTAAAATAAAAATAGGTGTTGTCTTACTGGATATGGCTATGTTTACCTGGCTAAGCCAATTTATGGCCATTAGCTTCATGATCAATATCAGCTAATAAAACACCGATATCCTTTTGAAGCACACTGAGGGAAGACAAAAGCATCTTGGTAAGACTGACATGTTACCTCTTCTATGTTGAATTAACAGGCAAAAATGAAACAGAATAAAATAAAAATAAAATAAAATAGCTCCTTAAAGAAGTGAGCTTACTACTGGCCTAAATGCAGGTTTCAGTGGAAATTGTTATAACTTCCAAATATCTATTTTAGATCTGAGGAGAATATAGATGTGGATGGAATTGAGAAATATTTACTACATTGACATTATACCAACAAGACTTTAAAAAAAAAAATTTAGATTGTATTTGTAAGTACTATATGGAAGTGTATTTCTATTTGTCCCCCTCTTTTACCTTTTTATATGTGTCCAAAGGCACAGAGATGTAGCTCGCAGTTATTCAGTTATGGTGCCAAAATTAACAATCCAGCATTTCCTCTTTCTCCCACTTATTTTTATTCCATTCCGTGCATTACTGTGCTTTGAGCTAGCGTGCCTGTCTGTGTAGCCATGCGGTAACCTGACTTGAGGAACTGATTTGCCTGAAAAAGCCATAAAAGAGAAGAGCTTGGGTTTAGTTTCTTTTTTGATGGGTCAGTTCCCCGATCCCATTCACCTTGCAGCTATAAACAGCCATGGCACAAAGAAGAGGCAGTGGACTACATCTGTATAAGCTGTTACTGTGAAACCACAGCCATAGAAAAAATGGCTATAAAAAGATAATAATTTTTTAAACTAAGTTAAAGCAGTTTTACTAGCTACCTTGCTAGCTCTTCAGCTGGTGTAAAGTAATGCAAATCCATGACTACTCATATATTACGCCACTGAGGTTTTGACTCAAAAACTGAGATGTGGTGCAGATCTTCCATGGTTAGATGCGAGTGCAGCTTGTGATTAAGATCATGGGAGCTTCCATTCCTCACAGGAGAAATACCCTATACCTAGCCATGCAGAACCATTCGTAATAGTCTTCAGAGCTACAGCATTAGCTGCAGAGAAGCTATCACTGGTTGTGGTGAATCTTGGTTTCCTCAGCCTTAGATACACATTATTTTAGTGAGAGATTTTGCAGACAGAAAAAAGAAATGGAATATTAAGGTTAGTCATAAGTCTGCAAATACAGAGATTCCAAAATTTTATGAAAGCCAGTGCAACTTCTGGTTTCCTCATATATTGTATGACTGCAGCTCTAAAACTTACCTAATGCAAATAAGAATCAATCTTCTCCAGAAGCAAAGAAATTGCACCTAATTACCAGTTTACACTCAGGGTGACTAGAATAGCAGAACTGTAGCAATAGAATATTCTACCCCAAAGTTATGTCTGTGGGGCTACCTATTTGTCTCTTGGGAGATGAAGAATCAATTCATTAAATGGCACTGGCTTTGGAAAAAAGTGATCAATGGCCTATTCTCTTGGTCAGGCAGCATTTCTGGTGTGTCAGGGGAGGAAGCAAGATGGAGAGGAAGACAACAAGAATGGGGACAGGAGCAGAGTCCCAGTCACATTCTGCTCTGTTTTGCAGATCTCTAAAGCTGGACTAACTCTTTTACTATCACTGGGATGAGTAACTCCAAATTAACATCTTTATATCTAGGAACTGATTATTGATCGTAATCCACACACAACATCCATTTCACAAATAGGTGCGACTAGTTTGCTGATAAAAGACATTGTTCTATTGAGGCCAATTTACAAGTTTGGGGAACTGTGCCAGTTAGGAGCAGCTGAGAGTCTTGTGCGGAGTTTTTGGTGAGTTGCGGATGGGCCTGTTTTTGCAGTTAGGAAAATAATACAAATATGTTTTCAACGTAAGCTATCTCTGAAACATAAAACAGTAGTTGCCTACAGTGCCATTTTTCCATATCAACAGAATTCACTGTTTATACTTTATTGTGTCTGTAACGTAATGACCAGTACTGCGTGTTTTATTACCCAGGCTATTTGGGCAGTGGCTTTAAATGCTCGCTTTGGTTTGATAACACAACATTTCATTAACATATCAGGATCGAATTGTTGTCCGTGTTTGTGGAAATGTATCCGGCTCACCCCAGAGGTTTTGAGAATTTGGCCACTCCCCTTTAGTCATTATAGAAAGAGACCTGCCAAGATGAGAAATTACAGCAGGAGGGTTGAATATTAGGATTAATTGTCTTGAACCAGTGCAGTGGAGCAGGTAGGCAAGTCAAATCGAGGTGGGGATAATGAGGGCCAATAGGCAGCCTTTATTGTCTTCTTTCATAAAGAAAAGTATTTAAAAGAAACTATTTCCCATCTTTCAGCACAACTAAAATTGGAATTTAAAGCTTCTGCTTTTTCAGCAATGGGAAAATTACAGTGTTCAGTAAAGAGAGGATTTCTTTTTAAACAGGAGAGACCTGGTTGAACAAAGATCATCTGTGGGCCATTAGCTATTTCTTTCTTCAACAGTAGCTTAGCACCAGTTTCTCCCTGAAGCTGATAGGATTGGTCTAACCTTTTAGACCTTTGACATTGATCTTTAGCCTTTTCAATTGGACATTTTTACTGTGCATAAACTGTACCTCCTGATTGCTTCAAACACTTAATTGTGCTGAAAAGTAGTAATTCATTAATGGTAATGGTAAAGTGGGCTAAAGAGGGGAAGGTAATATAAACTGTAACACAACAATGACAATCTGTTAATAAAGAGAAATGCATTGGATCCTTCCAAAGACTGAAGATTTTTGTTTAAAAGTGTGAATGGGAATTATCAACATGTAATGCTCATCTACTTGTTATCCTTACTGCCTTCTGTCTTTGCTGAACACTCACCAGACAGTGCTGCAGAGTTTCAGTATCTCTGAAATGGGTAAAGGTCCCAAACCTTTCCCTTTCTATAGCAGCTCCACTGTGCCCCCATTTCAAAAGATTCCCATTGCTATCTAAAACTTAGAGAGACCTTCAAACACTCCTTTGTTTTGGCTTTAATCCTTTAACCAGCTGTTTGTTCAGTTGTCTCTCCAACATGGTTCCAGCAGACTGCTTTGTGTTTCCTTGTCGAGTTTATGTTTCATCACAGAAATATCACAGGCCTTTGAAAATAGAAGACATCCATTCTTGTGAGATACTGGTTCAAGGTAGTGAACAATCAGTTCAGATTAACTTTTCAGGAAATTTCCACCTTTCAGAGCCAAACTCTTGTGAGAAGTATTTCCAAGATTAGTGAAATCAAAGCAACAAAATGAAATTCTATGGCGTTAGCACACTATTTCTTCTCTCTTCAAGGAAACTAATTCTGACAATAATAGGATTTTAGCCTAAGGAACAACTTAGAATCCAGCTTTGGCCCACAGTCCGGATAAATATTCTTCCACTCTACAGAGTCGCTAATATGGGAGATCTCTTTTGCATGCAAAATTTTAATCAGTAAATTCCAAAAAAGATTCTTCGCCAATACCTTGGATGGATTCCAGGATGCCTTGGAAGGTATTTTAGCTCCTGTTTTCCATGTACACACATACTTACAAAAGAAGTCTGATGAACTTTAGCAAACTCTCTATTTCCTGACACTATAAAACAAAATACTTGGTGAATGTATTTGGCCTAGCATTATGGGTAACTTTCATGATCTAAATCTGCTATCCATGATGACAGAAGGCACTATTTTTTTCCTTTTTTTTTCAAGATTTATAGATTCTATCCACAAAGCACCTTTGTATCACTGTACTCGAATTCTACCATCCAAAATGAAATTTTTATATACCATCTATCCCTGTGAGCTGAGTGCAATGAATAGAAAAGGCAGCTCTCTATCTTACCAATAATGAAAGAGTACTTCACTTCCCAGAAGAAATAAAGTGGGAGACTGCATACCTATTTCTTCTGGAAACCACTCCAGGATTTCACAAAGGATGTATATCAACATATTCACCTTGGATCAACCAAATACCCTTCAGCTCTGTATCTGCTAATTTTCCTGATCAAGCTCCTTTTAATGTACCTGCGTTATGATGTCCCAGTTCTTATGATGTTTGGAACAGATTCGTATACACTTGAGTGAAGGAAGAGTTGAAGCCACTTTGAAATTCTGGCCTATTGTTATTATTGTGTTTCACATACATTTAATTTAAAGTGGTTTACTTTACAAAAAGAGTGAAGTACAGTGTTCTGAATTCAGAACTTTTGTTTGCAGGACCCTGTAAATCTTATTTCTTTTCCTAAGTTTGGTAATACTTCTAATTTCTGTCTTGTGCCCATTTAAATGTAAGTACATTTCCCATGGCTCTGTGTGGACCGTAAAAACTTGTGCGTAATACAATATTTGTCCTTACAAACAGTAAATTAGAACTGACCATGAAAAAAAATCTGTAAACATGCAATCATTCCCAATAGCAAGCATAATTAATAGCAACTGTAATGTAGTATAATGGTGTAAGTCAGAAACAATGCTACCTCCATTAAATACACATATGTTAACAAGATCGCAAAGAATGAAAAAACATTCACATTTCAGACATCCATTAGTCTCTCAGCTTTGCTACCTACAAAGAGCCTGTACTAGTGATCTTATGTTAATACAGTGTGTACTACTTGGAAGGCAATACAGGGGAATGCAAAATAGAGCATGAATTGCTGCAAAGATGGAATCAAGTTTTTGCACTACATAAATTCACTGCAAAGATCCTCAATACGTTAGGATATAACTTGTCTAAAGCTTCAAAATAACTGCATATTGTAAGTGAGGCAGCTTTACATCAGAGAAAGGGTAGCTTTGTTTTTCCAGGAATTACTGGAGAAAAATGAAAAAAAAAGAGACCAGTTTACATATATTCTGTAGAGTGTTGGATAACGATGTTTGTCCATGCTTTCCAGGGCAACTGAGTGTAGCACGTACACAACTCAATGCACTTAACAAAATTCCTTAATATCAATGGCAAAGCATCTAGGCAGTGGTTCTTCCCTCTGGTGTCTCACAGATAAGACTGTTGAATATTTCCTATGTAAGAAAGGGTACTTTTATTAATCTCTATGAGGTGCAGGCTATTTACTCTACAGAATATCCTTCCTGCAGCTGCCCAAGGGTTTGCATTGCCTGTTCTTTGAAGGGACACTGATGACAGGGTAATGCCACCTATGTAGCTCAGTGTCAGCCCTGGGATTTAGCTTTTCCTTTCAAAGTTGCAAGGGTACACGAAAGAGGTAAAAATGGGGCTTCACAACATGACCTATTTTTGACAAGTAGCAAGAGCAAACTCTTTACCAGACCAAGCTGCAGAGACTTTGAGCAGATGCTTAGTATTCTAGGAAATACCATTCTTTTTATAAGCAAACTATATTTACGTCAAATCTGTGGTATGGCTAATTGTCTATCTAGTGTACTTGAAATTCTGGGAAAAGAGGTGTTTCATCATAGTTTGATCTGAACCACGAAAAGTAGTGACAACAACTTGGTTGAAATATTTTCAAAGACATCTATAGGTGTGAGGGGTTTTAAATTTCCTGTGACTTTTTTTTTTAACTTACCTCATAGAGTAGTACATCATGAGTGATGTTTGGTGGGGTTCATTGATTGTCTAAGAGAGGCGAGCAGTTCCTCTGCATACGGATTTAGTATTTAAACATGGATTTAAGAAAGTTGCATTATTTTATTTCAAGTTCATACAACTTCTTTTCTCCTTAACACTTACATGCTGTGACAGAAACACCGCCTGCCTTTGACTGGGTATGGTCCCCTGAGGTTTATTTTTATTCAACAGTTTATACAAAGTAACTTTTTAGCTTTAGGAGACCTTCAAAGTTTCTTCTCTAGGTGTTGGGGTCTCTGAAGCATCTAAGTCTGCAAAAGGAGATATTTTGGCCATCTAAGATATGCCCTAGGTTTAAAGGTAACTTTAAAAAAAAAAAAAAAAAAAAAAGAAAAACTATAAAAGATTAGTCATAAGAATGGTCTAATTGGCCTGAAGTCTCTCCAGTGGCAGAGTGTTTTATTAACTGGAAGAGACATCACAGACAGTATGCTGAGATAAATCTGACCCAACTTCTGCTAATGTTTTCTAAGAATGGAATAGCAGGCTGCGAGGGAATAATTTTGCTGAATTTTTCTTCACAGAAAGCGAGGGTTGATTTTTTTGCTTCCCCCCTTACCTCCCTTCCTGAAATCTTTTGTGAATTAATTTTCTATTTCCTGTGATCAGGGTTTTTCTCATACCTCATTCATTCTAAACATTGCATTGAAAAATGTCAAAGATTAGGACAAAGGACAAAAGAACTATGCACCTCCCATCTGGGCAGCATAAGTAATGACAGGGTCAAGATTGAAGTCCATGAATCCCTCCATTACCTCACTCTCCCACTTTCTATTTCATTTTTAAGGATGCCCTGAAATGTGAAGACTTCTTTTAATGCCTTATGAGAGTTACTGTGAGAAAGGTGATCAAAAGGACTCTGCTGGCTTGGGTGCCCTTTATCTCTGAGGAAGGTGATGCACAGCATCTGGAGATGATGGAACGCATGATTAACATTACCACAGAGAATGATTAATATCTTCTTAAAGCACCTACTTCCAGATTATCCATCATTTCATTAGAGTGAAAAAAAAGTTCTTTTTGAAAGGGGGCTGTGCCCCTGAACCATGAATAACTAACCCACCTCTTGACATGTTTACTAATTGAGTAGCAGAGTATGCTTAATATTATGTTGAACAAATAGTGGTGCCCCCTCTTTATGCAGAAACAAAAAGGTAGGAAAAGAACAAAGTGAATTTGAGACAGTAGTTTAATAAAGCAGTTAAATGATTTTCATTTCATGGAAAGTGTCTTTAAATATATTAACCAACGTTATTTTACTTTCCTTTTTTTTCTTAAAACACTCTGTGTATGTCAGGCTAGACTTTTTTTTTTTTTTTTAAAAGGAATATTATAGTTCTCTGGATTATGTAATGTTTCAAAAATTATATCTTCCTCTAAATTCTCTTGGAGAGCAATGCTGTTCCTGTAGTATTGGAAGTGGGTCCTTGGGGGTATGTAAGGTCTTACGTCAATATTCCGTGTTACAGTCAGGGACCAATCCTGCAAACATAGTGAAGAAAAGGCTTTGTGCCTGCGCTGGCTGATCTGGTGCGGGTTACGCTGAGTTTACCAGGGCTCTGTAGCTGGTGATTCTTGAATCTAATTGAAGAGATGAGCAGGCTGCTGGCAATTTGTGGAAGGAAAAACAACTACTTTCTTTTTGTCAACCATCATCCTTTTTACAAGTGCCTGCATTCTTTTTGTTTTTGTTAATGGCACTGAACAGCTCTAAAGTTCAGATCAATATAGTGCTACCTTAGTGCCTTGCTCACATATATAATATCTTCTTTTATTAATCCTGTTTCCAGGGAAGTGTGACAGGCAGTGGTGATGCAGAATACTAAACTGGTGATTATTAATCACTGTCTTTCAGATCAATAATCCACTGGAACTTTTCCTTTCCCCATCCTATTTTTTTGTCATTTTAAGTTAAACAGAAGTATTTATGTGTATACTGCTTGTGTTGTGTTTGTGTGTTTAATAACATGTGTGTCCTTCTGTTCAGCATCAGCCTAGTGCCTGCAGCTTTTGCAGCACCTTCTTGCTGATTGGAGACTGATTGCCCGAGGCATTCATCCCCACCCCAGGCTTTCAGGGGTGACCCTGAGACATTCATTGTGGATGCAAGACAGTAGATAATATGGCATTGCTGGTAATATATTGCTTGCTTGGTATTGTTGCCTGCAAACCAACAAAGGCAGGGATCACTGCCCTAAGAAATAAAGCCATCCGTAGCCCTCTGCCTTTGTTTGATTTCGGGAGCATTAGTTACATTATAGTGTGTTCAGATTCTAATGTTGGGAATTTGAGCTCTGGATGACATCCCCCGAGTGTTGTGACAACAGAAGCATGAAAAGATGTTTTCTGAGAATTTTAGAGAATTCCTTGAAAACGATACCATGTGGAAACCCCACTTGACACACTCCTGACTTTTTCAGGAAATTGCAGTTGGCTGCAGGAAAAAAAATGAAGCTTTCTTAGTTTATTTTTTACGTTTCTCAGTTTTTCACCTGCTTTTTTGTGACGTACAGGCTTTTCAGGGGGGCAGGCTAGGAGAGAAGAACGGCTCCTTGAAAGCCACCTCTGGTATGACTATTACGAGAGACAATGAACTCAAACATGCTTCTCTCCCTTTCTTCCTCCAAAGATCATGAACTTGAAACTCAGTTGTGCATGCATGAAAGTTCTATAAACATTACTTAAACAGCAGCCAAAAGACCTTTGCCAGCTCTGGCCTACTTCTCCCCTTGTTGGGGCTCAGCACTCCCACTCAGTTGACTACTTGTCCTACTCTTTGCCCTCTCTGCTCTGCTGCAGTCGTCCTGGAATTTTCCTCTATGCAACTGCTGTCCAAACCAGCTGCACCCACTACATCTTCAGCAGTGGACCGAGGAGGGTATTAATCATATTTTTGAGGAGGACACTCTGCTATTTATCTCCCTGACACCTCCAGCGTTTGGGAGCCCACTGCTGCACACAGCCCATTGACTAGTAATATTACACATTACCGTGCTCCATTGCCTCTCCCTGCCCTCTTCATTGAGTGGCTGTTCAACAGTGGAGTTGTGTTTGTTCAATCAGACATAATTTATACCTTTTTTGTTCCTTCTGGAGAGCTCTTGCTAATTTTAAGTCTAAGCACTGCGTTTTCCATACAATTCTAGCTCCAACGTCACTGGAACTGAAGATGGTCAAATAGATCCGATTCCAGACTTGTTCAAACTTGTTGGTTTTAAATCACCAAATAGATGATTTAAAAACAAAGTGTCAAGGGAGGTCATCTCATACTTTAAAGATCCGAGTTTTATTGCATGTCTAAGAATAGATGTCTTCTACCTCTAAAGGGAATACCTGCAACAGCACATTGTACTGTGATCCCCTGGCTATTGTCCAACATGCAAAGTCTGCAAAGGACAAGAGATTAATAATTCAGTTAATTTATAGCAAGTAGTTTTTTGTTTTCATTTTTTAAAAGAAATTTATAGGAAGAGGAGTGGGTAAGGCAAGAAAGCTCTTGTAAGACTAAACAACTAATCATTCATCCTGGAGTTTTTTACCCTTTCAGATTCATCAAACTGCGTAATGAGAGCAGCTAGCTTAAGATCTGCCTAATTTTACATTGTTCAGGCAACATAAAGAAACAGAAAGTGTTCTGCTACAAGATCTTTGGGAAAAGGATTACTCATTACAGGACATGGCAATTATTTCACATAGGAGGGCCTAAAATAAATTCAAAATTCCTTTGTTAAAAAAAAAGAAAGAAAGAAAAAATAAAACATGTTTTAGCTTGTCTTCTCTGGATGAAATTTCTGAGGGATGTAAACTGATGAAATTTCTGGAGGAGTTAAGCCAGTTTAGCCCAGTTAAGGATTTAGCCCATCAGGTCCCAGCAAATGGCCCAGGGGATGAACAGATCCCTCTGATGCCAATCACTGCAGTATAAAAATACTCTGTATTTCATTCTAGCTTCTGTTCTCTCCACTCCACTGGAACTGCTCTTGCCAAGGTCTCTAGTAACCTCTTCAGGGCCAAATCTCAAGGCCATTATTCCATTCATATGTTCCTTGACATTTTGGCTACATCTGACAGACCTCATTATAATCTCTGTCTTGAAATCTTGGTTTAAAGACTCTGTCCTGGAACCTGTTCCTCCCATTAACTTTCTGTTTGCTCCTACAATGACCTTCTTGGGCCATTTTTTTTTACATATTTTTAACTCTTCAGGGCAGTGTCCTCTGAACTCATCTTCATCTGTATCCAAATCATTTCCATTGTAATAATAATTTTGGCTTTTATCACCTCCACTACTTTCCTAATGGAGATACTGCTGCACTGGCTTGCCTCAGAGCAGCCAAGCCTAGACATCTGCTCATCTTTTTGACATCTCATCCCAGATGCTTTATCACCAGGCAAAATTAATGTGGGTAAAATACTTTATTACCATCTTAATCTCATAGTCAAACGTGTAACCTGAACATGATGCTAACTGCACCTTCTTTTTCCCCTTGTACTTTCTTGCTACGTCTAGAACTTGCTTCTTGTTCTCCCATAACAGTTCTCAAGTTCTGGAAATACCCACTTTTTTCCTTGTGTGTAAATCTAAGCTGAGCTGCAACCCCTCCTGAGGTGCAATTTGTGGAAGAATCTAGGTCAGTGGATGAGGTGGGCATGGAACAGGCCCATGTGGTTGGCATACAGCCCTGTGGGAGATATGGCATATATGCAATTAAGACAGAATGCTCTGGGAATTGTGCTGCTAGCCTCTAACAAACCTCTACTGAGCATATGCAGATGGTGATTTGCAGAGGATTATAATTTGGCCACATTTTGTTGAATATTCATGAGGACAGTGAACGATACCTCTCTGTCCCTGCATTGGCCTCTACCACATTTTGAGACAGTCCCCCAATGCACATTAGTGGAGTTTCAGTAAAAAAATTCTAAGCCTTTCAAAACAACTGGTGTGATCATTTGTTCTTCCTGAAGCTTATTCTTAGAAATGGCTAACTGTTCTGTAGAAGGTTCTCACTATTTTTCAGCATGAAGCAATAATAAACCCAACAGCTCAAACAGGCATTAAAAAGTTGTAGTCTACTGCAAACAACCTTCACTGTGGACATGCTATCACTCTTGCATCTCTTTTCAATACCTCTGCTCTGAATTAGTTCTTAAATTTGAAAGTGAGGCAAAAGTAATGGGTACTCCCTCACATGAAAGCTCATCTTTTTTTCAGCTCAGGTGGAAAGCTGAGCATAGTTAGCCAGAAAATTAAGGCTCAAGGAAACATGTTTGTTGTAAGAAAGACAAAGAAAAATAAATGAGCTTTGTATTGTAACCGAAGTCTTGCATTATGTTTCCTGATCAACTGTAGGCTTGAAGTCAGATTCCTCTCGTGCTCACTGGAAGCTTTTCTATTAACTTTAAGGGCAGAAACCTTCATCTTTCCACACCTCTGTACCCTTGATGAGGTTCATACTGACTTCATAGGTCTGGCATCAGCCTCTCTTGATTAGTGTTCACAAAGCCCAGAGAGATGATTTCATAGGACTGCAAACGTTTTTAATATCTAACTTCAAAGTTGGTCCTGCTTTGAGCCAAGGGTTGGACCAGATGACCCTCCAGCATCCTTGCAACCAAAATTAGTCTATAATTCTGTGATCAGTGTTCTAAGTGGAAGCAACTCTGATGAAAACACACGTGAGATCCTAAAGGTTAAGAACAGGTGTGATCCTAGTCTATCACAGAGCAAAATAAAACAAGTTCATCTAAACTGTTTGGGGTCACTTGGTTACCCTTCTCAGTGAGAGGCAGTAATGCTTTATAGTCTGAAGTCTGTCATTGAGGATCCTCTGATCCTATCTCAGGTCATACCAGCAGGCCAGGCCAAATAAGACATTGTTATTTGGACTACAGTTACCACAATCTTACCTAAACAAGAAGAAAATGAGAAGAGTTATCATTTTTCCCAGGTCTGCTATGTATGAGTTCTTACTGGTTTCGTACAGAAACAACTAGAAGAAGGAACTATTTTTTACATGGCAGTTATTTTGTAATAGAGACTTTCATGACAATTGCTGATAAAAGACCAGTCCACAGTTTGAAACTTTCCACTATACTTGGCCTCTGATTAAAAAAAAAAAGAAAGAAAAAAATCAAACCCCAAACCAAAACCTGAAAACAAATCTGAAGGCAAAGAAAGCTTTATCATAGCTAAACAGATCACAGTTGGAAAACATGAAAGGTTTGCAGCTGGGCTGAGTTGGGTTAGCTGTGCAAGACAGGTGATCTTGTTTCAGAAGCAAAGGACAAGACAAGGAGCCTCTCTAGATTCAGGTGAAGAACAAATCTTTCGACCTCTAGGCCTATGCTAGCCTATGTGAAATTCAGATCTCAGGACTAAGTAAGAGCTGATTGAGCAGAAGATGGGGCTTGTCTATTACATCCTCACTTTTTAATTAGATCTTATAGCTGCATGTCCTTTGATCCTGAGCTGTACATGACAATAAACTTACTGACAACGGGGATTACATCAGGAATAAGTTTGGGCCACTGTCTTTTCCAGCTGAGTAATTTCTCTACGCAAAAAAGTTATTCTGGCATGATCTGAAGAGGTTTTAAATGGAGATAGTTAAGCTGAATAAAAGGCTAATATGGATAATTTTGGTTTGGCATAATGGCAACTTACTCAAAGTTCATTAAATCAATTTCTAATTAACTAATTCAAATTAAGCTACTATTACACTGCAATAAACATGTCCACGTAGCTTTGTGAACCAGTCTAACTCTCACTTTAAATTCTCACCTTAAATTATGTGCATATAGCTTTCTAGCTAGCTGAGCCAAGTATTAGGCTAGAGAGTGTGGCAGATGACAGCATCCATGAACAATATCAGCGTGCTGCCATCTTTAATTTTCTCCTTTCTTTTTGTGTCTAAATAAGACAGCAACAGGAAAACCTGTTTATATAGTTATTTGCTGACAACATGTTGCTCTGCAAGATTCACCAGTTTTTAAGCATTCTTCACACCAGCTTGCTCTTTGTGGAGCATTTTGATGTGTGTATCTCTTATAACTGGAAAGCATTCACTGCCTTCCCCTGGCTACAGCTGTACTAGTAAATTAAACAGGATCACCTGGTGAGGTCCTGGTGACCTGTGAGAATGACCACCTTCCAAAACCATGCTGGGGCATGTAGGAGTGAAGTGATGCAGGGTCTGTCCCTATTCCAGCCCTTGGTGGCCTCTACAGAGGGTGGGAGAGAGCAGGGATGCTTTCATTGTATCATCCTGTGCTTAATGTCATCCTACAAAAGGATGCCCTGATCAAGCTCAGGGACAATACTGGCTAAATCAGCTTGCAGTCAAAGGATTTATAACTGAATAATTAAGCCCAGACTAACTTCAGGGCACTTTCCTGAATGTGAACAAAAGCTTGTGGATAGCACTATAAATTGAACCCACCTACCTGAAACGCTGCCAGCAAATCTGCCAAAGCCCCTTCCTGTGGAGACAAACCTTCTCCTGCAGGTCTTGTAAATGAATTAATTATGTGTCTGTTGAAACAGAGTAAATGTTCATCAGTAGTGCTAATATTTGGAATAACAAAGTTGTTAAGTTTGCTGCAATTCAATGTTGCCTAGTGCTGTTGGAGTTCACGGCTGTCCTGTAACACCCTTGTTTGCTAAGTTCGGCACGCAGAAGGACCTGGGTGTGGCTTGGGGATGTGGTGAGGTGGGGTTTTTAATAATTGTCATTTCAATAAACATTTGGACTGAAGAAATTCATCAGTAGTTTTTGAAAATAACAGCCTTGCTACCAGTGGGTAACCAGAAATGCAGTCTGAAATGTAGAGATGAGCTGGTTGGATTTTTTTTTTCCCTTTAAAAAAAAGAAAAAAGAAAAATCCCACAAGACTGTTGAACAATTACAGCTTAATTTACAAAAACACTTAAATGCATATTGTCTTGTGAGCCATTTAGTCTTATTGTCTTCAAATGGAAGCTTATTCACGTGCTTAACTCTGAACAGCAGCTTAAAGGCTTCATTGAATCAACCCCTGAGACACTAAGGAGACCTTTGTAAAAGTAACCATTGATAAACATAGGTAAAACTTGGAAAAAAAGCAAAGAGCAACAAATCTGCCAGTATGGATAGCACAGCAGAAATTACTTCAGAGTCTCGGCTAAGTCACCCATGAAGGTGACCACTTGGGAAGATACCAGGTTGAGAGGTTCCTTAATAGTACTTATGGTAGGCACAGCATGTAGGGTCTGATCTGGCAGGTATTGGAATACTTCATTTCTGGGTGCTTCAGTGACAATGATGCCAACAAAAGGAAGATAGTTCAGAAAAGAGAGAAATAAATAGATGAGGAAGCTTGAGAGAATGACTTATGAAAAATGAACAAAATGTGAACTGAGTAATACAAAGCTGTTAGCTGATGTCTACCACAGACCATGAGTACACCTTGCTGATGCTGGAAGGGTGTAAGCACCAAGGCCAAAGGATTACTCAGGGCACCGAGACTCACAGTGACATGAAAAAAATTAAAAAGGGAAAATTGAGGTTCAAAGTCAGTGAGGTTGCGCTGGAAAATGCATAATGGCCAAATGGATGAAGGACCACAGACGTATAGGTAGCTTTGAGGATTTTGGAACAAAGTCCAACGGGGCAAGGGAAGTGGAGGAGAGCTGCCTGCCTTGACGAACAAAGAGGAGGGGGAGCAGCAGAAGGAAAGAGAAACTTGCTGTGGTGTTTTTTAATAGCTAGACCCACCAACCTGAATCCATCACAGCCCTAATTATTAGACAGTATCTCCTAGGGTGATCTGTGATACCATCAAGCAGCTGTTCAAAGGGAGTGTGTTACCATTGTGTAACACACTTAAACCTAGCCTGAGTAATGCAGTATTTACCTGAACCAAGTGTGGAGTAGGAGAGATGAAGGTGGTTGTCTCTTCCATACCTAGTACCTCTGCATTGAGACTCTAATAACCACCATGAATCAGTAAAATTATTTTCACTAGCTTTTTATTTAAAATGTTGGTAGCGCCTTTCAAGCAATGACAGATCCCAAGGCCCACCCCTCCTGTAGCTGCAGGTAATATCCTGATGTTCTCTATGTGGTGTTGGCAGGTAGTGTATATTTTAGCACATTTTGACAGGCCTCTACAGCATCTTTGAATCAATCAAGTGTTGCTAAATCTAATAAAAAATTGCCATTAACTTTTAAATAATAGTAAGAAAATTGTAAAAGGCGAATGGTACCAGTCCTGCTGTCTTGGTTTTAGGAAGATACATGCTCTTCTGTCAATGTATCTTCACAGGAGCTGATTTTCTTAGTCAATCCCTTCTGTGTCTGGGAAGTATTATTATCATTTTGAAATTAAGAAATAAGTGACAGTTTCAGTTTGAGGACATAAAAAGGGGATCTGATGACTCTGGGTGCATGAATATTTTAGCCCTATTGGAGTCCCACCTTGGGTCGGATTTGCAGAGATATCAAGCATAGTTCCTCAGCTGTGTTGTTAGTAACAAGTAGTTCTGAAAACAGAAGTATTTGAGACTGAACTAATAGGAAACTGATGTTCTCCAAACCGTGTTAAAAAGTGACTTGTCCTGGATCACTTGGGAAACCTGTAGCAGATTTGGGGATCAAACTAAGCTCTTCTAGATCACAAGTACCTATTGGTCCTAGTGAGATTCAGTAACCCTCTCCCTTCCAGACATACGCTCATTAACTTAACGTCCCTGTCACTGCAATTTTATTAGTAGTATTATGCAAGTTTTCAACCTGCCTTGGGCAGCTCTAACTATGCTGCAAATCTGCTTCCAGCTGTAGTGCAGATATATTCTGTTGTTCTATGTATCAGGGATAATGAGGATTATTGCATGCCACTTTATTATACAGTCATGGATTTAGCAGGGGAAAGATGGGGAAGCTGTTCACCCCTTTCTCCAGATAGCATCTGCTGCTGCATGGACATGGTATCAGTTGGGTGGCAGTGCATGTGTGTGTATTAACCTGCCTCTGGCCCTGATTAAGCCATAGCAGGACACTCTCTGCCCTTTTATGCTGAGGCATTTCATGTATAAAAAAAGGGTCAGTGTGAGCTTAAGGTTTGAAATGTCAATATGCAAAAGTTGGGAGAAGGCAGAATTGCAGGTTCTGATGGTAATGGAGATATTTCTTCCATCTTAGTACCCACATAGCAGTAGTAGCATCTGACAGTATCCCAAAGAGGAATGGATGTTCTATGCTGACAAAAGAATGTAGTTGCAAATATCATTTCCTGATTTTTGTGCATGGCAGTCCATAACCTAAAAGTTTTCTGGTTGGAGGGCACCCTTTTCCCCTTCTTTTGTTTGCATTAGAGGCCTGATGTGGTGTCTGCTAGAAGAAAAAGAAAGAGTTCCAGTGTCTTAAAGAGGTGTTGAATCAAAGCTGTAGTTCGCATATGTATGCACGTGTGTAGAAATTGCAATATGTTGTATATACACACATTATACTATCACACATATGCATTTGTATATACTGTTTACATGCATCGATGTTATGCTGTATGTGTTTTTATTATCATGGTTTGTAATCCCACCATCATTCAAAGTCTTACCAAATAGCACTGTGGGCAGCATGCCAGCTTCTTTCACATTCCTGCTAAAGTCACTTGGAATATATCTGAACGTGGCAAAACACATTTGCCAAGTTATGTGCATAAAAACATCCTTTGATCTTTCAGACTCATAAATATGTAATAAAGTACATGATTGCCCTACTGATCTGTCCTACATCAATCTTATGTCTCTCTTTTATTGATTCATCAAAATAAGATACAATCAAGGTACAAAAGAGTTAAAGAAGCTATTTATTTTAATGTTTCCTTGGAGAGTTTGCATGTTATTTTGAGTACAAATTATATATATAATATTTCATGAACGATGTTTGAAGCATTAAAAATCACCTCTGCACTTCAAGTTAACACAAAACTCTGGCAGTCAGCCATCTTTTATTTGCTTTTTTTCTTTTCTTCCTTTTTTTAAAGGAACATTGCAAGATGTGGTGTCATTTTTCTATGGCCATACTTAAGATTTTTTCCCTTCTATTTTTAAATCATGTACTCAACTGGTATTGTAATCCAACTTTGAAACGTTGAGGAAATCATACTTTGCAATAGATTTAGTATATGGGCTGTTTGGATTGGGTAGTGAGTCTTGTCCAAAAGCAGGGATTATCCTAATTTGTACTGAGGGTAAATTGAGAGCTGTGAAGGCTGAGGGAGGTATTGTAGGAGTAATAACAGAGGTAAAAACTTGGCCTGAAAATATACATGATAGCAAGCCTTACCTCTGCCTTGTGGTTTCTGAGACGTCTTTAAATGGCACAGTTCAGACATTGGCTCTATCAGGTGTCAAGCCGCTGAAGCTGATAAAAGTGAAATGTATTTGGAAAGAGGAAAAATTATGCAAACCATAAATAGAGTGAGTTACATAGTAGGTAATAAAATCTACATTTTGTTTCACAAGGGAGAAATCAGGTGGAGTCCTTAAGTGTTTGAGCTGTTAGTCTTGCTTGCTGGGAGAAGAATGCACTTTTCCCCATGATGCCACATCTACTGAGTTAAAGGACCATCTGAGTTTGCTTTGACATATTTAGTGCATCCAGCAGAGGCTGGTTTATGTCAGCCAACGCATTTTTCACAGCCACTTTATGGCGCTTACTCTTTGGTGGTGTAGAAGCATCCAGTTCTGAAAATGTACTGATAATGAATGAAATAATTTCTGAGCAAGACCTGCCAACCAGGTAGCAGGCAGTGAACTTCAATACACTTCTCTGAAGCTGTAAAATATGGAAGAAAGTGACATGGGTGCAGAAGAGTTCACCTCTTTGTCAGGTTCTCTCTTGGCCTGCCATATGAGTTGTAGGGTCTGGGAAAGTGGAATCATTTTCATGCAGTACTTGTCATGAATCCACCAGTAACAGGCAGAAAAGGCACAGATTATTGTGTGATTTTATGATAATCAAGACGTTTAGCTGACTTGGAGACTAAGAGAGAAAAACGAGATGCCAAGTGCTTTGTGATGTTTGGCATCTCCCCTTTGAGGGTCATCACGCAGAAAACATTAATTAAGTTTCAAGTCATCTGACAATAGAAAATGTTGCCACCCTTTTCCTTCACCAGTGAGAACTGAGTCAAAGTGGCGTAAGCAACAGTATGGAGTGAACCATTGGCTGAGCTGGAAAAATTATTCAGACTCCTGACTCTCAGTTCTGCAGTTTAGCCAGCAGAAAGCATTGGCTTTTCCTCACTTCCAGTCAGCAGCAGATTCTGGCTTCACATTATGCTAGAAAATGCTGTCAGTATAATAACCTTTGGAGATAGCAAGCCATATGCTGATTTCAGTGACGTGGATGTAACAAGAGAAGTAGTTTTGCACTAAGGAGGGAGAGCATGGCCTCTTCCCACCAGTCACAGGCTGCAAAGTCCATATGAGGATTTGATCCATCTGGATACGCTCTCTTGTCTCCCACCCCGCTTCCCTGAAGATTGGTTGTCCTCCTTTGACCTCCTTCAGGTTCCTCAGTGGTTTGTGTTGAGGTCCCTGCAGCTTTCCTGTAGATCTTGCCAGCATCCATCTTTGGTGCTGAGCCACCAGAATCTCATACCTTCCCTAGCTGAGAAGGAAATCCCTTTGCTCCTCCCTCTGTCAGCCTCATGTATTTTCCTTGCAGAGACCTGCTGATAAAGCTCAGCACTGAAATGGAAAGGGAGGAAACTTTCCTGAAGCTTTTGTGCAAATCTATAACCTTACTCTGATCCCAAGTTTGTTCTGCTACTCCTGGCCAGGTGGCAGCTGCAGTCTTAGCAGCTAGATTGTGCCCCATCTTTCCCTCTGATCACTTTCATCTGAATAACTTCTTCACCGGCACCATTTCACTGCGGATGTTCCCTCTGTGTGGTACAAATCGAGAGCAGCTGCAAGGAGGAACCATCATGGCTTGTTTGCGCCAATGGGAAGTGAAGGCTTGAAACAGTTGTCAAAGTACATGTAGTAAATCGAAGCAGGGATGGACATGTCACTGCTGCATGTGCCAGGGTGATAACCTAGCAAGGGGGAAACAGCTCAAGAGAGCTGCGGCATGGGGGTGAGCCACGATCACTGCACCTTTGTATACACAGCACTATGAAGTGCAGACCTTCCTGCTCTATCCGTGGCAGGGACTTTTGTCTCAGCCTCTGGCAGACGAACTGCTGCTTTCTCCTGTTACCTGGTACTCCCTCAGCCCCTTAGCAGCAGAGTGCACGTCCTGGCACAGCTCGAACTCCCCAATGGCTTTTTGTGTACTCCAGTGGGCTTTGGGCCAGCCATTAGTGTGGTGAGAGTCCCTACAGCCACCTGAGACACCATGTTAGGCTTTTGCCAATGATTATTGTTTCATCTCTTCTGTGTTACTGATGCTGAATCATCACCATTTGGTTTCCAAAAAAATAGATTTGCTGATTGTTCTTTCGCTTCTATTTCTCAAACCTCATCTCCAAAGAATATTTAGGGTCAGAACATCTCTGTTGCCAGTAATGTGGAGGTAAATCGCTGTAGCCTCTTCCTGACATCCTTTCTGTGGGAGAAGTTGGGCTTCTGGGCTTTTGTTTATTATTAATTGAACTGTTTATGTTACAAGAAAAAAGGGTTGGAGGATTAAAATCTATCATTACATTTTCATTATTCAGTCAAGAAGGCAGGGAACTATTAAAGAAGCTTTTTCTAAAATATTTCTGGAGTCCACAGATGATAACCCAAACAAGAGCACGTAAACATACGTGGCAATTAGGTACTAGAATGTTTTCTATTTCTCATTCTTTTAGATGTTGCAAATTTTATTTTAATAACTGCCCATGTTGCTTTTTATTGTTATTTAGTATTTATCCTATTTATTTCACTTTTGGAAAGCATTTTTACTAAACAGAAAACCTACTTCCTGAAACTTTCTTCCACTTTTCCCAGTGTAACCTTCAGCAAGAGTAATTAAAGCCAACTACTTTCATTTCTTCTAACAACCTTAAAGAACCCCACAGGTGAGACAGCAGTGACACACAAGGAGTCTGGTTTAAGTACCTCAGATATGAGCCTCTGATCCTAGTTTAATATTAGTCACATCTTAAAATGAAAGAGGAAATTGAAACAGGTTTTGCTTCCATAATTGTTTTTTAAAACTAGCGTATTAAATCTTGGTGAATTATTTAGTAGGAATGATGACTCTGCACCTTTGGTAGGTGAAATTTTCACTCTTAGCGGCTTTTCCCTGGGAGGATTAAATGCCAAATTCTCAGCTCTCTATGGAATTAGTAAGACCCTGTGATGGATACTGTAGGAAATGAAACCGCAGTCGAGAGAACACCATGGCTGTAAATGTTACAGGTTTGTTTTCATAAGTTTCCTCAGTAGACTTTTCCATGATGCATTTTTCCAATTTTTACAAAAATTTTCTCTTTCTTCTCTAGCCTCAGAAAAAGACTGAAACGCTCAAAAAGCTTAGGCTGCTGAATGAAAATATTCTAATTTAGATCTGCTGAAACTGTGTTGCAGGGTTTGTTCTCATGTATGTGCTGCTAAGGCAGGTTTGCTGAGAAAAGGAAAATGACATTTTCCGGTAAAGTATTTGCCACCTTGTGGTTGAATAAATTCAATGGAGGAGCCTAGCACTGAGGACGGATAGTGGTCAAGGAAGGTGCCTCTGCTAAATGTGAATCAGTAATTTAGGTAGTAGTTTAGGACCCACCGTGGAGGAAGTGGAGCCTCTAAAAGGTGATGTATTTAGTTTAGATATCAAAACTAACATGGCATGAAAAAAACCTTTACCATGTCTCCCTCCACTGGCTATAGACATAGCCTAGATGACTAATTAAGACTTACTTACAGATACATAAACCTACAGAGATGGCCAAAATGTGGTTGATGAATACTATCCTTTGTGTCTGTGTTTTCCTCTAGAAAAACAAGAGGGGCAGGGGTGAGAATAGCCTTTCCCTTCCTACATGAACCACACATTTTTCTCGTATCAAAATTTCTGATTTTCGGGGCATTTGTACATAGCAGACCTGTTACAGCTGACCCCATCTTTATGCCTTAAGTTTCACTTTTCTGTTCATGGCCTGAAAGAGACGGAGGCATTGTGTTGGGCAATATCTTAAAGATGGTCTTTTTTCTGTCCTCTTTCCCCTACTTTACATGTTCATTCTGAATGGGTTATCACTATGGGGGTAATTTTATTAAGGAACCAGGGGCTAAGAGTAGGTTTGGAAGGGGAAAAAAGGATATGTTAAAAAGTACAAATGCTGAGGGGAGGAAAATAGTTTGCCTATTTGCCCATCACTAAGTTTATGGGGGTGGGGGGAATTAGAACAGAATTAATGGGTCAGCCCTGTTCAGTTAAACTTGAATTCATTTGGGCATTTTCTACTCTCAGATGGAGCAAGCAGCAGTAGAGGAAATAATTATGATATTCTTCTCCTTACTGCGACTGGCCATGAGTTAATGCAGATTTCTAAGCTGCCTTACTAATAGCATACATTCCAAAGGGTCTGTGCATGTTTCCAATTTAAAGCTGTAAATTAGATTTTATCCTCAACTTGGCATCCATAAAAGACATTCATGGAATACACCTGCATAAAGGTCCTTATTCATCTCTCTCATCCCTGTTTAGGGTTGCTTTTAGGCACTATAATATACTGCAGAACCAGACATTACCTGTGAAATCCAGTGCCCTGACGAGGAAAAAGAATAATAATACTTTATTTATAAGACTACCTTGCAGCTTCACAGTCCTTTGCTAGTTCAACTGGAATTTAAACATATCATCAAGAAATGATGATGCTTTGATTACTTAATGTATCTGGTTGAAGTATCTTTGTTTAATCTTTTTAGGCCTTGAAAAGGAAAATAAGATGGTTTTGATACAGAGGATTGGATCCATCCTTCTTGCTACATTATTTATACTACTCTTATCACCATGGTATCAGAATGACTTAAAACACGTGTCATTTCTCTGTAGCTTCTCTACATGTCTGTTTTCTCCAAAGTTGTTGTTATGAAAATTCTTGCAACCATGGCCTTTAATGAGACTAACATCAGCTTGCTCTACCTGCTGGAAGAAACATGTATTCAAATGGCAGTCTGCAGCATCATGCTCTGTTTTCACTGGTAGAGGAGCATTGCTGTCATACAGGCTCTGAGCAGGGTGGCCCCTATGTGGCCGCAGCGATATGACTGAAATCACTCTTCCAGGAAACCTTGTAGTATCTCTCCCCTCAAAGCAGTTATCCCAGTCCATCGGTGGGGTTGTTATCACTCTGTGCCTATTTCTGGTGTAGCTGTCTGCTCCTGGATGCTGTTGCAAGCTCACTGTAATTACAGTGGCTGATGTCACAGTGCTCAGAGAAACCTGCTTTAATCACAGTCCCTGAGCTCAAGGAAAACCAAAAGCAAGCCTTTTTGAGCATGTCTAAATGATCTGGGATGTCCTGTGCTCTGTGCTGGTCTGCTACACAAGCTGAGTTTCCCAGCAAAAACAATCTGCATTAGACTGCATCCCTGGGGCAGCACGGCATCATCAGCTCATTACTCTAAGCTATGCCCATCAGATACAATCCATCTTCAGAGGAATGTTTTTGGCTCAGGGGGTGAATTTTCTGAGGTCTGTGTGTGGGTTTCAGCCACATGGCTCCTATTGACTTTAATGGGAGTCACGCTGCTAGAAACCCATGCACTCCCCTTGGGGTTACGCTCTCCCCTGATGTGTGTGGACTGCTCCACGCATTAGCTTTAAGGGAGAGAGTACACCTCTGCCCTGCCTTGTCAAGAAGAAACCAGGCCCCCTCTCCACCCTTACCCCCACCCCTTTGGCCTTGTGTATTTATGGATAAGCAACAATGGAGACTCATTTCTATGGTAAGTTAGCAGGATTTATACTATAAATATTACATTACAAGGTTCAGACACGGTGCTATTTTCGAACATATCCACACCTTGCTGCAGATCAGTGTGTCACTGAAATATTTCCTTTGAAGAATATGTTTTTGAAACACATCATAAAAATTCTAGCATTGAGATGTCTCCATTTGTGCCATCACAATGCATGTCAAAATGTCTTTATTAAAATAAGATATTAAAGAGTTACAGGTTTGACTTTGGGAGGAAGGGATTCTACAAGGGATTCAAAAAAACAGGCAGCATAGCTTTAATTGAAGGAGACAATGTTGTCAGTATACGTGTTCCTACAGTTATAAAGCCCAGCAGTATAGTATTCATCAAGTCTGATTCCACCTGACACTTGACTGAAAGCATTTTGCACTAATTTGCTTTGTGCTTGTCTAGTAAATCTAAAAAGAATGAGTGAAGGGGTGATAGGTGGCCATTAAACAGAATAAACAGCCTCTGGCAAGTGAATGAGTTTTACAGACTTGTTGCTTTTGGGAGGGGGAGGGTGGAAGGGGAGAAGATTATAGGTCTTTGAATCAGCATGTGGCTGCCTCTATCACTCTGTAATCACAACTGTTTTCTTTGGCCTGGAGACCCATGCACACCTCCAGAGAGGCTACTACGGTGAAGAAGGAAGCTCTGCCCCCGAACCTCTGCAGGAGAGCCCTCTAGACATATGATTCATATTCCAAGTGTGATAGAGGCCTAAATGGCAATTATTTTATCATATAAACACCAGTGAGATAGATTTCAGTCTGGAGCTGATTGCTTTCCTCAGATAATCCTTTTCAAATTTTCCCCTACATAAAATATAACAGCTTTAGGGTGTTTTCAGGTCCCCACTTATGGTTCAACTTATGGTAAAGACCTTGGGCTTGTTGTCATCTTTGTCTAACTTTGCTGATAGCAGGCAGGAAATAGCTGTGTAAAGGCAGGAGGGGGTAAATAGCTGACTCTGTGGTCTGTAATTGGTTCATAGTTTTGGACTGTGAAGAATAGAAAAGAAGGCAGAGGAGGGCTGGAAGACAGCCTAACAAGGAACACATGGGCATCTGAAAACTAAACACAGCTGGACCAAGAAGTACATTTGACCGCCCGTTCCCTGCTCTCAGACTTCTTAGCATTGTTGTTATTACTGGTGAAGAATATATAGCACCGGATTTCAAGGGGGTGGATGGGAACTTTGCTGCGATAAAAGGCTAAATATCATGACTAACAAGAAATCAAAATAAAAACTTCCTTTCTCCATGTACTTATTTATTTAGTTACTTGCTTGCTTAGGGTTCTCTTATCTTGGCAACCCCATTGCTGCAGTTTGCTGGAGGATGGTGTCAGCCACAGAATGTCAGGGTTTCATTCCCTGGAAAAGGATGTTCAGCTTCAGGGGGTTTCTTTTTGCTTCCCCTTTTCCTTATCCTCCCCTCCCTTGTTGCCTTCAAAACACAAGTGTGGGTAGAAGCTCATGGACTGAGAGAGGACATAATGAGCCTGGAAAAGAGGATAGCGTGATGAAAAACTCTACCTGTCGATACAATGTCAAAGAGAGGAAGTTTTAATCCTCCCCCTCCAACCTTCCCTTGGAAGGTGGGAAGAGGGATCATACCAACCCCAGGTCATGCACTGAAGCCAGGCCGAGGCTCTCTGCGGGATTCGTAGATCGCTTCTGTGTCTGGAGTAAGTCAGCTTTGTTTTGGCTGCTTCTAGGACAGGGGAAAAGCTTTTCCTCTCAGTATCCCTGAATTAAGGGCTCTCATTACTTGGACCTCATTAAAATAATCTACTTGTGTCACTAGGAAATGACTGATTCCCTCCACCCCTTTCCTCTCCCCTGATATCTGCACAAATGTATTTTTCCTTTCTAAATTAAAAAAGATCTTGCTACTGCTACACTTGGATATTTATATTCTTTAAGGAAAAAAAAACAAAAGCCCTGAAAACCCTGACTGCAGAACTGCCATTAGTGTTGATTGTGTCCAGCAATGCACGGTCCACTTCAAGAAAGGCAACATCCTCTATTTTTTAAGCCAAATGTTGTGCACCGCAGCAAGAACAAACAAGAGCGACTTTCATCCTTCAAACACTGAAGCAGCTTTGCAAAGCCTGACATGAAAGGGCCTCCCTTGCTCTCTTGTCCATGTAGGCCTGGAAATGGAGCTGAAATGGCTAACAACATTGGTAATAATAGGGGCCTGCCTGGCATCAAGAGGTGAGCCGAAAGACTTCAAAAGCTGGCTTGAGCATGGCTGCAGGAGCATTTGCTCCGGGATTCAGGCTCCAACTTTTATTCTTTCCCTTTGAAGAGCTTACAATTGGGCGGAGGGTGGAAACCAAGCATTTTTGACATGAACTCTGCCATGGAAAATTATGAGAAAGACAGAGATGAAAAGGCATGTGTCCTGATTGTGCTGGGTATTTTTTTATTTTATTTTATTTTTAAAAGTCTGCAAAACAAGGGGCTAGCAGTACTATAATCATTGATCCTGAAAAGGTTCTTCAGAGATTAGTGCTATCAGTGCAATGTGAACCTCAAGGCTGAGAGGCAGAGTGGAGGAGAGAGACCCTTTTGCACTAAAATAACACAAGCTTTTAAAGGAATAGTGTACTACTCTGCTGGGGGGGGGGGGGGGGGGGGGAAGGCAGAAAAGGAAAAAAAACAACACCTGTCCTTCAAAATAAACAAACAAACCAAAAAATAAATGGCAAGCTTGGCTTACCTCCAAATTTTGCAATCACTGGAGGGTCCCGACTGTTTGAGTGTAGATCCCTCAGAGCACCCAGCCTCCTGTTTGTTTTGTAAGCTAAGATTACTCTGCAGGACTCTCATGTTGCTCTTACTGCCTATAAACACACAGTAATTTCACTGAACCTGGAGAAGCTACTGGGGATTTACTCTAGTATGAGTAGCTGTATGGATATCTATGGGATTATTAAATGTTTAAACAAATTAGCCTTATTGTTTCATCCTTTTTATTTTTGGCAAAGCTTCATTAGTATCAAATACGCAACAGGCAGGCAGGCAACGTTGTGAAAGGTCACCTGTCATTTCCTATTGCAGCACTCTTTTCTGTTGTGTCAGCTTTGCTAACCTTTAATCATTAGGGCAGTAGATAAGGAAAAGAGGGAAACAGAAGCTGGTAGTTAGTAGGAAAATGGGAGAGAAAGCAGGTTCACGTGTGGGGACAGGGTGGCCACTCTCAGAAGTAGACCCGCGAGACCAGACCTGGAGTGAGACTTGGAAAAGTGCAGAGTGGGAATGTAAGAAATAAAGAGCAGGCAGGAATGGGAGAAGGATGGGTTGGAAGGAAGAAGAGCAAATGACTGCGAACATCCATGGCTTGTAAGCCACCTACGCTTGTTGTTTCTCCTCAGAGCCTGGAGTGGGAGCAGAGATTTGTGCCTGCCATCGCTGCAGTAGCTGTCAATAGAGATCTGCTCACTTAAGTGTCCCATTTGTCCGGGTTGCTGCCCTACAGAGAGAGTGCAGTCTTCCACTGCTGACACTTACTTCCAAACTCAGGTAGTAATACATCTGCAGGAACAGTGGGCAATGGGGAAGGTGTCCTGCACCGGTATATAGATGGAGAATCATTATGTAGATAGAGGATCACTGCAGAGCCTGCACAGAGGCTGTTGAAATGAATGCAAAGAGTTTGTTGGACATTAGAGCCCTTGATAGCTGAATGAACACTTCCTCGACCCCTAAGCCACCCCCTCAGACGTTGTCACTCTAAGCCTGTATCAATTTGACATTTTAAGATGAATATTCCGTTTAGTGGCTCTCACTCTGTACTTTTGGCACTTTCTAGTGGTCCTGAGTGCTCCTTCTGAGAACAACTTTTTTTTCTTCTCTCATTTGTAATCATACCGTAAGGGAACTGTGTATACACAGTACACTTACCTATTTTTCTCTAAGAGGGGAGTTGTGGAGTGGTTGCTGTACGTGATTGCCTGTCAGGCACCAATTAGTGATCCATTCAGAATCTCCGAAGCTGTGATCCACAGCCAGGAGAGAGTTTGAGAACACTTGTTTTGAATTATCCTGCATAAATCCCATGTCATATATCTACAGCAAAATGAGATCATATTCCCATGTCTTTTAAATATCAAGACATCCAGATATGCCTGTTTGTGAGCAAGCAAAAACAAACTTATAGTGAAGCTTTTTGTGTAAAGCAGTTTCTGTGACAGTATGTCTTAAAAATTAATATACCCCCATCTAAAATATGATTTGCTTTTATGTCTCAAATTACAATGACATGAGTCTTTCAGTTGCTTTTTCCAACCTCTTTTCTCACCCCCCCAAAAAAGCCACTTAGCGTTTCTAAAGCCCAATTTGCTAGTCTTTTGCTGAAGTTTATGTGTTAAATCTTTTAATCAATACTGATAGTTCTTAACTAACCAGTTCTCAAACTTTAGGGAGGGAGCAGAAGGAGAAAACAAAGTCCCTGAACTACAGGGACTACAGGTAGAAAGTAAGGCTATGGGGGGCTGCTAATGTGCTCTGAAAGCTGAGTGCTTAAAGCAATCAAAGATAGGGAAAGCCTAAAATAATATTTCAAAAAACAATCTGTTAATTTGCAAGGACAAGGAAAAGAGCAGCCCTTGGTTGTATTGCTAAGTTTAAGAGATTTGCAAAGCACCAAAGCAAGAGGGAATCCAGCAGCAATTCCCAGGGCTCCCAGCTCACTCACTAGCTGACTTGATGAGCCTCTTTGATCTGGTATTGACATCATATCAGATCTCTTGCACTGTTTTGCCCACTTCCCAAAGCCAGCTTCCCAGAAGCGAAAATGTGCGTTCCTTTCCTTGGGGTAATTTGAAACATTGACATAAAGCAGACCTCTCACTCTTCCTCTTCTGTGGTCTCCCTTTCGAGTAGTTCCTTCACTAGTGTCTCCTTAAAAACACTTGGAGGTCAATGCCAGGTTCGAATTGTAGTGTTCTCATCTATTGTGAGTGATGCGATGATTAGGTATTAAGTGTATGAATACCAAGAAGAGAAAAGAGAGAATATATAAGTTGGTTTGGGAGCCTAGGATTCACAGACATCCAATTTTTTTTAGATACCTTGTATCATAAACATGGGCTTCATTAACCATTTTTGGCTTCTCATAGAGTACTATACTACACAGAATACTCAATGTTGGTTCAGTGATACATGGAATTTGCATGACGAGAGAAATGGAAAGTCTCCAGTACAATGTAACTCGTGGAAAGAAGCCTATGCAAAAACTTTCCTCTTCTCTCCACAAAGGAATATTTGACATTGGGAATAAAAGTATAAGCTAAGTTAATGGCTAGCTCAAGTACCATATCTACACAGATGCCAAAACAGCATGGGAAATGTGCTGCTCTGTTCCCAACTGGGCATTCCAGATCTACTTGTTAAAGAGCACTCAGGCCCTCTTACATTCCCTAGACTGTATTGCTGACCCTGGTTTTACATGATCCAGCAGTATTAGTCATATTTAGATTCCAAATTTCCCACACACATTACTGGCTGCCATAGTCCCTTCGTGAGGATACTGGACAAATAACTCACATGAATTATTAGTGCCCAGAATTAAGCTACCCCATGTAACTCTGCATGAAGAGACTTCTATTTCGAGTAGGAAATACAGGTACTTCAGGAGCGTGGGGGCAGTGGCTAGATTTCTTATCCTGGATATCAGTTGGCCAAGACTTTTCTCATTTGTTGGTGTATACTTCTCTTTCATTTAGTCATCACTACTAGGGAGGACATATGTCTGGAAAAATAGCATGCCACTGCTTTAAAAAGTTATAATGGCAAAACTGCCCTTAACCAAATGGCTAGCCATTAATCTTAAATACAAGTGGATTGAGTATCAGAAGGAAAAAAATCTTTGTTGGAGGTCAGGAGAAAAGGCATCCAGGTTGTTTGTGAAATATTAAAAGCTAGAGTTCACTGAGCATCTATCTTGTGCATTTTAATTATGTCTCCATGAACCTGAACTGTGGGGCCCTCAGCAAGCCCTACTCAGTTGTGCTGGCTCACAAAGTTCAAAGCTAGGTTGTAAGTCGTTTTTATTTAGCGCCTAGTGACAGCAAGTACTGTAGGTGGAGAAACATTAAGTACCACTTAAATCTGTTCCTGTACATCTTGTTAGAAATATACTGGAGTGATACTCTGGCTCTGACTTCATTGAGATCCATTATAAAGTCCCCCTTGGCCTTTTCTAACACAAACCTGACTATGCCATTGGAGAATCCTCAGCTCCCCTCCAGCACTCAGTAGTTACTGCTCAAATCCCAAATCAACACACCACAAAGTCAATGCTACCAACTATTGATTCAGAAAACCTTGGTATTCTTGACCGTGTCAACACAGAAATCAAGAGCTGCCTCGACATCAGAAAATATGTCTAAAAAGGGCTGCTGAAGTCACGCATAGCTATGCTTTCTGAGAGCACGTCTCAACTAAATCGAAGCGCTCAAGGTGCCAGGGTTGGGACGCATGGACAAAAGCCTGCTGGTCTCTATCAGGACTGGCTCCCTTTCAAAGGTAGCATGAGTTTTATCTTCGGCTTCCCTGGGAAATTTGTCGAAAACCTTAGGAAACAAAATGATATACCAAAGATGGGCTTTTCTTGAGTGAGTCTGTCTCTAGAGAGAAAACAATCGCTTTGATCAGAGCACTTGCCCAAGCCCGCTGAAGTACATTTGCAGCTCACTGAGATAGTCTTGGTGCACTGCTAAATGCAGTGAAATGTAGCACAAGTATTTGTTATTGCAGTGAGTATCAAAGGAGGCAATAAGGCTTTGCCACTTGCTATAAAGTGTTTCCATGTAAATGGAAATGAATGCTACAGGGGTCTGTTCCCCTCTGAATGCACAGGGGAGCGAGGCGCTGAAGGGTTGTTTTCATTATACCATTAACGGGGCAAGTTATATACTTTCTTTTTTCCTCTGTCCCTCTTCAAAAGCAGGGGCTTGAGGCTCCTTCACTGGGTAGGCCATGCAAAGCTGTGTGTTCCCTGCCAGCCAGGGTAGTAAATCCCACTGTTGTTCTCAGATACCGGCCCCAGGCCCAGGAGAAATCCGTCCCTTGTCATCATACCAGCTGTATTTTCTCTGCGGGGAGACGGCAGTCACCCCTTTGGTGAGGAGGGGCAAGCTGTAATGTCTAGCCAGAAACATCTACCATAAACCATCGCTTCCTGTTATGACACTCATGTGTCTAAACTTACTGATTTATTTAGGTCGAACTGTCTAACCTGCTTGACTAAGGCTGGAATCAGCAGGTACTAAGTCATGTAACAATAGGAAGCACCAAAATACAACTTGCAGTATTAGATCTTGGAATGAATTCCAGTTCAGTTTTATTCTTTAAAAACTGTCCTACACATTATCCAGAAATACCTTTCACGTTTTCATTTTTTCCCATTTCCATTTTTTCTTCCATTTTAAAACTTATTATTAGTACTATTATCATCATCTTCTTACTTGGCCATAGCTTTTTAAATTTGTGTATTTCCCTGATCAGAAGAATAGAAATTTTAGAAATTGCAAATCTGGAACTTGGGCCACCAAGGATAAAAGAGAGGGTATTCTGTTTTGATTTATACATCTGTCTTGGTTAGGGAATTCTGTCTTTGTCTGGAAGCAATGTGATCTGGTTGTTGGAAAAGGGGAGACAGACCTTGGGGACACTTGAGTTCTTTCCCAGTTCTGTCACTTAGCTTCTTTACACCCAAATCTCCCCTTTGGGTTTGTTAGTGGGAATAAGAACACCTTACTAGCTTGCCCGTGTGTTGTGAAACTTAATTTATATTTCTAAATCTCTTTCAATTTATCACACCGGAGAGCTTGTATAAAGCATGTAAGTACTGATTTTTAAAGGTGTAAGGTACTTTTCCCTCCTATGAACATTAATTTAGGTTGTACAGATTTAGAGTACAATCACACAATACTTCTTTCTAGAAAACATTCAGTTTAGAGATTTGTTATGAATTACATCTTTACACCTGTAAATAATAATGTCTTGTATGTGTGAGTATATATGCGTGTGGCCATATATGTCTGTATATTTTTATATATGCATGTTTATATACACACACAAGCAAGAGAAGAGGTAGTCTTTCCAAATAGTCTGGAAAATCTCTGGGACTCCCCAGCTGTCAGTGCATTACTTTTATTTAAAGAAAACTTACGCAAAAAGCTTATGTGCAGTCGAAAACTTCCCAGCTCTAATTAATATATATATGAAGTGTAAACAAATCATGAAATATCTTTTAGTGCTTAATACATAGAAATGTCCTGTGTTGATGCTAATGAAAAAGTAATGCCTGGTATATTTCACATTGCAGGGCCTGGGGACACAGATCCATGGAAAAGCAATTCATACCAAACTGCTTTACAAGTGCAAAAATTCTGTTAGCCTAAAGCTACAGCGCTACATAATTGTACAGGGGAAAAAAAAGGCAGAAAAAAACCAGCCCTCCTCTGCCCTGTGTTTGCAGCACAGTCATTTATTTCAAGCTCTGGTAATGGGTCATTCTCTCAAAAATGATGACACCAATATTTCAGCAGAAAGGATTTTTAATCTACCATATTCTCAGTGTAATCTAGACAGCCCCTTGTTACCTAACTGAATAGTCTGTCATTCCAGCTGATTCTCAAGATCTGATCGTTGCAAGGGAAGTTAAGGAAATGTGTGAAGACCATGAAAACCCAACCCTCTACCCTGGAGAATAGTCTCTTAATTGTAATAGCCCATTTAATCATTGTGATTGTTTAAAATATTATGAACAGAGGGAAATAAGGAAGATAATTGTGCTTCAGCAGTCACAATCTTTTGTTACCACCTAAGCGTATTGGAGATTTAGCTGTGGATAGTCCCAATACTTCCTTCACATATCAAGTGGCCTTAATTATGTGGGCAGCTAGAATCCCTCTTGAGAGAGAGGCTTGGATAGCAAAACAGCAGGTAAGAAATGCCTCTTCCTTACTTCTTTGTTTCTTCCCAGTCCCCTGTAGCTAAGGCTGCATATGTGGCTGTCTCTGTGACACTTTAAATGTGAAACAAGTAATTTAGTTGAAAATTTTCTGTTATTTTTTTTTACATGCTTCATATGCTGGGTTAAAATCCATTAGCATATAACAAAAATCGGAGCAGATGTAGTGCAACAGATTCCTTAAGGGAGTCCATATTTTTACATATTTTGTAATAAGGAAACTGTCACTCCCAGATGGTATCTAGCTAATACTGGTGGTTTGCTTGCTGATAACATACTAAAAAATAAAATTAATTGTATTCTATTTGATGACAATGAAGCCATTATCATATATAATTCACTCTTAAAGGAAACGTCCAAATGATGGTCTCTTGCAATAACTAGGCTTTTTTGGTCTCCATGCCTGTCCCTTCTCTTCTTCTTCTACCTCAAAAATTCTTTCAGAATTTGTTGCAGCAGAAACCTCCAGCTGCAAAGTGTAACAGCCGTTCATTAGCAAAGCTGGAAACCAGTGTTAATTTGTACAGGGAGTCTGGGCCAACAGTGCCTCAATACACTCACCATAAACTTCGTCTTTTACCAGTGGTTCTGAAACTGCTCTGTTTTAGATGTCAGTATTATTTATCATAGCAAAAGGAAACAATTAACCTTATCATTGATGCCACTGAAGGGTACCTATTTGGTAATTGGCTTGATTAGCGCAGGGCTGATACTTGGTGTGGATTTGAAAATCAGGGCAATGCTTTGTATCCAGAGTCTTACACAAACACTTGACACTGATCTGTAGAATGTGTTCGGTATAAAGTTAAAAACTCTCAAAATATTTAAAAACTTCCTGAAAACAGATTTTTTCTGATATAAAACTGCTCAACCCCTTCCTGTTTAGGTGAAATACTCAAGACCTGTTACAGACTGCTCGGTTACAACCTGATGAGAGGTGAATGGTTGAGCTCACATCAGTTAAGGTTTTTGGCAAGGTTTATTGACATGAGGTACAAGAATGAGGAGCTCAGAAGGTCTTTCCTCTTCTCTTTCTGTCCTACCACAAAAATATCCAAGTTTTCAGGAAACCCTTGAAGAAACTGCCCTTGAAGTTGAGGCAGTATGGTAAAAAGCAATAGGGGAAGAGAGATTTTTTTCCTTCTCAAAGTTGACCTTGGGCAGGGAGTGTTGGCCTTCCTGACACCTCCTTGGGACCACAGCACTGGTTCCCCAGGCCAAAGACAGTATGTAGGTGTTGATACTTGTCTGAAGATGGGAAAACTGGAACAGAGGGGTAAAGTGACTTTTACCAAGTCACAATATCACTTAGTGCTAAAACAGTAATGTAATGCTGGGGTTAAACCACGACACCCACGTGCCTGAATTCCCACTTCATTGACCTGCCCACTGCCTTAGCACAAAGGATAGAGTGAAGAAAGGAAGAGATTTCTTCCAGTGGTGTTGGGTGTGGAAACACAAAACTACCTAGCTTTGCGATATAGTGGGGTTTACAGGATTGACTAGTTTAAATAACTATTGAAGCAAACTTCTAACTTGATAATAATGCTTTCCTCATCTCTGAATGACTGTAGAGAAATACAGGACTGTAGAGAAATACAGTGAGGCATACTGTCTGAAGGGTCTAAAATGTGTCTGGCTGTGTTCATTCTAGGTTATTTATGCTTTTTTTTTTAATTTCCCTTCTGGCATAAGCAAAAAGTGATACGAAGAGGAACAGATGACTGCTGTTCCAATTTGAGATTTGGTAGAGAAGGACAGTGTTGTAGCCACATTGGTCAGAGGAGCTGGGGTAGTATGGGAAGTGATTTCATATTCTCTGAGGCTATTGCTCTAACTTGGGAACTCACAGCCAACACAGTCCCCTGTGAAACTGCCTGAAGTTATTGGCAGACATTGCAGAGGAAACAGATCTCTTAACTTACATGTAATTTTGAATAAAATACTATTTTATTTTAAAAAATCACAGATCAAGGATTGAAAAGTACAGTGTAAATCTTAACAATCTCTAGTCCTCTGTCCTCAGTTACAAGGTTCTTAATAATCAGCAAGCATTATTTTATTTCATTTTGTCTTATTTTATTTTGCTTTCTTTTTTTCTATTTTAGAAATGAAACAGCCTTGTGAATGTAACAAGAAGGTAGTGAAATTTCAGGCCCTGAGTGGAATTTGTCCTAGGCTTTCATCTTTTGTTTCAATTCAAGAAGAGAAGACCCTTCTTTCCTGGTCTTCCTTTGCTTGGTATCTCACAAAACCTATTATTGGAAGGTTGCAGCCCCAAATGGCAGAAATCTCATGAAATAGCAGTTCCTCCCATTTCAGTTATTTGGTGACTAGAGTGCGTAAGAGATTGTCCATAGTCATTGAGAATTCTGGGGTCTGGATAACAGATTTTCTCAAAAATAATTTACCCAGCCTTGAATGCTCTGAACTCACTTTGTAATCCTTGTCTTCACCAGTATCAGGCATTACCTCTTGCCCTTTTTCTAACGCATTAAGTACTGGACAACTGTAATATTTTATTTAGCATGATTTGCATTCAACCTTTAAATATCCCTTGAATAACAGAATATTTACATCTTCAAACTTTCCTATTGTAAGTTAGCTGGTATTATGAGATGTACATACAGAAGACACATGCCACAAAAAGGAACATTGCTTTTACGTTTGTGGGTCTTAATTCATATCTTTTCTCTCTCAGCCTTCCTCATTAAGACATCACAGCTGATGTGTTTTCTCCTCTGTGTTTTAATGCCTGAGCAGAAGATGAATTTTATTCATGATTTGGTAGCAAATGTGTCTGGTGAGAAGGAATTTGGACACCATTAAAGCAACCTGAAATTCCACCATGGACGCTGGGAGGGAGCTCTTTCTCTTAGCCATGTAAAGCATCTGCTTAAATTCTCAAGTGTGGAACGTGCAGACTTGTTAGGCAAGATTTTAACAGACTGTTTGGCACTGAGTGCAATTTTCCCAAAGACCTGGCAGTGGAAATAGTTTAAATAATAGTTTGTCCAATACTCATCAAGAGAAATGCTAATTGATGCCTCATCTGAATCAAGCTCTGCACAATACTGGAAAGGGAATGGGCATTTCCTGTTTCTTTCCTACTCAATGAAAAGAGATGCTTTCCAAGTGACAGCTAATGTCAGGTTAGATATTTCCCACCTATAGGACTATTCTGTAATGTAGATCAGTTCATGGCAAGTATATATGAAGCATGCTTTATTTGTTAAGTATTTTATTGAGTAAAGTGTGGCTTCACAAGCCTGTAGTATATTCTTAGTACCAGTGTTGGTAGATGTCCTTTTACCAAATGCCATTTTGAAACCCTCATAGACATCTGTATTCTGGTGTCTTTCATTTCTTTGTTCCTTGAAGTTTTTGGGTTCAGTGTAGCTCTTCAAACCAGTGGTGGGGACATGAGGAGAAAGCACAGATATGTCTGTGGGACTGGAACACCAGCTGGCCACAATGCTAGAGAGCATCATTGCAGGGCCATTGGGTGAAGTGAATCTGAACTTTTGCAGTAAATATTAAAGAGACCAAGACTTTGAATGGATTTGGAATCTGAAAGGAGAAACCAGATCTAAATGTCAGAGCACAACCCTATCTGCAGACTAAGCGGAACTGAATGTTCAGACCCAAGCTTTGGCAGAGAAATCAAAGCCATAAATCCAAATCTTCTTTTTGTATTTCAGACCCTTTTGTAATGCTAATAATACTTTGCCCTTTCACAGTTTCCAATATTTTAGAAATTTTGAAATGATTTATCAAATGAATCGTACTTTCCAATCAGACTTACATGAGCAAGTTGGCTGGAAATACCACCCAAAAGCAAGGGTAGGATTGGGCTGTGGCTGAATTTGTGCTCTTTTTGTAGCTGTGTGAGAATACTGAGGCTGTAAGGTTTTATCTGTATCTCTATAACTCTTCCAATGCAATCTCTGTCAACAGCACCAGCTTTTTGTGTCTTGGATTCCCACAACTTCCCAGGTGCAGGTGTCTTGCATGTCTTCACATTGACTTATTCCCCAGTTACTGCCAAAAGGCTTTCATAGAGAACGGGAGAAAGTGGTGTATGCTCTTGGTGCAACAAAGTCAAGCTTTGCTTTGTCATTGAGTGGCTACCACAATATTAGGAGTTTTAAAAGACTCGCCCGAGGCTCTAAGGGCAGTGAGTGGCAGAGCTGAGACTAAAGAACAGAACCGCTGAATCTACGTGTTCCTCTGAACAGCTGCCTTTATGTTCAGAAAGAATAGGATTATTTAGCATCAAAGGTACCAGTAGCAGATACAGGGCATCTTCATTCATCATGAATAATGCTGTTAGCGAGAAATAATAGTATTCCTTAGTATTGATGATAATATATGGAGTGCTAGCGAAGCCTTCTGCTAAGAGAGTTATCTAGCGAAGTGAATTATGGAATTTTACTACCTGAATACAAGGACTGATATAAATGATCAGCTCCGTGGCAATGAATTGGTTTAAAAAGGCTTCATAAGAACTTGCCTAATGCTCATAAATTAACATTAAATATGAGATGGGTTATCTAATCACACACTTTCAGGCAAATTCCTTTTTAATATGTATGTACACTGCTGCTGGAAATATAGAAGATATATCAGAGGAGATATTTCCTGCCATAAATGGTTACATTTGATAACTCCATATTATTTTCACAGTTTTTGTCAGTTACAGAATTTCTTTTTTTACCATCAAAATTTCTACACAGAATCCATGTTAAAATAACATTTAGTGCAACTTTAACCCTATATATGCCTGTACTTTCAAACTAAGGCTGGAATTCCATTATTCCTTTGCTGTGAAATACTGGAATAGTGGGTTCATTTGTTTTGAGTAAAAGTGAGCTTGAGTCACTGAGCTGCTGCATACCTTCTGCAAACTGCTGAGGCTCAGGAGCATCCCAGGGCATATCTATTGCAGCTCTTGGTATATGTGGTAAGCCATGCCCCTGATTGCCACTCACCAAAAATATTGGTGGGAAGACTTGGTTAATTCACCAAAAGCTGTTCTGAACTATCCTTATGCTGGGGCAGATTCATCTAGCGCATTTAATGAAAGAAGAATAGAAGGCCCAAAACACAAATACCTGCTTCTCTGTCCCCTGGATTTGCTGGGTAAGGGAACAGTGGTCCACCAGGTTAAATGTGATTTTTTTCCTGTAGCATATACCACTGCCTTCTGGGCAGTACCACAATGAAAAACACCAGCTCAGTTCAGTGTTTTGAACTCTAAACAGTGACATTTACTGTACTTTGTGGTGCTTGTGATTCAAACAGTTCCCTTCTCAACCTGACAGTGGAGATATGCAGCAGAAAACTGCTTCCACCTGTTGGAGTGGCTTGCATTTTAAGCAGGGTTAACTATGGAGCACCATTTGGAAATAGTTTGTAAGATGCTTGAATCCTCTGGGGATGGTTGTATTGTACACCTTGTAGTTGCTGAACATTTCAGGACTTAAACTTTATCTCTAAGTCAATCAACTCAGGATCAAGCAAGAGGACTGGATAACAATTTTACTAATCAAAACAACTTTCTGAACATTGTTGAGTTCCAGGGAGTTTTCCCTGCCATCTGAAAACACAGTGAGAGGACGCCGAGAGCAGAATTATAAAACAAGCTCTTTAAATCATGTTGTACTTGGAGTTTGATTTCCTAGACTTTACAGTGAGCAATAGTAAACTAATTATGATTAAACTGATAAGGAGGACTCTAAGAGTCAGACAGGAAAGTCTTTCATAAATAACCAATAAGGAATGCTTGGTCTCATAGTTGACAAGCATCAGAAAAGCTTGGTTTTGCCTTTTCAGACTCAGCTCTTAAAAAAAACCAAAACCCAGACAAAAAAAACCAAACAAAACCAACTCCAAACCAGTGAAATAAAACATACATTGTTAGTATTAAATAAGTCCCATTTTATCTTAATTCGCATGACATCTTTCTGACCCCAAAGAACTGGCTCTCAGTCATATTGAAGCAGCACTATTACTGTTGCTGTTATGTAGCAAAATTTGGATCTAGACTTAGACATCCTGAGAGAGCAAATAGTTTGGATCCAGCTTTTTGTGTTTGGCCTATTTTTAATAGTATTTGGGTTTCACAGTTATAACTGGGCAGAATTTATTCTGCTTAATACATGAATATTTCTTCCCAATAGGTTAGGTCAGCTGTGAGGTTTAATCAGTGTTCAGATTTCTGACATGCTGCTCAAGGGCATATAATCTTCCAAATAAACAGCCAAGGAAGTGACTGTATACAACAGAGATGATGTAGGATTGCAGGGGATCATTTCCACTCAGGTGTTTATGGTCGTAGTGTCTTTTCATAGCAGATAAGAGATGACATTCAGTATTACACTCTGTATTGCACCAATATGTATAAAATAAATAGTTATTGTTGGTTCCCCTTTGGAGCACTGTTGTCTAAAAGACTGAACTGCATATGTTTGCTCCTCTTTGAAGCATGCAGCTACTTCCCACTAACATTACAAAGATTTGGTGTCTTTTATAAAAGTAGCATATTTTCAGCTCCTTCCTTCACTTGGCTTTAAAGAGAATTTTCATACTGATCCTGCCTCTGGGTAGTCCTAGTCCTATTCTAGTTCTTTTTCCTACAGTTATAGCTCCAAATTAAGGCCTCTGATTTCCATGAGCACAGTGTGACAAGAACAGTAGTGGGGACCAGAATCTTCTTTCCCATGCTGTCCTATCCATACTTGAAAGTACTTTGGGGAAGAAAGGGCATTCAGCCAAGGAATGAAACTTAGAGGCAACCATATCAGCCTCAAAGATTTATTTATTTAATTAAGTCATCATCAGGATGGAAAAATACTCTCAGTTGTCAGACATAAATGTTCCAAGTTCAAGGACGGTCAAAGTGCATGCTTGCAAGTTATATGTTACCAGGACCTGAACAAGAAGTTTCACAAAATATTGCCCTTTGGTCTAGAGTAAGCCACTTATGTTATGGGTGCATTGGCTAGCAAGGAGGAGAGGGAGAAGGTCTCGGAAATATACTAGTTTGCTCTCCCAATAGAGTAATCCTGCCTTAGAAGCAGACTCACTTGGCAGCTATTTTAATGTCAAGTGGCATAACTGGACACACTTAATACAGCAAGGCTGAAAAATGTAGTAGGATAGGCGTGAACAGGACCACTTCAGACAATGAGAGCAGCCTGCTGCTGTAGTAGACAGCTACATGATCTATAACGTCCTTCAGAAACTCCGCAGTTACCTCTGCACAACTTGCCTCTATTGCCAAAGGAGTGACTGGGGAGTCTGAGAATGACAAACTCCAGCCATTTCATACAGCTGGAGAAATTTCTGCCACTGAGCCACCAGTGGTCCAAAAAAGCTCCCAAATCCCTTTATCAGCAAAGCTCCTAGAGGGCTTGAGTGTGAGCTTTCAAGTCTGTGCAGCCAGAGACGCAGCCCTGCACCAGCAGGCTACCTCTGTGAGTTGGCTGTTCATCTGGTACAAATTGGCTTCATTCTTCTGATCTGGCCTTGTACTAAACATTACTGCTGTACAATGTTTGCTGTCATTTTAGATAGGACTGAACATTTTTAAGAAAGATTTGGGAAGTACAGCTTGCCTTAGACGACTTCTGGTAAATAGCTCCTATTTGCTGTTCTCCCCAGTGGGAATGCTTATGAACTTTAGAGACAAAAAATCCTCTGGCAGGAGCAATTTAGAAAAAGTAGGGTATATTTTAGTGAGGCCTCTCATCTTCCCAGTCAGTTCGGTTGTTGATTTTTAAGTAAGTCTTGCAAAGATCACTCTCAGCTTTTTAATGCTCATCTGACTGGCTTCATTTGTCTCTCTGAGGGGTGTGTTGCTGCAATATTTTCCTGTTCCAGGATCTCACCAATTTCTCATGCAATTTACCCCGTTAATCATCTCTCAGGACAACCATGCAGTCCTTCAGCTAAGTTTTCTTTGCTCAATGAAACAAGTCAAATGCATTCCAAACATACACATGTTTTTCAAGAATCAATTCAGGCACATTTGCCCAACTAGCAATGAAGAGGCATCAATGGGCAAAGCTGACAAAAGCTAGGGCAGAGCAGCAGACCGCTGGGCTACATGATCAATTCCTGGGGAAATGGATTGCTTAAAATTTCTGTGTTGCAAGACTTTCTCATCTCAATGACCCATGTGGAAGTAGGCATCATTTGTCTGTGGTAGAGCTGTCTTCACACAGAAGCATGAATGGGACTGACAAATACCTCCCCAGCAGCTCATTGGGTCATTGGAAAAAAAGTAGCTTGTGCAAGTAGCGAAACCTGTTGAACACAGTGGGAGAATCTTACTGTTTTCAAAGGGAAGATGGCTGTGTCTTGATTCTTCAAAATTTGCTTCCTCAAAAGCTGATCCTCCTGTGATTCATTCTTATGGGTTCCTCTTGTGATGTGTTGAAGTCTCAGCCTGGAGAACCACACTGAGGGCAGCAAGTATGGTTTTGCTTTTGGATGATATCGCATATAAATGTCAGTCAGCTCCGGTATGTGGAAATCCAGCTGAAAAGACTCTTTTGGCTTCTTCCAGGATGCAACAAACAGATAACTGAAATTTTCTGTGAATTATCAGCAATGTAGATTGTTGTCTTGCTTGAAAACCAGAAGAATTGGCTTCAAAATTTGCTATTTTCACCCAGCCCCAGTTCTGGTGATCTTCCCAGGCACTGACCTTTTTTTTTTTTCCAAAAAATATTGCTGTATATTCTCTCTGGCCCTAGCCAAAGTCATTACTTTCCTCTGTCATACTGAGACTCGATAGCATTGTAATTATTTCTGACATATGGTATCATCTATCCACCTCTTCTTCCAATATGTCCAAATAAAAGAGGAATACCACTGCAGCCACTAGACCATAGATGCCATCAGTTAATACCACTTCCTGGCTCTCTATTCTTGGGGGTGCATGGACCTAAACTTTGTGTGCAGGGCAATGTGCTGTGCTTGGAGACCTGGAGTTTTGCTCTCTTATTTCAGCTCCCTCAGAACTGGAAATTACAGCTCCAGTTTAATTCTCTAGTTTTGTGGCAGAAGGCCAATGATTCTATCTGAGAGCTTTTCCTTTACCTTCATTAACCCCCAAATGTTGCTGTATTCAAAACATCCACAGAGAGTGTATTTATCATTCATTTTCTGTTCATGTTGATGTGGGAAAACACGTGCAATCAATATTGAATCTCTTTCAAAACAACTTAAAATGGGAATACATATTGGTCTAATCTAAAACTAATCATGATGATAAATGATGAAAAATATGCCAAAAAGTGGAAATCCTGTTTTTAGAAGTTCTTTAGTTATGGGTATGTGTATGTACCTGCATATATATCTATTGATTACCAAGAAATTAGATCTCAAATCAGAATTCAATTAGAAAGGAAAAAAATGCTTTTAATATTTAAGGTTGTGCTCATATCTAAACCTTGCATGTCTAGTTTTATGCATGTGCCATCTATTTAAATGTAACCTGGTCATATATTTTATTTACCTTGATAAAAAATGGCCACAAGTGCATGTTAAAAAAAGAAAAAGGTAGGTTCAGCCATGTTAATCTCCCTTCCACAGTTATTTCCTTATGCAAAACAGAACTATAAAGCAATAGAAGCTGTGAAACATAACTGTCCTTCTGTATATTTACGGTTCTCCAACTAGTTTGCTGTCCTCCTTTCAGGCTAAAAGTAAATGCCATTGCATTATTAGAGAAGTGAGTACCATTAAAGATAAATTAGACTGTGGTTTGGTGAACAGTTTAACTCAGTATAAACCAATCCTGCTAGCAAAAGAAGTCTTGTCCCCACTCTATACCCTATCGCTCCGTGGCTTACTGACCTCCTGCCAGCCCTGGCTTGTGCCTGGGTGAGCACTTCTGCAGCCACCTGGAGAATCAGATCAAGGAGCAGATCCAGATGAAAACTAACCTGTTAGTCAAAAACATTTCTTTTCTCATGAGTTTTCTGCCAGAGCAGAAGTGAGTGGCCAAGGATTGGAGAAGAAGAGGGCTGCATTGCCATCTGAAACCAGTCTGACTGGTACTCGGGAGTTAATGGTTCTGGTACCTCTAGGAACTCACTGGGGAGAAGCAGTAGTTTCTAACATGCGTCCATGGCCAAAGTATTTCTAGGCACTGCAGGAAATCGAATGGTTTGGGCCATGAATAGTTTTCATTAAAAAGTGCCTTTTAGGGGAAGAATTAAATTTTCAAAGTAACTGATGTTTTGGATTCTCACATAGAAAAGGACCTCTTTACTTCTGTATTTTAAAATGTATCCAAGAAGATAACCCCTATAAAAAGTTACCTTGCTAAATAACTATTTCTGAGGCTTGCAATAATGGTTTTTGTCCCAAGTTAAGAAGAAAAATCATGAGAGCTGCTAAAACATTACATGGTTCAGTTCTGTACATTTTGAAAGAATAACTTCAATGTTTGACGTAAGTATGGCTTCTCACAGTGCATAAAGTTAAACAGCTATACAAGGCTTTGCCTCATTAGGTCAGCAGTATCCGCCGTCAAGACAATGCAGCTGGCTTCTGTGATATTATTAAAGAAATTATAAATACATGCACACATGCTTGTAGCATCAGTCCCCAAATGAAGACATAAGATCACAGAATTGTTCAGGGGGGTAGAATCAGTAACATGGGTTAGAGTAACAACATGGTGAGTTAATTTAGGGCTATAAATATCCTGGTTTTCTGTTATGGTTTTAATCTTTATTAAATTGAATGATTCTTATTTATTTTAGGTCACATATGCATATGTTTCAGTATACAGTTTGTTTCTGCATACATAGGCTTGTAAGACTATAACATATTTTGCAAAAGTCTTCTAAGACATAAATAGTGTTAGTACAAATCCTCATGTGAGAAAACACACACTCAATCTTTAGTACTTCCCTGTGCATTTTTGCAAACAATGGCAAACCATTTGTATTGGGTTTTTTTAAAGCATGCGATATTTTTTTCATTTCTAAGAATTTAAAACATCTTTTTGCTTTCTACGCTTATTTAATGGTTTTGCATATTACTTTTCATCTAAACTCAGTATTTGAACATACACTTATCAGATGCCCGGTTTCTTTGTTGCTTGTAATTACTGAATAAGTCAGAATCATAGCCAAGTAAGTCTGTGTGGTACTACATCTGGAGTAGTGTTCTGTAGCAACAGTGCGCTTTGCAGAGCTTCTGCTCTCATAGATTTGATCTTAATGATGGGCTACACTTTCATCTTTAAAAAAATCATTTTCTGCAACTCACTGCTTTTTATACCTCTGCTAGAAAATGCTGTTTATTGTTCAGTTTCTCTTGCATACAGTGTTTGTATCTATAATTGAAACTTAAAAGCTAAGAGCTTGAATAATTCAATCAGAAAGCATATTGTTTTTACTGTTCTCAGTATGAATTCAAACGATCACATTATTGTGATGTTATAATATCAGAATGTATTTATTTTTACTTGCATAGTCATAGTAGGCAGTGTCTCTTTCCAGAAAAAAAAAGCAAAGGAAAAAAAAAAGCCAAGCTTTATCCATGCTGGGGTCCTCTGGTCTAACTTAAGCAAATAAGATATCTTGTCCCCTCCAGCAAGTGCCTGGTCTGTTGCTAAGACTCTTTCTATCAGTGCTACTGCATGCACTGAAACGGCCCCTAAGGCTGAGTGTGATCATGTCGGGTAGGAAACACATAACCTCCTCATTTGAAGGCACCTCAGTTACTGAGTGTGTCACTGATACTACGCTCTTGGCTGTTAGATGTCAGCTCAGTAAGGCAGAGAGAGAAAGCATCCCTGCTTTCTCTACTACAAAATGCCTTGTGGAATTACAAAGAGAGAATAGCTCCATGCAAGCTCCATTGATGTCTCTGGACACCTTTTCACCTCAGAATTAGCTGGTTTACTGTAGAACAAATTGCGATTCATATATTTTGTGTTTAGTATGAATTTTTTTATGGATGTAAAAGACAACTGAAAAAAATCCCAATGTTTTAATTAAATTATTGACTAACATATTCTCTGATTGATTTTTGTCAATGTAAACATAAATTAAGAGCATTGAAAACAGAATGGATAAAACTCTGGTATCTAATGCAAGCACCATATATTTTATCTCAACTGAACTACACAGCAATTTTTTAAATTGATAAAACATTTCACAAAGCTTCACATGTGACTTTTGGCTTAATGTGGCTGAAGCAATTGGTAAGAATTACCAATAATATGGAAAGGATCAATTTTTTTCTTTATTCTTATGTTTGGATAAATCATTATATATAATCATCTACTCTTAGATAGTGCTGAACCTGTGGAAGTAGGCCCAGGAAGAAAAACTTTCCTTACTCCCAGAACTGTGAATCTGAAGTTTTCTGATTTATATAGATTTTCATTATGTCCTTAGCATAATTTCAGCAGAAGCGAAGGGCTTAGCCAGACTCCCATGGTGTGTCCTCCGGGTACTGAACAGCTTAACATCTTTTTCTCTGCTTACCAAGCTTAACGCCTGTAAATCAACCACTCCATTATGCAATAATTCCCCTTATTCTTAATTCAAAATAACAAAGTTAGCAGCAGAATTTCAATAATGAGAAACAATGTAGTTTTGGCCTCTATATGATCCCCATTCATTATCTTTTCTTCTTTCCATTTTTGGGGGAAATAAAAACCCCTTTTATCTGCAAATCCATCCATATCACTTTATAAGGCACATTATTAGGAAAGAGCATGATTTATTGAACTGAGGAATTTCAGTAAGGCCTAAATGATATCGTCTGCTAAGAAACTCATTTTTTTCATGATCAGATCTGATCATGGGGGTAACACCAGGAGCCCCCTGCCAAGAAAACATGCAGTAATAAACTTGCAGAAAGCTTTCACTACCACCTATCACTGATGATGGTTCCCCCTTCTCTTACTTCAAATATTGCCCAAATGGGGATGTACGAGCATCTCCCAACTGGCTGTCTTGTGAGGTAAAACGAAGAAAGCCTTAAACTTCACAATTGCCAATAATGAGCAATCATTACTCAAATTACACCAAGCACTGATTAGGTTTAAAGTAATGAAGAAAACAACACGATCAATCATCATCAACCCAAAAGAAGTCAATCTGTGCTAGAGATACAGCAAGATCTTAGTGGAGGGCTCCATCTACAGGGTTTGGGAGATGAGAGAAAATCCTACACATCACATCTGAAAAAGATTTCCCGTGCTCCCCACTCTGTTCACATTTTTCTTACCATTCTCCAAAAGCTACACATGTAAGGAATTTTTTTTTCCCCTTTCTTTAGCTGCACAGAAATAAAAGGGGTCTTATCAAAAAATTAAGGCAGGAAAACTTTTTGGAAGGACATTTTGCTGCTGTTGGACTGGAATGCCTGTCAAAAAAAATCACAACAGTTAAATACCTAACATCTATCAAATAGTAAAGTTATACTGAAAGCTCTGACTGTGCTAACAGCATCAATGGAAGCTGAGGTTTTTAATGCAATTTGTATTAATAGGTTCTAGCCACAGAAATAACACTAGAAAAGCACCAATTACATGGGAAGTTCCCATTTGTCAATTTTCATCAGCTGCTAAATAGAAAATTACAAATTAACACAAAGTTTATTTTGAAAATCAAGAGGAAATTCATCCACTGCCACATTTCTTAGGCACAGAATAAAATTTTGAAACCAGCTACAGACTGGCTCTAGTAAAAAAGAGCCCATTGTATTTTAAAAATAGGAAAATAAAAAAGGATGAGAGTGTGTTACTATTCTATGCACATGTATTGTATATGTAAACTTTAAACTGTGCATATGAATAATATATGCATTTTATGAGAGACATATATAAAGACAGTATTATTCTTTAGGAATAATTGCAATTGAAATATGTTCCCTGCCCATGTGCTCAAGGCATTACATATCAATTATTTTAAAAGAAAGTTAAGCATAGGAAAATACAAAATTAACATTCCGATTCAAAGTCTGCTGAATGTAACGGAAGTTTCTCTGTTGACATAATTCACTTTTGGATTGGGCATAATCATTAGAAATAATGACATACAAATGAAATCCTAGTAAAAAAGGCATGACTGAAGGGAAATAAAAAATAATACACAGCCATTCTAGTATCAGTTTACACTGTAAAGCCACTTGTGGAGCAGTCCTAAAAATTTAAGGGAAAATTTCTGACTTTTCATACTTTTGCTTTGAGCCATTCAGTACCATGTGGGAGAGGACGGTCTCTCTCCTACAGAGTTCTGTAAGTGGCCTGAGATAATCTATAGGAAGAATGTCATCGTCCCTAAAACTTCACACTTGTTTGGAGTAATTTCTATTAAAACATTTTTTCAACATCCTATTTCAGGAGTAAATTTAATGTAGCTTATGTAACATGCTTAATGTTTGTTGATAATTGGGAAATTATGAGCTATTCGAGGAATTTTCATACTGAAAGCTATATTTATATTTTTTTAAGACACGCTTAAAGATAAGCATGTGCCTGGCTGAGTTATGGATGACTTTGAGTGCTTGCTTAAATAAAGCACTGTGAGGAGTTTTGCAAAGATAAAAAGTGGATTGGGAGTTCAGGTATTTGTAGAAATCATTTGGAAATAGGTGACTGTTTTGAGATTCTTTTGTCTTTACTCCTGATAGCCCCACTCCTGGCAATACATAGTCTTCATGCAAGTAATTGTGCTGTTCACTTACAGAACCGTCATGGGTAATGTGGCCCTATAAATATTAAATAGCAATAAAGTCTTTTTTAAGAAAAAATTATTAGGTTGTTTATTAAAATTTTGATTTACTTAAATGAGCCTTGAATAATATTGATTACTTTTTCCCCTTCTGCCTTGCAAGGGAGAAAGAATGTCATCTATAGCAATGTGCTTGAAAGTTCATCTATGTTTTTCTGAAATTTTATCTTCTTATATAGCTTCTTCATTTTTAAGTATGCTAAAATAATGTTTTCTTGTAATACCACTGCTAATTTAATGCAAACATTGAATCTGCTCATTTAAAAAAAAACCAAAAACCACAAACAAGAAAGAAACAAAATCTTGCTGGAAGAAGTTGACAGCTACAAGTATGTTTTGCAGAGTTTTTACATTATACTTTTTTAAAACATATTTGGATTGTCCATCTTTGACAACAATAATAAACTATTTCCATGGAAACTCAGGGGAGAAAACAGTGGAAGTCTCATCAACAGAACAGAGCAGGTAGCAACGCTGACTACAGAAGACTTGTCAGCACAAGGTAAAGCAAGTCAGTTGTTAAGGTATTAAAATACAAGTAAATCCTTTGGTTCTGACTGATTGTTTTGAGACCTTTTAGAAAAAGCTGTAGGGAGCAGAGGCAAAAACTTTGTCTCTAATGAAACTGGAAGGTAGGGTCAGTCCTTGTGGAGGCAAGCTTCCCCCGGACTTTGCACGGCAAGGTGCACGGGGACTCACAAGGTGCAGCTTGGGCTCGTGCAGTGACAACTAGGAACCCTGCTCCTTACCACAGATGGAAACAGCATCTCTGTGGGTTCTTTCACTGAGGATCTCAGGCATTGCTGTTGTAATTAGACAATAAATAGCCAGCTTGGCAATAAGATATTGTAATCACAAGAGAGAACTATATTTAAGCTTTCATTATGTTGTCAGATAACAATTGTTTTGTGCTGACAAAGGTCAGTAGCATCTTTAAAGTAATCTCTAATAAATTTCCTCTAAATCCCTGTGACCTCAGTGCAGTGCAGACCAACATCTCAAAATACCACTTGGAGGAGAGCAGTGTCTTGATTCTGCAAGATTGGCATTTATCTGGCACAGAGACTTCAAGAGAGGGATCTTGCCCCAACATATTGTCTAGAAGCAATAAACCTCAGGTATTTATGGATCTCTGTGGGAAGAAATTGTGGGCTTCATAGTGCCTTTCATGCTTTGCATCTCTTGCAGACCCACTGAGGACCATCCTACTCTTCTTGGATCCCAGATCCTTGTCCACTAGGAAGTGCTCTTAAGTCCAAACTTCTGCTCCCCTTTGTAAGAGGTCCCCTAAGCGCGAAACTTTGGTAGAAGAGTTTCAGGAGCAATTTATTCCTCTAACAGATCATCTGAGAAGTACCTGGTCTGAGGGCCAGCCTTGTCTCCCTTCCTCAGAGATCGTGAAAAGGAAGCTCCCTCAGCCTTTCACATCGGAGGAAATCTAGACGAGAAGTATAGAAGAAAACTGAATCTAGGGAAGCTGCTATTACCGAGCTCCAGCCATTGTATTCAGTCAAGAATGTATCGAGCAAGGGAATACAGAGCTAAAGTTATGGGCAGTGGACTGGGAATTGCACAAGAGCGAGCTAGGAATTTCTAAGAAAACACTTGTCACTGAAAATAGCCCAGACCATACCTGTTAGTGAAGACATCAGGTTTTGCAAAAACTGTTTTCATGAAGATTTCTCAGGTTTCAGACAAGAATCCCTGGTCAAAGCCAGGGTGGGGTGGCTGGGAGCAGAAAAAGAAAGAGAGTGTGATCTGCTTTCATGAATAATTACTTAGAAGAAGTACGACAGTACAGGAGCTTGATGTCTTTCTAGTCTGGTGCCTAAAGTCATTTATGTTAGACATAGGAGTTCTTTTCCCAGCTTTACATCAGAAACAGCCCGTGCTGGTACCTTCACCATGCAAAGAAGGAATTATTTTTGTACCAATGTGTTTGTTTTCAGACCAAGTGCTTAAGAAGATAGGTCATGAGATAGTGAAAGAGGTTTGAAGAGATCACCTCTGAGAAAACTGTAACCACCAAAACACCCTTTATATGGAAGACTAATAATGTTATGAATATCTTAAAATAATTACATTAGAAACAGGAAAACATGAGCACATGCGGGTTGAGCCAAAGATGGAATTCTGCTGATGCTCAGCTTGGTGGTCCTGTGGGTAGGCAACATACATAAGCAATTGCCCAAGGCAACAACATTCTTTATTAGATTGATTAAGCACCAGGTTTACTTATTGTCGTTAGTAATGGATGCCAGATTTCTGCTTTGCCTATGGTAATAGAAACCAGCAGAGAGGAAGGAGTGTTACTGTGAGCATTGGTCCTACTAGTTCTGTGGAATTTTCACACCTAGCTTGTTTTAATGTGGAAACATAACCACAAATGGTCCTCACCCAACACTTGCTGCATGATTCATTGTTCTTACAATCTAAAACTGAGATTTGTGTAAGCTGATTTAGGTAAGATAAGAAATATGTGCCCTTTGTTGTACCATCCAAGTAGCTCCTAGGTTTCCATTGCACTCCTGTCTGGGATTTCATCAAGGTGAATCGTTCTAGGGTGGAGCTGACAGAAAAAGTGCAGCTGTTTGCAAAGGAAATACAGTGTTGAACACAACGTTGCATACACAGAGCTACTTTTAATATTCATATTAGCCAAAGATACAATCCATGTGATGAATTCACTCACCAGACCCACGCCTACCCCAAAGAGCCACAACAACTTCATCACTGCAGCCCGTAAGCTGTGGGAATGCATGAAATATATCGGAATGAGGTATAGATCTAAGGCAGCTGAAGGAAGTGTGAATGTTCCCATTGACTTCCCATTGTTATGTGTGCTCTGGAGCAGATCCATGCTACATAAACTGCTTAAAAGGTTTTCTTTGAAAATCAGTCAGACTCAAACTCCTAAATCATTTCAGTGTTGTTGGAAATGATACCCATATACTCTGTATCCATGTGAAGTCTCTGTCACTTCAACTATCAACATTTTCTGACAAACTTTTGTTACTGGATTAATTTTTAAAATCTATGTAGTGATATAAAATTGATGGATTCTTAGTTAACTAATAAATGTCCTTTTTCACTATTGGTTGTTAACATAAACATTATCACACGGTTTAGATTTTTCTTTATTGCACACCATCTAATATAGAAGATGCAACATATTTTATCAATAAAATCAGTACTTTAAATGTAATATATTCAATCAAGACCTCATGTTTCTGTTTTTAGTTAGCTGGTAAGCTTCTATTTCCACTAGTTTTAATACAAATGTGATTAGATTATTTTTTATTGTTGTTGCGTATTAGACATCACTCATGTACATTTTTCACTATAGAGCAAATAATATTAAATAAGGATTATTTGCGGTTTGAAAGTTCACTATGTTAACTTTTAAGTTTTAAAATGATGGGTAGAAGTTGCCATTATATGTGCTTTTTAATTACCAGGATTTTTTTCAGAGAAGAGTGTACACAAGTACAAATGTGCATATATATATGTTACAATCATTTCAATCTATTGCTTCCATATTGATATAATGGGTTTTATATAGGCAGATAAATATAAATGAGTACAAAGATTATTATAAAGTTTAATATTTTACATCCAATCACCAAATTGAAAGTAGAGAAAATATTAATTATTTAGAGATTGAAATGCTAAAACAAGAAAGTAACGAGTATCCTTAGAAAAAAATAAATTATCTCTCCTACAGATTTAGGTTATTCATTTTGTATATTTATGATAGGTGCAGTTCTTAGGATTCAAGACACTTCTGAACTTTTAAAAAATATGGTAATATGTTGAATTATAAGATGTTTCCCGTATTTATGTTTTGGATCTCTGTCTGCCTTATTTTAAGTAAATTCAAGACTTTTAAAAAATGGTAAGAAACACAAAAAGGTATGTATATTGTTCTACTCTTGTGAACTGATGATGTGCAGGGCAATGATGAAGAACGGGTTTGGCAGCCAAGACAGGCAGTAATTCACTGTGGAAAATGATCTCACTGTCACCCCAAATCAAAAATGCCTCTCTGCATGATCATCTCCAAAATCCAACTTTTTTCTAGAATCAAATGCAGCTAGTTTCTCTGGAACTGCACTGAACTAGTCTCTGGTTGTATTTAGGAACTGCCTAATGGTCTCTGCCTGTGGAAAGGTAAGACCTAATCTTTGACTTCATCAAAGTGAACAGGACAAGGCATAGGGCAGGGAGGTCAGTGCCAAGTCATTCTGTAGGATTCACATGATGCTGACAAGAGTTTTGAATAGGGCTGTCCCTGAAGAACAGCAATGCCTGCTGAATTAGAAAAGAAAAAAAAAAGTAAATATCAGCTGTATCACAAACAAAATTATGCCTAGCATCATAAGGAAGAAAACTGGGATTCTAAGAGGATTGGGGGCTCTTTGTCATCTTTTGGTAATGGGCCAGCAGAAAGTGGTCAGTGTATCTTCATTTTCTTGTTTGACTGAGTTCTTGCTTTTCAAGGGATAACCCTCAAGCATTTCAAATGAAGAAATTGGTAGTTTCCTCCAATAAAATCAGGACTGGACTTTAACAACCCATTGTGGTACATAAGAAACATTAAAGAAATCCTTTGCCCACTGAAGTCAATGACAGCTTTGCCATTGATTTCAGTTGTGCCAGGATTTTATACACTATGTTTCATTTCAACTAACAGTGTTTTCATTTTAGGTAACATTTTAAAATATTTTGTGTTTTCTTTATGATAGGCGATATTGTTGGGCAATAGTAGGATGTTCCTTTTTTTATTTTAAATGCTTTAGAAATGGATGTTTTAAAAATGCAGAGAAGTCTTATAAATTTCAGCTAAAAATAGTTTTCCAGTAGATGCAGTTTATCATGACAAAATAGCAACTCAGACCCCTGTTCCAAAATTCTACAAGACAAATAAAACATGTATAAAGGTGGTCATTTAAACAACATACATGCAAATGAGATAATTCCATTTTCTTCTTTCTGAAGATAATATCCATAGAGTCCTCGTTGCTACAGAAACATCTTATTTTCTGTAGAAGTCACTTTCTTTAATTATCACTACAATCAGTTGAACTTTACTATAAGCGATATGATGCCAAATCCAAATAATGGCTACGAAGATAAAGTATATGGACTCTTGAAAACCTTCAAGATGCAAAAAATTTTTTAAAAAATACTCGAACAGAAATGCACATACGTGTGTGAGATGATGTTGGCTTAATTCTGATAAGAGCTGCCAGTTTTGTCTGTGTCATCAGATGAAAAGCACTGATGGCCACATGGACACAAACACAGAGTTATCTGGAAACTGCAAGTATTTTTGGCACAAAAAATTGAAAGGAATGAAGAAAGTGCAGGGACACAGAGCTAAAGAGGGAAGACAGGAGATTTTCTGTTTTACCGCAGGTGAACTAGGATACAAAATCCAGAATTTTGCGTGGCTTTTTTTTTTTTTTTTTTTTTGAGAAAATAATTTCAAACAGATATACTACATTTATATTTAATTTGAGCATATGTGTGTGTGGTTTCGGTGTGTATACCTCTGTGCCTATCTGCATAGATGAAACGTTTCATGCTCTCTGGCTGGCTGTGTTGAGTCAGCCAGAAGATCACTTTTGTTAATAATATTTGCTCTTATTTCACCTTGTATCATTGTCCCATGTGGATGGTTCTATAGCTATTTAATGTAAAATTAAAAGAAGACAACGATAGAGGTTTATGGTACAGCAAATTCAGTTGTTCCCTTTCTATTTTTAGAATAGTTTTAATCATTTGGGGTACATGTTGTGAGCACAAAGGTGAGTCATGCTTTAAATAAATTTGTTTGGAAGCACGTATAAATGACTTGAAATGGGAGCAGCAGAGCTGGCTCATGTAGCAATGAGAATGCAGCGCTTTCCGTAGTCCACGTAGCACCACTGAGAAAACAGGTGTAGGGCTGTGTAGACTACCTTTAAAAACCATAGTGAGGCAACTATCCTGTGCTTGTCTGAGAGCATTTAATTCTTGTTCTTAATAAAGTCAGGGTTAGGTGGGGACCCAAGAATCTGGATAGCCAGCTACAGTTTACTCCTTGAACATTCAGTAAGCATTTGTAAACAAGACATTTTGTAGCTTTATTTTATCATAATCCAGATTGATGTGTACTATATAGACTCCTAAACCATGCAGAAGATGTTACGAGAACATGGGAGTGAGCATATGCTTCTGTAACAAACCAAATACAATATATATGTGTAATATATATATACACACATATGCATATATAAAAGACACATATCACTTATATATGTAGGAAGAGAACCCAAGTGTCAGATATTTTGAGCACATTATACCTGTGCTCTTGTGCGTATCTGTAAGAAAAAAATATATGATATTACAATGCACACATATGCATCCATATTTTATGCTAACTCTTACAAGTTTGCACTCGTTACTGATACTTGAATTTTCTGCTCATTTTTGTAGAGCAATGAAGAAGGAGGCTTCCAAGTTCACTTACCTGTTGTCAATTACTGACGCCTCATTACACAAATCACTTGGAAAGCTGATGAGGTTTTATCTAACATAGGGGCCAGGTCAATCAATCGTCATCAGACCTGTGGATCTTCAATGGACATTGAAAGGTTAACCCAGTTCTTCAGGGCCTCCGTCATGTCAGCAAAAATTAGCAAGAAGGTGGCCGAGTTGTCAATAGAGCACAGAGACAATTAGTTAATGATTAGAATGTTAGCACTTGGGGAATTGATAACAAAATGAGCCATCTTGGATACATTTGCATGCATTTAGAAAATCTATATAGCTTGGTGGAAAGGGAGGGAAGAATGCATATGTTGCAGTAAGGAGTGCCATAAAGCAGAATTATGTATATCTGAGTGTATTGTAGACTTGGCTGTGCTAACTTAACTCACTGTATCAAAAAACTGGTACATTTCAGTTTATCAGAGCCAGGTACTTGGCTTTACTGATCTACTTAGTAGCCAGCATTAGCAATGACTCTGCTGCCCTGTCATCATAACCCCATTTTCAGCTAAATGATTATGGATTTGATATGTTCTACAGTAAGCACTGGTCCTACCCCTTGTGATTAAACTTGGAGTTTGCTAAATTAGGAACAAGGTAAAATTAAAAGACTTTCACCTGTTTAGGATTTCATGACTTAATTTTATTCTTGACTTCTCTTCTTTCGTAAGAATATTTTGAAGACTTCTGCCTGCAATTATAATTTCATTTTTATATCCCTTGTTGGAATATGAAATCCTCTGTCCATATCACTAGGCCAGGGTTTCTTCTTGTGTTGGCTGAGGCTTCTTAACTAGTTTAGGCATGAAAAAATAATGTTAGAAATTGTCTGCATGATTACTTGGACAAGCGGGTTTTGATCGTTTCAAGGTCTCCTTTACCTTTGCGCTCTCCATTAGGTTCAGATACATTTCTGATACTTACGACTACATTTAAAAATTGCTCAAATGTTCTGCCATTGAAGTATTGGAGAGATTTATGTTAGGCTATTAGGTTTCTCTCTACCTTTGATGGAAGACTAGTGTAGGCTCTATATCTGAATTGCATTGTCCACCATTATAAACACCCCCTTAATAAGAGACATCCACTCAGTGTCTAACAAAAGAATTCCTTGGATTCTGAGAACAGCTTTAAGAAGATATATCACATATACTATAGGTTATCTTGTGACCCAATTGCCTTCCTATTGATGTGCTGATACTTGGATTTATGTCTCTGAGTGCTTTGACATACAAGTATCCAATTATATTCAATTTAGATTCAGGTGGCAAAGACCTTCAGTTTTATTTAGCAAGCATAGACTTTGTAAGTTTTAAAGAAAATGTCATGAAGGGAAAGGGAAGATTTTCCAATGGCTGACTCCAGCTTTATGTTTTCTACCACTATAACCCTCTGCAAACCATAACAATTTAAGTCATAATCATATTTATATGAGATTTAGTGAGAAAGGGGCATAAGATGACCAAGTGGTAGTTTCTGCAACAGTGAAAGTGAGACATTACAGTCTCCAGCATCTGTTCAGACAGTTTTCAGCCCTACATTTTATAAACAAAAAAGGCATCTCTTTTCCTCCTGTGAGCAATAAAGGGGATGAAAATGTGCTTTAAAGACATCCGCATTTGAATTGTCCCATCTGAAGTAGAAAGCCTAATTGTCTGGAATATTAGTCCTCCATGCCATTGTGATGAGCCTTTATGAGTATCTTCCTCCAAGTGTATTGAAAAACTCAAGTGTGCTTGACACTGAGCGCTAATGTTTCTCTCTACATGTTGATGTTACTGTCACAAAAATGTGTTGTGCCTTAAAGCTGTAACTTCCAAAGCAATTATGCACAGGAAATATTTCGGAAAATAAAAATATCATGGCCAGTAAACACTGTTTCATTACCAGGCTTGTGATCAGTGTTGGTGTGTTTAAGCCATAGTCATATTGTGCTTTCTTTATTCTTTCATTATTCAAAGGATTTTCTTTTCATCCATTAAGTTCAGGTTTAAATATATAATGGGACAGATTCCACATTATTACATCTGGAGTAATTCAACTATGATCAATTGAGCTGTACTAGATTAACCAAGAGGAAGCTTTTGCCGATAATGTCATAGTAACAGTCACAGAGAGAGACACATTTTCTATAAAGCATTGCAAACCCACACTGTTGGACTGTACTCGTGGACCCAGATTTCTGGAACCAGATGCATTCCTCCTTTTCACCTGCTCTTCAGCTCCTACAGAGCAAGCCTTTTCCCCCTGGGATGTATTGTCATCCTGCCTCTTTGACCTCTAAACTGACAGAAATGGTTAAACTTCCTTGATGAAAGTTTTCTTCTTGGCATTTTGTTGAAATGCGGCTCGTACTTTAATGCCACCTTATAGATTCTTTAAGGATGGTTTCTGGTTCCCTAAAGAAATTCCACAATAGCTGTTGAGCTGTTGCAACTATTGCCTTTCTTGTTTCTCATTTCTTTCTTGCACTTTGATCAGAAGCTTTGTTGAAATGTGTTGGTGTTGGTCCAAGGGAAGTTTTCTTTTTTGTCTCATGCCAGCTACACTGAAGTATATTTCTGAGTAGAAGAATGGGCTAGGCAGGGAGTCCTGCTTGGGGAATGTAAACACTATTGTAGTCAGTATATTAAGAAATATCCTGAAGTTAAAGACAAAACTTGTATCTAGATGGGAAGAGATGTCCATAGTAAACCAAAAAGCACTCTGAGGATTTCAGTTGAAATATTTATTGACATCTATTTAACCACCAATCTTGAGATTGTTTTTATATGAAAATAATAAAGAAATCCTGAACCAATTCTGCCTAGTTTTCTCTAGAAACAAAACAAAAAAACAACTGGAAAAGGCCATCTTCATGCTATTTTCCCTGTAGGTGAAAATAAAAAACTAGCGTGAAAGCTGTTCCCTTGCGATCTCTTGTCTAGGAAGACTCATGAGCTTCATGTACATTTGGATAGCAACAGCACCGCAGAGCTCTTTGAAGTTATACCCTTCAGTACTAAGCTGATTTCATTCAAAAGAGAAATCTAGGATGATGTTTGTGAGGGTTTGCAGTTTCACCATGGTTTTGATCAGAAACAGATGGTGTATCTGAAACCATTAGAAAAACTTTTGTTTAGAAGCAGCCCACACGTAATTGACTGTTTGATGTAGGCATCATAGCATTTGGTATTGGGGAGAGAAACTTGTAAATCCATTTAGAATTTGGTGTGCCAGGACCTCAGCAGGTGTCAGTTGGCATCGCTTCTGGAAGCAGTGTCGGTTCACATGAGCTGAAGATCCCAGCTCGCAGTCCTTCAAAGGAGCAATCATCTGTTTACAAAATGACCAGAACCACACCCTTTCCTAAGAGTAATATCATAGAAGATGCACCAGCCCCAGGCGGCCATAGCATTGTTTTTGTTGGTAGAAGATGATCCTGCAAAATGACTTTTGTTATGGACTCCTTCCAGTGTAAGTCCAGCCGAGCATTGCTGGACCTGGAGCACATGTGAAGACTTCACTCCAAGTAACACCAGGTGCTGAGATCGTGGCACTGGGTTTGTTTTGTCTTTACACACTATTTACATCTTCCCTAAGAAATGGTTCTCAGTTAGGATCTTGCAGCTAAATCAACATTTTCCTACCAGAAGGCAGGAAACTATGAGTTATTGTGAAGAAAAAAGCCAGTATACAGAATATTAAGCATGTAAGTCCGCTTTTCATGACTGGAAACTTTCAGGGGTGGCCGAAACTTGGATGTGCAGCTGTGTTAATGGTGGAATCAGGAAAATACCAGCTGTGGAGACCCATGCCTGCTCTGAAAACTGTTGGTGATCACTTTTCTATATACTCTAGTGTGATATAACATTTTCCCCTTGGGGTTGGTATTTACAAGAGAGCTCCATGAGGGCGTACTTAAAAGATTCGATTGCCTCCTGTGGGTTTGCATTGCCAGAAGAAATTATCTTGTGCCTAAAATTCAGTGTAAGCCAATAATGCTTATGCATGGTTTCATGCGTCTGTATGTGTGCACATATGTTCAGTATAGATTTTGAAGGAAGACCAAACAGAACCAGCGGATCACTTAGTAAGGTCAGCTGCTTAATAGACACCATGGAATTGTACTTATTGAGAATTTGACACAGCATTGTAGTAGACCAAGTCTCTTATCTCCCAAAGAAGATATAACGTTGTTTCAACAGGAGCTGGATTAGACACATGATGAACACTCTGTGGAATCCCACTATATATACACAAAGCTGAGTGTCTTGAATTAAATTCTGTTGAGCAAAAGTGTAAACATGAATCAGGCCCATGTATAAAAATATTTTCACGCACAAGGCCCAGATTTATTCCACCTAACTTTAGGCACTTAACTAAGGTACTTAAGAATATACTCTCCTGTGGCTCTCCATGTAGTCAATGGAGTGAAAGAGGCACCTTAAGGAGGCAATTTAGCCTGTCTATAATCTGAATTGTCCTTATGAGATTCCCGATTTCCTCCAACACCTGTTTAGTTATTTGTAGGGTAACAAAGCTTTGTAGGGTAACAAAGTAGGTACTTCAGTTAGCTGCCTCGTATAGGGGAGATAAATCTTGGCCAAACTGATTGCATGTTGGAAGTAACTGTTCACATTGCACTGTTGCTGTGATTTCTTTGAAGTTATGAACCTTCCCTCAGGAATCTCAGTGATAAAAAATAATAATTTAGGGATAAGCTAAGAAATCTTTGGAGTTTCTTTAAACCTTTATACCAGACTCTCAGCTTCCTTACAAAGTATTAATATTGCAAAATACACTGTAATGAACTAGTTCCTCAGAATGCCATACTTTTCTTCAATATCTCAGTTCTCTAAATACAAAGATCTAATTCTTGACTCAAAGGCAACAAACAGTGATTTTAAAAAACATTTGGCTATTTGTATTTCTATTAATAATTTTCATGAGTTGCTGCAGCAGCATGTAATGAGTGTAAAAGTCAACAAAAAGGGTTTTAACTAGCACTAAATTTGTTCCTGCCAAAGTAAACACCATCACAATTCTGCTTAAAAAGAAAATCCATCTTAGCATGAGCAGTCATTGTTTCCTTCCTGCATGGACTGGGAACGTATGAGTAAGGAGAGCATTTCTCCTGGAATAATAATACAGATGGTTAAGTAGACATCCATGTTCTCACTGCCTAAAATGACTTTACATGAATCTCATGCAAAGCTGTCTAGATGGCATTGGGTTTTTTTCCAAATGCAAGGGTGTTAATTCTTTACTTCTAAGTCCAGTTTGGGTAGCTATACCTTTTCTGCCAAATTCTCCCAATACCAGGGGAACATGTATTTCATTTCTCCTTGCATGATGTTGTTACTCATTACTAAGGTGTAGCTACATGTTACGCCAGATATAACTCCATTTAGGTAGTAGCGAACATGCTTATGGAGGATCAGACCAATTCCACCTACTTCCCTAGACTGAATCTAGCAGTGATCAGAACCAGGTCCTTCTGAAGAGGGTGCAAGAAACTCCTTAATAAATAACATGGTATAATCTACTCACTAAGGAGAGTTGTTTCCTTCTTCTGTGGAGATTAAGTACCATTTAAAGTACTTAATTTTCTGTAATTGAATCAAGAGTCTTAGAATACAACTTTAGTAATTTTTTGTTTCTTGCTAAATTTTTATCCTCAATAAATATCTTGTGGCCTAGAGTACCACAGATTAATTTGTGCATTCTGCAAGAAGTATATTCAAATATCTGTTGCCTTTAATTTTCACAGAATATCCCTTCTCCTTGTGTGATAAAGTGAAAATACAGATTTTATCTGTTTCAGGATCTATTTTTTTTTTCATTTCATTCTACATTTCCTATGGCATCTTCAGAAACTGAAGATGCATACCTAAAGGTCTTACAGATGATTTTGAATAAAAGGCAAATAATTAAATAAGTCATTAGCATCATTACTAGATCACTTTGCACCTAGCCTCAAAAGTACCTTCAGCATTAAAAAGGATGGTGCTTTTTTGCAGTGAAGTCTACTGCAATATCGGCACTTATTTCCAAAAATCTGTGTAAAAATCTGTTTCTTTGCTTTCAGTTGGTCACATTTTTTGAAACACTTGTGTTTTGGGGGAAAAAGTCTTCTGTATTCAATCTTTTCATGAAAATTAAAGCTTTGAGAACAGTCTATTTTGAAAAAAAAAAAGTTTCAGGCAGATTAAACAGAAGAAGATGACTTCTAAATGGTTGTAGCCTAGAAAATGGTTCAGTTTGCATAATTGTACCCTGGCCTGTGAGACTGTAGAATTGCAAGTAGCACATGACAGACATTAAACTAGTTATTCATCTGATTGTGAATTAAGGAATAGAATAGGGTGTAATACAAGTGAAATTAGTAATTGGATTCAGCTCTGTGGGAATAGAAGTGACTTGCTTTGGAGATAGTGAGAACTCAACTCAGAACTTTTGTCAAAAAAAATGAAATAAAATAGGTTTTAAGGTTTGAAAAATGTCAGTGGGATGCTGTAGTTTATCATTGTTTATTTATTTGCATTAAGGCAGTGCCTAGAGAGCCAGTGAGTGATTAGGACCTTTCCCAGGCCTAATCAAAAAAACATGAAAGGGCCTAAAACCTAATGTCTAATTTTATAGATTTAAGTAGTCCCTGTTGGCTTGTTTACATGACGAGTGACAACAACTAAATAAATTCCAGATTTAGGGGAGTAGCACATACTAGTTGTTAGATGAATAAGACTGATGGAATTTGTCTCCTTTTGTGTTTTACCATATTAGGATGATTATGGTTCTTTTTTCTTTTTCTTTTTTTCCATTTTTTCATAGTTGCTGCCTAAAAAACCTATCCCAGAACACTTTCAACAGTGTTGAAGTAGGTGATTCTGATTAAAAAACAAGTGAGCTGTTGATCTTGATTGTGAAACCTCTTCTTTTTTTGGGGAATGAGCCACTGGAGTAGTGAAACAGTAAAGGTAGATATACCTCTGAGGAAGGTTACAGAACTGCATCCTATTTCAAATGTTTAGGCATGCCAATAGGTACTCACATTTATTCCACCAAAAATTACCTCAAAGAGATAACATCAAATAAATATTAAGAAAGGTCTGCACAATCTTGGAAATCCTTCTGGATCTTTCAGATTATGGAGCTTTCCAGCCCAAATGAGTTATAAATTTGGATGCTGTATCAAAGCAATACTTTTCAAAAACACTAATTTGAATGTGTCATTACATGTGAGTGTTTTAGAGATATCCAGGGGTAGATATTGTACAACATTTTCACTTGTGGGTTGTATCAACCAGCAATAGATTTGTGAATATTTGGGCACTGGTACAGAGCCAAAATCAATCAACACTGTGGTATGAGAGGAGCTTCTTTAGACACTAAAAACAATGAGGTTCAAAGAAGTCAGCACACTTCCATTTAAGGGAGCACATCACAAAGCAAATTGGGTCATCTCAGGGAAATATAAAAGCATTATTCCTCTAAGATTTGAAAAAAATACATAATTACTTCTTCCACCAAGCATGATTCTTTTAAATAACCTTCATTTTTGTCCCTTGGAAATGAAAAGAGGTTTACATTAAAAAGGCATTTCCTCTGACTCTCTGTCCTTGAGCAGCACAAAATGTAAACTATACCCTTCCCTTCTTCCTTTGAAGAAAAAGGAGTTTCAATCTTCTTCTGTGAACACGGTCCATTTAAATAAGGAGATGGAGTCCCATCTTTTCGATCAGCTTTCTTTGTTTGACTTGTCAGTAATAACACTTTAGCTGAAATTGTACAGGCGTCCTGCTAATTTAGTAATTATTGACACGGTGCTGGGCAAGAAATGATAGCAAACACAGGGAACTGTTAAGAAGAAATGAAATAAAAGATCTTCATATCGTTGTTGAATAATGGTTGAGATCATTTTGTGCTCTAAGTAGGCCCAAGACACCTTTTTCCATTTTCTCGACACATCTATAATTTATGCTTTGTAATAGTTCCAAATATTTTTAGGACTCCGCACTTTGTTTGAGAATCCAAAAGAACTGAATGAGAATCACGAAGTGCACACACAGATGAGTGAGCAGTGTGACCTGCCATAGCTTTTGATTTAAGAATGATCCCTCATTTCTTTATATCCCCCTTTCTTGTTTCTCAATTTACATTTGTATTTAGGGCTGCCTTAGCTCTGGCTGAGATCAGTGTTGCCTGTGCAGTTGACCCCGTTGTATGTGGCTGGACCCAGAGACTGCTTTTGGATTTTGCCCTGTAGCTAACGTCATGGCAGCCTTACTTAGTTCAAATAGCTTTTCAGTGGCCTGGTGTGCAGAGGTTTTAGTATCATTTCAAGGAAGTCTGAGAGCTTCCACCATAGTGATACGGCACTCTACTCTTTGCATTGAATAACGCAATCTTGAAACATGTATATGAGAGAGCATCCAATACTGCATTTGCTTCGCACTTGCTAGATGATCAGGCTTGTTAATATTAAAGCTCCCTATAGAAGAAAATCACAGTTAACTTGTACATTCTTTATCTCCTTTAAATCCCCTTTTCCATCTCCTCTCACTGGACCTTGTTAGGGTAATTTTCTAGTCCTACAATTCTTAAAACTTTGATAAAACCTATTAAAACTGCCCATGCTTCTAAGCAATATGGAAAAGACCCCATGAGTTCACTCTCTTATTAAGGCCAGCCTGTAAGTGTCTCAGCTGTGGATGAAAGATCTTTGTTCCCTTCATGGAGCTCACATACATAAACGCACAGAGCTGTTCCTTCTCTTTTGAATTTAAAGTTGGGTCCCAGTTATTAATGGTAAAATGTGTGGTGTAGGTTAGCAGTGCTATAGCAGTATTGAATCAGCTGGTGGCGGCACTAAAAACATGCTATCGGGATTTGATGCAGGTATCAGATATTTCTAGCTTTGCAGTGATTGTCATTACCTAGACTCACCTCTTCTTAATCACAAGGATGTTTGTGGATGTGAATAACGAAAAAAACATTGTAAAGATAATATGTGGGGGTACCCAGGACTTGCTGAACTGTGCAGTTTGAAACAGGAGGCAGTACAGAGCATGCAGAGTGGGTGATCTTTAAAAGCAAAGGCCTTAATAAAAGGAAATAGAGAGTGATGTTTTAATGGCAAGATTATATCAGTGTCTGTGCAATGTATTAGATTTCAATGCAGTTGTATATTGATTTATACATGAACTAATATGAAAGCTGTTCTTTCCCATATTGGTCCAAATGCTGCTAATACGCATGAAACGTGGGATTCTGCAGCATTCAGGGACATGAAACCCATACTTAGTGGCTGGTTAAAGAGGAGAGAAAAGATTTATTAATGTCCAAACTAATGACTGCTTCTCTTCCATGATCACTGCTCTGATCGTAGCACAGGCCTGTCCTCCCTGCCTCAACACCCTCCCACCTCACACGAGAGCCATGTGGTATTTTAGAGTTTCAATCGAGAGTTGCTTTATCATCTCATATCAGGATTTTTTGTTTGTTTGTTTCTGTAAAGCCTGTGCAGCGAGAGGTTGCAGTGGTAGAAACAAAGCAGTAAAGCTGTATTACATCTTTGGATGTTGCTAGCTAATCTACATATAGCTGCTTGTATGCACAAATTATTTGGATATGAAAAGATGTAATGAAGTAACAGATTTCATCTTAGACATGGCTGGCTGTTGCCCCGAGGCTACACGCGGTGCAGAGAGAGTTCTGTGAGCCACCCCTCTTACTGTTCCTGGGAGCTGGGGGTGTGTGTCTGACTCAAAACTTACCCTTTGGCCAATGAACAGTTACAGGCAATTTGTCATAAAATAGATGTTTAAGTAGAATTCTTAATGTAAACATAAATAGGATTTTTTTTTTTTTTAATTGAAATTGCCCAACCCATTTGGAGATCCCTCTCTCTCCCTTCCTACCTGTACATATCCATGCAAAGAAATAGAGTGAGCCTCAGTGCTTTTGTGTCATTAAATAATGTCTTTTGGATCACTTTAGGCATTTTCTTTCTTCTGCTTTTTTGCATAAGTTTTTTTTCCACAAGCCTACATCAGTTCAGAGGCTTTTGAGGCAGTTTACGGAAAGAAGGGGGGGAAAAAAAAAAAGAAATTACTTAAAGGAATTTCCTGAAGGAAATTTCAGAAAATACTAAAGAAAAAATACATCTCTCTTCAAGTAAAACACCCTAAAAGGATGTGTTGGGTTTTATTGGTGTGTATGGCACTATGTGCATATGAGGCTGTTAACATGCTTTCCGTTTATGCCCACCCTCTTCTGAACTCTGTTAGGACCTACATTTTTTAATCATTCCAATAGACTACAAACTTCACTCAACTGTTTCAAAATGATTTTTGTTTGTTTCATTTATGTGTGTTAAGTCCAATAAAATATTTAACAGAGCTTGGATACAAATTGGAAATGGCCTCATCATTGAATGGAAACAGAAGATGTAGCGAAGAATCATATTAAAGAAAAATTTGTATAATTTTCAGACAAAAACTGAAATGAAATCTGTTTACTAACCCACCAGCTGTCACTGCTACTTCTAGTTGCAATGTATTGCATACACTGAGCTATATACTTGCAGTCACAGGCATTACTGTAAGGTTTCTGCTGGGAAACTGAGCCTAATGCCTTTTCAACTTCTATTTTTTCTTCCAGAATGGGAAATTTAATTTTAGTGCCTGCATGCTTTTTGATTTGCTGCAACATTTTGGGGTTTTTTTTTACATTTTAAAGCAGATTTTATTTAAAGCAAACAAACCAAAAGTAGGGTCCAACATATTAAAAAGTTATAACCAATGTTAAAAATGTTCAATGGCACTAAAAATTAAAAAATACTATTGCAAAATGTCCATGGCTATTCTGAATTCTTTCAAGACGTAGATCTTTGCGTTTCAAGCAAGAAGAAATCTAGGCTATGTACTTAATACTCATTGCCTCTCTCGATTCACTGCCTGAGACCAAATTCGTTGACCTGCGACAGACAGGACGCAGTTAGTGTCCCACAGTGTTTGCTTTCTAAAAGGAAACACCAAGGAGATTTTTACTTGTATGAGAAGAATAAGTACCAAGTAATCAAAGTACTAGAAATGTTTTAGACACACACTTACAGATGTGCCAAGCTAAAGCACATAAGCAGAGTCAGTGCCCGAGGCTCTGTGATGAGGACTTGGTCGCAAAATGAAGAACTAAATGCAGATCTTCTGCTTGCCTGTGCTAGAGCCTGCTGCAGAGAAAAAAAGAAGTCAAAAAAAGAAACACTTTTATTTGAGCTTGAAGAAAACCTTTTCCTGGTATTTTGAATATTTTTCTCTGAAGAAAAAAAAATGAACAAAATTTTGAAATGTAAAACCTTTTAAGTTGCAAAATTAAAATAATTTTGTTTTGACACTGTCAAAATGAAACACACTAACTTCATTTCAGTATTTTTTCAAATGTTTTTGGTGAACAAAATATTCAGCTAAACTAGGGAGAATATGCAGGGTCTCTAGTTTTTGCCAAACAGTTTTGCTTGCCTGTGTTTCTATTCTGCTACATTTATTCCACAGTCAAGTTTCTGATTCGGAGACCACCTAAGCCAAACCAGGGCTTATCATTGTTTCCAGCACATTCAAATCAAGCTCCTAGAGAAAAATGAAATTTTCTGGGCTGTTACAATGGTCTCTTTTCCCAAGACTGCATTCATACTAAGGGGAAAACTTCATAAAGTCCTTCATTTATGTGCATGCAATTTTATGTGCTGAGACAAATGTGGTCTTTAAACCGGGTGCATGGTGTAATTGAACACACTTGCTGGAAGCTCCATTTGGGCTGTCTGTGCCTGCATCTTGTTCCCACTGTAGAAAACTAACCACATCCCCTGTCCACATGGGCAGCTAATAATGTAGCAGCAGTGCGGCATAATAGCATTTGCACCCACACAGACAGGCTGCTTTTAACAAACATGAATTTCTCATTTTTCCCTTTATCTCTAAAATAACATTGCCTGGGTACCAGTGTGGATAGTTGCTGTGCTTAATGCACAGCAGATCAGTTATGGACATGCCTGAACTTTCTGACCCAGGGGATGGAGCATGAGCATAAGCAGAAAGAGGCAGAGGAAATCAGCAAACTTAATTGTTTATATCCCAAATGTAAATATCCATGTATAAAAACACCCCTTAAACCTGAAACCCACCCATACCGACTGGTCCTTTTTAATCTTAATTTTGAACAGTTGCTACTCCAATTAAATTCTACCACCTAGCATTTTCAAACAGCTCTTAGTTGTTTCAGCAAACTCTTTTAATGGACAGCTGTTTTTGACAGCTCCTCCTGATTTGCCAGCGCTGTGTCATCTGCCAGAGCAGGAGGACCCATTTTGTATTCTGCTGCTGGCACTGAGGGGATATGTAAATGTACACATGAATCAGTTGTCACCAGCACAGACACACTGTGGCGAGATGATCAGAATGTGTTGGGAGTTTAGTTGGCTTAAAGTGGGAGGAAAAAAAAAAACAAAAACCCCACCATGCTTAGATTTCTTGAAGTGATTTTTATTTCAAGTCTCTCCAGTTTATTTTCACTTTGTGGTGCTTGTTAGATTTAGTTCAGGAGAGTGCAATCTGCTACTCGCAAATCACCAACCTGAAACTCAAAAGTTTAGGAATTATAGAAACATTTCAGGTAAACAGCATCAGAACTTCAGCTGCACAAACAGAATTTTATATAGGGCTCCACTTTTCAAACATTTTAACCTCTGTGAGAGAAAACTTCATGTTCCCATGAGCACAGCATGGAAAGAAAGTTTGTTCAGCTTCCCAAGGCATTCTGGTAAATGGTCTGCACTGTTTCAGCCAACAAGCTCTCAGTTTAATGGCTGTATTTCACACCATATATATATAGTCAATTTATAAAGTACAGGGGAAATCACAAGTGGGGTTAGCTTTATCGAATTTACTGCCATCTTCCCAAATGCCCTGATGGTACAGCCAAGGGCAATCGTCCTCTCTGTGTTAACAAGTGGGGGGACAACAATTTGATAGTCCTTCTATTTACCTTTGTTCCTCTCACCATTACAGCCTACTGACAAAATCAGATGCTTCTCCAGTTAAACAGAATACGTGTGGGATGTACATTTAGGAGATACTTTGAGGCTGGTTGCTGAGGTTTGGGATTGTTTTGGCCAATATCTGCAAATCTGAGTAACTAGTATGAGACTGAACCTTGGTTTAAACACTCAAAGAAAATGGCAGGATATTTTGAAGTCCTGAAGACCTCCAACTCCTATTTAAGTTTGAATAAAAGCAACCTTTAGTGCCTAAGTATTCTCCTAACTATAACTTTATTCTGTTAGAACACCTGCGTGTTTGAAAGATGCTACTGATCCAAGAATATGTTGAGCAATTGAGATCACCAGTGCCAAAGACACATCTGCTCCAGTGTGTCACATACATTTTTCCACAAATTCTTCTCAGAGATGCACATCTCTCAGACTTGACTGATGGTGTACCTCATTTCTAAATTCAGAAATTAATCAGTGATAGTCCTGCTGTTGCTAAATTTTTTTATAACAGAAGAATTAGATACAGACTAAGTGTCATTGCTGGTCATTTTCAGCTCTGTTGTCTAGTATTTGTTAATCTTTACTTTGGTAGATAGCAATGCAAATATGATTCAGGTCACAAATGAAAGGAGGTTTGAGTATCTCAGGATGATGTTGCACTACATATTGAATAGATTTGCAATGACAGATTAAAGGCTGGAGAATCCTTGGACAGAACAAGAACTGGATTGCCATCTGTTGGCAGAGATCACTTGATCACCTCATCCTCATAAGCTTTGAAATCCAGTGGGAATGGTGTCCTAGCCCCACTGCAGCCAGTCTCAGAATTTCTGCTTCTGTCTTAAAAGCCACGATTCTGTGTTCAAGAAAAAAGGTAGCACTTTTTGAACAGCCCAGCTTGGAAGGAAAATGAGTATTCATTATTTCTGTTATATAAGAAAAGGAGAAAAGGTAAATTGATAACACTGTATGGCCTAGATGCTAGAAAGAATTAAAAAATGATGAGAACTAAAGTACACAAAGAGAACTTTTAGTCAAGGTACTGAAACGTCAAAAAATGTGTGTGTGTCTGCATGTGCACATACATGCATTGCGGGGTAGGGGTTAAGTACCTGGAAAATGTGCTAGTCTATTCCTAGGTGGATATGGTACAATATTTAATAACAATGCAGAAAAAACAGAAGTGCTCCAGAAACTTTTCTGTTCTGTATTTGAGGAAAAGCCAAGGTATGTAGTCATATAGTACTATGATGCTGCTGAAATAGTTTCTTTTCCAAAATGCCAAAGTTGATAATTTTAATAACATTGAATCTGAACAACCCGCATCCAATAATTTCAACAGAGGTGGCCAAGGAACTGTCCGGGTGTTTAGTGTTGATTTTTAATGTCTTTGAGCACTGGTGAGTTTCTAAAGGACTAGAAGAACTCTAACGCTGTGCCAATATTTAGAGAGTGCAAATGGAGTGTCCCAGGTAACAGGTTTAAGAAAGGCAATGTTACAAATGCCAGTCAGTGTGGGATTGTGGGAAACATACTCTGTTGAGCTAATAAGGACAGTTTTGATGACATTAAAATTTTTTTGGTAAAAGCAGCAATGTTTATATCATATTGGGACTTGCATAATCACTCAGTGAGTATCACAGGGGTATCTTCTGGCTTTGAATTTAGGGAATCTGTACGTACCTTTGAAAACATAGTTCAACATTTTTAATCTATAAATCTGCAAGATAATATTTTAGTACTTTAAAACACATCCAGGCCCATAACATCTGCCAGCTATAGATTGCTATTAATGGGGGCTGTCTGGTTGTAAATAAATGGTACTTGGTTTTCTTATAAAAATGCAGTAAGACTGAAGTTTTACGTTTCATGTAAAATGGCATTTTTACTTTAAAGAATATAATTTAACGTGACACAGCTCTGCTGAGCTTTACAGTGGCTTAATCAAATACAGCACTGCTTTAAAAATAGGGATTGCTTCAAACAGTGGATTAAGTTATTGGTCTTTCACATCTCAAGTGCTGAAGCTCATTAGGTCTCAGGCTGAGAGTGAAAAGTGATGTCGTTTTAGCTCAGACTAAGCGTAATAGGAGTTAACTCACATGCTTCTCTCAAGTTGACAGTTGGGTGGGGTTTTTGCACTTAAAAGAAAGCCCTTTGAGTTTTGTCTAAGTTTGAAAAACCTGCTCATAACAAAATCGGTGCTACTGAATAAACAAAAGGGTTTGTTATTCAACACACATGCAGGATCCCTAGCATGTCAGAAGACCAAATTCTTTCTCAGCTGTCCTCCTTCCCCTACTCATTCTCCAAAATCAATTGTATTCTTGTAGTGATGTGATAGTGTGGTTTTAGCCAGTCCTGAAAAATATCTAATTAAATAAGCAAAGGACATAGGTAAGGTCCTGTTTGACATGAAGCTATTGATTGACTAATGTATCATCTGAAAAATGTTTTCATATCCTCCTGTCTGCAAAAGGATGGACCTCCATAATCTCCAAGACAAAGCTCCTCATATGACTCTTGGTTTTGTGCTAATGAAGTTTGTGCCTCCTGACCAAAAAGCCTCTTCACAGGAAATACACCTTTTGAACCAGATTAAATCAAGTTTTGTTATACACAATGATCATCCTGTACTTCTTTGCTTGCTTATACACTGATCAATTGCTGATCGATGCTAATGGCTGCAAAGTCTGTTTTTCATTAGTGTGCCTTCCTTCTTCTTTGCCACTTTAGCATGTCACTGTGTTCTTCATGAGAGGCTTGTTGAAAGCAAAAAAATGTAAATCAATTGGTCTCCGTGTTGTAAACAAAAGCTCTTGGATCAGTCAGAGCAAGCCCTGGAGCACTGGATAGCAGTGCATTTTAGTTTTATCTCCAGCTCGTTTTATTTCAGAAGGCTGTTAAAAACCCAAAATTCCCTCTCCAATCCAAAAACCTCTGCGGTCGTGATGGACCACATAGAAATGTATTGCATTCCTGTTCATTCCTTCAGCTGAGCCACTGCAGAATTTCAATGTTTGAGAAGTGTATCGTCAAATGTATATGGCCCTATCCTGATCCTGTTTTTCATGTGCAACACTGCATGAAGTCTGCTAGGCAAAGCGAGAACATGCAACTGGAAGCTATCATCCTATCAGCCAAGCTGCAGGTTTATAAAACTTTGTGTTATTCAATTTTTTATTTTAACCAGTAATTAGCTAGAACAGCTGAGCAGGTATGAAGGTTTAAGGCATGTGAATACCCTGTACAACCAGTCCTGAGTAGGGCTGTAGCCAGTCTAAGGCTGGCTTCAGTCTGTAAAAAACATATTAACTGTGTGAAAGGTGGTAACATTGGGTGCTCAGAGCTAATTTCAGGCAAGACACCCATTTATGCAACTGGGACTTAGGCGTTTGATGGTGTTTTCATTAGTAGGTAAATCCTATGTGGTTATGCTTGGTTTTAAATTAATTTAGCTAAGGAAAAATCATTAGTGTGAATGTGACTAAAGAAATCAAATACCAAGCCATTATTAAGAAAAGCTGAAAATCTTTGTTCTAACATATAATGTAGAGTTTGGCTTTCTAAAACAGTGCTTCCATTTAATGCTGATTTATGGCCTTGTTATGGTTATTTATTACAGGAAAAGTATTAGTATGTTATAAGTAGATATGAACTATTGTAGATGGTAAGTAAATATGATTTCTGTTCATTCACCGCCTATGACAACCATCATATATTATTTACTGTTAAGCACAATGTACCTAAACAGCAATTAGTCATTTATCAATCAGTTATAAAATATCCTAGTGTAAGTCAGGACCTAAATATGTCCTTGATTGTTGCAGCAAGCTTTTGTTTTGTGTGTGCTTTATTAGAATTCGAGATTTTCTCTTGAAAAAATTCAGTCAAAAGTTAAAAAGGTAGAGAACAATAAATAATTTGATAGATAGAGGAGGCATGTTAAAAGCTGGAAAACTATGAGATAATCTGTTGTTATTTCATGATGTTGTCTATCTTATTAACATGATGGCTACTAATAATTTCTGAGGTGCTGAGGTGTTGTTTCAAGCCTTTGTTAATATAATACAACCCAGGATATAATTCAGATAATTCAGGAAAAAAGGAAAAATAAAACACAAGGAAAAATTTCATCCCTCCCTACATACTCCCAAAAATGACAACTGGAATTGCAAGTTGATGTAGATTTGCAGTCTGGTATGCCAGGGGAAGCTGACACAGTAAAGGCAGGGATGGGTTTCCATCATCACTAAACTTGCAATAAAAATGCCTCCCTCTTTTGGAGAATGATACCTGGCTTGCTTGCTGTTCCTCATTAAGATCAATAAATCTCCCTTGAATTGGTAGAACATTTCAAACTGGAGGACACTACAGGCACGTATGTTGAATATAGATTTTATGACGTCCTTTCCATGAGTAGAGCAGAAAACCCCAGCCATAGTTACAGAGAGCAGCAACATCGAACATACAACAAACACAGAATGAAAGAGCCTCTCCCCTCCCCTTCTCCCAGAAAATCCAAGCAATGTCTTCTGCTACCCACTGGCAATACCAAAACAACTGTCCCATACTCCTACAGTCTTAGAGCTTTCTTCTGATTCTGGCATGTCTTGAGATATTGTATTTTCGAATTGTTATACATTAAATGTCTAAGGAGAGGAGGCATTGGTCTAAGGTTTCTAAAATGCATTCCTCTTACTCTGTTTCTGGAGAGTTGAACTTTTGGCAAGTTAGGGTAGTTTGGCTTTGCAGGTAGGAAAAAAAAAAGACAGCATAAATAATTCTTTTAAAAATGTTCAACTACTTTTGCAATGGTTTGCTATTAAATATGTGCCATGTTTGGATTTGCCAGAAATTCTCTATGGAATATCTCACATGCTAATGACCTTCGGCTTTGCCATGTACAGCAATGAGAAAATCGCAGGTAAGTTTGTGCTGCCGAAAAAATATTGACTGGATCAGAGGAGGGAGAATGGTTGAGGCGGTGTAGACAAGGACAGCTTTCAGCTAAGGTGCAGTGCCAGCAGGGGTTGGGCACCTCCAGGTCTCAGCTTGATGTAATGGGAGCAGAAGGAGGGAACAGCCACTCACTAAATTGAGGACAGATCTTGAAAAGGTCCAGAGTAACATCTGAAAGTAGAACTTGTTAAAAAGTACTATTATTTTTAACAACTAGTAGAAGAGCAGTGATTTTTACAACTGCCACTACCAAACCAGATTATGTCATCTCCTGCACAACCATGAGGCCATATTCCCAGGACCGAAGGGTATGGATAGAAGATAATGGTATGATATGAGGTTGTATTGATACAAGCTGGGAACATCCTTGCAACACAGGTGGCACAGGGACAGAGCAGCAAAATCATGAGCGACCTGTGGGCATGAACTTGAGCAGGGTCTGGAGTTGTACTAAATGACACCCTTCAGTTAATCTAGCCAACGTGGTGGAAGACAGAAAACTCTCCTGGCTGCTGTTGGCATGTCCCAACTACACACACCTAATAGGTCATGAAGGCTAAAGTTTGGGCCATGAAGGCATTTTTAGTTTTTATGCAAAACCCAGAAGTATATGTTCACTGTCTTTCTCATACTTGAGTAAAAATGAAGTGCTTCTCTGCTGCTGATATCTTGGGGCTAGTGCAGGGAATATGTTTAGAGATGCTCCAAAAGAACAAGATGAATCATGTTTTGGCAGGAAACACAATGGTTTGGGAGAAGTGGGAGAAAGAAAAGAGATGCTCTGATTGACCCTGACACAATGTACCCTCATGAACTCCAGCCGGTAGATGCAAGTAGCCACAAACAATGTAAGTTAGAGAGGTCTGTGGTTATTTTATATTAACTGACATTACAGGACAGTATGGCCCTTGTATTTATCGTAGCATGCTGTTTTAGCTTTCAGCTGAGGATTGAAGCCAACGTAGCTACAGAAAATATAAAAGTTTTCTCTGTAAAAATCCTGTAATTGAAGATCTCAAAGCGTTTTACAGGCATTAATAAATAAAGCCTCAAACACAGCTACCAGTATTTCAATCCCTAACGTTCAACGGTGCTTGTAAGTGCTGTTATAATAATAATAGTTGCATCAATGCTCTTGCAATTCCAGAAATATTAATGGCATCTTCTCTGTCAACAACATCCCCTCCTCCAGGCCCTGCTTTCTCATGGGCAGGAAGCAAAATTTTGCAAGGCAAAGAGCTCGCTGGGGACTTTTGGTCATTTGGGATTTTGCTTTTGTGGGTTTTTGTATGTGTTTCTGAGACAGGACACCAACCAACTGGAGTGTTTTCTTGTACTAATAGGTGTTTTTGCTGATATCAAATACATTTGGATGGATGGGTTTTTTTCTTACCTTTCTTACTGGAATGTCTTTGTGGTCACAGACAACTAATGAAGAGAACAAAGGAGAGACAATGTTGTAAAATCATTAGAAAAGAAAAGGGAAACACTGTTCAAACAAATGCATTTTGCTATTACAATGCCATTTTCAGTCTTGTTTGCGGCCCCTACTGTTCCTTACACTGGCTCTTCAGTGGGGACAAAAAATTCATTAAATGGCTCTTCATTTTACAATATCAATATGTTTTAAGTCAAATTGTGTATTCTTTGCCATTAATTTTCTTTTAAACACAAAGCACCATCAGAAAGTTTAGCTGCAGGGGGGCTGCAGGCAAGAAGGAAGATACAAACATCCCTCTTAAGAAAAAAAATAATAATAATAATGATGAAGTCTTTTAAAGTTTAAAGGGAAATAGTGGCTTTTTTACACCAAGACTGTAAGACCTGTTCATTGATCTTTTCAAAGAAGTGACAACAATAGGGAAAAACCAGAATGAAAGAAAATAAAAGCAAGAGAATAAAAGCTGTAAAGAGTTGGGGTACAAGGAAGCATAATCTGTGGATATTGATGAAGCCTGGGATGCAACACATGCATGATCTCAGGAAAGGGCCTGGCTGTATTACCTGACTTGGCTATTGGCTTTGCTTAACCACCAGGTATTTTTACTGAGAAAGCTTTTTTTTTCTTTTTTTAATTCAAAATGCTGCTCATCTTGTTTATCAGACTACTCACAGCTCATACAGTTTTTTGGGTGGGCTTGTTCTGTAAGCAGGAAGTCTTAGCTGAAATGGGACCCTGAACAATTTGCAGAAAGTCAGCCTTTCACTAGGGTCATGGTGGAAGGGAGACAGACATGCTGCCCCTTTGAAACACAGAGAGAAGTTTTGTGATAGATGTTTGGGGTTTGAATCAAATTGAGCAACTAACGATTTGTGCTATGAATGTCTCCACTGGAATGTTTTAATTCACAAGTGACATGTGGTTCTCCTGACAATCAGTGTAAGGAGCAGAACGCCCATAGCACACAGTGTCTAAATGAAAACACCAACAATATCCTTGGCAAGAAGTCCAGATTGAACCTAGTGAAGAGATTTTTACACAGTGTGTAGTTATGCAATTTAAATAAAAATTACATTCATTTTTATTTGAGCAGGAAGAAAATAAGAAGGGCTGTTGAAAAGTTCAACTTGCTGTCTTTCCAGTGAAAATAGGCCCAAGCTGGAATATTTAACCTAAATTTCTTCTTCCTCACAAATAAAAATCACATCTGAACTAATTTTACACATTTTATGCACACTTGTTAAATTCCAGGTGTCTAATTACACCTGGTCCTCTAGTGTGGTACAGAACAGGCAATCTCTTTATGTCATACACTGAAAAAAATGCTAACATTTCCCCAAGTTCAGAAGCCAAAACTATTGTGTGTGGCTTTGGTACAGGAGAAACATCAATTCCTAAGTCTGCCATTATGAGGAGAAAAATTGCTCTAATTGCTGTTGAAGGAGAAAAGCAGTGGTGCTACTGCTAGGATAAATCCATATTGCAAGTCATTTAATTGTGACCCTCAATAAACTAATTTGGAGTGGATATTTCAGTGACCTGATTCATCAGTCATACAACTCTGAAAAATACAGAAAGTTTAGCATGGGAAAACATTCAGCAACATGGGTTCATTGTCATAAGATCACCAGCAGAAAGAAAAAGCAAATGCTAACACACCTCAGCCATGGCTGCTCATGGTGAGTGAATACCAGAACAGTCCAAATTGTTTCCAAGAAGAGTGGAAGCCATTGAGATGTCCAACAAATGTGCAGAGGAGCCAGTCTTGTTATCATATGATTAGGAGTTTAGGCTCCTATTGGGCACAGACCAAAGAAAGTCCTGGAACAAGACAGATAATGAACTTGGGTTGTAAAATACTGTATACTATTCTGCCATTTTGGCCAGTGATCATGTACCATATGTCAAGTGAGCTGCAAATTCCCATAAAGCAGCAGTTTGCTGCACTAGACCTATAACAAAGGAGGTTGTAAAAGGAATAAATGGCAAGCGGAAGCTGGAAAGCATGCCAAATGTACAGCACATGCTTATTAACAGCAACACAGAAGCCAAAGGGAGGCAGAAGTTGTGTATGGGAATAGACGTGCATGGGGAAAATGGAGAATGGCAATACTGCCAAAGGTTTTCTCTTTTCTTTTCTTTTTGCCACTTCTGCAATACTTCAGACATTCTGGGATTTTGGAATGAGAGTTGTGTCTTTGTTTTTTAAACCAAGTTTTTGTATTGATTCATAGGAGAGAAATCCATTATTTTACTCCTTTTCTTTACGGAATCTGTGCACACTGCTAAACCACCTAGGTGTTGTGTGGATATAAACAGCAACCTTCAGATATGAGTCTGGAAGGGCCAAAACACTGAGCCCTCTTAACAAGGCCTATTTCTACTGTATGAGAAGCGGTCCCAGGCATCTTCAGCTAGGCTCACAAATGTTGATTTTTATAATGGCAATTACTGTAACTTCCAATGGTCCTATAGGCTAAATACTGTTCATTGAAAGCTTTTTTAACTCAGTGCATGCCATTTTGCCTAAATCACAATGTCTCATGGGAGCATATCAATTTCCACAAAATGTCATTAGTAAATTTAGAAATGTTTTTAGAAAGACTTTAGCGGAACAGGACATTTCAAATGGTCATTTCAAACTCACTTTCTTTTTTTTATTTTTAAATAAAAATCAGAATGGAATATTTCAGCTTTTTTGAAATCAAACATTCAGAGTAATTTGTAACAATTTCATGTTAATAACTTCATTTCCCAGGAATTTTTTAAGCATTGGTGGGGAAGTGAGGTTGCTTTTACAAATACTAACTAAAACCACAGTTTTCAGTGTTGGAACTTCTGGCAGAATAAAAATTCTCCTTGTTGATAGAGTTGGAAGGTTATTGGAATTGGCTTCCATGTTTAGACTATGCTTTTTTCATTTGTCAACATTTCATTAAAAAGACTGGATCTGTGGCAAAATTATGATTAAGCGCATTACTGAATTTCTCTGCAGAGTTTAAGATTTCAATATATATGGAATGTAACAACTGACATAAAAAGGCATTATGTTGCTGTTTAAGTGGTGTGTGTTGTATGTGCATAAACAAAGAGCAGATCCCAGGCAAGCTGCATTTAAAGGCCAGTCATTTATGCTCCAGAATAATACAGCAGTTTTAACTTGAATAGTGATGTTGCACATAAGAGGTAGAGAATGGGTGTTTCAAAGGTTTTCCTCATGTATTCTTTGACTTTTTGCTTCTGTGACAAGCATATATTTTTATGGAGCTGTGAGGAATGCTTTTCTCTGTGTGTTTGTGAATGTGTCGATGCATGTGCAGGGAGGTGTGTGCATGGAGTATGTTTTTATGCACACCTCTGTACAAGAAAATGTTCTCAGGATGGGACAGCTAGTGCTTACTAAATTTCAGTCACATTTTCAGGGACCCAGAACATCCATCATAAGGACTGGCAGTTTGGAGATGACTCTGGTTTAATTTCAAATGTATTACATGTTCCTGGCTTTTATTTGTGAAAGGTATTTGCGTTATAGTTCAGAAATTTAATGGTGCACACTAGATTGACAACCTCTAATCGTAGTCAGTAAGATATGTAAAAGAGATATATGAACATGAAGAACTTTATTCATTCATGGGACTCCACCATCAAAACCACCAAGTGGTCTTAGTGAATTTTGAGAAATTTACATTTCTTCAAGATAGCAGAAATACTTTGTCAAAGCCCGTTTTACGTGCAGAAGCTGTTTTTGTAAATGGTCAGTTGAAAGCATATTTTAGCTTGGTTAAAGAGATGTCCTTCGAGGATTTTGGAGATACCTTCTGTGGCTCAAATAGCTATGAGTTAGGAGAAAAAAACCACATGTGTAAATATGCACAGTTTTTAGATTAATATAAAATCAGTGCTTGCCAGAGGAATCGTCATGTACAGCTGTGATGGATGGAAACGTCTCTTGAAAGGCAGACTGGAAAAAAAGCAGTACCTATTTGTAAGAAAAAAGGTTATTTTACACAGTATTGAGTAGCATCCCATAGTAGCCTCCAAAGAGTTTTGAAAAATAGCCCAGACTTTGCATGCAGTGCATTAAAGTCAAAATGAATGTGCAGTCAATGGCAAACCACTTGAATTTTGCTTACTGGCTCACCTTCCTTCAGAGAGTGTTCCAAGATCTTTTTGGAGTCCTTCCTTTTGCAATTAGATGTTCAAATTTGCCATTACACGCCACTATAAAAATGAAACTTGGTATGATAAAAAAAGACTTGGAAAATAAGAATCAACCCATGAAGTTCAGAGGAAGAATGGATCTGGGGCTGTGAGCATTCATGCAAGCGATCTTACCTCAATGAATAGTTCCATTCACATTACTAGTTTTGTTCTGTATACCAAGTTTTGTAAGACAGATCCTAAATTCTAACTTTTTCAGAAGTATTTGGCTGAATTATTTTGGAACTGTTATAATTTCCTAATGCAAACTGAGAAAAGAATAAAAATGTAGGGTTAAAACTAGTTATGATCAGTCAAAACTAGAACCCCCCCCCAAAAAAAAACCAAAAAACACTTGCTGGTTAAATTTAATGCTGTCTGGCCATAACTTGTTAGCCTTTCTCCTGTTGAGTAATATTTGATTGATTTTACTGAGATTATGTGCAAGTACAGTTCACTGACATTTCTGGTTGGATTTCATCAAACACCACACTCTCATTTTAGTCTCATTTTAGTGATGGTTCCTCCCGTTCACACCAGCATTAAAGAAGGAGCTGTGCTTAATCTTAACTGTTTGTACATTACTGGACCTAAAGACATAACTTCCTACCTGTACATACCCTACAGAAAGGCAAACTGAGTTGTTTAGACAAAATCCATGAAAAAGAAAGAATAGATAGACATCAGAGAAATCACAACAGGGGCTGAAAGAAAAAGGAGACAGAAAAATCCATTACAAATGAAAATAATAAAGTCTCTTAAACTTTAAGGAAAAAATAGAGGCTCATTTTGTACAAAGATAGTGAGATGTGTTCATTGATCTTTTTAAGAGTCAAGAAGAAATTGGCCAGCAGCTGAATAAAAGAAAATGAAGTTCCATTAATACAATCCATCGAAAGACAACTCGGGTAAATTGATCAATGCAGCACAAATAATTTCTAACCTTTCCCCTCTTTGGAGAAGATGTTTGGGTTTTTGTTGTGATTTTTTTTCCCTTCCCAAAGTGTAAACAGCATACATCACCAATTTCAAGTGCTTTTTAGATGGCTTGTCTAGCAATAATTGGAGAATTTTTGGAACTAAGCATGGTAATGGCTTTTCTTCTATCCCTCTCCTTCATCGCAGCCTCATTGCCTTGAAGAATATCAATACATTGAGAAAGTTTGAGGGCTTTTCTTTTCCTCTTTTTTAAGTTCTCAATCCTCTCACTTCCTTCTCTGCCTCCTCCTTCAAAGAGTTTTTGAAACATCTGGCAATTAAAAAACTGATGCAGCCATCACTATGGTATCTGTGTACTCAAGAGAAACTTCATATTGACTGAAATGCAGAAAGAGCCCAAAGGCCAAAAGAGGTTTTGTCCTTTGAGAAGTTGGTAACAGCTCCTGCTACAGAGCCTGGCCCTTTACCTCAAACAGTAAAACTCTTGCTAGTAGTAATGGCAGTCCTTTCATTTGAATTCTTTTTATTAGCCAGATGTCAGATGTCATATACCGGAGAGAGCATTTGAGATCTGAAACTGCTGCTACACAGGTGCATCATCTTTTATCCAGAGGAATTATGCAGGCTGGAGGTCCCAACTTCCCTCTTTTTGGAAAAGTGAATATCCTCAGCTCCCAGAAATGTGAATGAGAAACAAACATGTCTATGGGGAAACAAATCTATAAACTCTAAGTATTTGGAGATATTTCTTTTCCAACTCAAAAAGATCCCTGAAAATCAAAAACATGAAAACCAAACTTTACACTTGGGATTTGGTATCTTCCCACTGCATAAAGTGCAAATATAAAGCTATTCTGATTTTGTTTACTGGGATAAAATGCTGTGATTTGCATTGAAGCCACAAAGTAACAATTAGAGTGTAGCAGTTAATGAAACAAAAGAAACAATGCAGCACCTTTTTGAATAGAATGTAACCTATGTTTATATAGAAAGCTTTGTACAATACCCATGGGTTTCAGTAAATGAAATGGGCCTTTGCATATGCTGAATAATTGTCAAAACATGAGGCTTTCTGGTCATATACCCAAAATGCACTTCATTTTATAAAGCTGCATCACATAACTCAGCAGCATAATAATTTTCTTCTCCATGAGCAAGTTGTCTCTTACCCCTGAGACAGTGCTTCATTCAGGTCAGGTATGAAGTTATGTGAAGGTCAGTATGGGAAAGATCAAACTACACCTGTCTAGATCACACCCGCTCCGCTAATAAAAAGGTACATTCCCTGCCCAGCTTGCACACATAAATACATAGTAAGATCTTACACAGAATGGTAAAATGTTCCACAAAATGATTGGTTCCTAAACTCTGCAGAAAAGTCCTTGAAAAATATCATTATCAAAAACATTTTAATACAGACATCTTTCTGATACAGCTTTTGTTGCATGGAAATATTTAAGCTCATGCGTAAGCATGTTCTGATATCCCATCATTGAACCTGCAGAGGGGCTTTAGTGATTCAAAACAGGATATTCTCCACTGACAGATAATCATTGTCTGTTCAGAAACTTCTCGTTTTACAGTACAGCTGGTGTCTGTCAGCTGTGTTAAATAGTCATGCAGGGAGATTTCTACAGTTTAGAGGGGTTTTTTAAGAGAAAGTGTAGAGTAAATATGAGCAATCACCATTTGAGTAAAATTAGCGAGAAGCCAAGGCCTTCTCTGGTCCTTTATAGGAAAGGAAGAAAGATTTAATTTCCCTATCCTTTATTACTTAAGTTACCCCTACACAGAAGTATCTGGACATCTTTCCATTTAAATCCTAGAATATGTTCTAAAAGCTTACCCAGATAGTTATTTTCATTTTTCATATCACCAGACGTATAAGTATACATATGCTAGAAAAGCAAATGGATTAATTAAAGGAAGTGTTAACTGAGATCTTTATAATTTTCATACAGAGGAAATTAGCTTGACTTTTAGCCTGAGGATATCACATCACACAGACTTCTTGATCCATCTGTAAGGGATACACAAATAAAGAGCTGTATTTTTTCACAAACCCAGTGAACTTCAAATTTTACAAGCTTGTGTCCAGCAGTGAATTCAAAGTCACAAGGGATTCTGGGAGCTAAAATCACACGGAAGATGTTTTACTACATGATGGGAAAACTGGGAAAGACTGAACTTTCAACCTTTTTTGTGAAAGCATATGAATACAAAAATCAAGCTGATATACAATAGCAACTAATCATCAAGAAGGACAATTGTTAGTGACTTATGAAAGAAGTCTCCAACAGATAAGAAACAATTGGAAAATATTACTGTTTTTCCACACCTACATTATTTAAGCTTGGAAAGCAGTTTTCCTCAGTAAGCTTTATGAGACAATCAAGGGTGTTAAACAATAAGGAAATCAGGTCTTCACCTCTCTTGGATCTTAGAAAGAAAGGAAGAGGTATGTTGTTAATGCTTTAGGACCTTTCCTGCACAGCACAAGAAATCCGGAGGAAAGTAATGATGCCATCACTGTCAAGCGCCAGAAAGGCCAGAACCAGGGGATAGAAATGAATATGTGGCCTCTTGGATCTCTTTTCCCTCAGATATATCTCTGCCAAAATAGTTTAATTTACATTTGAGTACCTTACCAAAGCCAGGAAAGTATCAAGGCCTTTCTGCAAGTAAATTTTTTGTATGCTGTGCATGAATCCACAGGCAAAGATAATGTTGAGGGATGGGCATTAGTAATGGAAAAGATCTTCTGAGCCCTGCAAAAATGGAAGATTATTTTCCTTCCTCATCACTTTCCTGAGCTGTGCCGATAGATCTCCAGCCAGACAATCCTGTTTTGTGCTCCTGATTTTGACCGAAGTATAAAATATACTGTATCACTCTGCTTTCTAGTACTACAACAGATTAATTTTTACTTCCTCTGTTTTCCCACGGTGCCTGGCAGCCTTTTCTCTGCACTCTCTCCTAGTTAAGGAGATGGCCGACCAGGACTACTTATCAGATAAATTGCTATAGATTCATCATTCTCCATCTCTGCCCTGAAGAAGTGGTCACACATCTGATGTTAATCTTAACATTACATTATATATAATAAAATTTCTTGTGACAACTCCTCCTACATCATTATATGTAAGGATGACAACATTAGTCATCCAATGGCATTTGCACACGTACAGTATCATTTCCAAAATCCTTGGAACTTTTCTTACATGGAATCTTCTAGGTTTAATGCAGCTTTTAACTTACCGCATTAAATGCCCCCCAACCCATTAGATGGATATAAAGTCATTGTCAGATGAAACACCATCTGATTTAGCAACAGGTGGACTTCCTAAGAGGGATTTCCAACTATGTCTAGTGTCTGTCAGTTTGAAATAGAAGTACTGCATCCAGAAGTATAGATTTTCTTCTAATAAATGTAAAGTAAGATAAATCCAGCCAGAATCTTACCCCACTTTGGTACACAGTCACAGCAGTTATTGCAGAGTCCAGCACTGTTGCAGACATTTAAGGACGGGGAAGTCTAGGTAGACTTGCAGTAGTCATGTAGAACAAAGGGTGAGTGAAGTGTCAAATTACAGTAAGTAGACTATATACTGAGTTTCTTTTCATTATTTTTCTTTCCTCAGTTTATGCCACAAATTTACCACTTTGTGACACAGTTGGTTATTATTTTTCCTTTTTTCCCCTTGTCTGTTAAATTTAATAGAAAAATCCAATTATTATGTAAATAGAGCCTTGCTATAATTGTCGCAAACAAGTTAGCATAACAATGAAGAGCAACAACTTTCTGAACTCAAAGAAAGCACTGATTTATGACTGTCTCTGAGGTGTGATTGATATAGAATGTTTTGAAGGAACATTTTCAACGTTTCTTCTTCATTTTACAGCCTGCTTCCTCAGATCATCCTAGCTGAGGCATGTTTGCAAAGGAAAGTTGCTTTGGAAGAGGGAACTTTCCACAAATTAATTTTGCTTTTCTTTAAAGAAGGGGGGGGGGGGGGGGGGGGGGCGGAAGCCTACAAAAGCCATTATTTAAACAGCCTCCTTTTTAAAATGTTTCCGGCAGATGTTTATGTAGAGAATGTGCTGGAGCTCCTTCAGTAAGACACAGAAGTGACATTTCTTGAGGGTTTTAGTTGAAGAATTTGTCTTTCACATCATGTCTTTAAACATCTGCAAAATGCAACAGAATCTTTATTATCCTGCTAACTTGAAGAAAGGCGCAATGCACAGTCCAGAGTCCTTAAAAAATGGTATTTAATGGGACTGACAGATGAGAAATATCTAGCTCTAATGTTTTCCTTTAGTAGAAATTCACCTCTTGACCTTATGACTCCAGAGTACGGCTGCTGCTTTCTAAAAAAGAACATTTCCTTCCATTCAGATGTGCTTTCTACGGTTTTGTTGTTTCATTTTTCCTTATTGCTCAGTTATCTGCTTTAGGGGAAGGTATCATCGTCAGGATTAAAACAAAAATAAAATTATAAATACTGCAAGCACACTTGTGCTAGGTCTGTTTATGGCACTTGTGCTTCCAACCCTCTTTTAATTTCCTCAGTTGGATATTTTTCTTCTTCTTCACAAAAATCAAAGCTGCCTCCTTTTCCTGCCTTTTCTTTTAAATGAATTTTAAAGGAGTGGTATAATTCAGCTTTCCTATTCCTTTGCTTGAGTTTGGTTATTTGCTGCTGTGCAGAAAATATGGACTGGGGCCACTACTCAGGCCTGCCCAGGTTGGCCCTCCTACCTTACAAAGTAACCTTTTTAAGAAGAATTCCATTTATCTTTTGGTTTTCTGGTTTGTTTCACATTCTTGGGGGGTTGGGGCAGGTTTGACTGTGGGTTTTTTCACTCTCCACTGTATTGTATTTTGGTTGTTGAACCTTCCCCCCCCCCTTCTTCTTTTTCTCTTTCTTTTTTCTTTTTTTCTCCCTCAAGGGTTTTCTCTGGGAAAAGTTTTCTGGGCTTCCATCCAGCCAGTGTCACAATTCACAGCTGTACTGTTTGATTCAAGTACTTCAAGCTGCCAGTGAGGTAGAGCCAAATGAGATTAAGGGCTTTTTTATTAAAGCAAGCACCCGCATGTGCTGGTATGGTTAAGGCTACGTCAGGCGTTCCAATATGAACCCCAATTTCTGGAGACCTTTAGTTCTCAAACATAAAATATTTATGCCAGGCTGAAACCTGACCTAGATGTACTCATCTGGGAGGAGCTGTAACTCTTTGGAAAGAAATGGTTTGGCTTTTATTAAGTTACAGCTCCAAGAAAAGAAAATGTACTGATTTCAGGATAAGCAGCTAAAAAAAAACCAGAGAGAGAGAAAGATAGCTATGTATGTTAAAAACAGCAACAGGCATAAACTAGATAAGATATTTTAAATGAAGTCACAGTGAATTTTAAGGGAAGGCATGCTTTAGGTAGCAAGAGATTCATCTGTTAGCTTCCTTCCCTGGCACATGATGGATTTGAACCCTCCATGCTGGTCAAATTCTGATACTCCCAGCACTGCCTGGCCCATTGCCGGCAGTGGGGCATTGCCTGCAGCCCTTCTGCTGTTAATCCCTGCGTGCCCAGTTCTGCCTGCTGCACCCCAAATGTCACCTCTGAGGCCCAGCCACACTGCCCAGCAATTTTAATTTTTTTTTTTTCTGTTGCGATAAACCATGCAGAATTGGTGATGTGAAACAGAATACCACTGTTTCTTTTGACTTCTGATGTGAGCCAAAAGCTGAACCCACATTTCCAGAGAGAAATGTGTTTTTAAGCTCCCTTTCCTTTCAAAAAACACCCAAATTAAACCAGTTCTTTTTATACTGACTCTTATCTTTCATGTCAACATTTCTGAAGATAAATGAATTCATATTTTAAACCTAAACATACATGTGCCTATGGAAAACATGATGTGCTGTAGTAGAGCTGATCAAAAATCTTAAAAAAAAAAGGGGGAAGAAAATGAGAAGCTTTACAGAAAAAAAAAAAACCAAATCGCCACTATAAACTTTTTTCCATAACTTTGGGCCAACTATGGAGTGGTTCAGAAGGTTTTGAACATTATTGACATTTCAAATTTTGAAATTCTCAGACAGAACTACTCTTTTTCAATATTAGGTCACCCTTTCTTTTTCCTTTTTGTCCACCTGTGTTACTAAGCATCACATGTGCCTTGATAAAGCCTCTGCGCACACACTGACAGAGACAACCCTTCATCCTTTCAAGACACAGGCTTTTATATAAACATATGTCTAGGATGGCACTGTGGTTGGCAGTGAGAGCTTTAATTCTCTGTCCAGCAGCTGGGAGACAGCTACAGCTCTGTGTTCCCACTCAAGGGGCCAGTTCAGGCGAGGGGTATACCTGGATTCAGGTCTAAGGAGTAACTTCAGCTGAAGAAAATAAAAGCAAAATCAATTCTGGAGAGTAATTTCTCATTAATTGGGCCAGTTTTTGTTTGAAATCTCCCATTTTGATATAAAATAAATCACTAACTGGGAGAAAACCAAACAGAAAATTTGAAGTGATTTTTATTTACTGTTGAGTTCTCTAATTTCATTTAGAGGCTTTGTAGTTTCCTGAGATGTTTCATTTTGGTTTAGTGGTAGATTGTGTAACCCTGAAGTTGCTAATCCAGCCTTAGCTTACCTGCCACAGTGCAACAGCACTGTATCAAATGCCAGCCCTCCCTTGGACCATATGTTTTAACTCATCTTATACCATACCTGACACTGCAAATACTGTATGTCAGTCTGTATGTCATTGTCCTACCATTTTCAAGAGAGGAATTTAGGAGAGGGAAGGAAGGGAGAGGTAAGTCTGACGTGTTTGCATAATTGCAACGTAATGCCGTTGTTCTGCAAGTGCTCATGGTCAGGCATTTTTTAGCCATTTCCCAGATTTTTCACTTGTAACCTAATGGTATCAAGATACAAATACCCACATCCTCATCTCTGCTGCTCATGTAATCTTAGCAGTGATTTGAGACTTAAATGCTGAGAGACTGCTTAAGTCTACAAGACTCTGAAATCAAAAGCAGCAACATTAATATTCTGTGCAAATGTGAAGAAGCCATGAAAGCTTTGTTTGTTGCTAAAGAAACCAACTAAATCAAACAAGTTGAAGAAAACAAAGACTTGTATAATTGTTTTAATTAAAACTGCCACTTATTCCAGCAAAACTGCAGCACAGTTGCGCTCTCCAAATATTTCTTGCTTAGACTTGCATACTTAAACACTATTCTTAATAAGTGAAATAAAACATTGCCAGCCATTTTCCAGTCCCCTTTGACACAAAAGCTCCTAAACAAATTGCAAGAAACCCATGCAAAACTTTGTGATGTTTACTTCAGATTTTATCCAAGAAGAATTTATGGAACTCGCCATTCAACTCCAAAAGCATGTTATCTCAAATGAAATGTAATGCTTCTTAAATCTTCAAAGAACATCATGGCATTTAGCCACAAAACTCACTGTGACTTTAGACATTCAAAAACAGCATTAACGCCAGGATCAGACTGCCCTATATGGTTATTATTTTAAGTCTTCAGGGCTGCAAGCGTGCTTTCTTGAGTCTAGGCCCTCCATACGCTCAGTTTCCAGTAAAAGTTAGAGAAGCCTCCCAACTGCTTTGCCTTTCACTAGCTGCTAAGCCCCTTCACTTCTTCCCACCCCACCAAGTTATTTTGGCATCTCAAAGTCAGTCAGATACAGAAAGGATCTTGGTAGTAGTTCCTCAGCTTCTGGAACCACTCCAAGCCTCTGCTTCTTAATGCAAAGTATGAATGATACAAATACATCTAAATTTTAATTGAAGGAGAATGTCTGACCTTTCTACAAAATAGTGTCACATGAGGTTCCTGGACTGTGACCTTTCCAATGCTCATAAGGCTTTTAAGCATGAAAGTTCAGCTTAAATTTGAAATCTTTTGTCTTCTTCAAGTAGAGATTGGCTTCCACTGTAAAATTTGGGCCCACATTTCACTGTTAGTATAAGAATCCAACATGTTGTCACTGTGTGGTAAAGAGGCAGTTATAAAATCTAAACCACACTTACTTTCTCCTCTCAAATATTCTGTTCAGATACTGCAGCTTGGCTTGAGCCTGTCTTTTATCTTCTTTTCTCAGCACTCTGAGAGCTCTTTATCTTCACCACTACTTGGTGTAAGTGTATGTTGGGAAACATTTTTAGTATATATTAATTTGTTATATCATTTCAAAGACCTTTTTTCTTCCAAGATTCCTAGGCATTAGCATTTTTAAGCTTGCGGGGTGTGGTGTGTGACTATTAGAAATATCCTACAGGAAGCCATAATTTATCAATGAAAGATTTGAAATTTTCTTCTAAACATATGTTTTGTTGAGGCTATAAAGGAGCTTATAGTAGCAACTCTCTTTTTTTCTTTCCTTTCTGTTTTCTTTTCCAGTGACTGGATAACTGAAATAACTTGAAGCCTGTTTTTACTAGAACCTGATCACCACCTGTTTGAGTGAAGAAATTGAGGACTGTTTGAAAGTAATGCCTTTGGCAACACATACACCTTGCTCAGACTGTCTCGCATCTTTACCTTATCATATAAAAGGCTTTTCCAAGCATTGCCTGAGAACAGTGAAAACCTCATTATGAGCTGAAAACTGGGGTTTCAGTGTTGATAATGAAAATCTTATTTATGGGATTGCTGAATACACAGATAAAGTCTAAAAATCTACAGCCTACTAGACAAAATAATAGTCCAAGGAAAAAGGAGTAATGTAATTACTGATGTAATAATCATTCCTATTTTATAATGGCCTTTTCCTTCCATGTACATATTGAAAGAGAGTCAAAGAACTGTGAGATGTAATTGTTTCTGGCACCTTCCAACCTGATTTCAGAACTCACATGGGTTTCCTGTGTCCAGTTAACATTTTGGTAGTATGCAAAAGGTGTGATCTATCGGACAGTGCTGAAGCTATGGAAGCATTAGGTGGGAACCCCCACCAGAGAAGGAAGTAAAAAGTGAGTAGGGATCAAGAAATTCCCGTCCTTTTCTAAAAGACAGGCTAGGTCCTCTCATGAGTTGTGTTGTGTCTGTATTGCGAACAGAGATATATGGTAAATACAGCCTTCTCTGACTAAACCCATCAGATAGATACGTGCAAAGCCAGGACATGTTTAACAGGGCAATGTGTGTTATAGGAGAAGAAAGGCTATACAGTTTCCTAATTCTCTACTTCATTACATGCTTATATTCCACTGAAATCAGTAATCATGTCAGAATAGAGCTAGTAAAATACGATGGGAAATAAGGCCCTTTAATATAAGCCTCTCTGCCTGTCTGTCCTTTTATATGGCACCTCCCAACATAGTGCTGAGTGCAAAGTTCTTCACCCTCATCTGATTTAAAACTTAAAATGGATGCTGTGAAGACCTATCATCCATAGTAAACTGCTCGAGATGAATCAGCTGTTCAGATTAGCCTCACAGAAATGATAATGGGGTTCTGTGTTCACAGCTGAGTTATTTAAACTGTCTGATTTTGTCCACAGCTTCCTTGGACATTAATAGGTTGACTGCTATGTCGCTGAACTTAGTGCATGAAAGGTCACCCTTTGAAAAGCTAAATAAGGTAAGTGCAAACTGAAGCATGTTCCAGGCGATACTGCGTACTCTAAATGCACTTGAAACCCCTAAGAATCACTGCTGCTCCTTAGCATTTTTCCATATCTGATTTCAAAGTGGTAGATCCTTGGATCAATACTTTGATTTTAATCACTTATCCACCAGGAGATTCAGGGTATTGCTCACATGTTATAAACATATGCTCCTCCTGATGCATCTTGAGTAAAGCGGATTGAAAACTTCTTAGAAGATAGCTTTTCATCAGCAAATGCTGACTTAGATGAATTTGAAAGATTTCTCAGGACTACAGCAATTTTGCTGAAATTGCTGAGAAGCAGTATTATCAGGCAGGGACACTTTTCTTCAATAAAGATGGAATGCTTCATTTGACTTTTGTTTGATTATATTGTAAATTCTAACATACTATTGTGCACACCTTGAAGTGCTTAAATCAAAACAAAGAATTTGACCAGTATCAAGGTGAAATGTTTTCAACCGTCCCAAACCAAAAACATTTCAATTAAGATAGCTTTGATGATCTCTACATTGCAGCAATTTCATTTTTTTGTGGTACATTTCGTCATTTAGATTATTACTTCTGTTTGAAAGAAAAGCAAATTTTGGCATGCTGATATTTCCTCCAGAACCAGCAGCCCTCCTCTTCAGGAGCCCGTGAGAGTGATTGGAAAAGTCGGAGTAAGAGCATCTCTCTTCCCCTTCCCCAAGCCCTCTCTTTGATGCAGGACCATGGCAGGGGGGAGAGGAGGGAGAAGGATAAGAGTTAGGTTTATCATCTATAAATAGAGACAGTCCTTCACACTCACTTTCTTGAGCAGTCTTAGAGCACTAGGGGAAAGAAGAACACGATAAATTCTAAGAAATGTTGGGAAAGTTCTGTACATTTCAGGAATGTTCCAAAGTGAAAACTGGCTCTGGCAGTCCAAGTTTAGAGGCTTATTCTTTCAAAAGGCTCCATCAATTAGTTTCTCAAGTTTAATTCTGTCCTGTGTCTACCAGCTGGAAAGCTTGTTGAGCAGTAAGCATAAATGTTTGTAGAATATAAATCATTGCACGTGACTATCCATGGAAAGCATTGCTACTTGTTTTCTACTTACATGGTTGTACAGTTACTGCAACCTCCTTATGCAATAGTGCTAAATACTAGGCAAAGTCGGCAGCTTAGTTCAGGCCTAGGTTTTTAGACTATGGGAGTTACAAGCTGAAAAAAATTGTTGGGATTTTTAGCAAAGGAGGGTTGTCATCACACTTAGACCTGAAATGGAATAAAACTGTCCATTGCTAAGGGACCTAATAGCAAAGCTGTCAACATTACTCAAAATTATTTTTTAAAAAATTGTCTTATAAGGACTTTACTATATTGGATTTCTTCTTGCTTGTTTTTTTTCCCATAGGTGAAGAGGATCTAGAAAATATAGCATATATGGAAAACTGTGAATCCTACCATGGCATTTGAATTAAAGGATCATTTTGTGGGAGGTAAGCAAATAGGCTGTTGCTGGTGATGATTAAAACCAGTCCAACCTTATGTAAAAAAGGATAATAAAAATCCTGTCCTCTAAACCAACAAGCAGGTGATACCCAAGCCAGGAAGCTCAAAATCAACAAAATAAAACCTTATTCCAAAAGCTGGATTTGGTTATTAATTGACTGATTTCCTACCAATAAGAGCACACTTTCAGGCTGGTGGGCTTGATGAGAGGTACTTGAAAGCCCAAAATGAACAAGCATGTGAAATATTTAAGGCCACATTTTTATATTTATTAAAAACAGCCTAAATAATTAAACTAGTTGATTCACTAGTGGCTTTCAGGCTCATGCCCAGAGTGAAAGGTCATGACCTGACATACCATGGCCCCACTTGGTACTGATGATTGACAGGAAAAGGAAATAAGTTGATATCTTTCACGTGGGAATCACAGCTTGTAGCAACTATGAGCAAGTGGGCTATTTGGACTTTGTGGGAAAAGTTAATTGTGTTATTATTCCAAATCTTTGTTCCCAAAGTTGGTTCAATGGTGATTTATTTACTTATGTGATAAAACAGCTGTGTACTGTAATAAAATACAGGTCACTTGCTGATGTTTAATGCACAAAAGTGGGGATATGTTTGGTTTCTTTTACTTTGAACTTATATTCATGCTAGGCAGCAGGGATGACTTTGAATTGTTAGGAATTTTCTGTTAGTGTATTGGAAATAATTAATGTTCTCATCATACTCTATATTCTTCAGTGCTTAGTTATGGAGAATGAGGAAGGCACCACACACTGAAATATGAGCGCCTCTCCACCATATGCTTTCATTATTTCTTTATAATGATAAAAAGGGGCTGCATTCAGTGCCAGACAATGTCATGGCCCCAGAGATTTCAGTGGCCTGCAGAAAAAAGGAGAAAAAAGCATTTATGATATGAATGAGGATTTGAAATGGCCTTTTTAAAAAGGCCCAAGATCCACTTTCACCCTAAATTCTGAAATCACTTGAAAGATGTCTAGATGCAAGCGAGTTTGAAGAATAGCAACTTTCTACCTGGCTCTATTTTATATGCAGTATCACTGCCATCTTGGCCATGCTTTGTTACAAGGTCACATAATTGTACCAAGCAATAGGGCACAGTCTAACTTCACATATTGTCTGATTTGTTCTAGCAATGAACCCTGTCATCTTTACCCAGAGTACATATTCTCTAGCAATGAACCCTGTCATCTTTATCCAGAGTGCATATTCTTTACCTGTCATTTACAAGTTATCTAAGAGATGCACTTTTTGTTTATCAGACTTGAAAAGTACAGTGGATTTAGTATCAGCTGGCCTGTTATTGTGCCTTTCTGCTCATTCCCGAAAGCCTGAAGTGTGGGCAGATTGTGACCTGCACTGGGGTGCAGCTCCATACCGTACTCGAGGTATTCCCTACCCCTTTGCAGAAATACCATGCGCTGCCAGTTCCTGCAACATTGTGTTGTTTACTGGTATATGGGCTGTTAGATGATAATGGTCCCATTAAAAGTCCCATTAAAGTCAAAAGTAGTTTTACCCCAGAACAGGCCATTGTGGGAAGGATTGCACATTTCAGCTCTGTGTGGCACAATAGTTTGGTTGATACAGCAGTCAGTCCTCACATTTTCCTCAGACTATCTCCAGTATAATTTCTTTTCCTAGTCTTTCCTCATATCTTATTCTCAATAGGGAGCAAAGCATCTCTGCCTGGGAAGCTGTGGAAACTCTACCACTTGTAGCACATTCTCCAGGAGAATTTTAAGCCTTAATATAATCTGATTCTAACACCAATAAACAAGCTTGGTTACACAGTAAATCAAGATAAATGTTGCTTCACACAGAGTAAGAGCTGGTGGTATTTCTCTTGCATTGTTTTGATGCCATTCCTTCATACTTAACATCAGGCAATGGTGCATGATATTTTACAAATAGTATAGACTACGGATCCTGCCACAGGAGTACAGGTCTGTGATGAGTAAATTATAGTTACTGGCTGAGAAGGGGAAATGGAATCAAGAAAAATGGGTCCAGGGGCAATAACATACTCAAAATTGAAGACCTTTCTGAAGCAATACCAATCTACTTCCTGTGAACATTTCAGCAGAAGGGGAGCTACTCAGGATACCAACTTTTTTCCAGCAAAAAAAGGTATGTACATCCTGTACCTACTTGTCCTGAAAGAAAAAGGCCATGATTAACCAAAATCCAGCCATTTTCTAGAACTTATTCAATTACAAAACAGACTACAAACTGGAGACTGTAGCTATCACCAGAGCTGTCAATAAAGTACCAGCTGCAGGTATGTGGAAAGTTGTCCACTGGGTTAGAGGCTACAGTCTGACCTTGCATAGCCCATGAAAATGTTTAAAAATCATGATGACTTTGGTTTATGACTGACTTCGGCTAGATTCAGCCTGAACATCAAGAGGCAAAAGACTCTCTATCCCGTGCCAATTCTCTGATCTTTCCATTCCTCTCCACCTCCCACCTCCAGGCTTTTTGTTTCAGCAGCTCCCTGAAGTGAGCACCATGACTATGAATCTAGAAGTGAAGAAGCCCACAACTCTTCAGAAAAGAGCAGTTATTCTTAGCTTTGTTGTGCTGATGTTTTTCTTTCTTTTTCTCCTCTTTAAAGAAAACAGAAAGCCTGCCAAAATTTGGGCTCTTTGATGTGCTTTGGAAAGAAAAACAATGCTATCTGTCCAAGCCCTCTGAAAGGAACAAAAATATGTCATTTTAAGGCATGAATTACTTGAGAGGAACAATCAATACATTTCACAATTAAAGACGGTCAAGAATTTTTGAATGTTTTGCTGGAAATTTTTGATTAAAAATTTTTGGAGACATTTGCCTGTTTCAGTGAAACTTTCTTTGAGAAAACTTCCTGAACTGTGTAATAGGTGCAAGGCAGGAGGGGGATAAAAGAAGAAGAAACTGATATTTGCTGTAGAATATTCAATAATCTAATAATATCTGTAGGAGATATCCTAGACCCCTTTCAAGCTTTTCTTTTGTCAATTTGGATTGAGTATGTGGTCCTGTCTCATCCATTTTACTCATTCTACTTTGGGATGAGTATAAAAAAAAAATACCTTAAAAGCAGTATCTGTTCTGGGTTTTTTGTTTGTTGATTCAGCTTTGAATGGAGATATTGCTTTATAAAACTCTTCAGCTGTAAATGAGACACTGACTTCATTGTCTCATAGTTAGGAAATTTGTTTAAGATGGAGGCATCCCAGGTTGGAATCTTTGGCCTGTAAATGTAGGGAAGCTTTTCAAGCTGCAATCACAGAAGTCATAACTGAGTAGCTAAACTTCTGTTTGCCCTCTCTTTTTAAGGTTTCTCGTCCATCACTCCAACAAATCTTGAAAGAGCTGATTTATGCAATGAGAGTTTTTGACATCTTTATTAAGTCCAGACACTTAATAAAGACATTCTTTCTACAATTTGATTAAACTGATGTAAAGGAGCACTTGTGTTATTTCTCTCTTTTTCCTGAAGATTTTTACAGATTTTCTTTTTTGCCTTCCTGTGACACTGCCCATTGCATCATTTACAGTATCTGCTCTCGCTTTCCACTGCAGTGGCTGTGGGAAATGCTTGTGCTTGTACAACTTGGCTTTAAGGAGGTTGCTATTTATATCTAGTATTTCCAGTCCAGTGTTTTCAAAGAAAAATGAGTAGAAATTAGACATAGACTGCAAATGACAGGGATTGTTGCTTGAGGTTGATATGAAGAAGTTTGTTCTGTCAGTGTCTATGCTGCACTTACTCCATGGATTAAGATGGTTTACTTTGAAAGATTACTCCCTGCCTTAAGTTCAGAATACTTACTGTTAGAAAGATAAAGAAGCCTGACTTTCAGAGGAAAGGTGTTGTGTATTTCTTGAAGGTTTCTCAGTTCAAGTATCTAAAAATTTCGGACTTCTACAATCTCTAATCACCTTCTGAAAGTCCAGGCCAGGATTTCAGACTTTGAGGCTAGCAAGCAAATGCCTTCAATTAGAGGTTTCAATTAGAGAATATTAAATTCTCTTCTGTAACAGGAGATGGTTTAGGAGAAATGGGAATAGCCAGGTGGGAGTAATTTGTTTTGGAAGAGTTGTATGTGGGAGCTCTGCCCAGCACTTTCTTTTATTATGCCTGTTTTCCTTCCATGGCTCAGGAAAACTCATATTCATGCACACTCTTATACTTCACTGGGATTCCCTGACTCGGAGACTGTCAGCATTGGCTTATTATACAAGCCCTTTGTTTTATCCTATGCAATACATCTCACTATACGCAATTTGGCCTCTTAACCTGCCATGAAATATTTCAAGGGCTTGTTGCTGGAAGACGCGTCTCTCTTTGCTATGATTTGTGCAGCCGTGGCTGCATTTTCATGACGGCTTATAATGATTCGTGGTGGGTTGCAATACAATGAACTCATGCCACAGAACAGCACACTGAAAAAGATCTTTCAAATTATTGTTCCAGTGCAAAAGGTGCCCAATCACCTTCCACCTGCGGATTAGTTGGTTGCTATAGGAACACACTGTAGCTTTTCAGTGCTGCGCTACTGTAGTGGCCAGATTACTGACTCTGACAAACACAATAGGGGAAAAGAATCACGGGTTATTAGTGCTGATGATGATGTGATGTTATAAACCTGGGGTGGCATAGAGCGGATGAATAGAGCAAAAGCCTTGAAACGCAAAGGACAGGAGGAGGAGAGGGAGCAGAGTGAAGTGGAGCTAAAGTCATCACTACGGAAATGTTGTCTTTGATCTTATTTTTCACTCTGAATAGTTATTTTCATAATATAATGCCAAATGCAAGCAATGCTATACCTGATGGCAGAGCCACTGGTCATGTCTTTGTGTTAGTAGGGGGCTACCCCTCCTCCCTTCTCTTTTCTTCCAGTGAGTACTGAAATCTGAACCTTTTCATTCCTGCAGGATTAACTCTGACCAAGGTCAGAGCAACTAGTCACCAATATTCTTCATGGGAGAGTCAGGCCTCTTGCATCCCCGGGAAATATCACCTGAAATATCCACCTATGCATGGGACTTTAACAGGGAATTTTGCAGTGTCAGAAATGTGTGGTGAATAGCTGAGATCAGATCTCTGTCTACTTTGGTGGCCATAACTGACACTCAGGAGTTTATGCTACTGACCACCCTCCTGCAGAGTGAGCTACCTGTGTGCTTTGTAGGGGAGAAATAACTGCGTGCAGCTCTGACTTGTAGATGGTCTAAAGTTCCCAGAAATAGTTTTGTTACCACTTGTGCTCGGGCAGGGTGAAGGAAAAGAATAAAATACATCCTTGTCCGTTGCTTGTGTGCCTTGAGGAAAACAAGCTGTGTTTAGTCACAAGTTCACCAGATGGTACTCTGGGGTTTATTGCTGTTGTATTACATTACTGCAATATATTAGACAAGGCGCAGTGATTCATTCTCTCTCCTCATTGCTTTAGGAGGCTCTGTTTCTCTCCTGATGGAAGCACAGCTGACCCTGCTGCTCATGACCCTTGAGACCCATGTAGGCTCCCTGTTGGTGCATGTAGGTCTCTCTCAAGGACAGTCAGGAAGGCCAGTTGAACAACAGCACCAAAACTGCAGAAAGATATGGCTTGCATTCATCTCTGCAGCCACAGAAGCATATGCTTAAGTCACTCCACCTTCTGATTAGCCAGCTGATTTGTAACTTAATTTTTTTCAACCCTGACTGCATCCTCCCTCCTTCTGTCTCCTACCCCACTTGTTTTGCCTTTGCATTGGGCCCTCCTCAGCCTCACAATTGGACCCGTGTGACCCTCTAAGCTGGGAAATGACATTGCTCAACCACTTGTTCACAAAATGAACTGAAGTACAGAGTTTGCACTATACTTTTAGAGCCCAATAACTATCAGAATGCCACAGAGAAGCATTGTTTTCCTCCACTTCTGCTACTCTGTAGGCTGAAACCCTTAGTCGAGTGAATTATGTGCTGACTGACACCTAACAACCCATAGTGGAGTGATGCCACATATGCATGCAGGGCACAGGTGCTGCTGTTGGTCAGCTGGACTGCCCCTGGGACCATCTGGCACCCCTCTTTGGCCTCCCTGTCTCCACCATTATGTTTACTGACCAGCTGCTTTTTCTCATTGCCATTGACAAAGCTTCCCAAGCCACCGTTTCCCCTTACTACTAGAAGAGACAAAGAAACACTACAGCCTTTCACCGTCTCCCAATGGCCTTGAGCTTCTGGTGCCCCGAGGCCCTGCCTTGGTTCGCAGGTTGCCTTCTGCTCTTCAGCACTGTTCTCGTGGTAGCTAGGACACTGATATTAGCTTCCCCACTGCCCTCTTGCTCTCCCTAGCCACAAGCCCAAGATTATCTATTCCACTTCTACAAATTAATGAATCAATGAGCAATACATGGAGTGACAAAACTTATTTCAGTTTTGCCTGAGACATCTCAGAGAGTGATGAAACAGGTTGGTCTGAACATGCTTGGATCAGAACTTTACCACAGGTGTTACTGTAATTTCAGGCAACTCAACAACTGCAAATTGGACCCTCTGTCCCTTAGATTATGCTTTTCATTTCATGATCCTCTGAAGGAAAATTAATTTCTTGGGCTGAGCTCCTGTCTGCAAACTAAGAGGGACAGGACAGACTCTGCCTGTAGTTTTAAATGGCTTTAAATGGCGACTTACAATGGAAATGGAGACAGACACCTAACCAGGGAAGTATGACAATGTAGCTCCAATAAAATAATGGGAAAATCTTCCATTACCATAGTCCTATGTATGTATGACCTTAGTAATGCCCAGGACTGCTATGGTAGCAACAGTGCAACACTCCCGTTATGCCTTATTTTTTTATCAACAATGTTCTCCTTCACTTTGACGTCAGCTTCAAGATTGCTTGCTGTGATGTGCTGCACCTTTCATATTTTCTTTCCAGTCATAATATTGCTTCAGTCGTAACCTCAGCACTTTGAGGAATAATTGTCCCTGACAAGGGGGTGAATCACTGGCAGAGAGTTGATAAGCATTACATACAGATGACAGAAGTCAGGACATATCGGATTACTGCTGTGAATATAATAAAAGAGAGCCTAAACACTTTGGCAGCTCAAAGACAAGCCATTTCATAACTCTCTAGTGGGGCTATTATCTTCCATTTACTGCCACTGATAACCAGGTTGCAACTGTCTCCCTAGGATCTAGTTACAATTCACTTAACACTCAGAGGACCAGACATATTGGAGGACACTCAGATGAGGATAATTTCTTAAAGATCATTTATTTTAAAATTTTTATCTTCCTTGCTGCCCTCTTTATAGTGCGATAAGAACTTAAATCAGGAAGCTTTGAACTTCCTCCGGGAAAGGAGAGTTCATGGTCATCTTCCCTTTAATCTTTTACTCCTGAGTTTCTTTTGAAGCCAGTCATTCATACCCAGCTGAATAAGTGACAAGCAGGTTTCCACCTTTCTTACTCTTGTAATACATGCACCTAGACCTATAAGCTTGTTCTAATACTGATTCCATTAGGTTTACATGTAGGTGTTATGTTTTTATTTTTGTAGCCAAGAAGGGGCACCTGAGCTTACAAATCAGGGCATGTTGGTGTGTATCAGTAGCAGATAATTTACAGCAGTGCCAATTACAATCCACATTGACGGAATCTGGATACAGATGATATTTATATGCACCGTGTGAGACTTTGCTTCCAAACCTCAGTGCCTAAGTTTAACACTTCAGGCTCTTAGATATCAAAGTTCTCTCTTTTAGGCTAAAGACAAAAAGAATTATTTTGCTATGGCAGAAATCTGGCAAATGACCAGTGAGTCTCCTTACTATCCAGCACACCATTGAGAAATATTTATCAAGCTTAGGGATGAAACCCTCTCTGTGTGAAGTGAAACTTTATATTCTGCAAAATTTTTCTCTTGGAGCAATACCATGAGCAGCAAATGTGATCTCTGCTCAGCTTTCAGCATATGACGTGGTTTTAGATGCAAGACAAAAGCCGTTTCCCTCTTTCTTGGGCTGAAGATATGTATATACATCTGTAGATGGGAGCCTTATTTTGTAAGTTTGGCCACATAAATGCATACCTGGATTCTAGTCTGCCAGAGCCCCCTTCACAGCCACTGGGTGAAGAATATCTTTGCCAAAGATGAACCAGGAGGATGGGAGGGCTTTTGAGGACAAGTGCTATTGGCAACTCAGAGGTTGCACAGTTGTAAATGTATTCGTAGACCCCATGTAAAAATATTTTCCTTACATTCCCGTTGCTGGAAGCTCTGTGAAGAAGCCTCTCTACATGTGTTTGAATAACCAGATTTGGTGAACTAGGAACTAAAACATCCTTCCCCCTCTGCTGCTTACACCTTTATCCCCCAGTGCAAACTTTACGTCTTAGCTGGCCAAAATTAGGTCCTTACTGTTTTATATAAACCAACACAAATCTCTTTGGAGAGAAGTTGAATGGGGCTTTTTTAAACTACAAATAAAAAGTCATGCTTAAAATTGCCTTTTCACTATGATTTGCATCCCTGTTTGATTTTTCACGGCACAAGCCCTCTTCTGCTACAGAGAACCAATAAAGGACAACAGCAACTAAGGAGGGAGGAAAAAAGTTCAGTCGCTGAAACAGTAATTCCAAGTGGTTTCTGTTCAGGACTGCTGGATCTTACCACTAACTTTCTAGCAGTCAGGGAAAGCCAACTGAATACCTTTCTGCCCTGCTTTATCCATCTGTAAAATAAGGGTGATCAATCTTACCTGCTCAACAATTTTGTCACATGGTGCAACCAAGTAATATCTGTAAATTGCTTTAAGATGTTGAGATCAAGGGAATGATGGAAGTGCCAAGTGTTGTTGTTGTTACTGTATTAACAATGTTGGCTGTTTTCACTGTTCATATGGTAGCCTGGCTGGAATTGGGCAGGAAGCCCAATAATACCAGCAACCAACAAGAAACTAAAATAAAATGTTTTACTTAATGAGCGCCTCTGTTTAATCAGAAGCCTGTGTAATTATGTCACAGAGGGCTAAGGATCTAATGTTTTTCTAATACATTTGCTTTTAAAGGGACGATTAACCCTGCATATTTCAAGATGATAGGCTGCTGTTTTGTTCAGTTCCAGTTACTTTTTTCTGCATTCCCTGGTGGGTCCAGACAGAACCTGAGAGTCAGAGGGTATTTCTTAATTGCACTATAACTATCTTGTATGTCTGATGCTGGAGTATTTTCTAAAGACACAGGTTATTAGTCCTGGGTTGGATGGGTTTGCAAGAGAATTCAGATGCTGAATTCATTCTATTTTGGCTCTTCTGAGGCATGGCATACATTACAGAAAGCCCTCAGTATGTCTGCCTTAAACCATCAATATTCTTAGAAGACAGTTTGGCCAGGAAGAAGGAATAAAACTATACCTTACCTTGAATCAAATAAATCCTGTTTTAAGTATTAAAGATTGTTTTCAGTTTACTTCTAAAAGGTATGTTTCCACACACATTTTGCAGTATCTGTGTACATGTCTCTCCAGTTAGTACTTTTCAAATGTTTTGAAGAGAATAAAGAGCAAAAAAGCTCTTTATCTCCTGAAGACAGCCGTCTTGAGATACTAAACATCACTCTATATTGAGATTCCAAGGAAGATATTTATGCTGTAAGATATGGAGGGAGTGATTTTATGTCATATATATAAGATTCTCTGATCTACCCCTCTGTGAAGAGGTTAGATAAACTACATTATTTTCACACCTTATAGATGTTTGATCATTTCTGGTCTTAAAGATCTCGAGGGTAGAAGATCCCATGGGCCCTCCACGGAGCTTATCCCCAGCACTTTGCCAGTAAGGACATTTTCTAATATCTAAGCAGGCTCTTCCATGTCACGTTTTGGTTCATCACAATGAGGATGGAAGGCACATTATTGCCTTCCCCTTCCTCTAGCAGGTAGCCCCATACATGAACATCATGTGTTTATAGTGAGATGACATTTACTGGCTGTTTGTTCAAACTCTTTCACAACATATTTTATGTTTGTGTTTAGGTGTGAGAATGGTGAGAATGAGATACTTTTTTTTGTATAGTATGGTAGTCCTACATATTCCTTGATTGCTGTAAATTGCTTTTAAAGGGAAAAAATTATCTCCTATTGGAAACAAAAAAGATTTACCTCCTTTTATATCAGCTATTGGCCACATGGGAATTTGGTAGGAAGGAAAGAGTTAATAATATGATTATCAGGTCAGCAACGTTGAAAGGCTCTTCCACTTTGAAAACCATTTTCTTAATTATTTTATGTTAACACTTAAATGCATAGGAAAAAATCACGTGTAATCTGAAACCTCAGACATGGGGACAGGACTGGATTGAGATAACATTAAAGATTTTATTGCTGTTATATTATAAATTATTTCTATTATGATGGCCCTATGGGTATTACATTCTGTCAGTTCGCTTTCACTGTTACATCACTTAATGTTATTAACACACTTTAGGGTATAACATTACAGTTTTATTGTGGAAACCTTAAACACTTACATCCAAAGTACTGAATCAAGTTATTATCCTAGCTGACCAGATCTGGTCTATTATCATTTTATCACTCATAAAAACCTGTGATTCAATTTGATTTAACACTTGAGGAAAAATCATGGCTTATATATGCTTAAACCTAGTTGCAATATTAATACAAAGCAACACATGGATGACTTCATTTTATTAAAGTTGAGGTAGCCCTGGGAACTGCATTTATGATCTTTACGCCACACGAGAAATTTGATCTGACCTGTTGCCATTTGTGATTCACTAGTAAACTGATAAGGTTTTCTTACCAGCATATTAAAGAATTGTGAACATTTTACCTTTCTTACTGCATTCATTATACACTCAGAAACCATATATTGATCACAGTGTGCTAACCAAGGAAAAAGGTATCTCTCCCTGTCTTGGAGTCTTACCTTGTAGACTGGAAAAATGTTGCACTTTGAAAGGTGATATGTGCTCCACTGAGTTTAATATTAGAAAAAAATTAGGCCCTTGTTTCTGTGTTTGGAGTGTAAACACTTCTCTGTGCAAAACAACTATGTTGTCTTCTGTATAGGCCAGCAAAGGTCTTTAACACTTGCACAATGTTTAGAGGCAGAGGAGGTTCCACTGTAGCATTGCGCAGACAGTGATTATTGGTTTTGGTTTGCTGGCTGAGTCAAAAGAAGAATACGTTGCTTGGCACTGCCTGAAACATTTCCTATCTTACTTAGGTTATCTGTTGTTTCCTTTGAGGAGAAGGCAGAAAACTGTATGTGAAATTTAAAGTGTCTTTTGGAAATGAAAGATCAGGATGTTTTAAATTTTGACAATGTCAAAATGAAACATTTCATTTTTTCCACTTCAGGGGGAAGAGGAAGACAAGACTATGCTGGTGTGGAAAAGCAGTGCTGAATGACCTTAGCAAGAAGTTCTGGTCCTGCAGCCCATTTCCCACTGAAGTCAGAGGAAGGAGTTTGCTCAGCCCAACATCCAGCAGTTCACCAATGCAACGACATTCCCAGGTAGTAGGGTGGACGCACTGAGCCAACCAGTCCCGTTCTGGCATGCGCACAAAATCTCCCTAGCAACAAAGATGACAGCTTGGTAACAGCAGCTGCTGCTTAATGGAAAACATTAAAAAAATAACTCATTCTAGATCTATGTTCCCTCTTTGCATTTTCATATTTATCACAAAAAATTGTTCTAAGGAAAAACCCCACCATCTAGAACTTTAAAGAGATTTAAGGCGTGAGGGTCAGACTCACAGCTGTACATGTAAAGAGATGAGCTTCAAAAGCTAGGAAAAATGTGACCATGCAATTCTGACACACAAGTTTACCTTTTCAGCCACAGCTATATTGTTTGTGACTTAACAAGTGGGCCTATGTACATGTTGTGGGAGTGGTGTGGATGTGCAATTATTTATTCTTGCATCAAACATGAGGGGAGGTCAAATGTGGCCAAATGTGTGTTAAATTCCAAGTCAGCATTTTTGGTTATTGTTGCTTGAAGTATATCCATTTCTGCTCAGAGGTGGGCTCACTGGAAAGGAATTAGTATCCTAACAAAAGCAAAAATCTTCCCTTTTTATTGTTCAATAAAAGCAAACCCCAATTTTTTTTTTTTCTTCTGTTGCAAGTGTTCTGGAAAAGTCCAATGAAGACATGAAGAAAACCGTATGGCAGCTTCCCCAGGTAAAAAATAAATCAGAGCAATGCTACCTCACCATGTGAAATACACAAATTAGGTGGAGATACATTAACTAGTGTCATTCATCAGTCTGAAGTGATACAATTTATTATATGATAATAATGGCCATAGTTGTATAAGTAGTAAAGGTAAAATTACATCATAACTTGCATTAGCAGTATGAGATTATATCCTGATTAATACACAGTTAACTTGTCATGTGTACAAGGCATGTGTTTGTAGGTAGACAGATGGGTTACACTACATCTCATGCTCACATATGTAGCATTTATCACTTTCTCCTAACTTTCTCCTATATCTCCAGAAATTATATGGCTACATCCACTAAAATCCTTAGATACCCTGCCAGCTTAATGCAGAGCCACCTAGAGTCATGACTAAGAGACCCTTGGAGATGACCACTGGGAAATCTTGAACACATGCATGCATCCTGTTCCTCTCTACAGATAGGGAGCCTCATCCACGGCTCCAGGGACACTCCCTCTGAGGTGAAAGCAACAACCTTAAGTGCTCTTCTGCTGGCAGGCACCAGTCACCTGAACTGTTTTCAGAGTTGTATATCACAGCTCCTACTCCCAAGAGAAAGCCCCCAACACACTAAATGACTGTGGATGAGGAATTCCTTTGCTCCTTCTTTATTCTGATTTTGCAGGGGAAAGTAATTAAGCTACAGGGACAGCTGAGAAGGATTTTTACTTTTAATTGCAATTATGGATGGAGGTGCCTCAACTTCACATGAACTCCTCTTTAGATGCAGAACTGCATTACTTGTCCACGTGCTGACACTCAGGTTTGCCCATCCATATGTTCCCTCCCTCTGTTTTTTTTCTGTTGAGTGTGTGTGTGTGACTACACATCTGGGTGTATGCAAACACATATAAAATAGCGAGGTATTTAACACTGTTGAAGGGCAACAAAGGACATCCAAGATTTAATCTCTGTTTGATCACAAACTCAATGTTTGTCCTTGAGAAGCTCATTTTAATTTCTCTTACTGGATTTCTCAGTCTGAAGTGGGGGGAAGGGATAATATGTTGTTATGCTAGCCTACCTCATGCTGTATGTGATATTCAATTAGCTGTTTGAAGTTGTAAATTGCTGAGTGATGATAGAACATAACTTTTCAAAATAAATGGCATAATTTTTTTTTTTTTTTTGCACACTTTTTAGTACTGAAATCTACCAGAAAGGGTTGGCTGACTTTGATCCTTCCTGTGCTTGATTTTCATGTTTGATGGTTCTCCCCAGTTCCAACACCAAATGATGGTCATTTTTCAGCACTTTCAATTTAGAAGCAAAAGCTCATATAATAAGGAAAAAAATCTAATCATTTTGTTATCTTGAAATATCTTTTCCAGCTGACAATATCAATTACTTCCTGATTTGGATATAGGGGACCCAGCATTTGGGAACATGCAGATTTTGAGTCCCAATTTTGCACGTCTTTAATGTTGAAGAGTTAAAGGGAACCATATTATATTTGAATCCAACTGTTAGAACACTTTTAAGTTCCTCAGAATTACTTCTGCTGAATAGAACTTGGCAGAGTAGAAATACTGTTAAAATCTGTATGGCTACAAAATATGCTGTTAGAAAATTAATACATAGTAAACATGCTTGTATCAAACAGTTCCGGGACAGATAGTGCAGTTCATCTTTTCCATCTCTGACTTTTTTGATTCTGTGATGATTAGCTAAGCTCATTTCAGATTGTATTTCTCCTGTCTAGAGTAGACATTTGACTCCGTCCTGTACAAGGAGTCTATTTTTGTCATCAGGAATTCACATTATTATGCTCTAGTCTCCATTTTCAATATATCCTGAGAGGTACCATCAGTAGATGATGCTACAGAAAGCTAGCCAAGACTTCATTTACACAAGTAAAAATGAAAAGTGACATCAGCATTTATTTGAGATTTAGGTCCTGATATAACAAAACTCAAATAAGTTTTTACATTAGCATTAAGCCTGTATTTGAGTGCACATTAGGCCTTAGACTAGCATAGGAGAGACCAGAATCTGGCCTCCTCCCTTTGAAATGTAACTAAAAACTCATGTATTATTAAAAATAAAATCATTCTTTCTCATTCTTCAGGAGGCATTTTTGTGTCTCTTGAAGTACTTCAAGATGACAGAGGAGAGAGACTTTCAATTGCACCAGCTGAAATAACTGACATGTTCTTCACTTGTAAGAGTGAATTTAAGATTCAGTGATACATCAGTGCTTACACTGGCCATGGGCAAAGGTAGGAGGAAAACAGATAATTTCCTTTGTTGGTAATCTCACTATTAAAAAGAATTATTGAGTCTGAAAGTGTAAGTAATGTAGACTTGGGGCATGTTGAGAATTAAGGAAAAACACTTTGGGTTGAAGTAGTTAATTGGCAAGTCTGAAGCATTTCAATGTTAAACCATTAAACATAAATTAAAAAGAATGTAATTACATTTAAGACAGACGTCTACTTCAAAACAAAAAATTGAAAAAAAGTCCCTAAATTAAAAAACCCAATCATGCCATTCTCTAGATAATGTTTTGAAGGGGGAAAAAAAGATAAATAAATAGTCCAATGGATTTCACATTGCTAAATCGGTATTCTTCCTGAAAAAAAAGTTTTGTGCAGAACTTTGTCCAAGCACGCAATTAATTTTTGCTGTTGTTTAGAAGACATCACAGCTCACACAAAACCAGCATAATCACTGGCTCACACCTGTGCTAATTCCCAAATTACCCTCCCAAGGTCTGCAGCCTTCCCAAAACAGACACAGGTAACTTCTCAATCACAAATACCTGGTTTGCCCTCTGAGTGGTTCCCTACCAAATAAATTAGAAGGCAGCACACTGTACAGTTAGCACCAGCTCCACTGTCTCGGAAGACTAGACACTTACTACTTAATTTTGCTTTTTGAAATTCCCTCTCAGCCCCAATTATTGACGTCTAGGCAGGAAGCCTGTGAGAGCTTAGAGGATCTGACATCCATGACTAAGACAGTTAATACGCTTCGTCAGAAAGCTACTAACACAAGCCAGGTAGCAGCTCGCCTGTTAGCATTACGGAGCAGGAATTGAAGAGGCTTGGGGTGCATCCTTCAAGCTTCAGGAGCTGCTTTGCAATGTTTTGGAGCAGAGACCATGCAAGGCAAACGCAAAAGATTATCCCCCCCTCCTCCAGTCCCCATCAGTCCCCAGCCCAGCCTGTAATTTGGCAAGATGAATGAAGTGTTTTCGGAGTGTCATCACTTCTGCCTCTGGCAGATTTGCTTCCCCAGTCTGCCTTTCGCCTTTTGGACCTGTCACTCAGCCCTTTGGCAGAGGGGAGGAGGGGGAGGGAGGAGGAAATCATCTCTTTGCTAATCACCTATCACAAGCAATGAAATCCCGCAGGCTCCATGCCAGCTAGGTACATTTCAAAGGGAAATGGAGGGGGGCAAAGTGTCACTCAAGGCAGATATTTATGAAAGATGACAGTTTGCAAATATCTCAATCTTGGACAAGGCTGCTCCAGTGACACAGAGGAGTGTTGCAAAATTGGAAGAGTCAGCAGCCAACATTTATTTCATCAGGACCTGTCCAATCTTCAGTGATCGCTTGACAGTCTGGGGATTGCTGGCACAAGCCAGCCTCTTTCTATTGGTTGCTTTCATTTAGTTTGCATGGATCAGTCTAAAGAGTTGTAATAAATATGTAAAGAAGGATAAAAGGAGTGGGTTTGCCGAGCTGCATCCTCAATGGAAGAACCGGCACAAAGCTGTGCTACCCTTTTTAGCTATGCCAAATAGCAACAGCAGTAATTACATCTCTATTGATCGTTACTGCATGAGAACAATGAGATGTAGGCCCTATCTCACTCGTGGAGACCCCCCGCGACTGCCAGGCTCTCCCCATTGCCACCAGCAGCTGCCACAGCAGTGCCCCCTCCCCAGCTATCAGCGTAGTACAGGAGAGACACCCCCCAGGCCTAGGGGGCTGCACTGAAAAGTTGCTGCTTCTACAGAAGTCTGGAGAACGTTTCAGGAACTCATTTCCACAGCTCTGTGTGACCTGAAGGGCTTGCCAGGCCCTGGACTGCCCCTCCCACCCTCCGCACCCTGAGGTAACACCTCTGTGGAGGGCGGGGCACAGCTGCCAGCTGCTGGCACTGAGTGGCTCAACCAATCAGAGAGCTCTAGTGCCATCACATGACCAGCGCAAGGGGTTTATTCCCCCTGTCCTGCTTCACTCAGGCCTCTCCAGGAGGCTGCAGGGGCTGGGTTGAGATATGGAGGTTGACTCAGACGATGAAGGGGATTTGTTGCACGGCACAAGTTGTGTGTCAGGTATGACCGCAGCTGTGTGTACGGCAGCCAGGGGATACAGTTACTGCAGGGAGGGAGGTCACAAGGCCCCGGGAAGCAGAGGATTAGAGGACCAAGCAGGTAGAAGGGGGAGAAACGGTGGTAAGGGAGACAAGCTGTGTTCACATGCAAGGGAATGGGGTCAGAGCGGGGCGAGGGCTGCTGGCGGGCTGTCCTGCTGCAGGCTTTGAGAGCCCCCTCAGACGGGGAAAGGCACATCCCAGTGCTGAAGTGCCGTTGCCCTCAGCCGTCCAGCAGTGAATTGCTTCTACAGGGGCTGGTTCCAGCACTGGCTCTCTGCCTTGTTCTGTAGCATCTGTAGCTTTGAGGACCTGAATTTCTGATCATAGGGTACGTGCTTCTGCCTTATAATTGCCTCTGTCATTTTATTTGCCTCTGTTACAAGCTAATTCGGAGGAGAGTAATGCAAAAATGCTGTCTCCTACAGGAACAATAGCCCAACAGATTGAATTACTCTGCTGTGGGCTGAGAAGCAGCAAACAGTTTCTGAAATGCTGTGTTAGAAAGGTCTAAAGTAAATGCAGTTGTTGACAGCAGCAGAGGAACAAATGCAGCTAGTTGGCACAAAGACTGGAATTTCCAAGTGAAGACATTTCCTTTCTTGTAATTAACAATGACTTGTAGATAATAGCTGGAATAATCCTATCTCAATATTCACTATTTTCATGGTCAAATATAAGGCCTAAAAGGAGTGGCTAATTCAGCTACTTGCTATGTGGTGTTTTCTTGAATCTCATGCACTAAGGGTATGTGTGTGTGTGTGACTCATGGAGAGTAACGTGGATGGAGGTGGATTATGTTAGCAGAATGCAAAACTGCTCTTCTGTTTTAGGGTGTTTTAGCAATTCAATTGAAATGGATTGTGAATTCAATTAAGGGCCTTGTTCTTCCTTTCTTTATGCCTTGCATATCTCAGAGTTTTGCATAATTTAAACTAAACTGTGGCATAAAACAGCACCCTTATTTGAGTCATCAAAAAGTAAGTGTTTTCTCTGAGCTCTGGAGTTCAATCAAGATGCACATGGGTGAAAAGTAGTAAGATGCTATAGAGCTCCTGATGAGAGAAGCTACCATTGCTTTTGGTCTAGTATATTGCTAGTAAATTTTAAGACAACAGATAACTCATGGATGTCAGTAGGACTGTATTATTCTTCAAAATTAATAGTGAAAGGAAAAGAAATGTACTAACAAGGTCTGCCTGTTCGGAGTCCAACAATGTGAAGTGGGAGTATTCACCAGAGGTTCTTAGAAGTGCAGCTTGCTTTTCATAAACACTCAGTTCAGTGGTGTTTACAGGTGTGCAGAGGCCAGTATACTTGTGATGTAGGCCCTAAGGTTAATTTCATGCTAGCCAGAATGGTAAAAGTTACAGTCTTCTGCATTGTCTGCTGTGCTAGCCTGTTCAAAACTGGCATGGAGGATCCTCCTCCGCAAGTTTCTCTCTTGGCCTCTGCTGGCAGCCCACAGAAAAGCTGGTCAGCTGAGTGGGTGGGTTAACTGAGGGAGAGGTTAGCACCCTCCTTTCTGTTATGGATATCTTTGCCAAAACAAATTATTCTTACCCAAGGATTCCTGGGTAAATCTTCCATCACTAGGGGAAAAAAAATGAAGTGCTGTAAAAGGCTAGTTAATCACTTCATACCCTGCAAGGAGCAGAAGGCCATTCCAGAGTAATTGGAGTTATCTTCATTATTCTTATTTTCAATTACATTTCAAAATCAAATAACAACTTGCCTTTTAGACAGTTTCATGATCTAAATCCCAGGTCTATAATTTTTACTTAGTGCTTACTTAGATAAAAGTTCTCCTTGATTGTAATGGCCTCTTAGCTTCTCAAAGAACCTTGCTGAAAAAAGAAATTTAAAAAGTTTTGGTCTGTGAAATAGCAGAATCCCAAGCTGTCCACACAAATGCACATGTAGTTCTTGCAAGTCACCTGTCCTGTTATTTAAATCTATATTCAAATAACTGCTTTTCAGGTGCCATCTTGACACCAATTAAACATACAGCTGTGCATCTGTTCCTGCATAGGGATAGATTACTGATGTGTTTTAACTCAGGCCTTTGCTGTTACTGCAGAGTAAGCGGAATGATTCTTAATAATTATTAAACAGTTGATGAAAAAAAATTAATGGCTGCATCTAAACTATCTGAAGCAGGTGCACAGTCTTGTTGTTTACTGGCCTTCATGGAGGTAGTTGGCTGTGCACTGGTTCAAGAGCTAGTGGACTGATGTTAGCATATGCTGAAGTGTGCAGGGAAAATGTCCTCAGATTTTTGGTTCTGGGGTGCAATGTAAGAATTATGGTTATCCTCTGGATAAGAACTGCAGGCCTCTCTTATGGAGACATCTTACGGAGACCTCTCTTTTGTAAGGTTTCCAGTTATTTTTCTCAAGTGTTCCTGTACGTACGAGTCTGCACATACACGTGTGTCTGTATGTGCATATATCCTTATGACAACACTAACCATCTTGGCAAGATAGACACCAGCTAGCAAGAAGGTGCTTCTGTTTCTCATATCAACACAATTCCATCTCTCTTCAGAAGGCATAAAAGTGATACAGTCTATAGAAGGTTATGTGTCTGCATGTGTCTTCATACCGCATACTCGGTCCCTTAGTCCTCTGAAATCTCTTGCCTTGCAGGAAGGAAGGGTACTTCAAAAAAAAAAAAAACAAAAAAAAAACACCCCAAAAAAACCAAAACCCACAACCAAAACTCTCAATGTTATTCAATGGAATTAATCCCACAGGACAGGAATTCCCATACAGGTCAGGAAAAAAAAAACCACCTCCTTTTCTGAATATCACTTTTCATATGGTAAATCCCTCAGAGTCTTTATTGTGGAATGAATAATAGATTAATCATTCCTCTGTGTGCAATGCCGGGGCTCTCTAATGTCACTGATTATTCTATATTGAATAAATAGTGTTGCTAGGTTGATATGTTTAAGGCAAATGAGATGCTTATTGGTATCCAAGAAGCCAGTTAACAAGACCCATTTTCCTCCATTGACTTCTACTCATGTATTAATGAGGTTCAAAAATGTCTTTTCTGTGTGTATCAGATAAACGTGCCTTTGTTATTCCCAAGAAGCACACAAATATTTGCTCCATTTATGTTTGTATTAATGTGTCACTGAAGCTAAATCTTCAGAAAGGGAGTAAATACCATATCCATTAAGCCACTTAAGGGGTGAGTTCTGCAAAACTGTGCTGCAATTGTTGCCATGGCAAATATCCATATTTAGGGAATTGTGTGCCATCAAATCTAGCATAAAGGACCAGAAGAAGAAAATGGACTTCTCCCCAGACAACTCTCACCTATGTATGTGTATTTAAAAAGTTTCAGTGGCTGAATGGACTCTGTATTGAATAGTAATTTGAGTGCAAAGTGAGAAAATGCAGTACAACCCAGAGAGCACACAGAGGGAGGAAGAGAACAGTGAATGACAAGAAGATTAAACAGGGCTCAATAACTGTTAGGTGTAAGTATCAAGATTTCCTGGGCAGAGGGGTGCACTGTTTTCCCCACTAAAGATGAGTAAAGATGTGCCAGGAAATTGAGTCTTGTGCAGTGTTTGTTATGCTAGTCCTTTTCCTTTGCCCCAAAGTAGTCTTCAGTAGGCAAATGTGTTTTCTTTTCATTGACATGTGAGTTTTGCTTTTTTTGTCCTTGACTTTTCATGCAATGTCTGTGGGTGTTTGCAAAACTGTTAGGCTTGGGAACTGGCAGATCTCGCAACTGTAATCTTTACGGTGGGAAGTAGATTTACCTTATCTTGAAATCACAGGTAGGATTAGGTAATCTCTTCCATGATTTGGAGTGATTCTTTTTGTTTAACCTGCTTAAAACAGTTTTATCTGTAGCAATGAAAATGCCAGCAGACTTTCAAGTAGGAAGTCTGGAGAACCGCATTTCTAAAGTTTCAAGTTTAAAAAACAGGAAAAAAAAATTGACTGAGAAAGTGCAGTTTTTTCTGTGGTGTTATGACACAATCCATTTTGATTTGTAATTGGAAAATATCTCTAAATAATCAATTTAAATCTTAGTGTGTCTTCCTTCTGTCAAGATAAATGAGTAAATTAAGAAAGGTATTAAGATTGTTTCTGTGCTACAACATTTTGCAACATTATAAAATGAAAATATTGGAAGTGACTTCTAAGATAGTACCTCTAAGTTTTGGCTTTACTTGAACACTTTGTGTGGTTAGATTAACTTGAACACTTTGTGTGGTTAGATTAACTGAATGAAAGAAAACCAATAAACATGCTTTAAAAATAACCTAACAAGGTCTAATATAAAATCTTGACTGACTTCATGCCTGTTTAGGAATGTGGACATCTTGGGGTTGAATGGAGAATGACTTACACATGGATGTTGGGACAAGGGGGAAAAGATTAATATATAGGAAAGCCAAGAAGTTTACTCCTTTTCTCCACCTGCCTGGAGCAAATTTCCTGAAAATATCTGTAAATGCTGTATAATGGGAAAGCAGACTTGGGCCCATACTGTGCAGGAAGCTCCAACCTTTGTCTGCAGCACTGGATACAATACTATCAGGATGGTGGCAGTGAAGGGTATCTTTCTGTATAAATCCAGATCCCTTTTTTCTTTTTCTGGTGAGAGGGAAAGGGGAGACTGGGGACCAGGTTGAGGAACACCTGGGAGCCATATGGAATTTACTGATTTTTTTAATTAAAATTTTGTAGCTCAGTTTCAAACATTGCAATAACTTAATACAGAGTAAAACTTTACTGGATTCAGTGCAATAAAGTCCCCTGAATATTCACACGTTGCCTACAAATGGCAATTGTCTTCTAATGCAAGCTGAAAGAATTGCTGTTTCTCTGTGGCCCTGATCCAAATCCACAAAGTCGGTAGGGGGGCCTCTGGCCTCCAGATCAGGTCTGCAGCCCTGTTGATATCTCAGACCTTCCTGAGTGTTTTGAAAATGTATAAGACCAAAAATATGATTCCTTCTCCAGACATTGGAATGTTAGCAAAGAGTAGAGGTCAGACTCCTCCAACTGATACTTTTGTTTACAATCCATATTCAAGAAGGGGGTCTATTTCCATGTGTAGCTTGGTCATACCCAGACTCTTATGTAGACCTATATGGGGAAATTCCAGATGGTGGAAATACCATGAGAAGAGGTTTACTGTCAACATGCCCAAATGTCTGGTAAAATATCAGTACATAGGGAATCATTCTCAGTCCTGGTTCAGACTCCTGCCTGAGTGTAATCGGCTTCAGCTCATTGCTTTTCCAAGTTAAGGCTGACTGGATTGAGCCAGAGGTTTTCCAACAACAGACCAAACACCCAAGCTAAGCTCCTCCTGGTTTTGCTTCCCTAAGTCTTTTATTTCTTGGGTTGCTAGAAAGGATCCTGTGCCGTGCTGAATATCACTGATTAGAAGCTACCTTTTCAATTGCTACTATAAAGGCAGAGCAGGATTAGTTAGATATACTAAAATATGGATTTAATCTTCATTTCCAACTGGTATTCTTGTGGCATGAAAATTTTAGAAATAGTAATTTTCACTCCTTTTCATCTAATGTTTTATCAGAAATACAGGAAAGAAAAAAGCAAGAAAGACATATTCTCACTTTGTTTTCTGTATCAGGCAGTTAGAAGTAACCAGTTCCTTGTAATAAAAGTTGGGTTTTAGGAGATTATTTTAGCTCAGTTTCTCATCAGGCTCTGAAAACTGAGAACATAAACCACATTTGCATCTGTTTTTGTGTGATAGAGTATTTCTTGTTCCACAGTCTAGGGTGTTCATATCCTGGGAGGTTTCTGAGTTGAGATGTGTTTTAAAAAAAAAAAAAAAAAAAAAAAAAATTCAAATTCTTACAAATGGCTGGTTTGGTTACTTCTCAAAGTTGTTTTAAACTGGGGTATCAAATACAAACCTGCTTAAAGATTTCTGATCATCTGAAGTTGACAAGCCAGTGCTATGACCTGTAGAGCCGTTTAGCTTGCTACCTGCAGTGTCTGTATTTTGCAAATAAACTGTAACTCTGTCAGGGACCAGACCTTAAATCTGAACTGTCCGTAACTTTTAGAGAGTTTGAAATCATGTATTATGTGAGCCTGTTTCAAATGACAGTACAGTATCTGGCTTGTAAACAGAGTAATGCAGTCCTAGAAAATCACATGGTGTATTTTCTGAGATGACTGACAGTCTTGCAGGTACCTATAAGCGCTTAGAACCTAATGAAAACCAAGCCTATAGAATGCTCCATCTCATTTCTCCTATCTTAAAAGGCATACATGTCACATAGGTATGAAAGGATGTGAAAAGATAATTACACAAAAAAGGCAAATGTGATTGTGGCGTTTATTGCAGGGCACAGAGGGGAGACAAAACTTTGGGGTCTGATTTTTTTTTTTAACTTTTTTTATCCGTATGCAATTACATAAGTCTACTTCAGAGAGAAGCAGGGTATGAAGCAGTAGTTTGAGATTTTGTGATGGAGATGAGCAAAGCAATAGGTAGAAGGAAGGACACTCACAGAAAGGTTATTCTGCAGATTAAGTGGTTACTGCTTATTTTGTTATGAATTTCTTGTACACCTAGGGCAGGAAAGCAAAGGGAAGTTATATCCCTGATTTGATTCCTCAGAAGTGTATAGAATAAATTACATCTAATGACTGTCTTTAAAAAAGAAAATAATAAAAATGCAAGACTGCCACCAATGTCTTTGAAACACATGCTTTGAGAGTTTGTGTCGGTGAGACTTAACTTCCGAGTAGTCCACTGGAGTCAGTCAGAACGGCACAGATGAATGTAAGGGGGAGGGCAAGGCTCACTAATTGAAAACTGGGAGCACTTTGCAAACACTATTACATGAAATGTGAGAAGTGTAACGTGGCAGAAACAAGGCAACGCCTGGTGTAAGCAGTTAATTGTGTTGTACAGTGGTGTGTTAGACCAGCACACTCTGTTAGAATCTGATCTACTGCCATTTCCAGCCTCCTCATCGCCTTGATGACTTGGGTTACAGAGATGACCATTTGGGTGAGAGTGTCCCGTGGGGAGCCAGCTTGCATTAACCCGAACATTTCCTCTGTTTGATGTGCCTTTATCATACTGCAGCAGCTCAGTGGCTCCGGTTATTTTTTTACTAATGCACAGCAGTGATTTGTTAAAAGAGAATTTATTTAATTCAAGATGAATATGGGCTTTTACGTTAAAAGCCCCAGCTAGTCTTTACCTGTAAATGAGGGAGGCTTATTTGTCTGCTAATGTCAGTATCAGCTGTGGGCCAGAAGTGCTGTTTTCTGTAAATATCTTTTAGAGTTCACATGTTTTTATTCAGGGGAAAAGGGGAACAGAGAAGAGGAGGTTTCTTCTTCACAAAGTTACTAAAACAATCAGGTAATGATTCTCCAGCACTGCCTTAATGCTGCTGTTACTGTTTCAGCAATAGCTGTAATCACATACAAAACCCAATATTGATGTAGTTAGCTCCATCTGTATGCTTCTCTGCTGTAGTATCAGAGACTGATCTCTGAAGTTCAGGAAATGCCACCTTTTATTCTAGTGTAGTCCTAAACTTTCTGCAGTTCTGTGTCCATGTTCCCACTTTGAAAATAGTTGGTATTGTTTGGAGATTGGGGTCCTGAATTTATGGATTGTAAAATCCCAACTACAAGAACCGATTTTAAAACTGCAATTCTTGAAAAGAACATGTAACTCCCTAATTTTCCCCATTTCTATTACTGTGCATATTACAAAGAGTCAAGAAAACTAGTATGTGTCTGGTTACAGTGTAGGCATTAATAATTAAACTGATGCAGAATATTTTGATATTTGAGGAACGTTTGCCAAAACAGCCTTGCTTTATGTTTAGGAAATAGAAGTGTAGTTGTTTTGTTTGGGTGGTTTTGTTTTTGTTTTGGTTTGGTTTTTTTTTTTATGTGGGGTGGGAAGTAGAAGAGTGTATGTGAATGTTTATCTGTGTCGATGCCATGGATAATTTGAGGCTGTTGTTCACTATTGTTATATTCAAATTCTAAGCATTCTTGCTAGGGCAGGTTATGTGGCTTCCAAGCCCAATAGTTCCTTCAGGACCTCTAGGAATAACTTGGATCAGCTCCAGACATTGCAATCCTTAGCCCTGAATGGCAAATGAGCATTCTTATTGTGGGTTTGCAGATACTCGCACAACTTATGCTACCACCACGGATTTGCATTTAAGCCAGTTTAACTAAGCTGTTCTTTCTCTGTTGCTTTACTGGATTGCATCTGTAGTCAGACAGTTGACTGCCTGTGTAGGTGTGGCAGTAAACCCAGGTCAAGGTACAACAGCCCTGTTCCAGGAGAAATAAAAATATTTTAATAACTGAGTACTGATAGATTCATTGTTCTATACTAATGTGCCTATATGCTTCTGGTCTCATAATTCAGGAAGAACAACTGTATTGCCTGAGTTTTGAGTTGTAGTGTGGGCTTTTGGTGTGCTTTAGAAACATGGAAAAGCCACAGTTCATACCCCATCTCTAACCTTGCTCAGTGAGCTCATTTCCTTCAGGATCATTGGGCAAAGGGTTTGTTATAGCCTTTGAAAGTGCATTAGTCAAAAGCCACTGACCACAAACCATCTTTCTGTGTCTATATTGGAAACCTCCTGCTTTCCAAGAGTAGCTCAGTCCTTTCTAGAGGCTTTGCAGAATTCGGGAGAATGAAGACAACTCTGTCTCTTGCTGCTTCTCACTTCCAGTATACTTAGGACTCTAAGGGCAGAAACGTTGAAGATACAAAAGCTTCTACTCACTGTTCCCTCTTAATTTCTGTCACTTCACAAATAAGCCCTATATGGACCACTTTGATGCAGCTGTAGGACATGTAAACAGAAAAAGATTGTTCATGTGTATTGGTGGATAATGGTGGTAAAATGTTGAAACCTACATAATGTGCAGGCACACACTTAGCTACTAATTCCATAGTGGAAGTGCTTCAGCTCAAAATACCTGTGGGGGGCTTGGGGAAGAGGCAGTAGGGTTTTTTATTAATTTTTCTGTTCAGTTTTCCCAACTGCAAAATAAAAAAAAAAAAACCTCATAGGATGAAATAGTGAAGATGGAGTGCTTTTTTGACAGGTAGAAAGTGCAGTGTGTATTATTTTGCACAGAGTACTGGATTGCTCAGACTTCAGAAACTTCTGCCTACTTGTTGCCTTCTTTGAGCAGAGCACAAACCTCTCTGCCTGCAAAGAGCTGAGGCCTTGTCGGACAAGAAGGTGCAGAAATAAAACACTGAAAGCAAGTCACTACAAAACGCACATCAAAAATGTTCACTGAGGTGTAAAACCAGCAGGTTCTTCCTCTACTTCTTGCCTGTGGATCAAACTCATATTTAGGAGCAATATGACAGTTCCTGCCATGTGGATGGCTTACTGGGCATTGTTGTAAATTATATATAATGCAACAATGAGTACTAAAACTAGCCCCGATAAGGCTGCCGACGAAGAATAAAGTATATGCTCTCCCTATGTGGTTTTTCAAAAATGAATTATGCTATTAAGTGCCAAGAAGAAAATTAGCTATGAGCTTTTAAATTTAAAATGATCCCCTTTTTAATTGTAAAACAGTGGCACTTAACTGCTATTGATCCAACAGAGACACATTAGGGAACAGGGTCACCATAACTGTTAATATTCACTGCTTAGTGAAAGAGCATCAAAGGACATTTTAATGTCACAGACTTTCTTGGGGAGTTTTTAAAGAAAGCTTAAATCGGCCAGCCTATGAATGAAAAGGACATGAGGTAGACAAATGTAGAAACAAATGTGATAGCAATTTTCTGCTAATCAAATTGTAACTCAGAATTGATTTTTAGGCAAAGGTTTATGTCATATAGATTTCCAAGGCATACCGACATTTAAAAATCTAGAGTACGTACTTTTTGTAGACTAGGACTTTATAAAAGATGGTCGTCAGGGAGGGAAGGTTTATTTACTGCTGATACACTAGCTGGCAGCAAGCTCTGCGGCTGCTCTCTGGACTATTCTTATTCCATGATTTGGAATATATAAGTAAACAGGGAACATCATCTTTTTCAAGGGCTTACAAGTTTTTTTACCTGATGCTACAGTGGAACAGCCTACTCTGAAAATCTATCTCAAGGTGACCACCCAAAAAGTGAAGCTTCATTTTACCATGCCTGACTAGCAGTGCCCATGAATTTGCCATGCCATGCAGCATTACTAACTATAGTAGTGGCAACACAATCTGTTTCCATATGCTAATGGAACATTTTCAATAGTCATAATTTTTGCAAGTACAAAGTTTTAAATTGTAAAATTTTCTTTATTTTCCCCATGGGATTATATCATTGAGAACTTTTTTTAGGCTGTGAACTTAAGTGATACTAGCAGTGCTAACTCAAATAACTTTGGTACATATCTGCTTATATCCTAGCCAGATTTTAGGTAATACTCCAAAAAGAAATGTTTTTGGTAATCTTTTATTCCAAACACTCCAAGGAAGTGCTCTGAGGAGTTCCCTGTAGTCATTCATGACAGCTTGTTTACTTCCATGTTTAAATTATTGATCTTTTTAGTTTCTTCATCCAGTTTTCATAAGAAAAGATTAAGAATACAAGAGAGTCTTTGGAAACACAAATAGTATTTAATTTACCTTTTGAAGAGGGTGTACTGAGAAAATGTTATCCATTCTGAGCAGGAAAGGTGATAGCTGTGCTCTGTTTCTGATGCGGTTACCATGCAGTGTCTCTTTAGACTGCAAACTCCTCAGGCCAGTGGGTAGTATCACCGTATGTGTCTGTACAACCCCTTGTACAACATAACAGCCTTCCTAACATAGGGTTAAATGTATATCAATAATATGGTTTAAGGGAGAGATTAAAAACATAGAAAGAAGCAATAATTTGCCCCTATTAAAAGTCATCGCTTCAAGTATTAAACTGAACTGAACAGGAAACTGTTTCCTAAATGCAAGAACAACTAACCAAGAACTGAAAAAGATTTAATATGATTAGGAAGGCTTCTTCAATTTTAAATAAAACAAGGGTAATTGCCATGCATGTGAAACGACTTCCTGCCATTCAGGGGCAGCTGGAAGAAGTCTTTTATCGGCAAAGACCTTACAGAGAAGTTTGAATGGGGGATGCTTTTATCCTACAGGATGGAATTTGATAACTAGGCTCTGTACCTCTTTCACTTGTGGGTTATTAGGTCTCTTTCACTCTTGGGATCTGTATAGCGTATGGTTTGTGTAGGAACAGATAGTTCTTGTCTCTGTTGTGAAGACAGTGTGGTTGTAGGAGCCCTCCTGGGACTCTTATAATGATCAGTACAGAAAACTCAAGTCTATCCTGGAGCGGGAAAGTGCATCGTTTAATGAAAACGTTGTCCGTTATTAATAGAGTGATGGTAGAACTGAGGAAGAAGCAGGCCTAGGGGGCCTTTGGGTCTTCAGCTAAGTGTTTCTACCCTGCTTCTCTCTTTTTTTCTTCCCAACCCCTGGAAAAGAGCAGTTACAGTAACCTGAAGGAAGAGATACAATCAAGAGACAGCCTAGAGCAAGAAAAGGTCTCTGTTGTTTTTCAGTGAGGTCATTTGTAGTTCACAAAGCAAGGTCAGATGGATGAGACTGCTGCAGGCTCTACATGCAGTCACTATCACTAAAAGTTAAATTTTCAATTTTTTTCTTACATGTCTTGCTGTATTTTGTTGGGGGCTGCGTGGGTCTGTTATTACAGAGCATCTTATCAACTGTATTCTCTATAACAAGCAACTGTGTTTGCCTGACTTTGAGACTTGTTTTGTTAATCATACACTGTGAAATCAAGTAGTAATTGTGCAGGAAAGGGTACACGTGGGACACTAAACTATAAACTAACAGATAGACTGAGATTACAGTTGCTCATTCATTGAGCTTGCTGAGTGATCACTGACATAAGTGTTGGTCTCCTTTTTCTTCTTTTTGTCTATATTTAATTTTGTCTGTTCATGTCCAGTAGGAAAGTGGAAGATTTGTATAAATCCATAGGCAGGAGAGCAGTTGCTTGTATAGCTAATTGTATAAGAAGAAATATTTAAATTATTCAGAAGGAATATCTGTTGCTGCATAGGGGGCCTGGTAGAGTATATCTTTTTCTGAAATCAAGATAGGGTTAGGAGCAAAAAAGTTTTTGTTTGCTGAGTTACAGGGAAGAAATATCAGTATGTGCATATTACATATCCATTATATATAGACATACTTAGCATGTGTGTATATTACTTTTCTTAAGAATTCTACACGTTTTGATAAAGGCTTTTCCCAAACTACAGAGTTTGTTTCTTAGTCCTATGCCAACTGTCTACATGTGATAGATTTAAAAACAGTAAGTAACAAACTGAATCACCACTGGCTGAACAACTAGGTGATGAATATGTTTTGAAATTTTCTGGGTGGGGTCAGCAAGGTGCTGGTGACTGAGGCAGGATAAAAAAACCTTTATGCACTCACTTAAACCTAATTAGATGTTAACATCTACATAAAAATCAGCATCCTGCAAGGCTAAGGCCACAGAAATTTTCAAAAAATACATTTATTTTTTTTTATTTTTCGAGTGCTGTCTTTGCTAAGGAGAGAGAGATGCAGGGCATATATGCATGTGCTTAAAATTAAGTGTGTGTTTAAATATTTTGGTGGACTAGGTGAAAGTGTTCAGCAGACTTGAGCTTTCTAGCGGCAGATTCTGATGTGTTCCAGTGTGTGATTCCTTCTTCTTTAAAAGGGACTCCTCAAGGAGTTAGGTACCGCTCTGTATGAGTAAAGATGTTATAAACTGGCCCATAATGTTGATAAATCATTTTTAACAGATGTTTACCATTAAACTGTATCTAACACACTGCAAATACTGGAAATACACTGGGCCACAAAATATGTGAGGGTGATATTCATGCAATGCCAGATTGTGCACACATGTTAGTAAGCACTTACCCACTGGGAAGTCTCCCTGAACTTACTCAGATGAGTAAGGGCTTGCAAGACAGAAGGGTTGCACAATTAAGCCCTCAATAATTTGATTTATAAGCAAACCACCCTGAGAATGCTCCAAGGGGGTCTCCAACAATATCATATATTTTCTTCGTCGAATTATAATTAAAAACATTCTCTTAGAATTCTTTTTAAAAAAAAATGAAAAAAAAAAAAAAAAAAAGACCCATGGAAGCCCAGCACAAAGAGTGATGAAGCTTAAGGGTCAGGGGAAGGCAGAGTGTGACATAAAGGAAACACAATCTGGGGTAAAACCACTTGGCAGGAAAGATGAATGGTGTCATTTACAATCCCGCTGTCTCTCTCGGGTGGGGTTGTAACTTTACGGATGAAGTGATTTGATCTGCTGGGACCATAGACATTCTAGAGAGTATCATAATGTCCTCAGCAGTCAGGGTCAGGAATGTATATGGTCTGCTCGAGACTAAAGAGTCACCATGCAAGTTTTGAAGAGCTGGAACAGCACCCTACTGAGCAGGAGTCACTCTTGTGAATTAACTTGTGGTCTCAGAAGCTGTACAGCTTCCTTCAAAAAGAAAGCCTTCTGAAATTGCCAGCTCTCTGGAGCTGGCCTCATCCTTTTGCTCAGTGTTTTGAATAATATTTAAAATGTGATCATGTCTTGGTGTGAAATGCAGATAAATATCATTGTTTAGCCAAGAACTATTTGAATGTGCACTCACAACTATTTTAATAGAATATTGAAGGATAATTCTATTGATAAAATATCTAAAGATAGTTTATATCCTCTTTAATTTTACATAGTCTTTGAAAATACAGTTTAATCTGTCAATTCCATAGGATTAACCCTACACACTTTTAACAGAGGTAGGTGTTGTGGTTTAACCGCAGCCAGCAACTAAGCACCATGTAGCCGCTCACTCACTCCCCCCGCACCCAGTGGGATGGGGGAGAAAATCAGGAAAAGAAGTAAAACTCGTGGGTTGAGATAACAACGGTTTAATAGAACAGAAAAGAAGAAACTAATAATGATAATGATAACACTAATAAAATGACAACAGCAATAATGAAAGGATTGCAATGTACAATGATGCTCAGTGCAATTGCTCACCACCCGCCGATCGACACCCAGCTAGTCCCCGAGCGGCGATCCCCTGCGCCCACTCCCCCCAGTTTATACACTAGATGGGACGTCACACGGTATGGAATACCCTGTTGGCCAGTTTGGGTCAGGTACCCTGGCTCTGTCCTGTGCCAACTTCTTGTGCCCCTCCAGCTTTCTCGCTGACTGGGCATGAGAAGCTGAAAAGTCCTTGACTTTAGGCTAAACACTACTTAGCAACAACTGAAAACATCAGTGTTATCAACATTCTTTGCATACTGAACTCAAAACAGCACCATACCAGCTACTAGGAAGACAGTTAACTCTATCCCAGCTGAAACCAGGACAGTAGGTAACAGATGTTGCAGATGACTTAAAATATCTGAGTGAAGAAGTGTTTACTTTCTGTGGGCAGACTGGTAACATATATACTCCTTCATGCATGGACACACACAAGATGTAGATTAATAATTAATTCATAACCTGGTATGGTCAGGCAGGAAGCTGCAGGTAGAGGTAGAACGTGCCCTCAGGATAGGTCTCATATGAAGAACTGCAGATGTTTCAATTGAATTATTTTTTTCATAAATATCTGAAAGCAATTCTGTATGAAAACTGAATATTTCAGGCCATTGTCTGCTACAGCTTAGCACAGAAATCTTAGTTTGTGTAACAGCTACTCATATATAAAGAAATAAAGCACATGGGCTTTCAAAATCTCTGTTGGGGGGTGTGCATTTATGTGAGAGAGTATATGCATGGCTAGGGTTTGATGTAGAATAATATAACACATGGCCCCCGACTGACTGCAGAGTTGTAATCCAGGTGTTGTGCTGTTTTAATTGTGCAGTGTGGTACATGCGCCTGGGGCTCAAATTGGGAAGGGAATTGGAAAGAAAACAGTGATCCTCTTGTTGAAAAATGTAATTAGTTTCATAAATATAGTAGTGGACGAAGGGCAGGGGGGAAGAGGTTGCTTTGTTAAATGTTTACCAATGCAGCCTTGCAGGTGCTTACATATGCTGAGTATTTATTGTTGCTGCTAAAAGACAACCATTCAAATCCATACTTCCCGAAATTCCCTCCTTTAAAAGGAAAACACACATTTTCTTTCTCACATTCTTGGCCAGGAAAAAATGCTCTTCCCCTTTCTTTCCAAAGGAATACACAGATAAGTAATGTGAGTTGATAAATGGAGTGTCCCACTCCCATGGAAAAAGCAAAAGACATTCCTTTTTCTGAACCAACCTGTGACCCTTCTCAATGACAGAAATTAAAGAGACAACATCAGTGCAAATGTGCCAAGTTTCTTTCTCCTCATTTTCAGGATTGTTCCGTATCTAGAACCTTATTTCTTACCAATGTTTGGGATATTTTTAAGTCGGATTTTAAATGATTCAGCTGAACTTAGTTTTCAGAGACTGTCCAACAGGCCAAAGGATTCCCCTTGTCAGGGAAGTTCTTCTCTGCTGGTTAAATTATTCATTCTCTGAATTTTGTCAAGCTTCTTTCCAAAGTACTCTTTGTATCTTTCTCATCACTTAGCCAAGCCAGCCACAGCGAATTTCTCTTTGGGTAGTTCTCACAGCATCACCTTATCTCCTGCTGGTCTGACCATGTCATTTCACCTAATTGCATTTTTCACAGGCTTCAGGATTATAGCAATCAAATTCTGTTTTGCTCTGTTCCTGCATCCACCTCTGTTAATTTCATCCAAATTCCTTTGTCAAAGGGGAAGAAGTCTTCAGCAAAACTTCCTCACAAAAGATTAAAGGCTCAGGTTGATACTAACATGTAGTTAATTTTTTTCAGTTATCACTTTGTTTGAACTGCAAAACATCCTTCAAAAAAGTTAAATATCTGAATACTAGTTCCAACATTTGAAACTATTTCAACTGCTCAGTTCAAAATGCATTGTTAATTTACCTCTGAGGGTTTTTGTTCTGTTTTTTCTTGTGCTGATTCACCAAATTACAGAAATCTCATTTACTTCAAGTGCTTAGCCAGGACACCTAAACATGTCAAACTCTAAGGCCTGACAATCAGTGAGTCACTTCCTCACTTAGTTTAGGATGTATCCCAGGGGAAGTGCTGTATCAGGATATTTGATAGGGAGTTAGTGAAGTGGCCACCACTGCAGGTGTTTCAGTAGTGGATCAACTAGTGCATAGTGATGCTAATCTATCAGACTATGAATTATCAATACATAAAAGAAAATGTATCTCTGGAAAAGCTTGTGAAGTAGTCCTGAAGAAAATTAAAGAAAATGTTCCATATGATCCTTGGGAAACACCCACAATTATATACTGCTGAAACAAAATTATTGCAGAATATTTGTAATGCCCAACAGAAGTAAAACTGCATCGAATAAAGGAAATACTTGGAGAGCAAATAGCCAGCAGCATTTGGAAGAAAAATTGCAGCCTGTGACTCTTCTTACAGCCTTCTTGATATAAAGAGTGGCTTAGCCTGCCAGCCAAGCAATCAAAAAAAAAAAAGTGAATTTGTAGCCAAAGAAAAGACCACATTGCAGATGCCTCGATAGAAGACATAGCTTACATCTGCCTTCAGGATCCAGAAGCTGTGGAATGTCTGAAAGGGAGGGATATGTTTTGGCAATGTTACCTGATCCGTGTGTCAAGGGAAGCATTAACACCATACTTCCATCCCTCACAGACGTAGATTGATGGAAGCAACATTCTCGTAAACAAATCACAAGGGGCCACCTCGCTCTCCTCTCACTACTTCTAACCATGCACATCCCACAAAGCTGTATGTCTTCAGCAGTGTGTTAGAAGCCAGGCAAGACAGAACCAGTGCATTGACACTGCAAGCAGCCAAAATTGTCATGTTGCTCGTGCTATTTTTTTTCAGTTTGCTGGAGTTTATGGGCCTCCTTTGTTATCACAGACATGTGCTGTCAGGAGAGCTTTCCAGACAGAAACTTTTCTTATGTAACATGGGTTTGTTTAAAACAATAAATAAACCAGGAATAGGATGTCAAGGGAACCACAGTGTATTACTAGTGAGAATAACATTTGAGAAAACACTTTTAAAGAAATCATGTTTGCTTGTCATATGCTTTCTATAATTTCTTTTACCCTGTTAATTACCAGTGCAATTGCTGTCTTGTAGCTGGCCTTCCTTTAGATGAACCTGCGGTGAAGCAGTAGTGTGCCGTGATGTAATACAGACTTTTGCACTTACATAGCATCTTTCATCCCATCATAAAGCAGCATATCAATAAGAATTAATTTCCAAATGGGAAAAGACATTGCATGTTTACTTATTTCATAGAAGCACCCAAATTTTCCAAATTCAGGTAAGGAATTGTACTCACTTCGCAAAGCAGATTTCAAAGAACGATCAGGCTTGGAGGGACATGGCAAGATGTGAGCAGAGGAGAGAGATTACTAACACCAGATAACCTCCCAACTGTTACTTAATTTTCTGTGAGCATCCAAGCACAATCTCTCCTTCCACTGCAAGTCATAAGTGGTTTTAAACTCTTCATCCTACATGGACAAAGTGAGGTGTGCACCATTAAGATCATAATGAAGCACTAGTGGAGCCAGACAGAGCCTGCTCTGCAAGCCTGCAAGGTGTGTAGGTACACTGCAATTCACTGATTATAATCTCCTCTCCCACTTTGATTGTGGGATTTCCCCCCTGCAAAATAACCTGTCTTATATCTCTGGATCTGAAAGCTAAAGAGTTGGGGGCTGGGAGTAGGAACATAGTTGCTTTAAAGCAAACAGCAGCACTATTTGTCTCAGAGGGGAAGAGATTTATCCCCAGAGTGTTTGGAATGTGCTGCTGCTTGGACACTGTAGGACCACGTGCAAGTGATTGCCACTTTGTACTACTGAAGCAGTGCAGAGAACAACCAAAACAAACAGAAGAGCAGCAGTGCCAAGAGCTTGCGAATAAGTTACAGCGTCTTTCAGTTGCCTCAGAGTAAATACAGTAACAGCAGAGTGATACACAACGATTGTTGTGCTCACACTATTATACCACTGGAGCGTTATGCTGTTAGAGATGATGTGTGTTAGCAAGTAGTCTGGTAGGAGTAGGTCTGTCAAGCAAAACAGTGAGGACTTGGCATCCACACTATTCTGGTTTTGAGGGGCTGCTTTTGGCTTGGCTCTTTTTAGTCCCATTAGCAGCTGCAGTGCAGTAGGTGCACTTGTGGCATGTATCTTCTGCTTTAGATTCATCCAAGAGGAATAGATGAATCTAAAGCAGCCCAGACCATGCCACAATTCAAGCCAAAGCACAGTAAGGAGGATTAATCAGAAGCACACTCCTGAAACCAACTAAAATGCTAATGTATATGCACTTGGCATCATTCAAAGGTCTTTTAGTGTTCCATCTGAAGCAGCATGGTGTATGCAGTTAGCAGGATGCCTGTTCCCTCAGTAACTCTCAAATCGGCTGGTTGATTTCAGCCATTCAACATGTGATATCGGGGCAGAGATCTTGGGTGCTGTGTTCCTGCAAGTTTGGGAAACACAAGTGGATAAGTAGGAAAAAACCTCCAAAACATTGACCTTTCTGAAGATGAAGGCTGCATTGTAAGTTCAGCTATTAAAAAGAGGCTGCAGGGAATCCAGAGGGACAGCATAAATATGCCAGCGACAGGAAAAACTCAGATTAGGGCTCACACCTTATTAGACACAAAGTAATCCAAACATGAGACACAATACCACAGGCTTCATGTGATCCATTCCACCCAAAACAAACTCCTTGCTTACATGGCAGTCTATGTTTCTGTGGTTATGAGGTATAAGTTTTCCCTGTCCTCCCACTTGCATGCTGGATTTTATAATGCCAAGACGAGCTATGTTGTTTTGTACAACTTCACTGCAGGTGACAAAGTTCAGAGCCAAGAACGGGATTACAGGATTGAAAGCATATGGCCCACAAGTGTCTGCTTGCCGCACACTTAGGCCTGCGGAACAGGAGAGTGCACCTCAGGTACCTACGTACAAGGGTAGGTCCAGTTTTCACCCACAGCCTTAGCTTCACTGCTGCGTTCACCGCAATGTAAAAATACCCCAGGTTCTTAGCTTACATGCTGCTATTTATAATCTTTGTGTGATGCCAGACATGTGCATATATCAGTATGACACTTTCAGAAAGCAATGCTGCTATTTTAGCAGCCCTCTAATGAACAGCGTGGGCGAAGCCACCTAGACAAGCTGATTGAGAAAAGTGTTGGTGAGGGAGGGCTGTGGTGGTGTGCTTTTTTTTTTTAAAAAAAGTATTAGGCTTTTTTTTTTTTTTCCCCTCCCCCCACACTTTGTTGCCATTAAGAATAATCTTAAATGGCCCCTTTCTTCCCTGGCAGTCCTCCCTCCCCCTCCCAATCAGCACTCCTCCCCCAGATGTCTTGATTAGTGACTGTGTGTATGCTGGTCAGATTCTGGGATTAATGATGGCTAATTTGTCTGAGGTTGGTACAGCCTAGCCAGCAGGCTCTCTACCACCAGCTTTTGCTGCCATATGGGTAGAAGCAGCTGTTTCAATTACTTTCTGTGCCCAGATGTGTCAGACGAGACACCAGTGCTCTGCGGGGTACGTTCAGCCGCTCGGCAGCTAATTACTTCAATCGCGTGTCGAAGCATGGTGCTGTATACTGTAAAAGGGGGTTTTGAGAACAGCCGAGTGCCAGCTGTCATTACGGCTCACATTGATGTGAGCCTGATAGTCTGTGACTAGATTTTAACTTCAACTTCCTGGAAATCTTAATACATACAGTGGATGTGTCTAACAATGGGGCTCTTATCTGCTTATGCATGTGTCTGTATGTGTACATATGTACTTTTATTGTAGAGAAATGTGTACTGAATAATGAAAACTATGGAATATATGCTGTGTAATGTCCGTACGTATACATGTAAAATACTCTCAGCTGGTGTAAACCATACTAGCTCTGTTAACTTCAGCAGAGTTTCAGACACACCAACTGACCATTTCCCTAGGCTGTGTGTATAAAACCTGTTTTGTTGTGGTGTTTTTTTTTTTTTTTTTTCCTTCTCACTGGCACCAGTACAAATTTGGAGTCATTATATTTTAGTTAATGCAGTTCCACTGACATAAGGTGAATGTGACAAGGGGATCAGGTCCATCGAATGTCTGTCAATCAGTGTGACAATCTCATTCTAGATCTTAGTTGCCAGACTCAACAGCTTTGCCTCAGTCCTCTAGTTTTACTTTCAGGATCCTTTCAGTGTCAATCCCTGCTTGATCTGGTGTTCATTGTCCCAGGTGGCAGAACCACACGTGGCTTTGGGCTGTATTCTTTCCTAGTGGGGACTTCTTTGCACTTGGCAATGTAATGAGACCATCCGGCATACTTATAAGGAAAAAAATTAACTGTTACACCAGCCCTAGTATGCTGATAAACCAGTAGACCTGTGTAACTAGGATTTCTTTACGGTCCCCGCAATTCCCAAGACTATTTTTCTTATACTGAAGTTTAAATCATTTCCAAAGGATACCTTTAATAGAGGACTGTAAGGGGGCAGTTCCAAAATACTCTTCCTCCAGCAAGAAAGATGGCTTACAAAGTTCCTCCTTTCTTCTGTCACCAGCTGTTCCTTCCCATCCTCGTACAGTGCGCTTCCTCTTGGGTGCATCAGCAAAACCATGGTGCTAGGTCTCAGCTGCATCAGAGAACTTACTTGCCTTAAAAGAGTAATTTATTTTCCTCTCAATGTTCAGGGAGCAGAACTTGATTTAAAATATAATAATACTTCAGCAACAGAAGCAAGTGTCCAGGGATATGGGTAGGAATTAACTAAATGATGAAGACCAGTACCTAGCCAAAGGTGGTTTAATGTTACAGCTTAGCTTGTCATTCCTAGTGCTTGTTTGACTGGTGCTGGGTTCATCTGGGGAGATAAACTAGCCTAGACGAAACAGTGACTAGGACTTTTTGCCATGTTAACTTCCCAGACACACTTGCCAGGATCCCGGAAGCATGAGCAATGGCCCCGTGGAAGTGAGATAAGTTCAGCAGAGAAATCGGATGGCATCCTAGAATCACTTGCAGGATGAATTAAGCCAAGAAGCAGGATTAGACACATAGGGGCTCAAGAAAAGCAAACAGAAGTCCCTCCCATTGTGCTACCAGTATTTCTACTTCATTTAACATAGTACCTTTTTTCCCCTCAATGTGCTTAAGCCCAACCCTGCATATAGTCTGTTGGTTTAAATTCATATTTTCATTTATTGTAGTATAATTCCCTGGGTACACAGTCCCTGAGTGTAAATTAAAATCAAGGCTATGTTGTCTGCTAGGTGAGAGCCTTATAAAAAGGTTAAAGGTGTGATGACTAATGTCAGAAAAGTGTTGTGGTCAGCTGTGAAGTGATCAATGAATCCAACTGATATTCAAATTAGTGGAGCTGGTAGAGAGTCAGGGAGGGGGGACGGGGTGGGAGAAAGAGTGAGGAAAGAATCTGTTATAAATACACTTCTTACACAAATTACTACAAGCAAGTCTGAAAACAAGTGCAGAGCAAAGCATTTAATGCAATGCCATTGGCATTTTGGGCAAATACTCTGTAATTTGGGGTAGTTACTAACATTATCATCATCATCATAATACATGTATTGAGGAAAAATAAACATTTGTTTTGTGCTAATTCTATGGTAATCAGGGTGATTGTACTGTACTTAGCTACTGTTTGTTACCATGGTTATTTCTAGTGGTTCTTGGTTATTAATGTCCTGGAAGATTCAACAGTCTTCAGCGCTATTTCAGCTTGCTCTCCTCCAATCGGCACAAGTATCTGGGGGTTTTGTGTTTTTTAATTCTAATGATCTACCACAGGGTTTTATAAACAAAAATAGATTTGCTTCTTGTCAGACGAACACCAGACACTGGCTTTTTGCTTTGCACCAGTCTAGCAGTGTAAAGGGCCTGGAGTTGAGTGCCATCTATCCTCGCTAGTAAGCTTTATTTATATTGCCAGATGGATGCAGAGAAGCCTTCATGTAAAGAGAATCAGTCTTCCCCATGTGTTTTCTGTGGTCTGTAGTCTCATAAAGATGGACAGTGTTGCAACATTCTTGCAAGTGAAGTAACGGGTGTCACAAAGAACAACATAGAAACACATTTTTTTAATGTATTCTAGGAGCTATTTTTAGTCTTTCAAATGAATTTTTAAAATCACAGTAGCATATTGGCACATACCTACTTCCATTTAGCATGATGGACATATTTGTTTGGGAATCAAGACTTAGATTTTACAAGTTACTGCTGCTGATCTGTGATAACCGTGTATGTGTGTGCTCTTTACGAGAGTGACCGGCGCTAACTCAGCACATGACCATGATTGCGTATCGCTTAATGGGGCTGTAACCTTTTCCTGAGTCCGCGCTTTAGCTTCTAATCCTATTTTCCTGCTCACTTTCTTATAACTTCCTACTTTGTTCCATAGTTAATATAGTGAGAAAATGTAAATAAGAATCAAACACCACTTTTAACAGGCACGGTAATCAATAGCTTGTGTACAAATAGCTTGTTTGAACTGCTTATCATAGCTGTGTATGCAAGTCCAGATGAGAAAGGGTACAGTTACATGTTAAAATGTATAGATCCAAAAGGCTCTTTTTCCTTTTTTTCACTTACGCGTCTATAACACAGTAAGGTTTACAGTTAAGGTTCTTCTGGGACTATTTTTAGTGTGACATGTCAGTGTATCCTGGGAATGTAATATGCTATATGAAAGACTGATAGGGCTCCACACACTTCCAGGCAGGAAGGAAAATGTTTGCTGCAAAACACCTTTGTACAGATTTATTCCTGATGCAGTGCATGCAATGTCCTCGGAACCAGCATAGTTATTCTTCAGATAAATGCATCCCTTCTTCACTGATTTCACTCTGTAAGATTGTCTAATGGAAAAATCAGGTTAAATCATATTCAGTAGGATTATTAATTGTATCTGTGCATATTTGATAGGTAGGCTGAGACCTGAACTGGATCCAGCTTGGATTTGAATTGGGGGGATGGCTTAATCCAAGGTTATTATTCTGTTTTCAATGGCAGAGCAGAAGAGTGATGATAATAGGGGAGAGGGGGATGATGGTCAAACCTTTCTGCATCTTTTCTCACTGTGTTTAACTGCACAAATAGTAAAAGGAGAGTAATTTCACCTTTTTTTTTTTTTTTAACTATGGAGGTCTGACTTCAACATCTGTATTCATGCCCACCTGATGTTTTAGTGTACGTTTCTAAGTATTAAATTGTGGCCAAGACTGTAGACATTGTCTCCAGATCTAGGCATTTACCAATGTCCCAATTTTCCCATCATCAGTTGACTATCAATCTGTTGAAAGTGGTAAGTTACAATAATGGAAATAAAATCAAGTGTAAATCAGAAGGGAGTCAAGCCTGTTGTTGGAAAGGTAGAATCTTTAGCTATGGGAAAAAGCTATCAAACTCTTTTCACAGATGGAGCCTCAATACTGTGTGCAGGAGAGCTTTCAAATCCTGTGGACATTGTCTTAACTGAGTGGAAACTCAACAAATGAATTGTCATTTTCTGAAAGAAATTAAAGTCAGAAGTACAAATGAATTGCATAAATGTGCCAACCTTGAAGCCTAATAAGCAGACAAAAGAGTGGAAAGCTTCCCAGAAATATTCCCTGGGGAGAAGTCAAGAATTATCTAATGTGGATAAATAGGTTAAAAGGATATCCACATCTTGGGTTTTGATAACTTTAGGATCGACAGGTTGAATGAGGAAGAGGTAGCCCTAAGCAGAAGCCTATATTTAGGGCGAGATGTCAACTGAGGGAAAGACAGGCTCAAAACTGAGGCATATGATTTAATCAAGGAATCTGACAGACTCACTGAAAACTTCTTAGATAAGACACCGGAAATAAGAGACAATGTCAATAAATACATTTGATTCTCATACTTGGTCCAAGAAGCAAAATTTTACATTGGAAAATGGAAGTTGAGACCATGTTCAAAAATACTTCATATCTTCCTTATGGAACAGGGTAGAGCATCAAAATACTGAGATGTATGTTGGTATTGAGGGAAGATTTATGCCCAGGAAGAGCTTCACCGAGTTACTGAAAAACCTAAATAAAGAGATGCGTCTTTTCTCTGTGGACTTCGTAGCACAGATGAGACTGCATGAGTTTGGATATGGATTGCTAATGCGAGTTGAGCTATAAAATGAAGCAGGTGATGTCAAACCATGACAGAAACCAGATAGGCCCAGTTGGATTTGGGCATAATTTGTTTTGTGTTCATTGAAGTCTCATAGCTAGATTTATGGAGGCTAAATGGCATGGGAAAGCTTGCACAATGAGTCAATAGTTAATTCAGGATTAGAATATTTCACGGCTTTATTCTATGTCCCTATGGTATATAACATATTTACTTGCATTCTACTGAAAGAAACGGCTTTTGATACAGACCTTTAAGAATACATGCATCATATTCAGGGATTAAAGAGTTAATTTGAAGGTTTCATTTGATTTATCGTTATACATAAAGTTATGGGGAATAAAAAATTACTATCCCATACAACATTAAATCATGAATTAATGACCTTCAGAGTCCAGTTTGTAACATCATAATGTAATACACTTTTGAAAAAACAGGTTGGTTACTTTCTGCAGAGAAGAACTGCCAGGTCCTCAGAAACTGACTGTATAACACATAAAAGTTGAAGAAAAACACAGGTAAAAATGCAGCCCATGGAATCCTCTTAAAAGAACAGAAAGAATAGCCTAGATGAGTGGTTTACTGCAGCCTTTCGGAACAAAGATAAGGGGGAATGTGAACATTCTTAAGTTACACATAAAAATAACATTAGTTTTTCTCCTACATTTTTACGATTGAGGAGGGAGGTTCACTGGTATCTAAGAACTTCCAGAGCTGGCAGATAACTCACAGAGCTCTTTGAATACACTACTACTCCAAGAACAAGACAGGAACCATCAAGATAATTGTCTGATGCAAATCTTTTGTTAGAGTAATAGATTTTGTACTGTCACGATTCCTGAATTATAGCCATATGTACTAGTGAATGATGAAACATGTAAATGGTAATTCATCATTAACTCTGTGTATAAGAAACTAAATTATTCTTTTCAATGCTGTTCTTGTATCTGAGACATGATACATTACGTTATACTGTAATTTATAGACACAGTGCAATCAGCCAAAAAGTTGTATTCTCTTCCAACACATATAGTTTAATATTTAGGTTTCTCTTCCCTCATTCATTCAATTTTTATTTAGTTGTAATTTATTTCCTGAGGGAAAATTATGCATAGTGGCTTTGTTCCAGAAAAATGGGGTGCAGCTTAAAATGGCAATTTTGGATTTGTCTAAAAGTTTTGATGCCAATAGCCTGTGTAATTTTGAGGAAATCACTCAGTCTTTCCGTGTATACTGTAAGAGGGGACAATGATATACAGCTGTGCCACCAGGATGCCACTTAATATTTTGATGTGTATCTAAGGATAAGCATGGAGCTTTTTACCTTCTTCAGTCAATCATCAGCTTTATCAAAGTTAAGAAGACTTGAAAAAGAAGGAAGAGAGAAGTTGACTCATGAATTAAATCCCCCTCTCTGGGTAAAAATATTGACATTTTCTATTTTAAGAAGAACATCAAAATTTCTAACTTTGAAAATCTTAATTTGGCTCTCACTGTTCCATGGCATTAATTTATTTACCTTTAAATGGAACGTGGCCTTTCAGTCTGTTCAAATGTAATGCTGGTAGGGCACTGCTGCTGAGGCAATTCAGATAAAGATTAAGAATAGCTGCTATTTTGGATGCCTCAAATTCTGCAATCAGAAGAAGATGGAAGGCCTGGGAAGGGTATTCAGATTAATGGAATACTGCTACAGAAGTGGTTGTGTGATTTGACTATGTTTATTGACTTTAGTCATGCTGGCATGTTCTGTGCAAGCTATAGCACACACCATGATGATCAAATAGATGGCAAAGATTTTACATATTTCAATCCAAGTGATAAGGGCAGATGAAATTAAAATCAGAAACAGACTCTGTATTACAGTTTAAAGGCCAAAGGAGTGGTAGGGTTAATATTAATGCTCAAGAAACAAGCATTTTTAATTGACTTGTCTGGAAAAAGCTTTCTCGTTTCAGAAAAGTTTCCACCAGCTTGATGTCCATTTCCAATGTTTTTTTTTTTCTCGCACTACATCTGTAAAACATAGAAGTGCTGTATTGTTTTATCTCCCAGGGAAGATATCCTTTCTTCTAGATGTAACCCTACCTCTAAATTACTTCAGAGTTCAGATTCCTGGAGGTGTAGTGGATATATGGCAATCCAGGCCGTAATTTACAATAAACCATTTTCTGACACCGCTTCCATGACTTAATGCTGGAAGTATGTTGTTGGAGAGGCTGCCCTACGCTACCATGGTGAGGCAAACTTACTGTGTCATGGTAAATATTTTATTATTTATCCTGTTGTGGTTATTCTGTATGCTGCCACAGACATTTTCTCAATTTGTGTTTCTGCCTGGACACGTTTTCTGATATCCCTCCTGGAATAGGCAGATGTTCCTAATGGACAAAAAATTGAATGTTTGCAGCATACACTGGCTAGTTTTAATATCCTTAAATACTGAAGAAGCTTTTAATCTCTCAAGAACAGGGTTCAAATCCTGAGCACAAAGTATTACGGAAAGTGAGCAGAACTAGAGACAAAAACCCCATCTTCATATTTTACTGTGTAAAAGAATGATTGGTCAAGAATGTTTTCTGTATCTCTTCATTTTTTGCTGTATTTTGGGGTGTGAGAGTTGCTTATTTTCACACAAAAATCAGCGATTTTGAAAATGCAGCTGTTTCATCATGAAATTGGTCAGTAAACTATATTGCAGTAGCCTGCAAAATTAGCAAATACTTTCAGATCAAGAGAAGTAAAGCTGTGCAAAGTGACAATATTTGGAATGCATGACCCTGCATGCCTTCTCATTGAAGAGCATGTTTGGGATGTTTATGATCTTTAGTCTTTTTGCTCTGTCTTCTGAAATTTTTGGACAGGTTCCATAACTATCCTATGATTCACCTTCTGCATTTGTTAAGGGTTTAATGGTACACGAGTAAGTGGTTTACTTCACTGGTACACGTGAAGTCCCACCTGTTGTAAGATTTAATCCAAGGATGGCTTGGAAGTCTTCAGAAGGCTGGAAGTGCTATCCGTTACTATGAAACATCACCATGTAATCATCTTTAAATCATCTGCTTAGACAAATAATTATCAGAAAAATACCAGTATGAATTATCCTCCCCTGGTTACTGGCAGGCATCTTTTGCCAGAGAATTGGAATTGCAAGAACATCAAGGAAGGACCCTGTAAAGGTGAAACTTTCAATTTTTCTCTGTGTATCACGCTAATATGCATCTACTATGAAGCAGATATTTTTGTGTGGGAGAATATACTTTAAAAATGTATTTTACACATGGCATTTTAATACAATTGCTTAAAAAGTGTGTAACATGAACAGACCTCTCTCAGGAGGTATCTTTTGGCAAAGTGAAAAAGCCCTGTTCTAGCATTACAAAATCCCTGCTGATAAATGTGAAATATATGTCCCTTTCAGTGTTTTGACAGACTACAACTGAATTACCATGAATGAAGGAAATCTTGGGGGTAGAAACTGGAGGGGAGGGGACTACTTTCACTTCAGGGACATATTCTATACAAGTCTGTGCCTGATGATACTCAGCTTCATTTCAGTGTTCCATCCTCACTAATCCTTAGTACAAATGAATATCTGCACTTTTAAACAATCAAAGGATAAAGACAACTCAGCCATTCATGTGATCTCATTATACTATGCTGATTGCAGTACATCAGAGTTATTTATAACCTTAGTTCATAAAGTTGGATTTCCAGTAAATGAGTTCCTTTTCAAAGGTTAAATATTTATGTCCTTATTTTCTGTCTGAAACAGTCTATAGTTATGAACATGCACTAACTACTGAACCATCACAGCCATCTTCAAGAAGATAAATAAAAGTTTTGAGTTGGTATACTGGCTCCCAAAGCCACTCCTTGCTTAAACTGCTGCTCACTGCTCCTATGTGGATTTTCAAAACAGATCAGTGTCATGGCAAAGACTTCAAACCATTAGATTTATATAGTCAGGCTTATCCTCGAATGAGCGTGCAAAACAGTAGTAGTAATAATAATGATATCCTTTATCTGCTTTCCTTCTACTGAGCTCAAACAGCCAATACAGTTACCCCCAAAGGACAGTAATATAATTAATCCTTTCAGCCCTTTTTAGTTCATAGCCTAGGGACAGGTGTTTTGCACTCCCAGAAAGGGTAGGTGGGAGATCCTGTGTCGTCATTCTTTTATCCACCAATTAACACCAATTTTGATCCACCAGTCTTTGGTTGGTTGATTTCTGGATTTGCAGGTGCTCCAACATGGTTGGAACACAGTTCTTTGAGGTTACTGAGAGTGCTTTCTGTTTAAAATAAGTAAGTAAATAACAAGCTAAGTTGCACGTTCATTATCTTGAACACTACAAAAAACTAGAGGCTTTGTGCAAGAGGGGTACCCTATTACATATTGTCCTGTGAGAAGATACAGGGAAAAAATTGAATGGATTTATCTAATGCTGATTATGCTCATTTCTGATTCAAAAATGTATAAAGTAATACTTAGAAAACTCAACATGAAAAAAATCTGTAATAAAGTAGAAAAGCATTAGTATTCAAAAGACATTTAAGGCATCAAGGCATCCTGCAGTTACATGTCCCAGACATATTTATACTACAGTTTACTTATTCTTTTTTTTTTTTTTTTGTCTCTTAGTGAATTTTTTTTAAGCAGGAAATAGTGGATGCTTAAGATCTCTGTCATTTTTATGCTTGAAAGGCAAGCCTTAGTATTCATTACATGTCAAAATTAGAGGGTCTGTCTCTGAAAACATGGAGTTTAAATCCCCCAGCAAACACAGACTCCCTTAAACCAATCCAGCTGTTTTCCAAGATCACTGATACTTTCTTCAGGTTAGTCTGCAAGACAAGGTTTTTTTCCAGTATCTATCACTTGTGAACTTTTCCAGCCATTCTGTGATCTCTGCATCCTAAAGTCAAGGAGGATAAACGTGGTAAAACTTTCAAAGTCACTAAGATTTTGTAATTTTTGAAGGGATTCACTTGTATCCCTTCTTCTTGTATCCCCATAGCTACCCCTGATGTGAATCTGTGCAGAGTAAAGACTGTTTCAGCTAGGACAATGCATTTTTATATATCTACTGCATGGGTAGACATAAGTCCCAGTTATGGATGTAAAAATAGTTTGCTAAGGAATGGGTATGAACCAACTCCTGCTGTCAGAAATCCCTGATTTGGAGAGAATTTGGGTCTGGAGGTGTCACACTGTGTTGATGTATGCTGATGCTGTATCCAGCTGTCCACTTCAATGGCAATTGCGACAACCTCAGGCATTAGTGGAAGTGAAACCACAAGTGACCTTCTTCCCAGTATTTCTTTCAAGCTGCCTTTCTCTCCCCCAAAGGCCCTATAGGTCTTTGCTTGGTCACTTCAAGCAGATCACATTCAGTCTTTTAGGAATAGTATAGTCTGCAGAGAAGTGAAATAAGTCTAACTTCTTTCTGCACCTTTTTTCCTGAGGCTCCTTATTATGAGAGTAAGGGGTGTAGTAAGAGATAAATACTGTAACTTCGATTGTCACTAGAAAAGTGCAGAAGAGATCAAAGATGTTGCCAAAACTTAGTTTTCCCATAGAAGCAGGAAATTTGTTAAATTATGTACCCAGGTGATGCTAGAATGATGGTACGTCTGAGACTCCAGAGAAGGGAGAAAAACCCAGTAATGCTTGTTGTCAGTCCTGGAAACAATATTCATCCCTAAGCCTGCTGCTAGAGTCTCTAGGTAACAACTTTGCAGTCATACAAGCCTTGAATCCTCCCCCCTTCCCCCCCTACAGAATTATAGATTGGTGAGCCAGGAGAGATGATTACAATTATCTACCTAGCATGATGTGGTAATTTCATCAAATTGTGAAATTCACTATACCAAGACCATAATGTCTTTATAGGAAGACATCCAATCTCAATGTCAGTTGCATGGGACAAAAATAATTCCTGGTTTTTTCGTGTGGGCAGGGGAAAAGACTAGCATCAGGCATACAGTTGGTGTGGGATTGACCCACAGTCTTTCCATCTCCTTCTTCAGAAAAATAGTAATCCAAGTTGAAATTTTTTTTTTTTGAGGGACTGTTCTACTACTTTTTTCCTTGAGTCTGAAAATTATGGATGAATAATGATCTCCCAATTGCCCTTCACAATCGTGATACAGCCAAAGAAGTTAATAAGCCACCTCTGTAGCCCCCCTCCCTTCTCTGTACAGACATTTTTTACCACATGGGTGAACACAAAGAAATAATCAGATAGGAGATTTTTCTTCTAAATTAGGCCTCTTGTTTGTAAACTGAAAGAGTGCTAATGCAGTTCAAACTCAGCTGTGTGCCACATACGCACACTCGGCCCAGGAGTATTATAAAGAGTGGGAGAATAGGAGGTTTTGTTCTATTCTTCGGTCTCTTTCTATATGAGAGGGCCATTCATTCAATCCCTATGCTTCTCTCTCTCTCTATTTCTTTCCATAATGCCAGCATTAGCTGCAAGCTGCTAGCTGTAAAAGTGCTTTGATGTTGACCTCTCACTGCCATTGACAGACCCTCATTGGTGGGTGAGTAGCAGAGCAATAAGGGCATGTGTGGGAGAAAAGAGGATGAAAGCCTGGACAGCTAGGAAGGGATAATATGAACAGATTCCTGCCTGTTCACTTAGTTTCTTTTTTTTTAACTGGGTCTTCTGATTACAGAGGTTACGAACCAGTAAAACTTCAGAAATGACCACTGAAAGCCTGCTGTACATGAAGAATCAGATAATTGTTCCAGCTCTTGCCTTGTAAAATTAAATCAAGCCATGAACTAGGCAAGAACGCATAGGGGAGTTGAAAACATTTTCCTGTTTAAGGCAATGAAATAGTGGGGTTTTGTCTGATACATACAGTAATATTACAAGTCGAGTAGCATGTAAATGGCATGGGGGTAGGGGACACAGGGGGGAGTTGCCTACTAACGATGGTGATTATTTTGTTTATCATCTTGTGGCAAAACCTAAAGCATAAGTCTTGGACTTTAAAAGGATCAAAACAGGAAGGTGCACTAAGAGGTCAAAAGAACTTAGAGAGGTTTCTGCCCCCAGGGAGCACGTGCGTGCGTACGCATGGATGTAGGCACATAGAAAGCTACCTATTGCACCCCACAGTGCTCTTGCATATAGTATAAGTGCTCCTATATTCAGATCACAGTGGCGCCCCTGGCCCAAAAGCAGCTTTGCACCCTCCAAAGGGAGCTGGGAGATTGAGGGTGCAGTCAGGACCATGGGCCACCTGGGCACCCAGCCAGCTGTTTTGTGAAAGCGTAGTCAGCTAACCTGGGAAATGCGGGAAAGCATTATTGCTGCCTGAGCCCTATTGAGGCAGGATGTCTCCAGCCACTTCACCTCCGCGCTCCCCCTTCACCTCTGAGAAAGCTCTGCCTGTCATAGTAATAATTAAACCCTAAGGCTCTAACTTGAAATGGCCAAAAGGCTCTGCAAGGCCAATGGAGGGAACAGGAGGGAGGGAAAGTTCACACAAATATGTATTAGAAACCTTGGGTTTAGTTGCGATCTGAAGGACCATACGCAACAAAGCTGCATGCCTGTAAGTTCCCATTGTCTGCTCTGTAGAGTAGCATCTGATCTTCTGCTTGTTTGGGCATGAATAAATCTGTTCTACCTCCGCTTCAGTCCCCGCAACAACTCCCTGTTGGCAGCATTAGGCCATCAGAGTTGCTTAACTATTTTAGGTGAGCTGTAGATCATTGGTTCAAACCTGGCCTATGCCACTTGCAACGCACATGGTGTCATGTGGTGGGTAACCACTGGCTGGAACAAAATGAATCAATTGTTGGAAAAATGGGGGAAATGGGTGAAACAGGTGCCCATGTTACAAACTGCCATGCAATAGCATTAATTAGCAAGCATGTCAGCAATCTCAGCGTTAAAATAATACTCTGTTACAAACACTTGAATAAGAAAGCAGCCATCACTGTTTGATCTGGATTGGATTTCTTTAGAAATTTTAAGGAAATCAGCACACACTTTTGGTGCAGAGACTCTTCACACATTAGTCTACTAGAAAGAAGGAAATGTTTCACTGAATGATTAAAAATATTCACATTTTGGAGGGGACAAACTTCTACAGCACTTTTTGCCTTGCTGTCTGCATTTGCTATCAGGGAACTAATTCTCCAGTCAATTTCACAGATGGTTTCCTGTCATTACTATACAATTCTATTTGTTTGATAATAATTTTATAGGACTTTTCCAGAGGGATTTGGAATTACATGTTCAGCTTGTAGCAGTTTTTAAAAGGTGTGTGAATACTGCACTCAGTCAAAACTTCCTTGCCTAAACTTTTTAAATAGAAAGTGCATTTCCAATTCAAGCAAGGGAAGTGTATATAACCCTCTCTGTTCTGTCACTTTACCTTTTGCTCTTTTTAACTGATTTGAAATAGACTATTTTTCTCTTTCCAACAAGAAATAAAACAGGACTTCACTAGTTTTTCAAAAAGGTGTCATTTTTTAACTTGAAAGCAGAATGCAGCGTCTATTTTAAATTTCATATTTGCTTTTACTTTTTTAAGGTAGCCATGATAAAGACTGCAGAAAACTGGTTTTTGTGCAAGTTGAAATTCCACCCAGAAGAGAGTATATCTATCCTGTTTCCAGGAAAGATCTCCTCTGACATCAGCTGCTTCTTGATGAATAATTTCCTTGAAACTGTTTTTTAAAATGGTCCAGTCTATGATAGGGCACTGTGTTGTTGCTAGGCTACCTGAGATTACAAGCCCTTGCTATGTGGTGGGACTCTACTGAGCATGGCATCGTTGCAGCGAGCAAGGATTTTTTGTATGGTCATTAAGGAAAACAGGTCTTCATGGGGAACAACCTCTGTTCCACAGCTCCAAAGAGAGGATGTTTGAATCTGGATTAAGCTCCTTGAGAGCTACGTTACAGAAGCCTGTGGAGCTTCTGCACTGTGAGCTAGGCCCAAAATTGTAAAAAAAGGTCCCTTCTCTACCATTTTCAATTAACGAAGCCTTAGGGGATCTGGATAGGCAGTTGTAGTCTCCATTCAGAAGGATTAAAAATCTATCTTTGCCAGAGGTACGACAGCTGTTTTGGTAGGTACTTTGTATTATGCCTGTCTGTGGGCTACTGGAATCCTTACTGTTCCCTGATGTATCATTTCACTCCAGTGAAAATCACAAGCGATAACTCAGGAGGCAGTAAAATTACAGGGGTCACAGAGTCCCCCCAGTAAGCATGAAATCAGGTCACCAACCTCACTCAGCTGGCCCTCTTGCCAATAACTCCCCTTTTCCCTTTTCTTTTCTCCCCTGTTCATTCTGTGCCTCAATTATTCAAAAAAAAAAGGCGGGGAGGGAAGAGACAACTCTCCAGGGCCTACAAAAACAAGTGCACTTGGACAGCTACAGCAGTGGACAGTGCTGGAGTAAGTGAGAATACGTGTCTGCTACCCTTCAGTCTGATCTGGCCATGTGTTTGGCACAGCTTGTAATATCCTGCCTTCCTATCATACTTTGCAGTCTTCCAACACTGCACAGAATGGAGCCTTGCCTGACAGCAAGTTCTCTTTCAAAAGGAAACTCATGTAATAAGTACGTGATTGTCAGCTGGAGTGACTGTGTTATTGACTCCCAAATGGTTTGATGAAGCATGTCAACATCAGTACTTTGCAATCTTATAAGCTGAGCGTGAAAAATGATGGAGTGAGGGAGAGAAGAGAAAAGGGATATGGATGCAAAAGGCAGAAAGTTTTCAAGTCCCAGTCTTCTTGTGGTGTTCACAGATGAGCCATGAGTGGTGGAACGAACTGGATCAGTCCTTCAAATTCAGGTTTTCTCCCAAGACCAGCACAGTCAAGAATCAACAACATTTATAGGAACTCAGAGTATTGCATGGGTATTTCCTTGGTAATAATGTTTGTTCCTTGAATTTTCTCCTACTATAGGAAAGTAAGGACTCCAAACTGAAGGGTACCCAAAGCATCCACTGAAGATTTCCAACACACCAGTTAGTATATTGATTTCTTGTTTAGTAAATTCTCCCTTTATACGGTCTTTCTGATACCCAATCTTTTGTTTGGGCTTATGCAGCTTTAATCTTTCTAATTTTCTTTTTAATTACAATTCCCTGGAAAGTGCTGAGCTGGACTTCTTTAGTTTTAATAAATTGAAGTACAGGTACTAGATGCCTATGGTACCAGGTCTTTCTGCTCTGGGGGCCTCTTCTTCCTCTCTCAGAAATCACTACTCTCCATTCTTCACTGAGACAAGCTTTGTGACTTTGCAAAATTCCAATTTCACTGAAGGTTTTTTGTGTGGTTTGATTATGTCAAAGCAAGAAAAAAAATACAGTGATGGCTTGTTTTCCTAAAAGCCTCCAAAAAAATTTGGAGGGTGTGAGGTTTTCTGTTCCTGCTCATGCCAAACATCCTTCTTCCTGCTAGCCCTTTGCAGAAGGAGCTCAGAGATCATGGTGCTTTGCTCGTAAGCCAGAAACAGTCTTCCTTCCTTGCAGTGGAGGGAAGAGCTGTTATAAATCAGTAAGGCAATGAATGCATTTCAGTTGCCTGCTCGGTAGGGTGGGGGCAAGGAACTGAGGAAACCACCTACAGATGAGGCAGTTGTGTGAGTCATGAGAAGAGAGAAATGTTCAGCACTTCTCAGGAGGTTTTTCCCAGTTGTAGAGAGGGAGTTGAGCACTTTTGAGCACTTTTATAAGCTCATAAGTAAAACTCCCAGAAAATATTAAGCTCAGTTAGTGCATGGACAGCCAGGACTTGAGGAGGCCAAGACTCAGTGTTTCCTTCTGAGGGGTACTCATGTTACCCAGGGAGCAGGAAAGCTTTCTTGCAATGGATGGTACTGTGCAGAGCTCCTCAGGGCAGGTTTGTTCCCTTGACTTTTAATATTCCAGTTTTTCTCTGTTTGTGCCAGAAAATATGACTTGAGTTTCATTTTATAAAAATAATAAAGCCAGAAAAGGTTAAACTCAGATTTGGCCTCTTGCTTTCTAAAAGACAGCAATAGACATTTTCAAAGGACCAATTCCAAGCTTTATTATACTACTACAAGGCCCGCAGGAGGGAAGAGTGTTACGCCCAACTCGTAGTGCAGACAGAGAAAGATGGATTTTTAAATTATCTACCTTTGCTTTGCGACGTGAACATTTCAGGGCAATTATCCTGAGATAATGCCTACAAATTGCTGAAGACTTTGGGTTTATAATTGCTCATGTTCATTTAAGGTTCCCAGCAGACTAGACCAGGAAAATCACTGCCAGTCAAGCCAAGGTTGATAGTATACGGTAACTGAGTTTTTCTTAGAAGACAGACAAGCAAATCAGTTTTCTTTAAGAGCAATAATTCTAACTAATTGTTTGGTTTCATTGTGTTTCCATAGCAGGAGCTGTAGTGCTTGGCAAGGCAGAACAGTGACACTTCCCATCCGAGACACATCCATGTAAATGGGCAAATTGAATTCCACTGCATGAGGTTATTCTCGTGCAGCAGTAAGTAGTCAGCAGCACTCTACAGCATATCCCCACATTTCCTTATTTACACACTGGTAGCCATTCCAGTTACCTTAGAAAGTGATTCAAGAATTTACAGTGAGATAATGTTATCATGTCAGTGCAGAAAGAAATAACTGTAGCTGCCTGCCATGTTTGTAATTAAAGAACATTTCTTAATGTAATATTTAGCTGAGGTTTAGAATCAGCAAGAACATTCGTAATAAAGAACACCATTTCAAAGCAGGAATGTGTTCATATATTCAGGTCATTTGACTACATTTATATATACCTATTACCTATTTATATGCTTATATGCTTATTTGTATATACCCATTTATTTTATATGTAGCCTTACTCCCTACTAGTTTTGTTGTGAAGCTCTGATAGCATTCCTATCACAGACATCCTCTACTGGCCCCTAGCATCCATTAGACAATGGAAGATTCATTTCATCATTATTATTTGCTAAGCACAGGCAGCATTGGCCAGTTTAGGTGTCTAAACTCCAGCAGTGTAAAATTTCCCCTTCTGTCCCTCCAACTGTTGCCATTAGAACAGCTGAATAAATGATTTTTCTCATCTAGTAACTAAGATTAAAGAAAAAATTATAAAATAGGACTTAGACGTTTGGGGGGGGGGGGGGAATGTATTTTGCACAAAAGTCAATCCTCCCCCCCCAAAAGTGCATTGGGTTATAAAAAATATTTTGCTTGACCTATATCAAAAATGCTTGGGTTGTTTTCATGTTATTTTTTAATGCACTTCAACAATATTTGGACTGAAAATATTTTCTGGAGAGAAATAACCAAGTATATGGTTAAAAAATGTTGAAAGTGTGCCTAGACTTTTCTGAATATTTTTGCATTTTTTTGGCCTTATTTATTAGAATTTACAGATAACAGTGGTCAGTTTGAAGCTAGGCTTTTCAGTGAAGAAACTGATTTCCTGAAAAATTCTGTCTAGTATTAGGAAGCAAGTAACATGCCCTGCCCCAGCACTGAAAATGTCATTAGTACCCTGCTTATGTCCTACAGTAGCAGTTGCTAAACTATTCCATTTTTAGTGGCTTATTGTAATGCTCAGTGGGGAAAGTTTTTGGAACTTCTGCCTTTATGAAGTTGAGATCATATGCTGTAGTTGGATACAATATTGAAAGCCATCAGGTCAATACTCACCCTCCCAGCCAGCAAAAATACCTGCTTTCTTCTGAGTTGCTCCTTCCCAGCTCTTGTTCATTTCTCGCAAACTGTTGCAAAAATTATTTTCTGGGTGAACATTCAGATGAATACTTTCATGTTTGTTTCCTCCGGCCATGTCTCCTGGTGGTTTTATTTTTCTGTTTAGTTTTGCCTTTTTTTATCTGGTCTTTTGCAAATTCTGGCCCCCCTCCCTCCCCCTTTTTAAAATGTCCTGTTGTACATAAAAAGGTCAGAGCTGAAAAAAACTCAGGTGAGGGAAACAAGAGAGTTTTATGTCACGAAATTTTTGTTTTGGTACATAAAGCACAGAGATTTGAGCCCCAGACACTGCCAGATTGTTTTAAAATTTTATTCATATTTCTTTTCTTATGAATATAAGTCTGTAAAAACCAGAACTGTTTCCAGTGGGCTATATGGGTACCAATAGCTGATTATGTCATAGACAACCAAATATAGGACTTCTAATAAATTATTGATGTTAAGACATATTTCCAGAGAAAGCCAAAGAGCATATGTTACTGCTGGCAAGCGGGCTTTTAGAATGAGGAAAAATCAATTTTTTATTCACAGTTCTTTTCAGCTAAAAAAGTAGTATCTTCCCCTAAAATGGATTCAGAATGTGACATACACATGAAATAAATTTTTCATTATGTTTTTGAGATACTAACTTGACTAACTCTTACCTTGAAAAGATTCTTCTTATGTTGTAAAGTCTCCTGTTTACTGGTGTCAACTTTTTGGATGGCAAAGTGATGTCTCTTCCCATCTTCCTGGGTCTTAAAGGAATAATACAAAAGACTACTTGTAGATCTATGAACACATGTCTGGAATATCAAATCCACTTTGCTGCCCCATGGCCACCATGTTATGTTATGTTGTAGCATTCATAATCCAATCAGGTTAGATTTTAAAACTATCTGCATGCATTTTAGTATTTTAGTTTGGGATTTTTTCCCTCTACTACACTCACTGGAAGGTCATTTCAAGATTCTTTACTCCAGTGGTTAGAAACGTCTTGTAATTCCCAAATTATGTGAACTGAAAGCCGATTTATAGCCATTTCTTCCTGGGTCACCCCTACATGTATATAACCTTATATAGCTGGTATGGACACCCCCTGAATTGTATCTGTGTCCCTTTAAGCCATCATTTAGGTAGACTGAACAAGCAGACTCTTTCAGTTTCCTCTCAGAAATTCTCCAGTTCCTTGATCATTGTAATAGTCCTCTTTGCACCCTCTGCTCCAATTTGCATGCATCGTTCTTGAGCATGGGTAACTAGAATTTACGCTGTATTTCAGATAATGTCTCACCAGTGCTTTGTGTGTAGTAGCATTAATATTTTCCTCTCGTTATTAGCACTATTACGGGTGATGAATCCTAGGATTGCATCTGCCTTTTTAGTTGCATTACATTATGGCACATATTTATCCTGTAATCAACTAGCAAACCCAGGTCTTTCTCCTCCTTTGTCATTCCCAACAGCTTCTAGCAGAAATTCTCATTATTAGTCCTTTAGTGCATGACCTTGCATTTTGTACTGTTCAATTTCATCCCATTTCTATTACTTCTCTCCTCAAGGTCATCCAATTCTTCCTGTATGATACTGCGATTTTCATTTGTGTTGATGGTGCCTCCCAACTTTGTACAATCTGCATATTTCATTTGAACACTCTTACTTTTTGTGCCAAGTTTATTAATGAACGATTAAATGAGATCAGTCCAAAGACTGATCTTCGAGGAGCTCCCCTAATATCTTCCCTCCAGCCCCATATTTCCACCTGCAGCATATTACATCTTCACTTCCCCTGTCAGCAACCCAGACCTTACAGTACTGACTAATTCTCTATTTTCCCCCAGTGAACTGAGTAGTTCCCAAGTGGCACCTGCTGAAATACTTTAATGAAGACTGGATACATTCTAAGAATTTTAATTTTAAAAATATTTTTTATCAGAAAACCTCTCAGGATAGCCTGGCACAGTCTAGGTTCAGGAAACCGATATGGTAAATGTTTGCCATTTACTTCTTTTGATTCTTTCTTCAAATTTGTTCTAAAATCTAGTAGGCTATTAAGGACTGACTGACAAGTCTTCCGTAAATCCCCTTTACCTACTCTAAGAAGAAGAAAATGATACTACAAGGTACAAGAAGTAGGTACAAAAGGGGTAGGTACTGCTATTCCCTCCCCATGTTATAGTGCACCACTTTTCTAGCTCTATTAGCTACTGACAGTTGCTACTGGATCTGCGATTTCATGTGTTCAGTCTCAGCTATAGATCATCCAGTCTCCTGACCAAAATGCACAGACATTTTAATTTTGTTTCCTGTTTAGATGTACGTATACTTCTAAATGACAATGTCTTTGTCATTTCCTAACGTTTGACATTGCCACTCTTAAGAGAAAATAAAAGCAAGGTGTTCATTTAGACTTGTGAAATTTTCTGCACTCTCAACCCATCCTTTTCCCCATAGAAATTTTCATTCCTTCTTCCCTTGTTCTCTTTCCATTCACTTAAATTAGGTTGTGATTAGTTAATGTCCTTACCAAAGCCCAACACATTTTTCTGAAGTTCCCATTTCTCTCATCTCTCTTTCACAGCAGCTTTATGAACTGTGAATCCCTGCTTGAATTCCAAAGTTTCGTGGCACAATCAAAAATCCGCTCCTCCTGGCCTGTCAGTGTAGAAGAAAATGTGCCAGCTGCACGTGCATGCACACTGCATTAGGCTTTGCAGCAGGAAACACAAGTGATCAGAGCTCCATAAGGCTCATCATGACATTTAACGAACCTCGATGTGTTCTCAAGGTTCTCTGACTCTTCTTTTTCTTCACTTTCTGGCTCATAGCTGTTTGGAGAGGTTTTAAGAGCTCTCTTGTCATGTCCATGTAGATTTGTCTCTCTCTGGAGGAAGTTCATGCCATGGGAGTCAAAAACTATTTTTTTTTTTTTTTTTCTTTTCAAAAGTAGCACTGAAAATGGTATTTGCTCATTTCCGAAAGTGGAGACTGACAACATACTGAAAAAGCAGAGATCTTTTCTTGGGAGAGAACACGGCAGGAACTTTTGAACCAAAAAGCCACCTACTCTTCCTTCCACCCTGGTTTGTAACAGTGCCTTTCACCTAGATAGATTTCAAGCTGTGTCAAATTTTCCTCTGTATTTTAACATTTCTAGTATGTGTGGAAGAAGTATGTGGAGTTCAGCAAGCCATGGTTTAGATGAAGCAGCCTAGCAAGCAGCATTCACAAACTTGAATTTGATAAGCAGAAAATGAGCACCTTGCTGGCCTGGCTGGATAGTTTAACAGGGTAGGCTGTATTACAGTTTTAGTTCACCTCTTGGAAGATGCATTTGGCTGATGGCAGCAAGCTGTGGTCTTCCATGGTGTTGTGCACCAAACACCTGAGGTGCACCTTGGAAATGAGTTTCTCGTCTTTCTTGTCTCGAAACCTCCAGAATTACTGTGTAAGCAGAGAAGAGAGCTCAATGTTGGCTTTTTATGAGCTGGACTCTCCTGCTCCATATAGCATATGCTGTTTGTTAATTATTCTTTCTCTTGTGATGTCTCTTTCCTGCTCTTGTTTATCCTCTCCTGTGTTTTACTTTTCTGATGGTTCGATCTCTTGTACTGTGTCTCCTCAGCCCCAGCATGCTTTTTTGCGTGTTGGTTTTGACTTTCTTTTGCTTATGGGATTATACATTTATAACAGATCCTTCCAGAGCCTGAAAAAAAGGAATACGTCTTGATAGTCGGAATGAGAAAAACATCCTCTCTAAAAGATTCCCATATACTGATTAGGGGGGGGGGGGGGGAGACTTTTAAAGCCTTGCCCTCAAACTCTTCCCTTTCTGTGGCCTGAGTTGCTTCTTTCAATATTAGAAATACTTAGCTTGTCTCCTTTGCGTATGCCACTGCTGCTGGTGTACTGTGAGCATGGTGTATAGCAGTGTCGTACCACAAGGAGTGGTGACGTAGCAGCCCTGGAACATGTTAACGTGGTTGTTTTCTAATTCCCCATCAGGGTATATTTTGAAAGGAGGCCTTGGCCAGCACAGCTCGCACACAAGGACAGTCTTGCTGAAATTACTGGTACAGTTGTGGGGGTGGGGTTTGGAGAGCTGTCTTCCAAAGAGGCCTCAGGTCCCATTCCAAGGCAAAAATCAAATCTGGTTTGCTTTAGTAGAGTTGCATTATGCTGCAATGAATTCTGGGCTTCTCTTGTTTGAATTACCAGGAGATAGATAGGGCCAAATTAATGAAAAGAAGAAGATAGGAAAATGCCTAAGCTACCAGTCAGTGGAGAAAAGAAGGGCTCTGCCATCAAAAACTTCCCCAGTGAAAAGACCCAGCAGGATACAGTGACAAAACGTATTCGCCACAGCACTGATAGGTAAAGAAAAGTTACTTTCATTCACTAGAAGTGGAAAAAGATATCTGAAAAAGCCCTTCTTTTTATTCCCTTAGTTCTTGTCAACAAAGTGAAGTTCTGAATGGCAAGGGGGAAAATCATCTCCCTGCATTTCCAGCCAGTGCAGCCTGCCTGCCATGTTGCTGTACATGGTAGGGAAATGACCACTCCCCTGAAGAGCGATTACAACCTGAGCAATAAAATGGTGACACTGTCAGTGGAAGGCTGTATTTTGATATTGTGTTTCTTGCATTTCATTCCCTGTGTGAAGCCCAAGGAGAATTTTTAATTTTTTTTGGGGGGGGCGGGTGGTGGTGGTGTTCAAAGGCTGAAATATTCATCAAGGTACTTGAAGAAAGTAGGAAAGGAGAACAAACTCCAACTGCCATCAGAAGACTGTGCTTCCTTTCTTTGTGCAGAAACCAGGGTGATTTCTGGGCCTGAGTCCTGTCCCTTTCCATGGCAGACAGTAGGTATCATCCTACTATTCACTGAAATACTAGGGCAGGGGTCTCTAGTGTGCTCCCAGATTTATAAACTCTCGAAAGATCTTTATAGTCACATAGCTAAATGGTTATGTGGAGTGATGTAGCATAATGTCTCAAGGAAAGAATTGTTCAGAGAATTGGAATGGTTCAGCAGCATTCCATCCTCCATACATTGCTAGCAGACCCTTATAAATATTGTTCCAGAGGCTCTCAGACCACAAGCATCTGAGTCTTGGTCCTTGATTGTGCTGAAGATCTCTATTTCTGGCATTACTGTGGAATATATGGAGTTTCTTGCAGGCTAGAGAATTTTGCTGTAATCCCTAGTGTGTTTTACCACTGCCAAAAACACCAGAATGTTAGGGTGATTTGTGTTTTAAGCACTCTGCTCCCCAAAACATCTCTTCTCGTAAGCTTTGCATTGTAATACTGCATGTGACATGCTGCATTGCACTTATCTGTGTCTTGTACTAGAGAGCTTCTTCTCATCTTCTTTCATTGATAGGAGCAGAGTGGTTTAAATCAAAGCATTTGACTTTGAACCTCTCTTGAGCTGGCCTTCAGGCAAGTTCTTTCTGATCAAAGGCAGAAGCATACCAGGGTCCAGGTATTAAGGCTGAATAATTGGTTCAGACTAAAATAAGAACTGTCCCAAGCCTCCACAGAAAAAGTTTTTATGAAGTTTAAAAAAAGTGTAGGTAACTTTTTGGCCCTTTATATACTTTTGCATTTTCTGAGGGAGTTCCACTGAAGAGACTGCTAATGCTGTATATGACCACGTTCATGTTAGAAATACTGGTCAAATTTACCAGTCAAAGCTTATCAGATTACTTGAGAAACAGTTAGAATTAGGGGTCCTGAAGCAGAGTGGCTTTTTGTATGGCAAAAGGTGGGATGCTATCAGCATAGCACAATATATTTGAGGTGATTTTGAAAGATCCTAATTTCTCCTGCAGTGCAGGATTCCCCATTTCTCTGAAGAAATGCGTATAGCATGTATTTCCACAGCACATATAGCTGTGGCTTTTCTGGAGATATCACAGACCCTTCAGACTGGGGGGAGAAAACCAAACCAACAACCAGGCAATCACAAGCAATTTACCAGACGGACCAGGATGCCTGTAGCATCCCAAGCAGCCTGAGCCTGTCTGCCTCTGTTTAGGATAAATACTGAAACCGCACCTCCGTGAATACTTCTGCCTTTGCCCATCAGTAATGTGTATATAAAAAGTCTGTGCCTGGGGATCAGCTAACGGGATTATTCACAGACACAAAATGAAGCTGGCCCGATCCTGACGTCCTTTGCAGCCCTTCCTGAAGCCTGCTGTGATGGGCAAAAGCAGGATCAGGCTCCAGGTCCTCATAATTTTGGCAGCCTTTGAGGTATGTGGAGTGAATCTGGAAGGGAGGTAGCAGTGGAAATAGGCTCACAATTTTTTTGTTGTTGTTTTTCATTTTTAATGGAACAACTTTCAGTCCTAAAGGAAACCCTGGTGAAGTGGTGAGGCTTTTGTCTCTTGCTATAATGCCACTGGGCTTTGGATTGACCTGTGTGATACAGTGACACTGTGTGGTTTGAATTTTTACATACAGCTGCATAAAGCAATTCTCATGTAAATTTTGGAGGTAAATAAGCCTGCTGTTGGTCTGCTGCATGGACACATATGCTCAAACCATTAGGTTCAAAAGGAGATTAGAATTAACCCACCCGTCTCTCGCTGGCTCGCTCTTTCCCTCCCCACCACACAGCTCTTACAAGAGACTAAACCACCTTGCTATTTTAATGAATGGCAGCGGAGTTAAGGCTGACAGAAGAAGAAAATTGTTTTATCCCCCCGCTCCCCCCTTTCCACACCCACAGAGCCTCTGCTAGAAGTGGTGTAAATTTAGACGAGGCCACGAGCTGATTACCATGGCATAGGCGAGCAGGTTGGAGTTGATGCACTTACCTCACTCCCTCAACCTTTAAATTGCACAGGACTGAGCTGAACCCCTTTGATTCCCACCGTGGCAGCAGGAAGGCTCGGAGCCTGCTGTATCAGCCCTTGTGTGTGTTTTCTTTCGCTCTGGATAGCTCCATTACCTCCTCCTGTGTGGGGAAAGCTTTCAGAGCCAAAGCTAAAAAGTCCTTTCCAGGCACCTGACGCTGGGATGTACGCAGGTGCTTCTGCAGGGCTTGAATGGGCAGGGTCTCACCCAGCAGCCAACAGCGGGCAGTGGCCACTGGCTACCATCGTATCTGGACTTGATATCTAAATGGCTTCGCTTTCCAACTGAGGAAGGCTTTTATCGCGTGTTCCTTAAATGCAAGAGAGAGACAAAGCGTGTGCACGTGCACACGTGTGCAAAAATGCAGAGGGTGCGAGTGGGCTAAGGGGAACCTGGCCTGGGGTTGTTTGTTTATGCGAACTTTAAATAATTCATTTTTGTCCCTATTGAGCTCATCACAGCGTGACAAAAATAAACGTGTCTTCTTGGCCTATTGTTTGGAGCTGAGGATTGTCAAGCGAGAGGAAAATATTACAGTGACTGAGGGAGATACACGCAAGAGTGTGACCTTTAACTGCAGTACCTATAACCAGTCTCATCAAATTAAAGCACTGTATATTTTCCTTAATAATCTCTGATTAGGCTCGGGGTATGAGCGGACACGAACGCCCGCCATTGCTATGCAGCGGGAGGCCTGCTAAGCACCAGCCGAGCGCTTGGGAATAAGTGAGCAAAATGCTTTAATTTGATAGGGTTAGAATCCTGCAGGCTCCAGGGTGAGAAGTCACCAACAGCTCCGCTCGCGCTGAATATGCAGAAATAAAAAAGTAAATTGCTTACATCTGCTGCAGGCAGGAGGGAAAATGATCTGATTGGACAGGCCGAGGGCTCTCCATCTCTTTTGGGTTAGAAAGAGGGGTTTGGAGCATCAAAAGCTCATAATTGGAGTAATTCTGAATTAATGGACATATACACACAGACACAAGCGCACGCACCATTTTGAAGCAGCTGGTCACAGGATGCACATGCTCAGGAATGTTTGGGGATTGCAAAAACGCCATTAAAAATGTTGTCCCTTATTCCTAATATTATTGACATTTGGATTTCATGACCTGTAAGAAGTACAGTAAGTACAAAAAGCCCTGCCCATCTGCCAGATAAAATTGCGTGCCTCAGCCTACATCTGTTTATTCACAATATAATTATTCTATCTCTCTATCTGTCTCTCTGTCTCTGTTGTATATGTGTTCTTTCATGTCTGAGGGTCTTCACTGTATGCAGAATCCCAGGCTTTAGCCTTGCCATCTGATACTGTATTTAATCTATGTATTTGATCAATAAGAATCAAAGACAAGGCTCAAGGTCTTTTTGGCACAACGCGTTCAGTTTTGTGTTGGGTGTCAGAGGTTGTCTACAGTGTCACCTTGATGGTGTCACACTAATTTGTAACCTACTTTGCTTGCCCCTGTGATTGCTGTCTGCACTGTTTTTTTTTTTTTTTCCTCTCTGTCTCTCTTGGTTTTTAATGGTTGTTTTTATTAGTTTGGGAGCAAGGAGGTGGGGGAGTTTAGAGGTGGGAGGCTGAAGACATTAGCTTAGAGATTTAAGGAGCACCCTTCCTGACCCTCCTCCCCCACCTCTCTGTCTTCTCTCTGTGAGTTGCTAATGCCACAGGATAAGGGTGTTACCTCTACCTGACAGGCACCATATCCCAACGGGGAAGACGTTACTAAATCCAAAATGACCAAGGGAAGAAATCCTGAAAGGCAAACTTTCAAGAGTGATTTCTCAGCTTGCTACTGACAGGGAAAGGCAGGCACACGAAACCCAGGACTGAAAGGCCAGAGTCCAGGTTTCAGTCTGCTTATGGGTAAATCCACAGAATAGGTACATCTCTACATTTCAGTGCTATTTTTCTTGGAGCCAGGGTTCTTTGGATCTCGCACTGATGCACAAACTTGAACAATTTGTTCTTTTATGGGTGCCTAAGGCTGTACTGCATCATTTCAATGGCCTTTTGTCTTGTGACAAGTATTGCAATGCCTATAATGTACCAAACATTCTAAAAATCCATGTAATTAATTCCCCAACATATCTAATATAGAACTATTATCTTGAGGACAGATAAATGCAGTTTGTTATCTTTTTTCCTTTGCCTACACCTCTTCGTTTTCTTTTCTGTGCTGTTATTTAACACAGAAAATAATAGCACAGTAAATGTATTATTTAACTCCCTCATTTAGATTGTGTGTATGTGAAGGCACTGCACGAAATGAGGCTGTGTTTAGACCCAGATCCTTAGATGTAGACTGCAGGCTCCACCACAGATTTCCTGAGGTGCCTTGGAAAGTCAGCCAAAATTTTCACAAATAGGTGACTGACATTAAGCATCCATTTTTGAATCCGGTTTTCAGAGGTACCAACCACCCACAATGGCTCCAACAATCAATGGAGACTGGAAGGCTTCAGAACCATGCACCTCCAGCCAGTGCACCCAATTTTTCTGCTTGTAAAAATTCATATTACAATATTATTTAATGAACTAGTGAAAACATTAGGACTTAAGAACAGCAGAAGGTCCATGTTCCCTGGGATCATGTCCCTAACAGCTAGGGTGGATGCTTAAGGACAAAGTACCTGAGAGAGAGCAAACAATAACAGCAAAAAATCCAGCTGTGTTTTTAAAAACCACAGACTCTGGGAAAGGGGGGGGGGGGGGGGGGGGGGGCACCTAAATGCATATGTTTACTGTTATGATTAAGCTGTATGTTATGATTAAGATGTATTTTGAAGTTGTGCAGAAGAAGGGACACCCTGAATGGATCCCACACACTCTTCAGACAATGCTGCTTTTTATGTCTGAGCTGGCTGTCAGCCACTGGAGGTAGTAAATGGGGTTGATTTTACAGGTTTTACTCTAGAAGCTTCTTTGGGGAAGCCGTCTGTTTCCTGGTTAAGGTGCCGCGTCTCTTGAATCGCTCTGCTCTGGTCTCTGTCGTAGAGAAACCTCTTTTGTCTGCCCGGCCATGCCTGCCACAGTCTATTGGAAGGTATTTGTCAACAATTATATGTCTATTAAGGACAAGTCAATCAGGCCATGTGCAAATAGCCAGACCTCTGGGGTCTGCCTATTGATAGGGACCTGTCAATAGCCAATCCAGTCTTTTTTCAACCAAACAAGAAATTAAGCACTCACCAAAATCATTGCTAGTCTAAGTCCCTAGAGCCCATTTTTATTCTCAGAGTATTGGTGTCCCCCCGTTTTTTTTTCTGGGCTAATATTTATTTTGAATAAGCAAGAGAGACTAGAAGGCACTTGTTAAAGCACTGTTTTAACAGTAAGAAGAATGTCTCCTCAATGTAATTAAGAATATTACCAAATGGTTGTGCTTGTAGGTGGCTGCAGTTAATCCTGATGGCAGTGAAACTCTAAAGGAATTAATAACAGAAACTTTAAATTAGCCCAACTATAATTAATATCTACAGTATATAAATAACCACTCTTCCACCAACACAAATTTCAGACATATTTACCTATATTAGGCTGAGGAAGGTAGTAATATTATGCAATATTTTCATGCATATTCAATTTGTAAACTCAAGAGTTGATTTTGTAATTTATATTGCAAATTACTTAGCTATTTCACACACGTGAGCAGCAGAGAGCGGGAGAGACAAGACAGTGTGCTGGAAGCGTGCTTTAAACAAAAGCCTGTAGCAAAAGCCATGACATGAAAAAGATGCTCTATAGGGCCATCTCCTTTGAACTGGCAGAACTCCAGTATCACAGAATACATTGGTGTTACACAACAAACGGCAGTATTAAATAACTTTGCACAGAGACCTGAAATGACCACAAATATTGAAAGCAGATGTAGTATTTAAAGCAGAAGTGATACCTGATCTGTCCTTTTTAGGTACATCACAGCTGGCTTTGTTAGTAATTACTGAAACAAACATTCTGTCCATCAGGGTTTTATTTCTCTTCATTTCTACTGTTCAGTCAGGACAAATACTGAGAGACGAGCATTTTTTCCCTAATATTCAAGCACCAAATTAATAACTGGTACACCGATTAATATTAAAATTCAGCATTTACCCAGTAACATCCTTAAAACACCTATTCTTTGAACTAAGGTGATGAATTTTTGCCCTGAAAAATTAGTAGAATGCAAAGATCTATTATTTGCAGAATACTCCATGGCCACTGGAGGATTGCTAGGTATAGCAATAGTTTTAATTTGGTTACAAACTTTCTTGTATTGTGAATTAAACCTTAACCAAGGGAGAGCTTTTAACTTGACTTTTATTGCTGTTTTTTATCTTGGTCTTAGTTACTTGTTTCATTAAAAAAATGAGAATTACCTTTTCAGTTTCCCATTTTAAAACCACAGAATACTTGAAGTCTTCCTGACTGCGGTTCCTTTTTTAATTCCCCACCCTCCCCCCAGACATGGACCCTTTAGAAAACAGCTTTGCTTGTTCTTTAATCTGATTTTAGCAGGTGCAGCACGTGGACGAAAGCTTTTCAGCAGATGCTTTGGGAAAATGACCATTAAAGGCAGGCGATTTATTTCACTGTAAATATGAGCTATTTTTGCTAAGGAGCCCTAAAAAAAATTCAAATATGTCAGTACACAGGCTTAGCATGTATGTTTCCACCTTCTCTGAGCATGCTGTACCGTGTCAGTTTTCACATGTAAAATCAGCTCTCAAGAGATCATTTATGTAATAATCTAACTTCATAGGAGATGAATCTGTAACCTTAAAAAGCCCCATTTAAAGCAATCTTTCATACATATATGGGCACAGACCTATGACACTTAACCTCTCAAATAAGTACCAAATAAGAGGTATTTTCCTAAAAGCTTTTAGTTTTACTTCATTTTTACCTCCCTGAACTCAAAGGGACAATGACTTCATAGATAACCGGAGCAGTTCCTAAATTCACAAATTTTAAAATCACAGGAGACTATATCATCTGACATCGTACATAACAGAGACCAAAAATCCTACCACCCATTTCTGCCCAGCTCCTACTGAAAGGAAAGCATATGTATGTTTAGAAATTATATTTTAAAAAAATATGCCCATCCTGTCGGCATTGATGTTTATCTGGTTGACAAACTACTTTAAAACATCCAGGGAAGATTTGCGGGGGCTTTTCTTTTTCAGTTTTTATTCAAGGGAGAAAGGGCAAATTTTCTATTCAAAGGGTTTAAAATGCTGCTAAAGGTCTGTCTTTAAATTCCCGAAAGTTTAGGGAATGTAGCAAGAAAGATGATGGCTCTTCTGCTCTGCATTCATATTTACACAGTACAACAGCCTGCAAAGAGCATGACTCTCTAAACAGTGTGAAATGGGCTATAATGCCTTATCGTAAAGGGTTGAGCTAAGGACAGACTATTTGCCTTTGAATTTTGGGGGTGCTGTTTTTTTGATGCATGTTGGTCAGCTTTAGCCGAGTTACTTGCTTTGAAATAAATACATTTTCGACTATACCGTCTAAATCTGCATTTTTTTCTCTCTTTTCCTCCTTCATTAACAAGTTATTTTCTTAATCAGTATTCATGAAGAAAAAATAATGCAAGAGAAAGCCCTGTAACTTGGTGGGCTAGGGCCTAATTCAGGACTGCACTGAGGGAACTCATTACTGTACAGGGGTAGCACCGACTCGTCTGTCCCTATGCTGCTCTGATGCAGCTGAACACTTGCAAAATTCAAGATTACCTGAGAAAAGAGTTTAAACATTTGATGAGGAATAGCATGTAATAACAAAGACTCAACCACTATGCGTATATTTTTCACCTCTTTTACATGAAAAAGAATGTCATTTTAATAGGCAGGAAGAGGTTATTTGGGGGATGATATTGTAAAAGGAAATGGCATAGAAAAATAAATTGTGTTGTATGCAAAAATATACATAGTATAGGCACTCCAGATTTTATGTTTGATAGTTTTAACAGTGTTTTTTTCTGTGAAGCTGCTATTTGTATTAGGTGGTTTCTATTTGAAATACCTGCTTAAAACAGAATGGGGGACAAATAAACAAACAAAGAACAACCGTACTCTAAAGCGCAGAATTTCATCCCCTCCTCAGGGATGGCGAGGCGGTTGAAAGGGAAGGGGTTGTGCGGGTACCTCAAGCGATTCTCTCTTCACCGAATGGAGAAACAGACTCGGTCCAGAGAGGTTGCAAAAGGGTAACAAGTTCTTGCTGTGATTTTAAACTCTGTACGGGCAACGTCTGTCTCTCTTTTGATGAGTTAGAGAGATTCTTCTTCATGAAAAGAATTCCTACCCTCTGCCCTAAAGTTGCGGCGTGCTCGGTTCTGTGTCTCGCATGACACGGCTTTCTGCTCAGCGAGGACACGCACCGCATAGATTACTAGCCATGAAGTTTTCTCCTACTCTATAACCGAGTTCAGTGAACACAGGTTTGCTACAGATGCAAAATCTTAACATATGGGTGGGAAAGTGGACATAAAGTTGGCATTTGAGAAAATATAAAAAAAAAAGGCAACCCCAGTGTTTTGCAACAGATGACATCCTGTTACCATAGTTATAGCTTTCTATACGAGAAAAGGACAGTGCTTTCGTGTGCCCTTACTGAAAAGCATGTACAGACAAAAATAGAGAATGCAGTATATTTGCATACTGTGCAGTGCCAGTACACAGAGATACAGCTCCATGTACTGCAATACAGCTCGGAGACTAAGAAATTTTTCTCATTTTACAAATTGTTAGGGCTCCGGGGTTTGCTAAAATATTCTTTTGGAGCTCGTCTAGTCCTTCGTGAGTGTTCCAATTTATCCTCCTTTTAATGGTGTGAAACTGGGTTTTGCTAGGGCTGGGTACATGATCTCTTCTGCGCAGTGCTCAAAGAAGAAGGAAAAAGCCTCTGATGCAGATACGTAAGAAAGGAAGAAAGCAGAAGCTTCTCACCTGGTTATTTCGTGATCAAAATTCCTTGAAATGAACTTTGATCCAGTGGGTATTCTGAAGAAATATAGCTAACAAATAAACAAACCCAATGGAAAAAAAAAAAAATCCTTAAAGCTTTTATTGCCTCCTCAGTTTCCTTAGGCGTCTTATAATCAGCTGTGGCCTGATTCAGAAGAAACTTCTCCAGACTTTGGACCAGGCTGCTCCGTTGTACCTTCTTAGCAAGAGGGACTGATGTCTTACATGCGTGGCTTGTACAGCATGGAGCACCTGGTGCTTAACAAGTGATAAGTAATAATAATAACTGTCCACTAAACACATAAATGTTTTAAGTATCTCACATAAGTGGATAACTTGATTTCTAAATAAACTGCATTTCAGGAATATTTCATAAACATCCTGTGCTAAGTTGGTGCCTGGGGTAATATAGATTTTCATCAATATTCATCTCTATGCAGGAATTCCCCGGAGTTGGTGGGGGTTTGCAGCAAGCTGATTCTTTCATGTTAATTTCCGCCTCCCCCCCAATCGTGATACAAACCCCGTAAAAAAAAAAGAAAAAAAAAAAAAAAAATCCACCAAAACACCAGCTTTAACGGCCTGACTCGCGAAGAAAGCGACCGCTTTTCAGTGCCGGAGTGGAAATCCGCCCCTGGCTGCTGCAGCCGGGTCCGGCCCCCGGCCGCGGCGCCGGGCGGTCCCTCCGCGGCGGGGCGCGGCAGGAGCGCGCCGCGCGCAGCGGCCCCGCGGCCGCCTCCGCGGTGCGACAGCGCCATCTACCGGCCGCGGCGGGCGCCGCGCGGCGCTGAATGGCGGCGGCGGCGGCGCCGAGCACAAAGCGGGGCCGGGGGCCGCCGGCTGCCCGCCTCGGCCCGGGCGGCCCCCGGGCCCGTCCCGCGGCCTCGCCACCGCTCTCCGCGGGGCGCTGCGCTCGGAGGCGGGCCGGGGAGCGCTCCCAGCGTCTCCAGTTCCTAATAAGGTCCAGGTGGAGGGCCCCATCGCGTCCCGGTGCCCAGGCTCGGCGTCCGGGGAGCTCCCACCTGGGGTAGGGGTCGTGGGGTTGTCATGCCCGGCAACTCGTTTGTTTTCTCACTGAAGGAGTGTGTTGTGTCAGCGCCTGGTTCCTTATCGCTTATTCGTATACCTGATCTCAATCCCTTAAGCCGAGGACCAAACGGTTTAAAAATCTCTGCTTGCTCATGCTACAACGCCTGAGAATCCGGCTCAGGAGACGAGAGGATCCGTAGTTCTGCGGTGTGGGTGCTGCAAGGGCACTGCCCGGGGCACACCGGACCCGCCCAGCGGAGGTAGAGCCTAGGTGCCCGCGGCCGGGCGGTTAGCTTCCACCCGTGAGACGGCCTGAACAAAGGGGTTCGTGCTGATTTTATGGTGATGGTGACTAAGAAACATTTTCTACGTATGTCAACTGATTTGCGACTGGACCAATCCATCAGTGTAACCGGTTTCAGTTCGGTTCTGCAGTGGACCGGGGTGATGCAGCAACAACAAATTCAAGCGATTTTATACGTGGTTTTTCGTTTTGGCTAGCAATGCGTTGGGTGTTGGGTTTGTTTTAGAGCACCCAGTTGCCCAGGGTCATGAATTTGACAGTCAGCAATCACTGTGGCATGGGGCCATGCTGAGGAGGCGTCCCGTTGTCCCCAGCTGTGCACTCTGGCAACAGCTGGAAATCCCCATGCAGTCCCTCAAAGGTGGAGCGCTCCTCAAATTGATTCAGTGCGGTGTAGCATCACCAAAACCACTGAGAGCGCCTGTCTGGGTGAGCATGTACCACCTGGCTTGCTGACTTTATGCTCTTGCTTTGTAGCTGCAGTGAGCCAGATCTAAAGTATCTCTGTCTGGAAACTAGGGGCTAAAGCAGCTATCGAGGGTCTTGCTTCTGATTTAATGTGACACCAAGGCTGGGAAACAGTATTATCCACTGTTTTCCTGCAGCAATGAAACTGCAATCGGCTGTGATTGGTATTTAAAATACCACTGCTGAAAGTGTGGTATGTCTTACTCAAAGCTGTACTCTTGCAAGGAATGATGTTAAGGTATTTTCTCTGGAGTATAATTGATCTGTAGCTCTGTTTTCAGATGTAACAAAAACTGCACTGAGTTGCTGGAGCTTTGAATGTTGTGATTTGCACTTTAGGAGTTCACACTGGGAGGAAAGTGTTCCAGCTATTTGGGTATCATTCGGTTACCCTGCCTCACTGTACTTTTACGTTTTTTTCTGTATAGATTTTTCCTGTGCTTCTGCTGTCTATCCTTCGTGTATAGAGAGCCATTTAAAATATTTTCAGTTTTTAAAGGGAATGTTTGGTACCAAGTGTTTATAAAATAAGAGCAAAGCACCTTCTGGGAATAGAAAATATAACCTAATGGACACATTTTGCTTTTTTAGTGGAAAAGTACTTTTTAATATATTAATTACATTTTTGGCATGGATAGGAGAACAGTATGGGCTTTTTAGGGGAAAGAATTGCAGTCTTTGGGGTATTAAACTGAAGAGGTGAGGAACTGGGGCTTGCAGATTTCCACCACGGTTCTGCAATTCCCTGACTGAAAATTTATAACAAAATCTCTGCCCTCTTTCTAACAGAAATAAAGCAGTTTTGAGGCTGGCAGTCCAGCTGCCATGTGGGCATTGGAGACTGGCGGGGAATGCTGGGAAGAAAATGCAACTCTATATAAGCTTGCTGGTCTTCCTCACACGGAGACCTGCAGACCTTGGGCTGTGGCTGTCTCTTCCTCTAGGAGCAGGAATCAGATGGAATTATTCCTGTTGGAGTAACTTGAGCTGACCAGAGGTGAGGCTTTCCTAAGCTCCGGAGTTTCTCCAGAGGGAAGATAAAAGATGTGCGTTGCTTGAAAGTGGCTGGTGACTCTCAGAAGGCTTTGGCTGGACTTCACATCTGCCTGATTGTGAACCTGCCTCACCCCACATAGGCTGAATTTTTTTGATTAACAATTTAGTTTTGTTTTTTTCCTAAAGGTGAGATAAGCATAAGACGTCCTCTTGTAGTAAGCCTTTTGGTCTTGGCTGAAGGACTAAATTTTGCCTACAGTTCTGCACTAGTCAATCCTCAGGTGAGATGCAGAGAGCCCTGCTGACTTGAGTTTGCAAGAGAAAGCAGAGAGCTGAGTGAGGATTGGAGTCCTTCCAGTTCCATCAGAGTTTTGTCTGGCTAAGGACATAGGCATTTGGCTACAAATTAATTCAGTTTAGTTTTCACCCTAAGAATGCTGCAAACTCCCCAGAAAGATACTTTTTTTTTTCCTCACTAACACAATCACAAAATAATACAAACTTCTCCCCACAAAGTGTTGATTGTTCTATAATGAAATCGTAAGTAATTTTGTAGTTGCTTTGGGGAAAAAGCAAAAACTGTTCTTAGCACCTGCTGTATGATATCACAAAGCTACTGCTCATAATGATTCTAATATGTGAAGGCAGTTGCATAATATCATCATATTACAGTTTGTATAAGAAAAAAATCACGGACAAGAGATTGCCAGTAGAAACTCTTCATGAATGCTATTTTTTTTCCTCATTGCTGTTCCTCTGTCTCAAAATATCTTTGCATTTTCCTTGTCAGAGTCTGTAGGTTTCATTGGTGGAAATAACAGCCGGCAAATAATGAAGAGGGAAGGAAAAAAAAAATCATGTTTAAAAAAAAATGCATTTTTCTATAGAAGCTAATGTTCTATAAAGAGATGCAAAAGGAAGAGAAAAAGATACTAGATAGCACAGCTGCATTGAATTGCAAGACAGCTGGAATTTTTCAATGTAACCAGATTTTAGATGAGTTTTCTTTTCATTTCTCTATAATAAGATCTTTGTAAACCACAGTCCTAAACAAAATCTTCTCGGTGATGATGAAAATAGGGAAGAGCAGTGCTGCTTGTGCTGCGTGTGTGACAGTCAAAATATGAGGCCAGATCCTTAGCAGCTATAAACCTGTGTCAGCAGAGCTATGCAATTTCCATTGGCTGCAAAGCTGCCTTGTTGCAGGCACTGAGGTATAAGGATTGGGGCATACGAAGGGATATTGTCTAGTGGTCAGGATGCCTTGAGTGCCCTCAGCTGAATGGATAAGAATGAAAGAAATTTCAGGCAGAGCCTCTAATAAGACTTACAGCTGAATCAGAATTTGCCCTGGAAAATCCTGGGCAGCACATACCACAGCAGCTACTCCAGTCTTGGAAGAAATCCAAGATGCCTCTGCCTCACGTTCAGACTCTCAGTCTGACCTCTCAGAGTGATAAATAGTGAGTTCACATTTCACCCTGATCCTTCCTGAACCTGCCCCCTTGCAGAGGGCTTGGCGTAGGAGGGGTCAGGGCCCTCGTGGGCATGCAAAGGTGTGATAAAAGGAGAGAAGTCCTTGTTCACTCTCTCCTCCCTCCCTCCCTCATTACATTCACACGGGTCAGCGTAGTCTGACTCTTCAGCAGACAGAAGAGCAAGAGGCATTTCCAAGCTATAGTTCCTGTTCTGCCACCTGCCTGCCATGTGGTCTTTAGCAAGTTACCTAATCTCTCTGTCCGTTTACTGATCTATAAAACACAGTATAAATGCAGCTTTACAGAAGAAAAGTACAAGTCCTCTTCCTGTTATCTCATTGAAAGCCAGTGTATTCAAATATTTTGGATACCATAAAATGCAGAACTTGCCAAAAATAAAACCTCATGAATATCCATTTGAGGAGGCTTTTTAATGCACCTTAGTGGGGTAGAAAGAACTACTGGCTGTTTGCAGTTGGAAAAGTAGTCTCTTGACATTTTGTGCTATATCCTAACGACATCTTCCTTTGAGCTAGAAATCAGTGCTGTATTCGTTTTTCTGATGTGGTTACTTTAAGTTCTTAAACTGGGTCAGAACCAATGCTTTTTCTTGTGGTAGCAAGGGGATGATTTAGTTAATGCTGGGATCGGGTGCCAAATCATGAGTTCCAACTTACTCGTATCAGTGGTCATCCATCACCAAACTTGGGGGAATAAGGCAGAAATATAAGCACACTGACAATTTGCCAGAGTGATTTAAGACCTGGCATTTAATAGTTCCTGTTGTAGTTGTTCTTTTAACATGTCTCCTAATTTGCTCCCATCTTGAAGACACTCACTACTTTAAGACTTAAACAATCTTCATCTGGCAATGAAACTCAGCAGCGGGAACAGGGGGCCTTATCCAAGGGTAAGGTTGCACAAGGGCAGAGAAGCCTACTTACTTTTGGGTCATCAGCAAACATAAATGTGCCTGTAGTAATGCTACGTGCACTGCTCTATTGGCTTTGCCTTTCACATGGGAAGAGAAGCCAAAAAGCAATATGCATTATTGATCAGAATGTGCAGGTGAATGAAGATGGACAAGGGTAGGTCACAACTTTATTAACTCCATGTAGCCAGCACTTGCACAGATCCTGGGCTGAGTTATCGCGTTGGGATACCCTGGATCACAAACAACAGTGATCCACAGATCCACCCACTCCTCTGAATCCTTCACCATGGGTTGTGAACATGGTACCATAAAGAGACTGTGTGTATAAAAAGACATCAAGACTTCCTTGCTGTCATAGGCACAGATGCCGGCAGCAGTATCCAAGGCTGCCTGTGTTGTGGGAGGCGGTCTCTCCTTCACCAGCCATAAAGCAAGAGCCGTGACTGAGCTGAAGTACTGGGACAAGAGATGCACTGTTGTCTCTCATGAACACAGTGACAGATTAGCTGCCAGGTCTCACTTACCCTTCCCACACACAGAGAAAAGCAGAAGAACCTGCTGGTAACTCACACTGTCCCATTACCGGTTTTGGCTGCTGTCTCTACTCATGTCCTAAACATCCTTTCTGTACACTCCTGTGACAGTCATTCACCATAGTAACAAGAAAGTCAAGAAACACAAAAGCTGCAGAAAAAGCTGAACACAACCAAGATGGAGCAAGTGCTATTTAAGCAGAGTGCGCTGTACTACAGTGAAGTCACGTATCTTCTTTCAACCTAGTGCTAGATTGGCTGAATAACTGAGTCTGTGAATCCTCTCACTGTTATTTAATTGCCTCTGAATAGATTGCAGCTTTCTGAGATTCATTTGCTCTTCACAATGAATCACTGAAATATTTTCACAGTCACAAATGTTCACAGCAAAACTGTTCAGAGAAGTATTTGATAGTCAGAAATCCAAGCGGTGGGGTTTTTTGGGTTTTTTTTCATTCTGACTAGATCCACTGATCGCATGTTACAAAAGGTTTTCTCTTGTGTTGCAAGGTACTCCCCTCTCTCACCATAGAAATGACATTAGGCTGTGCTGTTCTTAAGGCTTTTATATTAAGACTGGTATCATTAGCAACATCCTTGAAGAGCTGTGAAGAAAACCAAACATGGATATGTGGTTAGAGCACAATAGTACTTAAAATAGATAAGTTTACATATTGAACTAAAATTTCAACATATTTACAGGTAATGGATGCGTACACACCTGTGTGCATGACCGGCACCTTTTAGACCTGAAGTACATGAAGACTGGCTTTTCTGTTTTCCAGGGTTATTCACCATATCTCCCGCTAAATATTTTTTCTTACATTATTAGGTGAACAAGACAATGGGAGTCAAGTTTTTGAGTGAGAATACATATGAGATGGCAACTGCTTTACCACGAACACCCTCCTGCATTTGCTCAGAATTGTTAGAGCTGTTTTTTCAAGTGTTCCCACTGTTCACTATGTTCAATACAGTAGATGTAGAAAGCAAATAAAAAAGGAATGGGAATGTTTTCATGGAAACTGTTTTGCTATATCTGCTCAGCTCTTCTCAGCACTCAGGATTTGAAAATTTCTGCTGAATTTTGAGTAAGATTTGACACAGCATCCTTGCTGCCAAGTAAACTTGGAGCAGGGCATCCCACCATGCAGAGATATCAGTTGAAGTACTAGATTCAGAGCCTGTGTTTGCTCTTTCCAAATAACACAACATGTACAACTGTGTAAGAAAAAATGCACTATTTGTATGTAAGGTAAAGGGGAATATATAGAGAAAGACCAGAGCATAGCCATGCCTAATGTGGCCCAGTACCCTGTCTCCAAAGAGTGTTGATAATGACTTAGTGAAAAATAGTGACCTGTGCATGGGTGAAGCGTTTTCTTCTTGAGCCTGCCAGCAGTAACCTTGTCCTAGAAAATGTGAGGACGTGCTACTGTTGTAAAGATCCACTCTTCCTTTTTGATGCATTTTTAAGTGAGAGAAATGCTACTCAAATGCCCTTGAAAATCTTCAAGAACCGCTCTTGGAACATTTTCTATTTTGGGTTTGATTTTTCTTTAGTTGATTCTTTCTTTCATTCTGTATCTCTCCATATAATTCTGTCTGTTGGTCCAAAAGGCTCAATATGACAGTAACAACAGACCAAGTTTCTTTCAAAATTTCTCCTTTAATTTAAGTCATTTTTTCCTAGGGATGTATCACAAAGAAGAAAGCTATATTCCAAGCTCATTTGAAAGGGTAATAGAACTAATAGGGAATTTGTTTGTATTTATTTTTAAAGCAACCCCCTGAATATCACATTTTGTCAAAGCTAAGTGAAACATTGCAAGTGTCAAGTTTATGTCTGTACCCAGCCATGATGTCTGAGCAGGCTTCAAGGTCTCAGTCTGCCAAAGACAGACACATACACTTAACTTTATGCACTCGAATCTTTCATTGACTTTAATGCAGACATCCTTGCGGGATCAAGGCCAGTATTTGTGCAGATACATTAGCTGTTTCTTGGTCTCTTGTGCATCTCTGTTATGCACAGCCAATTCTGCTTCTGTTGTAGTGATCTTTTTAATTGGCTACTAGGGAAGCAGAGGAAGACTATTCATAAAGAATATGGTATAAATGGGAGAAGAAGGTGAGGGAAGAGCAAAATAAGAGAAAGGATGCATTTCATTTTGAGGTGGAGACTGAGTCTCTTTGCCTTATCGTCAGTGACAGGACAGTTCCGCAGACGCTCTATTCTCTGAACAAAGTTGACTTGCTTCTAACCGTATGCCAACAAATTCCTAATAAACATCACTTTTCCTTTACCAGTCTCCTGGCTTCTGGTAGTCACATGTTATGTCCCATAAAAACACACAGAAACAAACAAACAAAATACAAATACCAAAGCAAAAGCTATTTCCATGCAATAGATTTATCCCAGGATGTATCGGTGACAGCTCCAGAGTAGAAGTTTACAGCCAGTTTGAGGTGCTATCAGCATGCCAGGACTAAAAAGGGACCAAATGAGCTACGGTGTGAGGGAGAAGATGTCAGCCTAGACACAGCACACAATACGATTGGGATAAAGAAACAATGCAAAAACCAGCAGTGGCTAACAGATGAGGTATTAGGCCTAGCAGGGAGAAGACAAGGGCTTAAATCAAAAAGACATCCTGATGAGACCGGGTGTAAGCTGAGCACACAAGCCTTTGACGAGGGATATGAGAGGTGGTTAGATGAAACACTGCAGGAATTCATCCATAGTGAGCAGTGCAGGAGTTGGAGCAACAGGATGGGAGAGGTGGATGCAAAGCACCTTTTCAGCACTGTCAAGGAAATTGGCCAAACACTCCCTCCCGGAGGCAGTGTCATCAGGGCAGCATATGGCAAAAGTAAAAATAAAAGGAATGAAAGTAATGGAAAAAAGAGACAAGAATATTTTAAGAATCTGGAAGATAGTCCCAGAGCAAGGCAATCACAACACACACGTACTCAAAAGAATCTAGGTATTAGAGGTGGGCTTTTTTAACTGCTTGTTTTCCACAAGCTTTGTAATAAAGATCTTCCTGTAGCAAAACAAGAGATGAAGCAAGGAGTGAGCTTGGCTCTTAATGCTTAATTCTGTGTAAAAGTACCCCTCTGTGCCCAGTGATGGCCACAGCCCAGTGCACCACTTAAGCCTTGGCCTGGTTCCTCCAGTGGGTGCGCAGAGGTCCTGCAGTCACGAGTCAGTCTGGGAGCTGAGTCCAGGGAAAAATCTGTTCTTCCATTCTCTTCGTAACATGGAGCAGGCAAAATGGTGCCCTGAGATGGTCCCAGGCTGCTCCCATATACACTGGGAGCTCAGGTCACTGTAAAAGGCAGAGGGGGCAAAGGAGTGACATAGGTTGAGTCCAATCCTTTGTATTACTAACCCTCCTCGAGTTCATTGGCAGTCATGAACTGAAATGGGAGTGGAGTCCAAGGGTATACCTACATGGCATCATCTATTTGTAATTATTTGGGATATGAAAAAGTACTTGGGATTTTTGTGTATGGCCATAGACTTGGTGGGTTGGTGGGAAATGTGCTCCTGGTGGCAAGGAGCCAGCATCTAAAACAAACAAGGCAAAAGCAAGGATCTTAAATTCAGTATAAATATAGGGACCTGGGCAGAAGGTTTAGACACAGTGAGAGTGGCCAAGGGAAAGTCATAGAATCATAGAATTGTTTAGGTTGGAAAAGACCTTTAAGATTGTTGAGGCCAACCATTAACCTAGCACGGCCAAGTCCACCACTAAACCATGTCCCTAAGTGCCACATCTACACGTCTTTTAAATACCTCCAGGGATGGTGACTCAACCACTTCCCTGGGCACCCTGTTCCAATGCTTGACAACCCTTTCATGAAGAAATTTTTCCTGATATCCAGTCTAAACCTCCCCTGGCACAACTTGAGGCCATTCCTCTTGTCCTGTTGGTTGTTACTTGGGAGAAGAAACTGACACCCACCTCGCTACAACCTCTGTTCAGGTAGTTGTAGAGAATGATAAGGTCTCCCCTCAGCCTCCTTTTCTCCAGGCTAAACCCCAGTTCCCTCAGCAGCTCCTCATAAGACTTGTTCTCTAGACCCTTCACCACCTTCGTTGCCCTTCTCTGGACACGCTCCAACACCTCAATGTTTTTCCTATAGTGAGGGGCCCAAAACTGAACACAGTATTCGAGGTGCGGCCTCACCAGTGCCAAGTACAGGGGGATGATCGCTTCCCTAGTCCTGCTGGCCACACTATTTCTGATACAGGCCAGGATGCCATTGGCCTTCTTGGCCATCTGGGCACACTGCTAGCTCATATTCAGCCGGCTGTCAACCAACAAACACCCCCAGGTCCTTTTCTGACAGGCAGCTTTCCAGCCACTCTTCCCCAAGCCTGTAGCGTCGCATGGAGTTGTTGTGACCCAAATGCAGGACCCAGGACTGAGCGTTTTTGAACCTCATACAATTGGCCTCAGCCCATTGATCCAGCCTGTCCACATCCCTCTGTAGAGCCTTCCTACCCTCAAGCAGATCAGCACTCCTGTCCAACTTGGTGTTGTCTGCAAACTTATTGAGGGTGTCCTCAATCCCCTCATCCAGATCATTGATAAAGATATTAAACAGAACTGGCCTCAGTACTGAGCCCTGGGGAACACCACTTGTGACCGGCCACCAACTGGATTTAACTCCATTCACCACCACTCTTTGGACTCAGCCATCCAGCCAGTTTTTTACCCAGCAAAGAGTACACCCATCCAAGCCATGAGCAGCCAGTTTCTCCAGGAGAATGCTGTGGGAAGTGATGTTGAAGGCTTTACTAAAGTCTAGGTAGACAACATCCACAGTGTTTCCCTCGTCCACTAAGCAGGTCACCTTGTCATAGAAGGAGATCAGGTTAGTCAAGCAGGACCTGCCTTTCATAAACCTGTGCTGACTGGGCCAGATCACCTGGTTGTCCTGTACATGCTGCGTGATGGCACTCAAGATGATCTGCTCCATAATCTTCCCTGGCACCGATGTCAGACTGACAGGCCTGTAGTTCCCCAGATCCTCCTTCCAGCCCTTCTTTTAGATGGGCGTCACATTTGCTAACTTCCAGTCAGGTTGGACCTCCCTGGTTAGTCAGGACTGCTGATAAATGATTGAAAGTGACTTGGTGAGCACTTCCACCAGCTCCCTCAGTACCCTTGGGTGGATCTCATCTGGCCCCATAGACCTGTGTGAGTGTCGAAGTGGTGTAGCAGGTCACTAACCATTTCCCCTTGGATTATGGGGGCTTCATTCTGCTCCCTGTCCCTGTCTTCCAGCTCAGGGGGCTGGGTACCCAGAGAACAACTGGTCTTAGTATTAAAGCCTAAGGCAAAGAAGGCATTAAGTACCTCAGCCTTTTCCTCAGCCTTTGTCACTATGTTTCCCCCCGCATACAATAAAGGATGGAGATTGTCCTTAGCCCTCCTTTTGTTGCTAATGTACTTATAGAAACTTCTATTGTTTTTTACGGCAGTAGGCAGATTAAGTTCTAGTTGGGCTTTTGCCCTTCTAATTTTCTCCCTGCATAACCTCATGACATCCTTGTACTCCTCCTGAGTTGCCTGCCCCTTCTTCCAAAGGTCATAAACTCTCCTTTTTTTCCTGAGTTCCAGCCAAACTCTCTGTTCAGCCCGGATGGTCTTCTTCCCCACCAGCTCGTCTTTCGGCACATGGGGACAGCCTGCTCCCGCGTCTTTTAAGATTTCCTTCTTGAAGAATGTCCAGTCTTCCAAGAGCAAGTAAATTGGCTAGTGACTTAAGTTACTTTCTAAATCCAGGGCTTAGGAACTATCCTCCTAACTCATTGTGATGCTTTTGGAAGCTTTTGCCAAGTTACAGAAGGAGTCTGTTGGACAATCTGGGCTTTCAAGCCAAATCGTTGGAGCTGGTGTAGGCCATAAGCTCATCTCCCACATACATATTTTTGTAATTTCTTCTGATGGTGTAATGTGAAAAGATTTTTATATTTAAAATATTTAAAATGTTTATCCTATTAACATGATGCAAAATAGTCAATAATTTACATATATTTACATCTAATGTTCATTTATAGGCAGACAAATATAAATTTATCATTGTGTGTGCATATGGCTGTAACATATGATTAATACACTGTCAGCATAATCTAACGGCTCAGAACCATCAGTTGTGCAAATAGTCCTTTCTAGCCATGTTTCCTACTGCTATTTAACCTTTCTCCTTCCCTTCCTCCCCCTCTTTCACAGCCTGTCTAACCCACACTTGCTTCAGTAGCCTGCCTTAAAATAGCAGGCAAGGTCTGTGCAATGGCGACTCTTCTTATACATATTTCACAATGCCTAAAAAATTAGGGGATGTGTTCTCTGAGGCTTTTGGATATGAGAGGAACAGAAGTTAACAAAAATCTTCCTTTCTCCCAGAAATCTTCATATGCAACTAATAAAAAGGAGTCCTCCAGAGTAACGCTCTTGATTCACTGTCCAGCCTTAGGTATTAAATATCTTAACGTACCATTTCCTGGCACATCAAGAGTTCTTTTTGGTCTAGGACTCTTTCACATCTTCCTCATGTCTACCAGAACGAGCATGAGCCCTTGGCTTCATCACACAGCATCTGCAATGGCCAAAGCATATCGCACCATCACACACTGATCAAGTGGTGAGACCACATGGGAGCCTGACCACAGAGGAACAGCAGCTATCCCAAATAACTTTCCAGATCTCTTAGGTGGAAAGAAGCTGAACTGTCAAAGTCCAGCCCCAACTATCTGCCATAGGAGTTCTGTTTTCAATAATCGTTCCCAAGAATAGAAGATTAGGTTTGTTCATACAGCAGAGATGTCTAGCATATACATGAGTAATGTCTGTATCATTGCAGTGCTGACCCACATTTCATGATACAATATATTTTGCATGCTTTATGGCCGAATCCTGAAATTTTTATTTGATGTGAGTGATTCTTCATCCTCAGGATAGTCCTATTGACTTCATGGGACCCTCCGGACTTCCCATGAAAGCGACATTTATAGTCTCACTCATGTTTCTCCTTTATGGCCCAAAGCACCAAGCTGACCTTCAAGGAGGTTCTGTACTGTTGTGAGCTTTTTCTCTGTTTTTCTCTCATGATACTTGCTTCTCTCCCAGCAGCTCTCTGAAGTGGACGAGGCAACACTTATGGTATGCACTAAACACTTCCAGACTGCCTTGGTCAGGGACAGACACCTGTCTTATTTCACACGTTCTGCTTCCTGAAACCCCTGCTTGGATTTATACCCCGGGAAATTGCTACATTTATGGAGGCTTAATTTCCCTCCCTTTTTGGAGCCCTATTCCTGTGTTTTGTCCAGTGCATGAGAACTGAAATAATACTGTAGTGTGTTTCTGCCAGCCACTGTTTTGTTGGTGACCATGTAACAAACCCACCACCAGCAAATGCCCAGGCCATGCTTCAGTTCATTCCTGTTAATGAACTACTTGCATATTGCCATGCTGAAAGCCATGTACCTATCTATATCTGACCCTTCTGTTTAAGGAATTAAAATATTAAACTGAGAACTGGTAATAAGCTTTCTGAGGGATGCCAGCTTTCCTTCTTCTCATTTCACTTCCTATCTTCATTTCTTGACACTCTCAGTATGACTTTGTCTTTTCAATCCCTAGATAGTTTTGTTCCACTGACATGTCAAATGATTAGACTTCTTTCCTCCACAAAAATTCTGACCTGTCATTAAAAAAAAAAAGAAAACTAAATGTTTCAAGTTTTCAGCAGAAAAGTATTTGATGAAAATAAGGGTTTTTTTTCTGTGAAACACACTGTTCACAAAACTTTCCTTTATTTGAAAAATCAGTTTTCCATCAAAAACATTTTCATCAGAGAGTTTTTCTCCCAGCCTTTTATTCAGTATGCAGTCCTGCTAACAGTTACTGAGGTACAACATCTGTTGACTTCAGTCAAAGTTGCACCCCAGTAATTGAAAGCAGAATTCAGTCTGTTCTTTGTAAGGTGTTTTGAATGGACAAAATCTTGCATTGACTGAAGTGTTAGTCTTAGCAGTGAAGTGATCCTCTAATTTAATCCTCCACTCTATTCACATCTGAGATGATACAAAATATTTAATAAACTACAGCTTAATGGTAAGGGTGAGCTACCCATCAGTGTATTTCTTAGCCAAAATTGTTGAGTAAACTACTCTTAATAGTAGGTTTATGTTACCATTTACATTACGGGGTAAAAACTAAATTGGAGGTTTTATGTATTATATGTTACTTACATAATAGACCATATAAGTAAGTTTATTTTCTCAGCTTCCTCAAATTTCATGTTGGATATTGCTTGATTTTACATATTAGTGGTAAATTATGAATGCTGTTTTTTTCTTTTATATACTTCATGTATCCATGCAAACAGATTTTGCATCCAGTGTGTAGTTACCTGTGATATGAAGAAGAATCCCCCCAAACCTATAATTCTGTGGGGGCTCTGGTACAGCTTCATTTAGGTCCCAGACATACTTGACATTTCGTCATTCCTGGACTCAAACTTGCCCTTCATACATCTCGTACCACACATAACAAGCTATTCTTTTACATTTTTATGTAGTTTCTTCCCCACCAGCGTGGGTTAAGTATCTATAACATATGATGAATTTTTAAAACTTGAGTACTCTTAATGTTAATATATTATATATGCATATACTGTTTCATTATACACTTAAATTTAAATGACACTTTTATTTGTGTGCTAGTGACTTTATCCTTTCTTGTGGTTCTTTTAGTCTTAAATAGTTTTGTGCTTGTTTCAGTAATTTGCTGATCAATAGAGTTTCAGCTCCAACTCTGATTTTTTTGCTACTGAGAAACTTTGTATTTAAAATGTTAATCTATATTTAAAAGATAAGCTTTATGAATGTATTTCCTCTGAGAAAAGCATAACTCAGAAACAAATTGATAAGTTGCTTGCACTACCTTTGCAACCAGCGCCTGGTATACCGAATGTCTGCAAGTCAAAAAACCCTACTGAAATACTTTTTGCAGAGTAATTCATTAAAGTTGGGATAGAGTGGAAAAATAAATTTCTATACCCATTTTTATGAAATTAAGTACTTTTGGTTCCTGGTTTTGAAAATTTTGGCATGAATAGAAAAGGTCTCAAAGAATTACAAATCTGTTAAATGTTTAAATTACTTCTGTTTAAGTGAAACTATTTTATTTTGAAGTGACAAAGATCTTATGTCTGTTAGAAACATTTAAATAAAAGCAAAGTTGTGGTCTCACTACATGCCAAAAATATTTAGGTACAATCTTTAAGCATACAAGTAGACCCAAATTAATAGTGTTATTCAGGGGAATTCAGTTTTATAAGCATCTGAAACATGAAGCCTTTGTGTTTTGTACTTAGATTTTTGCCAACAGCGGTTTTGTACTAGTCCAATGAGAGACCTCACCATTAATGACATTTTAAAAAAGCAAACAAAATACTTATTATCTAATTCATTATAAATTTTAATTGCCAGCTGTAATAGCATAGATTTTCACAGGCATTTTTAAAAGTCTTGACCTGTTTTAAATCAGTGATGAAAAATATCCATATCATTCTAATGATCTTTGTTTTAAATTCTTCCTTCTAGATATCAAGTTATTTCTATAAGCAGTTGATTTCCAAAATCTCTGTAATACAATTCTACTGGACCCCAATGTGTTACCCCAGCAATTCTTTGGTCTTTTAAAATTTTGCATCAATAGGTCAACACAAAAGTCTAATATGCAGAATTCATGTTGTGGTGTTAAATGCTGGTAGAAGAAAACATAGGTGGTACGATAGCATGGAACAATTCACTGAACCATTTCAAGCTGATTAAAATGTGTTGATCAATCATTCTAAATAATGGAGGAGGAACAAAACTGAATATTGCGAGAAATGAGGATGGGTTATGATTTTTTAGCAAGAAAAGCTTTCCTGGCTTAACATGAAAATATAATGTGCTAACAGAGTCTGAAAATCAATATACCATGAATTAGCAGTCAGCAGAGAACAACCAGATGACAAGGGGAATATGATTAATTTCTTAGAATGACTAAGAACTTGGGCAGCTTGTTGAGCAGAATATTTGGAGACTGTGAATAGAGTTAAAAGAAATTCCTTTAATTTGATCTGGAAGTGTGTTTATGACAGACATAAAGCGCTTGAATTCTACTGAGGATTTCCTCTTGTGCTGCAGTCTTCCTGACTCTGCTCTTTACAGCTGTTCCTTAAGTACTAACTACTGAGCCAGACAAGCTAGTCCTCTTACACCTTAATGCATGAAAATGAAGTTTCCAGCTCTAGCTGAGTAATTAGATAACCCAACACTGACGACATGATAATGAGGTGAAGAGGAAAGGATCCCTAAATAATCAGATCCTTTTTCAGGCATTTAAAAGAAAATGCATTTTGATGTTTTTCAAAAGACACTCATCCGCCTTATTCTACCTCTCCTTTCTTTCATTTCAGCTTAACAATTACAGTTTGTTCATCAGAAGAACAACATCCATAGGTGTTCTGGATGCAAACGAATGTGGATTGCCTTAATATGGGAAGTGACAGCCCCTGGCATTTGTCTGAATATTAATGCTGAATTGGATGGTGAAATCATTATGGCTGATCATTTTGGTTATTAAGTTTAAAATGTCAGAAGCCTGAGTTTAAGTTTTCATGCCAGCAACAAATGTTTTTGTGATTTTTTTAATGCTTAAGTTTCAATTTCAATTCAGATTTCCACTTCTTTTTTTCTTATTTTTTGAGCTTTTGGACTGTCCAGGAACTTTTATTTTTGGTGGGTTGAGAGAAATCTGAAACCCACTTTGAACTGGGGGCAAAAATCCCATTGTCTGTAGTTGCAGCTAGCACCTTTTCTTTTTGTGCAATCAGCCTGTCTGTCTCTCTTTCTCATGTGATCATACAGGACGACCTTTTCAGAGGAGCTCACGGCCAGTTTTTTGAGTACTCCCAGCCTGGGCCAGATTTTCAGAGCTGCATCCTGCAGTTCTCACTGTTGTGTTTACAGGCAGACGTTCAACAAAGCCCTCAAGCTGTTGAGTTTTTTTGAAAACCTGGACACATATTTCTGTGTTGGCTTCGGAAATAAAAACTGGGTGCTAGTGCTCTGCGGTTGAGCTCTTCTGCTATTTCTGACCTTGCAGGACATGTCTGAAAGTTCTGGTGGTGCACGCATCAGGACTGCAAGCTGTGGGAGAGGTCTGGAAGTCTGGACGGTCTTGTCTGGCATGGAAGTAGGTCTTGGAGGACACTAAATGACTTTAGCATGTGACTGGCCCCAGTCAATGAAAGGTGGGCTCTTGCGTCCCATGAAGTTACAGCCATGCAGCCAGGCCAAATGTAGGCGCAAAGCCGGTCTGTTAAACTCTAGATCTTAAGTACCTCTCTCCTAATTTTCTAAGGCATGTATTTTCTTCTTTAGCAAAGCGCCACCTGTTACTGACCTCCTGGTTCTGCAAGTGCAGTGGTGGCCCTTGCTGTAGTATACCTCACTGAGCCCTGCAATGAAAAAGAAGGTCTAAAGGTCAGATTTAAAGAGAGGGATGAACTTGAGCTCAGAGGCAAGCACTCCTGATGGAGCAGAGGAGAATGAAAGGCTCCTTGTGCAGAGTCTTGAGAGACACCCATGCTTGGCAGCAGAAGGGAGGACGAGGTGAAGCAATCTGCTGAGAACAAGGAGGGAAATTCGAGATGTCCGTCGCAGATTAATAACTCAGTAACCTCGGTTGGAAGCCTGGTAGGTACAACCACAATAGCAGAAATCTCTCTGGCACATGCACTGTGCTTTTGAGCATTAGTCTCTCATTCCTCAGGCTTCCCACGCAGAGCCTCCTGCCTTATGAACTGGACCTGAGTTGCCATGCTTGGTGTGAGATCCAGTACAGGGAGGTGCCAATTACTGCTGTGGAGCCACAAACCCTCCCACATCAACACTGCTTCGACCCCCACTGGTTTTGCTGCGAGTGGTAGCAGGTCCCCAAACTGTAAATCCTCTAAGGCAGGACCCGTGGGTGGCTGCACACATGCAAAATGTCAGTATGCTTTCGGGATAACATATTCAAAAGCACCTAAGTAAGTGACTTGGAAGCTTAAGTCCCCAGCAATTTCCACTTCTGTGCAGTTTCTAAATTGCTTTGACTTTCAGAAAGACTAGGGCTATTCAGATGTTTATTCACTTCGAAAAACATTCCCACTGGTGTTTAACAAATAACAGTATATTCCCTCTTCGGGGGACTACAGTGGGTTAACAGCCCAGTTCTCTTGAATAATGTGGAGGAGAACTGAAGTCCTGTCTCCTGCTCATATCATTTATTTTGGTAGAAAATGTGCAGGTTTTTTTCAGGACTTCTGAAGTTCCTTGTTCAGGTGCTTGTTCCCCATTTTAATTCTGGTTTTTTTCCTCCCCTTTCTAACACTTCAGACTTTTAATTTGGTTCGGGAGGGGGAGAGGGGAATGGCTGTTTCTTTCCCATTTATTGTGGCAGAGAATGGGGGATGGAGGCCAGCTTTCTTGGACTCTTATATTCAAAATACCTATAAATAATTAGTTACAGGGACCTAGCTTCCCCCTCCTTTTAAGGCCTAATTTAAGTTCTTTATCAAAATGATTTAAAATGCCTTTCTCAGTAGGAAACTATATTTCAGAGCTTTATTTATTGGACTTCTCAAAAAGTGTGTTTTTAATGCACATCCTGACTTTCTGCCAAAACTGTCCACTGTAACATTGGGACTGGAGCAGCTCTTTGTATAGGGAGTTATATTTATTAGATTTTTACATATTGATACAGAGCAATTCATCTAAATAAATCATACACAGAATTGGCACATAAATCTCCCGGTCTTCACTGCTCGCTGTACTATATTACTATCCTGACAACCTTCCCTCAACTACGGAAAAACTTTCCTCTTGGTGTACTTTTTTCTAGTTCTCTTAAAGCGTCAATAATTTTCCTGGGCTGAATAGCTTGTTTGTTGTTGTGAGCTGTAGGAATTTGGGCTGTGGATTTTGTTTTATTATCTAGGGACAGGAAAAGCTTACTGCATTTTTAAGTAGAGCAAACAGCCTCGAACTCTGCAAAATGTGTGAGGGTCATAAAGTAGTAAAGCAAAGGCAGATTTCATGGTAGATGGTAGAATATCTGAATATTTTACCATTATGAGTCCTTTATGGCACTGAGAGAAGATTACTTCCTTCTGGTTTAAAAAGTACATTTCTTGTGCTGGATGGCTAGTTTGAGGAGTACGGTTTGCTTCAGCAGTTTCAGGACTCGCAGACTAAGTGTGTGTGGAGATCTGATCCATCCATTCTGGGATACCCTCTGTTCCCCTCCCAAATTGTTTCCTGCTTTCTGAGCAAAAGTTGCATGAGGCAGTCTGGGCCTAATTACTTTAAGCAAATACAAAACTATAAACCAGGTCATGCACGGGTATGATTCAGTGTAACCTCTGGCAATTTACACCAGCAAAAGCTCTGCCTGGCTGTATTTTGAATACCTCTCATTACAAATCCCAGGGTTCTCTAAAAACTAAAGTTCAGTCTTTCCCAGGGATGTTTTAAGAGCTGTGGCTTTCTAAAGGGATTTTGTAGTACTGGGGACCATCACTCCAGAAGGCTCTGGTGTTTCTGACGAAAGGGCTCTGACATCCAGGCAGTACTCTTGAAAGTTCAGAGTTTGGAAAGTGGGAGCTCTGTAAGAAATCATTACAATGAAAGGTAGAACAGATTCTAGCAAGTGTTCAATCACTCAGCATGGTGCCACTTAGAGGCAGAAGACCTTAAAACAACCAGCAAGATGTCTGCAGAAGAAACCTCTGCTGCCAGCTCTTGGCACTCTGTATCCTGTCATTTGATGCTTTTCATCCTGGGTAAGTTCGCAAGATGGGTTGCAGTAAAGGCTGGGTCAGCGATCAGAGCCTGGGCACTGCTGATGAGGCTCGGTTCAGGTTTTGCGTGGGAAAGGGCTTGCTTGTGCAGTGCACTGAATAAAGTCAGGCCTCAGGAAACACTGGGGGCTAATACCTTGCGTTGAACCCCGCTGCATAACCAACCGCTTCTCATGTGGTTTTGGCTGTAGAGTAGGTGTGGGTGCAGATGGGCCTGTTCAGCTCTTCCAGCCTCCTTCAGGGGATCAAGTTTTGGAAGCCAGGATCTGCAGGCAGTTCCACCCACATTGCTCAGTAAGGCACTGGTCACAGCCTTGGGGTACTCGGGTCCCACCTCCTGCAGGACAGCAACCGTGGAAGGTGAGTGGGCCAGTCATGACAGCAGGAATGAAATGACCAGCAGGACATCTCTTTATAGTGTCCCCTGCGGTCTTGTGAAGCTCAAAATGCCTCCAAGCTAAACATTTTCTTCCTCTAGTTGAACTATTTGAGTTAGCAATGCCAACAGCGCTATGTTTAGAGGATCAGTTCAGAGGTCTTACGGGGCTCCTACCCAAACACTTTCTCTGACATGTGAAACGGGGTTGGTCCTTTCTTTTAACAATGTGAGGGCCACCACTATCCTTTTATTCAATAGAAGAAAATAGAAGATATCCAAATAAATGCTAAGATAATTCTTCTGATTGAAAAACCAATATCTTACATAAGGATGCTTAATGTAGAAATAGGGAAACTGAGGCACAAAGGTGCAGTGACCTGCAGGACGCCATCAGTGACACTGCTGTCAGCATTCACCTCTGACTGGTGTCCAGCTGTCACCATCTCTGAGATCTGTCATTGGGAGCATATTTGGGGAAGAAGACAAACAAGGAGACCCTCCTCTTGCAAAAACCCCTTCTTACAATGCCCTCCTAGTACAAACTATTCCTATGGGAGAAGAGGATACTGCAGCCCTGCTCACTGTCCAAGTGTCTCATGTCATATCAGCAGTTCACGGTTTTATGGGTAACTCAGCCCTTCCTCTGGCCAACTACGTTTGTAAAAGAGTGATAGGATTAATTTGGAAGTTAAGCTCTAAGTGCACTTGAACAAGGAGAATATAACTCTATTTATTACTCTTTGTGTTAAGTAGTTTTATTCCTAAAGGGAATTGCTAAAGAGCAATATGTACCACTGGTAATTTTAATGAATGATGACTCTGACATTTTTCCTATTAAACATTCAAATATATTGTTTACATTCTACCTTAAAAAAAAAATCATAAAATGGCAGAATTCTTTTAACATGCATGTAAACTTGCGTCAGGAGAACAAATCTGTTTGGATGGTAAACAAAAATTCTGGGGTTTTTTTGATTTTTTTTTTACTTGAAATATATGTGAATGTCATAAAATATTTCCATGTACTTTCAAGAATAATTGAAGCATATGTACTCAAAGTGTAATACTTTTCATAATGGCATCAGACTAAATTATCCATTATATGGGACTAACACATAAAAGCCTTCCTCTACATCAAGTGATAGATCAAAGGGAGGAACGATGGCTTGTCCACATGGATAAACCACACCTCTCAAATTCTGAGAACAAGGATATGCAGTCTGCATTTTAACTACATCTCCATGACATGAAACAGTATTCCTGTGTCTCCTACTGTGGGAGAGTCAGGTAGTCCTGGCTACAAAGATTTCCTTTTACATTTTTCCCCTCTTTTTTTTGTTCTATCATACAGATGACATTTCAAGTCACTAGTCCCGGGTGAGTCTAATTTGAAAACTAAACTTCACTCAGTTCCTCCCAGGGTGGTGGGGGAACCTGCCGGGGGGAAGTGTGATCCTCAGTCATTTTGCGGTAAATCTGTGAACGCAAACCCCAGTCCTGCAGCCTGGGAGATGGATGCTGGTGGAGATGTGCTCCTGCACAAAGCCCAAGCAGCTTCAGCGGGCACACCACGAGGACCGTGGGTGCCCGTCTTTCTGTAAGTGGTTGGAGCACAGGGTTGTACGTCAGACCATCTCCTCTCTACTGGCTGGTTTGTTGAACTCGGATGAATTTAAAACTTTCTGTGCTTCATTTTCTTAACTGCAAAATTAATCTGGTAATATTTCCACCATTGTAGGGATTCTTTAATTACTCTGTCTACCTAAAACCCTGTGCTGTGCTGCAAGGGAGACAAATGCTGAGCATTATTGCTGGTAAGCACCAATGGATCGCTCTGAGATAGGGATCCAACAGTCTCAGCTTGTGGAGTGTTTTCTTGTGAGTTTTTCTCACTACCTCTTTATTGGTAATAAGAAATGCAAACTTACTGGTTTAGTGGCATAATTAAAGATGTTTGTATTTGAAATTTGACTGCAGTAGGAGATTGAAGATGTATAGTTTCATTTAAGCGCATGCCTAGATCTAGTGTCCCAACCAGTAGATTGGATGTTAGCCCAATTATTCCCATTAGCATCTGGTTTCTGAGCATTTATGTACTACCATGTTCAGAGAATAAAGTTCCTTAGAAGAACCTACCCTCACTGAAATGTAAACGTACTTTTTATTACTGTCATGGCTGCTAAAAATGTGAAGTGCACTGGGGAAGTGTTGAGTTGAGGCACCAGAAGAAGAGGCTGTGATCATGGAAAGGCTGAAACTTCTCCTCTGATCATTTCTGACAGCTCAGAGTAGTTCTTCCACAATTGGAACCACTTGTGCTGTTTATTAATATAATGAAACTTATCCTCCAGCAAAAACAGAACCAAAGGTTGACACAAGAGTGGAGGGAGAGGCTGAAACCTGATCTGGTTAGGGATCTCCTAAAGATGATGGAAGACTAATAAAATCCAGTCTGCTTCCTACCTCCATTACAACTCCCACTCCCAGTCTGTCTTCACAAGCTAAAGTGGAATAATGGCTCCTTCCAGAGCCAAGCCAAACCCCCCATTCTGCTTAAGTACCAATATAGCTGAACAGTGTCTAATGGTCTTTGGCACCAGGGCCTGGTTTGGTACCTTCCCTAATCTGTGAAATTCTTTCTTTTGATTCCAGTGGGTGCTGTATGAGGCCTCTAAAATGCCTCTTATTTCTTCAGGAGTAGACTATTTTTTGGTGGGTTGTTTTTGGGTTTTTTTTAATCATTTTGGGGGGTTAAAAACATTTCCACAGTACTTCAGAAAAGCTCAGTGTTTGGTACATCTTCGTCATGGAGATAAACATAAGAACAGAAAAACATTGATTTTTCCATTGGCAATGGATTAGAGAAATAGTCAAAACTCTGCATTTAATAGGATTGCTGAACACCTGGAGGGTGATCATGAGATGTGGAGTGAAAAAAATACCCTAATGATTTAAAAAAAAAACGAAAAAAAAAAAACCAGCTGAGGTCTTCAGATTTTCAAGAAGTAGGTAGGAAAGCAGCTAAACAGAACTGTAAGGGTAAGCAGGGCAAAATGTCAGAGTTGATTTAACTCATTACATTTAAGTGGAAAATAAGGGATGAAAGTTTAGTTTAGGAAAAATTAAGGAAATACCCAAGAATGAGTTTACAAAGTGCAATATTTTCTCTCAAAGCCATAGGGTTAGCAGGTTGGTATCCAGCATCTGTGACTGATTAGGGGCATTTGAGATGGCAGGTGGCTTTAGGAAATGGAAACCTTACAGGGCTTTACAAATACTTGCTGTAGTTAGGCAAAGTTATTTGATTTATTCTCACTGGTTCTCATTCTATAGCCTGGTTTAAAATCTATCAACTTGTCTTAATCCATGTTAATATTTTCTTATAGACACAGTGTTGTGAAAATTCTCCAATCAGATTCACTAGAGTTGCCCTGGAGAATAATAGAGTTACTGGGTTTACACTACCGAGGGCCGTGTTAAGGCGAAGAACATAAATCATGGCATTTAAAAATGCCAGCCAAATCTTTTAGACAGTAATGAGATCAAGAACCAGATCTGATCATATTTGCTCCTGACAATTTTAGGGACCTATAATTCTGCATACTTCCACTATGTGTGGTCATGTTGAAATCGTATGTCTGTATTAAGAAGCCAAACCCCCAAAAAACCTACTAAGCAGGCTTAAAGGGTGCAGCAGGGTTGATACACAGCACTGCTATGCACAGTGTCACACAGACGGAGAATGAGCAGGGAGTGGCAAACTTGCATCTGTTCTTTGCTCCGGTCAGCAGGCCATGAGTTCCTCTGAGGCTGTGCAAGATGCAGGACCACAGAAGAGCTTACGGTACTCCTCTTTTGGTTTGGATGGGAACCAAAACTTATCTCTGGGAAGAAATATTTGGAAGAGAGGCTCAAGACAGGAAAGTAAACCCTATGGGAAATGGCTGGAGCTGCTTCGCAAATCAAGCCAATATACAACTGGCTCCTTAAAAATGATAACAATAGCTAAAATAGAATTTGCAGTGGTGAGTAGTACAACTATAAGATGATTCGGGGCAGGTGGAGTTAAAAATCTCAATTAGCTTTCCCAAATAGCATTCCTGGGGAATAACTCAAGGAGCAAATACTGCAGAAGCCCCAGCACACGTTCGTTATTACTGGAGAAGAAAAATCAGCATTTGGCCAAACCTTTCCATTATCTGATATTGTAAAACCAGTCCTGCAGTGCTGTCTGAGATGTTCTAACCTTGGCACTTGTCCAGGTCCATTTCCAGCTATGGACTCTGTGTGTGTGTGTGTGTGTGTGTGTGTTCTTCTCCAGATTTTAAATTGCCCTTCCTGAAGCTGTTCGGCATTCTGATTTATAGGATTTTACTAAGCTTCACATAGCCTTTTCTTTTCTTTACTAAGTATGTTTTACTACTTTGTATTTTTTTCCTAAAGAAATAGATTTTATTGGACAGGGGTTCACACATAGCTGCATAATGTTTGTCTTATGGATTTTGTATTAAACCACTTTAACACTTTTGTAGACCTGAGGAACTCAGCAAATACTGTGAGTGAAATGCCCTGAGCTTCATCTTGCATGCTTTGAACTGAGCACGGTGAACTTTGCCTAGTTACCAAGCTGACACGTGAACAATCCATTTGCAATTCAGAGAAACAGAGAGAGGGCCTGATCCTGCTCTTACCAAAGCCAAAGGAAATCCTGCTGCTGACTGCAGCAAGACAGGCAGCAAAATCGTAATGAGTGTTTAAGATGATATTTCACTAGTACAGTAATGTGACAATCATGATGAAGTGGTGGTTTTTCCAGAGGCAGTTTCTGAATTAATAGGATTTTTCCAGCTAGCTCTCCTTGAAATGGGTTGCAAGAGGTAAAATAAATAAATAAAAAGTCTCAAGGATACTTTCCTGTTGTCAGGATTTTTATTCATTTAATAAATAGCTGTTATATTTTGAAGTCCCTTTTTTTTTCATCATTGTCATCTTCTCCTTCTTTATTGTAGCATGAGTAATCTAATTTTTCTGCATAGCATGTTGCAGTTTGATAGACAGGTCTCTGAGGGATGCCTTATGTGTCAGCATCAGTGAAAATGACTTCTGAGGTTGGCTCACACCCCCGCGCGAGCGTGGAATCCAAATCACCCCAGAGTTACGCATTCGCTTGCCCCACGCCTCACTGCTGGATAATGTATTCATTTGCCTCTGGCGAAAAAAAAGTGAGATCCTCCATCGCATACTGATGTCATGTGGAAGAAGCCATAATTGGGACTGGTCACATGTTAAAGGAACTGGAAGCTGCTTTTTCCCATCTGTGTATATAAAGTTCATGTCTCTCGATCTGTACCTATAGAATTCATGTACTCCGAGTACACACAAGGTTTGGAGACCTAGCAATTCAGACACATATTTCACAAAAAAAAAAAGGAAACGCAAATAGGCTGGAGGCTCCCAGGTCTGTATCTTTTCCAGAATCCGATCGTAGTGGCAGGAGATTTTTATTTGGCTCCATCACTACTTTGGTTCATCAGTAATAATGACTTATGCAATTGCATTCCCCACTTTAATCAAGGACAGAGAGTTCAAATCCACAGTTCTAGCAAGAAAGCATTCACAAATCAGCTGCTGATTTTCCATTTCACAGGCAGACACAGACAGGGAAAGAGATTTTTTTGCTTCAGGTGCATATAAAGCTTTACAGCTTGGCTTCCAAGAGGAGTCTTTGGGACTGAGCTTCCCAAGTTTCATGCCTCATTCCCTCCTCCCAGCAATACACTTTAAATAATTTGGGTCCCAACTATTTCAAATCCTCATGTGAAGCCCACTGAACAGACAGGAAGATTTCCAGTGATTCATCTGTTTCCAATTATGCCCCTAAGAGCACTCCTGCCCTTTCTTCCTGCCTGTAATAGCCGGAGAAGTTACTAGGTCTGCTGGGTCTAGCTGGGGGCTCTGAATGGTCTGCCACTGATTTCTGTGGACTTACTTGGATCGTTGATCTTTAACTCAGTTTCTCCTGTTTATAAATAACACCTTTAATATGGGCATGGTTTCTGCAGGGTATGGAAGAGATGCTGAGCACCTGAGATGAATGCTGCTACCTGATAATACTCTAATTGCTGGCAATGACGCTAGAGCTGAATCTGCAGATAATGAAATAGGCTGTAATTTCTGATTTCGGTGTCGTCCCACTTCCAGGTAGGGCAATGGAACTGGGTTTGGAACAAACCCACCACATTAAGTCTTCTTAACCTTCAGTCTGGATAGCTGCAAAGATGAGCAGAAGAATTTTGTGCCTAACATTTTAACTTGGCTTGATATGCTTCACAGTAGCATGTAAATAAACTACCTTATTTGGAGCACTCTATTCCTGACATATAACCCATTTCTCATTTAGCAGATTTAATTTTACAGGCTATGTGCATTTTTTCCATGACAATGGAGATGCGAGCAGACATGTCTTTATCATAGAAAACCACCAAGAGCAGAGATTTTTTTGAGTCCATCATTGCTGCTCTTTTAGAGTAGGAGCCCAAGACAATTCTAGTGTGGGGTTAGCCATATTATGACATTAGGCATAGTTTTACTAGCAAACTTTATAACTTTTAATCGCCGCTGTATTTCCTGGCATCTCTCAAGTAATAATGTCAGTGGATATCAAACCTTAAGTACATAAGACTTAATTATGATCTTGCAGAACACAGAGGCTGCTCAAATCCAGTCCAGACTGTGAACTCACAATCTACTATTTACTTAAAGTATATAGAAAGTACTTGACCTCTTCTCAGTGGCATCCATGTGGAAACACTCGACAATAGAGGCCTTCCTTGGTTTTCTTAGGAGTCATGTTTCGACATTTTTATCTCCTCTAATTAAGGTCAACGGTCATATACTCCCACTTCTCTCCTCATCTCACTCTTCCACCAAAATTGCAGGCACTTACCCAGCTCCAGTTACCCTGTATGAAACATACTGGGCCCAACATGTGCATATGCAATTCCGGGGGGGGGGGGGGGGGGGAGCAGAGTCATGGAGATCTGGGGCTTTGCTGAACCAAATACTGTGTCTAAGCTGTTGTGTTTATGTGCTCCTATACCACAATGAGCAGCAGAGTCTAATAGTCAGAAGAAAACAGGAGGTGGGGGGTAGGATTGCTGCAAATGGAATTCCACTACAAGAATATTTCCTAACCCACAGTGCGTGTTCCCACCCAGTGGGGAAGGTGTGAGAGATTTCTGAAGGAGGACGGTGGAAAGCGAATCTCATTTCCCTTTGCAACACTGTAAGTGCTAATTGCAGGTGGGAAGGAAGGGTGTAACTGGTAGACGTCTAGGAGAAAGCCTGGGGAATACAGCACAAGCACTCATTTTGTCGCCGAAGAAACCCATGAGTGCTTCACATCCCAGCATCCCTGGAAAGACTCACTTCGACACTACTGTGCTTTGACTCAAGCCCTGGCTGCAGCTTCATGAAAACCCTCATTGCACTCAGTGGGGCACCTCCGAGGAATGCTAATGCCCCAGCCTGTCAGGATGGCAGAGGATACCTCCTAGGCCACCTTCAAGGCTGAAAGAACACATCCCACTGAATAAAGGGCATGTGGGGACTAGATTTATCATTAGAAAGCCCCGGTGGCTTTTCAGAACAGTATACATCCTGCTTAGTAATTATCTCTTTTCTACTAAAAAGATTATTCCTTTTTATTATTATTTATTATTGTTGAGTAGGTAGCAGCTATGAATCGTTAACAGTGAAAGACAGATGTTTGTGAAATAAAACTCTGTGTTGGTAGAAGTCACCTTAAATATGTAAAACCAAAATTGGTCCAGACAGCTGCAGACCTCAGTATTTATCTAGGCTTGTAACCGATGCCTTGCACTCTTTCCCTTTAGACTGACTCATTCTCATTTCTCACACATAGCAGAATATAATTTCCAGAAAAGAACAAATGCTGTCTTTTTTTTTATTGTTATTTAAAAAAAAAAAAAAAAACAAAACCAAAACCAGAACAAAACTAACGGAGTTGTGCCCTATATGAGATTGTCTTGACCCCTTTGCAAAGGCAGGTCTGCAAGCCACATCCTCAGCACATGCTTCCAGCCTAACTCCTTTACTCGTGCTGAGCTCAGCCATGGGTGCAGGATCAGGGTACCTGTTTTCTGTAAAGAATAACAGCCCCAAAACATGATTTCCCCCCCACCCCATGCTGTTTTTGTAAGTAGCTGGAAATGTCTGTTTGCTTCTAAGGGCGGAGCGGGGCAGCCTGTGCAGCCGGCACAGCACTGTGGGTTCCTCACCCCAGCGGCATGGGGACGGCGTCAGTAGTTTCCTGGCGCCGGAGAGACGTCTCGGAGTGATCTGACAACCTGGAGAGATGGATTTGTCATGTGAAAGTAGAAATTTATTAGCTTCCAAAATGTTCTTTTGTTGGTGGCAGGGCAGCTAGTGCCGCCAAGGTGAAGGCACGTGATGGGCCAACATGGCCCCACAAAAGGTTTTGTGTTGTCACTTATTGGAGAATAGCGCAATAAAAATCAAGGATGTTCAGCCTGAAAGAGCTCAGTCACACATGCCACAAGGAAGATTATGTTTAATTAACTATTGAATCCCTTTATGTATTTGTACCAGGTTCTGAATTGCACTCCCTTTCCTTACAACCAGAGGACATTCCCACATCTTCAATGACTTTACAAATAAGACTAGTTTAGAGTTTTGTTTCCTCTGGAACTGAAATTAAGCTACTTTGGAGCTGGAAACCAGCAACTCTTGAAAATCAGTCTGCCAGCAGAGCAGTAAAAAAACTGGTATCCCAGTATCCCAGAAGTGAACTACAGGGTGACTTTTTAGTAGCAGACAAACTATATTATTACTTAGTACCTACTTTGTTGTTACGTAGGAGGGCTGGGTTACACCTCTTCCATTTAGTTGTGTAACTGACCCCTGCACTTCAGTTACTCCTTGTTTCATTTCTGCAGCACTTTTCTGACTCCTTTTTGGGGAAACCTTCATATTCCTGCCAAAATGTAGTCACTGGGGACTGCTTAGACATCCTCAGGCCCCCTTTGGATTTAAACCCCATCTTCTTTGCGAGTATGCTGTGAGTTTTCTTCATTGCTGGGATATGTGTTATCTTGTTCAATTGCATTTAATTTTGCATCAATTTGCACATTCTCATCCTGGGCTGAATCCGTCAAGATTTTCCCACGACACATTTTGCCTCTGCTGTTCCCATGACACATGTTCCTTCTGCTGTGGCAAGATCTACTTTGCGGATTCATCTTTTTTTTTGAGAAAAGTGAGGCTGTTTTTCCAAGGTTCAGGTTCTCGCCATTAGGATTTTCTGTGCCTTCACAAATTTGTATTGATGTCGGTTTAGACACGGTATTTTTCAGTTCAATGGGAATGAAACTCAAAATCCTTTCTCACTTGAGTCTCTTAGTTGGCTTGAGCAAAAGGTTGCGGTTTGTGCCATGTCATCTGGTTTGCTGTTGGCTGTTTTGTGCTTTCTTTAAGCCTGTTTCTAGATTCAGAAGGCTACATTTTAAATACTGTCCAAAGACTGGTCATGAGTGTGCTGCATTGGGACCCCTTTTCGAAGAACACCTTTGGCTGAGTCACTTGTCCTCTCTGTGTCTCAGTTCCCCACATATAACAGGAGAAAATAATATTAATGCCAGCCTAACTTCCCTCAGATATTGTGAGGATCAGTGCACAAAGAGAGGTGATGTTCTTGGGTATTACAGTAATAGTGGTCACAGGAGATAGATAGAAAAATAAAGCAGAAGCTAGTTAAGACTTTCTCAGCTGCTAAGGTTTAGTGTTCATTTTAAAATCTCTGGCTTTTGACAAATTGGGAGAGTTACTAAAGTGTAGTTTAAAAAAAAACAAACCCAAAACCAGCCTCCCAGCTGAAACGAGGGTGTTGGCAAGTCTAACAGCGCAGCATAGTGTACTTTACCTCTATCTCGGTGAAAAAATCAAAGGCACATTTCCAGCTGTGCCCGTGAGCACTATTTGGTCATTGAACAAAGCAACTGGCACCTCGTATCCAACCTACCGAATGATCACAGCCTGATTCAGGTGCACAAACAAGTGCAGAAATGAGCTCCATGCACAGAACTCATTGTTATTCAATCAAGCCTTTAATTGTAAATGTTTTAAGCAAGGAATTGCCCTGTTTTATGAAAGCATGCTCAGCATTACTCCACCATGGACATCTGTCATTCAGCAGGCGCCACCCAATAAAAGTGCTTAAAATGTTCTGTTCCTCAATTAAAATATAAACCAGAGCTGTTTAAGGGTTTTTACGAGGTGATTTCTATTTACCTGACAGATTTCCACACTGGAGGAGCACGAAGCGGGATTTCAGTTTCTGATCAGAAGCGACAGCTCCACAAAATAGTAACGCTTCAATTGTTTTAATTTATTTCTTTTTTTTTTAAACTTCATGAATAGTAAAATTCCATGAAGGAGAAGGAAATTCATACACCAGAGAACAGCTCAGAACTAGGAAGGGTTGTAGCTGACCATGCACACTGTACTCCCCAAAATGAGCCAGATCGCTTCGGCCCTGGGCTGGTACACTGAAGGAACATGGGAACAAGAAAAAAACCTCTGGAGTCTGCATCAGCACCTGCTAGCCTCTTCTTCCAAATTTCATCTGGCAAAAGACAGGGAAAAGGGTGTTCTGCTCTGGACTGAAACAGCCTCTTATGAAGAGGAACGAGGCTATGGCTAGACAAAATCCATTTTCCCCTGATGAACCACTGCATGAATGTTCTTATGGTTATTCCATTGCACATGGATAGTCATCTCCTGTCTTGTCTTACCAGAGCTCTAAACAAAGGCCTTTCTTTTTTCCTCCTGCTACTCAAGCAGGAGTGGACCTTACACTGAAAACAAGCATTTTCACAAAGCCCCCCCTCTACTTCTCTTTGTTCCAGAGCCTCAGAAACTCACCTTCACTGGCATGAGAGATGCCACTTGTCAATGGCAGTGTGGCTGCTCCAAGCACATCTACTCAGGGTCGTAGAAACAAGAGTGCCCACATTAGAGGTGCCACCTTTTGCAGTACCATTGCTGCTGCAGCAGTAATCATAAAAGGCTCAATATGCCATCGAGTAGAGGCACCCATGTGTAGCCTCACTAGGATTTCCCTGTTACTCACCTGCAGCTTTACTTAACTGTATCGTATCCCTCTCTGGTACACCTCCTTGCTGAACCACACTTGGGAAGCCGCTGCCAGCTCATGTGGGAGGCTGGCAAGCAGAGAAACGCTGGCCTGATCCATCTTCAGCCTGAAAGCTGCAGAAAAGACACTGCTTTGTATTATGCTTTGTACAATGGCCTGATCCATGGTCCCCTGTGCTCCATCCTCTTGCAGGCCATCACTTCATCGTACCCAGTCAGCCTCGGGATGGAGGAAGATGGCAGTGTCAGGACGAGAGGGTTGTACCCTTGCAAGACAAAGCCTTCAAAACCAAACCTTAAACCCAAGCCTTCTGCTCTTACCAGGTAACAGTAATTTTTGCACTGATTCTCCCTGTCTTACATTACCAGTAAGCCATTGTGTCACTCTTCATCACACTGGGATCGCAGTTGGTCTCCGGCAGTGCAGGGAAGCAAAGGATGGAGCCTGCGGGGCTGCGCCAGGGGAAGCGAAGGTGGGTGGGTTTGCCCCACTCTTCTCCATGGCTGGGTGCCACCCTGCCCCTCCCTGCAGCTGCTTTCGGGTGCCTGCAGCTTCACAGAGCTGCCACATCACGTAACGACCCTCACAGCAAGGCAAACGGGGATCCCACATCACCCCAACCTACCCCAGGAAATGCAGCCTTCTCCCAGGAGTTTCAGGTATCCTGTGTTCGTCCTGCCGTGCCTTGCAGAAGAAACAAAACTGCCTGCACCAGAGGTAAAAATAATTGCTGATACTAAGCCTCAAGTTGGTGAGTCTCTGCTGAGCTGCATCATCCAGGAGAAATGTTAATTTCCTTTTAAAATTAAGGAGAGGAAAAGCAAAGAGCAACTAAACCCAAGAACAGGTAAACAACCAGCTCCTGGATTTTGCACTGCAGGTACTTGGAGGAGGCTTTCTTCCGTGATCCATGCTGCTCAGAAAATGCTAGGAAATCTTATGTTAGTCCTTAACTCAGTCTGTTGTGTGGTTGTTTTTCCTCTCCAGCAGCAGCATGAGTTAAGGATGAGACATTAGCCCTCGATGTGATATACCCACTGTCAGTTCAAGTCAGAGTCTTCATGTTATTTATATGTACCCTTTTGTAAGCATATCGATTACACAAGTGAGTTCTTGAGTGCTTGGGCACTCAATACAGCCACACAATGGAGGAAAGCATCCAGGTTAACACAGAATTACACATGTGGTGAACATACCAGGGGACAAGAATAAATAGTGACATGTACAAATCAAAGCCATGTCTTAAGAGCCTTCTGTTTTGTTGCAAGGCAGTGCTTCAAGCTATTAAAAATAAAACCTGCATTTTAATTTCCAAGGTGTAGCAACCAAAGTTTGTCAGAGTTATTCTTAGCCATGGCAGAATTGCCATCTTCAGGCCACTTTTGAACACACCAGATTATTCCACGATAATCCAAAATCCACTGCAAGCTCCTCCCTCCCCTCTGTTCGTTTTACCCTCTGCATTATGAATGCTGTGGGTGAGGACTGCCTGTTTCACAGGGGGCTTGGTATCACAGAAAGCTGGTTGTTGATCTCTGGATGCCTGCAGGCCAGCATCTGTGCTACAAGTTACCCCTCTTAAAAAAAAATTAAAAAAAGACAAGTGGATAAAACTGATACAAGCATCTGTAACAAGCTAATTGGACCCTTGTGGGCAACACAGCAGATACAAAATTAAAACAAACAAAACATCTCGTCATACAACTGTACTTTCAGGACCATTATCACAAAGGGATCCGTCTGGATTTTTATTTTAGTTTTGTTTTGTTTAAAAGGACCTAATTATGGCCAGAGCTGGAGTATCACAAGTCTGTTTTCATCTATAAAGAAAGGATATTTTGCCTCTGAACCTGAGAAATTGTTAGAAGTTGGTAATTAGTATGACTTGTTAATAGAGTTTGGCTGTGATTAAGCTGTGATTGAGTGTGAGTTTGGTTCTTGTCAATGCGAATGCCTGTAAGGTTGAGAGATGTTTAATGAGACACCTGTTGTCAGCAGCACCCGGTGGGCTTTGTCGCGCCTGATTGGAATTTGTACCGCAGAGCAGGAGCCGCAGCACGCCGAAACGCAGCAGCGGGCAGGCACCCGGGGCCGTGCAACGCCAGCCGGCGGCTCAGTGGCAGCGTGAAAGGGCGCGAGTGTGACGGAGGGTCAGACACACTGGGTACATCTGCCCGGCTGCCGAGGGCTGCCCCTCAGCCAGATCAGGCTTGCACCCTTCAGCACGGCCAGAGCCTGCGCTCGAATGCACTGGGGACTGGCCGTGTCCAACAGGTCATGGTGTTTGGTATGGTACGTCATCCACATCGGCGGCCGTGCAATTACATCTGACTTTGGGGGGTGCGACGGGCAAAAAATGTTGACATCTTAGTTTAGTCACTACGGGACGTTGGCCTGTGCCACCGTGCGATGGTGGGTCTTTGGGAGAAGGCAAAAGAGGGGATGCGGCCAGGCAAGTTTAAGGCCCCCCCAGATGTCCAGCCCTTGGGTAGTCGGCAATACTGGGACTCTTTAAAATACGATGTTGATGGAGAAAGGTTCTGCACAGCCCAGCTCTTGTGCATCCTTTCCCTTGGGCATCATCCTCAAAGAAAAATGTCCCACTGAGTGACCTCAGTATCTCCCGGGCTTTGGACAGAGAAAGTTTCATTCACAGACTGCATTATTGTCTCAAAAATCAGCAGAATTTTCCACATGACTCCATGTAACCACTCTCCACACCAAAATCCAGGCCTGACGATAAATTTGTGTATTTGGACTGCGTACATAAAATATTATTTCCCCCCACATGTCTATTAAACATGTTCAAGTGGCTGCTACTTAAAACATACCTGGGTTTTACATGCAAAAAGCCCAAGAAGTTGAAAGCAATCAAGCTGGCTACTGTCACAGTCTCTTAATATCTGAGGAATACCTTATCAGGAAACAAGAGCAGAAACATTTTGGCTGGTGTAATGGTGTAATGTCCCTCAGGAAGGAGCCATTGGCTTTGTGATGAATCTGAGCAACCACTGGATGGCATTGCTCTACACGAATGTACCTGTGAGCTCAAGCAGCTGAGCTAGAGCAGGCTGCTGTGCCAAGGAGATTAATTAAGACCCGAGAGGCTCAGGCCACCGTGACCTTACCAATCCTTTAAATAATATTCAGACTTCTCTTAGCTGTCTGGCAGTGAGCTCCGGGCACAGAGCTTGGTCAGAGCAAACAAAGTCGACATCCCGAAGCAAACCTATTACTAGGCTGAGTGCATTTTTCTTTAATTTTACATTAGATCTAATATTCAGCCAGTTTTTGATGGTTTTCATTTTCATGAGATGGGAAAAAGAATCTTTTGAAATTTATGACCATATCAAACTCTCGCAGGGCAAGCGCACCCAGCTAGCAGGCGAGGACTTGACTGGTGCCCTGATCCTGCAGACTTGCTGGCCAGCCAGCTCAGCTCCCAGGGCCCGGGGCTCACATGGTGGGAGTCAGCTAAGGCTGTTTAGCTGAGCAGGTTATTCGTGTGTGGTGTAAAAAACAAAACTAAAGAAAACAAGAAAAAAACTGGGTGCCCGGCATGTTTTGCTTTGATGTGGGCTCCAGAGTTTCGAGACCAGGTTATTATCCCAAGTGCAGTGCCTCTTCGTGTGACAGCAGCCTCTCAGCACGCGTTAATACCACTTTGCCTTCTGCTAACATCACTTATTGATAAGGAATCAGCTGGTGGCCAAATAACCTGATGTTCATATTTTCCCCCAGGGGTCCGTGTTTCTTTCATTAACGCCGCTCTGCGTTGGCCTAGTTCTTTTAACGACTACATCTGGCTGGCCAAGCCTATCTGAAAATGTCATTGGCCCAGTTCATGCCGAAAAGGAATCTGCTGATGGTTTTGGAGATGCAGCAGGATATTTGGAACTGTAGCCCCACAGAAGGTGTATCTGAAGGGGAATACAGTATTTGTGAGGGTCAAGTTTGAAGTTAACTGACAGTCATAGCCAGCACATGTATCTTCAAATTAGGATATAACTTCTCATCAGGCGAGTACTTGTATATTGACTGTTAGGTAAAGCCGTTCTGGGCACAGATTGCCTATTAGTATTGCCCCAGTTTTGACCAGTCTAATAAATTTAAGAATCATAGTCAATTAGATAACTGCAGTTACACTGGGAGTAAATTAGATCAACAGTTCAAGTCCTGCAAAAGCCCCTACACTCCCAGTTCTCTGTTCTGTACTCAAACCTCTATGTAGCACTCACCTGCCTTTTTAAGTACGGGAGAGGCAGGATGAGTAAATCGCTTTATAAATTCTTTTATGACCCCATTTGTCTCCTTTTTCTGGACCTACCTCCTAATCCAAACAACAAGAGAACTGTATCCATCTTGATCTGCTCAGCAGTCCACCAGTAAATGCTTTCTACTGTCAGAAATGCTTAGGCTCCGTGGGAAATTAAGGTTGTATCAGCAGTGGGCTGTTCAGGTCTCACTTCTGGCAGCCACCACTCTGCTACAGTTACTCCAAGAGGAGGCCAAGACAACTGGTGTTGATTAACTGCTTAATGTCTCCTGTTAGGAACCACTGCTCAAGGTTTCTTGTATCACCCATGGAGAGACCTCTGCAAAGCAACACCAGCCTTAAGGGGGCTCAGTGGTTTCAGTCTCTTCCCACTGACTTTAGAGGAAAAGGCAATTTCTTGCCAACTTCAGCACCTCAGGGCTGTGTTGGAACACGGGCAGGATAAATCTGAATATCTGCGTTTATTTAACAGTCAAGGAGCATAAAGACTAAAAAGAAGGGTGCTTCTTATTGCTCCTCCATTGCACAACAGGCTGTCCTGTTAGACCCAGCATTCACGAGGGGTGGCGGAAATCCCAACCAGGGTCCCCACTGCTGTGCTGGCTGTTTTAAGGCAGATCTGTACAGGCAATCAGCTCAGCATGTAAATTTGCCCTGGATCTTTCTAGAGTCAGGGCAACTCTCCAGACCTCCAAAAAGTCAAGGTGACCTTGGAAACTGCAGGGCAGTCCAGAATGCTGGCAGGCAAAGGGAATTCAGAAAAATGAAATTATAGACTAATTCCAACCCACTACAAAACCCTCAGGAAAAATGAACTGTATCTGCTGAAGTGGCTCGTTCTGTTCAGTGGCACAATGTAATGGGGGATCTGTCACTGTCAGCGCTGCTCTTGTCTCGCTGAAAGCCACGGTGCCTTTCACAACCACTAAATAAAAATTCAAGCCAGCTGTCCCACCTGCCGAAGCAGTTTCTATTCTGAGCTCTGGTGTGCGGTAGGTATTGTGTTTATTGATTCGCTGTGGCTTATTGTCCCTTGACATTGTTAGGGAATATTCTCCTGGTTATAATCGCTAGAACTCATACAGGCAGAACATCTGAAACCTGGCTGCAGCAGCCCAGGAGGGGCTATGCTAGGCTGTGGCTACCTCTCCAGGTCAGGCTATGGTGGGATTGGTACGAAATGAAAAGGAAGTTAAAAAAGGAATGTTTTGAGAAGTCACCTAAGTCAGAAAAGACTGGGGGCCTCCCTGACTCTAGCTGTCAATAAGGTGTTAGATAGGGGAAGATTAACACCCTTTAGCAATGACACAGCTGTTCCACTGAAGGTGATAACACGCAATCAGGGGAGGGAAGAGTCTAGCAGGGAATAATGAACAGAGCAAGCGAATATTGACAAAGGGGAAGTTTTTAGCCCAAGAAGCTGAAAAAGCCTCTTCAAGCTGATTATTTTAGTGGATATAAGTAAGTATAAAAAACCCCAGAGCTTCACTTTAGGTCTGCAAAACAAGCTCAAATATTTACCCCTCTTTTTAAAGTCACACTGGCTCCTAGGAAGGAGAAAAATAGTGATAATGTAGAGAATAAAGTCTCTTATCTGCCTTGGCGGTGAGCGTGCAGATAAACACAAAAATCCTTACCCTGAAGACGGCATGTAGCACTGAATCTCCTCATCTGAAAGCACAGTAAGTTGTGATAAGACTAGGTTTGGGAAGACAATAGATTTAATAATGGAAAGAACCTAGTATTTTGTCCACTCTTGTCTTTCGTGGAAAGGAATCAGAACAATGAATTTCTCCCTCTACTACTAATGGCTAAAGGTAGAAATTAGTGTTTTAATATACCTTCAGCTTTTCTGCTGACCTGACTGAGCTTGTCCAATGCATCAAGAACCCCCAGGTCAGTTAAACGGCAAAGATTTCTGCTGGGGATTGTAAGACATCAGGATGCTTAATACAGAGTTAAACATGCGAATTAGATGATGCCGGTGCAGTTTTACAGTCAGCTTAAGCAGATGTGAGGCCAAGTTGCCACCACTGTTATCTTTCTGCTCACTCTGTGTATGAACAGCATTTCTTCAGCCATGTGGCCCATTCCATGATTAGATTTTAGTCGGACTTGAGCAAGATGGGTGTGTCTAGCTGAGAGATGGAGGAGGAAATGGGATCACCCCTTTAAAATCGGAGCACCCCAAGCACAAATACAGACTGGGCAATGAGTGGATTTAGAGCAGCCCTGAGAAGAAGGACTTGGAGGTATTGGTTGACGAGAAGCTCAACATGACCCAGCAATGTATGTTTGCAGCCCAGAAAGCCAACCGTATCCTGGGCTGCATCAAAAGAATAACCAGCAGGTCAAGGAAGGTGATTGTCCCCCTCTACTCCGCTCTTGTGAGACCCCACCTGCAGTACTGCATTCAGCTCTGGGGCCCCCAACATAAGAAGGACATGGACCTGTTGGAACAAGTCCAGATGAGGCCACCAAGATGATCAGAGGGCTGGAGGACCTCTCCTATGAAAACAGGCTGAGAGAGTTGGGGTTGTGCAACCTGGAGAAGAGAAGGCTCCAGGGAGACCTTATAGCAGCCTTCCGTTACCTAAAGGGGACCTGCAGGAAAGCTGGAGAGGGACTTTTTACAAGGCCATGTAGTGATAGAACAAGGGGTAGTGGCTTTAAACTGAAAGAGGATAGATTTAGATGAGATGTAAGGAAGAAGTTCTTTACTGTGAGGGCGGTAAGGCACTGGAACAGGTTGCCCAGAGAAGTTGTGGATGCCCCATCCCTGGAAGTGTTCAAGGCCAGGCTGGATGGGGCTTTGAGCAACCTGGTCTACTGGAAGGTGTCCCTGCCCATGGCAGGGAGATTCCAACCCAAACCATTCTATGATTCTATGAAAATGCAGCGGAGGCTTAAGCCTATCTGTAACGAAAACACAGTCTTCACAGACAGTGCTTGGGGGTCTCATCTAACAGCCATGCTCTGCCTATGTGCAGAGAGAATCCAAATCCCATGGCGCTCACTGAGAGAGGGAACATTTTAGTTGATGTCTACCAAACCTGTCAGAGCCCTGAATTCCTGCTGGGTAGGAACTGAGAACTGCCTATCTATCCTCTACAGGAGTCACAGACCCACTAGTCCTTTGCCACCTCACTGCCTGCTCCCCATCTCATTGATTACACACAATCCATCAGAAAAAGAGATTACTCTTAGCCCCCACAGCCCCAAAGGTGGCAGGTCCTGTTCCTCCCTGGCAGACACAGGCCAGTCACCCATCTCCTCTCAGACCTGCCCTGTGGGAGCATCCCTCCTCCCTCCATGTCCCTTTTCACTCTAAACTGCTCCACAGCCATCCCGCACGAGCCATTTCTAGGAATAAAGTGAGACAGGCCATGCCACCGGCTCGCAGGGAAGCGACAACAGCTACATCTGTTCACTCTCTTCAGCGCTCAGGAGCTGTGACATTGCTATCAGTACAGCCTGAAACAGAACAGGCAGGAGCTCCAGGGAAGAGGAGAGGGTCTGGATGGAAACAATAACAACCGCAGGGACACCACCGGCACCAGCGGGAGCAAAAATGTTGCTTTACCACTTCTGAGTGCAGCAGAGCATATGGACAGTCTGGGACTGTTGTCAGCAGCCCAGAATGGGGTAGCTCTGTTCTGGCAAACTCCATTTTTTGTCTTTATGACCAAAGAATAGTTGCATGTTGGAAGCTCTGTAGTTGCTAGGGGAAGAGCCATTAATATGTTGGCGACTGAGAAGTCAGCCAAAGCAAATGCTGAGATAAAATTACTTTTTCCCACTTCTGTTTCTCCCCGAGTGTGTCATCCAGTGTGTTTGCTCAGGGTACCTAATGCACACTGTGCTGTGCTAACTTCTTTGTCCTTTTTGATTTTATTTTTCACCTTTAACAACCATGACTCCAAAGAATAATATAAATCTGACAGCCTAGAAGGACTTCTTACATGATAAATCCCTGCTTACTGGCAGAGTAAGACTGCAGACTGTTCTTCTCCTGTAAAAAACTTTTCTCTAATAGCCTGAAAAGTAAGAATAGCAAATAAAATAATAGTGATGGTAATGGTGAGATTATGCTGCTAAATCAAAGCATGAGAATGGGAATACACCCACCGCAGGGAAATCCTACGGAATAATTAATAATTTGGTGATGAGGCTCAAGGGTGCTACCTGGTTCCCAGCACACAAAAGGTTAACACAATTCTCCCTGCCCAGCCCTTGGGGTAACTCAGTGCATAACTTCATTCCGGAATAGCAATGTTTTCTTTCCCCACTGTAGATTCACCCCACTGGGGCAGGGAGCAGCTTCCAGGTAAGGCTCTCCTCCCCTTCTACGCTTGCAGCCTGTTTCTCCACACAGGTGACAAGCCCAATTCTGGAGAGGTTTAATTCAAACCAGAACAAAATATTCTTATTCCAAAATAAGTAAGTCTGTAAATGTCCTGATTATAGAACTGACTTCACAAAGCAATGGAGAGAATACAAGGTTAGCACCTCCTAAGCACCCCTCCCTCCCTCCAGCTCAGTCACCATCCATAAATAACAGTGCAGCTATACAGAGGAGATTATTATTTTCAAAAGCCCTCAGTTTTAAAGCAACTGTTCCCAATTCCCTCCAGTAATTCCCCAGACACACCCCCTTTACCCTGCTACACAGGAGTATGGCTCCAAACCATTCTTGAATGAATTCAGTCCTGCTTTGCCTGTTTGTTTGCTCTAACCCACACCACTTACAGCTATTTTCAAAACTGGGAAACAATACAAAGCTGCATTTTGTATGATCATGCAATACCCTGCAAACACAAGTATTCATTAAAAAAATAGTCTAGGCGCTATGACTGCCAGCTTCTGACTCCGCTGTGATACAGGCACATATTTTTTCCACCAGAGGTTTTTTTTTTCATCATGAGACACTGAACAAAAGTCATGAGCAGTTCCTCTGATCAAAAGAAATCTCTGCCAGAGTCTATGGCTTGTTCACCCCATCCCTTCATGCCAGCCACTGTTCATTTCACTGAACGTTCGCTCCGCTCTACAGTTGGCTCTTGAGAAAGCCAGAGCAAATTCCGCACTGCACAGTAATACATTGAGAACAAATCTGTTGTTTCTATATCAGTGGAAAAGGAATTTAACTATTCCTGGGACAAGGAAACCTTGTACACAGCAGTTAGCAGTGCTGGGATCTGTTAATATTTTGCCCATAATGTCAGTATGGATGTACCTGGCCTTGTTCTGGTGCTAATCAGTGTTGTAAATAGAAACGGTATTCATTTTAAAAATGCTCTGCCTTTATTTAACAGATCAATTAAAGTCTGAAAAAATAATAATAATATCCAATATGTCATATCCAGTTTGAAAGCCTTCTCAATCCCAAGCTCATTTTCTCCACAGATCGTGTGACTAGTCATTTAAACATGGGGTCAGAGTAGGACCTCAGCTGCAGTGCTGCATCAACACCTGTATCTGCTCCCTGACACTCCCAGCATCACTGAACACACCTAGTGACTTCAGCCTGCTTCATATGCAGATACCCTGCAATAAATAACTAGCCACTTAATTACAGGTAAAAAGTATTAAATCAGTCTACCCTGAAAGCATCTGGAAGTGTAGGAGGTGAGTTTTGTGAGACAGGAACAGCATTTGCTGAATGCACTTTGGATAACTTCAGTCAGACCGTGAACTAGAGTTCTTCAGGTTGAGAGATCTACAGAAAAATGCATCTCTGTTTTACATGAGACTTGGCTATTTTTTCCATTGGCTTCCATGCTAATTTGGAACAAACCCAAGCATTTTGACCTTTTCCATTGCAGAGAACAAGACCGTGTCTCCGAGGCAGTGGGAACCATGAAATCAGGAGCTGGAATACAAGGTTGTGGCTTCTTTTTAGAAAACGGAGGAAGAGGCTGGAACCTCACAGCCCCAGAAGAGCCAGGAATCCTGCCGTCCTCACAGCTCACTGACTTCCAAAATACAGATATGTGAAGGAAAAAGCCCTGCTGTGGAAGCCCCTGATGAGCAAGAAAGCCTCATGTTGTAAGCTCCCAGCTGACCATCTACAGCTCCTGAACAGAAGCCATAAGTCTCGTAAAACCAAATGTCCACTCGAGTCTTTCCACTACAGGGAAAAAAAAGGCAGCTTGGGATTCAATGCTCCCAAATCTTCCCAACTCCTGGCTTCTCCCTGGCTTGGCAGATGCATTGCAAAGGAAACAAGAGCCAATGAGGCCAGTGGGTCCCAATGCCTCCCCGAGCAGCTGCGATAAAGTCAGCTAATTGGTAGGAAAAAGCAGATTCTCTTCTAACTTGGTCAGCATCTGACCCATCAATTTTCTTTAATGGAAAACTGTTCCTTGAGGGAATTGCATTGGCTCTAGTCACTAGCGTCATGATAACCACAAGGGTAACCATGAGCTTTATATCATGTTTGGGCATAAAACTCCATGTCCTTCACTAGAGAAGAAATAGATCATTATCCAAATTTCACACACGGTGAAACCGAGGCACCAAGCGGTGAAGTTCCCTAACCAGTGTTGTTCAGAAATTCACTGGTCCAGCTCGGTCTGGTTGTCAGCTCTCCTGACTTTAGCACAGGCTGTGTTTCCATGTCATCACTGCACACAGGCAGCCACTGTGGCAAAAGACCATGAACTCGGCTTTATTACCTCTTGAATATTCAGTATCAATACTCAAATATGGTTTCAAATGCTTTAAATGTTCTGAACTTTTTATTTAAATAAAGGGTGCTCTTCAAGGTGAGGGAAGAGTGAGACCCTTACGCTCTCTTTGCCTGGAAAAAAACTGTAATTTTTGAAGAAAATAGCCCTCATTGATTCAAATGGAATAATTGAAACGCTGTTAATAGCTATTAGTTTGGTGATGAGAAGACCCTACTTAGTGAGGCTAAAGGATTAAAGAGAAAACAATGTGAATTCCTCGAGATGAGCTCCCTCTCTCACAGCACACCCCCTCCAAAACCTCCTCCTCAACTCGACTGACTTTAAACTGCCAACACCGACAAAAAGGGGATGTTGCATCTTTTATAAACTGCCTTTTGTTTGCTGCTCTGACACCTGCGAAAAGCAAAATTGTTATTTTCTTGCTGCTTGTTGCTAGTTTGATGCCCGCTCTGGGGCCCTACATCAGAGACACTGTTCAAAACAGGTTGCAGGGGTCCGTTTCCGTGCTGTCTGCCGATGGTGCTGCCTGAAGGAAAACCATGGAAACGGAGTCTGACAGGCTCGCGGGGACCCACGGCTGCCAGAGCCGCTGCCTTTGAGCGCCTGATGAAGACATCACAGAGCAAACACAACATTAAAACACTGCTGGCTGCTTTGCATCACTTAGAATGCAAATCTCTTTGTTCTGCTTGGCCCTTGCGTTTGGTAGCCGAGGAATCTGTGCCGTCATCTAACATGGATTTGACAACCTTTTTTGCCTCCCTGTGTAGACCCCCCCCCCCCCCGCCAAAAAAAAAAAAATTTGTTCCAGGAGGGAGGCTTGTGTGGGGATGTACATGTGAAATGGTCCTGGCTTTTTTCAGTTCCTGGGATTTCTACGCACAAATTAAACGCCCGTCTTGCAGAGCAGAGTGGGCTGGGTTGCTTTGTTGTTCCCTGTGCATTATTTGACTTGGATTCATTTACATGGCAACTCACAGGGGTAAGTTTTATGTCATCTTTATGTCACAGATTAAAAGGCAAAAGTAATCCTTTATTTGAGCAGCATGTTCCTTCCAACACTTCAAGTTGTACAGATTAAAACAGAGGGGAAAACCTGCAGACCCTCCCACCCCCATAATTACAGTTTTATAACTTTCTATGCTAAATTTGAGCTGTGTGGTTATTAATCCCCCCCTCCCTTTGTAAGCAGGCTGTATTCTAGTTGCAGTTTCTGATTGCTTTGGTCAAGGTCAAAACTTGGAAATCACCTGTGCCCTGGTGCTCAGATGGGCCATTTTGGTAGCTCCTGACAGGCTGCACTATATGTGGGGCAGCCGGGAAGGCTTTTGTGCTGATTCGAGAAACCCTGATGAATGTCTGCAGAAGGAAGGAGCTGGTGGAGGACAGCGAACAAACTGACTGTCCTCTCAGAAGCAGTAATTTATCATTTCATTCTTCCTACGCTGCCTAACTCACACATTACTCATGCTGGGAGAGGGCTATGGTCGCTAAACTGGCAGCAATATGCAACAGTGGACTACAGCTTGCAATCAGGACATTATTTAAGCACATGTTTAAATCCACCTCTACCAAGATCCAGTAAGACTTAAATAGGCATTTAGGTTAAAACCATTCTCAAAGACTTTCCTAAAAATACAGCTAGAGGCCTTATCTAAGTAGCTTCTCAGTAAGCTTTGGGAAGCTTGGGCTCAAGGGCCCCGGGAAGCAGCCCGTGACCAGTCCCCGCCTGGACTGGAGGACTTGGCAGTGGATGAGCCATCTTCATGGATGTACCTTGGGGTTACACCAACATGAAGCTACTGCCTCCTGCCCAGATCTTTTCCTAATAAAGCTGGTGGCCCCTGGGAATAATCCATAGAAAGGCCACATTTTGCCACCCTCATTTTTAGTGGGATCAGTTCTACAACTGGCAACACAGGACAGATCCGAGGCTAAAGACATTTCCAAGTCATGGCCAAGTCCTTTTCCTTTCCTTGCCACTGCCACAGTGGATGTTGGCCTGTATCATCTGTGGGTCCATCAAAGCCCCAGAAGAACAGACTGCCTAGACAAGGTTTTCTAGTGAGCAGCTGTTTTCTGCTTCCAGTACTGGTCCCAAGCTGCTTTGAGTCTCTTTTCCAGCTACAGCCTGGGAAAAGACACGCTTTACAGCATGGGTTAGCTATGTCTGCAGAAACTATTATTTGTGGGTGAAATCAGCGTGCAGTTATTGGAAAATGCAGCTATAAATCTCCATGCAAGTGTTGAGGCGATGTCACACAGTATTTTGGCAGTCGCTGAGGAGATCCAGGTGCTCTCGTTTCTCTCTGCTTCCTATGCTCCTTTGGGTTATGCAAGTCTTTCTCCTTTTACACTCCTTTCCACCCTTTTTCTTTCTTTTCAGGCTGACTCCTGGAAAGACCTTCTATTTTCTTATGGAGTCATTGACTCTGCTTTCCTGACTCAAATCCCTCTGTAAGACCTTGCAGAAGTGACATCAAAAAAATCACCATTTTGAGGCCACATTTTTTTCTGGCCCATTGATGTCCTCTGAGTTTGAATTGCAGTGTTTAGTTTTGACTGTGAGGCAAAGTTGGTGGTTTCCTGACTAACCCAAAGTTGGGTCAGAAAAGAAGAATGAAAACCAGAAAGGCACCCCAAAATGTCTAAGCAGAAGACAATCAAACTTCTGTGTCAAAAAGAGGGCAAAACAAAGGATGTGGGACTTGCATGAAAAATCTTGTAGACAGTTATTTTTTTTTCTCTTCCTTTCTCTCACAGTGGGACAAATTCCACTTTTATTTCAGTTCATCTGTGAAACATGAGGAGCCAGCTGAGCATAGCGTTGGTTCAGAATGAGGGCAGCTGACAAGGGAAAGGTAAAAGGAACTTGTAAATGCTGCAGTTCTCTCCAAGAAATGATTTCAACAAGAAAAACCCTCAAACTAATTTCCAAAGGATAGGGGAAGGCACTAGGACATCATCTAACATTCCCTGGCATAGCAGACTCCAAGGTGTGATTAATGCAATGATGTAATTAATTAATGTAATGCTGGTGGTGTCCTCTGGTGCTTGCTTCTGAAAGATTGCAAACAAGAAGGCAGCTCTAAGAGTCTGGGAGCACAGTTAGTGGTCAGGATATGGGTACAGATGGAAGAGCAGGACATGGAAGAGCTGCTTGGCTAGAAAAAGGTTGGGACCAACTGCTTTAGCTCACACATAAGATGTCTGGGGTATTTGGGGGGTTTACGTATGTTGGAGACCACTTTATGTTACTTTGATTCAGGGACCATGATACCCAAAGAGTAAAGCCTGCATTTCATGCACAAGATACTTCCCAAAGTATATTTCTTCATTCTCAAAGACTTTTGAAATTAATCTTCAAGGCAAGCTGTAAAAGACTAGTTCATTAACAGCATGTGACACTTCCCATGGAGCACCCTGCTTCTCTCCAGCTGCACCTCCTTACACCTGAAACCCTAGCTCTGTTTCTCCATCTCCTTAACACGGAGAGGTATGATGGCACAAGGCATTTCCCAGGGAACTGTCCCCACTAATAGTGACACTGCTCAAGTGGAACCTGAATCCCATCAGTGGGAAAGAACCCTCCCAACCAGACAGCAGCACTGATCAGAGAGTTTGGGACTCCCAGTATGTTACAATTTGCAAGTCTACAGCTATTAGACAGAGAGGGATATTCAGAAACAGCCTAATTAGTTGCATTTTCTTTTCTAACCTCAGTCAAAAAACAGTCAGACTCTGCTTTAGATTTTGACATCCTATTAAATGCAGAACACAGGCCAATAGCTTTCATTTTCCCTTGTGATGCTACAGACTCTTGTTTTTATAGCTTGACAGAGAGACATAATTAGGCCTCAAAAAGGACAAGTCTAGACTATTAGTTCCCCACCGAGGCTCCCTGGAAAATCAGAACCCACAATTATTCTCCACTTTCCCACTGAGGCAAATTTGCGGATATCTGCTCTCCTGCCTCAGATATCCTGTTCACAACCTTTAAGCCTGTGACTTTACAGTCACACTTGAAGGGCACAAGGGAAGAGACAGGGAAGGATGATGCCAGTGTTGGACTTTCAAAAGGGACAAGAGCAAGTTAAGGACAATATATGGCATTGCTAATACTATAGGTGTGAGTGCTTTTCAGTCCTGCAGCCAGAGCAGCAAAGAGATTTATTGCCATATTCCTGCCTCCTTCATTGCTGCCCAACAGAATTGGGCTTTAAAAAAAAAAGTTACAACTTTTTATCTCCATCACATGTAAAATGAACCAGACACAAAACAGCAGAGCGTGATTCCTTTCCTGGTAGCACAGCAGCCGTCATCAGAGCAAGGCATTTAGTGACACTTGTTCACCGGGGTCCTTGCCCATTCTCCTCCTCTGCTTCTGAGTTACCTGCACCTTCATTTTTTGTTTCTGAACAACCAGGAAGCAGATTCACTCTCTGGCTACTACAGTCTCTCCCTCACAAGCAATTCCTTAGTCTTTCTTTGCCAAGTGATACATACCAGCTCCCCCTCACTCTTAGTTCCCAAGTGCTTGGATGGTTTCTGTACCTCTCCTGTTGCGCTGCAACCTTGGACACACCTGACTCAAATGAGCTCTCAGCCTTAATATGAGCACGGAGCACTGGTCCTTTGTTTTTGCAATAGCATCATATTTCAGATGCATCTTCAGTTTATAATCCCCAGTAATCCTCAGATCCTGCTGTGCCTAGCCAGCAGTCCCTAATTCTATGTAAACCATTCTACAGCTGTCTTTATTACATCACATGTTACTGTTTTCAAGCCATTTCCCCAATCTATCAGCATTGTATTGAATTTTAATCCTATATTCCAAAGTGTTACTCAAACATTGCCTGGGAATTCGACTCACAAGGAGCATCAACTCCTGTGCCCTTTTGCTATGCGCTTCCCATTACTAGCATGGTCTGTTCCCGTGCCAGGGACGTGCAGTGCAGAATATGCTGATGGTGCCTTTTTTTTTGTTGCAGCATTGTCCTTTCCTTGTGAGATGTCAAAGCTACTGAAGACTCTTTTGCCCCATGGAATACCCTGGATGCTTGATACCACAGAAATGTGCAGAAATTCTGGGCAGAGCTTATTTGCCTCTCGACAAGTGCAAGAAAATGTTTTCCATTTCTAATAAGCAAGGTTAATTCCTCACTTTGGCCATGGGATATCACAACCCTACTAGGCTGCAACAGAAACAGAAGCTCCCCATCACCCAGGGGTGTACAGTTGCTAAACGTCCTCATTGCTGACACTGGCACCTTTTCCAGAGCAAAAGGGCATTGGTCGTGGAGAGCTGTGCAAATGCCGACTGCTGCACAGCGCCCTGTAAGGACTCAATTAGACCAGGCACCGGTGTTCAGCCTCTCAATCACTTGGTGGAAGTAAGATGCTTACACGGTCCCTCTGCCTACAAGGCCTTGAAATCTTTAGGGGGCTTGGCTTTGCTGCCTGGTTTTCCATTGACAGGCTGATAGAGACATCACAAATCTCCCCATAGGCCAGTCACTAGGCTTCTTTCAACATCAAAGGGTGTCAATGTTCACTCTGCCTCAGAGCCTGGGGCAATATAAATCACACGTGAGTATGTGAACTGAGTGTCTGAGGTTAAATTCTCTTTGTATATACAAATATTTCTCCTTAGGTAACTGATACTATTGTGTTGTTTTCCCATCAACATCAAGTATTTTCTATAAATCATAATATTCTAATGGAAAACAAAGCTTCATAGGTAAAAAAACCCCACTGATGAACGAGTGTGTTGTGGGAAGAGAATTAACTAATTTTAAATATATGTTGTCATTTTCTTCGTAGAAAAGTCAGTAAACTGATGGGGTTTTTGGGGGGTCTTTCAATGTCCATAGCTACGTTCATGTTCTCTTGGACTGAATTGAGTCTCCACTCACAGGGATCTGTACCACCTTCCCCGGACCATCTCTGGTGTCCTTCTTCCCAAAAGGGCTTGATCCCCAGCCAGGCTTACAATTGCCTGTGGAGCACCTGCTCCCTGCGCTGCTCCGGTTGGCACGTGGTGCCACCCGGCCTGCACAGATGCCATCTCCTGGCTCAGGTCATCAGCTGGAGAAGGAGAAACACCTGGGTGGTGGCTGTTTGGAGAGTCTGATTCACCCTGACTGGTGCAGTTGTGGCACCTCTGCGGGGGGTCTCTACCACCTCCAAACAGGAGATGGGACAGCTGGGGCTGTCAGTAAATTACACTGCACAAAGATAGCTCTCGTGCCTGCCTAGCCTTCTGCAGGCAGGGCCCTGGCAGGAGCTCCCATGTCAGTGCTACATCAGCACATTTGCACGATGCCTGCACCGCTGCCAACTGGCCCTGCCTGCTCCCAGCAGCAGTTGCAAGCACCTGATGCTGCTGCGGAGAGAATTTGGTCCAGCATCTTGCAGAGTATTCAACAGATCATCCTGTGGGAGAGAATGCCAAGTCCCCAGGGGCTGTGCTGTTCCCGGGAAAGAAATGGCTATTAAATTCAGGCCGTTGGCTACTCAATAGACTTGCTCAGCTCCAAGTCTCCCTGCAGCTCGCCTGCACTCTCAGCAGCCGGTTACCAGCTGCTGGTTACCCCAGCACCCTGGTTCGGCAGGGCAGGGAGCGAAGCAGACGGCAGCTCGGCAGCCTCTGCATCCTCCTGCAGAGCACACAGCTCGCCCTCCCCACCGCAACTGCTGTTCTTCACACCAGAGAGGGATTTTTCCCTTGGGCAGCCACCCAGCCAGCCTCCAAGGCTTCACACCAAGCAGAAATGGGAGCTGGGAAACTACCTGGTCTTAAATGGTGTGGGCTTAATGAGATTTTTTTTTTTTATGACCTCTGCAGTAAATTGCCTGTGCTCAGTATTGTGTTGGAGTAAGTAACACCCGGCAGAAATTGTAGCGAGGCAGTAATTGCGGAGTAGCTGTCTAAGATCTCCGTGCCATCAGGCAGGGATTTTCATTTTATACGTTAGTCACAATTTGCTGTCATAGTTGCATATAATCAGTACATCCCTTTGAATGTAAAGAAGGAAAAAGGGGAGAAAGCTGCCCAGCACTGGGGAAATGCATGGAGTTGCTGTGGGTTGTGCGGATCTCCCCATCACCCCTCCAGCCAGCTGGGGGCTGCATTGCTACTCAAGTCACATACCCCTTAACGCAAACTCAGGGATTAAGACAGGAAAAATGTGTTTGCCTGACCATATTTGGAAGGTTTTAGTGAGTATCAGGTGGATTATACACCAGATTTTCCATTATTGCCATTGCCCAAGCTGCAACGACAGCGGATTCCCAACCACCCAAATGCAAAGTATCTTTTTTTTCTGGAAAGCTGTTCCTCAGAAATATGGACTCCTTAAAGGGATGGTGGGGAGCATTCCCTCTGCTTTGCTCAGTGATGCTTAAGCACATGCACCTATAGCATTACAGGTACCTCAGTAAAACAGTATTTCTGTTTCACGCTGCACTGGCCCCCTTTCTTCTCACACCAAAATGTCCTCCTGCCCCTCAGGACCATGTTTGTATTCTGATTGCTGTCAAATGCACTGAGGAGTTTCCCTACCTTTGGATCTCTGAGCTGTTAGATGCCATATCCCAAGTCAGTTTTGGTTCCCGATTCCTCCTGCTACTCCTCATCATTGCAGCTATCACAGCGTGAATGAGGACATGAGCCTGCGTTGTGTGATCTTCTTGGGAGGTTATCAGGACACCCTGGCAGGAGAGACAGCCACATCAGGGACAAGCACGTGACCTGAAAGGGTGATCACTTCTGTCATATGTTGCTAAAACAGCCTGCGCTTTGGTAAGCCAGGGACAGGCTGGTGTCGTTAGACAGAAAGCAGCTTGAAAAGTCAGAACTGATGGTCAGAAAAATTCCCGCATCACCTTATTTGGTGCAGGAGATATTCTTACCTCGATCCTTCAAAGCCAGCAACCACAGCTAGAGAAGAACTACGCTCTGGCACACATAATCCTTTTTTTTTTGGCACAACAGCGTTAGAGTCAACATTTCAGGCTGTAACTACAGGGGAATTGTGCTTCACTGACAGCCAGAGTGTTTACACCTTTCTGGTCTGTGCTTTTAGATGTTCATCACCAGAGCCCATCACTCTGGTACCTCCACACCTCAGTCCTGTCTCCAGCTTTTCACACAGCAAAAAAGAATGGCTTTCCCTGAGATTTTAAACAGCCTTAAAAGCACCATCATGGGATTTTTCACTCATTTGTGTCCACTATTGTGAAATCATTATGTTTCAAATAGCGTTTGACTCTTTCTGGATTTTTTTTGACATGCAGTCTGCTCGGCTGCAGTCAGGGAATGATTACCTTGCAGAAGTTGTACCTTGTCCATTGACTTGCTGGGCCCATCTCATGTCTAGCTTAAAATCTGCACAATAAGAAGAAAGACATTTTCCTTGCAATCCATTCTCCTGCTCGAAGCTTCTCATGTGCCAGGTTGTTGTTTTTTAATCACACAAAATGGTATATATTAATGAGCTCTGAAGTTACATAAAGTTAGATCTAAAGCATAAAAACACTAATATGCCCTGTAGCATTCAGTGCTTTGAACACGGAATGGCATCTGTGTAAGAGTGTGATTGCACGCAGCTATGGAAACCAGTGCCAAAAAATGAGGAAATGCTGAACAAGTGGTGCAAGATTGGAAAAAACCTGGGAACGAAGATATTCAATTTACATTAAAAGGCCTAGTTTGCTAGCAGCCTGAATTGTGCAACTTCCTGCTTTTAAACGATTATTTTCTGGTTCTTCTGGCAACGTGTAGATTGTCTTTTCTTGAAAGAAAATTTTCCTCTCCCTCTAGCCCCCAAAAGAAATAAAAGGCGAGCTGGTTCCCAGGTCAGATGTGGCTATTCCAAACGGGACAAGTTTTGCAACCATGGAAAAGTGCAAGGCCTTTCCTCGTCTTTGCGTTCATCCTGAGCAATTTCCTTCTCATTTCCAGATGGTGCCAATTAAGAGTAAGAACCCCTGCCCTAACGGTTGTTAACAAAACAAGCACAATCTGAGACTTTAATGAGTAAAACTAGAGTCACATAATACGCCCAAGAGAAGCCAAAATGAAAAGAACGATTGCAGTTGGCAAACACTTAGGTTGCTGGGTCTTAAAATTGTAAAATGCTAGGGTTGGAGATTTTATTTTTAATACTGAGGGCTGCCTTCTACTGCTGAGTTCAGTGGGATTATTTTGAGGCTTAAAGATAAGCACTTGGATAAACCATTCCAATCACTGGCTGAGGCAGTAAAGCTGGGCCATATGTAATTCATATTAGAAGGTATTTTTCTAATATATTATTGAGTTCATTTTATTAATCAGTAGTTGGTAATTAGGATAGCATCCATGCTTTCAAAAAAAAAATCAGATAGTCCTGGTTAGAAGAGCTCACCATTGAGACATAACTAAAACCACCAGCTAGAAATGGAAGCTGCATGAACTTAGGCTACAAACCAGATTCGCATGTTTTATATCATGGGGAGGCAATTAACTATTGTCACAGATTACCTGAGGATGTAATGGATGATCTGCCACTTAAAAACCTCACCTCGAGGGTGAGCACCTACCTAAAGAGCATTCTCTACCACAGCTGTGTGCAACTTTTCTCAATTTGCAGATTTCTGAAAATATTGCTATGGATGTTTCAGCTCTTGAGTAGCAAACCTTAAGCTTGCCCTGTTTGTATTAGTTACCTTCTCCTGACTCTGCACAAATAAGTTGTGAACTCTGGGATTTGTGGAGCACAACCTGAAAAACTACCATTTTGCTCAACCCGAAATTCTGAAGTTGATGGAAGACTTCCTGAAAAAATCCCTGTGTAGCAAAGGGGTCCTTCTGACCATATGGTCTATAAATCCAAAAAGATATGTGGGAAGTGCAGTTGAGAGGAGTTACACCGAGCAAATGTTGGATAATCTTTTCCTTTAATAATTTATTTTTGTGTTGGGAAAAATACTGTGGTATTTTTATATTTGAAAATGCTTGATTTTTTTTTGGTATGATCGTATTCAAAGCCTGAAGACACACCAGCTGGTAGGATTCTACATCAAAACCCATAGCATAAGCCTGTTAAAAAATTAAGGAAGAAATACAAATATTTCATACTGTTCTTCTACGCCAATTTACAATATTTGCTTCCTTCCTTCCATGAAACACCAGCATGGAATAGAGCAGGTTTAACACATTTACATCACATGAGATGCTCCAGTCTTCATATGAAACCTTATAGACTGCTGGCCAAGAGGTGGCACTGAAGAAACACACTGTGCTATAACTAATTAAGACAGGGGTGGGCTTTTTCCCCCCATCTTCAGATCTGATCTGCACAAATGTTGCTGCTCTGAGTACATGACAATAAACAAAACCCAGTTCAAGTTTCTTGGCACACTCTGTACTGTTTGGGCATATGCTGCATCGTGCTTGGGCTTTATTAAAGAACTGGAGATTCCACTTGCAAGGGGAGCTGTAACCCTGACGTGCAAACCTCTGAGGTTGCTTCTCCTTACTCAGAAGCACTCTCTCAGCTCTATTTCTCTTGTACTGCTAATTGAGGAGCCTGTGAACATCTAGGTTCAGGCGCTCACTCGGGAATGGGATCACCAGGCACTTCTGGCCAGCTCAAATGAGAAACAGTCGCAATGATCACTTACAGCATGAGCTGATAAATTCCCTCGTTGTTTTAATTTTGCATCAAAATTTAAGATGACCCAAGCAGTCTGTAACTCAGCACAGGCCATAACAGTAACCCTCTCAGCTCAGTAGACGAGACGGACACACATGGTGAGGGGTGCAAAGGCTCCGCAGGCAGCCACCTCATCTGTACATGTATAGGTACAACTTTGGGACCAGGAACATATACATGTATAGGTACAACTTCACAGCAGGGCAGGGACAGAGAAGTGGGGATGCCCTCTGTGGTAACCAAGCCCTGTCACAGCAGTGGAAACAACACGGTGGATCAGAAGAGGTGGGAATTAATGAAGAACATGGAAGATAAGGGCAGTGACATGGGGGCAGACCAAAGGTCCATCTAGCCCAGTCATTTCAAGATGTCCAATCATGAGTATGGCGAAAGAGCAGGTATCATAGGAGAGTGTTTTGTGGCACACTCTCCCAAAGGGTTCCTGAACAGGGATGCAAACAGATCATCAAGTGTAACACCCACCAGTTTCCAGCTGGAGTCTCATCCTTAAACCTCCTGTTCTCCGCACCCTGAAACCATCAAGCTTATAATGTGGCTTGGGAAGCAAAGCAGATGTGCTACCAGCCTGTCCTGCAGAGGATAAGCCTCTGCCATGGCATGAGAAGATCCACGGTAAAACCTTAAACTCGAAGAGCCCTTTGACGGTCATGTAGCTCTTCATAAAGGCCTCACTGCCAAAGAGTTTTCTGAAAAATTCATAAAGGTCATGTCGGTTCTGACAGTGAGGTGACTCCCTCAAGCTCAGAGTCAACTTCTGTTTCCCAAATTCCAAGAAGATAAAACTACGTATTTCTCAGCATCCCCTAGAGTTTGTGCAGCCTTCCAGGTTCTTCATTGCTGTTGTATTTGCTTTATCATTTATCACCAAAGTGAGACAGGGAACACAAGAGAGATTCAGCAGATCACAAAGGAACAAACACAAAGGAGAAGCTGTTGCCATTCATGCTGAGACAGCCTTAAGATCATGTGTGCGTGTGTGTGCGCGCGCACAACTGGACAGAGGGATTGAGAGCCCCTTAGGTGACCTGTTGTCACAAAAAGGTCTGCGTTACTGCTGAGACGTGGCAAGTGGTCATGCCACAGATGTGCTAAAACCACTCTTAGTTGCTGCTAACCAGCACCAGTGCAGAGCCAGCTGCTGTGGACGGCTGAACACGGGGATGGGGTTGCCTACAGAAGGTCTAGGAAGGTAGATGGGAAAGATCCTTTGGTTTAGGAGGAAACCCTGGTGTTTTGTCCACACACAAGGAGTCAGTTTAGAAAGCAGATTAATACCGTACAGAGGGGTTTCTAAGCCCACAAGCTGAGCTGCGCTTCATACTGCAATCAAAAAAAATTAGAGGCAGCAAAAGGTGACATCAGCCAGGTCTTAATCCAGAGATACACGTACTAAAAAATGTGGCACATGGTTAAAAGCTTTGCTAGGTCAGAGACCTAATTTGCTCCCTGTCAGTAGGGCTGTTCTCTATCATGGACGTTGTTTGGGCTAATTAGACTCTGCTCCTGGCCACTGCAAGAGCAAAACCCAAGGCATGAATCCTCTGGCATTTCTAAGTGCTGTCAGCGCTTTGCAGATAACAACAAATAATAATAACAACCTTTGTGTTTGAGGTCTGTGCTCGGGGTGGTGTCAGGGGTGATCAGATGTGGCAGGGAGATTTCCAAGCCAATCAGGACAGCCCCAGCCCAGTGCAAAAGATGCCCCAGATACAAATCTGGATGCAGAGTTATTTTTGTGCACTTTTTTACCTCCCCTCCACCTCCAATTTCTAAGCGTTCTTGTGATCATCCCTCCCTGATTCTTGCACTTTAGATGCTAAACCATGTCTTTGCTGGGTCTGATTTTAGGCTTGTGAAGTACATTTGCTATTGCATGACTAATTTGCATGCACAATTAAATTTGCATGCACCTACACAGTGGATGATGGTCATTAAGGTGCTCTCCTCTTCCTGGATTCACCTACTCATTGCAGCTGGCTTGCAAACTTGCAAGGAAAGGACTAACTTGCACCGCTCCGTGTGTGCAGTGCCCGATTCCACTTCCCTCATGAGCACGCAGAAGCACAGCTGCAACACAAACAACATTAATAATGCCACGATGCTCGTTGCACATGCAAATTTGACACATCATTGGGCATATATTTTGTGCATGAAATTCCACTGTTGCTTTTCTGACAACATGCTTCTTCAGCACGGTCTCCACTTGGCTTTCTGAAATCCAGGTTAATTTTTGAACCCAGTTGAAACATCTCGTATTCCATCACATAATGAAGTAGCTTCATTTGCCTGAGTTACTACAATCATGTATTAAAGACCAATAACATCTGGGTATGAACAATTAGAGTTTGTTTTCTTGTCTGCCTTCCCTTTAGACTTTTTCAGCTGCTCGCAGCCTGCCACTACACTGCCTTGCTGGCCGAGGGGCCGGCAGACATGGCTGTGAACACTAGATGGCACTTCGCAGCAAGAAAGGTCAAGAGCTTATGCAACTCAATGAAAACCTCATTTATTGCCGTCATTCACAGGGCAAGACGTTTTGCTCACCGTGTCCTCGCCACCTCGTGGGTCCTAATTCAGTGTTTAGTCCACAGAGGAAAAACCTGCTCGGTTCCCAGGCAAATTCTCGCCTTCACCGAAGGATAAATCTCTGGTGGTGAGGTGATTATTTCATGCTGAGCTCTAGCTTATATTAATATCAAACTACTTTGTGTTTTGCCTCAAGTTGGAGCATATGCAAGGAGCATCTGTATGATAATGGCTAGGCCAGATACTCCAAAAGCTGTAAATCTTCCTCCTGATTAAAAGACAAAAACGGACCCAGCAATGACCTTGTTGCCATTTACCAAATTGCAGCATCAGAAAATGAGGGTGCTGCTTCAGGTTTATAGATTCCTCCTGCCTCCCATACCAGGCTGTGTCTGGTACTTCTTGGATCATTTCAAAGGGCCAGATGTTGTCCTCAGTTTGTGCCTGGAATTCGCTGGCCCAAGGGGAGCCGAGCGATGCTGTGTTACTCACAGCCGCTCTGTGACAAAGCAGAGAGAAAATGGTCCAGCCTGGCAGAATGGACTCCTCCTTGAAACAGTGACACGGAGACATGCAGGTGCCTCAGACTCTCCTCTGGGTTGGCTGAGGACGAGGAGCTGCTCTTTTACCTGCTGACACCTGGGCCAGCATTCATGTGAATGTGGCTCCTCTCATTTATGCCTGAGGCTGTGCTGGGACAGTAACCCACAGCCAGCCTCAGCCTGCCTTGTAGAGCAAGTACGTGAACATAGTCCAGAGCATCCTCCTCCTCCTCGCCTGGAAGCTGAGGTTTCACCCCACCCTCTCCCAAGTCTGGCCTCCAGGCAGCACCCAGCCCAGTGAGTGCCCTGCAAACAGGGCAGGAAAGCAGGCTGAGGCCACGGTAAACAACTCACTGCTATCTATTTAGGTACAAGGGTAAATGGCCACCGATTACATGGTAAACATGATGCATAGAAGGCTTAAGGCTGCCCTCAAGACACACAGAGAGCTGCAAGTGCACCCTCTCCAGAGAGCTCGGTCCCCACAGCATCTTCCCGGGACGCCTGCGCAGGCCGTGCTGCCACACTGATGGCAGGGCATCGCTTACAGGGCAGCAAAGGCAGACCTGGCGAGCACCGGCTCTACACCGAGAAGAGCAGAAAGGCTGTGTCCTGCCGTGCGGCGTACAAACAGCCATGCCGCGAGCTTTGCTAAGCCAAAGCCCTTCTTCACCTCTTCCTCCAAACATCGCCCAGGTAACATCCAGGGTAAATCTCCCACTAGTGCTACTTCACCTGTTCTGGAAACCTTTTTCATTCCTTTTATAGCCATTATTCCCTCATCCTTTTGATAAGGTGTCCACCTTGACTGACTGTCAACTGTTGCTACTCCCTTAGAGCAGCAGCGCTCCTGCCCAGCCTGATCTTTCCCAAGGTCTTTCTTAGCTGCTTTCAAAACAGACAATGCACTTCCCACCTTTCGTAGCTTTATCTCTCTCTTTTAAATGAAAGATTTCTACATTTTTTTAAGTCATCACCTGGATTAATTTTTTGTCCTATCACCCTTTCCTATCTCCTCACCACGGGCAGTATTTCATCGCTTGGAACTATTTCTTCTCCCTTCTTCCATCAGATCACTCTACCAGGTCCTCTTTTTTCCCCAGCCACCAGTCAGGAGAGCAACTTGCTTTCCCCCAAAGTCTCCACTCTGCAGTTTCTGAATTAGCCAAGGTCTTAGAAGAGCTGATCGCACATCTGTGCAGGTTCCACTTATTCCAGAAACAGCTGGATGATTCTCAAAAACACTTCCAGTTTCTGATGCTACCACAAATATTGTCCTTCCCTAATTTAGTAGTTTGAGTTCACATTACTCTCTCTCGCTTTGTTCTGCTTTAATATTGTTTCCCAGCTCCTCAGGCAAATTCCAGGCAAATTCAAGACGACTTTTGTCTAAGGACTGAATAGACAACTTGAAATTGTAGCCCAGCCCCACAGCCGTGGTTAAACAGCACCGGTAACTACCAGCACGCTGCTGCTGGCCTCCACTGTTGGCATCAGCTTCATCGGTGATGGCAGAGACAATGAAACAGAGACAGATGATAACAGAAAGGTGCTGGCCTGAAGCCTGGATGGGGCCACACGTCAGCGGCACCAGTCCCGCATGGACCAGCCTGGCTAACCGGTTGGGGAGGACGAGGGAAACCTCCTGCTCTTGGTCCTCCCTGGGGAGCGAGACGCAGGGGCTGGGGGTTGGCTGGTCAAGGGGCTCTTCACAGCCAACACTGACACCTAAGGCTTACCCATACAACACCCACGCAGGGCCTCATCCAGCACTGTCTGTGCTTAAAAAACCCTCCAAACCAACCAACCAACCAACAGATTGTAACATATTCTTCCATTCTTCCTGATCACAGACTCTAGCCCTATTAACCTAATAAAGGTACTTCAATCTCCCTTCAGTTCAGGAGAATTCTCGCCATTGTTTCCACAAAAATGTCTCTGGACGTACTGCCAAGACAGTGCATTTGCTGTCGTGTTCCAAGCTGCTTGAAATAACAAAGAATCATCCTTACAATTAAGATCAGGCTGTACAATTTAGATACATGCCTTAAAAGAGTTATTATTCTCTGCCAGAGATGTATTGTTCTTCCCCATTTAATTTTATTTACTTTTTTAGTGGATGCAACAGTTATGCTGTCATTTATCGGAGAAGAAGGAAGCAGCAGCTGCAGAGCTGTGTATATAAAATAAACACAATGTGGATGAAGCTATCAGAAACTCAGATTTCAAGGAGAGGGGGGAGGATTGCTTTTAATAAGATCTCGTGTCAGTAAAGTTGTGAGATGGAACGGCAGGGTCTTACCCTATTAAAAATAAGAGTGGGAACAAATTCTTTTATTTAATGGAACAGCAGTGTTAGCTGTGTGCGTACAGACAGAGGGCTTAATTTAAAAAGTAAAAAGCAATTTGGTCATTCATGTTCAGACTTTGGGCACTCCGCAGAGCATACCGAACGCACTCATTTCTTTTTAACCCTTCGGCTGCAAGACCTGTACAGCATGGAAGAGGCAAAGCCAGGGTGTATTTATCCCGTTAAACAGGACTTTTTCTTCTCCCTCGTGGTGCTATGCAGGCAGCCGGCTGATCCCGGGAAAGGCAGGTGGGAGGCAGTTGTCCCGCTCCCAGCTCTGACGCTGCTTTGTTCTGTTAGCTTGGGTGAATCGTTTCACTCGCCATCAGTACAAACACAGATGCTGATGCTATCAATGGCCGCTACTTGTTTGTTTATTCATCTGTATTAAGCCGGTGACTAGGAACCTCCCCCAAGCATGAGAACACCCAGACCAGAGGGCTGTACGAGAGCCAGCTGCAGTTGTATTCTCCAGTACGACATCGCATGCCATGACACGAATCTGCCCCATCCCTCGCACGCTCACGCGGTGGCGGGTAGCGCGAGCCTGGCAGGATGCCTGAAGTCCTCTGAGGACGGATAGGCACAGTGAAACGTCTGTCCTAAAACCAGCAAAGGCAAGCGCAGACTGGGGCTTGGTGACCCGACCCCCACAGCCCAGCGTGAGGGGGGCGGTGGCTCTGGGGTGTCTGTTTGGGCAGCTGCACCTCGCGCCGTGCATCAGAACTGAGGGGTACGGGGAGCCGGGCCAGCCAAGCACGAAATCAGGTTGGATGAACATCCTTATCGCAGGTGTTTTATAATAAAGCCGAAACCATTTTGTAATAGAGCTAGATTCACCCACAGGCAATAATAGTAATAACACACATGCTCCTGCGGTATATCACCGTCTGCTCAAGCAGCACACCTCACTCGAGACAGAGCTGCACGAGCTCTGGATGACTCTGAAACAACCAACCACGGCTGTATTTTCCAAACATGTGCATACACACACATGCAGTTCTACTGCGGGCATTATTTCAGTAACAGTATAATTGTGCAAAATATGTAAGTATTTTCTGTAATTGTATAATCAGCATGTAATTATATAGAGTAAAAAATATAAACATATATTAAACAGGTGAATGCATTTATTATTCAAATATAAATTTCAGTGGTAACTGAAATTGCGCCAGTCTGTACATGTGTGTGTAATTAATAGAGGATTGGAATGAAATACGTTGCATTTCTATAAACACCTGATACAGCCAAGGCCACCTTCAGACTAAGACTAAGAGATCACAGTGACAACACATATAAAGGCATCAAAAGACGGCAGAAGTGCATCTGCATTAGAGCCCTGCAGCCAGTTTGAGGGATCTCTCTCTCTCTCTCTTATCACTCTGCTGAAAAATGAATAGCAGTAACAAAAGGAAATAGTTAGAGCTTCTGTGGTGCAGCTGCAGCTGCACAAGTGAGCCCTCCTCGTGCAAGGAGTCCAGTGACCACAGCATCTAACACTAGAGATTATGAAATTGCCATCTAGACCTCTCAGCCCCCAAAACCTGACCTGATAAAAAGTCGTATAGAAATTTTGAAGGAAAAGGTGGTTAGACCTTTGACCTCCTTTCACTCTGGCTTCTCCTGATGTCAGCTGTAGTCGGCCACTGGAGGCAAAATTAGGCCTCTAGGGTTTTATGTCTCATCTAGAAGAGACATATTCCAGAACAACAAACCCATTAGCCCAAGCATCTTCCAAGAGAAATATTTTATCATATGGAACGGCTCAGGGATTCAGCCTTCAATGAGGACTGTGCTTCGATCACAGATGGGATCTTGGGAACTGCACTAAATCACAGATGGTATATTTTTTCCTATAATTCACAAAATGGGCTATTTCCACTGCTTGCTGTTTTTTTTCCCCTTCCCTGATTTTTATATTTTGCACATGGCAATTGCAAACATGGATACAATTTTTTAAAAGGGCCCTTGAAAACATTTTCTTTTAATGATGCATATAATCTTTTCCTGTTCAGTAAATCTAACACCACAATGTCATTCTTTTCCGAAATTAAAACATACTTAATTTTAATAGGATTGCATTTCTGGTTTATATGCTTTGCTTATTTATCTTCTGTGTCATTTTTGTTTTCTTGGATAAGCTTGACGTTGCCTTGTTATCTCTTGAAATATTGCATCAGCCATGAGCTACTGCCTAGACTGAGACATGGCAGCTTCTGCTGCTGCCCACTCGTGGGCCACCAGCAACCGGCAGATCACACTTTCATACTCCTTACAGTCTATGTTATCTTAATTGTGAACCATGAGCAGCTGAAGACAGCGGCATAGGCCAAATTTCACCCCATCCAACTCTGGTCCTTGACCAGGGCGATGAACCCTATAAAATCCCTATAGTCAGAGGAAGAGGATGGAAGGAGGGAAGGGGAAGAAAGTAGCATCCCCTGGCACATCACATCTTTTGGAGAAGCCTCTCTCTCTGTTGTCTATGTAGGGAGCCTAAGGCAGGCAGGTACTTCACCAAAGTTGGGGAAAGGAAAGGAATTTGGACATCCTCCAAACAACTTAGTCTTAAAACAACAGATGGAAACAGAGAGATATGGGGGTCCACGAACAGTCAATGAGATTGCGATATGAGTTTGCATAATACACGCCCGGCTCTGCACATCAGTGCATCTCCTCTTTCTAGCTGCCAAGTGACAGCAAAAAAAAAAAAAAGCCAAAATTACATCTAATACTTTCCTGAAATTGCTTCATTGCTTTTCCATGTAAACTGCTGCTATAGCTGGCACAGAGTGTTTATTTGTTTGCTGGTAGGAGAGGAGGACAGCCTATACAATATGAATAAGAGAAAAGGCAGCTAGAAGCAAATCTCTCTGTTCAGCCACAATCCAAAAAGATTTAGAGCTCCACATGTTGATATCAGTACGGTAACAACTGGGCTCCTACCAGCACCATTCTGCGATTCAACCTCTGGGGATCCTCTTCTATATCCATTTAACTTTTCCACCTCATTTGCTATCACAAGATGCTCAAATGCTGTTGTCATTTTGTTTCTGGTTTGTATTTACTGATGTTATCAAATATTACACTTCACAGGAGGGTAATCTAGACAGCATTTCATGCCCTCTTCTATACAGAGCTGCTCAAACATTCATGTGCCAGCCCCAGAGCCGAACAGCAAATCAAACCAAGGTTCCATGCAAGGCAATGGCAATCTTTCCACTGGGCTTTGAATCAGCCTTTTGAAGAGTATTTCTAATTCACATTAAATCAGGATTTAATAATCCCTTGGCACTGATAAGAGGTTGGTATTGTGATGACACCCAATCACGCTCAGGCTGAGTAGGTGTTTGTCACACCGATAGCTAGGCTTTCGGTGTCTTGTGCCGATCTTCCTGACCCTTGGGAAATGCCCACAGTGATCCCCCAGGGTCACAAACCACTATTTTGAGCCACCCAAGAGCAGCTCCTAATCCCACCATCAGTGCTTGTGCCTCAGACCTGATCACACTTATTAGCACGTTCTAATTGCACAAAATTCACAACTTCACTTCAAATCCATGCCAATATATGTCTCTCACACACCCACCACCTTTTTTAGGGGAAAATGCATGTCTAACGCAAGGTCTCAGAGGGAGAGCGGCCACATTTGCCACCCCAGCTCATGCAGTACTCATCCATACAAACTCAGAGCGTGACAAAAACCCTGACAACATGGTCCCCCCATACTGGATCAGAGCAAAGGCCCAGTGTCCCATCTTTGATTGGTCCAGTGCTGCTGGTCAGGCAAATCGACAGCCTGTTCATTAGATGGTCTCCTGCTTTCTGTCAATCAGAAATTAGGGACTTCTTGGATTAGGGGTTGCTTCTGGACCACCATGTTTCAGGGCCAGGAAAGCATCTTTCCTCCACTCATTTTGCTCCTTATTTAACATATTCCTGTTGCTGGCCTCTGAGTTTTTCCACAGCCTCCCGTGGCTTGCTCCGCTATTTAAATATGCACCGTGCGAAATAATATTTCTTTGTGAGAGGGATTTTTTTGGACTCTTGCTGTATCCTGCTAACGTGTCCCTCTCCCAAGCCTCCTCATGCAGAAGTGGTGCTGTACTACCAAGCTGGTTGCCTTTTTGGCTAACAAGGAGAGAAAAGCTAGGAAAGTAGCCAGGCATCTGTATTTTTTCACAGATCCAGGATGCTAAGTAGCCAGTGAAAAGGGGTGTGCGAAGGATAGTCTTCTGACTGCATCTCTAAAATATTCCCATAAGGGAGATCCACAGCTGGAATGGATACTGCTCTCAGATTTTAACGCTCATACACCCTCTCCCATACGGCCCAACTATTCAGCCTTTACGAGGGTGAAGAGGATATGAGCCTAAACATTTTAGATGCAGTGAGTTTGTACTCATGCCACACATGATTTAGCAAATAACTGATGCAAGGCAAAGAGATGGCAGAGCTCTGTGATCTAACAGCTGTGCAAACAGGCTAGAGAATTTAAAATTCAGGAAGCTGTATCTCCAGGAAAGCATTTAAAAAAAAAAAAATCCCTAGTGCCACATCTGGTGGCATCAAATTGTCATTATGACATGGTATTTAAGATGATTTAATGGGTTTATTGCCGAGTAAGAACCTTGGAGTTTGCTTAAACTACTGTGCATTAAAAGGATGTAACTCTTTAAATGATATTCTGACAAAGTACTGCCTAAACAGTTCATTATCTTTCAGGAACACACACATATGTACATCAGCATGTGTGTATATGGAAATAAATAGATCAATAGACAGAAAGATGAATAGAGCTGCACGTCTACATACACATGTATTTAACGATACATTACAGCAGACTTGTGTTGTGAGAGCTATCTTTTGGAAAAATTCATTCACTCCCCTTTCTGCCTCTCTCTTCTACACCTCATACATCCATACAGCAGGCAAGATTTCTGTCCACCTTAATTACTTCTCACTTAAGGCACTGAGTCAATGGGTGGTTTTGAAACAAAGGATTCAGCTACTAAAAACAGCCTGGGAAAGTGCCTGGGAAAGGTTACCGATTATAGACGACTTCCAATAAAAGGTGTCCAGAAAAAGAAAAGGTGTCTCTTTCCTTGCTGAATATTTTTAATGTGACTTAGTGTTTCTCTCACCTTTAGTTCCTGGAACAGTTCTCATTTCCTCTGAATGTTCTGACTTCTTATCTCAGCCCCTTTCAGTTTGTTGATTTTAAATTCAATCTGGTTAATTCAAATTCAAGGCACGCTGCTCCTGAAGTCTTTCACCGTCTTCTGATTCCACAGAATGGGGCTGTTAATGGTATGGGGTTTTGTCAGCGAGGAACGGTGCAAACTTCCTTTTACACTTATTCCTGTCATACTAGATTGACACGACACGTTGCAAGCCAGGCAGACAATCTTGCTTTGGGTGTCTAACTCAGGTGGTTCTCTCTCCGCCGACTGCATACAGAGGGGAGGTTTCCAACTGAAGGTGCTTTGATGTGCAACCTGGATAGATGCCTTAAGTGAACAATAAGGATTGCCACCTGCGAAATCATATGATGGAGCAGATTTGTCCAACAGGACAAATTCCTGAACAATTCCATCAAGTCACTGTGAGCTTTTCCATCATCTATGGCAATTTTCCACCATCAATGCGTTTGCCTTTTAGCATGCGAATAAACTGTCAAAGCATAGTCTGCCCCTGCTAGCCAACCCTGTGTGCATGTAACGTGAAAGCAAAAAAGGCAGTTTTTCTCTGATCCAGGCTGAATTAGCTGTTTAGATACCAGAAGTAACCTAAACAGAGTAGCATGGAGCTTCGCAGGTCCCAAGTGAGCCATCAGACCCCTGCTGTGACGTGCCTACACTCTTTATGAAGAGATGTGTATGTACACCTGCCCTTCAAGGTGGGTCTCTGCTGAAGATCCCCCTCCATGCGGTACCACCAAACAGCTCAGGGCCAGCTCTTACTGACAGTCCGCCCTGTAACACTTTGCTACCTGTTTACATCTCTGACTTAAATTTCTATGTATCTATAACAAATTATATTTATTTTTCATTTATTTTTTCCCTAGCAAAATCTGCCTCTTACAAAGCAGAAAGGAAGCTGGGGTTTGTTTCTTCTGAAAGCAAGTCAGCTTCATTTCAAAATCAGAAGGGGTCTTCAACAGCCAAAGGGTCAGTTTTTCTCTCTCTTTTTCTTTCTTTTTTTTTTTTTTTCCCACTAAGGGTTTGATAGTGAATAATTGGAAGAGGGAAAAAAATCACCTCAGGTTGTATATTGCCACTTCCTCTTGTATTGCAGTTAATGCAAACCTTTGATTAGCCTGCTGAAGAGACCACACATTCAATAATTTGAAGCAAAAGGTTAATGGTGTTATTACAACTATTATCCCTTTTAAAATCATTATCCTCTTGTTTTTTATGTCTATATTACCTTCACCTTTCCATGAACCCACTTTACCAGCTGTTTCCCTCTGTCATAAAGTTTGCTGAACATCATCCTAGGAATAGGATAAATGCCATGTTTTATCAATCAAGCCTAAGGAAATTCTCAGCTTCTCATAACCCAAACTGTAAAGGGAGATTATTACAAAGTTTCTATTTTGGATTTTCAAATTGGCCATGAGTGAAATATACACTTCATGTCAAGGTGCAAAATGTTGCAATTATGGCATCATTTTTCTTGGGAAGTTTTACAGATTAGCAAAGTATGAAAACTGAAGACTTAGAAGAGACTAATCCATTATAATTACTTTTAAATTGGTTATTTATTAGAAGGACAAATAGTCCCAAGCAAAAATGCACGGAATGACCAAAACAAAGATAAAGAAAATGTGCTAAATTGAGGTGATAACCAGCCCCATTTCTAAAGCATCTTCCCAACTTAGGAACCTAAATCCTACTGACTTTCAGGAAGCCTTATGTTCCTGTCCCCATACTGGAAAATGTGAACTAACTTCCTAAAATTTCAGAGTGAGATTGACCTCTAAATCCATGGCAGTGTCTGACACATATCTGAAAATGCTCCTTTCTCTCCAGAGACACTAAAAGGATCCAGACTGCCTAACTTCACCCACCTCAAGTTAGTTGCTCCATCAACATTTGAGCTAAATTTTTGCTCTTCATAAGTTAACTTCCTGGTGCAGTTGATTTACAGTTGGCATCTTCTGTAATCCATTTCTACATTTTTCAGGTCCTGTGGACACCAACAGTCAGTGTCTTCATCAGTTACACACTGAGGCCATGATCTAGCATTGGGCCTAGAAGAACTTGTCTACACAGAAGAAATTTCCAGTGAACTTTAAATCAAGTAAAAAAATAAAGCATGGTGGAAATTACAGGCCTTAAAACAATCAAATTTTATAAGTGCTCAGACTTCATTATGCCAAATAAAAATATCACACTCTTCCTGGAATTTGAAAAGAATCTGGTAATGATAATGCCTCTACATGAAAATACATTCTTTGCAGAATGGCAACAGTGCAGCATTTACTGAGCTCTTAGTAAAATAAGTGAAGTGCTCTGTGATTGCTTCCTTTGAACATGGAAAAATACAGGTAGTGCATACTAATGTTTTCCAACAATAGTGGCTATCAGAGAAAAGCTGTGATCTGTACAGATATTTAAGCAGAACAAAATGTAGGCTCTGCGTATGCCATTTTTATAATCATGGACACACAGGAGAAGTTAATGCCTGTATAACTTAGAGCATTGGTGGCAGCAGAAGTGAGACGTTTTCTTCTTCTCTTTTTTAAATTCTGAACATTTTGCTACCAACTTCTGAGTGGTAATTCAAGAAGAAAAAAGGGGAAAATTTGCCACATGAACAATGTAATGAGAAGCAAATTCCCACTACAAAAGTCCTGTGATTGACGTGGTCTTGTCATTATCATTGAAAATAATCTTCTGGTGTGTTATAATGACAAGAGGATGTGTAATGTTATTCTGATACAAGAAAAGACTGTGTACATTCATTGATCCAAAGAATTCTAATTTGCCCCATAGAGGAAGATAAGAATCACAACAGCAGGCAGTTAAAAGTCCATCAAGCCCTGTATCCTGGCTCTGACAATGCCTAATACTTCATATTTCAGAAGAAAGTGTCAAAATAGCTGCTTCATTGTGCGTACTTCTAAAAATGAACAGTATTAATAGTAAGTGTGTTCTTATCTCCCCGTGCTTTTCATGACTAGCTGACCATTATTGGCTTCCACAACAACTGTTACCATAGCAAGTGAGTTTTACATGTACTCTCTTTTTCTTTTATACATATATATTTATGCATATATGTATACATGCATGTCTATAACACAGAGATAATACATAAGCATGCAACAACTGAAATGATAGAAAGTCCTAACCTTTTCTTACATTTAAGAATAATTTGTGTACTTTATTTTAAAAGGAAATACAGGCTTAACCAGCTATTGTCAGCCCAGCTTTTTCATTTCTGTTTTAATCACAGCTTGAACTGGTTACTGACAAATTTCTCCCAAGAAATGTTTAAATGTTTTTAAACATGGTTAATCCACAAATGGTTTTAAAAAGCCACCAGTTTAAACACAGATTCCCAGGTTTGGGGAAATGGGCCTTGTCATATGAGGCATAAAAGATTCAACTTCTTCAGCTTAGCAAAGGAAAGGTTTGGGAGGGTGATAACTCTTGATAGATACCTAGACGAATTCAGTAAAGGGAATGATTCAACCTCATACAAAGTAGCAAAACAATGACCTACTATTTAGAAACTAATAATTTCTACCGTGAATTAAGACACCATTTCCTTGAAGCATGATGAATAAAAACCAGAGGTGACTAGAAAGAATAATGATCTTGCCATGTCCTGGCACCTTTATGGCAAGATTCAGTATCTTTCTAGGATGCATGCTGTAATTCAGTATTTGTGAGATTCTTTGCTTATATACACATGAAGGGGAAGATGTGACTCAAAATGTCCTGGTCCCCCCAGGGCCTATGAAATTATTTCAGACAGATTGAGACTCACTTCCACAATGGGACATGCTCATAAAAGGTGCAGCTCTACCCTAAGACAATCATTATAATCAGATTTCATGCCTTGCAGCATCAGCTGGTTACCGGTAAATGTAAGAGGATTTTTTCCCCTAGATATGTCAGTCAGCTTGCGTCGCTGGGGGTGTTCTACCTCCCCCCAAAGCACTGGAGGCAGGAGTTCAATATCTATTCTTGGACACCAAGAATAGCCTTGGTTGACCTGATGACATTCCTTCCTTACATGTCCAAGGTTATTCTGGTCACCAGATTTTAGGGAAAGGTTGTTAAGGAGCTGGGTTGTTTTGGGGTATGCTTGCTTTTCTGCCTTCTTCTGCCACCCAGGGTTGATTTCTTGATGGGAGCATGTGGGGAGACCTCACCTCCACACACCTTACCAGTGATGGTGCCCTGCTTTCACTTGTTCCCCTCCTGTGCTGGGCACTGCAATTATATGACGACTGAAATACGGGCTTGGACTTTAAGCTTGAGCAAAAGCATGCAAGGAAAACTTAGTAGCTTGTGATACTGGGTCAGCTTGACTAGATGGACTTAACTCTGGGCAGTTACTATGAAACTCCAAACCCTCCCTCAGTGTTAGGAGGAAAGTGGTTCCACACAATGGAGCATCTTCCGCTACCCCAAGCACAGGAAGTCGAGTATCCGAATGCATTTGTACAGCTTCCCTAGCATCATCCTTTCTCTTACAACATCCAACAATCTGACATCAAGCATAAGCACCTCATGACACAGGCATCATTTTAAGGACAGAATCATACTGTGTCTATGTTGCAAATCGTGCTGAAATAGCAGTAAAAGCCAAATAACACTGTTCTAAGTTAAAGCACACATTCCCATCAGCAGAGCTCGACTGCGATCCCAGGCTGCTTCCTGTCCTGACGATCACTCGTGTTATCTCAGGCTGCTGACTCCACTTTCCATCCATTGTAGCTCTTACTCTACATTCCCTTTTGGCATAAAGCATTCCATTATCTCAATTTTCTGCTGAAGTAAGATCTCTCCTAAGCCTGGGCAACAACAGCAGCCATCAGAAATGGTGGTGTGAAAAAAACACTTCACGTGGAGCACCTCTACATTTGCTAATTGCTGTGTTGCTGGCCCATGCTGAGAGCCATACACAGCCAGGAGGGCGACTGCTTCAGCCAGATGCTGTCCAGCAAATAGCGTGCTTGGAATTATCTTTACAAATATTTTGGATATGCCACCTGTGTTTTCTCAGAGATACGATCCCACGTCATTGCTTGGTGTGAACTGGTAAGGCTGAAGAATGACCACAAGGCACACATTCCTGTTTACAGGAATGCTCTACCAAAAGATGAGTTCAGATCCAGGCATGCACTTCCCTTCGGTGTGAGGTTTTCTGGTATGAGATCCGGGTTCATCCCAAGTTCAAACTTTTTCAGTTTAAATTAAAAAAAAGACACTTTACAAAGCCCTCAAAACCCTCAAATTACAGCCCATGGTAGGAACCAGCTAAAGCACCACACAACTCAGAACCCAAATAAGTTTGTTAATTCCCCTTTCCCTTTCTGACTATTCATTCCCTTGAGCTGGAACACCAAACCACGATCCACACATGAATAACACAGCTTTCAGAGTTGATTCTGCAACAGTATCCTCTGTATCCTCCCTCTTTGTCAGATATTTATAGGAATATTTCTGACCACCTTGCTTTGAAGTCAGACTCACTGAAATGCAGACGGGTACACGTTACAATTGTAGGAAGCTCTTCCTCCAGAGGAGCACTTCCAGAAGGCCACTTTTAATTGTGCAGGTGCCACTAACCCCGATAAATCTTTCTGTCCTCAGGGGACACCAGGATGAAGGGATGTTTTAACCACATCCATTTTTCTCTACTCGCGCTCCTTTCAAAGCCTGTAGTAGCTGTAAACATCCAAAGCCACCCTGAAGCAGTCCTCTGCTGCCCAGCTGAGTGCTGGATTTAGATCACTTTTATCTAAGGGAACTAGCTGTAACAGAACCTGCAATCTGATTCACTATATAAATATTTAAGCAAACAACAGGTCACACAAATATTTTCTTTACCAGTGCATGAAGCAACATGATGGTCCATCACGTGGTGGGATGCAATCCCAGTGCGTTAGGCTAGGAACTGGTATGAGGACCCTTGTCCTATGGGCAGGCTTGCTGCTGCCACCTCATGAGATTGTTCCTCTGGAGGTGAGGGGGAAGGTCCTGGCACTGTGTTGCCACTGAAAGTGGAAAGAATCCTTTGCAGTTTGCACCACAACCCTTTCCTCTACCCCAGCCTCTCAACCCAGGGATGAGACACACCTCTCCCACCCCTCGGAAGGTAAGGATAAGGTAGGAGGCTTCTGTGTGAACCAAGAACTCAGCGCATGAGTTCTCAGTCATCAACCTAGTGCAACCTACTCTGTCCCTCCTCTGCCTCATATTTCCTACATCGGCTGTCCTACTGTCATTTGTGATTTTCCATTTACAGACATAACCTTGTATTAAGATTGGTCTTTTGGCCTTTGAGACGACTGCGCTTTGCCTGACGGGCTGTGTGAACAAACACCTGCTGAGAAAAAGTGCACACCTTTAGATTCCTGGGCCAGTATCTCAGTTTTTCCTTTTCTCAATGTACCACGTACAGCATGATTCTTAAAAATATGCTTACTGGTGTTTTACACATTGGCAGTGGTGACGTATCAGACTAGCTGGGCACTGCATTTGCAGCAGCACTCGGAAAAGCATCTCTGGCTCCTTGCAATCTCCTATCTGTAAATGTCACTTAATTGTCTAAGAAAAATTTGGCTGACCTTTCAATTACTGGTAATAGAATAAAAGCAATAAAAGACTACGCGACAGCAAGTGTCACTAATACCCATTCGTAGCCTTCTTGTGCTGATTGGGAGTGCTGGGGAGAATTCACACTCTGCTCCAGTGCTGCATTTTTGGCATGGCGCTGGTAAAGGAACTCGCTGGTAAAAGGCCAGGAACTAGGGAAAGAAAGGAATTGTCTCCCTTCCCTCCCTCTCCTGACTCCATAAACAAACCCAGAAAGAGCATTTCTGAATATCTGGCAAAAAAAGGCCCTATATTCTGAGGGCTTTTGTGGAGCCTCAGAGTCCATAATATCTGCTTTCAGGGGTAAAGATTGCTCTCACCCAACTGCTTTCTACCATCTGTCAGACCTACTAAGATAGTTGAGACTATTTGCAGATAAAGGACGAGGTATACAGGCAAACCCTCCCTACCATGCAGAAAAAAGGTCAGTACAGAGTTTACACACTGTTCACTGCCTTTGTGAGGCCTTCATTCAAGCAGAGTCTATCTCATGGCTCTTCCACTGAACTCAACTGCAGCTCAGTCACTGGTTTTTTGCCTGTTGTGTTTGGTACGGGATAAGAAAGACACTTGAACGGATGTTATAGTACAGCAATCTCAAATAAGAAATCCACAGTTTGTAAATTAGCTGTTAGCAGCTCTCACAAACACTTCTCAAAGTCCTCCTCCAGTAGCAGAAATAGCTGCTCACTCTCTAAGCTGTCCGGCTGTTCGTTAAGATCAGAAAGGCTTAGTTGGCAAACTCCTAGTGCTGGTGCCTGACTCATGATTAAGGGCTCTGTCTCAGTTCCCTTCGAGCAGGAAAAGGACAGCAAATACTGATCAAGTTTTTCACTTCCTTCCCAGTCACAGCTTGGTTCCCTGAAAAAGAGAGACCTTCTTGGCAGAGGTCGCTGTTGCTAAGACCACTTATCTTGTATCTTCCACAAAAACGGTTATTTATATATTGGGTGTCCTTCCCATTGTGGAAATTTGGAATCTGTATGATACTTTCAAAAACTCTTCTGGCAGGCTTAAGCCCTGATAGCCTATTTTCAATATGTGCACTGAAATGAGTTAAAAATAATTATTACATGCAGAAACTTACACCATCAGATTCATCTAAATTCAGTGATCTGACCATAGCAGTCATTTCCAAATTATCCAGCAGAGCTGGGATATTACCAGCTGCTGTAGGAAGATGTTCTACTAGATCCTTCACCTTCAAGATAAGCCTGTGATTATTGCTAGAGCTGTTCACAGCTTTGTGGATACTCTCAAATGAGATCTTTCTTTGTGTATTCTTCACTCTTACAGGCTAACCTGTGCATTAACTAACTTGTTCAGGCAGCTCTTTCTTACATAGTCCTGAATAAAGTGGGAAAATAAGTGAAATGAAAATATAATCAAGCATGTTAATATATCTCTTGCTCTTTCACACATGCACCCACACACAAATATCCAGTCACACACATACACCCACACTGCCTGAATGTTCATCTTCTGTTCCTTCCTTCTGGCTTATCGGAGACTAAAATAGTGATGTGGTGGTTTCCACCGTTCATGTTACAACATCACTGTGTTGGTCACATAAAATGCCTCATGCACAAGAAAGTATTCTCAAGATGGGTGGATGAGAAAACTAATCGCTCCATGATAATTTCAAGAAGTTCTGGTCTTTGAATCCTGCTGAAAAAATAAGTACATTAAAGGGCAAACAAACATCTGGAACAAGTAACATCTGACTGTGACAGAACGTTCCCATTAACTGTGTCCTCTACAGGCTAATTGTTCAAGTTATTCAAGCCTCCTAACTCTCACTAATTCTGTATAATGTTTTGTTTCATAAGCAATTGTCCATGTTTATTCATTTCCTTATCTAACTCATTTGCACTTGCAAAGAATAAATGGGAATAGTTGCATAATACCCATAAGAGAATTAATTCCTTTTATACAGGATCTAATTCATACAGGAAAAAAAGAGAAGTGTGGGATTTTGGTTTGGTTTGGTTTTTTTTCTCCTCTGTATCGTACTTTCAAAATCAGTTGCAAGAAACTGCATACACACATTGTACCTATGCAAATTCAGCAAATAAGGAAATATTCAGTACACACATCCAAGCATGTTCTGTTGGCTGGCTACAAAACTAACTTGATACTTGCTAACGTAAAAAACTGGATATAAGGAAAAGATTTACGCAAAACTAGACATTCAAGCTGTATTAGTTTAATTGAACTAAAAAATAACAAAGATAGCATGATTTTATACACCACAATTCCCAACCATAATGCAACATTTGCAGTTTCTATAAAAACTATTTCAAAAAGCACAAAGAGATATGAATATCCAAAAATTCTTCAAATACTCAAACAACCACCACAGCATTATTTCCTTTAGTTACAGAATTCTTCATCGTGAGCTGGGGAACCTGTGGCCAAGGGTCCAAGTAAAGCCTACAAATTCACCCCATCTGTAACCACATTACTTTTTCCCACATTATTATTGATTAACACAGAGGTGCACGTTAACTTGTAGCCAGTGAAAAGTGTTCAAAAGGCCTACCTCGCTCTTGGCAAGGACAAGTTCTTCATCACAGAAGTAACTCTAAATATAAGCCTGTTTTTCACAGGACAGGATATCACAAAGGTATGCCAGGGATTCTGAGGAAGCCTGACGTTAACTTGTCAGTTATTTAGAAGCCAAGGCTCTGAGTCTGGAACACATTTTTTGCTAATTTCAGTAATTAACTGAGTCAGCTGGGAAACACTAGGCTGGTGCTTTCCAGCACTCCAGAGTGATGGAGGAATGCAAGAAGATGCAGCTGTCAGAAGCTTCAAGCAGGCAGGTGACTCGGATCGGGAAGTGACTCCTTCGTTACCAATGGAAATGCTGGCAGATCATTCACCGTACACACCTTCAGGAAGATGCATTACTGCCAACTCAGGCAACCATAAAATATGACACTTCCTAGAACAAAACTAATTTTAGTATCTGTCCAGTGTATGCAAAACATTTTCTCTTGTAACATGTATTGGGTTGGCTATTGGCTGGACCTGGGGCCGGAGCCATAGCAGCCTCACCTCCGTCTGGCTGCTGGATCCGGCCATACTCACCTATCAACACAGACGTATTTGCCACTCTCCCTATAGATGCTGGGGTTTTTCCTTAGCTTGCACTTCTAAAAATCGGAAATAACAGCAAACTTTGCATTTATTCTAGTGGATAAATCTTCCAAGCATTACCTACAGCTCATTTGTATGGAAAGATTTATGCCGCACTGCTCAGGCCTAACAGCATGCCGCTCCGTGTATCCATTTAGCCATCCAGTTACAAACCCGGCGTTTGTAGGAACAAGCTCTTGAACCAGGGCACTTGTGGGTTTACAAAGTGCAGAAAAAGTCAGCATCTGTGTGAACAGCAAGGCTTCCAGGCAATCCAGGATGGCTTCTTTAGACTGAAGCCCTTCACTGCCTGCTCACCAGTGGGACGGGAAAGGGGTTCACGAAGGCAGCAGAGAGCTACTTAAGTGAACGCTGGGCAAACCCAGGGAACGGCCGCACCGCATCGTTTTGCCCTATTTAACGTCCTCAGCCAGCCCGGCTGTCAGCGGGGAGAGGCTGAAACAGAACGCAACGCGCAATGCCCAGCCCGGCCCTTCCCTCCCTCAGCCGCCATGACTGGAACCGAGGCCCGCCGAGGGCCCGAGGCCTCCCCACAGCGCGGGGCCCGCCACCCCGCCGGGCTGCCAAGGCAGTGACCACAGCCTGGTGATGGGACGGCGAGGGCCCGGACCCCCAAAGGCCCCCGCTGCCCGGGCTCTCCCCAGCACGGCGAAGGACGATCGGCCGCCGCCCGCCCACCCGGGCCGGGCCGGGCCTCGCCTCGCCTCGCCTCACCTCCCCTCCCCGCCCGGCCCCCTCGCCCAGCCCCGCCCCGCCCCGCCCCGCCGCCTCGCCTCGCCGCGCCCCCGCGGCCCTCGCCCCGCCCCTTCTCTGCCTGTTTATCCACAGGCTGTGCACGTGGTAGCTGTGCCGCGCCATTGGCTCTCTCGCCAGGTAGCTGCAGCCGCCCTGCCAATCGGGGCGCTGTCCACGCGCGGCCGCCAGCACCCGATTGGCTCCGCCGCGGTGATCACGCAGCGTGACGCACTCCGAGTGCGTGCCCGCCGAGGCACCAATGAGGAGGGGGCCCAGGGGCAGCCCGCGGCGAATAGTAGGGCGAGGAGCTGAGGGGTGGCCAATGAGGAGCGGACCGGGGCGGGACTTTCCGCTGCGGGCGCTGGCGGAGACGGGCGGGCTTTAAAGCAATCGTCGACGGCGGCCGTAGGCTTCCCCCGGAGCCGGGGCGCGATGGCGGCGGCCGGGCCGGGCCTGGGCCCCGGGGCCGGCGGGACGGTGAAGACGCTGGCCCTGGTGCTGGAGGACGAGGCCCGGCGCGGCGGCGGCGGCGGCTACTGCAGCGGGGACACGGTGTCCGGCCAGGTCCTGCTGGAGCTGGCGGGCCCGCTGCCGCTCCGCGGGCTGCGCCTGGAGGCCGCCGGCCGGGCCCGCGTCGCTTGGAGCGAGAGCTCGGGCGCTGTCCCCGGGGCGGGAACCTGGGGGGTGGCGGTGAGGGCGCCGGGGCCGGGGCCGCGGCGGGAGGCGGAGGTGCGCTACCTGGACATCCGGCAAAGCCTCCTGCGGGACCCGCCCGAAGGTGAGGGGCGGCCGGGGGGGTGCGGGGTCGGGGGGGGACACGACGCGGCCGTGCGGGGCCGCGGGCCGGGCCCTGAGGGGAGGCCGCCCGCCGCGGCGACAGCGGGGGTGGGACCGGGGAGCCTGGCGCCTGGTTCGCGGGGGAAGGCGGCGGGGTAAGGCTGCGGGACCAAGCCCCCCCCCCCCGCTCCCCGGCAGGATGGCGCCCACCCCTGCTTTTCGCAGAGGGGAGGAAGGCTGAGGGTTGAAACCCTCCCCCAGGAGAAACCGGTATCCGACCTGGGTGCTGAGAAACGGCGTGAGGCCCGGGTGGGTGCCCGGCCAACGGGGACATCCTTCCCGCACTGGAAACCTCTGGCCGGCGTAGCCACAGCCTCCACGGGCATGCCCAGGGGAGGCTTGCTGCAGCTTCGTCAAGTGGTCACTCGGTTCTCTCTATAAACGGCTGAAAAACGCGGAACAGGGCTGGAAGAAGGTCCGCAGCTCTTGCTTTCCTACGCTTCGCGCTGGTTTCTTGCAGAGGTTAGCTCTTCTGTGAATTACATCGGGCACCTGCGTGTTCGTTGTGCTTTGTAAGCAGCATCTGGGAAGCTGCCCGTGGAAGACAGCCGAAGCAGTCGGCCTCCTTTTGCAGTGGCTTACGAAAAAAGAGGAAGCTCTTTGTTACGTAGGTCTAGCTGGCAGTTTTGTCACTCGGACACTGCAGCACTACGGCAGTATTGAAAAATGAAAGGGAAATGACATTTTGTTCTGTAAGGGTGAAACGCATCTCCGGTTTATCTGTAGGAAAAGGAAATTTAGGCTTTTAAAAACTGTGTAACGGTAGGCCCTCTATGAATGCAGTAAGAGTACATATATTAATAGTATTTCATAATACTGACCTTAAATTGCAGCTTTTTAGCACAAAAGTTAGTTTAATTGTTAATTGGAAAAGTAGATTAATTGCTGTCCTGCTGAAAAGAAACTTGCTTTATGCTTTCCAGAAGCCATTTTGGATTAGAAATTGGCCAGAGTCCTGAACCGAAACTCAAGGTCTCGATGTTTCCTTGATTTTTTTTCATTGAAATCACATCACAGCTTAAATCAAGCATGGGTTCCAATCTAGAACCCACTGGGATCAATAAAAACTTCTCCTAGTCCCTTGCATTTGGGTGTTGTTATATATAAATAATTTATAAAAGCATCTGCTTTGTTCTTCTATTTATGGAATAACTAAAACATACTATTCATTTTTATCCTACAGGTGAGGAAAGCTTAATTCTTCTAGATGGAAGACATGAATTTCCGTTCAGCTTTCAACTCCCTCAAGAGTAAGTTAAATAATCCAACCTGAAGGGATTGTGCTGGACACTGCTTGTTGTGGGTCATTAACTTAATGTAATTTGACTTGTGTGGTTTTTTTAATATCAAACTGATAAGTCAGCTTTATACGTTTGTCTTAATCAACCGCCACATAGACGTGCCTTGTTTGCTTCAGTTTCCCTAAGGCCCTAGAAGTACAAGCTGTAAATTGGTAAACTTTGATGTATACTGGAAGTGTTCGTGTTTGGAGCTGAATTACAAATGTCTGGTAATGCTTTTATGACTGCTTGTTTCAGACCTCTGGTGACCTCTTTTACTGGGAAGTATGGCAGTATTCAGTACTATGTGAAAGCAACTCTGGAGAGGCCTGCAGCACCTGATCAAAGTGTACAGACAGAGCTTCAGGTCATTAGCCATATCGACGTCAGCTCACCAGCTTTATTGGTAAGAGGGTCCTGCACTCCTCCTCCCCCCTTTAAAGCCAGCTGCAAAAAAATCATTTCCAAGAAGCATTCACATCCATCCATCACCATTTCTATGTTATTCTGGAGTGTCATTTTCTGACTTCTGAAAGCATATAAGCTCCCTAAGCTTTTCTCTATAAATAGATGATCTTAGGTTGTGTGAATAGCAAACAGAGTGGCTTTTTTTAATACCATTGATTACATCCCTGCTGGCAGAGATGCTCTTGCCAAAAAGTTATGCAGGCTTCAGATGCATAAATAAGGCTTAATAATAATAATGTAGAAGCATAAAGTAGTTACTCTTACCAGAGCAACTACATTCACAGGGCTGCAGTGTCCTAAACTCTACAATAATAGTAGGTTGAGGAACAGTAATTATAGAAGAGTATTAATCATGCCCAGCCTGTCATTTATGCTCTGGCCATTATGTTACGTATCGTTCCATTTTGCATGTCGTTTTCTAACATTAAGTGCGTGCATGCAGCTGCTTCAGAGATCTTTTCAGTTATTTCCTTATGACAGATTTGGCCACATTAAAGCATTGAGTTTCTAATAATCACTAGAAATACTGTAGAGTAATAAGAAAGATCAGGCATTAAGTAATGAGAAAATAGGCAAGATGGAAGCTAATGAGCTGGATTCTTTTATCTCAACCCATATTATGAAAATAATATCAAATTATACCTTGCACTTTCATGATAGCAACTGGATCTAAATGGTTATTCATTTAAATATGAATGAGTAATTTCTATTTTATTTAAAATGCTAGGATAATTTTAACATTTCATCATGATGTGAATGGAGCTAAGAGATGTTTTGAGCAGGGTTTTTTTCCTCTTTATATGCTTACATTTTAATCTTTCTCTCTAGAGAGAACTTGGAGAAGTATTTTGGCAGTGAGATCTGTAAGCAGAATATAGTCTTTATGTTCAACAGTGTATGTTAGGAGTATGAAGACAGCATATTCAGATACAGCAAGGATAGAGTAGGCCACAGGTTATTGCACAGGAGAGGGCTCTGGGGCACAAAGTAGGCAGTGCCTGTCTTAATGGATTCCAAGGCTACCATCCAAAAAAGTGCAAAACACCACAAATTTTAGACTTCATAATTATATTGACTGAGCACTAGTGTCCAGTAAATCATTTTAAGTAGCTTGAATCCTGGCTTGGACCCTTGATGTGTCTACTTGTAAGTTTATTCTAATGAAAAATTTACGGACAGCATAAATGTCATCTAATGTGACAGTCCTCCATGAATAATTAAGATGGTTTTTGTCATAAGCCTACATTTTTGGGGGGTTGTGTGGCTTGCAAGTTATGAAGATGCATCACCTTAGCCCAGTGTGTACGTTGATCCTTTCTTATGAAGGATACAAAGGTAAAAACAGTTTACTTGCTTAACTACTAGTCGCTTGCAAATGAAATTAATTCTGCATTCTTCTGCAGTGAGGAACATGGGCATAAATACCACAATACTCTTACTAGATCTTTAAAAAGTCACTATAAAATTCTCTAAATCAATCTTTTTGAAGACGGAATATGTTCAAATGCACATGGGTCTCTGTGTTACCTAGTTGATGTGGTCTAAATGCAGGCTGGGATTTTAAAACAGCCATATGTTCAGAGAGCCAAACCTTGGTTCCATTTTACATGGTGGCAAAATTGCAGTTGCATTGAGTAGTATGGTGATTGAAATCAAGTGGATTTTAGAGCTAGATTGCAGTGACTGATACGCATAACATGAAACTGCAAGTGATTGATAGCTTTATGCCATAAAATGAAAAATACTCTATATTTTATAGACACCTGTTCTAAGAAGTCAGGAGAAGATGGTTGGCTGTTGGTTTTTCACCTCTGGGCCAGTGTCTCTCAGTGCCAAAATTGAGAGGAAGGGATACTGTAATGGTAAGAGTAGTTGTCTTCAAAATATGAATATTAAACATCTAATAGGGTTTTTTTCATCACTGTGAAGCCAGCACTTCATAGTTGAATAGTTTCGGTTAGTAGGTAGTAAATTGAGATCTATATGAACTTGCTTTAACAAAAATCAGCTTGCCTTTCCCCTCAATCCTCCCTTGGGAATACAAATTGAAAGGAAGTCTGTTAGTCATTAATCATATGGAAAAGCCATGTACATTTGAGTGTAAAGAATAACAAAATGTTTTTATTTGGGATAAAATATTTAATTGGGGACGTAATCGGGTTTTTATGTCCTGTTTGTGTAGGTTTACGCTTCTGTAAGAATGAGCTTTAGCAGCTTCTTTGTCATCTTGATAACATTAGATACATTGAGGAAATAAAACATTCTGAAATTCGGTTAGTACTATATAAAAGGAAGATTGGTGTGTAATTTGCAAATAAAGCTTTTATAGCTTGTTCGTATTATGCTTAATGTTTCAAAATGAATCATTGTTTATATGTAAAATGTAGTAGGTGGCTATAATTCTGCCTGAATACCACTCTTGGAAAAAAAAAAAAAAAACAAAACCCCAACCAACTAGCTTGAGGAAACTAACAAGTATTGTTCTCATAACATTGCAGATGATGTACGTGCTGCATAACATGCTTTGATACTCCCAGAGGAAAGTTGGTAAATACAAATTATTCACTGAACTTTTTCTGTCTTTAAGGGGAAGCCATACCAATCTATGCAGAAATTGAGAACTGCTCTTCTCGTTTGATTGTTCCAAAAGCTGCCATTTTCCAAACACAAACTTACCTGGCCAGCGGGAAGACAAAAACTTTCCGTCAGATGGTTGCCAATGTCCGAGGAAACCATATTGCCTCTGGGAGTACAGATACCTGGAATGGGAAAACTCTGAAAATCCCACCTGTATCCCCTTCTATACTTGACTGCTGTATTATTAGAGTAGAATATTCATTAGCTGTAAGTATGGATTTTTATTACAAATGTACATACTCTTGAATATTACATTGAGTTAGGAACAGAATAATTTTCTCTACTGAGCAGCTATTAGATTTTGAATTTGGGAACAACAGCAAATATAAGCAAATATCATATACCATATAGGTGAGAGACTGAAGATCACGGGGAGACTCTGAAATGGGAAGATGGGAATAACGGGGAAAATGGAAAAACACTTCTGAGGAAGAAGCAGTGTAGGTTTAGACCTGCTGAGGTTATCAGGGGAAAGTAGTTCAAGCTGAATGGGTTCTTCTAGTCATTCTTCTCAGAAATGGGAAGATAGGACTGAAAGTCAAGTGCATAATTATTTTTGTCAACCTGTTGTGCATTTTTTTAATGCCATCTAGGGACAAGGTACAGAAAGAAGGAGGTAGCTGAAAAATAATGAAAGCTACCAGAGTTTTAGCTAAACATACCTGGGATGAGAAAACTCCTAAATTTTAAACATAAAATCTGCAGTATAGGGAGTAGGGTAGTTTCTAGGAGCAGCAATTGAGTGGGGTCTGATGATGTCTTTCTTTTATTTGCGGCTTGTCACACAGGTGTATATCCATATTCCTGGTGCTAAGAAATTGATGATTGAAATGCCTCTGGTGATTGGCACTATTCCATGTATTGGATTTTCAAGCAGAAACTCCAGCATTACCACCCAGTTTAGTATGGATATGAGTTGGCTGGCATTGACCATGCCAGAACACCCTGAAGGTAATAGATATTGAACTCTTTATAATACAGCATAGTACTGTCTACAACAGAAGGATAGTCGTGACAGTTTTAAGGGCACTACTAGGGATGTAGGCCATTAAAGTATGACTCATGAGAAGTGACGCACATAAATCTAAGTCAAGATCCGAAAGGACTGGTGAGGATACCCTAGCTCCAGCCTTTTTTAAGTCTCTCTTTACCCCTATCTGATTATTTTCAGTTGAATCTTGAAATAACTGACTTCTGATAGTGGGAATTTTACTTTGGAGGTAGACACCTTAAAGTTATCCTTACTAAATATGATACAACGCAGGCATGTTGCTGGAGTAGCCCTGAAAGCATCTGTAGTGTTCCTGCTGAATCACCTAAGCTTACTAAAAACATAATTCTAGTTATGGTATTTATGAATATAGTGCACTTCATTCAATTTGACAATAGTGCAATGTTTAATACAGTCTTCATGGTCTTGGATACTGTAATGCATATGTTGTCTTGGCTGTGAGTGAATAGTTTGAAATTTGACATAGCATCTCTTGTGTTTCAGCACCACCAAATTATGCTGATGTAGTGTCTGAGGAAGAGTTCTCCAGACATGTTCCTGCTTATCCACCACCAATTGACTGTGAGGAACAATTGTGTTGTCCTGTCTTTGCTTACATACAAGAGTTCCGGTTTCAGCCTCCACCTCTTTATTCAGAGGTAAAAAAATAAACAGCAGGTGGTGTTTTTATTGTCAAAGGGCAAAAAAAGCCCCCCATACAGAAATGCAAGAATTATAGGCAGTAATTGTTGCCTTTCTTCTCTCTGTAGATTGATCCACATCCAACTGATGTAGAAGAAATTCAGCCTGTTTCATTCATGCTCTGAAGAGGATTTGTAATGAACATCATTGTGATGAATGTCTTAATCTTTCTGCTGCTTGAGCTGGTAGTGCAGCTAAAAAGGAAACAGTTTTCTTTTTCAAAACTTAAGTTTGTATACAAGAAAGGCAAAGGAAAACGGAGAGGGAGGTATGAGGATGTTTGGTGATGGAAGAGAATCTGCTGGATTAGTCTGCACAGAGGATATTGTGGGAGCAGCTATGTTTGGGATACTTGAGAAGTACCTGAAAATACTGAATGCTTTCAAAAAAGTGGATATACTACATAAAGTACGAGGAGGAGATGTAAGGATCTTCTGAAGATAATTTATATTTTGTTTGGAACACTCTGGAAGAATTTACGTAATGATGTTGGTGTTGAGAACTTCTGTAGTAGAACTTGCGTAGTAGAACAGAATGTGGGGTAAGAAAACATTTCCAAAAGATTCCAGTGTTCAAGGGGCTTCAGTTTTGCACTGTCTGCATCCAAGAAAGGAACACTACTAAAATGTGGAGTGAGGTCTTCACTCTAGCTTAACTTTGTATTTCATGAGAACCTGCCCTTCTAACAACTGCCAAGTGGTACTATTTCATCATTCATAATGATTCTAAAGACATCATGGATGACAGAATAGCTATTACGCAATATTATGAAGGCAACCATTTACTGAATGAAAGACACAAGTATGTAAAAGAAAATTGAACTTTGATAAGAGCTTATGCACTATGCTTTCTTTCAAGGGATTTCTTAAGGGAATTATTCTAGCCTCTTCTACTGTGAGTTCTTTTTCTGCATCTTAAGCCTATGGATAGCATGATAAGGGGAAGCATGGCAAGGGAGAATCCTTTCGCCAACAGCAGGTATACTTAGCAAAATGGACAATACTTATTTATTCAGAAGCCTTTATAAGCCTACCTCTGTTTTGGATATTTACTTACGGTCTGATTTGAGACCAAAAGAAGTCTTGTTAAAGCTCCAGTATACTTCAAGGTTCTAAAAGGGACCCTAAATGGTTTCTGTGGTTAGTGAATGAGATAGGAGGCATAGGGAGAGGTGTAAATATACCCAGAATAGACATAGCTTATAACTGAAGTGAAAGCAGACATCAGGGGAACAAAATCCTCTGGTAATGGCACAAAGCTTTTCATTACTCCTGCATTTTTGTCTAGAGATCTATTGTCAGGGGCTGCACTGGTCATTTGCTATCCATACTATTTTTTGTTCGTGTGTTTCCTTGTTTGGTTTTGCTGTTTAATTTTGTTTTGGTGCAATATTTTAATGTTTTCTTCCTCAGGTCATTTAGAACAGTGAGAGTTTGTTGCTGCTAAGAGTGAAGGCACAGCATTTTACTTGGCCCTTCTGCTGCCTTCATTTAAAGTAGAATGTTTGCTTCCTGCCAAGCATCAATTGGAATAAGTAAGCCACCATCAACATCACTTAAAGGAACAGAAACACAGCATTCTTAAAACGCATGTTTACAGTCGAGTCTTTAAACTACAGGGGATTTTGAACTACTAGAACTACTCCATATGTCTTACAGAAGGGTTTGGGTTTAAAACCCGGTGCTTCATGTGGTAAAACATTGTACTTTCTGATAACTATAAGAATAGTAATTGAGTTTCCATCATTTCATCAATAACTGCAGTTTAAAAAAGTTTAAATGGTTTTTTATGAAATCTGTCTTCATTTAAGAAGCAGGGATTTTTCTACAGGCATACACGGATATATATTTTTAGTCTTCTTTTAGTATGACTTCCTTACATTGTCTGATTTCTAGCACTTCACCTCAAGTCACTTTTACATCAGTGTAAAAGACCTACTGATTGAGATTCGTGTTTCCAAACTGCAGTTATTTTTTTCATTTGCAACTTTAAGTATTGTCTTCTATAGCAAATGCAGCTTTAACCAAAATTTGAGTGCATGTTTTAGAAAGGACATTCTAAAAATTAGTATTTATCTTGAGTCTCAAGATGTAGCTCTCATGCCTTTTTATTTAAGTGAGGGCGTGCCCATACAATCAATGCAGGATTTTCATTCACATCACCTGGAAAGGGAACAAGCATATTTTCCTCAAAACAGATACCATTATAGTTACTTGAAAAATAATGTGGCTGTGTATTAACTTGCATGTTAATAATGCAGAATATTAGCTTAAAGAACATTAGGTGCTTTTTTGGACTGTAATACCCAATAGGTGATGTGTGCTACCTGGTGTAAACATGGTCAAGCAAACGAGCATGAAGGGTAAAGATGTGCTCCCCCCCCCCCCCCCCCCCCAAAAAAAATCTTTGAGTTGTTGTTTTATTATTTGCGAATAAACTGTGGCCTTAGATTGTTTGCTGCAAAAAAGACAACTAGAATGTGTTTCTTAGGAAGCACGCATGGCCCTTCAGAGGAGGGGTGGAGACAAGATTAAATTCTGCTCTCTGACACTTGGCATAGTGCAGAAATTGATCCTTAAAATAATGACTGTTTGCACAATAATAAGTTCAATATGCAGGGGCTTTGTTTTGATAACTGTGAAACAGTTTAAAAGAGACAAAATAAAAAAAAATGCTGTTTAACATACAGAAACATGATTGTATTTTGTACTAATGAATGAGCCCCATGGGTTCTTTGTTAATAAAAGTGTCAAACCTACATAGTGCTGTGTCGTGGTTTAACCCCAGCCGGTAACTAAGCACCACGCAGACGCTCACTCACTTCTTCCCACCCAGTGGGATGTGGGAGAGAATCAAGAAGAAAAAAAAAGGTATAATTTGTGGGTTGAGATAAGAACAGTTCAGTAGAACAGAAAGGAAGAAACTAATAATTATTATAACAATAATAAAATGACAATAATAATAAAAGGATTGGAATATCCAAAACAAGTGATGCACAATGCAGTTGCTCACCACTCACCAACAGATGCCCAGTCTGTTCCTGAGCAGTGATTCCCCTCAGCCAACTTGTCCCATTTATATACTAGACATGATGTCACATGGTATGGAATATCCCTTTGGTCAGTTTGAGTCAGGTGTCCTGGCTGTGTCCCCTCCCAACTTCTTGTGCCCCTCCAGCCTTCTTGCTGGCTGGGCATCAGAAGCTGAAAAATCCTTGACTTAGTACAAACACTACTTAGCAACAACTGAAAACATCAGTGTGTTACCAACATTCTTCTCATACTGAACCCAAAACATGACACTATACCAGCTACTAGACAGAAAATTAACTCTATCCCAGCCAAAACCAGCACATGCTGTTCATCTCTGTTTTGGTGTCTCTTAAGACAAATGGCTGCAATGTCAAGAAATAGCTGTATTCTATCAACTTTGAACACATACAGATTGCCTAATTCTTTTCTGATCTGGGAACTTTGTCTTCATCTGTCACTGCTTTAGTTCCCTCAACTATCCATAACCAAGAATTAGAACAAATTTATTAAACATGGCCTGCTCCCAACTATAGTTATTATGTAATATACAGGACTTAATTGCAGGTATCTTGCCCATAATGATTGAAGTGGCAGGATGTGTGCTCTAATTGGATTTCTCATCTCGGGTATTAATCTTACAGGATATTTTACTGTGTTTCCTTTAGACAAGATTATCTTTACTGTGTAGTTCATTGATCTAAATACATCAGAACAACCTTATAACCATAGCACAGAATGAGTAAAACAGTACCTCTTACCATGGGGAAAGAGATGACAAATTTTATCTACCACATAGCTCACCTAAGCTGTAAATGAGATGAAGTCTCTGACAGGGTCCTGCCTCCCAAAGATTTGAGGAATGACAGAACAGTTGATTTCTTCTTCCCGTTTCCACTTTGAGGGAAGACAGCAAACCTCTCCTTGGAAAATCCAGGCAAAGCTGCTGTTCAGGATCATGTGTTCAAGCACTGGAGCGTGCAGAAGGGGTCATGACTCACAGAAAGGAAAGGGCAAAACCTCAAGTTCTGGGCTTAGATTGCTAAAAGGTGTCTTACTAAATGATCCTAAAATATCCTATCACTAAGTTCACAGTAGCAATTCCACTTCATCCACTGTTAAGTTTTATAGGGGACTATTTCTGTTGACAAACTGTAATTATCTATTAAAATTTGTTTAGTGTTTAAACAGGTAGTAAACAATGTGCTCTGCCATACAGGGATAGAGCAGATGATAGATAGTGCAGGCTTGTGTTTGCAGCTCTGATAATTCTGATGCTTGCGTGGAAACGCACAGTTCACATACAGAGTAAAAGACATAATTTAATCAACTCCTGGGGCATGTTCCCAACTACCAAAATAGCATGTTCTGTTACTTCACCACCCAATTTGAACAGCAAAAGAGAACATCTAACCCATTTTGTAAAATCTCTACTATGTATCAATAAAGAAGTATTTGGAGAGCACAGTTTGCAGGCAAAGTTGATCTGCAGATAATCAACTGCTCTACTACTCCCCCCAAAACGTACAGCAAAAATGCTTACTTTCTAGTAAAATTCCGCTGATTTTCAGTACTCTCCTTAGGGTATTGAATGAGCACAGGGACACAGAAGCCAGCTTTCAGACTGCTGCATTTTCTAAAGCTGATTATATAATATGTTAACATCAATAGTGATAGTACAGGCTGCTGCACAAAGATTGTCTAAAGAACTAATTGGGTCTATGAGGAACCCAGTCACTTTTAATATTAAAGTTTTATATATGGCATAGACAGGGTGACAGTCTTATTCCAAATTATGTAGTGGTCATAATTTCTAAACAATTAATATGAAATGATAGTACACAAAAGCTGTACTAGAACATCACCACATTATTGGCATTTTAGGACAACTAGTAAGTCAAAAAAACATAAAGCACAGTTTTATGTGGAATGCAAAATGGCAACTCAAGTGGAACTTCACCAGAGTAGCTGCTTATGCCAGCAACATGCTGTGGGCCTTCTTAGTTACACAGGACAGACTCTTATCTGATTAAGTACAACTGTATTACTGATAAATCTCTGAACACCCATCCCTTCAAAAGAAAAGAGGAAATCCTTCTTAGTTTTGGCTTACATTCAACCATCTGGCTGCCTGTAGGGTGAGGAGAACATGAAATGCGAGGTGAAAGTAGGAGCAAGTGCTGGTGCTTGACAGAAACCTACAAATAGATTGCCTCAAATAATCTGAAGAATGCAGAGCAGGCCAAAACATTTTTGTACAAATGCACAAGATATTTGCTGTGTCAATTGATGGCAGAGATTATTATCTGTGGTCTCAAATAACAAGTGACTGTGGTCAGATTAAGGATACCTAAGCAAGTAGCACATCTGGCATATTTTCACTTAGCACTCAGCAACTGTGACAGCCTAACAAAAAGCATCACCCAAACATCAGACCAGCTCTTCTGCTTTGCTTCTAGCTCTACTCAGTGTCCCAGACCTCTCTGGACACCCTTGCCCTGCCCTCCCCTCTCCAGCAAAACTGCTCCTTGATTCTTTGCTTGTAGCATAAGACTTAGATGGAAGTCTCTGTAGACTCACACAGATGGGGAGAGCAGCATAAAGACATTTCTGGTCTTATTAAATAGAAGGAGAATAGAGGTAAAAATGGTAGGTGGCCTTGGTGTGGTGGTTGTGGGCTGGAAGCTGGACGAGTGGGGAAATGGGGAAGGTATGGAAAGCAGAAGGGGTTGGTGTCGAGCAGAGGACACAGACGTGGCAGCGAGCACTCCTCTTGGAGGTGTTTTAACCTGAACACCAAAACGAACCACTCACCCCCAACTCCTTTTACTAGCAGGACTTGGTATCAGACATCGTGACACACAATGTGCGCAGACAGGATGCAGATATGTAGGCTAAACACAGCCAAATTTTTTTGGCTATGAAAAACTCTCATTATTTTACAGCGCCTTGGAACAGCATCAGCCTCCCCATAAATTAGGCGTTGAGCACACAGAGAGGTGGCTTGCCACTGACAGTCACAGACACCAACAGAAGGTGATTGATTGTACCTGTGTTTCAGCACCCAGTTGTATGATATTTATATCCACATGCAAAGGCTTTTCCAAAAATGAGCAGCGTATCTTGTATAATAGCAACTTCTTACAAATTAACTTCAGCAGATCAGACTGTAATCGCGACCTGACCTTCTGTCGTACCCATCTTCAGGTCAGACCTGGCAGTGCCGGTGTATTGTGAACAGCGGTACCTCAGTTTTGGCCAACACGAACACACACTTTCATCAGCCCTGCTTCAGGGAAAATGAAAGAGTCTGTGTAAGGGCTGATGGTGGGAATTGAAGCATGGGCAACAGGGTAATACTTTGACTGCAAGGTCTTAAACAAGATTGTTGCATACCCAGAAAGATCCCAGGTTTCTGTATAGTCCAGTCCTATGTGATGTCATGTCTAGAATCAGGTTGTGTCAGTCACAACATATCAGACCACAGCATGAGGAGAAAGTGATTCTTATTGCTGAACTAATTAGATTAATCAATGCACAAAAGACAGCACAAGTGACAAAAAGTTAATTTTCATTCAAATAATTTAAGCCCTGAAGTGCTTTTCTCCTGTGTCTTAATGTGATGTGACCAATGCATTAGCCTTAACAGATTAGAAAGATACTAAAATGAAAAATATTCTGCTGTCCTGAGTGTAAAATGATAGCAGAAAGGGAAAAGCATTAACTGATCCGACAGATTCTCATGCTACAGTGTCCTGGAGGAGGAGAGAAGTGTCTGAGAGGGTTTAGTGTCCATACAGACCTATCAAGTTTTGCACACTGTGTGCAAGGCTGGTACCACTTGCCCCAACAGCAGCATTTCGGTGTCAGCACATCTCTCCCTCACGCTGAGATCCTAGAGCAGGCTGGCCTGATCCTGTATCTGCAATGCAGCAATCAATCAGATCTGCTTAGCACAAGGGAGCAAGATCAGAAAGAAAAGCCGTAAGGTGAAGGAGCCCTCACAAGCTGCAGCCAGTCCCTCTCCCATCTCATGGCCCAGAGCAGCTGTGCTGTCATCTGCAAGGACATGAGCTTACACGCGAGCAGCACAACCTGCTCCTCCGACCCCATGCAGGATTCTCACACATCAGGGGCAAAGAATTTGAGAGGTCTGTTTGCAGGAGGTGTTAAATAGAAAGGTCCACAGGAAGGGCAGCTTCGCAGGCTTTTTCTCATGTGATCCCACCTGCCATCACTGGGAGAGGACTTTACACTCATCCAAACAAATTAACAATTCATTTCCAACCCTGACATGAAGATTAACCCTGCCAATTAATTCCTTAATCTCTTGCTGCCTACAAGGCTCACAGTTGCCATGCGGATGCTTGTCCACTGGGGCCTGAAGCAGGGCCATTCTGTTTAATTAATGCTGCGTCCAGGATGTGGTGTAGCTGATACTCAAACATATTCCAACTACACAGACCAGAGCTGTATCTCACACTTCACTGATGTGCCAGACGGCATTGGATGGGTACCTCGAAAAGGGCGTAGATTATCTCAATGCTTATGGCAGCTTTTGCTGCATAAAGGAGATACATTAACCAGTACAGGGTCATTTAGCCATGGTATAGTTGTAGAAAATGCTTCTTGGTCATTTCCACAATAGATGTGGTAGCATTACAAGTTCAACAGGATTGAAAGTTTTTTTAAGATGATTGTAGGAAATAATTGATCTTTATGATGAGACAGTGCTGTGACAACAGCAGCCTCCAGTTGAAACACAGGCACACACTGCTGCATTGGGAAAGGCATCCACCCAGGCTTCTGGCAAAGAAGAGTTTCTCTCTTATTTTGCAGTTTGTGTGCCTGTGACACAGAGAAAAAGAAAAGCAGAGAAACAAGATGGCAGTGAGAGCAAGCAGCAGGTCTGTAGCCTCGAGAAGAACGCAGGGAAATCATTCAGGGGCAAGGTACTGCATGCCAAGCATTTGGATCCATGCGTGCAAAGTCTTGCAGTATGCAGCAGCATTCAGAAAAACAGCATTTTGCACATTTCCAGTAAGCAGCAGGAAAAGAAACTCCACAAGACTATGTCAGTCTTCTTCCTCCTGCCTAAAATAACTGACAAGATGTTCGGTTTTGGCTCAGTGCTGGAGGGAGAAGGGGCAGCCACACTGCATGTGGAGGCTGCTTCAGGAGAGAGAGGTTAGATGAGATCTGAATTGACAGGAGTTGGGAAATGTGTGAAGTACAATAAAAAGGGAAAGTGATGCTCAGTTACCTCAAGGGCTCTTTGTAAACCAGCTATAACAAATTGGGTCAATTTTCCTTTGTTTCTATAGGTTTTGCCATATACAATTAAAAAGATACTGCCCATTAAGGTGCTTTACAAAGTTAACTAATACTCAATAAAATCTATGAATAATTTTAAATTAAAGACTACAAAACCTCTCTGGACATGTAAACCAGGAAATTGCCAGTGTATAAAATAAGCAAGCAACAAAACCCCCATAATTTAGTGCCTGTTACAACTAGTCCAGCGGGTGGAACAATTGAAGGTATCACAGAATGCAAGGAGCGTATGGATTGTATAAACACACAACATAAATGGTGTTTACAGAGAAGTGCTGGGAAGGAGGCACTATGATATACTGGACAGGACTCTCTGCTCCACATAGAAGTTAGGTCATGTCTGGTTTGGGGTTTTGGTTGGGGTTTTGTTACTGTTGTTTTACGCATTTGGGTACAAGGCTCAATTACACTCCGAACTCCCTTAGCCCAGGAAGGGTCAAGGTTACCCTGTTGCAATAGCCAGCCAAGCAGAGTGAAAAATAAAGTCTGGGTTTCCCTGCAGACCTGTGCCCACCAGCTCCTGACAAGGCAAGAGAAACAACTGCTGTCTCTGAGTTATGAAAGGGGAAACAACATTTGATGCAAAAATTGCATCTACCAGATTGGAACAACCACTCCAAGAGCTGTACAGGTACCCATTTCAGAGGTCAAACTAGAGAGGTATTATCTTCTTTAGTAGATCCTGGTTTTTAAGATGTGCAGCAAAACCAAGAAAGGTTTGAGGACTGGAAGAGTCTGAAGCACAGATCACCATTTACATAGCGGAGGCGTCTTCAAAGACCTGTGCCATCTCGCTGGAGAATCGAGACTTCATGTCCTCAGGGTTTGTTTCCACAGGATTTGTCAGAAGGACAAAAAGCTCACATGATCTTTCACATGGGCTGTTGCTTGTGACGTGGCATTTTGTGCAGGGCTCTTAAGTTCTCCTTGTCGATTCTTGGTGGTGTTTCCTTCATTAAGTCACTTGGTACCGATTCTCACTAGGATTTTGGGCTACAGGTGTGTGTGGTTGGGGGTTAATTTGCTGCTCTCTACAGGATTATTTGCGATTCCTTGTTTTCTGAAGTTGCAACACTTTCTTCTAGGAACTCCTGCTATAAATAGCTCTTGGGTGGGTGCCAGGTGTGTATTTTTTTTCCAGGCAGAAGCCCAAACCAAGCAGTGAAGCACTTTACTATCAAACACTGCACATAGCAGAGTGTACTGGCACATGGACATGGGGAGAGGGAGGTAATCTGTTGGTTATGCACCATGGGAGTTGGTAGGAAAACACAAGCAGTGCTAAGAGCACCATCCTTCCCTCTTGCACTCAATTTATGCTTAAAATTATTTATGAAATGCAACTTTTTCAAGGCCACACCAAACACTGGCAGAGCTCAGAGTCCTGCTCAAGCCATGTGCATACATTTTGTCCCCCATGCTCAGCTGAGCCGATGTGTCACCCCCAGATGCATTAGGGCACAGCACAGGCTGAATGCCCCTGCCCCAGCCCCACTCCGACCCCCACCTCACACCAGCCTAACCAGAGAATCTCCGCAAGAACTCAGTCTCCCACTTCTGCACAGATCATCTTCAACCAGCAACCACAGCAATCATTTGCATCTCCTGTCATTAAGCCTTCTGTTTGATCACAGCCAAGCAGCCCTTATGGGGATCTGGCACACACTTACAATCCAAGCATGTTGGGAAAATGACTTCAAGGCTATTTAGAGAGGATTCCCATGCCTACAACAGTTCACAGTTCAAGGGGATCCCCATCTCTGCCTGCAACACATACTGTTAAACACATGCTGCCAGAAAATTTTGCTTTGGAAGGGGAAAAGCAGAAGAAAGAATGGCCTGACAAGAAGGTCAACAACATCAGCCTTGGCCTGGGATGTTTTAATCTAATGCAGGATGGCAATCCAGGATGGACCAGGCTTGGTTCTTCACCATCCCCTCTTTCTCTCCCCCACCCACACTCTCCATCCATTTACAGTGGTGCCACTTTTCCCAAGCATAAGCCATCACCCACAGGCCCGAGCAGGCAGCAATCCCTCCCACTCCTTCAACTGCACCTTAACTACTCCCTTCTTCCCAGACAACTGCACACCAATCACTGCTATCTTGGCTACATCGCAACTACAATCCCTGAGCAAAGACCAGCTATTCTATTGCCAGCCCTCAATTGTTCAATCGTTCCCTTCCCCCTCACGCCTAAGTTGCATTGATCTTAAAATCCCTGCACAGAGCAGGGGGTGGCAAACAAGTAGGAGGAAGGCAGGGAACAAGGCTTCCTGTGCTCGCAACACAAGCATTTGCTGTCACAGCTCTCCTTGCCAGCTCAACTCATTTGAGCCAATGGTTGAATGAAACTAATAAGGCTGCGTCCCAGTCTCTGCTACACTAAGTGAGAAGCAATCTTGCCATTGCTGGCACATGTTCCTGGCTCTCTGGCAGACAGAGCTGGCGGGAGGCATTGCGGGATGCCAGGAGATGCCCCTTCTTGGGTTACCCACCACTCCATCAGCAGCAGGGCAGCCCTTCTGCCTGGGGTCTGGCACCAGGACGTGCAGCTCGCGCGCCACAGCAACTGCTTCTGTGCCAACGCTTGTTTGAATAATGATATTTTCAAGCTGATGCCTGCAGAGATGTTTGCATTTTGCTCCCATGCACCTCAGGAGCGTTTTCTTTCAATTGATCTCACAGCCTGGGATTTTCCTAAAATACTTAATGGTTTCATGGCCTTGCTTCCAGGAGGAGTTCTGTTCCCTTTAAACAGGCTTCAGTGCAGAGTAATGTGTCACTTGTTCTCTTTAAGATCTCAGGCTTTCTGGGCTCTAGAAATCCAGATGCTGGTTTTCCTGCTTTCATCCCTTGGCATCCTTTTCCTGCTCTCATCTCTTGGCAATGAAATCAAACCAATTTGCAAGAAAATCTACTGCAGACATTGTTGTCTTCAGCTGAGTGGAAACTCCCAGTTCCTTTTGCTGTTACTGGCTTAAGAACGTTTGTGATTTCTGGCATGTCCCTAACAGGTATGAAACTTGTACAACTGCTGAATCATGCGCTGTGCAGGCACTGACGCAACACACCACGCAGTCAACTTTCAGAGGTGGCCTTTGGCTGAAAATTCACTGGGAGGAGGGAGAGGTGAACACCAAAAACCTCTGTGGGGATGTGGGGGCGGAAGTGTGGGCCACAGGCCAGCGGCAGCCGGGAAGAGGTGGCCCCAACCAGAAAGGGGTGTGTGGCTCATGCGGCTTGGCCCATGGAGGACTGGGCAGAGCTCCTGGAAGGATGGCTCATTTGTAACACTGCTCTTTCCCAGTGTGATGGCTGCAAATGGGGGAAACAGCGTCACGCCTGCCTGACAGCCAACAGCGAAGACAATGCCACTCCTACTTACCAAAATACAAACATCTAATGTCCTATTCTATCACCCCAAGCATCCCAGGTCACTTCTAGCAAATTATTAAGGAATATAATTAGAAATGCTCTCTACGAAGGAAAAAGACAGGGTAAGCAACATTTGGACTTGAGCAAAGACACACTTGGAGGGAACTCGGTTTTCTGCATCAATTCTCTAATAGCCAAAAGGGCCCACTCAGCGGTAGCATCTGAAATCAACAGCTGGAAGTCTGAGCTGCTTCTCTCTCTATGTCTTTTAAAGCAGAAAGAAAGAAATTGCTTCAGACAGACCCTGCTATTTCTAGGCAGTAAGGAAACACGCTAGGCAGCTCCTGTTTGAAGGCACATGCAGAGATACTCTATTGAATGAGCAAGGCTGCTGTCTTTTGAAAGGATGGAGGTGTAATACAAAACGATCAGCACTGTAAGAACTTCCTGGCCATGGTGATCTGTTGGCAATGGACCGCAAGTATGTGGTGGAGTTTGCATCAGGATAAACAGGCAGCCTAGTAAATTTATGCTGTGTTAGTCATGACAATAGTAGTCACAGCTTATTGTAACATAACCAGAATTCATTAGGTGCTTCCCTGTCATCCATATGAGTAATAATAATAACAACAATTAATACTTCAAACATGAACAAGTTCGTCCTGCTCTTTTAAAAGCAAAAATATTGCTGCCCTTATTTTAAGGATGGGAACCCAAGATAAGCAAGGAGGGTGACCTAATCATTGTTATTCTCTGCAGTACATGATCACTTATGGTGTTTTGGCACCTGATTCATTTAGGTAATTACTTTTGTGATCCACCCATAAGTAGAACAACAGAGACAAAGACTTGGAAATGGAGAACAGATGTAAGACCATGCTACTTTGTAGGATACTGGATACTCTTCTCATTACCTCTGACTGGAGGCAACAGATACAGGAGTTTTGGGGAAGAAAGGCGGAATATGATGGGTGAATGCATCCTGCTTAAATCTTGGCTCCAGACCTAGTGAGCACCCCAAGGTCCATGCACATTTTCACGCTACCCTAAAGCTCTTGATGTAAGGGACAGACACAAAAAGAGGGCAAAGATTTTAACATCTGTCTGGAACTCAGTCTCTTGAGTCCAGAACCAGACCTGGCGTCACTGGGGCTGGACACAACATGATGTGGAAAGGGCAGAGGGCCACCCACCTCTGTTCCCACAACCAGCATGCAAAAACATGTCCCACTAGGCAGAGTCAAGGCAGTAGTTACTAATCACTCCATACTTCTAGTAAGCCTGACCTGGAAAACTCTCCAAATATTGCTTACCGATCAGTGTTCACTACATCCTGCTTTTTGTGCTGAATTCACTAAGCATACAAGTCTGCTACCACTTTTACCTACCTCGCAGTTGTTTATTTCAGCTAGTAGAAACTTCTGCTTTTAGCTTCAGACACCCAAGCTCAATCCCTTTATACGAAAAAAAGTTTAAGCCTTTATACCAAAATCTCCAAACACTTGATAAGCACTACAGTAATCGTCATAATACATATCCATCAGTCCTAGAGTCAGCCTACAATGTGTATATACCAGAGTAATTTTCCTGGGGGATGCAGAAGTCAGTGGACTCCTAAATCCCTGTCTTGCTCTCTAGCACCGGAGCAGGACAGGGGACAGGTCAGGAGCTGCACTCATTTCTATGTAGTGAAGGAGCCCTTTCACCCTATGACCACATCAGTCACATTTCAGTAACGCTGGAGGCTGCCAAGCTAGAGAAAACTGCAGTGAAGGAGGTACTCAGAAAGCTCTTGACTTAAACCAACTTATTCCTGACTCTGCTGGAAAGGCCCCTCAGCACACCCAGACTTAAGTCAAGATCCAGCCAGAGTGACAGGATGCAGTTCATAGGGATATTTCTCACACAGGCAGTTTCATCCTCATGCTAAGCTCAGCCATCCTCAAAGGTCACAGCAGAGACCTTTGATACTGGTGTATGACAGAGAGAGACAGGCAACAACAGTTCATGGGAAGATCCACCCTCTCCCACTATGCAACTTTTCGCATTCACGCCTATGCCCTTACTTCAGCCTCAGGCTTGGCAGGCAGGCAGATAGCTGCTTGGTTATGTAAACAGGTGGCGCAGGCAGCAGAATGACTTACTTCGACACATACCGCTTCAAGATTTGTGCAATTGTATCCAGGAGTTTTCAAAGCTCTTGGATTTTGCAAAAAAGTTTGCAAAGCTGCAAGAGGCCTTTGAAACCACAGCCCTTGAAAAATCAGCTCAGCCATGTCTCTGTTTCTTGCTTGCTGACAAAAAAAAAATAAAACAGCACCACTGTCAGCCACGTATGTGTTGAACTGTGGAAGAAACAGGCTGTTTTCTTCATCTTCCTGCCCTGTTAACCAAATTGACAGATGCTGAGGAGGATCATGTGCTTTCTTGCAGGTTGGGGCTGGTGGACAGAGCGAGGGAGGATGGTGGAATTTCAGATTCAGTTTGGACATGTAGTCTAGCAATGCCAAGTAAAGAAATCTCATTGGGTTTGAGCAATGAACACATCTGACAGGGAGCCATGAGAAAGGGAAACCCTAAAGGGAATTTGGAACATATCCAAACTCCATCGGACTCAAGCAGATCTTTTCCAGAATCCAACAAGTCAAATCACTGGTCCCAAAGCTATTCCTACCTGACCCTCACCTCATTACATTGTCGATGTTGTGATTTGCCCCACTGTGCCTTTCCTGAGCCAGCCGCTCTGAAGCAGAGATGGGTGGTAATGACTATGTCTGACTGCAACATCCTTCCAAGCTTGGGAGCCCACAAGTCTGTCATATCTCCAGAGCGTTACCAACCTCACCTAATTCCCAGGAAGGATATTCTGATGGAATGGCAGATGCAGCTTCTTTCTACCACACTCAGGTCCCTTAATTCAGGAGAAGACCATTGTACCTCCCTCCTTTCTGTTTTCTCTCTTTCCAGACTACAATCCATCAGTAAGGGTTTGGACACCAGGGAGAAGTATAGCACTTCATAAAGGAGAGTATAATGACCTTCCATCCCAAAACCCATGCCAAACCCTACCTTGCCACCCTGTTCACCCTGTTCAGCTACTTCTGATGACTGACTTAACTGTAACTTCCCTCAGACCTGTTAAAACCATACTTTTGGGGGATTTCTATTTCAAGTTGCACTCAGAAACAGTCCATTATTTGCAGAACTGGTGATAAAGGGGTCGAGTGAATCCTGCCTGCATCCAGATGACAAAGCATTAATTTAATGCATAAACAGTTATCATTGCATTGCATCACACACCCTGTTCACAGCCTGCAGAGGCCGTTTTTCTCCCCAGCAGCTCTGGCCAACAGCAGCCTTCTTTGCTCAGCTCCTGCACTGGGTTTGGTACAGCGGGAGGCTGTTAATCGTCTCTGCTCCGCACACACATGACCTGGTTGGCCCTGCTTTGGAGACCAGCTGAATCAAGCTGTGGTTTTGCCACGTAAGTGATATAAAAGAGCAGCCCTGTGCAGCAGAGGATCTGATGATGGATCAGATTGAAATAGCAAACTAATGCTGGTCTATCCAGGCCACTAAGAATCAGAAATCAGATTAGGGAGAAGTCACTTACTGCACTGTCCTCCAAGCATTACTCAGGGGATATAATGGAAGTGGAAGGACTATTAGAAGTGAAATGACCAAACAACGCTAAAACACAGGGTGAAGTCTCCGCTAAGGTACATTGTGCAAAGGATACATTGTTGGGTGAGGACCGAGAGCAGCAACCTTTAATTACCTCCAAACACAACACCTCCATTGCTGACTTCAAATACTGGAGCAGGCAAGGGTGCGATACTGTGCTATGTAATGATGGAGCTGTGGAAGGGTTGGTGGGAAGGAGAGGAAATGAGGCTTTCCTGAAAATGAAATACCTCTCGCAAATGAAAAGGATTTTTCTTCTGAGTTAAAAGATGACTGACATTTTCTTCCTGTTCTGCAAGATATTGGATCGTTTCACTCCTCACTTGAAGATGATCTTAATCACCTAAGGAAGACATAGGAATGGCAAGAACACACTGCAGGGAATGCTGTGCTAACATGGAAAATGTGTTGTGAGGCTTAGATTGCACTGTCCATGATGCAGGAGCTACCTGTATTTCTTATTTTTGTACAGCACCTTGCACATGGGGTCCTGACCCCCTAACAGGGAATAATCCTGAGGTCCCAAGTGCGGTGGCAGAATCTGACCCTTCCAACACATGGAAGTGTTGTTCTTAAGCTGAAACTGTTCCTGGATGTGACCATCCAGACAAAACCAACCCTATTGCAGGCAGAAAAGGGGCTAAAGTTTGCTGGGAGGGCAAGTGGCCTGGAGAGAGAGAGAAAAGTGTCTGAGGCAGCCATCTGTCATGTCCCGAAGTTGGAGCAACTCAGGTTCGTGGATTTCCTTTGTCAGAATTAAGGTAAAATGACACCGGAGGAGTTCAAACATCAGCATTTATTCAACCTAGCTAACCTTGCCCAAGTACAAGTGAACTTATCAATATGAACCTTGCATCATGTCATTAAGCCACTGTTTGAAAAGAGAAGGGAGGTGTAGAAAAAGAAGCGGAAAAAGGAACATGAAAGTGTGTCAGAAGGAGAGCCCTCCCATTGAGTCACGAGGTTCAAAGCAGACCCCCTTGCTTTCTGGACTCCTCAAAGAGAAGCCCAGGGGTGGCTAAATCCACTCCCAGTCTCAGACTTGGTCAACGGTTTATGTTTAAAAAGATGAGGTGTAGGGACTGTGGAAAAGAGAGAAGAAAGAGAGGAAGGAAGGAAGGAAGAGAGGAAGGAAGGAAGGAAGGAAGGAAGGAGGGAAGGAAGGAAGGGAAGAAAAGGGTTTCACCAGTCCTGGGTCCAGTGTTGGTCCATCCAGCGTAGAGATCCAGTTCTGGAGGGCACGCACTGAGAACTCATTCTCCCTTCTTTTATAGTGTGTTAGTCGGTGGTCTCAACATGCATAGTTCACATTCCTGGGGTTCTCTGGAATTGGTCGGTGAGCTTGGGGTGGGGGCTCGTTGGGGAGTTGCCTCTCTTTCCCTGCCAGCATGACTGCTTAAGATAGAAGCACAGTTCCATCCTCCATGGGGCCCCCTCCTCCGGTCGCATATGCTGTGCTCCTTCTCATGTTGCTTAAGATAAGGAATTGCAGCTTTGGAGAAGCGTGGTCCCACCCTCCGTGGGGCCCTCTCCTCCAGCCACATTGTGCTGTTCACAAAACTCCAGTGTTTTTACAGAGGCCGTCTTCTCCACCAAAGTTCTTTAATGAATGTTTGAGACATTGACTATAATTTGTCAGACTGTCACACCATCTGGGTGTTAAAAGTGGTGACCAGAACCATAAATTGGATGGGAACCTCCAAGAGCAGGAGCTAATCTGCAAAGCAGCCCATGAATGAGAGAAGGGACCACCATCATGCCCCAGCTCAGCCTTTCTGCCCCAGGCATCCCACTGATGGGAGAGCAGCAGGTGATTTTCTGGGGGGACAGAGCCTGTAAGTCTCTCTGACCAATGTCCCACTGGATAACGTGAAGCGATGTGACACTGTTATTGTGCATATTGCTATGGAGAGGGGATGTGCCAGCAGGATCACGTCCCTGTTATTTTGAGGCTGGTAAACATCTATGAAACTTTTTTCCAGAAACATGTATGAAGGGCATTTGGCACTATGTAAGATTACATGCACATCTACTGCTACTACTCTTTAAAAAGAAGTTTTTCATTTCTGAATCACGATGGAAACAGTTTCCTAACATCTCTGAGATAGTTGGAAAAGGTATTAGTTTATATGAGCATATACATACATATAACTGTGGGTGTATAACTGTGGGTCCCAAGGGGAACCTGGAAACCTACCCAAGCAGTGAGGCCTCTTGTATTATGCAAGCTCCAACCTGCCTTCCTATTCTAAAAGAGGGTGTTCATTTGGGGAAAAAAAAAAAGAAAAAAGAAAAAGGGAAACTGGTTTTGGTGGTTTAGGTTTTTTTGCCGCACAACCCTAACTGTCCAAAAGTGTTCAAACAATCCATTAACAAAATAATCTGAAACTGTGTCAGAAAGGTTCAGAGGATATCTATTTTAAATAGTCCAGAACTCAAATCCCCAATCCTTGAAATTCTGCATGTCAAGATCCCACTCCCACAGGTTCAGCCCACAGTTAATGTGACTCCGCTCCCAGGGAGTCTCCTGCTGGCCAGGAGAAGCCTCTCCATGAATCACCCATTGCTCCCCATTCAGAACAGAAATTGGCTCCCTGTGGAAGGGACTGTTCTGTGCCCTTGTATCAGATAATAAGAAAATCCACATGTTCACTGGTTGATCTGCCCCAGCTGACAGCATCAGGGCACACAGAGAGCTGGGGTATTAGAGGGTCTCGCTCGGCAGCCAGCCAGCCTGGTGGGCAGCAGTCTTACATTGGAAAGCACCAGGGGAAACAGAATGACTCCCAGTCAAAGGCAATGGTGCTCACTGTATATAAATAGGTGAACTCCAAAAAAATCCAAAACCCAAATGAACTGTCAAAGCTCTCTTCCCTTTACTATCAGCTATACTTTGTCTTCGGGTACGGGAGACTACAAAGCTAATGACTGGAGGGAATAAAACAGAGTTCTTGATCAAAATCCAATCCTATTATTTTCCAGCTTGTGGAACAGAGACAGAACAACATTTAAGTGTCTGTCATTTACCACTGACCTTTGAACAGAAATCTTCTGACTGCCCTTGTTTGTGTTTCCATCAGGGATGGGCTGTTTCACAGAATGCCAGCTGTGTGCTGCAGAAGTGGTGAAGCATATGTGAACCCACAGAGGTTTCTTTTTTTGCAGTCATCTGAATCCTAAAGTAGTTTAAATACTATTTGACTCTCTGCCGTGTTAATGCTTTGAGAGTCACACAGGCCAGCTGAGAGGACATAAATATTTCACGGACTGAAGTGGTCATTGCTCTGTGCAAAGCAAAGCAGTCCAGTCCCTTTTGGTCCCACAGAGCTTAGAGTATAAACCCAGCAGGATTAATCTCCCCCAGTGAAAGATTACAGAGTCAATGGTGCTTTCTGCAAGTGCGAAACACACCTTTGAAAAACAAGAAATGTACCCCAAGCAATTAAAACTGAATATTATCATTATTAATTGTAGTCAGCTGAAATCACGAGGACCTGACAGAGCGTTGTAATGAACAGCAAGTCTTCCAGATTTGACAGTGTTCAGTGCTAAGCATTTTCTAACTGGCTGAAAATACTGAGATGAAATTTTTTAAAAAACGTGAAATTTAGAAATAATAATGCTTGGTGAAAAAGTTGTTTGGTATTTCGATACAATTTAACAGAATAATCTTTTGTAGAATATTTCTTAATATAGTGTAAGATTTATCGAATATAATCCTAGAGAAGTCCTTAATTATGTCTTAAATTCTACTTATCAGTTTTAATTATTCTGTTAAAAAACCCACACCACCTTCTATGTTAAATAAGGTGTTAAAATAAAAATGAGCCTCTGATTTTGAGCAATTTTATGAAATTCTCCTTGAAGAAGAATTTCAACCTCTGGTCCTATGCCACTTCATACTGGTCTCACATAGCTTTTCTTAACAATCTATCTCATTTGTGAGGCTGCAGTAACTCGAGGCTTTGTGAAAACAGAGCTCATATAAAAAGGAAGAACCACCCCACCAAAACCCACTTTGAGACTTAGAAATGTAGAAACCCACAAGCACTTACGTCAGCCTCACGTGTCAAGGATGCCCTGTTCATTCATACTGCCTGTCTGTGTGGCTGCATCCCAGCCATGCTCTCAGCCACAGCCACGTGGCCAGTGCTCACTGGTGGGTTGGCCTTGGACACACCGGCTGCCAGCCCCCATGGTCACGCAGCTCCTGAGAGCCCAGGAACTTCACGGATTTCGTACAAGCTCATACACCGCCTACAGCAGTGACTTAGCACTGTGGGCGCTCAAAGTGAAAGGGGAACCGGAGGTGGGTTTGGGAGAAAAGTTATTTCCTTCTTGCAAAGCCCATCTGTGAGGTTTAGGTCACCTCACAGAAAAGATTTTCTGGGCAGTATCTTAGCAGCCACAGCAAGACAACTATCTCAGCGCATTGTAAATAAAAGCCTGACGTCTGGGAAATTAAAAGTTTTCACTCCTGGAAAGACCTAGGACACATAAGATGCATCCAAAGCAGCATGGTGTGAATCCCCTCCTTTCCAAACCTCCTTTCCACTGTAAGATACAGCCATCTGAGCTCAGATGGCATCCCAGAAACACTAACATGAGTAAGCACTGGCTCTTTCTTTTCTTAAACAAAGCAGACCAAAGACATGGATGGGACTCTCCCTCGGAAACCTGTGGGTCCAATCCCACTAACTGGCCCAGCCAGGCTCAGCTCTTTCTGGAGCTCCTGCTTCCAGCAGGAATGGCAATTGCAACGCTGCTTCACAGACTGCACATCTCATCCTTCTGATACAGGCTCTGAAGCCACAACCCTCGTTCATCATCTTTACCCCATCTGTGTAAGAAACTCACAGAGACTTCAGGTTTCCCTCGGAAGCACAGTGGAAATGAGGTGCCTGCTTCAAACACGGGGTTTTCTACTCTGCTAAGGAGCATGCCAGGGTTATTGCAACTCTAATGTCACAAAACTGCAGCTGTGAAAAGCTGTCCCTGGACTACTTTTTTCAAGCTGGAAGCCTGTCACCAGCCCTGCAGCTGTTACACAGGGTATTTTCTAGGTTTATTTATCTTCCTTCCCTCTCCCCCCATCCCTGAAGCATTTTCTTCCAAATCCCAAGACACTCGACCAGTGTATCAAAGAATGAATTGTGTTCCTGGTGGACTATGGGTTATTTTTCATCATATCCAGTGTGGCAATGCAGGGCAGATGCTTAGTGATTTGAGTTACAGTTCAGACACACTAATCTGTCTGATCTGTGAAGAAACTCCTGGTCTTTCAAAACATTCACATGGTTTCCACCAGCAGATTATATTGCAACAGGAGTATGTGGTTTTGTTTCTTCATACTATGACACCGCTGGAAAAAAAACATTTCATGACCTCAGGATGAAGGGGGGAGGGAATTAAAAAAAAGTACAATAAACAATGACACCCCCACCCCCCCCATATGCTTTAGGATTCTCCTCCTCCTGCTCCTTTTTTCACTTTCAGTATTTGCACTTGGATGTGCTCACATGTCTGGTGAGCTCAGAGGTCACAGCACCAGGCAAGCAGCTTGGTAAAGCCTCATTTGCAGCCCGAATACCAATCCAGCTCTCAGCGGACATGAAGACCAGGATTGCCCAGGATGACCACTGACCCTGGCAACAGGCTGCTTTACATACGCTAAAGAAAAAAAAAAAAAGAGACCAGCTCTACTACTGCAAGATATCTACAAAGCCAGAAGCAGTCTTCCTCTTCCTGCTTACCGGCACCAAACAAGACAGAAGTATATTGAATGTGCCTTTTTTTCAGAGGAGACACTGCTTAGCGGTAGCAAAAGCTTCTCAGCAGAGCAGCTCTCAAGCGCTCTCATCCAGGCTGCGTTGCTTTGACCACATTTTGCCAACACTGCTGAGAAGCCCCGAGCCAGTGCTGAAAGGTTACAGCACATTTTACGCCTTGCATGAATTTTGAACAGCAGTGCACAACTCCAGATAGCTCCAGCTTTCATTCAAGAGAGCTGGCTCACCAGCCACAGCCCCCAAAAGCCTGCAAAGTTATAAACCTCCATACCTATTCCTGGGAGTCCCACAGCTACGGGTTTATCACATGGAAGCAGAACAGCATTCTGGTTTGTTTATGGCTTCATAGGCAAAGACCAGACCCAGAGACAGGACAGAAGTGAGGGGTAAAAACGGATGGCAGATCCTGAGAGAAGTACGTGTCCTGACCTGGAACAATTGACTCTCACCCATCCTATAGCACAGCACGGTGGCAAGGCAGTGTTACTTAGCAATTTTTAGATGGCATTTAAGACAATCTTTCCCTACAGGAAAAATGGGATTTTGTGTTCCAAAAATATGTTAGTGAAACATTCCTGCTAGTTCATCTCTTGTTCTTGGTGTAGGAAGATGTTGTAGGCTAATTTCCTGACAACGCACGCTAAAACAGACCAGGAAACCAGCAGATTTCTCCTTTTGGTTTTACCTGTAGGAAAGGGATTTCTTTGTTGCCATCACTGTGTTTTCCAGTGCCACTGTTTTAGAAACCCAGGCACCTAGGTCCTGTAGACACTGTCAGCAGCTGAACACCAGAAGAGGACTTTGATGCTTCAGAAATCTTGTGCATTTGGACTCACAGGGAGCTAAGTTCCTTTGGGGAGTTTACCCACAATTAGTGAGCCCTTGCTGGAATACTGGAAGCACATCTCGGCTTGGACACTGGGACTAAATCAAACTGGCAGGAAGAGAAGGAAAGGGAACCAGTGCATGGAGCACAGAGTATCAGAGACAGGAATGCGACCCAGCAGGCAGATGTGACGGGTGCAGGAAAAAGCAGAGAGGGATGAGGAGAGAAAACAGGGCCCTGCACACTCTTACTCACAAATATAATCCTTACTTGCCTGAGGAAAGGATTCAATCTTGCAAACCGTATGAGGATTAGAAGTAGGCTTCCAAGCTTTCCTTTACATAGAGTTATTAACATGTAGCATTATTTCCCACACTGTACTGGGACTGTTAGGCATTTTCCCAAAGCATTCAGAACTATCAATAAGACTTCGGATTCAAAAGCATGGAAACAATCCACTTTGGTTTTTCTTTTCATAGATGTCCAGTACTCTGATCCTAGCAAATGACCTAGATTACTTGGAGAAGAAATTTAATCACTCTCAGGGAGCCCATGCTGAACAGATCACAATATTTGTTCTCTGATCCAGTCACAAAGACGTCATCAAGCTTACAGCATGCCGACTTCTCATGACTAATCTGCACAGAAATATCATCCAGGCAGCTCTTTACAGAGAACAGGAAAGTGCAAATACTATGCTCAGGTTTTCAGCTAAATGGGCATGTGACGCTGTGTTTTAATTTTATGTTAAATGTCCTAGCCAGAAATCTCATGTGGCAGCTGGTCCTGAGAATTCTGTAATATGATAATTAAATGTCTGCCTATAAACAAAAGTGTTTGTATTACAAATGCTTTCCCATGGCATTTAACTATGCAGCATGAATCAGAGGCAGGCACAGAAGCAGTTTTTCTTGGGTCTGAGCAAGTGTCCTATTCTATCCCAAGAGAAATAGAATGGCAATATGTGATCTTTCCCCAGCAGTGTCGCTCAGCACAGTCCTAGCAATAAAAATAATTAGATCTCTTACATTTATACAGTATACGTATCTTTTATTCCAAAGAATTCTCAAAGCTATTTACTAACTACATACCTATCTCAGCATTTGAGATTGCTGCTATACCATGGGTCGATTGCAACAGAAAAGTCTCATGTGGACTTTGCAAAGTCTCTGACTCTTCTTTTGGAAAGGAATGCAAAGACTGGTACCAAAATCTCTGGCAGGAGAAAGAAATTCCCATGCCATTAAATCCAGCCACTTCTGAAAGACAGCTGTGTACAGAAACACAAGAGTCCAGGACAGATCATGAGAAAAAGTGCCACAGCCAGCTGGAAGCACATGTTGAATTCAGGTGGCTGGGATATTACCTCCAAGGAGATGTCCACACTAGAGACTTGATCTGAGAAGTGCTCCCCACTCTCCTAATGCACACCAGCCAAAGGCTTGCACAGGAATCTACTAGCAATTTTTCATTATGTGGGTATTGAAAGGTTGGAATAAACCTGAGAGCAAAAAGCAATAATACAAGGACTCTAGCTGCCAGCTCTGACAGTGTCTTTCCTCTATTACTTCCACAGAATTTCTCATGTGGGTGCAGCACACAGCCACCGTGGGCTGGACACTACTCCCAGGCTAATAAACCCTCTCCAAAACAGCAGAGCAGTGCAGAGTATCTGAACAGCTCCTTGCAATTCCCCCTCCTAGCTGGCTGATCTGGTGTTGAGCCCGAGTTGACCCACACGAGCAATGTACTTGTGCTCACATAACCTCGCATGTAAGCTAACAAACTCTGACAGATAGTAGCATACTGACTGCGTGTAACTCAAATAACTAGAGGCCTGACTCTGGTCTATCGACACCAATCTTACCCCAGCATAGTGCCACTGATTTCTGTTGAAATACTGCCAAGGTTAGACCGATTCAGGAGAGTCCAGATGTAATTTTTCCTACTGAAGGCAGGACTGCATTTTAAGCGAGAACAGATTTAATTAGTGCTATTTTAACATGATGAGTTGAAGAATTAGGAAAGGGGGAAAATAAAGACAGAGCTCCAACAACTATAAATTTTAATCTCCCCACTGTGAGCTTAAAAAATGCAGGAGAGTTGAGGAAGGGAAGAGAAATTACCAAAGGGAAATAATGTCTCTCCTAACAAGATAATGCAGGGTTTGGGAAATAAAACCAAATAGAAAAAGCCTGGAGTTAAGAACCCTGCTGCTTAAAAGCAGCACTGAATTCCCATCACTGCAGGTTATAATGGAGTGGTTCTGCTTTGCTTTGTATTTAACATTCTACATTTCACTCCTGTTCACAGACCTCTGTGGAAAGCCAAATTTTGTTGTGGGATTACGGTGCAATGGCTGATGACCACATTAGCCATCTGGTCTCTTGCAGGTCCGAGCACAAGTCCAGGTCTTTCTCAGCCAAGAGTCGTTGGCTAAATGAAGTGACATTTCTGATTTGCGTGTCAAACTCTTTCCACTGCTGCATGCACATGAGCATAGCTGCGGTTTGCTGTTTAGCACGGTTGAATTGCATTCAAGATCTGCAGGAAGAAGACTTCCAGCCGAGACCAGCCACTAATGGCTCACCTGGCAGAGCTGCCACCCATGGCCTAGGCAGCCCTTGCCAAGTTCAGACATGGCTTGTGATGAATGAAGAACACATGCAACAAGTCTAGCCACAGCTAAACAGATTCAAACACCTGGCCAGGAGCCAGCAGATGCAACACCACACATTTTACGACACACAGGGAGAGGGAGTGTGATTGTATATCTCCAGCAACAGACTAGGCTCAGCATCTTTGCTCTCTTATTTATGGGAAACCTGGTCTGCCCAAGGTTTGCGCTCCAAAGAACTAAATAACCACTGACATAAACTCCAAATGATACCTGAAATTAGACTGAAACACGTTCTAGTAATTGGCAACAGGCAAGAACTTTTATCTGCTTTAAATCAGAGCAGAAAGGAATGAAGCAGTTCCAGGCAGATCTGCTATGTAGCGGAAATGCCTAAAATGCCCAGAGGAGCACAGCATAAAAATGGAAACAGCCTGATATAAAGCCTCTGACGTCAGAGGGGCTGTTTCTTCCAGCCTCAGCCAGTTCTAATAAAAATCCACTGAGAAGTTCCAGAAGAAGAAATTACTTTGGAGTCCAAATGCGTTATCCAGTGTCTGCTAGAAAAACAATTTTGAAAACTTATTCATTGGAGCTGGTGGTAGCCCTGGTGCGGTTCCTAGTGCCTTCTGTCCTGCAGACAGACCCACAGCCAACGGATGGCTGCCAGGCCGGTAACCAGCCATCAGCTGTGCTCTTGCTCTCAGTTCCCTACTTGTGGGTAAAAAGCAGTAAAATAAATTAATAAAGTGCATTTCCTGGAGGCTGCAGTAAGAATTTCTTTCTTTCACAACTGCAGTAGGTAAATCCCATGTTCAAGGCCTACTTCTGTCATATCGCATCACTCTGCAGAGCTTCATAGTCCCCCATGAGTTTCTCTGTGCATTCCCAGGCAGATTCAGTGACATGAGGGCTGTTACATCTCACAACTCTCCTTAACTGTTAGTCACGATCCTGGATATTTTCCTCATCTTCACATTCCCAGTCCTCCTCCAAAAGACTCAGCTTGCTTACATCTGACCCAGGCCTGGACATTTTCCTCCCGCCCTGAGGGAAGGACACCCACTGGGGAAGAGAAGAGCTATTAAGTGGCCTCCTGACATTTTTGTAAGGTATTTGAAAGGTGGAAAAGTAAATAAAACCATCCTGCATGGGGGAACTGCCTGTTTTTCTCTGTGGTGTTTTCTACCACCTCTTTAGAAAAGGAGACCAGCTGATTGCAGGCCCTGTACCAGGCAAAGAGTTCCCTGCAGAGCACACGTGTACACACACCCAGCCTGCACCGTGCCCACAGTCCTTCAACAAGAAATCAGGCCGACTTCCAGAGTATTTATAGATCTTGAAAAAAAGCCAGAACCCTCTCTCCAAGAGGATGCACAATTTAACATTGTGCAAAGTCATTAAGCCTCACAACACTGACTGTACAGCCCTGATCCGGTAAAGGGGCATGTGAGCAGCCCACTGGACTTCATTAGATTAGTTCACATACTTGCAGGCACACTAAAATACCCCTGCAATTCTACTGCTATCAGAAATACAAAACAAAACAATTACTGACAATAATGTACTCCTAATTACAGACATAAATGTACTCATAAAGTTTAGCATAGGCCTTTGCTGATGGCAAAGAAGTCCAATGGTAGAGACATGAATTTGCATTTTGCATTGCACAACAGTTTTTCTCTGCTCCTCCCTTTATTTATCAGAGGAAATATTTTACAGTTTCTCACTTTTATTTTATATTTTCACTCCATTTTGAAGGAACCCCAGGTTTTAGCCCTCCAACACATGCTATCCCACGTGCAGGAGGCCTTTGCAAACAGCCCCAGCTGTTAATGTGGATGAGGGTGATGGTCTAAATTAAAATAGTTCTCTTGTACCCTTGGACTTTCTTTAGCCTGTCTGATAGAGGAGATTAAGGCAATGTAAGAGGAAGTAAAAGTTCACAACAGATGATTTGTCAAGGGATTTCCACAGGTTAGCTTTTATTTAAAGCTTTCTCAATCATCTTATCTTACTGGGCTTTAAAACTGGAACAGTCACCTTGGCACCTACATCTATTCCCTGAAGCGTAGTTATAAAAATGGCTGGGGAGGCCACTTGAGTTACCAGGATACTGACAGCCATCTGCTGTGCTAATGAAGGCAGATAATCAGCAGGCAGTTGAGGCAGCCATCACAACCAGGCTGAAATAAGGTCTACGCACTACAGCCCTTCTTCCAAGAGTCACAGGCATTGGAATCCAGCAGATCCCAATTTTCAGCTTCTCAAAAGTGCTTTTATCATTCTCTAGATTGTAAGACAACCTTGAAACATGAATTAAGCGTAACAGGCAATATCTACTTGGCTCTGCCAAAAGCCCAAAATTACAAGCTCCAAACCCTGAATTCCCGTAAGTCCCTCCTCAGCAGAGCTGCATCTTTTCACAAGGGACTGCATGTGCAGCAAGCCAGGTGATTTTTTAAAATTTGACCAAGGATGTCAGGTTTGCACTCTGTTTCCCCACTCCATTCCCATGCACATGTTTCTACAGAGTCTGAAATTTCTGGATGAAGAGTATTATTTCAGTTCCAAGGAGTATTACTGCTGGTTAGGTTAGTTAGGTCAATGCTCTGGGACAGTTTCACTGACCTCATTGGAGCTCTACCAGAGATGAACTTGACCTGAAATCTCCCATCTGGGCTTGTGAGTGAAGCCATTAATATGGCTTCATTTGGCCAGAGCGTGGGCATCTAACTTCAGGCCCTGTATTCTACCCTAAAGCCTAGGAGGACTTTTGTGAACAACTGACAAAAAGCAATGCCAAAACCTGCCAGCACAAGAAGGCTTACTGGGAGCAACTTCTGTGTGAACCATGTTAGCACTAAAAGAAATGTTATTTGTTCTTTTCCCTTAACATCTTTACTGCAGTCTGAGCAAACTGCATTTCATTGCTGCCCACTACTGCTTTAACAAAAACAAGTTATTTTAATTAAAAAGCGGATATAAAGCCTGAAATCCCAAGCGATGGATAGACAGATAGACATATTGACTGAAGGCTCCTCAGCTGTTTCGGTGCTATGCCATTTTCTGACTCTGTAGCAAAGAACTGTCTCCTGAGTGGCAAGTAGTGAAATGTATTTGATGTCTGTAGTTATCTGCCGCTCAGATTCAAGTCATTCCAAATCATTCCCGGTACCACACTACGGAGATCTTTCTCTGCCACAAGGGGCTATATGCATCCAATCTCCATGCATTTACAGTTTGTAACTGTAGCTGTCTAGTAATGCTCTACATATGGGCTTGAAAGAACATTATTGACAGCATATTGCTTAAACTGGGTGAGAAACTACTTCTCAACCTGTTTTCAACCTCATAATTCAGCAGTGTCCAAATTAATTTTATGATAATCTCATGCATCAATAAATTCAACTCACAGGTGGCTGACAGAACCCAAGATTTTGAAAATTATGTGCATTCCCCTTCAGGGAACAGACACGGGCAGAAGCAAAGGCTTGATTGCAGCCTGTGTATTTTTAGACACGTTAATTAAATCTGCCACATCATTTTAGATAGATGGCTCTGCAACTTTAATCCCAAGGTGCCGCCTTTCAGAGGATTCCTGCGGGAGTCAATTATATTTTGTTTGCATAGTGTTAACAGGTGGTACCTGCAACTCTAAACTCTGGGCATGGAAATGAAAATCCAAAGAGCAAATTCTGTTCACTTCACTAAAACAAATGTAATTGCAAGCAAATATCCAAAAGCCCCCCTGGGATAAAGTACCTTTCTCAAACTCCTCAGAAATATAGTTTGCCCATCTATCCAAGGCCAACTGCTGGTCAAGCTTGGCTCCTTGCTCAAAGAAAACTAGGATTGGTTCCCCTTTTTCTCCCCAAATCTCACTGCTTCTGGTTTCTTACCCAGCATTGGTCTGCCAACACCCAAGTCTTCCCTCACAGGTATGGGAAAGTGATGAATTCTCTCTTTCAGCAAAACCTCGGTGAGGTTGAAGAAAAATTAAATAGAGGGGGATATCTCAGGCATGACATTTTACACACATGACTGAAGCTCTGAATCCACTAAGCTAGAATATAGGCATGGCAACAAAGACAGCAATCAAAAGAAGTATTTCTTTATTGGTTGGGATTTTTGGAGCACCCAGTGGAGTTAGATCACACTCACTAATCACTTGGTTAAAAAAATCCCTTAATTTTGAAGGCCCTGTGACAGTGATGAAGTCGCATTGCCACGCAGTACAACAGATGATTATTAGAAGGCATGTACGCGATAACCACAACAAGAGTCAGTAGGATTGATTAGGATTTTCAGGATAATGGTGGGTTGGGCTCAAGTCCTTTCAAAATAACTTGACATGATTTCTGCTGCTGGTGAGACAGATTTTAGGCTGACTTGATCTGACAATGAACATTCCTTTGATTTTGAGGGGATTCCCTTTCTTGCCTAATTTTTCCACAGACTTCTTTTGTTAAACCTGGTCAAGCCCACAGCCCATTTAGATGAAGAAGGTCCTCTTTACTCTGTGGACACACAGCAGCAGTTATCTAGTATAAGGATGAGTCCATATTTTGGCTGTTTCTAAATTGTGATGGGGAAAGATTCCTCCCTTGTTTTCCCATAGTTTGCAGTTTCTATACTGTATGAACACATTGCTTGCTTCTGATGCTCGGCTTTTTTGGTTACTGCATACTACACTTGTGGATTCTTCTCTGATCAGCCAGTGAGTGCTCTGTCCAAGCTTTTAAACATTATTATTAGTCGTGATTTGAGCTGTGCATCTCCCAAGACCACAGGTCTTCTTCAGGAGTGCTAATCTGTTAAAAGCAATGAGTTTTCATCCTAAATTCACTGCCAAAGAAGTTTGCTTGGCTGTAGAAGTCTTACTTTAGCCAGAGAATTTTTTCATGTAGATGGTAGAAAGGTTTGATATAAAACCAGGCACAAGTTAATAGTACAGTCATATCTCTCCAAGTCTTACTGATCTGGAAGACCCGACAGGCAGGACAGGGCTGTTCTCTGATAAGGGAATTGTCAAAACAGGCCAGACGCTATCACAGAAATGAGCAGGAAAAAGACCAGTGAGGTTAGAAAATCCGTCCCTTGGAGGAATGGTAATATTCCTATCCACTACTGTACATTTTGTAGTGAACAGAAGTTCAGTCTAGCATTATTGTAAGTGACTCAGGCAGTGGGGCATCCACCACATCCTTTGGGACAATATTCCAGTATCTGGTGAAAAGTTCAGCCTAAGTTCAACTTTCTCTTAATTACATCCTTTTATCTTTGTTATATGCTCTTTAGGGCACTGTAAGAAAAGTTGCTCTCCTCTTGCTGAGACATAATATACAATAAAGTTTTTGCATTTTCTTCTCAATCCTAAAACAAATCTCCTCAAAGTACTATTTAATGTTTACCTTTGCTACTTATACATAAAAATTCATTTTTGCTCACATGACCAAGGTCAAGGAACACAGTATAACATACTTCATAAAAGGATGTCCTTGTGATAATTTCAACATAGCTAAATATGGGAAGGACCACTGCCTTTATAGAGCCTCAACTTTCAATCAACAAATCAAAGAGATTCAACCACATTGTCTGGTGACTTTGGAAAAAACTCTGCCTACATGAAATCAGTGGGAGTTTTATCACTGATTTCAATGGAAGCAGGCTTTTTCAAATGCACATTTTATTAAATGGAGTTTCTGTGATTCTCCAACCTCTAGACGTGAGCTGGATTTGGAGCATGTGGACAGAGTTGAGTTGATCCCCATGAAGAGCAAAAGCCTGGACACAATCTGCAATTTAAAGAGAAAAAACCAGCTCCCTGAAAACTCTGGTAGGATAGGGGATGGTGCATGATTGCAGGGAATATCCTGTTCTGACATCAGGTAAGATGCACTTCCCCCTCACTTTGTACCTAAGCACATAGCATCTGCTCAAAGTTTCTCATGTGGGAGTCAGATGCCTTCTGGTTCCTCAGGCTTCTTCTTCCACACAGGTCCACCAAAGGCCACAGCATCCCTCATGACCATGGACTGCCCCAGGTACCACATGGATATTGCGTTGCCTTCCTCATCCACACATTACACAGTTTCCATGTTGCTTGCCCACTGCCACAAAAAGCAAGGTGAGAGAAGGTATGTGACAGCATCACTGACCCAGAGATGCCTCTTTCTCTCCAGAGCTCTTTTTTATCCATCCAAAGGTTGTTTAGCATATCATGTCTATCGGAAAGATGCCCAGGGGTCATTCATATCAGCAAGTCATCTGGGCTGATTTGTAAATGGTGTCAAGTAACCCTTTCACACACAGAATCCAAATACCCCATCAGGCTCTTTCAGGAAGGGAAGGGAGATTTGGAGCACAGGCATTATTATCTTATCAGCTCTGTTGTAATTCTGCCAAGCTCCCCTCCTTAGGTTTTCTTTTACTAAAGGTTCCTCCATACTTAGATTTCAGTTCTGCATCATTTTGCTTGCATATCAAAGGGTGAGTTAAAAACTTCATCAAGTGGGAAGGCAGATGCATACATGCAAACACGAATGGCAAGTCCTCTGTACTTCATTGACTTTCAGATCTGAGGGGCATGAAAAAGCAGAACAAAATCAGGGGAGTAAAGTGTCCAGACAAATTACATCTGTCTTGACACTAAGATTCCCACAGAGGTATCAGAAAACCCCAGGAGAAATGTCATCCCAACACATTTAATTCTTTAAAAGAATGAGAATGGAACCATAAGTCTATTTCACACATAGTATGATTTCAGGCCAGTTCCTGGCTCACATTTATCGTCAGCACTGAAGAGTGGGGCCCAAACCATTGAAATTCATTCCATTGAATCTGGATTTTTATTCCCGTTCCCACTTCACACAACTGCTGAAACTGGGGTTTGGGTTTGACTCATTAGAGTCAGGAGACTTTGGGTGATCTGGCTTAGACTTCAAGGACTGAGCTGCTTCTCTATTCTGCACCTTAACTGAAACAAGAATATTATCTGAAAGATGTTCCCTTTGACTGGCTTTCTCTGTCTCCAGTGGAAGGGCACACACACTATTAACAGATGGAGCTTATTTAATTTAATAAAGGCTGATTTTAATCAGACTTAGAGTCCATAGCAATTAACAATGAAGACCTCAGTTCCTGCAGAGGTCTCCCAGAGAGCTGGGAGAGACATTGTGGGGTGCAGGGAGATGACAGCCAACCCACACTGGCCTGTGTGCCCTGATCAGGGAACAGCAACATGCTTCCTGCATGCTGTTTGAGAAGAGCAAGCCTCAGTAATAGTCAATCCAATGAAAAGTACTGCCCTCACCCAAAACCACTCTGCATTGGGATGAGGCTTTTTCCTGAGCATGTTAAAAAGCTGCACACACACCTGACAACCTGCACAGGAAACTAACGCAGAGAGGCTCTGCTGTGAAAATGCAACTTTCCAAGTATTTATGAGCTTCAGCTATTTATATGTTTATACATAGCATCCTGCACACAGGCTTATGCTTGAGGGCCAATGGACACCTGAGGCTATGCTTGCAAACCTGCTAGATGTGCCCGCTTCACCAATGTGCCCCAGCTAGAGGCAGACTCAAATATGGTCATGAAGCAAAGGAAGCATGGGAGCCACATTTCTGCACTGAAAAACTACAGCCTGCTTTGTGGAACTGAAAAAAAAAAAAAAAAAGAAAAAAAAAAATCAAGCTACAGCTGTTTTCAGAAGCCGAGCAACTCAAACCCTTGGGTCATTTCTGAGTTGAAGCTCAGATTAGCAGGAGTACCTAAGCTTGCAAAGTGACCTGCCTAAATCATACCGGCAGTTATTATCCTGCCTGGTCCCCTGGCGCTCACTCCTCTCTGCTTTGAATAACTTTCCTTCCCAATAATTCTGCTGTTACAGTCAATGAAAAAAACCACCAATATTCAAGACGAAGAAGGCGGCTTTTGAAATAACAAATGAGGGAAATTACTGTCCCAAAGAGAATACAAAAAAAAACCAACAGTGAGAACTGTAAATACTATAAATTTGCTCCCTGTTTTCCCGCTACATTAATAATGTTAGGATTAATGTCCACAAATCTGTGTATTTCAAATGCCTGAGAACAAGGGGGATTGTAAGGCTGACCTGTTCCTTTGCCAAGTCTTTGATTTCTGCATTATGCTTCCAACAGCTCATGAAAAATGTAATATAAAGCTCTAGTTGGTAAACTGAATTCTGTTTTTTCCAGCATTCAACACAACTCAAAGGATAAAAACAAAGCACAAGGTGGCATTTTCCCCTTTTGTGAAGGTACACATCTTTTCCTCTAAAACAACAGCAAAAGAAAACCTTTTATTTCTGCTGCCTTGCTCCCCTTCTGGGAAGAAAAGGAGAGGTGCTGTTGTCCCATTAAACAGCATGTCCACCCGCTCAGATAAGGCAGGCTCGCTCTTGAATTTGCATGTGAAAATTACCCTGCTTCAGCTCTGGAAATTATGCTTGTAGGTGTAAAGAGAGTAGCTTTTCTGCTTTGAAGTTTGCAAGGCAGCAACGATGAAGGCAGGAATTAACTCAATACCGATTACCAGCTCTTGGTCTCCTCCACATCAGACTTTTGAACACAGAACAGAAACACACCGAACAGCCAGGTTACATTTCTCTTTGCGATCCAAAGCCCTCAAAGAGAGGAGACGAAAGCTGTATTTGTTCCTGGATCCCAGCCTTTCCTCTGAGCTGTCTGTTACTGACTCAGGCTTGCGTTGGAAAAATAAATCTTCAGAGAAGTGCCAACATCAAACACACGAGAGATTTTACAGGTACACGTATTGAGGCCTCTCTGTGAAGTGCTATTTCCCAATGAAAGCATGACCAGGGGAATGCACTGGAATATTTTAATAGTAAGAGGGGCACTCACATTCTTCTCTGGGCTGCTATCAAATATGAGCTAACCTTTTTCTTTTCTTTTTTTTTTTTTTTTTTTTTTTTTTTTTTTTTTTTTTTTTTTTTTTGCTAATGGCCCCTTAATTATCATCACAAAGTTCTAACTTGGATCCTCCACCAGGAAATCACTTAAGCATGCACTTAACTCCATCTTCATTTAAACAAGCAAACAAACAAACAAAAAAAGCTCATGCTTCACATCCTGCAAGCATTATCCGTACTGAAATAGCTAGTTATACACTTCCCTAAAAAGGGGATGCAGTGCCAAAACCAATCCTGAAATCCACCATCTCCGGAGCAAAAGGCATCAGTTAACATGCTCAGCAGCGCTGGCCAGCAGTGAGGGGAGGGAAGCACATCCCAAGGCTGCCAGTTAGATACAGCCTCATGGTGGAAAGCTGTAAGGTGGAGCTTCAGAGGTTTATGCAGGCCTTATTGGTCCCCTAGCCTAACCCACACTCTTCTGCAGGGGTAAGAAACTTATATAAAGAGCCCTGGCCAGGATGTGCCTTGCTCTCTTAGTTGCTGTCCTAATTTCTTGAGGACTTCTGCATTGCTCTGTAACAGATATGAGTCTTCCTGGTGCTCTCTGTACTTGATAAATGCCACTCAAATAAAGACCACCTAGAAAATAGCTGAGACAGGCTTGGGTCCACTTTGACATTTTTCTCCCCCAGTCCCTGAATGCTCAGTGCACTCTTCAGCTGTGACTTACATACACAGGAATGATTTTTCTCAAACAGTCAGAAGAAAAAAATAAAACTACGTGGAAGGAAAATTAAATTACTCCCTGATATTTTATTAATAATGATCCCTGAAAGACAACTTATTGGATCAGTGCCTCTGTATCCACCTCAGTTTATGAAATTAAAACCTTTGCAAGATTTAATAACTAGAGAAAGAAGAGTTTTGGGGGAAAAGATATGCCTTCAGCCTATAATGCTGCTCTTTTCCTTTTTATAATTTCCTCAAGCTGAAGAGGAAGAATACAATAAAGTAGATAATTCTGTAGCTTGACGAGTATGCTCAGGAGTTCAGTCCCATCAATAAGCAGTGTGTTTTCTGACAGTATATGTCACATAAGTTTTGAAAATGTAGTAGAGACAGATAAGCCAATCAAATGAGAAATGTGCTGAAACACTGCCCAAAATCTGGAATAAACTGCCATAAACTGACCGCTTGCTGCCTTCTACCTTGCTCAGTGTTTGCTCTCAACCATCACAACATTCTCCCTGAAGGCTGTTACTGAATGTCATTCCCTGAAGATTAGACAGCCTCTCCCTGGCAGCCTACCTTTCCTGGCCATTATTTGTCTATTTGTTCTTGTGTTTACCTTTGATGTACTCTTGACAGCAATCGGAGTTAGGCCCAAATGTTGATGGGCTGAATGAGATGAGCTCTTTTGACCTTCCCATGCAGGCTTAGCAATTCCTGCCAGATAAGGGCGTTGAAGGTTGCATCAGGATGGATGTGAAGTATCTCACGCTGTGCCTCAGCCAGATGTGTGCCTCTGTTACAGTCCCCAGCAACACAGGCAGAATATTTGGGTCATGGTTTTGTGGAGACTTGTGACCACAGGAGCAAAAGACCCCTCTCAGTCCTGGCTCAGTTATCTAAGTTAGTGACCATCTATCACCAGCAATCTTTGATCAGAGTGTGGGAAGAGGAGGTTAAATTGAACCAAGGGCTGATAACTGAGAACAGGGCTGTGGTAAATTCACAAAGAAAAGGACCTAAATACTCAGGCTGAGCATGCAGCTTAAAATCCACACTGACACCTACTGAAATTCTGACAGCAGACAGACTTTTCCCTTTACTTGCAGAATGGCATGTGTTCAGAGAGCTCTCAAGGCCAGAATTCACTTCTTCAGATTGGCTAATTTGAGTTGGCCCATTAAGTATTCCTGAAACAGTCTTAGATAGTCAATTGTAATCTAGAAATGTTCTGTAGATAGGGCTTCAGCAGGAATCCTTGAAATAAACTGCAGTAAAAAGAGAAAATGATAGTCCATAATAGAATCACTCCATTCACCATAATAGAAAATAAAGCATAATCAGTGATTTGAAGAGTGACACACTGCACTAAGCACTACGCATTACTCATTCTCTTCAAATGATCAAAATTGCCAGGATTTTCTCATGTCTAGAGACCAAACAACCCCCTAAAGAAACTGCTGAATATCAAGAGGAAGATTTTTCTCTACCAAGAAAAACCCTTTGGCGGCATTAAAGTCTTGCAGTCTGCATCTTAAAGGCTGCAGACAATATTCAAAGGAACAATTTTAGATTTGATGATAGCCACAAGTGAGTCCCATTACACCTCTAAGCCAGCTTCCCAGCCTCCGGACCTCACTGAAGGATCATTTCTAGAACATAAGAGAATGAGGAACATTAAGCTCAAAGTGAGAGTAAATCTACCTGATGTATTGTTAAACTTGTCAAGGCTTTGTGATAAATTACCAGTATCTGACCTAGAGCACGAGTCGCTATTGTCAGAGAACAGCATTTGTTGCACAGTATGGTCTCGCTGCCTCTAGCACAGCGCACACATAAATCTTGTTAGTGAACTAAGCATAACTAATGCTTTGTGTAAGCAGTTGTGTGTATGATTTGAGTATTTAGGAATTCAACCTTCCGAAACAAACTGGCTTTCACATGTACCAATGGTAGCTACTTAGTCAAGCCAGTAGTCGCGAAGCAGTCTTGTGATGTCAGTTTTTCAGCAGAATTCCCCTGATGTCATGTTGTGACCCCGTGTAAGGAAATACAAAAAGAGGTCTCATTATTCCTAAATGCTTCATGCTCCAAGCTCTGGAGGTTTACGATTATTGTGCAGAACAGTCAGACCCTGATGTGTTCACCTGGGAGAAAGCATACAGAGGTCTGGTGTTCCCAAGAAGCTGGTTAAAGCTGGGTGTGAAAGAAGCAGCAATGCCATCTTCCCTCCCGACAAATCCCCGCCTCCTCCTGAGAGCAAGTCAAACAGCTAATTGAGAGAGCATCCTGGAGCAACTGGCTCCCTTCAGTGCTGAGCAAGAGTCTATTCTAGCATCAAAGTCACTGTGTCTGAGTCAGCCATTGGCATTCCTGTACCATAAGGAACTGTAAGCAGTAAGCAACAGAGGATATAAGAAGGTCTACAGGACCTCTGATATTAGCTGTGCGAATCTGCAGGATTTACTGTCAGAGCTAACTTAGTGCCTGATTTTCCCGGTGCATGGATGCCTTCAGGAGCTTAAGCCATCAGCACAGCTCCATGGTTTCTTCCTAGTACAATAAATATTTCTGCAGCACATGTGAAAACTTGCACTGGAGACACTTTACCACATTATTAGAGAAAAGCTTGAAGGGTTTAAAGGTCCTGCCAAAACTGAGGAGAACAGACAGATTTGCAAGCCAAATACATATTTCTACCAGAGCTTTGATGTTTACGTTACCAACCACTGAATGTCCATCTAACTGTCTTTTAATCAAATGTGCCTGGCTCATCTTGACTAATGCACTGCAAAGCAGTCTATCTTTGTCTAAGTCACCTGTATGAATTACTCCCATATCTGAGCATCTCATGATCGTTAACGCATGAATTGTCATGACTCTCCTGTAAGGTAGGGAAAAGATGTTTTGCAAACAAGAAAAGGAGGCCCAGAGATGATCTGTGCCAGACTTCCATCAAAGTCAAAGTTTACCTATGCAGATCTGCCAAAGGGCAGGGAGAAGATCTGGAAAGTGAAATTCTGTTAATTCCCTCAGCTAGTCCCCAAACAAGGGACTGTTCTTGCTCCCATCTGGAAAATAAGGTAGATTATTTTGTTCTGTCTATGCAAAGTTGCATTTATTTGTTGCGAGGTCAGAAGCTGACAACAAAACAGAGATGATAAAACCTAAAGCTGTTCCTCTGCTGGTCTTCTGTCCCCCTCAGCACTGTGGAGTCCCTTGCTCTGCCTGCGCTGTGACACCTGACAGGCCCAGAACCCCCCTTTGTGATTTAGCTCAAGAAGGAGATGTTAGTGTTTTACATGAGATTGTCGAAATTAATCCACACTTTCTCGTCCTTCTAATGCACTACACGGCTCTTCAATCGATATGCTCCTCCCTGAGAGGGAGCAGGTACATGTTCCAAGTTCCGCTTCGCTGTGTACCATTGTGTGGTGAAACCGGAGTCTGTCACCCTCTTGTCATGTTAAAAGAATAATATAATTTAATCTTTCCAGGCAGTTTAAATGAAGCTGCTCTACCCTGAAATAGATACATGGGTGTACAACATGCAAAAGACAGATCCTTCGATAAACATGTTACCTGTGTCTCTATCACACCCGGAGATGTTAAAGATGTCCAGGGTTGTGTCCCCCCCAGCACAGAAAGATGTCACCACACGTGAAGGGGACCAAACTAGTATTTCTTTGTGCCACTTCTGTAGGTCAAACAGACTGACCTGCAGGTTTCCCTTTCAAATGTTTTTACTTTAGCAGAGGGCTAGCTTCACTGCATGAGACCTCCCTCACACCCAGGGGTGCCCATGCCACCAAACATGACCCTGCTCTCACTTCATCACACAGGAGAGAGTATTCTCCTTCCCTCCATGCTCTCACACAAGATATTTTCCACCCTCACACTTCTTCCTGCACATGACACCAGCTATCCCAAACTCTTCCCATTAGAGTACTTCCACTCATTTAAACACAGGAGAAATTTTCTGGTCTGCTCTCATCACACAGCAACTCCTCATCCTAGTCCTGTATGATCATACATTTCCCACTCCCCCCTCACTGCTTTGCTGTGCTGGGAACTGGGAGCACAGCTTCACCGTGGGGGCAGCAATAATCACAGTGTGCAGTTATTTGTAGTAGAGAAATAAAAGACATAAAATATTAGTTAATGGAATTTGGAGCACAGAAATATTAGATTCATACTCAGTATATGGTCCTTCACATATATAAATGAGCTAAGCAATCTGCCTTTTACAACCCTGCACCTGTTATACAAACTTAATTTCTGTTGCTATAAGCACCCACACCTATCACAGAAAAATCAGCTGGTGTGGCATGTCCCCCACGCCAGGCAGCAGGTCAGGGTTCCCAGTGGGGAAGCAGGATTTTCCAGAGCCAGTGAGCCCTGACCATTCCTTGCAGTGACATATTTGCTGCCTATCTGAGGGCTTTCTAAAAACATTGTTCAAATATCATCAAAGACCCCTTACTTCAATTTCCTTCTGCTTCAGTTTACAGCTAGACAACACACTTGTCCTCTCCAGAGAAAGAAAGAGTTGCAATCAGTTTGAAAAACCTTACACATTTCTGAGTTGGAAAGTGTAATGCCTCTTTAAACAAATACTTATTTTCTACTGCTCTAACATACTCTTGGCAACAGCACTTAGATTTGGAAACAAACTCCCCCTGCCACCTGAGAGACATAGTTTGTGTATTTGGTTACAGAAGGCCAACAAATGGCAGGCTTTCAATGCCAGAGACCCTTGGAGCAATCAGTGGCTTGTAAAAGAGTGTTTCTGCTTGGTCCTCAGTGGTTTGGGGGTTTTTATACATTTGTAAGTGATTTTTGCATTTGTGGTCTTGTGGGACAAATAACATCACTGGAACCAAGCAGCATGACTAAGTATAACACAAACTTCCTTGCAAACCTCTTCTGGCACAGCTGAAAATTCACCTCCAACAAGGCAGCTGTTACAGCGAGCACTTGGGCAGATCTGAAATGAAGGCCAGGCACAGGCTCAGCTGTAAGAGCTGAAGTATGAGAGTAAATAATCTCTCCAGGGATTAAAACAGATTGCTAACTGCAGAAAGCCTCCCAAGGCAGTTTTAGGGACAAGTGACCAGGGCAGTTGCCCAGAGCCATGGTCTATGAGACAGCACAGCTAAGCCACATTAAGTGCTAGTCACTCAGGAGTGGTACTTGCCTTTAACCACAGCTCAGCATCATTTCAAGCCTAGAGGCAACTCCACCTAATCAAGACCTATTCCTTGTTTTCTTCTAATGGAGGTTTCCTGATCACAGGCAGGACAAATCCACCACCCTTGGTAAGCTGTGGCCCCTGCTAGAGGAATGACACTTGTACTACTTCTCTCCTTTGTGGAATTTACGCAGTTCAAGCCTGCAGCAGACCATTACAGCATTTACTCTGACATCCTGTATATCACCAGCTCCTAAAAATCACCCATAATCTTGTATGGAGGCCAAAACTTGTGTGGGGGAAAGCTCCTCTGCAAGAGCAGTCCCAAGTGTTACAGCTCCTGTTCACATTGCTGACATTTGGCAGGCTTGGAAGTGATTCATGAAGTTGGTTGTTGCGAGACAAACGTCTGCTGAAGTGGTTTCTGATCTCACTCCTTTGAAGAACGAAAAGTGACAGTAACACTGAATAATCAGCTTAACAAGTGTCTTAGGTTCTGCCCTGCAAAGCCCGAGACCTGCAGGTGTGGAGCACATTGAGCCCTAGGACCCACATTTCCAAATGGATGGCTGCTGAGGGGTGCAGAAATCTGTATGCATGTGTCTGCCCCATGCAGTGAGTGGCAATCAAGAGAGGAAAGAAAAGCAAAGAATGAAAGAATAAGTGCTGCTCTGGAGTTTCCAGTCCTTTGGGGGTTGCAAGAGACTGGAGCAAATGTTTCAGGTGCAAACAGTGCATGGAGATACTCAACCCTAACGGCTGGAGCATGGCCCTGTGGGGTAGTATTACACCATCTGTATAATACTCATGGCCATGTTCAAACATGCTTTCTCTGCTCAACCATCAGAGTCTTTACAAGCAATAGACCAGGTACATTGCAGGAGTACAGCTTATTGCACAGTGGAAGGGGACTGTAAGCCAGCCTAGTGCTCAAGAGATGGTCGTGCAGTCAAGGGCAAATGAATTGCAGCAGCTCTGTGCTTCACCATCCATCAGTAGAGCTGCAACAACTACTCAGCTGCGGGCTTTTAACCTGCCCTGGTCACACAGTGAACTCTGTTAGTTAAACCTCAATAAAAGACATTCTCAGAAAATACAGCAAAGGCTGTTCCAGTTCCCAAGCACTACAGGGGCAGTCAGCTCCCAACACAGAAGATGCTCCGTGACTTTCTGGTATTCATTGAATTGTTCCCCACATCCTAGAGCAATCAGTGCAGAACTGGTCAGAAATTTTCAGGCAATATACCATTTCAGTAGAAGATGCTCTTTTGCTGAATCCAAACATTTTGTCAGAGATGCCATGTAAACTTCCAACACATCGCAGTGGGTCCGTGGGCATGGAGTCCAAGAGGGCTTACTGCATTGGAATCCTGTTTTCTTCAGGCTTTGCTAGCAAAGCTGGGCTTCCAGGCTCTGTGTTGGGAAACTCAGCATCTGGAAAAGCAGGCAGTGCTGGTGCCGCAGCAGCACACAGGAGCACACAGGAGCTTGAGAGCGCTCCAGATGGGACTACAGTGAGGGAGCGCAGCTGTGGAGCTGTGCAACACGCAGGCTGCCGCAGCTTGGGCATCCACGCTACCTTTTCTCTTAGAAACATCATGTGCCAGGAGTTCTGGGGTTTTTTTCCTCAATCCCAAAATTTCTGGGTTTGAGGGATTTGTAAACTTTTGGCTTCATTTTGTGATAAAATCAACTTTCAGAAGAAGGAGGTTAATGCATCACCAACAAAAACATTTCAGAGAATTGGATGTTTTTCATGACAGGACATTTGCAAGATTTGCCTTAGACTTTGGAGCTAGCACTGGTGCTGGGCTTCTCAAAGCAGAGGGAATGCTGTATTTCAGTCAGTCCTAGCCAGAGGACTCAACCCCAAAAGACTTTGTAGGTACTAAAGAAGTGAGCAAAGTTAATGATGGATAGAGCCACTGAGATATTAATTTTCAGAAGGAAAAATATTTCCAATTCTCTAGCCTCATCTTGCTGATATACAAGAAGCTGTATTAATTCTCAATAAAATTAAGAAAAGAATGAGGTGCCTTTTATATCAAAAAGCCTGTAACTACAATAGATACTGACCATGAATATAAATGGGAACATATACAAAATTAGGCCAGGCAAATTAGCTGGTGCTAAAAGCCTAGATATAGCCTGCACATGCCAAATGTTACTCTGGAGAAATCTTGTAATTGCTTTAAGGATAGGCTTAAGATACTGTAAGTAAAAGCCATTCAATAAGCAAGCAGAGTACATAGCAGGCAGCTACCAAGAATATCATTATGTAGAAAATGCTTCTTTCCATCTCCATCTAGTGGGTCAAACGAGCTATTGCTTTATCCCACAATGCTTTTATGGCATCACATGCGGAGATTTACCCTCATTGCATAACCAGCATTTCAGTCCCCTAATTCTTTCCCCATGGCTTTCTGCTATTCCCCTAGCTGCATCTCTCTCCCTGTCTCTCTTTTGATAACAAAAGAGTGATTCTCTAAGTTTCTCCAATTTGCTTAATAGTATTCATTGCACATTAGGGCCATTTTACAATGAGATTTACAGCAATGTCATGAATAGAGAAAATTGTTGTAAAATAACCATGGACAACATTATAAAATAGCAATAAAATCAGCAATAATGCACAGCTGTGTATTTATGTCTGCCACCTGTTCACTTCACTTTTTTTTTTTTAAGCTACCTCTAATCAGATCAACTAGTTCAGCAAAGGAATGATCTGATAATGTTTCACACAAAAGCAAAGGTCCAAATTTCATGCAGGTCTCCCAACCTTTATATACAGACACAGACAGACCGCAGTCACTGTACACATGTGTACATGTGCGTCAGGCACAGAAACATAGAAGGTGCATCACCCATATTGCTTATGCGTGACAGTTATCAAATAACCATCTCTACATGATACACATGCACAAAAACATACATGCACACGGAGACACACATGATAAATATACACCTGATCACATGCTCTAGGCACATATATCCACTGGCTTTGGCATTCAGAGTCCTAAACACCTGTTCCCAGACTGCGATCTATAGGTCCCATGCGGTGCAAAACTTTCTTGGCCATGGCCCGCAGAGACATGGCTGGTCATTAGGATAATTCCTTTGTGTAAGAAGAAAAAAGAAGATGTCAGCTTGATATCGCATCAGTCAGCGACAGTGGGTTCAGCATATCCCCACCACCAGATGATAACCAGTGGCCAAAGGGCATTCAGCCCAGCAGCCCTCATGTTGGGTGACAAGGGCTGAAGAATGCATAAATAGTGAGGCTGAAAGAGAGTAGGTTTGTCCTTTAGTCCAACTTCCAACCTGGACCATACATGATGGGCTGCACTTAATATTTCAGCTCTGAATATGCCTTCTACTTAGCGCTAGGATGGTTTGCCAAGACCATCCTTCTCCTTGAGCAAGTGAGAGTGAACTGAGACCAGCCACTACTTGCAGAGAGTGGATTTCATAAAATTTGCAACTTGCTTTCCACCTCTGCCAAACATTTCTACATCCAACACTCCAAAATAATTGCTGTGGGATCTGTGAACAGCCTGGTGCATTTAGATATCCCAATTTGCTTTATGGATCATTTTGTGATGAAGAAGGGCACAACAGCCACCTCACATAACTTCCAACCACCAGTGATAAAAAGCAGCCCTGTATGCTGTACCACCTAGGAGGAACATGTGAAAGGGTCTGTCAAAAAACATTTGGATTAACTATCAATAACCCTTCTTGTGCACACCACAAAACTCTCTGGAATGGAAAGCACATGGGCTGAATTTTAAATGTCCTATCCTGACACAGTCAGTGCTGTGGCAAACCATTAATGGTTACACTTAAGGCAGTTTTGTTTGGATGCTGTGGCTCTGCCTGTAAACGATGATGCCTGATTAACACACGTTTTTAATGGTCACCACTGAATTAGGAGGCATTTTTCATTGCACGGAGACCCAGTGGGCAAAACATTAGAAGAAACTGCAAATGAAAGCAAGTGTAGAGTTGGTGAAAAGTTTCAACTGAAATGCAGTTTTAACTGAACAACATTTCTCACTGTCCTGGTTTCGGCTGGGATAGAGTTAACTTTCTTCCTAGTAGCTGGTACAGTGCTGTGTTTTGGATTTAGTATGAGAATGATGTTGCTAACACACTGTTGTTTTAGTTGTTGCTAAGTAGTGCTTATCCTAAGTCAAGGACTCTTCAGTTTCCCATGCTCTGCCAGGGAGGAGGTGCACAAGAAGCTGGGAGGGAGCACGGCCAGGACAGCTGACCCAAACTATCCAAAGGGATATTCCATACCATAGGACACTCTCAGTATATAAACTGGGGGGAGTTTGTAGAGAGGAGTGGATCGCTGCTTGGGGACTGGCTGGGCATCGGTCAGTGGGTGGTGAACAACTGCATTGTGCATCACTTGTCTTTCTTGGGTTTTATTTCTTTCTCTTTTTATCATCTTCCTTTTCATTACAATTGTTATCATTATTATTATATTTTATGTTATTTCAATTATTAAACTGTTCTTATCTCAACCCATGAGTTTTACTTTTTTTTTTGATTCTCCTCCCCGTTCCACTGGGGCAGGGGAGAAGTGCATGGGTGGCTGCATGGTGCTTAGTTGCCAGCTGGGGTTAAACCATGACACTCACAATAAGGGCCTGCTTTCTGTGAGAGAAGGTGCCTCAGCAGGGATGCAGTGAGCAGGTCTCGTGCTCTCTCCTTTTTCCACCCGACAGGTTTTCTGATCCCAGTTCCATCTTCCATGATCTGTCAAAACCAGGTACCCACAGCGTGACTGCAGTGTGTCATGGGAAAGCAGATCCCCACAGGGAAGGGAATGGAAGAATACAGTACCTGAATTACAGCTCTTCTGAATTTCAGTCTTAATGATTTAAGTACCCCAACATTTTGGTTTTCCTCCTAAATATTTAATATATTTTCATTTTTATCAGAAAACTCCAAATTGTCCAAGTTTAGTAAAACTCAACATCTTCCAGCCAAGAGGCACAGAACAACTCTTAGTTAAACAAACAATAATGATATTATCACACAGCAAAACATCATACAAAAGAACTGCTTGAAGCCATATTAGCCCTGATTTTATTCATCACTGAGCCAGACGTGGAGGGAGTGAGGCACGAGTTATGCTCCAGGACCATTAGCAAATGCTTTCCTTTCTCTGCTCCTCAATTTACCCACCTCTGCCCTGGGCATAATGAAGTTTTCTCTAACTCACAAGCTTCGAGGCTAAATACATTAATAATTGTACACTCTTCCCTCAGTAGCTAGATGAAAAGGATATAGAAATTAAAACAATGTGTACAAGATTACTATAATAGGGATGATATGAAAGCCCTTGTGGAAGTGCTTGAAGGCCATTGGATAAAGTCATTCAGTGATGACCCTAAAGCTATAATGAGCTTCTCATCTTGTACAGCTTCTCCAACTAATATAATGTGATGGTGAAAAAAAGGAATATCAGGCTTTTGTGGACCGAAGCCTGAAGGCAAATCTTTCCTTATCAGAAGTTCTGTAGGTCAAAATGGGATCAAGAATCTTCATCACTCGCAAGCAAATAATTACCCCAAAGGTGAAAGACAAGTAACTGAGGACCCATCCAAATTACATGGAGCTAGCACAGCACAAAGCAAAAGATTTCTAATGTGGTGATCTTTCTCATGGTTATTTGTCACAAGTATTCCTTTATCTGACGGTTTCTGAGGAAAAGAGAAGGATCAATTCTGGCAAAGAAATCTCTACCCTTCAGTTGAATTTTCAAAGCTATGATAGATCATATGGACATTGTATAGAAATGAAAAGAAGGTCAGAAAACACATGCAGCCGAACAGTTAGTGTTGCGTTTGAGATGCATGAAGGATCAAGCAATGATAAGCTGGATACTGTGTTGAAGTTAATAGGAAAGTACACAAAGCAATAATGAAGCATATACTTCAAAAGCATGACCCCACTCCTGTCCACAAAGGCACACAAATTAAAACTGAAGTTTGCAGTAAAGCTTGTGAGGACTCTATGTGTGCAAGAAGGGGGGACGTAGAAATTAAAACCCACCATTTTCTACTATTTAAATGTCACCGTTCAAAAATCTGTAGGAGAAAAGAATCAATCCACCTCACTGCTTCTAACAAGAGCTTTCTTAATGCAAAAACCTTTTATTTTTTATTTTTCTTTTCAAATTTAAAATTCTTACAGCATCTTAAGTTTCAGACATCTCTCTTCTGCACAAAATTATCTCACCAGGGCTGGGGGTGGTTCAAGGTACGTTAAAAAAAAAAAAAAAAAATCAATGAAATTCATTTCACCATAGCCTCTAGTCTTTAGATACCGTTCCTTAGGCAGACAGCAAGCGACCTGACCAATTTCAGCCACCTAATATACATGACTCCTGCTCTTTGGTGCTACCTCTTGCACACATAAGATCACAGATGCATAGCACTGGGGTGATATGAACAGGGCATCGGAAGATGGCTTAACTGTCCACAAAGCATATGATAATAAAGACACTTAACGCTGAGTTACGTAGCCTGCTAGCACCGGTGATAAATTACAGCTTGTGACAACATGCTTCTCTAAGTTAGCAAATCACAGCTTTATTGCTATTTTATATGGCTGCTGCAGGGGGAGGCATTTAAAAGCTTAGGTCAACATCAACCATTTTTAGAAGTGACAGACATCCACAGTTAAGAGGAACTTAAGCTGCAAACTCAGGTCTTCAGAGTCAGGCCATAAATGCGCTTCTCTGGACAGACACCCAAAAGTGGAGGCACTCAAACCCAAAAGCTACAGTTGGAATAGTTGGCCCAGGTGTTTATTTCTCCCTGACTGTCCCATTTTTTTTTACTGAGACCAGAAGATGGACCAGCCAAGAATGGATGAGTAAATATAGCACTCTGGGCATTTTGTCATTCCAATCATGTTCTCAATGAGTATGACATCATTTCTTATCACAGCAGGCAAGATCCTGAGGGAAGGAAGAAACTAACAACTTTGACACATGCCAAGGATCTGATTCACCCTTGCTTCACACCAGCTTTCTGTCCCACTGCAATTCAGTCAAAAGCTGTGTGAATCAGACCTGACTTTTACTGGGGATCTAGCTGGCTGTTTATTTCTAAAACAAAATAAAACATGGTGTTTATAGTTATGCTCCTGCCGCCATGAAGAAAACTCAGAGTTGTCTGCAGACCAGATCTGAAAGGGACAGATTTCTCCCTGTTGCAAAGTCACCAGGCTGCTGAAGGCAATAGGGTCTGGATCTGCCTTAAGGACTGCAGAGATGACTTAACTCAGTCCACCTTCATCCCACTGCTTAGTTCCTTCTCCATTACATTTTTTACCACCTTGTCAAAAGCTACAGATTTTGTCTAGCAAGCACAAGCCAAGGGTCACAGCTCCCCTTAGGGGTTCAGCTACTGAAAAAAAGTGGCTTTTTTTCCATTTTTTTCCCCTCTGGTAACTTCTCATCACACACTGGGTTGTCTCCAAGGTCCTCCCCTATCCTGCAGGGCTGACTATCATTTGCATCCTTGTCAGAAACACAAGAAATATCTGCAACCATTTTGAGGCAACAAGGAGTGAACCTGACAGATTTCAATGAATCGGATGTGTCCCTGTCACCACAGGTTGCAATAGCGACACAGAATCCCAAAGCCAGTAAAATTCAAGGTAACTTGGTGTAACCCACATGTGTAAAAAAAAAAAAAAAAAAAAAAAAAAAAAAAAAAAAAAAAAAAAAAGAATAGGAAGGGAGAGGACCAGGCAGAAAAGAGGGGGAAACATACTTACCTGAGAACTGCTATCAAAAGCCACCACACAACCTGCAGTCTACCACATGCACCTAGATGTCACTCGTAGCATGGGCTTGCTGTTGTCTTCCTCCTCAATGTAACTGCAGCTCTGACTCTCAAAAGTCCCTCTCCTCCTTTTCCCCTTAATCACGAACCTTAACCACATGGAGTAAACAATGATCTTGGCCTAGTTTGCAATGCTTAGCTAAGATCTGTCTGTATCTAAGTGCTATGTCAGTGTATTTGCTGTAGGTATTAAGACAGTTAGTCATCTCTGCTGCTGAGCCTACAGCAATATTTTTACAACTTCAAAGGCCCTTACAGAGAATAATATCTTTTGGGTAATTAAATCAGGATATAATGTAACAAAGGTTTTTTTTTTTCTTCTTTTCCTTGAGTTTCTGCTTTCATAACCTAATCAGGCATTTTACTGGGTGAAACATCTCTATTAAGCCTCTCATTTCTCAGCCACACGATACAAAAACAGGATGATAATTGAGGCTGCATAATTGATGTGTGCAATGACAGAATATAGAAAAGGGCTCCATTAGCCAGGTCACATCATTAGCATACATTACGTTCAACAAGATTGCTCTCTTCACCTCCTATTTATTAATGGGTTAATCCAGTCCCATCAGCCTGAATACATCATTGTTTAGGTCCTTTCCTGTAAGATGCAGTAGCTCAGTTTTACATTAGGAAAGAATTGCTGCCAAGGGCAATAAAATCCCGTAAGTGTCAGCGTTGCAGTGGTGCTGTTTGCAGAAGCTCTTGGTTCCCCTAAAAGCCAAGGCTGCAATAAAGTCTGCAGCACCAACATGTCCTTGGCAGCACAGGCCTAAACAGAGAGGGAACTCCTGCAAGGACACATGTGAGTTGTTGCCAGACCAGACCACACATGGACTCCGCGAATGATCCCAGCATCTAGTCTGTCTTCAATTTCCTGTCTTGGTTACCACGTTTCTCAGCAAGAAGAGGGAGGTTATTTCCTCTCCCACTGTCACTGACGTAGAGGTACTAGCTTCTGTATCATGTTTCAGTCTTATACGTGCTCTGCCTCCCTAGAGTGGTGAGGATACCTGGTTACTGCATTGACTATGTCCTTCGGTGAACGTGCCCAAAGAATTTGCTGTGGGGTTGAATGCAGCTGCCCATCATCCCAAAAGCTCTGGAAGAGTTCACATCTGCTAGCACTGATGCAAAGGTAAAAGCCTGATCTCCCACAGTGCTCTGGTAGCTGCTGGAGGGAAAAGCTGTTCCCAAAGACAAAACAGAAAAACCTTTAGGTGCTGCAGGGGAGCTTTCTACTTTGGTTATACCATGATGGTAGAGAAACTGGCCTTATAAATTTGGTATTTATTTAGGTGCCTTAAGTTAACCTGTATGAATACCCATGATTAATTCACTGAGCATGGCTGTCCAAAGAATAGATGGTGTTAGTGGAATAATTCAATTGTCACAAGCAAAAAATGAAATGGGATCCCTAATCCAGGACTGCCTGCCACTTTCCTCCGTGTCTGAAGCCCAGTGCCTGGTTACAAAGTCCCTTGGGACTTCAAACCTGACAATTCAGAGTCAAGTCTTGGCCAACTGAAATGTTCATTCCTGGCTTATCTTTTTGCAATAACCCGTGCATGACATCCCAAACTGCTATTATTACTGTACCTTTTCAGTTTATTTTTTAGCACATGGAGGGATCAACTGATCTCAGAGCTCCCTTGTGCTAGACATGATATGGGTAGCCAGATAAAGGACAGAAGAAAGCAAGCACTATTTTTCCCATTTTACATCTAGGTTCAAAAAAACCTATGTGACTTGTCTAGTCACACAGAAAATCTATAAAAGAAAGGAAGTAAAGACAGATATTTTTTATTGTAGCCGTGCTCCTTACCTGTGCTAATTAATCTGCCTCAAGGCAATAATTATCCCCTTCCTTTCCTGGCGTATCATGCTCCCCTCCACCAGAAACAGAACAGAACCAGTGAGGCCAATCTCTCAGCTTAGGCACGATTCACTTACTGTTCCTTCAGGAAGAAAACAGTCTTTGTAAATTGACTTTTTCTTATTCTGGGAATCTGCAGATCAAGCTATTGCGTTGCTTGTCTGAGTGACACCTCTACAATACAGACACTACCAAGACCACACAGTTAATCATCGCTGCCAGGTGCACTTCTGCCTAACAGTGCAGCCTTCTCGACTTAGCTACTTGAGTAGAGTAGATGCACAAAACATTCTCATTTTCATATCTCATTCAGAAAATGTCACAGAAAGACTTCTGCGCTCGAAGCTGGTGATGCATTGATATATTTACTAGCGTATCATCATCAGTACTGTGGCTGAGACATGAACATAATCAATCTGCTGTGTTGGATCTTTCAGACATGTTAGAGTTATGTTAATAAGACAGCAGGTTGTCAGCTTTTCTAGTGAAGTACCAGAGTATTTTTTTTAACACCTAATAGTAGCAACTCAGAGTTCAGAAGCTCTGGAATAAAATAAATGCTTGTATCTCTTAACTAGCCTTTCACTCATACACCTATTCTTTTCTGAGGGTTGGTATGGGATACAGCACAAAATAATTACTCTGAAGACCTCCACTAGAGCAAAGCTCTCATACCAACAAGCAAATGGAGCTTTCCACCTATCCAAGATGCTGAATTAAACCATATACAGTCCACAAAAGTCTTCAAGTGCCATTGTAAAGTAAAAAGGAATTTATATAGTCTTGTTTTAAATGAAGTTGGCATTGTCATTCCAGCTGGTATAAAAAGGGAAAGGAGGATCAAATATCCCCTTTGTTGCTGGACCCTCTCCCCTAGTCCTCCATCATGAACTTGATATAACTGTTTTGCTGCAAAAATATTCTCCTACATTCAGCTAGCATAAACTATTTGTCTATTTTATATTTATCTTTAATGTGTATCTTTTAAATAATTTTCATTCTGCTTTTGATCAAAAATAGTTCATATCCAAAGCCAAATAAATCCTCACTGAAACTATTTTCCCTGTGAAAACTCAATGATTATCAGAGCTGAAATGGCAATCAGCATGAAATAGGACTGCCTGATTTCACTCTTCAACCTGTGCATCTTGATTCAAATCTCTGCCTAGGCCAGCTGATGACAAGGGAATTGCCCCAGGGCTACCCAGCACCACCCACATCTGAATCTCTCCAGCACTGCATTGACTGAGCACTCCATCAACATTCAAACTACAAACCCTGCTCTGGTTTAAGACAGGATTTACTCAGCAAATTCTGGCTGATTTGCATGGCAGGTGGCCCAGGGACTGACTGTGAAAAAATTCAGAATCTGAAGGTTTGGCTTGTCCTAGAAAGGGTAGATTGGGGTGCGAACTGCCAGTCCTGACTAAACAACCATATCACCAACAGAGCTGTATGCAGCAGAAAATAAGTGAGGCTGGATGCACAGCTCCATCTGCCTTCTCCCCTCTTCTGAAAGGAGTAAGCAACCAAGCCTATTTATTTTCCCATATGTGCAAGACCCCATGTACTCACATCCTGGAGATGGCTATAAAGAGTTGGGATTTCTTACTCCCACATTGAGTCAGATTTTAGTCCTGAGGAGAGTGGGTTTAATCTCTGGTAAGGTCAGCATAGTTTACGCAGAAAAAAAGAGAGAAAGGAAAGGGCTCTTTTAATTGCATTAATTATGATACATTCTCTTTTGTTTCTGATGACTGTTGCATTTTAGGATCCAGGAATGGTATCACTGAATTTTAATCAGAGATCTGAACAAGCTACTGAAATATGATTAGTTTTTCTATCTGACACTGTGATTACTGCTTAGGAGACATCTGCTGTTGCATAAAATCAAATCTTCCTTTTCTGTCTTCCATTGTGTCAATGCGGGAGCTTTTATCTTTTTTTAAAGTAGGTGGAGACAATCTCACGAAACACCCCAGCAAGGAAGCGTGCTCAGCCTTTAGCACTGCATGCCCTCCAACAACACTTTCATACACCCCTCTGATGGTTTTTGCCCTTTGCAAGACCTCTAGGCTGACAGATTGCCCGCTTGTGCAGTGGGGAAGAAAGCTTTATCAGTGTGCGTGCATTTGCATGCACAGAATGCGGCCCCTTTCTGTATTGCAGTGGGGCTGCCAACTCTTCCCGTTCTCGTGGCTCGACTCTTCTCATTGTCCTTGTGACACCTGGTCACAGGAATCAGTTGAACAGCCTACAGCTGGGTCTCTGTTCCTGCTAGCTAGCGTGTGCTGCTGAAACGCTCCTTCAAAACAAAATATGTCGCTCTCATCTATGCAGGTGAAAAGGCCTTTTTCAAGATGACTTCATCAGAGGGCAGATGGTGGCTTTAGGCTACATGTTAAAAGACTGATCTTGTGAGGTGTTGATCTCAACCAGGGTTGAGGGCAGCACTCAGCACCTTGCAAAGACAGGATCCAGAAACTAAAGGTAGCAGCAGAGGGGTAAGAGAGGGAGAGAAGAAGAAAAGAAAAAAACAAGAAAGAAAGAAAGAAAAAAAAAAAGGTGGTATTTTTCACATCTGACCTCAAAGCTGCTGGGACTGCTGTGAGGTATTTTTCCCACTCAGGTTAGTCTGTTCTAAAAGGCTGTGGGCATCAAAGAGAAAACATTATAAAATATCTGTCTTCCACTCGCCTGCATTTTGCCTGTAATAGGTCTCCCACTTACACTGTTATTTTTTCCCCCCTCATCTCACCATAGAACAGAGGACGGCTGCTCACAAAGCTCATTAATATGCATAAAGTGCAGTATAATTAGTTGCCACAGGTAACCCTTCTATAACTGTGTGAATTGAGCTAATGTGCAAATATATGAAGCACTGCAAGTAGGATGGTGTAAGTAAAAGTCCCCCATTTCATAAAAGGAAATATTTGAATAATATGCAAATGCACTGGATGTTATTAACAGGATGTCAAGGTTTGACAGTCCATGTTATTGTGGAAATAAATGAGTTTTGACACAAATAACTTAGATATGCATTGATTTTTTGCGCAAACGTTGTAATGAGATGTTATGTATTGTAGTGCAGGTTTATACAGATTTTGATGACTATTAGGGGAAAACATAACAGTGGATCAATTATTAATGTATTCATTAATATTCTCCAATGTGTAACAATAATTATTTTCTTTCTTTTTTCCCACCCCCCCTTCAAAATGCAGTTCCTTTTGCATTTTTAATATACCTGCTTGAAAGTATACAGAGCAGAGTCAATATAGCATTCAAATCATAGATGTCGGGAAAGATGAAATTGTTCCAAAAGTAAAAGAGACTATACCTAACAACCACTGACAAACACTACACAAATTCTCCTTATACTCTGAATTTCTTCATTATAACTCCCTGGAGGAGGCATTAGCTTCTGTTCTTTCAAGGAACCCAGTTTACATGCTGAAGCCCATCGTCAGGTCAACACTTCCTAATGTTGGTCAGTGAGCTTATGTGAATTTCCATTGTGCTGGCATTTGCTCCTGAGAGGCAGAGGAAAGATGCATCCAGAAAGCATTCAATGCCTAAGGACAAACATCTGCTGAAATAGCTTGCCGGCCAAGTTCACCAACAGGGGAATCTGCAGTTGATCCATTCTGTTGAACCTGCCAGATGTCCCTTTTTTGTGCCATCCCGTCCTGATTTTTAAAAGGATTGTCATAGAGTCCCAGTAGGTGTTTTGGAGTCCTGCATGGAAGGACTGTCAAAGCCCTGCTCGCTGTACTGACTGCCACATTTCAAAGAGTGCTCCAAAGGGCATTAGCGCGTGGAAGGGGACAGGCACATCAGCATGGGCAGCCCAGCAGCAAGAAATCCTGAGCTGATGGAAAGTGGTACAGATTTAGCTTGACTCATTTTGGCTTTCTGCAATGCTATTTCCATTACACTGAATTTGCACAGCCATTTGCACTGGTGCAAAGACAATGCAGTAGGTATGAAATACTCCTTCACGACAATGACCACAGGAAAGTGTCCAAAAAGGCCAATTAATTTTTAAGGATGAAGATAAATGATGGAGCCTTCATTTCATTAAGATATTAATTTATCTGTCACTTGAAAAAACTTATCTGTGCAGTAAATCTTACTAATTTGTAGGATCTTCTCTAATATTCTCAGGTTAAGATGTTCTGGCCTTGAAAGGTCACACCATAACAGGATCAGACACAGAAGTGAAACAATATTTCTAGACAAACTTTTTACCAGTCATTTCATAAACAGTAACAAAGCAGCAGTTGTTCTGGAATGTGGCCATTTGAAGAGTAGTCAAGCTTCTGAGTCTTGTCCTTGGCAATTTTCAAGAGAAATTGCATGATTTGGGGGGTGGTCAAGAGAGCTGCTTCTCTCAGGTTAAGCTGGCAAGTACTGCTGAAGGGTTTTTGGCTTCTTATGAAAAACGGGCACAATCCACTTCTTAAGTCATCCGAAAACACACTTTGCAAAATTCCCCAACTTTGCAGAAATACAGGACACACGAAGCTCGGTCCCTCCAGCGATATTCCTGCCACATAGAAGAGAAACTCCTTGCTGCTCGGTATTAAGTTTATTAAAAGGTATTGGGAAATATATTCTGACCTGTAGAGTGTGGAGGCAAGTGAAGATGTTCTGTTGAACTTTCTCCATAATAGATGGGATTCATCTCACTTAACTTTAGCTCAGTTTAACAGCCTCTTGTCTCTGGTGATTCATCCTAAATAACTAAACATACCTCGAGATAGCCCTCTCCCTCTCTCTCAACTGGCAATAGGTGAAGCCTGGATGAATAGCTCAAACTTGATGCCAACTTTCAGACAACTTTCCTGTATGGCTGCTGAACTGAATGACCCAGCAACTTCCAAGACCCTTGTAAGACTGGGGAACTGTGGCAAGTAAACGTCTTTAAGCTGATCAACTATGATTAAAAAATACTGCACTAGGACCACAGTTAAATAAACTGATGAGTTCATGAGGAGCTTGACATTTATTACGCTTTCTCAGACTCTAATCCGAGACAGAAGTTACTCCTGGAATACTAAAAGTTTCACTACGGTGTGACAAGAGAGGCCATACTGTCTATTTAGTCCTGCAATATTGACCACCATGACTAGGTTTAATTGCTTTTAAACTATGACATGAACAAGTTAATGCAAGAAAATAGCCACAGAGAACTAACCTAAGTCTGGATACCCCAAGTCCTGAAAGTGAAGAAGGAAATCCAACACCAGACTTTAAATTGTGGCTAAAATCACGGGTCTAGAAGAACTAAGCACGTTTGCTAATCGTGTGCATGTCATAAATACTGTGATAGCTAGAGATTCACTGCTTAAAACACTCATTTTATACAGCCAATTAGCATGCTACCTAAACCATTATCTAGCATTACTGTGGGTATCACAGTGCACAATGAAGACATTCATGTAATTATAACATGATCCAGATGACCTTTCGTACCACAGGTAATACATTGCACCTCTTACAGTGTCTAATACTGGCCAATGGACTTGAGACAACCCTGAACTGTTAAGCTATGGACAAGATTTCAAAAGTGTTTCCAGCCTTCAAGCATCCAAAATAATAAGTCATTTGAGGTCTTGTGTTTTCAAGAACAGGTACTTATTTTCAGGGGCAGATTAGATGCCTGAACATTTGAGGCTTTTGCTTTGGAGATAATAACTCTCTGATGGATTTTGCTCACAGACAGTCATCATCACTGGGTAAGTGAATCTGAAAGCAGCATGAGTGTATAATTGACTGCACACTAGGGTCTTTAACTCAGCATGGCGATGTAACCAAAGAACAGTGAAAAGCTTCAACTGCCGAGAAAAGGAAATATTTTCCTTAGCCCATAAAAAACAGTCCCCCAAAACTGCAGGCTTAAACTCAAAGCCAAGGTTTCACACATGACTTCTAAAGCTAACAAACTCCCTACAAATCATTCCCCTTTTCTCTTAGATATTTTAAAAATTCCAATATCACTCTCATACACAGATGAAAATAAAGCTGTCCATTCCTACTAATACCAATACTTTTATAGGCATAAAAGAACATCTCCTGTGTTTATCATTTGCATTTATTTATAAATCTGTTGTCTCCCATCTGTGGGTAGCATCACATGTTGCATATTTGTGTAATGCAGCAGAAGAGAATAACTGGGATTCCTGCTAGAAAACCTAAAGAAATCATTTCATGTTGGTTATTTCCAAGCCAATAATAATACTGTACAAAAATACAGCACTTTTCCCACAGCAATATTATGAAGTCTGTAAAAGATCATGTCCCAAGGAACAGACTGACAGCTCAGAATTAACCCAGGCAATGCCAATCAGAAACAGAAAATACTTTTGAGTAATAACTCCTACTTATTACTTTGCACTTTTTGGAGGGAGATTTTCAAGTATTTTTTAAAAGAGGGAAAAAATCTTGCCTGCTCTTTACAGGTGTGGAAATCAAAGCAAGGAGAGCTGAAGTGAACTGCCAGTGATCATCCACATGCAAAACAGGGACAGATCAAAGTCTTCTGGTCATCTCTAAAGTGAGCAGTGAGCAACACCGCAGCACGCTGTAGGGCTCTGGTCCCCACTCATCCAGTTAGGGCACCTGACAAGGATACGTTACAGCTTTTAATATTCATGAACACACATTTCTTTTGTTCAGTAGAAAGCAAAGTGCAGGTAGGGACAGAAGACCTGGGGAGCGATGCACAGCTCATTTTTGCCCCCGTATGCAGCTTGGAAGCACACCTAAGTCTGGCAGCTCAGAGGTGCTCCCAGGTTTCCACAGACTGGTGCCTCTCAGCTGCTTCTCCATACAGCTCACCAGCCAACAATATAACCCTTAAGCTGCCTTGTCTGATTTGAAGAGACATCTGACTCACTGTTTGCTTTACCTGAGGCATCTCTCCTCCTACTTGTCATAGTGATATGAAAATTGAGGCTGTTTCTAGTCAGTGATATCATTATCACCATTACAGCTCCATCATGGAAAGAAATAATGTTCCTTCATCCTAGCAAGGACTGGTCCATAGAGACCTACACATTTTTTCCCCTGCTGAATCACTCTAATTTGCTGTGTCCGAGGCTGAGTGAAGAGGATTATGATCACTGTATTTTCAACATCCCAGTCCATCCTGTGGCTCCTAGACTGTTTCAGATCTCAGGTCAAATGACTTGATTTCCATGAGCTGACCCTCAGTTTTCCCTGTGGCTTGTGTCAAGGTACACCAAGGCAATTGCATGCACTCCATGAAGGGTGAAAAAGCTGTCAATGGGATTCCTCTGAGGAGGAGTTTCCAGAAAAGAAAGGATTAATTCAGAGCATCAAGAAATACTACAAGACTCTCCACTCTATCCTCCTTTCCCATTGTAGCTGCAGTACGTAGTTACAATAGACAGAGCCTTGTTCTACAGAAATCGGCACAAGACTGTGAATCTCACCAGGGCCATTCCCCTACCTGCGTAATTTCTTACAGAAGGGTCATGGATGACAGGCAATCAGACAGCTAGGGACAAAACTTTGATCCATAAAGAGACTTTTTAGATAATTTCTAATTATTCAGTAGAATAAAATACAAAAAAAAAGCTATCTTTTAATCCAGATATCAAGTCTGTGAGAAGATGTCTGGTTTCATTCAATTTGAGCTGGATTTTTTTTTCCTCCTTTTACTCTCTCCATCCTTAGTTCAGAACCAAAACAGTGACAGGAAAAAAAAAAAAAAAGGAGAAAAAAAAAAAAAAAGGCCAGTGTACAGGGAGAAAAAACAGGAACTGAAAACCAGGCCAGAAAGATATATCTTTTCCATTCAAAATTTCTTCTTTAAAAGTAAGCAATCAGTATGTTTTGAACATTTTTGAACAATTTTTTTCACAAAACAGATTTACCTTTTATATCAGCTCCAACAGACAAGCAGACAGATAGCTGCAATCCTCTATCTGAAAAGCCTTGCTCAGGTTCTTGCCCTCTCTAATGTGATTGCCAATAAGGAGTGACAGTTGGTACCATCTGCAGCACTGTTTTTTTCTGATTTGAATAACTTCTTAGACTTCCTATGAGACAAACAGGTCATTTCAGATTAGACATCAAACTTCACCACCTTTTGGTCACTTCTGCCCTGGGTCACATTTGACTAAAACCTGTCACTTGCAAGACATCTATCAACAGGTTGTGCCTACCTCCAAAACCAGCAAGTTCAAAAATGCATGTGGTAAACCACAGACTGAGCCCCTGTATATTTTAAAATACTTATTTAGATGAAGGAGGATATTTAAGGAAACTTTTTAGGGCCCTTTTTATTAGTCTACTACTTCACAAGAAATTTGTTTTATTTGCGGAGGGGGGGAATTTGAAAAAAAACTAATATAAACAAAAGGAAACTATATTAAAAAGGGTGCTAAAATTCAGTGTCAGGCATAACAACACATGGTAATATAATGTGGAAGTGCAGTTCAGACAACCTTTTTCCCCTTGCTTATCAGATGAATGATATATGGCCCTCCATTAAAGTGCTTGCACAGACAGGCCTCCAAGGTCTTGCCTTCAGCTCATTCAGTAAGTGCAAAATAAGGGAATCAAGAACACCAGAGCACCAAATGTGAATATTTGCAAAGATGTAAGGACTGCCCATGTAATGAGATGCCTGCACTGTGCACAACGAAGAGTCACAAATTTGAGAACACAAATCATGTGGCTTTATACAGTTAAACAATTCAAGAGTTATTCCTATTTAGAAGCTGATAAACTCAGAAAACATTGACAATACAGAAGTAGGAGGATGCCTGCAATGTCCTGTTTGCCCAACATTCATGCATTACCATGTTAATAGGGCCCCCAAAAAGTTAGTTTGATGATGCTGGAATAGACCTGCCTTGCTTTCGTGACTGGCTGGTCCAGGGCCCGTTTCTAGGACTGGCTACAACCATCAGATGTCTCCGCTTCTGCATCTTTAACATCACACATCACCGTTAACATCACACTTTGTCTTGGTTCAGTGTCTCACCCTGCTATTCTACCTAATTTCAGACCATTTCCTTTTTATTTCTAAAGTGAAAACTAACTCAGTCATCTGAAGGCACTTCATATGAGACTGCTTAATAATTTTTAAAAAAAGAGTTTAATTGCTTAGGCCAAATTCTCAAATGTGTTTCAATACCTTCAACATCAAATTCCACATTCTTTTGTGGACTCAGGTCTAACTCACTTGAAAGCCTGGACTATGAAAGAAGAGAAAGGAGAATGACTACTTAGGCCTGTATAATGCATAGGGCCCCTCTCTTCCATGCCTGACAAGAGAACACCAAGGAATAAGTATGTTTTTCAGAAAAGCTTCTTGTCTTGATATGGAGACAAGAAAAAATATTTCACCATTACCCTTAACTTGCCACCGCTTATTTACCCTTGTTGAGATAAACATACGCCTGAGTCATTTCACTTCAGCATCCAAACACTGGTTCTTGTTATAACTTCACCAATAGATTAAAGAACCTCTTACAAACTAGCATTTTCCTGCTGTGGAGGCACTTAACACTGAAGACAAGTCATCTCTCAATCTTCTTTTTGATAAGCTAAAAAGATTGAGATTATCTCATAGCAAAGCATTTTCCCCAGCCCTTGTATTACTCCAGGCATCTCTTTTCTGCATCCTCTCCTATTTACCAGTATATTTTTCAGAATACAAGCACTAGAACAATCAGATAAAGTGCAGTACCATTGGCTGCCTAAAGACAAGGGTGAAGTTGCCTTCCCACTTCACTGCCACCCTGATTAAATATCCATGAATCATGTAGCCCTTGCAGAATTAGCACAGAAACAGGGGGACTCTGTAGACACATCCATAGAGAAGCACAAGTAAATGAAAGCTAGATGGTGTCACATATTCTCATGGATTCATTTAAGGTTATTAAAAACTATATATTCTTGTGTATGGGATCTACTTTGCTGTAATAACCAAACTGCAACTCCAAGAAGGAATTTGCTTCACGACTCCCTTTTTTTCTGAACAGCCTTGCTGGAACTATATGCCGACTTTTTGTACTGACATTGTTACATTCCCTTTTTTAGCGGTGGACCGACAAACATGTATCTTAATCGTGTTTTCATGGCTGCTTTTACGGTTTAATGGCGTGTTATAGTTTCAATGGTCACCAATTGAATGGGCCTTGTTGGTTTATGAAATAGCTGTTAATATTAGATTGCGCAGTTGGGAATATTACAGTGTGCACTTGTGCATTAAATATTAATTTGTCTGGTGAGAGCTGAGACTATTTGAAGTGTAAGAATTGAAATTTGGGCAGGGCTTCAGCGTGTTGTTGCCAGTGGCTCAATGATGTATGCAGTGTGCGCTAGCCTGAGTCTTTGGGGTACCACAGCCTTCAGTTAAGGCCCTTGGCCTATATTTTCCATTTTGTCCTTGTTCATGATGAATACTGAAATAAAGACATACAGATTTCTATTGCACGTTCTTTCTTTTAGCTATTCCAGAGCTTTTTCCAGATGATCAATCTATCCTTGCTCAAAGTGGGTCATGCAACACAGTGGCAAACGTAATTTTTGCTGCCAGAAGCCTCTTCATAGTAAACTATGGGTCCCTGAGGATAGTCTATTGCCGGTGTATACTCCTCTTTTGTGTAATTCTTATTAGAACAGTCAACATAAGGTTGTACTGATCTCTCAAGTATCATCAAATGAGATACAGGGGGGAAAAAAAAAAAAAAATCAACCACAGGAAGTACTCACATTGAAAGGGTTTGTTGTATATGTCAATGTTAAGCAGAAATGGGATGGATGCATGTGAATAACTCATGAATGAGCAATTTTTAACTTAGTACGAGTTGCTAATATGAAAAACTTGTGCAACAGCATAGATATTGAAAGTCTTTTTACTGCCCAGATATCAGTGGGCACACTGTAAACTAAATACAGAGATGAACCCATGCCACAGCTAAAAATTAACATATTCCATTCCATAAACCCAGAATCTTGTTTTTAGTAAAATAAATACAAAATGAAGAGCTGAGTGAAATTGTTCAGAGTTCACTGAAATTAGCTAACATGAGTTAAAAATGGACTTGGTGCCTTGGCTAATCCATGAGTTATTTCTTCAGCTGTATTCCTTCTGGTGTTTACCCATTTGTGAATGATCTGAATCCTGTTAATGTAAAATCCATAACCTACCAAAGTGTCTGTTAGACTGTGGAACACCTGAGACATGTCCCTTTACCACATCAAAGTTCTGCCTGACAGTCAAAGTTATTTCAGGGTGGTTTTATTACCATTATTTCTTATTTACTTTGTTTGGCAGGGAGCTGGGACAGCACAATCAATATTGGGGGCACAATTCTTCCAGAAAAATATAGACAGCTCCTCAAGTCGCAAATGTGTACCTTGGTAACTTTACATACAGTCCAACTGACTTCCTGCAGACTATCTGCATGGTTTACATTACACATGAATACACATTGGGAGAGTCAGAGTATATTATCCTGGAGATTGCAGAGGAGTAGGACATTTCTCTGACTCAAACCACTATATATTTAAAAGCTTCATAGTATTTTACTCCAAAGACATTCAGTGCAGCCTCTCTAGCTGTAAAGTAAACTTTACAATGCATGTTAGGCTGCTCTGCTGAAAAGCAGTTTGCAAAACTGTGTGAAGTAATACCATTAGTGAACTTCTGGAACTTGCTGCCACAGGAGGCTGTCTGTAGAGGCAGACAGTATCTGTAGAATTTAAAGGGATTAGAGAAAACCATGGACAACAGGTCCGTCAAAGGGGTAGGCAGGAATGTACCCTCTAACATCTTTAATCCAATGATTATAGATGCTGGAGGCATTTGAAGGAAAAGGGCTGCAGAAGGTGGCTAGAGTCATGCACTCCTCCTGGACAACAACTTTTGGGGGCAGGCTCAGACACCCAAGCTGGATGAATGATTGGTCTGACCCAAACTGTATTTCTTAAGTCTGTCTTAAGTTTATCTCATAGCATTTTTTAATTTTTTTTTTTTTTTTTTTTTTTTTTACCTTGCAGTTGAAGCCATTTTCAAGGCACTCAGACCTGACTGTACTTAATAGGAGTAGTGTGCTCCTGCCAGTATTAGGGGGAGCCTTATGGTGAATGATCCCAGCATGGCTGCAGGTGGCTTAAATATCAAAAATGCAATAGCAGTAGCAACAGCAGTACTGCCCACTTCATCCAGTTTTATGTCACTTCTGGGGTTTCTGATAGAGTTCAGGACGCACACAGAATATGCAGAGACCTCATACAGCTGCTCTGATTTCTCTCTCCGTCTGGTGAGTCAAAGTCCCTCTCAGAGGAGATCTCTCAAGGACTACTATTTCTCTGATATTTCCTGATTAGCATTTCCAGGAGCAATTTTGCTTTATAAGGAAATTCAATGAATAGAGTTACTTGCTTCCCATGTTTTCAAAAGTGACTGATGATTTTGAGTACCTCTGTTTGCAGCTGGACACTTTAGGATGTTTTAAAGAGCCCTCAATTTTAGAGGTCAGATGTTCTATAGAGTGGCAAACTTTTGCCCTCTCTCCAGCACCTCAAATTGTGCACTCCTCTCTGCCAAGAAAGGAAACAAAAATCAACCGCCTTTGGAAAAATCTAAAACTCAGATTTTGAGATGAAGCACAAGAAGAATTAAATTAGAGTTGCCAGAGAGGAAAAACTTCAATACATGCCTTCAGGTGAGCAGATACTTCAGTCCTGATGAAACACATGGCTTTATCTCAAACACACCTTTGACATTTCTAGTGTATGTGTTTGGGTGGGGATGGGTGTAAAACAGAGCACAGTTCCTGTAAAAAATGGAAGCAGACTTCAGAGCTCGATGGGAAACACATGGTGACACCAGATAAAAGAGACAGACAGAAAATAAAAAGAGCAAAAATTCTGCCAAAGGGGAAAATCACAACTTGCATCCTCTGCTTTGGAGATGGCTCAGCATGATTACAAGCATGCTGTGAATATGGTTGTTCTGATAAAAAAGTCTGCACCATTCATACAGGAAAGTTCTTCATTGGGGGGTAAAATATTCTTAGCTTTTTTTTTTTCCCTTTCCCCCACAGCTAAGTAGCTTTTGGGTACCACCAGCCATGCAACATGCAAAGCCCTGCCTACAAGCCAATACCCAGATGCACACCCTGATTCCTAAGTGCATATTCATTTGAACCACAGTGACAGCCTCATTTAGAAACAAATTAGGGGTTAACTAAGAAGTCCATGACGGAGGCAGAATCGAGTTTCCCTTTTCCCCTCACTGTCTGTTAGAATTAGGAAGTGTCTATGAGCAGTGTGTGTCAAGAATATGAACATGAGATGTCATTTCTCCTGCCTCTAATTGAAGCCAAGATAAATGAAGTGGAAAGGCGGCGTCCAATCCAATCAAAACATGAAAAAGGTATTTTGACATGTAAATTACAAACTTCCTGTGTATTTTGTCTCCCCAATTACACCCTCCCCTGTCATGTTTTTTTAAATTATATCTTAATCTCCCAGTCTCCTAATAATTATGTCATCATTCTTGGGCCTTGAACACTGTGTAATGGTATTTTATAGGATGTGCCATTCATTATTAACTAAACTCACTCTCTGTCCCCGGTGATGCTATTTCTCATGGTGTTCAAATATGCATTGTGTCAGTTCTCCCTTTGTAAATGTTAGACCAGTTCCACTCACTGCTTCTTGATTAAATGGTATGGTGTAGGCAAGATACTTTCAGACAGTTTATTCTGCCCATCATTATTTTATAGGCATGCACGCTGCCTAGTATTTTTTTAATGGAATGGGTGAATGGTTTCAAATGTAACTTCCTAGTCAGTTTGGATCACTGAAAGAGCTTCTTGGCTTTCATGGTGTAATTGACTGTATTTTCTCTCCACCTCTTGAAAGAGGAGACAGTACTGGCTCAAATTAAAATGCACAGTAAGGGATCGGGAAGAAGATCAATGCAGTATATAACTACACCTACATGAGAGTATTTCCATTGACTGTAACAGTCGTTACATCAGATCTAACAGAATGACACCAAGGATCAAATTCATCACATCCATATTTAGACGTTGTGAATGCTACATCTAAGGTAGCCGGCAAGACCAAAATAAGCACTTCTAGAATGCTATTCATCTCATTCCTTTAAACGTCTATTTTTGGCTTAGATTAATCACGTCTTAGAAGTGCCTTTTTCTCTCAGAAGACTAGAACAGGAATCCTCATGACTTGTTCAAGCTGTACAAGTCCACCAGAAAAGGAATCCCACCCCAAATGGAAAGGATCCTGTCCCTGGAGTTAAGGACTGCCACGGTAATGGGGGACAGATGACTGCAGGGAGAAGGAGAATTAAGGTAAGTCTTGTGATACTTGGTCTTGTTATTAATGCAGTTGGTTACAGGTTATTGATGAACGGCACTAAAATAATAGTTGCTTAGGTTTCTGAGCAACGTCTATCTAGAATACCACTCAAATCATTAAAAATTCAAGAATGGTAGCTAATTAGACCCAATATCAGACATTGCATAAGCATGCCATAGTTTTCTGTTCTAGAGGTTAACAGACAAAAGAATGGGTTGCCTTTATGATGCAAAAGCAAATATTTAGTTAAATATAGCTAGGTCAGCAATATAACTTAACTCCTGATTTTGAGAGCACAGAAAGTGCTCTCCAGAGGTGACTTGCACATAAACAGCTGGAAAAATTACAAAGAAAATTACTAGCTTGACTGTATTTAAAAGTGATGTTAAACAACTTCTGTCTACACATAGAGTTTTATGTTCTCAATCAAGCCTTCAGTGAGGCAGAGAAGCCTCTGAAATGCTTTCATCCCAGACTTTCTGTTATTGAACACAGCATACACACAAATCAGTCCTGTTCTTCAGCATCCACCTGCATGACAGGAATTTTGCCCTGGATTCGAACTGCTCGTCATCTTTGTCTAAGCTCTGTGTAAGTGAACAGTGATCCCAGTATCAAAGATGCAGTTTGCAGATGAAAGTTTGGCTTTGGATACACCTGGGCGATCTCTCTTTATTTATTACCATAGCCAGTGAGTACAACAGAGGAGCTGTGCAAACTCCTTCACGGCATGAGCTCAGAAGTGAAGGAAATGGAAACTCCTATTGAGTTTCAGCATCCTCTGTCTTTGCAAGAAGAGCTGTATCGCTGGAAGAGCTCTGGTCTACAGCTGCACAAATAAAAAGCAGGAGCCCTCTCTCCCTCTCTTGGCAAACATGCTGCCGGAGCTGGGTCCCACCTCATCAGGCCTGGGAACTGCCTCTTCCCGGGGCCTCCCGACAAAGACATCTCCTCTTTACTCTAGCAAGGACAAAAAGTATCCAGCTCAACAAAAACTGTCAGTCACCCCAGACTTACTTCTTCCTGGTGTGTTTTCTTCTGTCATTTTCCCCAGACCTGTTGAGTAATATTTGACCTGATGTGAGACTGCTGTAAACAGGACAATCTCCTCTTCCTTCACACAGGCTATGGAGGGTCCGTATGTCTCTCCCCTGCTCTCCCTCCTCTACAGTGTTCTTTTTTTGTTGTGTTTACTGTTCCTGACCTCTCTGCTGTAAAAACCTGCACTTCTGCTCACCTGTCTCCAAAGCACTCAAACAGTAACTTCTGTTAAATTAACCGGCAAGGTGGCTTTAAGACTTAAATATCTAAGCACAGAGTCCACCTGCTGAGGAGATTCCACTGTTCTCAACCTGCTCTGTGCAGATGAGCCTACAGAGGCATTAAGCCTCAGAAGGCCCTTTGTAACCATCCATCCCCTGCCGGGAACTGGCTTTTTGTATATTCACAACACAGCGTTGCTGCCCTGCTCATGATCTGGCACCTTGTGCACAAAGCCCGGCTTCCCTGGAGATAAGCAAGCCCTCATGTGCCATTGCAGAACGCCTTCTCCAGCCTCAGCCCCAAAGCTTGGGCCCTCTCCTGTCAGGCATATCCAGAGGCACACACACCTCTCATCCAGTTCCTCAGGGAAGAGCTCGCCTTTCACTGGACTGGACAGTTGGTTTTACTGGAATAGGATTGAGACAACAGAACTGAATTGTTTTAGCCATCCTGTCATCTGAAGGTTCCCCTACCTGAACAGGAAGCAAGATTTATTGCATCTCCTTCACCTGAGCTCCTGCAAGTACCCATCATGCTTTTCACACACTGCAGTTTTGTAGCACAGGTTTGCCAAGCTGTGTTAGTGTCAGTCCTAGATGTGCATACACACATGCATGTTTGCTCTTTGGAAAGGAACGGTGAGGTTCCTGCCAAGCTGGATTTAATCCATTAGTACAGGATGCTCCATGTTCATGTAGCAATCTTCTAGCACTAGATATAAACAACAGGCATGGTAGCACCAGTCTCACCTTAATTAAAGCCACCTAAAATTACTGAGAGTCTTTTTCTTCAATTGCACCATTCTTCCTGCACAGGGTTCATCTCTCCATCCAGGAAGGTTCCCACACAGTCATAAACCTCATCCATCTCTTGGGGTTCTCCTTTAAGTACAACACATGTCTCTACCCAGATGAAGCTGTGGTTGGGGTATCATCTCTCCTCTCAGTACACGCAATAACACAAATTTACATCCAGTCAGAATAAGCTGGGTCAGTTTGTCTATGTCCAGCCAGTTTGTTATGCTTTTGTTTCATCAGCATAGTTTTTAACAGGTTTTTCTATTTTTTTTATTTACGACAAAGACAATTCATTCAGAAAATTATTAACCTAATAGATGCCAGAGCACTTGTTCAGATACGGCAGCAAAACCCTTGACCTGTGTGTTGTGCCTTTAGATGGAAACACATGAAGAGAAAGTTTCCTGTAACAGCTTTTCTTGTGGCACAGCCAGAATGCATTTGCAGCCTGAGTTGCGCTGTTACGATATTACTTACACAGCCCGAGTGTCCCCATAAAAGTACTGCATGTACCAGGCAATGACTTTTTTATGCACTCTGTTATTCTGAAATGCCTTCCTGTGTCCTTCTCCCTTTCCACATGCTCCGAATATATCTGCACTTTAATGGATTTTGTCATGTGCAGCCTAAAGTGCTAAGCTCGCTCAGTCGCAGTTTACCAGACCCCTTCCTGAGCAGTACTTCTGTATCGATAATAGAAATGCAGGCAGGCCCATCGGCACTGAGCCACTGCACCGCCAAATGGCTTAGCAGGATTTGTACCCAAGGCCAGCAGCGCTATGCAAAACACAAAATAGGTCCTCCTGGGCATGGAGAAAGACACTGCTGGTGAAAGACCTCTCCTGCGCCCCCCTCCAGCTCTCCACAGCTCCTGCAATCACATCACACGTCTGGCAGCAAACCCTCGGCACAGCCCCCGGAAAGGCAGAGTGAGTAAGAGCAGAGCACAAGAGAGGATTTTGCAAAATAAATGCAGTAAGAGCTTGTACAGAGCTTTTCCCACAGAATTTCTTTCAGGGACACTAAACACATAAATAGGGGATATATATATACACACACATATATGTATACACCCACATACACAGGCACACTGAACTCAACCCCTAAAGTAACTGAGGATGAACAGCCATTTCACATTATATCCCTACCTATCACAGCCTCCAACAGCAGAATTAGCCGTGTTGCAGAAATATGTTCACCAATACACAACAAAGAAAAATTCCACCATAAACCAGTCTGTGACAGCAGCCCCGGCTCTGAAGGGAAACCCCTGCAGCTGGAAGCCCAGGTTCACCGCAAAGAGCCACCCCCTCACTGGAGAACCACTGAGACCTCCCCTGGTCTCCTTTTGGCCACAGCATACCCAACCCTGGGCACTACAGAAGGGGCTCCACCTGCTCTGAAATTACAGGCCCCGCTGCATAAACTTAAAAAAATTGCAGTTTTAATACGAATAATTCTCAGCCCTCTACAGAAGGTCACACTCCCCCTGCTAGCAGCCAAGGGCACCCAGCATGGATCCCAGGCCTGAGGTGGCTGCCCAGACCCACCACGTGCTGAGGAAACAGCCTTTTCTGGCTCTTCTTTTTCTGTGACCTCTGATCCCAGATGATACTTCAGCCACAAAGATCCTAACCTCGCTTTACATTGCAAAAGCACATAAGCATGCAATAAAACAACACAGGAACTCACACCTCAGACTTCTGATGACAAACCCTTCCTTCTTGTAGATATGCTATTAGTGGTTTTCTTCTATTATTCTTTCATAGATTTGCATTGTAGCATTGATTTTAATTCATGGGTACATTTATTAGAGTGGACTTAAAAATAGATAATATTTCTAATATATTTTTATCAGTGAAGAAATTGAGAGAGGGAGGAAAAAAATGTTGGTGAAAAAAATAGAGTCTTTTCCCCTTCACAATTTCATAAAGAAAAGCTGTCATTTATCAACCATTACCAAATACATAGATACCAAATACCCTTCCTAATCCATAGGGTTTGGATTAGAATCCAGTTGTAACCAAAAAACCTTTTATCTTCATCAACATTACCCCTACAATGGTGCTTTTGCTAAAAAGAAGACATGGAGAGTGAAAACAGTGGATGCCAGTATCTCTGCAAATTCCTCCTTTTCTTTTTTTTTCTTTTTTTTTTTTTTTTCCATCAAATACTTGATTTTAATTCCAAAGCACAGAATTCTAACACATACAAATTCAATACTACATCGAAAAGCAGATTTTGTTCCTACTGGGCCAGATCCTCTACTGATACAAATCAATACAGATCTCTGTAGCCTAAGTGCATTTACATTGTGAATCCAGCCCCTGGGATCCTTGAGCTTACATACAGGAAAAGTCTGCTTTTAATTAAAAAAAATAAAAGGCTTTGCAAATGTGGGCTTACAGAGGGATGGGGCCCCTTTGCAGGTTTATTCTGTTTTGTTTGTATTTTTGTAGCTGGAAATTCACGGCCAAACCAAAAGCCTGAATGGCCATTGCCTTGGTTGAAACATTCTCAAGATAATTTCAGTTTTGGCAGCACCCATCTTCTGAGAAGCTTGTCCCAGTTTCACCAAACTCTTTGCCTTTGAGATAGGAAAGGAAACAATGTTTAAAACCCGTTGTTTTGATATGTACAAGCCAGAACTGAACTACAACTGTTTTGTTTGGCAATTTCCTTTAATTTTATGTTAAATGATTCAAACCATCCTTAAAAGCAAAGCATTTGTGGAACAAAACAGTTGTTTTGGAGAGAAATAAAACATTTATTTTGACACAAAAGAGTCTGCTCCTTCCCTTTCACTGTTTGATTTCCTAACTTTTTTTTATTTTGCTTCAAAAAAACCCATATTTATTTTAATTTTTTTGCACTGCCAAAGAACAAAAATAATCAATTATTCACACAGCTCTAGATAAACCATGCATAAATCATGATTAAAAACATACATTAATTCCCTCCACTGTAAACTACTATTTGGTGAAAAGTAAAACATAACAGGAGTCTAAACTTATTCTCTGCCTCCCTTTGTCTTGTTTTTCACTTACAATTCAAGTATAACAGCTTGGATCTTGGGACAACCTTAAAGCAGCTACACTCCTTCCGTGTTGTTATACTACCATCTACTGATAAAAGGATGCTACTTCTCTGGGATCTTATCTCCTGTCTTAGTCACCTTGGTGCAACAAGCAATATTTCAGCTCAATCAGAGCTCGAAAATGAGCATTAACTGCTACTTCAAGCATTATCACCCGAACGCTTTTTTCTGCAATACGAACATATTCACAGAGTAATCAGCTGCACTCCAGACCCCTTGTAGAAAATGAGGTATTGGGGGATTTATATTTGTTACTTCCTTTGTTTCTTTCAAGGGAAAAAAAGCTAAGGGGTGGGAAATGATCATCAAAAGCTTTTTGTCAGCTTGAAGGAAGGAGGCTGGGTTGGTCTTTTACTAAAGTGAGGCAACATTAAATTGCTAGTTTAAAGAAGCTTAAAAATGCACTACATTTAAAAAACAAAACAATAACCAGATTAGTCCTATAAAATATTAATTGTTCCCCGTTATTAAGAGCAGGAAAGGCAGTAGCTTGGCTTTTTGCAGTGTTCCCACACCCCTCTAGGGGGTTCTCCATGCTTCCAGCAAGCCGTACCCCATCAGCATCCAGGAAAAACAACTCATCTGGGATTACTGTTCTGTTTGACTAAGGAATGGAGAATAGGGAGAAGAGCTGAGGACTCTTTGCAAAGTCTCCGGATGAAACAATTGTAAGTGGCAGTTAATTTCATATCCTTTGCCCTTCTCAGGTATACCCAAAATAGAAAGAGTGGCAAGGCACCTTTTATTTTAATCAGTGTGCTACAGTGATTTGGGGCTAATTAGATGTTAGTAATTAAGAAAAGACTGCTGTGACGGATGTTTTTACAGGTTGCATTGTTGATTCAAGAAATAAGATTGTTCACCTTTATGTATTGTCAGTCACATTACTTTAGCTGGGAAGAATTAAATGTCAATTTTATCTTGCTTCATCACTGCTCTTTAATCAATGTCGATGCATCACTTCCCCCTATCATTCCTCCATCAAACAATGACCTGGAAATCTGACACTGAGCTTTCCAACAGTAGCTCAGCTAATTAAGAACTTTGGTATTCCACCTTCCATCTTTTAAAGAAAAGTAAGAAAAGTGCCAAAGAGACTCTTGCTTTCATGTGGAAAAGCATCAGCAGGAGGGTAATAATAATTATTAAAATGACTGACAGCTCGGGCTGCGCTGTGATTTGGTCCAGCCCTATAGTCCTGTAGTCACAGAAAGGTAAAAGCTAAGAAAAGTCAGGCCCTGAATTACTACAATGAGTAAATGGGATTTTAGGAAAGAAAACAGCTTTCTACCCTCAGACTACAGGAACAAACCAAGATCATCTTGTAACCTAGAAAGATGCTGGTATTTATCTTTGCATCTAACCCTTTCAGCATGGTAGCCATATCCTCATTAAATCACTGGGTGTGCTAAAGATCAGCCGAAGGAGCACTTGGAGCCTTTCCAAAGCAGTCAACCATGGACAGTGTCGGCCACCAGCAAGGAATTAAAAGCTGGGCTGAGCTATATCCAGGTAGGTTTACTGGATTTTCCTGCACACAAGCAGAAGAGACTTTTAATGCTTGTACTGCCATGAATTCTGGGAGTCCTAAGTGCAGATTAAGATCCCAGTATTCTGGGGGCTGCACAAAATGACAGCCCCAGTCCCACAGATCGCACAGCCTGGGCATGATAAATAGAAACACCACATGGAGGCAACCTGCATGTGACAACGCATGAAAAAAACGGGGAAAAAAAGTAAAAGCAATGAAGAATTCTTGATCAGTACCGTGCCATTGCTCCTCTGTCTTCAACAGGCTTTTAGTGGGAAAGCAAGAAAAGAAGCGTAATTTAAATATTACAAAAATAGGTACTTTTGAAGATATTCACTCCCTTTCCCTGAGACCATGGGGAGCTCATAAGGCCAGATACTGCAAACATGTTTGCTGGAAAACTTCACTAGTAGAAATCAATTAGTTGTGGCCTGTCAGAAGTGGGCATAGATTTGTCAATACTGAGTAAGAGTGATAAGCAGGATGGATATGGGCTGTGAAGGCTCTTCAATAAAGAGACGGTCAGGACTAGCAATGAGGACTCAAGAGGCAGAGGCAGGTCAAAGCCTCTTGGACGTGGAATCCGGCAGCAAAGCAAATCTGGGCAAGAAATCTGTTTGTTTCTGCTGTGCTTCTGGAAGAGAAATATTAGGTGCATTTTCTGAATATAAGCGAGAAGAACAACCAAGGCATATATTTGGCTGATATCAGTGTTTTCCTATTCAACTGCAAACAGTATCAGAGGTTCAAATTTGGTTGGTCTAACTCCTCAGAGGTGGGGGAACAAAAGCACATGCACTTGGCACAAACCATTGCTTATATTATCTCACCCAAAAGACCTGTAGACCTAACAATTCAAGCAGACTCTGAAGGCTTTCACAGGATTATTCATTTGAGAAATAATTTTTTTTTGCATCAGAATGAAGAATCAGAACTCCAAATATATTTTAAGGACCAGATTTCCACTGAAAGATGAAGAAAAGACAGAAGTGGCACTCTTTATCTCCTTTTTCAAGGCCAGCATTTTCTTTGAGAATTTTTTTAGGGAAAAAATTGTTATTGAGTAAACCATGCTTCTTAGAATGCTCATCACCCATCTCAAAGTCCTCTCCTAGCTCCAAAGCAGGTATATGCAGCAGCTCCATCCTGAACCAGCCCTCATCCTAAGTCTCTGATTCAAGCAGGACTCCAGGCAATTCTAGCTCTGGAGGCCCCCAGTTCCCAAAACCAAATCCTAACACACAGCAGGGCACAGTAAGCCCCCTCTCAGCTGTATTTAAAATCCACTGAATTACAATACGCTTGCAGGGCAGCTCAGATTTCCCAAGTTTTGAACCTTTTAATTTTTTTCAGTCCATGAGTGGGACATCTCAGGGATAAAATGCTGAATGGAGGCACTGAGAGGGTACATTCAAGTCTTGGCACTGCCACACACACCTTCTGAGACTGCTGGTAAATCACTTAATTTCTCAGGACCTCAGCCTCTCATCTGGCAAATGAAGGTTCCTTAATGTGTAGATTTTGTGAAGATCAATTCTTTAGTATCTGTGGAAAGCATCATTAGAGTATCTACAAAAGGATCTTGGTAATACTCTTGTGTCTTCAGTACCACCTTATGGTATGCACTTTTCCTGGAGCACAGTAACCTTGATTCTGCAAACTGTGTAAGCATATACTTAAAGTTTAGCTGATTTTTCAATGGCTTGCAGAATCAGTGCTCATACATCCATCACAGAAATATCCAAACACACAGCTGATGAAATAAATATCTTCTTAGTGTTCATATTATCATCCAGTGTTTTGGGGCCATCTCATAAAGGCTCTTACGTGCAACAATGCCTAAGCAAAATGGGTTGATTTAAGAGGGCTGAGGGAACACTTAGCAGAGAATTTCCTGGCTTCAGTTAGTTGCAGTCAGAGCATTAAGATTATATTTCAGTGTCAGTATATTGTTTTTATTTGCTTTATTAAATTTGCTTTAACTTGCATTGACATTTTCTTTCCCTTGTTACTCAATCTCTCAGCTGTAAAGATTCCATTTGCTGAATTGTTTTGCCATTTGTATCAAAAATAAATGTTAATGCAATAGGAATTTTTAAGGGTTTTTTTCCACCAAGAAGTGAAATCAAACCCCAGATGCTGCTGCTGCTTGACTTCCAGTCCCAGCCTGGACAGACTAGTCAGAAGCTTTTGATTCAAAGGCAGCTGCACCACCAATACACAGATTCTGTCCTTCCAGAACACACACTTACTGCAGTTGGGCACCACTGGCTACAACCAAAGTCCTGTTTAAATTCACCACACCCTGTCTTGCAGATGGAGCAGTAGTAGTGTTAGCAACAGCACTGCTGAGACTGATTGCAACTATGGACAAGATCACATAATGCCAAGTTTCCTAAAGATAACTTTGATTTCGGCACATGCAGCATTGCACCTGTAAGTATTTTGGGGGGGCTAAGTGGTGGTGTGATAGGATTTGCTTACTGGAAACTCACTTGGAAAAATCAATGCACATTTAAGTCATATACTGGTGTACAGTGGTACATCTCTGCTTTATACACCAGTCAGATAATTTGGTCCTGCAAAAAACATTATTTTCAGCTTTTCAAAGGCAAAGGCAGTTAAAGTTTCAGATTTGATTGTAAACAAGTGTCCAAAGAAGAGAGGGAAAAGGTCCAGATCAAACAGAGCTTTGTATCAAGCATACCATTGTTCTACAGTATCTAGACTTTGTATAAATAAGTTAAACCAGCACACTGACCTTAAACACACTTCTGAGACACTGCACAAGGCTTTGCAGAGTCCCAGGAACTGATCCTGTAATGTAGGAGGGGTTGTAACACAGGGCTATAGCAATGTTTACCACACTTTCTATCAGGGCTCTTTAGCATGTGGGATTCCTTTGGGGTCCAGTCCCCAGCTCCAGGACTGCGCACAGGTGGGATGTGGCACCGGGCATGAAATGCTGCACTGCCACTGGGAGCAAAGAAAAGTTGGTCTTGGCATAACCTGTAAAAGAGAGCATGGTAGGGTAAAGCCAGTCTGGGTGGAAATCAGACCTTTGCCTTTCCAAGTGATAGGGGACAAGATTTAGGTTTTGGCCTCTCTCTTCAATATTCAGGGAAGGGCATGACTCCCTGGCAAAATGCCCTGGCATGGGAGGTGAGTGAAATAGCTTACACTGGCTAGCTGGAATCATCTTGTCTGTGCAAGAGGAGAGGAGAAATTGGTCTCATGCCCGTAGGTTGACCCAGGTCATGTGCAGTTCTCACCAGGATATTCCCACCTCACATAAATCCACCTCAGTGACAGAGGAGTCCAATCATCTGGCAACACCACTGTTCACTCAGTGACCTTATTTTGAAACCCCAGGCACCAGAGACCTGTGGAGATATAACTTCTCTCCAGAGAGAGGATCCCAAACGGTCTTTACTCTATATCAGAGACTTACTGTACATGTGAATAAAAAACCACTGATGCAAGCAAAAACATTCACAGAAAAACTGCCAATATTTCTCTCCTTTCTTTGTGCGCAGGGGCTGCTGAACTCCTGGAGAGCTGGTGATCTCCTGCACTATCAATGTTGAAGTGTAACCCAGAGACATAGGGGATGAGCAAGGAACAAGCCACAGCTTTCTGGTCTTTGCAGATACTGAGTAAATTGGACCTGTAGCTTTGTTCCCAATGTGCAGAGATTACACAATTTACTTGGCCAGCTGTACAGTTTGGGTCTTCTTCAGTTCAACTCAATCCCCAATCCACTAGCAATAAATCCCATGGTAATCGGTATTCAAGACGCTACAGTGGGAGAGACCCAAGCTTTTCAAGACAGAAAGACTGATGAAAGTTAACTTTTTATTTTCTATGGATATTTTCTGGTTTGGGGGGTAGGGAGAGGGAATGGATATTATTAAAGGATGGCCAGGATTTCTAATGGCTGCTGAAGAATCAACCCCATGAATGGGCACCAGTGCAATGGAGCACGAAACTCCATGAGCATTAAGTGCTTCATCAATGCTGTGTCTTTAACCCATAGTGCAAACATTTGATATGCTTCAGGCACAGCACTTCACTGTCACATTTGCCTGGGATCATGCCCAGAGGAGCAAACCACAGCTCCAGCCTCTGCTCTTTGCTCTGTGAATGCTGGCACCCCTCCCAAGGACGCAGAAGTCCTGACACCAGTGTCAGGAAGCCACACAAATAGGTCAAACGTCAAGTGATCCTTCTAAAAGAAATCACTGCAGGTGCCTTTCATTCACCTTCTGCTTCCTGAACCTTGAGGGCACACTTGCTTTATGTTGCTCAGCTTGCTTTCTCAGCTCTAGAAACCTGTGCTTTTTAAAATGAAAACTGCAACTCTAGTTCCTTCTTTTCCTTCCAGCAGCTACAGATTTAAGAAAAGGACCAAATATTGCAGTGAAATTTCCAGGGTTGGCAGTGGTTTGTCTCTGGCCCAAGGCTGTCCGGGCAAGCACCGATCTGCAAGCCATGTCATCAAGTTGGCTGTGATCAACTGCCTACATGGGGATCTGCACAGGAGCTACACGTGTAAATACAGCAGTTCCTTTCAACCTGCAGTTGAAGGCATTTGGGTTTGCACCATCTCAAGGATGGAGTTTTCTTTTGCAACTCCCATAAGAAGGTTTATTTATAAAATGCTTTTTGCTAGTAAGGCCTGCCAGGAGGAATTACTGGTCTTTTTATGTCATGGTCTAAAGCGCTGATCAGATTGTCACAGACCCAAGGCACCAGCCCCTTTGGAAAAGGACTCATGCCATGATGTATGGTAATAAATACCCACAAATGCTGCAGGAGAGCAGTGTCAAATTTATTAGGAGGGCAAAACTGTCAACATGCCTGCTAGGCTACTCCTACATGTTCCCTGCAGTGAAGATCATTTCCAACCCATTAAAGGCTTTTTAGGACTCTTGATTCAGACCCAGCATAACCCTGTGTAGCACTAGGCCATTCCCAACACCCGTTGCCCTAGCTCTCCCCTGGGCAGCGCTGGGAGGATGGCAGCCAAAGAATGGGATTGATTTTACTGCTTGAAGGGAGTGCTCGTACCCCTACTCTTAGCCATCTCTTTATAAAGGCCAGAAAATCCCTCCTGGTCACTGCTGGACTGAGCCCAGTAACTTTAGCACAGGGCTCTCCAGCCCCACACAGCAAGGTGTAGCCCAGCCCACAGTAGAGTTCAGCTTTGTTTCCCCCTTTACAAAGTGCCAATGGAGAAAAACAAACAAACAAAAAATCCATTTCTCAAGCAGCCTGAGCAAAGAGCGCCTTCTCTTCTCCCCACTCTTTGTAGAGCACCCCAAAAGGTGAGAACCTCACTCAGGCCCTGTTTGCAGCCTGTCCTGCAGGGCTGTTAGTGAATTTGGGCATGGGGATAGCCTCTAGCTACCAAATTAGACAGAACATAGACCTACCCAGAGCACCCCAGCACTGTATTATGGACATTTGGTTCAGACCAAGTCTACCGCCTCCTGCTTGGTTGACCACAGCAGTCTGGACGTTGCAAGTATGACATGCCACTTTTTCTACACTAATAAACCCATAAGGGCAGGGAAGGCTGCAGGAAAAATGAGAACTACCGGAGCAGAACAGCCCCTGAGTTTTTGTTTATCACAGACTAATTAAAACAAAAAGTATACCATAACTCAACCCTTAATAATAGGTAACCAGATGTGTCATTACTTGACCATGCTATATTGCAGCATGTAAAGGTTGTAAGATTATTTTTCAAAGCAGTGTGCCACAGCTAAGGGTTTCCTAGCACTTTTATAACAAACTTAGCACCTGAAGGAACTTTACCTACCAAGGTTAAAGCAAGGCATTGCTAAACCTAATGCACACAGTTCCGCAACCCAGGAATGAAAATGTTAGCATATGACATTGCACAGCACACTGTAAGACACCATTACTATTAATAGAAGATACTTCCTCAAAAGATCATTTTTCTGTTGAACTATGTAAAATGTCCTGAATAAGGAAAACAGTGCCAAAATGCCAGTAGTGGGCAGTTCTTATTTTTTTGTGCAGAGAGTTTACTCAGCCCCACCCAAAGCACATACAAAACCTCAGTGTTTACAAAGGTAATAAATATTATAGTGTGAGCGATTTGCCCAATTGCTAAAAGGACCAGGAACAAAAATAAAAGGACAGCACTAAAAAAAAGTCCTAGGCCTAAATTCAATAAAGCCTGTAGGCTTCTAACACCCCATGGAAATCACTGTTCATTACATATTTCCAGATAAGGGTACGTTGCTTATGTCTGAAACCATGTGGCTAAACAACCCAAAATCCGCATGTTATTAATTTCATCCCACTGTCAATCACTTTCCAATCCACCTGACTGATGTTTTCCACCCTGATCTTCAATATCTCTTCTGTGGATTGAGTTTTCAAGTGTCCAGTATTGATTGAACTCTCTCTCCATTAAAGCCATCATGGGCATCAAGAGGAGCCATGCTGAATGCTCTCAGAACTGACGGGCAAGAATCACCAGAGGCTGCAGCTGGGCAATGTGCCTTCTAGCACGGTTGTAGCAGGAACTCAGCTGGGGACAAGCCACTCTGAACTGGCCTCATCTCTGCTCTACAATGCTACTTCTAACACAGAAAGCAGCACTGGCAGCCAGGCAGACACAAGCACGAGGCTGTGGGCAATTGAATGACTCCAGTACTCAAAATGTGAGGTTTTGTGGGTCTGTCCTGTGCAGCATGGATGCATGCAAAGAGATCCCTGTGGATAACCTTATTTTTGACTTGGTGGTTTATTTTAGCAAAGTAAATAAACCACACATATACATAGGCTTGGCTTAGAAACAAATAAAAAACCCACAATGGTGCCTTGCATACAAAAACTGTTCTGACTGTTGTGCCCTGCCCAGAATCTCCTGTAGAATGAAATACAGGCTTTTCTTTCTGAACCATAATTAACGTTTTTGCAATATTGCCTCAGAGTTCGTCCAGGCCATCTGATGAATCTGACTAATAGGAGAAGATGCTTTTAACCTGTGGGCTGCCAGACGGCTGGGTACCTCCTTGGCCACATATATTTGGCTGTCAGGTTGAAAGAAAGGCAGCAGATTCAGGGTTAAGCACTATTCCTGTCATGATTGCCCTGAACTTGCCCAGTTAAATTGCAACAGCATGGGTCTCCATAATTATCTAATTGTTAGTGTTGTGCCTTTACGTAATTTATGATGTAGCATTAAAGCCTGACCTCTGGTTTGAGATGAAGTGCAGTACTGCTGACATCCAAGCTCAAATTAGTAGGTAAGTAAGCACCCAATTAACGATTATGCCACTGAGCTTTCATTTCAATCTGACCACACTGCTACACTAATCAGTTTTCTAAGCGTTTCACCTTCCCCATAACTAACAAGCATTTCTCCTGCTTTTTATGTCTGCAAAAGCCTTGTTATCCTCATAAAAAGCACTCCAAGATTGCTGCTTCCAGTAATTCCTGCATTAAGCCACTGGCCCACTGGCATATTACCACCTGATCAGTAAAACCCAAGGCATAAAGCATAGGCACATTGGACCTCTACAGCAGGGAAGAGCAGGGACAAAATCCTTGCAGTGTAGAGGAGTTGCCTTAGACTCAAAGCAATGCAATTGAGTTGAGAATTTGGTCCCGCCAAGTATCACATAGTTTCACGGGACTTTAAGGACGCAGGACAAAGGGATAGAACGTCAAACCATATTTCACAGCTGACTAAATTCTGTCATATTAACAAAACAGTGACAAGACCTGGAGCATCAAGGATCTGGAATTTTAATCAGATCCATGAATTACCTTTCATTTGCCATGAGCTAGGAGCATGCATGGAGGGGCTTTGCCTACACAGATAACTCAAGCCACATGTTAGACACTGTATCACAGCTTGCATCACTGATAAAAATGCCCCACTCCTTGAAAATCTGAGTTGCAGAGCTGAAGATCTGTTCCTCTTGGAATGAGATTCCTGATCTTATATAGATATAATAAGGAGCCAGGACTCAAGGCCTGGCCAACAACATCTGCAACTCTGCAGGATGATTGAAGTCAGTGCTGGAACACAAGCCTACAGGGGCAGAAATAAATCCCCACTTCACTGCAATCCCATCCTCTTCATCCTCTCTTAACCTGCAGTTTTCCAGAGCTCCTCTAATCTCTAAAACTACTATCTTCAAGGGACTTGCAACTTTTTCTTAGTAACTGACTATTTAAATCTGATCTCAATGGTACAGGAGACAGCTTTGAAAAATCCTTGTTTTTTCAAAGGAGGAAAGCTTCATAGCAAAGCGCTGCCACTAGGCCAGACAAGCACTGCAAAGCTGTGATTAAAATGTAGAAGTGTGCAGCAAAACACAATTCCAAACCAAGTGCAAGCAAGCAGCATGTTTTGGATGGAATCACATGCAGTTAAAAGCACTAAGGCATAAACAGGTGCAGTAAGCAGTTGACAGGAGAAAGCAAAAAAAAAAAAAAAAATAATAATAATAATAATATGTAATTAGTGTCACGCTTAAGATTTGAATACCACATCAGGGAATGCAATATAAAAATAACCTTACACACACACACACACACAAACAAATGGTAGGAAAAGCTGTACATTATAGGAAATTAGTTGTGTGAAATGTGTAGAAAAGCTGACAGAGTCATATAGCTACAGAGACTAATTTCCTGTTCCACTGTGGAGACAGCCCTGATCAGCTGGACTTAATATAGCCTTCTCCATGGCAGCTGGGTCAAATAGTGGCCTAAGCACTAGAAAATTGCCTGCCATGTGGATGAGTTTAGTGCACAATAAGCTGTGTGGTAAATAAACACGTTTAGCATGCTCAAAAATAGATAGCACGCTCAAGAGTTTTATGACACATCCAGATAGACACAGCCAGAGAGTTGCTGCAGATTGGCTGATTCAGGATAACTCATTCATGTGACCCAGTTTTAGGGGCCCACAAGCAATTTTCTGCATGACACCAAAATGTTCTAATAAGAGCCACGCGTGCGAGGAACAAAATACCGTCACTTCCTCAAAACTCCACATATATACGGCAATCCTAATGGCAATGCTTTAAAAAAGAAGCACCAATTTAGAAGGCATCACTGCAAACTCTCCTTGGCTGATAATGCCCCCCAGACATGCCACAGTTTCTAGCAGCTTTTAAAAGCTACTACCTCTTTCTGGGTCTCGCTCACATACAACATGGTGCTCATTCTCCAACCCATTTTCTGTTAGCAACTTACACAATCGCCCATGTGTTTTTTCAGTGGCACTAATGAGCACCCCGGTGGATCAGGGACTGGACTGCCCCCTCATCTCTTACAAATTACCACAGATTTAAAGAAGAAAAACTATTAAGGAATCTATAAGGACTTAAGCCTGGGTTTTATAGCCACCCTTGCCCCGGCTGAGTCAACAAGAAAGCTCTCTACCTGACTAATTGGGAGTCACTCTGCCTTCTGACATCCGTGCCTTCAGCTCTTATTCTGAGCTACTCAGAGGAGACTTGGGAATGTTTTAAATTATTGATGAAGATAGGAAACCTATCTCTGAAATGCCTTTGGCAAACTCTTAATATTCTGGGATTTGGCATTGCAAAAGACAATGCCTCTGTCTCACTCATGCTGTTGATGTGTCTCACCCATTTACTTGCACTATAAAATTACAGTTTCTGATTAAGTCCATACAGTATGGAGAGGCAAATGGAAAGTGCATCGTTTATAGCTCTGAAAGCTTCCAGGTAATCCATCTTTGGCGCCAGTCTGCAAACCCCTCCATTTGCAGAATTTTCATTGATGACAGGAGTCCTCAGAGAAGCCGACCCAAAGCAGTCAGTTGTCATAAACATATTGGATAATTATCTTAATTATTTATAATAGCACCAGTAAGCAAGCCAGCACTGAATGCATGGGTCCTGCCCTGGACAGCTCATGTTTTAATCAGACATGTGCACAGTGTGCAAGACGCAAAGCAGGGATGACATACAGGCTGCCAGGTGAGTTGTTTATTAATATTTTAGAAAAGAGTTCATCAGTAAAGGAGTATTTATGTTTTCAGACCCTTCAACATGAGAGTGTTAAACCTGACCAAGCATCACATGGCAGAGAGATTTTTTTCCCCCACGTATTTAAAGGAAATATATTCAAATATGACAAAGCCCTACAGAAATCTTCTAATTATTTTCTTTCAACTCATATGGTTTCAGATTAACTGGATTGGCTCAGGCTGTGCTAACTGTGTCTTCAAAGTTACCAAAGCTGAGCAAAATCTCCTTTGGTGCCTTGAGAGAGTTTGGGACCAAGTTACCAAATCCAGAAGGGTTAAGATACTGTGCTCACTTTCAGCTTTGGTGGCTCAAGAGAGCATTCCCCACAAATGACATTGAGGTTGATACACAGGTATTAAATTACACCATCCTCTCAGAAAAAGCACCAGCTACACTTGCCATTATCAAAAAGGCAGGAAAGCAGCTTGTAAACACTAATGGATGATGTTTCACCACCACCTTTGAGGAAGGGAAAAGAAAAAGCCCAAGGGGAGAGCAAGAACCTGTCTGCAGTCAGATGGCAACTTGGGAGTATGTCAGAAATGGGACCCACCTCTCTCGAGTCCCACATCTGCTCCCCTGTTGCCAGACACTGGTTTGCCATTCCATCAAGTTTCTTCAGGTATTACTTGTAAACATAGTCTCCCAAAATCTGCCTGAAGATGTAATCGGCAATATGTGTATATGTACACACATACATATATATATATTATACAGACACACACAGTCTGTATAATAAAACACTTCTACCTGAATAAAGGCACCTGACCATATTGAGAGTAGTGACAGAGGCTGAATTTATCTTTAACCTATGGATTTTGCAAGTGCTGACTGCCAAAATGTGTTTTTACAGCTGGTTGGTGTGCAGGTCATTCATTAATCAACCATCTTTTATTATCCATTAGTGTACATTAAGCTCAAAAAATGGATTTGGAGCAGGGATCCCATTCTTACTGTCTTATCTAATTTTCTGTTCTCAGAGGAAGTTTATATTTTTCTGTTTGAAAGGGATAGAATTACTGCAAAAGGGTCTGTCTGCACTGACAGATCTAGCTTTCTTTTCCTCCTCAACAGCTGGGTTATTATTAGAACTGGCAGAATAATTCATAATGAATAATTTGACACCTCATTTTCCATACATATATCACAAGTTGCCCACATTTATTTGTTACTCCATATTATTAACCGCAGACTTTCTGTCAATAACTCCCAAAGGGGCATTACTGATACAATATATTCCTTGTCCCCCCCCATCAGGAAATCCTTTCATTAAAGTCAGAGTGGGAGGCATTAATTACCCCTTATTTAAAGGTAATAACTCATCATCTGTAACCATTCCTCAGAGATAGATGCTAGTGTGATGACCCAAACTACTGCAGAGTTTGAATTTAGCATTGGATGAAGATGAAAATTCACTGAGAACACAAGGGTCATGTCCTTGCAGAAGGAAATTTCTGTTGGATTATGGTCTTTTCAGGACTGCTTGTGTCCATAAGAGATCACTTCTGTCTTGTCTAAAAGAATCAGAAGGCATCAGAGTCTCTAAGCCACTGAGTGTGACCATTGCACTGTGTAGGCTATATTTTGAAAGGTTAAATGGGACTTCAGCAGTGAATAAACCTTATTTTTGTGCCCAGAACAAGGGTGAATATGATCCTTTGGTAGTATGTTATGTACACTCCCTTTTGCGGCCAGTTAGTTTTCATTTGTAACAGTACAAGTCCACTATATCTCTGGGGACACATTTCTGTAAATCAGTACCCAACTAGAGAAAAAGACAGCCTATGGACACATCCATTGAGCCTCCAACTGTGTGTCTCCTCAGCAGAATGACAAAAAAACATTTCTTATTTCTCTAAACGATAGAGCTTGTTCCAACACCATGTTGGTGGTACATATGAAAAAGAACCAGCCAAGACAATCTCTACCTGGAGCATGTACCTTGCTCTTGACAGCTTAGGACAGCCTTGGGTACCTCCTGGCATTAATATACATTGCAATCACTCACAAAATAGCCCAGTATGCTTGTAGCAAATGTAAAGGAACTGCTGGGTGCAAACCCAAGTCAGCCTATAGCATATGGGTACAAATACAATAACCAAAGGCCAAGCCTAGAGACTTGGAAACTACAAGACCTCACATAATCCACTAATTATTGCCTGGCCCCAACTATATGAAGGCTTTTAGTTATTTCAAGTTCAACAGGTGAGTTAAAACAACCTGTTTAACATAAAACATAAGGCTAAAATCCAGAAGTAAGCTAAACATATTGGCATTCTGGCACCTTATGCTGAATAATTCATACATAAGGTACTGCAGAAAGGAAACATATGGGTTTGGTCCACAGTAACTTTTTAAGCAGAGCATTTAAGAACCAACCTCAAATGTATATGTCCAGCAAAAACCTTCTTGTGCAGAGTGAAGAGAGATCATTACAACTGCAGTCTACCTCTACCTTCACTATTTCCCATGGTGATTCAAATTTCCTTATTTGATTTTACCCTGAAACAAACCAGGAATGCTTACAGAATCTCACCTAAAAAGATTTAGGGTGTTATCCCTGTTCCAGCACAATTGGGCTTACCTCATTTTGACACACTAAAGGCAGCTGCAAATTTGATGCATTAGCAGATACAAACTCTCGGGACAAAGGCCTCCCTTCCAAAAGCGAGCACCAGTTGGGGTCAAAACTGTCTACAGAGGAGTTGTCATACTACAGTCATCAGTGCATCAATTCTCTCCTTGGTTGTTCTGAATATGGTCTCCTACTGAGCACCATATGCATGTCTGGTAGCTGCCATTAAAAATCATCATTGCACACACCAGTCCCTCAAATACAGTCAGTGGAAAATAAACTCAGAATCCCAGCATGGTAACTGCTGGCAAATGAAGACTTTTAGTACTGTACTCAGCCAAAGTACAAAGCTACTTTACTCTTGGCTAATGCTGCATCCTGAGACACCTAAACCTACGTGCAAAGTGACAGCATTGCTGCAGTTACATCTTTAATCACAGCAGTGGTTAAAAGCCAAAAGTAAGCTAAACATATTGGCATTCTGGCACCTTATGCTGAATAGTTCATACGTAAAGTGCAGCAGAAAAGAAACATATGTTCTTGGTCCATAGTGTCTTTACTGTAAAATATTTAAAAATTAGACTTGGATGTATACATTCAATAGTAGCCCATCAGTATGGTGTCAGAAAGTCTATCTGTACTTGCATATACTTATTCACTGTGCTGATACAGCATGTATGTATTTATAGTAAAGTTTCAAACCCAGATAGCAAACAAATTGTTCAGGTTATTCAAGCATTTTGAACACTTCTTTACAGTGGATGTGGATGGTAACCCACACTTTCTTATGAACACTACACGAAGCAACATGCAAAGCTGCTCTTCCTCTGCCAACACACAGCAACAGGGATGTCGAAATTTACAGCTCCTTTACAGTATCCAGTCTAACTTGTATTGTTCTATGTTTACATATAAGCCCTTGAATCCCAACTCATCACATCACTGAGATCAGAATCAGGTCCAGCATATCTGGAAACATACCCAGACACATGCACACACAGAAGAAACCTTTTGGCATATCTATGAAGAATAGGCCTTCCAAAAAAACATCCAGTATACAGATGAGCCCTCAAATTAGTAGAGAAAGCATGACGACTTCAGCAGTGGTGGCTGATGAAGAGACACACACATATACACCTCTGCCACCAATCGTGCTGCTAGGGCATTCATCAAATTAAGTACCAAGAGGAACAACACCTCTGATATCTCTTCATTTGGGGCTCCAGTAAATGAAGCACTAGATTAGGCCTGACAGAGGCCTAATGCAGCTTGAGCTTTTCCTGGTGTAATTAATTGGAACTTCGCCAGCTTGACAAATTGGAATGATGAATCTATCTTGTATGAATAGAAAAAAAATGCATAATCAGTCAAAGATTTAGTTAAGACAGCTTCTCTCTGACTCCCTGCCATAGCTAAATCCATTAAGGCGAGGAAACATCACTTTAAAAAAGGCACTGTTCTCCGTATGTTCAATTTATAACTTCTTGCTCTTGAATTTAATGGAGCAGTCAACCTGGACAGATTTGACTTTGGAGGGGTGAGGAAGGGGGTGGTGGGAAAGGTTGTTTTATTTTTAGCATTCTAATCTTCCCTGCGCCTGGGTAGTCTGGGAAAGAAAATAGTCACTTTGGTTTGAATGTGCATTCCTGAGTTTGGATTTTAAATCTTTGGGGTTGCATGAGGGAATCTAATAAGAGTGCCCCACTTACTTTGCCACCGAGATGATTCTGTGATAAAACTTGCTTGTCAAGTTTTTCCCCTACTAACTTGTTTAATTGCTGGTAACATTTAGGCTTTAGAGGATGTGATAGATTGACTGCTCTGCCAGCACTGCTTTTTCCTCTCTAATTACCACCTAGTTGTAAAGGCCCTTTCCTGACACATTTAATGGAGAGGCAGAGGGAAAACAGGTTTGCTTACTTTTAAAATATATTTTTATCATTCAGCAGTTATTTTCCATACATTTAATTTAAACCATGTGCTTCCCCCCTCCCTCCATCTCACTTCTTCAGCTGTAAGACCCGAATTTCGAAGAATCAATTAAGCAGCTAATATCCCCATTTGTACTGAGTGTTTAGAGAAACTTTACATTTCCTCTTTGAGGCTGTGGATTGCAAAATAAGTTACTTACACACTATGGAAGAAATGCTTATTGGTTAAGTGAGAGTTGACAATGATGGTTTTCATTTCAAACAATCCAGAATTCCTCCTTGGCTCGCACATGTGAAAGCACCAGGCAAATGTTTAGCTGACATAATGCAAATGACTGGCCATAGATTTATTTGACAAACAGTTGAGCAGACAGCCCTATATTGCACTCACTTGTACCACACACAACCCCACCGGAGCCAGGAGGATTTTGCTGGCAGAAATGAGAGCAGAATTAAACCCAAACACTGCGGTTCACGCATTGAGCCATTTGCTTTTGGCCACTGGCCAACCTGACAGCCACATTTAAATAAGCCACCTGCTGAGTAGGGAGTTTAAAGAGCTAAGTGCTCGGGAGAGCTTTAGCTGAAAAGTATATTGAACTTATGCAATAAGGCGTGAAGTGAAAGGATTTCAGTGACAAGGAGTACTAGAGGCTATATTATCATCCTGACCTCTTGTTCTAGGTCAGATACAGAAGAGTTTTTGGGATCCCCCCCTTCCTTGCCTATGCTACCTAAAATATATCAGACAGAAGCTCCATCCAGAGAACACCATTACATACGTGTCCCAGGAAGTGAACTATACGGAGCAGATGCTCAAATTTCTTTTCGTTATCTCTAATAAAGCTATAGAACAGGAATGCTTATGCAGAACATGTTGTTTCCCTCTGTTTAGATATTGTTGTGATTTTATTATTCAGAAGAACTGGATTAGCTGTGTCAGAGGCAGAAGTCATTTTCCAGAAAAGCTGCGAGATCCCTCTTTTCCCATGCACTACCTTACCACTAGGCCTTGTCTAAGTCACCTCACAATCTCTTTCGATTTGGTTCTTACACTCCTTGTCAATTTTAACAAAGATGTCTTTACACACCTAGATGCTGAAACGGTACCACACTCTTTCTGCTGCTGATTATGTGTGAAAAAATAACAACTTCCTGCTATTACCAATCCAGTGACAAAAATCTCCCTGAAGAGAGACCGAACAAAGTGACAGAAAGACAAGCAATTCTGCTGTTCCAGCCTGTAACAACAGCAGATTGCAGAAGTGTTATTTGGCTCTTTCTTAGCCCTAAATTGTTCAAACAAAATTTAACCAAGTTATAGCTGCAAAGACCCCTGGGAGAGAGGCTTATGCAACACCAGCCAGGACAGGCCCTCCAGCAGTCAGACTCTTAAACTAGATTGCTTTTCCTTTGAACTTCAGAGGAGTACACCTGATGCATTACATCCACATAAGTAATTCAAATACATATCCACACTCTTTCCTCATTTGCATTATAACTGCTTAACTTTTCCCCTTCTCAGTCTTTGTTCAGAAAGCCCTGATATGGCCTTCTACCAGTGGAGACTACCAGTTTATTTTTTATTTCTTTACCCTCAAAGTGTCACACGAATGCCTTCTGACTTGGCGTCGACATGGAGTTGTCAAGTCAAGTTCAGCAGCTGACTCATAGGCCATTACTCACACAACTGCCATTCCGCTTTTAACCTCCCCAGCCTGTGTTTAAAACCAAGTATCCCATTAGCTATGCTGCTAGGAAACACTTTAAGAACTTAATTTAAATAAAAAAGATGTTATTTTCAGTGCAGAAAAGCTCCTATTTAGATATAGTGTATGACAAGCAAATAATTTCAGTGGCAAAGGACTTGAACCTTTACTCATTACATTGTAATATGTCATTGGCACTGCTTGTATGCAATGGGCATTTAAGGGTTAATGATTTGCCAGTTAAAAAGCTGTAGCCAAAACATCTAAGAAATATTACAGAAACGTGCTTGTCACAGAAGGTCCCGCTCTCCAAAGCGATTCCACAAGCAGTGTCCAGGAGTGATTTGAACATCAGGTCATTTGTTTCCGATCACATCTCAGATCCTGCCCTGACAGTGGGAACGATGTGCCCAATGCTCACCCTATCTTGCAGTTTGCCAGCTGTGATTTGCCCTTTGCTTAACAGGCAGAACAACTGAGATCAGCAGCGGGCTGGCTGCTTTACCATAACACAGGCTACGGTTGCGTTACCTCGCACAGGACCACAGGAGGCTCCGGAGACTGTAGAAGTAACCTGTGAGCTATTTGTGCATACACACACCCCCTGCACCGCACCTCCCTACAAATCCGCATGCACACCCAGTATCTGCCTTTGCCCTTAGCTGCTTCTTGATGCAATCAGAGAAATACACTAAAACATACAACCTGCAAAACAGAGTCTGAAAATGTCTCTGTGTCTGGGTGTTTGGCTCCAAAGGGTATTTCAGCCTGATAGAACTGTAGAAATTTAAAGGTTTGAGTTTAATTTTTCCCTATCTCAACACTGAATACCTGATCCTTCGTGCACACATGCATACCTGCCTCTTGTACAGAAGGTTTCTTTTTTACTGTAGAGATTTCATTTCAAGCTTTGAGTTCAATTTTTCTCTACCTCCACACTGAAAACACGATCCCTAGTGCATGTGCACACACCTGCCTCTTGTACAGAAGGTTTCTTTTTTGTTTGTTTTTTTAACTATCCTTTCTACGCAAGGATGATCAATCGCCTCTGTCTCTTCCTAGTCATGTCCCTATTACAGAAGATCCTGTTCCAATAAATGATTAGTACGTGAAGAATGCATTAAAATGAATTATAATAGCAATCCGATCCCCAGTGCCTCGACAGAACCTTTCCATCACAGGTGACAGCTGGTTCCCTTGGGCTTAGCTCTGGAGAGAGAGTGCCAGACCTCAAAACTCAATCCAATAACTTTGTATGAACCTAACCAAGTACACAGAGCATGCAGTTCTTCCATTGTCTCTGAACTAGGAAAGATATACCTCAAAGGCTATTCAACAAACTGGTATACACAATCTTGTCTCAAATAAATGTAAATGCATTTTTCCTTATATTATGTGATTACAGCCTCTATCTGCCTACAGTGCTATGTTTTATTACAGGCCACCAAAAATAATTAGTTGGTGACCCAGAAAACTGATATATAAAATCCTTTTAATCACCAATATGGCTTTCAATTATATAGTGTAAACTTATTAACCTTTTTACTGCTGAGATTTGATTTATGGAATTCCAGCTGCATTAACATTACAGGAAGAGATAGAAAGTGTCTTGTATGATGTGTTGGGATTAACAACCGATAGCTAGCTTTGCCATCAGAGTCTTACAGAGCAAAGGCAGCATCCTGCAAGTCCCCAGGGGCTCATTTCTATCAGAGCTGTGTGAAAAGTTTGGTCTGTGGAGTGAGACTGTGTAATTCCTGTCACTTCACATACAAACCAGAACACACAGGTCAGTTACGGCTTTCAGTAGGAGCAGGGGTGGGGTGCGCACTTGCTTCATTAATAAACAATAAGGGCAAAGATAGGGCTGCATTTGTACCTCTCCTTCCTTGCGTGGTCAGAAATACTTGTATATTGAATGGAGACAGTTTGGGGAATTCTGCTGCATGGGAATCCTTCACAGCAGCTTTATTCAAACAAAAGCTGAATACGAAGAGAAGGGCTATCCCTGAGGGTGTGTTTGTAGAAAACAATTATCAAATATGTTCTTATTTCATTGTAACTGGAGAGGTATTTCAGCTTTTTAGTTGTAGTGGATTCTGCTCCCCCACCCCCTGGAAATCAGAAAGTTCCCAGAAACTTACAGATCAGTATAAGAGGGTTTGTTCACTTTTTCCTGGTATGGAAACAGCACTTAGTGCTTTGTACAAGGTCTTAGGCATTCCTGGTCATCTTCCCATAGGGCTGTGTTTCTACGGATAATGCAGAGGTCAGCAGGAGAGACAAACAGACCACAGTGAAGCCCTGCTAATTAAGAAGCCAAATTACTAATCTGAACTAGATGATGCATCAAGATCCAATAAAAGACACAGGTATCTAAAAGGTAAATACTACCTTTACTAGTAGTAAATATTACTACAGACTTGATTGAATCAGCCAAGGATGGGAAGACCTGTATTTCTAGCCCACACATCATTTCATTCAAGCCTCAAAAATATACACAGAAATAATGAATCTTGCCATAACTTCCATTCACAGTTCCCCTCCTATTTCTTGGTGGCTCATTATTTGTTGTTCAACAACAATAAAATAGAATAACAATGTTCTGTAAGATCATTTCTGCTGTAAATACCTAATTACCTCTTTCACAGTCTCAGGAGGACTAAAATAATTAATAGATGTGGGTCAAATTTTGCAAATAAATATCAGTTTTCAATTTTCAAATCTTACCCTTTTTCAATCTTAAAAACCATTTTACAGTTAACCTATTTTTCAGGAATTTTTAATGTATAAGCATCCCCAAATGACACAAAACAGCAAGGTGAAATAACCAACATTCCCCACAAACTGAACTGAACCAAACCCTCATCATTCACTTAAGTTTTTGTTCTTCAAACTTGAAAAGCTTTGAAAGCCACAGCAAAGAGAGGCTATGGGGGTAGGTGCTTTGATAACCTGTGCAAAAGCCATAGTCTTTATAGAAAGGAAATGCCAATGTTTGCCATCATCTTTCTCAGGATTAAATGTTATTGAATGAGACACAGTTTCCCACACAGGCACTGCCTTGCCTGCAAAACGGGCAGCCTGGTTCCCTTTGGGCAGTCGCCAGGTCACTGTTTCTTCTGCAGATAGAGATTTGTAATGGTTCACCGCAACCCACACGCTGGGCAAAGACTCCCAAATCCTGACTGCCTGGGTCATACCTGGACATCCAGCAGATCTATCCCAAGGCCAGCTTTGACATCTCCTTCTCCACGAGCTGAGATTTCTAGTGCAGCACAACAGCATGCGTTACTGCCATCCAACTCACGCCAGCTCCTCCGAGTGCTAATAAGGCCCGTCAGAGAGACAGCAAGATTTTTAGGCGCATTCTGTGAAACAAGGAGAATAAAAATCAATAGCACTACATAATCCAGTCAGTGCCTTTCTTTGCTCACAAATCTTCATTTGCTCAGCCGGGAAAATTATGAACTGTCTAGAAATAATACAGTAAAGGCGGTCAATGACAATTATAACATAAAGACTAATAGAGATGGTGGTACGAATCTGGTATATTGTGTTCTGCTGAAGCCCATTTATAATTTTTAATAAAAACAGTAATACTTTACAATAAGTGGACATAATTTAATGCTCAATTACTATGAAATTCCTTTGGAAATATATATTAAATGCAGCAGCTCTGTATGCATACCAGGAGGGTTCCTTGAGATTGATGTTATCACAGTGTATACTAGGGGAATATCAAGTCCAACACCAGTGCATTCAATATTCTTGCCCTCTAGGTCAGGTATCCTTTCCTCCCTCACCCTGACATTTGAGACAAGTCCTTATCTACGTGGAGAGGAGCCACATGAATTATATACATGCTGCATTTTTAAAAAAAACATTTGCAACACAGGCTGGCAAGGCCTTTAGCAATGATTAACTGAGACAGTTTTGAATAACAATACAAAAAGGTACAGCTCCTAAACAGGCAGTTTTCTCTTGAAGGCCAAGAGGTTTCTAAACCTCTATGTTTATAAACCAAATAGTATTTCAGATAAAGCACAAAACCTTTACAGCAGAACTAACTTCAACTTACTGAAGATTTCTCTTAATAAGAAAAATACCATAAGCCTTTGTCCTCTACTTGCAAAAGCTCTTGTAGAAGAGCAGTAACATCCTTAGCCCTACCCTACCTTACCGTCAGAATTCACCAGGTAGATCTAAGCCCTCAAACTTGCTCAGCACAGGTGGGATTAGTTACCCTGGAAAGCAAAGCAGGATCTCCCTGATCACCTACAGCTGCCTGCATCTATGCTTTCAGCCACAGATGTTAGTGCTGTGACTCACCACTGCTCTTTCCTAGGAGATTGTGGGATAACTTGTCTCAGAGGTATTTTGAGAGGAAGCAAGAGGATATGATCAGTGAAGCAGCAAATTGAACCCTCGCAGGGTATGGCTGGACCTTGCTGAAGAAGCCTTAAACCAGAGGTTCCCAGATTTTGTTTAGCTACAACCTCTATTGGCAGCTGTTAGCAGCAGAGGCAACAAAAATAGCTGGACTTGGTTTGGGAAATGCAGTTTGGGAAGCTGAAGCCAAGGCCATCCTTTCTCCCTGGATGTATCTGCAGCCAGGGCTCTTATTTGAATGCAGTTCCTAACACGACTTTATACACAAAATCTGTCACCTGCGGTTGGTAGTTAACTGGCTCCTGTAGGGTGAGGGTGCTGCCGTTTGGGGTGCTGCCCTGCTTGCTTTGCAGTGAAAACTAACAAGATTAGTTAAGGTTTGAAGGATGGCAGGTACCAGACACAGGTCACGGGAGTCTTCAGTTCGCAACACTTCTAGGATCCAAAGACAAATTTAAAGGAATACTCATTTCCCAGACAATAAATGCTATCAATAGCTACTTAGTAGCTTAGGAAAAAGAAACAGCAATTGGAGGAAGGGGGGCATCCTAAGTGCTCTGCTAGAACTAACATTATTCCATTTAATCTTAAATCATATTTTGCATCCTCTGCTGGAACACTATTTATCCCAGACCTCCAGGCAGCTTAAACACCTGGCATAATAGCCCATTAATTACTTCAGCATGGGAAATAAATTTTAATATCTTTCTCTTTGATGCTCATTACTAAACACTTCATGCATTCCCAAATACACATTAATGGTTCGCCCTTCTTCCTTTTAGATATAACAGGATTTATTTCACAGTTTGACTTTAATCAACATCTTCCTCAGCTCTGGGTGGCATGCGGTAAAGTTTATACTCTCATCCAGGGTCACCAGTTCATTTAGGAACTCAGGACAAGGTTTTTGTATTTTGCTGCACTCGTGTTCTCATCCTGCTAAAGGTGATTACAACATCAAGTTTTGTCCAGTGTTTCAGTGTCTGAAGATGAAAGGTGGTATGAGGTATAATGGTAGCAGGTCAGCACTTTCAATAAGCATCCATCTGTAAACAAGTCCCTTAAAATATTACAGCAGTGTGAAAGGAAGCTGCATCCTAATTGGGTAGAGTGAAAAGCCATAGGGCTTATAAATATAATGTGTAGGTGATCTGTCTTGCCAAAAAAGAGGAGGTTCGTTATATGAAGGACACATTATCCTTTTCTCTTCCTATGATTCAGCATGGTAAGTAGTCATTCCTAATTGGCTTACAGCTTAGTATGAAATATTAGGATGCCACACAATGTGATGACACAGCTGGATTCCTAAGGGAAGCCAAAGAGTGATCTGAGAACAGAAGAGGGACAAGAGCAGATGCAGGTCTAAAAAAAAATAGTTGTAGCTTACAGAGTAGCATGTCATTCTTTATCCTCCTCCTCCCGTGTACAGCATGCTGTGTACAGCACACCACTCTCCTGGTAGAAAGGCAAGAGACCTGTTATTTCAGAGTTCCTAAATAAAACGTGGGGAAAAAATGTGATTGTTGGGAGTACTGAAACAGGAAGAGGCAAGCAGGTTGAATAAATTTGGGCAATGGCTGCCTTGTCGTGAAAAATACACTGCACAAATTTCACCTCTCTTTACGCATCAGATGATGGTTTCCTCAAATTTATTCTTGACTGGAAAGTATTTGCCAAATTACCTGGTCAAACAATCTGTGGGTCACTCACAGAAGTTCAGCCTTTGGGATAAAAGCCATTTGAGTGGGCACGCAGGTCATATGCTGGGAGCTTGTTTCCTGGTCCTGGCCTTGATTCGGGAAGGTAATTAAACGGCTGACCACCTGAAGTCAGTAGGGCTATTCACATGCACTTAAGTGCTGCTGATGCCAGGCTGAGGGGAATAGACTTCTCAGAGGGAGATTTTTGCTGCAAATACTAGCTCTAATTCAAAATTCACTTCCTACAAAGTCCTTTTCCTGCAGTAAGCTGAAATTAGCTATATCTACTGTTGTGCTTGCCAGGAAACTTGATAGAGTATTGCCCAAAGTGAACATAAAGGAGAAATAAACACAGCAGAAATTAATAACCGGAGTTCAGACCAGTAGGTTGAAGAAGATGTGTTATAAATTTCATCCAGCTGTAATGCAAATTCTGCCAAATGATTGGGAACATCTCCCTTTTTATATCACTATTTCACTACATATTAATAGCAACCAGTTACTGATGCGGTACTAAAATATTAATGATATGGTCATAAACCTGAATCAGTGCCTAACTTGGCAGAACAACGTAGGGCAACTTTTCAATCACGTGTGAACAAAACCAGTTTTCAGAAACCATTTTGTTAGTGTGAGACCATGTGAGCATAAGTAATTGCATGGCTATTTTAGGCACAAAAATTGTTAGTCTTCTTTGGAAAATCAACAGCCCCGTTGAGGTGTACAGTATGGGTGCCCAGATATTGATGCAAGGCTGAGAGAATCTCAAACCAGGCAGAAACAAAGTTCATGCAATTAATTAGTAAGATTTCATCTGCAGCTGGTATGACTGACTTTTATATCTACATTAGAGACGATAGCCTCAAGCCCCTGGGGACTGATTGTTTCAGTAGGATTTAGCTTTTTATTCTGGACTGAGCTGGAATACACTCACGAAGTCAAGAAATCCAAAGCAAAACCCAGAACTTTTGCACGTGCCTGATATAAGAGCAGGTGAATTTATCAACTCTGCATTGTATCTGTCACCACAACAGAAATTTGGGGATGTTAAAAGTATTTAAGAGTCAGAGACTTCTCTTGCAGCTTTTATGTTTCCCAGTCTGCTACCCAAGCCAACCCACTCAGGACAACCAGGGCCACCCGCCAGCTAAACAGCACAGCCTTTGGGATGCTTGATTGGATCTGTAACAGAAGCATGTCTTGAAGTCTCCTTGTTTCTCACTTTAGCTACACCCCAGTAGAACTGGACTGGTTCATTTTATTATTCACTTTTGTCCCTTTCTATGAAGATGGGGCCATATACCTAAGCTCCTTTCAAACACCTTTAACCTAAGCTACAAATTAAGGTGAGTAAGGACAGACACAAAAGGATTCTGTGTACTCCGCACAATTCCCAACAGCAGCTAGCACCCCAGGAAGAAGTGGAATACTAAAAGAATATTTTATTTCTACATTTCCACAGGACACAGCTAATGGCTCACACTCATGGCTAGTATCACTCTCCCCGCCCCCCCGTCAGGATCCAGAAGAGGCACTTGGAGGGAATTCATATATAGTTGACATTTTATGTAGGTGTATCAATACTAAACCAAGGTCTTTGCTTTAAAGGTCTTTCACTGCTTCTTCTCTGAGTCATTGGTGCACAGATAAGCTGACTTTGGTCATGACTAACTGAGTTTTCAGTTTAGAAGTGCAGGGAATGGCATGAAATTAATTATGTCATAAAAAAGAAGGGTCCTTTTCTTCTGGTTTTCTATTGTAGTCACATAAATGAGGACCCAAAATACCACTGAGATATCACTTAACATTGTCAGCACCTGGGAGGCAGGTCCGATCACTGCAACAATATCTTCATTATTTGCTGACCAGAGTCGCTGCAGTCACTTACAGCAATGATAATCTTTCTTCATTATATCTGCAAGCAGACGCCATCAAGGTGTGACTGACAATCATCCCTTTCAGAGTAAGTGATCATGGAGTTTTCATTGCTCTCATATCCATTGGCTCCTTCTTTATTAATGACACAGTTGAAATTTTAGTGTTGCTTCTGCTTAGGTGGGAGATAGCAAACATTTACTTGATTGACACCTGCCACTAGGAAAGTTTCTCATACAAACCAAGTGGTAAATAATGCAGTCTTACTGCAAAACAGGCTACCAAACAAAGAAATGGTTTTGGTTTACAAGTTACCAGAGCAGGAGAAAAATTGCCCATGTTTTGAAACTTGTCCTAGCAAGACACTGGAACTGCATCAAGCAGCACGAGAACCTCTAGGCAGTCATTCATTTCTGGTCTCAGACAACCAGCTTTTCAGTTCCTAACAGAGTGAATGGCAAATATAATATTTCAGGGCTTCTTGACATACCAAAGTGTTCTGGGTTAACCCCAGCCAGCAACTAAGCACCACACAGCCGCTCACTCACTCCCCCCTACCCAGTGGGATGTGAGAGAGAATGGGAAGTAAAAAGGTAAAACTTGTGAGTTAAGAAGAGTTCAGTAGAACAGAAAGGAAGAAACTAATAATGATTATTACAATAACAATAATAAAATGACAATAATAATAAAAGGATTGGAATATCCAAAACAGGTGTTGCACAATGCAATTGCTCACCACTCACCGACCAATACCCAGTTCATTCCCGAGCAGCGATCCCCCCCAGCCAACTCCCCCCAGTTTATATACTGGGCATGATGTCACATGGTATGGAATATCCCTTTGGCCAGTTTGAGTCAGGTGCCCTGGCTGTGTCCCCTCCCAACTTCTTGTGCCCCTACAGCCTTCTTGCTGGCTGGGCATGAGAAGCTGAAAAATCCTTGACTTAGTACAAACACTACTTAGCAACAACTGAAAACATCAGTGTGTTACCAACATTCTTCTCATATTGAACCCAAAACATAACACTATACCAGCTACTAGAAAGAAAATTAACTCTATCCCAGCTGAAACCAGGATGCAAAGCAATCAGCATTAGTGAAACACCAGGAAGACAATTATACCTCCAAACATACCTACTCCTTGGACAAAGTCTATGGTCAGCTCAGCTCCAGTTCATCTCCTGGATCTTCTTTCTCTTTTTTCTGTGACAAAGACCAATGGAGGACAGTGAGGAGAAAGATAAGATCCTCTCAGACTCTGTCCCATACATGGCACAAGGTGCACGTGACTATAGATGGTCTGCGGAGGTTACAGGGCCTGCAGAGGTGCCATGATAAATCTGCATCTTAAAACTGTACAGAACAGCTCCCACAACAACTCCCACATCTAAAGCCTACTCTAAAAAAAACCAAAAAAATCGTCTCTTGGAAGAGGACAAGTCAAACATAACTCGTTCCTTTATTCTTTTTCTCTCTTACCATGCTTTACAGATGATTGTTTCATCTCATTCTTCTGTTTCCAAGAAAGACCTTTCTAAATCCTCAGGCAATATTCAGAGCAGGCAGATTTTTCTTTGAGTGTTCAAGGCTGATCTGATCAATTAAAAAAAAGAAGGTTACAGTACATTTTAAATCAAATACTTCATAGGATAAAATCTCAGAGGTCATTCTATAAGAAAAATATTTTTTGTTGGCAAGTAAATGCAAAGAAATGATAACAGGGATTCAGCACAACCCCCTTTCTCATGTGTCCTATGGGATTTTCTGTATTGTTCCCTCTGTTTAAAGGGTTTAAAATGCAAGGGTAAGGCTGCTGAAGTCCTGGACATGAGTTCTGTTCTCTGGCTGGAAACGAAGTGCCGTGGATCACACAAAATTCTTCCCAGCTGTTTTGCCTCCCCACATTTTTGTCCTTTTTCACTCATGAAAGCTATGAATTCTCTCCAGCCACAGACTTTCTCCCAGCATGTGATGCACCACAGGGCTCCACAGTCTTATCTGAGGCTGTTTGGGCCCAGCTGCAATGTAAACAATCTTCACCACTGGGACTCCCTTGCAGGGTTTAGAGTCTTTCTTTGCAACAGCAAATTTCCAGTGAAGTACAACAGCTTCCTCAAGGTGAGTGTTCCCTAAGGCCTCAGGAATCAGAGCTGACATAATGTGAAATTTGCTTCCCCCTTTACCAACCCTGGCTAAATAAACTCATCTTCTGTACAGTAGGACACACTTCATTTTCCTGTCCTTCATTTTCTTCTCCCTCTTGTTGATTCCAAAAGGAGACCACATAGACCAACCATCACAGCCAATTTGATTTCCAATTTTCTGGGTAGCTTTGCAATCACACTCCATTTGTCACCTGAATGCAGTCTCGAATTTGCAGCCTGGGTGTGAATGACTTCTGGAATTATCTCCCTTGGACAAGACACCAAAGCAATTCAAAAGCAAGTAAACAGAATGCAGAAATACCCCAGAATAGGATTATGTCAGGTTTCTAAATCCTAATCCTGTTACTTCAGCAGCTATCCATTTCTCTTTTCCTTCTTCCCTTGTGGCTAATATTTTCCTACCCAGAACTCAGTTCAGCATCGCCACAACAATCACATATATTCTGTAAAGTTACTAGGACTGCATGAGCATTTAGAGCTTGGCAAGCTGTATTGTAACACCAAAATATGTTCTTGACAACCATTGACCCCAAAAGCTGATGTGATCAAACACATCCCCCCATGAAAGAAAGAATAAGACTGTAATCAGTTTTACCATTTTAAGGAAAATAAATCCTAATCCTTTGCCGTTCTGTGGTATTCCTCTAATTGCTGTTCCCTTACACATTCAAACATCTACAATTTGGTTCCGTTGTTTGAACGTCACTTGGAATCAAATCAATGTTGTGGATACAATGTCTTTGAACCTTTTAGTCCAGCTGTGAACTTTGGGCTTAATCCTTTAGGGCACCCTTGTCTAGCAAGCTTTAATGTGTATTAAATTTTCCAAAAGGAAAGCGAAAGTGGTCAAAGCAAGATAGTGCAAGGTTCTGTGTTTCATAAATTAATAAGCATCACCAACTGCATTGTTTGACCCTTTAAACTCTGTGAAATTAATATAAGTAGACAACCAAAGTGCACTTGGCCCCTGAAGAGCCTTGGAAGTTCACTTAAGCAATCCAAGTTTCCTTAAAGTTTTATAAGCCAGCTTTTAAAGCAAGTCCTTTGTACTTATTACTGGTGACAGTGAGCATTACAACAGCCAATGAACCTTTGCTGACTTCCGACCCCAATATGGTAGAGCACAGTTATCAAGGGAAATATCAGAATCAAAGCTTGTATATTACATTGAGGTCCTGACTCTTGAAAGAGCCCCCCATAGACTCTTCAGAGTATGTCAGTGAAACAAACAGCTAATATTCTCAGACATCTACTTATGATGTATGGGTATTATTGTTTACTTAAGCACTTTTGGCATAGTAACACCCACTCCCCACCCCCAGCCCCCCAATAAAAACTGAAGCCTCTGACAAAGAAAGCTGTGGTACTCTCAGTTCCCTTGCAAGAAGACAAAATTTTAAGATCTTTAATTTAGCCCAGAAAAACCTTCCACTTGGCAGTGGTAAGTCAAGTAACACTAAGCCTTCATCTTAACCGATTAATGGATTTAAATTATTAAATGGCATTAGGTAGGCATGGTGAGGAATACACGGTCTTCTCTCAACCCTCTGTGCAGGGTGAGACTGCCTTGAACAATGAGGAAAATGTGTATCCACACCTACTGCATTTTGGCATTAATCTTGCAGTCACTTGTAATACTTGAGTTAGCATCCTGTAGAAATAAGATATCTCACCCTTGCCAGCTGATTATATTTTTCATAATGTAAAAGGTTCCTGCTGAATTATTCAGGTGTTTTTCCCACTGCTTTAAAAAAAAAAAAGAAGAAGAGAGAGAGAAAAGCTAAGGCAGCCAGGTGTCTAGGAATAAACAGGCTGACAGGCAGTGGTGCCCAGTATTAGTAATTGTTATTGGACCATAAAGCCCAATTAATGATGATGTTTAAGCTAAACTTTTCAAAGGGGAAAGCAGAATTTCAAAAAACAGACAGGTGATGGGAAATCACAAGATTATCTGCCAAAGGGCATCAAACTCCTATTGCATGTATCCCCCCCAGCACTGAAGTCAAGGAGGGCATGTGTTATCTGTTCTCTCCACCTGTTTAGAACATTTGGGTGAGGCTTTTGGGGGTATTTAATGACACTGGTTTCCATTTGTTCATCTCATTTTTCTGCCTAGATCTGGACACTGACAGAGACAATAATACCACGGGCATGGAGAAAATAAATGCATATACATACATATACATTTTATACATATACCATACACAATCGTACATAAGAAAGAAAACCCAAATAGAAAGCAGAACTTAACTATTAGGAAATAATTGATGAAAGTTCTTACCAGAAACACAGATAACAAGAAGCAGCTGGAAAAATGAGGTACTTTCGAGGAATGTGGCTCAGAGCTTCCACGCAAAGTGAATGTTAACAGGGACAGTCTGGTGACAGGGTTGCAATCCCTGCCAGGCAGATGTCTACTCTAAGAATAGTGAAGTTCATTTAGCAGCTCCCTGATGATTAAATATAAATTGGACCGTAAGTGAACCTTGAAATACTTTGGGTCTATTCTGACACATGTTGCTCCAATTCAGGTTTTTTTGTGAGTGTAACCAAGCAATGATTATTGAAGATGGAATTACATGAATTGATCATTATCAATAACACAGCTAATTTGAATATATCTGTATATACCTATGGCCATCTACAGCAATATCAGTGGTTTAATTGCATGGACTAACACTGAAGGAAATGAAAGTATATTCAAATGAATCCCACGCACTGACTGGCCACAAAGTCTAAGGGACCATTCTAGAGCAGCATAAGCAAGCAAAGAACAAAATTGTTGACATAAGGGAAAAAATTTCTACATTCAGAACTCCTCCACTTGAAAACCAGTCACTCATGGGCCTGCTGGTTGCTGCCTTTCCTCAGAGCTATTAGTCTTCTTGCTTGCAAGCAGATCACCAGCTGGTGTCAGGAGGAAATGTCCACAAGGAATAGAACAGGACATTTTTTAAGCAAGGTGACAAAAGAGGTCTACGTTTCCTTCCAAGGAAGGAAAGCCAACTTTGAAAATCCAAAATCTTCAACATCAACTTCAGAAGGCTCTGGTAAATGCTCATTTTGCACTGGTAAAATAGGATCTGCATAAGAAAGAAAGACTGTAACTCCTCAATAGCTCTCTTTTCAAGAAAACCATCTGTGTAACTCTATCTGGAGTGGAAGCGAGACAAATGTCTCCCAACAATGAAAGCTACTTTCCTTACCTGGAACAGTTCAGTACTGGAGAACCTACAGGAGCTTGGAGATGGGATATTAATTTGTTTTCCACCTTTCCTCAGGAGATTTCCAGGCTTACAGAGCTGATGTAAGAGCTCTGTCTACCCAGCTCCCATATTCAGTCAGGCCTGTGACACATCTTTGTTTTTTGGTTCCTTGGATCAGAAAAATTTGCCGAGTCTGGGGGCGTCTCAGAACTGCCATCCAAGTCACTAAGGTCTTCCGCAGACCACATTTCATTAGCCAGCTGGAGAAGAAAAGCCCCTTTTATCAAATCTCTTGGGGCTAACTCATATTGAAAATAATTTGTTCTTAGCACTTTTAGAGGCAGGGTTTCAAATGATGAATGAAGAAGAATATTCTCTGTCACAGGATTTTCTTTGTATTTCAAGTCCTTAGAGTGAGTTTGTGATCTTTGAAACTCTGGTACTAAGAGTACTGTCATTTTCCTCTGAACTTGCCACTGTTTCCTTATGCAGCAGGCTGACTACATCTTGCAAAAGGAAAGTACACATTCATTCGTTATCCTGGAAGTATAAGGTTAGAGCACTTCCATAACTAATGTAATTAACTTGAGGTGAAGATGTACATTTTCTTTCTTTCTTTGGGCAGCATCTAGTACCAAATGCTGCAATCCTGGCTGTTCATGAACACTCCTGCCATAAAATGGCTTTTATAATAATGGGAAATAGCCAAGATATGTCTACCTTCATGGACTGTTTTTCTGTTTTGCTTTAAATTGCCAATACAGTTTCCCTTTGAAATGTCTGGGGTTTTTTACTTTTTTAAAGTTTTGGGGTATTTTTTCTTCTCTTTCAGTTTTAGTAAATTTTCAACTGGTTTTAGTTATTTCTCAGAAAGAACAGAATCAGGCTCTGAAATGTAATTAAAATTTTTAGTTTTCAGTTTCTAGGCAAATTTTCTTAAATACAAAAAAATTAAAATGGAGACATGAAAATAGGTTTTGATCAACTGCTCAAAAATTTTCAGTGGCTAAAAAATGCCAGTGTGTTACTAACAGCTTCAAAGTTTTCAAAATTTTCAGCAGAAGCCAGTACAATTTTTATGAAACAACAAACCCTTTTCTGACTTTTTTATCAGTGAAGCTTTTAAAAGAAAAATCTTACAGACAATGCGTAGGAAAAATGCTCTAGTGAGACTAACGATTAAAACCACAAATACTGTGCTTGGATCAGAAAATTCCGTTTCCACAGTAAGTGAATATTAATTTCAAGGATACAACTTAGTAACTAAAACCAGCATTAAATGCATTGGCTGTTGTACAAACAAGTTCTAATGAGAACAAATACCGCTGGTTCAGTCCCACAAAGACAGCCAGACACATAACTCCTATTGATTTCCCTTGAATCATTTACCTGAGCGTGCAAGCACGATTTTCTTGTTTAGAGTTAGCTCATATACCTCTGTGCAGCACTTCCTTGCAACACAGAGATATACTTTGCTCCTTCCAGCCCACTGGCTATTGAGACCATGGGTGTTTTAGGGTTAATAACTGATTCGTGATGTCCCTGGCTCTGGGGTCACACCTTCCTGCCTTGCAGCCAGAGGAAGCCATGCTCCATCTCCTCTACCTACCAATGAAGATGATCTTCACTTCTAGCCTCCTGCCTCCAGAAGGGCCAAAAGGGGAAATCCTGCCTAACCAGCTGTGACCACAATAGAAAGCAATGGCCATCTTCCACTCTTAACCTGAAAAGTGTGTTTGTCTTCATGTGACTATTTGCTTTGGTTTGGGTGTATATCTGCCTGAAGGAATGTAGTGCATAAGCTTCCCTGTCTGTAAGGTGGAAATTACCTGGGGGTAACCCAGGTGATTCTTTTCCAGCAGGAAAGGGAAGGTTTAAAATGGGGAGAATTGGGCTTGGACCTTAACATGTCCCTAACTACTGACATTAAAGCAAAAGAGACACACAGGCAATATTGTTGAGGGGCTAAAATTTCAACCAGTAGAAAAAGGTCTGGTATCAGCTATAAGCTCTGACAAATAACATCTAATTAATCCAATTCTGCCCAGGTAGCCATTCACCCCAGCGGTCCATTTGGGCTACTGACACTGTAGCAAATTCAAATATTGAGTTAGCCCCCAAAAGAACCCCCTCCTACACAGACCAAACACTCTACATCCCCCACAAAGGAAGGAGACTTTTCCACAGCTCCAGAAATATTCATCTGACAGTTTTTCCTTCCTTGGCTGCAGCTCTAGTAATTGATCTGCTCTATTATTTTTCCCCATTCTTTCTCTCTTACATTTAAATATGTCCTTCATATTTCTGGAGCTTTTTTTTTTCCCCAGCCTGTATCTCCACTGTTACATTATTTTTTATCTGTCTCCTCTATTCTTCAAGTGTGAAAAGGGTGCTGTGTTCTCTAATATTCATTTTTCTTTTTTTATTCTCCAAGTACTTTCTTTTCCATCTGTAACAGCCCCTAATATGCACCTCCATTCGATTTTACTTACCCAGCTTGAAACCCTCTCATTCTAATTACCTTTTCAGTTTTCTTCTATTTCTCCCTTGAGATGTCTCAATTAGTGTACTTTTCTTACTGGCTGTCACCTCTGAGCTACAAGGTGGGTCTAACTCCAACTTAAACCATGCAGAAAATAAATGAGGAGCCGTTCTTGGCGGCCCTGCTGAAGGTGGTGTTACTTTACAAACTAGTGCACCTTTAATAGATGATAAATGGGCAGAAAAGTGGCCTTGTTAATGCAGCAGCCCTTGATTTGGTTGCCATGCCGTGTCCTTTCATTACTCAAAGATACAGCAAAGGCAACCTATGCTAAGTCTTGGGTGATGTACTTCCATACAAAGAGAGTGAGTAGAGGCTAATTAACATAGTTCTGGTCAAAGCCTGAAATTAACTCTTGTCTTTAAAGACCAAAGCTAAAAATATCATTTGTCTTGCCCATAATTATGTTTAGAGGTAATTATGGTAGCAGAATAACAGCAAGCAAAATGAGTCTAGCAGTCGGTTTTTCTGCCCTTTCTATCTCTAGCAGAACTCTAAATTCTATTTCTGTCAAAGAGAACTGGATAAAAATGCAGGTGACATCCACAGTACATTTCTTTGATTAAAATTGGCACCATCATATTGAAGTTCACACAGAGCTTTCAGAACCTGAGGAGTAAATTCTCTCTCTACATGCTCCCACATAATGGGAAAAAGAGGACCCTCCCCACCACAGCCTGTACTGTGCAGCAAAGGGGAGATGTGTGCCCAGCTGATTAAATTGCCAGGCTTGGACACACAGGAACGTGTCCTGCCACATACACGTCCCAGGTCACTTCAAATGACCCAAGATATTTACATAGCACAGAGAGCAGCCCTTGACCTGTATTAGCACAGCATTACCTCCAAATTAAAGCATTTGCTTCCTGGGGTAATTAATTTGTCATGCAGGTCTGACCATACTGCATCCAGCTTTCGACCTCATTTGTCCAGAGCCAGGATAGCTATCTCTGTATTCTGCAGAACAGATATACCCCAGATGTTTGAACATACTTATTTAAATTAGGGGGAAAAAAAGTTATTATTGTTGTTATTATTGCTGCTATTATTAAAATCCCAATGGCATATGCTGCTGTCACCATTCAGTTGTCCTGAGATCCATCTACCTGCAGTGCCCCTTTCACCACCATCACTGAAATTTATGAGCATATCAGCTATTGGAGGGTTTATCTGTGAGGTATAGTAGCACTAATTTAAAGATTTCAAACTAAACTTTTCTAAAGTTGGTATATGTTTGGATCAAAGCTTGACACTGAAGCTAAACTTCTCCCAAGTGTTTATTACTAAAAGAAATTTCAAATACCTGATATACGTAGATCTACCTATATATACACTCTTTTTTCCAGTTACTGCATTTATCTAAGGTAGCAAAAGCATTTAGGTTTCTACCACGCTAGACCTGAAGGTCTCCATGTGATACAAAATACATATATACTGGGCACACTGGAGTTTCTAAGGCATGGATTATTGGATCAGCTGCTGGCAAATGCCAAAGTCTGTAACACAAATGTGTGCAGAGCGTATTCACTTGGTCCAAATTTGTCTGTTTCTGAAATTATTACACTTTACAGCATAATTCAGTGAATTCACCCAAGGGCCCATAAAATCATTTTTGGCACAAGTACAAACTAAGATATAGCCATGATATCACTGAGATGATGATACTGCATAGTACGTTATAGCAACTTTTTTGAAGTACTGGAGGAGAAAAGATCACCCGTGCAGACTTTTCTAATGCTTCTAATGGAACCACCTCTGCCATTTTACTAGCATCCTTCATGGCAAGCGGGGAGCGAGGGCAAAAGTTCCTCTGAAGGGATAAGCCCTAGGTGTCCCAAAGGCATTCTGCCATGCCCCAGACAGATCTTAGTCAGTCTTCAGAGATCAGCTCCACTGGACTACCAATTTAAGCACCAATTTAAGCACAGGGTGTAGGAGTTCTGCTTCAAAAATCACCCAAAACTATGGCACCCTTTTGAAAGTCTCACTGTGCTATCAAAGGTGAATTCCAGAAGACCTGTATATCCCTTGAACTGTGACTTTCCAGAATTCCAGAAATCTTCCAGAAAGTAGGGCTCCTGTCCTCAAAAGTTTATGTTTTTTTCCCAACTATATCAGTTGCCTATTAAAATTTATCCCTTCTCCCTCTAGATGTTGCCTCACATACCTCTTTAGACCTTCACAGCTATTGCATTACTACTACTACCTTTACAAGTGGCAAAAATGTATTTACGATGACATCTGCCAGTATCACCTGACAGATACAAGCACCAAAGCCCATCTGGAAAACCTGCCTCTTCCCATAATATTTTCGCATCCTTCATGAGATTTTCTTGCAAAATTTTGTAACGATTTGTTTAAACACAAAAAAGCTTAAGAGTTATATATCACTCTGACATCTGTTACATTCAAACTCTCTTCAGGGTCCTGTTAATTGAGTTTCATCCATAACTAGGTGGAACTCTAGACCTGCAAACCTTGCAATGCTGCCGTTTATGGGATCTTCATCAATGTTACAGGGTAAATCTCTCAACTTATAAGAGCAAAGACACTTTTCTGCAGCACACACAACCTAGCTTGTACTCCCACAGGAAGTGCAAACCATGCAGAGTAAAAAACAGAAAACCATATTGTGACTGAAGTGATCTACAGGCAGCAAACAATAACCCTGAAACTAAACCATATTCTGCCTCTCCCTGGCACAGCACAGAACTGGCAGAACTAAAGATGTGATCTGAAAATAAAAAGCTTTTGAGTTCATAGCTAGCTGTCAGTCATCAGGGGCATGTGTGACATTCTTCTGACCTGCAACTGTTCTACTCTGCACCAGGAGCTGAATACTGCGGGACCACTGCTAGGAGATGGCTATGTCGTAAGCCCACATGGCCCCAGCCACCACCATGAGATTTACAGCTTTTTAGCCATGTTAGCCCAGGACTGGCAAGCAGAATTTCTTTACGTGGTGAACACTGCATGAGGCTCTCATATGGCTTGCATCTAGTTACTGAAGTCTTTCTTCCCCATCTTCATTGCCCTGAGGTTTGGTGTGGCTGGACCTATCAGCCAGTGTAGATGTGTCATAGAGAAACATCTTCTACAATCTCACCACACTGGAGAGATCAAACTGGAAAAGATCTTAGAGGCTCCAATGTCTTTAGCCATGGAACAAAACTGTTTCACTGCAAATTGTTAGCTTGCACAGGAATGACTTATCTTTTCCTTTTGGTATGGGAAGATCATCAGATGCTATGATGTTTGAACAGGGCCCAGCTGAGCAGTCACTGGCAGAGCACTTTCTCCTTTGAGATCAATAGGTCTGTGTCAGTAAGGTCATTCCACCAGTAGCAGAACCTAGATCCACAGTTCCCAGATTGTACTACACATACCACTGCATAAAGGTATTCCAAGGTGACTTGCTGCCACAAAAGGGCTCACTCCCTTTCCATTCATATTGTTTGGGCATGGCTGATACCAACTCTTGACCCTGAGCTCACAGGATCATGCTATTCCTCTCCTTAACATCAATGAGATATCTAAAATGGTTAAATGCTTTTACTGAAGCCCTCAGCTCCTACTGAAAACAAAGATGTGTATTGGAGGGTGAAAGAGAGGGTAGAAGTGAAGGTCCCAGTTTGCACCCAGCATCCAAGCAGGATGAAACCCACCAATGCTGCTTGGCTTCCAGTTGTTAATTTAAGTGAAGGAACTCCTTTCCTCTGTGGAAAACTACTTAAATCACCAGGAACTCATTTGTTACAGCTGCTTCCCTATTTCTACCACTTTTTGAGAGCACCTCGGTCTTTGCAGAGCAGCACAAACCAACACAGACAACTCTAAAATGTCTTACATGGCAGCTCCAAATGCTTACAGTTTATGTAAAGCCATGGAGCCAGCATGATAAGATCTAATTACCAAGCGAATTAGTAAAAAAACAGCTGCAAGGTTTGCAGAAATGTCTGGAAGTGCAGAGTAAATGGCCACAATTGATAGAGTTATTGCACAGGCATCCTGAGGGCACAGTCTGCAGCACTTGAGTCCTAACCAAAATCACTGTCAACAGTTGTTGTTTTCTCCATTCTGTTAAATGGAAAGAGCATGAAAATGATCCTGCAAACAGCCATTTAATATTCTCATGCACATGAACTGCAATTATCAGCAGCAGCAACAACAAACTCTGCTGTAATGTGTTCATGGCTAATCAATTCAATTGATCACTGTTTATTAAATAAAAACCTGCTCTCTAAACAGTTCTTCCTTAAGTGGCATGTTTTGGGGCTCAGGGTGTTTTTTCCCTAGCTTTCCTTTTTTTTTTTTTTTTCTTTTTTAAACATGCTGCTCGGAAAATCAGGAGACCAATTAAAGCTTTTAATTTAAATCCAAGCTCAGAGAAATGCTAGCAACTTATAGTGCCTTTACAAAAGCATCAGCTTAAAAGAGGTTTGAATCAGCCTAGCCACTCCCTGGAAAAGCTACACTGAATCTGATTCGTTTCTATTTTAAAGGCTTTCAAGCCATGTTAGCAACAGCCAGCATATTTATCTGTGTAAGAGACAGTCATGACCAGGTCAGCTCAGGATATCAGGAAGTGGGCCGTTGATAATGCAGATTAAGGGGCATGCTTTATTCACATCGGCACTGTAGCATTGATCACCCCTATTCTGCACCTTTAGAGAGCAGATCGGAAATCAATGAATTCCAGGCTGGAGAGATGCTGTAGATAACAGAAATCCTCTATAGCCAGTTATCTCCCTACAAGGAATAACGATCTTGCACAGAATTGAATGCTTTAAATGTACGAAGAATATCCACTACATTACAAGTTCAATGGAAGATTGATGCCAGGCCAGATAAGAGTCTGGGCATATCCCCAGCCCTGAGCCAACTCAAGCACTTGAATGCTGCACTGAGAACTTCCACCTATGGTGCTGGAGTCCTCCTTGCCCTTTGGCTGCTCCAAACAGTGCAGAAGGGAGGAGAAGGGGAGTGTTGACACACAAAAATAACCTCGTGGGATTTAATTAAGACTACTGAACCTGTGTCACTTGTAATTTATGGCAGATTTAAACCCATGCCTCCAGAGGGAGAAAATGAAGGCATTTCCAGTACATTAGCTGACTTCAATAGCAAAGTCAAATCTGACGTCCTATGACCCTCGCATGAACGAAGACTAAGGAGTCCCTGTTATCCCAATTATTTCTGACTAGATTTGTGAGATGTTTGCACTACCATAGAATCCAGCCACAAGAAGGTACTTCCCCTAATGGGGGAAGTGCAAAGCCTCCTCATTGCACGAAACACTTGTGAGAGCATTAGAAACCTCCAGCAAAATTGGGTCATTAATGACATGTTCCATGGAGAAAAAGGGATGTGGGGCATATTCCCTCCCTTGCCAGCAGACACCTGGCCTCCACAGGAGCTAAGAGAAGGCTTACAAATAAAGCTGTGCAAATAACTGGCTTTGCCTTTTATGGCCAAAGTGAAAAAATAAACTTAGCAAAAATGCTTTAGGTCAACTAAAATGTTTTGTTCAGGTGTTTCACCTTTGATCCTTTGGGAGACTGGGGGAAGGGTGAGAACATGCTTTATTTATTGGTCAAAATGAGGCATATTTTGCAATGGAAAATGTTAAATTTTTTTAAAACTATTTTTCTTATTCTTTGTTTTTCAACCAGAATTAATTGCTAACTATGCGACCAACTTCCAAGTAGGTTCAGCTGACCTAAAATTATCTGTCTCTTCAGGGGTAGGAGAAGAAATCATTGAAATTTTTCTCTCAGAATAACTTCTACAGAGGTATTTCAGGGAACTGAGAAGCAGAGATACCTTCTTTTTTGAGCGGCCAGAGTAAACGAGTTCAATAAAATAATATTAAAAGGAAAACTTTTCACCAAGATGAGACAGATGTCTTGCGTGACTGACCAGCCCTGAAACCAATAACAACGACGCCAGTGAGGCTGAAAGCTGCAGCAGTAGCAGCAGCCTCTCTAGTCTGACCTGTTTGAGAGAAAAGGGATTACTGGGGAATAAAATTAAATCCTTTCGATATAGGTCCCACAACCAGCGAGTTTAGCACGCAGATGTCTAGTGACTGTGTTAAATCCATCTTTACCCCTAGGCTTGCTAAGCAGCATCAGCTAAATGAATTTCTGACCACGCTGATAAGGCAGCTGACAGTTGTGCCGAGGAGAGGAGGGAGGCAGGTAGATCTAACTCAGAATGACGCCGTGGGGAACACTGCCCAGACCAGCACATGCAAAGCGATCCCCAGTCTGTGCCTAAAACACCAGCCTTCTTCTGGGTGCTCTTATGAACACGCCACTTAAGGGGTGGGTCCTGTAGGAAATTGGCACTCTGAAGTTAGGAGAGAAGCAATGCCGCATCAAAGCGGTTCATAATTAGGTACAAATTTTGCTTGTAGTTCAGCAATTTATACGGATTAGCAGCCGCTGACCTTCCCAAGGCCCCCAAACGCCAGTCTCCATCCTTGGTCACAGAGTGACCTCTAGTGTTACCAACAGCGGCGAGCCCCGCCGGCCCGCCGAGCGCTGGCTGCCGCTGCGCGGGCACCCGCCCTCACCCCCGGCACCCGCCCTCACCCCCGGCACCAGCCCTCGCCCCGGGCACCCGCCCTCGCCCCCGGCACCCGCCCTCGCCCCGGGCACCCGCCCTCGCCCCCGGCACCCGCCCTCGCCCCGGGCACCCGCCCTCGCCCCCGGCACCAGCCCTCGCCCCGGGCACCCGCCCTCGCCCCCGGCACCAGCCCTCGCCCCGGGCACCCGCCCTCACCCCCGGCACCCGCCCTCACCCCGGGCACCCGCCTTCACCCCGCCTTCAGCCTCGGCACCAGCCGGCACCGCGGGCACCCGCCCTCACCACAGCCGGGGCTTTTGCCCTTTCTTATTTATTTCTTCGACGAGGGCCCAGGGAGCACTATCAAACTTCTGGAAGTGGCAAGCCAGCCTCTCTCCTGCTCTAGTGCAACATGTCTCTGAGTGTATTTGCATTTTGTGTTCCTGCAAATAGTTTGACAAGAAAATCTCTCGTGCTGTGCAGAGGGCCTCTGAGATTATGCAGAGTCCATGGGCTATGACCAGCTTCCCAGCTGGGCTAAACTGGTATCTTCCCACTGATGTTACTGGAGTCCTGTTTATTTAAGCCAGATGATGACATACCTCCTAGAGGCTTTTCCAGCTGTGCTGCACTTTGTACCATAGCAGGAGAGAAGTACCCAAAAACCTGATGCGGTTGGCCTTGGTCCTTCCGATGTCTTCTGCTTCCCCACTTGTGAAAGCAGTCTGCCGCTCTTACTAATTGGCACATGGAAGTTTTAATGGATTTTTAAAACCCTGATGAATGTTAGCGTGGAAAGGTAAAAGAGGGAGAAAGAAGCAAACATAGGTTTGAATCTGTTTTCTACAGAGCCCAGGTGTCTGTCTGTAAGCAGCTAAATAGACCTGCTGCTCAACAGCAAACTAAACCAGCGCCATCCTCCAAAGGCTACTTACTCCTGCATCTTTCCAACTCCAACCTGGAAACCCAGGAGCTCTAGCACACTGCCAGGAGGGCACAGACACATGGCACCTCTTAAGCCTGGCTTTCCATTTGAGTCTGGATGAGCACCGAGCACACTCAAATCAAAGCAACCCTACCCAAGATGTGAAGGTCATTGAATCACTGCACAGTGACAAATGCTGGAAGTGAACATCATTTGTCAGGCACCTTCTGACAATCATTCCTGCAGCAAGAGCTTTTCTTTTTTCCCACAGCTTCCTTTGCGCTGCAGGCTCCAGTACTGATTGGAAGAGAAAGAAATAGTTTTGACTCTTCCTGCTTATCCATCACTGCCCCCAGTAACCGTGCAAATTGGACATCCATGGAGAAGGGTCAAAACCACACTGCAGACAAACCCTCCAGATCTTTTCAGTAGGGTCATAAGTATAACACAGCATAACATAACATAAGCAAAGTTCAATCAGGTCTTACTGAGTTGACCAGAAAATGTTTTTTAAAGCCGACTTCAGACCACAGTCAGTTCAGGTACCTGAAGAGCTAGAAGCGCTGTGAACTCCAGGGATGCAAGTCTAGCACAAGATATCCTTGTAGTAACCTTTTAGTCATGTGCAGTGAGACTTCACCTCGCCAGTCTCACAATGTTCACATGCCTTCTCTAAAACCAACAGCCTGAACTAGCAAAAGTTGAACAAGTTATAAGTGAGGTGCCTTGGCAAGGCTGCATTAGCTGAACTGCTGCTAGCCTGCCTGGCACACTTCAGTGCTGGTGAGTCCCTTCCTTTGTGAGAATTAAAATTAAAGGACGAGAAAAGTTACTAGAGATGAGAGGGGCTGTGGGGGCACATATGGTAGATGAAAGGCAAATGGGAATGGGAAGAATTAGTATAATGGTGGAAGTACAGAGGTAGAAAAAGCTCACAGGAGAAGAGGAAAGAGCTGGAGAGCAGTGGTCAGGATGTCGCCAAACTGGCTTTAACTGTGACCATGTAATCTTACAACTTCAGTTTTCCTTGTAATGAAAATTAATGCAAGTATTTTGACATGGATGGGGGACTGAGGTAAGCAGATTTTCCCTGCTGGAATGAAGTCAGGGTTTACAGATGCTTCTTTGGCGTTTCCGATTCCTCTGCGCATTTAGCTACTTCCTTTTCTCTCTCTTTTTTACCCTCATCTGTAAGCACATCTCAGACCACTCTGAGTTCTGACAGTCTACTTTAATTCATGGGCTTCCACCCTCCACAGACCAACAACAGCCTGTGACACACACCTCTTCCCCCAGATCATGGAATGAAGAGAACATTGCCTAAGATTTAATAAATAAAATAAAGCAAAACATCTAATTTAAAAACCTCATACGATGTCTTTCACCTACACAAAAGAGTTGAAGAGACAAGTGCCTATTTTAAGCAGGGAAGGCTGGAAAGTCCACTAGTAGCTGACACAGTGGCTTTTCCAGACGAAATGAAGACATGAACTGGAATGGCGTGAACGACAGGGCTGGCATTCCTTGCAGGCCGTGATTATCACTTATCAAATTACCCATGAGCAGAGCAAGCCAAGTGGAGCAGGACATCACACTGAACCAAGGCCTGCAGGAAGCTTCAGAACTCACTGTCCTCAGCTGGGGGGGAAGAAATTTTGTAGATTAGGCATGAGAGAGTGACTCTGTGTTCAAAATTACCTGTTCTCATATCAGAATCATAAAAGCCAGAAAAGGAATCCACTGCTCAGGGGAAAAAAAAAAAAAAAAAAAAAGATATTCTGATAGCATACAGGGATGAGGAATACAATAAAAGAAGGGTTAAGGAAGTGGCAGCCTGGAATACGTCTGGTTATTGTTTGGTTCAGTGTTCTCAGGGACTGGCCCAATAGTCCTTGCAGTCATTGGAGTAGCTTCCATCAACTTCAGCAAGCACTTAACACACAACCAGTCTGACAGACCTATCCCCAGCATGCCTTGGGTACCATTGCACCAGGAAGAAATCTCAGCTGAAAGTGAAAGCAGGTTTGATGAAGACTGAAATTAAGGCTTGTTCAACACAGGACACTGAGTTCAAGTAGGAGGGAGAAAAATTAAAGGATGCCTGAAGACTCCCTGAGAAGACACAGGTTCTGGAATAACAGTGCGAATAATCTGCATCCTTCTCCAAAGGGCAATGGGCCCTAAATGTGAGCTTCCATGGAGTGACAATCCAGAGTTATTCCTGACTGATATCTCCTCCTATAGACAAATACCCACTTGTTAAAAGCAAAATGCAGTGTATTGACAGGAATAAACTGTAGAATTCAGATACATTTGTTAGGGCTAAGAGAAGTATAAACCTCAAAGATAAAATTAGGGAAGATTTCTAGGTGTAACTTGTTGAGGAATCAAGGGAGAAAGCTAAAATCAAACACCACCAAACAGAAAACTATCAGTAACCCAAACAACAGAGAGGTACAAAAGGCCAGAGAAATAGCAGCCCAGATGGTGGTCATGTGAAAAAACACATTCCACAGATTGCAAAGCACTTAACTTATTTATGATTACATAAGACAGAGAAGGATGGCAAAATTAAAAAAGAAATGCATTTGGGAGACAGACATCACACACATATGCCAGTTGTGCACCTCTCCAATTTTGACCCATTGTTTCTTGACTTATTTTTCCAGAAAAATACCTTTGATGTTTTAGATATGTCTAGGAGAAAAAAAAAAATCTCATTAGACAATTTACAATATTGCATACCAAAGTACTGCAGGAAAGGGTGAATTTGTTGAGAGACAGAAGTTCTAGAAAATGTTAAGGTGGTCAACAGCTACTTGCCACAGATGTCCCCAAGAAAAAAACTAACATTGTGATGAGTGAAGTGATAATATTGCAGCCTCTCCCAGTATTGCCTGAGCATCAGTGCCCTAACAAGAGAGAAGAATAACCATGTCAGGAACATCTCTCCTTTTGTCTTCATTAATTTACATTTTTGGCTGCACACCCCAGAGTTGTGCAGCAGAGATGAATGTGCAGGCTCAAAAGGGCTCAGCTGGAATTGCAGCCCAGTTCTTCCATAAAATGACTCAAACGTCATTAAATAAAATAAACCTGTTGTAGCCCAAGGATTGACTGACTTGCAGTTTCCCTTGCTCCTGGGTTAATACAGCGAAGTTGGCACATTGATAGAACACTCAGCAGGACAATGGGGTATGCTGAATTCAAATGAGTCTTCAAAACTGCTAGGACTGTACTAGATACTTTGTACATAGTCTGCTGCTTGAAGGAAGGGAACAGAATACAGCTAAAGAAGGAAGAAAAAATGTAAAAATCTGCAATTGCACACTGACAGATTTGTCATAGAAAACAGAGGATCTTGCAGGCCTTGAAGTGATTGCAAACTAGAGAAGATCATAAATTCCACATTGGAGTCTAGATTAAGAGGACCTTCTGATTTAGATATGTCTGACTACAGATCAGCTCATTATAAAAACTAACAGTCCATACATCCCAATGGGATATTGTCAGAAGTTCTAAAACAGGTAGAGCCCATGTACTATACCCAACCTGCAGCACACATACTGGACAACTGAATCATGTAGCAAACCAATGACTACCAGAATGCATGAGCTGCCCTGGATACATCCACATACTCAGTTCACAGCTCAGCTGCAAATCATGCTATACAGGAGGTGTCAGGCATCAACCACGCAGAGCTGATGATGTGAAGTTGTGATACCTCCCAAGAGCATGCAAGGTGGACTCTGTCCATGAGATCCTAGTGCCCATCTGCTGGAGGTTTCTACTTGTAGAGCAACCTAGTAATAGCTATTGCTCCAGGAGTGCTGTCAGACATCTAGAAGTCAGAATATACAGTGGATGGCCTGTTAAATCCAAAGCCTTCTGCCAAAAGCAATAAGGAAGTCTTTCCAAATCTTCATTCTGGTTCCCAATCAGTCAGGCCAGCACTCAAGAAAGGGACTTAGGCATTGGGCTATCCAGGCTTGAGACTAAAATGCAGAATATTGAGCAAGGGCCCATGTCAGTGCACTATTGGCAAGGACTTGATGGGGAGACACAAGAGCCAGCATAATAGGGAACACCAAGCAAAAGCACATATCTGAAACCTGGCCTCTTCGCATACTCAGACATCGGTCTCCTGCAAATAGTAAGGCACCTCTGTAAACCATAATTCAGGCTTGAAGCTGATTCCTACCATCAATAAATAGGCAGGTGGGGCTGTGACCCCAGAGAGGATTACATGGTGACTTGACTGCCAAGACTAAGGCAGCAGATCTCACAGGAGTCTGAACTGGCTTTCAGGAGGTATTGGGGAAAAGCCTAGTCCATTTTGGCATAAATTTCATACAGAAGGGCAGGACAGAGATTCTGAAAGCAAAATTTAGGCTCTGGGGAAGGAAACTGCAGACAATGAATATTCTCTGAAAACACTCCCAGTAACCCCATATAGGACTGGAAAGAGAGGCAGAAAAGCCAAGGTTTAATACCTGGCTGAGAAGATGGTTGAAAGAGCAGATTCGTCAGGAACTGGGGACACTTCTGGAAGGGAGGGGGCCATGCCAGAGGGACAGATGTCTCTCAGATGTCTCAACCTGTCTGCTCAGGTTGTGAGCAGGCTTTTAAAGTGGAAAGCAGAGGAAACCAAACAAGTGCAGAGGCGCAAACAGCTTTGGCTGATGCCTCCTTAAGGACTAAGCCACAGAAATCATGTATCCTTATATAAAGGACACAGCAGGGCATAGAACGTCGGACAGAAGGACAGAAAACAGAGTAGGTGCCATGTGTGTAAAGTACTATGAGAACCAAAACAATGATACAAAATGCCAGAAATCTAGTACGTGAAAAAATTGGAATGTCTTCATTAGGTGAGGACATCAACTAAATGCGTATTTCAGAAACTTGGAGGACAGAAGACTACCTGTGAGATTCTCCCCCCATACCACCTACTCCATTTATGCACAAATCAGATAAATATGGGGTGATTTCCACTACGTACAAGAGAAGACATTCTGGGAGAAATGCCCAATGGCTAATATTTATTCCATGCTAGATGCATCGGCAGTGTTCTGGCAGCAGTGTTAAGTCACAAAAACAGAGTTTGTGCCTGGGTGCACTCAGTGCTTCCCTTGGGAGATGCTGCCACCTTTAACTACCATTTGGGTCATGTTCAGCATGCACAGTTTATCACTGCTGAATACAACACACTTTCTATGCTGTCAGGAGAACAAAGGCTAAATGCAATAGTGTTTTGAGCTGGAGAAGAGACTCTGACAGTTTTGGAAAGACATTAATTCCATAAAACAGAAATAATACACTAGGTAAGAAGTTAACATACCAAGGTGGGCAATATGTTATTGTAAAGTTCAATCAGTCAGCAGGTACCCTGCCCCAGGAGATGAGGAAGCATTACTTGAAATGGTGACTGACATAGGGAGCCAAGAATCTACAAGTTCACCCCTCTGCGCAGGCTTGTCTTTACACCTCTTCTCATGATGACAAAAAAACTGTTATCTTTTGAGGAGCTTCTCCACTTTGTTTCCGTGGTTTCTGCATCCCCTTCTGCCCAGCAGTCCCATCATTTGGGGCCATGCTGTCCCTGTTTGGTTCCTCTGGGATGAGATGTTGCAAACTCTGCATTAACCGCTACGATAACCAGCCATGGCACCTGTGCCATGAGCTGAGACTAGCTTGTGTCTCAAAGGCATGGCACTGAGGAGTGATAACCTGGCCTCTGTTGGGACACCTTAGTGTTTTCTGTGCTTAGAATTACAGATTCACAGGCTTTAAGGGACCTCATGTGGGGTCATCTAGTTCTTCCTCTGGGCCCAAGATAGGAGACAGGACCTACATCACTCCTGAGAAATGAATTATGAGGAGAAAATATTCTGAGAGCAGAAAAGCAATTACTTAAACACCAATTCATTTTTATGCCTATCAGCTTTCAATCTGTATCTGTATCAGTGTGGGGGTGTTTAACACAGGATTGTACAATTCCTAGAGTAATTTCAGGAACAAATTGTACCAGAGCCACAGAAAGAGAGAGAGAACCCTAGGAGGTATTTGGGTAGCATAATCAATTCATACAGAGAGAGCGGGTGTGTGAGTATGCATGCGAGTACAAAAAAAGCACATGTACACACACACCCACACATCACTCCAGGATGCTGCAGATTCCCATAGACATCAGGAGCATAAAACCCAGCCTTTTGCATGCATTATTTCTGAAATTTCTCAAGCCCTCCTGCTTCACAAAACTGAATTATTTAAAACCAACATGGAGAAGCAGGATTGCACTTTAAAGAGGAGAAAAAAACCCCAACATTACCTGTATCTGAGCAAATCAGATTTTGTTTCATACTCAACTGCTCACAAAGAAAGTTTATAACCCTGATTTGACCTCACCCAGAGCTGCAATCTTCCAACTCACAGGGTGACAAAACTAAGTTGAAACATATATCTGAATACACTGACAGCAGTTTGACCCTGGCTTGAGTTAAACTGATTTTTACATCTAAAGACAACGATCATTTTTTGTGTCATCAGAAGTAACACAGGGGGACAACAGTGCGAGGAATGTCACAACGTGAGGTGCTACAGACTGGAAAAAACGGCTCCTTGATGGGGTCCCCTGGTCTCTGGTGTGCCCCTGGTAAAATGATCTAAGTGATTCTGGCCCGTTGCCACAAGCCCTCTTCTCTGCTGTGTGTGCAGAGAAATGTGTTACAGCATTATGAAGATGTCACTGGCACTGTTAGCAATGCAGAGATAAAACCTCACTCATCTTTAGTGCAGCAAGTAGGAAAGCGTATCATTTCTTTAATTATTAAGCATAAGTGAGCTATCCTCAGTTTCCCAAAGCCAGTCTAAACCGGGTTGTGCCCTGCAGATTCATCGCTCATGGGTTGATGTTGCAGAGCTTTAAAAATATTTTGCTCTCTTTCTCTAGCCCTTTCTCACTCCTTTGTTTATTTTTTTTTTCTCCCTTGAACTCCCAAGCCCTCTGAATCCAAGGACAGCAAGCACCACGAGTGAACTCTGAACAAAGCTGACAGCTATCCTGCCTCACTGCTCACCCTTCCACCAGCATGGAGCCCCAGCTCCAGCCTGCCCAGTCACCGCTGCCAAACTCCAGCAGTCTCAGGGGAAGGGTTTGTTAAGCCTCCTGCACCTCTCACCTGAGTTCGATGCTGACACAGCTCAGTGAAGGAAAGGCCTGGCTGCAGAAAGCAGTGTGCCCAACACTCTTCCAGGAATGGGGATGTATTTTGTCACCCAGGAAACCATTGCTCAATAACAATTTCTCCAGCAAACACATCAATGCTGGTACCTCGGCTTCTGAAGCCCGGGCTGTAGGCCCAGAAGGAGCCAGGGGAGGATCTATGAAATGAAAGGGACAAGATCTGAATTTTGGCTGAAAGACTCTTTAAAGTTTTTAATGTAGCATAATGTTGCTGTCCTATGCCCTGGGCTGCCACTCTCAAAGATCTGTCCTCTTCACCACTTGGCTCCTCTGGGCTGTTTGTCCACCATGAACTGACCTCACTCATTTGGAGGTCAGAAGGAATAGCATTTTATGGAAGAAGGCCAGATTCAAAATAAAGAGGAAACCAAAATGAATCCTTGGAATAGAAGCCAGCCTAAATCTTGATATTTTGATAATGAATCAGAAGATGTCAACTACACCAAAAGAATCATTGAGTATTCAGGGCTCTGGTTTTGCATCTCTGACTGGGTGTAAAACCCTGTGTTCCTTCCAGATCACATGTTGCCATCTGTCTCTGCTTCTCACCAACTCCATTTGGCCACATGCCTCTCTTCAGGGCATATGGATGAATCAGCCAGTAAAGAGGAACATTACCTATGGTTTTCTTTTCCCAGTACTCTTTTTGTGCTTCCTGAAGGTAACCAAGTCTGGCCTCGCCCACCCCTCATAAACGTGGCACTGAGTTTGAACTAACTCCAAGTTCAGGGTAGTTCAGATTGTAGGTCTGATTCGATTTCACTGATGCCTCACTGTGGATGCCTTGAAAACTGGGCATGGGGTAGAGAAAAGGATAGACAGAAGAGAAACTGCTACAGTGCAGGTACTGCGAGACGAGAGAATCTTTATTTTAGGAAAGAGAACTATGGAAAAAGTGGAGGAACACATTCATCAATATCTGTGGTCTGGCAGGTGAAGTGGATATTGATTCAAGTAGAAGTGGTGCAACTGGGATCCTAAGAGCAATCACAACTAGGAGACAGAGGAACCTGTATCTAGGTAGACGTGAATGTTCAGATTCCAAAACTTAGCTCAAGACCATCTAAGTACAGAGTACAAACATAGTAACAGTTATGCTGGTTTGTGCAGCTCTGAATGACAGCTGAATCCCAGAAATTTCAGGAGCTCAAATCAGACCTTACATACTGCATAACTTCACTGTGGTGGGGCTTTCCTCCCACTGGCCTCCAGGCCATTAACCATCTTGCAAATGTAAAGCTGAGCCCAAGACACAGGGAGACCTCCCTACCAATCCCATCCTCTCCATGCAGCTCTCCAACATCTCCTCCCACCTCCTTTCCCTCTTAGTTCCTGCTTGGCTCATTTGCTGCCTGATTTTGCTCTGTGCCCACCCTATGCCAGTGCCTCCCATGCCAGGCAGGACACCACACATCTGGTCTGTATTGCCCAAGGCTGCAGGGGAGTGCTGGGGCACAGAAAACCAGTGGGGTGGGTTTGTAGCTGATCCCTGTCAACTTGCATCGTTTCAGCCACCGAGTTATCTGCTACTGCAAACCATCCTCAGAGCCCCATGTCATCTTTGCCGCCAGCTGCCAGCCATAGCACAGTTTCCATTTACTATTGAAACATACAGCCAGATCTGGAACCCAGCTTGTTAAATCACAGCGTTGGTCCAAGCTATTTCATGGCTGGGACTAAACCAACACATGCACATCCCTTTTGTTATTCTTTCTAAGTTCAGTCCTGTGTTTCTCTGCATACATTAAACTGGGGGGGTGAAGAGAAAGATTAACACAGTGTCTGTACTGGATTTTTTTACTCTCTCAGTTTGTGCTGAGAGAAGGGGGAATGCAGATGCTTAACCCCCAGCAGGAGCACACCACTGAAGTTAGCTTTGTAACCTCCTCTCCCTTGCCAATGTTCCTGTGAATATCCTCCAGGCAATCTGCACGGAGCAGGCCCTGGCTCACCTGCAGTCACTTGCATCTGTGAGATCAGCTGCTTGGTGGCATCTCATCACTGTGACGGGCTGGAGCTGCTTCATCTCAGCTCCTGCTGTGTTCTGAGGTCAGCAGAAGTTGTGAGTGTCTGCTACATGGGGAAGCAAAATGCTGCTCTGCAAGTAGCAGGGTCTCACAGCCTCTGCTCAGATGAGAATGCAGCTGGAGATGTAAGTCGGGAGCCCCTGCCTATTACCAGAGACGGGATTTTTCTTGCATGAAAAGCAGATACTCCTCCTTCCCATCTCCTGCTTAGCTAGGAACCATATTCCCCTCTTTAAGCAGCGCTTATACCTACAGCCTTTCACTGCCTTCTAATTATGTTCATAGCTAGATCCACAGAGCCCAGCTTTCTGCTCCATACTGTGCTACCTCTGCTGAACCCCACTGAACATTAACCACGTTGTACAGGGTTAAGGGAAGACCGTGGAAAGCATCTTACATATCATGGATACTACTTGCAAGAGAAGAAACAATGTGAGGACCAAAATCAGCCTTCAGGATTTCAATCAGTGCATAGACAAGAAAGAATCTGAATCAATTTTTGGACTCTAGAAAAGTTTTCTTTGCTGCCAAAAAGCTTTTTCGATCCTTTTATGGGGAGTTATTTCAGAAACAAGAGGTACAGTGCCCCATGATTTTTTCAAGAGGAGAACTGTGCTTCAAGATATTTCTTTGTATTTCTGATCCAAGGCGCACCTGCCTTTTATTGATCTACTGTACAACTGGAAAAGAGCCAACATACTCCCGCAGAGCAAGCCCCCACCAGAGCAGCATGATGCTCCATCAAACACTGGCCACCTATCCATTGTCATGTATCCTGTATTTGTCACTAGCCAGATCAATCCCATGCTGTTCAGCACATTTTAAAAACTGAGGCTAATAAATCATTTAAGTGCCTCTCACTTCACAGATGGTAAGTGCAGTTCAATGAAGGTAATTATAAAAAAAATTACTTCTGGAGCAAAAAAATCAAAACATGGGAATATCTGTCTAATAGAAAAGGCCTGCAAAGAGATTTGGGAGTTCTAATAATTCTGAGGAGCAGGTTAAAGGTCTGAGAGTCTGACAGTAGGTTTTTCCTCTGATTGACTGAATCGATCCTGTCCCCATGTAACAGCTCTGGGCCCCTGTATCTACAAGATTTCAGGTCCTGAAAACAGTGCTGAGGAAAAAACTATACTGAGCTTCCTTCTCTCACTATAATGTGTTTTCTTTTTGCAAACACAATATCCATCACTAAGAAGACAAGATGATGGAAAGGTGCAGGTCCTTTAGGGAGCAGGGAAAATACTAAAGCAAGACCCAAACTCTGATAACAGTGGCAGATTCAAAGTGAACTCCCAAATTTCCATCTGATTTTTGTTCTTGGATTTCGACATGACATGCTGTGACTGTGTCATTTCAATGTATCACTCACTGACACTGATCTTTCTAACATGTCAGAATAAAACTCCTCAGTTCTTAGATGATATATATAAAGGGAAGAGGTCCTTCTCAACCAGCATCACTGAAGATATATTTACAAATGGTCAAACCACTCTCTCCAGCCAAGAGGCCACAGCAAGTGAAGTCACCTTTGTTCAGCCATTGAGGCCTCAGCTACTACCACTTCTGCGATGCATAACCAAGGGAGAGAAGCAAAATAGACTGGATAAAGCAGTCTTTCTGAAGCATCTTTCATTCCAGGAGAGGCTGAGAGATCTGTGATTGTTCAGGCCCCTGTCCTGACCCTTCATTTCTGTTTTGGTTTGTGTCTCTGACTTCTGACTGTCTCTCCATGTTTCCTAGTTCCACTTCAGATCCAAGCACAGATACAGGCTGCCTCACCTTTTCCAGTCTTCTTTACGTAGCAGACCTAGTTCAGCCAAATTTGGGGTTGTTACAGAATCAGTGGTCCCAATACTACTGAGATATAGAACCAAATACTAAATTGTTCAATTTTTTTAGCATGTAGCATGGCAAAAACTAATTCAGCAGCTGACAAAATCCCTCCAGAGCTCAAAGCAAATTCAAAACAAAGATCTGAAGTAATATGTTTACCATTTTCTTTCTTTTTTCACCTCAGTGCAATTTACAAAGTGAGTCTTCTTACTCCACCTATTTTTTGCATTAAGCTATACAGCCAATTTTAACAAACCCACTAATTTAAAAAAAAAAAATCACATAAGGCCTTCGCATAAAGTCTTCAGAGTTTAGGGTGTTCACCTGATCGTCTTACTACCTAGTAAGTTGTGATCTTCATCTTGATCTAAAGACATTATATTGGCTATCCCAAGGGCAAAGCTTTGTTTACAAAGCACTAGGTAAATATAAGTGGCTGTGCCTCCTCCTTACAGCTTTCAGAACAATAACACTTTTTTGATTGCAATCACAATTTGAGGAGCATGACATTTAATGATGCATTCTAAGTGACCTTAAATTGTTATGTAAAGTAAGATGTACAGGCCAAATGTGAAATACGATTCCAGGAACGGTTTGGAGATTAGAGATATGAACAAATAAATTTGTTGAATGAACACCTTCCATGGACCTTAGAATTTCAGCTGGATATCATTAAAAGCCAATCACAAAACCCTTTTTATTATGAAGAGTCCTAACGGCAGTATAAAAGATACAATGCAGCTAAAAAAAGAGAAGAGTTAAGATGAGGACAGTTTTGGTGAAATTTGTCACCGTGCTGAAGGCAGGGAGAACTGGCTATATGCCCAAGACCTTGGAACTGCTATTTTTTTAGGCGCACTCTTAGAGACTCAAGAGATCTTACCTAAGATCCATCCCTGCCATTTCAGTATGCATCCAAACTGAATCAATAAAGTTTTGAGAGCTATCTAACATGAGTTAGCGTAAGTTTTGTGATTTCATAAGTGTCTGAAGCTTTCCTGTTTAGTTTCACTAAAGTCATCAACTAGACTAGTGTATAAACTAGGTAGCCCTGAACTCTTAGTCCCTTTCCCACTTTGGCAACAACTTCCATTTAATTAGCACCTTATCAGGCTGACACATCTCAAGGCGCTTTATGAAAGATGTACAGTCATATAACCTGCAGTGCCAAGGTACCAAATGAAATCAAGAAAGAAAAAACAAGAAAAGCCTCAATTTAGATTTATAGAGCAAAAGAGTAACAAAGGACAAAATGGGTTGGATTCTCAGCAGCCATCTATCAGTGACTGGGTTCTGTTCTCCATCTACTGATACTCTAGTACACTAACTTTTCCTAAAGTTTCTCCTTTTACCTAAGTAATGTTTCATATTCACATTTCCACACATTAGGAATTTTTCAAAAGTACCTAAGAAAGAAAATCTGGAAACAAAGTTTTGATATTGCTGACTGGTAACTGCTTACTCCCCTTTAAACTGAGCTCCAGAAGACTGTATGTGTAGGACTAAAAATTATAGTAAAAATAATTTAGCATTGCTCACATTGTTTCTATTTAATGTCTTGCCTGTGGGTCAAGAAGTAACATATATCACATCTTACAGTAAGATGTACATAGATACCCATTTCTGGTGCAGCATTATGATAAGCGAGGCTGATACTGGAAATGACACCCTTCAAATGAGAAATTAAACTCTTGTTCAATCTGGATTTCTCCTGATCATCCAGATGGATACTAAAGATCGCATGACATTCTTCACAAAGCATGGGGGCAACATTTTTGTCTTGACCAATATTCCATACTCGAAACAGCAGGGCTTTATGTCCCAGACTGTGAATAGCCATAAAATAGGTACAGGTTTCCTCTAAAGCATTATTAACGTTATTAATCTGGATTGTGGGGCACATCCTGATGTTCCTACTCAGATTCTGTTCAGGTGAAATGCCCAGTAAATGTTGAGGATTTCCCTTTGCCCTTACCTGATTCATTACCTTACTAAAAGCCCCATTTCTGGAGGCTATCACAATCAGAACATGTTCAAACACTATCTTCAGCAGGAAGGTAGCTGAAGCTGAAAGAAGACCACAAAATATTAGGACTAAAGGTTTAAAGTGAGGAGTCCACGCAAGCTTGTTAGTTGGGCCAAGCTCTTATTAGAAACACTGATAAGGAAATAAATACATACTTCTAAAAATCACATTTCAAATGCCTTCTCATGAAATTCTTTGCTAGGCATTGACTTCACTGCATTTTATTATATGCTGCATTCAGGTACATTAATAGAAGTGATGTCTAATGTATTAAATTCATGTCAAACTTAAATGGCAACTTTAAGAAAATCTTTTTCTAAGGGGAAAATGCAATTTTAATGATATCAATGCACAGATTCATAAGAAGATCATGTGCTCTGGTTTGATGAAAAAAAGGAAAAAAATCAAGAACTCAAGCATCTTCCTGATGTACAACAATGAACCAAATAAATTATACACTTTAAAAAGAAAACAAACAAAAAAACCAAAAGGAGGACAGAGATTAGAAAATTAAAAAACAGGGTCTAAATTCACTATTTCTGAATAGTCAGGGTTAGTGAGCACATAGTACTAGAAAAGATTCCAAGGCAACAGGGAAATAACAGTTTAAAAGCAATGAATAAGAATCTCTCTGCTTTAAATATACAAAATATGTGTAAAATGAAACAGTGTCATAAAACAAAAGTATACAAAAAGGCCAGAACAAGTTACATTTTCAAGAGAGCTTCATTGCTGTTATTGGAAGAACTGTGTTTTTAAATCCAGATTTCCCTTATTTTCAAAGATAATATGCAAAAGCTCACTCTTCGTTGCTGTAGAAAATAACAGCCTTGAATACAATTTCACATTATTCCCTTTTCTCCCTCTTGGCTTCTGTGATGCTGCTAAACCTAGAATGTATTTTAGTTCAGAAAGATCTACTGGCTTTCAAAATATCCATCAAGCCATTTTTGTAACACATTGGGGCGCAGAAAGGGGAAACCAAATTTGAAGGACTTGTCAAAGTTCATAGTAAACAATGAAGTGAATGGAAAGTGCCTTTGACAGTAAGAAACTACTTGCCATGAAACTACTTTGTTCTGAAATAAATACTACAAACTAAACTGGAATACCAAACTTCTTGTCCTACCAGGGGGCTGTGCAATGCATTGCCCTCTTTTGTACCTAATTTATGCCACCTCTGATAGAAGATTGTGAGAATCCTAACTAAAAAGCTCATCAACATGAATCAGTGGAACAGTCTCAAGGAAAGGTAAGAGCCATCTTCACTTTCACCCTCTATTGAAGACACACCATGTCCTACCTTATTTAAGTATTGCTCAGGTTACAATAGCACATAGAAGTACCAACAACAGAGATCCTTTTAAACTTGGCACCACACACGCATATAATGAGATACGGGAGTTGTAAAGCCTTGAGAAATTATGCTCTAATCTCACAAGATGACACAGGAAGTGTTTCTGTCCCCCAGTTTCAAGGTCAAGAACCGAGTACTCAAAACTTCTGGCAAAGGTGGGAGTTGAGTCCAAGTGTCCCAAGTGCCTTAATTATATTTTGAACTAAGTAGGACTAAAACGTCACACATAGCAACAAATACTAGCAGGTGAATAAAGTCTACAGGAATAGATAAAGAAAAAGTAGGACTGGCTAAAAATTTCCCATGTTGGCTGGAAGTGGAAGAGCTCTGTGGAGGTTTGGGTTTTAATAAAAGAAAGCTCTGATAGAAGTGTCCTTTTTCGGGAAAAAAAGATGGTGTGGATAACATCACAAATAAGTAGTCTCTAACTCTGATAAACAGCCAGGCACAACATTATGTTTGGCAAAGCCTCTGTAGAGTACACAATACTTTAATACTGTTGTTATTTCTACAGAAATGGGCTTGCACAAGTATTGTCATGGAGCAGCCTAACCTTGCTCAGGCTTTTTGGGTCAGAAATGAATATATGGCACAGATGTCCCAGCACGGATTGCTGGGCAAGTCGGTGAAGTGATGCAGTGGAAACACAAGGCTATGATGCAAGGTGAGGGTACTTCAAAAAGATACAGGCAAATACAAGCCAACATGGAGGGAACAACTAAGCAACTTAGAGCTAGTCTGGTGAGAAAATTGAGAGCAGCTGGCTCTGATGAAGCAGACACTCTTGTGAGCAGGCACAGACTTAAAAGGACAGTTGAATACAGTGTTTTGGGGACTTACACCTCACAGAGCTTCTAATAATAGGCAATCATTTCAGCACAACGTTTAGAGCATTTAGAACAAATGAGACAGCCGATGCATTTTCCACTGCTATGCTGAGATTGAAGAATGTTTGAGGAAACTGAAACACCTCCATGCCCGGTGAAGTGGAAAAGGGGTTACAAGTGGCTCTTATAACTCAATGCAAGTATTATCCAGCTAGCACTGAAAAGAATTCAGAAGAAGAGTCAAGATTAGGTGGCTCACAGAGCAGCCTAAAACACCAAGTCGTGGATTGTTCCCAAACACAACTGAGACTGGAAAAAAAGTCAGCTGTGAGAATAGAGTCAGAGATTCCTTTTGTAAGCCCAGTGGCATGTGGCTGATTAGAATTGCAGGCAGCATTTTTGGTCATTGTTTGTTCATGTTTTGTCTGTAAATCTGAAAACTGTAATAACATTTCATACTCCCAAAGAAGATTCAGAAGTAGAGAAAAGGTAGTCTGAATGTCCCATTTACAATGACCTCCATTTCTGAATCCCTTTATTCCTTTTCTCTCTCATTTAATCAGTGAAGGTTATTAATGGAAACAACCCCATGTTTTATTGGTCCTTAATGCCAGAGTTGCTTCTTAAAATTATTCAAGAGATGCCAGTTTGCAGGTCTTCTTATTCAGCCAAGTAACAGTGAGACTAACTTCCAGAGCTAGTGGTAAAGCTAAAAATCTATCTTTGCCATGAAAACTTTGAGGGTTTCAAATCAGTTTTAAATAGTAAACATTACCTTAGGCTATGTCTTTATTTTCAAGCTTCAGCTATTTATTTATCTTTTTAATTGTTCCAAAATCCAATTTTTAAACTGAGTTTGATCGGGTTTGGATGATTTTTTGTATTTGTCAGCCCAAGGTCAGAGTTTGGATGAGTGCCTTATTAGCTTAAGGGTTTTAACAAGTATCATAGGAGCTGGGGATTCCATTAGTAGCGGGCAAGCCAGAGTCTTTTAATATTTAGGATGTTGTTTGGGATCCAATTGTGTTTTGGTTGCTATGGAATGAAATCTCCCATAGGAAGAAAAATACCCAGGGCATTGAGTCCACATTCTGGGCATGTACTGGCAGCAAAAAAATAACATTGTGCCTGTTGTAGGCTTCTGCATTTTTACAATGTTTTGCATGCAAAGTTATGGAACCAAGATAAATGGTTGTAGATAGTTGAAACTAGACTTCAGAAAACAAACTGAGTTTACCTAGTGCATCACACATCTATACTGCAGATGTTTGCTTGGTTAGCAGGTCCTGCTGAAACAATTCAGGAAAGATTGCTTGTAAAACTGGCTTGGAGATGAAACCTGCTAAGGTCATTAGTATATCCCACTTTAAAAAACATCATGAGCCCCAGCTCATTTTCAAGGATTTGTGAACATGATGTAACTGGAGCTTTTGCCTTCATCTTCCTTTGGGTTTCCTCTGTTTCTTAAAATACTGATGAAGAATAACCTAATGAGGGAAAGGGGCAGCTCACCCTCACATCACCAACACGGTACATTCTTGAGAAGACAAATGCTGAAATGCAGATATTAGAGTGGACTATCATACATCCTTAGAAATAAAACCCACAACAAGAAGATCCAGATTCTAATCCCACTTTTCCCTGATGAGGACTATCCATGTCAGAAAGGGGTCTATTAGAATTGGAAAAGATTCAGGGAGCCAGTATGGAAAACTTCTGTGTGAGGAAGGTTCATACAGACTTCTTTAGGACTTCAACTTCGAAAAGAGATGACGTAGAAATTATTTGAGGGGTCTATAAAATCATGAGTGGTCTGATAGGGGTTGGACAGAAATGGACTGTTCACTGTCTCTTCAAATATAAGAATGACAGGCCATTAGATAAAGCCTGTGAAAGCTATGTTCAAACAAGCAAAAGGAGGTTGTTCTTCACGTAACAGAAAACAGATGTGTGGAACTCCGCCAAAGGCATTATGAACGCAAAGAATTTACATGACTTCAGAGGGAGGCTTGGCCGGGATTGGGAAGAGAGATCCAAGTCCAGACATTCTGAATTTATCCACCTCTTCCCATGACTCTTCAGATCTACTGCCTGCCAGTGCATTTTTCCCAGTATGTAGCATATCTTTTGATTCCAAATAGTTTTCCTTGCCCTCACTTTCAAGTCGTACCTCTGTCTCCTGACTGCCCAAAATGCCGGAGCCTGTGGTTATCAAGGAGAGGGATCAGATAAAGATCCCTCTTCTTCTCACTTTTGACTCTTATAGCAGCCTCAATGCTTGTAATATATGAAGAGGTCACATACTGATATAATAATTAAGGACTTCAAAATGGATTTCAGCAACTTTGAGTAGATTACTAGTATTCAAGCATGAGAAGGAGGCTTAAGCAAAACAAAAATTACCTAGGACATGAGTTAATTCTTCTCAGAAATGAAGCACTCATTGAAGTGTAGTTAGAAACACGTCCTACAGAAATGCTACAAGACAGAAGTGCATAGGGGTAGCATGTTTATGTAGCAACAGACAAATATTAGGGAGAAGGAATTCTAAAGTCTCATAAATTATTGCCCATTTCTAATAAAAGCCCTTGTTTACTAGCTAGAAGATAATTCAGTTAATATAACAAATAGGTAGAATACTGTGCTAAACTTAAGATTTATCCCTGTAGATCCAGAAGGCAGAAACTATGGGTCTTGTAATTCTGCACATACTCACACTCAAAGCAGACACTCCCAGGGTATTTTAATGTACAAGAGTTCATGATCAAAATGGTGCATAACCTAGCACTGTTCATCACTGAGACACTTGAGTCGGGTTATTCAAGGCTTTCTATGATAAGATTAATAACAAGGAGCATACTGAGCCTGGAGCAAAACAGCATCTAGGTCATGGCAGGATAACTTCCAGTGTATCACAATAGCTTCATGAACTTTGGAAAAGCTGAACTGGATGCAGAGAGGTACTGAATAACTCAAAGTTGTCAACAGTTCCTCAACAGAGCATATATTTTCAAGTATTTAGGAATTCACAAGGCCATTTTCATTATGGGCCTCAGGGAAAATGGCTTAATGTTCACTTACTTCTAGTAGCTGCAATAGGAACATTGTGCACTGATTATCAAAAGGTACCTTTTGCTGCACAGAATTTCTCAGTAATGTAGGGATAGACAGGGGTTATTTAGTATGGATCATGGAGGGGAAAAAAGTGTTCTTTCACTAAAGAAACACCACTAGGTTTTGGACCAGCACATCACATTCCCCCCACTTTGTGCTCTGGGCGGCATGAAGCCTGTTGACCTGCCTTGAGTTTCAGAACAAAATTAATTATCCTAATACATGTTGTGCTATACAATACAGAAAATGTGTTAAGAAAGGAGGCAGGACCAAGAAGCAATGGCAGAACAGAAGAGATAGAGATACTCCCGTATGCATAACTTTTTCCAATGATCAGCAATCTCATTAAATGGTTCAGGTCTTGATATTCATCCACAGCATTTGCTTCTGTAAACTCCTATGACAGCAAGTTCCTGTGCTGCATGAGAAAGCATTTCTTTTTTTCTGCCCCATATTCATTGCCATTGATTTCATTGATTGACCCCCTTTAAATCAGTCAGTGCAAAAATATAAAGGGCATCTGATAGGGTTCCAGAGTGACATAACTTAACATAATATAGCCTAATGTGACAAGCTGCTGCAGTCTGAAGGAGAAGATATTCCCAATTCCAGACAGATATCAAGGGTGAACTGACACAATCTCAGGTCCTCCATTCACACCTCTGTGATATAGCACTACCCTGTCAACTCACCTCCCACTTCCGTCCTTCAGTATCAGTAACTTTCAGGTGTAAGATGAATGAGAGAATTGATCACTTTAATATTTACCTTGAATGAGAATGTCTTTGATGGTACACACTCCTGCTGAAAACCTGTAGTGAGGAAGTTACAACACTCCAAATTTACACCCAGGTTTCACCTGTGGCATTCACAGTGCCCACATCAAGGAGCTGGAGATTATTAAGTAAACAGTTACATTGCTATCAGAGTGGAGGTATAAGGACAGCTGCTTTTTAAGCACAAGCTTATGATGCTCTATGGATTTTCACAGCTCCTCCAGCATATGGAACATGTGCTGCTCTTTCCGAGTTGCAATTGCTGACAGGAGCTGATGTTTTCACAGGTTGCTTTCTTCCTGGAACGAGGTCAAGATTTGAAGGGCCGCCAGGAAGTAAGAAGGATCCTGTCTTTCATGCATAACTCTTAATGCTTTTCTTAAATATCATCTCATACATTACAACTCAACAGAGCTTGTGATTACAGGTGCAAAGGTAGCTTCATTATTTGACACAATGTACCCAGCAATGCAGATAGCGAGAAGCACACTGCTGTGCTGTGCCACTGTGAGAGCTTAACAACTTCAAATGAAGCCCGATGCTCTTTCTTCATTGAAGCCCCTAATTCTCTTCACAGGATCCTCTTCATAATTAGATGAATGTTTCAGTCTCTTCAGACAGGTGTGGAGGGGATAGCTACAACTGAAAGCAATGGGGGCATGCACCCCGCTTAAATTTAGTGTGAATGTAGGTGTCTCACTTGGGAGACCACATTCATTACATAACAGTGGGAAGAGATAGGCTTCTCTGAAGAGTGACTCAAAACCCGATATTAAGAGGGAGTTCAGCTTTCTCCATTGATTATGTAGGAAGCAAAGAGAGCTGGCCTTCTAACCTAATCATGTCGTGGTTTAACCCCAGCCAGCAACTAAGCACCACGCAGCCGCTCACTCACTCCCCCCCCACCCAGTGGGATGGGGGAGAAAATCGGGAAAAAGAAGCAAAACCCACGGGTTGAGATAAGAACAGTTTAATAGAACAGAAAAGAAGAAACGGATAATGATAATGATAACACTAATAAAATGACAACAGCAATAATGAAAGGATTGGAATGTACAAATGATGCGCAGTGCAATTGCTCACCACCCGCCGACCGGCACCCAGCTAGTCCCCGAGCGGCGATTCCCCGCCCCCACTTCCCAGTTCCTATACTAGATGGGACGTCATATGGTATGGAATACCCTGTTGGCCAGTTTGGGTCAGGTGCCCTGGCTGTGTCCTGTGCCAACTTCTTGTGCCCCTCCAGCTTTCTCGCTGGCTGAGCATGAGAAGCTGAAAAATCCTTGACATTAGTCTAAACACTACTAGCAGCAACTGAAAACATCAGTGTTATCAACATTCTTCTCATACTGAACTCAAAACATAGCACCGTACCAGCTACTAGGAAGACAGTTAACTCTATCCCAGCTGAAACTAGGACAGTATCCACCCCTTATTCTATACCATTGACGTCATGCTCAGTTCCCATACCTTTAGTTACATCCTGGTCAATCATCAACACCTTATCTATCACTTTGAGACATATGAACAATGATATATATATATATATATATACATACACAGAGATATCATTCCTTTAGTTTATGGGTTATGTTCATTGAGTTCATTTAGTTCCTGACTCTGGGCTCCATCCGTCATACCAGTCTTTCTGGGCAGGAGGGATGGTGCAAAGTCCTCTCAGTCGGTAGAGCAGAGTTGGGCTTCAGTGCAGTATGACGAGCAGTTGACATTGGACGCAGCAGGAGGATGGTGTGCACCGTTGGATTGTTGCATGCTGGAGTCAGTTCTGGTTCCATCACTACTGCGCTTCGCTCAGTTTTATCACAGTTTTTCTTGCTTGATCTAAGTGATTCTTACTATAGTACTATGGATATAGCATATAACAATTATAGTAATGATAACATACAGTAGCAGGGTTATATAGCAACTAGTATCATACAGTTTAATTCTGGCTATTCTCACCTAAAATTAAATCCCCTTGAGGCACACATCGGACTTCCCCATCTTTTCGCATCACCCACCAAGTGCACCCAGGCCCTTGAGCAAAAGCAATTCCACGAATGGGTTTACCTTTGCCTGAGGCAGGAGTAACCCAGACTGTCTTCCCTAACATATATTTTGTGTGCACTACAGGGACTTTATCCCCTTCTACAGTACGTAAAAATTCTGACTGGGCAGGGCCACCCCGATTGGCAGATCCTCTGGTGTTGACTAACCAGGTGGCTTTTGCTAAATGTGTATCCCAATGTTTGAAAGTTCCACCCCCCATTGCTCTCAATGTAGTCTTTAACAGTCCATTGTGTCGCTCAATTTTCCCAGAGGCTGGTGCATGATAGGGGATGTGATACACCCACTCAATGCCATGCTCTTTGGCCCAGGTGTCTATGAGGTTGTTTCGGAAATGAGTCCCGTTGTCTGACTCAATTCTCTCTGGGGTGCCATGTCGCCACAAGACCTGCTTTTCAAGGCCCAGGATAGTGTTCCGGGCAGTGGCATGGGGTACAGAATATGTTTCCAGCCATCCGGTGGTTGTTTCCACCATTGTGAGCACATAGCGCTTGCCTTGGCGAGTTTGTGGAAGTGTGATATAGTCAATCTGCCAGGCTTCCCCAAATTTATATTTCAGCCATCGTCCTCCATACCACAGGGGTTTTAACCGTTTGGCTTGCTTAATTGCAGCACATGTTTCACATTCATGGATAACCTGTGCAATAGTGTCCATGCTCAAGTCCACCCCTCGGTCATGAGCCCATCTATATGTTGCATCTCTTCCCTGATGGCCTGAAGCATCATGGGCCCATCGAGCCATAAATAGCTCACCCTTATGTTGCCAGTCCAAGTCCACCTGAGCCACTTCAATCTTGGCAGCCTGATCCACCTGTTGGTTATTTTGATGTTCTTCAGTGGCCCGACTCTTGGGTACGTGAGCATCTACGTGACGTACTTTTACAACCAGATTCTCTAGCCGGGATGCGATATCTTGCCACAGTGCGGCAGCCCAAATGGGTTTACCTCTGCGCTGCCAGTTGCTCTGCTTCCACTGCTGTAACCACCCCCACAGGGCATTTGCCACCATCCATGAGTCAGTATAGAGATAGAGCACTGGCCACTTTTCTCTTTCAGCAATGTCTAACGCTAGCTGGATGGCTTTCACCTCTGCAAACTGACTCGATTCACCTTCTCCTTCAGCAGTTTCTGCGACTTGTCGTGTAGGACTCCATACAGCAGCCTTCCACCTCCGATGCTTTCCCACAATGCGACAGGACCCATCAGTGAACAGAGCATATTGCTTCTCATTTTCTGGCAGTTTATTATACAGCGGGGCTTCTTCAGCACGCGTTACCTCCTCCTCTGGCGACATTCCAAAATCTTTGCCTTCTGGCCAGTCCGTGATCACTTCTAAAATTCCTGGGCGACTGGGGTTTCCTATGCGAGCCCGTTGTGTGATCAGTGCAATCCACTTACTCCACGTGGCATCAGTCGCGTGATGTGTAGAGGAGACCCTCCCTTTGAACATCCAGCCCAGCACTGGCAGTCGGGGTGCTAAGAGGAGCTGTGTTTCAGTACCAACCACTTCTGAGGCAGCTCGAACTCCTTCATATGCTGCCAATATCTCTTTTTCAGTTGGAGTATAGCGAGCCTCGGATCCTCGATATCCTCGACTCCAAAACCCCAGGGGTCGACCTCGGGTCTCCCCGGGTGCTTTCTGCCAGAGGCTCCAGGTAGGGCCATTCTCCCCGGCTGCAGTATAAAGCACATTTTTAACATCTTGTCCTGCCCGGACTGGTCCAAGGGCTACTGCATGAACAATCTCCCGTTTAATTTGTTCAAAGGCTTGCTGTTGCTCAGGGCCCCATTTAAAATCATTCTTCTTCCGGGTCACTTGATAGAGAGGGCTTACAATCAGACTGTAATTTGGAATATGCATTCTCCAAAAACCCACAACACCTAAGAAAGCCTGTGTTTCCTTTTTATTAGTCGGTGGAGACATAGCTGCTATTTTGTTGATCACATCCATTGGGATCTGACCACGTCCATCTTGCCATTTTATTCCTAAAAACTGGATCTCCTGTGCAGGTCCCTTGACCTTACTTTCTTTTACGGCAAAACCGGCTTTCAGAAGGATTTGGATTATCTTCTTCCCTTTCTCAAAGACTTCTTCTGCCGTGTTGCCCCATACAATGATGTCATCAATGTATTGCAGGTGTTCCGGAGCTTCACCTTTTTCCAGTGCAGTCTGGATTAGTCCATGGCAAATGGTGGGGCTGTGTTTCCACCCCTGGGGCAATCGATTCCAAGTGTACTGGACACCCCTCCAAGTAAAGGCAAACTGTGGACGACACTCTGCTGCCAGAGGGATTGAGAAAAACGCATTAGCAATGTCAATTGTAGCATACCACTTGGCTGCCTTTGACTCTAGTTCGTATTGAAGTTCTAGCATATCTGGAACGGCAGCACTCAGCGGTGGCGTAACTTCATTCAGGCCACGATAGTCAACTGTTAGTCTCCACTCCCCATTAGACTTTCGCACTGGCCATATGGGACTATTAAAGGGTGAGCGAGTTTTGCTGATTACTCCTTGGCTCTCCAGTTGGCGAATCAACTTGTGGATGGGAATCAGAGAGTCTCGGTTGGTGCGATATTGCCGCCGGTGCACCGTCGTGGTAGCAATTGGCACTTGTTGTTCTTCAACCCTCAGCAACCCCACAATCGAAGGGTCTTGAGAGAGAGACCAGGCAGGGTAGACAGCTGTTCAGTGCCCTCCGTCTCCAAGGCAGCTATACCAAAAGCCCATCGATACCCCTTCGGATCCTTAAAATACCCTCTCCTGAGATAGTCTATGCCAAGGATACACGGAGCCTCCGGACCAGTCACAATGGGGTGTTTCTGCCATTCATTCCCAGTTAGGCTTACTTCAGCTTCCAATACAGTTAACTCTTGGGATCCCCCTGTCACACCAGAAATACAGATGGGTTCTGCCCCTTTATAACTTGATGGCATTAGAGTGCACTGTGCACCGGTGTCTACTAGAGCCTTATACTCCTGTGGGTCTAACGTGCCAGGCCATCGAATCCACACAGTCCAATAGACCCGGTTATCCCTTTCCTCCACCTGGCTGGAGGCAGGGCCCCTCTAATTCTGGCCAGAGTATCCGGTATTCACTTCTCGTAAAATTGGCTCAGAAGTCCCTTCAAGAGGATCAGAAATAAGATCAGCCCTTCTGCTCTGTTTGGAAACTGGAGCGGCATTTTTCCTAGTAGAATCCCCTTTTGTGGTGGTTTTTCCTCGCAGCTCACGTACCCGTGCATTTAGGACCGAGGTAGGTTTTCCATCCCATTTCCTCATGTCCTCTCCATGATCACATAGGTAAAACCACAGGGCACCTCGTGGTGTGTACCTTCTATATTCTCTCTCTTGGGCAGAGGAGCGCTCACTCCTAATAGCTGAGACATTGGTCCTTACAGGTGGGCAATAGGACATATCCTCTTTGAATTGTTGGAAATCCTCGGACAGCTTCTCCACAGCCGAAATGCAGGCTTGTAGGGAGGAGGAGAGATTTTCTTCGTATTGACGGAGTTGGCGAGCCACTTCATCCACTGTCGGTGCCTCTTCGTCTTTCCAGGTCATTATTGCCAGTGAGTTGGCATAGGACGATGGTGCGCTCCGTACAAATTTCCGCCACATGGGTCGTGTGCATTGGACTTCATCTGGATCTTTGGGTAATTGTGGGTTGTCCGGGTCATGATGAATCGTCTCTAGCACAGCTAATTCCCTCAGATATTGGATACCTTTTTCCATGGTGGTCCACTTGCTTGATTGACATATAACATCTTCCTTAAAGGGGTACCTTTCCTTCACACTTGACAAGAGTCGCCTCCAGAGGCTGATGGCTTGTGTTCCTCTTCCAATTGCCTTGTCAATGCCACCTTCCCTGGCAAGCGATCCCAGCTGCTTGGCTTCCCTACCTTCTAATTCCAAGCTATTAGCCCCATTGTCCCAGCATCGGAGAAGCCAGGTGATAATATGCTCACCTATACGGCGGCCAAAATCTTTTCGCATATCTCGCAGCTCACTCAAGGATAGGGACCGGGTTATTACCTCTGGTTCTGCCTCTTCCTCCTGTTCCCGTGATGGCCCTGGTTCACCTTCATCCTTTGCTAAGCGAGCTGATTTTTTATATTTCTTTTTCTGTACGGGGGCAACTGATACTGGTGCAGGTTGATCCGCTGGTTCAGTTGCAGTATCACTCGCCGGGTTTTGGATATCTGCAGCGTCTGTCGCCAAGGTTTGGGTAGCAGCATCTGTCGCCAAGGTTTGGGTAGCAGCAGTGCTCGTCACTGGGGCTGGAGGGACCGCAGTGCCTGTTGCCAGGGTTTGGGTAGCTGCTGTGCTCGTTGCTGCGGCTGGAGGGGCTGCAGTGCCTGTTGCTGAGGTTTGGGTAGCCACAGTTCTCATTGCCAGGGCTGGAGGGGTCACGGTACCTGTCACCAAGGTCTGGGTGGCCGCAATGCTCGTCGCCGGGGCTGGAGGGGCCGCAGCGCCCATTGCCGGGGTTTGGGTGACCGCAGTGCTCATTGCTTTGTTGTTAGGTCCAGAGACCTTCTCTTCCCCTTGGGGGTGCTGAGTTGTGTCGAACAGGGCTCGATAGGCATGGGCCAGGCCCCAGCACGTTGCAGTGATTTGTATCTCTCTGGAGCTGCCGGGGTGACAGCATACCTTTTCCAAATATTTTACTAGTTCTTCTGGATTCTGCATTTGTTCAGGGGTGAATTTCCAAAACACTGGAGGTGCCCACTTTTCTAGGTACTTGCCCATACTACCCCACACACCCTGCCACTCATAATTATCCAGCCTCGGGGCAGACCTCTGGGTGATCTTCTTAAATAGTTGTTTAACCTTAAACAAGAGCTGAACCACATTCAGAAGCATGCTAATTCCCAGCAGTAGAGCTAGGACCGTGCTGGTGTCAACATCCCAAGAGTATTCAAATTTTTCAAAATTCCCAAACACCATTGTAACTGGACTGAAGGGGAAAGGAGAGGGGAAAAAAGGTATCCCACTCATAGACTGGTTTTCCAAGGAGGAAAGGTAAATGGTATAATTATTAATAGTTTCCCACAGATGGCTCCCGCAGTATAAAGGTGACAATGCTGAGTGCAAATACTGGATTAATTCCACAACTGATGACTTTATCATACCATAAACCAGTGTTATACAATACATCAAAGCAAAAACCTTAATCCACCTCCCACGGATGATAAGCAGCAGAAGAGGGACTACATACAGCAAGCGAGGTGATACATAACAGAACTTTAAAAACCAGAGCAACAACTCTAAGAACACATAAATCAACATAATGACCAGCGACTATAAGACCAATATAATGAATGCTTATAACAAATTTGTTTTAACGAGCTCTGGTCAGGTTTGTCGTTATCTCAACCCTTCGGGCCCCACGTTGGGCGCCAAAATGGACTGTCGTGGTTTAACCCCAGCCAGCAACTAAGCACCACGCAGCCGCTCACTCACTCCCCCCCCCACCCAGTGGGATGGGGGAGAAAATCGGGAAAAAGAAGCAAAACCCACGGGTTGAGATAAGAACAGTTTAATAGAACAGAAAAGAAGAAACGGATAATGATAATGATAACACTAATAAAATGACAACAGCAATAATGAAAGGATTGGAATGTACAAATGATGCGCAGTGCAATTGCTCACCACCCGCCGACCGGCACCCAGCTAGTCCCCGAGCGGCGATTCCCCGCCCCCACTTCCCAGTTCCTATACTAGATGGGACGTCATATGGTATGGAATACCCTGTTGGCCAGTTTGGGTCAGGTGCCCTGGCTGTGTCCTGTGCCAACTTCTTGTGCCCCTCCAGCTTTCTCGCTGGCTGAGCATGAGAAGCTGAAAAATCCTTGACATTAGTCTAAACACTACTAGCAGCAACTGAAAACATCAGTGTTATCAACATTCTTCTCATACTGAACTCAAAACATAGCACCGTACCAGCTACTAGGAAGACAGTTAACTCTATCCCAGCTGAAACTAGGACAACAGGCAGTGTAAATAGTCTCAATGTTTCACAATATTACAGTAGCAATTTGTGTTTGTTTGTAAGAGTGATTTCCTGCACAGAAAAGAAACAGAAGGTATAGAACTGTTTGCATAACATGGGTTTAGAGATTGCAATGGATTATCATCCGTTACATGCACTCCCATAGCACTGTACAACAAATTGAGGACAAAGGAAAACAGGTTTTATCACCTTGCCAAAAGGTTGCAAGAAAATTCTCTGTGTCAGGGAAAAGTGCACACTTACAACTTATGTTTTAGCAACACTTAAGGCTGGAGACATGAAAGAAATAAATAGAAAGCAAGTTCAAGAATGCACCAAGTTAGCTTCTTTTACATCATCTATATGGGTTGTCAAGGTTCCTAGAAAATCCTCATATGAAAACTTCAGAAGAAAGAAAAGGCACAGCTAGACAATCCACTGATGCAGAAAATAAAGTAATTCAGTACTTCTGAAAGCAAAGACTACATGTAGGCGGATGAATCCTTTACGTGATATCCCTTTCCATCTCCAGGTAAGCAGGAAAGTGGAGGGACCATTCCATTTCACATGTCTTATCCTTCCTGCATTACCACATACAGAGCAAACCCTAATAGTCTGCCCTCCTTCAGGTTTCTGGTCCTGGAATTAAACCAGACAAAACTCTGTAATTTTAGCATTCCAAGAACAAAAGCGAACCTCATCACTTGCCTACCTATTTGTAACACACATTACAAGAATGAAACTAGATACTTAAATCCTAACTTGTCCTTCATCTTCATTCTTTTACATCCATATGACAACCTTCTCCACCACCTAAGCATTCATACTGCTACTTCCCAGCGTGTGTAAAGCGGAAATGAACACAAGGTGTTACATTTGCCCTGCAGGTGCCCAGCTGAGCTGGAATCTATTCTTGTCCATCTGCCCAGGTTTTTTGCTGCATGTGACACATAAGGTTACAAGATTAAGGACTGCCTACTTTTTTTTATGGTAGAGAATGCCAGTTGAGATCACCTGAAATGAAAGGTATCAGACCTTTAGGAACTTATGCAGACAAGCACAGTAAACTCTACAAGAACTGGGAAGCAAAACAGTTTTGCATCTGGAAACTCAGACTGGGATTCGTTACATCCCAACAGCATTCCTCTTTTCTCTTCCTAGAGTTCATTAAAGGTGCTCCAATTTGCTCTTGCTTTTAAGGTTCTGGTGGGGTAGCCTCCTCAAAACACCCATGACTTTTTTTTTTTTTCCATTAAAACATCCGTTTGTGTGATGGCTGTTCTTTGCATTTAGTGAAAACCCCTGTTTTGGAATGTCAGGTGCCTCACTGTCTTTCATGAAGGCACACAGACGCATGCAGCTGGGCCTTTATGTGATATCCAGGTCTTCTTGAACCTTGCTTCTATGACCCTGTTTGAGCCTTGGACTTGGACTACCAGATGCATCATTGATGGTCCATGTGCTAGCAAAGCTGAGTTAAAAGTGCCTTCAGAGCCTCTGTCAGATCTAGAAGTCTTTGCTGTGTAAGATCACCCTTCCAAACAAACCCTAATCCAGATATATCGCTAAAATCTGGTTGATAATACAGACTTCCCTTCCAAAATGAACTCATGAAAATTTTATCTATGTTATTGTTTCCTTTCCCATGCTATCCATAACCTAAATCCATATACTGAAAGCCGTAGACCCATATATCTAAATGGCTCCAAAATTTCAATTTTGTGTATTTGAATCACTGAAAAACACATCTTAAACTTCAGCAAAGGGTCTAGTAAAGAAAATGCTACAGAACTATTTGTGATGATTAGCCATACATCCCTGCAGCAGCTCTCACTCCATTTCTGCTTAGCTTATGATCAACTAGGCAATGGCATAACCATTGTCAAACCTGACGCAGAGTCACAACACCAGGTAGATATTTTGATAAGCACCTCAGTACCCCAGGTGCTGCTTTCGTGGTTTAAAGGGACTTTTGAAGATCAATGATTTTTCCTGGCTGGCCAAAGTATATTTTATGTACATTTAAATAGTGATATTATGATTCTGTTCCCATGTGCTTTGCATGTGTATAAATTCTGGGTTTTTTACTTGCAACTTGAAGACATAGCACATACTGAGTTTATTTTAAATGGTTTCCTATTCAACCCTCCCAACCCACACTATCCACTACTGAGGCTAAATTCTCCCCTTCAGAATAAACAAGCCTTGAAGCTTTCATTTCTCTCTGACTTATCTCTGATCTGTTTGAGAAACCTGACCAGATCCTTCTTTTTGTCTCACAAAAATTCATGCCAAGAGAAGTAACATCATCACAACCTGTCAACACTTAGAGGCTAAACAAAGAAAGAAATAGATCAAGAAAACAGAGATTAAAAGCCTTTGTGCCCCTCTTCCCAAACTAATACTCCCAAAATGTGTTTGGAAAGAGGGGGAAGGAACCACTGTTTGAGCTAACACACCAGCCAATGTGATTATTTAACTAACTATCTTCATCCCCAGACATATCAAATGGAATGCAATGCCAGCTGAAAGTATTATGTAGCCTTCAGTGATGTGAAACATGTAAGCTCTAAGGCATACAGTTTGGCTGAAGACTCCAGCTGGCACTGGTAGTTTTATTGTACTGTGAAAAACATTAAAGTCCTCAGATGCCCTGGTGATCATGGGAGCTGAGAAACTTTCCTGTATCTGCCTGACATGTACTTACACTGCAATTAGCACACTCCTCCCTTTCTTTTTCCCTCACTGCAGATGTATACACATGCGCACGCACACACTGCCAACATTATTTAGTCCAAGAATGCTTGTGTTGGGAGTCTGTGTGCTGTTGCATTTGGGAAGGGGAGGCATTCTTTGTCCAAGTGCTAAAAAATCTGGTACCTCAACTTTCACTTGAAGGTGGCTGCAGCACATGTAGAGACCATTAAGGGCTCTGTTTTGCTTCCTAACTTTTCACATTTTTTCCTCCCTTTATGACATGTTTATTGGCCTTGAAGGGTGAGGAGGGATAACCTAGGAAACCGAAGTCCTCCATTCAGCTCTGACTCAACTATTGTGCACCTCAGCCTCATTTAAGGGCAAATTGCACTTGGCATGGTGGCTAGGTAGTGTGAGCAACTGGAACCATTAATCCCTGTTCACATCTGATTTTCGGCAAAATCTAAGCCAGTGGGTCCAGGGTAGTTAAATGTGCAGCTTGGACAATTAAAAAAAAAAAAAAAAAAAAGGTTACAGATGAATATTATTTGGTCTGAAAACAAATCTGCAAGGGGTTTTGGAGACCAGTGCCTTGAGGATTAAAGCTTATTTGTGGACCTTTAACAGGAAACTGCTAATTATGACACCTGCACAACTTTCCTTGAATTAGACCCTGGGGATGCATTGCCTTGCCTATAGATGTTAGCCAAAGCCTCAGGCTCTTAATCCATAGCCATCACCTAAAGTGAGAACAGAACAGCCAGCCATAGGGCATTTGCAATCTTAGTTAAGAAAGGGTATCACACAGTTTAAACTGGATTTTTCCTTCCAAGACAAACTATTTGAGGTTTGAATACTCTTCCAAGGAGTTTTACCCTTCAGGCTCTTGTGAAATCAGCAGTCTGATCCATTAAAATGGCTTCCAGTCAAAGTGAACACATATGCAGCACTACAAAATTGTTGGGAAAACAGAGTAAAACTGTAAGAATCAAAGCAAATAATCTAATTGATGTGATTGTAAACCAAGGGAATTTCACACAGAACCAACGTATCACTGACTCTCTATTTCAGGTTAAAATGGACTTGTGTTTCTCAAGCCTTGCCTTGATGAGGTGAATACTAATTTCTAGACTTTAACAAATACAATTTTAGAAGTATTTTCTAAAGCTGCTATGCTTGCACAGTCTACGCTTTTCAGTACTCAACTTTCACTTTGTGAATACAAAAGCCAGGATTTTGTTCAAGAAAGTTTCACCTGAGGGTTTAAGTCAGGCAGTGGTTTACCCAAGATGGACTTGCAAAATCAGACGAGTTTGCATGTCTTGCAAAAATTAAGGTTCTAAAAATTGTATGAGCAGCCATGTTCTGGGTGAGACTTTGGGAACAATTTGCCATGACAGGCTCTTTTACACTGCCCGTTGGTTATGTGGTAATGAAGCCAGTGCCAAACAGGTCAGTGTGTCTACATAGCATGATCAGCACCTCCTAGCTATGTTAATATGTTAACCCTTCTCCTCCTCAGCCATTGTCACCCCTTTAGCCTACGTATGGGTTTTGGACACAGCAACAAGCTGATATGGCTGTATGTTCCTGTCCCAGAGCTATGCTGGGTATTCCTGCATGGTGCTTTATATCCTGAGAAGATATTCAGACCACCAGCATCAAGCATGTGATACAGGAGATAGCTGCATTAGGAATCGAGTCATGGCACATTCCCCATAGCATCAAGAAAGCCTCCTTCACACTTCTCCAGCAAGTTTCCTCCTAAAGTGCAAATCACAGACAAAAGCTATCCTGATGGCAAACAATGACTGACTACAATGCTTTTTTTTTTTTTTTTTTTTTTTTAATCAAACTGGTCAGCAGCAAAGACCACTGACACTGCCCTCATCCTGGTGAATATAACAGGGACTCCTTGAAGCCTCTGAGGCAGGCTCTCATTTTATTGACAGAAACATGCCCAAGGTAATAACTGATCCCTAGGTCTTACACAGTGTTTCTGTTCAGCAGACTGTGAAGTTGTGTCCAAAAATAACTTGCCAGTGCCATGCTCGGACAGCGAAGTCCAAGCCAGAACCAAAACTCTCATCTCCCAAGGTCCTGACACTCCCAGGTAACATCGCAGTGTGCCTCACTCTCTGACTAGTGGATTTGCTGCAAGTCTGCTCTGACCTTATTGAAAGAACAATATTCAAACAATGACAAAGCAGTGCAACATTTTTGTCTTATTGGGGCAGCCAGGGTTGACAAACAGGTGGCAGGACAAGGTTAAGTAATGCATTAATAGAAAAAAGCACTCATGGGTTTATTTCCTTGTCTTTATCAATGACTTTTTGCAAATGTCTTAGCTCCATTTTGTCTCAAACTGCTTAAAACACAGGAGTGTTCCAAGTAATAATAAACTCTTCGTCTTTAATTTATAACTCCTAAAATTGACAGAAGCCCCAAACACTTTTTTAAGCCTGAAAAGGTGGCAGAGACGCATACTGTGTTCTCGGCACAAGAACTTCTGTGGCTGCAAGGAGAGAGAGCTGCCAATGCGCTTGCAGAAATAGCAGCAGTATTTTATTTATCCCTGTAAAGCTTGGCCAGTATATTTTGCACTGAAGGAGCAGATTTACCATGATGAGAGGGAACTGCTGCCTCCATCCCTTTTAACATTGCCCAGTGCGGAGCACGTCCCAGCCCCAGGCTGTGAGCCCTGCCCTCCCAGCATCTATCCAGCTCATGGCCTCATCTACTGCAGGAGCACTGAGAAGGGCTATTACACCAGACGCTGTAAACCCTCCTGCTTGAGTTTACAGTCCAGAGCCTGTGCCTCCTCTCCTCCGCAGCTTTCCTGTTGCAAAATCTGGGAACCAAACATCAGTCAGTTCCATCGCACCCTCTTGTCCTTCCAAAGTGTGCAGCCAATGGGCTTCTGTACATCTGTGTTGTAACAGAGACACGGAAAGCAGGGGGTTAGGAGCGGGGGAAATGCGAACACCAAATCCTCCATCTGCAGCCCAAAGTAACAACACTGGGGGAGGCGGGAAAGGAAGAGGGAGCGTGGTGCACACAGCAATACAAAAAGTAGTTTTTGTGCCAGGCTCATCAGTGTGGCAGGGTAATAAGGTCAATGTGAAAACAACTGGAAGGCACATTCCCCAGTAAACATGTGCTGAGTGAAAACGGCCCGACCTTATGTTGTAGAATCCAAACCCATTGAGTCAATTGCCAGAAAACATGACATGACCTTTCAGATTCAGTGAGCATCAGTTCCAAGAGCAGGCTGCCGTGCTCTTTTCCATTTCACTGCTGCCCCCGGAGGGCCTCAAGTCACCTGAAATAATAGCTCAGGCTCAAAATCTGCACTCCTTTAATGAAAAAAAAAATACACATGGCATCAAGTTTGACCCTGGTGGCAGATTTTTTATATGCTTAGCTCAATTTCTTTAAACTTAACAACCGTGCTTTTTTTTATTGTTTTATTTTTTAAAATCTTCCCAGAGCTCAGGTTTTCCCACAGACAACCCATTTTTGGCAATGGAGGAAACCTCTTGGTTTTGTGAATGAGGAAAATAATTAATAGCTAATGAGGTGCTTATTCCTTCCCTCCCCAAACAAGTAAAGAAAAAGCTATTCCAGTCAGAACATATTCTCTTCACTTTCTAGACTGAGAAACACATAAACATGTATTTTTGCCCACAAACCTCCAAAATCTTATTTTAATCCACAGAACTCAAGCCGCCCATGAGAGGAGTAAAGCTGTGCAACATTTCAAGCACTAGCAAGATGAGAGCTTGTGATATTAAGTGCAATTCAAAATGTACTTTCCCTCCCACTGAGTTACTTTCCCTGCTAAATCCTGATTAAAATTTTTCTCCCCTTTTACTGTCTCCCTGACAGACTGATGGGGCTGAGATCTGAAATTGACTTCAGCTTTTAGGCGAAATATTTATTTGGGGGGCCAAACAAGAAGCTTTTCTGGATACTATTCAGATTTTCCCCTCCTCTGTCAAGAAAGCAGAAAGGAGAGGCAAGGATCTGTGCCGTCTGGAAATTGTATTTATTTTGACTTGAGCTGTGCCAACCTGCAGTATACAAATACTCAGTCAAAACTGCCTACCATCTGTGTTTATTGTAGAGGAATAGCAACATCCAATGGCCAGTTAAATGCAGGTTAATTGCAGGCATGTATTGAATTCCCTGGAGAGCCAAGTACAGAGTTAGCTCCCCTAGTGTAATCTCTTTCTGTTACATGTAGGAAATCAAAAAGAGAAAGAACAACAATGCCAACCCACAGAAGAGCTGGATGCCTTTCTGCGTAGAGGGGGAGTATCTGCAGGGAACAATAAAGGTCTATTAAATTCTTTCATTGGCACCAGAGAAGTAAAATGAACATAAATTAATCAGCTACAAAAGATGGTACAAGTGTTGGTGCAACTCTATTGAAGTCCACAGAGTTGTGGAAGGGATAAATTTAACTCAGGATCTTTCAATGTCTGCATATTTGAAAGTGGCTTGTTGAAAAAATTGGGCATCCTTAGAAAAGAAAAAAGGCGTGCAAGAGACTCCCTGTGAAATGCCATCCTTTTAATATCCCTGAACAGTCACATTTTCGCCATAGCCATATTGCCATTTATCATTTTATTTCCTTGCATTTATAAAGCCATCTGGCCAAGATTTTTGAAAGCACTCACTAATTGTGGGCACCAAACTTAAAAGACCCAGACTGACAATGGCTGCATTGAAAATTAGTGCCCTGCAGAGGTGTTGGGCAGGAGCAGATGCAGATGCTGTGGTGCATTTTGGAAAAAGGAGAGGAGCAGCCTCTGGCCCATGTGAACCAGAGCAAACACACCAGAACTGGAGAAGGAGCAGGGAAAAGGGATCTGAAGCTTCATTGCAGTCACAGACTGGGAAATCCATACCAAAAAGGCACAAAAAGTCCTTAGGTCAACCTCAGTCTCGTCGTCACAGCTGCTATCATTGCATGTGGCCTAAAAAGAGCCACAAAACCCTTTAAAAAAAAAAAAAAAAAAGAAAGAAAAAGATGGGGTTTGTGGTGTATTCAGAAGACACAAACTCGGGGTGGTGCCAGAAGGGGAGCAGAGAGCTCCCAAGGCCTCTCCAGAGAATGTCCTTCCCACACACACAATCCCGGGGCCCACACTGCACAGTGCGATGCGGCGTGGGGATGAGGATCTCTCTCAAAGTACCAAATCACAAAGCAGACTTAGCTTTAAAACTAGGACCAGATTTAACCGGGAGGGGTGAAGAGAAAGGAAAGGAAGGACTCAAGGGACCGCAGTATTATACACAATAGAGGAAATGCTGTGCCTTAGCACAGCTTCCCCACAAACACTGCAGCCACATCCAGCCCTGAAAGGCAGCAGCCTACTTCTACATGGACCAGGTGGTAGTTAGCCAGGCTAGAAAGAGCTCCAGGGCAGAGCCTTGGATGAGATAAGGGCAACGGACGAGATACAATACTTCAGGTGTACTGCACAATAAATTGGTATCACGGAGAGCCACATTATTTCCCTGACATCCCCTTTTGCTCTGGGAGAAGTAATTCACTTTAGCCTTAAAATACCTACTTCACACCTCTAGCAAGCTCTACAGCTGGCACACTGAATTGACAGAAGTGTGACCCCTTCCTTCCACTGAAGGAAAAGCTACACACCACCCATGCGCTGCACGAGATCCAGAGGGGCTTAATGGGGCGGGCGGTGCTTGCTCCCCCCATCTACTTGTGTGCGCTCAGAATTTCAGCCTCTGAACTGTTAGCCTTTGGGGGGTGGGGGGTAATGCGTTTTCTCCTTCCTTTCCACATTGCCAGTGGCGATGTCCTTCTCACAGACTCATATTCTTAGGGGCATTTTTAGCTCTTCCTCCCTCTTCTCCCAGACGTCAAAGCTGCCATTAAATCTGTGTGCCCCATTTATAATGCTGAAGCCTTTCAGCCAAGGCTTAGTCATCTCACGCCTCATCTCACTGAAGCTTTCTCCCCTCCAGGCTTCTGCCCTCATCCCCTCCAGTCCATTTATCCAGAGTCACCTACCTTCTCTGCCATCCTCAGATCCTTCTGCTTCCCAGCCAATGCTCATCACATCAAAGCTTATTGTTTTCACATTCAGCACCTTGCACAACTTCTTTTTTTTTTTTTTCTCTCTCTACTTCCCCCTCTTTTCACTTTCATCCTGGCTCTCCTCAGGTCTCCCAGGAGGCAATTTGTTCATGACTTTCTTCCAATCTCATATCAGAGTTTCTTGTATATGCCAGAAACCTGATCAGGCCACAGTACTCTACCAGATCAGATCCATATATCATCTGTCTATGAGTAAGTTTAGCTCTTCCTCACTTCAAAACATTAAAATAACCATTATCACCATGAAAAATAAAATTATGCTACACTTTTCTGCTTCCTTCAGTTACATCCCAGCCTCATGTGCTCACACTGGCTTCAGATGACAAGCTGTTCTTCTCAGACCTCACATCTTTGGGGCATAACATTAGGGTTATACATGATACTATGTAATAACGGCCGTGCATGGTCTCCCCGAAAACTCCTCCCTCTCATATTTCACCCCAAACTATTCTAGCTCCCTATTTCAAAACCAAATCTTAAAATATCTTTCCATATTACAGCACTTATAATGAAATATTTGTAAGCGGTGTGGGGCCAGATTCTTAAAAAACATAAGCCAGCATGGCTCTGTTGACATCCATGAAATATAACTGGCTTTATTAAAGTGTGTTGAGTAGCATCAGCTGGTAAGTTGGCCCCACAAACTAACATTCGAATAGAATCAAGTCACTGATTCCGAGTAAAATTCAAAAAGCACCACTGCACTCTTGGGATTTTACATTGCCAAATCTATTTCAGAAACTAAAGAATAAGAACACGTTTCTCTTCACACCGATTTCTCAGTTCAGAACAAGCAATAGGCAGAGGCTTTGCATATGCTGTTGTTTAAACTGCTGAGCCAACGAGCTGAGCATTTCAGCCTGAAGCTGACACCTATAGCCATGACCCATGGTGCCCTCATTTACCTCTTGAATTAAAATGGAGCATATCAACATATTTCCTGTCTTACTCCTTGGGTAGTCTCTCACGCAAGGTTTCAGACTGCAAAGTTCATCATTAAACACAGATTTTCACCCCCAGGAAGTTCCAGAGGCCCAGAGAAAGATGCTACAAGCTTGAGTTCCAACAGTGGATTCAATTACAGTATGCAAGGGACATTTAAACAAGCTTCCCTGGGATAAATGAGAGAAAAGAGCCAGCACACTCAGCATGAGTAAAATAAAAAGCAATCTTCAGCTGGTGCCGGCCATGCATATTTTGAAAACCATCCCCTTCAGCCATTACCAACAAAAAGTCAGCAAAAACTTATTTTAGAATCTGAAAAGACAGAAATTTAAAGCATTTGGCGGCACAATCTGTTACTTAAGGACAAGCTCATTAAAAATGCAGCACTATTTACTGAAGGCAAAATGCAGACATGCACTTTTGCATGTAAAGCAAGCACTTACTGAATGATAGGAACACCTTTCCTCCTGATTGGAATGGGAACGAGAGCTGGTTTAATTGTGCTGATGGATGGATGGCTCTCTGAAAGAAGGTAATAATTGGAGAAGCCGGTCCGAAACCTCACACAAACCCATAAGGCCAATGACTAAGAGATTGAATCCGATAAGAAAAGAGCTATAGGGAGTTAAAAAGAGCTTAGGAAGAACTGTGTAATGGACCCTAGGCTGCACGCACACTGGGGGGGAGCAAGGGTGAACATTGTCTAGGTAGCAGTCTGAGCAGCAAAAGTCTGTGTCTTTGGGAGGCAATAAATTTGTGAAGGGAGAAGAGGGACTAGGCAAACTGAGTTGCAAAGGCAAATGCCAAGAAATGCAGAAACAGGAGTGGGGGGAATCAGAAATCAAGAGAAGTGATATAGTGGGAAGATGAGACTGAGGAAGAGCACTATGATTGTTAACCCATATCAGTGGGAAAGGAGCAGGGAAGGATCCAGAGCAGAGGAGGTTCTTTATTCTCCTTTTTCCACTGAAACTACTTCTTTTGCAAGACCAGCTGCTGCAGACTGCAGTTAAAGTTTGTTGGGGAAACTCAGCTATTTGAGCTGGAGACTGATCTTGCCATGGATTTATACTGCCTTAAATCTCTGACTTAAATCAAGTAGTTACTCCTCATCTTGATAGATCAGGAGCAAGCCCTTGGAAGCGAAAGGTGTTATAGGAGCATGAAGCATTTTCTTAAAACACAAAGAAAAGACCCTGAACACAAACAAACACTTGAAGCTCACAGCTGTGAATTCCCTTGCTACCTAAAGCCATATATCAGCCATTCCTATGGTTGATGGGAGCAAGTCACATGTTTGTTTCAAGACAACATATTATACATATTGTATATGCTCTGTAAAACATCTGAAAGTAAAAACAATAGCCATTAAAATAATTATCATCAGACTAATATGCTCTGTACCTTTCTAGATCTTTTATATGGTGGTTTTAATCTCTGGTCTTCAGAGCCCTGGGTGTCCATGGCGCTTCAAAATAGGTCTATAAAATTTAACTTTAAAAAAAAAAAAAAAAAAAAAAAAGGCAAGAGAGCTGTCAAAAGGCTTAAATTCAAGAGTTCCTACCCAAGAACAAAAAAGGGGAGGGGAAGATTGGCAAATTGAAAAGGGTTGAAAGTTTGAGAGGCTTGCAAAAGTGAGTAGACCAACCTGCCACAACTCCATGGCAACAGTGTATGACCACTGCACACATGGAAAAGAAGGAAGGGTGGAAGACAGCTTCCCAGTCAAATAATATCTTTTTCTGGTCAAAGAATTTATAGCAGCGTATCTCCAACATGCCACATGATTCAGAAGACTGAACATGATTCCAAACTTCTCTGGCTTCACCAAAAACATCTCCAGAAAAATGAGATTTGCAACCCCAAGACCTAGCCCACTTGACTACTTAACACTGCTTCCAAGCTTCCCATCTGGCAGCTAGAGAAGCATCCTCTCTATTGGATAACTAGAGACGCATACTAATATTAATTCATTCAAAATAAGCCAATAACAAAGTAGAGGTTTATAAAGAAGTCATAGTTTCTTCCAGATTGTTTGTTTTGCTCCCGATCTCACAAATATGAGGGAACATAAGGGAAAATTTATAGAGGGAAGAAAAAATATTTTATTGTGATGCAAGAAATAATTAGAATAAAATATTTTAAAAATCATCCAAGAGGCCCTTATTTCTATTTCTTTCTTTTGTGTCTTACCCTGCACTCCTTGTTCTGCTCCCCTTATATAAAAAATAAAAAAGTAAGTGTTTAACACAGACTGTGTGGAAAGGGAATGGAAAGGAAATAAAAGAATCAGTATTCCTGGTGAATAATTTGGCTAGAGGAAAAAGACAGATACAGATCAGACTCTTTTGATATGTTAAAAGCATCCCAAAATGCCTACGCTCTGGATGCTTTTACACAAATTATCTTTCATCATAAAAGTACAAAATACATATAATGGACAGCTCATCTCTCTCCAATGAATATGTAGCCACTAGCTGATAAGATAACAGACTAAACATTGACCTGTCACAGGCTTGAAGATCATAAAAGTAGAGTTTAAAAAGTTGGTTCTCATGTCTCAGGCATTTAATGGGCAGGCACTAAGATATGCTTCCAATCTTCAAACTCTGTTCATACTACTCTGCCTTAATAAGCACAGGCATAACCCTCAAACTGGTTGTATTTGGAGAAAGACACTGTTTGTACATATACTTTTCCTGCAATCTCAGTTCCCAAGAACTCCTTCCCACTTAACTTCAGAATGACTTTAGTGTCACATAGTTGCTCTGAAAGAAACAGATTAAAAATCTTTTTATTGAGTGCAGCAGCCCAATTTGTTTTATATTCTAATCGCAAGAGGCACCTGAGGCATCAGTTGATGGATAGGCTCCTAATAAACAATAATTGTTATTGCAATATGCAAACCAGCTGAACTGTTGAGAGCAGAGCCTCAGACCTGGTCGTAGCCTTCTATGAATCACCCCTGTCTCGCTGTAGGATCCATGCCTCCTCTCTTCAGTGTGCCATGGTGCCCATGAGAACCAAGCTTTTTTCCTACGTCTCCTTCCCCAAGTGTTTTCTTCCAAGGCAGGAAAGACAATATATTTTTGGCCTTAATAATTAATCTAACAGGCACCTTCATTCCTCTACATGCACCACACATCTGCTACTTTTTCCCCCTACACTGCAAAAGAGCCTGTACCTGAGAGCTCGATCCTTCTTCTCTTTTCTCAGTATCTCCCTTTGGGATCTGGCAGGGTTCATGTAAGGATAGAAAATACTCACTTCTGTAAACAATACAGCAGGTGAATTCATTTGAACTGGGCAGAATGCATTACAGATTGCTTTTACATAGCTCACTGTTCTGTAAGATGCCACATTAAGATTGCCCGGTTATTGCTAAATACTATATTACAAATCAACAGCCAGTCTGAAAAGAAACAGCATGTTGTGCTCAAATCTCAGAACTGATAGGTCTGGGTTATTTCTACAGTCCTACTACTAACCCATGGTAGGACCACTGGAAAGTCAATGACCCTCACTATCACTATCTTAAACCCTTAAAACAGGAAGATTAGCTGAAAAATTTTAAGTTATTAATGAGGTTCTAGCAGAGCCTCTACTAAATTAATAGAAGCTTAGCTCTTTAAAGGAATTTAGGTGCTTACTTCCACTATAGAAGCTAAAAGTACAGGAAAATAAGTACACTTGGACACCTCTGGGGGAAGAGACCTGCATCTCTCAAGCCTTTTCTTTTTCTCCCCAGTTCACATCACGAGCACTTGTATGGCACCTAAAACTCATTTAAACCAATATTTATTGATTGATTTAGGCACTTATATAGTTACAGAAAAGCTTTTCATTCCTTCTTGGTGCTATGTAGACATAGCCGCAGAACTCAGAAAGAGCAACAGCTTTTAGATGACAAAAATGCGAATGTTGGCAGCATTCGGGGTGAAGGCAGGCCAATGCACACAGGCACCGGTGTAGAGTGGTCAGTACTGCCTCCCTGAGGAACAGACTCATGTATATGGCAGGTATCTCACTTTTATTTATCCTGGATATATTTTTTCTTATTCTCCTGCACTTAGAGCAGGCCCTGGGCATCAACTGTTTTCATTTTGCAAAGTCAGTTGAGCATTTGTGGGTTTCCCCTTCAGGAGGCCGTGATGAGAAAAGGGTTTGCCTTTTTTTTTTTTTTTTTTTTTAATGAAAGAATAAACCATAAGCAAAAGAAATAAAGCTTTAAAGAGCTTTTTAAAAAGAGGTTGGGTTTTTTTTTAAAAAAAGCAACACCCTGAAGTCGTACTTATTTACTCTATACATTCTCCAGGAGACCTTCATCCTCACTCTGCTTCTTTAGTTCTGCAATATTTGAAGACATTTCTTTTCTTGAACCAAATTAGTTTTGTTGATTGGCTTGAGAGAGACGAAAAACTCCACACTTTGATAGTTTGGCAGACTTAGCATTTGACCCATTAACGCTCATGAAGCTCCAAAAAGACAGGCTGAAGTACAGGCACAGCTTTGCCCAGGAGAATAGTTCGAGGACAGTGTGTTAGCCCCTCGACTGGCTGCAGTACCACCTGAGTCCTTGGAAAAATAACTTGCATACAGACAGTGTTAGACCACCTCAGTGAGCAAGACACATGCTGCCTTGAACAGAAAGAGGGTCTCTTTGGGCAGGAATCCAGGTGAGCCTCAGGATGAGTCAGTAGCAGCACAAGCAGTCTGGCACACACATTGAGTGGCAGTACGAATGGTGAGACTGGAGGTATTTGTCACAGCCTTCTGCATACGCTGAGGTCTGTTTGTCCATAGCCTCTCAGTTATGAGGTAGTTGCTACAACAATGACACATGTCTAAAAATCTTTCTATTTATTGTACTCAGGAATTGTCACAGTGTGACTCCAAATCTGTCCCATTTGGGTTAAGAAAAGAAAAACAGTATGTGATTCATTTAGGCAGTGTTAGGGACAAACTCTCCGGGAGTGCAAAACCAATGTTTTAATTATTTTGTGGCAAATAATCAGAAAGCACAATATGCCTGAAATAACCTTTTAGCAGTCTTCTGGAATATTAAGAACCTGGTCAAGCTCGGGCTGACTCAGAGCTAGGTGAGAGTTTACACAGTCATGCAACTGTGTCTTGTTAAGACACTTTCACAAAGGCTTTTTGATTTCACTTGCACCAGCAGCCTCGTGCTGAAAGGTTACACTTACAATCAAAGAGAACCCATAAGCTCAATGCAACACAAGCCCTTTCTTAGTCACAGAAGGAAAAAGACAAAGATTTCCCCCCAGAACTAGTGTGGTATCATTCAACACAGAATCAGAATCTGAATACAGCATTAATAAGAGTATCAGGTACATTGGTCTATAGTTGGTGGGTTTGTGGAGCTCTGTTAAGCCCTAATCCAAGAGAAATAAAAAGGCAGACAAAGGGATGAAGCTCTGGCCTTTCTGCAGCTGAATATACAGAGATATATTCACCCTTGGGAACCAGTTTGTTGGAAGGACAGAGGATTTGCTCGATGTTGTGCAAGAAGTTACTGTTGAGGCAGAAGTTCCTTCTGTATCTCCACGATGTGCCTGGTGCTGCTTATTCCTATCACACAGCTGTGGCAGGGGCCACTTCCCTCATGTTCTCCATTGCTCAGGGACATTATTCCAGCAAACCAATCTCTCTGGATTAATTCAGCCTCTACAGGTGAATTAATGCAATCCACAGGTTTCTACAACTGGAAATTATGAGAGGCAAAGTCCAGTCTAGAAATGCGGCACCTTTCTTTATAACGGTGCTAGGCAGGCTGGACAGAGTCTCACCAGTAACTGTTGATCTGAAAGTGGTTTAAAAGGATGCAGGTCTACTGGTAGGTACTTTGGAATTCATTCCCTCCCTTTTTCTGCCAGACCCTCAGTTGCATAACTTTCTGTAAGTGCTGAAATGCTAATCTTTCCCATTCATCCGTGTGGGCAGGGATGGGGAAGTGGAACCTGTGTCTTTTGCCACAGGGTTAATTATGGTGGCTTATGCATTACTGTAGTCTCACGAAAGCAGGCTGATACTTTATGCTTCATACTGTATAATTCAACTATTGTCAAACATCAAATCCCCAAAATACAACACAGCCCTGTAAGGAAAGGGAATTAACTGACGTAATACATGGAATATGACCAATGCCCAAGAAAGGATAAATAAAAGCCTAAGAGGCACAGCCTTCCATCGAGGCTTGAAACCCACACTATGTAGCAACCCAAAGTGGTTACTCAGAGCAAGAACAGAGAAGCACGTCAGGCCCAGAGTGATGCTTCTTCCACCTTCCAGCTTCTGGCAATCCGCCATTTGGGGATTTCCTGAGCCAGAGGTTGCATCTGCATCAGCGTGTTTAATAGCCCCTGCTGGACCTATTTTCCATGAATTTGTCTAATTGCTTCTTGAATCTATATCTGTCAGCAATAAGTTCCATAACTGAATTATGCACTGTGTGAAAAAGCACTTCTATTTGTTCTGGTCTAAAGTAGCTGCCTGAAAATTCCCTTCATTGTCCCTTTAGTCTTGTGTTATAACAGGGGATAGTCATTTCCAATTCACTTTTCCCATGCCATTTATGACTTTACACACACCTGTATTATTTGTCTCTCTTCCAAGCGAACTGCCCAATTTTATTTAATCTCTTCTAGGAAAGTCATTTTATAACTCTGCTCATCCTTGTTGTCCTCCTCTGTATCATGTCTTTTTCTATCATACCCCTTTTAGGAGACGATAATCAGGACTGTATGCTTGTTCAAGACATCAGTGGATCATAAGTTTGCAAGTTGCATAAGGCCATTTTCTATTTTGCTGTCTACTTCTCACTTAATCATGCCTCACTTCTGTCTTGTCTATTTATGCTGTAAGCTCTTCAGGGTAGAGCTGTTTTCTGATCATGAGTTTGTACAGGGCCTACTGCACAACAGGGGGCTACAAAACAGACTTTCTGAAGGTAGATGCTGGTAACCAATTTTTATGCAGGTTGCCAGACAAACCTAAGTGAGCTAACCCTACTGCTTGCTGATGGTGACTTACAGGAAATGGTCACACTGGCCATGTACCTGTGGGGTTAATCCCAAAACTGCATGCTACATACAAATGATGGGTAGGTAATACAAATTACACAAACCATAGAGGCAATTGTAAACACTTCTGTTTTAGTAATGTGCTAAAGTGCTCAGCAATGCATGGGAAAAATCCATTATGAGCAATTAATAATTGCTCCAAAACTCCACTTCTGGCTGAGGAAATCCTGAGCCCCTGCTAACTTCTGCCAGGGTAACGCACCAGGGAATTAGTGCCATAGTTTTATCCTCCTTAGAAGCTCTGCTGTTGGCCACTGTCACTAACAGAGAAAGGAACAGACACATTTTGGTTTCACTTAGCATGTCTGTCTGTATGTGTATAATTTCAACCATCTTCATCACAGTTGCATCCCATAGAGCCGACTGCTTTGCAAACCCAGACATGAGGCAGTTGCTATCTGAATACATTTCATTCTAAGGAGGCACAACAAGATCCAGACTTTTGGGCGTTGTGGCCAAATACATTTCTTTTTTGCTATGGAATTGCACTCATCAGAGCTATACTTCTCTTCCACTTCCTGACCAGCCCAGCCCAGCCAAGCACTGTGTTTTACATTCAAGTCAAGAATCTTTGTGGGCCAAAACTCAGCCCTTCACACCCAAATGTTCTCAACCATTGCTTTCACAGCAAGCACAGTCTATCCTCCCTAGTCCTTATCTCCAGCACCCACAGACTCTGCATCTGTACTTTGGAGAGCACTTGCAAAGAGAATCTGAATAAATTTTTAGAACAGATTAGCTAAAATGCATTGAATAGCTGTGTGGACATACTTATTCAGAATTAAAGGAGGCCTAATTCCATTTAACTTACTTCACTTCCAAAGTGAATTAAGGTAAATGCAATTGACGCTACTTAAATTCTGATTAAGAGTCTTGACATCTGCCGCAAGTGAAGCTATATTATCTACAGGAAGTTAATTCACCACTGTAAGTGTGGAAACACAACCAACTGCATAGCAGGAAAGCCAGAGAAAAAGGAAATTGTTAGTCCCTGAATTGCAATAATCACCACAGTGTATTTATGCTAAATGTGTATTTAATTTGGGAGGCAACATTCTTGCATACCAAAAAGGGAAATAGACTTCACTTGCTTAGTAGAACAATCCTATAAAATTTTCCAGTTAAATTTTAATTTTGTAACAGAATTTTAATTGTGTCAAAATTCCAGAGAAGTTGGTTAAGGAAAAAAGAGATAAAGTTTCATCACAGTAAGTGCAATAGCAATCAAATTTTCCTTGCTAACTGACAGTTGTGTAAGTGTCCATCTTTACGTGGACATAGTATAAAATGTCTTAGAAAATTATCTCAGTTTACACAACACATCACAGACAACCCACATGTGCCCTGCTGTGCTTTTCTTCTCACTATCAATGTGATAGTTAATACACTTGTTTTCACCTGACTGCAGAATCAGAGAAACCTCAAGCTCTTGCTGCCTTGCTGCTGTACCTGTTTCAGGCCACATCTATGAATAACTGTACTGCTATTGATGGTAAGAGGCCTGTGGATGTCCTTGAACAGTCTGACAGTTTCAATTCTTGGTTCAAGGGTGCCATCCCTATACATGATAGAATTACTTCCTATACTATTGGTGAAGATGCACATGCTAGATATAATCAGAAAAGCTGATCTGATTTTACTATATGTCAAGAGTTCCGTTATTTGAAAAATCAAGCTTTATTAAACTTTGCACATTATTCGCTTCATTCTGCGCCACTATCACGCTGATTTTTTGTGTACAGCAGCACTTATTTACAACTGAACTGTGAATCTAAAACTTAAGAGCAGTTTTCCAGCTTATCCTTCACTTCCCTGTTGACAACCATGGCAAAAGTACAATTGCTAGGGTTATTGGGCCAACCTGGGCTTAAGAAGATTGGCAAGTGCCTGAATAAAGAGTACAGCTCTAAAGCAGCAAAACATTGCCTGAGAGCAAAACAAGACAGTGGCAGCCAAGGGAATAGGTACCTTCTTTAGACTGTTACACAGCCTTGTAATCCTCCCCAGCTCTCTCCACATTTCTGCAGGTATGTGAAGTCCTTGTGGTCTTTGGCCAAGGCCTTCATTTTCCAGGTCCTAATTTGTGCTGTTCCATATTCAGACTGGAGGGGTAAGCATGATTCTAGAGATAAATGAGAAGGAAAGCTGTGACCTTTCCCATGGAGAAGTCCAAGACCTTTTCTTGACCAGCCTCAAACCCAGTAATGAAGGACTAAAGTTCACTTTCTGTCATATATATGCATTTTTTCTAACATTATCTTCTAAAACTTTACAAGGTTTGACACTTCTTCCTTGCTGTACACCTCATCCCAACAGCTGCATCACCAGTGGAAATTTCTTCATAGTCTCTAATATTAACATTGTGCATGTTGAGAACGTGGGTTTTGGCCAAGAGATTTGCTTCTTCGCCCTTCCTTTTCCCTAGATTTCAGTCGGTTAGAATTGCACTGTAGAATCAAGGGTAATTTCATAGGTTTTGTAAGAAATTTTTGGTAGAAATCTGAAAGCTTCTTGTCTTGCCTGCAGAATTTCTCCTCAGTAAGACACTCTAGAGATAGAAACTCAAAGTTGCCATCTCAGCCTGATGGGGTAAGATGTAGCAAGCTCTACACTAGCTCACCTTGTCTACCCCATAGAAACAGTGTCAAGGATGTGACTCTGCCTGTATACTACCCTCCTCTACAAATTTCCCAACACAGTTCAGCTTATTTCCAGGTGGTACTGGAACCTTCAAACTTGTTAACTTGTTTTAACTACCTTTCACTAACAATCAGAATTTTTTTGTGATTAAAAAAAATAAAAATTAGATGCATTTAAAAAATACTGTTTGAAATAGAAATACAAAAAAGTTGACTAAAATGGTCAGAAAAAAAATTTGATGTCTGAAACGGAAACATTTCATTCTGAAAATTCCCTTAACAATCGAAGTCCACACTGACATCAACTGAGAAGAGAGAAAAAGATGCTACGTGGTATTTCTGAAAGATTTATTCCTCTGTGAAAATGTTTGTTGACAAAGACAGGAGAAAAAAAAAACAGAAAAAACACACAAAAAAAACCCCCAAAACCCAGAAAGAAGTGGGGGAGAATACTCAAGGGACATAAATATATAAGGGATACAAGACCTTCCTACCTCATTCCCAGAACATTTCAGAGCAAGACTAATAATATGATTTTAATGATACCCATGTAGGAATCAGTTTTCCTACCTGGAATTTCTTGCCTGACAAAGTGATCAAGGCCTCAGCCTCAGGTAACTCATAGAGAAATAATATGTGAGAAAAATATAATTTTAATGTCTTCTACCAAAAATGATGACCAGCTGTGCCCTCTATATTGGCGTTACTAGTTCATTACTTTCAGATAATGGGGAAGTAGCTTTGCTATGTGGTCGTAAGTGAAGTAGACTGGAGTAGTGAGTTCAAAAGTGACAGAAAAAAAAAATTCCAAGAACTCAACTGAGAAGCTAACTGGAAGAGTGGGGCTGAAGATCTAAATGCAGGAGGTGGATGATACAGTAATGAATGGAAGGCTCATTTTGACAGCTTGGGCTGCCATCCAAGCTAATTTGTTTCCAAGCCTTCAGTTTGCCAACTGAAGTGGCTGAGAAATAATAGGCCGCCAAAAATATTTCTAAGGAAACACAATACCCATTATCACTGAAGGAGAAAGAATTTGCACGTTTCAAAGAGGAAAAAGGAATTTGAGATCTGCCAACTTTGGCCAGTTCCAAATGACACAGGAAGGAGCAGTTACAATGTAGTGAAAGGAAAGAAGTAGAGCATTGTTAAATAAATTCAAAGTAAAAGTCATCATAAAAAATAGACGCAATAAATAGAAGGATGTTTCTTTCAGAGAGAAATGATTTTATGGCTGAGCCCATGCAAGCACTCTATGGTAAAGAAAAGAGCTAGGGGCATAGGAAAAAATGAAAAATAAATTGGTAAAGAGAAGTAGTACATAATAAAATGAAAAATAATGAGATAATCTCTTTATGTTTGACTTGGTCATCATAGAATTTCATATAAACTGGTTTGGATATTTTGTAAACACTAGAGACTTAAAAAATTCCTACACACAGACACTTTGTAGCTCTCACTAAAGTCAACAACAGCAAGGAATGTCTTGTAATTGTCACCAGAGGTTAAGGCTCGGCTTCTTTGTCCTTCCAGTCACACAGCACCTCAATGATCCCAGCCAAGACACTTACAACATCTCTACACGGAGCACTGTGCAGAAATATCCAACTTACCAGTAAGGCCACATGGCACAGCACAGAGTTGTGTTGGTTTTACACCTCAAGTCAGGAAATGGAAAAACCACGTTCTGTCTATGGATCAGCCAGATGCAAAGACCTGCTGAATGGGAGCTGCCAGTCCCTACATCAGAGCTGAAAATACATCGACAGCCACTCTCTGCCTTCATACTTCATGTTTACTAAGATGGCAGCTCATCTAGAAAACAGAAGACAAGCAGGAGATTTGATACACACTTTCCAAAAAGTAAAAGGTTTTTTTTAGAGTAGAGAACCAGATGTTCCCCACTAGAAAAGGAGTTAGCTTTATGTGCAATTAAGCAGAATAAGAGATTTTGAAGTGTTGAGAAACCACTTCATGCCTACAAGAAATACCTATGGAGGTTGTATACTCTTTTTCACCACAGACTTTTATAAAGAGGCTAGGCATGTCCAGCATATATATAAAAACCTTTTTTGTTGTTGTTTTTATTTATGAGAACACATTAAAAATTGTTATTATTTGTAAAAATATTTCCTTATTATAATTTTTTCTACCTAGGGGCACAAAATTCTAGTTTTCTGGTATAGTGGTATCTCATCTGCTTTAAGACCTGCTCAGCAAAATACTGAAGTTACCTGTTAGCCTTCAGCTTAGGTTTTCCTAACATTCAGCAGCTGCAAAACTGACCTTTCTTACATGCTACACACTTGAGGCTACAAACACCCTCTCTTTTTGCCAGCATTGTGCACAAAAGCAAACTAACATTTTCCTAAGAAACTTTCCAGCCTTTTGAATGATACCATCTCTGCGATGCCCCAACAACACATGACTATAGAAACACTTTCTCAGCCTCCTAACCATCTTCCTGATTTGAAGCCTCCTTTTTTTCTGTAAGGTATGTTCAGCCTGCATTTTTAAATGAATGAAGATAGAATGAAACTACTGTAATTTTCTTGCACTAGACAGATTTCTAAGTCTCAAGTGGTTTTAAATGCACGTTTCATGGCAGATGGTATTGAGGACCATTCCTAACAGATTTACACAGGTGCCCACTATCTCCATTTCCACTGAGAAGGGAATCTAGCACTAAAGGTTATTTTTTCTATTTCTAATACAATTGCACTACCAGGCTACTTACTTAAATGGGCACTCAAAGCTAACGTGTTCCCTCAGGGTAAATCTAAATTGCAATGGGAAGGTATGACTGCAACTTATGTAGGCACGCCAAGCCAAACTTGCACCTCCTGAGCATCAATAGCAACAAAGCTATACCTGCGGAGGCTTCATTGCAGACCGTATCACTGCACACATATTCACAGAACTGTGTCACCTCTGTTTTCTACAGCAGCTAGATTAAAACTAGCTACAGCAGAATCAGGGCCAGCATTGGACTCCTGAAATATTTGAGAACATAAGATATGGAGTCCCTTCCCCTTCCAATCACCCAGTGAATTTCTACCTAACTTAATTTCAGAGCCTTTGTAACTGTCCCCATTTCTTGCCCCTAAAGCCAATAGTGTTTCCATGTGCTCATTTGCAGCAAAGGTACACTTTTAATAAGTATGCACTGTCATACCTTGTGGTTTTTTCATGTCAGTTGTTTTCATGGGTGGTCACCTCTCCACAGCAGAGCCCAAGGGTTTATTCAATACCCTGCAAATTGATTCTTCCTCATGAGAGAGTACTGGCTGGTTGCCACTGAAAGAGAAATAACCATGTTTCCAGAGGTGAGATTGTTTGTGTTTATTCAAAAAGCTGCTTCTTCACAACATTCTGTTATTGGAAATCCGAATATTTTAAGAAATTAAGCTTTCAACAGAATTCTGACAAGGTAGGATGTTTTGCTGATAGACGAACAGTATCCTGCCACAGTTAAACAGATTAATATTTGTGAATTTTGACATAATTACTGATTTCCTCAACAGATTTAAAGTCTAAGTTTATCTTCATGTTAATCCAATTTCATGCCCAGAACAGAGCAAGCACAACAGAATGTCTTTCGTAACCTTCTGATATCATTAATTATTGCTACATTGGGAGTTACAGCATGGAACAAACAGGTTTTTAAATGGAAATCATTTGTCTCTCAGCAGGGAGACTCAACAGTTTTATTTCCTTCAACACGAAGCTGCATTCAAGTAATCTTGTTTCATGGTGATCCTCCCTCAACAACCTGCAAGTCAATGGTGAAGTCCCATCTCTTTAGTCCCTGGATTGGTCAAATACGCTGCCCATAAGGGGAGGTGTCTATTTCCTCTCCTAATTGTGGAGGAAGGGTTTTCTATATGTTAAGGCCATGCTTTCCCCAAGCTGTGGGCATTTGGTCAGGTTTCCTGGTGATTTTCCACAAAAGGAAATCCCCTAACTCATTAAAAAAAAAAATAGATTAATTGACCGGTTCAGTAACAAGCTGCCCCAGGACCCAATAAACTTTACAAAGGGTACATTCCAATTACGACTGGGCTCAGCATGAACCTGATAAGTAAGCCAGCATAATCTTTCTCCAGCATTAAGAATTTTTTTTCCTTTTCCCCCATTAATTTAACTCTTTCTCGGCACTTGTGGATTGACTAACTTCTTATTTTCCCTTTCCCTGTTAATGTTAACTCTACTGAACAACTCCCAGTGACATGATCTAACAGGTCCAATAAAACCAACCACTGGTCTACAGTCACTTTCTTGGCACTGCTGTGGCCTTGTAAGAAGGGTTAGCTGCAGTGCTGCCTTCTTCCACACTTTGCCTGGTGTCATAAAATGAATCCAGATCTCAGACCAGGACTGGGAAGAGGGGAAGTGATCTTCTCACAGCAGAAACATCTAGTGGAGCAATTGGAACCACTTGCTAGCAGAGCACACCTACAAGCCTGCCTTCACTATGTGAGAGAGTTGGGAGGGATACAGGGTCTTTTGGTAACAAGCATAACTGCAACAGCAGGAGAAGGAAATAGAAGGTAGATATCAAGTTAGTGAGACAAAACCAAAAGTTACTGGCTACAAAACATTCATTGTTTTATATTCTCATACATTAGTCCACCATAGCATTAGGTCATACAGACACATAAGAAAGAGCATCTAAGACTCAAGTACACCCGACGCTTTTGCACCCATCCCTGTTCTAAGGCACTGTCTAGGAAACCCTGATGTTTGGTAACACATACATGTCAGATGTGAGTAAGCCTGGTTAGCCAAAAAGAAGAGCTCCTAGTTTTAGAGCTCCTCCTCAGGTTCCCCACCTGAGGCACCAAGCTGCATGCGGATACAGAAGACCATGCGCTTCAACTCATCTCCTCTTTGCCTATGAGGAATATTGTGGAAGTTCAGGCTGAGCACAGGGTAGTCCTCAGGTACAAAAGAAATCATTTGACCACTCTGGCAGCATCTGGATGTGGCTCAGACAATCATTAGGCGTCTCCTTCAGAGACAGGACACAAAGGTCAGATGAAAGTGTCCCATGAACTGCATCTGCTCTGCAGAACCCCCAGCCTGACCCTGCTGCCACACAGCCTGGCTTGGGTACCAAACCCAAAGTGTTCCACTGGACTGAACACTAAAGACAGCCTTTATTCACAGAGGTTTATTTAGAAAACATTCAATGATTAGCCGGCTAGTCATGTAAAGCAAATTTACACACCTACCTGGTAACTACTGCTACTTTTAACACATAAAAATGCACAGAAATTTGTACAGAAGACACTTAAACTGTTTGGACCTACCTTTGCTTCTGCTCAGATTCAGAATATCATTTTCATACATTTATTATGGCTAGCCTGCACTGTATTTCTTATAGGAACAAGAATAGCTGTAATTATTGTTGTCAATCAAATTTCTTCTGAAATCCTCGGCTTTACTGTTTCAATAACTCATTTTTAGCGGTGGCAAATGTCTTCAACAAACACTAGAGCCTAATTTGCAGTTTGGTTCCCTTGTAATTTTCTGAGTCATCTTGGTGGAATGCTGTGAGGCAAGAGATTAGTTTTAGGACTTTTTTTCATCTTCCCTTTCTTTACATCTGAGGGCTGTTAAGAAGTTTGGTTTCAATAGCTCAGACATATCCAAGGTGTACTACAGGTACCGAAGGTGCAATGAAATACAAAGTTTATCCTACTTCAGCACAAAGAGAATACCTGATAAACTGTTCCAAAGTCAGCCTTAGCACATGCAGGTGCAGCAGTTATTGGTTTCACTGGAATTACAGTTGCTTACAACTGGTGCTGGATTTAGCCCCTTACAGGTAAACTCCTCAGCATCACATAGGGCTCAACTGTGATTGCACACCCATTGGTGTAAATCAGAAGTAATTCTACCAACGATGCACAAACCTCAAGGTAGACATCAGCCTCCCAAAATAGCTAAGATGCCAAAAATAAACATGATACAATGCTGATGGATTTATAGGTAACTGACAGTTTCCTCCTCACATTCTTAATCAGGTGTCTTTGAGAGGTGCTAATATAATTAGGGATGAGATATGGATTAATAGGAAGAAAATATCATAACCTCACTCTTACAATAAAACTGTCCGTACACTATACTTACCTGCAAACTGCACCATTCTTCTGGTAGCATGACATTTGCTAAAGCAAAAGCCTGTTGATAATTCTCTATAGTCCTATATAGCACTCTGCCATGGCTGCTCTTCAAAAGGCTGTATTTATCCCCTGGGAAATATAGCTGTATTAATATGACATTTTGTCACAAATTAATCTTAAAGAGGGGTAATATTTTTGACACTGAGTTGAAACTGGAACTAAAAGGCAGTTCAGGTGGTTAAAGTGGCAATATCCTGTAGCAGACTTATATTCCCTGAGATAATACTGTTATGGTGTAAGTACCAATGTACTGGGATGTACCAAGGGGAAGAACTGTGCAAGTCTTTCTTCATTTTAACAACAGACAGACAGGATCATTGGCCTTCTACTCTTTATTATAGCTGGTAGTATAGTAATGCCCACTGATCCCAAACATCAGAGCCTATGGTGCCAGGTGCAGTATAGAATAACAAACCTTGTGCTCAGAAAAAGGAGCCAAGACAGATAATTAGAACCTCAGCTACCATCATGATGGGCTGCACTGTAGAAAAGTAGACAGACAGTTTAACAAAGATTTAAGAAAAAAAAATTTCTTATTAAAGCGATTAAAAGTGGCCTGGTCTGGTTTTTAATTGAAGTCCCATGGCACAAGTCAGTTGTGACGAAAGGGATTCTCTGTGATGTGCTTTCTTTCCTGCTGTGGAAGTTCCCAGGCTTTGTACAGTTCATCAGTGCCAGGCTAATTAACACAATGTAATCTTGCCACTTACACCCATTTCCCAATTCATTTGCACATAGCTTCCACTGTTACAGAAATCAGGGTAAATTCGTAATACAGATTTCCACAGGAGTTGACCCTATCATACAAAGGATGCTGTTAACCTTTTCTATTCCATTCCTCCAAACTACATGATGCTGATGGTCAAGGAAGATGACTGGTGATTTGATGTACCCAAATATTACCTTATGGGTACTTCAGTGTACATCTCTGTTCTTCATCAATTGCTTGTCATTTGCCTTTAATGGGATCATTTTCATTAAGACTAATGTCTCTTCCCTGGCTGTTTAACTCAATTCCCTCCTGAACCTGAAGGCTGCAGCCAGAGGCCGTCCAGAAATATTTGTGTTACATGAAAGACTGAAATACCTACACTCCTGATCCACCTATCTGATCTGTTTAATAGATATCTTTGCGATGTGAGGTGAAGCCTGCTGACCACTAGCCATCATAAAAGATCCTATGGCACTTTTTGCAAGAGCAGAGGGTATTATTAACTCTAGGATCCTGGCCATATTCCAGTTTGGATAATTACATTCTACTGCACTAAAATTCCCCCTGCAGTTTCAGTTGGGGAACTTCTGTTCTTCACTTCCTCTTTTAACAACCGGAGCGAAGTGTCGCCCATGCTGAATTGTCAACACGTTCCAGACCTGAGCTGGGGTACAGGACTCAGCCCATGGGTACACATTCTGGAAAATGCTCTGGGACTCGTTAGTAAGGAGATGCACAACATGTGACCTAGAAAACCATAAAAACACAGTTCCAGCCTCAGCATTACTGCAGGTTGGTCACAATGCTCGTGTGTTGCTGGATTTTATTTCTGGCAAATGCAATCAATATGAAAGGTCTAGGTATCTATCAATGCTGCCCTGAAAATCCCTAGGCTGGACAAAGAGGTTTTGCTGGTGAGCATTTTATCAACTGCTCAAGCAAGTGTAAGAATCAATCTGGCTGAGATCTAAAATTCAGGCCTTTCTACACCTGAGTAATCACTTGGCTATACTGAGCATCTATAAGTTTTTAGGTAACAAATGGGTCTTCTGGAAATAGATAGTAAATACAAGCACCGCTAATTTCTGTATTGGGGAACACTAGAAAATAGTGATCTGAGGGGAGGGTTTTTTACTTGAACAGGGAACTGTATTTGTTTATCCAGCTGAGTTGATTGCTCCCTCCAAGTACTATTAGCTAAGAATGAAATGCAGCTGTAGCAAGGCAAGGAGGGCCTTAGGGGTACCATTTTAATGTCCAAGAGAGAGACGGAACAGAAAGAGACAATGTAAGAATAGGAAGCACTTCTATAACTTTGTCAAGAGAGGCAACCCACCACCTGTTTAGCTTTAAAGGTTGGTTTGATTGATTTTCACATGAAAAACATTCCCGGGAAATGTAAGTCTGGGACTCAGAAATTATGACGGCTAAATGGACCAATTCACTGAACTATTAAAGAAACCTTGAAAACACTATTTCTGTGTTCATTTGAGAGCAAACAGACAAAATTCTCTTCTCTGAATTCCTCCAGCTTAGCATAAGAAAGATGATACGCTGTAGATTCTGTTGCTCCAGGCAACTGATGAGGAACCTCTTTGATGTGCTTTGATTAATGCTGGCTTCTTTGATTCAATGATATTTGGTTCCAGCTCCACTTTAAAAAAAAAAAAAATTCTTACTACCACAGGGAAAAACATTAAGGACACTTGATTGGAAAACAGTTGGGCTTATGTTAAGAGTTCTTATTCAAGATCAGAAAGTTTTGTTGCCTGTATTGTTCTCTCTCCTTTGAGCTGGTCACCTTGACTGCAAGACTGGACACCAAGTATATTCTCCTGGGATAGCATTTTCCATCTTTTAGAATGATAGAAAAACAGGAGTGGAAGGGACTTCCAGAGATCATGTCACTCCCCTTCCCTCCCAAACCACCTGATTGTTTCTAGCAGACATTTATCTGTCTCTGTGATGGACATTTCATACACCCCCAGAGTGATCTGTTTTGGAATTTGACTATCCTACCCACTCACACTTTCAGACAGAGATGCTTTCAGGAAACATTAGACCTCCAGAGAAATACAGCCACTTCTGTAGTAAACTGTGGAAGCTGTATAAAAATACACAGAGCACATCACTTCAGTAACGTTTGATTAAAAAGTGAAAATGGATTATGTAACCAGCTCATCTGGAAAGGGATTCAGTTAGAGTTGGAACAGCTGGAACCTGCCAGAATTCCCTGGCTATTCCACAACTTTGGGATTTTATCATTGCTAATTTTAAGTCCATCAGTTTGGGATTAATCAGACCAGATCACAATACCAAGCTATCTTGGTCTGATGTTCAGTTAAGAGTAGAAGAAACGGAGCCAGCAACCAGGAGGAAAAGAAGACCACCTATCATGTTTCATTCACAGGGCAGACATCCTCAAGCTCTCAGTCCAAGAAAACTCCCACTTGTTTCTGAACGAGCTGTTCAAAAGCAGCATTTTCCTGAATGGATCAGTACAGCTTATAGACTAAAGGCTATTCTAGAATAAGCCAATGGCATTTTTATACTGCTTTGAGTTAGTATCAGTCTGCACTGCAATGTGTATATTGATGGTGGTTTAAGTTAAGATTTTTTCAATTTTTTTTTTAAGAAATGCGAATTCCCGTATGCCCTACTTTGGTAGCTTAAAGATTGTAGGAGGTCAAAAAAAAATAGGTCAGTGAAAATAACATTGCAACAAGAAATTAATTGCAAAGAACGTTTAATATGACAGGGGACTACATAAAATCCTATTATATTTCTTCACTATCTTACTCAGTAGTCTGTACTATTGCTATACTCAAAGGCCAGGGCAGTCTCCCAGGGTAAATTGCTACATTAGTTTGACATTTCTGGCTCCAATTAACCTTATATTTGAGCTATTTTCCAAGGGTTTTTAAAAAAAAATCTGTGATAAGGTTATGTTTTTCTATTAGAGTTTCAGTTGCTTAATGGCCTGTTCCTGATGCCAATCCCTCTTTAAACACACCCTAGGTAAGAAAATTAGGCCATAGTTTGACAGTACATTGCCTTTGGCAGCAGAACCAGCCTAAGGTATTCCAACCTCTCGCTCCTTGCCCCTGTCCTCACAGGACAACACACTATCCTCTCCTTTGCACCCACCCAACTAAAGTGCTGCACTGCAATCTAGGAACTAATCTGGCTTCAAAAGCTGGCCAAAGCTATTATTTTATCAAGTCTGGATTGTGAAGGAATCAGAAGAACAGAGAGGATCTCTGGTTTGACAAGGAAAGCAGAATAACATCCAAATCTTGCAACTAAGGGCAATGGATTAAATCACACCTTACACACTGCAGTTAGCCTGGCTGTAAATGTTAAGTATGAACATCACGAGGGCACATATGGAGAGGACACGTAGCCAAGTGGAGGTCACTGAGCAGGTTCCACAGCACTGTTGCACTGAAGATAGCAAAGCCACCAAATTACAGCTGTTGTGGTTCTGGCCTGATTACCTTTTGTTTATGGCAGTACAGACACTTATAAAAATAAAACATGGTAGCTTCCACCATGGGATGGATGGTGCAAGATCCTGCTCTCTTTCCTCGAGCTTTAAGGTGCAATTGCACTATCCTCCTGAAGTGGTACCACATTACCATGAGGAAGGAAGACTGCCATATTCCACTCATTCCTAGGCATGACTTCACATTTGCATCTCAGGGGATCATGCGGGAAAGGCATAAATTGGATTAGAGAGGTCTTCCATGTGCAAAGTAACCTTGATCAAGAAGAAACAAGATTTATCTCCCAATCTATATATTAGTTCAAAATAACATGGAAACAAGCAATGCAAACAATTGTCTCAAAAAGGGAAGAGCCAGGACTAAGGTCTTGCTTATACCTTAAGCATAGACTATAAGTACATTCACTATGACACTACTTGCAGCTCTTACTAGCATTTTGAATAGATATCTCCAATTCAGAAAATGCTGCCAAGAACATGCAAAAATTTGTTGAGAACCAATGAACCCTGCCCACAGCCGCAGATCCAGCTAGATCAATATCTTCTGGGGACAAATCAAAGAGAAACAAGAAGAAATTCAAGAAAGCTTTCTCTATGGCCACTTGCCCAAATAATGTTCAGTGAAAAATACTACCAGCAAAATTAGCTTCCTCCCTCTCCACAGACACAAACATATATTCATTATTTGAACTTCACCAGAAAGTACTTCTTGGGAATAAGTCTTGGTCTGTAATTTGCTGGCAAGCGGTTTGCTCAAGTATGAAATTTTCAAAACATGAAATTCAAGCTATGTGACCTACAGTTTGGCAGAAGAGTCAATTTTAATGCTTTAATCATGATTCTGATATAAATGCTTACATTTATGAATGCAAATTCATTAGCTACAAGCATTTGCCAAAAAAATGTCTTTTTGAAACATTCCCAATGTCAAGTCTGTTTATTTTAATGTTTCCAGAATAGAATTACTCGGGAAGTGAAACATCTTAGATTTTATTTTTATTTTCATATTAATGTAGTTCAAATGGAAAGAATAATAGCTGGATTTTGCAGATCCATCCAGCTCCAGCATTAGGTAAGGGGTAATAATACTGCACAAAGCATCATAGAGACAACTACAGAAGTGAGAGCTGAGATATGGTTGGCAAGGAAACCACAATTTACAATAGCCTGGATTTTCATATGCAAACCTACAGCACTGTCATGTTAATTACGTACAGCAAGGCAACGCTCTGCTTCTGAAGTCAAGTCACTCCATTGACTACCACATGATCCAAACTAAGCAGATACCGTGTACTTCATCACCACGCAGAATTTCTCTGATAGATCCAATGGAAGTAAATGACAAAATTCTCCTTTATTTCAGTGGACAAAGATCAAGACCTTGGGCCTTATTTTGTTTATTTTAATCCATTCTTAATGCCATTTACCATCCAAAACTAAACAGTATGGTAAAATCCACATGAAGCAATACAGTCCTTTACTTAAAAAACAAACAAGCGGATTTTGGAGATAACAGTGAGAAAATAATCATGGCTAAGATTTTCAAAAGACTGGTACTTAAGTTAGGTAATTTAATAAGTCATGGTATGGTCTTTAAAAGCACAGGAGCTCTTGAAATCATGTAACAAAAATGAGGACACTTATTTAGGTGCCTAAAGAAAATTCAAGTTAGAAGTGAAGTTTCAGTAGCCATCAAAAAAATCCCAAAGCTAAAATGATACTTCTGAACTACAAAAGTCATTGACCTCAATCCTGAAATCCTGGTCAGTATCTTATTAAACTAAGGCATATAGAGAAATTAATAAACCAGATTAAAGCTACTATTGAAACCCAAAGAACAAATGTAACTCACAGTCTATGTGGAGATGTACAGACTTACAGCAGACTTCAGGCAAATTTCAGCTCCAGTTGCTCAGAGCAATTGGCTGTTGCTCTCTCCCTTCTTCTTAGGACTTCAGAATCAAAGAGCTCAACACCAAAGCTTCAATTTGGAGAAAGTTTTCCAGAATTTAACTCTACACTGTTATATATTGATAGTGCATTTTGAACCTAGCAATCTGAGATACAGATCCTGCTAGCATACCTAAAGTCACGAGAGATCCTGCCCTCCACGCAAACTTGCTGTGCCCTGTAGCTAATGCCTGACCGAGCGAGTCATTCCTACCAGGACACAAGGAGTTTGCAGGGGTGTGAAGCCCCGTGCTAGACCCAGAACGCCGCTCAGCCCTCCCTGCTCGCTGCTGCCCAAGATCAACAGAGCTGACCATTATGTAATCTTCTGCCAATTTGCACTGTAAATGCCATATGAGCACCCCTTTATCCATCTGGAGGTTATCGGCATATCATTTATTTATTGTGTTGTCTAAAAATTACCTTTAGAAATATGAATGCTAATTTGACTGTAAAAAGATTGCATCAATGCAGAGATTCAGACTGGGGGATGTTTTCTACATTCATTAATGCAAAATAAACTGCTCCGGTTTTCAGGAGCTAAGCATCAAGGACTGTGTTTTACATAATTAAAGCTCTGAAATTTTAATATTATCTTCCCTACACGAGATTTAGAATTCAGAAAACACCTCTCTGAGTATTAATTGTGCAGAATAATATGGCTGTCCATCTGTATGATCTCTCCATCCTTTGATGTTTAAATTGATCCTAGTATTCTGGAGATGGCTTCTGCAGAACCGATTTCCTTGTCTTTATTTTAGCTAGGTTCATTCAAAGGGCAAAATATCTAAGCATTCAGCTTTTGACCCTACTAGCAAATATTTAATGTATGAATTAAACTGGACAGGGCTTTGCCAGAAGCTCTCTTCATGTTTTATTTCTGAAGCTATTTTTACCAACATTTAATCACTTAAATGTAAGGAGATAAAGACATCTCTGACAAACTGTGTTTATTGAGCTAAATGCCATCAAGGAAAGCCCTTTTATTTTTTTATAATGGGTTCAGCACACTTTGCATCTCTGGCTTTATTCTGAAACACACTGTTACAATCCTAGAGGATGATACAGCAGCTGGTATTACCACTAAATAAATGCTCAAGTGGATGGACACAGGAGGCAACTTGACAAAGAGATGGATGGATAAACTGGAAACCGTCCTTAATAGGCTCCCAGGAAATAAAAGACTGGTCTACAATCTCCAGTTACTCTCCTGCCCTTTCTGTATATATTTACAAGGGACCATTCTGTAAAAACCATCAGCAAGCAAACAACAGCCAGACACCTGATTAAAGGTCAAACCAGCAGCAACAAAGCACAAATTAAAAGGGAAAACCCTGATTTTCACACACACACACACACACACACACACACACCCCGCTGCCACCAACCAGTAGGCATTAGAGACCAGACTGCTGAGAGTCAGCAAAATCCAAAAAATTTTGGATATCCAAAATATCCAAATATTTTTGGATATTAATGACAAACTTTGGGATGGGCATGAAGAGGAGGAAGGCAGTGAGGAGGAAAGGGTTTTAAAAACAAATAGCCAAAAGGTGGAGAGGGCAGCAGCAGAATGGGAGAATGACATAACCAGGCCACCACCATGTGGAAAGAACATTGGGAGAGAACATGATCAAGTAATTAGCAGGTGGAAAGAGAAGTTAAGGGTCAAAATCAATCTGCTGGGGGCGGCAGGGAGGTATTGCCACTGCAACTGGCTCTTGACTGACCAATGCAAGAGGAGGTCCACAGGCTGCTGGGAGGAAATTGCTGCCAAACGTTTGCCTCACCTCTGCACTGGCTGCAGCACGCTCTAGAATGGCCCAAACTTTTACTGCATGCCCACCATTGCTGCTTCTCCTACAGTTGCTCATTTTTGAGGGGAAAACAGGACTTTGCTTTGCCCCCAGCAGGTAGACAATGAGCAGGCAATCTGCTATGACAACTAGCTTTTTGTTTATCTAAACAAGGGGACAGACATTCCCAAACTAATTCCAGTCCAGAAACCATTTTAATGCAAGTAATTAAACATAATGGTCCCTTCACTTCCGAGCCATCTTGGACCCCAATTTGTTTCTTTTAAATTGTTTTTATCAGGACTTGTCATGGCAAAAGGAGCAACACAACACAAACAGCAAGCATAAGCTAGATCCATGGGGGAGGTTTTTCCCCCAAAGAGATAAGGGGAGTTTATACATTCTTCTGATTTCAAGAACACAACTGTGTCTCTATCTTTCTGAACGACCCATCCTTTGATGTTCAAATCCATCCTCAAGTACTGGACAGTGCACTGGAGAACTGAATTCCTTGTCTTTATTTTTTGTGAGGTTCATTCAAAGGTCAAAAATCCAAGTATTCAGCTTTTGACCCTAACTAATCTGACGGGCAGTACCACAGGCAGGAAAACTCTGTCTATAAGTAAAAAGACAGAACAGCAAGTGCTGAGCCAAACTTCCCCACTGCACGTCCTACAGGACAGACTGTTGACAAATCTCCATTTACTGTCAGGGAGAGAGCAGTGTTGTAGCAGGTGAAGCCCTCCACCACTGCCTGGTCACCCTTTGGTGCCCCTGCAGAGGCCAATAATAGTGGTAATTTTTGTTATGGGGTAGTGATCTGTAATTTAAGTGGAGACATTCATCATTCAGAAGTCACAGTCGAACAAGCTGCTCAATGATGACCCGAGGGCACTCCCAGTCATGAAAGCAGACTCAAACAGCAAGCTGGGGATAGAAACGCTTATGTTTAGGGATGAGTGTTTACATCCTATCTCTCTCTCTCTCACTACTTCTATTGTTTAATAAATGAGTTGAGACCTCATGTGATGTCCTTCAAGAGTATAAAGAGCTACACGAGTTCCAGCAATGAAAAGAAAAAGGAGACTCTCTTAATAGTGCACACCGATGATCCACTCACATTCATCATAAACAGACAAAAAAAAATTAAGTGTCCAAAAATCTGAAGACCAAATACACTGCTTTATTGCACATAGGTGCATTAATCAACTGTTCCTTAAAAGCCAGTTCCCAAATACTATTCTTTCAATAGCAACTGCAGAGCTATGTGCTGTCTCCAGGAAAAAGAAAACAGAAGAAAAGAAAGAGGGGGGGGGGGGGGGGATGAAATCTTTTCCCCAAGGGGCCTCTAAATCCATTTTCAGGCAGGACCCAGCAAGAATGCTGAGATTTTTCATGGAGAAGGACTGGAAGTCAATAAAATTCTGAGAACATTTAATGGCCAGCACACCATACAAGGGACGTTTGTGAGTAGATGATCAGGCATCTTTATGACTGCCTAGTTACCATGCCCATCTAATTACCTATTGGAAAAATTCTATTCATCATCTACCTTCAGTGAGAACAATGCTACTGTCCGCTCCAGTTTCCCAGTCCGAGCAGATTGCCAGGAACAGTAGCGATAATGATATCCCCTTCTGTCCTCACCAGAACTGAACATAGAAATATAGCTGCTGGGATTCTTCTGCACACTTTTGCCAGCTCTCTTGCCAGGATCTAGCTGTAAGACAGACTGGATCCAGAGATGGCTTCATAAAGTGAAAAAAAAAAAAGCAAAACCCCACCAAAAAACCCCAACAACCAGATGTGCCCAATAATTGAGAAGAGAGACCCTTTCTCTCATACAGCTATATGAAACTTGCAGTGTTATGCAAGAAACCCCTTTAGCTAAAATATAAAATAGGACATCACAACTCTTAGGATTTTGCCTCTGCCACTGATCCTTGTGCAATTCACTTCACTCATCTATGCCTTGGTATCCCTTGTCTAAATGGGGATGACAGTACTTTCCCATGCTTTGGTGGTTTTGGGAGGTTTAACCCTTATTAACATTTGCAAAGCAGATTGGGACCATTGAATGGAAGGCTGAAAAGAATTTTCGAAGCTTTATTACTTGAAAGAAAAAATATTGGGGGAAAAAATGTCCCAGTTAGGAGCAGAAGACTCTGTTCCCCTTCTTGATGTGGCAGTATTCAACTCTCTGGGACCAGTTTAACCCTGTTCTGTAAGGCCGTTCTCTGGCTCAGCTGACTCTGAACAATCATGCTCTGCAACAACCTCTTTTTATACCCATTACAAAAGGTGAGCAATATTTATTGGTTCAAGCAGGGCCAAGGGCTGACATTAAGCAAATTTGAAGGGTTATTTGAAGTTAATTGAGTTTAATCATGTAATGATTTTATAATTAGTCATAGTTCCCAGTCTTGTACTGAAAAAGTCACACTTCAGAATTATTTAAAAGAAAATTAAAGCCAATTTAGAATAAGCAGGAGGAAACTACATCAGTGATTGGTGGGACTGGGTGAGGGGATCAGAAAGTGTGCTGGCTAAATGCACTAACTGCTTTAGTGCACTGAACCTCTGCCTTTAAGTGCAGTGAGCTGAAGTCCCAGCTGGGGACTTGCACTATGGGTAAGGACAGCAGTAAGTTTCCGAATGTTAGTCATGCTGGCTTGGTGGTATTTCTCGCTGGCAATGAGTTGGATGGATCCTGCCCCAGGGGAGAAGAAACTTCAGAGTTTTTCCACCTCACTGGAGCCAGGTCCACTTAGCTGATTCAAAAGCAAAGGCCAAAAAATTGTGTTTATACATCCTTAAGATAGGACTTGCCAATGAAAAACTACACTCCTCAGTTATATAGGAGAAGGTAAGTCCTACAACATAGTTACTCTAGAACTTCTAGCAGGTGCTTGGAAGTTGAAGCTGAAATGCAATTTTTTTTCTTTGTTTTTTTAAAGATTCCTGTGAAAATGGCATGCGCTGCATAAATGAGGCATAAACAAGATCACTGTCAATGAGTTCAGTTCAGTGAAGTTAAGACAATAATCCATCATCCATTCTATCCCACACTCTGCAAGGCATTCAGGACACAGGCAAATAACTACCTGTGGAACGTAGCACCTCAGAAAGTAAAACTGAATCTCTGCTTAGGAATAAAGGACCTGCTTAGGGATAAAGGATTCACAGATCATATAGCTAACTACCTGCTTGGTAACATGTACCACTGCTCCTCACTTCCTGCTAATCCAGGACACCCCTTACAGCAGCGTTACATGGTTTTGATAAGCTGGGTTTCACCATGTGATATTAAAACACAGCATGTAATGGTGGGAGTTTGCTGTGGGTTTAAACACCATGTGTTTCTCTCAAGGGTGGAGGCAACATGCAAGTCAGCCTCATATATTTTTGCTGTCTGTGTCTCTGAGTCTCTGTATACCGTGAAAATCCAGTCTGTGAAATTTAGTATTTCCTAGGAAGAGAAAACCCATTGCTTCCAGAGAAGAGAGGGTATGATTCCCACCAAAGCTGGCCTAAGGTGCAGAAAAAGTAGGCAGCAGCATGGGAACAACCTGTAATTGTGACTTTTGGGGTTGAGGAGAAAGTCAAAAAATAAGGCTGTAACATCTTAGAGAAGCAGGAAAGTGTTTCCCAACAATAGGAGCTGTGCTATGGCCCACCCCACAGTGGCAAAGACCTCCTCCTGCTCTCCCTTCTGGTTCTGCTCTACTTCTATCTCAAACCCTCCAGAGCAACCACCACCTGGCCCAGTTCCTTCCCCTGGTCTTCTCTGTCAAGACTAAAAGGCACCCAAAGTTTTACCTATGCAACTGAGCAGCCTTGCAGGGATGCTGACTGGCTCTGTGTCTTGTCCTGCTGCATACCATCGCCATGCACTGGTTTTCCCACACAAGGCAGCGTGGCCGTGTTCAGGGCAGGTCCCAAGGACTACGTGACTCATCTGGGTTTAAGAAGTCCTCCTGAAAAAGTTAAGCATTTATAGGTACCAGTTCGGTAAAGATATTTATCACCCTGCAGAGAAACATAATTACTGATAAAATTATACTTCTCATCACCCACTGATAATTCTTCTATAATTGTCTTGCTTATTTTTACCAAATTACAGAACTGATGTTTCCCCAGCCACTTGGAACGATGAGCCACAAGCAAGACTAGCTGGGACAAATTTCTTCTTTCAAATACTCAAATTGTGTGGAAAATTCAGACAAACAAAAATTCAGAGCAAAAATAAAAGTTAATAACTACCATGTATTTAAAATTAAATTAATTTTATTTTTCACTTCAGAAATAAGATTTTGAAGTGATACCTTCCTGACTTTGTTTACAAATACATATTATAAAAATATATATTCCAACTTGAAATGACTGTTTCTGCTTTTACTGTGGGAGAGAGGATTTCAGTGGTAAAGCTGTGAGAAAAGACTTTCAGAGCAGCCCAGTAAATATCAAGCCTTTATCCTCTTAAGCAAAGGAATAACTTGGAGGCAATGTTCTACGTGTGCTGCCGTAGGACCTGAGCAGCTGTAAAACCTAACAACACTGTAGTGTCTGCCCAGGACAGCATTGCCATTCAAAACACCACAATGCTGAGTGCTGCCTGATGTGAAACCTTTGGTCCTTCTTGAGAAAAAAATCAAGAACAAGAGGAACAAGAGGTCTGCAAGACAGGACTGCGTTCAGCAGGGGCCACGCTGTGGGACACGTGGCCAATGGACAGCAGAATCAGAGACAGTCAATTTGGTGGCTAATTCTTTCAGAGCAAATCCACCTCCCAGGACAGTTTCCAAAAGCTCATGCCTTAATTCCAGAAGGCAGTGTTTAAAATGATGAGCCTAACAAAGGCTTCTTTTCATTTTAAACACAATCTTATCCACAGTATTCTTACCCTCTCCCTACAGCCATAAATAATACCAGTGTATTACTTAATGATATGACTTATTTATTATTTATTTAAATGATTTATGTAGAGCCTATAGCCTTAACAACTATAATGATAACGATTAAAAAACCAGAAGCAACATGAAAAGGAGATGCTTAAATAATTAAAAGCCTCCCTCCTTTCCCGAAAGAGAGTGTGTTTTTCTTTCTTTAGGTTTTTAGCTCTCCTACAAGTGAAAGGACAGAGTGCCATTGGCTAAATGCTGGCTTAGCAAAGGAAAAACGATAAATCAGAATAACCAGTGTTACTGTAGCTCTTGTCTAGCCTTTTCCATCCATGCATCTCAGAGGAAGGTGAGTACCACAGGACCTATTTTACAGAAGGTGAAACTGAGGACAAAGAGGCAATACAAATGGTCCACGGTCACCCAGAAGTTCACGTGCAAAGCTGGGCATAAATCTTTTCTTCCGTCTGCTAGACCAGACCTCATCCACCAAGCCACACTGCTTTCATATTTTCTTTTCTTGATTTTTTTTTTCTTTCATGATCCTCTGCCTTTTCAGCATTTACCATGTTTCTTCTTTACGTCCATCTCTCTTCCAGTACCGCTGTTCTCAACTTCAAGCCTTCCTCCTCCCCGGTAGCCTTTCCCTCCAGGTTTACCCCTCCTAGCATTCACTTTTTACCCAATTTTTCCAAATAGGTTTTATCCCCTGAAACTAGGCAAATACTTGGCAACTCACAGCACAAGTGGGTAATTGAGCACAGTTGTAAGTGGATTATCATTGAAATGACTGATTTTATACAATGCAGAAAGCTCAAGGCAGCAACAGGGTGCTTTGCAATGTACACACTGTAAAGAAAGGGAAAATATTTTCAGGTTTCATTTTAAAACTTTCTAAATGCAAAAATGGAAGCCAATTCCCCAATGGCAAGGCATAAATACACATTGTAAACTCAAATTACCAAATGTTTGCCTAGTTCTATTAAGGGGAACAGATGAATTATCAGAATCAGACTTTACAGAGCAGCTGGAGCAGTAAAATATTTTAAAAGATATTCTGGACTACTCTTCAAACAAGCCAAAAAGACAGAAGTTCCTTCACATCAGTCTTGGGATGCAATGAAAAAATTACCGAAGTAGACGGACAAGTATCTCCACAAGAAAACCCTAAACACTGAAACTCAAAGTTTACACCCATGTTGTGGAGCATTCACAAAAATAGCATTGAGAATTCATGGTCTTGACTGGAAATTCCTAAAGCCAAACCCAACAGCTCTCTAATCTAGGGATCCTCTCTGTCAATTTAACACAAAACTAACTCTTTAGCAAATGGAATTTTTTAATTTTTCACTGATTTAATTGGGAGTACAGAAAGATAAATGCTCTTGGATGTTTGAAAGTCTTTTTTTAAAAAACACATTCAGGACACTGGAATGAGATTTGGTAAACCGATTCAATATCCAGCTCTGCCACAAACTTTCTATGCGACCTTGGAAAAGTCACTTAGGTCTATGCATTTACATTAGGGAGCTAATCCACCTAGATAATGCAGAGAGACAGAGACAGGAACCAAAAGACTGGGGATGCAGACCACCTAAATAATACATAAAGATATTATTTTCTCCTACACTTCATCTCCTCTATTGAGTATTGCTCGTTCGATGCTGCATTATCTTTATGGCATAGACTTTTCCCCTACCCCCAATAGGATCCCAGTTTCATATACCATCTTGAAGTATTGCATTAATACAAACAAAAATAAGAATACAAATTCCAAATTTTGATATTTATCTCATCAGAGCTGCTCGCATTTAAAAGATGTAACACAGTGAATAGCTCACAAGCAATCTGCAAACTAAACAGGCAAATAAATGTTTTGTTAAAAGTTATTTGAGGAATGATTCTGAAAACCACAATCAACACAAGAAAACCACAGTCTGCTCAGTGACCCATTGAGAACATAAAGAGATATGAAGCTTGAATGAAAAAATTCACAACTTAATCTGCCAAACTACCTTCTTTATTCTCAGAAATAGCAAATAAAGGAAAGCATGTGTAAATAAGGACTATTCATGACTGGAAACAGGTACATTAGATATGGTGGACTAAGAAAGCAGACTCAGTCTGCTGGAGACAGACAGTCGCAACAATTTCCAGTGTCAAAGAAAAATCTGGCACCTTGTTAAATATTAATAAGCTGTCAGGGTCAAAATGTTTAGGTCCTCCCAACTCAATCACTTTCATTTCTACTTCTCAGAACCCATTCAATTGGAAATACCCTTTCCTGTCTTGCCCCTCCTCATCCTGTCTTCTCACCAAGAACCATGCAGAATCAGATGAAAATGGACAGTAAATGAGTTGGCAGCCAAATGATGTTTTTGTCTCCCCTGCCTTTGCTGGTATGTATTCTGTTATTTTTAGTGAGGCATAGAAAACTTAAATACAAGAAAAAGAACAATGTGAAGAGTTGGTTTAGCAAATCTCTGCTGCGTTTTCTGCAGGTTAGTGTTATTGATTACTGACACCTAAGGGTCTGACACATAATCGATAGACCTCATGACCCACATATGTGACATGGCCTGTGGGGGCTTTAGAAACAAGAATGAACATGGCAGCTCCATCCGAAGCTTTTCATATAATATTTATTTATTTATTTGCAGGCAAAGCTGCTTCTACTCAAATTACTGTCATGGTGAAAACCGGTGTCAGAGGAGTTTGCTCATTTCTTCTCCTGGTACCTGAAGATGAGAGCAAAAAAATCATGTTAGTGAAACAAAAATCTAACTCTACATCAGCAATCTAGGAGCTGAAGCTCCCCTTCCCTCCTGAATTTAGTTACTTGCCATGAGAACTAGTCATCTGAAGGAGAAAGAACTGCTTCAATAAGAAAAAGAGGCAGAAGGTGTCTCACCAGCTTACCTTTATCTTTCTGCAAGGTGCCAGAGTAGCACAGAGTAGCATGGAAAGCACCAGTTTGACTTCAGAAGATTGGCGGAGCTCTTTTCTGGTGCACAGTCCTCAAAGGTAGATGGTGAGAAAAGCTTTTGTACTGCAGTTTGCAGACCACAGTCTTCTCCAAACATAACTCTTTTGTTTCATTGTTGTCTTCTCCCAATACAAACTGGTTACTCAGGATTACTGCTGGGTCTCAAGAAGCTACACCAGATGTGCTCATTTCTTTGATGGCAGCATTGTTTTTAGCTGTGATTTTACACTCCCAGAGCTTTCCTTCTTCTCACAGAGCACTATCTTTCCTGTTTCTGAATGGGTATTGTCTTCTCTCAACATCATTCACTTTTAGTTTGAGGAGTCTCAGTGCTGAATTCCTACCCATGCAGTATTCAAATGAAGGCAAACATCTGAAATCCTCCATCTGGATTTTCAGATATTAGTAAGTTTTTCCTCCCATTTCTCCAGTCTATTCTATCAATTGCCAATTACCTCCACAATTTTTCTAGTTAGTTTGCTTTTTTACTGTCTGAGGGGCAATTGCTATAAATTAGTCATTACATTGTTGTTGCAAAATTTTAAGACCAGCCCATACACACAGACCATACGCAGGCTGCTCATGATGGCACCTAAAATAAATACAGGCACACAACTTCATGAGCACAGTGACCAACTGAGGGCAATCACTATATAGTTAGTGGATCCTGGCTGGAAGAAGAAAGAAAACCAAGGAAAGTTAAACATGATCAGGTGTTCTGAATATGGCTCTGGGTATGCACCTTCACGCATATAAACTGATACTGTCATATAGCAGGGCTGACACCAAGGCTAAAGATCAGCAGGTGTAAGTCTTAGTCTAGTCTCATGTTACTGGAGTGCTCTGCTGCATAAGGGCCAGATTCTTCATTGCTTTGGAGACTTCAGTATATAGAGCAGATAATGTCCTACTACAACTAGGCAGCCTGCCCAATCACAGCAAGTTAATTCTGTCCTGGATGAGCAAATCCATGCCAGAATAGCCTAGACTTTTTCATAAGTGAGCAATGGCTTTTGTACAGTATCTGCCTTTTTTACAGCAAGCAATATAGCTTGCTTTCAAGCTAGGCCCCAGGAATTACTTGGTGGGGCTGAGGCCACAGAAAGCATCCTGCTGTTCTCTTCCCTGTAGACATTTTACCCCACTTCTGCTACATTGACACTTTCCTGGCATAATTTGAAGGAGAATACATTTCTGACCCAAAGCTATGTGGACTTTCAATGCTTCTTCCAAATCACAAAGAACCAAACTGCTGGAACCAAAGAGTTCCCACCAATAGCAAATAACCAGGACAGAAGCTAAGATCTCACAGCAATCCTTTTTTACATTAAATGCCCTACAATAGCACCTAATCTTGAAATATCAGTCAGCAAAAGTCAATTGAGAGGCTGTTGACAAGTTCCTCCACAGTCCTGTTCTCTGTGCCAGCTTCTGTGTAATGCTGGAAAGATTTCAGTTCTAATAAATTCTTAGTCAACATGAGCAAAGTTTTTATTACACCAGTGAAGCATGCATTCTGTAACGCATGTAGTGTACCACACTGTGTGTTGTTAGAGGGGCAAATGCATCTTAAGACAGAGGCAGAAACAAAGTGGGGACACACATACACCCCACACACACACTCACCTGGTGACCTTAAAGCCACTACAGTTTTACAGCAGTTCACTACAGCTCTCAGTTCTCAGGATAGTAACTATTTCAAATGCTCACTACCGAGCAAAGCTTGGCAATTCAACCGTTTCCACTCAAATAATTTCCTGAACATCTAACTCCAGTGCTTTTCTGCCTTCCCTTAAAACAAACATTGATTCCTGATGCTGGGCAGCTTCACCTCAGTGTTGTGCCTCACCCCAAGCTGGCTGCATTTAAGGGAGGGTGGCACCTAGCCCTCAGCATTCTTGGTCTGTGAAGTGTTCTGAATCCTTCAGGATAGAGAACACTACACATTTTATCCCCACACATCTCACACAAGCCAATCACCTAGTTGTTTTTTTTTTTTTCTCTAGTTTTCAATTTCTTGCAAGACACTGTTATTTTATGGAGAGCTGAAAAATAACCATAAGTAAGTCAGAGGCAAATAATAATACCCATTCAGTGCACCACTAGAAACCCTATGAAGATTTTCTCTTTCCACAAGACCCAGCAATATCCTGCATGAGAGATGGCCTGCTGCTATCATTTTGGAGGTGCAATCTCTTTTTTTTCATCCTTCCCACTGCAGAAAATTCTTCATCAGCTCCTTGTAAACACTATTTCTGTTTTACTCTGTTGTGCCGCATGGGGAAACACACTGCTGGGTGCAGGATCTTCCTGGTATCTATTTTACGCCTCCGGGAGTTTTCCAGCAGCCAGCAATAATATAAAAGATCACCACGGACTGTGATGTGACCAATTATTACAGCAGACAGCAGTTATTTATAGAAAAGTCAGCAGTGCTGAAGCTTTAACACCAGCCAGCACACCCCTCTGCTTCCCATCACTTAGTGTGTGTGCTAGCATCCTGCAACACCCTGTGTAGCAAGGAGTTTTAAGGCAATTACCTTGGTACCTCACAAAACTGCAGAGACACATGGCATATGCCCACAGGACAACGAAGGAGTAGCACTTTACATACACTGTATCTTCAGGCTGCCACAGCATATTTCATTTTCATAAATCGCTGACCCCAGATGTCACTTTCATTCTGAAATCCTTGTCCGCCTACTCAGCAGCATAGCACATTAGGGCATAGCACAGTCAATGAGTGTAAGACCCTATAACACACACCTTCCTGATTCCTAGCTCTTTGCAAAGTGTCTCTTCTCATCTTCCCCAGGACCTGCTATAAGGTCTGTCCAAATATTACAGTACAAAGGAAGACAACATGTTAGCTAGGTACCTTTCTGAACTTCCCCAACCATGATATAAACTAAACTAGTTGATACAGCTTTCACTCTCTCGACACAAAGGTGGAAAATCCACGAAAAAGCTAGGAAAAATCACAGCAACCAAGTGGGAGATGTTAATTTCAGGGGTCATATACTGCTTCACTGAATCCCTGCTACAAGACAGACAATGCTGATGGTCCCTAACATGCAAATATCCATTCTCAGAGCTGACATGCAGGATCAGGACTGTTTAGGTGCTGCAGTTTGTGACACAGGCACCTGACACCAGTCACTGAAGAAATTTGGATTCAAAATGGAATTTCGAATTATTTTGCTTCTGGAATATTTAATACACTATGTAAGTGCAAACCTGCTCTTGGAAGCTGAGGGAAAAAGTTCATGGCCCCTTTCTGAGGTGAGCCTTTATAGCAGAGCACACTGCAGAATGAAATGCAATATTGCCATCTACTGCCCGGACATGAAACATCCCCTCTCCGCCTGACACATTCAGCTGAAGATGAGATCAATGTTTCAGGACAAGGAATCTTTTAATCATAATGAAAATGTGATCTTGACTGATCCGAGGTCACGTTACATTAATACAGTCTTCAAAGCTTTTTTAATAATACAATTAACGATTTCTGCCATACCATTAAGAGAACTAAAGACCAAAAAGCTTAAGGGGTATTGACCTATTCAGTTTCAGTTTTTAAAATAACCTCAAAGCAACATGGACTTTTTTTCCTTTTTTTACCACACCCCGCCCCCCAAAAAAAACCTCCCAGATACATAATTCTTAGATGTATTGTTCTATTTGCATTCATGGATATCACACTTTTTAGTAAAGGTTTAGATAAGCCAGTAGAGGGGATCTCCATTCTGATCAGGTAACCCCTTTTATCTTGTGAACCAATAGGTCAGGCTAGGATAGCTTGCAATACAGTAAGAATAAAAACAACAATGTTAATTAGGAAGGTGGAAACTACAGTCTGATGCAGAAAGAGACTTAATTCCACAAAGGCACTTTAATTCATCACCCCCCTTCCTCTAAGCCAACAGTCTCATTCTCTTCCTTAACCTACCATCTCACTAAAGCTCTCATTTGCACCTTTGCAAATGACTTGGAAAGCTTTAAAGGAATTTAACAAAGCCCAAAATATATCCTGGCTAGTTTTTGCTCACAATGAGCTCACTCCTCATCATCAGAAGTCACAGATTCAAATGGCATTTCTCAACAAGTGGTGCTATTAGTCAGCTATTAACTTTAGCCTGAGCATCCCTGGGTTCAAACTGCTCCCTTAGCAGCAGCGCACAGCATGGAATGCTGGCTGCCACGAATATCCACTATCAGGACACAGCGAGGCTCAAACTACTTGGATGCTGCGGCCAGAAAGGCAGGACCGATATGCACCAATATGGTTGTTGAACGAGCAAGGTTGGCTTCAGAAAGCAGCAACACAGTGAGTTTCACCCTGGATGAGTTCCAACATTCAGGAAAGATTTTAGCCAAACTGGCATTATATCATGTCCCTGTGTATCAACTGAGTTCTGTTCTATGCTTGGTTGTTTTATGCTTGGTTGTTCTCTTTCTTTTTTTTTTTTCTCTTTTTTCAGGCATTATATATAAAACCTGGCAGTCCATGTTTATTTTTAAGTAAGGACAAGTGAATCCAGGGTAAGTCATTTTGAATCAATTGCAGATACTGGCAGGGTTTTGTGAGGGAAAGCAGACTCGACTGAGGCTCCATGCTACTCCTGGGCAGGATACAAAAGGAGAGAAGCAGAACTGCGCCTGTGCATGAAAAATTGCAGATGAAACCAGGGAACTGTGAAAAATCTATAACAACAATAAAGAACACAAATCAGCCCATGTCGTCACCATATGAGATTATTGTCCTGGGCAGGGGTTCAACCATGGGATTTGGCAAAGATGATTCTTTCTGATCAGAGTTACACCAATCCACTGGTAAAAATATAGAGAATAATCTAGCATCAAAGCTGCCAGGGTTGTATTTCCCTGCGTTTTTAGGTCCTGAGCAGCAGAATACCAGCTGCCTCCTGGATTCCTAATACCAGTGGCTTTTTCCCTTGGCTATTGTTTGTCCTGACCCTGCTAAGTTGAGAGGTGAATTATCAGAGTATGTCTTACCTCCCCTTCAGATCCCATTGCTGGAATGGGAGGGGACAGGGAATCATCTCTGTCATTGTAATTGTGCTGAATCAAAGAGACTAGCTGGTCTGAGAGTAAGTCACTGCAAGCACTTCCATTGCTTATAACTGATGTCAGCTCTGTCTTTGGCAGAAACCTGCTTTCCCATTCCTCTGTAGGACCACAGCACCACTCTGTCAGCTTAGGCCTGTAAGTCAAAAGCCAGGCAAGGACAGAGCACAGCATGGTATATCCATCTGTTGGAAGCCAAAGGCTCTCTGAAGCTCTCAGTCTCAATGAGTAGAAAGACATAAGGTCCCTCCCTCCCATCCCCAGCATGGCAGAGCAATGTGCTTTGCAAACTATTTGACAACTCGCAAGGATACTACCTATCGCAGTGCTAGTGTCTTTGATGCCTTAACTGTTCAGGCAGGACATGCTAAATATCATCTTGCAGAAACTTCTGATGTCTACAGGGAGCAAGACCCCTTCTTGACCTTTTCTCTTGCTATTTTGCTGGTTTTGTTCTGTGCTTCTCAGAGCTGCTCCTCCATTCCAGATGCACAAAAGAGGTCAAACTAGCAGAGGTGGCTTGTGCCAAAGGCTTTGGCTTCTACCAAGAGACACTTTAAAAGGAAGATATTTGTGCTTGTGACATAGAGCAAAGAGGGACAATATGCCTTTCACTCCAATTGATTTACCCACCAACCTTCTACGCAAACAAGGATAAAAGCAGCATTTCAGCCTGTATTACAGCAGATGGGCTCTGCATGCAGCACAAGAGAAATAGCTTTAAAAAAGATTGAACCAGCCCCAAGATCTGGAGAGGATGGGGGAATCAGAAAGCTCTTTTATATCATGAGGCTTGAAGACAGCATTTACCTAAAATGCATCTTAGTTAAGATACTTATCAAAGGCTTGGAGGAGAGGGGACATGCCAAGCAAGGAGAAACTTAGAAAATTAGTCAGCTGAACTAATCTTTTTAGGAAGGGTTTTTCTCTTCTCCCTCCCCACTGCTTGCAGAAAGCTGGGACAGGACTACTGGTTCCAGGTAGGAGGACTGAAGGTATGCTGCACAGCTGTATCTTTTAAAAGCAGCATGAAATTAATGCCCTTAAGCCAAGGCTACTCCTGTTGACCAGAGGGCACACATAGCTCTGAAGGGTTTCTCCTCTCATGGTCACTGGCCTTTAACATACCACAGTCCAGAGAGGCTGAGCTATTAATTTACAAATCAGATGTTGGTGAATGAATACCGACATACCCAAATGTACTCATCATGGTGAATGCAACCTCTGATCTCCTCCCTGAGAATTAAAAAAAAAAAAAAGTTCAACTTAATCTAAGTGTCAGGTGGCTGGGAGAAAAGAATTCTTCCAGATGGAGTTTATTGATCTTCCAAAAATGGAGCCTTCAGTTTAAATTAAAACCAAAAAGATTTCTTCAAAACACCACTACCAAAAAAAAACCCCAACAACCTTCAAGATAGAAAAATTCAATAAAGCAAGGATAAAGTCTAAGACAAATAGAGAAGATCAAACTGGGACTTCACCATCAAGTAGGATTGTAAGAGGAAACAAATTGAAAAGCAGGCTAATTACAAACTTCTAATTTTGTCTCCTGTGTACTTAATTTTTATTGCATGCTCATCTGTAACAAGAAATACATAAAGAAAGCCCTAAGTCAATACCAAGCAACTAACTATAGCAGATGCGTTCTTTGTTCATGCAGTTGAGCAATAAATTTGACAAAACAGAAAGTCTATTTGGACATGTTAATTTTGTCTTTTTCTGCAACATCCTTGATATGCAAATGTTAAGAAGGATCCAGCTAGGTGCTGAAGTTTAGACTGTTCCCTCCCTTCTTCTTCCATAGGGAAAGACACTAAAATGTGGATTTGAACACCCCTAAATTACTCCAAATCAACTGCTGTGTTTTACTGACCTGCCAAGGCTTTCTTTAGGACCATGGGTCACTCAGAATCAATCCTAATTACATCAGCTAGGCATTCAGCTCTAAGGATGTCACTGAGCCTTCGTTTGGACACAGTCAATGCAAAGGTGCCAAGTTAAGTCTGTTTTTCAGACTAATGAGTTCAGACAATTTAGCTGTTTTTTCCTACTTTGGCACCTACTTACAAAGCAGTCTTTTGGATGGCTCACTTCTCCTAATCAAGTAATACAAGTGAAAAGAGGTTATTTAGAAGTGTTTAATTTGTATTTCTAAACCTCTAAAAATTTTTCACAAAAATCATAGCAGAAAGAAGGCATCAGAAGTTTCTATAAGGTGAATTCTAGCAGGTCCTTCAAGAGCAGTCCATGAGTGTCCAAACAGATCCCATAATACATTAATGTCATCAGAGATGGGAGGGAAGGATATTGGCCCAAGTTACTGATGTGATAAACCCTAAGAGTTGCTCAGAGCTCCTACCATTTAGCAGACAGATGTATCATGCCACGCTAATCATGGAGTGAGATATTGCAGGCCTGGAGGACTGGGAAATCACCCCAAAAATAGAGTTAGCATTGGGCTTTCAAAAAGCAAGTGAAAGAACAGAGAATGACTTGCTTTCAAATGTTTGCATTACAATCGTTGATTAGGATGGAGAGCTGTCTTTAATGTACAACTTTATCTTTGCACTGAAGTATTATTTTATCAATTAAACTAAACATCACACATTTCAAAAAATTTAAAAATAAAAATTAGATTAAATTGTCTGCTTGCTTACTCTGCTGTTTTCTCCCTCGGAACAGTCACATATAGAACACAGTAGCAAAGGAAGAAACTTGGCCTTTAGGGCAAATATAGACAATCCTTGCTTTTCTAATGCTGAGAATATTAACAGCATATTACATAGCAGCTGTTATTACACAAAAAAAAAAAGTCAAAGAAAGTCAAAGTAGTACTGTGATGCAAAGTATGTGGTAGACAGAGCAGGGACAGAAATGGAAAATTAGATGCTTAACTTATCTGTCAAACAACTGAGGTAGAATCATTTTGTGCTGGGAAACCATGAAATACAACATGGAAAAGTCCCACCCAGGCTTTCTGATGAGACAAGAGTACAAAGGGGAACAATTTGGGTGCAGTTTACATTTTGTGCTACTCTATGACTTCATCTTGGCTTCACAAATATTTGAAAAAAATCAACCCAGGGCCCACTCGAGACAAACTCCACAGATAAAATGTGACTGAATGGCAAACACAAGACAAGCTTTACCATACCCTCGTCCTCCTTTCTCTGAACTGGTAACCCTTCTCTGAAGAAGTCAAGACAACCAGTGATGTATTTAAATCTTGGGCACCGTCTCAAGCACCCAAGAAACGACGACAATGTTAAGCTATGTAATGGTGCCATCTCGTGGTAACAATAAAGATGACGCTGGATCGGCTACATTTTCAGTAGTACGCTGCAGCCATTGTGGCCATTAAAGTCAACACATTAAGAGATACCTCTTAATTCCTTTGTGCCATTAAGTTTTACAGAGCATGTTCACCATTAAGACATCCGAAAGCACAAAAGAATCCCGTGATTATTTACAACCACAGGTCATAGCAGCCGGGAAATGCTAACCCGTAACGGTCAGTGTGATTGTAACTGGAACTGGGTCTCTGATGATGTTCAGGCTTCTAAGAGGAATTTGAAAAATTGAAAATCTCTCTGAAAGGACAAGAAGAATGAATCAAGGTCAGGAAAATCTGCCTCACAGAGACAGATCCAAAAAACAGTGCTGTTCACTGATGTCATGACGGACCACAAGGTATCCATCCCCACATTGAAAGAACCTTGATAGTACCAGAGCCATAGCTCAGCATTAAACAGAAAAGCAAAACCCATCATAGGAGACTAAAACAAAATGAATTCAGACTAAAAAAAAAGGGTGCACTTGTAAACACAGAACTTTAGAACAACTTGCCAATGAATGTGGCAGATTTCCCACTGCCCAACATCTGAAAGTCAAAACTGTCAAATCAAAACAATCTTTCTAAAAAATGGGTTGTTTCAACCAAAACCAATGATTTTTGATACACCAACCATGCATGAAATTGTCTGGCTTACATTATGGGAAACATCATGACAAATTAATGTAATGAAATTTCTAGCCTTAAAATCCATATGTTTACTTGTCTTGAGAGCGATTCAAACACTTTATCTAGTTGGCACACACCCACCCAGATCACTGCTAACACTAATGTTGATATCTAACATCTTACTTGTAGGCCAGACTTAAGTGTCTATGCTTATAAGAACAATAGGTACAAATTTCCTTTCAGCAGGTCTGCCATCTCTCTCACGCACACACACTTGCCTCCTTGTCTCCTAAGCAGAAATACCATTGTGTCAAGCCACAACCACCAGAGTGCAGATTTAGAAAGAGATTAAATCCAAGGGTTTGAAAACTTAACTCCAAAAATTGGAATGCTCTTTCAAGCCTTTGCCAACTTTTCCAGCACTCTGAAACCATCCCACCCTTGAGTAAATGCAGATTTCTTTCAAATAAAAGAACTTCCACTGTGAGAAAAAGATGTTTGTGCTCTTGGGTCTTTTTTTTTTTTTCTATTATGTTCTATTAAGACAGTGAAGATATTGGATCTGTTTCTGCTTCAGACCCTCTTTGGATTCTTGTGATCACACTAAGAAGTGCTTCAGACTGCCAAGAATGAGTTGTAGGTCCCAGCTTCTAAATTAATCAGATACCTTAAAGCACTAATATAACAAAAAAAAACCCCAAACAAACAAAAAAACCCAACACCAAACAAAATCAATATTCAGACTAATTGTTCTGTAAGTCAGCATTTCTGAAATAATATGGAGCAAGCCTGCGTCCTCCTGCAACCTGTAGCCCAGGAGTTTAGTACTGTTAAGTAGGAACTCAGAACTCCTGGCTCTGGTCCTTTACTGGATATAGATCATGGGCAAATGTCTGTATCCTCTTATTCTACTGTTTCTGCTTGCTGTGTTTCATTTGCCAGGCAGGGCAGATGAACTGAATGTAGAACATCCCTAATTGTTACACGTTTGTATTAGAAGGATGACGTGATCACTTTCTTTAGAAAGTACCAAGCCATCTGCCAACAACACCTCATCAAATGCACCTTTGCTTACTTCTATAATATGCCCAGTTGCCATCATGAGCTTTTTTGATGAAAAAGCGTTACACAGAAAATGAAAAGCTGAACATAATCAAGGAAGACAATTCTTACACAGAGGAAAGAAGCAACTTTTCTGTGAGAACAGCCAGTAAAGTGGCTGTTAATGCAGCCAGTGGCTCACTGGATAATAGAGAGTGAAATAAAAATTCAGTTCAGGGATACTGAAAAATTGTTGTTTTTTCCTCTGACTCAAAGTGTCCCCAGATATAGAATGAATTTAATCAAATTAGGTGTCTGCTCATTCCACACACAGTACCTTATGCATGTTCTTTATTCTAATACAAATTCATGTAGAGTTTCCTCAGGCCTTCTTAAATAAAATTTTGTTGAAAGACTTAAATCAGATTAAACTTCTTAATAGTCCCCACTTGCTGGAACAACTCCAGTTTACCTTATGCTGACAATTATAATATAGGTTGTTATATGCAAATTAGACATGAGGCTAGTTTGCTAGGCTACTGCAACTCCAGCATCAGCTTTCATGAAGAGAGATATAATAATTTTCTGTCATAATTAGGAGCAACGGGTATTGCAACTCTTCACAAATATTGGATTTTTTAAAAAAAGGTATGTATTTAACCATAGATTAAGTAAGAATATAGGCTGCTGCACAGGAGGACGCACGGTTTCTAGCAGCCTTTATAGCATGCCCTCTGCGACTTGACGAATCAACAACCTGAAGATCAACTGATTATAAAGTTAGTCCTAAATGCATTCTCTTTGAGACAAGAGAACCATAGCAACATGATTAAGGCTGGCCCGCAATTCAGTGTTTTAATCCTCTTGGCAAAAACTTGTAAGTTCTAATTATAGATTTTTTTTTTTTAATTTTTTTTTTTTTAAAGAGATGCCTAGAAAGGTCTGATTTTGATATGTCTCAGGCATATAGTTTACTGAGCAGCTCAACCGGGGAGGAGTTACTTGGATATGTGAATAAATGCTATGTTAAATCATGACCTTAAATAAAAACAGGGTGTCCTAGTTTCAGCTGGGATAGAGTTAACTGTCTTCCTAGTAGCTGGTATGGTGCTATGTTTTGAGTTCAGTATGAGAAGAATGTTGGTAACACTGATGTTTTCAGTTGCTGCTAAGTAGTGTTTAGTCTAAAGTCAAGGATTTTTCAGCTTCTCATGCCCAGCCAGTGAGAAAGCTGGAGGGGCACAAGAAGTTGGCACAGGACACAGCCAGGGCACCTGACCCAAACTGACCAACAGAGTATTCCATACCATATGACGTCCCATCTAGTATAGGAACTGGGAAGTGGGGGCGGGGAATCGCCGCTCGGGGACTAGCTGGGTGCCAGTCGGCGGGTGGTGAGCAATTGCACTGAGCATCATTTGTACATTCCAATCCTTTCATTATTGCTGTTGTCATTTTATTAGTGTTATCATTATCATTATTTGTTTCTTCTTTTCTGTTCTATTAAACTGTTCTTATCTCAACCCGTGGGTTTTGCTTCTTTTTCCTGATTTTCTCTCCCATCCCACTGGGTGGGGGGGAAGTGAGTGAGCGGCTGCGTGGTGCTTAGTTGCTGGCTGGGGTTAAACCACGACACAGGGTAACAGGACTATGTGTGAGAAATTATGCTGTACAGGGGGAAAAATACACATCCCTACAGTGTACCTACAGTGCCTGCCTATAGAACTGTCTCCCTGGAAATGCTGGATTAGTTTTTGGAAAGAAACAGCTAACTCTCCTTGTTCCAAGGCACCCACATAAAAATTACAGGCTGCTGGATCTATTCAGGTTCATCAAGACCCTACTGCTGTTCACCACCGAGCCTACCTCTTTGCAAAGCCTTCTGCCACTGGACTAAAGACCTGATCCTTAAGAGTTTCACCTGTAATCATTAATACAACATTCAAGCTTTAGAAATTCCCCACTAAAAAAAAAAAATTCTAATACATAACCAGCTTGTAGTGAAAGAACAAAATTTCTTTACCAAAAGCCATAACATAATTCCAAGTTAATCAAATGCAAAACATTAGGAAAAAGCCTACAGGAAACAAAACATGCAATATGTAATGTACACAAAGTTCAACACCCTGAACTCACACATAGCATGATCACAGTGCCTGAATTTAAAGGCAGTTTAAGGCCTTTAGCTGGCTCACTCTTCTTCCCTGTACCAAACTTCTTCTGCATTAATGGAGTTTGTATGCCATCCTGTCCACCACAGGGTTTAAGGCAGATTTTTCTGCTAGAAAAGCTCAAATGAAAGCAATTCAAGATCAATTGTTTGCTTTGAAAGGAAGGTTACAGCTGTCATTCTGATACCAATGTGTGTTGTGGTATCTCTCGTCCATAATTCAGGATGTGGTTTCCATAGAAATATCTTCTTACATCAGTATCTACAAGCCCTCCAATTATTCCCTTTTGGTCACCTCATGCAATTCAATAAAATCTTTTCAGAGCAGGGAAATAACTAGGCTCAACTACTACTTAATTACTTGGTGAGAAGAAAACGAAAAGGACAATTAGCAAACAAAAGCTTTATTTAAAACAAAACACAAGATGGAGAACATGTGTCTTGCAAAAAAAATTGTATCTTACCTGAAGAAATCTCTCCAGCGTTACAAATTATGAACAGTCAATTACAATTTTTAAGACCATACTGAGATTTTGCTGATTTTTGAAAATGCAATCATGGTATAATTCTAAATTGTTTGGTTGCCTTGTCTCCAACTAAGCCCCCAGGGCCCGCTCTTTTTCTGAATCCTTTGCATTGCTGAGTATTGCTTGCACCTTGTTCTAAGTCCTCTTGTTCAGGACCCTGTGAGTTTAGAGTCCCTGCTGGTGCTGTGTCATCTTTTTTTTCTGTGTCACCTCCTGCCACTTTCCCAACACCAGGAATATATTCAATGCTCTGAAATTAGAACCAAGACAGAGGGAACACCAAATTATACACAAACAACATCAACAGTGACTTGATCCTAATACAAAATGCCTCTGTCAACCAAGACCACCATAAACGTGCAAGGCAAGAAACTTAGCTGCATTGTTTGTATAGAACAGCTTCATTCCTGCTGCTCTGCCTGAGTTCCCAGAAGTGTCAGCACAAAGAAAACTGGGAGTACACAGAGCCTTGATCTGGCTGGGTGGGCTATGAAGCCATGACCACAGCACATAACGCAAGAGCGTGGACCACAGGGGCCAGTGCTGTCATAGCTCCCCCAGGAGACCCACGTCTGAAGAAAACAAACTGATTTAATTGTGCAGCAACCAAAATGTGCTGGGGAAACAACCCCTACAGCTCTTTGTTTTGCTTCCACTCGTCTCTCCTTTTTCTTTATTACTTGAAAAAGCTTCATTACTCTGATTTGTTTTCTCAAATACATGTACCCCTAAATAGATTCAGGCTTCGTTCAAACCTCTCAGCTTGTTTTAGGCCTTCATCCTGCAAAAAGCTAAGCACAGTCAGATCTGCAGCTCAGTAGTGGGATAAAATAATTAGGACAGTAAAGAGCTTGGCTTACTCATTCTAAAGGTGTCACACTCAAGCCCATGTATAGGCACAGGAAAAATCACAGTTCAGTTCAGAAAGCCATTGCATATGCCAACCTTGACATTTCCTGTATGCCAGCTTAGTTACACTTCCCTTATCTCAGTAAGGATCAAACTAAAACATTTAGCGAAAACTATCCTGTAGTCTTTAGCCTCTCAAACTACAAGAGCTTTCTAAATTAGCTATATGAATCAATTATATGTGTACATATATATATTATACAGCTATGATTACCCACATAAACCTATGGGTCAGGAGTAAAAAAACACCCATAGTTGTCTGTGATGGTCTCTCATATTTAAACCTCACTACTTCACTTAAAGCGGAAAAGGCCACCAATGAAAAAGAAAGTCATAAAATAGCAAATTAGTCACTGTACCTCATTCATCTGGTCCACATCTGATTGTCTGGGTTTACCGGTTTGAGCATTTTCTATGTGAGAGCCCACTTCAGCCTCTGGAGGAATGGGGTGAATAGTTTTGCCCCAGAAAGAGATTAAAAAGGAAAAAATGTTAGCAGACTTCCATGGCAATTTTCATTTAAAAAACACACCAGAAAAAGCCACCTGAATGTTACCTTCAACCCTCTTGCCTTGCTTTGTCAATTAACCAAACCAGGGAGCCCGACGACACTACCACAAAAGACCAAGGTCAACAACTGTACTAGAAACAAAATGTCTCTGGGTCTTTCTTAGCTTGAAAGCTCTGCTAAATAGATAATCCATTCATCTCTTACACCCAGAAAACCTATATCCCTTCCTCCCTTTCAGAAAATGCAGATACTCTGATCAATTCAGATAAAGGATTATAAGCAATCATTTGAAATTGATTTTAACTCTTGCTCAGTCTGCTTATTTTTTGCATTATCTTCACATTTACATGCTTTATGTATATTACTAAACTACTTCAAAAACAGCTCATTTCACTGCCTGGTAGATTTAGCAACTAGGACCAAATCATACTAAATGATTTCTGTTCCTCCAGTCAGCCCCAGAAGAGAAATGTCCCTGTGTTCCTGTTACTGAGACAATTTGTTGTAAATAAATCTCTCCATTTTTGAAACAATAGGAATTAATTCAGAATGAATGATTGCAGCTATGTGTGACAACATGCTAGAGAGCTTTATTTTTATAGATATATGTATACATGCAGACAGAAATATATATGTCTACGTATCTGTGCACATCCAAACTGAAGTATCAGTTGCAGTAAACGCAGTGCTGCAGTTTACCCGTACTGCCACTAGATGCCACAACATAACCTTGCAAAATTCAAAATTCTGGCCTCAGGGTTATAGAAACCTTTTTCAGAATATCTGTGATTGCAGAATTCTTACAACAACATTAATAGTATTCAATCCTGAGTGCTGGGGGGGGGGGGGGGGGGGAATGTAATACGAGCATAATTTTCAATTTTTCTTCTCAATAATTTTGTTCCAAAATATAGCATTGCAAATGTCGATGGGGATCTAAGAAATCAGAGGAGAATAAGACTTGTCTATTTTCATAGTTGTTGCCATAGATCCAGATTGGAGCTGACAATATTGAATTACATTGTGTTTTGCTTTCTACATAACAGAGCAAGTAGGAATGAAGCACTGTGTTCCCAAGTGACGCCCTAAAGATAGAATCATAGAATCATAGAATAGTTTGGGTTGGAAGGGACCTTTAAAGGTCATCTAGTCCAACCCCCCTGCAATGACCAGGGACATCTTCAGCTAGATCAGGTTTCTCCAAGCCCCGTCCAACCTGACCTCGAATGTTTGCAGGGATGGTGCATCTACCACCTCTCCGGACAACCTGTTCCAGTGTTTCACCACCCTCATTGTAAAAAATTCCTTCCTTATATCCAGTCTAAATCTACCCTCTTTTAGTTTAAAACCATTACTCCTTATCCTATCACAACAGGCCCTGCTAAAAAGTTTGTCCCCATCTTTCTTATAGGCCCCCTTTAAGCACTGAAAAGCTGCAATGAGGTGTCCCCAAAGCCTTCTCTCCTCCAGGTTGAACAACCCCAACTCTTTCAACCTTTCTTCATAGCAGAGGTGTTCTCTGATCATTTTTGTGGCCCTCCTCTGGACCCAATCCAACAGGTCTAGGTCTTTCCTGTGCCAAGGGCTCCAGAGCTGAATGCAGTACTGCACGTGGGGCCTCACCAGAGCAGAGTAGAGGGGCAGAATCACCTCCCTCATCCTGCTGGCCACACTTCTTTTGATGCAGCCCAGGATATGGTTGGCTTTCTGGGCTGTGAGTGCACATTGCTGGGTCATGTCCAGCTTTTCATCCACCAGTACCCCCAAGTCCTTCTCAGCAGGGTGGCTCTGAATCCCTTCACCCCCCAGCCTGTATTGATACCAGGGATTGCCCCAACCCAGGTGCAGAACCTTGCACTTGGCCTTATTGGACCTCATGAGGTTCACATGGGCCCACTTTTTGAGCTTGTCCACGTCCCCCTGGATGGCATCTCATCCCTCAGGTGTGTCAACCACACCACTTAGCTTGGTATCATCTGCAAATTTGCAGAAAATCCAAATGATTGTGTGTGTATGGAACACATAAGTGTACAACTCCAGTGGTTTCCATTCTATGCCACATCATTTTCCTCTCTGTGTCCCTATACAACAACTCTGGAAACACAAGCTTCTATTTATGTGTATGGTAAGCAGCACACTAGGTCAGATGATAAAGGATTCTTGCACTCAGAAAATGTTTCTGCTTTATCTACTCTTAACAGATAGCATGAACCCGTGGAAAATTCTCTTGCTATTTCCTCACCAGCTATCAGACAGAGCTATGCAGGAGTAATGCTGCCTTTAGGACAAAGCAAAACCAGGGAAACTCTCCCCTAGTTTTAGCAGGCATTATCTGTCCTGCACTCTCCCTTGGTATTTCCCTGGGTGCATAATATGCACAGTACTGGGATAATACAAGCACAAGAAGCACACAAGTAGGTTTCATATGTAAAACAGACATAATAAATGTATTACACACTGGTTTAAATACTGTTTTTATAGTGGGTTGATTTTCCACTGACGATGGATGAAATAAAGCCTGTTCAGCATATTCGGTGTAAAAGAAAGTGATGCCCGGTGAGCTGTGCACCAGAGTGGAGAATATAATTTAAAAAGCAGATTTTTATTATACATTTTAGTGCCAAATTCACTTGCTTCTGCTTACTTCCACTATAAAGATCACATTGCAATTCACAATCCATATAAATATATATAAACACACACACCCCCATTTCTGGTTTATACTTTCCCTCCTTCCTCTTCTTCTAGATACGAGATATCTCATTTACGTGCAGAACTGGCCAAGGCAGTTCCCAGGCCTCATGTGTATTTTTTACTGACAGCAACTCTCGTGGAATTAAATTTACCCATGTTTTGGGTTGTTTCTCTTCCTTTGTTTGTTTTTGTAGAAGATGGCAAAAAGAAGAAAAAAGAAAGTATACTCTCCTCCAGCATACACTTTCTGTTTGCTGATCTGGTCACAGTTCCCTTCAATTGCCATTAATAAACTGAACTTAGCAAGATGGATTAAAGGAAAGAGCAACACCAGTTTTTGTTGGTTTAAAGCGTGAGGAACATAAATATAATGGCTTCAGAGAGAAACCCAGCCTAGGGCTAAATTCTGACTTAACTCTCCCGTGGGGTGCTCCAGACAAGATGAAATGCAATGTCTCAACTGAAGGTCCCCAAGCCAATAGAAAGCAGGATAGATGTGGGATGGCATGGGAGCAATTTGCTCTGCAGCACTCCCTGCTGCACTTCCAGGAAGAGACAATGTGTGTGTCCTTTTGGAACTTAATGCTTATCACAGCTTGTGTGCCTGCAGCAGAGGGACCTGTCTGGACACTCAAGCCAGCTGAACAGATTACATCAACAAGATTCCTGTATGAACTGTCAAAAGGTTTCCTACTCTGTTGCTATCTTTTGTGAAGTAGGCAGAAAATGCTCCCAGCAAGAAGGATTTACCCTGTAGGAGGGGTACTCTGAATCTTCCAAAAGCCATAGTGAAAATGTTTGTTTTCATCCAAGAATGGTATTGGCAGCAATTTGAAGGTAATTAAACACATTGCCCATTGGCCATTCAAATTTCTTCTTTGTAATAATTTCAAAGAGAAAACCCCTCTCTATAACTCAGACATCGCGTTGCGCAACAAGAATTTTTGGGGCTAACTTCTACCCTGCTGTAAGTGCACTGCAATGGGAGTTACAGCCACTTTATGCCAAGACCGTGCTTTGTTCAGTATCTCTCAGATGCTCTGCAGTTCAATTTCATTACCTCAAAATTTCTAAGAATTGTCCTGTTTACTGGGAAAAGACCAGTGAACTGGACTGCACACTCAGTAGTTTCTGACAAACAACAGAGAAACCACCTATCTGTTATCACAACCTAACCCTTGATTTTATTTCTTATCTTTATATAACTAACATGGCCAAGTTCACACTGTTTATTTTAACTCACTTCCTGAAGGGGATGACTCCATCTGAATTTTTAACCAGATATTCACTCGCTGGCTCCAATCTCCTGGTGCTTCCACCTCCCACAGTCGCTTCTGCTCCTCGGGATTAGTCTGCAAGAATTTCTGACAAACTGAGTAGGAGAAACCAAGGGGTAAAAGCATGAATGAGTGAAAAGTGCAGTGGAAGAGGGAGTGTATTCTATCCCCAACATTCTCTCAGACCTACTTTCATTAGTTCCTTTGGAAATATTTTCTTGTCTCTTCTCATCTTCCTTTTTTTTCTTTTAGCTGGGGGTTTTAGGAAAAGTCTGTGTAGAATGACCTGAACAGTCACAAGTGAATCCTGTCCATCTGCTTCAGTCTAGATTACTTCCTTGTGAGCACAGAAACACAGGACTTGAAATGACTTACTGAGCCACCTTCTTCTGGCACTGCATCACAGAACTATCTCCAGACACTTAGCAGGTTTTACACTAACAGCAGTTTTTTCACCCTCACTACTCTGAAATGAAAGGTGTTTCAGTATCTTCCAGCTTTAACCATTAAGAATGCTACTCTTAATTTCTATTTATAAACAAAACCTTTCTATCAGTTTGTTCTTAGGCCAATACCACCCTCCATTTTACTATTGCTACCCTACACTCCGTTGCTGGAGTTCATTTACTTCTTTGGGTGTGGAAAACAGGAAATAGGAAGAACTAACAGAGGAGTAACAGGGGTACCTGTGTTAGATGTATGGTCGCCTTTAGAAACCATATTCCACAGATTCCCATCACTGTCAATACATACTGAACATTAATATAATTTGGATAAACAATCAAATTTAGGTTTGCATATGTTATCAAAATGAAATCTGTCTTATTTAGAGGTTTCCTTAGGATGTCTGCAGAGCAAAGAGGAGGCATATGTTGTAGGACAAACGGTTCCACAAATTTAAAGGGGATTTTTAAACTTTCCTTAACCACCATTCTATCAGTTCCATCAGCTGTACTAAGACAGCAATCTGTAAACAACAAAATTATTTTCATGCTCTCCTCTGTCCATTGTAGCTCATCATACTACAGAATGGGTAATTTATCTTCAACATTCAGTTGAGTTTAACAATGGGATGTCAAAACAAAAACCCGAATTCTGGTATGTAAACATTTGCCTTACAGTAATGAGCAGATTGATGTCATTAATTTTATTGAAGGATATCCAAACTAAATTAATCATTTCAATAAATGCTACTGAAAATAACACATATACCAAAATAGAGATATCTGCTAAATGGCTTTTTACTTGCTTTTAGGCCTCTATAGCACATTAAATAACATCCTAGTGAAAACTGTGAACATTTAGTACAGAGATTTAGAGTAAAGGGTTGCATTCTTTTGTCAAAGGATGAGATTGTGGTTCCAATAAAATTAAAAACAGGCAGTGACTTCAATATACTCAAAATTTAAATTTACAGCATTAGTATTTTTATAAAAGTAGGACCCAGAAAACCTAATTAGAACATGATACAAGTCAAATTTATTCACTATTACCTCTAAACTTAATTGAGATGAAAGCATAGTCTTGCAATATATCGCTAGCGTTAACACATAAACAATGCAGTTTTCTGATCCATAATGTCTAAACCATTGATGCTTGCCATAGGAAAAATGGATATTATTGGGAGCAGAGAAAGAATGTTGTCAATACTATTCCTTCCTGAATTTAGAAGTAGTGGTACCTCAGAAACTCCTGGGGTACATTTGTATATATTGGGGTATATTTGCATACATTCAACGGCACATATTGACCAAGAGAAAGAACAGATACAGTCAAAATTTTGTTGACACTTATTATGAAATGGCTGTAAAGTCATAAGTGAATAGAAACATCTCCCAAAAAATGACGGGAAAGACTGTATACCATACAGAGAGCAACTTTAGGAAAAAATGCTTTTCTAAAGAAAACAGTTTTATAAATAATGTGAGAACAGATATTTTCTGCAAATTTTACTAGCGATACCAGAACTTCAACCTGAACACAGAGAAGACGTATAACTACTTAGTGATCTTCTAAAAGTGACAAATGTTCAAAGACAGTCAATATGAAACACGAAGTGATGTGACTGGATGAATGAGCAGAGCCTAGGTATATGGCTTATTAAATCTAATTTCTTACAAATGCAGTATCTACAAGAGCATTATGTAAGATGTTGTCAAGCCTACACTATGCACGATTCTTTTCCCTGTGGTGTGAAATAAAATGGGTAAGTCACTGTCTAGGACAATGACACAGTTCTATTTCTAAGAGAGAGTGAGATAAGAATGCAAAATGTCAAACAGGCAGTATGAGTTCTATGCTTCTCATTGTCTTACACAAATATTGGCCTACCTTGCTACAGGAAATTCCAGATGTCTCAAGAAAAGTAACCATTTGCACGCTAACAACAGTTCAGTTCAGACAAGTGCACTGAACTCTTATATAGTTAAGAAAAACCTGCCAAGACCATATTGAAATTTATACATTATACATAACCCTTACCTAACATTTCCACATCAAACGATTTACCTTGATACATGGCAGCAGAAATAGGGCAGCTGATCCCCAAGGCATCCTCAGCCATGAAAGACTGACAGAAATCATGCAGCATTTTCATCCCTAGGCCATCTCTTCTGTACTTTCTCCGGACGAATATAGTATCCAAAACCGGCAGCAAGTAACATTGACTGGTTGTACCATCACATAGGCTCCCTGAAAGCAGACAGTAAAAAAATACATTAATTTGAAAACAAAACCAGTATTGCTGCACTAACTAACTGCTGTGTGATTCTAGCCACAAATACTGCCCTGATACCTTTCCACGGGCTATGAGGATGACCCCAACTGAAGTGCATTTGCATAGACAGTAAAACACTTTCCCGGAGGAAGATTTGTGCCATCAAACTGAGAGGACCTGCTTAACATGTGGTTTACAGGTCTCACCACAGTATTTTCCAGACTCCAGTTCTTCATAATCAGACCATCTAGGTACACAGGCAACGTATGTAGGAAAGTTCACTGAAAAGATATAACTGGGCTATACCCAAAGAGGCATCAATATTCTGAATGTAATCTCAGTATATTCCTTTAGCTTTTGGCTATTCTGGTAAATCACCCCACAAATTCTTTTCATGAAATACACTGAACCACACAATGCAGCATGATCTAAATACTCAGAAGGTCCATATTGCCTGATGCAGCTGGACAGTGAAGAAGGCTTCCAGAGAAAACTCCCAATACTGTTGAAGCTAACAATTTCATAATGTCTGCAGGGAGAGAAGAGAGGCTCTCTTGGCCTCTGCATACATTGCTGTTGTGCGTTCCCAAATGGTGTGATAATACTCCTAAGTATGAAACTTGACTGGCCCCATCATTTACACCTCCTTTCTGACTTTTACTGGTCAGAAAGTTATACAACCCTTTTACTCCATATTCAGTCTTTGATCTTCTAGTTCAGTAAATTCCACAGACAACTGTACAAAAGAATATTTCTTTCAGTTATCTGTCAACACATAGTCAGCAGTCATCTTCAAACCTTTGTTGGTAAGAGAACCGCACAAGAAGTGTTGGGGTTGCTCCACCTGAAACTGGAAACAGATCCCTAACTGCTCATGCTCACAGTGACTCTGGGCCAGAGGAAAGGAAGTCCGTCACTTGCCTCCTTCAGAAAACAGAGCAGAAGCCGGGCAGCCCCAACAAGCCAGCACGTAACTGGTAGGCAAACGACTTCCCAAAGAGGAAGAACCATGTCTGAGAAAGCACCGAGTAGAACCCAAGCAATAGCTAAACTCACGGCAGCAGCTTAGGTTCAACCTTACACTGCAGCACACGAAAGTCACACCTCTGTAGGAAGATGAGTATAGACACTAATTAAGGCACTTGGGTATAAAGCCATAAACAACTGAGTGGAGCATTTTAAGAAAGTACTGTAAGTGCTCCTTTGTAAGTCACTCAATTTCTACTGAGTGGTAATTTATCACACATGTACCTGCTTCTAGTCCATCGCTTGAACTACTACTATCAGTGTTAAACTAGGGTTTTCACTCAAGGACAGTCCTTGCTAATAAACACATTAAGTCAGTCACTTGAAATCATGGGGACATGACATAATGCTTTACATGTGGACAAAATACAGACTCAAGTATAAGCCTCCAAACTATTAAAACTCAGTCCTCAGTGAAAACTGTCAAAAAAAATTAGAACCAAGGGTTTTATTTTGCAATCATGTATGGTAAACTCAAACTGGAGTCACGAGAAAGTTGATTAAGAACAGGCATTCAGGGTCCAAAATTTTAATGTCACCCTAAACAACTTAGGGTCCTATTGCAGGAGATACATTAGCAATTCACTGTACAACTTCCATTCAGTGCACAATACCATAAAGACAGAACCTCAAACTACTTCGCATAAGCATTCAACCCTGAAATGAATTACCAACATCAGTTCACCAACTACCTACATATGGGATAAGGTCAGCATAGAAACATCTCCCTGATTTATTTTCATTTTTAGAAAATATCTGTAAAGATTTTATGCTGCTTCTATCCCGGTACATGGCAATTTAAATAGAAATGGATATCCAGGCCTTTATAACAGAAAAAGATAAAATTTTCTTACTTTGTTGCTTAAATCTCATCAAGACCTTCTCGGTTTTCTTTCTTACCACTTACTAGTGTACCACTCAGTCTAGTTTTCAGTGTCTTGACACATGAAACTTTCATTGCTTCACTTAAGACCTATTTCACAGTTTCACAGATCTCCTATTGAACGGCTGTTCCTAAATTCCAGTATAAGACTTTTACTTAATAGAACCATTTTTTTCTTTATCACAACCCCATATCTATCTTAAACTGAGGTCTACTTTGGTTCATTGAGTTGGTGTCTAGTACCTTTTGCTGATAGTTGCCAGGCCTGACTTTGATTACTTTCTTTTCTAGGATGACAATTCAGCAAAGCATACATGACTATATTTAATTCTAGACCCTGATTTGTCAAGGCTGTAGCTCTTCATTTAGCAAGAATCCACATCACACATACTCAGCCATACAACAAGAGTATGTAACTACATAACCAATCAATTAATATCCAGGCTTGGTCCACCCCTGCTTAATCAAAGTGCATGCTTAACTTCAAACACGTGTTCAAGCACATTGTTGGAAAAGGATGGTTTGTGGTGGTGTTTATAACCTTTCAATATTTGTAACACATGATGGGTAGTTACCCTTTTTTCATGAGCCAAAAAATTGAGTATATCCCCAGTCCCATTGTTAGCTGCCAGCCCAACAGAGATGTTGGATTCCAGCAGTGTTGCACCATACGTTCTAAGAAAGGGACAAACTTTTCCTTATGAAATCAATAGCTTTAAGAATTCCTGCATGTTGCAAGGGTCCTTATAAGTTTATTACTACCTCATATAGTCTGTGTCCTATAAATCCTGATGAGACTGCAGTGCAGCAATCCCAGGAGCCGAGTGATTTATGTCTGTGCTCCTAATTTTGTGTTGAGAAGACAACAAAAACTTGTAACTTTTAAGGCACTGTAAATAAAGAAACCATGAAGCCATTCTTCACCTTGTCCTTGGGAAACATATTAGAAGTCATAGCCCACAGCCATTTGAAATAAAATAAACAAACAAACCAACCTTTGGAACAAAGGCCACTTTGTCTCTAGTTCCCATCCAATAGCAAAGAGGTTACCATAAGCTAATGGTGGCCCAGAGGTGACCACTAGGCTCTCACACATTTGGTTCAGAGGTTTGTTTCATTGTTGAAACACACAAAGAGACTAAGTTTTGAGGTGAGGGAGGAGACAGGGAAAATAAGGGCATTGGCAATGGAGATGGAAGTATTCATACAGTCTGCCCTTTGAAAGCCTTTGATCTGTTTGGTTAGGTCACGAGTGCCAAATGACCAACTTATGAGCCAGCAAAATGGTAAACAGATATTACAAGGGCAGGAAAGCAGACAGCCATTAGCATTCCCAAAGAGCCACAAACCAGAAAAAAAAACAATCCAGCCCCCACATCCAACAGACCCAAACAAAACAAGGTTGTGCATACTGACTATTTCCCTGCTGAACAAGTTGGCTTGGCTGGCACTCGCATGTTTGGACAGGCCTTAAGCAGGCTGAGTACTTGTGTAAAGGGTGGGGAATATTTCTGCTGAATAGAACCCAAGGTCAACCCATTGTGTGAGTTTGTATGTGAGAAGAGGAACAAAGGTTCTGGCTTCAATAAAATTAAATGAATTCATGTCTTGACTGGTATGTAGTCATTTAATTTTTATTACAGCCAGAACCTTCAGTCTGCCTCAGATATGCACATTAAAAATATTATTGCTAGAAAACAGAGGGAGACAAAAGCAATTATCCAACAAGATTTCAGCTTATTGTCTGTCAGGTTAACTTCAATTCTGATTTAATTTTTTTTTCTAAGAAATGTATGTAATCAGTGAAAAATAAAATCCTATTATCTTTTAGGGATTTATTTCTAGAGAACACCACCCGGACCACCAAAGTATTAAAAGAAATTTGCGAAGGCTGATATGAAGAGGGGCATGAAATGGATTTTAGCTTGGGTAGCCACTTCCAAAGACCATTGTCTAAGGCTCTGGGGTAGCAAAAAGCAGAGACTGGGCCACAGTTGCTTTGCTGCCTACTTTGTATCAGCTTAGAGTTTTTGCAGTCAGGTGTTCCCAAACTGTGATTTATGGAGCATCTCTAAAGAATGAATGAGAAGCCAACAATGCATTTACTCCTGGTTCAACTGCATGTTTTACAGCCTTCTCAGAGGACCCAATTTTGTTAAGGCTGGTTTGACTCACATCACAGAGAACACCATCTTTCTCCACACTTTTACTACTAAGATGTGACAAAAGGGACACAGCGAACTGGGGAAGGGACAAGCTTTGACAATCTGACTCCTTTGCTTTTTGTACCGCAGACAGCTTGGTCTGCAACTGGGCTGCTCCTGTGTGTTATAGTAACAGTAATACATTAACAGTAGGGAAAAAAAAAAAGCTGTATCTAAAAAATGAGGTTTGTTCTGTTTTATTCTTAAAGGGACTAAGACACTCCTGGCTCATAGCATCCTCCAACTTCCTTACTGATTTATTTGCACTATGAATCTTCTACATTCTCCTGACATTTATGTGAAGGTGGTAAAAGTCCATTTTCAGTAATTACTAGTCCTCAGTAAATAAAAAAGAAAAACTTTCAGGGAATTACAAGGTCTCACTGCACAAAAAATAGTGTCAGTAACCATGATCATTAATCCTATATCACTACACAAAACATTCTTTTTGAGGTTTTCACACAGATTTAGAACATGCTAACAAAAAAATGTGAAAGAAATACTTAAAAGAACATAAAACATATCTCAAAACCAAAGTATCTATATGAAGGCTTTCTGCAAAATATTTCATATTCAGGTTGCTGTCTGCAACAAAAGGTACAGGGACAGGGAACTGTCATTTCTTGTTGTACCTTTAAGTAGCTACATTCAGTGAGGTCTAACTCCTCAGCTGTCTAATATGGAAGCCGCTGACATAGATAAAATTGGAGACATTTATCTTGGCACGTGACAAAGTGTCTTATCAGCCTCATTAGTGGCTTAGTACGTCTCATCAATCTTTAGTATACCCAGTGGTAAATGCTGCATGGCTGTCATTGGACAGGAATAGGCACATACCAGAGAGGCTAGGTTGATGATCTGTGTAGTCATGAATAAATTTTGTTTTAATTAAGGTGTCTAATGCTCATGAAAAGTGATAGCCTTGAAGAATGAGTCTTCTGTTTATCTACACAACAGGTGCAGGATGGCCAGTGTCAGTAGTTGCCAAATTGTCTCAAAACCTTGACTTGCAGTTACTACGTCTCTGAGCAAGGCGGGTGCTCAAGACCATCTGTCCCTCTTTAGCTAGACTATCAAAAGAGATCCAGTTAAGGATGTTCATAAGATGGATGGATGTGTGGAACTGGACCAAAATTACCAAGTTCACTTTGTACAGGCCACCTAGGAACTGGCAAATGGAAATGACTTTACAACATTGCCAAGATAGTTAATTAGAATTACTGAAGTCCATTGAAAATTTAGTTTGCATAACGGCACACTAAATCTGTAGCAAAGATAGAACAGACTCTCTCCTCCTTGGTCACCGTTTCCATGATTCACCCAGATGACTTATGTTTGAAATAGCCATGCTCCACAGATCTGTTCTGGCTTATTTGGCTCCACTGAAGCATGGTTTTTGTCGTACTGTAGATAATGGAAAATTCACAGATGAGAAATACAGTTGAATCCAACATCAGCATCAGAGTCTCAATTACCTAATGAAGAAAACAAAACTATAAAGAATGGCCAGGTAATTGCAGAGCATGGAAATAAAGGGAATCTGAATCACATGGTGGGCACAGAGGAAAATAATTTCTTCCTAGGACCAGAAGCTGTAAGAGAGGTCCAGCACAACGTAAAGTCCTGTGCTTAAGCTGCCCCTACTAAATGTTCTGACCAGGACAGTAAAAGGAAAAAGAACTTGCATTATGATAAAAAAAAAAGAAAAGTTAAAAAAAATTATCTAAAACAAACCATGTGAAATAGAACTTCTAAGAGAAGATATTTATCTTAGCCTGTTTTGGGCCTAATAAATCCATGGCTCTTCTAGAAAGTAGAGAGAATAGGATCAGCCAGAGCATGGCTGGTATGAAATTGAAATCACAGAACTTCAGAAAGAGGAACTATTTTCTAAATGCATACAGCAAATAGCAAAAAGGGGCAAAAACAATCAGTTTCAAGCTTCCCGAAAAGACTTTGGCAAAAGACTGCAGTAATTTTTGACACAGGCCAAAAACTAACAAATATAGCTGCCCAGAGAAAAAAACCACTGGCAACAAGAGACAGATGCTGACAAAGCTGGACTTGAAGAATTTGTATTTTATGTGGACCTGGTTTAAAACCAAGCTGTGACTCTCAACTTACTCAGAAACAGTTTCAACTTGGCTAATACTCCACCCATAACAGACTACTGTGCAAATTTATTTTACTGAAGCATGAATCATTACAGCCCATACAAGTGTTTCTTTCCAAAAGCTTTGCTCAGAAATATTTATGGACTTAAAGGAAAATGTACTATGGCAATGGAAGTGTTTGCTGATTACAAACCAGTTCACCAGCATATTCACAGATATTTACAAGATTCTTTTATTATAGACTGAGACTTGATTCATCATTTATAGTACAGTAGCACTGTACCAGCACAGTGGTGTACAAGCTACACCTTGGCATGAATAAGAATTTTGCATATCCCAAGGCAGCAGAAGAGCAGAACACCTCTTATTGCTGCTGGCCTTTGAGAGTCTATCAGAAAAGGCACCTTCACACTGTCCTCTGGAATCCTAAGCAATCCATACCTGTACAGGTCTCAAGCTGTTTCTTATTCTCCCCTTTTGGACAGATGGCTACTGGTTGCTGATTTGAACAATACATTTACCTCCAAAGATACCAACTTCTCTACATTTAAGCTGCTGGTATCAAGATGACACCCATGAATCTTAAGCGCAGACTGGTAACCAGCTCCTACATGGGGGTACATACTCAACTGCATACCTAGAGTTATTCTAACGAAGCCTTTTCCACTCTAGACTGGTTAATAGCAGTGTACCTGCATTAATACAAACTCACTATTTAATAAAAGACCTTTGCTAAAGCTTATACTGGTGGAAGTATCCCTACAGAATCAAATACATTTTGTTTTTCTATACTAGTTAATCAATTAATGATTAAATCAATAATCATCCTTTAAACTGGGAGTACCACAACTGGACAAAGCATTCCAGGACTGATCAAGTGCACACACCTTCCTCTACACAACCCAGCCACTGCTTCTTACACATCCAAGGATATTGCCACTTCTTGCCACCAGCCACTCCTGATACACTGGTTTTCCACTGTGAACTGTACTCCTTTTTTCAGGTATCATTCTTTCCAGGACGCAGTCCTCCATTCTGTGGGTAGGCTCTGCATTCTTTGTTCCTAGATGTACAACCTTCTACTTGGCTGCATTAAAATATATTTTATTGGGATAAGCCAGTACCTCAGATCACTCAATGCAACTGAGAATAGAGTTTGCAACCATTGTGTTAAATGAAAGTAATATGGATGGCTTCCAAATTCTGGGAAGGTTTGTTCCCTAGATTCATTCTGAGAGAGGTTTGATATAAAAATGTAAATTAGAGCCAGGATTATTTATACTGAAAGATAAACAAAAGGATTACCTTTCTAACTATTAGGAACCAATGGAAATGTGTCTCTAAAATGACCTTACCTTTCATCTTGACCGAGTAAAAGGCAACAGCCTCGCCATTTCTCCAGAGTATCTTGGCACACTCAGTGGCAGAGTGAGGTAGAAAGAATGCATCATTAGCTGAACTCCCTTCCAGCATTCCGAAAATAATGTAGTTCAGAACAAAGAGGACAATCCTTTCTTGAAATGTCTGGACCTTAGAGAACAAACAAAAACAGACCAAAGAAAAATGAAGCAGAGAATAGTATTTTGTGTTTCATAAAAGGCTTCCAAATTAAAAGGGGCTGGGATGGAGGAGGTCAGGAAACATGTACACTTAATCTGGGGAAAATACTTCATGAATTGATTCAGATAGAATAACAAAAACAGTTTTTCCCAGTGTTCCACCCTCTATCCAGAGGGCATAGAATAATTTATTAACAATTTATGAAGCTTGACGTATCTCCTGTTGTCACAGAGAGGAATTCTAAAGCAGCAGGAAAAGAAGTATCTTGATTGTAGTCACAGCAAACTAGTCACAGATTTGGAAACAGGATCAAGGCAATCTAATCCTACCCAAAAGTGAAATAAAGACAGGATTCACTGTGTTATCCTGGTCACCTCTCCCCTATCACCTGTCTTGCCACAGCATCAAAAAACTTTAGTGGGTCAGGACCTTACTGAGGTAGGCACTATACAAAACAGAATAAATACAGTCTGTCCCAAACATCTTATAATCTAGGTGTAACATGAACAGTTAGTTTTTATGCTGTGCTTCTTACTAGACAACCAACAGGACAGGGAGATGGAGGAATATAAAGGAACAAGATCATATTGGTCATCAAAGTAAAAAGTGATGCCAACAAGCTTTATATGAATGCTGAAAAAGAAAACGAGAATTTCCATAAATAATGACAACTTACCTCTTAGCAATGAGCTAGAAGGGGCAAGTTTTCTATTTTCAGGTATTTTTTCATTCTCTATTGATACAGCAGATGCTTGAAAGCCTGAAGGCCTGTGTTTCTGCCCCAAGTTCTATCTTGCAAGGATTTGTATCTCAAATTCCCTCCAGTTCAGTCACCCACAAAAAGCCTACTTAATTCAGTGAACAATTAAACTCTATGTACGGCAGATATTAGGGAAAGATGATAAAGGAACAGAATCATTAAGGACCAAAGCTGGACACAGAGGGTTGGATAGGAAACAGAACTGACTTAACAACCTCATGGCAGTAGGCATCAGATTTCTTAGTTGAAAACACACTACAGGCTACCCAAATCTCTCAAATTACGAAAAAGTAGTTGTATCCTAAGATTATTTATTGGGAAAAAGAATTACAGAGGTAGAAACTATTAAATAACAACCATTTCATAAAATGAACACAATATAAACACTACCCAAGGCAAAAAAATTCATAACGTGCTAGATAAGGCGTTGTTCTAAAGGGTAGTAACACCTCCCATCAGTCAGTCAAGAAACACTAACATGAAGAGTTATTGCTAATGTAGTAATTTGGTTTATCTGATTATTCCTTTAGTAGGCAGTGATGGTAAACTAAAAACAAAACAAAATAAATCCCACAAATTAATCATAAAATGCATGCAGAAAACTGTTTAGAGAGGATTAATGTGCATGTCACTGTGAATGGGAAACATGTGAAGTACTTGGTGAACCACATAGCCCAGATCCCACAGGTTATAAAGCATGAGCTATAGGAGACCAGAGACAATTACATATGATTGTTCTAGCCAGGAAGTTCCAGGGTAAAGGCAACTGCTCAAAATAGCATCCTTACTGAAATTAGCCCATCTCTAGAAGGATCAGCCGTCTTTAATACATCTTCAACAGGCCACCAACACCGGTTCAAATAAACTGCCAAAACTACAAAAAGAAAAAGACAGGGGAACACATTACCTGCAAATAAATACAAAGTTGGTTCTGAACCTTTCCACAAACAGTCTCAGATCTACTTCTCCCTCCAGCTGACTCCAGTTTGATCTGCTGTGAGACAGCAGAACAACAATTGTATTTCAATTTCACCTCTGTGTCCCTTGATATCCAATTTTCAGTATCACATGAGGCATCAAGTGAAGATAATTTTTCTCAGGAATTGATGTGACTTTGGTGTGACAACCTGTGTGTCATATGAACAAAACACTTCCTGCATAGTATCTGTTCAGTAGCACAGTAAGTTTGAGTGGCATTTGGGACAGAGCGCGCTACCTAGCTAAAGGTTACATTTTTGAAGTTTCTTTCAGACTTTCCCCTCTCCACATGCTTACATGCCCGTATTTGCACCCACGCAAGTCAAACACAAAAGTTCTCATATCCACTTTATCAAATAGCTTTTCAGATGCCTATGTGACTGAATTTCTATATATCTGTACTTTTAGCGTACAGACTCCTAAATCTCTACATGGACAGATATTCACAGAAGTTCAAATGCATGCAGAGAGGTTTCTATCAACAAAGAACAGACATATGCACACATAAGTAAGATAGACTTTTGCTTCAGGGCAAAGTGTATGACCAACCTAGAGGCAAGTGAAGTCCTTGTGTAGGTGTTACGCAAAACTTGCACCCTACTTCTTCCCATCCTTCCTGAATCTTTGACATATGCAGAAACAAGTGTTTAAACCCTACACTTATATGTTCATCTACAGAATTCATTGCCTGCCATTAGATTTATAAGAGAAAGACTGAAGCAGCAACAGTGACACTGAAATTGCTCCCAAGCCCTGTTCAGAAAGAAAAGCTTTAACACGGGGTCATTTCAAAGGATATAGAATAGATTTTAAGGGGTTAGATTAGGTTTTAGAATGAACACAGAAATCTGATCATTTATGACCCCCAACATATCAAGCAGCAAATATTTCAGCAAAAAGAATTTTTATTATCCATGCAGCGGTGACATCTACCTAAAGAAAGTACATGGCCACAATTTCAGGATTGCTCAAGAACACCAGTATCTTTACTATCTTCAAATAGGGCAGTTAGCGCCCCCATTTTTAGACAAAAGATAAAATACAATATAGGAAGTATGTTGCTAAGAACAGCATGGAGTTCACATCTCTTGAGCCCTAAGAGAGTACACCGTCTACTGGTTTTCTAAGCTACCCAACTAGGGACAAACATAAGAAAGTTAAAAGCCATCTATGAGTTAGAGACAAATTCACACACAAGGACGTGAAATGGCTTTAACAGGACTCATCATTTACCTGTTTTAGCCTCAGGTTATACAAATGTCACTGATGCGCACAGGTTAGTTTCCGTTTTTGCTTCAGCCTCTACCAGCTCCCACCGGCTTTAAGGCTGGAGATTCTGCTTAGCTAACTTATATTTCAAATAAATTATTAAAGCATGTGCCAAAAAGCATTACACTTTGTGTACTGGGTTAACAATGAAGTATTGCACGCAAGGGCAGATGCCTGTTTATAGCACCAGATTCAATTCATTAAATATTATGCACTTACTTGCATGGGAGTTTCATACTCTTTCTGTGATGGATTCAATCTGTTCCCTCAATCCCTTCACTCTGCTTTCAAATGCAGGCAGCCACTGCTCCATTACATATCCATGAAACATGCAGCTACAAAGGGAGCTGAGTCAGACAAAGGGGATATAATGGGCCAAATGCTGACTTTAATGGGAGCTGCACAGAGGTTTGGCACATAGTTCAGACATATACAACACACATAGTAAAGGTCAGAAGTTTTAAAAAGCTTTGAGGAAAATAGGAAGATGCATAACCATGTTTTAAGGAGCTACTTTTATAGAATATTTACTGTGCTATTCAATAATTTAAATGTGTGGAAGGGAACACTAGTTGACATAGCAACTGTCACATCACATTACTTGAGCAAACTTATCTATATGGATGCCTTCCTTGAAGGAAAAACATTCCTCCAGATTTCATGCAAACATATGTACTTTGCTTTTTGTTATCATTTTTCAAGTCAACATCTGGTCCACAGTTAAATCCATCCATGCTTCCCCATATTCTCATTTTCATTTTATAATCAACTTTGAGGAACACTATTTCAAATGCAAACATGTTTTGTGAGACCGCATGTTCCTTCACTCTCCTTTCCCAGTCTTGTTGTTCTTTCCAAGACATTCAGTTATGTTCACCTGATCATAAAAGATCAAGTTATTGCCAACATTAAGTTACACACATCACCTGAACCCTTTGAATCCTGATGTATATGATTACAATGATCTCGCAATTGCAAGACTTGATGTGCTTGATCTTGCAATTGTAAGACTAGGTGAAATGGATTAAGACCAATATATTTAAGTTCACAATTAATGGAGTATATACATGCTCAGTTGGGTGGCTTGCCCTGTAAGCACCAGCTTGCTAAACCTCAGTACTTTGATCACTTGCAGTCAGACAGACATATTCAGAGTGTTGCAAGAAGCTGAGAGCCTGTGAAGTACACAATTCCATACCATTACAGGTATTCAGAATATAGTACTGAAAAACACTGAGTTGAATTAGGCAGTAAGCATAATGCAACTGTGATTATGAAATGTCTCCTTTTGCTAGGCAAACATGGATCCCTTCCCAACCCAGGTCTGGATTATATTTTTACTTTCTAGGCTATGCTGGCCAAATGTTCCCACACTGGTGTGCAGCTATTTGAATGAAATGTGCACATCAGGACTCTACACACAGAGTAAAGCAGAAAAATTAAAGCAACATCCAGCTTGGTACTGCTTTTTCCCCAGCCTTCATCTGAATTGCTGAAATGCATCCTTCAGTCACAAACTAAATTAAAGACAATGCTATACGAGAGATGTAATTTGAGTTTGTTTAATAAATATAAAATGTACCACTGCTTTACTTTATCTAAAGTCACCTTTACCTTAATTTTGGCAGTATTTCAGATTGACGACACACTTACAGAGGCTGCTTTTGCCAGATTTCCATCTTGGAAGGAGAATGGTAAATTACCCCAACAAGTAGTTCCACATAACCAAGCCTAGGTCAGCTCTGATAATGGAGCAAGCTCAGAGAAACTACATTAAACTGCATTCTGTAATGTTGACACACCCTGAATAGCTGTGTCCCCCAGTTCCCTGTCTTTACAATGGAATAAAAGCATTTCTCTCTCTCTCCTAAGAGCCTTATTGAAATAAATACATCAAAGCTTGGGAGGCATGCAGATGCTGCAGTAACAGCAACCATTCAAGTATCTAAGATATTTTTCCCGCAACCAATTACATTTTCTTCTACAACTCGAGTTTTACTCAGTGATTTGTTGCAAATGTCTTGTGATAAATGTTCCATGGCATCTAACAGTTATTGTAAATTATTATATACAGCATATAGAAAATGCTGCAATAAGGTATGTTTATTTAGTGTTATAAAGATGTTAATCACCCATGCTATGCTTTGTAAGCCCTTACAACACAATTTACATTCTTATAAAAATATCTGTACAGATATGCTAACAGAACAGAACACTCAGCCCATCAAAAATAAATTAAAAATGCTCCCAACCAAGACCAAGTCCTATGGAAAAGCAACCATACCCATTTTCTCTTTGAAATATGCAGGTCATTTCACACCACAAGCTACGCATCACTTCTGGACAACCCATCTGATCACGATGATCAGATATAAATCTCAGTGTTGGAATCAAACCCTCTTTAACCTATGTTCAAGAATGAAATGCCATCAAACTTTAAAGCTCTTCACAGGCAAACTTGTAGACAGGCTGCTAAATTCAGTATTTTTCCAGAGTCTAAATTACTAGAATTTCAAACATAAATGATTAGATGGACAATATTTTCTTTGGGAACTGTGGGAAAATAAGTATATTACAGTGGATATTTATCTCATAAGTGTTATAGACATCCTTTTACCTATGCAATACTTAACCTTTATAGATGTAAACACAGATGAAGCTGAAAGAGGAAATCCCACCACATATGAACATAAGACATACAAGGCATACAGCTTTCTTACTGAGATTAAGGTACTGCCCAGGTATGTGGTTAACCCAAGCAATTGTCAAGGCTTTGTACAGAGTTCATTTTAGGAGGCGAGGGATGTTGGGGAGCCACCAGGAGAAAAGGTGGAGATGTTGGAGTGAAGCTGAAGGAACCGATGGTGTCAGGGATAGAGCTGGAGAAGAGAACTAAATTGAAGAGGCTTTAGCCAGGGTTTTGGCAGTCATCAGTCAGCAGAACCACCAGAGCAGAGGAAGGTTGTGGCTCTTGGGAGCAATGTGATACAGTCTCAGAGCATCATGTGAGCTCTGGCAGAACCAAGCAATGAGGATTCTAATGCTTCTTGCTGCTTCACTGTCCTAGTTTCAGCTAGGATAGAGTTAACTGTCTTCCTAGTAGCTGGTATGGTGCTATGTTTTGAGTTCAGTATGTGAAGAATGTTGATAACACTGATGTTTTCAGTTGTTGCTAAGTAGTGTTTAGACTAATGTCAAGGATTTTTCAGCTTCTCATGCCCAGCCAGCGAGAAAGCTGGAGGGGCACAAGATGTTGGCACAGGACACAGCCAGGGCAGCTGACCCAAACTGGCCAACAGGGTATTCCATACCATGTGACGTCCCATCTAGTATAGGAACTGGGAAGTGGGGGCGGGGAATTGCCGCTGGGGGACTAGCTGGGTGTCGATCGGCGGGTGGTGAGCAATTGCACTGAGCATCATTTGTACATTCCAATCCTTTCATTATTGCTGTTGTCATTTTATTAGTGTTATCATTATCATTATTTGTTTCTTCTTTTCTGTTCTATTAAACTGTTCTTATCTCAACCCATGGGTTTTGCTTCTTTTTCCTGATTTTCTCCCCCATCCCACTGGGCGGGGGGGAGTGAGTGAGCAGCTGCGTGGTGCTTAGTTGCTGGCTGGGGTTAAACCACGACATTCACTATCCACACCAGGACCTGAGAAGTACACAACTAAACATGCCCTACATACTTACTAGCTGCATCTTCTACTCTGTTTCCAATTGCTTCTCAGTAAAGCACCTCTACCCAGTGTATCCTGGGATATCCTTGGCTGCCTTTCCACATTGGACTTCAGCAATGTCCAAATTAATTGCAAGAGGAAAAATCAGTGGGCTATGTTTGCATTAGCAAGACTAACACTAATAAAACTGAATTCAGAGAGCAAAACATTTGGTGCAGAGAACCTGATGTTCACAAATTCTAGCCTGGTGCTGAAAACTAAAAGCCCATTGGAGGTTGGGGCACATCAGTGTTCTTCTGGAGTGCATCCTCTAATTTCATTTCAGCCAAAAGTAATCCACACACTCCGAGACTGCTCCTTGATATGAACCGAAGCACAATACATGGGGACAACCAGGAAATTTGCTTCTAAGATCACTCCTGGTGTGAAGTAAAACTAAAATGCAGACACACTGGACAGCACATGAGAAAGATAAGAGATCAACTACAGCAAGACTGTTTGCCTCTCCCATCTGGATGAGACTTGAGTTAACAAGAAAAGTGTAAAGCTCAAGGGAGGGGAAAAAAAAAAATCATGCAACCTGTTTAGTGTTTTAATTTTCTGCCCATGTCTTTAACTAACAATGACTGAGTTAATAAGTACTGCTTTTCTCTGAAGGAATTGGTTTTGAAAAAATTTGATCTGTTCACTAGTCAGAACAAAAGGTCACATACGTAACCAAATCCAGATGGACTTGCCACTTTAACACAGTCTGCTGCCTTAAGAGTCAATTCCAAATCTGTTGAACTGTGGGAAAAATATTTGGACAAAATACTTCAAATGTATATATCCATATGTATAGGTATGCACCACATATACAAACACCCCAGCACTTTAGAGAACTAATGAAAATTTATTAAAACTCATCTAAATAAAAAAATCACATCAGTCAGTCAAATTTGATGTGTGTAGGAAGGCTGGCCACATGTTTATAGCATATAAAATCCAGAAACAAAGAACTTCCAGTAAAATCCTTTAAATCATACTTTTAAAAGGAAATATTAAAAGCCAGATGATGTAGGCTCTACTTAACTAACTAGACTTACTGATCTCTGTGAGACTGTTTCTGTGACTATGGGCTGGTGACTCAAGCTAAAGTTTTGCAAGGGGGTCACAGTAGTCAGTCAGTCTGTTGTTTATAATATAATAAGGTGTTTATTCTGCTAAGTTTAAGCTTTTAATGTAGACAGCTATCATATAATTTAGGCTCCCACGTGTACTTGTTTGACCTGTTCCTGTGGGAAATCATTTTTTCCTTGTGTACATGTACTTCATTAATACTACTTGTTCCTAATATTATTAGATCATTTAACTGAATATTTGTGCCAAATGCACTGTTTTCACCTGCATTTACTTAATAATTCTTTATTTTTGCATTGTAGTTGTTACAGATCCCCATTCCTCTTGTGAAGCCTAAACTAACTTAATGCTGTTTTCAACTATGTTCCTTTGAACATGAGTCAGTAGGTATGCACAACTGCACTCACAGAGCAAAGTTTGGCCTCCAGTGTAGACACTTCTCTCCATTATCACACCACTGCCTATCTCGCTTCAGAAAAATGTTAATGGAATATATAAATTAATGTCAGGAAATTAATTATATACCAATAGTATATACCAATAGTCTATACCAATACCAGAAAGTCTTTTCACTACACTTGTACCTTGGAAAGGTCTCCTACCTTCAGCTATGTGAATTACAACCCATTAGCAAACGTCCAATTGAGATTGTATGTAAAAGGAGCTGGAAAACTTTGCAGAGTTCACCTCTAACCACAGATTATTTTAATCTGGTTTTTGTTCTTATGAAGAAATTTCCTGGTAACAGGGTTTGAACTGAACAATGAACACTTAGTTATACTAATAGTATCTGTTCTAGGAGTGTAAGATCATTACCTGATACACTTCTGAAATGAACATGGAGTGCTGAACTTTTGTCTTGCCTTTGTTGTATTACTAAGAATACTATTAAAGCCTTTCAGGCATAATTTATAGTTTATCCTTTCAAAACAAACAAACAAAAAGTATGTTTTTAATGACAGATGTCATTAGTTTCCTGCCACCTTTGGAAGCTGAAAGTTTAAGAGGTTTCATGTGTTCTGTATTCCTTAAGTGACACAGTGGGTCAATGCATTGGTTCATGTCTTTGCCGTAAATGTTCCAAAAATTCTATAGCCCATCGCTTCACAACAGCTTCAACACTCCTCATTTAATCTAGATGGGTCACAGCCTGGGCTTTTGGTATTATGCAACTTGGAGTCAAGTTTCCGTTAATGACAGTGGTATCAAGAGTTGTTACTTACACATTTGCATTTTTTCACGTTCCATAGTCAAAGACACTTCCCTAAGAGAGTAAGTAGGAAGAAATCAGGCTGTCTGTAGATACTGCAATCCTGATAGCAGGAAGATAAAACTTAGATACAATTATTGATCAAATCTTAATAAGCTGTTGATACTCTGAACAGTGACTCATGAAACTGAAACACCAGTAAGCATGTGCTGACTTCTACTGCTTGTAACACAACTGAAGTTTATCCCTGTCAGGCTGACACATGGCTGTGTTAGGAAAACACCAACATTACTAGCAGTAGGCAAGGCAAAGATGGTAGAGTTTAAAGAATATCTTGGGAGAACTGCCAAATAAAAAGGATTTAACTCAATTCCTGTGCATGGTCTCACTCCAAATTTACCCCTCACACACCAGTACTGGAAATAGGAGGCAATTAAACCTAAGACTGAAGATTTCAAAAAGTAAAAATAATATGAATAAGAATCAGTAAAACCTAATACAATTTTACATATATATTTGCCCTTGTTTAAGGATTTCAGAATTCTGTCCAAACTATAATGCATTAATTTCACATCATCCTGAATTAGAAAAATGTTACCCCATTGAACAAACTCAGAAAGAATAACACATTTACTCAAGGTGATTTTTCAGCTACCAGCAGAGCTTTGCATAGAATTTAAAAGCCCTGATTGTCAATCCTCCTTTCTAATCAGTAGCCCACCAACACAAATCCCTGACAGGTAAACTGAATCCAGTTCATATTCAAAACAAAACCCAAAATATTTAAATATATAAACAAGCAGACCATCTTAAAAGCAAAGAAAGTGCAACTACTCAAATTTCAAAATATTTTGACCAATTCTAACCTGTCTCTTTATCCTTCGGATCAGTTAACAGCAACATTTTGCAAGTAGGATTATTTCGGTAGAGAGGGACAAAACACACACAGGAATCTTCAAGTTTAACCTAAAAAACAAACAAGCCCTGTAGCTGTTTGTACTGCAAAGCTCACGAGAAGTATTTCATGTATTAGATGCACTTATGTTTTACTAACATGCATGCTATAAGCTTAGCACAACACCCTCTCAATCCTGAACTTCAAGGCACTGAAACATACATAATATTATCAGTAAGTAATGTTAATTTAAAAGAAATCAAGCTACTGAAGTTAGTGAAGACCTTAATGCTGACTTACTATGATTAGTACATAACCTGGCTTTGAACACTGTTACATGCAGACAAATGGTGTTATGACAGACCAAACGCATCAAATAAAAACAAATACAACTTGCACTTCTTACAGCATCGTCCAGCTGAGTACTTGTGGTGTTTTGCAAACAATGAATTAAGCCTCAGGGTACAGGGAGTATCACAGCATTAGGGCAGTGCCTGGGCAGTTTATCTGTGAGGCACAGGGAGGGTAGATAATTGGCACAAGGTAGTTATGTTGAAGGCAAAGCTAAAATCAAAATGCAGCTCTCAAGCTCTCAGTCTTAGACTAAACTTCTAAATGATGTGACACAAACACAAAATTACTGTGCTCAAACAGCTCTATATGCATAGAAATGACGATTTCCATATGAATATTGCAAATGCTCTCATGTAAGTTTAGGTACAGGCAAAGAGCGTGCATAATTTAGCACAGTATGTACTGTACTTTCAAAAATCTGGTCCATTGTGTATGTGTGGGCGTGCCTCTCTAATTGCACCCATTTGTCAGTTTGCTATGAAACTCAAATCAGTCATGTGATACATTTAATATTTCTTGGTGCATGGAATGAGTAGTATGAATATGGATTATTCAAGATGACTTTAAGTTGAAACTAGTGTTCACTAGTTTATGAGCACCAGAATCCTGGGACCCTCTATGCAAACACTGGACTCCAGGAAAAAAACTGAAAACTGCCTGAAATCTGTATTCATGAGCTTCCCAAAAATCTCAGTATGTTCTGGGGATTCAGTCATTCTTTGCATGCTTCAAATATAACAGCATTGATGTCATTATGGCACCTGGGAGCATTACTATAATGAAAAGGCCAGCACTATTTCCAATACTGCTATGATCGTTACTTTGTTTTATAAGGTAATGTGCACTTTCACAGGTGCTAACAACATTAACATGAGCCAAGCATAGCTTTCTGTGTATGAATGCTGCCAATTGATGGAAGCTGAAATGTGCTTCCATCCTGACTTGCAATAATCCTTGCTATTTGTGTACTAAATGCTTGACCAAAGACCATACCATACCAAAAAGAAGTTCTGTGACCCGAGCAAGTAGGCTGACAGCTACTTAACACTTGCTAAATAATTATTCTTGGTTGCCAGTCCTGCCACTTGAAACCTGCTTTAATTCAGATGCAGAGAAAAAAAATACACCTGGTAACTGCAGCCATTATTCAAACTCCAAAATCCTCATCCTTCAGGTTGTAGGTATATAATAGAGATTGTTAACTGAGATGTTCACTGGGGATGGACCTTCACCTTATCACATTTAATTTATTTTTAATTACAAAATATCAACATTCATCAAACTATTTATCATACAGTATAAGAAAAAAACAATACAGCAAGAACATTACTGTTACTTATGGCCTTGACTAGCTGTCTGACTGCAGATTAGATTAGAGCTGAATTAAATGAATGCAAAGAGAAATGTGTTGCTATGAGACTCAAATCAGTCATGTGATATATTTAAGGTCTGATGACAAGCCACAAAATCAAGACAGTTCTGAATCAAAAGCCAGAAGACCAACTTTAACTGATCTCACTGTGTCTAGCTATTGCAGGAATACACACAGCACTGCTTGGGATTTAACTTACCCTCCCTTCTAATGGGACAGCAAATGAGCCTCTAAAAGTACAACCAGGCATGAAAGGCTGAGGTAAGGACACAGAAGCCCTAAACTGGGGGATCTTTGCGTTTTCAGGTTTGTTTGTATTTAACCCTACATGATCCACTAGAGGGCATTAAAAGAGTATTTAAAGCTGGTTATATTCACGGCTCGAAGACGAAGCTATCCACCCAAAACAGCGTTTTTCTGGAAACTACTGCATATTATTTTCCTAAATTGTAGAAAAGCCACCGTATTCCAAACATTTATTTCAAGTAATCCACTTACTGGTTTGATAGTACAATAATAGTTAGCCCAGCACACCTTATATGATCTAGAAAATGCCCAGAATGAAAGGTTTCGTAGGTTGACTGAAGTCAGAATTTTTAATAGGCCTGCTCAGTCATCTCCAATGCATTCCCGCTAGGTGGCTCAGGAATGGACCCTAAAGCATTGGCACCTACAGTATTTATACCATCTATCAATCACATCTGATCAGAATTCCTTTGGGAGAACCCATATTCAAAATTATCAATATAAGTGCTGGAAAGAATGGAAACAAAAGATAGACTATTACACAATATCTGTGTAAACTGCACAGTAGAAGCAGAATACAGAGCTGTGCCATGGTATAAACATCTAGCAAACTCACTTTTGATTCAGCCCTGTAAGGAGGCAGGTCAAGATGCAAAGTTCAGCTAAGTACTTCAAAGACTCATCCACACTCAGAGGGTTTTAGACTTGTAGTTTAAGCTTACCTCTCATTTGCAGCATGCAAACTATTTGAAATAATGCAGAATTTGCTGATTTTAAGAGACTTGTAATCCAGCCACACCAGTTCATCCCTGTTCACAGGCAGACTATGAGCACAACCAACAAACTAGCTTGCAAGTATCTAACTTGCCGTATGAAAAACATCAGCCCATTACCTCTTCTCCTCCAGGGATCGAAAAAATATCAGGAGTGGATGACGATTTCTTCAAGAGTTTTTCATAGTATGTTTCAGCATCTACTTGAAGAACCTCTGGATCTCCTGCTAAGGTATCTACCAAATAAAGGCAACCTGTAGTTAAAATAAAACACAAGATATTTTTACTTTTTAAATGAACTAAGAAACAAGAATTTTTAACCGGCAGTTTCCTGAGCAACTGCTTTTTGTAGCTGGGCCCTTACTGTTCCCATTAGAGCCTTTTCTATAATCCTAGTCTAAAATAGTAAGGCTGGTAAAAACCTATCTACATGTTATTTACCTCTTGACATGCAATTTTACAAAGTAGAACCATGACAGCATCAAATCACATTTGTCTCCTTTGAATTCAACAAGCACAGTCTCAAATTTCTCCAGGTGTAAGTAAATTGCTTTAAAGCTGGAAGAGCAAAAAAAAAACTTCTTCAAAACACTGCCTGAGTTTTAGTACTGTCCAAAAATACAACAGGAAAAGAATTCCAAAACTTCCACTCTTTCTTGGAAGACTGCCCCTTTATGGGTCAGTCCATGATCTGTTGCATATTATTAGTTTTCTCTTTCTCTTTTTTGAGTAACTTCAGTTGGGCACAACAATGAAATAATGTAAAAAAATATTAAAATATTCACCTACATAAAAGTTCCCAAAATAGTAACCATCATCTTTTATGCAACATAACTTTTAATCCATGTGACTCAATGCTGAAGGGTATTCATGCAAGGTATTTGTTAATCGCATGGAAACAAAAATTACATACATCTGATGCCTGTAACCGAAGTGCAAAGTCCAACTCGGTGCTCATGAGGAACCAAGCAACCTCTTTCTGGCATAACAAACCAGACTGATTGGTAGCTCATCACTAGCTCAAGATAAAGAACATCAGAACAAATGCGTTAGCAGTCCAAATAGCATTCTGCCAGTCTTCTATCATAGGAAGGAAATAATTTCAATTTAAGGGGCTTTCAATCAACATGCTACACTTGCAACTCTTGTAAACCCCAAACTGAAGACAAAATCTTCTACAACACTGCTATAGTTGGAATCTTAGTTCTGAATCCTCCATTTTTAATCATGGTTTGCTCTCACATGGCAGCTCCTGTGACCCAAGTTTAATGTGAAAATAACTGCACTGATAGTAAGTGCAAAGTAAACGGCTGAGACAATGAACAGTCTTACAAGGGCCATTGCAAGAACTGTCTGTATTAAGATTCAGAAACTATGAATCGTAAAGGACTATATTGAAAATGATACCTCTCCATATAAAAGTAGGAGCATGGGATTTGCAGTACCAGGTCAGACTATTCACCCATGGTCCCACCATTCTCCCTCTGGCAGTGATCACTATCTGATTCCTCAGCAAAGGGGTAAGAAACTATGAGTGATAATTCACCACCACCCTGCACTGCTTAAAATGCTTTAAACACTATTTTCCTGCCCTTTGCAGCCAACAGCTTACATCCTGAGGCTTGACAGCAAAGCTATGTAGTCAGGATGCTGAACAGAAGCTACTCTGTAAATGGTTTTCATAGTGTGTTTGTATGTGGCAAAATGGGAGAGAAAACAGCATTGCAACACTGGCAAGTTGAGTCACATTATAAAATCCCAGCCAGTACTTAGCAGTGGCAGTTTTCTTCTGCAGCAGCCTTCCCTTGTGTACTGTGTAACACCATCAAGCAAAGAAGCCATATAAGGGAAAGAAATTAAAGATTATTAAAAACTTTAGTAATTTACTGAAGTAAATTTACTAGTAGATTAATTCTTTGCAAAAGAGTAGCATGTAAGACTTAAGTTTAGCACAAAGAAAAATATTGGCCATGCTAATAAACTGTATTCATGAGATGCTGCTTACAAGGCTACATCCTGCCATTGTTAAGCCAAAGCAACTTAATAAGCACAATCATGTTTTCTCCTCACTGAAAGAAACAACTAGTACCTTCAAAGTTACATTAGCTTTCTGGTATGTAATATGCTTGTATTCTAAAGTAATAGTGATCATTTGAAGGGTGAAATAATGCCACAGATTAAATAATGAGGCATTAGAGAAAACTTCTGAACAACTTTCCATGGAAGTAATTTTTTTCTCTAAAAAATCCTTTTAGATTTTCAGTTAACTTGTCTTTCCTGTGTAATACTCTGAAAATGTCCAAGTGAGTTAGGAGCACATATTCCAATAAAGGGGAAATCCAAAAATTTTTCATGAAGAAAACAAATCTGTCTCAGCTTCTGTATATAAAGGAGACGGGGGGGAGAGAGAGAGTGAGAGTGAGGTTCCTTTAGGGACAATATGGAACAGAAGCCTAAATTTAGGTACCCTGGAGTGTCCTCAAGAAGTCAGTTGTGCTAAGGCTGGCTTTTGAGAACATGCTTCCAAAACTTGCACACACATGCACATACCACGAATACTGTTCAGCTACCATAGGCAGGAGAAAAAACACTAGTTTGAAATTTTTTTTTACAGTAACTAATGTGTTTCCCAGTTTTCCCCAGTACAAAGTGAAGGAATTATATTTGCCCTCCTGTATATGTCCCTTTTATGCTTTTTTTGTATACAGAAACAAAAAAAACCTCGAGAAAGTCTAACCGTAACTATTGTTATTAGGCATTTGACTACAAAAATAATTATTGCTGGCTAACAGGATGTTATAAAGGTTCCAAAATCAAATGCAAAATAATCTGTTAACTTTGCTTTAAAAGAAAAGCAGCACTATTCTCCTGTGAGTGCTTCAGTCTGAGGCCCCTATCAGCATCTTGGGATACCAAAATCGTGAAGTTCCAAGGACAGCCTTTTAACCTAATTTGAATTACAGGATTTCATTCGAATTTGATCTTACCTAGCGGCAACAAAAGAACACACTGTAGCAGCCAATCTGCTAGACACCCAGTGAGCACTTCTTTCAAAGGGGCGGTGTGCACAAAGGGTTACCATCTGGGGGAGAGAGGGAGGGGGAAGCGAAGGGGGGCCGGAGGGGTGAGTCATAAAAAGGGGGCCTCTTGCTGCAGCCACAGAGGAGGGACCATAAACCATAAGGAGAATAAATTTAGAACGGGAGGCCTACTGCATTAGAGGGATTCCTGACATTCACGCTGAAGTCGCTGACATCTTCAATAGCCAAAGCTGGTAAACAAGGTCAAGACATCATCTAGGCGGATTCTACAGCAGCAGTTACAATGAAGGGTTTGCAGACAGGTACCAGACCTTGTCTTTTACTAGGGCACCGGCATTCAGGGCAAAGGAGGAGGAAGTGTATGCAATTTCACTGAAAAAAAACTTACCTAGAGATAAATAAATGAGAAATCTGAATGGGCATATTTCCATTTCAAGCATACAGAATAGATTTTAAAGCAAAACCTAACACTGGTTCTGCTTCTCCTCTCTTTTGTTTCCATGGAGCAGTCTGGGCCACATTCTCAAGCGAGGATGTGTAAGTGCATCTCATCTCACTCTAGTGATCTGTCATCAATTTGCACTAAGAATCTGATCTTTAAAGTGAAAATCTACAGCTAAAACCAGCTATACAAACAAGAAGGCACTGCCCATACAACTCAGTCATCTTTATGAGATACTACCCTCTGGCACCTATAAGGTACCTCAGCCTAAAACATGACACAACTGGGCCAATAAGGCATAAACCAAGGCCCCTGTTTCAGTCCTGATCCCTGAACTCAGCTTTTTCTAAACCCACTGCTGTTCCACCTCTGATTTTCTCCAGAATACAGAGCTGAATTTTATGGTGGTTTCATGAAGTGGACAAATATCCTTCTTGAGAGATAAAAGTCAGACAAAGTTCACTCCACTTATGATCCAAAAAGATCAATATGTGGGAATCCAGATAGATCTGATTAACATGCTTATGTTCTGCGTCAGGTAGATAAATAACAAATGCAATCACAAAATAGAAGACAATATTCTACCTTGAACTAGAAATTAATTTTTGTAGATTAGAGACAGACCCCCATCATTACAGATTCAGCAAGAATTCCATTCTGTCAGTTGAAGCAAGCAGGAAATATTTTTCCATGGGCAAAATAATTTATTCTCAATACAAGAGAAAACACATGGTGCACACACTTGTATGTGAAATTCCAGAAGTGAAACTACAGACTGATGTAACGCCTGAAGGTAAATGACATGCTTCAATCTAATCAGATATTCTGAAGATTCTTTTTGATGATCCTTCTATATCCTCTGCCACTAAACCCTGTGCCATAATAGAAATAATTTAACTAGAACATAGATAACCACAGACTTATCTCATTAATATAATGATATGGCAATTCAAATCACCATTATATCCCTCAAGCTCTCTTTCACAAGACTAGTCATTTTAGTACCTATATATTAGTTTTACTATTTTGCCATTATCTAAAAAATCAGTTACAACTTGGGACAATCAACTCTGTCTCTTTGTAAAGATGTTTTAAATACTCATTTAAGTTTCAAATTAACATGTACTGCCAATATACTTAAGTCCTTTTTGACCATGAACCCAATACACAATTTATTAAACAAGAGATATTTGCTTTCATTGTTAAGAATTTTCTATTCCTGCATTCATGTGTAGCTTATTAATACTGTTTCCTTAAGCCAACAAAGTTGGTGATGCGGTTTTTTCAGACTAGACACACCACTGGGTTGATTAAGATGCATTGAGGTATTGCTGGTACTCCCAGGGAAGACTTACTTGTTGAAAAGCCCATTTCAGAGATTTGTAAGGGCATTTAGGATGCAGCCAGATTGTAAAGCAAAATACATCAACCTCACCGTAGATGAAGCATGAAAAGTGTTATGTCTGAAGTGAATTAATCATTTATCCTACAACTACTTTTTCATGTTCTACAAACACAGAGAATGATACTACATGCATCCATTAAGAATTGTATGTTTACAGAAGAGCCATCAGTCACCACAGGATTTGTATCTGAACTGTGCTTCTTTGTACATTTGTGCAAATTTGTGCATAATTTTACATGTAAAAATATGTAAAACACTTAAGTCTGATTTCTAGTGGTGCAGAAACAAGATAGATAAAAAGAATTCAACATTTCTAACTTTCAAGTTTCATTATTTTTTATTCAGTTTTGCCATTTCTAATGCTTGCAATAGCAGTACTGGTTTTATTGGCTTTATTTTCATGCCAATATATTTCACAATAAAAAAAAAAAAAACACTTCAGCAGGTTTTAACTGTTTCTGACAGTATTGTGAGGGTTTTTTGTCCAAGAAGTATTTTCCCTTTTTTTTTTTTTTAAATCAAAAACCACTCTGCAATATGAGACAAACATGTGCACCAACACAAAATGACAGTATATGATGTCAATATTTAGGAGGGAGTGTTCTTGTAATTAAACGAGGCAACTGAGACCAGAACTCCTAAGATTTCTTCTTAATGCAGGTGTATTTTTGTGGCCCCCAACAAATCACTTCATCTTCTGCCTGGTTTCTTATCAGTTAAGTGTATGTCTTATCTACCACTTCAAAAGGGTGTGACATTTTCCTTATCAGTGCCTCTGAAGTCACAACATAAGAAGACAAAGAAGTCATATAACATAAAATGTTCTCTGTTCTCCTGTGGACTGTCACTGCCACACTATGGCAGTACAACCATGACAGCATCTAGGATCTAAAAATAACTTTTTTTGCCCTTCTAAATAGTGCACATATAACGAAAGTGCTTTCCATCACTCCCACAGGAGTGTGAGCCCTGTGTTAAACAGCAGTGCCTAACATCAACTCTTCTCCTTTCCTTCCAATGAGCTTGAACAACTCTACGCATGTGGTTATCATTAGACAACCATATTTCTTTAACCTTTCAAAGGAAGGAAGAGGTCTGTGGCACGTTCCTGGGAGTACATGCAGAACCTGACTCTCATATCCTGAATTTAATTGAGCAAGTACATGTTAAAAACCCAAGTTCTAGTGTAAGTGAAACTTCAGTATCATAACAACGTGTGGTGGCAACGGAGCTAGTGGGCAAACACCGTGGTGTGATATCTGTCCAACATGGCAAGGCAGCTCTTAACCACATGCTGTGCATCATTAATGAAAACAACGTTCTTTCCTACTGCATTGCTTTTCAACATTACTAATAGAGCAATAGCTCTTGGAACATAAAGGATGAAAAAAATGCATTGGCGTTAACAGTTTTCTATGTTTTGATCCAAAAATGCCATTTATATATTACTTACTATTCTATCACAGTTCAAATGGCAAGAAGGGCTTCTGAAGACAAACTAAATACAAGTTTCTGTCTGTAAATAATTTTCTGCTGTGGAATCAATAAGTGAAGGCAGAAAGGAAATAAATAATCCTAATCCCATTCCCAATTAAGAAACCAGACAGATTAAATAGATTAATTCAGCTGTAGCTATACATGTCATTACTGCAAGTTCTGTCACTCAACTGGAAGGCAGACCAAATGTTAGGCATCTTAAATGCAGGATGCTTTCATATTAGCCATCCCATTCCTGCTAACACATTTTTACTACTGATTTCAGAAAAGGGAAGAAAAAAGCTTTAAGTATTCACATATATTTAGCAGAATGTAGATGAGCAAAGGCAGAGACTAGACAAACCTAACTCTGAAAAAGGTCAAACACCTTCGATTTCCACTCACTTCAATGAGCTCTGAAGGCTCTCAGAACCTCATATGACTGGGGTCTATAAAACATATTATTTATTTTCCAAAACTTAAAGTAACTTATGAAATAGAAAAAAATTAGACAAGGGAATTAAATAATTGATTTAATTATTTAGCTCTTTTTTGAAAAATACCTAGATGAAACCACATTATTTAAAATGTTTTCAAAGCTAGAAAAGCAAGTGCATATTGAAGGGATGACATAATGGCAAGTGTGTATTAAAGGGATATTTCCTCCACTCTAACCTGCAGTACTGCCGTACCAAAAGTTCCAGCAAACAGGTTCCAACTATATCTGTTTTTCCTCAGATGGATCTTGAGCAGTGTTACACTTACAAAAATAAAGCCACACCCAACTCATAATACAGATAAATCAAAATACATCTGTGTAAACAGGCTACCCCCTGTCCTATTATACACAGAATGCACATCTGGACTGGCACGTTTTGCACAAAGTTCTAACCCAATGTAATTGAAAAAAGCTGAGGTATTATGGCCCAGAAACAGAATTTATAAATAAAAACTGTAGCATACTGTTAAACCATGGAAGTGCTACCAGCTGTAACTATGGCATATCAGGAATTCATACTTCTGCACATTTAACTCTCTTTTTCACAGAGCTTAGATGTAAAAAAGAAGGAGGGACCTTACAGAATAACTCAGAGAAGATGTAGTCCTGAAGAAAAGGGACATTCAGGATTGTAATTAATTAAGGCTTTAAGGTTCATGTTCACATCAGGTTTTCCTCAAGGAAATTCCACTGATTCAGTGGGATTGCTGCTAATACCTCTGAACCTGTGAACATCAGAATTGAGTTCTTAATATGTACTGCTCTTCATACAACCAAGAAATGGGCAGAAAAGTTCCTGGAAAAGTCTAACTTCAACTACTGAAGGCAGTGGTATGGATTTTCTTGCATATGTAAGAAAAAAATCTAAATTTGTCAACTTAATTATTTGTCTACCCCCTAAACCAAATAAAATATACAAGAAAAATATACAAGTTTTCCAGAATGACTGTGTCCCTATCAGCGGCTTTTTCCAGCAATTATGTCAGTGCTACATCTCATTTCATCATACCCATAGCCGAAATAGCTATGCCAGCAGAAGTTCATAGTCCAGGCCTGACCTCAAATTAGAGTCTGACTTGTAAAATCTAAGCAAAGAAGAAATAGGAGGCCCCGAATGACACTGAAATATATCACTGAAGTATCTTCATTATTCAAAGAAGCTGATATGAAAGGAAAATGACAGAGAAGATTCCATGAACAGCAGTAGAGCCTTTATGAATCACAAGTTCAAATGTAGATAGTGGTAATTCAATCCAATTTTACAAAAATGGAAGAAAGGAAGGACGATGCATTGGTCAAATGTCATCCTATAACTTAAGGAAGAAGAGGAAGACAATGTCTCCCATAGTGATAAACAAGGAATAGTGAAATGGCAGGGAATGACAACTGAGTTTGGCAAATGATCTAGCATGAAGATGATTTCATCCCACGGGGAGAAGCCAGACAGACTGACAGTTAGGACAGTTTCAGAAAGCAGCCATATTTTAAGACCAAGGAGCATTTAAAATTATTACTGAAACACTCACTATCACAACCTGGCACCAGGGCTAGCATTTAAGTACCACATTAAATACATTTCCCTATTACTACCATCATTCAAAGCAGGTATGGGAAACCTAACGCTGCACTATGCATGGCCCTTATCTTCATGTCATACAAACTATGGCAGTATGTGTGGCATGCCAAGAGTACCTGAAAGCCCTGGTTTGCTATCAGAAAGGACAACGTTCCCCAAACAAACGAAGTAGCGATGAAAATATGAGACAACTGTCTAGGTTTTCAGGGATACCAGTTTCAGATATCACATACTTTTGAGCTGCAAATGCTTTACATCTGACAAATCTACTGCTCCCACCAGTAGAGTGCGTAAGTCTGCCTAAGAAAGCCCAGCAGCCTTTCTCCAAATTACTTGCAAGGAGCAATTTGTACAGCCAGAATAATCTCAAAATAAAGCAATTAATTTGAGGAAAAAAAAAGGAAAGAAACAAAAAAATCCCTTCCCCCAGTAATTCCCACTTTGCTAAATTTATTATGCAGCTGCAAATTAATACGTCACCTGCACTAGCTATCACAAGCCTCTTAGCCTGTCTCAGAACTTGCTTTAATAAACAGCTGCAAGTAGTGGAGGAAATATGTAAACATCTCTCTTGTTTCTCTGTGTCATTGTGTCAGCTGTTCTACATGTCTTTGAAGGTGCTCCAAAATCAGCATGGCTCTGCTTTTCCCTTTTTTCTCCTTTTGGGAGGAGGAAGAAGCAGAGAAGGAAGGATAGGCTGGCAACAGAGGGCTAACTGTTCTTGCTGTGCTCTTGACAGTAAGGCTGAGAGTGTTCAAATTCAGTTTACACAGGCTCTTCTGTAAGGACAAAAGGAACCACTGCTGGTGGTTAAAAATGCAAAAGGTTTTGATTGTAATGGTTTGACAATCAGCCAAAGATATTACTAGGGGGGAAAACACAGCAAGGCAGCTATGACCAGAAAGGGAGAAACAAGGAAAAACACATGGCTTGACTTCAGAGCAGAAAATTGACTTAGGCTTTGCATAAATGACAGCATACCTCCAAGCTTGCCTGATCCACAGTCTGCCTAGAATGAGAACATGAAGTCTAAAAGCAGAGCCTATTAAAGGCATAATGTTTCTAAATGGCATCTGTTACGTACTAATAAGCATTACTTAAAGGACACAGGCCTTAAATTGCTACCAAACGTGCACTTATCTGAAACTGCTGCAAGGCAATCATTACAAAAATGTCACATGACACCATGGCAATTTGAATAATATAAAATGTTTTTATTTAGTTTGGCTTGAAATCATTACACAGAAAAAATATGGAGGCACTTTCTGAGATTTTGAAACTGTGCAACTTCACAGGAATGAAACACTAGCAAGAATTACATCAGCGGAGCCATTTGCCATCTGTTGTCAGTAATATTATAAAGACCAGCCACCAGACAGCAGTTTCAAAGGTTACAAGCACAACATTTTTAAGCATCCACAGACCTCTCAGTAACTGAGCAGGACACAGTTTACTTCAGATATGTGTAACCTGAGGGTCTGCCAGTCATTTTGCAAAGACAACACCAGAACTGTGAATTGCTACGCAAAGTGTTTGGGAGTTTTTTAGTATGCAACCATTATACAATATGGAAAATACATACCAGCCTGTTCTACGTAGGTTCTTTGAACATACAACCATAATGTCTGCATACCTCCCACCTGCAAATTTAAACTGGCTAGACTTTCTCTTGTGTTGTTTGTTTTCTTATACTTCTTCCCCCAAGGGAAGGAGTGTATTCACTGCAGTGCTATTATGGAAAGGGACTCAGGTTTGTTAGCTGGGTTTTAGACTGTATTTTTTCTTTGAAGGAAGTAGTTAGGGTTTTGTTTCCTGTGTTCTTTCCTTCTAGACCATAACTAGACTTTAATATACTTATGTTAACGAAAGCAAGGTTTCAGTAACTTGCCTTACCTGTAGCATGGAAAGCAAGGAGATTATGACAGCCCTTACCTCTTAGATACACACACTCCTCAGTCCGAGTAAAATTCTACCTGTTCCACACGTGAGATTTTAGTTATATTGAAGGAGTATGGTCGTTGATGAGTCTCATCTTAGAGCTCTGAGTAGCTTTTCTATGTGGGGGGACCACATTCATGATATATAGCGCCTATACACTACCTGAATTTTGTGGTTCCACCTTCCAGGCTGTTGACCTCCCGCCTGTAAACTGATTAACATGGATTTCATGGAGGGCAGCGAGATTTCCATCTTGCTAGAGAGAAAGATGGAAATTTAAGGCTTCATTGATGCAATTGTTAAACCAGACATACAGGTTTCTCATCTGGTAACTATTTCTCAGGCTCTAGAGTCATATATACATTGTTATTCACTGAATGTCCTTCCTAGCCTTGCTGTTACATGGTTAACACATGCAAATCTGACTTTTGAAGTGCTTAAAATAAAAAAGGACTTGTGACAAGGCTGAATTTAAAACAAGAACCTCAAGTTCTAGGTCAACAGCTGGCCTACTTTTCAACACTAAGGTTTGCCTAGGACCTATAAAGGGGCTCAGAAACCTGGAAGCATAAGCAATCTTGCCCTGTGAACAACAGTTACAGGAACAGACCACAAGACCTAGTTGTAGCATCTCAATCACAGCACAACGTAAGACTGAGAAGCACCATTTGCACAAGAAGAGCTAATGGCTGATTCCAATATGCTCTTATAGTGTGCTGTATGTTCATATTTATTTTAAACATAGGTATAACCAATGAAATAACTAAGCCAAAACTCGAACAATACCTTAAAACAATACCAGGTGTCCCAAAAGAGGAAGGGGATGGAAGAACTATTCTAAACATTCAATTTGAATGTAGACATTAACTGAAGTGCCCAACAGTACAATGTTTGCCTGGACATGAAAAACCACGTCCCATCATTTAGAGATATTTTATTTAAAAACATCAGCAGAATTGAGAGTCTTCCAAAAAAAAAAACCCAATAGCATTATTACAAATGTTTGACTTTCATAAGTGGCTGATAGGAAGGATTAAATAGAGCGATCTAACTACGGCACATTTAGCCATGAGCAGCTAGAGGAACTAATGAACAACATCATTATTTTACTGAAGGGGATGAAGTAGGTGCTTTAGATAAATGGCAGCAACTTAAAATGTGTTTCAGAAGATAAATTCACTTTCTCTACATTTACCTGCTAGCGTGACAAATTAAGAAAGAAGAGTATAAAAACAGGGCAGGAGGGAAAGCAGTGCAAAAGCTAACTGAGGTGATGCAATGGGCCCTTATCCAAACAAGTGCGTGAATAGAGATTCTTGGAAGTGCTCCTAGTCAAATATAAACCAAGAACACTACACATGCCAGACTCCCTTGGAAATCCACAGTGGAGCATGTGCAGAAGATCCACCTGTCCTAAAATCAGCTCCCTTACCAATCACTAGGAGCACTGCCATTTGGGAGCTAGCATAATGTCTGTTCATTTCAAAGCAGTGTAAGTCCACCACGTACTGAGTGGCTGAGTTCTCTCTATTGGCCTCTGCTGGGCAGAGCAGCTCTGCATACTGTCAGAAACGCTAGTAAATTTAACTTCTGCTGAAAGGAGATGAAGGGTGAGTGGTTTTCTCCCCAAAAAATTCATCATTAAAGACCACATATTTCTTGTTCTACAGTCAACTCGTGATCAGCAAAGGAAGTTTTTACTGAATGCTCTTTAAAGAAAGGGTAAATACTCTGCAGCATAGAAAGCCTTTTATATCTCATCTCTACACCAAAACAATCCAACTAATTATTCTTCTGTGGTCAAGAAGCAACATGTTTACTGCTCCTTTTGTCCCTGTTAAACCATGCTTTTACTCAGTTAGAGTAAACGCTTGCTGATGCTGCCTGAGATTTGGCTTTAAAAATGTAGACACGTTTTTACACAGTATTCCCTCCGCTCTTTAGTAGTTCTTAAGTCCTTAGCCACTCAAGTCCCAAACTCATGCACCTGTGCTCCAAGACCTCTGAACACACACTGGAAACAGGCATTTGGAGATGAGCCTTTCACCAGCATCACCTGCAGAACCACAGCTGACAGCAATCATAAGGCCAGTTCCTCTCTGCCTCAGGATGGGTTTGGACTAGCCTAAAACCTGTAAAAGTTACCTGTAGCTTAGGAAAAGGGCAAAAAAAAACCAACCCGTAGCAGCCCGCTCTGGTTGACCCCGCTTTGTGCACGTGGGGTCGGACCGGACCATCTCCCTCAAGCGGTCCTGCGAAAGCAGGGCGCTGGGAGCACGGCCACAGAGAGCCGGGGCTCGCCCGGTCATGACCGCAGGCGACCGAGCAAGGTTTTGCTGGCAAGGCCCGAGCGTTTTGCGGCGTTTTGGCCGCTTCTGGAAAGCCTGGCCGCGGTGCCGCGGGGAGCCCGCCATTTCGGGGCTCCTCACAGGAGGCGCGGGCCGGCGCCGGCGGCGCCCCCGGACAGCCTGGGCGGGCGGTGCGTCAGCCAAGCACCGCCGTCCAGCCTCTGCGGGTGGGCAGCCGGCCCGGCATGAGGGCAAGAGCCGGAGGGAGGCGAGGCGAGCGTGGCGGCCGCTGTGAGGAGGCGGCGTGAGGGGAGAGACGGGGCAGGGGCCGGCGGCGGGGAGGAGGGCCGGCGGCGGGGAGGAGGCCCGGCCGCGGGGGAGCTCCCGAGCGCCCTCCCTCCCCTCTTACCAGCGGCGGCTCTTCCTCCTCCCTCGGCCTCCATCACTTCCTCCGAGGCGGGCTCCCCCCGCCGCGGCCCGCCCCGGCCCCGGAGGGGCTGGTGGTGTGGCCCGGGCCCGCGCCGGCGGCAGCCGTGGAGGGCGGGCCCGGAGGGGCGGGACGCAGGGGGTTAGCTGCCGGGCGGGCCGGGGCTTGGCTGACAGGAAAAGCGGCCGTCGGAAGGCGGGGGAAACAAAAGGACGGGGGAGGTGACTGTAAACAGTTTGGCGAAGTTGCTGTGGGAGCGAAGGCTGGAGAGGCGAGGGGGAGCTGGCTGCAAGCTCCCGGCAAAGGTGGCCGCAGGCTGAGGGGGCAGCCCTCGCCCCCCGCCATCGAGGCCCGGCCTTCGTCAAGTGCCAGCCCAGGACTGCGTCTTAACTTGGAAACCTCCAAACACAAGCTCCAAATTCTTCATTTAAAACGCACCGAATGACAAACCGTAGAGCTAACGCCAGTTTCGTTAAACTGGGGTGGCAGAGGCAGAAGGTTTACAAGGGAAAATAAGTACAGAAATGACATTTCTCTAGCATTCGTCAGCCATGTACTGCAGTGATGATTTTCAATGTGAAAGAGGCTTTTGGAAAACCTAGGTGAGCAGCCTGCTGTTCATTATTGCAAACCATAAAAATGAGGTACAGAGATTAAAACGAACAGACAGTTGTCAAAATTAGGAAGTAGAATCCAGGTGTTGACTCCTGGGAGCCGAGTGTACGATGGTGCAATTATTTTTTAAGTAGCAGATACAAGTATCAAAGTCAAAGAGGTGAAGAGAAAAGTACATGGAAATAACAGTAAATTTGCAGAGGAACGAACTTACCTTTGCACTTGTGCCATCCCGGAGCATGGCTGTGACCTGGAGACAAGGTTTCAAGATGGCGTCCTCATTGCTTCACATTATTGTTATGTACTCCGTTGCCTGTCAGCACAGTGACCAGAAACTCCATAAGGATGCTCCTCCTTTCAAATGGTTTAAAACACATACTAAAGTAGATTTGTATTTTCTTTCCTCAACAGGACAAAGCAATCTCAGTCCACACACTAACACTCCCAGAAAGCAGATGTCACACAACCACACTTTACAGTACATCAGTGGATTTCAGCACATTCTCATAATCACTTGAAGCTTTGTACCTTCCACCACTCCTCATGTCACACTCTAAACCCAGAGGTTTGGCTGTGCCATGGTCCAAGGCCTAGTTTAATGCAGCATTGCTGTGTGACCCTGCCCCAGTTGTACTGAGAAAATTGTTAAGCTGTGAGAAACTACATGAGCTAAAGCTGTGAAAGACAAGACTCTAAAGTCACAGAAGCACCGTTGTTGGGATGACAGTAGTTAGCTGGGGAGAGATTCAGGAGAAAAGATACAGAAGGAAAGAAAAGCAGAAAATGCAAAGATAACTTAGTAGTGCTGAGGATCAGCCCATACCAACAAATGGCAGAGACCAACTTCCCCCAGCGTATTGGAAACTTCCTGGCCAGCTAAGACTCATATAAGTTTTCTTATCAGGAGTGGTAAGCATATTACTGTTTAGCCTAGTAATCTGTTAGTCCTAGCTATCTACTTTGCATATTAGCTGATAAATTATTACTTAAATTGTGCATATCCCGCTTATACAGTCTCTTTGTGCATGGTAAATGACACCTGAACAAAAGCAACCCATTGATTATGAGTTGCATGCTCTCCTGCTAAAGTATTTTCTCCCTGCATTAAATTATTATAAACAAAAATAAAATTAAAAAATCTGTCCATACACAGCAATTAGTTTTTGCTAATACTGCAAGACCAGAACTGAAATTATAACAGCCACCCAACAGCTTGTCTACATTTAAATTATATAAATTTCAATTTTTTCCATTATTGCTAAGCACTGGGTATACACCAATGGTATCAACTGCAGAAGAACTAATGTAAGTAAGGCAACAACATAAAATATATAACACTTTCTATCCAAAAAAGGTAAGTGAAATTGCTGTTACATTTTTCCATTTACCATTTCTATGGTGTTTATTATAGAAGAGGCACTGGTCCACAGGGAACAGTGAGCTTTACACTGAAATGTTTGTCTCCTCTCTTTTTGTGACATTGCATTCCATCTACCTAAAGACCAGCTACAGTCTTTCCTGAGGATCATTTATTTTTATTAGAATGGAAAAGAAATATAGAGTGTTAGATCCTGAAATATCTATTTAAAGTCCCATTATAGTTTAATTTTAAATAGCATAACAGCTTGATTTCTCCCTCCTCTCATTAAATGTTGAACAGCCGAGATAAAAATTGGAATATATTAAATACTTCCACTTAAGAGTTTAAAACATTGGTCAGTGCCTGCCAATAACAAGAAATAAAAAAATCTATATGTAAGTGATAATAAAAGAGATAAAAATTAAAGAGCTGTTTCTAAATGAAGGGCCATATTCAGTTCTTGTTACTGTCAGTACTAAAAAGCTATTTGAGCAGTGTTCTGGCAGTTCTGCAATGTGGTCAGAATGCATTTGCAGAAAATATATTTTTCTCTTATTCAGCAGTTCAAATAATTTTTAAATGTATCAGACAACTGCACAGAAAAATATTCAAGGTGATAACCAGGGCTTTCACAGTGGAGTTGCTTCCATTTCTTCTTTACCTCAAGATGAGTGCCATGCCAATCACATTTGTGTCTAGCAAGAAGAAAAACAACCAGTGTTTAGCTGAGTCAGCTGTGTCTGTGACTTGCCTTCAAATATCCAGGGCTTGGTTTCTTAATTATGGATGGGGAGATTAATTTGCACAGACCTCAAATATCCAGTGACTTGGGTACCTATTGTTATGGGCACGTATACATATGTGAGTGCTAATATTAAAGCTACAATTACACTTTCACAAAAATTTCAGGAGTAGCTTTGATTTCAGCTGAAGAAATGTTAGAGGAAAGAAAAGGTTTCATTTCTGAATAAAATTCTCAGTAGAACTTAGGCCTAACCAAAAGGTTTTTTTATTCTTTTTTAATCTACCATATCCTTTCTTTTTTGCTTGTTACAGAAATGTAACACAGCTGCAATACATATATTATTCCTCCAAGTATACTACCATCCATGTAAAGCTTGGGAACAGAAGCAATCAATTAAATCAGTGCAAAAATTAATTTCAGTGCACTCTGTCAAATTCCTGGTTTATTCAAATCACTAGCATTCCTCCCACATTTGCACAAGCATATAACAGCACTGGAAAGGTCTTGGAATCTTTACTACCAAATCAGCAAACCTCTACTCATGGAAAGGGACTAACTTAACTGTTGAAGATGATACTTAACTGATGAATCATTAAAAAGTGTCTTGAGGGGGGTTCCCCCCAGATTTCTATCAGCTTCTTCATAAAGGATTAGTGAAATAATCTTCCTTGCTCTCTATTTTTAATACTCTCTTTTTCCAGTTGTGAAAACTTTGAAAACTAGTACTGCAGTCCAAACAGGTAATATCAGTTGTTTCAGAGTACATGGATCTAACAGACTTACATCTACACTATGCAAGCATATCTAATAAAATACCTACTATTTCACAGCATTCAAGCCACACTGTTCATATATATCTATAAAGCAGCTATAATGTCCCAAACAAAACACATAATTTCTCATGCAGGAATTTAATTAAGCAACTATAGATCTTAAATCTTGCTTTATTCCTTGCATATGCTTTGTTCATTAGACCACCCTGTACTTAGATTTAAAAAAAAAAAAAAAAAAAAAAAAAAACAGCACAAATTGGAAATAACTATGAGAAGACTGGTATGTCATTGTCCTGTTCAGTATAATAGGAAAAGTTTTACTAACTGGTCACACAGAAAAATCAATTGATAAAAATCTTAATTGACATAAGAGAATGAAAGACTGTAGAATTTTAGATGTAATTCACTGACGTCAGTGGCAGATTTTGCCTTATTTAAAGCTGCAGAGAGTTCTCTGTTTACTGTATTAGCTACTCCTTCAGCCTCAGCAGCTAGCAAAAGTTAGTTTTGCAAGCTGTATTAGTCAGGGAAAGCAATGGATGGTGGAATCAGGGTCTTTTTGTTTAAGAGTCCACAAATTTCTCTGTGTCTCAGCACAGGAGGATTTAAATGACAGACAGAGCTCACAGCTCCAAACCTCATTTAGCCACTACCCAATCCAAGAGATTTCTCCAGAGATTTTTTTTTTCTTAAGGTCTCACAATTACCAGCTCTTTTGAGATTATATAGTGGCTTTCTATTCTTAGCATATTTCTCCCCTCCCTCTCTCTCTCACACACATGCACACACATACACTTCCTACTCAAAACAAGACCCAGTGAAACCCTCTGCCCACATAGTTATAATTCCGAAGAGAACTTTCATATGCCTTTGTTTTGGGCAGTGACAATGTGCATATGTTTTGATTTCAGGCCCCCCTATTGGTTCTCATGCTTCAGTTTAATGAAGACAGACCAGCTATTTAACTCACCAGTTTCAGCAAGCTATAACCCAGCTTCTACAGTTCCTTTGACCTTGCAAGTTGGAGTGAGATTTTTTAACATGTTGCCTATTCAAGGATATTACTGAGTAAATGTTTTGGTTTAGCAAAACACACCTTTTCCTATTGGTGTTTGGTTTTAAAACTGTAAGGTGTTTGGATTCTTTTATAAAGAGCATAAGAGCAAGATTAGTAAATTAGATAACTGCTATGAAAAGGACCGGCAAAGTTACCCCTGAGTTAAGTCAGTAAGAAAAAGTCTAAGAACAGTGGAACTAGACAGATATGTTTCTGTACTTAAGTCATTGCTCACAATTAAAATTAATTACAGCTGTGCTAAAAATAGAATATCCACAGAGATACAATAAAATTGATTCAATTAATTTTCTGTTTACTTGTACATAAACAGGTTTCTGATGAAAAATATTGCTGGATATTTTGCAAGAAGTTTCTTTAAGCCTTTCCTGTTCTTCCTAAATAGTATTGCATGCCTGAAGAAGGGAAAAGGAAGTTTAGGGCAGTCCCAGTCAGCCAGCCAGTCAGTCAGACTGCTATCTTTAATACAGAGACGTAACAATTTTTGCTTTGAAATTTACATGAATCACAAATCATCCCTGTCATATGAATCCAGACACATCACAGTTTGAAGAAAAAAAGGTGCCCCAAATGAAGAAGTTTGCCACAGATACATGAATTATAATACTGTTTGGAACTGAAAGACAACAAGATTCCACCTTCTGGAGCATAGATTTCATGGATTCAAATTCCAACGTTGTGGTTGTAACTGGTAAGATTTTTATTTTATTATTCTTTTAGCTGGAGATGGCATGCACACATGTTTGATCTTTGTCATAAACAGTTCCCTAGAGGGAAGACAGTAGCAAATGGTCATACTAACAATTCCAAATGGAAAATAACGTGCTGCTGTGCCTTCCTAAGAAAAATCAGATGCATGTCAGAGGAAACAGACTGCAGTCTGCCCTCTTTACTGCCATGCAGTTTGGTTTGTTGTTCATTCTCTCCATGTTTTAATCTTTGTTGACATTCTCTCTGATCCAAACCACATAGCTCAAGGCAGTGCAGGCTAGTATTAGATAAAGCTTACCCAAAAGGAGCTCTGAAGCAAGAAAACCAGGTTGCATCACAATGTCACATAGTCAGCGTCCAGAATTAGAGCAACACATGGCAAGTTTCAGGGTCTCTGTTTCATGGCAAGCTAAGGCAAATGTAAACAGGAGATGCTGCCTCATCACTACTAAACTAGACAATTAAATTTAAATACACCAAAGAAGCATGTCTGAACATGCAGCACAAGGGACCGAATTTGGAGCTTCTCTTGCTGGTTCTAACTACTGCTGAATCACAGTGGCAGAACCACCAGCTAGAGACTTCTGAGCTTTAAAAGGTTAAAGCTCTTAAGGAATGCTGCTACTCGCTATTCCTCTAGTTGCCACTGGCTCATCTAAAGGCAATCATTACACATATCTTGACATGTGAGTTGCTGGATAATTTTCCACTGCAGGTCATCTGAGGACATAGGAATGAGGTTGAAGCTACATCAAAGAGATTTGCATCTTGCTGTTTTCAATTAAACACTTTTTTTTTTTTTTTTAATAGCTGCAAGATGGGCAGAACTAGTTTGGCTTGCTCTAGACATAACTGCAATTGGGCTGAATGGGAGTGCAGGAGAGAACAAGAGGTATTTGCTAACCTCTTAAAAGGCTGACAATCTGGTTCCCTCCTATGATATTTAAGGCACATACCCTTGATGGGCGCACTTCTTAATACCCTATTAGTTTTTCCCTCCCCTTAGATAGCCATTTAGGTGCAGAGATCTACTTGTTCGAATAGTTTGACTGGTGTGTCCCATTAAAGACACAGGTGCATCTTTAAGCTATTACAGAGATTATCACAGCATGCCTCTGTCACATTCTCACCTGCTCTAATATAAACCTGCTGGCAGTGAGCCCAGTTTATTATATAGTGCTTAATAATATTCAGCGAGTTAGCTCTCCAAGTTGTTGCAGGTATTTCAGTACTGTAAAACTCTTACATTTCATAATTTCTTTCACAGAACAATTTTATCCTAAGCAGTAGTTTCTTATGGCCACCACCAAGATGCATGTATTTCATTTTGAGCTATTTGATAACCTTATTATAATTCTACAGTTCTGCACACAGAGGTATGCAAACATGCACAACAATCACAGCTTCAAAATGGAGTAGGTGTCACTAATTTTGCTCTGAAAGCGGAGTGGGACTAGTGAGGGTTTATGTTCCCTGTTAATGTGAAATGAGTACTATTTCCCTTGTTCCTTCTCCGTAGTACAAACTTAAACCTCAGGAAAACATTGTCAAAAAATACTAGCACCATCAGGCTTTTCATAATATTAAAGAGAAAAGATTGTGCAGTTATGAAATAAGTATTAACAAATTAAGAAATTCTTAAAGTCTAGCATTAATTAAGCTGTCATAAGCCTGCATTTAGGCTTAATTGTCCCCACATACAAGTACTTTCCACTGTGCAAAATAGCAATCATATGCTGTCAAGTATTTATTTGTTCATTTAAGGATTTTTAAATATTTAATAAGAGTTATAGTATTAAAACCATTTCACAAACTTGTTTTCCTGCCACCCAGTATCTAAGATTTGGCAACAGTCTGGATTGAGAACAGTAATTGAGATTAATAAAGATAGTAGGAGTTTTCCACCAAACTTTTTCATGACAAAATGCCCATCTAGCTCAAAATGAGGTTTTTTTCCTTTTTATTAAAAAAAAAAGTCTTTCACAAAAAAGATGCATAAAATTAAGTTTAATACTTTGGATTCAGAGTCCTTTTCCCTTTCCTCCTCTCTTTTCCTGTGGGGAAAAAAGTGAAGAGATTTTGCCCAGTACCACAAAAAGCACATTTTCCCTGACAGAAAGCTTAAGTTTTCATTACTTGAAATAAAATTTTACTGTTTCAAACATTTTCATTAAACATGCATATCTTCATGAGCATTTATCAATAAGAATGGTACATTGACTGTGACCTGGGAGTATTTAACACCAGATCTTTTAGTAGCAGTATTTCTATGGATGATGATCCTTGCCCAAAATCATGATTTACATGATCTGTCCTATTGGCTCCAGTACATTTACCAGCTTCAGTTAAGGTTATCTCATAAGTAAGTCTTGACATGAATGAAGATTGCAGGATTAGTTCTTATATCAGTGCATGCAAAAAATGAAAATACTATTCCCTTAAGTGTTATAAAGGCTAAATCCTATCTAAAAATCTCAACCTCCATAACCAAAAATACGAAGATAAAGAACAAATATGTGTGTGCATACATGTTGGCACCTAGTCAACTATTGCAGAGCAAGCATAGGTTAAAAGTACCTTTCTTTTCAGGTTTTGGTCCCTTTAGACAATACCTGGTTAATTCTAGCTGGGAAGCAGTGAAGGTAAGCATAAAAAAAGGGAGACAAGTGTTTTATTTTGTGGAGATCCCAATACAAACTGTTTTCAGGCTTTCCATTCCCTTCAAAAAAGTAATTTCTCATGACCCAAACAGAATTGTGCCTGCTGGAGCAGACTCCCAACATGGAAGAAAGAGGATAATTAAGAAGTGAAACATTGTTTTATTCGGAATATATTTTTTGTGCTATTTAAGCACTTTTCAAAATATTATTCTTGATTTTTAAAAAGGATATTTTTTACCCAGGGTTCCTTCTCTACAACTAATGCATATGCCATAGGTTATCTCTGTCTTCAGTAAACAGATCATCTCATACCACAACTCATTTTATCATGTCTTTGTGAGGCGATTTCCTTCTCATACAAGTGTAGCCTATTGAGTTCTTACTGCCTACTTCAGGAACACAAAACCTAAAGCATGCCAATTCTAAGTATGTTTTCACATTTCAGCTTTGGCTTCCACTGTCAAATGACAGTGAAGTCTACAGTTAAAACTGAAAACAAGGTCATTCAGATTTCTGCCCCCTCCATACACTTGGACTAGCAGTAACAGGTCTAAGATGGAGTCTTGAAAATTCCTGCTTATTTCCTAGATATGTGTATTAGAACAAACTTAGCTGGGTGATACAAAGACATCATTTGGATACCTGGCTTTCAGCATAAACTTTTCTGTTACAATTGTTTATTTTTAAATTATTGTTTGTGTGAACCCACATTTCGTGGGCCACACCAAAAATTTCCACAAACGTTATGTTTCAGGAACAAGATTATTCATTTTTAAAATATTATCTAAGTTTTAACAATAACATAACTTCTGTCTTTAAATATGTCTTACAAAATAAATACCCAAACATTGTATGTAAGAATATTTCTGCTACAATGAAATAATTTACTAGTTTGGTACTTTAGTACTCTAGCTTGATCTAAAGTGTGAAAGGTCATAGTATATATGTTCAAACAGTAGGAACAGCTGCAGAGATTTGCTGAGTATGTGTACAAGTCACATGCAAGGTTCATTCATTCTCCCTAGCACAGACAATGGCCTTTCCTTGAGTTCACTTACTCTCATAAGATATTTATGAACAGAGTTATTTTGAGAGGGTCTTTCACACAAGTTCTTAGCAATTCCAAGGTAGAAAGAAGGTTAACACAATGAAACCTGAAACTAGTAGGGGAACAGTCAAGAGAGTAAAACTGAATGGGAAGATTAGTCCAATATCTGCAAGAAACAACAGATCATACTGGTAAAAATGAAAAGCAAGACATGTAAAACAGACTGAGGGGACTGTGTTCTATTATGGAGACTGAAATAAGCCCATAAATATTTAAATTCTTCTGGACACTGAAATGAAAAAGGTAGCTATAATAAAGTATTAGTAGTGCTAGAAAGATGATGACTCTACAGGACTATAACCATGTTACAAGTTTTGGTGAAAGCTACTGAAGATCTGTCTTGAAAATGAAGTGCAGTCAAGCCAAGACAATTGAAAAACAAGGAGCTAGTCCATTTTTCCGGAGACCAAAGCTATAGCAACTCCACCAACACATACATATTTTCTATTCTAGCATTGTTAGGTGAAGAATGCTGAGTGCAGTTTGGTGTTTGGTAGAATAAATCTATTACCCACTCAAAGTCATGAGGGATGTTATCCCTGTAGGCTAACAAGAAACAAAAATACTTCTATGATAGCTTTTCACAGGAGACCCATAAATTATCTTAACTCCACCTTGACATGTGGCCTAAACCACAACTATTTGTCAGTTGACAGTGTTCTTGCTCATTATTTCCTGATTCCTATTGGTTCTAATTTTGGGTGCAAGATCATCCTCTTCTGGCTGAAAATAAAACATGTTCTTTATCTGCAAGCAAAACAGCCTAAAGCGAAAATGCACCGATGAGATGAGTTTTCTGTAACAATGCCATGTGCTGGCTATGCCAGGAAGTTATATAACAAGGGCTACAGCATTCCATAATGAAACAGATGTCAGTTCTTATGTATGGAGGAGAACAAATCCATTTCCCTCCAATGTGACACCCTCTGTGTGGAATTAATTTGTATTCATACTGGGGATGCTGCTTTGTTTTCCTATTCCCTGGCAAAGGTGGTTAATCCAGGCAATTCAGGGACATTTGCTGCAAATCTGGAAGTACTTTGAATTTTGATAGGCTTCTCCACACTAAATAGCAATCTCATGGCATTGTTCCATTGGCCTTGTTCACAAGAGTAGCCCTATGGTCTTCAGGAAGCTTATGCACATATATTAAAGTTAGCAAAATTTAGCGTTTACGTCTGGAAGTAATCCTGTCTTGGCTTGGGGTTCCTGCATGGATCACTAAAGTGACATAAAGCCCTCCTGCTGAGTCTCTTTTCTGAGAACGAAGCAAGAGTACACTCCAACTCATCCTCAAGAAAGTACTGAGCAGCTAGACCAGAGCTACTAAACATGATTGCTCAGGCTTCATGCCTTTGTAGCATTATCCAGAGCTATCCTAATTACTACCTCAAAATGAACTGGGTTCTTATCAAAAGCCTGGATACCATGGCACCCTCAGTGATGTTGTAATGCTGATACATGTAAACTTAAGAGTTCACATTCCAGAAAGGTCCTCATACCAAAAGCATCCGAAATCCTGTAAAAACACACGTAACAGGAGTTCCAGGGTCCTAATTCTCAGAGCATATTCTCACCCTTCATGCTTTTTGAAAGAGTCTTTGCCAAAGAGCAATGACTTCACTTCTGTGAGCAATACTTGCTCTTATACACCACTGCTTCCTTAAAATCCCTGTTACCAGCTTCTCTGTACAATGCTCTTGCACTCTGCCTTGCTGATGGGATCAGCTGTTTTCCCGAACCTCTTTTCTTGCTGTAGGGAGGATCAGAGATTGATTCAGTGAGCACACACCCCATTCCAACAGTCACAGCCCTTCTATGCCCTCATTGGACACTCAGAAAAATGGTTGTGTGACATTGTTTTTCTTACAAATTAACTATTTACTACTACCTTTTTGGTGAATAAGCCAATTCTCATTTTCTGAAGTCTCCAGTAATCAGATGATAAATGTTAGTAAAACTCTCCAAACCTCTATTTCTGTTGGTTTAGAAAGAGCATTTATTCTGAATTATTGGATTTCTTATTGATACTATGTAGCATTGCATTGTCCTGCATTGCCTGTTTTGTAATATGAAAATATAATTTTCCAAGAATGTGACAAGTACCCTGTTGTTTTTGCATGAACCCAGGTTCTCAGCACAGCACAGGATGACTCACAAGGCTTTCATCAGCATTGCATACACGGAGTTCTCATTCCTCAGCAAGTACCTCTCGAGTGTTCAGGGAAAAGGATAGTCAAATGGATCTGAAAGTACAGGTGAACCTGTCAATTCAGGGTCATTGAGAAAAGCTTCAGAGCTTTTATAGACACTGTCACATGGCCCAACATGGTTGTCTAGCACTAGAAAGACAGCTTCTCTTTTAGAAACCTGTCTCACTAAGTTTTTTATGGTTCTCATAACTCCATTCACCTGAAATACCCTCCTAAAATACGCATGAAAGCTCCACCAGCAGCGCTTTTAACTCTGGAAGTGCAAGACGTTCTCTCTAAAGGAAAACACCACCAAGTATTTACTCTGCATTTGCTGACAGATCACATTGAGTTACCATGATGCATTAGTTCTTCAGCACCACATGGAACCCTCAGAATCCCAGATCCCCTGAATTATTTATTCCCTATTACAGATTGATGGTCCTACCTAATAACCCTTGATCTGACCCTGTTTCTTTGTCTCCTCCAGAAACTCCTGTATGCAACTTGGCAGCTAAACCACCTATCAGGGCAGTCTACCATCAAGGTCAAAGTCCCCAGTTAATAGGGCACAAATTTAAGTTGAGTGACAGCATTCATGGTAATTAAACTGTTAGTGCAAAGAACAGGTCACATTTCCAACTGCTTCTGGGAACTATGTTTGCTATCAGGAGATGAGGATCAGACCTCCGAGTGCAGTTTTCATCCTGCCACTGACCACGTGGTCTTTGGAAATTTGACATTTAATCTCTCTGTCTCTCTCCCTCTCTGCTTTAGTTTCATCGTCTGTGAAACTAAGACGACATTGCTATTTAGTGCCTTCATTTCTGTTCTGGAAATTTCTTACATCCCTAAAGCTTTAAAAAGGCATCTGCAGGATTAAAACCAACCAAAAAAACAAACAAACAAAAAAACCACCCAAAACCCAAACAAATAAACTTTGTTTGCAACACATTTGCAGACTGACTGGGTGAACTGAAAACTTTCAGTTTTCTTTCTGCACCAACACGAGCTTTTTTGAATGAGGTCCACAAAATTAACACGTGCAGCCCCCTGCCCCCCTCACCCTTTCCTTGCAACCCAAATCAGTAAAAACTCAGACAAATTCAGTGAAATTTTCTGGAGTTTTCTAAAAGTTCAAGAAGCTTCCAACACCCCATGTGACACAGAACCACTGCATCTGAGCACAACGGTTCTGTGCAAATCACTGCTTTGGGGAGGGCTGTGTAACACCATGGGCCAGAACTCCAGTGGACCGGGACTACAACCACAACTCACCAACAACTCAAGGTCATCAGCTGATAATGCTGAATTTCATTTCCCTTTCAGAAGAACTTCCCAACAAAGAATCTTCATACTTTCTTTTGAACCACTTTCCCCACAAAGAAGTCCTCCAAAACTTTTGTCCTCCTTTGAAGTTTCAACTACAAAAGACAGGCACTTGTTTACTGAATTAACTCATCAGTGTGAGCTCTAGTTTCCAGATGCAGTCATCCTCCTCTAACCATCTTCTGTCTCTCACCTTAAATGCAAAATGGTTTTGGTTAAGGCTGAAACTTGGCTGAGACAAGGAAACTTTTTTTTTTTTTTTTGTTCCATGTTTGGACAACATCTGGTCTAATGGGGTGTAAGCCCATGGTTAGGATTCTTAGACAACAGAGTAATACACATTATTGATAACATGCTGAAATTGCTTAGCACATAGCAAACTATATTCCTTTGACACAAATTCTTAGCTCTTTGGTATTGGCCAGCTTCTGCTTTTGTCCTGCACAAAAGTATTTCTGCCTGTTTCTCCCATGACAAATGGTGACAACAGAATGTCAATCCAGAGAGCACGAGAGGAAAACAGCCTAACAACTTACTTGGGTCTCCACATTCTGTATCAAAGTTACGGGTAGTTGAGTCCTCTAAGCCTTACAGTCAAAAAGGAAGAATCTCATTAAATGTTAAAATTAAAGAAGCTTTAGAAAAGAAAATGCTAATTGTGAACCAGCTGGGGTTTTCTTTTTTGGAAGCTAAGACAGAGTACAGCATTCTTAAGCAAGATGATGCAATGGTCTCTCAAAGACTGTCCGTGCCCAGAGGAAAAAAGGCTGGCACTGTTCTCTAAATGTGTTTACTTCCCTGCAGGCATTGTTTCCTTGCTTGTGTCAAATAGTTTATTGAGCACAGCTAATCAATGTTTCCGCTGACAAGAAAATTGGAACAGTTTATATAGGAAGCCAGTGTTGAAGGGCAAATTTCCCAGTTAACACAGCTTAGAACTGTGGGCCTCATCCACACAAGCATCTTTAGTGAGAAATGAAAACTTGAGAAGACAATGACATTTAATAAAAAGTTACAGGTTTCTTTGGCTAAGTAGATACCTCTGCTGATGAGTTTTTGCCTATGCTACCCCATAGAAACTTCATCTGTACCCTCCTTTGGTAGTGGTCTACTCAAATGCAACAGGGATTTTCAAAGACCATTTTACTTTTCTGGGACAAAGCTTTCTACCTCAGATGCCTTCCTTCTGCATCCTGCCATTGCAGCAGCCTACCTTCTACTTAGAGGCTTATGCCTTGTTTGTTAGCTCTACTCCACTGACAAAATAATTTCAAGTCCTTTCCACGTGACATCTGTGCTCCAGACCATCTTCCAACCATCCGGCCAATCTGCTGCTTTGAAGGGAGCCTTTGTTTCTTTCACCTCAATCCTGGACATAATTTTTATTTCCTTCGGGAAAAGGTCCTGTGTGGAACTTCAGCTCTACGTAAATGACAGAGAAGTGACATGCCAGTAAGTGACATTTCCTTTTACTAGGGAAACATATTCTAGACCAAAAAAGACATTAAACCCGTTCTAAATGCAACCCTCCTCAATGTTGACAGTCACCTCCAGCAGAGCTTACCTGAACCAGTTCAAGACAGCAGATCGCATGTCACTTGAGTGGACAGCTAATGTGAATTCTCCTTCATTTCTGTCTCTTGATAGTGCAGGTTTATCTACTAGACCTTTCAGAGGAACAGCTCTTACCTATTATCAAAGGCTATTTAGATGCTTTCTGAGAGATCCTGTATTTCATGGTTCCCCATGGAGCTGTTCCTAAGCAATAACCACTCCCACCCATTGGAGACTGAGCATCTCTCTGGAAAACACAGCAATGGCTCCATATGGACGTGACATTAGGAAATTGTTTAGCACATTTTAGTCTCTTCCAGTTAAAAAAGGGGGAGCTACTACAAAACAGATGAATTTCACTGCTCTTTCAGATGTTTTCTTAGTTGGTTCAGCCCAATTTCTTTATCACAGCCTGAGAAATCCAATGCTCTTGCAAGTCCGTGGTGGCTTTTTTGTAAACACAGGAGCTGTCCAAAAGAGGCCTTGGTAAAAACATAGATCTCCATATCATGCAGCTGCCGGTTGTTTACCAAAAAGCAAAGGAGCAAGTCTTCAAGATATGGAAAACTCTTCAGCCACTGGTGAGTAATTAGAAAGTTACTCTTCATTTATGAATATTATTATTCTGAGTGGATCTCTAAAAAGATCTCCAGAAGAGTATTGTACAATAAGTGCATCAGACAGCTCCGGAAAGTGACTATTAAAACTGTAATAAAGGTTTCAAACTGAAATTTGGAGCACACAATAATTAGCATGCTGCTTTAACCCCATGCCATTTAAACTGAACAAAGGAAAAAAAAAATCCACCATAAACTGCAAAAAAGGTACCACAGCTCTGAAGTCCTGAGCTGAGTAGACACAACACAAACAAACTAAAGCATAATCTTCTTCTCATTTATAATCTCTTATCAAAAAGTTTTCTTTAGGCATGAGCTACAGCAAGACTCCCTACTTTGCAGCTAGTATTTCACATAATGCTTGGCACTATTGCATTACATGTTTTTAAAAAACAGGTCTCATTTTTAATTTCCTGTTATTCACTCTCGTGGGAAAAAACAGCTTACTGTTCACGTTGGGCTGGCTTCATCCGCCAAAGCAATCATCATCCTTGAGCAGTGTGGGAAGAACAAAGGCTACCAAGAGATGGATGCTTGTGGTTTTCACCCAGAAGGTGACTGTTGCATGCTAGATGGCCCGGAAAAGATTGAATCTACAATTAATATGAAGACTCTCTGGAAAAACATTTCAGTGGAAGGGATTGATATAATCTTTTCCAGAGATGCGGGAAGGTAAACATTGCATATCGGGGTCTCACAGTAAAAGCAGAAGTAACTCAATCAACTCATTTAACCTTGAAGAATCTTTGCAATCACTTTTCCTCCAACCAAAATTGCTTTAAAGCAAAGTCTTCAGAGGGGCACAAGTAGGAAATTGGGATAAATGTAAATTTTATGTAAAGCAGCCTTCATGAAAAACTACAGCCAGTAGATATTTTTCCATGGATTTGTAAATTCTAAAAGAAACAAGTTTCAACATAGCACACCCTGTGATTAACAACCCCAGTAAACCTGAGCTATTAAGAGAGTCAGAAAGCAATACTGACTAGTAGCAGATTTTAATCTATTTTTCCCAGCTGGGAGGGATACAAAATGTAAATACATACACTGAAGACCAGAGCAATTACAGGTACCTTTAGAATGATGTCTGTGATCTCATTATGTGTTTCAGTAGTACTGAAGCAATTTGCTATTATGCTAGTCTTCATTGAAAAGGAACACACAGAAAACAGAAAATGATCTCATTTAAAAAAAACCAAAAATCTTCTCATTTTGGCCCTTAATTTCAGGATTTGCGCCTGCAAGTTAGAGGGTAGGGTGATAAGAAAAAACCCAACCTCCAGATCATGAGATTGTATGACTGACACAAAACCCAGTATTGCAGTAATCTACTAGAATGGCGTGGTTGTAGTTTCCAGTGAGCTGCATTACCTTTCTTATCTCACATTGCTTATAGACGCCTAGAAAAGAATGCTTCTTATGATTTTTTTTTAAGTTCCTTCTAGGTAGGTGTCTGAGAAACCAACTATCAGATAAGGAACACGTTTCTCAAACTTGGTTTATTTCAGCATGTCCTTTATTCACTAAGCAAATATGTTTTTAATAATTTCATAAACCAGATTTGGTTTGGCTACTTAAAGAATATTTAAATTTAATCAAAGTTTACTGTTACTTAATTCAGGTTTCTGGTTTTGTTTTGTTCTGAACATTGCAGGTATATCTGTGATTATACCTACTACACTTCTCTGTATTACGGCAATGGAAGAGCAGCCTTCATCCATGTGCCTCCACTATCCAAATTGGTAACAGTGGACCTTCTAGGAAAAGCATTACAGACAATTATCTTAGAAATGTTAAAACAGTGTGGGGAAGAAAGAGAGTAAGATGGATCATATATGAAAAAAATGGGGATTTCTTAGAATGCAGTTCCTTTCTCTCTTAAATGAAGCATATCTAAAGATTATTTAAAAACCTTACAGAAAGGATTTTATATTCCATGTTGAATGAAATTTCCTTACAAAACCCAAGCACCTGTTGAGATCTTTGTGGTGTAAAAAGCTTGAGAGAAAAAATGAATGAATGGCAGCCTGTAGTGCTAACAATGATAAGGTTGCTTCAGATTTAAGAAGGTGTGAAACTGGACTTAAAACATTTTAGCTGCTTAATCCCAGTTCTGATGGTTAGAAAGACATTAATAAAGACTTGCTGAACCAAGACGGGTGCTTACAGCCGTAAGGACATTCAGCATTGGATGGACAGAATAGGAGTTCCCTCAGTCCCTGCCCAAGTCCAGAGAGATCGTTCAGCTGTACAACGTGCCCACATAAAAAATGTAAATATGGGGGGAAACAAAACACACATACGGATCCTGTTATGTGAAGTGTTATAATTATCTCTTACTGACCTGCTCTAAATGCTGGTTTCCACATCAGAAATGGGCTACGAACCCAGGGTGACTTAAAAGAAAGTGAACAACAAGCTGGAATCCAGCAGGAACTGTAATGCTATTAGTAATTCGGGCTTCAGCTGCCCAAAACCACCGCTTGCCCCAAATGCTCAGTGCCTGTCCCAAAGGAGGATACCGTAGTCCTTCCACAGAGCACAGCACAAAGACAATGGTCTTTCAGTAGGACAGGTCACGGCTATTCAGGGGCTTACACATCAAAATCAAAAAGCTAACTTGTCCCAAGAAAGGCAATTGTTGGAAGCCCTGTGCTGTGGCACATTATGTTACTTAAAAAACAGGAACCAAATGAGACCCCAAATTGTAAAACTCTGAATCAGACAGTGACACATTACTTCTGTGTTTCCCCCATGTCTTAAATACAGCTATGTAGAGAAGGACTGTGCCATGAAAGCTGGCAGAGGTTTACCGCACGTCCCCTTTAGCACACGGGGAATGTCAATGCATGCTCTCCTCGATAATCTTGCTAGTACCATGACAGACAAGGACGAGATAAAATTAGCAGGTATTTTTCAGAAAGAGTCACTAGAACAGGACAGCAGCAGCTTAATCTGGACACCTGGGATTCCTCCAGGGCAACAAAAGCCCTCAAGCATCACATCATTAAAAAGGACAACAGACAAACCTAACAGCACGGGCACATGATGAAGCTTTGGGCCACCGTCGTGCCTTATTTTAGTCAACACTTCGATGACAGAAGTCAGAGGAACTGGAAATGCTGAAATAATGCTAGTTTCTTGCCACTGTCTTTTCCAGTGACACTTACAGAAAACTGATAACCACATGCTGGATGGCTGAATGCCTCATCTATGGATTGCTGTAAGGGTAAATAAGCAGTTTTCTTCAAATAAATAAATTTCCAAGAAACGCTTACCTTATTCGATGCAACTACCTACTGCAGAACAGGACTCAAAGTCCCAGCAAGAAAGGGCCCACAAGCTCGGTGTCACTGGCTGAAAATACTTTTGATTTCAACACAACGCAACAGCAGTACTGACCTCTACTGAGATTTATTCAGAGTAGCTAAATTAAATGCAGCCAAAAAGGGCAGAAGAAAAACAGAGATTTACTCTGAGTTTTCTAACCTGTACTTGCTTTGCATAAGGAGCAACAAAAATTCAGAAACAGGCAAATGCATACAGAATTCTTTTATTTAACTTAAATCATGTAGTACTGAAACTACTAGAAAAAAGCAGAGTAAGAGAAACTAAAGGAGCCTTAGCTTCAGCCATTCAAAATAGACAAAGTTTCTTCTTTTCATAATGTAAAGAATCCCGAGTATATCGCAATAACAGGAATAAATTCTTACAACAGAATATACAAAAACATTTTGAAATTTTTTTTTTTTATCTACTGATTCATTTTAATATAAACACAGGAATTTCTTTAGGAATAATTTATACACAGCAAGTCTTTTTATGTAATAAATTGGCCATGTTATTGTTTAATTTTGTCTTAAAAAAATTTAAACAAGAAAAATTGGAAAATGTTGTATTTGCAACTGCATCCATTCCTTAGCACTTTCTAGTTTTGTTTTTGTCCCAGAGGTAGACAAACTCTGGCCAATCCTTTCATCTCAAACCTCACTGGTTCAGAAAACAGAAGAGCTGATTTTTAAACAGTATCTAAATCACCCTTCAGCAATGTGGTTAGTCAAATTTGGGGGGAGTGAGGGGGAAGGGATCTTCAATATTCTTAAATAAAAATAAATAGGGTCCCTGCCTTGCTCATTTCAACAAAGCTTCAAATGGTGCTCAACATCTTTAGAGGCTGCACACAAACTTTTCAAGTGATAAGAAATCTGCAAAGTTCTTCAATAGTAATTACGAGAACCGTCTTCCCTCTTTCTCTAACGCAGTCGCATCCTTCAAACCACATGGCCACCGTAAAGCAGGTACTGAACAGCACAAGTGAGACTGGGTAGCAGCAAAACCTGTTCTGTTTCCCCGACCAGTGAGGTTCTTGTAATCCGTAAGTTAACTGCCCTAGACAGTAAAGTGAAATGACCAGTTAAGATGATCCCACCCCAACCAGAGGGCTCTGGAAGACCAGGATACTGAAGATACAGAACATTTCCCCAACTCCTTTATTCATTTGCTGTATACTGGGACACAAAGCTTGGGCGGGTAGGGGGAGAGGGACATGCCATGAATTGGACAAGTTAGCGATCCTTTTTGGCATATTGTAAAGCTAGCTAGTAAACTGGTACCATCAAAAAAACCTGATCACATACAGACACACCCATACACAGACACAGAAAAGTGCCCTTAAATTATATTTTAGGCATTTATAAACTACAAACATTTTATAAAATTATTCTATGTACTTACAAAACACAATGAAACATTTAATTAGTTCTTGTAAACCAGATCTTCGTCAACTGACTACCCGTAATCTACTGGACTTAAAGCCCTATTGAAAATGCTAATGGATTACTAATCAACGAAACGCATACAAAAAAACCCCCAAAAAAACAAAAAAACACACACGCATATGCACACACACGAACTAGTGATAGTCTTCAGGTACTTGTAAAACAGACCAACTGTAAGTTGAGACCGATTCATACAGACCAATGATAACAACCGTTAAACTCCTGGTAATGAATTTACCACTCCAGTTGGGAAGTCCAGAGGTTTATTTACAAGTACCAACGATCAGAATTGTGATACCTGAGCTCTGATGCTGTCCCACATACCAAGCTCAGGAAACTACCTCAAACTTCTGCCAAGCCCTGTGTCTTTGTAAATACCCATTTCCATATCCTTTTGTTTTCGTGTGTCTCCACACAAACCTTTCTCAATTCTGATTTACCTGGCTGCGCTCAATTTCAGAGGCTGTTCATTGTCTCTGAGCAACCAGTTTCTGAACTGAGGCATCCTTCGAAGCCCTCCTGCCTATTTATAGTTCTGTATCTTCAGCACCCCTGGCCACTAGTGTTGTTTCTACACATCAGTCTTAAATTCTTGTCTGCACAACTACTCATGGGTTAAGTTGCAATATCTGGCTTTTATCACTGGTTAGTAAGGAGTGGATCCCTTGCACCTTCCTCCACTGTTGTTCAGCCCAGTGATTAAATACACTGTTGACAAACAAAATAACAGGAAACAAGTGTTACTTGTATTAATGGAATGAAAAGGGTTTAAATATATATATATATCTATATTATAGATATACATATGCAGATATATCTATATGTATATATAGATATATACGTATGGAGTTATACCAACAATAGGAGTGTTGTTCACTTAGACTCAGATTGTACCAAACACCCCTCAGCAGTTCCCAGAGGACCTGAGAGCAGTTCCATCTGGTGACCAGTTGCCTTGGCAAACTGGGCTTGCTTTCCTTTGTTTTTGAAGACTGAGAGGAGCATCAGTGCGAACACGCCTCGAATCATACATCACTTGGAACCAGCTTTAAAGAGCAGAGGCATCACGCTGAGAAAGACTTGGTGCACGCAGGCTGGCCTCACACTTTCCATCACACTCGGCTTCTGCGTCTGCTTTATCACTCCCCCAAAAGAGCATCTTATTTAGTACCACGCAGCTGACACTTCTGTGTTTATGCAGGAGCCACATTCCTTTGCAACCAAACCACCTCCTGTGCCACTGAGCAGCGTGTAAACGCGACTCAGGTGAGAACAATGGCCACGCACTAAAATCAAAGCCACCTGCTCCCCACAGTGACACCAATTCTTTATCCTACTGCATTAAAACATCTTGGTACCATTTGTCAAAATGCTGGTTTTCAGGGCCGGGTGGGCTTTTGGTTTTAATTTATAAACAAACTGGATTACTTTAAGTTTATTCAAACATAGCTGAAGTTCTAAATAAATTTTCCATACCAGACAAGCCAGTGGTCTCAGGGAAGAACAACATTACAAACCATATTATGACTCTATCAAGCCAACATTAATTCTCAGTTGTTCACATGCACAAACGACTTGATTTACTGTCCAAGGGAAGTCTGCATGAAAAACCCATGTGAATAAAGCTATTCAAAATGCACAAAACACAACAAAAAAAGCTATGGAAACAGAACAAAAAAGGAATTAAGCTTGAACTGCAAACACAGAACGCAATGGTATCATGAAGGTGGTTTGGTCCAGGAGAGCTGACTGTCATCACGCATGCTTACGTGAGGTCACGTGACTGTCTTCTACTGAAGTGCTTTTTGAAATGTTTATCATGATGGGTGCTACGTCATTAGTGTTTCTTCTTAATGCATTTTAAAACCACCTACATACAATTATAAAACCCAGTAACTTGGACAGTTTTAAAAAAACCCTCCTAGCCAGCTGAAAGATCTGAGGATCTCCAGTTGTGGTAATCAATATGTGCAAGAGAGGGGAACAGCCACTGCACCAAAAGGTCACTGGAACCTAATAAAAAAAATGGAAAACCAAAACAACCAAGTAAAAACTTCAAACACTGCTGGTTTCTTGGGGCTAGAGAGAAACACTCCCTCTAAAGACAAACTTTGTATTACTTAACCACAGTGCTGTGTATTCAAGAAGCCGTGTACAACTCAAAGTAGCCAAGCACCACATTATTCAGATACCACAACCAACACCTGCACAAACAGCTGCCAGAGCTGGAAAAAGAGAAACATTATACACCAAGTTAATGGTAAGCTCATGTTAGTCCTGTGTGCTTGTAAACCAGTTACACGCCGTCAGAGGGCTGTCAAAATTTGATGGCTGGTCCATCAGAATCCACAGTTATGAAGCATATAAACAGGGGAAGAAAAGGGAACTGAATTTTTACTGGCACGTTAAAAGAAATCAATTCAATGTTAGATTTGAAAAATATATCAGTGCTCTCATCAAACAGAAGCAGCAAAGATCCAAAGCTGTAAATTTGATGTACTAGTATCATCAGGCAGCCTGTGACAGGTTTCTTCACGGTTTTTTTGGTCAAGAACGCAATGCTATTGCTGTATGAGCCAATTTATTTTTAGGTGCGGATTCAGCCAAATGTCTTTTTGGTGCTTGTGGCATCTGAGGAAAAACTGGCAGGAATGACTTAGCCCATTCCACAGGACAAACAGAAAGACCATTCCCTTTACTCTAGTAATTCTTCTGGACCTTCAAACATTGTAAATGATTGATTTCTGTAACAGATTTCATCAAATACTCATAATTTGAAGTTCTCGTAACAGGTCAGCCACATCTCTGCTCATCTAAACACGCAGCATTTTGTTGTTGACCTGAGGACTGCCATGACAGCACATTAAAAAGCCTTTGTGTTTCCTTAAAGAATGGTCACACTAAGTCAGACAACTCTTGGATTTCCCCTCACAATTAATGAATCTGAACCAAAAAATTGGAGAAACTCCTTGGAATTGAAGCAAATATTCTGAAGTGACCCTTTGTGACAGGCAGCGACTGTTCCCCTCCAGAACCTAGAGCATGTGGTATATGGAGTGAGAGGTTACCAGTATCAACGGCATTTATTGGCTGCTGAGAAATGTGAGATGTATTTTTTTTATATACACACATATAAAAAAAATAAGTGAGGTAGATAAATGTTTGAAAAAAATCAAAAACTGTCCCCCATCATACTCAAAAACCCTTATCTCAGTATTTAAATTTATTATGGGGCATCTCTACAGTGATTTAAACTGGTATCACAAAAATAAATAAAAAATCCTACATAGAATACCTTCTTAATTAACTTTTTTGTCTTTTTCTTTTTTAAAAGGGAAAAATAACTATGGGACAGAGGCAAGAGAAGATAATGGGACCTAAACTACACAAGCAAAAAGCACTACAAACTTTTTAAAATCTCCAGTCAAAACTAGCAATCAGTATATTTTAATTCTTTGTTCTTACTCAAAAGATTTAAACATTTCCATCCCAGAACCACCTCTTCACTGCCATCATTTGGTTGGATCAGTGCTAAACAAAGGCTTAGATGCTGTAACTAACATAAGATGAACAACTGGTATGAATCCTTGGTTGTAGACTGTCTGATGGCCCCCTCCTTCCCCTTTCAGCAAGGCTTCTGCAACTGAACAAACAAGCTTACTCATTTTCTTTTGTTCTGAGGTTTGGTCTATGATTTAAGCAACGAGCTTGTATGCGTACAGGTTTCCATAGCTGCCAAGACTTAAATATTTGCTAGCCAAGCCACTGGCCCCAGCTACATGCTTTCCACCCAGCCCCTTGGAAATGGCATGGTGGGTTTGTTGTTTGTTTTGGTTTGTTGTTGTGTTTTTTTTACCAGGGGCGCGAAGTGCAGCCCAGGGTGCTCTCCACAAGGGCTTCCTCATCAGGAAGGCGAAGAGCTGGGGTTTGCTGGAGCCAGGTGTTCAATGGCCACCCTAAGAATGCCTGGCATCACCAGCTGCAACTGGTATAGCTCTTGTTCACGGGATGGAAGGGTTAAAATAGTCTTTTTAAAAATCAGTGACCCAAAAGCCTGGTGTCTGCTGTTGTACCCAACAAATAATAATAATAATTAAAAAAAAAAAAAAAGTATGTGTGTATGTGTCTGTGTGGGGAGTGTGTGTGGGGATGGGTGGGTGGATGTGTGCCACAACCAAAACAAGCGGGAAGGGAAGGAGGGGTAGGACCCTTGTACAACAATGAATATAAACACTGAACAAGAATGTACTAAATATTTAACCTTTTTTTCTGACCTGAGTTTGTATCATGCCTTGCACTGTAAGAGACTCGCATGCTGTCTGGGCAGAGGTTAGTGGGAAGGAAGGAAAACCAGGGTTTAAAAACACCACACCACAGCACTGCTAGAGTGCTTCCGTGCGGGGTGTCCCTTCTTTCTCCATGTGCCCCTCAAAAGCCCTGTAGCCCACACAGCCAAGATGTTGTAAAACAACTAATGGGAAAAAAAAAAAAAAAAAGGAAAAAAAGAAAAAAAAAAAGGAGGAAATGTATTTATAAAAAGGCATTGAACAGTTCATGGCAAATCATATGAAAGGTATCAGTTACTGGGAAGGAGGAAGTGAAAGTTACACACTATAGTAAAAAGCATAAGAAAATTTGTTGAAGTGGGAGGGAAGGGAAGGAGGGCAGACCTGAAGGTTTTCATAGATTAAATCCACAAAGATAAAGAACAAAAAAAATAGCAGCTTTTTTCTGTACAGACATATAGATGAGTATCTGAACCGTAAAAAAGTTATAAAAGTGACACAAAAGACAATGTGTATGCAAATGATCCATGGTCTAACATAGAACTGCAAGACCCTTCGAGAAGTCTTAATAAAGAGAAAAGGTCAACAAAGCATCATATACTTGAATCCGGTTACTGCTTTTTTTTGTCTTCTCCAATTTATGTTTCTAGGTGTTTTTTTTCCTTGCAAGCCTGTGAAGGAAGGCAGGCTGCAACGATGGAGATCTCTGCCGGTTATTTTCATGTTTTTCATGTTTCATTTTTGGCGTGCAGTTGACTTTTTTTGTACGAAATGCACGTGTTTGTTTAGCTCACCACTGCCAGTTTTGTCCAGAATTCATTGGGATGGGGATAGGGGTGGAGGGAGGGCTGTTTCTTTACCCCATCCCTTTTATCTTCTCCATCATAAGAAAAAAAAAAAAAAATAAAATCACATTTTGTCCAGTTTGGAAACAAGATCTAGACAATTTGATTTTTTTTTTTAAGGTTTTTTTTTAAATACCAGTGTATGATTGAATAGAACGTATTGGTCAGGATCTCTTTTAAACAGAGCAGTTGATTACTGTGCTCCTTCCATGCCTACAAAAAAACAAAAACAAAAAACAAAGAGTTCAGTTTTTTGGCAAAATTTGGCAGCGTTGAAAATGGTAACAACCTTGGACGAATGATGGCCCTTTTTTATTTAACGTGTTCCTAAAAAGATTAAAGAGCAACATTAAAAATCCAGTCTTTTTTAATTTTTTTGTGTGGGTTTTTGTTTGTTTGGGGTTTTTTTTGTTGTTTGTTTGTTTTTTTTTATAAAGACCTACAGTGTTAGGCAGGTGCTTGCAAGGGTACCAGGGAGCCACCTGGCCTGCGATATCTTTGATCTGATAAAAGTGCTGTACGGTTGAACTTGCACGCAGATATGTTTCCCATTATGAAGCAAAGAGAGAGATAGAAAGAAAGAAAGAGAGAGAGAGAAAGAAGAGAGAAGAGAGAGGAGAGAGAGACATCAGATCTCAAGTTTTCTGTTGCTATTAAGTGTTAACATTAGAGTTTTAAAAGGCCAACTGTGTGCCCCACGAATGGAGTCCTTTACTGAAACAAACATCTGCTTGCATATTGAAAAAAGAAAAATACGATAACTTGTTTACTGAAAAAAGGGTTCTCCCAAGTGCAGCTATGGCAGTTCTGAAGATCCACTGAGGTACAGTAGGCTTTTGAATATATTGTAATTTTCTTTCTTTCTTCCCCCAATGCATGTGTTTTTCTGTGTTTTATTTCTGTGAGATTCTGGTTCTAAGGATCAGCAGGCCGAAGACTGGGGCAACGGTAAGGCCCTCTCATTCTTGCGTCCCCCGTTCATGTGTGCGTACGGCTGTCTCTCCTCGAAGCTGGCCCGAAGGACCACCACCCCTGGGCCGTTCTCGGCTTTGTGTCCTGAGTGCTTGTCAGTGGGTTGGAGGGTGGAGGAGGGATCTAAAGGAATGCTCTCCATGTTTTCAGTCTCCAGGTCAAGCTCTTCTGTATCCGGAGGCTTGTTCTCTTCACTGTAGAAGAAGGAGACCTCTTTGAATGCTGGATCCAGCTCGTCTTTAATGCTACCGATTATTTCCAGGAAGGAGGGCCTCATTTTTGGATTGTACTGCCAGCACATGCGCATCAATTCAAACCTGGACAGGAAACACACAGCAAAACCATTTACTAAGGTGTTTTATGAGCCTCGGCTGGAGCCCAACCAACTGTGACTGAATTGGACAACACGTTTTAGAAAATCATTCAATTCTGAAGGAACATGAAGTGACCGAATTCTTACAGGCCGAGATCCCTGTGCCGCACTTCCACCTTCTAATCACTGATTTACTTCCATAGCTCCTACGTCAACCTTCTCCACTCCCTTCCACACACTTGCCCATAAAACAGTCTCATAGATACCTGACATCCAGAAGCATTTTGTATTTTTATTCTGACGTGGTATTTCTCCATTTTTCCTCCAAAGTGTCCTGTGCTTACTCAATCATACCACTACATGATAGTGCCTCTCGGAGTATCTTTTTCAAACAACCAATCCCTACCCTATCAATATTGCCTTGGAAAAAATTAAAATAGAAAACACACACAAAGCAAAGCACCACTTTTCTTTCCCCCTGAAAGAAGAAAATTACATTAAAATTAATTGTAATCCCCAAAAGACATTTCCCAATCCCAAAGATATTCTCTAATATTTTATTTTAAAATTATGTTGTTTTCATTTACGGCCAGGGATGCATTAATATTTTATGGAGTGTGAGATCATCTGTTTAAGCACATCCACGATTAGATCTGTACAATGTCCCATGCTGGCACAACAAAACCACAAAATGAAATAGTAATACATGCATAATGAAAACAGTATTTTCATGACACAGCAAAATTGGATATTCCTGAGAGATTGCCCTGAGCTTTAAACACAACATAAGAAAGGATTTCACTGTCTGTGAAGGTGGAAGAGGGATGTCTTCTGCTAATACAGCACAATAGGACAAATTTAAATAAGAAAAGGAAGATTAACATTAATTCTTCGAGCCAATCCTCTCTGTACACAATACTCAGAGAAACATACTGTGCATACGAAGTCAACAGTGGCCAAAACGACTTTCTGTGCTAGAATAAGAATGGATCTTAAAAAAAAAAAAACCCAAAAAACCCCCAAAATCTTTCAGTTAAGGTAACGTACTAGAGAATCCTTCACGTCTCTGACTTACCTGCCAGCACTGTGACCTGCAGTTCCAGTAAGACGCCCTTTTCTTACCAGACCCCCTTTCCTTGCTTGCCCAGCAGCCTGGTCCAGTGGCCAGTCTGGGTTCGTTTCCCCACCTTTGCCAGCCTTCCCATGTAAGGCTAGCCAGGTCACCTAAAATTTTAGTTTTGATTCTATAAAGCAACACCACCATTTTCCTAACTTCCACAGATTTTCAGAGAGTAAGCAAGCAATTCTATTTTATGCTTTAATTAGCTCTCACTGCCTTATCCCCCTGGCAGCAGTTTACTAGATCTCTGCATCAGTGTGTGGAATGGTTTTATTTTATTTTTTAATTTAAAAAAAGACAAAACCAAATGAACAAAAATTCACTCCTTTTTTGAATAGCACCTAAGTCCATCACAGAGTAATGTCTTAATGTCTCCAGAGGCCCCGCTCTAGAACAAACCTTTCAACAGGACTGTCACAGAGCTGGAAAACCCTGGACTCTGAAGCCTGTTGCTGTGCATTGCTGCGCACAGCGGGGGCTGGAGAGTTTGGGAACCCTGACCTGAAACAAAACCAAAGCAAAGAAATCCCCTCCCCCAGAAACTCGCTCCTTGGGAAATACTGTTGCATTTCCTCATAGGGCACACTATGTTCTCAGCTGACGTGAACCAGCAAAGAGACAGAAAAAGCTGCTGCGTTTGAGATGCAAACACTGCTGAGAGCGCTTCAACCAAAACAAAAGCAATCTTAATTGAAGTGCCTTTAAAGTCACAATATTCCTGTTAGAGCTCAGCTGGCAAAACTGCATGAACAAAAGTCAGCCACCTGAGCATGGCCTTGTGACACCCAAAAAGAAGCTGGCAAAACCAGTCTGTGCTGGGAGAACTCCCCAAGTACTCAATACTGTATTGTAACAGGCACGTAGACATATAAACACTGTTAAACTATTGCTTGGTTTTGAGTCTTGAAAAAGTCTTTGATAGCGAAAGTGAAGCCAAACTATAAAACTGCACTATACCCTCACCCACAAACAAGGAGGAAAGCTTGAGACATAAATATATAAAATCCATTTCTGTTACTTCATTGCTGTTTCCTTTCCAGCTGACTGCTGCGTCCCTGAATAGAAGCGTTAGCTGGAGCCAAGAACACTAGATATTCGCTGGCGCTTTGCCCTGAGGCCTAAGGGCAATGCTAAGGAGATACCACAAGCAGTGGAGTAATGCATGTGACATCAGCACAAACAAGGACATGTGATGTTTCTTTTAAGCCATTCCAGATTTAAAAACCCTACACAGTTCCCATAAAAGGATTTCTTTTTTTCTTTTTAACTTTGTGGGTTCAAACACCTTGTTTACATTATCTTAAACAACAACAACAAAAACCTTTCCAGTAGACAATGGAAGAATTTACAGGCTGTTAATACAACCTGAGCAGTTTTATAAAGTATGTTGCTGACTGGTGGCAAGTAAGCTGAAGGAAGTTGGAGGCATCGTCATGAGATAGAGGAATAGCCAGTGTGTCTCTCATGCATCTTTTGCTCAATGAACTGAGCAGAAACAGAGTTACTTTTTGCACTGAGACAGTAAAAAACAAAAAATGGAAAGTTACTATAGAAGCTGCATTCCATTTGAGTGTGCATTTTGCTTTGCATCAGACTTGATTTGGTGGGGAAAAGTGAAAGGACCTCTCCCACTCTGCTGTTGCTACATGCTGACATTACCTCTACATAGCAGACCCTGGTTTCTAACCCAGGGCTCGCCAGGAACAAAGGGAAAATCAGCAATGCATAAATAGCCTAGTCATTGACAATATATATGGGGGAAGCAATTCTGCTTCAAAAACAGAGTGGAATTCCAGCCTCCACAACTTTTAAAAGCCCCATGTGAACACACTATCTGAGAGCTTCAGCTGTAACAAGCCTTCTTGCCACGCAGCCACCACCTGATGAACACTGCCATAACAATGATAGTACATAAAAACATAACTTATTACACAGGAAGAGAAGAAAAGCAGCAAAGCTTCTCCTGGCACCATCTTATTGAACCATCTGTCTTACTGCATAGTTCTGTCTGTAAAACCATGCAAACTATGCCAAGAGGGTGTAGCATAAACAGAACTGAGTGGTTTCACCCTGTGTTAAGAGTAAAAAGCCTCGAGAAATACCGTCCCCTTTGTGCTTAGTCCTTTCACAGGGATTTACCACCTCTCTGAGCCACAAGACAATTGTGCCGTAAAATCCCCCTTTGTGCAAGCACCCAATACAACCAAGCTACAGAACAGAACCTCTCCAGTTCTTCAAGTGTCCTTGGTCTCTGATCCATCTAAAAGCTACAGACTTGCTGCTACCAGGGGTTAGCAAAGCACAGCCACTAACAAGCGTTATTAGCACTGCAGTCTTAGGAGAGATGGAACGTCCAAGACTGCTTGCACCATGTAGCATTCATGCCGGGGGTGGCAATAAAAGGCCTTTACGAAAACTACTGCACTGTGGCTGGAGCGTGCACGGCTGTGCCAACACTCACATAATCTGCAAGGTTAAAAATAGTAGATTCGGTGACAGTTGCAGCAAGATTCTTCTCTCTATTCCCATCTACGCTTCCCCACAGCAGTCTACCTCTTCCACTTGTTCTGGAGGTTTTTGTATTTCAGCATGCTCACCTCTCTCTACAGAAAGGTAAATTTGTGTTCTGCCCATAATTTTAGTTGTTTCCAATTCAAATTAATGAAAAGAAGAAGAAGAAGAAGGAAAAAAAAGTATCTCTGCATTTGTAGCCTACCACATGAGATATATATAAGTGCAGCTCTTGGCTCCCCTTCTTACTTGGTTTCATGCAGTACCAAGCACAAGAAGTATATTGACTTCCCTTCAGCAGGTGGACTTTGCTTTCTGGACATCTTGAGTTAATATTGTGAGTTAATACTAAAGTATCACAGACCAGTCAGTCTCCACCAGTAAGAATTTGTGCTGTCTAAAAAATACCTTCCACTGGCAGACATGCCAAGAAACCTGTCTTTAAACAGAACCTTTTAGCAACCTCCACAAAAAAAGAGGACCCCCTATTTTGCAAAGGATTTCATAAAGTGCTTGCAAAAGCAATTGGCTGAATGAAACTTGCTGGAGATGCATGGCAAGATCCACACGCAATGTCAGGGCTCTTTGCAACTCTGTTACAAGCACCTTTCTGCCCACTCAGTAATTTTCTTGTTACATCCCATGCTGAGAAGCAGGTTATCAGACAGCTGGAAAGGGGAGAGGAACCCTGCCTACAGACCAGGTTTCTGTGCCTGCCAGCAGCAACACATGCGAGGTTCAAGACTGGCAGTAGTTGTCAGGTTACCGAGTGTTGTACAGCATCTTTACAGCATCTTGGGCAAACGGGATGGAAGACAGGGAAAGAAGCAAAAACATGCAAAGAAAAAAAGCACTATAGTAACGCAAAATAGGTTCTTTGAATGCCAAATGTATGTGCATGGAAAAAAGGTGAAGATTATTCCTGGAGCTCCCTACTGTTATTCCTACAACAGCTTATTTGAATTTCAGCAGACTTGGGTGTCTGTCCTAATACAAAGACAAAACAAGCTGAAAGGGAGCTAAAGCAAGTCACAACAAGCTTCTAAGGGCAATGCTTTCAATTTTTTTACTTTTTTTTTTTTTTTTTTTTTCATTTTGGACAGAGTCAGGATGTTTTATACACAATGTATCACCAAAAAACCAAAGACAATGCTAACCTGGATGTGCCTTAGTTCTGAGTTCAGCCCTGTTCCTTATTCTGATGGAGAGAAGTGGCTAAATTAAAAAGATTTTTTTATTCTGCACCTCTGCAATGTCAGACTAAAGTCTTGGTTGTCATAACTAATGTGTGAACAGCTTCTTAATTAAAATCAGCACAAAAAAGGCCTTTGCTGTTATACACCGGTGCAAAGATTTGCTCTGCCAGACATTAACCAAATTCCTCCAGCTCACAAGCCAGTTACCCTAAAGTGGATTCATCCAGTAGCAACACCCAGCAAGCAGAGAAGTATCTCTGAGGAGGAGGAGGAAGGAGAATGGGCCAGGTGGGCAGCAGCAAAGAGCTTCCTGCCCTCACTCCCCTTTCGTCCCCCTGTTCATACCACACATGCCCCAAGCTAATGAGGAATATCTAATGCTGAATCTCTTGCTGAGTTTGTTCTCACTTTAGAGGTATTTTTTCCTCCCATCGACTCAGGGAGCTGACCCCTTCACACAGCCTGTTGTTCCCCCATTTCTGCCTACTCCCCACCTCCATTACACAGCTCTGACCATGTTAAACAATCTCCAGTCAATCTGACTGCCAGAAATTCTCCACAGCATCGTGGAAGGGAAAGAATGCGAAACTGAGGAGTCACATGGCAGCTACACCTCCCCCTGCATATACCACCCACCCCCCTCAAACAACAAAACAACACTGCCTGTCATCTGAAACCAAAGCCAGTGCTCCAGCCAAAAAAGCTCTTTTCCTAAGAATCCCAAGCAGCTGAGGCCCTTAAGTGATTGTATCCCTTCTGTGGGCCTCCAAAAAATTTCAATAACTGCAAGACACAGTATTTCCTTCCCAAAAGCCAGTTTGGGAAGTATATCAAAGTAATAAAGTCTGAACAACTGAAACTGCTGTACACAAAAGCCAGCAGAAGTATTTCAACAATGTAAAGCTAAAAACTGAAGCCTGCTGCATTGCACGCCCTCCTCGGCTGCAAGGCTTTGTATTGATTCTAGGGGTAAGCAAAGGTTTTTCTGCGTACTTCTTTCTGTGCTTACAGGAAAGGAAACTTAGCAGGGAAGATTGTTTATCTCTATGTGATGAGCACTGTGACCGAAATAGCAGATCCAACACTGCTTCAGATAAAGGACCAATACCTCCATTTATCTGTATGCTGAACTAAAAAGTTGAATTCCACAGAATTTACACACAATACATTTCATCTCATCCTATGTTCTTTTTTCTCTTTATGCTCAACAGAATTACCTTAAGCAGAAGAGACAAGATCTAGGCACAAAGTCTTCTGCTGCAGCAGATGTCACTTAGGAGCTTTTATTAAGTCGAATTTTATTCAGGAACACAAAGATTGGGGTTTGTTTCTTTATTAGAGGAGATAGCCCAAAGTGAGATTCTGGCCACAAGCAAAGTTGTTTTCTGCTATGTCTAACTACTATAAAATACTAGATTGACAGAGACTGTTCAAGAAGCACCTCACATTACTACCACTCTTTAATAACCCCTCCTGTGGTAGATAGGACAGAAGCAGACCTTGAAGGAATCAGGAAGAATTAACTGTGCACAGAGAACAGTGGTAACTGCTGACACTTACAGCATATCAGGACAATTGTCTGGTTTTTCCAGCAGACCTCCTTCCATCACAAAGCGAAGCACTTGTTCATTGGTCATGCCTTGATATGGCTGCTCTGCTAACGTTGCAATCTCCCAAAGTACAACACCGAAAGACCTGGAAAACAAATCAGAACTTTAGAAAGCTGAGTAATCTCTACAAAGATATTTTTCTTAGATGATGCTGACCAGTAGGTGTCCACGGGTATTTTCTTTTACCAAAAAATTCCAATTGCTCAAAAATATGCAGCTATGGTGGTAGCCACATCACCTAGCATAAGAGACTGTTGACTTCAAACACCTCTAGTCAATGGTGAGAAACAGGCTCCCAGTTCTGAATGACTCTTCAGAATGCCCTCTGTAAGAAAAGACTGGTAATATTACATCTCAGTTTTTCACACCATAATCTACAGCTCAGAGCTGGTCATGATTATGATCATTCAGTTGTCCAACATTATTTGGTTACATCGGATCTGTACAGGTCAATCAGTAAAAAAGCCACCGCAAGCTCACTGCATTGACCAGAAGCCTCCAACTCAGAGGAGATTTAAGTGGTGAGCTTGCCTAGAGAATCAGCTTGCAGCTTATCTCCCTTTCCCATGGCTTTGAGATCAGACTTCAAGTGCACTGCGAGGTGGGAAGAACAGTGGAGAGGGAAAAAGGAAAGATGCAGGTAAGGAAGAAAAAAAAAAAAAATTTAAAATTCTCTTCCTATCTCTGTACTTTCTGTACAGAGGACCTCAGGCTGGATAGACAACTGATCATTAAAGTCTGCAAAAAGATCCATGTGTGGCTGGGTGCAGGGAATCAAACCTTCTAAGTAGGTGGAGAAGTTGCAGAGACTGGTTAAAGTGAGCTCGACAAGCCCCCCTCCCCAAGCCACAGATATAACAAGAAAAAATTCTGTACATTTAAAAAACTAAACTCAAAATCTTCATGTAACATCTCTCAGGCACTCCTGATAGCAGTTAAGAAGGCAGTAATGCAGAACTGTAAGCTCTCGTTCCAGTGCAAGCTGCTTTTCATCAGAAATACTCGAGTCACACAAATCCAATTTAAAAGCTGCATTTTCCTCTTATTGCTCCAGCAAGCCGAGAGCTAGAGAGCAAATGCACACCACCACACCTGTGCATCTCATCTGCCTTACCACTAAAAGCAAGCAAACAAACCAACCTCTATTCCCCAGGCACAAAAACATTTCTTGGGTAATACTTTCCATTTATCCCTCTGCTTTGGTTTCTTCCACATTCTAAGTCAAAGGTGCAAAGTAAGGATCAACATACAGCAGCAAGCAACAAAACCAATTTTTGAAAAAGACATGGAAGAAATGTGAATGCTCTCCCACTTCTTGTACCAAGACCCTAATTAGCCGCTTCAGCAGCAAAACATTTAAGCCTCCAGGAGAAACTCAGTTACCCCTTCCTGAAACAGAGGTTCTAGCTCCTTCCAATTTACTACAAAGGACAGCAAAAGTGAAAAAGTCTGTCTAATAATAGGAATTGATTACTGGTGAAGAAAGATAAGCACAGTTATGTAATTGGGTAGTTTGGACCTAACTATTGACACTTTCTAAAAATAACTCCATTTAAAAGTAGTTTATTGAGCAGACATGGCTCAAATTGTCTACCCTGCACTGAAGAGTCATCCACTTTTAGAGCTGCTCTGCAAAGAAAGGAAACCAGATGCTGTCTTGTCTTCTGTGGCTAAAATGCTGAGTCAAGCTTAAGAGAAAAAAGCATAGTTTCAATAGGGTATTGTTGTGAAAACAGGAGTCCAGTATTATTAGCTGGTTATGGTAGAGTGGTTTTATCTTTCAGTTATCTACTCGATCTAAAATGGTTTGCATCTGGAGCCAGAAGCCACAAACAGACTTGCAATTGTTTGCCTTTCAGGGGAGGCAGGGACAGAGGGTCAACTCAACATTTTGGTGCCTTTGAAGCTACTTTGATCACTGCAGAAATAATAATAAGAAGTCTTGTGCACGTACGAGTCATATTATCATAACAAATAAACTTAGGTTGCTCCTTCAAGGCAACTACCAGCTCTGAAAGAATGCAAGATGCCGAAGACTCATTTATAGAAATACACCCTCACCCTGAACAGTATTATATTAATTTTAAAATGTTCTCTTTCCCTAACTACAACAAAAACAGTCTTGTCTAATTACCTCATTCTTCAGTCTGAAAAGCAATAAAAGAATGAATTGCTAAAATAAAGCTCCACCCTTCAAAACCTCCAGACACTCTTTTTGCAGTTTGCCATTTCACCTTACAGCTTATAAATCTTGGACTCTGACCACTCACACAGTTTTGTCTTTTTGACATTTTGGCTTCTAAAACTGATCTCGAAGAACATGGAACCAGATGTCACAATATCCTACCAAAAAGGCAGGAAAAACAAATCTCAACATTTTTTTACTGTTTGATGAAAATAAATGGCCCCCAAAACAGCCAAGCTACACGGTTTACATAAAGCAACTTCAAAATCTGAATCAATACAAGGAATCAGGTAATTTTTCCTGGTGTGCATAGTGTTTGGTCTAAAAGTTATTGAGAAGTAAACCAGAATAATCCTTTTATCCATAAGCAGATCAAGTAAACACTATTTCATGACAGTGAAAAGTCAAGCTCCACTTCATTTGGAATTCTAATTGAAATTTCTGAACCTATAGCTGTAGATACATGGCAAATGCAAATGTATACATGTTCTAAACAACCAGCTATTTCTCATGTTAAACCAGTTCTTTTTAATACCTCAACTACCTGAACCAAATTTCAGAATAAGTCACTTCTAACAATTAAGATGACAAACCATCCCAAGGAGGAACTGTCTGAAATACTGAAGAGAGCTGTGGACCTCCTTTCCATAAAACAATTTTTTCCTCTCTATGCTTTCAAGTAAAAATCTGTCAGATTTTACTCCTCCTCTTAAGTTTTCCAACCTTATAATCAGTAAGCTACTTTCCTTGATGTGAGTTCTGGCTAGGGTATTTCACTCAGACTGGCCCATTGATAAACTACAATATTGTTTGCTCAACCCTGCTCTGGACTGAATGACGATGAATGCCAAATCTTGTTAACGTTGAAGAGAGAATTCACGTACTTCCTGCAACAACTAAAGTACCAATTTACTTCTGATGACTGATTTGGCATCAGATCTGTGGGGTTTTTTTGTTTGGAAGTTGAGTTATGTTTAAACAATACTGTCACTTAACAGTTATAGGTTAAAAGGAAAGCGTGCATGGAATAAGCGCAGTAGGTCACCAAAGCTGAACACCTGATCTGCTGTAGTCCACTTTTAATACAATGGCTGGAGATGACGGCTGGACTTAAAAGTTACTGTTGTGTGGTAAGAACAGGCAGGTCTGCCAGCCCTTCATCCCAGGCTCGTTCAGTTCTACATCTGGGGATTTTCTAGTGATACATTCCAAATTTCTGTCTGCTTTGTGAAGACATTACAAGTCCCAAATTCTTTTACTGCAGGGGGACTGACAAAAGCACGTCTGAGCTGTTCCGTTAGATAAATGGCTGATACAGGGCTTCCCTTTCAACTCAAAGTAGTTACTTTCATTTGTTTCCAAGTTTGAGGGGTACTGGATTCATAAATAAGTTACTAACCATAGGCAAAAAATTTTAAGCAACATTCTGGTGCTTTGCTTTTTCACTTGCTACATAATTACTCTTATGAACCTTTCACTTAAAGCTGGTGCTGTGGACCGCAGTCCACTGACTCCAAAATCCTCAAGCTGTTTAAAGAAAATGCAGTTTACTACTAAAATATCATTCCTACTGACTTCTAGACATTTGGAGGCAATCAGCTGCCAATTCTGTAACAGATCAGCAGTAAAAACATCTTGTTAGGAAGGCAGAGAAACCATAAAAGACAGAGTAGAGGTTTTGCCAGTACATGTTAATCTTCTGCCAAGTCCTCCCCACCTATCTGCAAAAGTTTGGGGGGTGGGGGGAGAATTGTTCCAGAGTATTATTTCTTCTAAGAAGTATATTTTGAAATTTCCTGAAGGCCTCTATTAATAACTTCACAGATACAGCAGCTAGGCAATGTGCTTTAAAGAAAAACCTATTTCTGCATCTTGCACTATATAAAACAAGCAAACAAAGTTCCAAATGGAGAAGGATATACACAAGGGAGAACTCCAAAGAAAAAACCTGCTAGTGTACACAAACCATCTGCGCGAAAGTAGAGTTATTTACACAGAAGGTTTTGATAGAAAAGCAGGTCAGCACTATGAACTTTTTTCTATTCTTGGCAACTTCTAATGCTTTTCTTAAAGGAGGGCAATTTGAAAAATGACAACTTGCTCTTCCAGGTGAAGGTAATGTTTTTCACTGCACAACTGATTTTACAACCCACAGCAGGAAACATGCCGCCACCTCCAGTTTTGGAAATCCATTTAATTCTGCTCTCTCTGAGAGCAGAATTTAACCTCAAGACTTCTTGATTTTGCAATGGAAATATGAAATACAAAGCAGAATGCTTCACAGTGGAAAAATAGACAGGAAAAGCAGCATACTTAGTTAAGTCTACTACAACAAGAGAAAGAGTCTAGAAAGAAGAGGGGCTAAACCAGTTTTTCAGAGTCCCTTTTTTGTTACCAGACATCGGAGTGTGTTGTGAAGACTCCATCTTTCAGTGATTCTGGAGACATCCAGCGGACAGGCAGCAAACCTTTCCCTCCTTTACGATAATAATCTGTCTCGTAGATATCTCTCGTCATGCCAAAATCTAGAAGGTATAAATGTTTTGAGTTTGCATGATAAAATGATGAGCATTTCCCCTTACTACAAGCCATTGTAGCTAGCAGAGAATCACAGTTTGGTGCAAAGAATCTGCTATCTGTTACCACAACACTTTACTCTGCAGGCACTTTACCTGCTGCTTAGGGTTGGTTAGCTTCCCTCCCAACAAAACCAAGTGACCATTTTACCATTGACTTCAGTGGGTGAGAAGTCTGACTGATTTAAATATATTAATATGAAAAGTTCCAGGATTTATGCTCAAGCTTTGCAGTAAGCTAAGAATTCTGATGGTCATATAATTTACTGATCTGTTCTCTGAATTCAATGCTTTTCTTTTTAAAGAGTGTAAAGAGCTCCTTTAGTACTTAATAATATTGTCTTTAATTGAAGAATTTCACATGTTGAGGGGAATGCTCCTCTCATTTTTTTTTCTCTCTCTCCAAAGGTAATTTCCAGTTCCTGTATAATATTCTATCTCAAATGCTGGAGGATTAGGCTATTCATTTATGACTAACACAGACCAATATTAAAGACATACTTCGGGTTATATGCATGTCCTTAGCTGTAAATACGTAAGCATTTGCAAGACTTGGATCTAACAATACTCATAAGTCTGAGTTACAGTCAGGAGATTCCAGCATTTTTTTTCTGTACAATCAGCTTGATGCACACAAAACTGCTGGGTCTTGGACTAGCCTATTTAAACCAGTTACTATGTTTTCAGACACTAACCAAAAAGTTAATAAATCAGGTGGCATCAAATGTCTTACTAATATTAAATGCTGTCTGCTAACACAGCAGACCTAGGGCAAAATCCATTTTCTTGATACAGACCTGTAGCTGCCTCTTTTTTTCTGGGAAAAGCAGAGTGAAAAAAGGACAGAATTCCTCCAGTTCTCACAGTCGTTATTACCAGTCTACAGATGTCATTATTACCAGGCTTGGATGAGTGACCGACCACTGCTCCTTCTCATTCCTTGTCTGCTAGAGACACTAGTACCCTCAGTGATTTATGACTAAAAAGCCCATCTGTACAGCTATTCCATCACTCCCACACACCAGGATGACTTTATCCTGGCTGAATGGAAAATTCTTTAAAAATGTAATGCAAATAAGAAACAGATATGCAATGAGCATAGGACAGTGTAGCATAAAGCTCCTCCTCTGAGATCTAAACAGTCTGAGTTGGTGTGTTCCAGTCAAGATGCTCCTAAACTGTTTCTGCACGAAGAGATTTTCAATACTGGTACCTAAATGACAGCAGTGCACCATATTTAACAAAATGCTTTCAGGGTAACCATGTACCATGCTAAAGGGAAGAAATGCACCATCTTCAGTTCAAAGAATTGTAAAACATGCTGGTAGGGGGAGGAGGAGTGAGAAAACCGGAATGGGAAGGATTCAGGCTGACTTCCCCCAAACCTGCAGAAAATGCACAAAATACCCCAAAGATCTTATTTCCTAATTAACTGACTCAAAATGAAATCATTTTTTCTTTCTCCCAAATGACAGGATTACTTACACAAATTATCAAAATAGCTGAGTTAAGCTCAGAGAAAAAGAATTAGTTTCCTACAGCAGAAGGCTGCTGCTATACATGTTATTTTAATATGCACAACTCAAAAACAGCCAAAAGCTTAAAATCACTCTCTCTGGAGAGAAGTCTGAAAAAACTCATCTGACACTATTTTGGAGGGATGGTGAAGGGAAAATAAAGTGGTGTTCTAACAGCAGAGCAGAAGAAAAGCCATTCTGTTGTCTGGAAAGCAGAACTCCAGTTCAGACTGGAAAGCACCCAGCTGAAGTCAAGCCTTACACTCCACTTCCAAATCAGATATGCTTTAAAATAATCCTAAAATTCTTAATTCTTGAATCAATAAACAGGAGGTGGAATTATTTTTGCGCATTAACAGAAAAGCAAGTGACACACTACTGGTAACTATGCCACCCACCCAGATGTCTGCAGCATCTGCACCTCAAATCACTGCTTCACTAGCTCTTTTTAAACCCACACGCTATACTATTTCCTCACTGGAACAGCAGCAAGTAGAGGTATTCCAAGAGTTTCAAATCAATGTTGACTGCTCACAGGTCTTAAATCACAGCAAGCCTTCATAAGGAACATATTTCATTCTGCAGAAATTTAAACTAGAGCTAAGTTTTAAAAGGTCTTTCAAACATCTTTCAAAAAATTAAAATGCCTTCTAAGATGTTGATTTTTCAGGATGATGTTTTTTGTTTGTGTGAAAGTCAAGAAAGCACACCTCCAATTTTCACTGTGAAGTCTTCTGCCACCATGCAGTTTCTCGCAGCAAGGTCTCTGTGAACAAATTTGTTGGCGTTGAGGTATGCCATCCCATCAGCAATCTCTCCTGCCATCTGAATCATCTTCTTCAGAGTTGGAGGTGCCTGGCCAGGATTATTCTGAGCAAGATTAAGAAGATAAAACAGGTAAGGGGAAAACAAAAAAGTAACTATTTCTACATCAAACTGTAACACACTTTAAAAAAAAAATAATAAAAAATCACTTCATCACAATTCAGCCTGACATGATCCAGGCTAAACAGAAACTCATTATTATGTACACCATAGCATCTGCTAGTGGGAAAACTGGCCATATCAAGCTGGGTTACAAACAGACACTCCCAAATATCTTTTATAACAGGCCATTCTATTTTAGTGAATACAAGCTAGAAAGACTTTTTGGTATAAGGATGTTATCTTACACCTACAGAGTTGAAATGTCCATTCTTGTGCCACACAAGTGCTGAGATACAAAGCAGAGGGCTTATTTTAAGAGATTTCTACTGTTTTACCATCTTCGCAAACAAACAAAAAGTATCAAATGATTTCATTTCCTGTTGCCCAGTTCTCCATAACCAGATTCCAGATGTCTCTGGAATTACTTCTATTTGTAAGTAGGAGAAAAGCTTATTGGACAATTTCTTCTGAAGCAAATTCACTCCTTAGCATCCATTGATATATGGCTTCTACCACTCTCAATCTCATGGATGAAGGAGTTAAGGTATTTATACAAAATCATTTAAGTCTCACCATCCCTTACCAGTATGAATTTGCATAAACTTTACACCCCTTGGATAATCATCACTGACAGAGTAACCAAAACCACAGCCTCCTACACTGAATCCTACTAATGACAAAAATCCTAAAGCACACAGACCAAGTCACTGAACTTTATCACATCCCCAACCAGAGATTCAACGGTCCGTTACCCACCTTCCATGGAAAGTGTTCATGTCCCTTCCCATCACCACTTTCAAACTGTGCTACTTTGTGTTGAGATAATGAGCCATACCCACTGCTTCCAGGCTCCCAAGTGCTGAATGCAACATACCCTATGGGAGCCAAGATGATACAACCAAGAAAGCCCAGAAGGACCAATGAGAGCTGAATCCCCAGGAACAAGAGAGAGGTATGGGAGCTGCATGGTTAAAGTACTGGTAAAGCCAGTTTATCAGGCAAACCCTCCATCCACACCTTACTGAAGTATCCTGCCTTCCCCCTCATACAGGTCCTCAGAAGACTTTGCTCAACTCTTTACATTGCCCATCAAGGAAGACAGGGAATTCAGGCACAGGCCTACCACAGACTGCTTTGAAGAGCACCAGCATACAAGACAGAAAAGCCATGTACAGAGCTCATAATTTTGTTAAGTCCTATATAAAGTCACTGTCCCTTTTTATGAAGTTTGTTGAATTCAACCAAAACTATTTAATATAACCTGAAACATTATTAATCATAAATGCTAGTCAAGCCCTCAGTCCATAGTCATACTGGTATTTTCTGAATGTTGTATTCAGTATGATTGTTTTCTGTATCCAAACACTTAAACAATCTCCTCATGTTAGATGCGATGCCCTCCATTTATACCATATTCATTCTCTTGTGCACATACTGTGCTCCTGTTCTGTTCCTTTCAGTTATTCACATCAGAATTTCTAGATCAAGGGCAAAAACTCCTGAGCAAATTTTCTACATAGTCTACTATGATTTCAGTGGCAAGTGACCTATGTGTCAACTTTATCCTTCAGACCCTGTATCATATGTGGCAATTTTAGCTGTTAAGACTGATGGACTACATATTAGAGTCTGCCTATTAGCTATTAGATTTGTACTTGCCAACAGAGGCAACAGGCAGGGTATACAACATGAAACAATTATCCTAACATGCATGCTTCAACTAGCCAATTTTTTTTAACATCTTGATGAGAAATTAGATTAGACAAGAGATTTAATTCAGATCTGGAAAACAGGACTCAACAACACAAGAAGGGACCTATTCCATGCAGTACACTGGGCTATTTGCAATAGCTGCCTCATGAAAAAAGGCGTTGCAGATCACAGAGCAGCTCATGTTTTGTTCTTACAGCTTAAGGAGAAAGGCAAGAAAGGCTGATTGCCTGCTGCTTCCAACATGACGCTGTTTCATTCAAGATGATTCTAACCGAAGAAAGAAATAAACATCCAGCAATTCATGACTCACCTCTGTGTCTGGCCTCAATGATCTCAGGTAACTTTTGAGGTCCCCACGTGTCATCAGCTCCATGATAACCAGCGTAGGCTGGCCCTGAGAAACAACACCAAGCAGCCGAACCTGGAAGAGGCAAAACAAAGATTCAATTACATATACAGCTAATTGAACTGTAGTATCATTTATTCATGTCCATTATGTAGCCCCAAACACCTGTGAACCCATGGGAAATGTCTGAAAGTAGATGTGGTTCCAGTCTCTGACTCCTGTTGCACAATAACATTATAAAGCTGCACAGAGTTGAAGCTAAAACTCCCAAGTTCCTGCTTCAGTCAGTGAAGACATGCCCTGAACACCCTCATGCCAGTAAGTACCACAGCTGTGTGAATCACAGCCTTGTTACATTTTCATGACTTACCACATGGTGACAATTGAACTCCTTCATCACCGAGGCCTCATTTAAGAACTCTATCCTCTCACGCATGCTTGCAGACTCATTGACCGTCTTTATAGCCACCCTGGTCTCCGGCTCATCCTTCACCACTCCCTTGGCTATTCCCTCATACACCATTCCAAAGGAGCCTTGCCCAAGCTCCCGACACATGGTGATCTTCTCACGGGGCACCTCCCATTCATCTGGAACATACACTAAGGAGAGAGAGAGAACAGGCCATGATGTTCCACTTCTGCAAGTGGTGCGATCACTTACCGCTTTACGACACCAACTGCCCAAACAGTTTTACTGTAAAAAACACTATACACAATGCTGAGACCTTACACGATGTGCGCATATAGTCCACAGTCTTTTCCATACAGAGATAGGTAGATGCTTGGCATACAAATAAATCTTAAAGAAATGTGTAGATGGACCTGAAGTGGCCTCCCTAAGGTACTGACATAATGGGATAGAAATAAACAACCTCAAAGCACAAAACCAGAGCCGGAAGAGGCCTGAATCAATACTTTAGCTTGAACTTTTCTTGGGATCCTTGCTTTTCTGATTCTTCCAGACAGCATCAAATATACTTGATCATCTGTATCAGCTTAGTGTCTGCTGTATTCTCTACTAATAGATTGATTTCATGACTAGAGGGAAGCAGACTCTCTTATCTAGTAGGCTCTTTGCATGAAACTATTCTGATCACTTGCACACACACTGTTGCATCAGTAAAGGCAGAGCTTGCTGCTGCTAGTCTTTGATCTGAGGCAGAAGAGAGATCTCAGAAGGTGACTGCCCGGAGGGATGACTGCCTCAGGCAAGAAGACATCTGAGTAGTCACTGATGCTGCTGCCTATCAGTCACCAAAGGAGGGGACAGTTTGTCACATGCTCTAGATGGGTGAAATGACAGGATGCAAAAATAGATGATTATAGCATGAACACTGACAGACCTTTAGCCCTAATGGTGCCACTAGAAAAAAATAACAGTAAAATAGTCCGCTGCCAATCTGGCTAAACCCATGAGCCTCCTGGAGGCTTTTGGAAAGACTATTCCAGCAAGAAGTCTACAGCAGTAGCACCAAATTAAACCATAAACAGAAGAACTGATACCTCAAGGAAATTCATCTGACGTTCTAATTTTCTCCTGCACTTGAAGAGCTCCACATGTACATAATGGACATAATGTACAGTATGGGCACATGCTCATTACAGACAACCACACCTCGGGGCAGGGGTGGGGGGCGGTGATTAATTATCTAGCAAGTAGGGTTTCAGTAGGAACATAGTTGCTTTTTGTATTGTATTATTTTTTTAAAGCAATTCATTTAGCCAGAAAGCTGAATTTCCAGGGTTCTCCATTCCCCAGCAATCGCAGCCCACAGGCTTTCTGGAGATGCAGAGCTGAGGATCCCTGGACTGCCATGCTCACTCGGCTCCTGCTGCTGTTCAGGGACAGCCAGCACAAGAACTGGCAAGAAGTTCATCTACACCATTAGCAGGCACAACCTCCTGCGATAGTGAAGTACAGGAAAATCATAGAGACATACACAAAGCAAAACCAAAAAAAGCATGCTGTTCTAGAAACAGCAATTTTGTTTTAAAGAATTTTTATTTCCTGGATGGTTTTAAACACTTGAGCACTATCCATATTGTGTCTCCAACAGAAAATTTTAAGAAATTAAAGATGTCCCCTCAAAACCCCGCATCTGACTTCAGAACTACAATTATTTCATTGTTAGCAGAGCACTCAACACAAAAATACCAGCTGGGATCTAACACTGCCATAGTCTAATACCTCTAAATATTGTCATTGCCAAGTATATACATCAGTCACAAATACATTAGACCAGTTTGAAACCAGCTTTAAAAAAATGTTTTGCCAGCTAGAGAAAGATGGGCTTATCTACACTCCAGATATTAAGAAAACCAAATATGGATTACATTAAACATCCCTGCTCATTTTAACACAAAATTTCTGCATATGACTAACTGTGAAAAGTTGTTGGAGAGTTTTATTGGGATGGAAAGTGAGGAGACAGTACTGTTTTTTGTAAGTGTTAACTATTTTCCACATGAGAAGTACATAGAAACAAGCAGTGGGTTTGATCCAATAGGTCATAATAGGACTTAAAAGGGCAAACATGAAAGACCATGAATTCATTAATTCTTCCTTCATTCCAGTGAAAATATCACTGGATGAGCAGATGATAATCTGAAAGTGAAACTAATGTACCCAAATTTGCCTCAGCTGAATAAACTACAGGAAAAATTCTAAGAACTCCCCAGTTTCAATAGACAGGTGACATTTACTTATTATCAATGATGGATTCCATGGCTGTCCTAATAAAAAAAAGAGGGAAAGTGGTTTTACAACACCTCTTTTAGAGTTTCATACCTTTCAAAGTCAGACACAAATAGAATATATGAAAGTAAAAGCATCAGAAGTGTAAGGCCACACTTACCATCTGAAGCACTGAAGTACTCGGGGTTCACAGATGCATAAAGTACTCCATTGCCCAGTCTGTCACTGTTCCTGTTGAAATATTTTTTCTTTTTTTTTAATCTTTAAACTTAAGTAAATTTCAGACCACTTCTTCTACAGCTTTTCCACCATTTGCTCAAACACAGAATATTATTTACTGTATGTGGAAAGCTTTTCAAAGGGCACAAACCAAGTTCTCATTCTACCTCACATAATCAATGGGAAAACGGCCCACAATACTTTCCCAGGAAACCTGCAGTCTTCTCTATACCAAATCAGCACCAGAAAAGTGTAAACACAAGGTACTTTTAGCTGCTGGGTAAACTTCCTTTAAGAAAGGCAGCTGTATGGTGGTACACCCAGGAGACATGTGGCTGAGAACATACTTTATAACATCATCTGCTCTACTGTGGGAGAGAAGTGATCTAGCAAAGGGCAAGATTGTTTTTAATGGTGAATTCCATTCAACTATTTTATAAGTGCTTCTATTATTTTATTTTAAAAACACACACACACCCCGCCCCCCTCAATTTTACTGGGGTGATTTTCAGAATTAGACATATTTATTCAGCACTGTGAGAGCTCTTGCAGGAGGCAGGCTGTGAAAATAAAATTATCCACCAGACCTCAGAAAATCAAAGACAAAACATTCTTGTGGGCTAGAACAACAGTTTAAAGAAGGATGAGTTATCAGGCATTTCACCTACAAAAGCCCAAGGGAAGGCCAAGCAGGTATAGTACCTCACTAGATACAAAGCCCTTTCTGGAGTGCCTGAGGAGAACTGGTACTACTGTCTGTGCACAAATGAATTAAAGCTGAAAATAATGGGATACTCAATGAGCTTAATTTATGTAAGTGTAATAAAAAAACTCCATACCTAGAAAGTTGCAAGGCTGAACATTTGCACTGACTTCTATTAAGTTCTCATTATGTATTTCAATTAAATAAAAAAAAATAAATCACTAGTTACAAAAAAACAAAACTGAGGAAAACAAATCAATAGAACAGTCCCCTAGACTGCTCTGTCCAGGACGTAATTTTTTAAGTGGAAGACTTCAAAAAACCTCTAGAATTTGCAAGAAATCAAATTAACCTAAATAGAACTAAGTTTTCATGATTTATGTTGACCCATATTTCAGTCAAATCTTCTGATTATACAGGTTCAGTGTCTGCCATCATTGTCCCAGTGGATATGTTCCTGACAAGCCTTCCTCTTCCCTCTCAAACATGATACTGTAATAAAAAGCGTCTTCATATCTCAAGCAGCAGCCAGATGCTTGCTGGTAACTCTAAACCACTTCCTATTACACACCAACAAGACAGAATCTACTTTAGCTTCTCGAGTCCTCTGAATGCCATTTCCCTTTTTAATTTCTAATTTGCACAGATTTGAAAATAAACATTCCTCTCCTGCAGTTTTAACCTCAAGCATATACAACTCACCTTTTTTTGTTAAAGACATACAGCATTATTAGTAATCCCCCAATGATGAGCAGGAAAGCAATAGGGAGCACAATTATCAAGTGCAGGAAGTTTCCATAGTTTGCTGCTGCAACCAACAAGAAAACAATTGTATCAGGGTCTCTATAAAATCTCCATTAACAAAGAAACATTCAAAACCCACTCGGTATATTTCCATACAGGGAAGAAATCAAAGTACTCATTTTCATGTCTGATGTGGAAAAATGTACTCAGAAACACTCCCTGACTGCAGATGAGTGGAACAAGAAAACAGACAGTGAAAAGCATTAATTTTGTACAGAACAGTGTCTGTCTGGAGTTTGTTTTCACAAGTTATGCTTAAGGACTTGCACTCTTCAGTGAACAATATGTAATTGTTCACTTGCATATTCACCTTTTTTCCACCTTCTGTTCACCTTGCAATTGCTTATACTTATATTCAGAATATACCCACACTGCTCTTTACTTCAAGTTCTTCAAAGTCCAGCAATTAGAAAACCAAAAAGGAATAACAGATGGAGTTCCAGTCTTCTGTGTATACATCTGCTCTACAACTAAATGCAGAAGTTCTTGGGAGGGTCTCTGTGGACACTATGGTGGTGTTCTTCCAAAATATAAATTACTCCCACTGTCAGGACCAGCATCACCCTTTTGTCAGGATGTTATCTTTATCAAATATCACTCAGAACAGGTCATATGAAAAAGCATCTTGGTATTTAAAAAAACCTGCCAGCCAAAAATCTAAACAAATTATTTGCTTCTTGTATTATTTTGCAATTTAAAGCAGGTTTGCCTTATTGCCACAGATTTTGTACAATCCAACTCCATGTTGTTATGGCTAACATTACATCCCCTACATAGGTGTACATCACAGGAAGCCACAGTAGTGTGTTCTACACACCCACCACCTGGTTGCACCTCTCGTATCTATATACAATGCTTGCAAGAAAAGGATCACACCTCAGATACACCTCCTGGTTGTCAACACTTGCCAAGAAAATGGAAGAGAGAAGAGTTCCCAAAGAAGCATCAGCAAGTAAGAGAAGTATTCAGAGAATAGGCAAGAGGCTTATACGCCCAGTTACATATGTAAACATCAAGAATTATTAAAAAGACAATAGTCCCCCAGTTTGACACAGCCAACAAACATTCATCTTACATTTGGGTTGCACATAGAAAGAGACTGGCTCAGTCCATGACCCGTTCCCAGCTAACGAAGTGGCCTGAACTCTAGCAGAATAGTTTCCAGGGTTCAGATGAGTTAGTTTAGCTCCTCCAAGCTTCTTGTATTCCTGTCTGGAAACACATTCACGCTTCTCCTAAAAGAAAAAAAGCAATTCACTGTTCATGTTAATATCTTCACATTCCTTCATTCTTGAGAAAACAATATAGTTGCAGGATAAGCTAATTTTTGTAACTAAAAGCCCCGTCTGATCAGTTTTTCTTCAAACACCTTAAGGAGGTATGTGGAATTCAAAAACTGTCAAAATAAACAAAACAAAGGAATGGCATGCTGGTTGGTGCTGGGTGTGTGAAATCACAATTTCTATCTTGGCTCTGCAGCACTGCACAGAAACATGTTAAGATAGATCCCATTTTGTGTATAAATTAGTTACAAGCAGTAACTCTTAATACAGACATGTCAAATCCTCACCTCTCCATGCTGCCCGTATTTGATTTCATACATTAGTATCAGCCCATTTGGATTTGCGGGCTCTAACCACTTCAGGTAGACAGTATTTTCTTCTTTTGCTTCCCATGCTACCGTTCCTGGAATGTTATCTGCTCCCTCTGTAAAATATTTACAAGTGATGTGAGAACACCACTTATTACTGAAACAGGAACTTATGCAACAATTGAGGAAAATAAATGGTTCATGCTAGTCTTTAGGTATTAAAGCATTGCAGTAAGTGCTATTCAAAGATCCAGAGAACAAAATGCATTGGCCAGAAGCTTGTTGGAGAGACTAGCGGAGTCTGAACTGCTGGTTGCCTGAACAACAGTGCAGTGTCTACAGCTTCACCGGGTACGGGCTCTGTGTTAGTCACTGTGCTCTGTGTGCCAAAAAACCTGTTTATCAGCATCTGGTTCTTCCTTCCAAACTTTCCACTACACCAAAACGGTGCAGACAGCTATTCCCACCAAATGGCTGTGAACAGCAATCTGTCTGCAAATGGTTGTAAACACACAAAATCTGCCCCCCTGACATCCCTTTCCTAAAACAGCCAGTCTTAGGAAATCTATCGCAGTTTAAAACCAAGTCTCATCAGCAATTCAGGAACTGCTTTATCCCTATTTCATTCCTGATAATTTTATGTCTTATTCAAAACTTAACAGGAATATGAAGACTGTTTCAGTCAAAGAAAAAAGATCACTTTTTCAAAAATACAGTTGTTAGGTTTAGAAGAAAACAGAATTGTTTAGCCTGTAATTTTCAAAGCCGTGTGCTAAAAATCTGGGAACACTTATTTCCTTTTCCCTGATCTCACAGATTTCCTTATTTCCTTGAAATAAGCAATACTTTTTGCTTTTTTACTGACACAGCTGGATCTGGATTATGATAGTCTCTCCTTCCAGAAACAAAACAAAATTGCTACCATTCTGCATCAAATATTCCCAAACATCTGCTGGAGTCAGAAGCTCTTTGCTGGATGCATATGAGCTTGCACTAAAATCATCTCTATTCTTCTCAGAAGAAGTACAATCTGTAAAAGTCCCAAACATGAGTACAGCATTCAATGCTTCCTATTTGAAGTACTCTAGATGCTGGCGATTGGGCACAAAGCAACACAGTACTCCTCCTGTTTCCAGGCTGGACAAATGCATGGTCATTCTGTGACAGAAGAAACATTTGGCAAACATTCCCACCAGCAAAACTAACATCTGCAAACAGTTCAGAGTGAACACAGCAAAACTAAACATTAGCAGAGAAATGTTCCCCCCTCTCCATTCAGCATACAGGGAACTGAAGAATAAAACCTTTCAACCCACCACGTCTGTGGGTCTCACCTATATCACTGGGGAATGGATTCTCTCATAATTATCTTGGTAGTCAATGCGCACACCTCTAACCTTTCTCCAGGTCACAGGACAGACTCAATACATATCACGCAGTACACACAAGAGACCAGGCAAGGACATTCAAGTACTGTAACAGATCTTTATACACTTCCAATTTGTTTTCTTGCATATAATTTATTATACCCCAATGTTTTTCTAACTGTTTTTGGAGAGTTTGTCCTCCCTGAGACTGATCTCTCCCCATAAAAAACCCCAAAGCTTTATACTTGTGAGGGCATACCTGAAGGCATGGTTCTTGCAAAGACAAAGTTGGAAGCGCTGCAACCAAGTGTGTCAGCTTCATGGTTGCAGCTGTGAATATCAATGCGGTAAAGAGTAAAAGGCTGGAGATGGGAGATCACCGTTCTCTCCTTGCCATCCACTTTGGTCTCAAAGAACGGGTATTCCACCTCACTCTCCTCTGCATCAGAAACATTGGTGAAGTGATCTGTCCCAGTCGCATTCCTGTTTCGAGCAGCCAAAGTGGCATTTGCGATTCGGAACACGTCCCTCCGCTTCCGATCGGGTCTGTGGGGCAAACAGACAGGTATAGAAAAGGTCTCTTTCGAGAAAATCCACTTTTTTTCCAGCTCCAGGAAAACTGTGAAAAAAAACCCAGTAAAATAGGTAATTCTGCTATTAAAAAAGCTGAATAAAGGAAACTGCAAAACAAGATGAAAGCTTTCTCTTAATCTGAACCTGCAGCATGTCAGCACATCCTATTAATCTCTCTTTTGGTCAGAAACCAATCAAAATTCTGAAGCTCACACTGCGCCCCAAGATAAACGTGCAAACTTCTGACCTCACACAATAAACCAAATAACAAAAATGGCTTCATTGTTATTCAATAAGCATCCTAGATTTGTATTTAATGACAGTAATGTTGATGCTTAAAATAAAAATCAGATGTTAAAAGTTGAAAAGGTTAGGGGGAAAAAACGTTTTGAAGTTTGCTGGATTAGCAAAGCTAACTCTCAGTAGGCTTAACTCTCTTTTCAGTTGCAATGAAATTATAGAACTTTGAATGTGTTGCACTGAGAAAAGAAACCTTGGAAGGTAGTTGAAGACCATGAATGTTACCCAACACTAATGTGTGGTAGTATCTCCAGTTCTCTCACCCAAACAAAAGCTCTGCAAAGAAACTATCTTCCTACATCAGAAAACACAGTACAAATACTGTGTATAGCAAAGAGTTCACCAAGCAACTTAGCTCTGCCTTACAGGCATCTATATGAAATTTAAGCAGCATTAAAAACCTGAGGGTTTACAGCAACCCTACTGCTTTCTCAAGTCTAAGAAACTGTTGTAGTGGACAGGCCTGAGTATCAGTACAAGCATCAATATGAAAAAACTCTTATAAACATTTGGATGGTATTAGCTAACCAACACGATTGCTACACATTAGACTTGTCACTTGGTCTTGTGTCAGATCCAAGGCTGTTTTGCAGAGGACCACTAACTACATAGGGCAAGCTGGCTTTTCCAGCTCCTGCTCTCCTAGTCTCCAAAATTTGCAGGACTGCTCACACCTGGAAAGCAATGTACCAGGGGAGTTAAAGAAGAATGTAAGAAGAGTCACACTACACAAACAGTTTTGGCTTGAAACCTACCCCACCTGAAATCACTTAGCCAGGGCCCATTTAGCACCTGGTCAGTGCAACAGTTACCAAGGGCAAAGGTGAAGTCTAACACATTTCGATCAGACAGTCTAACACATTTTGATCAGACAGAGAGTTACAAACCAGGCAAATAAGGCCTCCCTCAAACACACAACAGGAAGAAAGATGACTCAACAGGAGAAGTTAATTCACTGTCAAATATACTGTCTTAGTACATTCAGCCACAAAACAGCATGCTGCAGAGAGCGCCAAAACCAGACTGACTCGGTTTTGAAATCTTCTGGCAGACACTGGATGACTTTTTTTTTTTTTTTTTTTTTTTAGGAGTTCACTACAAAATTTTCCAAAATCCTTTTACTATCTTGAGTAGTCATTTTGACACTTTCAGATGTCATGTAAACCACAGCACAGAAATATACAAAGACAAGGAAAAAAATTCCTAAGTTACCAAGAAATTGTTTTAAGCAACATACAAGTGAATGTCTTAACTTGTCAGTGGAGCACGGGGGAATTTCATAGATGTAAGCACTTGCGCCTCCTCTGCACCGGTATTTATGGAAGCTACTAAAGCTATTCACCTTGCTTAGGATGAGTATTCACATACTGCTTTAACTCAGTGGAAGGAAGAAACTTTCGAACCCCTAAAAGCACGCAGGATGCCTAGCACTGAACTGGTGAACATTTGCACAGATTTTGTGATAAAAGCAGTGAAAACAAAAAGTTCATTTTCAATCAACCACAAAAGCATGTGCCAATGCAAGAACACAAAAGGCATGACTGGATCACTACTTTTATGGGATGCATGAAGTTTCAACTCTTTGCGGGGGTGGGGGGGGGAAGACGTGGCAGTGTAGGAAGTACAGTCCTACCTTGCCTTTGGGGAAAAAAGATAAAGAGAAAGCAACACAAAACTTGTTGGTGAAAACTACAGTTAGTTATATCAGAAAGAGAAAAAGACCTGCAGGATAACCACAAGGCAAACATGATTAAAACATCAAGAGATTTGACACCATCACTTTTTGGTCAAGCGGCTTCCTGCTTTCATGAAAGGCATAGATAAAGACAAAAAACAACCATCTAAGGAAATAAGGGCAAGTCTAGACATAAAACATGAAAATTCACCTATTCTGTTAAAGGAGAGGAAGGAAGAGAAATGCAAGAGAAAAATTAAAAATACCACTATAAAAAATTAAATCAATTTGAAATTAAAAAGAAGAAAAATAAATGTGGGTCATTTAACATAAAAACTAACTGTTCTCACACTTTATGGCACTTTTAATGTTACTTCTCAGATACCTTCTACTACACACAGAGCCCGTCTCATCCTGCTCATTAGAGAACCAAAAACCTTGAAGAATAATTCATCCTCCTGTGGTTTTGAGTGTCTCTTCAAGACTAGCCAGAGTCCTAATGTCTGAAATCTACCTCACCACTGCATTAATACACATGGGGTCATCCAGAAGTTGCACACAAGATTAGATCAACAGGCTTTTTAAACTGCCTTAAAACCACCCAGTCAAATATTTTCATGCTGTATTACATGCTGCATCTCTTTCATAATATCCTGGAAACAGGTAGAACACTGGAAACAAATACTACTATTGAGGCTTGCATTAACACATTAATTAACTTCTCCCTTGGGAAAGAGGAAAAAAAATAGACATCAGCAAGTAACAAGCTGCTTGGATTTGTCCCACGGAGATGTCTCACTAGCTCATAATCTTTAATTTCCCTGACATACAGTCTCTTTAAAGTTGCTTAGCTATGCAGCTATTTCTGAGCACTGTACCTTATCTGCCCTTGCTGTTACAAAACACACCCTTATGTCAGTAAGTTAAGAAAAAAGGGAAATGCACAAGCTTTCAGGAAATTCTTTGTGAACTGGTCAGTTTATTTGTTACTGTTTGAGTTCAAGGTTCTGTGCGTTTCCTTTGAGAAGGGGGAATGCAAGAAAATTTGGGAGAAGGTAACACATTTTAAATGACAAAGCTTTGGTGAAATAAAAAAATCCCTTTGCAATAGACTTTCAAGTAATTTAGACCTGACATGTGCCTTTCACAACTCCTTGCTGTGCTATTTCATAAAGTCCAAAATCAGATCACATTTATGAGACTTCACATTGCTCAAGAATTACATCCTGGCCACTCATGGTGGCTGTTACTTCTCTACCTCATCTTTGCTGATGGTTCTCATCATCAGTAGGGAAACACTGCACAAGTTCAACTGCAAATGCTAAATGTGACTCAAACACAGCTCAGACACAATACTTAGCATTTCCAAAGAAAGGCAGTATTTAGTTCCCTCATTTTTTGGATAAAGCTAAGCAGCTCTGCACATCACAGTCCCAAACCCAAACAAGTCAATCCAACACATCCTTGAATAAAGGTCCAAAAAAATCACAGTGGAGAGTGGTATGAATCAGTTTTAATGAGAAGCAATACCACACTTTAGAGCTCTCAAACACAGGACTTCACCATAAACTTCACCTGCCAAGAGAGACAATGAGATAACATCCATGATTGAAATCTGATTGCTTACAGACTGTAACATAACAGCAATACACTGTGTGCTAGGCCCAGGATCCAATTATCTAAAATAAGAACAGCTTACATGAAGGATAAATTGGAAACTCAAGGATCAAAATCACCAATTAATTTAGTAGTATCTACTCTATGTTGCAGCACAAAATCGTTACTATTCCACTTAATGTGTAAGCAGTAGTGTTTGTAATAGAAGAGTGGGCATATTTAATACTTCTCTGCAGCACAGACCGATATGCCTTTGCAATTAGTGCAATGAGAAAGGAAGACCAGTTTCAATTCTGTGAAGTGACTATGCCCTCAATTTCAAAGGCAAATAAATCTTCAGATTAGGAACACAAGCACTTAAATGGCTATTCAGAGAAAGATCACATCTGAAACCCTATGTTTGCCACATGTTGCTCATCTCTGAAACCCCTACAGACAATGAGCTCCTCAAGTGACTCTTGACTCTGAAAAGAAACCAGCACTAAAGTCCTTGAACAATGTAGGTAAGAACCCTTGCTACTAGCTAAAATTAAGAGAAAAAGATGAAAATTAGTGAGTAAGAGAAACTGCAAAGGCAGTGGACTGTCTCACATAAAAGGAAAGGCAACGTTTATGTGTTTCAGATGTTATCTACATATGCTTTCACATCCAGGAAGCCTCAGCTCTAGGAAATGGTAAAAAATAAAATTATTAGCCCCACTTGCAAAGAGAAAGTGTCCAAAATCCATCACCTGGGGACAAAGATGGAATTGTGAAGGAAGTTCTCAAAGACTTTCCGGTACTCTGCTTCCTCCTTCTCAGCTTGCTTTTCTGCCTCTGTCTTGGGACAAGCACAACAAGGTCCTTTTTCTCCCCCACAGCCCTCTGGCTTGGTGGGTTCAGTAGCTTCTTCTGTATCAATGGTCCCATCAGCATATCTTCGAATTGGGACTTTATCTTAAAAGAAAAGAACAGAGGCAGCTTGTTTTTTTTCTCTCCATATTATGAATACAGCAACAATCCATGTTTACCTACTCCCTTCTACTTGCTGTTATTCACAAAAGAGTTGTGAAGCAGGGCACAGGCTTTAGCTCTTGTCAATAAGGTGCACTGGCAGGGAAGAGTCACAGGCATTTCAACACAACCGCATTTCATTTTCCTACCTTTGGAACAGTAATTGTGTCTGTAAAGGTAACTGTCCTGAGGTTGCTGCTGCCATCGTACGATGTAGTATGAGAGGTTGCCATTGGGAAGAGAGGGAGGATTCCATTTCACAATCAGTTGGGATGAGGAGTTGGATGCTGAAATAACATCCAAGGGAATGGATGGCACTGGAAAGGAAAGAAGAAAAAAAGAAAAAGGTGGTATTTAAGTCTAGAACATTCTACAATGTATTTCAATGCAGGCTTTCAAAATGAATCCCAATTCATTTCTACACTGCAAGAAAAAACACCATCCTATTTCAAATAAAAGATTTCCTATTTATGCCACACCAACAACAGTTATTAAGGGTTCAACTGCAATCACGTACAGTCCCAATCCAAAGCTGTACTTAAATTCACCTTCACCAATGGAACAAAGTCCAAAATCCTAACTCCAAAAAACTCCCATAGTTCCCAACGAAAATAATGTCTGAGCAACTACAGAATTTTAATTCGAATCTTAAAGTTGCTTTCATAATTACTGAAACTTTCTAGCATTATGCATGTCATCTGCACATAAATTCAATTTCTGTATTAACAACAGAAATCACATAATAATACAGTAGCATACCTGCAGTGTTACCAACCTCTTACCCAAGAGCCTAGGATCTCACCTGCAGCATTGGTTCGTATATATACAATTTCACTTTTTGCTCCATGAATATGATGGTTTTCCATCATTGTGAGGGTAACAGCCTTCACATAAATGGCATATTGAGTCCAAGGTTTCAATCCCTGCAGTAGAATTCCTGGATTGTTCTCTTTGTTTGGTGGCAGGTCAACATCGACCATGTTCCAGCTATTGGAGCCACATGCATCTTGTCCATCATACTCTGTCACATTTTTGAATGGTCTGAAATATTAAAAGAAAAAAATAGTACAAAATATTTTCTCCTAAAAATTATCATGTATTTATGAGAGTGCCTCAATTCAGTGTTGCTCAATGAAACAAATAAAGCTTACTTGTTTTCCATAGCAGAATAAAACAGAATAAAATTCTTATTTATTTCTAAGCACTACAAAACTCAGAGTTCAGCTTTAGCTGCAGGTCTTCCCTTCAGTCACTAGTAATAAGGTAAATTTCTCTAAGAAAACACTATGTTTATCTTTTTTTATCCAAAACAGACACTGAAATGCTTCAGACATATTTAGACTTTAGCTAAGCATAAATGAAACAGAAGCAACTCAAAACAGTTATTGACAGTGGCTGAGCTTTTTACCATAAAGAACCCAAGCTTCCATGACTGGCCTTGACCAATCCAACAGGCTTTTTTTCCCATTTTATTTCCACACAATACAAACACACTTATATATTCATATAGTTCTACTTTTTGTAAGTTACAACACTGGCACAAGAGCATATAAAGTACTGTTCTTGTAATTACTATAGACTTATCAGCACTAAGTTTATTGCATGATAGTACACCGTCACAATGATATTCTCTTTGAAGCCATACTGGACATTAACAATTTGTGCTTCTGTGTCTCGCAGAATGTCATTATCAACATTTTGAACCTCCCTTTCATACCTCCAAACTGCTTGGAGAGTTATCAGTGTGCTTATTTGTATTTTTTACTATTTTAAATCTGAGATACTAGAAGGATGTGCAAAGGCAGAGACACCTCCCAAGAAATTAGGGTGTCTCCAGTAACTGCACCACTCCTTCATTATCAAGAGACACTAATACAGAAAACTACCAATGCTAGCTAATCTAAATAACCCAAACCCTGAGTAGACAAGTCATCAAGGTGATAGGGCAAACTCCTGAGCTGTGATGCTCTCTAGTCAATACCATGACTAGAGAAGGAAAAGATCTTGGTAAACATGACATGACTTACGAAGAGCTCCAAATTAGGCCCCTGAGAACAGGCAAGCCATCCGTCTCTCCCCCCCCCCCCCCCGATTTGAAACTTCCTGATGGATTTGGAATTCATTTGTAGGCTTCAATCAAAACAATACTCTTTTTAAAGGGAGTTTGTGTTCCACCAAGAAAAGAATTTGAACAAAAGCAGGATTTGAGGATGAAACATGTAAACTGGATGAGATATCCAACAGTCAGAGTAGAATTATCTACTATCTCTTGGACTGCCCTGATTAGTCTCTGACGACATCTACTTACGCTTCTTTGTAGTAAACAGTGAAGCTAATGAGATCTCTATAATCTGGAGGGCGATACCGTTCCCATGTTAGTTTAATCCGATTTTTGAGTGTAGTGTTGGAAACAAAACGCAGAATGTGGCTTTCACCTGCAATACAAAAGGACAGGACATGACAGAGCTAGCATCACATCGCCTATTAGTTTTTGCTATTTCTTCGGTATCAGTTTTAGCTAACTAGCCTTTCCAGTAGTGCCTATGACACCACAGTACACCAACAGCCTTTGTCTCTGTAGAGCTTCATATTTCATCCTACTACATTTGAGTGCTTAAGGGCAAGCAGTGACCTTGGCAATCATTTTAGAATATGCTGGAGCTACTTGTTATTATTTTTTCTGAAGCAGATTTTCTTGTAATGCATCATCAGAAAGCTCTTGAAAACTACTTCAGACTCTCCCTGAGTGAGGAATGAAGTCCTGTTTATTCACAGGACTGGTTTAGAAGCACTAAGTTCATCATCCAACTCCAATGTACGTGCAAGAGCCAGTAACTGGCCTGCGTGTTCTCACTTTCCAGGACAACTTTTGACAGCTACAGTTTGTTTTTCTGGGGAACAGACAACATGGAAAGGACAAAGGAGTTTACATTCCTATTCATGAGAGGCTGGACCAAGAACTCCAAAACTCAGTTCATATACAGCACAACCATTTGATGGCAGCAGCTTCCAGCTACTCTTCTGAACAGAGCTGGATGGAAGCTGGCAGTTTTGAAATGAATGGCTTCCCACTACCAACTCACTGAGCTTTCTGATCCAAAACAAAATAGCATTTTAAAAACTTAATTCTTGGATGAAAAAATTGTGTTCTAAGTGTCTACCGTGACTTAGTTTCTAATGTTCCATAGAAGTCTCTGAAAATAAAGGGGTTTTCACCCTCATGTACACTGGCACTATTGGTGCTATCTTTTCAAAGGCAGTTTAGCTTTTGTTGATTCTCTTCCCCTTCTCAGAGTCAGAAAGCTTTCTGTAATGGTTTTGAAAAAAACAGGCAGTGGCTGACACTAGCCTCAGTGGTAGTAAGGACTGGCTGTGTGTCTGTAACTCCTCCAGGACTGCAAGCCTTTGCTCTATTGAATGTGCAAAGAATGGAGTGAGCTTACAACAAGGATCTATGCCATCTGCATTTATGCATTGTGCCTAAAGAGACATTCAGCAGAGTACATGTCCTACTTTTGTAAACACCATCCAGAACAAGGGGACTTGACTTATACACAAGATCCATTTTAATTTACTCAGCTCCAAGAACACCGCAAAGACCAAAGAAAAATGCATTGTCAGTCCTAAGAGTTTGAGTATGAGGTCAAATTTGTAAGCATTCTGTCACCTTAATTCCTAGATGAGAGATTGCTTTTAAATGTGTTGGTTACACCTGGAGACTTGATGTGCAGACCACCGAAGCCAAGAGGACTTCCCAATAACTTTGACCATTGCAGAATCCAAAATTAAATGCAGAGACACTGACGTTTAGGAATACTGTAGAAGACTAAAAAGTGTTCTCAATTCAAAAGCAAATGATTTGAAAATAAAGCACAGAAAACTGAGTTTACAACAAGCATTTCTAGCAATGAGGTACAATATTTGGCAGGAGCTGAAAAGAAGCATGAACATAATAAAGTTTGTTTTGGTGTCTCTGGAATTGTTATTCAGCAGCTTCCTTAGTATCACGAAAGAGTAGATATCTGAGAGAGGAAAATACCTATAATGATGTACACTTGCAAAGGAAACAGAGAAACTGCTCCTCATTGGATATACCAAAACACTGAATTTTATTTCTCATTTCCCAGGTATGTTCCTACTGTCATATGATGCTGCTATCACAAAAAATGGTATTTGGAAAGCAGTCATCTTCATCAAACTTTTTTTACAGATGAGAGAGTGACTATATAACCACACAATTTTCCATACATGCAAACATACTTTCACAGCTACATTTTACAAACTGAACAAGTAGAATGACTGAAAGCCTACTTAATTTCTAAACTCTAAATATCGTAATGGTCAGCAACATGGCAGTGTGTTGGGTTGGTTTTTTTTTGTGACACCCTCCTATGCAGTTTGCCTCGAAATTCTTTTTGTTTGTTTACTTACAAGAGGCCCTCTCCCCATTGTTCCTTGGATTTATATCTCCTTTGCTCTGTCGTCCCTTGGTTCCTGAAACTTCCTCCATACGGTAAATCTCAGAAACACACAATTTAGGATTAAATGCAAAGTACATTTTCCCCTCCTTGATCGTCAAGTTATGATGGTTCCAGTCCCACAGCTGCTGAAGATTGTGGTTGTCAAGCACATAGAAGGAATAATTCCTAGAAGGAAATTTTTGAAGGAAAAACATTAGTTTTAATTCATAGCCAATTCCAACCAAGAATACCTTAATATAAGAAAACCTTGAAATACTATGTTTCCTCTTATTACTTTAAATTGGTGTTCAGCAGAGTAAAGGATTTTCTTCTCTCCCATGGAGCAAGTTTTCCCTGAATGCTCACTTTGGTCAGAGGGCAGGGAAATGACTATAACACAGGACTTCAAGGCTGACACCACACCATGTAAAGCCCACTCCAACATGTGTTTTAATAATTGTATAGAAGCTGCTATGAGGAATATAAATTCATGTCCTCTGAACAGCAGGTCTCTACACTGGATTTTCCATTTTGTGGCAAATGGGAAGCAATAACCTTACATACCTCATGGGAGGAAAAGCACGATGCAGTTCTGACAATAAAATACAATCACGAACTTATGTTTACAAAAGCAACTCTAAGAGTTTGCATAGTAAGGTTTCCTTGCCTCTCTGTCTTAGTTTACCTCTTGGCCCAATAAAGATTTCCTACACTGTGCCAAGTACAGTTGCACCTATACATCAAAACCTGGCAGTAAACAGTTGCACTGACTGCACAGCACAAGATCCAGACTTCAAAGTACAGAACTAACAACACAGGCAGCAGTATGTGCTGAGCCTATTCCCTAAGCACAGCAGTAGAATAACATGAACATCCTTTATTTCCACAGAAACTAAATACAAAGTTGTGTGTGGAAATCCTATTATATGTTAAGAAGAAATTCCCGGTACCACTCAATTGTCCTGAATTGGAAAAAAAAAAACCAAACAGGTGCAGCCGAAGCAAGATTATAGGCTCTACACCAGCAGCAAGACAACACCTGCAAAGACACATTTTGGGATAGCAGGGACAGGAATGCACAATTGGGAAGTGAGTTAAAGGTCTGTGTAGCTGATGAACCTAAATCAAACCAACCCATCATGGCAGCATTTATTATATTTCTGCAGAAAGTCCCACCAACGTTACCTACATCAGCATGAAATCCATTATTAACACAATGAAGCCTTGCAACCTCTGCAAGCCATTTTGCATTGGTAAGCACACGTCAACATAGTTAAACTAGGCTTTCTACAAATCCTTTTAACTACAGTCAGAGTTTCTGCAGGGTAACATGGCAGACAACCATGGGGCTCATAAGAAGCTGACTTAATACTCATTTATGGCTTTCCTTCAACTACGTTGTTTAGAATTTAGCATTAATTCCTCCCTCACCCAACCTGCAATGAAACCTGTGCATTCTGGTTGCAGTCTGCCCAGGCCACAGTTGCAGTTTCTTGTAACATAGCAAAATGCTGAGTGTATTTTCAGAACAATGCAAAAGAGAAGTGGTTTCTCCTATTTCCAGCTGCCCTCTAATTATTCAGGACTTGATTGCTGATGAAGTCAATATACCTGGTACCACTTCAGACAGATGCCAAGAAGAATGTGCTCAGCTGACAGTGGAGCACATACACATTTGTGCTTTAAATGCATCTTGTCAGGAGAGAACAAGGATGCTAAACTGCATGTGGGATTTGACAGACATCACCAAAAACTGTGTTTATTTGAGACACCTATTACTCTGTTACAGATGACTAAAATCCCTGCAGCTCCCTGTGCACTGCTGAAAAGATGACACTTCACCATAATTAACCACGTGATTAAGTGATGGCAACTAAGCTCTTCAGGAAAGACCAAAAAGCTGGACTCAGATTGAACACAATAAACAGAGGTGTGCCTCCACGACTATAGAAGCCGTCTTAAATATTAAATAACAGCCTAGCTTGTCTCCTGCTCACAACTGCGGCAATTATTCTTTAGACACTAGAGATAATTCTTGTATCAAAGCAATGTGGCTAAGCTTTCAAGTGTGTGAATAAATGAGGCAAATCAAGTACACGCTGGTGCTTTACACAACTGCACAGTGACTGGGCCAGAGTTGGGAGTTACTGTGGCTTGTACGTTAAAGCCAGCTGCACAAGTTTCAGCAGCCATCTGAAGCAAGGCAAACAGGTCCTAAGGGTTCATATATACAATGCAAGTATAAATTAGTGGAAGTTATTCTAGCATCATTCAAAGCACCAGGGAAACCACATTTGGAGGGCTATATACAGTCTCAGTCACAGGAGTGGTGCAGCACTGCATGGCTTGAAAGATGGAGCAGAGGGCAACCAGACTGCACTTAGGGCTTAGGTTATAAATAAAGTTATAAATAAACATTATATCAGACTTTGGCTCTAACAGCTGTGGAAAAAATCAGGATGCCAAGGAAGATAGCACGGAAAGAATAAAAGATTCGCTGTAGGAAAACAAAGCACTGCCAGTCAAACCCTGGAGACAGTAACTAATGTAATGACTGGAGATTATGGCCTGAAGGACAGGCTAAACCTCTGAACAGGAGCAGGAGGCACATCTGGTCCCAGGCTTGCCATAAAAAGCCTCAAGGCAACCTGCATAACCCATGTACACCCACAGGAGAGAATTCCCACAACATGATGTGTAACCTCAACTGTAGAGTACCCACAGCCACTTAATTATTGACTGCATACATTAAAAACCTGCTTCACACTGTATCTGCACACAATGCTAGATCTGGCACATTCATCCACCATAAAGCTATGAAGCAGAACATGAGATCCAAACCAAAAGGAGACGTGGGTGACGAAAACATTTCAACAAGCTTTCAATCGACCTTTATCCCTTCCATAGCATACAGGACACAAAAAGCTCCTGAAAGGGGTAATGACCAGATAAGTGCACTGTTAATAAGAGTGCAATGCATGATCTGTAAAGGGAAGTGATTTGCACCAAAAAGGGAATGAGAACTGGCAGAGGACTGTGAATGAGAGCACTGGATGAGCTGGCTACAGAAGATGACCAGACAGCAAAGGTTTATGGCAGGCTGACTACCCTGGGACAAGACGAGCAAACCTGCAGGACATACAGAATAGAAGATGTTCATCTCTCAGTGCTACAATGATGAGAAAGACAGAAAATCCCACTAGACCAGATAGCTGGGACATCAACCAGAAAGAAACAGGAGAAAAGGAAAACCCTTATTGCTTTAAATACACAGAACGTGCCACATGTTGGCTAGAAACTGCCTATTAACATGGTATATGTTTTACACCTGTATCACAGTGTGACCCTGATCCCCGATGAGGACCTGATAACAAAGTCAAACATATATAACACAATACCACAACAGAGAACAATACAGAGGACAATACTTGAACAAAATGCTCCATTTGATAGTCTCTCTTTAAACAGGTTCATTCTTCAGCATTTCTCTACAAGCCTGAACTTTATCAAATTTCCAAAACATTGCTAATGTTTTAATAATGCTGGTATATTCTTTTGCTTGTGTTTGTCCACCAGCACTTCAAACAGAACCACTGAGGTTATTAACAAAATACTTGTCACTAATAGATACTTGAACACACCTTGCTAACATAAATTGTAAGCAACTTAGAAACAGCTGATTTTGGCCAAGAATTGCATCTCCACAGGCAAATACGTGGGTAGGAAACTAGGGGCTTTTATACTAACCCATGGATTTGGAAGTAATGCACCTTACTAATACTAATAAAAATTCAGTGTTTTCTTGTCTGGTTCGAAAAGGTGAACTGATGAGCTTCTTAAACCCCCACACAAATCCAGCCTCACACCTCAGTGTACAAACTCCCCAACTCACTTTTTGAAAGTTCATTTGCACATGGATGGCTGAGAGACAGTGTTTTTACAGACTCCTCTTAAAACAAAAAACAAGCTGAGGAGCATTCCCCCATGGAAGCCTGCCACTGCAGACATGCTCACCACCCGTGTTTACCACCAGCCCAGGGGGTGTTATTCATTCCTAAAACACTCTCACACACAGGGTGACTGCTTTGTTGAAATGCTGTGGCTAGAACAAGCCCTGCTGCTATCATGCTGACTGTCTGAATTCACCATAATCTGACAATAATGATCCCAAGAAAACAAACAGTAAAGTCTTCAGCGAGGAGCCACACAACAGCTAGAGATCCTGTTCACACCTTCCAACAAGCCTGACAGCTACTGATGTCTCTGCTTCAAAATGATGCAGAAAACAGGGCGGGGATAGGGGGTGTTTTGCTCTTATAGAGACTGCCCCCAGTTTGCTGCAGAAGTTGAAACACAACATCAGCAGCTGGTCGGTGCCACAACAGACACTGTTCCTCAGTCACCATCTCCTTGCTTGCTCCTGAAGGCCACAAATTGCTCATTTACCAGGTACCGAACCTGGAGGTGCTTTGAGAAGTGCTGCCCACATGCCATCCATCAACATGGCAGCTGCAATCGATGACAGCAATGAACACACAGTGACCCAGCAGAGGAGAGAGAGGCCTGGCAGAGTGAACACCAGACTAGGAATCAAAATCCTGCAACAGACACTGAGACCCCTCCAGCACATCTCCATTTCAGTTTCCCTATTTGCAAAGAGAAATTTTTTTATTGCCATGGGAGCACATTCACTACAGACATAGTGTTCAAAAGAGGTAATGAATACTCCAAAACCAAAGTAACCTTTCCATTTTCTGTGATAACCAAGGCAGGCACCAGAACTGAATAAGGAAGAAAGAAATACTGAAGTACTGTTTTGTTAGTACAGTTCAATAAAAAAAAAAGGGATGGTGGTGGTGGGGTCAGTCGTGTAATGAACAACTATCATAATGGATCTCAAGTTAACCTCCCACTCACCCCCCAAGGCAATGCTGGCATAAACAGCTATTGTTCCAGCAGACCAGTACTTCCCAGGTCAAGACCCCACTCCCTGTTGTTCATAACTCTGCCAAAGTAATTGTTCAAGCTCAGTCCTTCCTTGCCAGGTGCCTACTTCCATCTAAGTATTGTTGGAAACGTGGTAATGCCTAAATTATGCTAGGCGTTTTCCAAGCAAAGAGCCTGCCCCTGACCCAAAGTATGTAACTGTAGGAATGTTGTAGCATGGGTGAATTTTAGCACAAGTAGGTCTTAACTATAGATCTATTTTACCTCCTCCACTCAGCCCCATTTTCCCTCTTCAAAGCTGCACCTATTTACTTCTCTATTTGGGAATCCAATTTAAAAACCTGCCACTTCCCTTCATAACAGCTCTGCTTGCTGACATACAAGGTACCAAAGACATAATTACTACTTGAAACACAAAGCTAAACTCAAATTTAAAGAGAGCAAGAGAGAGAGGGTGAGAGAAGAAAAGACAAATCGATAATTGGAGTTATCTGTGAGAGCACGCCACATCGTAAGTGGGCTGAATGAGCCTTGTGCTCGGCAAAGTGACAAGCCTCTAGGATTTGCAACTAGAAACAAGCTTTTCCGTAGAGCCAGTGTTCTTACTGAAAAAGACAGCGTGCTTTTCAAGTGCAGGATGAAGAGCTGTCCTTTAACTCGCTCTGTCAGACGGTGGAATTTTAAGAATTTAAGGCTGACCAAAGACTAGCCTGAGAGAAAGAGGGAGGTTGTGAAGAATCCCTCATGCTGTAACTTTATCCTGTCAGGGCAGATAAATTAGACTCAAGCAACCTTTCCCATGACCCTCCCACCACCTTTTCTTATATGATTTCCCAAAATCCTTCATTTAATAGTTCTGTCATTCCTGAGGGAAACTTATTTCTCCCAGAGAACACTGGTTTAAACTTGGGATGGCTACTTGATTGAGGAAGAGAAAGCAAGGCAGTTGGCTGAAAGACCGTCACCACGCCTCAGCAGTGCAAGTTTTGCGGACATGAAAGCTTGTCTCAACTATCTCTTACCATTATAGGAAAACAAGAGTTACATACAGCAAAAAGTATCACACATTGTGTAATTATAGAAGCAATATAACCCACAGCAAACATTTCAAGGGATCAACTTTACTTTTCCTGACCAGTCTTTCTCCTGCTCGATAGATAATTCATTTAATGTTAGCATTTCAAGGAGTTGTAAACAATTGCAACTTGCAATCTATTTCATACTAGTTAGGTCACTTCCAGTTGCTCTCCCTAGTTAGTAAACTTCAGGTTTCCCTTCAGCTGACATTCTCCATAAAACTCTGCTAAGAGCCAACAGTAAAGAATTGCAAGGAAATCCAATTGTTTCTGAAGATGCTCTTTTCTCAAATAGAGCAAAAGGAACAAATGAAGACACCTATCAATGTCAAGAATCTCCCTAGAAAAACCTAAAGTGAAAAACAGCAGCATAGTTACCATAAAAATACTTTTAATATACTCAATTTAATATGCTGATTTGGATAGTAATCCAAATGAGCGATGACTGTGCAATGATGTTCGTTAGGAGAAAAACACTGTCTATTAGTGGAAGAGGAGATTCTATAAATGGTACGTGACTGTTTACTAGGGGACTTATTCTCTGCAGCTTTCTATTAAAGTAAAATTGCATCTACAGATATCTGAACACTTACCCGTCCACCTGTTCCTCTCCCAGAATATACCGCAGGTTCTTCAAAAAAGACAGGGAGACTAATGCATGGGAATGACGAATCTTCACATACCCTGTTACTGTCTCAATCAGGCCCATAAAATTCTCCAGTTCTGAGGCGATGTTATCTACAGTAAGAAAAATGTAATTTTATTATTGCAGAATTCATAGCTTTAACTGCTATTTTGCTTAATGCACTATTAGCTCAGTAGAAGAAAATGTTTGTATTTGTTGCTTTTGAAAATGAGAGACACTGGTAGTCCTCCCCCAGTAACAGTTGCCTGTACAGACAGGTGGCTGAAGGGCAAAATAAAGCCACAGAGAAACCATGGAAAACCAGTCTTGCTTTTCCATACTGGTATACCTGCTTTTTCCATGGACATTGCACTCTGAGGCCAGCACCAAATGTTGAGCCAGCATTCTGGCAGGGATGAAAAGACCCTTGTGTAAATGTACACATCCATGAGACTGGAGCAAAGCTCAGGCAGAAAGCTCCATTGGAAAACAGAGAATGAGACTGAAGATGAAGAGGTGGAGGTATGCTATCGGTCTTCTCTGGGGCATAAAGCATTGCTTTCAGTGACCTAAAAAGCTTTGGCTACAAAACTGAGAATTCTTGATGAAACAGCAAAGATAAAACCGTAAAGGTGTCCTCATACCATGGAGCATGTTCCATATAGCTCACTAAAGGTGATTTTCTATAATAAATTATTAAAATAACTGCAGAGCAAGCTCTACTCTTCAGTACTGCCCCCTCCCTAGGAACTATACTGTCCGTGCCTAGGTCTGCAACATCCCAACCTTCACAAGACTGAAGCTTTGCAGTCCTTACCTCCAGCAACCCCTAGCCCATGCCCATTGCATGGTGTCATTATCCTGCAGAGTTACACTGCAGTTGTGAGGGGAAGGTTTTAAGCATTCAGGATGGGAGAAGCTGCTATGGGGTATGTTTGCTGCCATAAACAAACTGAAGTCCTAACAGATGGCTGGGAAGCCCAATTACCCAATACCAATGGTCGGTTGCCATACCAAATAAGCTGGGAGGAAACAGATGCTTTTCAGCACTCTACAATAATACTTAAAAAAATAAAAAACCCCACACTTTCCCCAGGTAACTGGAACATCTCCCATAAGGGAAAGATTGTACCTGTAGCAGTGGGACCACAAGTGAAATAATCCACATGCTGCTGTTTCTAAACCCTGAAGTTTTCATTCAGCAGGAGGAAGGGAATCGAATATATCTCAATTTTCCAACCTTATATTCAGGAAACCAAAAGGGACCTTCCATACAGAGATACATTTCCAATAAAAACTAACAGTGATTTTTACTCTGCTTTTAAAGAGTTCATCAACTGTCAACACTTCCCTGGCTGATGAATCACTGCTCTGACAAATTTAATCCAGAGCTTGTTCAAGACGTGACAAAGGTGGCCAGCTCACTAATGATGACCATCCAGAGACACAGTGCTAGGCTTTATATGAGCTCTCAGCACTCTGGATTCCATGTTTTAGCAAGACACGACACCTTGCCTTAAAAAGTGAGGATATGCAGTCTTGCAGTGCCATGCCTTACTTGCAGACAAGTTATTTACCTACCCAGATGCAAGGATTTTCGACTTTTCCACCTTCTCAGGCCTTTATTATTCCTTTGGGACTACTGCTCATCTCACTGCCTAATCCTGGCTCCCTGTCCTGCCAAAAAAGCTAACAAAAATACCAGCTTTCAGTGCCTTACAACTCGGTAGCTGAATACCTATTCCATCCGCATGTTGGAGAACAGTGCTACAGTGGGCCAAATCAAACAGGAACACTGCTATAGGACTGGAAAACAAACAGTTTGCTGAGTTTTTAATGTTCTTATCATTATGCTGACAGACAAAAGGAAAAATATTAAAAGCAGCCTTATCAGAGGTTCATAAAGGGACGGTAATCACTTACTTCCACGACGGATGTTAATCAGCAGATTTCCCTTGAGTATTGTGCATCCCTGCAACATTTGTGCCGACGTGACAGAGTCAATGGTCTTTGTTTTCCCGTCCTCACAAATTTTGGGGCAAGGCCCCTCACAAGGACTGCAGAACATGCTGTTAGGAAAGAAAGGGAGACTGAAAATAAGCAACAATGCGCAACTCTTGAGTCTATGGACTGCTTTGAGTTAAATTTTGAAAGACATTTCCCTCTAAAGCTTAAACGAATCCTTCACGTTAGAATGAAAGTTACCATATTATTGCAGAGGGCGGCAGATAAATTAGCACACTTGCCCACTGGACTTAAGAGGCTGCAGCATCTTACCTCCCATTTACAGCAACACAGGAGTGAATGAATGGACCCATACCCACTGTCCGTTTCTGAAAGGCTTTGTGGTCCTTCCAAAGTGAAAGGCACTTCAGGTAAAACCCAGTGCCCTTGTATTTGTGCATTTACTCTAACTTAATTATACCCAGAAAGACCACCCTTCTCATTTATGCAGACAACTTCAGAGTGCTGTGAAGTTTCATGCTAATCCAGACCCAACCTCCAAAAATAGGCCACTCAGGAACTGGAGATGGGAAAATACTGTTCAAGATCTTATAAATGTTGTCTGTCTCCATGCCCTTAAACCAACATTTGAAGCTCAGCACTATGGAATTCCAAGCTCCTGGACATTTTAACTCAGGAAAGACAACTGTGGGAGCATACAGTCAGGAGTGATATGGAGAAAGCGAGTGGTGAATTAGTCACTATTTCTTATAGCTTAAGAGGTATTAAAGCAGCAAGTTTAAGCAAACAGAAGGATGCATCTTGATGCAAGGCAAAATTAATTCGCAACAGGAATTGCAAGTGACAGGTCAGAAGTCTAAGCAGGTTCACAATGGATTACACAGATGGAAAGAGAACAGGTCCACCAGTGACTATAAAACACCAAGACAGACACAGCCCCGAACTTGGAGAAATCAGATTGCCAGAAGCTGGGAGGAAACACTGAAGCACAGGCTCACTTCTGCTTCTTATACTCACAAGCATTCACAAGCATTTTTTAGTGGCCAAACTCAAGGAGCAAGAACTCAGGTCAAACTAGCCTTTAGCTACAGCAGCTTTTTAAAGGCTCCATGTCATACTGTCTGCATACTCATCTCAAAGTTGAACACTCCATGTATGTATGAAACATGCCCTCTGATCACTCCTCCTGGTAAATGTCTTTCCCAATTCAAGGTCATATTTATTTTTCAATTTGTTCTAGCACTTTCCTTCGTATTTCATTATTACTTACTCCACCTTATCACTTTAGAGGGGAAATATGAAAAAGAAAAAAGCAAACCCAGCTCCAAAGACAAAGGCTTCTGATGACAACACCAATGAACACGGACTTACTATTTATTCTTTTTAAAATAAACTGACCCACTTTCTTCTGTGGCTTAAAGAAACATGTAAATTGATAACAACAGTTTTTCATCCATAAACAATAAAAGAAAGAAGCTTCCTTTTCTTAGTAGTAAGCTCCTATTTCAAAATCCTGCACTATAACATGCCACAAACCACTAAAAGCTGCAGACACAAGCAAGAGGCATTCAACTAAATGTACAAAGAATGCTGGAAACGCTTTCCATTTGCAACTATTTGTTAACACCACCTCTGGGGAACAAAACATTCACTAGCCTTGAGTTACAGTTCCTTTCAATCTTTGCAGCAGCTCTGCAGCACAACACTGAGATAAGATAGGATGGCCATGCACTTCAGTGTAAGCGGTTCAAACAGCTGGTACTACAAGCTCAAGTAGATAACAAAAGAAACATTTCTCATCTGAATATCTGGATTCGAGCAAAGGCAGTGTTAAGTTGCTTACATCCAAATGTCAACCAGAGACTGCCTCACTATTTGATCAACGGAATGGATGACACACATGCATGCACAGACACACAACTAGTGCAGGAACCATCACAGCCACCTTTCCAAAAAAACCAACATCTTAGAACAGCCTACAAAGACATCTTTTTAGCACAGTATTGAAGCACTACAGATTTTAGCACACTGACTATCCTTTACTCAAATTCCACGACTTCCAAGGGTCAGTATGCAACTAAGGCTGCTTGCTTAAACCACTGGCAAAATAAGAAAATCATAAGCATGCATCACTCCAACTGTTAGAATTAAATAAGAGTAGGTGAGTGACATTCTTGCAAGAAATTATTCTGTATAATATTGTCAGCTGCTGCATTATTTTTGTCATCATCTACATGATTGCTCCCTTCTAAAACACCATTGTTATCTTCTGGAAACAGTGAAAAAAGGAAAATAAAATTAAATACACTAAAGAACACAAGTCTAAAATGCAAGCACAAATAAAGCAAGTAATACGGGAAGCAAGATAACTCCTACAGTTTGTTCTGTATGATAATGGTCATCGGCCAACCTCCCACCTTGTGTTCCTGGGCTTTCACTTTCATTTTGTTACCATCTACTTGAAGACCCAGTTCGGCATTGTACTGACCTCCAAGTCCTTCAGAACAATCAGTAACACCTGACAATGCACAAGACTACACACAACCAGATCTTTCAGTGGTGATTTCATCTAAGCAAGCCTTTATCAGGAAGTCATGCAACTCCCCATCGTATGTTCTCATTTCTACCTACTCCAATTTGCGTCACAAGCTGCCACAAAATAGGGGGTGGAAAAACCCAAACATGACAACTCCGATGGACTTTTCAGAAGCTGCATTACCTTTGGCTCCCATTGCGTATGAATCCAGAGGGACATTCTGCCATGCACTCATCATTGTGAATCACAAACCTCTCATATTCACTTGTTTCGGTGGCAGGGACTTTGGAGCAAAACTCTTTAGTCACACAGCGCCAGCCCTCGAACTTGTAGGTGTTGGGAGGGCAGGTGGGCATGCAGACTCCTTCATAGTAGTAATTGCGGCAGGCCACGCAAGCGGTGTTGTTGTCAGGTGCCGTGCAGCTCCCCAAGCATTCGTGATGGCAACACTCATTTTGGTCTGTACAGGCTCGCTTGCCACATGAGCTGGGGCACACTGCAAGACAGAAAGCAAGGCAGCATGAACAAGGGCTATTAAAGTGAATAGCATTAAAGGAAAAACCCTGATCCATATAATCTATGCTTTCATTCCCTGGGCTCTAGAGTATCTCTGCGAAAGAACCAACTCCTGTAAAACCGACAAATTAATTCTGTTTTTCTCAGTTTTAGTGGCCTGAAAATATCTTTTTCTCAGATCAAATGTATAACATGAACCAATTAAATAATAAGGAAAACTGCTGAAAGCAATATCAACATAAGGATAATGGAAACAGGCAAGTACTGGAACCTATTCCATAGCCCTAGTTTTACAGTTAATTTTTTTTTTTTTGAGTGCTGACTTATTGTCTTTCTAAGCATTTCTTGTCTTCCCTATTTGTACTTCAAATTGGTCTTTTACTGGCAAGAAAACAAGCTTCCTTTAAACAACTTAATTACACTTGTACAATAAAGCACTGCTATACTGTAGCACACATGGTTAGGTTGACCCCAATGTAGCATCCCAATGTTGCTTATGTATGCAAAATGAGGTTTAATAAAGTACAGATGGTACACATCAAATACTGAGGAATCACAGAGCTACTATTTTCCCCTGAAGAGCATAACAGAATTCTGCCTTATCCCCAAATTCTGGGTTCAGAGAACAAAATATGAAAGGGAGAAAAAATGGGGTGCAAATTTATGGAGACATTAGTTTTACGTGAAAGCATTTCAGCTTGGAAGACATGAACAAAGAGCAGAATCGTCAGCAGACAAGCTCACCACTGTTACATCAAAAGAAATGGCAGCATTATATTTATGTAACAACAACATTTTGATTACAGCGTTGTATGGCCTTCTAGCCATGCGAGTTGTGTGCCAGAGGCTCTGTAAACAAACACAGATAGGAAATCTGGTTTGCATTAAGTAACTGTTTTCCAATTTCTAACTTAGCTAAAACACAGTACCAATAATAACAGCATAAAACAAAAATTTCAGTAGTACAACTACAGCGAGATCCAAGCAAAGCACCACAAGACATTTAAAATGAACAATCTGAGCAAAAAGCATATAACCAGCAAAGAAGTTAATATCCCAAAATGAACACAGAAGCAGCAGAGCCCAGCCTGTAGAGAAAGACAATGTTTATGAAACTGTGACAGTTCCACAGAAGTTCTGCATTGCAACTTATCTTTCAGTTTGCAACTACAGTGTCGTTTTAATGCAGGACTAAACAGCCTAAAATCTTGACCCCCTCCTCTTCCCATAATGAGGTCTAAGCTTTCCAGTATGTTTTTAAAATGCTACTGAGCAGAGCACCACAATCATGACACAGGACCGAAAGCATGACAGTGCTATTAAGCAATAATATAAAAAAACCTGTTCATAGCTCTGCATCAGGATCTAGACATCCTACATCAAGTTTTGATTATAAGAAGCCATTTTCTGCCAGCTTTAAGGTAGCGTCCACCTTGAAAATGACTTGTAAAACTGCCATCAGAGAATTTTGCATTTCTTATCAAAATGGTTCTATATTGATCTTGCTTAATTTTATTCACTTTTTTTTTTTTTAAGCCCTAACTGCCAACTTTGCAAGTTTAAGCATCTGGGTATGAAGCTGGGTTCTCCTTATACAATTAAGGCTAAGAAAGGTTTTGTGGAGGAAATTCCACCTGCAGGTACTCCCCAAGTAACCTGACAGCCTTAACAGCATCTCCCCTATCATAGCAGGTAGCTATGAAGTATCATCAGCAGACCTGCTTATAACATCTGACAGTGCTATTACTTGTATATACCTAGCCACTTAGCACTAACACAAGCTGCTTGCATTAAAGATCGCTTGGATACACTGAATTGAATGCAGCATGTCTACTGTATGAGAAGGTACTGCTGAAGTTGCCCAAGAGCTCATCTGTCTTCCAATTAGAAAAGAAACATAACTTAACCCTGCAGTCCTTTCCTTGCACATACTGCTATTATAACCCAACAGCAGTGCTGTTACCAACACTGCTCCATACCTGCATACTCAATTTTTTCAGAGTGAAACCAGGCAAAAAAAGTAGAAGGGAGGTAGAGGCGGGGAGACTAGGAGAACAAGGAGGTAGGAGCATGAGGATGGCTGATGCCTGCCCAGGTAGCACAAATACCACATGCAGGCCAAATTAAGAAACTTTGCAGACCCAGTTAGTTGTAAAGACTACTGAGAGCAGGAATGCAGAGGAAATCACTGCTAAATAATGCATTGTGTAAAGATGCTGGATTTTTTTTCTTCTTGAAAAGGAAAAAACCCATACACACCAAACCCTTACGCAAAAATAAAAAGCATGCAGGTGTATATTCTTTTTTTGATGGTAACCTGCATCAGTGTAAAAGGAGTAAAGTCTGCCCAGATGCCACCTCAGTAAGGCATCACAAATTGCCTCTCACCTTAATGTATACAGCACTACTTGCATTTGCAACTACTAAGAGATTAAAAAAAAAAAAAAAAAAAAAAAAAAAAATCAGTGTGTCTTGCTAGCAGATGGACTGCTGTTCTGAGTGGGTGCCAGAAGTAAGATTTCATGTGGTAGCTACATTTCCAGTTCAAAGCCCTACTAAGAGTAAAAAAAAAAAACAAAACACAAAACAAACCACACAGCCCCCATGCCTCTACAAAGTTCATTACTAGATGTATTAACTACAGGATTTTTTTGTTTTCATCTAGACAATTTGCTAATAAAAAACCCAGAATGCTGCTACGTTAAGTATTCAGATAAATATAGTAGAAAAAGATTGAGTTTATTTCATTCTTGGGAAAGAGTTTTGTATTCCCTTAATGTCATTCATGAACAGTCTGCTATATAAATAGGATTCCCTGCATCTCCTGGTGAATCTGCTGACTATTGTCTACAGAAATATAAATTGAAGCACAGAAGGATACACAAGTTCACATGAAAAAGGCAATCAGTGAAACAGGTTTTCAAAACTACAGTAATATTTTAATCACAACCATTTTAACAAGAACTCTTGAAAACTTTTTAAAGATAATTTTTTAAAAGCTCAGCAACCTTGCTTTTCCTCTCAGTCCTACTTTTTGCTTGTTCTTGCTAACGTTGGCATAGTTTTCAGCCTGGAGACAATACGGGTATCCTGTTTCTTTGAAGAGGCAGAACAAGAACTTGTGTTTGTGTGTAGGACATATTATGAACAACAAAAGACTTATCTGCCTTACATGCCAGTTGCCTCAGATATCCCTGTTACAAAAATCTTACTAAACAACACTGGCTGGTCTTACAGTCCAGCCCCATCTATCCTCCCCTTTGTCCTCCCAAATTGTGCTACTTGGGCTGCTAGATTTGTACCAAAACATTTAAAATGCAGGTTCCAAAATAATTCTGTCAAAAAAACCCAACCCTGAAATAGGCTCAATAACTTGTTGACTTTAGTCCACAAGAACATTAGAGAGACAAACAAGCAAATAGTGGGCTGACATTTGGGGCCAGAATTTATCGGCCAGGTACAACAGTGCCTTGGACCACGAAGGCTGATGACTGTATACAAAAAACGCCAAACCCCGAAACAAATCCTTGCTGACGAGCACAAGGGCAAAAAATGCTTAATTGTCATCACGTGGAGGTACTAAGATAATGGAAAATTTCAGAGACCTTGGAGGGCAGCCATGGAAGAAGGAAGTCAAAGCAAGACCTGAAAAAGGGCAGACCCCTAAACAGCTTCACGACTTTATTAAAAGAGATGATGGAGGCTTGACTAGATCACAGTGTCTATTTACCTTTAGGGAGTGAAAGTACTGAATAATCATATCTTCAGGGAAGAACATTACAAGAGCACCAGTAGCCACAAATCAAATTTACTGGAGCAAAACCAACAATAGCAGTTTCTTTGACCATCCATGCTTCACCTTCTCTCTGATTTTTTCAAATGGGAAGTTTTCCTTGTCAACAAAATTCAGGAGATTTTCCAAATACTATTAAGATACTATGATCACTCGCAAAAAAGGCAATATATTTCATTCCAAGATGCCCACTTACTGAGCAAATCAGATTCAGACCTGACATACAGAAAGGAGATAGTTTAAAACTAAATGCAAAGATCTTACAAATAAGAGGAGCTCCAGAAGAATCTGACTCAGAGACTCATTATTCTCAAATTAAAATCCCCAAGATGCTAAAGCAAAATTGCAAACACAAAGCAAGGTTGGGAAATCCTCAAACACAACTCTCCAAAAAAAGCAAGAAACAAATCACCTCTCTGTATTTATGGCAGCAGTTCCTTTTTGGACAGCCTCATGCTAAGGAGGTGGTAGTAAGTTTGTCTGACATCTAATACCTCCCAGCTATTTGAAGTGCACACAAAGCTAAAGCTCGCTGCAAACACCCTGCGTTGACATCATGGCTATTGTACAGTTTGGACAGACAAAGTGTTCTTATCTCCAAGACGCCATGACTTACTTCAGCAATGCTGAAACAGAAAAGTCAGGTGAATAAACAATCAGTCACAGCGAGTGAAAATGCAGCCAGAAGAGGAAGACTTCTGGCAAGCTGAGGCACCGGCCTCTGCCAAGAATGGCACCGTGCCAGTCACATCCGGGCGAGCAAAAGGTTGCCAAGTGTGGGATAAATATTTTTTTTAAAGATTCTTTCTCTCCTTGTAAAACGATATTTGATCCTTCCTTTTTTATACTGTTTCTGCTTTTTTAGAGCATCCTTCACAAAAAATAATGTTTCAGAAAGAAAAGGGGGAAAACAGACTAGTTTTGAGCAGAAACCAGAGGAGGAAGTGAGCATTTTCTCCTAGCCAACTACTGAAAAAATTAGCTGTCTAAATTTATCCACAAAGACAGAAAAAATGGTCATTTTTGGAATGTTAATCCCTCTTACATGACAGAATTCTTAAAATATTGCATTTTAATGGTCTAAACCTTGGTACGGTCTTTCAAACAGCTGAATTCAAATACTCAAGCAGCCTATATAAGATACGATTTCTTTTGCCCAGTATACTGTGAGAATAGAGAGAATAGAGAGACATTATTCAGAAAATCCAGTTCTAGTGATTCATGGCCAGGGCTGGAATCAAATAACTACAGAATAAAGGCTGCAATAAGAAAATACACATATTAAATACATGCAGTAACGTGTTCCGATCACAGAAAAATGGGTACAGATCATCTCCAAAGAACTGAAGAGGCTACTTAGAGCGGTTGTATAAAATCTTTATATTGCTACAGAAACAGGTACTAGCAACATACTAGCAATGGTATATTCTTTGTCTTTTCTGTTTTGCCCCAGCACTCTACAACTGGTTATCTCGCATTCAGTGAAAATCCTCAAGGAAAAAAACACTACCATATTGAACTACTTTCTAGCAGTTAAGGCATAAAGTTTGGCAGATTTTGAAATTAACTGCCAGACCTCAAAGGTTCAGTTCAACCCAGCACTGATACTAGGACTTGAAAGTGATCACCTTCCTCTTTAAACCTCTAGTATGTACACAATCGTGCCCACCAGTAAAATATTTGGATAGGTCTAAGCAAACTTATACCAAGAAGCAAGAAGACAGCATTAAGTCTATAGCCTGCAAGCTATATCAGACTCGAGATCTTTTCACTAGTCATGTGTTTCCATGTTTACACCCTAGTCATTAGCAGCCCATTTCTATCTGGCAGACCTTTCCAAGGATCTTGAAATTATTCTGAAGTTGTTCTGTGAATTATTTTTTTCCTGCTTTACAAATCCAGCTGAAGTTTAAGTACATCTGGTCAGCTTCCACACAAAGCTTTTTGGTCTCTTGCTTCTTGGTATTTCAATTTGTCACAGATGCCGTACACCATATCTCCTAAGTGAAGGAGTAGGTGTGAGGAAGCATCCAGAACCTCCAAATAACCTCAAAGGATTTGCCCAACCTGAGATCAGCCCAATAGCTGCTAAATTTTTAATCATATGAAAGACTGATAAAGGAATCTACTATTGCCTTCCCTTCCTCAGGATTTTATGGTTGAAAAATAATACCACACTAAATGCTTGTATAGCCAGTTGTGCAGCAGGTGGATCCAACTGCTCAGATGGAAGCACCTGTAGATTATTCTACAGCAAAGGAAGCATAAGACAGGAGTGGAGACAGGTTAGGAGAAGAAAGCCCAGCACCGCTCAGCACCTGGAGACTCTCAGATGCCACCAGATGAAGTAAGGTCTATGAAAAAGAGAGGAAACATTCATCAGTCAATGAAATAAACACTTTGCTAGAACATATTGTTGTGGCGAGGTACTTGATGCCCTCTAGTTTTACAATTTTTTTCTTCAATATTAATATTTTCCCTTCCCCTCAAAATAGTTTTAGTACACACAGCATTTCAGACTAGCACACGCATCAACACAGCCCTGAGGAGCCAGAGGCCCATGGCATGGTTTGTAATCCCTCAAACACACAAATGCCTCACCATAACCTCCTTCCCAGCTGAAAAGAACAGAGCAGCCTATTAAAAACAACAATGAAAACAACCCAAAGCATACTTCAGTTGGACACACTGGAGTTTGATGACACCCCCCTCCCCAACTTTTTGGCCATCTATTATCATTCATTCTTTACCCTAGAAATTACCTCAAAACAGCTTCCAGGCTTCCCAGCTGTGATACATAACAACATGTGTGCTAAATCCATTTTATTTAGAGTGACTAGAGGACTCAGGGACTCTATTTGGCAGTGTAAAACCTCCCATCCCTTCAGGTTTTCTGCAAGTGAAGCAATCAACCCTGCTAAAAGCTCCAGCAGTGTTACAGCTACTCACATCACACCGAAACTAGAGCAAATGGAAACCCGAGTGAAGAAAACAACTGCCTTAGACCACAGTCAATAGGCACCGATAGATAGTACAGTTACGCCATTTGCTCCAAAGTGTGTAATACTAACAACCAGGAAGGTGCAAAAAACCATGACTTATTGACAAACCCAGGCAGCACGAATTGCATTCTCTTTCAAAACAATTTATGTTGCCCAGCACAACCCAGACTGGCATCATTGCAGCTGGCACTCGAGAGAAAGAGGAAAAAAACAAGTCCATTTTGTCCCTTCCACACCAGTATGAATTCAGTACATAAACAAACCCAACTGAGGCATATACGCAAGCATCTATCAGGCTTTCAGGCCAGTTCTACTCTATCTTCAACACTAGGTAAACATATTGGTTGGGAATGTTTTAGCATCAGTACTGCACTGTGTTCTAGAAACATTTCCTCTACAAAAAGGGAAATTTCCCACTGGAAGATGCAAATCAGAACAGTAACACCAATGCCAGTGGGGATGAAAGCAGGAAAGTGAGCGTCACCGCACAGTGAAAGCTGCTCCCTGTCCACCACAATCACCCACCACTCACAGTCACAAACTTGTTCACATTTCTAAAGGGGCAACTGAAGTTCCTGAACTCTTCAGTAACACATAAGGAAAGAAACGGGCTGCTGCAGAACAGCTCTGAAGCAAATTATTTTTCTTTTCACTCCAGATTATGAGCAATATATTGGGGTTTTGCTTGTTGTTGCTTAAAGCTAGATTTAATCTGCCTGTCTTCCAAATGCTGCAAGTATAAGGCAATAAGCTTTACAGAATTTAATTAATATACTGCAAACAAGGAGTGCTGGTCAGTCATCTCCTGGCAAAACCCCAGCTGGAGGAAGAACACTATTCATATTCCAGACTTATTCTAAAGGAGAAAGACAGTTTGATAACATTATCACACTGGCCTAAATGGTGTCGTTCTCTTAATGCTGAAGGATAATGGCAGTCAAAAAAGTCACTGGTTCAGAGGGATTCAACTCCTGCTTTGTTTCAGAAATGCCCTTCGCATTTATGCATTAAGCCCATCAACAGACTTAACCATTCTGGCACAAGCAATGAAACATAATGCTTGTCTTAGAGGCAGACATCAACACTGCTCCAGTCGAAGGCTAATTACACTAAAAATGAAAAGAAAAAAAAAAAGCTTCAGTAACACTGATGTTTACAATACACAAAGTACGGCAAACCTAGAAAGTTTTTGCTCATCTCCAGCCAGGATACCTGCATTAACAACAATAGCAAAACCTGTTACAGAAAGGGCAAGAACATTCAAACTGTTTTACTACAGAGGAAGTTTTTTCAAGCTGTACACCTGCTAGTGAGATAGCCCACTAAAACGAGGATTAAGATCTAGATGTTTAGGAACCCGAGAAAAGAGAAGAATTACAATGGAAGGACAAAACAAGATGCAAGAATACTGATGGTATGGAAAGTTCAGAGACACATCTGGGTGCATTTGTTTTAAATTACAGATTAGTAAATCTGGATGTACATCATCACTTACGATATTTGCACACTGTAAGTGAAGACATCCTGTTAAGATCAACATCACTTCGAACAATATTAAGGCAATTATGTTCAAAATGATTAAACAAAGCATGTCCTTCATGACTTCCAGAAATAAAAGAGAGTGCAAGCCAATCTGACAGCAACTGAAGGTTGTGCTCTTGAGATCCACAACAAACAAAAGGTGAGCTCTTTCCTTGGTTTTAATAATCATGGAATTATTTTTTCATTCTAAATCTTTCCTCTATTATAAACACAGACAGAATACAGAAGGTGCCAGAGTTTGTAGGACCCAGAAACAGACTGGAAGTTCACACATTAATCCATCTCTTAACACATTTTAACAAATTTACAGGCAACACGGACAGCGGAAAGGATACAACTGACTTAAATCTGTATTAAAATTAGTTTCTTTTCATACATCATGACTGTGGATGGAAGTGTTTCAGAGGGAAAAGGGAAAATGTTGAGTATCTTTTCAGACTTGATGCAAATTGCTTTCATAGTCTGTAAATCATCCTGAATGGGACATGAACTTTTAACTCCATCCTACATGGTTTTTATCTCCAAAGAACAAAACCACTGCAACTGTTGCCTATTCGCTAGTGCGTTACTGAACAGCTCTGCTTGCCACTAGAAAAGGCTGAGCCGGGTTGCAGAGCCAGCTTTGAGAAGCACAAGGATGCTCCCAGTCTGCAGAGGCACTGGACATTGCCATGACCCCAAAGGAAGCCCCAAGTGAACCACTGTGAGTTCAGTAGCTCTGAATCCCCAGCTCACTCAAGCCAAGTAAAGGACTAAACCACCTGAATTAGGAGACACTGAGAAAAAGTGACTTGGGTCAGTGAGGGGCACTGATGGGAACAGCACATGAGTTTGCTCAGTGTTTTCTTCTAACCTAAGTGGAGGATGACATTACATTGTCCAGCCTGCACTTAGTCCACTACTATCTTTAAAAACATCCTCCGTTACGAGACAGAACTATTTCAGTTCTTCCAACACACTGATAAAATAAACTGAACAAGGAAAACCATGCTTGACTATGCCATCCTCCAGAAACTGCAAACACACATAATATACTCACAGGACAAATGGCACACACACCACTGCTGGCCATGCAGTCAAATACACAGTTAATACTTGGATGCATGAGTTGTCTCTGCTTATACACATGAACATGCTTTTGAAGAATTCCTATTAGTATAACTGGAAAAAAATAATAATGACATTGCTTCGGACTTTCTAAATCCTTTCCTGTAGTAAGGATTTGTGATCAGATTAGAGGGTAGCAGACAGTTTTATTTATTTATTTATAGGAAGGACAGTCAAGGTGAGCTTTATCACTGGATCTGACAGAGGCTCCAGGTTGCAGCAAAGCCAGCTCAGTGATACTGCCTGGCTGCTCTGAAGCCAGAGACAGCATCAGATGGCATTTATTAAAGAAAAAGGGGGAATTCATGTTTTTGATACCAGCACAAAGTGGGAAGCATGCTGCTTCCCACTCTGTTTCTGCTCGAGCTTGGCACATTTGAGCTACACTTTTCTCCTCCGGTACCGTTTTTTGTCATCTCCAGGCACATTCACATGAACATATAAATACACAGATCCTTACACTCTGTGTATAGCAGATACTTACATAGATGGTCTCAAAAAAGAATATTCTTTTCACACACTAAAAAAATTATACGGAGTTATTTTAAATTGAGAACTGTTTGTATATTCCTTATAAGTTTATAAAACTCTCACTGTCCTCCCATGACTAACAAAACTGGAATTGAGAGAGTATTCTATATTTATAACTCGTCTGGTTGCTCATGCCTATGGCCCTATTTCCACCCTCCGTTACTGTACACACAGCTATGTGAGGTATTGTGGGTTCCCAAACTTCACCGATTTCCTAACAAGGCAGGCCTGTGTCCCAGAGGAACAAGCTGGGGGCTGTTTCATTCGAGCATTGGCTGAATGCAGAGGGAGCGGCCTTGAGTGCTGTGGTTTTGGCAGCTCTTCTTGAAACTGGTATTAGAGGCCATTTCTGTGCAATTACATGCCTAACTGGCACTGGATTGTGTATCAATGCTACCAATACACCTTCTACAGCCCAGGCCGGTTTACAGCCCAAACGGTATTGCTATTGCTATACACTTACCTTATTTATTTTAGCAGTGCCTGCAAGCCGAAGCACTTCGATGCTTAGCTGGGCAGCTCCGTCAGTTGCCTACATTACAGACACACCAGAAGTACCAGGCAAATCCAAGCCATTACAATGAAGTTCAACAGACTATTCATTGGCCTCTCAAAATTGAAAGGAGACAAAACCCTCAAACTTCACCCAAAATCCCCCCAAGACCATACTGGGTTCAGTGATGCTGGCACACTACAGACCTCAAATGGGTGGCAGAGAAGGAGACTGTATTAGGTATCTAAATGCAGCAAAATGAGGAAAAAGACGAATTTCATACAAATGGGGGCTGGGTGACACTCATAATCCATATGAATGTCCTAAGGTCTGCTCAAGAATCATGCAACCATATCTCATCTTTGTCATGATAGAGCTGCCTTTTAATCAATGCATTTTTAACACGTGCTGGGCACCTGCAGGGCACAGCAGCTCTTTCTTATTTGCAGATCCTACATATGTTCAATATAAATATTTATACAAAAAGCAGGGGGAGAAAAAGACACAGGCAGATTTTTCAAATTCAAAATATGTTGTGGTAGCTGGGATTGGGATCTAACTCTCATGGAGTTAGATTCATTATGGTACTTAAGCTATAAAAAACCCCACAAAAATCAAGAAACCCACAACTCTTCCTATGAGGCTTTGCAGAGTCTGGAGACAAAAGAGCACCGCACGGTGCTGTCACACCAGGAATTAAGAACTGAAGGGGAAAGGAAGCATGGAAAACATTTTTCTCTTTCCATGTAATTGCCTTGTACTCTAGCCTCCATGTAATGACTCAGGTAGTTGCCACAAACCCCCCCAGTGCTGAGGAGTCAGACCATATTCAAGTTCAGGAGAATTTATCTGGGGATCTACATGCTTCACGTACAAAAATGTGGCAAGATCTGGACTACGCTTAAAAAGATTAAGCCTCCATACCTACTAACCAAAAAACATTACCAGGAAAGCAAGTGGCCAATATGGCCAAATTTGTTTAACTGACTGAGAAAGCTTTCCTCTAGCAAAATAAATTTGTCCTTAGAATATTCTAGCTGAGAGAGAGAAATCACCTGAATCACCCCATAAAGCAAAACGAGGCTTCAAAAGGAAGAAGGGGCATAGGTCAACAAAGATATATTTCGGTTCAAAGTAATTGCTGCTGTGAAAGCTGAGCAGAGTAACACACCACACCTGAAGAGACAGGTACTTGCGACAAAGAAACATTACTTTAAATCCTCATGGCACTCTGTGTCTGGTTTGTGCAAGGTGTCTGGTTTATTTGCACCTTACGTATGCTTGCTCAGAACAAGTACCGGCATGGGGAGAGCCCCTGGATGTGTTTTGCAAACAATTACAACAACCCAAAACAATGCACTGCGCCTGAAGTCATCTCAGCAAAGGCCTCAGTCTCGCTAAGTGGCACCATTTCCAAATTCAGTTCTCATCAGAGGCACAGAAGGGAAACACCCTCCTCTCCTTCCCTTTAATCCCAGTGCCTCAGTCTATGCTGCATGTAGCCAGCAGTGCTGCAATTTTTTTTCCAGTTTATTTAACTGCTCTCTTGCTTTGCAATGAAGCTGTCCAAGATTAACAGACAACTCTGGTGAGTCAGATGTTCAAAGAAAAAAAATAATCTGTACTTCTCACCATCTAAACAGTAATGCTACCAGTGTAATTGTTTTCCATCACTTTGCATACCCATAACACAAGACAAACTATTAAAAACTCCTCCTACCTAGCAAGAAGAAAAATGGTCTAAATTTATCCCAAGCTACAGTTCACTTCACTTTGAGGGAAGGATTTAAATATGGAATATTTTTTCTCCCATCAAAATCAGGGAGGAAAATTATAAAAAGGTCTTTGAAGAACTAAATACAGCAAAGCTTAGTATTATCTTTTGAAATTATTAAAAAAACAGGTTCCACATATTTACACCATTAAAAAAAAAGTTTATGTTGCAGTAATTAAAGAACAGATATTCTTCCGCAAAAGCATTCTAATTTGACTGACCCTTTTCTACAGTTTTTTAAAATTCTCTTTTAATATTAAAATTCCACTAAGCATTTAATTTATGCTGCAGAGGGTTAGTATTAGGTATAGGAGAAGATGCAGGTTTCCAAAACAACTAAGCACGATACAATTCAGCAATGAAAACATTTACAGCTTCTTCATGCAGAATGTGCAGACTTCAGGCAGACTGTGAAGACTTCTCGCAACCTCGTTTACCCCAGAAATTATTAGATTTATAGGACACCTACAAACGGAAAATTTAATGAATTCTAAGCTTTCTCAGTAATACTGCAGTAAACAAGATTGCAATTACCTTTTCTTCCAGTTATGGGTCTCCTTGAGACAATAACTGCAGGTATCTTTGGTTATAGAGGTCAAATGGGTGAAAGCATCACCATACTTCCTGTCTTCAAACTCCTCGTGATGCTACACTGCCTTTTTACTATTGAAAAGTGTATCCTTCTCCTTTTACTGATCCTATTCTGAACATGCCAGACATGCCATTCAGGAAGTTCTCTAGGTGTATATTTACAATACACAAAGCAGACCAGGAACAAAGTATTTATGGCTATGCTAGAGTTATCAATATTGTATGATCCCCAGAAACATTTAATGCTGACACTGAGAAATGTTATGACAAAGTTACCTATCACCTCTGGTCCAGATACTCATGACTATAAAAAGAGCCCAGTGGCTGGTTTTGGCCAGCCGCAGGGGGACAGTGCAGTATTGCCATCAGACCACTCTCAGTTTGAGAAACACTTTCCAATTCCGTCATTAGAAATGACATTTCTCTTCCAATGTTTACGACTGCAAAATGAAACAATGAATGGATCTATTTCAAGCAAGGAAGGCCCTGCCTTCTCTGCAGTTATATAAACTGAAACTTCCATATGCATTAAATAAAGTTTTCTGTAATTATGCAAACACTAGCCTGAACACACTGTTTAAAAATCACACTGATCAAAAAATAATAAAAATCACCCAAATCCAAAATTGCAGACAGAACCTTCACTGCAAAACAGTAAAAGGGAACTACCAAATAATGGTAGATCCTGCTCATTGATGGTTATGAAACAAGACACAGGGAGGGGAAAAAATAATTAGTATTCCAAGATGTCCCCCCCACACACCCAAAACTAAAAGCATTAAATTGGATGGGAATAGAATAACTGATTTTGCCTGCAGTCAAATACAGGGAACTACCATTTAAATTGCAAATTACAGAGCAACAGATCTTTGCACAAAGTTCAAGGGTTTTCTATGGTTTGTTTTTATGAATTAGGAATGACATGGGGAAAGAGTAAGGGGGTTAGGCTAGCACGACCGTTAATACATACTTCAGCTTAAATATTTATCAGATTCATTTGATGCACTTTATCTTGGCACCGTGGCTTGTTAAAGTGATGACAGAAAGTAAAGCAGCTTCTCAGAGATCATCCCTAAGGATGTAGTATCCGCTGGTGGCCATGCTGGCACTGGAGGATTAACTGCTACAGAAGGATCTCCAAACTGACTAATTACTCCCTCCTCCCCACATCATGTCTGTCCCCACAAGGGAAACTTTTAATCCATTTATACCTTTCCTGGGAAGTGCTTTTCAACCAGTAGTTCATTTGACAAATGTTCTGCTTCCCTTTCCCAGGTTTTAAAGAAATTGTTCCTACTAACATCAGCTTCTTGGCCTTGGTTCCTACAAATTAAACTTCATGAATGCTTAGTAACAGAAAAATACATACTTCACATTTATACAGCACTTTTTAATCAGTGGTTCTCAAAATGCTTTACAAAGCATGAAATCTACTTGAGTGGTTGTTTTTGATGCCCATTTTAAAGCAGAGGGGTGAACAGATGCAGTAAAAAATGACAAGTTACTCAAGGTTACAGCAAAAGATTTAGGAACTGAAGAAGCTGTTTGTCTTGATATGCAAAAGCCCCTGACACTACATGACTGTAATAATTTTCTTTTAAAATGTAGCAAGCCCTGCATTACAGACTTCAGCACACAATTCCAGAACACTATTCAGAGGACCTGGGGTTCAAATATTTTCTTGCCAGGCTGTTAGTACATAACAGAGAAAAGACAAAGCAGAAGCCACATTACCTTTTTAAAATTATTTTAGAAATCAGCTTGTTTGGGGGATATTTGCAAAAAATTCTACCAGTGGATATGTAAGTAACCACAAAGAAATAGGTATTTCAACTTTTAACAGCGGACGACAGCCTAGCCTGAAATGTAAAATACCGTTGTAATATCAGACTTGGGTCCTTGTGACAAACACATGCAAAGATTCCTGGTGAAGTTTCTACAGACTTTAAAGGATGACAACAAACATCACCACCTTCAGCATGGAAAGAAGTGAGGCTTGTCTGACAAAACAGTACCGAGCCAACGGCTTTACAGTGATACATGACAGATCCATACAAGTCAGCACCAAGTCACTTAACTGTAAGATTTAGCTGGAAGGAGTATTACAAACTGCATTAGCAAAAAGAATATAAAACAGAATTGTGGGATTCTTGTAAGAAAATGTACACAAGGTATCTTTTCCAAAAGTTTCTATCTTTGATATTTTGCCTCAAGGGCATTTTGGAGGTTTTTTAAGTAGTAAGCCAAATGGCTTTACAAATTAATTTCACTTTTTAAACTACATTGTTTTCTTTGTTTCATCCTTCTGGTTTTTGTTTTTGGTTGTTTTTTTTTTTTTTTTTTAAATCACAGATGCAGATGGGCAAGTTTACACCATTGAGTGTCTTTGAATTAACTTCATACCAATAACTGTTTTTAAGATATATCACTGCCAAATTTGGCACTTGAGAAAAGTTAATCTAATTCTGCTTTTCATGCTCGCTGGAGAGAGATGGTGGCCTCTTTCGTTGTGGGACGGACGGACACACACACACACAGAGATAATTTAGCCACTTTCAGACACGACTCCCATCCTCTCAGTCCCATCTTTTTTACCTCTGGTCCCCACTTAACTCTGCTGTTCCATGTCCAATATAACCTCTACTACATAACTAGTGTCAATCACGACTAGATTCTCTCAGCCACCTATAGCCACAACTTTCAAGTACCCTGCAGTCACTGGTGGATTTATCTGCCTTACTCGGTATACTAGTAGGGAAGCAACAGGATTTCACCCACGGCACAAATAAGAAACCTCGAGTCTACGTGACCTGCCCACAGCTGCACAGCTTGGGACGCAGTCCAAACCGTGTGCATCTTAACTAGGGAGATTTCTCCAAACTGCCTTTTTTGAGATTAACAAATGTATCTGGCTTAAAAATTATCATTTAGAGAATGACATTACCAGGTCAATGTGTTCCTGAGCATTAAGTACCTCTGAAAAAAGACAATTTCAGAAGCATTTTGTGCTTCTTGGTGCAATGGATAACAAAAAAGAATAGGCTCAGCACAAATAACTTAGTAGCAATGTCTCTGGAAACCGAAATCTTTTAAAATGTAGTTTGAAATCTGCCAAACTAAACTTAAAAGAAAATCTACAAATCCACAAGCCCCTTGGCCAGCTTCTCATTCCCTCAGATTTCATCTCACTTGCATGGCAGCATGTAGCTTTGCTCACATCTGCCTCATCTCTGGATAGATGAGGACAGCATCCTGTTCACTCTACCATCTTCTGCTGTATATTAGCTGTTCCCCTGCTCCCCTGTTGGCCTAAATTATCCTTCAAGAGCTTGTACACTATGCAGTCTCTTTCTTGAGCTCTTAAATCACTCCTCAAGCCTCCTCCCCACCCCAGACTCCTAAAAATGCAACCTCTTGAGTTACTCCCTGCAAACCATTAATAAAGTATCATCATGAACTTGGTACTTCCTAAACATCAATACAGTCTACTGGCAACCCTATCAATAACCAGAAGCTACAAAGTTCATTCAAGTGCACATCTAATTTCTGCTGGTTTAGATCAGGGTTAGCGTGATGAATCAGCAATGCTGACAGGCATCCAACAAACTAAAGGATTGCTGAGCTCCAGTATCTAAAGATGAAGATTACAACTAAGAGGTATTCAGCTCTAAGTCTGATCTCATGATCTAAGTTACGTTCTTAGCAAAGTACTGCAACATATATTGTTTTATGGGCAGTATCCTACTCATTTATAATGTGCACACTGTAAATCAGAAGACTCAACACAGAGAAATTGAGCTATGATTACATTTAGAGCTAAATGCTTTTGCAGTCTAATCATTCACAATCAAGGGTTAGCAGACTGGTCCAAAGAATCACCTTGCATCCAGAGCGCTACGGCTTCCACTGGGTACATGGTGGGTCTAAGGAACTTCACATCAGCAGAGAAATCCATTTTTAATAAAAACTCTATTGGTTAAATGGAGAAAAAAGAAGATGCATAGAACAAAATTCTTTAAAATCTCAAGTACAATAATTACTTTATTTGCACCTATACATTCTCTCACATGACAGTAAGTGTACAGTGCTCTCTCATGCCAATATATTTTTGTCAAGAAAGAAAAGCAGGCCGCCTTGTAAGCATGTGCATTTAGAGAAGCTTCTTACAGGTTCAGTGACTCTTTGTGCATCCTAAACCCTGCAGCTGAAAACAGAAAGAAAGACAGAAAGGAAAAAAAAAAAAAAAAGAAAGGGAAAAGGAGGAAAAAAAAAAAAAAGTGCCTTGTGTTGTTTCATTCACCACTCATTCCAAAAACATTCAAATCAGCACCAGCTCGGAAGGGGAAATCCAATAAGGATAATGCTCTCCCTGTCTATCCCTGCCTGCACAGTGCTCTGCAGGGCTGCGCAGCCACGTGACGGTTTGTTTATGAGTCTGGAGCAGCATCACATGAGGCACGTCCCCCACTGCGCCCCATGGGGCCCTGCTCCGTGGGCAGGGGACAGCCACTGCTCCCACACCAAACCAAACCAAGGCAGCACAGCAAATCTTCATAAAAAAATATCTTTTCAAAACTCTGCACATGTACCAAACATATTACATAGGACAGAACGTTTTTATGCTGTTAACATTTCAGCACGTATTTCTTGACTGCAGGCTTAAAATTAAAGGGAAGCAAAAGCAGCCATTCAAGGCACAGAAAAAATGCACTTTTAAACACACATATGCACAAAACAAAGAAAAAAATTAAAGGCAGATCTTACCATAACCTCAGTTTGATTCTGCAGGTATAGATTTCTCTCCATAAAAATCAATAAAAGATTATTTTACGCCATTTGATTTCATCACCTTGTATCAAATCTCTGCTCTGAATAGAACATCTGAATCAATTTGTAAAGCTCCTACAGGCTACGCTGTCCTAGGCTTTCAAGTGTCTTTTTTCTATCTCTCTTACCACGAAGACAGTAAGATAAAAATCCCACACTGGAGGTTATTTGATGTTTCTAAACAAGTACCAGAAGATTTTTTTTTTTGTTAGCCCTCTGATTCCTTATACTGATGTTTCAGGAGGAAAGGAAAAAACAACCACAAACTGCACAGAAGAGAGGGGCAGTTCAAAACTGCAGAAATCCACTTTCTTGGGTATGATTTCTTCAAGATGCACCTAGCTGCAAGAACTGTTTGTAAAAAAACAAAAGGGCTTTGTGTGCCTAGGAGATCCAAAGCATGTACCTGTGAGCGACGCACAGTGTGCCTTTCCTGCCCTTTCTAATGCCCCGCACGCTCTCAGAAACGCACTCCTTTGCTGCAGTGGTGACTGAAGAACTAAAATGTCCTACTTCCAGTACTGAAGGAGGAAAACACGTTGAATTAAACAAAGACACATGTACACTATGCATTCTTCATGCTGAGGCAACGGGGTTTCACCACAAAAGAAACACACTGTAGATAATTTAATGCACTAAAAAAAGATGGCATAGTGGATTTCTATGCAGTGCGCTGAATCGTAATGAGAGGCTTATTAAAAACTGAGCAGATACACAAAAACAAGTGTCAACACAATATGTTTCAATATAAAAAACCTGGAGCTTCAATCTCTGGGCTTCTCTGATTTTCCCCCTCCCCTAAATTATGTCCTTTTAGTTAAATTGCTGCCTTCATAATCCAGTAAACATATCCCAAGCTCCACATTCAGGAAGGTTACGATCCCATTTGCTTCCCATTCATAAGATGGTCAGCGAGAGAGGAAGTGAGCAGCACAGCACTGCCTCCCACACACACCCAGAACTCTTCAAATCCACATGGGAGTCACCCCACCACCCAGCTCCGCACCTCAAAGGCTGCACTTGTAGGAACTTCAAACAAGTGTCTCATTCCTCTTGCTTGCATCCTTGTCAAAATTACTTAAAGAGTGAAAAATGCAAACAATTTGCCTGTTTTGTACACGGACTGCTCCCAATATGATCAGTAAGAACACTTTGTAATTTTGAGAAAAAAGAAAACAATTCGGCAAAAACAATGAGCAAAGCATCAGACTTATAATCTGTTAAATAATTGCTATGAAACCTACTACTGGGTTTTGGGGTGTTTTTTTTATTATGGCTATTCTGGATTACTCTTAAGACTGCTTCGTTTTACAGAATATGGACACTTCTATTACCTGCCTGGTAAGCAGATGTATGTAACACACCACCAGTTAAGTACTCAAAATCATCTATCAGCACATGTATTTACATTTCAGGGGAGGCAGGACTCAGTGGGACCGCAGGGCAGTTGTTTGTTTTTTGTATTCAGAATAAGAAAGTGAAAATGAATGCAAATACCTCCTTTCTTGGCAGCAGGCAGTGCATTGTTAGCATCTCAGCCTACTAGTCTGAGCACTGCAGCTGCCGAGAGGAAAAAATAAATAAATAAGAGTCGAACCCTAACAGCAAGGCATTTCAAAGGACAAAAAGATATAAAAAGAACTGCAATAGAGATTTCCGTACAGCCACAGGTGACATATCCTGAATTCCTGCAAGTTACAGCCACTCTCAGATTATTCCTTTTTTTAAAGCTCCTTACAGTTAAGTGCCAGTCTTATCAGTCATACCCTATCCACCCCTCATTTCCCACCCTGTTTTGATTTGCTACAAAGGCCATCCACCATCCATCAACTCTCAGCTGTTACTGTTCTTTCACTGAAAATACATCCAATGAATGAATCTGGAGATCCAGGTAGCAAATCCAGTGGGCTTTAGATGCACTCTTATTTTAAATGCACTGAATAATAATTTACACCAACGCTTTTCAGAGCTGATGTTGTGGTGATGGACTTTATGGGTTTGGCTTTGTTTTTTCAAATTGCCCACGCAGCCCTGGTCCCTGCATAAGCCAGGTGAGCAATGCAGGAAGCATCAGGCACCATGGCCTCCTGCTCTGGGCTAGAAAACCAGAAGAGACCCAGATAGAAGCTACTCCAGTGCTTTCAAAGTCTGCATTTGTTTTACTTGGGTTGTCTCATCAACTAGAAATGTAAACATTAGCTGGAAGAGCAATATGACTTTATCCCTTTCTGACACAGTGAGGAAACATCAGCCTTGAAGATAGAGGTCACAGCCTGGAGCCTTCACAGAAGGGACTCATTTCCAAAAGAAAGCTGCTTAACTCCTGCTCACAAAACCCCAAGTCTGCTGAACTCTGTACATAATGGGAAGCCTGTCAGCCAACACTGCCTGAAATACACCAACACAAATGGAAAAGCGCTGTTGGGTGCAGTCACACAAGTCGAGTGTGGGAAACAGTCAAAGAGGTGGTGCCAGTACCAACGTGGACGAGGGGCAGGGAGCACATGCCGCACGGAGAGCTTCATACCGGCATTTTGCTCTATTTTACGTCGTGAGCCTTGAGTGGTACAATTTGAGGGGAAATTATTACAGAAAGGAGACCACTTGATAGGATACACTTACATTTAAAAGCTTTTTTAAAATCTACCTACTGCATTTTTGAAAAGCTGTGGAAACTACTGGCCCACAAGGTAGGAGATTGATTAATTGTAACAAAAAGTATGTCACTAGGTGTTTCATTTATCTAAATTTCACGTAACCTGGACAAATCCAAATGAAAAGTATCTTATTAAACTGGTAGAAATTCAATAACACAAGGCAGAAAACATTTTTAAGCTTTTTTTTTAAAAAGAAAAACACTTTTTTTTTTTTTGAAGCAGTACTTAAATCATGACTTCTCAAAAGTAGAAAAAGTTTGGTTTTGAAACCATGATGATTAGGATGATCACCTGGGGTAGAAATGCTCTACCCTTGCACAGCATGGGGGAATATGAATGGAGTAGAAATGATTTTCTAAAGAATTTTTATTGATTATTTTGAAAGCCAGAAATACGATCACAGACAAACTAATTGTGTCTCTTCAGAATCAATGCAAAGACGTGATACTTTACATACAGGCACCATACAGTACACAAAAATCATTTTTTTCTTGTAAAAGAAGAAATGACATACATGTAATTTTTACTCAGAAGAGAGACGGGGGCAGGGGGGCAAAGAAAAAAAAAAGAGTCAGACAATTAACCTCAGTGATTTAATACTGCTTGCAAAATTCAGTAAGTAGAAATATTAATTGCTACCCTAGCCATATAGATCTTAACTTTCTAGAAGTTGAGCCTAATTCCTTACAAGTAATTTTATCAGATCCAGAATACTCTGCATATTTGAAGACGACTGCTACAAAATATTTCAGTGCACAAGTCAAAGGAATAAGCACCAACATAATTCTTCATCTTGTATCTGAAGACCTGTCAGGTTTGCTCATTGATAAATACGTGAAGTAACTCTTCATACTCCGACTGCTGCTCAAAGCAGCACATTTCACTTCTCATAGAAAAACCACATTTCAAAAGCCACTGGTAAACTACCACCCTACACTACCCATGATTTGCATTTTATTAAAAAAAAATTAGTTAAGTACATCTGTTCTAAAAATAAGTGCTATCACAGCAGAGCAAGATTTCTCCCTACACATACTGCCTCCAGAATCTGCTACTTCCTCTGGAGCATGTGCATCATTTATGCAACACAATGAAATTCATATTGAACAAATAATTCCAGCAGAAACTCCACAGAAGTTTCATAAAAGGCAAATAGTTTTTTGAAAAGTAAATCCTAGTTATGAAGTTGTCTTCATTACAGAAGACTACTAGAAGTGTAAAACAGGAAAAAACCCCTTATTTCAGCACATATGGACAGAAAGGTGGCTAGCCATAGGGTTTAGTAACTTGAATGGTCTAAGGATATAAGCAAAGGATTTTTACGGTAGAAAAATCTTTTATCAGATGCTGCTGGAAAAGGAAGGAAGAAAAAAAAAAAGTAAATTTTGTAGCATACAAGTAATTTTTCAAGTCAGATGCATCTGTTCTATTAAGGGACTTCACTAGTACTGCTTTTCAACACCATTTTTCTTTAGCCAGAAGATAATGCTTGTCCCATTTGACCCTGGAATGGAGCAGACACTAAAATATTCAGAAGACTTGACAAAGCTGGTAGCAAGAAGAAAGTGTTCAAAATGAGAGAGTGGAATTAAAACACCGGTAAACTAGGTCAAATTACTGGAGGAGAGAGCACCCTGAAACACAGCAAAAAGTAACTATTATAATTGTAATTTCCATCTTGGATGATTTAATGATTAATAGCAGGAGTTAGCAAAAATGAATTAAGGCCTGCAACTAATTCAATTTTATTGTATTTCCTTAGGGTGTCTGGATTTTTAAGCTTAGTACCCAAAGACCTTTGTGCTTTTACTGCAAAACCCCAATGGACTTGTATTTCTACACTTCTTTTTTTTTGGCCCAGATCTCTTTCATAATTGTTCATATTTATCAGTATCTTCTCTGAAACTTTACTTCCATCAGGACCTGCACAGAGGTATCTAAAAGATCCAGCCACACTCCGTATGCTGCTGCAACTGGAAGTAATTACTGCAAATCATCAATTGCACAGATGCAAAGGTCTCTGCTGGTCATTACATCAAAGTTGGATGTGTGCAGCAGCCCAGGTCACTAGGACACTGCCAGCAGACGAAACCACCAGGCCCTTCAGCCTCCCGGATGGATAGAGCAATGCTCAAATCTGATCCACTGCCGTCCACATCCTGACCGTAACCCTGTCACAGAAGGGACCTAGTTTATAAATACCTCTGGCACTCAAGGGAAGATATCTAAACGGGCAACGAGCCTGGCAAAAGCCTGCATACCACCACAGTGCAACAGAGCATGGCATCTCGGCTTCCTTCGCCAGCGGCTCGGCAAGGAGCCTGGGAGGCAAGAGGCACCCATTCCCACACACAGCTCCACTCCACACGTTCCCAGCAGCCCCGACGCAAATAATTCCAGTCCACTACTCCTCCATCACACCGACTGCAAGCACATCGTGCTGCTGCAAAGGGGGAAACCTGATTCAGGTCACTGCAAAAGGTAGAAAAACACTTATTTTAACACGACGCTGCCACGCTTCCTTCTCCACGCTGCCCCCCGATCCAGGGACAACCACCTCCTGGCAGAAAACCCAAAGGCTGCCTTTGCCCAGGGAAGGGGAGATGGAAAACAACAACATACAGATCCCCCTCCCACAACACAGCCATACTGCACATTTCCACAGCCATGTCTGCCCCAACGCCTTTATTAGCAAGCAAGGAGCTGCTCCCCTATTTGAGTGGCCCCATATCAGTCAGATGGGAGGGTAAGAGGGAAACAGGGGGCACACAAAGGAGCTCAGAAGAGCAGACCCTCCCTCCTTCCACCCCCTTCCTCCACCTTCCCTCGCCTCTAGTCCTCCAAAACAGACCTTGGCCTTTTATAAAAGGTGGGGAAAAAAGCCCCACCAGAATAACCCACCCTACAGCAACCCCATGTTTTTCCCTACAGAGCGATTAAAACAGCTCCTGTATTAATGAGGAGAAACCAAATTTAGAAGAGGCGCAACATCCAAATATAGACTTAAACACACCTCACTCCTGAAAAGGGTCCCACTGTTTTCTCCCTCGCCCCTCCCAAGAGGAGACGTGGGCTGAACTCACATTGCCAGGGGCTCTGGTTGCCCTGCTGCTCAGCAGCATCCTGCATCCCACCACCCCACTGGCACCATCCCTGCAGGCAGCATCCTGCTGCTCCATGGGCACCATACCCATGGCTAGTGTCTCGCCACCCCCATCGACAACATCCCCAAGGGCAGCATCCAACTGCCGCCAGCCCCAGCACCGAGGTGGTATTTTGGCAGAAGCCAATAATCCTGCTCCCCAGGGAGGATCCCTGGGACTGGCCTGTTATTCCAGGCAGAAAGTAGTAAACAACCTCCCAGGGGCTGGAGACAGAGGTAAACCCCAAAGATGCTGTGTCCTTGCTCAGGCGACTGTTATTACAGGACAAAACCAACATGGAGCTTCTGAGGCTGTGCTAAAAAACTGCAAGGCAAAAGTTAAGAATGCTGCTCCTATAAGAGGGGAAAAAAAATAATAATAATAAAAAAATCCAAAGTCATATGTTTCTCCAGAAGGACTTTATGAATTTGTTTACAACTATGTTCATGAATGCTCTGAATTTCAGAAAATAAATTCACTTTTTTTCTACGCAGGTAGGTTTTTATAAAGATCTTTCTCTCCCCTTTTACAAACAGCATTTGCTTTTTTTCCAAGACAAAAAACAAAGTGGGGGGAGAAATTACCAGTGCACTGAAATCAGCAGTGGTTGTTTTTTTCCTACACATATAGAAATATTCTAGCAAAACCAAGAGTTGGTATTTAGCTTGATAACATACAGATGAAGAAAGAACATTCCCAATACAGCAGCCCCACGGGGGAGGATTTTAAAAATTGGTTTAAAATGGTATTTGACCACATTATGTTGCTATATTCATGTGATGTCACACTTGTTCCAAGACAGAAAATGTGCTGCTCAGACTAACATCTAAGGCAGCTCTAACCAGGATGGGAGGATTAGTTTGGCCTCTTTCAAGAGAATAAATTATTGCTGAAGATGTTTATACAATGCAGCTTCATGAGCCTGAAAGGTTGCTTTCAAGAGAGGCCCGGGCCCCCAGCTGGAGGAATGCAAGCGCAGCCCATGTGGGGAGACAGCCCGGCAGGGCAGACCGAAACCCAGCAGCTCAATTTCATCCTCTGTGTTTCACTTCAGGTGACTATTTTTGGGAGGCACAGAGTTGTGTGTGCTGGTGCAGTAACTAGCTAGCTTTGAAAACATTTGGAGTCTTTTAGACATGATGGTCTCCCTATCATGTTTTAAAAGCAATTTGCATTGTAGGAAATGTTAAAAGAGAAAAAAGGAAAAAGTTAACCAATGGCAGCCTGCAGCATTTAAAAAAAAAAAAAAATCTAAAAAACAGATCACTGGGAAAAGAGTTGTCCTCCTTTATATCACTGCATAACTACACAAAGAAAAAAAGCCTAGCTGTTCTGAAGTCTATGGCAACACAGAGAGTATCGTAAGTGAGCACAAATTTGGCCTAGATTTATTCCTCAAGTGCTCTAGAAGACCACAGCATTTACTAATTTTTACACAGCTGTATGCAGACATCACTACCACCACTGCCTACATATCACACATCAAGAAACACTAAATTAAACACAAATTTAAAGGAAACATCATTGACATTTTGTTTCCATCTTCTCAAAACAGAGAATAACCAGACTGAACCCTTTCATAACACTCAAAATCTGTGTATTTAAAAAAAAAAAAGGGGGGGGGGGTGCAGGAAGGAACAAAAAAGGTGCTCTCAGATTTGTGCCCAGCTCCTCACTACTGATTCTTTTGTTCAAATACACAGTAGAAAATAGGGAGACGGGGGATTGTCAGGGTGCTGAGATTCAAAACAGAAGGGCTTACAAGGAGGACCAAAAAAGCCTGCTGTGAAGCATCTGCAAAGTAAGTAGGACCTGAAATCAACCCAGTACTCACTTCAAAGTCTTGCCCATTAAGGTCCTGACATAGTGAAGACAAGAAAACCCCTGACTGACTTTAAGGCTATGAAGAAACTACATTAAATCTCACGGCATTACTTGTGCTTAAAATTAGGAATTAACTTCAGGATCTTGCCAAACAAGAGCCCAAGCCACCAGCACTCACTACCCGCTGATACCTCAAACCCCCAGAGCAGGGAATCTCAACCTGGGATGAAAGGCTCCAAGGAAAAATAGTGTCTTAAGAATTTAACAGTTAACAAAAGCAAGATTATTGTCCATAGGCTTAGTGGAGTTTGCACTTCCACTGTTTTGTGGGGGGATGTGTGTGTGTGTGGGGGGGGGGTTTGTTTTTTAAGGAGGACAGTGCCACAAAGAAGGCTGAAGCTATTCCACATGCAGTACACAGCAACAACTGCACTGGGAAAGAAAAACAGATGTCAGCACACCTTGTTTCTATACCTAGTAATAAAATATTTATGAATCATTCTCCTTTCCTCCTTCTCCCAATTTCCTTTGCTCTCCTGGACATACATAGTCTCTCAAAACATACTCTTTCAGCTTCTTAAACCTGAGTTTTGGTGGACTTGGCAGTGTCAGGTTTACAGTTGGACTCAATGATCTTAAAGGTCTTTTCCAACCTAAATGATTCTATGATTCAGGTATCACCTGCTTCCTGGAAACACTCTCCTGAGTCCCCATGGAGCACTGTGCGAGCTATTGCCTTCCATCCCCGAAGGCCAAAGCTATTGTAACCGCTGTCCTAACAGGTTCTTCCACAAGGAAGCTTGGGAAAGCGGTATAATAATTTGTGGGGATCCGGCAAGGTTAGACATGCCAAGTCACTCCAAAGGAATGACACTATATCAAGTAACAGAATACCTGCAAAGCAGTATTTCATACATCCACCTAGTTGCAAGAAGAGTCACACCATACAGCACCTGACTTTATAGTACAACCTTCCATTACGCATCTCACACCAAACACTGCAGTCCCCTCCCTCATCCCCACGCTTCCTTCTTTCTCTCCTTAAAAAGGAGGGGGAATGGGAGGATGAAGGAAGATAAGTCTGCTTCCGGAAGAGGAAAACTTTTTTAAAAAATTAAAATATTAAACTTTCATCTAGCAAGAGAATATTCTGAATTTATGGCTTAAATTTGGAAGCCTGCAGGCAAATCAGAGGCAAGACATCTCTGATCAACTATGCAACTATTATCTCCCTTAAACACAGAAACACCTCCATCAAGCATATGGATCATCAACATGCCTCTTGGAAGGGACAAGAGAGATTAGGTATCACCAGTTACACAAGCTGCACTTTACAAATCCTCTGTCAATTAAAAGATGCTGTGTATTCTGAAACTCCCACACTTCTCATGCCTACACATCTTCTGTAGGCTTTATTGGCAGCAAAAGTAGTGGCATTTGGCCCAATAACTGAGAGGATGCTAAAGCTTAATTCAATCCTCTTCCCTGCACTGAGTGCAAACAAAACTAACAAACAGAACAAGTCAAAGCTGGCCAAAAAAGTTTTTCCAACTACTACTACATCATTTGTGCACAACAAACAGTCCAGCATTTTTTATCATGTAACAGAAAGCCACAGTGCCCAAGCCCACCAGAATACCTCTCCTTACTCTTACCACAGTTGCATATTCCCTTTGGGACCTAGGGGGGTGACCTCACCAAAATCCGCACCACTGAGGACTTAGCATTGCAGATACTGCACACCACTCAAAACTTTGTTGAAACAGTGGGAAAAGAAAAGAAATTCCATTATAACACTGTAAACGTGCAGGTTGCTCACATCTCAAATACAGGCTGCAACTCTGATCCCTTGAGCTCAAAAAGGATGGAATAAAACCGGAAAACATACAAAGAAGCATGGCAAAGACCCAGACACTAGTCACATATGCGTGAAAACAAAGACTTCTCTTCAGTACTTCAGCCTGAAGAAAAAAACCAAAGAGAATTAAAAATCACAATTACTATCAGACTAATTGCAAGTAAAATGCTTAAACCCACAATTAATTCTTACGAATAACTGGACTGTAGCTGCACATTCCTTCTACCACCCAAAGATACTGTTAGTGTACAGAAATCAGTTTCGGTTTTTATACAACAGGTCTCCTGACAACTCTTATCTTCAAGTGATGTAAATTCACATCACTATACCAGAGTCAATTACAGCTCCCAGGAGCTGTAAGGAAAGCTGTAAGGCAACATAGTATGGAAGGCCCTAAAACTGCTGCATGGCTCATTTCAAATAAAAGTAATGTATATATATTAATCAATATTCTTATAAGCCAGCTGTCTTACCATTTAAACACTGTATTTGATTAATTTAGAGAGCAGCATTTCACTTGAGCATTATCACAGAACCAGCAGGTATGCTGAAATTGGGACAGCAGAACTCACTGCTTTCCACAACAGTTAGTTTTTAAACTATAAACTAATGGCACATCAGTTTTCCCACTGTAAAATTTAGCAGCATTACCCTTACAGTCTAACGGACATCTAGGTCTAAATGGCAACGTGGGTATCTCAATCCCTTTCCCCCTAAAAAAAACAGACTAAAACCTGAAAAAAGAATCCAAGTCAGAAGCAATCCCTGGCAGGTATGTCATTACACTGACTAGCTCTTAATAATCCTGTACAATACTCAATAGCAGCATTTTGTTTCCCATTTCCTGATACCATCTGGAGCTGGACTCTAAACAATGGGGAGGGACACAGAAACACCATGGAAGACACAGTTGTTACCACTTACACTCCACTCTCTGCTCTGAGAATCTGAACGAACCCGAGCTATAGCTGCTCTCTCTGCCCAACCTTGCAACAACCACTCCATACTGGCTCTTCTTCCAAGCTTACAGTTCTGTATCTCAAAGCTCCGTACTTTTTATCTCAAACAGCAAGAAGTTGTGTTTGGTGGTGTAGCAATTGCAGACTCAGTACTTCCATAATAAACATCCATCGGCAAAACTGGTTTGACGATTCAGTCTAAGAGGAAAATGGTCTCCTCAGCTACCTCCAAGCCAGCAGCCATATTTGAAATGAATTTCTATTTGTTTGTTAGAGCTCTCAGGGTGGATGTTCAGTTCACCTTTGAAGTGAATCAGAGTATTCAGACCCCAAAATCCTGCGGGCTGTCCAAATTGTCCATCATCCTCAAGGTTACACTTTGCCTGCTCAGGAATCTCCTCCTTACTCATAAAATAAGATGGTATTTTCTACTGAAAGATCTCACTAATCTTATTTTGGTGTTCTTCTGCAAAACATTTAGATGTTTAGTTCCATTATTTTTTTTATCCTGCTACAGCTAAACTAAATATTCTCATGAAGTAAGAACACATTCAATGATGAAATCTTCAATTTTAATTACAATTTTCTTTCCCAATCTACTTTTAAACTCAAACCAAGCCAAGACTGTTGTTTGTTCATGTTTGAACAATGTTTTTTATATATCATGGATAAAAGAAGAATTATCTAATACCACTTACATGGAGTCATAAATTGATTTTTTATTAATGTTTAATCAAAACCAAAGAGACCTATCTGTGCAAAAAAAAGTAGGGAGCAGAAAGCCCTGTTCGTGGGAATTTCTTCTGTGTCAGCTCTCCCTAGCTGTGGGTAACGACACTACATCCTTCCTCTTCTGGTACAAGGGTGCAGCATTGTTGACAAAGCACTTCACAATAGCCAGATAGTTTCCTCTGGGAAACGCTAATTTAAAACAACATTATTTATTTTAAATACAAAGGCTTTAGAGCCAAAACCAATGAGTAAACATTTTAAATCTCAAACGCTCATAAAAATTAAAAGCATCAATAACAACCTTCCCTATTTCTGGCAGGCAACCAGCCATCAAGTTGAAGGTGAACAAGTCTCAGGTACCTCCAGCTCCCTCCCTCCCCAGCACTGTCACCTGACAGCTCCACATGTGAAAACAGCATTAAAATCTGATGTCTCACTGAGGACGAAGTCACAGTTTAAATGAAAACTGAATATTAAAGTCTTCATTGGAGTACACGTGACTTCTCCATCAAGAGACTTGAAGGACCAGGGGAAGCATCAGCATTTAGAAGCAATCAGCATTCCAGATCAATACTGTGTAATAAAAAACAAATACACAAGAAAAATAAACATTTCTAATTGTAAACAAAATAATAAAAGAGGTTATTTAACCTCAAAAGGAGGTGCTCTCTTTCAAAGCAGAAGCATATACACCAGTTTGGTGGTGTAAATGCCTTGTCAGCATGCCCTCGGGAGGGATGCAGCGGTGGGGGTGATCCCATCGCAATCCTGGGATATTTGGAGCGATCCAGAAACATCAAGTAGGCAGGAAGTTTTTAAGAAGCTAGTAGCGTAGTGGTTGCTTCCTCTTCTGGATGGAACCTGAGTTAATCCACAGGATCTTTTCACTCCTTCCTCCATTTCTCTCATATTCATGTAAGAGTCCAGAAAAGCAAACGGCGCTGCTTTAAAACGTTTGGTCCCCAAGCCTCTTTTTGCCAAATGTAAATACACAGTAATTTTTTTTTCAACAATTAAGATCTCCCAAAGGAAGATGGTATATTAAAAAAGTGACAAGAACAATCTTAATTATAGCTCTGTTAACACATTATGATAATGAGTACTTGTTCTTTATCAGACATATTTTAAAAAATTATTATTGTTCTGAATTATACAAAGGCTGGTCTAAAGAACAAGGATCTTTGTCTCTTGCTGCCAGAAGAAATGGCATGTGTTGAGGCCTGTTTCTGCCTTCAACTAATAGTTTTGATTTTGGCTTTAGAAAAATGACTGCATGTCCTCAGCTGGAGGAAAAAAAAATGTTCCCTTCTTCCCCCTCTCCCAGATGCTCACAGGAGAGCAGCATTACCATTTGTAATAACACTGTGTTTCATTGGGGGGGGGGGGGGGGGGGGGGGGGGGCGCCAGGAAGGAAGACTAAACCTCTGGCTATCCTTGTTCAGGTAAACAATGGGAGATTACTACAGAGTTAATAATTGTTTTTGTTCATATTCCTCTTCCTCCTTTTCACCTCCTGTTGAAGCCCCAGACTAGAATTACAGCCCAACAATAGCCCAATTGTCGCCCCCGGCAGCAACTTCCATCCAAACAATAGATCTTTCCCTTTTCATTCCACCCAAAGTAAAATTAATAAGGACAAAATTCTCTGATTACAGGGTAAAGAAAAACATTTTTAAGGGGGAAGGAATAGAGACCCATGTATATACCATGGGATTCTGAGCTTCCTTTGTACAGAAGAATGTGCATTCCCTTTCCCAGGCTCCTTTGTATCCCACAGCCTCTCCTGTGCAGGGGAAGAGATGGGGAGGAAGGTTATGTGCTCTGGCATGAATGGCATTTCCTAAGAAGGTCATTTTAACCACTACACTGGGGTCCTTTCTTTAACAAGTCTCACCTATTCTTACAAATATCAGGGGGAGAGCTATGAGCCCCCTTTGTTTCAGCACCACGATAACCTTAAAGTGCACGTGCCTCCCTCCAAAACAGAACTCAGGAATTCACACTATGAGGAGAAAACCAGACAGGATTTACAAAGCAAACATTTTTTGTGGGAAAAGAGTATTTACATATAGGAACAAATATGTTTTATTTCCCACTTTCAAGATGAAAGAATACATGTTGCTGCACTGCAAATATTTTGGTAACATGTGCCAAAAGCCAAAAATGAGAGAAGTCCCTCCTCTCGCGAGAGGAAAAAAACTCCCACCTACTACAGCCATGGCTACAAAAAATTCAGCATTAGGCTTATCATTTGTTTCTGTCTGCTAAGGAGCCCAACATTTATTTCGGAAACAAAGTGATAACAAACAGTCAAAGCTGCTTTCCGAAGAAGTTCTCAAGTATTTCAAAAATTTTCTTGTACTCTGCCAAATATCAGTCTGCTCCTCACAGGGCTCTACCACTGCAACCAGGGCAACATCTGTTGGTTGTGGGGTGACAAGAGAAGGAAACACAGTATTTTGTGATTTTGCAGTAACTGCAGAAGCTGCCCAACATGAAATTCACATTGAAATTAATTTCAGCTTCTGCCTGCATAGTATTTACTCATGCAACAGTTAGGTAAAAGCTCTTTCCAAGTGCCTTAAGATTTGTCTCCACTAATCAAGGTTTATTCTCCTTTAGGTTTAAGTACTTACTAAATCACTGCTCTCAGTGGTTCTGACATCTGATTTCTCCCCACTAAAACTATTTTAAAAGGTTCTGTCATTTGGCTATTGCAACTTGGAACGTTTAGAAAAGCAGGTTTGATTTCTTATTGATTTCAGTAAGAAAATACACACAGAAAAACCCAGTACTACAAATGTGCACAGAGGCTGCCTCACCAGCAGGGCCGGGCTCCCATGGTAGTTGAAGTCCCTGTACCAGTCTGGAGGTAGCATGTTCTTTCTAACAACTAAATTCAAAGTTTGAGTTTTAATAGAAACTTGCAGCTCACCAGGAATATGTCCACCTCCATGTAAGGGAACCTCCAGAAGCCACCTGGGGATCAGGCCAGAATTTTTTATTCTTGCTGAGGACACATCTGCAGCTGAGCAGGAGCCGGACACTAGCAGCATGCAGCTCTCAGCAGCAATGCACAAATCCTGTTTAGGGTCCTGCGCAGCATCCGAGATCCTTCACAGGCTCTCAGACAAATGGTGCCTGATGCCAGATACTCAACCAGATCATAGGTAATGATATTCTAAGGGAAAACCCAGCTTCTTCTTTATAATAAATAATGTACTTTTAAGAGGCAAAATAACTGAAGAGAAAACCTACCACATGTTGATACAGTCTCTTTTACTGCTTTGAATGCCAAACCAGTCAAAGAAGGAAATCTGTGGAGATGGGGAAAAGAAGAGGTTCTTGCTTTGGATATCCCACCTTGACAGGTCCCTGTACTGAACAAACCATCGATAATGACAAGGTAGAATCCATTTTGCACAGAAAATGGTAACAGGACTACAACATAGTTTACTACACAAACTGTACTTGCTCTTTTATGCAAGGAGATCGAACGCAGTACTTATGTCAATTGTTTCAACAGAAGGCAAAATCTTTCCCTGTCTGGAAAAGCTGTGAGGCCATTACCCTTGCACATGTGTAGGAACACAGCAAAAAAGAGGACAGAGCGATGCTAAAGGCACAAAAGATCACTGTACATCTGACACAAGGATCTATGGGAAGAGAAAGTCTGGGACTCAGAGGCCAGTGCATTTGCTGCTGATAAAATGATTTTTCAGAGCAGTTACTCATTCTGTCCTCCATACTACAGACTTCAGCTCTACTTTCTCCCAGTGCCACAAGCTCACAACGGGGAAGGCTTCCCCGTCAGCAGGTGCCAGTGCACTAGGAGGACAGAGCAGCTCCTGCACGCAGGGTTGACTGACAATGGGCATGGCTTCCCAACTGCCTGTCACCTCCAGTAACAGCTCACATCAGGAGATTTTGGCAACTAAAGGAGGGAGCAGGGAGGCAGAGGGTACAGTTGTTGTCCGTAAAGTTTCACAAAACTACCCAAGCCTCACAGCATCAGAAGGCTGTTATTGTATCACTTCCTAAGCACACTTTATCTGCTCTCTTCAAGCAATTTCTCCAGCAATATGTAGACCCTGAAGCTGCGATTTAGGTCCTAAATTTTGAGGAAAGGGCCCATTTTCAAAATGCCAAAGCCATGCTGTACCAACAATCAGCAGGTATACTCACTGTATAGGAATTCTGCCATATTCATGAAAACTCTGCATCCACCAGAAAAACATTTTAACAGGCAGAGATGATGGGGTTTTTTGAAAGAACCAACACTGACATTGCTACTTACACTCCTTAAGGAGGATTACTAACATTTCCTTGCTTCATTTCCTTTTTAGTTTATGTTTAAAGACAAATATTTTGTTTATAGTTAACTGAGCACACATCCATCTGATCTGTCTCAGAGTACTTCCTGCAAGTTCACTTGGCAAAAATCTCCGGACTGCCAAAGGCTGCCACACAGTCAAATCAGATAACCAGGGTACATCTGTGGGAGTTGGAGGATTGGAAAACAAAACGTGCCAGCTACTCTTATTTCTCCAACAAGGCATTTATGAGGTGAAGATGTCATGCAGAAGTCCAATATTTGCACCAGCTCGTAAATAACATGCAGTTTGACACTTCTCTCACAGACACAGTAAAAAGAAGGAAAAAAACGTACCACCCGTGGTTTGTTTATGTAGGTAAATTTAAAATTAACTTCAAACTCCATTTTATTTTATGGTTGTGAATAATCTCCACTTCTGCCTGTCCTTTCCATACTTATGACTATAAAAGAAAACAGTATTCCTACAGCTTTCTAGAGCTTAACCTTCATTGCCAGCTTCTCTAACCTGCCAAGAAATGAGCACACAGGTAAGTGACATGCTATGACTACACAGCGTCTCTCAAGTTCAGAATATTTGTCCATATTTGTCCAATCTGAGAAAGGGAATTTGCTTATAGTACAGCCCCCTCCTTTCTGGAATAGATTGGAACTATTTCCCCAAACAGAACTGTACAAAAAGCAGATTAAATTCAATTGCTACAATGGTTAGCTATGGTATCTCTCAAGAAGCTGTTCAAGACTTTTGGATAGCTGAGGCCATTTTAAGGCCATCCAGTGCATTTCTCAACTCATATCTGCAATTCTATAGTCAAGCAAAATGCAGAAACTTTTCCTGTAGATCTTTATAAAGGTGGTTTAGAAAAGGAAATTGAAGCAAGAACACAGAGGGACTTGCCCAAGACCCCAACGTCTTCCCAATGCCCTACACCCATTCCACAAAATCTCTACATGGAAACCATCTTGGGTCACTTGAAGTCCCAAAAAACTGACTGTAAAACACGTGGGCCATGCCTTCAGCAGACCGGGTATCTTTAACTATTCTCTGAAGCTTCACTCAATCTTTTACCATCTGATGTAGCCGCCCTAAGCTCATGGACCATGTGGAAACAGAATAAAAAAATAATAAAAAAAAAATAATAATAAATTAAAAAAAAAAAGGGAAAAAAACGCAAGGTAGAGCAGAGGAATATGATTTATGACAAACCTTGAGAAGCGTCAGCCTGGCTCTCACAAAAGGGAGAAAAGACAGAAACAAACCATATCCTCTTCTGTACAGTATCATTAATATTCTGGAAGGTGGTATGGAAGGGTTGCTTTTAAAACTGCTGAAAATCATATATTCTGATTATATCTTGCAGCCTTTAAGTGCTCAGAGTAAAGACACAGCTGGCTCCCTCCCTGCCTTTACTGATAACCCTTTATGTGTACAGGTTTCCAGGTAGCCCTCAGCATCTTAAGAGACATCCCTCAATGAAAAGTTGTTTTGACTCCAGAGGTCACTGAAAGCAAGGACATTTTCCAGCAAAGCTTAATGGGTCTTGATCCAGCCGGACAGAGACCAGGACATTGACCTGAGACACACATACTGCACATACATAAATGAAGTCTTTGGCAGGGGGTGCTGCAGAAGGCAAAAAAGAGAGATAGTAAAGATAGTGATTAAAAATATCCATCACAGTAAGATGTTTGGCTCACATGCAACACAGTCTATATTGGCCTTCCTTCCACTTCTGTCAAGTTACAGCCACCTTGGTTTCTAGGCTAGAGCACAGATCACCTCTAGTTCTCACTGCTAAAGCATATTTCTTATAGACCTCCAAGAAAAATAGCACTGAGGAAGAAGTGACCATGAAACCCTGCATACCACCCGAGCCCCCACTCCTGAACTTCCTTTCTGACTCACACTTAGCTGCACTTAGAATTTTTAGCAGTCTGCTAGGGTAGCTATGATTCCTCACTTCGGTTCATTTAAGGACCTTAATTGTTTGCTTTGGCTCAAACTAGCAACCATGTTTATGAAAAACAGGTTAAGCTTTTGGCACAGTATTGTTTTCAAAAACCCTCAGCCTTTGAAACAGTACCTTCTTTAAAAAAAAATATTTTTCTACCTTTAGATGCTGCATTTTCTCTTCAGAGAGACATTTCACCTCCACTTCTCACTATAATGGTGTTAGCTTTCTGTGTTCCCATTGATAACTCATTTTCCTCAACAGTTCATAACTTGATCTAAAAGATTCTGTCTAAGCTAAGATGTAACATGTGACAGTTCAGGGAAATCTGAAGTTATTATTTCTAAATAAAAATAGAATACACTCCTGCCCCACATGACCATTCCTGGCTTTCAAATTTTCATAGTAGATTTGCATAAATAAGGTGGACTTGTACACTGTGAGTATCTCTAAGTGGAGGCTAGCCTTTACAATTTACCCGTTTAATTCAAAGAAACCCTCCTGATGCCTCATTGCATCCAGTGTATTGCTATTGAACCCTGTACAAGACAGTTCTACGAAACAAAAATCTCACCAGTCCAAAACTGTCCGCAAGAGTTTATGCTCACATTTGAGTTTATAAAAGCAGATTTCACTTCACACTTAACAGCCTCTAGTGCCAGAAAAAAAAAAAAAAAAATCCAGAAATCACATCCCAGAGTGAGATCCCATTGTTCAAGGGCAGATCACGCTCCTGATGAAGGCACATGTACAAATGCATTAGGAAATTCTGAGTACAGGTCAGTCGCTTTCTTTTTTAGTTCATTAAAAAGCTGGTTTTGTTATTTTTTTTATTCTAGTTTAATAGTTTTCTACAGTATTGTATGAGTCTTAGTACTTCGAAGATTCATTTGGATGTAGAGGAAGGGAACCAGCTGTGACTGTTTTCTCCTGAAGGTACAGTCAGAAATGAGATGGTTAAAAGTCTCAACACTGTAAAATTGCCAAAAGCTTACACTAAAACAAGAAACACCAATCTTTCCACCAAAAAAACAGGTGAAAACAGACTATCAACACTGAGCCTCACTGGGCCATACTAAGATCATAAGTGGCCTGATGTCATTTCTTGTCCATTTGAAATGGTTTTGGTCTCTGGCATGATCATATCCAGGAAGAAATTTCCAACAGACTAATGCCAATACAGCCACCCTCTTTTAGGGTCATAATTAGTACACATTACAAGATTTAAAAGCCACAAAATGTTCCAAAACAGCCTGGAGTCACTAGGACGATGCTCTCTTGGGATAAAAAAAAGCTCCAATATTCTTCAGAGTCTACTTAACAGAGCAATAAAATGAACTAAAGCAGTCATCATCCCTCTACAGGCAAGCATCTCAAAGTGCAACACCAGAATGAAATGCAGCCTAAAAAGAAGTACACACTTTCAAAAGAAACTGCCTGTTTGTCATCTATGTTGAAGGACATGCTTTAATTATCTATTTGCACAGCACTGAAAGAATTAGAAATATTTTGAGGAGGGAGGAAAGGGAGAAAGGGAACCAACAATCAGCATCTCACAGAAAGCCATTTAAAAAATACCCTCCCATCACACAGTGGTGTCAGGCAGCAACAGCAACCACACTCAGGCTGCTTTCAAATAAGCATCAACTACAGATTTGAACCCTGGACCGTGTAAGCCTCATGTCCTGTGTCCTATCTTGCTCACTGCTCTTTCCACCTGTTTTGAAACAATCAGAACCTGAGACCACAAGGCTCCCTCAGAACATTTATACCCTAGGGAAAGGCAAAGTTTAGTGAGAGAGCAGCCAACCCATCTTGTAGTACTCAGCTAAGACACCGAGCGCTTGGGGAATGGTCAGCTGTGCCACTTGTGGAGATGTCTGCAGAGCTGTCACATCAGCTGCCAACAACAGAGAAGTGGGAAAGAAGGAGGAGAGAACAAAAAGCACAAATATATCCAAGCCCTTTTGGTAACTCTGTCTATCAATTTAAACTTAATATCAGCTTACTCAAAAGTGAAGTCCAACCTCAGAATACAGCTTTGGTAAAATTACTGACATTTAAAATTAAAGCTCATGCAATATGCTAGAAGACTGATGCAAAGAGAAGCTATATGATTTCAACTCCTACAGCGTCAGCCAATGTTTTTAACCAGCTGCCTACATTTAGATCCCCAGCTCCTTTATCTGGCCTCTTAAACATCAGTCTGTGTTTTAAAAGGAGAAAAAAATCTCACCACCACCCCATTCTTGTACCGAAGCATCCTTGCTGGCAAAGAAGGGACTACTCAAGGTGTAGTGCAGGAGCTGAAGTGGGAAGGACGTCCAAGCCATCTGGCAAAACCCGAGTCATCTTCACCTACCAGTCGGGTAATCACCACATCCCCTAACCTTGATAATACAGCAAGAAACCTTCACTCCACAAATCACCACATTTAAGTGTTAAAAGAGAACCAGGCCATCAAGCAAGTCAGCACAAGTAAAACATCAGTAATAGTTCAGAAATTCCGGATGCATGACCCAAAAAGCAGATCTAGCATCCGAATGTGGACTTAGAGCACTGCTGACATGCCTTCCAGTTCATGCTACTCGCAAATCCAACACAGGAACATCAAACTGTACTAAAGGTCCTCAACGGATTTGTACAAGCTCAGCTTATTAACATTTCAACAGTTTTACTTTACAGATAAGCCGTTTCCTGTGTTAGATTATTATTTCCATTAGCACAAATGATCAAAAAAACAATTGCAAAACATAATGAAGGAGCCAGGATACACATGCACTTGCTTACTGCGGTTGGGCCACTCTGGCTGGTGCATTTTTATATCACACTTTTTCAAATAACCATATCTACAGTCTCTGTGTTGGCAAACTCAGCCCCAAAAACATCTCCAATTTGTTTTACGATACAAAGTTTACCATTTTAACACATCAGGAATGACTTTGAGTCACAGCTGCGGGTAGCAAAAAGATCATTATGTCTAGTCTTCAGTTTTCAACTCAGCTATGTAAGACTCTCCCAGAATTAGATAGGCTAAAAATGGAAACACTTAAGCTGTACTGGTTTTGCTTTCAACTAACAAAGGTTCCTCTAGGAAACCATGTTATGAGACATGCCCTATAAATTAAGATTAAAAAAATAATTAGTTGCTATTTTTCAACAATGCCCTATAAAGAGTGGCTGTCCAGTGCAGAAGGCTGCAACTTCTCTGTTTAAAGGGGACTCAGATCTGTTTGGGCTTCATCTTGCTTGTTATAGAAGCCCTAAAGCACCAATTTAACCTTGCCACAAGCACAGGAACACAGTAAACAGCGCAGTGGTAATGATTCCTCTCAGAGCATCTTCACCTGCTTATCTCATGTGAAACACTTCATGTGCCTTTGGCTCATTTCATTTTCATACGAACGGAAAATCCATGGGCTGTACCTCTATACACGCACACAGTTACATCCAAGCATCCACACCAACAGCCATCCACCAGCTGGAATATTTTACTGTCTCTTTAGGTGTTTTAAGCTGTTTTGGAACATATTGATAGTTGTAAAATATGGTAAATGTTTTCCTACCCTCAGCATCAACGCTGCTAACCACACAAGATGAACTTAAATGGATCATGTTATTTTAATTATTTTTCTGAAGCTTTTTATTCTGATGTCAATACTTCTCATTACAGCAGGATTCTTTACAAGAAAAGAAGAAAACTATGAAAAGGACTGAAATCTTAAATCTCCACTCCCATTGGCCTAATGATACAGGATTTCTCCATACACCTGGCAGTGAAGAAAAAAATAAATTCAAAGATGCCTTTTGATTTACAGCTCCAGTGTGGTTTCTTAATAATACAGCTATCTTAAGCTGTTGCATACATTTAAAAAACATTCCAACTCCTTCAGAGAAGGATTACAGTAGCTACATCTTTAACTGAAGCTCACAAATATCTTCTTTTTGTCTCCAAGAAAACAATTACAAAACATTAAATCACTTTTATATTGCACTATGAAAACAAAAACCTTTAATTTGGGTCATGATATGAACAGTTTCCACCAACCACCAGAGGACATACAGGCTACTTCACTACTTAGCTTCCTGCCTGCAGCAACTCCGACTTACCAGGCACTTGCCACAGGTCAGGAGGAATCGACTGTTCACCACCCTTCAACTTGCAATTTCTCAGTTTATAAAGACAACACACCTCTTTCTACCTTCTGACCCCTCACGAAAGTGATCCGAACCACAATCTTAACACCACCTTTGTACTGTTTCCCAAGCCTCATGCTTAACTCTCATTCCAACAATAGTTTTAGGCATCCCAAATTGGGTCACATGGCTATCCTTAAAGTTGATCAAACATCTCTTGTACATGCCATGTGAAATCCAATGTAGACTAAAATAGGAAATAAATTCCAGTACCTGGACTGGAGAAGATTATGTACCCCTGAAAACATAAAACCATCAGTGCCCCCTGACATTACTTCTCCTTACCCCAAACGCAGACAAAACCCGTAGCCTTCCTTTTTCCTTCCCTCCTCCTTCTCACCATTATGTTTCTGCAGGGGGCGGGGTGGGCAGGTAGTCCTAGAAATAATACTACAGGACCCTGTCTGTCCTCTAAGACCAAGTTTTTGTTCTAGCTCTGTTTGCTCACATCTTTCTCCTCTGGCTGCTGCCAATGATGTCCTCACACAGTATAATTTTTTTTCTTTTTTTTAAATCTACCTCAAACTGTACATACAATCATTGTTTTGAATCTCAGAAAGGGCGTCTCAGCTCTCTGGTTTGAAAACCTATTAAATTTCACTCAGGAATAATAAACAGCTCTTAAAGCCTCCAACAGCTCGAATCACCAAGATCCTCAACTCAGCCTCTGCTAACTGAATAGGAGGAAACAGAAATTATGTGAGTAATGTATAGCACCAAATAAATAAGGAAGTAAGAATAGTGTACTGTACACATCAAAAGTAGAAAACACATATCAACACATATCCTACCCAGCACGCACAGGGCAGAACAAGTGCAGTTAAAAAAAAAAAAAAAGTAAGAAAATCAGTTTGCCTGCTCATCATGTGTTTCGTGAAAGAGCTGTAAGAGCTCCCACCCAGCTCGACAGTCTTGGGAAACTTCTAAATCTCATGAGCTGCAGGAGTGATGAATCGTGTTTTATGTGCACTTAACTCTCAAATAATAAACTTCAAAAGGTTTGATCCCCAGTAGTTCCTGGTGGTGAGAAAGGGACAAGTGGCAAGAAGGGGCTGCTACTCCAGTTCTGTGGGCACAGGGGCTGCCAGGCATGTGACATCACCCCTCCTGATTGGCTGCCAGTGACATCATTTTATTATTCAGCTTCGTGTTTGCATTTCAGCTTCCCCCTTTCAGGGACCCTCCAGACCTCACACAGCTCCGCCAAGTTGAGAGGAACAAGGCAGCATGCCCCAAGCAGCACATGAGAGCCCGGACCTGCCTTCCCCACCTTGGGGCTTCCCTACACAAAAGCGGCAGCAAAATAGAGGCCTGTTGCTTCTCTATTTAAGTTGGTTTTCTGAACTGGGGAAAGGTGATAGTGCTAGGACGCTAACCAGGGGTCACAGGCTTATAGCAAGGCAGCAACAGTTAAAGCAAAACTCTCAAGAAATTTGTTGCAGAAAAAGACCTGAAGACTGGAGAATGGAAACCATATGCAATGTAACAAGAGAGACACAGTTAAAAACACCCATGCACACACATGTAATTATACACGGATGCACAACATGTATGAAAAGACCGTACAAGCAGGGCAAATTCCTCCAAAGACTGCTCAAGTGCAGCCGAGTATCCATTCTTTTGTTAACATCCACAAGGGATCTAACACAAAGTGGTATCATCTCCTGTTTAGCCCTCCGCAACACGAGGCTGCCTTTGTTCCAACTCAACATCCTGCTTCCCCTTACCCGCTCGCCCCTTCTGAACTCGGTTGCCTGTAACCTGATACAAAAGAATGTTAATTTCTCAAGTGATTTTATAAAAGCACAGAATGAAAGTAACTTGATATTTTCCCCATCTTGAAAAATATTATTTTATAGCACATACAACCGCAGGAAAATATATCTGGTCTACAACAATGCTTTGGAAAAATAAACTGAAAAATTGGCTGCTCTGCCTCTGTGTACCTACTAAACCATATGTTTTCTATTTAGCACACACATACGCACTAGGATGTGTATGCATGCATATATACAAATGCATATATGTATGAGTTATTCATGTGCACGTGAACACAGATCAATCAGGCGGAAGATCAGCTTCAAGTGAGTACAAAAATATGTTAATGCTGAGCTTAGGTTCATAACATGGCATGGAGAGTAACTCATCTCAGACACAGCTTACTGTACTTGCCTATTAAAGTATCAAAATGTATCTACAGTGCCTGCAATTTAAAAATGTTTTATGAACAATTTACACAGAATCAATTAAGCAAATACAATCATGCTCCCAAAACTAAGTCCTGTATTTACAAAATGCTTTTTCTGCACACTTCCAGCATCATGCATTTGAAGTGTATTTCCCATAGTCCACACCATCCATGTGTCCTATGGAAAGAGCACAATCCTAAAGGATGGCCATTCTACAATTCCCGAGCCTCTGACCCATTTCCATGCATAAAGGCAGGCCAGCATCCCACCACGCAGGAGCGTACTTTCAGACAGGCTGCACTGCTATCCTACCACATCCTGTGAAGAAAAGCTTTCAGAGAAAAGCTTCTTATGCATGAAAGCTAGTACCATAAGCCACTATATAAATTCTAGCCAATGTAACTTTAGTTCTACCTAAATTCACGTACAGCATCACTAGCCTAACCATTTTTACATGTTATGATACCACTATTTCTTCTGTGTTAAGGGAGGATAAGTATTTCAAGACACTAAATCAATGTGTTTAGTTTTATTTTTAGAAGTATCCCCAAAACCCCAGAACTACTTTTAAGACTGTGTCTTAATAGTTTAAGTTTTAATATATACTGCTTCCTACCTCAGCACATTTTACCAAGACAGTAATTCAGCCCTCCTTAGACACAAGGAAACTGAATGCTTTTATGTGCAAATGAAATAAAAATGCTATAAAACTGTTCTAGCTTCAACTTCTAGAGAGTAACAACATGGGGCAAAAAACGCTGGTGAAATTAACCAAATATAGAAGTGAGATTTTCTTTTGTTTACCTTGTGTGGTTTGGAATATGGTATTTTATAGGGGTATTTTCCACCAACCATGATCTCAGCAATCAAAGTTTCCTTGCTGCCATGTGAGAAATGACTTGAAAACACAGAATCTGTTCTCATCAATGCATGTCGGCTGGGGTTAACAAGGTAAACCCCACATGCATCAGGGACAACATAGGTACAGTTTAGTCTGTCTCATCTTCTGCAGCAGACATGAGACAGCTGCTAGAAGATAGATATGCTCTTTGCTACTATCACAAGGGAGTTGGTCATGCTTAGAGCACCACAGTGAGCCTTCTGGCTCGGCAAGCTTTCCCTGACTTCAGCAAAACAGGCTGCAATCATTAAGCAGGACCTGAAACATAACAATCTCTTCATTTATCACACACTTCCCAGAATGCTCTAAAAATCCAAGTGATCCATTTTGCACAAAGCAATGCGTTTTCATCACTCACAAGAACACACATTCTTCCCCCATATGTCTCATCAAGAACAACCCCAGCAACAGCGAACACTGCACCCGAGCATACCTTGGAGGAGGAACAGCCCTGGGGAATTGTCCTACAGTTTCCAGTGAGACAGCACTTCTTTAGCTCCTTTGGCAAAGGGAAAATATTTACTCCCTGATCCGACATAAATTTTTCCAAGAATTATGAAGTTGAGTGCCCCTCACTCTGATTTTGGCTATAAGATTCTAGAGGTTTCCAAACCTTTCCTACTAACCACCACAGTTCACAGTGAGTCTTCACGACATTCCCTCAACCAACCAATTAGAAGTATCAGCCTAAAAATGACTCAAAGAGGAGGACTGGAAGAGTTACCGCTGCAAGAGGACTCTTCCATCACATGCCAGAGGCAAGAAAACGCAAGACAAGGCATCATGAGACAGGTCCTATAGATAGATCACAAGCACAGAAGTTCCCAACTCAACTGGCTAAAACAAAGTATCTCCCTAAAGTAAACATGAAGCAAGCTTCCACAACTCATGTGATGAAATAATACTGGTGAGTGTCAGCCTCGGGCAGATTTCTTTTGGAAACCATGTTAGAGAAGCCCATCAGTCATCTATAACAGAGTTTCTCAAATTCAATTCAAACAAACCTAGAGAAGGACCACTTGGCCTTTAGGAAAATGGTTCTGAGATTTATTTTGCACAGTACTGCCACAAAGTGAAAGGTGTTCTAAGTGTTGGGTATTTACTCATTACTTTTAGAATGTTCTAGTTTAGCCCTCTCTTGCAAGTGTGTAACGACTTTCAATTACTAGTGTTACTTTCAACCTGCACTCCTGATGCCTTCTATGCCACCTGCAGAGAGGGCCGAAGCTGAGAAAAACTGGTTCAAATTATGCCATTTATTTTGAGCTTCTCCACCAGGATCATGTTTTTCTGGATCCTCCCTAGCTCCTTCCTTCTCTCACTACACCTACACTTCCAGGGAACACTGAGGAAAATCTAACATTTCCAAATGCTACTACCACTGTAAAACATACTAGACAAAAGCACAAAGGACATGAACCAAATCCCTAAAAGGAGCTTGTGGGTATCTTTACGACAGCGAATGAAGTTCTGTAGAATTAGTGTGTGTGTGTTTGGTTTAACAGCAATACTTTAACTGCAGCACAGACTACGGGCATGGGCATCTCTGCTGTTTAGAAAAACTTTGGAACAACTGGATAGGAAGAACAAATGGAAGAAACATTACTTCCAAACAAGAAGAGAGGTAAATTCAGCTTCCCCCACCCACCTTCCACAAAAACATCAAATATTTTCTTTCATAAATAATTGCAATAGGATGCCATAGACATTTCCAAGCAAACAATAGCTAGATTGTGTAATGCTTTGCCTTAGGCAGGGCTGGGGGGGGGGGGGGGGGGGGGGAGGACACGGGGACGACACAAAGGCCGGCTTTCAGGGCTTGGGGCCTCTCGCTCCTGCTCCGCCAGCATTGCTCCCTTCCTACTCCTTCGCCTTCCCATGCCTTCCCTCTGCTGGGACTTTGAAGCAGCAGCCATCGGACAGGTCCTAAGAACAAAAAAAAAAAAAAAAAAAAAAAAAAAGGGGGGGGGGCGCAAAACAAACAAAAGCTTGTTATAAAGCCCCTCAGGCCTTGCCACAGACCTCACACAGAGCAACATTTCTGATTTCTCCAGAAGGCGACCCTACATGAGTGCTGTGGGACTGATTTTGGGGTGCTGGTGACCTGTAACAGCCACCAGCATGCACCCACTTTTGCACGTCTGCCCCGTCGTGCTACTCTCCCCCAGCTGAACAAGTGGCCTCTGAACAAGCATGGCCGCTTGCTGTTTTTGAGATAAAAGCTGTCTAAGGGCAGCCACTACAGGCCAGGCAGGGCTGTTCGGTGGATATTAAAAGAAAACAATGAAAAGACCTTTTCTACCTACAAGGTGTTTTGAAAGAGTCGCCCATTTGAGTTGGGAAACTGGAGAGCTGTAATTCCCGTACTGATTCACCTTCCTCCTTCACGTCAGGAGTTAGAAAACAAACCACCCCAGCAACTTCAAAGGAGCTCCAGTGCTCCCCAGTCCCAGCCAGCCATCACAGGCACTCCTGCTCACCTTTCATGTCCCAGACAGCGCTGCTGGTACGCAGCTAGTGATGAACCCAAACCCCAGCTACAGATCTAGCTGTCCCAGGGCTGTGGGCAAAACACTTCTTCCAAATAGATTATTCAGCTGGTTGCCCCACCTCATAAAAAAGCACATTCAAAAATTTTATTTATATATATATATATATATATATATATATATATGTTCAGCTGTATCAGGAAGTACTCAGGCTGGGAAAAGACCAAGCCAGAGAGACAAGAGTGCCCAACCCTGCCTGCCTGAAATATGCATTAATTCTACTTACTACTAGCAGCCCGTACTAGTACCATCTCAGCACTGTAATCTCCCCAGAGCTGAAAGTTTACCATAGTATACTATTTATATATAACATATTATTCTGTGTAAACCAAATATAATAGCATTAAGTCAGCTATCAGACCAAATAGCTACGACCATTCTTTGCAACAGAAGAAAGCAGAATACGCGTGGCCAGTTGCAAGAGCACAGATAGTTATGCCAAGTTTGCAATAATCAGGTTGTTTTGTTTGTTTTTTGAAGTGCATCAAAAAGACTGCAATAAATGCATCAGTGCAGGTAAATTGATCTGAACTCCACTTCAAAACACCCACCACACTAGGCATAAAGAAAATAACAGACAGGTGCTAGGCACAGCAATAAACCAAATTTGTGACAAATTTATGCAAAACGCCTGCTTCAAAACTTGTGGAAAAAACAGAATACGGGATAAAAAAATATGGTCAAAAAACTTTCAAAGATGCATCTACAGATGGAGACACTGCCTGTTTTTCTACAGGCTAAGGCATAAGGAGGAATACAGAAAATGGGAAAAAGCTAATGGGGCAAAACCACCTTATCATTTACCTTACCTGGTCATGCTTTTAAAAACATGCTTTGAGACATGACAGCATATCTGAAAAATGTTCTCCTTTTCTACAAAAGGAGAATTTCTTTCAGTCACTTGATAGCGACAGAGCACACTTGAGCATCCAAAGGCTGAAGTGCCCCTCCCTGCCCCATATCAGAGCTGTCTAGCTTCACCTCCACCAGCCCCAGCATGGCAGCACTGGCTCCTCTGCACCCCTCATTGCTCTAGAGAACCTTCAACTCCAGTACCTGTCCACTTCATGACACTAACACTTGCAGCGTGTTGAAAGTTTGGATGCCTATACCAAGTAAACTAATAGAGACTCAACCAAACTTCACTGAGGCATTTAAAAACAAAAAAATTTTAATGAAAGGGTTTTTTTGGTCAGAAGTATTTCCCTTGGCTCTCTACACATATAAGTCAATTTTTAACTTCAGGCTCATTACTGATAATTTGCAGAGAGATTTAAACCACCATCCATCAACTGAGTACTAACATGTTTCCACAATACATACATGTAAGAGCTTAGTTTGGGGTTACAGTGATTCTATGTGTTTCCCTTTTCTCAGGTAACAGAAGGTCCTGGCTAAAGTTAGAACATTTATAGGTATATTTGACAGATACAATAACATCACATATACATTACTTAGAATGAAAGCGTTGGATAAAAACAGCGTTACACAATGGACTCTGTAGGTAATCAAATTAGTCCAAAACTGCTTCAGGAGTTCGTTCCACAAGCTACTTCAAACAACCTCTGTCGTGACAAGCTCTAGCCTGGGCTCGGTAAATCCCTCAAGCCCAGAGGAGCAGGGCTGGTTTTCAGAAAACGGTGATCACACAATCACTGGTACAGCCACATCCTGATTTACTGAGGGCTTAGGAGATCAAGGTCTTGTGTGGATCACTAGAGCCAAGTGGCAGAAAAGTACAACATTATTAGCCACTTGGAGATCCAAGAAAGCTTCCCCTGCTTCTGTCTCCAAGCTTAGTAAAGAGCCAATCGTTAAAATGTAAAAAACCCCATGAATTTAGCAAGGCTGCCTTCCTTTTCCATATCATAAACAGAAGTGACTTGACAATATGCAACAGCCTGGATCACAATGCATTAACTCATCAGAAAGTATGCAAGTGCTGCAACACAGGAGAGGAGAACAAAGAGCACCTTCACACGGGACTTTCCATGCTTGCGTTGCCCAAGTTCTAGAGGTTATCTGGACATCACAAAACCCTGAGCATAGTTAAAAATCACAACAGCCCATCTTCCTGACTGTGCCTACTCATGGTTCCTGGGAGAGTCAGGGTAAGGCAGGTAGCAGAGGTAACACTTGCACAGCTCAGTCACACCTCCTGCCAACACAGTGTGAAGGAGACAGAAGCACTCTCCACTGCTGTCTCCGAAGCTAGTCTTCACTAAAACAGCATCTTGGACTGAGACCTGCATTTCTACAAATTTGGACATAAAACTTCTAGTGGGCTTGGGAGAAGCACTCGCTTTTCCAATTAACACCGTGCTTAGTAGGAAGAATGATTTTTGTTTGAGACTTTTCTTTACAGTCAAAAAAAATTTGACATCTTATGTCAGAAACCAAGAAGTGCATTAAAAAATTCTTATTTCTGACATTAAACTTGAGGAAAAACTCTCATGCTCACAGGTAGGCAAGTTATCAGTAGAATCAAAGACAAAACAAAACACAGGTTAGAATTAACCCCTGCCAATGGTTGCTCATTAATCATAAAACCTATGCACTATTGATCCCATGTATTTTCAATGAAAAAGATAATGATTTTCTAAGGAAAAAAAAATGAAAACCATTATCCTGATCTCAACATGAGAGTTCAGCATATACTGGTGGTATCTTTTGCTGGGTTTTGGGGTGGTTTTTCGTTTTTTGGTTTTTTTTGTTTTGAAATATTACCATCAATTAAACAACGTTACCTCACGTCATGTCCTCATTTACCAACCACAGCAACTCGAAATGTCACTAGATGTTAAAGGTTTCAGTGCATGCACCACCTTAACACTCTGGGAAAAATGCACGAAGTATAAATGCTTCATACTTCAGAGGCCCCAACTATCAATTGAATAAAAAGAGATAGGTGTGCCGGGAAAAAAAACCCAACATTTTTATGTATTTCTGATATATTTTATAAAAGCACCTTAGAAAAAGACTGACTGCACTTCAAATAGCTGAGAAAGAAATCCTCCAGAAATTAATAACAAAGCAGATCTCTACATTTATACCTATTCCTACTGTTTTATGTATTACACTTTAAAATACATTCATGAAAATCATGAGCACTTTAAGAAAAGGATTTAGCTAACAAAACATTAAGTTTCTAATACTAAATTTCATACTTCCTAAAAACTTTTATCCAGAGACCCTAACTGTAATATTTAGATGTTAGGCACATCTTACACCAACTCTGTTCAGCACAGGGATTCAATCCTTTAAATGAAAGGCTAAACATGTGCTGTTCTTGACTAGTGGAAGTCTGGGCTTTACAAGACATCTTATCGTGAGAACAGGCTCTCTCAAGATTCCCAAACCCAATTTCTAAACCAAAAAGATTCAGATAAGTATCTGAGCATTTGCAATGCTTATCTGCTAGCTGTTCTTCTGTTCATTTCTGCCTTGATGTTTTGTAGGCCTCCAGAATGAATGTTTGCCTAAACTCTAAAGGGAATTTCACAGTTATGCAAGTTAAAATTCCTCCACACATAAAGATAATTTAGAAGGAAATCTCCAGTGTTTTTCTGGAGAACGTAGAAACTACATTTCCCTTCTTTACATGCAGTGCAGCTGTTTGACAACACTGACAAGCACCTCCTACATAGCTGCATGAACAGTGTTGTGGTCTCCATGAAGTTTGCCCTTAACTCGCATGCACAAATTGCCAGAAAGAGATAATTTTCCTTTGTAACTTCATTTTTCAGTTCGATTCTTTAAGAGCTAATTTGTTGGCATGCTTTATTTCTGTGATCTTGTAGGATCAGCTGCTTACTTACCCTAGCAAGGAGCTTCTCACCATTCTCAATCAAGCACAGCCCCTTATGTAGCACTGTTTGACCTAATAACTTTATCTTGCCCTTATGGTCCTGATACTTTTCTGGCTCATCACATTCTTCGTTACTAACACAACTCCCCATTTCTAATAGCAGGATATAGTATTAGCCTAGGTTAGGATCACGTGTTCAGGCTTATCTGAATGTGGAAACCCTGTTTTGCAATGCAAGGTAGTATTTCATAATTACATAGTGAGGTGCTCTCCGTCAGAGGCAGGTACCTTGCTAATAAAAATACTTCGGGTACAAAACCAGAAAGACAGCGCAGCAGCTCCTAGCCTATCTGCAATACAAGCTACATTCTGTGCAAGCCTGGCAACTCAAGGTTTTTAAAACCACTCCAGACCCACAAATACAGTGCCAGCTGGGAGAGGGCAGATCGCATGTTTAAGCTTTATAACGAAGTGAGAAGGTAAGATACAGCAACTTCTGCAAAACACCTCCTAATGACAGCCCACACAGCCATTACAGAGGCCAAACATATCAGCTTCCCACTCAGCAAAGCTGCCAGAACTTAACTCAAAGCAAAATTCATATAAACGGAACAAACAGTATCATATTCAGCTATCACTTATGACTGCCTTCATTTTGAGAGCAAGTAAACCAAAGGACTTTGAATTACCAAAAGAAGGGGGGAATGTCCTTTCCCACCCTCACAAACAGAACAATCCTTCTGTTGCCCCATTTTGAAACTTCTCAATACTAGAAAGCAGCTCTGCAGCCATAAGGACTTGCAGCATTTCAAGATAGCAGTTTCTTATCCTAAAATGAAAACACATAACTGAATGCTCTTAATATGAGTTCTCCTTGCTTTCGCACTCCAAATGTCATAAACTTCGTTAGCATCTTATTACCTGTATTCCTCTCATTTCCCCCTCACTCATTAGATCAGAAGATCTATTAACTATTTACTATTAAACAGAGTAATGTGGTGATCACTACCTGGATTTTTCAAGTATTACACGTAGCAGGCGCTCACTCTCAGGGCTTCTAAAATTTGAGATTGGGAAAGGAAAGTTTCTATGAGCATGAAAATAAGTTGCTTATATATTGGATGTTAGTCAGATGGAAAAGGCTGGCGCTCTAATATTACTTATTTTTTACTTTGAGGAAGGGACAAGCTTACAGAACTTTGGATTTCCAGTACTTCATTCTTAAATTACATGATACTACTGGAGTCAGCAGGTTAGATCACACTAGTCTTGCACCCAAAATACATAGAAACGTACCAGGATGAAATAAAAGAGGGTGGTGCAAATAAAAACAAATGATCCATGAATAAAAGCATTACCTAAGAGCCAGCTTCCCCTTCAGTATTTTCAAGAAATTTCTAAGAGGATTTGCAGAGTTAAAGATAAGGACCAGAAGAGAGATAACAGATGGCAATGGAAAGAAAACAGCATGTAATAACTTGATACAGTACATTCAGTACTCTAGTACATTAGAAGAAATCCAGAGACAAATTCCACGTACATGTTGCTTGGTTCCCTATCTATGACCAGTACCATCATCAAGGGCTCATCACATAATATTTAGTTTTCTATCTACTGGTCTCTGTTTTAACACCACGAAGCATATTATTCAGATCCCATCATCAATACCTTATTTTTTATAAAGAGCCAGCATCCCAAGCCCTGCTGGAAGAGGTACTACTTTAAGTGACAGAGATGGAGACAAACAACCAGCATGAAGGAAATGCTGTATACTGTACTAAGATTTTAGAGGCTGTGTGTTCAGAGTCTGAGCTTCACTCTAATTCCCCTCTCTCAGCTGCCAGATGAGGCACACAAGGCCAATGCCTACTAAACTTTTATTTATTTCAGACAAACTTTCCAGAATCTATCAAGATACTTGATTATTTCCCAAAATGTTCAACCACTTGGAGGCAGGGGTAACACCTCGTAAGCCGGTTGTCTCAGGCAATCACCCGCCTAACAGGGCCTTCCTGACAGGCCAGGCACTGTAAGGAGAGACTTTGACTAGCTCTGCCTCAACATCACCTTGCCACCAGCCTGGGCTCCTCATCCCACACACAATCCATGCAAACAAAAGCTATGCCTTCAGCGAGAGACACCTGAGGTAGTAACATTGTGCTTGCAAACATCCAATGTTGAGTACTTTTTGTTTCTGTGGTGGGGTTGCTTGGTTGGGGGATTTTGTTGGGGTTTTTGTTGTTTTGGTTTTGGTTTTTTTTTCCAAGGCTGCACTTCAGGGCTCTGTGTTTTCTGAGAAGCAGCAGTCTCCCAGTCCTGCCAAGCAACCAAAATATCACTGGTCAACAACCTTCTCTGCTATCACCACAATCATCACTTTTTTGTTTTGCTTAAATTTCCCAGGCTACAAGCCAAGCCTTTCATAGGCAATGCACTGCCATTAAGGTAAAGGTTGGCAATCCTGTATTTTTCTTTACATTACCAGCCTCACTGCCCTGGCAGAAACACTACTGAAAAACACAGCTACTTCTGCATAACCCATTTGTCCCACTCCCCTCAAAGGAAGAGGTCAGACAGTCATAGCAGGCACCCACAATCTCTATTCCTGGGCCCCCACGGTTCTTAGTCGCAGAGCTGGAGGCACATTAGTAGCTACCCTGAAAAATGGCAGTGAGCAAAGGCAAAAAAAAAAAAAAAAAAAAAAAAAAAGCACATCTTGATCCATGCATCAGTATTACAGGACTACAGAAGAAAAATGGAGTAGGTCTAAACCTGCACCTGGAGAGCTGAAATGTGAAGATATTTTGCATCCACATGGCAGGGATACGAAGACACACAGAGGCAAAGCTGCTAGCTGTGACCTGCATGTGTTTGGGTTGTGGAAAAAGGAGACATACAAGGGAGACAAAACTGCCATAAACATTTGCTGAAAACAAAATTGATTTATTTCTAAACAGGACTCCTTCAAGACCATGTTACAGGAGCAAATACCTAAACAGTACTGGAAAACTATGTAAACTCTACAATCCAAGTTGCCAAGACATTTTGTACTTACCTTCCAATGAGCCTGCTTCGTAGAGTTTAGTCTTTCAGTGAAGTCAGGGTGCTCAAATTACGATAAAAGACTCTCATCCCTGGCCACGAGATGCCAAGGCCCCAGTACAAAGTTATGATGATTTGAGAAGGGCAAACTACAAGGTTATTGTAGATGGGGCCAGTTTTAACCAAAGCAAGTCACCCCCAATGATAAGCAATTACAGCTCTGACCCATGTGCAAGCTCATCGTTTTATTTGTGGAGAACACAGGGGCATGGAGACAAGTTAGAGTAGTCTAAAAAAACAAAACAAAAATCAAAACCAAAAAAACCCCAAAACTCACACAAGCAAATAATACTGAACCCCACCCCCCAGAGCAACCACAACATGGTCTATACATCCGTATGACCAGAAAACACGGATGCACTTACCATGACAAGCCAAGCCAGCACCTCCCTAACTGCACTTGTCCTTTTCTAGGGTCACTTCAAAAAGCTCTCTAGGCTACTCAGTATAACTCAAGCTGCTGTACAGAATCTGCTCTTAAATAAATATCTATGTATACACACACACATACATTTAAGAACCTCTGAGTACAATGCCAGCCCTTTCTTGCGTTTATTATGTTTCTGTTCAACCAGCTGCACTCAGACACACTTAGTAAAAAATACAGCTGTGTAGAAATCCCATTAAGGAGAACAGTTACATTTTTAATTACCTCCAAGGCAAAGATTCCAACGCACAAAAACACAGAAGGGCCATGTTTTGCTTTGGTGGTGGGTTTGTTTGGGTTTGGTTGTTTTTTTTTTAATTTGTTTAAAAAAGTGCTCAAGTCAGTGGCAATTAAAAAATTCCTGCAGTAGCTTAGAATCAAATAAACCCCAGAACAATCCATAATAATATCACACGGTATCACCTTATTTATCAGTCCAATGCTGCTTAACCACAGATAAAAAATTTCTGCCCCAGACAGAAATAAGCGAGGGCAAATTTACGTCATGCAAAGAAAGCTCTGCAATGAAAGAAATCGGTGAGACAAGCAGAGATGCAGATAACATGTTCTTTAGGTTTAAAACACCAAACTGGTCTGGAAGCATTGCAGTTAAGTGCATATGCTACAGGAAAAAGAATTCATGTGGAGATCACAGGAATATTTTAAAACCAGATGCAGTCAAGATGTATGAAGACAGAGTTACTTCTGAAATGTGTGAACTGAAAACTGTATCCAAGCCAGCAGTTCATGCACAATTTTAACCTGCAGCAAGGTCACAGCTTCACATACCTACACAGAACTCTGCATGCAGCCAGCCTTGGCCCTCTCCATGTGGTTTCTCTCTGAAGAATGGGAATAGTCCATCAGTTTAGCCCACAGGCTCATTTTGAATCTTTGTTATGTTCAAACTGCTCAAATGGAAATCACCTAAGAAGCACAGAACAGAGGCTTAGCTCATACTAGATTTAAAGATTAGAAAATCTGGGATTTCCCCTATCTCCTTTCAGCCTTCATTTAGTCTACCATTGGCAACAAATGAATTTAATTTCAAGAAATATAACCACAAAATAAAATAATATATATTTTCCACCCAAGAAAAATAACTGACAATTGTTATGGGTTTGTTTGTTTAATAATATATTAATATGAGGAAACTAAGAGGTATTTTCCTTCTTTGTTTCAGTTCAGTTTCACTAAATAGCTTATAAAACCCCCAAAGAACATGTCTGAAAGTGCAAAGCCACAAACACATCCCTCCCCACTTCCCTTCCCAAATCCTAGTCCCTAATGTGCAACTAGGTAAGTCTCAGAGAAGGAGAAAGGAGTTTTATTAGCAGAGGGCTCAGAATTGGAGGGCAACCACTGAACATTGCCTGGAGCTAAACCTCTAAAGTTACTTGTTGGCTAAGTGTGCCTGCCTTTGATCAGCAGAGTTCAGAGTCTGCTTCTTTAACCTCGACAGGAAGAGCTCACTTATGTGGTGCAAGATGAGCTCTTTCCTACACTTTCTTCAACACTTTTATAAAACTGGCATACTGACAGGCTTTGCACATTTCCAAATATTAAAAATAGCTAGGCAAGAATTTACAAGTAGTGATATTGCTGACGACAACTCACAAACCATCTACCTCCCAAACTGCGTCTTTTTTCTGAGCCAGGTCCACAAAAGATCACAAGTTCCAGCATCAAGGACACCTCCTGAACTAAACCCAGTAAGCCAACAATCTTGCAAGATATTTAAGTAGCATGTGCTTGGCTGAGCATCCTACCAACATAAATGATACAGAACTGCAAAGAGAGAGACTGAGAAGGTCCTTCCAGAATAGAAACCCAAAACATTTCAGTACCTTCCTTGTTTATAAAAAACTTAAATAAAAACTGGCCCCAACAAACTCCCTGAAACATTTAGAGCAGGATTTTGCACATGCCTGTGCTCCTCTTTGGTGGGGTCACATTAAACAGGTCTGCAGCCTACACTCACACGGAAACTAAGTGTTGATTTGGTTGACTCTCAGGGGGAAAAAAAAAAAAAAAAAAAAAATGCAAGTAAGACTATATGCACGCTGGGGTGGAAGAACAGCCAAGTCTGCCTAGTTCTACTGCTCAAAAGCTTTCTGTCTGCTAGGTCTTGAAGGTGCAACTCCTATGCCCATACTATGCCCCAAGTACTTAATTCTTTATGTGAAAACTGATTTCTGCATGACATTCCATTATTTGTCTATTGCTCATCATTGAAAAACTAACATAATCTGCAGACATCTTTTGTAGCAACTTGAAGCCTCATTCCAGTTGCTATTAGCCAGCCTTTCATAGCCCACAAGCCTCTCAAGTCATCTCGGTTTAGTCATCCCTTAAGGCTTTTCTTCAGACAAAGACTTGTGTCTACATTAATGGATATGAGTCACAAAGAGGCCCTTAACTCCAATACTAAAAAGGATATGGATCTTAGGGAACCAGATTACTTAGTTTTATATCATTAGAGGTTTATCACTGCTTACTTCGGTATCACCAGAATGAAAAGTGGTCTGTCCAGATTTTGCTTTGAGGAAGGGAGCTTTACTCAACTCTATCTACCCAAACAAACGGTGGTGTTTCTGCCTTCTCTTCCCTTCATGACAATAGCCATCAGCGATCAGAGCTGCTCAACACAACATTCAACCAACAGTTCAGGGCTTGTTTCCAAAATGTAAAATGCCTATCCAGTTTAAAAATTATTTCAGAATCATAATATTAACAGGAAAAAAGCAAGATGAACCTTCCCTTCCACCTCTGGGACAATTCATTCCCATGTCCTGGTTTCAGCTGGGATAGAGTTAGTTTTCTTCCTAGTAGCTGGTACAGTGCTGTGTTTTGGATTTAGTATGAGAATGATGTTGCTAACACACTGATGTTTTAGTTGTTGCTAAGTAGTGCTTATCCTAAGTCAAGGACTTTTCAGTTTCCCATGCTCTGCCAGGGAGGACGTACACAAGAAGCTGGGGGGCAGAATGGCCAGGACAGCTGACCCAAACTATCCAAAGGGATATTCCATACCATAGGACATCATGCTCAGTATATAAACTGGGGGGAGTTGGCCGGGGGGGTGATCACTGCTCAGGGACTGGCTGGGAATCAGGCAGTGGGGTAGTGAGCATTGTGCATCACTTGTTTTTCTTAGCTTTTATTTCTCTCTCTTTTTGTTATCTTCCTTTTCATTACTATTAATAGTATTATATTTTATTTCAGTTATTAAGCTGTTCTTATCTTAACCTACGAGTTGTTGGGGTTTTTTTCCACTTCTCCCCACCACACTGGGGGGAGGGGTGGGGGGAGAAGAATGAGCAAGCAGCTGCATGGTGCTTAGTTGCTGGCTGGGGTTAAACCACGACACCCACTAGATACAATTCCCAAAAGATCACATAAAAAACCCCAGGAAATTAGTTTCCCTCACCATATACCCCAACCTTTTCATCAGTTTCCCATATCTGGCCAAATAAGCCTTTTAAAGAGTCTTTCTGAAGTCACAGGCCAGCTTGAAGATCCCTACTCTTTACTGAGATTTTCCTTATTAGGAAATCGCCCCCCCCCCTACATATAGTAGGCACACCAGAAAATGCACACTTTTCAATATCTCCTAGGAAATTACCATTTACTTAGCACAAGGTTAAGTAGATTAAATCCTAGCACATCCTCAGATGATGCAAATACCAACTTCTTTGGAAATAACGATATAGGGGGGTTTATTGTTTTAACCCAGTGTGCACTACCCTTTACTTGAGGATGATCAGAAGAAACTGGGCTGTTAGTCAGGAGGATGATGAGCAGCAGCATCAACTTGCCACTAACTGGCACAAACATTTTCACTCTCCTACAGCCAACAAATGACCACTGCAGTGGAAATGACTTGTAAAGCTTCCCATCTAGGCTACGAAAATAAACTTACATATGGGGTATTTTTGACCACTTTATGGCAGTTCTTATGAGACAAAGTGCAGCATTTTGCTGTAACCAATGTAGGAGAAGTAGAAAACGACTAATTGTTTTGAGACTTCAAAAGACAGGAAGAACAACAGCTAACACCGTAGCTTTACTAGGGCAAATGAGAACTGCAACACAATATAAACTCGACCAAGCAAATGCTACTTAAATATTTTTTGAAACTGCTGGCTTAGCTGTCTAAGCTGATGAGATATTCTTGATGCTGGAACTTGTGATGTCTTGTGGACCTGGCTTGGATTTAAAAAAAAAAAAAAAAAATCAAGTCTGGGAAGTAGGTGATTTGTGAGGTGTCACCAGCAATATCACTACTTGTAAAAAACATTCAGCGTATAAAACAAAAAATAAATTTTAACTTGCACACCTTAAATTAAAAAGGGATGCTGCGCTGGCTTTAAAAAGCTTACTGTTAGTAATTAGGTTTCTAGTCCTAAACAGCCTTCACAGTTACAGCTCAAACAAGCAGCTTTAACTGAGTTGCCCATCTCTTTGTGTTTTTGTTTTGATAGAGGCTCAATTATACTCAGGACAATGGCCTGTCTCTTCATTTTGCTGTGAATAGGAAGCAAGGGTGCCATTGTCACCCGGCTTCAATTCAGTTACAACAAAGGGGTCTCAAGTGCCGAAAATAATGGGCTACCTAAAGTAGCTAGGAGGAGGAAGGAGGGGGAGCTCTGCGCTAGCCACAGTCCCCCTTCATCCGGCCCTCCCTGTGCCGCAAACCAGGCTGATGCTTCCTCTGACAAGAGCCATGTCAGGGGCAGGTGACACAGGACAGACGCAGAGCGCTGCTACCACGCCTGCACACAGAGCGGTGAGGGGCACAGCTCTGCCCATGCTTCCTAACTGGGGTGGAAGAGAAACGGAGTAGCTGTGCAGTTTGTTGGTTTGTTTTAAAGAAAAAGCAAAACCAGGAGCCACGACCTTTAGCATATGGGTGGGCTTCAGGGGGGGAAAGGAGAAGAGAGGCAGGAAGGCATGGAAGGACCGTAAATCACACAACAGATTCAATTAGAAAAAGGAGGAATGTATTTTGTTTTTAAAAAATAGGACACAGTATTATTAAAATACAGCATCAATTACACTGAGACTGCAATGAGTGAATGAAACCCAGTAGCAGACTCTTACTGTAGCTGAAATCCCCTCCTCCCTCTTCTGGAGCCTCATTCATAAATGGCTGTGCAGCAGCTCCAGCTGCAGAGCCCAAGCACTGGCATGCACACACAGCAGTGTGTGCCCCTTGCTGACACACAGCCAGAGGGACAAAACTTGCTTTAAGAAGTATTTCATTACTTTTCCGTAGTGTCGTGGTTTAACCCCAGCCAGCAACTAAGCACCATGCAGACGCTCACTCACTCCCCCCACACACCCAGTGGAATGAGGGAGAAAATCGGGAAAAGAAGTAAAACTCGTGGGTTGAGATAACAACGGTTTAATAGAACAGAAAAGAAGAAACTAATAATGATAACGATAACACTAATAAAATGACAACAGCAGTAATAAAAGGATTGGAATGCACAAATTATGCACAGTGCAATTGCTCACCACCCGCCGATCGACACCCAGCTAGTCCCAGAGCGGCGATCCCCCGCCCCCACTCCCCCCAGTTTATACACTAGATGGGACGTCACACGGTATGGAATACCCCGTTGGCCACTTTGGGTCAGCTGCCCTGGCTGTGTCCTGTGCCAACTTCTTCTGCCCCTCCAGCTTTCTCGCTGGCTGGGCATGAGAAGCTGAAAAATCCTTGACTTTAGACTAAACACTATGTAGCAACAACTGAAAACATCAGTGTTATCAACATTCATTGCATACTGAACTCAAAACATAGCACCATACCAGCTACTAGGAAGACAATTAACTCTATCCCAGCTGAAACCAGGACACGTAGTCATCCACTCTTTCTCTCCTCTCTCAAACCTCTTCCTCAACCTGAAATTTGGGAGCTTGCTTACCAAGAGTGGCTTTACAGCTGCCACCCAGCAATGGAGGTGCCTGCACATCGGGCAACAGGAATTCCAGCAGGCTCAGCCTGGGTCTCACGCAGCACCTCTCCTGCCAGCCTGACTTCTCAAAGCTTGCCTTTGTCCTCACTCTGCATAGGGGGTTGCTAAGAAAAGAATCTGTAGATGTACATATATAGAGAAACAAACAACTAAGACGAGATTTCAAGAAGAAATTATCACCTCAAATTTTGCTAGCTTAAAAGCAATGAAAAAGCTTTCCTATGCATCGCCAGCTTACATGCATGTGTAGGTAACTACTATTCCTTACGTTTGTCTTCATGTTATTCGCAGCTCAAAATTCCTTCAGAACATATTAATTAGGTAGAACAAGACTCAAACGTGCCATAACAATATCAGTACTAATAAATCATGGGCAATACAGTATAGTGTTTGTAGTTACAAAGGGGAATTTCCAAAAATGTTTAAAAAAAAAACTGAAAAGAAAGAAGAAAAATGAAATAGAAAATAAGCATAGGAGCGAGGAAGGTGCATGAAGGAGGGTGAAGAACCCACCTGTTATGCTCAGGACTTGCACAGATGTAGGAATGCTAAGAGAAACATTTATAAGCATTTCCCAAAAAGCGAGTAACTAATGATAGATTGTAGAGAGGGCCAAGGCCTGACAAAGGACCTTATTTCATTATCGGAAAATAAATTAACTTACTGAAATTGTCACCATCAGTATGAGTTACTCATTTCTGATTCTCCTGCTAAACAAACATAAAATCCTGCTGAACAATGAACAATTCTCCTGCTAAACAATAAATCAGGAAGTTTTAATCCACTTCTTACAAAGCCATTTAATAACAGACTTACTTTTACAGCCAACTTTCCAGGAAGATAAGTAATTCCCTTAAGAAAGCAGTTCCTTATTCCAAAATTAGAATAATTTGACAATGTAAATATGAGAAATAACATCTCTCTTCCATTTTGCTAAACCTTCAGAGGGGCCCCCAGCCCAAACAGCATGCAAGTGAGAGCAGGCATTTGACCAATTCACAAGCAGAAGGCGGCCTGCCCTGCTAATTTGTTCAGTTTACACTGTGTAGAAGAAAGGATGCATCACATTTACACTAGTGGCAAAATAGGTATTGCAGAACTAACCCAAGATCCCAGCTACATCTTTATCACTGAAACAATTTTCTCTCTAGACCAGAAAAAAACCCAAACACAAGTTTAAACTTGAATCAAACGGATTAAAGGTGCTGATATTTCAGCGTCAATGTTTCATAGAAGTGCCCACAGAATACTGTGAGATGGTGTAAGACCCTCAAGCAGTGGTCTATCATCTCGCAGGCATTTCAATAGAAAACACGGTTTCCAAACTCCCAACCAGACAACCATTACCACATCTGACCCACCTGGATGTGTTCAGTTACCAAAAAGAGGCAATAAAAATCCTGAGAGATGACTCTTTACTCCACACATATATCAATCAGCTCAGATTCACAAAAAAGGCACTCAAAAAATGCAGGAGGTGTCACTCCCACCCCACATCACCTCTCACATTCCATTCCCTCTTGTCACACATCCGTGAAACCTGGAAGACAATTTTTTTACCCATAGTTATGGCCTCTGAAGAGCAGGCATATTGTTATCAGATCCAAAGACATAAACCACAGCTGGCATCTCTCCCCAAAAGAACTATTTGTAAAATATTTTGCAAGTTGCCTATGTAAGTCTAAAGCATACTTCTGGGGAGAAATTCCCACTGGCATTTGATGAAAATGATCTGCAACTGCTGTTCCCCACAGGTGTGATCACCAAAGATTTTATACTCCAGAAGAAATGGCTGAACCCACAAGCTCTGCAGGAGAACGTTTCTTGATGAATACTCCAGCACCAATTTTCTATGGGCATGATTTCCATTTACAATTGTGGAACTGTTTTAATTAAAACAGCACTAGCAAGGACAGAAAATTCTTAGAGCAGAACTGTAATACTGAACTGTTGTGTACACCGTCTCTGCTTCCTAAAGTATGGGGTGCTTCAACAGCAAGAATTAAAAAAAACATGCAGAATTTGCTAAGCAGAACACATTCCTATATTGTTACTTTAAAAAGAGTAAGACAGAAATCAGGGGGTAGCATCCGTTCAGCTGCTTGTTTGGCTTGATTAGCCTAGACTGAATTTTTTGTTTGGCCAAGACACACACCAAACAGTTACACTTTCTCAATGCACAAGGCCGCATGGCTTCAGCTAAGCTATTGTACACTGACCACATTTTAGAAGTGCCAACTAAAGTTAGTACTGATGATTTATATATGTTTATGTATGTATATATTCACACATAATACATACACACTATATATATATATGCGCATGTATCTTAGCACTGCTTCAATGAACAAAGCAATATCACAACTTAACAATCAAAGAACCACTTTTATGAGAAAAAACAAAACACAATGATCCACCTTTTTCACAGCACTGGCTTGAAGCTTCTTTGTATGTAAACCTCTGATCATTACTGCATAGCACAACGTTTTAGGAAACAACCTAGGAAGAAGTTGATTGATTTTCCTTAAATTTTGTGCATCTGCCCCCAAAACAAGACCTTTGGCAGAGATATTATGTGATGAAAGAAAGTCTATGGACAACAGCCCATTCAGGTTACCAAAAAAAACCCAAACAAACCCCCCCACACAAAAAAAAGCCCAAATACACACAAAAAGCCCACACCAAAAACAAACCCCAAAAACCCCCACAGCTTCAGAGTTTGGTATCCTTTACAGCTCTGCAGTACCCTGCTCCTTATTATCAAAAGCAGATCAAACTTTTCAGATAAACAACATATTTGGTTGTTTTTGCAGCCTGTAAATCACAGCTCTTCCTCTAGCTCATGAATCAGATATTTTCAGTATGGAAAATATGACAATCTGAAAGGGTCATTTCTCTGTCTTAACCTCAATCCTCCACAACCTCAAGCAGCACAGAGATACGCTTTTTGTCCTGGAGGGTCCAAAGCTTGTCCACGCCACATGTACCCAAACATCACGAGCCACAAAACACTCCCCAAAACCCTATAGCTAATTTAAAGCTTCTTGTACAAAAACCAGAAGCCACAAACTGCAAGTGCCAGTGATCATATCTCACAAGAGGAAACTAGCTCTCAAATCTCAGCGATCTACCAAGACCCCAGAGAGCATTTAGTGATGGAAATGGCTTGTTCACCTTGAACCAGAAGCTCTAGAAGACTGCTTAGTATTTAGTATTCATCCAAAATATTAATTTTGCATCCAGCCAGGAAGCCCACATATTTTTCTGTTTTTTTCCTGTGGGGTGTCAGCTGAAAGTCTCTTATACAGGCTGAGCACTGGCTTATGACTAGTAAAACAGCTTTTATACATTCCTCTTCCACTTAAACATCATTACGTATTTCTTGCAACTTCACCATGATCAAAGTCCCCACAAAACAGCAAAACAAAATGACAAACAGGATGTACACTTACAACTTAGTTGTGCTGGCAAAACTCACAGTATCATTTACATTTCATTTCAGATCAGTTTGTCCAAAAAGTAACCACTACAAATCATATTATGTTCATTTCAGCAGGAAAAAAAAAGATAAGATACGCAAAAAAAAGCAGAGCAAATGCGTTTCCATCTCTGTCACAAAATAAGAACAGACTACTTCTGTTAGCAAAGACACAACCACTGAAGACAAAAGTAAGGAATTAACATTTCCTGTCACACTGGCAACAGCCAGTAGCAATCAGAAGGTGTACGGTTAGGAACCAGGCTTTTCTGCAAAATACTGGAGAGATCACATGCAAAAAAACAAGCCAGTATCAGCTGCTTCCTGCGTCCTAACACTGAACCCCTGATCACAGTCCTTGAGTCACAGCTAGAACAGGAACTTCACTTACCTCCATTTTATCTCAGCAACAGGTCACCCATTTTATAGCTGCATGGACACTGTGATATTCTTGTATTTCCAATCTTTTCACTCACTTGTCAGTCCACTCCTCATGACCTATAGCTAGTATTTCAATGCTGTACTGATAATTGAGACTGCAGGTGTCACCACTCGATCTAAAAGCATCTGTGTGTGGCTCAGTAAAAAATTCACTGAAGTGTCCCAATACTTTCCACAGTTGATACTGGAAAAGAGAAGCAGGACACCTTACAGAGCACACATTTGTTTTCCTATGGAAAGTTAGTTCTCACTTTCCCAGACTACTCAACCGGTATCAACAGGACTATTCACAAATTTGAAGTGTAGTACATTCTTAAAGCATTCACTGAAGACAAACGTTCACATATGAGTTTCTTTGGTTTTTAACTGAAGTTCTCAACTAGATAATTTTGCTGTGTATGACAATGAAAGGCCAAACACAACAGTGGGGGTATTGGGTTTCACTCTGAGTGTCATTTTCTAACACTGTTAGAGAGCTGCTTCATAGTATGACTACATTTACCTATCAACTTTCAGATGAATTTTTGTGGTGTCAGATTCCTACAGGAACTCCTTGGGCATCCTTTTTTCTATTCCACCACATGGAAGATGCTCACTTCTGCCTCCCCTGTTACCTTCTTATTTTATGAAGTCCTCTTCCAGACCCTCTTTTTTCATGTTGACAACAAGTCACCCAACATAATATGCAGAGTATGCATGCAGATAGCTCACCCTTGCTGTACTAGCAAGATCTGGATGTACCTACAGGAGGGAGATCATACAGCTGGTATAATACTTAATTCTACTTTCTCACTGCGGTTCAGTACCTCAACTTGCCTTGCTGTGGTAACAACAGCTATCAAAATGGAGAACTCACCAGGGCACAGAACCTGTTTTCCTATTTAGCTCAAGAATTACCCAATACATACAATACTTCTAGTAATTACCATAAACCAGTTTTACCCCAAACTGTCAGCTCTAGCAAGACTATGTCCAAGGTGGGGGAGCTTCCCCGAACTTATTTGGGCACAGTATTTAGCCGACTTAATTTGAAGCTGCTTTTCCCTTCAAAACATGCACGCCTACTCAGCAAACTGTAACCACAGCTGACTCAGAGGAGGAAGACAGGCTCCTCAGCTTTTTTTCTTCCTGTACAAGAGAAAAACAAGAGGGCACAACATTCATTGCCTCCCTCCTTCCTCCCAATCACAGCCAGCACAAACAGCACTGGCTCATAAATAGAGCCAGCAGAAACCTCTTTCTGGGATACAAGCAACAACAAAACCTCTGGTCTAATGGCAAACAAGCATCCTCAATTCAATCTCAGGGAGGCTATGGGTTTAAAAAGCTATGTGGAAAGCCAAACTCCATGTCATTCCTCTCCACACACACACACACAAAAAGGTCAGAAGCAGGCCACCCTCTCCTTTCCCCCTTTCGAGGTGCCTCACACTGACACGCTTGCTGAGACTAGGTTGCAGCGCCTGGAGCAGCTTAAAACAGACACAGGGCCTCCCAAAGGTGGGAGAAAGAGGCACTGAATTACCCTTCCTAATCACCACTTTTAAAAGCACACGCTCCCTGTCTCTCCTCAGCACTTTGTTTTCTTCACCGCTTTCGTTGCTGCTGCTTGTTTTCATGACTCTGAGTGCAGAAAGAGCCAGCCTGCTATAACCACACCCTGAAAAAAAAAAAATTATAAACACAGACTGATTTACATGCATGCATTTCTTTGAAAAACACATCCTTGGCTCATAAAAATCCTCTGGTATGGGAAAACACCACCTCTACTCAGAGAGCTGCAGCACAGAGAACCCAACTTCTCCGTTGGCCACCTGGAGCAGAAAATGCATTTCCAGCTTTCCAATAACATGGAACAAGAATCCTCCCCAGGTATGCATGAAAGTGGCAACTCTGGAGAGACATCACAAGCCTTCTAGAGGCAACACTCACCAATCTTTATGCAAAAGATGTCTCAAAAAAGTGAAAAAAAAAAATCATACAAGAAATACAATCACAAGAAACCTGTTCTCTGAAGCATTAAACAGACTTTCAGTCAACAACATAATTAGTTTCCTTTCTAAGGAATCAGGACTGCAAATGAAGCACAGAACACAGCTTTTCCTGAGGATATGAAAGTGTTTTCTGTGTACGAAATTTCAGAACACTCCCAAGATGGCCACTTCTCATTTCAGAAAGGGGAAAGTGGAAAGAAGATATGACATGATACTACGTAATTTCAAGCCATCGAAACAAGCAGGAGTGAGGAACAGTTCCTGCAGACTTTGTCTCATCACTCCCTCACTCTAACCCCATGCATTAAACCTGACCAAAGTGCAAGAACAAGATTTCCAGGTGTTTCTTTAATTATCAACTGGACTCAGGAAAAGCACCTTACAAAGCTTTGATGCCCCCATCACACCAGACTCTTTCCTCGGTGCAGCTGATCATTCCCTGCAATGCTGTATACTGGACACACAAGCTTTTGAGCTGACCACCTCATGACAGGACCGATTTACTAAACTGAGAGTGACGAAATCTTAATTCACATGCAGTCGATACTTTTATACTTCTGGAAAGTTGCTAGAAACTTAACTCTTCCTAGCACTTTTGACTTTGCAGTGCTTTAAAATCCACATAGCAAATACAACAGAAGTACACTATCCCTGTATGAGGTGCATATCCATTTCAACCCCACTTGGCTACTCTTCTAAAGGATTCTTGGATTTTAATAACCACTGAAAAATGTCCTGCCACTACTTACAGCTACACTTCGATCACTGTACAGTGAAGAGTCAGCAGTACAGCCTTCTGCTCAGGGGCTACACAAGGAGCATTTACGTAGAGGAACTTGTCATTTTGCCCTTGCGAGACAATGAGACACTGTGTCAGACTGCGATAAACCATCCATTTGGTCAATACTTATTGTGGCTTGGGAGCTAAGTAACTTATTTCAGCAGCACAAGGTTGCACATTATCACCAATGCACTACCTTAAGGATTTTTTTCCAAACTCTTAAATGTGGTTAAATTCTTTCAACTAAGTATCAGGAAAACCAGGAAAAAAAGTATCAGAAAAGAAGTCCAACTTAATCAATTTGCCTATTACCAACAGACACGTTTTCCAAAGCTATAGCTCAGTTTAACTGCAACCACTAATGCTCCTACAGTTAAGAATTTGCATTATGAACCCTGTTTTAAGAAGTTTATTGGTTAGCTACACAGGACTTCCTTTGGGCTGTAAGTTACTCTGAAGTCTTAGCCCAGAAGCATTTTCAACCAAAAATCTTTGGTTTAAATATGTCATAAGTTACATCAAGTACAAGAGAACAGCTTAAAATTATGATGATGTTATCCTTTTACAGGTCAAACTCAATGCAGAAGAGTAACCATATCTGACATTTGGAGAAGTATATTAAAAGACAGTAGCTCCTCCAGAGATGTCACACCAGCTAGAACAGGTCTTTTGAATTTAAAATGAAACAAATGAGCATCCTTACAGTACACCTATAGCATACACAGTTTTACTTCAAGCACTTAGTTCTGCATTCCTCGAACATCTCCCTGATTTTGAACAGAGCATTACTTTCCTTTGAATGATACAGTCAATGTTGTCAGCATTTACTGACACTATTTTTCAGATATGTTTCATAAATCACACCTCAGAAATTCAGGAAAAAACACCAAGGCTGGAAGGAATCTCCTGGATCTCTAAGCCTTGCTCATGCACTCTCCCCATCACAGAACGCCTAGATGATAGCTTATACACGACCTTCCTCCAGTTTCAGAAGCAATGAAACCTTTCCAGCTACTCTTAGGAATCCTCCAGTAAAGCACATTTGTGTCCTGTGGACAGGCTGCTGAATAAGTATCTGCAGCATGTGACATGAAAGATGTCCTGAAACCGTAGGACGTTTGTGTCAAACGTTCCTCTATGATCAACTTAAAATTCTCTGAACTTCCCTTTCCTTTTCAACACAAGGATTCAGAGCTCTCTACCTAACAGGACCCAGCCCTGAACTGCTCTCCTGCACAATGCATTTCCTGGATTTTATGTTTAAGGTAGGAGGAGCTGTTGGAGTTAATATGACCTTAATTACACTACTGAGCTGCTCATCATTATCAGCTTCATTTCTGGCAGCAGCAGGTCCCCACTGAGCAGATGCTTGCAGCTGTTAGGCTTGCTGCTACTCAGTGATGCTGAGATTATGAAAAGCAGTTTCAGTTCCCCCCATCGCCCCAAATGAATACAATACAACTAGGAAAAAATAAATATTAATTTAACTGACAAGCTGCCATCTACTGCCCTCCTCTTCCCCTCCTCTCCTGCCACAAGTTCTTACCAGTAAGGACTTTTATGGACTACTGAAAGCTACAGAAAATGGTGTCGTCACCAGATAACATAAAATATCAGACTACCTGCTAATTTCAGCTACAGAACTTGTTAATGGAAAAGGGAACCAATACAGAGCAATACAAGTTTTGAGCAACTCGTGGTTCCAACATGCACAGCTTCAAGCTCAAGCTTTTCAAAAGCCAAAGATGTACCAAGCTCAGGTCTCAGCCTTTCAAAGGCGCTTCTGTTTATGACAAGAGACAAGAATCAGTAACTTGCCTAACAGGTAGGAAAACACATTGATCCTATACCCAAAATACCAGCACTGCTATATATCACACAGAGATTGCCCGAGTGTGGTTTTATATGTAGTAAAATACAAGTTGCTTCTGTACCATCAATGATCCCCTAAGTTTAATTAAAAGGATAAATTAGACCACTGACCACTCTGGAAAGATGGCATTCCTAATGCAGGCTCATGCAAGGGTGGGCATGTGAAATGAAACTGCCCTCAGTAACTGAAAACAAAGCAGCTTAGCAATCACAGCCTTCAAGTCCTACACTGCAAATCAAGTCCTCAAATTTCCCCAAATTTAAATGCATAGATGAGGCCAAACTGAAGTCAGTACACCTCCACAAAATCATACAGGCTCTTACAGACACATAAAAATGCAACACAGGTCTCCACTTCCTTTACAGCAGGGAAGAACAAGACACAACCAAAACCCTCAAGTCCCTATTTCATCAGTTTTCCAACCCCGAACTCTCACTTCCACACAACTGGACAGTTAAGCTGCAGATACACACTACACATTACATACCCTTCCTGTAAGAATGGTACTGTTCAACAGCCCACACCATTACCTGTTGCTACCAAAACTAAGGACAGACCGCTTAAGTAAGGAAGTTCAGGTGCTTGGAGTGGCAATAAGGGCTTAAATTTAAAAAATGGGAATCTTTAAAATGTATTTTGTTACTTGTAATTGCACAATGAAAACAAAACCCTCCATAACCCTCCATAAAACAATTACTTTGAATACAAGAACCATCAAGACTTTTCAATAAGAAGTGACTGCTAACGTTAAAGAGCTTCCTTGGGAGACTTTTAACTCTCATTCAGAGGAAAAAGACAGTTAAAATTTTAAGATAATTTCCTGCAGCCAATTAGGCTAAAGATGCAGTTAACTGTCTGCATTTCCTAGAGTACGAGGTGCAGGAGCTAAGGGGTTAGGTGATTCTTGAACTACCATCTAGACTGTCAGCTATGACAATACCTTTTTTTTTTTTAAAGATTTCTTCACAAGTAACAGATTGACTGTCCTGAAAATTTTTTCCACATGCTACGCTTTATTGTCCTTCACTTCAGAGCTCTTGAAATTCAGAAGCCTGAAATACACTGTAGTTAATAGTATTTCCAGTTTCTTAGATCTAATTACAACCTGAGCCACCACTGCAACTTAACTTATACTCAGTTTTGGCTTTTCCACCACCCAAAACAAAGTTCACATTTGTATTCTTAATTCACTGACTACATTTGCCTATTTTTAAAGTAGCAGACATTATTTTTATTGTTAAATATAACTACCATAAATCAGTTGGGAGTTGCAGTTAAAATACCACTTGACAGTATGATAACTAGACAGTAAGAAAAGCAGATGATACAGACTGCAACTAGACAGAGCAGAAAGAACATATATCGACTCATTTTTTTTAAAGATCCAGAAACAACCTGCTTAGAGAGAACAAATGCATTATTCATTTATATGTAATACCGCACACATACATAGAATACACTATATACTCATACATGATCACAACATATTCAATCCATAAATTAAATTAATGCATCTGAGTACCTTGTATTTTGAACTGGTCAGCAACACACGAACAGCAGCAATGAAACCGCCAAAGATGAGGTTATTTTCACTCTGCTGAGGGGAAAGCTCTGATGACAAATTATCCATGAATCTACTAAATGCCACAGAGAATTCAAAGTCAATTCAAAGAATTCAAAGAAGTCTCAATGATTAGAAAAGTACTGAGCTTAAAGGCTGAAGAGTGCAAATGCCAACTGCTCTTGTAGCAGTGAGAGTAGGGATCCCAAAGAGAGAAGTCTGCTTTGGCTAGGGGGGGAGGCACATGGAATCTTTCCCTGAACACCAGAAGTTGAAATAGTTGCAAAAAATAGCTTATTAGGTAGATTCAAGGTCAGCAAAAAGCTACCACCTGCAGCATTGCTCTCCAATGGAAGGAAAGTACTTAGGAATTCTGTGTTTGACCCCACGTTGAAGCATGTGCAAACAGTCCTATGGCCATCAGAGGTTTTGCAAAATTTAAACACTTCATTTTAAACTGTCTGGATGAGGGAAAAACAGTAAAACTAACATGAGAAAGGTAAAACAGAGCTACAGCAAAAGGATGGACAAACCAACACCCCATAAATGTGACTGGCCAGTCAAGTGGATGGAGAAGAAAAACTGCCCCCCGCCCCGAAACAGGAAAAGTTGTACTGTAGACCAGTCATCAGGAAACCGTAGAGGAAACAAGCAGGTTTATCTCACTGAGCCCCTAAAGACTTTTCAGGAAGTACTCCAGGAAGCAATGAAAGGCTTCCCAAGCCAGCCATGGCTGCCAGGAGAGATCCAGCAGCCAAGTGAGGTCTAAGGGAGGGGCAGGGGTCCAGGTGGAAGCCATCTGAAGCCTCCTTCCCTCCAGGGAACAATAAAGAGGCTTTACGGTGTGGGATGTACTCCTTACCCTCTCAACAGGCTGATTTGGCCAAGTGCAAAAACCTGCCACTGATTACAGACAAGAATCTTAGCCAACATACAAAGGAATTAAACTTGAGGGGAAAAAAGAAAATAACACATTTACAGTCTATTTCCATCTCTTTTTAGTAACATGAGACACTGCTTATTCCAACAGCAAGCAAAAGTTTTCAGTAGAGTGCATGAAACATTAATATTTTCTGTTGTATGGGTTTCAGAAGTCTGCTATTGCCTTAAGGGAAATCCAAAACCACTGTTCAGGTACTGCTTGGCTTGCAAGCCATCCAAATCTTCTGCTCACCTCTCCAGCACCATAGACAAAAATGCAATGTTCAGATGACTAAAGCCATCAGATATGTTTCCAAGCATTACCAACTGTTGCCCCAACTGCTGCTCTGGCAAAGCACTGAAATGGCTTCTGACACATTTAGAGACATTTACTGGGCTCTGGAAATAAACCAACCTTGCTACTCTAAATGCAGAGCATTGGATTTCATACACCCACGTTTCAAGTGGAATCAGGGCACCAGTGAACAAAGCACAAAAGGTAAGTGGACTGTCTCAGCAGCTTTTTGTAGACAAAAGGGAAGAACCTGCAACACAGCTCTTTAAACCTAAAAACACTAAGTAATTGCAAGAACACCTGTATTTTTAAAACATCGAGCCCATTTTCATAATTATTTGCTATTGATGTGTACATACACATAATTGATTCACTAATAAATTTTTAAAGATCAAAATGCATAGGTACATATTAAAAGCAACTCACCTACTCTTCACAGATTTGTACAAAGCAAAAATCCTAGACACATACACAGCACTCTCTTACTAGCAAATTTGCTCCAGGCAAAATAGATGCTGCACCCTCTCTCCAAGGCCATCTTACAGGGGGCTGCTGGACACTGGAAGGATTCACTTCTGCAGATCAAGTTTACCTAACGTGAGCAACTTGGAGAGATGTGAAGACTTTTTGATTCACATCCTGTTGGGGTGTTTGCAAGAGGCTCTTCAAAATATATAGTGATTCTAGAAGCCCAGAAACTGGAGAAAAAAAAGGGGGTATGGATATTTGTGCAGCTGAGGACAAACTCCTCACAAGTTATTTGGAAACAACATTCTCCTTCCACGGCTCCCTTCAAGAGTTTAAAGTGAAATCATCATAGGAACAAAACCCATCCGAGTCAAGAGCATGCTTAAGAGACAGTTGATTAGTCAAAATAAAACAACATGCCTATGCCAGATAACAGCCACATAAAACCCCCACCACACACACACCTCCCCCAAGCAAAATTTTTGCAGTACATTTGTGAATAATAAATCACATAACATTTTTTTAAGAATCACCCCTTTTTTGGTCTACCCTGGCAATAAAGTAGTATCATAATACACGATATTGCTGCTTGTTGTGTCGGCATTTGAAAAAATTTAAATTTAAAGGACAGCATATCAAATTTAGTATAGATCAGCAATACACAAGCCTGGAAGACAAGTACTGCGATTATTAGATAGCTGAATAAGTGTGGCACAGGCTCTGCTTCTAATACAGCCACAATGCAAACTACAATTCCTGGGGAAAGCTCCAGATGCAAAAGCTATGCAGGAAGCTGTGCCATCCACACAACCCAGCCTCTGAACGCATAGCACTTTACATCACTGGGTTACCAAACTGCCCAAACACTTCTATGAACCTCTAAAATCGTAGCTGAATCCCTCCTGCTCCTTTCCTCTCAATGCATCCTTTTCCCAGAACGAGCTGCAAATCTTCTGTATACCCAGGGAGGAGGAAAAAAAAAGAAAAAGAAAAAAGAGAAAAAAGGTTTATATTCATCTCATGCATTAGCTTTGCATGAGCCCTGTTACAAGCTGTCCATATAGCAATGAAAATTTACCCTTTAACCTCAACTCCTAGCAACATATTAAAATTCTAGTAGCAGCACCTTTAATGCTTTGAAGACTATGCTGACTTCAAGAGTCAGTGGAAAACACATCTATGCATTGCAAGTCAATACTTTTTCATTTCTCCTATTCAAACTCTGGTAAATGATTTCTACAGCTGAAGATTTTAGTTTTAGCCAAGCAAAGAGGGAAAAAGGTTTGCAACACCTCAGTGAGAAAAACCAGCGGGCACACTGCAGACAACCAGATACCAAAATAAATCCTTTACAAAGTCTGCGTTTGTTCAAGTAATTTATCAAGAGCAGAAAGAATTTGAGGAATACCTGCTTGATAGATCATAATTCAAGTAAAATGATAACAGAAACATTTAACTGTTTACATTCACTTTGTTTTCAGCCTTTTTTTTTAAACTTCTGTACTACATTAAGCAGCGTGACTCACTTTGAGAAAACTGCAATTCCTCACCCTCTTTTAATGTAGACCATGTTCTCCACAGACATCCTGTAATTCCTATACCTTCACCTGACTGTACACTGCCTTTTCATACTCAAAACTTACTCTATGTATGCAGAAACTAAAACCGTGGTTGGCGAAACCTCCATCATTACTTCTCCACACAGCTTTCTCATGTTCTCAAGTTAGGAGTAGTCATCACGGCTCTAGAATTCACTTGGGAAAAGCGTGTCTGGTGGTTATGTCAGAGAACAGTAAGTCTGGCATCGGAGTTCTACTTCAAGCGATGCCAATAACTGTGACCTTGAACAAGTCACTTCACCAGACGTTAAGGTACAGACTTCAATGTGCAAGGAGCAGTTGTGATGCTTAAAAGTTTTAGATTCTCCTTTCAAAAGCAAGGGGTTATTATGAAAAAAAGAGTGTTTTCAAGTACTGGATTAATCATATTGTAGGTATTGTTTTTTTCTTAGCTCAAATTGATACATTATCCTAGGAGAATGAACATATGCAAGCCTCATTACTATTACTGAATTCTTGAATGCTAGTGTTAAGAACTGTTGTTTGTAATTATCCATCTATTTTTAATCAATCATCACAACTGAAATGGACTCAAAATGCATTTTGTGTCTTTTCTTCATCACTACTTTTTTCTCCTGCTTTTAAGTGAAGTTAAATGTTCCCCACCCCCACCACAAAAAGTCACACTTCTCAGTTTCACTTTTCAGTTGCAAAAGCATTCCACATCAGTGCTGCTGGGCTGGGGCTGATCCCTCCATGGATGAGGATATAAACCAACAGTTTATGATTAAAATAGAAAACATTCTTATTCATATCAGGCAATTCCACTGCCTTGTTTCTTTTCTTACTTTTTAAGTAAACAGGACTTAAATTTAGAGCTAAAACTAAATTGACAGTGACCCTGTTACAACAACAGTACTTCAAATGCTTTACAGTCCAGTGCCAGTTCAAAGTTTAAATTCTGGCCCACTGACCATTGGAGAAATAAATTAATATTTCATTACAAAAATAAATTTAAATAAACTATTCTGGTTTGAACTCCACATCTTTATCAGGAACACAAGGCAAAACAAACACATTTTTTCCAGAAAAAGAACACCCATAAGTTCAAAAGCAAACAGTAGGTTTCAATGAAGGAAAAATATTATTCAGCATCCCAGTTAACCACAGAACATCACTGCTGTTCTGCTCTCAGCACACCGGCAGAGAGGTACTTAATCCTTAGAGGGATTTGTTTCAGCCCTTTTGCACTATGGAGATTGGAGCTGTCAAATTATTAGACACAAGTTTAAAAGATCATTTATCAAACATGCAATTTTATTTGACCCCCCGATCAATCCACAATTATAATTTCTTTCTAACCACAAAGTGCAGAAAACACTGGTCTTAAAAACAGGGCTGTGATTACAAGCCTGTGACAACACATAGAAGGAAAAGGTTGCCCTGTACTTGGGCAGATTCATCTGTCATTCCAGACAAGGTTCCTTTATTTACAAAATTTGCGTGGCAGGATGCAGCTTCACTCCGGGATTATTTTCTATTTCCAGGTAGCAAAGCTGTCCCCGAACAAACTGCGTTATTTCGCAGCTATCTATAGCACATACCAGGCAGCAAGTAATTTTAATCCCAAATCCTCTTCCCCCTTCATCCCCAAACTGACACCAACAGCTTTCAGAAAAAGCATCTCTGACTGAGAAACTTTGATGAAACAGAGTCTTTGGATAAAAAAAACACTAGATTATTCCCTGCACTAAAACATTAACCATATAGGCTTTGTCATAGTGTCTACTTTTGCTCTTGCTATCATAGTTAGAAAGGGCACATCTCCAAAAGTGATGCCTTTTGTTTGCATCTGGAAAACTTGAATCACTAAGCCCCAGAACTCAAACAGATTTACGTAAATATATCTCAGCCAATGATACAAATTTTAAAATCTAGTCTTCATAATGCATGTAAAAACAACTCTGCCTGTTCACCTGAAGCCAACAAAACACCCTGACACCCTCATCAGCCCATGCATACTCTTTTATACTTCATTACTTATATAGTATTGCTGGTAACAAGTGTCAATAGCAGTTCAATCACAGGAAGCTGGTTTGGTGGTGTCATCTTACAAAGTCTATGACTTCCCCACAAGTTCCACATCTTCCTTTCTTGCTTTCATACCACCCCACTCCCAGCAAATCTCCCAAAAGGAAAATAAGGTGTGGACAGATTTATTTGCCACGTTCAGTATCCATAACTTGTTCCAGGTTCCTAAGTCCTGCTCACAACTTCATAACTGAGAACGAAATATATGCAAGAACATAAACCAACGCAAAAAGCAGCCTCTAATTTTAGATATTTGGTTCATATTAAACTAATCAAGCCTATTAATCTATAAAAATTATTTCAGCCACTTTGCTTTAAAAGGGTTTTTTGCAGTAAGTCCTGGTTAAGTTTTGTTAAAGTTCTCCCCTACTTAGTCAAAGCTTAAGAAAGAAGTATTGTCATTTAATTTAGTAAGAGCATTTACAGAGCTGAGAGATGCCCCAAGAACAAGACTGCCAGAATGAAGAAATGGATGCCGCTTATAGATCTTTTTTTTCTTACTTCGAAGAGTTCTGTAACTACATTTTATTGACTAGCCAGTGAGTGCTAATCTCCGTGTAGTTCAGCAATAGTCTATTTTCCCGTATCAATTACTAAGAAATTCACAAGTGAGAACTGAGCTTTATATCACAAGTTCTCACACTCCCACTAAGCAGCTACTACAACTGAAAAACTGCAGGATCTCAGTATTACAGCGCAAGCAGGAGGGGAGAGAAGAAAATGTGAAGACAGACCGCACACAACAAGCTCCTCTGTCCACAGAGTGGCAGAAGCTACACTGAAATCAATGCCACCAGCCTTAACCTGTGTTACTAAAATTATAGCTGATCGCAGAGGAAGACTTCTTTGGAGAGGGAAAGAGTATTAAAAATTTAAATTATTCTCTAGTTTTCCTCCAGGACTCAAAAAAACCTCCAGTATTCTGCGAGATTTCTTCTACTCTACATTACAAGAAGTAATGCTTCTACTTTTATGCTTACTCTCATCCCAGCAGAACCTATAGTATTTCATGACTAATACAGACTGATGGATAGAGAGATGCTCTAAGGATGGCTGCATTTCAATAACAAGAGCACAAATTTGGATCACTTTCTCCATTTAAAACCACTTCCAGGCTCCCAGGTTACGATCAGAACAAGTCTATTCCATGCTCCCCATCACCTAGCCAACACTAACTGAATGCAGACTTGGAGGCTTCCCTCCACTCCAGGCAAAAAGGTCACGTACAAACAGCTTAAGACCTCCAAACATTGAGAGCCACAGACCAGATTTCAGCCCTGCTTCTCAATTCCTTGTGTTTCAAAGCAAATCATAACATAATCCCCTAAACACTTAGAGACTCCCAAGGCTGTGTTTGTTAAACCAGAGCACTAAAAGAACTTTCTAGGGATTTTGGCCCTGTACTTTGACTACCTCCAAATCAATAAAAACGTTCTGTCTTCAAAAAGACCACACTAGAAGATTTTTACTGAATCAGAGGTGCAAAATAACCAAAAAACTGGCTTTTCAGTCCATGATAAATTATTTGTGTGAAACGTTGATCATCTTTTTCCTTGTTCTTTGAAAAAGAAATCTGAATACATTCTGTAGTATACCATCCTATGGGACTGATTTGAATATAGAAGTCATCGCTGAGATTATAGACTGATCTCTACAAAGCTCAAATCCTCCTCCTCTATAGACATGATGGGGCAGAGAGCCTTAACCTGGACAGTACAGCCAGCATATTGAAAAGAAGAACAGAAACCTCAACTAATCTCCCCTCTTTTCTGGAAATTTGTACCCTCTGGGATAAACACCTGTTTAATCTCCTACTCTTTTACTAACAACAGTCATCTTACAACTACGTGCAAAGGCCCTATTTAACATAGATTTAAACATTACCATGACATTCTCGTCCCTCACTGCCTCCAGGAAATCTGAGCAATTTGTAGAAAGCATTCCTACTGTTTTCCTCCTCTTCCTCTGCTACAGCAAGCTGCTACAGCACTAGAACCAGTGCATTTAAGCATATACAAAAGATAAAAGGCACCCAAGGATATCAAATTCACTTCTCCAAACACAGCTAATGCTAATGACAGAAGCCACTGCCATCCCAACTGCAAAGATGAGGGAGGAACTTCAGGAGCACTCCCAACCCACTGCAGAAGCCTGAGCCAACCCCACTCTTCCCATGACCTATGAGGTTTAGGCAAACCTGACTGACTTTGCCTGGAGGAAGTTAGCACTCAAATTATTCTACCAGCTCTTGAGAGGAGGTGGAGCAACTGCTGGCACAGGAGCAATAGAAAACAGCTGGGAATCAGCAAAGTCTCAACAAGCACAGGATGTAGATGGACAACAGCTAAATTCATTTACTGAAATGACTTAAGCTCTTTTGTAAGCTTTAGCACTGGCCTCAAATACAGCAGATGATACCCTGGTCACTTACTCAATCTCAAGCATTCCAGGCAAGTGAGAAGCAAAACATCAAACGCCCTCCCCTTCTGCAGCTCCTCCCACCCAACCCCCCTAAATCCCCTCTTACAGACTCAAGGCAGGTTTAGGGTTTCTCCAAGGGGAAGAAAAAAAAAAAAAAAAGAAAGAAAAAAAAAAAGAGTTGGCAATTCTCTCCATAATACTTCTTAAGAAGGACTTACTTAGAAGCCTTAAAAAACCCATAAGCTATTATATCAAGGAGAGGTACCTCATTATCTTGCTTAGCAAAGTCAGAAGTAGCCAATTTAGGCAGTTGAAATTTCCATTGATAGTTAACCCTCACTTCCACAGCATTTGGAGGGAGACAGTATCTGTGCCAGATAGCAAGAGCTGCAAAAAGGGAATCCAAGCCCGGTGTACAACCTATGTTAGTGCAAACGCTGTGCAGAGGCTGACACAACTTGAATTTCCTCCAGCTCAGCTGCAACCTGTCATCCTTTCTACCAATACACCTACTTGACCCCCATAATATAATAATTATTTTAAAATGTTGCAGGAAGCCTTGAAGTGACAGCTTCATTTGATACATGTAACTGATTTGTTTGCGAACAAGCTTGTTCACTGATTATAAGAGACAACATAACAATAATAATCATACCTCAGCACGATTTAGAAGCTTCCAATATTAGAGTATTTGTTCTACCTGAAATGGTTCAAACTTTGAAATTCCCTCTCTAAAGCAGACTTGTGCTTGGGAAGTGTTAGCAAGAAGATTACTCCTAGATGGTATTTCAGTAACAGCAGCATTTTTACTACACTTATCTCCTACTTCTGCCTGACATGTCTTAACTAAATTTAACCCACTAATCCTAACACACCTGAGAGAGACAGCAGCAGCTAACACTATCACTCCTACCTTAAACAGGAAAGCAAACCACAAAGTAAGATTACTCAGATTAAGCGATTGACTTGAGGTCACAGGAAGTATATTGTCTATCCCAACATCTATTTGGACATGCTAACCTCCAGCCCTGAGCTTGAACCAACAGACCACTCTGGCTTTTTGCAAGCTGCTGTAGCAACTGGACATCTTTCCTGTTTCCTTTCTCAGCACTACCAATACTGGTACACACTTGCCTCTGCATTTCAGCGCAGCAGATTTAGGGGCTGTGACTGCCTCTGTTCCTATTACTTGGGCCAAGCATGCTCTGAGGAGGAGCCACACAGCTGCACAGTCCCCCTTAACACATGCTACCAAGCTAAGGTTAGCTCTAACACTGTGCAGCCCCACACTAATTGGCTTTCCACAGCCAGCGAGACTTTGTTTCTCCTTCTCAAAGCAGATTTTTTCCACCATGCACCAGCCTAAGGCACCCACCCCTCACTGCCAGCCTTCCTGTTCCACCAGCAGCCGCCCAGCAGCCAAAGGAGAGAAACGAGGGAACATCAGTGAGCCCACTTAACATGGTTTGAAGAAACTCACTAAAGTTTCCACCAAGCAAGCAGATTTTATGGGTTTTTTTAAACAACTAGAAAAAACAAGTATTGGCAACATCTTACAGCACATCAGCTTGCAGCGAGAGTCCAAAAGGGCAAAGCAAAACCGTTTATTTCTAGTATCCAAGGAGAAGGAAAGAGCTCACAGTCCAAAGCAGCACTCGGCATAACGTGATTGAATATATAACCAGCATTTCCAGTCACCCTGAAAAAGACAAGAGACCTCCCCATCCACCACAGTATTTCAGCATATTGGCCACTGCAACTATATGGCATCTGGGCATTGTGGGTTCACCAGAGAAGTCTCTGGTTAAGACTAGATGTGAGGTATAAGCAACAATTAAAACAGAGTAACATCAGATGTAATCGATGACTACTAGCCTGGAATTACTCAGCCCTGTAAACTCGTAGTCTTTAGGGTGACAGGATAATTAAAATACAAAAGATTCACTAGATTAATCACGTTGCACATGATATGATAACATTTAAATTTGTGTGCATATTTTGTGTATATTTCTTTTCAAACATACAAAATGAAGGTGCCTCCATATATTACACAACTTCCCCTACACAGAGTATGGTACATTCAAGAACATGAATATAACAGTTAATCCACGGTGAGGTCCACAAGGTATGTCAAAATTCTTCATACTTAGAAGGTTGCATTGAGCCTACAGAAAGAAAATACTGTGCATTAAAACAGATGTCAGCTTTTGCTTCTTGCCTGACAACATTGTCTTTCTTCCCTGTAAGGCTGTCAGGTGAGTACTGTTCCTCAGCTACAGGCGCAGCTGAAGAGAGAGACTGAAGCCCCTGTTCGAAGGGAGTATTGTAATAATACAACCATGTGGGCCAATGAAGCACTCAGATATGCTGGAAATGTTCTGCTGGACAAGATTCACAATGAAACCAGATTTTTAAAAGACCCTTCTTATTTCTCCTTGAACTCACAGAAATGAGGACTTTAAAAAACTTTCCTCAAGAGACAGACCACGTGTGTTATATTCCTAAAGGAAAAGGCTATATATTTTATTCACTAACCACCCTTTTCCTCCCATCTCTTTTTCATTCCCTTTCCTGCCAAAGCATCAGTCACAGAAAAAAATAAGTCCTTAATACTGAGTTTCATCAAGTAGTCACCTGCAAAACACCACCATGACAGATGCTTCCAAGATACTGTGCTCTTTACAAGTAATAATCCAAATTATTGAGACTGGTCAAAGTAATAAAGAAATCATGGCTCTGAAAGTCACCAGAGATGTAAATGTTTTCTCGTCTTATTACTTGTTCCTCATTTACTTTTCAGAGAACGCTACAAATATGGCATAAGAAAGATTTTTTTTTAAAATCACTGGGTTTAGTATTGTCTCTTTTGTAGCTGCTATGGATGCAGTATTTTGTTTTACTCAGATGCTAATAGTTTGACTGTTAACACTTACTTGACTCATGCATCCTAAAAATGCAGAGCTGCTGGAAACCCTTATCCTTAAGCGTAAGGGAAGGTGAGACCATACAGGATTCAGCACCAAGTATGAAAATTCATGGTTCAACAAATTATTGTGGTGCAGACACTCTTGGCACAGGATTTTAAACAATGAGGAAGGAGTACACTGTAATATTAAAAATTCAAGGGCCTAACACTTTTCCACATACTTTTAATTCAAATCTGCTGGAAGAAGCAAAGAAAAAAAAAAAAATACAAACAGCTTTTCTCTTGCCTGATGCATCTTGGTCCAACAGCTTCCTGCTGATTTCTGTAGTTAAATGTTTGACCCTTGCCAGGAATGGGACCCAAAGTGAAGAGAGTCATAGTTTGCCAAGTGAAGCAGAATCCACAAACAAGCATCTCTCACTGGCTACAGACTGTTTCCTTTGAGAGATTTAAGAGGGAGAAGGGAAGGAAGCCATATTGTGGTAAGTCTGTGTTTTCTTGTGACATGTATTATTTACAAAGCAGAAATTAATGAACAAAAATGTATTAGCCAAGAGAGGAAGGCACCCAACTTACTCTCCAAAGCCTAGGATGTGTTTTTCATCTCATCTCCCCCTACTTCCACAAACGCACATTCGCTTCCCAGAAAGCCTAGTGTAACTGGTTTGTTTATCTTGTAGTGCATTTCCACTGCCAAACACTGTCTAACCAGAGAAAGTTGCCACAGAAAAAATTTAGCTTCTCAAGATAAAGTCTTTTCTGTGTGTACACACTGTTGAGTTGTACAAGTCCACTAGAAAATAATGTGCATTATTTATTATACATAACACTAGGAAATCTGTAACACTTACAAAGACCATTATGATGCCATTAAAAAGATTTCATGTTCAGCTTTCTAGGCATCTTGGGCACACAGCCATCGCTACAATAATTATTATATTTATCGCTATGTAAACTAACTGTAATGCTTCATTAAGATAGAGAAAAATGATATCACTGAGGTCCCTGCAAGAGCCAGTAACATTCTCCTCAGTTATATGGAGGTTTCCTATCTGCAACTACTTACTGTATCTACTGGACTGCTCAAGAAGATTTTATTCTGGTAAGCCAACACAGCAACGCATGCTAAAGAGGGTCCTGAGCTACCATGTATGGCCTGCAAAGGCATTTATGGAGTAACTGCACATACTGGACTCCTCTGAACGCCATGGTATATAGTTTTAAGCTCATATAAAAGGCCCCAACCTTTAGACATATGTCTTTTAATACCAAAAATCCTTGACAGATGCCTTTTAAGATTGTCCAAGAAGTGAGGGAAGTCTCAGTGCTCTGAACACGTGCTGTACATCCATGCTGTGCTGCAAAGAGAAGACAACAGTTCTGGCCCCCAGTGGGTTAAAAATTAGACCGATGGGCATGAAAGCCACAGCTTCCTGCTATCTATTTGACCTAACAGCCTGGCAGGCACAGGCAACTATTGTAAACTAAACTGTCCTGACACATGCATCTAGTTTGAATCAGAAGGATCCCCTTCTGACATGGAAAACTACTGACGTGGACTTCGACGTAAGCTATGAGCCTTGGAGAGATTTCAAACATGTTTGACACTGACGTGGTACTAATTGTTCAAAACTCTTCAGATCCACAGGGACAAAGAGTTGGCGGCAAGGCCCCACTCTCCCTTTTGAGTTTGTGCAACTGGAGCCTTCACACACAGTGACATTTTCTGACAAAAAAAAACCAACCCACTGGTGCGTTCTCTGTTTTCCCCTCTCCCTCCCCAGAAGATTCTGGTGTTCATCGGAGAGCAGACTGAGCTCTTTGCTGGTGGATTTTCAGAACTACTTAACACCGGGTGATTTTCATTCCTCACTAAGTAAGCAATAGGGACAGTCACCAAACGCAGCCGCAGTACACTGAGGCCTCAGTGCCTGATCTTACAGGTTGGACATTCTCCACATAGGTTCTACCAGTTTTATTAAATCAATCAATATAAAAAAAAAAAGCATAGCTTCTAAACCAAAATTATAAATGTGCTGCCTTTGGAATTTTACATGATTAAAGGGGAGGTGGTGAACAAAGCTATCAGAGGCAACTGTCTGAATCACACCAGCATCAGTTAACTGTGTCCTCTGCACTGACTAATACAATTTATGTCAGCACAACCACCACAGAATACTGGATTTGCTTGAATTTACATTACTGGTAATGGCAGAGATGTCTACTGCTTCCATATTTAACCACCACAAAGGCATATAGTCTGTAAGGCGTAGATCCTTTTTCTTTTTTTAAGGGTTCTTATCTAAAACCTGTTATCCAGCTTCTAAAGCAGAATTCAAACAGCCAGAGAGTCAGCAAGAGCTGCCGTAATTTCCATTTATGACCAGATGAATTTGCTCTCAAAATAAAGTCAATGTGGCAAGATAAGAGAGAGTGGCCACCCAGATCTCGATCAACTGGTCACTAAAGCCCTGTCACTACAGATAAGGGTCATTTAGGAAACACAAGCACACAAGAGAAATGGGGGATTTGCAGTGTGGGGAATTCCTGAGGAGTGACAGTTTTAAGCTTCTAAAGGCAGGAAAAACAGGAGGGGTGATAAGTGTTGCAGTTCTTCCCTGCCCGCACACAGTAAACACTTCTAACCAGGCCACAGTGATTAAGCTTTTCCAAACCGACTAGATTATCAGAGAAGGATGGGAAGATGCTTCCTGCCTCAAGTCAACCCTCCTCATTACTGTCAGAGATGAGAAAGGATCAACTTCAGCACATTTTGTTACAGAAGGCATTATGCCTCCGAACACCAAGCATCTACCCCAGCTGATACAAATCTCAGATTGATTTCATTTTGTTCTGCATGAAAAGAGTAAGGACAGAGGGGTGTTTCTTTTCCAGAGGGAGAAGAGGGAAGACAATGTAAATTTCAAGCACTTGATATGCAACAAAGAGCTGAAGTACAACCTCACAAATTTCACAGCCTGTTCTCCTTCCTGCACAGCAGGCAGACCCAATTGCTACACAGGCCACAGAGCAAAATCATCCCAATTCATACATTTGGGCCTCTCATGCATTTCCTTAGTCAAACCCCAAATGGTATTTTACAGTCAAATACTATTATTTACTGAGGAATGCAAAACCTAAAGAATAAGACCAAGATTCCATAAACATTCTTGCTTTCAAGGGCAGGATTAGAGCAGCAACAACATTATGGGTACTTCTACAGCCTCTCTGTGAAGAGGCACTCAGATATTTGCATAGTAACTGAAATGCAGCCACCACAGGAGCATGCCACATGCTATGCAGCAAGAGTGGATTTTTGTACAAGAAAGAACATTACCATGAAAAGAACCACTGCAATGTCGGCTACAAGCATGGGAGTCATGCAGAAAGCAGTGTTTGGTTCTTATAAAGGAGGAAAAAAAATACATGCACTCAGGTTACAGATAAAATGGTTATGTTTCAGGCTGAGCAGCACAAAGAACAAGCTCATCGTCTACCCCAGGACAGAGAATTCCACATGTCTCTGCTCTAAATCCTGCTGCTTAGGTAAACTGCAACACACTATTTTCTAAGTGAAGTACATAATGCCAAATCATACTACATTTTTCCCATCCCTTATCAGTAAAAATACAAGAGAAATACTGAAAGCTTTAGAAAACTTTTCTTATTGCAATCTAAATCTTTTCTAGCCTGAAACCACAGGCTTGGGGACATGAGAATACATACATACATGCTACACAGCTCTCCGACTGCACTGCTTTCTTCAAAGTAAAAATAATGTCACAGTGACCTGGAGTTACTGCATATCTACTGCTAACCACATGAGCATTTAAAAAAAAATCATGATCATCAGTGCTAAACTACCACTGTGACCAACAGGGCTTCTGCTGGCTACACCATTAGTTCACTGTAACACTGAACTGGATGGGGTCTCCCCCATCCCCACCACAATCTCAGTGATGCTGCAGAGCAAGGACATCTCTCACTTTGCATTTAATGAAAGCAGCAGGAGCTGAGATAGAAAGGAAGCTCAAAGTAATCAATAATTCATAGAATTATGTGAAAAACTACTCCTCTATCTGTAAATGCATGAGTGGGAAAGCAATTTGGTTCAATTCTTCATAAAAATACATCAGTACACTAATTTAATTGGTGCACAGTCTAACCCTGTAAATCTAGGCTGGGGAAGGAAAGGCAGCACTTCAGCAGGCAGGACAGGCAAGGCTTATTTGCTGCCTTGCGTGGTGGCAGTCAGCACTGAGCACCACAGTATAGCAGACGAAGCCTTGTTGATGGCCTCCCACCTTCCCTGCTTGCGATGCAGAGAGCTCAGCCTGCTCACAGGAGCAATGTTCAAAGTCCCCTGTGCCTGGAAGAGGGACTAAGGGTGCAAAAGATTAGCTCACAGCCTTGGGCAGTAGTTGTCTGCCTTGGCAACATTCAAAGGAGCTTCTCAGTCCTGGGTGACTCCAGGGGAGAGTACAAGGTTCATGTACAACAAGCAAAGATGATGATCAGCAGTTGCAGCCAATCAAGTGGAAGAAACTCTGCTGCACAAAACAAAGTGACACATGTTTCTGAACAAGCTATACCCTTAAAACATCCCAAAAATTCACAGATTCTGGCTTTATTCATCTCGTAAGTAAAAATAAGCATTTAGCAGGATGCTATGCCTTTCATCTGCAATGCCGATTACGCTCAATTCCTGACATTAAATAAGCTTCTCCTAACATAAAATAACTGTGCCACAACTGAGAAAGTCTGCAACTAGTCCCATTTCGCTAATGAGGCAAGTTGATGCTTATCTCAGAGATGCAGGACAAAGAAGAAAATGCAACTCATAACTGGAGTTTGTATTTATTGCCTTTTCTCCTTTAATATGAAAATTAACCAAAAAAAGCCTGAAAAATGCAGTGTCTTTATGACAATCAAGTCAAAGACAGTCCTATAAATGGTAGCCTATTACCCTAATCCTGCCCACAAACCTAGACACTACGCCAAGCAGAAGCCATTACACTACCCCCACATCTCTACAATTACAGCCAGAAGTGGAATTTATTTCTGGGACAAACTGAGACCACACTCCCCAAACAAATGGGGCACAACAGCTTCCAGTAATTCTATTTTTCTAGTTGCGATAATCATTTCTCAGGGTCAATAGTTAGCACGAAAGAAACCCCGTATGAACTGAAGGAGTACACAAACTCACTCCAGCAAGAATGTGGAATCACACAGCATTTGCCTCCCAGAAATCAACATGGCCCCATTACAGACCACTTGCTGTTCAAAACCTTTGCAGAAAACTTGACAAACAATTTTTACAAACTTCATAGACTTTACCTAAGCAAAGAAAAACAGTGAGGCTAACGTGACTTGCTAGCTTCTCAAATCTGGCACAGCACTAGGAGAAATCAGCAATAAAAAGTCTGCCCAAAGCATTCCCTAGCTCTCGAATGACAAAGTACCCTACGTACTAGCTCCTTCAGCAGAGTGGTGGCCTTTGGGGGAGCACGCTCTTCATTTCAAATTAAATCACAGCTACTTGCAGAGTTTGCCTGTCCCATCTGTGAACTGCCAAAGCTGTGAAGCTGTGCCCAAACTGTAGTGCCCACCCTGTGCTGGAAATGCCCGGAGGCACTCCAAAACTTCTGACTAATACCACCTGTGTTTTAGCACTGCAGTTAAACTGAGTTTGGCCAGTGAAACATGGGGAAACCCACCCATCCTGCAGGCTGCAAAGGGAGAACTGCAGAAAGGCGCAAAGAAAGCTTGAGAAGCGCAGTTTGAGGTAACCCCCAAGCAAACAGATTTTCATTGTAAGTGGCGACCTTGCTGTGTCTTTTGGCTCTGACTGAGGTCAGACCAGCAGTAAATGTGAATGCACAGATCCAGACTAAGTGCAATCCCCAGAGGAATACCAAAATCTGAGTAGGAGCCAGAGTTAACTCTGCAAAGACTATTCCTGCTAAAGACTAGAGAGAAAGAAGCCAGAGCAGCTGCAGTCAAGAGTTTAGATAGAAAACTATGGCCATGACTAGCTAACTGTTCCTACAGCTTTCACTCTGAAGCCATGGCCTAAAAAATGGTTTCTTCTGAACTCCTATCATGGCCTCCTTTTATCCATCCCACTAAAACTTTCATTCTATTACTCCACCAAAACCCATTTGACACTTGCTACTACTTCCCCATCTATTTCATACCCCAACTGAGACCTTACAGGTTAGATGCTTATACAACCCACCAAAGTCAGCACGCAACACTTCTCACTTGGATATTACAAACAACATTGCTTAATTCGGTCAGGCAAACAGTTTATGGCTGAGGTCTGATCAAAGGGTCAAAGACTGAGAACTACGCGTTTAACTACTTTTTCCGAAGTATTTAAGGAAGGAGCCTCTTGAACTTGGCAAGGCAATGTGGTCTAATATGTGCATTTAAAAAAACAAATGTATTTTTGAAATCAGCATTTTGAAATTACATAGATGGCCCTAATAATGTACCTCATCAGCTCCCACATTACAACAATAGTTAGCAGTTTTGAAACAGGTTGCAAGCCCAACCATGAAACGCCAAAGAGCACAGCTCAAAAAGGAGTTTCCAACAGTGACATGTAGAATCTGCTACAGTTAAGTAAGAAACATGGGCAAGCGTCCAAGCACAGGTACAGGACAAATTTAAGAAAAAAAAAAAAACCAGAATTTAAAAAGTTTGCAAATGAAACACTAAATCCAGAATAATTCCCACACACTAGGAACAGAATGATTAAGAAGGAATTCTCTCCTTTGTTGCTGGTAACCGAAGTGCTACATACAACAGTTGTAAAGAAAGCAAGAAAACCTGCTTAGAATAAAATAAAATTTTAAAAAAAATTTCTTGTGCACCCTTATTATAAAAGCCACCTCCAGCAGAAACAAGCCCCCAAGGAACCATGCTAATTAGAAAGACACAAACAAAACTACACTAAAAGAGGACTTTATTTACTCTGATACTATCATAATAAATATCTTCTCCAGGGTGCACTGATCTTCAAACAAACATTATTCTCCCCACCTCCTCCACTGCTGCCACTCTGAAGTTTTTTGTCAAACATTTTAGTGCCTAATATTCAACACACATTTTCTTTCAGTACCAGACATCCACAAATAGTTTGGATTTTTATACATGAGAATTTTCAGGAATTGGAATTTATTCTTACGTAAAAAATAGAAGGGAGTGTGAAATTGGGGTATCTCTGAAAATCATACACATCTACCAAGCTATGACAGTCAGTGCTTCTTACATGTGATTACTTAATCTCATGACACAGCCAAGAAAAGATACTTTTTAACTATAGCAAAATAGGATAGAGATATTTCTTAACAAGATGGAAAAAAAAAAATCAAACATAGAAAAAACATGATAATTATGTAAAAAAAAAATTAAAGCCCCAAAGAATCAGATTATATTCAGGTATTGGCATAGAGAAACTCTCTTTAGAAAGTCCCCTCACTTGGAGACTCTACTAGTTAGCACCACAGATAAACCTTCTGTAAAACCAACCTTCTCATGTTTCACCCTAAAAACAGTAAAATCCAGGCTCGAGCTCATATCACACAAAACAGAGTTCCAGGCTAAGTGCTGCCAAGCTCCTCATCGCTCCCAAATAGTATCGCTTTAAGCCCTGTCCACTTGGAGTCCCTGATAACTGCATTATTCCAGACCACAGACTGAAACGGCCTCTAAAATAACCAGGGCCAGTTCCACAAGAGCTTTGCAGATTACAGCCCAGACCAAAAAACATGTCTGATAACACACAGGAAGCAGATGTAGTATCTGCCATATTAGGAACCAAGGCATCCCATCGCTAGATCCCTAACTGAACTGAAAGTAGATTACCATACTACAAGAGTTTTGTGAAGTGCAAGGGAAAAAAAAAAGGGGGGGGGGGGGGGAGAATGGTTTCACTCCACCTTCTGTTTCTAACACTTTTAGATCATGTCTTAAAACAAACAAACAAACCAACCAACGCAAACAGAACCCCCCCCCCCCCCATGCACTAACTCTCCCCCCTACTCCCAAACCCAACCCTGGATCATAAATGGACCCATTGCTTCTAAAACCCTGATGGCTAAGTTGTGAGATGATCCTAACTTGTCAACATTCAGCCCTCCATCTCAACATTGAGGCAGAAGCGAAGTCTTAAGAGGGCAGAAGACTGGCCCAAGGGGTACTCAGTTGTCTCAACCAGATGCACTTTGAAGACCATAAGAGCAAAATCCTACAGGCCCATGGCGTGCACCTCCACCCTCCTCCCCACACCCTGAAACAGGATACCAATTTAAGCTGTACCACAGAGAACCCTGAAAATAAAATCCACATTCTGAAGAAGACTGAGCCCTCTGGCACAATTTACATGTGAAAGGCAGGATGCAGCTCACTCCTTAGCAACTACATGTTCTTTTCATTTTTTTCAAGTGCAAGCTAAGTAGGACTTTTCTTTTTGCTAGAATTGAAAATAAGACATTTTTGTTTCAGAAAGATTCCAATTTTTACCTACTAAAAGCAAGTCCAACAAACCTGAGTTATTTCTGTAACACTGCTGGGGCTAGAAGATGGCTCAATACGTTTTTTTTCTAGGGAGCAAAAGACGTGAAAAAGAGGCTACATAGGGTGGGTGACAGGAGATAATAGACAGACAACTCATGAAATGGCACATCCGATCCAGTGGATGACACACACTTACACTAAAGGTCTCCACTGAGTGACATACAGATCACTGGCAGCCCTTCGACATCTCTAAAAGGTATGGTATTCTGTCCCCACTTGAGAGACCTTGAAAACCATCCTACCTTTTCAGCACAGACCCACCAAGTATTGGAGGAGAATGCAACGTGTAGAACTGCACTTTGTGAGCCTCCAGATTTCACGATTTCTCTCTCCCATCGCACACCGGATGCTCCCCAAGTCATTCCACTAAAATACTTCAATATTAAAAGAGGTGGAATTTTTTACAATTATTATTGCTGAAAAATATGCCTTACTGGTTAAATGACAATGTAAAACATGCTAACAGAATACTTACTACCCAAAAAGGCCCCAAACACCCACAAAGCTCGTCCCTCTGCTGCAGGCTTGGGAAAAAGCAGAAATTGGTTTCCGTATCTGCTTGCCAAGCCTACTGCACTTGGGGTATTACATAAAACCTGGCTTAAACTGCCTCAGCTGCACCCAAGGGCCCCCATAGCACCTTCACACTTGTGTTACTACAAGTGTTTGCAGGGCTGCACAGTGCTCTGTATAAGGAAACCTGATCCAGGTTAAAAATAAAATGTATTTTTTGGGACCAAGTTATTTTTAACGCAGATGGAAGTTCTCTGCTCCCAGTCACTGCTCAAGCCCATAAAGAATTGTACCAGCAGAGGTTAGTACAGGGCAAATAAGCATTTAAGCCAGCCATGCCACTGAGAGGGGGAAAATAAAAAAAATGAAAAAAACATAGCTACTGCTGTACAGCTGTGCTCGCGATTGATGATTGGCATCTTCAAGGTATCTTCCTTCAATACCTATGAAATATCAGTTTCACTGCCACTGCAGTAACCCTCACACAATTCTTATACTCCCAGACCCTACTAGAGAGTCATCAGATGTTCTACCAACCCAACCCTACATCCCTCTGAACATGCACTCTTCTGTGATCATTAACGACTGTGGCTCCATTTAAGACAAGATCCCTAGAATTCAAATTGGGACCAAGGGGGGGGAAAAAAAACCAACCAACCAAAAAAACCAAACAAACAAACAAACAAACAAAACCCAACAAACCCACACCACGAAAAACCTGAACCCAAACAAAAAAACCCACCCACACATCAAGACTTATTTCCGCATCCACACGTTTTAGTTTCCCCACTGCCTCTTTTCTTTTGAAGGTTTTCAAAAGTGGTAACAGCTAGAGGATTTTCGGCATGTCAGCCTAACTCCGCACAACAGATGACAAACCCATCCCAGCCCCACACTGGGAACCATCAGCTCATGCTCTCCTACTCAGCTATGGGGAGGAACATCAGCTTCAATGAAGAGATAATGACGCAAGTATGGCCTTCATTTTGATACCAAATTCAAGTAGTCACAGGCCTAAAATATTTAAAATATTTTCACTACTGTTTGAAACTTACACCAGTAGAGAAATATGTCAGTAAGACCCTAAACCAACACTGAGTGCCACCAGTCAGCCGTTTTGGTAGAGATTGTTTTGTTTTAAAGAAAATAAGTGTCATCTTTTTGCAGGTGCTGATGTGGCACACACAGGAAAGCACACTTTCCTTCTTCATTTGATACTCGTAAATAAGATTAGGTCATGATTCTTCAAATAGAGACATAACACTACACGTCTTCACTCTTGTGAACTCAAAAGTGCTTTGCCTTACTTTTTTAGTATTTCTAATCTTGTATCTCACTGTACTGGTGCTTAAAAAGCAGATCTGCATGTAGCGGAGAGAGTTTTGCAGCTTTTGTTGTTTCAGCATTTCTTATAAATTAAGATAATGCCCAGATGAAGTTTTGTTAATTCCATCACAATCCCAAAAACTCACATTTAACACCGACTTACGTAGGTGTGGTCACAAACAGCAACTGAATGCATGCAGCTGCTGGAGCACACTTCCCTGTGATTACATTGCAACCCAGCACAAAATTAAGGAATTTATCTTGTGGTGGGTGTGGCAAACTTGAAAAAACAATGCCTTTTTTTTTTCCCTAAATAAAATTGCTCCCAACTACAAGGATGAAACTTATTTGTGCATTTCAAAGTTCAAGAAATTTTAAAGGCAACTATGGGTAGATGAATCAGAACAACTAATGTGGATTAGAGTTGAAGCAACAAAAGACTCTTTTAGTTCAATAAATGCTTTTGTGGTTACTTCAAAAACTTACCAGGTTAAGTACAACTAATTTGTAAAATATTTAATTGTTTGAAAGAATGTATTGTTTTTGTGCAAATCTCAAATCCAAATACTTCACACATCTACCTAAATGCATATAAGCATGGCTTTTTTTTTTTTTGCTTGATTTGCAATTACTTTTTTTAAATAAAAACAACTTTACAGATACAACTTCAAGTATTTCAGGGTTTACAGATTAGGCAATATGCAAAGGTAATCTCTTGCAGAATTTTAACGTGATCCTCACATAAAAGCACTCTCCAACACTCACATAAAAGCACTCTCCAACATTAAACTGTTGGGTTTTATGTGATGTGGACAATACTTTTTTTTCCTGCAAAACTATCATTCTAATCCTAAATTCCTGTCTCAGAACACCATCCTGTAGCACAGGGCTCAAATACTTAATAAAAAGATTGTCTGATGTAAATAATGTTTATTAAGTACTTTTCATATCAAAACATCCCAACATGCTTTGCAAACAGTATCACTGTTTTCACTCACTTCTTGGGAGCAACATAGCAGCTGCTCTGAAAGCGATTAATAGTACATCACAGTTAAGTCTACAAAGCCATAATGACAGTATTAAATTGAAAAAGCAAGGAAAACATTACATAGTTGCATACTCTGAACTACTTATGCTTAGCTTGTATAATTCTAGAGAAAAAGTACCTTCCATAAGTGCTGATTCAAGCAATGAAGATCTCCACTGAGCACTCAAAAAGATACCATTTGGAATACAACAATGCCTCCAGCACTGAGCTGCAGCATCAGTAATTAAAAATAGAACACCAATTTCAATCAGCCAAGTTCTTCCAACATTTAAGCTTTCTTTGAAGTTCTCCCTTCCAGTACTGACTAGGCCTGACCCTCCTTCGCTTACAAGATCTGACAAGGTAGCAGCCCAAGGTAGCATGCCTGCAATACAAGAACACAAATATGCCCACAGCGCATCTAAACAGTACTCTTAAAACGCAAAAACTTTGTAGCTCAGCACACTGGTACTCATAAGCTTTGGAATGCTTCACATATTTTTAAAGGTTTACTATTTTTGGCAGGAAGATGAGGGGAATTTAGTAGTCTTGCATACAGTTATGCAAGCGTTGCCCAAAGAAGTTTGCAACCTTCGTGTTGCCAGTGCATGGAAATGGTAACAGTACCCTACTCAATTTAGAGGAAGGAGGAGCAACTAAAATAGTAAAATAGTTTCTTCCTCACTATCCAGAGTTTTCCTTTCATGTAAGTCTCGTCCAAAAAGCAAAACAAGCCAAATGAAATGAATAAATTCATAGAAATGTGCCAGTAATTCTCAAATTGGCCCAGTTTTAGTAAAACTTTTAGTAAAACTTAACTGCTTAACTGGTGGAGCCAGCCACTTCCAATCCCTCTTTTTTCCCTTAGGCATTTCCAGGAGAGTCTTCCATGTAAAATAGGGACAAGGAAGATTACTAAGTAAACTTTTGCAGGTCACAGTTCAATACTGCCCAGCCCTAGACTTTGGCAGAGCAGCAATGCTAGACCAAAGACCTTAGTCCATGTATCAGACAAGAAGAAAATACCAAGCTACAACACAAGGACAGCAATCCATGCCTCATCTGCAATCCACAGCAAAACAGAGAACTGTTTGCCACATATGAGCTGCAAAAAAAGCCCATTGTTTCTCTCCTTGCTTGGGTTCACTTTCATTGCATTGATAAAATTTTGCCGGCTGAACTCATCTGCTGCATAGCTAACGTAGGCTTTCTTTGTGAGTAAACTGAAGGATGATGCTCAGACAGTGGATTATGAGCCACACAAAAGCGATGTGCTTTCCAGCCATGCAAACCCAGCTACGGGGAATCCAAACAGAGCAAAGTGACCACTTAGAGCGCTTCAGTCAACTCGCAGGGAAAAGAGGCTTTATAAACAAAGTATTATGAATTATAACTAGGGTCTTGGAAAACATGTTTGTTTCTACAAACGTAACCTGACCAAGTCAATCTTTCTCAGTCAATGCAGTACACATCGATGACTCCCCAGAGGATTTATTTGAAAGACTTAAGCTTCTTTAGAATTAAAGTTTACTGCATCTTTCTTCTAGTTTCAACAAATAAAATGCTCACTATCCACTCACACTTCAGTAAATCTCCAATTCTAGCAGGTGAATAAAGGAGCAAGAAAAACAAACCCATGCTCCCTTCTCATGTTGGTCTGTAGACTGTAGTTACACATAAAACAGATGCACAGCAAAGTTTTTTCAGTTTAAAAATCCACAGGTATAGCAAATTCATGGAGGGAACTCTCACAGAAGGCCATGTCCTTGTCATTGCTACTAAGCTGGCAATGCACAACCTTCTAGCTGGATTACCAGAGCAGCAGCATGGGATTCTCCTCCTGCTATTACTGTCTTAGGCATGTGAATCTGATCAAGTCACCTAAGTATTCTGTATCTCATTTTCCCCATACATGAGCATAAATTTCCTCCTGTCCCTCCAATGGCATTATACCACAGCCAAATGCTTCTCAGAATCAGGATGTTTTCCCTGATGCAGAGATCTAAGCCTCGCTCATTCTAGTTAACTTTACCTTTACCTTTTCAAGCCATACCATATTTCTGAGGAAGGATCCTACAGGAAGAACTTTGCTAATGTTCACTCTCAGAAAAGCACACAGACCTCTGTCTTTCCAACAGTCTCCCACCACAATATTCAAATTTCTGTATTTGCTACTCACAAACCAGTTATCCCTGAGAGAAATTGTTCCATTTAGAACAAACAAAATCCCCTCTCAATAAATTTTTTCTTATTTCATTACAGGAAAGCTGTTCCCAATTCTTCTACACTCCAAAGAATAGTCGTGCTCCAAGAAGACTACAAAAGGATGCCTTCTAGATACCAAGTGACTAGAGCTGACTATAAAAAAAAACATCTATCAGCATTGTTTTGCTTCTTTAAAATGAAAATAAATATGCACCAAAACCTTATTCATGATATATTCCTGAGTGATAACTGATACCAAATGAATCTGACCAAATTTGTCAGTTCATGTCAAATGATGCTTCTTCTGTGCTGTCTGGAGTGGCCTCTCTGTCTGAGGCAGAGCAGACAGCAAGTCAGACACTGCTGGACTGTGGCATGGCTGACGTTTATAAAACAACAAAAGTCAGTCACAGTCTCCCTTCCTGCAGGCTACCCACTAACTACCACTTAAAAAAAAAACACTTTAAGTACAGAATTGACCTATTTTCCTAGGCCAAATATACATTATTCCTTCATAACTGAACTTGGTTGGATAAAGATACTAAAAGGAGACAAACAGCTTTTACACCACTGTTAATTAAACTCAAAAAACTGAAACATTTCAACTACAAACTCAAGAAAGAGGAGGGTTCATTTGTGGGGGCTTTTTGGCAGTCATGGCAGGTGTTATTTTTTAAACATCTATTCCTCCTTACAAGGAGGAATAAGCAGTGTCAGGATGCATATACATTGCAGGCTTCTTAGCAAATATTGGAACAGCAGTTCATTTTCCCAAAGACATACCTGCACCAAGATTTTAGCAGATAATTGATTTCACCTTCCCATTCACCTTGAGCATTCAATTCTAGATTCACATTGCTTACATACTTTTTATGCTTAACTAGACTGGGCTTGGAGATGAGAAAAGGATCTGAAATTTGTCTCATTTTTAATGCAGATAGCATAAGTAAAACAGGTAATTTCCCAATAGAGCTGGATCATGAATTAATTATAAAATAAGATGCCTCACTTATTTTCAACCTTTTAGAAGAGCTACAGTTCGATTCATACAGCGTTTCATTCAAGCTGCTAACAGGTAACATTAGCCTCTCTTGCTGAGATACCTTTTAAAAAAAATTTTTTTTAACTTAAAAAAAATCAGGCTTTCCAGAGCAAATACTCAGTTCACATTAGCTACTTCTCCACCAGTAGTGACAGAGCAATATGAATTAATATGATAAAGATTAAGGTAATCAGTAAGGGTTGTTCCCTTACTCCAAAAAACTTAATGTATTCTGTTCTTGCCTTAGGTATATGAGTAGATACATGAAAGAAAACAGAGAGTTAAAAAAAAAAAAAATAACAGAGAAGCAGGTATTCCTTCTCCTGTATATTTCCTTCCTCTATAATACCTCAGCTCTTTAAGAAGCATGCTTGAAGAACAATCTGTAAGCTGTCCTCTTGGATTTTTATACTGAAGTGATGAATGTAAGTCTCTTTTGCTTAATGTGCTTTACACGTGCTTCCAAAAAAGAAAATATGGTTATACAGTAACAAAAATGCATTTAAAAAACAAAATTTCCAAGCAAGATGCTCATCAATTCTTTATGTTGTGTATATAAGGTACCTGCAACCAGTCACAAACATTAATAGGTGCACCACAATATTCACGCTAAATAAGATTATCCTCCTTATTGGACAGATGGGAGGCTGCAACTTAAGTGACTTTCCCATAAAGCAAGAATAAGACAGAGACATAAACTGAGCCCACTCTAACATCTTAAACTGTAAGACCATTTTAAATAGCTGCCCATACACAGAAATGTAACACAGAGCAGACAAAAATACAATGCATCAAGCAGAATATAGGTGAAGACCTTCAAAATTCAGACACACGAGAACAAGTTCAGATTCATCTAAATACTGTGACACAATTAAAGATTTAAAAATACTGGAAAAGGGAATAAAAAAAATCAGTTTGGGGATTATTCGAAGTATTTTATGTAGAGAACAACAGTAATAACCTTACTTCTCTTACCCACGGATAGTCACTACAATTTTAGACCCATAATTATGTAAGTTTCTGTATACAGAAAACATTAAATATCAAACAAGCTGACAGGTTTCAAATCACTATCAACAGTGTTTAGCATATAAATTAGCACAGACACAAAGTGTCTACAAACATTTATTTTTAAACTGTTGGGAACACAGTAAATTATTAAATATTTTTTCTCTTTACCCACAGGAAAAATGCAAGAATACAGAGCATAAGGAGCATTGCTCAGCATCTTTCTAAAACTAATACATTTAATACACATTTCAAATGTGCTGGGAGAAAGGGCTTCATCTTGCAGAAAGGTATCTTTCAAAAAACAACAACAACAACAACAAAAAAAACCAAGCAAACAAACAAAAAAAAATACGGCAAGACTACACGTTCATCATTTATGTCTGTTGATATTTTAATGATACCAATGATCTAATGATTGAGCTTTTGAAAGATATAACAAGATAAAACTAAGTTATTCTTTGAAGAAAAATATATAAGGCTTCTTTCATGAGCTTCAAAATTAGCCACTCCAGCTTTCTGCACTTTTGGTTTAGATGCTTAGAAGCAGGCAGCATTATTTTCCCCCTTCCCAAATCAAAACCTTCCAAATGAGGCATGACAAAACAAGCTGAAGTCCCGAGTTAACTTACACAGCAAGCTACAGGCATGCAGGGGAATCTGTTGTGCCAGTGCGGTTCTCAACAACACTGTTATCAGAGAGAGTGCTGACATCCAACATTTAATCTACCATCAAAACCAAAGTCTACGCTCTCTCTCACCAGTACCTCCAAAACTTATTTGCAGTACTGACTGATCCATGCTTTAACAAGACATATTAGAAAGTAATTAAATTTATTTTCTGGTTGATTTTTGGACTCAAATAAAACATGTCTCTAGGCTATAACCAGCAAGAGATTCTTCACTTAGAATTAAATTACTGGTTACTTTTCTGCACTCCTTGTTGGGGTTAAAAAAAAAAAAAAAAAAGTGCCTGGGGTTCCACAAGGCCTTTCTCCTGCCATAAAACAATCAAAGCTCCATGGCCATTTTCCCACCCAAACAATAAAAGCAATAAACACTATTCAGACAGTCCCAAAACTCATGGATTAACAAAAGAGGATGAAGGGCGTGGGGGGTAAAATGAGGTCTGACAACAACAAACCCTGGGGAACGCACAGGACTGGGGAGATTCCATAAACCCAATTACAGCCACGTGACCCACGCACAGGGCAAAATTGCTCTCAAGCCCACAAAATTAGAGGGGAGTTTACACATCGGAAGAGCGCCTGCAACAACTCTCCATTTTCGTCGCGTATTTGTGAAAGGGAGCACAAGACAGACTCAGCTCAGGTGCTGTTCTGAGTCTAACCAGGTAGACGTGGGAGGTGGAAGGAAAGGCAACGGGAGAGAGGAAAAGCTCTCCAGTCCTTTATACTGACAAGAGACATCAGTTGTAACAAGAGGGCTGTACTAACTATATTGCCAATGACTGCTTTCCCCCAAAACTCAATTATTCTGGCTGCTAGAGGGGGAGCACCTCTGGAAAGGTGTGCTTCTAAACAGAGCAGCAGCATTTCTGATGAGATTGCTCCGCACTGGGATGCGAGGGCAGCATCTTTCCCATCTTTGCTTCCAGGGCAGATCATTGAGATCCAGATGCTGGTTTCGGAGCTTCCACTGTGAAACAGTGAAATCATAGTATACACCCACCCGCTGGCTCCAATGGGAGTTGAACAGGACCCAATTCCACAGTTAAGCTGGGGGCTTTTTCAAGTTATCTGCAAAAATAGCTGCAACAATCAAAGTTTCTATGCCTTCCAGGCTTAAAAAAAGAGAAGGGAAAAAAGCAATGGAAAGGCCCAATGAAACTCCTGTTGAAATCAACTGGAAGATTAGTTTTAAGGTGACTGCTTAAATAAATAAATCCAGTGTAATTGGACAATCTAGGAATTAGTACTATAGGTTAAATAAGCCACTTTTGGTTGGCCTGCTTTAAACCAACCCATTTAAAAAAATCAGATATACAAATGGCATAAAAGCCTGGGTACAAACAGCCACATCGAGTTCATTATCTGTCTTCAATAAATTATATTAATGAACTAAAATTGGTTGTTTTTCACACAATGAGACAATGTTTTACACTTGGCAAAATCCTTTAGCCTGGATTTTCAAATGGGACCACTGGCTTCAGGCACCTTACATTTGAGCTGTCACACTGCCCACCAGAGAGCTGTGGACCAGAACACTTCTTAAGATAAATAAAATCATTCAATCAAAGTATCTCACTGAAAAACCCAAATTTCACCATTTTTTAAAATTAACATATCCAGAAAGAGCTGTGCCTGTCTCCCAGAAAATGTTCATAACACACCTAAGTCATTAAAATGAGAATCCAAATATAACGTTACAGTATGACCCCACTGTTTCATATAAAAAACCCACACTGATGACACAAGGAATAGGGAACAAGAAATCAGTGGCAAGGCTGCTGCACAGTTCTGTCAATGATAGGAAGTTGATATATACAAAAATCTTTCCTATAGATTGGAGGATGCCTTTTATTTTATCCATATTGTCCTAGGATGGAGCAAGATGTAACATGCTGCATTCACAGAGAAATACTTAGCATTAATTTAGAAGCTCTGGTTTGCAAACTGGTTTTGGCAGAATATCCAGGGAGTAAGAATATGACAGGAGCAAAGACGTGCTTCCATAATGAAAGTCCACTTGATGAAGACAGACCTCTGCAAACTCATCTCAGTCTACGCTTTACCTGAAGCTGCTGATACATGCACCATTGTGACTCAAGCTACCAAATAGTTTGTCCACACAAGGCACAGCCCAAAACAGCAGCAGCAAGGGATGTAAGAAAAGGCTTGTGCCTAATAATGTGAAAGACTCCTTCTTTGTCATTTCAGTTAGGCACTAGTCCACAGAAGAAACCTTTCTGAAGATCGCTTGCACTCTGTGTTTTATCAATATCTGCAAAGGCCTTTCACATCAGCTAATTGGAGATCAGCATTTCCTTTGTTTTGACAGGAAGCAATAAGTTTGTCAGAGTGATGTATGATTTAAAAGTTACCCGACACTTTAGAATGCAAAGGTTTTGAACCACTACTCTACTCTGGAGGCTTTCTACAGCTCCAATTCACAAAACACAGTGCTGAAGACAAATCAAACAGCCATCTATAATGCATACTACAAAGCAGACCATCTGGTCCAGAATATTTTTCTCTACAACTAGTATTTTCTTGCGTAGTCCTATACAATAGGTAGTGTGAAAACAGACTAAAACATATCAGTAGAGGTCTTGCAAAGGAAATGCATACAGAACGGACCCTCAGGAATACTCTCCTCACCTGGAGACAGGACTACTACAGATGCAAGAGTCATTCAAGTACAGATAATTATTTATCTGGAAGTCATTTTGAGAAGCAATTCCCTCATATAATTAAGGCAGCCTGGCTCAGGAAGCACTGAGGCAAAGTCAAACAAACAAGTTTGCAATCACTGTCTAACTTGTATCCATCGCTTATGTTCAGAATGGAATGGCTTGCTAAACCAGAGTGCCTGGTCCCTGTTTAACTGGTTCATCACTTGCCTCTGGGTGTCCCATTAGCTCTCACATCTGCAGCAGCACAAACAGTGTGTTTTTATTATTTCTGCTAATCTTATTTTCCCCATATATATATACAACAGTCTAAGTGTTCATTACTGTAGCATACAGGTAGGTTAAACCACACCCGCTTCACAAGAATGGAAAAAAATTGCTAGCACAACAAAGCACTTAACAAGAAAAATAAAAAAAAAAAAGAGTTCAATACCTGCTTCACCTACTTTTACTCAGGAACACACTACTATAATCACATCTGTAGACTCTTCCTCTATTGGTTACTGCAACCACTGTGCTTCTTAAATTATAATATCCTAGAAAGCTATTGTTTGCAGACTGTCTTTCCAACAGTACGATGCCAAGATCTACCTTCTGTACCTGCTCCCCTAGGTAATACAGTTCAAGGTCTCCCCAGATACTTCAAACGCTTCACAGCAATGGCCCAAGCTACCCGAGAGATCACCTCTCACTGCTGCGACTGCGAGCTCCCACAGCAGTTGCATTTCACTGGACAGTCACTGGGAACAAAAGAACCAAAACAAACAAACAAACAAAAAAACATAAAAGCATAGAAAGCAGAACCTTCATATAAACTGACTCCAGAAAGTAAAATGACCAAAGACCTCACAGCTTCCAAACTAATACAGAAACATAGTCCTTTGACTCTAGCCCTCCTGCAATTACTTTGTCATTCACAAGACACACCCACTCACCCACACAAACCAAAACAAGCTCAACACAAACCCTACAAATTTAATCAAGGACGGAAGAGCAAGCATGAGATGTTTATTTTTATTTTTAAATACTCAGGAGGTGCCCCAATGCTCCCTGCCTAGATAGGTAACTAAGTAGGTACTCCAGAACAGTGAGATCCAGTGCACGATCTGGCACGAGCAGGCACATCCAAACAGCAAGACATCAGAGCAGCTCAAAAGGCTCTTAAGAAAGCTATTAAGAAAGGCTTTTGAAATAATTGTTTCCTCTAAGCCAGGACAGACAGTAACTTGGGGTGTTACTGCAGAAAAGAAAAAGTACATATATGTACACATATATACTCAAGCACACCAAAATGCTCTAAGCAGCACTATGGTTTATAGAGAACAAGACAGTATCCTCCTTGTTCCCACAGTTCGTTTCTGCCTCAAGCAAAGTTGGTTGCCACTCTGGTTGCTCTCTCCCTCACCCAAATGGTTTGCATAGCAGATTTGCTGAAACATCAAGTTTTAACCAGGCCCTAATCCTGCTGACTTTTCTCGCAAAACTGCTGGAAAGGAATTCCTCCTGGCAGCTGCAGTGCCTCTGCTCATTAGTTTACCAAGCAGCAGCAGAACAAAATAGACAGGCACATCATTTCTGTGCTGCTGCAGAGAAGAGCAGTAAGGACCAGGCAGGCAAAGGGAAGGCTCCCAGTTTCTCAAATGCTTATTGGAAGGGAAAGACAGAAAAGGCAGCGGTCTTAAAAGGAAGACAGGAGCACAGCTTGCAAGAACCCAGGCAAGCTACTGCCACGCTTGCTGCTGTTGCTGGGATCACAAGCTAGGAGGAAACTCTCCTTTTCCTTCAGCCTTCATTAGTAAGATTTGGGGGTGGGGATGTTGTCATTTTAGGGGTTTTTTTTAACTCTTGCTTTAAGGCATTGTGTTTAACCAGGCATGGCACAGAGTTATTCACACCAATTCCAATGTCTCCTGGATACTAGAAGAATGAGTAGGGTAACATTGCACAATAGCTGTCCACCTGCTCATGACATTCTTTGTCCAGACAGCACCCTCACATACAGGTCAAATCATGCAGCCCACTCAGCAGGTACAGGAAAGCAAACGTTTTGACTTGCTATGCAATTTCATTGAAGTAACCCTATTACAGATATTGTTTATTAAGCATTCTTAATGTAAACAAAGCACATCTCTTGGAGGATCTGCACAGAGCTTTGCACCATTTATGGTGACTGATTAGCCCCGTGTTGTTCCGTATTTCCTCCTCCTCCCTCATCCCAGGCTGGCTACCATTTTAATAAATATTTAATAAGTAGACAAGAAAAGCAAGAAAGCTTCACAGCTTGAAGTTTTCAGGTACTACATGTGTGATGCTGAATTTATCTAACCACGAAGCATATGGACACTGTATCCAGAGCCCTAACAGCACACCACAGGTACAACACACAGATCCAATTAAAACAGTATCACACTACAGCAACGCCAGTTCACAGAGCAAAATGTTCCTTTTAGAACAGGCAGCCCAGTTCTCAAGTCACAAGAAGCTAGAGGCTGGGACCTGCAATCACCACAGATTTCAGTGGCCTAGCACTTTCACCAGGCACTGCCATACTGAAGATTTCCACTGTATTCCCCATTTGAAAAATACCCTCTCACTCTCTCCTACCTGTATTTCACTTTTCTCCTAAAAAGACTATCTGCCATGTGCAGACAGTTCTAACCATACCAAGAAGCTTCCTAAAGGTAGAAAAGAATAAAAGCTTTGCCTAGGAAGAATATTAATTTTTCCATCTGTAAGATATATTCCAATTACTTATATTCTCCTGTAAACAACTTGATCCTAAACCAGCCCTTGAATTTAACAAACTCTCTACAGCTGATTTGCTGAAACGGTTATTTGCTTTGCCTGCCACCAGTCTCCATTTTCTGGAGCAAGGTATCACTGATAATATTTTAATTTCTTTTCTACAGAAGAGAAATGGATGCACACAGACAAACAACTGCAGTGAGTAGAAGAGGAAAAACACTTCATCTCTGTATTAAGGATTTGCATACTGGGTTTTATCTGTAACACCCACTGCAGTATTTTATCCCAGACTCTCAGATCACAAAAGACAGAGCAGACAGTGACTCACTGCAATTTCGGTTCTGCATGTAGTGTTTCACGTGTTCCAGTCAATTCTGATTCTGCCAAATAGCCTTCCTCAAGCACTTAAAAGTAAAGCATCTTCTCTAAGAGAGAGTTCCTATTCACATGCTGCCTTCATGAGAAAAGCTCCAGAGATGGAAGGGAATTTAGTCAATGTTTCACCTTTGTGTTGTAATGATTTAAGATTCAATTAATACTACATGGGGAGGCACTAGTTCTGAAACACCTGCCTTAGCGATAACCAGATGAAGACCTCCAAACTTGCTCCACTCCAAACAGCAACAGCCTGCCAAATGACAGCAGTTGTCAATATCGACCAACTGGAGGCTGCGTTTTCCGTTAAATCCTAGATCACTCTTTAAAGAGGATTCCCCATAAAACAGGAGGGGAAAGATATTTTTTTTAATTAAAAAAAAAAAAAAAAACATTTGACAGCTCTGAATTCTTTTAGCCAGAAGTCACAGCTCCTCCTCTGCACGCTTTGAAGGCTGGAGACTGGCAACACTCCTATCAGATCCTTTCAAAACCCTTGAAGGAAGAGATAAAGCCAAATAAAGAGTAACGCCACCCACAGAGACAGAGCTACTCTCTCACTAATCAATACACTGTGCGCACTAGAGAGAACAGCTTGAAGATAGATTTTGGGGCAAAAAGCTGGGCAGGGTGGGGGAAGAAGAACTGAGCAGCTGGTTTCACTGTGAGAAGAGCCAATAGGTTGGGGGTTTGGTTTGGTGTTTTTCTTTCCCTGCACCCCCACAAGAGAGGGGTTTCTTTGGATTAGTTTGGGTAGGATGAAGCTTCCCAGATGAACACAAAGTGCCTCAGAATTAAGACCATGGTTGTCTGAAATCTAGAGAGAAAGCTTTAGACTGGTGTGCCAGCCCAGTAATTAACAAAGTGAAAGACCTTCCTACCTTTTTAATGCCACAGAAACTATTTCAACCACAGAACAAGGAGCTGATTTTTTTTTAACCTTTATACCCCTTCTTCACACTCACATATCATGACCTTTTCGAACCACACTTAAAAGCTCGACCGAGTGCTCAGTGATACATAACTTCCATTTTAGTGAAACAATCCATCTGCTCCATGTGACTCAGAGCCTGCTTTAAGAATGCAATACTGTTTAGGCCAACGGTTGCACCGCACAAAGTGTTTTGTTCACATGCATTCCTTTGGGATGACAGAGCCTATCCACGGCCTGTAACGGTTGGGGCCTGTGGTTTTTTTCCCTCATCCGCTGAATGCTGCAGTGACTAAGCTGACAAAAATTCCTAGCCAATTATAAACCCACTTAAAGAGACAGGCAATCCCCCTGCAAGCTTCTCTTGCCATCCTATACGGGAAGTTTCTATACATAGAAAAACATCTCCTCCTCCCAAGGCCTGCATCGATATAAAAGACTTTCTCTGCACGCTCAAGACTTCAAACATGCTTCCTAAATGGCATCACTTCCCAAAACTATAACCTTTAATCATCCATACATATCCCTCACACATCAACCAGAAAAACAACAAAATAGGAGAAACAGACCCCTCAATTGAGCTATGTTAGTAAAAAGTTAGAGAAGCCATTAATAGAGGGACAATGAGTATGCTGGGAAGAGATGAGTCTTAACAGCTATAGAACACTGTTTATTAAGAAGGGAACAGTTAAGTGTCAATAAACCCAGTACGTTGCACCAAGGAAAAAAACACATCAGGAAGGTCACACTGGTATACAAACTAGAAGTTTGATCCACCTAAGAGCATAAGCTGAACTTTAAGTAGCAACAACCAAGAACTTCGAGTTGCCTCTCGAATCCCTCCAAACATGCAAATCAGCAACCAAATTACAAAAAGCACCAGCCTTTCCAAGAGGGATCCTCAAGTCATGTGCTGAATTCATTCTTGTCTACATTGTCAAGGGCTATACAAATGCATTCGGTAATTAGCCAGGGCATACAGAACTACAGTTTGGGCACGTAACTACAAGTTCACTTTGCCTAGCAAGAAACAGTAAACAAAAACAAAACAAAACAAAACAAAAACCCAAAAAATTGAATGGCATACAGTTTCTAGCTTTAAAAACCCAGGTTATGGGCACCTCAGACCCTTACCATTTCATGGTGGGCAAACTACTTGCTAGCTCATTTTTAGCCCTTGGCTGATAGCACATGCACATTCCATTCCAAATGCTGAAAACTTTGCTGGGGAGGGGGAGGAAGAGACAGTCGACAACTCAGGCTGAGTTCACCTCAGAAGAAAAAGGCAATTCAACATTCTGTATTAACATACTATTATCCGAGCATCTTTTTATTACAAGTTAATTCTCAGAGCCATAAACAGGCTTGAGAAGGAAATCACACTATTAGTGGGCAGGAAGGCTAAACAAAGGCTGTTTCATCACTGTTTAACACTGAAAAACTTGTTTGCCACATGAAAACAATTCATGAAAATGCTTAAGGACAATTCATTCCTACATTCATGTGTGTTTGGGGAAGGAAAAAAAGGAAAATGGTGCCTACTATTCGAAATTTTTAGAGGGCTTGATTCCTATCCAGGGCTGAAACTAAGTTTTTTTACCTTTAGTTCTTATGAAAAGTAGGCTGGCAAGTCCAGTGATTTTGCTCACACGCCCACCTCTAAACCTCCTTCAGCCCATTTCAGCCAAATTCAATTGCAGATCAGTCATCACAAAAGATGTATTTCTATACATTCCATGAAAATGGACAGCTGGGTGGAGGACAGATCTTTTTCAGGTCCCCACCAAGATAAAAAGACTATGGCTCAAGTTGAACCCTCGTTAGACATCCATGCAAGCATTAACTGTCAAAACAGAAATCCCCAGGAAAGCTAGCAACCCACCACAGGTCAGACTCCTTGTATGGACAAAAGCCACAAACAGAGAACTGCAGAAAATGCTAAGCCAGGCTGAGTTTACCTTGTGCCTGCGACATTTGCAAAAACACAGCTTGCTTCTGGTTTTACACTTGACATTTCCTTGACATTTTCCCTATAACGCTGCTAGCTATTCCCAGCTCCCACTTGTTTTGCAAATTCATCACAAAATTAAAGTCTTGTATCACATGTAATTAACTATCCAATACAACTGTCTATTCTATTAACAAACATTTGTCTAATATATATCAATAGGGCCTGGAAGTCCATGTTAAGCAGGTTAATCAAAGATTTGGTTCAAGTTTAGATGCACATGTAATTTCATAAATTTAACATGGCACTGCTGCACAGGAAGGTGAAACAAAAAATAATTCTCTAAACAACGCATCATCCTCAGTCTCCTCTAGAATGAAAGCAAGTCACTAAGAACAGCAGAAGTATTGCAAGTAAAACCAAAAGCATTCTGTTTCCAATCCTAGCTAGTGCCAGATTATCAAATTTCGGAAACATCACTAGCATATTGTACTTTTGAAAGTACCTTTAGGATGTTACTGAGGTTTTAAAGTACTTTTAAGTTTGAAATAAATCAGCAACATCTTAGAAACCCTCACTGATTGTAATCACAGACATCATCTTCCTATCTCCCTCAGGCCCCTTGGGCTACAAAGTCCATTCCCTTCTCCCATGAGCCTCCGTATAATGAGAGGTTAGACCAGGACTTCTTTTCAAGCACTACACATTAGAAGACTGCACACTGTACCCATGACAATCTAGTGATGCTTTTGTATCTTCTTGTAAGAAGGAGTGACATTGTTTTTCTTCCCTACACTTTACCAGAGAGCATCAGAGAAATTGAACTGAGAAATTAACATACATGCAACCCCATAAAACCAGAGAATGACTATTTCCTATAAGTGATCTCCAATTATATTTTTACAGTTGTTTTTCTGACAGTGAAGCAGTTGCTTGGCATGAGATAATTCAAATAAATCTATACTGTAGTAGCACTAAAGACTACTCAGGATTTCAAAGTTTCATGGGCAAAAATCTGAAGCCACAAAAGACAGGCATGGTGTGGATCCAGAAGGGCTTTCTGTCTAGCCAGGTTTCAATCACAGCATGTTTTTGTTTAATTGCAAGTATAAGATGCATTTACATAAAGCACAAAAAACTCTGCCTCCACTTCATAGCTTGAGCAAGTTCGTTGTGGGGTTAACTTTAGAACTGCTAATCCTCATTTCTTAAATCAGAATGGTCTCCATGCAAAATAGAGTTTATATTACTCAGAATAAATGGGCATATACATTTAACTACCCTGACTATCACTTACAAGGTATTGTACTTCCACTGAAATCATGGCAACACTTACTGTATCATTCTGCAACACATGGATTACCCCTCCCCGTGTTCAGAAACAATACCAAAAGAAAAGAAATAAATTCTCCCTGGTGAACATAAACACACCTCTAGACTGACAAAGATAAAGTCAAAGCAAGTGTAAAATACGATGTTTTGTAAGGAGAAAAGTGTGTGAGAGAGTGTGTGTGTACCTATGAGTAGAAAAGACACAGGGTATTTTCAAAAACCCTAAGAACACTTCTAACTTTTCTTATTCTTTATTCCAAAAAGTGGGGAAAAGGTCTAAATTTTTTAAAGGATTGTTAAAAGGTTTTTTTTTAACCCATGGCAAAGTGTCATTGATAGACCAAGTTAATTGCATCAAGTCTTTTAATACTAGAAAACAAAACTCCAAAATTTTAAGTCCTCTCAAAAACACTACACATCTCTAAGCCAAAAGTAACTAGGAAGCCAAGAAGAGTATTCAACATTAGCACTTAGTTTTTGGTAACTAGTGCAGGCTTCGAGATTCAAGATATTCTTCCCAGGTTATGGCATTTTGCAACAGAAGAAAGAAAAATGGCAAGTATACATTTGTTTAATTTTAGCCCTTTTCTCAGAATATAAACCACTGCTACAGTAATTAACTGCAGATTGGCCTAAACTGTTCTGTGGCCATTCCAGCTTACTAATTAAATATGCACTCACAGCCATAATAAAAATTCTGGGAAACCTCTGGCTGAAGAGCAGGCTTCTCAGGAGGGGAGCGAAAGTCAGGAAAAAACTTCATTCAGAACAAACACACTAACAAAATTTTTTTTAACATGCTCCAGATTTTTGTAACTCAGTGACACCAACGGCGCTTTTTACTTTTTTTTTTCCCGTACCCTTCTGTTTATTCCTTTCAGAATATGTTTATTTGCTGGAGAGTTTGCATACCAAACCAACCAAATGGACAAACAAACTGTCCATTTCAAAATACGTTCAGGTTTATATGATACTTTTTTTTTAACCCAACAAAGGTAGGATTGGCATTACACAGACTAGCTTCACTTAACATTATACAACATCAAATTTGTTTGCTAAAAGAGCAAAGCTTTTAAAGCATGTTGTCCTCTGCTAATATACACAATTTCTACAGTATTTCACAGGGTTTAAGGAAAAAAAAACACAAAAAAACTTAAAATGAAGCAGCAAACAGAAGAAAGCATGCAGATGTAATTTAAAGCAAAATAAGTGCAATTTGATTCGGCACCTCTGGCTCCCAACTTCTTCCTCTCTCTCTTCATAGTTCTCATCTACATAGTTCACATATGTTCAATATTTCTAAAGGACAGGGATATATAGTGAATACTGCTCAGAGAGGGGAAAACAAGAAGGAGAGAAGGGAAGAAAAAAAATCCCAGCACATGGTTTTCACCACTACTCTGCTGAATCAACAGGGAGCAGATTCCCAGATGGTGTACGCTGGTAAGTACTGCACAAGTCAATGAAGCTAAGTCAAACGATACCACTCAACTACATTATCTTTTGAGCTCCGTGTAAACAAACAGGAGCAGATTCCGAATATTTGTGAGAATACATCATGTTACTGTCTCCATATGTTTAAACATTTTAGTAGAAGGTACATATGGACCACTCTTCCCACTCACTGTCATTCTCTCCCTCCTGCTCCTCATTCCCCACATACACCGTATCTTTTCAGGCCACTGTCAAACCAATTCAAAAAGGAATAAGGATACATTTTCATTAAAAACATTTTGTGCTTAGCTGCCATCTGCTTCTTCATCAGCCTCCAAATCCTCACATGCCTTTTCCATGGTCTTCAGTTTCACGCATTCAGAAGCTGAAAGTTTTATTCTGTTACATTTGAAGCACAGTTTATGTTTTTCATAAACTGTTTGCAATTTGTTGCAATTGTTTTTCATGTCAAATTCACCTCTTTTGAGACAAGCGCTTAATGCTTATGGCCCTAATCCATGTTCTCTCTATAATGCCAATTTAAACCTACTTTTTTTTATGCCAGTGGCAAATCTAACCTTAAAAGGTCCCTCATGCACTTCAGATACCCACCTTCATTGTTTTTATGGGAAGCATGGCTATTTCATCCCCTTTGTGCACCACTGTAATCTGCTCCCTCAGAAAGCATGGACCCAGACTTCCAGACTGTGCTCTTGTCCTCTCACACAGAAGCTGCTATTGAAACTATTACCCCTTCATAATAGGAATTAACAGTCTGTCCTCCCCATAACCAGTCCCCTACTCTCTTTTATCTAAGTAGGAAAGGAAGGGTTTCAGCTAATTCTTGACAGTGAGCACATCCAACTTAACTGGGGGGTAGATGGAGAGCGAATGAATAATTAAGATGAAGTTAAAAAGAAAGGAAAAAACCACCCATATACCACAGATCTTATATATGGATCACTGCTAGTTTTGCTATTACTTTCCCACATAAACAGTTTGCCTAGTTCATGTCTTACGGCCTCAGCAAACACAGAAGTGTCTTAGGAAGTGTTAGCTGGACTTGTTCAAAAAAATGACACAAAGGTTATGGTAGACAAGGGATCCTAAACTTCCAGGCAGGCTTTCAAGGTTGTAATTTACATTCTGTTTCCGCAGGCTTACAAAGGCCTAGTGACTAAGGCAGCAGACCTTGAAACTTAATCATCAGCAAAAGGAATATAGAAAACAACACAAGTTTTCTTTACAGTAGACCAATAGACACGCAAAGCAAGCGTGTCATCAGAGACTAGTCTTTCAAGGGGTACAGCAGGAACAGTTTTTCTGGTTCTCACATCAATCACTGAGCAAGATGCAGGCGGCTTCCATAAACATTTCCAGCAGTCACAACTGCCAGAAAAAAAACAACAAAAACAAACAACAAAAGGCCATAATCTTATTTGTATGTCTGGACACTCAATTTTTATCTTTTCCATCTCTACCTGTGCCCCAAAGCACAACCACTGATGCAAACTACTTCAGTACTCTCCTTTTATCTTGAGGGATTCTTCTATGTGGACCTGAAACCCAAGTGAAGTACAGCTGGCATTTGATATGCCAAAAGAAAAGTAGGAGCAAGCCAGAGAGATGATAGCATGCCAAACCCAATGCAGCATGCTACAGCTCCAAAGCAAGAAAACTAGTAAGGCTGCTGCCTTGGGGCACTTGAAGGTGAAGGAATGTATACTACACAGAAACCAGGGCAACAAAACTGGCAGAGAAGCCACTGATGCTTTATGCAGAACCTTAAAAAAAACCAAAAAAAACCCAAACAAACAAACAAACAAAAAAAACCACCACCAAAAATGTTAAAAATTTTAAAAGTTACAGCTTTGCAGCTTGTTCTACTATAGAAATGTCAATGGATTATTCTAAGTCAAACTCAGCGTATCCTTCCCTCTCTCCTCCCTCCACCCTCAACATTGTTGCTGCACAAGTTACATTGAAGGAAGCACAGGGTTCTTCCTTTGTTTGTGAGCAAGAAAAAGAAGTAAAAAAACAATTTCCACTCAACAACAAAACTAAACAAAAGCCAGGCTACTTAAAGTACTTAACATTCCCACACATTTACCCACTAACTTCAGATCTTTCAGCATAAAACCTAAACAAGGACAAAAGAGATTTAATATACACTCCTCCACAGATCCAGAGCAAAGAAAAATAAAAAGGCATAAAGGAACTCTGAGTGCTAGACAGCACTTTCAGTTTAACATCACCGTGACGCACAAGGAGAATGTCAGGGTTAAATTAGATACTACACTAGGAAAATATTCCCTGGAAAATAACATAGGTGTCCTATCTCTACTGGTAGGAAAACGCAGATTGAAACACTCAGTAACTTAAAGGTCCTTGCTTCTATTCTTTTTCAGCTCTTGTGTAATTTGTGCTGCAAGAGTCCTCTCCAGAGCAGGAGTTTGCCAAAGCATCCAAGCAATCTAGCAGGAGATACAAAAAGCTTCCTTTCCAACAACTGCACATTTATACCTCCCTTGTTTTTCTTCAGAATGGGAGTACTTTTGGGTTGGTTTGTTTTGGTTTTTTTTTTAGATGAATGGCTGGCAAATTTAAAGCCTTCTTCCTCAAAGTCGGTGGCCTATCACAACAAACATTACATAGGTCCAACTTTCTCACTCTTTTTATTGATTAGAACTTGATAATTTCTTTATATGCTCTGAATCTTAAGATACTCTAATCCTACATTGTTTTTCCACAGTGTAATGTTCTTAACAAGCCTTTCAAGGCTCTTTTCCAATACCTGCTTTCTTCTTCACAATCTCCCACAAAGCAAGATGAAAGTATACAGGAAAAGAAAAAACATTATCTACACCCTTGCCTTGAAAGTGCTGCTACCACAGTATAACTATGACCTCATTTTATTTAAACAGATCTCTTCTCATGTGCATTTGGGATCCAAATTATTTTAACGTTCCCCTAGAAGTCAATAAGCTTTTCTTGCACATTACTTTTGTCTACTCCAAATAGCCAGAGCACACAACAGAAAGCAAGTAAGTTGTTCTATCTCATTAAATACACTCTAGTTACATCCATTCAAACTACTAAAGGCAATGAGGTTGCACAGGAATCACCTAGGTCACCCTCTGAAGACAACAGAGTTACACTCTTTTAATGAAGACATAAATTTGGCCTGCAGAAGCTCATAGGAACACATGGTAAGAAAGCAATGCAGCTCACTTCCCTCTCCTTGGACAAATCACAAAGTCTCCCAGTAACAGGCTGAGGGGTTTTCTTTTCTTTGTTTAAAAACACAACTTTATTTCCTGTAAGAAGTATTGATAAAAGCACAGGCCTACAAATGCCTTTTTTCAGAGATATTTTTGGCACGTGTTGACTGAAATTGCCCTACAAGGTACTTCCAGTTCTAATTGAACACGAGGGCTTAACAAACAACTGATGAGCCACTTTAGAACAAACAGTATCCCCAAATGAAGGTAATCTGAATATAGCCCTGTTCCTGTTTTCTCTCACACTGTGGTGTTTCCTATCATTATAGCAGCTTTGGTCAAGACTGCAAGTGGAATTTAGGAACTGTTCCTCCCAGTGACGACTGCTTGTAATTAAGCCCTACTGATACTGCAGGGCTCAGCTTTCGTAAAGTTACAGGATGAACTCAAAACGCCTGCCATGTAATCATGTTATTTGAGTAAACTATGTATTTGTTTACTCTATTTTTAAAAAGTGAGAAGAGATCAGGGTTTGCTTTTGCTAATACTTGCTATCAGAAACACATGAACCCCATCATGACAGGTAAGAACAAAACGGGCAAGGATAATTTCACCGAGAGTCAAGGTATCCATTGACTCTTTGACATTACAGACTGTACTGTAAAAACTGATTTCAGTAAAAAAGTTCTTATGTACAGAATTTACCATTACAGGAATTTCTAAACAAAGTCAAAGTAAGTCAAGTTAACAACTTCAGCACGGCAATGACTGGCACACATGTAACGTCACTTCAGCAAGGAGAAGGAGATGGCATTCGACAGCCACCTCCTGCCAAAGTCCTCAACGGAGGTAAAACTGGTTCCAGCTTTCCTATAATGGCTTTAGTTCTACACTTGCATCTTTTCCATGGAGAAGTAACCCAGAAAGTTTGCGGGGTTTTGGTTTTATTTTGTTGGTTGTTTTGGTTATTTAAATCAACTGAGATGATTCTTTACTGGGTGGGGAGGAATCTATTTGTGTGGTAACTGGATAACTCATTATGTGGACTACACGCAACTAGAATAAAAGTTTAAGTTGCTAAAGAGCTTAAAATAAAACCACACAATTAAACCTGTACTTCAGAAAGAGGTAACAAAACCACACTATCTACTCAAATCTTACTTTTCTGGCAGTGGTTGGTGGTCCAGCAGCGGTAGTTGTACTCATTGTTAATAGATGTCTTCTCACACAATGGCTTCTCTTCCATTGTTCCTGGACACAAGTCCCCACATTCCTTTGGAGGTTTATTCCCAACGATGTAGTTATTGGACACTGCATCTAGGATGAGAGACCAGTCCACTGTGGAGAGGTAACACAGGTCAGAGTTCTTCTCAATCCGTATGGCCCCGCGGGTTATGTTCCTCAAGTTGTGAAGCCCAATCTCTTTAAGATTTGTCATTTCAAATATAACCAAGGCATAGTTGTAGAAGAGGTTCCTCCCACGAATGACTGTGAGGTTGGGGAAGAGATCACTGAGGCTTTCCAAGCCTGCCACACGGAACAGCAGCAAATAGTCAGTTATGACAGTGAGCTTTGGGAAGCGGAAGTTGCGGTAATCCTCTGCTTTAGAGATGAGCAGAATTTGAAGGAAACCCTCAATTACCGTACAGTTCTCCAGGCGTTTCAGCTCATGAATATCATTGCGAATGTCAACATTTGGCCCACAAACTGAAAATGTAAAAGGAGAAAAGAAAGTTAGTAAATAAGGCATTTTTAAGTCTTTTGAAATTGGAATGCAAGTAGGATATTCTAATCGCCATAAAATTTTTAGCTCCTTAATTAGGTTGCAATGTTAAAATAGGAAATGGGTACTTGATTTACACGTACATTGAATATTCATCTCATTTAACCTATGACTATAAACACTACCAGGACCAGCACAGAGACGCAAGCTATCTATATTCTGCAACAGACAGAGAAACGTTGTTTTATTATTGCTGTTGAAAAGAGCTGCATTAGATTGAAGAACATAAAGATAAACCAAATGCATTTGCACACTCCATTTCAAATTACATCATGGCATGTGTGACCAAACCAGGGGTTCAGCCACATGACTTCAAACAAGTTTGGCAATATAGAAAGTGATCCACTGGTCATTATGCTACTAATTTACCACCCACCCCCTTAAGATACATGCACATAAAGGGGAACCCTTTCCAGAAAATTACAACTTATTTCTCAAATCACTCTTTCTTCCCAGGGTCACAAGCTAAACTAGCCCTAATTCTTGAATGCTAGCCTTGCAACAGATCAGCAACAACACAAAATCCATGGAAAGCTGGTCAGCACTTCCTCCACTGTGACTGGGAAGAAAAGAAAGTGTTTGGACTTGTAGCTAATGCACTGAATTCCTGCTTGCATGTTCCACTGAACCAAGTTTCACTGATTTTGGCACCAAGATATAAAAAAATTTGAGGTCTGAGAAACACAGGATAAATTTATTTATCAGAACACACAGCATTACAGTGAGGAATTTCCCTTGAAAACAGCAGACTGAACTCAATGCACTCTCAAGAAAACAATGACCAAAAGGATTATTCCCTAATAAATCTATATATTAGGTCTTTCCATATTAGACATGTATCACAATAAAAATTTTAAAGGGGCTGGAAGAGAAGTGTACTAATAATGTAATAATTAGACACACATGATGCACTTTGATGTAAAACAAAGAACTAGGGAGCACAGAGAGCTGCTGTTCTTGGAAACCCTCAGAGTTGGTCTTCTGTGGAAAACATGGAAAAAGGATTCCCCAGAATAGATAGTAAGTTGCTTGTAAGCAAAGTAAAATGCCAATTTATTTAAACAACCCAAAACTTAAATAAATCCCAAGCAATTCAATTTTGTGGAAAGGTTCTCTTTTTATGCATGCTAGGCTTAATTATTTTAACACCACCTTTTCCTCAGACACGGAAAAGGTCTAAACAAACACTGCAGCCAAAAAACTTAAATTCTACCCCAGACAAATTGTCCAGAGATTCAGAAATTGTGCTGACAATATAAGGCAGTCCTTCCATCCCACAACACTTATCTAAGGCTAATAACTTAAGCTAACAAAGGATCCCGAACACGAGCGCACTAAAACCACAGCAACTCTAATATCTGACAAGGACTTAAAGACTTTTAAGTCTTTAAAAGACTAAAGAACTTTCTTGTTAGAGGGACAACGTAGAAAAATAGGGTGAGATCTTTGTTAAGAAACATCTGTTTTCTACACAAACTATTACCTAATCTTCCTTCTGTAAAGATCCAAGCTGAAAGCAGAGGCTATTAAAATGTGACTTGCTGCACCAGAAGCAGCTATGTGCAAGAAAGTTCATTCCCTAAACCTTTAAAAAAAAAAAAAAAAAAAACACTAATAAACACCAAACCTGATGTACCAACAGTAACACTTGGCCATCGTGACCACTGAGACAGGAAATCCCCGTTTTAGTATATACTGACTACAGAACAATTGCATACTACTGCCTGGAATACGGGTCAAGGCTTTAACTTCAGGAAAACATTAAAGAAGGTGAATGGGTAGGCACTACCCAGATTTAGAAGCCAGATGGGAGAAGGGGAATGTTAAAGAACTCCAAGACAGTACATCTGATAAGAGATGTTCTGGTCATGTGCAGCAGAACTACGGGCTTGTCTCCTGAATCTGTAGGAAAGACAACCTCAATCCAGATTAAATTCCTTTAATAAACTGGTACCCACATCTTGCTTTCAACTTCTGAAATTTTCTTCTAAAGCAACCATCCCTCCACCCACCCTCAAGGGACAGTGCCCTCTGCCCAAAGCACAGCCCGACAGTAACATGAGTATATTTACATTTCAACATTGGGCTTCTCTTTTTTTAAAAAGGCAAGTTAGAACACACAATGTTTTTCCATTGAACTATTTTGTTTTCTGTCCCTACCTGCTGGCAGGACAAGGTGAACAGTATGGTTCCTGTTATGGCAAAGCAAAAGTAGCAAAATTTATTTTACTGCCATAAAATTTTAGAAAGCCTAACTGCTCCAAGCCCTTTATTTTGTTAAAGAAATAAAATTTGCACTTGCGCTGACATTTTGTAGGCAAGGTTCCAGAGTGATGGGTTTAAAAAACAGCTGAGTTACAATACCCTAAAGAACAATTTGTAAGAGAAATGGCAGCAACCATCAACTAAAGCATTATATATCTGCTCGTGCATCTATTCTGAGGCTGGGCTTTAAAAGTCATATTGCTTTTAGCTTTATGTTTGTTTCAGCTTGAAAGTTACTTAATTTTAGATATTTAATGCTTTTATAAATCAATGAGATTTCTAGAACTTTATGGCAAAAGTATGCACTCACTTGCCTCAATTATGAAACATCATCCCCTTAATACAGAAAAGGATAAAGTCCAGTGGGCTCTAATGTTAGAAATTGATTACAGATGAGCGTGCTGTTGACATTTTTGATTTAAGAACTTATTAGTTCATCTAGTGAGTTACGTTTTGCAGAACTTCATGCACGTAATGAGAACTGCAGAGACCCAAACATGAAATAGGACAAGGATCTTGGTCCATACTGATATTTGGAAAAAAAAAAAAAGTTCCAATTAAAACAGATTTTTTTAAAAGAAATTTTATTAAAGTTCACATTGTTCACAGAAGTTAATTATACCACAATACATCATCTTTTTCTCACGTTCTTCTTGCTACCCTGAAAAGGATTATATGAAAAACAAATTAATCAGAGCTCAAAGTCAACTACAATTTCCATCTGGCTGTGCTGTGTTTTCTTTGGATCTCATTTTAGAGAAAGCGTATAGGGACTTACAATATAAACTGGTCTGTCAGACACAATCAAGTGCACATAAAACGCTCTTCAGAGCATTTATATTCCATTTAACAGTTTTTTATATTCCAGCTTATCGAGCTTTTTAAATATGACTAGTACAACTTACCTTTGTTTCATGTTCAATTCAAAACTGGAAATTAACTACCATGTATTTATTTTGCTCACTAACACAAAATAAAAATGCAACATCTGTTTATTACCCTGCCCCAATAGTTTTGGGTAGATTATAAACACCCAGGATAATTACCAATAGGCAGATTCATGCTGTTTTCATTCAGCTGCTTACAGATTTCCAAGCCTTTCCTTAAACAGCCTACCATTTTTCAGACTTATTCTAAATTAAGCACCTAATTCTGAATGAGAAGTTAGTTCTTTAAAGAAATATATTTATTTGTTTAAAAACTAACTCCCCAATACAGTAAAATACCACAGAGAAGCAATGCATTCTTTACCTAGACGAACACAAATGCCTCCCTGGAAGCAGCACTTTAGTCCAAAGTACTGAGCTTCACCTACTATCCAACAAGAAGCCCATTTGTGCTCTTTTTTTCTGGAAGCATTCCGGGGCAAGCTGCAGGGCATGTAAATTTCCACAGATAACAGAAAAACCCACTCCACACTAAGGTGCTTCTGAGGACCTGCAGACCATTCCTAGTCAGAGGACAGATCCAAGCTGATCATGTAACCAAGATGGGGTCAATGAACTACCAGGAAAAATGATTGCACATAACAGGTTCATACGATTAGAGTAATTAACATGACCCGCAGTCTATTCCTTGATCTGGCAGAATCTCCTGGCAAGTCTCCTTTCTAAGTGCTGCTCCAGGCTGGGGCACCAAGGAGCTGAACAGAGGCTGTGAGCAAACATTGCACAGCACATGGGTAGTGAGTTGATTCTACTGAGTACACACAGATTGGGCAGACTAAAGCAAAGCTGTGTGTGACACAAAGAGCTCAGACTACAGTGATCCAGTAGTTTCTTCTCGACCTTAACTGTGATTTGCTAATGTTCATTTTAATCATAAAAAACCCCATTCTGACATGGAGAAGAACCTTGCCACCTTGAGAAACACCTGCTATTTAATCACCATCTACCATCAAATAATAATTTACTCCATGCAGCAGGTCTTTATTCTTTTTCTATATCCACTAGTTATTTCAGGTCACTAGCTACTCCTAAAAGGACTTGCCTGTTGCCCTTTAGTGTTTTGAAGGAAACCTTTTTGCAAAATGGCATGCTACGAAAGACAAATCAGCAGAAAGCCTGCTGTTCAACATTCAGCCTATAATATAACTTCTGCTTGCTACAGCATGTCACAGCTGTACATATATTCATAGCAGTTAATTCATTATCAATACTAAGGTGTTAGAGGGCAGGATTGACAGTTCACATTCACTGTTTTTAATAAGAGAAGAATTCATTTCCTACAAGAAAACATTTCATCATGGTATAGTTCTTGCTTCCAAATTTTGTATTCCTCCCAGTTACTCCACTTAGAAGTTCTAAAGAAACACAACTGTTTAGGTTTTTCTTGAATAAAATACACACCTTCACATTTTAAGCCTTGTCTTTGGCCCTTTACTGTTTCAGATAGTGTTAAAAGGTTGTACTACACTGAATGGTCTCAGTATCCTCTCAACTAGCCAGAAGTTGAAGATGGAGCAACCATCACCATCTGGCACTGTCAACACCAGAAAGTATGAGACAAAGCAGCACCAAGGCAGCTCTCAGTCATCAAGTCAATCCAGCACAACCTTTTCACAAGTCTAAGGCCTTTTCAACCTAAGTCGGTTCCAGCTGGGTCAGGCTTACCCTAGCAACAGAGACTTGTTCAGCCTGTGCAGTCATTTACCCCTCTCTGAAATGAGAATCAGGATCCTGCTTGCCATTAACATCTAACTAGCAACCTTGAAACGAACCCATTCACCTTTCTCCTGTTTTGTATATTCACAGTGTGCTACCAAAACAAGTTATGATCTCCCTTTGTTTCCCCTCTTCTGACTTCCCTTCTGTGAAAATTGTTTCCTTTAACTTCAGAGTAGAGACGCAAAGCTTTATCTTAAATGAGGAGCCTGGATACCTTCAGTTTTTCCATTTAAAAAAAAAAAAAAAAAAAAAAAACCACCATCCCCTTACACTGGTTGCTGAATGCAAGCGCTGAAGTTACGGAAGTTGATCTAATTCCATATCGTCTTCCTGCTCAGGGGTTAAAACACCCATTCTGAGGACAAATTCTGTGATCCACAAGGTTCAAGAGGGTTCTTTTAAGGGAGGGCATGAGGTTGCTCAACTTCTCATCTACCCTGAAATTTTGTACAGTGGTAACAAATACAGTATGTTACCATCAGCCCTGGAAGATTTCCTATACAAAGAAGGAACTACAAGGCTTAATAAAAAAAAAAAAATTGTGGCTAGTTCTACTTTTAGAGAGTAGCTTGCTCACACCACCACAAGAAAAATCTCACTTCGCCAATAATGGCTTTTTCTGAGCACACTCCACTTGAATGACAGGTCTGCTTTTCCAAACAGCTACTGCTACTATCTGGTCAGCTAAGAGCTGATGTTACTGAATACAGTAACATTGCTCTCTCCCAAACTCCTCTAATGAAAGAGGCTTGACCACATCATCCTTCAGTAATGTCAGCTCAGAGCTGTGGGTCTTTCTGGGAGATCAGCACACCTTCTGAACAGTGTTGTTATTTATTCCCAACATAGTCACTTCCTTTTCATCATGTGTTTTTTAGTTTTTATCTATGGCAAGTCGTTATTAAAAAAAAAGGGTCCAGAGCAACTACTGAATATGGCTGCAGTCCAGCAGCCCTCATCCCAGATCCACAGCATGCAGCACCCTTTTTAAGACAAGCATCTCCAGTGTTACCATCCCTCTCTCGTAACAACAAAGAACACGTTTACTGCATTGGGTAGATTTAGATCTGCATAACGTACAATGGTCTGCATATTGAGATGTTTACTATATACTGGATCAACTCAATAGAAGTGTTGTCTGGCACATTGGAAAAAACCCAATGGCTCAAAAAAATTCCTTGCAGACACTTGAAGGTTAAAGAACAACTTTGGCTGATGACAGCATCCTAATCTCCATGTTATCTGAAAAATTGGTTTGAATCAGGTTAGGAAGAAGTAACTAAACATACAATAAAGCCCGTCAGCAGATTTAAAAGGAGCTTCTTTTCTACACAACTGCAATTGCTCAGAAGAGAAGCAGAAGGACACATCAGTGGAAACAGAGAGGGAATACTCTGAAAATGTTATGCCCATACAGATTATAAACAGGGAAAAGTAAAACTTGACCTTAACCTCTCTCTTCATTCTTACTGCTAAGTATTTTGCTTAAGAAAACCATCAGGACTGTTACAGCCCTGAAGAAGAAAAATCTTTAAGTGTTCTTATTCAGTCATCGCTGAACAGAGAGGTACTGCAGTCCATGGCTTGGTCTTAAGCCTAGTTTGTTCCTGTAGTTTCACTCCAAGACTTAGAAGGCAAAAGTAGAAAGACTGAGAAGGAACTGATTAGCAACCACGATTTCCCTTCAAGCCCATGAAAAGTTTCAGCATAGTTGCACTATCTGCAGATGCAGGGAGAAAAAATTACTACAGAAGCCTAAGGATTCTTTAATTGCATACTATGCAAAGAAGAAATTAAATGTGGAGTTCACAGAAATCAGTGGTTGGAGAGACTGCTTATGACACTTTACATTAACACAGGATTCCACCACCCACTGAGCTCTTGGGTTTGCCTTCGTAGTGACACTATGAATGAAATGTATATTTTAGCATCTTTAATGTACTTACACAACCTCCCACTAAATTTCTGTACTCTCTAAGCTCACCTATCCAGCATGTGTCACATCAATCACTAGATCTCTTCCCGAGGAAGCCAGCTTCTGTACTGCCTCTTGGGAAGTCAGAACTGGTAACAAGGAGGGAACTAAATCTACACCACATGATTCATGCTGCCTCCCTAACCACTGAACTATTCCTCTTCATCAAATATGCTACATAAACTGCTTTACGTTTACCAAGATTTTATGAAGTTACATCTCGGGGGGGGGGGGGGGGGGGGGGGGAGATAAAAGGCACCCCACACCCCAGAAAACGTCAACCTTTTCAGCTTTTGCTAAGCAAGTCCATTATCAAATTTCAACATCTGTATTTCTAGCACTAGTACAACGCTGCCATCTTTGGCTTGCAAAACAATGAAACAGAATACTCAAACCCAAACAAAAACCAACTGTTTCCATTTGAATATGCTTGTTTACACATCTAAGGCCCAGGAAGAGGGCTTGGGGGTTTTCTTCATTTAATTAAAAGTTAAGCTTTTTAAAGGACAAAGCCAGACCACTGTGATCTTCTAAACACTCAAGGGACTGGAGATTATATTGCAACGTAGCTTGTAATTTCTGAGAAATATAGTCTATTATCATTAATTTACTTTGTGTCACTCATCACTCCTAACAACCTTTTACAGAATTCTTCTCTCCCAGATTTGGAAGGAAAGTGGTGTCACAAGAGGCCAATCAAATTTGGTGCAAATACCTTAAAAAGTAACTGTATTCCCCTTCTCCACACATGTTCTCGTTGTCTCCCAGAGCCCTTAGAAAAATACACACATCCTACTTCAATTTTCTCTTTTACCACTCTACTAACTATATATTTCAAATCCAAGGGCCACTGTGTTACCAAGCTGACCAGAACAAAACATTCACAAAAATAACACACAGAAGGACTACAACCCACATCACAAACTCAAACTAGCTCTGCCTTTTTGCTCTTGCAATTTCAGCTGTCATTGGCTAAAGATATCTCTGGCATTGCTGCTTTCCATGAACTTCATCCAACTTCCCCATAAGTTTACACAAAAAAAATTTCAGAATAAATCACATCTCTGTCCCTCACCTCACTTGCTTTCTCTCTGTCAACATTTTACTTTGAATGTTAACAGGAACAGCAGCTTAGCAAAAATGGAGCCAACAAAATGAACTGAATCCCTTTAATAATATTGATTGATGCCTTCTCTACACGGTTCACCAGAGCAAGCGGGTCGAGATTTAGCCTAGCTCACGTGAAAGCATCCTCATGACAAAGTCATCCCAAAATTGATCCTCTCTCACCAAGACTGCACTGACCCAGCACATCCCTCAGGGGTTCCTCTGAAGTCACATCTGTTACCCCCTACTACTGAAATAGCATAACATGAGTGGCTCAGTTGGCATGGATTTCTCATCGTCCTCATGGGTACATAGGGCAAAAATGGAGGAAGATACTGTGCAGCTAATAACATTGAAGTGGCTGAGCCCCAGAACCCCTGGCTATCAAAGCAAGTAAAAGTAGCACCAAACTTTTAACACTGATCTGTAGTGCCCAGGTTATGGACAATGCCTGCAAGATTCTCTGCCACTCAACCAGAGAAGAAGAAGAAAGATAAAAAGCTAACAGAAAGATCAAACCTACAGTAAATTTCTCACCCATTAATGCCCAGTATAAGTCAAACACTGAAAGCCATTGTTTGAGCATTATGGTTGGAGCTGAACACTCAAACCTCTGGCGAGATGCTTCTGTGTATTTACAAGGAAGGGAAAGCTGTTTGAAGCACCAGCTGAATGCAACTCCAGAATAATTCCATGAACTACATTGCAACACTTCAGAGTTACAGTATGGTCAAGTTTGCCAGCTTGTGAGAAAACTGACAAAGTCAAACAAACAAAAAAAAAAAAAACCTGCAGAAGAAAGCAGGTAATGCCTAAATCTCTAAAGATGAGCTCCATCCTCACAGGAAGAAAGACAGACTTCAAACCTTTGCACTCTTTCTTACCCTGCATTATCACTTTTCTGACAGCACCACAAAATGAGAGCATGCCATTCTACACAAAATACGCAACACAAGTGAGTAGATGCTGTGTTATGATCAATAACTATGAGAGTAAAATATTTTTTTAACTATGATACTAATGTTTAAACCTTATCCCAGTAGCTTCAGTCTAATGCCCACTAAAGCAAAAATGGAAGACTGAAATTACAAGCTGTTTATAACACTGAATTTATGTTTCAAAATCTGTGATGACAATAGAGCTTAACAGAAATCGTGTCTCCTGGGGACTGTTCTTCTCCACCTTTAAAAAAAAATATTTGTGTGCATTATTTTATTCATTTATTTTTAAAACAATTGTCTACACATCCAAGTGACTCAGCAACTGGCTGACAGAAACCTACGGGATATACACTTAGGTAGTCGGGATAACCAGCCAATTCTTCCAGAACGAAAATTCATCATGTGGCTGCGCTCAGCAACTCACATTTAGGGAGACTTCACTATGCTTTTAGCTGCCTGCCGAGTTGCCATCCTGCAGTAATCTAGGAAACCTGCCACTCTTTGAAGTTTGGGGGGATATTTTTTTTTTTTTTAATTTTTAACAAATGACCGGCCAGCCAGGCCAGATCATTTAGGCTTCATTAGAAGCAAATTGACAAAACAGTATCGTAACATATAATTGCATCCATAATGGTCAGCAAAAGGATTTAATAGAGAATTATCAGGAAGTTATACTTAGATCCACAGAAAAATTAGAAGTCTGATGCAATTACTCTTAACAATAAGCAACACATGGCCCTACTACCCTGTGCTAACCATCTCTTCTATGATGAAACACAGAAATCCTACATTCTCTGGCCTTCCGTAGTAATGTTTCTGTTTTAACAAACTGAACTAAGACTTCCATTAATCCCCTATTTCCACCTGAACAGAGATTTAAGATAGTGTAAAAAAAAAAAAAATATATATCTCATTGCACAGAAGAAAAAAAATAGTGCTATCAAACTTCTTATAACAGAACAGGGAGCCCTCCCACCCCTCCCTTCACATGGCAGCTACACAGCTTAAAATCACATAGGTCATGCCATAACCTGCTTTCTCAAGGCAGTTAAAACATGATCAACTTGCAATCCCCAAAAAGGGCTTTAAAGGTGTTCAGTTACATATATGCAGGTGCTGTGGGGCTTTCCAGTCATGAGCTAACCAGATTGAAAAAAGAACCTTCCTCTCCAAATACAAGGTAAAACACGTGGGTTGGCACCAGGGACAAGGTGACTAGTAGTTCAGGTCTTATCAATCAAAAACAGTTGCACCAGAACACAATTTAAGGCAAATATAAACCAAAGTAGCTATACCAGTAGGAGTTCTTACGTGAACCTGCTTTTCTGGCCAATTGGATGCGCTTTTGACTCACTTTTAATATCACAAACACAGCCCAAACAAGGAAAGTGCCCTCTATACTAGATAGTAGAACAGCAGCATTCACACACAGTATTTATTGTCTCAGAGGCATCACAGCACAATAACCGGGGTGGGGGCGAACAACCACAACCTCTGTGATACCAGTCAAGGTGAGTCTCACCACAAACAAAGCACACTTAATGCACACAGGTGAGAAGCAACCAGATAAACAGGGTTAAGCATGGAAAACTAGGCACAGTCAACTACCAGAACTCCAAGGTTTTCATTTCTCTGAAGATAAAGAAAAGCTTCCAATCCTAAGTATAGGGCTTTCAACTTATCTATGCAGATGATCTGTTCAGTAATTAATTGACATTCACTGTAAAATAGTGAAAATAAAAATAAATAAAAAGAATATGAAAACTAAATATACATCTTGTTAAAAAAAAGTGTCAACAGTGGTTTATTATTCCCAGTTGCTTGTCCACACTTGGCTTTTAAGTTCAGGGTGACATTTCAGCCCATACTCTCTCCATCTTACATTTATATACTGCCGAAGACATTGGATTTCCAACCCTACATACAGTTTTTAGACACTGCCTATAAGCACTGTGGGTGATGCACAATGTTATAATTCTGGTTAACAAAATGGTTTAGGTATTTAATCAGCCTAGCTGTACTGAGTTCTATTGCTTGGCAACTGCAATTATTGTCACAGTACCCACTTTTATTAGAAGAGGATTGGAATGGCAGAGCAAGCAGGAGAATTACTTTTCATCCTCTGGCAGGTACTTCTGGGAGAGCCTGGGATGCAAAAGGTTGCCCTAATGCATTTCTAACAAATCCACCCATGATAAAGCAGGGGGTTCAACTGGGTGAGAGAAATACAGCAACAGCACATTTCATTTAGCAACTCATCATCAGGGATTATCTATTCTGCTCCCTTCTGAGCCAAAACTGCAGGGAAGAGTGTTGGAAGAAAGGTATGCAAGAAGTTACAGGAGATGTGACTTAAAGGCAAACCAAAGAGCAATATCAAATCTGAATGCTTGAGACACTCCCAACTTTAGGACCCTCCCTTTACTGGGATCTGCAGCTGCACACACTTGTTCCAGTAGGTACATCTAGGCAAGGCCGAGATGGAGATCTTGGTCGTCATCATTATTTTTACCCTATACCTTGCATACACAACCCACTCCTAGCTAAAGATACAGCTGGAGAACATATACTTAAGCTGAATTTTGCCAACTCCCTGGTATTATTTCACTATTTGTTCTGGTCATGAAGATGACGACAGAAAAAATTACAAGAAATTTCAGCTAGAAAGAAGAGGTGGATAACATCAAGGACAGAAAAACAACCAAGTGAAAGAACAGAACAGTGGAATAGCTCTTAACTAATGCGATTCAATCACTAAGTTTCAGTTGTCACTTAAATACATAAACATAATATTCTGACACAAAATGAAAGTTAACTATTTCAGTTTGCCTTTATATTTCGGGGGGGGGAAAGTTGGTTGGTTTTTTTTAAGTTTATTGGGATTTATAACTACTGAACGATGCTGATTTTTCACTAAAAATGGCTTCTCTCTTCACTTGGTACTTTTGCCTGTTGAGCAAGTCTGTTTCTTCAGCAAACTGCTCTGTCTTTGTTAAAAAGTGTCCACTACTTACTATTTAAATTATTATAGTAAGTATATTTATAATTAACCTATGATAAGAAATTTTTCCTTAGAGAACTTACTAAAAATTACTTTAAACAATGAACCTTATCCACTGCAACAAGAGGAGGAGCTAGACAGAACAAGGGAAGCAAAAGAAACCACATGAACCCTGTAATACACTCTTAAATATATGAACCTGAATGACATATTCTTTAGTTTCATTGCATTCTGAAACTCCTTTATCTTGAGTAACAATACAGCCACTCTGTATTGTGCAAGACAGACAAAAAATATTACGTGATGTTCACTAGCTACCATCTCTCAGAGGGACCACCAACAGAAATAATTCTGCACATCTCCACAAAACAGAAACTGTTGTATGGGCAGAAGCTGCTCACAAGACTTCAGAATTAGGCTACAGGATCGCATCAAAGAAAATCTCTCTCTGGATCCAGACTACTTTAAACAAAGCTTTGGCAAGACCACTTCCTTTGGACAAAAGAAAGGTTTCACCAAGCTCTGAAATCCCAGACCTTATTATAGCATCCTGCTTCTCCCCCCGGCTAATGTATAGTAAAACCAGCTGCCAATCCTGTAAGGTAAAGGGAGAATCTAATCTCCGCTGCAAAGGATGTGCCACCACAGCCACACCACCCCCACCACCTCCCCCCCCAAAAAAAAAGTTCTTCTGCCTGTAGTTATGATTTGCCTGCCCAAACAACATTAAGTCACACCAGCCAAACAGCTCCTGCCAACATAAACTGCACCTATGGGGCGGATGTTCGATGGCATAACTACATGGGCTAACAGTGCCACATAGACATTTAAACACAGCTATACTGCAAAGCTTTAAACTAAGTCTGATCTGAGAAATAAAAACATAAATTAACAGAACAGAAAAGAGCATAGGTAAAAAGGATCTGAACAGGAAGACATATTAAAAAAAAAAACCAAAACAAAACACAAAACTCTTTTCCAGCTGCTAGCTTGAAGGCAAAAATCATCTGGAGAGTACAGCTGATGGACAGTCCTTGGCCTTGCCTCACTTGTCTGACAGCTCTACTGGCCTCTCATTGCTGTTGTGACAGAAAACCATGGTATTTGTGCAAGGCTAGCTGGTTGCATGTTAAGAAAACATACCTGAGCAGACTGTGCTTTACTTTACCACATGCCAGCCAGCTTCATTCAACACTAGATTCAGAAACCAGGACTTAGTCTCCTTATTTCCTCCACAGTTAACCAGCAATTTAGGACACTGAGAAGTCGTGAATTCACAAACTGCCCCCAGATCTGTGAAAGGTCACATACTGTCTTTAACAGAAAATTTTCTAGTCTGCTTTGGAAAAGGCAACCGCCCAAAAAAGGGAGTCCACCAGTGTCAGGAACAACTGCATTGGGTAGCACCACAGCCACAGCCATCTCTGGTGTCCTCTGTGGACGATAAAAGCAGACTTGTCCCCATCAACATCTTCCCTTCCCATACTCAGACTGCCAGGAGACATCTACCTGCCCTTCCTTCTCGCTCTCTTTTTGCTCTCTACTTGCCCAAGACACTGGCTCACCTTGACACAGCCAACAGCTGCCACAGTGTAAAATGCTTCTGTGCACCCCTGCATTAGGCCTGATAAAAGTCACACGTTAGTGTCCAAGCTGCTCCAGTTCTGCCCAGCATCTTTGCAAAAGCCCATACCTATTAGCCACCTCAGCTGAGGCAAAGCTGCAAACTAGAAAGTCAACATAAAGACATGCTTCCAAGCTACATTTGGTACAGAGGACATAGGAAGACAGTATTCTGTAAACAACACTGAAGGGTCATGGTTTAGTCTCAATTCAGATACCTAAAGTTGAGTTAAACCAAAGAAGAAAATAAAAAACAGCACAGGCAAATCAGAACAGAACTAAAGTGCTGAAGTCACTTCAGTTATGCTGAAGTCTAAACGATCTCGTTTCCAACCCAAGTCACATTTTGATATTCCTCGCCAAATTAATCCAAAAATCCCAACTAAGACAACTTGTGCAGGAAAAGGGAAAAAAAAAGAAAAAACGGTAGTCTAAAGTAACACACAGGTCAGCGTTCCTCTTTAAAATGCAACACATGGAATAGCCTCTACTCAAAAGAAGCTTATAAACAGAACAGATAAAAACAAAGAATTAAAAAAAAAAAAAAAAAAAGACTCCAAAGCAATCCTTTTTTTGGTGTGAATATGTACACCCCCATGCTGGGGGAGGTGAGCAAGAGACAGGGAGGGGTCTTTGTGGAGATGGTTAACTTACAACAAAAAGAGAGTAGCTAGTGAACAGATCAAGTGAGCTCCAGTCCTATTAACCCGTCCAAAGGATGACATTTTATCTGAAAGGCTAGTCAAAAGGAAGTAACGAAGAAGATATCCATTAAAAAACAAAAAGCAGGTCTGAGCACAGAGCCAGCAACAAGACTGCACCAAAACTTACAAATGAAGTGTAAAACTTCAGACTTTGTAGTCCTGCTGCCAAGGAATTATTTACCACATGACAATCAATATTACAATACACACAGAGTTATGTATTTTTATCTCAACCTCTATTTGACCCAGTGGGAGCTACAGACACTTTCTCACACTAATTCACATTCTTCAAGGACAGTAAAGATGGGGGGGGAGGAGTTGGAAGCATTTCAGGTTCTGTCTCCTTTCAGCCCATTTCCACTAAATGGTACCAAAACTATCTTAAGAGAAACAGTTCAGAAGAGATTTGTGCTTCTTGAGCACCTGATCAGTAAAGCAAAATACTTCAGGATCACAGCAAGAGGCTTCATTCATGCAATAAGCCAAGCCCCTCATTGTGCTGTAAGTCCTTTCAAGTCCTTGCCCTTCCTTCATTGCATCAAAAGCAAAGCATCTTTTAAAAATTCCTCTGAAAGGCCTGATCAAGTGCCTAAACTTCCAAGATCTATTCTCTATAGCCTTGAGCAAGAGTGACAGGAGATAAAACTTTTCTCCTCAATGGCTGCTTTTAAGTTTAATAAATAAATAAATAAATAAATAAATAAATAAATAAAAAGACAGCCATCAGTACTAGACCTTTTGCAAATTTGGAAACTGCCAATCAGGAAACAGGGAAGGGGGGGGAAGGCAGTGGAGAGAGGAAGAGGTTTGATTTTCAGACAATCAATTTGAAAAATCCTTACTTCAGTGAAGTGGTAAATAAGCAATTTCAGACATTTTCGACATCTTGTGTTACCTTCTGAAACATAACAAAGCTAAAGGGAAAAGGGTTAATTATATCCCTTACGCTCCAGAGTATTTCAGCAGGCTACGCATTACATTCTTCTGAAGGGCAAGTTGTTATTTTATTTATTGTTTAAAACACAAGCATAAACACAAAGTGTCCAACGCTAACGTGGCGATTACCAGTTTCACTAAAACAAAGAAATAGAGGGCTGCAGGCTTTCTGCTGCTATAAAACATTTAAACCTATTCTGTTTCTCTGACATTTTTTTCCCTCACTCTTCTCTGATACAGATCACAAAAACAACTAAGACATCTGACATACAGGAGAACATCCTGCTGATTAAAAACAAGAGCACATTACTCTTGAGAGGATACAAAGCACCACTTCCTAATGCACTCTACTTTGTCAGCACAACAGGCTTCTTGTCATTTCAAAGGGAAACCGGTCATATTGACTTTTCAAAAACACAAGTATTATAAAAATATTATGCATTTAATTGGTTTAACAAAGTGCTTTTGTACCAGGACATATCAACACACATCCTACAAGACAAAGTATAAGGTATCAAGATGTGGCTTTAAGTATTTGAAGATTCTCTGCAAGCGACAGCTTTGAGAACTGCCATGATCACTCCTGATAAAGCTCTCTTGCAGCTCCTACAACCCTCAGTAAGACTGAGACATGTCTTTTAAGTGTGGCAACTCTTACTCCTGAATTCACAACACCCTGAAGAAACATCATACTTTTCTAAAAGCTAGTGTCCTTTCCACGCTTCACCAAATTTCAACCATGCAACTCAGTGCTCCATGTTTGCTCAACTTTTTCTAGAGGAAAGCTCTTCACACCCTCTCAGAGCAATTTATTTCTCTAGTTGTTCTCTTGCAAAAGCCAGACCAACTGAATCAGCTTTTCTGAATGTGAAAACCACACACCTAGCCTGTCAAAAAGCCTGGAAGATTTTTTTTCCCTGTTTTGTTTATAAATTTGAAAACCAAGCTGTTCTTGGACAGCAACATCAACCATCTCTTTTTTCCCCTTTTCGGTTTTCTACGATCCTAAATATGGCAACATTGGGAAAAGCTTGTACACACTTTCCAAGGAAAAAGTATATTTCTCCTAGTTCTTTACTTCTGTTTTAACACAGCATATCAGAGTGCACATCCATGACAAGTTTCAACAGTTCGAAGACCATCTGCATAGTCGTAAGACAGAACACAGATTGTTATTTTGCCTTCTAAAACACCACTTAAGAAAAATTCTTTAAAATCAAATTTTCATGAGGGATGCAACAAACAGAGGAGAAGGGACAGCCTTACCTCACACCTCCTCTTATTCCTCCAGGGACTAAACTAAGTTTTCTCTTCCTAAAGCGATACTTCAAGGCTTTTTTATAGCTTGCTTCCAAATAGAACTCACAACTATATATCCTCCCTTTAATTTCTTCCAACGAATCCCCTTTCAGCAGAATTTACTCTCACATATACAACATGGGCAGTCTAGTAATGTAACTTAATAGTTCCTAACAAAAAAAGTTTTGCTAACAGTAAGTTCGGGGGGGGGGGGGGGGGGGGGGGGGGGGGGGGGGGGGGGGGGGGGGGGGGAGAAATTTTAAATCTTACCTGCACATGTTACCACAATGTTTCTAACTAGTATCTGTCAAGAGAGCACTAATCCCATTTCATGACAAGGAAAGAACAAAGCTGCAGAATGATAAGATCAAGGATTCATCAAAAGGTAATCGCAAACAATAACCGAGATACGCAAAATTTTCTCCATCACGCAACACTGCTGTCCCTACATCCCATTCTCTGTCACTGTGCAGTCTGACATTCATTCTGCAGTCACACTGCAAAAGAGTAGGAGACTTCCACAGTAAATGGTACCTGGGAGCAAAGGGATTTCAAGGTAAAATCTTCTGAGCTAAGTGACAGAAACACAGGTCGATGAGATCTCCAGTACTGAGGAGACTAATGAAAAGTTTAATCTTAAGCTTCTACCAGTAGCCACTTAACAAACCTCTTCCCCCCAACCCTGCTGAAGAGTGTATTTTAGTGCCCAGATTATCATTACTTCTACACAATTTAGCTAGCCAGCCCTTCACGCTTTCTTCAAAGCCTCCCATCTCAAGACACACACCTGTTCTCACTATAGACATTTTTGTACTAACATCCAGGGCAGCACTGAATTACTTTAGACAGAGTCACTTCCACATTCCACCCCCAAACCCCCCTCCAAGAAGTCATCAGTCACTCTTGGCTTTCACACTTCAGTAATTTTGGAATCAACAGGAAATGGAGATCAATTGTGATTTTACTAACTCAATAATGACTCATCCCTCAACTCCCTTAGCCTTCAAATTCATCTGTGAAGAGACGTGATAGCAAGGCCAAATTAAAAATAGCAGATCTGGCTCGCACACAATTAACACTCACTTGTCCATCAGATTTGCCATGGATTGCGACATATTCAGGCATCTTGAGATATCACCACATTATGACCATCTTTCTTATCTCCCTGTCAGATTCCAAACACAGTTACAATTTGGCTTTCTGAGCTTAACCAGGAAGAATAATCAATAAATAAAATTCATTACATAAACCCAAACTGCATTCTATAACATCCGTCACTCAATTTGAACACACCTAAATAAGAGTTAGCTCTGCCCACCAGTGCCCCTAGCTAGTGACAACGAATCTTCTATTCTTTGTATGATGAGAATACTCCCAAATCATTATTCTTTCTGCTTACATAACCTAGAAGCCAAAAAAAAAAAAAAAACCCCACATTTGCATGACATTAAAAGTCAATAAAAAACAATTATTTCATTTACAAAAATAGAAAATCATTTTATATAAACCACTTAAATGCATTCTTCTAAAAATAATTACAAATCTAACGTGAAATTATAACAGCATATATTAGGGAAAATGCCTACTGTAATTTAAATAAAATAAAAATAGTAAGCATATAATTTACACAAAAAAAGTTTCGACTGGTGAATTTACTGTTCAGTGCTCTCTTGGAGCCACCCTTTGTTGAAATGCTAAGATAGCTTTTACATTCAACAGCTATTTCTGCAAGTGCCTCATTTCAGTTTACTCTAATGGTTCAGTTCAACAAGCACTTAATCCCAAATTAAAAAGGACTCCTGCATAGAAACCTGTGAAACAGTCAGTGGGCAAGATCTATTAGCTCTAAACTTTTGATAAACAATTACAAACTATTTTTTCTGTTGATGTTTTTTTAAATCATGCCTGTCCATCATACTTCAAGTTTTAATTAAGTCTCAAAATTCAGATCTTATGCATTTCAATTAAAATTCCATTTTCCATCCAAACAAAAAAATAACACAAATGAGAAGTAATCTACCAGAAAATACGTTATTTGCCATTCTGTCACTTAAAAATGTGAAAATTAAGGATCTGAGTAAATGTATCCAAAGCATCTAATTATTTACATGAATGTATAGAAACGGCAAGCACTACTCATTGGCAAAAAAGGCTGTACTTTCCAAAATGGTTGTATTTGCGAATCAAGGTGTTCTAACAGCTGTCAGCCAATAAAAAAAAATCCAGCTAAAAATATGCAAAATGAGATTAAAACTGTGTATTTAAAGCAAGCTCTTCCTGCTTGCTGTTTTAAGTCATTATGAAAATCACTCACTCCATCTCATTAAAAGAAAAAAATTCTAATATGCTTGTAGTGCTCCGAGGCCTTGATACCAAAGAAGAAATAAACTTTGGAGGACAAATTGGACCAAAATTCATGACATTTCCACCAGAAGGTTATGAAGCTACATAGAGTTGTAGTGCCCAGTGGAAGCATCAGAATTGTTTTTAATTCTGTAAAACTATTATATTCATCAAGCACTCAGTCTACAACTTTTGCTGAGGGCACGTCTTTGCTAAATAAACAAAATCCCCATATTTCAACAGAAATAATTCAGCTACTTTGAGAAGATGGCTGGATGGCAACACACTAATCCTAATGTTAAGATTCACAGCCATTTCAGCAAGAAGCCCCTGCCTTTGCTGGCAGCCGCCCTTGCCAGCAAGGGGTGAGCTGCGATGCTGCACCTCAGAGCCGATACAGAGAGACTTTTTCCTCCACATACCAAATGCTCCCTAACCTGGAGGAAGTAGTTTCTCTTCCAGTCCCAGAGTCCTGCACGGCTAAGTCTCTGAAACCCACCTTTCATGGTACAGACACGAAAAGCAGAGAGTACTGCTTGCTTGAGAACTGTGCTAAAGCAACCATTTGATTTGCTCCTCCCTCACCTCGTTCTGAACCACACAATCCCATCCCCTCAGGCTCTCATCACGCCCTTCCATGAGCCAGTGTAACTCGCTAGTTAAGTCAGCTGAGAGGAAAATGAACTCTTCCACCCCTGAACATCTCAGCAGTTATGATTGTGCACAACATCCCATGGACCCACAGCCTGAAACTATGTTCATCGCTTTCTGGCCACCAGGCTTGACACCAACAAAACCAGCCTTGCAGTCATGCTCTTCTTCAACCAAGACGTCAAGGAGCCATGTAGCGAGCATATGACACCATCAAAAGGCTGAGCGCTGATGGAGACGGAGAAGAGAGGGGCATACCCAACCAGGGTACGCAGGCATCTTAAAGGGAACATTCCTCCCTCCCCCTGCAAAAATCTTTGGACATGACAATTATATCCTCAGCCCCTCTGCTCTTCACTTCTCCCCCACCCACTTCCCCCTATTAAACGGGATTCATATCTTCTCATCTCACCAGGTCTAGGGGAAGCTGCGAGGGTGTTAAAGATGAACTCAAGGCAGGAGACACTGTGAGCAGTGACAGTCATCCTGAGGTCAGAACAGTATTTTGATACCACAGTAAACAAGGCCTGTGGCCACACACGCAACAAGCAAGAAACACCAAATAGCTGCACGCTTCTGTGAGCGGTTGCTCCTGAAGAATGAAGAGAAGTCCTATGGAACAAGTGGACAGCATCACAGCACATCCTCATAGGGAGGCCAAACCATGCTCAACCAACCATAACTTTTGTTTCATTCTAACTGCATGTGACACCAGGTAATCTTAACAGTCACTTGTGAAGATCTGGGGTTTATTTTCAGTGTAATATACCATCTCCTTATAAGCTACCTGATTCCAACACCCCCATCCTCATACTTCTGCTAAGAGTACAGTCTTCGAACACCTCACAACGCACAGCTTCCCAGCGAAAGTGCCTTCGCCTGGATGACAGAGTCACACGAGCATCTGAAGTCAGGTTAGTGTTCTAAAAACAAAGCCCTTGAACCAACCCTCAAGGATAGCATTTCTCTGTATTTTACAAATGGGGAAGGAAATACAAACACCCAGAGGAGGAATACAGTTTCTTCCCAACCCTTGCATACTGTCAGCTTCTGAAGCATGAGATGTGATCACTCCCTATTTTAGCATGCATGACTACCAATGTTGTTGCTCACAAAAATTATCCGGTCCCTTTTTAAAATCCAGTTAGAGTATTTAACTTCAGGCTTTTCTACCCAACTAGTGGGTGGACAGAGCTGAATGCACGATTAACAACATCTTGCTATGCTTTATTTGCTATTCATAAAAAAAAAAAAAAAAAAAAGAGACCCTTCCTCTCAATTTATACTTGTCAGATCAGTATTTAAACAACGCCAAATCTGGAAAGAAAAACAAATGTGAACACAACTGTGCAGCATTATGATACAACATCTGATTCCCGCATTCCAACTGTCTCGCTCTCAAACACTGCAATGTATTGCGAGTAAATTTAAAAATAAAGTCACTGATATCAACTACAAAAACACCACGAAAATCCTCAGACAATGTTGGCTTAGCCAGTGGAAGGTGTAATTCTTGTCTTCTTACTATCACTTTCTTTCATGAAAAATACTGGAAATATCTTTTTGCCAGGTTAACCAACTTCAACTTCAATCTTGCTGACATTTATTAAGTATAGCTGAATAATTCCATTCATATGCAAATTGTATAATAAGCCATGAGTAGCAGCACTTGCAGAGCCTCCCTCACAGAGATGAGCATTTACTCTCCCCAAGTCTAATCTGCAGTGACGTATCTGAAATGAAACAAGGCCCAAAAGGTACAGCTCCAACAATTTACAGAAGGCATATTTTCAGCCTTGATGTTGTTTTTTTCTTTTACTTTGTGGGGTATTTTTAAATATTAAAGAGATGAAAGAACCGAGAACTGAGGTTGCATCTGTTGCCATCACAATTTAACCACAGTCCATGTATTTATACAGTGGAATCTCCAAAATAACACTGCATCTGTTAAGATGACAGTGTTTTTCCATGGGCTGTGCTGTGTTATAGCAGAGTTACTCAAAAGCTATTGCTTTTGAAGTGCTGATTGCGATCCACCCCGAATTCTTTTTGTAATCTTCCTCAAATGCGTTGAATTGTAAAGCTATTGTTTCTCAGTATGGCTCATGAACAACAAAACCCTAATGCACCTCATCAGCGGGCATTTGGCACTAAAGCCTTACAGCTAATGCAACATGTTTATTTAAACAATGAACTACCAAAAGAGATACATAAAACACAAACCATCTAAAAACAAATGTCCATTTCACATGTGTTTCTGCTGAAGTCCAGAAGCACTGCCACATACCCACACACTCAAATAGATTTCTCTGTCTGTACCTTATTTCTGTAGGATAACAAATGAACCAACTTGAAAGGACCTTTGTTCATTCACTGGTAACGCTGGCCACATTTTAGAACCACAACCCACCAAAGCATATATACAAGCTTTAATTTTAAAAGAGACTCTCATAACCTAATTTAAGTATTAAACACATATTACACGCCTCTTGTTGAGACACAGTATCAATGAAAATTATTTGTCCACGTGGTCAGCCTACTCGAATGTGACAAAAATAGAAACATTTTATTAGCACACGTACAAAAAAGGAAACAGAAACAAACAATCAAAACCTTCAGTCACTCCCAGACAGGACCCAGGTAGGCTCATGTCACAGTCTCAAACCAAGCCAAGTCTCGAGTTCGGAACAACAAATGTGCTCTTCTCTTTTCTTACACCCCATTTTTGCTCTTTTGTACAGTGACAACTGCACAGACTCAACCTCCATCACGGGTGTAGCCACTGGAAGAGCTGCCAAGGGAATATCAACATAACTTATTAAAACAAAATCTACATATCCAAGGTGTACGAGCAACAGGACTAACAGACCCTTTGACTTTCGGCATCCTCCTCCACACACAAATGGTCATACATCCTACTGGTTTGCAACTTCCCTTTCCCCAGTCACAGTACCTCTCAGGTCCGAGGAAGAAGAGAAAAGTACACACAGTAACAACAACTTATATGCATCTGAACACAGTTGGATGTTCACTCCCCCCATACTTCCCAGGACACATGGCATTTGCAAGGCACCAATAAAATGTACATCCATCTCAAAAAAAAAAAAAGAAAAAAAAAAAAGAAAAAAGAAAAGAAGAAAAAAGAAAAAAAAGCTTCAGCTACAATAAACTGAAAAGATGTTAACTGCAGTCAATACAGAACCACAAGCTGCTTCCACCTGCTGGGGATCCAGAACAACCAGAGAGAAGCAGCAGCTAAAAATCCCATCGTGGCAGCCAGACACCATTGCAATTCTAGTGGGCTCCCCACTCCATCCCAATGGGTCTGTGAACTCTTAACACAGTCTGCGCCATCATCATGTTAAGTGTCTCAATGTTCTCAGCTAAAAGAAGGGTAGAGCCACCTGAAAGCTTAACAAGAACAATCCACACTATTTAATTCCATCAGTATTTTGGAGAACAAACTAAATCCCCGGTGGGATACATGAAATTTGACTAGAGAAGACAACAGTAACAATTTAACTACATATCAAAAGCCCCTGGAGAAAGCAACAAAAACACCACAGTAAAAGTAATTTCTGCACTGGCAAAGAGCACAGAGGATAGGACAAACAAGGTATTTCCATTGCCATTTCAACTCGAACACTACAGCCAAATGTTACTCTAAGGTCAGCTGAGCAGTGCAAATACATGATTGCTCCTACAGTGCAGTGCCAGTGCCTTCACTCCTCCCGCAAGGTGTCTGCAATGTGCTTTTAAGCCTTTCAAGGTACATACTACTCTCTCACAGAAGGACCCGAGGGGATGTGACAAGAGCGGCAGGGAAGCAAAATGTACTATCTGTAGAAGGACAAAACGCGGAGAGAACTCTAAACTGGAGCCAACGCAAATAATGAGGAAACCACCCCAGTGAGATCCAGGGATAAAGCCCTTCCAAAGTGCAAGCCAATTCTCTTTTAAAAGTTTGGTTATAGACTGTTTCTAGGAGCAGCTGTCATCAGACCCTTCTCCAAAATGCTGTACCCACTCAATTAATACTTCAGATTTGAACTATCCATCTCTATAAGAAGACCTTCCACTTTCAGAAAAACTTCTGATTATTTTTGAGGGCTGCTCTATCACACTTTATTTTAGGATTTTTTCTATACCATAAACTACTTTGGGAGCTTACTTCTCAAGTATAATGAGCTACCTGTCTACTAAATCAGGAAAACCAGCACTGTGTCAATTTTTTACATCCAAGAGCTCTGGAATTATCTTTCCCCACCAATAACCTTTTCCAAACACAACAGTTCAGCTCTTGTGAAGTCTTCCTCTGCATATGTATCACGATCCATAAGCACACCAGATACAGTGTCCTACGAAGTATAAGGGAAAACCTCCTATCACCTTGCTAAAACACCTCTTACAAACCCACAGCAATGCTAACAAAAGAGAGTACATAAAACAATGTGATGCTATCCTAGCCTTACCAACACACAGCTACTAGCAGACCCTTTCAACTGCTGTATTTACAGAAGTTTCATCCCATAAATACTCTCCACGTTTCAGCAGAAGTGTGTATATAACTAAATACAAAGTGAGCACCTTAGTCCTCCCTGCCACTTCATCTCATCTGTCTTACATAAGAACTGCCACTATAACACAGTTTGAAGATAATGATGTACTCCATACTTGAGAATCACACATTCAGCTGCAGCTACCTACTGTATTCCAGTAGTAACAAATGGAAGAGATACTTCAAAGAGCACATTATCCCAGCTCTAATTTATGCATGCTCCCTCTTACCATCAAGCCATTTATTTTAAACCTGTCAGATATACTTGTAATGTAGCAACATGAATAATTTAAAAAGTAATCTGTATAAACCAAGTTTATAAACTTAACAGCAGGTACAGTACCTTTCATTCAAGCAGACTGCTCTCTGATAAAGTACAAGGGATCTTTGACTACTTCAGCATGTATTCATTTCATGCATTCTGAACTTCAAAAAAGTCTTCTTTCCTGCCTCCAATCAAACCCTCCGCTATTTGAACAGTATTGTATAAGTAGCCGACTTAAATGAGTAGTGTACTAATTTGTGAACTGTTCATATTGAAGGAAAAAACTACAAAGCTTCCGGAAACAATCAGTAAAAATGACCCAACACCCATTCAACAGCAGGAAAAAAACCCACACATGTAAAGTTTGCCTCTATCATTAAGAACTCTAATATTCTCTGCATTTGCCTGATGTTATCACATTCTGACACTGCTCCCCCCTCCATGGGGAGAGGGGATGTTCAGCAAAGAACTCCAAGAAAAGTCCACCTGTTAAGTGAAAGTGTTTTGATCAGAGTTGATGCCCACACTTCCAAGTAAACAGAGCTATCTTTACAGCATGTAATGGCACCAATAAGAGGTCTGCAGATAACATTCGTCCTGACTAGTCACAGAGCTATTTCAATAATATGCACCTCACTGGCAACACATCGCAAACAAACTCATTAGGTCATTGGACTTGCCCCAAACACACACCTTCACAAACTGAGTATTCACAAAAGCAGGACACACACCTATTTTATAAACTATTACAGTAAAGCACATACATGTGCAGTTCACCCATTTCCTGCTTAAAAAATTTCTTATTTGTTAAAAAAAAAAAAAAAAAAAGGTACATTATAAAGTGTAACAGCATAGCATAAAGTTCTTAAAGCACAACCTGGTTAGCACTTCTCTTCAGTGACAACCTCAACGTGAATTATTGCTCCAAGTTATTACTAAAATGACTTTGTGTTGCTACAAAAGCATACATTTGCTGTTCTACCAAAATATTTACTAAGTGGATTTGTTCCTCTGGAGGAATAATCTTAGTACTTTATTGGGGTGTAAGGTCCCTTCTCACTGGGTAGGTCAAAGACAACAGTCTTGTTTAAAAAAAAAAAAACAAAAAAAAAACAAAAAAAACCCACACCCCTATCTGGGGAGTCACTGAAACACACAGATGCTTATTTCTGCTCATACCACCAAGCTTACCAAGAAAGGAACAGAATCATAGGAAATGTACACATCTGGGTATTCCAAAATTAATAAATAAATAAAATTATATGACATTAAAGCTTACAAGTCATACACAAATCAATTTGTAAATAACTAACAAATTTGCTTTTCAGCACATTTTAAGTTATCTTGTGCCACAACAGCAACTTCTTGAGGATATCAACATTGAAGAAGTTAATTGGTGTCTCAGAAGATATCCTAAGGGAATTGCTCATATTTAGCATTTGTAAAGGTTAAAAAGAAAAACTTTCAGTGATAAATGCAAGTTAAACCTTCACAATACACCACCATGCTAACACCAGTTTTGCCAGAATGCATCTCCTTAATTAATAAGCCAAACTATTATTAAACTTATTTAGCAAAAACAAGTCCTGCCTAAAGGAACTAGAGCCTATTTTTGAGTTTGAGGACTTGGTACAGCTCTGTTTGCAGAGCACAGAAATGAATGAACACTCCATGTTGCTAATCATTTGCCGGTCCTCAAAGTTTTTCTCAGGCAGTTCTGGACACAAAAAAGACAAATACAGCACTACAGAAATCAGTCCAGATTGTACCTGCCATGACTTGGCTAAGAGGGGAAAAAACCAACCCAAAAAACCACACACAAGACAGGCTGGCTAACAACCACAAATGTGTCTTCATCAACTACTGTTTGTTGAGTTCTGCTGCTGTACAATAAAAAAAAAAATTTGAAACTATTCTTTTTAAAGTGGCTTTCATAAATCATAAAAACTAATCCAACTAACCTACACAAAGCAGCTGTCTATACAATTTATAGTGATAGAAAAATTATACATGTCAAATATATCAAAATACTAAAACAGTATTTCTACCTTTCAAACACATCATTGCATTCCTGAAGTCTTGCTGAACACAGAACTCTTAAAAGCAGCATGTTCCATTACCACCTAAGCCCAGAAACCTTAAAAGCTCAACTTTGTCAGAAAGACCTGAAATAAACTGAAACTCAAATCTGCAACAACTTTGAGACTCTTGAGACAATTACTCAAACTGCAGCTTTTTTAAAATTTAGCATACACAATAGTTTTCGATAACAAACTGCAGTTTACCCATTCCTATGTGCACACTCACACATATAAATAAAAAACAGCTGCTACTTAATAACATCACAAAGCATTTCCAAACGTGAAAGCTTTACACTAAAATCCAAACAAGAATGTATTTAATTTCATAAACCAAAGTTTAAAGAACTTTTTCAGAAAGTTGCTATTGCTTCTCAGCCACCACCTTTTCAAGAAAGTAAAATAATGTTCATGAATTTTATTAATTTAACTACAGATAATCCAGAGAACTCCTGAAAATTTTTTTTAAATAATTTAATTCAGTACATTTTGTAAGTTATGAACTTCAGGGCCATTACAGATGATGAGCCAGATAAGTTGTTTTCTGTGTAGGATCATAAAATTAACATCCAGTGTGAGAAAAACAGGTTTCCTGCATATATTATTTCCTCTCTCTCTCAATGTTCAGGATCATAAACAAACTTCTCTACAATGAAGTTTGCGGTAGCTCACAATTCACACAGATGGAATATACACACAATATAATTAATCATTTAACAAAACTGCCTCTTATGGTCTCACTGAATTAGTAGTTCCAGTGATCACTGGTAAAATCTACCTCAGAGTAAAAAGAAAAAAAAATACTGGGGAAGAGAAAAAGGCTTCAGTTAAACATGAATCGAAATTGTCTTTTAAAGCTATAGTTTCAGCCCTGAAATGTATTTTAATTCTAAATGTTAGATGATTAAAAAAAAAAAATCCTCCTCACTAAAGATACTGTCCTCCACGATTTTGTTAGTAAATGCTAGTTTAGCAGAAAATTAAACAGGATTTGAAACAACTTTTCCCAAGGTAACATATACTGATACAAATTAATTCTTTATCAATGAAGACAAGATTCAAAAATCATCACATGGAAATTCCTCAACACTAGATTTTGCACGTATATTTCAAGATGAAAACAATTTCAGTGTGACTGGAGTTGTGCCTTAACTATACTCTAGAATTAGTTTGAAGGAACAACTGGTCAGGGGAAAGCTGACATAAAAATTAACACAATAGTTTATCAAATCTGAGTGATATCCCTATTAAACCAAATAAATCATGCCTTCTGTTGTACAGAAGTCAAACTAATTGATCTGTCTTCTCGCCCTCTGTAGTCCCTTCCTTTCCTCACTTCTCACAACATATTTAAGTACTAAGTCAAATTCCCTTCACTTCACAGACTATTTCTCTCTCTCGAATGTTGCTTCAGCACTGAAATTTTATTCCTCTGCTTTCTCACGTTCTCAACACATTTTGCCTGATACTAGCTAAGTCACTACCATTTCCTAACCCTTTCAGTTTCTGAGTCATACAAGCCTTTGCTCCAGTTCTGGTATGGAAACACTTTGAAAGTACATTCTAACACAATCAAAAAAGTCAAAGTAGTGCCTGGCTCACTGCTCCTTCCCATGGATTCCAATCACCATCGCTCCCTGAACACTTTCCTCCTCTCCTCTTTCTGGTGAGCCCAACTGACACCAATTCCTTAAACACTCTGGCATTTTCTATTCACAACCTCTATTAGAGAAGGAATTATCCAACTCCCATTTAACAACATTGACTAACCACTAGGCATATATGAAAATGCTGATGTGAAAGGTAGGTGTGTGTAACACTGACACTCAGGAGGTCATGAGGGTTTTTACTAAGCAACCTGGGAGAGAGAGTGAACACACAGCATGAGCTACTGTTTATTAACATCAGAAACATAAAATACAGCCTGGATAGACAAACAAAAGCTCAGAGCTAACATGAACGAATCCATCAAGAAATCTATCAGTCTGAAGTATTATCAGACTTAAAACTGTTATTTTTGTTCTAAATGTTTAACCCATTCCCTTCTGTAGATGGGCATTCCCTTTGTAAATGTACACAAGGGTAAAAATCAAAACCCCATCATGCTCAAGGTAGAAAAGGAAGAAAACACCATATTTACGCTTCATCTTAAACCCACCCCTAGGATGAAACAGCCTCCAACAGTTGCAGCTTTACACATCAAATGCACTGTTACACCAGCACATACTTTATCTTAATTAAGGGTCTTTTAATTTTTATGCCGTTCTAACAAAATCTCAAGAAAATCTCAGAATTTTTAATGACTGTTTTTGATTCAGAAGCTTTCCACTGAAGCTACCTGCATTTTAAAGAGGCTTCTGTCACATAACCACAAACAGATTTTATATTATTTAGCATTAAAGGGATGGGTCTCTCCCCTTCAGTTGTAACTCCTTTGTATTCCTATTTAGGAATGCCTTGCTTGTTTGACCGAAAATGGAAGTGCCTTTTAGCTATGACACAGTATATATGAAAAACAAATAAAAATTAAGATTAATCTTCCTTCTACTATTGTGGGCAGAGAGAAGAATATGAAGAGATGCAAAACATCTGCTCTGGAGATCATTTTTCCCCCTAACAGCAAAATTCTTTCAACAATAACTCATGAAAACAAAGGCTATTAAACTGTAAACTACAAAGACAATCGATTAGAGGCAGTATTCAGCTAAGACAAGTTTTTCAGCATATCTTCCCATATTTAAACGCCTAGATCTTCTTCAGAAGAAGATATTTCATTTGGGAGGTTCTTAATTGGGTCATTTTAGCTAAGTGGCAACCACAAACACTTCAGAGGACTGGAACCTAAAATCCTAACATACTGTTCCTGCGTTATTTTCTTGCCAGAGCTGGGCAAGCATTTTTACTCGAAGGTGTTCTGTACCAGGTAAAGACAAGGAGAGGAAAAAAAAAAAAAAAAAAAAAAAGGTAAGCGTGTATCCTAGCAGTTTAAGGATACACCAGATCTCCTCCTCTCCTGTTCTGTTTCTCCACACTGCTCGATCCTTTGTAAGCCCTTCCCTGAAGAAGGGCACTGGGGTTGTTTTTAAACTTAAGAGATTAATCTTCCCTCTTGAAAACAGCTCTAGCCAAAAGTTCAACTCGTGGAAATAAGACTACAGCTCTCCAGTCCTAGCTGGCCCTGACGCTACAACGCAAAAGCCTAAGTTGGGCCTTAATTTGCAAGGAGTTAATTGGCATTCACTGGCTAATGAAACACAGTATTACTCAACATGCATTACAGACTACGCAGTTCTTGCTCTTTTTTTTTTCTTTTTGTAGTTAGCTTCATTGTCAGTGCACCCGAAGAACTTCCCTTTCTTTACAACCTGAAACTACTACTTTTAGAAAAGCCTTTCTAGCTCCTAAATTCTTTACCCTTACATTTAAAATGGAGAAAATTGATCTCTCCATTCCTTCCCTCCAACAACACGTATCTTCTTGAGAGACACACAGCAACAGCTCAAGGAGTATGTTGAAAAACACACAGCAGAAGAAATTAAAGCCTCAAGATGCAGTAAAGAAACATCCCTGTTTCTGCAGACGCCGAAGGAGAGGAAGCAGTTTTTAAAATGGTTGGGCTCCAAGGCACATTTACCATCTCCCTGTCTACGGAGATACTCCAGAAAACAAGGGAAGGCTAGTTTCATGCAAGGGATCCTCAATCCAGCGTGAGCCCGACACACCAGACGAAAACCGATCAGCACCGGGATTAATATGGTGATGATTGCAGTCTAATCAATTGCAGCGCCAGCCATCCCTGCCCCCTTTATTTCCCCCTGCGCCCGAAGGGGGCGGGCACTGCAATATAATCATAGGTTTGAAACGCACAAAAACAAAAGTCGGGGCTTTTGCAACTCCCAAGCAAGACAGACAGACAGACACCGCGATCCGCAGACGATAAACGGCAGGAGGGATCCAGACACCTCAGTGCATTGGGGACCCGGCTGCTCGCAGTGCGGTCACGCACAATGAACCACGTTTTTCTCGGTGCAGCACTCGCACACACGGAGGAAGCAGCTCGCACGCTGCTAAGTCAACTGCACAAACCTTAATGCTAGATGCAACACACCTGCTTAAAAAACAAAAATCACCTGTAAGAACATAGCCCATCTGGCCATCAAACATTTCTATTTATACCCAAACGTAAAGTATCAACCTAGAAATTAATTTAAAAAAAAAATTAACAGCAGACTGTGACCTTTAGATTGCGGGATGCCACCGTAATTCTGCACCCTGAGCAGTGCGAGTGAAACCCTTCCTCGGCAGTAAAGCGGCAATAAAAGGCAAGGTGCTTATTTCCAGGAATTCTTCACTCACTATGGCAGGTTACTGCATACAGTCCCTAAATATTGACAAAGATCAAGCTCTTTCCATGCGGGGAAAGAAAGCACCGTTCTTCCCAGCCTTCAAGTGTTTACTACACAGCTCGCAGCCCTGGCTGCAGAGGTCTAAACGCTGCACCGGGCTCTGGAAGGGGCTGTTAGGAGTACTACGCGAGTCAGGTGGGGGAAACACAAAGGAGGGGACGGACGGGCATCGCGACCCCCCTCCTCCGGGTTGGGGGCTGCGGCTCTGCCGATCCCGCGTGTAAAACCAGCCAGCCACCCCCCGGGGAAGGAAGGGATGGGAGAGAGGGAGGCAGGCAGACAGACGTGCAGCCCCGGGTTGTTAAACGTGCTGGAGGAGCAGACGCGTAACAGGAGGAAAACACGCATATCCCCGCGGGCAGGGGCGAAGCCCGCTCACCGCGGGCGGGAAACGGCGCGCGCCCCAGGAGCCCCTCACACACAGCCCCCCCCACACACACAGGGAGCTCCACACACACAGAGGGAGCCCCTCACCGACCCCCTCACACACATTCGCACAGGGACACCCCCCCCCCCCCCCCGCTCACCGACACCCTCACACGCACCCCCAAACACACAGGCTGCCGACGCCCTCACTCCCCCTCACAGGCAGCCCCTCACGCCCACACCGGGAACCCCTCCGCGGCACCCCCGCACGCCCCCCCCGCCGGGCCCCTCGCCGACACCCCCCCGGCCAACACGCACCGTACTCACTTTCCCCATTTGTTGGCCACAGACAAAGTGCGGCGAAGACGAGCAGAAACCCCCAGACGACGGCGAGGGACCCTCCTCCAGCGCCAGACTTCATTCCTCTTTTTTTAATTGGACAAAATCCCCCCTTCCGAAAACAAAACAAAACAAAAAAAGTCCAAAATTGTTCGCTTTCTTTTCTCTCCCCCGTCCTCTAAAAATAACGAAGGAGGCAAAAGGCGGACGAGAAGCGGGGCAGGATAAATAAATCCACGTTGCCTCACGAAATGAAAAAAACAAGACCCTTCGGAGCGGCAAACCGGAGGGGTTTTGAGGTCCCTGGGTGTTGATCTTCCGGAGCAACCACACCAAAAATACACAGATATTCAAGATGTATTAACGGCAACAACAAGGCATGAAAGCCCCGGGGCGACGCTATCTCCGGGGCGGCGGGGCGGGCTCTGTGGCGGCGGGGCGGGGGTCGCCGCCGTCTCCCCTCAGCGCTGGCTGCAGTGGTACATCGTGCACAGGACTCGCAAACATGAGGCACATCGGGGCTGGCAGTCTGCATCTTCAACCTCCATTTTCAAACACCGCACACAGAGGCAGCGCGCACAGACACACACGCAGAGACACAAAAACTGGGAGGGCTGGGGGGGGGGGAGGAGTGGGGCGACCCAGACAATCTTATTACAAAACAACAACAGCTTCTCAGTCCCTCCGGACGGGGACAGGGCTGCCCTGGCGGGATCCCCCCCAGCTCCTCTGCCCGCTCAGCGAGGAGGGGGAGGAAAAAGAAAAAAACCAAAACCCACCCCACGCACAACCACCACGCACAACACCACCACCACAAGTCCGGCTGGCTGCAGAGACTCGAAATGCGGAATTTGCAACGAAAATGAATTAAAAAGGCTTCCCCCCTACTCCTCTTCCTCTCTTCGGCGCTGCTGCCACAGGCTCCTTCTCAAAAAAAAAAAAAAAAAAAAAAAAGGAAAAAAAAAAAAAAAGAAAAATCCAGGACACACACACAAAGCAGCAGCAGGGCGAGCGGAGCAGCTCAGCACCCCGCCTCCTTCCCCCGCAGCTCTCCTCCTCGCATCCCTCCGAGCCGCCTTGCCATCGCGCCGGGGGCGGGGGGGAGGACGACGACGACGACAACAACAACAACAACAACAAAAACCACCCAGCGAATTTGTAAATCCTTTTCCTTTTTTTTTCCCTCCTCCTCTGGGTGTGCGCGCGCTGCAAACCTTCCCCTCGCGCTGCCCAGCCCAAGGAAGGGGGAGGGGGAGCCGGGAAGAGGTGTGTGTGTGTGTGCGTGTGTGTGTGCGTGTGTAAGCCGGGGGGGCGGCAGGGGGACGAGGAAGGCGATCCGGTTTGCTGAAGGTCAAAGCCCAGGAGCTTGTTGCGAAGGGTCTGTAATTCCTCCGGGGAGGGAAGGGGGGGGAAGGGTCTGCTGCTGCTCCTCCCAATTAATTCGCCGCTCGCTTGCAGCAGGGTTTGCAGAGCTGTGCTGCCGCGTCTCCCCCCCTTATTCTCCTCCTCCTCCGCGCTGGCTCCCTTTGCACGACGGAGAGTGAACGCTGGTAAACAAGAGCCTCGGCGTCGCTCCGCCGCCACCGCCGCGCCTGCCACCGCCGCGCCTGCCGCCGCCGCTTGCTTCTCCTCTCTGCGGCCGCACGGGGACGGGGTTCGCGCCCGCCCTCTCTCTCTCCCGCGCGCGCGCGCACGCGCCCTCTCTCGCACGGAGGCGCGCGCTCACATCCCCCCCCCGCCTTCCCGCGGGCTCCCCTCGCCCAGGCGGCGGCGGCGGCGGCGGCGGCGGCAGCAGCAGCGGCGCGCGCGGAGGCGGCGGCGGCGGCGGGGCGCGAGCGGGCGCGAGGCAAAAACCGGAGCGGCGGCGCGCGGAGCGGAGCGTGGCAGCTGCAGCCCGGGCTGCTGTGGGCGCGGGGCTGCCGCCGGGCCGGACCGGGCCGGGCCGGGCCGGACCGGACCCGCTGCTCCTGCTCCTGCCTCTGCCTCTGCCTCTGCTCCGGCGTCCGCGCTAACGGGGGAAGGGGAAAAGGAGGCGGCGACGGAGGCCGGATGGCTGCACCGAGCAGCCTGCGGGGCGCAGAAGGAAAGCACGGCGGGAGAACCGACGAGCGACCCCCTGCTAGTGCAAACACCTCTGTGTTCTTCAGAAATGGAAAAAAGAACCAAACCCAAAACATGTAAAAAGGAAGGGACCGAGTTAGGAGGAGAAAGAAACACATAGGTTTGATTTTCGCATGGTCTTTTTGTTTATTTACTGCATTTAATTGCAGTTGCTCCTGTGGGTTGAACACGGAGAGCACAGCCAAAGGGCTGAGCCTGAAGTGCGCTGCTCTTAGGGATGCAGTTTAGGCAGGAGCGAGGGAAGGGAACACCAAGGCTTGGCTCACCCGAGGGAACAGCGGCCGAACATGTCCCCTTTCATACTCAAGATCTTCAGTGAATACTCCAATATTGTCTGTTCCGTGCGTGTTTCTCCACTGTTCGCTGGTCTCCTACAGTGACATTGTGCGCCCAGGCCCCAAATGGGGAGAGACGGGGTTAGTTGAAGCAGAAGAGGTTTGGGCTTTTCGGAACCAGAAAATGTGGGCTGTGTTCCCACTGTTTCGCCGAAGTTCGTAGTAGCCATGCTGCACGGCATATGGATGTCCTGATAATCACAGATTTGTTGCAGTACTTTGGCATGGGGAGATAGCAAAATGATGCTGAAGTATAAGAAAGCAGACATCTGTGAGCATTAGCTACATTCTAGTTTTTAAAGAAAAGCTACATTAAGAAATATACAAATGTCACATCATTAATGCAAATGTCAAAATTAAGTTTTTACGTTTAAACCAAAATTCTTCTTGAACATCTTGTATTACAATAGCCTTCCGTTGCATTACTACATAATTTTCCGCAACCTTATACATGTTTTTCTCCTTGTAGTTTCTCCATCCATTTTTATACCATTTCCCTTCTCAGAATGGTCTGGTATTATTGTCTTAGTTACACATTAGCTCTCATACCCGTTAGGAAAGATGAAAAGGCTTTATTCTGCATCACAGAAGTTAGGGGGAAAATCATGACAGAGTACGACAGGGGCAGAATTGCCACACATACACACATATCCAGGACTGTGTCAATGATTCAATAATAATAAGCCAAAGCACGGGTGCATGTCCATTTGGGTGGTAGCACAACTCTCTCAAGGTTCAGTGCAGGAGAATGAGGCATTTCCGTATGAGACTGTCCTGGACTGCCATGCATGCGTCTACCACAGACTTTATCAACTGCACACAGGCTTTCAAGGCCTCAGTTAAACTGGACCAGAAAGATCTTCGTGGCCAATAAATTTTTACTATTGCTCCGTTCAGCTATGCCTATACTTGTGCTGGATACTGAGCAGAACAAGTGTCCTTTCTGTGCGTATTGTGGCATTGATGCAGCATAAATTGTAATGTGTTATTTACAAATTAATGTATTGTTGTGTAAAGACAGAGCTGAAGTGGGAACTGGGCGTCTATCATTTATCATTCTGCTGTCATAAAGAACTTTTATTATTGTAAAATAGCCTTTCTTTTATTACTTTGACAAATAGGGTAAGTCATGGATAAGCACGTTGTACTGGATGCTGTACAAGCAGAGAACAAAAAGATGTGCTGTGCCCCCAAAGAGCTTACAGTCTCATATAAACACAGTCCTATAGGTGTCATAACAGTTTGTTCCTGGAATCTGTCAGATTCTTTTAAAAGGAGGGGAAAAAAAAGATTATAATAAAAGCACAGTGTTGAACTAGAGGTGTTCGCAGTGCTCTCCATCCTCCCGAGCTGCCAATGTGAAATTCATAATTTGGAATTACTTGGCTGGATTCCACCAGGACATCTTTACCTTTTATGCTATGGAGGTATATGGGAAGAAGCCCTTTTTCTGTGAATGCTGAGGTGCCCATAGCTCTGTACTCTTAAGAAGTTAAGAGGAGAGCTATGCCCAGTGTTCAGCTTTCCTTACCCTTTCACGTGTTCGGCGCCTTTCAGTGCCAGCCGTGCACGTACACATGCTCAACTTCAGTGCACACTTTTAATCAGATTCAGCTCCTGTATGTTGGCATCTTTCTCCAAGAGTGGTCCTGTTATTTTCAGTGGAGATATTTAAGTCAGGATTTTTCAGTGTGTACAACCACAGCATGCTCCTATCTTTGACGATGAAAACCTCAAGCAAACTGTACTACATGCACCATGTGCAAAATTAGAGAGTTATAATTTGGACAAATTAATTTTCATGGTAATGTGCAAAGGTGCTTCATGATGAAATCTGTTTCCTTGTCAACACTGTTTTCCTCTGCTTTTGTGTATAGACCTGTGCAAAGGAGGTTGATATGAATGGTGAGAAGTTTTTATTTACTAGGAACCCAGATCTGGCATCCTACGGCTGAACACCACTCAGATCCTAAAAGCAGCTTGAATAGCTTAAGCCTTTCTTTGGATCGAGAAGTGATTAAAAATGTTTTGCTGAAACTTCATCACAAGAAAGTAAAACTGACTGGATATAAAAATACCCAGCCCAAAAGGGAAACGTTTCAGACAATGGATTAAATGAGGTGGTCAAAATGCAAAATTCCTGTAGATCATAGTCTCCCCAAGTCCATCTGAATACATTAAGGATGTGTTACAAGAAGGCTTCCCAAGTTGTGGTCATTTGCATTCTTTGCTGAGATTTGGTGAAACCATCCCTCCATTTTTTCCTAACCTGTTTATTTTGTCAGTCATTCTCCTGACTTAGACATCATTTCCCTTTTTCTGCCTGCTGCATCTTGCCCAACAGCTCAGCTATAAACTGTAGCAGTCACTGTTCTTTTGTTATTGCCTAGTAATTCACTGGGGTCTTGATCCTTGGCAATGTCTCCTATGTGAGGCCACTAATAATAAATAAAACTTTTTAAAAATAAGGTATACACTGTTCAATACATATTGTGCGTCTGGATTTGTACAAAGTTTTCCCCTCCTTTCTTTTTGGACATAAAGTCTAAACTATAATTTTCATTAGTGTAAGAAATCATTTTGTCATGACTCGATCTTCCCTGGTGGTAGAAAATGACTTTCTTCTCTGTCCCATTGGTTCTACAATCATTCTTCCTCTCCGTTTGCACTGGGCTTCACGCCTCCCCTTTTTCCACTGCTAGTTTATGGTCCTTGAGATAGACAGATGGACAGAAAGAAGCACATGAATACACACACACACACACATTTTACCCTCTAGAGTGTGATGCCGAATGCCACCAGCATACCTGCGTCCTGTTTAAAATGCCGCTTAAGTGGAAAATTCAGGAAGTGTGGCAGTAGGGATGAAACAACGCGGTTAAAGCAGCCACTGACCCCGGTCTCTCAAAACATATATCTGCCCAAGGCAAATATCCTAATACTCAGCCATATTTTAATTTTAACAGCAGCCTTACCGCTGCTTTCTGGGGCCACCACTGGGGAGAAAGAGGCCTCACTATTTTCCCTGCCTCAGTGCTCATACTCCACATAGGCTTGACTAGACTTTATTTTGGCTTCTGCAACACTTTCAGGGCAGACTGACCTCTTTACCAGACGCTAGCTTGTCATAACCTTTAAGCATCTGAACATTTTGTATTACCGGCGTAAGGGAGTAGTTGAAATTTATTCTCCTGCCTTCTCCAACTGTGTCAGCTCCCCAGGATGAAGGTCAGCCGTTGCGGAGCATTGCCTGTGTCTGCTTCTTAGAAGGTCTCTGCAGCTCCTTGCATGGCCTTTGCCATGCTCCCAGAGGCAGAGAGCACCCACAGCAGCCACCTTCCCCTTCCTCAGGGGCTCCTAAAGTCACCAGCTCACCTTGCTTGGGCTCCATTTCAAGCTAGGTGTTTTTGTTGTAGGTAGGTGCGGGTAGGTAAGTGTGCTGGGTAGGAATTACGTCTGGGTGAGTGATACATCTTTTACACAACTTGGGTGAGTGTGATTTGTACACTTCAAGGACACATACAAATCCTTGGACATCATTCCTTCTCCCCCAAAATCTCTACTTACAAGCTGCATTTTATAGGCTCATAACAAGCCCTTCAATGTTAGGCAAAATGTGGGTTTCCCATTTTTAGCATGTTTGCCACTTTTTTGCCACTTTTTGCTCTGGTGTGAATTGCATCACGTACCAATGACCTTCACGGGCTCCTGACTGCAGGAAAATGCTCTGTCTCCTCTTGGCAAGGGGACAGGAACACAGCACACACTTGGATGGACATTGGGTGGGCAGGTTGCCGTTAACTCCTCTGCAGTGGTCGAGGTGTCTGTAGACCCTCTCCATCAACCAGCCGTCTTTTCTTTCCCACATCTGCAGCGTTCAGCAGGATTTGGGTAGAAGTAACCATCTCCCCGTAACAGCAAGAGGGCTGAACAGAATCCCTGCAGCTGCCGGAGACCAACCTCTTAAGGCAAATGGAAGAAAAAAAAGATTGGACATGTTTGATGTGTGCAAGACTTAAATACCAGAGTACTAATCAGATAGACCCAAATGAGGTACACTTCTTTGGCTCTCAGTGATTTCTAATTCTCCTGGCCCTAATACTACTGCAAACAGTGGCTCAAGATTGGTCCCTTCTGGAGCAAATAAAAAGCAGAAGGAAAGAAAGGGTATTGTTTATTACTTCTTTCCCATACACGTCCCTCCTTCAAACAAAGAAGTATGCAGTTACATGGACGATTTAGGGGCAGCAGCTGAGCAGGAATAACTATAAAATTCATGTTTTAATAACAACAACAATAATAAGCACACAACAGCATTTATAACCCTAGTTACGGGCCTGAGATATCATATCCATAGCAACTGCAGCAAGCGGTGAATGCCATATATTTAGAGTTCCCGTGCACCTGCCTAAAATAGCCACCGATAAATTATGCTGATGTTTGTGCCTTTCTGACAGCATTTTAAAAGGCTGTCGATGCACTCTGCAATCGCGCTGAGCCTTCGCGGCGCAGCACAGCAACAGGAATTTCACTTCCCTACCAAACCTCCACGTTCTCATGTTTGTCTCCCCTTTTGTGTTTCTGAATGTGACAAATTAGTCAAAAAAGACACCTCAAAGGTGAGCGTGGTGCTGCGACTGAGCGATAGGTGCAGGGGAACAGCTGCCGCCTGCTTCCAGCGTCTGTTGGCTTCCCCGCTCCGGCATCGTGGCTGTCAAAACGTGCCTACCATTAATGTATTGAATTAATAAACTGTTGCAAGTAATTAGGGCTCTATCCTGCTCCTGTTGCAGACGGTGGCAACGTGATCACGCTGTATATTAATGGCATGTGCGTAAATAGTTTACAAAGAGTTAATGAATGACTGAGAGGTGTTTGAATACATGGCTAGTCAGTTGTGGAGATTGTTACAGAGTCCAACAGGTCAATCGCGTGCTTGTAACCGTGGCTTATAAGCATCTACCAGACCATCTGTTGATGTGCTTATTACATTTTATAACACAAACTCCTGATGTCTGCAACATGCTTATAACAGCTATTAATCTTGTATTATTAACTCTTTCGAAGCAACATATATTTTAACTTTAATATGTTACTACCATCTAGAATCTACTACCATACTACCATCAAGAATTCCACCACCCTAACTGGGAGAGGGATCAGACTTTTACCCCATGTAATGGGCAGAAAGGATCTGTCCCTACTATATTATATGATTTTTGCATTGAGCACTTTGGGTTTTCACCTCTTAAACTTTGGATGTACATGAATCCTATTGAACATAAACTGGGCCCACCCACGTGCCCTCTGGGGCGATGTGATGCTGACCCATGGTAGCAAGAGGCACATGCTGTAATCATATCAATACCTGGAAGAAACTTGCTGCATTTTCCAAATGAATAGTAACAACACCCATCCCCAGATCTTAAAATATGTTCATAGGCAATTAACTGTCACCATTCATTTGTAACGAGGATAATTATTGCTACTGGGAAGAAAGAAACACAGGTGCAGATTGACTCCAGTGACTTTAAGCTCACCCCTTTTACCTGCAGGAGAATTAAAAGGACCACGAATGCTTCTAGTTTTTTTGGGTTTATTTTTTTTAAACCTTGGGTATACAATCATTTATTTAAAATGTATTTCAAAATAAGCTTCTTGTTTCTCTCTCTATTTGCAGTTGACTCCAGATGGAGGAGCTGGATATATGAAAATTAAGATTATTTGTTCTAGTTTGGCAGAACATATAAATGGAACCCAAAATAAAGTCAATAATGGATTAAATTATGGACAGTAGGTATTCATTTATACCAAATCTTTGGCAGAGTTCTATGCAGAACAAAAAGACCTAAACATTACATGTGCACAATACATACAAGAATATCTATGTTTTCATTTATTCATGTTTCCATCAGTTCGATGACATGCTAGCATCAAAACTCCTTCAAATCTAATGAAATCCAAAGTATCTTACATTTGCAGGAAGAAAGAAAAATGTTTATTCAAGAAGATTATGGAAGAACACAACCTTAAAACTAATAAATTGGATCTCCAGCATAAAAAGCAAAAAAATGTTTCTGAAAATTGTTGAAGAAAAAAAAACCAAACCTGACGACTTCTTGGTTGAAATAGTATTTTTGACTTCCTATAAAAGCCAGGATTGGGCCAGGTGTTTTTTCAAAGAGATGAAATTATCATTAGATTTTAGGGTAAATTAATGTACAACTGTGAATGGCTGCATATACATTTAAATGATATTGAAAATGTTTTAAAGCAGTTGGAACATATTTCCAGGTGGTTCGGGAATGTGTAAATATTAGCACATTCTGAAGGTTGGTTTTAAAAGGCCCTTCATACTCGATAGGTCTTGACATCAATTTTCCCCTAATTTACTCTGTGTGTGTGCACGTTAGTGTACTGTATGACCACCACATATTTTAAAATGGATGACTCATAGAGGTTCAGTGGCAGCAGAAGGAATATTGGTCTAGAGATGGAGGACGTGGAAAGAAGGTTGTTAATCATAAGCAGCTTGGAAAAGAAATTTCTAAACAGTCTTTTCCAGGGCATGCCAAATACAAGAAATTACAATATTCCTTTGAAAGATGGCTTTCCATCAGTACCTGGGTACTCACTGCCTTTACCCCATTCCTCTGCCCTTATTCTTTATACCACATATGAGTGTTCAGAGTGGGCACAATGCCCATGCTATAAAGTGAATATGTCCTCGATACGTTGTTTAGAAAACTACTGCATTTAAACAAGTAAGTCGAAGGTATAGAAGGCTCTTGTTTTGTGTATTAATGAAATGAACTTGAACCAGAAATACCAACTTCAAATATTTTCAAACTTTAGGTAAAATCAGAATATAGGATATGGATCTAATGCTGGTTTTGTTTAGAATTTAAAAAGAACTAAAACTGTCTTTTCTTTCTTTTTTTTAGTGTGAGGGCTCCAAGATTATTTCTTGTATTGCAGTCTTGATTTTCTCTTTCTGTATTTCCACTACCTACAGACAACTTGCCAAGGATACATGTTCTATGTGAGGAGACTGGTTCCATAATAGAGAAATTACTCAAAAAACAGACTTTGAATCTCAGTTGTTTAAATCCCAGTTACCAGCCAATTATAACCCCAACAGAGACAAACTGTCTCCTTTACATAATGCTTTTGTTAACTCCTCTGTATTCAACGCCACGTGGATACATTCAAGCTACTGCTTTTTTCTGGATGGGCTCCTCTAGCCCTGTCTGTACTTTTATTCTGCCCCTGGAGACAGTCACAGCTAAAATTCAGTCCAAATTGGGAAGATGTAGCGTAGCAGCTCTTGAGACCAGCCATCATATAGCTCATATACATACAGTATACCTTCCTTAATGACTTAGGACCGCTATTCCTGCAAGTTAACAAATATCTGGGATAAGTAAAATATTTATCCAAATGATTTGGACAAACCAATCAAAGCATTTCCCCTCGTATCTCTACCAGCCACACACTCCCCATTTTCTTTTCTCAGAGCATTTCTGAAACTGGTATTCATGCAAATGAACTGGGGGAACACTGAGAATTTGTCCTTCAGCATCGTGTGAGCTTCTGGATTTGTTTTGTGCGAGAGAGTTGTCATTTGCCTGGAAGTTCCCATAGTGAATTTACTGGTCTTCTGACGTTCCTGGCGCCAGGTCTGCATTCCCATAAAACTAGCCAGAAGAAACTTTGGAAACAGAACCTTTATAGTATCCACATATTGGGCCATATTCAACTCCAAAGTCAGCAGGTGCAACTCCCATTGATTTCAGTGGGAATTCTGTCTGCTTACGCTGGAGCTGAACTTAGTCCATAGTATCTGGGCATCTTTCCCAAAAACTCTCTTCACTGAATGCAGGGAATGAACCAAAGCTTAATACACTCCTCTGCTGTCCCTAGGAAAGGAATCAGTCTGTCTTTTCAAGAGATTGCAGGGAAAAAAAATACCTGCTAGTCTTGCAAAGCTGCTTTTGCCGTTGTACCCTAGTGTGAATATCTGAAATGTTCTCATGAACTCACACTTCCCCTTGTTTAAAGATTGCCTGTCCAAGATCACCTTTTTTTTTGAGGCTTAAAAGGAAGAATTAATTTAGTCTCCTTTTTTTTCATGGCACAGTATTTGTTATGCAATGATTTTTAAACATCCCTGAAAAAAACTTCTAATGCAAGTAATTTAAGAAAGAATCTCTCCTGAAAAGGAATGTGATTTTGTCTGCAGAAATGCTCTTTCTGCTAAGTCATCTTACAGAGAAAAAGTCCCCAGTTGCATTAGATAATATTTTACGTAAATCCCTGAGAGGGGAAGGAAAACTCTCAGGTACATTTTTAAGACCCTCACTCTTTAGGATGTGTCATTGAAACTGAACATATGCTTAAGTGCATTCTTAAATAAGACACTTTTGAATAAGGTCTTACATAACTGTATCTTCATACCAGAGGATTTGCGTTTTGTAGTATTTGCTACAGTAAGTGTAGAAAAATTAAAATAGCATTATAATCTCCAGGCAAAATTATGTGTGGGTTAAGGCATGACATGCCAATTCGTCAGCGAAATCTGGTGAGAGCAGGTTTTTCGGGGGGACGTCCATCATCGAAGGGGCAGGATCTTATCAGAGAAGGCCATTCTCACAAGAGTTTGGCATAGATTAGTTTACATAAATTCAAGATAAGCTGCTGAATGAGATAGGAGGATGTCTGGCTACTTTCTCCACCCTCGCAATCCAGATGGAAATAACTGAGAGGAGGCCACATTGTTACCTGCTCAAGTCAAGTTGTCAAAATGTTCCTCCAATCATTTAGTAGCACCATATTCACTGTCAAATATGCCTTTGAAAAATCCTCTCATAGGCTTCTAGTTGGCATTAATCTGCCCCTGTATGTTTACAAAATGTTATTTTCACTTTCCAACACACAAAATTGCAGGAATTTTCCTGAGGAGGCAGTTCCATCAAAGACAGCCGTCCTAGTGAGAAAGCAAGCTGTGTGGCAGTGGTCCCTGCAAGATTCCAGCTATTTTCTCCCTTTTTTTCTTTCTAGGTGGTGGCTTTTCCTTTGCTCCACTCCAGATACTCATAGTAGCAGCTATTACTCACAAATCAAACAAAACCATGCCATAATTGTGGGATCTTTTAAATTGCTCTTAATCCAGATTATTGTCTTTTGCAGGTAGAGTCCTCAGAGCAGATTTCTGGTATAACATATTAGCTCTACAGTCTCAAGGATCAAGAACAAGTGCATAGAAGATGCACCCCTGCCCAGTGTGTTGAGGGGAAACCATGGCAGAGGACTGATTGCCTTCAGCAGGAGAGAGGATTTCTACAAAGTTCCTTCCTACGAGGAGCCAGATGGCAGGACTCTGTCATTCAGCAGTGCCACTCAGTGCATCATGCACCTTATATGTACCATTTAACTGATAAAATATATTAAAGAACTATCAACTTCTTAGACAAAGCCAGAAGAACCATGAACACAATGCCCAGGAGAAAAGTTCGTAAGTTTTCCAAGTCAAAAGATGGAGCAGGCAGTACGAGAAGATGTGGTCCATAAAAGAGCCCTTTTCTTTTCAATTTTTTTTCCTGCTGGTAGCCCTAACTACCATTCTGCATCAGTTCAAGCCAAAGATTTTCCTCACTAGAAATATTTGTGCAGAGCCTGGCATGGGGAGAAAAATATTTTATAAATCACTGTGAGAGGCATCTTCTGATTTTACCAAGTCTGAAGTACCTCAAGAAGAGGCTTTGAAAAATATTAGCTTTCTGGAGGGTGTCATTGCTCCTGAAGAACAAGAAGAATGGACCTGTATAGTCACTTTTTTTTCCTGGATCCCATGCATTAATCCTGGCATTTAAACACTGAAGCCTCCTGGCTTCCCCACATGCCCATGTTCCCATGGAGCACAGCACGAGTCATGCTGGCTGTAGTGATGATACAGTAGCTTTATCACATGTACTGTAATATTGTCCCTTGTAAAGCGTAACACTCTTGAGTAGGCATAGTAAACTGAAGACAATCAAGATCTTAAAGGGTAATACATTTTTATGTGTTTAGTAGCTTATGACACTATATAACTTCAGAGTCCAAATGCAGCAGTGGTCTCTCCAAATCACGCTATTAATGTCGTATAATGAGCAGTGCTGCTACTCTTGGATTCTGGCACATCAGAGGGTGATTTCCAGCACTTCTAGTCCCTAGTAAAAATGTTATCCTCTCTACTGTGTATGTGTTTGGCTTATGCTGGGCAATGCTGCTCAGGATTGCAGTGGTGTCACTGATTGAAGGAGAATTTTCCACACTGACCCTGGTGTAACTGAAGATGGGAATTAGGCTTTGTCCTAGTTTCGGCTGGGATAGAGTTAACTGTCTTCCTAGTAGCTGGTACGGTGCTATGTTTTGAGTTCAGTATGAGAAGAATGTTGATAACACTGATGTTTTCAGTTGCTGCTAGTAGTGTTTAGACTAATGTCAAGGATTTTTCAGCTTCTCATGCCCAGCCAGTGAGAAAGCTGGAGGAGCACAAGAAGTTGGCACAGGACACAGCCAGGGCACCTGACCCAAACTGGCCAACAGGGTATTCCATACCATATGACATCCCATCTAGTATAGGAACTGGGAAGTGGGGGCGGGGAATCGCTGCTCGGGGACTAGCTGGGTGTCGATCGGCGGGTGGTGAGCAATTGCACTGCGCATCATTTGTACATTCCAATCCTTTCATTATTGCTGTTGCCATTTTATTAGTGTTATCATTATCATTATTCGTTTCTTCTTTTCTGTTCTATTAAACTGTTCTTATCTCAACCCGTGGGTTTTGCTTCTTTTTCCCGATTTTCTCCCCCATCCCACTGGGCGGGGGGGAGGGGGAGTGAGTGAGCGGCTGCGTGGTGCTTAGTTGCTGGCTGGGGTTAAACCACAACAGGCTTTTTGCTGCCTAGGGATTACCTAAATTGTGGTAGAAGAGAAGTTTTCAACTGCAGAATAAATTTTGTTTGCTCATGGGACCCTTCTGGGAATTTTTTTCTCTAAGAACTAGCTCTCCTCCCCACTTTAACCTCAAGTCAGGACACAAAGCATCTCCAGTGTTGCACAGTGTGACCTGACACACTCCCACAGCTTGAGTGAGGCTTTGGGCATTGTACAAAAGCCCCCAGATAGAATCAACACTTTTGACAACTTCTTTCCCTTCTGCCTCAATGAGAGTGCTTGTCCACGCCCACGCAGGGGATAATCAAGAAAAGATGGCAGCTGTATTGCAGTGTAGCCAACAGCCCTTTCCCCATTGAATGTAGATGTGGATCATGGTCCTCTCAGCTCTGGCATTCAGCACTTCTGCAGCTTCTGGATTTTTGTGATGGTCCAGTGAACAAAACATGTCTCCATCTTCCCATCTGCTCTCTGAGAACAGCTGGAAATTACTGTTGAAAACTGCTTTGCCTTTGGGCTTTACTTTCCTCTGCCTCTCTGTAGGAGTCACAGGAGCATCATGCCTTAGAGCAGCCTCCTGGCACTACACAAGCCTTAGCAGCTGATCGCGGGTTTGTGTGCCCTGAAATCTTTTCTAAGATTCCACGTGAAGATGCCTGTAGGAGTCACAAAAAAAAAAAAAAAAAAAACGAACAAAAAAACCCACCAAAACCCCAACCAAGAAACACCCAAAACCCAACAACCCCAAAAAACCTGCTGGAGAAGGTTTCCAAGATCGCTACTGGAGGACAGGACCAAGCTCAGCTTGAATTACTCATCAGTTTTATAGGGCACTACTGTACTTATGAAAAGTGGGTTTGAAATGACTCTTTTTTGGAAGGATGGCTGAGCAAGAAGCAGCATTGTGACTGCAATGCATCCCTTATTTGCCATCAGTAAGAGGTACGTGAACGGCAGTGGAAAACGACAGTGGCTGTGTGTGTACAATGCACTACCACTTCAGAAAATTTGGTTTCTGCTAATAAACTGTCACACGTGCAAGGCTAACACAAATTAAGTCTGTGATACACCAAATGTCATCACGTTTTCAAATTGAGAGCATCTTGCTCAGAAAATCTCTTTCATTTTGGGTTCCCAATGCCATAAAACAACTCTCCTGCAGCAAACATGTCCCAGCACCTGGCCAATGAGCACAGGACAGAATGGAATAGCAGAGAATAGTTTTTTTCCCCATTAGTGGCATTTTGCTCGTTCCCACAGTAATTGGAATTCAGATAATGTTAACATTCCCATTCTTATGTTAAAATTAATAGTAGACTGCTGGTATTTCAGCTAGACATTAATTGTATAATATTCATACGACAAATGCTATTAGTTTTAGAAATCTTCCAGATAAACTTATATAAATTTGTCACCACAAACCCATGAAAAACTTTCATGCATATTGATTAGGGCTTTTCTGTAGTAATGCCAGAATCCTGAATAGTCCAATGGTAGCTGCCTGCTTCTAAATAAAGGAGAATATCCAGCTGTATCGCTCCATTCTTTCAGTCTTTTTTTTTTTTTTTAATTTTAAGCCTGCCATTTCTCACCAGTATGTAACACTGAAGAAATTACCTTCATACCAGGAGTTACTTCCACAGAACATGTTGTATAACAGGTTAATATTTTACAGCTATTATCTGAATACTGTTTGAATTTGAGTGATTAGAAAAGGAGAATACGTACAGATCTGTAAAGATTTGGTGAGTAGCTGGTATACACTTTCCAACAGGTCTGTAGTGGGAGCTTTCGAGGCCTTTTCAGCCACAGGCAACTCCATGAGCCCAGTTCACCCCTGTTGAAACCCTGGTGGTACCAGCGTAACAGCAGTTTTCCAGGGGCCAGACCCTGAGCTGAGCTACGGGGCCTCATGTGGGAAAGAAAACAAAGTAATTGCAGACATGCACCAGAGGGAAAGGTGCAGCTTTACATTACGTACCAGCCCTGTCCCACCAGTCACATACTAGCCCATCCTTGTCAGGCTGTGTCTCCTCCGGGCCCTCAGCTGCCATTCACATTCACTATCAGCCAAGAATTATCACCTTAGATGTCCTCTATACTTCTCATATTTGGTCCTAGAGAGAAATACCAACTGCTGCTTTCCTTTACCATATACACACAGGTATACTCTCATTTCCCCCCCCCGCTCATCCCTCTAGCTGGGTTTTCTCCACATCATCCACACCTGCATGTTATCTTCACAAACCCTCTCCTATGTTGCAAGTAAAAGGAAACCCCCAGCTGGCATAAACTACCAGAGATCCATTGAAGTCACCTGTCTGATGATCTTCCTGGATATTCTATTGTAGAAACTTAATAGCATGTTTTATCGTTACGCTATTTGCATTAGAGTTACAAGCCAGATGTTAGGATCATTATTCTGTTGCTCCTTTGAGACTGTATCAGGTATTCTTTTCTTCCAGTCCTCCACTATCTCCTCAGATCATCCATGATTTACCCAAATAAGTGTTTGAAGGGTCAATTTATTTTCAAGACAGGAATGCAGTTTTAATTCAACTCTCTTCTCCTGTAAAAGGATGCACCAGCCTGACTACAAAGTGCAAACTGGTTCAGTGGAAAACACACTTTAAAAAAGCTTTTCTAAAAAAAACAAAAATTGAAAGGTGAAACTATTTATCTTAGTAACTGAACTGTTGGATATTAAGGCAAATACACACTTAGCAGTGTACAAAATCCCAGAAACTCATAGACCTCAACTCTGTACTCATGACTGTTAGAAAATGATTTTCACAAATGCTCTGCAGTGCTTTGTGTAACCTGAGTTTTCCCATTTCCCTTCATTGTGTTCCTTTGTGCAATCCAAATTTGTAAATCATTCCAGGAAACTTTTTATTAACTCACAAAAGCCCTCCAAGACAATATCCTGTAATTTCCACTGGTCTGAGTCAGACCTAGTCGTATGAGCTGAGAAATATCCATGACCTTTTTGTGCCATTTTTCTTCTGGTGATCACAGAAAACCAAAGTAACTTCTGGATAAAGTTCTGATTCATGATTTTGAAGGGGAAGGTTTTGCCCATGCTCGCAGCCCAGCTGAATTCACACTGAATAATTTCATTATGCCTCTGTAAATTCCCCTTACAGCTTAAAAGGCACTGAGTATTTTTCTTTCATTGATTACAGCTGAGTAGTCTAACGCAGCTGCATTTCAATGGAAGTGAAGTGATTCCTTTATATTATAGCTATTTTGCCAAGAGCATATGGTGTGAGGTGGATAAAAAGGACAATATTGCAGACAGCCACAGCAGAACTTCATCAATTGTGCTCTGAACCTCCCATAGAACAATTTGTATGTCTCCCCATCACTAGGGGAAACATTAATGAGGGTGGCTTCCCATCCTCTGCTTATGTTGTATTACAACAAAGTAAGCCAAGCTACCCCACGGGGGAGCTGCTGTTGATATCGGAAGGGACTAGTGGCACAGGGATTTGGGGACTTCTGTCCCACCAGCAGCATTTCTGTCCCACCAGAGCCACAGGCTGGCAGATGAATTTTTGCTTTGAATGTGTCCTGAGCAATGAACTACAGGCTTCAGGGCAGCCCTCTGCACAGTGGGCTCGTGTTTTATTTCTGGCAACCACTGCCGCTGCAGAATGTTCACTAACGCATCCAAAACCTTCTCCTGCTTCCCAAGAAAGACAGGAACTCATCCTCTTTTGTTTTCATCCATTTTCACAGTGTACTTCTGTTGACCTGACTGACATTTGAATAAGCCCCAGGAGAATTATACCTAGGACGTTTCTACTAAATATTGCCATCGTAGTAGGAGGGTGCAAGCGCAAGGGAGGCATTTGGAAGAGACTTGTAAACAGTTGCCTTGGTACTACCTAATTAGAGTGTTACATTGTCTGGTGGGACCCACTCCCAGGAATGTGCATAGCCTGCATTAACTTTTCCAGAGCCAGGTGGTAGGCTGTGAGCAGTCAAGATCAGGAAATCATTTATAAAAGGAGTTGGGTCACTTTTGAATCTCTTTTCCTAGGGGCTTCTTTACTGGTGAGCAGAAAAGAAGTTGTTTCACCTGATACTACGGCAGCTGTGCCTGCATAATTGAGGGGTCTACGTTCTTTAATAAGAAAAATTGTGATTTATCCTCTGTCTCTGGGGTTGCTCACGTGGAAAGCAGCGTGGTCTAAGGAACCATCTCCAGAGGAGGATTTCAAAGTCCTGGGTTTTACTGCTAAGCTTGCTTTTTACCTGTTTGGCAACTTTGGCCAAGACACTTCTTCTGCCCTTGCTCACACTCTCCAAATTTTATTTTCCTGGTCCTGGGGCTTCACAGGTGTACTTATCTGTGCAGGAGCCAAGGCACACCAAGGTGCTGCTGCAGCTCAAGGTAATACAAGCAAATGGTAACATGTCTACAGAGATTTCAGGACCATATCATCTGGGTACCATCTGAAGCATCCTTCTCTCAACACTGCCATGAATTCTTCCACAAACCTTACCTATGGTCAAAATAAGCTTGTGCTTTTCAGCTCTTTTTTTGTGTTCTTTTATTCACCTAATATATCACACTCGCTTATGTCAGCACCTGTTATTCCTCCAGATTTTCCTACATATGGCTACGGAAGAGCCATCAGGTGAGTATGTTCTGAGCTGCTTCCTTCTTCAGGACTAGTCAATGGCTTGGTACTTGACCGCAGAGATCACGTGCCCACCAGCTATACTATCAGGGAATATGGTAGTGCTTCTTCCCTGAATAAGGGAAAAAGGATCCTGCTTTTCTCCTCAGCCAGAATTCCCAGGAACTTTCTGGAAGTCTTTCCTCGGTGAAGGACTGCTGAGAATGCAAATACTGGTACTTGAGGCTGGATAGAAGATGTGCATGTAGGAGATATCCTGGAAAAGGAAAGCAAGTGTTCTCATCCCTCAACAGAGAATCAACAACACTAGGTGATCTTTTCTGTGCAAAAGATCAGACCCAACTTAGGATGTATGAGAGATCTCATTAACACAGTCTAGCCATTTATTGCACAGACTAATTACTTACTTAATGGTATTGCTATTTGATTATTTAATGGCTGTAGCATCCCTTTTCATCATTCTTTTGTACATGCTTAAGTGTAACAATTTCCAATTAATTAAATGGCTTTGGATTTCATATTACTATTTTAAATAAAGAGAGGTTAAAGATAGCTATTTGAATAAAGTCTGGGATTCCTGAGATTTTTTTAAAGTCTGTTTGCTCAGTTAGAGAGGAGTATTTCCCAGTTCTGAATTCTGAATTCTGAATGTACAGAGGGAAAAGTGCTGGGAACCAGCTCAGCCCAGAAAACTGAGAACAATGTTTCTATGGGGCTCCTGATGATAACCATCATTGTGAAAAATTCTAGATTATGTAGTTTCAGCAACTTTCCCTACTGTGATTTTTTTCCTTTGTAGTGCCAGCTGAATTGTTGCTCAACATATTTAAAGTGATTTAAAAATTTAAAAACTATCCAAAAAAATCAAAATGCAAACTTGACACCATGGATCTGTGAGTTCATCTAGCATGATGTCCATTGGAAATTTAATCAATTCCACAATAAATTCTTCTTTTATTAATGAGTAGCTGATTGGATTTGGTTTCTGTGAATTGACATGTGTGAGTCCACCTGCCAGTTTTTGTGGCTTTAACCATTATATTTTAAAAGGTTTTTCCTCTCGCTCTCTTTACATCATTATGAAAAAAAAACCACATGAAGAACAAAAGGAAACTACCTAAGTGACCGCACAGTGGAAACACTGAAACCAAATACCCTGTCCGCAAAGTGATATCAAATGAACCAAGTAAACAACTTGGAAAGAAAGAGATAAAACCATTCTTCTTATCTCTTTCAATTTTAGTAATCTTAGACATTATTTTTGACCACAGCAAAAATCAGACTGAAAGGCAATTTTAAGAAGCTTTTAAAAAAATGTGATAAGACTCCTGCAGTGGAGCTGGTCCTGATTCACCCCCGCGAGAGCCGAGTCAGGCTCGGCCAGGTCAGGCTGCGCCCCTCAACCCTTGGAGCCTGAGATGGCAAAATTCAGGTTGTTTGCTTGCTCGGTCTGAAACGATTTCTTTATATTGGTGTTGAGTGAGTCACTAGCCAGGAACTGCATATCATGCAGACCATATGCAGGGAGCTGCAAAGATCTGACTCAGAGATGTAAATCTGTGTCGTGGTGGGGTTTAGTGACACTTTATTCTTTCCGCCTTTTTTGCTGTTGCGGGGGCGGCAAAAAAAATCCCTTTTGTCATTTTAGGGATGTTTACATTGGGAGAAATCAATTTCTTCTTTGCGGTTGTGATCAGAGGTGCATGGAAAACGGAGCTCGGATGCTCCCCGGGTCAATCTCTTACAGAAAAATCCCCGGAGGTCTCCAGCGCTGCGCCGAGCAGCAGCGAGATGATACGTGAATCCGATCGCTCACATTCCTCTCGCCAGGACCACCCACATCCGATGGGAGCCGTGGAGGCATGGAAATCATTTTGCTTGCGTGTGTGTGCGTGCGTGTGTGTGCCTGAGCGTGTAACCTCAGAGCTACGAGAGCTGGGCTCAATTTTGGGGCACTAAAAGCTAAGGCCAAGCCACTGACCCGCGGCTGGTCCTTGGCCATTCAGGGATGGCTGGGGGGGCTGCCGAGAGGCACCCGGTGCTGCCCAGCTCCCATGGGGTGCCAGGGGGCTGGTGGTGGGAACACCTGGGTGACTTTCCCCACCTCCTTGCCCTAGGCCTGCCCTTGATGCCCAGCACCCACGGGTCTCCCTCCAGGTCCTGATCCCACCCAGGCAAGAGACTCCACTCCGGTTTTTAGGGCGCCGCATATTTTGCTCATGACATATGGACTGTCTGGGGGTTCACGCCAAGAGGCGGGGTGGACTTTGCTTCGGGAAACCTGGATCCTCATTGAAAAACCCTCATTCATTCAGAGCAAAGAGAGGAAAAAAAAACCCAGCTGCAATGCCTGCAGGCAGGCACTGCTCCACTATAAATAGAAGCTGTTTATTTTACACCAATTTACTGCACCGTACCACCGAATCGAGAAGCAGATTTCTCCGGGTGCAGGCTATCTCTGCCTCGGCTACCTGTACTGATGCCAGTGGGCTTTGCCTTGGTTCCTTTGTTTTGCTCTGATATGTGGAATTACTGTCTGATAAAATCTTCCAAGCTGGGGTGCTGAGGGAGGAGGAAATGAAAGGTGTAGGGTGTTAATGCGGATCACTCAGAAAGAGTGACTTCTTCACATGATTTGGAGTTGTAAAGTCTTGAGACAAGACCACAGGTGGGCATCCTGTTGACAAAGTCTTCCTTAGCATGAGAGGAGAACTTTGTTCAGTGCCTTTCCAGTACAAATTTGCCCTTGTGATCAGATAGAGAAGCTGCCGCAGGCTTCAGCTGGACAGAAGAAACCTAAAGTAAAGAATTATTTGGCCTTTTAAATTTAAAGTTAAAATCAGACCTAAGCAGCAAAGAAATTCTAAAAGAAAACAGCATTTCTAATGCCTTTTGTCTCATTTCTGAGGGCTGGCAGGGCTGCCTGAGGCCCCCTTACATTGCTTAAGGTTGGGTCCTTGGTATCGCAACTACTACAAAAACCTGTGCAAGAGCTGCTTGGGGCTGGACCATTGCATCATGCCCGTAAACTGCAGATGGATTTTGCATAACCCTCCAGTTTTAATTCTGTTGTTACGGCACGCTCTGGGTGCCTGCAATGGCTCCTCCGAGGAGTGCATGTTCAGAAGCTTTCCAGAGGCTGGAGCAGACAGAAGATCCTAATCTCGGTGGTGCTGTTCCTGCTGGAACAGAAGCGGTTGTGCTCTGGGGCTGTGCAGAAACTCGCTCGGGGCCTGCTGTTAGCTCGGAGAATTTCAGGACTGTCCTAATTGTTTTTCTGCTTCTCCCTAGCCCTCAAAAGCTGAGCAGACCCTAACAGAGTGAATGCAGGCTGCACATCCGTCTTCTCTGCCGGGGAAGCCCATTAGTGGGGAATACACTCAAGTGGTCACATCTTTCCAGAAATCATGACAAGGAGGTATTAGTGCAAGGCTGAAAATCAGATGGTGGCTGCCGTGTCCGGAGGGATGCACAAGAGCGGGTACAGCAGCCATGCCATGCACAGGGCAAGAGGACCTTGTGATGCCCTGTGCACCTCCTTCTTCCCATCTCCTGCTGCCTGTCCTGCTAGGGAAACTTGGATTTCGTTTTGCCACTCTTGAGACAAGCGGCTGGAGACTGGGGGTGCTTTCTGGCAGACAGGGGACAGGACGGGTTGGGTAAGGCAGAAACGATATGCAATGGCAGAAAGAAAGAGGATGGGGGGAAGAGCAGGAGCTACAGGTCTAGGCACAGTCATGCCTTTGGTAGGAATTTTGCAAGTCCCTGTCTGCATAGTGTTGTTGTTGATTTTGCCATCTTTGATCCAGGTAAACAGGACTTGTGTGCACAATGAAAACAAACAAGCCAGGCTGGAAAATATCATGAGTCAGTAAGGCTCTTTAGGTGCCTCCACCTTTCTTAACCCCGAGTCAGCAAATGCTTAAGTGCTTGGCAAATCAAGGGAAGAGCCCGGGACTCAAAGCCTGGGGCAGTCCAGCCTCCACGCTGGGCTCCAGCCGCCTTCTCCTGGTTAATTAAAAGACCATCAATGAAATGTTTAAATACTGGGCAATCAGCGTTGTGTTATGAATAATTGTACTGACACTACTGGAAAGCAGGTTCCCTCTGCACCTGAGCCTTACACTGACTAGTGAAGGATCCTCCCAAATTAAATTTGTGGATCAGCAATACACTACTTTTCACTTGCTGCAGAGTAGCAGCTCACTCCCTGTACTCCTTCTCACCTCTTTCATATACATACCATCAGCCAGAACTTACACTTTGTTACGGCGCAGATGTTTTCTTTCATCTGGAGCCGTCTCTTGGGATGATGCAAAGTTTCGTTGTTTCTTAAAGTTTTCTGCATTAGGCTGACGAAAACAAAATAATTGGAAATCTAAAACCCATTCTCTCTTTTTCTGTTTTATTTTGGCTGGATCACTTCCTGCATTATTTTTATGACGAAGCACTCGTGCTTTTTGACATCAAGACAAATGCTGGCAACTTTCTGTGAGCCCGGGAAGTGCAGTGCACATTAAAAGCTGCTCTAGTTGTCTTCTGCTGTGAGTGGAAGTTAGTCGGGGTGGAAAGAGTTTTTCCTGAGCACCAACTCTATGCCCTCTAACATGCTCTCTCAACTCTGCCTCTCAATACATCACTCAACTCTGCAGCCTGGGATGCTCAGAAAATTATATGTGTATTATTAACACAGCCCAGACCAGTTGCACACCATGTGGGTGCTTTAAATTTAGTCCTTGCAATCTTTATTCCCTTCTCAAAATGTGCTTACCCTCCCCTTGGTTAAGCCAGAAGGGCCTGGCATCTCTGAGCAGCATTTAATTGCTTGTAAACCTCTTTTTTTACTTTTTAATTTTTTTTTTAGCTCTGAGTACAGTAAAAGCCAAACACACACTTCTCATCATTAACCCTTTTCTGGTTTATCTGTAGGTGAAAACTGTGACACTCTTCCCCACTCACTGGAGAGGCAACGGTGACTTCTTGTTCCTGTGGAACTCGCGTGGCACTGTAGGCGATGGTCCAGGGGACCCAGGACGGAAACCCCCGACACATCCCCGACACAGAACAGTTGCTCCCTTGTGAGTGCCCAGAGCGTGTGGGACACGTCTTTGCCCGGCATCATCCTTCCCCGTGGGGATCCCACGTCCCAGCTTTTCAAAAAGCAAAGCCAAACACCACTGGGAGCAGTTTGTCCTTTCCAGCATGGTCTTCATGACTTCTTCTGACCTGCTAATTCGCACCCATTTTCTCTCCCTCCTGGTAAGCTTGGCTATTTTGACCTTACAGGCAATGGATGAGCAACATGCCCCACTCATGGCTTATCAGCCCTATTCCTTAACAAGCTTGTTTTAATGCCCCAATACCTCAATGATGGCCTCTCTAGAAAGAGCACAAAACCTGCACCTCCCATGTGGCAATATGGGACTATTGCAATGAAGATTCAAGATGCCAGGAGGAAAAAGACATTGGAGACTATCCCAAGAAACCAAGGGTGGGTGTCACCTCAACAGACTGCTCCCCTCCCCATGACGCCCCACAGGCACTTAAATTATTTCACTCATAGGGAGATGCTGGCATCTAAATGGCTTATTGGCAATTTTTTTTTTTTTATTACTTTGAAGTAATCGTGACTATTGGATATTTGGGAACCTGCAAAGAGAATTCAGCCCCCGCAGATGCACTGAACAATTTCTCATTCCTGGGTGGTTTTGAATAGACAATAAAAAAGCCCAAGATTCTAGATAACATTTTATTGCAGAACATAAATTAATCTCTGTTTAGCTAAGTAGAGAATATACCACTCAAAAATTAAATGCTGGACTCCTGAAAAGTAATAAAATTGTTAAATAACATAACTAATAATAAGGATGCCCCACAGAATTATCTCTGTTTTCATCATATGTAGCTCTTAGATGCACTTGTGATTATTCATCCATTTTATTTTCTTGTTTGAAAAAAAAAACCCAGAATTTTATTTAGTTATTTTCATATTAAAAAAACTTTGCCCACATATGAAATTAATTTTTTTATTGCATTACTGAAATTAAGTAACACTTATTTCTACCCCAAAAGTATCATACGTAAAAGTATGAAAACTCTAATGCAAAGAGAACGGTAGAACAGGTTTTCTATCTGCAATATTTGATTTATTCTTCAGAGCAGTTTTACCATTTTCAATAGAAATTGTTGGCTGTCCATTTCATGAAGGACCATTAATTGTAACCAGTTGCTCAGCAACTATTTTAATGTTTTCTTTTTAAAACTAAATTATTTCTGAGCACAGATTTAATGTGAAACTTATCTAGACCTCCATCAATTGTTATAGTTATACCACTCTACAATGACACACCAGTCAGCTGTCCAGAGAACTGTACAGATAATTCTTTTTTTTCCAGACTAACAAAATATTTTGGTGTTTTCTCTGTTTACTCGAGAAAAAGAATGGCTTTTTTTCCAATTCAGGATTTTTAAGAGAATAGCCAGGAAGTGGAATTAATCATATTACATTTGCTAATAGACTTCTGCAGAGGCTTTGTGAAAAACGGTCCCGTACCTGGACTGTTCACAAAGTACATTTTCCATTGAGTGTAACAGGAATTTATCTGAAAATGGGCATCAGGCTTTGCTGAAAGATCTGTTTTGAGACAGATCTGATTTCCACCTCAGTACTACAAGAGTAAATCAGGTGTAACTCAGCTGCACCCAGTGAGTTGTATTTGTGTAAAATCTCTGAGGGGAAAGCTAGAGGATAAGTGCCCTAGAAATGTAGCTATTTTCTTAACAGGAATCCAACTTGTAAAGCTTATTTTCTCTGATAATCTTTAACACCCTTCGAATTGTACCCCTTTATTTTTAAAGCCTGGAGCTTCCCGCTGTGTTCAGCCTCCAAATTTCCAACCAGCATCCACTCCTGATGCGTTTTCACCCTCCGCAGTGGTGTTAGGCATGCTAATATTTACCCTGATGTTGCGTGTGCTGTTGGAGGTGGGAGGGTGGAGGTTGTGGGGTTAACACAGTTTAAACCTCCATTTTGGGAACTTGTTCAGATTTCAGTATGTGTAAAATACTTTCCTGGGGTTGGACTTCTCATTCCTATTCTGCACTCTAGTTTTCATTTACAAGAAAAGATGTCCCCGTTACTTGCTTTTAAAGATATCCAATACCAGTCAATTCAGTGACAACAAACAGTTTTTAAAAGGAACAAATTCTGGCCCTCTGTATCCATCACATGGGTAACCAGTAACCAGGGCCACAAGAAAAAAATCTGAGTAATTTTGAACACGTGTTACAAGGAGTAACCAAAATACCAGTCGTTAAAGAGCAGTCGTGGCTCTCGTGGCGGCAGGGGTCTGCCCTACCCCCAGAGAAGTCGATCCTATGGCAAAGAGTATGCCTGTTCTACTTCAAAAAACAAAGGAAGACATGGCAGACTTAATCTGTATAGTTTTATTAGCATACTTTTTTTTTATTTGCATAAATTGTGTTGTACATGTAAGTGAGGAGTCTTAAAAACTTCCCTTCTTTTCATTGCGTTCAGTCTTTACATGGCATTAACAGCCACCATTAGGATTATTAGAATAATGTCTGGAAAACCCAGCTATGAAATGCGATGCCAGTGTCCCAGAAGCTGCACAGACTCAGAGCCAAAAAGATAATCCTTGAATTCCCCAACCTAAATAAATCACAGTGGTTTTCAGGAACTGTTTGTGGGATTGGTAAGATTTGCTTAAACTATTATGTTGATTTTAAATTTTTAATGGCAAAACTACTGGCTTAAATGAATTTAAAAGAAAATGATACCTTTCTGTAGAATCAGTCAAAATTTTCCCATCATAGTTTTATTATCTGTATTTTATATATATTATATATATTCTAATTAATATATTATATTTATTATCTATTATTTAGGCTTGCATCAAAATTGGAAATATGAATACTAACATTCTGCATTACAGACATTTTTAATAATCTGAAAAAACACAAATAAAAGTGTAAAACTAATGGGTTTTACGTCACCTTTTTTTCGCAAGTAAATTAGTAACTTTTCAATCTGATATGCATTTTTCCCATTGGCTCCTGCGTTTCCTGATTGCAGCCATGACCAGGGTCAGAAACAATAAAATTCAATGAGAAAGGACAATTCCCAGAGCTTTCTGAGCCAATATTATCTGCCTCAGAGGTTGGGATCATTCAAATGAAGATCAGCATGATATCAGAACTTTAGGTTCTTTATCCAAACAGCTGAGTCTTTTCCAGCTGGCCCATCACAGCTCAATAATCATATAGAGTTATATCAGCGATGCTCATTCATATTTCACAGGCTATAATAAACACAGCAAAAATTAGATGAGGTTCCATTTGAGGTTAAATGTTTCCATGAGATAATAATTTCTGTTTATAACAAGAAAAAAAAAAAAAAAAAGACCACTGGTCTATTTTTAAAACCTAATTTAGACGTGGTATCCAAAATATCAGTTCACAACAGACCATGAATGAGACAGGATTATGCTCTCTTCTTCATAGTTTTAAATGTAACTGAGAGCATTGGGAACCCTGCCATGCAGAGGCTGAGCAAGAGGGAACCCCAAGCCTTTGTCTTGCCCACATTGCAGGTGGTTTTCGGTGTATCATGCCCAATGATTCTCACGATAACAGAATTTCCTGCCTTGTCCAGGGCAGAGCCTTTACAGTGCCCCTTGTGCCACACTCTGGTTTGTCCGTAAAACTTGAAATCTTCCCAAGGAAAAGGCACCGCGTCACTTTCCGCTCCCTCACAGCCGCCTAGGGGTTTTGCGGTCCAGCCCTGGGGACCTCCTGCCAGCACCACAGGGAGGGTGGGATGTCACCGTCTGGGACGTCGCCTGGGACGTCGCCATCGCACACAAGCACGGAAAGAAAAACGGGGGGGGGGACTGATAACACAAAGCTCATGCTGGGAGGGATGCAGCCTCCGCCGCAGGGAGCTCACCCGGGGCTGTGGGCTCATGGGAACGGGCAACATCTGCCGTGGAGTGAAGCCTCAAAATCCAGGACTGTCTAGTTCAACAGTAAATTTTGCTATTTGTCAGTGGGAACCTTCAAACAAACGCTTAGAAACGTACCTCCGTTGATTACACCAAAACATTGTGGCTATTTGGAGCTGTAGGTAAGCAGGAACCTAACAGTGGGAGCAATGCTGCTGTCTAGCTAAAGAAAAGCAGGACCAAAGAATTATCATTAATTGTACCTTGCCAGTGCGTTCAAGGCTCAGCTGAAGTTTGAGCTGCACTCCGCTGGTGCTGAGCAAATGCACCAGCAAAACAGGATCCCTTGCTGTGAAGAGCTTCCCAGTGAGATCAAAGGGTGAGAGGTAAATGCATTAGTCTTGTTTTGCAGTTTGGAAACAGCAGCAGCAGAACATTTGCAGGTGATTTTCCCCAAGGTCCTACTAAAAGTCCAAGACAAAGGTTGAGCAGACCTCTGAGGCTGTGTTCAGCACCATAATCATCTGGTTCTCCCTGTGTTGAGCTTGTGGCTGCGTTTCCTGCACTCTCCTTGACTTCAGTAGATTTTTAGAGCACACAGAGAGTAAAACTTCCATAATTACAGGCACTGATGTGTTAAAGAACACTCCAAATGCTTTTCTCTGGTTTTGCATTGGAGCAAGAAGGCATAGTTTCTTTCTCCCTGAATCATGCGGTTATTTGGAGTTTAGGTATCTCTGCCTATGGAGCTGTATGTTCTGTTTTTATACCATGTTGTTTGTGAGCCATAGGCTGCAGTCTCTTTTCAATGAGAAAACAATAAAATTACTTGCTTTTGTTCTTTTCAGACACAGAACATTATACTAGCTAAAAAGTGCCTTTTGGAAACAGCCTTGCTTGTGGAAGAGGGCTATTAACATGTTGCCCTGTCCTCCAGCAACTATAATTCATTGTGCCATTAAGATAGTGTCACAGGCTGATAGCAAAATAAATAGCTATAAGGAAATGTTCAGTAAATTATTTTGCAACTTGTGTTTATTAAAAGTGTGTCCTTTAGCCTGCCTGCCTTAGAAAATTTAGGCAAGGCAACAGGGGCTGATCCTACTCTCCCTGGGGTGGACAGAAAGACGTCCCGGGACACCCAGCAGGTCCCACCATGAGGAAGGAGATCTGCTGCTATCTACCCACCCGCAGGATGGAGCCCGGGCCATGGCACAGGTTCCCTCACTGCTCTGCAGGCAGCTCAGGCACAAGGCTTAAATTCACACTCTACAGGAAAAACCTACATTAGTGCAGGTGGAAACCACCTGTCCATCAACGGGAGTGAAGAAATCTCAGATAACTCCAGCAACCTGACCCTGCAAAAAACTCCAGTGAGGAGTCCTGGAGGGGAAGCTGGGGAGGAGGCACCGTCCCTCAAACTGTTGCTCTCAGGCACGTGTTTTTTTGCCGATTACTTTTCGGAAAACCGCAGAGCTGTTTATCGAGTGTTCACATGAAAATCTCCAATTCCAGAAGTTTTGTTGTTGTAGAATCAGATAACCTAAGAAAAGTGAAGCCGAGGTTTCAAATTCAGACAGCCAGTAAGTGCTTTTTGAGAGTCTGCAATCTGGAAGCCCTGTCTCTAGAGACAAACAACGAAGCTCCTTTCCACTGAGGAGGATCAGAAGCAACGGGCTCGTGCTTAGCTAAGGGCACATGGTGCATGAGCTAAGAGAGTAGGTAACTCGGGATTTTTCAGACTGTATGTAGCACTACCAGGAAAACGAATGAAATTAATATCCCCTGCGGTGTGTTTTCATTCCTCCTTCCAGTGAGATGTAGCTAAAAGAGACTATCTTATGTCAAAACCTGAAAAAAAATCAAGAATCACAGGAGTTAAGGCTTCCTTCCAGAAAAATAAAGCCTGTTTGGCAGAGGGAAGGTTTCCAGGCAGGACATAGCTGCCCATCCAAACAGTTAGTGAGCTGAGGGAGGCAGGGAGGGATTTTGGACACCTAAACAGTGTTTAAATCTCATTAGACATGGCTTTGTTTCAAAGCAGACAGGTAACTGAGAAAGTTACACACAGCCCACTTGGAGACTGGAGATACCCCATATGTTTTGCACAGTACCCTCATGCTAACTGTGCTCGCTGAGGGCTAGCTCAGCCCCCCAAAATCCCTCCCCTCCAAAAAAACCCCCATACACAAGCCCTTTCCCACAGCCAGCCCGTCTCACCTCCCCAGCACCCATGCCAGGGGCCGGATCCTGGGCTCCAGGATGGGTTCCCACCAGGCCTGGCAGAATGGAAATCTCCCAGGGGCAGATTTTACACTTCCAGGTGAAAAGGCTCGATGAGGTGGAAAACGGAAAAATCCTCAGCAATTTCCTCAGTTTAATGACTTTTAAATTGGATGGCATTGATTATTTTAGTGATGAAGTGTGTTTGGAATATGGAGACAACACAAAAGCATGAATGAAGATTAACTCTTTTTTCCAGCCCTAGAAAATGTTAAAAAGAGTTACCAGAGTATTTGAAAATATTTTTAATAGTTTAGAACAACTAAATTTAGCTAAGCTGCAGATAGGCCTCTCTTTATTACAGCTAGAGTTACTATGGCAACATGCTACAATTATTTATCGCCATGACGATCCACTGTAGATTTTTTAAATGCATTATCTATTTTTGTTTGCATTGTCATTCCTGCCAGGGGAGGGAAGACACCAATTTGGTGCGCTGTGAAATGGTCAACATTTCATCCAGGCGATCGCAGGGTGGAGGCTGGGGCAGATTTTAAAATGAGCAGCAGTAAAAACCAAGGAACAACCACTCTCAGGATTATTTTTTCTTTTTGCTTTTTTAATCTAAAATAGGTTACTGTTGCTAGCTGACAAGCGAATAGGAGCTTGTTCTTTGCCAGTCTTTCTCCTGACTGCTCTTTGATAATCTGAGATACCAGAAACAAATGTGAATGAATGAAGTTCTGCAACACCCATGAACTGTTATTATCTCTGCCATGGAGAAAGGGAAATGTGAACAAGCTATATTAGGCAACTTCTCTAAGGTCACATCACCAGGCAGCGATAAGGACACAATTAGGACCTGCTTCCTTAGCCACATTTTCCGGTGTGGCGGCAACATCGCTATTACAGTGCCGCTGTCACAAGTGCTTTGCATCTATATTGTCTGTACCAGGTCAGGGGAAATCGGAAAAGCCTGTCCATCCCTAGTTCGCAGGAGAAAGAGAAGGATATCTACTACGTGCTGCAGCTTCAGTTGCTTAGCTGTGATAGTACATGCGCTCCACCAGCTCACTGATGCTTGTGGAACTTTTTTGGGGTGCAGAGTGGGTTTCCGCTGACCTTGCTCAGCCCATGTCAGCGTTTGGTAGGGAAGTAGGTGGTAGCCAGCTGCTCCAACCTGGAGATGTCTTGCCCTGGCAGAGGCGCAGCAGACCTCCCTCCATCCCAGGGCACAGTGCGTGAGCAACACTGTCTCGTGCAGGAAACACACCACCCACCTTGCTGTATCCCCCTGTGGGAAGATGCTTGAGTGGAGCAGACATGCTTGAGGAAAGGATGGTGGATATTGTTCTGACACATCCAAATAATCCTTTGCTGGTCTTGTCCAGAGTGATGGTTAAGTAATCCTGAGGAGGACTTGGAAAGAGCTCCCTTTGTGGCTCTCTGACTAATAAAAAGCCCTTTATATAATCCTGCAATCAACTGCATGGGGCTGCTGGGACGGGTAATTGGGCTACAAACGGGCTCCATTTACGGGAGGTTATGTAATTTACCGTTCTGTCATCGTCCGCTCCCAAAACTGTGATTCTTTCTCCAAGGCTTACATTCCCAGAGATGCAAATAATGATCAAGACTTGGCTCTTCGCATCTCAGATCATGAACAGGATCTTTACAGATGCGGCTAGTTTGGATGAAACCCAACTCCCTGGTGTGCTAAGGAGCAGCCAGAGGCAGCTCCTGGTGGGAGATTCCAGATTTTTGCTCCTGTACAGCATGTGTAAATGCAAAAGTGATGGGCACTCAAGAAATGAATAGACAGGCAAGCTAGACAGAGAAACGGGGGACGTTGTAGCTTGGACTGTATCCCGGCTTCTTTCTTATCAGTGGGTGTCCTCTCAGGGCTTTGTACAGCAGGTGAAATAAGAAAGGTATTTTAGGTGAAAGAAGTACCTCAATAAAAAAGGACATAGCATGCAGAGATAGAAAATACAACATTATACATCCATACACTGCGCTGGCAAAGAATTTGCAGAGCTGCTTGAATTGACAAAACATTAAAGAACACGAGTGTTACTTTTAGTAGACAAAATGTCCAGGGTCTAGAGACAAGCCATGACTGCCCACTAACAAATGCCAGTGACAACTAGTGAAACTGGGGAGAAAAGCTCACCGGCGTTACACGTTGACAAAGACACCCTGGAGAAGCAAAAACCATTTTGAAACACCTCTGTACTTCTCTGAACAAAACCCACCTCATTTTAATGCTTGAGAACACGGGCTATATTGAAAAAAAAAACCACCCCACTTATACAGCAGTTTTGAAATTACAATCCAGCAATGACACCCTCCTATTAAGGGAGCTCTTGGGTCACACATCTCCTGCTCAGCCTAATTGAGCAGATAGTGCTGGTGCTCACCCCTGGTGTCTCCTGGTACTTTGTACCGCAAAGCAACCTCGTATTTGCTGCTTGTGAGGGTGTTGGAACCAGGTCTTTACTTGTTAGCAAAAAAGCAGGACACGGCGCTTCCCGCTCCTCTGTTGCCAAACACGCACCCAGCACCATTGAAGTGGAGAAGAGTTTTTACGACAGCCCCAGCAGTGACTCACCCGTTGGCTTCCTGGTCCTTATCAGGGGAGATCCACTTGGCAGGACAAGCACAGTGCTGCTCTGCATCCTTGGGCCTGGGCAGCTTCGTCCTCACCATTGCCCCTATCTACGGGTATCAAAAAACTGCAAACCGGGCAGCATTCCCCAGAGCTGGCCCCCACAATTTGCAAACTCAAACCAGTGCGTGAAAGATGGAGGGAGAGAGCAAAGGGAGCGGGATGAAAGGGGGTCGCAATAATCCCAGTGGGATTTCACATGGATTTGGTAGGTGTCCAGCTTGCAGGGTGGCAACCTGCTGCTCTTAGGTGTACGTGGATTTACGTGGAAGAGCAAAAAAGCCTGACCATCTCCAAGGCACAGTTCAGTGTTGGGCTGAGGTATTGGGACTAGCTATAAGCAGGCTTGTGAGATGCTTTGCCATGGGTAATTCACCCCGCTTCTCAGAGAGCGCTGTTGGTCCAAGCAACACATCCTGTGAAAGTGGCCGTGGGACTTGCTGTGCCCAAGCAGAGCCAGACGGACATTCCCAGAGGGTCACGCTCTATTTACAAGAGTATTTCCAATAGTCTTCAAGGGGGATCTTGCTGTAGGTCAGCCCTGCAAGACCAATAACCAGACTGAAAAATCCCAAAACAAGTGTAAGAGACGCTTGCTTTCCAGGCCTGTTTCTGAGGTGACGGTTCCCTGCCTTAGGCACATGCCGTGGCACAGACACTCCTTCAGAGCGGTACGTGGTCCTGCCTGCAAAGCCCCATGCCACGTCCTGTGGCAAATCAACAGAGGTGCATGGCTGTAGCGAGCCCCATGGCGCTCCTGCTGTCATGTCAATAGTCCCTGGGCAGAAAGAGTTTAGGAACTGCTGGTTTAGACCAGAGAAGTTAACAGTCATTGATTTAATACTTTTCCGGCACTTTCCACAGTTGAGCCATTGCTGAGTAGATGCAATCGTTTGCTTTTTTCCCCTGACTACATGAACCACAGGTCTGAGTACAGAATCCACTGGTGACTGCTAACAAAAGCCTAAGAAGCACTTGCAGAAAGCCTGAGCACAACCAGGCTCTGTGGCAGGAGCATTTGGTGGGTAATGCTTGGGTTACACTGAAAATCAATTTCTTTTCCATCTGGCAGTGGACATATCGCTTGAAGGAAAAGAAAGAGGCAGGACCAAAACTGCTAAGACCTCCAGAGTTCATTGCTGCTGCAAAGGTCAACAAATAGAGAGAAGAGGAGTATCTCTGTCATCATGGTTTGAGACCCTGAGGCTATGGAAGGTGAGTTGTAGCAAATGGGATTTCCCTGATTTTGCAGGTTTGATGCCAGGATGGGGACAGGGCGAGCGTACCCCTAATGTCAATATCCAGGGGGACATGGGGCCAGTTTTGCAGTGGATGCCATGAGATGACAGCTGCAGCACAAGCCCATGGAAACAGGAACTCCACAAGTCACTTTGTCCCCCAAGTTACTCTGCTCCTGTGTGGGAAGCTGCGGATGCAAAAGTGGATTATATTTTATGAGTTTTGCAGGACAGGAGAAAAGCTATGAGGAATTAGGCCCTTGTACTAAGCACTGCAAATGTGCAAAGTAAAGGACAATATCTCTCTCCAGCTGCTTATGACCTGTACAAATAAAGGGTGGGATTTCAGCAAGAAACTGGAAACACGGGTATATTCAGCGACTTTTCACAGGTGACACACACCACAGTGTTTTCTTTGCTCAGACTATTTACTGATGTGAAAAACAAAATCCTGCTTGTAAAATCAGACACACACTGTTTGGAAAGATGTTTTCTAAGAAATAATCTGGTTAAAGTCTTGAGCCAGTCTTTGCAGAGACTGTTGCATTGGATGCAGGAGGACAGATTTAGTTTTAGGACAGGTCTGTGGGATTACAATGAGCTCTCTGATGTTTCTCAAGTGATGAGTTATCTCAAGGAACAACCTGGGCTATAGCAGCCCCTGTGTCACAGTGGCAGGGTGAGAGAGGAAGACTTTTAAATGTTAATTAGTAGGGAAGAGCTGTCTTGCATGCTAACGACAAAGATCTCCGGTGATGGTAGGAGGCAAAGGAGAGCAATAGAGCATTTAATTTGTAATGCATGGTTTTATTTCACCTTGGAGATCCGCTCATTGATGGATTTGGCATGCAGATAACGAAACTGCATTGCTGTAGGGTTCCTGACTGCCGGGTGCTTAAGCACAAAAGGAAACCCCTAGGAAACCTCCTGGCAGGGGGCAGGAAGCATGGCACTTGGCAGGGATTGTGGGAAGAGGTAGCAGGAAAGAGCTGTACCTGTAAGCAGGTGAGAAACAGCAGAGGCTGATGATGCACAGTCCCCAGCTGGGCAAGGGCAGGGTGAAATGGCAGAGGGAGGATGAAGCAGTCTCACACAAGTAAGACAAAAACGATGAGCTGGGCGATGGGGCCAGTCCGAGCTCGCCTGCTCCTTTCTGGTGCTTCCTTTTTCATGTTGAGGTCTCCTAAGCAAATCCCACTCATGCACCACTGCCATCACGCTGGGAGCAGTTTCCAGGCCTCCAGCTTCGCTTCCCATCACACACATCTTTTTCATTAAGTGGACAGAAGAGCCATGGCTCTACCATGTGCAGTTTTTGAAACGTGGCCAAACTGGGGGCATGGTTCTCCTCCGCCCCGCCCTGGTGTCGTACTTTGCACCGGGGGAAATGGGTGGGGAACGCTGCTGCATCGGGGCAGTTACGGCTCTTGAGCTACATGTGGTTTTTGCTGGAGTGGTGATGCGCCAAATGCCACACCAATGGCCATCTGCTCAGAGCAGACCTCCGTCCTGCCGCTCTGCTTTGGTTTCTTCCTCTGGGATCAAACTCACGCTGCCAGGAGGGTCACCTCTGCCCCAGGCTGCCCCGCTGTCCTGTGAAGAACCACGGTGGGGTAATGCCACCCTCCCCCCTGAGCCAGAGGGCACATCTCAGCCATTTCTTGGGTTGCAACAAAAAACACCTACAGGCCCTCCTAAACTGGTGTAAGTCAGGAATGACTTCACTGGCATTAGAAGGGCCAAATACAGTGTCAGACAAGAATGAAGTCAAATGTTTGTGCCTGAATCCTTCCCTCTAATTAAACTTAAATTAAAAAAAAAAAAATTTAAAAACGGGCAGAGGAACCGGCTGGTAACATGTGCTGGGCTGGTGCAACGAGCGGCTGCATCTCACCTCAGGGGCGGTTGACTTCAGTGGCTGCATTTTGCTCAGTTGCACAGAGTTTTTAAAGTGCTTTTTGATCCCAGGATGAAAAGTGCTGTATAAATGTAACATTCCCTAGTACAGCTGTCTGTCTGTCAATCCCCAGAGCACGGTCTGCAGCTTGCTTATTTTCTGCGGTTATGGGCAACCGCAGTTACAGCACTCCTGCATGTTTAACACTATTTCAAAGTCCCTCTTGACTTCCCTTTTCATCCTTCTTCAGGGCTATGTTTAGACTCTGATTTCCAATCTCCTGGATTGAGATTGTTATTAAAATGCAGCACTGGTAATGCTCCATGCATCCCAGCCATAACAAACCACTGCAGGCGAGTACAGCATTGGGGAGAGGGGGGGCTCTGAGTAACCATGTAGCGTTTAGGCTTTAAAACCAGCCATGTTTGCTTTGTTTATATAGATCTAAAGACTATTCCCATCTACTATATACAAATATGGCAATGGGGAAAGGAGCGGAGAAAGGAGGGGTAAGAGTGTAATCTGCAGAACCAATTGTAAGGGCTGTAATTAATCAGGTAATTGCAGTATTTGCGTGGAGTGTCTGTAAATATTACCTCTATTTCTAAGTATAGTACTTTGGACCACGTATCTTATCATGAAACAAACCGTCAAATAGAAAACACATCCACTTGACTGGAATATAATGAATATTAGGTCAGCCAAAATGCAAACTGACTAAATTAATTTGTAGTTGTGTACCAACTGATGTTAGTGTGATAATTTAATGAAACCCTTCAAATAAATATCCGCTGGGGGAACAATGCAGAGGAGCAAACGGAGTGTGCAATGAGGGATTACGGGGGTTTTGTGTGATTACAGATGGAGGTCCCAGAGAGCAAACAGAAATGAGGGGTGATCTTGCGAAGCACAGGGGAGGGTGCAAGGGCTGAGCAGGGGACCCCGGCGGTGCTTTGCAGAGAGCCTTGGACCTCAGAGCTGCCCCTGAAGGACCTCAGCTGGGACACCCACGGCTGGACTCAGCCCTCCGGAGCGAGCGTGACGCAGGCAGAGGCTCTGTGGGTGGCCCTCAGCTCACGTGGGGTTCCGGCTGCCCCGACGCTGCGTCGTGCCGCTGTCCGGGAAAGCCGTTGGTTGATGTGATGGCAATCTGGAGCGGTTTGAGAAACTCTGTCTCGCTCCTGTGAGAAATGCAGAGCAGAACGAACGGGTTTGAATCCTGCTTTAAATACTTTGGTCCCTCAGTCAGATGATTTGGGGATTCTGAAAACCGAAAGGCTCTCTATTTCTGCCTTTTTCATATCCTTTTTTTTTTCCTTTTTTGTTTGGGCAAGGTCAAAATAATCACTGAAACAGTTAATTTGAGGAGCCACGATACGTTGATCCCAATGGGAATCTGGGGGCAGAATGAGCTCCTTTTGAAGGGGGAGCATATCCAATCTCTAGCATGGGAGGGATGCTGCTGCCCATTGCTCCAGCACACACTGGATCGGATGCTATTTCCACAGAAAAGCACAGCTGAGAAATAGGGTGCTCAGGCAGTGCAGTGGGGCTCAGGGCCACCCTCTCGCAGCAGCCCTACAGCCCGCCCCGTGCAGAGCACAGGCCACCCAGGAAACCTCCCAGAGCACTTCTGGTCGCTGGGGGTCTCACGCCGCCCCGATCGCAGCACAGGAGCTGTGCAGATTGAAACGTCTCAGCACCAAGGATGAGCGACCCGTGAGAAATGCTGGTCCTGACGGTGCCATTCCCCGCCCCGAGCACCTCGTTGGCAGGTGGGGTGTCCCACGTGCTGCTGGGGTCCCAGCCCAGCAATGCAGCACGCTTACCCTGCAAGAACCAGACCCCTGGGCCGGGAACGGCTCTGCCTCTGAGCTGCCAAATCTTCCAGTGCAAACCTGACTCCTGCAGTGTCATGGACAGTCCAAGAGGAGCTACAAGGCACGAGCTGCCTCCTCTCAGGGGAGTCTGCTTTCTGCACTCCCTACAGGGAATATATTTTGCTCTAAGTCCCGAAACTCTGTTTCAATCTGGATGGCAGAAAGAAAGAAAGGAGTGAGTTAAAGCATGAGAAATGGCTAAGGAACAATTTGGTGAGTTGGTGAGTGGAAAGTTCCCCCTAAGAGCTCAACACACATCTTATCTCCAGCTCAGCATGAGCTTTTCACAGTGGTCGGAGCTGCTGCCCCATGGGTCGCAGTGGCGAGAGAGAAATCCCTCTGACCCAAAAAGTTCCAGTGCTGCCTTCCCAGGGGAGCACAGTAGCTAACTTAGTGATGTTGACATAAGAGATGCCCTTGAAGTGGGATTATAGGACACATGCTGAATTTATTGGGGTGTCTATTAAATTTGCCCACATGACATGCCATATGACTGTCTGCTAAGTTTACATCAGCCATTGACAGTAATATCAGGTGCACTTTATCAGATTTGGCATTAGTCACCTCGGAGTGAAACAGCAGAGGACCAACTGTTAACGGCTAATAAAGTAACAGCTACAATGATAATGGGTAGCCATAAATGAGAGTTGTGTTTGTGGTGTTTGATGTCAGCCCAAATCCGGGCAGAGTGGAGTCAGACAAACAAGCTGTGGATAGCTCAGGCAGGGTCATGCCAGCACAGACCAAGCAGGAGCTGCTCGGAGGTTGCAGTCGGCCACACTGATGACCCAGCATGTGTCCCACCAGGAAAGCCTGGAGCAGAGGGCACGGAGGGTCCTTGCTCCCACTGAGGAGGCTCCAAGTTACCTCTGCTCCTCCGGGATGCAGAGGATGTTTGTGCAGACGGATGCTGGAGGGGTTGTGCGGGATCCTTCCTGCAGCTCCAGGACTCATTGCTAAACCAGCCAACAGGTAGGAAAGCAGTTGGCTGTGGGCAGAAGGAGGGAGGTGGGCTGAAGGTTGAGGAACAAACAGGCTCGACCCAGGGGTGGGAGGCCTGGCAGGATGGGCTGCAGCAGGGGAGAAGGGGCGTGGGGGAAGGCAAACACAGGGACAGGCAAAGCTGTGAGGCTGCACTAAATGCACCTTCTGCCACAAACCAGAGGACCCAATATTAACTCTCAAACTCATTATGATGAGAAATACCCTCCCATATCACCATGGGATGAGATAAACACCAGCACAGGCTAAAAAAAAGATTAAGCGCATAAGGATAGAGAAAGAAGGAACTGAGGGGCTTTCCCAGCATAAATGCACTTACCCCACGCGATGGAGGTGTCACTGTCCACATGCAACCCCAAGGCACCACCATTTCCCAGTGCTGCAGCATCTTGGCTGGTGGCTGTGGATATCCCTGACAGCTCCAACCTCTACATTTATCCCATTTGGCACGCGGGATTTGTTGGGTAAGCGCTGTAGCTGCGTTCCCAAGGTGGCCCTGGGTGTGGGCCGTGGGCTCTCCCTTCCCCCAGGCGATCCGGATGCTGCCCAGCGAGGTCCTGGGGAGTTTCTCTCCCGCCAGCCGGCTCTGCTGGCTCCGGCATTAGCATTGCCATAACTTGAAGAGCAGGAGGAGGAAGGAAGCTCTCCTCCTCGCCTTGCTGCTCGGCTGTGGGGGCAGGGAGGGGAGGATGCTGTGGAAGGGCTCTCCAAAAAATGCCTGGGAGGCAGAGAGAACCACCTCTGTGCAGAAGCCTGCCTGTGCCAGTCCGGGCAGAGCCTCTCATGACATCAGCTCGCAACCGGCTTCACAGCAACGCGCCGGAGGAGACCCTGTTGTACACCATGGAGGGAACCTGCTCCCGGCCACGGCAGAGGCGTGCTGCAAACCAGAGACGGCCTGGCCGCGGTGAAGCTGGGAGGGAGTCTCTGCTCTGTCCCCGGAGCCTCTGGGACTTTGCCTGCCACCCAAATCCCTGCTAGGGGCATAGGGGATGCTCCTGTGAGTATGCAGGTGAGCTTCATCTTAAGCAGTACGGGGCTAACATAGGCTCAAAGCACCCTGGGATTGCCCTTTTGATAATTGGGAATTTTATAGCAGTTTAACCACTCCCTCACCCCCCCACCCCCGTGGTGAAACTGCCCCTTTTACTTGCACCTGATTTACACAGCAGCAACCAAGGCCAGAACTGGCCCTCACCCTGGGAATCCAGATAGTACTGATGTTGATCAGGGGGAGCCACAAAGAGCCTCGGGAGCACTGCTGGGGGTTCACGGGGGTTCACACTGTGGTGTTCCCTGGGCTCACTCAGGCAGAAGCGATCCCAGGAAAGCTGTTTTCATGCTCTTGCTTCTCCAAGTCCTCCCAGCCTCGCGTTTAAGCCGGTCATCAGGTTGACTGTAAAATGGCATCGAATTAACCTGGCTGTGAGCACCTGCTTGTAAACATGACCGCTCTGATTCTGCTTCGGGGTTGTTTCCTAAATGCACCCGGGAGAATTCAGACTCCCAGCCCGTAATCCTTGTCAGGCGGGAGGTTTGCTGGGAGCGGTCAGCCTGCCCGGGCCCCAGCTGCCTGCCAGGGAATGAGCCCTGCTGACTGCGGGCAAGGGCCTGCAAGCCCACGGGAGCCCGGGACAGGTGTTTTTGCTGCTCTCGCTTGTGGAGGCATTGCAGAGTGTGGGAGGGTGCCGGAGACTCTGTAATTATAGCCTGTGAATTTAAATCCCACAGTTTGCAGGAGTTCTGGGAGATTTCATGCAGCGTAAGCTCAGCAACACCTTCGTGACAACATGAAGACTCATAAGTTTTTGCCTGCTGTAGCAAGGTGGAAGCTTTCACTCATTAACCCTCGCATGACCAGCGACTCCTCTTCGCCTTCTGTAAATGATGGGGAAAAGGACAGAAAAGAAAGAGGAAAAGGTGAAGGAAAACACCCAGAGATGCCTTTAGTAACTGCAGAGTTCAGTGGGGGCTTTGGCTGTTCCTGGTTGCCTGGTTGGGTTTGTTTCTGCCTCTGAGCATAGAGCAGTAAATAAAGTGAGAGGTTCATGTATTCACTTTGAATTTTCTTCACCTGAATTAATCCCTGCTGTGTATACAGAGACACAGTTGCTATCACTCTGTATTAACACACACACACACACATCCCCACACCCCCCCCCCCATTCTCATCTCCTTTATTCAAAGCATTCCCTTTAGTTTAGAGGGGCTCATATTGGGCTCCCAAATTCAGGGATGTCATCTGGAAATGGGATCCTTCACTCTCTGCATCTCGGTTTGCCTCCCACAGGTGAGAGCAGCAGGGCTCCATGGGTTGCTTGCTGATATATGTAAAGCGCTTGGAGAGGTTAATGATTTTCAAGCAACGAGTACTGGTTATGAACATTGTTTCAGCGTCGCCTATTATCTTAGCATATTTATTTAATAAATATATCTGTTTCCTCTACTTCAGAGGTGACACTGCCTTGTTTGTCACCTGCAGCCTCAGCAATGCTTTCGTCCCCCCTCCTGCCACGGCGCTTCACCTGCTCTCCTTGTTTATGCAGACTTTCCCCCTGACTAACACGCATGCCTTCACACCCCAGGTTTGTACACGCAAATTGGGGATGAGGTGTGTGGAGAGCAGCTGCGTGCGGTGCAGGCACCCTGGGCAGGTTTCCCACACCTCCTTGGCACCCTGCGCTCAGCCAGGAGCTCCGGGGCCACAGGCACGATCTCGCCGCCCCACCAAACCCCTCGGTGATGCTAATCGCCAGCAATGTTCCTGTACTTTTTAGAATGTATTTAGCTTTGAAGAAAAATATAAAAGCCATTTCCTTTGGTTGCTTAGTGCAGCATAAGGGAAAGAGGTTGTTGGTCACTTCTGTAGGAGGGCAGCTCGCCCTGCGGCTATTGCCCAGCTCCCCAGTGGTCTCTGGCGGTCTCTCGGCTTGGCTCCTGTGCAGCCTTCCCCCAGGGGCCACGGGAGCTTCGCTGAAGTTAATTCCCACAGGCTTGTGACAACAGTACTGAATTATACTTTCAGCTACCTGAGTTTTCATTGCTGAACCTGAAATATGCAGAGGCTCCGGCTGCCCCGAGTTTGGAAGTCCATCATTCACCCTCTTATCATAACTCACGGAGCCAACGGGCTGTTTCCTCTGGAATAATAAATATACCTTGAAACAGAGGTTAAAATAGGGCCAGGGAGTGCTGGGAGCACCAGGGCAGGCAGTGACATGTTCGTGTTGCTCCTTCTCTCTCTGTAGCAGCGGCAGCTCTTCCTGCTCAAGTGCTGCCCCAGGCCTGGGATGGGGATGTGGGGACAGATGGTTTTGGCCCCTCCTGGGTGAGGGGAGCACGAGGTGACAGCAGGCTGGGAGCCATGGTAAGAAGGTCTTCCCTGACCTGGTAAGGAAACCAAAGAGCTGGGTTGCAGCTAACTAATGTCATTGCACAAAGGTTTGCCTTAAGCGTTTTTCTCTCCCTGTCCTAAACAGATGGGCGTGACCAGCTGATGCAAAGTCTAACTGAGGCGGGAATCTTCCCCGTTCCCAAAACTGCTTCTAATTTGGGTTTTTACATTCCTAAGTACCATTGGAAAATGTTTGTGAGTAAGAAACCTAAGTGACAGGTGATAACTCACATGTACTGGAGCATCAGCTTTTCATACAGCTGTGGGTTTTCTAAAACTTGGAGAAATTTAGTGTCTTCACATCTCTGCTTCTCTGTCAAAAGTGATTGCGAAGTTCAAAAATGACTCTGGGGAGAGAGGGGTGCTAGTAGACAGACCGAGAAACTTTCCATGTGTGACCACAGAAAGAAGTAACAGCCTGCAACAGGCAGGTGAAAATATTGGGCGAGCGATGGTGAATTCTGCCTTTGTGTGTGCACATTCTTCTGTGGAGCTCTTTAATACACCCAGTAGATGCAAAAAAAATACTTCTGAGCTTGAACTTCCCCACGATCCAGGTGTGAGCACTTCAGACTAGTTAGTCATAAGAAATAGCAGGAAAGCTGGGAGATGTTGGGAGGTTTTTTAGTGTAGCATGATTGTACCCAGCACTTCAGCAAGGTCATGTCATAGATAAATAGATCTTTTTCCCCATCATGGCTGGCTTTGGCTTTCATTGCATTTGTGAGAGCAGAACAGCAACTCTGAACCTCCTGCCCGGGTGTAACTCCATTGGCATGAGTTGTGAGACTCCCACGAGTGAGAGCAGAGTTCGACCTCTGGCTTTGAAGTATCCTTGTCCCAGCAGATTTATCACCGGGCCACACGAAGGCCTTGAAAGGAAGCGGTTCTGTTTTGTAGCCCTTTCTTCCCACAAGTTTGTTTGCAGTTGTCCTTTTATTATTATTTTAGCTCCAGTGATTACACATGTGGGGCCCTTCATGCTTTGAGATCCTTTTGCTTTGTCAGAATCTCAGGGCTGCTAATGAAAAGATTATTTAAAAATAAAAATCACTTGTTAAGTGGGTTTAGCTTGTTGTGGACCTGGTATCAGATTTTACTTTGCAAGTCATAATTAGTCAATGCATAAAGACTGGTGAGTGGGAAGCAAAGGGTTAAGAGCAAACACTGGAGAAAGGAAAGATACGTATCATTAAATAAAAATGTGACCACCCATGATTACAAGTGTTGTAGTCCTCCTTTTAACAAGCACACACCGTACTTTCATTAACCCGGGCTTGCCTGAATAGCAGCCTGTCTGGCCGAGCGGGCAGTGATTTTGTAAAAGCTGTCCCTAATGACAAAGACAGGCCACCTACCCTGAACTTTTCTCTATGACTTTATTCTTCAGCAGTGCTCAAGTGTAAATAAACTTGTTTACTCCCATCAGGATGGTAATGATAATGAAGCCTTATTTGTTTCGCCACAATGACGAAGTAATTTGTGTGTAGCCCAAGTGGAGAAGGGGGGGGGGGGGGCGGGGCGCGAGAGTGCAGTTCTGCTTTATGGTTTCTCCATAGGCAAAGTTGCTGCAGTCAGTGTTTTCCTTTGCTCTTCATTGTGTGCGACGGGTCAGCGAGGGAGAACTTTGCATCCCGAAGCTCTGCCATAGAGCACGGGCTGGAAAGGGAATGGCAAAGAAAACAGAGTAATAATAAGCCGGGAGTGAAGTGAGGAGTCAGACAAGCCTATCTGGGAGGGAGAGAGTGACTAAGTGAGAGGGAAGGGGAGTTATCTGGTCAGACTTGTGAGTCACTATAGAAAATGTACAGAGCAGCACAACCTGATGTTTGGTTAGGTTTTTTTCCATTCACTGGTATCTCTGAAGCATTAGTGAATCACAGCAAGGGCAGCGAGAGGATGTACAGAAGGGGGAAGGAGAAGCTGAGACAGGACGGGCAGAGGGTACAGCCCTGTGCGTGCTGCAGAGGAGAGGGCCCACAGCAGCAAGGGGAGAGGCTGGGAGGGGATGGGGCATCTCCAGGGAAGAGGAGGATGAAGTGAGGGTGTACTCGTGGGTGGCTCAAGCTGACCTAAGACTGCTGTGACAGAAAGGGTCCCTCGTGGCTGCACTCACCCTCCTCGTGTCCTATTGCCTCTCCCTTGCCCGGGGTTTGGGCAGCCTTGTAGGCGAGGACCTGACCGAGATGGAAATCGATCCCTTCATTTTTTGATATGGTTAGTTTTCAGCTGATCATGCCGAACTGGAGAAAGCGTGAGTGGGAAAAGATTTGTTTTAAATGTTAAAACAAATAGTTTAAAGCTGGCTTTTGTAATTGTTGCTGGAACTGAAAGCAGAGATGGGGCAATGTGATCCCAGCTCACTGTACCCATAACGAGGCAGGCAGCGCAGATTTAGCTTGTGTTTATTATTTGTAACTTCCTGAAAAAAACATGATTAATAAAAAAAAAAAACCCAACATAATTTAGAACAAAGACCACCCCCCCCAAAAAAAAAAAAAAACCCCACCAGAATTGAAGGAGGGAAGGAAAAAGCCAGCCCAGACAAAATACACATTGGCAGGCCCCTCAGGAAACCTAGTCAGCAGCTGCAGACTACTCTTCCAGAGCTGGGGAGGCCAATGGGTCTAGAAGCTGGAGAGGATTTTGCAGGGGACCCACCCTATGGAGTCTCCCACACAGGGGAACAGATAGAGGAATGAGGGATGGGGAAACTGGAGCCCAACCCATAGATGCAGAAGCACCCAGAGCTGTGCAGTGATTCCCAAGCACAAATGGGTTTAGCAGGAGTTTAGGTGGGGCTGGAGAGCAGCAGATATCTGAAAGGTGCTGAGACACTTGGTAGGGAATAGAAATGTAAAATCCCTTAGGTCGTAGCATGTTACCTTCCTGAATTACAGACAAGTATGTGGTGTTACTCTGCCACAGCATCGGGGTGCAATCTGCTCCAAGCTATACCAGAGAGCTCTGTGTTCTCACCACTGAAGTCAGGAGCAGAAACTGGCCTCCTAATTGCAACTGGATAAAGTGGGTATACACCCCTGAAGTGCCTGGATATTTTAGTAGCAGTAAATAGTGTCTTCTAACAGAGCTTTTGGGGAGTGACCCTCCCATCCAAGGCAGCAGTGGATCCCCAGTTCGCCCTGCTGTGCAGAGCGCTGTGAGCTCTCACCCACTCTGCCCTACTGCCTGCTATGTCTAGATGTGCACCAGAGCACATGAACTATGTGCTGCCGTTTCTTCTTATGAATTCCCTCCATTTTGCCTGCAGAAATCAGACTATTGAGCTTTCTAGAATGTATTCTCTGTCTGACTGCAGTCGCAGAAGTTTCACTCAGACTTCCCATCGGTGTCGAGGTGACTTTCTGCAGCACAGACATGCTGGCAGAAGAGCTCTCCAGGAGGCCAAGAAGACCTCCCTCCCTTTTTCTGGCTTCCACCAAGCATGGGGAACACTCACAGCTGTGACTCCAGGGCAAAACAGAAACAGTTAATCTGAGGTAATAGCACTTTGCTCCTCTGTAGCACCTTCTTCAAGGACCTCAAAGTGCTTTTCAAACATTAATGAATTAAAGCTTTGCAGCTCTCCTGATGGAAGTGAAAAGGAAGGCGAAACAGAGCACAGCAATGCTACACAAGCTCAGAAACTCTCCAAATTGTTTCCATGGGGACTGAAGCGCAGCCCTCTCCACTAACAGCAGCGGGGATCAGCCCACCCCTCCGAAATGCCAAGGGAGCGGGAGCACAGCGCTTGCCTGGTGGGAGATGGAAACCGAGGAGGGTGTGAGGAAGTCTGGCTCGGAAAAGACCTTTCTGCTCAGGAACGTATTTGTATAACTGTCTGGTCAAAGATGTCTAAAAATCAAATCACTGAATCCTCCTGAGCAAGCACCTGATCCGACTCCTCTGAGAAATGATTGTTTGCATGAAGCTTCTTCATTTGTAAGAACAAGAAAGTCTAGGCAAGGCTGAGGAGCTGTGCATGCAGCTTAGCTTTAAAACCTTCCTTGTGCTGCACAACGCACAGTTCTGCTCTAGCACCAAGCCACCTAGCATCCCTAATGACCTTGTTTTCTCAACTCATCTGAGATAGCATAACACAACGCCCTTCCCCACACCACCTCCGCTCTGGCTCAGAAATAACAAGTGTCACCTGTGAAACCTCTGGCACCACCTCACACGCTTCTTCAAGGACTTTCACCCCACGCCTGTCTCGTTTTGATATTGCCTAGCGAGGAAAACCTGACAGGAACCCTAACATGGAAATACAGGAACCAAATTCCCTGCATAAGCCACCTTTGCTGCATGACTAAGGATACAGGTGCCCTCAGGCTGTAGGAGCAACTGCATCTACACCCAAAAATCACAATATCTTCATGCCTCTTCCCTTTCCAGCGGTCTGTCCAGAGCCAACTGCTCTGCTTCCCCTCACGTCCACTGCAAGCAAGGGCTGAGTTTCTGGGTTTCCAGTTCTGCACTTTTCCACCGCAATGCTGCAGCCTTCACCGGCAAAGCTGAGGCTGGTCTCCTGGGATGAGGTATGTTGAGAGCTCTGGTGTTATAAAAGATCCCAGAGCAGAAACTGGGTGGTCATAATTTTGGTTTTTAATGTAACTGTTCTCCAGTGTTGCTTCAGTGGCACTGACAAAGGTGAAGTAAGAGCCAGGTGACTTCTCCCTGTGACAGACTTAATATGGGAGAAAATGGTTCCAGGGCAAAACCTAAAGTTTAGACTGGGACTATGAAACCTGAAAAGACAAAATAATTGCATGTATTAATTCCTCTGAACAACAAGAATTCATCACTCTGATGTGGCCAAATGTTAGTTCCTAATTCAGATTTGTTTGATCTAGTGAACTGGAATAACAATTAAAATGGTAGATCCAGCCTGCTTCATAGGCTTTCCAGTACCAAACCAGAGCTAAATCTGACGAGCACCAGTAAGTAAATGACAAGGCCAGATAGATTATTAGAAATAAGTGTAACACACATAGTAAGTACATAATAAGTACTGAGATCAATAAAAAAAGCACAGTACAATTTAATGGTTTGGGTCTATTAACTATTTGGGACAAATGGCTCAGATTATCATTTATAAAACAACTCCTTTCAAGGCTTTTTAAGCTTGTGATTAAATATTGTCCTAAATGAGGATCCAAGGTTAACGGTCAGTATTGCTGGAATAACAAATTAAACTCGCCTCCCTTAGCTGACTGTCAAAATAGGTAAGGGCGTGGGAGGAGGAATGTTAGGATTGCTTGAGCTTTATACAAGTCTGAGATAAAATTGGGGTAGATCTGAGACAGTCTGTCCCACCACTGCTTTTTAGAAAGCTGACAGTAACTGCATGGCTTGGAAAACGCATTTCTTTGTGCATGAAGAAACTTAAAAGATGTCTTCTGTGTGAAAACAGCCAGTGTGTTCCCAGCCAGGATGATACAAAGGGTTGAATGGGGTGTGGAGAATTTGGGGGAGAAGATGCCGCACCAACACACGGGCTGAAAACATCCATTTGGAAGGTTTAACCCAAGATACCCAAGCTAAGAGTAGACGAGAGACCAGCCTGGTCCCTGCAAGGGCTCTGCTTGCCCTGTGCCACCGCTCCAGGTGAGGTAGGGCCACCAAGGTGGGAGGGACCACCCTCTCCCAAGAGCACAAGGGCTTTTAATCTTAAATAACAATTATGGCTGATGCTAAGCCACGACCAAAAGATTGTGGGGACACAGGATAGCAAGACGATAAGCCTAATGTCAGAGGTGATGGATCTCTGTGAGCAGATCTACCACTTCTCCCCACATTCGCCTGCGCAGACACCCGGCTGACAGACGAGTTGAAGAGCAGCGCTGTTGCTGAGGCTTTTCTGAATATTTTGGGCCTGATTAAATTCCAAGTGCAAACGCTCTCAGCGGTTTCCTTGCAAACAACCTGCTGTTAAAAAATGTGATCAACAGCCTCTCAGGTGTGTTTTCCAGAATCTAAAATAGCCCAGCTGTGGTGCTGCCCTTCACAAAACCCCAAACAGGGGCAGCCAAAACAGGGCAGGGAGGCCAGGAGGAGGTTAGAGGCCAAAAAATCATGGAAGGCTAAAAAGGGGTGAGAGGATGAAAAAGGGCTGAAATAGGGGTGCCAGGCTGAAAACAGGGTTGCAGGCAGAAAAAAAAAGGTGGCAGACTGAAAACAGGATTGCAGGCACAGAAGGGAAGGGAGGCCAAAAAGGGTGGGAGGTTCAAAAAGGGGTGGTAGTCCAAAAGGGGATGGGAGGCTGGGAGAGGGGTGGCAGGCCAAAAAAGGGGGTGGCAGGTCGAAAAAGGGGGAAGGGGGTGGGAGTTTAGGACAGGCTGGGAGGCAGAATAAGGGTTGGAGGCTGGTGGTGGGTGGGAGGGTGAATAGTGAGGTGAGAGGCCAGAAAAGGAGGGTTGGAGGCCAGGAGGCCAAAAGGGGTGGGAGGCCAAAAAATAGTCAGAGGCCTGGAGGTAGTGGGGGCTGCAAAAGAGTTGGAGGCCAGGAGGGGTTTGGGTCCCAAAGAGGGTGAATGGGAGGACCAAAAGTGGGGGAGGCTGGAAGGGAGTGGGAGGCCAGCAAAGGGTGGGAGGATGACGAAGACCAGGAGGCCAAGAAGAAGTGGGAGGGGGACAGATGCATCCTCCGAGAAGGCTCTAAGTGCCGTCTTTTCCCGACAGCTCGGCTCCTGTGTTGCGGCAAGGAATGTCTGTCATCCACGCTAAAACTGGGGGACATAAATTGGGAAAAAAGGAAAAAACCCAAATGATGTAAGAATGAATCTCAACACCCACCTCCAGCAACTGAAACCAGTGAAGGGAACACTGCATTCAATCAGGACACAGCAATAGCCACGTGGCTGCTCAGCCCCGGCCACAGCAAGCAAAAAAAGAGAGGGGCTCGGCGGGAGAGGTACTTCTGATGGCATTTATGGGCCTCCCAGCAATCGGCAGGAGAAATCTCCTAGGGAAAAGCTAAATGAAACCCGCTAGCAACACCCTGCGATAACCACATGAAAGCCTAATTCCTGTGTGGTGGCCTTTTGTCAGGCACCCGCCAGTGGAGCTTGAAATGTCTCATGCGGCAGCGAAGCAGCCCAGGTTGTGCCCTCACTCCTCCCTAGGCTGCTCCTGGAGAAAACAGGGTGTTTAAGCAGATGTAACAAAGCTGTTTATATCCTAAATTGTTCTTTTACGCTTGGGAAGTGAGACTGTAGCCTCAGCATCAAAGATAACTTCATAATAGCCTTTTAGTGGAAATAACCCTTATTTACAAGAAAGTTCTATCGCTAAGCTGAGATGTAAAATAAAAGCAGTAGATATTACTCATAATGCACTAGAAAAGTTGATTCCATACACGGCCTTTTTTAAAACTTGCTAAAAGCAGCAATTTCAGGTTAGAAACCACGGAGAAAATCTTGGACCCATTGAAGTCAGCACGAGCAATTTCCTTACCTGTATTATGAAGAACATTTTAGCTTATGAAAGCCCAGCAGATTTTTTGATCTAATTTCTTTTTTATCATTTATTCTGTTTGATTACTTTCTGTTACATTTCAGTTGGACAGTGCAAGCAGGTTGGTGCCTTTTCTGCTCCTAGTTAATTTAACTGTACCATTCCTATGCCCAAGAACAGGAAAGAAAACTACATGGTCTTTCAATTTCTTAAAAAAAATAATCAAACACATAAACCCCCAAAACAAAAAGCAGCAAAACCAAATGGTCCTTGTCTCTAGCCCCAAACTAGTGACATTAATTCTCTATGTCCTCCTTGTTGCTATTCTAAAGTGACAAAAACTGGGGGGTTAAATTATCTCGTGTTGCTCCTTCAAGCAGGGAAATGCTGACATTCAGAAGGAAACCACTCTCTATTTCAAGTAAGTCACAAACTGTATTTTGGCTATTTGGTTAACCAGGATATATCACTCACTTACACTCCTGGGTATTGAAGAGTATTAGAGAATTAAAACAGCATAACAGAGGCTGTGACACTCATTCTTCTCAGACATACTTCTGTACACTGTTCCTCCAGACTATCAAAAAACAGGTAAAAAATAAAATCACAAGTCCAATGATAGATCAGATTTTGACTCTTTCAAGACATTTCTGCAGAGCAATTCTACAAGGTCTATAGTAGAGCCCAGCACAGCCCTACACACATGTAATGTGTAACTCCCTGGTTACTGTACATCCCACAGCAAAGTAAATCTCTACCTGCCGTCCTCTTACCATCACGGTGAGTTGTGCCTGCTAAGACGCAAATTCAGATGGCAGGGAGTTGTGATCGTCCTCCATGACATAGATCTGAGAGTCATCTTCCTTATTGTCTGTCCTGAACTGTTGTGCTACATATTTAGAGCAGCTGTGATGTCCTGAAAGGGGTCTGGGACATGAAGACCATGTCAGGATCACTTAATCTGCCTCACAGAAAGGTTTGAAATCTTAATTAATTAACATTTGGGAAGAGTGCTTTAGCTTTTTGGGCAGCATGCCCCACAGAAACCATCTTATACCAGTCAGGAATCATCTGCCCAAGCAGCCTACAGCTCTCAAAGAGCTTCAGAAGTTTGTGGGAACGTTACACACTTGCTAAAATACTTTTTTTTCCTCCAAATTTTCATAGCTCCAGCCTATGCTGTCCAGAGAAAAGAAGCAGAAATACTGTGGACAGAGTTAGTTATTACAACACCACCACCATTTTAGCCTTGTGGTGTTACCCACCTTTGTTCCTTCCCTCTTTCTTTACATTCAAGTAGAAGAGCAGAGGCGTTGTATTAGAAAAAAATTAGATTCTGTTTTAATTTAGTTAGCACAGGAATGAACCCAGAAGACATGCAATGCTATAGAAACATTATATAGTAGATACCTCACATGTCCAACAAAATGGGTCATCTAATACACATTTTGAAGCAGCTAAGTAACATATTTTTATCATTTTTTTGCGTTACACTGCAGCCAGAGTCTCATGTTAAGAAAACAAGGAAATACTAAAATCTGTGTGGTTTGGTTGAAAAGAGTTTGCAACCTCAGACAAGTGAGCAAAAGTTACGTAAAGGCCCAGGCATAAAGTTCTTCTGAGTAAAGCACACCATCTAGAGGTGGACACCATTTCTGCACATTTCTCTTAGGAAAAACTGCAGACAGATGCGATTAAGCTGCTCACAGAAATGAGGAAAACTCACCTCGATAGAGACAACAAAAATACCTTAATCAGAACTTTTGCATCCTTTGAAATAAATATTTCTGAGGGAGTTTCTAAAAAAGGCACTTCTGTACCACGTCAAATAAGGCTCCTGTTTTCAAAGGCCTTTTGAGAAGAAAACCAGGTTACTGCTCATGTTTCTAACATCCAAAGGTCACAGAAGGAATACTCTCAGGGCTGTGCCTGTATGGACAGCACAAATGCCTCTGCAGATAGACTCTTGCTTTCAGGTTATATATCTGCAAAGATTTATCCAAAGGGGTGCAAATATGACAGGATGGCATATAGGAAATTGATCTTCCTAGGTATCTCTTGCAGAAAAAAACCCATAAACTGTGAACTCCTGCTGCAGTCAGCGAGGACAGTGGAGACACTGCAGGGACTGTGGAAGCAGCAAAGCATCCCCCCTGCTCTGGAAGCAGAGAGAGGGTCCTCAGTTCCAGCCCGCCGAGAAACATTCCCCACCCCACCCCCCTGGTGACATTTTAGCTGGTTTTTGAGGGTTTCCAAGCTTTGTAGAGCCCAGCAAAGGGGATATAGAGAGCTGAAGTCCAGCTTTCCCCAGTATTGGGGAAGTATCTGATATTCATTAAAATAGTAAATGGCTGGTGTTTGCTTTATTATCTCTATTATAAATACAGGGTAGTCATGAAAGCCAAAAGGTGAAGATGGGAAATATTGCACTTCTCACTCCTTCCCCACCCACCATGGGGGAATACTCCTACATTGATCTAATTGCAGGAACTGTCTGTAAACAAACGTGTGTTTTGAAACTCCCACATAAACAGGCATCACAACATCTTGCACAATTTTAATAACCTATGTTTTCTTTGTGTCAGTCTATCTCAAGAATGTCGGAATCGGAACATTTCCCCAGTGACAGCTTCATCCTTTAAACTCCGCAGATGAGAGAGCGTGCAGAACAATCTGTGCTGAAGCAGGATTAAGAGTTACCAGGGTGACACTCTGTAGTTTGCAGGATGCTGACAATGAGCCTCTCAAAAGCATAAGACCTTCACTGGAGCTGAAGAGACCACAGAGACCCAATTTGCCTCTGCTGTCACTGAAGTGGCAATGAAGATTGTCAATTTCCCCTGCCCTTTCCCTCCCCGGATCTTCGCTACTATTGCCTGTGCGTTACAGCTGACTTCCCAGGGGCAGGATGTGGCCCCTGGCGCCAGGGATTTACCTTGGGAAGAGGGATGCTCCATGCCATTTCTTGTCCTGGTTGTGCTGAAGGTCTGCTGCTTCACTTTCTCTTCTGTCAGGCTCTCCTGCAGCCATCTTCAATGGCAGTGACAGCACAAAGTTGTGGCTCCATGGCACTTCTTCCCACAAAGAGAAACAACTGTGGCAGCAAGCACCTCTGTTTTTCATTTGCCCATCATTGGTAGAGCGCACTAAGTTTCTTTCCCTTTGTCTGCAGGTGCAAATTAATTCATTAAAGCCTTCAGGGAGGAGGACTCCAATGACTCGTTTGCATTTCAGGTCTCCACATAACTGCTTTGGTCAGGGGATTCTCAATGGCCTACTGAGTGTTGGAACCATTGACAAAACTTCAAGATCTGTTTCAGAAATGGCTTGCCCAAACTTTGTCCATTTCAGGCATTCCCTGTCCTAGACCACAAATTCCTTGCCCAGCTGCAGGTCCAGGCCCAGGAATTAACTACTGGCTGTTTAGCAGACAACAGCATATACAACTTTGATGGAGAAGTAGATCGCCCAGCCTGGAAAGCTATCCATCATCTAGAGAGAGGTCTATGGTGTTTTTTTCAAGGGAGATAAAAGCAGAAGTTCAGTATCTACTGTGTTTTCAACAATGAAATCATAAAAATTTATGAATACGGTTGCAGCAAAAAAATTAGTCAAATTCTCAGTAAGAAAAGCAAGCAACTGCTGGCTTGACATTTGGCAGGACATCCACAGTGAACCCCAGAAAGCTCGTTTAAACCAGCTGCCCTGCTCCTGCCAATGCAGCAGCATTTCTCTGTACAGTGCGCTCTTTACTTGGGGTTTTTAGGATAACAGTGACATCAGAGGTAAAAAAAGCCTCGTAAACCACAGGATCTTACCTCTTCCTAGAAGCATAGTGGTTTCCCTCATAAAAGAACAGCAGGTGTTGGAGTGTCACCAAGGGACTTGATTTTGACCACAAAGCCAAGAAAAAGCAAGTGTCTTTAGTAAATCTCAGCTACTCAGTGACCTCTGACGGAGCAAATCTGCCAGGGCTAAATTGGCTGACTTTTAGGCCAAAGTCAATGATTTATCTGTGTTGGTTGGGCTCAAATCCTAGAGGCTGTATTGAGATTAGAAGGAAATTTACTCAGCAGAGAGCAAAGAAGCAGTCGAAATTTGGCCTTTCTGACAGCAGGGAGATGTGGTGCTGAGGTGGAAGGCTTTGGGAAAGGTGGGAGAGAGCAGAGAAGGGGGTGCAGTGCCCAGAGCAGATCTGTGCCCTGATCCCAGCTTTGCAAGGCTTGTGCCAAATTCCAGTCCTTTCCCTGTGTGAGCTTTGGTTGGGAGCGGTCCTGAGAAATAAATGCAGAGGTGGGAGCTGTGCTGCCTTATGCGAAGCAGCAAATGTCTGCAAAACTCCCAGTGCTGTGGCACTGCGGGAAATTTAAAAGTCTGTGTGTGTGTCAGAAAGAGGGAGAGAAAGAATGCCTGGGGAGAAGAAAAAGTTTGAAATGAGTCACTCCTCGTCTTTTTGTCTAATTGGGTAGATAGTACGGGGTGGGATGCTCCACTCTCTCCTTGTTGAGCAGCTCGTACATCGCCAGTTTCAGTGCAGTCAATGAGAGGACTTTTCTGGATTTAGCCCATATATGGAGCAAAACAAGGCAGAGGAGAATGGGGCATAGGGATGCGCTGGCTGCAGGCGCTTCTGCCGGGCGGTGAGCCCGGGAGGTGGGATGCTTTTCTGCCGTGCAAAGATTTTATGAGTTGTGATGCAAGCTCAAAACTGGAGGCATTTCGGCATTTCAACATAAAAGTGGTGTTGTAAAAAGGCATTGGACAGTTTATATTAACTTAAGCCCAGCAACTGTACAGTAATAGCAGCCGATGGATCACAAACGCAACAAATACCTCCTGGGGAACAGAATTCCCACAGCGATGTGCTGGAAAAGCGGGCTCAGCGTCAGCTGGTACGGCCCACACCGCGGGACGGGGAACAAGGATGTCGCGAAGGGGCTTCGTGAGAGCGGTGCTGGGCGCTCCCGGAGCAGGGTCTGTTCCCTAGAGCGAGGTCTGTTCCCAAAGAGGGGTTCGCTCCCTAGGCGGGGTTCACTTTCTAAGCGGGGTCTGTTCCCTAAGCGGGGTTCGCTCCCTAGGCGGGGTCTGTTCCCTAAAAGCGGGGTCTGTTCCCCAAAAGCGGGGTCTGTTCCCCAAAAGCGGGGTCTGTTCCCTAGGCGCGACTTTGGCTTCCCCCTCGCAGCAACTTGGCGGGAGGCGCCACGAGCCCGGCAGGGGGCGCCGCAGGGCAGCGGCGCGGGGGCGGGGGCGGGGCAGGGCGCCCCGTGGGGCGGGGCCTGGCGGGGCCGGGCCGGGCCGGCGGCGGTCGCGGCGCTCAGAGCCCCGCGGCGAGGAGGCAGCTGCGCAGCGCCCGTCGCCCGGCGGCCACCGCGGCCCCGACCCCGCGTCCCGAGCAATATGTGGCGGCGCTGGGAAGCGGGATGGGACGAGAAGAGGGAGCTGCGGGAGCTCAACTCCCGGCTGCGGGTCTTCGTGTCCCGCGTGCGGGACCTGGAGGAGGAGAACCGCTTTCTGGCGCGGGAGCTGGCGGAGCTGCGGGAGCAGGAGCTGATCGGGCTCCGGGTGCCCGAGCAGGAGCTGGCCTGGCTGCGCATGCAGCTGGAGGAGCTGAGTCGGGCGAAGCTCGAGGCGGAGCGGGAGCGGGACGGGCTGCGGCGGGAGCTGGAGCAGCTGCAGCTGCTGGGCGCCGAGGTGCTGGCGATGCGGCGCCGCCTGGAGCCCGAGCTGGCCGGGCAGCGGGAGCTGCTGGAGCGGCTGCGGAGCGAGTGCGTCGCCCTGGAGGAGCTGCTGCTGCGGCTGCGGGCCGAGCACGGGCACCTGGCGGAGCGGCAGCGGCGGGAGGCGGTGGAGATGCGGGAGCTGCGGATGGACCTGGCCGCCTTGCCGCCCCCCTTGGCCGGGCTGAGCCTGGAGGAGCTGGAGGAGACCTACGAGATGCTGCTCGGCCAGAGCTGCCGGGAGACCCTGCTGCGCTACCAGGAGCAGATCCAGGTGCTGCAGGAGCAGGAGGCGCGGCGGGGCCGGGAGAGCCTGGAGCTCCTGCGGGAGGAGAGCCGGCAGTGCCGCCAGCACCTGGAGGACCTCCACCGCCAGGGCCAGGAGCTGTGCGGGCTCCGGGAGCGGCTGGAGCGGGAGCTGCTCGCCATGCAGGACCGCCACGGCGCCGAGGTGGAGGAGTACCAGGTGCGTGGCAGTGCCCCGCCGCCGCGTCGGGCGGGCCCCCGGCCGCCGTCGCCCCCCCCGGTCCCGGGCCTCTCCCAGCCCTCCTCGCCGGGACGCTCTCGCCGTGCCGCTTCCTTCCCGCCCCGCGGTGCTTGTGTCGGTGCTCCTCCGGGTCTCCTTCCGCCCTCCCGCTCGCGTTTTCCCTTCAGTCCCGGCCCCCCCCCGAGTTTTCATTTCCCGCGACCCTGGCCCGCTCCCGTAGGCTAACGCCCATCCCTCCCGCTCCCTCTGCGGCGGGAAGTGCCTAAACCCCTCCGACTCTGCGTGGGCCGGGGCTTCCTCGCCCCGCTTTGCCTCCCTGCGGTAGGATGTCGCCAGGCTGGAAGAGGAGGTGGCCCGGCAAGAGCTTGTTGCTGCTGAGCCCTTCTCTGGGTGGAGCAGGAGTCCCTTTGAGACCCCCTGCGCCGTTTGGGAAGAGCTGGGTGCGAAGGGTGGCGATCAAAAGGGAGACGGTGACCCCGAGGACACCTTCGTGGTGACAGGTGCTCCCTTCCCAACCTGCCCTTGGCAGGTACCCAAGAGCATGGAGCTGGCGCGCGGGCTTGCCAGGGCTCCGGCTCGGGTTGGCATAAGCAGATGGGACGTGGAGCGGTCCCTAGGAGCAGATGCACCGAGTCCCTGTGCGGTGGGACACGAAGCTCCCCTCCTAGCCTGAGACTTGAGGTTGGCCTATCGTGATCAGAGAAATTATCTGAATTTTCTTCCTGCCTTACGCACGCCCCTGTGGGCCCCGAGCCTAGAGAAAAGCTCCAGGGCCCCAGTGTAGTTAAGAGAACTTTTAGTTGTTTAAAGGCAGGAAGACTCGTTACTGTGCTACAGCCAGTGAGCAGAGCAGATTTTTTTTTTTTTAAATAAAACTTCAACGATGTAGGTGACTGGTATCTGTTTGAGGTGGATGTTTGGTGTTAAAGAGAGGGTCGCAGCATCTGTAGCTGAGAACTTGCTTGCTGTCAGACTAACGTTTGGCATAACGATATATAATGACCCTGTCCTTGTGAACAGATCTGCAACTGCCGGAACAGCAAAATATCAGTTCATCAAATTTAGAGTGGAGAGCACATATTAGATCATCCAGACCATCGATCGATTTCCTGAGGGCAACATTTCTTTTGTTCATTGCTAGGCCTTTTATTAACACTCTGCTGGAGCTCAGTGTTTGTCTGAATCGCATTGTGTCCGACAGCCGTGGTAGATTACGGAGATGCTGGCAATTGGGAAAGGACTGGGACCTGTTGCTCTGTGTGTTGTCTGGTTTTTGTACATTGCTAGATTGTTTGCAAGTTGCATAGTTTGCAGATGCTGTGAACTGAGGCAGATGAGGTATGTAAGAAGTAATCAGAAAGGCTTTTAACTTTTAAATATTTTTTTTTTTTTTTCATTTTTGACAGGACAATTCATTCTTCCAATCATGTATGTAAACATTTCCAAAGCTTTAGAAGAAGATGTTATATGTAAATCCTCGTTAATTAAATCTATCTATCAGTCAAAGCCAGGTGAAAATGTAAGGAAAAAAAAAAAAACCCTCTTTTTTTCTCCTGTTTTTAAGGTATATAAGTTTATATAAATGTACATAAGCCTACTAACATTTAAAGTTATTTTAATTTCCAAAATATGTCCTCCTTGCTGTCTATATTTGTTATTAGGGATTTATAAAGAAAATTTCATTGATCTTCCATCATCATTGCTCAAATTGAAAACCTTTAAATATGGTGTTATTTTAATAAGAGCATTTTGTATAGCTCCCTATCCATGCTACAAGTTTTTCTTCTAAAGCCAGTTAGAATGGGTGTGTTCAGATACCTAACTCTTTCTTTCAACTCAGCAAGGTGTTTTTATACTGATGTGTTGTCTCTGTATCTGGTTGTATTTTTAAAGAATTTTATTAAGAAGAGCAAGTGGAGACAGACCAACCTGTTGTAGAAGTCAGATAATCGAAATCAATGCATGCCCCTGAATTGTCCTGATGCAATACTAAAAAATGGATTGTTATTTTGATACCAACATAACAAACTTCTGGTTTACTTTCACAAGCATTTGGCGTGCTTTGGATTTTACAGGAACAATAGCTTCAAATCTTAGTAATACAAGAAGAAGAAAGTGCTTTGATAGCCAACTTGAAAACACGTGAGCTGTCTTATCTTTGAATATATATCTAGATAATATTTAAATTCTGGTGAAAATTATATCACAAGGTTTATAACTTCTGAATGGTTTCATATTTAAAATGTTTGGTTTCTAATGAGAAAGGCCTTTTTCAGTGGCCAGTCTACTGTACATGAGAAATAAAATATCTTTTGCTCACATCCAGGAATAAAAATTATAGAATGCGTAGAGGCAGCTGTTTCGGGTTTTGTTCTTGTGATCAAAGCTTTTTTCCCTCCCTCATTATTTCTGTTATTGGTGAAAGTATGTTCATCATGGATTTTAAACTAGTCTTTAAAGACCACCCATTCTATGCTTATTTATTGTAAAGTGTCACATAGAAATGATATGTCTGTACAGATTTAAGTCAAGTGATTATTGTTCATTGCAGCTGCAATGACAATTGGATTTATTCATATTTTCCATATATCATCCAGTCGCCTTATATGTCCATCCATGCCTCCTGCACTGTCCTTATCCTCACGAAAGCTTTCAGCAGTGTTAAATAGAAATACATATTTGGAGTTATAATTTAGCTGAACCAGGCAAGCTGTAAGTCATACATTGTTTGGAAAATCTTCACTGATCCTGGGTGCTAAAGGGATGAACTCAGTACGTCTCTTACTTCCATAATTTTAGCTGTGTGCTGTGACAATACTTATGTGATTTGAGAAAGCCCTGTGTTTTTTGGATGTAAAAATGTCCATGGCTCATCCTGCTGCTTTGAAATGAGGCAGATATTTTTTCACTATACAGTGGGTTTAAGATCAGTTCCTGTGTCAGTGTTGTGAGCTCCAGAAAAGAAGAAAACATCTTGTCAAATGAAAATATCAATGTCATATGCATTTTCTTGTGTACCAGTTTCTAGCCAGCTAAGTGCAGAGTGTCAGTTCTTCCCTTGCCGAGCCACTGAATGAGCTGTGGGATTGGTAGATAGTACTAGATTTACTGGAAAGGACTGGAGACTGGGATCTTCTCTTTATTCCCTGAGTAGGTGCAGCTTGGACAACCCAAGTAAATTCTTCTCCCTCTACTGCCCTGCTAAAATTTCCCACTGCTGCCTGGAAAGGAACATCTGAAGGGTGAGAAAGAAAATCACTTCTATTGAGTTACTGAGTTCTAGCAGGACATCAGCTGGATTTGGGGGGGGGCATGAGATTGATGTGGTTAAGAAAGAAATCTTTCCAAGAAAGTCCTGTGTGACGCAAACACAGCTGCAACAATACAGGTTACCTTTTGCAAAATAGAAGTTTGCCGTCTTGCAATCTCCTGAACTCAGTCAAAGTGGTTTCTGTACTTTTTGGCATACTTGGAAATGGGACTTAAGACCAGTTGTCCTCTGCATTATGTTTAAGCATCAGTGACTGGAGGGCTAGATGACTGGCTGGCTGCTGTCCAGTCTATACAATGTCTGCTCCCGTTGGAATGAATTCCTTTGGAACTATTACACAGCTGGCTGAGTTATGTAGCCCCATATGGTAATCAATAACTCAAACTTCTGGATCCCAAGTGCTTTCCCAATCCATCAGGTAGAATCTAGGTGGCTTTTCAAACCCAGGCTATAGAACTTGGTGGTGATAAACTGAAGTTCCTATGTCTTCAGATGGGTGTGAATATCCCCAGTCTTTCAGAGCTCCACAGACTCTGTAGTCCAGTGTACAGATTCCCTGTACAGATTCATCTGGGACTGCAGCAAGACCTGTGCGTTGTGAGGCTCTTTTTAATATATGCATGTACGTGTATGAGGAGGCCACAAATGCCTGAGTCACTTCATGTTTTGTATCAGAGCTCTTACCACCTTTAGGGGTTGGTCCCATAGAGATCCAGTCTTTCTTGTCTTTTGCTCCTTTTGCTGACTCCTCTGGTTCTGTCAATACCCTGTCCATTCTTGGTTGATAGCCTGTTGCTTTTAAAAGCAGGGCCTGGCACTTTTCTTCCCTTCTCATTTTGCGATTTTCCATTATGTCAGTTCTTGAACAGGATTGTTGCCTCAGCTGCTAAAGGTCAGCGGTTCTGCTTGCTGCTGTGCATGACCATACAGGATGTTACCTCCACTGCAGTCTGGATGAAGCTGTTGGATGGCTGATAGTGCTTTTTTCAGATATACAGATATGATTTGTCTTCTGCCATAAAAAGGAAGTTTTAGGTACACTGAAGACTGTAGGCAAGGTTTGTCATGTCAAAGAAAACATCAGTGTAATCGTTTAACAAGAGCGGCAAGTGCAAATGAAGAAATAGATTAACATGTGTTATATAGAGAGATATACCCACATGCATATGAAGATACAGGCAGCTTCCTTCGTAAAGCTTTCTTTTTACTTTTACTCAAAAAAAAAAAAGAAAAAAAAAGAAAAAAAGACTATTAATGTTTAAAATGCCAGCACTTCATATTCTTAGTTCTTAAACCTTACTTCTGCCTAGGATATTATAATGGCATTAACCAACCTGGGGAGTCCCCTGCTGTATCTTCATTTTTATGCTATTCCTCATACTGTGATACTTGAACACTTGCTGTGTGTAAATGATGTAATTTGAATTTTTTAAAACTAGACTATCAGTGTCAACTTTCCAGTTTGTATTGCAAAGCATTTGTTAGGATGCAATCTAAAATACGCTGTCATGAATTCCTGTTCAGTGCTGTACATGTGTATGAGATTTTGCTCTGTAAATGACAGTTCAGTGTCCTTGCATAGTGCAGAGTGATGTGAACAAAATAGAATCAGGCCTTTGCTGAGATTTAATTTCTGTCTTCCCAGCCCCCAGAACAAAGTGTAATCTATAGCATTTCGGTTAGCATCAATCTGCTGGCTGAGGAGGATTGATCTGGGTTAGTAGATTCTATCCACAGTGAGGAAACCATTAAGAACCGTACTGAACAGCTAATACTGATACTTTTAGTTCTGAGTCTGTACTGAACAAGCTCCTCTCAATTATCAGGGGAGGGCTTATTTTCTGGAAGATGGCAATTTGCCCTTCATGTGAGAGGTAACACCAGTGATTAAAGCACTTATTTCTGCAATGTTCTTTTCAAGAGCATGAGAGTCGGTTGTCTTGGTCTAAATCAAGTCTTAATGTTCTTTTGTATAAGTCTTCGTTGCTTTTTCTGTTGTGTACAGTTTTCAGTAGTTAATCTTCCATTTAGTATTTCAGAGTATGGTCAAATTTAGATAATTTTGGACTTTGGTATTTTTCTGCTCATCAGTCCCTTTCTCCATTTCCAAAACTTGTTAAAGAAATGTGGACAGGCCTTACCTACTATCTCATCAGTGCTGCTGCTCTCAAGTCAATTGTGGGTGTCCTATAACTACACTCTTCCCATACATGCACACACCTATGAAGGTAAAAAGTTATATTTAGTTATCAAGATGAAAACGAGCAATCCCTTGTATATCTTGAGTAGCAGTTAGGACAAAGCTGGGTGGACTATGAAGCAGGTGTCCAAATACTGTAGAAAACCTGGCTTGAAGGAACCGCTGGAGGTTCATCCTTCACCCTCTAGGCACTATGAATATCTCCTGATGCTAGAATCCAAAACTTGATTTGGACCCACATGTCTATGGAACTGAAAATACTGATAAACAGGCCAGGTTCTCATGGAAAAGCAAATTGCCGAAATTCCTCATCTCAAGTATGATTTAGGCATGTATGTCTATGCTCTTAAAATGACAAAAGGAGTCACATTTATAAAGGAGTGTATTTTCCTTGCTATGTATACTTGATAACTTTTGTACAGGGCATCTGAATGGGTTTTACTGAAATATTTAACTAGCTTAGTAAGGCATAAAATGAAATCTTAGCGTAAAACTCTGCTTCAGTAACAATGTATTTCAGATTGTATATGGGAAGGTCATAGAGCTGATTTCTTCTGGTTTTTGAAGCAATGGAACATACTGATTTATTGTTCTCTCAGCTTATTTTTTTAATTAAGAATTTTAAGTTATTAGGCATTCAAGTGTACAGATTTTTATGTTGGTTCAAAACTAAAAATCAACATTTCTGTTTAGAGGATAATCGATGCCTTAGAAGAAGAAAAGCAGTTCCTGACCATGTCAATCACAGATTACCTGAAGGACTACCAAGAACTACTGCAGGTGAAAGCAGGCCTTATCCTTGAAATTGAAACTTACAGGTAAGACTTGCAGTCACACTCAATTGTCTAATCGGAGGATAATTTTAATCCCTTTTTATAGATACGGGAGCCCCACACATCGTTTTCCAGCATTTAAAATACAGACAGCTACTTTTAGAGTCTCAGATCAAGACTCCTTGTATGTATTGTGGTTTGTCAAATAGTGTGAATGGACCCCTCATGCCAGTTTTTAGCTCACTGTTGGCTTGTTCTGTGACATGGGTCACCATGCCATTCTGTGCTTGACTGCGCTGTCTGTGAAAGGAAGATAACACTCCTTCAGAAGGTTGCTAATACATGTGGAGTTGTCCGAGATCTCTGGGAAAACTCTAGGAATAGTAAGATACTGCTATTCATTAGTAATACTGATAAGAATTACTAGTGGGCAAAGATGACTGGAATTTGATCACTCAAGCAAAACTATGTCTGGTAGTAATTCATTCTATTCCTCTGTCCCCAGAACAACACATTAGAGAAGCCAATATAATCCATAGGAATCCTATTAACTTTGTACAAATACAGTGATATGTAAGAAACCTTCTTAGTCCTAGTCAAGTTGGTATCAAAGTGATGTGAATTGTTAATGCAATATTTGATTACAAGGTGAAAAGCTAGTATCCCTAAATTGCAATCAATAAAACATGAGGTAGTGTAGTTGCCATCTGTCAACTTATATGGCATGTTTCATTGTTTAAATATGTGTCCACCTGCAGCATCGATATAAGTAGCGAGTTTCCCATTCTTGTTTCAGTTGTAGGATAGTGGGAAGATAACAGAAAAGTCTGTTTGAGTAAATCCTGGCTTTCTCCATCCTTGATTTGTTATGGAAACATGTTTGCATCAGGTGTGACATATCAGCAAACATCTCTGCTAGTGAATCTTCAGTACTGTATATCTCTCTAGCCACTTAGTAGCTGTGGGGTTGAAAAGCCAGAGTAATTCTCCTGTCTGGAGAATCATGATGTGTCAGTTGGCACATGGCATAAAAGCTATTCAGAAGGGAAAAAAACCCAAACCAACCAAAAGCTATGAACTGGAGAAAGATACTACCTTATTTTAAAGGTAATGTTTTTCTTCTACAACTAGCACAATATTTTCAATAAATTTAATTGAGATACTGATCTTTAGAGAAGTGCCATCTTATTGAGCAAGGTAATAATTTGTAGAAATTTAATGTCAGCTTACTTTTGTATTCTTTTTAAGGAGTATGCCTCAGTTATTAGTTTGTCTATATTGTGTGCATTATTCATATTCAACCTGCGTAAACAGACAGTGGTATTACCAGTTATGTATGATATATGCTTCTGTGTCCTAAAGTGTTAACACTACGTTCTAAGTGTGTAACATTGCTATGAACCAATAAGCATCTAAGTCTGGATAAAGATGGTACCAGCTGAATTATGGGTGAAATGTGTAGACTAAAGCAATTCACTGATAAAAATGAAGTTTAATTGCAGTTGCATAACTGAAAATATGAGGAGCTTGAAAGAGTAACTTCTGAGTAGCTTGATTACAGACTAGTGAGCAAAGAATGTCTGTAGTCCATCAAAGAGCAAAACCAGTAGTCCATCAAAGAGCAAAAATGGTCTGTTCAAGATGCCTCGAGTATTGTACGCTATGAAGTACAGACCAAGGCTGGCTTCTAGACAAGATGAAATCACAAGCAGTATGTGGGACAAGTACTTTGCAGTCAACTGGTTAGCAACAGTACCTGGATGTTTGCTGGTGGAGTGGGATCTCTGTGATCCTTGGAAAGCCAGTAGTGTCTGGAGCATTACTAGTAGCAGAGAAACTGTGGAAATGGTATCCAGGTGTGATCCTTATCTGTGTGTGTTAATTCTGTTAACTTTGCTAAAACATATGATTCTTCTAAATTTAATCCTAGCTCTGATGTTGACTTTTACTGTTGTCACTTAAACTTTCTCCCTCGGTTTATTCATCTGCAAAATGGGATTAGCACTTTCACAATAACAGCATTATAAGAATTGTTTTCGTCCAGAAGTAGGAATGACAATGCCCAGTGGACACACTCTTAGTTAATAAGTGAACCATCGGTGCTTCTGCTCTGTGAAACCTTGTAAGCCCATTAAATTCTGGAACTTCTCCAGAGGTCATGTCACTGATTATCTGAGCATTATTGGTTTGCCTAAGGATTCCCTGCCCTCATTAATGAAAGGAGGCCAATTCAGCATCGCCTGCAGCATGTGTTTGCTGCCCAGTTAAGAAGCTCCTTAACCTGTAGGGTTTCTTCATCTGATTGTAGTGAATGCAACTTGTATCACCAATTGCGTTGGCAAGGGAGACTTCAGTGGACAAATGAGCATCTACCTACTGAAAAAGATCTACAGATGAAAGTGGAGAAATGGACCTTGCTACAGATCAGAAAACATGCTATCTAATGCCTGCAAACAAAATTCTTCTAAAATATCAGAAGCTGAAAAGTGATTGTTTTGATTTTTTTTTTTTTTTTTTTTACATTTATACGTTTTTACCTATTCCTCTTCTCTTATTATTCGCCCTTCACTTAAGAAAATAATCCTTTCCTACTGTATGCCTTTATCAACACTGCTGTGGGAGGGAATCAGTATGGATCCAGTTAGTAAGCTGTCTAGTAAAAGAATTCAGGACTGCTCATCTATGTATTTTTTCAAATCCTGTTCCTCGCCCAGGTCTTTTTATCTGTGACAACCAGGGCATGTGAAGCCAGCTTGTTTGTTTTCATGAAGGATGTTGGCATATACCCTTGCTTATGCATATTGGAAACAAAAGGCACCTATTCATACTTAGTTCAACATCCTGAACTTTCCATTGAGAAGTTTCCATGAGGGCCTTGGCACGTCCTCTCCCCCTGGCGTTATAGGTTAAGGGTGTGGTATCTAGTCTACTTCTAGCTTTCTTTGTACCTCCCACCCTGTATTTTCTCTTTGTTTTACAACTCCTGCAGGTCCTGTTTTAAAGCCAGTTCTTTCCGTTAGTCAACACTGCTCCTGGACTGGCAAGAAGGATCATTGTTGCAAGGAACACCCTTCCCGAAGGACCAAGGGTACTTCCTCTCCGATTCTGCTCACCCTTCCTGCGCTGGGAGCTGAGGCTCGCTCAGGAAGTGAAATATATGTCTTACGTGGCTTTATGAAGTTACAGTCATGGGAATCTTCATTCGCAATCCTTTTTCATCAGTGAAGTAAATACTTATCACGTGTCTTGCAGTTTTGTTGTGTGTTCTTGGAATCCTGCAAAACTGCAACTACTTAGACTATGCTTAAGTTTTATTTCCAGAGGGAAGTGGTGAATTATTCACTGTGTAAGACTCTTAATTTTAAAAGGAGATAGGAAATCTGCCTAGGATCAGATTCACTATCAAGCCTTTCTCTTCAGCTATCAGAAGCTGCTTCTCTTCAAATAGCAGAGGCTGCCCAGAGCCTCCACCATAGGTTAAGTAGTTTTTCTCTCCTCTCCAAAATAAGTTGTTGCTGAAGGGTAAAACATTTTCCTTTGAAATCCTAGTTCATGGAAATGTTCTCTTCTAGGTTACCACCCTGCATCTTTAAGCAGTGGAGGCTACAAAGCTTCCCCCTCTCCCTTTCTTTTTTTGTCATGGTCATTGTCAGGATCTGTTAATACACTTGCCAGGCATACTTTCCAATCCTCCTTCGGTTGGTTTCCTACATCAATACTTCTGACACTTTCCATGCCTTCCTCTCAAGAAATCATCAGCGGCATTAAGGCCTCCTCAGCTGCTCACCACAGCTTTTTCAGTCAGTTTCATCATTTCCTGTTCACAACTTGTACCATCCAATATGTCCTATTCCTGTATTTGTTTTATTTTGAGAACATTCTGAGTTTTCTACACCCAGGGAATTTAACATGCAGTCAGTTACCTCCTGTTCTTCACACAGTGCTTGTCCTCCCATCCTGTGATGGAAAAAAGATGTGGAGTGGCCCTTACCCCTAAAAATTCTTCTTCCATTCCACTTCCTGGAGAGGTTTTGGTTTTTTGTAACTTCTTGCCAAATACCAAGGATAGACAGGATGAATTTTTACAGCCTGCTGGCTAAGATAGACAGGATGAATTTTTACAGCCTGCTGGCTAACTGCCCCATCTGAGATTTTGGGTTTCTGTAGTTGAAACAAAGTCATTGCTGTTGTGAATGACCATGATAACATTTGCACTGCATCCTTTTGGTTTTGGTAACTTTTCTCTCCCCACCCCAACCAGTTTATCTCATCCACCTACTTTCATGGACTAGTTCTTTCTGTTGTTATCCAGCACACCGCAGGTCTTCAGGCTGACTAGCATGTCGCTGCTAACTTTAGATAAATGACATTAATAATGAAATGAGTTAAAGGTGCAGTTGGAATATTTTCTGGCAACACTTAAACTAAGTATTAACACAACGTGTATATGTCATTTGGGATCTGATTTCCAGGAAGTAGCTGACATGGTTATTTTTTAGAAGTGCGGCTTGGAGGAATGTTTTTTGTTATTACTGTGAATACTTAGGAGTTCATATAGTTGAGATTAGCACCCTGTTCTTCAGGCAGTTTAAGTTTAAAAGCAGTCCTCACCATGAAGAGGTTATAGTTTAAATTATTAGTCTTATGAAGGCATGTAAAGGAACAGAGAAGCAAAATGACGTGCATGAACTGAAGCTATGGTGGAGCTGAGGAACATAACCTGAGTTTGCTGACTTCCAAGCCAGTGCTCAGGACATTACACTACAGTTTTTCATGCTAGTTTATTAAGCCAAAGTCAGTTTAACATTTTCTTGTTTATCTGATAAGCTTGAGGACCTACATACTATGAACTGTGTACACTGTGTACTATGAACTATGAACACTGATTCACTGTCCCGTTTTATAGAGGTTTCGTGAAGCTTTGCCTTTTCATTTTCGAATACAACATATTTTCAGTAGTAATATTTCAGATCCAGTTTTCTGTGTGCTGTTGCCCTTTGCCATATACAGTTACCTCTTGGAACTTATTTTTAGTGACTTCATACGTTGCTGCAGCAACTGAACAACTGTTGTTTTAACAGCAGCCAGAAATCCTTAAGTCAAACTACCCGCATTCCTAGTTTCCTTCGTCATGGTTAACGCTTTCATTGCCAGCTCATTGATATATCTCTGCAACGTCACCACCAGCTTCTCTAGCGCGTGTGTATCTGAGCAATTTGTTTGGCACTCACTAGCTTTGTCAGCTCAGATGTTTGGTCTTGGGAACATTCTCTGTATGTGTTGAAGTCATCTAATTCCTATAAAGCCTCTCTTAACATGGAGGAAGATAATTGCTTTTACTTTGTTTTTTTGACTAACAAAGAAGTAAAGGTATCCATCTGAGCCTGTTTTAAGGGGGAAAATGACCTGTAAATATGTTAGGTAATACTAACCTGGCTTTTCTTCTGAATCTAGGCAAATCCATGATTGCAAAGAAAACCTTACTAATGATATTTTGCTGATGTAGCATTGTCCTACCGAATCTAGAGGCAGTCAGAAACCAAAAGAAGCATAAAATGTACACAGTGATCAGTCATGTGAAGTGTGAAATCTACAGGTGACATTTAAAATGTCTGCTTTGTTAGTTTTCACAGAAATGCCCAGCAAATGTGTTTATACCACAACCCTAAATTGCTTTCAACTCCTGCCCCTGGAAGTTAGAAGCCTTGGCTATCATAATCCTCCAGCCTTACTCTTGACAACTTTCATGTTGCAGCTGTATGTTATCAGTGCAAAACATCTGGCATTTCCAAAACTGGAAATGATGAAACAGGTATCTTACTAGTAGAAGTGAATATAAAAACACCAAAGTTACTGTACTGATGATAGCATTCTGTTGCATATTGAAAGAACCTGCCATAGAATTTCTAGGCTGTTGCACCAGAATGCTACAGTTGAGCACTTTTTTAGGGGGTAACATAGCTTGTTGCCCTGCAAAAGTAGAAAAGGGACAAACTGCCTTTTTTTTTTTTTCTTCTTTTGAAAAATGGCTGGACATATTTTATGTCAGACAGTACAAGCATGTGGACAGCAGAAGGGAAGGAAAGCACACAAATATTTCCAGAGAATTTATCAGGAATTCTGAGACTCAGTCTTACTGGATAACCATCTCTAAAACTTCTAGAACTGAATAAGATCACCCTAATATCTACTTTTTGTATTTGGTATATGGAAGAAGCCAACAATGTTATTTTTTTAGAGCAGCCGAGTAATTCTAGAGAATGCACTTAGCTGCCCCACCTGCCACACTGCATGCCTTCCCGCCCCCCCCCCCCCCCCCCCCCCCCCCCCCCCCCCCGGGACAAAAGTATTCTGTGTGACTAGTTGAATATTCTTAATGCAAAGCAATTACTCCTGAAAATGTTTTGCCCCTCAGTTGTGCTAATCTCTGTGGGAAATGTACCTCTGGAGTGTTTTCCACCACTGTAGAAAGGAGAAAATGTAGGGTAGTAACCTTATGCAGGAATAGAACAAGCCTGTGGCTGCTGTCAGATGGGTCTTGAGGGAGTGTGGTCCTTGTACGTGCATGCTGTATAGGGAACAAAGTTTGGCATAAAGGAAGGATAGCCAGTGTTCTCAAGCAATCAGCTGGGTATAATGTCTCCAAGAACAAGTAATGTGTGTCACCAGCATAGAAGAGGCAAGTCAAAGAGTTTCTATTCTGTGCGTCAGCACACCAAGAATAGGTAGTAACCAAAATTATGAAGCAGATTATCAACAGTTTGCCTGCTTCTGCTATTTGCTTGTAGTGATCTAAGTTCCATAATGTAAAGGTAAGCAAATTGGTGTCCTGTCCATTTCTGATCAATTGCTGCTGAGCTAACATGATGTCTTGGTTGGTCAACAAGAGGAAGCCTTGACCACAATAGTCCTGTGGAATTGCTAGCTTCCTGGAGCTATGGAAGCTATTAGAGAGTCACTGCAAAAAATAATGAATGGAAGGCTGAGGAACAGAGGGGACAAACAGAGATGTCATTAAAAGAAACCAAGCAGTTTCTGTCACAAAGCATTTTCCTAGTCCTTTCTTGTAAAATATGTTGTGTTGATTTCCAATTGAATAGGAACTAAGAACAGTTACTTTAATACTGTAAGTTGTTTCCTCTAGCACTAGCCAGTGTTTGACAGCAGAAGTAATACTTTCCTTCAATTTTCATTTGAAAAGGATAGAACTTACAAATCCTGGCTGTAACAGGTCCCTCATATATCACACTGCAACAACACCTTTAGTACTGTATTACCAGCAGGAAAGCTGCTGACTATTTGCTTGCAAATATTTTTTCCTTTTTTGCCTTTTTCTTTATAAAACGTCTCCATGTGTTTCTCTGAGAAAGCTTTACTGAATATCTGGTAAGTTTTGTGTGGCTTTGTTTTCTCCTAACTCTGTTATAAGATCATAATTCTGGAAAAATTTGCTAGCTTGTTTGATTCCATAGTGGAAATCAGTGGATCTTGTCTATGTCAGGAAGCAGTATGTTGGCTAATGTGGAAGATTTGATCTAAAACTGTATTATGTCTGCTGCTGTCACCTACTGTAAGATTATTGCATTGTTCTCATGAACTGGACTCTGCAAACAAAGAGTCTGGAAGATGCTAAGGATTTCTCATTCCCAGTAATAAAAATATGTGTGTGAAAAACACTCAGAATCTGACCCAACTGCAGGGTAATTGTTTCTAAGACTTATAAATTTTAAATATTACGATTATTTTCCCAATATTTTATTGGAATGCCTTTTTATGTGTTTTGCAGAGCTTTGTTAGAAGGGGAGAGCAACCAGTGGATTATTACATGGAGAGATCAGCATACAGGGAAATTGCCTCAAGGTAAAAAATGAATATTAAAAAATGAATGTTGAATGAAATTAAATATGACTGGAAACTATGGTGTAGTTGTATTCCTGAAGAATACTCTTTGCGAGTGTATTGCAAAATGAATATTGAATTGGCTTTGAGTGTTAATATTTTAAATCAACATAGAGCTATTCTATATGAGATAATTTATAAAATCATGACTTAATTGGAGAAGGTAAATAGGGAGTGATGTTTCATAGCTCTAATGGTGCAAGAACTTTTGAATGCCCGTAGGTCTTAAGAGAGTTTTGAAGTATAAAGCAAGAGGTATTTAACTAAACATGTAGTTAAAACTGTGGAATTCACCATCATGAGGCATTGTGAGTGTTAAAAAGTTTATGTGGGTTTAAAGAGAAGTTTTAGCGAGTAATGAAAGAAAAATCAAAGACTTACTAAACATAAAGATACCGTTTCTATCTTAGGAGCTGCAAATCTCTGGAGGCTGTGAGAGTATACCAGGGAAGTATCACTATTTACTTGCCCTGTTCTTATACTCTTCCCTATGTATCTACTGTTGGTCACTGTAAACAGGATACTAGATAAGATGGACCTTCGATCTGACTGCTATGGCCACTGTTATTAATAACAGAATTAGTCTCGATAATACTCCTGAGTTTAACAATATATGTTCTTAAAATCATCAGACTATCATAGACAGTAGTCCCAGAAGAGATTTGAAGGTGGCATCTGTAGTAGTAAATTAAACAGACTAGGGCCTAGGCTGAAATGCTGACATAGAATTGCCTATGCTGTTAAATTGTTAGCACTGTCCATGGCACAGTTTTGATCTGGACTAGCCAGTACTTTTGCAGACAATGCTCAGGCGTATTTAGTGGTTACCACAGACCAGGAAACACTACCAAAGTCAGAGGAGATGTGGCTAGCTTTTTAGGAGTAGGAAATTTGAGTTGTGCAGTGCTGGTTGGTTTTAGAGCCAGACAATGATTCCTGGTACATTTTATTAAATTGTATAGATATAGCCTAAAAGGTTCTTTATTTCTCTCCCTTGTTGTACCTTGTGGCTATGAAGAGTTGTGTTTATGTTTTCAATTTCCAATTTGTGGTGGCAGGTATGCCATTAATTCTCAATAGGAACTGCGAAACTTCAGGCCACTTTGACTGAAAGTTTTTTGAAGCAAAAAACCAAGCCTAGGATATTAACATACATTATTTAATAAGAAGTTGTAAATGTAAATGAGCATTAATATAAATACGAAAGGTGTAATTCTTAAGTAAATGCCATAACACCCAGTAGCTCACAACAGGTAAAATCAGCAAGAACTTGCAACTTAGTAAAAAACTTTGCTTTCAGTTTTAATATAATTTATGCATAGATTTAATTATCATGCAAAACCTACAGGAATGTCTTAACAAAGCTCCACTGAAAATGAAGCTATTTTTTCTTTAAAAAATTTAGTATAAAATTTCTTAGCTCATGCCTCTATTTTATATTATTTTAGACACAAGCCATTATTTTAATATTTGGTTACCTATGCTCTTTTTGCAGGTATTATAAACACGTCATATAACTACACTGATACTTATTCTACTTATCGAGAAAGAAATAGAAATAAAGCTTCACCAGCTATCAGGATCACTGACACAAGACATAGAATGCCAGTGATGAATACTAGCAGTTCTGCACGTTATTCAGCTCAATCAACACAGGCTGGATCACAGACAACAGCTAGTGGAAGAGGTTTTGGAAGAGAGGTACTTGGTTCAATATATCGCCCTTCAACAACTGTTACAAAGGATGAAAGGATTGTAACAGACCACAAAGATTTAAGAACATTTACTCCAGCCTACAGTAGCTGGAAAAACACTGAAATGCAGCAAAAGATAATTCCAGAAAGAAAGAAAACAGAAGTTACAACTTCATCCACAGTATCTTTTTCAAAAGAATCAGCATATGCTGAAAGATCAGGCAAGGACCACAAGCCTGACACAAAGCCAGGGATTTCTGAAAATATAAGAACAAAACCAAGCTTCACCAAATTCCCGACTTATGAGCTGAATACCAATTTTAAACCATCTAAATATGAAGAAACCATAACTGAAACTTGGACGACGCTAAAAGAAAAAAGAGGAGGCAGCAAACCAACTGAAGAGAAAAAATCTCTGCTGAAAGAAAAAGATAAGCTAGAGAAACAAACAAAGGACGAGAAAAACAAAACAGATAAGAAACCTTTTCTAGAAGAAGGAAGTGTTGATTTTGGAAGGAAAACTGAGCAGAAAAAATATATCCACGAGGAAGTCATTAACCAGATGTTAACAGGGACTGATATTTCTAATGTGAGAACTTTGAAAAGTGAATCAACCAAAAAGGATACAAATGTGACCTTGGAATCAAGAAGCAAAGAAGTCATTGAGATACCGATCAGTCTTGAAATGCCTGCTCCAGATAAAGAATCTCAGAGTAATAAAGAAATAAGGTTAGAAGGTTTTAAAACTTCCATAGGAAGAGAAACAGATGACCATGTAACTAAGCCTGCTGAAATTCACAAAGTGAGTATTTTGGAAGCAGAATCCAGTCTGAAAGATGAAAAGCAAATTAATGACAGAAGTCATAAAATGGGAGCTCTGTCAACTGAAAATATAGCAGAGAATATTGTTGCTGACATTCTTAAAAGTTTTACGCAGTCTCCTAGTTCACAGATATCAACAGACATGAAAGTGACCTATTTTAATAAGAAAGAACAACCAGATGATGGGAAAATAAAGACTGAGATCACAGTGCAATCTCAAGTTCAAGAAAACATAGATATTTCTGATGAAGCTGACAAAGGAGGTCTATCAACTCAGGATGTTAGAAAAGTGGTTCGAGAGGGTCTTGAGGGAACTCCTTCCAAAGAGGAGATAGAAGAAATAGTACATCATGGCCTGAAAGAAAATGAAGGCAGAAAGAACATGTCTGTTAATGTTGAGATTGTAGAGGAGCCACTGGATTATGCCACTGATGAAAGGACTGATTTTTCAACACCTTTTGAAGTAGAGGAAGTGGAAGATACGTTCCCAGAGAGAGAGAGGTGTTACGGTTATGAGGAGGAACAAAACGTAACATTCACATATGAAGATGTTAAAAAGAAGAAACAACGCCATGAGAGTTTCACTCATGTGGAAGAAGTAACTGAGGAAGGTGACTCACCTACTGAACAAAAATATTTTGTATCTGTTCCTGATGATCATCCTATTATTAATGAAAAAGACAATGACTCAGTATATGGGCAAATTCATATAGAAGAAGAATCGACTATTAAATACTCTTGGCAAGATGAATTTTTGCAAGGCACACAAAGTAAGAGACATGAAGGTGTAAGCTCTCCAGAGGAAACGTATCAAGTGGTAGGGGAGGAAGCAAGTGCCCATATTTTAAAAGAGTATCCTGAAGCTGAAACATCCCATGTTGAATCCATTGTTATTGAAAAGGAAATTAAAATTCCCCATGAATTTCAGACTTCAATAAAAGGGCTTTTATCAAAGGAAACAAAGGACCCTAAACATCAATTGAAGGAAGCTTTGGAGCAGTTGGAGGGCAGTCTCCCAGAAAGTGTGAAAGAGGAGCTGTCTGCATTAACAAAAGAAAATCAAGCTGACTCTAGTAGCTTAGAATTTGATATCAAAAAAGTTGATCAAACGGAGGAGGGTGGCTTGGTAACAATTGTTGCTCAAGTCAATCTGTCACAGACACTTAATACTGATGAATTTGATGTAGCTCAGCTTGGTGAAGTAATTGCAAGTGAGAAGGAGAAGGCAACATTGCACTCCCTGAAAAAAGGGAGCTCAGAGAGAGTTGTTGATGGTAGAAGCAATATAGAAGTAGATGTTTCTTCCCACAGTGATAAATACACTCCTCTGGCTGATCAAGAAATCTATAATTCATCCACAATGAGGAGGAGTGGTGGCGCAGGGTATCATACCACTGAAAAAGTTATTTATCGCAGTTCAGTTTTGGAAACTGCAGATTTTGGAGAAGTCTCTCACTCACCACAATCAACTGATGAGACCAAATCCATAAGGCATATTAAGGTTGGTCCAGCAGAAGTTCAGAGATTTGAGCAGATAGTATATGAAGGGCCTGGTTCTGAAATGCTGGAGCACAGTGCTACAGAAGATATTGTTCAGACAGAAGGATCATCAGAGTTTAGCCGATCTGTGAAGCATTTTAAACTGGGTCCTAAAGAAATCCAAACAACAGAAGAAGTAATTTATACAGGCCCTATTACTACAACTGTAGAAGAGATTGATTCTGGAAATCTTTCCCATAAGTTTTCAACAGACTTCAACAGGTCCACCAGACATGTCACAGTAGGATCAAGGCAAGTAACTGAAGAAGTCTCTTTTGAAGGGCCTGCGTCAGACTCTCTGGAACTCAATAGCTCAGGTAACCGTTCTCAGACAGAAGGGTCTGAGGATGTCAGCAGATCAATAAGGCACTTTAGATTAGGTCCAAAAGAGATTCATACTGAGCAAGTTATCTTTGAAGGACCAATCTCCGGTAAAGTGGAGGTCAGTGACACTGGAGACTTCTCAGAGACAGAAAGTTCAGTCAGACACATTCAGCTGGGTCCCCAAGAGTTTATGACAGCTGAAGAAATCATCTACCAGGGGCCCATCTCTGAGCACACAGAAATCAGTGAACTGGAAGACCAGACTCTTTCAGAAGGCTCAATAAAGCGTGTTAGACTAGGTCAAGTGGGAGTTAAAACCACTGAACAAATCAGATATCAGGGCTCCCTCTCTGAAACTCCAGAGCTCATTAACAAAGAAGGACATGTTTCAGAGAATGAAGGAAGCTCAGATATTAACAGATCTTTCAGGCATGTTAAAATAAGTCCTGTAGAAACTCATGCTGAGCAAATAATCTTTACAAGACCTATTTCTGAAACGCTGGAAGATCTTTCACAAACAGAAGAGTCATCTGAGAGCAGTAGGTCTGTAAAGCATTTTAAAGTAGGACCCAAGGAAACATCTTTTACTTTTCAAATGGATGTTTCCAATACGGGTGGAATATCTACAGTAAAAAGTGGAGAACAGCAAGCAACAATGCTCATATCCAATAAGCAAGACCCTTCTGTTGGTCAGTCACAGATTGTAGTTGAAAGTGACCAGATTGTAGAAGATGAAAATCAAAGAAGAGGCTATGTTCTCTCCAGTTTTTCTCAAGATCATGGTGAAAAGGTAGTGGAAAGGTCCTTTTTTGATAAAACTGTACAGTTGCAAAGAATGGTAGACCAAAGGTCAGTTATTTCTGATGAAAAGAAAGTCGCTCTTCTTTATCTGGACCATGAGGAGGAAGATGATGATGATGATAATGATGGACAGTGGTTCTGAAAGGACTCTTTAATGAAGTCTACTTAGCAATTTGTTTATACATATTTTTGGTTATCTTTCTTTTTTAAAAAGATAAAAAAAGGCATGGGGAAACACTCAAACTATTTAGATTATTAATAGTGGACTGAGAGGTATTGAATCTAAGCCTCTACCTAATCGGCACACTTTTTGCTTTATTGGAAATTTTATTTTGGGGAGAAATCATGCTATTAGTATGTTTTCCTCAGAGACCTGCGTCCAATAATTTCAGATTTTTCCACCCATAGAGACAGGAATTTGCTACTGGGGAATTCAAAGGATTATATTTTTTTGTTTGTTTTATAGCAGGTCAATTAATAAGTGTGTGCTTGAATAGGACTTTTCCATTATTTTTTTTTTTAAATACTGTATTGTACTTGGTTACTAAAATAGTCAGCAATTCTATTTAAATCTCAAGCTACTGACCACAAATATAACAGACTATAAGACTAATGAGGATGGTAGGTAGCTGATTTTCAATTCCATTTCTGAATACTTAGATGCAACACGTAATTAAAACGTTTTAAGATACAGTTATTACAGCTATAAAAAATAAATACATTTCTGTAGGATCAAACTAAGCATAGCAAGAATTGACAAAAATGGTATTATTTGTATAGCTAAAATGCAGTGCAAAAAAGAAAGAGGTAACACTGAAGCAAGAATTTCTCACAGTATTCCTAATGAGAAACAGTGATTTTTATGGTTAGGCAGTAGTACATTTAATACCTTTAAAAATAAAATAAATTTAAAAAATAGGTTGGATAGTATTTCCACTGAAGTAAGGAGAAGTCTTTACAGCTTCAGTGGACGTTAATAACATAAACTTATTTTGCTGTATATGGGTTACCTTGATACTAGGTATTGCTAAAGGTAAGTGTGAAGTGTCAAACATTATTACATAATGCCTGATTTCTTAACACAGTGAAATTAGCTAATACGTGTTTTCTTCTGAACAAAACTTGTAAAAATGGCATTGATGACACTTACGATCATTGTGTGTCGAGTAATTTCCAGATAATCCTTTCTTTGTTTACAGATGAGAAGATGCCCTTTTCAATTACTAGCCCTGTAAACCTAACCTGAGATTTGAATTTTCCTTTTTTTTTTCTTTCTTTTTTACTGGTTGTAATATTTGCCTTAGGCCAAAGTTGGTTTCTACTTAAATCATTTGAAAATAAGCTAATTTCACTTGGATTGCATATTGGTTAAATGAAGGACATAATTTAACTTTACAATTATAATTCAGTGACTTCAAAGTCCAGATCAGAAGACAGTACCACTAACTGTACTAAACTGTGCAGTGCTAGCAGAAGCAAAAATAGCAGCCAAAATATTTTTGTCCCTGGGGTAAGAAGATACCATACTGGACACATATGAGAAATAAGATACACAAATGAGAAGCTGCTGTTTTTACATGCACACACACATGCGCACATTCACTCAACCACTCACTCTTTCACACGGCTGCAGAGTAGAAACACACCTGTATCTGGATGGCTACGTTGTGCCAGTCTGGTGGTCGCTGACTCAGAATTTTTTTTTTTTCCCCCCTGTGGTTATGTAAGCATAGTTTTGTGTGTGCTAATCCATATCAGAATCCAGTTAAACTATCTTAGTCTGGCATGGCTGGTCACTTTTCAGATTGCTTAATATTAACAGAAGCTAGATTTTTTTCAAAACTGACTGCTACTTTATAATATGAATGTAAATGCAAAGCTAAAGAGAAGCTCCATGCTGACTGACATACCGTGCTGTTTCAGATATGGGACAGTTTAATTGTTGTGTGCCTTAGTTACTAAGTTTGAAATTGTACAAAGCTATTAGTGTTCCAAAGATTAACTCATGAGGTTTGTCAGCACTGCAAAATTTTCTGTACGTTTTCCTCATTTTGTATAAGTGTGAGTACCAGGGTACTTGGGATTGGATGTTTTTCAGTTGTGTACTATGAAATCATTTGTTGAAATTGGAAGTGTAACCAACAGCTGGAAAAGGAATAGGGAACTGAGGTGTGTAGAAGCACTAAAGGCATGTATGCTAAGGTTATTTATACTGTTCACTGTGTAATGGATAATAATATTTTTTCAAAATTATTCATATGTGCCCCCAAAAGAACTTGTGCTTCAATTTTTAAATAGGGTGTTATTAATTGTAACACTTCTAGTATCATCCTATGCTTTTGTTTCCTTAGCTGACCCTATGATTTTAAAGATGGTAACATGTCTGTGTTTATTTTAATAATTGTGTATAAGCCACAGTTTTCCAGCTAGATGCCTAACTGCAAGCAATCAGATTCTGTACTTCAAGTATTAAACAACTGCATAAAGGAAGAAGTCAGGACTGTAATAAGCAGCAGAGTTAAAAAAAAACCGTTTTCTTGAAGTTTTAATCTAAGCTGAAACTTAATCATTCTCTGTAAAACAGATATAAGAATATCTGCAGAAAATGTGTTTTGTAACCAACAAAAAAGCTACTTACAAGGTCAAACCCATGTATTGATACCTTGTGGAATCTTGTAGACAGACATGCTCCTTAAGAATAACTATACCAACACTGTTATGTTTATCTTCACCTGCTCAGAGGATTATAATGTCAGATGAAGGAATAAACCAGTAAGAAGCAAGTGAATCTCAAAATGTAGATGGCCTTAGCACTGAAGGAGAAAAAAAAATAAATCAGTATTGTTTCCACTGAGGCAACACCAGCTCCTTTATGCATCACTTTTTGAGGTAGTAGGTTATACCAAGATATATTTCTGTTTTGATTGTCTGGAGGGAAATATCTGTTCTGTGTAGTTTCTTTAGTTCTATTTAAGATCAGGATTTTAATCAACTGTTGGAAAGCAAGTTTATTGTAGGGAACTGGAAATGTGCATTAGCATAACATTTAAATGTATGCACAGTTCCTTTGCATAAATACTTTCGGGCTGTAAAAACAAAGATATCTCATGTAACAAGGGTTTAAGTTTTAAAAATGTTTGTGTAAGCAGCCCATTTTCCATTTAGTTCTTCTTAACCTGAGACATTTTGACATAATGATAGCTTTTGGATAATACTACCTTCAGGCAACAAAATGTAGTTAGGTGGACAATCACATCCTGCAGGCCTAATGGTTGCATTTGCAGAATCAGGGCCATAGGTACATGCATTACTAAGTAAGAGCAAATACAACCTCCTGTCTGATGTATAAACTCACCCTATGTGATCACTTTCTGCATAAGTATTATAACCTATGGCTGAAAGGATTGGTGATACAACCTCAGTCAGCATGCACTTCTGAAGCTTACTCATATAAGTTGTGCTTTTCATTAAATACAAATGAGAACTTTACTGCTGAGTTTGGATTAAACAAAATGCTTTTAAAATAGATTCAGTAATTTGGGAGGTAAAACCTATGTATTTATATGCTGATATAGATCAGAAGTGGGGCACTGTTTTCCAAATGTGTAAACCACAGGTCTAGAAAGCAAATATAGCATAGAATATAAAGAAAGATGTGTGAGAGACCTAGAACTCTGTAATGACTGATGTTTGTGCATAGCAGGTGTTGAAAAAGACAGTAAGAATGTTGAAACTGGGTTTACTGATGTCAGCTGTGTGAAACTTTGCAGGCAGCTTGTGTTTTGGTCATTCGTAATGAAACTGCATTTTTGTGGTGGTATAAGCTTTGTGATTTTACACTTTTTCACTCTTGAGTATTAAACAATCAAAATCAATGCAGATGTTTCTCTTTCTTCCCGTCTGATGTTTTTAAGGCTGCGTTGTCAAAGGACTTCATGTCTATAAATGCCTTGCTCTAAGGCCTCTCAGACTGATGAGTTAATTTCAGTTCAAAGAATGAACGTAATTTTTCATTCCAGCAAAGTCATACCTCTTTTACATTGATAATAGAAATGATGGCAAAACATAACATATTCTTTATTGCACCTACATACAAAACGGGTGGACAAGCAGTGGTTCTTGAGTTCAACAGCTGGTAGTGGGCGAGGCAGTATAAAACAACACAGAAGGTGGAACTCCTGGAGTTGCCAGCATCATAGTCGTCTTTGGATCCTGGGATTTGACCAAGGTAAGTCTTAATTTTTACCCTTTGCTAGCAAAGAAAATCTTTTTATGCATGTTTATACCTTCAATGGAGAAGTATATATGTAATTTTTTAAAATGGTACCTCTCTCTATGCTGTGAAGTTTATTTTTCTCTTTAACCACATACTTTGTTTGAAATGAAGAAAATATCATGCCTTTAACCCAATTTTCTCTTGATTAAAGAAATGGGTCATAATGAGTTGTTTTGTATGAAAGAGTGAGACTTTCTAAAGACATCATCCATTTTTAATACACTGAGAAAAATCACATAATTCTCCATTTCTTGCAAAATGGGGAAAAACGGTATCTGAAGGTACTGACTAAATCACAGCATATTCTGAAGATGGTTAAATGATCAGCAAAATAGTTTCCACTGAAACTGGCCTCTGTCAGAAAAACATGTTGTCAGCCTTCATCTACTAAGTTAAGTAGTATTGCTGTTTAAACTGTCAATGGTGAAGATCTAATTTCTCTGAAACTTGAAGCATGTCTCTGAATAGTAAGGAATGGCACTCACAGTGCATTGGCATTTAATACACTTTAAGATTTCTTTTCAGTTTCCTGGTTTTAACACACTTGTCAGTTGTGATAACATTTTAAAGATGCAATGAAAGTATGGGGGTCTCTCAATGTTAAATTCTAGAAAGGAGTGCTTAAAATTAAATGGGGGGAAAAAGGGTGTTTATTCATACTCCAAATTGAAATAGTTTCACAGGTAAAACCGTTTTTTCCTCATGTATCCCTGCAACCAAATGTGAGCAAAATAACAAGCAACGTGCCCAACAAACAAGGAAAAGTTTTTCTTCAGCTTTGGTTTTTGAAAGATGTTATCTCCTGCTCACAAACCACTAGTATTGGTTCTGGTTTTCATTTCCAAATCACGATGTGAAGTTGGTGTGGCAGGAATTTACAGCTGGAGTCAAGCCTACTTTTTTCAACTACAGACCCTTTTTTCAGGTGAGAAAGTTTTATAGACCTGATAGGAAAAGCAATAAAAGCAATATACTTTAACCAAAATGCCTCTGACAGGCTAAAACTTCTACTTTCCTCTTCTGTGATTCATTCTACAGTAAAAAAATTACCTAGAATAGACTAGAAAACTAAAATCTAGATGTATACAAGAAGATAATGAGTTGTATTCCACAAGCAGATATGGCTGCCTGAATTTTATCTTTATTTTACTTCTTTTGTACTAAATTTCAGTGAGTTTTCTTTTTTTTACTAAAGGAAATAAAAAGACAGTGAATAATATTCTGAAAAGACAAAGAGTGTAAGGAATATGCTTACCTGTATTAATTTTATTCTTGTACTCCTCTATGTAACCAATCTATATTCAAGGAATTTATTTTTTGGGGGGGGGACGGGAACAGGACACTGGGTCTTCATGATAGATAGGAGAAATGGAACAAATTGATTCATCTTTGTTAAGAATAAGAAGCCTGTCAGACTGGCCTTGTTTCCTGAGAGTAATGTTGTGCTTTGGGACAATAGTCAGAGGGGACTCATGGTGGGTTGGTGTTTCAGTATGTTGGTCTATCTTATTTGATCTTTGTTTTGTCAGACTTTTTGTGGCCCAGAAAAACAGGCAGGGAGATAGAGCTTATAGTTTCTTATCAGGTCAACATTGTTTGCCATTTTAATTTTGTGTTGCAGAGTGTATGCCTGCAAGATACCCAGCTATTTCATACAACTCTATAAAAAGGCAATTCTCTTCATGATTGGAAACTGCTGCTTTCGGTTGGTTGATTTTTCTCAGAATTTTGGCTTTACTTTCACTTAATGTCATTGCATCATCCTGTGAAAACAATAAGATGCTGTATGACCACTTCTGTCACTGTTTGCTATTATCACTTAAGCAGAAGAGTTAACCTAGAAAATTACTGATTTTGTTCTATGATTTAGGAAAAAAATTGAAGGTGAACATATTCTCTTATTTTCCCTTGTTGCTTTGATTAATCGAGAGGGGTGATGGTGGCACATAATCAAATCCCTTCAGGCAGTGGCTGTTAAATCGGTGACACATCTGACATTTAGCAGAGGAAAAAGTCTGAAAAGTTAGCGATCTGAACAGCTGCCCAGGGAACTTTCCAACAGTTTGACTCATCTGTCTTTCCCATCAGGCATTTGTGTGACTCTTGTGCTTAAATATCTCTGAGAAGTGCAAAGGAACATAGATTCTAACAAGATGCAAAAAGATGCTCAGCCAAGAAGAGATCTAATTAAAAACATGCTCTGAATATGTCAGCAGTTTCTTCAATTGCTATCAATCCTTTTTTTATTGTGGGTGCTAAATGAGATTTGTAAGTGAAGGTAGTACAACATGTAATTCAACAATACATGTTTCTTAGACTCTCACTGTAGTAAACTGATAAAGAGAAAAGTCAAATCATCTATTTTCCACTAGTATATACAGATGTATGGAAAATACTGTTACTCTGAGTAATACAGATAGCCCTGTGACAGTCAAATTAAATAAGGATATGGTTAATTTCATTAAACCTCTCAGCTTTCATGAAAACATTGCCTCTGGAGCAGTGCATTGAGACGGGAGTGTGATTAAGATAACTTTGTATTTGCTATCGCATTACTGGAAAGTAAAGTACATTTATTGTAGATGGCTTTGACTATACAGTGGTGAACATTTATATAAATACTGGTTGTTACTTAGCTATCATTGATAGTGCAGACCAGGTTCTGTTCAACAAGGAGTTTTGGCGAGAGCTTGGCTGAAGGCTTATATATTTTGTTCCAGGCAAAGGAAATTGCTCTTACAGCAGAGCCCCAGAAATCTGCATTAGGAATTTTAAAAGAAATTACTCTTAAATCCTTAGATTACCAACCAAAGCCAGGAAAGAACACCCTGAAAATGCATAAGTTACTGAAAATGAGTAAGTTACAATATTACTTACTACCATGTTTTTGTTTTTTCCTTTGAACCTATAAGCTGATGTTTTTCTTTTCCATCATTTATCATGGCAATTTTATGCAAGCCAAAGAATGTTTAGAGGGAATGAATAATCTGTGGTCATGATATTAGTCTTTAGGGAGTTGGGGGGTGAGAGAGTTTTGAGGCTTAATTTTTTAAGACTGTATTTACTAAATCTGAAAGTAAACATTGTAGAAAAAAAATATACCTTTCCAGATCAACTCATGCAGTTAGAAAAGAAAACAAATGTTTTCAGGTACATGGTTCTATCCTGTTCTTCAGAGACTGTTAAGATCATTTATTCTCACTTATGTGATACTTTCCTGTTGAATGCAGCCTGTGCTAGGTATTATACCCATAGACAAATATGGGTATTTGATAATGTTGTGCTATTTATGCAGAGCCTGCTTCATCCAAATTGTAAGCAAATACTACAAGAAATTGATTTTTAGTAACTAGTTTTATGGTTGGTTTTAAGTGCAATACTATAAAGTATTAACTTTTAATTTTGCTGTTATCAGTTAGATAGACTTGAGTTTTCAGAGATCCATCTTTCAAATGCCAATGATACTTGATACAAAGGTAGATCTTATTCCTGTAGTGGGAGGAAATCTGAATGCTTTCAGCGCACTAGCTCTAAATGTCAAGATTTAATTTCAACACTCAGTATATTTAAAATAAATTATTTGCAATCACCTCCACAAACTTTTGAGTGGCAGTAACTGAGAGATGGACACTAATATGTGATAACTGGCACTACATCTGAAAAATCAGATGGTTTTTCATCATCTGACTGTGTGGTGGGTTGACCCTGGCTGGATGCCAGGTGCCCACCAAAGCCGTTCTATCACTCCCCCTCCTCAGCTGGACAGGGAAGAGAAAATATAACAAAGAGCTTGTGGGTCGAGATAAGGACAGGAGAGATCACTCACCAATTACCGTCACGGGCAAAACAGACTCAACTTGGGGAAAATTAACTTAATTTATTACAAATTAACCAGAGTAGGGTAACGAGAAATAAAACCAAATCTCAGAACCTTCCCTCCACCCCTCCCTTCTTCCCGGGCACAACTTCACTCCTGGATTCTCTACCAACCCCCCCAGCGGCACAGCGGGACGGGGAATGGGGTTTATGGTCAGTTCATCACACGTTATTTTTCTGCCGCTTCATCCTCCTCAGGGGGAGGACTCATCACACTCTTCCCCTGCTCCAGCATGGGGTCCCACCCACGGGAGACAGTCCTCCACAAACTTCTCCAACATGGGTCCTTCCCACGGGCTGCAGTTCTTCACGAACTGCTCCAGCATGGGTCCTTTCCACGGTGTGCAGTCCTTCAGGAGCACACTGCTCCAGCATAGGTCCCCCACGGGGTCACAAGTCCTGCCAAAAAACCTGCTCCGTGGGCTTCTCTCTCCACAGATCTGCAGGTCCTGCCAGGAGCCTGCTCCAGCACGGGGTTCCCACGGGGTCACAGCCTCCTTCGGGAACCCACCTGCTCCGGCGTGGGGTCCTCCATGGGCTGCAGGTGGATATCTGCTCCACCGTGGACCTCCATGGACTGCAGGGGGACAGCCTGCCTCACCATGGTCTTCCCCACGGGCTGCAGGGGAATCTTTGCTCCAGTGCCTGGAGCATCTCCTCCCCCTCCTTCTTTATTGACCTTGGTGTCTGCAGGGTTGTTTCTCTTAGATGTTCTCAATCCTCTCTCCGGCTGCCATTTCCGTCTGTCCCAACTTTTTTTCCTTCTTAAAAATGTTATCATAGAGGCGTTACCACTATTGCTGATTGGCTTGGCCTTGGCCGGCGGCAGGTCCGTCTTAGAGCTGGCTGGTATTGGCTCTCTCTCGAACACAGGAGAAGCTTCCAGCAGCTTCTTACAGAAGCCACCCCTGTAACCCCCCCGCCCCCGCTACCAAAATCTTGCCACACAAAGCCAATACAGACTGTTCATGATATAATGTACATCTAAAGATCCTGCAGTGGTTTGGAGAGGGAGAGAGAGAAAGAAAGTAGGAAGAGGAAAAGGAGGGTCTGGGAATTGGTACTGTAAAAATATGCTGTAGAACACGAGAGAATATGCATATCCCCCTCCCTGTGAATCCTCCTCTAACAAAATAGTTTGAATCCCATATCAGGTGAGCAAATTGCAAAGCTGTAACTTCTTCAATTTGGTATTTTAAGCTACTCCTCTAATTCAGCCATAGGAAGTGGTATACTAAACACAGCCCAGGTACTTCACAGTTGACATACAGTAATAGAATAGAATAATCTACAATAGTAGACTGTACTCAACAAAACTTCAGATAATTCTAAGGTAATGCATAGACATCAGTCTTTGCTAAACATCAATGTTTCTTTGAAGGGGGGAAGAGTTAAAGTTTAGAATCAGAATTCCTATGACCTAAGAACTAGCAACATTATAAAGATGCTTTTCTGACAGATAAATTGTACCTTTGCAGAATTTATTTATTCCATAAGATCCCATCTCATTGCATGGTAAATAATTTTGATTGGTTGGATAGCTGGTAATTTATCCTTTCCTTGTGTGAGTAATTACATATAACATACAGCATTAGTGGGTATTTTTTATGTATTATGGGTATAAAATCGATTTTCTGAAGCCTCAATAGAAATCCTTCAACTTTATATAGATTATTAGACAATTTGTATTACTGGGAGGGAAAAAGAATAAACTTGGGGGGAGGGGGAAAGAAGGCTTTGACATATTTTTGTATCACTCTCCAAATTAAGCCCTGTGGAACCATTACAATTTTTCAGAGCAGACAGGTTCTTTGAGCTGAGCATTGACTAAAGCTGCTTACTGCTAAAGCACTGTAGTCTCAACTTCCAGTTTGCTTTTTATACTGAAGAGTCAGACCATTTGGCACACTCGAACCTACATCTGGAAAAACTTCTATTGAAATGGTTTCCAAACAGCTATACTGGAAACTACCCCTGCAGCTGCTGTTATAATGTAGAATGGACAGTTAAAATAGTCCACAAAAACAGCCTATGCTAAAAGACTACTGGCCTCGCTTTTTGAATCCTGAATCAGGCAACTTTTGTGGCTTGGATTCAGCTTTGCAAGTTTTGTCTTTTTGTTAGATGTCGCTACTTAGCATCAGATTAGTTATTACAAAGGAACAGTTTGCACAATTCTCACTGAAAAATCTTTCTCTAAAAATTGTTCAAGTTTAATAAATTTCTTCCAATTAGACCAGTACCAGCACATTACTGTGTAGAATAGTAGAATTTTCCTGCAGAAGGAAAAGATTAGCTTTGGAGCAATGTAATGTGGTAAAAAAATATATATTACTGTTCTTTATTCTTTTTAAAAAATGAAGTGAGCCATAATATCTCTTAGACTGCTATAGATGCTTTTGAAATAAAGTAAAAGACTGCACTTTCATAAAATCCAACAAGCTACTTTCATTTTTTTCTAGGAAATGTTTGTAACAAGTGATTGTTACTTTGAATACTGAATTTACCAGAGGGGAGGACTAGCAGGCTAATTTCTTGCTTTCTTTTAAAGAAAGAAAATAAACAAAATATGAAATGTATTAATTCCTTAAAGGGAAATGTAACACGGCCTAATTTTTCTTCAATAACTAACTGTACATCTTATTTTGCACCATGGTTCAATTAAGAGTAAATAACAGCAATAGGTTAAACTGGTGTTATAAAATCTAAACTGGAGATCTGCTGTTTATTCTATGTGACACCAAATATGGGTTTGCTTACTTGAAGCTGAAAATAGATTAACCTCCTTTGAAGCATGGGAATTCACTTTAAGTGTACATTAACACTAGGGAAAAACAAAAAGATAAGTAAAACTTGTGCTAGCATTCCTAAGAGGATATAATTCTCTGTCAGAACAAAAACATAGTGTTCTGTAATAAATGTATTAGTTTTCCCTTTTCTGGAAACTTACAGAGGACATGCTCATTATTAAAATCACTCCACTGAGTTGCTACATTAAAGTAAAATTGTTTCATGTAAACAAGTTGCTGGCAGGCCATTCAATATATTGATGACTTACTGCTCCCTCTGTTATCCTGGCACAAATACCTTTCAGCTTGGGGGAGAAGAAAAAGCATGTTTCTTAGCAATTATTTGAATATGATATGATTTGCAAAGAATGGCTGATAGTTGGGCCCTGATCCCACATCATTAAAGTAAATAGCAAGCAGGACATTAACTTCATCCAAGAGATGATCAAACCCATAGCAATGTAACCTGGCGACTCCCTTTTAGGACTTGTTTTCAGAGGAATAAGATTGAAAAGATTATTTTTGGAAAGCAAGCAGTGACAACCCCTCTTCTTTTGTCTTGAAGCAGAGCAAGTATTTTGTGATATCATAAAGAAAACACTTCCTGCCAGCAAGAGCAGAGGGGAGGAACCTCCCATTATCAGTGCCTGTGCACCTCCAGCCAAATTCCCAAGAGTGTGGGAGGGCTCTGGCAGATGGGCTCTGTCACTTGAGGAGATTATTGCCCCTAGTTATCTGCCAACAATTAGCTAGCACTGTATCGAGGACAACAGAAGGGGACATGCAATTTCTTCAGCTTCTACAGCCCACAGACATGAGTGTCAATGTCAGCTTAGACTAAAATAGATAATGGTTAAATTTCTATTTAAACCATATAGCTAGCTATGAGTTCTGGATCCGAGCAGATGAACAACCTTCTATGCTGCTCCAGCAGGGACCTGGTGTCTCTGAATCCTGTACACTGGGGTTCTAATTGATGCCTGCTTGTTGCCACAATGCCATGATTCACAGCAGGGGAAAGTAAGGAAGTTAGCAGAGTTCATGATGAAGTCCAGTGTCCCTTACGCAGAAGAGTACTTGCCTCCTACCACAGCAACGTTTTCAAAAGTGCTGACAGAATAAGAAATAAGTTAGATACAGGTTAATATTAGATGGCAGAGCTGAGAAGCGTAACTTTTTCCATGAGTTACTAAGTGCAGATGCCAGCGTCAGATTCTCCAGCAGAATCAGTCAGCAGCAGCTACAAATATGGGATTTATCTTCACTGCTTGCTTTTGCACTTCCCTAGTTCTGTGGATGATTTGGATGAGCCAAGTTCCTGTTACTGAGATGAAGAACCCTGGTTCATTACAAAGAGTCAGCCAGAATAAGATCTGCCAGGGTATAAATTGCCTATCTGAAGAGCATCTTTAGAACATTGCCAACTCTTAAGCTAATGGTTGTACCTGCTTAGGTTTCATGTGTGCTCTATTTGTGTGCCCTTTTACCCATACTGTCACTTCCAGGCGCCCCTCTGTCTTGGTTACTTCTGGGCTAAGATCCCTGCATGTAGCCATTCTAATTCCTGGCCCTTCTTTTAGTAGCACAGTTGCTTTTTGTGAGAGAAACAGTGACCAAAACATTTAAGAACTGGTGGTCAGAGAAGAGAGGAAAAAGTACCAACTCTTACATGAGCTAATTAACTTCAATCGTTTTTATGAAAGAAGATGAAAATAAATCCTACTTATTACAAAACTCAAATCTTCTCTGTATGTGGCCTAATTTTAAAATGCTTTTAGTTAAGACAGGACGTAAGTACCTAAACTATATGTGCAGGATAATATCAGGTGTTGCCACCTGAATGTCTTTATTTTAACACAGGGGAGCCATTAAAAAAAATAACAAAAAGTTTACTTTCTGGGATTTAACTTAATTTAGGTAATTAAGATAGGTAATAGTTTCCTGTGTTTCTGCCAACTTGCTTTTGCAAACTGCCTCATCCAAAGCCTTCTGAACAGAGTGGAGAGCTTGCCATTTTCTTCAGTGAGTTTTAGTTTGGTACTGTAATTATTATCCTTCAAGTAATCCAAATGTATTTGTCAGAGTTTTTGTCTGTAAAGCCTGTTGATTCCCTGTGCTAATATTTGCAAAATACAGAATGTGGAAAAATGCAACTAAGGTCTCTATTAGTAATAATAAAAGCAAACTGTGGTTAACAAAGCAAATGTATAGTTGTGAAAATTTTCCACTGTGGAAGTGCACTCCTAGCACACTGAAAATCTGCACAGTATATTCAAGAGCCTCCTCTTGTTCATGGGAATAGCACAGTAAACCTGAAGTAACCCATTGCCTTCTACTTTCATCAGCATGTGAGATTCCTAACAGCACCAATATATGAGCAAACTAGTATCGAGGCACTGCAAATAAAATTCTTAACAATCATAACCTGATGTCAGTATTAGCCATGCAGTTTAACTAATTTGGTGGGAGGAAGAAGACCAAATTATTACTTAACGTTCCTCTTTGTCTTTTCTTTCTTTATTGCTGTTCGTGATAAGCTGAGTAGAAAATTATAGTAATCTATGGAAACACTATAGCAACCCCCCCCCCCCCCCCCCCAAAAAACCGATATAGATAGTCACTGCTACTGGTGAACTATGTTAATAAGCAAAGACAGGCATGCTGTTGTAATGATCTTTGCATTGTTTGTTTTGAGGCTGTAAGAAACAGACAGGAACAATCCTCAGTTTTAAAGCATTATTTTCCATATTTCCTTTAGCTTCCTTGAAAATGTTCTGAAAGTGTCTTCCAGCCACCTAAAAAAAGCTAAATACAGTTTCTTGAATTCTATAAAAATGCATCCATTAGTAATTATCTAAGATATCACAGAATACATCTTTAATACTAAAAGAGGTTTTTTTCCAAACACATTTTTCAACAAACTTGTAGTAAAAAAAAATCCAATTCCAATAATCTAGTTTCTAATTTTACTTTGAATTGTTTGAATTTTATTTGAATTTTAATTGAATTGTAAATTTATACTTGAATTGTTAATTCAAATGTTGCAACCAGCTCTGCTAGGAATTTGACTGAAACATATTGTAGCTCTTTATAACAGTGAAAAATAAAGCAATTCACCGTTCTTCAGTATAAATGGTATAAATCACCTATTTCAGTGGGAAAAAAGTCCACAGGCTTAGCTTTTAACAATAAATCTATAAATAAACAGTAAGAGGAACAAGTTAAGAATTATTTAAGAATTTCTGACTATTGAATGATTTCATTAGTTCAAGGTCATAATGTAGAATTCTTTATTTCTACTAGGATGTTTTTGCCATGCTTCTTTAAAAAGAGCTCAGGATGAAAAAAACCCAGAGTTACTGATTTCTTTCTGTTACATGAAAGAATCAGAGAAATTTCCCATATAAATTGTTCAGTTTTTTGCCCGACAATTGCCCCATTAAAGAACATGCTTCAGGATTTTTCCTTTCTGCTGTGCTGTCCCTGTGCCCTCAAAATTGTGGATGTGTTATGTTTTCTCTGGTATGTTAAATGCTTTATTTACCTTTCAGCACACTTTAGACAAGCTTTTCACTTGCTTCCAGGGAAGATTTAGGGCAGCAGATAGGTAATGACTGATCTTGTACACTTTGAAAGAGGTATGTGTGACTTCTGCACTTCATCTGATGAATTACAAATAAAACTAAATTATTTGCACATGTACATCTGATACTCTGTTTTTCTAATGGCAAATGAAGCTAAGAAACATTTAACTTGATCTTGTTCAAAAGCAAATAATTGAATTGTTACTGCTTTCTGTCTTCATGTTACTGAGCAGCATTAAATTCTGTTCTTGACTTATAAGTTACCCAATATATATATTCTTGTTTAGAGCATTAGCTCACTTTTTAAACCCTTGGCATTTGGGCCAGTCTGTAACTGGTACCTCAGTGGTAGCTATTTTAATCTTTCCTATGATCACTAGCCACTACCTGGTGAAGTTAAGGAGCTCTTATTTTATTCAGGTGCTATGCAAACAGAACTGAGTATTACTCCTGCAACTCCTTATAGTTATCTTAATTCTGTGAATGACAATTCAGCTCTGTGAAGAAGAGGTTAGTTGCTATTCTGATATACTCTGTGACATTTGTTTGTACATACAGACGTATACATCAGAAGTGCCTTTCTAGTTTGTTGTACTCAAGCACATGCTATTTTAGGCTGACATTTTCCAACCAGGCCTGAGGGAGTTAGATGTCTAAATTAAATTCATTTTGACTGATTTGGACATTGAACATCTCTAACTAAAATCCTAGTGATAGACAGTGGGTCTATACTAAAATGACATTATTAGCTCTTCAGTAATGCAAAAAAATGTACACCTACATCTAATTTTTTTAACAAGATGGCCATGTAATTGAATTGTGAATGCAAATGTAGGACTTCAAGACTGGGGTAATACTTTATTAAGTGAACACGCAAGATACAGACACTGAAAATGAAGCTGCCATAGTGTCAAAACCACTGAGCTGTTTTGATTTGGAGATGATATAAGCACTTCCTAAGAAAACACTATATTCTTGTTGATTTAAATATATATGTATTTTATTGACTGCCAAGCAAGTAATTCATTATAGCTGGTTCTCCCATTAAAAAAAATTTATATTTTTCATGCTCGACTTTTGATGGTAGAGATTAAATGTGGAAAACCAATGGCATTGAACATGATCTATCTATGTTAAACCTCTGATCGTTGCCTCAGACTAGTATTACACAATGATATTTCTGGACAGAAGTGTGAACAAGAGTTTGGGTTCTATTCCCAATCCTCGCTTACTTATTATGAGCATTTTTAGCAAAATGACATGAGTATTCTAAATCCCAGTTTAATCATCTCTCAAATGTGTTTTAAAAAATCAACAGGCTTAAATGAGGCATGGCAGTGTTTATGAAACATTTTTAGATCATTGTATCAAAGGTGCCATAAAATTGTAATACCATAATTTATATAATAAATTGTTAGGAAAGAGGAAGGTACTAATGTGTTTTGCATAGCATAAGGGGTGACATATATAAGCATGAAATATAAATTGGGAAAGTTTATAGCAAATAGAACTGATTCCAAAATAACTGTGAACATGGCCTAAATCTGCTATTGAAATTCAGTACAATTAGCCTTGTACTGAACTGTGACAATTGCAACCTGGGGAAGAACAGTAGAGTTAAATGTCTCTATGCCTGGTGCCTGCTGTGTTGTGCAGATGCTGTATTCAAATGCTCTTTAAAGAACACAGTCTGGATGGGGCTCAAGCATTGAAAAGCAAAGTGGGAAACAACTCCAAACAAGGCTGTGCCTGTGTGTGGCTCTGTTTCTGGTTTCACCCTTTGGAGGTTTACACTGAAGTACTCTCTGCCTCACAAGCTACTTCAGATTACTATCATTTATGGAACGAGCTATAAACAAAAGGCAAATGTTTTGAATGCTTTTCAGTGCTGGCAAGAAGTGTTATTATAAAAGTCTGACATCAGGTGACACTGGCTACCCTAGTAAGGCTAGTCTACCTTAAGTTACCAGTTTGCAGGCCAGCATAGTTGAAAATAACTACAAGACTGGAATCCATTGGCTTCCCCTCTCCAAATCGACTGCGCATCCAGAAGAGTTGTAATGAAAAAAAAAGGCCAAAATTCTCTGATATAGCTGTTTCTGCAGTCATCTAAACCAGTATTAGCAGTTACCCAATACAGCCTGTAAAACATGGAACTGGGAGAAAATGTACTTATATTCTAAAGGCTTAGAGAAGATGATGATTTGTGGTCTGTATGTCTTTGGACTATTAGGAAGTCTAATAAAAAATAGTCATAGTGATGACATAAGAACCTTGATAAGTGACCTCAGAATGGACACGTATGCCCTTCTTGCATGCAGACCAGACAGCCACTACAAACATATATAAGCATTAAAACTTCTTTTGAAATTAACTGAAATTTAGGATGGGTGAAGTTGCCAACATATTCTACCTAAATGTGCACTATCAATTTGCTTTCAGTGCAATTCAATTACAATTTCATAAGCCCTGAATGTTCTGAGAGCTGGTTTAACTGTGTGATCCCCTCTCTCCAGCAATGTTAATTAAGAAAGCTAGGACATTCCTTTTAATGTCATCTACAACTGACTGTCTTTTGGAATTGACAATATAAATCTTTGCAGAAAGTTCTCACCTCTGGGAATAATTGTCCATGGGACTTCTGTGCTTTGGGATGAAAGTCCAAAACATTTTTAATTTTTTCATCCTCTTTCTTCAATCAGTGTAACACTAGGAGGACGATCTGACTGTAGAGACTTTTCTGGCTGCAGTAAGAGCAGTGGCTTTTCTTACCCTTTTAAGGAAGCTCTCTCTGTGGTCTCTAAGATTTGTAAATAGCTCCAGGAAATGAAAGCACTTAAAAATCTCAAGTGGACAATTTACATGTACAGTTGCAGTTTGCTGGGAAAAGAGCTGACTAGTAATCTGTAGCTAGAATTTATATGGTACTGCAGTCATCAAATATTGCTTATCAGTTGCACTGGCGAATTTGACTTTGGATTGTATGCCATTTTAAAACGTTTATCCCTGTTCCCCCACGGGAGATTCAGTGCAGCTGTACAGTCCCAGAAGTGATACAGTGCTAACCCAGGGTTTATCTATATTGATGTGTTAGCTTGGAGCCCAAACTTGGATCACCACACCGGTTATATATGGGTTCCTTCCTGCCTCTCCAGGGAGGAGGGTTAGACATGGAGGAGGACTTGTACCCAAGCCCTATACCTAAGGGTTGTATGGATGACAATAGCTAGAGCTATACAGAGCCATCAGGAAGAGCCCTCTTCTGCAGATAGAACCGATGGTAGATATGCCCAGAGTTGCAAATTTGCTGGAACGGAACAGAAGTTGAAGGGGTATGGTGCTACCTGATGAGGGGACAGCCCCAGTTCAAAAAAAAAAAAAAAAACCAAAACTACAGGAAAGCTCTAGCCTGCAATAGAGGATTAGGTATGAAAAATGAGGACAAAGATAATTGCTGTTCTATTCACCATGAGCTTGGGCTCAATCAAGCCTATAGTATCCTAACATTTTCCTTGACTTCAGCAAGGCGTTTGACACTGTCTCTCATGGCGTACGCGTTGAGAAACTGGCGTCTTGTGGCCTGGATAAGTGCACTCTTCACTGGGTGAAAAACTGGCTGGCTGGCCGAGCCCAGAGGGTAGTGGTGAATGGGGTGAAATCCAGTTGGCGGCGGGTCACAAGTGGTGTTCCCCAGGGCTTGGTGTTGGGCCCTGTTCTGTTTAATAGCCTTATCGATGATTTGGATGAGGGGATCGAGTGCGCCCTCAGCAAGTTTGCAGCCGACACCAAGTTGGGGGGAAGGGTCGATCTGCGCGAGGGTAGGGAGGCTCTACAGAGAGATCTGCACAGGCTGGATCGATGGGCTGAGGCCAATCGTATGAAGTTCAACAGGGCCAAGTGCCGGGTCCTGCACTTCGGTCACGGTGACCCCATGCAGCGCTACAGGCTTGGGGAAGAGTGGCTGGAAAGCTGCCCGGCACAGAAAGACCTGGGTGTGCTGGTTGACAGCCGGCTGAACATGAGCCAGCAGTGTGCCCAGGTGGCCAAGAAGGCCAACAGCATCCCGGCCTGTATCAGAAACAGTGTGGGCAGCAGGAGCAGGGAGGTGATTGTTCCCCTGTACTCAGCACTGGTGAGGCCACACCTCGAGTACTGTGTTCAGTTTTGGGCCCCTCACTCCAGGAAAGACATTGAGTTGCTGGAGCGTGTTCAGAGGAGGGCAACCAAGTTGGTGAGGGGCCTGGAGCACAAGTCTTATGAGGAGTGGCTGAGGGAACTGGGGCTGTTCAGTCTAGAAAAGAGGAGGCTGAGGAGAGACCTTATCACTCTCTACAACTACCTGAAAGGGGGGTTGTAGTGAGGTGGGTGTTGGTCTCTTCTGTCAGGTGGCTGGAGATAGGACAAGAGGAAATGGCCTCAAGTTGAGGCAAGGGAGATTTAGGTTAGATATTAGGAAAAATTTCTTTACTGAGAGGGTTGTTAAACATTGGAATGGGCTACCCAGGGAAGTGGTTGAGTCACCATCCCTGGAGATATTAAAAAAGCGAGTGGACAGGGTACTTAAGGACATGGTTTAGTGGGCATGGTTAATGGTTGGACTCGATGATCTTGAAGGTCTTTTCCAACCTAAATGATTCTATGATTCTAACATAATCAAAGCTCTTGGCCGCAAAATTGAGAATTTTTTGCTTGGAAGATGTTGTCATGTTTCTTCCTAAGTTCTTGAAGCAAGAAAGCAAAACTCCTAATAATCTAACTGCTAAGTCAAAATAAGAAGGCAAATACACAGAAAAGCACAAGGGAAACAAAATGGTTTGTTGGCTAAAATACTGGTAGGATTAACATGAACTTAGATATGATAGTCAGTTTGCTTTTCTCATTAGTGCATATTTCTACTTCTGTAATTTCACTGGACTTAATATCTAAGCCTTGAAGATAACTTATCTCTTCACTGAGGGATGGGAAAGAAGAAAAGTCCAAGGGATCTGAAAACAGTGGGGGACATGACTGTGTCATGAACAAAATGCTATAAGTTTGCCTATGTCCATCACATGGGTTGGGAAAGTCAAATACTGCTGGAAAGGGTTTTTATTTCCCTTCCATTTATTTTCCTTTTATAAACTTGCCATCCACAAATCTTTCATGTCCTTCCCATCTCTGGTCACTTGAAATAGCCTTTTAAAATATGCATGAAACTACGTTGCTAGCAGCACTTTTATAAACCAAAGGAATACTAAGCATAAATCATTCTGTCGAAATATTATCTTCTCCACACACATTGCATTTAACTCATCTGCTTGAACTGGATAGCTAGTGCATGTAGGAAGGTTAAAGGATATGGGCCTATCTTTATCTTTGAGTGACCCTCTGTCTGCAGCAAATGTATTAGTAATATTTTAAAATAATTTACTCAGTTCTGCAAAATCCCTGTTTTACCTTGGTTCCTGCTTGATACCAATTCCTAGTAAATAAGCATAGTTTCTTCCTTGCACTAACATTCACTGGAGTTTGCTCTCATTGAACTTCCAGAGATGAGAGTCTGTACAACCCCCTGGACATTTCAAATTATTGCACTTAGAGCTATAATGAGTATCACAACATGTTATCAGTTTCCTCCCTTTCTCCACTTACTGTAGGGTATATTAAGACTATTTAAACTGATTTTTTAAAACATAAAGTAGAGGCCAAATGAGGGTGCATTTATCCACCTGTTTTACAAACCCAGACTGATCTATTTCTCATCACGCAGGCTACATCAAGCTAGAATAAGGAAATTATTTCAAATTTAAAAAAAAAATATTTAATCATAGCTGTTTGGACATAATGGATACAGGATAAAACAACAACAAAATCCAAAACAAAACAGGCTTCATCTCAGCTATATGCCTTCTTTGTGCTTCTGTTAGCGTAAGCAATGCATTAGCAATCTGGTTTTAAAAAGGTACTGAGCTTTATCTAAGAAGTCTCCACCAGGCAAAGGCAGTCACTTCACATTGCTAGTGGTAGCACACTTCTGGAGAGAGAGGCAGGAGGTCACCCAGAATTGCTTGCACTCAAACTAAACTGTCCACACAGGAAAAGATGAAGGAAACAGATTACCTACATGAAATAGGCAGCACTGTCTCTCTGAGCTGATACTAAACTAGGTACTACCAATATACTACCTGAGTTGCTATCTTTAGCATGTGGAATAGCTACAATTACTACCTTAGTCACTGTAACAGCCCAACAGACAGGTCTTTCACAAGAACAATGGCAGTAGTAGTTACTCAGGCCAAAATTATGCCATGGGAGAAAAACATTACTTTCACTCTATCTAATTTCCAATATCAGTTATGGCTACACTCAGTAGGAGACTATGTTATTATTGTTCATTTTCTAGCCCTTCCATCCTTCCCTGTATTTTCCTGTACATTTTAAAAGATGTACATATTAAAACATGTCATGTTTTATTCCAGAGTAAAATCTGGGAAGGTCAGGAGTGACATTACTTAATAGTCATCTCTAAGGACAGGATATACACAGGGAATGCCCATTTTTCAAAAATATAAAACACACAAAACAGTTCTGGTATGAATTTCTTCTTTGGTCTTAGATGTGCAATGTGGTTCAAAATCTAAATAAAATTAAATGTAAAACATTAACTCCCCCCCCCCCCCCTTTTTTTTTTTTTTTTTTTTTTTTTTTTTTTTCCTGATAGCAGTGTGCTAAGGATGTCTACCCATAAACCCACACAGTCATGGGACTGGAAGAAAACATTTTGCCAGGGGTACCATTTGATGTTTCAACTAAGGAAAGGACCTTGCCTAGGCTGAAAGATCAGAGAGGGAAAGCCTGAAAGGCTTTTTTAAATGCCACATCTACTCAGTGCAAAGCTGTTTTGCTCAGTCGATAACAAAGATTGATTAATGCTATAGCAATGACCACATTAGTTATAATAGCAGCAAAAGCACTATCCCCAAAAGGGAACTCATGAGGCCAACTGGCCCAGCCCCTCTACTCAGAGCAGAACTAACTTCAATGTTAGATCAGGTTTCTCACTACCCTACTTCCCCTTAGTTACAAATTCTCTCTAAAATATAAACAGAGGTGTGGAGATTGTCTTTTAATGAACTATTCTGCAAAGTCCTGTGTCTATAGCTTAGAAATAGAATTCCTGTCAGATGGCTATTTAGCAGCCTGATCAAAGTGTTCAGGAACTGTAAAAGAACAGTAAGAGAACTAATAAATCCAGAGCAAGCCCATGTTTCTTTAACTACATACTTCTGCTTTTCCTGATTTTTGCTTTCTTTTCCTAGATTGTTAGCCTGCAGGACTCTGTCAGCTGTTCTTTACATAGGCAAAGGGGGGAAAAAAAAAGTTATTTTCTATTCTTGTTTCCATAAAGTAACTGGAACCTCCCAAAAGAGTAAATGATTAAATGAATAGTCCCTTTGTTTGTTGAGCAGAATGTTAAAGTCATATAGTAGTAATAGTACTTGGGAAAAAAAAAAAAGTAATGACATCATCTTGGAAGTTTTGTATCCCAAAAGAACACTAAAGGGGGAAACGTGAAATGAACGGATCTTCAACAGTGCTGAAGTAATGAATGAAGCCATAGCAGTTTCAAGGTTCACTGGTACCTGGTAAGTCTAAGGAACTATAAGAAAGTGACCAATACAGAAACAGATTTTGAGATACACATGTCTTTTATTGCACTTTCTATGGAGAGATTAATAGAAGCATTTTTATGTGTTGTGCCAAGTTTGGGGTTAAAATAGTCTGCTGTGGTGCATATGTGTCACCTGAAGCTGTCTTTCCTTTGTCTACCAATACCAAATTCCTCAAGTTCGAATTCAGTCTGAATTACGGCTCTATTTACATCTCAATTCTTTGAAACATTTACTACTGTGATTAGTCTTCAATGTAGGGCACAGTTCTGCTCACATACAAGATGATTGAATACTTGTGTGTTTGAGGTACTGAGTAAAAAAAAAATTATTTGATTGCTGAAAGGACTATAAATATTTTAGAGATTTTTACTACATATTTGATAATGATAATAGAAACATACACAGAACCAGTATATGCTCTAAAATATTTATATTCATAAATGTATTGGTAAACTCAGATCCTTATTTAGTTTCTTTTTTTCCTCCAATGAAATAGAAGGAGATATTACTTTTGACTTTAAATTAGAGATTGTAGCCCTGATTAAATTAGAAAAATTATATTCTTGCAGCAAAATAACAAATAGGTAGGTCAAAGCATATTTTAAATTAGTTTTCTTTCCTATTGTTTTAAGAGATCCTCAGTAATTCACTGAGGACACACTGATCCACCAATTCAAGGCAGGTTAAAATGCAACAGAAACAAAAGTCCATCTATGAAAATTCCTTTTCAGTTGCACAGGACTGCAGCATTGGTGCACTGTCAGGGATATATTCTCCAGCAGCCAAATTTTGTTTTGTATGTGGTTGTCTGACTGGCTTCTATTTTATGAAAGAAACAAATACTAATTTAAGGATTATAATAAAGTTGCAGCTGTACTTCTTTGGTAATCTGTATTGGTAGGGTTATCTCTAATTTGTAGCTCTATGTATGTATGGATTACCATTATAAAGGTGCAATCACTCACTAGATGATAGCTGTTCGAAGTATATCAATGTGTATTTAAGAAACTTGAACTCATTGAGCATGACTTCAAAGCTAAAAGCACTAGGTCACTAAAAGGGTTTAATAGACCTAATTACTTCACTGCCCCAGAATTATGTGGTATTAATCCCTGGAAGAGATTAAGAGGCACATGACTCCGTTTCCTATGCCATTGGTAAAAAATGACAAATGGTTTCAGTGTGAGGGTCTAGTTATCGTCAGTTGAAGTTACTCTGAGTCTCCATTTCTGATTTTGAATGGAGGTTAAATTAGCTCCTTTTGTCAGACAGAACATGTTAACCTGCTACGGACATGTGGTCTGGAATAGTTCCCTAGTAGCAGAGCTGGTGCCAGACACAATGCCGTATTGTCCAAAACACTCCTTCCATCAAGGAAAATGGGAGCTGGTAGCTAGTATTATGCCATGATTTTATAATCTGGAAAGGTCTTTATCAATGTTGTATTGCAAATGTGACAAAACCAGGAAGGAGGTAAGAACTCACAAAAAGTACATATGCTAAGCAGTCACTACGGCAAGACTGTTAATTCACCACTACCTAAGAGCCTCCTCAAGCCCAATTATGTCTTGACTTTTGTTACTTGTTTTAGCTCAAATTTTGACTGTTAGACTTCTCAGTAACAAAGTGCTCAGGAATTCACATGAAAAATTCCTGAGAGGACACACAGAGCACAATGAGAAAAGAAATATCTTTGACTTTTCTGCTTTGCTCTCAAACACTAAAAATTCTGCTTTTAACAGGAAGCAGTCTATTGAGTGTCTCCCCAACATGTGGAACATCCAGGCATGTATTTAAGCTATTCCTAGTGCTTTCATTAAAAAGAAAGGTCAGACCCCAGCTGTAACCAGATGGATGGTTTACATGGAAAGGAGAAACCCTGCAAGCTCTCTAAAAGCAAATCTCCCCCTGGTCTCAGGAACAGAAGATTTCTATATCTGACTTCGCTATAACAGGTTCCACAATATGCTTGCATAAATCAAAGAGCTGTGTATACACCACGCTTCTCCCCTTCACTATTTATACTCACTTGGAATGAAAAATAGCTCACCACCTGCCTCATTTCTATCATAATGTAAGAGGCCATGGAGTTAACACCCTTCTGATATGAATGGCAGAATAAAATTACAAAAATGGTCACTCTTACACAACCAAGATATTTGGCACCCCACTTGGAACTTTTCCATAAGAAATACAAACATCTCATAAATACATGAAAATATGTTATTTCAAGTACATGTATTGTCACTAAAAAGCAAAAGCAACACAACTCCATTTCAACCTTATTGTACTAAAATTATGGAACTGTGTGAACAAGAGTATAAGGATTTAATATTTTAACGAGGTTTTTAAGTAAATTTATAGGAACAATGGAGCTTTACTAACCATACAGAGTCTCTACAAAATATGACTTTGCTCCAACACACAGAAGAGCATGGGACTTCTCCCTCAGAAAAATAAATGGCTAAAAGAGGAGAAAGAAAGTGACATTAGGCAGCAATAGTCATATCAGATTAAAGAATTGAAGCAAGTTTGGTATCTGGAAGTAGAAACAGCTTCAGAATAAGCTTAAAACCACTGTTTTCAGGTGAATTAATAATAACTTTTGGTCTGATTAGATCCAATGAATCATTACCAATACTTTTGACAGTTATTGCAAACTCAGCAAATCTGTGGGTTGAACTGAAGGGAAGTGCAGTGAAGATGAAAAGAAAGCAGGTCTAGGGCCAGGCAGAAAAATGGAGAAATAACCACCATACAGCCTCTATGACAGCAGAGGGCGGTAGTAAAAAATAATATTATTGAGGTCATATAAAAATAGACCAAAGAACATTTCATGCCATTTGCTGCCTGAAACTAATAAACATCCATATGCTGCCTAAATTTGCTATTTAAGTTTTACTACTTTTCTGGTTTTAAAGTGAAGCAAAACTGGAGATAATATTCTAAGTGGCTTTAATTGAACCAAATCGGTTAAGTTTAAGGAGTTTCATAGAGTGAATTCCAAAAGATAAACAAAATTTTATCCATGAATGCATTTGTGACATACAGCAATGTTGATAAGTTGAAAAATAATACTTGGTTAATTGAAATTAATTTGAAAGCCTTGATTATCTTATCAACAAGAGGTAACACAAAATACCTCCATATCAGCTACATGCACGTTTAGCAGTCATTAAAGAAGGACTAACAACTGAATTAGCCATGGAGAGCTGGCTGATTTGTACCCTTTGTGGCAATCCCATATTGAGATTTCCTGGTGGAGCAGAGGCAGAAATGTTGATTCTGCCTGTTGTTATATTTGCTTAGTGCATTAACAGAGGAATTTGGTTTCTAGGGCAGTCAGTGAGGCATTGTTCTTTTTCCAACTGAGATTAATTAGATCAGTGGGAATTTAGAATGAGCAGAGACTGCATTATCAGGACCAAACCCCATTGCTCACTTATTCTGTGTTAGGGTTGTTCCATTCAAATTGCAGTTTGTCCAAATTACTAGTTCTTAGGAAATCTATTGCACAACATAATCAATGTGATTACCAGGAAATTTCCCTCAAAAAATGAGTTCAGCCCAAATTAGTGATAGACTGTTTTAAAAGCTTCTATATTGCTGATTTGAACCATACCAGGCAGTACAAGTAACTGTCTTTCAAATTAGCTTTTTCATTAGCATTACTGTGCCATTGAAAAAGGAGTCACTAAGTTTAACAAATACAATAACAAATAAACTGAAAATAAAAAGACTTAAGCCAAAGGTGGATGATGTCTAAACATTAAATACTGGCATGTTGGCACTTGGCATGCAGGAGCTCCACCTGCCTTCCAGTTTTTGGTACTGCTGCAGAAGCCAGAGTTTCAAGTAAAAGGTTTATGGAATCAGTTACCAGTACTGTGATGAGTCACCGTAACTGCATTCCACTCAAATAAGACAGTTTTGTCACTACACCAAAATTACTAACTGGAAGTTAGGAAAGATCTCCTAAGAAGAGCCAGGACTTTCTGGAGAATAGATTCTTTCTCCACCAGTAAAAATAGAACGGTTTAGGTGAGTTTATTTCTTCCTGATACAAGAGACAAATCAATGAATGTATGTGTAATGCAAAAAAACCCTCCTATGGAAAGAATAGATCCTAAATTCTCAAAATTTATACCAAGATCTTGTATCATTGTCTATATGAAAGCTGTATATACTCAAAAAGCATTATGTAAGACATTGTAAAGTGCAAACAAGGGTAAGTAGAATTAATAGATTTGAAATTCTAGAAGAAAGAATGCAAACTGAAAAAATTCTTAGTAGTGACAATCACACCACAACATATATTGTCTCTCCAGAAAGGTAGGAAATTGTGCTTCTTAAAGTCTCAGTTTGCAGAATCTGGTGATGACACAAGGCCCTCAGCTCTCCTTAGAAGTACGTAAGTCAGTACACATCACAGATGAGGGAAAAAGCCACTCTCAGTGTCTGCAACAAATAAAATCGTGTACTCGACTGCATGGGAACTTTCAAAATTCTAGGCAATGTACATTTTCTAGGGATAAGCAGAAGACAAAAGGACAGCACAAACCATTGACCCCTCCCATACTGGAATCCTGCCATGTAAGGGAAAGCTTTCCCATTTTCCTAGACCATTTCAAATATCTCAGGCATGTGTGAAGCAGATTCTTCTCCTGTCTGACCATGGAAAAGAAGTTCACTGGCTGTGAGACCTGGCAGATGTACCAGACAGTCCACTGGGTTAGTACGGCTTTCCACTTGTGCACGTCATATACTGACGCTCTAGTACACACCAACCCTTCAGCAAGCAGAACCTGAAGAAAGCTGAAACTGCACCTGTTGATCACTGGATTGATCTGTTGATTCCTTGTGCCTAGACGATTCCTCCAACCCACAGGACCTCTCTGTACTGGGTGTAACTGCATGATCTTAGTGTTTAGCGATGGATTTTTGCTTCACTATAATTCTCAGAATACAGGGATGTTCAAGAAAGCCCACCTTAACTGCTAGTTAACTCACTAAAGAGCAAAGCTTAAAAATATTTCCTAATTATCTGAACTTAAAGGAGAAACACTCTTTTCCTGTCACACATCAGTCACACTAAAGTTTCCTGCTGCTAAAAACTGACCTTTAATCGCTCAGTGAATATTTTGATCATAATCCAAACTTACAAAGTCTAATTTAATGCACATGATTCAATATAAATGGTATCCACTGCACTGGGTGGAAAAGACTCACCCAGGATTATTAGGGAGGCTGAACCTCAGAGTGTTCAGAATTCAAATTCAAAAGCTCAGTAAGACATTTTGGATCTCCTAGTTCTGTGAAATTGAGAGCTAGGAGTCTTGTCACAAAAACCTCAGTAAAAAGAATTTCTTCATGTTTCACTTGGCAAAACAAAAGAAAATGGTTGCATAAGGCTTTACTAGACAAAGATATTTCCAACCGCATCTTCCCAAAGTTGTTAGTCTCATATAGTTACCTTGTGTAATAAATCTGATAATGTATCATTATCTCTTTCTATTCACACTACATTCATCTGGCTTGCGTAAGTTTGTCACAAACAAGGGATCACTGGTGAAGCTGTGCCCATTTGCTCCAGTTACTAGATTTGTTCCAGTAAACCAACTGATGAAGGTGGGTCTGCAAGACACTGGCAACTGCAAACTATTTGAATAGATCTACCTCAAAGTTGCACTTCAAAACAAGTATTATTAGTTTCTTTATATAGGCACAGATAAGATCAGCCAGCCTTCTGAGCAAGATGTAAATTTCAAGCCCCTCTGTTCCTTGCTCTCACAAGCACAAAATTAAGAATTAAACAGTAAAAATCTACTTAGCAAAGGCTATCCCACTAGTCTCACTTGTTAGATGGGAATGACTCGGCAACCATGAGGCAAGCACTGTCCTTAGCAGAAGATCAGATTCCAATGCTTCCTGCTCTGCTCATAATTTTTAGCCTTGTGACTACACAGGCAAGACTGCACACCTGTGCTGTGCAGGATCAGAGCTTCACAGATCAGCTTTCAGATCTGAGAGCAGTGCTTTTTAGAAGCACTGCACAGAATTTGATGACACAAGCCTGGGAGATCGTGATGGCATTGATCAAGGCAGAAAAAAAAATCAGACTGAGAATGAATGAGTGTGACGACTGCAGGCCATGCAAAACAATAAAGTGAGAATCCTAAGTGACTGACTGCTTCAGGACGAAAGACAAAAGATAAAGTGATGTGTGAACAGTCAAATCACATCAGAAATTCTTGTGGATATCATAAAGCTATGAGGTAACTGGCATGTACCTCTGTAGAGCTGACATGAACCTGATACAGCTCTGGAACAAGGAAGAAAAATGTAATATATTTGAGGTGGGTGAGAATGTTTGTTTGTCTTGGCAAAGAACAGCTCATCTTATTCTACAGACTGTTCTGCCAATTGAAAAGCAGACTGGAGGGAATCATATACATTATTATCAGTAGGGACAAGACATTTTAAATACTGCTAGCAAGAGCCCTTTCACTCAGAAAACAAGAGAGATTTTAAAAATACTCTTTCGAATCCACAGTTTTAACACTCCCCACTGAAATACTGACAGCCCCAGTACTTTATATATATTGTTAACATCTTTAATAGTTTCAGTGATCCTAAACTGCTCCTGCAGTTTATGTTGAATCCATGCGTATAGCATGTTTTATAATCACTGAAAGCATGCCCTGAGAACTGAATTTGTTTCTGTGACAGAGCAGAACCAAAGACATTTTAGCATTGCTCTGATCTCTGTAGTCCCTTTGTTGGTGTGAGCAGAAAAGAAGAAACGGACAAAAGTTTGCTGTCAAAATATCAAAGTGCAGTAATCTTATCTCCTCTCTGTTACTGTCTCAAAAAATTCCCCAACCAAAAAACCAAAAACATTACAACATATGTGTAAAGAAACACATTAACTATCCTGGCTCTGTTAAGAGCAGGTCTCCCACGAAAAAACCGTCATCTTTCCTGTCTGTACTTTAGTGGAAGAAGGTAGGAACACAGTTTTTGTCCTGGTCAATGACTTAATATCCTGGAGAACATTTGGTTTGACACATCATTGAATTCCCCCTGAGGAATGTGTTGCTAACTGTGCTCATACTCAGCTTCTACTTTGGTCTGAAGTACACTTAACTTCTAACTTCTCAGGTATTTATAACGTGGGATCTAAGCGACATTAAGAAGTGTGATGTAGTGGCTGTTTTTAAAACCGTGGTGGTATACAAGCAGGCCACTTCCTGCAATTTAACAATTAGCTGAGAAAAACAGACAAGTACTATCAACCGCAGTAAGAAATAATATGTGCAGCATGATGTGGTAAGTATGGAGGATGTTAAATTTCAAAGGGTAAATTATTTCATCAAAATCCAATCTACTTATTGGAAAAAACAACTCCAAAAAGTCTGCAAGTGGCAAGTAAGATTGAGCAAGTATACTTGTCAAAATCAATTATTGCCTTTCAAGTGCAGGAAAATGAAAAATGAGCAATTAAGGATTGCTATTCTGTATTCAGAACTGAAAAAAAGATAAATGAGTCTGCAAGAAAAAAATCTTAAGCTTTTTCTGCATGCTGCTTTGCTTCAAGTGAAAGTTCTGTGAATATATAGGAGAGAAGAAAAGCCTTCCACAAGGTATTCATCTTCTGCATTCAGCTGCTTGGTTCCCCTGCAGACCTGCTATGTGAATCTTGTTAAGACAAGTTTATGTTAATTAGTCTGTGGGAACTAGAAAGAGGATTTCTGCAGCTGGGATTCCTTTTTTAGGCAGCTGGTAGAGCTAATCTTCAGCAAAGAACTTTTAATACCCAGTAATGTTAAATATTCTAAGTATGAGGGAATTTGCTGTCATTAGAGTACTGACATAGCACAAATGAGACCTTCCCTAGGACAGGATTTATGTACTGGGTCATCTCTGTATGTGTGAATACACATAAAATAAGTATCAAGTGAACAGCACATAGGTAAATTGAGCTTCCATAATTCCCTTACCTGTTTCAACAAGCCAACTATCATGGGTAAAAATGGTCATGATGGGCAGGTTGTGGGTGTAGGCAGGATTGCCTAAGGGTGTCTAGTCTGCTGTTAACAAAGAAATAAAAGCTAGTGTTAATTGCACCAAAATTTGGCTGGAAAGACGGTCTCCGGCCACTGAGAGTTGTGGCTCTTACCTGCAAATGACATTCTCCTTCAAGAGCTGTTAAGCAGGAACAACTGTTGTTAACACCAAGAACTGTGTAAACACCTGGGAAGGCAAGTTGAGCCTACACGTTGCCCCAAGGAGACCCACCAGGAGGGAGGGAGAAAGGGAGGGAGGGAAGGGAGGAAGGAAGGAAGGAAGGAAGGGAGGAAGGAAGGAAACACCCTGACCCCAACGCCAGCCAGACCTTCCCACCCGTCTCCACGCCAAAGCAGGAGGCAGGCGAGGCGCTGAGGTGGGGCGTCCTCCCATTGGCTGACAGAGGTGGGGGCACGAGGGTAGGAGAGGGGGAGAACTTGTGATTGGATGGTGGGCGGTGGGCTGCCTTGTGATTGGGTGAGAGGCGGGTGCGGGCGGCGAGGGGGCGGTGTTGTGGCGGGACGCGAGGCGAGGCAGGGCGGTGCTGTGGCCGGGCGGTGTCTCGCGAGAGTCGTGTGGCGGTAGTGGTCTCGCGTGGCTGCGGCCCGCTCCGCGCCCGCCCCCGGGTGCTTGGGCCGACGGCGGCGGCGCCGAGCAGAGCCGATCGCCGCTCCCCGCTCCGGCGGTGCCGGTGAGTAATTCTTCCCCCGGCGGGCGGGGAGAGGGATAGCGCGGGTCGGGTTCTGGGGAGGGGGGTGTGTGTAGGTGCCTCCGCTGCTCTGCCCCCTGCTGTCTGCCCACTGGACCGCGCGGGCACGGCGCCTTCTCCGTGAGGGGATGTGAGCCTTCGCCGGCCCCCCGCCCCTGGCCGAGGCCCCTTCCTCCTTGTCCCTCTCCGGTTCCCCTTCAGCCGTGGGGGCGGCCTCCCGCCGCCTCCTCAGTCCTCGCAGGCCTCCGCCTGTGGCGGCTAACCCCCACACACCCGGGACAGGCCGGTTCCCCCGCACCCACCTGCGATAGACCGGCCTCCCCCAGTTCCCAGGGCCCGAGGAGCACCGAGCAGGGCGGCTCCGTGCGGCCCCACCTCATAGCCTCGTTCTCTTGTGCTCTGCGGCTCCTCCAAGTTCTCAGCAGACCGTGTGCGCCCTTTCCCTCCAAGCAGTCCCAGCTCGGCTGGAGGCGGCCCGCAGGTGTTGGGGCTCTCCCGAGCCTCCCGGTGTCAGCTCTTTGCACGCCTTCACACAGCGTCTGCTCCTTGTCGTGTGCTCGGTGCGGGCGTATTTCTGTCTTCTCCATCCTCTGAAACGGCGGTTTTCCCCCCTGAATGACCTGGCTCCTCACAGGGCCATCGTCACTGGGTATTCTGTCCTCATCCTCCCTTTTGCCTTTCCTTGAAGAGCGGGATTGTGTGTGTTCCTTTTTGGTAGTGCTGTGTCTCATGTCTGGAAAAAGAGTATTTAGAGAGAAGAAGTTTGGCTGGTAGTGGAAGGGAGTAGGAGGCTTTTCCTTTGAAGTAAGAGCCAAAATAGAGTAGGTTATGACTGGACTTTGCATTTGTTGGCTTGTCTGTCTGTGTATTCATGTGTGCCATGGCTAAATGTGGTCCAGTTGGTATATGGAGTCACAACTCTGAAGAGAAGTCTGCAAGTGCAGAACACCTAAAAAACATCTCTGGACAGATTGGCAGGCGGTTAGATATTTATGTATGTGTTTTGTGACTTCACAGCTTTTCATTTAAAAAAAAAATTTTGGGGAAAGATGAGCTTTCCTTTACCATTTCTTACATTGTAGCAGTTAATCCTCACGTAGTCTCAGACTATGCACATTAAAAATTCTAATGCTTTTCCTTGAAATATTTTAATGCTGATCACAGATGTGGAGTTTGGAATTGTAGTGGCTTAATTTCCTTTATCTGCTGAACTAAGGAAGCTTTAATGTTGCTAGTGCCAAGGGCCAGGAGTGTGTGTACCCTGTCTCCTTAAGATAGCTAATGAAGGCAACTGTTATAGCAGTGGTTGTTCTCATGTGAATACTGTTTAACCAAAGTTGGACTTTCTAATCTTGTATAGGATTCTTAACACAATAGTCATTTGCTTGCAGAACTATCTTAGCGTGGCTTGAATTGGGGATAACTCAAGACTGGTGTGCAGGATATTACACTAAGTTGTGATTAGTAGTGCTTATGGGAACTCTAAGAAAAAAAAAATGCTGTATTCTTCTAGAAGGACATAGGTCACTGGTAAAAGCTGCTTATCTGCAAATCAAGGGAATTATTGAAACTGATAAAGTAGTTTAACTTACTTGTATGGTCTGGTTGTCAGTCTTCAGCTGGGTAAGGAGTTTTGTTTGCAAAGACTACCATATAATCAGATAGGATTCTTATTCGTAACTCGGTACCTTCACTTCCAATATCTGTTATGATTGGAAATCTCTCCTTCAGTAACAGAATGAACTAAAATATAAAATGTTGTTGGTGGAAAGCAGTTACGATTCCTTGCCTTTTGATAATGGAAACTAATTTATACACGAGTCTGTAGCAAACTGGTAACTTTAAATTAATAAATAGTCTGGATTTATTTGGTCTTCTGATTTCTGAGACAATTGAAAACATGTAACATTGCTGTTGTTATCTAAATCTAGACAACATAGTAATGACTAGTATTTTGGTTATAGCAGAAAAACAAGCTAAATAAAGTCTAGTTCCAGATACAAGTTAATTTTTAATATGTCTTCATGCTTTTATTTTCTGGGTTTGAAATTGTCAGTTAAACCTTGACACTTAGTTCTTTCTGGTTTTATTTTTAGCAAAGAAAGCTGAAAATCTGCTCTCACATTTAGCTCTTTATAAATTTTCTTGCTTTAAGTTTCAGATTTCTCATATATTAGTTTATTATTTTAAAATGCCCTAACTGATTGTCCATCCCCAATATCTCTTCCAACTAATGAATTCTTACGATACTTTTATATGGGGAAGCTTAATAAACTTTCATTGCCTTTTGTCATTCTGGGTTAAAAGCTACATGAAGGCATTTTAGTCATCTGAAGATAAGAAGTCCTCTAATAAATTGTGCATTTTTCTTATGATCTGTAGATTCTTCTTTTAGCACACCGCACAGAATAGATGTAGGACATCAGTAACGGTTAGTAGAGAGAGGTTGGGGGGGGGGGGTGTTTTGTTTTCTGTTTCTTCTTGTGGTGAAGACTTTGACAAAATTATCTGAAAGGTCTGTGGAAAATGGATGAAAAAAAGCATTATGTATACCTTAAGATCTTGTTATTGCTGGTCTGAAAACACGCCAAAACTTCATCCAGAAAATAGTCAAAGATTTGCTTCTAACTTATCTTATGGTGTGGATGTTGTGGGTACTTCATTTATGTATTAACTCGACCAAGTGTGTTTAGATAAATTATCAGAGAAAATGTAGTAACTAACTCCTTCTGCAAAAGAATGCATGGCATACACCTTGATAATGTTTTGGGGTTTTTTTGCTCTTTTTGTCTCCTAGAAATGGGTCTGCTTTCAGAAGATGCAATGCATTAGATGTGGTGCTTGGAACAGGATTAGTCATGGCATCAGAACTATGTAAAACAATATCTGAGGCAAAGCTGGAAAGGCACAAGAACTTGTTCTTAAATTACCGAAATCTCCATCAATTTCCTTTGGAGTTACTGAAAGATGAGGGGCTGCAGTACTTGGAGAGACTTTATATGAAAAGAAATTCCCTGACCACATTGGTACGACAACCTCTTTATTGTAATGTTTACTGTCTGTATGTTTAGGAATTCTGATTTTTGGAACAGAAAAAACCAAGATAATTTAAAAAAAAAAAAACTTACAGCAAATCTGATCCTGAATGATGTCATCCATTGTGAAATTTGAGTATTTGGTTGTATTATGTTTGAACTTGCATAGGTAATGTAGAGCATAATAAATGAAAGTTTATGACATTTTATAGTTACACTTTTGAAGCTCTGTGAAGATCTGCTGGGGGTTTTCTTGTGAGGTTTGGTGGTGGGGTTTTTTTGGTTGGTTGGTTTTTTTACTGTTATAAATTTTGCTTGGTGGTCAGGCTTTTCTACCACTAGGTGATACTATGCAAGTCTAGTCTACATTCCTTTGTTAGGCTAAACTATTTTTGCCTTGGTGCATGCCTTATTTTAAAGGCGTCATCGATCCCAGGGTCTAATTCAAAGCTTGCTGTTAAGGTGCCAGTGAAAACTTGTGTCTGTGGGCTGCTGTTGATAGGAGAACAAACAGTTAATTTCAGGGATGTGGGATTTTCTGTTGTGGCTTTTTGTTTTGTTGTTTTTCCCTGAACTGAACAAATTCTCACCCTGAATGAATGATGTGAGCTCAGAATTCAGTGTGGACTAGTTAAATACTTGCGTGGGATATTCTGAGCTGGTAAGACTCTCTCTATAGAGTCAGAATTTGCCACTGTCAATAGGCTCAAGTCTCCAAGTAATTCAGTTTTTTTTTGTCTTGGGGTCTTCCATGGTGTGATAGGTAAAATAATAGCCAGGGCAGAGGAGCTGGAGGGCCTGGCTACTTAAAATTCACCAAAATAATATGTTTTTCAGCACTTCCTAGAAAAAGTCCAGTACTCCAGTTTAAGGAATAGTGTTTAAAGCTTTGGCAATGATACATTAGAATTCCTCAATAAAGGTTTCGCTTCTTGGGCCAAAAGCTGAAAGGATTCTTAAGATTTTATGCCTTTTCTTCATCTTGAATGAGTCACTTAAGTTTGCATGGACTGTAGAGAAGTATTTTGGCACTTCTTGGTTTTGAGCAAGTCCTTTGCTTAATAATTTAATGGAAGGATAGGATTCATGGTTACAAATTAAAACTACTTTAAAAATTAACCGATGACTGTAAACAGTTCTGCTTTGACGCTTTGTGAAATTCAGTGATTATTTAGTGGTGTAAGGTTTGTGAAGTTTGTACTGCTAAAAAGATAAAACAATGATAAGGAGAGTTTTGCATATGCTTTTTCTGTATGTATGTGTTAGAGCCTGGTTTTGTTTTTCTCAAAATAATTATAAAATAGAAACCAAAACGAAGTCTTGAAAGTAACGGTTTAGTTCCATTTTCCTCTCGGTATCTGTTAATACTACCAGCCAATAGATGTGTAAGATGGCATAAGTAATTACCCATGGTTACTGTCAACAGAAGATGTGTTAAATGAGGGAGGCAGCTCTCGCTCACAACTGTTCAGTATTGTAATTGAGGCCTGGGATAAAAGAACTGAAACAATATTAAAAAGTAGATCATACCTCGGCAAAATGACTTGCAAACAGCATCAAGTAGAGCATTAGGATTCAAAACGATCAGGATAACTTGCTTATAATATGACTCGGTGGCATCTCATTCAAGTGCATAGCACTACAGTTAGGACCTAGGCAAACAAAATTGGGTCTGATTCACTGAGCATCTGTTCAGCAGAATAGATGTTGGAAGTTGTAGTGGACCAAAATAGATCAAGTTAGCAGCATGTTACAAAAAAAGGCAAATTTTTTTTGGAACATAGGAAGTTTCACAATCTCCATTAGAAGCAGAAGGGGATAATTATTGGATACTGTTAAAGCATAAGCTGGAGCAAAGGTTGAGTCTGGAGTTTCATACTTAGGAACAACCTAGGTAAACTGGAAAGAACCTAGAAAGCAGCAACAAGGGATTTTTAGAGAACATGCCCTGTGAGAGAAGGTTGAGAGATTTAGGTTAATTCCTCTTGCAAAAAGAGAAGACAGAGAGGAAAAAAAAAAAGAAGAGGAGGAATGAGGGAGAGCAGAAATCATCAGTATTTTTACAAAGCAGTATTTTCATAATGATTTTTTTTTTCATGTCCACTGCTGGTAAGACAAGTAATACTCTCAATTTCAGTAAAGTAGTAGTAAGTTGCCAGGGGGTGGGGGGAGAAATCTTATCTGAGAATAGTTGAAAACAAATACGTTATTGAAGGCAGATGTCTCTTTCGGCCTTGTGCTCCTTTGATTCTATGCGAGATGATGAGCATTAGCTCATGAATAAAGACTTTAAATTGCATATGGATTATTAGCAATCATCAAAACTAAATCTGCACAGTATTTCTTTAAAGTTAGGTGGTACTTTTGTCCCACCAGTTCATTCCTCCAGAGTTCTGAAAAATGTTGACTAAATCAGCTTTTGTTCTTTGCTCTTCTAAAATTACTCTAGACCTTGACAGATGGCTCGTATGAAAACGTCTGGATTAGTTACGCTGACAGAATTTACATATACCTTGCCTAAGAATAATTTAATTTTTGTCTTCATTGGCAAGATGGAAATGATAGAGGGCTATGACATAATGAATGGATCAAGAAGCTGTATAGCACATCAGCAGGTTCACTTTTTGAAAAAACATCCAGTGGGGTGTGAGGGCAAGGCAAGCTTCCCTAAGCTGGTGGCAGAATTAACAATTCATTTATCATCATTTGTTGTCACGTCACCAGTAGAGATCAGAGTTAGTTTTACCTCTCAACTGATGGATCATGAATAGTTTTTTTTAAAATCTTAATTTCATTGTAGGATGTTGTATTGAGCAACTTTGACTCAGACCCATTGTTATTGTGGTACTCAAGATAAGCAGAATTTCTGTTACAGACTTGCTCCGTTCTACAGTTGTCTCTCTCCTGAATTTAGCTCTCTTAACAATATGAAGCAGTTAAAGGAAGAATAAGAGTATAACCTTCATGTATAATGTGAAAATAGTTTGTGATTCAGGTTAGTATCCTTATTCTAATAAAGGGTGTAGGTTGACAATGAATTTGTTTTTTCACATTCCCTCTTAATTTTTTAAATTAAAGCTTGAATTTTTTGTGCTTAAGCATGTTGCAGCCTTTGCATATTTTCCCAGCTTAAGCTTTTCTCTTTGACCAAATAAAATTCTGTGCTGAGAAGATAAATGTACTGTAGCAAACCTTCCAGTAGGTGGCAACAACTGATTAGTTATAGCCTGTTTCGTGGGTCTTGACGTCAACGGATGCATTTATTGAGGCATCAGTTGCTGCTCCATAGTTAAAAACAAACTATTTTTTGTACTTAGATCTAGGATGTGGCATGTTTGCTACATAAGAATATTATGACATTACTTTTTCAGGTTAGCATATTTCTTCATAATAAATTTATAAACACAAAGTATTTTAGATGATAGTATACCTTTAATTGACATGTCAGTGAAAATTGCTAGGTTTTTTAAAAAAGTAAATTGACCATGTGATCGAACTGCTTTTAAAATTCATTTGTTTCTGCATATATGTGTATTGTAAAAACTTTTTTCAATAAAACATATCTATGTTTAAAGTAGATTTCTTAAGTAATAAAACTGTTTTAACCTTGGATAATTTTGGGTATGCTTACCAACATGACATCTGAAACCTGTGAAGCTGATTTTGTAATATATATTCATGGTTATAAATGCCATCAAGAAACAGAATTGCAGCTAGGGATCAGTCAGCAGTTAGAAAATGATATGCATGTTAATATGTAAATATGGAAATCTAGTTTGATGGATTCAGCACTTCTGGTTTGGTGGTAACTGATTAAGCTACACAAAGTTTGTAGGTCATTTCCCAGTTTAGCAGCATTACAAAATAAAATACATTATGGTTAGACATCTTGTATAGTTCTTGTTCTACTTTAAGTCTGTAAAGGCTGCGGCTTCTTGGCTGCTCTAACTTGGCTTCAGTCTCTTGGCTTCAACTAACTCAATTATTTGAATATATTTTCAATAGTAAGGTTTTGGTAATTCATCTTTTCAGCCTCAGAAGTCTGACTACCATTTGGTTGAGGACATGTTGATGTCGCTTCTAGGCTGTAGTTCTGTTTCAGTAGTGAATTGCTCACTTCGTATATCCCAGATCGCACTGATGGAGAACGTGTGGGGATGTGGAAATAGGGTGTTGTATACAACCTCCTTGATGCCATTTTTTCTGTGACTAGTTGCTGACATGTTTTAGTATGGTTATTAAAAAGAGTTGGGTACACGATATGTGTGTGTCTGGTTTTTGTTTTGAAACCTAAAAAATCTCTAACTCTTTTTCAGCCAGAAAACCTTGCACAGAAGCTTCCAAACCTCGTGGAATTGTGAGTTTGTGTAGGAGTTCTAATATATTTTTTTATTATGCTGATCCATCTTATCTTAAAATAATTCTAGGATGTATTGCTTGCACATAACCTACCTCTTAAGTGTGAAGGGTTTTCTTGGAGGAGGGCAAGAAAGGGTCAGTTTTTGTTGGGTTTTTCTTTTTTCTTTTCTTTTTTTAAAGGAGGTATATCCAGATGTATTCAGTCCCATGTTAAAATTTCTAACAATTTTTTGTTTATTGTATAACAAGAACTCTGGTACAAATGTCTACACTGCTAAGGGAAAAAATAGTTACCCCCCCAACTCCTGTGTAGACTGTTGTCACCCTGATAAAGCACTGGAACCTCCAAATGCAATGGTCAGATAGTTGTGACAGAGCCAGAGTAACAGGTTACTGCCTCCAGCCCATTCCTAGCTGCTCATTTCCACCCTAGCTACCAGAGTTAGTATGATTTCAGTCTTGCTGATTGTAGTAATAAGTTTTTTTGGAACCAAGTCACAGATTGTCAAATAGGAGCAGGAATGAGCAAGTAGGGGTAGTAACTATTTAATGGTGATTGCTGTAGGCGGAGTAGTTTATCCAATCTTGTCCAAAGAATGGATGTCACATGAACTGTATTATTTTGGCAATTAATTTTAAGCTGTAAGCCCCTGAGTCAATGTTTTCTTCCCTCCCCTTTTCTTCTTGTAAGGTTATGATTTTCTTGTATGGTAGGATTGATGGTGGGGGTGTTAAAAGGGGCATTCTCTTTTCCCTTTATAACTCATTTGGCTCACTTTCAGTTGACTAACTGATGGACCATTGATTCTGTTTGTTTAATGGAAAGCTCCAAACGGAGGATGTGTATATCTGAGTAGTCTAATGCATTCAGCTGTCTGATCTTGTCATCTTAATTTGGCCCTTGAAACCACACCTTTCTGGTACACGCGACCACAGTATAATTGAACTGTTTTGTAGGTCACTGCAGTCTCCGACTTGCTTAAGAGACGGTCTTGTCTCATCATGCCCGAGTCTTGAGAGTATGTTTATGCTCTGAAGCAGTAAAATAAATATTTTTGTATTTGATATACCTAGTATTTAATGATTTGCCATGGGGCATCAGGAAATCTCCGTGTTATCTGATGGTGCCTTTAGGAAAACCTGTATAAATTACAGCTTAAAATAATCTCTTACAAATAATGAATTGTAGGAGTCAAACCTGATTATTTGGGGTTCAGCAAGCTTAGTTGTACCACCATTATCCCACACATTCTGGTGGTCTAGAGAGAACTGCAGTGGGCCTGTGGTTTGTGTAGGTCTAATAGTACAAGTCAATATTTGATCAGACAATAAGACATCTTTTGTTGACAGAGAAGAGACCACAAAATAAAGATTTAATTAAAGAATAATGTATTATAGTAGCTTCAAATTTTGAAAGACAAACTTAACTGATTTTCATTTTCCTGAAAGTTACAGTCTTAGCAATTTCACTATATATTTTTAAAAACTTCACTGTTGTCTGTGTTTCTTTGTATATTGTTTCCCTCATACTGGATAGATCCTCATAATACACATTTTTTTAGCTTGAGTGAAATAGTTCACAAGTATTTTCAGGAGCTGCAGCTGAAGTGAGTAGGAGAGTTCTCATCTTGTGATTATACATGAGGATTTCTACAAACATGTCTGCTATCCTTATGTTTGTTACATTTTTAGTAAACTTTAAATGTCTGAAATTTTTAAAGAAAGAGAAGGCTCAGATGCTCCATGCAGTTGAAATGTTCATATGTCTGTCTTCTTGTTCTGCCTCTATCTCCCCGAAAAGACAGGCTCCTACTTTAGGAAATGCTGTTTGAATAGAACGGAAAAAAATATGCTGTGCAAATAATCCATGTGTGCCTAAGCAATTGGACATTGAGTACTCAGTATTCCTTTATAATTAGATATCAATATTTGAAAACTATGTCACTCTTATTTTCTACAAGACCCGTTCGTTCATTTGCAGCAATGTTGATTGACAACTAAAAAAATATGTAGTTTTTATATTACCAGTAGTACTGGAAGTGCTCCAGCAGAGGGTGCTGAATATTCTTGGTGAGAGATCTGGCCATCCTCTGTAACTACCTAAATGACGATGTGCAAGATTGCTTTTTTTTTCCTTTCGAAAAATGTACTCTAGGTTTGAAAAACCCACTTGCAGTGAGTAGATCGTGTGCTTGTTTCTTCAGTCAGTAAAGGTGTAAGAATTTATGTGCAAGAGAAAATGTTTTTAATTGTATAATTTCTGTGGGTTTGGGCTTTTGTCTTTACTTGCTCAGCATTTAGTGGGGAATAACCTGGTGATCAAATATGGTTCGTTCTGGTTATTCTATTTCCTTTATCCTTTTCCCTTTTTGCTTTCCTCTTGTAACTCTCAAAACTAAAGCCCATTATTACTGTAACTGAATGTTTTGTTTTAAATAATTTTATGTTATTCTCGCTCATTTTTATGTTATTCATTTAATAGTCTAAGTGAAACTTAAGTACCTATCCATTGCCAGTTTATAGTTTCCACAGCTTTTGTGGTTATAGAGAGGAATGGCTTTGAGGGTGCTCTTTCAGTCTGAAATTGGATATTTTGCAAACTGATTATGTAGCAGAAGTCCTTGAGGGTAACAGGTGGTGTCCTCTGCTTTTTTTTCTCCTCCCCCCAGGTACCTTCATTCAAATAACATAGTTGTTGTACCTGAAGGTAAGTAACCTACCAGCTCACAATAAGTGGCAGGAATCATAAAATATTCATTTTTCTTCTTTGAAGAGGCCTATTTTTCCTTTATTTTCCCATAAAACATTAAAGATTTTCATACAAAATATACCAGTGTAGCTCTTAGCTGATAATATTCTTGTTTATGCTATGTTAAATTCTTTTAATGAATTCTCAAATGCACCTAAATGCTGTTTGCTTCAGTTCTAATTGCAGAAAGTAAAAAGTCTAAATGGCACTCATCTACAGAAACAAAAATCTGGAGTGTCTCCTGCTTTCAGCCAGTTACCACACAGAATATTCTGCTCATTTAGATCATGACAGATTTGAAACTTAAAGTATCAAGAACTTGTACTATTTTTTCTTTCTTGTCTTAATTGTAGAGTTACATGCCCAACCTCAGGAAAGTACTTTAAACTCTTTCTGAATATATAAAATGGGTAGACTTAAAGGAAGGGAATAGAAAAAGTGATTTCAGAGCAGAATCGTCTGAGGGGAATCTAGAAATGGGAGTATTCTGTACTTTGCTTCCCCCCACCTCCCCGTCTCACTGCCAGCAGTACTGCTTGTTTGATAGATAAGCATTTCCACAAATTATGTCATTCAGTTGTGAGACTGGCTTTAATACGTCAAAATCTGCTCAGACATAGGTGTTGGGTACTGTGGCTTTTTATCCTCTCATAGTCCTATTAAGCTTTTAACATTACTGTTGGGTCACATTCACGTTTTAATCTGTTCTCTCACAAGCCATTGGCTCCCTCGTTAAACTGCAGTTTCTGGACCTAAGTGATAATGCCCTCGAAATTGTGTGTCCAGAGATTGGCCGCCTGAGATCTTTACGTCATCTTCGCTTGGCTAACAACCAGCTGAAATATTTACCTGCAGGTAAGTACAAATGTGTGAGGGATTACAGCAATGACAAATTCCATTTGAACTCAATTTGCATAGTGCTATGCTCTAGGTTTATTTGTATCTTACAGTTGAAGCATGGTACAACTTGCATTTAAAGACTAGGCAGGGATTGGCATTCGATGTATTGTACTAAATATACTCTGTAGTTAGAAAAAAGCCATGCTGTATGTACTTGAGGTAAAAAAAGTCCTGAAAAATGCTTCTGAAGTGGGGAAAAAATTATCTATTTAACAGTCTTTGCCATTGTATTAAGAAAATATTGAACTTCCTTGAGAAGACACAAAATGCCAGTGACAACTGGCATTATGATAAAATGATGTTTCTTCCAAATTTCCAGAATATAAAGGATTCCAGTCTGTCCTTCCTTGCTTTTTGCCCAACAGCCCCATACTTGTATTTTCTAAAAAGACACATGTCTAGTAGGTTTGCCTATGGCAGTTCTACCTCACTATGACAGTAAATAACAAATGTTTGTCTTGCTAGTTTATAATAAAAAAAGCAAAATTTATTCAAAGTGAATGTGACACAAAGTCAGAAAAAGTTGACCATAGGCAGATTTTGAATGATTTTTTTTCCTTCTACATACTTTGATAAGCAGACATAACTGATTATTCTTCTTTCATTGCCCTTGTATCTGTCCAGATGAGATGACGGCGATTTTTAAATACTTCCTTATTTTATTTTTTGATGTTTCTCTGGCGTATTTGCATTTTCTGATTTGCAGAGATGATAATTTATGGCCAGCATTTCAAAAAACTAGTCTAACTTAATCTAACAGAATTAGCTTTTGGCTCTAATTTTAACTAACTTCTCAATGTGACCTTCATGTGTTTGTAAGTTCACATTGCTTATTCTCAAGAAATATATTGCAATTGCTCCTTGAAGTTTTGGGTGCAGAAATCTATCTGTCCTTCCCTTGTACTTTTCTAGGCATAATAAGCTTAATAAGAACAAGTCAAAGGATGATTATGATTAGAAAGAAAAAAATTTATATGACTATGTAAATTCTCTGGAATGAAATTAGATAAACCTGTTAAACATTATGACCTAAGGCCAATAAAATTTCCATCAATTTTCGGATGTCCTACATTCAAAAGAAAGGAGTGACTTGAGTGTGCTTTATGTTCCTCAAAGATAATTTACCTTATGGTACTGTACCATGAAAGAAAGACTTGTTCAAAGAAAAAGTGACACATTTTCTGCAAAACTTCACACGTTAACTTAAAAAGGTTCCAAAAAAGACTTTCAAAAGGATAATTTACATTACTGAAGAGTTGATTTTGAGTCTACCACATTTGATTAGGAACTGGTATCAGCTGCATAGGCATGCTGCATTTAATTTCTCCTGAAGTTTACAAAATTTGGTACTGAGCATTGTCCTTAAGCGCGTCTAGTTTTGCGTGCATGAAAATTTTGCATGCTTAGAAATAATAACTGCTGTTGGCTACTTTTGAATCAGAGAATCCAGTGGTGTCTGGTCTTTCTGGTTTTGCTGGTAGTGTACCATCAGTTTATACATATGCCATTATTGTTGTCATTACTAATCCCGCCTGTTCAGATGCTGTCAGTGTCAACAGGACTGGATGTCATACAGCTTGAGTGTTACCAGTCGGAGCAAGATTAGTCTTTCACTTAGACTGGAGAGTTAATCTGCTGCATTTCTTAAACATAACACTTCCTGAAGAGGGCTTCCAAGCATATTTGCATAGTTTTTCTTTGTGAAATTGCTAATATCTCAAAGATGACTTTATACCAAAATCTTTAAGTTTGAAAATAACATTTATGTTCAACAATTGAAAAATAGAGCAAAATAGTAGGGTTTGATGAGTTGTTTTATCCTTAATTATATTGGTAGCATGAATCTTCATAATAGTGTTAAACAGCGTTCTGTTAGGAAAGCTAGTAAAGTTAATAAAATGAACTAGGGTGAGATGTGATTTCACTGCAGTACCTCATTTTACTGTGTGTTAACTGCTTTCTTTACAGCAGATACTGCATTGCAATGCATTGTTAGGGAAAGACAGCTCTTAATAGCTCTTAATTATAGTAAGTAACCATTTAAGATACAATTTAGCTTCTACTAGTGCAGCTTGTGCAGAATTTAAAGATCTGCATTAAAAAATAGCTTTCAGGTATAGGTGATAGTCATTTTTTAAAGTAACTTCTCAGAACTAGTGACCGTTTTCTTCCACACTTAGACCTGCACATATCACACAAATGGCAGTGAACTGTTTATCACAGCAGAGGTTCTAGTTAAGACAGGCTGATCAGTATTCACCTTGTGTAACCACATAGGCCAACGTGCAGCATAATGATGTCATCACATAAAAAGCTTAGTTTAGAGTTGTTGCCCTGTCATTCCCCTTGTCTTTTCCTTCCCAGTGTGTGGTGTTACAAGTACCCTCAGTTTTTGTTGAAACTCAGTGGATATCTAGGAGGATACTCTCAGTAATACCGTTAATCAATTGCTAAAAAAATCTCTTCATTACAACTGCAGAACAGTTGGGTGGTAAATGTTAGCCATTAAGTGTCTGAACATCCACACTTTTTTATTGCATTTTGTATTTTAAGAATGATTCTCTGTTGTGTCTTCCTTAATTGTGATTAAGAACTGAAAGAAACAATGCAATTAATAGCATAAGTTGATTTATTATGTATTTTTAATGTTTTTGTTCCACAATTCACAATTAATGTTAATTTTTAGTATTTAATATTTGCCTTATAGAAATCTAGCATAACTCTTTTTAAAACCATTGAAATAGTATGCATCATGAAGCCGTATAAAGATTTATGTCTTCAGTCTGATTGTAGACATTCTTCAGGCTCTAATAAAGGTTGAGCCTGTGCTGCTGTTTATCTTCAATGTGATGGGCAAGATTTTGGTCTCTTAAGTACCTGTTTTCATTAAACTTGTGAGAATTTAATAATGAAGACCTCTATTCTTTTCTCAGGTTTGGTCATGATTGTCCAACTAGTTTGAAGAAGTTACTTTAGGGGCAGAGATGGGGGAGAATGATGAAAATATATAATGAATGCTTAAGTCTTAGTTTCCTGAAGAAATCAGGCAATACAGGATTGATGGGGGGGGGAAAGGGCCTTGGAGATTAGAAAGCGCTTTCTGTGCTGTGGCACTCTTGTAGTGTAAAGGATAATCCTACCTTTGTGCTGAGCAAACACTAGCAAATCAACGTCACCCATGGATAAGATCATGTACTTTGGCCTCAAGGCACTTTGCTTAATAGTGCGCTACCACTGAAACAATGGGATTTCCATCATGCATCATTAAATTGTTGTGAGAATTGTTGAAAGATGACAAAGCTAAACTTGATGAGAAGCAAAGGGAAAAATTTGTCCAGAAGAAGCATGTTGAAATTGAAATATAATATCAAATGGCTGGAAGAAAATGCTTTGTGAAATTCTCTTGAAGTCATGTTTTGAATATACTTTGGATAAAGTTAGTAAGTGGACCAGCTTCTGTCTAATGCGGAGTCATCAGTATCTAGATTCTGTGGTAATCAGAATCACTAACTGAGAGACTCTGTCTTTGAGAGGAGAGCTGATTAAAAGAGTTGCAAATAAGTAAGAAGATGAGATTTAATATTATTAAGTTCTCTTGAGCCCTTTATTGAAATGCACAGCATTTTTTTGTTCTGCAAACTGTAAATCTTGTAGCTTCTGTCTTGAACAATTTCTTGGTTCTTTTATTTGGCTCTGCTATATATAGTTCTTGAACATGCTGTAAAGTTTTGTGAACTTTTGTACTATTTAACTGTAGCACTTAAATAATCTAAATTCTTGAGGGCCATTTGGAAATATGTAATGCCAGAGATCTTATTTGAAAAAAATCTTAGAGTTGCAGCATAAACAAAATATGGTTATTATTTGATATTATTACATTAGTTCATGTGTAAGCTTGACTTAAGAGTTGACATTATGTTTTCATAGTAGCTTAACTTTAGTTTTTTAAGATTTCTCTTTATTCAGAGAGTTGGTGTCTCATTTTAATTTAGAATTGTAGTTAGTCCAATATGAATGTGCTCTCAGAAGTACATTTTCTGAATCTTCTCACTTATGAATGACGAATTAGGAAGTTCCCCTTTGTTTCTGATGTTTATAATACATGTGATATTTCAACTCCTTTCATTTTTGAGAAACTGTATTTCTTTTCTCTTTGTGTAAGCATTATTGCATCATTTGCAAAAAAAAAAAAAAAAAGTAATCCAGTGAAATATACTGGAAAAATGATTCTTCAGGAGTTCCAAAGCCAAAGTTATCTCTCAGTTTTGCTGTGTTACCATTTAGATTTGATTTGGCTTTAGCCTTGGAAACTTTTGATTTTCAGATTTACATTTTGGTCTTGTAGTTAGTGAATGCACGTTTGGACAACAGATGACTTAAAAAAGGGTGAGTTATACTCAAAGTTGGACTTAAGTTTCTTATTTGACATGGATTAGATTTTTTTATTGCACGTTACTTGAGATATACTTCTCCTTAGAAATGGCATGTTGTAGCATCTTGTTCTTAAGATTTAATTAAAAATGAGGTTATGTTTACTCAGCACATGTTGAAGTTAATTATAGATTTACTAAAATGAAAAGCTTAATGTTTTGCCAAGTCAAGAGCAAAAGCTAAGTAATTAAACAAAGAATAGGGTATGGTTTATGATCCCAGCCCATCTTTTGGCAAAGTTCCCTTTAAGAAGGGGGGGGGGGAAGAAATACATCAGCAGTTGTCTTTACATGGGCTAGACCAAGTTTCCCTTTGTGTTTGTTGTCAGGGAACTTTAAAAACCAAGAGTTGAGCACATTGATCAGGCAAAAAAGCCCCTGCAGTTAAATAATACCAAACTTCATGTAAACTGCGTGATGCTATTTCTTAATCCGTAGGGTGAAAGTGCAGGTGACTGGGGAGCACCAGCAATTGCTGTTGCTGAAGGGGGGTACAGATCTCTGCAAGAGTCAAAGGCAGGCTTAGCAAATGCCCTTTCTTCCCCATATGAGGAGATGTGTGGCTTCCATTTCAAATTGACATTTCCATGCTATCTCTTGAAACTTCTGCATATTGCATCCACTTCTTGCCATTTTTCTTCATTTAGGTAGAATCTGAAGGAAATTTATTCATCTGCCTTTGGTGTTTCCAAAGTGCAAACTGCAACAATATTTAGGGGAGGTTAATAGCGCATATACTCTTCATTTCATTTCTGTTCAAATCCTTTTCCGTTTTAAGGCAAAATGTTTTAGAAATATAGTCGGTTTAAGCCTCATTAAAATACATTTGTAGTCTTATAACACTTCATCTTCAAAGCATTTGAGAAAGATCCTGCGAAGCTGATAAGGGAGTGTTATCCTCATTTTATAAAATGGAAAAAAGTGTTTGTACAGAAGTGATTTGCTCCAGGCCACAGCATCAGTCAGTGTTAACCAGAAATAGAACATGGGTGTTCCCATTCCATTTGTTAAGACCACACCTTTTTGAGGTTGATCATATTTAATACTGGGGAGGATTGAGTCTTTCTACCCGTTATTAGGAAATTAATAATTACCTTTCCATAATTAATAACTCTCTAAGTTAATAGAAAATTAATAGGGGTAAGATCAGTGAGTTTTTGTAACTGAAACAACTTGTGCTTCCAAAAGGCTGGAAGAGTTCATGAAGATGAATTTTGAAAAATATAACTTGCAGATAAACACTAGATTATTTTCTCTTGCATAGGTAACTCCAGTGGTAACGACAGGAAGGGTTCAATCGTTATTAAAATTATAAATCAAACTATAATTGTCGATTACTGCTTTGTCTATTTATAACGTAACCCTTAGAATGTTAACTGATTATTGCTAAGTCTGTTTTGCTTAGGAATTTGCTTTGGTAATTGGGGGCAAGAAAAACTTTGAGACATGAAAACTGCATATTCATTTCTCTCACTTTTTTTTAAGTCGCTATAAAGTACAATATCTCTATTTACTATTCATACCAGTATTTCACGGGTAAAGACTTCTTGAATACCCAACTTAGTAGTTCTGATTAGAGCTCAATATGAGGTATTTCAGTAAATCTTAATTAAAGGCATATAAACATAACTTCTTCCCTACTTCCTTTTCACAGTAGATTTCCACTGATCGGGGGTACAGCATGCAAATAAGTCTATTCTTATTCTAGACCCTGGCATTAAAATATGCAGTCCTAACTCATTTTTTAAACTTGTTTTCCATATTTTGTTATAGAGCCTTCAAAATGGGGGGGAATAATTTGGGGTTCCCCCCCCCCCCCCCCCCCCCCCCCATTCCCTTCTGCTTTTATTACTGTCTCTGATTAGGGCAGACCGCTTTGATACTTAATAAAGTTTGGGTTTTTTTGGTTTTGTTTTGTTTTGTTTTTTTAAATAAGGATTGTGACTTTAAAAGCAAAGGCACAGACTGATGCAGACCCTGTTCTTTTTTCAGAGTTGGCATAACCTTAGTCCACTCTGCTTTCCTAATTTAGTAACATGTATAAAAATATGCACGACGGGACAGGTCTGGTACGCCAGGCACCCATCCAGGAGTGTGGTGTTTTTAAGTAAATGGACTTGTGGGGATTTGAGGAAAACATAGATTAGGTTACATGAGCTTTGCACTCTCTAAGTATGTGACTATTTAGAGGAGCATGGACTTCTAAATAAAAATATCTTTTAATTATTATCATAATATGTTGTTTTCGTTGAAGTAGGTTGATGCCCAATTATTAAAAATAATTTTTTCTTTGCACAGATCTGTAAAATATATGCTGTTTAATAATTAATTTCTAGATTCAGTTTACTGTATAAAACCAAGACTCAGCATACTAAGGTTTACCTTAGCTCTTAGGTTCAACAACAACAAATTTTTTTTTTTTTTTTTACCTAAATCAATGCAAAACTTACCCACACTTGCCTGTTACTGTATTGGTTTTTCATATTAGGATTAGTAAGTCTTCAGTAATTATGCTGTATTAATGTAGAAGCACAATAAAAATAACTGATAGTACCTTTGAAACATTCTTTGAATTTCTAGGAGGAAAAGATTTTTATGTGTTTTGATCTTGTATAAACTCCAATACAGCCCTGCCCTGACAGCCTGTAAGGACTGAAATTTTTTCAAGAAAAATGTCTCCTAGGAAATTATAGCAGAGAGTAATCTCTGAAGAGTTAGGAACAAAATGGCAATGTGGATGGTTACTGATTGTTATTGGAATTTGTGACCTAAATAGAGATGACCACAGCACAGGGCAGTGTATTGTACAAGTGGTATTTCTTACAGATTAGCTTTCATGCATGTCCAAACACAGTGCTACCTATTTAATTAAAGGATGTTGATTGTGTGAGATTTTACAACAGACTCTGCCTTGCTCAAACATTTGGTTTGGGTTAAATTCTCAGGAGGACTACTAGTACTTCTGAGTGCTTTAAATTTATGGGGAGGGAAGTGAAGACAGAATAAAAAAATTCCATTAAATTCCTGGAAATTTTTATTAACTGAAGTTTTTCCTGTGTACCCTCACCTGTATAGTGTGTCAGAATGAGTTATCTGTGTATGCAGAGCTGCTCACTATTCTCTCTCTGCTTGCCCCTTCGTACGGTTATTTTTTGTCAATCCCCCTCCTGTTGAGGGCCTTGTTAGTATCATACAAAATTTTTTAGTATACCATGGAAGGTTCATAATGTCACTGGATGCTGGTAGCAAAAATAGTAGTATAAACACATAGTCAGAAAAATTCTAGAGCTATAGTTTAAGCTTAAAATGTTGTTCTAATGTATGCTTTTGTTCCAACACTTATTCCGGATGGCCTTCTATTGGGCGTACTGGAACTGAAATATTTCCCGTAACTGTAGCAGAAATGACGTTAAAAACAAAAAAAACAACAAAACTATCTCTTTCAACAATGGCCTGTGGTATTCCTCATGGCGTTGCACAGCAGGTTGTCAAAAATGCATGTGCTAAGTATGTATGTGTTGTAATTCATTAATCTGAAAACTAATAGGAAACAGTTGGAAGAAACCATCAATGTCTTTCATTGTAACATTTAAATTATGTATTCAAATATTGCTTTGTGTACTAGGCTTATTGGACTAGAAAATTCCATCTTAAAATTTGCTATTGTAATTTAGTGCAATCACTGGGAAAAGTATTTGGAAATTAAGCTATTTTAATGAGCATGTTTTTAGTTAAGAAATTGTGATATGGCTCACTGCATCATATTTCCAAATACCTGCAATTTTATAAAAAATAGGTCATAAAACAGCTTCTGTGGTCATTATGTATCCGGAAAAGTGATCAGGGACAAACTGAAACTGGCATTGAGGTTTCATGGTAATAAATTGAAGGCTAAAATCCTATTGAAGCAAAAGGCTAATGACCAAGTGCTTGAGTTTTCTAATACTAGTTTTACCATATTTAAAAGTCACTCAAAATTGTAACTTGACCTTACTGATTTCGATTTTTTTTCTTCTTTCTTACGTATTTTAGCAAGATGATAAAGATTTTGGATCAATCACTTTCTTAGATCCCTACTTTGGTTTTGGTGATGCTTTAATTTGAAAAATCTCTGCCTGGTTGAGGTTTGACTATATCTAAAACATGAACAGTGTGCTCATTTAATTACTGAGTTCATGAATAGATCCAAGAGTGCCTGAGAGTAAGGTGCTGTACATCAGTATTTCAGACCATGTTAAGTTCATTTGAATTCTTCATATGGTTTGGGCAGGGGGATTGACCTGTAAAGGTTCCCTTTTTATGTGATAATTCTTATTGGCCACAGAATCTTGGTGAAAGTTATGGTGGTATCACATGTCTGGAAAGAGACATCTTTCAGAATGACACCATGTGAGTTCTAATCATTAAAATACTTTTTTATTATATTGTATTCCTGGTAGAAAGAACATTATTTTAGAGGGTAAGAATATGTCAGTGCAAGGCTGCCTGTGACCTGCTGTTGCGCAATTTTTTATTTTAAATTTTTATTTCCTCTGAAGCATCAAAATCCCAGATATTTATGGGTTTAGTGCTTTGAAACTGGTTTCTGAGAATGGGCCAATGTTGCCATTTGTTCCCTACTATTCCATGTGAGATCCTTGTGAAAGTTACCATGCATCAAACTTGCAGAATCTGGCCCCACTAGCCCCGTATGTCCCTCCCCACCACCCAGTTCCTTTCCTTCTTGGAAAAGGAGTTAGTAGGAAACCTGGTAAGGTGTAGGTGAAATCAGGACGGAGCAGAGAAGAGCCAGCCTAATTATTACCAGTGGTGCTCTGAAGCCTGTTGTGCTTCTGGCTTTGCAGTACTCCACTTGCGAAAATAAAAATCTTTGCTGGAACACGTATGTTTTCTAAGCTCTGGGCCATGGGCTTTCCCCTGGTAGCCGTCCCCCTCCAGGGCTTTTAGATAGGAGATAAAGGAGGTGTGCCAAGATACAGGAGTTTGAGTGCTGCTTTTAATGGTGAGGTACTTGGACGATTGGTGCATTCCTGAGAGTATGGGAGCAGATTTAACTGGATTCTCTGTTGTTAAGAGATTTGGTACTGCCTCTTGAATCCTGGCTTATTCTTCTGTTCGGCAGTCCTTGATTTCTCAAGTCACTGTAAGCCTTGTTTCTCCAGGGGTTTTCCTCTTGTCTGGGGGGGGGTGGACAGGAATTTTGAATATGTTGAGAGTGCGTTAAGTAATTGTGACAAGCATTCATCTGAAGCTTAAAACTTTATGGAGATGTTGGAGATCTTAAATATAACTGTAGAAGCATGGTAGTTAGGTTGCATGTTCTTATGCCTTTTTATTAAATAAGGAATCTTAAGTACAATTCATTTCAACACAGTTCATTAAACATAAAATTGCATAGTATTTTTCTAGTAAACTCAATTTGAGATTTCTCAGTAAATTGTTAAAATACAGATTTAAAAAAAAAAAGTCATCTTGCATGTCCAAGTAACTTCCAAACTTTACTTCAAAAAGTCTGCCAGTCACATGGCATATGCAAAATACTAAATTGAAAGGAATTTAAAATGAAATACTGATTTCAGTGCTAGACTGAGAAGAGGTCTATAGATGATAATAAAATCAGTAATAGGGTGACATGGAAATGCTGCTACCACATACAAATAGTTCATACAGTAATGTACAAAGTAGTCTTTCAAACATCTGACAGAAGAAATGACAACCTGAATTTTCTAGGGTATATGAGAACAGAGCCCTGATGGAATTAATCTACCCTGTTCTACTCTCCGCTCCTGCAATCATTAGAGCTGCCACTTGGGAACAGAGGGCTTCTGAAAGAAAGTCTCTTGACCTTTGAATATACTCCCAATGACATGCTGAGCCGGAGGCCACAAGGCAAAAGTGGGAAGTTTATGCAGCAGTATATAACTTTAAAGAACGTTAAGTTGTCATTGCTGCTTTGATCAGTGATAGAGTATACTTTGATAAAACTCAGATAAAGGGCTTCAGGCTGTAGCATCAAAACAATGCATTCTGTTCCTTTTAGTTTGAAAAATGTATTTCTACAGTCTGTTTTTAAAAACTGGAATGTGCTTGTGAGAACTGATTAGACCTGGCACGCAGACCTAAATAATGAAGGTCAAATAGAATTATTCAGTTTTTATGTTTTGATGGTTTGAAAACTTGGGTTTGAGATTTATGGACAGGCCTCATTGTGACACAGTTATATACCACAGAAAAAAATAACTTTGAAAGTGGCCACAGTTGTGTTTGAATTCAGTAATTATTCCATTTGTGGTGTTTGTTTTATGTGAGTTTATTGACTGCATAGCAGAGGAGAGGAAGGAGAAGTGGAGGGTCTTTGGTTGCTTTTGGTCAGTCTTACTCCTGTGGAGTTGAATCTAAGATGTATAAAAGCAGACTACCAGGAATTTAATTTTGTAATTCTGTAGGTATGTAATTCTGTGTTGTAGTCTTGCTCTGAGTCTTTGAAGGTGTTAGTTACATAAATGTATCTGAAAATCCATAAAGACTATAAAAACTAACATTCCTTGGTGCTTTAATTTATGTATTACCTGTGTGGGCTCTAAAGCTCTACAGATCATTATTCCATTCATAGCTCTGGCAAATCCCCTCCCACCCTGAAATTCTTGGTAGCATCTCTGATAATCTTCATAACTGAGAAGGTATGATGCTTCATTGCTTGTCTGGCTGATTTGCTGTACAACTGTCTTCAGTACTGTTGAAAATGAATGTAGTCACTGTTGTATTTATTACAATAGAATGCTTGGACCTATGTTAAGACATTTGGGCAGGGGTGTTTGCTTTTGTGTTTTAAAAAAACAAAAAAACAGAAAAACTAACCCCAAAAGAAATCTTTAGAATTTTTCAACTGTATTCTTACATAAGAAAAAAAAACTACATTAAAATAAAATTCACGTAAGTTACTGTAACTTTTTTTAAGGTGTCATGCCCCTCCTTTTGGAACTTCTTCCTTCAACAGGCTGAATCCTCTACTGAGCCCAGCAAAGCTTCTTCTTTGGAATTTGATACAAGGGTTTTTCCATGCAATGGCTGGCAACAGTCACGTTCTGAGCAACATAGCTTGGGGCTGTCATGAGGCGGATTCTCCTTCTTGCGCAATGCATGTATTAGCCTGTCTTTATGAGAAGAAGAATATGGGACTTCTAGTAAGTCTTTTCCCTTTGACTGTCTGTTTTTATAAAAATCATCACTTGTTCTTGAGAGTTAACGTATTCCAAGAAATTAAACTGAACTTGAGTGATCATATAGTGCCTAATATCAGACTAGCTTCCTAAGTAAAGGAATTTCAGAAGAAGCTGGTTTGTACCTCATCTGTCAGCACTGAATTCTTCTGATCATTCTGATAGTAAAGATCTGACTTTACTGATTGCCTGGTTCAGGGCACATATGATGTATATGAAGTTCACTTGTGAAACTTCAGAACAGATGTTCGTTAAAATACTTATAAAAGTCTTTCTTTTTAGAACTGTTACCCAAAAGCAAAACTGAACTTAAAGGGGGTTTTAAGATGCTCAGGGCCTCTCTCATAAACATTTGCCAATAGCTGTTCACATGGGTGAAGACAGATGTGTATTGACAAGGCTGAGACTAAACCTCCAAGATGGAGAGTTGGATGTATGCTCAGAAAGATGTGTTTCATATACAAATGGTGTTTGTGTTTCTGTAGTATGAAAACTTCTTTAATGCAGACAATCTGTTCAATAGCGTTTAGTCAGGGTTTCAAAGAACCTCAGCTTTGAACAGATATTAAACTGTGGGTCTTTTTTCTCTGAAATTTTTCATCAGTTTGTAAATGTGTGAAAAAGGAAATGGTAGTAGTAAATGCTTTGCAAATTCCAGGTTTACATTAGGAATGCCTTACTGATTTCAGAATGTTATACTGCCAAAGGGCTCTAACTTTGTTTTGCTGCACTGACTTATTTCAGGAAGGTCCTAAGCAAAGACTAAGTAAGCCATACAAGCAAAACCAGCTTTTCAGGAGGGTTGCTTACTGCCTTTACCGACACTGTTTTAAAATAAAAAAAATGCTGAAAACTGCAGTTTATTGTTTACTGCACCACTGTAACGACGTTGGTGAAAGTTAAACAGCGTGTATTTGCTATGCCAGCACATGGCTGCAAACTTGTTGCAAACTTGTTCGTGAAATTGAGTAGTTGTTAGTTGATAGAGCCTATTCAGCTATTTAGTTTTTGGAAGAAAATTACCTGTTGACTAAAGTAAAGTAATTTGCTACTCATTTTTCATGTACAACCTCTTACTAATTCGAAATTTTTGAGATTCTTTTTTGTTGCAGCAAATTAACATTTGTGACAAGAAAAAATTAGCTCTTGAAGCTTAGTTTTTGAAATTTTTAGGTTGGGTGTTAAAAGTTAACTTGTTTTCCCCTTAAGTCTTTATCAATAAAGTTATCTATGAATGTACTTTTGTCTCTTTGGTTCCCTTGGGGTTTTTTTCCTTTCCCTAAGCTCTCTAACTTATGTACAGTGACTAGCTATATTAACGGGTAGTTGATTTTACTTGTGCATTAAGCAAATGGAATTTACTAGTAGGACTTGAGTGCTCAGGGAAGCTTGGAGAACAATGTCATTCAGTCTTTGAAAGTGAGCAAACACAAATTGTTAGTGCTGTGCAACAGAAGAATTTTAGAATGTATTGATTTCCATTTTGACCTTTCTGACCAAATATAATTTTCTTTTATACATACCATTGTGAGAGAGTTAAAATACTACTTGTTATCGACATCCTTTTTTTTACTCGGCTAGTCTATTAAATAAATTGAGGCAAAATAAAATACATTGCTTACTAACACTAAATCTAAATGGAAAAAGCTTTTAAAGACAATGTGTAGAACTGGAGGTATTATGTGAGATTAACTTTCCTGCGGTTCATGTCACACACAGAGTTTGATACCTGTATTTCAGTTATCTTAACTTTATCACAGTGGTATTTAAAATAAAGACTGGTGTTTAACTTAGCATTGTTGAAATCTGCATTAAATTGTCATTCTTTATGGAAGGCTTTGATACTGAGCAACTGCAAGTGTACTCCAGTTGGTAATTATTTAATGTTTGAGAGCTTTATGGACTAAGACTACTCACTTGTGTTGCTAAAGGAATGCAATTTTGAATGATGGGGGGGGGGGGCGGGGAGTATAATTACAAGCCTTACTTGTCTTTTGTGCTGATTTGAAACACTAAACAGCAGTATCTTCCACTGATTAAGATAAGGCTTGCAGTTGCTCTCAGCATTTTGAAAATCAGAACATTGCTAGTGTTGTTTGAAGTCAGATGTCTTCTTTTTTGGTGATAATCTTAGTTAGAAACTGTTAGTAGTTGGTCCATGCCAATTTCTCAGTAGTAACCACATCATTATAGTAGCGCCTGCCTGCCCTCCTCAACTGCTGAATTAGCGAGTCTGGTGGGTGGCCACACGCTGATCAGCACAAATGAGCCGGGCAAGTGAGGAGGAGCAAGAGAAGCTCCTGTTAATGCTGCTAGTAAAGGGCATCTGAATCCATAGTTTATACTTAAGAAAGATGCACCTCTATTATAGTGGGAATACTTCCTGTGAATGTTTAGCCAGTCCCTCCCTTGTAATTACTGTTGCAATTTGTAGTAACTTCCAGTGGCCTGGAATAATTCTTATTTTCATAGGACTTCAGTTAAGACAATCCCATCCGTTAGCATTCCTTTGAAAAACAGATATGGTGACTCCACTGCCCTAAGAGTGGTTCCAAACTAAAGAGTTTCCTTTGATTCTTTTTCTTTCCCTCACTCCACTCAAATTTGTAGTTGCATTTTTTTTGTTATGGGGACAGAGTTTACCTTCAGGGAAGAGGGTTCTTTCATATCTCCCAATAGTAATATAAGTAAGCATAATTTGGCTTGATACAGCATGATACTTTTCCACTGAAAGATGAAAATCTACCCTGGACCTATTGCTTTTGTTATGCATTTAGTTACTTCTTGGTGAGGAAGGAAAAAAAACCAAACCCACCAACCTCAAGAAAAGGAAGAAAGATGAGTCTGTTTCCACTTGGTTGGAAACAGTTGATAGCAACAGTCACAACAGATAGGTCTTTGCTTGGATTATTTAGACACTAGTGTAGTAACAAGTTAGGAGCTACTAATCTATATTTGTCAGAGAGGCTAGTCCATTGTGTTGATCTGAAGTTTTTCCTTTGAAGAAGAAGAAAGGAAAAAGCTGCCTGAGAATTTATAGCCAGGACTGGCCCTGTCTCTGTGGCTTCCTGAATGTCCTGGTTTCAGCTGGGATAGAGTTAATTGTCTTCCTAGCAGTTGGTACAGTGCTATGTTTTGAGTTCAGTATGAGAAGAATGTTGATAACACTGGTATTTCAGTTGTTGCTAAGTAATGTTTAGTCTAAAGTCAAGGATTTTTCGCTTCTCATGCCCAGCCAGTGAGAAAGCTGGAGGAGCACAAGAAGTTGGCACAGGACAGAGCCAGGGCAGCTGACCCAAACTGGCCAACAGGGTATTCCATACCATGTGATGTCACATCTCGTAGATAAACTGGGCGGAATGGGGACGGGGGTATCACCGCTCGGAGGCTAACTGGGCATCAATCAGTGGGTGGTGAGCAATTGCACTGTGCATAATTTGTACATTCCAATCCTTTTATCATTACTGCTGTCACTTTATTAGTGTTATCATTATCATTATTAGTTTCTTCTTTTTATATTCTATTAAACTGTTCTTATCTCAACTCATGAGTTTTACTTCTTTTCCTGATTTTCTCCCCCATCCGACTGGGTAGCGGGGGAGTGAGTGACTGGCTGCGTGGTGCTTAGTTGCTGGCTGGGGTTAAACCACGATACTGAGCCATCCTTGATACCTCTTTAGGATGCTCATTTTGTTTGCCTTTGTTTTAGGTGATTACTGGTTTGTACTTAATCAAAGCAGGTACTTAAGTAGCCATCTCCAGCTGGCTGGCATCTTGAGTTCAAATTTTAGCTCTTTATTTTATGCACAAAGTTTTTCTGGAAGGCTTTTCCCCCTCTTACCATGTAGTGATATTAGTGCACAGTGAACTGTAGATGATGTGCAGCAGTAAAGATGGTAAGACATAAACAAAACAAGAAAAATGTAATAGGTCTTATGCTTTATTCATTCACATTTGTTTATGTTCATACCACCCAGGAACACCCAGAAAAAGGAAAACAGCTGCTCCTCAAAGGAAAGACAACAGCAAAACCACATCACTTCCTAAATAAGTGACTTTTCCGTAAGGTGCTAGCAGAATTTTTCATGCAATATACTTGACAAAGTACGATTCTGTCTCTTCACACTTCATTTCGGCTCCTCTGTCCACAATTTGGGATATTGTTTAATAAAACCATAGAATAATATTAATATGTTAATTTCACATCTATTACATATTTGTGTAGCAGTAGTACTTTGCTGTGGGGCAGTAAAGTACTAGGCAAAGTACACTAGAACAAAATGAAAGGATAGGTTGTCTTCTAAAGAAAAAAAAAAAAAAAAAGACCAAACAAGAAAACCAAACCAAACAACGGCAGACCTGATCGTTTCAGGGCCTTGAGTTTCCTTTGTGCATAAACTTTTTTTTTTTTTTTCCCCTTCCTTATCCTTTTTGCCCGTTCACCCACCTTTTCCGCTTTTCTCGTGTATGTTAATTTCTGGTATTTTTATAATCTGATTTGTTCTAACTGTTCTCAGTGAGACCATCAAATTATGGAAGAAAATGGAATTCCAAACCTGCACTGGGGGGAAATATGGAGCATAACCTGACAACCACTCTGGATCTGTGCTCTCTGTCTGGTGCTTCAGTGCTGATGCTGAGAAAAGCACAGAGTGTTAGACCCATAAAATGCACAAGGCTGCCAGTTTTGTTAATTTAAGCTTAATTATGGTAAAAGATGGGGAACCACTGACCTTTTAGATGAGTTTGGCTTAATGAGACCCTCATGCCTGATGTCTGTTTTCAGCCACTTTTAGCTAAACTAAAATTACTGCTTAGCAAAATTGGACTTTAGAAAGCCACTTTTCCTCACCTTTGCTTGTGAATGATGGTACAAAATAAGTAAGACTTGGTACTAAATTGGCTTGTGGCATTTAGAAAGGTTGAGGAAAAAAAGATGCTATTTGGGTATGTTCAATAGAAGTATGTATTTTTCACTTGGTTTTGAGTTTTATCTGCTGCTTAAATGTTTTGGAGAAGAGTCAATATAGTTTACGGCTGAAGTAGGTGAAACTGAGAATTGGGAACATTTTTGAGGTGTTACTTACCCCAGAAAATCTTTTTCCCTGTTCTTTCCAGCCAGGATGTGTGTGTGAAATGCAACCATAAGTATGGTTAAAAGTAATAGATTCAAGTGTGATCAGCTGGGATAGAGGCCTTTTTTCACAGAATTTTTATGGGTTTGAACTCGTATTCAGCACCTTATTTTAAAACAGGTTATTCATAAAATAGTTGCTGCAGTATCAAAATGTCTCCTCCAGTCCCTTTTTTTTTTTTCTTTAAATATTGAGCAAATATTAGCCTACATGGGAAAAAATACAAGGAAAGAATTGTCTTCAGGTGTGTCAGGCTTGAGAAACAGAACATTTTTCAAGCTCTTTCACTAACAATACAGTAACAGATCTGCATACAGCAGTGTCAAAATGTAAATGTGATTCAATTTGCCTCCCCCTTTCTTTGTCCTTAAATCTAATGATGCCAATTTTCAGTTATGGTCAAACTTCCTTGTTTGAAGATGGCAGAGGTCTATCATAAGTGCCAATTTGTGCTAGAAAATTTAATTTTTATAGGTTATGAAACGTGAGCTGCGTGGTAGGACAGTAAATGTAACATAATATATAATAGGATATTTAATTTGTTTTAACCATCTTAAAATCTATTTAAGTCTCCTGAGACATCCCAGAGCAGATCTAAAGGAGATCTTTTCTATCAGGCTTTCAGTGATTTAAACTTACATTTCCTGTCCATTACAGTTTTAACTGATAATAATATTACAGTTCAAATTCACAGGCATGTATAGACACTTGCATTTTTTTCTAATGAGACAGGTGATAAGCTTTGTAAGTATGAAAGACTTCAAACACCTTTTACTCACTGTTGCATGGTTTTATAGCTCTAATAGGAAAATGTATCTTGTACTCAGGCTCATGGAAGTTGATTAAAACATTATTTCAAGGGTGAAGTATGGTAGCCACTTTTAGCACCTTCTCTTCTTTTCCTGAAGCAACGAAGGTCCTTTTTAGACCCCAGTATAGAGAGGGATCACTGGGTGCACAAAGTCCAGTGCTTCACACTCACAGCCAGTCATCACAGCACTTGATTCTGTAAGGATTCATAGGAATATGTCCCTCTGGGTACCACAAGCTGGAAAACATTACTCCATGTTATATAGGAAAGATTTTTAGTACAGCGTGTTGCAGCCTTAAACAGCGACATGCTGCTGGCATTGCAGAGTGGATGACAGGCAAGGGAGAGGATCGCCTCCATGTTAGAACCCTTTGGTAGCAGGGTGGTAGATGTAAATGTTTGTAGGATAATAGCAAGATCATCATTATTGCCTACAATACTAAGGTATATTAACATACTTTCCTGCTCCTAATACATTGCTGGCTATATATAGAAATTGCATTAGTTATTTTCACTGGTGGCTCATTATCCTTAGGTGGTGAACCAGTATAGCTGATCCTTCTCTTCCTTCATTGTTTCAAGCAGAGGCCTGACTTGCAGCACTTTCTTACCATCCTTATTTTCTGTTATTTCTCATTCCATTGCAGTCACTTCAGTCTAGAAGTTCTTGCTCTTCTTCCTGTATGATAATTTGGTTCTCTATCATATTAGCAATACTTTAAATGCTTGTGTCAACAGCAAACTAAAACCTAGGGGTTTTTTAACCAAGGTAGAAAATAGAAATTCTAAACAAAGTAAACCCTTGAGGAACACCACTAGTAATGTTTTCTCCAGCCCAATAGTTTGCCATGAGATGTGATACTCATATGTTACCATTAACCAAAAAATGTCATTGAAGAAAAATAAGCCAGTATAACATGATTTACATTTGGAGAGATCTGGGTTGCGTTTTCATTCTGCTTTCTATTTATGTTCCAGTCATTGGTTACTCTTGGTTGCTCTTTCCCCTTAGAACAGTTGTTACAAGATACTGAAGAGTGCCGAGTTCATGTTAACAGGGCTTTTTCGAACACAGGTTCCACGTTTTTTCTCCAACCCAAGGCTGCTATCCCAGAAAGTCTTATTCATTGAGAATCTTTGTGCCTGAGCTTGCAATTTTGATGGATAACACATTTTTTTAGCGTTCTGGGATGGAAATTTTTTAAGCAGCCTCATTTCATTTTAGTAATGGATGTGGTAATTTTCAGTGCTTTGTCCTTGTTCCCATGAGGTATTTTGTCTCTGTCCTCATACACAGCATTATTCTTACAGGAAAAAATGATGCAAAAAGCTAATTTAATATTTGGTCTGTCCTCCTAATTTCTACCCCTTGTTGACACCAGTTCTTCATTTCTTGCTCTTTATTTCTTGTTGAGAAACCTTTTGCTTGACTGTGAGTTCCCATTTTCCTGGCCTAGTGGCAGTTTTCATTTAAGTTCTGTGGCGTGACCTCTAAGTGCCAGCTCTCTCTGCTGATCAGTCCCTTTTTCCATTCCTTGTAGGTTCTCAGCTTTCTCTTAATATCCTGCTTTGAGGTGCATTCTCATGCAGGTAGGTCTGTAGCCCTTTCCTGTCCCCTTTTTTCCTTTACTTGGATGGAAAGACTCAGATAGCATTTGATTTAAAGTAAATCCATGCCTTCCATACACTCAAATCCAATTGTGTATGTGTTTCATATATGTTTGGATGAATTTTTGGGTTATGGCCCAACAGGGAAAGGTGGGATTGCTCTTGAAATGTAAAGAAAACTGTTAGTTATTTTCGAGTTATGCAGCTGGTGAGGCCTGTACCCCCAGAAGGTTAAGGAAGTTTGAATTGCCTTTGGCAATTATTATATGTTGCATGGGCTGCTTACTTCCAGATGTTTTTTCTTCCTTCATGTAAAGCCATGGGAATTAAAGACTGGCATTTAAACTATCTGAATCAGAAATAGATTTCCCCCCCCCCCCCCCCGATGCTAGGGATGTTTATACAAATACAATCTGTTAGAAGGTCAATAATTTTGGAAATTTCCTGAAATCTTTCAAGGTTTCACTTTCTTTTTTTTTTTTTTCCCCAAAAAAAAGGTATGCTGATGTTTCTTTTCTCTTTGTGTTGAGAGAGAAATGTATTTGGCAGTTTTTCTTTTGAAAACCCAAATGCATGTGATGACAGTTCACTTGTCCCTTTCTCCAAGGGGTTGGGGAAGCTATTACCATGAATGCAAAGGCTGCTTTTTGGAGCCACAGTAATCACTTCTGAATCTTCATCAGGGATGAAAAAGATAAATTAATTAGTCAAGTGCTTGCAGTTTTAGAATACAGGGAAGTATTTATGTGTATGTGTCTGTCACTGAAACCACCTTTAGGAGGCTGTAGGCAGGACTCTGTGTATAAGCCTGCGCTTAAGTTTCTGTGAAGTAAGGTAGTGTGCGGATTTACAGTCTGTCAGCCACTTCGTGTGTACAATGCCATGAACACATTTGTACCATATGGCCAAGCCACAGAATTGCCCAGCTATTTGTGAAGGCAGTAATCTGTGCAGATGGACATGACTGAAACACTTGGGTCCAAAGAACTAGCAACAGGAACTTCACGTCTGGACTCAGATCCTTCTGATTAACAAAGCTACTGAGGATTTTTTTCTGGCTTCTGATATCAAAATGGGGTTCAGTGCTCTGCTGTGTTGATTTTGATAGTGTTAATCCTAGAGCTAATATAAATTTTAAATTATTCATTTATGAATTTCATTTAAACATAATTGGAACTCCTCAATGTGGTTTAATGGTGATGTATAATGCTTGTCTCTCTGTCAGTTCTTTTTATTTGGGAATAGCTATTTTCTTCACTGGGTCTGCCTGAAATTTCCAAAGTCCACCTCTCATATGTGTCTTAGTGCTTGATGGGGTGATAGCAAAAGAGAGATTTGTAAGTCTTTCACTGTGTTTATTAGCGAAGGCATCCTTCAGTATTTATGTTGCAAGATTTTTAAAGCATGGATAATAGTATATAGTGACTAAAAGCTTGAAAAACATATTAATGGATTGTTTATATTTTGTGTTATTCCTCTTTATTGTTTTCCTTTGCTTTAACAAGATTGAAACCAATTTAGTTTCTTTAGTAAATGTCTGAGCATGTTCTTCAAAATGAGCTTTCAACACTATAGAGGGGAATCTGGGAGTTATATCTTTAATCTGATGGCACTTTAAGTTGTTTGGTTTACTTTTTAACTTCATCATGGGTCGATGGGTGTTTCTGTAACATATGGCACTGTATGTTGAAAGTGGATGTTTACATCTGGTATGCATTGGAAGAGTAAGGTAGAGAGGATGAAGTTTTGGGCAAGTATGTGTTTCTTGGATGAAGGATAAAATGAGAATACTTTTATTTCCTCTTAGATTTGAAACATATCATTCTAGCAATGCCTTTGAAACTCTGCCAGCTTTGCCAACCATAACATTTATGGGATTTTGGACCTAAACTGAATTAGAAAACTGTTTTTAGTGGCAGAGAAAAAGGTTAGTGCATGAAAATAGCTAGGCCTATTATTGACTGCATGTGGTCAGTGGTTTGGCTGAATGTAGGTGGCTCTTTTCCTGTCACTGTTTTCAAGCATATGGCTTTGTTTGTGATGAATATAAAACTCTTTAAAAGTGAGTTCTACTGCAGTTCTTTTGCACAGTAGTCTTTTGCTATTTGGTAGTGATTATTTTGCTTTTGCCATTCATTTTCAATCTCATAGTAAAATAAAAACTTTTAAAATAAAGCTTAGGATTGCTGTTGACATAAAAACTAAGAGATTTGAAGAATGTGGTCATCTGTGTATAGCAGCTGCTTCTGTCAGTAATCTTTTATAAAAGGATGCATGTACTATGTTTTTGATTCTTTATTGTAGTTAATGCTGGGATTGTTTGTAGTGAGCAGAAACTCCTTTTATATGTGCACACATTTTGTTTAATTAGTACTTTTGTGAAAATCTCTAATACTGAATTATAACTTCCCTTTATTTCATGTTTTCAGTCTTGAAAGTAACATTTATAGCAGTTTTTCCCAAGGTCAACTTCAGATTTGGCATTTTTTTTCCCCATTGTGTAGAAGACAGCTTGAAATTAACCTAGTGTTTTGTTTTCTTCTTTGGGTGTAGTATACAAGGTGCTACCTCAGAGCTCAGGGAATAGCAAATTTTCTAGCTCCTGCTGCAGAGAGAGTGCTTAAGGGCACAACAGCTTCTGTTTAGCTTTAACTTAAACAGTGTTACCCTATTTATATCTTTTAAAAAAATCTGGGTGATAGAGATGTAAATTGTGCGGATTGTGAATTGTGTAGATTGTCTGGTGTTTTCTGTGTAGAAAATTCTAGTGAATCTTGTTTTAGCAGCTATCAGATGCAAGAGCTGGTTTCATTCAGCTGACAGCAAAGTCCATTTGGCTCTGCAAGTTGCTCAGAACTGCAGTAAGAATTAGGGGGCATCAAGCACTTCATGAGTTGGTTCCATTGCTGTAAAGTATTTAAAAACAAAGCAAAACTGTTTACAGTTTCCCCATGTTTGGGGAAAAAAGAATTTATAGAGTTATCCAATTTTTAGAGTAACTGTAAAAAAAAAAAAAAGTAAATAAATGACAAGATAACTTGTAGAGCTGCTTAATAAATTTCTTAGTCAGTCCTTAAAGAAGTGCATCCTGGTCCCACAGACCAGACACAAGGAAAATCGCTGTTGCACAAGGGAGGCTACTTGTGTGATCACATCTTGCAGACTTTTAAGAACTTCATTTGTTACCAACATAAAAAAATTATACAATACTATTTATGTCATAACATGTACTTTTAAAATTCTTAAAACGTTAAAAAAGAATTTCTAGAAGCTGTAACTAATTATTACAATTATAGGTTAGTGCTTACTGTAATATCTTCCTACAATGTAACATAGCAATATAACCTATAGGTTATTAAGAAATTTCTTTTCTAATTTAAACTAGGTCTTTTGAATTGTATTATGAAGACAGAGCTGTTGTTCCTAAGCATGCTTGGTGAAAGACTGTCACTAAGCAAGAAGTGTTATGCATGCATTTGTAAGTCTCATTGCAACACAATCTTAAGTAAGGTGGATATAAGCATTGCATCCTCAAATGTGTTTTCTTTTTTTTTAAATTAATTTGAATTTGAATGAATTTGGGGTCATGCAAAACACCCTCAATAACAGTAAGCTATGTAATGTGTTTTGTTTGGGGTTTGTTGTTTGTTTTTGGTTTTTTTTTCTAGTTCTGATGTAGGACCAGGAAACTGCTTGATATTTTTGACAGTAGTAATTGTCACAATTCAGGAATGCTCTATCTTGAGAGATCTCGTGTTTAAACATACTGCCTAACTGATAACTGTTCCTCATCAAAAAGATTTGAAATAAGATGATGATGGGGATTATTAGTATCAGTTCTCAACATGGATTGACAGAACAGTATCTTAAGAGAAAAACAGCACAGCTAACTGATGACCTTTGTTTTTGATTTATGTGAGATATTTTTGTGGTCTTGTTTGTGAAAATAGTTATATTAACGATTCTCAATTCCTTCTGTTTGGATTGTAGAGGTTGGAGACCTGAGGGAGCTGCAAACACTGGACATTTCAACCAATCGTTTGATAACGTTACCTGAAAGGCTACATATGTGCCTTTCACTGCAGTACTTGACCGCAGACCGAAACCACCTGTGGTATGTTCCCCGCCACCTGTGCCAACTACCAAGCCTCAATGAGCTCTCCATGGCTGGAAACCGCCTTGCATTTTTGCCACTTGGTGAGTCACCACTGTCATTGGGCAGGGGGTAGGTCAGAGAAGAGACAGGAAAATAAACCTTCTGTCCCAAAAGAAAAGGAAACAAACAAACAAACAAAACCCAAACAAACAAAACAAAACAAACAAAAAAAAATAATAATAAAGAAGAAAAAACCCAAAAACTGAAAACCCACAACAAGTGTTTTTCTTTGGTGGTCCCTACAAACTCTGTTTATGGAGTTGTCACAGTGATCATATAGTTGGAAAATATGTTGATAACAACAAAAAAAAAAAGCAGGTTAAGGTTTCATGTCTGTTTTAAAGCATAGGTCAGCTATCAAATTTGCTTTATTTTTAGCTAACTGAGGGGGAAAAAAGTTTAAATGATGTTGTGTTTAAATACAGTACTATGTAATCTGACTTCTACCACTTTGGGTAATGATCTGTTTCTGTTTGCTGGATCTGATGATTTAACTAAGATTCTTCAGCTAATGTCTAAAACTTGCTATGGAATCCCAGTGACTCCACATAAATTATTTTTCATCATTAGGAATGTCAGTACTGCAAAATCTAGCAAAGGTTTAGTTTGTGCTGTGTATAGGCATCCATCAAAACTTCCACAGTAGTAGCCCAGGAAAGAATTTATCTGCCACCTTCTCAACCCTTTCAAAGTTTGGAAGTGCTGAACCAGGCCTTCAAGAGTAGGAGGTGCAGTCAGCGTGTGGTGGTTTGTTGTGGGAAGTAGTTGTGTTGTCAGTAAGTGTGGACTGTGTATTCTGTTCATGAAAAGCAAGTCCTCTTCCCTGCGTTTGTTACTTCTTAGCCCTGCCAGGGGCTAATCTCTGCTGGAATACAGACACACATGCAGGATCTGTCATGTCATTTGAATAGCCATTAATAGTTCTTCTAGAATACAATCAGAGTTCAGTGTTAATTAAGTGCAGATGAAGTTATGATAATCACATTGAAAAGAAGCTGAAAATTGAGGTGGCTAAAAATGAGATTATAATTTCTAAATTAATTACATTGTATGCCTTTAACTTAATTTTTTCAGTGCTAGCAATTTAGTCTTTAAAGAAGTTTATGATCTTTCTGATTTTCTTAGCACCTTAGTTTATGTTACTGGAAAGTAAGTGTAAATAATGTCTCCAGACATAGTGTTTTAGTTACGTTCCAACATATGTCATTATATAAATGAGAAAATGAGTTCCAGGATGCATCATCCAGATTCCACAGTACTAACTAAAACAAGCAAAATAACTTCCCCTATTTTGGCAAATATTTCTAACTCCATTTCATGAGACAGGAAGTTGAATCTTTTTAATTTTGCCAAAGTAAGATGCTGTTCAGTAAGATGAGGTGTGAAATATTAAAGGATAACAGTTTTTGCTACTTTTGCGCTAGTAGCTTATCTGTGAGCAAGCTATGACCTGGATGAGCTGTAGATCTGCAGAAGTGTTTTAAGTTCAAAAGAAGGAAATAAATCTCTAATATAATGACACACCTTCTTTTTTCTTTATTTTTAGACTCAAATTCAAAACATTCAAAAGGAACTTTTAAAATAACGGGAAACATCAAAGACTGTCAATTGACCTTGTTCAGTAGTTCTTAATAGTGACTCACTGGTGAACATTTGGAGATAATTTGCTATCTGTGGATATGAAACTGAATCATAAATCCTAGAGTTCAGAGGAAAAGCAGCACAGTATAAATGTAAATGTTTAATCCTTCCTCAGAAGAATCAGACGGCTTCAGAGTGGTCAAGATGTGATGAAATAAAGTAGAAGATAGAGTTAGTGCATTGAAAAAGAGAAAGATTAAATTTACCATCTGTTGTATGGGAAAATATTTTTCTTGGAGTTTTACTGAAGTTAAGGCATAATTGTAGCATTATTTCTGCTAGCTGCACATGTTGTCTAATGATTGTTTTGTGTGTATTCTTACATCCAACTTCACTTTACTAGTTAATGACTGAGTAAGGACATTAAATAACAGCGAAAGATACTGTAGAAATATCTACAAGTGATATTCAAGCAAGATTTGTCAAACGATTTTTTTCAGTTAGGGGGCTGAGTTGAAAAGCAGACAATTTATTCATCTCCTGACAGAATGTGTTTTTTTTTCTCTTTTTTATTAGACATGTCCTTGTTAGAAGAAATATGTTTGGAACATATTGCTTAATGCTTTTTAATGTGTGATTTACTTCATTTATTCCATATGGTGGTTGACATCTACTATGCCAAGGAACCCATTCTTCCTCATCTAAGTATGTCCCTTGTAGCTGCCAGTAGAGCCTCTTGTTAAGTGTTACGGCAATCTGCATTTTCCTGTTCCTAGATTGATAGGTGTGAGATTTATTTCAGCAGCACACAGTACTTTCACAGCACTGCTGGAAGGGTACTATGTAGTTTTTTGTCCTGTGCATTCTTTTAAGTTTGTGGGCACATGTGTCGTAAGAAAAAAGTGTAACACTATTAACCAGTTTTACAAAATACAATAAAAATACCTGATCCCACCTTGACTTTCAGAACTGGTATATAAAGAAGCAGATGGGTAAACAATAATGAATTAGTCATTTGTTCTGCAGAATACACTTAATTCTTGGATATGCCAGTAATTTTCAGCTGTTGAATATCCAAAGAAACAAGACTGCATGGATCCAAGCCTTTGGGCCTTCCTAATAAATTTATTTTTTAAAAAAGCCCAAATTGTATGTGTAACTTGAACTGGAAACTGCATCCTGGACAGTCCTGTTACTGTCAGGGTAGCTTTCATGCTGCCCTAATAAATGGTCTTAGGAATTCTGTTCTTGAATGGTAGATAGAACTACTGATCATTTTATGTCAATCTACTTACAATATGAATTATCCTTTGACAGAAATTTAGCTTTAATATTTTACCATTAGCAAATGCTCCAATGCCTGAAAACAAATTCCAGTGCAAGCAGAAATTTGAATCTGATTATATTGCAAAAGTAAAAATTATTTATGTAATAAAGTACAAATATAATTAAATTGGCCATAAATTCTCAAGTGTACTGGCAGTACAGGGGATGTTATGACAGCAAATATTCAGTGTTATATCACTTTATTGAGGGTTTATGTGCACTTTTTGTTTAGAAAATGGGTCTAGTAATTATCACTGCACAGTAAACAAAGGTCTTATTCTACCTCGGTATATGCTGCTTTTGTGTCCTTGCCCTCACAGTATGGTTAAAAGAGCATCAGTGCAGACACACAAGTGCTTTTGTTCCATCTTCAGCCATGTGGAATGCATATGCCAGGGCCCTGAGGTTAAAAAAAAAGAGAAAAAAGAAAAAAAAACTGGGAAAAAAAAAAAAGAAAAAAAAAAAAAGGAAAAATAGAATTGGGGTTTGTTCAGGACTCATGGCATTTGGTCATTTCTGGGAGAAAGGTCTTTGATCTGGGAGCCTGGAAGGAGGAAAGTGGAAATGTTTTAGACACAGTACAGTGCTTGCAAAAGCCACATGAAAACATTCTTTGTAGCTTTAGCCTTTTCAAAGATGGACAGCTTCCTTATTTTATAAAGTTCTTCAGAAACATGTTTTTTAGAGAACTGTTAACAATATTTGTTGACTGATATAAGACATAAAAATTAATGTGGATGGGTTACAAAGAGCTTTTTAAAGTGATGATTTATTTAAATTTAAACTTTATGGATAGTGTTTGAAACTGGAAAAAAAATCTTTTGGGGACTAGAAGATGCTTGGTTATTTAATGCAAAGAAACTATATCAAAGGAACATTTATAGTTACAGGCTATTTGGCTTTGGCTATTGAATTTTTCCCACTGAGATATTTTGTCTAACATCCAAAAATTTGCTTTAATTACCTAGGAAATGCAGTCAACTCAGAACTTAGAATCTAAACATAGCATAAGATAAAGACAGAGGGAAGAGATGAGATGCAGCCTAACTCCCCCCTCAATGCATATGAAAAGAACAGCTTTAGGGCTTTTTTTGACTTGCCTGATTTTCAGCACATTTGCATACATCTGTGTAGAATTGAACAAGATGAGCCTCTCTTAAAAATTTTCTTCCATTCTCTAAATTAATAAGTTAAACAGTAGCACATTCAAGCTAGTCCAGCAACCCATAGTTTTCTGCTCCTCTTATTGTAATTGGCTTCTGCAACATGAGGCAATATTCTCTAAGTGTTAGGTGTGCCCTGCACGTGCTATCTGCTTTAAATTTTATTGGCTGATTCTTTTCCAGCCTTACAATATTTTATGATGGTATAGTGCCTCACTATTGCAATGTTTTTATTCGTTGTAGGATAACAATGTTTTTGTTTCATCTAAAAATATCCCAGAACTTTACTAAACTATTTTCAGCCCTGCAATACTGAGCCAAAATAAACCATCTTTGAGGTGTTAGCTCATAACTATGTACAGCAGCATCTCACAGCAGTGCCTACCGGTCAGCAGAGATATTTGTACTTGCTTCTTGCAGCAGGACAGTTGATGGATGCAGCAGATAACTCTGCAAACTAGAATGTCTTTGGGACAGGGTCAAAGAAGCATGTGATGGCTGAACATGTCCCCTGATGTCCAGTAACTCCAGTTTGGACAAAGTCCAGATTATGGTCCCTGAAACCTCCATAGACTGTTGCAGGGCAAGGGCCTGTATTAAAAGAAAAAAAAGCAAAACTCAGTTTTTCTATGTTAACATTTTTATTTCAGAAAAGCAATCTATTTGTTTTCTGTTGGTATCATCACTTGTTCTTTATATCAAAGATTTGATAATGTGACATCCTCTGAAGCTGCTCCTCAGAGTGAGCTTTTAAGGTTTCTGGTGCTTACAGCTGCCATTCAAGTGGGTGACAGCGGAAGACATTCAGTATATTTTAAGATGGCCAAATGTTTGGGGAGGGATCACTCAAAATATCATTTGCTTTATCTGCACTAAGTGGTGTCCAGAGCTCTTGCGTACAATAAAACTATTCAATAATGAAGAAGGGACTGTATTACCTATAGTCATAGTAGGGAATGATGAGATCATTATTCCAAATAGAATTTCTGAATAGAACTATCATGGAAATTGTTTTAATTTTTATTCTGCTCTTGGCCATGATTACAAAAGGGACAAAAGCTATGCTAATTTCTCTGGGTATCCTTATGTTTATGCCAACCAAGGTAATTGACAGTTGATAAAGATGGGAAGTTGGAATTAGTCGATATTAGTACCATCTTGCAAAGTGGCTGATTCAGCCAAATGCTTGTTTATCTTGCTTAGTTTCTATAACATGCCCATAAAAATTTAAGAAGCTGGGAGGCATACAGGTTTATTTTTTTATTTTTTCATAATGCAATTCGTCTGGGTTGCAGCTATCCCTTCCCAAGCAGAGAGGCTTTCAAACGTTGTTCACTTAGTTTGTGCTTTGTATTAAATGCATATGTCTTTTCCTAACCCAGTATCTTGAACAGCATAAGAGCTACAGATGAAATGGCCTGCCCAGATGATCCTACATGTCATCTTTCTTGCCAGTTCAAAACTTTTTTAGACTGTTCTTTTCAGTTCACTCTTTGGTTTGTCTTTTTAAATGTCTCACATTAGCATGTTTTCCACTTCTTTTGATAGCAGACAGTTTTACCACTGACTAGATCTTGCTGATAAGCAAAATTTTGTTTCCAAGAATTCTTCCTAGAAACTAAATTTTCCCTTTTTTAATTTTGCTCCATTTTTCCACTTTAATTTTCTAAACAAAATAATATTCCATACCTATATGCTCCTATCTGGAGGTATGTTAATATATTTCTAGTCCATGAAGGTATTGCTTGAACATGCTGTACTTGCTTCTTTTGACTGCCAGCCATGAATATCTTAACAGAAATAATGTAAGCAGTACACCTTCAGATGTATTGATCATTTACTTGTAGCCACAACTTTTGTTGTATAATATTCTGCAGTTTAATGCTTGTATATTTTCTTGTGTTCTGTAAACTACTGCATCACACAGACTTGTTTCTGAATGATTACTGTTTGTATTTGGTTATGGCTAATGTAATCAAACATCTCCTCTTGGAGAAAAGCAAGTGTAGGACAGACCACATTCTTGTTTATGTCTTTACCACTTTACCAAAGATAGTGAAGCTGCGATTTCAGTGACATGAGGCCAGTTAATGAAAGCAGGTTTGACCTTATGAACTTGAAGTATGCATTGTAGATTTGAAATCCATTGTCCCTTTGATTCTTCAGACTGACTTCGGAGTTTATCAATGTTAAAATTTAATTATTTATAATGGGATTTTCAGAGCTACTGAAAAGGGCTTTTGTTTTGTTTTAGTAATTTTCAATGCTATTTTCTAAACAGCTTTTCAGCTCATCCATAATAAAACCATTGGCTGAAATTTTACAACTGAGAAGTACTATTTATGTTTGCTTACATTGAGTCTGATTTAGCTTATTTATAATTAAAGAGAATTGCTTTGCTTATAATTGTCACTGTCATCCCTTCTCCCCCTGACTTTTCTTGTTTTCTAAACCCAGATTTAGGTCGTTCTCGGGAGCTGCAATATGTTTATGTGGATAACAATATTCATCTGAAAGGCCTCCCATCTTATCTGTATAATAAAGTCATTGGTTGCAGTGGGTAGGTATGAATTAATTCAGATGTCTTGCATACCTGTTCTTTGTAAAATTTCTCATAAATATCTTCCTGTATGATATATCTGATTTGTGTGTGTGTGTGTGTGATTGACTCAGAACTGATGTTACTTTGAGGATATTACTGCAACTCCCAGTTCTGTTTTATTTTTGTAATAAATCTCTGTGTTAATTGCTGACTTTCAATATTTTAGTATTAAGCTGTGACGGACAGTGCAGTTATTCTGAAGGCATTTGTAATGAATGATAACGTAAGGCCTAAAGCTGAATCCTAGCTGCATTTAAAAGTTGGCCAAAAATGTAGGCTTCACAGAATTTCCAGAACTAAAGAATGAACAAAATATTTTTTAATGTGTTGCAGCATCTATCTAGTTCATAAGTTCTCACATTTCTGTAAGTTGTGGGCCATAACATATATCTTGGAATGTCACGTGCAGCTCCTTCATTCATTTTACATCCCAGTATCAGCTTCTTGTAGGTCTTGGTACCTACTAACTAAAATAAGTAACTTTTTTAGGAATTATGGATTGACAGGTATATTTTTGTGTGGATTTTCAAAATATCCTAGGCTGTGTCATGTTTGTGGTTAGGATGTGAGAAAAAAGTAGTCTGTCTAGGACACTACCTTAATTCTTTCTGCACTGACACTAGCATAAATCAGGATCAGCACCACTGATGAACAGAGCCTTACTGGTGTAACACTGATCAGAAGAGGATTGTCCCCATTACCATCTAATTATAAATTTCTGGTATGCTCACTCTCAGCAAATCTTGCATTAAATATAAATTCCCTCTCTACAGCCTGTGCTCTACTGCAATATGTGAGATGCTGAGTCTTGGCATTTTAAGGTTTTCCTAATATTCCTATGTCAGCTGGTTGTATGATATTTAAATACTTGGAATTGGATTATAATTCTGCTGAACTGTATGCAGTCTCAAGCTTCTACTAATTTTGTTTTTCAAGAAAAATAATTTCTAGCCTTTGTTCTTTCAGAACTGATTGTAAAATGTAACACAGACATTAAACTGACCCTAAAGGTAATTGAACTGTATTGATTGTGACCAAAACCACTAGTAACAATGCAGGAAGTGTTCCAACAAGTTTGGTCCACCTGTCCTGCTTATTTCAGGTGATTTTAAACAACCATGGCTTCATTTTTTTTAATGTTTTAAGTCCTTATTTTATACTCAGTCAAAATAATTTTATCTTTGCACTGACCTTTTGTAAAGACATTACCAGTTCTTTTTGCTGTCATTACATGTACACTGCTGGTGAGCAGAGCTGCTAGTATCTCTGATGGAGAGTAGTATAAATCTAGTATAAAAGAGACCAAAAAATTTGCAAGTGTTGCAATGAAATTAATTCTTGTAATGCTTCTGTGGAATTAAAAAAATTATAATTTTTTCCCCTCAATAATAAAGAATAAAAAGAAATTATTCTTAGTAAGCAAAATAATATTTGTATTTGTGTACCAAACAGATACTTGTCTTTATGTTGTGAAGCCATCTTGAAACTTCATAGATTATTTTTAAGGAAAATTTTCAACATAGGAAGAGTAGTTATATATATATATATATTATTACGAAACCAAAGGTTTTATTTGGTAACGTGCTGAGTGACGTTAAAATCATGCGATAATGGTCATGTGAAGAATTTCTGTGTTCTTTCCAAGAAAGCATTAGTAACCAGTGCAAGGTTTTTATGGGTCAGGTGAGAGCTGAAGATCCAGGCTTTAGTGCTCTGTCTGGTCATCCACTGGAGAATAAAATCTGATATGCTGCTGTTACTAACATAAAGCTAGATTTCTGCAAATAGAATATAAATTGCATTGTGTAAGTAATGAATCTTTGTCTGGGAATCCTGTAGTCAGAGTGACTGAAAAAGTCTTTTATGTAAGAGGTGATGATCTCAGCACTCAAAATAAATTTTGATGTTATTTTTTGCAGATTGGATTTCATAGTCTCCAGCTAGGTATCTGTCAGTCTTGTTAAAGGCAGCCAATAGGTGGTTACAGCTTTTTTTCCCCAGTTAGTTATTCACCAGCGTTCTTCTGCAGCTCCATTTTTTCCAGCTAGTTAGACCATCGTCTATTCCACTTTTTAACCTCTATGGATTTTGTGTGGGGTTTTTGCAATTCTTTGTTCCTGCACCCAGTATTACCCATAGGTTGAGATTCATTCCCTAATCCATCCTGATTTAAGGGAGTATGTCTCTTAGATTATTCCTCTTGATGGTCTGTTTTCCTTGTTTACTTTGGTTTTCAGTGTTGTGGTCTGGCATTAATAGCCTCACTCTTTACGTAAAGTAGACCAAATGGCCCAGCTCTGAACTGCAGAAAATTTAGTGAGTTTATGGGTGTGTCTTCTAGCTAGGTTAAGGGGTTAATCAGCTTGAAAATACAACATTCTAGATTTATTTGTTGTGATAGCTAACTCATTGGATATGGATTGCTGGGGAATGGATTGTTGGAATATTGGATCTCTGAATTCCCAATTATATTTTAACCTCATTAATGGTTTGTGGGAAAGCATTAAATATTTAACAAGAGGCTTATTGACTTGCTGTTTGATGCTACTCTTTTTTGCTTGTTTCTCTGGGCTGTTTTTCCTTTAATCAGAAGAGATGAGATTCTTTGTTATCAGAGAAGTACTGTAAGATTTCTTTCACGACTGATAAGGTCAAGTGTAGTTACCTCAGTTTTAGGTCCAATATCTGGGATGGCTGACAAATTTGTGTTTCTGTTCCATTTGTTAGGACTGGCCCTAACAAGTTGCTCTTGGCTTCAAATTTAAGCTGTCATAAACAATTCCAATTCCCTTGTTGACTTCTCCAACCTCTTAGTAGAATTTTCCTATCCGTGTCTCTTTGGTATGATAGTTTGCAACAGGGATCATGTAAAGAGTTGTTATTTTTACTACAAGCTGAGTTTCTCTCCTTGGATCCAAATAACCTTCCTTTTCCATAGATGATTTGGGAAGGGCAAGGCTAGTAGACATGCTAGGGTATCTTCCCACTACAGCTTAGGATGTTCTTTTTATTTTTCCTTCACCTACCCCCCCCCCCCCCCCGCCCCACCCACCAAGGGAACTCTGTGGGTGGGGAAAGGTATAGTACAGAATCACACAGTGGCACTTAAATTATATTTTTTGGTGGTTGTAGTTTGCCTCACATATTGTAGTTGAGAAATCCATTACCATTCTGAACTGGTTGATCCAAGATACAGGAAGCCAACTGTTAGGTCTATGAAACTGCTCCCCTATATAAAATATTCAGTAATAATGGCATTCAGAGCCTAAAAGAGATTAGCACGTTGGTACAGTAAGGGACACATTGTGCACTTGGTTCACCTCCTTGGGATTGTGTTCTCATTTCTCCAGCTTTTGAATGTTATTTGATAAGTAAAGACCTCCAGATGTGCCATGACTAGCACATCACAGAAGGTGGTAATCTATAGAAAATGTGTGTCAACACAGAATTGTAGAATAGTTTGGGTTGGAAGGGACCTCTAAAGGTCATCTAGTCCAGCCCCAACATATATTGCACTCTGCAAGAAATCCTTGAAGGGTGCTGCACTGAACAACAGTATCAGGCATACTTTGGGTTGGTCATCTGGGTTTTCCCATAAAGTTACTTTTTTTTGTTTGTTTGTTTTTTTAACCACTTCCTAAATGTCTTGTGTCCTTCTAGTTGTGGTTCTCCAATTCAAGTTTCAGAGGTGAAACTGCTCTCTTTTTCATCGGGCCAGTTAACTGTGTTCCTGCCAGCAGAGGTGAAATCTATAGGGACAGAAACAGATCATGTGCTACCTTTGCAAGAACTGGCCATGAGGACCCTCTATAACACCTACTACAGGTTTTTAAAAGGTATGAAATTTCTGCATTCTTCAGATCACAGAAAGAGTGGAAGTCCTTTTCTGGCAATGATAGGAACATTTCAAATAGGTCTTCAAAGAGCTGGACAAGGATTAATATTTTAAAAGATTTATTTAATAAAATTATGTTTGAAATGCTGTATTAGAACAAATATAAAAAATATCAAGAAACAGAGATCCAAAGACTATTTCTAAGGTCGAGTGGTACTTAAAATGGTTTCTTTCTTGAGGACTATATAAAAACGGACACTTTTTGCAGGAGAAACTCTTTAATGGAAATAGGAGATGAGAAATACAGTTCCTGAGGCAAGATTAGATGCATCAGCCAACAATGCAACTTCTTGCCAGGCAGCACACTCCTAAACTGGCAGACTTGTTATACATAAGGCAAAAGAAATGCTAGCAGCCCTTGGCCATTTCAGTACAGTGTGACAGCTGAGCTGTTTTAGTTCTGCCCCAATTCAGGCTCTTTGCTGTAAAGTGGCCCTTGGCTCATCTGGTTATGCATCATGCAATCACATGAGTTAGCAATATCTGATGATAACCTGCAGATTCAGATTTTGTCAGATTTAGATGTATTGTGACTCCCTCCTATTTAGGGCATCTTGGGAATTTGTCAGCTTTAGAGGTGAAAGTAGAAAGCAGAAGGGTGAAGAGATACAATGGAAAGGTTAGGGGGTTTATGATAAGGGGTCACTAGTACCATGGCCACTGGAGTAAATCATAACTGCTGAACTATTGCTTTGCCAGGAAAAGCGTACGAGGAGATCTGCAGCAAATACGCTGTAAAGAAGCTTCATGTTGAGGGGTGGGATAACCATACAAGCCTATGTTCACAGGAAACAGCACTGCTTTATGGAGAATGTATTTACTGATATAAAGAACATATTAATTGACCCATTTGCGGGTGTGTATTTTTTATATTTCTGCATATGGTGGGGAGAGGGGAGGTTTTTAGTTTAGTATCAGGTTATCAGCTACACCAAAATTACACGATGATGAATGATATTTCATTTTGATTTGCAAAATTCTAGTCTTTGAAAAGGAGTTTGAGAACATCAGGTACAAGATCTTTTACATAACCAGTAACTACTTTTCTCACCAGGTTGTGACTTGCACAATAATTTCTGGAATATGACTCTGTGAATGTGGTTCCTGAAGATGCTGGTGAAATTTGGTTGGGGAATAGCAAGATAGCATTGCAAAATCAGTTTAAGACATGGTTCATAGATGGTTTATACAAGGCTGTGAGGGTTATATCTAGTTGCAGCCAAGGTGCAGAACCTGAAAAAGATGGTGAAACTTTTTTTTCCACTATCTTGTCTACTTCTAGTTTGCCACACTGTACTATGTAGTCTTTTTATATATTTATATATACATAAACACACACACATAAATATCTTATTTTGAGTGACCTTATTAAAGACTACGTGCATTACCACTGGCAACACCCACATTTCAGTGAGGCAGGAGTAATGCATAGTTCAGACAGGTGTAAGATAATGGTGTGCTGAGGAAGCAGGTGGCACATAAGATTAAAGTAACAGATTTGATCTATCACTGCCTTAAATTTGCAGTTCCAAGGGTGCTGTTAAATACTTGGCGGCTGCTAGGTAAGTATGACAGAAGCGACTGGACTACTTTTCCTCCATCTTTGCTTGGCTACAGAATGTGACCTTTTCTTTCTGACGCAAGCGTACTATTCATCATGCTTGTCATCTCAATTGAGGCTGTTCTGGTACATTGTGTATGGGGTTAAACCTTACAGTGTTTGAAAGCTGAAACTAGTGTGATATTGTGAAACTGATTTATCAAGTACTGTGTCTTGTCTTGATTACTCAGCACCTAAACTCATTCACCTGTCTTGGCCATCTCTCACTTTCTAGATGGAGGTTAGGATGTTGGTTTTAATTTAAAAAGCACTACATGGCTTGGGCCAAGCCTGAGAAGATGATTGCTCTTTCCCATGAAATGACCCTGGAGTCCCATTTGGTGAAAAGGATGGCATCTTGTAAACTGTGGGGGCACGCTTAAGAGATGATGAATGTATTGATCTTTTTAGAGGGGTCTCTTTGGTTGGACCTGTGAGAATTATGCTGGGCTGGATTGTATTTCAAGTAATTCTAAATATTTCAGATCCCTTTTTGCTGATGGTGGAGTTTGGGCTTTTTAGTGAGCTTAGCTATTCTGCTGGATTGGTTGCTGAAATATTTTAATAAAATACTGTTGATGTCCTTTTTCAGAATTTTATATTGTTATTAATTACTAAACATCTGTCTAGATCATCTTTGTGTCTAAAAATGCTTTGTGATGTATTACTGTTTTTTATTATTTGCTTGAGCTATAACATTTTCACCTGGGTATTTAGGCCCAGTTAATCTTACGCCCACAGATGTTAAATTTATACATTTAACTTTTTGAGCTTATACATGGAAAGCACCATGCGCTTCACCCTAATTGTGGTTCTCTTGACAAAGTCTTAAGAATGTGAGACAGCTGATTTTCTGAATTGTTCATGGATCATGCTTGTTGTGTTTGACTTCATCATGCAATTGTTTTGTTACAAACCTTTTTTGTTTCTTTTCTCTAGATTTGAATTTTCTGACTCCAATCTCCCTACCCAAAAGCCTCTTGGAATTGCTGCACTGTCCCTTGGGACACTGCCACCGCTGCAGCCAGCCTATGTTTACCATTGTCTACCCAAAGCTCTTTCCCTTGAGGGAAACTCCAATGGCAGGATTGCATCAAGGGTAATTATACAGGAAATTACACTGGGGTTTCATTTAGAAAGAAAAACACCTTATGGAACAAAGCATATTCTTAAGGATTTTTTTTTATTAACTTAGAAGCCTTTCAGATCTAAAGCCCCTCTCCTATGCTTGCATATAAAAGTTGGCAAATCTTATAAATATAAGACAACCAGCATACTGCTGTGTTGTGGTTTAACCCCAGCCAGCAACTAAGCACCACACAGCTGCTCACTCACTTCTGCCATGGCAGGATAGGGGAGAGAATCAGAAGAGTAGAAGTGAGAACTTCTGGGTTGAGATGAAGACAATTTCATAGGTAAAGCAAAAGCTGTGTGTGCAAGCAAAGCAAAACAAGGAATTCATTCACACTTCCCGTTGGCAGGCAGGTGTTCAGGCATCTCCAGGAAAGCAGGGCTCCATCATGCATAACGGTTACTTGGGAAGACAAACACCATCACTCCGAACATCCTCCCCTTCCTTCCCCCAGCTTTATATGCTGAGCATGATGTTGTATGGTATGGGATTTCCCTTGGGTCAGTTGGGGTCAGCTGTCCCAGCTGTGTCTCCTTCCAACTTCTTGTGCACCCCCAGCCTCCTCACTGGTGGGGTGGTGTGAGAAGCAGAAAAGGCCTTGACTCTGTGTAAGCACTGCTCTGTGTATGCAGTAACTAAAACATCCCTGTGTTATCAACACTGTTTTCAGCACAGATCCAAAACATAACCCCATACTAGCTACTATGAAGAAAAGTAACTCTATCCCAGCTAAAACCAGCATATGCTGTTAGACTGTTTAACAAGGGCTATTACACTTGCCTCTCTCAGACTGCTGTAAGATAGTGAAGTGTTTTGATATGATAGGATTGACTTGTTTGTGGTAGTGCAGCACATGCATGGCACTTCTGTGCCTTAGGAAGGAAATACTACCTAACACCAATACTTCCCCTGATGGTCTCAACCCCAACTTCAGGAGAATGCCGCCACCAAATAAAAGTGCTGCAGGATTAAAGGCAGAAAAAAAATCTTTAAAGCCGGAGCTTAATCAAAATGTTCTGTAGTAAAATACTCTTGTTATTCTTTCCACACTAATTAATTTGAGATATGCTGTGGAAACATTCTGCTTTGTAACATACATTTCATAGCAATACATCTTTTTAAAAATATTTCAGTTTTTATGGTTGTAGCAGTTGTGACTGTGTCTGCAGGATTCACAAGTCAAGTAGACAAGCCTACACAGACTTCCTGACTTCGACAGTACAGTCATAGAAGGGACTTAAAACTGGGATACAGTTCAGGGAATAGTGCTATCATGTAGATGAAGATTCATAATACCTTTAAGGTGAGCACTGATAGTTTTGCAGTGATTCTTTCCCTAGCCTATTAGTCTGAGCTCGTACTGTAGCCCATCGTGAGCCATAATATCAACAAATTCACTTTCTGCAATGGAAAAGTATCATCAGAAGAATTTCAACTGGTTCTACATGGACAAAACTACAGTACCGTTTGAAACCTAATAAAGGAGGTTTAAAGAAAAGTCACTTGGAGTTAAGCAAATGTGATGCTCAGGTTCTTTTTAGAGAATTCATGTCAAGCCGTTAGTTACAAAGCATCTGCTTAAAGGTGAGGAGCAGAAGAGAGAGGTGCTTTAAAAAGGAATGTTTCTGAAATTACTTGTTGATATGTATAATGCACAAGAATGCCACTTAGTTCTTGTCCTCCTGAAATCCATTGATTTGATAGTTATCTTCCATAAAAATAAGACACTGCTTTTCAACAGGAAGATGTTTAAGAAAAAGAAGAGACTAATTGGTGATTCAGGTTGATGGTACCTATTTTCCACAGCTGTATCACAGGTTTTTTTGCTGTGAGTTTGTGGCATAAGAGGTATCTGATTTGTAAGCAATTCAACTTTATGAAATGAAAACAACTTAGGTATGCCAAATCTGGACAGCAGCCAGAAGGCTGCATAAATACTATTTTGGAAAAGTCATCTTTCTTAGAAAGATCTGAATGTAGAGATTGCATAATTCCACTTGCTATTCTGTTACACTTCAGTCGTATGTTGAAATTAAATGGATTTCATGTTGAGGAAAATAAATTGCTTCCACATTACAGTCATTATGTTCAGAGTGGCATAAGATGTTATAATCATGCTATAAAGTATTTCTTCCAAGCATTGAGCTCCATTAGAATGGTATAATTTTCTTAGAAAGTGATGGAAATCTACTTGCTGGTCACTAAATCCTTATATTATCTGTAATAATCCAACAATGGGAAAGTTTGGACTGGAGAAGAGAGCTCTACTTTCTAATTAGTTGGTAAGCGTTGTTCATTGTAGAACTTAGACGAGATGATAGACATATAAGTAGACACCTTTATGAATTTTTAAAGTTGCAACTCAACAAAAACATACTTTAAGGCTATTTTGGAAGAACAGTATATTAACGTTCTAAAATGTATTCATTAAAAATATTTATTTCTGCATGGTTTTCACTTGTTTAAGAAAATGGTTATCATTCCTTCCCTTAGACAAGAATGTACTGTGTTCTGCAAAATGCTGTAATGAATACAGTCTTAAGTAGCTGACATTTGATGCAAATCCACAGAAAATGAGATCTAAACAGGGCAGCCTGTCATTCTTATCTCTGTAGTTTGTGCACTTGACAAGGTAAGATTATGTGGAATTGTAGAGGTGTGATAGCTGGTTTAGAAAGATGTGAAGGGCAGGGTTTCTGTTCTAAAGAGCTTACAGTGACCATGAAAACACACAGGGTAGGGATCCTGAATGTTTGAACAGCACTGATTAACACATGCCACATCCATGCCAGTAACTTCTGTCTGCATTTCCGTATCACATTCTGTATCCTCTTATAGGAGAGCATAGTTAAGTGTTGAACTGGATTTCTGTATCTGAAAAAGCACAGATGACATGAGCACTGGGTAAAGTGTGATTTCTGGGTTAGTAAAAAACAGATCTTAACATTTTTAAAGCAGCTATCTAGGTTCCTGCCAGGATGGGGGCAAGAGGAGGGTCACAGTGAGCACAGTGAGGCTAGTATCACACTTTCATGTTGCCACCCCTGCTGTAGTACCTGGCACAATGCAACAGCACTGCCTGTCGATGATCCTTTCTGAAGGTCTGGGCCCAGTTTGTTCACTTGGCTGAACCGGAGGATGACACTGGATTTCAGTTATTTCATGCCTACAAGCACCTATTTAAGAAACACCTGAGCAAAGCTGAAGCAAAGAATTACCCAGCTATTTTCCTTTTAGCTGTTAAACCTACTAGCTGTAATACTCAGCCACACCCTCCACAGAAAGAAAAACCACATGCTGCTGCTTTAAGCTGAATACATAAGAAACCAGGAAGGTTTTTGAGAACCCCTGCAGTGTTTCCCTGCCTCTGTATCGGGCATTCATATAGAGCAAATGAACCTTCATTTTCTCCAAGTGTCAAGATTGGCTAATCCTGTATTTTACAAACCAGCATGTTGTCTGCTGTGGGATGGGGCCAGGAGCTTTAATCTTAACTGACAACTGTTCCCCCTCCCCCCTTTTTTTTTTCCTAGGAGGACAACTGTTAGTTTTGTGGCATACTGCTGCTCCACCCAGTGTCTGCAGACTTTTGACCTACTGAGTTGATAAACATTTAAAACTACTCAGGAGTGCTGCCAGTTTAAAGCTGCATTAGACGTCGTATCCCATTGGTACTGGAATACTCTGTGTGTGCGTGTGTGCCAAAGCAGCAGAAGTGCCCAGTTGGAAGCACTAAGAGGCACTTAAATCCTGCCCTATCAAATTTGGATGAACTGCAGAAACTTTTCGGAAGTGTAAATACCAAGCTTTTAAAAGTATTAACTTCTCTTTCCTCTAAGATAGCATACAAACCAAACAAATTCACAAGCTCTAACTTGAGGATTTCCAGTATTTTTTCAAATGTGGCTGTCTTCAGGTTAACCCGTTGCATCATTTGAGGCAGTTTTCATTCCCCTAACGGGGAAAAAAAAATTTCAGTTGTGACAAATGAGTTTTCACTTACACCTCTCCCTCCCCCCATCCTCTTTACCCCTACGGCTGGATTAAGGTGTATAAATCTAAGCCTACAGAAACCATTGATGGATCCCAGTGACTTTCCCATAGAATTTAGCTTTATTTTCTTCCTCTCATCTCAATATTTCCCCCCCAGTTGTATACCAAGTCTTTTACAGTTAGCTGTGGTATTTAAATCCACGTATTAAAAGCAGATCTTCCTTTCTGGTATCATTAGAAGCCACACTGATTTAATTGGAGTAACTAGGATATGTCTGGAGACTAAAGATCCTGTTTCAGTAAAGAAGGCTGGTACTGATGCCTACACAAAGTGGTCTTGCTCCAGCATGTTTGCAGGTGTGTTTTCTTTATTTTCATCTTTCGAGTTTTTTATTTTTAAAAACACTTCCCCTTTTGTTTCTTTGAGTTCTTCAGGAAGAAGACAACTTTAACTATCAATTTCACTTGAAAAAAACCTAGTAATATGATAGTAAATATTTATCTATATTTATTATATTTTTACAATTGCGGACTGTAGATCTGCAAAGAGTTGGTCTTCATCTTTTTCTAGATTCAGCATTTGGCTGATTTGTGAAAGTGTGTCAGTGAAGTGTGTGCCTCGAAGAAGGCTGGAAATCCAGGGGGAGGTATGTGTATCTCCATGCATAGGTATATATGCATACATAGATATCTTCACAGAAGGGCTGTAACATTTGTTTTTGTATATTAATGGTAGATTTAGCACAAATTTCCACTCACTATCATATTTGTGGGAATCATTTTTTGTTAGATCTTATTCATTTTAAATAAAGGACAAAGGATGGAAAAAAGATCCAAAATGCCTGCATGACTTAAAATTTTAATTTTACACTGAAACAGTTTATACAAAATTAGCCCCTCTTGACTTGTTTTGGAATATATTTTTTTTTTTTAATATAATGTCTTCTTTTTTTTTTTACTTTATATTTCTTAGGTATAAACTACTTGTTGATTTAGCACAGTGTACTACTCTGTGCAGTAGGTAGTTACAAGCTGAAATAGATATGAATGAAACAGTTTGTTATAAAAATGGCAAGATAAAGAGACTTATTTGGTAGTATATTAGCATATGTTGTGGTGAGGTGTGCATACTTCGAAGGGAGGAGGCAGTAAAACGTTTTCCTTTTGCCAAAGAAGCATTTGTTCCTGCTGCAGGCTTCCTGGCATCTCTTCAATAAATAGAGTATCTTAAGAGCTTAAAAGAGTACCGAAAAGGCAGTTTTGAGGGTGGAATTTTTAGGTTGTGCGTGTTACTTGTAAAAGCGTTGCTGGTTTTATTGGGTTGGTTTTAGAGAGTTGAATTAACATTAAGAAATGTAGAACTTAATCCTCCAGGAATGCAAGTATCATCTACTGTTTAAGAATTGTGAAACTTTCTAAAATAAATCCTATTTATTAAATGTGCTTTGCAGTAGGGGAAAGAGCCATGTCCAAGCAAACTTTGTACTATTGGATTTCTGACTCTCTCATTTCACTAATTTGTTTCAACGTTGGTATCCCCAACAGGCATTCCCACCCAGTGGGGTTTACCACTGAAGCAGCAAAATTAATCTTCAGCTTTTTTCTTTTCTTTCAGTACTACATAGTTGAGATGTAAATTGCCCGTGTATTATACCTAATCCAAAATGTGCAAGTGTAGTACAGAATCCATTTTTTTAAATGGATGATAAGAGAACTATGGTAGTGTTACAAATATTAATTTTTCATACAATACTCTGATCAGGAATTTTCAGTATTACTTTTACTGTGGCTTCCTCTGTCTTTGAAGATGTTTTGTTGGAAGTTTATTTGTCCTCTTTTCATAGCAACTTACAGACTTTTAAAACACAGTTTATTTCTGAATTCAGTCTGTAAATATTATTTTGGAGTTAAATCTTTTGATCAGTTAAAAGGCGGTGGGTTTTTTTTATTAGGAGTCAGACAGTAAGAGTGGAGCTTGATTTTTTTTTTAAATTATTTTTTACTTTCTTCTTGCCATAATTAATTGGTTTTTATTGAGCTCATCAGTCTCTTTATTATTGTCTAGAAGTGCAGTTTAGAAGAAATTCTAGTCTGTTCTGTAAGCAGGATGAATCTTAACTAACATTTTAATAGATGATATTTCAAGAATGGAATGTTCAATGAATAAATGACTTAAACACGCAATTGAAGCTGAAATGTCATACCCTATTTTTATAAACCAAGGAAGACAAAAGCCAATATATAGACTGAAAATGCAGCTTAAATTCATGTTTCTCTGATGTTTTTTGGATACAAACAGTGTTTGTATTCATCTGTATCTTTGGGTGATATTGTTCTAGATTAAAATAACTCCATTCTCACTTGTCCAAATTTTTAAGCTGTTCTACTGTAAGAGTATTTCATAACCAGCTAACATGAGAGCCAGCTATGCAAGTTGCAGAGGGGAGAGCGAGCTTGTTGCTGATTGAACTGTGCATCACTTGTTTTTCAATATGAGGTGTCATAATACTTGGACTTCTCTTTAATGCGTTTATTTCTAGGTACTTTTTGATTACTTGCTCTTGTTTGTCAGGTTAGTTCACAATGAGATAAATTTTTCCTTGTACTGCAAAAAATCTGGTTCCAGCAGTTGGAAAAAATTACCAATTTTTAAGGGGTTTTTTGTCATGAAAGTAGATCTTTACTTAAGGTGGGAGCAGGAGAAGTTTCTGGGGTTTTTTTCCTCGGCATTATAAAGAGAAAAGTGCAGGAGAGAAATGAGAGAAAATAAGTCTTTAACCCATTGATATTGCTATAAAATTTTTCTGAGTAAAGATTAACTCCTAATGTGGTTAGGGAGCACAGGCATAATTTTTGTTTATGTTGTGATAACAGGCACCATGTTAATAAAATTGGGACCCTACTGCTTATAGAGATAACTTTTTGTTCTGCTATAAAGGAAACAGGAATCTCTAGCTTCGTTTAAAAATACTATATGAGTGGTTTTACTATGGACACTGTTACATGTGGAGCACTGTTCTTGGGAACCTTCCTGTTACTCCCCTGAAGGATCAGAAATACAAATGTCCTTTCCTGTGCGAAGAACAAGGTCTAATATCAAGAAGTGCGTATTTTTCTGATTTGGCCTGATGCTTCTCTTGAGCTCTTACTGAAGTTCATTACAAACCTTTTATTTACTTCGTTGCGGTGACGTTAAGATCTTACACGGAGCGGAGCAGAGCAGAGATGTTCGTTTCCAAGTTCGCTTCTAATTCTTATATATCGAATTCTGCTGAATCCCTTTTTCTGGCATGAAGGGAGGACAAGACTGTTCTAACACCCGTGTGGTAACAGCATGTCAGGTTTTACTGACATCACAGCCAAGTTGAAGACTGGAGAGTGACAAACCTTTCACTAGAGAGGATGACTTTTTTTTTTGAAGGCCACTGCGGCCCCATCAGAGTACCACTGATAACAGAAGAACTTTTGCCTTGATGTCAGTGGAGGACAGATCAAGTTTTAATTGATGAGAGAGAAGAATGTGTTTTCCCGTCTTTGTACTTCTTGCAAAAACTGCGGCAATGACACTGAAGTCCATGCCTGCTGCTAGGCAGCCTCTGTGTGCAGCTGAACTTAGTAATTCCAAGATGTAACTATCTTTGCCTCTTACCTCCCTCTTAATACTACTCACGTTGTTGCAAAATGTTATAGTTAACTTGTGATGGAAGAGGCTGAGTAAATTGAATCCAGAGTTTTTATTACTTTTTGTATTACAGACATATTTTGTAAGAGACCAAAGGTCTGGTGGAAAGAAATGGCAAGGTTCATGTGACGTCTTCATTGCTTTTGCTTTTATGTGCCCTTCTTTGGATTACAACTTGAACTTGGATTGCAACTGAGTTCATTCTGTGTCTGTTGAAAGCATATGTGTATTGCTTTTTTGCTCTGTACTAACCAAATGTTACTTAGTGTGAAGGTGAGATTGCTAGATGTTTTATTTAAAGTTAGTGGTGCAATTTATTGTATGTGCTTGTTAATAAACTATATTTTTTGATAGAATTACAGTCCATTAAAGTTAACTAAATTTGTGCTCCTGGGCCTATTAAGCTATGTTAGGATGTAGCATTTAATTTACATTTCAGTTAATTTGCATAGTAATTAGCTAGTAAGTCTCTTGTCCCAAGGCTGAAGAGGTGGGGTGAAGACACTTCTTAAAACACTACCAAGCCCAAAACACCGCTTCAATTCACTTAATGCCTTTGTCTCAGACAATGTAGTTCACCAGATCTTGCATAATAGGAACAAAACCCATATGGAAACATTACACCCTTCTATGGATTGGTCAAAAGAAAAATAACTTTGAATAGGGCTGTATTAAGTGCTACCCTGATAGTCCATAGATGTGGCTGTGGTTCATGTATTATTTACTAAGCAGCATTCAGCAGCTTTTTTCCCCCTCATCTAACAGATACCATAGGAACAAGGTTGCCAAAAAGAAGTAGAAATTAAGCATCTGTTTTTCCAGTTATTTCACTCCTTGCTGTGCAGCATTTTGCTTCAAAGCTGCTACCCTGTATCTGTTCTGATGAGTTCGAGTGAGATGCTGTCTGAATTATTGCACATGTATTGGGTGAATACTAGCATATCCATTATTAAATGACACCTATGTTGGTCAAGGTGACTCTGAACATCAGTTACAATGGATGTCTTGGAGGGTTTAGATACCATTCAGACTTCCTTGATGCTTGTTTGCTAGTAAGTTTACGATGACTTGCCTTTTTAATATTTTACAAATGACAACATGAATTTTCCTACCCTTGCAATGTAGGTAACCTCTGATGCAAGGCAGCAGGAGGAGGATGCAAGTTCCTAAAGTGAGATTGCAGGGGGCAGGGTGGAGAACAACCCTTAACCTATAACTTTTAGCGACTGCTGCTCTGTCCCTTGTGAATTAGAAAGAAACAAACGGGAGAGCTTAACATCCTTTTCCTTTGCAATTAAAAGTACTTGGCATAAATGCAAGCTAAGTGGAAACTTCAGTGGCTGAATAATGCTATTGTATGCAGGAAATGAGAGGAGCTGAGATCTCATTTGGAAAGGCACTACATGTTTTGTGACTTTGAAGCCAAGATTTAGGGCTGTTCTGTGTGGTGACATTTTGGGAACTTGAGAGCCAAATTGAACCGCTGCATCTGCATCCCCCAACTTTAGTGATCACTTAATAATTACAGTAGAGCCCTCTATTCTGCACTTGAAGAATACCTACTGGTATTGTAGCTGGCTCAGGAGCCTGGGAGCAGCCATTTATAACTATGAGGTTTGTGTCTGCTACTTCAGCAAGAAAGAGCAAGATTGACCGAATGCTTTCTTTAGCTTTTGACATTTTAAATAATGAAATCCTCATAGCATGCTTTTTCAGCACCCATTATGCCCTTGAGATGTCTCCCGCTCCCAGGCAACAGACCTTGACACATCTGTGAGAGATCTTGAGTCTCAAGCATGAAAGCAGTTCTGTTGTTGGAGGTGCTGAAGTGATTTGACTTTCTGATGATGCCTTCCAAGTGGCAATCAAGGGCTAATTTCTCAAGTACCCTGATGCTCTTTTGTATGTTCATGAGGAATGTAAATATTGACTGGCTCTTTCTGTCAAAGAAAGCTGTCAGTCACGGATGCCTGTTCTGTTGCTAAATATGGCTACAGCCACAGTATGAGGACCAGTGCCTTAAAGGTGTTCTCCTGTCATTTTCTGTGAACCTCAGGAAGTTACGAGATTTACATTTTTTTCTTCAGATCAATTGAGAAAGCTTTCTTGTAATGAAAAATGCAATACTGAGTTTGTTTATTGATTGGTACTATGAATGTTCTCTAAGTGCACTATTATAACAGCAAATCAAGCTATTCTAGTAAGAAAGCAAAGAACGCATTGTTAAATTCCATTTTGGTGCAGGTAAGGTCCCCTGGAAAGCTAGTGTTTTGTTTAAGAATGAGAAACAGTTAAGGCACATAATTCATGATAAAATGGAGATATGGTCTGAAGATGCTGATGACATTGCCTAGATCTTACGAAAAAATATGTTTAAAAAGATAAGTGTTCCTTCTAGGGGCAAGTACTAACTAATGGTGGTATAAAATGTGCCCCATTCTGCTTTTGTTGATCTACGTTCTGGCTCCTGTAATTCTGTACCTGTAGCTATTATATCAATCTTACTAGGTTTCCTTTATACTTCAGAGTTTTAACCATAGATTTTTATTGTTAAACCAATTAAAAAAATGAAGCTGAATATTCTTGGGTCAGTTTGTGATAACCGTGATTGCTTCGCTGGCACTGAAGTTTTCGAAACAGTCTGAGCATGGACTTGAATTAGGCTGCCTTTGATTTTGCCTTGTCTCTCTGATTTCATTTTGCAAAAAGCCAGATCAATGTAGATGATACAGGAAGAGAAGAATTACCTAGAAAAACAGCTTTAACTTTCTTCAGAAAGCCTAGCTTGGAATAGGGCTGGCAAAGTCTCCTATATGAATTCTAGGTAAGTGCTCCTTTTCAAGTAGGATGAAAAACAGTGAGTTGTCCAGGCAGTAGAGAACCCCATGTCTAAAAGTACCAGGATTAATTATTCTGTATATTCACACCTTACTGTTCTGTATCTTTGTTTCTATAAAAACTGAGTAACTGCCATGATAGTGAGTTAGTTTATATCCTTACATTTTTGTAGAATGAAGATTGATTTTATACTTCCCCTGATACACTCATTACTCTCTCATAGTGCAATACCTCTTTTCTTTCTTTTCCTGTATAGTTGCAAGTAACAGCCCTTCTTTCCTCTCTCGGTCCTCACTCGTGACTAGAAAATGATGCTCTGTTCTCTAGTCAGTAGGCAAACTCTTGCTGTGGTCCCATTTTCACTAATATTAAAGCAGCGTGTTACCTGCACAGTGACACAGGTTTGTTCTTCATCAGGCAAAAGCACCTAATCACATATCTGTAAGATTATCTAGATCACGAATATGTATTCTGTTCTGGCTGCAGATGAATAGAGGATATCTAACTTAAATTAATGGATTCATTTATATTAAATCAGTACTTCATATCAGATTTTTAGATCTAGCAGTATCTAATCCCCGCTCTTAAGCCTCCATTATGAAACATGGGGGCTCAAATTTCTCCAGTAGCTCAATCTAAACTGTAGCCAAACTTATGTCTGATTCCTATAACGGTACCTGAGAGAAGGTTTGAATCGAAAACCTCTATTTAATTATCTCCTTTTTCCCTTCTCCCTCAAGGAAGCTCAAATGGTGCAGGAGCTGATACCTACTAGCTAGAAATCTCTTTCCAGGTCAGTGCCGAGCCAGTTCCCTTCCCTGCCGTGTCGGGTGGCACGCTGTCTGACATCCCTGCCCCACTCGCTGTTCTCTGGCCCCAAGCTGCAAAGATGAAAAATTGATTCCAGGCCATCTCATTGAAATATTGTCATGAAGTGTTCACAGACATGCTGGGACTAGTCTTTTACTTACAGGAACATTTATCCAGGGGGAATCTAGTATGTTATGTAGCAAGAAGCTGCAAGAGGGAGAATGAATTTACTGTTTTCATTTACACTCAGTAGCCTGAGACCTTACTGTGGCTTTAGCTGTTCTTGATTAATTTCATATGTGGATGCCCCTATTCCAGAATAAAAGTGCCTTGTTACAAAAGAATTTAATTCCTTTAATTTCATTTGGGAGTAAGTACATCCACACACCTGGTATTTAAATCTGAGATAACTATTTTTTTATGAATTTACACCCTGCTGTGTGCTGGATCAGATCTCATGTGTAGCTAAATCCTTGTATTCATTTAACAAGACCTGATTTATTGTTTAAAATTCTTTCTTTTGGGAAGTACCTGCTTGGAAAATAAAAATTCCGCTTGCAAAAATAAGATCGGGGGGGGAGGGGGGAGGGGGCACAACAGCCTATAAAAATTCTGAAAACAATTGGTTTGGAAGCACCACATTAGAAAATATTGTTACGGGACAGATCTTATTCTACTGTTTTATTCTGAAATGTCTGTCTTTTGACACTTGAAAAATTTATTGTGATACAATATCTCAAATTGAGAAATACAGCTTTGAAACATGGTTTGGAATATTTAAGTTTTCTGACATGAAAATGTCTTTTATGTCTCCACCAACGCATTTTCTGATGAAAACACAACTGGCAGGAAAGGTTTGGACTGACTTTTCTCTGCCCAGTTGTCAAGGTAAGAAGCTGCGCTCAGAAGTCACTCTCTTAGGCAGCCCTCCTTGCTGGGGATGTGGTTTGAATTCCCTAGACGCAACCCAAGGCTGCCGCGGGCTCTGTTGAGGAGCGTGGTGGTGAGGGTAATGCGTTCCTCCTTGGTGTCTCTTTCCCAGCGTGACTTGCTGCTCTGGTTCAAGCTTACTGCTTTTTAGCCGCATGGATCCGGTTCAGGTGCCAGAGACGGATGTACACTTCCGTGGTGCAGCATGTGCATCGTGAACGCGTAAGCACAGGGGAGAGCTTTCCTGAAGATGTATTACTAAGCTCTTTAAGATTTAATACTCTCTTGAAGTTCAAACCAGTGTAAGGGAAGGCTTAAGCAGCTTAATGGGTTAAAATGATCTGTGACTGTGTCCTTCAGACAGTTTAAAGACCCTGCAGCAACCCAAGCGGGCCACCTGTTCCTCTCCCAGACAAACAGGTTACCCTCCTGACCTTTATTCTGCCACCCTTCAGTTTTGCCTGGCCTGGCTCCATGTGTGGAGTGATTGTTCTGAAGTTTGTCATTGTTCAAAATGCCACTCGCCAGAGTTTAATGTGCACAGCTGCAACCTGAGCCGTCGCCGTGTGTTAATAAGACTAAAACCGTTGGACCGACACCAAAAGATCTGCTTGCACTTGGCATGTCATAAATTAACATCTTTCTTACCTGCCAGGGATGATTCACTGCTGGCTCAAAGCATATTTAAACTTTAGGGGATGCCAACAAACTGGGCGGTGGTTTGACCCGCCACGTGGCCGGAGACTGCTGCTTTTCTCTCTGCCTCCGCCTTCCCTCTGTTGCAGCGTGTTGGGAAACAGAAGCGCTTTATGGCGTTATGAGAGCTTGTGTTTGTGTGCTGCCCTAGCCCTCCTGCCCCTGTCTGCCAAAGGCCTGGCCTGTTTGTGGGAAGATCCTTACTGGCTTTCAAATTCTGACTGGATTGTTACTACCAGTTTGGGGAGTGGTCCTGGGGGGTTAATGCTTGACTAGACTGTAGCCTGCCGTTGCAGCAGCTTCAGAAGGCTTTCTTCCCGCAAATCCTGCCTACCCTAGGCAGGCTGGGTTGTGATGTCCTCTTAGCATCCCAGAAACTGCATATAAATGCCATATTAGCGGAGTATGCTTGGCCAGCTAACAGCTCGCAGCAGGTGGGTTAAGCCGGTGCCCATGCTAGGCAGCGTAGGAGGCGGAAAGGGATGCCCCACGTGGAGATGATGGAGATCGTATTGCAGGGTTATATGCCAGAGGTTGAACGTGCTCCTCGGAGCCCAGACTCTTGGGCTCCAGTGTCACCAGCAGTGCGGTGCGGGGTGGAGTGGGGACGGTCCCCCCGGGCTGTTGCAGGGCAGAGAGAAATAGGAGATAAGAAGGGATGGGAGACAGTTAAAGATGTTTTTGCTCTTCCTCGCTGAAGTTCACAGATGGGGGGAGAAGGCAGGTATCTCTGGTGGATTGGGAAGGTATTCGTCTATCTCCTAATAGAGACCAGACTTTTTATAATGACTCAAGACTTGTCTCCTCACACTTTTCCCTCAGGGCTAATGTGTTGCTCATAAAATAATGTGAAGGCATAATGTGCTCCTTCAGTTAAAACTGCTCCTTTGCTTTCCATGGTGTCTGCATTGCCTATTTACCTTGGCTCATCCAAATCATTTGTTAAATACCAAGTTTGCATAAGCAGTCCTGTGTGGACTTTGGACCCTTGAAGTCTCGCTATAGACATCAGGAGGGATAGAAACAGGCCCTGTATCTGTCTGAGATTGTGTTTGAATCTGGAAATCCAATGTGTTGTACGGAACAGGGTGTAACCATGATTTGGTTAGGGGTAATTATGGTAGGCAATGCCAACAGCAGGCTGCAGTCCTTCTCATGTTCCCCACCACAACTGCACACAGGCTGGCAATTTAACCCTGACGTAACTATTTCATTGTAGTCATCAGTGTATCCGCTACCTTTTGTTTTCTTTTCCAGCAGGGAAAAAAAAAACTATAAATGGTCCACTCTGTGTATATATAGGTAAGAAATGAGGAATCCTGGAAAGGGATCATCCTGTTCAGCAGGACAGACAGGAGACCTGACCCTGCAGCCCCGGCTTACCTAATGACACAATTCAGACTGCAGCGTGCTCACCTCCTGCATCAGCACCGCTGAAGCATATTCAGAGCAGGAGCAGAGGTTAGACAGTGTCTAGGACAAGGACTGCAGCTCTCCTCTGCTCAGCTTGCAGACACATGGCGATTGCTGCCTGAGCTGCATAAAGGCTTATGCTGTCTATATTTTATTTTGTGGGTAGTGCGGGTTGTTGGGTTTTATTATTTTCTCTTTATGCAAGGCTAACATGGAGTGTAGAGCTGGTTGCTGGGCAGTGGGGATTGCAGTTGGTAATAAAGGTTTGTTTTCTCACTTTCTCTATTTTTGTCTCTGGGCAGAATGAGGCACATCAGGGGAAAATCTGACTTGAAACAGAAGCTCAATTTTAAGTTGGAGTTAGACGGTCCTGCCGAGAGAGAGGCTTGCTTATACCACAGCTGTCCGTCATCTCAGGACGCGCTGCTGTGACTACTCATGCAATGGCAGCCCCTGGGGTTCAGTGCCACTTCTCTCCTGGACAATAGGTCTACAGTAGGGTACAGTATTACACCAAACCCTGATCCCCTCATTAGTGTGCAAAGTGGTCTTTTGATGCCTGGGGCAGGACATCTGCTTGGTTGTCCCCCAACTCCTACAGGTCTTGTGAACATACTGAAAAGGTGACATGTATTCTCCTGTAATGAGAGAATGGTCTTTATCAGGCACTGGAGTCAGGGCTCCTGGGTCTTGGACCTTTTCCTCCTGTTTTGGGCACCTACAGAAATTCTATGTATCCTTTCAGCACAGAGATGTCTCTGCATGTGAGACCCCACTGGTGGTCTCTTATTTGCAGAAGGATTTTTTGCTTGCAAGGAGAATTTTGCAATCACCAAGTGAAAACTGCTCTTTGGAAGAATGCTGGTTTTGGTACAAACCTCTGAATCTCTCCAGGTGACTCTGTTTTCAACAAGGTCACCGGATATCCTCACATCTGCTCAGATGAGGAGATGAGTGAATCCAGCTGAGCTGCACTTTGTGTGTGCCCTCTCTAAAATGAACTGCAGAGCAGATAAATTCTTTACCCCTCGCCCCTGCCAGCTCTGCAAATTGCAGCTTCTTTGAAAGCTCAAGTGAAAAGTGCCAGACTGCCACAGCATCATTGCAAGTGTCAGCTGAGAGACAGGCTGCAACAAGCCTAGACATGTACCCGAGTTGCTGCCCAGTCTGGGAGGGGGGATGCCAGCCACGCTGCTCCATGGACAGCACTGAGATGCTTTTTTCTTGTACCTTCCATTTGACGCAAGGGAGAATCGGTGCTCAGCACTGCTAGAGGTGGGAGGAAGGGCTTGCCCCCTCTGAATTGCTGGTCAGTAGATGGTGCAGCAAGAGTCCGTAGCCGATATTACTGCATTTTGGCTTTTGCTGGTACAAAGATCAGAATCTGGCCTAGGGTGAGGGTGTTTGTGCTTTGGCAGTGGCTGTGAAAGGAGAAACTCCAGAGGGTTGGGCGGCAACACGCTAGTTCTGTTCTCTTCCGTAGATGGTCTTCCGGAGACACACTGGGTGAGTGGAAAATGTAATGAAATTCCCAGAGCCTCCTGGTGCACTACCAAGGCATTCCTGCCAGCTTTCCAGCCCGAGATGTTGGTGCAGCTGTAGGGGCCAGCTCTGCAGATAGAGCTGATTGCAGATTAACCCCCACCATGGCAGGAGGATTACTGAGAGAGATGTTTTCTTCACCTGTGAAATAGCACACACTATAGCCACAGTTGCCTTTGGGGTAAAATTAGCTGAATAAAGGGCTCACAGTAGATCAAGCTCTTTTCAAACTGCCTTTCTTTTTTGAAAGCTCATTTGTTTATTCTGGTTCACAAACTGAGCAGTACAAACAGCAGTAAAAATGTGATGCATCCCAAATTCTAGCTGTGAGGATGGGTTTCATGACCACTGCAGTCTGCACAAGGTCTTTAGATCCAAACCATCTGTGGGGCTTAGAGTATGCAAACTATTCATGTTGTCTTAAAGATTTACCAGGGAGCAGGGCCTTAATGTGCCACAATCTGTAAGAAAACAGAGACCTGCACCACTGACAGTCCTGAGGGTCTTGTTTTAAGCTTCTATTGAATAGATTGATCATTGTCCTGCAGCATTTAGTGGTGGAGAAAAAAGCAGGAAGGGGGTTTAACAAGTGTCTCATATGGTTTGTGTTGTCTCTGCTATGCTGAACCTTTCTTTCTGCTCACACAGCAGGGTTTTTCTTTGCCTCCATTTCCTTTATGCAGATGGTAGCAATAGGTTTCCTTTCCCCCCCCCCAGCCGTAAAATTAACAGTCTTGGCGAGCTTTCATTTGCTGGCTAGTTTTGGGTGGTGCTGGAGGATTGCTCCACTCAGTACATTTCCAAGACTGGCTTTTTAGCCCAAGTTCTGTAAAAACAAACTTTTTTGTTGTTGTTGTTTATTTGTTTGAGAGAAGGGACCTTGGGAAAGCAGATACGAAATTTGCTCTGACTGTATTTTGTCTGCTGAAGGAGTTGGCTTTCAGTTGCATTAGAATAACAGATTGGCTTCTTGCACAAATCCCACAAGCAATGGGCTGAACTGGGAAAAGCTGGTGGGCAGAGGTACTGGAAACAATCTTCTGCTGTGTTAAAGCATCCGCAGGAGGGACTAATGAAAACTCTGGCCTCATATCTCCAAACTCCACAGCAAAGCTTTCCAATCCATCCAGTTGCAGAGATCAGCTTCAGAATATGATATCCTAAGCTTGTGAATTTGCAACATGATTTTCTCTTCTCTCCCCCAGTCACAATAATCCAATATGATATCAAAGAGCAATTGTAGAATGGCAACCCCTCACCATTTTCCAGCAGCGGTAGTAGCAATATTTAATTTACAGAGAAATTAGTGGTCTGAACTGCTCCATTGATATAGATGCTGATGCAAGTGGATTCTAACCAGAAACAGGTGAAGAATTACCATTTTTGTTTTATAAATGAAGAGAGGGGCACTAGGTTACCTAAACCTTTACAGAAAGCCTGTGGGATGTACATAAACTGAGCCAAGTGCTCCTGAGTCCAGGCCCTTGTGCCTTTACTAGTCTATGTTTTTATATATATGTATTTATATTAAAATACATACAGTATTTTTTATATATATAGTGTGTGTATATTTGTACAGTTTATATGCTAAGGGAACTTACTTAAAATTTGAAGTTCTTTCATTGCCTGCCTGCATGCCTTTCTGACTCAGAAAGCTCTGCTCTTGGCATCTTTCTGTAGTCCAGCAGCACGTGTGGGCACATCTAGACTGGCAGGTTTGTGCATACTTGGTACATCTTCACCTTCTGGGGTTTACTTTGTGGCAGAGACCTGTAGCATGCTAAAGACTGTAGGACCCAGGCCTTTGGCTATCTCCCCTATCTTTTGAGGATGTAGTTTGAATTATTTGCTCATCAGGTGTTTCATTTAAACTTGGTTCTACTTGGAAAAGAACCTGTATATCCAACGTAATGCCATGCCAGGAACAACAAAAGATACAGAGCCGCTGCTCAGTCTTGCATTTGTTTCTCACGTGTTCCAGGACTGCTCTCCTCAACCTCCTCGCTGGTTGTTTTCATCTGTTGCTAGAGCCGTATGTCTCCAAAGGAAGGACCAGCTCTGCCATTTGAACAATCCTCCTCCATCTGCTGCTACTGCTCCTATTATTGTAGCTGTGTGTGAAGCAGTAACTCAGTGACGCCAGGCTTGCAGACACTTCATCAGTCTATCTGTCATTGCTTCTGTGTTTCCGATAAGTTGTGCTAGGTGAGGTCATCACAAACTTGCGTTTTAGTGCTGGGCTTCAATGGTTTAAGTTTGTTAGGAATAAGACCACTGCCATTGGCAAGGGTAAAAATTCACTGGGCATTCAGACCCGCTATTCTTGGTGAAGCAGCAAACTGCTGTTGCTGTGACTTAGCTCCCAAATGTGGTCTTTACAAGCCTGCCCTCGCCATGAGGGATAAGACCATGAACAAAAACTAGTCAGATCTATTCCATAGTTTCAGTTTCTCTGTAGGCTAAACCTATGCTCTAGGTTTAATTCCCACCTCCAGCTAGACTTTTATTTCAGTGGAAACGGTGGTCTTCACAGCTGGCCTCAAATTTCGTGGGGCTTATGCAAAAAGGAGTCAGAGGCGCTTCTGAAGTTTTCTGTCCTTATCAATGTGCAATACTAAGGGTAACACCAGGCATCTCAGAGAGGCCAGAAGGTCTCCTTTGTGGGGAGTTTTATTGAGATGGATGTGGACTGCACAGTCTGGAACAGAAGTTGTTTGTTTTAATTTACAAAATAAAAATAAAACCATGTTTATTTGCATCAGTTGAGGGGTCTTTTTCTCACAGCTGCTTGAAAAGTGAGCTCTAGCTGCCAAGTAAAATAAGGTTTAATGTTACAACGTGCACTGGGAAGGGCAGAGCTGGTAATAACTCTGCAAGCAGCAAGACACTAGTAGGTACAATATATGGCAATCCATGTGAAGCGCAGAACTCAGCTGTGGCTTGTGGCAGATACAGGACTGAGGTGCAGGAAGGTGTTGCAAAATGGCAGCCACCTACAGCGAGTAACCCCCATGACTGTGTCGGTGAGGAAGCGGTGTCCTCAGCGAGGCTCGCAGGAGCAGTTCTGTCCTGCCACACACCAGCTGCCAACCCGTGTCTGGCATTCCTGTTATGGAAAGCTAGTCAGGAGGTGGCTAGAATCCCTGGGTTCCTTTTAGTCCTCTCTTGTCAAGCTTTGTGCCCTGGCAAACAGTGGAAAACATGCTTGTTATGTTGCGTGGTGGTTTGCTCCTAAAAATTGATGAGGAGAAAGCTCATCTTCCCAGGTCTGCTTTCTCCTTTTGCTGTGTTGGACGTGTACAGCCTCTGTGAGGTCTGCGTGGGCTCGGTGTTGAGGACCGCTCTTTGTCGGCGAGATACCCGCAAGCCTGCAGGGAGGACAGTTGTCAGACGGGGATCTGGTTTTTTTTCATCTCTGATGCTGATGAAGCGGTTTGTGGGGCAGTGATGGCTGATGTGGTCTCAGCTGTGTTTCATCTGACTCATCTGGTACAGTGGAATAAATGACCAGGATCTAAATGTTGTTTTACTGTGGCTGAATCTGCAAGCCCAAATATCAGTACAGACAGTGTGGTGCTAGATACCGTATTTATTTACAGACAGAGACTTCCGCTGCCTTTAGAGGATAAATGCAAGAAGAAGAGAGTAGGCAAGGCGGAGGAGGCTCGGAGAGGCTGGACTGTTTGACAGCTACATGCAGGGCACAGAAGTTCCAATCGGATCTTTTGACGCCTACCAGAAAGACTGCCTTTCCTCTTGTTAATATCAAGGAAACATGGAGGAGTCTGACTGATAGATAGCCCAGATCACACGGAGACAGTGTCCTCTCAAACTGCCGCAGGGTCTCAGGCGGGTTGTATTGACTGGACTGAATGACAAAACTGTGCGCTGCTCTGCAGACAACCTATTACCTGCACCTTGTAGCACGACAAGGCGTACGCCTGTTCTGTGTTGGTGCAGCCAGAAGCTTTCTGTTGCTGGCCCTCCTCAGCTCTGGATTGCTTTGTGACCAGAATTTAACAAGGCAGTTTACAATGGCTTTGACACCATTTTGGGTAGATGAAGCTGGCTCAGAAAGCATCCACCCACTTGCTAAACAATGCCTCAGGCTCTGAATGCATTAAACTGTTGCTCTGCTCTGCTGCCTACATGCAGCTTTCCAGGTGGAGTTAGTTTTTGATGTTATCCATCCTCCTTGATGGCTTGCAAGTTGGCTAACTCTGACTCCACCTCCCATCTCTCCTGTCTATAATTTGTATTATAATTTTTGGGAGCCTGCTTGTTGCAAAGTCTTGTGCAGACAAAGAACGGTCTTCGTTTCAGAAAACATCTCTGCCCTTTCAGTTGGTCAAATGAGTGAAAAACCAGGAGCAAGGCTTTAATAAAAAAAACAAAGGGCACTGTACATATTTGTTGGAAAACTCTGAGTCCAGTTAAGCACTCATCTCACAGGGATGCTAAGATGGCCAGGGTTATTGCAAATTCCGTCCCTGTTTTGTTTAAGAATTGGTGATTCAGTGCTGGATTTGACTTATTGGAATTGCAGAGACATGAAACTTTCGAGAAACCTTGGGTTAAGTTCAGTTTGATGCGACAGAGATTCCAGTTCTGAGTCAAGCTTTTAAAAAAAACCCAACAATCATCCCACCAACAACTACTTTCTTTTTTTAACCAGAAGCATGTAATCTTCCTTGGAACTTTTCTTAAGCACCAGAAGGGTGAAGAGGTGGATATTGTGAGCTAGCACAATTGGTGGCAAGGATTATGCTTTTTTAGACTTTATTAATGCAGATCAACATGTATATATGTTGAAACTTACAGTGGGTAAAGAACAAACAGCTGTCTGCCATACTGCCAGAGTTGGCTGGGAAATGGCCCAAACACAGAAAAGTTTTTGGTTTTTTTTTTTCCTTAAAAAAAAAAAAAAAAGAGAGAGAGAAAAGTAGCTGTCTTCAAGTATGTTTGAAATAATGAAAAGAACTGATGTGCAAAGCGATTAAGAGATCTTTGAGGATCAAAAGCCTTGATTCAGTTTTGCCAATGGAACAAAACTTTTCATCTGTTCTTATGTGGACCTTAAAGTAGGGCAGAAGGGTGTAGTTTTTAAATTATTTCATTTCAAAATTTACTTTGGGCAGGGGGAAAGGGTTCTTTCTGTTTGTTCTTGCTCTTGTTATTCAGTGTCCTTAACACAAAAGGCCAGCCTGGCTCTGAAATGAAGAGCAGGGTCGTTCTATGAACTGGTGGTTCATTAGTCTCCCTTTGATATGTCAGAACAGTAAGGGACCCTTTTATTTTTTTTCCCTTTCTAGTAATGTCTGTGTTCTTAAATCAAGACATCTTCCCTCATCATGCTGCAGTGGCTGAATCTTTTTCAGAGATCTCCTAAGTGGGTTGTACCAATAACGCTAATCTTGTGCAGACAGAGCGTACAGTCAAAAGTTAGATGCGTAAGGAAGCCAAACCCAAAGGTTTTCAGTGCTCCCCGCAGTAAATCCTACTTCCCAGCTTTGGGTTTATTTGGAGCTGGATGCCCCCCACCAGGTTAACTCTGTGTTTGTTTTCCCTGGTAGCTTCTTGCCAGAGGGACCATAGAGCAAGCGTGGCCTTGAGAAGGTGCGATAAGGGAGGCTCAGAAGTGCAGCTTGCTGGATTCCAACACAGCGAGCTCATGAGCAATGTGCCCTTTCTTGGGGAGGGGGTGATGGAATTAGCAACAAGAGAAGGTGAAGGGATCTGGGGCTGTGAGAGCAAAGACAAGAGATTGGGAAGGAGAGGACAAAACTCAGGAATGTGCTTGTCTGGGTTTCTGCAGGGGACAGTGGGAGAGCTCCCTCTTCCTGTTTCAGCCTGCTCTAACCATTGCGGGAAAAGCCTTTCCTTGCAGGCTGGAGTGTCTCAGTGGTCCCAGCATCGATGAGGCAGTGTATTTCTTTCAGCATGGATTCGCACACTGGAGGATCCATAGGACAGCATGGATTTGCTCGATAGGTTCACCAGAGCAGCTCTGCTGTATTGTACGCCGCCACTAAAGGGTTAGTTTTCAGAGCATTCACAGCTGAGTTGCAGGTTTGTTGGGTTTAATGACAGAAATTGCCTCGATCGTGGAAGTTGTGCGTTGGTCCTGTCTCATTGCAAAAGAATTGATGACAGCACAGAGGTTACATGTTTCTGTAGCCATTGCAGATACTTTATTGAGTAGGCATGTGGTGCCACCGCAGCGCAGGTGCTTCCCGTGACCTGGAGCTAATGCACTGCTGGTGTGTGGTTTCCTGATCTGTCCTAACTCAGGTCAGGTGGTAGGCGTGCTCTAACCTAGTCAGTAGGGCATCTGAGATACACTGGTTTAAAGCCTGTTCTCTCCTCTAAAACTTAATTAATACAAGTCATATTTTGTCACCACATGTGCAGCAGAGATGGCAACTCCCATTTATGCTGTTACGGGAGCCACGTCCCTATGCTACCCAAACTCTGTCACGTTCTAGTGACATACCAATAGCAATAGTGGAAACTTGAAAACAACATCAGTGAAGGCTGAAAACTGTATACTCCCGTGACAGAGCCAGTTGCAGGCTGGAAAAGTTTTGCTGGTGAAAATGTCTAGCAAGATGTGGGCTGCAGAATGAATTAATCTGCTTTCTTCTTTGACCTGTTTCTAGATTAGCTCTTTCTGTCTGTTCCTAGCACTCCTGTGTCCGTATCAGTGGCAGGCATGAAATGTCACCATTGATACAAGCCTGGTGTAAAAGTTTGTAATTACAAGCCATTTTGTGAGCAATATGATGGGTGAAAAAAATGCCCTCCTGTAGGCTGGTAATCTTCACCCTCTTGGACTTGGAAGCAGGCATACATTAATTTACTGCATAATTTTTATACTGCTCTAACATCATCGTAAGCACGTGTCATTTCAGCATATTATCAATTCTAATACAGCCGTGAGCAGCAAAAGAGAGTAAAGACAGTCCTTGTGCATGCCTTTAGGGTTGAGGGGTGGAGATAAGATTGTCCATGTATTATGTTTTGACAGCAGCTTCTCTCCTGGTGTTCACGTAAATAGTTATTTTTAGGAAGATCATATATTTCCCAGTAATTGTTTTAAATGCTTCAAAGAGCTCGCTGATATAAAGCCTGTGATTTATGGGTTCCCGCTACTTTTTAATAGCTGAACTTAAATCCTGGATTCACTGAAGCCATTTGGAAAATTGGGATTATTCCAAGCTGGAGCAAAGGGAGGGAGACTGGTATTTTGCCAAGATCAGCAGTGATTCATTCCCACATTCATGCTCAGCATCCAGTGAAGGGCAGAAGCTGGGAATGCTGTAAGGAGAGCTAGCAAGAGATTATCATGTTGAAGGTGAATCTGCCCTACTCACTCCCTCTGCTGCTAGATAAGGTCTTTTGAATGAGGAGGACCAAATTCTGTCATGCTTTTCTTTCAGCCTCTCTGAAAGCCAATTTATTCATAGAAGCCCCAAGCCAACTAACTTGCCTCCTTGTCTGTAAGGCATAGAGAGAACTGAATACTGGCTGTCCCGAACCATGTCCTCGCAGGGGTGAAGGACTGGAGAACACCTCAGGATAAATATACTTTGGAAGTCCCTTACAAAGAGATGTTTTAGTGGCTGCTTGGAATGAAGCAACGTCTGTATCAGGTTAGCCCAGCAGTCTCTGGCAGTGTGAGTAGGAGCCCTGAGGGACCTGTAAAGGAACGGGGTGGACCCAGGACTCCTTGCTGGCACTTTCTGTCACGCTCCAGTGATATTTGGCCCCCGGATACCCTGAGTGAGAGGTGATTGCAGAATAAATTAGATCGGTGATAGTATAATTTAGATTAGGTGATAAATCTTGGAGTAATGTAAAAAGTGGAAACTTGCTGTGGTCTAAGATTTACTAGGTTTTGTTTAGCCTGAGGACATTTATGCTTTTGGTGCCTGCACCACGGTCCAGACTCCATCTCCCAGGACATACAGCTAGATAAATAGTCACTAATACATGGGCGTAAGGAATGAAGGGGGCTGTCTGTCCATCCAGGAGCCTGTCCTTGCTCTGTCCCTGCCTTGTCTGTGCAGCTCACAGGGGCTGTGCTCCAGCTGCATGTCCAGTAGCCACGGCCATGCTTATGGGGAGAGCGAGGCTTTTGCAGCAGGGCAGCTGAAATACTTCTTAGCTGTGAGCCCCTTGGGAACTGTCTTTCCTGAGAGATCTGTTCTCCTTGTCCTCGGGCCAGCTGACAGTGGAGTAAAATTTCTCATCGTGTTTCAGTTCTCCCAGCCCTGGGAGAAAAGCGCAGGGAGATGGTAAAGTAAGTGGAGCCAAGTATCCCAGCATGGTTCAGTCCCAGCAGAAAGGAAAGGACTTCTTTTTTCTTATCTTGCAAAGCAGGGGCACAGCCAAAAGAGTGTTTTCTTCTTTTCCTGTTGTGATTGTCCCTGTTACTTATGTTTGAAATATAATAATTCTGAGAGCACTGCTGTCATGATCAGGAGGCAAAAATAAAGCAAATTTGTATTTGTGGATAAGAGGCAGTAATAAACCCTGAATTTCCAAACACATAGAGGAGCATTGACATCTAAATACCAGAAATTCTAAGCCCTTACCTTGCTAATTCATGTGGCATTTGGAGGGGCTGTGGATTTTTATTTCATCCTGGTATTTGTGGTATTTCCTGCCATTAGTATAGGAAAACCCTTGTGTGGTGAATGCTGGCTTTTTCCATTGGTGGCAGCCACTGACACTTGGGTTCATGAAAGGCAAACCATCCTTTTCAGTACTGAAGGATCTCAGAGGTACCTGGGAAGGAAAAATCTCATCGGGGTTGAATAAGGATGTTGGTACTGTGACTGGGTGCCAGCTTAACGGCTCTGAGCAGAATCAAATCTTGTCTTGAGATCCAAGAGTCTGGGGCTTAAAATTCATTGGGTGGTTTCAAAAGCTGTAGCTTGGAAATACTATTGATAGTAATTTTATCACAACCTCTTAAAAGTAATCTGCATATAAAGGTTTCAGGTACAAGCGTTGGCCCCGAGTCAGTAACCCAGCCTTCAGAAATTGCTGTTTTTATTGCAGATTAAACTGTAGATTAGGCCATTTAGATTTGTAATGGAAAAATATTAGTCAACGTACTTTCCTCCCCTCCACCCTCTATCATCGGGGCATATATCAAATTGCACTATCTGGCAGGGAGTTCCAAATGTTATTTGAGAAGAGAGAGGAATGCAAGCGATGTCAGCAGAAAACAGCTGAGTAGCGGTTGAATTTCTTTGGCGTGAACCTGCTCCGCAGGGGAAAAGAAACGCAACAACTGGACTTGTTTCATTTCACCCCAGCACAAACCATTCCTTGGAAACAGATGATGTTTGTGAGCAACTTCTCTACAGAAGCTGGGGTTTTGGGATGCTGCTAGGTGGACAAATCCTGCTCTGCCGTGGACGTGGCAGGTCGAGCTCAACAGGGCCAGCACTGGCTATGATCCTTCAGTGAAAGCACTGGACCTCATGGGGCACTGTCTATTACTGTTCCCTTGTGCAGCTAGAGCCTGTTATTTTAGAGGGGCAGTTTTAGGTTGCATCTCCATGGCCTGTTAAAGTTTTTATCTACATTGGCTTGAAAGATAAAAAGCCTTAAGAGCTGGCTTAAGTGAACTTGCCCAGTGCTGCAAAAGAGCAGTGGAGGTGCGTGCAAGGATACTGTTAGCTGAGAAGTTGGACTGAGTTAAATGGTACCCTTAATCCTCTTGATACTGGCAGAGTCAAGTTAAAAGGTCTTCCCCGCTTGGGGTGAAGGCTTTGCACGTGTAGATGCTGGTTCACTTAAGGGCAACGCTGTCTCTGCAGTGAAAGAGCCCTCTACTCTGCTGGCATTTGCTTTATTGCTGAGGGAAGAAGTCAATTCTGCAGTGTCTCGCATCACAAGCTGGGGATGTGTCTTGAATTTTTGGTCCGCGGAGGCTTTTTAAATAAATAACAATGGAGCCAGCAAAAGGCTAGAAACAGAATGGCTGAACAGGAGAAGAAAACAAAAGTAAATATAGCCCTTGTTTTTCTTCTACCAGTCAGTCTACAGTCTACATCTGACTTCTTTGCCTTGCACTCCCCATTTTAGCTGGATTTTGCCTGGTTATTCACATAGCAGAGACCCACGTTTTTCTTCTCATCCTCATGGCTGTTGCTGAGGAGGTCGCAGTCCCCTGACATGATCCTTCCTGGGATTTGGGGTTCTTCTTGGGATCTTTCTTGTCTGACTGGGGTTTAGGCTTCATTCCCTTGCTGGGATCTTTAGTTTTCCCCATTTCCTGCCTCTGGACCACTCTGATGGGACAGCTTGGTCTCCTCTAGAATGAAAACCCAAGTGAGCAAGGGAAGAGGAGCCGGCTTTTCTCTGATCCCTCCCCAGCTTTGTTATGGCTCCCAGAGGGAAATTTTCAGCAACAGCTACGCAACACTCCTACTTAGATACCTGAGTCAGATTTTTTTTTTTTTTTTTTTTCCTAGCCCCTGATCTTTAGGGTTGTCTCTAGCCTAAACCAGTGTCCATCCTTCACAGATGTTTTGTATTGGAATATTTTCCAGGCGTAGTGCCCAAAAAGCATCAGGTACTTGGGCCTAATTCCCACTGACTTCAGCAGGAGTTATGCAGCTATTATTACAGAAAGTGGATGGGTGTTAAGGTCAATTTTGGGAGATGTTGTAATTGAATGCAAGAAGAGCAAAACAGACCTAAGGAAGACATGTTTTCTGCAATCCTATTGCAGTCAAAGGAAGCTCTCCCCCCTCCCCCCTAATTTCAATGAAAGGAGAAATAAAGTGTAAATCAGGAAATCAGAGGAAAATCAGAAAATTTGCACATGAGTTTATTTTTCTGAGTGGTATGGAATAATTTCATAAACTGAGGAAATATTTCTGATAGTGGAGATCATCATTCTACACTAGGAAGAGTATGGCTGAATATTTTTGTATGTAAAATTAAATTCTTCAAAAAATTGTATGAATAATTTTTCATTAGTGACTGCAGGAATGACACTGGTGTATTGAAACAGTATATTCAAGATACTACACAAAATCCTATTTAGTGCTCTGAATCTTTTGTCTTTGAATGTATTTCTTCTCTTTCTCAACCCAGTTGTTGGTGTGCTAGTTATTGCCTAGTACGGCCTTCTGAAACAGATACATTTTTATTTGCATGCAAATTGGTAGGAGGCAGCTTGCCTGTAAATACGGTGCCAATCATTACAGGTTCCATGGTTCATCAGGACTGTGATGCCTAATTGGCTGCGGGATTGCCTATAACTCTCCATAGCCTGATTCAGAGCAATAGGAATTGTTGAATCTACATAATAAAGCGAGTGTGATGAAAGGTGAGTGCACACCTACTTTATATGTGTGTTATCATTCTCATCAAGGTCAAAGAATTTTTTTTCCTTCCAGATATACATATTCATAAAGCCCGTGCACAACTAATGAGTTGGAAGATTAAATGGTTGTGGATTAAGAACAAACTCTACTGTTCTACTAATTAGATTGAAAGTTACTTAGTTCATCTGATTAGAATTCTGAATTCAAACCAGCTAACGCACTGGCACAGCACTCCTCAGCTACTTGCAAAATCTGAGCCTAAGAGTCACAGGAACAGATTAACAGTCTGTTTCATCCAGTCCCCCCAAATCTCAGAGTTGCCAATGCCGCCTCCAAAGGATCACTGGAATCCCCCCGCCCAAATTTCCACAGGGGGAGCTTGACCCAGGGCAGAGGGGCCATGCTGCCAGGGTTAGCTAGCACACAAGAGCTCCAGCCAGGATCAATTTCATGTCAGATTTTTTTAATATTATAGCAGGGACATTACTTCTTCGAGTCCCTGGTAATGGGCATACTACCTAACACACTAAGTCCTTGCTCTTGCAACTGCCCCGTGCATTAAAATGTCTGTCTTTTCAACAGATACAAAGTTGTATAATTAGCAGCCATGACTCAAAGGAGTCCTTGCCTTGAGCCCCCAGTGTCACCGCTCGTCCCCTAAACTTGGAAGCAATTGTACTGGTCCCAGGGCTTGGAAAGGGCTGCAGCATCATCAGGCTTAGAAAACCTTGGGACACAATGGCCAGGTCTAACAATAGGCGTGAGTCAGTCTCTTTGCAGTTAGGTGATTTGATTTCCTGTTGCTCTGCTGTCTGGGCTGCTTGTTTTGGGGAACAAATCCTTATTAATGCTTTATCTATAACATCCTCGCTTCCACCGAAAGGATCCCTCTGTGCGTTATTTTCCTGACTTGTGCTGTGCATCACTTCCTCCTGCTCCCCAGCCGCGCAGCTGCTCCTGCTGCAGCTGCCTGCGCGAGGAGTTTTGGCTGAGCTCCTTAATGAATGCTGCTCCAAGATGCTTGGCTTAACTTCATGGCACCCATGAACATTTGTCCTTTCCCCTCTAATCTTCTGAGTTGCAGGAGTGTTTGGTATTTGGGCTTTAGATCCTTCCTGGTTTTATTCAGGTGTAGAAAAGGGGAGAAGGGAGGGTAATGGAGGGTCTGTTTAAATAGAAAGAAAAGATAATGGTTTGGGGCTATGTTGTCCTAGTTCTTTCTTTTTTTTCTTTTCTTTTTTTTTCTTTTCTTTTTTTCTTTTCTTTTTTCTTTTTTCTTTTTTTCTTTTCTTTTCTCTTTTCTCTTTTTCTTTCTTTCTTTTTTCTTTTTCTTTCTTTCTATTTTGTGTGCATGCATTTATTTTAACTTTTCTGTTTGAAGGGGAGAAGGGACCACAGGGTCTGAGCTGTGTTTTTAAACAAAAAGAGAGCACTGAATGAGAGAATTTCAAGACGTTTTCACAGTTGTATTAAAATAGCCTAAGATTCCTGTTTCCTTAATGAAAATGGGAGCAATGTGTATCTTTCCACAACAGATATGAAACAAAGAGAACTAAGAAATGTGTTGGCATTCAAAAGAGCAGGAAAGTATCACTGTTCCTGTCACTGTTAGGAGGTTAAAATCCTGCCTGGCAGCCTATAAACTATTTAAACGATCCTACAGAAATTCCACGTACTGAATCATCTTTGGGATTTATAGCTAAATCCTTCACCCCAATTGAAGACCCAATGTACTCACAGCCCTGCCGGAAAATACACCTTAATGAGGGGAAATTGTAAAACTGGACTGAAAAAAAAAAAGCCCTCTTCAGCAGAGGTCCTTGCTGCAGTCCTCACTTCACATGGCCATTGAGATGATGGCAGCTGTGCTGCTGTGATCATATGTGACCTAGATTTTCCTCACAGTAGTCCTGTGCTCTCCCTGATCTTGTGTAGGCCTGAATGAATTGAATAGAAACGTTTCTGGATGCTTTCAGAGAGCAATGGTATCTTTTTCTTTTTCTCTCTCTCTCTTTTTCTTCAAACCACAGCATCTGTTCGCCTTGTGGTTTTCTCCTTTTGCTCTCACGCAGTGGTTGTGAAAGAGGACAGGGCTGGTGCAGCTTTAATTTGGGTAATGGTGGATGGGGAAATCAGGGCAGGTGCGATTCCTCCTTGGCGTACTGCGATACAGCAGAGTGTAAAACTCGAGCCTGTGGATTTTAGCACTGAACACATACGAAGGACGATTAGGAGGGCTGTTGGGAAGATTGAGGGGTGAGACTTGCAGCATCAGGAAGCCCTGAGTTTCAGCACTGACCATGGGTCTGAGCCCAGCATCAAGAATGCTTTTAGGTACTGTTCACATTAAGCTCTACTGCCTGGGCTCAGAAATTACCTTCGTGCAAGCTCCTAATTCTCTGTGGGAGAAAATTTGGAGAGACTCGGCTCCTCAGTGCATACCCAACTCTTGTTAATGCTGTTTGGCCGGATTAGATGTGGGCAGGAATAAAGCGCATTACGTTACGGCACCCAGCAGAAAGTCTGAGACTGTCCCTGGCTGCTGGGCTGGAGGCTGCGGGTCCTCGGACCCACTCTCCTCCTGAACGTAGCTTGTGACTTCTCACTTCCCAGCTCTGACACTGATACTATCTGTGTACGTGAACAAAAATCACTCCATTCGGAGGGTCTTGGTTAGGGTACTTGGAGGAAACTAGACAGATCTGGTTTGATTTCCCTGGGGGGGACAGCAAGGCCTTGCAGCAAAAAAGGCTGAAGCAATCTGTAGGGCAGACTGCTAGTATTTCCTTCCTTCCTTCCATGCAGATCCTGCCGAGTCTGTTGAAAATTCAAGTTTCTAGGATCAGATGCAAATTTTTTTAAACTTCAAGCAAGCAACTAGCACTTACAGTCAGAGTCCAGTGGAGACTTTTAGATACTGTTCTGATAGGAACAAAAATAAACACTTACTCTCCGCCTCAGTTCCTATGTAAAATAAATTGTAATGATCCCATCATCTGCTTTGCAGAAAGCTGTGAGGACGACTTCTCTTTAGTGCTGTCTTCAGTTACAGAGCTGTTCCGACAGTGGCGAGTGAGTGTTACAGGTGGTGGGTGGAGGTTCCTTCCGAAATTTTATATAACTCCAATATTATCTGTTCCTGTGATTGACTTGACATATGAATTCAAAACAGTTGGAGCTTCTCTCCCACTCTGGTGTAGCAAACTGGATGTGAAAATGACACTTCCCCGAGAGCTGATAGTTTGCTGTTCAGTGCATGGGTGTTGGGTTCCTTTGTTCACTGAATGTGGCGCTTGGCAAGTGGTTTTTGCCACTTCAGGGTTGTCAGTTCTGTCTGCTAAAGGCCAAGATAAAGCTTCACAAAAAGCCTTTCACTCCAGACAAATCTTCTCTGTAATGTACTGACTTGATGACTAAAGGAACCAGGAGCTTAGAGGTGGTTTGGATTTTTTTCTGCCCCAAAGTGTGCACTCTTCCCTTGTCATGCTTTTATTTTAATGTGGTATTTCCTACCCTGCTGTAAACACCAGGGTGGTTTTTGTCTTGTGACTCTGGCAGCGCTTTGCCATGACATTCCTTTCATAACATGTTGCTGATAGCACTAGATGTGCTGCTGGCTGCTTCCAAGGCTTATCAGAGGGTTTGGACCAAGAGCACTTAGATAATCCCATGAAGGGATGCATTAGCAATAAGAAACCTGTACGAAGCACTGTTGTGATACATTTGCAACAAAGCAGTATAAAATACGTGGGAACAAATCTGTGGTCTTCTAGAAAGTTGTTATTTCAATACAGCCTGGTGAAGTGACATGTATGGAGTGTCCTGGTCCATTATGGTATTGTTTAAGCTGTAAAATGACCTCAGTTACTTATCAACAGTATAGTGCCAAGGGTGCAAAGCTGGACAGCAGCATCTGTCCTTCTGAAGCCCAGTGTGAAATGCGCATTGGTCATTATAAATGTAAGTATCAGAAATGTGAGAAGTATTCATACCAGTGAAAGTTGCTTGGCTCTTGTTTTTAGTTGAAGAAAAAAACCTGAGTTTATCATAGGGTTCACAAAGGTGTCTGAATACTTAAGAGATCCTCAGAAGCTATGACTTGATCCATCTTAGTGGAATTTGCAGCTTTGACTGTTGAGGTGAAGCCTCCTCGCCTTTTCATTGAGTTATATTCTGTTGTATTAGTCCTTACACCAACAGCATAAGGAATCAGAGATGAATTCAGAATTACTGTACTTTCAAATTGTATGCAAATGGTCTGACCAAAATCATAAATTGATATCGTGGCTTGTTTTTGCTGGCTCCTATAGCAAAGAATACACAAGCCACCCAAAGCTATTGGATCCTGTGCTGTGTACCATGCTTTTTCCCTGTAATTTGGCGGTTGTCTGAATGCTCAGCTCCTAATGGGGAAGCGGGGGTGATATACATATAGGGACAAGGCAAAAACCATAATTCATGGTCAAACAGGAACGAAAGGAAGCTTTTGTATGGAAGGGACCTCTCCTGCGTATTGTGTCAGGACCGTCACAACCTCCAGCTGCCAGAACAACCTCTAGGGCAGTCAGATAAGTATCTAAACGCAGGAAGACAGCAGTAGTAGGCAATGAATCTGCAAAACTGGAGATAAAATACATGCAGTCTAACTGCACATCTAATTATAATCAATGTAGGTTGTTTTAGGGAATTTGCAGAAACCAGGATTTGACTTCACAAGATGAAATGAGAATTTTAACAGGGATGAAGAAAGGCGTTACCACGCTATTCATAACACTCCTTGTTAGAAGCTGCCAACTTCTTCCTGCATAAAATGAAGGAAGCTACAGGTGATGGAAAAATAAATTGGTCCCTGTGGGCATAGTGATTTTGACTATACGTGTGTATTAGAGATGAGCCCGATGTGCTATGAACTGCAGGTGAAATGGCAACAGTGGTACATGGAAGCCTGGTATGTGTCAGTGATGCTGGAGAGCTGCTCAGAAATGGTCAGGGAGTAATGCCACATTTTATTCAGGCTGAGGCTAAAATAAACGCTTCCAAGAACACAGAAGTTGCTTGTTGGAAGAGTAAATGGCAGATTGTGTGAATGCTTCTGAATTTTCTGCCCCCTTCTCACAGTTGTACCTTGCAATGTGGGGCTTGCCGAAGCTGTAGGAGAACATTGTGGTACAATGAGGAATTGGATGTAGTTTCCTACAGGTCAAGCCAGCTCCTCATTGCTGGCTCATCTCCTTGTATGCACTTTTGAACCACTGAGTTGTATATGGTACTGAAAAATGTCTGCAGCTTTTATAACCCCCCATACAGCTTTGGCTTCGGTCTGAAGCACAGTTATGTGGGCAGGGAGAAAATGTTCTCTGAATGAATCCATCATAAACATAGCGCCTGTCCTGTAATAGCTGGGATTGGAGAATAACAAACTAATAAACCAAAGTCCTTTATTTCTTCCCTTCTTGTAGATTGCATGCTGAAGGCTTCTGAAGGGTGCCTCTGTCTCTCAGTCACAAGCTAGTAGCAGAGATGACCTTACAGCTTGCTTTAGTCAGATGTGCTGAAGAAGAAATACTTGCTGCGTTTGCCTGGAAGCTCACAGCTGGGGTAGGTTTTAAATCCAATTGGGGGGGGCAAAGTTTTTCAGTAGCTTTCTGTTGTCTAGAATAGGACTATCTAGACCACCCCACTGAGGCTCTTTAGTTTCATGAAGTCTTTCTGGTCTGTAGTTATAGCTGAATATTTAGCACCATGTAACATCACGGAGCTACTGCCATGCCCGTGTAGCCACAGAGAGTGGGTGTGACTGGGCTATGGGTACTGGACTTGCATGGTTTTGTCTGGACTTGTATGAGGTGAGTGAATGGTGACAGACAGGGAGGGAGCAGGCTTGTCTGGAGGAGCTGGGTTTGCTTTCCAAGATGTGGAAGTCCAAGCAAAATCTGAGAGATCTGAAAGCTGCTTTCATCTCTGGCTGCACTGCCCAGAAAGAACTGGACGTGGCCAGATCTTGTTGCCACTGCAAGTTTCCCAGTGAGCTCAAGGTGAAAGATAGCTTTCCTCAATCCTGTCCCACCAGGACTGTGCATGATGAGCCCAGTCCTGGAAAACACCAATGCTTTTGCTGATACATATATATATATAAAAAGAAATAGAAGATGGTCTTGCTATCTAAGAGCATTTAGCTCCTCTGTTCTCTACCCTTTCAGATGGTGTCTTTTTCTCTTTCTTGTGGCCAGTTTTGAGTTGACAGCTTTACATCCAAGAGCTTTTTTGTGATCCATGGAGAGTTTTGTGAAGCTTCTCTCAGCTCTGTTATAAACGTGAAGGTTCTCTCTTACGATTCAGGTGCACAAAGCTAATGACTAAATGGCAGAGGAGAATCAGCCTTAGGGGGTTAATTTAGTGCCTTCTTTTGAACTACAGCACATGATGCTGTCCTTTAGTAACAGGACTCTAAGCTCACCTAGTGTAGTCTGTGCTCCTTCTGATGACCATCTGTAGGCTCAAACCAGTTTAAGGAGTAAAATGTCCCCTTCCAAGGGAGCTCAGCATATATTCATGGTGCTAGAAATCACCTGGATGCTAAAGCAGTGCTTGAATTATAACAAGAAAGACCAGAAATTTTGATCTGGGTATTCAGGTTCATATCAAAATCAAGCAGGCCCCACTTCAACTATGGAAAAGAAGACTTTCCATGGCAGCCTGAAGGCCAATGAAGTCACAAGAATTACTATCCTTTTCTCCAGGCTGATTTTTTTTTGTTGTTTATTGTATTAATCATCTGCTCTACACCCCCAAATTAATGGCAATTGACTTTGCAGTGAATTGCTGTTCCATTCACGAGATCCATGGTTGTGTCGCATCTTGGCAGTACCAGTCTCTTCTTCCGTGGCCTCTGAACTCCTGCCTGGCTTTCCCCAGCCCTTCTAAAAATCATCCACTTGTCCTGCTGGCCACATCCAACAGTTTATCCGGTCCCTAAGGGAGCTGATAAGTTCCCTTCAAGTTACACAGCTCTCTCATCTCTGTTCTGTTCTCTTTCTCTTTTCCTCCTCACCATCTTTGCTCTGCACAAATTACACCCAGAGCAGAGCAGTAGGTTTGCATAGAGGAGAGACAGCACAAGGCATATCTGCCAAGTTATTGCTTCTCCCACAAGTTGCTTCTTTCACTGTCACTTTTCTCCCCAAGCTCTGTAGCCCAAACTCTCCCTGGCCTCCATAGGCTGAGGACAGAGATAGCAGGAAAATGCTGCCTCAGATTAGTTTTTCTCTCCGGTCCTTTTTCTGTACCTCCACATTTTTTCTGTCTGGTTTATTGCATTTGGGGACAAAGATTTTTTGATACTGTGCAGATAATACAATGGTAAAATACAACATTTGGTAAGTGGACCACCTGTAATCTTGCCTTCACAGCTCTTTTTCTTATGCTTATATATTGAATGAGAGATTTGGATTTGCACATTTTTCCTTCCTCTGCAGCACAGCCACCCTGGTAAAAAGCACTGGCTTTATTGTATGTAATAGGTCCTAGAAAGTTGCTTAGATCTTTATTTCTGAGCTTGGCACAAATAATGTGCCATGAGCATTTTCAATGCTGTTCTCATTATGAAGGTAGAACTTTGCCCTGGAACTCTACAATCTTTTTTAGAAAAGAATTGGGAGCAGTAAGAGTGAGTGACAGCTCTCTCCTCAAACCTTTTCTATTAACTGACAAGAAAGGATGCCATTTGCTTCCTTTGCAAATAAAATGTATAAAATAGTACTAGCGATACCTGAAAATATCACGTAAAAAGTGGTAGTAAAAGGCAGCCCTGGTATCTGTTGAGAATGGACGTTGTTCTTATTCAGTCTCAGGAGTGACGAGAAACTTACCTTCCAGACCTGACTACAGGACAGGCTATTTTGAGGAGATAGCTTGACTGTACAAGGGTTTTAAAAAATATATACTATAAGTAGGCAAAGGGATTACATTACCCAAAATTGTGCATGCAAATGAAAGCCCCGTCAATCTTTGAAAAATCTTCCTTAATATTATATAATAAGAAATACATAACTGTGCCTATTTTTACCATAATTTGCTTTCATTTGATGACATTCAATAGTAAGATTTATTATTACCCGCATGGAAAATATCCTGCCTGGGGGTGGTTGAAATAGATCCTGCCGACAAGTCATCAATCAGCTCGTGTTTATCTCTTCAGAGATCAGTGATATCAGCGGCAGGAACAATTTCAACCAATCCAAGAGTATTTACCGATAATAAAAGGAAATGTTCATGTGGATTTATACTGCATCTCTCACCAGAGGTCACACGACGTTTTTGCAGGAGGGCTGATTTATTGAGCCTCATTTAAAGATGAGGCACGGAGGGCTCAGAGGTGCCCGAGCTCCCTGCTCAACCAGCGGCAGTAGCCCTTACCCCGACGCGTGCTCTGGCCTTTGCTCTCTTCCTGGGAGAGGGTCTAACTTTCCTTGGAGAGGGTGGCATGTAGAGGGCTTTAAGATAATACTGGTTTCCCTCTCCCCATTGCTAACGAGTTCAGCTGAAAGGATTTAAGACTAATGCAGACAAAAGATCTTTTACATCAGATGAATAGCATGCAAAACGATTGTCTTACATTTCTAAGAAGTGAATTGTGGCTTCTAACTTCACTCTGCTATAATTTTAAAGCAGAAGGTCTTATATTTGTGTCCCTGATAGAGAGGTTTTTCAAAATTTTATGACAACATTCAGAATATTTATAGGTATTGACTGCAGGGTTCAGGACAAAGATCTGTTGTCCTTGAGGCAAAATAACAACCCTGACTTTACCTAGTATTCGCCTCTCAGTGTAATCAGTCTGGAACTAAGACTGCAATTGTTATTTAACCCATGTATGAGAGAAGTTTTCTTTCTCTCACTTTTGCTTTTTTTCTTTGTAAAATTCTGTATTTATACTTAGTGAAACAAAGAACACTCTGAATCACAACATGAAGTGTATGTTTTTTAAAAAGTTACAAAGGGGTCTTTTTTTTTTGATTTTTTATGTTTTTATCTAAGGAAATTTACTGGAACATTCATTTCTGTTTGAGAGGAAACTTGTTCTATGTGGACAATAAAGATGTTAAGATCAGGATGAATGTCTATGGGAGATAATAATAGTGAATAAAAAAATGCACCAGTCCAGTACTCATATTTTCCAGGAACTGCAAGAACTCAGTTCTGGGTTGTGTTTTAAATCTAAGCCCCATTGTTTCTGACTGGGCTCTGTGTCTGTCAGAAAGACTTCTTCTTTGTTCCTGTGAGCAGCTTCAATCTGAAGCATTTGGACCGGTTTCATATTTTAAACAAAATTTTGAAGATGTACATGTATTTTCATTCTTCCAGCTTTAGAATGTAAAGCAAAGCATCTTTTTACAATTTCCTGCTGAACATGAGCAGAGTACGTTGACACTGGCAAAAGTAATTTGACCTACAATGAGCCTGTGTGTGGGATGGCCAGCAGTTATCAATGGTACGTGATATGTGCCATTAATATATTGCTCCTCTTATGCCAGGGAACATGCCTTGTGAGGCCACACAGCGCTAGGGAGAGCTTCACCTCAGACATCCTGATAGCCTGGCGTATGTGTTGTGGCGATACCGACCGTACCAGCTGACATGATTTGCTCTCCCAAGAGATATAAGGTGGGTGAGAACATTTTTTTCCTGTTGACACTGTTGCACTTGGTAGCAGGAATTACCACTGCTTGGTAGCTTGCAGTGTCAGGACCAGAATTTAGTTGTGCCCTTTTACAGGTGAATACCCTAGGCTGGCGGTACGGAGTTATTTTTCTTCCTTTCTTTTCGTTCTCAGTCAATATGTTTTGGTTTTTTTTTTTTTTTTTTTGCTTCGTTTTGTTTTTTTTACAAAGCAAATGGTACTTCAGCCGTGAAGCACTGAGGGTGATCCAGCCTCTGCCGCTTTGGTGTTCACCCTGGCTGCGTGCAGGAACATGGGAAGCTGCTTCCCGTTCACAGACGGGATTTGTTAGTGGGTAAAGTTACTCTCCTTGTAGGAGAAGTTACTTGGAAATGCCGTCGCTCACCCTTTTAACAGCCACCAGTTAAACTTCTTCCCTTTCAAAATGCCCGCGTGAAGTGCCCTGGCCCAGCCCAGCACCCACCCACCTTTTGCCTCTGTGGCTGTGCTTGTTCTCCAGTGTCACATCGTGCATGAAACAATCTTTCACATGAAGAACTTCAAGAGTCCTTGATTCCTGTGTCACACTGCATTTGTAAGCCGAACTCTGCTATTGGCAGATTGCTGGTCTGTGAGACGGCTGTGACAATACAACCTGGCAAATATTAGCCTGGAAAATACTCAGGAGCTTGTTGCCATCAGCAAACCTGGGGTCCCTAAGAGGTCGTTGTCAGCAGCGTGCGGGGCGAAGCCATCCAGTGCGATCGTGTTAGTGCTAGCACGGAGCATGAACTCCTGAGAGGGGACTTGGCACTGGCTTGTGCTCAAGGGCAATTGTTGGAGCAGCTTGTGAACAGGCAGCTTGCCAGCTAGACGGGCATAGCTGTGGACAGCTAATAGACCGTGCGTGTGTGCAGGGAAGGCAAGATGCACAGCTGGGAAATGGGAAGGAGGTTTCTATAAACTTCTGCTCTGAGGGGTAAGAGTACATTCAGGCGATGCCAATCCATGGAGAAGTAAAGAAATGATTTCTGGCAGCTAAGACAGGTTCTTGGTCCGGCTGAATCTGACAGAATGCTGTGGGGGAGAACTGGAGATGTCATGGTTAATGAGTATGGAAATTATATCAATAGCTCGGCCATGTAGGTTTTAAATGGTGTCAATCTATAACGCACAATACTTCAGTCTAACAGTTTCTGGCTGCCTAGTTTAAGGCATAAAAGCAGGCAGCCTCTCTCTAATGAGTCAGTATCTATAGACAGCAAGCTGTTGATAGCAAAGCAGAAATCTTGGCTTCTCATCTCAACAACTTAAGTTTAAATTAATCAAAAAAGATGGTGGGCAGGAGGGGAAGAGGGGTTGTTTTCTTTTGTTTTTCCATGTTTGACTCACCTATCAAGCTGAATTTCCCATGATTTTTCTGTCTCCCTGCTAGGCTCGCAGGAGCATTGTCTTAATTCCTCTCTTCTCAGCTATGTGCACTCCAGCTTATGAGCTATGCAGTGACCTTCTTGCCCAGCTCATCTTTGCATCCTGGAGTGTATTTAGAATCTGCGCCACGAATGCTGGGATAAGGCAAAACCTATTTGCTGTAAACACATTGCCACCCAGCATTTCAGTCCAGCAAGGGATAATTACCAAAACTCCAAGACAAAGGTGTTATATATCTTTTAACCGGTGTATGGAAAGGATCCTCGTCAACTCTAATGAGTCTGTGGCTGTTGCAGACATCCAAGTGGGCCTTGCTGTCTCCAGAAGAGACAGAAAGTGACTCTGGGAAGGCAGAGTGTGGAATCTGACACTGCTGTGTAATTGAGGAAAAAAGAGGCCATATGCATTATTTATGAGCAGAAGGCTGGGCTTAATGTTAACAAGTGAGAAGAAAGTGGCTTCAAAACACTGGCTTTCTGCTCTTCCCTGTAAGAAAGGCTTGTTTTAAATTGCTTGCATTTTAGAGCAGGAGAGAGACAGAGCTGTTATTTATACCGTGTCTTATTTCGTGTGTGTGGTGTTGTACAAGATTGAGAGAGAGGCAGGGATTGCCCCAAGGAGTGCGCTCTCTGTTCACTCAAGCTGTGGCAAAGATGTGTCATGCTGCCCTGTAACTAGCTAATCCCAATCAGCTCCAGGCAAAAGATTTCACTGCAAGAGAGAAGCAAGCAGAATCGCTACCCGTTTGGCATTTCCATTGGGCAGGGACAGTTTTAAAAAGTCGACAAATTTTCTCTGAATCGCTCTATCCACTAGATGCCCTCTCCTTGCAACCACTGTCCAGCTTTGGGGTTGGATGAGCTGATCTTGTGGCTTTTGTCCTCTTATGGATCCCCCGTCCTGTCTGATGTTGGGGTACACGCTGGAACTGGCATGAGCAGTCCAGCTCAGGCTGTCACAAAGTCTCATTGCAAAGTCACACAAATGTGCTGTGGTTTTGGTTTTTAGCCGTTTTCTGATGATTTTCTAGAGAAGCCAGGCCTGGCCGGCTAATGTCAAGTTTTGCTCTTAATGATGGCAACGTGTGATTATTGCCAGCAAATGATATTATGTTCCGAATAACATGGGAAGCTGAGCCGCCTCTTTTCCTGGGAGAAAACGGCGTGGGCTGAGGCAGGGCAAGTCCCTCCCTGTGGAGAGGTCCCCTTCGTTACTGAGCAAACCTTGCAGTTACTGTCTGCATGGCACTCACACCTAGAGCAGAGCTTGAGCTCTCGCTGGACCTCCTTCCAGATAAGCACATCCATTGAAGACCCCACCACAAAGGGGTAAGGGCTCTTCCTCCCACTCCACCCAGCAGCTGTAAATGACACTCACTGCTGGTGCCTGCTAACTGCAGCCCTGCTAGGGTTGGACTCTGTGATCGACGTGTTTGTGATGCAAATCTGGCACCCAGTACTAATCCATAAGCTTGTATTTCCAAAAGTTGTATCCTGTTATCTTCTGTGGGTCCCAAAAGGTAACCCCCCCCCCCGCCCCTTTCTTCCCTTTGTAAAGGCTACTAGCTTCTCCTGTCACCATTTCTGCATTACAGCGAGTTGTCCTTTTTATGGTATAAAATCCAGGCACTTTTTTGCTTCCTGACTGCTTCCTGGTGTGATCCCGAGCAGCCAGTACTTTGTTTCTGGAAGAAAATTACCCCAGTGGGGTAAGATGAGAATAACTAGGCCTCTGTAAAAGTCAGGAAGCAAAAAGTGAACACCATTGCACTGGCACTGATGGGGGGAAAAGTACTCTGTTCCTTGATTTCTAACACTGGCTCATTGATTCTTGGTTCAATCAGCAGTTACTGCTTCTCCTTAATCCAGGTTCATAACTACTTAGTGGAGTGGGTTCTTAACAGAAATACCCCTGAGAAATCATAACAACGGGGTGAAGGGGAAGCTGAAGAACACTGGTATCTTACCTGTGGCCCAGAATGAATGTATTAGAGCAGGGAATTGCTGTTTCTAATAGGCCTCACTCGAAAGTCACTTCGCAGACAGGTTTGTGGCGGCACAGCTTGCATGCATGTCCAGAGGGAACAGGAGACACGTACCTGAGTGCTGAAAACCAATAGCGCTTTCTTCCAATATGAAAGTAGGAGTACCGTTAAGATTTCCCTGTCCCCAACCTTATTATAGCAAAGCAGGTAATGACAGGAAGGACTAATGAATAAGGTTGGGGTTTGTAAACGTGGGATTGGAATAAGAGAGGCTGGAGGTGAGGCACAGCGATGGGGGAGGGAGGCAGCCGGTGTGGGGACTAGTGAGTCATGCATCCTCCAGCAAGTAGCACTGACTCACTGGGAAGATGATCACTCTGCTCTTCCCTTTCTGCTAAGACTGAGCAATAGTGAATCGATACTCAACTTTAGTCTGGAAGCTCTCTGGTCAGAGAATGAGATGTAAAAGGGAAGAAGCTGGAGACCATGGAAAACTGAAATGAGAGGCAAAGGTGAATGCTGGCAAGCGCAGCCTGAGTGGCTGGTGTTTCTGCAGAGGATCCCTGCAGCAGCTGGAGGGGAGAATCCCCAGGTGCCTAGGCTGGATGTGCAAGAGTGGTTCAGCTCCTACAGCCAGGCTATGCCCCGGAGTCTTCGATACCTGTTCATGTTCCCTCTGCCACAGGGTCAAGGCTCAGGTGCTCTCGGCACTGCTGCTCCCGACAAGGCGCACAAACTCCTTGGAGCCAGACTTCATAGCGTGCCACCTGGGAGAGGTGTCACCCACCTCCACCGTGGGTTAAAGTTCGATCAATGCGGAGGTAGTTCTGATGTTTGTTATCTCCTGTCCAGCTCATAATGCTTAACAGATGAGGAAAGCCATCACTTAATCTGCAGAATCTGCAGATTTCTAAAAGAAAATACATCTTTTTATTACTTGTGTACTCAAGAGAGTAATTCTGCATGGCTGAAGAAAGGGACCAGAGGGCCACGTAGTCTCTTCCTCCTCTGAGAAAGGAGGAAAGAAAATGTCTAAAAAGAATCCAAAAAGACCCTAAAAGCTGATTTGCACTCATATTGTTACAGCTTGAAAGACATTTCTTATGAGTGAAGTGCAAAGAGCCCTAATACACAATGTGGTGTTGTAATTATTTTCAGAGCAGCCAACAACTCTTGAGTGTGTTTGTGCAGCGAGCGTTGAGGGCAGGGGCTGTAACTGCAGAGTACAGCCAGTCCCCGATTCTGGGATCAGAAAATGTGATAGCAATTGCATGTCAGTCTGCAATTTTCTTTCGCTTTACAACTTTTATGTTGGTAATGTGAAGTAATTAATGAACCAGAGCAGTGCTGCAGAGGGGGAATAATTCTAATGCTCTTTTTAAAGACTCTACTAAATCAATGGGGCAGTTTAAAAAGGAATGATAGCCTGGAGATCAGGAAACCTAATACGAGAAATTAGGCAGGGTTTTGAGAGTAATCAAATCTCAAGTAGGAAGGTACTTCGTGATCTGCTGTGTGGGCATTTGTACGTTTGGCATACACTGGCAAAGACAGATCTTGCTGACTTTTAGGCCAAACTAGTCAGCCTCTGCAATCTTGGTCTGAACTAAAGATCCCCAGAAAAGGCACTGAGAGATTGTAAAGCACAAGCTACGCTCCTGCTTTCCACTGTGCAGGAGCAGTATTTTTCCACTCCTGTCATAGGTCTTCTGACTACCAGCTACACAAGCGATGTCTACATGGTCTTTTGAAGGCAGATACGAGCTTACTCTGGCCGCTGTCCAAGAGAACCAGAAGCCATGTAGCTGCAGCTAATGTGCTACATGCCCAAATTACTGTGGCCTGCTGAGAGGCAGGATATTAGCTTGGGCTGAGGGCTCTGGCCAGCTCAGACCATAAGTAAAGCAAGTTTTCGTCTGCATGCAGGAAAGCATGTAGACAAGGATAGCCAACTTGCATAGGATTTGGAAAGCCATTTTTATTACCAGTTAGGACAGGTTAGCTGACCCCATGAAGATCAGGCAGACACAACTTACTGTGCATCCTGCCCCAAGCACAAAGAGCAACACCACGTGGTTGGCCTCAGAGCCAGCCAGCTTCTCAGTGGCCAAAGAAAACTGCTTTGTGGGCTTGATCCAAATTCTGTGGGCCTCCAGTTGGCTATCCCTGTTGTAGGCATACCCAGGGTTTCTCTTCTGTTTTGGATGGCAGTGACTCGTTATGGACAGGGAGGGTTTGAATTCAGTCTTCACTGGCTCTGTGAGTTTCTGCAGGAGCTGTATAATGTGACCCCTGATTGTCCACATTGAATTCTGAGCTGCGAAGGCATACATGCACATATAATGTGTTTGTGCAGTCCAACGCTTAACTAAGAAAAAAGGGTGTCTCCATTTTGGATGGATATCTTTGCTGGCTTTTTCTTCCTAAATTTTTTTATTGTCTTAATTTTGAAGACTGCTTCGCTTAATAAGTTTCACCACGTATTACTATTTAACGTTAATGAAGGAAGCACTGTGTGTGTATACATATATGTGCGCATGTACACATGCCATGTATAATATGAGAAAGCAGGTATGGTTATGTGTAAGGACATACACAAAATTCAGTCTTGCTTATCTTAGAATGATACATAAAGATATTAAGGATCCACAGCAAAAACTAAGAATGCAGTATCCTACATACTAGGCAGTATCATGGTGCAGTGAATCAGGGACCTCTTTTACGTTTCACTCAAAACGTGTAACCCCCCTCTCCTGCTCTTATGTTCCCCCATTTGCAACATTTCTGGAACATTAAAGCATTTTAAAAGCAGGCATTTGAGTAACTGTCTCAGTTACTGAGGATAGAACTCCAATTTGAACAGGAAGAAGCTTTTAATTAAACAGACCCATCAGGTGAAATCCTGGTCCTATTAGGGTGAACGGCACAACTCTCACTGACCCTCCATGGAGTCAGGATTTTGCTCGTAACACTTGCCTTTTCTGAATTTGAGTCATTAGTCCTATAACGGAATAGATAAGATAAAAATAGAAAACAGTCTAACCTAAAATAGTTTGACATCCATATCATAGTGCTTATTGTCTGAGAATACATCTAAATGACATGTTGATTAATCCTGAACTGAGGAAAATGTGATTAATTAGAAAGAACTGGGATTGTACCAATAATTCAGTACCAGAAGCTACACAGCCATTGACTCAGTGTGCAATGTTTCCAGTAAAACTTTATTTGTAAGCTGTCAGATTCATCTGCCATTTTCCCAGCCACTTTGGTTCACTTCTGAGTGGCCTGGATGAAATATTCCAATCCAGTTCATGTGGGTTATCAGCTACTTTACTAAAGCAACTTTTTCCTCTGCCTTTTACTGAAAACAAAACAGTCACATCAAGTCAGGTTGCTGTGAGCGGCTTTTAAGAGAGATGTCAGTTGCACTTAGCGCACAGCTGGGGCCAAAGTGAAGCTGTGTAAGTGCCTGAGCTATTCAGCTGGAAATTACATCTTGTGCAGGAACCTAAATGTCGAGTTCCCCAGTCCCCTTCACAGCCAGAACTCCGACAACTTGCCTTTTCCCATGACTCTTCTTCACGTTCCTACAGATGTAACTGTGCTTTCCTTCAGATACAATAAATCATAGATGGGAATGCCACAATCTAAAGCAAAGCAAGCTGTCACCAAGGACTTCAGATGACACTTAGCCACATTAACGAGTAAACAGAGCCCACAGGAAAGATGGCTTTTGAAATGCACTGTTTGTGTCAGCAGTGCTAAAACTAATGAACCAAAACAATGAGGGGAAAAAGGGGAATCATCAGATGCACCTAAAGCTACAGGCTATAAAGTCAGATTGGTCGAGAAAAGCTCAAATACGAGCAAATCTTTGGGACAGTACATAAATTATATTTTCCATAAGCAGTAAGACAGCATATACTCCCAGCCTTGTGACGAGAGGAAAGCACTAAAAGATACACTAAATGTAACCAAGTGAAGAGAAGGGAGCAGGAATGAATGTGTTTCTTATTTTGGAACCTTCTCATGGCAAACAAGCAAGACTTGAGCCAAAATCTTCAGGACACAGAAGGAAGTTGGAACTGTTACACTGCCGCATGGCTCACGAGCAAGCTGGCATAAAGAAAGGGATCAGCTATACATTGTTTAGAAGGAGCCACACAGAGCATGCAGTATAACATGCATCCCCAGGGCATTTGGAGGCAATGACTATCAACAGTCAGTGGAACCCGTCCAAATTTACAGCAATGTAACTGAATGATAATTTCACTCTTGATGATGGAGGAGCAAAAATGTGCACCAGAAAAAAAGAAACAACTGGTGGTAGGATATAGAGATGGTGCTGGAGAAATGGCTTTGCTTTACTTGCTATTGTTAGTTCCCTCAATTCTGAGTCTTGTAGTATACACTCTAAAACTAGTTACTCTTCCATTGAACCACTTCTTAAATAATAATCCTCTGAAGGAACCTTTCAGATCACTAACATGATGAGAGGAAAATAGTATTAGCTACAGTTCTTATATTTGTGGTTACTTCACGTTGATACAAACTGAAGTGCTTGGTCTTGAATTAACAATAGCTGTGGTTTAGGTTTTCTTCCTTCAGTGATCCCCAAATTATGCTTGCGTGCATAATTTGGTACTAGAGGCAGAATAAACATCAACTGTAATAGCTGAATTTTTAAGGTTAATATTAAGGCTAAGTACATAACATTTATTTTTCTCTGAAGAAAGCATGTATACTCTGGTTGAGGGGGAAGATGAAAACCATGTCTGTGAGAGCAATGGCTGATGGCTTAGTTCTCCATGACAAAATAAATAACTTCGATTAACTTCAGGTTCCAGTACCTCAGATGTTTGTTGTCACAGAGCAGCAGCTTGGCTGATTGGCAGCTCTGGTTTAGTCGACATGTGTTAACAGAAATTGCTCAATTTACATGGAGTACTTCAATCTGCTGGTTTAGAAGTTTCTGTCTCACGTAAACTAGCATTTCAGCTTTTGAATAAATGGAGGACTTGTAAGGGTCATTAAAGAAATTGCTAAAGCTTCTGCAAATGCTATAGGCCAGACTGCTGACTGAGATGCATAGTGCGCACGTGTCACTGCAGATACTTCCCAGATAATGGTACTGATTGAGATTTTAATCTGGACAAAGTGCTGGAGGCAACTTTCTTTCCAACACTCAATTATCCTGATAATAATATGCTTGTTTTTTTCCTGTGTTCAAAATGTGTGGTCTGCTGCAACTGTGCAGTGTACATACAGTGCTGTTTGGAGTGAGGGGGGGGGAAAAAATAGTGACCAAAATTCATGCCATGGCAAAGGGCACTTACAGCACAAGTCCCATAGCATGGAGGACGATGTATTTTTACCTTGGATGGATAAGCCAAGTAACCACCATAAGAAAGAGCTGCATTTCTTCCCACAGGCTGCAGGACGACTCCTTACTAACTCTCAACAGCTACATAGGAACAAATTTGAAGCACAGCCTGCTGCTAGGACTATGTAGTATGTCGTAGGGGCAAGACTATCATTTTATTGTGCATATGCATCTTGTATCCTCCCTAGTGGGATGCTGATCCGTAACAGAGTCTTCTAAAATCGCACACAACACAAAGAATTCAGACTAGTTTCCCACGGACATTCTCCATAAAAGAATTTCTTAGAAGAGATAACTCAGTCAGGAAATGGAAACTAGGGGGCCAAATTCCTTCCTTCAAGTCAATCTCCCATTGGTAAGGGATTTAAAAAATTGTCCCTATATGACTAATCCCAACTATGCTTCCCTAATTTCAGTAATGGTTTCTAGAGATGAAGGGTGAAGCCATTTGAGAAAATCAAGCTTTATTTGCTTTTTATTCATTAGGGATTTTTCTGCTAGATTGAATTACTAGTAACACTTCGTTTATTAAAATTTATGAAACCCAGATTTACTTTTCAGTATCTATATCATCTTTTGATCCTTAATACTTCTCATCAAACTCCAGGAATGAAAACAAACTCAGCTGTTTCATGTTTGTTCACAATCAACTTTTACCAGGATCATGTTAGCATTGTTACATACTTGTTATTAAATGACGGCAGAGTGCATATTTCTGAGATAATGCAGAAAACCTGTTCTTACCTTCAGCAGTTCACAACTGGAAATAAGTGTACCAAATCTGCTAGGAGAGTCAGAGAAGGTATTGCTGCTTTCACAGCTACCTCTGTCCCTCTCTCTACATTGTCTGCAGAGATAGCCGTGAATTGGGCTCACTTTCTGTTTATGTGTCCATTGTATTTGTTGCTTGAAGTGAATGCATGTGCCCTGGGCAATGCACGTAAGATTTTTGGCTTTTTAGGGCTAGTTGAAAGTCTTTCCATTTATGTTAGATTAAGCTGTATTGGATTTAGTTAAGCTGGTGCTGGTTAGCCACTTTTATTCTGGACTAAGAGTGATTTGTGTCTATTTACCTTAAATCCATTCCTAATTGACTTGCACTGAACCGAACTAACACCTGATTTATGCCCTCAATTATGCCATTTTAACCAACAGCTCAGGCATGCTGTCCGGTTCCAGCAACTTAACAAGTTACCGCACATCAGTTGAGGCACAGTAACTGCAGCGTGCCTTTCTTTAGCCTGCAGCAAACGTGAGGTTCAGTGTGTCAGTTTAACCTCAGGACCAAGAAAAAGAAAAGTCTAAACTGGTTTCTTCCATCTGAGATTGCCACAGGCTAAGAGCAAACACACATGGTCAATTACCACGGCTCAGTTGAGGCATGGTAAAGTGTCAAGCATGTCAGTACGTGAATGAGATCACTCATTCATGTATTCAGACCCTGAAAGTATAATTTTAAACTGGTGTTACATAAACAAGTGTAACTATGGATATGGACACATGGACAAATTAGTGTGGGGATAACAAGTCCTTATGTGTCAGCTTTTTCCATATGCATACCTGTGTGAAATGCTAGGTGATTTGAGGTAGCCTCATCCTCTTTTACCCAGGGGGAAGGTATAGCTAAGGCATGGTAAATTCAGAGCCTGGCTTCCATTGCAGTAATGGTTTTAACCTAGTTTAGAACAGTTCAGCTTGGCTAAAGTGTAATAAGTCAGATTTAAATCACTTCTACACCAGTTAAACTATACCTGTTGTGTATTCTAGTTTTTGTTTAGGTGGTGCAGTTTTGCAGGTCAAATCTTTGAATTAGTAAGTGACTTTCCGTTGACTTTATAGAGCAGTATTTTACGGAGGAGTTTGAAGATCCTTCATTTTAAAGTCTAATTTAAAGATGAACTTGCATCTTTCTTAAAAACTATTGAAAAAACCAAACCCCAATATGAACAATAAAAGAAACCAATCCCAAACTTTCAGCTTTGCTCCCAGATAACACTAGTTTTCTTACTCCACCCTGTGGGAGAGCTAAGAAGAAATTTGCTTCTTTCCAACCAGGAACACAACAGAATTTGCTAAACTGAAATTAAAGATACAAAAGTTCCAAACTCAGGAGGAGTCTGGACCCTTTCAAACTATGACTGGGGCCAGTGAAACACAGGATCAAACACCAAAACTTTGGATGCTTTTCCTTTTTATTGAATAACTTGAACTCAATCTCAGTTAATCTTTCTCTGCTTCTATATAATGGAAGGAAAGACATTTCATTAGGTTATGTGAGATCATGTGGATTGATTCAACACATGGCTGCAGGACCAGGCATTATTATCTTGGCTAACATGGACACATTTTGAACACTGCTTCTCATGCTGCTATCAGCCACTGCCACCTCTGCAGTCATGTGACAGCAGAAGAAAAAAGGATGGGAAGGCGATAAAGTTTGTGCCCACGCAAGTAGAAAAGAACTTTCTGTCCAAAGCCAGCTGGCTTGGCTTGGAAATGAAATGGCATTTTAGCATGAGGTGACCTGTTTACATGTGCATCGCAGCTCCGTCTCAAATCACTTGTCCTAGATGCAACAGCAGGGTCTGTGAAGTAGTTTATCATCAAGTAACCATAGGAAACAGGTGAGCTGTCTCAGTGCCAGTTTGTCTTCTAAACTGTTTGACAGATAAGAAACCATCCTCAGAGACTGCAACAAATGTGCTGCCGCATTTCATGGTTAGAACTGAGCATATTTTTAGTAAAGGGTTGAGAAAGTATGCAATAATCCTAAATCACAGCCAAGAAAACCATAAACCCCTTAACAAATGCCTGTTCAGATACAGAACTCAGAAATGCACACCAGTTGATCCACGTTAACACTCTGGTTAAATTTTTAAGGCTTGTTTGCCAAGCTAAAGCAAACCTTCAACAGAGGATCAATGGCATTTTTGCCTTTACCTGAAAGGGCCAGAGGGAGCAGGGAAGCAGATGTCTATTATTTATCCTGTGGGAAACAGAGCAATCGTCTTACAGGTACCCCCAAAGAAATCAATGGGAAATACACCGACGACACACTTGTACTGAGGAGTCCAGACATCATTATAAAAGACCCAAAATGCACCTTGTAAACTGCCCAAGTTTAAGAACGAAACTTTATTTCATAAATTAACTGCTTTAAAACTTACGTTTTAAGAGCAGCGCTAGCTGATTGCAGTCAGAGCTGAGGGTGCTCTGCACAAGTCAGGAGCAACTTATCTGGCTTTTAAGAGTTCCATGAGTCTTTTGTCACTTGAAGAGGCCCCATCAACTTCAAATCTACTTTAAAAAGTAGTTCAAAGACTTTTCAGGTATTATGGTCTCCTATATCTATTTCTGTCCCCTTTTGTTTCCTAACAGCATGGGATACTGACCACACATACTGCTGTCAAATATAGAAATTAAACTTAGAGAAAAAGGAGACATTTTCTCTTTAATCTCTTGGAAAATTTTCTAGACTAAAGCATAGTTCTTAAATTGATAATATCCCTTTAAGAATTTATTTGCCAGGTAATGTTAGAAGAAAAAAGACTTTAAGGTCAGTTTGAACATTAAAAAGAACCCCTTTTAAATCAATTTCAAATCTATATTAGAGATAATGGCAAGCAGTGTTTGAACAGGTCTCCAAATATATTCTACACCTTAACAATGCAAATAACTTTAAAATCCTTTTAAATTATAGCTCTTTGGAAGAAGGGCAAGATCTATGCTAAGAAATACTTTGTTGCATAAAAATAATAAAAATAGTTTAGTGTTGCAATATATGACAGTCATAATATGTATAAAGCTACAAAATTATTAACAGATGAAGGCCTGCAGTTTTTGAATAATATAGTAAATATGTTGATTGTTTTTTTAAAGGGGTGAAATAATACAATACCATCAGAAGAGAAAAGTACATTTTAATAACAAAAATATTGAACATAACTATTTTTCTTTAGATCTGCTAAGCAGTCTGTGTGCTCTCTATAAGATGTCAAACTATACTGTGCATATGTACACTTTGCTCTCTCTATAAATATACATGTGCATGACACATTTCTAAAAGCAGTAAATGAGTGCTGGGGAAATACAGAAACAATGAAGTTCCTAAGAGAGGCTTATTTTTTCAAGTTATTAAAAGAAGGTGGCAAGCATTCATGAGGATATGAAAATTTAAAGCCGTCTGCAGGAAACTCTGAAAACCTCTGGTTAAGGCTGCTGCCAAAAAATCTCAGCTATGTTATGTCAGAATGTTTAATTGCAAGCTGCAATTTTAATGAATGGAAAGATATGGCAAAAGCAGGAAGTTGCTGAAGCAACATAGAGCAACCATGAAAATAAAATACCAAAGGTTGTAATCTTGAATGCTGTTGGAAGCAGGAATTTCCATCCACGCTCTGACTCCTTTTCCTACTGTGCAGAATTTGCCAGCTGTCTGGCTAAGGGGAGAGGTAAGCTGTTCTGGATATCATCTCCTGGGCTCAAGGCAGCACTTGTTATGTCTATGTGAAGAAGGCAATGTCTTTGCATTTGTCATTATGGGTGTTTACAGAAATGCAGCTTAGGAATAAGGGGAGGAAAGGCAAATGTCAGAGTGCATTAAATAACGTATTTTCTTTACTTTCCAAGAAGCTTGCTCGCAGCATGATGTTACTATTTATATCAGATCTCTTAAACCCAGCTGTTGGTTCATGTTAACATGCAGAATGGTGAGAAAATCCCAGCAGAGGAGCGTGAATCCCAGAGAGACTTGTGTTCTGTCATTGTGAGGACCTATAAAACATCACAAGTTTTGCTGAGGTATGGATCAGGCGTGCAGTCAGTGAGGCATGCAATACAAATATTTCCCGTGTTGATCCTCCAGTACTAGAAGGCCAACAGCAAAGCAAAACGAAAAGTGCCAAATGCTGCAACAGACAACTTCAGATAACTGAGCTTGAACCCCTGGCTGGAAAAGTTTGAAAGAGAACTTTTACCTGTAACTGAAAACTAGGAAATATACTGTACACCCACATTACAGCATTCTTAGACAAGCTGTGTCCGATCTAATCTCATGTACCTTGGCCACAAGTTTTGGAAAAACAAATATTCTCAAGGCAATCAGATTACTGAATGCACCATATAACAATGTGGAAATATTAGTGGTTTACAGAGGGCAGTTTATGAAATGGATTGAGTGAATTTAATTTATGCATTGTCAGGCAATTTGGACTTAACTAAAATAAGGAAATCTTTACTTGATTATATCTGTCTTTAGTGGAACACCAGAGCCAAACAGTAGTGTAACAGCAATACTCCCAACCACAGGCAGGGAAGTCAGGGGAGTTTGCTCCAAGCCAGCTTTCTGAGAGCAAAAGTCCGTGTCGGTACCGAAGTGGTCATTATGGGGTTAACAGGGTTACCCAAAGTGTTAATGGAAAGGAACCATTATCTGCTCCTCTCTGATTTCCTGCTCCCTAGGTGGGAGTCCCCCCTGCTCCTATCCTTTGTTTCTAATGCAAGTTCCCATCCTGAAATGCTGTGAGTACAATTTGGTTTTGTTGCAATAAGTAGTCCTTTACAAAATCTTCATTCATAGAGCGTTTCCACCATTGTAAGCGAAACAATGTTAGGAATTAATCTGGCCTGCGATTTTAAGAAACTTTGTTCTTAAAAGCTTGTTCTTAGACCCTCCTTCCCTATGAAGGATAACTTAACTGTTTGGCAAATATGCAAAAGCTACATAACATCCCCTACTCCTCTTATCTGTAATTTTAAAAGTCCTGCATTTTGTTTTTATACAAAGTTCACCTTTAGAAGCATGAGACTAAGAATTTTTCTCCAGGACACAAGGTGAAAAAGCTGACTTCTGGAATACAAGGAACATTTGAAAGGAGGCCTGAGGAATAGCCATGGTACATCTCTGGAATGTTTTGTAAGGAGGTCCTAAAATGTAAGTTAAAAGTTAGTGGCGATATGATTTTGGTGGTAGTGCCTTCAAAATACCTTGAATGGGTAGGTGGAAATGCACTGGAATAGACATGCAAGGGAAAGCTTTATTGCTTTAACAACTGCTCGATGATGACTCTATTCAACTGTGAGGCTATTTAGTTAAAATTAAGAATACTGGTGTCTTTTTTCTGTATTTTTCTTTATATTTGCTATTTCTCTGGATTTATTTCTCCTTAGATATCATGGAAATTACACTGCCTGCTGCTATTTGGCCAAGGGAAGATATTTCAGGTGGTTCTTTTTACTCTCTGGGTTGTACATAAGATGGGCAGAAATGCATTCAGTGGTTGTTCTCTTACATCGCAAGAGTGATCCTAGCAGATGCTTGTGATAATTTTTCACTTGTCACATTGACACTGAAGTGTGATGTTCTCTGGGGCTTTGTTATGTTGCTGCTTCTACGGTCTTATAAAGACTGTCATTGCTTTCTCTGTAGTGTGGATATTTCTGAATCACCTATAGCTTTGCATCCTTTGGATTTTCCAGGTGCGTTTGGCCTTTGCAGTTCTCCTGGAAATCAAACCTAACGCAGAATGTGGCCATCAAGTCATGTAGTGATTTTAGTCATTTTGATATGTAAATTCTTCTATGATTTTATTCGTGTCACCCTAAGGGCTGATTTTTCATTTATGCTATTGTGACATGTGAGAACATCTGTGACCCCCCCGCCACCCATTCTTTTTCACTAGCAGTCCCAAGAGGGGGCTGCAGAAGCAGATGTAGCAGCACATCATTGCGTATGGAAAACAACATCTGTAATTTCAATTGGATGCCATATTTTGCACTTCCTTTTCTCAATTGTTACATAGGGCAGTGTTTCAATTGAGGGAGGAATGCATTTCAGTGGGAAAGACGCTGCTCTATACCCCTTAACTATTGTTTGCAAGGCATATATAGAAATCCCTTGAGCAACACATGCAATGCTTATTCTTGTAGTGCCACTGAAAAGGACAGATTAAAACCAATTATTTATCTCTTTGGCTTCCTGCTCGATTTTTGCCAGCTTAGAATAATATTATATACTGAAATTAATTAATGATTATATCCAGAAGTCCTTGCTCAGGCCTTGCTTTGGGGTCTTACTTTGTAAGTTAAAGAATTCAGGATTTTATCTAACATCTTTTCAGCATATTGCTGTCATGAGAGGATTTCATGGTATTAATTGTTAGATTCTAGTAATACACCTTACAGATATTATGGATGATAGGTAAAGTGACAAAGAAAAGAATAAACTATATTCATATGAAAATCACTGACATTTGGACTGTTCATGTTGAGAATTGTAAGAAAACTGTATGCATTTAAATCTCTTCCTGATTATTATAAGTCAGTGACAATCAGCTTGGAAAGATCATAGTAGATGGCAATTACTGTATTTTGTTATTTGTCTTTCACACCCTGTACTAGCTTTTTCCTAGATCCACAATCAGAAGTGCATACTCTTGTACTTCTGTTTTGCATGAAAGCTGGATGTTTCAGAAATTGTTGAACTTATTTACTGGCCATATATTTAAATCCCAAGTAAACTGAACATCATAAATCCTGAACTTCAAAATTTCTGTGAGCTGTGAATTACTGCTTCCATTCGAGCTAAATGTTTGGAAACGGACAATAGAAATTTGCATTCATTTTTTGGGAACGATCCTGGAGGATCTACCTTCTTCCCTTCAGCGGTGTGGTTATCACACAGCGAGTTGGGCGTTTGTGTCACCATTTCTTGCATCCTGTTTTCTAACCATTTGTGGAGATACTTTTTTGTACTCAGTTAATGACATAGTCTTCCAAATGCAAAGAACACCCTCTGATTTCTGTTTTCCAGAGAAAGCACCTTTGATTCATGTGTCCTGAAGCAGAGCTGTGCACTCTCCGTCAGTGATTTAGTGCTTTGAAATGGCTCCCATCGTTTTACTCTGAGGCTGCGGGTATCTTGCAGGATAAATCTGGAGAAGCTGTAGAGCACAGATGATTTTTGGCAAGTATCTTTTTGTCATCAAAATTTTATTTTTGGGTCATTCTTCAGCTGCTGCCTTCTGTGAAGGAGAAAGATGCCAATTTTATGTCTTTTATTATGCATTCCCAAGTAGTCTTTTCTACTTAAAGCAAAATTAATGGGAACTCTGACAAAGATAATGTGAGGTGAAGATGGGTGGAGGAGGAACCAAGGTGGACTGTCACCTTAGCCTGAAAGTGAAGACAGAGCTCATGTCCTCCACAGAGCGCTAATTTTCACAGAAAGCCAGTCAGAAAAAAAGAAAAAAAAAATACACACACACATAGCGGGGACGTGGTGGTGGTTTCTGTGAGGGCGACAGAAGCAGCTGGGCTGTTTGCGGGTGGTAACTGCTGTTAGTCTCATGCTACATCCTCCGGTGATCAGGTCTTGTGAGAGGATGAGGGACCACTTCCCGAGGCTTGCGTTAATTACCTCAAGGACACGGTTTTGGACCCTAAGGGCGAAGCTTCGCGTTGCTGGAACGAGGAGAGCGGGGGAAAGCAGCTCTGCTGGCTGCCGGGCAAGAAGCGGCGCTTTCCCCCTCCGCCTTCTCCTCCCGAGGAGGAGGGCGGCCTGCGACACGGGGCTGCGGGCCCCTGACATGGCGGGCGGCTGCACGAGGGGCAGCGACCAGCGGGCACCGCGGTGAGCGGGGGGGGGGGGGCAGAGGGGGCGGAGCCCCGCCCCGCCCGCAGGCCCCGCCCGCAGCCGTTGCCCCCGGCAACCCCTCGGCCTGTCCCGCTGGGCCGGGGCGCGCGCGCGGCCCTGCCCTAGCGGGGCACGAGCGTTGGCGCATGCGCCGCTTCTCGGTAGGGCGGGCTTGGCTACGTGCGTCACTGGTGGCGAAGCGAGGGTCCGGGCAGACCCGGAGAGCGACGGAGCCTTTGTACGCATGCGCTGCCGCCAAGGTTGGACAGGAGGGGGCGCGGCCGAGGGCTTCCTTCGCAGTAAGCCCGCACACGCTCGGCTTTGATTGGCTGCCGCTTCCATCGCCGCCTTTCTGATTGAGCGCGCTCCTGTCACTCAAGGACTCCACGTTTCATTACTCCCCGCCCACCAACTGCTCTATGGTTGGCAGGCGCCTCTGTTTCTTGCGGGCGCTGTGATTGGCGCGGCCGCCCCTTCACTCCGGCGCGCTGCCCTATCGGCTCGCGGCGCCGCAGGATTGGGTCGGTGAAGAATGTAGACCCGGCCGCTCCCCATGGTAAAACAAAATAATCCGGGGACGCTAGATGCTCGCACCGGGGCGCTCCCAGTCCCACCGCCGGGCGCAGGTTCACCTCGTGTTTCCCTTCGCTGCCCTCCCCGACCCGCCCCTGCGCGGCTCGGGTGAGCGCCCTCAGCGACGTCCGAGCTGCCCGGAGAAAAGAGCGGAAGGATATCCTCAGGAGACGGCTGCGCCGCCTGAGAAGCGAGTGTGACAGAGGAAGTAGTTCCGGCCCCTGTTGGGCCTTGTTTCCCAAAAATAGCGCCCAGCGGGTATCCGTGCGCCGGTGTCAGTGTCTCCTGAGGAGCCTCAGCGGGGAGGAGGCAGGAGCGGCGGCGGCGGGGACCGAGGGGACGCGGGCGGGTGAGCGAGCGAGCGGGGTCCCCGCTTTTGGGGGCGAGCGGGAGGGCGTTCCCTGAGCCCGGCGGCTCCGGACGGCGGCGAGGGTCGGAGGCGAGTGACCGGGGTCGGAGGCAGGGGCAGCGGGTGACGGGCGGGGGCAGTCGCCGAGGGGGGCGGCTGGGGGGGGGAGGAGAGGAGGGAGAAGGAGAGTGTCGTGTCCCCCCCCGACCCCCGCCATCCCCTTCCCGCTCTGCCGTGCCGACGGCGGCGGAGCGGAGCGGGGGGTGCTGGCGGGGAAGTTGGTGCGGGGGGCGGGCGGGGGAGGGGCGCGGGCGGGGGCAGTGGCGGCGGGCGCGGGGTCCCGCGGGTGGGCAAGTTCCCCGCGGCCGGGGCCTCCCCAGAACTTCCTGCACCGCTCGCTGGAGAGAGGAGAGGATGGACATTTATGGACCAGGCCAGCGGAGTCTGCCCGGGGGCTGGTGCACCAGGGAGAGAGGGTGGGGTACGAGGCCGTGGCGTTCGGGGAGCACTGAGGTAAGATCGTCTTCGCCCGGGTGGCCGAGCCCTCTGCTTGGGGGGGGGGATGTCTGGCAAGGCGGGGAGGAAAAGTACCTTTTGTCCTGCTTCTCGGCAGCCACGTTGGGTAAGCAACATCACGTTTAAAAACAAACCAAAAAATCCCCCCCCCCCCCCCCCCCGGAGTTTGTCTGCCGTATACGCTAGCGAAAACGATCGGGGGTCGGGGAGGGAGGAAGTGAAGGTAGAAATTGTTAAAGTAGTTGTACAGCGCATAAAGAAAGGTGCGTTGCGAATGGGAGGAGAAACTGGTCGCTAATGTGTAAACTAGAGGATGTTTTGTCCAGAGGAAAAGATTGGTGGTAGAGCTGTGTTGTACTGCAAGTAGGATTTTGTGTTCAGCAGCTCTGTGCAGAAGTCATGAGGATAAGAAAAGAGACTGTTCTATTTCTGACTGGAAAGACTAAATTTTTTTGAGTTTATGGACCTATATTTTCCAATAAATTTTTACCTGCTTTTGAGATGCTAGGTGGTGAGGAGAGTGGAATTGCTTGGAAAAACTAATCCATAGTGACTTGTTTGACAGCTGATTAATTTCAGAGTTGAGAAACTGGAGTTCTCGGGGCAGGGGGGGAGACAATTTAAGAAGAGGGCTTTTTTTAGTGCTTAGTGTAAAACCATTGTGTTCCAGAGTTGTACAAAGACTAAATTTATTATGAACAGTGGAGGAAAGGGGTTCTGGGAAGTACAAAGGAGCAACAAAAAGGAGTAATTTGTAAACAGTAGTAAGGGCCGGGGGGGAAAGAGTGGTGTGGTATGGAATTGGTAATATAGACAGTATTTATTTTAAACCTTTTTCACAGTCCGGTAAATTTTTATGTAGCATGAGGAAGGCTATAAGCTTTCAAACTTAATAATGTTAACCGTCTACACATAATTGTTCCTTACACAAGTCTTTTTTTCATTTTTAGGAGTTAGGTATCTATATTTTGACATTTCTGTTGTCTTGTTATTGCTAACTAGTGTTTAAACAACCTGTGCAAAAGGTGTCAGAGCAATGTTCCTATAATCTATTCTGTCTGTCTTTAAAATGATTTAAAATGTTTATCTCTACCCCTTGCATGTAAGAATGTAATCTTTGGCTTTTTCCTCCTCTCTAATAAGTGATTTGCATTTGGGGGAGAAATGTGAGGTTCCTCTTTTAAACTATTTTTTTCATTTAGGTGCTAGAATATGTGCAAAATGGCATGTCTTTCAATTACATAATTTAGAAAAATTGTAATAAATGATGTGATGTTGACACTTTTGGTCGCTAAAGGGCATAATTATAAAATGATATTTTAAAATTCTATACTTATTTAGCTAGCAAAACAAAAATGAGAGAATGGAAGAATTTGTCTTGATGTTAAGGGATTATAATAGTGCTGGGCAGTTGGAGATAAGCCTTTTTTGATTGAGGGCATTCAGTTTGGAGTTTAGGAAGGAAAATAACCCAATGCCCTGGTTAGTTATTTTTCTCCTCCATAACTCTTTTCTAAATCTGTAGTTGATGTAGCCCACCAGCAGTAATAGAGGACTGTCATCAGTAAACAAGAAGAATCCTTCAATGAGAGGGACAGGTTCTACTTCAGAACAATTTGAGTGTAGATGGCAGTCTCTGCTGATGCAGCTCATCTAAACCAGTTTTAATATTCTGGCATTTCTAATGATTTGTTTGTGAGAAGGCCTTTACAGATTGTAAACTATGGTAGAAATATGTTAGCCTTTAGCCTGTACATTTGCTTGTTTTGCTCCATTTTTTAAGTGTGTTTAAACCAATGTGGTTACACTTCACCTCTCTAAATGAGTGGGCCCATAGAATGCTTTGCATAAGCATAGATATCTGGATTTAGATTCCTATAATTTCACATAATGTTAGTTTCTTTCTCTGCAAAGCAAGGGGTGAAGAAAGAAGTGAACATTTAGTTTTATGAAGCTGGGTGAGTTGATCTATACAATGGAGTCATGTTGGACTAGTGAGATGAGAAGGACTTGGCTGAATTAAAACTTGAAATAATTCTGAAGAATAAAATGGCTTATTATGGCAGAAGACCTATCTTATTTAGAAACCTTATTTGAGCTGAAGTGCATGTGGTTTAACTTAAACTGGTTAACGTGGGCAGCAAAGCTTTTACGGGGTTTATTTTAGAATGTTAGCCAAGTTTCTCAGATAACTTGTTGATGTCATTCCATGTGTTCTGGGCCTAAGTGCTGCTTCAGAGAGACTAGAAGCACTGTGCAAGTCTGTGAACAATGCCATGCTACCGTGCCTGCTGTCAGTCATGTCATGTGTAACAAAACACAGCTGATGAATTCTCTAACAGTAGTAAAAGTAGTGTAGTATAATGCCCTGTAACGTGCAAATCTGTGCGAGTTTGGGAACTGTATTTCACCTAAATAAGAAATATCTTGAATTAGTAATAACTGTAGTTTGTTATGCCTTGCACAAGACATGTCTGTGTGTTTCAGCTCAATTTTTTAAAAAATACATTTTCTAAAAATTAACACTAGCACATTTTATTCACCTCAAAATTCTTAATTTTTATTTTTAAAGGCCACAGGATTAAATAATCTGTGTAAAACTTAGGCTTTGGGCCTATTCAGTCATGACAGCAGCCTGATAACATGTGCAGAACACTGGGACATACTTTTCCTTCTCGTTGAAACGAAGGTTACTTTGAATTAATTGCAATGCTATGTGGCAACCTATATGCTATGTAACTTCTTAATGCACAAAGTCGCTTTATTTAAGTTTTCACATTTCTTGTATTTGAAAGATATTTCACATGTGTAATAATGTGTTCTTCAATTGATCAAACAGAACAAAAGTCAAAATCTCTATCTGTGATAATATGGGTTATTTTGGTGCCTGTTGTCTTGTGTTCAGATTTGATTCCTTCAGCTCTGGAAAGTAACGAGGGAAAATAAAAGCACTATTCCTCCTCTTTTTCTTGTACGCTTTACTGCTAGTGCTGAAAGCCTAATGCAATAATTATTTGAATGGACTTGCCAATGTGTTACTGCAGTGGTACTGAATGTAGGTTTGTTTAACTCTTTCACCTATTGTGTGAAATGAATAAAGTCTCCAAAGGTGCAGTCAGATTCTGAAATAACTAAATATAGCTGGCTTTTTCCCTGAATGTTTACAAGGTGGTTTTGGTGTCTTATGAAGTTTGTAAGATTACAGCAAGACATTCTTTTGCTTTTTTTTCCCCAAGTTATTTTTGTTGACCTTCCAGTAAAAGACTTCAGGAACTTTTTTGGACAGCTAATCAAAATACATTTTAGGTCACTGATGCACTGTCTAGTGATTGAACAAAATAGTATTACTAAGTTAAAAACGGACTTCAGCTGTGTAATATGACAGTTACCCTCCCCTCCCCCAGCATTTGTTCTGTGGTAGAGTACCAGCTAATAAATAATGCCATGGAGGGTTAAGTTTGTAGCCTGCAATAGTGTAGTTTGCGTTGTTTATTTTAAAGTAAGCATCTGATCTAGACTTCTGCCTCTTACCACTCCCTTCATATGGTGCATTCTTAACACTTGATCTTTCAAGTTACTGCTTATGGAGTTGAAAGGAAGGGATTTTTTTTTTCTTCTGTATTAAGGGACTCCTTATTTTTGTTTATTAACTGTATTGTTCCAATCTCTGTTTAATGAGTTTGTGAGAATTTTTCTAGATTTCTTTAACTTGTATCTTTTTCTTTAGAAACATATGCCCCTGTACTGTATACTCTCACTTCCATTTGATGCTAAAGAGGAATTAATATCTTGCAAGACAACTCTGTTGCTGAGATTTCCATCCCCCCTGCCAAAATAGTCACTGAGTTGAAATATTTTAAACGGTATATATGGTAATCTTCCTTTCTCCTTTTCTCCTTAATCTGAGGTTGCAGTGAAGAATTAGGCAGGAATGACTGTCGGGTCAAGACAGCTAGATTTTGTGGCCAGTCTTTTTTCAAAACTTTGATGCAGGGGAATATAGAACCTTTTGTACAGAAAGGTAGAAAACTATGCTTTTTGTTCCCTGTGTGTTGTAACAGTACAAGTGTGCCTATATTATGAGAAGATGATACATCTTTTTTAATAAGAGTGTGATTAATTGAGTTATTTTTCAGGGAATTATCTACTTTGTATTCAAAATGTTAGTGATGCTTAATTAGGTAGGTCTCCCAGTTATATTTGTCTTTGCCCCTGAAGAGCTTTTGAATTCTGCTGAAGTCCTTATGGGCCAACCTAGAGACTTAAAAGTGTGTTCTCTATTGCTTTGTCCTCAGCTGAATTTCACTAGTAGTCACTAAGTATTGTTGCATTGCTATTTTAAGTATACCAAGATAAAAAGTAAGTGTTTGGAATTATCAGCCAAGCATAGTTGTGAAAAGGTCCTTGCTTTAAGGTAAGTATCTGTGTACCAGGCATTGATGACAAAGCATCTTTTACTGCGTTTTTTTTACCCCTTTTTTTTTTTTTTAAATAAAGAGCTAAATAACTAGGAGAAAAATGTGTTTGCCTTCATTGTGGTGGTCAGAGATCACCTAAAAGAGTGGGGTGTAGAGCGGATGGGTTTGTGCTCGTGATACTTTTATGATGATAATAGAGGGGAAGAAGGATTTTTTTCCATTTACTTCAGATCCCTTCAAGTGTTTTTGAAACTCAGCTTCATTTGAAAACCAGATTGCTTCCAACACTGCAATTTAGGATTTCATAGAGTGGACTAATGTTATTTTTATTGTTTGAAAGCTAATCATAGACCTGTGAGAATATGTAAAGCAGATATGTCATCTTGACACCTGCAGTAATACTCACAAGCTGTGGTCAGTATCACTATTGAGTGCTGTATGAATATACACAGGACTGATCTTGTAATTTTCTGTGATCACTTACAATGTTTGGAAGGTCAAGGGGGACAAATTATTTAACTTTAGCTATATAATTATGTAAGCACATCTATAACTGAGCTGTGCTGTGGCTATGCTGTTAAACATTTCTTTCTTAAAGATACTGGCATACAGAGTTGAGAGAGAGAATTCAGAGATCATTTTAGTATCACTTATGTGTAGGAAAGTATTGTAAGTGTAAAAAGATGGGATATGGAAGAATTACGAACAGTTGTAAGAGAAGAGAGTAAATAAGTAGTTGAACCTTGAGAGACTCAGATATATACACACATACAAAAAGATGAGGAGTCACAAAGGGCAGAGCAGACTTGCCTTGGCAGTGTCCATTAAAGAAACGGTTGAAAGGTGCCAGGATCAGGTGACTTCTCCCCCTTCCCCGGTATAATGCAAAAATCTGTATTACTTGAGTCCAGGAGGCTGAGAAAGAAGTTGTAATAGTCTTTTTCCTCAGGTATCAAAAAAAGAGGCAGTGTTTTTAAGCAGACATCTTTGTCCAGATGTTTTGAATAGTATTTAATTGACCATCTTACTGTTGTGGAAAACTTGTATAGTATAGCTCAGAAACATTGTGTGAGGTTATCAACATTAAGGACATGTTGGTTTTGGTATCATTCTTTCACAGCAACTGCCCTCTTCCTGATATGACTGCATGCATCCTGTTTTAAAAGCTGTAAGCTGACAACAATGACTGCTAATAAGTTAGTGTATATAGCAATTAAAAAATATTGCTTTTTAGTGTGAGCTTTCAAAGCACTGAGTCTTCTGAGAATATTTGAGAAAATGGGATGTTCCATCATAACTGTGGGGGTATTATATTGTCATGCTATGAGAGTAATAAACTAAATTTTTCAGTAACTAAATATTTTTATTTTTCCTTGAAGCTGTTAAAATTACTGTGTAATGATATGAGGTTTTAATTGCAATTCAGGTGTCTTAAATTTATGCTCAGATGCCCATTGGTTTCATGGTAAAAGAGGGGAAAGTAAAAGGTACAGCAAGAGATATACTGTTTCATTTGATGTGTAGGGAAAGCGCTTTCTGCTAAAGTTTTTGAGCCTATAGGCTGTCAAATTGTTTGTTAGTCTGAGTTTGATAATATACATATTAACTTGGCTAGTTGGCTTTTGGGATTTGAAGCTTCTGAGTGCAGAATAAGGATTTCCTTTCAGAGACTTCCTTAATATCCTCTTGTGTTTCTTTTAGAGTGTTAAGGTTTTTGTGGTTTGCATGTTGTTGTTTTTTTTGTTTTATTTTGTTCTCTTGTTGTTCTCCTTATCTTTGTTCATAGCATTCCAAATGCTGGTATCCTAACTCTTTGTCACTAAAACATATATGAAGATCTTTGCTTTGAGAGATGTTGGCTCAACTACGAAAAAAGTGCCAGCAGTAAAAGTATTAATGGTTTCCATTAGGAAGCACTAAATTAGAACTCCAGCTTCAAGGGAGGGAGGCAAAATCATGGACGGCCGGAGAGACGTGTGGTCAGTAGGTGGAGGCAGGTATTCACTGGATATTGGAGATGTGGAATATAGGTATATTTGCAGAATTTCTAGTTATTAACACAAATACTCTGAAAATTCACAAGGAGTATGTAGAGCATTGTTTTCTTTGTCACAAATATGAAAACTGCTAACCTGAATAGCTGTCAAAAAAGTAATGGCAAACTATCAATTGAATTAACTGAAATTTAAAAAATATTGTATTTTACCAAAACTATATTACAAAATCAGACAGAAATACAGAACACTTGTTCTCAGTGAAGGACATGGAGAAATTCCAGAAGACCCCCAGACTTTGTCATGGGTTTAATGAGAGTTGAAATTTGAGGGCAGGGGGCAAACAACAAGACTTATGATAAGATAATTGTCGAATGATTAAAAAAAAAAAAAACCAAACCAGCAGCTATTGGTCACTGTTTCTATTTATCACTGTTAATTCAGTAGCTTTAAGGAACTAGTTAAATATGATGTTCAAATGATTGGAAGTTCTGGATTTTAAAACATAAGTTATTAATGTTCCTGAATGCTGGGGTCTTTTAGATGCTTTATGCCAAATAGGAGGAAAGTACTTTAATGATTTGTTCAGGAGATGAAATAGGGTTAGGGGAGAGTTGAAAATTTCAATTACTGTTTCTGTCTTGGCATACTGAAGGACGTGTGTAGTGACTCCTAGTTGAATTTTTTTTTTTTACAGGCTTATCTACATAGGACACTTAGATTCATAGTAAGATGAAAAGTAACCTGATAGCCCACAGTTATCCCACTAGTTGCTTTTCAGTAAATCTTTCTGCAGATACTTTTAGCATGCCCTATATATGAGACTTCGCTAGTTCAGTGGGTTGCAGTCTTTTTTTCTCAATTTGTAGATTCCCCATATGTTTTTGCCGAGGAGATGGACTCCTGTACTGTCAAGTTAAGCCTAGTGGTGACATGCTTGTTCTTATAGTTGTCTTTTCAGGATGCCCTGGAATTAGTCCATGAACTCTGTTGTTGTCACAAGTACATGCGTATTTACTGTGAAAAGTGTGTTAGCATGAGGTGCTTATATAAAACTTGCACTAGATTCTATCAGAAAATAACAGAGTCATTCACCTCAGAAGAGGTGATTGGAGAGGAGATCGAAATGTTATGACTACTAAGAGATCCAAGTAAAAAACTTTTTTTTTTTTTTAAAGCTGAGGAAAGGACTTGCCCCATGTTAGAAGGTTATGATCCAATCCCAAATCTACTGTGTAATCATGTTATGAGCCCCTGCAGCACCCTCTGGTGATCCAAACATGCTTGTGCAGCAGTTGGTGTCCTGGTTGAGCTTCTGAATGAGCATAACCATCAGGTCTTGATACAGGAGCGAAGAAATACTTTAGAACAAGCCTAGGCTATCACCAACTTGATGGTGCTATTGGGTTTTGCTGCCATTTTTTTTTTCTTTTCACCTTCTAATTATTGTTTAAGATGAGATGGAAGTCACTGAAGGATCTGTAGACTGTCCTGTTAATATTGGCTCTAGGCAAGCATAACCAGTGTGATTGCATGAGATAAAAGGATTCCAGCTTTATGGCTGGGTTGCTGAGGAGCAAATGAAGCATGGTATGGGGAAGAGGGAAGAACAAAGATAATGTGTATATGAAAATTTTTATTCTGTATATTATAGCCTATTTTACTTACGATATTAAAATATGGCTTGGAGAAAGAGTGGAAGTAAATTTAAAAATAGTCTGAACAGTAATAGTACAGTAGTGGTTTTGCAAGTGATAAAGCTTACAGAACTTCAATTTCCCTTATTTTTTGACTCTTCTGTTATTCCTGGATCTTTCAGAGTATCCCCTGTATGTGGTGTATTTCTCTTAAGTTCTGTAAATATCTTAAAGATCTGCTGGCTGTGGCTAGTCTGAGTACAGGTGTCTGCTGACTGCCTGAGTGATCCAATAGAACCTGCTGCCCCTCTGGTCACTGCAGGTCAGGTGCTTTACCTGGGGGCTGTGTGCAACTGCCATGTCAAAAATTCTGCAGCACTTTTTCTAAAGTCTTAAAAATAATTGGTACTTTTTCTGTTGCACTTGGCTGAAACTGGCCCATTAAATCAGAGCGAGGGAGAATAGACTATGATAATGTAAACCTCATTTTATTAGAATAGTAGGTTTAGAAGCTGTGGGTAATAGGCAGTTCCATCTTCAAGATTTTAGTGCCATCATTGATAATGCCCTAATCTTAGATCAGTAAACAGTGTGATTTTCTTAAGTGTTTTTATTTAATTTTAGGAAAATAAACTTAAAGGTAGGATGATTTAAAACTCTGCATTTAGTTTCTTAATTTGCTTTGCTTTTAATGTATTTGATTTGATCTAAATGTCATATTGGGCTGTGATTCATTCATTCAGCAGAATAAAGTTAAATCTTAAATAGATCTTCATTTCGTTGATGCCTGTTTGTAAATGTATGGGAAGACAGTTGTGTAGAACATTTGTGATTTCTTCCTACCCAGAGAGTCTGGTCAGGATGCTGTTTGCAAAATTTTGTAATGGTTTGGGGATTTTGTGCAGGGAATTGACTCTGCAGCATTTGTACCCGGGATTTGATTCTTGTGATGTAGAATAGAAGCTCAATGGGTTGTCATCGCAACTGCTTGTCCTCTGCTTATCCATTGCCAGACTTCAGACCATAACTGTATATAGTTTCAGACAGCAGTTTGCTTCTCTTACGCATGTGTTCTGGAGGTCGGGGAGCAGGGGCTTATTTGTATCAAAGAAAGTCAGAAGACCTGTTTGTCTGGAAACCATTTAGATTTTTCTGTTTTAACACCTTGTGTCTAATCTCCTCTGCACCTCGTGTCGTCCCCCCCCCCCCCCCCCATTCCCCCTCCCTGCCCTGAAAAAGGAACAGAAGAGTGGAGGGAATATCTTCTTTTGTTCTTAAGAGATACTAATACATTTCTTTAAAATTCCTCTTCCCAGCCCCCCATGTGAGGCTCATACCTGTGTTTTATTGAGGACTTCCTGGATCCTATTTTTTAAAACACGGTATTTTTAAGGCTGAACTGTTCAGTAATAAACACCACAATATTCCTGAAGATACTGGCTGACTAGTTCTCAAAAGAGGTTTTAATCTGCTTTTCCATCATGCATTCCTTTAATGAAATGTTAATGAGAAGATGATCTGATAAACTTCTTGAAAATTTTCTGTGAAACAAACTCACTTATAATCTGAGGATTTTTCTTCAGATCTATTTCTTTTAAGGCATCTATGTTTGTTTCTGTAGCTGTCTGTCTTGCATGCATGTAGATAATGCCTACAAGCAAGCCACAAAGATTTTGGTGTGTTGTTCTTCTAAGGCTTGAATGACTAATGTTCTGAAGGTGTAAGGAACAACAGCCCTTCATGTGAAGTTTCTTTTGTGCTGGTTACAGCTGTTAGAAGCAGGAGAAAGTAAGTACAGACTAAAAATCCAGAGTTGCAACCTGACGAGGAATCCTCCAGGCTTCTTATCTTGAATGGTTGAGATCACAGTTCTTGATTCTGTCTTATCTGTACTTTACTGCTTTTAATTCTTCATGGTCTCTTCTGCTTAATCTTAATGGCTTATAAGATACTTCACGGGCATAATTAGCTTATCTTAAAATAGTCTGATCTGTTAGCAACATTGGAACAGTGAAGGGACGGCCAGCCCAGTCACTGGGGGTTTCATGTAGTGCACCCACAGAGATGTGTCAGTGTTTGGACCACAGGGGAGGAAGGAAGGAGTAGGTGAGAATTTTTTTGAAGATATACCTGGATCTTGAACATGAATGCTTCAGCCCAACTGTGTTAGGATTTAGAGATGTTTTCCATCAAGATTTTGACAACAGCCAATTAAAGTAACTAGAAGGCAGCTTTTGTTTTGTTTCAACCAAGATACAAGTGGAATGAAGATAGAAAATTTAGTTCCAAGGGTGTTTCTTTGCTTAGGTTGTTTTCTATATTTGTGGCTTAAGTGTGTCTGACTTGGTTTATCAACTTCTACGCTTGAGAGAGAGTAAGGCTCATCTTGCCTCAAACTCCTCCTTTCAAACTTAGGAGTATTTCTGGTCTCAGACCTTTAAACTTTGAAGTGTCCTACCATTAATGTATCTGCTTACTTGAGGCTCTGTATCTGGGTTTGACTACTTTCTGTAATTGTCTTGTCTTCCTTTTCCATTTTCATCTCCTTAGACACAGGTATACAAATACTGGCTGCTCTTGACTTTAAGCAGAAAATGTAGCTCTATTATTTCAACATGTAAAATGCTTTTCAGGGAAAGTTTGTTCTGGTTTTGGATTGAAATTCTGTTCATTCTGGAGTCTAATAAAACTTCTACATTGACGTTTTTAGGTCCTGTGTTTTGATCTCTCAAACCCTGCAAAAAAACAAACTTGTAAGAAGTGCTTTTATTACGTAGTGCTTGAGTTTGCAGACCATCATTGAAAAACTAACTTGGACTCTGTACAGATGTAGTTAAAAACAAAGTCTCCTAATAGTGTTTGAGTTTTGCTTCCAGGTGGATTCTCCAGGTGGTTCTCAACTCCACGCAGGAAGTGAGAGAAGTAGTTTAACTGTATGTTAATGTCTTGCGTATGCTGTAAGATTTCTTGAGCTTTTCCTGTAAGTGGCAGTAACTTGGCAAGTCCTATGCATAGTTTAATGTTTAAACTAACTCTAGTTTTATTTTTCTGGTGTTGCTGGTGCTCTTACCTATACAGATAGAGTTGCAATATAACTGAAGATTGGGAGGTTGAACTTGCTTCTCTTCCTGTTAGAGCTATGCATCCGAGAAGCTTGGTATAGGCATCATTTTAGTATGGTTTGGTTTGTTACAACAAAATTATTCTGGTGAAGCTTCTAGACCAGATTAGATGAAGTCAGCTTTCAACTGAATTTGGTACATTTCTTGTAACGCTTGGGTTTCTGTGTTCTGTGTGGGTTTTTTTTCTTTTTTCCTTGTTTCTCCCACATTCATTAACTGTGCTTACAATGAGTTTGCAGTGAATTGGTTTCAATGTTCCAGCTAAATCCTTGGCTGTAGTGATGGCATAAGTGGTAGACATCTTATTCTGGTGTTGTTTCTACCATGTTTCCTTGTGTCTTTTAGACCTATTTAGATGAAAATGCTGTAAGCTGATGACATTGCCTGTGTGCTTGATCCCCGTTATAGTATTAATGTTTATGTCTTGGAAGTATTAGTAGAGAGATTATTAGGAGAGGAAGTCTAGCACAGAAAAGCTTCCTGTAGATTACTTGAAATAGTGGTGAATTCTAATGGGGTTCCCATGGTAGTGAATGTGTTTTCTTTAATACACATTAGTCAGATCTTGCTATTGTCTTCTTTATAATACAGCATGTTGGCTGTATTATAGTCAATACACAAGTTGGCTTAGCAAAACTTTCTAAAATGCTATAAAATATGTAAAACCATGTTTGGCAAAAAACGCCAAAGGGTTCTAATGGTTCCTGAGTGTGTAGGGAACTGTCTTTTTCTCTTTGGCATTCACACAAGCTTTTTAATCCAAGTCTTTGTCTCTTTCTCCTTTGCTGTATTCCCATACTAAATTAAATTATTTAATTTTTATTTTAGCAATAGGAGACAATTTGAGCATAATTAAAATAATGTATCTGTCTAAATGAGTGATACCTAATTGGATTATCATTGTTTAGAGAACATGTCTGCAATCATTCATTGCGGAACTGTACATTTTGGTTTGAGAGCTACAATAAATATTGAAGTCTCACCGTTCAATCTAACGAATGTAGCTTTAGATCTGTACTTTCATTGCCACTCTTAGCTTCCAGAATGGGAAACTAAGCATCTCACCAGTGGGGTGAGATGCTGTTCTGGAATTCCAGGACTTTTGTGAAGGTAAAGGGAGCTCTGGCTGTAGTTTAGTGGCAGAGAAAGGCACACACCATTTGCCCACCCGGCCCAGTGAGCACGTGGCCAGCCCTTCTCTTCTGCTTTGTCTGCTGTGTCTGTTACAGGACGTTTCAGCCCTCTTACTGCCTAGGGTTCATACTCAGCCCATGGGAAGATGCACTGGATCTGGAGATGCTCAGAGTCATTTAGATAATGAGGGAAGATAACATCCATATTGTTTTCATAATTTTTCTTTAAAAGATGTTTCTGGGTTATAGTGCTGCTTTGCTAGTCTCAGGCAATTTATGTATGAAATTTCCTAAATCCAGAAGGTTCTTCACCCAGACCTTAGACCTGTGCATCCAATGGATCTGTGCAGTATGCTTAGGTATGTTACAAGCTTATAGGCCTTACCTGTTTTTCCTAAGTTTCCAAGCAACTTCCTTGGCTTATCTTAATAATGCTGTCATTTGAAAGACTTGCTAAGGTACTATACTGAACAACATATGATGGGAAAAATATCGCTAATTAGATCCGTCTTCCAGATTCGAGACCAAATTCAGGAAAATAGTCTTTTAGTCTGTTTAGCTAGAATTCCTCAGATCCCCTCTTAGATCAAAGGTGAAGCTATATTGTGATAGATGTATGCAGGCTACCTCTAAACTAGTTTAATGTAGCAGTGTAAGTCAATGGCATGTTAGGATACCCACACAGAGAAAGCATTTATTTTTTATCCCTACCACTTAAAAATCTGTGGTGTCACAAAATGCTCTTCAGTTGTAGTACCTAAATGGGGCAAACCTGTTTTTTAATGGAGAACACATCTTAAGAGTCATATTTGTAATCTATTAAGTCTTTGGGAAACAGGGTTAATACATTCCGTTATGACTATTCACTAGCAAGATGTGGATGGCAATGCACCTGCATTTTGAGGTGGGTATGTCTTATCACATGGTCTTGTGTGGTTTGTAGCTGTGAATTCCTGTTTCAGCTTTTCTTCATATCTTTAGCAGAAGAGTACTGAAACTATTTGATGTGTTCCAGTAAAACAAGTTACAATCAGCACCCACCAACTTTTATTCTTTTTCCATTTGTTTCTTTATTAAATGTGGTTTGGTCATTTGCTATGTATTGTGAGAACATAGTAAGATTTTTTTGATATAGCAAGCCTTGCTGCATGAAATGCCCTCAAAAGTAGGCTTGAAATCCTTCCTAATTATTGTGTGACAAATTTAAATCGGTAATCCTTTAAAGAAAAAAAAAAATCTTATTTTTGCTTATGTTTTTGGCTTTCAGTAAAACTTGTAGTTCCAAAATTTGTCTGTGGTCTAGATTGATGCCTCTTTTCTAAGAAGAAAGATTTGGCTCAGATGGCTTTTAACAAATCAGGAAAACTAGGGAGGTAAAAAATTTTGTTTCATTTTGTTCTGTATGTATGACAGAGGCTTCTGAACTGTCCAGCATATAGATCTTGTGGTCTTGATAATGATTGGATGATGATGGTGGTAGTTTCTACTCTTGTAATTTGACCTCACCAAATGGATGCCTGACTCTGAGAAGCCTTAGCTTTAACTAAGGACTTTATTCTGCCAAGTATAACTTCCATCAGCTCTTGCTATTTACGGATATGGAAGATAGAAATAATTTTCTAGTGAGAATGCTGCATTTTTGCATTTGTTTTCAGTTCTCCAGTTGATACCTGTGGGTTAAATTAAAAGTTTAAATTGTGATCTGGAGGACTTCTGTGCCTCAAAGCTTGTATGCTAATCCATTGCTTTAGCAACAAGTGTTACTTTTACTGGCAAACCTTGCCTTGTTTTGAGTGTTTTGCCCTTGAGGAAATTTAAGATTGGTGCCTTACCTTGCCTTTGAAGCTGGTTGATTGCTTTCTGACCCTGGTGCAAATGCCTTAATCCTCATCTCCCTGCCTAGGTGCAGTTTAACAATCTCTTGTCCTGTTTGTCAGTATGACAGGGCAGAACAGTATTTTGAAGAGGAGGTATGGCATGCCATGTGACTTGGCTAAAATGAAGTGATATAAACAATTGAAGCTATGTTGCATATCATTTTTGCTCTAAGGATCTGGAAGACTGAATATGTCAGAATTCAGCTGTTCTTCCCCCGCCCCCCCCCCCCCCCCCCCGCAGTTGCAAGAAATCCAGAAGTATTCCCCCTGCCCCCCCCCCCATCTTTCTCTGCTTTTTTGAGCTTTCATTCATTTCACTTCGCAGTAGGTAGGTAATGAATTTTTTGTCAGATTTATCTATTAAAGTGCTAGTGTTTTTCTCCTGAGGAAGAAGGAGAAAGTCTTGTGAATTCTACTCTCGCTAAGCGTCTCTTTTTTTTTTTTTAACTTATCTGGGTATCTTTCCATCCGTTTTTGGTTTGTCTTCTAATGCTTTCATGAATAAAGTTCCAAATCAGTTAGCTGGGTATGTCACATGAACAGATTTTTGTTCCTTTTTTCTACCTGGGGTCTTGAAGAGGAGATGCTCCAAAACTGACCAGTTATGTACCAACACTTTTGGAGAAACAAAACAATTACTATCTGATCTTAAAAACAGAGCATCCGCATAGTTTTACATTATGCATGCTATGCTTTTATTGATATCATGTTAGGTAGGTTTTGATTTCTGTTGGGGTTGGGGTTTTTTTGCCTCTGAAATAAGAGTAACCTGTAACGCGTCAAACAATTGCAGATAATTTAATTCCAAGTCCTCCACCAAGGTCAACATTTTTTAAAATGCTCTGTATAATATTGAGCATGTATTGTTCTTAGTCAAAACATGTTTCAAATGATCTGTAAGACTGTAACTTTTCTCTGTAGGACCCTAATATTTTTTGCTTGCAGTAGAAACACTTTATTTTTTACTATATTGGTGAAATTTGGAAGCTACATTTTTAATGGTGCAGTCAGAAACGTGTTAATTAGAAGGATGAAAATCCTGTTTTTTGTAGACAAGTTGTATTTGTTGATCCCATTTCCTAGTTTTGTCTTCATATTGAAGTTTACAGGTTCAGTTATTTCATTACTTTTCTGTGTTTTTTAACAGTGCAGCTCTTGTTTTTAGTTATGTGGTTTTTTTTCTTTGTGAAAGGAATCCGGTATAAGACTGCTCTAAATGTGTTAACTGTTGTATACTTCTACTGAGCTGGTACATTTTTTTTTTTTGTGTGTTGTTCTTCAATGCTGTGACTTTGCTAATAGCAGGTCAGAATGGTATGTAATCTAAGTCATCAAGATGGAAAAAAATTTTCAAATAAGATGTAATGAAAAAATGGGTTCAAGTCTGATGCAGATAAGGAAGTGATGGCTTAAATATTTGAGCAGTAACGAGTCAAATGCAAAGTTTAGCAGAAGTAAACAATTGGACTGTTTTAATTCAGCTGGGCTCATGTTTTTGACAGTTATGCAGAGGTGAAGCATGGTTCTTGAGGAGTTTTTTTTTTTTCTTTTTTCTTTGCAGCAACAACTTCTGTGCTCCCATGGGTTGGGGGGTGGGGAATTCTTACCAGCAGCTGCATAGAAACCTGTAAGTGCAAAGATGGCCCAGATTTGATGTTAAAGCTATCAGGCAGAGTACTGCTGTGTATTGGCACTTTGTCAATATGAGGCTATTTGACCAGATAAAGTATCTCAATCATGTGCTTATGTGTGACACTATATGAGTACATATTCTGCATGTAGCTAATATAAGTGTTTACCCTGGTTCATTAAAAAAAACCCAACTCTCCTATATTAGAGGTGATTTGGTGCCTCCAACGTAGTCTGTTAGTGCAGAAGTTGTAATGTCAAAGTGAAACCTGGTCAATATATCAGGACCATACTGTAGCTTCAGATAGCTTGGTGCTTAACCTTTGAGTGACTAAAATCGCAAGTGTTATATAATACTTTTCTTTTGTAAAAATGTTGTATTCTGTATCTTTCTGTCAGTGTATTATTTGATAAATGTAGTCTTCTCTGCAGACTAATTAAGGAATGACTGTGAACGATGAGCTAGTTTAAAGTATCATCTACTCAAAATCCAACCATTTCTTACAGCATACCTGTATCTTTGCTTCTATTTGTTCTCTTGATATGCCCATAGCATATCTTTTATTGTGGATAACTCAGTTAGCTGTTGATAGTTCTGTCTGGTTTCCCGGAGTCCCCTATCCAATGGAAAGGGAGGACCAGTGACGTATGAACAATCTTGTGAAGTTCCTACTTAGAGGAACAGTATCAGGATGTGCTTATACTATGCAGCAAACGTGCAATTGCAACTTAAGTTGAGATGACTTTAAAGTAGCCATTGTGGATATGGTTTCACTAGGGTAGCAACAGTCTGAGATTTTTATGTGGGCTAGCTGCCTAAATATTTACCAAAGGTCTGTATGATTCCCCCTGCCTCCAACTTCAGTGCTGAAGCTTACTGTGATTACACTCTTACTGATAAGTATTTGAGTTTGAGTTAGGCTTTCCTCTATGCTTATGACAAGAAAAAGAATAATGTATATTCTTCCAGCAGAATACAGATACTTTTCTAATCTCTCGTGACCTCTGTGATCAAGTCTATTCCCCTTTTATTTTAGCATTCTCCAAGGCAGCAGACTGAAGCCATGAAACACATTATCTGAAATGTCCCCGTGTTAGTCTATAGGCAGCTTTTAGAAGAGGTTGCCTTCCTTTCCCTATTAGGCTGGCATTCTCTGTAGTGGTATCCTCTTTTGTAGTATGACATAGGAAAGCATTGTGACAGAAGTTGATAAAATATTTCTAGTGTGTGCTTCATTAATTTTGACAACTCAGATTTGTTTGTACTTTTTATATGCCAGTGTGTGTATTTCTATATATGTCAATATATGTAGAGACAATGTGTGGGGTTTTTTTATGTCAGTATCTTTTATAGAGAACATCTGCTATGAAATTGTTAGAACAGTATGCAGTGATACTTATTTAAAATGTGTTCTAGTAGTTACTTGGTTTAATAAACCAGTAAAATATTTCAAATATAGTTGACTATCCTACCCAGTTAATAACATGTACTGTTTTGAATTTCATCACTCTTATATGTCATGTATTATAGACTATAATCTTGTAACCTTTTCCTTAAATTTTCATAGCAAGAGAGTAAGACAAACCAATTAGCTTTGGAGTTTTGCATCTTAAAAATTCATAATATAGCTAACATAAATGCAAGGCTTAGATGTGTGTGTTAAAATAGTAAATGGGTTAAAGTAGCACTGGCATACTTAGTACTCTGTTGGCACAGTTTTTCCCTTCAGATGGTTGTTTGGAATGTGAGGCCTCTTCCTATATTTGCTGTAGCAGAACTAAACTCTAACGTAACTTAGAGGAGAAATTTAATACAAGCAGCTTGTATCAGCCAGAACTGACCTGCTGCCATGATAGCATGTAATATATTTAGCATGCATGTGTCTAGTAACCGTGTGATCTTATGCAAGTGAATAAAACAGTGAAACTCTCAAAAGTTATAATTTCTCTAAATGTTTCAGAGTTCTGTTAATTAAATAAAATGTTATCAAACTATTGGAAGAGACTCGGTTTGTAACTGAGATGTAACCAACAGCAGAATTTGGAATGCTGCAGCATTTTGTCTGTGTATCAGTGTAAGAGAGGACTGCAAATTCAAAAGTAGTTGGATTTTTTTAATCCACCATAGTTTTTTGAGTATTTCGTTGGGTTCTTAGGCTGTTACGATTCAGTTTTTTGCTGCCATGATGCCTAAAGATTAATTTTTAAATGAAATCTGAAAATAGCAATCTGATCCTCAGGTACTTAATCTTTAAGAAAAACAACAAATGTAAATTTTGGCAATGCTGTGATATTGTCAGAATTTCTTGGTATCTTCTGTGCTTAAAAGCTAATGTGTCAGTTACATGCCTTCTGCAGATTTAACAGGTCACCATTTGGGAGATATGTATGCCACTCTTTCCTCCATATCAAGTCCTCTATCAAGACAACATTACAAGGTGGATAATCTCTTTCATGGAATATAATCTCTCTTATGCAAAATCCTAATAAAGTTTAATACCATTTTCTCTGCTTGTTTGCTGCTGAAAGTGTGATGTTGATGTTGGTTTACTGTTTAAGGCTTTTTGGTATCTTGTGCTGAGCAGAAAGAGTGAGATGGCTTGCTCATCTTCTCCTGTTTGTTGCACGATACCATTTAACATGCAGTAGCAGAATTCTTCTTGCACTGCAGCTATGGGCCCAGATGAATAAAAATGTCTGAGGTTGGATCTAAGCACCAGAGTGCAGCTTTAATACTGAATATGGGACGACATATTTCTAAAAACCCATTGCTAAGGGATTTACTTAGTCTCAGACTTGCATGATTGCATTCCTTAAGCTTGAAGATTCAAGTGGGTTCTGAATGTTTTGGGAGTTCCTTTCTTCTTCAGGTCCAGTGGTCACATGTCATGCCAGTGAGGCTTGGCTAAAAGTAGAGGAAAGAAGGGTTCCAGCTCCCCCAGCTGTGATTTAACTTGTACATCTTCCAGCTAGTAATTTTTTCCACCTCTTCCTGTTGAGAAGACTATGTGGGCACTTTCCTCCAGATAATGGGTTGTTGGATTTTGTTTTTTGATGGTATTTCTCTAGGTGCACTGTCATTATGGACTAGTAAGCTCCTTCAAAGGTTGAAGATATTTTCTATCGAATTCTCTAGTTTTGGTAGATACTGCATTTACAGAAAAATTGTAAGGAAGCCCAGTGGATTTTCTTTTGAGTACTCCAGGGACACACATAGTAAAGCAGCATTAAATTGTCTTAAACATAATGAAGAACTGAAATTATTCTGTAAAGCATAATGATATTGTGCGCTCAGAGTTACGTACCTTAGCATACGTACCGTTTCCTAGCCCTGCAGAATATAACTGTGTTGGAAATTAAAGTTGGTCTTTTTAAGTGTTTCAAAATATCAATAATCATCTTGCCCAAGCTCCTGAATTAATAGCATATGAAAACAACAAGGTCCCTCTAGAGTTCCCATTTTGTTTTTCCATAGCAGCCTGTATTTGAGACACTGCAGAACCACCAGTGAAAACTCAGGTCTCTAGCAAAAGCTGCGACTTCTTTTTAGTGGGTTTGTCAGTGCTATTGACAAGTATTTATTAATTTCAGTTTCATGATTTAGCTTGCTTTTTCTCATGGGTCTTCTAAATAAATTTTTGTTACAAGAACTGAGTCTTGTGCTTAATTGATTTTGCTTTCAGAAGGCCAAAGAATACCATGTGCATCCTTGAAAGACCTTCCCTTAAGGTGAAATCCTTAAAAGTGAATGAGAACCAGTTTCTTTTTAATGTCTGTTTGAATCTACTAAATGTAAAAAGCCATGTCTGTGTCTTTGTTCTATGCTTCATGACATCAAATTGCATAAAATGCCACAGATAAAACTCCCTACAGATAAACTTACTATTAACTCTTTCTGCTGCTGTCCTCCATCATGCTTTTTCCTCTGCTTTTGGGGACTCCCCCTTCTCTTTAATGCCTTTCTTCCAGTTACATGGGGTGAGCATCTTCACTGAAGCAAACTTGGACTCATTCCAAAAAAGAACAGTGAGACTTGAGAGCTATCTCACCTCCATATGTGAAGATTATAGGGAATATTACCATCCTGTTCAGGAACATTTTGGCTTAATTTCCACCTACTGAAAGAATTAGGCAAGGGCACCCATTTGAATAAAACGAGATTCTGAGTCTGAGGATTCACTAGATGGACAAAGTACTTCTTCCTGTCCATGCCCAAAATGACATCTTGCAAATAATGCAAGTGGACTGACTTGGCAGCGTTAAAATGTAAGAGTAGAAATCTTAGTTTACTCTTTTTAAACCAAAACTCAGTGCATTGCTGCTTTGTAGATGCTGTATACCTATGCAACAGACCTAGCTCATGCATGCTTATCTATTGCTGAACTGTGCATTTATGGTGGTCTTAACATTTTATGTGGTACTTTTTCTGATGTGGAATATAGGGTTTGTGTTTTTTTGGTTTTTTTTTTTTTAAGTAATGCATACAAAGGGGAGTGCCTGCCATCTATAAAGGCTAGCTAATGTTGTTAAACAGATATTACCATCAAAATTAAATATAGTCAGTGGTAGACAAAGAGGAAGGAAAATCTACAAGAAGCTAGAAGGAGGAATCTCCACAAGTATTGGTTGACGTAATGTGTTGAGTAGTGCCTGCTAGAAGTACAGGGTAAGCTTGTCCTGATTCGTATCTTCCTTTTGAAAGCAAGCAAACATTTATAGTCTGAAGGATGTCTCCACTCCTCCCCCCAGTGAAGCTGTGTGCTGGAGAAAATGATGACACTGTATGTTGGTGAATTCTTACAAATCTAAACATAGAGCATAATCATAGGTGTGTCTGTGTGGGGGTAAAAATCTATTAGCTTCAGATGAAATCATAAGCTGAAGTTTTGAGAACTAGGTCCGACTCAGTGGGTCAACATTTTGGTTCTACTAAGAAGTGTTTGTTTCAAATCTCAGTTTAAAAATCTGTTAGCTTGGCAGCAGGATGAAATCTGCTAAAAGGCAGCTATCAATCTGCAGTTTGTCTGAACTGCAGAGTGAATTGCTGGAAAGTTAGCTTTCTTCTGGTGGGAAGACAGAATTTTGTAGTCTTTGTGTTGTGTTTTTAATTTTCTTTCCTTTAAGCAAGTCTGAATGCATTTCCTTACAGTTTCTGTAATCCTGCCTCGAAGCAGAGGATATGAGAATGGAGAGAAAAGTAGAACTTGGTCACCAATATAATTTCTTAATTAAAATCTACTTTACTAATTCTTTCTTCCATTTTATATGTGCTGTCAGGAGTATCTCATATTTTGGCATACAGCTTTTCCTGTGTTCGCTGTAAGGTGACTGTTTAGTTTTTGTTAAGCAATGTGTGGCTTCATATGCAAAACTTGCAAAGCATGAGTTAAGGGAGAAGGAGCTGAGCTATGGAAGAGCATGAAAGGATGGAACGGGATGCTGGAAGTTTCTTGCGGTAAGATTTGTAGCCAGTTGCAGATACATAGTAACAAAGCTCTATACTGCAGTGAGATTTAATAGATAATTGCAATTTTCCGGGTGGTATACGAAAGCAGGTATGTTCAAACATACACCAGTCTTATTGAGGGGAAAATACGCTGTTAATACAGGCAAAAGCAGCAGTAATACAGATGAACATATTAAGCCCTAGTTATGCTATTCCTTCTAGGCTCGGTCTTTGCTGATGCAGGTGAAATTGGAGACTAGGAGCACTGGTATCTCTGCTGTTTGCCAGCTAGCTGTCAATATTTATTGCTTCAGCTGCTGCAAGGTTTCCAGTCAGCATGTAAAAGAAAGATGGTTTTAATGTCCTGAAGGCCCGGAGTACTCAACAATAACTTTTTTTTAAAAGGAGTAAAGATTTCTTGCAAGTGCAAGAATCCGTCTAAGCAGGTTCTTGAAAGCTGTGCATAAACTGCATGCCAGTTTGCTGTGGTTCACTTTTTTGTTCACGTAAGTCCATATAATCATGTTCACAGACAGAATCCACTTTAATGAATACATTTAATATGTGAGTGGTGGTTTTTTTTTTTTTTTTTTTTTTTTAATTAGGGAAATAACTGTATAGGGTTTTTCATGCAGACAAAATGCTTTATTGTCATACCCGAAAGGAATGGAAAAGATTGCAGATTCTTCCTTGTGTATTCTGGTGATACTGTTAGAATAAAAAAAAATTCATTTCTATGTCTAAATAAGTCCATCACTTCACATGCAGGAATTTAATACTAGCTTTAACCAGTCATTTCTTGAAGCTCAGAGATTGACTGAGGTGTCTGAACTTGCACATTGCACGCTTTCATCTACCAGGGCTACAGGCAGTATCAAAGTTTTATAGCGGGATGCAACTGTTCCTACCAAAATAAGATACTGCTGTTAACATAAGTGCAGCAATTAGAACTAGTACCTTCAAGGAGAAGTCATTCACATCTGACTGCTATGTATTTGCTTTGCAACTGAAGTATAGTTCCTAGGTCTCTTAGCTAGGTTTTTGTCAGAGATGAGCAAGAAGACAGCATGGATGGAAGGGATCCAGCAGTGTGTGTGAAATAGGCACTGTTTTGTGTAATTTTCCTAGCAGGTTTAAATCATTGGTGCAATAATTAAATGCTGAGATGTCCACTTTGACCATTTAATAGTGCAAGAGACTGAGGCTGATTGTGCAGTCTTCCCTTCTGAAGTGGTTTCAGGGCTGCTTCTTGGCATTTCTGGCAGTTTCTTTGATAGTGAGGATAATTATTTTTTCCTTTTCCAAAATCAGGATAGTAAGCTGTGTGTGACTGGTTCTTTGTTTGTTTGTTTTTAATTTTTAATGCATAATTGCAGGTCTGGATAGCCAGATATATTTATAGTCTCTGATTCCTGACCAGTCCTGGTTATTGTCAGGTCTAGGCAGTCATTACATCAGATATTACTTGGCTGACTAAGTGGTAAAGATGGAGATGTCTGCATTACAGTTTCAAAAACGTTGCATTTGCATCTAATGTTTCATGTCAAAGTTAAATTAATATACTTGTTTAAATGGAAGAGGTTTTCAGTAAGGGCGGTCTACAATAATCTGAGCCTGTTTGGGCTTCTGCTTCAGATTCCTGGCTACTTAATGTAATTGAAAATAGGCCAGCTGCCTTTCAAATACATTAAGATCCAGCTTTTGTGATATCTTGATTTTCTCAGTATTCCTTGCTCTGGTTTTAACTCTTCAGTTTATTCATGTAGTAGTTTATCGAAAGGGCTTTGTATATTTACATATGGATCACCTAATTGATTCTTGCTTGGGACCTCGATTAAATTTTTCTGGGCCTTCACTTAAACTTCTGTCAGCTGTATCTTCTCATTCAGGCATTTTCAGTGGCTCTAATCATGTAAGATGTTTGTCAGGGTTTGTTGACAGGAAGAGATATTGAGATATTTTTGAAGTTTTGAGGATTTCTGTTTTTAATACAGTGGTGGGAACAAATAGGTCAGATTGCTCTCTTTTTTTATAGTCACTGAGTATTTCATTCTAAAAGCTATTGAAACATATTTTAATACATCTTGCTGTCCACCACTTGAATCATGTAGCTTTGCTGTGAAGCAGTAATGTTAGTTAGGGTTAAATGACTTAAGTTTTCTATTTGCAGCAGTCTGCAAGAAAGGTGAAATAATTAGATTTTATCATTTGCTCTGCCTTGCAGGTATAGCAAGTAATGGAGTTACTGTAGCATCATGAATTTCCACTTATCGACTAAACCATATTAACTGACTGATTATGGTGGTTTTTTGCCATTGCTAAGGAAAAAATAGTTTCAAAGTTAGTTAGTTTTAGAATTAGGTTTCTATGCAGAGAACAGTTCTTATCTGAAGATTCAGTTTACTATAATCAGTGTAGTTTAGGTAGCATTTTTGCAAGTGAATCAAAGTGGCTAGGTTAATGTTAATGGCATATGAATGTCCAGGCTACCAGACATCACCTGCCAATAAAGGGAAAGATTTATATGCAGGAGCAGAAAACATTCTCAATAATATTCTCACTTCTTTTCTTGGTAGAAACTGAGTTTACTACGGTATGTTTAGGTGTTGGGATATGTATCTTCATGTAGTTAACTTTTGTTTTTAATGGCCTGCCCTGTACTTGATTTGGACAGTCTTGGCTTGTGATTGCTCTTAAGAATATAGGCATCCAAATGGAGGGCAGTAACACCAGCCTTTGGGGCTGGGGGAGGGGAAGGGGGGAGAGAGAAATAGGATTATGAAGTACTTGGATCAATAAAATGTTTTAGGTCATAAGGAATTTCATTCTAGGCTGCTTTTAAAAGTGGCTGCTGAAATTAGAGAGTTTGTGGGAATCAGACTTTCTTAACTGTGGGTGCCTAGCACCATCTTCCTGAGTTCACTGATGTTGTCTATATTCTGCCTGTATTTAATCTTTTTCCAATATATTGTACTTTGTTTTATTATTTGCCATCTGTCTGCCTCAGATTCTGAAACCTTTAGATTATAAAGAAACAGTCTCCATGTGTGTTTGTAAAGGACCTGCCTATGATCTGCTGCAGCCCCCTCACCAACAGTAATGGTGTTTTATTTTACTTAAATATGAAATTACTGTTTGCTTAAAAGGATGCAGGGAAGGCAATAATTCACTGAAATTTCATTGTAATCTCTCTGAAGTACAGGTTAACTTTTTTTAAAATAGTTACTTAGAAGTTTGAACTGGTGGTGTATCTGAATTTTAAAAGAAGAGTTTGAGTTTTGAACAAAGGCTATGGCAGCCACAGGAAAAGAACCTTGCCACTAATCCTTGTTGGAAACATGTAGGTGTCTTTATGGTTTACTGAATGTCTTACTGAGGCATGCAGGCTGTTTGAAGCATTATGTTGTCGTGTCTGTCTGGTTTATAATTGTTGCACTTCAACAATATGACTGCATGCTGTCATTTAATCAGACATCAAATAAATTATCAAGAAAGCTTTCTGGATAATTGTTCAGTGATTTAAAGCTTCTTATAGATTCTTTGATGTGTGATACCTCTTTTATTTGTTCTCTGTTTTCCTGTCCTGTTCCCTCTAAAAGGGGGGGTGCCTGTATCATGTAGAATCCTCTGGAAGACTGGAAATGTGTATTTGGGAAGAAAGAGAGTATGCTCAGGAGGGAAATGGTTGTGGAGACTACCTGTCATAGCAGGTAAAAAAAAAAAACAAACCAAAAAACAACACCCCCCCCCCCCCCCCCCCCCCCAAACAAACAAACAAAAACCCACCACGAATGGGAGTTGGGCAAGAAGCTGATACAAAGGATCAGGAAGAAGCAGATAGTTAAGAATGAGCTAAACCTTGGGAATAAGTTTCCCAAGTACAAAATGGGAGCATATGGTGCTGTGTGTGACAGAGCCACTGTTGACTGATGCCAGACTTGGAAGTGAAGACCCATCTTGCAAGGGTGCAATATGCAAGGAAGAATCTTGTTTATAATCCTTCTGTATTTCCATACTCTCACCTACTTGTGTTTGTTCCTTGCTAAGAACTTTAATAAAATCTGCTATTTTTTAGTTTGAAGTCTGGTTTGAGGAAGCTCTCTATAGGACAAAGTGTAAGTAGAACCATGTGAAAACTGGCTGCCTTTGTATCCCATTACATTCCTGAAGTCAGCTGTAAATGTTTTTGATTGCCGTAATGTTTGTTCAGTAACATGTGTTGAAGTTGTTGTCATGTGGTTGGTTGTTGCATTACCTCAACAGTTTGAACTTTGTAGGCAGAGTGGGCAGTTTTCCTCTTCGTAAAAAGTAACAATGAATTACTAGAAGTTTAGCCACTGTTAAGAGTTCAGAACTTCACTGAGTTTTGGAAGTCTTGCTGCAAATCACACTATCAGTTTGCTGAAGTACCAAGCTCATACAGTTTTCCATGTTAGGTATACTCAGTGTTAAATAAGATTACCTCATAATTTATGTTCTTTGTTTTTTCCAGTAGAAGAAACTAAAAAACAGAGGCAATCAAATGCTTTTTATATACATACTTCCTAAAGAAAAATCTGCTACAGTTTCTATTCTTGCCTTGGGGAACAGTGCCTGTTATACACCAGTCAGTTTTAATATACTGAGAACTGACACTGTTTTTCCTTAACTGGAGAACTGCTTATTTAGCATTTGCTACAAGGAAACTGAAGTGCAGCCTGAAAAATTTGAATGCAATTTTAAAGAGAGTATTTGGAGGGTGAGAGTAATTTATCTCATAACATTGCCCTACAGTATGTGCTGCGTTCTGAATATTTTTTTCTGCCTGTCTTCAATTCTATGAATTTTAAATCTTATGTCAGGATGCTTTTTGGGTTAGCTCAGTTGGCACCTTGTTTAATTCTGAACTATGGGTAAAAGGAGTACACTGTATTTGTATTTTTCTGATGTTGCTTTCAGGTGTTTATTTTTTTGCTGAATAATCTAGCTGTGAGATGTGGTTAGGATACATCAGAATTTATATAGAGGGATATTTTTGTCTACTTCCTGGTTTATGAATGCTCAGTTCTTTATATGTATGTTATTTGTTGAGGTCCTAAATGACTGTAAAATTAGCTCCCCCCAAAAAGCACCCACTACAAACTTCAGTACTCCTCAGAAAAGATAATCTACTTAAATGATGTAGTTCTCAGAGGCAAAAAGAAGAACAATACTCCTTATGGATAAGTATGTCCAAATAGACATGCCAGGAACCTGAATTTTTAAGGTTACTTTGACATGTTGTTGCTTATGTTTAAAGTGCTGCTCTCACTGAATTCAGCCTGGCATGGCCATGTTAAAAAATCAGAGCAAAGCTTTCAATTCAGTTATCTGTAAAATGATGAAAACAGTGAGTGACCACATAAATGAGAAAAAAATTGGCGATGCACCTTGTCTAGAATTTCATAGAAATCTGACCAAATCAACTTAGAACAGTACTCAGCTGTTGTAACTGTGAAACATCTTCTGTCCACTTGCAGTCCCCAGTCTTTACTCACTGTACATACTCTGATTTGCTCTACTGATTTCTGTAGAGATAAATGTAGATGTGACAAGTGGGGCAGAGCTATTGTGAGAACTTTGAGATAGTGAGCTATACCTTTGCCAAATGCATGTTGTTACGCAAAGTAAGATTATCTGTATTCTCTGATATATTGATAAACTTAAGCTGAGATTGGAAAAGTAATGAGCCTAGATAGCAGTTATTAAAGTTTGAGTGTCACTGCTGTAACTGATGAAATATGAAACTTCTGGAAATCTATTTCCCAATGATAATACTTTTTCTTAAAGCCATGACTTAACGCTTAAAACGTGTTACATACCGCTGAGTTATGTAAAGATGCGTCAGTGAGCCTGAAGAAGATTGATGAAGTGTTAACATGTTGCAAAACCAGAAGAAAGCTCCATTCTGGTTGACAAATTTATTAATTGGACACTGAACAGTCCTGTGTATGTATTTTATTCTCTCGTATTGTAAGATGAAGAAAAACATTAAAACGAACCTTTTAATTGTCCACACTGTTAGGTGTTTGTTGTTTAGTTAATTACCAATGCTTGTGAAGGTGTCTCTTCAGCTGATTCTTACTTAGGCAAGCTTTAAAGAAAGGAAATTATTTTCCCAGCTGAGAGTAGCAGCATGGTTTTGGTGATTCTGCTGCCCCTCCTCATGAATGTAAAAAGTTCATTTCACAGGGTTCTGCTTTGACTTCTGTAACAGAGGAGAACTCTTTTGTAGCAGCTTTTTGTTGTGGGTGAAATGGTATATAATTTAAAGCCATCTCTAGTAGACACGTTCTTATCAGCATTTGGGAAGGTACCTCATGATGGCTCCCTTCTTTTGAGGCAGAAAAGAGTTTTGATAAGCAGACAGACATGTGGCTTTGTGCCTTTTTTTTTTTTTTTTTTTTTTGCCACATGCTACTTAAGTTCCACAGCCATTACAGATTCATAATAACCTCGAAGCACATGGTTTTTAATCTTGAAAAACATTTAATATATTTTATATGTATATTTTACTTCAGGAAAGAAACATTCCTTCTGTGGCTTATGTTGCGCAGAGGTCTATGGGTTTAAAACCTGTGTTTAAAGGCTTTCCGTTGCACTTTGAGCTTGTCATTGTGAAAGTTATGAAACATGTAATAAGTTTTAAACTAATGAAATACCTGCGAATACTCTTCTATTTTGTTATGGAGCAATCATATCTAAACTTAAGTTTCGATTTCTGCATCTAGTTCATTAATTTTCCAAGAGCTGTAAATGGAAAAAAAGGGAGGATTATCTAGTCAAAAGATTTAAAACTGGGATCAAAGTGACATGGTTGTTCCAAAAGCTATGGTTCATTTACTAGGAAATTAGTCTTTCTGGCCACAGCTTTTAAATATTGGGGCTTTTTTTGTTAAGTGTCCAGAATCATCTTTCTTTGTGGCATCTTTGTATGCTATGGAAAAGTCATATCTTTCGACAAATTGTGTGATAAATTAGGAACAAGTTTCTTGAGAAACTCTCCAGAGTATGTTTTCCAGACTGCTATTCAGTCATTTTCTTTATCTGTTTGTAGAAGTCTAGCAACAGAATTGTTGTGATTCCTTAATATTTTAAGTTCTGCTTTTATCTAAAATTGGATTTTAATCCAGTATTGAAAGTTTAGTTCTCTTTCTGTGGTCTTTCTCCTCTGTTACCTCATCAGTTTCCAGATCCTATTTTCCAACTGTGTTTTAATGTGTTTTTGAGAATGCAAAGATAAATTATTTTAGAAAATACCAAGACCAAATTTATAGTTGGGAACAATAAAATAGAATTTAGTGTCACTTGAAAATATGTGGTAAAGGTGTATGCTTTTACAGATAGCTTGATAATGGCTGTTTTGCTTCCGCAGAGTATAAATGCTCAGAATAGGACGATACATATTTTTTGGACTTAAGCAGTAGGCCAAGAAAAAAGTTTATAGCGATGTAACAATGTGAAAAATATTTGGATATTGAGTTTAATTGAAATGTGAACCCATTTAATTTTAAATAGCTAACTAGAGCAGAGTTCCTGGCTGTCCCTGATCCTGGACAAGGCCACGTTTGTCATATTGTTTAGGAGTGCATGTACTGTCATAGGTGATGCTGATAGCTCTTGAACTGTTTGGTCCATCAGCTCAGGAAAATCTATCTTTAAAAAAAAAAAAGTGCATTCAAGGAGTAATAAAACTTTTTTTTAAAAACAGGCATCTGAATCTTAGGTCATTTTTCATACAGCTTAGATTTCTGTAGTTCTGTTTACAAGAAAATATAGGTATTCAACTTCATCTTAGGACTTACTGCATGGCAAACAATGGCAGAAAAGGCCATTTTGAGCAACAGTATATTTAAATAGTATTTGGAAGTTGCAGTTCTTCAGTAAGACCATATTTTTTGAAAGTACTTTGAGATCTTTTCTAATGTGCCTTCAAAACTTAACTTGAAAAGCTGCGTAACTTACAAATTAGAAGGTCAAAAATAGATTTGATTTTAATGTGGAAACTGAGGACCATGTTTAGTTGCAAAACTCCACAAATCCACTCTTAGCAGTACAGTTTACCGAAATGGTCTAGTATCAAAGATGTGTGTTGTTCTTCCCAGGTGAAAGAAACCAGTGTTTTGTGATGCATAAAAAAAGAATATCAATAAAGAATTGTTTATGGCTTCCTGTTTTTTATGTTGTCCCACTTTTAAAAAAAAGTTATTTTGGCTAAGGGTTTTATTATTGTTTTAAAACAATGCTTGTGTATCACTTGCTAGCTGAGGACCTTGGAGCTCTGAGGCCAGTCTCGTTTACTCTAAGGCTCTACTTGGATGTAGAAGAATGGCTTCTAAACTGAGGATGGAAAAAAGACTTATTTTCTAATATTGTGGTGCAGCAAGAAGTGTGAGATAAATGACAACATGTAGACTTGTTTTGAAGGGGTAGGCCATGCTATTGTTTTACACTTATATTTGACATTATTTACAGCAATGTATGGTGACAGGGCTATAGAAACGTGGCTGTAGGAAACATTTTTGTTACTTTTTTTGCACACCTCTGCAAAAACCCCAGCAAGAATCTGAGTGTGATCTCTGCTAAGTGCAAACATATAGGTAGATAGAGTTCCTTTGCTTGAAATCTTAATTTTAAAATCTAGCTTCAAAGTGGTAGCAATGAATTTTGGAGCAGGGTTGGTAGAAAGTCTAGAGCACAGTAATAACATCCAATGGCTTTCAACATGTTTCACTGTAGATCCAAATCTGAGTGAATATTTTTTGTATAATTAGTTCGGGGTTTTGGAAGAAGGTGTCTGGAGTTGTATACTTACTTTATATCGGTTTGCATTCTCTTTGGGGTTATAAAGAAGAAAATGTTCTTATCTCTCACTTCTGGGCAGCAAAGTGGGGTCCGAGAATCATGTTTGACCCAGCTCCATACAGCCCTTTAACCTTTTGATTAATTATTTTGGTGAAGACATTATTGGACTCTTAAGTTTTTCTAGCTATTTCCACTTAGTGCTATGGGGCAGGGAGGAAGGACACTTACATGTTTACAGGTACTATGGAAAAATGAGATACTCTGTGTTATCTGCCTTGTTAGTGTAAAACAGTTAACACATGGTGATGGGCATTGTCTCCATCTTGATATGTATGGGAATATTTATATTCTGGTCACATCTTTGGTAAGCATGCAAAGTGTTGGAATTACCAGTGAGCGTGCAGTTTGGCCATGATATGGTTGTGCAGTCTATCAGTTCATGTGTAGGGGCCAAATCTACAAAAATACCTGCACAGGCTCCTTTAAGGCTAGAAAAAGACCTGTTAACCTTGATTTAGTGAAAATTACTGTCTGCTCTTTAGTAAGCCTTACCTAAGGCGTACCAGTGTGAGACGCATCTATACAGATCTGTGTTTTCATGCAGCTGTGGCTTTTGAGAGTTATCATGCAAATTATCTGACGTCATGACACTCATTTCTTTGTGTGCATTGCAGTAAGTGAGCTGTGATGAGGCAGTTACTGTCAAATGTAAACCTGTAACCATGATGCTGAAATGGAAGTTCCAAGAAAACAAAGAATCAGAAGGAAATAAAAAGGAAAATAAATGGAAGGAGTATAATTCTGACACAGTTTTTCCCAACCTGTTCTGCCAGAAGGCTTCCAGACCTTGTGGAGTTCTGCACAGATATAATTTGTTTCCACTGAACCTGTGAAAGAATCTTTTTAAATAGGTCAGATACAGTTTCCTTGCTTTAAACTTACATTTCTCTCTCTGTTTATGAAACCATAAGCAGTGTTGACAACGAACCAACTGATCCGAGTTCCTGAAAACATGCAGTCATGAGGGTATATTTTTACATATGGTTCTGTTGTCTTTCAGTATTTAGTGTGGTGTTTTCACATGTGCTGGGGAAGGGAATAAATCCAGAAAATTTGGAATAAAGTTTACTTTTATACAATAATAAAGGGGTTTACTTGGACAGCTACAAATGTAATTTTTCTTGTTATTATTGCAAGCTGATGTTACTTTCTGTTTGAAGCTCATCATGAAGCACATGGGGTTTTTTCCTTCTTTTTCTCTGCTTACTCTTACTGTTTAATAGATGCCTGAAATTCTTCTTGGGGGGGTGGGGAATTTTGCTTCTGTGTGCCCATGCAAGTAATGTAAAGCAGTTTTGGTGGCTGTAATTTGATTCTGTCACTTAAGGAGGTAGAACTTTACCTTCATCAAGGCTACTTCACATTAGTTTCATGTTTACTTTCAGAAATAAATGTGCATTGATCTTCATATATGTCTGCTAGTTTTCCTTTATTAGGGCAAAAGTTTGTTGATGATCTAGATGAAATGGCTTTGTGACTTCAGAATTTTACCTAAGTATGTTTGCAACGCAACTACGATTTAGCAAAATTAAAACTTTGCTAGTTACATTTTTGATGTAACCACGTAGTGGACACAGTCTTACATCTTACCCTACATAGTTTTGTTGCTAGTCAGGATAGAAAATAAAACTCCAACTCTGATGTGATCAAGGATTAGAAAAAGGAAAAGTCATTGCTCCCATGAGAAATGTAATGTGCATTTGTCATTGTTAGTAACTTCCCATTTGGATGTTTTGAGCACGCACAAAAAGTGGCTTTTTACTGCACAATTTATTCTGATTTTGCAGTTAGTGTCAAGATCCTTTCTACCCTAAGCTCATGCCGAACTTATGTTTCAGTTCTTAGCTTTGAAAATCATCTTGTATGTCACTTCAAAATGAAAGGGATGCTGTATTTCAGAGCTGGGTTGCCTTTGGCAAATGTGTTTCAAAGCCAGGTTTCTGGTGTCCATAGCAACCTGTGGGAGAGGGAGGAGAGGCTGGACCCAGATGGGGACAGACATGCAAATAGGAATTTGGAACTTGCTAAGTGAGAAAAGTGCTTGAGGTTGAAGAAAGTAGCAGAGCTGAGCTGAGAGGCAACAGTGGACTGATTAAAGAGGGTGAAGCAGAGGTAGTAAATGGGAAATGGGTTGATGCATTTATGCCTAATAGAGCATACTGATTTTAAAAGACCTGAAATAACACCCCAAAACTATAACAAAATGTTGGTGAAAATTACTGTCAGTTTTCCCATTTCCCTTGATGGTACATGGAACAGATAATAGTGTTTTCCTGCTATTGTTTCTTCCATTAGCTCATGGAAAATGTTTGGGCATCTCTTATTTTGTATCCTTAAGTATATATACTGCATAATCTCGTGTCATATTTCTCTTCCTCTCTACCCTGTTCTCCCATGAGCTCCTTGTTTTATTCACTGAATAGACTTACTTTTGAATATCTGTTGCAAAAGGTGGAACAGCTGAGTGAATGAGATGGGACTGTATGAAGAAAATGTGTGGTCCCTCATAGGGGTTTTGAAATTGTGTTCTGGAGCATAGGTCTGTTTCCTTAGGAAAATTCTGAGAACTAGTTAATTTGTCTAAGTGTATGTCTAATGCAGTACAACATAAAATATTGTTATACCTCTGTATAAATTTATGGTAGATTATCATAAAATTTTATACACACATCATATCTTGTATACTGTACACACTGTCTGTCCTTCTGTTTCAGAAAGAACAGCGTGTAACTGGAAAGGGTGGAGAGGAGGACAGGATGGCTGGCCAGAGCATGGCTTTTGTGTAAAAGTGGTTGATTGGAGTAGGTATCTTTAGTTTTGAGTAAAGGTAACTGAAGGAAGATACAATATAGGTATCAAAATCAGGACTAACATGAAAGGTGAAGATGACTGTTTGTTTACTGTCTCGTATAATTAAAAATCAGTGTATAACAAATATAATTACCAGGATCAGGCTTAAATGAAAGGATATATCTTCTACTCTGATGCATAACTAAGCTGTGGAACTCTTTGCTTCTAGGTGCTAAAAACTTAGACAGAGTCAAAAGTAATATTTATGGAGGATTATTTGATGAACAGCTTTAAATCTAAGATTCCATATATGACTTCAGAATTTCCTGATTCAAAAATCACTGAATATCTGGAGAAAATGGTTTATAAATACTGCCTTTAAGTGATATATGCTTATTCTATTCCTATGTCCTTCCTTTACCATCCTAGTGATATTTGCTAATAGCCACAGATAAAATGCTGGACCAGATGGATCTTTGGTCTCACATGTGGTGGCTATTAGTACGTACTAGTTACAATGGTGAGTGCTTTTAGAAAGCAGAGGAAGGAATTTGTTAATTCTGTATTCAGAAAACTGTTTCAATAATGTGTAATACATTTAAAAAATGAAGCCACAAATGAAGGAGAAAACAAATTTTTAGAGCTGCTTATAGAGACCCTTTTATTAGTTATGTTCAAGGAATGCAACCAGATTTTTGCAGAACTAAATTTAATGTGTGATCATAGCATGAGCTGAAATTTTTTTTTAAGAGAGTGGGGCAGCTGACTTAAGACTGAATGTTTTATGAACTGAAGCTTAGAATCCAGTGGATATTCCTGGTGGGGTTTTTTGTTGGTTTGTTTTGTTTTGTGCGGTTTTGTTTTGTTTTGTTTTTAGTTTTTTTTTTTTTGTTGTTTGTTTTTTTTTTTTAACAAAAAAGGTATAAATTTATATGCCAACTGTTGCTTTCCATGTAAAATATTTACTGTGTGCTGTTGGTTGTGTAGAGGCTTGTTCATCTGGCCTTAGCTAGCAATTAATACCTTTTTCGTGGCGCCTTGGAAGAAATTATTTTCTTGAAGAAAATAAAAGGAATACAATGCTGATGCATGCTTTTAAGTGTTTTGCTGTATAAACAATGTCTAGTGCCTATCCTTTTGATGAATGGACATCACATAATCTTAGTGTTGATTTGATCTTAAATTCCATGGTATACTATTTCTAAATACTGTTGGGCATTCTATGATGTTTTACCAAAGCAGTCCTTTGTTGATATCAGGTAAATGTAAAATGTAAAATGACATCCCTTCAATTTGTGATATTCCTCCACATCTTTTTTTTTTTTTTTTTTCCTCCCAAGCTGAATCAGAATGTCATGGTTGTTTCCACAGTGTAAATTGAATGTATTGTGAAGTGTAGCCTGTGACTAATCGCCTCTTGCTGTCTCTACTTATTAACTGTCTGATGGTGATGTGGTTGCACCACTTTCTACACATGGCCTCAAGGATATGGCATTGTGACACCCATATTAAAATATGCAAGGCTTGATTTCAAAAGACATTTTGGGTTGGAAAGTTAGAGAGGTTATAAGCTAATATTGTGGCTGGTTTTATTCTTTTTATTTTAAGGAATGTTAGGTGGTAATAGAATAAGGTGTACCTATTTCATGTTTATACATTCTAGTATACAGTTGATGTTCTAGAGGCTATTTTCAATAGTTCTCAAGTTTTGTTGAATTAATGTTATCTTGCGGTTCAAGCAGTATGTTTGGAATATGGCTTAGCAATTTTTTTTTACTGAAAATGCATTTAAAGTTTTTTAAATATCAGTGTTTTACAAGTCAGTTTGGTGTGTTAGTACCAGATTAAAATATTATGATGGTACACTGGCTTTTCAAGTTGCATGGATCTTTACCTTTCTAAACAATATAACAAAATGAAACAAGTACGGGGACTGGTAATTGGTTATTGGCAAATGTATAAGTTATAGATTATTGTAGAGAGAGTAGCTGTGTGAAGGTCTTAATTATTCATTGGTGTCTTGGTAGCTGTGAAATAGTTCTGTTGTGAAAATATTTTCTGTGGTCTTTATCCTTTTTAAGTAAAGATATTCCCTCTTTTCTCTGTCGCCTGCTTCCCAGTGAAACCCCAAATATTGTCTTATGAAATGAGACGTAATTTAGTTTAGGAACAAAAACTTGATATTCTCATGATTTTGTTTTGTTATCATGCTGATAATTTTAGAAGAGAAACAGTAAACACAAAGCAGTTCTCTAAAAGGTTTCCTAAGATAATGAATGGAGTTTACCAAAACTTTGTGGGTGAACTTTTGAAACCTCAGATGACTCAATGCCTAAAAGCTTAGAGTGGTGAGCACCACCTCCTTTGACAACTGTATTTAAGACATCCAACTGAAAGTGTATGAAATTACTGGTAATTTAAAATCTGTAGTTTGTAGGTAGAATCTAGCAAACTAGTTGGAGTTTATTTAATTGGAACACAGTATGTATGTAGTATAATATTTTACTAATGAAAATACTTGGTTCTTCACTGAAATTAGTTTATGCGTGCACATGTTTTATGGCTATATACGTGCTTAAGGATGCTTCCTCTTTAGTAATTTGTAAGTTAATTTTTTTCAAAATTTTATTTTTAGGTGCTTATAAGAAGAAATAGGAACCTTTTCTCAAGCTGAAGACAAAGTAAAAGAAAACTGTATCATGTGTTAGAATACTGAAGAGTGACATTTCTTGGATTAGTATATTTCTGGATTGCAAAGCAAAAGCAAGAAGAGGCTGAAAATGGGGAGAAAGAAAATACAGATCACAAGAATAATGGATGAACGGAACAGACAGGTGAGAAACAAGGAATCTGCATGAACAAGTTCATCAGTAATCCTAAAAATGAATGGAAACTTTGAATACATTCATTTTAATTCACTCTTCTAAAGCTGTGCTTTGTCTTTATGTATCTACAGATGGCATTACCAGAATACAAATAAGAACTATATCTCAGTGGTTTTACTACTGTTTGAGGGGAAAATTGTTATTTATAAGTAATATCAATTACTACTTTAAGTCAAATTCACTGTAAAACTACTATTCCTATTTAAATGGTACCCTAGTCTGTACTTCCAGTAGGCTGAAGGATCGTGTTGAAACAGACACCTTACTTGGTCTGATAGTGACTAGGAACACTTAGTAATGAAGATAGAGAAAGGATGAGAAGTTCAGAAAGGATGTAGTAAAAGTATTTGCTGCAGCGTCTTTGACAGAGGAGTTTGACATAGCTGTGGACAATGATCCACAGTGGTTTGGATATAGTAATGAATTTTGTTAACATGATTCTATTTAAAAGTATTGAGTTATAGTCCTCATAAGAGCTGTTTGCTACAACAGTCTTTAAAAATTGTCAGTCAAAGGGGGTTGAGTACTCAAAAGCCCACTGTTTTAGGGAAAGCTCCTTACTTGGCTGCTCTTGCCCTAATAAAGAGGTGTCCTGTGAACTGTGAGGGTGGTGAGGCACTGGAACAGGTTGCCCAGAGAGGCTGTGGATGCCCCTTCCCTGGAAGTGTTCAAGGCCAGGTTGGATGGGGCTTTGAGCAACTTGGTCTAGAGGAAGGTGTCCCTGCCCATGGCAGGGATTTTGGAACTAGATGATCTTTAAGGTCCATTCCAACCCAAACCATTCTATGATTCTATAAAAAGTACCAAAATTGATGACTCAGTAGAAGTAGTGCTTCCTCTTAACTTCTAAATTGCTACATGAGATAAGAAATAAAATTTTAATTGTATATTGAAATGTTGAGCGGGGTATCTGGAAGCTACCATTTTTAAGGAAAAGGATTGTTGGAATGACCTACAATCTTTAAGAATAGTCATAGTGGGTCAGACCAAAGATTCCACTGGGCCAGTATCTTTTGTCCAACGAAGGTCATAAACACATAACTGTAGGATAGAGATGCACATGTTAGGCTACTCTGTAATCCTCTTCTAGCTTTCTATTCTTAGCTCAGGGATTTCCTGAGCTGGATGTGGTTTCCGTATATTTAGTAACCATTAATGGAGGTGGGTTTTTTTTTGTTTTCCCTGCCAGTGAACTTGTTCGGTTATCCTTTGAGCCCTTATAAAGTTGCAGTATTTACAACATCTTTTGGCTAGGATTTCCTATAGGTCTGTTACCTGTTGTTTCAAGAAATACCTTTTCATTTACCGTTTGTCATGGTTCTGCTAGTTATTTAGCTCTTGTGTGGAAGAGGCAGCAGTCACTCACTCCCTATCTAGTCTGTCCATCTTCCCTGTTACTCTGTGGACCTCTGCCATGTTTTCTTCTTTTCTCTTAAAATAACTTTTTCAGGCTGAAGCACCCTAGCTTACTTAGTTGTTTTAATACAGAATTTATTCCAGACCTTTGACCATTCTTTCTACTTTCCCTAAACCTTCTTGAGTATTGCTACATTATTTTTGGTGGCGAGGGGACCCAGAACTGCACAGCGTTCAAGATGCATGCGAAACAAAGACTTTTATAGTGGTGTACTGATGTTTGTTCCCTTCCCAGTATTTGGTTTGCTTTTTTAACCTCTCCTGAGCACCAGCTTGATGTTGGGGTAATGTCAGAATTCCATGAGCCTGTCTTGCTGCTCACACATGAGCTCAGAGCCCATTGTTTTTTGTTTGTGAAATCAAGATTTGTTTTCTCCCTGTATTGCTTTAAAGCAATGTAAACTCTGAGAAGACTATATATAGCTAAAAAAGTATTATTGAAGTTTGGGAGAAAGCCAAGTATTGTGTTTGAACAGCTTTAATCACACAGTGACTGTATGTTTGATGTAGATAAATGTCTTAAGTACACATAGTAAAAGTAGATGAATTAATAACTTCAGTTCTTTCAGATCTTGCTCTAGAACTTCAGATGTGTTGAAGAGGTAGAAATTGATGCCCCTCTCCGCTTTTTCTAACTTAATTAGACTAAGTTGGACAGCCTTGATTTTGTTCTGCTTGAAATACAAATATATACTATACTATAGCCTGACTTTGGTGTGGTGTTTTTTTTCAGGAGGAGATGAGTTTTGGGGTTTGGTGGTTTTTTTTCTTTTTTTGATCTCCATCTCATTGTTCAGGTTGGAACAATGGAGAGGAGGAGGATTAGTGCATTTGTATCAAATTTTAGCCCACTTGTACCATTGCTGTGACTGAAGCAAAATATGGGGATTAAATTCTAAGTTTTGTTTCTGGCTGTTTTTTGGTTAGCACTTTTGGTTTTTTTAGTGACTAGGAAGAGGCTTTAAGCTCTAACTTAAAAATGGAATTAGTCTTGCCTTATCCTTCTGTGGAAACTCAGATGATAACATACTGCATCTTGTTTTTAAAAGGTTTTGAGATAAAATAGCTCTTACTAGTGGAGCCAAATTGTTTATGTGTAGAGGTATTGATGGTGTTCTTTAACTCCGCTGGTGTCCTGTGGTTTTGGTAGCTAGTATATAGAGTTTTAACATACTAAAATGCCCTGATGCACTGGATATTTATTAGGTATTAATTTACTCTTTAGAATTTTTTTCATTGACACTGTTAAGGAGGGCATTTAGGGTTTGTTTTGCCGAACAGAAAGTATAGTTCAGTTGTGTTCTGTTAGTTTTTCTGTGGCATACATAGCTGGTTAGTTTGTCATTCGTGAACATGCATATGAAGTCCTGTTTAGATGTTGAGTCTGGTGGTTTGGTTTTTTTGGTTTGAAAATGAGTAGAATGGGATAGACCTTTGCCTGCAGAGCAAGTTCATACAACTTATGTGGGAAGAAAAGCTATTGTTTTATCAGAAGCATCTTATTTCTGATGGGATTGTGTGTGAGCTCAAAACAGAATATATAGAGCATTACTCTGGGGGATTACAATTGTCATGAGACTGTCATTGTATTGTTAATTAAGCAGTCTTATCTGCTTGAATGAGCCGTAGGACATTTATCTTCATTAAGCTGGAGAGAATAAAGTACAGTAAATTAGATATCAAAGGAGCTCAGTCTTGCTGCCTTTGCTCTCTCCTCCTCACCCATTTTTTGCTAAGCAATATTAGAATAGTGTTGAGGAGGCTATTGGCCTGCAATAAGGGTACATCTTTTTGTCTTTAGTGTGGTCCTAAATGGCATGCTAAATGGCAAAACAAAACAAAACAACAACAAAAAAAGGAGAAATTTGCAGAACTAATATTCTGCTTTCTGAGTTTTTAAATGAAAACTGAGTTTATAATCTATGTGCATTAAAATAAGGGTTGGACTCCAGTGGTAGTGGGGTTTGTGCTAAGCACTGCCCAAGCACGAAGTGCAAAATTGATGCTAGCTAAGAATCTCGGAAGTAGAAAAAATCTCACAAGTAAAATAGCCTTCCAAGAGGTGAGAAAGATAACATTTCAGTAGAGAAGTTAAGATCCCTTTTCTGGGATCGTATGCATCCTCAGTGGAGCTAAGCCTTCAGTCTTTTTGTTTAATGACTTCTCAAAGTAATGTAGCACACACACATCTTGTTTATGATGCCTATTTCCTGACAAAAACTAAACAGTAGTACCTGTCTATACCTGCTTATACTTTGGTAATAATCTCTTAAGTATCTTGTAATTGAAGTATCAGAAGAACAACACAGCAATTTAAAATCCCACAGTTTCCCCAAATCCCCAGAGGAATCCAGACAAAGTGATTCTTAATGTCCCATCCAAGGTAGGATAAATAAATCCCAAGTGTTCTGAAAGAAGTCATATGTAAAGTGACAGAACTGCTAGGAGACTTACACAAGATCTGTTTTTAAAAAGCAGCTGTATTGTATTATATGTAGATAGTAAAATTTTCACCTGCATTTGGGAAAAGTGCAGCCCAGTAAAACCTAGATTTGTACTTGGTCAACTTGTTGAATTGATAACTGAAAATAAAATACTAACAGAAAATGCATTAAGGTAAAGTCTCTCAGTTTTTTTGGCATCGTCTCACTAATGTAATTGTTAAACAATAAGTAGGTAAAAAGATATGTTTACCCTAGTTGAACCTTGAATGTGTTATAGCACTCTTACATAAAATTGTTTCAGAGAGAGTGCTGTATCTTAATGGAGCTTCTCATCAAACGTGCTTTAAAAGGGTTGAATAAAAAAGTTATGGTAAGTACTCACTTTTCATCTGAACGTGGATTATTAAAGTCTCACAAAAGGCTGTGATTAGTGGTCTTTAAATACTAAGAAGTTTCCAAGTTACAAACAGTGCACAGAAACTTAGGTGGAACTATGGTTATCATAATATGCCTGACTTTGCATATTCTCATCGTTCTAGGTCTTCTGTTTATTACCTCCATTCCTACTGTGGCTAAGTGTTAACAATCCAGGTTTTCAAAAATCATAGGCACAGTGCATTTTGGGGGGGAGTGGGCGCATTTTAAAACAGTTGTTGGGTTTTCTCTGTGTTTGTTTTGTTTTGTTTTTAATTTTGGGGTTTTTTTTGTTTTGTTTTTTTTTTAATGGACGTGTATACTGTTTTATAGCTGAAGAGGAACCTCAGGTCCACAGTACCTTTGCAAACATTTGTGGTGGAAGAGCGAAGTATGCATATACTGTTTTAATAATAAAGTTATTGTCAGCATGCTATGTACACGATCTTGTTAGTATATCTGTCTGCATCCCTCTGAGACTTTATGTGGTGGGAGGGATAGTATATATTTTGTATTATGCATAGTATTAAAGCAATACATGAGATACTCATCTCTGGAAAAAATGCCTTGAGATGTGTATACACAGAATTTTCCCATCCATCTTCTGAAAACTTGATGTACACCTAAGTAATTAACATGTTAAACTATAGAAACCCATAAAACAGGTTTGATTGTCTCTTGTGTTTTACTTCATTGCTATCTTGCAGAAGTATACCGACTATTGTCTGTTAAACGTGTAGGGCATGTTGCTTACCCACTGATCACAGAGGCATATACTTTGAATTGTAATATGGGAGTGTGAATATGGCCATAGGCAGAGGTGTTCCATTCCACACTGAAGCTCAGATTGAAAGGCTAGATCTGAAAACAGCATCTTTATTTAAAAGGTCTTGGAACATTAACTTCATAGTAGTAGATTAAGTGCCTTTTGGAGACACTTAGAGGACGTTTAGTAAAAATATTGTCATTTAAGAAAAGTTGGCCTTAGCATGAGACCTGTTTTTGATTCAACTTGATGTCAAATGTATTGGTACTCTTATATCCTTAACTAACTGAAATCTTGTGAAAGGAATAATTTTTTTAAAACTTTTTTTCATAATTGATGGTGAGTTTTATAACTAAGTGTCTTTCCACCTTCCCCAATGGGCAAATGCTCTTTTGTGATGGTCTGTAATGGATTTATTTCCCCACAGCAGTTCTAATTGGACAGAATGATTGTTTCATGATGTTCCCAAGTGGCAGAAAACAACTTAGAAGTACAAGTGAATCTAATTAGATGGTTTAATAGCAACAAAATAAGAATATTTCTTAGCTTTGTATAATCAGAAATCACATGAGGTAGTAAGTGTTGCTTCCGTTGACAATGCTGTTTTCTTCAATTTTTAGAATTAAGGTTGTAACTTGTAAACTAATTACAGAATAACTAGTCATCACAGAAGAAAATATTCTGATACCTGGAAAGTCAGTGTTAGTTGAACAGAAGGAAATATGGTTAGAGGATCCTACCAACTTTAATTCTCCTTGGTAGCTATATACTCTCTCCTTGGTAGTTATATACCAGTGGAAGAGTTGGGGGGGGGTGTAATTGTTTAGCTTAGTCTAATATAGAGGATTGGCCCTAAAAGTGACACCCAAATATGATAGGCAGTTCTTTTAAGCTTGTACACTGTTCAGTTTTGTCGCTTGTTAGTAGGAATAAATAGTGTAGGCTCAATTGGTGTATTCCTTGAATACTTGATTATAGTCCTTGAAATCTTGTCATGTGTTTAAAAAAAAAATAATCATTATTCTTTCTTCTCTAGGTCACCTTTACAAAGAGGAAGTTTGGATTAATGAAGAAGGCATATGAGTTGAGTGTACTCTGTGACTGTGAAATAGCACTCATCATTTTTAACAGCTCTAACAAACTCTTTCAGTATGCCAGCACTGATATGGACAAAGTTCTACTTAAATACACAGAATACAACGAGCCCCATGAAAGCAGAACCAACTCAGATATCGTTGAGGTAACAATTTGAAAAGACACGTCAGTTTTCTTATCTCCTTAACACTTCAAATATAGAGCAACATAGAGCATTTTAAGATATTTTAAACAAATGTATTTAATAACTTGAAAACTGTGTCATAAAGTGTACACTACTGCTTTTAGTCTGGTTTCTCTAAGGCAATAAGTCATCTTTACAGCCATGTTGTTTTCCCATCTGCCCTCCACCCCCTGCCAGGTTCTGGGAAACATGTTTGATTTCAACCACATTTGGCAATGGAAATAGGGGTGTGAAAGAGGGTTGATTTTCTGGGGGAGGGAAGGGGGAAGTGTTCAAGGTTTTAAGGGAAAAAAATGAATTGGATGGAGCATAAAGTCCAAAGAGTGCCCTCAGCCTAACAGACAATTATGGTTGGCCCCTTTTCTCTTTTGAGGTAGTAGTCATTTTACCAGTCAAACGTTGCACATGGCTCAAATCAACCACAGTCTATGCTGTCCCTTGTTCAGCCAAAAAAACAACAAAAAAAGTGAATCTGTGGAGCAAATTAACTTAATAAAATTTGTTGTCTGGTCAGTCTGTATGTCTGTTAAAACATAGCAGTTGAACGACTGCAGTTTCTGCAGTAGTAGAACAGCATGAATATATTTACTCAAAGGTATTGGTTTTGTCTACTTTTATTATGCTTGTGCTTTAAATAGAAATTCTTTCCAGTACATAATTTCTAAATTAGGTGCAGTAGAAATCAAGGATTTTCTTGGCAATTGGAGCCTTTATGTACTCTAACTGCATTTCAGATATGTCTCCAGTAGTCCTGTAAATAGACCAAAACAGGTGGCTGACTTAAGTGTTTCATTTAAATTCTGAAGTTGTCTTCTGAACAAATGCCTTGCTTTTTAGGAATGATTTAGGAATAGCGATTAGCCTTGTATAGCTGAAGAGTCTATTGCCAAGGGGATCACAGAGTACAGGGAGGATAGTAGCTGATCTTGTAAATAAGTTTTCAAGCAAAAATCAGATTGACAAAACTGAGAAATAGACAAATGCCTTATATTTCTTTCTGAGAAGTTTCTCTGCTAATTTGTCAACTGCCTTTTATGATCAGAAAGAAAATCCTCCCAACTTCTGTTTTCAGCATTGAGCACTAATGAGGGTGATAATACAAGCTTTGAAGAGTTGGAGTATTATTTAGTCACTGGATTAGTATAAATAAGGGATAGCCACTGTAGAGGAAGGGAAAACCTAATTCTTTCAAGATGAACTTTTGATTGCGACAGATGTGAATTTGAGATAGGGATGCAACCAAGTCAATTAGCCAGGCTGATTTTTGTTCTGCAACTGAGGCCTCTTTGTGTTCTGACTTGTGGTAATAGTGCTTCTTCATATCACGAGGTGTAAGAACTTCTTCCAAAATAACTTATACGCAAGGCTGCCTATTGGGTTTTTGGGTTTTTTTGTTGGTGGCTTTTTTTTACCAGTGTCAAGAGTTTGACCCTTGGCAGCTACATAAAAAAGTGCAGTCAGTACCCAAGTGCATATATGGTTTCTATTCTGGGGCAACATGCAAGGACTTATCTGCAAATTCTTTCTAATTTTCCTCTGTAGGTTTACTGTGTTATACTAGTGCAGGATTTGGGACTTTACTGTCATTTTTCAAACATAGTGTAATTTAGGAGTGCATCTCCTAGTCTCTTCAGATTAGCCCTGTGTGCTCTTTAGTCTGCTTGAAATGTTGTTGTTTTGGTGGTTTGGGTTTTTTTTGGTTGGTTGGTTGGTTTGTTTTTAAAATTTTCTTTCTTGGGAAAAAGTTATTTAGCCAGAGAGGGGAGCGTTTACCTTTTTGCAGCAAAAATATGTTCTTTAAGTTTATGGCTGTGTTCTAGATGGGAAAGTTAAGTCAGTAGGATGAAGTATTCACAAGCTCAATACATGTAAGATAGAGTGATGTATTCTCTCTGTTGGATTCCAGGAAAAAAAATTATGTGTACAGTATTTCAGAGAGATACTCCACAGTTTCGTTTTTTGCAACTGATTGCATTTTAGATTTGCTCTGCCTGTATGGTAACTTCGTAGTCTATTAGCTATTGTTCTTTAGGCAATTAACACATCATTCCTGGTTGGGTTTGGATGGTTTGCTTCCCACTGTAAGTAAATAATGTCTTTAGTTTAGAAAAACATTCCTTTTCAGTGGAAAATTATCTACTTTTTTGCTTTACAACAGAGCTGAATGGGTTCAATGGAGAATATGATGTGATCTGGAGCAGATGCAATGGCAGGTACAGCATAGGTAGGGAGGAATGTGGGAGAAGAGATGAGATGGGGAAAGGGTAAGACTCCTGTATTTAAGCAGTAGCAAGTTGCCAAAACCTCACTCCTTCATGTAATTTCACCATTGACAGATGCTTGTGGCATGATAGAGGTGAAGTTACAGCACCAGCATTTTGGAAATGTTCTGAAAGAACAACGTAAAATGGCTTCTCTTTATTGAGCCTATGTAGAAATACAATTTTAATAAATAAAAATTACAACACCCCCCCCCCCCAAATATGTCTAATATATGCTAAACCAATTTAGAGTAGTCCCATTTTATGGAGTTATAGCTGATGTATATATCTTAGTTAACATTTTAGTAATTCACTTGCCTCTTTGAATATAACAGATGGTATTTATCGTGATGTAGGCTCACTGTGAAACTAGTCTTGACCCACTGTGTTTCTGATATGCATGACAGGAGGTTTTTTTGCAGTGCTAGAAGGAAAGCTAATTCTACACAGCTGAGAAGCTGTATAAGGGAAGAAACAAATCTACTGTTACTTATTTTCAGTACTGGGTGGATGGCAATGTTGTAAATTATTAAGTGAAATTGATGAGACATCTTCCCCTTATAGTTGCTGCCTGTTCAGTTTTGGCATAGGAATTGCTTTTATACGCCCAGAGCTTGGTATCTTCTGTTGCTGCTGGAACGTTTGTGTGAAAACATAGTAGGAGGGAGAGCACTGGCATCTTAAATGAATACTAGAATTTTTTTTTATATGTGCCCTTATGTCTTTCACTGTACATGTTGTTGTAGATGTGAATGCTCTGTTGTTGTCCTGTACCTATTCGTTTCTAATTTTTTGTCCCTTTTATGTGTTTTTGTTGGTCCCATTTTTCTTTTTAAGTTCTGTAGTATTTCCTTGTCCCCCCCCCCCTTTTTTTTTTCCCCATTCAATTTCTAAACAGTCTGTCTATCAATAAATTGTTGCCGCCTTTACCTATTTCTTACCATGAGTTTTTGTCATCATAATTTTTTTCTTTTGTAGCTACTTGGTAACTGGTAACTGATATGGGTATAAAGAATATGGTTTTTTAGCTGTCTTGGCAGAGTCGTAGACTTTTGAATAAGTGGAATTGGAAGTTACAGATTTTCATTTTAATGTAAGCTTAGTTTTCTATCAGTAGTATACTTGGGGATGGTCCATTCCCTGCCATTTGGTACTTTTAAGGGAGAAGATCTTGTGACAGATGGCCTGTAACCACTTTTAAAGGATACTGTGTGGCGTTTTTGAGCTGGGATTCAATCTCTGTGATCTTTGACTTTTGTTCTGTTTGAATCTGTTCTACAGCATTGGAAAAAAGAGGTGAATAGGGAAACAGAATTGTTTGAAACACAAAATGTTCAGAACATACGCAGGTCTGTGGAAAAAAAACTTCCTTGCTTATCAGGATCAGGCACTATTGGTCTTGCGGGTTTCTTAAATTAATTTCTGCATCCCTCTGAAATGTGGAAGGTGAACACAGCTGAAGTTGGTGAGGACAGTGAAACTTTGCTTATGGTTGCTGATCTCCTGCATTTACTCAAGAGAGGGTGAGCGTAATGTTTCCTTTAAGCCTCATGAAAGAAAAAAAATGTATCTTCTGTTGAAATTCCATAATAACATTTTTGTACGATTTCAGAAACAGAAATTCTCATTCAAAAAAGTTCTTTGATGTCTCTTGCTCTTGGAGAATATGGTCTTTTTTCACATCAGATGAGAGAAGTTTTGTTCTGTTTTACAATAAGGTTTCATTCGTCTTATTTTTTCGTAATTACTTGAGTGAAAGCTAGTGCTCTTGCACAGGTTAGATGGACTATATAGGGATATTGAAAAAAGTGAAATTTTCATTCAGTGTGTGCTTTGAATTCTTGAAATATTAGGATCATATATTTAGTTTTACAAAGCCATAATGGCACAGTTGAAGATTGTTATGCTGAAGTACTCTCTATAATTTGAAGGACTTGCTGTAGGTGTTACAGCATTTGATGCTCTAATGTTTATGGACTTTTTTTCTGTAACACATTATTCTTGGCAAGTAATTATTTTTCCTGAAGAAAGAAGTAGACTACTTCTGCAGAGTAAAATGGGAAGAATTTCAGGTTTTATCAGGATCTGGTATCCGTATGGTCAACAAAATGTTTTAATGTATAAAAGACAATTTTAGACCTTGAATGTTCATCCTTTTTTTGATCCAAAGGAAAAGAGGGAAATGAGCAGGCACTCATACTCAAATCTTCTTTAGTGTAGGGCGTGTTAAGATTATTACAGATTATCTACAAGGTAACACTTCCATGGTGGGTCCTCTGTCCCTCAAGAAGGTCTCAGAAAGCAGCAGTTGTTCAGTTATTCCTTCTCTTCCAGCCTCGCCTTTTCCGGGAGTCAAGGGCTAAAGACAGGCTCTTCTTGCCTGTTTAGCTCGACTTTCTATCTCTTTTCCACATTTTGATGTTCCTTGAGCAATACAGCAAAGCAGGGTTTATTTCACCTACACTTGGCTGTGGGTGGGTTGTGCACGTTCTGTCATATCACTTCATCAAACTGAGGTGATTTGATTTTTAGGAGCCTGTCTAAAATGTGACCTACTTTGCTGGTTGGCATCTGTGCCCGTGAGAATTGTGGATAGGTGTCAGATAATGAGCCTCTTCTGTGCTGTGTACTTTAATGCAGTTTTCAGTATAGTATAATGTGCTGTGTAGGGCTTAGATTATACCCCAAATATTGACAGCTGTCCTTGAAATATGCAATAATCTGCAATAAAAATCATAACTAAAAAGTATTAAAAAATCTATCCTAAACTATATCATGTAATTACTGTAAACATACTCATTCTTGTGAAAAGACTGCTGTATTGGAATAATCATAATTGTTTCTTGGTGTAAGTTACAGGAAGTGATTTGGATTTTTGTATTAAATCTCTTAACATGGAAAATGCTGACTCTAATAGGAAGTAATGTTTGTGATGGCTTGGTGTGATAGTGGTCATGTCATACTTATGACACAAACAAGACAAAGCAGGTAGATGTACATGCTGCAACTTAACAGTAGTGTGAATAAGCCAGTTTAATCTTACAGAGACTGTATTCAGTGCATCATCTTGCATTAAAATACCAAACAGGCATTCTACGTCTCTGCCTTGTCACAAAATTTTAATGAAGAGCTGTTATAGGAGCAATACATGTTCTTCAGTCATAGACATATATGGCGTAAGAGATGTGATTGTCAGATCATAGCTTTGAGTAAGCATGTAGAGCTCATCTGCACATGTAGAGCCTGCAGCGTAAAGAAGCAGATGCATCTCCACAGCCAGATGGAGCATATGCCAAGAGACAAGTGTAACAGTGTGGGGAGCATAAACAGAAAAGTTGGTGTTGAAACACTGTGTTTATAAACCAAAAGCTTTTTGGGTTTGTTTTTTTTATCCAGTTTTCTCTACCTCCCCAGCATTGCTTCTTTTCCAGGCTATGGATTACCAACATGTATTTTGAACTGTTATTGGTGTGCCACACAGTATAGTAGTTTGTTAACCACAGGATGTTATGGTATTTTGGTACCACTTGAATTGGTTCATAGCTTCTTTTTTTAAATTTAGGTGAACTTCATATGAAATTGAAGATCTGGGAATTGTGTCTCAATATACATGGATGCACACATACAAAATTAGATGAGAAAGACGTTCAATTAATTGATCCTATTTCCTTCCTTGGTGGATACCTGGTGTATCTAGATGCAATCTAGATATGCATTTGGCAAGCAATTTGGGCTTCCATATTTTGCTATTCAAAGCTAAAAAAGTAAGATGGTGGAAATTGGATCACATCCTTCAAAAATACATTTCTTTGAAATGTTTCATAAGAGAAGTTACATGGTAAGTTTTTAAACATATTTTTAAAAAGGAAGAGAATGCTCTACAACCACTTTCAGCTGAAAATGAAAATTGATGCTTAATGTAACTGACTAAAATCTCCAAATATACATGAAATATCAACACAGCTTTCCAGAACTGAGATAGTGCTGAGAGGTGATACCATGAATATTGATGGTTAGACACACACTAGAGATTGTAGGGAGGTTGACAATATTGATTAGTTAATATTGTTTTGCATTCCTTCATATTTGATAGATGGAGAATTGCCAGAAGTGGGCTAGACTTGGCGGCGGTGGGGGATGGTGTGCGGGGAGAAAGCAAAAAGCTTTGGGCTGATAGAAGATGACGTATGAATACTATGAATAGTATTAACATGTGGTTTTGCTGTTTGGACTACTTGCTTTGGTCTCCAAATAGCATGGACCGCACTGTGGAAATAAGTGGTATAGATTTAAAAGAAGGAAGAAGCTTAAAAATGGTTTCAGTGAAGTAAGGAAATGACTTTGTAATCTGCTCATGATGTTGAGAAAATGTAGGCATTATTGGACTTGATTTGCTAAATGATTATGTAAATGTAATTATACTGGATATAACATTTCAAAAATTTGAGATGGCACACAAATGCCTTTGAGACATCTTAAGGAGGTGATTGAGGAGGATTTATGTATGGTTAAGGACTAAAATCTCACTTTTAGCTTAGCTTAAAAAGAGAGAAAATGCATAGAAACTGAAGTGGTCTGGAATATGATTCATCAAAAAGATACATAAAAATATATGTGTGTATATATATATATAGATATATGTATAGTGGCTTGAATCTGTTTTTTTCTAGAAGCGTTTACTATAAACCTGGCTTGTAAACAGGTTATGCTTTCGGGGTTTATTTCCCACTCAGGGTTCAGGAAGAAACAGTTTCCTTGAAAAGTTTAAAATGTGGTCAATGTAGCAAATACTTATGTTGAGTATAGTGACAGAACACACCTGTGGATTTTGCGCTGAGCAGAACAGTTACCACTCCTAATAGTGTCTGTCTTTTTTTCTTCTTTTTTTTTTTTTTTTTTTTTTTTTTGTAATTTGGGAGATGAAGTTCAACACTTAATCCCCAAAGTCATTTTATTTGAGCTGTTTACTGTTATCATTAATTTTCCCATATCTGCATTTGGTAATACTGTTCTACTTTAAAATATTCTTTTAATTCTTTGGCTACGCTGAAATTGCTTTGGGCATACTGGTGACTAATGTTGAAATGACTTTTTTTTTTTTTTTTTAAATGGTAGGTTGTTGGTGACTTTAAGAAAGTTTACAGTGGTAGAAAAAAGTTTTTTGTTCCTAGTTAATGTCATTTTGCATTCCTTCATTTCTGATATATAAAGAATTGCAAAAAGTAGGATAAACTTAATTTGTTTTTTAAACAGCTTTGGCTTGCCTGCAAATAATCTAAAGCTACACTTCTCTTGTGTCCAAACCAGTGATAAAATTTAGTGGTTTAGGGTTAAGAACACTAGATTTCTTCTACTTCTTAAAGTGCTGGTGTTTTAAATTTACTATGCTATACTGGTATTCTGAATTTTGATGACTTCCATCTTTAGTCACTAATTAAAGCATATATATATATATATGAAGTTTATCTAGAATGCATCTTAATATATAAGTTCCTGAAGTCTCCTGCTAATAATGGTTGTGCTTATCTATTGTATTACCACTAGTAATTTTATGTAGTTCCAGTTCAGATTGCTCTCTGTTCTACAACAATCAGATGACAGTTATACTAGTGAGATTATCTTGAAGCTGTGAAATGAAATTTGCTGTGGTGTTCTCCTTATTTTTGTTAGTAAACTAACAGAAAAAGCTAATCACTTAACTGGTGAATGACAGCTTACTTGGCTGTACATCAGTAGAATCTCAAATCAAATTAGATGGCTCTTCAGGAGGCTGTGCTGCTGTGAAGACCAGAATCTTAAATCTATGTCAAATACTAGTAGAGGGCCTTTGTGTGGTACCTGTCTACCGAAAACTCTGCAGAAGCAGCCCTGCAATAGGTGATGTGGATGTATTTTAAGAATGAAGATAACTTTGTATTTCATCTAGAAGACACACCAAGAGTTTGAGTTGGTCATAATAGCATGTTTTTCTCTTTGAGAATTTTTTCCCCCCATTTATGTTAATCTCTCTTTAAAGAGGAATGAATGATATCACAGGTCCAAATATCATTAGTAAAAAGGAAATAGCTAAATCTTTCCTGTCCTCATTAGAACCTATCAGTGTTTTGACCTGGTTGTTTAAATGAAGTGGTTAATTGTCCTGTGAACTAGATGCTTGGCCAGTGTTTTAAATTCTGTTTGTAGACCGGAGATCATTTCTTCCCCTCTTCCTTTTCCACTGCCTTCTTACAGTTACCTGATGAGAAAATGTAACTAATATACTAAATTTTCTTCCTTCTTCTCCTTCCTGCCTCCATCAAATGCTGTTAACTTTTTTTCTTGAATTTGACATGAAACCCAAAATAAGAATAAATAGATGTAGCTTAATAGATATAGTAAATGAATTGTTAAAAGTCATAGTCTGGAAGAAGCAAGTTCTGAGCAGAGCTGGAGTAGTGTTTGTTGGGGTGTTTAGATAGCAATCTTTCTGAGCACAGATAACAGTTTTCTTTAAAACAATTTAAAGTATGGCTTGATGCAGTTCCCATCACTACCTATGTGTGTAGCTACAAGATACTCAAGATCAGTAAAGTTCAGAGATGTGCTTTAGTTCTTTGAACAGTTCTGATTGTGACAGACATGACTATGGGCATGACTGTTCAGTGTCCTAACCTGCCAGTCAGAGGTATAAGCCTGTCATTGTAGTACTGAAGTGTAGACTACATCTAAACAGAAAGTAGTACTATTTAAAGGTTCTTTCCTTAGTTTCTAGTGGTAACATGAGTTGTTAATATTTCAGTTTGGATGGTGTAAGCATTTTCTAAGTGTCTCATTGAACTCCAGACATACTAACCATTAAAGACAGCAGTAGCTAACAATGCTAATGAATATAATGAATATTTTGGATTCTAATTACATAATGTTAACTACTTTTTAGTTTGTGTGTGGGGGTTTTTTTTTGTGCTTTCCTTCGCAGTGTGCAGTATTTAGCTGTAACTGGAATAAATAAAAATATTCAACAGCCCAAAGCCCTAAGAGCAAAACTTGTTTTCACTGTACCCATGTAACTTACTAGGATGAGGTTTGACTAAAGAAAACTTTTGCTTTTGCTCATTTTACTATAGAAAACATAGGCTGTTGTGCTTTTGAATGAGGCCTTACGATGTAAAACTGGCTATTAGGTGGAATCTGTGTTGTTTTTTTAGCTTATGGCTATTGTAAGTATTTCTCATGTGTTTCCAGTGAAAACTACCCTTGACTTCGGTTTATATTGCAAATTAGTGGATAGTAGTAGTGTATTTACTCTATCCTTCCTCACAAATCTTTATTAAAATATAAACTTTGAACTATAGAAGCTAAAATGTGTCAAATGTTCTAGACGTTTGTAAAAGATGCACTTTCAAGTGGAGTAACGAAGAGTATTTTGAGAGAGTCTTTAGGGATCCATACTGCATTTGGGATACTTTGGCCCATGAGGGTTTGTTGGAGTGATTCCTACATCCTATACCTCTTACTTGCCATCCTCCTTTTAGAAGCAAGGGGCGATTAAGGCTCCATGTTTATATATTTGTTTGTAGTACAGACTTGGATAACGGATTCCAAAGGTTCAAAACTTAATGGAAGCAGTTATTTTTTTTAATATTGCATATAGCTTCTATTCTTGGTTAATAACACATACCTCTCATTTTCTTTGGAGACTGTTTTTAGTATTTATTTAAATAGGTGCTGCCGGTTAGCTACATAAACCCAGTGATTCTCCTCTGTTATGAAGTTCCGTATTTATTTCCCAGCTGTGCAAGTGATGTTTTTCCAACCGATTCTGCAGTGTGTTTGGAGAATGTTTTTATTTTTGAAATTTATAGGGCAGACACACAAAGTCCAGTTCTGACACCCACTGCTTGGGAAACACATATCAAAGATCTGCTTCTGGATTTAGCTGTTCTGGAGATGTTGTGTTAAGTAGCATTGAGAATCGATTCCAAGAAAATCTGTAACAGCTCACTGCTTGTTAATGCTGGAGTTCATGCAGGCAGTCACACAAAGACATAATTATTTACTTGTATTAACAAGTTCTTCAAGCTGTGCTGGTCTTTATTCTGCAGCCCTTGTGTTGCTGCAGAATTTGGTGCTTTTGAAATTCTGTATTGACAGTTAGAAGAGTATATTTTTACTTTGCAATTTCAAAGCGAGGACCATGGCATCTGTTAATCAAGAGTGAGTGACTTTACACAAGCTGTGCATGGGAAGAACAGACCCCAGAACAATGCATCTCCTGGAACTACAGTGAGATAAATAACTGTTCTTTCTGATGATACTCTTGATTTCAGTGGAGAGTTAATGTAAGCCTAGCTTTTGATTTCCAAGCTCACGGGTTTGGTAGTGTCTTCAGCTGTCCACCCTACCAGTGATGAACCACCTTGCAGAAGGGACAGCAGAAGTGCTAGCTTCTTGATCATTACGGTTCATCAACCAGTGTTTTAGCATAAACTGTCAAAAAGGAGGGAGAGTGTCATCTATAGGATGCTTTGCTCCTACTTGCCTGTTGGACCTCAGCATGTTTACATGCTGTGTTTCTGTTGAGAAGTTTCTAATACTTTGTTTTTGAATAATCTTAATGTTTGGGCCTTGAACTGATGGTCCTTCTGCAGAAGAGGGCTGGGGGAGTCTCTAGCCTTCAAGAAGAAATTTCCTAGATCTTCATACTGTCATAAAACCTCCCAGTCATGTGGGTGTAGTGAGATACTTCTGATCATATGATGGAGATTGTGGTTTGTTCATTGCCAGTGTTTTACTCCAAGTAGTGTGGCCCATCTAGGCTGTAACATTCTCAGTGCTCATCTATCTGAACAAGGGACTTCGTGTTGATCTTTTCACCTGGTATGTTTTGTATAGTAACTGTTTTTGTCACCTGAATAAAGAAGGTATTTATGGTGGTAGTTCTTGTGGTACAGATCTATGAATCTTCTAACAGCCCTTATTGTATCATATCTTTCTTGTTCTTCATAATACTTATAAATCAATAAACGTACAGCGTTAATGTCTTTTTGTCACTTACCAGTGATAGTTATTACATCCTGTTAATGTCCTATCAGTGATATAAAATTTCATGTGGGAGCTTACATGTCTGCAATTTATAGCATAGACTATGGAATGCTAGTTAAGTTAGTTAAATTGGCAGTAGTGTGAATTTTAACATTTAAATGATGTTTTACTGTAATTATTTTTCAGTTACTTTCAATAGGAAGTGAATAATATATTTTTAATTAAAAATTCCCAAATTATTTGGGAATATTTTGAACATTTTTTAGATCAAAGCTCTTCTATCTGTAACAAAGCAGTGCCATTTAAAGCCCTGCTCTTTTTTACATTAACTTAAAATTCAGTACTTGCCGAGTGAAGTGACTTGTTAAAAAGAAAAAAAAATCAAGCATGCCAGAGCCAGTCTTTATCCAACAGTGACATGAATTACACATGATAAAGTGTACTCATATTTCACTGTCCCTGATTCCTGTACAGTCTTTTCTCTCTGCATCTCTAGGTCCCACCTTTGATTTCCCCACATCTTTGATTTCCCACCCCCTTTTCAGGTTAGGTGAGAACAGTCTTCAAAGAGGTGTTTTGGCTTTTGAATAACTCACTCTAAGTGCAGGTTATGCAAGGAAGACATATTAAGTGTATTTTTTTGACACATAACTGAGAAGTTCAGTATTCAAAACATGAGTTGTGACACGCTTATTACAGTGTTGTGTCTTGAAGTCCTACATTCTAATTATTTTAATTCAGTAAGAATAGAGATGTATCTGCTTGTACCCTACTTCTTTATTTCTAGAGAGGCTTGCTGCTTCCTGCTGTACATACTTATCTCAGTGTTTTCAAGTACCAGCTTTCAGTTGCCTTATTCAACTTCCTTTTTTGTTGTTGTTGTTAAGTATTCTGCAGTAGTGTTATGAACTGGGATAATGCTTGTATGCTGTGCATGCACATGCCACACCTGTTCAGAATGCACACATGTGCCCGCACATACTTCTAGCTATTTGTGTATAGAGTTGGACACCTTTTTGGGTAAAATAAAATGGCAGTTCCATACCAATATAAAAGATAATTGAAGCTTGTTCTGGTAGACATTAGTGTAGTAGTTCCCATAATCTTACATGTGAATGGTATTTTAACAATTGTATAAATGCTTAGAATCTGCTAAACATGTTCTTTGGGAATAGTTGGTATTTGTGTTGTAATTACTGTTTTGAGAATACTAAGTTATCTTGAGTACCAAGACTTTGAAATATTTTCTGTTATCCTTTCTAATTTTCAAGCTGTAAGGAGAAATTCAGGACAAGAAATGTTTGAAATAGCGGTACTGTATAGGCAGGTAGACCAAAAGAAACCCATTCTTTTTATATCATTGAATTGTAATCAGACTTCAGAAAATTTTTCTTGACAAACTATGAGTAGGAGATAATATTTTTACTAAAGAACTTCTAAAAGATTATGAAGGATATTATGCAGATGGGTTGCTACACTTGGAAACTTTTCATGTTCCATATGGCTTATCTGCAATATATAGTTGCTGAAGGGAGGCATTCAGTCAGCTACTGCTGTTGCTGATTTATATTTTAACCATTGCAAGTGTGTGAAGAGGTATGTATGGGAGGATGTGTATGTACATATACATGTTGTCACTTGAGTAAGGATTGAAAAAAGCACTTATGTACCATACAATATCTCTTTGAACATTCTGCCATAAAACTGTTTTGCTTTTTTTTTTACCATTAATTTTGTTTGTTGAAGACTGCATTCCCTGAAAGGACTATAAAATATGCTTAATTTATATGCTAAGGAATAGTTTCTGGTTCCCGAAGATAAACATTGAGCTACTTTGTCTTTTGTTTTTAATAAAAAGATTGAATAAGATTGACTTAGATTGGCAATTTAGTACTCTTTAATGGAAAAATCTAGTTGATGGTACTTTCTATAAAACAGGTGAAATGAAAACCTGCCCAGCAATATAAAATTTCATAATCTAGTAAGTGGTATAGAAAGTGAAACAAAGACAAATGCATCAAATATCAGACTTTGAGAGCTTGGCTTAGCTTTCACTGTGGAAATAGTATTATCAGTGCTAATGGATTACTAATCATTTTAAGTCTGAAGAAGTTTGTTTAGGAGTGAGCAGTCCAGTTTATGTGTAGGTCAGCAACTGCATTATAAAGTCCACAGTTTACAGATGGTGTTTCTCTAAAATCACAAATAAAAGCAGCTTCCCTTTCTATACCTTCTAGTCCAGTGCATTGTGTAATATTCTAGGGGTGAAAAGAATGGATTTTATAGCCCATAAAATAGTTACTCTTTAGTAATTGCTTGTGGTTTATCTATTTAAAATAATATTTCACAGCAAAGATGCTTCAAGCTAGAATTTAAGCCTCATACCATATCATGTCTAAAAACCTTTTGTATGTGTTATTTTATATAAAGGAGAGTTTGAATCCTGAGTGCCATCTTTCTCATATCTTGGAGGAATTTGACAGCTAGCTTTCATGTTTGGCAAGCGAGGGATACATGTTAAAATTTGCCAGATATTGGAAGTGCTCCAACATTTGAAACTAGACCGTGTCTTTTCTTAGAGTGGTATATAACAGGGACACTGATAAAATTTCAAATCATGAACATTTTTCATCTGTAAAAGAACATAGCAGAGCATTGCTTAAAGGGCTCTTCCCTGTGTTTTATGGCCTAGCGCTAGGCAGGCTTGTAACTTTCTTGTTTGTAAAACCCTGGAGTAAGTAATTAATGCTAAACCTCCTTTTTTTCCTAACATACTACAATATTTGGCCAAGAAATATAATCATTGTAGCAAACTTTAACAAAGTACTTTACTCAATTTTTGATGTCTAGATATTTTTGCATAATATCAGTTATTTAATTTCGAAATACCACTAGTGATTGAGTACAAGTATGGAAAATATTATTTCAGTAAGCTAAAAGTCGAGTATGTAAATTTTTCAGATTTTATTTAGTATACATTATTTTCGCTGGGGAGCCTACCAGAAAAATTGGTGAGGCCTTGTTCTTTAAGAAGTTAAGCTCTCCAAGTTGCTTAGCTCATGGAAATGTCTGTCATAATCTAATTTGACCTCCTGTGCATTTCACTGAAGTTTTGAAAGCTGGGCAGCACTCCGCTTTACTGTGCTGTTTTGGGATGTATGTATTTGTGGCTATAATTAGAATGTGAAATTCTAACTGATAGCATAACAAAATGTAATTGAAAATGTGTCAGGGATACTGAAAGCAATAGTATTAGGGCTAAACTTAAGTAGCCCCCTAACTCAAAGGAAAACAGCTTCATAATGAAATTTGCAGATGCTTCAGTGGTTGAAGCTGAGAATATTAATAGAGCCTGAGGAAAATTTGCAAAATTTGTAAATATTACATAAAATAATCCAGTACATCTAACTGTGAAGAAAGAAATTGAAGCCTACAGAAATAATTTGATGAGCTTCAAACACAAAACATGGTTACTGAGTTGAATTATATGTTTTTTCTCTGGCTGTTCACTTTTGATGTATACACTGCACTTAAGGTTCACTCTTGCTTGTATTTTAGGCAGTGGTAAAATTCATATACCCAGCACTGGAGGGTCAAGCTCTGACTTTGCAGAACCATGTTGTTATTGTAGAGAAAAGAAACAGAAATGATGACACTTCTGAAGCCAAACTGACCTGCAGGAATTTTGAAAACTATAAATAGCTTTCAGTGACTAAGAATATTCCTCGGATACTTGAATATGTTTTATACATAATAGGAGAGAAATGACTTTATGTAAAGGGTGATACACTGTAGTATTGTTCAGGGTGATGAAAGTGAAATATTTTGTGTTATAAAGGAAGAAAAATCTAGCCTGGTTTTAGGCTCAACTTCTTGGCAGTAGTATGTAACAGGAAGCAAATAATAAAGCAATTGTCATGCTTTCAACATGACTTTTTGCTATACATGACGTCTGTAGTTATACTTGTAGTTCTTGCCAGCTGAAGTCTCTCTCTGCTGTGGGAAGGGAGCTGAACTGCATTAAAGGAATATGCCCTGTTTTCTCACTGATGTTTCACACAAAAAGAATGAAAACTGGGTGGGAGTGTGGTGTTGTGACTACTGTGTTTGTCCTTCGTTTTGTGAATATCTCAGAAAAAAGGTGCAGCTTTTAAGTAGGATGTGATTATCAGTGGTGGCTGAGGCAATGGTTTGCTGCTGCCAGAAAGGACAGGCCATTCCTTCTGCCTACTTTGTATCTGTGGTGCTCAGCCCCATACATTGGAAAACCACTTTATTCCTGCTATGACTGAAAACAAACCCAGCAAAAGTAAGTTAAATAAGGAATGGCCAAGGAGAATTTTCTGTCATTTTAGTGAAGAAAAAATGACTTACTGCAGGCTTGAGCAAACACCACAGTTGGCTTAAGGGTGGTCTCTAGGATCCTGTACTTCTTGTGGCAGGAAGTTGTTACTGTCAGTCAGCTTGTCAAAGGACTCCCACAGAGAATTGAGCAGTTCCCTTTAAGCATGGGGAAGTAACCTTAAAGCATGGATCTCTAATCATCTGCAGAGATGGAATGTGGGACTGATCCTGAAGGCTACAGTATGGCTAAATAGCTCTCAGTTATCCTTGGATCTCTGTTTTAGGAATTACTTTTCTTTGTTTCTGAACATTGTTAGGAAAGGCCCTATTGCAACCTGGGCTAATGGTACTGGCTTTCGCATTTTATTGGTGAGACTGCAACTTCACAATCTTTTGCCTCAGTGATCTTACCGTTATTCCCATCATGGATGACAAAGTGATGCTCAGTCCCGTCCTTCCTGTGCAGACCTGCGTAAGCACTTGGTGACTGCATTTGTGGGTGAGGAGCCTTTGGAATCTGGTGCAAGTGGCAGCAGCATACTCTCCCTCTCCACTATTGCATGGCAGCTCTCTAGAGCATCAGGAAACTGTTTAGTTGGTTATCCTTTCGATAACCATGGTGTACGTGCCTACTGGAGCAGCAGTAATGTTTGGCAGTACTAGTGGAGCCTTTCTATTACTTCAGGCCTGAGGAGTACTTACACTTTTTAAAATTACAGTTTTTTTAAAAGTATTTATTCCGAGTTTGTGCTGCTTCACAGCTTTTCTGTACTCTGACTGCAACAGCAGAAACAGAACTAGCCACAGGTTTTAAGCAAAGGTTTGCCTTTTCCAAGGGATATCACTTTTCATTTCAATCTTAGTTAAATTTTGGAAATGTTTTTCCTCGTGATTTGGGATGAAGCACCAACAGAAATCCTGTTTGTCCAGCTCCCGTAGTAAGTGCAAAAATAGAGCTGTTAACATGATACATACTAGCATTGATAGCAACAACCATTTCCTTTTTGTGTAATATTACAACAAACCCAAGACTGAAAATGTTTTGAATGAACTGACACTTTTTAGCACTTCGTAACACTTTTTACATATGAGGTCATCTTACTTTTTTGCTTTAAGGCAGAAAAATATTATTTCCTGGGGTGACAATGAACATAATCAAGTTTTCTACAGTTTTACCAGAGCTGGTAAGGAGCCTAGATCACTAATACCAGTAGTCTTGGCTTTTTAACCACACTCACTGAATCAGAGCACAAAACATGCTGATTGTGCTTTTTTAGCTGTTAGCAACATGTCCTTTCAGAGTCGGATATAAAAAACAGGATCTTTCATGGGGAGGAGTACAGTTGGGGGTTGTCACTTAACTTCATCTCTGGTAGCAGTAATCTTTGTTTGTGCAGAATTTCTGGTTTCCAGAGCTGCTGATGACCAGTATATTGAGCCAGTGTAAGTTTGTGCGAGAGAAGCTGTGTGCAGCTGGGTTGGGACAAGCCTTGGAGAAGGTGGTGACTTGATTTCATGCTGTGGAGACTCAGCAGGCTTAAAGCTCCTGCATTTCATGTTTCTCTGTTGGATTTTGTAAAAGGAAGCTTATGCTAAGATAATTACACTGTGATGGTTGAATATCATCTTTGCTTCCTCATGGATTGTACAGTAAATCTTTGTATTTTTGTACTTTTTGGTATCTGCATTATCAGTTTCAGTAAAATTTGTGTTGAATTGTAGAGAGAAGCTAATTATTTTTTTGTTGTTTTGCAAAAAGCCCTTCTTCTGTTCCTTAGATGCTTCTTGCCAAGGCTAGTCCAGCCGTTCTCATACAATGTTTTCTAAGCTCTGCCATTCAAAAAAAAAAAAAAAAAGTCAACATTAAACTAATAGTTACAATATTCACATATTTCAGTTTTACAAAGTGGAACAAAAGCAGTTTAAAACTTCTGGGTCATTCTGCAGTATGAAGATGACCACGGCTGTCTGGAACACTTCTATAGCAACTTTGTATGTCACACAACTATATTGTTGTGTTTGCTTCATTTTTTTTAAAAAAAGATTTCATACCTGCCCTAGTCCCTCATAAATACTGTGCATTATTTTCTGACGAAAATCAGTATTTTTCTCTCATCAGTTAGTTATTCCAGTCTAATATCAAAGCTGCACAATCTTGGTTACTGAAGGCATAATACAGTGCACTGGCAAACATGTTGGAACAATTTCCAGTAATTTTGGCTAAGTCTAGAGGAAGTGGAAAGTAATACAGATTAACTCAAAAGGCTACACATTCCCTTAAATGAGCTGGAAAACAGGACTTAACACCAGAAGGTAATTGCAGTGAGCATCCAATAGCAAAACTTGAAATTTAATGTTCTTTTTCACTCTTGTTGTAGTAACAAAATTTATGTTCTTTCTTTATTAGCCTCAACTGCAAAAACTCTGATTTTATTCTAAACAAGCTTGTGTACCACAGCAGAGAAATAAAACTCTCTTCATGTTACACAAATATTATTTGGTCTCTCTAACTGGCATTTTTTTCCTCTACACCTCCCCCCATCTTCAGGGTTAATAAAATTTCAGCCTCCATGATAATATCTTGGAAGTAGCTCAGGGGGCGAGTTATTTACGTTAATGGGAGAAATAACAAGATTTAGCTGTAGAGAATCTTGAGGGTGGAGTCAGCACTTGTTTATGGAGTTTGGCTTTCCTGAGTCCCCACAGAGCGATTCCCAGTAGTCATGGCCTTTCTTGTTTTCTTTTGAGCAAGGGCCTGTTATCATGTCTCTCTCTGTAGCCTGTGAGAAAGCTGAGGCTGGGCTGTCTCGCATAGGCTTCGCCTGGCCGTGTGAACAGATTACAGCATTCCGCTTGTTAGTACGAGCCACGGAGCAGAAATGTTCTACTATTATGTTACTGGGCAATGATAAAGTTGGCAGTCTTTTTATGGTTAGGTTCTCAAAGTGGCAGTTCATGTTTTAGTGATAAGGAGACAGAGCTTTGGATATCAGACCCAGACGACTTATCTGTAACAGTGAACCGTGGCTTAAATCCTTCCACAATGACAGGAACCCCATCTGGAGTGAAGGTTTCCAGAATCTTAAACAGGAGATACTGAGGCATTTTCCTTCCTCATGAGTCAAAGCAGAGTTAACCCCATTGTTATCAAAAAATAAAAAAAAAAAAACAGTCACCAAGAGGAAGGATGCATTTTTATATTTAACTAAATCTCTTCTTTATATTAGAACTTTGAGTATAATTTTCAGACAGATCTGGGAGGATGAATTGGCAGCATTATGCTTAAAAGCTTTCACTTGATTGTTTTAGAACATTGAAAGGAGCACTAATGAAACTCCCATGCTGCAATACTTAAAATTGTTGTAACGTGTTTATCAAAGGAAGTGAACTAGACAGTATGTGTATTTCTTGCAAGATCTTTCTTCATAGTATCTAATACAGCTTCTAATCGTGTCTTGGGCACTGCATATGCATGTTGACACTGAGCACCACGTAAAGACATATTTGGATTCTATTTACAGAATTCTGTGGGTTGCAGGGGTTAAGTGTAATCCAGATTATACTGTGTTAACATTTTCCCTGCTGATATCAAAGTGTAGAAGACTGGCAGGCTGACTCGTTAGAAAGGGTGGGGAGAGGGATAACAGGCTCCGACCTTGAGAGGCCAAACAGCCGGCCCTTGTATGGCCAAGTCCATATACGTGTCCAGCTGATTGGTTAGAGGAGCAGGATCAGTGCCGTGACAGGTGTTGGAGCAAGCTACACCTGTTTTCCCCATATGCTGATTTAGTGATGACATTTTTGTGGGAGTTCCAGATACTGTGTGGGATATGCGGAGCAAGCCAAGAAACTTGAGAAGGAATTATAGCTTATGGTGACCTGTGATATTAAAGAATTTCAAACGGCGTAATTGAATTTTCAAGTACTGCTTTAAAACTGAAGTAGAAATAGGCAGTATTTTGCATATATATGAATAGCGAGAAAGTCTTTTGTACTTTTTATTGTACTAAGAATTAGTAGACAGCGCTCCAAGAAAAATACAGATGAATACTATAGTCTAAAACAGTTTGTTTTTTAAATCAGAAATCCAGTGTGTTATGGAAACATAGCTTCTATGGGAAAACAAATGCAATTTCTTTATGGTGCTGAGAACATCAGCTTGCAGATTTCAAATCTTTAGGGTTTTTAGTGTAAAATTCATAGAATATAGATAATTTCTCACAAAAAGAAAACATACAACCCTGCTAATGTGTAAATGTTTAAAAATTTATATTGCTTTCCTTTTTAAACTTTTTAAAATATTAAAAATTTTTCAATAGGTAATATTTTAAATCTTGTTTTGTTATAAATGAGAACTTGCAAAGAAAGATTTCTGATTGTGTAATAGGGTGAAAAAGAAAAACAACAAGGAATACAAATATCTCTTAAAATTTGATCACGAGACCTGTAGTTTCATATTCTTTCTTTCAGTAGCTTATTTGTAATGCCTAGGTTGTAGGCAAGTTTGGTTTTTTTTCCAGGCAATGTTGCTGTGAGTTCTCTATCAGAAAACAGGAAGTAGCTCAATGAAGCAGTTGCATCAAGTTAGCCTAAAGGAGTCTGAAAAACTTATATTTAGCAAACTAAGTAATTTTAGAGAGGGATTATGTAATTTCTTTTTATACTTCTTTTTGCAGTTCTTGTTATCATGCAGGATGACAGAAGTACAGGAAAATCCTGCCTTTATGAACTACTCAGACCAAGTGTTACATATATTAATGTACTGCAGTTGTTGAATTTAACCAAAAATTTTGGCCACTGTGTTTCTCAGAGTTTAACTGTATGCTCTTTAAAAAGTGAATATTAAAATTTGGATGCTAAAATCAAATTATTAAGGATGCAGTAAACTGGCTTTTAATTACTGGTGATGACATTAACACCTTTGCTATGGGCTTGAATGTTCCTTGTATGTCAGGCAACTTTACTCCATCAGCCAGTATCTAAAAACAGTTTTGGATGGAACGCTGGAGAGATGAAGTGGTTGTAGGTTGAAGTTACCCATGAGATGGCACCTGGGAGAGTCTGTGCCTCTGAATGAACCTTTTCTTTTTGTGTACTCTGCCACTATTTTGAAAGACTAAGCCTGTCTGTTGAACAGTGAGTTTTGTCTGTGAAACTTTCATTCATGTAGTTTCAGTGGCTCTGAATGATTCAGTAGTATACAAAACTTCTTGGCAAGTTAGTATGATTTGTATGTGAATTTTCCAATTGTATTTCAGACCTTAAGAAAGAAAGGCCTTAATGGTTGTGAGAGCCCTGATGCTGACGATTACTTTGAGCACAGTCCACTGTCGGAGGACAGATTCAGCAAACTAAATGAAGATAGTGATTTTATTTTCAAGCGAGGCCCTGTAAGTACTTTTATTTTATCTCTACTTTTTATTTGTTGATCCTTTTTATTAACTTCATTATTTAGGCTCTGAACAAGAAGGAACACAGAGGGTGCGACAGCCCGGACCCTGACACTTCATATGTGCTCACGCCACATACAGAAGAAAAATATAAAAAAATTAATGAAGAGTTTGATAATATGATGCGGAATCATAAAATCGCAGTGAGTACTAAAGTATGGTTTGTGCTTCTATTACATGCATGAGAATTTTCATGGTGTTTGCTTACCACTGAAAACTACTGCAAAGACAAGAGGATGTAATGATTTGAGAAGGGTATATATATTTGAGGAAAAATGAGGTGCTAATACTTGATCTTCTTAAAATACATTTTATCTTAAAGAATAAGAAGATTTATCTCTAGCTTCTCTTTTGCACTTGTAGTTTTTCATACCTTGTGAACCTGAGGTAACGTTTCTAAATTTCAGGATCCTAGCTGCATTGCCTAATCCTACCTAAAATATTTTTATAAAGATAAATTTTGTTGTGGGATGTAGGACAGTTTGTTTACATCTTGTCTGTTGATCAAGATTTTACAGTATGTTACAAGGAAGCAAATAGAATTGGATTAATTTTGTTATCAAATCAGTGGAATTTATTTTGCTGAAGACTGGATGTAGAAAGGCTTTTATATCTTTAAAGATAAAGACTGGTGACAATGGGAGCCTCAAAAGATTGGTGTCTTAGTCCTCTTGAAATTCTAACAGATACGTCCTTGGACACTGAAAGATCTTTGAAAATTTTGTCCCAAGCACCTAACCCATTTGCAGCCATAAGTCACTTGGCTTCAGAACTCAAGAAGTTTGGGGATAACAGCAGTGTAAATTTTGCATGTTTTTCATGGAGGTGTACTTGATGACTTCTAATTTCCATCTACAAAAAACAATTAGTGTTGAGTATTACAGGGGAAGTATTTTCTAAGAAAACTAATACAGGGCTCTGCCACAGCCTTTGAATTTTTTAACATTGCAAATCTTGTAGCAATTGAAGTAAATGGACTGGCTAGGTTAATCGGCACAGACCCTGGAGCAATTGAGTAGTGTGTCCCCAAATGACTTGCTGATACTAGAAATTATTTCATTGTTCAGAGCAATAAGGGCATCTCTGGGGACTTAACAGCAAACTGACAGTGTTGATACCCAGCACCACTTCTTTTAGCAAGTTCTTTATTCTTGAGTGAAGCCGGTATCTTTTGGTTTTGCTTTGTTTTGAAGCTTTTGATATCCAACATTCCTGTGTTGAGCTATCTTCAGGCCTCATCTCTCAGTACCTTGCAGCTAAATTGCTCTCCCTTGATTTTCTGTGGTCTTCATGAACAGCCTAAATTGTCTGTGCAGACATCAGTGTAAATAAAAAAGGCAACATAATGTTTTAGCTCTATAGTTCTGTATTTATAGCTGAAATCAGACCTGTTACAGTTCTATTTGCAGTACTTATGGGTCTGTATAAGAACATAGTTTCTTTTGTTCTGGTGCACTCATTACTGTGAAAAGATAGGAATAAGGCAAAGCGTGAAGAATTCAGTCATAACCAAATGAGTACCATAGATGGGCAGAGGCAGCCTTTATTGTAAGGTGTGGGGGGCAAGCTGTCATTTATTAGTTCTATGTTGAGAAACCTACAGAAAAAAATGTTCCAACTGTTAGCTTCTAGCATTGTTTTAAGCATACTTAGGTATTTCAAGTTTAGTTTGAGTTACTTGACAGCATGCTGTTTAAAAACAACCTTTTTTTTTTGTAGATATTGGATAGTTTCTTGAAGTAGTTTCCTGTGAAAACAAATACCAGTGCAGCTTGTCATTAGTTAGATACTGTGAATGATTTGCTAGCATTGCATCGCTATGCTTCATTACTTTTTCCTTCCGTCTGTGCCAAAAATTGATAATTATTCTTAGAATGCTTCAGTAGGGAGGGTCACTGTTGTTGGCTCTCACTAGTAAGAGATTTTGTTTCTTGTAGAAAATGTATTCTGCTCTTTTAATTTAGTGTAGTTATTGTTATATTTCTAATGGTATCAAAATTGTTGTACAGAAGTATCATTCTAAGTAAATTTTAAGCTGCACATGACAATAGTGCATCTTTTTAAGTATACTTGCTAGGTCATGAATGTTTGTTATCTGCATTTGAACTCTAAATCAAAACTGTTGTCTCTCTACTCTGTCAATAAATATTACTGAATTTTTACCCTTAAATTGTACCTGTCATGGTTTTGTTTACAGTTATTATGAGAGTTGTGAAAGAAAATAGTCCCTTTTGTTTCAGGAACTCATCACTGTCAAAGGATAGGAATGAGACAAAGGCCAAAGTAGTTAGTCATAACCAAATAAGTACCATAGATGGGCAGGCATCTAAGCTTTTGATTCAAATATTTGTGGAAACACAAACACATATACTTCAGAAAAATAGTTGCCTTTTAAATAATGCAGTAAAAATTAGAATTTTACATAATGAGATTTGCAAAAAAGAAAGATGGAGTGGTTATTCAAGCAGGGGTTTGTGGAACACAGCTCAGAATAATGACAGTTGAAATGTTTCAATTCAAATTACTGAACCTTGTGACTTTCTAAAGATCTGTTTGCTTTTTTAGTCTGAGAAAGAAAAAGTTTTAGAGATTAGTAGCAGTATTTTGGCAAGGTTATTAATAGAAAATGTTATTACTAACTTTTTCTTTTTTTGTGTAATAACTATTTATTTTGTAATGTGCATGTTTATGCTTAATTTTGAAGGTGCAACAGTTCATTGATTTGTAGACATGTTTACCTTGTCATTGCTTTGTAATAATCCAAATTAACTGGTAAATCTGTATTTCTGAGCTTGTGGATTCATGTGAATATCTTCAATTTTTTGTATTTGAACTTTCAATATTTTAGAATTTTGAGTAATTCTTTTGGAACTGCATTTATATGATGTATAAGAGTTTAACACCATACTCTACAACAAATGGATGTTTTAAAATTGTATGCTTAATAGAGTTTAAAAACTAACATAATTAACTCTTTTTTTTTCTTTTTTTTTTTTTAAACTGAGTAATTCTTGGCAATCTTTAATGTGTATTTTTATAACATGCTATTTCTGCAAACATAGTTAATGCTAATGTTGTTGTCTTGTGTGTGTTCCTCGTCTTCTTTCCTCCAGCCTGGCTTGCCTGCTCAGAACTTCTCGATGTCGGTTACAGTTCCAGTGTCCAATCCCAACACTTTAACCTACAGTAACCCAGGGAGTTCCCTCGTATCCCCATCACTGGCAGCCAGTTCATCGTTAACGGACACAACCATGCTCTCCCCACCTCAGACCACCCTGCATCGGAACGTATCACCTGGGGCCCCTCAGAGACCACCGAGTACTGGCAATGCAGGTAAGATTTCAGTACTGTTGTGCTTTCCTTTTATACCCTCTTATAAATTTTTTTTATTAAGTTAAAAAACCCCACAAACAAAAAAACTGCCCAAGTAATAGGTTCGTAATGGTATAGGTGCTTTTTCTTTTTTGTAACGGCTTAAGTTTTGAAGTACAAAATGATATGTTACTGTAATGAAAGCAAGCTAGTTTAATGCTCTGGCTTATTTTTTTAGGTGGAATGCTGGGCACAACTGACCTCACAGTGCCAAATGGAGCTGGTACCAGTCCAGTTGGTAAGTGCAGTATTATGTCTTTGTTGAAAAATAGTATTGTGGTTTTAGTTTCACAGTTACTCAAAAGCAATTTTTTATTTTGACTGTTTTGAAGAAGTGGTTTTGGAAGAACAAAGGTTGTAATTTTCTTAATTGCCTTGTAATTGTCAAGTCTCATAAATTCTTATCAGGCATTTAACTTTTGACTACCATGCCCTTTCCAATTCAGTAATATTTGCATTTTTTATTTTAGTGGGTTTCAGTAGTAGCATGCTGCTCTTGCTTTTGTGTTTCTTTACAGGTGTAATTTCAGCACTCTAAAGAGATCTTATGTTTGCCATATTTCTTACTTTGTATGAAATTCACTGTGCTTACTAAACTATTACACTAAAAATAACTCAGCTGTGTTCTCAACTTTAGTATTCACAAGACCTGGATATTTTATACTGGTTGTGGTGCCAATCAAAATGAAGAAAGTACAGACTGTATTGTTTGTATTGCCATGTGTAATAATTTTTCATTGCTAATCATTTTCTAGCAGTTATACAAAGAAAGCAATAAATCTTGGAAGCTGATAGCTAGGTTCTCTCTTAATTTTGGAAGATGATCAGAATTTCTTTCAAAAACAAATGAGAGATCTTGCCAAAAATCAAATTCACAGTATTTTTTGGTCTTCAGTAAAAAGATATGATAGCACTTTTTCATTTAAATAATATTTTGTCTCCCCTGAACAAAATTTAGTACTCTGATAGAGGGCAGGCAGACACTGAAATTTATCAGGCCACAGAAAGACAAAATAAATGACAGTTCACCCACTTCCTTCATGTTCCTTCCATTCCTTCAGATGTCTTGGTGACTGAAGGTCAATTTTGCAAATACACATAACTCTCCTCAGTATGTGTTCATAGCAAGGAATTAGAGAAGCAACTGTTGACCTTTCAGTATTTGCCCACTGGCTACTTAGTGTGGCAACTGGGAAAAAGTTCTCTGAAGATAAAGTCAGGCAATTAAATTTATGAATAAAAAATGCTGCAACTACAAGGCTGAAAGCACAGGATTGACTTTCCACTCTTCATCCATTCTTTGGATATGTGCAGTAAAGATATGAAATATTAAAGTATGGTTTCCATCAGGTAAGCAAGATTTTAAATAGAGGAAAGTTCCTCAGTTGAAAAAAGATGACTATTTTTAGAAAGTGTGGAGGTCAGCTGTTGATTTCCATAGTATTTCTCAAGTCAGACTAAATAAGTTTATTATCAGGCCATTTCAGGCCTCTTCCAAAATCAAGCTTCAGTAACAGCAGCCTCAGATTTAAGACTCCTTCTTTCAATAAGCAAATAAAACAGTTGTTTACAGCACTTGCTATAGAATATTAAACTGTAGAAATACCCAGTTACAGCAGCTTGGTGAACATATTTAATGCACTAAAATGTTTTCCTTGTTGCACTTATTAATGGTTTATGTGAAAAGTCAAAATGTACCACTTATCTCTTACTTTCCAGAACATCGCACCCAAAATGTTATACATATACCTACTCATTTCTAGAAAGATTTTTTGTACAAGTGTGTGTTGTGGCTATTCAAGAACAGTGGAAGGTTTATAAGAAGCACCTCTAGTGAAATTCAAATACCTAGTTAACACCAGGATATTAAGCCACAGAGTACCCTGAGTTGTCAGAGCTCTACTTTCTACTAGGACATGGCATGGCTTCTTTTAAATACTGTCAGGTGCACAGAAACCTTCTCAATTGCAACCAAAATTGAGAAATCATACATAACCAGATCGAGTAAATCTGCTAACTTGTCAATTTGAGCTTGACAGCTGCCATTAAAGTGTGTATATCAAGTTAATTATGTCTGCAGATAACAATGGTTTTAGTTTCTTGCTACATTTATTGTAGAATTTGCTTTAAAAAATATATTTTCTTCTTTTAGCTTTCAATCTTTTCTTTTAAACTTCTCAGGAATGGAGAGTTCTCCTATGGATATAGTTGTGAAAGTTCATGTGTCAAATTTGCAGCTCACAATTTGTAGGAGAGCTGTCAAAGATAAAGATGGAGTATTGGCATACCCATATTCCCAGGTATTTCCTTATAGACAAAGGAAGAACCCAAGTCTTACTCAACATTATGAAGTTTTGGGCATTTGAGATCTTGTTCTCATTTCTTTGAAAGATACTTATACGCCTTTATCTCTGAGTAAAAAGCAAGTAAAGGTTATCTTGCAGAGTTGAGACTCAGTTCAAAGAAAGATGTTGCATAAAATGGCTCATATTTAGTTCACATGAGTCTTTTTCTCAAGTCCTGTGTAACTTGATTGGAATAGATATGATTTGCTTTAGCAGTCAATCTGCCAACCTAACAGTTTTTCTGTGGAAAATAACGTTGAGTAAAAATATCTGTGCGTTGTAGCAAAGATTGGTAGGTGTTTTTTTATGTCTAGAACAGAAAATTTTGTGATCATTTTATAATACTGAGAGCTTGCTTCACATGCAGCTGTCATAACTCTTGAAAAAGCATTTTTATTTTGTAATATTTTTAAAATTTTACCCACCACATAAAAAACATTTGCTGAAAATTTTTACTTGGCAAGTATATCAGTTTTGAGAGGAGGAGAATGTCTGGCATTGTAACAGTGTTTGCTTTTGAGCTAATTTTTTTTTCTATTAATTAGATCAAATGTTTTGGAGCTAGAATTTTCATGATACTGTTGCCCCTGGTCAGTGTTAAACCCTGTTCAGTTTGTGATGGGCATCTAACACGCTTCAAGAATCTCATGTCACCGGGATGTGTACAACTTGCTATTTGTTGTCAACATCATCATGGCTTGAACACGTGCTGCATGTCTATATTACTCCTTTCAAAAGGCTGTGGATTTTAATTAGGCAAAGTATAGCCTCACTTGCTCCGACTACCCAAATACTGGGGAGAGTTTCCTTTACTTTGAACTGAAAGGACTTGATGGGTGGATCACCTTCAAATTTGTCATAAGGAGGTCTGCTTCAGCGTGTTTCAGTAGATTCGGTATTATACCTCAAATCATCCAGAGGTTGCCAATGAAATGCATGCACTTCCAGTGAAGTTGTCCCATCCTTGAGGACTCCTGAGAATCAGAAAGGCTCAAAAGAAGTACCACTGTTACCCATTCTCCACTTTTTCTTCCATACCTTTCACATATGGCATTGAGCTAGAACCATGCAAAGGACCTGAGCTGGTTTTCATTGCCAAGACTGCATGAAAACCATAAATGCTGTGACCTTTGGACTAAGATGAGTTCCCTAAGTTCTCCCCAGTCTTAGGTGATTTTGAAGTTGTTAGAGGTGAAGGCTTTTTATGATCTTGCAAGGACACAGTATTATCTGTCTGTACATTTCTTTGTCAGTGAAGTAGCTCTTCTGGTCAGATGCAGATTATGGACCCATTTAATCTTCTGGGAAATTATCTTTCCTCTTCACAATTTTATCATCAGGAGAATGGATGAGAAAGATCTAGTCTTTTTAAATACTGAATTTCTCCTTTTTGTTCCAGAGCTGTATTTTCTCTAAAGTCCTCACTAATCTTCAGATTCTCAGAATGTGAAGTAACTTTAGGTATATTGAATTTCTTTGGAATAGAGCTGAAGGATATACCTGCTTGAAAAACTGTTGTCTTGTGAGCTATTGGATCTCTATTAAGAGCCAATCTAGATCATGTGTGGTCTTTTATCCTGGCTTCAGGAAGCATTATGCGGAAGTGCAACTGTCAGCTTGCATGCACCTGCAAACTGCTTGTATATTGCCAGAAAGGGATCAAGACAGAGAATTGTGAAAGGCCACACCTGTAAATGCTTCCCTTCCTCCTAAGGGCTTGCCTGATTGGGAGAGCTTTTTCTGCATGTCTGAGGATAAAAGAATCTTTCGGCTTGGTCTTTCACAAGTCTGAGTCAAGTGGCTAATATGCTGCAATTCTTAAGAGTACACCAGAAGGCTTCAATAACAAAACAGCTTTCTGTGCATACCTTTCTATTCATGTTGTTTTATTAAATGAGAGACACCTCAATGAGAAGTATCCAACTAACTCTGGAAAAACATACCTCTTGCAGGAATCTTGCTTGAAACTGGATTGATGCTATCAGCTTCTTCCTTAAGAAAACAGACTTTCTTCTCCCTCCACCCCCACTCTCAAACTCACCAGCCTGTATCGTCTGAATCAGCTAAAAAGATTGGCACTGTTGTTGTAGATGACCACCTTAGGCAAGCAGCTGTAAACCTGGAGCATATTCCTACTTCAGGTTACGTGTTACTGTGGTATTTCTAATCTGCTATACTTGCTCTTCAGTGAGACAGGTAGTATCTGTTGTGAGTAGTCTTTCACTAGACAGAGCTTCTCACTTCCTAGCTTCTATTGAAAGGGCTTTGACTTAAGAAGGTATGTTCAAGTGATGCTAAATGCAGTGGACAAAGGTTCTTGCTCTGTAATGTCGGTAGTGTTGGCATAATTTTTTACCCCACTCTGATTTTTAAAATGATGCAGGTAAATACAACAGTTAGTGTTTCATCCTTCTCCAAGGAAGAAGTTGAAGGATCCCTGAAGAACACTGAGAGCAGCCTATTTACTGTTATAGCTTCCAAGCTGTCCTCAAGGAAAAGGAGTACTGAAAGTGGACCGCAGACTGGCTGTTTCACAGGGTGCAAGCTGACCCCTTTTCTTTTGCTAGATGTTGTCAGCATGTAACAAAGTTTGATCCATCCATCCTCCTCTGATTACATCAGCTCACAAGAAATGACTGGCTGAAACCAGCATGAAAAACATGCTGGTAGAAGAAAGCATTTGGGGTGGGGTTTGTTGTTGTTTTTTAATTGTAGCAATCTTTCCTTGGAAGCCATCCATCCACATGTGGTCAGTTCAACCCCTGAACTACCCTTAGATTTCAGTTGAAATTTCATATATTGTTATGTGTGTTCATTATCTTACTGTAATTTCTGATTTACTAAGAGGTACAAGACAATTCCGGTTAGAATTTGCCACATGTATAACAAATTATTAATCTCCCATCTGGATTAAAGTATTGCAGCGTATCTGTTTGTGTGAAGTCTCAACTTTTATGTAATGTCACCTTGCCCAGGATACACCACCACACATACTCAGATGTTCTAAACATATCACTTCTGTCATCCATTCTTTACATTGGCTTTGTATAGATACATAGACATCAACAAGTTCAGAAAGTAGAACTCTGATTTCATTACCTGTAAACCGTGTAGTTGACAAAAGACCTAAGAGGGATCCAATTGCCACTGCTAATGTTTCACACAAAGTTGAATAACGTTTAGATACAGAAGCAGTATGCCTTTCTTTTAGGTTTGCTGCTGCATTCTGAATAATAACCCTGGTCTTGAAGAAGGCCCATTTAAATTCTAAATATCCTTGAAAATTGTCTCTCCTTGTATGTAGCTTTAGGCAAAAAAAAATTCTCCAGCAATCTGGGAAATGATGGGTTTTTTTAGTTGTGTAACATGAGTAAGCATTCCCTTGACACTGCCATGTGTATTTCTTTTTGCTGCATTTCAGTATCTAAAGTACTGCCTGAGAAGTATAAATCTTGCGTTAGACATGTTTCAAAATCTTATATTACTGTCAAAGGTATATTTTAATTCTAATCATAATATTATCTGAAGTATTGATTTGTAAAGATCAGTGGAAATACATTTATTTCAGCTTCCTTGAGATGTTATAGTAAATTCTTTCCAAAGCTGTCAGAGAACTTAAGCTTTTTGAAATGATGCTAGAATCAGCAGTGATTTCTGTGCAAAGCTGAAAATGGAATGAATAGCGTATGCTGGGTTTTTGGGGTGGGGGGGTTGTTTAGTTGGTTGGTTTTTTTTTTTTTAATTTCCACTTAAAGCTATCATATTACCAAAAAAAAGTAAATAAACTGAGCAACTAATGCACATAGAAATGCTATTGTTGTATTTACTTGCAATACGTTTCTCCCCCTATACCCCACCCTGCCCCGGTCCCACATGTAAATGTTTTTCTTCAATAGATTTTTATCTGGTCTTCTAGATGCATACTGAATTGATGGCTTGTTGCAAGCACAATTTTCAGTTTACTTCTAATTATGTGATATTTGTTGGGTTGTATGATGTCATTTGAGGCATAAATATTCATTCACTACCATTCTTATTTTTGCTTAATCTTATATTGCTTAGCTGCTTGCCCACAATTATTTTCCAAAACTCCGTATAACTGTTCAATTTCTCCAGAGGTGAACCACAAGAAAAGATTAATGGCACCAATGACTATAATTTATTCCTTGAGTAGTAATAAGTACATGGAGTACTTTCCAGCCACGTGTGTTCATTGTTTCAGCTGATGTGATTTATATAATGAAATATGAGTCTGGCTCATGTAATTGAATGCTATGTCTTGGGCTGCAGGACGATAAATGAGATTAAGCTGTATTACGTTTCTGAAGGCAGAATACACAGTTGTTAAAATGGCTGGGTTTTAACATTTAGCTTCAGAAGTTACTTCAAAAGTAAACATTTTCTGACTGAACAAGAAGTAGGCTAGTGTACATTGGCAATGTTTGTTATCATAAAATCTAATTAAATTAAGATTCATGTAACTGAGAGCTTACCATCTTTGCATTGGTGTATGTTTTCCAAAGAAGTGTTTTGAACATGCTTTCATAGTCTGTTTTAAAGAATTAGAGTTAAAGAAAACTCTTCCGATGGAAGTAAAAACAGTAGTCTTATTTTATGCTTATATAGGATTTCATATTCTGTTTCCATTTTCCAGTTTGATAGTGTTTTTAAACATAAAGTAATTGTCTTCAGAGAAGATCTATAGTGGGAAGGATAGATACGATTTCTGTATTATACAAAATAGTAAGTAGAATTTATGGGGTTCTTAAAGCCTCAGTTTGGCAAACTGCCGTATAGTTGCATCATCCTGTAATCATTATCTTTTTCTGGCTCCTGACCTTACCCTAAGAAATACCATGCTTTTAGTTACCCTTTCACTCTTAACTTATAATTTGGTTTTCTTACTAGATTATTAACAGGAAAAAAGGCTTTAAGTTTCATATTAAAAAAAAATATTCTACAGTCTTATTGCAGCCCCAGCATACGATTCTTCAAATAATCAATATAGATACTCCAGTGTTTGCTAAATGTTCAATATTTGCTATTTATAACAAAGGGCTGCTATTGGATTAATACCCATAGTACTGCACACTTAACGACGTTTTTTCTTTCTCCTGTTCTTAATATATTTTTTCTAAACACTCATTTTAAGAAATACTCAGCCTTTTGTCAGAACAAATGCTTTGACTCTGTCCTGCTGCTAAATGATACTGCGCAGAGAAGGCAATGGCAAGGATTTTGTTTTTGACAACACCACTAAAAGCATGAAATGTTTCTGAAGGATTGGCAGAGCCTTCTAATAAGGGCTGGAGGAAGTGACTGTATTGGGTGTGGAAGAAAGACACTGTCCAGATTTAACACACGAGCTACTGAAATACTTGAAAACAGAGGACAGGAAATGGTATCATAGGATAGACTAAAATGCTATACAGAACTCCATTGTTTATACAAAGTGTTATTTTTCTGAAGTTTAAATTCAACTCAGAACACCACAGCTTTGGCAGATAAAAGGTAACACTGACAGCCTAGTGAGTAGTAAAACACTATGTATTATTAGATTAAAGCCCTGACTTTACTTTTTTATAACAATAAGTTCTTTAAATGTTCTGGCATTTTTTGCTGAAAATGGAAGATACTGTAACCATTTTTTAGATGTAATTTGATGAAAATTACGCTATTTTCTAATGATTTTTTTCCTCCTTCACATCTGTTTCCAAATTCACTTCATTTTTACTCTGTCCATTGTGCAAGATTTCTCTTGCAATCTGATGCTGTGTAGGCTGTCTAATGTTTACGCTCATTTATAATGGATAGGTATTGATGCATAACTGTATTTAACAAAACCATGATTCTATGAAAACTGTTTCACAGTTTCAGGAACCTTAGGGGTAACACAGAACTTAATTTCTCTTTTTTGGCTGGTTCGTTTTTCTGTGTGACCTAGCTGTGGCTAGTTTTCTCCTACCAGTCAATAGTATATTTAGCTCTGGTAGGTATTCTTAGCTCCAGCCCAACTTTTCTGCCTCTGTAATTAAATTTTATCACTAACCTAGAAGAATCCCAATAAATTCTGCTGTTTTCAGCCGAGGAATGTAGATGCTTTAATCATGAAATGAGTATTTGCTGTGGTTTTTAATACAGAAGGAAGAATGCTGACATAAAAAGCTTTTTCTTCTTTCTGCTGTGTTCCTTCTTTCCCCTGTAACTTCCGAGTTAAACGGTAGATCCTCAGAAAACGTATTCCCATACAACTGCTTCAGGAAAGTACTAAATTGGAATAACTCCTCCTTGCCCTGCTAACCTTGAAAAACTCAAGGGACATATCAGGTCATCCACGTATGGTCAGGCTTTTGGCACAGTAGGAAATCCACAAAGAAAGTAAATCCAGAATTTGAAATCCTGGCTTTAAAGTTGTGAATTTACTGCTCATCAATATGTGAACAAGAATACTATGGTTGCAAATTCCACTAAGTTCTACCTACTTATAATTTTTTTCTTTAAAAATATTTAGCAAGAACTTTATTTCCAAAAGACCTTTGTAAAACATTTTCAGATCAGCACAAGAGCTTTGTTATAATTCTTACATTAATCTTTGCTTTTTCCATTTCTAAATTGATAAAACAATATGTAGCGTTCCATTTATGGTGGACAGGGAAAAGGTGAGGATTGCATTTGGCAGTTCCCCCACCATGTAACAAGGATCAGTAGTAATGGAGGAGGCTTCTTCATTAGCATCCTGGTGAATTCACACCTAGGTTCTCAACATACACTAGATAAGTATCTTAGCCGTACCAGTCACCTTCATGAAGTGTTGTGCTGTTATTGATACATGTTATTGTTCCTCATTCCTGCTAAGATTTAAAAGCATTAAAAATTTTGCTAAAGAAGGTAGAATGTGACACTGACAACTTTCTTATTTTAATTGCTTTTAGATTAATATGTATTTAATCTAATAAAATTGGATTGGGCATAGGGGCCTATTCAAATTAGAATAATAATACAAAATTTATGCCAGTGTGGCTCTACAGGCTATTAGAAGAGAATTTCCCACAGAGTGAACTTTGTGTAATAGACTTTTCCCTGAATTGTGACTATAAAGGCTGCTTTCAGAACTGCCATGTTAGTATAAACATAATCTTACTATGAATTGTATTTATTTATACACACACATACACAAGTTCTGTAGTGTGAGTATAGGGTTTCCTGTTGTGAAATTCCCCTTGCTTAATTTTTCTTTCATTTGCAGCTGAATACGGTGTGTGTGTGTTTTGGGAATCGTTGCTATAAATATGATAAAATCATTGGAATGTGGCTTTAAAATTTTTTTGAGAAATATATTTTGGTTAACATGATTGGTGCTTTTGCCAGTACAGGAAAATACCATACTAGACGCTTAACCGTTTTACTGTCTTGTTAGTTTTTTCTGATCTGTTTTGAGTGTAAGCAAGGCCTGTATCTTGAGCGTATTCAGCTTTTGGAGATTTCCATGCTGAAGCCGGGACCTGTAGGCTTTGGCTTGTCTAATTCTACTTAGAATGAGTATCAAGAGTAAGGTAGAGAAAGACCTGTGTAATTGATGGGCGTAAATGATGTGTATATCTGTGTCCAGAGCTTGGAATGAATTTGCAGGAAAAGGATTTTTTTCCCCTCATAGTTGCTCAATATAGTAATCAGACAGTATGTATTTTTGAGAGTAAAATTAATTTTATTAGAGAATAGATACTGGAGTCTTGCAGATCTTGAAGATATTTGAAGAATATGTTTTAGAAAGAGAGACTTTAACAGCTGATCTTTTTATTCTCACAGGCAACAACTCAGTATAGTTCATGTTCTGTGGGGATGAAGTGGGGTTGTGCAAAAGCACACACTTTTTTGCAAGGTCAGCCTGCAGGAACTTCAAAGGGCAAAATAAAAAAACAGCAGATGTTATTAGAAATAGTTCTTTGGCAATATGCTCTTCTCAGTGTTTAAGCTGCCACAGCATGCCCTTGAGGTGATACTACCTTTACATATTGATCTTCTGGTGAAAGTGGTTTTTGTTTGTTCGATTATTCAATACAGTGCTTCTTGTGAGAAGTTCGTTGTTGGAAGTTTTGCAAAAGAAGTATTTCGTAATTTGTACATGTGCACCAAGATTTTGTATTGCTACTTCTCTTCAGTCTTACAGTACATTTGTGTTTCCTCTTTCAGGAAATGGGTTTGTGAATTCTCGAGCTTCACCAAGTCTACTCGGAACTACTGGTGGTGGGAATGGCTTAGGCAAAGTCATGCCTACAAAGTCTCCACCTCCACCTGGAGGAGGTAATCTTGGAATGAACAATCGCAAACCCGACCTCCGTGTTGTCATCCCACCCTCCAGCAAGGGTATGATGCCACCACTGGTAAGTTAATAACATTTGTTCTATGACTGGCTTTGTAAAAATGAAGTGTTCTGCCCACATAGACAGGGAGAAGCTATCTCATCTGCTTACCGTAGCTTACAGAAATAGAAAGGTGTTTGTATTCTGAAATTTTACCCATGAAAATCTAAGTTATAAGTTGATACCTTGGGAGAAGTTAAATTTGTAAGGTTGTTTGTTTTTTTTTAAAGTGTAAAATAGCAGTCTGACCTAAATGTGGTTGAGTGCAATCCTAGAGACATAGATTGGGATTTTGTTGTTTTCAGTTGACATCTCACTGACTTGGTACAAAGAACTTTGTTGGTTTGGAGGATGTGGGCTTTAAAAAAGGTTATGCAACATTCTGTGGAGGAATGGCTGATGTTATTGGTGATGTGAACTCTATTAACATGGCCTAAAGCACACTTTGTACCTGTTTTTCCTGGGTCATAATTGTTGTGGGATGTAAAATGTGGCTTCAGTGGTAATGATGGTCTGAGAGAAACACTTGTTTGATGTGGTGTGCTGGAATGCAACCTTGTGTGTCCTATGGTAGATGTCATGTCTCCAGTGAAGGCATAAGAGAGTAATGAGGATCAGGTTCAGTCCCTATTTGTGTACTTTTCAATACCACTGTGCAGTTTGGCATGTTGGTAGTAATGTTTGTTCACCCTAGATTTGGAATAGCGCACGAGTTTCGTGTCAGGCATGAGGCAACCACAGCACTGAGAGCAAAACAGGTCTTGCAGGAAGAGTTACTCGATTTTTCCTTTAATTTGGTTGGTCAGATCCTTTAGTCTTAGTCTTTCACTGTCATGTAGAAATTTTAAATATCTGTGTGTACATTTTCTGTTTTCTGTGTATGGAAGAATGAACCATAACCAAGAGGAGCAGGATATAAACAATACAAGTACTCTGTATAGTTCTTATTTGTTTTTAAAATACCACAAGTGCTTACATTTGTTACTGGTATTCATGATGAATAATACAAAATTAATCTAAGTAACAAAAACTGTAATTATTCTCAGAGTAATGATTCTTGAAGTTTTAGATTTTTCTAGGAATACTGAAGTGTAGAAGACATAATAATCAGCCAGCATATTTCCTAAAGTGAAAATTACACTTTCGAATTAATTAGAAATAGATACAAGAGGAGGATCTTGTTAATGCTGTTGTTCTAATGTTAGTAGTGTACAGTACCTATTTACTGTTGTTAAGAACAACATAATATTCAATTTAGGTTTTGTGTGTCTTTTTGAGGCAATTGGAAAGAGATTTCAGAGTAGAGATGCTGGGATGGTATGATGGTTGTATGTGAAAAAATATTCTGTTACTAAGCTGGATGTTTATTAGATCAGTCCATCCAGAAACTGCCGTGCTCTGTATCTACATGTGTTGTCAACGTGTAGCTGTGTCCTTGTTTTTACTAAGCTCTTTCTGCACTAATTTTGTCAAAGCATGTGTTCTTTCAGTATGGTATTTTCTAATTGACCCAAATTACATAAAGTATTATACTTCCTAGTAGTATTATTTACAGAATCAGGTGGCAAATTCACATTATTAATGAAAATAAATAAAAATCCTGAAGCACAAGTGTGACTTTTTTTTCACTTTTGAAAGCAATGCTGTTTTTAGTAACTGTGTTATCCCTCTTGTTTGCTGAGTACAGTCGGAGGAGGATGAATTGGAGTTGGTGAGTTTGGGCTACTGTTTGATGAGAGAGAGCAAGATGCTGAAAATGTCTTTCACTACAGCTTTTTAACTGTAGTTTCATTACATATATTAAATAATTCCAGTGTTCCCTTGGTAGCAGATGAAAATACATTTGTTTTATCAAACTCAAAACCCAACCAATTCAAGTTGAAAACGCATCCAAAGTCTAGTGCTTTCCATTTGTAAACTATTTTTTTTCTTTTCCTGAAAATATTTCTGTTTTTCTTGGAGGGAACATTGGAAAAGAGCCTTACAGAGTAACTGTCCATGTGTGTAGGATATTTACTGTCTTGTGGTTATTTATATTTTAGATAAATCATCCCCTATATTAGTGGAATATTTTTAGAAAGTGGCTTCACTTAAGTTCTTCAGATTGTAACACAAGCCCTGTATTACTTCTCTTATTTTCAAGGAGATTACATCATTGCTGGTGAGGTCACCTTTTTGGAGTTTAGAATTATTTCATCTTGCGTGAGATTATCAAACCACGGGGGTGTTCCCTGTTTACCAAAAGGAATAGAGAATTGCAAATGAATAATTCTACCTTTTTCCAGTGGAAAGATACTCTGCTTTTGAAAGGAAACTCTTGGGATTTGTGTTTTCTCTATTTTTTTTCCAAAAGGTTTTAACATTTGGCATTCTGTTTGGAAAATAACGTAAGGCTAAAATAATTTGTAACTTATTTTTAGAGCAATTTGCAAATTGTTTAGCTGCTGTAGCACAAACCATGCAGAAGATGCTGCATCCAAGTGCAATTGTAAAGATACACAAAGAAGTCTGCCTATTTACATACCTTGATTTGTTTTTGAACATGGACCTGTTGCTAATATGAGGCTCTTAATTGCATGAAAGCATGCAATGTAGTGGTTTAGATAAACTTCTTCATGAATGCATGCTATTGGTTGATTTTTACCTTAAATGTTAGCAATAGATTTACAAAAGTAAGGGGAAATTATTTTTGAAAGTCAGTATTGAAGTTTTTATGGTTTATTGGAATGACTTGCGAATTGAGCAGTTAAACAGCTATCATGCATGTTCTTCTCACCTTTATAGAGAAGTGTCTGGTTTCCAGTGCAAGTAGTAAAGCTCTAATTCAACACAAAAACACTTAATCAAAATATCATTGCAATTGGAATTAATGCAAAAGCCCTTCAATTAAGGTATTCTTCCCTGCTAAAAACTGCTATGCTCTTTGCAGTGTGAAATAATGCAGCTCGCTGACAGTGGCAGGTTGGTTTATGGATACTGTATGGAGCGTGGTCCCTCTAGTGGTTTTAAAAAATGGGCTCATCTGTTAAGGGAAGAAAGCTCACACAAAGAAAATGCAGTAGTGTCTTCCTCAAATGTGGTAAAGGAAGTACACCTGCAACGTTACGTCTCTTATTATGCTAATTTCTGATGCTAATTCCAATGCTAGAAAGCAGTTCCAAACCATGTCTGTGAACATTAATTCTGTATAGTTGGAACTGAGTACTGAATATGAAAAATGGGTAAGAACGGTAGCATAGCATGAAATAAAGATACTGAATTTTTCCTGTTACTGCTATCACTTGCACCAGTTTAAAAAATAATAAAGAATTAATTAAATTTGTCATGAATCTTTGGCTGAATCTCCAAGTACAACAAATATTAGACACATCTAAGTATTTCTTAGTGTCTTTCTATGGCTGTATGTTCAGGAATTATATTCAGAAATAAATTACCTCAGAAAACCACCTTTATTAGCCACTCAAAAAAAAAAAAAAATCCCATGGGGAAATCCTTTGGTCTGGATTGTTTCCCAGTATACTCCTCTTAACTTTTCCATTATACAGTAATCCCAACTTTATAGGCTGCCATCCAAGAAAGCTTTGGAAAAAGGTCAATTCCTGACACACACAAAAAATCTGCTCTAATAACATATCTTTATGCCAGATAAACTTCATCTAGTGGAGATTTTCAGAAGTACGTAAGTGATTTAAAGGGATAAATTACACAGAAAATCAGTGGGACTTTCTCTGTGACTTAGAGCCTTAAAATCTGGGAGCTCTGAAGCAGAGTGGGTACATCTGCTGAACAAATGCCAAAGAGCCTCCAAATTCTTACGAGGCTCAAAGGTGGGCTTTCAACAGACAAAGCAGAGATCAGAAGCTGGCAGCCAGTGGAAGGTTGTGGCTAATTTTAATATAGTAGCTGTGGTATACTTTTTTTCTTTAAATTAGAAAGATACAGGCTAAGGATTGATAACCCTCAATTCATCTTCATGGGTTTAAGCTTAAAATTGAATACAGCCCTGTTTCTGTACCTGCTCATTCCGTTATTATAAAGGGAATCATGAATTTTTAATACTGCTAGCTCTCTCAAGATCGGAGTGGAGAAGAAAATTAAGTGCTGCAGATACTGAAATACTTATATACCTGTCTGAAATAAGGAAAAAGTAGTAGTAGCTTCAGTCTTTTAAAGCTAGGAAATGGAACTCTACCGAAGAGATGAAAAGAATGCTACTATTGTAGCAAATGGTTTTTCAGAGGTAGAGAGAGGCTTGCTTTAAAAACATTTCCAGCAGTTTGAAATCCAGCTTCCCTAATTGGGAATGGTTCCGTAAGAATGTAGAAATACAGGGTGTAGAGACTTCTACTACTTCTCGTATTTCTAAGACTTGTGTAGGTAAAACTAAGTATCTGTTGTTTGAAAATAAAAGCATGTAGCATTTCCTGTTCTTGACAGTATCTGGCATGGCCAAATTTGTTGAACTGCATGTTGTGAAGAAAGATTTAAAGTTGCTTCCATGAAGAGTAGTATATTCTGTGACAGAGCAGCTTTGCTGTCTGGTGGTATTCACCACAGTGTTTAATACGTTTTCTAAACAGCAAATTTGGTTAAAGAGCTTAATTTGCGTGATATGTTTGCTACAGATGTTCATTCCAGTATATGGGAAAGACAGACTGTTATTAAAAAGCCACATTGTGCCTACAGTTAGATAATCTGAGACAATCTACTTTAGCTATTTTTCCTGTTCAAAAAGCACAGTTGCTCTGTGTGCATTCAGATGTCATTTGCTTTGAAACCTATCTGCATTATAACAAGTACTCTCTCGGTTTCTCAGGAACCATGGGAACAGCAAGATTATTTTATCACTGCAGTCTTATCAACACAAATTTAGAAGATCTCTGTGTTCCTTTCAGGACAGGTGTAGTCAGCACAGTGTCAAAACTGGCAGCTAAAATTTTGAAAATTGGATAAACAGCTGGGAAGTGGGAGACTCTTTTCTGGTGGAACTGCACCTCGCCATCTGCACTAAAACCCCTTTAGAAAATAAGACTAAAACCTCTTAAATCACTTAAGAACTTCTGAGAATTGTTGTGTATATCCCTAAGAAATTGCATTTATTTTAATGTCCTAGAACTCTAACACTATTGGAATCCGCATGCATGGGAGGTAGACCCGTGAGTCTTAATTTTTCATTTCAGTTTGCCAAGATCATTTTGGTTGTCTTGAAATGTTTTGGCTTGTTTAGAAAATCTATCCTGAACAAAAAGGATGTATTCATAACTAAAAAATAAAGCAAAGAAACACATTTTAATTGAATGCTATTTTTATGTTAGCACTTGATTTTCCATTGTTCTAACTGATATCACAGGACATGTTGTTGTTTATAATCATTTATAGAATACCCAAAGGATAAGTAGTTCTCAGTCTACACAGCCTCTTGCTACCCCTGTGGTGTCTGTGACAACTCCAAGCTTGCCTCCGCAGGGACTGGTGTATTCGGCCATGCCTACTGCCTACAACACTGGTAAGCATTGTTTTTAATAAGTGGCTTGATTTGTCAGATGTACAAGGCTTTTGTGATTTGTAAGCCCAGAAAATTTGCTTTTCTGTGACACTTCACTGTATTTTCGTATTCAGTTCAAATGAAGGCTTTTATTCATCAAAAATGAGCCTTTAGCTTGTAAAATGTGTAAATGTTGAGACTTCTTTCAGGAAGAAGCTTTCAGTCAGGTTGCACTCAGCTGAATACAGAGACACACAATAAAATGCGTTGCTTACAGCAGTAGTATTCAAGCTATCCATCTGAGAACCGAAATGCCCCACATTTAAGCACTAGTTGATACTTCTGAGCATACTGTCCCTTTCGTTCTGCTCTGCTCAGTTCCAACACCAGGAGGGAATCAGATTCTGCTAGGGCTTTCAATTTACAAAAAAGGCCAGATGTACAAAGCCCAGACAGGGCCTTCTCCTCCTCCTCTTTATCAACAGTGAGGTGGGGACTCATGAGGAGGCATTGTCAGCATTTCACCTTTGCGAGTCCCTATTATCTGAAGGACCTTCAAACTACTTTTTATCCAAGATGGGTGTTATGCAAGGAATTTTGTAATATAACTGATAATTGGTTTGCCGGTTTGGAAAGTAGTTCATGATGTGGTGCCTCCTACTTTGTCTCCGTACCAATAGAGGTAATTTTGATTTCAATCTCAAGGTTCTTTATTTGTTACAGTCCCTGTATGTAATCGGTGAAGGAATTTTTGTAATCATTTCCTTGAAAGGCTGCAGCCTTGGTAGCGTCAGGTTGATTACCATTGATCTGTGATGCACAGTTTGATTTTCAAGTGCACCTGCAGAGAAACTACATTGCAGATAAGTGTCAATAAATTTTGTAAGTCAGAGTTAAAATAGCTATTGGTTAAAACTAAAAAGGAAAACAAAGGAAATAATTCCCCAGTTCACTGTTTTTTAGATGAAGTCTAGTTAAGACATTCAAATGCAAGTGCTATAATTTGTTAAAACAGGAATTTCTGAATGAGGAGCCACTGTGTTGGCAATGTTTAAGTCTTATTTGGTAGGCTTTCAAATTCTAAAAAAATAAAAATAAAAAAAATCTTACTTCTCTCTTCTGCAACGATAGCTCTTAGGAACAGAGCTACACTAGAGAGCTTCCATTTATAGCTGATCAACTCTGGCTAGACAGAAGGACCCGAGAGTGCTGTTTTCTTCTTTCTATGAATCTGGGAAGATCCACGCCTCCAGCAGAGGAGATTTCCCCAGTAGCGTCTCTTCACTCGGCCTGTATAGTCTTTGATGGCTATACACAAGTAGCTGGCAGGCGTGAGATGCTCAGGAACCTGGGAGGCAGTGGAGGGCATACTAGGAAGGAATAAATTACTTTTCCTTAAGGAGCCACTGTGTTGGGTTTACGTGGCAAGGTTTTGGTAGCGGTGGGGGGGAAGGGGGACAGGGACACACGCAAGCCACAGGGGTGGCTTCTCTGAGAACAGATCAGGAGCTACCCCAGTGTCAGACAGCATGTTACAGCCAGCTTCAAAATGTACCTGCTGCTGCTGCCCAAAGCTGAGCTCATCAGCAACGCTGGTGGCACCTCTGCGATAATAAATTTAAGAAAGGGTAAAAAACGCTGCACTGGCCTATTGTCAGTGACCTAATGTTCTTACTTTTGTGCAAAGGTCAGGACAAATCCAAAAAAACTTCAAGGTTTGTAGAAAATGTAGAAAAGAGGTTTTGGAATCTTCTTTGTTTTCTGCAAGGAGGGGCGCTGTCAGGAGTTTGTAAGGTTGGAAGATGAAATAGATAGAGCAGCCATCCATTCATAATAATCCCCCCTCCCCCCCAAGATGGGATTTTATACATTTTCTCCACTTCTACTAGCTTTGAAAGTCTTCACTACAGTTTTTAGTTTAGACTTGTAGCCATCTTCCAGCCAAACAACTCAGGTCTTTCTGTATTAACATGCTCATTAACTGACATCTACTACCCTTCGGCCACTTTCTGCATGGGTTTGCCTCCGAGGCACTGCCCCAGGCAGTTACTGTCATGCATGAGGTTTGCATTTTGAGAGGAACTGTTTAGTCATCAGCAACAGTAAATACACTGCAGGAGCACCCAACTAAATTGTTGAAAATGTATGCAAATAATCGCTACCCCCAGGGGGGTTAAAGTCTAAAGAAATGAATGAAGGAGAAGATGGGGTTGCAATAACAGTAAAATGAGCAGAGTGAAGAATTGTGCTTGGTGACTTGTTTTGGATTATAAGCTTAAGTATGAATTTGCTGGACATACAGATCTTGGTTTGATACTTGCCAGAAAGATTGTTTATATATTGCATTTAATGGCTGTTTAAAGTAAACAAGTAGTTCTGGTCCCTGCTCAGAAGACCCACACTGAGTTTTACCTGTCACCTGACAAATCCCTTCATTCTCTCATGCAGTCTGATATTGTTCTAGGAAGCACTGTTGTGCGCATCCATCATCCAGAATAACCTGTAAACTGATGACTAAAACACCAAAAAGATGAGAGGGGCTGTAGTCTGAATCTCAGGAAGCAGCAAAGACGATTGAAACTGCTGTCCTATGCAACGGACAAGTGCTGTTACCACGGGATACGGTTTTTAGAAAACAGCCCATTTCCTTTGATAACGCAATGATTTGTGAAAAGCTTTTAGCCTTTAGTGTTTTTCAGACACTTTAAAATTGTTTCTATGAGATTGAGCCTTTCAGGGGATTTGCAAAAAGAAATTTGATGTCGAAACCAAATTGTCATCTGGGTATTCTTAGGGTAGTCATCACTTACGTGGCAATTTCAGTTTTGCAGTTCAAGGGCTAAGATAAAATTTAGATACCTAAATTGTTTTTCTGGATTGATAGGGTTTTTTTCAGGGATGGAAGGAATAGATTCACCTCTTAGATCCTTAATTAAAACGTTGGATATCAGTTTTGCACAAATACACTATTTTATATAACTCATTTTGCTGGAGAAGTATTCTTTCTGCAGATTACTAGAGGAAGGGCCAGAATGAACAGAGTTACTTGTTCTGAAACAGTCTAGGCATTTTAAAAAACATTCAAAAACCACAGAGATCAGTTAAATAGTAACTTACACTTGAGCAGAGCGTATCTAGCCATAAATTATATTACTGGCTTTAGGTCAGTTATTTTGCAGAGGTGTGAACTTCAAAGGTATCTTGTTGTTAGGGTCACAGCAGTAATGGTTTCCATCACATAGAAGGCACTGTTCTGTCTGTACGACTCTTGTATCAAGTCACTCATGTATAGAAATTGCTGCCTTGCTTTTTTATTTAGGGAAGTGATAGTGCAGCTAACTGTATAGTGGCATTTGTATTCTTTGGAAAAGAATCTCCTCAAACCCCTGTCATCAGACACATTCTGTCTAAAGTACCAGAAGTTAATTGTCCATTATCATAAAAGCTATAATTGCAAAGAAAAAAAATACATGGAAACTGAATTTCTATAAACATTTTCTTCAGGTTTGCTCTTACAGAAATCCCATTGGCACAGAACCGTACATCCATGTCAAGTGTTTGTTTGCTACACGGGCGGGTTGTCATAGGTCTGGCTGCTCTGAAGGTTGAGTGCATGTCCTAGTCATTGGAGGGCGTGTTTTTTGGTGTGTGGTGTTTGGGGGTTTTTTTGTTCGTTTGGTTTTTTTGGTTTGTTTTTTTTTTTTTTTTTTAGTCTTGCAGAAGGGCTTTGGATCCATCAGCTTGGGAAAAAATCTTTCTGAATCTGGGCAGAAATACTTGTGAGGGTTTTTCAGGGTTCCAGTAAAAATGTCAACCGAGAGGAAATGAAACCAAAAGAAAAAGGCAGCTTAAGTAGCTTCACCTGCTGGCATGCAGCTGGGATTCCCAAGGTCTTGAGGAAGATTCTTCAGTGATTCATCTCTGAAGAGCCAGATACCCTGCTGGCACTGGGCTCCTCTTCCTTTGTAGGCTGTTAAAAGGGAAACCTAGAGGTTGTCCGCAGCGAGCAAGCTGGTGGATGGGAATGGCGAAATTGTTCAAGAAAGCTTATCTCAAGAGAGATAAATCACAATGGTGGTGTCATTTTAGGACAATACTAAACAAACAAACAAACAAAACCCCCAACAAACAAGAAAAAAACTGCAAACACAAACCCTACTTAAGCAGAATTTTTTGGTTCATCTGCTGGCAGTATAAAGTAAGTTTGGCTGCTAGCATTTTGTGGCATTCTCAGGAGACTAGAAATTATTTTAAGGAACCTGTATTACAAAATAATTAAAAGCAGAGAAGTGTTTGCAGCGTTGTTTTAAAACCTGAAAGAAAAGCAGGAGTAATAATGATAAAGTGAAAATGACTTCATGAGAACTGTCTAAGCGCTATAGCCTAGCCAAAACTAACAGCTGGCCATTGGCTGTTGATGAGGAATATGTTGTGTTTTCTATTATCCTTTTAAGTTGTATTTCTACATAATAGTATTTTTTTTGTCTAAATAAAGAGGTTTCTTTTGTTTATTTGATACAGAGATGACAATTGAATCAGATATGAAGTAATGAGTGAAACTATTGTGGGGAGAGGGAGAATGTGATATGTTACAGTAAGACTGCGCAAACGGAGTGGACGGGAGGGGGTCACTAAGGCTCCTAGTTGCAGTGACTTTGCTCATACCATCCCTGAGGCATCCAGCCCCAGCCCTGCTCCCACACTTCCAAGTTTTCACGTTTGGACTCCTCAGGGTCACTTGCCTTTATTTGTTTTGGGCAGAAAGCCTTTATATTTGCGTGTGTGTGCGTATATCACATTTATTCTCATCTATTTATATACATGTGTGTGTCCACATATATATATAAATATATATATATATATAAAAACTATTATAAAGAACTTTCTTGTTTATTTGTTTTTCCCTCTTAGATTACTCCTTGAGTAGTGCAGACCTGTCTGCCTTGCAGGGATTTAACTCCCCGGGAATGCTGTCTTTAGGGCAGGTATCTGCCTGGCAACAGCACCATCTCGGTCCAGCAGCCCTCAGCTCTCTCGTGTAAGTACACCTGGTAACATTACAGTGCTGCACCCCGTCGGGAACTTCTGCCACTTCAAGCTGAATAATCTGCACTGGGGAATACTTAGCGCAAGACCGTTTTAATTTCTTGTCTGCTGGCGGTGGTGCATTGCCTTTCAAGTTTTGCTCCTTGGCTGCAAAAGCATTTGTATTTCGTGTTGTTTGTCCCTTCTGTCAGGGCAGTCCTCAAGCAGACAAGCCGTGTCCCTGCAGGCCCTGCTTCTTGCAAAGGAGTCACCTGAGTCGTGAAATTAAATGTTTGGAAACAGGAACTATTTCTGTTTGGTTTTAACCTCTATAAATGCGTTCAGACCTTTTAATTAATGCTTTTTTCAACTTTGTTTCTTCACTTCAGTAAGTTGTGTTTATTTACATGCTTGTTTTGGGGGTGTTGAACCACAAGACCACACCGTCACACAGGCATGTGAATTGTCACTTTCTTTTCCTTTTTCTTGTTTTCTTATTTCTGCCTTTTGGTTTTCTTTTTCCCAGTACTGGCAGCCAGCTATCTCAGGGTTCAAATTTATCCATTAATACCAACCAAAACATCAACATAAAATCTGAACCAATTTCACCTCCCCGGGACCGTGTAACTCCCTCTGGGTTCCCGCAACAACAGCCACAACCACAGCAGCAGCAGCAAGGGCAGCAGCAACCGCAGCAGCAGCAGCAGCAACAGCAGCAGTCACGGCAGGAAATGGGTCGCTCTCCTGTTGACAGTCTCAGCAGCTCCAGCAGCTCCTACGACGGCAGCGATCGGGAAGACCCGAGGAGCGATTTCCATTCACCTGTCGTGCTGGGACGGCCACCGAATTCAGAAGATAGAGAGAGTCCATCGGTAAAACGAATGAGGATGGACACATGGGTGACATAAGCTTGCAGTGTTGCCTCTTCAGTTTTGTGTTCTCAAAATGAACTGTCCTGACATATCTAAATTTATAAATAAGGACATGAAATAAGTATATTTATATGTATATACATACATGCATATATATATCTTCACATGCATATATATGTGCGAGTGTGTGTAGCATACACAAAATCATCAGGCACTTAGGACAAACTTCTTGTATAGCTGCAGATGTCCCATGGTAAAATGTAACAGAACAATCCTGTAGGTATTGATCTAGTCTGGCACTTACCTGGACTTGTTGTTTTAATAATATAACCTGTTTTGCAAAGAAACGTTGTACCCGCATTGTAATCCTACCACACTAGATCGCAGAAACCAAGAGGGCTCGCCTGTAGTAATGTCCCTGTGTGTTTTTATTCAAGCTGTATGGTTACTTGTAGTTAAGAAATAATGCTTTGTAGCAGCAGAGCAGTAGAAAAGCAGGAAGAAGAAAGCAATACTGTACATAAAATGACCTTTATATTACCCAACCTGGCATGGGTCTCTATTGCAGAGGGTGCATGGAGAAGGGCTGATGCTATAAGACATACAAAAACAAAAACCCTGTTTTGCACGTGCAAAAAAAAAAAAAAAAAGTGTATTGGGTCAAAGAAGTGATTTTTTTAATGAGTGAGAGAGAGACATAGAGAACTCGCATGAAATATTCAGAAAATATTAGCCTAGAAAATAGAACATTAACAAAATAAAATTAATATATTAAGTTATAATTGGAATATGTTTGACAAATTTGTTTTTACGTTCATACCTTTGAAAAATATAGAAACGGATTTTAGCTCATGTATATTTTATATTAAAGAAAACAATACCCTAATGAATTGAAGACTATATATAAAGTTATATACAGTACTTTTGAACACATTCTGCTATGAATTATTTATATAAGCCAAAGCTGTATGTTGTAGCTTTTTTGTAGAGTATAGTTTTATCTTATTTTGACTTTCTAGTTTTTGCTTTCAAAGATGAAAAGGAAAAACTTGCAGGCGGAACCTTGGGGGAAAAATAAGCCATGAACACTTATATGTAAATTTAAATTTGAGCCAAACTCTTTGTGTATATAGCATCCTAAATATATTATCACCTTTGGTGTAAGTACCTATGTATTGTACGTTCACCAGATTAAAAAGTATATTTTTGTGGATTGACGCCAACTTGAAAAAAGGCGAGGTCCTTATTAAGTAGAGTATTCACTGTTTAATATTTACTATTTTGTTAAATATACTGTACTTTCTTTGGATTTTAATTATTATTAATATTATTATCCAGATTTTTCAGAGGGTGTATAAAGGGGTTGTCCCCCTCACTGGTGGTGAATGTGTGCCGTTAAATTGTAATCTCTGTGCTGTATGGTTAAGCTTCATTATACATTTTATATATATGTATATAAATAGCAAAGTGGCAAAAAAAAAAAATCTGGTGTTAAGTTCATCCTGCATAAATATAAAAAATCTGTTACCACACATTTTAAGGCATCATTTTAAAGCTGCCTCTTCTGAGGAGGAAGAAAAAAAAACAGTGGAAAAACTTGACCTAATTTCTCATGATAGGGAAATAACACATATCAGAGGAGCACAAAAGGTTTTTTAAGTTGGTAAGTGGTTTGGGATAAAGCCCCAGCCGCAGAAGTAAATTTGCTGCTTCCTTGAAGCAGAGCGAGGAAGCCAGAGCCCCATCGTCTCGCAAGGCCTAGCTCGGAGGTTTTGTTGTGGACTTGGATTCGGTAGTGTGATCTTATTAGCAAAGCCTGGCTGTGTGGTCAGGGAAGGGACAGCAAAGGCAGTGTCCTCTCTCCTGGTACCTCCTCAGCCCTGCTCAGACCAGCCCAGCTTACACCAGCTGGGTTTGGGGGAGCCCATTCCACTTTGGGACACGTCCTTGCCTTGTTGAAATCACGTCTCTTTCCAGGTCCTTGCTGTTCATCTCCTCTCCCTGCACCTGCGAAGCTTCTGTATGGGGAACCAAAAACTAAATCTTACTGCTGGGAGTTCTTCTTCTGGGGAGGAAACTACCTGCAGTGCTGTTTTATTATCTGTTCTCCTTTAAAGTTATCGCTGATAGTCATTACATTTTTGCTTGGGCTTTAAATTTTGGGGGTTTTGGCAATTAGAAAAAAATCACTTCCTTGATACTGTAACTAGGAAGTGTGAGAAATGGAAATCCAACGGGGACAGCTCCCTCCTCGGGTGCTTGCTTTAATGTGTGATTGAAGAACAAAGTCAGTACCTACAGCTTCTAGAGCCTGATCTCTTGTTGTCATGGTAACCTCTAAAAAGTGTACAGGTTTCCATTTGTTTCAGCCACTTACCTTTGGCAATTACTCTCCATTTATTGTGGTTAGTTACCGGTTTACTGAAGCATAGAGGGAAATGAGACTCTTTCTAATGGCAACTCTCTTTCCAAAGTGACTGAATTCACTTACCACTTCAGAGAACCTTTTACTGCTCTGAAAAGTTATGTGATTTTTTTCATTATTTATGCACATATATGAACTTTGCTGTACATCTGAGTGGGAGTTCTGCATTCACATTTACTGTCTATTTTCTTGTGTGCCTTATAAGATGGCTTTGCTGACTGTATCTCAATAGTCTTTATTTCTATGCAGGTTTTTAAACAGTACTATTACTGTTTTCTTTAAGAAAAAAGATACATAAGGGTTAGAGTTTGTATTGAAATTGCACCAATGAATTAAAAAAAAACCCAACAACTAATAATCAATCTGTTCTTAAGAACTGTTAGCGGGACTGTTCACGTGTTGCCCCAAACCCTCTAACAGACTTGGCAGAACAAGTCTTTCCACAGACCTCCCCTGTCAGGGGGAGAATCTCATGCCGTTGAATAAACGGGAATCCTGATTTTTAATAACAAGTAACTAACTTTGGAACATACTTTTTTAGGAATTGTAAAAATGTTTTATAAAAAAAAAAAAAAAGATGACATAGCACAGATATTTCAACAGGTAAAAAATACTTTTTTAAATTAACTATACTGAATGAAGTTGCAAGGGGATCCAGTCCTCATCTGAACCCATTCAAGCCTGAATGATTTAAGATTTTTATCTCTGTTGTGACAAATCACCTCTCCATCTTCGAGCTCTCACTATAGTATTTAAAAATACACGTTATCAGGGATTCGTCAGAGAAAAATGCTTTAGCCTTTCCTTTCACTTAAAGGACACTAATGCATCAGAAACTTGCGAATTACTGTGCGCACAAGAAATACATAGTAAATAAGGAACAAAATAACTCCTAACAATTGATCATGGGAAGAAGTTAAATTAGAATGTGAAAGAAAGACTTAACAAATGTAAACATTTAAATCTAGTAGAAACTTTCTTCACTTTGCTGTGCAAGAGAACACTGCTTTGCTATATTTAAAATGGCTTTTTTAAAAGAGATTTATGTATTTGGTAAATGTTTGTAGTCAACAGTTCACAAAGAAGCTGTTCACGGTTTAATGCTGATAAGCCGTTTGGCGGCACAAGCTGGACTTTGTTGCCATCCTTGAGACGAATCTTTTAAGAAAAAAATAAGTTAATCTCAATTTTTTTCCCTGAATGTGTTGTTTTTTCTTCAATATACAATAAATATTCTAGTGAACTTTTTATCAAATGGTTAAGAAAATGCTAGAGGTTGTTGTAAAATATTTGTATCCTGCATTCACTAAAGTAAAGATACTGGCTTTTACTGTGTACTCCAGCCTCTCTCGTGTTTGCAGAGCGAGTCTTTCTATATGGTGCACCTTTGCCCCCCTCGCCGGCTACCTGATTCAGTTTTGAAGCATTGGTTTTAACCTGCAGCAATGATTCTTTTAATCAGTATGGATTAATCAGTATGGATTAATCAGTATGGATTTTGGGGGGATACATATACCTGTTACTACTTCAAATTATGAACTGATGCCCTGCAAGAACCTTATTACACAATGCTTACAGAAACTTGCAGGAAGACCTGGGTGAATTCTGACAGGTGAACTGAAGGCAAGCCCACCCTTCCCTCCTCCTCCTTCTGCCATCGCTCCTGTCCCTTGCTGCAGGTGCTGCCCTGAGCCAGGCAGGCAGGCAGGGTGCTGCTGGGAAGCTGGTGGGGCAGCTGCGGGCGGAGTTGCAGGGTGCAGCACTGCCCTGTTCCCATCACTGCCCTGCCTGGCTGGCTGCAGTTCTGCATTGTGAAACGAGCGATAAGGAAATGGCAGCACCCCACAAGCTCCCTGCAGCTGGAGGGGGCTCTGTGAAACAAACAGCTTTTGCAAGAGAAAAAACCTGGCAGAGAAAGGTGTTCTGAATTCTTACTTTTTCTAGGGTCAGGTGGAGATGCTGCAAGGCACTCGTCTGTCCAAGGAATGCGCTCAGCTGTGTAACACAGCATAGGCTAGTGGTGGAGACGACAAAAAGCACAAGCTGCCTGGGGTGGGTACTGCCCCTTGTGCTTTTATTTCATTTTTCTTTCTTTGAAAATGTAATAATTCCCCCCCCCACCCCTAAACAAAGGAAGATACATTTTCTTCACAGAAGAAAAATACAAGTTGGGTTTTTTTTTCAGTATAAGATACTTTAGAGTCCTTGTTTACAAAATTAGGTTCCCTCAGGCTTTCCTGAGCACTTTGTTTTAAGTGTTGCAGGAAACACAGGTTATCATTGTAACATCCCAGGCTTCTGCTTGCTTGGTGTGGTGTTCCTGAGGTTGCTGGGAGGCCTCAGTCCTGCCTGCCCCCCACCCCCTGCTGCAGATGCTGTCAGGCTGCTCTTCCTTGGGGAGGAGCAGATCACGCCTGTACACCACAAGCCTGCACCACAGCTCTTGCTCAGCTTCGCCTTCCCTCACAGAGCTGTAAGCAGCACTAAAGCTTTCAAAAAAAAAAACCCACAACAAAAACCAAAGCAGCAACTCACGAGTTCCCCTGCTGTGACGCCTTGGCAGGGTCAGCACCGGTCTGGCCTTGCGAAGGCTGCTGCCCCTGCTCCTACTCCAGCAGCTCTTGGTGGCACCCGTGCCCGCCAGTGAAAAGGCTCAGGCCAGGCTGCTGTCCCACCAACAGCTTAATGGAACCGATCATGGGGCAAGGCAGGAGGGGAAGCCAAACAACAGCTTTTTCCACCCGCCCACCAGCCCTGTGCCCTCACCCTCAGCAATGACTGCAGCTGCCAGCTCAGCAGCAGGAGACCAGCCAAGCCCTGCGCAAGTGGCCCAGGAAAGGGCCAGGACCCTTCCTGAAACAGAGCCAGCTGCTTTCAGTGGGCTGCTGCTTACATCATACATCACCTCATCCCAGGCCAGGTTTCATGCAACTGTGCTGCAAAACGCCTCAGGGTTTGGTTCTAGGAGAGCATTTACCTCTGCGCACTGTCCCTGAGTTTGCTGAATTAAATTTTTGAGGCCAATTCTTCCCTGCAGCAAAGCTCCCCAAAGCCTCATTTCCTGTTCACTTCTAGCATGTATTTACTGATTTGTCCTAAACAGCACCAACCTAAGGCCTACCTACATCTCAGGACACCACCACCAGCCTCCAAAGTGTCATTGGTCTTTCCTACCCACTCAGAAGCTTTTCCATGCAAATGTCAGCAGTTCACAGAAATGCTTAACAATCAGCAGCTTCACAGTCCCCATCCTACAAAGGATTTACACTTCCTTCCATGACTGCCTAAGGTAACGCAGGGCTTCCCTCCCAGACCTTGCAAATGAAATGGCAATGCTCGCTCACGTGAAGACTACACACAAGGACACTCAAGTCCATGACTGAAATGGGGTGTCTGAGGTGCACCATTATGGATTTATTTTTTTTTTTTAAAAAGTAATACTGGCTAGACCTCCCCCCCAACAACCGAGCCTTTGAGAAGCGTGTACTACATACCACAGGCCTAACGCTACGCTCACGTCCTCCTCCTATACTCTGGCCACCTGCAGTCATGCTGAAGTATTGGCTCTGGACAAGCAGTACCCTGGCAACAGCACAGATTCTGCAATGAGCTCCACCTGCAGAGACCCTGGATTTCAAGAGAATTCTCTGACAGATTTCATCAAGGGGAATAGAAGAGATCTGGGCTCACCCTTCCCAGCAGTGGGCTTGAAGCATCCTAATAAACACAGCTTAAACATTTGCTCAAAAGGATAAAAAGCTGAGGTGCTGTCATTGTCCTTGTGCCATGGCACCTCCAGCTTAACATGCTAGAAGTCATCATTTTAGGGTTAAGTATGCCAAAACCGCCATGGTGTGCAAGAGATAAAAAATGACAGTTCAGAGAAATAGAAGAGTCCTCGCTTCTACTCTAAGCAAAAAGTGTTTTCTTAAAATGCAAACCCCCAACTTTCCAATCACCGCATTAATACTGCACTCTTTATCTCAGCAGCAAAGTATTCACTTCTTAGAGAAGGCATTAAGAAATACCTGAAGCAACCAAGATGAGTAAATTGCTACAAAATACTTTCTCTCAACAGAGTTCATGAGTGTTAAGCCAGCTGCCTGATGATCTATCTTTACAAGCAACAAAGCATCCTCATTTTTCCATAAAAATCACATCACCTCACTTTCAGTCAAGTTCAGGATTACAGTATCGGCTACTTAAAAAAATAAAAATAATCTGTATTGTTATCCCCCTGAACGCCCTTGAGTCAGAGTCACTGATGTACGGGCTCCCGCACCAGGAGGAGAGGCTGTATTTGGCTTTCTCTCCCCCTTAGGATTTTTTTTGTACAACTGAGCTTTGTGGCAATTTCCCTTCCAATCCATGTGTTGAAATATTTGAGGTTAGTGTTGTGTTAGATGTATGGGCCACCAGGCCTTGTGCTTTAAAATAGATGATATAAAATACTGGCAGGACAATTCCTATCAGAAGCATAATAAAAACTGCATTCCACCACTGGATTCCACAGTCCGCACCATTACTAGTCTCCTGCTTCCCTGACTCAGGCAGCGGCCTCTCCAGTGCTTCCATGCAATACTCTGCATTTAGCTGGACCTCCACTTGCACTGCATCCTGAATGCTCTTGTCAATCCCCTTGAAGTAGTCGCGCAGGTGTCTGCCATCAGCAGAGCTGCTCGCACCATCATCAGGCTCCGGTAAGTCTACAAGCGTCAGGCTGGTCTGGGAGGGCACAGTTGAGAGCGGCCTTAGTTCTCTGCCCTTCTCTGTTAAGAGCCCATGGGTCTTCACAGGGATCTTGATGGACTTCAGTGCATACAAGTCCTGGTCCTGGATGAAGTTGTTGACACGTTTGATATCCGCAACCTACAGAATCCAAAAAGGACACGAATATTAGTGTAGGACAACCCAGTACTGAAGCAGGAAGGAGCTACAAAACTAGTGTGCAAGCAGTGGTCAGAAAAAAAAGCAAACCCTGGCTACAAGTGGCTTAGTGTTCTGCAGAGACTTCCCAGCTGTTCCAGGGACGCTCCAGGTCCTGCAGGACAGAAAGTTCCCTATTAAACCAGTCTGTCTATTAAAACTCCTTTAGTGCTCTTGTATCTCTCATATGCTGTATTTTGCTTAATACTGTTTTTCCTTCCTTTTGCTTTCTTTACCCTTCTCTCACTTACTTTCTAATCCAAGTTAAGGCAAGAAGAATCTTTGTAACAGATCCTTTTAAAAAGTTTTCATACCTTAAACAATGCATGAGTGTTTAAGGTGAGATGACAACATCAGTATGAGCAGGCAAAACCCTCCCTCTGCTCAGAAAGTGATTTCAGAGTGAACAGAGCTCCGTCTTTGGAGCATACCACAATTGTGAAAGCAAGATCACAGCCTGGAAGAGAGCAGGCGAGCATCTCCCACATAGACATGGGCATCCTTTGCTCATGTTCCCAAGCACCACCCCTCTTCTGCACGACTACAGCTCCATACAGCTCATTTCTCCACAGTTGGTAAATGCTCCCACTGAAGGTATGCTTGAGGCAATAATCTCTGTGCATCCATGACCATCTCTGGTGGTTTGTGTGTAGGGTTCCCATCTGTGACTGATATTCCCACCCAGCTCGGTGTTGCAAATAGCAGTAAGAAGAGCAAGAAAGAACAAACCATACATACAGCCTAAGTCACAAGGACAGCCGGTATCAAAGAAAAGACAAAGGCAAGGCAGCGTTTCTTCGTTTAATGTTAAATAAAGAGAAGACAGCTTAATACAGTGTCCACTCACAACCACCTAATAAGTAAGTACATGAACTTCTCAGTTGCCCTAAATCCTCTGTCAAAGAAAACAAACAGAACTGTCAATGTGTGCAAGGAGCTCTCCAAAGCAGCCAAGGAGACATAAAGAACCTCAAGGGAAAGGCTGGAGGGTGCAAACCAAAAAAAGCAGCAAGACCCCAAACCAAAGGGAAAGGCAACACGAACAGGTTAACGACCCCTGATACATCATACAGAAGAGACACAGTACGAGGACTGCACTTTCAGAGAAAGTTTGATTTGTTCTTTTAGAAATCTAGTAATTTACTGTATGAACGGCATTCACTGCACCCTCACAAGCTTGAAGCTGCCAAAGAAACTGAGGAACTAAAACCAAGAAAGTACTTCCTAAGCAAATGCGCCAGTGCCATCAGCGCCAAAATCATTGACAGCTCAGGGCAAAGACCTCCTTTTAAAAAGAGAACACACGAATACACTAGAAGGGAGCTCGAACATCTCCCTTGCCATTGCAAAAATGTTCAGGGCTACCTGCAGGCTATGCTGCTGCCAGCTGGCTGCCAGGAGCGGGGAGGTACCACCCCCAACAGCACAGGAGGTGCCAACGGGAAGGCAGTCCTCCCTTCCCTGCAGGGAGGCCCCACAGGTTGGAGGACCGTGCAGCGGGCCACAGGAGAGAGGAGCGGCAGCGGCTCTGCCTGCGGAGCTGCCTCTCTCCGCGATCTCCCCTCCTGCCTGTACAGGCTGTCAGGGCACCACGCGTCAAGCTCATCTACCGTCCAGTCCCTGAAAGGCCAAAAAGCAAGACTCTGCTGAAAGGCAGAGAGGAGATGAATGCCTGAATCTCACACTTATTCTGCAAAGCTTGAGAAATCTGAAAATGGGAAGCTTAATCTGGTGCCCCTGAGGCGAAAGGAATCCTCAGTTGCTGGTTCAGACTCCTCACAGCTTGCTCCAGTGTAACATCAGGACTTAAGCCCTGCAAAATTATGTAGTTATGAAATAACAATCTCACCCAAAGCCTCCTAACTGAGGTGATGCTTCAATTTTTGGTTTTGTTCCAATGAAAGCAAATTATTGGGACAGCAAATATCCCCTGCAGTGTCTGCAATCACACACTGCAATGTTGTGCTAAGGCTCTAGAAACAGAAAGTGGAGCAGCACTCACGCAGAAACAACAAACAAAGCTGATGGGAAGCCTGCAAGAGCACTCGGCTGCACAAGCCTTTTAGGCTTATTTTCTGTACTCATTTTTTTTGGCTGCAGCAAGCTCCTCTTGTCCCAGCTAAGAACAATGCCAAAAGCAGGCCAGGACTATAAATGGTCAAGAGTAAAAATGAGAATTTTGAAGTGCTTTGCATTTCTGCCACGTTACTGTAGCACACACAAAGCTATTTGTTGCACTGGCTTAATACTTCCACCCCAAGCAGGCCCTCATGATTCTAAAACCAATTACAAGTTCTCACTGATTTCAAGAAGTTCATCCTGGATTTTTTAAACACAGTCGCACATATTTGTGGCTACAAATCTTCCTCACTGATGTCCTGGTAGCCTTTCAGGAGCTGCTTAATTATGCAAGTAAAACAAAACACAAGAAAATTGATCAGTGCCAGCCTGTAAACAGACAAATACACAAATCTCCAATAATAAGGATTACTGTACCTCCTCAATTTAACTGGAACAAGTCAGAAGTGCCCTTTCTGGAAGGCAGGGAGGCAGTGGGACAGTTTTTTTTTCCTGTGGGCAGAGAACACTGACTACCTGGTCCCCCCCCCACCAGCTTGGTTTCCCCACTGGACAAGCCCAGCAGCCTTCAGCAGGGCAGGCAGGGTAGATCTACCTGCACCTGCTGCAGCTGAAAGGCTCCAGGAGCAGGGGAGGCAGATCAACAGTCATGGCAGGGACGGGACCGAGTCCTCCTGAGTTACAGTACAGGGGGCATGGCAGGTTTTTTCATGCCACAAAGCAGAAGAGTTGCTCAGAATCTTCCTCCTTTGAGTTCACCGAACTGCTGTGATTCTGCGTAAGTGGCAACAACGATGCAATTGCTGCTGCTTACAGATGAGCATATAGTCACAACTACAAAGCCAACTGCTGCAGCTCTGAGTTCTCAGGCTCTACTGATGCCAATCAAGGCCTATTCAAGTCCTACCAGACTCACTTCTTCACACGCATCAGGCTCATCAGCAGAACCTAGAAGGGTTTCTTTTTTGTTTTGTTTTTGTTTCTAAGGGAATGGGAGGGGAGGAATTGTCGCAATTCCTCTAAACACTCTTGCTTCAGCTGCACCACACAGCTGTTGTGTTGTTAAGCAAGACAGGCTGCAATAGTATTGCAGCAGTTGAGCCAGTACTGTATCATTATCCTCATCCAGGTCACTGTCCAATTGTTCGCATCATGGAACTTTTTAATCACAGTCTAGCTTGCAGATAAAGGAGGCTCTAAAAATACAGCTTTAACTGCTAAACAACGGGGTACATCTAATGTTCAGATCAGGTAATTAAACTTTTCAACAGTTTTTTCTATAAAGCGCTCTGCTTTTGAACAAAGAAAATGTATTTTGTAGTATGTTCCAACTCCAGAGAAAATGCACCGTGCACATGAACTCCCTTCTGCCTGCAGATGGCTGAACCGCACACGCTTCTGGGTACAACAGCCAACAATCAAAACCCACATACACAGACAACACCTGGACTCTGTGACCTGGACTTTGGCATCCCTCCTTCTCCAAGTTGACCCGTGTTAGACTTAGACCTTCGCTGCAATACGTAAGCTTGTAACTTTCAAAAAATAAATGAAAAAAAAAAAAAAAAACCAAACCAGACCCCATCAGAGTGGCATTTCCTTGTACTGTTCAGTTTGCTTCAAAAACTGTATGCTCCTTGAGAGCAGGGCTCTGATCCTCATTTCTGTACTCAGCTTCCTACTTTTTGACCTCACTTAAATAACTAAGTACAAATCATGACTGCTACACTGCACATAGTCACCCACATTAAACAGGAAAGCAGGTCACGCAGGGCGTGGGGTTGACAACATTTTCCTACGCTGTTAGCTGAAGAACTCTGTTTTGTTTTGTTTTCCACCTTTCTCCACCTGAGTTTTACCCAGATATTGACCATTCATGAATGGTCACAGGGCAAACACTTTTCAGTGTCAAAACTATTAGACAACAGCATGCCTTCCTGTAATTCTGGATACTAAGGTACATGTAAAATACCTCTAAAGTAATTAAAACCAAACAGAGATAGCTCTTACTTTACAACCATACTGCAGGGCTAGCTTGTTAAGATTATCATCCTCTGTAATCTCTCGTTCCAGAAGTACCACATCTCCAACTCTGTCCCGAGAAGTGCTGCATCGCTGCTGCTCCTTGCCTCTCGGTCGCAATTCTGTAACATTGAGTTCCTCCTCTGATGACTCTTCCGAATCAGATCGGCCATTGGGAAACACATACACCTGCCTACCCGGGTAATTATGGATGGTGACAGGAGCCTGGAAGGATCTTGTCCGGCTCTCATTCAGCCTCATCTTTTATACCAGCACCTGGAACAAAAACCAGACATTTTGAATTTCCTTAATACCAGTATTTATTTCTTAGCATGTAACATTTGGGAGAACGGACAAAAGCGACCATAGTTGCATGCGTGCACACGTGCACAAAGCTTTCCTTCTACCCAGATCTTCTCAGGGGCAAATCCAAAAGATGCCATTCTAACAGCAATGACAAGAAATATTAGAAAGGTTAATGTACAGAAACTTCAACAATGGGTAGATTATTTTCAACTGTTTTTTTGTCTGCCTGTGGACAAACCACTACATAATACTGCTTTGCTACACTTCTTAAATGCAACTTTCTATAATTTCATTAAAAAAGCAGCAGAGTCATTTGATCCAAGTGTCTTTAATTATGGTAAAAAAATCCATGGAACCACATCAGATGTCCTAGCAATACACAATAAAAACTGACCAAAATTATCCTTTATGTTACCTTTCCAGAAGTCCTTAATTCTCTACACTTTAAGAATCCACATTTTAATTTCATGGAAGTGTGCTTTTTTTTTTTTTTAATAAAGACAGCTCAAGCTACACTTAGCTTCAACCTGAATGACAAGGCCATTTTGTTGTATAAAGACAAGAACCTGCCTGAGCACTTTGTTTTAATTATTGTTAGGCCTACAGCAGCAAGTTACTAGGAAGCTACTTTCTTTTTTCCTGCCCCCCCCCCCCCCCTTCAAAGAAGTAAGTTTTTTTTCCTTCTCGCAGGTAAGAAAACCGTACATTCTCAAAGAACTCTACTGACCTTAATATTCTCAATCTACGCATAAGGAATTCTTACGGTGAAACCACTACCATTTTATGGCATTTCATTAGCACCGAGCACGGCACCCACAGGCTGCAGGCAGGGTCACAGCTCCGCCAGCAGAGCTCCAAGATCTAATACACCTGGCGACCCGGGTGCCGGCAACCACAGGGAGACAGGGGCCCGCCTCCCCGCGACCCTCACCCCGGGATGGGCTCTCCGCTCCCGGCACCGCTCCCGGGGCCGACGACGGCGCCTGCACGGCGCACAGCGAGGCGGCGGCCGGCCCGCAGCCCCCCTCGGGCCCCGGGAAGCGGGCGCTGGGGGGGTCGGCGCGTCGCTCGCGCCAGCCCCGCGCGAGGGCCTCGCGCCGACCCCCTCAGCGGGCCCCTCTCCCCTCACCGGAGGGGGGGGGGACACACGACACCCGATCCCCGCAGGGCCCGCCCCTCTCAGCGCCGGAGGGCCCCGGGCCCCTGACCCGCGGCGGGCGGGCGCTGCCCCTCTCCCCGCAGCCTCCGCTCCCCGAGGGGCGGCCGGGCCCTGTCCCGAGCCCCCGGCACTGACCCGCCGCTCGCCGGCCATCTGCCACACGCACCAACTTAGCCCCGACTCTCGCCCAGCTCTCCTCCCATTGGCTAGCAGCGCCGGAAGGCGGGACCCTCAGCGCCGCCCGGCCAATGGGCGGCGGGGAAGGGCGGCGGAGCGAGGTTGGTTGAGCGGTCAGCGCTTGAACCTGTTGGCCGGGAGGGCGGTCCCCACTTAAAGGGCCCGCGCCCCTCGCCCCAGCCCGGGCGACACCTGTGCCCGAGGCACTCGCAAGAGCGGGGAGTGAATATACATCTGTACAGCCCTACGTACGGTATCATTGTGATAATATACATTGTACTGACTATGCACACAGTCATAATAAAATTTCAGTTATTACACGGTCAATACATTGATCATACGCACACATATATCCCATCTACAGCAAACTTGCCCTAATTTTGGGAACGGCGGGGCCCTGCTGGGAGGGTGACGTGGTCAGTCCAGGCCTTGGACTGCCCTCCCTTGCTCGGCGAGGCTGGCGAGGGCGTGTGGACGCCGCTCCCTTCCAGCCGCGCCGCCCCACGGGCTCACGGCTCGCATTTGGCTGCAGCCGCGGCGAAGCCGGTGCCGGCAGAGCGGGTGGTGGGGCTGATGAGGTGTATTCTGCACTGGTATGTTTTCCTTGGCCCATCCTGACTCGTGGCTTATGTTTAAAAAACAAGCTCAGGACAAATCTTTAACAAGTTCCACATGCAAAGCTTTTCTGGGCTGGGGGGGGGAGGAGAGGAGAAATATTTCCTCGTAGCCGGTTGCAGGAATTAACCAGGCACCGCTCACCCCAGGGGCGAGCATGAAGATCACTTGCGAAGGACAGCCTTGGGGCTTTGCTCAGAAGCGTGAAGGGCTGCTGGATGCTCTTTACCCTAAAGGAGATGGACAAGCCTACTTTTAAATTAAATTAAAGCTGAGCGCAGTTGCTGGCTATCCCTTTGCCTTCTCTCATGCAGTCTGGGTGCTGGAGGCAGGGAAGGCAAGGGGGGAGAGTATTTCCTCTCCAGCTCCTGCTACCACTAAGTTAGATGCAACATCAGCTGACAAATGTCACACACTGGAGAGGAAGGAAGGCTCCCCAAGCCTCAATGTTACTTTTTTTAAGGAACAGCCACTGCTTCCTCACCTCTTGCTTGCCCACACAGCTTTGTGGGGCTGAGTGATTTCAGGAGGGCTGGAAGGGCGGTGGGAGAGTAGCCAGGCAGGACTGCGGCTAAGCCTAGCTCCTCCGAGCAGCGAGCCATCATCCAAGCAGGTATTAGGATTTCCTTCTCTCCATCCCTGGGCCAGCTTGTCTCATGAGCAGATGATTTTGGGGCTCAGCCAGCTTACGTACTCTTCTGACCCAACAGACGATGGATTTAGTGTGCTGGAGAGGGCTCTACAAGCGTGGGGACTAGATGAGACATGCCAAAATGCCTTCGCTCAGAGACTTGTAATCTCTCTGTGACTACTGGGGTTCAAAAGTTACGAGTAATAATCAGGCTTTGTCAAACAAACACAGGTTACTCAGGGTAACCTGCTCAAACCTGGAAAATACAACTGCTAAGGTGATCTGGAAATGCGGGGGAAACAACCAGACTTTGCTGGCAGAGCTAAGTGTAGGTGGCTTACTTCTCCTTAACTGTCATTTACTGCTTCTTATTTTTCTAACTTTTAAAATATCAGGAAGAATTATTCATTGATCTCATGGAAAGACACCAGGAAATGTAGATGGGAAATTGCTTCATCCTCCAGCTGAAAGATTCTTACAGAATCTTTGTGAGAAGGTGTTTTTCTGTTTTTCTCCCAACTGTTGGGATGAAACAGCTGTTAAGAATATCAAGCAAAAAGGCTTTTAAAGGTTGGATTCAAAATCACTTCCCTTCTCGGATTTGTCTACACAAATCATAAACATGGAAGCACAGAAGTACTCAACTGGCGTCAACTGATTGCAAATAATTCAAGCTCATTTGTGCATTTGTACAGGCTGAGCTGGACATCTGCTTGCAGTCCTGTCCTGGAATAAATGTGTGCAGTGTCCAGACTACCATGCACAATGTAATGGGTAATCTATTACCGAGATTTAAACATCCCTGCACAGACAAATCTGCAGGTTTCTCTACTGTCTCTGATGCATACTGACCTCTTTTCTGTCTGTCCAGAAAGTCTTCCAGCAGTGCTAATGGAGAAAGAATTAAAGCCTTAGAACAAAACCCGCCAATTTAGTGCCTTTCAGGCCTTCATTATCAAGTGGAAAGGACAGAAGAAAGGCCCATTTCAGTTCTTTTTTTGCCTTCATAGGCACTTGAACTGCCAAGTTGCTTCCTGCCTTTTATGGGAAATTCAAACAGCTCAGGATTTTTTTTTCTAACTGTCTGTGGAAGACTCTGCAGTAGATCATGGAAAGGTCCTTTACCTTTCTTACTTCCAGGAACCTGACATACAACTCTAGTGGTGCCTAAATAGGACCTGGATGGATCTCGACAAATTCACTTCAGGCAGGACACGGAGAAGCTCCCAGTCCATTTTCTGGTGGTTCCTAGACCTACAGACATTACACGAACATAAACCACCCCAGCACTGCGGCAGCACTGTTTGCCTGTAGCAGCAGGACCCCAGGTACCTGGTGCCATTGTGGTCCTGTGAAACGACTCTGCTCTCCCTCCCAGCAGTCTGCAATAAATCTATGCTGCAAAAGGATCACAGTCCCTGAGAGAATTTACTGCTTTAAATATGTAGCGTTCTTGAGTTATAGGCGTTACAAGATTCCTTTTATCTTGGCCTAAAATTCAAATGGCAGATGTGATATGTTTTACCAGGCCTGAGTAGGGAAATGACAGGGAATTAGTGACCATTCGCTGAGTGCAGCCCTGCCCCTTCTGCCCTCTGGGACCTTCAAACTATCATATTTTACCTTAAAATATTATAATTGTTCTCACTTCAGCTAGAAATCTGCCTCTAGCAGAGTGGGATAATTTCACTATTAGGTAATTAATCCAGCAAGGATTTATTACACTGAAAAAAGCACCATGACTGGAGGCCTTTCAAAATGTTTTAGATACCTATCTGCTTTTTCCAGGCTTTTTCAGTGTAAGCATCCTCTGCTGATCTTTCCACTTGCAATAGTTGAAATTCAGCCTTGTGTCATTTCCCAGCAGCTTTTGCTGACTCCCTGGCCTTTCCTGAGCCATTTCACTTCGCAGCAGCAGAGCCCAACTCTGCACCTCAGAACAGCTTATCCTTCCTGGTTCTCTGAGCTCGACTGCTCCCCACCACATTTTGTGTAAGCCAGGTTTGTTCAAACCAAAGTAGAGAGATGAGGTGGCATGTGAGCAATCCACAGATACATCATTTCAGACCCTTAGCCAAGTGAACTGAGGGATGCGTCTGCTCAGTGGCTTTGTTGCTGCCAATGTTACTGCTTCCCAGCAGCCTTCCCATGCTGAAGCTCAATTGATGCAAACTGTGGTCAGTACAAAGAATATGATAATGCTTAACAAGAAATAACTGTCTGTTTTGTAGGAGTGCTGATGTTGGCTCTGGGCCAATTGCATGGATGATGTCATCATTCCAAATAATTGGAAAAGTTTTGTTGTTAGCAGATGGATTGTGAGAGCGGCAAAGTCACAAACAAGTGAAGTCTGTCTCAGAGCTGAATGGTTCAGTCATTATACACATTCAACCAACATAAGGGTCATATGTCCCCTGCATTTCAGGAAGAAATCCTCCTACCTCCGACTTATGTCAATGTGGAGGGCAACAGAACTGAGAAAGTCTGCTCATGTTCGCTTAATCCAATGTAGCAATGTGTCCATGACGCTGGGCACCAGCCAGCATTCACATCGATGCAAGCTCCTTCCCAGGGAACGTCAGAGTTAATCACTTCATGCTAAAGAATCAAAGCCTTGATTACGGTCTTGGCTGGGGCTTTCCAAAGAGAGCATAATCTAGAATAGGGCTCTCCACTTTTGTCCCTGAGATTCTTCTATGCTCTTGCTCAGATCCCGAATTGCTGTTCTCTTCATCAGTTTGGTTTTGCCCCTCTTTTTTCAGGCTCATTTCAGAAGTGTCGCAAGTGTCAGACACGTATTCCTTGTGTCTCTCTTTGCTTCTCTTTAAGCAGCCTTCTAAGCTCTGCAGTAAAATCTATTATTTGGATTTCCGATCACTCAGCGATAGTCTGCTTTCAACCCTTGGGAAACTAATAACTTAACGTGCAAATCGCAGAAAGCAGCTCCAGTCTCTCTTGCACTGGTATTCAATTAAGTCGCCTGCCCAGAGATGGGCCATTTCACACATCCATGCACACGTTGCTCATTGGTGCTAACTGATGCTCAGGCTACAGCTGCTCAGGCTGGCATCTGATGGCTTCCAACTGTTCAGGACTAGTCGGAGTAAAAATTGCAATTAATAAATCACCAGGGCCATCATTAATTGTGACTTGATCCATAATTTGGGATTAATAAAAGCAAGGCAGAGTGAAATCATTCACCCGTTTCCTTTGCCATCTGGGCTATTAACAATAAAAAAGTAGAATATACAGCCAATAAAAGAGGAAGGAGGGGAGCCTCACAAGTAGCGAACTACCATCCTGACACTATGTACAGCACAAGTTAAAGAAATACTTTTTGAGCATCTGCCTCTTAATATCAACCAATTACTCCTGTTTAGCATATACAGGGGAAGGCTCCTACACAGCACTGTGAGGCAGCGGGAATCTGCTGATAGTTCTGATACTGCTGAATTATTAAAAAAAAAAAAAAAAGGAAAAAGATGAGTATTACTTTCTATCTTTATTTCATTGTTTCCTAGTGGGAGACTGGGAAGGCAGCTGTAGCAAAACACACCGACGTTCAGGACATGGCATTATAGAAATTGTGATGCCTCTATTGCAAATAATTTATAAATGCTGGGCTTTGCTCTAGTTTCGGACTAATGTAGCATAACCAATTTCACTGAAGTTGTCCCCTGTGCTAAGGCAGAAGTATGAGCCAAATGCAACAAAGTAATACTCTCCCTGGTGTCCGGAGTGACTAGGCTTATGTGGGTACTGTATGTACATTTTACTGAATTATATACACAGCAGTAAGTTTAAGAGGTTGATGCAGTAGACACACAACGCGGGGAAGAAAACCTCAGTTAAATTAAATTAATTATAGGTACATATTTAGTATAGTTAATTGAGCTATGGAGGTTAATCTTGAGTGCACATTTGGTAGCATCGGGTTACACCTTGCCTCTTTTAATGGTTTCTCCTGTTGGAAGCGCTTGTCTAGCTCAGCAGGTTCCAAGCTTAGCCATGGGCAACTTCGCATAGGAGCGCTACTCCTGTCATTGACTGCCCTGGAAGGGTCTCGGGCTGAAACTTAACACTCTCAGGAACAAGCTGACGGTTTATGTATGTGGTCGCATCTGGAAAGAAGCACAAAACCTATGTCTGTGCTGCTGCACAGGAGCAGCCCTACAACCTGGCTGACAGCCAGCTTCACACCTTATCTGCAGGGGCATCCCTGGCTCAGGGGTGACCCAACCTGCATACAGCCTACACCTTCCTTATTCAAGGGTACACCCAGCAGCAATGTGACACCCAACCCAGCAGCCCCCACCCAGCCCATCCCTCCAAATGGCCGCAGCACGTGGCAGACACTGTGGCCTGTGCCCCTCCCCAGGTAGGACCCTGCTGTTGCCAGCAATGAGAAGAGGGATTCGTCATCCCTCTGAGTCAGGGTGTGAGGTGCTGGGTACCCTGTACCTCTGACTTCTTCCAGGGCAGAAGCACAGCTCTTGCCTCCACCCTCACAAGCTTTTTCTCCTGTTTGTAACATAGCAGGTGTTATAATAAAGACCCAGCTTCATCATTCATCTCCAGCTCAGACATCAAATTACTCCCACCTACGACGACTACATTTGCAACTCTCTCATGTATAATGTGACTCTTAGGAATAAGACTTTTATCTTGGGAACCAGAATGCAGATCTAAACAGCACTGCCGTCTCCTGGAGGAGATAACGTGTCTTTGCTCAGAGACCTAGTTCTGTGCTTGCTTTCTATCACGCAGCACCATTTGGCAGGGGCTGCCTGGTTTATGTGAGAGCAGACACTGAATTACTTCAGAAAAACAGAGACTTATTCTTTATATAAAAACAAATGACTAATTAAAAGTGGTTTTAATTTTGTAGTTCATATTTTCTTGGGATTGTGCCAAATTCTGGAGTCCATACTCCACACCCTGTCCTTCTGGAGGAATTTGGCTAGGGAAAGCACTGTAAGATTTGTTCCCTTTCCTCTCCCTTACTCTTAAAATCCCTCCCCCCACTTCTCCCTTCCTGCAACTGGTAAATTGTGAAGAACAGGAATGTTCCTGGGAAGAAACCCAGGCAGAATCGCATTCAGAACAAGTCAAAGATTTCTTGCATAGCTGAAGCATGTGTTTGCAATCCCCAATTGCCGGAGCACATAAGCCCTGCCAGCTCGTGTTGTTCCCTTCAGATGTTCTCAGAGAGCTCTAGGCAGCGTCCAGGGTAGTCTGTGGACAATCTTTAGCTGAGGCATTGCTCCTTGGCCCACCTGTTAATGGTGCCAGAGCCAAAAAGGCTCTCAGTGAAAGGACAGCAAACAGCCAAGCCTACCTTTCCAAGAAGCTGTGTTAGTGATGGTCAGAACCACTGGTCTACATGACTCCCCTGAGCCACAAACTGGCTCCATTTGGGCCAGTGAGAGTTTGGCTGCTGCTACCAACCTATCACCCCAGGCTTCAGGCAGCTTCTGGGATTGATGCTCTCCAGAATAATTAGCATGTGCAGCCCCGACAAGTACTGCTCAACAGAGAAGGACAAAACCATGAGATCCCTAATGGATGTCCAAAAGGTAAATTACGACTGTTGGGAAGCAGCAGATAGATAGCCAGTAACTACAGCCTGTTCTCCCTTCTGCTTGAGAGGTGCCACTGATCCAGAAGGAATGTAACTCTTCCAAGAGGTGCCATTTAATGGTTCAAAACTGGAACCTGACAGGGCCAAGAAGGATGGGAGTGGGGGGCTGAGACACTGGTTGGAAAAACACAGCTTCAATGAATTTGCGAGGAAGCTTTTGTCCTTGGCACCATGCGGAGCACAGTATATTACAGGAGCACAAAGTGAGTCCTTGCTCAAACTGGTGCTGATACTGGGGAAAGGCAGGTTGATGAAAGCATCAATTGTCTTTTCAATGACCTTATCATGCGAGCTCAGCCTGCCAAGAGCTGTCTCTCGCTCTGTGCTCCTCGTGGTCTGAGCCAACAAGCCTGAACGCGCTGTGCTGATATCTGATATCATTCAGCATTGCATGGCAGTCTCAGTGTTGCACATGCAACCTTTCAGAATGGGATGATGACATCTCTGTGCTTTGCTGTGTATCGCATGCCTCCATGCTGTCTCCAGCTCGTCTCACTTCCAAACATGTCCAATCTAACTTTGCAGTTTTTTGAATATAAGGTGCCCCAGGGAAGGCCCTGAGCTTGCGGGAGGAACAGAAGAAACAGAAGAGTCTTCCAAAGCAAGATCTTTGACCTCAGTAGCTGAGAGGCTGTGCTGTGCTTAGCCTGGCTCTCCTTCATGCTTGCCAATAGGGTTCCCATGTCTTTACTGGTGTGTGGCAAGAATAATGAGCAAGTAACACGTGGGGGCAGCAGGAGGCTTTGCTTTCTTGTCAATCTGTGGTTTTAGCATCCTTGCAAGGGTCTTGCAGAACTGAGGTGCTCCAAGATTTGAGGGTCGCTGTGCTGGGCACAAGCCCAGAGTGACAGCTACAGCTGATCAAACTATGGGAAAAGCATGTCGTAGGAGAGAGGGGCTTTGTGGCCTCATGGGACAGGATGTCAGCACTGAAACCTGTGCTTTCGTCATTGCATCTGGTCCTTCTCAAGTTCCTGCAGTTCCAGCCTAAGCAGTTCTGCACTCATGTTACAAAGCACATTAAACCAGCAGACAGTTACAGCATTGTCTGCAACGGCAAATACGTCTGGAGTGAAAATCCCAGGTCTCAGTTCAGATCCCACTGCATCCCACCGGACAAGCCTTGCTGAGCTTGTTGCACTACAGGCAGGATGGAGCCCAGCATGTCCCTTTCAGTGAGGTAAAATGAAAGAAAAGATGCTCTCATCTGACTGCATTGTGAAGAAAGATGCAGGGTTCATCTGATACCATTTATTCTCTTGGAGACTCTGAATGTTCAGGTAATGGGAAAATGCCTTGATCTTGGCTGTGAAGGTCTTAAAAGCCAAGTTTTCAGAGTAGGAACATTTCAGTCAGGGAAGTGGCCACAATTTACATAGCAAGGCTCTGGGTTTTTATGGCAGGGCTATTCCTGGAACAGGGTGTCTTTTCCTGCTCTGGGTGAGCAGAACTTCAGGAGTTGCTTGTGCACCTGATATTTGTCTGATTGCTCACATCAGTGCTCCCCATTGTGTGAGTAATGTGGCGTCTGAGTGTTATTGGCCCAAGCTGATGCTGAAAATGGCAAGAAATAAAAAATCCAGCAAAAGCCAGCCCAGTCACCAGAAATGATGATGGATTAATTATAATAAGGGTTGGGAAACAAACCAGCCCTGTGCTCCATCGGTAATTAAAAAAAAAAATAAAAATCAGATAAATGCCCAGTTAGGAAAAGCATTTTCTGTAGCTGAGGCTGCTTACTTTAATTGGAAAGTGCTGTTAACACAACTGCCTGACCAAGGCGAGTGCAATAGCACAGCAGGGCTGTTGCAGATCTGCAAGTAAACAGCTGAATTGCATCTCTCAGCTTCAATCTGCAAATTTCTGAAGCCAAAAGAACAGCTTTAAATTTAAAACTTCTGTTGGAGCTCATGCTTCAGTTGGGCTATGTGCCAGGACATGCAAAGACTTAGGGCATTAAGAGTCTCATGTAGATGAAAAGACAGTGGGGATTCATTTGAGTTGGCTAGTAATGTACTAAGCTATAGCAGGATCTGCCTTCATTCCTTTTAAACCAACTTGTGGGGAGGAAAGTTGGGAAAACTGACATTTTATCACTTGTAATTGTTACAGCAAAAACTAAGGCTAAGCATGGCCCTGATAGAACTCCTCTGTCCTGCACACAGCCCAACAGAGGGGTCCCAGCCCCAAGCTGGCTCTGCCCTTTCAGTAACTGGGCTGTGAAGTAGCCCCTGAAAACGCCTGAAACCACAAACTGACCACCATTAAGCACATATGAGCTGCTCTGTTGGCTGTTGTTTTCTATTCACTTCAAACCATAATCTCAGGCAACCTTTAACCACAGAGTAACAGGACAGGTTTGTGCTTACCCTTGTTCTTCCAAGGAGCTCAAAGTGCTTCACAAAGCTGCAGCCAAGCAATGCTATAGTGGTACCTCTGCTATTGCACAGTGGTTCCCTGAGCTACAGGGAAGTAAACTGATTTACCCACGGCTGCACAACATGTTGGCATGTCAGCACAACGCAGATCCCAGCTTTCTGGGAAGCTGGGGTGAGCATGCATTAAGCAATGAGAGATGTGTCTGGCTGTCAATAAAGACTTAGAAAAGCTGCAATTGCAAACTGTACAGTAGCAAAGTGACACAAACATTAGCAGCATGACTACCAGGTACCAAACAAAGCACAGCTAACCAAATGAGTTTCTTGTAAGGAAAAGGAAGAAGAGCAGAACAATGTCTTTTACTATATGGGCTGTGTCCCTGCTGGTTAATGCTGCAGCTCCCTGTGCAGGCAGGCCTTAGATGGACAGGCTGAGAATAATTACGAGGAGTCTATGCAATCCTTTGCTGGGACTCTTCGCTGCCAGAAGCTGCTTTACAATATTCTTAGCCGTTTCCATAAGTATCCAACAGACTGGACAAAATTAAAGAAACATGGGTCTTGGGCTCCAAGGCTACTGGGAAGTCCCTAATCGGGCTCCCAGCTGAGCTGAATGCAAGGAAGAACATTGTTAGCAATAAACACAGACAAATCTTCTCTAATTGGAGCCCTGGAATGGGTATGTGCTTCTGGGGAAGCCTTCACTTTCCTTCTGGACCACGTTCCTCATGAGGAGCAGGGCGCCAGTGGTCAGTGGGGGCTTTTATCATAGCGCCAGGGACGTTCTCAGATAATAGGAGAAAAAAAAGACACACCAAAATCTTCATAAGCAGAAAAATCCCACTCATAGCCCTTGTTCTGGCATAGGGTACTGGTCCAAAGGGGGAGGGCAGTGTTTCCACTTGTTTTGAGGCTAGCGCTAGGAAAGTCTCCTAAAAGCCAAAGCCAAATGCTGATCTTTCTCTTCAAAAAACAGTCCCAGGGAATGGGTCAAAGACAAAGCGGTTGCCAGCTGCAAGCACAGCTCATGTCTCATGCATAAGAGAAAGGCTCCATCCTGCAGCGATGCCTGCGTACACCTCACTCTGCACAAGCGAGCAGTCCTCTGTACAGAGCTGAGCTGTGTGCTAAGGGCTCTCCTGCAGTCAATCTCCAGCCCAGGCACGGTGCCCAGGCAGCCAGGAGGCCAGGATGAAGGGCTCGAGGACAGAGCTGACCCTTCATGGCTGCAGGAGCCCTCGCCCTTTGCATGCCCACACAGCTGGTGGGCAGGCAGCCTGGGGAGCTGTGGAGGTGGAGGCCGGGCTCACGGGCCCACAGTCCAGTCTCACCATGTAGACATCAACCTTGCAGGAAAGACTTTGTAGGTCCAAGGCCTGGATGCAAGAAGGGAGTTTCACCATGGTCTCCTCCATGAGAAGTTGGCTCTGGGGTCATGCCCATGAGGAGACTGTCAACATGGCATGTGGGTGCATGGGAGAATGTTGGCCATGATGCTTGGCCTTTAAATCTGTCAGGATCCTGGGGAAGCTATGCCAGGACCCTGTGCTGCCTCTTGGAGTGCTAAAATCAGAGCAAATACAAGAGGAAAAAAAAAAAGAAGGGGGAAGATGAACTATTAGGAGAATTAAAGTGACAAATGAGCAGATGAAAGGTAAAGTGTCATCTTTCTTTTGTGCTCACAGGTGGGACTTTACCAGCAACAGAATGAATACTACAGAGAACCAGGCAGCAGTGGATCAGATACCCCACCCCGCCCCTTCCTTAAAATTCAAAACACACAAATGCTGAGGTCTTGCTAAAAGCAAAGCACTGTCCCCTCATCTCATCGTTACGTGTAACCCAGAGCCTGTGGATAGCAGCTACAGTGAATTAACATGAGTAAAAGTAGCTGGACTGAATTTGCTAACAGAGAAAAAAATTACAGGCATGTTGTTAAGACAGAATGAGCACTAATTCTCTCTGTTTATTCTAATTAATTTTGATTGATTGTGCTTCCCCTAGGAAACATGAAAGCTGGTGGGGAACACATTAGCAAAGAGAATGGAAGAGCAACAGGTTGATAGTTTAGAGTTCATGCAAACATGATGCCAGTCACTGAACCAGAAAAAAAAAAGTTGGGTCAGAGGCAGTCACTAAGTTGAGAAAGGATCTACTGATAAGATACTCTTGGGGAACAATCTCAGAATGATGTGAAAGATAGATGGGAAATGGTGCTGCAGAACTAGGCTAAGCCATCAGGAGAGAATACTGCATCATTTGGGTTTTTTCTTTGCTTTCCTCCCCACTCTTCCCCCTTTATTACTAGAAGAAAGAGTATTTTTGCCTGTAAAAATCTTTGTGCCTGAAGAGGTAACACTGGTGTGCACTCCTGCACGGTGCTGAACTTCTGGGTTCAGTTTTGCTGAAGCTTTGCTTCAACTTGCCGGAGAAAATCATAGTAAAACTATTAGCTATGGATCTCTATATGATCAACATTACCTCGACTTTAAGTGTCAACACTTACAAACTCCTTGCTTGTGGGAAAAAAATATTTCACAATGGTTTCAACTCACCAGAAAGCTGCTCCCACCAGCTACTCTTCATGCCTTTTTTTATAGATGTGATGCGTTTACAGATGTTCCCAGAAAGGGGCAGTAGAGACCAAACCCACACGATGAATAGAAAGAGACATCCTGATCAGGGAGAAATATAAATAAAGAGCGAGAATTATTTGCAATGTTTCTTTTTCTTGGCATACAGAGGCTCCACCATGTGTCCATTCAAATAAAAACAACGGGACCTGTATAGGCCAAAATGGGGCTGCTTGTTATAACACAACAACCTCAGTCTACTCTGAGATCGCTTCCTTCACCTGCTTTTTGGAGAAGGGCACTAATCCTGCCCAAACGTGAATGCTGTGTGAGTTGCAAGAGCTGGCACAAGGGCGTGTAATGCCCTATATGTCTAATAATGCCCTAATGCACTATATAATGCACTACTTAACACTTATGTCACTACAGCAGCATGGCGACCTTTGAGTTGGCTTATTAGCAGGGGGAACAATAATAATTTGGGAAAGGTTTACTATCAGGCTTACGAGTACTTATACCATGGCTCGTCACTAACGCAATTTGGCTTCCACCTAACCTTGAAAGAGAGGAGACAAGAGAAAAAGGGGTGCTTGTAATATCAAGATTCCCAACAGTTCATGTTGGTGTGAAGGTATGAAGCAGGGAAGCCCATTCCTGGACCACCTTTACAATCCCTTCAGACTCTCTTGAACCACTCACAGTTAATTCTAGAGCTGATTCAAGCCACTGCCTGAAGCAAAAGGCAGTTATTTACTTGGAGCAAATCCTTTATGTTTTACTTCATTTAAGCCACCTATCTCAGCCGTGTGCTATTGCTTTATGCCATTTTCTTGCACTGTCATTAATCCACAATGGAGGGGATGATTTTGCTGGTGGGGATGTCCAGGAGCTCCGGTTATGGGACAACACAACAGGCATAAACCATGCAGCCAGTCTCTTCCTCAAAGAGTTTCTGGCCTAAGAATAAGATTTGAAAACATGAAAGCAAGCAGGGGGCAAGGTGAGGTGTGAAACCAGCTATTTGCAGCAGAGGAGCTGAGGCAGTAACAGCTTTATCAGGAAACCAAGAACCCTTTCCGGTTCTGCTCTCAGCATAGCTCTACACACCAGCAAATCTGGCTGAAGACTGAAATTTTGGCTTCCCCTGAAGCCAATGGCAAACATCCCACTGGCTTCAATGGGAGCAGGACTTCATGCCAGATCTCGTGCTTCCCATTCCTTTGCCGTAGCCGTGAGAGCAAGCTTCCCTTCCAAGGCTGTGCCTGCAGCTAGGGCCTTCAGGAGCAGAAGTATGGCTCTCCTTGCAACCTGAGAAGTATCAATGGGAAACAAAAGACTTCTTTTTAACAGAAGTGGTGATTGCCCTAGAGAACAACTTGCTCAGAGTTATGGGGCTCTCTGGAGTGCCATTTCTTTCTCTCTGAAATGTTTCCCTTAGTCTTTAACTGCCTATTTTTCCCTAGGCTTTAACTGCCCACAGGGTGCACAGCAGCTCAAGCACACAGATTTTGGCTGTGATGAAATCACTAGTGGGAGAAATGGTATGAGCTGGGTTATGTAGCTAGCAACACTCACCTCTCCCAGTCTTAACATCCCTCGTTCCATACCTGCTCACATAGCAGTACCTATACATAGTGTGACATACAGCGACACAGCAAACAGGCAAGAGAAGACTAAGTTGGCCCATTTCTGCTTTTATCATGACAGAGTTAATGCCTATTGGAGGAGGTAAAGAAAGGGATGCCGAAGAGCTGTGTGCTGACCACACAAGGCTCTACATTTGTTCTGGCACGAGCATCTCTCTGCTGAGATGAGCATCTTGAAATCTCCAAGCTATTTGTGAGGTGGCAAGGTCACGGCTCTCATTTCCTGCAAATCTTTGCTTTCCTTGGCAAAAATCAAGAATTTTGTTAGGGAAATCTTGGTGGGTGTGTTGTGATCAGTCAAGCACAGCAGATTACGTTACTGGAGGGTGTATACAGGACCTCCCATCTTCTAGACATAGTAAAATGAGTCTGCTCCAGAAATTCAGGAGTCACCAGCATGGTGCTGACCACCTGTATTATTTCTTAGGCCATGCAGCATGTCTACTGGACAGATTGATGTCCGTACAGCTGACTGTTTGCATATCAATTCTAAAGGCAAAGGAAATTCTTCAAATCCCAGAGCACAAATGTGCACTGCTACAGAAAAGCAGGTGGAGATGTGCCAAGTTACAGCTCCTCCGTTGCTACCCCTGTGAAGAATGCCCTGCAAGGAAAACTGGAAAATATTTCATGAAAGAGTAAAGATAACACAAGACTATCTGGCAAAGGGTAGAATTTAATATTAATGGCTTTCCTTTAGTCACTGTATTTCCTGTTCCTAACTTAACCCTCTAAAATCAGCAATGGTCAGAGAAGGGCTATAAATTTTTGCACATCTAAAAGGTCTTTCAGTGAAAGATCTCACAGCACTTTGCAAATATTAGGGACTGCTGAGGGATGGCTAACCCCTGACGAGACTGCCCATGTAGCCAGTGGGCAGATGCTCTTTTGGCTGCAGAGGCTAAACACTGAAATTTGGCTTCTGCCCCACTCTGCAAGAACATCTTCCTTCTTTGTCTCCCAGTTCATCACAGGAACCCAGGAAACGAGATGAGCTGGGCTCCCCTTGAATTCACACTCCAGATTCAGTGTGAAAAATGCCTTCCCCGTGGACAGATGGGGAATAGATACACAGCAGTGATGTGACTGGTGTCATTTCAGCCCATCAGCCACTTTAGGATCTTGTTCTTGGAGGTCCTCAGGGTTACATGGAGACTGCTCATGGCTGTGCATGGCTCAGTTGCTGGTGGATCTAAACATGTCCACGAAACAACAGTGCACTGAAGCTTGCTTTTAAAGTGAGCTGGACTAGCCCCATCTCCCCACCCTTCCCTGTGAACTGGTACTTGCCTGGAGGGATCCAAATATTAGTCAACACAGGGTAAGAGATGCACAACATGGCTCCTCTGAGTCCTGTGGTCCTTCGATCAGAGGAGATCTTTCTGTGCCACCCACGTCTTCCTTTAACCTGGCAAAGTACCTGAATTACTGAGCTGACTTGCCAAGAGAGATTTAGGCTGGAAACATCTCTAGAAAGATGGCTCTCATTAAGGGCTGAGGCCTGCAAAAGAGCACAATGCTGGCTGGGGCACAGAGCTGAGGAGAGAAGCGTTAGTCATCGCCTGCCTCACGTTCGGCACTTTGGATAGTCTCCTCTCTTGCAAGATGCACTGTTTTGCCTGTATGACTGTTGGCAGAAGCTAATGAGCAGAGCTGGTTGAAAGTTTTCCATCAAAACAATATTTCTGTTTTGCCAGAAGATAGTTTAAAAATTAAGTGGAAAAATTAGAGAAAGGACCCTGGGTTTTGGCTGACATCGTTGGTCAAAAAAATCCCAAGCTTAAGATTTTTTAGTCAAAAATGGAAGTATTTGGGGTAAGGCAGGGGAGGAAAGGGGAGGAGACTGGCAGGTCTTAGCAATACCCTGAAAAACATCTGAGAAAATTTTGATAAATAAGAGGAAGTTTTTGTCAATTTTTTCCACAGTGAAAGATACTTCTGCTTTTAGAACCATTCTACGGGGAGGCTGGAAAACAAACAAGCATATATGCTTTTTCTCTCTTATACCTACGGCTACAGATACTCCACAGTTTATAATATAAGAATAGGCAGCAGTTCCTCTAGAAGAGATACATAAGAAAGACCAGATCTCTCACAGGAGCTGCCCAAGAGCCTATTACCCAAAAGCTGTAATTCTCAGAAAGACACACGCACACAGCTGATTCTGCTGTGAGTTTGTACAGCTGATGGAAAGCCTTGATAACCTCACAGTTGCCTTGCATACAAATAAACTGAGCCATGGGGACAGCAAGGGAAAAGGCACTGCTTGCAAAGGAAGGTACTGTTCCCACAGCTGTTGCAAAACCATCCGTACTTAATAGTCTGCCAGCCACAGGCAATGTTGTTGCTAATAACATTGCAGAGAGAATGGCACATAAATACCTGCAAACACGCAGAAAGCTGTTTTCCATCTTGCTTACACAATAATGTGGTTTTTCTTTTTCCCCTTTAAAATTGTTTCTTCAGCAAAACATGGTTGGGAAAAAAAAAACAAACAGCTGGAACCTTCCTTACCCTCTGGGAAATGTGACTAACAGCATTTCTTGGTCTCAGTGTCACAGTCCCGTCCTCAAGGTATTGTTGGCCACTGTTGTGAAACGATGAGGGGATGAAGCCATGAGCGAAAGCGGCTGAAGACACCAGTGGTCTGGTAGTTCAGCAGGACCCTCCTTCCTTGACACAAACCTGGGCATAAAGCAGAGGTGATGGTGCTGAAGCCAACACAGTGCAAGTGGCACAGAAGGTGAATCACCTCTGTGAGAAAACCAAGATGTGATATGTTGTTACTAGGCAGTGGGGAGCAGGGGAGGTTCAATTTATAGTGATTTCCTAAGGAATTAGACCATGATTGTGGACAGGATTTATATTTTAAACAACACTTAATTTTTTTAAAGGACTAATTCAATCTAGATGTGGATTTCATACCTTTTCTTTAATGAGAGCAGCACTGGGGGAAGCACGGTCAGAAGTACTGACGTGTCCTGGCAGGGGCTCCGACTGCTGCAACTCGCCTTGCTGACAGCCCAAGCTTGACTCTTGTCCCACGACAGCCCAGGGTTACAGTCCCGGCAACTTCCACCACAAGCAGCTCTGGCTCAGAGCCGCCGAAGTGATAAAAGACTTCTTGTGCGATCATCTCAGGAGGAAAGTTTGGTGCCAAACAAAGCTGCAGTCTGGTTGGGTCTTTTTGCCATTAGAGACAAAATCAAGGGGAAAAATACAGAGCTGGGGAAATAAATGGAAGCTGCAAAATGTTCAAATAATGTCTTTTCCAAGAAAATGAAAAAAAACCCCAAGAATGGCTTGTCTGGCTTTGCTGGCCAAGCTGTGGTTGCACTGATCTTTGTGCAACCTAAAGATCCTGTTAGAGGACACCCCTTTTTCACCGATTCATCAACAGTCTGAATAGTTTCTCTGCCCGTCTCCAGGATGGCTGCACAATGATGTTGTAGTATGCAGTGACCTTACAGAAACTGTCAGTGATCTTTCAACAGCTGATGTTTTTTGGGGTAGCAGAGCCAGCCGTACAGACTGGCATGCTACCAGTGCTCTCCTCCTGCTGAACAAATGAGTATTTCCCTCTCTGTCAGCCAACATTTTGAGCAGTATCCAGGCTTGGGGCTGGATCTTGCAGCCCAGTTTCTGTAAGGGGCATCTCTGAAGTGATGTGAATTTTACTCTTTGCTACTTCCAATAACACAAAATGTGTCTGAGGATAGAAAACCAGTGGGGAATATCCCTCTCCCTCCCCTGCCAGTGCAGTAACTGCAGTACAGGCTCGCTCACTCGATTCAGAAGTGGCCTATGCTCATCTCCATACCTTGTCAGATTGCTGCTGCCAATAACCCCAGCTAGCTGCTTTGGGAATCTGCCTTTTCCCCAGGACCACCTGTGGTCTGCAAGCTCTTGAGAGAAGGACCATTTCATTGGGCATGCCCTTCCAGCATCCACATGTCTGGGTGTAGATTCAAAGTGCCATTGCACAAAGAACATTGAATCATTATAAAAGGCCTCAGAATAAAAACCATCCAGAAAGCAACACTGAGGGGAGTCATAAGGCTACTGCAGGAGTACAATGAGAAAAATATTTTTCTTCAGAGGGCTGAGGGAGGAGATTAAATGCACTTGAGCAGATGAGGGAAGGTATTTAGACAGCAAAGGCGGTGAATTTTCTGGTGGGTGCAAAGCAAGTTTGTGGGGGACAAAGCAGCTGCAAGCAGAGCAGGAGGGGAAAGGGACAATGATCATGCAGGGAGGGCAAGGCCACAAATCATGTCTGTGGGAAATGGAGGAGGAAGGACAAAGCAAGCATCTATGGAGTTACACTGAGACTGCTACTCCCTTGAGGCTCAGGAGAGGCTGGAGACACTGAGGATGCAAGGGCTCACCTGAAGACTGAGTTGTGCCAGGAGCTGGCCCCACACGCCGACGTCCTGTGGGTTCCACCATGGTGAGCATGCAGAGTTGCTCCCTCTCGAGGTGGATGCCAAGGCCTGTGCCATGACCCAGACAAGTCACACTGGAGGCTCCAGCTCCACCCTGGCCACAGAGGGATGAAAGGATGAAACACCCAAACAGGAGCCTTTCACAGTCAAACAAGAGGAGCCGAGGGAAACCACAACTTTCAAGAAAGCCCAGCTGCTCCTCTCCAGCCCAGCGGCCGAGGTGGATACCTACCCCAGGCCATGTGGACCCAGCCAGCATCTTAGCTGTGGTAACGTGCAGGGAACACATATGCAAGCCCCAGACATCAGCTGCAGGACTCTGCTAATTGGGAATGTCTGTCTGAGTGTCTGGCCACTATTTGGCAGACACGGCAGCTCTGACAAAATAATAAATGTGGTACAGTGCAGTCTCCAGGCATTCTTTGTGGGGTCCATCACATGAAAGTGGCATGAAAGGAGACGAGGTGATGCAAGACACATGGACGTCAGCTTTGGAGACTCTCCGATTACCTTCTGGGTAGTTACTGCTAAGGGGAGTTTGTGGTCCCTCTCTGCTTATATACTCTCTCATTTAAACTCTCCTTTTATAAACAGATAATTCTTCCCATCCAAAGTGAAGATGCTTCAGTCCTGCTTGTCCAAGGCAGTTATGCTGTTGGAAAGTCTCTCTCCAGGAAGACCAGCCCATTTCTAAAGACTGTGAAGAGAAGCCAGAGACATGATAAAAGGACAAAAAAAATGCATACAGAAAAGATAACTGGTCTTTGTGCATTAGCAGCATTTGAGGAACTCCTGTCTTCCTACTGACCTGCCTTCAAATCAAGATAAACAGAAGGATGCTGAAGTGCAAGTGTTATGGAGAAGTATTATCAAACATGTTCAGCGCAGGTCCAAGTACTTGAAGAAGAAACGCAGTTCAGGAGCAGTTCCCACAGCCTGCCTGTTTCTGGGTGCACTATATTCATACAGCAGCAGGACAACAAGTGAAGCCAGTAACTTGCCAGCAAGGAGGTTACCAGGGCTTCTTTTCTTACACCATCAGAAGTGTGAGTGCATTGAACATGACTGCATCCGGCACCGTTCTTCTCTGCTTGAAATTCCACAGCATATTGGTGTTTGTGCCAACACTCTTCAATAAGAAGAAAACATACCTTTCCCAATGGACCATGCAGCGTTGGAGAAAGCACAAAGGAACACGTGGTTTTCAGTCTACCAACAGAGCAAAGTCCTCCAACAGCAGTACTCTGGGTGATGCCTGGGGCTGATGCCAGGGTAAGGTGATCCATATTGAGATTTTTGGAAAGAAATGTCCTTCCAGAGAAAGCAGGGTCCTGCCAGCTTGCTGCAAGGGACCAAGAGACAGCTAAGGCTGCCGTGTATACCAGGACTTGCAAGAGACTGAAGGAAACAGGTGGAGTTGGTGGAGGCAGAACTGAGCTCCAAGCAGCTGGGGAGAGATTATACTTTCTTCCTGGTACTTTTATGCCAGAGCACAAGAGCCATCTGACCCCACCTGCCTTTAATGATATTGGCGGAGGTGTCTTAAATAAAAAGACAACTGAGATCACAGGGAAGGACAATGGCTTCAAATCATTTGGTTTCATGGTTAGAAGGTGGGGATTAGGAATAAGAGAAAAACAGCAAACTGCTACATGCAAAATAGGCAAACTAAGTATATAAGCCTACTGGATTTATAGAAGAGATATTGGCACATACCAGGAAAATTTCAAGCCAAATGTATGACAGCATTCCTTACGCCCCTCCCACCCATTGCCATATCCCAGCTTAATGTAAAGCCTTTTGGCTTCCAAAGGCTTATAGCTATGTTTTATTGTTTAAACAGGTCAACAATTGCAATCATATGTTGACTCCAGGCAATACACAAACACAATGATGTGTTAATATACAGCAACACTTGGATGGAGTTTCTACAATTTTGCTGCTGTTAACAGTCATATCTATGATGGCAGCTGGGCCGGTATCTCCTCTGAAGACTAGGAAGCCTATCAGTGTTGTGCCATCACCAAGAAGCCAGCATGAGATCAGTAAATGAGCTCTATTTTTAATATAAGTATAAACTCCATTCCTGGAAATCATTTTAGGAGGACTCTCACATCAGCCGTACTTCGTTTTGGTTTTAAGGCTGCTTTAGAAAGGTGCTGCTCCTATGTCCAAGAAGCGTCCTTTTATCAAGAATGGAATACGGATACGGGTGATGGCATCTTTGTACAACAGGATGGGAGAGGATCCTACAGGCATACCTGTGAGCAGCTGTCTGCAAAAAACATCTTCACCATGCTGAGGGGGGAGTTAAATAGTACAAAGATTCTGGCTAGTGCCTACAACAAAGACATCCAAAACACTTGGCACTGAAGTAATTCTGTTTATTTCACACCAGGGAAGTGTGCAGCTAGGTTATGTAGATACCTTTCCAATGGATGGGACAGTTTTGCTCCAGTATAAATTTCCACATGCTCAGCAGTCTTCATTATCAGGTTGCGCCTGTGGAGCAGCCACCATTAAACATACAGCAAGCTGCCACTTCATCTCAGCTCCAACATACATTGAAAGCAACCTTTCTCAAAAGCACTTGCAAAATGTCCCTCCCCCTGCGCCATGCTTTAGCTTCCCCGCAGCCTGCTCAGGCATACACAGCAATACCCCAAACGGAGCCTGGCTCACTTTTTCCAGACAGGCATTTTCTACTCTTGTGTCACTGACCACAGACCTTGCAAGGCATTAATCAGGTATTAACATTCCCTGTGCTTTATTTTGCAACGTGACCGGGACAAGACCCATAATTTCTTGATTTGTTAGCACACTGGGAACTCTGAGATGCCAGAATTTTACTGACAAACGACCTTTTACACCTACCACAGCTATCAAACAGATGGCCTATACTTAACCGAATCCTAGTCTCAGTCCAGTATTAGACAGATGCATAATGTACTAAGAGCTTCACTCCTCTCTTTTAATTTTCATGTTAGCTATTTGGTTTGCTTTGTGTTTTTTTCAAGTTCAGAAAACTTATTAAAGTTGTTATGGAAAAAATAAATTTATTATTCGACATACTCAATTTTTTCAAAATGGAATGATCCTCTCTTCTTTTTTTTTGTTTTCATTTACAACTGGTTCCATTCAGGTTGACTGTTTTTATCTTTTCTATTTATAACCAGCACCAAAAAGAAAATTACCATGGATACAGTACATATGCAAATTAGCTAATGGAAAAATATATACATTTCACTCTGTAATGAAAAACTTAAATGATATTATTGCCATGGAGAATATATCCCTGTATTATAATAAAATATCAAGCAATAATCGACTGCTAAGATTCTTTTCCACCAACAAAAATTAGCACCATACATGAGATAGTGAGAATCTACACTCAATAACACAATTGTGCAACTAGAAATGTACAGTACTTTAGTAACAGTACAGAGTATTGTTTACAATATGGAAATACCACCACTGTAATCAAAAGATCGTCAATCTCTTACGAACAACTAAAAAAAGTATTGTCATAGATACACTGAACAAACAGCTTGCTTTTCACCAGTATGTAGTAACTGAGGGCAGAGCATAGCTGTAAATTCATAGTAAAGCTCCTATAAAATGATACAAAACAGAAGTGCAGGAGTATTGAACAGAGTTAAACTTTTTTATTATTATTATTTTTCTGGCTATTATAAAATGGGAAGGTTGTCACCATATGAAGTAAGAGAATGTAATAAAATGGAGCTGTGTTGTGCCATCAGTTTTTAATTAATGTTGGTTTCTGATTATTAAAAAAAAAAGGTTGATGCACGCTATTCTGTGGGCTGTGGGAGCAAGTGAGGTGTTCTTTTCAGTGCTCAGACATTTGAAAGAATTCCTTGTAAATTCACGTTTCCTTAGGTAGAACCCAGAACTTGGACCCAAGTGTCCTTTGAAGTCCAGGACCTAGCATACTGGGACAGGCCACAGGTCTAACTAGCCTAGTATCCTGTTCTGGACAGGGGCCAGTAGTGAATTATTAGTGAAAAACGTAAGAATTAAAATCCTTTCTCTCCTATGCACCTTTCTAGGAGCCCACCTTTTGCCTAGAGAGGATTACAGATCAGCACTGGAAGGAAAAATGACCCCTGCTAATTAAAAGCACCTTTGATTCCCATTAATAATAAATGCACATGCTATTCTTCCAAGATAACAGAGAAGCCTGATGGCAAATCCTTCAAGAGCCCAACAGGACTGTTGGTAATGCCAAAAATGATCATCAAGGGGGTGGTGTTCATTGGGCCAGGCCACTTCATGTGCTAATGTTGTCCATTAAATGAAAAATGGCAAACTCCAAACCAAGTGAAGGATGTAAGGGGACCCATCTCAACCAAACTGCTGTAGGTGGCTGTGGTGGTAGGGAGGCAGCAAGGACGCTCACAGCCCTGCTGTACAGGCAGAGATGTGTTACTGCAGGGTATGACAGCAGGCAAGGGGGAAAACTACCACTGTGAATTACCAATATAAATCAGGTCCTCTGGGCTCTGTCTGATCTCTTGGAACTTTCTCATTAGCAGTTCATCTACCTATTAATTTACCTAACTGAACATCACTGTGGTATTGCCCAAATCTTCCCTGTCGGCCCTGCCAGCAACATTTTCCATTGATTACTTGCTAAGTAGTTACACAACCTCAGCGTTTGGGCTACAGGGTGGGGATAACAGAAGGAGGTCTGATCCTGACTTTAAGATGCCAAAAGAACATCCAGTATAACAAAAAACAAGTTGGAATCATTTCCCTGATAGAGAAAATCATCTGGGGCATTGGAAAGCAGATCTGTTTGAGACAGGCACTTGAGAAAAAATTGTGTGCAAATGTGCCATTGTGCATACAGGCCAGCTCTTGTGTGCACACATGCTCATTTGCACTAATAAGCACAGATGCGAATGTGATGCCCACACAGTATTAGTCTGCTGATGAACATTAGCTCCCTGTGCTTGTAAAACTTAGCCCCTAATAAAATAACCAATGAGTTATTCCAGTGAGGTCCTGGATACTGAAAGGATTGTAATAAGGAAGAAAAAGTTGGTTTAAAGATATGTTAGGTACTAAGAGTCTTTATCCCTCCTTGCATTCAAAAAAATGAGACAACAGCAACAAAGACAACTTGAGGACAGGTGTGAGCTGCAATTCAGACTGGCCCAGGGGCTGGGGGGTAGTAGCTGGGCTTAGTTCTGCACTCATCTCCAAAGAATAAAACAGTAACACCCAGTTCTAGAGCGAGTACAAAGCTGTAATTCATCCAAACGGCTCTGTTCATATCATGAAGAGTGGGCTGTAATTTAACCACTGCACAACTGACCTTGGACCCTGGCAAGGGAAATGATACATGTTGGAGCAAGATATGATAGGGAGACATTGATCTGTAGGACTAACGGAGGGGACAAACTCTGCCCTGGGTAGAGCTCCTGTTTCAAGTCTCACATCTCAGAGAGGAGTTTGGTTTAAAGTGCAGAGACATGGAAGAGAGTATCATATATGCAGCACTTCCTAAGTGCTCTGATAGCACCAATGTGATAGCACGAAACCTGATAGCACCACAAAAGTAAGACAGGAAGCATTAAAATACAGTGAGCAAAATCCTAACCCTTACTGAAGGCAATGGAAGTCTTAGCCTTATGGCTTCAACAAGCTCAAGATTACACTTTGAATGTCTTGGATCCCTGACTACTTTTGACTCAAAAGGCTACATAACCTCAGATGTATACAAGAGCCAAGAGATAGGAAAAACCTCTTCTGCTCTCCACTCCATCCTTCACACAAAGGTTGTTCCAAATCCTGTTTCTGTACCAACCCTATCCAGTTTCATGGTCCTCTTAAAAAAAACCATTCAGTCTCATTATCTGATTGACTTGTAAAAACTGGAGAGAGATTAGGCCAAGCAATCCCTCAGTGAGCTCTACTGGATGAAATGATTTCTGGCTTCTCCCATCTCATGTAAATGGTTCTTGCTTAAAAATAACTATCTACTGCTGTTAGTAAGCTTCTATTTCATTAAGCTCAGAGAAAAATTAAGTTTCATAAAAGAAACAATATTATTCTGGGGAAAAGGGAGAGAGGATTGTTTTTTAAAATTAGAAAGAAGAGCAGTCCCTATTAGTTGCTCTAAAAAAATATGACTTGGAATGTTGGATATAATTGTACTGAGTTTTCTGCAGGAATTTCAGAGATGTCCATCCTCTGCTATCAGTTTTCATAAGCTTTTACAGCAAATCCTCTCTTTAAATTAAGCCTTTCATTTATGTGTGTCCCTCCAAGCCCACTCCACGGTGGGATAACTGTTGGGAATTGCAAACATCAGATGAAAGCCAAGATTAAAAGATTAAGTAATGTCTCTACCTTTGCTGAATTATTTTGCCAGAGGCCTTCCTTCATGGAGGTACCCATAGCCTTAGTCAATGTAATCACTTTGCAACTCTTGTCCTTTTCTTTAATGGTAGCAAGCCATCCAGTGGCTGGTGATTTAATATATTAAAGTAAAAAGTATTAATGAAAAATGTAAGGATGTCAAAATACGATAAAATGATTGGCTCCTTGAGATGACTCTTTCTGTTTGTTTTTTTAAGGTGGATGAGTGGATTACTTTGGTATCCAGTCTGTAGAATTAGTTTCAAGTCTTATAAGGTATGCTTTGGAATCCACCACATTGTAGCAACTCATGAAGTTCCAGTACTCAGACCTACTAGTCCATGATTTACATACAAATAGCTGTAATACTCTAAGAAGTAGCACAGGTTCATTAACTCTTCTGCTGCATCTTGTTTGCATAAAAGTCTCTGCAAGTCTGGCAACAGCGCTGATACCACCGCATGTCTTGGCACAGATTCTTCTCCCGGATCACCCTGCAGTACACTGTCCACTGGTCGCCTGTGCACTTGTACGTGAGAGCAGCTTTGGACAAGAAAAGAAAGGAGAAACTAGCAGATTAGCCAGAGAACAGCATTGCAGGTGTGATCAAAATCACTGCATATGAGGGAAGAAAGGGCCAATCTTGCTGTTAGCACTGGAGATCAGATGATGAACTTTCTACCAAAATATCAGGCTCTTGGAAATGCTCACTGCAAGGGTGCAGCTGGAAATGACTGGGGAGTGCAAGCCTCCTCACATTGTACCTATTTTGTCTCAGTGACAAATAGGCCTAGATGAACAAAATGCCTAAAGCATTGGCCTAGATTTAACACGGCACAGCAGTCAATGGGAAGCTGTGTGCTCCCAGGGAGAGTGCTTTGCTAAGGCACATTTTCAGTAGTGGCCATCATCCTCTCGGTGGAAAACATTTTTACAGAGGAGCAAAATCAAACCCAATTTGATGGATGTAAAGATAAATTAATAGGAAGTAAAAAATAATACTTCTTAGTGTAGTAAAAACAGTAGGACAACAATTAACTATTGGCGGGGGGAGTGGACAGCAGAAGCTCCCTCAGACTGACAAAAGGTTTGTGCAGGGGAGAAAGACACTGTTGCTGAATCTGTTGACAATATCATTAAAGGGTCATATGTGCTTTTATAAAAAAGTAATGGTAGCAAAACTGTACACTGGATAAAAATGCACACGTATAGTGGGTGCTTTTTACGGGATATGATTTATAAATTGTATGTAGCATTCTTACAAATTCTGTGATAATTGGAAAATCTTCTAAACGAATATTGTAGCCTCTGACCTTGGGAAAAAATGGTCTGATTAAAGAACATTAAAAGGTGCTGACCCAGCAGCATCTTGAGTCCCTTGTTCCTCATCTCTGCTGGATGAAACCAGGAAAGGGTCTTATCCTGTATTTAGCTGTGAGTCTCAGTGCCAAGCACCAGAAAACAATGGCAGCAAAACTGGTAGGAATGTTTCACTGAAGCTTTGCTCAGTTGGACAAGAAGCAAAAGTTTGACAGAATCTGACGAAATGAAGTTGCACTGTCCCAGAAAAAAAAGGAACATGAAGCCAATTTAAAAAAACGTTATTGTGCGAAAAAAATTGAGTGGAAGTCACCATCCTAAACAGCTGGAGGGTAGAGCTATTTCTGAGTCTGCCAGTAGTGGAGGAGCTTTTTGAGAGGGTTAGATCTGCAGCATTCCCCACTAGCTATGGTTCCAACCAGGCATAGAAAACTTGATGTAGCTGAACAAATTACACCTCTTGCAAGAACACCTGAGATAGACCTTATAAATCTGAGATAAGAGACTTTATATAATAGAAAGACACTGAGCCACAAACAAAGCTAGGACTGTAATATTTTAGAGGTCCAAGGTCCCTCATAGGTTGTGAAGTAAGACAGAAAGCATGTTGAGGAAGTGATGTGGGTCAGGTGCCCGAGGGACAGAATAAACCCCCTCCGAATGTGTCTCCACTGAGGGACACTGGACACAGATGTAAAAGTCAGGTGAGGTGAATTCCACACCTAGATACTTCTGAAAATGTTACCTGGGATGAAAAACATTCTGGAGTGGGGATAAGGCAGTGTGGGTTTTGTAGACTACTGGAAATTTTTTCTGGATAATTTCTTTTGGTGAGGTTTCCATTTCAGAAAACAGAAAATCTTTTTTAAAGATAATCAAATGCGAATTGTGTATAAGCAGGAAGAGCAAAACACTCAATGATATATCTTTCTGCTAATATCAAATATCATTGTTTCTGGCCCTGGTGATTCCAAGCCCGGTTGAGAAACAAAAGCATCCCAAATTACTTGCAGATTACTTTCAGCAGGAACTTGAGCCGCCTCAGTCTTCTAAACATGTGAGTTTTTTATTGCTTTGTCCTAAAATGTGAATTAGGATGGATTTCTTGTCTCATCAGTGTATCAAGGGCTTACTTCTCAAATGAAATGTTTTCCTTTCACTATGCTCTTAGTGCTAAAATATCTGGGAAGTACTCTCATATGTTCTTAAAAAAAAGAGGTTAGAAGCTCCTCAGTATGACTGCATTTGCAAGGATAAAATTTCCAATATTCTTTTAAACATCTGTTAAACTTTTGGGAAACAAATTTCAGTTCAGAAGCTTCAAGTCCAGTCCTAGTTTAAGTGTTATTTAATACTGGACAATGCTATTAGAAAATGGTTCTCTATTACTTAGCAGCTCTGCCTTTTCATGTGGCTTCTTAGAGGCTTCTTAGCCTACAAGACTAGCTCTGCTGAGAGGGTGGAGGCTGTTCTTTCTGGTAAGCTCTTAGCAGCATTGTTTACAACCCAGCCTCTTGTACTGAAAAGTAATGGGAGGCACGGATGAGGCTGTGTCAGTATAGCTGATGGCTCAGTTTAACTTCATCTTACTGGTGATGATGTGTGAAATGTAAAGAAACCAGCTTGGTTCTTGGAGCTGTGGCTGAACACACAGGGCTGAAGTTTGGAAAAATATATTTTTATCCCCTTATAAATGGAGCAAATATGATGTGGAAAATCATGGATTCCCACAATTTTGTATTAACAGAAGCATTCTTAACTAGAGACATTTCTTACATACAGTGTTAAGGTGTTTTGGGAGACAGATGGCTTATCACCATATTCTCATCTCAGCAAGGTACACAGGAGATGCACGGGGGGTGAAGAGAAGGACAGTGGCAGAAAATCAAAGGGTTCACGGAAAGAGGCTGGATGCTCTCTTGCCTCGCTGGGCGAATCAATTCATCAAACCACATTCTTGTGGCAGCAAATGAAAAGGAACATCCCCCCCCCTCCCCGTGATGCTCTACTTTTCAAGGTCATGTACTTTTCTTGGGGCATGGATGAATAAATTATCATACTTTACACTCACTGTAGCAAAAGCAGGGTGTTGAAGGTGTTTGTGATGGAGAAAGATATGCCTGTCAGCTCCCCCACCTCTGTGATTAGTCAGTCAATCACCCACCATTTGTGTGCTCCTGTTGGTCTCTCAGGTCTATCCACTGCTGAGCACTCCAGCTTAGGCAAAGTCTGAGGCAGGGATCAATGGATAAGAGAGGACCTATCCACACTAGACCTTCAGTCTAGAGCCTGACTGGGGGGGGGCCTTCTCCTAATTTCTGGCCCTGGGCAATCCTCTGAAGCCCCACTTTTATCACACTGGGCACACTGGGACCCTGGGCTTTGTCTGGTCCTTCACAGGTGGCATCTTTCCCCCAACACCTCTTCACTTACCAAGTCTGGGCGAGGTAATTGTGTTGACGTTTATCTTCTCATTGCAGACCTCTTGGTGGCACTGCCTGTAGGCCGCTGGCTTGGACAGGACAGGGCATTCATTGCCATGGCGCCCGGTGACTTTGTGCATACACTGGACCACGCGTGACTGGAGGCCTTTCCCACAGGTTGAGGAGCACTGGAGGAGAGAAGGCAGTGAGATATGGTCCAAGCAGAGTGGCTTCCAAATCGCATACACACATACACCAGAAAAATCACTGCCAGAGCTGAAGTGTGCAGCAGACTGGCAGCTCACTATGGTGCTAAGGACTCAACAACAGGGTCATTGTGTCAGCCAGGGACCCTTCATACAGCTGTTGCATTTGTCCATGACGATTTTGCAGCTTCAGGGAGTGCTATGAGCAGAGGAACTGTCCTGCCACAGGGAAGGAAGCTGTTGTCTTTCTGTCTGAACTTGCTCTGAGTCCATCTATGCTGACTGCCCCTGTGGATGCCCATGACATTCAAGCAGGCAGAGATGCAATTCCTTCCACCAGCCACAAAGAGGCAAAGTTGGAAAACGTATACTGCTTAATTATGGACGAGCAGCTTCCACCTCCCTCTCCATGAGGGACCCAGTAGTACTGGTTGTCTTGGTTTAAGAGCCCTCTCCAAGACTTGGATGGCCTAACAAGGCTTCCTCCACAGACAAGATGACCACTGCCAGGCACTGATATAAGATAAAACCAAGGATTACAGCAGAGGCAGGCAGCTCCTACTGCATGCCCAGACTTCTAGAGAAGCTCTGTTCCAGTATACGAGAGAACACATCAGGTATTCAAGTATTCACTCTCATCTATCCCTGCTAACCGTCTGGCACTTGTCTGTCCTCCTGGGAGCAACTGCAAATTGTACTCCACGAGTTTTGGCTTCTATTAGACAGGAGGCCCAGCCTGTTTATACGCTCTCTTTGTTGTCATACAGTTGGAGTCCCTACCCCTTCCTCCCTCTTCCTCTGGCCCAGTCACTTGTGATTTACAATGTCCTACTTGCACGCTGTTCAATTTTAATAAAGCAAACACAGTGAGCACAGTGAGGTGCACCAGCTGGAGTTAATAAAAGAACCTTGTATTTAAAATAAAGAAACAATGGGTTGCAGGACTTTGGTAACATTCCTATTTCTGCTAAAGCCACACACAAGCAAACGATGGGGGAGAGGAGGAGGTGGGAGAAAACTCGGGAGATATAATTAGGATGATGTCAAAAAGATCATGTTTTCTGTCCTCTGCTGTTTCTGACCAAAGTCAGAGCAATGGAGCACTCTCCCTCAAAAACACTATCGCCTCAAAGTGTTACTTCTTAAAAACAGCATGACAATCATTGAAGAAGCTCAAAAGATGAGCACCATTGGGCTGGACTGAAGTCCAAGTATGAAGGATGTGTATGCAGTGTGGATGCTTGTAAGGCTAGGATCCAGGGGCAAAAGAACACATGGAATATATGTAGACCTCCACCTCCCTCATCTATGGGGGAGAGCATAGCAAAGCTGTGGTCATTTTGTTCTGGAAGTATCACAAGAAACCCCCGCTGCTTCTCAAAGACCATCTGATACAAGAAGTATAGCTTTGTTCTGGGTAGAGCACAGGGAGCTTTTCCTTCCTGTGTGGATCACTAAAAGGCCTGAGAAAAAATGGCTTCAGATGAACAGGACCATGTAAAATAGGTCTGATGGAGTCCTGCTTCAGACAACCCAGTGCAGAAATACTTTTACACAATGTGAACAATTTATTTCTGGGTAGGAGGACTTGCAGGATCAGTGAAGCCTGTTGTCAAAAATAACATAGACTGTTTATCTAATTTTCTTCTTTAGTCACTCACATTAATGACTTTATTAAACAGGTTTCTTGTATTTGGTGTACTTACTGAATTTGTATTTGCTTTTCTATTAATTTTCCCCCTATATTTCACCTGCTCTTTATTCCTATTAGCCTATTTATTCCTAGTGCCTTTCTCTAGGACTGAATTTCTCCATTCAGAACAATCTCTGTCTCAGATCCCTTCTGGACTTTGCCATTAAGCCATCCTGGTGTGCAGCTTACCTCTGTGTTTCCAGCTATGCAGCCCCCTCCACGACCTGATTATTGTATTCTGAAGGTAGCAGTTGTACTATATTAAAATTTTACATATATTTCGGAACTTCTTTTTTTTTAAAATAAATAATTGTTGGGTTTTTTTCCCTTTACATCCTTCTTATTTCAATTTATGGTCAACACACTAGTTTACGACAGATTTTTTTGCACTTAGATTTTCAAATGTTGAATTTACATCAAAATTTGGTCACTGCCTATTAATACCTCAACCATGGTTATGGTATTTAGGATGGTGCTGAATGAGCCCTTCCTTTGTATGCCCTACAGTGAGCTATTCCAAAAAGCAATCATTTAAGTCCTTTATTTAAACCCCCTTCATAACTTGAGCTTCTGCAGTGAGACCTAGGTATTACATTAGTCTTGGGTGTCCCTCTGCTCTTCCCCAGCACTATGTGCCTTCAGTGATTTCTACCAGTCTTGAGGCCAGTCAGGCATGGCCATTACATTTGGATTTAAAGTTAACAATTTTTATCCTGATAAATGCAACTATTAGGCCCTTCCACTTCACTAGTCATATGCAACCTCTAATCCTCAGGATTTCAATGGCACTTTCAGTCTTCAGAGTGGTTTACTAATCTTAATCCTCACAAAATCCTTTGCAAGGGGAGTGAATTGTACATCCATTTTACAAACAGAATAGCTGTTACCACTCAGGCATAAAATAACCCATCCAGGCCGTGGGGTTCCTTCATGTGATTGTAACATAGTAAGTCTGAAACCTCTGTCTCTGGCTTTTAGGCACTCCCTGTGCTTATGAATGCTCTTAATGGGGGGCTGTGGGGGGGGCAGGGGGCACGGAAAGAAAGAAAGAAAGAAAAAAGCATTTTTCTCATAAGGTGAATAAGGTTTTCAGATACCAACATACAAACACTCACCTACCTTTGTCTGTGTTTCTGTCTCTGCATTTGTTAACCAGCAAGGAGGGCAAGCAATGAAACTTTTTCCACAGACACTGCCAACTCCAATCCTTAGACAAATAACAGCAGAGTTTTTGCCCGAAGCAGTTTTATTCCTTCTCCTGGGAGACTGGGATCATCACCTATGCTATGCAATTAGTTTTTCACAGCCAGGAAGACAGATTTTAACATCTTTCTTGAACTCTTTTGGGCTTGGCAGCTAAAGGAAGGTTGGACATCTGGCTTATTTTAAGACGAAATTTTCAACTCTGTACTTGGATAGTCTCTTTCCTAGGAATTTCAATAGGAAATAGGAATAGATACAAAATACATACAAAGGGGGAATTGTTACTCATGCTGCACTATGAAAAGAGGACATCATTAAAAGAGGCATAAAAATCAAACTCCAACTGAACAGCAAATTCCCATAAATACCTTCCCTCCTACTCTGGACAGCTAAATGCATTGCTACAGTCTCTCTGTTCCCAAATACTTACAGAGCAAGTGAGCATATCCACAGAACAGTTTTCAGGGCTAGATTCACTCTGTGCCCTCTGATACAGGATGCTCAGACTTGGACACAGGTCATGAGGAGTTTGAGTAAGGAAACGTGTTGTGACCTTCTGGCAAACAAGAATTTCCAGGCAGCCAACAGCTGCCTGAGAGAGCGTATCGCTTGTGGCAGTGTGTGCCCTGGGCTGCAGGGGTAAAAGTAGCATTACAGCCCAGCACCTGATCCAGCTTCTGTAGAGCTGGTACAGTTCCACTGTGCAGAACGCTGGGAGGCTCCAGTGCTGCACAGTGTAACTGCGCTGATCCTATTTAAAATGCGGTTGATTGGTCACTGGACTTCTTGGGCAAATATTGAGTTCTAACACTGGTAGTAACAAATATACTGTCAAAATTGGAAAAGCCTTTACAAGTGTTGGTGTAACTCTCAAGAAACACACATGTTTTGATGTATGATGGAGTAAAGTGATCTGTGAATGTGGAGGACTGGTTTTGGAACCTGGTTCGGAGGTGTGTGGATCTCTGCCTGCCACCTGAGCTACTATGCAAGTTCTGAGAGAAAACCCACAAGCAACTTTCCTATTCTAGGAAGCTGGGGACTTCGACAAGTGGTTGAATAGAGATGCTGGTGTCAAACAAAGAAGTGGTTTTTTCCTTCCACCAGGCATTGCCAGTGATACCACTATCAGAAAAATGCATATGCAAAATTCATGTAGTTTAACCATAATGCACTAAACTGACAATATAGCCATTGTAAATTGGAAATCCACCCACATGCAAGGATCAAAGAATTGTTCAGCACTGTAAAAAAGAGGGGGTTAATGAACAGTTACAAAAAGCAAACCTAATGAGAGCCCTTGTAACTCCGAGTTCAAACACTGCTTGAGAAGGCAAAAGGAATACAAAAATGCCTCCATTGACATTCTTTGGCAGTAACATGCAAGCCAGTGGGGATATCCAGAAGGAAATAAACTCACAAATTGTCAAGGCAGCAGCTGCATTCATCAGCTTAAAGAAGATTTACTCACTGAAAAACTCCAACCTTAAGACCAAGCTATGATTTTTCAACTGGAATGCTATTTCCACCTTAGGATACTGATACGAAAGCTTGAAATCTACCAAAGGTGCTGACAGATGTCTAATTGCTTTGAAAGCAAATGCCCTCAGGAGAATATTAGGTATTAAAATAGAATGAATTTACAGTAAGTGCTGAGATCAGTCAGGGACTTCAAATCCTGATCTGCAAAAGATATCCAGAGAAAGACAGAGGAATAAGAATGAATGAAGCCAGGGCAGGGCTGCTGTTGGGCAGCTGGAGGAATGCATAAGACAGACCAGTCCAAAGAATCCCTATGTTGAGGCTTAATGGGGACAGAAAAAGGTACAGGTTTACCACTACAGAGGACAGGCTGTGATCTGTTCAGGACTGAATGGGATAATGAAGCATTGCTTATGGCTTAGCTGAGGGCTGCTGACTAGGCAGGGATGCATTCAGACCACACGTCACCTTTAAAAATGTCACTTTTCTACCCTCCAAGAGATAGATGTTTGTCTTTTTTGTAAGAGACTTGTTTTTTCTAGCAGAAAGGTCATAGCATCCCTTCAGCCAATCCTGAACGTACTCCAATATTAGAAGGCTGATCTGTTGGAGGGAGATATAGTTCAAGATGACTGTTATAACTAAGCTGAAGGCAAGATTTTTTTTTCTTTATTAATCAGATTGCAGTCATCTGATGTTTAAAAATACTGGTTTGTCCCCAATTTGCTGAAAGTTGCTGAAGCCAAGGATAACACTATGGCTAAAGCTCCAATATTCAGAGATAGAGTTGTGCTTTACTGACTTCAGAGTTCAAGTATTTCAAGGCGCTAGGATAGGGTAGAGTGTTTTTCTCCCCAGGGGTCTTATTTCTTGCCTCTATGAAAGTCAGAAAGAAAGCAAGACAAATTCCTATTAATAACATTCTAACAGAGCATCAGAGATGAATGACAAATGTCCTGTAATTGCTCCATTCCTGAGACCTTAATAGCATACATGTGTGTGCTCTGAAAGTCAGTGCTCCGCACACCCTAACATCAGGCTTTTTATGAGTATCACTAATTTAAACTCTATAGTTATAGCTGAAAAGCAGCATGCAATATGCTTTCATAAACACCAGGTCAACTTTGACCATGGCATCATGCTAAAGAAAGAAATCTCTGTCTTTTCACTGATAAGATCTAATTAGCCCAAAGCAAAATGTAAGCTGTTTTTCAAGCTTCCTTGTTCTTTTCTTTTCTTTCTTTCTTTCTTTTTTTTCTTTTTTCTTCTTTTTGAACCCCAGATCTGTAAAGAGAACATATCTGGTCTCGCTTACAACCATCTTTCATTTGGAAACTTTTGTGAAATGACTGATTTGTTTAATTTAGTCAAGAAAAAATGCATACCCTTCAGTATGGGAAGAAACAATAAATTATAGCAGAAAATGCTCATGGCTGATGTGACAGTATCTTAGAAGGAAAAGAGAGAAGCAATCTTTGCAAACTGCCTACAGCTGTGCTTTCAAACTGCATGACCCTAAGGAACAAGACCTGACCAGTACATCCAGCATGTCTCACTGCATAATTAAGCTTGGCTTTGCTATTCTGAAAAGTTCCATTGTGTACAGAGAGTTCAGAGATTAAGAGCTGAATGCATGAATATTCTGGATAGTGACAGTGCCCCTAAGTACTTGTGCAATGCAGCCCAGGTGCATGCTAATGAGGAAATGTCATTTAATTCATTATACCAATCAGGCAGGATTTACTTCTCACAAGCTTTCAAACTGGATTTCAAGAACAGGATCAAGCACAGATGTGAAAAGATATGGTATTGCCTATAGAGTACCATATTCTAGCATGCCACCTATAGCGCGTGTGCAATGTTTTGACCTGTGGCAGGTACCAAGTGGAAATATTCCATAGCTTATTCCACCTGAAAAACTGCAAGGAAATGATGCTGAAAAAAACCTTATGTAAAAGGCATAATCAAGCTAATTTTAAGTAAATTAGATCGTAATGGACAACTATGTAACCATGGGATCACATAACTCACCTCAGGCTGACTGCTTGACAATTTACACTGCTTCTACAGCAGTGTGTGCTACTTATGCTGAGCAATGTTTTTATGGGCTACGTGAGCTATAGTCCTACACTGACTACTGTTGCAGTTGTTAACCTGAAAGAATATCTTGGGAACGGAAGCTCCACTGAACACGTATTTTAGTTCTTCATCAGTTAATGATCAATGCTACCTAAATGCAATTTATTTAAAAAAGTAATTAAACTAAGGACTCCATTAGGATTACTTAACTTCACGAAGAGGCTGCTCATCTCTGTCATCTCAGTCCTGCCTAAGCATTCTCCAGGCAAGGAGCTACTCGGCTTTGAAATGTATGATGCTGAACTAACACTGAATTTCACCTCTTTGCAGAGTCAGACAAGGGATCACCAGCAGGCTGATACTAATTGTTCTTTAAAGATGTTCTGGAAGATTGTCACCTTAATGCCTCCGTAGTCATCATAAATCTCAAAAGGCTATTGAAAAGACTGCAAAATTATAGCAGTCCCTGCCAGTGATACATATTGCGTGCTGTAAGGATTCAAGGGGCAAAACCCTCTTCAGATGAGCAGTACAAACTTTAAATGGTGAATTACCTACTGTTCATATTTTTAAAAACATGATCCTAGACACTGTAACATCTCAGAGTAACTCAGAGAAAATGAATGCCAATATTTGAACAGGCTTGTCTTTCATGCTTTCTTCTTTTTCACATTAAAAAAAGAGTAAAAAAGTCACGATGGAATTCTATTTCCAATCCACTGATCTTGGTGGGAGGCTTTAATTCTCCTTCAAAAAAAATGCACTTAATGAACTAGGCTTTTAAATAAAAAGTATCAAAAAGGAAAAGTTATTCTTCCAATTAATAGGATCACTGGAGGCTGCATTGGAACATGAGACAATAACACTGTGACAGAACGTGCTCCACTTCAAACAAAACTCTGATGAATATGGTCTTTTTGTAGTACATTCTCCTTCACTAAGGAACCATCAAAATAATTTGTACTATGGATGTTCCCAGAAACTCCAGCAGAGATGAGCTGTGCAAATAAGGAGCAGTCATTGCCTCAAAGGCACGAGCAGGGCTTGGTTTCTGTAGCTTACAGTCCCCAGGGAAATGACATAGCCAGCCCAGCATTGTAGTCGGCATCTCTTCACTTGCCATGCCTAGGTTTCTAACTACAGCTGCATCGACTGGGGCTGGCAGTTAGCGCAAGTCTAGATAGAGGCTCAACCTTGGTTTAGTGCCATTATACAATATTTACATCTCTGACCTAAAGACGTTTCACAGATCGGGGGACAGAGAAACCAAGACCAAAAGGGGTGGGATTCATCTTACTAAACTAGCTCTGTTTATGTTCTCTTTGCAGTTAGCAGAGAGACATCACGGCTTCAAAGGGCAATTCAGCCTTTACTAAGAAAAGGAGATAAAACTACTACCTGGAGCTGCCTGTCTTGCAATGACTAAATAGAGCCTAACAACTAGCTCAAACACAGCACCTAACTGTCAGATGGCTAGGACTCAGTGATGTGAATTCAATTAAGTGATGGACCCATGATCATACAGAAGTCTGTAGTTAATAATACGAGCTGAACTCATATGAACTTTCCTTTCTTTCCTAAACTGCATATTTCCAGTGGAGGTATGAAAACTATATTTCTAAGTTTGTCCACAACAGAGCAATCAGTTCTACTTGGTGGTACAAGGCAGTAGAAGGACCTTGGGCTGGGCTTTAAGCAGCCAAGGTGACAGATTTGTGAAATGGCAGCAGGAACACAGAGATGTCTCCCCTCATGTCTCCTTGTGGAATAAAATCATAAAGGGAACAGAGAAAACTCCAGCACACCCTGCACTGACAGTGAAGATGACAAAAAAAATAACCAATAGCCTTGGAGCTCTGTCATATGTAAACTGCAAGCCATGTGCCAGAATTCTTCATTTTATGCTGAAATCCTTAGCTCACTGAAGTCACTGGGAGTTGGCCATTGATTTTGGTGCATCAGTGATTTGGCCCATAGTACTATAAACAAAATTGATTTCACTGCAGCAGAAGAGAGGAGTGGTTTCTCCTTTTTACAACAAACACTAGCTTTCTCTCACACAGAGATCTATTCTATTCCATGCACTTTCTCAATGGAGGTTAAACTAAAAGTGACGGTTTTAACTCATCACAACTCAAAAGGGTACCATTCTACTTCAGAAATGCAGAGCAATGGCTTTCCATCTTCCTTTCTAAAGGGCTGCATGAAATTTTTACTAGGATACTGGCAACAACTTTCCCAAATTGAGGAGTGTCCCTGGCTGATATAACCAATTTGGGGCCATTTGTTCTCATCCTCTGCAGCGTGGGGTATTTTGAGATAAGCTGTTGGCAAGAAAGGCTGTGGTTTGCACATCAGTGATCACGCGCCAGAGGAACAAACCATGGGGAACCACAACTAGCAGTACAAATTAGAGCAGTCCATAGGGGCAGTAGTTAGGTTTAGGACACTGTGATACTCTGGCTCCTGGTCATGCCTAGGACCAAATAAGCAGAGGGTTTGAATACTGAAGCTTGTTGGGTCTTCTACTGTCACATCCAGCTGTATCACTTTCTGGAGAACAACTGATTTGCAACAGTGAGGCCTGTAGACAATCTTCTAACATCAGTTCCTAGGTATGGTGCTGAATGCACACGAGCAGCCATAAATCCTGAAGCTGTTTGCTGAGCCAAAGTGAGTAAGCAGCACAAAAGGGTCTGTCAGTTGCGATGTGTGACTGCAGTTTTAAGCCACCATTCCTCCCACGGAGTTTTCTCTCAATTCAACAGGAAAAGTTATTTTATCCAAGGTAGAAGAAGATTAACTTGGTTATGACCTTTATGAAGAATTAACAAGTTGTCCATAGTTTATCATAAACAGACAGCAGGTCAAGCCATGCATTTGTAATGAATGTTAGAACAAAGGACAGTTTTCTTCTATATTTATACCAGCTTTGAATATACCTCTCAAACCACAGCTGTCCTTGATTTACTCTTCTTATCATGTAATATGAATTAATCATTAAAAGTGAGGCATATAGAGGATTTTGTTGATGTTCACAAACATTTGGAACTCAGTAAACATGCCTTCCTGGTACTGAAAGATTGTAGAGTGTTTTTTGGAAAAAAAACCAAACCCAAACCAAACTCAAAACCCAAACCCCAACATGTTTTTTGGTATACTGCAAGGCTAGGGGTTTTATCTCTTACAGAATACAACCTACTATAATCCTGCCAAAACAATTAATTTGCAATTACAAAATCCTTGTTACCACCCATTGTGATGAATGACTGCTGATCTTTGGTATGAAACACCTCAATGTCTGGCACAAACCCAGTATTTTTGTTATAGGAAATTAGATTTTTTTCCTCCCTATTGTTAATATTCTCCTGGGATGAGAACCCATAGCCAGCATTTCATAGGCTGAGCAACATACTGTAAAGAAATTGGCAACTCTTGATGTCCAGGGAGGGCAGGTGGCTATAGGTAATTTTTCAGATGTGCTTTATCACTACTGACGCTATTTGGCAACAAGAATATTGTTTAACATCACACTTTGCCAAGCTGATCCTTACTAGTGCTTTCCAGTTTCTGGATGTACAATCTTTCTGAATTCATGAAAGTTGTACCAGGTGGTTATATAAGATGTAAAGTGGTAGAAAAAGATTTCTCCTCTACTTTCTCTCCTAGTTGAAACCCAGCTTGACATGTCATATATTTCTGTTTTCACCTGAGAGCATGAATCTGTGATGGTTCCTACAGAAGACCCAAAGATCTTGCACTGTCTGTCAGGTCAGATGCTGATCTGCATGGCATTGGCATAAGCCTGCATTAACTTAACTGCTCAATTAATCTGGATTTACACTAATGTAAGAGAGACTGATATCTAACCCACTGTGCTGAGTGAGATCCTTGGCTTGTGGCCAATGGGGAAGAATGAAGGACAGTTACCCTGGATTTACATTGGGTTATCCGAGATTAATATAGGCCTTAGAATTTACAGAGCACCTACTGTAACTGTGAAGAAAAAATATGGCAAAGCCAATATATTACAAGGCTTCTATGTATCTTTCTTCTTCTAAAAATCTTTTCATTGGGCTATGTAATATAATAGGTTAACGAGCTAACTGTTGCCTGAGGGACAGAAGTTGCATATTTAAACTTATACCCACAAAGCTGAAAATGCACCCTTGTGAATTTCAGCACTAATGATGGAGCTAGTGTATCTTGCCTGTAATTCTACCTTCCTTGATATAATACCAGTTAAAAGGAGAACAGTCAAAAAAATGAAACTGGGAACCTTGAACCATTCTGTGCTATTGGCTCGAAATACAGCACTTCAGTCACAGGACAGAAATAGACTATGTTGAGGCACATAAAATAGTGAAACAATTAAGTAAAACTGGAAATGGAGAAAAATCCATAAAAATCTTGCAGAGAATTGCTCCTGCTATATAATCTTGCCTCTTCAGTTATACCCTAGAAGAGTCCAAAAGCCAACAAGAGAAAAGGAACTCAAAAAATACAGCCTTGGCCTGTACCTATGCACCTGAATGCATTCCCTGCTACATTATTACTAGAGCAGAAGGGGAGAGAGCTTAGGACATTGGGGGAGCCTTGGGTAGCTAAAAAGTAGTCCCTAGTGCTGTTCACCTTCTAGCACAACTGATCTTTGTCACCACCATAGCTAGCCAATACATTAAGCCTGTATATCCCTGCAGCAGGCCAGCAGTGCACCCCCACAGCATTTGGGACATACGTTTTCAACCACATGAGTCAAGGTAGACTTCTACACAAAGTCAGAGTCCTGCAGCTGTTCCCTTCAAGTGCAGCCTAGAGCACGCGAACAGTACAGACTCAGGCTGTGAGTCCTGCTAAGCTTTCCAGAGAGCCACATACATAAAGACACATTCTGTTCACTAGCTGCCCACATTCTTCACAGGAATGTAATCCTTGACATAAAGTTTGTCAGCGAAGTACAATTCATCATGAAAGAATGAACTACTGTCTTGCTGAAGCATCAAGAGGCATATTTTCAGCAGTCTAGGAGTCTGAGGCAAGTGTTGGGAAACTGAACAACTTATATTTGTTCTTTTGACTAGCACAACTACAACAAAAATGTAAAAATGCTTCGAGTGCTGGAACATTTAACAGCTCAGATTTCAAACAAGGAGGAACTATTTCAAAGTAGAAAGAGTGTATGAGATATTTGTTTCTTTAACTGAATGCAAACTGGATGTGGAATTTCCTTTTGGAAGAAACGATTGAATGGGAGATGGCTTGGATTCCCATTTGTATATTGCATCATATATTAAAAAGGATGTTATAATGAACTGCAATTCTGAAGAATCCAGGCGACAATAAAAAAATGATTTCAGGATAATACCTTCAGTGGGTCTCTTACTGTGCAATCTATCTTTCAACTAGGTTCAAAGACTCTTGGGCCAGTAACAGTTTAGTTATGTAACTCATAATGCTGCATTGGTGTTAAATGCTAAAAATTATTATATCCCTTTAAGATAAGGGGTTTAAAAGAGAAGTTGCAGTAGTACAGAGAAGCTGCAAGTTTAATAGCTGTGGTAATGGAGGTTACACATGGTTCGAAGTAACAGAACAATACTCTGTCTTTAGAATTACGGTACACAGTCTGTTAATCTCAAGCACTGGACTAACAAAGGTAACCTCAAAGACATTTAAAATAACTTTACAGACCTGGCCCTATGTGTTTGCAAAGTGAACTAGATATATCAGTTCCTCATGCAACACTTGAAGTATGCTGCACGTACACTGGGAATACACAAATTTCACAGCCAAGACTGCTTGCTGAATCTGCTAAATTAGCTCCAAATGCTTTCCACAGCTATAATACGCAGTAAGGACCATCTGCAAATAAACCTGACAGAAAATGGAATAAAATTCCTCTTCTTCAGAGCATGGACAGGCAATGGCTGCAGAGCCATTACTAAGGCCAGTGGACAAGGTATTGGCTGGTACGTGCAGGCTGAAGATCAGCATGGCCATGCCTCCAGCCCTCACCTCTTCTGCACAGAAGTGGATCCAGGGTCTGAGAACATAAAACCATAACCTGCCTGGCATAGATTTGGAGATTTTACTGCTGCCCACTCCCCACTCTTGCACCTTCTGAATGCAACAGGATCCAAGATCTGATATAGGATAACCATAGTCATTGCTGTCAGACACAAGGTGAGTTATTTATATAGGGCTGGGAGTTCCTTAGGGAAGTGATCTGTCTTCTCATGCAGAGTCCATGTATTCATGTATAAAAATAACAGTCTGTCATTACCACCCAAATGGCCTGTTCTATTTACAAGTTGTATCTGGACTTGACTTTTTAATGCCGTTTTGCCTCTTTCTTACATGGCTTCCTGGTATCTTCAAACGATCTTGGTTTGGGAAATTGAGGATTGGAGGCCAAGTCACCACGCAAGCTGTTTGCACATAAAGCATCAAAGCCCCTTATTTTAATCTGTGATAATTACTACTGTTAGTTAAATCTTGCTTCCCTGATGACTCTTAACAATAAGTAACAAATGGACAAGGCATTAATTGCAAAAATTTGTTGCTTGTTCTGAGATCGATTTGTAGTAATAGAAAAAGTTTCCATCTTAGTCAGCACAAAGCGCTCTCACAGCCATTTTTATAGCACCGGGAACAAATGTTTTACAATGGAATTTTGCCCTGGAAGTATGAATTTTAAAGAGTTCACTATAATCTAACTGCCACAGACTCTGTGTTTCTCCTTAAAGGAGGTTTTAAGCTGGACAACACCAAGGAGGAGTTGTTGATAGCTGTAAAAGCTCTCCTCCTAAGTCTAAGCCCTGCATTAAAGCTTCTGGATCCTTATGATGAAAATCCTTTGCTCAGGATTTGCGAAGAATTGAATTCCACACCAAACATTTCAGCTATCTGGGTTTCTGGGACAATACATTTTCTTCAAAGAATTGTATCTACCCATATCCTTTTCTAGCAATCCAGTAGTGTCTTCTGTTTACCCCTCTACTCAGAGAATAAGAACCTAATTGTGCGACCTAAGTGTCCAGTCAGAATTAACCAATATGTCTAGAATTTTAAATGCTCATTATAAACCAAATCTAAGTCCAAGAACATCCTGCTGGACTCACACAGGGTGAAATTCCTGGGAAGCAGAGAGTTGGCACAAGCTCTCTGCAGACAGAAGCAGGCCACATATGCAGCACATAAGCTTTTCTGACCTTCTGCACAGGGAGGACCCTGATCCTGAGTTAAGAATTGCAAATAACAAGTGATTTTGCACTGATCCTGTCCTGCTCACATGCAGACAGTAAATCCATCAACAACACTATTTACTGTGACCAATGTATGATTGCAGCCTTTCTAGCAGTGAGCCAATATCTTTATCAGATTGGAACCATTCATACAATACTGAACTTTCAATCCATATAATGTGATTACACAATTATTTCATATTCCTCCCTATAAAGAGAATCCGGGTCAATTTGCATGCCAAAATGTTTTAAAATTCCACAAATAAATAAATAATGTTATTTCACCTGTTAACACATGGGAACTGTTTGTTTTGGCCAGCTTGCATGGACTCTGTGTGCCAGGTTATGAATAAAATAAAGTTCAATACTCTAAACATTCTGTGATACAAATTCCTGGCTCAGCACAAATACAGACTTTTTGTATGTGGCAGGTTCTTAATGCATTTTCCAGCACTGACACCATTAAATTCATGTATCTATGACAGAGTATATCTATAAATATTTGTAATTCCTAATCACAATGTAAAAAAAAAGTGATTGCAGATAAGCCAATTTGCCCATCATGGCCCTCTATTTCAGTGGATTGTGCTTGTTGGAGTTTGGGTTTTTGGAAAGCAAAATGCAACTACTGAATCCCAGTGGTTTCTGCACATGCCGTACATTCCAGAACACAAAGTAGACTTTCTGTTTAAAGAACAGTACAGTTACAAAGATAAGATAAAACCAAACTGGAATATAATATTCCTGGGAAATTTTAGTTCTTTATGCAAACATGAAGTCAGTAATGTAAAGGATGCTTTATGAACAACACTGGCAAAGGCTGAGTTTCTCACACTGCCAGGCCTCCTCCCCAAGCAAAACTACCTATTCTTTAAGATCAGAATGTAAATACAGAGCAGACTCTGCTCTGGTTTAATCTACTGCATTCAGGAATTAATTCCACTGATGTCACTGGAGAAACTAAGTTCAGACAGGCCTAAGTGGAGGTAAAATCCAGCCCTGAGGAAGGGACTGATGGTTTCGGCTCTGCCTTTAAATTCATGGCTTTCTTTCATTTCAGGTGGTTGGAATAAGTCTAGGACTGGACTATGATGTGTAGGTCCCAGACTAGCATGAAATTCAGCGGCACAGCTCTAGTCTTGCATCTGTGGTAATAAAATAGTGTACCATCTGACTCTGCATGCAGGACCTGCATGAGGCAGAGGAATAGAATTCAGCTGTGAGTGCTCTCAGTTAACCTCTGTTTCTGTGTGAGTCTGCTAGGGCTTCCTCCCAGTAGTATTCAGTTTAACAACAGTTCTGCCAAACCTTCAGATTTATCACCTGTGGGATAAGAAGACTAAGGTCCAGCTCTCTTCTCAGCTCCATACTGATGCTTTGAGGGAGACAAAACTCTCACCACAGCCCCCTTGTGAGATTTCCCTTTTTCTCAGTGACTAGCTTCCTAACCCAAAGTGCAAATTTTTAACACATATTTACACTCAAGGAAACCAACTTTCTGCTATTTTCTTTTTAGCTTGCCCAGGCTGGGCATGGGACACATCCTTAGTTCCCTGCACTCCTGGAAGATACTGCTAATGAACTCTTTTCTGTAGAATTCAGTCTGCTAGCCAGAACTGTTCAGAGTTTGCTTTTTGAAACATGGAAAGCAGTTTCAGCATTGTTTATAAAGTAGCTTTTTGACAAGAGTCCACCTGTGGTGGGAATCTTGTGTAGGTTTTGCCTTTGGATGGTTAAGCTGTCAATTAATACTCATTTCTATCCTGTTTGGAATACACTTCTCTAAAACTTGCTGGGTCATATCCATAAGCCTGTGTTGCAATGTTTGGGATATAAATGGCATAAGGGGAAAGTTTAAATCCCAGCAAAACCTCCAATAAAAACCAGTTAAACCGTTCCTTTCCAAATATTTAAAGTGCAAATTAACGGACACAGCACACGGAAGCATAGCATTCTGAACACCTTTGCACTCAGAAAGAAAATACCATGTAGTGTTCACTGTTACCTTAGACCAATCGCCTGTTTTCCATTCGTAACAGCCTGTGTGATCCTCACACTCTTCCTCATCTCTTGGCCTGGTGGCTGCATCACATTTTCCTTGAGAATTTGTGCATGTCACTGTTCTTTTCTGAATCCCCTTGCCACAGTCTGCCGAGCACTGCAAAAAACCAGGTATTTGTTTTCTGTTACATGATGCCTAGAAATGATAACTTTTATCTTAGTAACATAGCTAAAAGGAAAAGCTGGTTTTATGAACACAGAGGAAAACAGATAACCCGTAAGATTTTCTCCCAATAATCTAAGTCCATCTCAAACATAAAAGAGTAATTTGAAAAGCATTATATCTGCTTGTAAAGTATTTTACTTACGAAAAATGGTAATTCTGAAAATCAGCTTTCTTTGAAAAATATCAGCTGGCATTTTCCTAGAATTGGTGTTACAGATGAAAAAAACACTAAATCTTGTGTTTAAGACCTCATCATTCATACTGAAAAGAGACACACTGAGATTTACAACACACAACTGCCACATACCTTGATGTATCATGGGAGTAAAACGATGGTGATAAATGCATTTTTAAATCACACTAGCATGAGACCACTGTTACAAACACATTTCTGCAGTAAAGTTTGTACATACCATGGCAGAGTTCTCACACGTGTTCTCATGTGAAACACATACATGACCTTCACTCTTTGATTTGCCATCTGGTCATCCCTACATTAGTTCTGAAGAACTTCAAATGTACAAAGGGGATAGCTCAGGAGAGGCACTATTCAGTGAGCCACAGTGTTGTGATCAGCTTCCAACCATGGCCAGCAAGCTAGCCACAGACATCAGCAGGGATGAAAGACAGACTTCTCAACACCAAAGGCATCAGCAGGGACTGTTTGAAGTCCTCTGAGAAAGCAGCAGGCTACCAAAGCTGCTAGAATCAGTTGCTGAACGAAGACTTAATTCAAACATTTGGGCACTCTAACAAACTTTCATGCAAGTGAGCACAAATTATCCACAAATGTTTTTGTGCCTGGGCACTATGAAGGTAGCTTCTAAAGAGCAGGGATATCTGGTCACCCATTTGTTATCTCTGCTCAATGGTTGGCTGGAAATTCTGTTTTACTGAAGAATTTGTCTTGATCTCATTGACTGTACGAGGTGGGAAAAGGACACTGGCATGAACTGAAACAGAATTTGGTATAAATAACCAGTTCGGTAATAGAGTAACAGATCTGCTGATGCTGTCACAGCCATCTAAGTGCATGCCACTACACAACAGCATAGCTAGTCTCTCTGCTCTTCATTTTCATGCCACTGCAGTCGTTAAGAGTGAGAAATTTTCTTGAAGAGCCACTGGGGACAGGTGGGTGGAAAAATGATATATGTACCAACTGAGATAAAAACTAACCTCCTCTAGCATGTCAAGTTCTCCCCTTCAGGGGATCAGCATGGAAAAGACAGTTGGTTTGACACTGAATAAATAGTGAAGATATGAGATATTCTGTGAGGTCTTTTGAACATATTCCAAGAAGCTTCTCCATCCAGGGGGTCTATGCTGGAAACAAGCGTCAGCTTGATATAAATTACATCAAATGGACAAATCTCAGCATGCCTGTCTAACCGTCTTAAAAACACAATCCAGGCAGTGCTGACCTGCTGGCCTTGTTAAGGACATGAATGACAAGCGTTTATGAGCTGGCAAGCAAACAGACATGCCTTTAAATACTTCAGAGCACTACAAAGTGACTTCTTGAAAATCTGGGAAACCTTCCACTTAATTTACTATGTGCTGCTCATGGCATGACCTCCTTACGGATGTAACATCTTTGTAACAAGCACAATTGTATAGTTCTGCTAGATACGGGGATTAATTCTTCCAGGCTTTGCAGAATTTCAGAAACTGCTTTGCTGGACTCCTCAGAGCGCAAGACTTGCCAGACATCCCAGGCTGGAGCTCCCTAAATGGCACCTTAAAGCCATGAATTTGCCCCAAGTTGTATAGACTTTCCCAAATTATATATAATTTTCCTCCATCCTCAGGGTGGACTCCTCAGGGTTGCACTTGTTCATCTCAAACTACAAAGCACAATATATAAAATCTTTCAAATGGTCCAATTTAGTCAAAGTAAATCAAACTGAAGTGGGAGTATTTTTCACAGTGGGAGAAATCTCTAGGTGGGTTTTACAAGCAAGTCTGGGAAAAACACCAACTGTTTGTTCTTCCCACAAGCTTTTAAGTCATTCACAGATTAATACTGCATATACTTTCCTAGACAAAACAGCATTTGCAAAAGGTTTCCAACGGATCTTTGGTGGTCACATATAAATCACCCTCTTCAAGAGTTTTTTCTTTCCTCAAGTCCTCTGTTTTCATGAAGAATTTCTTAAAATACAGATTTTACAGAAATTCCACAACAGAGCAGTCTACAAATTAATATGCGCAGTCCCTGAGTGTCCAGCTGAGGTCATAAGGTCTTATTTTATTAACAAATTACTTAGTCAAATCAAGAGAGGTTTTGTAAAGGAGCAGCACAACTTTGCAGTTAAGACACAGCTCCTTTATTTGAAGGAAATCCATATTTTTTCCTACTCTAGTTCCCTAACAGTAGAAACATTCACCTTTTTCTGACAGTCTCTATTTTTGTCATTAAAAATGGGTTCAGCAGTACTTTGTCCAAAACAATCTCAAGTGTTTGGCAATAAAAGGGGAACGTAATTTTTTCCATAATGAAGATTGCATTGGAATTTGCTTTGAAAACACACGTTTTTGATTGGGGACCAGACATCAATGTGGTCAACTGTTTTTTGTTGTATAACCAAAAAGTTCAAAAACATACGTGAGAAAATTGATTTATAAAATGATACCACTACTGTGATATTTACTCCACAACATCAGATTAAAATTTTAAGGATTAAAGTGATTACCACTAAAGAAAGTCCTAGTTATGAGAAGTGTTCAAACTGGCAGAGCATCAAATGTGTCCCGGAGTCAACTGTGCTACATAATAGCAGAAATGTGCCAGAACAAGAATGAATTTAAAATCATGAGTGGGCAATTACAGACACGACAAAAGGTAAATAAATTTAACAAAGGAAAAGTAAACCAGTTATTGAAAAAATGATCTAAAAATATTATGTATTTGCAAATGAGTTACGTGGTCACAAATACAGAAGATTTCCACTCTGGAAAAAGTCTTCTCTAACTTGACTTACTCCATTTCATAAAAAGGAGAGAGAACCTAGGACTGTTAACAAAAGGCCCAAGTAAAAACTCCGCATATAAAACAGGTAGGAACTGCACCATAAGAATAGTCTCAGCTATAAACAGTTCAGCAGGTTCAGCTGTAAGAAATAAAAGGGCATAATCTGAAACGGTTACTTCTATAACACACAAATAAGACAACTTACTAAAACTTTGGTGTGTTTTTCCACATTTGAAAAGAAAGAACTCAGAAAGAAAACAGATCTCATGCATTAGTGAACAGATACAGTGTCCTAATGAAAGCAAACACTACTCTCACTTAACTGTCATCTCATTTGCCAAAGATTTCCTGTTCAAAAGGCAGACAATGGAATCACATTGTGTTTGTTAAGAGACACTGTTCCTCAGTGCAAGATCCCTTGTATCCTGAGCTTCTGCAACTTTTAAGCACATTTCTAACAATAATATTTTGCAAAAGCTCTTTGACAATGTTTTAAACAGGAACTCACTGTTTCAAAATAGAGATTAATAACAAGGAAAGATCCTTCTCACAGAAATTACTGTTGCTGGAAAGTCCCATAACACAGCCAGTCTGGAATGAGACTGGTAGAGCTGTAAGCACTACATCAAGAGTGAAAGGATCTTCTCATCATTCAGATGAGCCTAACAGATATCATGTCAAAACCAACATGGACATGCTATTAGGACTGTTAGTCACAAGGTACAGACAAAGTTGCTCTGTATTAGCTGAGTCCTGGTCGTGAACTGTAGGCATACTCCCAGTTAACTCTTGCTAAACAAAACACAGGCTAACTGTCTAGACCTCACATTATTTGTATCTGAAATGCATTTATAATATCTGAGAATAATTTCTTAACTCTGCAACCATGTGAAGATGTCCCTTTTATAGAAAGTATAACCAGCTTTTCCATGTTCTTGGAATTACATGAAAGAAGGGTGGATAAGGCCCAAAGATTGTACATTCTCTGTAACATGCAGATGCTTGATAAATCTGGTAGTTGTTTCATACTGCATTTAAATGGAGGCAGAAGCCCTGGTGGGTTACTACACTTCTGGCCTCAGGTCAGTGAAATGTTTTTCCTTGCTGGTCAGAGTTTTCAGATGGAAAGATATAGTTAATATAGCACGGTATCTAAAACCTACCTTAATAACTCATCTGGTATGGAATACAAACCTCAGTTCCAAACTGATCATCTCAGCAAAAGACAGTCCTACCCAGTGCCCCAACACCACAAGGCACTGAGTACGCTGACCGTGAGAACATGCTTAATTTTAAGCACTTAGCTGGATTAAGGGCCAGTGTATCCAGAGCTGCACGCAGTCTGGCTTCTTTCTTGAATCAAGTTCCTACCTTTGACCACTCTGATGCTTCCCAGATAGAAAGGCAGTCCCGTCCTTCACAGCTTTGTACTGTTGTTGGTTTATTGCCAAGGCAGTAGAGGTCTCTCGTGTTAACGTAGGTGCCATTTTGCAACTGATAAACACAAGTCACTTCCCGGTGCTGGACACCTTTCTCACAAGTAGCAGAGCAGGGACTCCAATGGCCAGTCACCCACCTGGGAAGGAGACAGAGAAGGAATGTTAAAAAACTGCTGGGATAAAACATTATGCTTCGCTTAAAAACAGTGAGAAATGTGCAACTCTTCCTAGATTTGTGGGTTTTTCAGTGGTGCTGTATTGCCATCACACTGAGATCAGGTGCCTTTGGAAGCTGAAGTGTGTAAAGCAGAAAAGGGTAGGTATACAAGTGAATATCTGCTTCTGTTTCCACACTAGACAGAAACACAAACTCTGTATAGCTCCCTTTAACCCTCAGTCTCTACAGTGTGGCTGCATTTTTCGCCCAGGTAAAGACAGACTTGTCTGGAGATCATCCTATCCCACAAATATTGTTGCCTTTGAGAGGTACTTGGGAAAACCACTGCTACGTCTGCATGCACATCTTCACTGTGCAGTGGAGCTGTGCAGAGAACCTATACTTACTGTGTACAAACTGGGATGGTGCTATGGCCAGATGCCTAGCCCAACACAGCTTTCCTGCATCCAGCACCAGAGTCAGATTCTCTAGCCCTACATTATATGACCTCAAAGCATACAAATCCTCTAGATCCCAGACTATTCGAATGCAAAGATATCTCCTGCCTCACTTTTAGTTCACCCTCCTAAAGACGCTGGTGAGATTTCACTTTTCATAGTTGGGCTTTCCAGGATGTTTAATTGGAATCTCATCTGTTTGAAGTTCATGGCAGTAGGGACCTCAAAAATGGAGAATAACTGGCCATGTTCATTCTTAGAAAATCTGAATTGCATTTAATTGCCAAGGCTCAAGAAGTACTTACAAAGACAAGATTTTCCCTATAGAAAGGTGTATTGGTTTTGTTGGCAAGGTTTTGGTAGCGGGGGGGGTTACAGGGGTGGCTTCTGTAAGAAGTTGCTGGAAGCTTCCCCTGTGTTCGAGAGAGAGCCAATACCAGCCGGCTCTAAGACGGACCTGCCGCCGGCCAAGGCCGAGCCCATCAGCGATAGTGGTAACGCCTCTGTGATAACATTTTTAAGAAGGAAAAAAAGTTGGGACAGGCAGATTCGGCAGCCGGAGAGAGGAGTGAGAACATGTAAGAGAAACAACTCTGCGAACACCAAGGTCAGTGAAGAAGGAGGGGGAGGAGATGCTCCAGGCGCCGGAGCAGAGATTCCCCTGCAGCCCGTGGGGAAGACCATGGTGAGGCAGGCTGTCCCCCTGCAGTCCATGGAGGTCCACGGTGGAGCAGATCTCCACCTGCAGCCCGTGGAGGACCCCACGCCGGAGCAGGTGGGTGCCCGAAGAAGGCTGTGACCCCGTGGGAACCCTGCGCTGGAGCAGGTTCCTGGCAGGACCTGCGGATCTGTGGAGAGAGGAGCCCACGGAGCAGGTTTGCTGGCAGGACTTGTGACCCCGTGGGGGACCCACACTGGAGCAGTGTGCTCCTGAAGGACTGCACACCATGGAAAGGACCCATGCTGGAGCAGTTCGTGAAGAACTGCAGCCCGTGGGAAGGGCCCACGTTGGAGAAGTTCGTGGAGGACTGTCTCCCGTGGGTGGGACCCCACGTTGGAGCAGGGAAGAGTGTGATGAGTCCTCCCCCTGAGGAGGATGAAGCGGCAGAAAACAACGTGTGATGAACTGACCGTAAACCCCATCCCCGTCCCCCTGTGCCGCTGGGGGGGTTGGTAGAGAAGCCGGGAGTGAAGTTGTGCCCGGGAAGAAGGGAGGGGTGGAGGGAAGGTGTTCTGAGATTCGGTTTTTTTCTCATTACCCTACTCTGGTTGATTTGTAATAAAGTGAGTTAATTTCCCCAAGTTGAGTCTGTTTTGCCCATGACGGTAAGTGATGAGTGATATCTCTCCTGTCCTTATCTCGACCCACAAGCTCTTTGTTATATTTTCTCTCCCCTGTCCAGCTGAGGAGGGGGAGTGATAGAACGGCTTTGGTGGGCACCTGGCAACCAGCCAGGGTCAACCCATGACAAAAGGATCCTACAATATTGTTTCAAAGCTCCTGTAGCTCACAAGGATGTCCCATAACCCAATCTGGATGGGGGCAGGGGCATTTCCCTATACCCATCGTTTCTGTGAGCCTTTGGGATTCATTTACTTTGTAAGCACATTTCAGTTGCCATTTCCTTCCCCTTTGATCAAAGTGTGCTGGAAACAAATACATGGACTTTTTTTGTTGTTTGCCTTGTTATGTCTTTAAAGGCTATTCGGCAAACACCCAGCACAACATTGTGAGGTGTTCAGGTTCCTCCAAAGTAAGGAACGCATTGCTGCTGTGAGCAGTCTCCAGCTGTGGGCATGCAAGGGAAATGAGGCATCCTCACCCCTCCGTCTTCCAGCTCGGTGTAAGGCCAACTGAAAGGCTCCCACTGACTCCAGCAAGTGCTGGAAGCACCACTGTGGTTAGAGCCGGGCCACAAGGCAGTGAATAAAATGTCTAAGAAGAATGTCAATTAGGAGGTATGTAGGGAGAGACAATTTTTTCCTAAAGACAAGCAGCATCGATCTTTATGCTTCCTGCAATCTGTCAATGAGGAACATGTTCTCTGTAATTACAGGCATTCCTATATGAAGTGAAAGACTGGAACAATAGCTGTGTAGGTGCTGTGCACCGGAAGGCTATCATGCCTTTCTCACCAGGTAATTGACCTTCTAGCCTGTTATTTAGGACTGTCATGTAGATTAGTATCCTTATACCATGAATCTTTTACTTGTCACCAAATCCTGGGCTATCTATTATGATAAGTGGCTCAAATAAGACTTCTCAAAAACAAGTCTGCTCAGAAAAACTATTTCATTTTGCTGAAGGCTCCCATAGTCCACGTAGAGCACCATACTTGACAACTTATTAACCACGTTTCTTTTCAAGTTGCCGCATAAGTTCTCCTAAACGAATCAAACAAGGGTTTCCCATGTTCCCATTCCTGAACAGGGAAAAAATCGGTTCACCACAATTTGTAGAAACATCTTCACCTGGTGCAATTGTCATGAATCCATTTGCCAAATGCTATGACTGATGATCTGGTGTGAGCACTGATGACTACATTGACAGTGAAGACAGAAGCCATTTGGTTTGAGCAGGACAGGATTGGGCAGGCTGGCCACCTGTCTTTTGTGGAACAGGGCCCTACTCAAATGTTTCTGTGTATTAAAGCAGTTGACACATCTGCGAATTTCCATTGGCTAAAACAGCTGGCAAGACACCAAACATGTTTCTCTAGACAGTAGTTCTGGTGCATCTCTATGGCTGAGTGCTTGGTATTTTGCTTATGGAATGGGAAAATGCCAGCTGGGTAATCGAATACTAGGGCTGAAAGACTGACAAAAATAGCCTTGAAGTGCAGAAATCAGTGTTCCTGAAAATTAATAGCCAGGCTCCCTTGATATCAGCTGGGTTCTGTCCTGTCAGAGCAAATGTGGAGGGAGTTATCTATCTGGGTGAAGGAACTGCTCAACAAGTGCACGGAGGGGGAAGGAGTGACTTTGCTTTATGAGATGAATGTGACTCACAGTGCCGGCAACAGTTTCTGTACAGGCTCCACTGAACCAATATTCACTTCAGCTCTGTACTCTCACTGGGATCTACAGCTACTGGCAAAAGAAGGGAAAGGGACTGAAAGCAAAGGAGAAAGATAAAAATACATTCTTGGCAGAGGCTGTCTTGTGAGCTTGCATTTAGGATGGGCAGCATGCAGCGTGCCAACTATTTCCAAGATGCCTTAAGAAGTAAGGTTATAACTTTCCTTTCAGGAAGGAAAATTCCTTTCCTTATTTTTTTTTTGTTGTTGCTCTTGTGGAGGGAAGAAATCACCTTGTTTCTATCTTGTTCAGTGGTCGCTAGTTAGTGCTGTTCTAGCACAGATACGACAGAGTGTAACTGGAAAACTGGCACAGAAAAAAACACATATTTATCATCATCATGAGAAGAATGATTGCACAGGGCATGAGCCAAAACCCAGGGAATCAATACAAAGCTGTGCCTGTGGTGAAAATGCAATCTCCAGCTTTTTTGTCAGAGTGGCATCTGTATGGCAAGCTCCAGCTACCGATCCACTATATCCCTGATCCCTGATCCGAGGCCAACGGTTACAAATAAGGTGGGGCTATACTGTAAGGGATCTCCGAAACCTCGCAGCCCACTCCATCCTACTTGTGACAACTGCTGCTAACATGGAATCAAAATACTTAGAAATTAAAGGCTATTTTAAAGTCGTGGTTTTAGTTTCATATCCAACAGACAAGTAACAGATTAAATGTTTTAATAATAATAATATCAGTAAAGTAGGCTATTTTCAAAGGCATCAAGGGCATGATCACTTTGACCACAAAATTTCATCCTCTCAGTGAAATCACTGCTTGGTTCAATGGCTTGTAAAAATAACCTGGCAAACAAGTAAATGTGAGTCCTACATGCAGTACTGGCAGTGCCCTGATCTTCCCCCACAGTTCTCCCAAAGCCCCCTTCACAGGCAGCTGAAAATATTACTCTAGTGCCTGTAAGACACAGAATCATGGCAACTACATTTCAACATCATTCACAACCAAAGTGGAAAGACAAGGGATTTATGGATAAAGTGATTAAATATGAAAATTCCTGCCAGTTTCATATTTCATAAAGGAATGCACAGCAAGGTATTAGCATAATTACTATCTGCAAGTAATACACACACAGGGAAGAAAAATGTGATATACAAATAGTATCACATTATGGTTACTATTAAATTACACTACAGACAGACTTCCCTCTCTACACTGCCATTACACCTTTTGAACACACCTGGATGTGTTTAAGAATGAGACTTACTTTTCATTTTTTTAAAAAATGGTATTTTCCTTATGACAATGTAAAAAATAATTCCAGTGTTCTAACTCAAAACACCAAGCTAGCTCTGTATTATTAACTAAGCCAATTAACTGTTGTACACTAAGTCCTGTATATATCATATAGAGCATTTGGCTTCCAGTGACGTTTTAAGCCTGTGAACTGATTTAAGGATTGCTTGACACCACAGTTCTTTTCAGTTTGGTCTTTCCCTCCCAGATTATAATCTATCTTCTGTTGGACCATGTGAGTGCTCTAGCTGGAGTCCCTGGAGAGCCTCTCATTTTTCCCACAAGCACTGATTTATGTGACAAACACACTTATCTTTCTCACAATCACAGGGATGGCTTTATCCATGGTACTATTTTTTGTAATCTTACCTCTATAAATGAATCAAGAGCTAGATGATCCCTGCTGGTGGTTAGATTTAGGAAGAAAGTGATGAATTCTTAAGCACAGATTTTTTAACCTAGTCAGTGGCTGTCTTTCTAGTTAAAAAATGCCCAGAAAGGTGTGTTTTTCTATAGCCTCAAAAAGCTGGGATGGGCAGGACATGCAGTCTGTGAGGACTGTTTTAAATCTTTGTCTTCTGAGTATTCCTCAACCTCTGACCTCTCAGTATCTCTGCTGAGGAATTGGGAGTTCTTCTTCTAATCTGCTTTGGCAACACTCATCTGGCAGGCCCCTGGAGCAAACTTGAAATATCTTTTGGAGGTTCAGTTCATCATTTGATCTTTCTATAGTCTGGATTAGTCATTAACCTTGAATTATCCACTCTACCTACTTGCCTAAGACTCCCAGATTTTCTAGGAAAAAAAATTGTCTACAGTGCTATGCACATAAACCCAGGGGAGATGAATGTCTGCAAATGAAGACTTGTAGCTAAGGATTTGGGAAAAAATTCTATGAAGATAAAATGGGTCAAGGCTGAAGGATGGGGTGGAGGAGTACAATCAAAAGACATGAGGTCACTTTTAAGAGATTTGTAGCCTCTTATAACATAAAGCCATTACATATTCTAGGGTAAATATTGCAGCCCATTAAATTTCACCTGGTTATTTCTGTCTCGAGCCCTGCAGAAGACCCATGCCTGCAAACATGGTTCTGTTCTGCTAACTAAACATCCATGACATATTCACACATGCACTCACTATCTACAGGGACTGTGATACTTTTGTTCCCTCCCCAATGCTACAGTGAAATTAATTTCCCTGCTTTCACAATAATAGCTTGGATGTGACCAAAGACACATTTGCAATAACACATATTTTTCTATTTTTATTAAACCTGTTTTTTTAGAACTGGCTCTTTACTACAACTGGTTAAGAGCCTGTACTACTGCTGAATAACGTATCAGAGGAAATTTGGTACTAAACAAGACATAGCTAGTCTGAAAAAGCACTTGTGACAGAAACTGATCTAAAGCAGTGTAATCTGAGGGTTCTATTTCTAATAGATTTTATTGCATACCTTGTGGTTTAACATACATTGTTGCACTAATGTACAGCTGAGGATAACTCCATGTCTAGTTAGCACTGGTTGTCTTTAGCACCAGTTTGTGATGCAAAATCATGTCAAAGTCACTCTTCATTTTCTGAGGCACCTGGGTGAAACTGTGGCTCTACTGGTGTTAGGCAAAACTCAGACCAACTTGCAGTGGGGCCAGGATTTCACACTGGATAATTTTAGCATGGAGAATTGGAAAAGATTTCTGAGAATCAGTCACATGGAATTGACAGACAGATATTTTTTGCTTACAGCTATCAAACTAAGTTCATGCTTGAATATGTAGAAGCAAGAAAACACTGTTTACAAATGGACTCATGATTTCCATGAAATATGCATACTCTGCTATTGCACCTTTCTCTCCCTACACACTTCTGAAACTCTCCACCATATCTCTGCATTACTGGGGTCAAAATGATCAGGTGAATCTTGACTTTTGGTAACAGGTTGTGCCACACCCAGTCACTAGAAGGGGTTTTTTTTTGGAAAAAAGTACAAGGAATCTAGTAGAATAATACAGCTGCTGATGTCGAAAGTAGGACTCCAAGACTAACATTCCTGTCTGATTGCCTTTATAAACAGTGCTCAGTAATTTTCCAGTACAGTAGTCATTCTGCTAACAGACTTGCCAACTTTCACTCACACAGGTTTCTTTTTTTTCTTTAGTGATTATCATTTTGACAGCTTTATTTTTTTTTAATTTCCCACCAACTATAAGATCAGCCATCGGACAATGTTTTATAATTTACATGCATCTCGGGAAGTTTTTTAAATGGAAGACATTGTATTCTCCGTCCTCCCTCCCCCAAATTGAGCAGATCACTCAGTTTTGGAGGACTCAGTGTGGCATTGGTGTGAGTAGGTGTCCTTCTTGCTGGCAGCTGCCTCACTACACTAAGTTACAGAATAACAGCACTCTCAGAGCCCTTTTGTAGCAAGTGACCCCTACCCTGATCCATGGCTGGTGTATCTTTGATGGGGCAACTGGTGTCCAGCTCCATTCCCTGCCTTTCAAGGAAGGCAGTGCCTTTTCCTCAGCTCACACCACAGGATGCAAACAGTGTGAAGAGCATTACAGCAGGCAGCAGTAGGACTGAATTTCACAATTAAATATTTTGCTAGATTATCTTGCTAATCCTTTTTTTGTGGGTAAAGAGTGCACTTGGCCTGAACAGCCTCAAGCCAAAGAAGCACAGACCATTTAACATTTTAAAACAAGGCAATGTTCAACCATAAGGTTGTTGAGTCAAACATTTTAATGGGAAAAACTGTGATGTAAACCAGCCTGGGTGTTTACATGAAAGGTAAGAAACCTGTCTCATGACTCCATGTGAAAATTTATGCCAAATTAACTTCTGTTCTAGCAAGTCATCTTGAATTATTTGATGTAAATGCATTTAGCAGTAGCAAATAAGCCCTCCTCATTCTACTCTCTGTCTGTTCCCAAGCCTTCTCTTACTTCTCTTCCAGAATTGCTTTCTTGAGTTGAGTTGCTGGATTTGCTTGAAAATATCTTTTTTGTCTTTCAGTAGCTAATTAAGTACTAATTGCCTGTTGCTGTACTTCATGAACTGCCTACAACCCGGAATGCATGTGATTTTGTCTCCTTCTAGTGGATGGTGATAACCAGACGTGCCCAGAACGGGACATCAGCTACCCACTCACAAAGGTGCCCAGAAGTGTCTCAGGCTTTCTGGTCTACAGCATTTGCCTTCTAGTCCTGCAAGACCTGCCAGAGACCTACTACAGCTGCCCACCACAGGATGGTTTCCCTGAAGAGCAGCCACCAGGGCGCAGCATTGCCCGCTCGCTCAGCCGCCTGCAGCCACCGTGTCTTGCACAGTGTCCAGCACAGTCCTGGCAAATTCATTAGGCTCAAACCGATTCTAGAGATCCCAACTCCAGTTTTGGGAAGTACTTCAAAATGAGCTCTTACGTGGTGCCTCCCTGGATCAGAGGGTGCTAACATTACTATTTATGCCAGATTTCCAGGCTAAAATGATTTGAAACCCTCCCCATGGCTGTTCCTTCTTTTCTTTTTTCATGTAACCAAATTCAAAACACACCAAAGGAGATGTTTCTTAGCACAAGGCACAGATAAGGTTTTGAACTTGTTGCCGTTGACCATTATGGATGATAAACATTTGTACAGGTTCCAAAAGAGTCTGACTGCATTAATGAAAGAACATACCCATTTGGAACCATTAAATGTCTAGCTCAGTCCCTTCAGTTAACAGACACTCCCAATATGTCCCTCCAGTTTAGTACAATTTCCATACAGCCCTGCAAGTAATTTGCTAACATTCTCAAGGAGTTTTCCATCATAGTGCTCCCCCCCCAAATTCTACTATTTGCAAGACTTTCACCTCACAAAATAAATTCAAAACTGTTCTGCTCCCCATCTACCTGTGATGATAACACAAACAAACATGGTAAAACAGACCAGAATCAGGGAGACAGACTGAGTTCTGTATTCTTGGACTGTTAAACAGAGCATTATCACAGGTATATGGTGGAGTCTAAAGGGAGAGGTCGACTCTCAGACAGCAAGGGTCATACAGATAAGCACCATGAGCTTAAATCAGACCAGGAATCAAAGTAATGGGCACTATCAACCATTGCACACTGAAGCACTATGCTTTGAGTGGTCACTAGCCTTTTGGGCAGGTCAGAAAGGTGCTGAGCCAGCTGGGGCCTTAGCTGACTCTTATAACTGGCTTCATTTTTTCCTCAGCAGGCATCACTGTGTTGCATGAGCCCTTGGAGAGCATGGTGTTGGATTCCAGTCCATGGATGGAAAAGCGAAAGGGGAACAGAAGAAAGAAAGAAGTGATCCATGTAACCACAGAACTGACCTCAGCAGCATGCCAGTTTTTAGAGCGGATTTGGAAGGAAACAATAATCAAGGACATAGTGGTAAATGGATGCAACATAGGTTTCCTCCAGGCAAAACTCACTGGCTGTATTTCTTTGATTAAAATAGCTGCTTTTCCAGACAAAGGAAATGTGGTAGATTTAATCTATTTGGTTATCAGTAAAGAACTCCTTTTTCTGCACTGGAATTGCTTATGTAAGTCGGAGAAACTGGTGATATGCTGGGAAACATGGAATTATGCATGGATATCAATGCATAATTTGTATGGTAGGTGAAAGCTGGCCACAGTGTAGTGCTGTAAATGAGTATCAGGTATGAAGGGAATTTAGATTAGTTACCAGTGGACTTCCTGAAAGATCTGTCCTGCATTTGATCTAATTCAGTATGTTCATTAATGACCTTGGCACAAAAAGAAGAAAACTGCTGAAAAATTGAGGAAAATGCTGACAATACAAAGTCTAGAAGCATTGTCAATGCAACAGAGGATTAGGATGTCATACAGGAAGAACTGAATAACCTTGAGTACTGCAATAACAGAGATAGAATGAAAATTAATAGCATACAGTGCAAGGCTGTGTGCTTAGGGACTAATAACAAGCATTTCTGTGTTAAAGTAGGATTCATATGTTGACATGAATGAGGAGGAAAACATCTAGAATGACTGTAAGCCATAAATATGATGCAGCCATGAAAAAAGTAAAGCACGTATCAGGAGAGTTACTGCCAATGAAGACAGGAGAGTATGAATGCAACTGTGTAAGGGCTAGATTGGACCGAGACTGGGATTCTCCATACAATCCTGGTCACCTATGCACTCAAATTATGAATTTAAATAATGTAAATTAGAGCACTAGTAGAGAAGGTGACCAAGGGAATGAAGAATTGATACATAGACTCTGATACAATAAGAAGTTAAAGAAAAGTAATGGATTTAGCCCAGCAAAACAATGGAAGGAGGAGATCCACTGGTTTGCTTTATCATATGGCACTTGGCCCAAGGCAAAGAGCTGGGGAAGGAAAATACTGTATAAGCAAAGGAGCAGAGCTGATGCAAGAACAAATGGCTGAAAAATGACAATGAATAATTAAGGCTGGAAATAAAAGATCCTGACCCACACGAACAGCAAGGTCACGGTATAGCCTTCCAGTGACGGAAGGAGACTGCGGAGCAAAATCAGTTTATGGAAAGGAGTCTATGACAAGCTGCCAGTAGTAGCAGAAAACTAACCCTTGGACTCAGGAGATACTTTCAAGTCCTAAACAGTGAAAATAAGGGCTCAGGTCTCCTGTGGTTTTCTGTAGATGAATGCAGGGATTTCTGGCTTTTATGCTGCTGTTAAGCATCTGTGTAGGAACACCACATATTCAGCAGGTCCCTGAAAGAACTCAACCTCTATTAAAACCTATTACAGCAAAGAGGAGGAAAATTAACAGTGTTTGCATACAGGCCATTACAAGTCTAACAGTTGGGAAATTTCATGTGGTTTTGGTTCTTTTCCTGCATTAGAGGGGAGCAGTTTCATACTCATAGACCCAACCATGCATGTTGAAGTGTGTGGCCACTGGCCGACCTATGTTTTCAGTAATAACAGCTGATGTGATCTGTGATTTCTGAGTCTTGTGCCAACATGAGTGCTGGGTTTGCCTATATATTTGGGTTGGTGTTCAGTGTGCTGGAAACAACCCATACGCACCGCATGCAAGAATCCAGATTCCATCTGGTTACAGCAGGGTTTTGTAAAAAATATCTAAAGAGCTAGGCAAAGGATTAGAATAAAGAGGTGCTAATAGGGTGCAGTTGGGACAGGAAAGGAAGCTGTAAAGAATTTAATGGAAAAAGAGGGTCAAGGAACATAAAAAATAAAATAGGAAGAAAAAGAGGCATTTTTTTAAAAGGTGAAAGAGTAACAATAATAAAGAATGAAAGATTCTTTTATTTTTGCCAGTTTCAACAAAACCCTTAAGAAAATTCTCTTCTCTGACGTTTAATTTTAAAACATGTCAGTGTATCCAATCCTTTTTTCAATCCTGCTTTGTTTTTTTCAGATGCTGTGTTGCAGTTGCAGAGCTCTAATCTTCTCCTTGGCCTCATGAAACTACTGTCCCCTGCCCCAGATTATTTGGCTCTCCCAAGAGGTGGCTGAAGTTCAAAGGGATATATAATTTGCAAAGCACTTTGGGATCGTGCTGGAAGAAAGACACTGTTATTAGTATCGTACCCTTTTTTCTCCAGATCACTTTATATATATAACGTGGGTTATTATTTTTTTTATTTTTATTACAATCTCAACAGCAATAGCCTCTTCTTCCTCCATTTATACAACATGATCTCACCCTATCCCAAAGAGTTTGCAATCCAGATTATACATGGATTGAGAGAGGAAGCAAAGAGACAGTGTAGGATAGTGAATTAAAGTCACACAGCACATCCAAAAGAGAAATAAGAGAGTGGGTGTCCTATGACCCAGTCAGTCCTGTGCTGGCTATAAGACCCTTCCCTAGAGATAAATTCTCAGTAAGGCGATTCTCTTAAATTTTGAGTAAAAGTGTAAATGAAGTTTAAAATGCACAAAACAGAACAGGTTTACTATAGAAAGGAAAGCATTGTTCCTTCTTCTGAACTCAGGTAAAGGGCTTAGGTCTGAGTGGAAAGGGAAAGGACCTTATTGTAACAAGATGCTATAATAATTTTACTTGAAACCCTAAAACAAATTCAGGGCTCATAAAAAAAGCATTGACATGGTGAAAGAGAATGGTTTCTTTAAGATGTTCTTGGTTAGAGAATATGCTAAGCATGCATTTCTAATATCTGGGTGGGCAAACGCAAGTGGAAATTTAAATTCTACAGAGGCACAGAGAATGTGCTTCTGAAAATGTTTCCAGTTAAAAGCATGTTAAGTGTGAAAGTGTAGTCCACACGGAGGGAGTGAGGGAGTGTGGTCTATCAGATCATCAGCAAGGATTTTGTGGCCTTGCCGGGTACTAAGCACGTTTGGTGTTTGCTGTCATTGCTCTGAAAAAAATGGACCAATAAGAGTGTCACTGTGCCAGTGCTAATTGCTCCTGGGTATAACTGTGCTAAATTGGGGCTATAAATTGCCTGGTAACTCCATAAAGAAGAAGAGATACCTTGCAATAGCATTAAGGGCTGGACCTGAATCCCCAAAGGAACACAATCTGGATATAGGAACAGATTTTCTCAGGACGTTTTGTGTGATTTGACCTAACCCACTGTCACTGCCCTGGACAGGCAGCAATGCCATGGTGAAAGTGCGCAACAAAGAGGAGACTTCACCAAGGGCTCAGGATCATGGAGATCCCCCTGAGAAACAGCACTGTGGGTCTTACAACTCTAATAGAACTGATGGCCAAGACCTCCCTTTGTTGCTCTCAGCTAGTAGAGGCAGAAGCTCTCCACTTCTTCCAGAGCTTTCTAAGTTGCTTTTCTTCATCTCTACCACCTGGAACCTCTCCATATACCTGTCTAGGCTCACTCCATTCTCCTCCCAATGGCTTCACAAAAAGTCTAGAAGAAATATTTCATGCCAGGGAAGAAACACAAGCAGGTGTTCCTTGTTTCTATCTTTCTGAGAGAATGACATGACAGAAATCTCAGCATCACTGAATTTAGGAAACTTCCTCATGGAAATGAGAGTTTTTTCCTGGAAGTCATTGGGAGTTTGGCTCTCCTTACACACCTAGAAGCACATGGGGTATCTCATTATACCTTTCAGTACCACTGAAAGCAGCATGGCCACAATATTGTACAGCAGCAATAATAGGCAATGCAGACAGAAAACGAAAACTGAAACAGCCTAGCCATATTGATGGATTACCTGACACTGGATTTCCCTGCTTCGGGGCACTTTAATCAGAGTGCAGGTCTAATTAGAAGGAAGTGTGCTGTTTCTCATTTTCCCTATTGTTTCTGCCAGCAGGATTAGCTTTGTAGGTACATTTCCCTGGCTTGTCTGATTATACACGATGCAACAGCTAGCAGGTTGTTTTGAATATGCTTTTTTAGATATTGTTGAGCTTTATCCTAAATTGATTTTATATTCTAACTACTATCAAAAGTGGAGCATCTACACTACTCCACAATGCCAAACATTTCAGCAGAGCAAGAGTGAACTTTTTTGTTAGCAAATGAATGGAACAAATTAATTTGCCTTCCTGTATTTTGTCATTTTGGCCAGAAAGGTCTTTTTTATACAACGCAGATCAAAATTAATTCAGCTGAAAGTGCTTGCCAAATTAAAAAGTGAGCTTTTTATTATTTTTAGAACTTTTTACTATTAGATCTCTACTTACCCCTACTGATGCAGAAAAGCATCCTTACTGAGGAAAGCATCTAAAATGTGTTTCATCATAATTTCTTGACTTCAGCAAGATTCAGGTATGTTTCCAAAACTATGCAGATATTGCTAGATGCTGTACAAACTTCATGTGAAGAACAGACACTCCTTGCCCAGAGACTCCCAGTCTGAACTATGCTAATACAGATCAGGCATGCAACACAGCAGGTCAGCTATAGTAGCTTAAAGGCTGTGGTTGTTTCTGAGTTTTTTTGTAGCACTGTTTGACAATTAATCAGACCCTACTCAGTGCTGATTCAAAAAAAAAAGGTTAGATATGCAGTCATTGCACTCTTGTCTAACTTTATACTGCAAGTTGCTCTGTCACCCAGGAGGCAGCCAAGGGGAAAAGAAAACCATCCTCAAACAATGCATGAAGGCAGCTTGTATGGAATCTGGCCTTACTGGCCACAAATTAAACGGGGTCTGAGGTAATGAAAATCTGACCTGCTCAACAAAAGGAAATTAATATTACAGTGGGTTACTGTGGCTAACAATGTGTCCCAATACTTTCAGACATTTTCACCATGTTCACCAGATGGAGGCTTTGGAAATGGGCAATTTGTGAAGGAAAAGGATACTGGGTTATATTATTTTTTAACTCCTTACCGTGATTGGCAGGGGTGTGTGTTACATTTCCTGACCTGGGGCTCAGGGCGATTCACTCGTTGGCAGTCGCTGTCATTCACCAGTGTCATGGTCTTGTTAATAATTCGAGTACAGGACACAATGGTTTTCCGTTCACCTACAAGTCAAATAAAAAACAACTCTGAAAAAGGAAACCAGTGGCTAAGATCAAAACCACGTCAACTCGTTAACAAAACCTCAAAAGCTAGGAGCTCCCTACTATCTCTACAAGATGTAACCTACACAGACCTACCATCTCTGCAAGCAATCTTATTTCCCACTTCTGTCTTACCTTTATACTGTTCTGGTTTTTTTCAGAAAAGCTACAAATCTTTCCCCAATAATTGTGAAATTGACTGCTTCATGGGAACAACATGTTGGGCTTTCTCTTTCTAGTGTTTAGGATGGAAACAATCTTGAAAACAATTTGCTTTCATTTCTGGTTCCTCCTCCACATGTAGCTGTGCCCTGTAATCAGCTAGGACAGATGCTCCAGCTATGTAAGCTGAAGCCCCACAACCATCCACCCCTCAGTGACTGATAATGACAGGACAGCTGCCTCTTGCTGTTTCCCATTCAGAAAGAGTCAGTTTGAAAAGGAGTGGCCAGGTTCAAGAGTGATATACTGGGCTTGTTCATATTTCACAAAGAGGTGAAATTAAGCCACCAAAATAAATTATTTCTATCTTCTGGTCTTCCAGATATACTACTTTAAAAACCCTGCCAGTGGGAGACATCTCAGTAGTCAGCATTTCTGACATAAACTGTCTGTGCATCAGGAGTTTCACTGCAGCAGTGTGGTCCTCAGGGTTCAGCCTTCCACTGCGTGACATCAGCAAAGCTGTGCTGCAGGGCGGCATGACAATGACCAGATGTGACAAGGAAAATGCCATCCCTGCACCATGTGACTTTGCTTTACTGCTAATTATTTAGGTTTCTCAGATCCTCTTCTTAACGCTGAGTCTGCATCAACTTAAGTTTATTCATGATCTGCAGCAGATAATAAAAAATAATTCAAATTCTGTTAATAAAAAAATTGTAAAGGTCTGCATGGAAGGGAAAAGGCCCTTCATAGCTTGGATAAGTAGTAAAAGCATCTGACAACCAAAGCATAAGAGATCAATTGCCATCCAAGCTACTACTGTTGGGAGCCATGTTGCCAGGTACTGATTTGATTCCAATATGTGGCAGGCTTGCAACACAAATTAAAAGAGCCACAAACAAATTTCCCACTCATTCATGTGAGGGTTTAATGGTTCTAAGAAATTATTGTTTTAAAACATGAGCAAAAGTAAGTGTCCATTTTAAAATGAGTTCTATGTACAGAAAAAAAATAAATCTGTGAATTCAGTACACGGAAGGCAGTGAGCCTTCAAATGTGAAGATGAGCACTCTTTCTTTGTGTCATACAATATGATAAATAATTGGGTCTGCTAGTGAAGAAAGACTGGCCAGAATGCATGGAAACGATCCATTTTCCTCAGGGAAAAACCTACATCTTCCAGCACTGAAAATTCAATGGACAGTGGCTGACGAACCAGTCTCTGGTTTCACAGGCATCAATTCCCCCCAGGGTTTCAGCAAATCCGCCTCAGCACATCCTAGGGATCATCTGAAAAGTGTGATTTGCAATGTGCTCATGTACTCCCAGAAAGTCCACCCCACATTAAGAGCGTCTGATGCAATCTCCAGGAGTTGTCACAGCAACACTGCCCCTGTTTCATCCCTGGGGAAGGAAGTATCTTTCAGTGAACATGCCTGAACACCTGTGAAAACTCTGCTCCAAGAATGTGACGGAGGCTTGAGATATGGGGCTGCACAAGGCGCCTTGAGCCATCCATGGAGCACTAATCCAGGTGCAGTTCCAGCCTACGGTAATGAGCCGACAAAGCAGTGTCCCTGCCAAAACGCAGGGTGAAAATTAACTGTGGGGATGTGGATGATAGGTGGGAGAGCTGGTGAGAATGAGCTCTCATTTGAGTTCATTATGGCAACATCCATTCCCGTGGCCAGTTTCCTTCATGCTTTGGCAACACTGTCTTCTGCAGGCACCTCTCTAATGGCTGGTGTCAGCAAACACCATACAGCCAGTCCCACCAAGCTTCCAATGGCCTTACCTCCTCCACACTGCACGCTGCACCCTTCCCATCCACTGTGTGTCCAGATGTACAAAGAATCCTGCTGCTTTTCTGGCTCGCTCCTGTTTTCAGCAGTATAGTTTACAGGAATGGTGTATTCATAATGAATTCCATAATTCTGGTCATGAAATAACAGCACCTGGTTCAGCAGGAAAAGAAAGGCTGTTACAACACACCGTGTTCTGGAAAAGCCAACAGACTGCAGAGACAGTGATGCTGGAAATGCTGTCTCCGGCCAATACCAAGTACCTCATGAAAGGCAACCTAATTTTTATCTAGAAACCTGAAATTACAGTAGTATTGGTAAAACAGGGCATCTGTGGGAGCAATAACTGCTTATGATTTGTGAATATTTAAAACAGTCATAGAGATGTCTAAACCTGGAATTCGGTGCATAAATTTGTTTAAGCCTCAAATGTGATCAGCAGGCCACTGGCTATCTGAACAGAGATAGTAAGACAACAGGAAGCATTAAATCAGCAGTTATCATATAATAGCTATCTTAATGAGCATCTAGAGTTAAAACATCACTCATCATACTTGTCCTTCCCTTGCTTTCTAGAAAGCAAGTTGTCTGCAAGCCTCATGCAGACACTCAGGCTTACGGTTGGGGACCTTTGTAAAGAATGCGGAAGTTCTGGGTTAACACTATACTGTTTATGGATCATGGTCCTGGGCAGCCTGCTCTATGCTAGCCTGCTTGAGCCGGGGTTTTGGATGAGACAACCTCCAGAGGCCCCTTTCAACTTCAACCATTCTGTGATTCTGTGATTCCATTTACTGTTGCATTTGAGTTGGGCTGCAGCAGTCCATAGTTTGAAGGCAGAAATGTTTATTAACACATCTGAAGGAACAAGGTGATCCTTCTCAAAGCAAATACAACTAATGCAAAAAGAAGTCACATGCCTCCTGGGAAATGTGGCACTCAAAGTGAGCATGACTATTCCTGCTGACAAGCTGTAGGAGCAGGATTTTGTTGTCTCAGAAACCTCAGGATGACAAGGAAAAGCCATATCATACAGCGGCTGGCAACATATATATTTTCATACGCTGCATAATGCTAGAGGAAGGTGAAACCTGCTTCCAACAGCAGGCTGATATTTCCCATGGAGTTACAGGTGATGTTTCTAGTGTTATTACTCCAAAATTCACTGACTATTAACAAAGACAGAGGAACAGAGAAAAATGCTTATTTTTTCACCACAGGCAGATGACAGTTCTGGTCCTGTTTTGATTTACATGTTGGGCTTCATTTGGCTCTCACTTCCACTGGCTTGAGTCAGAAGTGACTAGAAGATACCTAATGGAGTACAAGCTCCATGGAATCTGAGTTACCACACTATTAACAAATGCCATAGAAGTACTACTGTAATGCTGATGGTGTGGCTTTAGACTTACTTATACTTATTATCCCATAATCTCAGCAACATTAGACAGGTGAATTCTGCTGGCTCTTGTCACCTACTGAAATAGGAGCAGCACCTTATCAAATAAGATAATTTAAGTAGGGCTATCGTAAGTGAAGCAAGCAGCTGCCCAATTAAAAAAAAAATTTGCAAATGCTATTTTCTCCCAACAATAATTGTTTCCCATTCAGATTTGCAGAAATCACTCCTACTTAACCAATAATCTCACTAAAGCTGTCATAAGCTCATTTAACCCCCCAAATAACCATATGTGCTAAAAGAAGGAGTCCAGCTTGCAGCCACTGACGTCCTGGAGGTCTGTGCAGTGAATACTGTGGGGCTACACAAACTGAGCACCCATGAGTTGCTCTGCACAGTGCATAAACCTGGGCAGAAAACCATCTTCCAGAGGATGTGGGGAACAAAGATATGATTTTGCTTCAGCTACAGAGGGAGCCTTACTACCAGAACTGAATACCAAGGTTGAAACTAGCCAGTCATCATTACAGTTTCAAAGATGAATGGTTTTTTTTCAAACACAATTCCAAATACCAGGCAGTCAGAGGCAGAGAACTCAAGTCCTCCTCTGGCTTTCTTTAAGTGCATGAGATACGAACAGCTTGTTCTACAGAATTGATCAATCAGTCTTGTCTAAAGCATCTTTATGCTCTGGAAGTGTTTGGTTGTCCTCTGTTGCTGAGAGGAGGTCTAGCACAGGCCTAGTTACACAAACATTAATTCCTCCAGGAAATATACTTACAGCAATGCACTTGGAGAAGTGCCTCAAGTATTAAAAAACAGCTCCTAAAATCCTTATTATCTCAATATGGGTGCAAGACTAGTGAATCTAAAGACCCATATGAAACCAATTTCATGCAATTTCGTAGCCATATATAATTGGGGTGTGTGTATAATTGGTTTCAAATGCAGGTCACAATGGATTGACTGAAGCTTCTGGCTCTTTGTCAGTCCAGTGTATTCCACCACTGTTTGAACAACAGTTTTCTATTTAGAGGTAACTGGTAACCATCCTGCCTTTCTCGCTTTGAAAGAATGAAACCCACTACCCTGTATCAAGGAAAAGATTAATATCTGATTTGAAGAAAAGACTTCACGTGTGCTTTGTTTATGACTGGCAGTGATTTTAAGCCACATGTTTTTTTAATGGTCTGGTAACTTTTACTTTCCTCCTTTTTAATCATTTTTGGGGGAAAGGTGAAGAAGGAAAATTTTCTCTGTTCATATCTGCTGAAAATGCCAGTCTGTACCTGGAAAGGATACTCATGGAGAACCTAATAATCACTAGTTTCCTGTGTTAGTTAGTTACTGCTTAATGAAGGGAAAATGACTATTTCTTTAAAACCAAAGCTCTACTGATGCTGAAGTTCACAAAATGCTGCTACCAGATTTTACTGCAGTACACCTCAACCAAGTAATGCCCTGGGAGGTTCCAAGAGCTGGCAAAGGAACCCTGCACAGCATCTTCACAAATGATACCTGTGCAACTCCTTTTTCTTACATGAGGTTAGGAAGGCCTTGGCAGCACAAGATACTTTGTCAGAGTCCTGGTTTCAGGAGGGAAGACTTGTGTTAAGGCCAAAGTCAAGCAGAAACTAATTTTTCTGATGATGAAGAAGGCTCCTGTATACACCTCTGTTGTGTGGGTAGAGCTTGAATTACATGGCCGAGTCAGGAAGGTTCTGGTGTGCCCAAACCTGCACCACTGACTATTTCAGTACTAACCTCTTTGAATCCAGCTTTACGCTGGTCTGTATGTGAACCTGGTAAACTCACTCATCTGTCTGAGAAAGCAGAGACAAAACACGTCATGTTCCTATGCAGCATATTTTGACACAGACAAAGTGGAGTAGTATTATTATCTTTTGTGTGTGTGTGAAAAGTTCAAGCAACTTTTGAGCTTTTCAAACTGGGCCATGAAATGTTGCACAATGAGCACCAGCAAGCCAAAAAATTCAGGTGGGGAAAGGGAGAAACTTTGGATTTTTAACAGTGCTTATAGATAGCCTTCAGTGAACAAACGTGGCAAAAACAGCACACAGAAAAATGTAATTGGATAAAAAAGTTACAGGAAACAATGCATACATCTGTTTCTATGCAAACCTCACTATAGGAACTGTAAAGCTTCCTGCAGACTTTCAACTAGTAACACGAGACAGGCATTATTACAGATATCTTACAGGTAGAAACATTAAGGTTACCACCAACATTAAGGGACTAGCCCACAAATCACCCCATCACCTGTTAGTGACAGGACCAGGACTACATTCCTGTTCTTCTCACCCCTGTGGACTTCTCACTCATGTTCTCATACAGCAGCCATATGACTGTTTATAAAATAACATGCCTGGTTAACAGAAAGACTCTGTTGAACATTAGGAAAAACTTTCAAGAAGACCTTAAAATACAGAAAATTGAAAAAACAATATAAAGAAAGCAAGGAAAATTTCTGTCTGTAACTAAGTCACTACAGAGGGTCAAATTCACATGTACCATCTGTACATGCCAAATCTGCATCTCTTCTTTTAGACCAACAGTGTATCTAAATACAGAATACATTCTGACATTAGCTGAGAAAATATTTCATCAAATATCCTTTCATGTGTGTGAGTGAGTATGTCCATGACATAAAGAAGGTCCCTGGAAACCTACATCCTCATAGAATGGACCTGTCATATTGTCTGCAATATGGAGGAGTATCGTGTACTGGACATGAGTTTACTAGGACACTGCATGTTCTCTGAGAATAGAGCATCATTTATTTTTAAGTAGAAAGCTGGGTTTCTCCAGCCCTTGCAATGCTGCAAAAGAATGCAAAGACAGGCACTACAGCATACCTCTAAAAAACTCTGGTGAGGAAGCAAACAATCAAAATTATACTTTCAGCTAGGATATAAAACCTTTATGTTGCATCACTTAAGAAACACAAACAAAGGATATAAAGTTACCATCAAGTGCAGTGGTATTTTAGTTGGTCCTTTGGCAGAGATTTTCTCCCACAGACCCCTTCGCACGTACCGGACAGTAGTGCCTGCGATCTGAAACTCACCAGGAAGCTCAATTTTCCAGTCGCTGTTAATGGATCTCTTACTGGAATCTTTTAAAGCTGGAATGAACCAAACACCATGGAATGATATGTAAGTGAATTTGTAATTACAGTATAGACTATTGAGCTTCTGTCTCAGCCCACCTGAAGTACAAGATGCAGCAGCGTTGTAACAGACTTGAGTTTAAAATATACTTTTAGCTGACTTGTTATAATGTTTCTAACTTGGGCATATTCTGTCTTTCAGGTGATGAAGGCATTTCTAATTATATTAACATTGCTATTAAGTAACAATAATGTCATATAAACTGGTGTTGCTACGGTTTTACTACCTAAAGTTATTATGTTCTGCTTTCTGAATAAGCATCCAAAAATCACACATAGTCATGGCATATTGTTGAACTCAGCTAGGGATACAGCCCTGCTTTTGCAAAAGAAAGCTTGCAAACTGAAATGTTTTTCTTTGATTTTCAGTGAAGAGAGATTTAATTTGGATTTAAAATTAATACTAAAATACTACAGCATTGTGCTAACAAGCAAGAACACAAAGTAGAAGTGACTGACTAGGAAATGCAAAACTTACTGGTCCATTTTCCTTATCCAAGCTGAGCAGAGTGCAGATTGTAAACAGAGAACATAATGAGAGAACAATCAGTTACAGCCATAATTCTTCCTGGAATAATCTCAATATTATTTGTCAAGGGTTACATGGGAATCATGTAGGCATGTATGTAAAATTAACATGCCTGGAATATCTGGTATATTGGAAATCAACACTTAGATCACTTTAGGGATTATTCTCAAATCTAACTATTTCGATTTTGATCTTAGAAAAATGGATGGTACCATAAGTTTCGGACACATATACCAAATTGGCAGATGTGATGTAAGAATCTAATACCACAGAGTAGCTGCTTGAGTATGACCTGAAGATACTTCTGGTAAAACACACACTTGCAGTGTTATACAGCTATTAAAACTGGTACTTGGGGTGAAATAGTATGAGAGCACCAGTGGCTGTAAACCGAAGTCTGGTTTGCAAGCCAAGATCTGTATATTTTTATGTAGACTGCTGTCCTGGTTTCAGCTGGGATAGAGTTAATTTTCTTTCTAGTAGTTGGTATAGTGCTATGTTTTGGGTTCAGTATGAGAAGAATGTTGATAACACACTGATGTTTTCAGTTGTTGCTAAGTAGTGTTTGTACTAAGTCAAGGGTTTTTCAGCTTCTGATGCCCAGCCAGTGAGAAAGCTGGAGGGGCACAAGAAGTTGGGAGGGGACACAGCCAGGACAGCTGATCCAAACTGGCCAAAGGGGTATTCCATACCATGTGATGTCATGTCTAGTATATAAACTGGGGGGAGTGGGGCTGGGGGGAATTGCTGCTCGGGAACTAACTGGGCATTGGTCAGCAACTGGTGAGCAACTGCATTGTGCATCACTTGTTTTGGATATTCCAATCCTTTTATTATTATTGTCATTTTATTATTGTTATTATTAACATTATTATTTTCTTCCTTTCTGTTCTATTAAACTGTTCTTATCTCAACCCACAAGTTTTACCTTTTTCCTTCCAATTCTCTCCCCCATCCCACTGGGTGGGGGGGAGTGAGTGAGTGGCTGTGTGGTGCTTAGCTGCTGGCTGGGGTTAAACCACAACACTGCCCATCCTGATACTGACTAAAGTCTGGCAGCAGTTGGTTTCAGAGATTCTCATTCAGATAGTATGTAAGGAAACCTATTCTGATCCTCATACATTAACATAAAATTCATAGATCATTTATCTCTAAACTCTCCTTTCAAATGTAGCAAGACAACTCTGCATTTTTTTTTAGTTTCCAAGCAGAACCAGCTTTTGAAACTGTATTTTCCTAAATTTTCCTTGAGAAAAAGATCAATCAAATCTCTGCGTTGATACACATGTGAAGATTTGCAAGTGCAAAATAAAGCTGCTCCTGAGTTTGTGTGTGCTCCACAATGCAAACATTGAACAAATTAACATTTAGCTGTCATAGTTGTAAAGAGAAGTCAAGTTACAAAGCAGAGACTGGTCAGTGGACAGAATGTGAACTTGGCAGATCAGCTTAATAGCCCCTTGTGCTCAAGCCTAGAGGGCAGAATATTCCAAAGTGCAAGCACTAGCTACAGGCATAATTTAGAGTGGCCCTTAGGTTGTTCTACATTGCTCCAGAGGCTTTTTTGCAACTGGACAGGCATTATAAAGCTCCAGCATTGGAAATAAGCAGAACTTAGGGTCAGGACACTTCCTGATGCCTTCTTTGCTCTCAAAAGGCAGAAGCAGGTGAGATACTATCTACCCCTGGGTTTGATGGAAACCAGGCCATAAATAAAAAATGTCAGCAGGCAAGGAACAGCCTGCGACAGCCACCCTCCTTTCAGAGTCCATGAGCTGGACACACATGCATAAGATCAGGTGCTGTAGGATCGCATCCATCCTGTCAGGAAGTGCCTCTATGCATCGGTAAGGACAACGTAGAAAGCTCCACTGAACAATGAAGTCCTGTAAGATGAATATTGAGAAAAGATACTTGGAGTAATATGTCCTTTCTTCCAGCATAACCTATTGCATCAGGATCACTGATATCCTTCAAACACTGAAAGACAACTCCAGCTGTAAGGACATCACATTACTGTTGACTCATCAGTGCAAGTTGATTTAGGGGTTTATGTGTTTTCTGTGTTAGAATGGAAGCACAGTTATCCAGATGTTGGTGTGATGCATTGAGGGAAGAGAAAATTGGCAGACCCTGTTCTAACAGAAAGTCCCAGGCCCCTTTGTGGAGATCCATGCACCATGATCAAATTTGCCCTGATGTCAGACAAACAGAATAGCCTGTGTGTTACTGGGCTTCCTTAGTTCAAGGTTAACCATGTCTTTTGGCTAAGCCTTTAACAAGATGTTTTCTTAACCTCCAGCATTTCATGCTTATTTTATTCTCTTCCAGTAAAGAACACAACCTTGGCTTTCACTTAACTAAGTGTGTTGCAAGAAGGTAAGAGGAGCTGATTTAAAGCCTTTTCAAGCCAATAGGAAAATCTCCCATTGTCATCTCCTTGGATCAAGTCCCCATAGCTAGCAAACCCTTCTAGGTGTGCTTAGGTTATATATAATTATCTAATATGCTTACGAGACAAAGAACTGGGCTTCTGTCAACTGCACAACACAGCTGACTTACCAGTTGGGTCTAATTTACTGTGGGAGCATTTGTAGAGATACTGGACTATTCTACATAGACCTTCCTTTTATTCTAGTTGGCCATGTCTAATACCTTTTATATAGCTATTACAATGAAGGTTCCCTCAAGAAATGAGGGGCCAGCAAACCTCTTCCTCAAATGAGGTTTGAGAGGAAGGAAATCCCTGTTAGTTTTCTCTTTAGGGGGTTTCCTGAAGAACTGTTCTGTTTGGCTCAACAGGGCAAGTGCCTGGCTCCATAGATCCCAGAGGGTCTGCCAAAGGTAAGAGGAGATACCTGAAGTGATTCCAGCACAGGGCACTATCTCACAGTGGAAACCTATTTTTAAATTATTCCACATACAGTGCACAGACATGTTCCCAGGCACCTGGGAACCTCTGTGTTGTTAAAATGGTCCCTGGCATATCTTATGGCCCAGGTCAACTTGAGCTCTCCCAAACAATTCATAGTGTAGATCAGAATCCAGTACTATCCAGAGTGCCTTCTCAATAAGCAGTATACAGGCAGCCCCTTCTCACTGGGTGCTGAGAGCCCATACACAAGATGGTCCATGACCGCTGGCCTCAGTGCCCAGGAATATTTCAGGGCACATTCAATTTGCCAGCTGAGCATCATTTGTAGCGTCTAACCTCTGGGGAAGTCTGTGTGTGCCTGCATCTGTGTGTGCCTTTCTGAGGATGTGCATCCTGGGGAGTTACTGGAGAAAGGTGGAATATCTTTCTGTCCTGCTGCACACAATCTTCCTGACAGCTCTCATGGTCCCATTAAAGGCTCCAAAATCAGGGTGAAGGGAAGCTGCAGGTATGGCTTCCCCAAGAGGAGTGGGATGTATTTCGGGGGAATGTGTTTTCTGAGGAAAGCTCTCTTTGGCACATAGACTAGGGGTATGATGATGTCCTGGTATTTGCATGCTACAGCAACGTAACTCTGTCTGCGGCTTACTTCTCTTCCTGCTTTGTTCCTTGATCTACAAAGTACCTTCTGCAAACTTCAGACAAAATTCTGAAGCAGGATTGCTTTCCTCTGCCAAAGCCTAGCAGCTTCCAGGCAGATCAAAGCAGCCATCACACTGGCCTTGAGGAGCCATGAACATGACTAATCAAAGCTGTGGATGAGATAAAACTATCTCCATGCAGTATGGCTGACTAGTAAAGATATCATGGCACATGCTCAAAACAGTGTACAAGAGCTTGAATGACTAAAACTATGCTTTGGTTCCAGCTCATCATCAGAGGAAGATAGCTTGCTGACGAAAACCAAAATGTTAATCTTTGTGGACCTCTTTTCTGGGTAAGGTTTGATTTTGATTGCTGCAGGCAGTGATTGAGGAGATGGAGAGTTTGGAAACAGCCCTGTTCCTAAAGGTACTCCTTGAGGTTTGCAGGAATTGCACTGGAGACTCAGCAGAGTATTTGGGCCAAAGTGTTTTTGCCACTGTCTGTCTTCATTGCACCATCAGTAGGGATCAATGCTGCAGCTATAAAACCTCCATGTCTCTTAGATACAGAGTACTGTTCTTTCTCCAATGGCTTTTGTCACACACAATTATTGCAGTCCTGGCTCTGCCTAGCCCCAGAGGTGATAGTACTAAATTCAGTGGGCTGAATAGGGCCTTTTGCTCTTATTGAATGCTGTGCTTTTCATCCAAGCATTGCAGAAGCACTTTGCAAGACAGCAAGTATCATTACTGCCATGTTAGAGAAAAAGCAAAGCATGCAACAAAGAACACTTGACCAGCCTCCCTGAGAGCTAAGTGGCAGGAGCTGAGGAGACCAGGATATACGCAGTCTTCTCTGACAAAACTTGTCTGACTGGTGGAAAAGCCCAAACAGGAAAGCAGCTGTGAGCCCTTTTTGCCAAGGAGTTTTCACTGATTTAAGCTAGCACCCACAGGATTTATTCTGCCTTGGACAGATGGCTGCAGTTCTCCTGGGACCCTATGCCTTAAATAGGGTAGCAAAGCACAGCTCCTTCTCTTCTCCCCACTGTGGGTGCATTTAGGCAGTAGCAAGAATCCACTGTTACATCTCTAAGCTTTTTCTGGCTCAAAGTTGTACAGAAGAGCAAAAGAAAAAGGAACCCCAGCAACAACCCATAACTTCTTTTTTTCTTGTTGGCTGGAAGACAGGAACTGACCAATCTATTTCTAAACCTGGCATCTAGTCAGATCTTTATTTCCACCTTGGGTCCCTCCAGCTTGCTTCCCAGCCTGTGGACACAAACTGCCGAGGCATTTCCTGTTCAAGGTAGTTTTTAAGCATTACAGCCAGCCAAGGCAGCCCGCGTGGGTTGCCTGTAGGTGGAGGGAAATTCTTCAGGCACTGCTCCCAGCACATGGAATAATGATTCCAAATTATGCTGGGCTCATTTCCAAAGTGCTGTACCCGGTTCTGAGTAGAAATAGGACCTGATTGGACTCAACTTTGTCAGTGTAATTGAAATAGAAAATCCTTCCATACTCAGACCTGGATTTACCACGCATTATGAGGCCTATCAGAGTGATTGGATTTTATTTTCTTGGTTATCTTTTTTGTCCTATTGGAACATTCCTGCTGCTATTCTTCAGCTTAGGTTAGCAAGACTTTGGGTATCTTTTCTTTGTGTCCAGTGTTCCTTTGTGTCCTGGAAAGCTTCAAGAGGTTCTCCTGGCTCCTGACCATGAACCAAAGAGCTAAAAGCATTCAGAAGCTTTAAAATAGACAGATTTTTATCTACCTTTATGTGATGCACACAGGGCCAAGTCCTGCTTTCAAATACACACAATCCTAATCTTCACCACCCAGTGGGGAAATACCTGCTTTAGTCAAGGTTATGTGGTCACAATGAAGGGCAGTTGCTAGCTCCACGTAAGACTGCAGCTATCTGCCAAAGCCCAAGCCCCGGACAAATACCCTTTGCAAATCCCACCAAGAGAAACAAAAAGGCTGGCTTCCAAAAGGCAGAGTATTTGCAAAACCCAAGGCAACACTGGTTCTCATTGTTCCACCAGTGCTTTGCTATGTCAAACATCTTACGTGTAGGCGTAATCCTCTCCCAGCAAGCTGGCTGCAGCATTAGTGGAAATACTAGCAGTAGTGATATGTGCTTCCTACCAAGAAGTGGCACAAATGCCAATGCTTTGTGCCTGCTAAGGACAGCTGAATGACATGATTTGCCCTCTTTTTTCCCCTGAATGTGGAATGAAAGACAGAGTACAAAAGTATCTTTCCCAGTGATATTGCCAACTTTGGTAGCATCTCAAGACAGAAAACCAATGGCACTGGACCTGAAATCCTAAGACACGATCACTATGTAAATGTTTTCAGCGGCATACTATATCCTAGTACTGGATATTAACGTCTCCTTTTGGTGGCGAAGATGGACAATTATAAGCAAAAGACATGGAAATCAGAAACCAAGGGTCCTAGTCTGAGCTTTGCTACTGACTCCCTGCATAGCCATGAGCAAGTTGCAACACCTCAGTTTCCCCTTCCACAAAACAGAGAGCAACAAGCTTCATAATCCTCTCAGAGTTACTACCACAGGCTTGATATATCTCTGGAAGCAATTACATCTTTCAGAGTGCTTTTCTATTCTAAAACCTTGCAGTGTCTCTGTTGTGAGAAGCTCACTTTGAGAGAACCAGAACATGCACTAGTGAAAAGAGTACCTAATACTTCCCAGGCTAAGGGACAGCTGGAACATGCATCAGTTCCAACCACTACAATGAGAATATCAGCATGTGGAAGGGCTGAAACACTGTTTGATATGGAAGGACAAGAATCATGTGTTAATGAGCTCATCAACAGCAAGCAGAGCTTAGGTTTGACAATGCAGGGACCTATAAGCTGCAAAAGTTCACTGAACAAAGGAGGAAGTTTGGGATTTTCTCTTATCCTTTTGTTTTCCCACACAGCATAAACAACTTAAGAGAGACAGAATAATTCCCCCATTTATGCATGGCCATGCAGCTCTGAGTATGCAAAAGAGGTTTCAATGTGCTGGGTGTTCTTTTGGGCCTTGGACAATTTTCCTTCAACTTCCTGCTCTGCCACAGGCTTCCTGTGTGAAAGCAGGGTAATGGGGCATTAGCGTTTCTGTAACTTGGTCTCCCTAGAAGTAGATGGGGGATAAAGCCCTTCATCTGTTGCACAGTAATGACACAAAAAGAAACACCCCTAACATTGGAGAGAAGACGCAGAAGACCAGACTGACAGGTGTCTATTGCAGCTGACTGGTTGCATTTTACAAAGGGCCTTCCAATCTTTAATCTAAGCAATTAGTAACTGGACAACAAATTTGTTGACAGTCTCTGCCCTACAACAACCTCACATACAAATCTGACCCATCACCCACATCTAAAACTTTGTTTCCAACAGGGAAAAGAGGAGAGGAAGTCTGTTCCCCTCAAAAGGAATGCAGAAGTAGAAATGAGAAGAGGATTAAACAAATTGTTTGGCCTGAGAAAATAGAGGCAAGTGGACTAGAGGCTGCAGCTAGCCCACCTCAGAGTGCAGGCTCAGGTCTTGGGTACAGCATCAAGTGAGAACCTGCTGCTGCAGGAAATGGCACAGGCAACCTCATGGTCAGGTTACTGAGGGATATCAGCTGCCCTGTCCTACCTCTGCTTCAGTGTGAGCTGAGCACCTTCCTATCTGTCTCTCTGTCATTCCGTTCTCTAAATGCACTGTTCTCTTTCCCACTCCCTCCCAAAATGTTGTGTGCTCCTGGCAGCTATGTTCAACCGAGTGCCAAGTTCTGTTCAGGAACTCTTCTGTCTGTATAAAAGTATTCTCTGGTCCTTTCAGGTTGCATAGGGCCTGTAACTGTCATATACTATCACATCAAACAAACATCATGAAACCAAGCTAGGAAAGCAGAGAGAGATTGCAACAAGAATGAAATCAACAGCCGCTTCCTGGCAACAACAAACCTGTCATCTTACAGGTCATTTAGAGGGGGGTCATTTAACAGAAAACAGAGCTGAGTTTTGAATCAAAACATTCTTTTCTTTTGTCTTTTTACCCAGAAAACTGTGAGCAGGTTTATCCTCAACCACTCTGATCCGCCGAGCACCTGCAGGGATCACAGCTGCTTCGATGTAACCTATGGCAACAAAAGAGCAGATGGATGAGAGCATGCCACAGACAGCCAGAGGCATCAATCATTCAGTATCTCACCACAAAAAAAACAGCTCCTGCCCAGGTAGGGGAATGGGTGGGAAACACTTCAAATGAGATCCCTGCATTGGCAGCCAAGTTTCACTGCTGTGACATGCATGGTTATGACTAACATTTCAGCCTGAGAAGAGGGAGAGAAATGCACATGTGCTGCTTAATTGTGACTTAAGGTTTGTGCTTGGGCCTAATTAGATTTGGTCCCTTTGAATCACCCTGGCTCTCCTGCAGTACTGACAGGGATGCATGAAGATTGTTCCTGAGCTGATGCAAACTGTCACTGTCAGGAGCAACACTGCACATCACAGAACAGATGTCTGTGTTTTGAAATGAAGTTTCCAATAGATGCTTATGCTTCCCCATCCGAAAAATACCCTGCTCAAGGCTGTGATCAGTATCAGAAGGTACTCACTTCCACAAAACATTTTGATGATGCTAAAACTAAACAGCAGGAATTAGTGGGACAACTAGGGGAAAAAAATGTGTTTTCACTTACACTTCAGCTTTATACAAAAATTCTGGAGGATATAATGGTAATGGTCTCCTTGCATTGGGCTGCTAAACAGAATTCCACAGCTCAGGTTTAATGCAACAACAGAGCTGAAAGTTTCTCAAGGACTGACCACCAGTCACCTCTGAACACTGCCAGCAGATGCACATGCCAGATTAGACCTTCTGAGCATCTGATGTGGTAGGGAAGTTTTCACAGCACCCCATCATATTTTTATAGAATTCTCTTGGTTTTTATCTTTCTGAAACTCTCTTGGTCTTTTCATGCTTTCTTCAACAACCAGCAATACAACACAATTATACCACTTTTGACTAACAGAATAACAGTAAGAATAATTAAGATCTACAAGGAAATGTAGCCCATTTTCCCCCACCATGGAGCCGTGTGGAGTTACAGATTTGTTCCATGGGGTGGAAGCGGTGCCTTTAAACTATAAAGCTGAGGAACATTAGGGCCCATTTCAAAGGTCTGGGAGCCAGGCAGAGTTTCTCCACTGGCTTCACTGGACTCCGAATCAGGCCCCTGTAGATTACACTAATCTCATCAAAACCATGACTTGATTCCTTCTAATTGGCCACCCAGTTTACTTTGCAGTGTATAACTTGGCACCTCTTTTGGGTTATTTCGGTCTCCTTTATTTTAGATGTTAAGTAGCTTATCCTGTATGTTCCCTCATCCCCTTTTTTGCTTTAAAGGACTGTGTGAATCTGTTCTGTGTCAGCCCTGCCTTCATGGAAATTGTGGGCAGTCTAGAGCAATGACTTGGAGAAGTGCTGGAACCTCTAGCATTCAGCAGTGTTTGGTGAGCTATTTTAGGGACAAGTGCAGCTGAATGGCCATGCTTCTGCTACGCTGATATGGGCGGCCTCAAAGGAGGATGCTGACAGCCTCATGCATCAGGACTAAGTGATTTTTTTACCACTATGACATAGAGTGAGATGGACAGGGAGTTTGGGTCTCAGACTGTGGATTCATTTCTACCTGTCTGAACCAGCAGAGTGCCCAGCCCCTTTGCTGTATTATGAATAAGGCTTTAGCTCTTGGGTTTCATGAGGTGCATTGGATGGATAGCTGATTTGGGCCAGACACACTCCCTCTTTCCTTGATGATTGTATCTGAATGACACTTTCCATTTGACCCTTCAGCTCAGTTCTTTCTGCACTTGTTCCTCCTTACTTACTTCTCCCTTACTCAGGATATCTCAGTCATCCCTTGCAGGAAAAACAAAGAGGGACAGCAGAGCTGCAAACCATGTCTGTGTACAGAAGCCAGAGCAGCGGCTCTCCCATCTGCTATTACAGAGTGGGTTTCACTGGGAAAAATCATTACTTCCAGGGTCAATTTTTTAAAGGCAATATTGAAATCTGTTACAAAATCAAAGCAAACAGATGTTGGATTTTATTCTAGACATTGCCAGGAGTTGGTTTTTCATCAGTTGAGATACCAAATTACAGTCAAAACAGAGTGTTTCAGAAATCAAACATCCTCACTGCACCCCATGCATCTGCATATAAACCCAACCAACAATTACCATCAGACACGAGCACACAGCAAAGGTGTGATTAATGACAGTCTGTCATGGGGAAATAGGCTTTATGACACACCTGAACACCCCTGTTAGGAAGCCAGTTTGGAGCATGCCCAAGTTTCAGGTAATTTAATGTACCTACTGGAGGACTATTTACTTATTTATTTTTTAAATCACATGCCAGATACAAATGCCCAGAGCTAAATCATGCAGAGGTTGGATACAAAGTTACACCGAGTTTAGTGGAAAGCCAGTCACTAACTTCAGTGAACTTTGGATCTGTCCCCTGACCTAGCAGCAGCCAGGTGTGTGTCACACTGCTTTAGAGGTGAGTGAGCTATGGAGCTGTGCTTGAGGTTCAGCTAGTGCCATAAATACGCTCTCATTTCATCACTGTGCCATGAGAGAAACACCACGTGGAAAAGTTGACTTTTATGTTACTCTTCACAATAGTAAATAGTGGAGTGTAAGCTATTAATAGCGTATTAGTTCTGGAGACTGTTTAGTTTGGTCTTACACCAGATTTTTCTCCTCATGTAATTTCTAATCCTGATTAATGGCTTTGGGGGGTTGTATTCACAGCTCCTGAATAAGAAGAAACATACTGTGCTAACTCACTGAGATCATGTGGCACAAACCTGACTGCTGACCTTTACTCTTCTGTTAGTAAACTGTGAACTGCTTTGCAGTTGTATGGATCTGACCTGTCCTTTCAGAGATGAAGCAGAATTCTTGGGCATGTCCCATTGGGAGCGTCTTGACACCCTCATTCATTATTTCCAGCAATACTGTGTGAGTTAGTGGTCAAATCCTATTGCAAACATACTATATAACATCCATGCAAATTTGCCACAGGTACAAACTCAGATCACTACCACCACTCCAGTCTGGTCCTTAGAGCTAATGCGAGGCTTCTGGTCACAGCCTCTCTGATCTTTGAGATAACTGCACCAGAAAACACCTCCATTGTTTTCCAGGCAAATTTTATTAAGCAAACTGTAACTGTAGATTGCCAGAAAGATTATCAAATGTCAGCCAGTAAGACCAAAAAAAGTCTGAGTTGGCCCTGAGTCAAGGACTCTCAAAGATCTGTTAGGTCTTAGGACAATTGTCTGCAATGCAGGGGTTTGCAAGGTTGGGCTTAAAGTTCTGCTTTAAATGAGGAACTGGTTAAAGACTGATGAGATTTGGCAACTATCAGGCAGTATTTCTAGTAATTTCACCCATAAATCAGCCTGTTAAGATGAAGCTTTGAAAGTACAACAGGAGAACTTCATTATTTGGTAATTTATAGTGCTGTATGTAGTATACTCCACCTTGGGAACAGTTACTTTGGCACACACCAATCTTTCTGGATAATCTGCATTACATCAGTGTCTCAGGAATGTAAGACTGTGATTGAAGCAAATCCTAGATACAAATTATATGGTGTAACTCGTATTAGGAGAGACACCAGAACAAAGCGGTAGCTTTGTCATCAAGGAGATTAATATGTGAACAGTGGCTACTGTATCTTCATTTAAATGCTGGAGAGATTTGCAAGAGGAAAGCAGCTCACACAGGAAAATCCATTGTTAGCCATTGTTATTATTCCCAGAAAGAACAGAAAGTTTAGTGTGAACTTCAGAATGTCACTGATCTGCTACAAAACTGTTCTCCTAGTTCACATTGCAATGAAAGACGGACTCTGAGGTAAAAGAAAAATTATCCCATGGCTGAAAATACTGATCTCTGGGCACTGTACCTTCATATTTTAGCCCTGTACACACATGAAAATTAGGTGTGAGAAAGTCAACAGTACTCATCCCATTATCAAACTTTCCAAAAGTGCTTTGAACAAAGATCTCAGGGTAGAAGCCAAGGAAATCAGACTGCCCTGCCTACCTGCTGGTCATGGCCAGCACAGCTTCCATAATATTTTAGGGATAAGTACCAGCTGGGCATCTCAGTTTCCATGACCCTTCCCACCTTGCACCTTTTGCTAAATGCTGGTTGTTGCAGTGGAGTGGAAATATGTCCAGTGGTAACTACGTGTCCATTTTCTGAATAGTCGTGACGATTCTCCATTACTATTAGCTTGAGAGTAATTCCTCCATCGGCACCTGTCCACTTCCAGCCATGGGATAGCTCATTTGGAAGAAAATCAGTTCACTGGAGAGCCATGGATAGATTTCAAAGCCTCCTACTATTGCTGTGAAGCTGGCTGCCGGGATTTCTAACTTGCATGTTCTGCCTAAACCCTTGTAAGACACCCCAGAGCTAGCCCTAGGGCTCTATTTTCTCATCATTTAGATGTACACCCTGTGGACAAAAAAAGTGTTTCTTGTGTTGGCTAAAGATGCTCCTAGCCAGCACTACAGCACTACTGTTCAAATATCCTTTCTTTCTTTTAAATATGTGCTGGACAAGTAATGCACACAATAAAAAGCCTGCTTTTTCACCACCTTAAAAAAAAAAAAAATTGCTAGCAAAGCTACACTCTTCATTTCCCAAAATGATAGTTACAACAACTGGCACATCTCGCCTTTTTATGTTCTGCCATTAAAAAAAATCCAAATATCTGTGGTCCTTCTCTTGGATCACAAGCAAAGGGGAGCAATGAAAATCTTGATATGGCTGAGAAGAATCAAGAGAGACAGATGCAGGCCTCATTCTCAGTGCAGGTCTCTAAGCATTACAAGCACGGCCTTGGAGTCTGGGCAGAAGTAGTCAGTGATAAATCATCTACCCAACAGATATGAGCCAAAGAGCTGTCCTTCATTTCTAGGTCCCCTGTACAGTGGCAGGAAGACAGAGATGGACTTCAGAACAAGTCTGTGTTTGGTTTCGAAAACTTACTTTGTGAAAATAGGTACAGGGCATGCTGCCAGCCAAAAGTAAACCTCAGTCTAAACAGTGCATTCAGTTGGCCTACTGAAGACAGCCAGCTGCACACAAGTGTATGTGATGTTTAGCATCACTAAAAAAGGCTTTTGACCTCCTTCCCAAAAGAGAAATGGAATCCATTTCCCACTGGATCACCTTGGATCAGGTGGCAAGATCTGAACTGCTGGGCCTCCTATGAGGCACTTTGAATGTTCCATCATCATGCCCCACCAGGGTGGCAGAACCTCATCTGGGACATTAAGGTTGGAAAAAAAAGAAATAGGTCAGGTTCTTTTTACTTGGGTAATGAAAATTTTGGCTTTCTTTCATGCAGATACGTTTTCTAAAACAAAGGATCTGTACTTGATCTTTGACAAACCATGCTAAATAGTAAAAAGACTTGAAGTTTATCCATGGCTTTTGATACCAATCTCCCCATGTAATCCAACCAAAAGAAGACAAAGAACCAACACCAAAGAATGTCACCAACACCCATTGACACTGCAAACAGCATTCAAGTATCTTACACGAGAAACACTTGGGAACAGCCTTTGCCTTTGCCATCACACATGTGGAAACCTTCTTACAATGACTATTGGTTACTAAGAAACAGAAAGGAGTTGGCATGGATTTAGTTCAGTTAATAGGGCTTGACAACATAATTTGCAATCACAGGACTTATAGGGACCAATGCTGCAGTCAATGGAGTCCCACATGCAGAGCAGCTGAGGATCTGGCCCAAAGGTTGCAGCTGCAATTCCCCAAACAGATACCATTCCAAAACAATCAGTGTCTTGATGTTTGAAGTGTATTCTCTTCTGAAATAATAAATCAGCATACTTGACTCAGTGTGTTGGCCTTGACTTGGATCGCAGCAAATTCGTGGGGATTTGCCACTGACCTGTGCAATCATTTACACATCCCAACCCTGAATCTGTTACCATAGTCATATTGTGTATTCTCCTTTGCCCCAATTTTTGTCAGATTTTTTGTACATATTTGCTTAAATGTCAATTTAAAGAAAAAAAGCTGATTTTTTCTTGAGTAACCTCATATTCACTTGTGATACCTCAGGCCAAACGCTGGAGCTTTGCCTACTGCATGAGATTCAGTAAGTTAACCTGAGGACCTGATTCTGCAAAACAGCAGTATGTGAATAGAAATTGGTGGGAGTAACTCACAATGCATAAATAAATGCAGAATCGGGGCTGGGAATCATAAGTGAAACCAACAAGTCTGTTTTCAGTGTCTAACATAAAAGAAATCCAAAAGCAGGAAAACATGAACAGTGAACAACTAAAAAACTGTAAATATTCTTTCCATTCTAGTAGGCTGGGATGCTCATTAGAAGAGTGTAATTAAAATGTTGAAAGCAAAGTTAATTTTCAACCTAGAAGAAGATTGTTTGGCATATTGTGGATGTCACTTTTTAAAACTATTCCCACATAAAATTTAATTCCTTTTGAAAGTAATAAATCAAAACATCTAATAAATGTTTATGAGATTATAATTGTAAAAACAATTATCTTATAGATTATGTGAGATGGGTAAAGGTGGAAAAATTGCATTGACAAAGCAACATTTTGACAGGTTTGCACTTCTGAGATGATCAGCAAAGAATAAAGATCAATAAAAGCTTGAACACTGACCATGATTCAGTCAGCCATCTCTTCTTATTAGATTACAGGGCGCTGGGGGTAAAAGCCTCCTGTAGTGTCCTGGCAGCCAGACAACCAGTCAAGGCTGAAACTGTTCTGTTCCTACAGCCTTGTAAAGTTACCACCCTCAAGCAGTCTGTCTAGTTGGAAGCGGGTGCAACCTCCTGGCAGTGACTCAGAAATTTCTTATTTATCTGCACAAGATGTTTTGTACTTTCATTGGAAAAGATAAAAGATAGTTACTCTTCAGGAGCAATTAAGAAGTTCATGGACAGCTATAAAATCTGCTACAGAAATGGAGAATAGTTTTTTTCAATGGAAATGAGAAAATTTTCCCACCATTTGCATCAAATGCAAATGCCTTGACATAAGTAGGTGGAAAATAACTGGGACAAAAGAGTCAAAAGTAATAATGTAGGAAATCATTCAACAGGTTGGCCTAGCAATGCAACAGCACAAATGTGCTCCAGAAAGATGTGGTGCAGATGGGAAATCCTACCTGCATCTCAGAGGAGGTGACAGATCACAGCTGGCTCCACACATAAGGAGGAGGAGGGTGCAGAGGAAGAGGTCAATGAAAAAAATCAGAGCCTCAGACTTCAGTGCTAAGACTTTGATTAAAGGAAGCTGCTAAGCACTGGTGCTGCTTTAGTAACTAAACAGAATGGAAGTGTGTGCTTAAAGGGAATCTTTATGTGCTTTGCTGAACTCAGTCCTGTAGTAGCACATGTTGAATGTATTTCTCCACACAGAAATGGCAATACTGTATTCACTGAACGTGAAATAATTTTTTCTGGACAATTCCTTCCTCTTGGAGCAGCTTGCAAGTCCTGAATCTGGCTTTCCCTCCCTTTGCCTGATGAGGATGTGTGATTTCTCAGGTTTCTCAGAAGCACAATACAGAAACTCTGGAACAAAGACTAATTCAAACACCAAGCTGTATATACATTAATGTTTAACAAGAGAGGGGAAAGTCTTAACTCTGACCAAAGCTCTTGTATCCTATACTGGATACTGTTGCTGGCAGGGAATCAGTAAAAATATTCAGAGGGGAGTGCTCTTTCATTTAGCTGAGATATCCTGATTATAACATGAATCATCTGCAACATGCAACATGCATCACTCTGAGCTCTCAAAGAGCTCAAAGATGGTGCTGAAATCAGACTTCTCTCCCACTGGAAAAGATTGTGTGATTTTGTTTCTTATTTAAAATCAGCAGCACTGGTAGCTTTCAAAATGAGAAACACAACTTCTTCATTCTGAATTTCAGCCAGCAATGGCTGGAATCTGGGCAACTGAATAAGAAGCAGATAGAATATCACATTTGAATTGAGTTGGGTTTTGTTTTGTGTTTCTTATTTGTTTACTAGAGCAGATGAGTCCAATGCTAACCAAGAAGAAGAGCTGTTACTACCACTCTTTAAGTCTCCTCAAGCAGTTAAGAGAACCTCCACTCCACTAAAATGCTGCTGAGGGTTACTCACCCATCCCCTTGGTGTGGTTGAAGTCGCCTTTCACCACTTTACAGGTTTTGCCATCACCACTGCAGATTCCACAGCGATCCTCTTTGGCAGCTGAGCCAATGATTCCATCGCAGCCAATTTTCTAATGACAACAACCAGAGGTCCCCATTATTTTGTTTGCAAGGTTAAAGTATCTCTAAACATTGAGGTCAAAACTAAGGTAGACATCTGACTGAAAACCTGAATGGGAAGAGAACACTGTGAATCAGGGGAGCACTCGTTTGGAATGGTGTTGATTTTGTTATTCAGTAACCCCCTTCTCTAACACTAAGAGCATGAACTTTGATTTAGAAGATTTAACTGAAGAGAGTTTCACAAACACTAGTTATTCCAGATATTATCATAGATTTCATATTAACCTACACTAACTTCCTTCAAACACAACAGATTAAAACAATGTTTCATGTTTGTATAGCAATTTCCATCTGAGGAGCTCAAAGACATCCTGGAGAAATGGACCACTACTGTGATAATTAGTTTAGAGAAGAGAAAAATGCGATTTCCTTAAATGAAAATTAACCCAAGTAACCTGAATCTTGGTCATAGCACTTCACCACACAAAAATTCAGAAGGCTGTTACAAGCTCCAGTGTGCTGCTCACTGAATGAGCTCTGCTTCGGATTGAGATCTTAACAGGGAGTGTAACATTCAGTTCTGAATACACTTTTGCAATACCTTTAAAAAGACCTGATTAATCAGATGGCTCAAGATACCTGCAATGCAAAAGTAGTTCAATGAAAGCCGGTCAAGTTCATATTTGGCCAATCCGTACCATAAGATTGCCTATACAATTATGAAATTTTCCATATGCTTGCACTGTATTAAGCTTAGACATTCAACTGTAAAAAAAAACCCAAACCCTAACACTTTCACCTAAAGCTTCACTTTAAATGGTATTTTCATAATTTTCTATACCTACCTAAACTTTTTTGAATAAAAATCTGCAGCCTTGCTTCCACAGACATGTATTACTACAATAATCACAGTGTTCTCCCTGTAGCTATAGATATTGTCATGGTAATGTTCCTTATTCACAAACCATTTACAGGTTATGATGGTGAAGTCTGCACATTTGTAGATCTTGAGGTTGATAAGACTTGCTGTCATTAGTCTATATGTAAATTGTTTTCTGTCCATGTAAGACCCTCAAAGTAATCAGCAATTCACTCTTAAAACATAAATTTCTACTGAAACAAGACTTGTTATTATGCAAGTTATTAGCAGAGATTCTACTATTAAAAATAAGTTAAAGATTTATTCTCTGTAGATAAACTGTTTCTTGGCAAATGAGTTAGCAGGACTGTCACTAATAATACTTATTTGAATAAGGCTGTTGGGTCTCTCCCTTCCTTGCCTTACAATAAAGCCAGAGGAAAGTTGGAGAGATATCTTAGGGAACAATCAAAACAACAACCATTTTGAAAAATAGTGTAAGCAGGGAAATATTAAGAGAATTTGGGCTGTTTATCTGAGACTGTCTGCGTGTAAGCAATGTAATTTGGACCTGAACTCAAACGTTCCTCTTGTTTCAGAAGACACTGGCCACTGCCGAAGTCCAGATGTATTACAGGGACCAAAGATTGCCAGCGTTCAGATGTGTTCCAATGCAGTGTTTGTCTGGGTAAATCATTAGACACAGACACATGCTGAGAAAGGATGATCATCCTAAACACATACAAGGGAAATGCTGCTTATTAACTAGAACAGCATGTGAGATGGTGGACAAGAACTACAGGAAAAAACCTATATAAATGGGAGTTAAAGGAAGGTAGGAAGAAGACCATGGATTTTCTGGCAGTTGCAGTTCTCAAGTCTAAACTTCACACCCCTGTCCAACAAATAATTTTGGGATATTGAATGTGATTCTGCCCCCAAAACAGAAGGATGTCCCAGCAGTTCTCCTTCCAGGAAAATAAATATGATTTATTAATGGGGTTGCTGAAAGGCAGCTGGAAATATATGCCTGCCTGCCACCCTGCTGAGATACTGGAAAGGCTGCATTTAATTTAAGACTCTAGTGCTATCTTTTATGGTACTGCATTGTTATTAGCACTATGTGAGCACACAAATGAATAAAGGGAATATAATGAGTCTTGAACCACACTTATTCCCAGTGCTACGCAAGGAGTCTGTAGGACTATAACAGAGGCAGGCAAAGAATGGGGAGTTAGCAATCACATGCTTTGCATTTACGCTGTAGTTTCCCAGATAATGTAAACGAGTGCAAGCCAGTAAAGCCTCTGAAAGAATAAGTCCCCCCTCTTCTGACACTGGGGCTCAAGACAAGGCATTTCCTCCCACATCTACTGGGTCACTGATACACTTTGACTTGAGAGACCCTCTCTGAAGGCATGGAAAGAGCACCCACTGATTCCACAAATATACTTCCCAAAACCTTTCCTGTTTTTTACCTTTCATCTTCACCCTAATTCCCTGTGAGTGGAGGAACTGGGAATAGCCCTTGCAGCCTTCCCTTCAATGGCACCATCCCTCCCACTGACAGGACAGACTTTCCTTTCAAACCAGGGCTTGAGGATTAAAGCCCCTATCAGATTTGGGCCAGGAAATGGCTTCTTACAGAGGAAAATCTTTAAGAGAACAAACCAGTTTTCCTTCTTGGCTTCAAGATGAAAATTGGTGTGTTCTTGCTACTTTATGGGGGAAAAATACCTTGGAAGCATTTTACTCTTGTCAACATAAACATTAGAGCCCATTTCTCCCTCCCTAAGCCTTCCAATCATTTCCAAAGTAAAAGCGTATTTAATAACAGTACATAATGAAACAGCTTTTGTTAAGATTTGACAATGGATTCCAAAAGCTGCAAAGTCATTTAGAAACACATTACAGTGACCACCTTGGTCACTTAGATCCTTTGAAACCTCCCCACATTGAAAATACTGCCATTCTTCAAAGAAGTGCAAAGGGGAAGAGACAGAGCTGGAAGGGCGAGGAAGCAAAACACAGTGAGCATTACCCTTCCTCGGAGGAAAGTATCAGCCAGCAGTCCTTGGACTGTTAATTGGGAGATATGTCCAGCTTTCTCCAAGGTGAGAAAGCTCCTGAGATTCCAGCACTGGGGACCAGAGGCTTACGCCTGAACCTAACCAGACCAGGGGGAAGATCTATTGAATCTGCACATCATCAGCTACTTGCTGACATTACGCTGTATGCTACTGTCAATTGTTAAAATAGATAGAGCTGTCCTCAACCTGCAGAAATCTTTCAAAAAAGTGAGGGCTTAATTAAGTGTATGCAAAGGGAAAATCCCAAATTTTACTACTGAAAAGTCATGTTTTCATAGTGAAGAAACAAACCCTTAAAACCCAAAGAGTTCAAGGGATTTATTTGATCTTTACCACCTCTAACTTGTTTTGCACTGCTTCCTGTACAGTCAGCACACCAAGGTAAGGTGATTTTTTTAATTAAGAAGCACAAAGGCAGAAAGGGGAAGCTTTACATTCTGAAGAAAGACAGACCTTGTAAATAACATGCTGTGTGTTTTCTGACCCAAGAGTTATCCTGCAGGTGAGCAGACTGAGTTCATGGACCAGTCCATCCAGCAATAGCTGGATACTTTCAGTTCCATCAGTCTTGAATGGACTGGTAAGAAGGGAAGCAGTTTTGTATTCTTACCAAGATGATCAACTAAGGAGTCAGCAGGGCACTTGGAGCTCATCTGTGTTCAGAAGGAAGAATAAAAAGTAAAAAGCCAGCCTGCTGTAACCACCATCTGTTCAGCAGTCTGTGGGAGGATTTGCCACTGTCAGCCCTGTTCTTGGACTCTTGGAGCTTCCCTGCACCATCCAACATGGACTTGGACAATAATATCCATAACTTTGGCAAAGGTACTGATGTTGACACAACCCAGGAGTTCCACCTCCTGCCTGTACTAGCTGTTGAAAGCCTGCAGTGCTGCAGTACTGCTATTCACAGCATCAATTGGACAAAGAGGAAGCAGATTTTAACCAAAGCCAGTCCCTTGCCCATATTAAAACATTGAAATGCTGGCAGGAAACTTAAAGATAGTCTTTTGGGGCTTCAAGTCCTCAGCATGGACAGTCACAACTATATCCACAGGTTTCTTAACAATCTTCAACCCAGGCAGTCTCCTACTCTGACACCATGTTTTGGAACTATCCATTGACCTTTAAATTGGCAGGTAACTGCATGTTTGCTGAGCCAAGGCCTGAAATTCATTCTCTCTGAGCTGATATCTCAGTCCACCCTTCCTTCTCTCCCTCCCTCTTCTTCTCATTTTTATAATTAAACATCTGAAAATACTGCTTGTTGGGTGGTATTTCCAGCTTCAGTCATTGCTGGCTCCAGCATAGGAAAACTCTTCTGAATACACATCATTTGGATTCTTCTGTGTGAACTATTTTCTGTATTGCTTCGATATTTTTTAATGATATTTTTATTTATGTTTTCAATGGATGTGTAAGACCTCAATTGATACAGCCTGCATGAGTATGTTTTGCTACATAAACACAATTATTTTTGTTATATACACCCACCCTGTGTAAGAAATGACATTGTAGGCTCACAAAAATGTAATGCTTCCCATATGCTGAACTAACTAGCTGTCTCAATGGATCAAATATAAATATTGATGCAACATGTGCCATTTTACAAATTAATCATGTACAGAGCATGCTGGTTATGACAGATTCATCTACACTGCCAATTTTTTGTCCATAATATCCAGTGTCCATTGATACCTCCAGGGAGGGACCACATGAAACAGGAATGCACATATGTGAGCAACTGACATTCAGATCTGAGGGTAAGAGAATTCTTATTTCTTTGTTTTAAACACAACTGCCCTTGTGGAGGATTATGGGTGTCTGTCAGGATTTGTACAGAAGGGTGAGCCTAGATCCCTAATCAAGCAGTTCATCTGTAAGTTACTTCTATTTCTGTTCCACAACAAATTTTGTGTGATGCATTGAAGTCCATGCAAATATCCTCCTGTCATTTCCTGAGCCTTCAGATTTTACCTGAACCAGAGCAGCTCTGCTGGAACAGGAGATATGCACTGCCTGTTTTAAATAAGCATTATCTTATGTGCATTAGATACGCAATTACACTTGCCCATTGACTTTGTGTTTAGATCCCTTAGCAGTTCATGGGGTTGCTAGATAAAATTATTCTTGATAACCACTTTTTCATATATAGAGTGTGAAGGTTATGTGTCAAAACCACTGTGTTCTGGCAGCAGAGCAGGCTATATGAGTGAACATGCAAGTAATACAAAACCTTTTCCCATCCCAGGAACTCCTTTGCTTCTGTTCTTTGTTCACTTTCTGTAGCTACCCACTTCCAAACCAGCTTCATCTGATTTGACACCTTTGACCCGATTCCACCCTGCCTCTGCCCTGGTTTGTAGAAATGCCAACAGGCTGCAGATACCAGAGGATTTTATATCAAATGCATATTCTTTAAAAGAGGCATCTATCATGTCAGTTCTGGATTTAAAGATAATATCTATTTATCAGTATATGATATACCTGTAGCCTCCCTTCCGGTCAATTCTTGGCTGCTCAAGCCACACACAAAATCTAAAGCTTCCAAGGTAGATAACACAATGAATTGTCTATTATATGATCTCTGTGGGTTAACATAGAAGAAAAATAGGGGGAAACAGCATGATTTTTTTTTTCATTTGCCACTGTAAAGTACACTAAAAAAGTAGTAAGATATCAACAAAGTCTTGTTTCTTGTCTCTATGCCTTACTCACCAAAAGCCCCAATATTCTTTTTAGGCCTCAGATTACATTGCTACAGACCCAAAAATTGAAAAAAAGGCAATTATACAACAGGTTTCTGTAGTTCAAACAATCTTTCTGGATTTTGTGCACATACACTAAATAATTTATCAAAGTACAGTGCTAAGCCAAGTTGTTCTACGGAGACAAGCTACCCAGTCTGGAACATCTTGTACCACAGTTTGTAATGCAGGAATATGAATAATACATGGAAAATACTCAAGTGATGACGCAAAGACAGAACTGCATGCATCAATCAAATGCCAAAATTGGGTACTTATTACGTAGAAAAGTGTTTGCCAGCAACAGGTCCAGTAGACAACTGCAATTTATCCTCTGCCACCTGTAGTCCTCTCCTGACACTCTGCCTATCCAATTAGCAAAAACTATTTCTGAAAATGTGTCCGTTTTCAAATTTGTGCTCCCCTTTCATACAGTATGACAACTGCTTTTGGAAGGAAGTCATTCTATAATATTTTTATTGTTCCAGGACAGCCTAATGTGTGGCTTGTCATCATTGAGTGTACTGGGGATTCACCAGCAAGTTAAAAGTAGGCATGACATGACAAAACATTCATAAGAAAACTGTAGATAGAGCCAAAATCTCTTCACCTCTTAAATTGTTAAATCACAGCAAAGACTGCCCTTGATCTCTAGCCTGGTTCCGCTATACAGGAGGTCTGTCTTTTCAAAGAGACCTTAGATTACATGCTGAAGTACAATCTGTAGCCCCCACTGGAAAGTTCTCATGCTATCATGAGTCTCAGACTAATCCTCCTTTGAGAAAAGCCAGCACAAAGTCATGTGCATCATAACAGTCGGCTGAGCAGCTTGTCTTCTCCCCACACCACTGCTGTGTGACATGTGACACCTTTTTTAGCTCTACTTCTGCCACCAGTTTTCTATTAATATTAGCAGCACAAACAGAGTAAAGAACTGTAAGAGGTTAGAAAGTGCACTGCTTCCATGAATGTTGACTCATGAAATGCACACTGAACAGTCTTGAGGAAGAACAAAACCCTTGGGGAATCTTCTCTTTGAAAGCCACTTGTCACTTGAAGAGAAATATGAGAAGATAAAAGCAATCTGAGTTGCAGGTTGCACTGCCCTACTCCATGACCGCTATGTTCATGCTAGAGAAAGCAAACGGTAGAAGCAGGCGAGGGACAGGCTGCAAAGACTAGATGGGCACTCACCCTCCTCCTCCTCAGATGCATCAGACTGCTTTTGTTTTCCAGCTTGCTATGGATTTTTTGTCTCTGAAAAATCTCAGGAGAAAAGAAATTCTCCTTGCTAGGATACTATGTGCATTTCAAGAAGAAAAGGTCAGAGACCTATATACACATTGAACAAGGCATCTAGTTTGCTCAGAAGATGGTAAGGATAAGCGCATTTGTCGTTACTCTACAATGTTTCTTCTAAAGGCATAACTTTATAAAACTGCCTTCAATTTTTGAGACCAACTCCTGAAGCTCTTAAATAGCTTTTATTTCATCCTCATTCTGGCAAAATTCTATCACTATCAAGAATGAAATGTTCAGCGTCAAAAACAACTCTAATAAACAAGGACAGGACAAGATTGAATGAAGGCCTTATGATTTGGCTCAAAGGCAAGGAGTAAGATTATAAAAAGTCTAGGTGACTTATGAACCCCTATGCTAAATTTAGGGCTGACTTTCCTCTCTGGTGCTTCTATGCATGACCGAAGTATTAACCAAGTTTACTTACTCCAGCTGCCTTCAGGTGTAGGTGATAAATACACGGATGCTGCTGCTTATGATGATTTTGCTTCAGGGATAGTGAGGCTGACACCAAAAGGCTTCATTCACACTGTTTAGACTGGAGCTCAGCTCATGGCTTTAAAATGAAACTAGCAAGTTCACAAAGTAGAATTGAAGGAAAACTCTCCTCCCTTAGTGTCCAAATGCAGTTAGGATATTTTTTCCTGCTTCCCTTCTCAACAACCCCCTCTACTTGCAAGAACAGCTTTTCTCTTTGCCATATTCATCTACATTCATTCACCATGGAACAATGATGCATGAGTTTTATTTAAGAGCATCTACTGTTGAAGGGGAAAGAGCTATTACATTTTCTGGACTAGATGTTCACAGGCAATGGTTACTGCTAATTTGTCTGTTACACTGGCAATGTGTCATTCCTGCCTTTGAGAGACTTGAACTAGAAGGAATACACAAGAAAATAAATAACAGTAATACCACCCTCTGATTTCAGCACTTATTCTCTTCTCCAGGCCCCCTGCAATGCTTGTTGCCAGGCTTTGTCTACACTGGGTAAAGGAATAAGGAGAAGAGTAATTAAATAAATATGCCAATTAAATTGGTTTAATAGGCAGCTAGTTAGACAAGTATCTGCAGCAAATGGGGTACACTGACACATATGGCAATTCTCAGCGCTAAACTGCATATAAGGCAGAAGAGTATTATAAATGAGTTCACAAGGCTTTCAAATCTGCTCGGCTTGAATTGATCATTTTGCATTTTCTCTCAGCCACATGCAAATGGACTGAATGTTCTGCAGCTGTCATCACCTCTTTACACAGTTAAAGGCAGTTGCACCCAACTTAGAGTGCAATTTGCTTTTCATGATGTACCTCCAAAGCTCTGTGCTCATAAAGGTTTTCATTTGGAGGGGAGCTGGCTACTGCCCCTCACTGGAAGAAGAAAACATACATTGCCATAATGTCTGATGTACCATTTGTGGCTGATCCGAATGTTTGGAGCACTAAAGCTGGCCAGCCCAGTGTAATGGTCAACAGCAGACAGCTGGAGGTGCACAGCTGGCCTTACTATAAAAGTTTATTAATGGATTTTTTTAGTTTTTTCAGATACAGCTGAAAACAGGGAAAAATTAAGTAACTTGGGATGCACCATGAACCTGGCTCTATGCAAGGCACTTTGTATTAAAGAGCATATAAAGAATCAAACTCATGCTGGCTCCCCAGCAACTTGCTGTTTAGATTCTTCATCTGAATAAATTAGAAGGACTGAATTAAAAATGCCTCTTCAGCAGCATTTGGCAGGAAACAATGGGAAGTGTCTCCTGCAGCAGTGCAAAATTCAATCTGGACAAAGATTTTTCACTTATCGTCACATTGCTATTAGTAAAGCTGCATTATGCCCCCAAAACCTCTCTTATACCCAGATGAATACTGATTGTGTTCATCTATCTCCCTGCCTGGAAGGATCAAAGCAATAAAAATTGGTAGTTCTTAATCACCACTCACCGAAATCAGAAATAATGCCAAATTTGGTGTGTCTTGTGCCCCCAGGGAAAACCAGCATATCTCCACTGAAGTTAGTGGAAGTAAAAGGTGATGCTAGAAAGCTGTTCTGATGGATACAACAGGCTGGTTAATACTGAAAAGAGGGACTCCTAGCATACGATACAAATCTAGATGAGGATAAATTTAGAGGAAGAACTGCCAGGAAGAATCCAGCACTGGCAAGGTTGCAGTAGCCAACTCAAGTGTCTTTCACATCACTAACGTGTATGCAGCAAATTTTGAACACACGCTACATGATTAGGAGAGAGAAAAACCACTAAGTGTCTGTCTGCCCTGTCATAGTGTCCATGACAAATGACTTGAATCCAACTGCAACACATTGCTAGGAGCACCCATTCCGAATGACTTCCTGTAATTTATGATCTTTAAATAGACACTTTCTTCTCTCCCTTCCCTTGTCCAAACCTTAAATCTCCAGTTAGTATGGGTCTACACAACTCCACTAAGTTTTCAAGGAATCTGAAATAGCAGCTCTAAGAGATGGCCTCCCTAAGCATTCAATGTACTGTGTTATGAACTGTCTCACTGCCCAGCAAACCATGAACAGTTGTGTAACAAAGATCTCCCACACCTAATTTTGGTTCCATATGTAATTTGGCTAGAGAAGTAATCATCATTGCAATGGTATAGGCCATCACACCTTTACTCCAGGAAAAGGGGATCAAATCCAAAGACTCTTGAACAGTCATCTTCATTTCCAATCTTTACTTGTCTGACCAGAGACATAAGGAAACAAGCATGTTCAGGGTTTGGCCAGTCCATCCAGGGACAACCAAGGGGACATTAACTGTCCCACTGCAGTACAGCAGAAGGAAGCCTACCCTACGTTCTCTCTGGTTTGCTCTTTATGTGACCCAAGCAAGACAATGCAGATGAGAGGCAGAAGAAAACTGGCTTGGGCTGTGCTCTGGGCTGCAGGATCTGCTCCTTTAAACCTGTATTCTCTATTGCATAGAGCTTTAAAACCTAGTTTGTGGGAGGAAGGGAACCTTTTCTTACTGCAAGGGAAACAGGCCTTTCAAACAGTTTTTATGGGCCTCTCCAGTAACTCACCTTAGCATTACATAGTAATACAGCCAACAAAAATCACACAGGGGAAGCTACTGGCTCATGCAGCTGCAGAAGCCAAGGAGCAACTGGTATTGAAAAGCTTCTTCAATATTTCTAGGCAGGAACCAGGTAAACCTGAAAAGCATCATGATGCTGGCAATGTAACTTCTGTAACAGGCTAGTGACAATTTGTAATCCAGTTTGCAGCATCACTGTTTTTTCAGTGATTCCTCTATTAGCCAAAACGGAGCAGTTAAGCAAGCCAGATTTCCACTCCCATCTGCTCCCCTCACAGAAGTCCCTTCCCACCCAAGCCATGTGATGACTACACACAAGCAAATGTGATCATTGAACATTCCCAGCTGTTCAGTAATAATCTCATACCTCGGGCATTTATCATAATTCTTAGACCAAGACACAGGGCTGTGGAGCGCTTGCAATGGGTCTTATAAAATAGGGTTGCCCTCTCACCTCAGAGACAGCCTCCCAGCCACCCACATGGATGCGTGTTCTTCTAGGATACATACAGCTGCCCCAGACTACACATAACACTAGAAATAAAACAAGAGAAAGTCACTCCACCTGGCACTTGCCATGTACACAGAGGTCGGTCTCGTAAGGCCCACATGGAGTACCATCGAGGACTCTGTCTGCCACCAGCACAGGGGAATCCTTCCCCAATGGAGAGCAGAAGAGCTCACATGGCTTATCTGGAAAAAGAAATACAAAAGCAACTGCCTTTAGGAACAGGACAAACAAGTGTTTGAGGCAATGGTGATGCAGTCTCTACATTAATTGATTTGGAAAGGTATCTGTTGATATTCTCATCTTTAAAGGAACATGAACCTTTCAAATTAAGGCCTGTCATTTCCCCATTTTAAAATATCAATATTCAAAGGGTTACATTGATGAGATTTTTTAAGACACAGAAAACCATTTAGTCAGTATGCTTCTATGTATCTGTTTTTGAACAGAATATGTTTGTTACAGGGAAGATTCAGCAGCCTGATGTGAATGACCAAGTCACTGTGTGAGCATCTCAGACAAAATTCAGGCTAGTGTCGTGGTTTAACCCCAGCCAGCAACTGAACACCATGCAGCCGCTCACTCACTCCCCCCCGCACCCAGTGGGATGGGGGAGAAAATCGGGAAAAAGAAGCAAAACCCACGGGTTGAGATAAGAACGGTTTAATAGAACAGAAAAGAAGAAACTAATAATGATAATGATAACACTAATAAAATGACAACAGCAATAATAAAAGGATTGGAATGTACAAATGATGCGCAGTGCAATTGCTCACCACCTGCCGACCGACACCCAGCTAGTCCCTGAGCGGCGATTCCCTGCCCCCACTTCCCAGTTCCTATACTAGATGGGATGTCATATGGTATGGAATACCCTGTTGGCCAGTTTGGGTCAGCTGCCCTGGCTGTGTCCTGTGCCAACTTCTTGTGCCCCTCCAGCTTTCTCGCTGGCTGGGCATGAGAATCTGAAAAATCCTTGACATTAGCCTAAACACTACTTAGCAACAACTGAAAACATCAGTGTTATCAACATTCTTCGCATACTGAACTCAAAACATAGCACTGTACCAGCTACTAGGAAGACAGTTAACTCTATCCCAGCTGAAACTAGGACACTACAGCCAGTGATTTTAGAAGAGCACGTTCTCCAGTCCATTTCTACACTTGATGGACTGACTTTTTGCATCAGTTTGCCAGTAAGAACACTTGTATACGTAAATTTAAAGCATTCTTGCATACATATTACCTGCTATTTCCTTAAACTGGTATTTGTGGTCCTACCAACATTTCTGTCAGTAAACTATGCTGCTAGAATATCTAGAGAAAGAACCCCTAAACTAATTTGAAATGCATCAGTAAAGTTGCATTTTTCATCCATGTTAATGGCAATTGTTACATTATAAATTTAGACCTCACTTTGGAAAAGCTACTATTGTGTTTAACTAGAGGAGTTAAGTAAAAAAGCTTTTTCAAATACTTGTATTATTAACTGGCAGCATACAGCAGATGTCAGGGTTTGCTGACTGCATTTGCCATATGTTTAAGTAACAGATATTTAGGCAATGTAATGTTTTTCCTTTGGAGCTGACTCTGCTACTCACGGACTTGATCCAAGGAAGAACCTATAGACATTCAAATGGAAACATGTTTTGTTCTGGATAGTCAAGTACCTCTGCTCATCAGACGAAAGAGAGAAGGCTTGCCAATACATTAAGCTAAGTGGCATAGGCCTTTTCTAAGTTTCCAGTGCAATCAAAAACCTGCAATCAGCTCCCACCTGACTAATACATGTAAGTAGAGTTCAAGCACAGTGGAGATTAGCTCAAGGGTAGTTTGGATCTGTGTCTATTTAAATGCTTCTGGGTGTCGTGCTTCGATATGCTGGAAAAAGGTACTGGAGAACATTGCATGGGTGCTCTAACATGCTTCAAGAAACAGCGATACTGAGATGTGAAGCTGAGCTGCCCTCTGTCCATCTGTCTTGCCTGACAGAGGAACTACAGGCATGTTCTGTGGGTGTTCAAACTCCCTGCCATGTGTCTGATGCAAAGCAAATTCACAGAGGCTGGATTTTTATTTCATTTGCAGAGTGAACAGAGGAGCTGGGAAAGCTGTTGAAAGTGCAGCTTGTGCAGGAAACTGCTAGTCTGACTGCCTCTGGACAGCCTCTCTTTCTGCAGCTGTGAGATCTGCAACAGGGCAGGAGAGGTTTCTAATTTGCATTCATGGAAACTGGGGCAACATGGCTCAGGTGAGTGAGGCTTTGCTAGACAGCAGGAACAATGTTAGCTACTATCTTTTAGCAATAGCTTGTTCAGTCTTCAGGTGGCCAAAAAATGGCATATTCCCTTTCTGTGGCTGAATGAAGTTCCCACTGCAATATGCTACTAATTCTGGCAGCACTGATCAGAGAAGATCACTGAATCATCTGGGTTTTTCTCTTTTCTCTCCTGTTTACAGATCCCTCAGCAACCCATAGTTCATGATGGGAAAGGAGAAAGGAGTAAAACAGCTCACTCCTGGAAAAAACTGGGAGAGTTTTCTGTGACTGAAATTAGTCAGGGAAGTAGCTCTGCAGTATACATTCACCCAGCAAAACTACCTGAGGAGCCGGGAAGAGGGGAACAACAAGCAAAGCAGCCTGTCTCCTGGGGCATCTGAAGGAATTGTGCTCTTGGAGGGTCTGCTATGGGAACTGAAATGCTGTCTGTACACTTGTCCTGGTGTCAGACCTAATTTGTCAGTGCTAGCACAGGAAAGGGCTTATCCAGTGTCTGGTCTTCTGGTATCAGTTCCAACACCACCCTTCTCTGTTCAAGCATGTCTTCAAGATGACCAAATGAAACTAGCCTTATCTGTTTTTCAGCAGAGTGCAGTGAAAGATGTTTGTTCCTGCAGAAAGGACATTATTATGATCCTTTTTCATATCCCCCCAACATCTGGTTGAATAGTAGATGAACAGCAAGATCCAGTAAAGGAAGCATTAAAAGAATGTAGGTAGGATAGGCAATCATGCTGAAATGCCCAGAATTGACACACATCCAAAATGTCCCAGGCAATCCTTCTTTTTTTCAGTTCCAAATTATTTTGAACTTTCTAATGTTTAAATTCCCATTCCCAAATACCTGCGTGTTCAGACTGGGAATCAAATTAAGGCACTTCTCCCCCAGCATTACAAAAAGATAAGTGAAGAACTGACAGCTCTATCTTTGTTAAGAATGCTAAAAGGATGGCAGGGCAGCACCGAGAACAACTAATTGTACTTAGTCTTTCAGCTGTAGCTAAGGGGAACATACTGTAGCCTTCTCACCAACAAATGGGAGTATTGCAGATGAAATCAAGATGGGTTGGGAAGCTGCAGTGAAAGAACAGCAAGGAATTACAGAGGAAGATGAAGAAACTTACCATCAACGATGACAGCTGTCAGGAGGCTTTTCTTCTTGTTGGTGTATCTGTCATGGGCCTGGCACTGTTGGTCCCTGAAGCTTGGCACACCTTTAGGGCAGGGCAAGTTCTCACACACAGTGTGCTCCACACTGGCTCCCCGGCAGTTCTTCCCGCCTGGCCCCGGGCTGTCGCAGGGAAGACAAACCAGGGTCAGCAGGAACAGCACAGCTTCTTACAGGCACACCTTCACCTAATTTTCCCCATCCAAGGCAACTCTTGAAATAGCAGGAAGGATCCTTCCTCTCAGATGTTCCTCGCTGGAGGGCAAATCCTGCTCTCAGTGGCTCTGACAGAATTCAAGTTCCATTCTGGATCTATAATTGGCTTATTATAACAGATGCTCTGGAGTACTTCAGAAGTATGTTCTTTTGTAGTAACCTACACACAGATCAATAAACAGGAGCTGCCTACACATTGCACACCTCAGATAAGAGGTAATCCAAAATGCTCCTCACCTGTGAGCACTAAGCAGCCTTCTTAGAAGATATAGAGTGTTTAACTGTTTGTATTCTGGTCACAAACCAAGGGATGTGACTAATGTTGCACTGCTGATCTAAATTTCTTCTTTGACTTCAATAGCAATTCATTCCTGTCCTACCCTGTTTTCAGATGGAGCAGGTAAATGACTGAGAAAGTGAAGAGAATGTGTGTATGTGTACCAGGAGTTTCAGAACAGGACTTGAAGTAAGGCACTCCCAAACTTTGGGTTCTACCATGACATCAGGCCTGAGCTCTGACTAACTCTTCCTGTGACCTGGGACAAGTTCCTTAACTGATGGTGACTTGTGAGGGTTAAGCTTTGGAAGGTGCACTGAGCATGACACCTGAAGTCTAAGTATTATTTATATTTGCACAGTCAGGCAGTTCAGAAGATAATCTGTGGTTCCATCACAAATACCAAAGTTAAGTATTTACATTCTTAATGGGGAACCTAGAGGCACCAAGGTTATGTTACTGTGCCCAGGATCACACCAAATACCCAAGGCAGAGGCAGGCAACCCAAAATATTTCACCTTTCTCTTCTCACCATTTGCTTTGACCCTGCCTCAAACACTCTTAACAATGGAGAGACAGCAAACATCTCTTCAGCACACGTCCTCTAAGGTTGTGTCTTCAGCAGTTTGAAAAGAAAATAACATAGAAGTAGCTATAACCTGTGCCATAAGTAGGGTCTCCAGAAACAAATCTGTGCAGCAGATAATCTCCATCCATGAAAACCATGCCATTTTACACATTTGTTTTTTAAACATGCAGGAAAGGCCACTAATCCAACATCAGGATTAAGCACCTGCAAAATCTATTTATTCTTATTTATGATTCCCTAGAGAAGAAGGAAAACTCAAACGCTCAACAATAGCCTATATTTTCTTTGCAAAACAAAACAAAACACAAACAAAAAACCCAAGTAAGCAAAAGACTTAGCCATCCTAACAGATAATTTCTTTAGCTACTTGCTCATATTCTCCTGAATTTGTCACACACCTAGCTCCCCAGCTGTAATCAGCAAAGACGGATAAAGTAATTTTCTTACTTTTCTTAAACAGATGGCTATAAAAAGCAACTCCAGCCAAATTCCAGATTTTAGCAGTATGACAGTTCATTCCAAAAGCTTCTTCGCCCCTCCCTCCCAGAAGAGCAATGAACATCAGGTTATATCACTCAGCTAATTAGAAACCAAGGCCCTCATTGTATATCATTTATCTGTGTAAGTGGTCCTAGCAAGAGTTGCCCCCTTCATTTACACACTGGCTGCAGGACTGGGTCTTTGATTTCCTAGCTGTTCTGGACTTGATGAATTCAGCATTCAGTGCAACAGAAACGTGATTCTGCACAGAAAAGCTTTACACCGAATTTCAGCCTAGATCAAATTTTTACAGTAGCTCCATTAATCCCAGAGTGTTTTGGTTTTGGTTTTTTTTTAATGGAAATGCGGATCTCCAATGACACTATAACATCACAGAGAGTCACCAGAAGAACAGCTTGAACAAAAGCCTGCTTGCACTACTAACACCTCTTTTCTGCCATGGACACGTGCAAGGCAGCAGATGTGCTGAGGCTAACCCAGAAATCTTTTGGGAGGATTGTGTCTGCTGCCTTATACTGGATGAGACAGACACTCAGTCCAGATGACTAGAAGCATGACACAGGCTTCTTTGCACATGAACCCTGCACTTACATAAAGACATTAGATACAGGAACTTTGGTTTCAGCACCATCTCCTTGGCTACAGCAAAAGAGATGTAGTCATTGAACGTAAGTGACTCTGTGCATGTTTGTGTGTACATGCACAGGAAAATGAAGGAAAAAAAAAAAAAGAAAGCAGTCAGAATACCCAAAGAGTAACAGAGCACTCTCTTGAGAGCAGGGTATCAAGCTGATGGCCATGGAACAGGAGACACAGCAGGACTACTATTTACTGTGGTCATCAGCAGTTGCTTTGGCTTTAATCTTGAGATATCATTAACTTGTGAGGGACTTTCTATGAGTTTGCCAATGCAGACTGGAAGCAAGCAGCTCTCACTGTTGGTAGTAATGGTCACTGGCAATACCAAAGTAATAGCCAAATCCATTAGGAGACAGAGACTTCCTGAGCACTCACCACTCCCAGTCAGTGGGAGCTGCAAGAACATAGTGCCTTTTGGCCTGCACTCCTCTACTCAGCCCTTCAGCAGCCTGAGTTGTCTTCCCTTTGTAATTAAGGAGTAAAGTGAACTGCCTCCTCCTGATGTAGTTTCTCCCAAATTTAAAGAGTTGGATGCACTCATCTCATCAACCACAAAACAACAGAGCATCCCACAGATCTGGAGGATGTTTCTACTCCCAGTAATCCAACAAAAAACAATATACCCAACAAGATCTTCCCGCCTCAGCTCCCCTCTGTCCAACAGCATCATACTTTATTTTACAGTATGTTGCTGCTTTCTGCTAGACTAATTCTAGTAAAACACTAGTGGAATATACAGCATCTATTCAAGGGGTTCAGGAACAACCAGATAAACAGACATAGACAGGCAGTCAGAGAAATGGACAAGACATAGCTCTGCCATGCTGATTATGTTCTGCTCTGTTACTGTTTGGGTAGGGAATGAGGAATTACTGACTAATCTTTTACTTAACTACCTATGTAATAGTATTTCAGTATTACAGGCCTCTTGGCACTTTTAAACAGGATACTGAGCGTTTTCATCATGCAAGATGAAGAAAACCAATGACAGTCACTCTTTCTGGTCTCCCACAAACAGTTACCTAGCACTTGTTCATACACCTTTCTTTTCCTGCTTCACTCCATTTTTGCAGCTTCATCTCTGTGTCCCTTCCACCTCTCCAAATGCTGAGGCCAAGATTTTGGGCATCATCTCTATCAGATTCTGCCAAAAAATCCAAAGCAAAAGATCCTTGTAATCCCAGGTCCCAAGCCCTGCACAGTAAGGGCTCTAGCACTGCCTGGGATTTCCAATAAACAGTATAATTCAATCAATGACACATGCCTGAAACAGTGACCGTGCGAGATCTCCTGGTAGACAACTTCTCGGCCATCTTCCACCATATTTATGCCAAGAGAATACACCCGCTAATGGAACTGAAGAAATCAAAGCCCATTTATACTACTGTGACACTTTTACATGACAAGAGGGGACTGGAGAAGGGGTGGAGATCTCATTCTGGTGTTCTGTTTAAGCCAGTGGTTTTCTCTTCAATCCCACTGTATAACAATAGTCCAAAGCCTAGACAAGGACACAATGCAGTACAACTCAAAAGTCTGCACGTGCAAACTGGCTCATGACACACTGCCTTACAATCATTTGGAGGCAATGCATGCAAATACTCAGAGAAATTATAGAGAGAAAAAAACAAATCAAACAGTGAAGCAACTGGTTTAAAAATACTGATAGTCCCACAGGCTCAAAAGTCAGCTGGCAGGAGTAGAGACTCCAGTTAAAAAAAAAATCCCAAGACCAAATATATATAAAATAAAAGATAAATCCCTTAGCCAATATTTTTGGACAGTGAATAAACCAGCTGCAGAAGTGGACTGATGCCAGGAATTTGAAGCAAAAGAAGATCACGTGTGTATTCCCAGCCAAGAATGTATATGAGCAAGAGAATTTTAAAATCAGTGTGCAATCTTGGAGGGAGCATTTCCTGTAATTTAAGGAACGATGATGAATGAATTTAGGTTTGGTCAGCACTGTGGTTAAAGAGACTTTTTGTAGCTGACAGCAAAGAAATCAGCTCAGTTCCTTGTTCAGGGAAATGAGCTGGTAAAAATCAAGCCTTGACATTATAGACACGCAATTGCAGTTCAGCATTATTTAATGAGAGGAATAAACAAAAATATCCCTTTCACATGAATACAGCTCAGCAGCAGCCACTGTGTGCCTATCCATCATCAGTCTTCAAAGTGACTATGTTGCTAGCCAGAATTTCAGCCCCTATTTAAAAAGTTTCCTGTGCTTTGTGGTGAAAACCTTAAAATATGAATAAAGTTAGAGATACACAACTTGGAGGGCTGCTCTCAAGATTGTGAGCACCCTCACTCATCTCAGAAGCTATAATGCACACAAACAGGGGTGGTCAGTTAAATGACCACCATGGTAACCTGTTCAGGCCTCCCATAAGAAGAAAAGACTTCCAGATGTGCCTCAATTGATCTGAAGGATGGAGGATGGCACATGGGAGATGATAACACATTTCTTCCCGAATCAGAAACGAATCCAAGCCCAGGCAGAGATCATAGGCTTATTTGTAGTCACTGTGCAGGAGCTAAACAGCACCCACTGCACTCTGTGTGCAGAACTTTCCTTTTCATATGCAGCATATCTTGATGTACAGTATATCTCAAGGTGCTTTACCAACACAGCTATATGACACAAGGACCACTGTCAGCCACTCCTTCACTTCCCAAGCCCAGAGCCAGCACTCCCTGCAAAACTGATCTCTAAGACATACTGGCTCACTTTGGTCTGTAGATTGAGATCAACTCCTCCTCATTGACTGCAGTGCTGGAGAGGAAATGCAGTATCATTTTTTCTGCCAAACTGCACGTTTTTAATTCAATTGTATCTATGTTTGAATTGTTGCACTGGGGCACTTCCAATGGTAACCCTTCAAGCCACTTCCACAGAACCTACTTCACTCCGAGTCACTCCAGGATTTTGACCCGGTCCTTGCTGCTTGTGAATATGAAACCTCTCATGTCCTCTGCACAGCTCTGCTGCCTGTTTCTTCCCTGTACTCTTGCAGCAAGGGTTGTCTAAGTCCTACATGCAAAAAGAAATCAGCATGATGTTAAGACTTACGGGGGATTGTCGCATTTCCGCTGTCTGAACCGCACTCCTGTGCCACACGTCCGGCTGCACATGCTCCACTGACTCCACATGCTCCAGTCTCCATCAACGTGCTCAGGGATGGGAGTTTTACTGACACACTCCCCAGCTCGGCACCACTGAAATGCAATTGTGTTAGCACAGGCTGGAAAGAAGCCCTGATCTTGCAAACATTCCTGCACAGGTGGACTTAAAAGGATGCTTGAGAGATTACAACAAGCCCGTGTTTAAGTTTCTAGAGATTCAAGGCTTCAGTGAGGTGGAGGTGGGAGGAGGCGAAAGGGACAAGTGAAACATAGAGATTTAAGTGTCACCCTCAACAAACCCCTGAAGGGAGTTCTCTCATTAAAAAAAATAGTCACAGAATTGAGCCCCTTGCTTTATAAAGCAGATAATAATCTAAGTGCTAAGAGTTAAAGCCACACTCTTCACAGAAACTGAGTCCAAGAAATTATACCCCAAAGCAATGTCTTCATCAGCAGTATTCCCAGTATGTACAAAATAATTGAGGTATTTTGGACCTAACTTGGCTAAAGCCCCAAACAACCTTTAATTCTAATAGGTTGCCCTGGCTCCTGACCAAGAAGCAAACTTGGCCTATTCTGCTCTGTCCAGGATATGATACAGTAAGCACTGCTAAGCAGTCTTACAAAAGAATCACCAGGACTCCTGTAGTTAGAAAAACATATATCTAAAAATCTTCTGTCTCAGGTTCCTTGTCATGCTTTCCAGGACCCAGCTTTTCTTGTCATTGTTTATCTTTATTTGCAAGCAAAGAAAAGGTCTCTCATCTTTGATTTCAGCAATAAACTTTTTAATTTTACCCTTTCTTACCTCCCCAACCATACAACATACAAAAAATATTAGAATCCAAAACCAGTAAGTATGGGGCTGGCAGTTATGAAACCAGTCAAGTTCCTTTGTAGCCTAAGAAGTTAGCAGCTGCACTGGGAGAATCAACCACATACATCTGTGAACCACATAGCACCTAGCACAGCCAATCTCAGAGGTTAAACATGTTCACCTAAGTCAAATTCTGTTCACACTCTAGGTCAGCTGGGAGGCAGCAGCTGAGTCTCAGTAATTCTCACCCTTATGGCATTGAAGCCAGTTACTGGAATGGTGATTTTCACCGGAGGGAGATCCACCTATCCGAGAATTTATTTTGTGTTTCTTGTAACAATTTTCTACATCGACCTGGATTCTAGAAAGTCCACATATGCCTTAGTCATCTGAGTATATACATACAGTACAGCAAACGATACTTCAAATATAACATTGCTGAATTTGAGCTCAACACATTTCGAGCTACTTTTAGAAACCATAAACTTTTAAAGTAGCTTCTTTTTCTTTCACCGTCTTTCTCCACTCCCCAAATGTCAGCCTAAATTCTCTCCACACTTTCTACCTCAAATATAGCCAAGAGCACTACTACCTTAACTTACACTGAAAGAACGCCTCACTCATGAAACACCACTGGCAGCAATGAACAGAAGTGACAGGAGTGAGCTACTACCTAATATGACTCGCAGGGTACTCAGTCTGTGCACTTAGCAGACTGAGGCAGGGGTTTTCCTGCAGTGTTTGTAGAATGCCTAGACCACAAGAACTTGACTACTGAGGTCTCCAGAGGCTACTGAATACACGTAACAAAATCAGAAAGACTTAACCCAATCCAGCTGTTAATTGAGCAGTTTCTGTAACAGAATCAGTATAAAATATGGGTTTATGGCAAATACTGAACATCTTGGAAACATTATTCCACAGACAATGCTGGAAAAAACAAAGTGACTGCTACTGAGCATTTTGATTACCTTGTCTGCGCCACACTCAGTGCCATCCAGAGGGGGGTCCAACTTTGTTTTACAGGATGTATCTCCTTCCACCAGGCACCAGAGCCCAGCACACATCAAATGCTGTAATCACAAAGTAGTTATTACTTTTGGAGATGTCAGCTATCATTATGGGATACACTTCAAAGCTCAGGCAGTCTTTCTCAAGTGAAACCAGAAGCATCTAGTTGGTTTGGGAGCAATTAATTTTTAAGGATAGATTGGCATTAAGTGGTGGGGTTGGAAACATAAAAGCGATTGATGGATGCCATTGTCAGAAACAAAACCCACCCAAAACAAGAAGTGCATTATTTAAACAGATTTCTTTTCACAAAAATAAATCTGGGCCATTAAAAAAGAATCCTATATGGGAGGCCAAGATGGGTGCTTTGGAACCGTGCCACATGCTTAGATATCCAAGCTCCTCAATTACTTGTATTTTTTAAAAAGTTACTCAAGTAACACAGTCAGCCCTGCTGGACCTGGTGGTAGCTATAATCAGCCAGCAATGCCCCTTGAGAGAAGAAGATCTTAAGGCGGAATGAGAAACAGGAAAGGATTTCATGGTGTACCATGCAGCAGAAGAGGAGCTTGGTGACAGGCAGAGGCAAAATTAGTAACGGTTTGGTGGTGAGAAGTAGCTGCTAGAGACCAATGTGCTAGAGAAGGTGAAAAGTGAGATGTGAGGGCAAGCGCAGCAAGAGGTACAGCACATCTCGCTACCAGACTTGAAACACATTCTGGGTATCATTACTCAACATTGCTGCTCTGCTCAGCCAATGTGTGTTGCAAGGATATTAATGCTGACCACACTTGCGTGATCTGTCAGGTCAATGCGTTTTCAGAATTTGAGAAAAAGAACCAGGAAAAGGGGCTTTACATTGTTAACATTTTCCACAGCATCCACTGTGCTTTGCATTCTATGAAAGTGGATGATTTCAATACAGTGCTACAGATCTGAGTACCAAAAAAAGAGAAAGAAGAGTTACATTTCTTTCCACTATTGTTCACATTTCAATGTAATGGTAAAAAGATGAGAAGCCCGACTCTAGTGCCAGCTGGTCTTGTCAAGATTTATTGCACCTCATTAAATAGTTGAGTCAACACGCTTCAACCTTATGGTTCTTTCACAACGTAATGTAAGAGACTGTGGGTGCATGTGTGTTTTGTGTACATGCGTGTTGGTATGTCTATATAAAATAGATCTGTACGGCAGAGGGTGCAGACGAGATAAATCCCAATACCAAGAGTGATGATGTAGAACATACTGAAACAAAATAGCAGCAGTATCTGCATCCTGTTTTATTTCCACATTTCGTTCTGGAAAAAGGATTTTGCACTATTTCAACCAAAAGAACATTCACAAAAACTAGAAGCAGACAGCACAATTCAGCAACATCTGTATTAACCACAACACAGAAAGTCACTGTCAAACAAACAAACAACAGCAAATACACCAGGGAAGCCTAAATCAATGAATTTTCAAGACATTTTCCCTGAACTAATAGAGCATATGGGAAAATATCAGACTTTAGTAATTTTGACTAAATGACTATGAATAATTAGTGCTTTACCCGCAGCTCTGAAAGCACTTAAGCACCAATTAGCCACAAGAGTATCACATACTGTTTTACAGATAGGTATACTGAGGCAGAAGAATTGACAACCCAGAGTTTTCAGAGCTTACTGAGAAATCACTTGTGCCACACTGCAACTCCCAGATTCTCAAAACCCTGCCTTCCCTGGAGAGGACTAAAATCAAAAAGTACATCAATTAACTGTCCACAAGTGTTATAGAAAGAACACTAATCTAGGCAATAAACCATTCAAACTGAAAAAGCTTTTCCCCAAAATACCAAACTTACAGCTCTGGAGGATGCTTGTTTTCCTAGTTGTAAATCTACAGTACCCTTGCATCAGGTTTAACTCACTGGGATCTAAAGGTGATGGGTTAGTCTTTGTATTAAGAGTACACATATGAATGATTTAAAAGGACTAAAAAATGGTTAAGATATGTTAAAAGCATGTCACAGACCTAAGTGGAAGGTATCATAGAAGGTTCTAGCCACGGTGGCAGGATGTGCTACATGTAGCTAAGGACACAATTAAATGCAGTCTATGAACACGATAGACTTGCTAAACTAACAGCTTCTTTGCCATTACAAATAATTGTATTGGTGACCTATAAATGTTGTTACTGTTAAGCCAAGTTCAGGAATTAGCTGACAATCTGGACTCTCCCTCGATGATTGTGGACAGTGATCTTGTGAAGGTGCTACCAGCAATGCCTCCTTTCAAACTGTGGTTGGGGAATACCAATACGTAAGATGAAGGGAAGCTTCAGAGATGAACAGTGCAGATAGCAAGTATTTCCACTTTTCTAGGTTTCAGCTCCTCTCTTACATATAACCACAAAACTTCAGAGCAGAATGTGATGAGAGACCCTCCAGCCTGATCTCTTGAATGACCCAGACAGACATTTTGCCCCGTGGTTCCAGACGGAAACTCTCTGTTTCTGCTTTCTGTCAGAAAGACTTCCTTGCTGAAGATGTAATGGAATTAACTACATCCCTAAAGTTGTTCTAGACGCATATGAGCACCATTGATAAACATCTGTGCATTATGCAAGGCCAGTATTTGTTAAGCTTCAGCTTCAAGTCCCTGGATCTTAAGCTGCATGTAAATTAGTCAGGGTTAAATTCTCCTCTCTGATGTAAAACTGGGAGGAGGAAGAGGCGGGGGGAGTAGAAACAGAAAGTCATAAAAGTGAAGCAGCTTTCTGTACAATTTTGGTTGCCAACCAGAATTTCTCCACAGCCCACAAGAACGTGGAAGGTGATAAAGCCAGCTAACATGCCCAGGTATGAGCCATGGCCTGGGGGAAACAACAGGCACAGCTAACCTCCAGCAGGTGTGTCTGTACCAGCAGAACTACAGAACTGAGCCCAGCCTACGGATACAGCAGGTGAAAATATTCACGCACGTGTGTGTGTATATACATATGTATACGTTTTTGTGTATACATACATGTATACACAGACATGCACACACACATACATTTATAGGGAGATAACTAAAGGAAAAATCCCTCTTAGAAACACCAACCTTTCTGAAATTTCCCATCTTTGAGGTATGGAAAACATAGAATTTTTATAGTATCCCTGTGTTTGACTCAGAATACTAAATGCAAAGCATATTTCAGGAAACAGTTACAGAAAAATCTGGTAACTGCGCTTCAGCTCTGTGTTCTAGTGCCATACCACTACAAAGCTCAAACACTCGTTAGTGCAGTCCCCTGTATTTAATACAGCATTCAGATACCCCAGCAAAGATTAAACCATCAGCTTTGGTATTGTATGTTCCCAACATGTTTTATCATGTTAATAGCTCATTTCAAAAGAGATCATATATCCTTCTCAGCTACAATAGAAATCCAAACAGAAATCCCCATTAAACAGTCCTATAGCTAACCAGTCGCAGTGACTGACTTTTTAATAGTTAAATAGCCAGCTTTGTGGGGAAATATCAAAGTGAGAAATGGCAGGACTTGAAAGGAAGTTGCTTGTATATGAGTGGCAGTTCAGAGCTTACACTGATATAGAAGAAGCCATCAAAAGAGCTGTATTGCTGCTAATTGTAAATTCAGCAGCCAGCTTTTAGACAGCAGGTCTCTGCCTGCAAAGTCTTCCCTACAGCATTCAAAAAGTGCCAGTTAGGATTTTCCAATGATAGATATTTTTCACTGGAAAAATATTGATTTGTTGAAACTGTCTGTAGGGAAAGGTCATCTTTGGATCAGCTCCCAGTCTGAAATATTTCCAAGAGCAAAATAAAATAAAAAAAAGTGAGTTGGCTGCGGAAAAGTAATTTTTCAATAAAAATTTATTTTTTTTTTCTTAAATTGAAATGGTTGTTCAACTGAACCCTGAAGGTATTTATACAGGCAGGAAAAAAAAAATAAAAAAACTAAATAAAAATGGAATTTTTATAAAGGTGCAAATTTTAGACTCTCAAAAAATCCTGGAAGATAGGAAAACTTGTCTGCACAGCTGTTAGAAACCAGTCCTGAGAGAGGTCACAGTCCGGAAACTCCCAAACTAGAAGATATCTGCTCAGCAGGTGAATGACGCTTCCAATTACAGGTATTATAATGGCATCTATTTGAGAAAGGGGCCTTACTGTGCCAGGTGTTTTCTCTTCCTCAGAGAACTTGCAATCTAAACAGACTCCTGGGAGCTGGGAAATAAAGGAAGCTTTATCCCTCTGTTATAGGTGGGAAGATGAGGAACAGAAAAGGATTAAATGTCTTGCTGGAAGTCTGCTGGGACACAAGCAAAACTGCTGCTCAGAGATCTGCAGTCCTCCACTCAGTGTCAGAGCCACAGGCTCACACTGCCTGATCTAGCTAAACTTCAGGGTAAAACCAGAAACAACTCCTGGGATACTCCCAGCAACATGTCTGCCTGTGGGCCTTCCCACCTTTCACAGCTTTTCATGCTTTTTCACAACAAATACTGTTTCTGAAGATGGTGTTTACCTTGCATGTAACTCCATCCCATACGTGTGCCAGCACAGACTTGCAGTGTGTGAAGTGCTACGACCACTCACATGCAGCTCTAGGGAAGTAATCTATTTTAGGTTCTTTTACTCAGTGCTGCAGCTGGAAATGAGAAGCCAGAATTAATTCAGCCAGCTCTTTGCCCACAGGCAGTAAGTCTAGAGTCTCCTAGTTTCTGGGTTAGCTATTGCATCACCACTGTTACTAAAATCAGCATGATTCTGCCCAATGACCTCATATGGTCTCAGTGAGAAAAAAGGGCTCACAATACTTCCCTGTCTCAAAGCCTCAGATTATTACCTACAAGGGGGAGCTTCCAAACCTCCAAAGCGTAAAAAGAATCCAAAGAGTAAAGATGTCCTTCCCACCAAGGAACTACTCTACTGAAGCTTGTTCATTCCCTATACATTCACTCTCTCACCTTGGATTAATCCAAAAAAAGAAACACTTATTTCTCCTGAGAATTAATTTGTTCCTGATGCCTATAGCCCACTGGAAAGAGGAACCTCTTATTTCTAGCAGCAGAGTTAAAACACCATGAAACCAACTTTGCTGTCAAAATGAGGGATTGTGAAGAAGGACTTAGAAAGAGTAAATATCCTTAAGGAAGAGGAGCAAGAGACCACATAACACACAGGCATGCTTATAAATAGGCTGGCTTTCAATGAAGTATCAGATCTCTTTTCTTTTGCCAAGGTTTTGGCTTGGCATATAGCTAACCATGAAAGAAAACATACTCATAAACAGAATCCTAATTAACACCTATTAAGTAGAATAAACACAGAATTTACACACGTTTTCCTGTTCAAAACACTATGTATATGTTCTTGAAGCCTCATAGTATGCTTCTGAGGAGGAATTCTTTACACAACAAGGTGAGAAAAACAATGCCTCCAATTTCTACGCTGTTGCTGCCTTTAATTTTGGGTGCATAAACAACTGACAATCTACAATGGATCACAAGGGAGGTGAGTACTGGTGTTTGCCGCTGCTATTAGATCGAGCTTCTTGCTGTTGAAAACTAGATGAAAAGTATTCAAAATCAGAATCCTGTAAATTGGAAGGCACTTTTGAAAAGGAGCCATGTGTTGCCCCAGACAAGGTAACTGTGAAGCTTGGATACACATATCAGTGGCCAGCTGCTGACCTTTCTCTAGAGCTGACATTCCAAGGAACAAGTGCTACGTCCAACAGTGGAAGTATCTGTCTATCTGTCCAAATGACAGACCTGATCCAAAAGTCAAAGGAAGGCTTGGTAAAGAATCACAAGGACTATCCTAGAATATTCAGGCAATGGTCAATATCCACTAACTTCTCATTTTAACAAAACTGGGCAACAACCCCACAAATTCATAATGTGTAATTTTATTCATTAATGACAAAGTAGAATTGATTTATTTACTGTTGGACAGTGTCCTAGTTTCAGCTGGGATAGAGTTAACTGTCTTCCTAGTAGCTGGTATGGTGCTATGTTTTGAGTTCAGTATGCGAAGAATGTTGATAACACTGATGTTTTCAGTTGTTGCTAAGTAGTGTTTAGGCTAATGTCAAGGATTTTTCAGATTCTCATGCCCAGCCAGCGAGAAAGCTGGAGGGGCACAAGAAGTTGGCACAGGACACAGCCAGGGCAGCTGACCCAAACTGGCCAACAGGGTATTCCATACCATATGACATCCCATCTAGTATAGGAACTGGGAAGTGGGGGCGGGGAATCGCCTCTCAGGGACTAGCTGGGTGTCGGTCGGCAGGTGGTGAGCAATTGCACTGCGCATCATTTGTACATTCCAATCCTTTTATTATTGCTGTTGTCATTTTATTAGTGTTATCATTATCATTATTAGTTTCTTCTTTTCTGTTCTATTAAACCGTTCTTATCTCAACCCGTGGGTTTTGCTTCTTTTTCCCGATTTTCTCCCCCATCCCACTGGGCGGGGGGGGGGGAGTGAGTGAGCGGCTGCGTGGTGCTTAGTTGCTGGCTGGGGTTAAACCACAACAGACAGAAAGCACCTCAGACTGTATTATAAAAACCAATCATACAATCATCTTAGATGCAAACAGAAAAGGTTTCTTAAAAAACATTTCCCTATTTTCACTACCTAGTGATCACCTTGTTTCTTCAGAACATACAGAAACGCATGTGCACGTTATGCTTTTTGGATGAACAGGACCAATAACCTACCTGCTTAGAGCCAACAAAGAAATATAGAGTTGATTCCCCTTTATATTAGTTTTTTCATCAGTGTTACTCCATTAACTCAATGAACAGCCTCTTCATCAAAACTTGTGTGAGTCGAAACTCACCAACATCAGACACAAGTGTATAAAATCAACAAGACTGTTTTAACCCTTGAGGAAATAGCCCCTGACAGTTAAAGAACTCTTAAGGAAATGGTCCTTGAGAGTTAACTGCTTTCCAGTGTTACCCTTTACCTTGTAGAACAGTACAAAAAATTCAACAGTCATTTCCGAGATTTGTTAATGTTCTGTATCAGAGAAAACAAAACAAACTGAACCCAGCAAACATGAAGGGTGTCACGCTAGGTTTGGTTCTCTGAGCTAGATGGCCTGATATGCATCACTCCAACTACCAACACATGGATCCCATATGAAATGTACCCTTTTATATATATGGAGCGATACCAAGAGCTTTTCTGATCTACAACTAAAACGCAAGAATGTTTCCTCTCTGCCTTTCAGGGAGAAAGACAAAATATCTGTCAGCTCCCAAAACAGTAACTCTACCGTGACACACTGCTCACCACAGACAGATTTGGATGTATAAGGTCTGAATGAAATTAACTGAAATTATAATCTTCAGTCAAACAGCCTTTCTAACAGCAGATGAAAGCCAAAGGATTAGAAGAATCCAGAACTCTCATGTTTTGACAATGTTAGTAAAGGGAAAACCAGGCTATTCAATAGCTGCCCAAAACACACTTACAGACAGGAAGATGAGCCCTGACCCCTCTAGAGCAGATGCAGCAGGGATCTTTTGCCAAGTGTGCCATCATCTCTCATAGTAAAACTGCTCGTAGGGCTCTATGAATGGCTCTGATGGCTCATGATAGATGATAAGAGACAGAGAAATGTAAAAATTCTTCTTTTGAGAGGCATTTTGCCTACTGCAAGCTCTTCACCCTTTCCTGTGAAGAAGTTAAACTGGAATTAATTACTTTGACACTGGAAATGTGCAATGCTGTATCTAGAAACTGTTCCAATCTGGGGGAGATACAAGAAACCAGTGTTTTGAGAAGTGAAGAGTGATTTGAGATGCGTGACCGGAAATATTGAAGGAGGGCAACCTTTCAAAGCTGAAAGAAGTGCAGGGCTTCTGGAAAACCACGCAGCTTCCCTGAGACTCAAAATCAGATGCTAAAAAATGGATGCATTCAAACCCATTACTTCATTTGAAAATTTAGGCTGTGATTGAACCTCCTGAACATGCATCAGGATCAAAGAAAAACTGCCAAAAGCAGCAATGGCAGGGTCACTGCACAGAAATGCAAGTATGAAAGGCTAGTAATGAAGGTGGTCACAAGGAGTTCAATAAACAAAAATGGATCCTGCCAGACAAGGAGTGGAAGACTCCCATACTGCCAGAGAAGGCACAAGTGAGTAGAAATACTTCTTTTTAACTGTACATTGGGAAGCAAACAATGAAACAGAAAAACACTCTCCAGTTTTAGTAATTTCTGGTGCTCTCAAGGCAAAGTAAATGCCTTCTCCACTGTCTAAAGTATTTCTTTGCAGAGCACCAGTTCTATTTCATTTTTTCATATACCTGGAATTAAAGTAGTAGTCAAAATAAAGAGATTGGAAAGGTAGTATTAATGAGACCACAAACTAATTTTACGGCAAAGCAGCCTATGCTAAATACTAATCTTTTCAGTGCCTTTACGGCATTCATGAAACGAGCTCCTATGGGTCTATGATTCATAGACACATAGAAATTAAAGTAGAAAAAGATAAGCTTTATCTACCTTCCTACCAACACAGAATTCTTTCTTGCTCTATGTGCTTTTCAGCTCTGCTGAGCCCAATTTTCAGCATCTGAAATGAGACAATTCAACCGTACAGGTTACATCAGCAGAAGAAATCATGGAAGCATCTTTATGTGGTCAAACCTGGAAGAAGTAGAGACATATGGTACAAGGCACTGGAACAGAGTCACTGCTTTGAATTAAATGTTAGAAATTTTGTACTTTGACTTATTATCAATTTCTACCTTAGTATGATTAAAAGAGCTGTAGCTAATCAACTACATCACAACCACAGAGCAACTTAAGAGCCTGAAATTCTGACCTTGCACTTTGCAACATCCACCTCTTATTGTCTTCAGTGAAAGTAATGTTCACTCAGTAACTTCCAGTGAACTCCTCAGGCCGTAACACCTGATTGCAAGATAAGTATTGATCTTTTAAACAACAGGCAGTGTTGTCCATTAAAAAAAAGAAAAAAACAAAAAAAAGAGAAATTAAAAGAATGAAATCACAGATTGTGTTTCTGGGCCATAGGAAAAGAGAAGAAAGGGACGGTAAAATAAATATAGATATGTACACACACTGTTCAGATGTGGTTGTGAAGATTATGGGAGTTTTCTCTTGAAGCGTTTTGCAGATGGGAAGTTCCCAGAAGGCCAATGGGAGAGGTCTGAATGCCCTTCAAGCTTGTTATACACTATTTTCAGGCTGATACTCAATCGTATTTTGGCTAATTTTGTTAAGTTCAAACTTCAGCTGTAGATGCCACATCACAAGGCTGCACTAATTTTTTCTCCCTCCCCTTATGTCTTAATAAGAAATGTAGGATTTCCAAGTTCAAGTGCTTGATTCTTAATAGGCACTCTGTATTATTTTAAAGAGTTTATTATTTTTATATTCTTAAATTTCCACATTGTATTTTTATAATTTTATTTTGATTCCACTCTCTCTTTTTATTTTTCTTTAAACCACTGCACCAGAATGTGTTTTGACCATCTTCCAAACTGAAACACGTACAAAAATTTCTGAAGCATTCCAATAATTGTAAACTGGGCTGTGCTGCCCAGGCAGGAACTCTGCTTCTCTCTCTTTCTTTCTCTCCCTTACACAAAAAGTACTTCCACTGAAAATAAAGAAAAAAAAGTCTTTTTGCAACATACAGAAGCAGTGAAATAGGACACTTCAGTTTCATATGAAACAGGCAACGTGAAAATAGTCTGAATTTTAACAACCTACATTAGGAAAACTATAAAATATACCATGGCAATTAAGTAAATTGTTACCTTTACCTCTAAAAAAGAAAATCTTCTCATTTTATTTTAGAATTGCCAGGCTTTTATCCTGCAAGCCTCAAGAAAACCAAACCCATCCTTTTCCAGATCTATTATTATTATTATATTTACACAGAAGCTGAATTGTGTAATGGAAAATTATGTAGACAAAGTCCCTGGTTGTACACAAAATGACAATGCAACCTATTATTTTCAGGATAAATCAGTTCTCAATCTAATTACCATGTTCTTGTAAATATTCTATACATTACTAAATAATAGGGCTTACTATCCTTGTCTGGATCTTGCAAATGACTCTGCAAAGAAAAAACAGACAGAGGCCCATTGATTCCCATGCATGGAGTCCAAGAGTCCATTCCACCAGTCTCTTTGCAAGATCAAGACCACAGAGAGACCCACAATTGCTTAATTATATTCACCACCATACCATCAAATATGAAAACTGAAGGGATACATAAAATCCACTTGATTATTACAATTGTTGCTTTTCCTTTACTTTGTTTTTTGGTTCCTCTCCTTTTTCATTTTAGCCCCAACATCTAGTCAGTCTCCTTTGGCTTGCAATCAGCTTTGCCCTCTTGTTCTGTGCTGCTGCTCCGTGGCTTGTAGATACTGGGAGATACCAATATCTGTTAAAAAACAACTTGAACTTAAGAAAAAACAGTAGAGCCAATTCCAGCTGTTTTAATTTTTCTAAAAGCAGTGTCATGTCAAAATGTACATTCCCAGTTACATCTGACTTGACAGTGTCCCGTTTTCAGAAAAAAAATCTCTTTGTAGCAATGCTAATCTCTTTCCACATGCCATTTTAGCCTAAGCACAGTTTTGACTCAAAACAATACTGAAAGATAATGGTTATGTAAAAACCCGCAAAAATGTGTTAATAATAAATAAGCCAAAAAGCATATAAAACAAAAAGCCAAACACTGGATACAAGAGATAGAAATCACATATTTTCCATAAATATAATTTCAGTGCAAAAGCCTCTGTTAGTAGCCATGCCAGTCTGAAAAATAAACCCAGTGTTCTGATTAAATACACAGCATATTTTCATGTGAGTTTATGAACAATGCATTTTTACGCATTTCTGGTAGAGAAATACCATCTCTGCTTTGTGAGAGATTAAGCATAAACCATCTGTGCTTTTCCTCTCACTGACAGCACTGCTAAATAAAGGGGACAGCAAAGAGTTAATGTCTGCTCTCTGCAGAAGCTTTCATCACTTGAGTGGGGTTGAAGCTTTTTTGCTTCCTCTTGTGTAGGGATCAAGCAAATTCACAATACTTGATTCATAGCACAGTGTGGATCTGAAGAACAGAGGTCAGACAGGTTGAATTTCCAGTAGTTTGCACAACCTAGCATGTTAGCCCTGGAATCATGTCAACATTTAGCAATGAGAATCCCAAAAGATCTCTGTGTTTGAGGTACAGTGATAATGCACTATGCAGAGTCAAAGGTGCATTGCTGTTTAGTTTTTTCTACAACTCATATCATGATTTTGCTCAGAAATTGAGAATGACAGTCATCTAATTTCTGCTAAAAGCAGCTTATCTCCCTCAAAGTAAAGATCACCGTGCAAACTCTTAGGTGGGCCAAAAGCTCTTCCAGCACTGCAAGGGGCATGACTGTACAGCCTCCCACCTGAAAACAGGCAGCATGTCTGGTATGCTAGAAGCACCTTTGCATGTCCTGCTAGGTAAGCGTTCTCATTGATGAGACAATGCCTAGCATTTGCAATGAGAAATATTAACAGAAAGCACCATGTGAAAGCACTTTTAATCTCTTTCATATTACTGGAGAAAACTATGTAACTTAGATACAAAGGGGGAACTACTGAAGGGTCTTGAGATATTCATTATCATATGTGAAATCATCTCACTTGAGAACTGTCCAACTTCTATTTTCTTATTCAGTTCCTCAGATCAAAACTAATTCTTCCATGGAGCCATGAAAACATTTATTTGCCTGATGATGAGCAAGGACTCACCCATCTAACACTCAGGTTAAAGTTAACCCAAAAGCAGCCACCTGGATGTATCTCAAACCAATAAAACTACGAGCAGAGGACGCACCAAAATGGACTTGCATTCCCTCAAGGGGCTGGCAGGTAATCTTGCCATTTATTATTCATACAGTATCATAACAGAAACGGTGCTTTTCAAATAAATAGAAATTGATCGTTCCCTGCCTAACAAGCATCCAGCCTAAAAGCCTGGTTCCACAGCTCCTTAAACAGGTGACATGCACTAGTAAATCTTACCTAAAGATCCTAAATTATAAATCTTGGAGGTCATAGATTACAACAATAGGCTATGATTAAGCTGATTATCATATACTCATGCTGTTAATTAGTTCATATTTTTAAATTTTAGTATATTAAAATGTAGGCGCAGTCTCCAAGCAAATTAAAAAGGAACGTCAAGAGGTATAGTATATGTAAAGCTGAGCCTACCTCATATGTTTCCATTTTTGTTCTGCAAATTTGCAGCAGAATAGCTGCAGGATAGCTGGTTTGGCAAACTTGCAATTCTAAGAGCTAGTATTTTGTACTAGGGCATATGAGTTATCATTAAAAACAAACATGGACAAACAACGTTGGAGATGCAATCTGAAATATCCAGATAAGGTTGAATATTCATGGATCAACTATCTAGTTGGACCAGTGTCTGAGGTCCAGCCACTGCCAAGCATTTAGGCACCTGAATCTCTGAAGGCAAAGGAGATTACATGCCTTTAAAAATTTGGGCTTTGATGCCTTCAAAGAGATTACTGCACAGAAAGTTTCTGCAGTTTCTAAAAAATGTCGAAATTTTGGATTAATCTAATCTCTGAAATTTGCTCTACAACCAAATTGTATGGCATTTTTGAATATAGGTCCTCTAGTTTGCCTGATATAATTATGTAGCTCAACTATCTCCAATGAAATGTTATAATGTAACTCTTTTATTAAATAAGAAAATAGACAGTAGATTCATGTAATCATAAAAAGATTGAGCAGGCTCATTTCCTGAAGTTTATTTCCTTTTTGTAACAAATATTTACTGTCAAATGTTTATTACTTTTACATTTGGATTTTTTTAATACATTATTGAATTAAAAATACCACATTACCATTGGCTAAAAGAGGAGACAGCTATATTTGCCAATAATTTCTACAGCTAATGCCAATGACTAGTGCCAATTTTTTTTTGGTTCATATTTTTGTAGACAGCTTTGAGACTTAACGATACAAGCATTCTGCAGATGAGGCATGAGAAACACAAAGGTGACAAGAACACAAACTTTGAAGGTTTAAAAATTAAAGCTGACCATTTCATCTAAAGAATTTCCTTTCATTGCCTTCAAACGCCAATTCAGAGTAGCATAACAGGATGCAAATATTTACTTAAATATTATTACAGTGTGAATGCTAACTCTTAACACATATTTGTAACAGAAAAATATTTCTAAATAAGTGATCGCAAATTGTTTTTATCTGCTGAAATTCTACAAGGCTTTTCATTAGAAAGCACTGAAGTGCTCAAAAAATATGCTTTTCTTTGGGAGATACTAAAGGAGTGATGGAGGAAGAGCACAGTTTTCATTGTGTTCTAAAAAAGGCAAATAGTGAGACTGGTGAAAACTTGGTGAACACAAACACCTGCTGTCTGTATCTTACAGAAAAGAACAGTGCCTGTTGGCTTGTTATTCTGGCAAGCAACTTGTCCCTGAAGCAATTCCAGACTGGACATGCAATTTCTGCATGAGAAATGCTGACCACCTACCAGTAGGCTGACATTCTCATTAGGCACTGGACAATCCAGAAACAGAATGTTTTTTATCGCAACGAGGGAAATAGCAAATATCTATTCCAACAGCAGTCAAGCTGGGTGACACCCACACAAGTGGAAGAACTTTAATCATCCTGGGTAGATCTGGGCTTTTCTTTACAGACCTATATTCTAATACTTTGCTTCCAGTACAGTAGTCCTGGTGGTCTGCATTTTCTTGATGGAGCTGGAAAATACAACCTACCCAGATTCTTTTCTTATTGTTTTATATTAGCTAGTTTCCAAATCCAAAATAAACAAAACAGCAAATGTGAAACTAAGAGCATGTTCCCAGGACTTGCATGTGTTCAACAGTTTTTAGTAATTTGGCACTTAGAAACCTCAGTTATCACTGATCATTATTTTCTTTGTTAACACTGATTTGAGATCCCAAGATTGTTCAGAATGGGAACAAGGGACAACTAAAAAATACAAATGGCTACTTAATGACAGCAAGAAACCTGGCTGCTTCATGCCTGTTTATATAGGACAGAATGCTGCCAGCTGGTGCTGGTGACAGGACTCAGTGCCTCATGACTTTCTTCTGGATATCTCTGAGGCCACAATGGAAGTAAGCGTTTCTCCAGTCCCTATCTAAAGTGCGATGCAGACAAGCTCAGGTCAGAATGAAGACATCTAATTGTGTAAGACGTTAGGAAAAGTTTAGCTGTCTAAATTCCAGAGGACAATTCAGACAGCCTCATCTCAAATATGACCTACTTCTAGAGACACCAAAAATCAGTGTTTCCATTTTGCCAACCAACCATGTGATATAAGCCATTTTGCACCCAAATCCTGACTAAACATCATGTTGCTTAGAAAACGCACAGGAAGGGGCCTAATTCTGCGCAAATCTCTAAATGGCCTTATCAAACAAGCAGTCATTTATATTTCCTTGGCACAGAGTTAGAGTCAGCTCCTAAGAACATTGTAGCGGTCTGAAGGTGACGTGTATTGAAAGATCCAGACAGTCATTTAAGCTGGCTCTGTTGAAGTAGGCAAGCACTCTGGTGAGAAGAGACTTTCACCTCAGCTGAACTTCCAGCAAAACAATCTCTACTGAGCACTTCAGCAAAACAGTGTCAAAGGGGAACTGTCCCTAAATTAAGACCAAGTACAAACAAAAGGTTTTCTGGGTCTGGTCTAGGAGATTAACAAGACCAGCATGGGGAAAGGAGGAGGACTGCATAAGTATGTGCTGTTGACATGAAGGTCAATGGGAGTTTGACTACTGATTTTGTATCAGCAGTGCTGAACACACTGAAAATCCCAGGAACTAGTTCTGAGGAAAGTACAGACTCCTTTTCTTCCCCAGTGCTTGACAGCGTTATTTCCACCTCCCACCTTGTTTCCAGGTACACCCCATGAGGTCTTACCTCCATATTCTTACAGAATGTAGCATTGGTCCCAAAAAGTATCTGGCATTGTTCATCAGCACTGTAGTGCATTCCAGGCAGCTTGTGAGGGAGCCGCACCGCGTATTGGCTTCGGGGGTCTGTTACCAGCAAACAGGTGCTGACCTTGGACCTGTGGAGTGTAAGAATTAAACATGCCTTTAAGGGAAAGCACCTTTGAACTCAAGTGTTAGATCACTGCTGTAGAGAAGCTGTTGTCCTCTCTTTAACAGGGAATCTGATGACCTCATGTGAAACAGTGGTCATTTTTCCCAGTATATATCTGGAAGCCTTCTAAATCATTGAAAACTATGGATAGAAAGGTCCTTGGGAACTCATCCTTGGCCCCAGGCCTTAAAGCAGAATCGACTATTCACATCATTCTGGGTTAAACATTTGTCTAAACTATTCCTAAAAATCTGATGGAGACTCAATTCTGCCCTTGGGCTATCTAGTCCAAAGCTTCAAGAACCTTACAATGACAGCTAGAAAGTCTTCTATCATGTCTCACCTGAATCCCCCTTGCTGAATTTTAAGCCCTTGACTTCTTTTCTTAACCATCACGGACACAAAGGAAAGATTTTTCCCTTTGCCTTCACAACAGTCTTTTACAAATTGGAGTATCACTTTGTCATCTCCCCTCTATCAGGGACCAGAGTGAGTTCAGATGCAACTTCTTTTTCAACTTCATGCCTTTAATATAACAGTAGATATCCCATTTTCTTTCATTATTTTCCTTTCTCTCCCACCTCTAATTCCCAGAGTGGGGAATTTTTCATGCTGAACCCATTTCTAGCAACAAAGCACTGGCCATTGTGCCAGACACTGTTTGTCAGAGAGCTGCACTGTAGGTTTAAGACCACAGTTACAGAGTTCAGACAATGCCAGTGCTTGCTAGAGTACATGAGAGTTAACAAGCAGCAGGACAGAAATCCTTCCTCAACTGTTGAATATGATGAACTGAAATATGGGTGCAATGGGAAAGAAGTTCATAGTGAACTGTTTAAGACCAACACTTAATGAGGAGTGAGACAACACATCAGAATTACCTCTGGGCAAAGTAAAGTTTCCATAAAATAAAAGCCATTTAATAACAATAATGACAGTAAAAGCTACAGCACCAAGCTGGCAGCATCCTTCAGCGGAGCTTTTTTCAGGCCACCTACACACAGATTTCTGTCACTGCAAACATGAAGGGCATTTTTTGTAAAATGAAGGTGATCTGGGATTGTTTTTAAGAAGCTATCAGTACCCTGACAACTGCGCATAATTCTTCTACCTCTCTGCAAACCTCAGTTTCAAAGGGACTACTGTAATGGAGACAGATTCAAACTTGCACACCCTAATGACACATGCACACACTTTTTCTTAAGGAAAATTGTTTAGACTTTCACTTTCAAATAACATATCGGATTCTTGCCTGATAAGATTTTTGATAATCAGCACAATCCTTACTTTAGGAAGTTTTCAAGGTCATCGCGGCTGCATGAAGACCAGGAAAGGTCACTTGGGTTCCTGCCCTTCACCCATTCTCCGGACATAATATGAGACCTCCCTGCGCAGGGTTGATGATCATCATCATGGCTCATTCCCATGCTGTTTGATTAAAACAAAACAAGACAGAAAAACCTATCAAGTTATGATATGGGTTTCTCACTGGACTTAGTAATGACACTCTTAGCAATTAACAAGTCAAAAACAGGCTGCACATATAACACAGAATCATTCACCTACTGCTCTGGGCACCTGCTTCATGAATAAACTGTAGGTTCCTTTAATTTATCCATTGCCTTTGTGTGTTTGAAACTTTAAAATGTGCTTCTTATGGACTTTCCTACCAGGAAATGTAACTATTTGAGGGTTCATGAGATGTGAACCTGGACAAGTGATGTAGCACAGCCGAAGGATATCTGCTAGAGTATCAAAGGTAGTATTTACTGAAAATTTTGGATTGCTTTCCCAAATCTAGTGGTTATGGTCCCTATAATCATACTGAGAGAATGGTCAACAAATTAATACTAGAGATGGACCAATTTTGTTGTTGTGTCAGTGTGAATTTGGAATAACTCTACTGTTGGGAAAAACGTCTCTCTAAATTTATGGTATTGTACAATCTCTCTCTCACCTAACTTTGAAGCTGATACTTCTTTGAGCAGTGGGTTGGATCAGATGACCTCCAGTGGCCCTTCCAACGTAAATTAGTCTATGACTCTATAACAGCAGTGCCCAGATAAGAGCCTGAGGCAGAACCAAGCCCTCATTTGGCAAGCACTGTCCAAACAAGCATCAAGACTGCCCCATGCCAGTCTCAGCAAGAACAGAATGAGAGCTCCTCAGCAAAACAAGCCATTAAACAAACAGCAGATTGTGTAGTATAAACATACATGTAGGAATTCAAACACATTCTGTGAGGATTTCAAAAAGTATTCAGAAACAGAAAAGTATTACTTTATCCTCCATTCAACTTCCCACTCAGGACCCTTCTATCATTAATGGAGTCTCTACCATTGGGCTGTTATAGTAAATGACTGTTCAGAATAAATCCCTGTTGCCACTATAGAAAGGTGAGGCTCCTCTGCTGGAGGTAAGCCTTTGTGAACAGCCTTCATGGTGGCAAAGAAGGGATAAATGATGTGACCAAGTTCACCTGCTACATCAGTGAAATGTCAGAAGTCCTGACTGGCAGTCCTACACTCAGTCCATCGTACCATGCTGCCTGGCAGCAAAAGTGAATTAAGGGTTTTCCATCCTACTTTGAAATGATCATTAAAACCATTTTTTAAACTCATATGGAATAATAACATTTTGAAATGTTAACATTCTTCCTTCGATTCCAACATGAAATGGAAAATGGCTTTCAGACAAAAGGTGCCTTGTATGGCCAGTGTCACTTTCTAGCAAAATAACAGTCACCAATTTGGGGCTGAAAACACAGATTAATAGGAACTCACTAGGTCTCCAGCTGGCTGGACTGAGCAAGCCAGGAGCAGTCCCTTTAAATATGGTGTTGGACTCTTTAATGCATGCTATTTCTCTACAAATCAGAGGCTCCTGTTTGCTTTCTGACTATGTTCTTGGCTTTGCTTCTCTCCAGTTTTGGGACTCAACTGTTCAAAGCCTAAACACAACATACATTTCTAGTTGCAATGAACCAAAACCAGCTTCAGAAGTTTGATAATTATGGCTTAGATTAAACTGCCATCTATGCTATTTTTAGTTTAAAGTGAAGATTATATGGTGGAGTCTATTATTTTAGGTTTATCTCCAGGGACATTGTTATTTCTAGCGAAACTACATTTAACATAATTTTTAGATTCAGAAGTTCATAGTTATTCTTGTTTTTAAACTTTTGTGGGTTTTGAACACAGCAGGAACATTAACATCAAGCACATTTTGTTTGATGCACGCAGGAATAATGTAACAGTCTATTAGTAATTGTAACTTCAAAACAGTAAAGAGTGAAATTCCTGATCCACTGAAGTGAATGGGAGTTTTGCCATTGACTTCAATGGAGCCTGGATTTCACTCCAAATATTTTACCCATGTTGTTTCTACACACAGAGAAAACTCTTCATATGCTAGGAAGAAAGTTCCAGCAGTATTCCTCCAATGCAAATAAGCCCATCTAAAGTTCATATTCCTAACAGGAAAGGAAGAGCTAAGTACCATGAAGCAAGGTATGTAAGCTTGCTGGAAATCTTCCAGAGGAAAGTTTGCCCAGAAATGCCAGTTTAGAACACTTGAGGGCATGCCGCAATCGAGTTAACTTTTCTAATGGAAACAAGGCATGTTTCCAAGGTTTCTTTCAGCTTGCCTGCCTTATGACTGCCACACTGCTGAGACTCAGAGTTGGGTCCTTCAGGTTTCTACTCTGTCAGGGCTTCTGTGGGATGGGACTTGGCAGCCATCCCATTCTGGCAGCTTCCTGAACGGCCTCCTGGTAGACACCTCAGCTGTTCCACTTGAAAAGGGTGAAAACAAACCATCTTCCTGATTTTCCAAATGGTTTAGGCTCCCTGACTTTACCTGTTCCACAAAAGTCTAGTGTTTGGCCTAGAGTTGTTAATCAAGAAATGCATTAGCTTTCTGATTAACTTCATCTATTCTTTGTTAAATTTGTTCAAAGTGGGATGTGTTTTGTTGGCAAACAACAAGGGCAACAGTTACTAATTAGTATGTTCCTGTCCTTAACTTTATTTTAAATCTGACCTCATGAAAGATGTCTGCCTAGGAGAAATGCTGAGGCTAACATTCATTACTCAGCTTTGATTCTGCAGGGGTGTTTGAGGCAGATAGAATATATTCTCTATAAAGACTGAGTCAGAACTCATATCTCAGAGTTACTTACAGGCTTCTTCTGAAATTCATGCAATTCTTACATGTGTGGAAATTGGCCCCTTTCTGAATAATTCCTGATTTCTTAACAGAAATTCTTTAAAAAGTCATAAGCATAAAGGAATTGAGCCTGAGCTATTGGTATAAAGCAAAGGAGTTCTGCTAAGTAAAAAGAACCTTGTCAGTTTATATTAGCTTGGGATTTGGTCTCAAGGTACATAGTCAACCTCTGCTGGCCTCTCTGTGATGAGTTTCTGGTAGAATGAAACCAGCAACACCTTTAGAGCCTGTTTTAATTGGCAGTACAGAATTTTTCCCAGCATCTACTTTACCTTACAATGACTCACTTGAGGAAAGGATTAAATGACCTGCAGGACTAAGGCATACCCTAGCATGCTAACACATTCTTTTCTGAAGTTCAAGGGTCTCCAGCTACATCAAAGGGATCAGTTTTTCCTAAACACATAGTAAATGTAATGCCATGCTGATTCTTTTCACTAATGAATAGTCCCTCTCCTTTTTACAGAAATAAATTGGACAGAGCATTATGTGTTTCTACTAAACAGCAGTGCAAGCGCTGATTCAGTACTTTGTATTTTCTTTGTGATCATCTAATCTTACCTGCTATTCAGAAGTTCACATGGAATTAGAAGCAGATAACCAGTCTCTTGAAATATTCTGCCCTGGGAAGGAGTTCTATTCTTACATGAACAGATCTTGAAAAAAGAGCTGATAAGAACAACTCTTAGATTAGAAGTAGGAATGTCAAAATGGCACTATATTACCCTGCAAACCCACTGCCCTCTGTACTCTAGGAGTCATAACTGTCCATTTTATCAGGAGCCACAAACACATGCTGCATGTCATCCTTTACGCCGCAAAGCCAGCAGAGCCACTGCAGATGAGCAGGACTTGATTTCCCTTTGTGCTATTACTACCACAGTCACTAGCTCCATTCTAAGCACAGGGTAAATTTCAGCCTTTGGTTCATCACATTCTTGTCCTGAAGACAATGAGATTCCACAAAGGCAAGCAAGAACAGCTTAGACTGTCAGCTCTTAAACTCCTTTCATTCTATTCATTCAGAGTAAGCACAACAGGACTCTGGTTTCACACCCCAGCTTCTTTTCTAACATAAATAATACATTGGTTATCAAAGACACTAAGGTGTCACCGAAGGAGTCCTGCGGCATATTTATTGTTGCTCATCATATGTGAGTCCAGAAACAAGCTGACTTGACCAGTTTGAGTTCTGACCGTTAACATAATCACAGCAAGGCAAATTTTATCAGGAGTCACAGGGAGGCAGCAACAACAGATCTCTTTGATGCTGTTTTTTGTAGAACAAGATTTTAAAGTAGCATTGCTATGAATAAAAAATAGTATGCAGTCTCTCAAAGCCCTGGCCTCTCTGAAGTCTGTGCTGCTTTCCAGGACACTGTTCTCCATCAGAGTCTATGCAGCAATCAGAACTGGGTCAGGACACCAGAATTACACTCTGGGCCTGAGCTGGCCAATTTCTTGTGTAACCCTTCTTAGCTAAATGCAATTAACAGCCATTTGTTTTCCCACAGCAATGCCAAATAAATGCTCTTGCTTTGTTTGTTTCAGTCATTACTGGAGCTTCTCCTTTAGACAGTTAATGTAACTAAACTGCTCTGTTTACCCTTGGTGCGTTTGCCAGTGTTTCCTGTTATTCTTTAAAAGACTGAGCCAAGGCGCACCAAAGCCTGTGGAAAGTCTCCTACTGCCTTCAATACACTGTGCGTTGCACCTCCAAGTTCTTAAGGTCATGTATACAAATATTCATCAGAACCACTATGACTCTCAACAGGTTTCCTATTAAACGCCCCAAATCCGAGTTAAAGGATAACACCAAGGGCTAGGGGAAACTGATTTAGGAGATGCTTTAAATTTTTTCAACAGCTGCAACTTTGTGGCTGGTAACAGACCACTTGAGAAATCCCTAGCATTAGTATCATGCACTCCACCTCTGGTGGGGGGAGATTATGAAGTAGGGGCAAGAGGCAACTTTGATAGAAAATACCATCAGCAGTAAGAGAAGAGTTTTTCTTCATAAAAAGGCAGAGAGGGTAGCAAGAGAAAGAAAGAATTATGAAGAAGGGAAGCCTGAAAAAACCACACCCAGAAGTGGAAACACCATGAGCTTCTACAATCCCTCTGTTTCAAGTAAGCACTTCAGCTGGCTGTTACTAAGAGCTTCTCCACAGCTTCCCTGTGAAAGCCAAGCCATTCCATTTGTCTGCAAATAATTCAGGGTGAGTCAAACGCTGGTTCACTTTAGAAATGAGTGACACTCAGGACTAGCAAGGCTACCCAAGGTGAGCTGGCTGTCACCCCAGCTGCTTATTAAACATCTGCACAACACACAATTGATTGCTCTCCACTGGCACTAACCTCAAAGTCACCATTTCTCCAAAGGACAGCAAGGCCGTCCAGCTACCAAGAAGGAAATGAGGACAGTGGTCTGTCTCTCACTTCTACAGACAAAGAAATCCAAGGTAGAGTCTCTCTCCTCCTGAAGAAACAACTCACTATCAGCTGCAACTGTGTAAGCTCGGCAAGACATTAAAAAGAAAAGCTCCTTGGGGCCACTTGCCCTGCAGACCAACATGGACTCAAAGAATTAAGCAAAGGTCCTGCTCCAGCAATGTCCCAAATGCAGAGAGGGACAGGAAAAGGCAATGATATCTCTTGCTCCAAGTGAAAAGCTCAGTGGGGCCACTACGGTTTTTACCCTCTTGGCTGATCTTTGCTGCAAAGCCTGTTTTTCTACCTGTGTTTATAACAGATGCCTTAGTCTGTGGATGTTCTCTGAAAGGCTCTGTTTCTGCAAGGCAACAGTGAATTGCTAAAAGCTATGTGCAGTACCAGGAGTTGCACATCACAGCACGGTAGGTCACTACTGACCTTCTCAAAAGAGCATATGAGAGAAGTCATTCTCTGACCCAGCTTGCCATGACTCACCCAGAGGTAATCCAGCATTAGCTGCAGAGCCAGGATTAAGCACAAGACTTCTTTCTAAACGCCACTAGAGAAATATAAATGCAAAGGGAGGGCTGACTGGAAAACATCCTTGCATAGTGTGAGAGGGAAGGGAGATGGGGAGCTGTAATTTATCTGTGCTGGCATTTCAGTGTGGGCAGGATGACAGTGCCCCATGGAAAGCCTGCTATTTAGACACGCTGTGGGCACAAATGTCATCTGTTAATCCATATGAAGGACATAACTGAAGGACATAATTCCTCTCCCTTCCCACTTCCTACTGTGTCTCCATGAATGGTTGAGAAGGGAGTCCCGTCTCTATAGTCCATCCAATCTCAGCCACAAAGGAAGATGCTGGTATGGAAGGAGGTTATACAGGGTGTGTGGCTGACAGCTGAGAACATTGAACATGGCCATTAAACTCAAATCAATATAGGTCACTAAGCAGAGAATGTACGTCAACAGTTCTCAGCAGCTACTGACTTGGGCTGGATTTGAACCAGTAACTTAGAAGTGGGAGACAGTATATCACATAATCAAGCCTGTGAGCCATCCAGTCCCAAATCGAGTTCAATGTTAGGAATTTTTATTAACATTTGAAATTGAAGCTGCATCACTGGAAAGAAGCCTACTTCTGAACTGGTTCAACATGTTTAACATTTCAATATAAAATGCTGATATCTTGCAAGTTATGAGGTTTCCAACCAGTTGAAAATAAAGGCTTAACAGAGGCAGAAGTGAAATGGGGTTGCTCGTTAGAGCTGGAATTGTAATTGGAGCTGCAGTGCAAAATGAGGACAGTAAGTTTAAGAGAGTGACCTAGGAAGGTGATGCATCTGCAAAGCAACTGCAGAGAGGCAGAGACAGCCAGAGGGGTCAGAAGGGAGTCCAAGTGAGGCTTGGATGGAGGGCAAACTAACAAATGCTGGGGAAATGCTGAGGTGAGCTGAGCTGGGTAGGAGGCAATGAAACAGCTTGTATAACCTTCTCACAAAAACAACAGTCACTAAGCCTGTTGGCTTAGTGGAAAACAGGCTTTTTCACCTTGTGCTTTTCAAACATGTAAACACAGTCACTTAAATGTAACTTGACTACTTCAGAAGCTGTCAGGAGGGATTTTGGGAAGCTGTGATGAAGAGAGGAAGATGACCCTACTTAAAGCATTTGAAGTAATCAAAGATGGTCATTGTGTACATAATGTTAACCAGAACAGGGGTGTTCAGGATGGGTGCTGAGCTATTAATATTTTTTTTTAATCAGGAGAGACAACATTAAAAGGGAGCCATGACTACTGGACTGTCGTTTTCATAACCAAATTTATGTCACTCTCCAATAATGAAATAACAAGGTATTTTGTATGGTTATCTACTCATCAAACAGACAAGAAGTCAACAACAGCGAGTGAGAACACACGAATGCCTATGGTGAATAAGAGTGTGGAAAGCTGTGGTTTATTCAGCTGCATGACAGATCCAGCCCTTTATGATATGGTTTTCATTTAAAAAGAATTAGTTCTTTTGCCATGGAATCTGGAAGGCAGCAAGTATGAGCTTGTGCCGCAAGGGACAGATAGCACACATGAGAGACTGACATGGCAGGAACAGGCAGGCAGTGTGGCCTTTTACTCGCTCAAGCATTTCATCTAAAAGCTTGCTGCCCACGTGGTCCTAGACACCTGTAACAGAGCTGGCCAAACCCTACTGACATCAACAACAGTCCTTTTATATGGTTTGACTGAAGTTAGACCAAGGCCATGAAGAACAGGGTGAATCATCTTATAATCTTCTCCCCAGTAATATTATCACACGCTCACACTATTGACTATTTTTTCCAGCAGACATTTGCTCATGCAACTCTCTCTTGAGAATCCTTGCCTCTTTTGCAGAGTGGCTGATTCACAGCAGGGCAGGCATTGCCTGACGTATTCAAAGATATTTGGTAAGATGAAGGAACCCAGTTGCGATGCAAGTCAACACTTAACTGTTCCAATGGCCTGCCTCCATTGCATCAAGTTTGTAGGATGTGGTCCCAGCATAGCAATCTTTTCCTGAAAAAGCTTCACAGTGTTTCTCGTAAGAATCAGCAGGTTCTGAGACTGCAGGGGGTAGTGTACCTTGTGGCAGGAAAAGGACTGCTCCACCGAATACAAAGTCCTAGAAAAAGCTAAAGCTGATCTATATATGTACAAATAAACTTGGCGGAAACTCCACATTGAAGAGGTAGCATTACCTCAGGAAAACACCTTTCTTCCTTCTGATCTTAATGCTCACTCCTTTCCAAGTCCCATGTAGTATCTAATACAAATCTTTAAACATGAGAGCTGTCAAGCAGAGTAGTTCCAGCAGTACACATTCGGACTCAGAAAGGAGTGTGATGACACAGCATAGTGTAAACCATTCAGTACCAACTCTCTCAGCACAGGTGGGGTCCTGTCCTGCTTAGAATCCATCTCTCTGAAAGAAGACTTTTAAAGGTGCCAAGTAAGGTACAACTCTCAGTTATCAGGGGTGAGCGTGTAATGGATGAAACAGCCTACTCCCGTACTGCATAAGGACTCAAAAGTGGCCATAGTGGTCCAGTCTGATCGTGCTGATGCAGCAGGGACTCACCTGAACCTACACAGGCAATGGAGATGTGGGAAACGCTCATGCAATGAATCCAATCACATGACCACTGCCCAACATCACATGGGAATGACTGCCCAGGGCTAAAAATGCTCCTTCTCTGCCCTCACACCCTCCCAACAGGATGAGGAGCTCTGCACACTTACAGTAACAATTGCACTATCTTTCGTGTTGATCAGAGGCTTCCATTCCAGGCTTTCTTTTTTGGCCCTATGGGCCTTAACATCACACAGCATGTAGATTCCTGGCCCCTTCACATCCCTAGAGCACTACCCCGTCTCCACAGCACTCATCCAACCAGATGCTCACCATTTCTAAACCCTTTCACATGCTTTGATACGTGCCAACAACACACAGAGGCAACAGGTTTCTGACACAACATCAGTAAGAGTCAAGGACTGTTTTAACAGTCCAATCCCTGTTGAAGAGTTGAACACAGATATATAAAAAAACACTAATTGTAAAACATGTGTCAGTGACTCTTTACTGGGAATCACTTCTCTCAAGCTACCAGTGAAGACACACTGGCTACTTCACATGACCACAGCTGAGCTGTGACTCCAAAGCAAAAATAAAGTTATCTGAGGGCCAAAGGATAACGACCCCATGAAAATGTATGCACTAAGCTGTTTCCTTGCCCTCCAAAAGATTTAATCCACTTCTTGGACATAAAAAATGCTCTCTCTCTCACTTGCTTCACCCTGGTTTCAGAAAACAGGGAATTGTTGCAGGAGCACAGTGACTAGGAATGAAACAGTGGTGGGCATAGAAAGACCGCTCATTTCTCTTTTTGGGTGAGCAGAGGCTGCTGTGCTCCATCTGTAGCTCCTTGTATGCAGAAAGCACCCTGGTGCATCACGGAAGTAACATGCTGAAGGGTAACAAGCTGTTTGCTTTCAGCACTGCCTGAAGTGGGTGAGAACAAGGCCTCAGAAAATGTGACATGCATTTCCTCAGAAGATTAAAAGGGAATATAAATTGTAGGGTGGAAAAAAGACAAAATCCTGGGATAGCTGGGTGGGATTTCCCACCCACTAGGGAAGAAAGACAAAAGCTTAGTAAGAACGGCTGACGGGTCTGTCACTCAAAATGTTAGCAACCTCAGGGGAAGCTCTTGCATGCAATCACTTGAGTGAACTTTTCCAAAACTCCTGTGAAACCAGTGAAAGCCTCCAGCCAAGTACATTAGTGACTGAGGGTCAAACCTGAACGAAGAGATGCAGCATGAGACACCCTTAAAAGAAATGCAAGGAGAAGGGAGAGACAGCGGAGCATATTTGCCAAATATGTGCAACACAAGTAACCACAAATGTCCCACACTCTACCCCACCAGGAAGCCACACACTGCCGAGCACCAGGGGAAGTGGGGCAGCCTGGGGAATGCACTGTAGGAGTCAGGAATGCTGGCTGCCTTCCCCACAATGGGGGATGAATTCTCCATTCCTGGAGGTGGGAATGAGGAGATGGCCAACATCAAAAGACAAAGAGGTGTGAAGTAACTGTAATATATATAATTCTACCAGCATCAAGTCTTCTGAAGTCCCCAGACAAGCCAGTGGATACATGCTTTATGGTTCCCAGAGCAGCAGAGGTCCTTTTCACAGAAAGAAATATTTTTCAGCATCTTTCCTTTATTCTTCTTTCTTGGTTTATGTTGCAAATCACTATGGGCTTGCAGATTCAGTGCAAGAAGAAATCCATCCTGTGTGACCCTCTTACCTTGGTTCACCAAAATGACAGGTGACTGTAAGTGGACAGTAACAAACCTCCGTGCTCTCTTTTGCTTGCAAGAATGAAAAACAAAACAAAACAAAAAACACTCTAGAAAAAAAGTTGCACAGGAAATCCATGATCCAATTCTGTTAGTTGCAGTTATAATCTAGCAATGGATCGGTCTCCAGTACTTTAGCTGAAGATATTTGCTTCAGCTGAAGACATTTGCTATAAGGACATGGCATTTTCAGTGGTATCCTTGTCACAGCCACTTCCATCACTCAGGAGTGCTCCCCATCCTTACGGAAACTTTGTTTCTGGTAATGCTCCTCCTATATACCAGCTCCCTAAACTCTTGGGATTTTTCATAATGGTGCAGCTGGGAAAATAATTCATAATCCCAGAACCATCTGGCCTTGGCTGTTCATAAATGATTTTAAAAGCTCAGCACGCTATCTCACTTAGTCTCACTCATTTGATCAGCAGGGAGAGACTTGATATCAAACAGGAACGTTGCAAATTATGGCTTGGTATCAAAGCAATTTTGAAATGATATGTTCAGACCAATTCTGAAGTGGAATTCTTTGGGTAGTAGGCGTGCCTGGTTGCCTACAAACCTCAAGGCTAATGAAGCCGAGTTTGCTTTCATATTGTCTAAGAATGCCACATGAAGAAAAGTAAAAAGCAACTTGAAAAGAGATACTCTTGCTTTGAATAACTTTGGCTTGAACATGTTAATGTGAAGACAAATTACAGAGAAACAAAAAAGTCTGTTATCTTCATAAGAAGATATCTCTTTAGAGGGTCTTTAGCAGATAAGAGGTGCAGCATGCATGTCATTTAACTGATGACAGCTTGCTGGAGACCGCATAGCAGTTTTTCTCATGTGGTTCTGTTCACTATACTCAGAGATGCTGCCTGCAATAATGCATTTGGCAAACCTGGTAAGGTTACTTCAATAAACACCATAAAAATATCAGCATGAGCTGAAGGTACGTATTGTAGTACTTAAGGTATAAGAAGAAAATATGAATACATTTTTCTAAACAAACAAGTTCATTTTTTTCTTCAAATGGAGAGAAGCCTCAGGATCATATCTGAATAAGTATTGAAAAAATGTCAATAACAGAGTGAAATAATGGAGGAAGCCGTAAAAAAATATACCAAATGGAGAGGATGACAATTAAAATGAGTAGATGGGAGTTGATGCTTGTGCACACAAGCAGAAAAGCAGAAGATAAAGTCATTATTATAATGATCCTGTAGGAAAACCCAGTTTGCCACATTTCTTTAAAGATACTAAACCCAGGCAATCTGCATTTTTATCAAAAATTGACCATCGATGACCACGGTGGCTCATGATGGATACTAGGGAAGAGCTCTGCCCTCTTGGGCTAAATCTATCCCATGTTACATAGCAAGCAGCTTTACTTGAGATAAAGGAGGCACTAGACAGGAAAGAATTTACCCATTGAAAGGTGCTAGTGGCTGTGTTTTCGAGAGGAAGAAAGGAAGCTGTGCTTTTCCTCTGAAGGAAAGATACTTTTCCTAAGAATAAAGACTACCTAAACTAAGAAGCAAACTGTTTCTAAGGAGCATTTCTTTATGCTGTCTAGTTTTAATGTATATAATTAAAATGAATATTTAAAATGCTAGATTAGAAACCTGCCACTTCATTAGCTATCTCCAGAGTGATGCCAGCAAACAGCAGGGTGGCAGGAAGGGAGCTCAGCTGGCAGCAGGTGGAAGAGACAGGCAGGCTTTGGACTCTCACTGGCATGTGAGAGTCAGCTACCAGTGGGTGGACATCAGAAATTTCCGAAAGGCCAAACTGTCCCATATGTGGATAAGATCTGGCATACAAAATGAGTGTCGCAGTGGACTCTGGAGCAGAGAAAGAAGGTATAATAAAAAAATACTCATTTTTAAGGCTCAACACCCTAAGCTGATTAGAACCCAGCAGGAAGGATACTTTTCAAGCAAGTGAGAACAAATCATTATGATCAGACTCCTTTTGCTTTGCTTTGTTTTACCTAAACAGGAGCAAAGGCAGAAAACTGAGAAAACTGTGGATTATTCTTCTCAGTTTTGGAAACTGGGGTTCAAGTAAAGACATAGATGACAAAACTCCCTCCTGGGTTGGATCCAGCAATGGAAAGAGGCCCAGCATCTGATGTGGGGAGGATTTTGCAAATGGAAAGGGATCACTGAGAACAAAGAAGGCCTCTCTATTTCACTTGTCTAGCAAACTCTTTTGCTGAATTTTATTCCCCAACACAACTGTTGGCCAAGAGGCAGCCAACCTTGTTCCACTACAGTGCAGCCTTTCACTGACATAACAGTAAAGGGAACCACATTTTTAGATGCAACAACATTTCCAGTGGTGTTGCTGCTGCTGAGTAACTACTGAAGGCTTTTCCAAGTTACAGTCTGGGATTTATCACCTTCCCCAGCTCTGCAGCCATTTTCACCTGGAACCTGTTGAACTCAGCAGGCCAGGCAGACAGCATGGGTTACAGACTATTGGAACCCAACTGCTAGTGGAAAAGTAAATAACAAATGATTATTTGGTAAATGGCACTTGCAAACCTAATATTTCCTGTGTTGTACTGTAGAGGTTGCACAATGGGGACTTGCACTGTCCCTGTGTTTTGGGTCACTGGGTGCACGAGGCTGTTGCCAGCAAAGCCAATGAAGTATGAAACTAGAACCTTTGTAGCAGGAAGCATATGCAAGATTTGCCAAATCATTACGGCCCGGCTATTTAACATGGCCTTGGCTTACTCAGCAGAATAAGGCTTCAAAAAGAAAGACATAGCTGGCAAAGCCACAAAGCTATAGATTAAACGAAAATTGTGTTGTCTGAGAGTTTCTAAATGACTGTCGTTTGCCTGTTTGGTGCAGTTTTATTAAGTAAAGCTGTACAAGATGCTCAAAAACAAAGAAATTGGAGGGCCTGCAAGAGAATGTTGCTTCACTAGGGATTACGTAGACATCCTTCACAAAGCATAGAGTAAAACCATAGAAACCCTTGCCAAAAACCACACTAATGCTTGCCACAAGAGTCCAGAAAGCAATGGGAGGCGGACATTCCCACGCCCAGTTCTAATGTGGTTACAGTCCAATACCGTAAATAACTATCAAACTTGGAAGATACAAGGGTGAGAAAAGATACGCATGGCAGAGGGAAGGTATGCCACCACCACACTAGGATTAGCAGGTTCAGTAACCACACCTGTACTTGCAGTTTTACATAAAACTAAAAAACCCCACCTAAAACCAGGCCTATTATCCAGAGTCTGGCACATGATACTACTTGAACATCTCCATTTCTCCTTCCCAATCTTCTTTTTCTCTATGTGATTTCTGTATGTGATTTTCTTTATCTGATTTTTCTCTATGTTATATTCTACTGTCATTGCAAAAACAACTTGCCCAGACAAGGTTAATACAACAGGGACATTCTACTTCTGGGATTCAAATTAACTTACTCAGGTATCATGTACTGTATTATGTTGGGCAAACACACCTTCTGTTTAGTGGTGCTCCTCACTACCTCTTCCTCAGGTCAAACCATCCATGCTTGCAGAAGTCTCGCCTGATTTTTTTTATTTAAGTATGTTTAGATCTGTATCTGTCTTTGATATCTGCTTCCTTTTGACTAATTTAGGACACAGTTTTCAGAAAGCTGTTACGAAGCCACTAATATCAAACTACTTAGGTACATAATTTTTTTTCTCTAAAACAGACCCCTTGGTGTGTTACCAAAAGTGGAAGAAGCATCTCCTGAAATATTAGGCTATACCTAGCTCTCTCTCAAAACCAGAATATGTTATTAAATAATTGCTTTGACTAGGTCATACTGATTCTGATGTACAAACATATATGATGAAATACGCAGTGCTCCATTATGCCCTTTTGGAGTTGTACAGAGAAGGGCAACTTAACTGTGAAAATGTGCTTGCAATTATCTGTGGAAGAAGAATGAAACCTGGGAGGAGGGGAACAAGAAAAGGGAGCCTGGGAACAGAGAGAGACATTCCACAACAGATTTACAACACAAATGGCAGAAAATAAAATTAGCAACTCCAGGGTGGGTACGGACTGTTGCCAGCATTTTTGGCCAGCCTCAGGGTATGTCTACACGGCAGTCAGTCACTCCCAGTAATCCTGAGACTGCAATATACTGGAACAGCGACATACTCCTGTGAGATTTAAAATGAAGAGTGCTGGCACTAGTAGAATATAGCTGGGGCAGTAACTGCCTGAATCAAACTACCCAGCTATGCAGGAAGTCTTGGTGCAGCAACAAAGTGACTAGCACCTGAGCTTGCTAGAGTAAAGCTTGCATGTGATTGCCTCTGGCTCCAGTCCTCATTGGGATCCAACTGACCTTGATTTTCAACCCCTACAAATGCAGACATGCAAGTTCCAGCACATTGTCTTTTGCAGCATGGTCAAAACAGCCACAGAGGGTTTTACAGAGCCACAGAGGGAACTGTGCCACAGCTCTCCACCACAAGACAGAATCTACATCCAAACTGCCAGCAGTGCCATTGGAGAGGTTTATGCATTCACAGGACAGATCCTGTCAGCCACAGGCTGCATCCCTGAGCCATCACATAAATGGATCCTACCCTACAGGCCCACAAGATGGGCACCTCTTTGCAAGGTCTCTCTATGGTAAAACATTCATGCACAGGAGTGAATAAGATGCCTGTGGGCATGTGTTAAGCTAGAGTCTTTAACTATATGCTGAAATACTACCCTAGGCATAGAAGTTTGGCCTCATTTGGAGGACAGAGGGCCTAGAGTGAAAATTGAAGTTGTCCAGATAAACCAGAAAATGAGACTTTGGTGCTTCTACATGTTTGATTCTGCAACTTTAATAATGTTGGTTTTAATGCCTTTTGGGATGTAAGAAGTAATCTGAGGACAGATTGCTTCCTGGCAATTAATTGGTGTACTTTTGCAATAGCAATGAAGAAAAACATTCCATAGAAATTCAGGTCAGGCAGAACCTGCCTGATAAATGTGGCACTAACTCATGCCTCTGCTACTCTTCATACAGCAGTTGCAAGGTCTGCCTTCTTTTCTGTGATTGATCTCGCTGTCAGCACCATAACATTCAAGGATCCAACTGGTTGCTTTGCTCATACTTCTAAAAACCAGCCCTTTACAAATGCTATGAAGAAAACCTTGCATTTGCCATCATTATAATGCAGGTTGTCAAAAGAGCAACACAGAGCAGAAAAAGCAGCTCAGATGGGAGCTTTTTTGAAAAATAGGGTTTAAAGTCAGCCAGGACAGAAACTACGCTCAGCTGCCTACATTGGTAGAGCCGTGCATTCAATGCTAGACTACAGTGAGCTGCTCTAAAAAAGACAGAGAGGGTTGTTTTTTTCTTTCAAAACAGCTTCTCAGCTCCCACATCCTGCACCTAAATGTTATAATCCCAGGATAAAATGAGAGAATTTGTAGCAAAGGTCCCCCCATTTTTATATCGTTTCCAGAACCATTCCCCTTGCACCACCACCATGATTTGGCTGGCTGGTTCCATTGCTGCCAGCACTGCACTGACTGGAATCACAAAACAATACAGACTGCTTAAGAAAAAAAACAGTTTTATATCAGCACAGTGTGCACTCTGCAGCACTACCTGACTGCTCAGATCTGTGTCCCATTTACTCTGGTGGTCCTCAGCTTCCACGTGAAACTTTTCATTTTCAAAACGCATTATGACCAAATCTTTACAAATTGCAGGGTGGGGAAGAAGGAGGACTGTTCATTTCCTGGTTGTTTTTTAGGAATTAAGCTTGTATGCCTGCACCACGCTGACCTGGTTTTGCCAGTGTAAGTTGTCACAGCGTTATTCTGTACCTTTTGGATCTGCTCAAGACATGTTCCCCTTCAGCCTGCAACATTTTCACATTCTGCCTTACAACTATTTGCATGACAGAATCTCTCTGCTGGGTGCTGCACTAGACAGATCAGGGAAGTAAGTTTATTCACAAGTCTATTAGCATAAATATCAGGCCACAAAAGGAACATCCAGAGAGTGCTTTTCCCTCACCTGCAACACCACTATGGCTTGAGACACACCACGAAGGCCATACTTAATTATGCAGCAAGTAAGTATGCATCCTAAAGTAATTTTAACCAAGCTACATCTATCAATACTTAACACCTAAAGCAAATAATCATACTGGACAGAAACCTGCCAGTTCTAAACTCTTATCTTGTCTGATTTTTACCTTTGGACTAATTTTTGTCCTCATCTGTTTCAGCTTCAAGTTTGAGGCCATGCGGTTTCAGACTGTTGGCAACAGACTGCATCTTGCTTATTGTCAGTTGATTTTGATTCACTTTCTTAAGGGCATCTGACACGGCGTGGCTTTCAGCCATACCACCTCCGGCTATTCTCTCACCATCTAGGCAGTGCCAGGTTCCGCTAGCTCATGAATGGGAATCTTCCCTCCTCACCCAAGCCTGCCCCCCAATCCCACAACAGGAAAGCAGAGGCTGTTGAAAGAAACAGGAATGGCAACAAAGCTGGCATTGTTGTCCTGAAAAACCACTGGCTACAGCCCACCCGCTTCATTTAGGGGATAACGGATATAAGGATGAATCCCAGCTTTTGTTTAAAAAACTTATTTGCCTTTTTCTTTGGAGAATGACTTGAAAATGGTAACAATGTCACTGCTGTAGGCAAAATGAGAACCAAGGGAGGGGGAAGTGGTACTATTTTTCAAAAATTCACAGTTGTTCAGGGTGGTCTTTGGGGTATGAATCTCAGATCAACTTCCCACTGGTGCAGTTCACGGAGGAGGAGGGAAGCACCATTCAGGACCTGTTGACAACAGTAGGGCATTTTCAAGCTCTTACTGATGGAGTTGCCCTGCTAGCCTGAGGAAAGATGAGAGTAAGAAAATGTTCAGCATGTTAAGTTGTTTATAACATGAAGACCTTGGACTTACACTTTTTAAGATTTCAGGGACCACTGTGATCTCTGTGTCTTCCCTTTTGTGTAGGTCAGAACACAGTAATCCACCCAGCAATCCCTGGATAAAAACCAACTGTGGTTACATTAAAGTGTGTTAGTTTAAAAGACATCCACTACTGACCATGCTGAATGAAGGAATGAGGCTTGCTGAGGGTCCTGTCTTGTATAGTAAGAAGTTTATGATTTGCAGCCTCGTGACATATTCAGTGGTCTCTACCTTGCCTGATGCCTTTTTGTAACAGCAAAATTCATCTCCTGGACTCTTTGTAGGAAAAATTGTATCTAAATACAAATGGATGCTCCCTTTGTGTGCATGGATCAAAATTATTGTTCCAGATTTGAAGATATAAATACAACAGACAAAAGTTATATCACTCACCCCATCATCAAGCAACAACAACTCTATAGGTTAAACCTGAAGATGAACTTTTATAAGACCTATAAGTGTCACCCTAATGGACCTATTTAATGATGTCTCCATGTTTTCACAGTGCAGCTGTCCATAATTGTGTTTTTTGCAGTGAGTCCAAATGACATTAGTGGCAGATTAGAATCTGACACATCAATTAGTAATCCATTCACTTTTTCCAAAGTCTACATCAGAAACTATCTGTGAATGCCAAACTGGGCTTGTGATCTCCACAGACATCTGTTAGTCTTAGGGCAAGAAGTCATAAATCTCAGCTTTTCGACACTCATAAGGAAATCAGCCTTCAATAAAGCTCACAATTATGGCTCTCCAAAATTTATATTTTTGCCAATATGGATGTAAGTTGTTTTGTTTTGTTTTGTTGTTTTTAATTAAGAATCTTGCACCTAGTTTTCCTTGGTTTTCATTTTTAAACCTGAAGCTCACGGCAGCTTCTCTGCCTTCATCTCTGCAATGGGTTTCCTTACATTTCACTTAAAAACTATGTGTTTGTAGGTAAAGTCTGCAAACAATCCTTCTATTGGCACAAGAAGTGCTGAAACAGGACTGGTCAAAGCATCCTGTTGCAGTTCAAAACCAGAAGAATAAGGAGAGGCCTGACAGCTAGTAAGGTCAATGAAAAGAGTCCTGTTGACTTCAAGGCCAGAAGGGCACCAGTAAATTGACCAGACTTTGAAATAAGTAACTAGGCCACTGGTGGGTGACAGTATAGAGGGATGATTTTGATGTTCAGGTTGGGTGGTGAGAGAGAGATGGCATTTTTTCCCCTCTGTTTTGATTTGGCACACTGGGGTTTGATTATGCATGCTTATAGCTGGGCTTAAGCAAGGGAAGAGGGGACAGAAGGGCCAGAGGGCTTGCACCAGTTTGTGATAGAGAATTGCAACTCATTGTGAAACAGGCTAACCTGGAACATGTCCCCAAAACACCCGTGGCAGCAGAATCCTGCCAGCAGCTTCTCTAACCTAACCCAGCCAGCTGCTTCAGTTGGAGCCTTCCTGGTTAACGTGCCTTCTGAGAGCTACACTGCCCAGACCCAGACACCTTCGGTCCCTAGACTAGCTCTCACATACTCTCCATGCCCCTCCAGTACTCAAGTACTCTTCCCAGTCTCTCTTGCCTGAGCCTGTTCTAGTCTCTTCTCTCTCAGTAAAGTGGGTCATGAGGCAGCTCTGTTAGAAAATGCAGTCTCCTTTGTCATTTGTCCTTCTTCACCTGCAATCTTCATTTAAGCTCTCCATCTTGCCCCACAATGGGATCTATGACTCTTCTGAAGCCGAAGATTCTCTGCACAATAGCACTTCCTGTCCAAATCCTCCAGTGTATTGAACCCAAGCCACCCTCTGTCAAGTCCTTTAGACATCTCATACCCACCTCTTGAAATAGTTTTCCAAGATGGAGCCAAAGAAAGACACCAGCAGAGAAAGGACATTATGGTCTTACCACCAAAATTGTACTCAGAAAAGAAAATGGAGTTTGCTATTTTCTGCACAGATGGAGAGCTGTATCCGAAAGCATTACATCCCCTATTTATGTTGTGGATTTTTTGCAAGGCATTATTAGAAGGAAGCTTGACAGCTCTGCTGAGAAACTTGGCAAGCACCAGGACAGACCAGTCTCACTCTTTTACACAGCTGGATTTTCTGCAGCTCAAGTATTTTTCCCTCTTGCTCTTGGCCCATCCAAAGATGAGTGCTGAATTTCCCTTAACATTACCCACAGGTTAATTTGTTATTAAGTTTAGGCTCAGTTTAACATCTTGGCATGCAATTTAAATAAAACCAAAACCAAATGTCCTTCATTTCTGCTGAAACCACCCTCGGTTTGGCTCGGCTGCCTTTGGTGTCACTGGAGGGTGAAACGGAGATTCATTTTTGTCTTGTCATTTTTGGTAGTAACCTAAATATCCTCCATGCAACTTTGAAACACATTGCCATAAAATAATTATTTGTCATGGAATGAGACCGGCCAGAATCTGAACACGATACATTGGCTCTGACTTAGCTGTCAACTACTTGTTACTGTAGGAAAGGAAGATACAACAGACACATAAACTGTAGGAGTCCAGAAGGGTGCAGACAAAATTTATGCACAACTTCTTACTAAAGGAACAATGATGGGATTTTGTGCCTTCCATCCAGAGAGGCTAAAGGAAGGAATACTTGAAAATCCCATAGGTACAGCCCTTGCCCCTGTATAAATTTGTTCCTGGTCTAATTCTATACCTTACACAGTCTAACTGTGACACGGTGCAACCAGAGTGATGTCACTGGAAAGGGAAAAAAGCTCGTACGTATTATGAGTAAGTGAGTATTACACTTAGCCTGGAAAGCAGTGGATGTGGATGCTGACCTTTGGGTTAACTCATTAACTTCCCTAAGACAATGCAGGTGACTCTTCCAGTAAAATTTGATTTCTTCTGTCCATGGGATATTTACAGGTAGCTTTAAAAAGTCTTCAAAGTCGCCTACAGAAAGTACTCAGTAATCCCATTCTGCAAATTTCTGTCTGACTAGGAATTATCACATTCTTTGCTGTTTTTTCCAGTCAGTGTTCAAAGTGTGATAGTTAGCTGTGATTGAGCTGATAAATCAAGTTATATAATTTCTTTCTGTTGATCAAATAATACAGCTTAAAGGCATTTCCAAAATACTGATGTTTACAATTTTGCCACAGTAGATTACTTCACATGCAGAAATGAAACCATTACTGAAGTATTTAACTATTAAAATTCTTGACATAGACACCTGGACTTCGGAGAAAATTGAGCAAGTTCAAAGATTTTGCAGTTGATGTTGTTTTTGTGGACCTATTCTACAGCATAAACAAAAGCAGAATTCGTCTCTAACTACTACCATGAACCATTTAAGAGAACGAGGCATCTTTGTGCTACTCAAAATCAAAACATAGAGTGGAAAATAGGGGAAGATCGAATAGAAAGAGTTATGTGTGCTGAAATGAATATTTACATAAGCCTCCTAAAAATTAAGTTATTTATCAATCTGCTAGATTTATGAAATCATAACAAACATGTCACACTAGTAATTTAACTTGTATGGCTTTAAATGGAAGTATGGTACAGTGGCATAAGTAAAGAAAGAAACAGAAGGACAAGTTCTTACTTGTGCCCCAGTTCATGTGCAATTGTAAATGCCAGATTGAGACCGTTGTCTTCAGCAAGAACACACTTTCTCTTGGCACTGCAGACACCTCCCAGGTAAGCAATTCCTGCAACAGAAACAGAGAATGCTCCCATCAGAATCAGTGAAACAGCTCATTCACTCAAAATATACAGCAGTAACTCAACCAAAATGATAAGAAATGCACCCAGTATGAAAAATTTTAGAGCATTTGAGCGCAGAGAGTTTGCGCACAAAATCATCTATTTTGTTCATCATCCTATTGAAAAATCAGTCTGGAATTTTGTCAGACAGCAAACAAGTTAAACACACTCACCACTGCTTTCATTGGAAAATATATTTCACTGTCTCAAAAATATATTTCACCGACAAAAATTCATCTAAGCTTGTCTATTAATGCCTTCTACTACAATGATAGAAGATGCAGTGAAGTAGCCTTAACAAGCATTTAAATGGAGTTCTCCCAATTTTCAGAATAAAGCTGGGGAGAAGGAATAAAACAATAAAAGCAGAGACTCTCTGAAAAGATCTTACATTTTCCCTTATTTTCATACTTAAAGCAAGAGTGGAAGAGTCAGAAAAGCTGGCAAACTCCTGATGGTGACTCACAAAGCCAACGTAGGTGGCAGAAGTCTTCTATGACTTAGTGGAATTTAGGATTTGATCCCATGGACAATTGCACAGTACTCTCTAGGCCTGTTTGTGTGGGCACCACAAACAGTTGTAGGCCGGAGTCAAAAAAGGAATTCAGAAGTTACGGCATGAAACTTCTGCTATAGAAAAACAATAGTCCTCAAATGCCCTTCCTGCATCCGGACTGTGTCCTGCAGAAAGTGCCATTGTACTTGGAAATGCTGTGATGGCATCGCAGGCCACACACAGGACAATTTGCTGATGAGCTTTTGTTTCATCTGCCACCTAGAAACCACAGTTAAGCCATTGGGAGTTATGCACAAGGGTTAAAGACAGAACCTAAGGATGTCTTTATTTATACAAGTCCTCCACTGCTAAATAAGCACCTCTCAAAAGCCACACAAACAGTTCAAGTGTGCATACAAAACAAGATTTCCAGATAGCATGCAGCAACCTAAATGCCAAGTTCATCCTGCCACTTCACACATCCTTCTGCCATGCTGGAAGAAAGGGAAGTGTAAAGACCTTCCACAAATGCCTTTCAATTTTTTCACAGCAGATACATTTGCTTACATTTAACAGAAAACAAGAAATCTACTTCCTTGCTGTAATGCTGTTCTCACAGAGGAGTAGGTAGGATCTAGCTGCCTTTAATGAGTAGGCCACAACCATGCAATGGAGACACGATCTCTTTTTTTCCCCCTTCTGTCAGAGTTGACAAAGCTGTGTTTATCAGGGTACAAATGGTATAAAACTTTAGACCTGGAAGAAGTCCAGTTCTGTTTTATGAGTTTTGACAACAATATGGATATGGATATTTGCTGCCAGGGGGATTCTGCATGGAATGAAGGATGGGCAATAGCCTTTTAATTCAACACGAGCAGCAGAGAGTGAAGGCAGTGCAGAAATCAGACACTAACACTTGCTTACTTTAAAAGTGCTGAGTGTAGAAGGCCAGATTCATACCACATGGAAAAAAATGAAATCAAGATTTAATCTTTTAAAATTCATGACCATAGAAGGCTGGATTTCAGCACTCTTCTTAAACTGACTTGCTTTTTACTCGCAGCATAGTCATAAGGATGTCAAGGAATTGCTCAGGAAGTAATATGTTACTTTGAGAAAGAGATTGCAACCTCAGTCCACACACCTGATGGCCTAACGAATGGGTCATAGAACAGAATTTCAACTGCAGGTGTCTGCAGTGTGTCTTGGGCTATAAACATGTCTTCTGTTTCTTTTAAAGATCACAAAACATTTCTGCTTGATTTCTGAAAGGGAAGTAGATATTTCTCCTGATTTATATCTGCTACTATGCACCCTTATGGTGACTTACAAATAATAATGCCCTCACCAATAACAGTCTTTTGCTTTCAACCCTACTTGGGATCAGCAATTTCTGGGAATACTTTTGGCAGAAGGAAAAAACTGTTTGGAAAAATGTTAGTGTATTGTAAAACCAACAGCAGAATGTCTGAAACTAAGAGGAACTGCCAGATTTTGGTTAAAGGGAAGCAAAAATTGAATATTTGAGTCACAGAAGCTACAACAATTAAGGGACTCAGCCAACCCTCTTTAGATTTGTGCCTTTGTACATTTTTGAATTCTTAAATCCTCTCCCAGCATGTGTACATGAAACAGGGTACTTCGGAGGAAGAATGCTTCATGCCAAATTGCTAATCCACTCCGTAGCTGCCTCTCCACTGAAGCATACTGTGCTGTCACAGGAGACAAAGCTGTGATGGCCCGTCGGCTGCTGGTAGTCCTGATCCCCAGCTGTGAGAGAGGAAAACTAGTGAGGGCTGTTGAGTTCACCTTCACTCACTAGCTTGCCCAGCGCAGGCTCTTCCCACAACGGTGTGCTATGACCCTGTGGCACAACCACCATCTACTCAAAAGTCACTCCCAGAGATCCTTCTGCCTTCTGGGGATGAGGCAAACGTAGCTCTGTAATCAACTGACCCAACTAGGCTGAAATACACTTTTACTGAATAGTGAGGGATATTTTAGTTACCTTTCAGCAGTTTTAGGTACAGCTAACACCACAGCAGGATTCTTACTGGAAGTGTTTCATTCCTACTACTAAAGCTGATTATTCCACCTTTATCTTCCATTTAACCAGTGCCAGTATATATCTCAGTTGTATCTGACACATGAGGTTTTAACTGAGAAGCAACAAAACAGTATTGCATCTCAAGATCAGTGGTCAATGAGGCAAGCCAGTTTAGCTTGAAATGATTCATGCTAATTTCCTTCTGATAAATAAAATGAGGCTGAGTCAATGTTTGATGTCACTTGGAGATGGAAGGGGGCAATATTTCCATGTTTGGGAGCTGTGGTATAGCAAAACAGTCTAGAGTTCTGTCCACATATTAAAAGAGGTTAAATATCAACTAAAATATTGAATACATTATCTCAAATGGTAATTCTTCTGAAGTCTTTGTTTAGTGGTTCTAATCCCCCACTGAAACTGACTGGCAATAACACTGGTCTGTGCTAAAAGCCTTATTATTCAAAGGTGGAAAACTAATGATTAAAGACTTGTATATCCATCGGTGGCTGAAAAAGAAGTGACTGTGGCTCAGTTACAGACTCCCAGTCACCTTATTTTTATTAGTAATTTTCAATGCTTAATGTGAATCCTGTGTGGCCATATTATAATATTTGCAGTGACCCATTTAAAAATGTAGACATCTAAAATTAGTTTATTATTACAATTATTAAAGACTTCTGTTGCGGTGGAGCCCAGGGATCAGACAATATAGGAACAGAAGTGGACTGGGCAGAGAAACTCATAATTCTAGAAGAGCAGACAGCAGAAAACTTTGCAGTATATGAAATGAACCCAGTAAGAATTCCAGCTCATGAACTGCTGAGTGCTTATTAATAAGAGTCATTCTGGAACAGCAAGCCAGTTACAACAAATTTTAAGCCTGAAAAAGCATGCTTGTTTTTGAAATATATATTTTCTATCAAACTATTTCCTAAGACTATAATTTTCTTTTGGACCAATACATTTTACCATTAATTCTAATGAAAGAATATAAATAGCAAATATGCTATTGATCTGCAAACATAATACAGTTCTTTAGTAAATATATCTGAACTCTTAAGATAAATGCAACTTTTTTGTAACCCAATACAATGATCCATATAATTGATATACAGAGAAAAATACACCTTTAACCAACTATGACTGTAGTACAATGCCTTGGTAGCTGCATTGATATGATTTATTTTCTTCATTGGGATGAATGGAAACTGCTGTTTGCCTCTTAAAATTCCAGATTTTTACCTGAGCCTTTCAAGTCTGTGGAAATGGAATAGAAACTTCATGAATTCAGTCTTGTTTGTGAAAATCCTGGCATGCTGTGGTTCTACCAGGCTGGGAATAATATAAGAGGAACTTCTCTTATTTGGTAATTTTGCTTCTGGCCCTGTCTGGGAGACAGGTGTGTGAAAATGAAAAATAGGGAAGAAAGTTGAATTGGTTGGTTTGGGGTTTGGGGGGCTTGTTTTATTTTGTTTTAAAAACCCCCACGCTTCTCCCGTGCTCATGCAAATACGCAGACAGTGGCTTTCTTCAGGGACAAAAAGTCCTTATTGTTCCAGATACACTACTAACTGCCAGCAATTACCACAATTCTATTTTAATATCAAAAAAGGTCAAGCAGGAGCATCAGTGGTAGAGGGAAAGGAAAGCCAATTACTATTTTGACTATTACCAAGTGTGAGGGTTTTTTCTTTTCTCTCATGAGAAATTGCATAATTACCGTCCATAACTTCTGTGCTTGGGTTTGAACACGCAAAGCTATCTGCACTTCCACAGCAAACCTTAGGACACAGGCAACTGTGTAAACTCAGATTTATCCAAAAAGTTGTCATACATAAACAGTTTGCAGCTGTTGGCCTTTCTGCCAGCTAATGAGTCCTCTACTAGCAATATCTCTAAGGGGAATGATTACATTTATCCTACCAGCTCAGCTAGGCATTAGGATATTACATACTTGCCACAGAGATAGCCAAAGCTGGAAGAAGACAAGTTCTGGTGCATGGGTTCACATTTCATCCTATTCAAAACACCCGGGGCTTCCTTCTGATGACTGTGGTATATTCACTCAGCAAGTGGTTTGTCCAGGTACTCCAGCTTTCAACTCTCTAATGTCTTGTTTTCCTTGCACTCCTAATAATTCAATCTCTTCTTTTGCCAGCCACCTCTGGATACAGAACTTTTACTTGATTAGAACTTGGCTAGCTTTCCTCTTCTCAATGTATTTGCTGTTGGGAAGGGAGCCAAACTTGAAGTCCTGAAGTCTGCTTGGCACAGATGGAGACTCACTGCATATCCACATGCACAGAGCAAACCTCCCATTACCCACCATTACTAGTTTGGTGTTGAGCTGATGTTTTTCTCATCCTTCCATGATTTTCAATTTGTGCAGCTCACACATTGCCATCAATTACACTCCTGTAGCCTCTCTTAACATCCTACATAAGTAAAATCAGGAAACCCTAGAAGTGACTCATGTTCTGCCTTTCCGTTCAATGGCAATGATATGTTTGACAGAGAAGCCCTGCCTGTATTTACACATCAAGTCAGTCACCAAGGGAATCTTTCAGTGCTTTTCATACTTACAAATTAAAAATATTTTTCCTTTTTATAAAGCCTGCATATAAAAGGTTCCAAAATTAAAAAACATTAAAGAAGAAGTACCCACTAAACTGCCTCCAAGATAGGTAATAACACAAACCCTGTTCTACAGCTGAATAAACAGAGGTCCCAAGAAGTCAGCAGTAGTGGTGAAAAAGAACAGTATCCATGGAAGGACCCTCTCCAGCATGTACAACACAGAGAGGCTAAGGTTGTTACCATCACTGTCCTACTGAGCCTCCAGTTCCAAGTTCAGTTAACAGGGATCATCCAGAAGAAGCTAACAGGGCGAGTTGTTCCTTCATTTTATGAGACTGTGCTAATTCAAAGCCAGACAAGCAATTTTAGTGGTACAGATTAATTTGGCTTAATGCTGGATAGTCATCTAGATGCCAATTTCTGTTAATCTTGCAATAACAACATGGTTTCCATTAGAGTTTAATATTCATGTATGGAAACTGTTTTCCTTCGCAATAGTTTTCATTGTCACTGTATTTAATGAAAACCACTCTGGAAACAATACACTCATTATGAATCACAAGTACAGGAATTATAGTACAACCATCCAATGCACAAGAGACAGCTACAGTCAGGTACAAATACAAGTCAACAATCATGCAAAGTGCTGTACCCAGTGCAAGTCACAATATTTTGAACTCAAGTATTTCTATAGGAAGAGCTTCTGATGCCACGGACCATCTGATAGAAAGAGCTCCCAGGCACTGCAAGAAGTCAGCCATAGCCTACTTCAAATAGGCCTCCCCATAAGTATGCCTTTACCGTTAAAGGGAGTGGGAAATATGAAGTAAACTCAATCTTTATGTGCCTGAGAAAGAAATCTACACTGACAATAGGGACACCATTTCTCCTCTGTTCGTACTTAATCAAAGGACAAAGAATATAACCCATTGCCTGCCTCATTCTCTTGGTGCTATGCAAGAGACAAAAATGAGTCCAGGGAATAAATCAGTTCACAATTCACTTGACCTTGTTGAGTGGCGGAACATCCACTCCCTGCTGAGGACTTAAAATTCCCTCCAGGGTGGGAGGTGGTTGAACCATATCGAGGACATAAGGCGACAAAGGACCGGTCCAAATACAACCCTCTACACAGGACTGGGTAGGCACCCAGGTAGCAAGGGAATAGTCAAAGTAAAACTCCTCAAAAGGAGTTTGTAATTCTGCAGAATTTAAGCTAGAATACCATCCAGGCAGGTGTACTGTGTATATGACTCCCCTACTTTTAGCTGGTGGAGGAAAGTAGTGGAAGTAGTTTCCAGCACTAATTTTTTGAGCATTGGTAAGCCTATGCCACTTCTGCAGGCAGAAGATGATCTGGATTCCTGGGAATCCCAAGAAACCTCTAGCTAAGGGCACATGAGGTTCACTCCTCCAACTCCACAGCACACATTTTTTTCATACACGGTTGTCAAACTGGTATCTAAGTCCCCATATATATTCCTCCCTGCCTCACTGAGAAACTGGCAAGTACTACACCAACTTTACAGAAAAGCGAGCTAAGACACAACATTCAAATAACTGGTAAGATCACACAAGAAGCCACCACTACTTCTGAGAATACACATCAGACCCTGACTTTCTGTACCTAGACAACTTGTTACAAATGTGCCCATCATCACAGAATCCTCTTCTTACTTTGGAGAATCTACCCTATCCCAAATTTCAACATGACCCCTATAAAACTCTGTTCCTTGCCTCCAAACCAGCATGACCTGCAGAGATGCAGAATGCTTTCCCAGAACTCAGTGTACTCTGCAGCTGGACACCTCCCCTACAGGACTGACTGTTGTCCTGTAGTGCCCAATAAAATCTCTTCTTCCTTGTAAGTCTGAAAACACTGTCACTTCCAGTATACACAACTGCTGTCAGAATCCCAAAAGGCCAGCAAGAAAAATAAATAGCTGAAACTCAAAGCATAGTTACTTTTTGAATCTCTTGATTTTCATTGTACACACCCCGAAAGACTAACAAATAAAATCTCTCCCTGATATTCATAATACTAGCTGTGATGTTTCTAGAGCAAATGTAATACTCCTCAGAACACAAGGTCCTAATAGCATAAATGAATGAAATACACAATACCTTTTATAGAGGATAGTTTTCCGACCACTGAGAATACTTAAAGATACTTGGTACTGAAATACTGCTACGGCACCCAAGGGTCTAGTGGCTGGCCCTGGATAACATTTCACAAGACCAGGGCTCTAATTGTGAGAGCCAGATTCAACCACGTGCCTTAGTCTTTGTGAAATGACAGATTCATGCAGATACACGCAAATCTTAGCCATGGCACCACTGAAGCTCAACAGAACTTCTCATTGACTCTTTCAGACCACACTGAACTCTGTGCAGGAATTCACTGCCCCGATTTTCAAACATGTTAGCTGACATCTAACCAGGGTTTGTCTATGCAAGTTGCCCTACTCTATACCTTTCTGATAAAAAGGCTTTTGTGAGGCTAGACCTCTTCATGTCTGTAAACCTGCAAAGAAGGCAAGATTCAAGGGGCCTGGAGCACAAGTCTTATGAGGAGTAGCTGAGGGAACTGGGGTTGTTTAGTCTGGAGAAAAGGAGGCTGAGGGGAGACCTTATCACGCTCTACAACTACCTGAAAGGAGGCTGTAGTGAGGTGAGTGCTGGTCTCCTCTGTCAGGTGGCTGGAGATAAGACGAGAGGAAATGGCCTCAAGTTGCGGCAGGGGAGGTTGAGGTTGGATATTAGGAAAAATGTCTTTACTGAAAGGGTTGCCAGGTATTGGAACAGGCTGCCCAGGGAAGTGGTTGAGTCACAATCCCTGGAGGTATTCAAAAAGCACGTACACAAGGCACTTCAGGACATGGTTTAGTGGGCATGGTTGATGGTTGGACTCGATGATATTGAAGGTCTTTTCCAACCTAAATGATTCTATGATTCTGCCAATCATTAGAACTCAAAGGAGCGCTTTTGCTATCTTCTTTTTCCTTTTAATTACCCTGCAGAACAGCAATTAATGGAACATGTGGAATCCCTTCCCTTCCCCAGCATGGCCAACTCTCAGCTTTAGCTTTCAGTCTTTCTGCGGGGCTTTTATGTTTCCTGGGAACCATCCTGTGGTTTTCTAAGCTTAATGGATGAATCATTTATCTGTTCCTTTACTAACTTGCCCACACACAGACATTCCCCAAGATGTCAAGAGAATTATTCTAATGCTACTTGCGTTGGATTTACACTGTACTAATTCACTGATTTAAGCAGAGCCTCTCCCAGTGTACAGGGGGCTGCCCAGACAGTTGAAAAGCACTAGAAATCGAGACCTCTCATGACTTTAGGGATAATTGTCCTCACCCAAGCTAGTAAAAGGTTGCTTCAGACAGAAAATGCATTGAGATAAAGAAAGCTGACAGATATTCTAACATCTTTTTGGCCTAGAAGAGGCTTTAACCAAGGCCTACAAGAACATGCCAGACAGGCTACTAACACTGCATTATACCAGCAAAGAGCAGACCACCTTTGGAAAACCTCATAGGTTTGGCATGAGCATCTTTGAAAACAACATTCCTTTCCGATGCCTTTCAACAAGGATTTGTGATCACAAGCATAAACATTCACTACACTGACCACACCTGAGGAGAGGTATGGCATTCACAGTAATTCAAAGAAAGCTGGAAACAAGTATACTGGTTAGCCTCATAGAGCAGATATCCATCAGGAGTGACACAGGTATCATGGATCTTGCCTTGGAGCAAGGGAATGCATTAAAAGACCACCTGAAGTTCTTTCTAGCCTGAATTTTCTAAGCTTTTATGATAAAGCACTGTGATCTAAGACCTCAGCAAAGAAGGAGATAAAAAGAAATACCCCGTTTATTTGACATCTGCTCTTTGTTCAGCGTGACATCTTCTGTACCATTAACATGGCTCCTCCCTTTCAGCAAAACATTGCTTCCCTAGATGACAGCACATTAATAAATCATCTCCATCTAACCTGACATGAGGAGTGGCTTAATTAACTGGAGCAGAGGAAGCAGGGTATCATCTACATGTTTACTCTACTTTGATATGCTAACAGCCACATTCCAAAGAGCTTCTCCTGAACACTCCCCAGCAACAGGAGCCCAGGCTGCTGCTGAATGCAGATCTCAAAACAGGCAAAAACAGTTCCTTTCTGCATTCCTGTTTCTCTAGTTAAATATGAAGGTTTGCATATTTAGTCCAAATCAAACCACCATTCCTGAATGTAGATTCCCAAACCTGGCAGCTAATTCACCATCTGTTTATAGACATCATTACACAGTGCTGAAAGTCTCCATGCTCATGCACACACATGGAAATACATGGGCTTAATTACTCAAAGTAAGATATATTAGAACAGCTGTAATCTTGTTAAGAGAGGCAGGGGAAGAGCTAGCTAGGTGGATCGGAGAGAATCCAGATTGGATTCAGTTGGGGAGGCACTGATGGACTGGATGAGTCAACACATAGTGCTGGGAAGTATACAGAAGCCTGACATAATTCAAATTTAGTGAACAAGGGAGAAAGACAGATGGGAAGAGATTAGGGAATGAGAAGAGACAAGGACATTAATGTAGCAAATGGAGATAATATGGGTTTTCCAGAAGTCTTCAAGAAACATGACTTTGATCTCATAAGCAGCAGGGAGTCACTTCTGTGGGAGGCAGGGGTCAAGGAGGGCAGGAGATAAGATCAGAAGGGAATATGAGCTCTCTGACAACTTCTGTGTGTACTTACTGCTGGAGAAAAATGGATCTACAGCCCTGGGTCATAGGTCTCTGGCATCATGGGTTCACCTGAGGAAAGATAGGAGCTGGACTACAACAAGGCGTGATGAGAACATGGAAGTATTCAGGCAGGAGGGCCTGTGCCCTAGTGTGGGCAAAAAAATGGCACTTAGCTTAAGGAAAGGACAGCTGTTAGAACTAGTATAGAAACAAGCAATGGAAATCAGTGGGATACAAGCTATTGAAAGAAAAAGAGACAGTCAGGTTGTTCAAGGGTATCTTACACCAAAAAGGGATCAGATCCAGCAGAACTCAGGAGAGATCTGATGCTTTTGAAAGACTACAGGAACATGTGACTGTGAAATCAAAGAAAACATCACCAACAACTGTGAAACCAAACCATGAATCAGGATTTGGATTCTGGACCTTGAAAGTCACCTCTGCCTGGGGCTCAAAGACATTTGGATTTGAGTGTCTTCTCTTGGCCTCATTTTGTTAAGTGGATGTAGACTGCACTGCAGAGATGAACTGGCTGGTCCTTTCTACAAAGTGTTGTAGAATTAAGCAGGATCTTACCTTCTCACATGCATGCAAATATTGGCATGATAATATGTAAAAGACAGGCAATCTACCAAGGCAACAGGAGTACTCAGCACTGGATTCAGGATTTGTGGAGCTGTGTGAATAACTGTCTTTCACTTCAGTAGCTGAAGCAGAGAGACACAGGATAGAAATGAATCCAACTCTCTCCCCTGCTAGATGGCTTGACAAGAGGAGAGAGCTTTACCTGTTCCTTCTCTAAATAGCCTTCATGAATCTCACCCTTCACTTTCTCAGATGTTATTAAAAATCAAAATTATTTCAACTTTTCAGTATTTTCATTTTGACCAGTCCTATTTTGTGGAATAGGCCTGAACTCAATAATTGCTTCAGTGTCCCCTAAGCTGCATCATTCAGGAAATAAATAACTCACCAAAAGGAAAAAAAACAACTCTACCATCAGAAGGGAAAGTGCTTGAGGGCTACTATGTCCCATGCTTACCATTCTGCCACATACCTATGTTAGTCTGCTAACACCCATCCTGTTTGCAGGATGGGTTCCCATCTGAAGGTTGTAATCTTCCCAGAAATGGAAATACAACCCTGGCATTGCCTGCAATAGCTGCAGCTTGACAAACTGTGTAGGGTTTCAAAACCAGCTTTGAGGCTATTATTGTCTTGCTTTTTCAGATTAGTTATTCTGTGACTTCCAGTTTTAAATTTGTCAGTTTGTCCCTGCAACTCATCTGAGCCATCCTCTTCAACAGAGGGCCTGAGTTCAGAGAGAATGAAGGGGAATGAAGAAAAAGATCAAATCAGAGCTTTTGATGAGACGGCTAAACAAAGAGGAACATGGAATTCAGCAGCAGGGATCCTGGAGCCTTCAAATTCCTCCAGTATCTCCCTTCCAGAATGAAGAGACAAGGTCAGACTTGGCAATAAATCAGAAAAAATATTTGGAGTCTCTGTACCAAACAGCATCTGCTTTAAGAGCAAACAGTCAGGGTCCAGCATTCAGTTCCAGTTTTTCTTTCTTGTACTTGCAAACACTAAGAAACTATGAAGCTATTAAAATAAATTAAAAGATTCTTTTAACAGTTGCAACGCTTTACTGAGCCATGCCTATCTCAGCCTGCCATGGTGTTGGTCGGGGGTGGGTTCATGAGCAAGGATCAGTCCTGCAATTGTTAAAACAACATTCAGCTATGTAAAATGAACAATGTTTCAGTGTCTCGAGAGTTTCAGCACAGGCTGCTGAACGGGACAGTTTTGGAGATGGCCGAACACCTGTGCTGCTGATGAATGGCATTCTTCCACAGCTCTCAATTAAATTCTTTCCATGTTCTTAAAGAATGACTAAGCAATTCTTACTCCCAAAAAGTGAATGAATCTATACTTTTGAAACATGTTAATATTTAAAGTGTATTTTATTTTTAGGCACTGTATGTGTGTCAAGCTGTTCTCTTGGCAAAATAAGAGCAGCTCAGGCGACTAGCAGAGCAGGCCAGCAGAATGGGATGATTCACAGTAATCAAACTTTGAACAGATGCTTTTCCAAATTGCTTCTGTGATACTTCTCAATTACAGCTCCTACATCTGACTTACAGGGCTGTCTAAGCTCCTGGCTTCACTTTGTCAAGCTGCCAGCCAACACACGCACTGATAAACTTATTTAGCAATTCTTGATTCAGCCCTTCTGTTTTAATTCTTTGCTGAGTGCTGATTTAACCTCACAGCCTGCCTGACTTGAGAAAACTGACAAACCTGGGGTTTGCGCCTGATAATATTAATAGGGTTGAGCTACTCTGTTGAAGTCAGAACTTGGGTTGAAAAGCTTGTATCATGCAAGAGAATGAAGCTGGTCCCCAATACCTCAGCACTGGCTACTACCTCTGCTGCCAGGAGTAGCGAGTGAAAATGATCCTTCCACGTCGGCAGGCAGAAAGAGGAGACTAAGGCAGTGCCATGGCTCTGTTTCCCTCCTCGTGCAGTACCACAGTCAGCACATTTGTTCTGGCAGAGCATGACAGCGTGGTGGAAGGAGAGGTGACAATAAAAAAAAACAAACCCTAAACTTAACTGCAAAATTAGTGGCTTGATTTCCTACGCATTTGCACTTCCACTTAGGCTTTCTGATGTAAATGTGGGTGATGCAATTTTTCCCTCAGTGGCAGCATCAAAGGGAGAGGGCTTTCTCCTCTACTCAGTTTCCTAGTTTTCTGAAAACTTTCAAAGGCCTAATATTTCTGAGATCTGTACCCTCAAATTTGACTCAAATTGGCCAATGGGTTAAAAAGCTATTAGGGAAAGACTGTCATTGGGGAAGACAGACATAAGCACAAAGCACACACATTGCATACACACACTCACCAAATCAGGTTAAAATGACTATTAACCTAATTTTGGGCCCTCCTCTGGGTTCCCAGAGCTGTCCATTCTGACTTCCACCCCACAGGAAGGGAAGGACCCGCATGGTACTTTACACAGACATAAACACATCACAGCACCAGCCTGACAGAAGAGAAGTAATGGCTAATTTCAGAGGTAATGTAGCTGGAGATATTTTTAATATGTCCTGAATCTACTTTCTTTAGTACCTCTTTCTCTAAATTACTCAAAAATAAAATGTCACATATAAAGTAACACAAGCTACAGAGAAATTTTCACTAAGAAAAAGCCCAGTGTGAGCTTTTCTCACACTTAATAAAAAGAAATCTCTCAGGTTCAAACCTGAGCTCCTGTGAAAGAAAACACAAATTTGGATGAATACCGCTGAGCTCCTTGCAATGACTGACAGCAGCCAGAAGAGTCCCCGGTGCCTCACAGACACAAGTCAAGGCACAGTCCCAGTCCTGAGGCCTTTATAGTCTGAATTCAGAAATGACAGCACGTGAGGCTCACAGGGGGGCTGCACGTGCAGGCAGCACTAAAGAAACTTACTGTCATAGTATCCTGCAGAGGCCAGTGGGACATTTTCATGCATGCGTGTTCATGTTATTGCTCTAGGTCCTTGTGCTAAAGTATCAGGACCAACAAGGGGAGAACTGCCTCTTCTAGTCTCACGTGCTTCTAAATAAAACAACCCTGGGAAGTGCAGAAGCTCCTAAATACTTGTACGCTGCATAGGTGAAATTTCCAGTTCTGAATCAAATCTGTGTGTCCCTGATTGAAAACTACGTGCTGAGTCGGCACCATGGTTTGTAGGGGTTTTCTCAGCTGTCAAGCCCCAGTCAGTAGGTGGCTCGTTGAGCGAATTTGCAACGGTAGCAGCTGTACTTTCCAGCTACGCAGATAGGATATTTTTGTACAAGCCTGCTTTGGTGCCCAGTGGCAGTGGCTTCCTGTCAGCTGCCATGTAATGAGATGCATTTCCAACAAAGCCACCTGATTAATGATAGCATAAACAGTTTCATGGCATTCACAGAAAACAAGTTGAATATGTATTACATCCGATATAATTGTACCAGCTATCTTAATCATCATGGGCTTGATCAAAATCTTACTGAAATCAATAGGAGTATTACCACTGGCTTTGGAAAAGGCGCATTAAGCCATTTCCTGGCTTCTTTTACTTAGTTCCCACCCCCAGAAGGCTGGTCTTTGTCTTTTTCACTTCAGTATAAAGCCAAAAAACTGTATTTACTCAGTGTTTAGACCATGTTGTGGCTCACAGGCACTGCTGCCTGAGTGGGTATTCTGCATCTCTGAAAACACACCAGTTCATTGAACAAATATGGACTACAGTTTTCCCATGTTTGAAAATGCAACAAGCAACACAGATAAAGATAAAAATAGAAAAGAGAGGGGTTGTTCTAAGACAGTCAAAAGTTATCACTTTTAAATCTGTCATTCAAACAAGAAAATCCCAAGGATCTAACCATCACAGCAAACACGTCTGCACTGCAACACAAACTGCAGCAGTCAAGAGTTGGGGCCCATCATGGAAGGGACCAAATGCTCTCAGAATCTAGGACCTTTGCTCTGAGCCGAGAGCATTGCACCCTTCCCCATTCCTCAGTTTCAGAGAGACATCCCAGAGAATGCAAACATGCGAGAGGGCTGTGCCAAGAACCTTGTCTCCCCACTTTGCTCTACAGAGGGAGAAGGGAAATGGGAGGATCCAAGTGAGACAGATAAACTCGTAGAAGGAAATCTGGGGCAAATCAGAGAACATTATGGAAGAAGGAAGTGAGACACAGGGAAGAAGAGACACAAAACTGAAACATAATTATCAGGCTCTCATGAGGTAACTGACATCTCTGAAAGAAAATGACAAAGCTTAGGACTTCAATAGTCCTAAGCAATATGTTTATGTTGCAGGATATGAGGCCCAGGTTCAGGAAAGCATCTCTACTTCAGATGCTGCTTAAGTAAGTGTCCAGATACAAAAGGTCAGGCAAGAATCACAGGGAAGACCATCTGGAAGGACAGAGCAACTCCAGTGAACAAAGCTGCTTTTCTGAAGTCCAAGTCAACAGACACTTGTAAGAGGTCATCAAAGGGATTAGAAGGAGCACCAGTACTTCCCCAGAACTGATCAGAAGTCAAGACATAAGGTGAGAGAGGTATAGTCAGGAATTTCATCCATACTTGGACCCAGACAAGACCAAGGTGGAGATAGTGTTTTCTCTCTGACCAACAGACTAGAAAATCAATAGCTAGAAAAGCAGACAAACTAGGGCATAGAAGATAGGAAATATGAGTCTACAGGTTTCTTAAACAGAGATATAAAATATAAATTCTAAATAGAAATCTAACTTCAGTCTTTTACTTTTCTCTCATTTCAAGAACAACAAAGTCTGATTAGACTGATGGACTCATTACAGAGCATCAGTTTAATGTTCCAATAAATAAAAACATCCACACAGAGTTTCTTAACTTACTGGCCAGTTTTCTTATAAATAACTGCAGTGTTTACTCTGTTTGTCTACTACAGTGCAAATATTGCTGTACTTGCTAGAGCTTGATGGATGACATTATTAAAACCAAGTAGTAGATCCTCAGCAGAACATTAATGTGTACCCAGCAGTCTAATTATGGTCAGGCAGAGCCTTAATGCAAACAGATCAGGCAAAATGGCTACACAAAAATGTATGACACAACTACACAAAACCAACAAATATCTTCAACCTGCTGACTGCTCATGACCACTAACTAAAGTAGAAATACAAGGCTAATTCCAAGCTAAGCAAACACAGAAATCCTTAGCATTCTACAAATCATGCTGAAAGAGTAGAGAAGGAGAAAGATATTTGAGGGGTTGGGTCTAAGATTTTTTTATTATTATTTTTTATTTTAAGAAGTTCAACATATTTCTATCAGCTGATCTAGAAGGTAAAAAGATTTGTCAAACTAATTCAGAGAAACACCTTGCAGATTATAGGTTTCTGAACCTGAAACTTAAAAGTGTATATAGCTGAACCCCCATGTCCAAATAAAATTCCAGGGGTTCAAAGGACAGTTTATATATACACATACACATATACACCTCAGTGAGAATGAAGCTAAAACTTCACAATCTCCTACAGTCACCTTCCTATCTAAATTGGCAAGAACTTGATAAGGAAACCCAAGTATTTTCTACAAGGAAGATCTGGTCAAATTCAGGTATGTAAAATTCAAAGTACTCTGCCATGCACTGAGAAACAGTAATTTTTTTCCAGAATGGGCATTATCAATAGATGTATACATTCACATAAATAGATACAGAAGTGCAAACACATGCACAGATATATTCACTTATTTTTGCATTGATCTAACCAGGAAGCAACAATAAAAAAAGAAAGAGGACCAATTTCTCTCTAGTCTGTATCCCAACCCAGAGAATCATTATACCTCTTCAAAATAAATAATTGCTCAGAGGAAACAGAAAACTAAATGTTAAGCCTATCAGAGCCACTGATCACAAGTGCCATGTTTTATTCACTCAGGGTTAATGAAGATGGGTGTAATTTCCCATCTAGAAACCCATGCAATCTGCAAGACAGCCAAAAAGCCAAAAGATCCTACAAATCTAAAGCTTTCACTGTATACCAGTGCTATTGATTATTAATGCCTTCTCTCTCCCTAAGATGTGCAAAAATGCAAAATCTTATTTTTGACCTCATCAGCCTACCCATTTCTCAAAAGACACAAGCCCAGAAGCAACCTTTGTTCCCTGCAGTATCTAACTAAAAATTTTGAATTGGCAGAAATATAATGGGCCTTTTATCAGTACTTTTCCCTACTTACTCTTCAGGCCACTGAAACCAATTATTTCTCATGTTCCATGACCACAAATGTCAGACACTAACTACTGCAATGAAACTCCATCATAATCTTTTAGAAAAAGCTAGGAATGTGAAGCCCACTGCATCTCCCCCTTCTCCTTGTCTGTTCTGGCAGGAGGAGCCTTCAAGAATTCCAGCAAGTCACTGAGCCATGATCTTGCTTCCTTTCCCAGAAAGTATGTTGGCTTTCTTTTATCTCTTTTTATCTGTTAGCCCTATTTGCTCACCTCTACTCATTTAAACTTTCCCAAGAAATGAGGTTAAAAGAATTGTTCTGGATTTTCTGGACATTAAACAGAAAAATGTGAATTTGCTGATTCAGCAGGCCAATCCTTAGCTGAGCATTATCTCCACACCAGATGTTCTAAGGTGAGGCCAAAAGATGACAAAAATTATCCAAAAGACATAAATTCTGAGCAAATTATGAAGTTACCATCTTATCTTTGGAAACACTCTCCTGGGCAGTAAAAGAATCAGCTGGGATGGCTGACATGATTACTGCCTGTTTTCTGCATCATCCTTCTCTAGAGTTTGTTGTCAGGGAGCAACAAAGGCAGGTGCTGCTCCAAAAGGGAAGGGGAGCTGAAGTCGAGCATGATAAGGCAGGTAGAGGCAGTGGCCTCACTGACAAAGGTGCAGTACCACTGCACCCAAGCAAGGTGAGCAGAGAGGTTCTTAGCAGAGCTTTCTTGAAGTGCTTTCCTCAAAGCTAGACACCTGAACCGCTACCTAAGTTGGCCCAGGCAGCCAAATTCCCAGGAGGGCTGGGGAAGCACTCAGGGCCCTGACATTTGCCATCCCCATAATGCAAATGCATCCTGTATCCCCCTGAACTGCCATGGTTCACAATCCTACATGTTAGTGCAAAATTATATGATAAATCATCTTAGTCTTCTCTAACTGCTTCATCCTCTTTCTCAGCTTCCTTGGTGCTTCTCTAAATGTCTTTTCCGCTTCTACAAGCAACAACTACTGAAGGAACTTTAGCTCCTCAATCACTCACTTTTTATGACCTACCATTTAATAAACCACAGGATTCACAGTGTTGAAATACAGAATCCTTATCCAACAGTCAAATATAAAGGATTAAAAAGAGAGAATGCTGAAATATGTTGGATTTTTATTTACATGGCATGATTTTTCAGGTGTAGGTTATCCAGATAAATTTGCATTTAACATTTAAATTCACTTCCACTATGGGCAACAGAGTATTTATACCACTTCTAACGGCCTAGCTGAGACCTCCAAGTAGGTGAAATTTGCTCACTTTTTCATTTACAACTATAGCACAAAACAGTCACAGCTGATCAGCTTGGAGTCAGGAAACTATTAAATACAATTATATCACTTACAGTTTGCTGCATTGGAACCATTACTCAAGTGTGGGACAGAACCTCTAAAAATAAGACTGTATTTTTAGATGCTTAAATACAGCTGTGACCACAGATCATGAAGCAGTCATCTTCTTTAGCCCCTCAATTTTGCTGAACTGTGAATACAGCGCAAATCTAACTATGAAGTGGGATGTCCCTGTAAAATACTGATTTTGCCAACAAAGTGTAGGTGCTTCCCTCTAACACGTGATGGCAAGCCATAGTCTGTGCGTTCTTGAGTCAGCTCAAAATTTCATCACCTCTCCCACAGCACCTGCCATTAACATTGATCTTGTACGGGATCATAGCTGGAGCACACTTCCTACTGCATTTTCAGCATGCTGGTAAACACAGGGAAGATTTTCAGTGGTGTAAAGTCCTGTTACGTGCCCAATTCCTATTTACATTATATGTAGCACAATCACAACTGAAAGACTTGGAGCTTGTGCTGAGGCAGTAGAAGTAGGAGAACTGTTAAATAAAAACGAACAATATTCCAAAGACTAAAACTGACTTTCAATCTATTGAGTGAACTTGGTGTAGCAAAATCCTTCCAGGACCAGACACCCTGCAAAACAGGCTAGGTATTATACTAGGTCATGTTACCAGATGGTTAACTAAAGTTGAAAAAAAACAAATGGAAATCAGTGCAGGTCAAGCTTCCTTCTCGGGGACAGTGGGGGGGGGAAGTTTTATGCACACTTGTCAGTGCTGTTTTCTTGGTTATCACTAGTAAAATCTCATCTCTATGTTATTTAAAATTTGCTCTCAAAATTGCATTTAGTCTTGGCAGCTGCAAGACGAAAGAAATGTAGAAGTACAGTAGGCAACTGTCCTTCATTTCCTTCCTTTACTCTTACATATCCTGTGTGCAACTGGAATGCTTCTATTTGATTATCCAGTGGAGCAAATGCTACAATGAATGCAATCAGGCCTTATTACCCTACATGTCTGTAGCCTATTGCACAGCTATGTACAGATGTTTTTACACAGCTTGGTTTTTTAGCTACAGGGTCTATAAAACAATAGAAACTATCTGAAATGTTTTCAAGCCAGCAAAGGATAAAGGCACTGTAAAGCAGTCAACTGGATAAAAGCCATCTTATGTCTGACAGGAGGAGAAGAAAAACCTCAGAGGTTTCTCAATTATAAATGCGTCAGCTTTCTTAAACAATATGTGGCTGCAGTCTGCAGCAAACTGACCAGGCTGGAACGTGTAAACAGAAGTAAAAATAAAGACTCAAGCAGTGGAAAGAAGAAACACAAACCTCTGGCCTGTTGAAGGGTTGAATCATTATTTTACTGACCTGAAGAACTGGCTGCTGCCCAAAGCAGCTGAGCTTCCACTGGGAAGGCCTGAGAAGAGGTAGCATTGCCTCCAGCTGAGGGGCCTGGACTGAGACTCAAGAGCTGTGGCTTAGCCCCCAGCCAGCTCTGTCCTTTGGCATGTCCCTTCACATCTCTAGGCTTCATTTCCTCACTCAGTACAACGGGGATAACAGTTCTGATCTCTTTGGTAGAGCTTTGAATTTTACTGAGGAAAAGCCCTATTTACAAATTCATTTCCTTCTCCTCTCAATAAATTCTTTTTTACAAATAAAATAAAATGCAAAAAACCCTCAATGTATTGTTTAATGGCACAGGTCTATCAGGGAGGCACCGTGAATTAAGAGGTATGGCACTGGATTGGAAGTCAGGATGTGCAAATCTGTTCCCTGCTCTTGGATAAGAAACAATGAGCAACTGCTTTTATGACTTCCATGTTTTCTCTGTCCATCTGGTTTGAAACATGTCACAGCAGCAAATTCTGCTTTCTGCTGCAGAGAACCTTGGGTTGGCATTTCTAGCACAGATAACAATAGCAAGCAATGGGTTATTTGTAGCATACTGACAGCAGGTTTGACACTGTAGAAAACAAACATTATTTCTCTTTCCACAGCCTTATATTATAAAAGAGAAAGGAGGAAGCAGGATGCGCTATGCAAGTGGAAGAGATGATTTTATTTATGTTCATTCTTGCGAGAATCCCCCAGAGAAACAAATCCTCAGCAAGGGGAAATGATGGAACTGGGGTGTGAAGCTGGTGAAGCAGTGCAAAAAGCATGTAAAATCTGCAATCTGCAAGTCTCCATTTACATGGATGAGGCAAGAGACAACAGCAGAAATACTATAAAACCCCAAAAGACAGACATGGTCTGTCCACAGACCTAATATAATGAGATTGTTCTGCTCACGTCTGCCTCAAAGGCTTCTCAGCTTCACACACACAGTGGCAAGGAGCAGTTCCAGAGCTTTTCTTGACAGTTGTTTGGCAGTGTGTGCTTAGCTGGACATCAATTAGGCTTCTGCCGTCAGCTTGTCTGTTTGCAAACACAATGACCACTTTTAGAGATAAACAGCAGAGATACCTTTAAATCGTGATTAAACAGTATTTAGCCATAAGCAAAGCCTTGGTTCTTAGGCAGTGTGTCACAAATCATCTCTAAATTAGAAAATAATCGGGGCAGAAAACTGCCTAGGAGATAAAACTATAAGTCAGAAGTTCTAGCATGGTATCTTTAGGTGAACCAAAACCATAAGAACTGCCTGTCAGGCAAAAGAAAAAGAAACACTAAAAAATGATGTTTCTGATTGTTTTTTACTCCATGCTAGCAGGAAAATTTACTGAATTTCTTCTGCGGCACACTATCACATAAATTCATTGGGAACTGTTAGTTAAAATGGTAATAACAAGTCCTTTTCCCCACAATGATTGCATGTCAAAGCCCCAGATGTAGGAAGGGGGTGAGGGGTAAAAAGATGGGGAAGGGAACGTCTTCTGCAGGTATCTGCCCTTTAAGCTAGGAGACTGAAATTCCCAGGTGCTTTGTGTACATGTCAATATAATTTCACACAGACATAAATGGCCCTGGAGTGGAATGCAGCACATGTTTGCACCCGTACCAGTCAAACTGCACAATGATTTAGCGCATAAAGTGAGTTATGACATGGAGTTGAAATGAAAGAATAAAGTCAGAGTATCAGAATAAATATCAACAAAGTTGTGGCAAGTATTTTCCCTTGTGACATACTCCTTTTAATAAAGGCAACAGAAAGGAGCTTAGTTACACACCAATTTGATATTACGCTACGATTTGGTTTGGAGTCCTGGGTGCCTGATGGGAAAGTACCACAACAAAATTCTTGTAGCCAGTGAGTTTTCTGAAGATATCTTTCATTCAAATAGTAATCAGCACCCACCTTGTACAACAAGATGTGATGGCCTGAAGGATATTTACTCAGAAATATGTTGTCTGGTAAAGCAATACTATGGTTTCTTTCCACAGCATTTTAGACAGTTGTTCTCTTGTTCATTACCATGAACCATTAATAAAACCATGGGAGAAGGTAAAGTTTTCAAGCTAAGATAAGCTCAAACGTCCCGCACCAACTTTGGGTCAAGTCACAATAAGGAAGACAAAAACTCTGGCTTAAAGCCTTACTGGAGGGTCAAGAAAACAGAAAAGCAAGATTTAAGATCAGCAAACCAAGATTTAAGATCAGCGAAGATATGCAAACAAACGAAAGCAGGGTGGTAAACTGATAAGAAGATTTTGGACATGCTGCCTTACAGCTGACAAAGACTATGTACGCATTTCAGCAAGCCAGCTTAAATATCTATGAGCATTAATTACCAATAGCAGTTTGATGGTGGAGGAAATGAAAGGCCAGGTACAGAGCAGGAAGTGTGTTACTCCTCCCCCCTGGCAGTGTTTAGTTCCAAATTACTAAGAACAAGCTAGCTTCAAACATACACCACCACTGTGAGGCCTATTGTTTTATCTTGTGGGATGGGTGCTTACTAAGATGACAGACAGATAAATAATTGGAAAATAAAAGTGCTTGAAACACATTTTGGGGCTACAAAAGGAGAATGATGTATGGAGGGGAACTAATAAGGAACTGCTGGAGGTTTACGAAGAACAAAGTGTAGAAAACGTAGGGAAATTCTATGACCTCAGTGGGCAAGCCATGCGGTTAGTGTGATGGAAGACAGACCATCCAGGCTTCTCCAGGGAGAGCAGCCTCTTGGTGTCCAGGCCCAGCTGAACAAAGAGAAGATGAAGGAACAAAATTGAGCAAGAGCTTCTAAGAGCTCTGAACTACCACCAAAGAGAAATAGGCCCTTGGCAAAAAGGCAAGGGAAGGGGGTTAATCATGAGAGCAACTGAGGGTCTGTGATACTTCAGAGCTAGGGACTGGAAACACATGGAAGAGGGAACAATGACAAACGTACAGAACATCTGTCACTAACCCTCCCTCCACTAAACACTTTCATTTATTTAAATTATGCAAGTTAATTCTTGCCCCCAAGACATGAAACAATGTGTTGAGATAACCAGAAATTCAGTCCATAACTCTCACAGTTTAATAAATTTTAAGAACAGAACAGACTGATCAATCTTTTCTTTTCTACAGAAAGGCCTTGCAACGGGACCATATAAGCTCCAAACTAAGGACAGTATCTTGTGTTTGGCTACTATGTCTCTTCCAGAAAGACAGTCATTTTTCAGCTAAGGAGACCAAGAATCCACCACTGTCCTTACTATATGGAATGAATAAAGACAAACCTAAACAAGACTACTGAGCTGCAAAACAAACCCAAAGGCAAATGAAATTCAAATGTTCTACTTTCCATAACAATAAACAGAAAATAAGTCTCTATAAAACAATATCAGCACTTCACTCAACCAACTACATTGCACACATTTTAAGTTTTCATAAAAATCAGTGAGAAAGTTGATGTATTTAAAAATAAATATGTAGTCTGTTAAAACTGGCATGCCCAGCTTTTTTATTTTTTACAGACTGGATGGAAGGGAATGGATTGTGTATATATGGCCTTTGTTTGTATTTTCTGTTTTACTTGTCTTTCCAAAAGCAAACTGGTCAGCTTCACTGTGGTTTCTACTGGGTTTCATTTTCTGACTATCACAGACTATTGTTTCTTTGCAAGATTTTAAAATATTTCAGTGATTTTGAATGCTCAAATAGCTTAATAGACATGTCAACTGATTTTCAGAAAGTACAAAGGACCATCCTCAGGATATCAGGCTTTCCAAAGATGTCTCAGGTACCCCAAATCAACTAGTCTCTCTAGAAAAAACCTCAGCCAGTTTTTTGACAAAGGCCTAAAGGAGGGTTGCATGTCTCAGACAACATGCAAGAACAGGACCAGGATCCTGACCCCACTGAAATCACTAACAAAACTCTCACTGAGTCCAGTGTAAGCAGGATTTTCCTCTGGTCTTTACCTGTGAGCCTGCAAACAGCTGGGCAAACGTGAAGCAGCCTGGCTGAAGCCATGTCCCTGAAACAAGAAGGAAAAGCGCACACAGGACACTGAAGTGAAGAAGAGCAAGGGTTACGGCAGCAGGAATTCCTGATTACTTGAGTGGCTGTGCTCATCCCAGTGCTTCTATTAAAATTTATGCAATCTTATGTTACACTCACTTGGCAGACAAGTTTTTTTAGTGGGAATTTGGAAGAGGAGAGATTGCTAGCTGGTGAAAAGAAATTGGAAGGCTGTTGTGGGTAGGGTGGGGCCTGAGAGATGGTAGTGATGAATATGCCCAATAGCACAGTTCTGCACTGTCTGGGTTGTGCAGCCGAGCATTTATTCCCTAGCAACCAAAAGGCAAGGGAAAAAGTCTTCCACTGCACTGTACCATGGCTCCCTTTAGTTTCATAAAGCTAGCAGCCTGAGTCTCCATTGCCCTACACAGCCACAAGTGACATAAAAATTTGCAATGCTGCGAGGTCCCTTTCTTTCACAAACACCAAATCAACTTGACAGTGTTTCTTTAAGGGACATTTTAACCTACAGTATGTTCATTTTAATGCATTAAAGTGTGTTTGATTTTAGTCTGAAGGACAGTCCCAGCAAGGCTTTTGCTAAAGCCAGGCACTGCTTCTCTAATGAATTGTTTTAAGCAGCAGGTATTTCTATTTATTCTGGCATCAAATAAAAACCCGCCCTGGAATATACAGAAACATTCAACATGAACCACTATGGAAAATGTTTTTAATGTGAGAATTCCTTTTCTTTTCCACTCACAGCAAACCAGCTAGTCTTTTCCCTTTCCTTGGGGATTAATTCTTTGTTGTGACACTGTTAGGAGACTGGAATCAATATTACATAGGGAGGAAGATTTAAATGAACAGTACACAGTACAGGCAGGACCTACCAGTTACTTGCTGTGGACAGGACGCCACCCAACTGCACAAGCAAACGGCCAAGGAAAAGGTAAAAATATGCAGTCCTTTATTCAGGTGTTTTATGTGGAATAAAAAAAGGGTTGAAATCTACTTGGAGACATAGACCAAATGCCTTGTTTGCAAAATGTCGGCATATTTGGAAACACTTTACTATGATAAACTTGTAAGAAGAAAGCAGGGTGTAGCTACAAAGGGAGGGAAATTGGCTAATAGCATCATAATATACAGCTCTCTATGGTACTTTTCACCCATAGCTCTCTACACACTTGAAAGAAGGAAAGGACTAAGAAATGAACACACTGGTACAGCAGAAGCATCTCATCTTTGCAGTCATCCAGCAGTGCAGTGGCAAAACCAAAACCCAACTTCCCCATTCACATATCAGTGTCTGGAAGGCTCAAGAAAAAGGACACAAATTATGGAAGGATTTATAATCTTCAGAACTCTCAGTAAGTTATCTTTGAGCCCTTTAATTAAAGCCAGCCAGGAGATGGGAATGTTTTTCACAAAACATTGATTCACTTGCGGAAACAGTCTGGAAAACTATGTTTCTCAATCACCTCCTCTCTGATGCTCAGTTTTCTCCAGGCAGCTATTCTTTCTACTAAACCTGCCCATCTGCAGTATGTACACTATACTCTGCTTTCTCTTCCCCGACATCAAGCCACAGAAAAGCACATGTGACTGCAGCAGAGGTAAAGACATTTTTAACCAGGGCAATTTAAGGATATTTAAGACACATTCTCATTTTCCATTTCCCAATTCTACACTGCCCCCACTTTTATTATTAGCTGAATACAGGGAAGCTTCAGCTTGGATCTGGGGTAACATGTACACTGAGGAATCAAGGCCAAGCTTTGCCTTGAAATATGCAGGATCATTCCTAACTAACCGTAAAGCTGCTTATTTGGCACTAGCAGTGGAAATATTGAACGAAAGGGGCATTCTCAATCTGCTTATGTCACAGAAAGGTTGGATTCTGACAACGTGCAAGGCTCCAAGCTGCAGCCTGATATTAATAGCTAGACATTAAACTCTCAATTTGGCTGGCTTAGAGGCAGCTCAATTGGAACAAAGATTTTTCTGCAGGAAACGGCAGATCTGGTTAGAGTCACATCACGAGAGATGAGTCTGAAGCAGCAGCAGACTGCAAACTTTTTGACCAGTGTGTGACAAGGCTGTGTCCCACAAAGCAAACCGTCCCTGTTCAAACTGCACAGCATATTGGAGGTCCCGCAACTGAGGCTGTTGAAACACAGTTGTTGCAAATGTATTGCGCACAGGCATATTGTTTTCCTTCTGTCCACCTCCTTTTGAATTCATTCGTTCTTATGGCTAACTTAGACAACCAAATGGGGCAATAAGCATTAACAAATTATTTCTTAAACAAATGTGGTTCTGTTTCTTGATGCAGCCAGTGGGGTATCACCCCACAAAAACATACCTACATATTTTCACCATTTTTGAGCTTGTTTCAGCCATTATGTAACCTTCCACACTACCTTGGCAGCTGGGCCAAGAAAATTTGAACGAAGTCCCCAGAGCAACTGGTTTCAGTGAGGGGCCCCTGCCAGAATACAAATACAAACCTCCTGCTGCTGTTTTCTCTCTGTGTCTGCATGGCAGGCAAAGATTCCAGACAGGTTTTTCAATATGGATCTTTCTGAGCACAAATGAACACCTCTTATAAGCTATTTAAACTTCATAATCTCACTTCCGAACAACAGCTGGGCCTCAATACTTCCACCAGGGAAAGTTTTGCTTCCATATTTCTTACAATATAAAGAAAATCAAGGCACTGTCACTAAAAAAAACCCATTACCCACAGCACTCTGAGTCCTCTTATTTCAGTACACATAATCTAACAGATTCTTTATAGTCTCTTAAACATGACTAAGCAACATTAGATTCTGGACTTGTATTGCATCATATACTCAAGGACATCACAGTGCTTTGTATGAGAACTTCTTAAGCCATGCAATCTCCTGTAGCTTTGCACTCAAAATCCTCATTTCACGGAGGAAGACAGAAGCATTCAGTGTGTGACTTGCCAAATGACACACAATGAGTCAATGCCAGAGCTGGGAATAGAAATCAGGAGTCTAGATTCTCTGCCTTATATAGAGCAGTAGCCCCAGTCTCCTAGTTTAGGAGAGTGCCTGCTCACCAGAAAGATGTTTCTTCCTTTACAGGATGGCAGTGTACCACATTGCAATGGCCAACTTTATCCATAAGCAGGTATGAAAACACATATGCATCTGCTGAGACCATGTTCTTCATCTATAAAGGTGAAGTATAAGATGAGAAATGAAAGCAAGTTGCTGTTCTAGAGAATTTTGGGGAGTGCTATAACTTCAGCATCACCATCAAGACCAAATGGATGTCACTCTTTGGACTAGCTTCTTGCTTTTGCAGGCGGTCTTGCTGATTTGGAGGGGACGATCTGGCAGCTGGAGTGAGGAATAGGAATTTGGCAACAATAGAGACGGCTGAAACATCAACATAATTCTTCATAAACCAGTATGGTATATGAATGGGCATCAGCCTACTTCGATTGTTGCACTGATATTAAGCCCAAGTAAAGGCCATGTTACATTGCATATATATAGGGCACAGAATGCTGGCTACTAAAAACCTACTTCTCTACAACCGACACCTCTTTTTCCCTGTTCTGACTGACTAAGGAAGAAAACTGGAGGATCTTTCACACAGTTAAAATTTAGTACTACCAACACCAACCACTTTCTCAAACCAGTTGCATGCCACAGATGTACATTCCTTAATTTATTCTTCCTCTGCTGTGAGACATATGCAAATGACACAACAAGGCCAAATTCCCTTCTCGTCTAACATCTGTAATATGAATGGATTACATATGGGCTAACTTTCATCAGTAAAGAAAAATCACATAGTTATATCACCAATACAATACCTTTGGCAGAGAAAGAGGAATGAAGCTAATACAGTGCTATATTCATCCACAGAAGGCAGAGACAATGATCTCTATATAAATCACAAGTATATAATATATTCAAGGCATCAGACACATTGTCCATAATTAACAGATACTGTCCTCTGGGCTTAGGTCACACATAAGGACTCAGAAACATGAAATATCTGTTTTATGGATAGGAATCCATTAAAATCCAGCATTCCAATTTCATATTGCACCATCACATTACTCCTTAGCAAGCTGATGACCAAAGGAATTGGTTCTCTTTTTCAGGCTCTACCTCCAGCCACTATGCATTAGAAGTATTTCTCAAGGCAGGGACAGATGAGATATCAGAGTGCAGTATAACTTGAGTGGACTTCATTCAGATTGCAGCCCTACTGGAATAGTTCCTTGTTTTATGGTTTTGAAGAAAACTTTCAAAATATGCTAACAGTATATACAACACAGAGTTAAGGGCCTAAATTGTAGATGATCTGAAACAACTGCAGTAACTTGCCAGTTTGGGTACAGGCAATAACGCTTGAAAATTGATGTTATCAAAATATTTACTTATTTCAACAGTATTTAAGAAAAGATGGTATCATATGATGGAGGATTTCATCTGTACTCAGGGATAAGGCACACTGCCTCTGGGTTCAGACAACAGAAACAGTGGGGCATAGAAAATGCATAAGTGAAGATGCTAGTGCTTTGCTGCCACATAATGAAACTGTCAGGGGAGAAGGAAGGAAAAGTAGGATTGAAGAGAGCAAAGAGGCCAGACTGGTTTTGTCCCAGGAACATTCACCTTCTAACTATCTTGGAAAGACTACGCTGAAAAGAGTAACAAATTAGTTTAATCTTTATTGCTCTGATCTTCCACTTTCTCCACTGCAGCCACAGCCTGCAGCAAGTCACAGCACAAGAAAGTACTTGGGTATTGTAAGAACAGAAAAGAAGTCATAAAAATATTTCCTTAGTCATGCTGTCTATGGTAATATAATTCCCTGAATAGAGATCTTCAACAATACTGTCTTTAAAAATGGAAAGAGCTCTGACCTTAGTCAGCATGTGTCTTCCATCAGCTTCTCTCTCTCTCTCTTTTTTTTTTTTTTTTTTTTTTTTTTTTAAAACTTCTTTATTGTATCTTACCACAGCCATGTTCAGATGTAGGTACACAGTATAAAAACTTTCCTCAGTGCAAGCGTGTTTTCCATTGGACACAGAATAAATCCATTGTGAGGGATTCTGACTGGAAAGAAAACTTGGACATAGAGGCCAGTCCTTGCTCATGTTTGAAAAAAAAATGTATGTATTTTTCAGCTCTGTATTTCCTCCTTTCACCTGATCAGTCTCCACAACACAGAGAGGGAAGGACCTGCATTCTGAGATGAGACTTCTGTACGTAGTTTCAGAGCTCCTACTGAAGGCACTTTCTCCCATCCTCTTTCCTTATCACCCACTATTGTCAGCATAGCAACCCCTGGTCTGCAAGTGTCTCTCTGAACACCGGAGTGTAAGATCAGCTGAAAATCAGGATCCATTCCAAGTTTACATAGAATGTAAAGGGCCCGCTTGACTTTGAGGCAAGCCTAAAAAAATCACGTAATCATCATAGAGAGGATGTTGAGCTATGCCTCCAAACACTGCTGCTACTGTGGTGATTAAAAAAAAAAATACCAGGAGAACAGATACAGTGAAGGTAACTGCTAACCTAAGTTAAATACATAAATAAATAAAGTATTTAATTTGTGGGATGTAAGGACCGTGTGTATCCAGGGTTTGGATAAGACTAAAGGCAGTTAGGAAGTAGGAGGAGTAGGAGGCAGAAAAGCAGATTTAACTTGGCTATCCTACAATGAGGTATTCTTCTCTGATGTCTGAGTGCCAGTTTGATATGGGAGTGTTACACAGGTTCTTATGATGGGAAATACATTCATTAGTTAGCAAATTCTTGGTTTAGGTGAGAGAACACTGAAAGGAGCATCATACAGACACACCGAAAGACAGTTTCTTAACCTCCACTTACCTAATTCTACATCCGCTCCAAAGTAGAAATACTAAGATTACTTCCTGAACTCAGAGACCTCCAGTGCTTAGAAGGGGTTAATATTTAATGGCTTATTTATAGTTCATACCTTGCTCAACTAATCCATATTTGCGTCACAGAGTAATACAGAATAGCAAAAGTAACATCACAGCAAACCAAAAAATGAAAGATTGCACAGAAACCTCCTCTTACCATAGAGTTGGCTATCAAAATACTCTCCCCTACTTCTTTGACTTACCCACAGTGTCACAAGGCTCGTCTTTGTGTACGCAGAAATCTGTCCTAAAAAGAAAAACAGAACAGAAGTGAAATGTATCCTGTGCCTCCAGACTTCAGGCTAGGAAAAAGCAGTGATGCATGACTCACGTATCACGGGTATTGAGGTTTGGGGTTTGTTTTTTTTTTTAAAACTGCTGTGCAGTCTACCCGATGACAACACAGATAGCAGCATTGATTGCTACTGCAAGATTACAAGCCATTATGTGAATCAGCTGCACATACTACAGCCCAATTTAACAGACTTAAGATTTAACATGTAAAAGAGTACTGCCTCACTCTATCATGTCAGACTTCTTCAGCCACTGGATTAAAACTGAATCTCTTATTTTCACAAGGGAACCGTAACAAAAAGGAGCAGACACCCTGTGATGCAACAGCACCATCAAAAGTGGGAGGAGGAGATATGTGGGGACACTGCCTGGAGACACAGAACTGATCATGTATACCCAGAAATTCTCAGTTCTTCAGTTTTTTTCTTCTTCCACTAGAATAGAAAAGGTCAAGAAAGAAGCAGGACTAAACAGAGAAAGACAGATGTTGACAAAAAAGAAGAAAGAGATTTTCAGGATTTGCCGGGTAACAGCTAGGTGAATTGGCTTCAGCTAAACTTATTACAGTCAGATTTGCCATTTCATGGTTTGAATCCAACACAGGTTCAAAAGACTTCATTTGGGCTCTGTTACTCCCCCAAATCTCATCCAGTCTCCCCAGATCTCATCAAGGCAGGAAGAGATACTACATATGCCACTGGCACCCACAAATCAACCAGGGATCCATGGAGCTGGATTAAACAGAAACAGAATAAAAAGCCTTGAAGCTCACCATCTAAGCAATGACACTTTATGTAAGAAGCTTTTGTAAATGAGATTCCTCATGACAGAAAAAGAGGTGTGAGAGGAAAAGTATTTTGTAACTAAATTAATGGTTTGAATACATTTCAATAAGCACTTAGACCTAAACTTTTAGGAGCTATCTTTACCAGACCTACTTTGCAGTGCAATCTGCTATGAAGAGGAGCTAGAGAAAAGCATCACATGTGCTAAAACATTTCAGAAGTTCCTTAACCCAAGGGAAGCTGAGGAACCATAATCTCTATCATTATGGCTTTCCTCACCCTGTGGGGAGGCTAGTAAGAGAATCATATTAGTACATTTGGAGTGTGTCATTTGAAATGCCTGAGTCCCCGGTGGGATTTTGAGGTTATGAGTTTGGCAGGGGGAAGATTAAAAATACTTAGAGAAAGATAATACTTAGAGAACACTTAGAGAAAGATAAATACTAAGAAAAAGATAAAAATAGAGAAATATTAAAAATACTTTCTTCTTGAAGAAAAAATATGAAACTAGGGTTTATAGGAAAAGGGATTTAAGGCCCAGGACTGTAGCTGATGAACACAAATCCTTCACACCAAACTCCTTTGAAAGTCACAAATCAAGTTGTCAAGGGCTTGAAAGGAGAGGAACAACAGCTATTACCAGCTCTTGTTAAGCAGACACTGAAAACTAACCATACTTCAATGCAGAAAAAAACATAACAACCATCAAAGTGTTAAAAAAATCAGATAGGAACAAAACAAAATCGGAAGTTACGACCACACACCAGCCCCAGCTTTCATTTTTCACCGCAGCCTTACTGTGTCTCGACACCTTGGCATTCCAGCCCTTCCAAAGAAGACTAATGACAGTCTCCTGATGGAGCTGGCACAAGCATGCCTGCTTGACTTCCCAGAGCCAACTTGACAGAGGTTTATTTAAGGACTTATTATGTTATATAAACTGGTAAATCAAACAGATGCTTTTCTTGTGACAGCAGATAGCCAAACTATTAGTAGATGGCAGGAGGCCATTGCTAGAAAAGCATCTCTCTTCAGGGGCTGGCCAGCTCTGCAAATAAAGCACAGCAATTTTGCTCCTTGCACTGTTGTACACTGAAAGCTGGCTGGCACTTCCAGGCAGCTCCCTGGAGAAATTACCACCATGCCATAAAATGAGGGGTCTCGTAAATGATCCAGCACAACTTGCAGACTCTCCTACAGAGGTAGAACAATCCTCGTCTGTAAAGAGAGTGTTGTGATGCTATCTAGTCAGGGAAGACTTGAAACAAGTCAGCAAGAAGAACTGAATGTAGCTGTCCAATTCACAGCATGCGGGCCTGCAAGTATGAAACCTCCTCAGCCCATCCTTTAAACTGTCATAAACACGAGTCCAAGAAACACCATCCTTCTATTCAAAGATTGGGTACCAAAATGCTAGGATTTAAATCATCCAGACCTATTTTAAACTTTTTACCCCCAAAATCTATGGCCAAAGAGAAAAGCACATCCAAACCTTTAGGCACAAATTAACTTGGTGGGTCTCAGTCTTCTTCCAAAGGCAAGCAGCCACCCCATCACAAAACCTATATACTGAAACTCCTACAGTCCTTTCCTGGCAATCAGAGGGGAGCCAAAGACTGAAAAGGCATTAAGAAAGATCTATCTCACCTGTGGAGCAGTCACACCAGTGAGGTAAGATGGCCCCATCATGGCATTGAAACTGATCTGCTTTTAAAAAGGTTTCAATCACAGGTCTCTCTGGCACATCTTTGAGCTTGACTGCATCTGTATTTTTGAAGGGAGAGCTTGACATGGATGATACTATAATGACACTCCAAGAATATAAAAAAGATATCTTAATATTCACTGCATGTGCAGAGGTCTCTTACCACAGAGACATAGTTTTGTTAGCAGAATCCTTTATAGAGCTATGTTGGAATAAAACTTTTACTCCAGGAGCTGCAGTTCAAATCCAAGATCTGACCTTATCACACTAAGTCTTTGATAATATATTGAAATCACACGCTGTAGCTGTGAAGCAATTTTACTCTTCACTTTTAGCCACTGACTGAATCAAGCAGGACATGTGTTCTCACCTTCTAGGGACCTGTGAAATTCTCCATCATTATCACTTGTGGTACTGAACAGAGTGTTTCTATTAGCAGACTTAAACAATTCTAAAAAAATGACAAGTCAATTGCTTTTATTCAATAAAAATAGCCAGAAAAGAAGAGCTCAGAACTCCTCCTACAGTCACTCCTCCATCTGGCTCACATGAACTGGAAAAAAATACCTAACAGTGCTAAGCTAAATTCTGCAATTCAAGTCCTTCCTGTAAGAAAGAAGGACAGTAGTTGAACGGTGCAACATGAATAAGAAGTATTCTGTTTAATGGCCACTTCCCAGCATCCTTCAAATGACATCTTTTGACCAGTTTAACCCTGTAGGGTCATAAAGCTAAAGGACAGAGGAAACTGGTACAGTCAAAAACCTGCCAAAAAAAACTTTCCACATCCATATATACATTTAGTAGCACTATGTGCCCAGTTTCCTCGATGCACATTGAATTGCTTCATTTGCCCATTTAATGGGAAGGCAAAGGGCTGGAGAGATGTGGAAGGGAGGTGCAGGCTGCAAATGGAATAACCACACCAGTATGTAAGGAAAAAAACAAGTCTTTGCTTAATGACAGCTCTGAATTCTGTTCCTATCAGTGTTTTGTCATTCTTCACTCTACTATCACATCACCTATAGTCTAATAAGTGACCCAAACACCTACAGCCAGGAGGTGGGGAGAACATCAGTATGTCTAAAGATTTCCTAGGGAATGCAAAAGACAGAAGATCAAGAGGGGGAATGTGTTTCAAATAAGACATGCTTCTAAGATCACTAAGATACAGATTCTGCAGACAGAAGTTATTCTGGTCAGCTGCCCATTAAAACATGAAGTACATTATCCATAGATGCCAGAGATCTGAATTTCTGCAAGTTCAAAAACAGAACTTGAACAAGAAAAGCCTGATGACTATAGAGACCACAACGTTATACTCAGACCTTCAGGGCTCTAATAGATTATTCCCACTGTTTCATTTATTTACTGGACAATTGTACCTCTTATTTCACAGATACAGAATGCCTCTTACCTGGAACTCAATCAGGTGGATACTATTAAAATCCAACAGAGGGGATATTTGCCACCTAGGTAATCTACTTTTGCATACAAATGAGTATATGGGGAACATCAGTTAGAGGTGAAGTTTCAAAAGGCAAGCATGCCTTGGTGTTTTAAATGAACACAGCCAGATTGGAACCAGAGGGATTTCTTCAGAGGTTGACCCCAGAGAATCTGTTTCTATTCCTAAAGCAGCTGCAGCTGCTGAAAATTCAGCTTCTGCTTTTTCTGGCGCAATTGCTTCTGCTGGACATGCTGTTGCTGCCATATCCTCTACCACTGGTCCATCTGTACAGTCTGGGGAGGGTCCAGGGACACACACACACACACTTCCAAAGCCAAGAGTAGAAAACCTCATTGCCCTGATGCAGGAATCGGGCTGCTGGGCCAGAAGTCTTCCAAGCAATGCGGCATCCTCTATGCGGCAGAAGCAGGATGGGTTAAGGATGACAAGACACAGCAAGAAGGAAGGAGAAAGACTACAAGTACACACACTGGCCTATCAAACAGGAAAAATGCTGCTCTTATGCACAGTAGTGTGCTCCCTGGCCTGAGCCTTTCTCACAAAATCTGAATCTAGTTTCTAACCCAACCAAACCTGTACTTCTCCAGCTACTCTGACTGCAAAACCCTACAAATTCTTCCTCAGATGCCTGAGTCCAACTCATTTAGCCTGACATTATGCATTCAGTTTTATAAGCTGCGGAGAGACTGCACAGATTAAATGCTCCACTCATTCCCTCCACCCTGTGCTTAGAGCACATCAGAAGAGATTCTGTATGCTTCACTTGTCATGCAGGACAACTGGATGCCCAGATGAGTTTAACAAAAATGTTAGTTATTTATTTAGGCCCTGATCCAATGAAGCACATGCTTAACTATAACCAGGATGTGCAGCCCATTGACTTCAAAAGAACTATTCACCCTGTCTAAAATGTTAAGTATCTGCTTAAGTGCTTGGTTGGACTACACTGAATACAGAGGAGAGGGAAGGATTTGGGGGAACTGCACACATGTCTGTGAAGGTGCATTCTTAGGCACTTTGCTGGCCCCATGCCCGCCTCACCAGCTATTTTACTGAACACTCACCAAAATCCCGTGGATAGTTTGCAATGTGACTATTAACACAATAGGTTATTACAATCAGAATGGCAGTTTATGAAAAAACATGTATTTCTACTTACATTGTTGCCAGAGAAAAAAAGGTGAGAGAGGTGAGCAATACTGAACTGCAGTACAGACATTTATTTTCTCGAATTGGGGAAGAAGGGGGTAGGAAAGTAGTGTTTTTCTAGCACGTACAGCATCCATTTTGCACTATATTTTTGTTCTCACTTTACATATTTAGAGATCATTTCTATAACAATGCATTCTTCATTTACATCTTAAAATATGCAATCAATTTAAAAGACCATGAATCTGCTACTCAAAATTTATGGTAACTGTGAGGAACATGGGACTTGTATTGTGACGTTGAGCTCAGGTAATGTAAACTTAGAGGAAAAAGGACTACAGGTTAATAGGGACAACACCCTTTTTGCTTAATTTATCTGGGCCATACCCTGATGTGGTTAATACATCAATAGGTATAGAGCTGCAGGCTGCAGGGAATTTTGCTGAAGAATTCATACACAAATTATTTCACGTCTGAAATAAATGCAGCAGTTTTCAAACATACAAACAAATTAAGAATGGCACTCCTCCTCTATCTCAGTTGTGATAGAGGAGGGGTGTTAAAGTGGTTATTTCCTGGGGCAAAAAGAGAGAAAATTAATTTAGTTTATGGTATTTATCTCTCACTTTCTTTAGGAGATAACTCCCTCACCACCTCCCCACTACTGACACACTGTCTGCTCCTCTCAGACTGTTCAGTTGATTCATACCTACTTACACAGAGAGCACTTGTTCTCATCTGCATTCTCAATTCCACAGCTTGCTGCTTCTACGAAGAAGGCCTTATGCTCTAAAACCTCATCTGTTTTTTTTCCATTTATACCCACTGGTGTGAGAAAAAAGTATCACCTGTGCTACAGCCATGTCTTGCCTGTACCCTGACTACAACATGATACAGTGACCATGACAAAAACAATGCTCTGGTTCAAAAGGAGAGATGCTTTTGCACAACCTTTTTAAGTATACACAGAAACAAGAAAAATCACTTTCATCTGAGGCATCTGAACCATCTGAACAGCATGTAGGTAGCAGATGTATCATCATCAACAGATTTTTTCTTAGATTACTACTAGACCAGATAACCCCATCATTGACTATGGGTCATTATTGGTTGAAGTAAACTGATAAACCAGACCTTACTATACCTGGTTACAAAAACAGCAGCATCCACAGGAGGGGTGTCATCCCTCGCGCCAGGAACCTGGTTGTTACCAAGGTATTTTGCCCCACCATATTCTTCATTTTGCCATTGACAAAAGCTCTCCAGAGACCTCTCTCCATGATGCCCAATAGACAACTTTGCCTTTCGGGGAAAAAAAAAAAAAAAAATATACAAAAGAAGAAATATCAGTCACAGTCTACATAAAGCATTAGACCTCTGAGGAAAAATCAGAGGCTCAAAGATATAAATGTGATAGAACAAGAAGTGCAAAACCAGCTTCATCTGAGCAGGTGAACTAGGGACTTTGGAATCCACACTGACTCCTGTCATTTGTTCTACAGAACAAACTCCATCACCTGGCAGCAGTCATAAGCACTACATTCAAAAGTCTTCTAAGTCTGGAAGTTATATATTTGATACCAGAGCCATATAATATTTAACCTTTGTAACAGTTAACTCCTGAGACTGGTTTGCAACTATAAGCAGACGAAAATTTACCAGGAAGGATAAATGAAAGGACTGTAGCTCCTTTCACTCCCACAGCCCTCTATACTTCTCACATTTAATACTGCCTGGTGAAGTGTGGCAGGCACTACTTACAACTTGTTTGTGATCATGTGGCCAGGCATGCCCCACTTCCCCCTCCCACCCCAGCACAGGGATCCTGCCCTGCTTGTGAGACTACCACAGTACAATCATAGCAGCAAGGTAAAAATGAGTTAGAACTCACAGGACGGTTGCGAAGGAGGACTAGTTTGGTCACTCGAATGCTGACTTTAATTCCAAGACTTTGATGTTGAAACATGTTGTACACCTGTCAAAATGCAAAGAAAACATCCATAGTACATCAATAACAACACCAAGACCTAGTAATAGTTGAAGGAACTAATTGTGACTAAAGTTAGACATTTGTCCTTCAAAAAACTGTCCCAAAACAAACTCAAATGGGTTACGCTACTACACTCAATAAAACAAAGAATTTTTAAGAGCTACTGTGTTACCACTCTAAGAGTTCCACATACTACAGTGTAGCTAAAATACTTGCAAAACCAGAGTAGGTTTGCTCCTACCATACTGCCCTGGGCTTCACCATGTGACCAATTTGTCACAGACTAATGTGAGCAAGATTCAGCATTCAGGGACAGAAAACGTTAGAAAACAAAACAAAATAAAAAATACACAAGCTAGTTGCAGAAAGAAAAATACTTTTAACTGTAATAAACAAGAGAAACAACAAAGGAGCAACAAAGGGAAGGAGAGAAATATTCCAAGGAACTCTAAACATAAACCAAAGTCTCAGGAACATGGACATACGTTATGAAGCATCCAACTAATATGGATCTTCAGCATTTAAATATCAGAGATATCTGAATGCAAGATGAAATAATGGTGTGTTTTAGACTTCAGGAAATAGAATGGAAAAGCAATTTCCCTCTGTTATTTTCATATCTTATATAAGAGAATAGTAATAAGGCAGCACATAATGACACAAGCCTCAGGAAATACAAAAATAGCACCGGAAACTACCTTACTACTTTCTCCAGATTTTGCATTCCAGCTCAGATACTTCACCTCATTTTTATAGCTTAGAACATAAGATCTTAATTGATGCCAGAATTTTATTCCACCCATTTCTCCATGTACAAATGCTTTAACTAGACTATATCAAAAAAGGTGAGGGAGTGGTTTATTTTAAAAAGGTGTAAAATACCACATAATAACCTTTGGATGAATACTGTATTCCCTACCCAGTCAAAAAAATAAAATCAAGACCACTGAAGAGAGACTCTTGACTAATGGGAGGCAGGATTTGGCTCCAGGTAAGCTATATTCCTTACTCACAGCTCGTTTGGCTAGAAATATCACACAGGCTCAGCTAACTTCCTACAACAAACCCAAGACATGGACACATTTTGGATATCATGTTTTCAATGCTTGGTATTTTTCCTATTTGTGCAAATACTCAGGAATGTGCTCAATGTAAGAGTGTTCTTAAGCTCTTTAGTGTTTGGGGTTGGATTTAAGCACACACGTAAATGTTTCCTATAATTTAGGCACAGATTGCAAGACAGACGCTACTCAGTATTTGACCTACTGACCTTCACTATGAGCACAATAAGCCATTTATCTTCCCTGCTGCTGGTATACAAATGCATACAAGTGCTGGTACTATTTGGTTAGCTCCAGGGTATGTTGGTAGAGTAGTTAAGGCCTCTCACTACAGACCTGGGGGGATAAACTTGACACTTGCAGAGAAGAGCTCTGACAGTTGACCTATGTGTAAATGGAGACCTGGACATTCAGCTGAGAGGGTCAATGGGGCATCATGCTGATCAAGTCAATCTCTCATGTACCATTATAGACATTAACAAACATTTGCCTGTAACGGATGCCTTTGATTTGCCTAGCTTGCTGCTAGCTCTGATCATCCCATAAAGTTTCTACTCATATAATGAGAGCACAACAAATAGGTTCTTATCATTAAGTCTAATGGATGATGGTGCTTGCCTTTCTATCAGAGCAGACAAGCTGCCTGCCTCCAGACCCAGCACAGAGAGATCCAAACACCACTGACTTCAAAAGGTAGTTTTCACTGGCAAAACTTGGATAGCAAGAGCCAGCTGCTGGAGAATTTAGCATACCATTTTGAAGGCTGTCAGCCCTTCTTTCTTTTCTCTTGTGCTCTCTGTCCTTGTATTTGCATCCATCAGTCATCTCAGAAGAGATCAACCTAGCTAGCAGCAGCAGCAACAATTTTTGCATTTGTATTTGCATCCATCAGTCATCTCAGAAGAGCTCAACCTAGCTAGCAGCATCCACAATTGGATACTAATCCAAAAAGACACAAGGCATGCAAAAGAGGCTTTATTTTGCTAGTTTATTCAAGATTTGTTTGCTTATTTTCTTAAATGGAGCCCAAAGAAGCCCCAGATTGATGGTAGTTTGTGTTGCTAGAAGGAACAATAACCTTTCTCTCTGCTAAATAAGCCTGACTGGTACAAGTGGCTGTTCTACTTCAGCACAACTAAAGCATTCAAACACAACCCACCTAGAGAAGAGACAGACCCCTTCTCATCAGAGATCTGCTCCAGCTAGCTCTGCTTGCATCCCCTACTGTGACTGCCTCAGAGACTGAACCAGACTTTTCAGTCCATGAGCTCTGACTGGATTAAAAGGTAGGCGCTTGCTTCAATGCAGTCAGACCTGTTCCTTTGCGCTGCAATCAGTACTTTAATGTGTGTACAGGTAAACATACTGTAACTTGCCTGACACCACAGTGTTGGCCTACCAGACTCTGATAATGACAGGCTGCTGATTATTGCTGTGGCACAAATCCAGGTGTATTAGCAAGAAGTGTTTCTCCTGGTGTTTTAGGATAGACAGTGTGCTGAATTTTGAAGATGTGGTGCAAGCAAAAGCAGCCGCACATATTCTGACCATGCTTAAGAGTTTAACTACAAGAACAAATCTCTAAGTAGATGATTTATTGCTGGCAAAAGGCAAGAAAGTATGATAGCTGACAATACCCACACGTTGGGGTAAATAATTTCTTAATGAAATTTCAAAAATTTTTCTCAGAGGTGGATAGACAGTTGCCAGAGTAACAGTAATTTTTCGTTTGTCTCATACAACTCTGCACTGTTCCTCAGGATTTAAAGTGTGATCCTAATAAGCTCAGCTGAAGAACGCATTAGCACTGTGATTTAAGATGGTCCAGCACCAGAACCGCAGGACACTGTCAAAATACCATATGTACAATTTCCAGTCGTCTTTCATGAACCAATTTGAAGAGTGAAGAGACATCTCCAGCTTCATCTGCCTCCACTGATTCTTCTATTTCTTTCCCTGTTAGCAAAAAGCCCCCTGTATTATACAGTAAGGCCTACACAGGTTTAGCTGGGAACTGTTCACAACCCACCCACAAATAAACTTGTCTTTCAAAATGAGCTAAGATCTGCAGGCAAATTAGCAAGAAAACAGACCTAAAAGTGTGCCTGCAAATTGGTCTGCACAAACAAACATCACCACCCAAACAGCTCTTATTCATTAACCAAGTGACTACGGGATGTATACTCTCATCACTATATTGAGAGGACCTTCTCAATTAAAAGAGAGTGCAAGACAGTTCTGCACAAGCGATTTGCCCTTGCATTTAGCCCAGACATAGGACTGTGAAATAGAGACATGGAGTTTGAAATTGAGAGGCAACCAGCCATATGGCACTTGAGCTTCTCTGACTAGATGCCTGCCAGACCCCACCCAGCTGCTCTCTCACAACCCCTCCTCAACAGCACAGGGGGACAAAATAAGATGAAAAAGCTTGTGGGTTGAGATAAAGAGAGGGAGATCACTTACCAATTTGTCATAGGCAAAACATACTTGGCTTGGGGAAAATTTAATTTACTGCCAATTAAAATAATTTGTATAAAGGGAAACAAAGATAAGTTAAAACAATGCCTTCCCCTCACCTCATCCGACCACTTTTTCCTAGGCTCAACTTCACTCCTCCATTCCTGACTCCTCTACCTCCTTTCCCCTTACCCCAAGCCGTGCAGGGGGATGGGGAATGGGGGTTGTGGTCAGTCCATAACAGCTCCTCTCTGCTGCTCCTTCCTCCTCACAATTTTCCCCTGCTGCGGCATGCATCCCCTCCATGGGCCACAGTTCCTGTCAGGAGAACCTGCTCCAGTGCCGGCTCCTCTCCACAGGCCGCAATATTCTCCAGAGAATAGCCACCTGCCCCACCATGGTCTCTCCACAGGCTGCAGGGCAACCTCTGCTCTGGCACCTGCAGCTCCTCCTCCTCCTCCTGCTCTGACCTGGGTGCCCACACAGATTTTTTCCTCACACTTTTTTCCTCACTGCCAATGCAGCCTTTCGCCCTTTCTTGAATACATTTTCACAGAGGTGCCAAGAGCTTTCCTGATGGGCTCTGCTGTGTCCTGTGGCGGGGCCACTGCAGAGCCGTCTGGAACCAGCTGTGTCCAGCATGGGGCAGCTCCGGGTGTCTCCTCAGAGAGGCCCCTGCAGCCCTCCACTGCCAGCTGCACCCAATACACTATCCTTTTAAATGAAAACCCAAACCATCTCAAATGATGGTCTTTAAGGCTAGAAGGAACCCCAGTGAGAAGACAACCAGACCTTAAAAGCCTTGGTGAAAAAAATATGAGACTAAGTTCAGCACAGGTTATTCACAGCCATTTTGGCAGCACACAGCCAGTGTTAAACCAGGCTGTTCAAGGTAGGTTGCACCCAAAGGAAGCATTAGCATGGAACCCACGTGTCCTTAAAATAAAAGAATTCAAATCCATAGATCTTTCCCGCTAGGAATTGGATTCCATCATGGCAGCAACCACCTTCTGCCCTTCTCATCCAGTCTACAAGGAAACCATCACCCATAGATTTGGTGTGTCAAAGCTGTTCAGACACCACGTCCAACTGGCTATCATTGGCACATGAGCTAACAGTGCAAAGTGAGGTGGCTGAGATAATTGGTACGGGGAGGAGGAATGGGATTTCCTAGTGCAGATGTTCTCAGATTTCCTGCTGCATGGACAGCATGCATTAATAGAGAGACTGACTCAGAGACACCTCCCTTCCCACTTGCAATACCGTGGGCCACCCTCCCCCAAGCCTGCAATTGCATCACACCCTTGAGGCTGCTGTGACCACTTCCAACAGGGAAAAAGTAAAACTATTTGGGGTATTTTAGAACCCTTTAATAATATAAGGCAGCTGGGAACATAAGCATCAGACGCAGGAAACCCACTAACACACTGCCATGGAACAAAATGCAAAGGTTTTAGGACATCACCACAGTGTCAAGAAAGCAGCTTGGCTGGAAGAGCAATGTAGGTTCTTGGTCGCTAGGCTGAAGGAAAGGGTTGTGAAAAGTTGTCAATGTGGCTGAAGTGTGGTTATGATCACTGGTTGCCCTGTTGCAGGTGAACTTCTATGCTGTATTGACTTCTATTCTGTGAGAAGTCATCAAAAGTAGGGAGACTGAGCTTTACAAACACAAAGAGGTATGGTAAAGAGTCATACAAAACAGACAGAAAAATGGAAGAGGAAGTGCAGAAGAACAAGAAAAAGAATAAAGCCTGTCTCTGACATCCCCCTTCTTTGTCTGCATTTTCTTGACACAGCTTTACTACACAGACTGCCCTAGAGAAAAAAGAAAAGCTTGAAGCCTGAACCATCCTCCTCCTCCTCTGTTTGCATTCCTCCTGCCTTTCTTTCTCCTTATAGCTTTGAAATGGAAGGGACAGAATAAATGCAGCTTTGGCATGAGCTGTCCAGGCCTGCCCCAGCATGCAGAAAGCACAACCTACGCATGAGGAATTGGGCTAAGAGAGGAACTAAACTACATCAGTTTAATTTTTTTTAATTCTCAAGAGCTTCCTCTGCAGGTGGACAGTAGGAGGGAGATGTGTGTGTTTCAGATGTTTTGGAGTTCAGAACAGCAACCCTGAGGGCAAATTGACTTTTTTTCTTTTTTCTTCCCTAAGTGTTAAACTCGAGCAAGAGCCTCCCCATTGCCTTGGCTGCTGGGCGACGTTTGGACAGCAGAAGCATTAGTCAGGTTACTGAGGTTGTCTTTCACTTGTTTTGAAAAGTGCTATAGGATTTCTAACACCCACCTAAAGCCAAGCTTTCAAATTACCCCATTAAACATTATGAAAAAGAACATATTCATGGCTCTTTGTAAGATACAGTTGACATAACTCTTTCTCCTGGGGCTGCTGGAGAGAAAAGAGAAATCTGTAGACAGTGGTCAAGTACTTATATCCTTTTCCCTTATGTCCCTGTTCACACCATGAAAATTCCAAATCAGGATAAGGGAGCCAATTATCAGTGGCAGCTCTGGAGCCTTTATGTGCCAGCCCCCAAGAGCACAGAGGTATAAATCCATCAATGCATGCATGATATAAATAATTTTATCTGCTTCTTTAACATAGAAAAAACTCTGACAGGGAAAACCCAAAATGAAAAATGATCTGCAGAGTGTAAAATAAGGCTTCAGAGAGTAAACCAGTATTATTCCTAAAGAACAACATAAAAATTTTCCCTCTTAATGACATCCAAAAGATCACTAACTTCAAGTTACTGCTTGCTGCTGCAAAGAGCTTCCACACTAATCGCATGGCTTAACAACAGCTGCAGGAGAACTAACACGTACTACAGTAACTTACCCCTGCATGCTGTATTCTCTCAGAAAAAGGCAAGTACAAAACCAAGCCACAGTTGTAATTTATTTCCCCCCCCCCCCCCCAAATGCACTTAGGGGAGAAAAAAAACCCAAACAACTCTTTTTTTAGGTTTTCAAACCCAGAGAAAGAAGCTTTTAAATCACTACGTTGCGGTCTTGGAAATTCAGACATCCCTGTCCCCAAATTCTCAGAGGGTCAGTCTGAGTGGGACTTGGTTTGCAAAGTAAGCTCTGCACAATTCAAGGAGCCAACATTCATAACTTGCTGTTCGGGTATTAGGTGAAACAAGTCACTCCTCATCATTAAAAACACTATGGCCATGGACAGAACTCTCCAAAGGGTCTCATACCTCATTTATCATATGCTTCAGAATTATTTGAATCAGAGTTTTCTCCAGGAAGCTGAAAGCATAAGTCATGAAAATGAGCCACAGTAGAGGCCAGTGCAGTTTGCCTCTCTATGAGGACAGGGAATCTCTTTTTTGTCTTACTGGCCATTTCTCTCAGATGAAAAGAAAACATGAGAGGAAACAAAAGCATGAAACTCCCACAAGAAAGCACTGCATGCATCATGCTTTAGTACCTGCTCCTGAACCAAGCCGAAAATGGCAGCTATCGTAAGCAGATATGCAGGGAAAAGGAAAAGAGAAAGCCAATCCACTGGTCTTCTAGTTGCTGGTTGAGAAACCTGAAGTTCAGTTTAAATGAAGCCATGAAGTGTCACAAGAGCAACACAGGACTTCATAAGAAACAGAACATCCATCCAAACAGCCTCCACATGGATGAAATGCAATGAGAAATTATAGTTGCCAGATGCAGACTAACAGAATGGGTGAGCAAAATAAGCATGTCTTACCACAAAGGCATTTTGTTTTGGAATTTAGAGGAAGTTCTAAACACTGGCAGCTTCTGAAGAAGGGCATGAATAGATGCACTCAAGGCAAAGTATGCAAAGGGGAGACAAGAACTGATATGCAAACACTGCAACACCGTGCAAAAGCTCAATAACAAGGGAGTTTAACTTAGAAAAAATAAATCAGCACCTATATTTAAGTAGCTGGCTTTGCGTTTCTATAATTCTGCTGATATCTCTCCCTGTCCATGCCCTTATATCCAGCATGCCCATAAACTCACTGCCTTGCTAAGGCTGCAGATGTACATGGTAGCATTTGACAACTTCTTTATCAGCTTGGTTTTTTTAACATTATCACAAAGCCATCAGGAATCGCCTGTTAGGAAAATCATACTGAATCAAATACCTTGCCAGAAAACAAGAAAAGATTTCATTTTAGAGGTGGTGACTTAAAAAAAGTCAACTCAAAGCCCTGGAGCCATGCTTGTTCCTACTCATACATTATAGAGTACCTTAGAGGGAAATTCTTCCATGATCTTGGAAAAATCTGTCTTACAACTTCAAATATTAGTTTAGTAAATGGAAGAGCTTGCACCTCTACAATGACATTCAGAAAAAACATGTACCTTTAATGTGAATCTACTCTCTGTTCAGGGGGATGGTCAGAACTACAGAATATCATTAAAAACACAGCAGTTGCTATATGAAGTACTACCTGTTATTTCTGGGTTGCAAAAGGAGTTTGCTGTGTTTCTTAGCCATTATTCTAGAGGACAGTGGTGGGGTTTTTTTCCCTAAGATTCTCATTTACCAAGGGAGCAATAAACCAGTATTTTGCAATGCTGACTTTTTTCCCTTCAGAAATTCTTGTAACATAAATAGATATTAAATACTTTAAGGCAGATCACTTTATTTAAAATGTCTATAAATATAAAAAGCATTAATAAGACCTCTTAATGCTTGTTTTGTGGTTTGACAGTAAACGTAACGGCTTACAGAGAGGAGTTAAGTTAATATACCCCTGACCAGTAACGTTCCATTTGCTTAAATGCAAGCATCCAAGCCAAAATTAACATTCTGGTTTCTTTTAGAGGCAGCCCGCCATCCTGCACTGTAGCTGAATAAGCACTGCCTAACATCAAGGGGCAAATCCTGTCCCCCAACTAACAGTCACAGAAGACTGACAGAAGTCGTATCGAGGCAGGCAGGAAACAAACATCCCAAGCAGCCAGGAGGCCTTCATTTGCGTGGTTACATAGAGCACAACTGATCCTGCACCAGAGAAGGATGTAACAGATGTTGCCCAAAGGACTTAGGGCTGTGCTATTCCTCATACCACAGTTTTACAGATGAGAAACTACCACACAAAGATTCACCGTGGCTGCTTCAGGCACTACCCAAAGAGTGTGGCTAAGCGAAGAGTTCAGCTAAGGCCTACCAAAACCACATGATTATCCTATCTCTCTTCCTGAAATATATTTTCTGAATTATTCTTCAGCCTCTTTTGCTGGGATGAAGATCAGCTTTCATTATGGCAAATGGAATGTTAAAAGCCCCTTTGATTTCCTTGAATTTCACCTTGTTTTATAGCCTCAGAATAAAGGATTTATGCAATGATGCCATCTATGTGTTTGCCTATTATTATTCCTCAGTTACCTTCTGATCTTGCCAGCCACTCACAACCAGTTTCCTCAGGGAGGTAGAGGCCTGAACAATATTATGTTCCTACAAGTGTGGGAACGTAGGTGGCCAGACAAAGGAGAGACACTCTGTCAGTGCTCCTCTGAAGGCTGAAAAGCTGAAACATAAATTCAAATCCCATCAGAAATCAGAAAAACCACATGGGTGAGCCCCTAGGAGCAATGACTTAACAGTGGGAAGCATTTCAGCTGGACTTCACACCTTAGGAGATGTCAGATGTGTTACTCAGCCAAGAGTCCACTTCCATGTGCACTCTCTAGTGTCTAATAAAGGGGTGAGCTCACACTACAGCATCAGAACCTAGCTTAAAAGTCCATCAGCCAAATCCATTGGAAACTAAGTTTCAATATTCGTTTAGTAAATGAGTTTAGAAAACCCAACCCATCTATCAGCACCTCTCCACACATATATATTCACACCTGGCAAGCTGATGTTGCCGAGATGTTCTGCAGTACTCCTCAGCCTGGACAGACAACAGTATTCACAGTCATCTTTTGTTTAGGACTTGGTCTATTAGTGTACTCAACCCTAACAATCTTCACAGGCTGATAAAGCTACACAACATAGAGATGCACTAATGGCTACACTGAAATAATTGACCTTTTGGCATGAGGATCATCAAGACAGATGATTAGACACGTGTTTTAAAAGCTCTCACAGCCATAATGCCCTGTCCCAGCCCCAGCAGAACTGTGGGGCACAATGGCAGGTTTTTATTATCTCACTGATCAATCAGTGCAGAGCAGATTTTAGGAGGACCCCTGGGATGACACTGCAAACAAAAAGTATCAATCACCCCTCTTGAGGTCCCAAGCATCTGACATAAGGAAGAAGCTCAGCCTTGACATATACATTACATCTGAATATGCATTTCTGTCAGTTCAAAAAGTGACTTGAGAAGCAGATTTGTTCAGAGCTGAACTTACGTTCTGCTTGCTCACTGTAAAACTGGTATGTGAATTTAAAGTTAGAGGACTGTAGCTTTGAGAAGAAAAAGGCTCTTGTGCCCCCAACAAACACACCCTTAAATGCAGGAAAGCCAGTAAGTAGACCCTGAAGTGATGGTGACATGAATGGCTTTGTTGCAGGAAGACATTTCCTACAAACCAATCCAAATAAATGTAGAGACACAATGAAGCCCTGTTAAGTGACTACTGTCACAGCATGCCAGAAGGCAAAATAAAAGGTAGAGGAAGGGACACAGAAAAGCAGCTTGTTAATGGAAAAGACTGGTTAAACAAACTCCCTGCTTAATCAGCAAAGCATTTCACTACAGGAGAGCTCCCTCACACCAGTGCTTGACAAAGGAATACAAGACCTCTTAAAAAGCTGTTGTCCCATAGCCAGATTATGCACTGAGCATCCCTCACTCAGCTCTTCACTGGGAAGCATGACCAGTCAATTACCATTAAGAGCTGTTATTTTTTTCCAAGCCAATTTGCTGCTCATGAACAACAACAGAGCAGCAGTCAGAATGAACTGTTCCTGGATGTTACAATAGCATGGGCAGAGGAATACAAGCTTCCTTCAAGACTTCCTTGTGCAAATGCCTCTGGAAGGACCCCTGCCATCTCTGAGCAGAGCTTTTAGTGTCCACATCCAATTTAGCCATTATCTCTTTATTTGCACTGCCAACAAGTGAGTGATTGAGCATTCATTGTGAGAGGCTTTGTGTTCCCTTATCAACTGAGACAGAAGTCTTAACTACTAGGACAGCGAACAAATTAACACCCAGACTTCATATGAGCTTGCAATTTCAAAAGGCTCTCCTCACTCCTGGCAGATTCTCTGCAGAATTTCTAGAATGCTTCTAAAGGCCAACTCCATCAACTATTCAGAGGTATGATCAGTGCCACTTCATGTAGCACAAGAGGTCCTGAGGTAAAGAGGATGGGATCCGCTGGCAGTTTGGTGATAAGTTTGCCATGTTTTCTACAGCAAGGGAGGCAGCCATCTTCATTATATAAAAATCAAAGATAAAAAGTGTTTCTAACTGACTTAAAGCCAAGTTTTCTGCTGGAAATCAGTATGACTGCTGTCTTCAGTAACACTTGGACTGCCCCCTATTACAATGACCCACAGAGTCATTTCTCTTATGAAACAGGTGTGCCATGGAAATCTTTAGGAACCCAAGAAACATCATGTCAGACAAGACCACCTATCCATTCCAGGATACTCTCTTCCAAGGTAAACCATAGCAGTACAAATAACATGGTAGAAAACACTACTCCAGAACAATTATGGAATGTTTCCTAACTGAAAACTTGCAATTTCAGTTTCAAAGAAGTTTTTTATTGTGATGTCCATAGGCAAATACAGAGAATCACAGAGATGGGGGAGAAGAAACACATAACACAAGAAAACCAAAACCTTTCCTCACACCTCAAGGTCAAAAGAGTTACCCATTTCAGCTGTCAAGGAAGCCAGCTTTAACCTACACTGGATATGATCTGTTTACTCTTGCTTCTTCTTTTGAGAGTAAAGTGCCTACTTACCATATTCATAACTGTGAGGATGAATCTTTGGGCAGCCTCTGCACCATGGTATTGGACCATATCAGCATCTGCCACCACCAGAGTTTCTACTGTGTACTCATTGGTAAGTCGAATGGCATTTCTCCTCTCCCTCCAGTCACTGGTTGATTTCATTTTCTTTTGTCTCTTCTTTTCTAAAAGTCAAAATACTTATTAAGGCTGGCAGATGATAATAAAACATTTATACTCTTTTCAACAAACATTCTTGTGCACATTCAGATTGCAATGACCTTTAATTAAAGTGTTCTTTGCTGATTAAAAGAAGCAACCAAGTGGTTCCATTGCAAATACATCTGTACCTCTGTGTGCAGATTTATATGAGACCACCAGATTACATGCAAATAGGAAAGAGGATGGGAAAAGAGAAGTCAAGAAAAGCAAAAGATTAACTGTAATTCAAACCAAGAAGTCATGCTCTTGCAAAAATCTCAGAAATTGGAAATCTGACTTGTGAAAGGAGTAACATTCCACTATAATGAAACAAGTGCAAATTAAGGAAAAATCTGTTGAAGAAAACTTTAGGATAGGAGACCATGCTTTGGGATGCAATGTACACTCTAGACTCTGCAGGTTCTCCTTAGCCAGGGAAGTTTTAAGATATTCCCGGAGTCAGTATTTCCATCAGTTGCATTTTTACTTGCTACCAGCATTATTAGAGCAATGTAACAGAACACAAGATAGAGTCTGAAAAATTTTAAGCTAAGTCAGATTGTTTTGGAACATGCATTATTGGCCAACTGCAGAAGTCTCTGGATGAAACCCAGAAGTGCAGAAGGTCAGGCTAGATAAGACCTTCTCAAGCTTTCTTTGCTCATTTATTGCTATTGGCATGACCATCAGCACCAGCAGTTCAGTCACCGGCCACCTACGTGCAGAGCTCACATGCCTCTTTATTGTGGTATGTGTACCAAAAGCAGGGGACTCCCTAGACCAGCTGATCCTTAATGAACTTAAGTTACAAGAACCTGTGAAAAGGACCCATTCTAAGAACTAGAAAGTGAAGCAGTGGTCAGCTACCATTAACACAAAAATTAAAACACAGAAGTTAAACCTTCCTTCTTCCAAACTAAGGATCTAATATATTAGTAATTTGTCCTCTTCTAAACTGAAAGGTGAAATGTGTTTCACAGCTCAAAGGCAGATGTGCAAAGCAGCTGAGGCATGAACAAAAGAAAAATTAAGTTCAGAACTGAAACTGAATCTACTCACTTCGTTGCAGTCACAAAAAATGTATTCATGTTTTCAATTGTAAAGTGAAAGAAAAGCAAATGAAGTCATTAAAACAAATTTATTTTGCAATAAGAAACAAACTGCCAAGATTCACTGAAATTACATCTGCTTACTGCTCAGCCTGCAATATACTATGCATAAGATACTGACACTGGTATTAATGCTGATTTCTTCCAATGAAGGGAGCCAAACACACAACAGGTCCTGAAGCAGCTTAAACACAACATTCAATGCAAAAGTGACATGGGATAGACCATAATGGATGATCAGACAGATACCTCTTATGTCACACTACACATGCTGCTCATTTCCCAGAGCAGAGAATCACGTTTTAATTTTCTGTAGATTTAAACTTGAGACCCTCTCTTAGCAAAGGACCATTCTGCAGCAGGCAGATCTGAGTTAGCATTCACTGATCCTGTTTTTCCACAGACTGTTTACCAGCTCCCTTACATAATTCATCTTGACTTTCCCTTCTTTCCCAGGCTGGTAAATGCACTCACATCCAGATCACCAGTTTTCCTGGCTGACCCTCTTGTATTCAGGGTGATAAACTCCATCAGCTGTAAGCCCCCCAAAGCCCACCTGAAATGGACTCCTTGCCTTCTGCTCATTCATACATTTTCTGTCTTGTCAATATGCACATTTGCAGATGTCCATCCCATATTCCTATTCCGAGTTATCTAGCAGTCATCCAGTATAGCTCTGCACATGCTTTTCTGCCTAAGGCATTGACTGGGAACACTCGGTACATATTTCAAACTGAGAAAACAACCATGAAATTTGATTTGAATCTTTTTTAAGAGTTTGGAAATATCCCCCTGGGTCTAAAAAGACAGGCAGGAGCCCATGGACAAGCAAAAAATGAAAACTTGGGGTGCTCATAAATAATGAAAGCTACATGCCAGCAGCAAAGATGAAAATAACCAAGTTTCAAGGCTTGTTTTCGCATGGACCGCAGGACGGCTGCAGAAAAGTGTGCAATCACGACAAAGCTGCCACAGAGCAATGGATCTCTATGTTTCTAAGTGCCTTAGAAAGGCAATGAAATAAAATGGAGTGACTATACCAGAAAGAATGAAAGATGAATGCACCTTTGATTTGCCAACTAGGAAATGGAGATGACTTCACCAAACTTCTGTGAAAAAGCTCTTATGTTTGTCTGTTTGTTTATTCCATTTCATTCCATTCAACTACCCATCCCTCCCTCTGCATAGCCACGCATCTTTAGCTGTGGTACTTTGAAGGTTATCATTTACATACCAGGGGAGAAAGCAGAGAAAAAGGAAAAGGTAAATCATTCCAGTACGAACATTGACCTTTTGGGTCTTGCTGCTAGCAATCAGAACCTTCCTAGAAGTAACAGGAATTCCCCATCAAATTCTTATTTTGGTAATTCCCTAATAAATTAAAAGTTTTCAGCTAGTGTAAATCTCCTGCCTATAGAGAAGTTGCTCTTATCAGGGGGCTAGGCCTAGACTCAAAGAAATCTGGGCCTGACATTGAATGAGCTGTGTAAAAAGGCTTAAGTGGAAGAAAATAAATTCAGAGTACTATGGGTTTTCACTTTAAAAAAAATCTCCTTTCTGGTGGAAAAGAAGCCACTTGTGTCAGAGGAGGAACCCATGATGCTAGACTGTAGCTTGCACTCCAGGGAGAAGAGGTCACATCATGGTCATTTGCCATTTGCCCAGCGTGGTCCCTTCTCCAGAGGCAGATGAAGGAATTGGCGAGGCTTTCCTGATTCCACTTGGCCCCTCTTTGCAGAAGGCAGCTGTACAAAACTCTGAAAGGTGTGATTTCTGGATAGCAGCAGTGTAAAGGGACTCCTGGCAAATTGCTGGGTAGTCTTGGTTCACACAAAGCCTCTGGCCCCCATTCCTCCATGAGTTTTACTTGAAGCTGTGGATTGGCTGCTTTCCACTGGGTGGTAGGGATTAGAGGTTGTGTGTGGAAAACTACCACCCCACAGGCTTGCCTAGAAACACAGCCAAACTGACCTAACTTAGAGAATCTGGGCTCTTACTCTCATCCTCTCCCTCACATTGTCCAAGTGTAAGCTTACCGAGCCCTTAAAACAGGCAACATGTAATGGACTCAAGGGAGCCTACAAAGAGCTCAGCTGGTCACCAATGATACACTACAGAAGAAGTAAGGCAAAGCAACACAAGCTACTTGAACAGAAGAGTGAGTGTGTGTCTCCTTTTTTTTTTTTCTTTTGGCTTTCTGTTTTTAAGTCTGTAGCTCCTCTACAGGGTAATTTTTCTTTGTTCTTTCTGTCCTTTTTGTCCTTGCAGAGGGCTACTTTCAGAGTGGTCTCTATTTGCACCTTCCTCCCTGCCACACATGCAAACAAGTTTCCAGGATAATCAAGCTCATGGCGAAAATGTAACTATCATTTGCATGTACGAACCATCCCAAACAGAACAAAGGAAATACACACATCCCATATCACAGACTTTTGATGAAGAGGAGAAAAAGATCCAAAACCAATAGTAAAAATCCTCTTTAAACACATCTGCAACTCATACCTGAGGTGAGTCAACTTTATGGAGGTATCAGAAAAAACCCATCTCTAGAGCCTCACTTCAGCAACAAGCCAGCACGGAGAAGTCTCACTCCTGCCCCACATGATTTATGGGCTACGGGCAGAGAATCCCTCCATCAGTACATGAAACCCCAAACTAAAATAAACATCAGCCATTAAAACAAGGATTAAATGCTTGGTGGATTCTTTATTTGAACAAACTGATGTTACAAATTTTGTGGTGCAGATGTTAAGTGTTACTGTGAAGGCATAAGAGGCCATAAAACATGGGCAGGAGCCTGTCAGAGGAGTTTACATTGCGGGGAGCATACATAACCAAACTGCACGCTATTTTAGGAGTCAGGTGTTCCCTGCTTAAGAGGTCAGAGCATTTCATGTGAAACATGAGCTGAAACAGTCAATCTACAACACAGCACGTATATGCTGCAGGTGACTAGGCACAAGGGACATTACTCTTTTGCCAGCCACTTTGACAGTGTGTTACACAGTCTATCTGGCCAAATATTCCGCAAAATTCAGAACTGTTAGGTGATGGGAGAAGCGCGATACACTCCCAGATCCTCAGTATAAAATGGATGTAACATTGCACAAGCTCATTAGCTGGCTTTTATTTACAGGGTCTTACCTTTCCTTGGCTAGTCACCTGCAAAGCAACATGATCATATCACTTTCTGCTGTCCAGCAGTCTTTGAAATCTTCCTCAGAATGGAAAAAAAACATAGTCCCTACTGCGATCAGGAGCACAACAGAGCTATTCTGAAGCCTCAGTAGAAAACTCCTTATGTTCAGTGCTTTTTATGGCAACCCAACAGATGTACAATTCCAATGCAACCGCCCCAAATGACCTTTTCCTACTACACACCAAAAGCCCTGTCTAGCACTGTCTGGTTTTGGCACATTCTTGCTGTAACTGCAGAGTGCTGTCCTGCTCCTCCTACCTCCCTTCCAACAGTATTTCCCAGACTCATCTGAAAAGCAACTTCTCCTCCTATAGCCTTCTACTTTTTTTCTCCCTAATCTTTCCCTTCGTAATTTTAGCTACCTCATTCTAGTTAAACCTACTGAGAGTTTCTGGATGCAGTTCAACAAAAGCCACAAATAAAAGTAAAATTGCAGAGTCCTTTCTGCTAGGCCAGATTTCTCCCTAGAAGCTCTTCTCTATTGCTGCCTTAAAAATCCTCTCCAGTTCTTCCTCAGGAAGCCCTCTGCTAACTTCCCTCCACCCATGACCCCTTTAACATCTCTATACCCTCACATGGAGAGCTATCTCCGTTTTCCTTTATGCTGTTACTTCAACAACATAAAAAGGAGGAGAGAGTATGCAAGTGGGACAAACAGCTAACATGAGTTCTCCCAGGAGTTTCTAGAGAATCTTTCACTGGTACTCCCATTAGGCAGGCTTTATTAGTTTCACTTAAAAGTAAAAATCACCATCTCCAGAGCAAAACAGAGAGGAAGAAAAAGGAGATCTTGCACACAAACCAAGCCTAGAAATTAAAGAAAGCAAGTTCTTGAGGTATATGCTTACTAGTTAACCTAAAACAATATGTCAGTCAGAGGAAGGCCAAGTTTCCTGAATTATTAGAAGGACAGGATGCCACAAAGTTTCTCTGGTACCAGTAGTAGGATACAAACACCTCTCAAAAGGCTATCAATTCTGTGTTAAAAAGATCATTATACTGCATCTGTGTCTCTTGGGCATTGCTGCACTAATTCCAGAGAAGTTTTCAAATCTAGCATAATGACTTGATTTCATTGCAAATCCAGAAGGCAAGGTGTAAAATGGAGCCCAGGAAGGAAGCGAAACAGAAACTGGAAGTCAGCAGCAGCATTTATATCCCAGGACGAGAGCAAAAGCAAAACCTAAACAGAATACAGGCAGGCTTCTTTTTTAGTATGAATTAAGATCAAAGTGTGGTGGATTGAAACAGAGAAGAGTGTTTATTATTTAAAAAACACATCAAGAGAAATATGCTACTGTTAAATCAATCTACTACTCTTCTTTGGATCTGAAGCAGCAGAGCTGCTTCAAAAGTGTTTATTGAACAGCTTCTTCAAAAGACTGACTGCACAGCATCACCATGGTTGATGCTCACAAGCTGTACAAGTCAGCAACCTTGTTTGCTCAGCCTGAGGATCAAGTTGCTCATGGTTATAATCAAGACAAATTTGAACAGGCTTAGAGATCTGAGACTTCCAGGATGACAAAACATTTGCTGCAGCAGTCAGCCCACTGAAGGATATGTGCTAACACAGCCTGAGCTAAAAGAGCAACCACAGATCACAGGAGAGCTCAGAGCTGTGAGATCACCACAGGCACATAACGGGGACCAGTTCAAAATTCATGGACACCACCAGAAACATCCCCTCACTGCCTCCTGTGGTCTTTACACCCACAGCTCTGTGCATTGGTTACCTTGCAGCTGCAGCTTTCATCCATACAACAACAGAGAGATTCTTTTCAAAACACTGATCTCCTGAAAAAAAAGGAAAAAAAAAAAAAAAAAAAAAAGAAACCACACTTCAGCTCCAGGGGCCTTGCTCCACACAGTTGGTTCCTTTACATCTTTCCTGTGGCATCCACCTCAGAGTAGACACAAGCAAGGATTGAAGAAGGAAGCTAAGAAGGATAGACACTATTGGAGTTTCTGCCACAGCCAGCACTACCCAATCTATTTCCAGCCATGGGAATATGGAGTCCCCTTCACCTCTGTCAAGACACAGCACAAAATTGTCCCTGTGCACTGGTCTTTTATACCTCCATTAAAAGCTTGAGATTTCAGATTTACCACAGCTAGCTGATGCCAGTGGGTAGTCTGAAGTTCAGGGATTAAAAATGATTGCTCATTCAAATCACAGCTGATAACAGACTGAGAGCTGTCCTCTCATTTTTAATGCCTTGTCCTACAAAATGATTATGCACCCCCAATTTCTTTCTGACTAGAATGGCAGACAAAATCATGTGTCAACTGGTAGGAAAAATCATTGTGTAGCAGAATGAGCCATTGCTCCCTAATCCACCTCCCAAAAACATTTGGATGGGTTTTTTTGTTTGTTTGTTTTGGGTTTTTTGTTGTTGTTGTTTTGGTTTGGGGGGTTTGGTTTGGGGTTTTTTTGTTTTGTTTTGGTTGGTTTTTTGGGGTTTGTTTTGGGGTTTTTTTGTTGTTGGTGGTGGGTTTTTTTGTTGTTGTTTTTTTGGGGTTGGTTTTTTTTTTTCTTCTTACCCAGCCACTTTCATACCAAATCACAAGTTCATGACTATTTGTCTGGCACAGCAGCAAACAAGAATTTCAGACAGAAGTCATGAACTCTGTGCTGCATCTCAAAACACCAGAGTTTTAATTGCAAGGATTGTTATCCAAATTAGTCTGTGGCTTGGACACATCAGTTAAAACCTTTTTCTTCTGCAAAGCATGCTCAGTCATCAACATAATGCATCAGGACTTTCTCTTTAATGGCAGGCCTGTAAGACAGCACAGGATAAGCACTATGATCTCTGTCTGCTCACTGGTTCAAATTGTCAGCTGAATTTCAAAGATTGCCACCTCCCGAACTATGTGCACTCATCTCCTTTTAAAAGGACACCTTCATTGTAGGCTTTCCATCCAGCTAGAAACAAGGACTCACTGATGTAAGACAGAGAAGACAATTTAATGCTACAGAAAGCAGGCACAGCGAGCATGGAAATATCTGCTCTGCCACTCCCTCTTAGCCTCTGTGCCTCCATTTCTCATCCTGTATTTGATTTTCTCTGTTACTAGCTGTAAATTCTCTGAAGCTGAATTGACTTCCTTTGTTTGTGACAGACACACAAAGATCCCAACTTGCTTAGGGCCATGGGAGAAGATCCTGTAACACAAACATAATTAGGTCTAAGTGATAAGGAGTGATGTACATAAGACTCTGAATTCAGACGCCTCAGTTTTGATCACTTAAACTCAGCAGATCTGAGACCAATCACAAAGCACAGCCCTAACCCAATTCAGGGCTTTAGAGACTACGAAATGCTTGGCTGCAGTTATACTGTGAAAAATGGCATCATTGGCCTCCAGGTTTATTTTATTTTAATGAGTCTTTAGTGAACGTGCTTAGTTTGCAAAGAATGTTTTTACAACTGCCAGCCTTACCAACCCATCCTGGGCTTTGGCAGCTGAACTCCAATTGCTTCTGCTGAGGCTGGAAGAGCTCTGGGACTCACCAAACCCAGGGCTCCCCACCTACAGTCTGACCTCACCATTACACCTATACCTTGAGAGAGGTGGCACAGACCTCCTTGAAAGCCAGGCAATTTACTTCTGGTGATTTGCAAAAGCCAGTGAAGAATACAGGTTCATCTCCCATAATGGTGCTGACTCAACAGGTCAAAGTGAAGTAAAAAGTATCATAGTAGTTATTTTTAATTCCTAATGTATACAGATATGTCAAACTACACAGGGAACATATCAGCTGAGAAAGAAACTAGCAGTTTAGAGCAACTTTCAGATCCAAAGGCTCTTGGTACCACTGCCAGCTCAGAGTTAGTAGCCCTAATTTGCAAATAAAGAAGCTGTTTGAGAGTTAGAGGTTACAGTCTAAATGGTCTCTAAATTTCTGGGCCTTCAGTCTTGGGTTCACAGTCTGGGACACCTATGACTGATCACTCATAATTACAAACTACCTCAAAGGAAGCTTAGAGTTTTGAATGGAGGCAAAACCTGCCCCCAAGTGTTCCCATATTGGCCACACAAACATGTAGGTGCCCAACACTTGGTAGCTTTTATAAGAAAGAAGAAAGATCTCAAGGGATCTACTGAAGGTCAAAGGTCAAATAAATTAGGAGTTGAGGCCAACAGAGGCCCAATTCCCAACTCTTGGCTCTAACCCTGAGATATGATTTATGATGATACGGAAAAAAACCAGAGACAGCTAAAAGGTAATTGATGTACCTTAGTCTCCTTGGAGCCACCTGTCTGCCTTTCTAGCCAGAATGACCACTTCAATACACATGAACATCATGAGACAAGGACGGCATACACCAGACAACCTAGCTCACTACCACCTGCCAGTTTAGATTTCATTAAGTTCCAATGGAAATTAGCACTATGTTTTATTAGGAACCAAGTGAAGGAGCAATACAGATCTACTGCGTGCAGCTGCTCTGGAAGGGGAAGAAATCCATACTTTACATGTATCTGCATCTCCTTTTTTTTGGTCTCTGTTGCACCTTGACAGTGAAGGAAGAAGAAACTGGAGTCCCTCCTGCTTCACATTATCCATGCTGCCCTCATGCTGAACAACCAGAACAGACCAGCAATAAAACTTCACTTGCCACATGTGATGGAAAAAGACAACTTCTGAATGGTAGACTGCTCCAAAAGGCTGCTGTTTACCAGCCATAAGGAAACAATCACTTCCTGTTTGGAAGACCAGGGAGCTGGAGAAACCAAGGGATTTATCCACACAAGACATACTCTCATGGGTAAAGTGCTGAATTTCTGATAGAAGGAATACTTCTATGCTTGCAAACACTTAATCACATTACATCTCCTGCATAGCCCATTGCTGAAATCCTTGCTTTAATTCTTCAACAGATGCTTCCTAATATGGACTAATACAGGTTGCATTACATCTTTCTATTTTTAGTGCACATGTATTTTGGCCATAACAACTGCTATTTCGGGCCAAGTCAAACCTGCAGAGAAAACACAGCTAAGAGACAATGATTAAAGATGGGGAAATGCAACATAGCAGTAACATGTGTTTATGATTTATACCTGTTTGGGAATAGCGTTCCCTACATTTGATACCTGCATACTAGCACTTACTTAAATTATTACCAGCTTTGATTAATTGTTAAAACAGATTGAGAAGTAACTATACAAAGAAGTAATGCATTGTTATTTTGTGAATTAAAAGGTTGATCTTACTGTTTTTTCACTATATGCTTCTCTCCATGCAGCACATTTGCGTTAAATGAAAACTGGTTCATTTAAACTGACAAAAGGGTTTAAAGCAAACCCACATTTAAGAGTAATTTGTGAGGTCTATATCATAAACATGAAATAACAACCTTCCCTCCAAAGACAAGCTGCTCTCTCTCATGCTCCTGGACTGTATTTTATATCAAATCCCTTCTATGTAAGGGGACTTTAATACATCACTGGAGACCTTTGGAAAAGTTATAACAGAACTTACATTTCCCAGAGAAACAGAAAGTTTTATAACATGGTTAGAGGAGATTCCTATGCTTTCATAACATGGTCTGATGCTGTCTTTAACATTGATATTTTCTCTCACCAAGGAAAACTGAAAAATTTTCCCCATCCATAGACTTTGATGGCATAGGAAACATGCAAAATATGTGACCAGATCTCAGCAAATTAGTTAAACTACTGTTGTTCCATGACAGTTAACATAACTATATCCATTTAATGCAGGTGAGGGTGTGGTGGATATTGTCACATGGGAAGAGCTTTATTGTATATATTACAAGGTCACAGAGAGACAGGGCAATGAAAGAAGCCCTATCATCTCAGGTGTTTTCTACCCCCATTCTTAGCTACAGGTGGCTAATAAAGGAGATGGTACAGCTCCCCTGTAGTCCTCTCTGGTCTGCCCATTTCATCTCTACCATAAGCTATTCCTATGGGGTCTGAGATTGGTGGGAATCACATATACTGCCAAAACACAGATTAGCCCTGCAGCTACCTCTTGTCCCTACAAATAAATTGAGAAGTCTATTCATGGAAGGTCTAGGCCAAACCCAAGGGCACTGCAAAAATCATGTATGATGCATTAAGAGAGATCTCTTTCTCTCCCACCTGGCTTATCCGTAGAGAAATTCTTATTTATATGTATTAAAACCTACAAACATCCCTATGACTCCATTCTCTCTCCAGAAAGACCACTAGTCTAGGACCTTTGACAAGAAAGTCATCAAACTTGTTCTTTAAAATCAGAACAGTGTGTGATAGCAGGTTTGTGCCCCAGATGCAGCCCAGTGTCTAGAGATGAGAACCGAAGAAGTGTTTCACATCACTGGTGTGAAGCTATTTCCCCATGTTCCTAATGATGCCATGCTTCAGAGCAAATGAAACCTAACCATTCCTTCCTTCCCCCTCACAGCACATGCACCTGGAAACCTTTTAATAGGTTTTCTGTTTGCCTCACAGGGGCTCATGTTCATGCCTAAGCAGAAATGTGCATTGTGACTTGAACTCTTTCTCCTGCTGGATGAGAGGTGATAAAAATAATACTTATACACATATCATATGACTAACAATAGCACCTGGCCCACGGTGATGGGATCTGTCATTTGCTGATGGAGCACTTTAGAATTTAAACAAAGGAATTAAAACATCAGCCCTGAATCCACAAACCTGGGATTTTTTTTTTAACCCACTAGTAGGCACTTTCAGATTCAAATCTCAAAGATCCAGTCATGCAAGACCCTAAGTACTTTCCCATTCCTGACTACAGCCAGATTAATCCTCTTAAACAGATTATTCCAGGAGAAATTTGGCTCCTACAAAGTTCTCCTGCAGCTCTAAAAATAATTTCGAGTGCTGTAGGACATGTTACGCCACTTAGACTAAAGGAGTTGTTTTAGAGATTTTAACAACCACTTACAAACCAGACTGCTAGCATTACCTAGCCCCAAGGAACTGTTCAGCTCAGTTTCCCTCTCCCATGGCTGGGGTCTGCAAGGAAAGTACCACGCTTCTGGGTGGAACGCAAGAGGAATGCCCTTGGAAAGCTGTGCTCTCTATCCCCTCAGCAGTGCTGACACATGGCACTTCCTGATTAGGTTCATTTTGCTTTCTTGAAATGCTTGCTTCCTCCCCCCTACAAATACTCACACAAGTCATTATATCACCATGCATCTTTTTTTACAATCAATTAAGTTCTTATATCACACGACCACTACTGACAACAGAAATTTGTGATTGAGCAATTTAGCCCTGCCTAAATTCTTACGACAAGATCAATAATTAACATTAAAAATTCAGCATCTGATGCTTTGTATTTTATTTGAATTCCAAATAACCCCAGATCATGCCAGTTACTGCTGAATTACAAAATTTTAAGAAGAAAATACCTTTAGAGGTGATTCTTGTCTGTTCAGAAAATACAAAAAGAACAGCAAAGGACTGGAAAATGCCCAAGCATGGCAATTCTGCAGCTTTGAAAAATACTCATTTTATATTGTATTTATACAGACATGTATTTTTCTGTTGTTGCACAATGATGTGCAACAGGATGTGTATGTAAAATGTCTAGCATGCGAATATTTCCCACGTATTTACAACCTCCATTCTTTCCTGCCAAGTTTTAGCCTGTATGAGCCAAATTACAAGCCACTGAAAAACAACCTCTAGTACAAATCTGATCAGTCCTTCACACTGCCAGTTGGTGCATACCATAGTAAAGAGACCTTTTCCCAGGAGAAACTCTGGAAGCATGCCCCTAGATCATCATTTCCACACAATTTCATTAGGAATGGACCTTTTGTGTGTCAGAGAGGATTAATTTTTTTGTTTCTAAACTCCTTGTGCACAAAAGTTAATCCAAACCAGACAGGAGTCAATTAGGTCGTTAACGTGCTAAGCCTATTAACAGCCAGGACTTACATTTCTTTCCCGCAACAATGAAAAACATTCAGGAGTCTGCCTTTAAGTGGCAAGGCCCATGAGCAATTTCATTATTTTATGACATGGCTACTTTAAGCGGTGGCTGTTTGCACGAGCAAGCAGCACTCCCCACTGTGCAGCAGTCAGGTGCTTTCCTCCCTTTTTAGCACAGCCAGCCTGCAGTCAACACAAAGAATAAGCACCCAAGGGATACAAATTCTGTTCTCAGCTGTTCTGCAAACTCCTGTGTGATCCCGGTGCAGGGCAGGGAATCACACAGTCCCAGATTTTCCTCACCTACCTGCTGGGGGAGGGACTAAAGCTATCCTGGTCTCCCGCAAGAGTGAGAGAAGCCCATGTTCTCCCCAAACCCAATCCTAGCTTAGCCCCTCAAGTAACACCAGTTAGGAAAAAGTCCAATCACAGAACAAGATCCATAGCCTTAAATAAATTTTACATCAGACTGTTAATCTCCCTGCGCCTCAACCCAGAAACACACTCAGCCCATGTGGCCTGGCCACCACGTTTGCCTGAGCTGAGCTATGGTAGTAGTGTGTGCATGTGTGTGCTCTTAGCGAAACAAATATGAAGAACTTCAATGACTTTCCTTGCAGTAGGGACTCTAGTTCCTCAGGCTGTCCATGGATTAGGAACCTAACAGATATGTAATTAATTTTGCTGACACACAGAGTTAAGTGCAATCACATCATGTAAGACCAAGGGTCCACCTAGCCTGTGCCATGAGGTCCCCCAAGCTCAGGACCTGCCTGTCAATCACCTCTGGGCCAACAAGAGGAGGACAAAGCTTGCAGGGAGGATCCCAGCAACTGTGGGGTCTATTCATATTCCCTTTTGGACAAAGCAGAGAAGAGCAGCATGTAGTGGGTCCCCAGAAGCCTTTAGGAAACAGTAGGTGCTACTGGAAACACTTTTTTTCAGTGTCCCCTTTTAATGTCTTATTTTTACAGTTCTGATACCTTGGTACTCACTCAGCTCCTCTTTCCATTTATGATCCCATATAATTACCCAGTGTCTCCCCAATTTCCTTTCCTTTAGTCCCTCTTCTCAGGGAGGGAATTCCAGTTCTGCCAATGACAGGCAGCACCCTGCCTCTAGACAGAAGGTCAGAAGGTTCAGTGGCAAAAGGATGAGGCAGATTTCGTGGACTGGTTTTGGTTCAGTTCAGCTTTTAACTAATGGCTGTCTTATTTTACAGTGTAAGAATTCTGGAATGCATTTTCTATGAACACAGTGCTGCAGCACCTACAGTACTTGGCTAGGAAATCAGAGTGGTGCTGAATTCTGATGTTTCCTCTAAAAAGAGACATAGGGGATCTGTAACTCTAACCAGAACCAAGATTTCATACTCAGAGAATCAAGAAGATTGGCTTAGTCTGAACCCATGAGAATGATAAACCTGCTGAACTACTAAGAGCTCAACTCCACAGAGGAGAAAATAAAGGTCCTGGCTACAGGATTTACCAACAGGCAGTGCCAGCTAGAAGGCAAACTTATGAGCCAGCACAGGTCATCTCTGCTGGTACATAGGCTTGGTTAAATACAAAAAAAATGAAAGATACGAAAACTGAGAGATACAGGCAAACTTTAAGTTCATGGCTGCCTATTCCAGTCAGTTCCTTCAGACCTCTTCTTCCACTGCTGTTCCCAATAAGGAAGACTTTTGTGCCTCCCGCTGCTGCCATGTCCCTTTACGTTCCACAACAGCACTCGTTCCTGACCACTTAACTGTTCCCATACTAGGGAGTCTTACTCTTGTACCGATTAAACCTGCCAGTCCTGCTTCCCATTTTGTCCCTTTGGCAGCCCAGTAGAAGACAGCATAGATGCCTTGTCCCGCTGCTTCCATTTAGTATGCAGTCCATCCAGTAGAAGGCAGAAGCTGGAATATTGGTGGGGTAATGGGGCAGGAGAGGAATAAAAGGAATAGAATATACAAGCACACTGAAACCTAAAGAAGAGATTTCGCAGAGTTCATAAAAAAATACCCTCTATGCAACCCACCCAGACAGATTTCTAGAAAGGGTAAGATTCAATTGCTCTAAAGAAGCCAAAAACTACACCAGTTTATACTAGCTGACAATGTGACTGTTTGGCTTTAACAATGGGAGAAGACAGACTATGATCAGTGAATACAGTTAGCCATTTTCTCTTGAAAAATGATAAGAAATAATATCAACATCTGTTTTATTAGTAACATCAAACAAACAAACAAAAAAACCCAAAAAAAACACTCAAATGAAAAGGGTGAAGACAGCTGCATCTTTTCAGCATTTCAGATGCTAAGCATTAGAACACCAGCAAGGTTTGCAGCAGTTCACAGGCTCACACTCTAAGTGCAAAAATATAGTAAAGCTACTGACATTCTGTTGTGCCTTGGCTGAAGGAAGATGAAAGACAGGAGAAAAATATTGGCAGGAGGACCATCACCAAAGAACTGGATCTCCTTACTATTAGTCTCCCATTCCAATGGAGACTCTAGGGCTTAAAATCAGATCCACAATCATCACTCTTCCTTTTTTTTTATTTAAAAACCAACTTCAACGTTGTCACGCTGGGTCACAACTGAAGACTGACAATTTGGAACACACCACTAGCATCTCACATACCCATGGAGACCCACAGGAGTTAAGTCCAGGATCCTAACACTGGCAAGGTGTGTCAGCATGACACTGGGAACTGAATCCAGAGCGTTAGAGAATGTCTACTATCAACTGCTAGACACGCAATTAAAATCTAAATCATTGCCATTTCTCAGGAAGCTGGTTCACCTCCCAACTCTTGTTATATTACAGAAACCCCACTGAAACAATATATCTCATATTGCTAAACTATTTAAGCAGAAAAGCACTAGAAATTGCTTGAGAGGTTGTTGTTCGGTCCAGAATAGCTTCACACACGAGGCACATCTGTATCCATAGCCAGTGTAACAGGACAGCAGACAAAAACTGCTCAAGCACTCACCCACCAAACTTACACATCCCTGCTGTCACAGCTGTAGCTCCTTCAATATCCAATCTAGCTAAATTAAAGTTAACCTAGGGATACCTCTATGAGTTGCTATCACATTTTGGACTCCCAGACCTCAAGCCTGGGTTCACAGATCTCCAAGGAAAGCCAAACACCTTAAAAGTTTCTTTGCGATCTCTATGACCTCATTCCCTCTAACTCAAGGCAAGAGGGGGGGGGGGGGAAAAGTTCCATTTATCTCACAAAACCTTAAAGCAAACAGTTTAAAAGTTGCCAGTCAAAGAAACAAAAAAGCCCTATAGCATGATAGCTAGAGCTTAAGTTTGACAGGTCAAACTCCAGAAAGAAAAAGCAAAATCAAGTCCCTAGTTAAAAAAATTACCTTGCTGAACTACATCTGGCAGTTTCAAATGCATATGAGGCCATACAAAAGCAATAAAAAAAATAATACAAAGTCTGCCCAGTTGACCGTGTACCCTGATACACTCTATTATGGATCGTGTGCTCTGCTAGACAGAAGTAAAATGATGACATGTGAGAAGCTGAAAAAGAAAGCAAGTTGTTTTACAACAGAAACTGTGCATCTCTTCCCCTCTCCAGATATCTTTTCATCCTGTTATGAGCTGGATCCCTGGAGCTGGACTCCACAGATGATACTTCTGATTAAATTATATGAAAGTATCCGCGTTGACGCTTTCCACATTCTGAAATGCAAGGATCACCATTCTTTCCATGCCGACTTGGCACAACTCTAGTGGAAAGGCGAGATGAAAGAGCACCCCTCACCACTGACTACAGTTTCAAAATTTGGGCCTTTGCTAAAAACATTGTGAATACCTTCCTGAGCAGTGGTCACATTGCATGGTTAAAGCAGACGTTTACTCTGACCCATCATCAAGTTTATGTTCTCACAAATTGAATGTTACAGCATATATCCTAACAATTTTTATACTTGTGATGTGACTCCTTCTGCTTGAAGTAGCAGAAGGATTCATTAATGCATGTCATTTTTCACTAGCTCCAGCTGCCTGAACGCTTGAATTACAAAATACAGATGTATCTGGCAGAACAACAGTTAAAAATATAATTGCATATTCATGGCTGCTCTCTTGAGCCACTTCAAGCTCACCTGCTACAACCTTGCAGTGCTCATCAGGAATGAGCGACTTCATGGGATGGCTTGATTTAGTGGATCGTCTTCGCCTGATGAAGTGTTCTTTTCCACTAAATGAGGTCTCTGATGTATTCACTGGTTGTATTAGCATGTGCTCTGATCCAATTTGGATATAGCCAACCTGTCCACAAAAGAACAAAAAAATACCCCATCAGTTTTGTATCCTAATCTTGTCTATCAACCCAGTCTGAACCTAGACCATTTCACTGCAATCATTATTTACAGTGTGAGGAAATGAAAAGTGATTATGATTGTGTTCAGTCTGCATCATGCAGACTAAAGAACTTCATCTGCTTCTCATATTTATTTTTTATATCACTGAGCACTATTTAGAAACATTGTGCACTGTACACGTGCAAAGAAAAGGTGGGGGTTCTTGTCAACACCTTTCCTCTCCCTTCTTTCTCTCCCTCCAGCAAGAGCATCACTCTAGCTGGAAGCCTAAATACATATGTCTTATGAGATGCTCAGCTCACATGAGGACGAATAAATCCTATTAACAAAAATCCTTTCATAATCACCTTTCTAATTGTTAGCTGGAATTGCATTGTTATTAAATGGCATTTACTATCTCAGTAGAGCAAAGAGGTGAGATTGCCTGCAAACGGGACACCACCTGTATCAGCGTTGCAGACAACACTAAGTGAATTGATGTCCTAAGTATGACTTGTAGAGACACCTACATTTTTTTGATGTGGGGATCAAATACCTCTTCTTGACTACAATAGGGGTCACATAGTAAGCACTGCTCTCCCTGCAAGCCATGGGTTGGGTTTCAGAGCTCATGCTGGGAATGGACAGTTGTACCTTCCCAGTCACGAGATTTTCCACCATCCCTGGAACAAGTAAAACACAAGGAAGGCAAAGACCCTGTCTAAATAACAGTAGACTCCATAGGCTACAGGTCAGAGCACTAAACCCCTGCCTTTCTCGCACCAAGTCCAGACCTTACATCAGGGCTGGCAAGAACATCTTTGGAAGGCAGCTTCTGCCACAGGAGAGCCCTCCTCTGCTTGCAACCCAGGGTTTTTAAGGTTCTTTTATGCCTTTTCCACTCCTTTTCTGGCATGAAGACAGTGAAAGCAAAGATATCACCTTAAAACTTAACAAAGCCTCCAGGTTTAGTAATCAACACCGAAGTTATAACACATTGGAGAAAGTGAGTATGTACAATGAGGGTTTCTTACTTACTTTTCATTGTACTAACCCAATGATTATTTGTATTGCAATTAAAGGTCTCGAAATACAGCTCGTTACCATATAGCCCTGAGAGAACTCTCTAGGTCTGATCCAATTTCTGCTAGCAACAGAAGGCCTCATTTGGCCTGCCAGGAGGCATCAGATTGTGCCTATGGTACATCTTATAGGTAAAGTAGCTTACAAAGGGGTCCTGCTAGGTTGCATGCCTATAACACCCATTCCATACATATAAAGAGAGACCAGACTTCCCCCCCACTCCCCACCCCATGTTCTGTGCCAGCCAGGCAACCATCCAAATAAATGCTCTGCACGTACATGCAAATATTATATATTCAACAGCTGACTGTACTAATATGATTTATAATATACATTACATACATACTGTATATAGTACATTTCCACACCTCCCTGCCAAATTCAGTCTTCATGTACACCCAGGAAATCCCTTTGGCCTAGTATTTCCAGCAAGAGGAATTTCTGCTAATAGAAATGAGAGCTCTCCTCTTTTGACAGCCATACTAACTGAACAACATTCAAGGGAAACCAGAATCTCTCAGAAAGGGTCACCAATTTCAAAAGTGCACTTGGAAAAAAAAAAAAAAAAATAAAAATCAGTCTCTCTATTTGCTATGGCTGCAAAGCACGACAGTAACAATTAGTCCCCTGTCTCTAAAGGGACAGGAGACACCTCTTTTGGAGTCTTTCAAAAGAAACCTTGCCCCAAGGTCAATACTGATTAAGTATAAAATGCCTTGATACCTCCCCGAAGGGGTCCCAGTTTTGAAGAAAAATTGACATTATTTCTTGGCCCCACAGAATGCATACCAGTTTACAAGACCCACTCTGCCCTGGAGTTTCCAAAAGGGCTGCCTCTTCATTTAAATTACAAGTTGGGCTTTGTTAGAATTGTTTCAGAGACAGCAAAAGCTCTAGTGACTTATTCTTCCAGCCTCCTTTACGACGCTCTCCACTACTTCCCCTCCTTGTTCCAATCTTCCAGCTGGGAGGTAGCCCCAGCCCCCTTTTTTAATATAGGTTTTAATTATTTAGAAGAAGGGTTGTAAATCTGGTACCATGGTACTAAAAGCCACACCAGAGCTCCTGAAAGACTGCCAACCGTTTTTGTTGGTGCCAAAAATATGTAAGAAGTAGTCAGTTTCATCACCACCCGACATTATCCCAACTTTCTGGCATCAAGTGTGAAAATAATTTAAACCATTGGAAAGGACTTATGTTTCACATTTGGTTTGGAATTGTGAAACCTATGGAGGGAAAGAGCCATGCGTCTTCACCCTGGAATAGGTTAAGAAGCAATCTCCAGTTTAATCTGACAAGCCAAGTAGAGTTTCAAGCAGGAAGGATTTGCAGGATCGGGCCTGTAAAGTATTCCTAGGGAGTTAAAATTTTCCCCAAACTTGCCAGTTGGGTTGTAAAGAGTTCTCAAACCTGTTGGCCCAGATGAGATCTTTTGGACCTGGTAACTTGAATATTCTGGTCATTATTTTGCTTTTTCTGTAAGAAATGCATTCCTCATGTTGCTTCCCTCAACCCTCCAACTACCAGATACTATACTGTGCTAATCTCAGCATGAGATATCAGACATCAGCACTAGACAAATACTCTATCCTTTTCTTCTCTAGTCTGTATGATGTTCAGGGACTGCAGAAAGTTGGATTTTGAAGACAAAGAAGTAAAACAGAAGACCATGTAACTGTCAGAGCTATTTTTCCCACATCTCTGGAAATCATTCCAATTAAATAAAATGCTTTGGATCTGCCAATTCACATTTGCCTGGGGAGATGCATATCAAAAGCTGGGATACTCCCTCTCATCCTTCTTTCACTGTGAGACCCCATATGAACAGAACCTGCCGCTGTGCCAGACCCCAGTATTGCTTAGTGTCCAGGAAAGCAGCTGCTGCCCAGTCCCACCATCCCAGAGCACCTGAGACACAGGAGTCATCAGGAGCCCAAAAATTCAGAGGGGCACAGAAGTTTATCATCATCTGCATTATTAATCTAACCTGGATTTTACAGTTAGTATAACAGGGCCATATACCTGACAGAACCATGCAGCTCAGCTGACAGGAAAGGCTGGAATGATTTCAGCCTCAAAAGGCAGACAACCAAACTGACAAGTTTATTAAAATAAACAATAATCCACACTTCCCACTACAGCCCCACTCACCACTGTGCTTAACAGTGGCTATATCTTTCATATTACGGATATTTCATATCCTTAATTTAGAAGTCAGCTCAACATTGCTCACTAGCAAAAAAGGCCCTGTTCTTCAAACCACCAAAATACTCTCACATGCTTTTATCCAGAGCTTTACACATACATTGGTCACTCGAGCAATCTGCTCACTCTCTAATCTACTCTTGTACTACCAGTAGTTCACTCTTCTTCCACACATTATCTTCCTTGCCACTGGAGCTTTTCTTAGGCTAAATGACAGCAGGGAAAGGAGAAAGGTCCTCACACCATATCACTGAAATTACAACCGTAACAACGGGACTGTTAGTGCTGGCACTCAAATAGCATTTGTAATCACATCGTTCTGCTTCGCTGGCTTCACTATTCTGTCTCTGTCCCCTGGTAGTACTGGTGGAGCTACAACAGCTCGAGGGCTAACTTGGGACAGGAATCCAAATCTTCAGTGTTGTCTGCACGTGGTTCTGGACCTTCCCACACATTAATACTCTCCAACAGTTACACTGTTTTTCCAGCCCTTTTTATTTTCACAACATCTTTGAACGAGATCTGTGAAAAGCTGAATCTTTAACAGATTTTTCTTTTGCTCCTAAGTATTCATTAGCTACATACATATGAACATGCTGAAAAGAGAACAGTTTTAAACATCTGACAAATTCCATCCCCTTCCCAATTTCTCAACCATTAGACTGTAAATCTTAGTTTAACCATTTCCTCAAAGTTAAAAGGAAGTTAATATTTGAAGTGATGAACAAAAAACAACACAAATACAGTATAATAAACTTCATGTGGCTTTTAGTCCTGTCCTTATTAACCATGCTTCAGCTTTAAGTTAGTTATTATTTACAAGTGCAATTCAAGCAAATTTAAAACAAGAGCTTTAAATTAGGTCTTGCTCTAGTGTCATTTCAGGTTTACACTCAGTTATGAAAGCAGATCATACCCAGGAATGTCTGACTGCACCTCTGTCCCAGCCTGCCCCAGCCTCCAAGTCTGCTAAAACAAGGAAATCACAACATGCTCTCCCTTTTGTCCACTGTGGAAGGGGAAAGAAAAATCCCACCACAAAGAAACCCAGCACAGTAATTTTAAGAGATTTAACTTTTCGGCTCATGGACCAGCTATGGATGAATGCCAGACAGCTCCTCTCCCAGACAAGAGAATTCAGCAGAGCTGAAGGTTTCCTCAGGGGAAATTGTATCATCTTATAATCCTAGCATGTCTCCACTGCCCTGCTTCACATAACAGCAGAGGCTCTTGCAGTCACCTGAAGGGCAGCACTGCCCTGTTGCACACAGAAAACACTCACTACCACTGGACAGAGATTGAGCTCACCAAGCTTCAGGCACCTGCTCTAAACCAGGCATCATCTCTCTCTACAGTCAACGAAGAAAGGCCATCACCTTCAAAGTGACAATTCACCAATTTAAAGTACCTAAGAAACAGGACAAACCATCAGGGGAAGTGTCCATCTTTATCACTCGCTCTCCCCTAGGTAACTACAGTCAGGCTTAAAACCAACAGGCTGTGGCCTCTTCTGTATTCTTCTTCCTCTTTTCCCTAGGACAGTGCAGATTTACTGTTGCACTAGGAGTCCTTTGAGATTGCTCATTCCCTGGAGGCTGCAGTCCAACCTACTCAGTTCTCTTTGCCCTGACTGGCCTTCCATATTGGATCCAAAACCACACTCAGACATCCAGTTCCTGTGTAGGCACTTACACCCACCTGAAAAATCAGTGGGAGTTCAGACACCCTAGAAGAAGCTATGCATCCAAACAGTGTTTGTATCTGGCACCACAACATCACTGGTGAACAGCAATGTGTGCAATAGCAGGGGCAGAATCTCCCAGGTACTGCAGCTAACTAGGAAATAAATTTCTGGCATTTAACCTTTAGTACCCAAATGCACACTCAGGACTTTATAAAAATCCGCATTTTCCCTTATCACCTCCAGCAGACTTACAGCACTTCTGCCCAACCTTTCTAAAAAAAAGGAAACACTTGGCTGACACAGAGTTCAGATGGATGCTCTATCATCTCTCCTTGCCCATACTTGCCAAAGCTTGTCTATATCCACACCTTCACAAAGTTTGTGGATGGTACCAAGTAAAGGGGACAGACCAGAATGAAGAGCCACCATTCAGAAATATTTTAACAAGCTGGAAGATTTGTCCACCAGGAGTTGCATGAGGTTTAACAAAGGTAAATGTACATGAAGCTTAGAAGAAAAGAAGCCCTTTTCTTCTCTGCATAGATTGTATGAGACAACACTGCAAAACGTTTAAGGTTTCCCAACTTCCAGCATGCATTTCTCAGGGTGTAGTGTGAAAACTTTATATGAAGAAGCCTGAACAGGAGGGATCCACAAGCTCTTCTTTTATCTCAACCAAGAAGGACAATCCACTTTAACTAGAGACAGGCCAAAGAGCAGTCCTGAACCCAAAATCAAAGATTCCAGATTTCAAAATGGAAGAGAAGTTACTTAGAATTAAACCTCTGCCTCTAGAGGCATCCCAGTGATTTTCAGCTTTCAGATATGGTTCCTGAACAGACAAGAGTTTTCAAGTTCATTTTTAAGTCAAAAACCTAATGCTCATTTTAACATGAACCTGTGACCCTCTTAAAACTGTAACTGTTTCAAACATTTAGGTGCAAGAAATATGAAAAGCCTACACCAGTTTTAAGGTACAGACATTGCAGTCCAACTGACTGCATAGCAGTCCAGCACTTCAACACGTGAAAGTGACCCTAGTACCAAAAAAAAGTAAAAAATTAATATACTAAATGAAGCCTTTGGGAGTCCCAAATTTTGCAGAAAGCTTGAGGCAGCATTCTGCCATGTACAACCAGGAAAGAAGTCTTCTCAAAGGGCACAGGACCCTGCCTATCTCTCTTATCTTGGGTCCGCAGGACTGAAAAGCCCTGCTAGGACTCAGAAAAAGCATCATTGCAATCACAGCACAAATATGTGGTGCTGAAAGGGCCTCCTCTACTGTGCTCTCCAGGCTTCAATTGAAAAAGCTCTACAGAAGGTAACACTGCTCTGCCAAACTTTGCTAGAGAGGGTAAGGGCAGCACACTGAGAGCAATAGTCAAAACGTAACTGTGAAATTGCACCTGAAAGCAATAGATAAGTAGTTCTGAGATGTATCAAGCAAACTGGAATTTCCTTGCTGGAGAGAGACCTAACATACATCATCTAGGAACTGATCTCAAAAGCAGAGACTTTAGTCCACTACACAACTCAACTCAAGGTAACACACACCATGGCCTTACAAAGCTGGAACTTTCCGAAGAAGATGCAACTTTCTGTATTGCCTACTGTCTTCTAGCAGTGGCCAGAAGAGTTACAGAACTTTGCTCCTGCCTGTGTCTTCCCAGCACCAGGAAAGGACAATTCAGTCCTGCGGTGTGGTCAGAATCCAAGTGTTTACACAACTGCATTCCCCAGATAGGATGCAGTCCTGCCAAGTTGAAGGCAGTAGCACTTTCCAGGAACATAGTACCTCTTGTCTACACTGCAATTCCCAGGTTGTCAAGAGGAACAAATTGGAATATCCTCACATGCGGTGCTTTAACTGTACAGACGAGACCTTAGGTACACCAGTCCTAAACATGCTATGGCCTGATGTAGCTACAAGAGTATGGCCACCCTTCTTGATGCAATTGCAAGCTGTAGGAGGAAACTACAACAAACCACATACCGGTTAACAGCAGCATCTGCAAGCAGAGTTTAAAAAACAAAACATAACCTTTAGATGCCACACTGGGAATCTGATATCATTACCAGGAAGCAATTGCTTGGTCTGATTGTAGCTCAGTTTTCATGCCACTGTGTCAGGGATTTTGTTTTTATTAGATCTCCACTTGCCCTGATCATTTTATATCACTTTTTGTGTGATTTATGGCATAGTTGAGGAATACGATTACAACAAAGTCTAAGTCAGCTGGAGATCAGGATACAGTATTATTACCTACTCTACTTCTTAGCAACCAGCTTTTCTGAATGAGATGTCCTGATCATCCAGTTCAAGTCCAACAAGCACTCCCACACTGGAGTTTTCAGGAAATCTCCCACTGCAGCACTAGCACTACGCAGGAGAAAAATGCCAGGATAAACAGGCTGCAAGGTTTCCACTACCGAGGTCTTCTAGCTCAGCATGCAGGCCTTGTCCATATCCCCACCTGTGAGGCTGTGCTGCTGATGAGGGCAAAGCCTTATTCCTTCTGCTGCAAACAGGGCTTAAGGAAGCAGTGGGAAAATACAAAACCCACTGTAGTGATGGTCTTCGTATTTTAAATTGCCAGACTAGGAGGCAAAAAATTTGGGCTCTGGAGTCACCTGATCTCAGTTCCACTCATGGCAGATTCAAGACTTCCTAGATAATTTGAAGCAAACTCTTAATTCCTCTGATCCCAGAAAACATCTTACTACTAAATTGCACAGCTTTCACAAGTATGCTGATTTAGCACGGCCACTGCAAAAGGCTGCGTAAACACTGTAAGTGGGCTAAAATCCGATACGTTTCATGTTTAAGAATAGATTTAAGAAGCCAAAATGTCCATTTAGCTAGAATAAGAAGGTCTATCTACATGGTGATGTGGATCAATTTAATGAAACCATTTCAAAAGTTAACGAGGTTCATCTTAAGTTTGGGTTGATCCTAAAGACACTTGAGTCTTCTGTTCTCTAGTTTTCAGTTCACAAGGGCATTATAAACCTTAACTCACTCACACATATCATGCACCCGCTCTTAGCCCTTTTCCCGTTCCTGGTGATTATCTGAATGAAGAGTAAATGAATGGATTCCTCTAATACAAAAGGAGTACCCCAACACGCAGAAATATATCTCTCAACACATCTGCCCACACCACTCAGCACTCCCAGGATCAGATCCACAGGCAAAGGCAAGCTGAGCTTTACCAACACTGCCACTTACACATGTGGCAGTATGGGCCATGGTCCCCAAAAGGTGCCACAAACGAGTAGCTTTGACACCGATTACTTTTTGATCCCAAGTTCATCTAGCTCAGTTAGGTCAGTTTAGTTGTTGCTTAGAATTCATGTGATACAAACAAATATTGCAATATTGCAGCTTATATTTGCGGAGTAATGAACAAAGACTAACAAGTCCTGTTTCTTTTCCAACTTTTCTACTGGGAATATCGCCAATCTTTTTCACTCCCCCTCCTCCATTCCCTGATCTCAGGCAGTTAATACTGTGCCTACAACTACATTCCTCTTTTTAAAAAGGTTCCTTCTCTGCCTGTTTGTGCTTTTCAGCTCTGCTGGAGTAGGTAGCTTTGGAAGCCCAGCACTTCATGAACAGGATTAACAAAAAGTGCCTAGTGACAAAAGCGTAGAGCTGTTAGTGATTTAGAGCTTGAACCAGAGATATCAGTTTTAAACTCTGAGAAAGCCCTCAGTGATATACAGCTCAATTTACAGTGCCACTCAAATACTCAGCATCTCAGAGCCTTTTTTTTTTTTTTTTTTTTTTTTTTAAACCTGAGGCACAGCGCCCTCATATGGTTCAGGGTTGAAGGCCCGAGCCCCAAGCGCAGAGCACATGAAGTGCTTCTTACTGCAAAGTTTAAGACTAAATCTCCATCACGAGGTCTGTACTGAGAAGTTAAGCACACATCCCACGATCATGTACTGGGAGTCTATGCTTAACACGTCGGTGACTTTCTGAAGTAGTTTCAGGTTATCAACAATAATTACAAACTAGCCATCATCTTAAGTGTCTAAGTCTTCACCACTGAGAAACAGAAAGGCTGTCCCACGCAAGATCACCTCTTCTTACCAGGACACTCAGAGGAGAGCCCTGGCCCTGCGAAGCCACCTGAAAACACTACAACCTCAGGTGGAGAAATCCTGACACCTGAGGTGGGAAAAGTATCCCTGAGAGGGATGGTTCCTCCAACCATGCCAGAGTACCAGGTGTCCCTACACCACAGCTCCCACAAAACACCCTCACACACCAACACCAATTGCACAAGCTGGGTGGAAAGGGCCAGCTGAAGAAGAGCCTGCTGTCCCAGGCTGTACTGCTGAGGCCATGCACAGCTGCTGGAGGAGTGAGCCAGGCAGGCAACCAAATCTCTCCCAGTGGGACCCAGACACCAGCCAGATGCAGGGGTATAGTGACAAAGAGGACGGTCCATCAGCCAGGACGCTCCTCCACAGCATCCTCAGCCCCTGCCGCCCATCCACAGCGGACATGCTGTAGCTGAGGCCCTCGGCCCCTCAGGCATGGCTGAAGCTGGGGCAGCTCCCCCAGCGGAGAGCCGGGGCAGACGGAAAACCCACACTGGGACAGCCGCGATGCTCGCCAGGGCCCGAAGGTGAGGGGACGGGCAGGACAACGGGGAAGCAGGCAGGAGGTGCGCGGCGCTGAGGTGAGGTGTGGGCACGGCTCAACGGCCGCTTCCCGCCTCCGCCGGGCAGGGCGGCTGGGGGCAGCTCCCGGCGCACGGAGCCAGGGCTGACAGGAGAGTCTTCACGGGGAACACCGGAGAGGCTCGCCAGGGCCCGGGGAGGCGAGGGGACAGGCAGGACAGCGGGCAGGAGGTGCGCGGCGCTGAGGTGAGGTGTGGGCACGGCTCAACGGCCGCTTCCCGCCTCCGCCGGGCAGGGAGCGGAGCGGAGCGGGGCGGGGGATGGGGGTGGGTCGGGCGGGGAGCGGAGCCCGGGCTGACAGGAAAAGCCTCGCGGGGGCGGCGGAGAAACTCGCCGCAGCCCGGGGGGGACGGTCGGGGAGGCGGCCCGCGCTGAGGGGAGGCGGGTCGGGGTGGCAGTACCAGCCCGGCGCAGGTGCTGAGGGAGGCGAAGGAGTCGCTGCGGTTCAACACGTGTCCCGTGTAGAAGCAGAGCCGCTCCTCCGGGGGCCGCCGGGGGCTGGGCGCCCGCCGCGCCTCCCCGCGCCGCTGCTCCACCACGAAGCCCCGGGCGAGGAAGCGCAGGTCGCGGCGGAGGTGCAGGTAGAGTTCGGCGCCGGCGGCGGGCAGGCGGAGCAGCAGGGCCTCCGCCGCCGCCGCCCGCTGCCGCGGCAGCGCCCGCCGGCGCCGGGGGCCGCCGCGATCACCTCGCAGGGCGGGCGGCAGCAGGTGGATCTTCTCCAGCACCACTCGCTCCGGGATCACCACTTCCAGCTCCGCTCCGCCAGCTGCAGGCGAGAAGGAGAGAGGCTCAGGCGCTCGCACCCCCGCGGGCCGGTCCCGCGGCCCGACGGGGCGGCCGGGGGCGCTGCGCCTCTCCAGCCCCCGTCCCCCCCTCCCGTCCCCGCGGGGACGCCCCGTCCTGCCGGGGCGAAGACAGCCCTGCGCTCGGATTTCAGCGCAGATACTCATGCACTGGAAATTGTGAACAGGCTGCAGAGACAATGGAGCCAGCGGAGGAAAGGGATTTATTTCTCTCTCTCTATATATATATACACGCATATATTAGAGACAAAAATGTGCAGGGAAGAGAGAAATAAAGCAAATGCTAAAGCTACTTGTATCATTAAAAAAATATATAGCTCAGACACAAGCATCGCATTTCACCAACCCCAATAAAAATCTGCAGGGAGAAGGGGAAAAGCAGAGCAAGCCGAAGCCGCAGCCAAGGACAGTCAGCAGCTTTCCACATGAAACGTTACAGCAGCAGCAGCAAGAGGACAGGAAAAGAAAATACAAAAGCCTGGAGCAATTCATCCTGCAGACTGGGACTGCGGCCACGCAGGGGATCCGGTGCATGCCCTGTGGTCTGCGCCGGCATGCTGCCGCCCGGGGCCGGCGCCCACCGCCCGCCCTGCCGGACCCGCGGCGCGGGGCTGCCCGCGGCGAGGGCTGTCAGCGCCGCCGGGGAAGGGGATGCCGGGCGCGGGGAGCCAGGGGAGGGAAGAGCTACCTGTGCCGGCGTCCAGTCCCCAAAGCAGCAGGCAGGGAAACACGAGAGGCAGGAGGCAGCCGTCAAACATTTTATAGCAGCGGCGGGGCCCAGCGCGGAGCGGAGGCGGCGGCGGCGGGAGCCCGGGCCGGAGTGAGCCCTCCCCGCCCTCGGAAAAAGTAATCAGCGCCGCCGACAGCCCCGGCGTGGTGGGCGCCCGGCCACGCCCCTCCCCGCGGCCCCGCGCTCTCATTGGCGCGGGCCCTCACCGGGCCACGCCCTTCGCTTCCCCATTGGCTGCCAGCTGAACGCGCTGGGCGGAGGGTTGGGCTGCGCGGCGAGGGGGTGCACGTGGGTGGGGGCGGCCGGCAGGGGGCGCCCTCTCCTGCCCCGCACGCGGGCAGGCGGGCAGCCCCCCCCCCGCCAGAGCCGGTGCCCCCCTTCCCCGTGCCCTGCGGTGGGCATTTCTGCAACCAGTTCTCCCAGGCCTGCAACTGGTTTGGTGCCCAGGAAGCTGCTGGAAATACCCTGGCGTGAGGCATGGGAGGGTTGACAAAAAGCAGCCGACTGGTGGTCATCTCCATCACGTTTTCTGCATATCCTTTTCTTCATTACTAAAAGAATTTAGACACTGCTGCAGAAGCTGTCTTGAAAAATTTACCCATTCCTTCATTTACTGCAGCCTTTGCCACCGCCATCTGAAATACTGATCCCAGGACTCAGAAGACCAGGAAAAAATGGGGTTGGCAATATCTGAGCGCACAAAGATTTTAGGCAATGCTCTTGCATATTCCTGGAAGCACTCATCACATGGATGAAAACAAGAAACGAGTGCATAAAGCTCAGGAGATATAAAAAATTATTTTTACAGTGGTGGACAGGAGGGGGACACTAATTTAAAGCAGGGAGGACAGGTTGTTCAAGCTAGTTAAGAGGGCTGTTTGGGAGAGAAAGGAGGAAACTACCTTCCAGCTCCCTTTCCCTCTGTGTGCCGAGGACACTCACATCCTCACCCAGGTGCAACCAATTCCCATTTTCACTGAGATCCTGCAGCTGCAAGAGCTCCTTCCTACCTGATGATTGGGTCTCATCCTGCATGTCCTCAGCTGCCCAGGGGTCAGGAAAAGTCAGCTTGGTCCAGGGGTTGTTGAGAGCAGTAGGGTGATTTCCAAGAGTAGAAAGATTTCCGCTGTCTTTGGTGGGCTTTGGATCAGATCCTGTGCTCCTGGCATAGCTGAGTCACAGAAAGCAGTAAAGACCCAATGCGTTAGCAGCTTTAAACTGCTGTTGCCCAGCAGAGCAGTGTCCTAGAGTTTAAACTTCTGCAAAAATCTGCAACTTTATTACTGAAATTGTATAAGAATTCAAAGGAAGACCCATAAAACAGTGTGAATGACTCCGGCAGATCTCAGTGCAGCACTTACACAAGAATTGTCCAGAGTTGTACTGACAGTGGTAATGGCTCCAAGTCGCAAGCAAGGGGAATTAGATTTGGATGCTCATCCCTGAGAGGGCAGGCAACTGGGGTAGTGCTAAGAAAAGGGCTGACTGAATCTAGGACTGGTAAGAGAGATGAGTGGGTTAACACCATTTTCTCTCTTTCAGGCATCGGACAGGCAACAAGAACCATGTTTTCTTTGAGATCTGCTCCTGTGAACAAGTAAAGAGGCTGTTTGAGAGCCGGAATATTAGAGCTGCCTCCAGCCCGTCACCCTGTTGGCTGTGCTCTTCCCGGGCATTGAGGTATGCACCCTGTGGCACATGGCAGGCTGGCATAGCACTTCAGAAAGACCTACCCCACACAGGGCCTCTGCAACACCGTACAGGCAGGAGTGCACGCAGATGTCCCACCTCCTACTGCGGTCTCAGTGAAGCTCCTTGTCTCTCCAGTACAGTGGCACTTGGAGGATGTCACCAGCGGTCAGCAGCAAGAGTGAAACTGAGGACCTGCAACCAGCTCCCAGCAGACAAAATCTGGGCGAAGCCAGGACCCATAGCTCAAATTTGCTTTCTTAACATGAGATCAGGTGAGATTTAACAGCTCTGTGCTTTCCTGTCTCTTTCAAGGCTCAGTCTGCTCTCTAACAAGAAGTAAGTTAACAAAGCAAAAGGACAGGCCTAGAACCCATTCGAGTGAGACAAAACCTCAGTTTGGAACTGACTGCCTTGCTGTATGTCAATAGCGTAACATCACATGGTTAAAACAAAACCTCAGATCCTGAATTTCTCTCCTGACCTGTTGTGAACCAAAAATTTCAGCGCCTCCTTCCAAGGCCAGGGCCCTGGCTGGCACAGCAGCTCTGGGGAGCAGCTCCCCCACATGTCTTCCACCCATGGCAATCCTCCACTCCTGAGAACCAAGAGGCAGTTTGATTTGTGAACTGCCAAATCTGGCCTGAGCCCCAAACACTCATGTTTAAACCCAGACCACCAGCCGTCTTCATTTGCTAAGGGACCAAATGTGGTGCCTCATCTCTTTCCCCAAAAAGGTTTGATGAGGGGGTTTAGATTTGCTTAACTTTTTAGTAGATCCTTTCTCCCACCTTCCAAAGTCCTCTGCCAAAAAAATAATAACAATACAGAGAAAGAATAAATTTAATAGTGAGGGGGAAGATGGGCACTAATAAAGAGAAGCCTGTAGCTTACTGCATGGAAGGACTCTCTCAGTGACTGGGCTGACCAGCATGGACTGCATCAGGGTAGGGCTAGTCCCTGCTGAGCATCACAGAGTTGCAGAGCATCTGGGCAGGGGCCCAAGAGGCTGGAACACCCCACAGTAGGGGCAACATCACAGGCAGGCCTTGGTGTTGGCAAGGGCCGGAGCCAGGAGCAAGGGACAAGCCCCCAAGAGGTACCCCACACAACAAAAGAGGAAACTGTCCTAGGACCAGCAGTGTTTTTATTGAATCCAAATCCCAAAGCTCCAGTGAGACACAGACTTTCTTTATGAATTTAACACCATGGGCTTTTCAGAAATGCCTTGAAGTTGTTACTGATAAGCATAATGCATGTGGCAGGAGGGGGCTGTGGTCCTGTTGTGGTGATTGCATTTCTCCCCTGTCCCCAGCCAGTGTAGGGGGGCTGTTTCTCTTCCTCTCACTATCACAGAGAGTGGATTTGGCCCTGCAGTTTCTAGGAAACAAGCCCTCTCCCCCTCTGAAACTCGTGGTTTTTTTTTTTTTTCAATTTTAAATATACATTGAGGAAGCCAAGTTTCATGGCCAGTATTGCACACTTAATAACCCTTTGGAGACTGCAGACATGTGTTATATACATCTTCCCGTGCAGTCATTTGGCTCGCCACCTGGAAAATGACAGCATGCAAAGGGTTAACTTGGCCATTACTCAGCCTTCTCCCTTGTCTCCAACCACCCTTCTCCAAACTCTTCCTGTCCTGGTCCTAAGCAGGCAATCCCAACTTCACAGGTGATGCTCTCCTGTCCAGGACACTCAGATGCCTTCCTTGCTCTCTCTGCAGCTCCTCGCCTCACTGTGATCTTTGGGCAGCCAGGATTTCCTTCCCTGCTGCAGGCTGCACCTGCCCTAAAGCTGCAGAGTTTGGCCAGGCTGGTCAGGCACAGACCTGGTGGGTGTTGCTGTTAACCCATGCAAATGCTCCCCCAAAGAAGCCAGAGACAGCTTAATGACAAGTAGGAACCAAGAAAAGCTCTTTTGTCATTTAAAACAATCAACCAAGTAAATATAAGTAGTTCTATAGGTGCCAGAAGTGGGTTTCCTACCAATTGGTCTTTCACAATGAGCCAGAGGTTTGATTAAAGCTTCTTCCCTGGATAGAGGGTGTTTAAGGGTTTGCTCCTTCACGTGGAAGCTCCAGTGTCTAGTACCATTGAGGCAGCCCACGGCAGCCCACAGCAGAGGCACTTACAAGGTTTTTCCTTCCTGCAGCCTTAATTCTCCCAAGCCTGCGAGAGAAAAACTCCCTCTGGGACATCTCTGTCAGGTCTAGCTGAAAATGGACAGCCTGTTCCTGAGCTCCTGGGGATAAGGAGCAGAAAGAAAAGCGACTGTGATACTGGAGGTATCCAGGGACAGAGCTGAGCCACCAGCACCTGAGTCCTCAAGGGAACACACAGCCTGCTTCAGTTAAGGTAAGTCCATGGCAGGAGACCTATCCCTTTCTTTCTCCTAGCAGGGAGCTTTATTCATGGGCTGACAAGCTTTCCCTTTTGTCAGAGGGAGTTTGCTTTGGTTGAGATGCATGTGTCTCACAAACAGCGAGTGCATTGCATGAGGCTTTCCCTGGAGTTCTTCCCTCCAAACACTTCCCCTTTGCCTATCTCCAGGGGCCTCACAGCTTCACCCAGCTGCAATGGGCAAAAACATCCTATTTCCATGGAATACAGAGGAAAGAGAAGAAAAACACTCCTGTGGGATAAGAGCCAAGGAATGGACTCCTGAAATTCCAGGTCACTTCACACCTGCCCCCATGAGAGTGGAGGTCTGGCTACATTCCCACACTGGTGCCACTACTGTCTGTACAAAACTTCCTGGGGTATCTTGCTGCCTTGGCGCAGGTGTTTGGGGAGACCAGGCTGCAACACTGTCAGGACAGAAGATGACATCTCACACATGCTGCTGTGGGTGAGAAAAGCCAGGAATATAAAAGAACATGCTCCCAGTTGAATAACACAGCTGCAGGGTCCCAGGAGAATCCGCTCTGTCCAGTGCAGGCAGCACTATGGTGTAGAGAGATCAGAAATGTTAAATGTACCACCACCTCCATCCAGACCATGCTGTGATTTTTAAACACAGACAAGGCTAGTCCAGGGTCTGTTTGGTATCTGAGAGCTGCGCATAGATAGCCATCACCCAGGCAATAATAATCAGCCACACGTCACTCCCCAGGCATGCAGGAACAAATGGACAAAGGAAAGAACTGTCGTTGTTTGAGGCTGACCCTAAAGTTCAGCGAAGCTTTTTATGAAGTCCAATGTTGCCACCTTTGATGATGTTATCAGGAACCTGGGAATAGCTGGCATTTTCTTTTGTTCTGTTTTATGGTTTGTTTGGGTTTTTCCTCTCTGGGCCTTGGCTTCTACAATCATGAGACTGATTTCTCATTTAATTCCATCACTCCATGTTTGACCCCATGACAGTCTGGGAATTGCAAGCTGTGCAAAGCCTAGAGACTTATTGCCCAGGAGCAAATGAAGAAGTTCCCAACCATAGGATTGTTTAAAATAGTCTTTTCTCAAAAAAATGATGCTGTTGATTTCTTTTTTGGTGTGAAGGCAGATGTTCTGAATGCTTGTAGTTTACGACAGCAGAGCTCTTCATGCAGGCACCATCTCCCTCTTTCCCTGGCACTGTCCTTCAGCTGGTCATATCCCACATCTGGTGTTCCTCTTCTCTTTCTCAGACATCTCCCTTTGTATCCAACACCTGCCTTGGACAAGGATAACCTCCCCAAACTAAATATTTCATATAAGCCTCCTCCTCTGCATATTCCTTGCAGCAGGGCACAAGAAGCCAGAGGAAGAGATTTGTAAGCCAAGAAGGTGGTGCACGGCTTGCAAGAGAGATAGAGGTGACGCTGAGGGGTTGCATAAGACAGTATAGCTGTCTGCGTGGATGTCTACAGGGGCCTGGACGTGGTGGCCCAGTGCAACTGCACAGACCTAAAGTGGCTTCTTTCCATCATGAAAGTACTAATAAGGGAAACTGCTGACTTAAAACACTCTTAATAATGTTTTCCTATTTCTTTAACACCTCTCCCTTGAGCACTCTCTCCTCCCTTCACAGCGTCTTGGCCAATTACACTTGCAAAGCAAACAGAAAACTCAATATCCCCACGAGCAGGGATTGCCGGGGGTCAGGGGCCCTCATCAAGCGCTGTGGTGGGGGCTGCAAGGTGGGTCACGGCACAGGAGCCTGCACTTCTCCAGCCAGCAAGGCAATTTCCCATCCCCAGAGAGGGGGGCCCACAAAGAGGCACTGCAGGGCTGGGGTGCCCCTCCTCGCTGCCCACCAGAGCTGCAGGGCCATGACTGGGCGGGGGCAAGGGGGTTGCACCGAAGTGGAAAGGGCTGTCCTCCAAGCACAAGCACCACTGGATGGTGGCACAGAGCTGAGGAAGGACTGTGTCCCAACAAGGCCAAGCCCCACTGGCCCCCCCAGCCGGGGTCTGTAAAGACCCATTTTCTCTTGTGGAAGTGAAACAGCCCCAAGCCTGTGTGCTCAGGTAATCTTTGCTCTGGACTTTTGTTGTCTAACCCTTCTTTTGTCTCATATTCAAGCTGTTCCCAAGCTGCCCTCAAAGCTTTGTCAAACCGTTTGAACTACCTTTTACACAAATTCATCAATCAAAAACCTCAACCTTTTATCCATAAGCAGTGATAGGACCAACAATGCAACAGCATTCAGAGTTACTTTTCCCCACAGGACCAATGCTTTACTCAAGTTTATGCATGTTTTCCTGGTTGCTCCCATTTTGGATGCAAAGCTGTGCAGAAGCATTACTGTAACGCCACTGTCAGAAGCAGTACAGAGTTCACAGCCCAAACCCTCTGACTGCCTGGAGCTTTTAAAAATTAACAGTACAGTTTTGCTAGCCTTCTCCCCAGACTTGGCTGCTCTGCAGTTCCCCCTCTCTGAACCACTTAGTCTTCACACTCCCTCCCATCACCCCCAACTGAGTCAGCAAATTCCCCAGTGCTGTCCCAAGAGGACAAACACCGCCAGCAGGAAGGGAGGTGTGGGCACTCAGCCTCCAGCACATGCTGTCCTACAGCCTTTAGTATGAGCTCCACAGTCTGGAGATGCAAACTGGGATGTTTGGTCAACTGATGTTGCATATCTATGTTAGTTGTCTAGCCAAGGGTCGCTTGGAGCACGTACCTGGGGAAACAGCCCCACATTTTGGGCTCTTGAGCTGACCTCAAGCACCAAAAGCATCTTTGTTGTCAGGAGACAAAGGAACAGGGCGGGCAGGGTGTGCTGTGACCATTGCACAGCCACTTCTGTAATGCCGTGCACTTTGATAGAGTCTGTGCAAGTTATACTCTTCTAAGCAACAGCAAGGGCTGCCTTTTCCTCCACAGCCAGCAAGGAAACCCGACTGCCCACGTCAGCAAAGTCTGCTCGGAGTCACTAGGTAAGAACCGGCCAGATGGAGGGCCAGTGCGAGGTCTGGAGGGAGCAACCCTTCTGGAGTCTGAAACACATCCTGCTCTTTAATCAACAACAGCTACCAATACCTCATCCCAGTCTATTTGGGGCCAATATTGTCATTATTTGCAAGGTCATACAGTGAACCAAGAACAGAATCGGGATCCTCCTCTGATGCTAGATCCTCTCTCCCAACAGAGCTGGCAATAGACTTTGGCATGGTTGCAAGTATTTGTTCATAAAAGCAAAATATTAGCGTCACTCTAGGACTCATAACTGCCTGCTTTCAGACTTTCTGGGCTGGACACACACAAGGAATGAGAGGAGATGCGTTTCAGTTAACCTGCTGGCAGTAAAGAGTCTCACCGGCACCATCTGTGAGCTGTGATGGAGGAAACCACCCCAACAGCTGGGTACCAGCCCATGGCAAACTCCACGCACAGGGAGCTCCGGACAGGCAACCTCGAAGCTTCAGGCTTTGCTGGGACAGTCAAGTCAAATCCAGCTGCCTCCTGGCTCTGAAAGAGGAACCTAGAGAAGAGCTGGGGTCATATGTGAACCATGGAGTCTGCCACCCACAGTCCACAGCTTCCGAGCACCTCCTGTTCATCCACAGCCGTGCATGGAGAGAGCTCAAAGAAACACTTCATCCCACCATCAAAGCAAATCAGTTCCCAGGTCTCTACACAGTCGTGGCTGAGTGCAGCCTGACCACAAGGGTTGTGCCGAATGGGATTAAAGAAGCTTGTTTAGACCAACAGATCCCTTTTTCCTGCTGACACTCGAGGGGAGTGTGGGAGCACACAGGCTGTTTGCTTGGCTCAGTGGGCCATTTCAGCCAGGGTTTAGCACAGCTATGGAGCCACTGGGTTCCTCAGCACCCTTTTTATGGAGCCCACGTCCAAAACTTCCTCCTGGCAGGAACCAGCCACAGCAGCAGTAAGGGAGGAGGTATGCACTGTGCCCCCCGCAGACCCTGAGATGTCCTTGGGGGAGAACTGCTAGAACTGCTAGATTGTGGTCTTAGTTGTTTGTCTCTCTGCTCTGCATTTATAAAAAGCCCAGTTTGTCCAGCATTTAACATTCCTTAATGAGGTCTTCAACCTGGGGCTGCAGTGACCACTACTCGTTTGCATTAAGGAAGTTTGGGAACAGCTTTCTATAGCGAGCACTTTTCAGTGGTGCCTCCTGCCAGTGCACTGTGGTGGTTTTGGAGTGTTTTAGGGCAATGTTCTTGAAGCACCAAACCCAAAGCTCAGTCTGTGCCTCTGCACATCGTACCTGTCAGGGCGATGTAGCCCCCATTCACTGAGCAGCATGCCTTGTACCTCATCTTTTCCAGCACATAGCGAGCACCCAATTAATTCATCCTTCTGCCCTTGTAAAAGTTATTGGTGGGGGGATGTTGCCAGGTGATGCAAGGTGGGCTGTTCATAGCCCTCAGTCCATGAGTGCAGGTGTTCCCCCTGTCTCTGGTCAACGTACTCAGCGGTATAGTGATGGGCCATGTTCTGCGGACAGGCTTTCCTCAGGGAGCTCCCATCCTCCCTTGGTAACAGCACCAGGCTGAACACAGCTAGGGTTAGTATGTGGGGGAAGGTGCCCTCCCAGTGCATGCTCACAGGTTTTTTTTCTTACACAAACCCACTTCTTGGCATTCCCAAATCCTTGGGTTGCTCTGGCCATAATGCTTACCCCCTGTTGGATTTAAGGGGCTCAGGATGCAACTGCTCCTCAGTTTCCATCTCCTTTTCTGTTTGGGAGGTGATGTCCCACTGCTCCCTCTCTTGCACATGCACACACTGAGCCTGGCTCAAACCCTTCTACACTCAGAGCTTTGCTTTATTGTTGGCAACGGTGCAAAACACATAGCACCTCATGTGCTTGGGGTGGAGCGTCTGTCCCCTAAGGTGGAATGGCAGTGTAACCTTCATTATTCTGAGAGTTTTATCATCCTTATTTGCATTAGAGACATTAAAGATCTACGTGAGAACGGGACTTCACTTACTAGGAGCTGCACACTCTGTGGCTTGACAAATAGGTGGTTTAAATAGACAATACAAAAAAGTACAAGCAGTAAAGCAGACTCAGAGAAGCTTTTAACATCCTTTCTTCCCCAGCCCTTACCCCAGATACACCAGGTACAGCTCTGGTACCAGGAGAGTCAGCAGGAGAGCACTGCACCTCCGGGAAGAGGGTTACTGGTGACACCCAGGTAGATGCCAGCTCTTGGGATACTGACACACCAGTCCTCTGGACTGGTACCCAAACACTCGCTCTCAGTAATATTTGTAGTGCTTTTTTACTGGCGATGTACCAGACACTTGTTTCACAGTTAGGGACCGACCAAGTGGAAATTACTAGTTGCAAGAAACAGTTTTACACTCCAATCTTCAATAGAATCTCTTTGTTTTAAAGGGCAAAACAGATGGACAAAAATGCCATACGGGACCGGTGTCCGAGCAGGGAGCAGTGTCCTGCTATTGCCACCTCGTGGGCCCTTGCAGCAATAACCAGGTAACCAATACGCGCGTTTTTAATGCCATAGGTACTCGAGCTTTCTCATCGCTGCATACAGCACGTACAGACCAGCACTGCTGCTCTGGGCTTTCCGAAGGGAGCTGTCAGCCAGAACCGGGGAGAAGGCCCAAGACACATTTACTTCCCGTACGTGAGACATTTTCTCCTTGCCCAATGCCAGCTGCCTTGGCCTGGAGACCAAAAGCACTATTTGCTGTGCGTTTTACGCTGGAACCTATGGTTCTGTCATGTAATAGGACAGAGGAGCATCCATTCCCTCAGCAGGCAGTAAAATCCTCTCTGATGTGTAAAATGGAGAAACTTAGAGGTTTCTCTGTTCTCAACAGTGTGTTACAGAGCAGGAATTTGTCTTCCTCTCACTAACATTCAGTGAAAGGAGCATGGCCCTTCCATGGCCCAGAATGAGGATGATCAGCTGCGGGCTGGCAGCTCCACTGCCTTGTGGAGCTGCTGGGACCCTGCGTCTGTCAGGATGCTGGACTAACCTCAAGCTGTGGCTAAGGTCTGATGTTTGCTTTGGATAAGTCCCTAAACGTTAAAAAAAAAAAAATCATTGCCCACAAGAGATCATTGCCCGTATTTGCAATCCACAGCGTAAAGACATGGCAGGGCTAGTTTATGATTTCCCTCACGTCAGCCATGTGTGCCAGGGCAGGGGAAGGGGTAAGCATCCCAGCTTCCCTCTTGCTTGGATTTAATGTCAGAGCAGAATCACAACTGGGTGCAGGAAGGGAAACTGCAGCATAAAAGTGGATATGGGGGGCAATTTCCAAGTTCAATAGATGCTGTGCATGCCCTGCAGTATAGTATGAGTTATAGGACAGTCCTCACTTCTGGCAAAAGGGGCTATTGCTACAGCGTCCTGTTCTCTGCTCAAGCGCTATCCTTGCAGGATCCAGAGGATTTGAAGGGAAAAAAAAGCTCCAAACATAGAAGCGCTATCGGACCTCACTGCCCCTTGCAATAGGGAGATGTATGAAACATTCTTTGGTTGCTGAATAATTCCTCCTTTAAAATAGCAAAGGAACTAGGTAGGATTTGCATAACCTGATAAAATTTAGCACAACCTGATAAGATTTAGCGCCTGCTTCCCACAGATTCTTCTCCTGAAATACTAGGACTTCTCCTGCATTGTATGCAGCCCATGATATAACCAAGAAACTTACCCATACGTGCTAACACTAGAAAGGCCTTTTAGCAGCGTTCATCTGCTCTTTGTTATAGGAAGCAAACATGCAAATCTTCTAGGAGCTCTTCTAGGATTCTTGGGGAGTCTCAGTCAGCCAGGAAAAGCACAAAACCAACATTGAGGTTCAAGGGGGAGTCAGGCTTGCCCAGGAACTGGAGGTAAACCATGGTATCATTGCTACAGCTGCAGGTCTGCTGGCCTCCACTTGTGGCTACCCTGGCCCAGCCCCAGCTGAGTTCATCCCTGTCCCTTCAATCGCATTCTGGGAACTTTCTAAAGGAGCGTTTCCCAGATCCTGCTGCCTTTCCTCCTGCCTTGGGACCTCATTGGCTGGGCTCAATCTGAAACCACTGGTGCTCAGGGAAAAGGAGTTGTCCTGGCTACAGAGTTCATCTCAGAGTCCAGGCAAAGCTGGCTTCTGCTGCTTGGAAAGGTCTGATCTGCAGTATTACTGAACTACTGTCTTTTTCCTCTTCCTTCTTCTCTTGGGGCTTTTTTTCTTCCTAGCCTTGTTACTGCTTTGCTTTGTGATTCTTGGTGATGTCAGTTCTGTGCTTAAACGGTTGCTGTGTTGCCCCAACCATTTTGCTGTAGTTTCTCTGCTCCCTTTTCTTCTCTGGCTCAGCAGCACTGTCACACACTCACATGCTAAGGTGGCTGTGATAACCATAGCTCATCATTTGCCTCTTCCTGGTAAATTTGGCCTTGGAACGCAGGCTTTAGCATCAGCAACCCAGTCTTTGCTGGGATTTTGAACAGCACAGGAGACAGGAGGCAGACTGCTTGCTGAAAGTGAAGTTTCTGGCTTGAAAGGGGAGGGACTGCTTTCCCAGGGATGTCTTCCAAGAGATACATGCCCAGTTTGGGCAGATGCAAAGGCAGAGCTGTGTTCAGGTGAGTGTCCTGCAGACAGAAGATCTCATTTTCTGGGGAGGATTTTGCCCTGGGCTATAGGAGGAGGAAACACTGGGGCTATGCCCTGCTCCTGATGGCTGGACAATGCAGTGCTATGATGCCCTTATCATTTTATCTGGTCACTTGAGGTCTGGATCCAGTTCTCATCAGCATAATAGGAAAAACTCCTGTGAATTTCACTGGGAATTTAATCATCTATTTCACTGCTCAACTTTAGCTTTTTTTCGATGAGCTTCTTTTGTGGTAGGAAAAATACGGACTTTTCACCACCTGAAACAACTGCCTGGGAGCTGTTTCTTCCCACCCCAGCTCAAAGCAGAGTAATATTCTGTGGCTACAAGGACATGCTTCTTGCACTTCAAAGTCACTGTGGATAGGGTTTATACTTGTTATTCCACTTAATGTTTCTGACTTTGAAACGATTATGGGGTCTCCTCTGAATGCTTTATGGGGTAACAAAACTCCAGAAGAACATTGCTCTTTCCAGCTGAATAAATAGAAGATATTTTCATAAATCTTCAGACTATTGGAACATCAACAACATTATCCTACATGGATTGTTATGACTTTGTATTTGCAGAGTTGTATGTTGAAGCTTAGACCTGTGCTTTCAGCCTTGTCTTCTACTAAGCTAGAAACTTCAAGTAATCCCACAGAGGGTACTTCAGTTAAATAAACTCTCAGAGCCCTACTTGAAGTTCTCTGTAGTCAGGTAGGGTGAAGATTATGTTGCTTTGATCACCTCCATTTCCTTGACTCGGAACCCCGTTCTTTGACAAGGGATCAATGTCAGGGCTTTACCTCCTTTCTGCTGTTTAAGATCTTAACACGCATGGATGACAGGACAGAAAGTGAAACTATTTTTTGTCCTGCAGGAGTCCTAGTTTTCTGGCCAATGATTTCCCCTCTCCCCCATTATGCCCCAGTACTTTATGAAGTTTCCCCTCTCATGTGTGACATACCAAGTAGCTTACACTTCAGTAGGCAAGCATGCTACCTTAGCAGAACATGCAAACACGTTGTTGTACACGAGTAGCGAGAAAATCTAGAGCTGCAACTGTTCACAGTAACACCCTTCCTCCCCCAAAACTTGTTTCAGAGCACAAACCTACCTCTGCCTCATACCAGAGTGGGAGAGGGATTACCCTGGGCTGCTGACTTGGTATCCACCTTTCAAGCTTTTGGTGCTGGCTGCTCTCAGGAGTGAGCGAGAACTGCTCTGACCTTGTTTGGCAACTTCTATAAACCAAGTAGCATCATGCTGAAATATGGGGACAGAGTAAGAGAAAACACTCCCCACTAAAGAGCTGAGAAAATAGCCTTTAAATGAGTCTTTCACACCTACATCTAAGAAAAAACCTGTGTGATTAGTTGGCCAAGCCCTCTGCTGACTTTTCTTCTGATTCATGAAGCTCTGCTCAGGAAGGGTCAGCTCCCTCTCTATGATGCTTGTCACTCAGAGTGCCACCTTGCTGTCTGACACACATTGGTTACTCTCTGTCTCTAAAGCATGGGCATCAGGTAGATTTCATAAATGTCATAAGCAGAAATTCCATTCTCAGTGGGAATACAGATGTCCTGTGTGACCTTCCACAAGTCAGAGGTGTTTATCCTCTTCAAGGTCCACACCTTGGGCATATAGGCAAGAAACAAAACCCTGGCTCCATATGGCACAGGCAGAACCCAAGGGAGCCCATAAAACTGGCTGGGAAATGGGGACAGACATTTTCAGTGATTTTGAACATGACAATGAAATCAGCTCAGACGGACATTCCTGGCTCATTTGCTGCTCCGTGCAGAAAGGCTCCCCAGCTCTGGGGCAGCTAAGAGCCATCGAACCAGCTCTCTTAGGCGTTTTCACAACTGGGCTATGTTCTTGTTCTCAGCATGGACTTTCATTTCTGCCGCTGTTGTTCTTCAAACCCACAGCTGGGGGAAGTGCCTGTGGAGATGGTGTTTTTCTTTCTAAATCAGCAAGATTTTTTTTTTTTTTTATTCTTCACAGTTTGCAAGTTGTTTGTAGCCAAAACTCACATATCCCTGTTCGATTTCTTTTCCATCTACTTTATTCTTACTCATAAGCTTAAAAAAATTAATTCAGATAATAAAACCAAAGTATTCTGCTTCAGTTCATTATTTGGGCTGAAACACCTTCCCTTATGTTTGGTTGCCCATGGGAAGAGCTGGTAAGTCAGAACCTCTGTGATCTTAGTGACTAGGGAGGCAGAAATGGAAAGAATAAGAAACATGGAACTGCCTTTCAGCTGATACAAATCAGCACAGCTGCCTTGTTTTCAGCAGAGCTTTCCTGCTTTTGCCAGCTTAAGATCCATGTCTGAGTTGTCTCAAGGGTGCTTATGCTGAGCCATTTAGGTAGTAATCCCATGGTAATCTAACTGGACAGTAGCACCTCAGTCTGTGTATAAACATAAGCACTCCTGGGAAAAAAAAGAATTATCTCTGTATTTGCATATTATTCTAACATTCATCAAACACATGTAACTTCATAAGCAGCCCTAATACGCACAACAAAAAACAACTGAGTAAAGATACAAAAATGTGTTGGCATTCTAGAGTGAATAGTTCCTAGTGTACATAGGACCATTTTCAAGTACTTTAGTCAAAGCATAAACCTTGAATAACACAGACGATGGATGATGCATCCATTAATTTTGCTTCCTCTCCATTCATGAATTGTCCAGGAAAAAACAAGTTCATTTACAGCAATCACTGTTACCTCTTAAGAAGGGGGTGGGTCATCAAGCCTTTTCCAGGCAAGGGAAAAACTTGGAAGAGTAAGGAATTAGCTCCTGAAGGGGCCCTCATTGGAAAGCTGAGAGGGAGTGGAAAGCAGAGAGGAGGACAGTGCAAGGTGGGGAAAACAAGGGAATCCTTACATAGATATCTGTTTTTTAAAAATATTTATTTATAGTGTGTAGCATAACTGATCAGACAAATTCAGTGGCATTAAGAACAAAAAAAGATAATTATACTGAATAATACAAATTGACAAAATTAGTTCTGTGGAGTAAAGGAAATCTGTAAATCAAATCCAGAATAGACTGTTAAGTCTATGTAGTAAACAAGAACAGAGGCAGCATATACACGGACAGGGATACCTGAACAAAATTCAGAGAAATTAAATGGAACAGAAGAGTTTCCCCTGAGTCTAATGGACTAAGATTTCATTTTCAGTCTATAATTCTATCATAAATATTTTGGCATGTTCAAAGTGACATAGCAAAGCCAGACACAGAGTGTCAAATCATTAAACCAGGACCCATTTTGTGAAATGATAAAAGCAATGTATTAGGGTCTATCATCTGTGCTCATATACATTACCTACAGTTGTTCTGCACTTGCATTTTGAGACTCTTTTCACAATAAGGTTTAAAAACTTTAAGGGCATTGAATAGACTGGAAATCTTGAAGCACCGTGACATTAATTTCTTTAGCACGATTGTGTTCCCTATGGCCTCAGCTTCTTGTTTCTGAGTTTCTATCAGTAAAAAGTGGAAAATCAAACACATGTAACTTCAGGAATGACAAATCCAATGTTAACACAGAACATGAGTCCAGTCCCACTGTGACAGTCTGTTCCCACTTCTTTCTGTGCTGTGGATATTTATCCCCAGTACCTAGTGTTTATGTTCAGAATTTTTAGGTCTCATCACTTTGGTTGGCCATGACAGTAACGCCCTGGAAGGGCCTTCCACGGCCTGCCTTCCTTCCATACCCCTAACTGTAATGTGATGTAGTTATTTGGTTGTTTACTGTGCTTAGACTTAATCTTCATCTTCAGGATGTTATTCTCTTCCATATTCTTCTCTACTTGCCCAAAATTTGCCTCAACGTTTTATGTTTGAATGTATTTATCTACCTTTTACTCTTCCTTTAAGACCCTAGTTTCACATCAATTTGAAACAACAGGTCTTGTAATTAGATTGGATAACTGCAATCCAAAATTTTTCCCAGGCAAAACTCCAGTAAGATTTAATTGGCTTCAGTGGGAGACTTGTCCGAGTAGGAAGGGCAAGATTTGGCCTCAACAGGACTATAAATTCCAGTTTAAAACTCAGTAGCTGTTCAGAGGCTCACTCCTGTGACAACATCATTCTTCGTGTTTCCTTTCCTGAATTCCTTTCCTAGTCATAGCAGGAAAGATTTCTGGCACCAAAATTAAATGACAATACCCTGGCCATCTCCCAAACCCCTGTTATGTCTTGAAGAAAGCATCGTTATCTCCATTGCTCTCAAAGGGAGCATAAAGCCTCCAAGATGTTGGGTTTCTACAATTTGGTAGGAAAGGCCAGTTCTTTTCATGTAGGCAATAAACAGGCCCTGATAGGCAATGGTGACTCTGCCAAACTCACCAGTTGCTTTAGATGATGTAATAAGTACTTACACTTCCAATAAATCCACGCTGCAGTATTTAAGGTATTCTCCACAGCTACGTAAGGAAGCACACTGCTATACAACAACTACCGAGGGAATTCTGCCTGCTCAGCCCGAGCAGCACTACTGAACTACAACCACAGGTTCAGGAGTCCTATCCTGCCACTGTACGTTTCTCATCCTTCTCAGAAGCTGTAGGCCATACTCCTTTCTTAGTGTAATTCTCTTTGTGGTAAAACCGTAAACATTTGGGGTATTACATGGTCCAAAATATAAGTAAAAAATTAAATACAGCCTAGTTCAACAGACCATATATAGAAATTTTCATACTACCAGCCTCTGTAACAAAGTACTCTTACAGTTTCTTGTAACTGCACAGAAAACACTTCTTTCTTCATATCTGAGATCCCAAACATTTCCCATTCTTTCAAATACTTCAGTCACTGAATTACATCCCCCTTTGCCACGGAAACCTTGAGAAAACAAGCCAGTCACATAGTGCTTCCCGTAGGTCACCAAGTTCCTGCCTGAGCAGCCTTAAGGGGAAAAGAGCCCTTCCGAACCAAAAGCTCTGCACTGAGGCTGTTTTAGCAGTGGTCCCCCTGGTCTCTATCAAGCTACTGGATTTAGTTCACCAGATGATCTCAGCTACTGTAGAATCACATGGAGAGCCTCTCACCTCTGAAACTTATGACACAAATCATTTACAACCTTGTGAGCTAATGCATCTGGAAATGAGACTGGTACCACCCTGTTTAAAAGTCCCAGGCTCTCCTTGGAAAGCCCCGGGACTAAAAGCGCTGCTGCACACTGCACTAGTGTTAGAACAAAAGTGCAAACTTAGGATAGAGGCACTTTTGGTAAGAGGAGCTGATAAAACATCCACTGTTTCTCCACTTCTTACAGCATAAACAACGTATGTGGCCTAAGTCACATACATACACCCAAGTTTGGCTCTAGCCGATGTGATTCCCAATTTTCAAAAAGAGCAGAGATGGAAATACAGGTCCTGATATCCAGTGAATATACCATGCTGACAATGTGACATTCCTTGCTAGCCCCGTGCTCCCCCAGTGCCCAGATACATGCAGTGAACACACAGGAACCACAAACCAGAATTTAGCAGACTCACTCCTGAGAAGACAGTCATCCAATGCTGCTGTGTGAGACAAGCTCACAAGAAGGGAATGGATGAGATTTATTTTTAATCTTCTGGGCTGTAGATGTGTCAGGAGCAGGGACTGTTCAGCAGTTTTGAAGACAAATAAGAACTGCAACAGAACCTGTGAGAAGACCCAATTTTCATTCACTATCTTCCCTCCCCACTGCAACTTCTCTTTTAACACTGGGCCAAAATGACTGAGATGAAAGACATCTGTGAAACCTGGAGCTCAATGGAGTATCGGGGCTGAGTTTTTACAGTGACTTCCTTGACAGGTAAACCTTAGAACACAATATTTGAGCTATCTATCATACAGCATATTTTGGAGAAAGACTGTATTTCTGCAGCAAAGCCAGCTCTTCACAGGCAAGTAATTTGAATTCTTCCATGTTAGCTTCCACTGGCCTCCAGGAAATGAAATCTAACTCACAAAAAATAGCCATTTCGATGAGGTTTTAAACTGAAAAGTAAAGACTAAAATGCTAGTCACTCTACACCACTGTCAAATTTTTCCCACACTGAGTAATTTTGGTTCCTGATGGAGTTCACATTCTACCTACCACAAAACATCTGTGAATTAAACTGCTCGGTGAAATATATCTTATATCAGATTGAAAAACAATGTTAGAATCAATGGGACACTAAATGATCTGATGCTCTTGAGCTTTGACCTTATTGAACACAGTCAGTCAGTGCATCCAAACATCTTTCCAAACACTTAGCAATGATTCAGAAAGTGGGTCATTAACACATTTTGTCATGTTATGCAATTTTTCCCTCTCCCCTCTAAACTGGGCTTTTTTCCAGGTCCAGTAGCCAACAATAAATCAATCACAGTCTCTCATAAGCCTTTTGACTTAAATTCTATCCTGTAGGTTGGGTTAAAAACAGCGGAAATCCCTGCAGGAGGTGAGGCAGGAGGGGGCTAGTGGTGACTGCTGTTTAGGAGATGTTTGCTTGACCCACAGCCATTCTTGTTGCCATTCTTTGCAGGTTCCTCTTCATTATCTGTAACAGAATCTTCCTCCTCTTCATCGCTCCTGTCATCTTTCAAGTCCTAGGGGAGAAGAAAGCACTGTGAGCATACTCTATACTTGCACTACTTACTGTCAGATAAGTTACTGGATTGCTATAAACAGTGCAGACCTTTCTAAAAGGCCTATGGATGCGAGACAAGCAAGTCTTTTATTTTAAAGTGAACTGGGTATCTGGATCTTTGCAATGACTTTGAAAAAATAGCCAATTAATTTCATTAGTCAGGTGCCCCCATTTGTAACCTGCTAAATGAAAAGATGGTGTATAAAAGTTCGAGAACATGAGACATTCTCCCTTCTTGGAAGTTCCCTGTCATGCTCTGAAGACAAAAACTCCTCTCTCTTCCATTTGCCTCAGCAAAAAAAAAAAAAAAAAAAAAGTGCTAAAGAGACCAAATGAAAGGGGAGCTTTAAATACACTAGACAGTATCAAAACTGCCCCCCAGAAACACCCCCTCCCTCCCAAAACAAAGGCTGACATCCAAGGACAGACCAGTTAACAACACTTCACTCTTGCAGAACCTAATGTTCTTTAGACAAAATTTCTTCCATAACCTTGGCCCAGTCATTTGACCTCTTCTTGCTTGTTTCCGCTTTCCCTTGTAAAGTGTTACTAGTAATCCCTGGGTACTGTGGGATTAATTAACAATTGTGAAGTGCAGAGAAGATGAAAAGAATATTGTATAAAAGCTAAATATGATGAATACACTTGCCCAAACATAGGAGTTGAGAGGCTGCCTGCTTCTGACAGGTGTAAACTAAACAGTGAATAGTTGTGCCAGCATCTCCTGGTATTAACTTTCCTTAAAGAGACTTACTGACACTAAAATATTCTTCCCTGCTTGATAGTATATACATCACCTCCACATTTGCAAAGGGGAGGCTGTGTCTATATGGCTATCATATACATCCTGGGTATATCATCCTGCTAAGGGAATTGCCAGGAAGGAGGGGATGGCTGCTCCATTAGCAAGGAGGGGTCAGTGAGACAGTCTGCTCTTATGAAAATCCCTTCCCAGCTCTATAGGAACAGCTTCTAACATTTGGTAATTATGCTTGATCCCCAGACAGTCAAACATGGCACTTACTAATGAATGTTTCCACTGCAGACAAAAGACCTTGTGTCTACCCATTATTCCACAGCAAAGGTTAGGGAGAGGTAAGACAATTCTGTCCTATTTGTCATGGCACATAAAATATACCATTAGTCTCTTATTTCTCAACTCCTACCATAACTCAAGACCCTACAATGTGTTCAGAAGTCTGGTTCAAAGAATTAAGGCTTTGGCATTAAAACCAAACACCTCTATTTCCCTTTCAGGGCAACAAGCTTAAAAGAGCAGCACCTGCCTCCCAGGAAGGATTTTCCATACCAACTGATGACCTGCTCTGCAGACTCGGGGTAGGATGGTCCAGTTAAACACGTTGTAAATCAAGTAAACACTTCCTTCTACCTAAGTGGTGACTGAGTACGGAAATGAGATCAAAGCAGGCACCTAAGAAACTTTTTCCACCTCCAGCAGGTTGCTGTGTGATTAGCAGCCACCACCGGTTTTCTCTTCCAGTTACTTGGAAGGTGCCTGGTAGACCTGATAACACCTCATACCCTCTAGTTCTTGTGTTGGAAGAGATGGGCAATAGTCATTCCCTCTCTAGCATCTCATGATTTAATAGACCACCTCTCACTTAAAACCAGGAGTTTCCCCATAGCTGAGGATCAAAATCTGGGCCCTCACTCTGTGGCTGACAATTTACCCATTAGCACGAGGGTATCCAGTTTGTTAATGGGAATTCCCAAAATTTAACAGCCAGATCATCAGTGGTGTCAATGTTCAAGTATTGAGGACTGCAGGTGTCATGGTGTCTTTTTGTAATGCAGGGGTGTTTCGCCTGCAGGACTGTCTGCAGAGGGAGACCTGAGGCTTCTCTTCATAACAGAGTAAGTTGTCTCCAGAGCTGTGTGCTGGAGCTGGCAGGCATCTTAGCCCTTGCTCAAACAATCTGCTGCCTATACAGTCACACCAGGGACTGCTCCATCATGGATAAATTTGTTCTCCTTGTCACCTGTCTGGACCTCAACTAAACGGGCAGAGACTGCACTTTTTTCCTGCTCCTGCAGTGATGTGCCAAGGTCAGAGATGAGATGCAGAAAGGAGAAACCAGTGTTGTTCCTGTCCATCCTGTATCTTCTCTCAGAATGAACTAACAATTTCACTTTCTTAGCCTGCTGGTCTGATGTCTTGCTTACGCACCAAATTCATACAGAGTAAATAAATGACAGCTCAGTAATAACTCATCCAATTGCAATCTCATATCCCTTTATATATTACACTTCTAGTAAAATGTATAGGACTAGAAAGAAAATTAAAGCCTAAACTTTGTCTCATCAGAAACTAATAAACTTCCTGGAGATTTTCTTTTGCCTTTTCCCTAACACCATACAAAGGGTATCAAAACAAACAAATCTTACTGTAAATACTGTAAAACAAACTTGGCATGCCATCAGTTAGAGAAAAAGAAAGACAGCCTTTCCCACACAAACAATTTATGAGGTTCAGCCTCTTTCAGATCACCTCTCTCGCTCCTGGTAGTTTTGCAATTTGTATTTGCAGTAAAAGACAAATATTGGGGGGGGGGGGCTTGTTACTTTTTTGCTACCAGAAATGTTTCAGAAAAAAAAAATGCAAACTAAGCCTAAGTACTGTCTCTGATGCAGAATCTGCCAGACTCACTGGAAGTACTCTCATCTTCCTGAGCAGTCTCTGGCTGAGGTTGCAAATATGGGGAGTGACGGCGGGGGAGTGCTTTTGTGCTTATTGTGAATAGACTTCAGTCAGTAAAATTCATGGGTGCGTATTTCATTTTGAGTAGCTCATTACAGTCCACAGAAGTTGCTGGTCCTCAAGCATGTGCTTAAGAATAGCTGGCAATCTGCTTTGCTTTGAATGATAGCCTATACGTGACCGATTCCTGTTTCTTATAGGAATGAGCTGGCATTGCCAGCATGGAACTGGAAACTCGGATAGGATTTGCTTCCCAGTTTTAATGCTGTCAAGCTGGATGCTCTGATTAAAGGAACTCTATGTAGTAATTAAAAAACATGGAAATGTTTTTTCCAGCACACTGGAAATCCCTGCATTTATGTCTTACATATTTCAAAGCAGCAGGACTTAAATTTCTTTGTATTCTGAAGCAACCACTGCAAATTTGCTTAATTCTGGGAAAGAATAATGTTAGGATTTCAGAAGTAGTAATCAAGAAAAATGCTGCTAAATCAAACCTAAATTTTTATTGTATTTTTAATCATGAACCTGCTTCCTGTCCAAGTGCCTCTACAAATTCTTGTGTCAGAAGAGTCTGGCCATTTTTTGTCTAACTTGTTTAAGTGACAGAACAGAACTTTAAATAGCAATAGCTTCATCTGTAACTAGAAAAACCAAACAAACCTGTCTTTGCAAACTATTTAACAGACCATTATAAATAAGATATTGTAAGTGAAGTTTGTATCTCTTAACTTTGACCTTCTAAGAATAACAAAAAATGTAACATTTCTAGGATTTTCCTTGCTTTAACACCAAGATGTTTTCTCTGATCGCCTCACATCATGTATTATAGTTGTGTTTTCCAACTCAAAGACTCTGCTCTTACTGTCCCTGAGCAACAACAGATGAATATACTATCAGAAACACAAGAGCTGGCAAACTGTAAATACCGCAACTGAGGCCATCATTAATACTCAATGCTTCAGTTTAATGACATCAACTGCATTTATTATACTTCAGATGGTTTAGGGTAACAGACAAAATAGATGTGTATATTTTATGTTCTGGATGACTAACCAATTTAATCTTTCTAAATGGATGAATGGTTTCAAGGTTTATGAGAAGCAACACTAATGCTATAAAGTCTGCAAGAGAGCCATTTGTAGTGAAGCCAAAGCCACAAACTTTTATAATCTTTTTTCCTTTTGTTTAACCCTTCCACCTGCTGCTCAGTCTGCCTCTTTTAGTTAAATGAACCGTATTTGTTAAGGTAGTTTTGGCTTCTTGCATTTCACTGCTGTTAGAATGTGTATCATTCAAGTCATTAGCACCACATCTTATTATACGAACAGTAAAGGACCTTCCCAGAGACTTCACCAAGGAAAAAGACTCCTTGAAATTAAGAGATAAGCAAACTTCATAGGCCACTTCCCAGCATCTTGTAAGCAGAAAAACACTGGTCAAATCTCCATCTAACAGAGAATTTACTCCTAATTGTGCAAGTCTGTCTCTCAGTAAAGCACTCAGAAATCACTTCCCTCTTGACAAGCTCTTGGCTCTGCACTCTTTCTGCTACAGCTGATGAGAGCATTGGGAGAAGGACACGGCTGTGCTGGAAGACAGATGGAAGTGTGGGTCTCCTGTTCCTATGCGCTGGTGATACCATCTGAAGCTCACTGGAGGAGAAGTGGGACTGGGCGGACATCACCCTTCTCTCCTGCTCCCCTCCACTGGGCACGTGGCATCTTTGTCCATGCACGTGTTGAGGTTGCAATGCAGCCATGGCTTCATGTCTGCTATGCAGTAGTTAAAGCGGAAAGTGTAAAAGCAGAGGGAAAGACAGTGCCAAGCAGTATTAAAAAAAAAAAAAAAAAAAAAGAGGCAAAAATATGTTGTAGCAATGTGGACTGATCCTATGAACAGTGAGGAAGCCTCAGGAACACGCCTTCTGCTTTCTCAGAAAGGGAAGGGCACTTGCTAGCAAACGCATCATCACGTCAGTGTGACTTACTGCAGATTGTTGAGATATCAGAATGTAAGCTATTACTATAATGACATGCTCCGAAACAGAAATAGCCACTGAGGCATCACGGAGAAAAAGAAAAAGAATCTGGCTGAGAGATATCTGAGCAGAAGATGTTTCTGCAGTGAAGTTCAGTTGCTACAACATTTTTATCATGAATCAGCTTCCAATCCAGCTTCTCCCTGACAAAGGCACATACTTTTTAAGAGGCATGCAATAACTTCACTTGGCATTACGAGGGCAATAGTGCAGTGCCTACTTCACAACTTCACGGTGTGAGTTTGGGAGTACAGTGGTGGTGGGATGTTCGTTGGTTTGCTTTTTCAGCTAACCAGCTGAATGAAAGAGAGGAGGATACAGGCTTGCTGTGCCTTACCACAGGCAAAAGTAGCAAGATCAATCCATATCAGTTCAAGCTCCTTCTCACCGGTATAACTGTGTCCGTGTCGGGGATGGGAGGCGTACCAACCCTAACTCATCTGGTGGGATCAACACTGACTCAAGGTTTCTCAGCAGCGCAAGGAGATTTCAATTTTGCCCCTGCCTGGACAAGACTAAAACCAATTAATCTTTTAGGTTAAGCATAATTTACATCTGCGCAGTTAACTGGATTTCTTCTACCAGGTACAGATATATAAAAGCAATTCACAGCTGATTCTGGAATTCCAATTATGTGTTTTCTGATTTGGTGAAATTTAGATTTTTGGATTTTCAAACATTTATTCTTAATCTTCCATTGGAATTTCCTGACTCTTAAACGTATCTTACATTAAAATCAGAATGTCCTAAATCTTATACCTTAATTCTACCTTAAGAAAATTTTCATTTAAATATCTACAAACATATTGACTAGATCTTGATTTTTCAATGTAAAGACAATAAATTCCACAGCACCTGCACATATGGAAACAGCTTGCAGTACAAAGATGAAAGCTATTAGTCAGGTCAGCAACCACTGACTCAAATAAAAGAGATAATAAACAAGAGAGATAATAAAAAGTCAGCCCAAATAGATAGAAGGGGGTACTTTTCTAACAAATAATACTATAAAGTTGATGAATCTCTGAGTTCAACATGTTTAATTCAACATCAATAATTCAACTCAGCTGACATATGACTTAATACGTCTTTACTTTCCTGTGGAGACTAAGCAATATACATTTGGTTTCAAGCAAACTGTTCTATATTTCCAGCCTGGAAGATTTTATTGGAAAATATATTCCCTTTTTCAGCCTATACACACTAGGCAACATAAAAATGCTGATCTTCCATGGAAGATGCGCTGTTGGACTCTGCTTTCTGCAGTTTTTAAATGAAGATGCAGACTTTCTAGATTAATTGTATTGGACATCTTGTGGCCAAAACTCCTCTTATTTAATTTCTCTCTTCTATGTAATACCCATTCCTCAAGCTTTCCACTGGGAGTTTTCAGAGGGAACTCAAAGATGTGTGAAAAACAAATTAAAAGAAAAGTTAGACTAATTCCACAAATATTGAAAAGAATAGTCTCATAAAACTAGATGTTACTGTTAGAACATGTCCCTGATTTTCATTGAAGGAATAAATTTAACCTCAAAAAAAAAAATCACTTGTGTTGTCACTCAGCATAACACACCTGTAACTGGAGCTATAATACCCTGACTGTTCAGAAGAAATAAATCATTGTTTACAGTTAATCAGGTACTCTGTGGTTTCAATAAAGTCTGCTAGCTCTGTTATTGAAATCCACTAACTAAACCTTGCACTCAAGTGTATGTGGCTTTATGATAATGTCAAAAGCCCAGGAGGTACGGAGTGAGTCATAATGTCCCACTGCTTTTTGAATTATTCCAATTTTAAATCCACAGTTGGCAAAGAAACAAAGAACAATATAATAGGCATTTGATGCTGTTCTCTATAGTGAACTTTTTTTTACCCTAGGACAGAACTTGCATTAAGCCAAGGAGTTCAGTGGTATGAACTTTTATCAGAACATGCACTTTTATTCCTTATAAATGCTTTTTTAGCTACAAAACAGCTGATCAGACACTCGCACTTTTCTCAGTGAGGTATGATACCACACTTAAGATGAATGTTTTGAAACAACACAGCTGCTAAAGAATATTCTTACGGAAGCCTTATAGCACTATTAAACTAACCTGAAACCACAAAGTATACAACCATGTAAGTGATAGGCACTTCTAATGTGTCCATTAAGGTGCTCATTTCTCTATTTTCATTGTTAGGAGGCATTCCATTCCTTTTGTGATGTATCTAAAGGCTATCTCCATACTTAAACATTATCAATTCAATTTTCAAGTCACATACCTAACAAGTAATGTGATGTGACCGTCAAATGAAAAGACAATACCTAAAATAATTTCAATACAGTATTTCTAAATACCCTGATATCGAGGCTGGGTATAGAATACTTTAAGTAGTACCTAAAGAACAAAGTATCTTAAACAGCGTTAGAAGTCCCCGAGACTCGTGTGCTTAAGTCACTTCGTTGGGGATTTACTTCACTGAAGTTCAGCATTCTAAAAGTCAGGTATCTACTCAGAGATTTTTCTGGGATAGCTCTATAACCAACAGAAAGAGACACAGGTCTCCCCAGAGGGTGACCTGCCCCACCACTGCTGGGGTGACAACACTGGACACAGTGAATTGCTCACTGGAGACACCACACTTCCTCTACTGGTTACAGAGGGATCCTTGAACTTGAGCTAGGCACAGCTTAAGTTACACAAGACAAATCCTACCCTCTCATGCTTTACACCCGTCCCTGCCTGATTAGACTGATAGGCTGATCAGGTTGGTTTGTTTGCTTTCTGATGATATGAACTCTGCAGTGTGCTGTGCCTGGTCAAAAGTTATTAGAATTGTGTTACGGAGGAGAGACTGCTCCTTTTAAGATTTCCTCCCTTCTTTGCAAGTAATAAGGATTATGGAGCACTCCTAGGTCTTCCAAGGGAAACATATTTTCTTTAAATACAAGATAGGACAATTTCCTTTCTCAATTGATATTAATTTATCATTAACTAGCTTTATTTCAAGCTTTTTTTTTTTTAATCGATTCAGCAGATTGCAGTACTGTGAACCCCTCTCAAGCATGAGAATTACTCACCTCATAACAAAGTCACAATTCAAACCTCAGCAGCATGTATTAAAAATAGTAAGTGAAGGCATCAAAAGTTCTGTAGAAGGCCTAGAGTTTGCTCTGTGAATTTATTGTTGGCAATTGAAAAAATAAATACATATGCACACTATTTTATATATATATATAGTTTTTATATAGGTGCATTTATATAAAACTAGCAACAAATGGAACATTTCATAAATAACCTGCTAGAAGATTAAAAGATATGAGCAGTTAACAAGGGAAGCCAGAAAAACTGTCAGCAAATGCCCTTTTGTGAACAGCAAGGTAAATTAATTAATTTTAAAGCAAAAAACTTTACCAACATTTGTCTTTTATCTGAATTAGGAACTTTCACATAAAAAGAGTCATTTAGATCAGGAATGTACTAAAAGCCGAGTTTTCTTGTGCCAGACATACAGGCAGAGAGAGGGGCGGCGGTGCTTGCTTGGCCAGATCCATTGCTGGTGAAAACTAACACAATCCCATTGACTTCAAGTCGAGCCATGCTCATTTATACCAGCTGAGAACCTGGCCCTGTATCAACACTGCAGACTTCTGCTGAACCAGCCAGGGCAGGAAGCTTTGCTTTCAGAATTACATATAGTTTTGATTTTCTATTCTTAGGGACAGCGGTCATCTGCAGCTCCTACTGAAGTCAAACTCAGCAACTCTGGAAACAGTAGACTTTTACTGCGGCACATAAGAGACCTGCACAGCCCTGTTTATGGCACAGCCAATGTAAGAGAGGCAAAGGGAGCATCCACACACCCAATTTGTTGGACTACGGCCGGAGGACTGAGTCTGCTCTTGCATAGTCTTCTGTGTGCATAACAGGGCTGTGGAAGGGTACTTCGTCCTCATGCTCCCACCCCAGCATACCTTCACAAGCCCATCTATTCCAATCAAATGCTCAGAAATTATTTTCTTCAGTTTCTCATTAGTTCATTCCTCCGCAATGGTCATAACAGTCCTTAACTTAAGTTTTCTAAGCTTTACCTGATTTTTATATAATATTCATGTGAAAGGTGTTGTGGAATTATGGGCATTCTAAACAGAGTTTATTTTAAAGAAAAAAATTTTTAAAAGTATCAAAATTCCAGCAAAGAACATTGTTGCTGTTTTGAAATCTGAGAAGTATATTTGAGCATATAGTATAGCATACCTGCCTGCAAGTCATTGCTCAGCTGCTGACCCCTTTCATAATCTGACGTAAAAAGTAAAGATTTAAATAGCAATCTGCCTTTTAACTCACAGTGCCAGGAAAATGAACTGGTTGAGGCAAAGGAGACCAGACAGCGCTCTTGGATTGGCACGTAACATTTGTGCAGTGGAGAAGAACTGGTGGCTTTTCCTCTTTCACAGACTCTGCTGGGCTACACACTTTGACAATATACATTACCAAGGTCAGCCTTGACTTCAGATCCCCAGTAAGGGTACGACTCCAGAGCTCCCCAACATGCATACAGCAGCTTTCTCCTTTTTGCCTCTCATTGTAAATACCAGCCAGCAAACCTCGTACTCTCTTATGCTTTCTTCTGCCTGCCTCCCACCCCTCCTCCCTCAGATGAATTTGGCAGCATAAAGTGAGACATGTAGCCAGGCTTTGGGTTTAACTAGATTGCCATAGCAGAATGGGAAATATGCAGATGAAAGGAAGTCATAACAGGAAATAATTTCCCTTTACTAGGGCATGAGCCTTCATGCTGCTGACCTGGCTGGCTAGCTCCCATCTTCAGGCTATTATAAAGCTCATGTCCCAAAGGCAATAATTTGAATCAACTGGGAAGGTTCCCAGATAGACTGGGTTTCATCTCTAAGAGGGAAAACTTTCATTTGTCCTATTTTGCTCCCCTAATAAGCTATCCTCATGAGAAAATCCGCTATAAATATTTATCTGTTGAGAACCAACAAATTCAACTTCTCCATAGCCCATTTTCCTTTAAAATGGGGAAAAGGCAACCCCCACTAATGTAGTTCAATCTGTCTTGTGTTCATGCTAAACCTTCACTCAGAGAACTCAAACTCCAAAGCGGTACGTCAGCATGTGCTGGCCCTTCCCAGCCTAGAAAGTAACCACAAAATCTCCAGCAAAAGCTTTTCCACAATTTCCCTGTCCCACAGAGTCATGAAATTGTAACTAATGAGATTATCATTATCCTCTAAAATATATAACTGCTTTTAAAATGACTACTTGCAATTAAGGCAAGCACACCTCTCGGTCCAATTTATCAGCATCCTGATAGCCTTTGGTGCAGTACGGGCTTAACAAAACACGTAAGTAAAAGAAAACAAAACTTAATGTGCCGCTAGTTTAGGAAACCAAACCCTGTCCTCTGTTTAACTCCTGTAGGATGACATTTTTCTGAAATGAATGACTTCTCACTGAATGTGTTAATTCTCATTAAATTTCATTTTCTGATTATAAATGTCCTGAAAATAGATTTTTTTTTTACTGCTTCAGAAAGAAGAAAAAAAAATCAGCTAAAAGTCTGACTTTTTAGGAGTCCAATAAAATGCTGTGCATGCCAAAACTGAATATACATTTCATTTCATGCTTCATTTTCACATCCCAGTAATTGCACGGTGTATGGAAGCGTAGCACTGTTGTGCATGATCAGGGTCATGTGATGACCCTTCGCAGCTCAAAAGTCAGAGTTTATTAGCTGGGAACAGACTCAGCTCACCTATGGTGTGTCTAGCGCACACTGAACAGCACACAGCTCAAGCACGTGAACACTGGATGCAATTCCATTTGCCACAAAAGACATTTAAAATGTAATCTCTTTAAAGGCCATTCTACTTTCATGTTACATAGAGCTTTTTTCCTCTCTAGTTTTAAAAATAAGATTTCTGTTTAGGATTAAATATCTCAAGTTATTGCACAGTTCACTGAGAAAGTCAGTGCTGCCTCAGCTGTCAGAACAGCTAAGTGTTCGCAGCCACAGCGCTCCTGGGTGAACAGAGGCTGAAGAGTGACTCTCGTTTAATAAAGGTAAAACAGTAGATTTTAACCACTGTGGATCCATGGTCTAATTCTGAAGGATGTAGATCTGATTGTAACTAAGGAAAGCAAAGCAAGTGCTAGGAGCTTAAATTTGTCATACAGAAGTATTTACTTCCATGGAGAAGTGTTTAAGGACCTGCAAACCAAAAAAACCCCATTGCTTTAAACAATGTGCTGTGGGCCTGTGTTTCATGAACAGGAAAATTCTCACCCAAGTTCAGCACTGAAATTCCATACTCCCAGGACCCATGTGGTTATAAAATAAATATAAGATTCAAAAGAATTACTAAAAATAAAAGTTCTGTTTGATGCAACCGGATCAAGCACAAAAAAGTGAGAGGAAAAATAATAAAAGGATCCCAGGGAAGGAAAGGTCTGCAGAAGCTGAGGCAAGTCTGAATAGCCGCAGACTAAACTCAGCTAAAGGCATCTGTCAGGAGCAGGTAGTATGGCCTCTGGGAACTGTATAACTTAATTTAAAAACTTACACAAAGGGTTATAGCAAGTCTCTAAAGAGATAAATTCACAACAAGAAAGATAGGAAGTAACATAGGCCAGCACCTCTGCAGGTGTAAAGAATCATTATTCCTCAATATAAGTAGTGAGGGCATATTTTAAAAGAGCATATTATGTCTGTGTTCCAAAGGACTTTCAGGCCTTGCCTACACATTAATACTGAAACGTATCAAGTATTCTAGTCCACGGGCACACTTTCAGGGATACAGTTTTAATAGTGTATCTTCTTTTGATACAGAAAAGGGAGTAACTGATTTAAGGAGTCTTTATATGGCTAACCACTTTTCATGGCAAGGACTCTAATGGCATCCCACTATCAGTATATGAGAAAGAATGAAGGAAAGAAAGTTAACTCAAACTGGCAGAGATTTCTCAGTACAAGAGCAATCCTCTAACAGAACAAAATGCTAAAGTAGGAGAACGATTGCTGGAAACGGAAGTATCATAACAAGTATTTCACAGCTCTCATTTCAACCCCAAAATAGTATTTTCTTACTGTTTTCAGCTACCCCTACTCTGTCATTAGTCATTCTTTGAACAGTAACTCTCACTGTTCCCTTGAGAATTTGGGCCAAATAAGGAATGAACAAACCATGGACAAGGATACGCCCAACCAAATTCTTTAAAAAGCCTGCCTGCTGAGTACAAAATACCAAAGGAACATTGAAGATACATGGGTGGCACTGGCTAATTTTTTTAAAGAGTGACAAGTCCAAAAGCCTGCTTTATAGCGTTGCAGGGTCTTTTTTGCTTCAGAAAGAGAAAAGAACCACGGTGAATCAAATAAAACTGCAGCTGATGACTCTTAAATAATAGTGACCACTAGTAAGAAGCTCTTTGCCTTAGTTGAAGGCAGTCTGACGATGACAAAACAATTAAAAGAGAAAGAAAACATATTCCTAGTCACATTACAGTCCGCTAAAAACCTGCCATTACCCTCTGCCATTGATGGACTTTGCATCAGCCCTGAAGTATCTGAGTCATGTGGACATCATGCCCATTTCCTACAACTTACACATATTTTTCAAGGTTTAAAGCAATGTAGTCTCAAAACCTTAACTCAGTGTGTAATGGTTTTAACATATATTTTACATCTTAATTTGCCATAATAATGTGGCTATAAGCTGCTGTCATTCGCTCCCTTTTTCTGACCTTGGAAATAAAATGTTTAATCTCCATGGGATTTTCCTGGCGAGATATTTTAAATCAGTGCATATGTACATACTTCTCTATATGTTTTTTCAATTTTCCTAAAATATTCTCATATGTGCAGACATGATGACTAGACATGTTTCAGTGGCGCTTGAAACTTGATACAAGTGGGTAATTTAACCATGTAATTGAACAATATTACAGAAACACACGGAGTTTCCTAGCAACAAAAGGCCTTGGACATCAAGATGGCAGCCAGCAGCTAACGTTGCAATTGCCTGACCTAACTTGAAAAGAAATTACACTGAAGAATGTCCTTCTTCCTCTCACAGCAGAGCTGATCTAAGATACATGGCTACAGGTCTGACCTTGAAGGGCTTTTCTTACATGCATATGCCTTACTCATATACAGGGTCACAAAAGGTCTCATGAGAAAGGACATTTGGGTTCCTTTTTGGGCATTTTTGTATTTTCCAGAAGTAAGAGCAATCTTTGATTTGAAAAATGTAATACTCCCGTCCCCTCAAGTTTTCACCCATAGAAAAAAAAAAAAGCTTCTTAGTGCAAAGTAGCTGGGTACAGCTTAGCTTGTCGATGCAGAACTCCCCTTGACAGGGCATTTCTGGAGGTCTGGGCCAGGGGAAAGATGGCACAAGTCCTGTGAGCCTGGAGACCAGCACTGCTCCGTGCTACCAGCTGCAGTGCCAGGGACTCCCATGCCTGAGAAAATAGGACACAGAGGGACAGAGCAAAATCATCTCCTCCCTTCTTTCCTTTTTCCTCACTTTTATTAATCTCTGGCTGCAGTATTTGGAAGGAAGGAAATTGCAAGATTTTTAGTCCAAGTTCTTTTTTGCTGAAGCAAGTCAGTCGGCTGAGCAGTTATCCCAGGGGACTGAGGATAACTGTCCCCTTTATTAGTGCAGAGGTGAGGTGACATCTGAGATGAAGAGCTTCTGACCAGCCAGTCTCAGACAAAAGCCATCTCTTCCTGAGGGGCAAGAGTAAAGCACAGAAGAAGCTACCAACAAACGAGGCTGCAGTACTCGATGTAACTTCTGTATTAACTCCTGCCTTGAACAAAGCCTTCTGCCACAGTCTGAAGATAAGAGTATTGAATCGAGATACACAGCTCTAAACAAGATGTGACACAGCTCTGTGTGACCCTTTGAATAAGAGCAAAGGGGACTCAGTGGGTACATGACATCCTGGAGACTTGGGCCCTCCTGTTTACATTCCCCACTGAGTCCCACCTTTCACGTCTGACCCAGACAAGTCCTTTAACCTGTCCTTTGACAAGGGACAACAGCACTTCCCACTGAGAATAAATACATTCAAGCCCATTGACTTTTAGACAGTGCGATGACATGGTCCAGAAGGATACAATCAGGGGAGATACCTGCACCTGGACAGATGCTAGGAGCTGTTAACTGCTGCATTATAGTGGTTTTCACTGGTGACCCAACAACCCAGGGTGGCTCAAGGCACAGAAGGCACTGAAAAAATTCCTTACACCCTTGCTATGCTCAGAGCTTCCTACAGTTAAACAACAACATCAGTCCCTATTCCCAGTTACATCATGACTTCATTTTTCCATCTGAAGTAGCTAACTGTTGCTTCAAGAAAAATGTCAAAAATTGCCTGTTTTCTGAATGAAGACTTAAAAGTCTTGGGCAAAGAAACAAAACCCTTCTAATACAAGGATGATGGTTTACTGGTATTTCACTAAAATAGCAACAGCTCTTTGTGTGGAGTATGCCTATAACAAATATGTTGGTATAAAAATGCTGCCTTGCAAACACCATTCTTTTCAACGTTGCCTTTACAGCTTTGGAGGCACTGGCTGCTTTCACAGCCAAGTTTGCCACTGCTATGGAAAACAGGCTGCACATGCAAGCCAGCTGAAGTCATACAGACTGAAAAGGGCTAGGGCTGCTGCTGCTGCTACCACTGTAAAAATGTTATTTGGAAACCGTCTTCTCGGAGAGCTGTATAAGGAATCAAAAAATCCATGGTAGGGATGCAGGCTTGATGCTCTCCCATTTTTTAGCAATGACTAATACAAAAAAAGCTCTAATCTCAGAATAAAACATTTCTGCCACTTACAAAGGCATATAAGCAGGCAAGACAGAATGGCCTTATATAGCTGGCCTAGCAATGTCCTCTTCACCACTGTATCTGAAGACCTGCTTGCATTGTACTCTCATAACCTCAACCAATGCGGATGGAGAACTATGCCAAAGCCTTTCTCTTCCTCAGCTGCAAGGCAGAGGGATGTCCCTCTTGATTTCACCAGAGGAGTTGTGTCAGAACAGCAGAGACCAGCCAAATTCAAAAAAGAAAACAAGAAGTAAAACACTTCAACACTCAATAAGCCAGGCCAGAAAAAATTTTGTAATTAATCTAACAGAGGTAAGTGGCATGCAAGAAATATAAGCTTTTCAGTGTTTAAGGGAACATAGAAGCATGTTTTCGAAGCAGAACAACGCAAGCCATTTCTTCCACAGATTTGTCTCTTATGTACAGCTGTTTGCCATCTAACAAGGGTTGAGTTTGTAACTGCAGTTTTCTTCTAGGAAAAACATTGGGTCTTCCTATGACATACAGCTGTCTATTTGCATAAGATCTGAAGGAATCCAATAATTATAGGATGGTTTCTGTTATCAGTCAAACAACAATTAAATACAGGTAGAAAGGATCACAGCATTAACTGCCTCAGATAAAAGGACAGAGTCAGCTCAATTAAGTTTTTGCACCTTGACCCTTAAAAGAAATACTCTTTTTCAATAGCACTTTAATTTCACCTTAACCAGCAAAATATACCTGTCAATGCTTACGCCAAGTCTTAAGAGACATTCTCCAAAGTCCTCTTCGAAATGCTTTTTGCTGAATGTTTTATCTCCATGGCATCATGCAGCATACTTCATGACAAGAGACTTTGTGAAAATGTTACTACGTCAGGCAATCAAACAAGACCTAAATGGCAGCAAAGTTTTCTTTATAGCTTTTTCCCACATGAGTTTTCTCTACAAGGTAAAAGCAGATTATGGCAGCACCAGACTTGCACTGTTTTTCTACTCCAGTCGAATATGACAGTATTTCACCATGTCATAATACCATACCAGATCAGCTTCACATGGTTTTCTTAATCCAAAACTAGTGTTCAGGTTAGGCTGACCTCAGATTTACACAAACCTGAAGAACTTTGACTACAAGTTTTCTGCAGTATTGAAAGATCTCATCACTCACCTCTCCTCTCCTTTTTTGCAATGTTCCTACAAAGTCCAGTGAGAAAAGATTGCTTTCACTCGGAACACAGGAATTTCTAAAGAGTTCTGCACCATCTTAGGGCTTCAGTTTTGGGGAGAGCTCATTTCTCATTTACTGTCAGAGCAAAACATCAGACACAGACAAAAAAGGGTTCTAGGTGAAGTTCTGATATTCTGATCTATGACCTTAGGTGTGACAACGAGAGGTAGAAAGCACATTTGAACATTTCTGTACTTTGTAGATCCCTATAAAAAATGCTGACATGAAAGTTCAGGAAAACAGTAAGAAATTCTGAGTAAATATATTGGAGGTATTAGCATCTGTTTGATACTTCACATATCTTTCTGCAGAAGCAAAATTGCTTACCTTTAAGAAAATGAACCTTCTCAAAATCTTGAAAATTAAGTAACCCCAATATAAATGCAAGCCTTGAAGAATCAATAGCTGTCCATTGAATAAAAAGTATGCTATGACAGGAGTCGTGGAGTAGTACGTAGGCTGATACAATGTGGCACGAAGTATCCTAAAAAATAAAGGACACTGTTATGGTACAAGATTTCTTCTTTATGCTATTTACAACTATTTCTGATTTCACGTTCCAAACTAATTAATTATTTCCACAAAATATTAAAAAGCTCTGCAAAGATGACATTAATCAGCAAGCCCTGTCTTAACTAGATTATGCATCTCTATTGAAATATAGACTTCAGAGGATGAGAAATTTGAGTCTTGCATGAAAGTATTCTAAATAAGGTTAGGAAAAAATCCCATTTTTTAAAATCTTGAGCTCTGTGTGATGTAGATACTATGCAACTCAGAGCTTGTTTATGCCATTTTTTAAAATGCAAATTATTTCTAATCTGAAATCCACACTCCACGGAAAATCCTACGGGCTTTGCAAAAGGACTTTTTGTTAACTAACACATTTCATCCATCTTTAGAATTCACAATTTCTATATTATTTGAGGCTTTTTGAGTCTCTTTAATCTCATCATGTTTTGCTTCCAAACTCAAGAACTTGAAACTCAGTGAAGTAAAATGATTGGAGATCACTTGTATAGTTAATAAAAAAATAACAATAAAGTAAAAGACATCAGCATTTCTGAAAGAAAATATTACAGGAAATTAAAACCTTGTGTTGATCAATGTTCAGAACTATTAATTTAACCAGCTTGAGTCTCTCAGGGTTTGTCCACATGCAGGGAGGGGTATGAAGGCAAACTAGAGCAAGTCAACGAAATGTGAATGTGAAACACATTAAACGCTTTTTAAAAGCTAAACGTGTTAAGCATTAAGCACACTAAGCACCCGTGTGGATACTCCAAAGGAGATTAAATCATAGCACTCCAAAGTCATGCGAGTATTTAGCAAGTTATGATTTATTTGCATTGACTTCATAAATTAATTGGTTCACCTTAACTTTTCTGAATGGCCCTCACGGTGAGGCATTACCAAAGAACTAGGTAGCAGAAAGGTGACTCTACAAAAAATTAACTACGATCGTATAGGAATTACACTGTACTCTAACTTTGCAGCTACAGCAGGAGGGATGGAATGAAAGGGGAAATGATTTCTCCTAGTTAAGTAGTTCAATCCCCTTGAAAATGCAGGACCTCATAGCATTTAACTACAACTTATGAAAATAAGTTAAATAATACATAAAAACCTTTATTTAGGTTAGCATATTTTCAAGAGGCTCATTTTAAAACTATTTTTACTTAAATCTTTAAAGAAAATGACAGTTTTTGTCAACTCTTCTCGCTGGCCTTCAGTAGCCAACTATAATGAAAGTTCTGCTTCTGCTCTTTAAAGTACAATCCATTTCTTTCCTTTTCCCATCACAACCAATACCAACCTCTCAGTGGAAACGGGAATGAAATAAAAGCCTGTGACTACATTAAATATTGCTTACCAGAAGGGGAACAGGATGATTCTTGTGATGAAGAATGCGATAGAAAAGATGATAAAGAGCATATTGCAGGTTTTCTCCCAGCGAGCATAATTAAACATTTTGGCTGCCTGCATTGAATAAAAACCATCAGACATATTACCAATATTCTCTGAAATAAGTTCCTTTCTGCTTTTCCATAAACAAGGACTCATCTTCCACCTAAGCAGGAAGAAAATTTCCTCCCTGTTTGACATGTAAAGCAATCGTTTTACTGATACCTAATAAAGCAGCATCAAAACAGATTCTTTGTTTATATTTCTCCTTTCATCTTAAAGGAAAGGACTTTGTATCAAAGAACAGCTAAAGAACAGCTCTCCAATCAGAATATAAAAGTGTCATGAAAACACAAAATGCTTTTGAAAACAGAGGTAATCCCTCATTCCTGTACCAGATTCAGAACGGGTTGAAATCAAAGAGAAGCTGCTGGCCACATCTGCATGCTCAGGAACAGCAGTGACCCCTTATACACAGGCATTCTGGTGCCTGCATGTTACTGACCCTTCTCTGCCTAATTCAGCTTCTGTTTTCTCCTTTTTGAGAGCTGGAGTTGGTCTTGATCCCACTAATAAAGATTATAATTACTTCTCCTCCCCTAGCTGAACTGTACAACTCTCCACGCTTCGTTTAGGAGTCACCCTGGGCACTGTTGAATGAAACAGCTGTTCTCAAGTGTGAACAAAGCTTCAGGTGCCAAGCCTAAGTTTTAAACAGCAGTTTGATGAACTTCTGAGTGGCAGGGCTGAATTAAGTTATTCTCGTACCCAACTTCAGTTTCCATCCAAGTGCTATCCTACCAGTTGTCAGTTCAACTGTTTATAAGGCCACACAGTTAATTGGACCACAAAGCAGTTCAGGATTAGAAGTAACCCAGCAAAAACCTGTATGTATGCGTTTAATCTGGACCAATCCCAACTGCATGACCCCACAATTAGTTGTTCCAATACAACGGTTAAAGTGTCAGGAGCAGAAATGAACAGTGACAGACAACAGCCTACAAGGGCTACTTACACTGGCACTGCCACCAAAAGAGGTGATGAAACTATGCTCTCAGTCTTGGTGTTATAAAACCAGGATAACGCCACTGAAGGACACACAGTGTACATTTGTCTTCCAAGAAACCCAGCAGCAAGTCTCTATGACCACAGTGCTGTGTGCAGAATAGGACACTTCTTAATCTTAAACATTTCTAAACATTGATACTTAGTTCAGGGAAGGGACTTCCTCTTCAGTCCAGGGGAAGAAACTTTTCTTCTGCCGGTAGATACCTGTGATATCTTGTTAGGGACAGCTTGAATGTCTCCAGCCAGAAGTGTATAATGTGGGTGTACTCCTTAGGTCAACACAGGGGTGTGAATGCTGACAAAATTAAGCCAGTCTGGAGAAGTAGCCAAAATTTTGGCTGCTAAATTTGCTTGAGAATTGGTATCATGACAAGCTGTTCACAGGCTAGCCAACTTGGTCTAATTTTAACAGTGAAACAAGAATAATCCAGGGAGGCAGCTGTATTTCCAGTCCCTGTTCTGTACTGAAGAACTTCTCTTCTGCTCTTTTCTCATGATTGATTCTGTAACAAAGTATCACCTTAAGTTATCTAGAAGCTCTTTTTAATCTTACAATTTATGACTCTGTGAAGCCGTGTCTCTGTGGGGATAGGAAGGGATTGTATGAAACTTGTGGCAAAAATGTCACTGAACATAACCTGGGCAACAACCAAAAAAAACCTCTGCCAACCAACACCCCGTTTCCGCCCCCCCCCCCCAAAAAAAAAGATGGAGGGCAAGGTTACCTCGAGCCAGAAATCTGCAGTATCATGCACAAACATCACCAGTGTTCCAAGACGCACGTAATTGCCACACCAAGAGCCGCTCATCAACCCAATGGCTGCCAAGTGATGAACGACATGAGCCAGAAAATCCTGTGAAGGAGAGAAGAAAAAAGGTAGAACCAAGCAAATACAGGAGAGCACGGATGCATGCAGGTGTGCCAGGGATAGACTGATGCTGCCCTCATGTGGCTGCACCAAATCCAGTTATCAGGACAGTGCTTTTCCTTAGAAAACTTTTCCCCCTCCCTCGCAGAAACGGAGGTTCTAACTACAAACAAATATGACGACCACTTGCCTTCCTTTTGTTGTCAATCCCAAGTGTAAATAAGAGAGACCAGTAAAAACTAATCTCAGCCATGTAGTACCAATATTGGGATGGCAGCAGAGTCTGTAACGAAGAAAACTACAGTTAACTCGGAGAACAGCAAAAAGTGAATGCCAAGTGAAATTACTTCTTTTTTCCTTTCCTCACTTTTGGTCCTCTGCTGAGTCTTGCTTAAAAAATTAAACTAAACTAAATCCCTGTTCTGGGCTTCATTAAGAAGGATGTTCTGGAAGCCAAATATTTTAACCTTTACTCAGACCAAACTCTCAGTTTCTGCAGTTCCTCCCCCACCTCTGAATTTTAGCATGCTTTTTTCTATGTTTTTGTCGGAGAACTACACGCAGACCGCTTCTGCATTTAATTACAAACAACTGCAAATAAACGAAGCCCTCCATTTTGGTGAACAATTAACATTTTAAACATTCACACATCCCATGACTAAAGCATCAGCTATTTATGCTAAAATCCTATGCATCTGCTTAGGGCTAGATGCTGAGCTTGGCTGCTCCCTTGGTTCAATACGCTTCCCAGGTGGCAGGAAGTAGGCTTGGTTATCAGGTCCCAGGAGTACGAGAAGCTGGGAAAACTCAGCTGGGAGGCAGGATTCTTTTTATTCTTGGCCCCTGACTAGGACAGGAATAAAAGCAGTGTGATGGGCCACAGATTTATAAAAATAGGAGGGAGGGGCACATAAGAACCTCTGGCAGGTGGGCAAGAAGGCAGTTTGCTTGGAGTCATCTGTTATGGGACTGTTAGTAAAATATTTCAAGAAGAAACAAGAGCCTTGGGAACAACCAGAGCATTGAGCAGAGATCCAGAGAGCAGGGATACACATTATGCCAAACCAAATCACTGCAGCACTCCCTCCACCTGCCCTACTGAGCAATAAGGCCTAGCAGGCACACAGCACCAGGGCTGTTCAGCATAACCCTCTGCATAATGCTATTCTGCAGTGCCTTGAAGTGTCGTGAGGCCTGGTGCAAGCTTAGGGGTTCTGCACTGAACCCTGTAACACAGATGGCATCTACTGTGCACAACTGGGAGCCTGGGGTGAGTGGAAATAACAGTGGTCTGGCTGGAGGGCAGAGTTGCAGCACAAGCAGATCACAGATAAGTCCTGCAACAGTCAGCAGGAGGTACCGAGGAAGAGCAAATGGATTTGGTGCCCCACCTCTCTAGGTGGTGCCCACTGGGAAGCGCTTCTGTGGATTACCCCTTTCAATAGGGAAATACCTGGAATGCCTCGAGGCCAGTGGCCCAATGCCAAAAAGCTCACCTGAAATGGATAGCCAACCCACGACTGCCATATGTCATAAAACCAAGGTTTCTGGGGAAGACAGATGATTCAGAGACTGATCAGCTGAGCAACAAGTCATCTTAACTCAAAATCTTCAATACTTAAAATTTCTCTAGTGCAGCTGGTGAAGAACCTATAGTCTTGATAACTGTTCTCCACCAATTTCTAAAGGGTTCTTACATCTCAGATTTATTATATTGGTCCCAGCTTTTTGGCTTCTTTGTCAGGACACCTGAAACATTCCAGGTCATCATTTCATCATCCAAAGCAGTGGGTGTGTGTTTTATTACTGCAATTACTCAAGATATGTTGCCACAGTGATTAGATTTTGCTGTGTTTACCAGCCACACACACCAGTGGTTCATAATGATAAACAGTGTTTGGGGAGAAGAGCCAGAAGAACATACACGCACTGAGAACTGTTCTGCTGCTCAGGAGAAGCATTAACGATATCCCAGGGAGTGCTCACATAGTAACAAGCAGCACTCTTTCTGTTATTCCCAACTTCTGACTCAGGAGCGACACCTCAATAAATAGCCCTGAAATACACCATTGTTGTGACCCCCAAAAGTGCTGCCAGAAAAGGTTTATGGCCTCCTTTGAGAAAAGCATAGCCATGTGATGCATTTGTAGGTGTTAACAAGGCATGTTGTAAAACCATTTGTGTGACTTCTTAAAACTTGCCTTAAAAATACTGATTACTCATAAATTACTTTATCATAGAAGTTCAAAAGATAATTTAAAAATTAAGTAAAACCTCAGCGCATATTGCAGCCTATCATCTAGATTACACACAAAGATCTGAACCCAAAGAGCCACTGAAACTAGTGAGGCTTTCAAGGGGCTTCAAGAAGATCTAGAAACCAGTCCTCACTTTGTTAAAAATATGAGAATATCAATCCTTCGAAAAATTAACTTACATCATACAGAAATATAAATCCAGCAATGGAGGATGTAAGATAGAATGAAAATCGCCAGCTGTAAAATTAAAATGAAAAAATAAGAACAAAGCATTACATTTTTTATAGATATTGTCCAGAGCCAGAATTACTGCAAATCATTGTATATCACAATCTTCATGTAAACATGTGCTCATACTCTACATTAAGGGTTGTCACATATTAACTATATCTGAATTATTAATATTTAAATACTTAAGCTTGGACTAATTGCTAAAGTAGTAAGTTATTGTACATTATCACAAACACAGATATCTTGATCGTGATTATAGCAGTAATTTTCCGGCCAGGTATGAGCTGATCAAGAGAATGGTCACAGCAAATGTAATAAATTCCCTAAAAATTAATGTTTGATAACACCAACCTTTCCTGCTACATCAATCCCTCTAGAATATTCACACTGGACTAAGAACATCTCACAGTTCCCTGACTCCAGAAGGTCTTTCAGCCATGTGGCACATACTTTCCAATCTGATCAAACACTGTCAATGCTGTGAGCACCAACAGTGACTTGTTTCAATTGCTGGGTTAATTTCTTTTTATCTCTCAACACCGACTACTGAAAACAGGGGAGCCCTATGGAACTTTAGAACAACTACTGGATTAGTTTATGTCTTACTACAGAGGTCTGAATTAACTATAAACCTCAATCTTTGACTAGGTTTGCCAGCATTTAGCCTGATGTAAGCTTTTTGCGGCTTAAATGGATATCCATCAAGGCAGGTAAAATTTTCAGGTTTTCACTACCGATCTGCTAAGTCAGCAAAAGGAAAAAAGTTCTTGTGTATCTTAGCAAACTACGCTGTTGGTCACATATGTAAGAGCAGGATGCTGTGATGTGGAGCCCACAATCAGCGTTGTAATGACTGGAACCTGCGTGGGAGGTATCGTTCCTGGGACTGGGTGCGGCTGGAGACTCAGAGCCAGAGCATTCCCACTCCCACCTCTACAGGTGATGGAAAACTTCCTTTCTGCTCTTCCCCTTGGCAGCAGCAAGCCTGACCTTTCCCAGTGCAGCTCTTCAAGATCAGTAGGAATACACTGCAGGACTTCACATGCTAAAAAAGGTCACAATCACAGGGACAGGCACATGGCCCCAAACCTGGTGAGAACAAGAGGTATCCTGGAGGAGAGTAGCAAACAGCCTCCCAGAAAACCTGAATTTACTAAAAAGGAGAGAGCGCTTCAAGAAGAACACTGTACTAATGGATTGAGAGACGTATAAAAATGAAATTGTGGTCTTTGGCAAACATTAATGAAGTGCCATACGAGAGAAGATGATGAGAACCTGTCTGGTAAAAGCAGCCCCTCCTTTCTGAGCCCTACATTACCTGGAGGCTGATATCCCAGGTGAAAGAATGAGATGTTCAAAGACTGAGCCAGCATTTTACAAGAAAAACAAACAAACAAAAGATGAAGACATGGAAAGGCAGAGGCTAGACAAGATAATGTGTCTCACGCCTGTGGAAGAAGTCAAGAAAACAATTACAAAATTGCCACTTGATACACTGGTAATAAACAATCATTTTACTTTTCAACTTTAAAGCATCTTTCCTCAGGTGATATAAAAATAACACTTCAGAACACCCACTGTGCAGACAGAAAAATTCAAAGGTACATGGTGGAAATTAGGAGAGCAAATGGAAGGGGAGGGTGGAACCCAGAAGTAATACCTGGCTCAGAGTTAACCAAAAGATGGTAGGAAAAACACTGTGACATGGGACAGACTTTACACATGGGTTGATTCTGCCCTCATGCCTCCTATTTCAAGCAAGGGAGGTGTGAGTAGTCCAGTGGATATAGTGGGACTGATTCTGTGTTGATTATAAAGTGTAAGCGGTTTTCTGAATCAGATCCAAAGCACAGAGCCCCTAACAAGACTGTGCTATTAGCCCAGCCCTACAAATATATATTGAATGCACTTGGCAATAAACAGTCAGGGCTTCAGATGAACTCATTATATGTGCAAGACTGCCAGCGAACTACCTCATTTTGCACTTAGCCAAGCTTCTTTATGAATTTGGTGAACAAAACCTGAAGTAAAACCCATCCAAATTCACCGAATTTTACCCAAGTGCCTTTTAAGCTCTGAACCCGGCCACCACGGAGAGCACTGAACAACAGCTATGCAAAAGGATTTTCTGATTTAACTTCAGGAATCTTTTCGCTTGAACTGAGTCTAACAAAAAAGAATTTAGTAGATGAAGTTCAAGGCTGGTAAGTCTTGTAAGGCAGGGAAGGTTTCATGCAAAGGGCTTTCCAAACCCCAGTGTTGCTTAACTGGGAGCACTAATAGCTTAAGTATGGTTTAGATCCGGCTCATCAGATTTTCCTTGTGATTCAGAAAAAATGATCCTGGAGATTGCAGGCTTTCAAAAATTTCATTATACTCATAACACCGAATACTAGCGTGGAATAAGTCTGTTCCTCATTTGTTGCCTTGAGAATTATATCCAATTAAATTCACTGACAAAGAGCAGAGCAAGGTTCACAAAATTACACAAGAGAAACCTGTTTGCTTCATTTTCACTCAAGCTGCCAAGCAAGTTTTAATTTCAGTCTTTGGCTGTGTATTACTAGAGACATGGATCCATGGCATGCAGGTCTTTAATCAATAGCAGGAAATCTTACTGTCACTTGTAAAACAAAGTTAACTGATCCACAAAACAGTGGCAGAAATAAACCATGGATGTCAGTTTGCCAGGAGAGTTTACTCAACTCAGACTTCAGAGCGACACATCCATGTCTCTCAAGTGGATTTATGCCCAACAGAGAACATCATCAAAACATTATCATACTGATTCACACTGAAAATAACCTTGCTAAAACACTCAACTTTGAGCTTCGTAGCTGTACTTTTAAACCTCATTCCTTAAGCTAATCTACACTAAGAGGTTAAATACTATAAACATGAATTTTTGCCAGTGGAATTATGCTAGTGAAAATCTAAATATGCAGGACATTAGGAAAGTGTTTTACACTGGTACAGTTAATTTCAGTATCCAAAAGGGATGAGCTATGTAAGTAAAGCCATGCCCATTTGGGAATTTGCAATTTGTTTAAGATTTTGGGTAACACTGGAATAGTTAAATAGTAAAATGTTGAGGTATGGGGAAGTTCTCACACATTTGTGAAAAATCAGACTCTTGAACACTTTCCCAGTTTTCAATCATATGCAGGAGGTTTTGAAACTTTTTACATATTCATTATTAACACTCAAAATTGCTCAATGGCCCACTCTCACCAGCATATCTGAGCTCATGTTTTGCACAGTACTCCATGTTCAAAGCTGTGACACCTATCATTTAGTTAGGGTCCCATGACTCCTGCGCTTGAACTGATTTCTGTACACATAATAGCGTCCCAAAATGACAGTATGGGTACATACATAAACAAGAGTGAGTAAGCATTTTTGTTCACCTATGATTACTGGCAGACTGAAAAATATTTTCCTATTCTCTGCATGTTTTCATTAAGCACTATGTAGCAGAAGCCTACAAATAAGTCCATTATTACACAATGAAGAAAACTGTAGAATATTTTTACAGTTTTTTTTCCAGAGAAACTGTTAACCTAATCTTTTAAAGTCACACCATTTGGAGAAATGCTACTAGATCCTTTCAGTTTGTTTGTGTATGCACAAACCAAAACACTCACGAGACAGACTCAGCTTTCTGGAAATGAGTCCCCCTTAAAAGGCACTGGAGGGCCCCCATCATTTTTTTCAAAAGAGTAAACCCCAATAATAATCATCAAAAGCATTGTCTTTTCTTACAAAGCTTCCTGGAATTTCCGAAGCACTGTTGGGATCTCAAGGTTTCGCCGTCTCCTAAACCACTTTTCCACCAAACGGACAGTACAGTTGCACTTTTTGGCAAGGCCTTGAATCTCTGACTGCCAAAAATGGAAGGAATAGTGTTAGCAACAAGATGCACTCCAATGTCATTTTCATTTATTTTGTAGTTCACAGATCAGCTTCCCACTGTTGCAAGGTCTTCATTTAAAAACATTACTAATAGTAACTATCTATAGGGGTTTACCTTGCAGGCTTCCTGGTTTGATTTTTGAGTGACGCTCACAGAAACCCTGGATTTTCCATACACTAATTTATATAAATAAAGCAGGTATGAAACGTACAGATCCCCAAACTGTGCTATGGTCTTTCTGGTGGCTTCTGATAGTTTCAAAGATGCAACTTCTACTGCTAAGCAAGAGGTTGGGCTGGAGGGGGAAGTGCCATGTATCAGCACACATGGACATTGTATCTAATATTTTACCTAATTATAATTAATTATTAGATTATATTTAAATGACTCTCACAGGTGAGATGCAGGCCTGGAATTAAGGTGACATGAGCTCTCTTCTCAAATCCAATGTACTTCTGTGGTACAGGGCAAGTCAGTTAATCTTACTGAGCAAAATCCAGACTGCCTTTTGACACCTAGAAATAAAATACCACTAGAGCATTGCCTGGAATCAAGTACAACAACCAGGTGTCTCTGCTTTATGTGTGCTCTGAAGGTGAAGCGGCTCTGCCATGCAGCCATGCTAGCATGTGCTAACCACAGGGCAGCGCGACACTTGCATTTCTGGGTGCCCAGTGCCCCTTGTGCAGCAGCCTGTAGACTTCCTCCCTCTCCTCCATCCCAAGGTGCAAAGGTGTGGGCTGACCTCCCCTGGGGCTGCTGCAGGAGCAGAGGTAGTATTTGAATCATCCCTGGGGAAGCTCTTTCCCTGCAAAGCTAGTATGCAAATAGTGGGTGGCAGTAGCGCTGTCTCTACCAAGCTAAGTCCAGTTCACTTTGTCTCCCACCCTCAGAGAAAGCTCTGGTATGTGAGCAAAGGCACCTCAGCGGCCAGGGAGGGCATTAGTGCAAATGGCCTGTGTTCAGCCCGTCCTCCTGGATGGAGAGCTCTTTAATTGTCATGCAGGAATAATGACTTTGTTTTGACAGACAATGGAGCCTAGATGCCCTCAAACCCCAGCCAGACCTCTGCATGTTTTCTCAGGCACACCGGTCCCCAAACTGGACACCTAAAGGAGGCAGCCTGAATCTTTCCCATGTACCGACGAGTATAAAAATGCTGTGCTTCCTTTCAGAGATTAATTGTCAAACTGTACTTGTGCAGAAGGAAGGTATGAAACGGAGAGATCAGGATACTTGCCCAGATAGAGAAGAGCTTATATGTGAACACGAATACATCTATTCCTGATGATATCAGGCAAAAGACACAGTAAGAGAATTGCAGTGTTAGGGGTAGAAAGCAAAGTTCCACATATTAATAATTATCAATACCCCTCGTTACTAGAAAGAACATATTTCTTTTCAAAAACAGTGTAGGAACACTGCAATTGTTCGGTAACTACTTAGGCAACTGAACTTTCTGAGGCTGCATTCACAGCACAGTACCTGTTTCCCATCAACAATCAAGTTACCTCATTTTTTGAGATGATAAACATTGGCTATTGTTTTTTTCTTGTTCAATTTTAAAAACAAACAGCAAGGTAATAGAAAGATTGCTTTTCTTTCTCACATAAGCCAGGATTAAGTATGCAGCAATATAACAGATCAAAAGGCTTCCATGCCAGCGTTCCAATATTATTGCTTGCAATAAATATGATACCACTTTCCAACAATAGATGTCAGCTGATGTTTTCTCCAGGCAGAATGAGTTAAAGATGGAATACTGATCTTCACTGGAAATATTATTAACAGTCTAACCTAGAACAGCATGCCAGAAAATTAAACATCTTAAACATATTTTCTGTTTTGGATGCCATATACCCTTGTCAGCAGAACAACAACAAAAACCCAAATAAAGTCATCTGTCAATCAGCTGGAACTCATCCCATGATGTCATTGCTGATAGCTGATTGAAGCAGTAAGACTTGGGATTTTCCAAAACCAAAACTAGCTTAAAAGAATGAGAATTCTTACTTGGGATGGATGTTTTGAGCACTCCCGGAAATAACTCTCTAAAACAGGATTAGGCTGTGGCTTCACACGTCTTACATTCTTTATACCTAAGGCTTTTGCTAGAGGTATAGCAACATATCTGAAAAGACATACCGTGAAAAACTTTAGAAATACAACACAGTTACAAGACCTTAGCTATTCTCATGCCAGGATATGAAGAAAATTAATCTGAAGCAACTTAATCAGCCATAGGATATGACAGTGCACTGAGAAAGAAAGGAATCTCCCTCTAGCTAATCCCAAGGAGAGAACCATAGCATATTAGCAGTTATGCAAAAAAGCAGACCCAAGGACTCAAGTTTGTGGTTGTGAAATGCTATAAAACTAAAGGGAAGATCCTGATTTTTGTGTCCTTGTGTTTTTCAGAGGCATATTGGAATTAAGCAACAGTTAAGGGAGAGTGAAACAAGAACAGATGCTCACTCCATGTGCGCTGGAAGATTGTTGCTGGGATACTTTCTCCTAGCGGCAGATAGTCACTTAGCACATTGCTTCACTGGGCCACCAGTGCCTAAGACGCTAGATTTGGCTTGCAGCCTCTAGCTTGTGGCACACAGCAACTCCCCCAGAGACTGAAGGCTTCTCTTTCTCCTCCATTTTCAAATACAAATTGCTGCAGAGCACACCAAATGCTTTGCTCTTTACTTGGGCAGGCTTTTCTGAAAAAGCCTTCCTCACTCCTGCTGATATCAACAACTGATTCCTAGTTACTCATAGCAGTGGTCAGTTTTTCTCATTCATGGGTAGATTCACTGCAGGCCAGATGTGTGGGCTAATTATTCACACGAGTGATTTCCAATAGCAGTGCAGTGAGACACAGTTGGGCAAGCATTTACTCAGGAGACACTGTGAATGGTTATAAACATATGATCCAAATTACTTTTGATCTCTAACATGAATGATCTTATCTCGTTCTGTTTTAAGTCTGTCCAACTTACGACATTCCAAATTTCCTCATTCTATCCTGAAATAATTATAAAAACCTACTAATCACATTCTTTAGAGCAAAAAAAGGAAAGTCAACCAAAAAAGGCACAAATAAGTAAGTCAAAGCACTGCAAATCTTAATATCTTTGTAGCTTTCTTCTGTGGAGCCAACCTCTTGCCTGTCCCATAAGATTCCAGCTGCAGAAGCAATCCATCTTTCAGTGCCAAAGTGAGAAAAAAAAGGAATCAGCATTACTAGATCTGCATAAAATGTTCACATGAAACTTCGAGATCCCTCCAGTCTGCCTATTTTTGCTATAGCTAGACACCTGGTATCTATCAGCCTCACACAAATGTTCTGGTGCAGGACCAAGAAAGGAGAGGTTTGGTTTGGAGGAGAAATACCTCTACCCTTCCACCAAAGGAGAAAAACCAAAAAGGAAACACAAGTGGTTTTGCATTAATTGTATCTCTAGTGAAAGGAGATAATTAGAATTATCCAGACGTCATTGTAAAAAAGCTAGATAGAAATATTTTCCTTCTAGATTGGACCACAGCCACATGTTCCTAATAATGAAAATATTTCCCAAATTTTCACCTGCCTTATTATCGGTACTAGGATCTTACTAGCAAACCACCAACTAATCCTCATTTATAAAAACATAAGAACATTGATCTAAAGATACCTTATTTTTAAAAAAATTTTAGCATTAATAAGGATTAACATTAACATAAAATTATGTTTATGTTTCTTACCTTTCACTGAAGAATCGGATAATCAGCAATATAAAAGCATATGGTATTGTGGCATATAATTGATGTGGTTTTGGAAAGACCAGTCCATCACGGTCTACAAAATGTGCCCATGTGACATTGACAGGCATCCAGATATTCTCCCACCAGAACCAGCTGTTGAGCGTCTTTAATATGTGCGCCATGCTAAGCAAATAGAGATAATTAAAAATTATTCCTGACTTATTAAAAAGAAACAGCATGAAATAAAACATATTGAACCTTCTTGTGTAGAACAGTGGTTTCCAGCTGGCAGAACGTTTCCTACAGATAAGGTACAAGCAGCAGATGAGCCTTGGGTCCCACAAGAACGAGCTGTCCTGGCCTGCATGGGTTGCACTGGTATTGCAGGTCCAACAGAGGCACTCCACAGAGAGCCTGCAGGCACTGTAGAGATGCTCAGGTGTCTCCAGACTAAATCAACAGCAGACCTAGCCAGGAAAGTCAGTTTTCTCAGGGGAAAAAAAAAAAAAAAAAAGAGGGGGGGGATCAGTTAAAGGGATTTGAAACCCCCTTGATTTAAAGCATGCAGGTGGGATTATAATCCAGCAGAAGATAAAGTAACAGAGCTAAATTCTGAGCTGGTTTAAAGCAATGCAGGGTCTTTGAACTCTGCAGGGGGGAAATAATTTGCTGTCTCATTTCAGTCATTCACACTAGACTGCTTAGTATCTGGCCAAATCTTTTACAATAATAATTTATAATATATCATACCCATACAGATACCTTCCCTAGGCTGCCTTCATAAATTAAATATAAGTGGGTGGAAGAGTGGAAAAGAAATGAGAAAATTCAGGGGGTGACTCAGTTCCATAATAATGAAGACATTTTGCTATTGAATTACTGCCACTTAATATGCTAATAGCAATATACACCCTGATCCTGATTTTGCAAACACCTGTGCACAAGACCAAGCATAAAAATAACAGTGCACAGCAAGCTTTTTTGGGGTGTTGCAGGAAATTGTATGATTTAACTGTGACTAAATCCTAGATCAGAACAAAATGTCTAAAATCAGTTCTTGAAGGAAAAAAGTTTTCACTTAAAAAAAACCATTTCATTCTTGTAAGTCTCATTTTTAACCTTTACATTCTACATCATATATTTAGAAATTTCTGTTATCCCTCATTTAGTTGTAAGGACTTTACAGTACAAACATGTTATATATCCTATAAAAATATTCTAAAATTGAATAAAAATAGAAGTTAGTATAATGTTTTCCATAAGGCTGAAATAAGTAATTTTTCTATAATTTCTAGGAGTAATAAATTTAAATAATTTTTTCCATACTAAAGTTTCCTGCAAACCAAGAAAACCCACCCCCCCACCCCCCCGATTTCTTTGCTGAGGAAACAGTTGAGCTGGGAGAATTTCAACCAAGTCTCCTCATAGCGCTAGACATCCCATTAGAAGATCTCGCGATATATTTCTATAGGATCAAGTGATAAGATCAAATCATGCTGAGGACAGACAGTAGTTCAGGCCCTTTCACGTTCTTCCATATCTGAGCAGGGGCCACACTAGTTTTGCCTGCAGCCACATATAGCTTCTACCCATGCTGGATCAGGACACCATGCTTAATGCACTCACACGGGCTTTCCAGATTCGGACACGGCTGGCTCTGAAGCCCACTTTGATCAACAGCTGAACGAACCATTGCTGGGATCTAGGCTGGGCTGTTTCCATAAGCTGAAGCCTTGCAGCAGGTTTGTGAAACAGTGACTTGTATCCATCAAACAGAACTGCGTTAACAGACACCGTGAATCAATTTACTGGCCAAGCACAGTAGTCAGTATTGAAATATTAATAACCCAGCCATTAAATCTTTTTAAATGCCAAAAGGGGACAGTAAAAACCTACTGAATGAATTGTGTGTGTATAATCAAATGCAAAAATAAAGAAGGGAGAAGTAACAATTGTTCCTGCACTGAGACTTTATATACCAAGTTTCAGCCTAGAGCAATTTTTAACTGCTGAATTATAAAATCCTGGAAGTAGGGATTTATAACGGGGCTGCTAACAGACCCTTAACTACAGCTAGCAGGCGCCATGATAATGAAGCAGGGCTTTGAAACATGACATTTTAGGTCAGACAGAAAGGCTTGCAGACAAACTGCCCTAGAAGACCAGGGAGAGAGACTCATTACACAGTTCTGCTTCCTAATATATCTATATTTTTAAACTAGACTGTGCATTGCAAACTATCACAAATTGTAACTGTAATAAAAATAGGCCAGTCTATTATAAGACAGTGGAAAGAGCACTAACAGTTGGATCATGGTGAGATGGGTTGTGACTGAATATGCACCCAAAACACTTAAACCCTAGAAAAACCCAGTAGTGTATATTTTCGTATTGGATTCTTGGGATCTCACTAATTCATGTTTTCCTTCCACTCATGGGTGCTTTACCATATGACTACCTTTTCAGGTCTTAAACTAGTTGATACACCTCTACTAAACTAAGCTCATAAACACATGCTTAATCTTAAAATTTAAGGGAATTCTGGGATTTGGGGTCTGATCCAGAGTCCACAGATTTCAGTAGAAATCCTTCCTCACAAACACCAAACAGACTCGTAGAAAGGTGGGTTCTCTGAAACTTTCTTCTGTAATCCCCTATATTTGTACCAGGTCTTGCCTGGCACATGGGATTAGACCACCCCTGATGAACATTGTTCAAGTAATTCTTAGAAAACTGTTGATGAGACTCCACATCTGTCTGCAACCTATTTTTATGTTTCAGTACCCTGAAGTTGGATGTTCACCCTACATCCAACTTGTTTTCACTGCAGCAAATTAGGCCACTCCCTGGGCAATCTTGGAGATTTCCATCTTCAGAATAGCAGCTGTTTAAGTAGTTGGGCTGTTTCCCTGTCTCCCTTCAGCATCAGTTCTCATCATGAGGTTCCTGGAGCACCTAGAAGGTGAGGAAGTCTTTCCAAACACACCTAGGCTGCAGTGACCCAGTTGTCATTTACAGTTTCTCCTTCTGCCCTCTTGCTCTTAAATAAGTGACAGCTGTGGCTGTGTGATTAAGTAGTTTTATCCCTCTCTAAATCATGGAGATCCTGAAACATACAGGAACTCCATAAATACTATTTTGTCACATACATCATATACAAGCAGGGTTCTCTTCTCCTGTACTACAAGCAAGCTGTGGTCCTTTCAGCTTGCTGAGAAACTTTCCATGAAACCCACACATGATTTGTATGTTTTTCTGTATGAAAAGGAAGCTGATACCCGACAGAAGTCTCAATCTTGGGAAACACCACTCAAGGCAAATTAACTGGGAATAGCTCAGTGCTAGCTTTATTTATCATCTTCTCCACAAATACATACTTGTTACTTCCTAGAAACCTTGACTAAAATTAGTATTGGAACTCAATTACACTTTTAAAGATGAACCCATCTATTACCCCATCCCCTCTGTCAAAAAGGTTCTTTCAATGCTCCCCACAGCATCACCGATACAACTGATCCAGCTCCATGGTTTACTCACCACATCTACAGCAACCACTGTCCCAAATGCTAATCCTCATTATCAGCTTTCTCCACATTATGACTCGACCTCTTCATTCTACATTATTTACTTTGAAATCCTTTTGACCCTAAACAACGGCTGTGTAAATTGCGAAAGAAGAGGCCAGAGGATGGAGAAAAGGAGACAGATAGCAAGCACACAGGCCATTTGTCTCTAGCAAGCTTTGCCTGTTAGAAAAACCATAGCTGCCATTTGCTAACCTCTCCTCCTTCCGATTACCAGCTGCCTGGGACAATTGTGGGAGAGCGACTTCTCAGAACCCTTAATCCTACATCTATGTCAATTCACCAGGCAGAGATTGAATGGCCAGAGAGCACACACTGTGCTTTCAGACCGCATCAGGTTAAAGGCACATTGCCAGTGCCATAGGAGTGAAAATTTCCCCATTATTGTTTGCGTGCTACTTTTTCTGGAAAAACGGTTTTGCCCCCACAAGGGCTATTGTTCTGACATATTACATGTAGACCAACCTCAAGCACTTGCATGTACTTTAAATGAACTTGTCTATACTGTTTAGTTTTGGTTTTAACCCAAAGATTTTTGGCAGCTTGTTAAATCTTAACAGGTTAGAAAGGCCAGTAACCCTTTGCCCGTACAATCTTACGCTGAGAATGCCTCTTCCAAGTACCCATAGTGTGAGTGGGAAAAGGAAGGCATCCACCACGGGTCCTTGTGGGGAAGGGACTAATAAACAGGTAGAAGTCTTTCAGCTGTCCCTTCTGCCACTCAGGGGCTATGAACAGCGGTGGTGAGGTAGACAGGCATGTCTCATATAGTGCTGGAAATCTGGGTGGGAGATGGGAGAACCCATTTCTCATCACTTGGGTGAGTGGAGTGCGTTTTGCAACAGGCTCATTTTATGCCATTGACAAATTCTTGCCTCTGAGAAGCACTACGACTGCAGTCCTTGGGACTCAGGTTTGTTTCCCTAGTACATCAGCATAAGACTAGAGGACACTTACTTTTGCGAGGAGCTCGTTACCACACAAAAGCACGTGTTCCAGTGTAACCACAAGTGGTGGCAACCAGTTCCAGTGCCGGGATCAGGCTGTAGATACTGGATTTCAAAGACAGCTGATCTTTATAGTTTGCATAAACTGTCACAAGTTGTTATTCTCCCCTCACACACACTGCTTCCAAACAATGGGCAGCGGATGCAAAGGCCCAGCTTGTCCCGCTTTGGGACCAGCTCTAACAAGAAACTTGAAAGCCTACCCAGCCTGAACTTCCTACTGCTAAGAGTGCTGAGCTCAGAGACTTTTTTTTTTCCCTTACAGCTCATAACAGCACCAAGCAAGCAGCAAGATGTGTCGAGTGAGAACTGACAACAGCTGATTGACCCCTATTCTGCCCAGCCAAGGGTGAAAGAAAAAAAAAGAAAAACCAAACCAAAACCCCTGCTTCTTCCTAGATTCCTATCCATACACCAGCACTGCCAATATTATATTCACTGACAAAACTGGAATCGTTGCCCTTGCTCTAGAAGGACCTAAAAGTCAGTCTAACAATAAAATAAAGATACTTTATAAAACTTGAAATTTCCCCTGCATCTTGGAAATTAAATACTCCAGATAAAGAAATCTAATCACTTCCTTGCTAAGGAAGGATCTCCTCTGTAGCCTAATCTAGTTTTAAATGGGCTAGTGCAAAACAGGAAAATCAGGAATGATTACTTCAGGAACTGCATCCTTTATAATTAAAGGAAAGCCTACACAGTTGGGAAGTACCAATGTGAAGTTTGTTTCAAAGCTCTGTTCCTTGGATCCTTGATATTAAAAATATTATTATCCATGAAATTAAGAAAAAATCTCATATTTTTTAATGCCATTAAGCAAAAAAGGACAAATTTTGGTTTGACAAAAGCTATGTGGCTACATTTTGAAAAAAAAAAAATAAAATTCAGGAGCTGCTTTGAAGTGGAATTTCTGGCTGCTGCAGTCTGGGGAATGAATAAAAAGAAACAGAGCCAAAGCTTTGATTGTGCTCTCCACACAAAGGCTCTTGCTTTCAAAAACTGCATTTCCAAACCAGAGCTAAGAGAAGACGATATCCAGGTCTGAAGGATGTGTTAGGAGGATTTCCTATCCTTATTTACTGAAAAAATTATAAAACCCAATGGATCACTACCACAAACACGCAAGTGAAAGAAGCCTTACTTTCTCTAAGCATCTTATTGGACTGTCTACTCAGTGTGACTCCAGAAGCGTAGCAGGGGAAAAAAAAAAAAAAAAAAAAAAAAAAACAAAGCGCAAGAGTAACATAATTCTCCTATTTCTCTCATTGTTTGGTAGAACCGGTAAAGCTGCTGCAGTGACTCTTGGGAAAAATCAAGTCTCCCAGACATCAAAAGAGATAGCAAAGCTGTTCCAGGTTGTTAATCATCAACATTAAACCAAAGTGGTTTAAAAGAGTAAATAAAGATCAGATCCACCATATCAGAGGTTGTGGTTTTGCTTAAGACTAAGCAATATATGCAACAGTTAACACACAAGTTTCAGCAGCAGTTTCATGTTCTGCTAAAAATAGATAGCACATTGTTTAAAGAAACCCAACTGTGATCACCACCATGAAACAGGTGAAAAAATATGGGACCTACACTTTGTTGCTAACAGTTATGCAACCTTTTTCCTACTGAGGATAGCAGAACTACTTAAGAGATACCTTTCAAAAAAAAAAAAAGGCAATATGACAGAAAAGTGAGTTTTAATAAAATTTAAAAAATCCCACATGTACAAACCCTAATTTATTAATGGTTTAGTATTCATGCAAGTGTTGACAGTTGATATTGTGCCATACAGCCTTTCAAATGTGTAACAGCTGATTTATACATCTTCTGGACATGCTTGCAGCTTGCAAGTTTAAAAAATCACAGGATGTGACACCAGATTAGCTTCTCCAATGATAATTTTTTATGCTAAAAAAATTATTAGTCCCTAAAGCAGTAAGAGCAACCCTGACCTCCACTGTTTTCTTCCACACAAACACATTCATTCAGGCATCAGTTGTTTGTTGTAGGTATCTGCCAGTTGGAGACATTGCTTGTTCCTGTACTTCCTGGCACTGCTTTTTGCATTTGATTGAGCAGTGTTTTGTGCCTAATTGATGTAAAGCATTTGAACTATGGTTTGTGGAAGAAAGAACTGAATGAAGAATATTGGATTGATGCTACCACCTCTTTACATCTTGTCTTTTTTCACCTTGTTTGTCCAAATGTGAAAACACAATTCCAGTCAAATTCTGCACAGCCTGAGCCACAGCGTGAATGACATCTTACCACGCCTGCACATACAACCAGTGGCAGCACAGAATAAAAGAGCTGTTGGACTTAGAGGTTCTTATGATGGAACACTGAAATACTCCATACACATAAAACAGCTGAATTAAGATTGCTATGAGACCTTTAACTTCAAATTTACTCCCTAGCTTGTACAAATCTCAACTGTAAACAGTTTAAGTGCCAAGTTATAGGGCAATTAGAGCATTCTACTTCTTTTACTATACTATCACATTACCTTGTAACTTAGTTACTACATTGTAGCAGGCTAAAATAGCACTTTGAATAAATCTCAATTAAGGTGGCAAGTGGGTTTTATATTTTTCCCTCTTGGGGGGGGGGGGGGGGAGCAGAGAACCAGACCTGTTTGAAATAATTCATTTTCTGGGTGGAAGTTACCATGCTCTCTCTACTTAAAGGAAAGTAATTTTTGAGCAGCTAAAATGGCTTTAGCTGATCACAGGCAGCTGAGGAAAGTGGAATACAGTTCTGACACTGTACAGTTACAGGGCAAACTATGTCTGCTTTTAAGCTTTAAAAATCCGTAACATTGACAGAGTTGGATAAAGAGCTATGAAATAACTCAAATATCTGCAATATTTTTGAGGTACAAAAATAGTTCTTAAAAAAAAAAAAGCAGCCCTATCCAAACTACAGGTTCTTAATAGATGCTTAATTATAAAAAGTTTGAACAGACCTAGAGGGACACCACCAGTTGCTTCAAGAACTTATTAGTAACACTTGTCAGAAGGTAAGGAAAAATCTTTTTAAAGTATGACACTTTTCTTCAAATTATTACTATTTGGGAAAGATGCAAAAATTATTATTTTTTGTAGCTTACCAAACTTTTATTTGAAATAAAAACCTGAAGTCTAACTTAAAATGCTGAGTTATATAATGAAGATTTTACCAGAGTTATGAGCCTTCTTGGTCACTTACTTAAGATGAGGGTTAAGGGCAGAGAAGAATAGAGTAGCATACAGGTACACAGTGGCCAGGATAAGCACATTATTAGAACTACAGCAGTACCACAAAACATGTGAAGACAGCCGAATAGTAAGGAACTAGAGAGAGGACCTAAGGGTGCACAGGCAATGGTTGTCGGCTTCTCCAACTGCACAATGGATGACTCAAGGTTTTAAATTAGCCCTTGGGAGGTAGGGAAAGGGACAGGGCTGGTACATTTGCACTCTGGAAAACCATCCTATTTGCAGCTTCCTGAAACAAGGTCTTCAGCTATCATGTACATATAGTGGCTCAAGCTTGTACATTGCCTTTAATGATCTCTACACCACCCTGAACCAGCAATTAAACCAAGTCTGTTGTGCTCCACTGTTCTCAGTTCTCCTCCTGTTGGTTACCCCCTCCTTTGCAGTTTAACCTGCCCAGACATTTTCCACCCACAAAGCCAACTAGAGGAGGAGCCAAAACGTAACTGGTATTTCATTATTTCAGCTACTGTTTGGCATCCTTTTCATGTCCTAGCAAATGCAAGAGAGATCCTTCAACTATATGCACACCAGCGTAGCCTCTTCATCAACAGTGGCACCCCAGCTGAAGATTTGACCCAAGCTAGGTAGCTAGCTAAAAACAGGTATACATTACAACAAGTAGGAACAAAAAGTGAATGGAGATCCTCCATCTGAACGTTATAGCATTACTATGAAAGAACCCTTTCTGGGAGCTTCTTTAAATGTGCTACTTATTGCACTAGCTTCTTCAGGTCTTCAACAGGTAAGTCTTATAAAAAAAACCTCTGTTATACTGAATTTCTTACAGAACATTTTTTTCTTAGCATTTTACAGATCAAAATTAGAACTAGCTTTTTCAAGGAACTTAAATTCGAGGGGTTTTTTATGCAATCACATTTATATCATTAGCTAACATTATTTTTCCTGTTAATAAATTTTCTTCTCTTCCAGTTCAGAAAGAAATGCTCTTACAAGCACTTAATAGAATATTGATACAAGAAGTAGAAAGGCAAAAAAAAAAAGTAGAAAACCTGCAGTACTTTTCTATAAAATAAAAAGCAGTTCTCATAGGCTGGAATACTTAGTGGCAACAAATAAAATCTCATTAGCACCTATTCCACTCTTTATCCGAAGACTATCATAAGAGTCACTCTAATTTTCCCTTACAACACAGACAATGTTAGAGACCAGCACCTGCTAACAATTCAGACCATAGTCTGATGGAGGGAAAAAAAACCCCAAACCAAAAAAAAACCCAAAACACCCACACACCACACCAGAACAGGAAAAAAAGGAAAAAAAAAAAAGAAATTCCTACCTTTATGATGTTGCAGCCAAAGAGAACATAAGCACATTAGCTGGGAAGAGCATTACACTTACTACTTTGACAAAGGTAAACACGCCCTATCTACAGAACTCTTTCAAATTCTTCAGAGACCCACCCAGCAAAGCTGCACTTCAAGATTTCTGACTGAAGGCAATCCTGATGTCATGTGTATCTACCTGGTGAAACTCAAGAGTCATAACGCCAAGTGCCTTCCCTTGTGCTTGTTTCAACATAGTAGATGAAGAAATGTATAAAGTCACGTGGTATTTTGTTGCACGATGAGAATTCGTCTCAACTTATATTGCTCTATACATGCACAGGAGGATGCTGCGCCTGCTGATTGTGCCGAAAAGGAAGCCCCAAATGCATCACTTCACACTGACATTTTTAGATGCATTATTAGATGAAGTATGGGTTTTCAAATAAAGTTGGAGAAAGGTTTCTGCTCCCATTGACTAGCCTCAGGAATACTTCCAGCCTCAATCAACTAGATGTTTTACAGAAAGTGTTCCAGTTACTCAGAAGATAAAAAGTGGGATTTTTGAAATTCCTAAAGCTGAGGGAAACATACACTGACTGTATGTTTGGTTAGAGATACTATACAAACACGTAAATTTTACTTAACCCTATGTGATTTTTTTTTTTTTTTTTTTTTTTTAAATTCCATGACTACGGAATAAGGCTGAAAGTCATTCCTCACCAGCTCTCCCCAGTTTCAAATAATAAGTGACAGCATTCAGAAGCGTTGGCATTACTTAGCATTCTGGTGGGCAGGACACTTTAGTGTTGTTAGAGAGGAAAGAAAAAAACCTCACTGACAAGCCAGGAGCGGAGAACCTCTTATTAGCCCATTCTTCCTGCTTGCAGTCAGCAAAGAGCAACCCACGAAATAGGAACAGACATGTCAAAGTTGAACCAAAGTTTCACCTCGCCCAGCATACTGTCTCTGAAGGAAGCTAAGAGCAGATGGCTACAGAAGAGTGCAAGAACAGAATAAACACAAAATAGTAACTGACAACACCCCCAACCTTCAGTAATTTGAGGCTCTGACTTCCTAAACCACAGATGGTGTCTACGTAAATAACACTGGAGAGGTTTCCCCCTGCAGCCTTAATTTCCACAACTCCTTTTGAGTGTATTGAAACTTCCATCATAATCCATAAGACTGCAATAAAAGAAGATGTGACCCAGGCAATATTTGGATCCTGCTCATTTATTTCCCTCCAGAGAAAAGTTTGGTTTTGTTCATATAGCTTTTTTTTTTTTTTCTTCTTTTTGAGGTATTATATTTTGCAGCTATTGCAAGTCTTCAGTCCTTCCATAAAACTAGGAGCAGTACTCAATAAACTGATGCACCAGAGAAATATTAAACATGAAGGATTATTTCAGAAAGGTAGTATTATGGCTTTGCTGTTGCTTAAATTATCTCCATGCTTTCCCACATCTGAACCATCAGCATGAACCAAGCAGAACATTTAGGAACACTCTGCCAATTAGGAAAGCCTAGAGCAAGCTGATTCACTTGGCTAATACTGTGCCAGTAATGTAATAGGTAATTAGCAGAAACACCTTTCTTATGCCTAAATCCACAATTTCTTCACTATTACACTAAATTGCAAAAAACACATTTGTTTGACTGGAGCAAATGTGGAGCTGGTACAAATAATAAAATGGAAAAAAAATGTTTTTACATACTTTTTGAGGAGCATTTGTTAGGCAGCACTCACCACCTACGTAGGACTATTACAACATTAAAGATATTGCATGGTAAATAAGCTAACCATACCCTCTTGATCAAAGCTGCCCGCTGACCTTTCAATTATTGCTGCACTTTCACAGTACTTATCCTTCAGGTATCTTAAATTTGAATCCTGCAAAAAAGAAAAACAAACAAAAAAAAGCCACCACCACCTTAGTCTGTATGGCTCACTGAGGAAAAAAAACCCACCACCCTAGGTGTTACTACTCCTTACTTACAGCATAACACCTACCCCATCATACAACAATTAAATATAACCAGATAATGGAGGCACATATTTGACCCAAATAATTATTTCACATATCACTGGAAATTATGTATAAGTTTTCAGTAAAAACAATATTAGAACAAATCAAGAAAAAAAAAAATCACAAAATTAACTTCTTTCTGTTTTCCAGCCAGTTAAACACATATATTAAATTACAGTGAATCCACACAGTGGATGTGAGCTTTCACCTGAGCTTCTAAGCAGTTACATAAGAAAGATTATAGTATTAGTTAACTTTCTCAGTAGAGAAAACACTCTTGGCAAATCTTTGAGACTGTATTAAATCTTAAAACTTCTAGAATCAGAGCTGTTGTGTATGATGTCACCTGCAGGGGGAAGAAGAGAAAAAAATACCAACAAATCCCAAACCAAAAGGGATTCTTTTATTTTCCTTTATACAAAAAAAGTTAAAATTTGTCTGGGGAACCAACAGATAAATGTTCTAAACATATTGCCTATTAGTACCTAGTAATTTTTGCTAACTGATTATCTTCTCAATGGCAGACAGGTAATCAGATCTCAGTCACATCCATACACAGAGAAAAAGTAGGAATAAATTTGATCAATTTGATCAAGTAATAATAATTTGGACTCAATTCTCTTTTCACCACCAGTGAAACCCATCTGCTTGCTATCTGGCATTCCTTCAAGATCAAGATAAAAAAAACCCTTGATATTCCTATACTTTCTGCTCCTCAAGAATCAATAAATATCTGAAAATTAATCATTCCAAGTCACATGTTCAAGGGCATCAATATCGTAACTCATAATCTTGCAATCTGTAGTTTAAAAGCTAAGCTCCTCTTCTTCACATGAATTCATATCTTCTCCTAATATACCAGCCTTCCCCTACATAAAAGGGATGAAGAAGTCCACTTAAAATGTCTCAAAAAGCTTTCTTCTCAGGACCTTTCTTGGTCTTCGAAGTATGACCTGATTGATAATCCATACAGGGTTTTTAAGTAAGGAGAGATTCATTTTTAATTAATAATGCCATCTGTCATAACTGAAGACTAGATACCTGATTTTGAACAGAGCAAGCATTAAGGTAATAAATAGTTATCATACATGAATACCTCTGCAGGACTAAATCAGGAATACACACAATTTGAACACATAGGCTGAAATCTTCAAAATGCTTAAATCTTTTTAAATTATTGTTTCAGAACTTGGTTCCTGTGAATTTTAATTAGAATTGGAAAACTCAATACATTGAGAATCTGGCCCTTAATAACAAGAAGGAAGATGACAATTGGATAAAAAGAGGATGTCGGTGGTAATACTGGAAAGATAAAGACAGTGGAGGGAAGTGAAGGAACACTAACACACTCTACTGCTGACCCAAGCCACCATCACTTCACTAAAATGCAGAGAACAGGATTATTGATAGGCTTCAAATATGCCTTAGGAAAAAGGCTCCAGGAAAAGACATTGACGTTCCCTGGGGACTGCTTTCTAACCAATTTCTCTCACACACTTAACAATTGAGGGATATAAATACCACAGTTATGATCTCTCTTTCAAGCTGTTACAAACTCGTGGCTGTATTTCATTTAAATACTGAATACACAGTGTATCAATAAGCTTCCAGGACAGCAATTAAGAACACTCTCATATCCAGAGGCACAGCACAGAGGTGTATGTGTGATTTAATGAAGAATTCATCTGGTTATAGTTTGGTCAGCATTCTTTATGCAAAATCCTAGTTTCTTTAGTCTTTAAATTATCCTTGGTGAGATTTTTTTTCCCCCCCTTGATTTAGCATCAACCTGTCCATACTTGTCAAATTCACCTTTCTAATAACCAGAATCACTAGAGCAATTCAAGTATAACTACATATCTATATAAGGTACTTTCACTATGTATGTTCTAATATGTTTGAAAAGGTAAATTTAGCAAGAAGAGTAACCGGTCGCTCGCATTTATAGGGAGCAGTGTGTTAAAACGTGAGTGCTACTCACAACACCTTAGCAAGAACAACTGCATCTAAGGATTGACTTCTATAGTTCGCCCTTTCCACTCCAAACACAGCACTGCTAATTCACTCAAATAATACTCCCGGTGTGCTATTACCATCTTAAGATGCAGGAGACTAATACACAAAATCTTCTGGCTGCAACACTAGAGATTTAACAATTAGTCCAACCAATTCTTTCAGAGAGTTTTTTAATTCGTTTCCAACAGTCCAAATAACATAGGATTAAAAAGATGCCTTGTTGATCCTTGGAGCTGGAAGCACTGGTTTAACAACTCTATGAAAATAAACCTCAACAATTTGTAACACTTGCACATAAGACAACGCTGCAAGTGTTGTTTGATTACATTACTAGAAGACTATTAGAGTATCAATCTTTATCCATCCACAGAGAACACAAGTGCAAAATATGAGCATTTGCTTGGTGAAACTGAAAGGCAATCCCTTTGATGCTTCACACCCAGCAATTCCCCCCTCTGCAGCAGCTCATAATTGAAAATTACAGAAAACACTGGCATCATACTGGTCAGTATTTTTAGCTTAGGTGAAGCAGCACTCCTTTAGAAAATGAAATGAGGCAGATTCTTGGACAACTATGATTAGCAGCTAGAACTCCTAACATAGTTTCAGGATATGTACGTACAAAACTCCCCTACAACCTTTTAATGAAGCCAATATTCAGCAGTGCATTTACTTTTGAGGTTGAGTGTGCTAATTTTTCAAGCATTTCACATTTTTTTCAAATCTTCCCCCTGAAAAGACACTGCTGACTGACAAAACTCATGTTTTGCAGCAGAGGTAAGTAGGAACCAGAAATAACTTAAGGATATTGCAATTCTCCATGCAAGCTTTTTACCACAAAATATATTGTTGTATTCCTTCCTTCCTTGCTGTACGAAAACCAAGCCAGCTTGTCTATTAAAGACAAGTATTATTAAAGAGTGTCTCTGACAGTTATCAGCAGTAAACTCATTTAAAAAGACAATGACTTGGAAAAGCTTAAATACCTGAGATATTTCTCAACCAAGTCCATGTCCATGCCTGCTGTTGACCTAACAACCAATAGACTGCCTATCATCCATTCTGACACATACAATTGGCTTCTAACAGGATTTCAGAGTGAACCAGGTAGCCTATAAGAGTTGTACAAAATACAACAAGATTTTACAAATTCATTTGGACAACTCTTTAAGGGAAAATACACAGAAGTAAAACTGTAATGACCACAGTATTTTCACTCCTACTGACACTGAAACACTGTGATAAATACTTGATACTGACATCAGACACCATCTCAGACTGACTTTGGAAAAAGTACAAACAATGCTTATCCTGCAGTGATAAACCAGGGAACAACCAAGGCTCCTTATTCCCAGCTTTACAACAGTATCATAAGTATAGAAATTCTCAGGGTTGACTTTTATTCTTGTATTACAGGATTAAAACTTGTATTACAAGTCTTAAAACTAGAATGGAAAGCAGTCATAAAAATATTGGAGGAAATCCAGTTTGAAGAACCACAAGCATGGAACCACCTGGATTCAGCTGTAATTGCAATCAAGCTCTACAAATATTAAAGTTCAAAACTATTCTTTTTAAAAAGCACATCCTGTAAGCAACTTCTAGTGCTAACTGCTTACCTCATTAAAGCATAATTTATTCTATTGATGTTGAAGGTAAAACTCCTCAAAACAACTGCACAGACATAAATGGAGACTGTGGACATTTCAGGGTAAGTCCTCTGACAGAAAACTATTCTCCAGACAGGTCACCTGGTTTGTTCTGTGTCTTGCTTTGAAATAATACAAGAAAAGTTGTTAGATATCAATATCCAAAAGGTGAGACACATCAACTTCTTAATAATAACTGATCTACTTCCTAAGTTCTAATTTAACATTGGTAATAGGGTCTGCAGCTGAGCTAATTTGCTCTAGCAAATGAAATAACAGCTCTGCCTAAAAATTTTAGATAGTAAAAACTGAAGAAAAAAACCAAAACCAACAACCCCAAAACAAACCAACCCCAACAACCCCAACTTATATACTCAGCAATGGATTAAAATACATGTTCGTTTGCAAGGTGTTTTCTTTGTGCTAGACTTTTTGAATATAGCCATAGAACCACTAGCTACCTTCACTCCTCACACTCATTTTGCGTGCAATAAAAAAAAAAGTTGACTCACATCAGTTTTACTGTCTCAGGTCCTACAGTTCATAAATGGTAAAATATCAACACATTAAGGTATCTAGTTGCCAGACACAAACCACATTTACCCATTTTTACCACTAAAACGTTCTGAGAATTAAAACAATGGCTTTCTGAGAAGTGAAACATGTGGGAATGATCACTACTAATAACCAACTGGGCACACAATCAACTTCGTGCCTGTAAGAATTAAATACAGTTGGATTGCAATTGGATTTGCTGTATTCAAAAATCAAAAGTCATGGCTCCTACACTTCTTGCTAAATGCTACACACTGTTCTGAGATGTCTGAACTTTTACTTCAAAAAAGTTTTTACAGTTGTTGTAATCACTGTCAAACAAGAAGACTAGCACTTAACAAAACTGAAATTATCTCTCCATTCTACCTTTCCCACCCTGCTTATCTTATCACTGTCTGAGAAGTACTGTTGTAATTTAGATACTTCCAACTAGCAAAGTATAGACCGAGAAATGCTGAACAATACTACGTTCAGTGAAAACAATGAAGTTACTCAGTTAAAATAAACTAGTCAGCAAAGGGTAGATTAAGAGTGAGGATAGTGGAAAGGGTTTCACTGAAATTTAAGTACCTACCTAACTTTAAAATTGCGATATTGAGAAACTCTTGCTCAACTGCCTTGCCGAAGGCACTTCCTTTGAACTGAAAAGTTCCCAAGTTGTCTAGAGTTGCATCTTTGAACATGCCCAGAGACATTTCAGTCCTGACAGAAATGAGCAACTCAGCATCTAGAGCATAACCAAATTCAAACAGTAAAGAGAAATCAGCACTATTCTGCCCTGGACAACTCAGAGGTTAGTTTTTAACTAAAATAACTATAAGCATGAATGGAAAAGTTTCCATTCATTGACATTCTCACCCACTCCTACACACAAAAGTTCTCAGGAAGAAACCGAAGCACAACAAACACAGAGACTATTCAGATCTCCTACATGCCAGTGAAGGGGATCACTCTTTCCTATATAACTGTCAAGTGATTACAGCTGTCATCCTGAAAGAATAAGACTGAGGTTCAAACCTTCCTGTCTGAGAATTCATACCATGCAAGTGTCTCTGGAGAGCACTGTAATTTCCAGCTAAATTATCCCATAAGCTTCACCTAGGTTTCTTCCCCTCCCAATAGTGTCGATTGACCAGCTCAGAGCTCAAGACTGATCTAGAAGACAGTCACAGAGATTTGTGGTCAGTCACCTGCTCCAGAGACTGTTTGTCTTAACTCAGTATGTATTTTAACACTAAGTAGCTACTTAAAAGGAAGATAGAACTTACTTGGCTCTCAATCAGAATAGAGCACTTACCTTCAAGAGATGATCCTAACAGGAAAACTGTGTCTTACAGTTCTGATGAGGTCTGAGATTTCTACAGTAGTCCCTGTCATCAGTACTTTCCCATTGCCTAACACTTGTAAGATCATTACAAGCTGCACCTTAAGTGTACCAACATTAGGTGGCTGCCTGCTAAGTGCACACACTGGTTTGGATCCTGTTCTGAACTAACTTTCTCTAATAAGAATTTAAATTCACTATCTATCTCACTGCACTGCAGACACTTATTTCTACTTATCTGTTTCTGATTTAACAAATTTATTAAGTATTTATTCTATACTTACATAAAATACATAATGGATGCAAGGAATTCTGTTGGAATTTCACTTCTGCATTACCTAAGCTTGATTTTAGATATAATGCTCCACTAAAATGTTCTATAAATAAGCAATATATGCATCAGTCTCATATATACCTTTCCTTTTAATTAAAGGAATATACCATAAAATACTGAGAAAAACTAAATTCAATTTTCAGTGAAATGTTAATACTGCTGATTAAATCAGGCAAACAGTAAAAGCTAAAAAAAGTACATCCTAGACGTCAGTTAAGCACTTCAGCAAAGAAAAGCATGGCACGGATTATTGTGATTGTGGCAGCACATCTGAATATCCACTTAGAGCAAAGCACCGATGCAGAACACAGAGTATAAACACCAAAACTGTCCCCAACTAAAATATTTTATTTAGCTCAACCTCTGAGCAGTCAAGCGTTGCATTAACGCTGCACTGCTGTCCATAAATCACTACCAATCTGGCAATGACTTCGTATATAGAATGACATTAAGTATAATTGACAATACTTTAAGTATTATATATTGTTGATACGCTTTCACATTAGTAATTTATTATCAAATTTTGAATACCTAACAATTAATCCTTATATACCATACACTGACATACATACTATGAATAAGCTTAGGACCCTAAGGTAATGGTTCATATCACTGAATTCAATTGCAGATTTTTAAGGTGTCAACCAGAAACATGTTTATCCTGTTTCAAGTTAAATATGCTCACAGGTGCAAGAGGCATGAGCTTTAGAAGTCATTAATCTTATGGAAACATTCCCTAGTGGACTAGTTAACAAAAAAAATCACCAGAACACTTCTTTGGATTATTGTGGATTCACGTTCTTACTGATCTTCTCAAGGTGGCTCAGTAGCTTCAACAATGCAGATGGATTATATGGGAAAAGATTTCTTCTCTGCAACCTAGAAATAGCTTTTTGCAGTTCTTCCAAACATTTTGTTGATTTGTAAAGCATTGTCCTTAGGGGAATGATGTTATCCGAAGACGCTGTACAAGTCAAACAGGATAAGGTATTAGATCCCTTTTGTTTCAGAGGCAACACTTCACACTTGAGTGTATTCTGTTTATCATCTGTGTAGCTGCAAACAGTTTCCCTTATCCTCACCTCACCCTCATTATTTAAAGGCACCTGCTTTGTGTTTACCAAGCACTCTTTTCCATCTGATTCTAATTCAGAGTCTTCTGAGCTGTCATAATTAACAAGGCTTTGAAGAGAACCCACCAGAGATGTACTATCAGTGCATATCAATGAGTTAGACTGGTTAGACTCAACAACTTCATTATCACCTTGCTCTGTTGTAAACACTAAGTAGCTGTGAGAAGCAGCCAAAGCTACCAGAGTCTGTGGTTCTGGTTCACAACAAGCATTTTGCAAACTCTCATCAGTCATACAGCTTTGTTTTTCTTGATGGGGTGGCTTGACAGAAGAAATTGATTGAAAAGTGCCATCCTTGGTATCAAAACCGTTACAGACGTCTACAAACTGATGCCAGTCTTTGCTAAGAAGCTTTAAGTACCTTACCAAGTACTCCAGAAAGCAAGTTTCTGATGAAATCAGAAAATCTAGAAGTACTGTGGAATCAAATGCGATTTTTTCTAGAAAAAATAAAAAGATACAGTGAGGATTATATGCACTTGCATGTGTAAGGAACTTCCAGGTTTCCTCCTCTTTTTGGCTTAAGTTATCAGCAGCATCATGCCGTAACCTGAAAAGTAAGTCATAAAATAGATTAAATTCAAAGGAAGTTTACAGGGTTTTTTTTAAAAAACAGGTATGTCCAGAAAATGGTATTCCTGCTCTGTTTCGATTTTGTCAAAAAATAAAAACCAAAAAAGAAGTTTTTACGTTAGAATGAGAAAGAATGAAGGCAGGTGGGGCTAGGAGATTGGACAGTGTAGGAAGCCAAAGCACTTAAAGCAGGCCTTCTTAAACAGCACTCCTCCTTAGGAAACATTCTGGAATAAACAAAGTTACTTACAATACAGGAACTGTTATTTTAATATTTTTGTAAACCTGAACATAGATTAACTTTCAGGATGCTAAGCACATTGGAAAAGAGCGGCCTACTTGTATTTAGGTGTCTAAGAATTGTGTATATCTAAGATACTACTTGCAATATCTTTCACATTGAAAGCTTGAGGGAGCTTTTATAAATTAGGATATCTTGTATGGTAATTTAAACAACAATGAAGCACTGGATGTCCAGGACAAATTCATGAAGAACACATTTCAGTTGTTAGCAATCACGGTTTTTATCAACTAGCTAGAATTAACATGGTCCAATCCTTAGGAGGGCTACTTTGCTGCAAGTCCCTGAATTCATGAAGTTTAATTATAATATCCCATTCTTGCCAAACTCTCGGTGTTGAAAGAAAACAGTCTTGCTTTTTATCTGTGTCTAACCACTATTTTAAATTGTGAAGTCAATTATTCTGAATTACAGGATATGATAAAATATTTAATAGGAAACTGTTGCACAACTCCCTCATTTCAGTCCAAAAAACACTTAATCAAATTATCAGCAAAGTTAACTGCGCTTACACCACACATTACTACATTGTCCTGAGGTTTGTTTCTTGTTTTTGTTATAAAAATATTTTTTCTTTATGCAAAAGTAATCAATGGAAATGTTATGTATATCACAATAACCTCACTAAATTACAATTCTTCATAGCTCTGTCAAATAAAATGTACACTAACCTATCAAATTTTAAATAGATGAGTAATAAAGCTTTAGCAGCTTCCCACATATCATCATCTTGCTCTATGAAAATCAAGGAGACCCATTCACAGTGATGTACAACTGGGTGAAACTGTAGGGAAGCCTTTCAAATGACTCCTCCAGAATATCAACAGCTGGGACATGGAACTCTGAAAGTCTCCTGAAAAAAAGAAGTAACCATGAATTTTGTTATACATTTTTTGTTACTAAACAACATACACTTTTTAATTTTTAAATTAACAGTGTGTAACAGTTCATGAACACATTTATCATTCCTTAGCTCAACTGATGTAACACAGCATCAAATTTTATAGATTAGTTCTTGCTTTTGGTACCAAAGAAATCAAGAAATATTTTGCAAAAAACCATAAGCAGTTCTCTTATCTTAAATTCAACGTAAATGGCTACTCTACTATAAACTCTAAACATACTAATGTTTAGATGCCAATGTTAACAATTATAAGTAACCTGCAGAAAATTAATTTACTCATTAGGTACCACCCCCCCCCCCCCCGACAGATAAAACTTAAGGACACAATTTATTCATCTAAACAGCATTCTTCATTTCCTTGGAGTTCAAGGAAGAATAATCAGAGGTGACCTAGAAAGGTTTGGGTACAACAGGGTGAATCCTTTCACACCTAAGCTTGCAGACTAATGAACAAGATTACACCTCCAAATATTTGCATGTATCAGGAAAACTACAAAAATTTGACTATACTCACACAGCTGGGATTTATACTTTCCTTTAGTTCCCCAATTAGGTAGCTTCATCAGTACATCATAAACTAAAGAAAGGTGAATTATAATGAAGTCAATGCCACAGATGTAACGATCCAATATGAGCACTTTGCTGAGATTTCACCCCATATGAAATAATAATACAACTGTAATGTTTTGATAAGACTGAAGCAAACCCTCCCCAGTGTGAGTCACTGTAGAAATTAACTGCAGTGATCTGAAGATGATGGGAATAAAATGTCATCTCTACGTAAAACAAAGTATGAAGTATACTAGTAGTATACTTGTAGTATAGCCATATTCTTTATAAAATAAATTCTGCATGGATGATGTAGGTTTTCAAGTACATACAGGATAAAGGTACATTCATGACACGGTCTAAAAATCCTTGCTGGAAGGATTAATGTAAGCAGTATTTTTCCTGCAAATCTTCATTTTTCCCCTCCCTCTAAACACTGCACTGCCATTTTAGTGCAGTAGCTTATTCGTAAAAATAACTTTGTATTCATATGACAAACTCTTTCCCTTAATTCAAGAAACTTACCTCTTCAATACTAATTACATACTATAGTATGTACATGTACTATGTAGTATGTATTACATAGTATGGTACTAGGTACCAGTTTTTTATGTAACAAGGCATACATTCAATGTTCAGAAAACAGAGAAAAATAGTTACATATACCTTTACCCCAAAGGTACTCCTTAAGTAAGAACTCTAATGCTGCTGGAAGTACACTATGGCTTGAAAAGCACAGTTGCATCATTTATATAAACAATGACTACTGCTTTTGAAAAATCTCCTGCAACATGGGAATCAATTTTACTTACCACATCATTATGTGGTTTTCCTTAATATTTGACTTTAAGATTTGCTTTTCCTCTTAGACAATTTGCTGTTCCTATTATTTGTTTTGTTATTAATAGTTACTATTCGGACTGAAATTCTTCCCTATAAATCAAAGCTATCTGGAAATTACTCTCAAAATTGAAATGAATTAAAGTTAAGCCACTGTAATTCATGTTAATAAAAAAGATAAGATCAACCAGTTTCCCGGAAGGGAAGTTAGCATATTAAAGCTTTTTGGTGCTTGTTTTAACCACTTAATTTAATGTCTCTAAAATAGAAGCACCATTCCTTTCAACTTGCAATTCCTCTTGACAGTTGGATCTGTATTTGAATCTAATTAAAGAACTTGTTTTTGTATCATGAATCTGGGAAAGAAAGGAGAATTTTTTCTTTGAGAAAGAATTTTCACAGAGACAACCAAAACAGATTTAACCTACATTTCTTCTGTTCACTTGTTCGTAGACAATCTCAGTCTCTGTACATTTTTCAGATGGGGGATCATAAGTAAAATATTCTCAACAATACTTAAAAAAACTCTAAGAATGCAACTGGCATCACAAATATAACATCTTCCAAAACCTGGAAAAAGTGTCAGAAGCTGTTTTACATAAGTCTGTAGTTCTTTTGCACAGATTAATTAAAAGTTGATTTTATGGTTGCTACGTAAGAAATATAAAAAGTAAAATAGTATTTACATCTAGAACTTGTATTAAAATCCCTCAATAAATTTAAAATGCTATAAAATTTCATCCTTGTTTAAAGTAAAAATTATTTTTTACTTTCTTGCCACATCACCAATTGGCTTACAATAAGGAACACCCATTCTCACTTGTATTTGAATAGAAACACTGCTCAGAACTGCCTTGCCATTTTTGCCAGGGACAGCAAGCTGCTTTGATCTTAGGATTTGCACATCCACATTCACACAGCTTAGCATCAAAAGATGTGCATCATGTGCCTCTCAGAGGTAAAAAGGCAAGTGGGAAGATGGGATTCCAGGAGTGTGTCTCAGGCAAAAAGCCTCACCCCACCACTTCATTATAGCATAGGAGAAGACTACTATCTGGCTACCAGCGTGACACAGCAATGCATCCTCTCCCATCAGGAACACAAGTTTTACAGCATTCCCTTGCCATCCCACTGCCTGCCTTGTGGCATAGCCCTAGCACAACAACCAGATCTGCTCTTCTGCTAATCTAATTAATCTGTTCAGTGGAACAAACATAGTCAAGTAAGCAGGTATTACATGTATGCCTCACACCTACTAATTCAAAGGACTAGACCTATAAGTCAGGGTGAAAAACACAACCACTATACTCTGCCAAGTCCCATAATTTTCCTGTCTCTTACTTTATAGCTTCATTATTTTTACCTTTTCTACCACTGCTGGTTTTGCCCTATTACATTATTTGTCTGACAGTGATGCCTAGTACCTTCAACCAAAAGATCTACCTCCACATTAGAAAACAGGAAAGCGTTACCTGCAGTTCCCTTCAGTTCCCCACCCTCAACAGAGTAGATGCTTGTGCTATGGGCTCTCTTCTTCTCCAACTGGAGAAGAGCCTGGTGTTCCCAAGCCAACTCAACTATTTCAAATATTAACATGTGTTGTTAACAGGAAGAGTTCTCAATCCCAAATGCAGCTGTTTCAAGCCCCCCATATTGCAGGGCTAAGGATAGGATAAAATACAATGAGACAACTAATTAGGCAGGGAACAGTGATAGCAAGTTTCCTGGGAGGGTCTTCTCTTTCTTCCCTCCCACCACCACTAATTCAGCTGAATTCTATTTACAGTCTTAATGAGCTGTAACTACAAAACCTCAAAGCTCTAAAACTCTTGCTGCTTAGCAAACAAAACTAAAAAAGACTATTACCTTTGATTTCAGCTTCTGTAGCAGAGTTCTGAAACTTGAATTCCAGTGCTTTAAGCACAACCAGACTTAAGGCTCTGAGAACAGTTTGGTCAGTACCACCTTGAGTATCATCTCCAGGAACAGCCTCACTGCCTCCAAAGTAGCTGGCCTTTTCACTGAGTGGGATCTGATTAAGCCAAGTCAAATTCACAACCTGCAGAACAGCATTACTCAGGGCAAGCATATCCTCATATAAAGATGGGTTTTGTAAGAACAGTGATCCACTTTTAGCATCTTCTCTAGACTTGTAAAGGACACATTTTTTAAGGAGCATAATTAACTTCTTCTTGATTAAATAGTGAATTGATGAGCTAATGAGTTTCAGGATGTAAGAAACTTTCAAAAACAATACTCTCTGGCATCTGAGTGGTAGTTCTAATTCAATTCTGGAAGCCAAAAGTGCTTCAAGCAGATCTATAAAACTGATCAAATTGTTTGCAGCTTCAGAATAAGGTGAAGTATAGTGGTGACTGTCAAAATGATGGAACAGAATGGAATTATAAAATCCTTCAAGTACAGCATCAAGAGGAGCCAACAACTTCTTCAAAATACCTACAGCAAGAAGAACAACATTACAGAGTTGGAGTGTGACACAGCTAAATCGTCAAAGAAGCAGAAAATAGGTGATTGTGACTATTCTCAGTTTTTAAGAATGTTTAAACCACTACATTTTTCAGAGTACTTTGTCACCCTCTTTATAACGAAGAAAATAGGTGTTCTTTAGACAAGCTGGTCCAGATGAGATTAAAAGGAACATTCCTCCCCCTAGTGGGTACTCGTGTATCAAGAACTTCATAAAATTGCTACAGTACCTGCTTTGGGTAAAACTTCATCTTTCAGCATGTCCTTGATAATAGTTGTAAGAGTCCACAGACATTCTGCTACCTGGGTATTCACGGGGAATCCTGAAAGAGTCTTCAAACTAAAGGTGAGCCAGGTGACATTTAATGCATTCTAAGAAAATTTGTTCAAAAAACAATCATGTATGCTTTACAATTGCTATGCACATTAAATTAAATCATAATACAATGATTGAAATTTGTACATTAAAAAGATTCAAATGTAGGCATAGACAAAACACAGGTAGAAACTACATATCTGTCCAGTGCCTTTTAAGTATATAGTATTTACAAACATGAAGTCACATATGCATGCAATAGAAATTACCTGTATTTTCCAGGAAGGGAAAACCAAACCTCCTAATGTTATGTGACCTACCCAAAATCAGATAATACTGTAGACAGACCATATCTGAATTCATAATTCCCAGACAACTTTGCAAGAAATATTACAAATATATTTCTGAGAAAAATCTATGTTCAGAGATGCTACTATGGAGGCTACAATATATATTCACCAAATATATATCAAGTAAAAAAAACACCTCAAGTAACTAGAAAATTCAAACAATACAGAAAAGCATCTGATTAACTTTCAATAGGTTATTACCTATTTTTATCTACTGCATCACCTAACAGATATCAAGTAACTGTAAAAATATTGATAGTCTAGATTATTGTTTTTTTGAAATACATGTATCACAACCTTAAAGAGAATATTTCTTGCCATCTAGACACATTTTGCCTTAAAATAGTTTCATAGAATTCCAGATTTTTACATATAAAGACATTCCACCTTGCATTACAAACTTCTGCTACACATCTGATCTCCTTTCTTTCTATACTCCATGCCCCTCCTAACACACTTGAAATACTCCTGTGGAATATTTATTACATATCCACCACTTACAACCCAAAGCCCCTTAAGACACATTTTATGGGAGAACTATCACACAGTATTATCTTGTATAACCTTCATGTTGTTCCTGATACTGGAGCCAAGCATACTTCAGCAAAACTGTGTGGCGTTTTGTGGGGACTAACAAGAGTCTGTATGCTGAACATCAGCAGACTGCAGATGTGCCTTGCAGAAAGCTAGAGTAGAGTAGACACACAGGCAACAGATAGAGGAAAGGAGTAGTTCTGATGTTGCTCTGTGGGTCTACTTACAAAAGGAGCCTCTTTATGAGCACTGTAAAATCTAAAAGTACTTCTACAGTGACTGCTTTTGTGCCACAGAAACACTATAAAATCTTTGCTCTAGAGTTAAGTGGAACAACTTGAAGGCACATATTCACCAAGTCATTTTTTTAAGCTGTGAAAAGTTATGCCATACTCACCTCTTCCTTCAGCTGGAAATACACAAGAGATGCTAAACTCTTTGAAGCCATGTGAGATAACAGCTGATCATAACTACCAAGCAGACAAATCTGCAGACATGTAGAAAGAAAATGTATCTAACGTATGTTCCTTCTCCCCCCCTCCCCTTCACAAAAATCTTCCAGAAGTTTATAAAAGCTTACCAATTTTGAGTAAATTTTTGCCTCCTTCAGAAGAAGGACAAAGATCTCACAGTACTTCTGTCTCGTATTGAATTCAATTTCCTGGGACTCTGCTTTAGCAACCATCATCTCGATCAAGGTTAACTGAAGAAGCATCACTTCTCGTGGACAGAACGAGGAGTTCACATTTGCAAAGCTATTTGATGTATCATCTGTTGTAGGGACAACCGCATCCAACATATCAGCATCCTGATGGCTCCTAATACCACCATTAGTAGATGGCAGATGCATCCGATTACATGATTCATCTCTTCCTGGTGAATGCTCAACACACAGATTAAGTAAAGAGGTATAATGATGGCTTTCCTTTGCTAGCGGAATGCCTACCACTATGTCCTTATACATCTGCTGCAGAAGAGAGATCTTCATTATGAGAACATTCAATATTCCAGAAAATGCCGTATGTCTTCACTGATGATTCATGGTCACCGCAAATCAGCTTTGAAGTTATTTTTATCCAATAAGAGAAAGAGAAGCACTATTAGGTGTTTCTCTTCTACGTTACCTAGAAATAAATATTTTGCTATTACTGAACTTAACAAATAACTAGAAAGATAGAAAAGAACACACGTTTTTAGAGTTAATACTACCATTATTAAACTTATTTTGTAAATACAAATTCACTGTTTAAAAACAGTAAGAGTGATAGTTGCACAAAACCATCCCAGTGAGACACTAAAATAATAAAAGATTTACCATGCCATGAAGAAGTTTACAGTTCCAATATTATACTACTGACAACAACATTAATTTGCTGGAACTAACAAAACCGAAGATGACTATTACTAGGGACTATTTCTGAAAGCTATGGGAACTTGGATCAAATCTTTTTCTACATTGCTAAAACTACTAAAATCTCATTTCTTTTGTGACAGATTCCTCCAAAAACAGGCACAAAGTTTCAACTGCAAATTTTTACCTGAACTGGCAATGTTCATTGCTCCACTAAGGCTGGATATGGCAACACTTCTCAAAAAAAATGGAAAGCAAAGGACAAGTCTTGTCTTCCGCTGCACATAGGCTCAAGGTAAGTAGCGTGAATATACAGGAGGAGAGAACTTGGCTCTTAATTTTGTAAGGAGGACCAAAGAATTCCCTTACATCTACATGTGCAGAACTCATTCTGATGACCTACATCTTGAAACCCAAAACAGGTTTTCAGATAATGCAAAGGACCAACAATGCCACAGGGCTGGTCAAAGGCCCAGTGACCGAGAAGTTTAAAATTACAAAATACTTAAAAAACAAAGCGTAAAACTTATTAAAAGCCAATAAAAATACCTAACCATATTTAGGAAAAGAATAAAAAAAATATCTTTATCACCATGTCAATGGAACATACCTTTCCATTACAACACTGGAACATTCATTATAGCTTAAAAAGAAGAACTATTAAGAATTCAAATATCTCTTTAAAGTGTGAGCACCTAAGCACCCACAATTTTCTAAACCATTATGTAAAAGGCTAGACAGATATGGTATCTCCCCAGAAAACAAAAAGGATATACTTAAGAACATTACGGTTTCTTTTTCACCTATATTAAGAGTGATGCTAGTCCGTAATATTTATCTTTTTAGGACAGTTTTAACATGTTATCTAACCAGAACTTTTTTTAATAAAAAAACCCCAAACTCATTACCTTTATGTACTGTGAACTTAGGAGTGGGACTTATGCTGTTTACAGGAATTTTCTTTTTGCATGCTTTTTGGATCCCCATCTTTAAGTCTGGCATAATCAACCAGGTAGACTTCCAGGTAGATTCCTGAAGCCATCTGTCTGTAGTTGGCTTTTATTTAAATGTTATATTTCCCCTTTCTTACCAACGGAAGAAAAGAGCTCAGTCTTCCAACTGGTAAGAAATTCTAAGGATCTTCCCATCTATGTATCAATTATACCTGCACTTATCATGACACCAAATATTTGAAATTATTATTGCTTTTTAGCAGAATATTAGAAAACAATGGAACTATAAAATTCAGTATGTGAGGCATTTTTGGTTTAGTTTGTAATCTTCACAAGTTTTTAAAACACTGTCAAACATTGAGAATTACACCTTTATTTTAACTGCAACTGAAGTATGCATTGACAAAATGGCTTCCCAAAGGTACAAAGGATTAGAGGTAGACCAAGATATGCTACCCAGACTCCTCACTTCTTCCACCATCTGGCAGTATTTCCTTCAGAAGCAAACCTAAAATTAGAGAATAAGAAGTTGCCTGCAGGGATTGATCTACAATTCACTCTGGTGTGGTATTTTTAAAGACACATTCAGCAATGGCTAACCTGACAACTCCAAAATGTTATAGTATGTTCCTCACCTAACCCTCACCTGACAGAGCTCAGAATCCTTCCCCCTTCCTTTCCCATATTCCACATTTTAGATGTTAAGAATAAATCTGATACTTCAGACAATAAATTCTTTCTTCGTTTACAGACTCTATTTGGAATTCTACTTGAGGTGGAAATTTATGACCTGAAACCTTGTCAAATTTCTTCAGAAATCACCCTGAATATTTTATATAGCTATTGTTCCTATCTTTGAGTTTTATTTCTTCCTAAATGAATACCTAATAAAGTAAAATTATCTCAACACATTTACTTCTGTGTTCAAGATCAACCTGAATTATTGTCCTACATGGTAAATGAACAGATCCCTCCTGCACAAATTCATAAGATACAGCAAGGTTGTTAAGGCAGAAGAGATTTAGAACTCCTCTAGGACATGCACTGTGAGATTTTACCTTCACCACATGATACTGGTTGTGCTTTCCCTGATTCTACTATAATACATTTATATTACACCATTAATTTGCAGAACACTTTCCAAAAACATCTATAAGATACGTCTCACTCACACATGACAACAGTTCATGAATAGAAGTCATTAAAGGAAATGAAATGCAAGGGGGCTTATTTTGAAGAAATTTACTTCAAAGAGGGGGAGAATGTCAGACAACGACTAAATTTACTTTCAGTCATGGTAAGAAAGCAGTGAAAAGCTTAAAGCTGAAAAGTAAAGAAAAGCAATCATATTCATACACAAGAAATGACAAACTCCAACACTTACTTGTATTATTTATTTGAGTTATTCATGACAGCATCTAAAAACCAATTAAGGTAACGCCTCACAGTGCCAGACTCCTGCATAAACAATAGGAAACAGTTCTAAAAGCCTTATATATAGACTGATCAGGCAAAAGACAGAAAGGAAAACTATACAGAAAAAAACAAATAAATATTTTGTTACATGTTATTTTCACGACTACTTTAGTTAGGCTTTAAAATCAGAACCAAAGTCATGCAGCGCTGCAAACGAAATGAGAGAAGAAACTTGATGGAAAAGGAAACAAAGAACTGGAGATGAAAACTCAGAAGGCAGCTGAAGCCTGTAAGGTTTAAGGACCATCATAAACCAAGCAAGTGAAGCTTAAGTGGTTGCAAATGCCTTCAGAATATCCTAAATCAGAGTTATAAAAATATGTGTATTTCTACAAGGTGTCATATGTAATTCAGCACAAAGTCATAGAAAGCATTGATTTGACTGGACTAACATTGTTGATATCACATTTTACTTTTTTTTTTTTTTACTAACACAAATGGCTTATGATGACACACAATTACTCAGAGATATTAGTGAAGAGGCATGATTACAGAAAGCTATTGTCAAGTCCCTATAATAGTCTTTCCCTGTTACATATACACTATTAAATATTAATTGCATGAGTCGCAACTGGGAGGAAAAAAAACTATCCAAAACACCCTATTTTCATTAAAAAATTAAATCAGATGAAGCAAAATGAAACCACAGTCCCTGACTTTTGGGTATGACTCTGTAGGCTCCGGATCTCCTTACAATGCAATGGTTGAATCATTTAAGAACTAAAATATACTTTGGACTACTTGTACCTGCAATGACTTCGTAGGCTCATCTCTCAATAAAGAATATGCTTCCGTCCAGTGCTGAAATACTGTAAACGTCTCTAAAATAATGTCATTTCCTCCCAGAGGTTGCAAATAACCTCTGCTGCAAGCTGTCCAATCCCTGACTGTTAACTTTGACACCTAAGCATGCCAGATGCTTTATCTGCTCTTCGGCAAGCATCTTTAGCCACTAGAGACAAGACTAGACGGACCCGATCCGACCTCACTGGCCACTTATGGTACCTCTCACACTGGCCTTTCAGAAGTGCAAGCACTGGGTTGCTGGTAGGAAGACCCGCGACACTCCGCCCTGACAGGGAACGGAGGTGACAGGAGGACGTGTGTAATCACTAACCCAAAACCAGCCGGCGCGCAGAGCCCCGCGCCGCCCCCCCCCGGCCTGCAGGCCCCCTTCCCCCTCACTCTCCTCCAGAAGGCCCCGTCAGCTTCCACAACCCCCTCCCGCCGTCCTAAGGGCCGGCCGAGGCCTTCTGCGCCGCCGCTCCCCTCAGCGCCGCCTCCAGCGCCCTCCCGCCCCTCGACCGGCGCGGCTCCGCGCTCCTTCACCCACCCAGGCCAGGCCCGAGCCCCCTCAGCCCGCCCAACCCACCCGGCGGCCCTTAGCCTGCCCGCCGCCACCGCCGCCGCCCCTAGGCCCGACGGCCCTCGGCCCGCCAGCCGCCGCCGCCGCCTCCGCCTCCTCGGGCCCCCCGCCGCCAAGACCCCGCCCCTTCCCCCCCGCCGCGCGAGACGGCTCCCTCCAGGCCCCGCCCCTCGCCCCCCCCCCAACCTGGAAGCCCGCGGCCCCGCTTAGTCACCCCGAGCCGCCGCGCAAACGGGCCCTCCCCGTCCCCGTCCCCCGCCGCTAGGCAACCGCTGCTAGGCAACCGCCGCCACTCACCCGCCCCCGAGAGACAGGGCGCCGTAAGGCCCAACTCTCCTCCGTCCGAACGCCGGAACCACCGCCGCAGCCGCCCCCTTTCCCCTCCCCTCCCCTGTCGCAAAGCCCCCCCCCCTCCCCCGCGCCTTTACGGCAAGGGGGAGGAGCCATGGGCGGAGCCACCGTCAGCCCGGCGCCCAATCAGACATAGCGGCGGCCCGCAATTGGGGGCGGTCCCAGCGCGGCGCCAGCGGATTGGCGGCGGCGGAGGTCAATCCCTGCCCGCTGACCCCGGAGCGAGCCGAGGGGGGCGGCTCGGTGCAAAGTGTCCCCACACGGCTCGGCCCCCTCCCGCGGCCGGCCCCGGCGCTCCCCCCGCCCCGCCGCCGCCGCCAGTGCGGGGGGCGGCTGCGCACGGGCGCGCGCTGGCCCCCCCGCACCCTCAGCACCCCCACCCCCCCCGCTGCCGGCAGACAGGTAACGGCCGCGGGTGGCGGAGCCCCGTCTGCCCCCAGACTCCCTCATGGGGGGGGGCGTAGAGGGGGGAGGAGGAGGAGTTGGAGGAAGAGGAAGGGGGGGGGGCGGGGGGCCGCGACCCCATGGCCCGCCGCGGGGCCTTCCCCTCGCCGCTGACCGGGCAGCCCCTCCGGCGGGGCTCGCCGCCGGCCTGCTCCGCCCCGCTCCCCCCTCAGCGGGCTGCGAGGGGGGTCCCCGCCCCTTCCCCCCCCGCCGCCGTTCGATCCCCCTCGGGAGCGGGTGCTGAGCCCCCCGCCGTCTCTGCCCTCCCCGGCCGCGGGGGGTAGGCAGGCAGGCTCCGGGCTACCCCGCCCGGCGCCGGGCCCGCCGCCGCCGTGCTCCCGGGTCTGCCTGCGGAAGGAGGGAGGGTGTCCCCGGGCGGTGAGGGCGGAGGGGAGCCGCGGGCCCCTCCGGAGCGCGTCCCCCGCTTCCCCAGCCCCCGGCGGTGCCCTGGCTTGCCTTCCCCGCCGCCGGGCCTTGAAACTCTGCGCCGGGGCTCGGTCGGCTTGCTTTTTTTTTTTTTTTTTTTTTTTTTTTTTTTTTGTGTGTGTGCGCGCTTGACGGTTCCTGAAGCATGAACTCCTGCAAGGGAGTGATTTTAATTTCCCAGCAGCTCTGCTTTCTGGGTTACTTCCTGTCCCATTCTTTAGTACTTATCTTTTACTTCAATTCCCTGGAGGAGCAGGCTTGACAGGGTAGCGGTCCTGCCGTTATTGTCCCTCCAACTCTTTAGTATCCCGAGAGAGTGCCCTTCCTTTCGAGTTGAGATGCCGATATAGGTAAATGACCCTTTCCTTCCTAATTTTTGAAGGCTCTTCCTATTTCGACCTGCTGTTGCTTTGGTATTAACCGGTTTTGTTCTCCATTTCTCTCTTTTATGTCATTGTGTGGCTCAGTTCTACTTTTATATTTTAGGTTTAAGCTGCCTTAAAGGAGAATTAAAAATTGTGACTCCAAAGAACAAAATAACACAGAAGAAAGAAAACAGCGCTCAGAAAAAACAGAAAGGTGATAATTCATGTAGACTCTCAGAATCATCCTAGACACAGGGTTTGGCTGGGACTGGGGCCTCTTGTTGTGTTTTTGATGGATTTGAATAGGTAGCATTAGATTTCTTTGTTCTCTTAAAACCTACGTGCTATTGAGCTTTAAAAGTTTGAAAGCTCTGAAGCCCATTTGAAGTATGGTCCCTCTTTCTTCTTGTAACGCTTTGTCGTTTTCTAAATTTAAGCTGCAAACATTATTTTGATTATGAATTGCTACTTAATGGTTTTTTGTGTCTTCTCATTTCAGGAATGTTGCTTAAAATTACTTCACTCTGGGTAGTTAAAAGGGTCTTTTCTTAAAGCCTTTTCACAAATTTATGGGTGCAACACTGGATTTGTTTCTGCTCTGATTCTAAAATCTTTATTGGAGGAGGTCATGGTAATTGCATTATGTTGGTTTAGTCATACCTAACTTTTGCCTGAGTAATTTTTTTTTGTATTGTACTGTAACGCGGCTGCAAAAATTTAAATTCATTTAATTGCACGGTGTTTGTTTACAAGTACTTATTTTGGGGGTTGAGATCACAGAAGAAGATAATGCTGTTAGCTGCTTAAGGGAAAAAATAAAAGGAGTCATCAAAAACTGAATCCTGCTGGTAGGAGGAAGGTTCGATTTTGGGGGAGAGCGGTTCATAGGGAGAATTGCTTGTTTCACGTGGTAAGATGAAGAGATGGGTTCTAGAAGGAGAGGGGGGGTGTGAATGATGTCAGTCAGCCTTTTTCTGTATCCTACTGTTAGTGTGCTCCAAATAATGGGAGTTTCTGCGTGTTCTTTTAATGCAGCGTCTGTCTTGAGCCCATTCTAATCTGTTTCAAATGTAGATGAGTTTGTGTTATTTTGGCATATATATCCTCTGTATAGGTCCCTCTGGTCTTTGTCGTGTTTTCAGAGGTGTCATTGACTGTACCAGGATGTTCTTCATTGTCAGAAATAAATTATTTTTTAACAGTAGTTGCAGGGGAAAGAGCAGTACCTGTTGCCAACAGTCTTGGTCAAGGGTGGATAATTTTTCTGATACAGGTGTCTTTAGCATATGATAAAAAGTAGCTGCTGCATGTCAAAGACTAAATAGAAAATCCCCCAGTAACACAAGTGCAACAAATTCTGAGATGCATTTTGAAAGTACAGGGAAGAAATATTCCATGTTATTTTGACAGCATACTGCAACACCACAAGTAGTACTGGAACACATGGACATGCCCAGTGTGATTGCAGGAGGGATTTTTATGCTAACAGGCGAGACAGATGTGCATTAGTATAAACTTACCAGTGCAGTTATGGCACACCTGTTTCATCCAAAGTTGGTTTATTATAACACCTTCTTTACGACCCATCCAGTGCATCTAACATCGGGGCTTGCGTTAATGTAGCTACTCCAACAGGACACCTCTTGATGCCGATAAGTCATAAGATCTTTAGGATTTATTCATGGAAGGAAATGTAAGTTTTTATTTAATTTGTCAAGTTCCTTCATAATGTGAAATGCCAGTGCAGCAAAGTTTGATTCAGACGCAGAGACTGGAACTGAGTTCACAGGAATCGGGGAATTAGCTTCTGGCAGAAATTTGCACATGGTCAAAACAAGGAATAGAGATAAATGATATGCTGAAGTCCTGCTCTTGATCTCTGGAAGAAAGGCAGCATATTGCAAGTATAGCTAGCCCCTTAGATAAAGTTGCACTTTTTTTTTTTTTTTTTTTTTTTTAATCTTGAGGCTATATACTTATTTTTTTTTTGCCTTATTGTGAATTCTAAACCCTTAAAGGAAATGTGCTGAGAGGCTGTTTTCCGTTGCTCCAGCATTTGCTTACACAATGATACTATCGCAGTGAAAAACGTGCTTTATCCACTGAAGTCATCCAACAAATTTTGTCCACTTGGACTGTTTTAGGCTATATTAAAAAGAAATACAGAGCAAATACAAGTCTTCCAGAGATTGTTGAATGGCATAAACTCTGTAAGAGGCACTAATTTTGTTCATCAGCTGTGCTACGAGTATTTGGGCTGAAGTGACTGCTTTAATGTGGTTTGAACTAGCCATTGTTTTCTGCTTCTGTCACTCTGTGAAATATTGGTGTTTGGATTCTTTAAGGACAGCAAGTCATGTTAAAATACATAAATCTTACACATTAACACTTGCTATGAATTATTACTTACTTTTAAGGCTAAGCTTTCATCTGACTTTTACTGTTTCAAACTTAGTAACAACACCACTGTTAAGTTAGAAGAGAGATTGTATTTTATGCATGGTACAGGAGGATCTCCAAGCATGCTGCAGAGCCCAAGCTCCCTGCAGTTTGTCAGCGCACATCTTGAGGGAGGAGAGTTGTGGCTGTGTGAACCTGATGTAGCATTGTCTACTGAAAAAGATCTGTAAGGCCTTGCTTTAGCACTAGCATTGAGGTCTTTGATTTGGAAGGATTTGCCATATTTTCTTCACTGGGCTCTGCTTGTGGTTAAGGCTGCCAATGTATGGGTCGGAATTCTGAGGACGGTTAATAGCTGATGCCTTACTGGTGCTTTCTGAAGGTGAGGTTTCTTCTTTTGCTCTCCAGTTTGCAGACCTGAAATTACTTGAGCTGGGTGATTTCACTAATTCTCCATCAGGCCCAAAAGTCAGACCTCACAACCTCTCTGTGAAATGGATAATAGTTGGTAAAATGATATCTCTGTACTTCAGTTTCAGCCACCTGCAGAATGTAACAACACAACAGCTGCTTATTAGTATATAACAATGCCAGTCAGCATCGTGCAGTGCTATAAACACCTGAAGTTGACAGAGGACTTTTAGATTAACTCTTTTCGTTATTTTAAATGTAGTATGTCCAAGCTACGAGATGGCATTACAGAAGCTCTGACGAGAAATGTGTAACTTCTAATGACCCCTTGTGAAGAGTGAAGGCTTCTTTCCTTTGAAGTAGCAGTTTCTCTGTGATGTTTTGGATTCATGCACTGTTAACTCATTGCTTTCAGACTCAGCAATTCGCATGTGTTGCTTGGTGATTTTCATCTTGGCCACATGGATACCTCAGTTGATGTCTGTCTGGGATCTAGCATAGAACATCTAGCAGAAAATATATTCAGGTTTATAAGGCTGTGTGAAATTTTAATATTTCGCATGTTATTTGCAAGCTTTACGATTGTGGTATGAGAACACAAATAACAACATGATTGTTTGTCTTACTCTCTTGTCTGAAGAGCTCCTGAAATAGGAAGCTGAGTGACATATGAAGATGATAGTCACATTTAGTTTCTTTGTCAAACACATATTGACCATTTTTAAAATGCCATTTGAGTGAGAACACATTTAGCTTGTTCGAATTTCAAAATGGGTGGGAGAAGTGGGTTGTGAGAATAATGAATGCTAATGTGATTATCCTTATTCCATAGGGCTTTCTTTTTTTGTTGTTGTTGTTTATTTGATTAAATGTCTTGGAATACTTCAACCACAGACAACTAGGATCTACACTGATTAGGTCTATGCTAGATATTAAATGTCGTGTCAAGGTACACTTTCCTTGTTGTATAGAGTTAGGCTAACACCAGTAAGTTATGGTCCTTATTCTGTTCTTGGATGTGTAATCTTAGGGCTTAGGAATCAGGTCTATCTGTTAGCTCATCTGAATGAGCAAAATACTGTATTTATTGTAAGGTCTTGCTTTTAGTACCAACCTTGAACTTTCTTTAAAGTAGGTATAGACATATGTCAGAATTAATTTCCCACATGATGTTTGCAATAACTTTAATAAGGTGACACATTGATGTAGAAAAGTCTAAGATCTCTTTGACAGGATGAGACATTATCAATAGATAATGAAGATTTGTCTTTTTTTTTTATTTAGTGTGCTACTTCTACTACAATTATTAGTATTTTAAGCAAACTTTGTGAAGTCATTGAGTAAGTGAGCTTTACTTTCACTAGATATGACTTCTTTTTATTAAAGTTGCAGATCTTACTCTTGCCATATGCAGCTAATTTTCCTTTGGGGGAAAAAGCTTGTTACTTTTTTAGTGGAGCAATCTGTTACCTTGTCTGTAGTCTGTGAAGTCAGTGCAATTCTAATTTGCATCAGCTAATAAAAAATGTGTGGGCTTTAAAGTGAAAATCATGCAAAAATTTAAAAAAAAAAAGGTGAACTAACGACTGATCATCTATGCAAAAAAACAAGGCTAGAAATGTGATCAAATTAGGTCATGGCAGTGCAATTTTGTGCAGGGCTGTGAGCGTATCTGCAGACCTTGTATGTTTTATCTTGGGAAGCAAAGCTTTTGGAAAATGCGTAAGAGGGATGAAGAGAGCTTTTTTTCACCCTCCTCTTCTGAGCTATCATCGGGAAAGCAAGATTTTTATGTTGCATTAAGTGACAGAAATTTTAACTTAAGCTAAAAGCTGCACAGTTCATATAATTGTGCTGATGCAACTCATTTGCAGAAGAAACAAGTCACAGTTGGTTTTGTGTGATCTGCTGTACAATGAAGTAATTAATGCTTTTATTATTTATTATATTATTGCAGTGCTCACACATGGTAAGGGGTCCTGTTGTGAGAAGCTTGCAGCCAAAGTGAACAAAAGGTCAGGTAGAGGTGTATAAAGAATTAATGAAATAACATTGATGAGTATGGGCTCTCAACAGTGCTGTGAGAAATGGTGAAATGTTGGGACTGATCCTGTTAACTGCAGATGACAAGGAAGGAGGATAAGGAGGGCTAGTCAGAAGGAGGAAACTGGATAGGGTTTGTAACTGGTGTTCAGTAAAATTTGATACTAAAACGATAGTTTTTATATATGAAGAAAAGGGTGAAGGTTAAGGTGGTGGTATTGCTTGTATTGTGAAGGTATCTCTACCTGTTTGTGAAACACAGCATGTTAGTCTGATCCATCATGTGAGGAAGAGATGACTATCTGGTGGTGCTAGAAGTCCAGTTGAAGGACAGACAAGTCAATGCTCTTATGTTGTCAGGCTTTATCCTTTAGATAGGGAAGCATAGATGGGATCGAGATTTAAAAAAAAAAAAACAAACCACACCACCAGCAACAACAACAAAAACAAAAACCCACAAAAATGGGTTGGGAGGAACTAAATGGATCCTGAAGGTTTTTCCTGGCATCTGACTCCCACAGGGAGATGTTGAGCAGTCAGGCAGAAATACCTACTGTAACCTTTGCATCCATTCTTGTTCCGTGGCAGGAGCAGATACACATAATCCTTAGAGAAAAGTTTAGACCATTTCTTCAAGGCTTACTCCAGAGAGAAAGCACATCTCTAGTTTCTCTTGTCTTCCTTAAAATATTCTCTGTAGCCTTTTTCTCACCTGGCAGAAGCAAACTCTCCCCACCCCAACCTCTGGAGGACTGTCTGGTAATGAAAGAAAACACACTTCAGGGCCTTTTCTGGCATAACTGCATTAAAATATAGCATTCTAGCACAGGTACAAAGTAAAAGTAAGTAAACCTCTCACTTTTACTCCTTGCAACTAATAAGAAATATCGTTATTGTTTTTTTAAGGGGTAGCAGGTTGTTTGGCGCGCATGGGCACACAAGATTATGACTAGAGAAGACAATGAAGAGCGGGACATCCATCAAAGAGTAACAACCTCTTATAAGGTAATTCAGGAGCACATTGAATTTATCCTGTTGTACTTGCAAAATCAATTAAGTAGTTGTTGTCCTCCATTTTCATGGCACTATACAATCATTATAACCAAGAACGTATAGATATGTTTTTTCCCCCCTCTGCTTCATTTCATTTTTTTACTTGCACGGAGAAAGCCAGTATGTAGCAATCCAAGTGCATACTGTGTTCTGAATGAGATTGATTACAGTTGCAAAACATTAAATATTAAATGCCAAATGGCTAATGACTTCCAGTAGTCCTCCCTTCCTTCTCCAAAGATTGATGCTGTAAATGGAGATTTGCAAACAGAGGAATTTTAAATGATCTGTGGAACAGAACTGAAAATGTTTTCAAAGCTGGTGTGTACCTAGAACTATCCTGAAACCTTTAATGTTACGGTTAAGTATTCTTGTCATTTGAATTTCATTGCTCGCCATAGGGGTGAGATAGAAGAGTAGATATTTACAGAAACTGCGCAAGTGATAAAAGGAGCTGCTTATGCCTGACTTTGTCTTCTGCTTTGTATGTTTTAGTACTTATGTACTTTAGTACTAGCTAATTTGAATAAGCTCTGCTAGTCACATGCAACATATGGGGCCAGTGCCAACTTTTTATAATGCTGCATTAGAAATATACCCACCAGCTGAGAAGTGTGATATCAAGCGCTTTGCTTTTTCTTAACCAACTGCCTTCATAGATAGTTGCAGGGGGGATACTGCTGGCCCCTTAAATGAGAAATCCCATTTTGCTTCATCTGTTTAGTCATCCTATCTCTTTCTGTAGCATTTTGAGCAACCAGTTTGACATTAATTTTCAGGATCAGATGAGATCTTGCAAGTATTAGTCCTTTACAAGAAGGGACTGTAAAATGGCAGTAGAAAGTTTGTTTATATTAACTTTTGATCAGATATTCTCAGTTTGAGAGAAGAGTTTTCATATCTTGTTTTTGTACACATTCAGAAAGTAGGGCTAAAGGGGCACACTGTTGGGGGTTTTTTTGTTTGGGGTTTTTTTTTTTTTTTTGAAGGATCTCCCACTGACTCATGATCAGTTAGATTCTACTATCAGTTTTCACCTGTAAATCCAAAGAAAGATTTTGTTCTTGTAGTTGGAATTCCATTAACAGTACTATTAGTGGTGTGATCCAGAATGAAGTCAAGCTCACTGTCTTATAGGTGAGCATGTTCTGAAGTGCTAATTGGAGTTTAGAAAAGAGCTTAGCAAAAGCTTATTAGAGTCAACAGAAATACTTCCATTGTCATCAGATTAACCAAGTTTGATTTTTGGAATATGCTGCAAAAGCTGAACTATTGAGTTAGCAGTTGCTGGTTTGTAAATCCCCTCTTACTCCAGTGTCAGATAATGGAGTTCATACTATAAAACAAAACAAAGCCAGTATCTAAGCCATGTATAACCTACAGAGCTAAAAAGTCTTCTTTCATAACCCTATGCTGAAATAGTGATTGTTGCCATACATGGTAAGTTGAAGCATTTATAAATGTCGCAGACAGGCATTTGCTGGATGTAATTTCCATATTTGCAATGTAAGTAGGGTTGTTGTAGCTACCTGTTAATTATGAGTTTATATCTGTCCAAGAAGCAGATAAATAACTTCTTTGCAATGGGCACAAGTAGGTTATAAAAGACTGAAGAGATAGCTATGCCTTTATCTGGAAAGATGGCAGTGATTGATGTTTTCACTTTTCTCTTGTCTGTGTGTGTATCTGGATCACAAGAACCCAAGTGCCCTGTGGGATATGGGGAGTTAATTGCAATGTCTTTTGGACAACCTATGAATCATGAGGATCTGGAAATCCGTATGATATTTACGTAAAAGAAGGTTCAGGTGATGATGTGGGTTGATGTCCTAATAAAACAAGGTTGCTGTAAATTTTAAGTTTTGCTTAAAATTCATTTTCGTCTTTAGAATTTTTCCTTGTACTTTAATCTTGATTAAGTTTACAGGAGTTTATACTTTTCTTTATCTTTTTTATCTTCTTTATCTTTTTTATCTTCTAGTTCTGTGTTAATATCCATTGCAACAGTTTTTTAATGTTTTCTGAGACTCCTATTGCTCAGCATTACCTTTCTTATACCCTGCTTTTATTCTCTTTCTTCTGATACTCCTTTCCATTCTAGGAATACCTTTTAATGTGATATGATACACAATGTATGTGAAAATGTACACATAACATGTAACACTTAACAGACTTTGTGTACCGTGGAAGAATCCTTAAGTACCTGTATTTTTTTTCTTGTCCTCAGCTGGGTAGCAAGTAGAACTACAGATGAGTACTTTTCAAACAGAGCATGGAGTATAGTCATTCGTTCTTTCCCAATGTGTGATTGTATCTAGGCTCTTTTACAATGGCTATTTTAGATAGCCTTTTGGCTCAGCTCTCTCATACACTGTATCAAGGTAATTATAAATTGAATTGTTCTGGTATATGTTCTCACGGTGTTTGACAGGACTACATTAACTGCACTTAAATGTTTTCAGGTCTTGTACATTATCATCTTTGTGTTTGATTTTTGGAATATAGAAGGTCTTTGCAGTCTTTGTGTACTAATAAAGAGGTCCACAAGCCAAAATACAGACAGTAGACCCTAATTTAAAAAAAAAAATAGGAAGGGAGAAAAAGAAAATTAAAGTTTTCAGTTTGAACATTAGTGTTACTAATATTCACATGCAGTAGGTCACACGAAAAGATTACATTAGTAAGATGAAAATATCTTCACTGAAGCTTAGAGGTGATACATTTCTAGGAAAAAAAAAAAATCATAGTTCAGTCGCTGTAGCAATGCGCTGCTGTTTCATGCAACAGTTTAGATCATCTATTTAACCAGTATCTCTGGGGATAGTGATATTAACCATGTTGTGATTTTTAAATGTTTACTATTTATAATTCGTAAGTGTCCTTTTCTTCTGCAGTTCAGTGATGTGAACCATGTACTATGACTTTGCTAGCAACAGTGAGATTGGTTTTTATCCTATATAAAAGATGACTTTGCTCTGCATACGGAGAGTAAATCTTACCATTGCTTTTCATTAGTACTGACTCTTTTCCTAGATGTCTTTCCTGGTCCCGATCCTAATTTATTCATGCTTTATATTGATTCAAGGTGACTAGTATGACCTCATGACGCTTCTGTAAAAGCCAGATTCAGCTAGGATGTTACACCATCACTGTCGGAGAAACCCTGAACTACAGGAAGAGTTGCAGATTCAGGCTGCAGTTGCTGCTGGCGATGTTCACACCGTGCGCAAGATGCTGGAGCAAGGATATTCTCCAAATGGTCGAGATGCCAATGGCTGGACCTTGCTTCATTTCTCTGCAGCAAGAGGGAAAGAGAGATGTGTCCGTGTTTTTCTTGAACATGGAGGTGAGTTGCCTAGAGAGAAAAATCTTGATACCCATCTCACAGCTTTCTATCCCAATTTGCATTGTAGGGCTTTCCAGCACTGGGTAGGTATCAAGACTACTACTGGTTTGGTGGTTTGTTTTTTGTTTTTTTTTTTTCTTTCCTCAGAGTAGTACTTCATCTCTGTTTACTTCTGGTGCATACTCTGTGAATGAGATAATAGATTAGCTTTATATCTTAATAACTTAGTACTTCCCCACCCCCACCCCGAATTCCCTAAGAATTGTTAAAAGAATATTCATAGGGCAGAAGGACTGATTATAAAATTAAATGCACTCACAGCACTCCCTATAGGCTTTTCTTCTCTGTTAGGGCGTATTATTAGAGGAAGGCGGGTCCTTGAATTGAAATCCTAGTGAAGTTTGTTTCATAATTCTCAAGCAAGTTAACAAGTTGCATTAAAGACTAAGTTTCTGTGTAGGCTTTAACAGAGTCTGCTAAACTTTATGTAAACAGTACTCTTTGTGCAAGGACTTTGGTGTCAGCTAGTCCAGTTGAGTGTACACCTCTCCTGCATCCATCTGTAGTGAAGCTTTATTTAAGGAACCGATTGAGTTTTCTTGGTTTAAGTGATATACTCACTTGGGTGATAATTATTACCAGTCAAATGGTACGGTCAGAATTTTTTTGCTATATCTTCTTTCAAGGCCATCTAAAGTTTTAGAAATGGGTAGTCTTAATCTTTTAATGTGATACTGGAGAGGAAAAATAAAAATCAGTAGATGTTCTCCACATTCTGATTAGTGCTCTTAAAGAACAGCATTCTCTATTCTAGCGCTGTTCTTATCAAATGAATTAGAACTAAGATGTTTTCAGTCCCAAGGAAACTGAAATTATCTTTTTGATGCTTTACATATCTGAGGCCATATGGACCCCTTATGTATGTCGCAGTATTTGTCAGATGTATGGATCACCCTTAAAATTGAATGGCATTAATAGGCTGTGGTATTTGCACAATTAGTGGTATGTTCCTTAAGAGCAGTAGTGAAATACAGCCTAAACAACTGGACCCTGTTGATATACCTACTACAGATTCTAACCACATAATATTGGCAAACCCTCATGTCCTTATTGGAAGGGGGGGAAAAGCTACTGAATTGCTCTAATGAATAAATTCTACTTTTTAAATGTGATATATGCGGATAATCTCAAGCCTTCAGTTTGATAATTCAAAATTTTTAGCCTGTAAGTCTCGAAATGTGTTGGTTTTAGCTCCGTAAACTTGAAGATGATCTGAAGAAAAAAACCCGTATGTATTCCTATGTATTTTCATTGTATAGGCTTTGATATTGAATAGATGCTGATGCAGTGTTTCGTTTTTATTTTTGTTGTTACTCTTTCCTATACGAAGTACCAGCTGAATCTGATGCCTCGTGAAAACTGCCTGTAATGAAACACCCTTGTTCTGGAAGCAGTATAGCGTTTAATCACCAAGACTAGAAAGTTGAGTAACAAATAGTGTGAGGGTTAGTCATCTACGGCAGCTTTCCTGTAGCTGAGCCTCCCTCCAGAAAATTGGCACTGTTTTGTGCCTTCCCTTGTTTTACCTCAAAACAGAAGCATAAAAGATAATGAGTATTTAAAACATAATAATGTCACAAATGAGCTATTAAGCAGTGAATGAGCTGACTCTTAAAAGCCAAGTTAATCGTGCCTGCCTCATTAGTGAGAGGTTTGTGTCTACCTTTCTTCACATAGTCTCCACCTTTCTCCCTCTCAAGAAGTGAATTATTTTGAGGTTGGCTCTTAATCCCTGTGGACTAAAAAGATACTGGGGTGAAGGAAAAAGTCATTTTCTGGTGTGAATCTTACGGTAAACAGAGTATTGAACTGACTGTATATATTAGTAATAAAGAAGGTAGTGAGGGAGTGGATGGAGTTCTGGAGGAAAGAGGGAACTGAGATGTTAGTGGGAAGGAAGGGGCAACTGGTGATAGTTGTGGCTGTCTATAAGGGTGATGAAGCTCAGCAGAGCTGGAAATATCTTCATAGTACGGGAATGAGCAAACCACACTGGGCTGTTGCTGAGGATAGGTGCTGTGCCTCAGATCTGAGATGCCGGAAGACTACTGTTGTAGTCTTGCATGGAACTGGGATGGAGATGGATTTTGGCTAATGGGGGCTCAGAAGGAATCTGGTCACTGACCTGGAAATAAAAGGTAGCTTCTTATGGGAGTCATGACCTGGCTGCCTCCTGCTTTTTTGCTTTTTTCTTCTCTTCCATCTTTGCTTACCAGCAAAGAAAAGAGCCAGAGGACAGTGTTGTGCATACAGATTGGCTGATTTGAGTGGAGGTGGTGGAACAGGAGGAAGCTTTTTATTATCTGCTGAGCAAGGAGACACAGATAGATGGGGGAAATGCATAAAAAAACCGAGAGTCCAGACTAAGGGATGAAGCCAGCAGAAATACCAACTAGATGCAGAGGTATTATGTCAGATAATAAATATTCTTTAGCAAGTGATGAAATGCAGGAAGTTGATCAGAACCATGGAGAAACTTAGTTTTCATTAAAAATAATGAATTTGACTTTGTTAGCGTATTTGTCTCATGTTAATAAAGTGAAGATGCTATGAACCCAGCTCTTTTCATCCATAGAAACAATGTAGAGTCACAAAGCTCAACAGGAAAGCAACACAAAAATAGGGAGTGTAGTTTTCAGTAATCTTGGATTTTTTCGTAACAAGCTTTTTTTTTCCCTTTAGTGTACTTTTTTTTAATTTTCAAATTGACATATAGAGACAGACAGTTCAACACTAGACAAGAACTATGTTTTATTAATCTCCAACTACCACTGTTAACATTGCAACAAACTAAAGACTTGAAAGTGTGTAAGTTGTTAACTGTCCCTTAGCAGTATCTTCTCAATACTAATTGAGCGGGATGGTTTCTGGTTACTTGTATTAAAGCGAAGAAATGATTCACTAAAGCTCCTAGAAATTGAAGAGTAACAGAAAAAAGTAGCCAAACAGAAGTATTTATTTGTTTTTAATCTTGGTTGCAAGGTATCTAAATTTTAGTAAGGTCACGCAGAATCTGGGTGAAACTAGAGAATGCCAAATCTCCCTAAACCAGCTCATAAAGTGTTTCTGTGTCTGCACAGGAAAGCTTTCCTGGAGGTCTTTTGTATCAATGTTGTCCTAGAAAATTCAAAACAGAAGCTATATGTAGCCATGTTTCTAAACGTCGTGGTCAGAATTAAGCCCTGGTTGGGGGAAGTAAGCTTGAAATAAAAGTACTTTATGAAGCCAGAAGCACTGCTTTCTTGGCTTCCCAAATTAGACTGTGGTAGAGTGACCTAATGAAGGTGTCAAGAAAGTAGGGAAACTGTCCCACTGATTTGTGAATTGAAACTGTAAAATATTAGACTCTTGGGAATCTGTATATCCTCTAGATTACAGTATTAGAAAAGAGTTTCATTAGTAGAGTTTAAATGACTAGCTTAGGTGCCCAACTTTAACATGAAATAAAATAACTGAATATCATTGTGTTGCAAATTTTCAATCTCAAGTGAGCTCGATTGTGGTAATTTGGTACCCTTGATCAGCACTTCAGGGTTTATGCCATTGTATTCTGCCTTATATTTAAGAACATTAGAAGAGACCAAATGCAGCTGTTCATGTTTCTAGATTCTGCTCTCCCCAAATTAATGGGAAGCTTGAAAAGAAATAATTTTTTGACAGTCAGGACGGGGACAAGATAAATTCTGGCAAGTGCTGGCTTCATCCGTTCCTAGTTAAGTACGCTTGTACTAGGTACTTTTTTTTTTTCTTTTCTTACACCTCTGCAGATTCTGAAATGTAAGCTGAGAATAATTCCCAGTTAATTTCTACCTTGCTTGTGTTCCAGGGGGAGAGAGTTACTTTACAGCATGATACCAATACTGAAACCTTTTAAAAAGCAAATAAAAAACCCCACAACAACCCAAGTTCTTAAGGCAACATCAGCTTTGTAGCATTACTTTCACTAACACAGGCTGAATGGATGGAAATTGTGTGCAACATAATGCAGGTCCCACTTCTGATAAAAGCCCTTGTGAAGTTCAAATGTTTTCCACGAGATGGCAGCAAAACATTGACTGAATAGCAACAGACATTTTGGTCTTGTTAAAATTGTTTCCCTAATCAAGGGGGAAGACTGGTACTATTAGTTCACTAAAGCCCGTAATCTTAATGGGAATTACAATATTTTTATCGTGAGGTTTTGCTACCGGGTTTACTCTTGGAAGGTTAGTTGTTTGTGTTGCTTGGTTGCCCAACTGAGAAGCTTTTTTTCCTATTCTTGTTGAGACACTTCTCTTACATGACTTAGTATTTTTTTTGGTAGTGGTCAAAAGCAATGAAATTTTGGGAGTAGGGAAAGCATGGAAAGGTACTTAAAACCATAGGTAAAGGGCATCCTTATGTTGCAAGTAAATTGTTAGGTTTGGATTACAACAACTTGTATAAAAATGCATATACATGCACACACAAAAGTTGGGGCATATCTGATTGAATTTGGAAATAGCATAGACTAAACAGGCTAGTGGCAGTATCCTGCACCTCAGTTGGGGGGTAGAAATGATTGACTTGCATGCCTTATGCAGCAAGGAAGAGAGAAGGCACAACATGAATTTTTTTTTTTTTTTTTTTAAAACATTTTTGTGGAAAATGGCCCTGGCTGCTGCTGTCTTCTTTCCATTATGTCCATCTTTCTCCCAGATTCTGCCTCTCAGAATGTGTCATCCCCCAGCATCTTAATTCTCATGCTTATGCTACTCACTTTATTTATTGCCAGTCAGGAGATAATCTAGAATAGTCTGAGCAGTGTGAAGAAAGAGACTCTGGGAGCAGCAAACATCGTTTTCAAATAGTATCTTTGTCTTTAATGACTTTGTGGGTTGTACTGATTCTTTGCTGTATTTTGGACATCATCATAGTGCAGGTTAGGAACCCCCTATTCAGTCACTAACTTTATTTTCCTGCCAACCTATGGACGCTTTGTCAATTACTTTAACTCAGGTTAGTGTAACTTTACAAAGCACTGAAACTTACATTTTTCACAGAAGACTAGGAAGGCTGTCACTACTAAGGGGCTAAACTTGCCTTAATCTTTCTCTTGTTATTTCTACGTTCCTTTTCTATACACTAGAGACAGTTCTCGCGTTTTATTTCTCTGTGTAGTCAGGCTGCATTAGTTTGTATGTTGGAGTTTGTTTGTTTGTTTTCCTCCCCTTAGTCTTCACATTTTTAAAAATCCTTAAAGTTGTTGGATCACCTTTGTAGCTGTATTCTGTGCTCTTTCTTGGCAGTCCTTTTATTTTAGTATGATATCTATCTTGGTGTGTTATCTGGATATGGTCACAGTAGGTCCGTATTGGGAAGCTTATTTCTGTTGTTTTGTGTTAGCACCTTTGTGTGTTCAGATGCGTTCAGCCTAAACTAGCTTGTAATTTACATCATATTGTGAACTTAACTTACAGCAGGTCTGGATTTTGAGATGCAAATTGGCATCTCCCACCCTCTTCCCCTCTCCTGTTTAAGTGTGATGGCAACCAAGCAGAAAACTCTGCCCTCTCTATGCGGTACAGGAGAGCAAGTGCTCCTCTTAAGCAATGTCTGTGAGCAGTGGGTGTTAATAGCCTTCAGCCAAGTTTGTTATAAACCTGTGTGGTCACAATGTCCTGTTCTTACCACCCCCCTCCCCACTACTTTTCTTCTAAATACAGTATGTATAGATGAGGAAATTACAAAGAATTCAATGTGCCAGGATGCAAGGACAGGGCTGTCAAGGTTGTAGAAGGTGGACAGACACCCCCAGGCTTGTCTGCTCTTATAGATGATGTGCTTTGTGCACAAATGTTGTACGATTACAGAGCAGACACCACCACAAGCAACTGTGAAGGACAGACCCCAGCAGTTGTTTGGATAGATACACAGGAGTATTGAAAACATGTCAACTTAAGGCCAGTATCTTCTGCAGGTAGTCTCTCTGGTTACCAGCTGGGACACTTAGGTTAGGAAGGAGCCTCAAATTTCCAAGCTGTAGTTTGTACCTTTTAGCATCCATGGATGGTGGAAGGAGAAACCTCACAACCTGACTTGTTCGGTAGCTGAGAAATGGTAACGAGGCAGATGCCTTTCCTTCAGTAATTAATTTGGTATACAGGAATAGTCACTTGCTTTACAAGTTTGGGTGTCCTGGGGAAATTAAGTAAATTGATTTGATTATTTTAATTTTTAAATTCATAAATCAGACTGAGGTTTTGTGCTGTGTTTGGCGGGGGGGGAAATCTGTGTAAGCACTTGTATTCTGCACTAACATTTTTCCTGACTCTTTCCATAAGTGGATGCTTACATTCTTGTAAAATCTTAAATTTTTGTAAAACTATAAATTCAGAACAGATTCATCATCTATAAAAAAAAGATTTTATCAAGATAATCTAAATAACATATATCCTACATGCTTTGGAAATCCTGAAGACCAGAGAGAAACATTTTACCTAATACAGTATTACACCCTAAAAACAATACAATGTTGCCAGACCACAAAACATCCGCAATTTGGGACAGCAGATGTTTCTACACATGCTTCTTTTTAAGACCAAGAAGCAACACGAGGGAAAATAAAAAAGTTGAACATTGAGAAAGAAATGTAATATTGTAGAGCTGGAGGAAAACTGGATGGACAGAGATTTGAGTAATTAGCCTAAGAGTGCTAGGAAGATGTGGAAAACTATTTGTCAGATGGAAACATATGTATATGAAAGAAAAAGTGGGGTTTTGTGTAACTCTTTCTTAAATACAATTTAACTTTTTCTTAAAAATAGCATGTTCATGAAAGCAAGAATTAGTTTGAAGTACAAAAAAATCCTGTCTTGCTATGCCTGAGAAGACTAACATTCAACCGTTTGATTATTTTTTTGCAGCACCGGATTACTGTAATGCCTTCTAATTATTTTTTAATTTTATTTTAACTTCAGCTGATCCCACAGTTAAGGACTTAATTGGAGGCTTCACTGCTCTGCATTATGCAGCCATGCATGGCCGAGCGAGGATTGCACGCTTGATGTTGGAGTCTGAATATAGAAGTGACATTATTAATGCAAAAAGCAACGATGGTTGGACTCCCCTGCATGTAGCAGCCCACTATGGCAGAGACTCATTTGTCAGACTCCTGTTGGAGTTCAAGGCTGAGGTTGATCCGCTCAGTGATAAAGGTACTACACCGCTTCAGCTGGCCATTATCCGAGAGAGGTCAAGCTGTGTGAAAATCCTTCTGGATCACAATGCCAACATCGACATTCAAAATGGTTTCCTGTTACGATACGCTGTGATCAAAAGCAATCACTCTTACTGCCGAATGTTCCTTCAGAGAGGGGCGGATACAAACTTGGGTCGATTGGAAGATGGACAGACACCCTTACACTTGTCTGCTCTTAGAGATGATGTGCTTTGTGCACAAATGTTGTATAATTACGGAGCAGACACTAACACAAGGAACTATGAAGGACAGACCCCACTGGCTGTTTCAATAAGTATTTCTGGAAGTAGCCGACCCTGTCTGGATTTCTTACAAGAAGTGACAAGTATGTATGTAAGAGAAGTTAATCACAGGACACAATGTCCTCTAAAAGCCTTCTTTGAATTTAGCCCCAGAAAAAAATGCTTCCTCTGCCCCTTGATGCTATTTAAATGCACTAGAAAATTTCTGGGAAGGTGAAGGGATTGTGATACTGGGAATCTCTTACTCAGCAAAGGTGCTAATGTTAAGTATATTTCATTTAAATTAGTTTTGTTTAAGTATCTACAGGAAGCATTCATTTTAAAAAAGTGAACTGTAAAATCTCATTTTTATTAATGGCCTTAGCACGTAAGCTGTTTGGGGTTTGGGGTTTTGTTTTGTTGTTTTAGTTTTTTTAGTGTCTTTTGCTTTTTTGTTAATTGCCATGCAAATACACTGCAGTTGACGGCTTTTTCATCTGGCACTATGACTAGGGCAGAAAAGAGCTTTTGCTGCTTTCTGCTCTCCCGCATTCTTTCTCCTTCTCTTCACTACACCAGACAACAAAATTGCATAGTTCATTCGTGCAACTTAAAGGGGTTTCATGTGCTGTGTAGCTTTGATTTGATTTTGTTTATGTCTTTGAAATATGAAAGAGATTTTAACTCGTCATGACTTCTGATATTTAAAAAGAGTATTAGGCTCCTAATATTCTGGTCACTTTTGATTATCAGTTTTTGGTGTATTAGATCTACTGAAAGTTTTCTCTTCCTCTGTCATTGAACATGGAATGCTATAATAGTGTTTCGTAATTATAGTATTGCCTAAAGCATTTAGGAATTGCTGATTAGCAATTAGCAGGAGTTTGCCAATTCAAACATGTTAAGATGGCCTGAGAAATTAACATCCAACTAGGATGATCTTTGCACTACAGAGGATGGGGTAGTTCATATATGCTTTCTTCGCCCTACAGTTCCTTTTATTTTTTTGGATGTGATATTTTTTAATGAGAATTAAGCAACCTATATACTCTGCAAAGAAACTGAAATTTAGTGTGGGCTAGGGGTGAATCAGCTGAGATCTGTTGTCAGTCGCTGACACAAATAAGCATTTGGAATTTCATTTTTGTCTTCATGATTTGTGTTGTTATTTTTGCTCATGTCTGAAATCCAAAGAGAATTTTTGGAAAGGTGGAAGTTGATAATAAGAAATATAAGCAACTAATAGTTTTTGTTTTAATTTGTCTGCCCCTTCTCATTCAAACGCATTTCTTTCTCTTTTCCTTTTTGGGAGTCTCTCACTATATAGCAGCACCGTCAGGGTTATTAGTAGATGATATAATATCCAGACTTACAATCTTTCACAGTCCTAGGATGTATCAGTAAACATGAAGGCTTAGACTGCTTCAGTGTTTCCTCAATGTCTAAAGACTAATTCAGAAAGTTGGGAACCAGTACTGTAACTTACTTTTAGTTTGCAGATTCCATACCTTAAGGGTTTAATGTCAAGTGAGAAGTAAATTCTGGTACCAAAAAAAGTAGCTTAAATTTGTGGCCAATGTAACAGTGTTGGAACTGTCCCAGATTTGTGATGACGGAGAACTGGGAAAGCAGGGAGGACTAGTGCTGACAAAAACACTTCAGCTTTGTGCTTCTGAGCAAAATTATTATGAATATATGTTTAGAAACAGCTATAAACAGACTCTGCTGCCATTATTATAAATACCCAAACACTGTCTTCCACAGTTTTCACTTTAATAAGGTGGTGTAGGAGAGATGAAATGGATAAAGAGTGAGCTGGGATTTTGGTAGTGGAGTTCCCAATTAGATCAGACTGTGTACAGGGAATTGTTGAGATCTCATGCTGTAGCACTTTGTGGAAGAATTGTTTCCGAGTCTATTGCAATATGTATTTACTAGAAGAAAAATTTACAAAATTTTTAGAGAATTCTTCTAGTGGAAGTAAGGCTTCCTGAAATTATCTCTTGTGTTTGGTAACAGTGCATTGGTCGTAGGGCTTAATGGGAATTTCTAGTTTGTTTATGTGAACATTAGACTAAGTGCTTAATACAGAAATCCATAGCTTTAAGTTTTATATGTGCATCTGAAGTTTTGAAGAGTATATTAGATAGTAAAATAGGAATTAGTTTTTACTTTTGCAGTAGATTAAAATTCTTAAGTTTAAAGATTAATATATGTGAATGATGAAAATTATCAAACCGATCTGTGTCTTCAAGTGAAAGTGGTTGCATGCTTCATATAAATAGGATACTATTTAGCAGTCTACATGTAAGGTGTAAGTAGCTATTTTTTTTGTACTCTGAAAACATATTTGTACAGTTTCAGTTCCTCGGAAAACATAATATGTGAATTTCTTTTTGTTTTGATAGATGTTGTAATCAGTAATAATTGCAGCCTTTAGCGCAGGTCCCAGGTTGTGAATAACAGGCAAGAAACCAGGCTCTCAGAAATAACTCGGTATTGGCCCTGAGAGTCTGCAAGAAGATACTGGATTTTTGGTTTTGACCCTGAAGGTCTGATATTCTTCCTGGTTACAGGTAGATTCCTTTGCTCCTAGAATAATTCCAAGAAGAAGGAAGTTGAATGGGATTTGAGAATATTAAAACTTATAAAGAGAATGCTGGAGGTAGGGAAAAGTTTAAGTACTAGAAAAATACTTAAAGGTTTAAATAAACTTTAAGATACTAGAAATTCAATTATGATCTCAAAAAGGGGAATAAAAAAAGCTTGAACCCTTCCCCCTCCCCATAGCTCTCATTTAATTTAATCACTGTTCAGTTAACGCAGCAGACAAGAGAGTCTATGACTAGCTGTGCAAGTTGCTTGTCTGTGTCGAGGCAAATAGCTAAGTAAATGGATATGGCCACATAGTGTAATATGGCATGTATGTTAACAGGTATCAAAGAACTAATTTCAGATCTGGAGCAAGATCTAAAGGTCACCAAATGAATTAAACTACAAATATTTCATCTGCATTCCTTTTTTTTTTTTTTAATTTTTCAAAGGGCAAATCTTTGGCTTTGACTAGAGAGTGTAATTTTGTCTTTAGATTTATATAGCACTGTAAATGTGCAGAACAACTTAGGCAAAAGTCCTGTTAAGGAAATCCTTATACATTCTTTGTCTCTATCCCTTTGCTAAATAAAGATAACTTTTCACTAGGATTTTTTTTTTTTTTTTCCTGGAAGAACATTTTAAAAAGGATCTCTGCATAGTTTAAAGTTTTATGAATACAGAAGTATCATAGTGAATTAAGTAGATTTCTACATATTTTATTACGTGGATAATTGCAAAGGAAAGAGTATCTTCATGTTTGTTATAACATAAAAGAACTTTACTGGAATTGCAGGCTTTGACTGCTTGCTTCCTTGGGTGCTGCTGGAAATCTTGCGCTAATGAATGGTCTGCTTTGTCATCCAGAGTTACACAGGGAACTAGGGTAAGAGGGTTATTTTATAGTTTTCATTTTAGCTGGATCAGTGATAAACAAATACTGTCTGAATCGTGATTGCTTTTTGCATATTACAGGTAGCTATTTGTTAAAAACCAGTATAGTTTTTGATACCTTTATAAAGACAGCCCAATTTTTTTTCTTTCTAGAAAGAGGGAATGTACCTTTCAAATAATTGTTTAACTCTCAACTCAGAATTGCCTAGTGTGATACTGAAAAACGTAGCTACTAACTTGGAGTGCAGTTGACTCTTTATATTAAGCAGTTGAATCGCTTTTGTATAGCTATATACAGATGTATACTTTGGAAGAGTTTTTTGAAGAGGCCTATGTAAAAAAAAAAACAAAACAAACAAACCTTTAAACCTACATATTTTTACATGTGGCATGTAAGGTACAGCCACCTCCCGGCTGCCATTTGCACACCTATGCTGTACTCTGTTACAGTGTAAAAATAGTGTAACAATGCATCTTAAGCCTGTCTTTATGTTCAGAGCACTTTACTTACTCTCTCCTAAAAATAGATAAACATTATGGTATTGAAATTCTTACCTGAATTTCCATAGCAATTTCAGTAAGACTGAATTTATAGAAATGTTACAAAATATTTAAAAAAAATTAATCTTATACAAGCATATTCAAATCTGAATTTCATTGCGAAGTACACCAAAAAGCAATGAAAACATACTTCAAGCTCAAGTATTCTAACAGAGCCATACTGAACACAAAATTAAACTAGAACTTTTAAAGTAACTTGTATGATATCCAGTTAAAAAGAATTAAAAGCTCTCTCTTTGAGCTGTTGAGCTAGATACTGGTTCAATGAGTTTGTTCACTTTCTCAGTGAACACTCTGTAATCCTCTTTCTCTCTAAATTCACCCCTGCATGTCTTGTATTAATACATTTCAGACCTATAGGTTCTTGATACTAGCTTTTTCTGGCATTTTGAATGTTGGAAAACCAAACATCCTCTCTAGTTATTCTGCTGCTGTTTTTTGCAGAGTACAAGACAATGCATTTCCTAAACTGTTAGACCTATTCCTATTGCAATGAGCAGCTGAATTCCTGTTCAGCTGAGCAATAGCCATTTACTAGGTGATCGCATCCTTTCAGTATGATCCTGTTTGTGCATCTTCATCAGTGTGTTTCTTGGCTGGTGGGTGAGACTTTCCAGTTGATAAGTTCATGTATCTTTTTGAATTCCTCCTCCCTCCACCCCCCCCCCCCCCCCCCAAGCCAACAGAATCATAACTAAATTTGATTGCTGGCCGTAGCTGAGTTCCTTCATAGTTGTGAATTAAGGGATGGATTTGATAACTAACTACAGATATAAATACTTATTCTGATAATCTAGAGGAACTGAGCTGCTGCCAGCCATACGTCAGCCTGGTTTCAACTTTTTTTTTTTTTTTAATGTTTCACAAAACTTATTTTTAAATTTCCTTTGTAGCTAAAAAGAAACTACCAAATGGTTCCTTGCTACTGTTTTCAGCCTTTCACAATTCCCAGGGGAGTCAGAGGCTCAGTTTGAGAAATACCACTGTAAGCTTTTTCCTACAGGAATGTAGTAATATTGCAGAGAAAACTGTGGGCGGCTTCTGAAATATGTCACAGATGTTATTTTTCATTTTTTGACTTCTTCAGAAACTGCCTATCTGCTTCAAACCAATGACACTGATTGTTTCCTTTTAAAAGTACTTTTTTGGGGTTTTTTTTTTTTGTTTTTTTTGTTTTTTTGTAGATAGAACAATATATCAGAGAGGATCTTCTTGCAGCCTACAATCATATTAATTTTAGTTACTCCTAAGTTTTCTCTTGGGTAACAGAACAGGTTAAGGTCAATTCATGATTTTTTTGCTTTGCGCAGGTGCTCTTTTATCTTCAGTGGAGAAGACTGGTAGGAATTTGTTCTTTCCACCTTTACAACACTTTTGTATAAAACTGGGTGAGAGTCCCTAAAAATCAGTGTTGTCAGAGGTAGTAGGTCTAATATTACACCTTAATGATCTTTAAATATAGACCTGTTAGGTGAGTTAGTGTTTTATTTCTTGGGGAGCATGGTCTGCATAGGAAAAACAGGCAGACGCAGGTCTAAATGCATAAGCTGTGGAGCAGTTGTAATGATGACATACAGTTCTTTGTATAGCTAGTAAATCCTAAATGTAAGTTTTGCCTGTCTCTGGGCTAGAACAGCAAACTCCCAGATAGAATAGCAGAAAAATCTTGAAACTGCAGATCGGAAAGGAATGGAGTATTGAGTGGAAATTCAGGATTAATTGTAATAATTTCTTGCTGTTAAAACATGCATTTTTTTCCCTTGCTTTACCAGAGAAGGCCAATCTATTAACTGAAAAGGCTTATTTCATTATTTAAGTAAAACAATTATTAATTATTTAAGGAGGGGAAAAAAAAAAGCTCAGGAACTTTAACTTTGTTAGCAGTTGAAGAACCGAGTTAGGAAAATGTTTAAATTTTATACATACCAAAGTCTGCTGCCTCCAGAGAGAAAAAAAATCAAAAAGCAATTCCTCTTTATTTTATAACCCTATGTTATACATTTCTTCTGTTTGGAAGAAACTTTTCTGTCATGTTTGGGAAACTATACACAAGAATTGCATTGGTGGGGATTTCTGCTTTCCATTACAGCACAAGCTGTGGAAGACAAAAGGTGAACTAACATATTTTTCCTGTAATTAATACTTCTAATTTATTTGATTATCGCTATAAAGCTTGCAAAATAAATCAACTGAAGTATCTAACTTGTTCCTGTGAACACGTTAGCAAACCTTCAGCTCTCCAACAGCGGCAGGTGTTTGCTTCCCTGATGGTAACTTGGGTTGTGTAACAGCCTAACAGTAACCCGGCTGCTCCAGAATAACAGCACTGCCATCATCAAGGTGTCCCTTTGAGACCGGGTTAGGGATGTGTTGGGTTTTTTCTTTTAAGGTGATCAGTAGTTTTTTGTCACTGTTTTGCATGATAGTGGTAATTAGGTCAATCTTATGTTTTATGTTTGTGGGGTTTTTTTGTTTCTTTCTTTTTTAATGCTCTTCCTTTCTAGCTTATTTGCCTAAATAACTTTCTAAACTTGTGATGCAGGATATAACCAAAGTTGCTACTTCCTAATCATTTTTAAACAGAACTTTATTCATCATTTAACTTGTCTTTGCCAAATTACTAATAACATTTTTCATTTGCCAAACCAAGGTTCACTGACATCAGTCTGTAATCCTTTATTTTTTTTCTTTTTCATTCAGATGCAACCAAGAATGAGTAAGTGTTCTAGACACCGTTTCTAATAAATCACAAATGCATTAATAACCCTGGAATTTGCAAGGCGTGACCTAAGACACTAACAGCCACTAGATGTAGCAACTGGTGCTTAACACTGGAAATGTCCATTGTTAACACATTCCCAGGAAATATTTTTAGGCTTATCAGGGGAAAATGTCATACATTTGATAATCAGGTCTTTTTTAATTAACTGATGACCAATTTCTTCTGGGTATTTTGTCTGTTCCATTTTGTTCTCAAAAACCCCGTAGGATGTTAATTAAAAGGCATTCGTTTCTGAAACCAGAAATCAGTGTCTCATAGCTGTATTATTGTGTACTCTACTACAGAAAATACACATGTAGATCTGTAGTCCTCTATATCCTCTAACGCTGCTGTTTGCAGTTAACCTTTGAAAAGGTGCATCCTTTCTGAACTGTGTTTTCATTCACATTTAAAGCATTAGAACTATTTCTTTATCACGATAAAGATTCCTCTGCTTGGTTTCTTACCAAAAGTAACTTTCTTTCCCTGAAGCTTGAGCATTCAGCTGTTGTCCAAGTTGTATAAATTCATTCCTTCAGGTGGAAAACAAAAAAAAATTGCGAAGAAGAAACCACCAGTGGACAAAGTAACTAATGATCTGTATTCTGAGTCATGGCTGAAGGATTTAATTAAAAATAAATTGACATTTAGATACTGTGGTGATAAGTATAATAAAAGTATTTTAAACTTATATGAAGGAAACTCAAAATTTCCTGTTCTTTAATTTCAGATCTAATTTCTTTAAAACTATTTTCATGCATTACTTCTGCTAGCTTACCTCGGATAATTTTAGTGCTTAAGATAAATCCCAGTGTATACCTGTCTGTCAGCCCATTTCTATAAAAAAACCCACGCAGAGGGGAGAAAAGGAGCAACTCGCTACAAAGGGTAACTGATACCATGTACAAAATGCCCAAAGTAGAAAACATGAAATAGTTTCATAATCTCTTTACTCTGTGGTTACCAGGAAAGTCTAATAAACTCATAATGTCAATGTCTGTTTAGCTGATAGAAGGTTTGTTGCTGAACTAGGAGGAGGATGGAAGAAGGGATGGGCTCTGGAGCCAGCTCTGGGGCTAGCTTGGGCGAGAAAAACCCTCCTGTCTCCTCTGAACAGGTTTGTGCCCGGTGAGCTGAGAGCATCCTACTGTCCACCGTAAAGCCTGCCTGCGTCGAGCCCCATACAGAAGGCACTTCCTTTTTCAAAAATGTCCTGCTTAATTGGTGGTAGCTCAGGAAAGCTAATTGGAAATGTCCATCTAAGTAATTTAAAGTCGCTTTTGTTGTTTTATACTGCTTTTTAAAGAAATGATTGATTCAAGCAGTCAGCTCAATAAAATCGCCATGCCTTTCTTTGCAAAAGCAAGCACTGTCTTTTAGCATTAACGATTATACAGATAATAAAAGACTGTGGTAAGTTGCTCTGTTGGTGACAGATTATCTTGATACTGGCACAAGCACCTACATTGTTCATGGTGCTGAGTATTTTGACTCAGACAGCCATCAGGTGCCATAACTGTGTAAGCCTTTTTTTTTTTTTTTTTTTTTTTTTTTTCCAGGCCATGACACTGTTAAGTCGATGATCAGAATATTGATTAGCACAGCTTCAATGTATTATTGGGATAATTTCAAAAAAGATAGAGCAGAATGAGGAAAAAGCACCAAGGCAGGCAGCTAGTTTGGTCAGAGTTTTGGAGTAGTTCCTGTGGTGGGAGGTTATTAAATAGAGTCTTCAGCTTTGGAAAAAGGTACCGAGCATGAGTGGAGGACGGAGATTAATATAAAGGTATGTAAAATCATGACTGGCGTGAGAACAATTATTCATTATTTTTTTGGCAACTCAAAGAATGGTAGGCATGCAATGAAGCGACCAGGAAGCAGATCTAAAATAAATAAAAGCACTTTGTAGTTTTCCAGCCAACGCCTAATTATATTGTGAAATTTGTTGCCACAGGATGTTTTGGATACTGAAAGTATGAATGGGTTCAAAAAACATTAGACAGATTTACAAAGGGTAGGCCATTCACAGCTATTAAAGACATAGATCTCTGTGCAATCTCTGGTTTAGGAAGGCCCAAAGGCACCAGTGCTGAAAGCTAGAAGGGTATATTGGGACAGGATTTCTCAATGTCTGTTGTTCTGCTTTTTTTCTCTCTCTTTCTTCCTTGGGATCCATTGCTGGGTCCATTCAGATACAGGGCTAGATTAACCTTTCTTATGTTATGTTGCATGGGGGACTGTTTTTCAAGGTGTTTAACTTCAAATAGTTTCCTGTTAAGAATGAGTTTGAAAGGGAACTGATTATTTTGGAAAATCCTTGCCAGAAATTGTGAAGTTCATGTGATGTCAGCAAATCTTTTCCTCAGTGGACAGTAGTTAACTCATATTTTCATCTCTTTCTGTTTGATGAGGTTGTGACTGCATGCAAAGCCTAAAGGCTTAGTCTTTTCATTAGAAGGGAAAAAACAATCTTTAACTCTGCCACACGATCCTAGAATAACTTTTATAAAAGCCTTACTCTCTAAGGAAACTGCCTAGTCCTTTACAGTTGAACATAGAAGTTTTTGTCTTAACATTTGAAAAGAAGTGAGACTGAGGGGGTTTTTTTCCCCAGGTGTTACAAGGATAGAAAAAAATCCACAAAAAGTGAAATGGAGGAGTTATGCTGTTCTACAATGCTTAAACATGTGTTGCCACCTCGTGGGAATCCTCACGTGGATAATGTCACTTTACACTGGCATCAGTAAAATTATGTGTATGTAAAAATATTTTTAGGATTCATCCTTTGATTTCATGTAATTCTTGTCATTAGAAAGGTATTAACTTCCACCCTTTTTCTCTAGTAATTTTTCCCTTCCCTCTGCCTCTTAGAAAACAGCAGACATCTGTGATTTTACTGAGTAAATGATCTCTTAAAGTATGTTTAAAATGTGATCATTTTACTTTTATGTGTTCCTTTTGTCTTTTCAGGACAGCCCAGAAACTTGCAAGATCTATGCCGAATTAAAATCCGTCAGTGTATAGGCCTTCAAAACCTAAAACTACTTGATGAACTACCCATTGCCAAGGTCATGAAAGACTACTTAAAACACAAATTTGATGATATCTGATATCCATGAAGAGAAGAACTCTGAGCAAGATTAGTTATATTCCAGATACTGAAGAGGCTTGTTGCCTTGCACAAAGTATATCCTATGCAAATTCTGATTTTTTCTGTGAAGTCAGAAGGCAGATATACACTTCCTTGGGTTTTTTATACCACACGCTAGAAGGTCTTAATTTTTGGTTTCTTGGTCCAAGTTTACAAGGTCCAAGCTTTCTATACAATATTACATTTTAAAAATTGCTGTTGGCTTTTTGTTTGTTTGTTTGTTTTCACATTAAGTGTGCAGACTTGCAGTGGAGATGGAAGGTAGCCTCTCAAGGGAAGTGGTTGGTTTGAATTGGCATGCTGAGCAATTATTCAAGAAAATAAAGTTTGGAAATCAAGGCACCAGTCCTGCAAAAGGATACCAATAGAAAGACATTCAGAGCCCTGTTGTCTGTTGGGACTCTTGTCTCTGCCAGGGCGTATGTTTTTGCAGGATAGAGGGAAGAGTTGATAATCAACATGTCTTAGGGTATTGTATGAATATAATTTGGAAATTAAAGAAAAAATGCAGTTACCCTATTCAATTTGAGGGTCTATACATTGGCTCTTTTTATATTATTCTTTTCCTAATTACTGTAGTTGGGATGCCCATAAAATTCAGGCCCTCTTCTTTCCTGACATTCCCTGTTAAATGGGTGGCTGTTTGTAAGTCTATTTTTAACAGTGACAGTACACTACAAAGAGGCATAGCCTCTGTATTTTTTACATTAACTTAAGAGTAAACAAATTTAGATTTTTTTTTTTAAGCCAATGTATTCTGTTTCTCATACAGTGCCTCCTGTGCAATAATCTTTCTGATGTATTTTCCCTTTATGTGTGATTCCCCCCCCACTATTCCTCATTTAGTCTCGGTGCATTATTTGTGAGAATAGGAACTGCTGCCTTGCTGTGGTGTTGACGTGACATTACGAAAGTAATGCAGCAGTTGCTGTTCGTTATTACTCCCTGAATTTCATGAATGTATAACCTGCTTTATTTCACTTTCAGTTGAAATTTTATCTACGGGTTCTCAGCCAAATTGTGTCCACTTTAAAAAAAAGAAAAGAAATTGGCCAAACCCTTTTGTTTTAAAAGCAGTGATGGATTTTTCTCTTTTTTTTTTTTTTTTTTTTTTTTTTGATTGCTCTGAAATTCACTTTGTTTCAGGTTAGAGAGTGGGAAGTGCACGTAAGTTATTAAGACACATTTTATATGTGCTCAAACAAGAATAGCCCCATTCATATTGAAGGTTTAAATTTTGCAATTAATCTGAAAGGAGCAACTGAAAGGAGTACTGAAATTCGGCTACTGAATGTGTTTTTCATACTAGGCATTAAAAAGATTGTTAAAGGGTTTTGTTTCTGATCACAAAAAAAAAAAAAAAAGAGTTCTTGCTATCAAAAAAAGATTGGGCCAAAATGTGCAGTTGTTTCACTCCCTTTATTTTCAAAGGATTATGGAGTCATCATAAGGTTCTTGCCAGTGTCCTCTACTTTTTCTTTTGCCATCCTACTGGCTCTGGAAGAGCCTCTCTAATATCAGGAGTACTTTTGTACCAATTATACCAATGGAAGCGGGGAGATGAAAGGAACAGTGGTGGCTTTTAACACTGTCACTTTCAAAATATTTAATATTAAAAATATGAAAAGCAAGGTGAAGCAGGTATACTCATATTATTTAACTGTGCTAGTTCCTTTTAATGTCTTATAACCCTGGACTGCAATTCCTTGAGCACGAACCTTATCACTGCTAATGGCTGCACCAGAACTACAGCAAGCAAGGAGGATTATCTCTCCCTATTGTGCCTGGCATTGCATCAGGTTTCCAAACAATAAGTGATTTCGGAGATTCATGGCTCAGAGGATTGGTCATGGGATGTTGAACCTTTTTATCTCCAACATGTATTGGTTCAAGTCCAGCCTGCTTGAGCAGTGACCAAAAGTTCATGTCTCAGCAGTGTGAGCGAGCAAGTGTGTCCGACCTTAACACCATGCAGTGGTCACCTCGAGGCAGCAGAGCCTTATAGTGCTTCCTCCAGGTTGTATGTAGTGGTGGTGGCATTGTAGCAGGGACAACCTGAGAGTGTGTGTGGGGGGGGGGGGGGGGGGTGTGAGCTTGTGTGCGTGATGGTGTCTGTTGGCTCCTATTGAAGCGAGAAAGATCAGCTGTTACGATCTTTAAGCTCTCCAGTACTCAGATAGGACAGACGTTAAGAATCGACGGGCAGGTTTTAAGCATGAATTTTCAGTTTTGTGACATGAGATCAGAACCTTAACATTGCTTTCTTTTTTTAAAAAAAATATTTAGTATTGTTCACTACATTTGTAAGTTGGTCTAAACCAATGTCCTTCCCCACTGAATTTTTACAGTAATATTTTCTAAGGTAATCTAGAATATATTTTAGTTGCAATCTATATTAAGGCAAATTATTTGTTCCGTCTGTTGCTGTGACTGAAGAAAATTATGGAAGATTTTGTTGGTAACAAGAATGCTATTTAATGAAGAAATGTGTAATTCCATTATTTATTCTTTGAGGTTTGTTTTTTGGTTATTTCTTTTAAGTACCTGACATCTAAAGGGAACTCACATACAGTTCAAGCCAGTAAAAAAGCCTTTCTTTTAAATTAATTTTCATCCTATCCTCTCTCCCCTCCCCAAGGTGGAGGGAAGCCCTTGCCCTTTCTTACAATTCTAAGCCATTGCTTGTAGCTGGTTTCTCTGACCTTGATTCTGCAAAGTGCTGCAGCACTTTGTGTCTCAACCTACTAATAGTCCCATTCACTATCTTAAGCTATACATGTGCTCGACTGCGAGTGAAGTATGATCATTCATTGATAATCCTATCCAAATTTCAATAATGGGGAATTTGGTCTTTTTTATTATTTTAAATATTGTGCACAAATACTTTGAAGAACAAACTGAACTTTGTTTTTCATTCGGACTAGAATGTGGAAGGAGAAGTGCATAATATAGACTTGTTATGTAGCCTAGTTCCATTACCTTAAAATTCACAGCTGAACACTTTTAATAAACCTTAAAAAATTGGCAAATACACCAAAGAATCAACATGAGTAAAAGACTCTGATCATTAACAAACTGCAAACCTCATCCTTTAAAACAAAGCAGAAAGTTTTTGTAAATATTTATGTTTATAAATGTACAGCAGAGTAAGAGTGTTTTTTAGATTATTTAATTACCATATTTCTAAACTATTTACATTATAGACAATACTTGTTAGTTTGAAAAGCTCTTGAGTGGTTTGTTTTATTTTGTTTTGGTTTTTTGTTTTTTGTTTTTTAAATTCATTGTCACTCATACTTGGAATAACTCTGGCTTCCTCGGGATAGCGTGGAAAATTCAGTTTTCTGGCTGTAGTTGGCAACCGTAAGAGAACACATCTGGACAAACTCATCAGATAAATACCCAGAGGCAAAAGAGGGTATGTAGCATGTTTACCAGGGTGGACCTGGGCTAGATGAAAAAAATTGGATCCTAACTTTCTCAGTTAAATCTGTTGAGAGTCACCAATGACATGGCAACCTGCCCACAAGTCTAGCTTCCATGCAACACTGTTACCAATATCATAATGTATTTTGTTCTTCCTTTGCGATGTAAGTTTTTGCTTTGGGTCAACTCAAATTTAAAAGAAAAAAAGTTAAACCTGGTTCAACCCTTTTTTATTTTGTTTGTTTGTTTATGTTCTATTTATTTCTAATGTAATGTTTTAATAACATAATACCACTTTACACATTTTCTCTCAATGTTTGTCTCTTCTACTCCTTTTCCCTTCTCCGGTGCACATGATTCTGGTAATGTGTTTGATACTCAAATCTGCCCCCACAGATAGGAGTACAGATGTCTCATGAATTGTAACATGATTTTTACCAGTAAATACAAGCATAAAACTCACTCTGGAGCTGGACTTCAGAAGAGGGAACGAACTGATCTTTAGCTATGAGTAGTTGGGTTTTCCCTGCTTACATTCCAGTACAGCCACTTCAGGGTTTTCTGAAAGTTTCACCTTTCCTCGTCAAGTTCACGTACTGACTAAGATACAAAAGTGAACCAAATAGAGGTCATATTTTGCAGTTGAATCTGTTTGGTGTCCATTTACTACTAATAAAAGTCAAATAAGAGGGATGTATATGAATATTTCTGGCACATAACTGGTAACTGGAAGCATTTGGTTTCAGTCATGAGAGTAATGTGCAACCCAAAGTTGTAGTAAGGTTTTGGACCCTAAAAATCTGGAGGGGAAGGAGAATAGATTAAAAGACACTACTGCTAAAGGGTAGTAGGGAAAAGAAATTATGTTTTCTACTGCTCAGTAGCAAACTATACAAACATCACTGGGAGTACATATGCTGTACAACCAACAGTTGTGTTTAAAACTGTTGATGACGGTTACTAACAGACTGGTCAGACTTTGACTGGTGTATTTACTGAATGCTGTGTTAAAGACTGTTCCTGTTTATGTATCATATTTCCTGTTTGAGTGTTCACTTGTTAAGTTTAAAACAATTAATGACTAATGCTATTACTTAAAAAAACCTGATTTACAAGCTGTTGACAAATTACGTGTTTAGAATATACCATCTTTCCATATATTGGTATAAGTGTGCGATAAGGAAGTGTACTTATTTTATATGGCAAAACACTTTTTTTTACCATAGTGTATAACAAAACTTTTGTACCTTTGAAAGCAAACGTAATGGATCTGATGAAAACAAGCGAACAGGCTCTGCCATGTCTTTCCCCAAACAGCCTGGACTGAAGCATTTAAATTCTCTTTGCTCTAGTCTCTCCCCTCTGCTTTGGTTGGGGCTACCACCACCTCAAAGGTTTTATACTGTTCTTTGAAACTGGAATAGTATTGAAAGGCTAAAGTTTGTTCTTTTCTTATATCCCTGGCATACTGAATCTCTTCTGTATGATTCTACTTGACTTATGTTATTAGCCAACGTAAAGCTCAACGTGTGATTTAATCCCATGATAATAAGAAACGAATCAGATATATACATTGCTTTATGGAACCATGCTACCAGGAATTCCTCAGCCAGTGCACTCCCCAGGGATCCACAACGTGCAGCTGGAACAGCAAAAAGTTGGGATCGAAAGCTGCATTGACTTTTATTGGGAAATCTCCAGCTGTCTAGTGAAGAAATCGGAACTCCAGCTGTTTCCTCCACATCTGGGATCTCTAGTGCTGCTGACTGCTGTTTGTGAGGTCCCAGGTAAGTTTTGAATGCTGTTGAGGCTTGTCTTCATGTTTGCAAGAAGGATGTTTGATACATCTACAGAGGGTGCTTGTAAAGGGTCTAAGCATTTCTATGCCTTCTCTAAACTTGCCAGGTTTTTCTGTTCAGTGCAGTTTGTGTAGTCTTATAGCAAAAGTGTTTGAGAGCAATGGGTGCTACAGAGAGAGAGAGAGAATTTCCCAGACTTTGGCTTGATCTGTTGCAGTGTTTTGCAGACACCTCAGCATCCATGAAATACTCCTAAAATGTTCTGGGAACAGTGAGTGAATGAAAAGCAAGCTTATAGGCAGTAGGTTATACAAGGATAATTGCTTTTAAGAGAAAATTTAAGTCTGTAAACAACTGATGTGCAGCAAGGAACGTCTAGTCTTTTTTAAAGACCACAAAATTGGCCATAACTCTTCTGTTCTGACTTGCCAAAATAGTTTATTTGCAGTCTTAGTACTCTCCAAATATATCAGAAGATCATCTCCTGTTCTGTCACAAGTAACTAAGAGTTAATGGAAGTATTGTACTAAATTCTGTCCTTATTTCTGACTTACACCATTGTAACTCCACTGAAGGTGGTGGTTACTCAACTTTTAATCTAGTGTGAACGAGCAAATAATTGATTTGGATGGCCAGCTTGCAGTCCTGCTCCTTGCTTTATGGCCTAATGAAGAGAGTATTTTTGGAAAGTATTTGTAAAACGCTTCGTGAAGGAGTGCTAAGAGAGATTCTGTTCTTGGGGCCAAATTTATAAGCAACCAGTAGACAATTTTTTTCTTTCCTCTAAAAACATCAGCTGTTTTGATAGAGTTGCTTAAATAGTTTGATATCTACTCCTGAGTTGGTGAGAGACATTTTAGTTTGATTGTCCATTTTATATCTTGAGAAACTTAACGTATCTGCTTATTCGCTAATACAGCAGATTAGTTCAAGTAGATCTGCAATGAAATGTAAACTCATTTTATTTTAAAGGCTTAATTAATTTTAAAGCCATTACAGATTAAATTTTATATATGTCAGTGTAACAGCAGGTTCTTCTGTTCTTTGCTGAATGCATGCTTGCTTGCAGCCAGCAGTTTGCATTCACAATGTGTTTAAAATACTAGGTTGTGAATTTGAGTAGCATCTTGTTGGCTGAAACTGTTAGAGCTGCCCTTGTCACTGCTATGTCTACGCCTAAACTGAGGCTGGGAAAAGTTACATGTCTACGTCCTGTTCAGCTACAAGCCAATTCTGTGTGATTTTTAGGTTCTCATCTGTTACTACCTGACCATAGCATTTGCAAGGGATAATAGAAATTTAGATTCAGCCTCATCTAGTGCTTGATTTTTAAATCTCAGAGAGTGCCTAGCTGCGGGATATGGGTTATTGAAATGTGGCTTCTAAGCAATGCCTGTCTTAAGCAGCTCAACTTGAGATCCATGCCCTAGCTATCTGGATATTGCTCATCTTGTAATGGGTTTTAATATAGCTGTTAGGAAGCAAACCCGAGTAATTTTTAGAGAGCAGGCAGTCTGAAAATAAAGTGACCAGGATGTTTGTTAGGAGGATGAAGTTGAGATGTGGGATTGTGTGTGAGGGAGAGCAGAAAATGTGGCTTTTGATCTTACAGAAATGTTTGGTATGTGGGTTGTTTGGCTCAGAAGTTTGAATGTCCTTAATATAAAATAATCTGCGTGAGTATTTGAGTCTGTTCCTTTTCTACTTTGTGTGAGCTGTTTAATGGTTAGTGAGCCAGAAAAAATTACTGTGTTTTCTGATGGTTCAGGCACCCTCCTGGTGAGTGGAAGACTTTAATTGAAGTTCCCACTCTGAACCAGGCAAAGCAATTAAAGAATGGGATTTGCACTCATGTTCCCACCTTTTAGTGCTGTGATTACAGGTTTGTAAAATTGTGCCACAGAGAGATAGCATAACGAAACTGTTACACAACCTCTGAGGTTGACCCTGAAAAGTCATTCAAAGCAGATATACAGCTGGATGGAGCTTACCCTTATGTCTTTTGCATGTGTGAACAAACAACTGATGCTCATGAGGGTTTTTTTGTCCCTACGTATCTGAATTCTACCTGGAAGAAATAATTCAGACCTCTTCTGATTCCCTGAGCACCTTACCTTGAGGTCGTATGGTGTTAGTATTTATGGGCACCCGCCTGCTTCCAGCTCTAGTCTTTGCTATCAGTGCTGACCTTGTCTTCCTCTTCACAACCTGTCCTCCACACCAGGTCACCGAGGAGGGCAGGGAATGAGACCTTCCTCGCTCTGAAGGAGACCGCCCTAGCGGGTGGATTGAATGGTAGGACTTCAGGCATCATGTAGCGGTGATGTTCGCTAGTCTCAAATCTAGTGCTTGGCAGTGCTCAGAACCACCAAGGAGTGGATGGAGTGATCTCTGCAGGCATCTGAAAGAGGGAAGGAGTCTGGGTCAAGTGTATGGAAGGATATTTAGGCTGAATCCCAAAAGAATGAATACACATTGAATTGTGTGAGTTGAGTAAGTAGGGTGAGCAGCTGAGCTGGCAGCCAGGAGCAAGGACCTAAGATTGTGTGGTTAGGAAAATGGGATGCTGTGAAGGCAGATACAAAGCAAACGTTCATTGAGATGTATAGAGCAGGACTGAGAAGGGGAGGTAGAATATTGTCTGAAATATATTTGCTGTTGTCGTTTTGAAATGTCTAGCAGCTTACACCTCCTGTTCTTCCATTAGAGGAACGTACCATCGCCACAGCTTTGGGATATTGAGGATGTAGTGTGTCAGTCTTGATGCTGTCCCCTCTGTCCTTTGCCTCTCTCAGGGGCATTAGTTTCCTACCATGCCAGCCTCTTCTGCACCATTTACTCACCATACGAAGGCAGACTAGCTTGAAAATGAAGGGTGGTGAGGAAGGGGAGACTGGGGATGATAATTCAGGTGGCAGTGATAATTGTAATGTGTGCCTCGTGGTTGTTGGGTGGAAAGATCACACCTTTGTTGCAGGGTAGCTGAGCTTGCTATTGACCTGTTGTTAATCTAAGTGAAAAATCTAATGTGGTGCTAGTTTTTGTGATACTGCTCAGGACTTCTATATGCTTTGTTTTTATTATATTTTAATCTGCTTGCTTGGCTAAAGAATCAATACTTTTTTTTTTTTTTAAACCCAAAATATCTTACCCTGCATTTTCATTTACTTCAGTTCTAATGTTTCATCCCAGATCACTGATTTATCTTGTGGTGTTGTTTTAAGACTCAAAAAAGTTTAGCAAACTTCTTTCTCATCACAACCAGTTACTATTTTAATGGATCAAACTAACTAAGGGCACAACAAAATCTTGTAGTGACATATCTGCAGTATTAGTACTATATCCTGTAACTCTGCTTCTAATTTGTTGATGTCCAAGTAAACTAAATTAAGTGGCTTTCTGTAACAGTCTCATCAGTTGTTATCAACCAATATTAGAAAACACTTTAAACAATTCCAAGTAAGACTTCTTTGAAAGATGATCCAGATATGGGCAATTTCAATCTTATCTGGTAAATAGCTTCAGATAACCTCTGCTGCTAATTGAGTCTTGTGGTTTGTGTTTTCTTCTTCCCAACCTTGGGTACAACGCTGATTATTTTTCTACTCAAGACGTTTTGCCAAAATTTTTGAAATCTACTATTTTGAGCATAGAAAAACTTTGCTGAATTTGAATTGCTTTCGCAATTCATTGGCCTTCCTTCTGCCTTTGTAAAAGAACAGCTTTTAATGAGAGCAGACCCCTTGTTTTAAAGGGCATTTTTAATGGCTTCTACATTTTGCCAATGTTCAGTGTCTTATCTAGTACTTTGTTAATTTGTAGTTATCTTGTCAATAAAGTGGCTTTTTATCAGATACATGTAGTATGACAGTTATTAGTTATAGTCGTATATACAGCTGAACTTGCTGGCTTTGAGTATTTCCTGTGCTTCATAAATACTTACATAATCTGTTGTGCAGGCTCAGCTGTTCTTAATTCTAATGTGATTCATATTGTGCTTAGAAATCTGACATTCTTGGCTTGTCAGAAATATTAATATATGTTAGTGCCATATCTGTTGAAAATTGACATGTTTTTTTGCAGTGCTTTAATTTTCACTTCTTTATATTGGAGCATTCCATATTGAGCAAGATGGCATTGTTTGCTTTTAGATTTCCCTCTCACCTTCAGTCCTGAGAAACCAGAAATAATTAGATTATATCTTTCTCTTGGCTTGCATAGTTTTCGCTTGTAGTGAATTATGCCATGCAAAACTGTATCCCTCCAGTAAGAATTTGGTTGTCATTGTTATGAGCTACATCTGGACTGTATAATACTTTGTACTTTGCATTACAAAGACTCTTTGCCCGTGGCTCGGAGTCAGAAACTGTACCTTGGCAGCAAGTAGGAATAGCTCTTTCCTCTAGTGAAAGTGCCATGCTTAGTCTCCCCAGGCGTTTCTGCTGTGGACGGAGCTGTTGTACAGACAAGAACGCTGCTCTAAAGCTCCATAGGTGGTATGACCTCAAATCTTAATAGATAGCCAAAAGTATTACGGGAATGTTGACCTCCATGTGGATAGGTCCCATTTCTTCAATGGGTCGTGGGAGACCAGAAGGGAAATTCGATTTCCATCTACTTGAGCCAAATAATCTATCCCGATAACTGGAAGAAAGTTTATCTTCAGGAAAGAGGTTTGAATGCACCTTTAAGGTCCATGTGAAGGCAAATGAAAAGCCTTTACTGTTCAGCCACTTCTGTATTTAATTACCCTACTGCTGAGGAGGTGAAGCTTTTGTTTCCAGGTTGTGTCTTTCTGATTTCAGCTGGGAAGTAAGGAATGTTGCTGTCTCTCTGTACAGTCTTTTGTCTTGCTGATGGTAACATTTACTTGTATAATCATGGGGGTAGTAAATGATTACTGTTCAGACTTCCTCTTTAAAATGAGACTTAAAAGACTTTGTGTCTCTCACTCCCCACATTGTTTTTGTTGCTGTCAGCTCTTACACAATGCTCTTTATTGAATGTTTGCATGGTATAGACCCACCAGTTCTTTACTGAGGCTGTTTGATTCTGACAAGGCACTATAAAACCAAACCTTTTTTGGAGGATTCTCTTTGTTTGTGAAATAATGAAGAAGCAATGCCACTTGGTTGCCCAGAGAAGAACATTGAAAGTGTATGGACTTTGGGTTTGCGTGTTTAGGGTTGGTTTTTTTTTTTCCCTCCAGCCTGTCTGTTAGGTCAAGAGAACATCAAGTGCTCCAAGCAAAAGTGCCCCTGTAGGCAGAAACCTTGGAGGTTGCTCTAATTGCTCGCCCATAGAGTTTTTCCTTGCGTAAGAGCCATACTCAGAGCTGGTGCTGGAAGAAACACTCTCACTGAAGCATAAAGCTGTTTGGATCTTGAATTGAGATAGCATTTAAGTGCTATGTTTTTCTGTCCATGCAGAAGAAAATGCACAGCTCATTTTTTGAAGCCTCATCTCTCGTTTCCTGTCCTCATCCATGTCCTCTCCCATCTCTTTTTCCCAAATAGGTTGTAGCATCAGCAAAGTAAACTATTCTGCAACAAAGAATCTACTTTGAATTGAAACTCTAAATACCTGTTTTGTATACTATTAAGAAACTTAGGTTTTTATTATAGAGTGTAAATGAAGTCCAGATACGGCTCCACAACTTGCTATTGATCTCTGTGTAGTGTGATCCCTTGCAAAGACAGGAGATGAGCTGAGGCTCAGTGAAGTTCCCTTGACTCAGCTGTCTTACCAGAACATACTGCAGCATAGATGCGTCATGTTTTTTAAGCAGCATTTATTTGCAAAGTAGCTAGTTACAGCTGCCTTTTATTCCTGCAGTGCACAGACACGAGGTTACAGTACAGTTCTTCCCCCAGAATGATGTATTGCTATCGTGACCTTGACTTCTGCTCTTATGGAGGTTCATGGCCATAAAAATCACTTTGTTCAAGAGCAGTGGCTGTAACAAATAAGCTTAGCTAAACCATCGCTTTTTTACTTTTACTGATTTCACTCTTCTGCTTTATGACAGAGGTTAATACAGAGAATTAGATTTCAGTGACATTGTTTAAACCTCTTTATCCTTGTCTAATTAAACTGAATACTTTAAAGATGATTCATATTGCTTGACACCCTTGCATCTAAATACTCTTTCTTTTAGATGGAAAGTAAAGGAAATGTGCAGAATAGAAATTCAAAACGGCCTTCCTTTCAGTTACTGAGAAAAGGCATTTGGGGGGGTTTTAGGTATTTTTTTTAAACTTTCACTAGAACGCACTATACTTTTCCAATATCTGATGTGATGATAGCCAGCTCCCAGATGGGCAAATTCCCAGAAAATATTTCTTAAAGGGAAGAGTTCAAAAGCCATGAAGATAACCCCTGTTTCAGTGCAGAGCAGCAGCATCACCTGTTTCAGAGGGGCACCAACAAGTTCTGGAGGTTGCAACTTCACCCGAGCTGCATGCCAATGGTATGCTGGTAGGACCCAGGAGTAGGTACAACCTTCCCTCAACCCCACCACCCATCTCCCCATGCATCCAACTTTCTTGTCTTGGGAGCTACGGTGCACCCCAGTGAAGAAGTTTATGGGAGGGGGAGCAGGACTGTTTGATGTCCCCATGTAATGTTCCTCCCACCATAGGACAGCTGTGGTCTCGTGGCAGATTCTTTTAGGTTTTGTCAGCTCAGTAAACAAGGACACACTAAAATGAAAGTTTTCTGCCTTATAATGAATACTTCCTAAGCTACCAGGAATCACTTGGTTTTGCGTAATGTTTTGTGTACTGTCCCTTCCAGAAGGCATGGTGTAAGTGACAAAGGCTGGGTCAAAAGATACTGTGGTTTCCCTTCCTCCTTATTGCAGGACTTAATGATATAAAGAGCACAGTATTTCATTGATGTTTGTTGCTGTTTCTGCTTGTGGGCTTTTCACAATACTGTGGTCAGGAAGATGACAAGATAAAGGATGACTAGTGTAGATCTGCTCCCTCTTTTAGAATAGGAATAACCCCCTTTTCTGATTATATTTTCTCTCCCCTTCCTTGGAAAAGATGACTCAGAAATCCATCACAAAGGAAGGAAGTTCATTTGAATTTCTATTGAACCTTGAAAAGCCACTTTATAAAGTCTTATTTGGAGGCTTTCAACAGTGGGCCTTTGACAAGAGCAGAAGGCAAACCTGAAACTCCTGGTCCAAATACTCTGGTGTCAGTGGCTTGCCCTTGGCTCTTGTGCTGTATCGCAGATGGAAAATGACACCATTACTCATTCGTGGGTGTAAGCTGTGTGATCTGAGTCCTCGATAGCTGTAATAGTAAGAATCTCTACCATACAAGGAAAAATTACTGTTAGCTAATTGGGGAAAAAAAAAAAAAAAAAAAAATGCCAGCAGAAATCTGCATTACTCTATTTGGAGGTGAGAGAAGGAGGAGCCGGCTGAATGCGATGACTTATTTCCCTGTGCCTTTACAAAATTTCTGATGTCCTTCTAAGTAAGAATTTGTACATTCAGCCTTCATTTTTGATAGCCTGTTGAATGGTGATCATATATAGTCAGAAGAAAGACACTTCTTTTTTTTTCCCTTTTTTCCTTTGAGACAGCATAACTCAGAAGAACAAAAGTCTCCAACAGATACAGAGATGAAAATGTGTCTGTTCCCAGTCCCATGCTGCGTGTGTTTCAGGAGCAAAATGGTTGTTCTCTGTTCTCAGCATCACATGAGAAAGGTGCATGGTGCTGAAAACAAGAGCAGCAGTTTTATAGCTACATTAGGAATATAGAATAGGTGCATCTGCATGGATAAAACTGTCATTGATTGCATCTCTGGGGTTTTTATGCCAAAAGAAGCTATGGTTGCCCTTGTCAAAAGTTAATATTTAAGTTACTGTCAGATTTGCAAACACTGTTCTGAATTCCGTGTAAATCATAGATATGTGGTCTTGCTCCAAAGCAGCTACGTGGTCTACACTCAGTTATCAGAACTTTTTCTTACTGTGCAAGTGAAGAGAAGTTGTAGAGCAAAGATACTGGTTCCTTCAGCTGAAAAAAACTTTGTTTTCCTTAATGTAAGACTTTAAATCCAACCAGATTTTTTTTTTTCCCCAAAGTTGCTCAGTAAGCTATGCAAAAAGCACCCGTCAGCATGTGCAGAGGGAAGCAATAATTAAGATGGAGATGAGATTAGGAGTAGGCTTGGGCTGTGCTTACTCTTGGAGGAGTGATTTGGTGCAGAAGAAAACAATTGGCACACTGTCATTTTAGTTGAGCAAGATACAATTTTTAAATAAATTACCTTTCCTTGGTTAACTGTGGTACTGAGCTGCTTATTTCAGTGCTGGTGTTTGTGTGCTGCTGTCACACAGGACAGGCTGCCCAACTCTTTATGGATTGCACAGGTTATTCAAACTTTGTTCTCCATAACTCATTCTGCTGAACTATAGCTGATACCCACAGTTTTTCTTTAAGTAACTCAGGATGATGTGGCAAGCCTTTATTTTTTCCCTTTTGATTGATTGTCTGGTCTTGAAAGAGAAGTTTTAAAGAGCAACCTAATGTGTCTATAGAAGATGTCTACCTGGTTTTGGACATGAGTTATAGAGGGCTGAGACCCAATGGTCAACAGTAAGGTAGTTCTCTGAAGTTCAGAAAAATCTCTCTGAGTTCAGGCTGTCAAGTTATTTTAGTAAATCAAGTTTCTGTACACTGGACTAACTGTATGTTTTCAAAAGACATTTTTAATAGTAGAGAAGTGATGTCATGTATGATGGGTCTGCTTTTATATAACACTTGGTTATGTGTTTAAACAGTTATCTGTAAACAGTTCTCAAAATAACAGGTGGCGATAGGAGGGCAAATAATGGGAGTAATATGAGGCTATGACTTGAGAAATACTTTTTTCTTACATCAACATTTGAGTTTATTTCTCAAGGGTTAAAATCTGACAAGTCACTTCTGTACTTGTCCCTAATTATATACCAGTCTGCATCCATGAATCTCAGCACTCAGTCTCTATAGCTTGTTTATGTGGCCCAAACCCTGACATTTCTACTATTGAAAATACTTTTTTCATTAAAAATACGAGGAGTGGGGGAGATTTTGCAGATAATTCTTAGACAAGGTTACTTCTGGAATTTTTTTGAGCGAGTTGCTTTTGCAGCTCTCATACCGCTCAGTAGAACGAGGAGCCCCGTCGGAGGCCTGGGAATCGGTGCTAGACTGCCGCTGGCAGCCGCTCGCGCGGTCCTCGCCCATGCCGGGGCCGGGGCACAGTGTCATTTGGCCCTGCCACGGTTGCTCCTTTCTCATGGCTCTCCCACAAAGGCTGACCCTGAATTTTCTAGACTAAACAGAAGAGATGTGAAATGGCCGTTAGGGTCAGGAAAGACGAGAAACAAATGGGTTCAGGCTGTGAGTTTTTTACTGTAGCTTGCTAGTTTGTGCATGGAGATGAAAACGTGCACGCCTAGTAAGAATCTTTAAAGATGTATAATCTCTATAATGAAGCCTGCTCTTAATTAGCAGTCTGTTTTAATTTGCGTTCTGAATTCTGCCTTCCAGCTCCTGTAACTCAGGGCAGTGTATTTACAACAGCTGCTTGAATCCTAAGGGTTTTCCCCTAAACCCACCATTTCTTATTGAGGGTTTCTAACTTTTTTTTTTTTTTTTTTTTTTTTTTTTAATATAGGCACAGTGGTTAATGGATTCTTCCCTGCTTGAGTTCGCTTCCGGCAGTTATTTGCATCCACTCTTTTTGTAGAATTAAAGGGTATGTTAAAAAGACTTAGGAGCAGCAAATATCTTTAATATCATTATCAATGATCTGGACGAGGGGATCGAGTGCACCCTCAGCAAGTTTGCAGACGACACCAAGTTGGGGGGAAGGGTCGATCTGCTTGAGGGTAGGAAGGCTCTACAGAGAGATCTGGACAGGCTGGATCGATGGGCTGAGGCCAATCGTATGAAGTTCAACAGGGCCAAGTGCCGGGTCCTGCACTTCGGTCACGGTGACCCCATGCAGCGCTACAGGCTTGGGGAAGAGTGGCTGGAAAGCTGCCCGGCAGAGAAAGACCTGGGTGTGCTGGTTGACAGCCGGCTGAACATGAGCCAGCAGTGTGCCCAGGTGGCCAAGAAGGCCAACAGCATCCCGGCCTGTATCAGAAACAGTGTGGCCAGCAGGAGCAGGGAGGTGATTGTTCCCCTGTACTCAGCACTGGTGAGGCCACACCTCGAGTACTGTGTTCAGTTTTGGGCCCCTCACTCCAGGAAAGACATTGAGGTGCTGGAGCGTGTTCAGAGGAGGGCAACCAAGTTGGTGAGGGGCCTGGAGCACAAGTCTTATGAGGAGCGGCTGAGGGAGCTGGGGCTGTTTAGTCTGGAGAAAAGGAGGCTGAGGGGAGACCTTATCACCCTCTACAACTACCTGAAAGGGGGTTGTAGTGAGGTGGGTGCTGGTCTCTTCTATCAAGTAACTAGCGATAGGACAAGAGGAAATGGCCTCAAGTCGCAGCAGGGGAGGTTTAGATTGGATATTAGGAAAAATCTCTTTACTGAAAGGTAAAAAGGTTGTCAAGTATTGGAACAGGCTGCCCAGGGAAGTGGTTGAGTCACCATCCCTGGAGGTATTCAAAAAGCGTGTAGACAAGGTACTCCAGAAAATGGTTTAGTGGGCATGCTTGATGGTTGGACTTGATGATCTTGAAGGTCTTTTCCAACCTAAATGATTCTATGATTCTGTGAAATGAAGCAATAAGCAAGTGAGTAGCATGTGTATGCAAATGCTGTAAGTGCTTTATGATGTTCCACTGCCTTCATGCTTCCAAAACATCATCCCCATTGGTTCTCTGTTCTGAGGCTTTATGCCAAAGCCTGGTGAAGGCAGTGGGTCTTCCCATGGCTTCTGACTTGGGTCTGAGACAGGAGAGAAGCAAGATGTTACCAAGCCACTCTGATTTCACCAGGAGCTTCCCCATATTAGGAAGGCTTTTTCTGTGTTGTGAATAAAACCATCTCACAAGAGCCAAAGAATAGCCCAGGTTTGGAAACTCTTGCATTGTCATCTGCATCAGCCACTGTCTTGACCTAGCAACCTCAAGAGCTGAAAACATTGAGCCTGTACTGCCTGCATGAAAGAGCCAGCCACTCAAACTGGAACTGGAAGAGATTAACAGTTTCTGTAGCTTCTGAAAAAAACAGGGGACAGGAAGCTTGTTGACCAGTGTGTCAAAGCTCAGTTTCCTTGTATAAGGTATATAAATCTGTTGGGTTCACAGTGAAGTTATCCCTTGAGTTTGCAGAGTAGGTGATTTCCATCCTTCTCCCCCATCCCTCATGCCTGCAGTGTCTGGTGTAAGCTATGAGAGCCCTGGGTAATCTCTCAGTTCTTTAGCTGAGACAGGCTGGAAAGCTTCCAAACGATGTCCCATCAGTGCTGTTACCTTTTTATTACTAGGAATTGCAAGGTGCTGTGGTGCTGGGGGGAATGAGTGAAATCTGTGTTGGTTTTATATGGCTTTTGAGTTGTTCAAATGACTCTAATAAGCTGCTTTGCATTATAGGACAGGCAGATCGGTATCTCAAGAGATCTCCTAAGTTTGGCTCTTTTTCCTTGAGCTTGATAAGCAGGAAGGATAGTCCCTAGTGGGAGGAGAGGGAGAGAAGGAGCAAGGAGACATGTGGCATGTGCAACCTGGAAAACTTGTCTATGAGCTTGACTCCATCTAGGGAAGGAAGCTGATGCTAATGGCTCTGCAAGAGATAACAAATTATACTCGAGCATGTGTTTTCTGTATTCATAACAATATGTCACGGGGGGTGGAGAAACAGGATGTATAGTGTGCGCTTATTTCTGGAGCCTCAGGAGAGCTTCCCAGATGTTGAAAAGAAGTAAGGAAGAGTTGGAGATAAAGGAGAAAGACCTCTAGGGTGGGACTGGAAAAGCCGATCCAGAATAGGAGTCATTATGTTTTGCTCACAGTCACACCAGCTGGCTTCAAGTGGCAGGGGAGCTTTCCAGATAAGCTGTGGACAGTAGGAGCATAAATAAGGAATTCGTTCCAAAAGGGTGAAACAAAAAACTGAAGGATTCAATACACCCATAAATAATCATTTAAACAAGCTCTCCTTAAAACAGCTGCTGGGTAGATTGTCCTAATGTGAGCCTTAGGTGTGGTGTGAAATATGGTGATAGTCTGCTATTTGTTGATAGTTGTTGTGCAGTCATCTTAAACAGGACGTTAAGGAAACACTCTTGTAATCACATTGCCATGTGTAGCTGTGCGCTGGAGATGTTTCTGATCCATGTGGTTAGCTGTCAGGAGCTGCATTAGTGACTGATGTAACTCGGTACTCTTGATCACTGTGTGCTTGCAGCATATGGTTTTGAATGAATTATCCCATTCCGGTCCTTCCCCGAGGCTTTCCAAAGATTTTCCTCCTGTCCTGCATAGCCTCTCTGGAAGGATGGCAGTGCAGCAGCCCCGCTGACCCGATTTGGTTGCCTGGTGATGCTTCCTTTTTTTTTTTTCCTCATCACTCCAGTGATATTTTGCTGTATCTTAATGTAATCTGTGATCCTGCTAAAAGCAGAGTTCAGGATCTCTTCTATTGCCTGAGCATGCAGTGCTTCCTTGTCCTAATCAAAGGGCATGCTTTTCTGTACACACACACTTCTGCAGGGGGAAAAAAAAGCCCACAAATAAAAAAAAAAAAAATGTACAGGCTTCCCCACTAATTCCTGTCACTTTGTGTATTTGCAAGAATCCAGATGCTGCTGCTATTACTAGGTAAGGAAAGCCCAGAACATTTGGCTTTCTTGTGAGTAATACCGCGTTGTAGTTGTCCTGAATTTAGTATGCATACAATCTATTTAGTTATTTATTCCCCCAAAAACATAACCCTGTGAGATAAGAAGTTAGAAACCCATTTCCTGCTCTCGCTGATCTGTTCCCACGTCCTTGCCTTTCTCATAACTGGATTTTCAGAAGCCCTGAAAAGAAGGGCTTTTGCAAAGAAGCAAAGCCATTGTTGGCAGAAACTTCTTGGATACATCAGCCCTGCAAAGAGTTTGCATACTGGAAAATGCCTGGGACTTGTATCAGCTACTCACTGGCCAGGCCATGGCGGGGTGAAAAAGTGAGCTTTGCAAAATGCACAGTCACTAAGAGATGTCTGCTAAGTGTGTTACAGGCTTTTTATTGCATCTCCCAGGTCTCTTGCTGTAGAAGCACTGAACCATGTTTGGTGCAGTACGGTCAAAGTCACGATCTTCTGTGCATTTAGGCAAGGCAAGATTTGTAGGGAAAGAGATTCCTTCTATTAGTTTGACTTAAATATTTTTGAGGGGAAGAAACAGTCCCCAAATTATTACTTTTCTCCCCAAACCCTGCCTGAAGTTAGCTCAGCAGAACTATGACTAGCAACTGTTCATGCAATAAGCTTGTGTTGCAATTAATCTCTTGAAATTCTAAGCTGGATAGATTTGCTTAATCAGTCAAACACATTGGGGGACCACAACCTTTCCAGAGTCCCAAAGGAGGTCAATGCTTACCCTTCGTGTATAGGGGTACATTTTGATGGCTTCAGCTAAGTACTTGAAAATGGCAGAATTTCATCAGAACTCTTGTAACTTCTTGCGTCTGCTAATGTTAGAGTCAAGTGGGTGGATGAGAGAGTAAATCAGCAGAGAGCTGTGAAGCTTGGGATGATGGGCAGTGCAGCACAGCTGACAGATAATGGGATGATATCATCCATTTCCTGGAAAATGAGATGTTTCTGGCCAAAGCATTCCAGACCCCGAGTGCTTAAGTGAGCTGGAGAGTTCCTGGAATAATTTAAACAGATATTTCAGTAGTCCAGGTGTAAGGTCATTAAGGATGAGTAACAGCAATATATGACTCAAGATGAAGATTTCTGGTAACTTTTCTGTAGGCAACAATAGGAATTATAGGCAAGGAAAGAGAAGGAGACTGAGAGCTATGGTCAAGAGGTGGGAAAAATATAACATGGGGTCACTGAGTAGTTTAACCTTTGTCACTTTGGGAGTGGAGAGCATTGTCTGAGCTGTGTTACCATCAAATACGAGAATGTTTAGGTTTAGATTTTCTTTTTTTCCTCTATAGGAGGACTCATGAATTGGAAGTGTTGAAACATGCAAAAATGCCATAAGGGAGGGAAAGATTAGGAAACAGGAGAAACTTGTACATCCAACAGGTGGTTTGGAAGGAGACTGCATTGCTGAGCTTTTGGGAAGGGTGACTCCTGCATTTTGCATCACGGGGAAGATGATTTCTGGTTGCTCATTTCAGTTACCTTCTGCTGAGTTTGTCTACATTCAGTTGTAATACATGGACAGAGTCCTTATGAGAGGCCCAGCATCAGTGCTGGAAGGCAGTAAGAGACTTTCTGGATATTATAGACAACTTGAAAGACCAAGAGGGACTTAACTTGCCAGTTGCTTGATTTCAAACTTAACTTGCCAGTTGCTTGATTTCAAACTTAACTTGCCAGTTGCTTGATTTCAAACTTAAAATGAAGCAAAAAGTGGACAGGGAATTTGCACATCTACTTCACTGGTGATAAATGTAAGGAAATGTAAGGAAAATACCCAGCGAGGTTTGGTACCCTGGGGTGGGAGGACAGCGGAACTGCTCTAGCACTAAGGATTCTCATGAGCAGACACACCTGGATCACTTGTGCTGAAGTAGATATTCCCGTAAGGGTAAGCTGTTTTGAGCTCCTCTGCTGAAAGAAACTAGGAAAAAGAATTAGGATTATAGAGGCAAAAAGAATACACAATGTGAACATAAATGAAATGAGCTACAGATGAACCTTAGTAATGCATCCAACGTCTTGCCATCATGATCTTCAGAACCATAAAAATAAACCAGGGCTGTACGTGCTTCATCCAGCTGCTGAAATCAAGCTGCAGGTACGTTAAGATAGAGCACACCTGTCTGGACTGCTAATAGGTAATTACACTTAGGAGGATCTTTAAAAGACAAACACATGCTCCCACCCCCTCCCCAGTGAAATGTCTCATGCTAATAATATTTTGTGCTTAGCATATCTGGCAAATGCAAGCTAATCTCTTCTCAATCTTGTAAGATCAGTTGGCTAACGGTATCTAGTTGTCTTGATATTGACTGGTTTGACTTAGAGCTTACAGATTGTCTCCTATGAGGAGACATTGAGTGTGGGTGGATGGGGGTCAGGGAGGATAGAGAGATGGCTGGGACTAAGTCATGTTCTGTTTACTGGGAAATTAATACCTTTGTGAAAGTGAAGGCCCATAATCCATGTTGTGCATTGGGGTCTTCTAAATGTCAAAGGAAATCAGTCCCAAAGGATGAGGAACTGCATACAGGAGAATCCCAGGGGTGTATTTGAAAGTGGGATCCCAGCCTGTCTGGGGATGGCAGGTACGTGCAGCCAGCTCTGCTTCTGGGTTTGTATGGGATTATCTAGGTGTTGCAGGTGTAGAGAAAACTCATCTTTCTAGAACTTTAAAAGTTTCATTTTGAACCAGCAGATGTTCATCAGTCAGGGTAGTTCTGTCCATCACGTGTATTGTCTTCATTATCAGTAAGTTAGCTGTGTTGTCATGTAGAATTTAGGGTACATGGTTTTCCTTTACCAGAACTCTGAAATATTGGATGCTGGGATGTTCTCAGTACACGAGGTGGAGGCAGGAATGGAGATGGGAGCAAAGGAATGCTCTGGGAAGGAGTAAGGTAATGTGGCAAAAGCCTTGAAGAAAGCCAAGGTAAGTAAGGCTCATGTTGCCCTAAAACAGGTAGCGGGTAGGAAACAAGATCTGGAATCATGTGCTGAATGTGTAAATATGTTCCAGGAAACTGTAGACAAATGGGCCGTGCTGTGAGGTGACTCCATGGGAGAGCACAGCTGCTGAATGTGGGGTGCCAGCGGCAGTGCTGGTGGTTTCTGGCAGTGTCCAAACTGTAGCAAGGATGGACCTTGATTTTTATTAGTTTAAAATCAGTCTTTTGCAAAACTCTGAAACTGTAATCCTGCGTGTCAGGCAATGGCTTAATACAGTTTAATGACCTTGTAATGGGGAAAAAATGTCTAACTTATTTTTTTAAACTCTCTTTTGAAAAGCAGTGGTCTGTACGTGGCACTTAAATTCCAGGAGAGCCCCTTTGGAACAATCCATGTTGCTTTCTAAAATACTGTTACGTAGAAAGCCAAGAACCAGACCACATGATTATGTGGCTAATTTTTTTAAAAATAGAATTGTTTTGAATTCTTATACATTATTGAAAAAAATAAACTAAAATGTGCTGGAGGGTTGAGTGAGTTAGTCTGTGCAGATTTCAGACTGTGCAAGTACGTGTAATAGCAAAATAATGGCGGAAAAGCCCCGTCTTGTGAAGTTGCTCCTTGATCTTGTAAGCTGGTTAGTAAACAAAAGTGGGTCTAGAGGAGCCAGCAACACCTTTTGGGCTGATCAGGACAACACAGAGACTGAATATCCCGAGAGCTTTGAAAAATTGACGCAGTTTTTATTTTTTCCTCTTGGGGGGAAGTTGTAGGAGTAAGAGGCCACTGAGCACCATTGAGCTTTCTGGTCCCAAGCACCATCTGCAGTTGGCTGGGATCAAGCACAAGCGACATGGACATCCTGCTCCCTTCCCAGAAGCTCCTTCCTTAATAATTTCTCTTTTTCACTCATAATAGACCCTTCTCACTTTGACAGTAGCTAGTGGTTGTTACTTAGAGAAAAATAAGAAGAGGGCATGCCTCAGCATCTCTGATGCCTTCTCGTTCATTTGTTGTATCTCCATCCCAGTGTTTTAACAGCCCTCACTACAGCATCTGCCATTACTTCCTCTGCTCTTTTCAAGCCCCCTTATAATCTGGCATCTGAAACATCCCATGACAATGAGTTCCACAACCAAATGACTGTTGTGCAGGAAAACGTACTTTCATTTTCTGACTGATTATTTCATTGGTTTTCCCCTAATTTTTTCATGTTATGAGAAAAAAGTGAATTGTTTCTCCTTCATCTTTTCCATTCAATTCATGGGTCAAGCTGCCTTCGTGCTTCACCTCCAGTTCCAGTTGTCATTCACATACTCTTCTCTTTGCATACGGCCTGTTTTTTATCACTTTTCTAGTTTTACTACAAACTCCTGAGATGTAAGGAGGGGCAATTCTAGAGCCGAATGTCACGCTCAGGGCATGGGTGAGCTGTGGATTTACAAAGCAGAATAGCATCGCTTATTTTGCTGGATTCTCTGTTCTCTCTGCATTTGTGACAGCTGTTGAACATTGTGCTGATGTTTTCAAAGGATTACTCATGATAATGGCAAGAGTTCTTTTCTTAGTGGCAATAGCTAATTTGATCTCCACCACTGTCTGTATGGCATCAGTAGTGGTTTTCTCCATGTATGTTACTGTGCATTACCATTGTGGTACAAAGGCAGATGAAATTCACGGTATCATTTTGCAACACTTCACAGTAGGTTCTAGTTTTGAACAGTCATGGTTTAACCCCAGCCAGCAACTAAGCACCATGCAGCCGCTCGCTCACTTCCCCCCCACCGCCAGTGGGTTGGGGAGAGAATCGGGGGGAAAAAAAAAAGTAAAACTTGTGGGTTAAGATAAGAACAGTTTAATAGGACAGAAAGGAAGAAAATAATAATGATAATAACAATGATAATAAAATGACAATAATAATAAGAAGAATAAAAGAATTGGAATATACAAGACAAGTGATGCACAATACAATTGCTCACCACTCGCTGACTGGTGCCCAGTCAGTTCCTGAGTGGCAATCTGTGCTGCCCAGCCAACTCCCCCCAGTTTATATACTGGGCATGATGTCACATGGTATGGAATACACCTCTGGCTGTTTGGGTCAGGTGTCCTGGCTGTCTTCCCTCCAACTTCTTGTGCCCCTCCAGCCTTCTTGCTGGTGGGCATGAGAAGCTGAAAAATCCTTGACTTAGTCTAAACATTACTTGGCAACAACTAAAAACATCAGCATGTTATCAACATAATTCTCATACTAAATCCAAGACATAGCACTATACCAGCTACTAGAAAGAAAATTAACTCTATTCCAGCTGAAACCAGGACAAATACCCTGAAGGATTTCGCACTATCTGTAAGGTTCGTTGCCTCTGCGTTTACTTTTACGAGCCGGTTCTGAATGCGGACCATTCAGAATGTCTCATCCTCAATGACTGAGGATGGGAAAGGCCAAGACTTGAGCTTTTCTCACGGCTTGGTAAGAGCCCATCAATACTAAAGGAATGGGCTGCCAAATGAATAGCAACCAGAGTGGAGCAGGGACTTCCAGCCTCTGAGCAAGCGGTGGGATAGAGGAGGTGGTTTCAGCTGGAAACAAGTGGCACAGCTCTCGGGAAAGGGGCAGAAGCAGGCTCACTGGAGGTGTCTTTAATAGCTATTTTGGGAGCTGGCTGCCATTCATGTGAGCAATGAACAACATGCTTGGATGGGAAGTAGAGAAGAAATACAGGTGTTTTCCCTGCATCCCTGAGCAGCTACTGGGGACAGGCTCTTGTGATGAATATGCCTGACTCTTTGTGTTTGTTTTGTCCTCCATCAGATATAGTCAGCCACTCAAGTTGCTAGGTTAAGATATTTTCTGGAATCCAGAGGCTCCATCTGCTCCTTCAAGCACTATTGCCTCTGTTCAGTGGGGTGTTTTGTTTTGATTCAGTTAAAGTTTAATGGGAGGAGTTTGGGTAATTGCATCTCTTAACCCCTAGCAGTTCAGCAGGCTGTATAGGAGGGCAGGACCTCTTCTAAACTTCTACAAGGAAATTCATGCAGACTGAAACAGTTTCTCATAAACAAACTAAATGTACATTGGGGAGGAAATTCATCTTTTAAGATACAAACAAGAAAAGTATGTGTACATGTAACAAGGAGTGAAGCTTGGAATGTCCAGTCCACTCTCTGGATGGCCACTTGAGCTGATAGCGTAGTGGTAGACAAGAGTGTATGTAGCTTAAAGAAACCTTAAAAACAAAGCAAAGAAAAAAAACTGATCAGTCTTTATCTTGGATAAACATTTTAATGGGAATATCTCTGTGATTTAAGAAGTTTGAAAGTCCCAACTTAAGGGATGAAGAAGTCTTAAAAAAAAAAAAAGTAATCGTCATATCCTTATTCCAGCACCTAGTAGTAAGAATAATACTAGTAGCTGGTAGCTTAAGTGTAGAAGAATTTTAGACTTTATATTGGAAAGGAAACAGACTGAGTATTGGACATCTTGAATTTTCCAGTATGTAATAGAGGGTGTTCCTTTTGCACATGAGCTTGTGAGGTCTTACCTTGTGCCTGCAGGAGGGATGCTCTTACACAGGCAGAACTGAATGAGCTGCTTAAGCTTTCTGAATTGGTTGTCCAAAGTGCTAAGCTTTGGTCTTGTTAGTTGATAGATCTTTTGCTCTTTGATTAACTACAAGATCCATTTATTCTCTTTATATAATCCTGTAGGATGGGCAGTATAGCCCACCCCTACGTTAAACCAAGGACACTGTTTTTACAGAACACAGATACCAGACTGATTTCTTGTTAGTATCAGTTGGGAATGCCAGTATTGCTACTGTGGTGCAAAGGAAATTAAATACATCCACAAAACTGCAACCTCTTTAAATATTTAGCTTGAAAATACAACACAGGATGCAATTTTTACCCAGGGCAGCTGTGTTTGGCTTTTTTTTCAAGTGCGTCCAGCTATACAGGCAGCTGCTACATACTGCCATAGTGAGCACTTCATAGGAAGAATGAGTTTGGTATTCATATTCCTTTTACGGGCAGAGGCATTATTTTCACATTTTACAAGGCATAATCTATGCCTTGTTAAGTGAGATTTAAAAAGCATTTTTCCAGGAAGTTAAATTACCAAATTTCTTCTTTTTACCACCCTCCCTTTCCTCAAGGGACATTCCGCACTGCTCCGGTTCCAAGATACCTCTTCACCTACTGTTTGTAAACACTGCAGACTTCCCCGCTTCCCTTCGCCAAGGCATGTTTCCTCCCCAAAATGGACTGTCTGGAATAAGCTTTTGCAGAAAGCAGTGCTCTGTGTTTCTTTTATTTTCCCTTATGATGGATCTTTGTGCCATCAGAAGCTTCATTCTGCTGTTGTATTTCTCCATCTAAAAGCACTATCAGATTTCTGTGCTAGCCTGAAGTTTCTCAGTTTTCATTTGTGGGATTTCATCCTTGCTGTTGACCCTGTGCAGCTTCTCCTTACTAGCTATAAAGTGATTTGTCCTGTATTGTACTGCTCAGGACTAACATCAACGTTAGCGTAGCAAGACATCAGGGAGTTGAGGCTTTGCTTCTGACAATGCAGTGGTTGTGTCCTTCTATTGTTGTAATGGAAGTATTTTTTGTGGTATAGCTTACTTTATCATACCCTTCTAATAAATGCAAGTATGTAGTGTTATCACTTATTGTGAAAAAGATGCAGCAGTAAAGGCGTATTGTTATTTTCTTTCTGTTGAACTTCAGCATCTTAAGGCAGCTTCATGAACTATGCCACCTTTGACTTCTCTGAGAACAGTTACCTCTAAAGTATAAAATGATAATAAAGTCTACATTGATTTTAAGAGTGGGAAAATACCCAAATTACTGCTTTCATTCTCTTTCTTAATCAAACTCAGATTTCTACCCCAAAACAGCTTTGTTTGCCAGCTTAGTAGATGCCATATTTCTAGTTTTTGTGAATATTTTCCCTAACTCAAACTGTCACCTAGCAATTACTTTTTGTCATGGGATAAGGTTTAAACGAGTATTTATTATGGTGGGTTTTGCCTATTTATGAAAAGAGCTGAGCGTGCCTTTGTTTATCTTGTTTCTGTATGTACTAGAAACTAGGTTTTACCTGGCTCCTCCACCCAGGAGTTTGGGCAGTTATCATGGCAGCGACACCATGAGAGCCAAGAACACAAAAAATCAGAAAGTGTCACGTAACACACTGTTACCAGAATAAATCTGGGTACACCTTTATGGACAAGTCTCCTGTAACCACTATTATTTAGGGTGAGCGAACAATAGTACACCCCAGGTCCCTGGTAGGCTTTTATCAAAGAAAGAGCTGTGCTGGCATCTCCACCCAGTTACTGCTGTACATGATAACATCCCCTTGCTTCTGGAGAAGAAATCTATATGCTGTAATTTATGTGTGTGCTGGTACGGATGGACGGAGCTTTGCCCCAGCTACCCTGCTCTGCTCCCTTCCCTTGGCTGTTTGTGCAGCTACGTAGCGGGGCAGTGGCTGGAAACCAAACTTTCTGTTTTAAGGCATTTTTAGTTTTGTTAGATTGACTTTCAGCAGTCATTCCCAGCAATCATCTTCCTGTTTTACTGCAGGATTTTTGATCCTCTGCAGAGCAAGCATGTTCCCGACTGGATTTTTAAACTCTAAAGCCATGATTTAACCTGATTTTTGAATCCCAAGCATTGGATTTCCAGGGTCAGCTCAGCAATGCCACTTGCCAGACTCACCAAGAGATAAGTGCTCTTTGCTCTTAATGCAGGTGCATGAATGGCAAAGTCTCACTTAATGATAAAGTCTCTTTTGCTGTTTTATTCAGTAAAGTCATGATTTCCCCTACCCCTTACCTTTCTAATTTGCTTCACTTAGGAACATTAAAGCTCATTAATGAGCTCTGACTTGGGATGAGGGGGGTTTTTTGTTATTGCTAGTGCACTTATAAAGTTAGTTGGAGGCTTTCTATACAGTAAGGTGTTCTGGCATGTTTGAGCTAGACTTTCCTTTGCCTTTGCCTTCTCCATAGGAAGAGTGCCAAAGCTATTATGGAAGCAGAGTTAAATTATGCAGCAGGTTACTTAAACAATGTCTGTTATGTACTCCACTGTGTAACAGAGGAAAAAATCATGTCATTATTCCCTCTAGATATTAAAACCTAGTTCAGGATCATTCAAAGATGATCTATTTGGAAAGCAAACAGCTCCCTTTCTAATATCATCAGTGGGTGCTTTTTCAATATCCTGTATAATTTAGGACTGAAAGCACCTGCCTTCTCAACCAGATGTACAAGGCACTGAAGCATGACAGGCTGAAACCCAGGCACTGGAATGCCCTCCTGCTGAGTTATTTCTTTAGCCATAATCGACAATCACTATTTATCTGCAATCAGACTTCATACTGCCTTTTCTATATAGGCCTGGTGAGACTGAAAAGCATTAGGAAAACTTGTTTTTGAACCAGTGACAGTAGCAATGTCAGTGCGTGCATGCAAACCAACAAAGTCTTGCATCTCTGCAACTGGACATCTCTCTAATGCCTATAAGAGCAGAAAAAGGGCTTGATACAAAACAGTAAGGGCTCTATTTCAGTGTAAAAGTTGGAAAAAGAATATGAAACATGAGCCGATTAGCTGGGTCTCAAAATACTTGAAGTTTCTAGTGATTGTCTGCACAATAGTTCTTCATGATATTAGCCTGACAAGGCCAACCTTGGTGACAGCCAAGGGGCCATACATTTCTTGAAATAATTAAGCAAAAATATCTCACACATGGCTTCTCCCTGAGAATGTGGCCTTATCAGGTTTCAATTTTATTTTGGTTTTGTTCTGCATTACGGCTTGTTCTTCCCTGCTTGAGGTTGGTTGTGGGGGTTGTGGCAGGGGAAGCTGAGAGGGAGAGAATAGAGTACGCTTCATTTATTTTGGAAAAATACATATGATTTGCAGACAAACAACTACTCCGATACATTTTTCGTTACTATTTCTGACTGTAGCTCTAAATGAAGGTTATATTAATAATAGATCTGATGCTCTGCGCTCAAGTGGTGAGGTATTTCAGTGATCAGTATTCTAGAAAGTCATTTGTTTTTAAGAACAAACTTAAATGATGTTGATGCAGAAACTGAAAAGGATTGTTATTCACTGAAATAATGAGAATGGGGTTTCTTGTTGCTAGATAAGCCAGTAACTTTTGGTCAGTGGTAGTCAGCAGTGACGGGGAATAGCTTTGTGTCATCTTTCTGGTGTAAAGCCACTGGGAATTTTGATGGAAGACATGCAACCATGATCCAGGGCAGCAAAGCTGCTCAGGTCACCATAGGAATGCCCAGGTATTTCTGATCTGGTTTAAAAAAAAAAAAAGCGATATTATTAAAGTGGCTGCATGTGCTGTTTGAGGGCAGCCTTTCCCGTAGGACATACCTCCTCATGTTAGCAACATGGCTGGATTAACTGGATGAAGGAGGATCTTTTCTGAATCTTGGTTTGGAGCGTGAAGAGAAATAAATAAATATTTGTTTATTTTGAGGCTTGGAAAAATGAACTTGCTTCTTACATCTCCATTCAAACTCCTTTCTTGTTTGCATAACTTCACAGAAGGTTGAGTTTGCAAAAAGCAGCCAGTGCTTTCACCCCCTCAGGTGGGATTTTCTGAGCAGTTCAAGATGATAAAAAGGCAAGATGCTGCCAAAAGGCAAGGTTTAACTTCCCCTCTTCATCCCAGTCATGGATTTCCACCCGCTCTTTCGTGCCAGCACTAAAACCCATATACCCATGTGGTCATCAGAAGGCTAGGAGGCACTAAGCTTGATTTTTTTGGACTAACTATGCAAGAGCTGGTGCAGGAGGGAGGGAGGATGGACGTGAGGCCAGGAGATGATAGATCGGTCTGAGTTGTCAGCAGGCAGGACTTGGACAAGCTTAAAATTAATGTGGGGCTCCAGTTGTAATGCCAATGAAAGTCAGCTTCAGCAACAGCCAAGCTACTGGACTGTGTCCTAGAAAAAAAGAAAAGTGAAACTCTTCTCCGACTGTTCGGAGATTTATTTAAAGGGCTGCTCAGTAGCAGAACCACCAGTGCTGGGGTGTGGTGATGCCACCTTTTGAAAGGAAGCTCAGATCTCCAGCTCCTCAGAAGGGTGCCTTCCTGGACACAGCTGAATGTGTGGATAGCCACCGCAATACTCTAGACAACCACTGGAAGATAACCCTGGCAATGCTTTAAGGTCTCTGTGACCTCTGTGGGAGCATTAAAGGCTCGCTGTGGTGTGACAGTGTGTTCAAGGGCAGAGAAGTTTACACAAGTCTACAGAAGGAGCTGTAGAAACACTTCAGCTTGCTATTCCAGCATCAGGAAAGAAGTAAGGAGGCTGAAAAAGTAATCCTTATTTACTCTTATGTTACATGAAAGATAGTTCCTCTTTTGATACCTTGAAAGTTAGCACATGGAAATAATTCATTGCATCATTTCATAGTAGCTGTCAAAACCTCTCAGTAGCTTCAAACTTAGTAGCTTGAGAAGGTCATGGGACACTCACCACTTGGCATGCAGTTCATGGTTTTTATTGTTCCGGGGAAATAAGAGGAACTGTTGCAGGGAAATCTGGTAGGGCAGATGTAATAATAGATCCAGAAGCATTCACTGAATAGAAATGCTAAGCTTTGCTTTTCTCTTCAAAACAAAGTAAACACAATCTTCTCTTCACTTTCTCTCTTACAACTTAGTCTTTTTTTTTTTTTTTTTTTTTTTTGAGTTCAGAATTCTAAATTGTTGTGTCTAGAGGTATGCAATGATTGCCTTGGAGATTTTGAGAGCTTATGCTAGTGATCTGTTGACCCATTGTCTATGGAATGTAGTAATACACAACCTATGTGTGTATAGGGTTTGTGCTGTTGAACCCATCATCTTGTTGCTGTTTTGATAACCTTACATCCTTCCTAAATGAACAGAAATCCAAGGAAGTTGGGTTGCTTAGTTTGGGGTTGTTCAGTTAACAATATATCTTGGCTCCAAAGGCTGGAGTTGGTATAATTCAATCAATTCTTCTATTGTGGCAAGTTAATGTATAGTTTTGACGATTACTTTGAACACCTTTCAGCACAGCTTTACTGGAAGTATGGCCAGTATCTCCCTGGTCCACTGGAGAAGCCCCTGGCATACAAAGACCTGGTTATTCATTTATTGTTGCCCTTTTGCCACAGTCACTTGCCAGGACACTTGCAGAATGACCCTGTCATTGATCTTATTTCCTTGGGGCCGCATGGTGGTAGCAAGAAGTTGGTCTGAAACAGAAGACAGGACATTGCTATTCCAGCGAAGAGCTGAGGAGATGATCTGAGTTTTCCCTTAAAATGAAACCAATTTCAAATGGGCTTGTTCCTATCCATCAGTTCTCCCAGTATGTTTGAACCCACTCACCCAGCTCAACAAAGTAGGAAGGGAATGGGGGTCCCAAAGGTACTATGTACATCCTTAGCAGATTTCAGTAGAATTGGCAAGTGAGTGAATAACGGGGGCCCAGCTGTAGTGTTTCCATCACAGACAAGGTTGGAGGAGCTCAAGTTGTCATAGATGGTCACCTCAACCATCAAATGCCGACCAGGTCGGTATGCTGGAGGCGGTCGGTTCGCACACAGCTCTGAGCGAGCCATGGTGGCCTGGCCATGTGGTCCAAGAACATTGGAGGCAACAGGAGTAGGAATGTGAAGCGTAAGGAGTAAAAACTGGGGACACAGGACACAAACCTGCAGTGATTTGGTTTCCATCATTCCTGCAGTACAGAGAGCTTGGATTCTTAGATGCTGATTAGGATGCAATTGGTCCCATCTAGGGCTGTATAAAACTGCTGAGTATTCTACTCCATTTTCTCCCCTTTTTGGCCTTTTTTTGGAGGGATGGTGAGTAGGATTAGGTTCAAGTACTATTAAAGGCTCAAGTACCGGGGGACCCTGCAGAAAATTAAGTACTCGGGAGGATAGCCATTTTCAGTAAGTGGACTTAATCAAGCATAGATAATGGGGAGTTAGACCATCTTTGAAAATCATGATGTGTGTCACATAAAAGGATTGGAGACTTACTGTTATAAGTTTATTTAAGTGAAGAGAGATTTGGCTTCTTATGGATTTGAATCTTTCTAGGGACTATTGGCATGGAAAATTAAGAGGGATTTTGCTGGGGAGGTGCCTGGAGGCATTGACTCTGTCTTGGTCATATTTATGCACACAAAAAGAACCAGAAACAGGATTGTTAGCCCCTCAAACTTCTCCAAGGCATTGAATAGAGGCTTGTGTTTCACTGAGAGAAAGCAGGATGTCATCTGCTAAAAAAGCAATTTTATATTCTTTATCATAGGTTGTGATGCCCTGAACCTAATTTAAGGCTTTGAAGTATTCTGAACCTACTTGCATTATCACCAAATCCCCGCCAGTTAATATGTTCAGGGAAAGGCACATATCTTAAAAGAAATAGCCATGCAAGGAGCCGTCCCCACGATAGCTGAGACTTTCGTGCAGACATTGCAAAGCGTAATCTAAAACTTCCTTGGCTGCAATTAAGTAAATCTTGTGTCCTACAGCAGTGAGATAATATCACCACAGAAATGCTTTTTAAGAGTTTCCTGTTTCCATTATGTTCTCAATCCCCATGGGATAATATTCTCATTCACTAAGTCCTGGGCCGTTAAAAAAATAATAATTAAAACAGGTGTGAGTCAATGGGATTCCCCAACTTTTGTTTGGTTTTTGCTTAAGGAGCATTACAACATGCATGGTTTATTTGAGCAGTCTGGGGAGATGCCGGTGTTTTGCACGCAGTTGGGTGAGCCCAGAGACATGAGAGTCTGGCGAGGGAAAATGTGCATTCTCAGCATGCACATCAGACCCTTTTATTCCGTACTTTGTCTACATTGGCAAAGGTTTTCCCTCTCTCTGTCCCATCACTCTGTTTGGGTTTTGGCTCCTCTTGCCAAGGAAGTGCTGTCTCACGATGAGCACACCAGCACCTCATACGCGTGGATTCAGTCCCAGCTCTGCTCTGATTCAGTGCAACTTCCAGCAAATGACTTCACGTGCCTCAGTTTCTCCAGCTGTAATGAATGCCAGCCAAAAACCAGAGCATAAAAATAATGCAGCAGTTCCCAAATTTCTTTAACCCGCTTTTGTGTGTGCCCCTGGGCTCACTACCCAGCTTGGGAGCCACTAGCTCACCCTTCAGGAGGCATTTTGAGCTTCTCCAGTGAAAGCTGTTGGACAAGTGAAACCTTTATGCAACTATCCGGTTGCAGATGATGTCTGATTCTCCAGATGAACCTAATCCACAACCGAGTGGTTTGTCTCCCTGATCTGCTGGAGACACTGCTCTGAAGTGTGTTTTAGGAGGAGACCACTGTGTTTCTAAGGGCATTTTGGGTCTGCTGCTCCCTCCTAGGGAACAGGAGAAGGAGGAGAAAATGGTCCATAAAATTTCCATTACTCTGAAAAGCAGAAACATCTGTTGGAGACTGCAAGTGAGGTTAGAAGTGGTATTTACCAGCAAGAAGCTGGCATCTAATCTGTTCAGACCCTCTGCAAAATAACTCTTGCTTCCTCCCATGGAAAATAACGTGGAGGAATCTCTGAGTCAGGATCTGCCCTAGGCACTTAAAGGCAGCAAACTCTGCGCTTCTTAGCCAGGCTGTTCTGCATGTACGTACGTACATGGTGCATATGCCTGTGCTCTGAATGAGGTGCATCTCATGAAATCACAGTTCAACAATGAACTGTTTCTAATAACAAGTCTTACATAAAGTCAGCTGTTCTGCATCACACATTTTGGGTTTAGAAACTCGTCTCTTTAAAGCAGAATTTCAGAAAACAAGCTGGTTTTTTGGTTTTGTTTTTTTTTTTTTTTAAAGGAGGGAATTGGAAGAAGTGGCGAAGTTCCCAAGATATCCAGAGACCTATGGTCCCTCCATTCTCAGGAAAAACATGTGTTAGGGAGAGGGGAATGGCCTACTTTCTCAGACAGTGCCTTGGGTCTACATGATGCTTGTTTACTCCACATATAGCCCACAACTGCCTCTTTCACGGTAATTTTGGTGCTAGAAGGGCAGGCACCTTCTCTGTGATTGCAGAGTTGCCTCATGAGAAGCTGCTAGCAGGAGTTACAGGTCTTCAGTGCAGCCAGTTCCCTTTTCCTCCTCTTATTCCAGAGAATGGAAGCATCCTGCTGCCCCGGCTGCGTGAGCTTTTCAGTGTTATTCTGGGCCCCATTAAATCAGCCTTCAAATATGGAGAAATGAACTGCACCTGGATGAGTCAAATGTCCACATACGTTTTAATGGAACAAGAAGTACCTGTCTGTCTGAGGTAGGTATCTGTTTCTCCTCGGTTTGGTCCTTCACCAGACCGCAGGTAAGACCAGGTGAGCTCTGGGTGCCAACCAGAGCAGGCTCCCCTGGTAAAGGCGCATGAAATCTAGAGGCTGGAAGCTACTGCATACAACCTCCTCCCAGTACCATCCTCTCCTGCCAGGTGGGAGATCCCTAACTGACGGCAAATTTATCATATAAATTATGGTAGGAAGGCAATTATCGTCTTTGGCTTTCATCGCAGGATGCTTGGCCAGCTGCTTCTTCCAGTCTGTTTTATTGTGGAGCATCTCATTAAAAGCAAGGGGATTAAAATGGTGGTTTGAAAACCAAGGGGCAAGAAAGGCTTTTCTGTGTCATTGTGGTGTAGCGTTTCATAGTCACAAGGCACTTCATTTGTTCAAATCCCTACCTTGCTCCAAGAGACCTGATGAGTAAATGAGTCACAGTGCATGCTGAGCAGAGGCTGGTCCTAGGCTGTGAGATTGGCTGATTTTTGGAATTAAATTAATTGTGAGCTCTATGCTTATACTGAGCTGGCTACCGGTAATATGGGTTGATTTAACAGATTATTTCCTCGGCTTTGTGTAAATTGTTTTGGGACCTGATTCTGTGGGTGCTACTGCTTCCCATGCCATGAGACATTATCTGAAGAGTTGTCTTGACTTACCCACCTGAGCACAGGAGGGCATAGGGATGCTGAAGGTGCCAGGGAATGAGCCCATGTCTGTGACAAGATCCTGATTCCCCTGCCTGGGGCTGATGCAATGCTTTCAATCTGGTTTTCTCCCTTCCACCTGTGCTGCACAGCTGGAGAGTGGTTTGAGGTTGCAGTTGTTTAGGGGGTTATGTGCGTCCCTCTCAAGCATCCAGACTGAGCGCTGTCAGATACAACATCCCAGGCTAAACCATTAGTTTGACTATACATGGCATTTCTTTCTGTCCTCTTGCCAGGTTTTCTTCTGAGAATAATATATGTACATTGCAATGTTAGCTAATGATGCCAAGGACTGCTGGAGGAACTCTTGCAAATGACCTGTTTTTTTGTGAGATAATCTGTGGGTTATTAAAAAGACATATATTTAAAAATCCTAAAGTCAACAGATTTGCATGAAAAATTGTCTGCCTTGTCTGGCTTACTTGACACTTTGGCTGTCTCAGAACAGATGGGACAGTATCCAGCTGTGGGAAAGGAAGTACATTTAATGTTCATATTGTGGTCATTGAAATGTGAGGGGTACCAACAGGCTCATAAGGAACCATTGAGAAAATCCCCAAAGCCTATCAAAGTCTAGGTTGCATAATTTTGACATAACAGTGCTGCTCAGAGTAGCTGTGCTAAATCTAATAGCTGTCCAGGCTGTTCTGTCCTGTCATGAAAGATTAGGTTTGATTAAGACCAGTATGTTTCAAGAAATCATTTGTCCCTGCAGATCCATGCAGGATGTTCTTGTGGGCTTAAAGAAGAACCTCTGAGGAAGCAGAAAGCCAGCCGTTTCTGGAGGGGAAAAAAACCCGAGGGACACGGACTGGATTGAAAAGAAAAAAGACCCTCAACTGTCCCTAATTTTCATTAATGTTACTGGTAGAAGAGATTTCCTCCTCTGGTGGGATCAATCACTTATTGCCCTGGTGAGCAGGAGTTGTTTTGGGTGGCTTTGGCCATGTGGTGCTTTCTTGAAAGAGTAGAACTGACCCCAAATAATTCCTTCTGTGCAAGAAAACCTAGAGGTGAATTAAAAACTGGCAACAGCTTCTTCTGTACCACTCCTCTCTGCTGCCTTCTCACAGGGAGTTTTGGCAATGACAGGAACAGCCAGGACCAGAAGAGTCCCTTATTGCTGCATGCTGGAGAGTGCTTGAAGCTCTGCTCACTTGATGCCAAGGGCTGAACTGGCCCTGCAGCATGGAGGGCAGCTCCCTTACTGCAGCTTTCTTCCAGCCAAGTAGGGTCCCCTGTAGTATTTCATAGCTTCCCTCTTCTTAGGATATTTTTCTTCTTTTTGCTTAGAGATAAGCCTGGATTTACCCCTTCCTGACTCTTGATAAAATTGATCTATGGACCATCTTAGCTGTGCGTAGCGGGCAGAACAAAAGCTCTGACCCAAAAATCTTGAGTGTTCAGATCCACCTCCAAACTCCACAGCTTGAGCCCATCTCCACTTTTAATTATACCAGACCATTCCCATGTGTCTTTGTCTGTAAGAGACACATCCCCTCATATCTGTATCTGCTTTAAAATTATATCAATTGCCGTTTTTCTAAATCCCTCTATCAAAGAAATCCTCTCCTCTCCCTACTAAATCTCTTGCACTTGGAACTTCAGGGAACAGAGCAGATGCAGTTTGATGCCCTCATCCAAACTAATGATTTGTTTCTGGCCGAGAACATGTTACCATCAAGGGGTTTTAATATTCTGCAGAATTTAGTGGAGGCCAATAGAGTGGGAGGGGGTTAGATGCTCTGCCTTTGCCAAGATGTTTATGCAGCAGGAATGTTATTTATGTAAATCTGGAAGCACTCTTGAAGCGATAGCCTTGCTCTTGCATCTCAGACTTTTTTCATTAAGTAGTTGATCTTCCTTCAAACCCCCTCCCCCCTTTTTTTTTTATATAAAATATCCCTCTGAAAACCTAAAACTCGAGCATGAAAAATGCTTGGGGAAAAATATTTACTGCACAACTGCTCCAAACTACCCACATTATACAGACCACGGCAATTTCTTGAAGAATGCTGGGGTAACAACCGCCTGGTTCAGGGTTTCACACATCCTCTCCCCCTCTTCTCCAGCTGCCTCCTTTCTCCTTGTAAATGAAGTTATTGCAGGCTCCAGCATCTGACTGTCCTCTTTAGGGTAAGCCTGTTTCACCTAAACAGGCCATGCACAGACACTAAATTAAAAAATAAAACTTGGAGAAAATCCTAATTGCCAAAGTATGTGTACTAGGGACAGGTACCACTCCTCACCTTCAAGTTGTTCTTTTCTCACTGGTACAAAGCCCTGCAGAGACCATGTTTCTTGTGTGAAGCAACCAAATTCTGGCAAAACTTAGTTTGTTCTCCTGAGTTTTTTGGAAAGACTTGCTCTCCTTGTAAAGTTTTTAACATGTTTTATAAATTTCCTGCCCATAAATAGCATGATAAATAAGTGCCGCTCACAGCTTTGTCACTTAAAACCTAACATGTAATGAGAAAGTTTGGCAGCATGGATTGAAGGGCACAAGGCGGACATCTATGAATGTTTTTTGTGGTAGGAGAAATCAGGCAGAACCCAAGTGTCAGAGCAGGGCAGTGTTGGCCATGGTATGGCCTGCTGGGTGCTCACTGTATATATCCGTGTGACATGTAGCTTTTGGGGTGAGGAGATAGGGATGCAAACTCAGTGAATGAGGTGGCAGCAGATAGAGAAAGCCTGAAGGAACGTGTTGCTCGGAGATCAGGGTGTGTATGAAACTTCACAAATTCAGTCTTACCCGCCTTCCCTGGAGGGACACGGGCAACAAACTTGCAGAAGCACTTCTCCAGAGCCCTGTTATCTGTCTTGAACAGCTTTAAAAATATCTCCAAAAAGGCTAATGGCAATTCTGCATCCCTGTGTAGATACACTGTGAAAGATCACCAAAGCTGGTGATGCTGTGACCTGCTCAGTTCGCCTTCAGGCACCCAATGAAGCTCCCACTGCATGGAAGAGGCTTCCAGGGCAGAATTATTTTCCGCGCCATGGAAATCAAGAGCTGTAGTGAAGTGGATGCTGTGTTTCAGGTATTTGAATGTGATGATTCCCACATAGGAACATGCGTCCAAAATTGTTAACTTGTGTTCTGCATCCTGTGTCATTGCTGGAGCAGCTAGCAGGCCGCTGATGCCACGTGTTAATATAGTATGTGCAATGAAGCAGCAAGTGTGATAAGCAACACGTTCCTGCAAACCAATAACGTGAACCATGCGTGGCTGGAAGTGAGCAAAGACTGAAATACCTTGGGAAATAACACTGATCAATAATGTTGCCAGTTGCTAGGGTTAATGGGGAGTTTAGCTCATACGACTGTGATTCCTCATTTAATGCAAAACTCTTTGCTTGGCATGTAATTCCTGTGATTATTGCAGATAATTGACCTCGCTTATCTTTTGGGGATTTGCATTATCTGCGCTAGCAGCAGAATTTGACCATATCTGATCCTCTCAGAACCCCAGCCAATCCAATGGCAAAATATAAACATCTGCCTGGAAACTATTTTTGAAGGGCATATATGGTAATGATGGTGATTCAAAGACAGAAGAAATGCACCTACAGATAGCACGGCTAGCATCCCAGACCACTATCTTCTGCCTGTTGCTCATGGATTCTTCTGAGTATAGCACATTTATGTAACGTACTGTAGTAGCAAAGGCGGTGAAACAACTCGTGACAACAAGCCAAATATTAATGCTTTTTTAACAGAGCAACTCAAGCACTTTCTGAATGCTGGGGGAAACAGAAGGAAGCTGTTTTACAGTCAGCACCTGACCACAGTAAGGCCATCATCATCCAAGTTTGTCCAAAGCTGAAAGAGCACAGGGAAACATCTTGAATCCCCCATTAATTAACCCTCTACATTTTTGCATCCCAAGCCATCTGAGATGGCTGCTTTCGGCAAAGGAGGAAAGAAGTGCTATGGGCCGGACCCATGGAAGTTGGCAGATTATACCAGATGTGCATCTGCCTTTAAGCTCCAGCTGTAAAGCTAAAATTAGCTTTTAGAAAAGAATGTTAAAAGCAACCAAGATGCATTTTTTTTTATTGCACGTTTTCTTTTGTCATGTATTTTGTTGGGTTTTTTCTTCTAATGGTAGGTATGAGACCAATTATCTGCATTTTCTCCGAGCAGTTGTTACTGAGGTTTACTAACATCTGGAGTTTGACCTAGACCATCAGTGTGTGGCACTGGTAGCAAACAGGATTATGATGTGGCAAGGGGACATTCTTATGTGCATAAAGAATTCTTGGACTCCTTCCTGCTAGGGATGCTTGGATCCCTCAGAGATGGGTGTGGGGTTTATGAGGAGGGGGAGGAGGGGTTACTTGCTGGTTTTTGAGTCTTGATGGGTAACACCCTACCCGTGGGGCAAATAGCAGGCAAATCAGAACCAGGAAGTGATGTGGCACATGCACATGAAAAATGATGGGTGGGGAATGTTAACCAAACTCGAAAGGAACTTGGGATAGGTGCCAGGTCATGTTCTGGTTCAAGCCCTTTGCTTGGCTCCTAGTTCGTCTCAACTCAGTGGTCCACTCGGTAAAACTTCCAAGAAGATTGATGCAGTGAGGGGCAGGAAGGAAGTCTCTCACTGTTTTTGTTTTTAAACATAATTTGCACCAGGACATCACAGGGGTTGTCCCTTGGACAATTGCTTACTCATGGCTCTTGCATTGCTCAGCACCCTTCCTACTCTCTATCATGCAGTTCATCTCGAAAGCAGCTAATGCTGTCAGCGTGTAGCGCTGATGTGATAGGGAGGGTTTCTAATGCATGCTTGTTTTCTTCAGTGCAGTCTAACAGCAAGAAATGACTCCAGGAGCCACTGCTCAGCCAGCAGCTCTAACACTTCCCAAGTTTTAAGTGAAATCAGGAAGTGGCTAGGCTTGGAAAATCACAGAGGTCACCTGCTGCCCTCTCTGGTCATTAAACTTCATGAAGGACAGCAGGTTCCTCTTAGAGTTTGATGTGCAATTTTCACTTCAGTATGGCTTCCTTGTCTTTGTAGCATGGTATCCTGTAGATACCTAGTAGTATCAGTCTTCTGTGCTAGTCTAGCCATGATCTGATGAAGATCCAAGTTTAGGGGGATGGTGGATCTCAGATGTATTTATATGTGTCTGGTTGTGAGCCCTGAAATCAATATGTGCTGGATCAGATCTTTTCCAGCTTCTTCATATGAGAAGTCCAGTCAGCCCTGACATCACCCTGGAATGACCAGACCACAGCAGTGGTCAAGCCCTGCATCCTCTCCTGAGACACTGGGCTTCAGGAGGCAGGAGGGCCTGTAAGAGGTGTAGGATGAGGATTCCTGCTTTTCATGTGAGATCCTGTCCCACCACAATAGCTTTATTGACCTACCACATCATGTGAGAGGTGCAAAGCGACCATAGCATGAGACAGGGTTTATCTTTTGAAGGTAATTATTCAGCAGAACCAAAGACTGTGGATTAAAGAATGTCCCTCAGGAAATCCTGAGTATCTGAGCCCAGGAAACTATTAGATATGATTTGATGAAATAATTAAGAAAATACGCCTGGTTTCCTTCAGTGAAACATGCAAGCCATGTCTAAGTGCTCATTTGTTATGTAGAGATTTTACTGCTTGAATCCTAATTTTTCACAGCTGTAAACAGAAGACAAAGGGTGGTGGAAAAAAACCAGTCTTAAGTAGGAAGGAAGAGGTGTGTGATCAGAAAACCTTTGGCAAGTTAAGAGGATTAAGAAAGGCCCCAATGTTCTGATTTTAAGTTCTCTGAGTTGGACTAACATCATGGATTAGATTTGGGTGGTTAAGAGGAAGAAAATACCTCATTAAAAAGAAGCAATTGGGTTTAAAGTTGTTGTAAGACAATGGCTGAAACAGCTGAACTGGAATGGTCTCGCTTGCTTAATTCTGGGGTTTTGTGTGTGTGTGTGTGTTAATGCCCTCCCCCACCTCTTCACTCCCAGTGTAAAAGCCTGCAGGATTTGCTTTAAAATATATTACTTTCTTTCCTTCTCCTCTCCTGGTATTGCTGTATTTGGGCTGTGTCGCGCTCAACAGTGAAGCTGGGCTGATGTCGGGAACTAGGAAACCTTTGCTCTGGGGGCTGTGGATGCTGAAAAGTGGCACTGAAAAAATAAGAGACCGGTCTTATTTTTATCCAATTATTTCAAGTCCACCTCTTCCTTTACGAAAGTAATGTTGGATTTTTGCACCTTTACTCTTTGCAAGGTAGTAAACGAGTGGTAATTAAGCAGACAACCACTGCAGTGGGATTAAACTCTGCAGTTGAGAAGGGGACTCGGGGCTGAACTCTGCTGTCCCTTTCTCAGCTGAAGCTTTCTGAAAACACCCACCAGCAAAATTGTGGGAAGATCAGAGGGGCTTCATATTTTGGAGAAAGAGTGGGATAAATACTGATCTGAAAGAGCAGGAGCAAGCAAGGTCAGCACAGCAAGAAGGCAGCCAGGAGGTTGTAGGGTGGTAAACAACAAAGCAAAAAAAAGCAAGCTGTCTGTGACACCCTTTCCTAAGAAATCACCCGAGAACCATTTAGTGCTGGTTGAAGGTTCATGTGGCGAGTTCTTGGAAGCCAACAGAAGAGTTGAGAGTGCCATGGCTTTGCAGGTGCAAGTCCTGTCGGCATCCTCCCACCATCCAAGGAGGAGATTAGTCCAAGAGGATGTCAGAAGATGCCATAAGCCTCCTTGGTTAAGCAGGTTTGGGTTTGAAAGGGACCTGCGCTCTTCCCGATGGCAATGTGCTCTGCCAGCAGCACCGGCAACCAACCTTCATTGATGTGTGCAGGACCCTGTTCGCTTGGACCATCTCGCTGTTACCTCGGCTGCCTTCTCTTGCGCCTGCCCTCCAACCAGGCAGATTTTTTTCATTTTCATGCTGAAAGCAGAGCAGTTCCTCTGAGAGCAGCTCTCAGCCATAGTATCTTGCCAATGGAAAAAGTGACACTAAAAATAAACTTGTTTCGGAAAGAAGCAAAGGCAGCTTCCAAAAATCCCAAACTAAAAAGAAAAAGGAAAAAAAAAAACCCACCACCACCACCCCAGTCTAGACAGCTGTACTAGGTGGAGGCAATAACAACCAAAAGGAATAAATTAAACTGTGGTTAAGGGGAGAATTTGTCTCCCCTGATTGCAAGACAAAAGAAACCCAGTTCCTTGTTTGTAGAAAGAGATGTTTGGGAATTTCTCAGGCCAGCTGAGGGCCTATTAGAGTGATGTGAACTGGAAATGGAGTTAGAGGGCTTTGGCTGGTTGCGTGACCCAACTTCAGACCACACACAATACACAAGGCTTTGACAAGGCAGCGAGTAGTGGTAGGTGGCAAAACCGTCTGTTATTCCACTGAAGAACAAAATGGACTTCTGCTGCGTGGCCTCGGCACCATCTGTGGTGGCGGCAGACGGAGAAGCGAGTCTCTCTCCTTCCAGATGTCTACCTCTGGTTCTCAAAACTGCCCAGCAGCTATAGCTGTACCAGTAATTAATAGATGCAAGTTGTGACTGTGGTTTTAAAATCCGTGAGGTGGTGGATTTCCCCTTTTTATCCTTCCAGTTGCGAGCAAACCGAAGGCTGGGTCCTGCCAGTGCTCTGGGTGGGTTCTGCTGGTTTTAGTTTCATGTCATTCCTGGGTGTTGTGGCTGCACAATTCGCTAAGGGGTTTGTGCTTTTTCTGTGTCCTAAGGCTTATGTGTATGTATGTGTGCCACACAAACTTTGACTTCTTTGCCAGTTATTTGATTCAGTGTGGGCAGGATTTCATCCTGTGTCAGTGCTCACAGAGACTTCAATGGAAGAACTTTACCATATTTGTTTATTTTTTAACTTCTAAGGGAACAACTGAAAACTCGTCTAAAGAAATAGCCACAGTCGTATTCTCAGTCATCTTTGTCCTCTTAATGAAATCTGTCATTGGTCTGCGTATGATCTGTCTCGTAAAAATGAAATATCTTTTCAAGAGTGGACATTTAAAACAGAAAGGAAATCGAAATGTTTCTGTTTTAGGAACTGTACCTGGAGCCTGCCGGGGCGTTGGTTCCCATCCCATATCACATGTAGCAGAGGGAGGACATGTGGGGTATCACACTTCGAGTCTTCTGTGCTGGAAATCGGCAGCTGACAGAGAAAAATGAGGCCAGCTTGTCAACTTGTAGTCATTCAGGGTCACCCAACATTTGATAAAAGCCCCAGTGTTTGCCCTGGTGTCCAGACCGAATTCCAGTTTGCTTATTAAGGTTTTTCCTACATGAAACTCATCCCATAATTTCAGCTGAAACCCGGATTTTTCTTTGCTTTTCCTGCAGCCTTGTGCTGCAGATGGGGTGCATTTCAGTGGTAAACAAAACGTGGGGTTTTTTGGTATGACCAGTTAGTAAAATAGCTCAAGTACACTGACATCCAGCTGGAAAAAAGGGGTTTCAGTTGGCTTATTCACTGCTTGCAAGTTTCCTCTTTTAATTGAATTATTGTTTAACAATTGGGTTGTTACTATTTTTTTAAGGTAGTAGTTAGCTGTTTACAACCAGACACATATAGCCGATGAAATTCCAGTACCTTGGCTCAGCAGGTATCTGCTTTAATATCAAACCCGGCTGAGAATACATGGACCATCGTGGTATTTTCTAAGCCCTGATGAGGGCATTGCTGGCACAATGGGTGATTGCAGAGGTTAAACTCAAGGAGTTTAATGCTCAGAGAGGTTCACTGAAGTATCCCTGTCCATGGGCTTGCTTCCCGCTTGCGGTCTGCGGCAGGCTGGGTTTGTTTGCTTGGGTCCTGGTAACACCACGTAAATGGTTTGGGTTGGTTTTGGCTTGTCTTCTTCCTGTGCCAGGCAGGTTTTAATAAGCCGTGTTGGGGGTTTAGCCTGCCTTCATAAGGAAACGAGCCTGACGTGAGCACACCATCTACATCGGTTTATGTTCCTTTTCCCCAGAGATACCTTCTGCACCTTATGGTCTGCAAAATACCTGCCAGTTTTTTGAAAGCAGTGGGCTAGGAAGAAGCAAGAGGCGTGTGTTAGCATCCCACTGAGGGACCAGTCAAGCTGTCGCTGCACCCTGTTCTGAAATGCCAGGGAGCAGGCAGGGAGGGAGACATTGTGGGTGCTCCAGCAAAAGAAGGTTTACTTAGAAATTTGCTGCTACGTTGGCATAAAGGGATGCAAGATGCACAGCCACAGAAAATCTCTGCCTTGACAAGCACAACTGCTGATAGGAAAACTTTGTTTAAGTATTTGTTTGCCTGGAAGAAACCGTGCTGCTAAGCAGCAGATAAGCTCACCTGGAAATGACGAGCCAACTGAAGCTATTTAGTGTAAAGGGGAACCCGCAAAGATCTCTGCAATAATAAATCCACCCTGTGCAAACAGAAAATAAACAGGACAATGGGAGCCGTGCGGTTTTTCCCAACTGCTTTGCAAACATTAAACACCCCTGTGAGGTATGGGAGCCTCACTCAGCTGCAGCCAGGCTTACTGTACAAACCGCAGGGACTGGAGTAGCCCAAACAAGGATACAGGCAGATAATCGTCGAGATGTTTCTGTATGAACAGTTGATAAAAGACATCACGCTATTTCTCTCCCACCTGATCTGCTTCCTCCTCCCCAGCTCCTTTTGATGTTTGCTTCACGGTGATTTCTTACAATGTGAAATTCATCCTGGTTTTAATGGTTTGGGGATGATGTGGTTTTTCAGATGAACAGAACAAGGATGTAGAGCTCTGAAAGATGCCTCTGCTCTTTATCAGCAATTTCTTTCAAGTACTAAATGCTTTTTCTTTCCCTTTTTGTTCTCAAAGGTGGATTCTTCCCCTGCACTGTTTACTAATTAAAATTTAGTTGGTAAAGAATAAGCATATTGTCCCTGCCGCGGTTTGATCTATTGTTATTAGGGCTCTGTGTTGTTACAGATGAGATCAAAGAATTTAATTTATGATGGGTGGATAGGTCAAGTTCAGTCGTCTGAAGCGAGTGGTGGATAGAAAGCTTGGTCAGACAATAATGTCTTAAGCAGTAGCCCGAGCAATAAGGTTTTCCTTATAATACAGCCCCACTTTCTCCATCTTTGATTCAAGAAAGCCAAGCAGTCCTTTGGGTATAAATATTTGAGGACAGCTGGATGCAGTCTATTAAACCCCCTCTGCCTTCACTTGGTACGATATCCACAGGAGATAATACAACACCAGAGGAATCCGAGGCTTAAGATAAAGGGAAAATCCTGGGACCATGACTGCGTGTTTCAGCCAGCCCGATTCACAGGTTTGCGTTGTGTCTGCGTGCATGCTGCAACTTCCTATGATATTTTTAACATGATTTTAAAATATCCCTTAAGCTCGCCACAAGTATCTCTAATTAAGACCTAAAGTGATGCTGCAAAGTCTTAGTCACACCCTAATAACAAAAGGGGAACGGGGTGGGGGGAACAAATTTATTGGGTCTGCTTATAGTCTGTAGCTGCAATATTTTCCTTGAACTCTGCTCAAAGAGGAATGGGTTGGATTATTTCCATTTCATCTTTATTTATTACACATCAGCATGCAGCACTGTTATGAAACCAAGAAAGACACCCACCTCTCCCCTATGCCTACGGAAATCATGAGGACTGGCTTGACATGCAAGATGAGTAACCTGGGAGCAGTTTCTGGGCTCTATTATTAGTATGTGTCTATGAATGCATGGTTAATATAGCTGTATACGTGGTTTGTGCTTTCCTTGTATTCTGCCCAGCTGGAGCCTGGAAGCTGTTTTGGGTGGGAACCACATCTCCTTGTGTCTGTTTGAAGAGCACTTGGCACACCATGGGCTGGTTGAAGAGGCAGGGTAGCTTGGGGCTGCGGCTCTGCTTGTAATCGGGCAAAAGGAGCTTTAGTGTCGGCTCCATTGCTGAGTTTTGCCTCTCTGTGTACGTTTTTCTGTCCCAGCAAGGGCTGTGGTTTCTCTGCAGAAGGCAAATTCATTACAAGACAGCTAAGCTGTAGCCTTTGCATAAGACCCAAAGGCAAAATGTCACTGCTTTAAAAAAAAATAATCCCTTTCCCTGACCTGCTTCACGAAGGAGGAGGTAACAGCATTAGTGCTCTATGGATGGGTTTCTGTGGGCGAGCAGCCTCCATGCCTTGACGCAGCAGCTCAGCTTGCTCACCCAGAGGGCCCGCGAAGCTTTGGGTTTGATCAACATCCCCATCTAAAGACCCCAGGGTGCCCTCTCCCACATGGGGCTTCTGCTCCAGGTCCCTCTCTGTCTTGGCTGGCTATTTCTTGTCCAGTTTGGTGGTAGTTTCATCTTGTCATGCTGATGCCTCCACGTCCTCTCTCTCTGCTCCTGCTCCCAAGCTGCAACCTCCATTCCTCAGCTGTGCACGGCATTGTGGTCACAATCAGAGAACTGATCTGGTGTTAAAAAAAGAAAAGTTACTCATAAATTGAGATAGTTTTGCGGGGTTATTTTGAAGCAAGAGCAGTTCCTCAGGCTAGTTCAGAGTGTGGCCATGCAGAGAGCTGCGCTGGTGGGGCAGAGGGATGCTCTGCACCGAGCAGGGGGGGATGCTCATGGAGGGGATGCCTTGCACCCGCATCTCAGCTGGGCTCCCACCCATGACATGGCCTCAGGAGACCGGCTGCAAGCCACACATGGTACAGAAACAGTTTCCTCCAACAGTTGTGTTAGAGGAGTCACAGGATTGGCAGTGGTATTTCAGCTGTGGCAACACATTCACAATATTTTCAGTTCCTGATAACATCCTCAGTTCCTGATTTGCCCTTTTTAAGGACTTTTTTTTTTTTTTTTTTTTTTTTTTAACATTGAGAGGTCAAACTCTGTAAGGTGTAACTGCAGCTGCTACAACCCCAGGCTGATGTTTCAGTTCAAGGAAGGTTTGGTCAGGGCTGTTCTCCTCTTGCTTTCCATTTTCTCATTCATCCATGCCTGCAGACTGATAATCCACAGCTGTAACGGGGCAATATTGGAACAGATGATGCTCTCGGGGCATTTTTTTAACCCAACAAGAAGCTGTGAATATGTGATACCTTGGTATGTCCTTGTAAACCTTGCAACCCAAGAGTTAGATCCAAGAAGCTCGTACAGTCTGGATAAGCCTCGGGGATGCTCACACACGTTGTGTTGCTTATCCAAGTCCCAAAACTTTTAAAATTTTCTCATTACAGCTCTGTCTGCCAGTCAGTTTGGAAGCTTTAAAACGGGAACTGGTGGGTGGTACAGTGTCTGTCTTAGTGTCTTCATTGCATTTACTGCCTCTTCATTTTCTGGAATAAAAGCTTAGGCTTTTATTTCTCATGACTTTACAATGTATCATCTTGGAAATCAATCTTCCCCTTTAGTTTACTTAATAACGCTGTCAAAAGTCATCAGCTAGAAAGCATTTGGTGGTGATTACAAGAAATCTTTTCAAACCCAACTCCCCTCTATGGTGAGCAAGAAAGACAAAGAAAATCTCTTACAACTTATTTTTTCTGTCTTAGTAAAATAAAAGCAGACCCCTGAGAGGCGTTAGTAACTGTTGAGAACCAATATTTAGATGTAGTAATTTATCTTCATGTTTATAGAAACCACAATTAAATATTTTAAAAATCTCCAGAAAATTATAATTAGAGATCTGTAGCCAAATTTGGGGGGAGGGAGGAAAAAAAAAAGATTAAAAAGGCTTTTAATGCCTAGGGATTTGTGGTGTTTGTTTCTGTTGACTAATATATACAGTAAACTGCCCGAGTCCTGAGGTGACTCACGGGCTGTGCAGATGGTGAGCTATCCTCCGGGCTCACTGAGTTAATTGAATAGGAAGAGATGCTGCATAACCGCCTCCTCCAGTCCCGTGTCCTTGTCCCCTGCTGCAAAACCAGAGGGTGTGTGAAAACCCCTCCTGCAGACCCAGCTGCAGGAATAGTGGGTTTTCCAGGCAATTACGTTTTTGGGAAGCTTGTGCTCTGACCCAATGTGAATGAAATGAGATTAGTTGGGGTCTTCTGGAGGCTGCCAAGGTAAAAGCCAAGTGGAGGATGCAAGCATGTGGGAGGAGAGCGGCTCTTGGAGGACAAAGTAGCTTCTTTCAGGGTCGAGTCTCCCAGGGCTGGTTCCTACCTGGGAGGGGGCTTGCTATGAGCAGCATTCTGCCTTCCTTTCACTGTTGTAGCTGAGCATTTGCCACTTTCATGAAGATTTTGAAGAAAAGAAGTACAAAAAAAAAAAACCAACAAAAAAAAACCCCAAACAAAAAAAACCCCACAGAAAAAAACCCAACCCACAAGCAAAAAGCCCCTTACCCTGCGTGACCCCCTTCATTGCCTGTCCCTGCTGCTTTCACAGCTGAGCATGGACCTGCAGAATGCAAATACTGCATGCAATTCTGTGGACCCCCCTTTTAAATTAATCTGGAGCTGCTTGAATGAGATGCTGTAGAGCTGTGGTCACTTCAGCTGGCCTCTTCAGGCACTGTGTTTCTTTACTCAAACTCACTTCTCATTTAACTGTGTGTTACCCAGAAAGACATTGAGGTGCTGGAGGGTGTCCAAAGAAGGGCAGCAAAGCTGGTGAAGGGTCTAGAGAACAAGTCTTATGGCTGAGGGAACTGGGGTTGTTTAGCCTGGAGAAAAGGAGGCTGAGGGGAGACCTTATCGCGCTCTACAACTGCCTGAATGGAGGTTGTAGCGTAGTGGGTGTTGGTCTCTTCCCCCACGTAACAAGCGATAGGACAAGAGGAAATGGCCTCAAGTTGCACCAGGGGAGGTTTAGATTGGATATTAGGAAAAATTTCTTCACCGAAAGGGTTATCAAGCATTGGAACAGGCTACCCAGGGAATGGTTGAGTCAGCATCCCTGGAGGTATTTAAAAGACATTTAGATGTGGTGCTGAGGGACATGGTTTAGTGGTGGACTTGGCAGTGCTAGGTTAACGGTTGGACTCGATGATCTTAAAGGTCTTTTCCAACCTAAATGATTCTATGATTCTTGTGGGCAGGAGAAGGGGAGCTGTGCTCTGTCTCAGTAATGAACTCTGACTGTCCAGGAAAGCATTTATTTTTGCAAAATTAAAAAGGGGGGGGAGGTCAATGGATCTGTTTATAGCTATATAAAAAAGGCAGAAAAGTTAATGCTAACATATGTTGCTTCATGTTCCCAGAGCAAAAACATTTGCACAATAGTAGTCCAGAGTGCAGGTGGTAAGCAATCAATACCTTTTTTTATTTATTTTCAAGGCATGGCAGGACAGCTCATGTAAGGGAGGAAAGAGGTGACTGTATAGAACCCCTATAGACACATTATATTCATGTGTGGATACTGTAGGCATTGTATGACGTAGACTTTAAGGGTCTGTACCCAGGTATCAGGGTCTCTAAAGCTAAATCATCCTCTTAGCAACTGAAAGATACATTCTCCTCTGCTTGTGCTTCTACCTGCCACAGGCATTAACGAGCCAGGCTGGGGAGCGCAGCCAGGCCTCCAGTGCAGAGGTCCTCCCAAGCACCCCGGGAGCCTGGGGCTGGGTTTCTGCATCTGTCCTCTCCTTACCATGAGGTTTTGTTCAGCAAAAGATGTCCACACCAAGCGTGGTGGCTTGGTGCTAAAAGGATGAGAGGCCAATGTGTGCCATGGGGGCAATCAGTGGAAGACCGCAGGGGCTCCTCTCTGAATCATGGTCATGTCTCCACAGTCATGGAGAGCGAGCAATGTGATGGGTAGAGCAGCAGTGTGAGTGCCCTTGTGCCTACTGGATTTGATTTAGGACATCCTGGCTAAATAGCATAAATCATATACTGCTTCCAGTGTCACAGCTCCCAGTCTATAAAATGCTGAAAATACTTTCTTTCTTCTCCTTATTGAAGCAAACTTTTGGTGTAAGGGACTGACTCCTGGCATGAGCCTTTAGACTATGTAGACCAAAAGGTACAGGCTCTTGTAGGCAGCTAACCGTGTACTACCATGATGATGATACCCAGATGTGACATATCTCTTTACAGATCTACACAGACTGTATATTTTTCTTTAGGGATACATATTCTTAGAGATAAATCTTTCCTTCCTTAATCTCAAATATTTGATTGGCAATTACTTGTGTATCTTGCAGATTTCACTTGAAGTGTCCTCTGGTAGTTTTGTGACAGAACATGAACATTTCATTTTTTCTGTTGTAAGCGATCAAATAGAGACAAACCCCTGTTTCCTGCCTTGCTGTGTCTTCTGAGGGGGAGGTGGGGGGCTGCTGGTGTGAGATCATCCCCTTTCAGAGGACAGTGAACTGGGCTATGAGACCACAATCTAAATACAGGTGAGAGAACTGGCAGGGCTCCGAGATATTGCTTCAGGACCTCATATATCCTTCCTGCCTTCAACAGGTGTTGCAAGTTACAGAGTTGATCCTCCTGCATCAGATAGGGTTTTCTCAATTCATAAGACCAACAGAAGTGTTGACCACAAGGATCCAGGACTTACAGGTATTATGATGATTTGATTTGCAGGGCATGTAGTTCTGACGTTATCTTCCACGGAGAGGGAAGGTCCTAAGTGCTCATTGTGTCAGGCCCATAGTTTGCTTTCCCATTCAGAGGAGGGCCAGGTACTCCAGTATAAGTTGGGAACTTTGGAGCTGGGACTCTAGGCTCTTTGCTTCCCGTCCTCCCCATAAGACTGTCTAGGAGATGGTCTGGTGGGACAGCAGGCAGGACTCAGATTGGTGTGGCAGGCTGGGCTCTGCTGGGACCCTGCCTCTTTTCCCTTAGATCATTGTCCATATTGACATTTTCATGGAGCGCTTTGATCATTGACAAATTGGTTTTGGCCAGAAATGTTCCTCCAGAGAGTTTGCAAACTGATCTTAAGAGTAGGTTAACTAATAATTAATGATGCTTTTTCTACATGCATTCCCACAGGACCCATTGCTGGTGGCTTGATTGAAAACATGAATGAGTTAAGCTTTACTCCATCTCTGCAAGTTAGAGAAATATGTCTTTTTTTTTTTTTTTTTTCCAATAATACAAGCAGTTTTTCAGAGCACTAGACTGGACACGACACAACAAAACTCAAGAGTTTTGTCCATTTTCCCCTAACTGTTAACAGAGTTGAACCTTTTCCCAGTGTAAATAGCAGGATGTTCCTATGCCACATACGAGGTCAGCCCCATCCAGCCCCACATCATGTCACGCCCATGCAAAGGCCACCTGAAGGCCAGCTGAGCAAGTCTGTCTTGGACTGGGCGTTGTAAAGAGGTTTGGGGAAAATAATTCCAAAATTTGAAGGCTTTCCTGATATCTTTACTAGTAATATCTGTTTTAAAATTGAGTGAGCTCTGGCTTGGGTCTCTATCTATTCCAGCTGTAGCATTATGGCACAAGGACAGAGGCACACTCATAGGTGTGAAATACTGCAAGGAGTGAGTTCATTTTGAACACAAGGGTGGCCTGGCAGTGGCTGATACCATGGAGAGAAGCGGTTAGATCAGAAAGAGGCTGAACGTTTTCAACTGCAAATACGTTTCAAGTTCTCTGGTTTGGAGAATGTTTTCTAGGTTTTTAATCCATCGGTTTGCTTGGTTTTGTCATGGGAACGATGGTGGTTACCTCACCACTCTGGGGTCATGCTGATGGAGGGCACTGGGGAAAGATCAATCATTGCTCTTACTAAGGCTTCACCAATAACCTCTGCCCGGGGCTGGATGAAGCTACAAACGCTGCCTGGTCTGCTGAGATGGTAAAGCGCTTTTTTTTTTCTCTGTTATATGTATTTTCTTAATGTGTGTTGATGCTATATGTTATTAAAATTGATTACCTCCTTCACTTATTTCCGATCCTCTGGGCTCAAGTACTTTGCATCTCTTTTTTTGGAAAAGTAGGTTGAAGCTGATACCAGAGAAATAATATCCAATCTGTATTTCTTAAGGTACAAGACCAGTCTGTCAGGCTGTTGGCACAAAACAACAATTGTTTTATTGTCAGGGTAAGTAAATAAGAACAAGAAGTCTTAAGTATTGGCATATGTTGATACTTGGCCAAAAAGGTCTCTAAACAATACATTTTCTATTCATTCCAGAAACCTCATACTCCGTTATTTCTCATTTAATGCTGTTGGCAAATACCCATGTCACCATCTAATTTTGACTGTAGTTCAACTTTTTTAGTGCAAAGCTAATCCTCATTATAGTTGTAAACATGTGTTTCATTTGGCCTCGTGCTCATGTGCTAAAGTGACAAAGGCAATCTAGGGTTTCTATCAGAAATGGAGATGTATAGGTAAGTGTTTTGTTCAATCTACTTCATCTCTTATACAGTGAAAATCAGCCCAGTTGCTTAATAGGGAAGAATGTTTTTATAAGCCTCTCTCTACTCTTGTGCTTGGCCTGTTTCCTGCTTTGCATCTTTTTTTGGAAAGATGGGACACACCAAGGAGAAAAAGAACAAGTGAATCTACAAAGAATCGTGAGAGCCATCAGGATCTTGTGTAGTGGCTCTGTGTGTGCGTTCTGCATCTTTATGTGTTCTTCAGACACCAATTATTTTTTTATTTTTATTTTAATGTTCCTCAGTTTTCATGGAGATTTACAAGTTCAGTCCTTAACGAGGCCCTACTCAAAGTGAATCCTCTTTAAAATGAGACTTCTTGTAAGGGATCACAAATCAGCAGCCCTGAAGTCACAATTCACTTTCAGGCAATTTTATTTTGTGAAACATTTTATAGTTTTTAATGGCAAAATTCAGCCTGACTTCCCTGCTTCTGGTGGAGCAAGTGACAAACTGTTTATCAAATTAATCTGATTCGTGGGAGCGTGGCAGTGACTACACTTGAGGTTTAAGTGTTGTCACCAGTCACTAAACTCCTTAAAATGCAGCTCTGTAAAAACAGCAGAAGCCCCTGAGCCTTCCAAGGTCAACGAGACACCGCTAACCTGAGTCAAGTGGGACCAGACCTGGCTCCTCTACGGTTCCTTTCATTAGGATAGGATAGGATAGAATAGAATAGTTTCGGTTGGAAGGGACCTACAATGATCATCTAGTCCAACTGCATCATCTAGTCCAACAATTAAAATTATTCCATTGTAGTGAAGCTCCTAGTTGAAGTGTAGATTCATGTTGGCTCTTTTGCTAATTACTGCTAAGTTAAGATGTCACCTAGGAATGGGTCAAACAGAGGGATGAGTTTGGAGGCACAAGGTGAAGGAGGAGTTTTGTTCCTGGCTGTGGTCTGCAATGTGATGGGGGTCAGCACGGTGGCTGCAAACCATTACCATCCTACAGCGGTAATTCTGAAATAGGAAGTCTCCTCAGAAACTCCAGAGCAGACACAGCCCATCTGCTTGGGCTGGGGTGGGTACCACAACTTCAGCAGCTGGCAACTCGGTCAGAGTTTGTCTGCGCTAAAAGAAAAATAGTTTGCCGCAAAACATTTTTCTATATTCAAATGCACACTTGAGCCACAAACGTTTCTCTGTGTTTGCATATACCACTGAGTTGCAAATTGTCTTCTTGTATTTAAATAGGTCCCAAATTCAACCCGTACATTTCCAGTCATTATCACCCCATTATCCATTCTCTTTTTTGCTATTTTTCTCACCAAGCAGTGGTAAACCCCAAGCCCTTTCTCAAACATGTGGTTGATATAAGAGGAAAGGAAAGTTCTTTTCAAATATTAAATGTTTTTAAATACTGTTTTATAGCAATCATGGTCATCTGCAAGAAATCAGTTTTCAAAGAAGCGTTTGATGGACTGACAATCATTTGAGCCGTGGATGAGATGAAATGGTCCAATTCAAGCCGGATTAGGACTCACTGTTCTGGAGAGCACATGAGTTTAGAAGAGACTGATGAAGCTGAATTTTGAAACTACCAATTTGGCTTTTGAAGTGTGTTGAGATCCAGGCTGGCAAGAGTAACATAGAATTTTACACCGCAAAGTGGTCACCTTGATTTGACAATGATGGAAAATTGTGGCTGTTCGATAGCTGTTGGAGCACTTGAAGCATCCATACTACAGCATTTGTCACCACCTTTTGCACAACCGTGTGTTGTGAATGAGTGGTTTGGGCCACTTAAAGAATCACCGTCAAGAGTATTGGCAAAAGTGATTTAACAGGAGTTTATAAAAGCAGGACTTCACAAAATTCGATGGCAAAGTTCACTCTATTACTCAATACATGGATGAAGCATACAAAGGAAAATCAAGTTAGAATCCAACTAGAATGATGTATACAGAGACTGAAGACACAAAAGGGTAAGGGAGACCCTCCCATTGAGTCACAAGGTTCAGAGTGGACCCCTGTGCTTTCTAAACTCCTGATGGAGCTTAGGGGCAGCTAAATCCAATTTTAGTCCCAGACTTGGTCAATGGTTTATGTTTTAAGGGATTGTATGTGTGTAGCAGCAGTCTAAGGTTCATTCACAGCTTAAGGTGGATCACAAGATTTAGAGGCACTTAATCATTGACTAATTTAACATTTACAAAGTGATTCAGTAGAATTTACTACAATCACAACAGTGACTTAATTATAGATTCGAAGTGGCAATATTTATACTATACTTACTATCGGATACCTAGGTCAATTCACACACAGACACAAAGATAGATATATAAACAAAGGTATACCTGTTAGAAATTCCCCTTGAGTTCAGTGAAATATTCACTTCAAATGACTTGGCATTTCTCAACGGGCAAGTGTTGAGCCTCCAGGAATGAAGGGTTTCAGTCCAGGTCCTGTTGTCAGGACCGTTGGTGACGGTCCTCTGAATTTAACAAACTTGAGAGTTCATGAGCTCTGAGAGGCATCCCACTCGGAGGGAGATGCTGGTCGCAGCCCGCTGTGGTCCAGGAGAGCTCAAAGGCCCTCACTTAAAACTGCTCTTTATAGATTCGCAAGATGATTGACTTGGGTCAGTGTATTTCCATTCTGGCCATAATTCTTGTCAGGCACCCTCAAAGATGGGCCACGATCCAAGCAGCAGGAGTTTCAGGTACAGTTAGGGAGTGCCTAATTGTCCTAACTCACTGTACCGTAGCCAGGATAAGAAAGTACCAGGTTGTCCCAACTCACTGTACAAGAACAGAATGTTGGCTGGTCCTGACATCGCAACCTGGCCGGGGCCGGGGGGGGCTGCCCCACTGCAATGTGTTGGTAATCAGGGCGAAGAACTGAATGAGTCTTGGGGTGACTAAGGCTGGAGGAGACCTTGTTAGATTGCATCAAATAAGCTTGGAGGTGCAGCACATGGAGAGCTCACCTTGATGGTGCTGTGGGATAAGTTCAGGGCTCTGACATCGCAGATGACTGCAGCAGACAGGTGAGTATGAAATCCATTCCTAGAGGAAAAAATTCTCATTTCTGCCTTTAGCTCAGTGGGTTCTGCTTAGCGAAACCTCATCATTTAGGTGGGGTTTTTTGTCTGTCTATGTTTTGCTCTTTTTTTTTTTAGCATGGCAATTTTGTAGGCACTAATGTGACCCGGGGCATTGCTCTTGACACAAGGCTGCATGCATCCTAGGTGTCTGCTTTGTGAGGATCAGAGCTAGCTGAGAGCTTAAGAGTATCTTAAGAGTATGGAAGAAGGTGGCATGCTTTGTCTAGAGGGCAGCAGTAAGGACACAAGATAAATGTATCAGACAAGTCATCCCATCTTGCATTGCACTGAGGGACAAATCCAATCATGACCTCTCATCCTCTTGATTAAAGGTCTCAAGACTTTACTACCTCCACCCAGTATTTCTGGTGCATTTGTATATAGCGTCCTGTAACGATGTTTATTACTCTCCAGTGCATGCAGGATGTTTCCTACATACTTCAATTTATGTTTTTTGCCATTAGCTATGGATATTGTTGTGCTTGTATATTTAGAGAACTTTCAATATTAAGTTTCAGTGTGTTAATATGGAAGAAACTAGAAAAAACTATTTCTTGCCTGGAATTCATCAGGTTTTCAGCAGAACGGTTGCATTTGAAGTTGCTATAGTCACTGTGCTGCGTGGCTGATGTACCCACAGTATGAGATAGCTGCTGAATTTTCCATCTTTCATATTGTCTTTACTGGATGTCCAGGTTCAGAAGCAGCAATAACTTGGGGTTGTGTGGGTTTTTTTAGTTTTCTTTTTTATTTGTTTCAGTGCTGGTAAGGAACAGTCAAGACTTTGGTGATCAAGAGCAGACACTGGCGCTGCTTTAAAAATCATTCATGCTTTTCAGGTGTCCAGCTTCCAAACTACTTAGGGCACAAGGGGAAATGTAAACATTGTTCTGTTATTCAACCTACTACATAAGAGCATTGAGTTTGACAAGGCTCCAGGTACCCCCGTGTCCCGTCTTTACCTAGATCAGATGCTGATATCCCTCCCCAGTGACATATAATCTGGCAGGCTTGTTTTCACTATAACAATTGGCCACTGTAAATGTTGGTTATGCTTCTTCATGCCTGCCCTGCCGGAGCTGATTCCAGGAGCTTTTCGCTGCCTTTCTCAGCATTCAAACTTGTAGCAGTTCTTTCTTAAATACAGTTTGGGTGTACTTATATACAAGTTCAGGTATGTGCTGCATTTACTTAATCTGTATAAGGAGGGACGTGATTTCAGATATTCTTTTGAACCTCACATCAAAAGCCTATCCAGACTTTTTTTTTTTTTCCTTTATTTTTTCTCTAAGATAGATGTATGTGTTATAAAAATTGTGAAACTCCTTGGTAGGGCACAGGCCATGTTGGATGAGGCTGTTTGCAGAGCCCAAAGTTGGCTGCAGAGGGTGAGATGAATTTCAGGTTGTGCCATTGATGGACTTTACACTGGACAGGGAACAGATAACGGAGCTAACGAAGCTGAAAGCACTCGTTGCAGAAACTACGTACACACAGAGGGCCTCAGCAGGGGAGAGGGGTGATGAGCTCGAGGATCATTACTGAGAGCAAAACTTGGTGTCTTTGTTTCTGCACTGATCTTGCTGGGAAAGCAGAGTCGGAGCCATCCCCTCTACCCCCACCATCAGTACGCCCTGCTCTGCCTTTGGTAAACATGATTCCTATTGATACCCAGGCCAGCAGAGATTGGGAGGCCAGGTCTGGCAAATACTAACAGTCTGACTTTGCAACAGCATAAGAGCATTCAAAATGCTAATTTAAAGTATGAGACGTATATAAGAATTATAAGCAGTAATAAATGTGCTCCAACTCAGGCAGGAGAGAATTACTTCTTCTGATCAGCTGGCAGAGGTGGATTTAGAACAGGACTCTGGACTTTGGTGTAGTTTGAATTAAGCTGGATTTCTGCATTGTATTATTTTTATAGTCTCTTCCCATCCGACAGAGATCTCTATTTCTTTGCTAACATAAAGCGTATGAGACTGTTGCATACGCTGTACATAGCTCAGAGAAGAGGAAAGCAGCAGCCCACTCTTCTGACAGGGAATAGTTGTGCTGTGATGTTTCAGGGCTCCCCAGGCTGGTGGATGTGACGGTCCTCCCCAGCATCCCGGCATCCGAGGTGAGACAGCTCCTTCCCAAAAACCTAGTCTCCCTCTTGCTGTGCTGAAAGACCTTCTCCCCTGCCCGAAAGCAGCAGGGAAGCATTCCCATCCAGAGCAGTTTGCTTCTCTTTACTTACCTTTGGCGTCCGGGTCAGGAAACCTTAATAATTTCCTTTTTATTAATTTAATCCATAGTTCCTAGTAATTACCATAAATTAAGCCTGCTGGGGGGAAAAACACAGCCAATAAACTACAGAAACTGCTAGCTTTATTTGGGTAACGTCAGTACCCAGAGAATTGTTTCCTGTAGGTCAGTCCCTTGGTTGTTGTGATTACCTTGAGATCAGACCAAAAGGCAGAGAGTTTCCCGTCCACCTTTTAAACGAGGCTCAGACGTGCCAGGAATTCTGCTAATACACAGGGTCCTATTAAACGCTTAACCTTGGTGTGAAATGAACTTATTCCTGTCCCTGTGCAGGTACCGAATATTTCTGGAGGACCATTTCTCTCCTGTTTGAATGGACTTGTCTGGAGACACCAGTTTGTTCTTCCCAATGGCGTTCACACCGGTGAGATGTCAGCAGCAGGCATGGTTCTCCTTTTAATGCTCTGGAGCTCAGCGTATGGATGCAAATCATGCACTACCTCCTGAGAACAAAAAAATAATAATAATCTGGATTTGCAGTGGGAAAATATATAGTGTTCTTTTCCAAAGACAGTTCTTTGGAGCTCCTTAGCAGTGCCTTTGGAAATGGGGTGCTCGGAGCATGATGAAGAAAGTGGGAATTATAACAAGCTCATGGGATGAGAGGCTGACTCTGGGAGCTCATGGAGGCCCCACTTGTAAAGGGTTGCTGGTTTCCTTTTCTAACTGGGCTGAAGCCAGGCATTCCTGAGTGGCACCGGTCCTCCCAGCACTGGAAAGGAAACATTCCCATTTGTTAGCTGTGGAAGTGCACGCCTAAGCCAAAGGTTACCAGGCTGAGGTGATATTTTTGCATTCCTACAATGTCTTAGCTTTTTTAAATTAAATTCTTGCAACATGAGGATTTAATCCCTTTTCGTATATACGGCGTGTGTGCATGTATACGTGTGTGTGCGGTTGTTTTTTTTTCCTACAAAAATTTCATCAGGCAAGTTATTTGTGTTTTTGAAAATTGGCTCAGATACAGGGTCAGTAACTTTCCACCCAGAGACCATGGAAAGGTTTGGGGTTTGAGGCTGAACAGAAGGTCAAGTTTTAAGGTTGTACTTGAGTCGAAACTAGATCTGAGGTTGAGAGCCACTAGGGATAAAATCTGTTGCATTGTTCTTGAATTTTTTTTATTAAAAATAATGGAAATAAGCAGTTTTCCTGTGCCCAAGTCTTTTAAAAGCAGAGTTCTACCACATTGAAAACGGTACTAAGAACATTAGTGGTTTCCAATATGGAATTGGGTTCGAAATCCAATCCCAGAAGGGTAAGTTTGGAGTCATAGACTGAAAATTAAGCTCCAGCAAAACAAAAAGCATTTTGATCATAGTACTGTGATGGGTTGCGGACGAACACAGACCATACCCTGTTCCTGCTAGCAAGGAGTTAGAAATCACTTGGGACCAGATTGGTGCCCCAGGATGGACCTGCGAAGCTGTGAAGGCAGCTGCAGACAAAGCCCAGGCTCTGTGCCATGGGCTCCAGGAGCAGATACTCAAGCCCAGGGTTACTTAAATGAACTCAAAGCTTTGGCTTTAGAGCACAGGCTTTGTCTCTGGTTGCTTTGAGCTTGCACGCTCTCTGCCCTGCTTCTGTTGCCAGGAGATGGAGGTAGCGGTTTTTTTCTTGGCGGGGGGGGGGGGGGGAGGAGTTAATAACTCAGGCTGTGATCTAGTTTATTTTTCCCTTCTGCTGAACTGCTTTGCCAGTTTTCAGATGATCAGGCTGATCTAAACCAATGCCCTAGAGAAAATACCCACAGCCCGCATCTGTTAAGCCAAGGAACCCATAGCTCTGGCCATGCAAAGGGGACGGCACTGCAACCTCATTTGCACCATAAGGTAAACATGAACCAGGCCAACAGCACTGAAAATAGGTGCCCAATCGTTCTAAGCCAGGGTCCAGTTTTTAAGCATTGACCTTCTGCTGAGGTGCCCTTAAAAATCTGGCTCTGTTGTGCTGGAGAACCACAGTATTTCATTTCTGTGAAGGCTTTTCTCCACTGAAGCATTTAGCTTGAGCTAAAATCTGTGTTAATGCCAGGGGACGTGCCCACGCATGCACTGCTAAGAAGACCTGGACAAGGCGGGTTTGGCTGTGTCCTAGCTGAAGGTGTCTTGGAGCAAAGATGTTCAGCTGAAATGAGGGTCATGGTGCTCCATGAGCTGGTTCTCTTCTGGTGGTTGCACAGCTGGGGATGTCCTGCAGAGCAGTCATCATGGCTGGCTCAGGTTTGCTCAGCTATGGGAGGTGGTGTCCTGAGCTCTTCCCTTGCATTGACTCAACGGAGCCAATGTGATGGGAGAAAATGCAGGTTTTGCTCAATGAAAGTATCTTTTTTGGAAGAGTGCTGCTTCCTTCTTTGGAAGAAAAATGGTTCCTCCAAGTCTTGACATCTGCTGCAAAAAGGAATATCATCATCCCCAGTCTGTTCCTCGTGGGGTCTCAAGGTACATAAAGCCTTATTCTTCCCAAATTTGTGATTGAAAACAGATATTACATGACAGTGTCTTTTTAAATGCCATGTCAGTGATGAGAAGCTTATTAATTAATGGTTCTGCAAGACAGAAGCTGGCAATGAATGGGGGAGGGCAGGTGGGAGGATTTAGGCAGCATCTAGCACCCCAGGGCAGGTGGGTGGTGGCCACCTGTGGACATCCTGCAAGAGGAATCTGCAGCGCTTGCAGCTCTCTGTTTGTGCTGTTATTTGCATTATCCGTGGATTCCCTCGTGACCTCTAGCAGTTTTGCTTTGGGCTCTGGTGAATGACCGAGTCAGAAGAAGAATTTCTCAGGTTAGCAGCCCCCTCTGCTACTTTTCACCCCCGTCGTACACCCACGTGCATGCCCCTGCAGTCGTGAAACCAAGAGAGCAATGGGAAAGTGCACCTGGAAGCTTCTCAGAGGGTCCAAGCTGTGGAAAAAGCTCATAAAACACCTCCTTGAAGCCTGTCTCTTGTGAGATGCTGTGTGTAACCTCCATCCTCACCCTCCATCAGCTGGCTCATATGGGGGGAAGGCTACAGCTACAGAAATGCTCTCACTGTAAGCACCCCCGTGCTGGTAGGGAGCAGACAGCTCTTGCTCTGTATTTAGATTTTGCAGGTTCAGTGGTGATGGTAATTATTTCTTCTAATTGCAAGCTGCTGAGAAGTGAAGTAGTGCTCTGAAGCCAATAAAAGGAGACTGCTGTCTGTGTGATTAGCCTATTGTTCTGACCTCCTCCTTTAGTGATACCTTTTGTTAATTAAAATTTGAATTGCTCGGCTTAGTGCAAGGAGAGCTGCCCCTGCCTTCCTCTGCTCTTCTTCCCTGCCGCGTGTGTACACACACACACACACACAGCACATTTAATGACTTCACTGATTGCAAAGTAATTGCCTGCAGAGCTGGTCGGTTCTGTTACAGTGTTTTGACACAGAGACATGGGCCTTCACCTTTAGGGATATTTGGTTCCTTTCTCCTTCCACATCCAAAACGTTTTGTCTTGTGTGGTTTTGTCCTTAGGAAGCAAATCCCTTCAAAAGACATCAGGAACGGTTCAAAGCAGAGGGCCACGGATGGGACAGCGCTCTGATACTGTGTCATTTTTATCTTCCTCCACAGGCTCTCAGCAAATAACCTTTCAATTGCCAGGGCAATAAAAAATGTCAAGGGTGATTAAAGATGTGACAGCTCGTGCATATATCTCAATGCAATCAAGTCCTTCAGATTTTCCTCGCTTCCACTGGGACAGACTCTCCCAATATTCGTTATTGGTCTCCAGTGCTCCCCACAGTCGCTGCCTGAGCAAGCTGAGGGTGTTGAGCGCCTAGCAGGATTCGGTCCAAACTCAGCACATCTCTTCAAGCTTCGTGTCCACTTCGATCTGAACCGTGTCCATCCCTGCAGTGCTGGATGTCCTGCTTGCAGGCTAAGCTGGGGAGCATGTGGTCCTTATGCAGTGCCTCAAATGTTTGTTACATCTGGTATGTTTTCTATGCAAAATGCTTTTTTAAGAAATAAGGGGGGTTTTAAACGGACTAAAAATTTTTACTGGGGCATCTGGTTTTGCAAATACTTGAAAAAGTTGAATTTTTTTCATTCTTGGCAGTAAAGATAACCCAGCTTCTTGCCCACTACAATCAAAAACCATTGAACAAATGTTAAAGCAGATCATTTGGGGGGTTTTTATAACTATTTTTATGGTACTGAATGAACAGAAGATACTTTTCTCATTAGAACTGGTTCAGTATCCTAAATTATAGTTGCCGATTTCTTGGCTTATGTAGCGCTATGTGATTTACACCAGTTAAGAATTTGTCACAAAGTTTCAAGAAACCTTTGAAAGCGTGAACCAGAAGAAGAGGAGCTTTTGTTTTCCTGCTGAGGTATTCATATTCTTGTTGAAGACTATGCCCAGATTCACTCCATTGCTATTTTTAACCATGAGACTTTAACCAGTCTCCCCTAGGACACAGGTAGCTGAAGTCAGGCGCTGCAGAGAGTAGCTCGAAGGTTCCCCGAGGGAACTGAAGGGATCATAGGGAATTCAACCCCAGTGACGGGGGTGAACCCAGCCACTGCAGCTGCTTCAAGCTCTTTTCCAGTTATTGCTTCCTGGGAATGACCATGAGGTCACAGGATCTGGCTTATTTGTGTGTCACTTTCTGACCTACTGAATCATGATTTTTTTTTTTTTTTTTTTTTTTCTCTCATGCCTGTTGCACTCTGATATAGTTTCGACAGAAACTGAAAGAAAACCCCTGGGGCGGAGGGAGGAATCAGACCTGCATGTCTTGCATCCCAGCTGAGTGCCCTGATGCCTCTGTGAGGTACAGAAGGCTAACACAAATGCTTTTTTTTTTTTTTTTAAAAAGGGGGGAGGGAGATGGGAATGGAAAAAAAAAAAAAAGGCAGCATTTTATCTGAAACTGATCCTGTACCTGTGTACTAGAAAACCCTCTGCATGTGACAGCTCCCAGTGCCCAGGTGGCAAGCCATCTTGGGAAACTTCAGATCCAGCTGAAATATAATCCAGCACAGAAAAAATAGATGGGTTTTCAGCTTATCGTATGGCTGGACAAATCTTGATGGTGGCAGGAATAAGGATGAAGGGATGGGGCTGGGAGAGCCCCACAGCAACAGCTCGTGCCTAGCCTTGCTTGTGGCCGTCGTTGCAGTCACCATAGTTGGGGTTTGCTGATCCATAAAATTCAGTGGAGCAGTGGCTCTGTCAAAGGGTCCATCACCCATCTGACCCAGGTGAGATGGCTCAGGGACCTTAATGGACCAGAAATCCAGCCCTGTGCATGGAAGGGAAGGGGGTTCTGCTGGTTTAGCTGGACGAAATGGCTCTTGGTGAGGCCAGGCTGACAACAGTGCTGTGGGATGCTGCTGGTGGAGGATCCAGCCTGTCCCTTGGGATCACAGCAGCCACCGCCTTGGCACAGCCGCAGCACCAAACCGCACCCTTGGACCGTCCTGCTTTGCAGTCTGGCCTCATGCCTGGATTGTGAAAGTGCGGTAAAGGGCAGATATGTTGGTTTGGCCTTAATGTTTGTCCCACAGCATTTGGGAAAAAAAAAAAAAAAAACCTCTGGAAAAGCACACAAGGACAAAGTCCTGAGATATTTGGTTTATTTAGATTTACTGAAGTGCTGCTGGGCTTGTCTCTGCCTGCTGCTGGTGCCAGGGTTTCTGTAACCCTCCCCCAGCTTTGTGCATGCATCTACACACGTGTGTGTAGTCCCATATATGACCTGTCCAGTGAAACTTTATGGCATCCAGTACTCCCACAGCACAAGCTGGGCACTTACAGATTTTGGTCATTCACTCTGACCACTGGCAGCCCCGCGGGCTCTGAGTAGCTGACCAAGCCACTTCCCCCACCGGCCTTGGTAACCCGTAGCTGCACTGGATCACATCTCTCCAGAAGAGAAATTCATTCTTTGCTTTGAAGACAGCAAGGGCTAAGGCATCTGCCGCATTCCTTCCTGACGTGTTCCAGCGGTTGGCTGCCCTCGTTCAAAACCAGATGTCTCCTCTCCGATTTGAATGGTGCTGACTTCGAATTCCTGCCATTAGACCTTCTTCTGCCTGTTCCCAAGGGAGGTGAAGAGCAGCAGGTTATCAGATATCCAGGCTGCCACTACCACCCAACAAAGCACGCACCTCAGGTGTCCTAAACCAGCTTGCTTTCCCTCAGTGTTACTAAAGCAGAGCTATCGGGGTCAGAAAGATCAATGACGTTGTAAAACACTTCAAGCGTATTCCTTTGCATTGTGTCTTGACTGTGATGGCCATTTAGTGGAAGCAAGGCTTTAATGTGCACAGCCATGGTCTGGTTTTCCCATTGCTGACTCTTCTTTGACATACCTGCTTGGTAAAATGATGTGGTTTTGTCCTTAGTTCAATTTTTGTCCTCTTAGAAAGTGATAAATCTGTTAGAATGCAAATTTTCTTCCCCCCCCCCCCCCGCTTTTTTTTATTTATTGCTTTATAGCTTGCCATAAATATTCCATAGTATCGTCTTACGACGATGCTGGTTGAGGCTAAAGGGTTGATCCAGTTTCTGGTTGAGCGATGGATGCTACTTCCACAAGGAGTTCCCGACAAAGCATGGGGAAGGCGATGGACAGCCTGACCACTGGTGCTGGTGAAGCCAGCGTGCGAGTCCTCATGAACAAGAAGCCAGGGATTTTCTTCTTATCAATAGTTTAAAGGTCAAGATTGTTTTTGTTTCTCAGCTGCATGTACAGAACAATTTAGCTTTTTCTCTGTGGTGCCATCCTTCCGCCTCCTTCCCCTGTAGATTTTGCTCTTAATTTAATCTGTTTGCAGCCCTACCTTTGATAGCCAAGGCAGAAATGCTGGCAGAGACGGCGTGAGACCAGAAAATTTCCCAGAAGGGGTCTGATCCTGCAAAACGCTGGGGCTTTTTCTTTTAGGATTGAACACTGGGCTCTTCTAAATGGAGGGAGCACCTGATCTCACCTCATTTTAAGCAAGATTGGCATCTTCTGAAGCAGTTTAGGAGGATTAAAAGGAAGTGAAGTTGTGTCCATAGAGCCAATGGAAGTATTTGTGCTCTCTCCAACCCCATAAGTACATCACGGTAATTCAGAGGAGTAGCGTGTGTTCATTTACAGAATATCTGCTACAGAAGAATTATCACTCATCAGAGGAGATATGTGTTTAATGCAAAAAAGAGCCTGAGATTGCAAAGATGCTCGGAGCAACCCACAGCTGAGGCATGTTGTGATACCCCTGGGTAAAGATCAAACTGGAAAGGACTTGCCGACATCTGATTCTCCTCAATTTTAGTTGGATCCAAATCTAGCAAAAGGGCATTTTTATATCTGGGCACAGTCCAAAAAGATATAGCAAAATCACCTGGAGTTACAAATGTGTTGCAGAACCTGTCCCTAATCACATTAAGAGCTCTAAACTGTAAGGCTCAATTGTTTGCCAAATGAAATATTCTCCTCCGGTATTTGCAGAAAGGAATTACAGTCTGTGAGTAATGTTTTTCATTTGGTATCGAAGTACAGTTTCTGTTTTATGGACCCAATCCTGAGCTTGGGGAAGGAGTTTTTTAAAAGGCTTTGTTTTGTTGGGGAATAAGGGCAAGGTTACTCTACCTTCACACCCACCTTGGGACTGGGATCCATGGACCTGGGGACCAGTTGCTTCCAGTATAGACTGGCCCACCAGTTGTCCCCATCAGGCTGGTGTTACCTGCCTTGTGTGGAGCCATGGTGCTGGTGACACCCAACGGCAGCGGGTCTCAGACAATGTATTTTGGGCTCTCAGTCTCCAGCTGGGCTTTTGAGTCCTTGAGGTTCATGATGTCAAGCTTTCTTCTGCAGTTGCGAGACAGATGGTGGTTGTTGCTGGATCTGAGGTTGTGCTTAAAAAGATGGGAAGGCCATATAATCACAGGACTCTAGTCTCCAGAGCTTAAATGACAGCCCCTAAGGATGCGAGGCTTGCTGCAAAAATATCTGGCAGCTGCCCAGGGTGTACTGGTGTCCCTCCAGCTGCTCCAACATGTAACGGTAACCAGTGGACTCCTGCTCCAAGCTTCAAGTACCCCTAGCCCTTTCTTTTGGTCCACTCTGATATTAGCAGCTGTCGGCCACAAGCCATGGACTCTGGTCTGCTACTTGCCTGTGGTTTGTGCACAGACTCCTGGACTCCATATCCCCCAATAAACCAATGAATCGGGTGACGTGGAGCTCTTGCAGCAGGTCGGAGGAGGGCACAGTGAAATCCAAGAAAGCAAAATATTCAAAGCACCAAGGCAACTGCTGAGAGGAGAAGCAAGGTGAGATGTTTTAGAGAGCTCCCATATCCCAGCCATTGTGGATGTACCTCACACAGACTTCATAAGTTTAAGCCTAGAGCTGCGAGAGCTGAGTCAGCTCCAGGGGCAGCAGGGAGATGCCATTTGCTTAAACCAGTGCTGCCACTGAACAAACTGCCCATCACGCTGCACTTAATTACATTTACACTGAAGAAAACGCTTGCTGAGAGTCGCCCCATGTCCAGGGGAAGGAGAACCCAAAACAGCTTTATACCACCTCATATTTTAAGCCACGGGCAGGAGGGGTGAGGGAAAGCACCATAATCCCTTGGGAAAAGGGGAGCACTCCTTCCTGGGCTGCCCGGTGGGATGCAGGCTGCCCCCACAGTGCCCCCCTCCTCATCCCAGGGGAGGAAGCACAGGGCCGGGTTAGCAGCCGTGCCCTGGGGATTTTGGCCTGACTTCTCGCAGTGTCTTAATATGCCCCAGCTGGCAGCAATAATTGGAGAGTTATTAAATAACTGTCTGCAGTGACAGACAATCTGCAGAGCACTGTACCAATTATTTTTCATTTGCTTCCCCTCTATCTCAACAGGTCTCTATCTACCCATCCTACCCTGCTGTGGTTCCCATGAACAATTTACTGTAGTGATTGTAGGGTAGCGAGATCTTCTGCAACAAAGAAACTACTTTATTTTCTGCCATGGTTAATGCCCCAATTTAATGAGTCCTTCATATCATTCTCACCACCCTAAATTAAAGGGTAGCCTATGCAATTAAACTGTTTAGGTTTCAGAATGCCCCTCTCACAGTTATCTGCAAAATGGGTTGAAATGCAGCTGCTACTAATATTGCTCCTATTAAAACTGGCAAAGAAAAAACTGCTTTCATCTCTTTATTTTTAGTAGTGTTCCTTTACTTTCAATTAAACTACTTATTTGCACCATCTTGTTCCTGATCATTGTCCCATGAGATTTTCCTAGCCAGGAAATATTTTATGCAATACATAACTGTAGATCTTTAGACCCTAATGTTTGTGTCTTTCAGGAATGAGGAGAGAGCTGGGATTTGCAGCTCTTAGTCTAATTTACACCAGTATTAATCCAGAGTAAAGCGGTAGTTTGCAGTGGATTTACTCCAGATTTAAGCTTTGTTAGATCGCAATTTGGTCTTTTTTCTTTCTTTTTTTTTTTTTTTTTTTAATAATAGAAGTTTAATGAAGAAAAGAAGTTCCCCAGCACCCTTCTCCCCAGATCTCTTCTTTGCGTCTGGAACATATTGCCGTATTACCAAGGGTCAGATAATAACCTGCATTAATAGAGCATCCTTGAGGACCCCTGGATTATTTCCATCAGGAGTTGCTTCACCCATCCCTGATATCCAGCCCACTCAAGATGAAAATCGGCTGCTTTTTAAGGAGTGGAAAGAGGTTTGTCACTGCTTGGGTTGGGAGCAGAGCAGGGACCCCCCCAGAGCACAGCAGTGCTGAGCAAACTGGGAGCTCACACCCACAAATGCCTCCCAAACCCCACCTCATGCTCTGTGGGATTCTATTAGGGCAGGGAAGGTTTGGACCCATGGAGAGACAAAAGAAAAACACTGGAATAACAGCTGAGGGATGGAAGGGAGTGACTCTGTGTTTATTTTTAGGCAAAACATAATTACTCTCTGGATTTAGCTGAGTCAGTGGAGCTACAGATCCCAACCTTGCAACCCTTGCAGGGGTCAGGGTTCTTCTGCACTGCAAGCAGCAGGTCAGATGCATCGGCTGGGAGGTTCCCTCTTACTTCCATCGGTGTAAGCAGAAGAGTCCAGCCCAGCAGCCTCATCCTCTGAAGCACTCACGCAGGTAAACGCTGTCATGTTAGCAGGCTTGCCTCTTGCAGAAAGTGCCGTAGACTCCAGGAGTCAGAATTTCTTTTTTCCTTTTGTGCCCAAAATGCCAAAACAGAAACATGAGTAAACAGCATAAGAAATAGCTCTTTTCTGCTATTTAGCTGAGAAAGGCTCTGCAGCAATCCAAGGTATTGTATTTGGGATGCATCTGCAGTGGAGTTTCTTCCTGCCCCAAACCTGTCAAGTTCCAATATTCATTTTAATGATCTCATTTTATAAATAATGGCAAGAAAAACAATACATTCAATAGAAATGAGATTAGAAATGGGAGGGGAATGAATTACAAATGCAAGAGTCTGTAGTTATTCCAAGGACGATAAATCTCATTTTAAGTGGTCTCCAGTGAAACAGTGTCTTGCTAAGAATAAAACAAAATAAATCCGTTTTTGTTGATAAATAAAAGTGTGAGGCAGTGGCAGGGAGTGTTTTCTAACACTAGTTGGTTGTCATAGTATCTTGGGCCTAACGATACCTGGGTTTTATTCTTGGCCTCGCCACTGTCTCTCTGCAGTAAATCATTTAACACCCTGTGCTGAAGTTGCAGCACAATCTGGAAAATCAAACTCCAGTGACCAAATGTACGAATGACATCAGTGTGTAACTCTCGGTGAAGTTGTCACTGCCAGGCTTCTACCTCAATAGGATCGTGAAGTCTGGAGTGCATAATGAATTGGAAGGTGCAAATTAGTGTCATTTCAGCAGCCCACACACAATTTGCTTCAGACTATTGTGGGAAAGGCTATCGCTGGGAGAGATATTTTAATTTGGGGCTGGAACTTGTGTGGCAGTGCACCTCTTGTATGTCTCCCAATGTAGACACAATGCCAGTGATGGCTTGAAAAGTCTTTTTTTTTTTTTCTTATGTGCATTTGGTCACATTTTCTGTCTGCATGAGTAGCAGGCAGCAGCAGAAGTGTTTGCTCTGCAGAACTCTCTCTGAGTCTCTTCTCCATCTGGTCCTCAAGCTGCAGCGAGGAAGGGACAATATCAGGGATTGAGAAGAGGGACTGAACTGCAGACACCCACCAGCTCAGCAGCGTGGTAACACCACCGTGTTTGCTCTCACCTAATCAAAAACAGATTGGCCTTTTCCATTCTGCACCCTAGATGACTAGGAGGGAAGCGCTGGCATGAGCCATAATGGGATGGAGTGAGGTATCCCTAGAAAGAATGTACACCCAAGAGCTGGCACGCGCCGAGCCAGGGTACGTAGAGCTGCACGAAACAACGCCGCAATCAGCAGCCATGTGGGCTGGAGCTGGAGAGTGGCCGACCCTCCTAGCTGAGGAGCTAATGATTCCCTTCAGGATTGCATCATTAGATTCAAACTGAGTCATTATGAGGCGATTTGGGAAAACAAGTCAGAATTCATTACTGAGGAAACACGTTGGAGCTGTCGCACGAGCCTCCTGTCGGGTCGGTGCTCAGAGGATCAGCCAGTGCCTTGCTCCCGGGGCCACGAGCGGCTCTTCCCTCGGTGGCAGGAGCTCGGATCCATGCCCGACGTGAGCTGGCAGGATTCTCCTCTGATACCACCCACAGCTGCTTTCTGCCTGCCTCCCACCATCTGCTTTCCCCAAGACACCTGTTACAAGAATAAACAAACCCTAGGGCAGGCAGAGACACTGAAGTCACAAAATTTGCGCCCGTGAAATCCTGGGGCAAAGCCTCAACCTCTGTCAGCAGTTATGGCATCCTATGCTCTGGTAGTCTAGCTGCTCGCAGCCCCTTTGCTCTGGCTAGACGGTTAGACGTTCACCTGCTCTGCTCACTAGCTGTTGCTGCTGGTGCTTCTGCCAGGCAGGCACAACTTTGCACGGCTCTTGGCAGGGTAAGTCTCTTCTGCCATCAGGAAAAGCATTTTCAGCAGACATAGTGGAGGGGCTGGAAAGGAGTTACCTGCAAACTGCCAGCCGTTTTGTAGCGGGTTCAGCATTTCTCTTGGAAGCCCAACGGCTGGTATTATCAGCATTTGGGCTACACCTCGTTCTGTGAAGCCACAGGAGGACTTCTACCCCAATGTCACAAAGCATTGGCTTCAAAATGCTCGGTGAAGACAGCAACATCCTTGCGGAGGGCAGAGAACATGGTGCGAAGGATGGCTGAAGGTTTGAGAGAACAGCAAGAGAAAAGGAGCTTGGGGAACAATCCAAGGCTTGATCGTATGTTGGCATGAAGATTAACACTGACATGCCTATCTGATCATCAGTAAGCAGAGATCAATTATTCAGGAAGTTTAAACACCTACCAGGAGCGCATATTAACATCAGCTTGATGACTAAGCAAACGAGGCCATGGATACAGACCAGGGTGGATGGATACAGGCCTGTTACTTGCTTCTGCAGAAAGGTTTTATCCCAAAATAACTGCTGTGAGAGACCGAGTCATGGCCACAGAAGATGAGCTGGTGTCTTTGTTAATACATTTATAAAGATGTGAGGCCTGGGTGTTTACTGAAAAAGAAGGTACTGATGTCTTTGCAAATAAAATAAGCAAATATTTGCCTAGTGAGGGAGAAAAATTAATTCAGAAATGCATTGCATAATGGGGAAACTCCTCAAGAATCAAATATGGTGAGGACAGTGAAACCCCAGTGAGGCGAGCCAGCCGGTGGGTAATGAAGACAATACAGGACAGACCCGCTGAGCATCTCCTGTGAGTCATTTTCTAGGGAGCTCCACGCCATGGCTGCTTGAAGAGATGATGAATGGCTAATCCCAGGTAAAACCTCTGCGGTCTCAGTGTGACTCACCAGGAATGAGATTTAAAGGAACAGAGCAAGGTATGTGGTGAAGAAGAGGATTTCAAACACAGGGCTTGGGGTATTGCAGCCCTCTCATTACTCCTGCCCCACACAGTACTTACTGTAAGACTGGTAACAGAAAAAAAGGCTTTGCGTGTCCTCACAGCTGCATCTGCCTGTGATGCCAAAGCCATGCAGCACAGGTGACAAACTCATCAGAGTCTGAGGCCCTGGGGTGTCAGTCCACCTCTGCCCAGTGGCTCCAGGCTCAGGACTGGCCATACTGGCTCAACCCTTTGAAGCTAGTGCCACAAAATCAGGTCGTCTTTGTGAATTAGAGGTTGCACCTCCAAGGGTGGGGGTTTTTTTGCAAACTCCTGGCAAAAAGAAGCAACTCCCAGTAGGGTCAATTGTTTGTGTGGGGAGGAAACTCAGTAAAAACATGGTGAATTCATGTATAAAAAGTTTCCTTTGCTTCCTCAGCAAACAATGTCTTACTACAAATAACTGCATACCCCCAGCCTTGTTCTGTCCTGGGAGATGCTTAAACTGTCAATAATCATAAGGCTGCTGTCACAGTGCTGCTCAATGGGGTTGACAGATTATATCTCTAAAGTCCCTTTATTGGACCTTGTTCCCAGAAAAGCTTGCAAATTGCTCTGATCTTACCAGACAAAGGCATTGCTCACTCTTGGAGTCCTTGGATATCCTACACAATAAGGTAGGAATTGGTGAGAATTACCTGAGATAAAATATCCCCGTACAACATCAAAGTTCCTGATCTCTTAGCTGTCAGCCGCAGGTATGTGAAAGTCCTGACAGGCTGAAGATAGAAGGAAGAGATAAAGCAAAAGAGAAGGCAAAATTCTCTGAATGAAACATTATATCATTGGATTTGGCACAAAGATTTCAGTGCAATGGATCTATATGGCTAGCTGGGGTGTGAGCAAGGCACGGGGCTTTCGCCTTTTGAAACAAATAAGCAGCAGCTGATACCAGGCGGCTGAGGACAGATCCTGACCTTCGTCACACCAATGGATAAAGGAAGCGGGAGTAACAGAGATCAGGATATGGCTAAACTGTGATCATACAACCCCCCCATCTTCCCTATCTCTGTACTCACAGCTGTTTGTTGTTTTTTCCCAGTGAAAAACATGGCTGAAGTGGGTCAGCTACCAAGGGGGAAATGCCGGTGTAACACAAGACACCGTCTTTTTGCCATCCTTGCTCTGTATGTTTAATAATAAGGCTCCCTGCGGAGGGTTGACCTCCCTGGGTTGTTCACAGTACCTACGGCAGGAGAGCTGGGGTTGGAATTTTACCTAATGCAGCGCAACTTGGATTAGTAATCTGATTGCGAAAACCCAGGGTTTTGGCAGTAAAGCTACAGGTAAGTCTGAAACAGATTTTTCACTGAAACGGAGTCAAAGAGATTGAGCTGAAATGAGATCTGGCTTGTTCGTTTAAAATCCTGCCCTTTCCCACTGCAAAGACTGGACAGACCTTCCCTCTGCCCACTACTCCCGCACACCTAATCCTCCTCCCAGGACTAAGTTTTAGCGCAGATCAAATACCTTTAGGTTCTTAGAAAGGACTGGATTTTGGCAAATGCGCAAAATACTTTTCTCAAATGACATAAATATTGCATGTTATTTGCTGCCTTGCCAAAATGCACACACACACATGCACTCCTAACTAAGCAACATTCTTTAGAAGTTAAGATCATTGCTTAGAAAGAAATATATAGCATTTTATAAATCCAAATTGATCACGCACTGTGTGTGTTGAAAATATGTACAAAAATGGGACCCCAAAACTCCATTAAACCACTTCTGAGACAATACATCACTGCACCTTTATATTGCACAGAGGGGTTTAACAACCCTTCTCCAGGAAAATATTTTACTAGGTAACAAAAAAAAAAAGTTATTGAAAACACATATATTTGATACTTTTGGCAATTCATTTTACTACTTGCATTTCCAATTCACTGGTATAGTTCATGAAAAAAAAAATATTTTTGCAGTTGGGTCATGTTATTATTTCTCTAATTTTTTTTCTACTTGAAAGTCACGATACGATTTCTTTCTGTGAAACAACCAAAAAAAAGACAAAAGCTGCTTGTCCTCTTTGGTGATCCTGTAGATGTTTTAGGGAAACAGGGTCTGCTGTAAGTGTAGAATACACACAAACGTGCCTACGGGAAATTATGGAATCTTTGTGCATTTCTGTATAACCAGCATTATATCTGAACCAGCCAAAAAAGAGCCACGGGAAGAACTAGTATGTTGAATCTTCTAAGAAACAAGAAGAAGGTACTATTTACTAGGCAATATTAAAATCTTCAAAAAATTTTAGATAATTTTGCATCAGATCACCTGAACTGCCCCTGGCACTTACCTGTTCGTGACTTGGATAAATTGCTTCATCTCACCTTCTAGCACTGCTCTTCTCTTGTCTGGTGTTAACGCACCTCTCCAGGTGAAAGCCTGGCTTGAATTTGGCCTGCCCGCAAATGATCCCAGAAAAGGACAAAGGAGAGGAGGAGATAAGCCCTTCCTAAATCAGACTAACAGCACATCCACACTACAAACCTAACTTAGGCTCAGATTCAAGTCTGCTACATCCTTCTCCTATCTAGAGAATGACTTTTCACACAGAGCTTCTTGTGCTTTAAGCCCAATTTAGCTGGCGATCATGGAAATGTGGACATGTGCTGGGCTTTTTCTTTTCCGTGGGCAGATAACACACCCATTTTGAAACAAACCTGAACTGTAGGCATGACCCTTCAGTGCCTGCCTGCAATGCGTTCTCCCCTCTCCCTCCCCACCTGCCTCTTTCCTTCACATATCTCCAAGAAGACTTTGCCGCAGAGGCTCCGTTTACTGATGTGCAAAGAACCGAGTAACATATGCCCTTGGAAGCACTGGTGACATGCAGGCCTGGTGACAGCAGCAGCATAGAGCCACTCTGCGGGCTGTGGCTCCCCAGGGTGGTCTCTCATTCCTGAACCCCAATGCTGGTCATCGATGAAGACCAACACTGGACATCCACACAAGAACCAAACCTGTCCTGGACCATGTGTGTGCTTACTTCTGAAGAGCTTACTTCTTACAACACTACAGGTAAGTCTAACCTTTGCTTTGAGAGAGATACTGTAAGTACCCACGGGCATGATGTGTCCTTGTTTGTCTGGAGAACAGTGATTTTCCATTTTAATTGCTTCCTGTATGACACATTTCGTTAGGTCCCAGCTTCCTGCCAGTTGATCTTCTCCTCACTGCATTTGTTTCCTGCTGTGCGTTTAATTGGGACCATGAAAGTCCATCAGCAAAAGTGCAATCAATTTGAAAGATTAATGAATCTCACGCTTTCCCTCTCTCCTCCCCCCCAAATTAGAAAACCCACTCTGTAGTTTCCAGCACACATCTATCATTACACACTCCTGGGTCTCAGGTAAATTAGCAACCTGATTCTTTTCCCTGCTGTCACTTAGAAGAAAAGGGCTTCTTATTTGCCATCCAAGGAAAAGTACAGTAAACCTAGAACTAGATAAAAGGGAAGTAATCAAATATATTTAACTGTACTCAGCCAAATCCCATTATTTGTATAGATGTTAGCTGGTGCATTTGAAGAATTAGGATAGCCTCGTCTCTAATAGGAAATAGTACTGCTTGATTGAAAAGCACAATTTCTGAGCTAGTGTTCTTCTACTTACTTAAAATTAGAAGTTCAACTTTATATATACATATATATATATGTGTGAATTGCCATGGTGAGCTTGGCAGGTATTAAAAAAAAATAAAAATGTTACATGTCCTTGTTCTTCCACGAAGCATGGGCATTTGGGAAGAACAGAGCATCCCTCTGTTTTTCTTTCATAGACGGGAAATGCCTCCTCGGTGTGGGAAGTTTCCTTGGATTGCCCTTCTCACTTCCACCTGAAGGAAGTGAGGAAAATAATTTTAAATAAGTCACCTCGTACATATCAGAGGGCACCACCTCTCCCTTCCTGTGGAGAAGAACAGCTTATGGGGTACAGGGAAAACATAAGGGAGACAGAGCAGCCACGGTAAAGGAACATGCTGGGACTGTCTCATGGAGATAATAACCATGGTGAGGGTTGTAGGGGAACACAGAAAGCCTTCAGCTGGTGCTAGGACCACAGGTTTTGAAAATACAAGGACAACATATAGGCAGTGCTTGCGCAAGGGGTGCTCCTTCCCTTGGCAGCTGTCTGTGTGGGAAGGAAGAATGCGCCACCTCTAGACAGCTGCGATCGATGGGCGCATCCACAAGTACCTTCCTCTTTAGAAATCCCTCCAGTGCCAAAACACACAGAGTAAACGGATCAAGACTAAGCTAATTGGGAAACACAGCAAAACTACCTCCTTACCCTCATCCACAGGACCAAGTTATCTTTCAGGTTTCCCTGTGCAAACAGTGCAGGTTTTGCTGTGAAACCATTTGATTAAGAAGTTCCAACGCAAGCACTGAAATTCAGGTCCACAGACTGAGGAAAGGTCTCCCCTGGACTGTGCTCATGCCAGCATACAGCTTTTCTCAGCTCAGTTTTGTGCTCAGAAGACACTGGTCTGTGTGCTGACCAGCCAGGTAAGCTGCATGAAGCCCTGTATCTTCAGGATGATGAACTAGCTCAACCTGACGTAAGTGGGCATGACAAGATGAGACACATTCTGGTCCCAGACTCCAGTTTTACTCTGCTCAGATGAAACATTACAACTCAATGTTGTTTCCGTACTCCGGGGAGAAGAAAGAGGGAGACAAGAGTCCCCACAATGGTTTTTTACATGCCTGAGTCAAATTACCCTCCCTTCTGCGGGGCTTCTTCTGAAATAACAGATCTTACTGTAACCAAATATTGCCATCCAGGAAAGCCATTTTGCAACCAGCAAGGAGGCTTCTTCCTTCTCAGCAGCCACTGAAAAGGCCCTTTGTTCTCGGGCTGAACACCTGGAGAGTATTATCAGCAGTGGCCTCTCCCGGACGGCACACTGAGCAGCTGTGACAAGACCCAGTGGCATTGGCATCGGCAGCAGCACCTGGGAGCTGCTGGCACCCAAAACCCGTCCCATCTGGGCCATTGCATGGGCAACTTTGGGTTGTCCCACTCTTTTGTGGGGACCACAGAAACTAGCCCGGCCTGTGTTTTCTTTCTTTTCCCATCCTAAAATGAAAAGCCTCATTCCAAATGGTCTTTAGACAACCTTGAGGAGGCGACACCTCTGTAGAGAACGGAGAAGAAGCCTTGGGCATTACTGTGCCTTTCTGGAGAAACTGGTAATGTGAGCACTGAAGGGCTGACACAGAGCACTAGCATCATGGGCACATGGTTTGGAACTACACCTCGAAGAGTACAAGGTGGAACTGTTGACTGGCATGAGGGGTAGGGCATCCACCAGAGAGGGAATCGCCTGATGTGACCCAGGACAAGACTGCAGGCCAGGCTGGCCCCAGGCACGGCTTTCTGCTCTGTCCGTACAGTCAGCACCATTTCTGTTTGTGTCCATGAAAAGACATTTAGACCCATGTCTGCTCAGAAACTCAAGGAAACCCAGCTCATTCAACCCAGCAGGTAATTCCCCAAGGGTTGAGGGTCCTTTTCCATACACCTGATGGTAGAACTGCACTGTATAAACCATCACTGCCAGGCACATCAGCTTCAAAACCCAAAAGGTTTTCATTCTTTTGCTGCATTTTACCTGATTAAAGGAAAAATCTGCAGAGGGGGAGGAAAGCCAAAGAGTCAGAAAGCAGGGGCTGTCGGGCATAGATCTGCTGTGAGGTAACCTGGAGAGTTGCCCACACCAACTGAGTCTGTGCTGGGTCTGAGAGGATTTTACCAGTGGCCTCAGTGGAAATTGTATCTGCAACCTATGAGTTACTTAGCACGTCCAGGCCTACAGGCCTTTCTGTGCATATTTATTTTCCACTAAAGTCACAGGTCGGACAGCCCACGTCACAGAAAAAAAAAAAAAAAAAGAGAAAATACATCCTTCTTCCTTTCCTGATAATCCAGATAAAATACTGACTCCTACAAGGGAGTCATACGTCAGGGGATTTCAGCAATGCCTCATCACAGGATGCATAGCTCTGCGAAGTATTCGTTATGGAGTAGTTCTGCCAAATACTGAGAGCAAATTTCATAACATGAGAAGGGGCAGACTGCAGCTGAAGCTTCATCATCTGCAGTGGCCATTCAGCGTTAACGTCAGGAGTTCTTCCATACGCGATGGCATCGTTTCCATTTTCTTTGGACTGCAGCAGTGAGAGGACAAACATTTCAAAAGGTTCAAATGAGACCTTTGAGTGCCAGCACCGAGAGCCTGTGAGGTTCAGATAAACTGACAAAATAACATCCTGCAAAAGCTTTACCTGGGACAACTCACAATTTCTGTGTACATGTTTGGGCAGTTTGTAGCGTATGGGCCACTTTAAACCTTGGTCTCTGTCCAGACACCAGTACCAGCTCTCCCATGACTTTATGTTTGCATCTCTTTCTAATATGCCTCCCTTTCTTCCTCGTGAAGGGAAAATTTCCAGGTTTGTTCCTTTTAACTTTGTTCATGGTAGCGCTCTTGACAGAAGGACTTAGTGTCTATTTAGTGTCTTTGCAAGGAAAAGGGAGAAACTTCTCGGTTACATGAAAGTTTGTATCAAAATTCAAGAATCCGGATTAATTATAGGAGACTTGCCTTGTATCATTCAATTTGTTTGAATAGCTTTAAAGATTAAGCAGATCCAAGGCCTAACAGAACCAGGGCCAGTAAGACAATAGCTGAGATTTTCCTTTGAAACAAAATATACAGGTGGTTTCTGTGAGTTTCTGTGTCTATCTGCCCGGCTTTTTTATTTTTATGTCGTATCCAATATCACAGAACCTGGCAGTAGAAATCATATAGCAATTTGTGAAAGCTTGTTGCTGTTCTAGATATCATATAGTCTGTTCCACACCAGCAAAGACAAAACCAATGCCTTTACTCCTCCAGTTTTCATTCAAAGGATAATGATCTCTGGTAACAAAATATTTGGCAGTAGCATTATTTAAAATGCACAGAGGAAATGTTTGTCCCTAATTCAAGGGACTGTGGTCACACAGTCTCTATTCACTTGGTATTTACCAACGAATGCCAAAGTCTAATCTGCAAAAAGCCCAGGAACAGAGTTAAGTTTATCACGCTCCATCCTTAACCCATCCCATTGTAAGGGACAAAAAAAGTAATTACTAAAATTCTTTGTGGCCACAGAACTTATAAACTCTGTGTTATACCCAGCAGGCTGTAATGGCTCCTTCGGTAAATATCTAATTAAGCGGTTGGGGTGGGTTTTTTTCTTTCACCGCATACTTTGGTGTTTTAAAATCCCTTTGCATTAAACGACTTCTCGAGTTTTCCAAATTTCTCACACGCACAGAAGAGGGAAGTAAGAAAAAAAGCAGAGGGGAGATTTCGGTCGTGGGAACAGGAATCAGAGACGGGGATTTGCAACGGCTAAAGGCAAATCCTCCCCGAAATCTCCATCTAAAACACCGCAAACCGCAGAAGCGACCTGCCTGCGACCGTTGGCTATCTAGAGAGGGAGAAATAAAACCAGTCCGAGGGGGATGTCCGCGTTTGGGGACCGGGGGTGGGAGTGGGGGGGATCGCTTCCCAAAAACCAAAAGTAGTTAAACCCCCCCCGAAGGACACGGCCTGGTGGCGGCCCGTTGGGAAAAGCGACGGCTTTGCTTTTCATTGTGCAAATCCGGAATTCGGGAAGTTTTACAGGCCTCGGCTCGGCATCCCCCGGCCCGCGGGTCCCCGCGATCCCCCGTTTTCCCCCCCGGAGCACCGAAACGCGCTGAGCGATGTCAGCCGACCGCACCATCGGGGCTGGCCCTGCTCGGTGACGCCGCGACGGTGCCCGGTGCCCTCGGGGTGGGGAGAAACTGCCCCAGGGACATGGGAGAGGAGCCGAGCGTCCACCCCACTCCGCTACTTTCCTTTAGGAGAGATGCTCGGCTTCAGCGAGGACCGCGGCGAGGTGAGAAAACTGCGGAGCTCCGGCCCAGAAAGCGCGGAGCCGGTACCCGGGGAAAGCTACCTGCTTGGGGGAACAGCCTCGCTGCGAGCCGTGGGGACGCTCCCAGCCGCTGCCCACCTCGGTCCCAGAGCCCATCGCCTCCCCGCAGCCTCGCTGCTCCTCCGGGCATCCCGGGGAACACCCCCCCCCCCCCCCCCCCGCCGCCACCACCACCCTCCCGGCCGAGCTTAAACCCGGCGAGATTAATCGGGTTTTTTAATCGAGCCACGTCGAGGTGCCGGGGTTGGGCTGGAAGGGGTTGAGCCGGGGCGATGGAGGGGTGCCGAGCCTCCCCTCTACCCGCACCGCGCCCCCGGCCCCGGGAAGGCCGGGGTCAGCCCCCGCATCCCGGCTCAGCCCCTGCCGCCGAGCGCACCTGCCCCGGCCCCGGCCCCGGCCCCGGGGATGCGGGTCTCTGCCCGCGGGGATGGAGCCGGGCCCGGACGGCTCCTCCCCTGCGCCCTCGATCTCTCCTGCCCCTTCTCCCTCGTTAGGAAAGTGTTAGAAAGTTGCTGAAGTGCGAAATGAGCCTGCGAAATCTCGTTGTCCTCATTAAACTCTGACAAGGAGGGTGACAAGAAGCAGCGGAGGGGAAACAATGCGGGCAGTGTTGGGGAGAGCCCCGCGCCGGGGGCAGCTTTTGTGCCCGCCAACAAAAGCTCTTGTTTGCATGTGTTAAAGTCCATTAAACCGCGGCAGCCCCAGGTGCAAACGCCAGACCCGAGAGGCCGCGTAACTTTCCGCGCCCGCTGGGCGCGGCAGCACCGCGGCTCTGCCCTCAAACCGCCGGTATTGTCGGGACGCCGGGGCTGCAAACGGGCAGCGGACGGGGGCACGGCCCTGGCGGGGTGTCCACGCCGAGGCCCTCTTAATGAGGGCCCGGGGCTGGCTCTTCATTAACAGGCGTGCCACGCAAGCATGCAAACCTGGGTGGGTTTCGCTCTCTTTCTTTTTTGTGTGTGTGTGCCCCCAGATTCGTCTGTCCCCCGCCTCGCCAGGGCTCTGCTGTGGGACGACGGGACACAATGTTGCCTATTGTGCTGCTCACCCCCTCACCGGAGGGGACACACGGGACCCTGCAGGCCAGGGGCCCGGATGTGGACCTGGTGCGAAAGAGCCCGGCGGGCATGTGCCGTGATTTGGTTTGTTCCGCCGTGGCTCGTCAAGGTACGTTGGGACGTTGTGGAATCAGCAAATCTGTATAGAAAGTACCCCCGAGGTTAGGAGGAGAGCAGTTTTCCAACTTCTGGTTCAAACAGCAGAATTCAATGCAAAAGGTGCAAAAGAGAGGGACTGCGTGAAGACTAACCACAAAAAAAGCCTTGCACAGGTCAAAGCCTATAAAAACAACCTCACCGCAGTGTTAGTGTTTCGTATGACTGGCACGGTGCTTTATCCAGGAAAAAGCATTTGCAGGTTCTGTTGCAACAAGTCCACATCACTTTATCCCCAGTGGGTCTGCCTGGGATCTGCCCCACAGCTATTTTAAAATGTGCTGTTAATAACAATTCATTACAGTTGATAGAACCGGGAGACTTGCCTTTTATTTTGCAATTAGACATAAAGGCTCCGATCTGGCAAATGCTATGCACTGTAACCATGTGAGTCGCTCTGCTGAAGTCATCTGGGACTGCTCATGTGCTTAACATTAAGCCCGTGCGAGTTTGCAGGATGAAGGCCTGAGATGGTATCTTCTTTAAGGATATTTGTTTACCTGCTCTGTTCTGCATTTTCTAGATTCGTGACTGTGCCCTGCAAAACCATTTCTCTGGGAAGACCTGAAGTGGCTAGAGTCAGCTGGGCACAGTTCACAAGTAGCATTACAGAGCCAAATGATTCTTCCCGTAAACAAAAATTGTTTGCAGGAACCTGATTTGGGAAGACATTATGGCACTGGGTATGTTGCACTGCAAACTGTTCAGCTGTGCAAGCCTGTGTGTACTGAGGCGTTAATGCAGAATTGTTGGGCATTGGGCCCAGAACAGATGTGACGATGAGTGAGAGCAGAGAGACAGGGAGGAAGGAGCAGAAGAAGAAAGCACATTTTAGGCTCCTCAGTTCCTGACCAGGCAACCAATGCTTCCAAAACCTGGGCACCGGCCCCAAATGCCTCTTACCAAGAAAAAGTAGGAAGCAACATGATCTGTGGAGAAAACAAACATATTTGTTTTTTCATTTGCCAATCCTGCAAACAATAGCTGTTTGTAGGCAAATAATCCTCAGGTCTGCATTGCTAGATCAATGCAGGGAGTGGTTCCCATCGACTCCGCGGTGCCAGACACACTGAATGGTTTGTAATGAAACAGGTCCTTGAACTTCTTCACAGCACAGACGCTATCTTAGTAGGTTATCATGCACTTGCTTCTGTTCCTGCTCCCACTCTCCTTGTCTTCCAGTGCTAGACCTGGCAGGAAGAAGTGAAGGCAAGGGGAAATAGAAGTTGTTTTAATATAAAAGGCTTCAAAATGTTCAGCTGTTTGTTAGTTCCTTGCCACTAACTTTTCCAATTTACTTTTGGAGCCAAGCAAACTAAAGGGAAGGCCAGTCCTGGTGCACACTCACAGTTTAATACCTATGATATGCATGAAGAATATTAATTTGATTGAGGATTTTGCTTCATGAAGTAATTACAGTGCAAAATATAAGAAGACTGTGTTTTGTCTTGAGCCACCAAAGTCCTGGTTTGCATCATGAGGTCATATTTAGGATTACAAATGCTTACACAAATAGCATGTCATAATATCTCACACCGCTTCTCTTCACCTTTACTGACAAATTTTGTGATGGTGGAGAGGAATGGGAAAAGAAACACTTCTTCAGCCCCAGATGTGTCAAAATGGAAACTTTAACCTACAGGGCACGAGAAGGGCGATAGAACTACTGGGGGAGTGGTGAGTTCATGAGGTAAGGCTGCATCAGACTCCAAGATGCATCCAATACGTACAACTCTTCTCCACTAATATTCAGCACAGCCCAAGTAAGGTTGGATTAACTTAAAAAACCCCACGTAATACATACAATATCCAAAAGATCTTCATGACAGTCTGATTTTTTTATTTTTTTTTTTAAAAAGGCATCTGTCTGGATTCCAATCCTTTTGAAATTGCATGTGAATACTTTGATAAACTGAGTAGAACCTGTCCTGGTATAAAATGGCAGACTTTTAAATTAATTTTGTGTCATTTGCAATGTCCTTCACAGCTGAAGGCAGCAGTTCTCTTATCACCATTTCTCTTACTTGTTTTATATGGCAGCTGATCAGGTTTGTCTTCAATGAACTCAGCAAAAATCTCTGTAAAAGCCAAATTTTTAAGCAGCAGTAATTACCATTAGGTAGCTACATAATTGTTTAGACAGGTAAATAAGCAAATAGGTGCCTTTGTTACTAAATAGCTTCTTCCAATGGGTATCTAAGGGACTGTTTCTCCATCTTTGTATTCTTTGCGTCTGGAACAAAGAAGCCAGCCTGGTAAGACGGGACCAGGTTGAAGGAGCTCAGTATACCCCATTTGTTTCTGGGGTCTGGAATGGATCTTGGGATTTTGCAGCCAGAGAATATTTGGAAAAACAAACCAAAACCAAACTCACTGGCAAAGCACAGTCTCGCTCCCTTCAAATGGCCAGCCCGTATCAATTAAACAGTCCACTACTGCTACCAGGGGGCCTGTAAAATGCCAATCATATCATAGTTCAAAACAATCCATCCTGCTGCTAACCCATATTGTGGTGAACTTGATCAAGAGTGATGAAATTTATGATTTTTAAGTTTGCATAGAAAAATGAACTCAAACCCTAGAAAACTACACACAGAAAACAAAGTTACAGGAATAGTAAGTTTACAAAATCTGGTACAGAAAAATAAGAAAATTCCCAGATTAAAGTCACTGGGCAGGAATGCCCAGCTTGCTGCGCGTTCTGCCTTATCTGGGCATTTAGTGGGAGATCTTCAGATCTGGCTTGTTGTGCAATTACTGCCGTAGCTGAGCTCAGTGGGAGCTGAGCTCCGAATGCCTGTCATCTAAAGTACTCAGCCTGTAGGTGACTCACATTGGGAATCCAAAATTATGAAGACCCTTTTTTTAATTCATCGCTGCCTGCCTTCTTTCCTCACTGATAATATAGGGTCAGCATCCTCTCAAAATTATTGGAAAAGGAAATGCTGCGTGTGAAACACTCAGACGCTGCTGTCATGAGCACCATGGAAAAACCATACGGAAATGAATAATTTTGTGCCTAAAGCACACTTTGAATAACAGGCCGTAAAAAGCCCCATCGCTGCACATTAAACAAGAGGAGAATAAATCATGAGGGGAGCTGCTCGCTCAGGAGCAGCAACCATTGCCAATGCAGAGTGAGGGGGATGTCTGTAGGAAAAGGGCATGGATAACTCAATTACAGTTCATCAGGATGCACAAACCCAGGCAAATTCTGATGTCTCATAGCTGTTGAATGCTGGAGTGTGCAGCCTTTTAGAGTATGTTGTTTCACACATGTATTTGTGTGTGTATGTGCTTCGGGGTGTATATAAAATAAGCAGAATAAGCTTTGGCTCTGTGCCATGTTAACTACTCTACAGAGCTACGGGACTTCTGGTCGGCTTGAAGTATAGGCTGAGGTCTAGATGCAAAATATCACTGAAATAACAACTGATCAACTTGTACAGCAGCTCTCAATGGCTACGCCACTGCTGGCTGGGCAAACCACCATCCTGTACGTGAGTATGTGCCCCACTGCCAAATCTGTCTTCATCCATGGGGCAGGATGCTGAAGTTGCCCAGAAACATCATGGTCTCAGGTGATCTGGAGACATCTTCACTGATCTGCTGGATACAACCCCCCTGCACTCCCGGTGTGGAGACAGGACATAAGGCACATGCATACAGGAGCAGAGTGTACTTGGAGGAGGAGTTACCACCAGCAATAGTCCCTTCATTATGGTTAAATGTGGTGGGTAGGTCTGAGAAATTAATTCCTGCAGAGACCCTTGGCATCCACAGCAGATAGGAGACAGCTACACCATAGCATGAACATGTTCTGTGACTGTTCTTGGCACAGAGAGACTGGCACAGACAGACAGGCACAGAAAAGTGTGGTCAGGTCTAATTCATGGTGGCAGATTTAAGAGTGTACATGTCTGACCCAACAGAGGAAAGGCAATCTTTGTGCTGGCTGGCAGAGAAGAGCTGGTGTACTCACAGTCTAGAAACTTTCTGTGAGATACAGCTCTGCAGAGAAGCGCAGTACCAGGGAATTCACAGCTATCGCAGTCAGTGCAGCAGGTTAAGGATACATATTGCAGACATCTCTGCAAACACTGCTGCAACAGTAGAACATAACAGGGTGACTCAATAGTAATGTGACCTTTCATTAACAGACGCTTTTCCTCTTGCGTCTGTTTCTGACACATTTATCAACTGTTACAAACTTAGGTAAACCCCATTTTTTCAATGCTTCTATCTGAATGGTGGCATGGCCCTCCTGGAGCATGGGAATGAATATAAAACGCCTCTCGCTTGTTCTGATCGGGGCTCTGCTGTTGCTTTTAGGGCATCTCCTGCTGAGCTCACCATTGGGCAGTCTGGAGGAGCGAGTGTTTCCACCTTTGTGGATCTGATATAAGCACCAGCGACAAAAGACACACCTCCTGAGGCTGGTGAAGTTGTTCCTGTTTATGGTAGGACTGAGTTTGCCCAACAAGGGACCAGTCAGTGTCTGCAAAACTCTTTGACGGTGGAACGTTTTGTTACTCTTCTTGTGACGTTACTAGGGGAAACATTGCATACAGCTATGTATATTGGTTAAAGTTTATTATTTCAGCTCATTCATATGTCACTGACTCACAATTCATTCACTTCATACAGCCTTCTAAAAGGCTTACACATCCCCAAACCCTGCATGTGGTACTTTTGCCTTAGATACATCGTCTCACACTGCACCATTAACTCAAAGAGGCAATAATGCCTAAAATAATTTTCCCAGGAATGTCTTGTAAAAAATCTCCCTCATGAGATGTAAGAGACAAGGTCATTCCACACGAGACAACCCACTGTAATGACTCTTTAGACGCTACTTGTCCTGGAAATTCTTATTCACCTTTCTCCTCATCCAGGTGCTTTGTCCTCTAATTACAAGAGTACCTTCCACTTCAGCTGAGCGTTTCTGTGGGCAAAATACAGACAGAAATGGATAAATTCTATTGATATTCTGTCACCTCTGTAACGATTTCCTCCTCGCTCCCTGATACTCAAACTACCAAATTATTGCCTATAGTGTTGTGATATGTTCTGGTAAAACTGGAAAAGGCAAACTACTAGAGGCCCAAAAAAGTTCTGTTGCCAGACCATGCCACTGGCCCTAGAATGGAACAGTGACCATGTCTTTTCCAGAGAGAATAGACAGAAATGTCTTCTGTCTCAGACTTCAACTTGCACATCCTATCAGTCACCTTGTAGTTTCGTTGATGACATCTAAGGATAGCTTGGATCCAAACTCCTCTTTATTGGGACTAGGAATATGTTGGGATTTGGTTAAGAGATTCTTCTAGCTTTGATGCTTTTGTAGCTTTTGTGGGACATAGCAACTGGACAGTTAAAAACAGACAGCTTAGAAATAACGTTTCTGCTGTTGTAATACATCCCTTTATTTTCTCATTTGATTCTGCCATTGCATACAAGGATATTCCCACAAATTATTTATAACTGAAGCACCTTCCCATCTGAAGAGAAAATTTCATCTTGCAACTGCTAGGCAGGATGAGTCCTTCAATATTAACAGTTCATAGAAATCAATTCAGTCATTTGTCTGGTAAAGATATGTAGATTGTGGGGAAAAAAAAAAATCTTCCTCTGTGTTATTGGCAGCTGTCGGGAACCAAACACCATCAGACAGGCTTTCACCTGGGCAGAGGACCTCCATGAATATCCTGCAAGCTGCAGGAGGTGGGGTTTGATTCATCAGTGCTACTTTCCCTTCTGAATCAGCACTAACTCTTCTACCGCTATGATATCACAGGCTATCTGCCTTTGGAAGCACTGAGTATTTTTAAGCATTCTAACAGCAAAGTGCTGACTATTGCTGGGGATTACAGATTCTGTGAAACATTTTGTAAGATAACTTCAGGCATCTTGCCACTTGTTATATGGAAAATATGTTGTATTATCTTCCATGTGTGTGTGGGTGTAAGGGTGCTCCTGGTGTCCTGGCCCCCAGCCTGCAAAGACTTACACATATTTTATTCAGAATGAAGTTAAGCAATACATAATGAACTTGTTCAGGCACAGAGCCTAGATCTGTCACTTTAGACATGTTCCATATCCTTTAGGACTTCTTGAAAGACATCATCTTTCTCAACGTTCGGAGTACGCTACTATGAGCACCGTGCTAGAGGTTGACTGTGTGGGACACAAGTATTTTGGTTATCGTTGCAGGAAGTTTCAGCTGAAGGCCCTGCTCCTGCCTCGGTAGGCTGATGTCCTTTGACTGGGACAGTCACATGGGTGGTCAAACTGGTCCCAGACTCAGGTACGCACACGAGGATGCGGAGGCGTTGCTGTCAGGCGCACATCAGACATTCGATGTAACGCTTCTTCCCTCTCTTCTTGATCAGCCCTGGGAAGCTCTGCAGAGGCACCGAGCAAAGGACAGGGGTGAGCAGGTTGGGGTAAGGAAGTCAGGGCAGCGGGAGTGGCAGAGAAAGGCCCTCGTAGTTGGCAGCAGAGGAGGTAACATGACCAGGGAGGGGGGAGCCTTCCAGACGAGCCACTCCCCGACACCCACACCGTGCCTGGGGAGAGCAGAGGTGTTCCCGCGGAGAGCCGTGGGACACCGACTTCTGGGTAGGTTGCCGTGGGAAGCAGAGGCAGGAGGCCGCAGAGGGCACGTCCTCCCACGCCACCCTTTGGGAGAAGCCAGGGTGGCTGCCCTGCTCCCCGAACCCCGGGTGGCCGGGGCAGGGCCCCCCTCCTTCGCTGCCCTCACCAGGGGAGAGGTCGCCACCGGCGGCCACCTCCGAGCACAGGGCTCCCACCGCCCCGCGGGCCCTCCCCGCCCCCCGCCACGGCCCCGCGGGGAGCCCCGAGGCGGCGGGCGCGGCCCGCGGGCGCCCCCCGGCCCGCCGGCGGCGGCGGGGCCTCGGCGGCGCGGCGCCGCCCGTTACCTGAGGGCGGCGGCGGCGGCGGAGGCGGCGGCGGCGGCGCGACGGGGCGGGGCGGGGCGCGAGGCGGGGCGGGGCGGTGGCCAATGGGGGCGGGCGGCGGCGCCCGGCGCGCGCCGCTCTTAAGGCGGCGCCGCGGGCTGTCAGCGGCAGAGGGCGGCGCGGGTTCGACGGCGCGGCCATGGCCGCCCTCAACGGCGCGGTGGAGAACGGGCAGCCTGACAGGAAAGTGCCGCCGCTGCCGCGGCCCCTGCGGAGCCTGGAGGTGAAGTACACCAAGGTGAGCCGGCGAGGGGAGGTGGGCAGCGGGCTTCGCCACTGTGGCGTCGCCGGCGCTTGGTGGAGTCAGGCTCGTGGTGAAGTATTATTTTTATAATGTAAAATTTTATCCCTCTATGCCATTTTTCTTACTTTTTTTTAATTCATCCTGCCGCCCTAGCAGTGGGCTTATGGGGATGTGAGTGTGGTTGAGTGACTGGAGCAAGCAGATGACCATGGCATTTCTAGGGGAGCTGCTGTTGCCCCAGTCCCTAAAGCCCGAGAAACCACCATTTTTTTAGAAAGGAAAAAAACCAACCAAAAAACCCCACCAAACCTGTGGTTCTGCCCCAGGTGCCCATGGGCACCTCTCCCTGGCCGTGTGGCAGGCCGATCAGCGGCCAGCCTGCCGTGTGAGGGCTGCGGTGCCATGCTGGCCTCTCCCCTCCTGGTCACCCTGACGGCCGTCTTCCCAAGCGCCCCATGCAGCTCTTGCAAACCCACCTGGTAAATGCTTTTAGCATCACATTAGCGCTCAGCGAAATCGGATTTGGATGGGGTGAGCCCGGGCAGAGGCAAGAAGGGGTTTATCTGTGAAGAAGCTGCCTGCCTGGGTTGCATTCGTCCTTCCTTGACCTTGTGTGAAGCTCCCCCGTGGTGGGATGGGGTGCTGCTGGGAGGGGGGGGTCGGTGCCAGAGGGCAGGTTTGGGTCCTGGTGAATGCAGGGAGCGTGGAGGAGGGCCAGCATCCTGCACAACTGGGCCTTGTGAAAGGGCTCTGTGATGGGATCAGGGCCACCCCGCAGCTCCTGAAGAGGAGTGGTGTTCACGCACATCTTGTTGGTGGTTCGCTGTCCCAACAGTGCTCCTCCATGGCCTCCCTGCAGGATGAGGAGTCAGGCAACAAGCCCACACAAACCCATATCTCTCTGGTCTCCATTGATCTTCCCTTTAAATGACCTTTAAAGGGTTGCTCCTGACCTTTCGGATTTAACTGAAGGCTCCTGAGCTTGATTACTCTGTCTCTGAGGTGAGGCTGGCGTTGGTGTGGAGCTGAGCACCGCTGCAGAAATCCCTGCTCCCTAACACAGCCGTAGCTCTGCGATAGCCAAGTCGCTTTTTGTTCCACAATAGCCTGACCCGCTGTCTTGTGCAGTGGCGAAAATATCCCAGCTGGTTATGCTGCTAGGCAGCCTTGACTGCCATAATTTGAACTATGTGGCTGGACTAAAAGAGCTGGAGGCGCTGAATGAGTATATTAATTACTGTTACATTTCTGTATTAAGTATTAAAAAAAAAAAAAAGGCAAACTTGAAGCTCGTTCTCTTGCAGTGAGAAGGAGTAAACAGCAGTAGCTTATCCAGTGAGGTGTTGATTTGAATTATGCATCTGAAGTACTGAAACAGATTAGCAATTAGAGGTAATCACTGGACTAGCTTAATTTTTAACATCCCAAATTTATCTACTTTTTCTTTGTAAGATAAACTTGCATTTAGCAGCAAATTGGATCTGCAGCTGCTGATTGCAGAATGGCGTAATGCTGCACAAACAGCTCTTTCCTGCATCCAAAATGGACACGGCCATTAGAGTTCTTCTTAAATATCCAAATGTTCTGTTTTTTGTTATTTTTATTGTTGTGAACACTTTTTTAAATACTCCTTAGGGATCTGATCCTGCAGCCATGTATGTTTTAAAACACGCGTTTTTTTATTCGCCAAAGTTTTGCCAGAGACTCTGTGCACTAAAGGTATCAAGGTAGTCTCTTAAAAGTGGAAACCAATGTTAATTAAAAGTGTGAATTTGACATTTGATCTGATGCTCCTGGTGCATCTGAGAAAATAATGAGCCACAGTCAGTTTTCATAAAACTGCAAGGGGTTTTCTACAAGCTCTGAGTTTCACCAGATGTTTACAGCTGACGGCACACTTTCCTCTGCTTAGCAGAGATTTTTATTTTCGGTTCTACCAGTTACGGGGCTGCAGGAGAGGAAAAATTTTCAACAAAGATCTTGCTTATAGAGCAGCTTAATGCTTGTCATGGATGTGTGATGGAAGTGATCTGTCCACAATCCCGTGTCCCGAATCCTGAGTATGAAGCATGAACGGCTGATACGCTGTTCTGTTTGATTTCAAGTCCTGGCACCAAAGACTAGGGCTATGTGGTGTGATTCCCAGAATGATGCCAGCATATATGTTACATTTAAAACAGCCTGATCCTGTCACTCTTGTGTTTTACTACTTCTTATAGCAACATCGCTTTCCCATCCCAACCCTTTCACATAGAATTAATGTTGAATGCGGAGGAAGAATGGTATCCTTCCCCAATCCTTCGTTTGTGAGGATATACCTGATGCTGTAATTTTACAGTTCCTGTTGTATCACCCATGTTTATAATATTACTTTCTTTATTAGTGAAACAAAGGAAAACTGAAGTTAAAATGCGTAAATGTTAAAATGCAGCACTTGGATAACAGAGGTAGTTTGGGAGCATTAGTGTCAAGTTAGTTAATATATCTAATGTATCTTTTCTTGTGACTTCACTTGACAACTTTTTTTCCAAGATTTTCTTTTTCTCTGCCTGTCTGAAACAGGTGGGTCCAAAAGTGCAGCTTCTATGCTGGTTACATCTCAGATGCTTTTTGCAGAAGTAGTCAGGAGAAACTCCTTTCAGGAAAAAAGCTGCCCGAGGAAAGAAAACTATGACCCAAAGCAGTGGGAATTCCGAATGTAAGGGATGCAACATTAATCTCCTGGTGGTGTGTAGCGACTCATAAACAAGATTGTAAATGTGGATGACTTCCAAGTAAAAGTACTAGCTTACAGTCGCTAACAGGCTACTAATAAAGATTACTTCATCTAATCTTACTTAAAGTATATTTATAAAATATAACACTGCCAAGTTAGATCACAGTGTGGATAAGATGCATGTTGAATCAATTCATTGTATATAGGTATTCATGTTCTGTTTACAGTGAGTAACAACACTCTAATATTTAATGCATTTTCAGTTACGCAACACTGGGACTGTTTGTTCTTGCTCTGGAAATGCAATATTTTGAAACACTTAAATCTTGTCACAGACGACTCCAAGTGATGTGGGAGGCTTGATCTAGCCCATGACAAGGCATGGTGGGGTAGAACTGAGCCAGTACTTATCCTCCTCTGGACAGTGCTGCAGGGGGCAAGTCGTGGAAGTAGCCCAGGGCAGGATACAAACAACCAAGTAATATTGTACGCTGGCATTTCATTTGTAGCATGTAACAAGGGGCTCCTTTTGCCTGAACCATACGAGTTTCTCTTGGTGTCTGCTTGCTGTTCCCATGGAGATGTATTTCAAAAACTGTCTGTTTCTCATTGCCAAATTATGGTGTTATACTGTGTGGGCCCCATCCTCTGTCTTCCTCTTGCTCAAAACTAACTGGGTGCATGAAGGCTTTTTCGTCTGTTCTCTGGCTCAGGTTCTAGTTTGGATAAATGCTGTCTGTATCGCAAACAGTCTCCCTGGGAGAGAGACTGAACATGCTTGACACTGCCATCAATGGAAATTGAAGAGCCTCGGGACCTTTGAGGAGTACTTGTGGTTTTTTGCATTGTCTACATCAGGGTTTTTTTTTCTCTTCCCCATCCCACTCCTCTTGTTCTCTCTTCAGATATTTATTAACAATGAATGGCATGAGTCTACAAGTGGAAAGAAGTTCCCCACCTACAACCCTTCAACATTGGAGAAAATTTGTGACATTGAGGAAGGAGACAAGGTAAGGGTTGTTGAAAAGGCAGTGCAAAAGACAGTTTCTAAGGGACTTCCTTTTGTAGGGAGGCACACAGAGGAAAAGCTGGATTTTAATGACAACATACATCTGGCCAGACTGTGAGCTGAAGGTCTGGGACACTGGATGTGCTGCTCAAGAATTACACAGGGTGGGTGGGATCAATCCTGTCTGACTCGGCAGAGTCACTTTCCCTGGTAGGAACTCCCTGCCAAACACTGTCAGAGGAATGAGATTCAGCATCGTTCTTGTGTTATAGACTGGAAGGAAGCAGCCAGTCTGGGGAAATAGCAATGATGGTGTATGCACATCCCTGACAGAAGTTGGGCCTTGTGTATAAACCACTCCCAACACAAACGGCATGGCAACCTGGTGGAGACACCAAACTGAAACTTGCCCTATTTTAAACACAATCAACAAATAACCTGAGTGCTTGGGGGAATTTAAGCTCAGTCATGCAAACACTGCCCACTCTCTGCTAGAGACGTGGTGCTGCTTTACCAACTGGTATCACGGGTTCTGGCCTCCTGCACAAATGTGGCAACTCTCAGTTTGAACCAAACAGTATCTCCCAAGAACTTCAGTAGTCCCTGGCCCTGGTGTGATGTAGATTAGCATGGGACATAACTGCGTGGGTTTGGTAACGGTCTGAGGTGAGGAACAATCAGATGTGACACTTTTTGTCCAAAACAGCTCATCACGTATGGGCCAACTGGCCTGATCTATGGGAAAGAGCTGGCCCAAGAGCTGGCTTTTTGCAGCGTGTCATGGGAAGGTGATTCACGGCTTCTCTGCTGTACCAGGGTTTTGGCTGCTCATTGCTGTGGGCAGTAAGTGACGGGCAGCGTGGACATTTCTGTTTGTACTGTGGTATCTTTTTCTTAGTATCTAAGCCTGTCCAATACTTGTGAGGCCCAATGCCTGGTTTCCAGCCAGGTAGCTGCCTTGGGGATCCTTTCCTAGTAGGAGTGATACTAGTTGAGCAGGGGCAGTGTGTTTTCTGGTATTATACTGTGTAGAGTATAAAGCCTGACCCTTCTGGAGATGGGAGCAAACTTGCTTGGCAATACAAGCCTCCAGCCTGCATGCAAGTAGTGTGTAAGGTAGCTGTTCTTTTTGGATGGCACTAAAGCAGCCTCTGAGACCTATTGCCATGGGGGATCTGTGCATCCATGGCACAATTGCAGATTGAGACATAACCAAACATTATGTGTAATTTCTTTATACTAACTGGGTAAGACACAACTGTTTTGAATTGCAGTGGCATGTAAACAGTGGAGTTGAAGCTCACTCTGATGCAACTGTATTTTGCTAGGCAGAATCCATGACATTGTTATTGTTCCCTGAGCTAAGTGTCTCCTCAAGCAGTTACAGAGCATTACATGAGTATTTCAAGCCTGACTCTTAATGACTTGGTTAAAGAAATTTATTATGCAGAACTAAAAGGCCAGTTTTGCAGCTTGCCTCCTTAAGACTTGTCCCTGCCTGAATTCAAGGATAACGTTCAGCTTCTAGCTTGGAGGAGAGTCACTGTAAACCTTTCCTTGGGGCCAGTCGGTGGAGCCCTCTGCCCGTGGATATTCAGCATAGTTGGCTGACTCCTTGGTGCATAGAATAATTGCAGGCAAGAATGTAAGTTAGCTGCACCTTGGGTGCTGAAAGCCTCTTCTTCCACCCCTTTACATCACACTTTTTAAATTAAAAAAAAAAAAAAAATTTTTTTATTTGCTCTAAGTAGGCTTTTGCGACAGACTGAGTGGGGTTAGACCTGGATCTGGATTAGCTAGAAAGCAGAGTCATGGGAAAGAAGCATCCCAAACTAGCTTTTTGGCTACAGGTGACACTTGACCATGTCCCACTGTCCTCTGGCAAACTGAGTCCCCTGAGACTTCCTTTGCCCTGGTTGAACATGCCCTCCTAGGTCTGTAACTCCAGTCTGTTGGAGTCATTACAGAAAGTGGTGAGTTGTATTTGGTGGCGCTTTCCAGCGTCTTGTCCCCATGTGCCATCATACTTGATTGTGTTGGTCAGTACCACTGCAGGGGTGGCAGTTCGTGGTACTGGCTCTGGCTTCAGCTGTGCTGTGCCAGGGTTGGCTCTGCCTTCACAGCAGGCTGGGAGCAGGACTCCACTTCCCTAGCCCTGAACAGAAACCTGCCCCTCCCTGGCTGTGCAGAGTGTGTTTTGCTTAATCTGCACGTGAGGGGTGGGAATTTGGCAGCCAATATCTCAGCGATGACAATTTAGTCTGGTGCTGAAACTTGGCCAATGCTTTATGAGGCTAGGAGCAAAGGTTTTGTTGTTTGTTCTTTAGTTACAGAATTTAAGACAGACTAGCCCTTGACGGCATAGTTGGGGGATAAAGGAAAGTCTTGTGTGGAAAAAGAAGCACTGAAAATATAATGGCAAATGCTTCCACTGGATGCTTGGAGGCTTTTTACCTCCCAAATAATGGGTTAGGGTCCAAGTGTTTGCCAGGTTGATAATGGAGAAGGAATAACTTTCTTTGTTAAGACTTCTGCCCCCAGCAAATAGTGCAGCCCCAGAACTTCTACCCTGTCTCGGTGTTACAGTGTGAAGGCAAAAATACTTGTGCCATTGCCATTTCTCTGGTCCTGTCTAACTCTTGAAGACAGGCTTTTTTCTACTAGCAGCTTGCTAACATCCGTCAAGGGCAGGGGGAAAGGTGCTCCTTCCTCAAAGGAGTGCCTGGCTCAGCTGGCTGCCACAGAGCGTGGGCAGCAGGTCCACAGCTGTGACTGTCGAGCAGACTTGATGCTCTGGAGTGTCTGTCATGATCATTTCTAAGCAGTTCACTCTCCCATGTGGATCTTTGAAGGGTTGTAAGAGGGTTCTGTTCTCAGTCATCCTGCCCCCCTCAGATTGCAGTGGGAGGCTGAGGTAAAAGGCTGCAGGAATATTATTCCCTACAGCAGATTTGCAATGCCCTCAATAATGGTTTTGGACACTTTAGGCTGTTAAGATGCTGTTTGTAGCTGTTTTGAACTTGGGCTCAAAAGTTAGAGCAATGCAATGTGTATACTGTTCGCAGAGGGTTTGCAGGGGAGCAGGTCAGGGAACATCTTCTAATCAAGAAACTGTGGCACGCTCATGCCCTATGTCAGAGAAGTGCATTTCCAAAGATGTGAACAGTGGAGGCTTTTTGAAGAAGTTAGTAATTGAATAGAAGACAGTCTCCACTGGGTGTGCTCCATCCCTGGCTCCTTACTGGCCAAACTGAAGAAGTATTGTGCACACTGAGCCTGAAGCAGAGCAAGGATTTTTTGCAGGTGTTTTCCCTACTCACAGAGCCAGTGGGGTGATGGTCTCCACTGTGCTCTGCAGCCTGCTGTTGAGGCAGGAGAGAAGAAAAAGGGGCAGGATAGAAATGGAGCAGTGATGAGCAGGACTTGAGGTAGAGGAGGAATGTGGAGGAGGTAGCTTAGAACAAAGAACGGTGTGAGTTTGTTCAGGGGAAAATGGTATGCGGTTGTGTAACTGGGGGTTGTATCATAATGCAAACATCCAAGGTGGGTATGGAGGTTTGCAGGCATTTCCCAACGCTGCAGTGCTTGACTTTGCAATCTTAATATTCTCTTAGTGGAGCTCTTTATGTAATACTCTGTAAATCTGTGTAGATCGGAACTAAGCACCAGGATGCACAGACCTCCTCCTCCTTGTGGTTTTGTATACCACAGTGTGTCCCTGGCACCTTGACAGTTACGAGTCTCTTTGTCACGCATTATGCCTACCTATTGCAACATGCCTGCAATGAACATGCCATTCAGACTCCCCTAATGCCTAGTCATAACAGGATGGATTAAGAATGGCATTTCAGCCTTCCTGAAGAATTTCCTTGTTTTTGCTGGTCTCTCAGGCCTATTGAGGCTGTACAGGCTCACAAGATCTCACTTGGTGGTGCTACCCCTGAGGGTGTTTTGGGAAAGCCTTTTTGCTTGTGTGATAGTGACTGCAGTCTCCAAGCTGCTATGTGTACCCAGCGTGTCTGAGAAAAGAGACAAGAATGAAGACAACTAGTATTTGCAGGAGCTGCAGCAGGGCTCAGGTGCTCCCCTGTTTAGAGGATAAGGAAGATCTGGGCATGCACTGAAGTCCTCTGCCCACACAGCCATCTCATCCCTGTTCCTGTGAGTGCCAGGATGGTGGGAAGTCCCCCAATACCAAGGGCATGCTGCGTTGTGGCCTGTGCCACTGCAGACCTAATGCTCTGCACGTCAGTGCTCCCAGCCTGGTCACAGAAGCTAATTAATTACTGCTAAGGGAAGACTTGTTTAAAACCTGACACACCTCTCATGTTTCTTTGTCTGCTTTGTCACACAAAATATTGCCTTCTTTCAGCTTGAGTCTATTCGAGCAGGCAGGATGAGGAGTACATATGCGTGCAGTGGCTGGGGATGCCTTCTGGCTTTTGTGATGCGCCAGTTTGAATCCAGATCAACTCAACTGAAGCAAACCATTCTGAAGGCCTGTTCTGCCTGTGGGTGATGGGCCCCAGGCAGGACATGCCTGCCTGTTCACAGTGGCTGCTTGCTACCTCTGCCTTGCCACCACACTTGCTTGACCAGAGCCATTCTTAACCCCTTGTAACAGCAAGTTTCCTCCAATGGTTTCCCCATCAGTGCCCTTTCAAAAGGGTGGGGTTCTTTTCCTGGCAGTATCAGTCAGACTGTTTTAAAGCTGTGTAATCTTCTTGTAAAGAAAAGAAGCCAAATTTAGTGTAAGGTGCCATTTCAGTGGGTGATGACTTGCTGTTTTCTCCATGAACTTTTGCTGTAAGAAGGCAACATGTCTCCCCATAACATTTTAATTGGTTGAGCACCACACATTCCCCCATGAGGGGAGAATGACTAGACCTTGTTGGATCAGTGCAGAGGCTTACTTCGTAATTGTATCCAGGCAAGACTTGAGATAAGACATAAATGAGAGCAACTGGTGAAGCACTCCGAGGAACAATCAAGGCCTGAAACCCTCCCTCCTTTCCCACCCCCTTGAGCCACATGTTGTGGTGAGGTGCAAGTTCTCCATCAGCTGAAGTGAGGCATGGACTGTGCCAGACATTACGTAGAGCAGGATTCTGTCCAAAGTCAGGGTGAAGTATGCTTTATGTATGCTTGGGGTACAGCCTTGCCCTTGCGGATGTTGATGGCAGTGTTCCCATTGACTTCATTGGGTTGGGAGGTCGCCCTTACCTTCACTTTTTTAATCAATGTATGTGGGAAGAAGGGAGGAGTCCAGGGCATACTGTGGCCAGAGAAAATGCATGAAGCTTCTCTGGGGATGGTGCTGTGGGGAGAGAGGGAATTTGCTGCCTGTCTGAGTAGTAACTTGGGTAAACAGGGTTAGATTTGGTCCAGAGTGTGGTAAAGCAGTTGGGAGCTGAAGGGAGAGTGGCACTAAGTCTGTGTAGGTGAAATGCCTTTGTCATAGCACTGACCAACAAAACCCTTCCCATCTGGTAGAAGTGTTCTGGAAGTATGATCTAGGATCTAAGGGAGCTTTTTTAGAGTGTTAACTCTTACTGGCATAGGTTTCAGTGGGACTGAATGGTGGGATCTGAGATGTGATTGTTCCCCTGGATAAAACCATGATCTCTCTCATGGGGGACTTTCCTTCCCACACTTGTTCAGAGGAAGATGATTCATGTAGGCCAGTGGCCTGTCACACTTAGGGAAGCTGTAATAGGAACAGAATTGGGATCTCGTTTCTCCATCCTCCTCCAGTGTCACTTACATCCTGTATCAGCAGGAACATGATTCTGGATTATTGTATAAACAAACCAGTTGCATAAAACTACTCTTGAAAGACCCTATTGGTACTCTGACCCCAAGGTTGTTTATGAGCCCAGGCCAAACCGAAAACTTATTGCAGGCCTGGGTTCAAATCCAGGAGTAAAATGGAAGTGGTTTTGTTAGACAGCTTGTTTTAGCCACCACAGCATCATCTAGGAAGCAGCCTGATGGGGTTTCTGTGCCATTGTCCAGCTCCTTCCTTGTAACCTAAGGTTTTCTTGTGTATGTGGCTGCTCTAGCCCGATGTGGATAATGCAGTGGAAGCAGCGAAGGCAGCATTCCAGAGGGGGTCTCTGTGGAGACAGATGGATGCCCTAAGCAGAGGACGACTCCTGCACAAGCTGGCTGATCTTCTTGAGCGAGACAGAGTCATCCTGGCAGTAAGTACTGTGATCAGTGAGCAGTGATAAACCAGCAACAGCTGGCTGATAACTCAGCTCCAACCTTCTGATTTTGCTACATCCATATCTACCTAATGTGTTTTTTTTTCTCTCCCTTTATGAAGGGCAGAAGAGTCCATGCTGGAGTCATGGCTTATCTTCCTCATTCTGCAGGATGATGTTAGGGGTCTTAGAAGGCGGCTGTTAGTTTTTCTATATAGTTGACTTCCTCTTCAAAACTTTAGCTGGTTGTTGAAGTGATTACAGATATAAATACTTAAATTTTCAAAGCAACAAACATTCTTGATTTAACAGTCATCAATGTTCATAGCTGTCTCCCAGTTCTTATCTTAAAAAAAAAAAAAAAAAAGCCACCAAAAAACCCCAAAACAACCAACAAAGAAACCCAAAACAAACAACAACAAAACAAACAAACAAACAAACAAAACCCCAAACCACTACAACTGACTCAGTCCTCTATTAAAAAAATACAGGCCAGTTTGACTTCTTTGCAAATTGCTTCCTCTAAAATGGGGGGCTGGAAAGAGAATCTTTCTCTTGCTGGATGTCATCCAAAGTTTAAAATGTGTGTAAGTGGGAACTCTTTGTTTCCCTACTGAATTTACTGGCTCAGGAAAAACTTTATAGCCATGAAGCTGTGTTAACTTGGACTTCAGCGCTGAAGAACTATTGCTAATGATTCCCCGTCCTGTCCTGAAGGAGTCCTTCTGGTGCAGAACAAGGGGAGTAGGACCTAAGCTGAAATGCACTGCAGTTGGTAGAAGCCTTTAGACTCCATGGGCCTTGGATATCTTTCCAAATTGTGCCCACAGATCCTAGCATCTCTCAGTGTAGGGCTACTGTCAGTCCATATCTAAGATCTTGGACCTGAGCACTCATCAGTTCAATGCTGCACTTTGGCTCTGCTTATCTTCGGGGGAATGGCATTTATGACATTCAGTGCTGTTAGATATGTTTAAGTTCCTGAGCTGATGTCCCACTGAGGTCAGTAGGACTTAACATATATGGGATGTGCTTAGGAGCCTGTACTTGCATGACTATTTTGAGCTGGGTCTCTTTCTCCAACACAGTCTCTTAACCACATGACAGCCTCCAGTTTCAGCAGGACAAAACCAAAAAAATCCAGGTCTGAAGGCAGTTCTGGCCAGCAAATAAAAGGAAAAAAAAAAAAAAAAAATCTGTGTCAGTGTGAATACACCCTGTTCATTTTCTGCTCACTTTTTGATGTGACTTCAGAGGACCCTCCTTTTTCCATAAACCAGGACACTCATTTCAAGCTTTCTGCTGTCCTTCTGATCTGGGAGGGCTTGTTTGGCATTGTTATTTTGACTGCAGAAAACCAGCCGTAGCTGCCTTGGCTGCATGCTAAGTAATGACTTATAAAAATCAGTTGTTTTAGCAGACGTTCAGAGTGGATAACAATCCTAGTCGTTCCAAGGGGAATGTCTGTTCGAGTGCTGTTTGGACCCTAATGTCTGTGGAAGATGATGGGATATGACTTCATACGTAAACAAAGATGTTTCAGTCTACCAGGGGATAGTACTTCCTTTATGGATGTGCTGGACATTTGCACCAATATCCCATTTAATGACCTGAGTACAGAACAAAGCATTCACTGAGCTAATGTCCAGAACAGTGAGAAGGACACAGGCCGAGGCTGGACTTCATTTAGAGCTGCTCAGCATCAGTGCAGCTTTAGTGAAGCAACTTCTCCCTTGCCTTAGTTGCAGCATGGATCTGAGCCCAAAAGTTACTTTACCAGAACTCTGTAAAAAATGTGTTTTCTATCATCCTGTGGACAAAAGAGGCTTTTCAGAGGTTGGTTTTAGGGCTGTGAAGTAGAAAAAATAGATTTCCAAATAAAAGGAAAGTGGGTCTGACTGATTTCAGTGACACCATCTGGAATCCAGAACATCTGCGTTGGAGGGTCAGTTACGGTGAAGTCATGACACTCACATCATTTCTGACCAATGCCCCGGACCACAGCCCTCTATCTTACCCACAGCCACCTTCTGGGGGCTTTCAGAAGATGTGCTTTCATTGTAGTCACTGAACAAAGCAACTTCTGTACGCATCAGGGTTATTGGGTCTAGTCTCCCTTCTACCATATTTGTATTAGCAACTTCATTCCTTAAATATAAGGGGAGCGAAGGAAACCCCATGTCTGAAGCACAAGGCAAAATAAAATTGAAAAGGAGTTTCTCCAAAAGCTTTTTTTAAGAAAAAAAACATTGACTTATCTGACTGCATGCAATTTGTTTTTTCAGACTCTGGAAACAATGGACACAGGAAAACCTTTTCTGCAGGCTTATTTCATTGACCTGGAAGGTTGTATAAAAACGCTCCGATATTACGCTGGATGGGCTGATAAAATTCAGGGCAGAACTATCCCAGTGGGTAAGTTCCTTCAGACCCAGTTTCAGAGCTGAGATGGGATCAGGCTTGAGGGGGTGAAAGGGAGGCCTGCTGGGAGGGAGATGCATGGAAAGGCCAACTTCTGAAAACCTGCAAAAACAGCCTGCGTTTCCTTTCTATCTCAGGATGCATTTTAAGTAGATGGATTTCAAGATTTAAACTAATGGGAGAACAATGTGAATGCCTGGATAGATCTCTGAAAAATAATGGATGGGCTCTTTTGTTGCTTCTTTAACAGAGAAACCTTTTGGGTTTTAAATTCAGACTAATTCTTAAAGAAAAAACCCTACACATTATAGGGGAGTTTATTCATTAGGTATCACTGAAATGAATTAAGATGTCAGAGAGTGTAAGGACAGAGGTTTCTAGGGAGAACTGTACGAAGGCAGCAGCGCTTGTGCTGTCCTAGATGCCACAGGGATGTGGCAGAGGGTTGATGTGGAATCTGCCAGTGTCTCCCACCTCACTGATGTTCCCACATCCCTGACAGTGCTGGCTCACAGATGTTCAGAGAGATCATGTAGTGCTTTTTCTTAACTTTTATTAAAGAGAGGGTCTGAGATGTTGACTCCTCTCAGGAGCCACAGCACTGAGCTCTTGGAGCAACCCTGTCAATTTTTCTGACACTTGAAAGAGGTTTTTCAAAATATTTCCTAGGCTGCAGAGCCAGAGTAGTCACACTGCACTGTTGTGACAGGAACAGAGAGAACACTTTGGCTCAGCTATGTAAGTTCAAATATGGTTTTGGGGAGAACAAGTTAAGACAACGGATGTCCATGTGGCACGATGAGCAATATGGTGTATTTTCAAAATCAGCCTGTTTTGTTCCTGCATGTGGGTGATCACTGAGGCTGTATGAAGGACAGGCATTGCAGACAAAAATTAGCCACCAGACAAGAGCTCTGAAGGGCTGAACTAGCTCAGCCTGTGCAGTCAGCAAAGGGAGCGATATTAGTCATATAAACTGAGATCTGTCACCCTCATTCAGAGTAATGTGAAGCTTTGCTTGCCTGGATGCTGCTCATTGGTTCTGATTTAAAATCACTTCTAAAAGCCGTAATTAGAAATGTTCGTGTTTTCTGTCAGATCTTCCTAATGAAACTAGGTTTTCAGCAAGAATGAATTTGTAAGGAAAATGTCCTTCTTGCTTTCTCTTTGACAGAGTAATAGCAGTATTTTAAGATGAATGGTATTACTTTACTCCTAGAGTTTCATCTTGTAATTTCTTACCGGAAGTGCCATTCCTCTTACACTGGATATGATTCCTGTACTAAATGGGTTTAAAAACTTTTGCCCTCAGAGAGACAAGTGCTTCTCTTCTTTTCAGTGGACACAATCTGAATTAAATTTGTGCTTGCTCTTCAGTGTGGTAAGGAGTTACCCTCCCCTGAGCCTCAACACAGGGAGTTTGCAGAAGGAATTGAACCCCTGGTTTTAAAAGGCTCCACTGTGACCATGAGCAGTTTGGCTTTTGAGCTAACACAAGACCTATTCTCAAACAGATCATCTGCCTGGAGTGTCCCAGAGGCATGCGTTAAGATGAACAGATATAGGGTTTTCTGTCTAATACGGTTTTAGTTCTGTCCCCAACCTGTTAGTGTGCAGTTGGCTTACACTGTTTCTGTAGAAGCAAGGATTTTGACTGGTTTGTCTTCTTTTATTCTTTTGTCTTGCAGATGAGAACTTTATCTGTTTCACCAGGCATGAACCAATGGGTGTCTGTGGAGCTATAACTCCAGTAAGTAGCAGTGACGGTGCCCTGCATCTCCCTGAGAACTGGAAGAAGTACATGTGCACTTCCCATCTTATACTGCAGCCATTTGCTTCCTTGTTAAGTACAGCTGTTCTTCAGGGAACTCCCATCACAGTTGCCTGATGTAGTTTCTTGTTTTACCCCCATGCCAATTGCTCTTGGCAACACAAAATCCTCTGCAATGGAAGGGTGGGTCTCCTAATCAGATGCTCTGTTCCTCTCTAAGGCTGACACCAGTCACCAGAGACCAGTCAGATCTCTCTGACTCTTGCACTGCTGGGATGACCATCTTGTCATTACATGTGCTAGCTTTTTGCTGCCTAGTGCTGATGCATATTTTTGAGTTTTAAATCATATCCATTATTAATAACCCCTGGCTGTTCTCTGAGCTTTCTGTGATTAAATCTCACTGAATAGAGTTTTCTTTTCCTTGAGGTCTCATTCTTTGCTGAGGGGACAGTGTCGCTAGTTCTTGGAATATCTCCAGTTTTAGTGTGTGTTGCTTGCTCTGTTTAAACAGATGACCAGGAATACTTCACAGCTACATGGGAGACACAGTTTGTTCCTGTCTGGTTGTAAAATGCTTTGAACATGGTATCCTACAGGCCATGAGGCAAACGGTGGTATGCCAAGATTCTCTGTTTGGGTACTTGGATCAATAAGAGTCTGTGGAAGATTTTTGCCTTTGGGATAAGGTTATATGAGAGACTGAAAGAAATGCATGTGGGGTATTGGATTTGCTGGACCCTGGGAATACCAGGTCTGGACCAGTTCCCAAAGATACCTGGGGAAATTTTGCTTTTTCCTTCAGCAGGACTGAGCTTATATCCCTGGTGATAAGATGGTATGGTCTATTTAGCAATGCCAGGGTGAGGCAAAGTGGGAGATGGTCAGTACTAGTTATCAGATGTTTGGCTTCATGACTTCTGCACAGCTTTTCTGGCTGACCAAGCAATATGACTGCTTGTGAGAAACTAGAATTTATGACTTAAGATCAAAACATCAGGTTCCTCATGTTGATCACCAATTAAAAGGTATCTCCCTGTCACACTCAGCCACCTTTGGCACTCAGCAATTCTTTGGAAACTATCCCTTTAAAAGCCTACATGTAGAATGCTTTGGAAGGCCACTATAGGGGACATAGTGGCACTTCTAGTATTTCAGGTTGACCCTACATCAGCAATAAATACAATAGAAAGTACGGAACCAAATTTGACTCAAGTTCAACACTGTATCTGTAAAAAGGATGATTGGGGTCAACAAATCCACATCTGTCTTCAGTTTACTTAGAACAAATCCCCCCCAATTTTTTCCCAGTTTGATCTCTAATACCAACAGTCTGTGGGTTTGTGTATTCCTGCTTGATTTAAAGAGATTTTGTCAGTATTCTGCATATGTCTCCCTAGACCAATTAACAGTCCTCCCATTTTCCTGTGGCTTGACTATATTTAAACCAACATTCTTAGCAAGGGAAGTTCTTAGAAAGTGCAGCATATGACTGAACTGTATCCCAAGGTGATGTCATGAGGCAGCCCTGGAGTCTTTTACTGTTACTTTCACCAGCCATTCTGCAACAGAAGGCTTCTAATGGAGTTACGTCATGCTCTGAAAGTGTAGAAGAGTAATGTAGGTGTGGATGGCTCAAGCTGCAAAATCAGGCCTTCAAGAAGGCTTAGGAGAAAAAGACAAATGGACAAATCATGGGATGCGGCCATTGGAGAAGTTCACTGAAACGAAACAGGTCTGGGAAAGAGGGAGAGGCAAGTTGAAGAATAGCACATTAGACTAAATTCTGCTTTGTCTCAGGCAGGGCTGCTGGGTTAGAACAGAACTCATCTCTTAAAAGCTACACTGCTAATTTATTTGTAAGTGTGAATTTGTGGATTCCTAACATATTTGGCTGCTTTGTTGATAGCTGAAGGCCCTTGGCTTGAGTCTTGACAAGAAGTCCCCTTACTGTTGGCCTGCTTCCATCATCCCTAAAGCAGCATTAATTATTTTTAATGAAGAAATCCGTTCTGCTGCCAAATGACCTTTCTGAGATTCAGTGTGAGCTAGATTTTCCACTTCTTGCTTAGGCTCCCAAGATCTACAAATACACATGACCAAGAAAGAGATTAGCACAGAGGAAGCCGATGTGGACTGGTTCCTAGTTCCAAATAAGAAAACTAATTGGAAAGGAACAATTTACAATTTGAAGGGAGTATAAGACCTCCCCTGGATTTCCATGACTGAACGACCCACTGCAGTTTCCTAGTTATAAACCTGGAATTGAATGATATTGTATAACTACTCAGCCAATACCTAACACAGAAAAATGAGGTTTTTTCAATGAGCAGTTGCACCCTGTAGTTCCCCCACATAAGGATGCTGTACAGAAGTGATGCATCAGGACACTGCCTCCAACATAATTTCTGTAAACAGCCAAAATCCTGTACAAAGTGTGATCAAACTCCTGTAAAGAATGAGGTCACATCATGCAGAGGTTTGTCCAACTTACAGGATTAGCTTGAGGACTGCCAGCAATATTTTGGATCTCAGGGGGAAATCAAGGAAGTTATACTCCATAGTCCAAGCAAACTCAGTATTGTAAACAGACGCTTCTCTTTGTGGCTGTCCTCCCAGTTGCTTCTTTCTCCCTGAGCTGTGTGAAGGTGGGGAAAATGCTGTGTGGAAGTGAGTAGGTGACTCTGCTGGGCTGATCTGACCAGCCTTGTGTTCTTGCAGTGGAACTTCCCATTGCTAATGCTGGTTTGGAAGATGGCACCAGCGCTGTGCTGTGGAAACACTTTGGTTATTAAGCCAGCTGAACAAACTCCTCTCACATCGCTGTATATTGGCTCGCTGATCAAGGAGGTAAGGAAATCTGAACATCCCGTCTAGGTACTGTTCTTTTAAGGTTGTAAGCCAGAACGTATTTTGAATTGGCTGTGTATGTTTGTAGGTTTTAAAGATATTAAAGCCTCACAGAGGAAAGTGAGAACAACCTCTGTCTTCAGTCTTTTCTTGCAAAGGCCTTCATGACTGGCAGTGGCTGGCTGGGAGGCAGCAAAGATCACAAAACCTGTAGGTTTTTCTCTTTTCTTAGGAAGCTGCAGAGAGAAAAAATGGTGCTTTTATTCCTCTGCCTTGTCTTCCCCTCTCCTAAATGAGGGAAAGACTACAGCTCAGTTTTATTAGACAATGAGACAAAAAAGAGTGCGATTAGACAGCAGTGTTGTGTTTGTACGATTTTAAAGTGGGATAATTCAAGCAAGACAGAGTGCCATGGGAAACAATTCTTCATAATTTCTGCGGTTTGTAGAACAATTCAGCTATGTCTGGCCTTTAAAGCCAACTCGATACTGACATAAAGGGAAGGTCATAGGTTGGGATTTCAAAATGTTGGTTTAGAGCTTGTCAGGTAGGATCTCAGGTGCCCTCAGATCTATTAATCATACAGAGGTGGTGGTGGGTGCACAGTACCTTCCAGGACTGGTCAGTACGTCAGCTTCCTATATCTATGTATGTGACTAATTGTGAGGAAAACTAAAAGGGTTGTAGATACGCTTTTGCCTCTCAGCTGGAAAAGTCTGTTTGTTAGGCTCAGTCTAATGATAATGATGATTTTGTCTGTTCTTGGCTTAGCCTGGGAGAAAATAGAAGGATACATTAATAATTGACACTTAGGGCTCCTCCGTCAGGAAAGGCAGTGCAAAAAACACTACCAGTTAAGTATCTCCTGCAGTTAATTGACTTAATAAGGTTACACAAGAAGAGTGAACATAGGGTGCAGTTTTCATGACTTATAGTTAGCCCTGCCACAGCACTGCTTTTTTCACTCTGACATACAGCTCCCCAAACACAGGCATAGCATTCCCCTCAAAAAAACATTCAGTTCTGGTGAAATTAGTGTTTTGAGCCAAAATTCTAAGCTGCCTGTTTCTCACAATTGTCCTTCAAGGCAGAAATGTAACTAGAGCAGAATAATTCTATTTGAAGATGCTCTTTTCTCCACCCAGAATTAGCTAAATTCTTTGCAGTTTTTCAGAAGAATAAGTTAAACTTTTTTTAAAAAATCTTTAAAAGGATGCAGAAGATGTTAACACACAAGCAAAGCTATGTGTTAGGTTCAATGAAATAATTTTGGGCCAACCAAAATATTTTGGCTTTCATTTTTGCTGAAAAACAGAAAAAACTTTTTGGCTCAGGATGACCTGAACCAATTTTTTGCTTCCTTGTGGCTTTGCTGCTGACTCCAAACACCATTACTTGCACAGTTTGACATGCAGTATTTTCTTGAAAACTCATTAGCCAAGATGCAAACTCTGTTAAACTCACTTTTATCATTGTCACATCCATAGAAGAACTCAGACTGCCTGTCCAATTTATGAAAAGAAAAAATAGGGAAAAAACATCTTATGAAGATAATTTTTTGCAAGACAGTACATGAGCAATTACTTCAATTTTTTCTATATTAGGAAGGAGCATTTATTGCATTTATTGAGAATTTATATTAAAAAGCCACAAGAAATGAGGTGAACATTTAATATCCTGCAATCCCACTGTTAGAAATTGCAGGGCAAACAACCTTGTGCAATCAGTAGTAGGGGAGGGCTAACCTAGAAGAGCATAATCCTTGAAACTCTTGTTCCAGGAAGTGAAAACAGACCAGTAAGTCCCACACTTCTCCTCGCACTAGAATTTCACCTAAAGTTTTGCCATTTGTCTCTTTTGGCAAAATTACTAGTTGGCTAATCTGGGTTGTAAATGTGGTGGAAACTGGAGTAAATCTGTTACCATCTGCTCTTGTATTCCTGTTTTATTTAGCACCATCATCTAGTGAGGTTTTACCGACTTCTTAATCCCTCTGGCCCCTGAAGAACCACAAATGTCAACCTTTGTTCAAAACAAACTTTCATTCAGTTACCCCTTGGCTCCAGCTGCACAGCAGTAGCTGGGGGCCAAGTTTGGCCAAAAGACTTACTCTCTTTTGACTTGAAACTGGGACTCCTCCAAGAATTCTTACTGAAACTTGGCATTTCCTAAGCATGGCTGTTAGTTTCACCCACGTCTACTCCAGCTGGTAGCACACAGCCATGTTACTGGAAAGTCTGGAAAACAGTGATGTATCTGGTATGGGCTCCTTGTCTGCAACTTGCAATTCTTAATTGCAAGGAATATAGTGCAACTAATTCAAGCTTCCTGAGAATTGCACTGCACTCTCAGGAGTGCAGATCAGCTCCAGAGTGCTCAAAATCTCTCTCTACAGAGCTGTATTTAACCTCTGTTTTAGGTGGGTTTCCCTCCAGGTGTGGTGAACATTGTGCCAGGCTATGGCCCCACAGCTGGAGCTGCTATTTCTACCCATCACAGCATTGATAAAATTGCTTTTACTGGATCAACAAAGGTAGGTGATGGATTTCTCATAAAATACCTGCTGGTCCTCTTTGCATTCTCTTCTAAAACTGTCATCCACGTAAGACTGGACCAATGAAATGTCAGCGATTTTTGTATAGCCAGCACCATTTTCCATCACATTCCATGTGACAGGATTTCTCAGAAGTGTTTGGGATTTGTCTAATTCAGGTCCTTGCGCTTGTGATAATCTCACATTTCTGTAAGCTGGGTTTTGCCAAACAGTCACTTTTCTGTAAGAACTGTAAGTAAAGATGCTCTGACATAAGATAAGACAGTCTACAGGAGAGGCTGGCAGTGACTTAACATCATGTCATTGACCTGATGAAGCTTCTGGGCAAGTTTGCCTGCCAGTCCTGCCCTGCCAGCGTGTGCAACTGGTAAACATGTCAGTCAGAGCCCTGAACAATTCTTCCTCAGCTTTAGTTACTTCTGAGGAACTAGGACTTAAATAAAAACATGGCCCAGCGCCCGAGGCTTCCTCTGCTGACGTGGACAGGATTAACATTTGAGCTTCTTTTGAGACCTGCACAGTAAAGCACCTTCTATTCATTTTTTTCCTGTAAATAGCTACAGCTGCCTTGCTTACAAGAGGGGTGGAAGTGAGACCTCTGCACTATTAGACACCTACAGCCGTCCTCTTCTGTACCTACATGGGGGAAAGGAGCGCATGGCTTGGCCTAGTCCATGGAATTGAGCACAGCTCTGACATGTAAACTTATTTGTCTCCAGTAATCACTGCTGAAAATTCTCAAACAAAAGCTTGCTTAGAAATGTGAACGTTTTTCCAGTCACTGCTCTAGATTTTTCTTGCAATATATATGCACCCCCTGAAGAGAGGCAGTGTCCAAACAATGGAAATGCTGACACCAATGGGTGCAGTTGAGGCAAATATAGTCTCTTTTATTTCTTTGAGTAACATTATTCTTGTTGAGCGTTTGCCGAATTAATCCATTCTTATGTCTATCCTCAAAATTGCAGAGTGTAATCTAAATGTGTAATGATGACCAATTACCTTGAATGGTATTCTTGGTCGGTAAAGGTAACTTACTGAACCCTCAAACTTGCTGCATTTAACAACAGTACCATCTAGTGGCTTTGTGTACATGCTAACTGCTTCGCTTATCCCATAGGAGAAGGTGTGTTAAGCCTCTGTTTCTGTATAGGGATCATGGGAACAAACACGAATGCAATAAAGTAAAAGTTCACAATGAGCTTTTACTCTCTTGATAGTTCATCTAATCTAGGAGTTTACCCAGTTACATGCTTCTCTCCAGATCCTAGATCAGAAACTTTTAGCCCAGATGAGACACTGGCTGTGTGAAAACAATAGAGCTTATAGACTCATCCAGCCCACATGGATCTGTTTGGGTTTTTAATGAAAAAGGAGTATCTAGTGGATTAGGGGCAGAAGGAAAACCGCAGCTGCTGGAGCCTGTAGGCAAAAAACTCCTATAGGCGCTGTGCTTGTCTTCCTAATCCATGGGTGTGCAGGAAACACCGAGGGAGACAGATTCTTTGCTAATGCATGTGTAATTTAGAAGTGTTTTCTTCCCCCTCCACCCATCTGTGAGTTCAGCTGCATCTCTGCAGTATTTGCAGCATAATGCTACTGTTTCTGAGCCAGGAAGTGAAGCTAATTCAAAATATATTTTGACTTGGTTTTTAAGCCCCAGCTTGGGCTCAGTGCCAGCCTGGAAATGCTGATCTTAAACTCCACGAGAGTTTTCCCATCTAGATTTCTTCCTTTCCTTTAGTTTATTAACTTGCTCCTCTTTGGCCAGCTAGCTTGTAGTAATGCCTCTTGTGAAGCTATGTGTATCTGCAGCATGATGCATCACTTATTTGTGCTGTCTGTAGGACTAGGCTGCTGAGTGACTAGAGGTGATCTGTACTGCTAAGTTCAGGAGTCTTGATCGAGTTACAAAGGCAAACCATGAGAAATGCAGATCTATAACTGCCAGCTGCCCCATGCTTTTCTTGCTGACAGCTCCACGCCAGAGCAATGGTATTTTTAGGCAGAAATTAAGTTGATTGCCATGTGCAAAGGTAAAACACAAGAAAAACAGTTACAAAATGAGGAAATTCAAATATAATGTCACACTTAACAAAATAATCTGCCTTAAGAATTGAAGCTCCCAAATAGTTTTAACTCATACTGTTTCTAACGAAATTAGATTACTAAATGATTCTGATGCTTGATTTATGCTCTTCTTATGAGGAATTCAATTTTTTAAAATAGAAAGAGAAATTGCTGTTTTGGTGTTACCAGTATAAAAAAGAAATAGCACAGTCAGTCAGAATTTGGGGAAGACATTTGGTATGAAACAATTTTTCTGTTGGGGGGAAAAACTTAGTTTGACATTACTATGATTAAATTCTGGAAGCAGAGTAAATCCTTCCCTTCAGGAGAGGGTGGCCAGATAAATTCCACCAGATGGTCAGAGCAGGTTCCTGGGCAGAAAGAGCCATGGCAGAGCTAGCTGGAGTTTGTTGACATCCTTAGGTATTGCCTTGGAAGGAACATGTCTCAGCTACTCTTGTGTGTGGAGCAGCTCAGCCTAAACTCTCAGAAAGAAGTAGTTTTCTCCTAAATGTCAAAATCATGCATGGCTTTCTGGTATGGGAGTGGTAACGGATAGGAACAGTGAGTTCTCATCATTGCCTTGGCAAGATCTACTCTAAGAAGTTGAATTCCCCATTTTTAAAAGTAAAACTCGTAAACCTTGGAGCCCCATTGATAGCTAGTGTTGCCCACTAGCTTGCACTGGGTGGGAAATACCTTGGTCTGCAGCTCTGGGCAGCAGATAACTTCAGGATACAGTTCCTGTAGCTCTCCCACTTAGCCCGCCCTTTCAGATCTGCCTAAACCAAATGTTAATTCTGGGGCTGCTTTTGACCTAACATATCACAGCAGTAGGAAACTCAAACCATTTAAGAGTGCTATCCTTGACTTTTACCTGCTTCAGCCACCCACCAGGCTCTTCTACCCTTGTGAGCATCACACTTGACACACTGAGTTAAGACTTTCAGGGGAAACAGCTTGTGTCCTCTTTGTGTCTCAATGCTACAGGTTGGAAAACTGATCAAGGAAGCTGCTTCTAAAAGCAACCTCAAAAGGGTGACATTAGAGCTTGGAGGGAAAAACCCCTGCATTGTGTGTGCAGATGCAGACTGTAAGTATTGGCTGCTGTGTTTATTTGCTGTAGGAGACTACGAGCATGGTGCTTTTTGTGTGTCTCTGCTGTCCTTTGGCATTTAGCAGGGCTGGTGTTTGCCACTGTATCCACCCCAAAGGCTGGAAGAAACCTCTGTCCAAGAGCAGGACACAGTTCTGCTTTGCTGGAGCTCTTACCCAGCACAGGGATCATTCCCATGGCAAATGAGCAGACCATTATACTGTTGCCTTCCCTGGGGATGGCTGCAGTTGCAGATGAATCTTGCATTTGTGCATTTCTCCTGTTGTGGTGCTTCCTTTTTGGTTGGCAGTACTGCAGAGCCTGAGCCAAGCAGTGGGGAAAGCAATTTTCTAAAATGCAGCCCCTCTACAGGCATTCCTATGACAGGAGAGTTTTGTAGGACTTAATAATCCAGCCTTCACCTCTATCCTGGGGGTCTGCAGGACTCATTTTGCATGTTCTGTTGTGACTTTGTTGCATTAGTGAGTAGTGCTAGGAGATATGTGTAACCTGTAACCACCAAAGTGGTTGGAAAATCCTATTTGGCTTGGGGAAAATAGGCTTCACTCTCTTGCACAGCACAGCAGAGGTCGAAAGCCAGAGGTATTTGTGCCATATACTAATAATGAGCATTGCAAGGACCTGGTCTGAGCTGGCTGTACAACAGAAGGGCACACTGCTTTCTAAACAATTGCTACTGAAACTAGTCTTCAGGAACCCACGCAGGATAACTAGGAATCCACATCTGAATTCCCACAGCAAGAAAAACTGGTTACTGCCCTCTGTGAGTCCTTGTGGAAGAAAGTATCAGGAGCTATGGCAAACTAGACCTTGAGACAAAAGGCAGGAAGGGGGGTGGAAATAATAAGAGATCTGGTTTGGGGGCAGAATGAGGCCTTGTGAGTGCCTTCAATGGGTGTGGACCATTGTCAGCATTTTTTAAGGAGGCTTTCAAAAGAGAAAGGAAGAAACAAGTCTGGAAACACTGGAAGGCTGAAACTGTGCATGTGGTAACACTTTTCCCTCTTGGGCTGTGTTGCAGTGGACTTGGCAGTGGAATGTGCCCATCAAGGTGTGTTCTTCAATCAAGGGCAGTGCTGCACAGCTGCCTCACGAGTGTTTGTGGAGGAGCAGATATATCCAGAGTTTGTCAAGCGCAGCGTTGAGTATGCCAAGAAGCGACTTGTTGGAGACCCCTTCGATGCCAGAACTGAACAAGGGCCCCAGGTAACTGTGCCTGAGAACAGTAGTTGTTTGGTTTTTGGTTGTGTTTTTGTTTAATTTTTCTTGTGTAAATATTATCCTTACGAAGATGGTCCCAGCTGAAGCGCTGAGGGGTGAGTAATGTATCATGGCTTTATTTTTCTCTCTACTTTAAATATCAATTAATCACAACTGTTGAAACGTTATGTTGTAATTTTTTTAAACACAAATGTATTTAATTCACTTCTTATCCAGCTTTATGGAATGGGCTGTTTCCCTGGTACAGTAATACAAAGCATGTTGCAGCAAGCAATAGCAATGCACAGAAGAGTGCACTGCAGAAATGGCCATTCCGTTACTTGGCTGTGTTGGTGATGACAAGTAGTTAGAGCCCAGGGACTCCTGAGTTCCTACTTTCCCTCTCTTCCTCTGCTACCTTTCTGATCCTTTGGAGAAGTTTCAGCTGAATTGGGAGGAAGAACCATGCCAAGCTGCTGTCATGACCAGCCTCATCAATGCTTCCAGAGCCTTCCTCTTATTTTTCCCTTCCAAAGCAATCTGAGCTGTGGTGGAGAGCTCTGGAGGAAGATGATGCTTGGGTCAGGTCTTCTAACAGGGCCACTATTTGCTGCCAAAAATAAAGGGGGAATCCTAGAAATCTGTAGCCTAGGCCTCCTGTCCTCAGTACTGCACTGAGGTTTTTCTTCCTTGATGCTATATAGAATCCCTCAGAGAAGGGATGGCTGTGAGGACATCTGCCTCCCCTTATCTGGATCTAGGTCCATTTACACATGATTCATGCATGGCACCACCTCATTCCATGTCCTCACGCATGGGGAATAAGATGATGTACATCCCCTGTTCATGCTGGGGCTACCTCTGTAACTTGCCTAGAAAGAGATTTCAAACTGCTCAGCATTCTTAGGAAAATAATCCCATGCTGGAACTTGCTTCAGCAGAGATAAGCTGACCATCAAACTGTTTCAAGGTCTGCTCTTACCTTTTGTTAAGGGCTGCCAGCTTTTCAGGTTTGTTTGTTGTTTGGTTTTTTGTGGTTGTTTTGTTTTGTTTTTTTTTTTAAATATAACATCATCCTAAACCTTATCCAGCAATATCAGTAAGTGAGCTGCATTTATAGTTAGTCCTGTCAGGACCATATTCACCTGCCTGCTCTGACAGAGACCATTGTTTCATGAGAACAGCCCCTGAAATCATAGGGAGTAGTTGTGAGGTTTTAAAGGGTGAAACACTCTGCAGTGAGCAGAACATGTAGAACTGGGCTGCTTATTTCAGTTCATCCATGCTCCCAGCTCTTGCCAGGCTGTCAGAACACTTCCCAGTGAGCTCTATGGCAGAGCACCATCCTCTGGGATCACTACTGTGGCTTAAGGGAAATGCTTTGCATACAGAGCTATAATTAAGGGTAACAGTAAGTCGGAATAGCAGTGTCTGGTCAGATTTTAAATATAGCCCATGTGTCCTCTTTCCCTGTTCTGACTTATCTGTTACACTTGTAGCTAGGAAAGCACACACACCTGAACTTCTGTGCATGCAACTGTCAAGCCCAAGATGGGAAGGTGTTGAGAGAGTGGGAGGAAACTGTTAATCCCAAAGCTTTCATGTGGCTGCCAGTGCAAAGGAACAACCACTTCCTCTGCAGCTATGGTTGCTCGCTCTCTGGAACCTATGCTGTAAGATGCAACACACAGAAATTCAAGCAGAAGAGAGAAATGATGCAGTGTCACAAGGGCTTAAAATACCTCCAAAAGTAGCAAAGATTCACACCTGCCCACAAGTTACTGTTCAAATGTGAGGCTTCCATATAAAATTTTTCCTCTGTTCCTGAAGTAACCTGCTCTGCTGTGAGGGTTTTTTTCATCTTGAATTTATGGATAAGGGAAGAATCACCAGGAAAAATAATCTGTCTTCCTCTTCTCCTTCATCTCTTCCTGTCAGGCCCCAGTTGCTTCAGATCCAGGTCGTTGCTTCATTCTCCTTCTGTGTGGGTCAGGGCGAGTGTACACAACAGCATTACAAAAATGTTCACATGCTGCTGTGTAGACCCCATTCTGGGATGATCACTGGCTTAGAAGCCAACAGTGGGAAGGAGTTGGAGCCAGCCCTTTGGCTGACAGCAGTTGTAGCCCATGATCTTTTTGGTCCTACATCAACTCCAAGTGCTGGTAGCCAGACAACAGGATCTGCAACTTGTAGAGAGTTCAGAAAGTGTAAAAGAGAGCCTCTGCAGTCCAGACTTTGAGGTAGTGCTCTGTGAAACCAAGCTGGCTCATGGCTGAGCATAGTGCTCAAAGTAGCTGCTGAGACAACCTGGTGCAGGACAGTATGGGGTGACAGACAATATTGTTCCACAAGAACTTAAAGTTGATGTAAGCTAGTCCTGGAAAAGTGGTCCTGTGTACAGCTGTTTGTTCCTATATTGCACTGCACTTAGGAGCTAGATTGGGGAACTGGCTGATTCAGGTCTAATCCAGCCTTTTTGGAAGTGAGGAAGAAAAGTTTTACTCAGGTCAGTTCCCTGATGTGGATTACTGTGCACTGGCATGGATGCTCATGGCATGGGTGTGAGGAAAAGACTGTGTCAGCTGCAGTATTGGGTTATGCTGATACAAACTGCACTGCTCTGATCAAAATTAGGTCAAATTTAAACAGTATTAAATTTAAACAGAAATGAGGCATGCTTCTGATGAGAATTCTCCAAAACTCACATGTGTCTGACTGTGTTGGCTGGCTGGAATTCAAAGGACACCACAAGAAACCTGAAGGGTGATCAGGACTGTTTGAGTGCCAACCTCAAATGCAGACCAAGGGCATTTTTTAACTTTGGATTCCTGTGAGCTGTAGCACAGGAAGTAATAAAGTAAATCTGCACAGATGGCAAATGGGTTAACCAGTGCATTATACAATTGTGAACAGCAGACTGCATTAGATGAGAGTAATGTCCTGGTGGACTAGAGCAGGGCTTAGATTAGAGCAAGACTGGACTAGTTTTGTTATTGTAGAACCCCAAATACTGGAATTTGTGGATTATAAAACCTGGTCTACAGGAATAAGATAAGCACTAAGGCTGCCTCATGGCACTTGCTAGCCAGTAGTTATTCAGCCCAAAACCTATTGCTTGATTTTTAAGATGGTGAATATTTTCCTTAGACTGTAGACATTTGTGTACTTTAGGATTAAAGCATGAAAGTAAAATATGTAAGCAGAAAGAGTCTGTGTCCAACAGTCTGTTGGACATAGATGTGGGGTTATTCTCTAGGATTACAAATGCCAGGTTTGGAAAAGGAAAAACTACTCCTTGCAGTCTTGACTTTAATGAAGCAAGATATGAAGATTTGAGGGTTCTCAGATTTTCAGCATTGCAGTGATCCTTAGAAGCCTTCTTCTCTTTTGAATTATATGGACAAATAGTAGAATTTGCTCTACCAGATCATGTGTTTTTAATAGAAGTCAATGCTCGAACCATAAATAATAGCGGAGTAGGGGACAGAATTTAAACAAGCCGTGCAAGCTCTAGTTACAATGACAAACAGTTCCACCCTTGCATGTCATTTTTGCAAATGTTTTCTTTCCCCAGTGTCTTTTCATCTAACTATAGTTTGCCTTGCAACAAGTTACAGCTGTATAAATATCCTTGTTTTGTTTTCTGTGATGTGAAGTGGATGAACTGGATTGGTCTGGATCACAGACATGCCAGGATGGAAAGCACTTGCAGATATTTTCAAATTATTTACATTTGGCAACTAAGCAACCAGACAAATAGACAATATGTATGACACCTGCCAAACTTACTGTGTGACACTATATCCTACATGAGGGCACACATTTCCTCACGCAGTAGCATGTATCAAGTGTTTTCTTGTGTAGCATCTGAACGCATGAGAGAACATAAGCACTTAGTACAAGCTGTACACAGTGCATGTGATACACACATCTGTGTGGCAGGAGCTGTGCTGTTCTCTGTTTTCAGTGTGTACCAGAAGTACCCCAAGGACACCCTCCTGAAGCTTTGATATTTGTCTAAAAGCATGAAAACTTGGATTGTGTGTGGCCAGGATTAACTAGGGACAGGATATAGTCTGTAATCTGGTGGAGTCGAGTGTGGAACACTCCATGTAAACAGTCCCAACTGGCAACTGGCCCTGCTGAAATAAAAACAGATGCCTAGGGAGGGGTATTGAACAGTACAAGCATCTGGAGATACCTGGCATTCAGAATAACCTCCTGGGCTGCCAGGGCACCTTGAACCAGTGGGTGGAGTCTTTTATCTAAACACCTCAATGAGTTTTTTGAGGTTTTTGTTAGTTTTGCTGTTTTTCAAACATCTCCATGTCTTTAACCATCTGCAGCGTGCTGTGATGAGGTGTTTCATTGCTTAATTATGCATCGTGCAAACAGCCACATCTATTTGAAACCTGACAATACCTGCAGTACACTGCTGCATGTGGAGCGCAAAAGGATCAGTACTGTTCAGAAGTGCTGTGGGCTTCTGCACCTTTTCCCAGCACATGACCCACTGTGCCTGTGGAGTATGTGATGTCTCCTCCAAGTCCTGGTGCAGGGCTGCACAGCTGTGCGACTTCAGTGTCCTGTAACTGGGCTGGCCTTTCCCCACCTCTACTGAAACCCCTAGTTTAAAGGCTAGTAACACAACAGTACTCGCTATTTGAGATTACTGCATATTTAGGTGTGGGTGGGGAGGAGTTAGACAAGGTTGGTAGTTAAAAGTGAGGATATGGCTCCCAGTCCAGAGAACCATAGAATGCTGGGATGGTATTAGTCTCTAAGATTCGTGAAAGGTTATTCTGATTTTTAAAGTATGGCTTCAGTGCATCAGTTGTTCTGAAGTTCTTATCTTTCAGGCTGTTCATATAGTGTGTGTGTGTGTGTGTGTGTGGAAAAAGATGGAGGCAGAGCTTGCTGGGTTCTTCCAGCTGAGGACAGAGAGCTGTGGGTAAAACTGCACATTACAGCAAAGTCGACTTAATAGTTTAGATACTCTGATTCTCCCTCTCTTGCACTGATTCTGTTGCTGGTCAGATCCCTTGCTGAGCTGACTAAGGTTGCTAGCCCAGCAAAACCCACCTCAGGCTGTTCTCATGGTGCTCCTGCGCTAAATCAATGCATGGAGAAGGTCAGTAAGTCCCAGACCTGGAGTGAGGTGAGCCGTGGGAGTGCATATTCAGGATGCGGAGGAAGGGAAAGTGGGGAGACCCCCTCCATGTGGCAGCAAACTATTAGATCAGATTAAACTCTCACATGTAACTTCACCTTCTGTTTTCTGTGGCTCAGGGCTATGCCGTCATCCTGTCTTTCAGCCTGCTTATTGCCTGACTGCCATATCATAGAATGAGATGTAAACTTAACCTGGTCTGACAGTGCCCTGCAAATGTGCCCCTGGGCCACATACCATGACTCCTGTCTCTGGAACAGTGATAGTAAAGGCGCTGCTGTCTGTTTCTTTTCCTTTTGTGTCTGACAGATTGATCAAAAACAGTTTGATAAAATCCTGGAGCTGATAGAAAGTGGGAAGAAAGAAGGAGCTAAGCTGGAGTGTGGGGGTCTTGCCATTGAAGACAGAGGCCTGTTTATAAAACCCACTGTGTTTTCGGAAGTCACTGACAACATGCGTATTGCCAAAGAAGAGGTACAGTACAAGTCACCTGAACCTTTATATGCATTTACTACTGTAAATGGGAAAGAAAAGAAGTATCATTGTGGTTTGAAGTGAAAACTTGAGAGGAGAATAGCAGTTTCACTTATTTCAGTGTCCTAATAACTGCCTAATGTTGAAATCCATTCTACTAATGAAGTATCTGCAAGGTGAGCTTCAATTTTGAGTGAATTGTGAGAGGAGAAGGGGGAGAGCAGAACAGGCAAAAAAACTGTATACTCGCTGGACAATAACGAACCCAGATAAAAACATAGTAGACAATACTACCCTAAAGCTTTTAGGTCTCATTTCAGGAGAACTTGATATAATGCAAAATACAAGCACGTGCCTTACCTAGATACAGCTGCTATAAATGCTGTTTCTGAATAAGAAATAGTGGTGATGGAGGGTTTTCTGTTGGAATCCTTGATTTTAAATATAAATAACTGAATAAAAATAACCGAAACAGTGGCAGGCTGGAGCAATTCTACGTATTCTTTGCCCTGAAGTTTGAAGGTTTTCTGAAGACAGAGTTAAGCTCTCCCACTCTACGCAGACAGATGGTTGTGCGTGCTGTGTGCTCTTATGCACCTCCTAATGAGTGGACTTAAAATTGCTCAGCTGTGGTACATTCTGATTCAAAGTGACAGAGGACAGTATAACGCGTGTTCTTGCTCCACTACTTAGTAAAAAAGGAATTGCTTTTTTGCAGAAAGGTAGGACAAGAACTCTGGGACCTGAAGCTGGTGAGGAGGGAAGGAATGGCCCTGCTATACTGCCACTGAAGAACTTTTCTCAAGTAGCATTAGCGTCTGAAATAATCCCAGATTCTGTTCTCATGGTGAAATCCCCTGAGACTGACCATTTTTTTCCTATATGAAAACAAGGTTGAAACCAGCAAAGTGCAGATCTAATACTCTGGCTTTCATTATTCATATGCAGAAAAATTGAACAAGCTGCATGTGATTAGATCCTATGATATTCCTTTGAAATAGAAGTTAATCTACTTTTCATCATGTTCCCCAATGGAAAAATAAGTAGTTGCCAAAGTCTAACTGGCACTTGTATTTTATAGTTTAGCCTAGTTCTTTTTATGGGGCTGCTTACTGTTCACTCCTGGCAAAATGTTTAGCTGTCTCAGATCTGCCACAGAACCTCTAAGGAACCTGGGAAAGATATCAGTCAGTCTCGGCATGAGTTACATTCTAAAAATAGAGGGAATAAGAGCTGAAAATCCCGTGACAGGCCTTTTTTTAATGAACTGGCTCCAAATCCCAAGTGGTGATTCATGAAGCTTATCCAGTTTCATTCATTTGCAGTTTTGTTGCAAATGGACATTCATTCTCTGCCCAGGATCAAGGCTCCAGTTAAGTACCCGGATCTCCCAAAATGAAGACATTTACAAACACCTGTATGAGCCTAAAGGCCAGGCAAACCACTTAGCCTGGCCCTCAGGGCGGCACAAGTGAGACTGTATCTCCTTTGGTGGGGGTTTCTTGTACTGCAGGACCATGCAGGCCAGAAAAGGGCCCCACCTTTGATACTGTATTTGATGAGACACTCCATCCCACAAGTTGGGAAGTATTGTGTATGCCTTTATGCTGGCAACCTGGGAAGCCAAGTTTGTGGTCAAACACATACGTGGTAAATGTACTGCATGCAAATAAACTGCATACAATGACAAAATCAGAGTTAAAACCAAGGAAAAAAACTTGCAATCCTTGAAATATATTAATTACTTCTTGAGCATACTCAACTTCTGAGTTCAAAAGGGGAGTTGTAAATGGAGTAAGGATGAATCATTTGAAACTTGTTCAGACCTAACTCTGCTTATTTTGATTGTTATAGATGATCTGTTAGTTGTTGGATCTTAGCTTATATTAACTACTATAGCACATCACTGTACTTCCTCTGAAGTCAGTTTAATGAGTAGTTTTTAAGAGACTCTATCAGTGACTTCTAGAAGGCTATGATATAACATTTTAAATATAGTATCCAAACAAAGCATCTGATTCTAATTACTCCCAAATTACCATGATTAGCAAAGGCTTTCCTGTACTAATGTTTAATTGATATGTGCAGATTTTTGGGCCAGTTCAGCCAATTATGAAGTTCAAGAGTATAGAAGAGGTCATAAGAAGAGCCAACAGTACTGAGTATGGACTTACGGCTGCAGTGTTCACAAAGAATCTGGACAGAGCATTGACACTAGCTTCTGCATTGCAATCAGGAACTGTCTGGTAAGCAGTGTGGGACCAGAGTGTGGGCTGGGATTTTGTTTCCTGGGAGGGGAGAGGGTTGTATGATTTGGAATCATGTGTAAGTGCTGGAGGTAAGATGTATTAGTAGTCTGCTTAATTCTTGATATTCTTCTCAGAAGCAACACCCATTCATCAAAATAAGGTGGTGAGGACCAGACGGTCTGGCGAGAAATGGGCTGTTTGTTTGTTTAATCGATGTAGTTCTTAATCTGGAAAACTCTGAAAATGTAGGGGTTGTAGTAAGTTCCACCAGACATGATGCCTTTCAAAATCCTGTATGTAGAAAAAAGCAGTTCTTATGATCTTTAAGTAGCATGAGATGGGGTCTTAGATGCACAGATCAGTATGGACAGTAGATGGCACCACACCACTGTCAGAAAGATAAGTAGCTATTTTTGCTTACAAAATTTCTTATTTTATATTAGAATCCTTTTAAAGATGGAATCCTGATTTTTTTTTCCCACTCAAGATAGGAGTTTGATCTGATGTCTGATTTTGATGCATACAGAGGATTGATTTCAAGAACTGGCGCCAGAAGAATCTGCCTTTGAGTAATATTTACATTAAAATGGGATATTGGGCTTTGAAGGATACATGTGCTGTGCATGCATGAAGGTGCAGCCCTACAGCACCAAGCCATACCTGTCTCTCTTCAGTCATTTGATCTTATTGAGATGCTGAGGAAGTATTTGCATTAGCTTTTTCTACCTAGTGTCTATAGAAATGGGGCTAGTGCTTTCGTTTTACTGTGGCACAAATGTCTAATGCAGTCCAACTTTTTATTATACCTGGAAGTGGATAGTGGAGCCTGCTTGTGAGTGTTCAGACAGCTTTCTGAGTAAACATGTTCATTTCAGAATGTGCTTCATTAAACTAGGGAATAGGTTGGACTATTTATTTTAAGCACGGCTCTGAACATAGCATAAATTCCAGCTGAAGCATGAATGTCTTAGCCATTAGAGACTATGAAGTGAGTGTAGGTCAGACTGAGTACCACTCAAATGTTTTCTGTTTCTGTAGCAAAATGAGATTTTATTGCTAAAATCTGATTTCTCAGGTGAATGAACTGTGTAAAGAGAAAACTGACAGATTTCAGCCTTTTTCATATTGTCGTTGTTGTCATCATCTTGCTTCTCCTTGGTATTGAATTGTCTTTTTACAACTGATGTCTTTATTGTAGGATCAACTGTTACAATGCGCTCTATGCACAGGCTCCTTTTGGTGGCTTTAAAATGTCAGGCAATGGCAGAGAACTGTAAGTTTTGTTTAAATGTGGATGGTGAATGCAATAACAATTGTGACTGTGAAAATATTGTTGAATTTGCTTTTAAACTATCAGGCTTGCAGTATGCTGCACAGGGAGGTGCTAAGCCAGTACAGCATGGAGGTAAAGCACAGATGTGAGAACGTGTGCAGTGCCTTCAGGGGTACTTTCATCTGCTTTATAAGCTCTTAATAACTCCAGTTCAGTCAATTCCACTTGCAAGCATTTTTCCTTACTAGTTAGATTTTTTAGATCAAGGGAGAAGTATGGCACCTTGGCTGGGGACACTGGTATCCACCCCAAACCTCCTCCATCTTTAGACGGTGGTATGTGGGCCTCCCTTGACTGCTGTAGCATTGGTCCTAGTTGGACCTCTTCCCACCTCTGACTTTCTAATGCTGGAGCTAGAACAACAAGGAAAGATCTCCAAAATCATTCTACCTCCCACCTTCCAAGCTTGCTACTAAGTTACAGAAAGATCCTCTGTCCCTTTTCCCCAGCCTGACCTGTTGCAGCATGGCTACCAGGGATTCCAGCTCTAGTTAGTTACTAACACAGAAATTTTTAAACCAAGGTCACCTTATTAGTTAGAGGTAGAGCTGAGAAATTGACTTAAATCTTAATTGTCTTCTTGCATAGGAGAGAGGCAGGTTTTATTACACCATTCGGAAGACCCTTCAGAGGAATCTAATGCAACTCTTCTTTCATAAGCCAGATTTATTTCCAGGAACCATTTCCAGTAGCTGTTCTGGTCCATCTGCTGCTCTGAGACATTCAGATGCCTCACTGGCTAAGCACAGCAAATGAATGAATCCTCAAATGGGACACATATATTGAGACCTTATGGTTTACTTTGCTTGACTGCCTGGCTAGTTAAAGGATGTCAGGGGTTTATCCCTTGGGCAAGTCATGGGAATAGAGCCTGTTTCCACCAACCAAGACATGATGCAGCGGTGGGGTCTGTCATCAGTATGCATTTCTGGAGCAACTGTGTCCTCTTGATTATATGGTATCTTGTAGATGGAAGCTCACTTTCAGTGAAAAAGTAACTTAAATTGCTATCTAAGCACTGATAACTATGTTTACGTGGATGTTTCTTCTATGGGTTCTCACAGTAGTACTCAGTTTTCACTAGGCAGAGAGCCACAAATTGTTATCTTGTGGGTTACTGTGACCGGAAGCATTCCATGTTTCTTTTACAATAGGGTGCAGTTGTGTGTATTTATGTGCATGTACTTAGCAATTATTAGAAGTGGTGGGCCAAATTGATAGCTGGTGTAATTAGTTCAGATCTGGTTTTAATGGCCTGATGTCATCTATAGCAGCTGTTGATCAGTGGCTAAAATGCACTTGTGTAGAAATCTCTTATCTTAGAGAAGTACACATTAACATGCTACAGTTGTTTGTCCCTCTCCCTCCTCTCTCTTCCAGTGGTGAATATGCTTTGGCAGAATACACCGAAGTGAAAACAGTCACCATTAAACTCTCCCAGAAGAGTCCATGAAAACAGAAGGCCTAAAATGCTGACACTCTGAATGTGACACATGGGGGACGTGTTCAGAGCAAGGGGGAGGGGAGGGGTAGGGAGAAAATGGAAACACCTAACTTTATTCCTCTAGAAACACTGAATCTACTGGACTCCATTTTGTCAACTGGCTCTTCGAAAACTGATTTAACTGACCCTACTGGCAGCACAGCACACACTTGTACTGTACAAGTCCCTGGCTGTACATCTGTCTGCTCCCTGTGACTAAAATGCTGGTCAGTCACAGTGTTTGCAGGACATCTGCTTTCAAACTGTACCCATGAAGGACGTGGACATCACTGGCATGTTAGAGAGACTTCTGGTACCATTATCACGGACTGTTAAAACACCTTCAGAGGCATATAGGTTTCTCTTGGCATAAATGGACTTGAGTGGTAGGGTTAATACAACTTGACTGAAGTTGGCGGAGTTTGTGTGAAGATTGCAGCTGGAGTTTGGAATGGGAGTGCAAGCTTTCATGGGAGGATCTGTAAAGAAATTATCTTTGAAAGAGCTATCTTGGTCTCTCTAAAGATACATGCATTCTCCGTATTGGTGATATTCTAGCCCTGAATGAGATTCCTGGGAGTTTCCTAGAGGACTCCTTTGGGGCCAGTATTTCACCCAACAAAGCTAGACTTTAAAGTGTCCTTGGAACCTGATGTTTTGGTGTGCACACATTACACATGCTGCAAATGCAAGTTACTGACTTGCTAACCCTTCTGGCTCTGAACGAGTCACAATTATATCTCAAACCTTCACTATAGCACTTTTTTCAAGAGGATTTTGCACTGTACTTACCGTGATGACACCGAGTTGAATGCTAAGCATGTAGCATGGTAGATAACCCACAGAAAACATCCCACACCAGTCCTTCTGATCTGGGGGAGGGAGCAGAAGAGCTGCAAGAAGCTGTCCTGCTCTTTCTCTGTAACTTTCAGGCTTTGTGAACATCTCTTTATTTTTTGAGCCAGAGCTATTATTATGAGAGTAAAACTTATAAGCTCTTCTCACTGCTTCTTTACCCCGTATGAATGTAGCTTAACATAAATTTCTGGAAGTACAGTATGAAAAGGCAGGTGCTCCCAAGCACAGACTGAGTGCTAAAGATGTGGGTGTACAAACCAGTTACCATGGAATAAGCTATGGTTGGACTTAAATGTGTCAGCAGCTTTGCAGTAGTTGTCCTCCTGAGTGCTGCCATCTTATGGCAAGCACAGAGTAGCTGATCCTTCACTGAGAAATAAACTGCCTTGAATTGTCTCTTGCTTACAGTTGTATAAGCATGCACGTACATGAATAGCATCCATGGAGTGGCTGTCACACCAAGTTCATGCCTTAGTATCTCCTGCAGTAACTTCTTTGTATGCCCAGACATTACTCTGAGATTAATGACAAGCCACATGCTGTCTTCAGTTCCTGGGTTCACTACTTTCCCTCCTCCTGCTTCTGATTCTGTACCGGAGAACCACTGGCAAATGTATGGGAAGATCCATCCCTGCAGGAGCTCTAAGTATGCAGGTGTTAGTGGTGTCAGCTTGTTACGAAGTTCAGCTGATCTCGCTGGGATTGTCCTCTGAGACCAAACCGATAGAGGTTCCTTATGGCATATTGACAGATCCCCATACAGCACTGGTAAAGATTGCTGCCTGGAGTTTTCCAGATGTCAGGGCTTGAAGCAGAAATGCAGGTCTAACTTCTATTCTCTGATGCAAGCAAGGATTTAACCAGTACCTTCATTTGCTCAGAGATATACCCAGTCAACAAGTTCTGTTGCATGAGTGGACCTTTTTTTGGAGGAGGAAGGAAGGTGGGTGGCGATAAGTAAGGAAAAAGTTTGCATGAGCCTAAACTTCCTTATTAGTTCGTGAACGTTGAAATTGCACTTCAACACTGCTTAACTTCTTAAATTACATACCTCCAACAGTTGTGTATAACCAGGTGCCTGTCCTCCCATAGGTATGTGAGACAGGTAAATCTCCCCATCCAGTGAAGAAAATGTCCTCCCTTCCCCATGAAAGGCCAAATGGGAACATTGTAAATAAGTTTCTATTTTTATAAAACACTTAAGAGTGCAGACATCTTCTCAGACAAACATTTTACTTTTGCCTACTTGACAGTTTTCTAGGGCTGCAGTCAGACAGTAGGGAGGTAAGGCAAACAGTAAAAGGCTGGTTATCTTGATGTATCTCTGTATGAATTTTTTTATTAACAGTGGTTGAAACCGAAATCATCTGAAATTCTTAAAATCCTAGTATTCTGGCTTTATATGTATGAGATATATATTTCACCTCTTTTTTTCCCTTATCAAGTTTTTAAAAAGTCAGTGTATCTCTTATTGTATAAATCAGGGTTTGACTCTACACACTGAATTTTCTAAGTTATATAACACTAGACACTAACTTTAAAATAACCCCTTAGAGGGTATATATTCTTTCATTGCACAGTAAGGCTTTCATATGAAATACTACTTTTTTTTTTTAAAAGAACTATATTTATAAATTAGGATACAGTTAATCTAATGTATTTTTATAGCTAAAGGTACATGAAAATGCTATGTTTAAACCTCATGTATATATTTAGACTATGGGTATCTTTTTGTAATAGTTCTTGTTCCTAATAAATGTTTAACTTTGTGAAATGGTTTCTAAATGCTACTTATTGATATGACTCAGAAGGGAAGGGGGGGGCAGGAAACTTCTATTGACTTTACTCTTTTTAACAGAGGAGTAACTTGAATGCTTTTTTATTTACACTGTTTAGTGCTTTAAGATAATTCCACCCCCCCTAATGCATGTGTTAAAAACCCTTCCATCAGCAAGCAACTTCCACTTAACTCAATCCTCCTGTCACTGTTTTTTATTTCACTCCGAATTTGGCCCATTGTGTCAATAAAAGTAAACGCTGGAAAGGGTTACGGTTTCAAGCTTCCGAAACAAAATGGCCCTGTATTGCTGTAGTTACAGGAGGCTCTTCCTCAAACAGGGTTGTGTCTGTTTCCCTTGATTCAGTGACCCAGCGGTAGTCCCCAAGCAGAAACGTGCACTGGGCTCACAAGAGACAAGATATTTTCGAGGTACCTTTTCCCCATGGCAGAACTGAATGCAGAGTGCGTGTTTGCATGTGTGTATCTGGGGATTTAGTATCTCATCAGGGGATTGTGAAGGAATCTGAACTTGGATTCACTTCTGCAATCTGTGAAGAATAGCCTATTTTAAAAAAGTAAAGTGCCGAAGTGTGGTCAGTGCTCTACATATAAAAGCTGGAGCATGCGTCTCATAGCTTAGCCTTTAAGCAGTCACTTTTATAAGCTGTGCCATTTACAGTAAGCTGAGGGGGAAGGAGAGCAGAGCTGCAGCTGGTAGGGGCAAGCATAGCTTCTTCCAGTTCAAAGTTGGACAGATCCTTTTTGGCTTCTGAGGTGAGCCTCAAAATGGAGAATTTGAAGGGACCATGGACTTCAGATGGGCTTCCTGCCTTGGTCTGGCTGCTTCTTAAACCCCTTTGAGACACATGCATTATTAGTATGACTCTGCTAAATGTGTTCCTATTCCTGTCTTACTTATTTCCCTCATCTGCAATGTAGATAGAGCACAAGAACATACCAATACCATTGTCTTTTAACTCTCTTCCCATTCAATACACGTGAGAAATACTTGTCATCTCCCTACACAGGCCAAGCCGAACTCCTTGAATTTTCCACTTGCTAGCAGCATCACTCAGAAGCTTTTAGACTTTAGAAGGGGGAAGGCTGGAGATACAAAAGAATTACTGTGAGTGACAATCAATGGAGACATAAGCCGGGAACAGTAGGATGAGATCTGGGGGGAAAAAAAAGAAAAAAAATTAGCTTGAATGTGTAGAGCAATTCTTGCTAGGGGAAGTTAGAGTCTCTATCAAAATAAAGGAAAAAAAGTTGGTTTAGCGGGTTTTCGAACAATTGTGCTACAAAAGCTGTAAGAAAGGTCTGGGTAAGAGCCAGGCTGTGAGGCATCAAAGACAGCAGGCTGGGTAAGAGATGGAAAGGGTGCTAAAAACAGGTAACACTACTATGGCTGCAGCTAAAACCAGATTAATGGGGACCTGAACACAGGCAAAAGCACCAGTGAAGATCCATCCTCTCTGTGTCTCCATAATCACATCAAAGGAACACCCTAGGCAAATCTCAGACTGCAGCAGCCATTCAGTAAATGGATACGGCTTTTTCCATCCTCAAGCAATCATCAGAGACCCATTTCTTGGTATGGACCAGGGGAGAAAAAAACCCTCTGTAATTTGCAGAATCATTATGCATAACAAAGCAAAAGGCATGCAGAAGTGTTTTTTTCTTAGTAGGTCCAATGGGTGGGGAAAATAAAGCAGTACCAGGCTTCTGAGAGGTTCCTGGTACCTGGAGATGAATGGGTTTGTGATGGGAAAAAGACGTGCGCAACACCAACGTGCCAGGGGGAGTGCGGCATGTCTAACACCTTCAGAAGAAAGGGGGCAATCTCGCTTTGCTTTTCCAAAGAGGAGCAAACTCACGCTGCCATCCGGGGAAGGAGCAACTTTCAAAGAAAGAAATCTCGCATCAACCTCGTTATCGGTAAGGCCAGGCCTCTGTCGAGAAGCAATGCCAAGAGGAGATGGGTGGCAGTGCTACGGTACATCAGTGCCTGCCTGGTGCCTGCACCTGGGGAGCTACATGGCAGCTGGTTGAGAGGCCGAGGCCATCCAGACAACCCGCTGTGGCTGAGAGCCCCCACAACTCCCACAGTCTGTTTTTTCCTTAAAAAAAAGCAAAGCCAAAGAGCGTAGGCCCACGTAGGGACTGCCTGGGGAGCAGGTGGACACCAGTCACTCATGAGTGAGTGGGTCCTGCCTGGGGAAGGAGCCCAGCAGAGGGGCTGCCCTGTGCCCTTTGTCACGGTCTCCCTCCACGTCCCCCTCAGTGGGACGGGCTCCATGCCCAGGGCACGGTGGCGGGCAGTGGGAGAGGTCTGCCCTCGGGAGGAAGGCGAGGGGCCGTGCGAGGCCTGCGGCCCACGGCCTGTCACCCTCAGCCGCCCCCGGCACGGCGCAGCGCCCCCCCCCGTGGCCAGGGCCGGCCGGGGCCCCGCCAAGCGCCGGGCGGGCCCTGAGCGGGCCGGCGGGCCCGGTGGCGGAGGAGGCGCCGCGCCGCTGCCCCGCTCCTTTTCCTTCCTCCCTGCCTCCGCCTCCCGCGCCGCAGAGCGAGGCGGGCGGGCGGCCGGCGCCGGAGGAGGAGGAGGCGGAGGCGGCAGCGGCGCGGCGGCAGGGACCCCGCCAGCCCCCGGGACGCAGGAGGTACCGTGGCTTTGCTGCCGCTTCGGCCTGGCCGCCCCGCGGGCACCTGTCCCGCCCTGAGGGGAGGCGGCGTGGTGGGGGGCTGCTGGGGCACGTCGGGGCTTTTCATGTGGAGAAAGGCGGGGTGGAAAGAAAGCTTTTCTTTAAAAAATAAAAGTTCGGAGGGAACTTTGTGGGGCAGCGGGCGCAGGGCGGCGGCGCTGCCTTCCTTTCCCCGGCACGGGCAGGCGGGAGAGCGGCTGCCCCGGCCCGGCGGCCCCGGCCCGGCGGGGAGAGGAAACACTCGAGACTCGCCCTAAGGAAAAACTCGGTTTTGTGTAAGCGGGGCCGCGGACTGGGCTGGGAGCGGTTCCCTCCGGACTCCCCTGCCCCGCCCCTGGCTGGGGGTGGCTCCCCCGGCCCTGGCGGGGGCCCTAGCGCGGCCCTCAGCCCCTTGGCTGAGCTGACAGACAAGCGGCCACCGAAAAGTGACTAGAAAGGCTTAGGAGGCAGCCGAATCGGGGTGTAATGCCTTATTTCTCTTCAGCCGGCGGCTTTGGTCTGGGGAGAAAGGGGCTGGTTTAGCCGCTTTCTGTGCAGAGCTCACCAAAGGACGAAGGATGCCCGTCCCGCCGAGCTGGGGTGTCCCCAGGCGGGCACCGGGCAGGCCGTGCCGGTTCCAGGTCTGGCTTCACCCTGCCTTGTGTGATGGCAGGGAGATGAGCCCGCAGTGCGTTTCCATCCCGATGGTGTCGTGGGCCTCTCTAGATTTGTGGTGATACCTATCACAGTGCCCAGCCCCAGATGGGCTTCTCGGAAACGGTAGGTGATTTGAGCAAAGAACTAAAGTTTTGGCAGGTTTCTTGTGAATCAGGAAGCGATCTCAGGCAAACCGTGGTGTTTCTGGGTGCCTTGCTGCATTTAGGCACAATGCTCAGGGTGAGACTGGATGGTCTGGCAAAGTGGAGAGGAGGTGCTAGGGACGGTACAGGCACAGTCGGAGGTGCTAAGAATGGTACAGGCATGGTCGGAGATGCTGGGACACTGACAGCTGGCAGCAGCAGGTCTCAGGAGAGAAACTGGGAATATGTGAAACGGGATGTAAATCAGCATTCAGGTGCATTCTGCATGGTCCTCCTCCTGAATGAGATTCTGCAGAGCCCATAGGATCCCTCTCCCTAAATCAAATTAAAACGCGGTGTTTGCACGTGTTACAGTTGAGTGTATCTTTCTTAAGGTAAAAACACTGTAGGGTTTTTTTAATTATGTACACAAAGGTCCTGAAATATGGAAATACTGCTTACATGGGTGCTGTGTGGCAGTAATACACATGGCTATAGCGTTTAGTGTCCTACTTGCATTTAAAGGGGACTGATAATCAAAAACCACACTATTATTTTTCCTGAAAGTTTTTTCCTTTCACTATATATGAGGAAAGTTTCCGCCTGGGGAATAAGCTGAGTAGAAAGCTAAAAATCAGGAGTGGGATGGTTTTCAAGCCTCACTGGTCCACACTGACCCCCATTCAATATTTCTTGTACAGTTGCTGTGAGTGCACATGGTGTGCCCCAGTCATACAGCAAGGAAATGCTTCAGAAACCAGCATCTGCTAAAAAGAGCTAGTCTGTTGGTCTTTGCATGGGGAAGTATTCTTACGGTAGCTGCTCAGTGCTTTTATAGTGAGGGTGCAGGGGAGGCAGCTGCTGGAAGCATCACATCCCCTCCATTTTCAGAGTTAACAACCTGGACAGCTTTTGGGAGGTGTGAGAGCCTCCCTGACACCTCTGTCTGTGGTATCGCACCCACAACGTGGCAGAGATGTGGGGTCCCAGCGCAGCAGCCGTGCCTGCCAGTGCGGCCAAGGGAAGCTCGGCTCAGGAGCCAAGCTGACTCCGGTGGGAACTTGGCACATTCCAGGGCAGAATCCGGTCCTCCACCACCATGGCCCAGTTCAGCAGTTCGTGGGCTGGATCTGGGCTTAGGGACCACCTCCATCTCAGCCTCTTGCAGCAGCCCACAGTCTCCCCTCGTGTGGGTTAAAGCTGCCAAATTCAGCCTCTTACATGTGCCCAACTGCTGCTGCATTGGGGTGTGAGAGCTGCCAGGGCCTGACCTGAGAGGTGAGCTGCTGCTGCAGTGTGTGATGTGGAGGGAGGGATGGATGCTTGGCAGCTCAGGCATCTGCATCCATCTGGAGTTGTAGCCATCCTGCTGCAAAGGAGGTGTTCAGCTGTCGCGTGTGTGTGAAAGTGCCCTCATGTAGCCTGGCCCAGGTCTCTCGGTCCCTATCATTATTTGCCATATGGCACCCAAATTATTTTTTCCACCTCTGAAAAACTCCAAAGAACCAAACCGCAGTCTGTGGCAGCACCCAGCACCCAGATTGCAGGGCGCAGGGGCGTACACAGTGCTTGAGGTGTGAGTTTTGATTCCTGCTGTCAGGCACCACAAAGTAAGGGTCATCAGAAGCTGAGTTTTGCTCTAAGTGCACCTAAAACTCAAATATTTGCGTAGAAACAACTGATGTAGCATGCAGTGATTTTTAACGTTGTCGGCAGGTGGTTAAAACCCTATGTAACGAGGGAGGAGCAGAAAGCTTCCTGGAGAGTGGTGACAGATCAGTGTATTTTTATATTCTCCTTGGTCTTTGATCCCAACTCAGGAAGCCAGCCAGCTCTGCTCAGGGAGAGTTAGGGATATTCTTGGGTCTTGCTGGCCAAAGTGGGAGGTGGGTTACATGCTTTGCCCAATTAGAGCCTCCAATCAAAACTTCAGCATCACACACCAGACATGAGAAAAAACTAGTAAGAGTCAAAGGTGAGGGGCACCATGTTACCTCTGAGGGGTGTTTACTGACTGAAACTGAAAGCAGAGAATGAAGGAGCACTGATACTGGTTGGGCACACACTGCAAATTCACCCATAGTTTTAACCTCTGTGGAAGATGTATTAAAAGAAAGAAAATTACAGGTGTGCAGCTTTGAAGAGGTACAGAGTTGGAAATGCCTTGGGAGACTGAGCTGTGCAGTTTTCTGCCAGCTATTATGCAAGACAGTTCAGAAGAAGCCAACCTTTAAGAGCTACTAAGGGCCTGATTTGCTTCCCTGAACATGTTTGAAGAAGCCTGACGCTTCTAGGGTAGTAGAGTTCTCTAAAAGGACTGAGCAAAGGGGAAAGAAGCTGGTGTGTTTCTCTTAGCTCTCTTTTCTTTTCTACAGAGGATTGTCTCAGTAACCACATCAGTATTTTTCAGTTTCTCACAGTGGAGTCTTATAAAAGCCACAGTCTTCTTTGTGGATGGGAAAGGTTTTGAGGTTGCATTTAGGATTTTTCCAGCTGCACTGCATGGTTTCAATGCTCTGCCTTTACACTAGCTGGTGGAGAATCTGAAACTGCAGCTGTGACCCTTGCCCACCCCCCACACCCTCTGCCCAAAGACTGAGAAGCTTTGGCAGAGAAAAATTGGGAACATTATCTTTCTATAGTGGAGACATTGTTAGTATCCTCCATTAATTCACGTTATGCTCTTAAAAAAGCTATTGTGAAAATAATTGTATTTATGGGATGATCAGTGCATTTCTGCAAAGTAATATTTAGACAGCTATGTTAGAGTGCAGAGGAATAAGCATCTTGCAATTTCTATACTAGAATGTTTAATTTGTTTTGCTGTTTATTTTTAAACAGAGTAAATGATGTTTCTTCGGGATGGTGCTTACTAGCAGTCGCTCTACTCCTGCATTTACTTGACGGAGATCATTCAGCTTTGACAACAGTATTCAATTTTAAGTGCTGCAGAAGGTTTGTCTGTTGGATCTTCACAACTGTGACCCAGAATGTACTGGTGTGTGGGAACTGAGGAATCCGCTATTTGCAGAGAGAGCAACATGGATCCGCAAAATGGTAAATAGGAGGATTTCTTTTCTTTCCTGTTCAGATTGGGAGCGAAAGGTTTTAAGAGAACTCAGCAGCCAACTGCCACTGAGTTTCAATGAAATTTTAAATATATGAAAGATCTTTGAGTGATTTGAGCCCTAATCTTTGAAAATTTACAGTATAGAACAAGAATTTTACTTCCAAGAAGAATGATATTGAACTACTCAGGTGATAAGAATAGCATTTCTCTGAAGACCAATTTTCTCCAAAGGCCTACGGAATTAGTCAATATATGTATCACGTCTCACCAGTTCCTAAATATGTTTTATAAGATCTGTGCTTTTTCAGCGTGTGAATGCAAATATGTTCCCAGCCACTGATGCAGTGTGTATTCAGGGTATGAAAGCTGCTAAAATCAGAGCATCGTTTCTCAGGCTGAATAGATATTAACCTGCTCCAGTTTTACTGTCAGCTTTGATTCAGTGGCTTGCAGTGATTTATTGTTGAGCTAGATTAGAAGGTCTGCGTTTATGTAATGTAATAAATACAAAGGTGGAAGTTTCTCTTTCAGAAGGGACATATGCTTCAGGTTGCTTCCTGTTAATTTTTTTTCCAAACATCCAAATTATTTTTGGATGATTTTTATTGCTGAAACCTAAAGCTCCTAGGCACTGCTGCATTTCTCTGAGTCAAAACCCAGTTATATTTCTGCATCAAGAAATAGCCTTCTGGTTATTGTATAACGGTATTCCCCCCTTGCAACAAGCAGTTCATTAGGAGGCAGCATCTGCGTTTTAAGTGTGGGATGAAGGTGTGTTTGACGCTTTGTAGTGAGTAAGCAGGCTTCAGTAGAAGCTAATGTTTTTGCAGCCTTATTTTGGATTTTATCAGCAACTATGAAGCAAAACCTGATAGTTTATTCAGAGGCCGCCTTATCTCGTTTGAAGACGTTTCTCACCAGCGTCACAGGGAGCTCTGGGAACTCTTTCCTTTCTCTGTATGTATTCTGCTTATTCTGTGATACTGATTTTTCTGTTTGCTTTTGCTTTTGTTAATTAGAATTGTATCTTCCTATAATAATCAGGAGCATTTGGTTATTGAATGTTCTTTAAATTCTTAAATTCTATCTTCTCAGTTTTTCTCTGGAAGAAATTATCACCACTTGAATACTAAGCTATAAACCATGAGAAGAATTTTAATCTGCGCTAGTGATTCCCAAGTGTTAAGAATTGCTAAATTTTTGTTCTGCAATAGTGATTTGACAAGTTTTTCTCACTGTTTAAGGATACAGTAAATAAACAAATTAGTTTATGAGTGAATAAGGAAGTGAAAAGTGAAAAAGGTTTATTTTCTACATTGTGAGTTCAGTTTTTCTTCTGAGAACTTTATTGCATGTTTCTATTATGTAAATATATTCAGTTAAACTGGTTAACTGGAAGCATACAAATCTTAGTGGTATAACTCTTCTATATTTACATGTCTGGGTTATTTTGTTTGATAAACAGTGTTGGAAGACTGGCAAAGGGATCCTAGGAAAGCTTAAGATCCAGGACTGCCCTGGTGGATTTGCTCTTTATAAGCATACTGTACATATTTAAACTCATTTTTATTTCGGGATTGTTTGAGTCCTGCCAAGAATAATTGTCATTAGCTAGCTGGTCCACTCCCTAAGTTAGCTGGTCCTTGTTCTGCATTTGGATCCTGTTACACAGCTTGAACGCAGCAACGCGGTGACTCATTCAGCCTCCACATTTGAACCTATTGTTTACGCTCATTTATTAACAATCTAGATGCAGCCTCCTGCTTCCATTCAATGGGAACCACTGGGAAGTGAAGTGAGATCACAGATAATTTCTTTAATGCCAGTGACCTCATTAGTGCTCACAAAGCTTGAAGTATTTTTTCCGGGCAGGAAGGACAGGTGTGTGGATGTGAGGGGTTTAACAAACAGCATGGTGGTGCTTGTGGCTCTGTGACGGGTCAGTTGGATCAGCATGGTGTTACGGCCAGCACAGTGCTGGAGGCACCTTCCATTGGGTACCATGTGCACCTGGTGCCTTGATCATTTGAAATCCTTAAGATTTTTAGGGCTTTTTATTCCTGACAGCTATACATTTGGCTAGGTCTTCATGTGGAGAATAGGTTCACAGCATCATTGACTCTAGTTAGCAAATGTAACATGATGCAAGGGCTCACCTTACTGCCTGTGTCTCCTCTGCTATTCCTCTTGGCTGTGGCAGTGATCTTGCCTGTATCCCAGCAGGATGCCCACTTACCCTGAGAGCAGGCGAGCTATGTTTCAGAACTGGACCCTGTCTACCTTCTGGGGATGGTGCTGGGCTTGACTCAATGATGCCAGTGAGCACCTCCTGGTCCACAGAGAGGATTTGTCACTGGAGTGCAGAATAATGCTCCATTTTGGGTGCAGTCAGCATCTCCCTTGCCTCTTCAAACCCTGCTTCCCCTCTCCTAGATTTATTCATCTTGTCCTAATTAAAAGAAAGAAAGCGAGCAGAGTTACGGGGGTGGCTGCAGTCTCTCATGAAGCACGGGTTTTGTTTTTTTTTAAACTTGGTTAAAGAGCTCTACATAATATAATGGAAGTGACATAATATAAATCTTGTAGGAAATACAATGGAAGCCCAAAGATATTACTGTATGAATGCCTAGAACCGAAGAGAGATTCATCTCCTTTCTATGGGCTGGTTAGTTTCTTTGAATCTTATGCAATTTTACAGCTACGATTTAATGAGTTTCTAGGAGATACTTCAGCAAAGATGTAGAAAAGCAATCGTTGTCTACTGAAATGTAAGGGTACTTTTGTTAAAGAGCTTATCGCTGTCTTATTGAGAATTTTATTCAAAGTCACAGAGCGTTCATATGCCATTTGTGTGTGTCTTGGAGGTGGAATTGGATTATCTTTCAAACATGCCATAGGGTGTCTCTTCTGTCCTGCTAAATCAAGAAATAAGCATTGTAAAGGGGTGTTATGTTGTAATGTATATAATGTTACATAATTAGGGACAATGATGCCAGGGATAATTGTTTGAAATTTTATAGTAGCTTTACAGATATTAACTAAATGAACCTTCACAACTTCTTTTGAGGCAAATCTGTTGTAAACTGGTGACTTTCAACAGGGAAGCACAGATAGACATGTGCAGTGTGCCTGGAAAAGAGACCTAACTATTAAAATGAGGGAGCAAACAAGTAACCAGAATATAATGACCTGAGCTGGCATTTGGAGTAGACCAGAGGCTCTTAAAGCTGTGCTTCAGAAGTGCCGTGGTGACCCTGCAGCTCACAGGACTTTATATTTTATCAGAAAGAAGCTACCCATGATGGTAGTGACCTTTGCAACCCTGTCTGGGCCGTGGCTTAGCTCAGTACTGACTCAGAGGGAAAGCTGCTGCCTGCACCACCACTTCCTGAACCGTAGAAGTCTCCAGTGCAAGTAAGAGGACCTTAACTGGAAGAGCTGAAGAGTCATTTTAACAAGAGGGACTGCTCAGGAGCTAGTGCAATTTTATATGGAAAGTTTCGCAACAGATTGAATGGTGACAGTCTGAGATCAAATGAAATGGCTAATTCTCCTGGGACATCGCTTTGTGCATCCAGCGTCACTCCCCTGTTTGCATGAGGGCAGGACATTTGCAAATGTGGCCGAGGCCTTCGTCATAGGGTGGCGCTTTGAGGAGGTGACGGGACTGTAGGTGCAGGGATGGAAACTTTGGCAAACTCTGCACTTGCTCTCTGTTTTGTACTTACTGGATAACCCGAGCCTTCCAGGCTGTCAGTCTGGCAGTGTGAAATCCACTTAAAAAGTAAAAGTCTACAGGAAGAACCTGACTTCTTTATAGCAATAAAAACAGACAGAGCTCACCTGCTCATGGGTGTGCATGTACATGGCCTCCAGATGAGATCTTTGCTGTCGTTTCCTCATAGTTCTGCACAGTTGATTTTGTTGCCTTAAATGTGAAGGGCAGGAACTTGCATTTGGTAGTGTGAATATCTTTGCTTATAAATCTTTCCTGCTGAATAGAGGAGGAAGGGAAAATCAGTGTTGGCAGCACCACTGATACCACTTTGTTCCTCGTGAACTCACCATGTAAACCCTAAAATCTTTACATCAGCTGTGCGCGTGGGGCTAGGGCCAGCAGCTAGGTCTTGGGGCACGTTGATTTAGTCCCTTCTGTGACCTGTTGTGCTGTATAACAGGGAAAAAGTACTCTCACCCTCTGTCCTGCTTTTTCCATCCACACATTACCCTGTAGTAACATTACCCTGAGTCTGCTGTGACAGCGTGGCAGTGAGAAGGACAAGGAGAGCATCTGGGAGGTGATCTGAGCGCACAGAGCACTAGAGACCTGCAAAGTGTGTTGGTTGCTTGAAGTTCTGTATACTCAGACTAAATGAACCTTGAAAGTTTTCTGTTTTTCTTCCTGCTCATTAAGCTGCGAGTTAATTTGAGTTCAAACAGCAAATTGAAAGTATTCCTACAAGCAAAAAAAACCCCCAGGTATCTTATGTGAGTTAGTCTTACTGCATAATGCCCTGCAGAAGGAGAAGTAGGAAATGCTAGGCAGGAATAGGAAGTACACTAGTAAAGCAGTAATAGGCTTGTATTTTTAAACATATTTAAATACCTACCTCATACAGAAGTGGTGCAATCTCACATGGGGCCAAAAGCTAATGTGGAAGGCTGGTCTGCAACAAAAATGCATGTGGTTAAGCCTGCTCTCCTGTACAGACTGTAGCAGAGCCGCATGTTGCACCATCTCACAGAACCGAGCCTGGATTTCCAAAAAGAGCAGTGAATACTGGGGCATTTATGATTAGGTGCCTAATTTAAGACACTCTGAACTGATTTTCAGAGTCTGGATACTAAGCACTGCTCTTCAGACATACACTTAGAAGATGTCCCTTGTATTTTGAAACAGAGGCATTTGCCTTTGAAAACATCTTCTAGTCCGTGTGGGAAGTAGGAGTTTGGCTTGTGGGTACTGTGTCCTTCTGGAGTCAAGAAGGTATAAAGGAGCACTTAGGTCTTAGTAGTGGCAGGACCAGCTTTTTCCCGATAAATACCATCAAAGCCAGTGTGCTCTTGAACTTGAGGGCTGTAGCAAGGAGGGCAGAGCTGCTGGGAGTGCCAGCGGTGCAGTGCAGACCTTGGGTAGCTAATTGAGCAGAGAGTCCAACCTGAGAGCCAGTTTGATTTACAGACAGTAGTAAAACATTGATCTTTATCTGAGCTGTATCTGGCATTATCTGCTTAACCTTTCAGTTAAAATGTGTTTGTGGTGTATTACATTAAAATGTAACTTACGACAGCTCTATCAAGAAGCCTAGAAAAAAACAAAGATAAGGTGATAAGGTGGTACAGAAAATCCTTTGCCCTTAGAACCTGTACACAGGGACTCCTTAACAACGTTACTAATGTGTGATTATAAGGTAGCTCTCAGGTGAGGGTTGACACTGTGGTGACAGAACCGTTGTCCTCCGTTTCAGTGGGAAAAAGCAACTCAGTCTTTACCAGGTCTGTAATTGATTTATTGTTTTGTCAGTGATGTTGCAGGCGATTTTATACTTGCATTAAAGAAAGTGCTATGAATTTTTTTTTTTTATCATCTCCAAAGCCTATGGGAGCCTTATCCAAAACCAGTTAAAGTCTTTGCACTGACATAACAGGCTTGGGATCAGATCTTCAGGGATCCTTACAGCATTAAGTCTGCGGTTTGTTTGTTTTTCATTTCTCTGATCGATAAAGGGGCTGCCAGAGCTTCTGCTTGGCAGAAGGCAGCTAACTGGGAGGAAATGTTTGCGTTGCAGATGAGGGTGTCGGGGATAGATTTTATACCATACAGTTCCCAGTCTGCTGTATAGGTGAAGTCTGTCTCTTAATAGGTTCTGTTTCAGATTGTACATCAAGTTAGGCTGATATTTAATTCCTTTCCTTAATCCAAGTCTGTGTGCTCATTAGTGGGTCAGCAATTGCTTATTTGCATGATTATGTGTCACCACAGCAGCAGTCCTTTTATGTAAGCTGCTGATAGTTTCACAACAGAAGTGTGTCCATGCTTTCAATTTGTGCCTTGCTCTTACTTAGGGGGAGGACTTATAAAAGAAGTCTTTTAAGTATTAGGGAAGGCCCTCAACCTTCAAAAAAGCAGGCAGAGGTGTTCTGGTGCTTGGCAGTTTCTGGTTTAAAAGAAAAAAGTGTGCTTTCGGAATTTACAAACTGCCCTTAAAACATGTACAGCTACATGAAGGCAAACTTGGTGAGTCTGATCATGAATCTGAAATGGAGTCAGCAAGGACATATTCAGACCATGTTAAAATATAACAGTTGAAAAAGATTCCCATTGAACGGTAGTGAAGTTGCTATAGTAAAATCTTCGGGGTTATGCTGCAGTTTTTGCAAATACAGTATCCCTCCCAGTATGATATTTAGCCACCCTGTGTGTGTTGGGAGAGAGGGTGAAACCCAGTGATGTCTTTGTAGATTGTGTATTTTTTGCAGGGACATGTGTACCTGCTGGTGAAGGTGCCTAGACAGCCTTTCCTAGCCTGAGCTCTCCTGGTATGGGTACTTGGAGTTGTGGGATGTGTTGCTCCGGACAGGCTGGCAGGACTTGGGGCCTGCCACGGAGCTGCAGAGCTGGGGGAAATCTGGTGCAGGTCCTGTCTTTTTTGGCTCACCCTCTCCAGCTGGGGAGGGCGGCAGATCTGTGGTGAGCTTCAGGAACTTCTCGGTCACAAAGACAAGCCCCATGTTGTGTCACCCAAGGGTGAGGGAAAGGGTCAGTCTGCTACAGGAAGGGCACGAGGAAGGTGAAGGGTGAAAGGAGCAGGGACCTGGGGTTAGGAGCTGGAGGAGCAGCTTAATTTCATTTCTAATAGTCAATATGTGGCTCCCAAACATAAAGGTTGGCATTTTGGATACTGCTGGAGGAAGCTCAGTCCCAGGCTGTCCACAACTCCTTTTCTGTGCATAGTTGAAAATCATGGAAAACTAGCGAACCAAAGCAGTGATTCAAACAAGAAGTCTGGATAAATTTAGCTCAAATATTCTTGGTATGTTTGTGGTCGCTGTGGAAGTTACATCACTGCTTGTTTTAATGATCAGAATATCGCTTGGAAAGCTGGCATGGCTACCCGAGAAGAGCTCAAAATGAAATCTATTAAAAGCATGCATGTCTTTGGAATTGCTTCACCTGCAGTTAGTTGGTTTTGGGGTTATTTGTTTTATTCCCATCTTGGTTAAGGAGTATTTTGACTAGAGGTTATTGCTGCTTAATTGAAAAGCCACAAGGTTTAGAACTGATACACTCTGCAGTGTGATTATCTACTTTGTATAAAAATTCTGTCTGGGGAGTAAGATTCAAAAAGAGTGCTGGTAATTGCTGAATACAAGACCTCCTCCAGAATCTGCCTGCATCTCTTTCTGTCTTGCACATCAAAGAGCCTTTGAAAATGCTTTTATTTTTACATCAAACAGGAGCATTCTTTTTTTTTTTTTTTTGTAACACTAATGGGCAAGATCCCTTTTCAGATCTCAAATGTAGCTTCAAAAAAAAGTCTAGCTCCTTAAGTGGGCTTATCATGGTCACAATTCTCCGATGTTTTGCACCTTGGACCTTTCACACGATAGCAGGGTGGAAATAAAGGCTATCGAATCAAAGTCATTTGCATGGATTGGACCAGGTTCTCAGATGCAATGGATCAGAGTTCATCATAGGTTGTTGGGAAGGGGGTGAAACGTGCCTCGCCTAATTTTGCCATCTCTACCTTGGAGCAGCCATCTAAAAATGCTGTGGGCTGAAGCAGGTTCACAGCATGTACCTTCCTTTGAACATAGCATCCTCCCAGGCAGAGTCCTTGTCCTCCCTCCACTGAAATGAATGCTGATATTCCCAGACATCGGGAAGACAAAAGGGAAGTATGTCCTCATTCCCCCTCTCTGCAAATGCAGGCACTTCTGCCGCTGGTAGGCTTTGTCACAAGTGAGGGAAGGTTTTATTTTTTCTTTTTGGTAGCCCCCGTTAAAGCTTTGGCAGCACATCACTACACAGCCTGATTCAGGACCAGCACTGTCTTGGCCAACAGCAGAGGTCTTTTCATCATGCTTTCTCTTCTGCGCCAGACACAGCTGTTAAGGTTATCTTCTGTCTGGGATATGCTGTCCTGGAAACCGGCATCTTGGAGGATCTGCTCCTGCTCTCATGGAAGCTGGTGGAGTTCAGTAGAAGCTGGAGTGGAGCCTTGCTTTCTCCACTGTTTTGGTTTTTTTTCTTTTCCAGACTATCATATTCATCTCTTTCCTCTGATGCTCTTCCCGGCTTTGCACTTCCCTTGGCTCTGCTGTTGCCAAATTGCCCATTCAACTCTCTTGATGCCAACCATATCCAATGATTGCATTTCCTTTTCCTCTGCATGCAACACTTTTACCTAAAACTAATCTAGAGTTGTTGTTGTGTTGGTGATAAACAAGAAGTGAGGATAGCAAAGAGTAAGGTATTTTATTAGGCTAGCAGACACAGTTAACGAAGCACATTGAACTGTGTCTAACAAGTACTAAGCTTGGATTTTGCTGCATGGGGTGTTTACCCCCTCAAATGTCTTGAAAGGCTTCTTCCCTTAGATGTGTCTGCTTTCTCCTAGATCTGTCAGTTTGTTTAATAAAAGGTATTTTCCCTTTCTACAAACTTCCCTCAAAGTAGCCTCTGAAACAGTTGTTGTATCAAGTGTTACAACTGTTAGTGCTTGGTAGCTGGGTTAACTTCTGCATGTGCATAACGTGGGAACACCGGCCGTAGGACTGGAAGGAGTGCGTGGGTCAGTGTCCTGGTTTCACACTCCTAAACCTTATGCAAGACCTGTTTTAAGCAAGTTGACTTGTCTGTTGCTTCTGCTTTTTTCAAGACGACTATTCCAAAGCCTCATTTCTCCAATGTTTTAAAGTTTCTTCTAATTGGCAGCCAAAATGTATTCATACACTGTACATAAATAGCTCTTCTCCTTCCCTGGTGTCTCCCTCTGGATGTATTTATAGACAGTACTCCCATCCCTGTCCAGCCTTCATTTTTCTAGACTCAACAAGCCAAGCTCTTTTCATCTGTAGTCTTGTAATTAGAGTGTCCATTTCTTCAATTCATCTTCTCCACCTCTTCCAGACTGCCTTAATCTTCCTTGAACATGACAAACTGGAGTTGTGCAAGGTATTTTACGTATCTTTTTAAAGTTGCTTTTCCTTTTTTCCTCCTGTCTGGACAGCCTTTCCGAAATCTTGATATGTCCAAGTTCTGTAAGAAACCTGCTGTGCTCCTTGGGGAAGGGAGGAGGGACACTGGTGGCCATGCAGGTGACAGCAGATACCCAGGACCCCTGCCATGTGATGGAGGGATGGAGAACTGGGCTTGCTGCTGTGGCCCAAGGGGACCTGATGGAGCAGCTATGAGCTTCATCCTACCACTTTCATCAGCTTTCTCTGAAAGCCCTGCTGGGGCTTGTCTTTCCCGGTAGTATCCATGGAGTTTCATGGGGCTGGAGAGACAGATGTTGGCTGCTTCTGTTCTATTATTTTTGACCAGCAGTTGGGTTGGAGAGTTGTAAATAGGTTTTTGGTTTAGAAGGGTGTTTACCTCTGTTATTAAAGTGAAACATAAGCTTAGGAGCTGCTTTTCTCAAGTCAGACAGCTGTGGAATTGCTGGATGTGTCTTTGGCGGAGACAGTAGAGGACTCGGACTCAGAAGAGACCTGAGCAGAGACCTTGGGCCCGTCCTCCTCTCAAACACACACAGGGAGTCCCTCCCTAAACTCTTCCAGATGTAGCCTCTCACAGCTGGGGCTAAAAGCATTTGCTTCTTTCTAAAGATAGCTTTAAATATATGTCTAAGGAGGATGTAACAGAAGGGGGCTGGCCATGACTTGGTGCTTCCCCAATGTCAATAATTAATGACTTTTTTTTTTGAAGAATGTTGAGCAAATTATTTCTTTGAAAGAGATAAAACATTGATGCATGGAATTTTTTCCCTTCTGATGAAAGCTTAAACACTAGGGGGGAAAAAAAGTTTCAAAAGAAACCAAAGTTAGCCATGAAATTTTATTTTATGAAGTTTCAAATGAAATCAAATCTTGGTTTGGTTTCATGGCTATAATATTTGATTCAGTTGGACAAGAATGGTCTCACTAGAGACACCTTTCATCATTTAATAATCCTCTCTTTCCAGCTATGCCTGGAAACGAACACAAAGAAAATCCAAAAGTGTAGTCATACTTCTGTGTGCTTAATGTATATCTTCCAATTTAAAATTTGGAAAGCAAGAGTGGCATAGCTGGCCTTGCATGCAAAAGCATATTTCTGAATGATTCAAGCTGTAGGTTTGGAACCAAATCACTGAGGCCAAAGGACAAAAATAGAAACTTTCACTTAGAGCTGAGTCATTTGTATTTTCAAGACAGCAATTGGCTCTCTGGCCCTTTGGAGCTCTCTTGGCTCCCTCAATCTCTTTCCCTTGAGGGTGGAAATTAACATCATCAGTGTTCTCTGTGGTCTTTGCTGATCCTTTGCACCCCAAAAAGGGCAGCATGTGAGGGATGCGGGGCATCCCCTATCACTGCAAGAGCCAGCCTTTGCCCTGTGCTTGCCAGAGGTCATCCCCATCCCTTTCCTTCCTTGCCCAAAGGCTAGTAGTGTGTCTACCAGGGACGATGGTGCCTTCACGAGACAATCTGACCACTGAGAGATGTGCTGTGGCCACTGATGCTCTGAATGCTCTTACAGATTGAAAGGGTGAACGTGTGCACGTGAAGCTGCTTAGGCCTGACACTTGTACTCAGGGGAGAGAGTAAAACCATCACTGTCATCAACAACAGCCCAGTTTGTCGTCCTAGTAAGCTGGGGATGGCAGGATTAGCAAAGGGCTGCCTGCTTGTGTTTGGTACCCAGCTGCTTGGTGAAAAGTCAGAAGGAGAAGAGAGAGGAGGAGGAGGAGGAGGCAGCAGCCCCGTGTTTGCTGTCAGCTGCTGCCATTCGTTTGGGATGTGGAGGTTGTCTTGGTGTTGCCTGTTGCCGCTAAGGAAGCTTTATAAACAGAGAGGGTGAAACAAGAGGTGGAGTGTGGAGCAATGGGAGCCTTTCATGCTGGTATGCACAGCCAGATGGGGATTTGTGTAGAGTTTATCAGTACACAGTATGCAGCCCCCAGAGCCCAGGTGGGAGGAAGGGGTGCCCAGTCATGGTGCTGATGAGCTGCCTCCGCTCTGACTCTGCAGTGAGGATCACAGTCCTGCTGCCCCTCTTCCAGTCATGCGTAGCCAAGGGCAGTGGAAGTGGTGCATGCACTTTAAAAACAGCCTGTGGGCAGCATGGTGTCTTGAGGTAGAGCTGTCCACCTGCAGAGCACAAGAGAAGAGGCGTGTCCCGGGATGTCATGTGCAGTAGCCCTTGTTCCTTTTCCCTGGATAGCTGCAGGTATCATTAGTGACCCCAAAGCTACCTTGTGCTTTCCAGTGTGATTTGCCTGCTGGTGTGGTGGGTTTGCTCTGATGGTCATATTCCAGTGTGTATTTCTTTGTGCTCTAAGTTCATTGCCTTGTAATGGCTTTGTGTAGCCTCTTTTGTACTTCAGCAAAATAGGAGTAACCAGCTCAGTTTCATTTGAACTTTTTGAACAATGCAAGTAATTTCCAGAGTCCCGGGGATCTGGGAGGCACACACACAAATGCAGGAGCCTGCTCAGATCTGGTAGAGCTTTTCAGCTCCAGCTCAGTGCTGGCTGTGACAGACAAACAGCCAGCCAGCCAGCTTCACACAGCCAGTCTGGCACCTGTGATACTGCCCACTAAAGACTGCTGGGTCTCAGTGTTACTAGTATTTGAGGCTTTTCTGTCCCCTCTTCCCCCATTATCCTGAATGATAGAGAAACGATTGTGTAAGTGTGGAGCTAAAGCCTTTGGAAGCGTCTGGTTTTCGTAATTCAGTTCTGGAGCCCCTTAAAAAGGCAGGAGTCCAGAGCATTTTTCCATCGGGACTTAATATTTTCCTTTCAGGTTTGCATTAGCAAATGTTTTTTTCCTTGCAGGTTAAGAGTGTTTCTAAATAGAAAATTTCCAATGGCTCTAGTGATAATTGGTCACTTTGCATGGCTGTACCTAGAATTGTCAGCATGTCCTTTACAAGATCCTGTGTGCTTGCTGGAAAATGTTTAATGCAGATCAGCACTTTGCATGCGTGATACTGGCATGCAAACAATTTAAAAATAATTCCAGATTATGCAATAATAGTGAAAAAGATCCCTTCAGTAGTGGATTTTTGTCTTTGAAGCATTCTTCTGTTTCAGATCTGGTCTTTTGTAGGGTTATAAGTTTCCTTTTGTGGCAGTAAGCATTGATTATAAACTATGTTGTAGATGTGTCTTTTATACTCAATACATCATCTTTTCCATTGCCTTGGCAAGCAGATCTTAATGTAGAGGCACTCCTTTAATTAGATGAAATAATGGATGTTTGGGTGAAATGGAACCACAAAAAATAGGCAGAAAAAACGTGTGGAGGGTTCCCACTGTCCTGAGGAGCTGGCACCTCTTGCTTGTTGTGAAGAGATACTAGTCAGGGTCAGAGGGATATGGCCCAATTCTGGTGTGGTCTCTCCAGTGGGGATGCTGAATTTCCTAGAGAAACCATCCTGTTATCTCTCAATTGGATTTACTATAACTTTCTCTCCTTGTCATCTCACAGCGGGGTTTGTAAGTGGTTCTGACCATTTTTGAATCCTGCTAGTGACATTTTATAGCGGAATTGGTTGAGCCATGTGGATTTTGCCTAAATCCAATAACAAGGTGAAATAGATCATAGGCTTCTTGCTGCATGACCCTCCTTTGGTTCTGGGCCAGGTCCTGGCTATGGGGCCATATGGACTGAGGGCATGTGGGCACGCGGGGGAAACAGCTTCCCTCCTGGGGACAGACCTTGGCCCGTGATTGTGTCTTTTAAGAAATGAATGAATGAAATGAATGAATGAAATCTTTTAACTTTTTTAAACAACAAATGAAACCTTGTTTTGAAGTGTCAGCTAATTAGAGAAGGAACACAAAAGATATCTTTGTTTCATGAAGCATTTTGATTGACTTGGGCTGATTTAAAAATTTATATTTTTTTTTTTATTAAAGAACCCAGGGATTTGTTTTTTCTTCCTGGTTTGGAATGGGGATTATTTTTCAGTATCTCAAAGATTTCTGTAGGATTGAAAATTTTTTCTTACCCATCCAAGTGGCAAGTGCAATGTAGGACAGATCCATCATCCTTTGAAATCACTGGAGGCTTCATGTTGGCTGTTGTTCAGTTTATTAATCTGAAGTTTTTCAAAGCAATAGAAGATACATGAGTCCGTTACAGAGACTCAGAAATAACATGGCTTTCCATTAATTTTGCAAACCAGCTTGCCAGAGCTTCTGTAGAGTAGTTTTGAAAAATGTTCAGCAGTGCTCGTGAGTTTTTAAGCGGTTGGGGGGATTGGCTTTCAATATTCAGCATCTTTTGAACCTCTTCTCTGTCCCATTTTTTGTTTGCTCTGTGGCAGCACTCAGAAGTCAAAATGGCAAAAGATTAAGCTGGTAAAGGTTAGCTGTAGCCATCTGGTGCTGTTGAGGAATTAATGTCTGAGCATAGCCCAGAGAGACGGCCTCCCTGCCCACCCCCATCCCCAGATCCTCACTGAACCAGAGGCTTGAATTTCGCTGTAATGGGACATGGAGATGAAAATAACTGTCAAGGCTAAAATGTAGTAGTTAATTCAGACAAAGAAGCAGGCAGCAAGCTAAAAGACATTACATCCAGAGCTGCTTGTGCTGAAGCAGACGTGGGTGGCTAAGGAATTAATAGCTTAATTGAGCATCGCTGAATGGGATGCTGTGTTAAAGTCATCATCTTGATTTGCTCCTGTCTCTGGAAATACCTGCACACATTATGACAAGGTCAGTAGCAGTTTTAAAGTTTTATTATGATTGTAATTCTCTTTTGGAGTAAGTTGGCTTCCTGCCCTATTTTATCCTGTGTTAAGCATCTCGTTTATATCTTTCTCTGCTAAATAAAAATATCCTAGGTAGTTGCCAAAGAACTCCTGCCTTATCAAAGGGACTAATGTAGCACTTAAAACTCTGTGAGTTTATGTGTAGAGACAGGAATGCAGTGATTTGGGATATAAAGCATCTATACAGTGTGCTGTTTTGTTATGCAGTCGTTTGCTGATTCACAGCATTGACCTGCAAACCCTCACCTTTTTACTGGTAATGGCATACGGTCAATTTAGAAACTTTAGATCTTTTTTTTTTCACCTGCTGTAATAACAAGGTCTGATACATGGTGTCAATACATGTATCTCTGAAATTCTCATGGTACCCTTCATTATTAATAAGACTTATTTTGTTGGTTTTTTTTTTTTCTGTGCTGGGACAGCAGTCTGTTGCAATTTTTAAAAGTGATAGTCTCATAACCTTTGAATGGCAATAAAACAACACTGCTTTTTTTTTTATAACCTCTCTTTCCATTGGAATACTTTTTAAAGAAAATTAGTCTTGCCCCTAGCTTTTGTAAAAGGTTGTAAGTGCAAAGCGAAACCTAAAAGGTACTTCCAAAGTATAAAACATTGAAATCAAGAGTGGGAAATATTTCCAAGTTAGTTGCTTTGATACAAGCTGTTAAGTGGTGTGAGGAATAAATGAAGGGTGCGTTTTTAGTGTTGGCTAGGGGGTAAGCCCCATGGCCTTATTTTCATTAACATTCAAACGTGTTAGAGAAATGAACCCACACCATACCACCTCAGTTCAAATAGGCTTCATTTATCTGCTTTCCTGTTGCAAGCTCAGAAGAGGGGTGATGATTTGGGGCAGTGGTTTTAGAGGAACCTGTGCCAACACAGGAACTCTGTCCCAGATCTGTGTGCAATAAAGCAAAAACTAAAGGAAATCACAATGGGTGTGTAAGAGTTTCTGGAGTTTCTGGTAGCCTTTTATTACAGGGATATCCAAGAAGTACTGCTACAATATTATAACTTGCTATGCTGTTTTGCATATAGCAATGTGCATTGCCAAACAGTAATGTAGATCCTGTTGTGCAAAGTACAGAAGCCAGTTCCTAAAATCCATACAATCTAAGAATTAAAAGCACTTTGTTACATTCAGGCTTAAATGCTCAGCTTGTTGCATGATAAAGTCCAAAAATAGAGGTTCCGTATTACTCAACTTCAGTATTACTCTCATGTCATGTTGTTCAAGGCTATATGCAAGTGAGGTGACCCTATTATGAAAGGCACGAAGAGCTCAGGTAAAGAGCGTGAGATTTGTGGGGTTAAAACCATAGGCAGAATTTCTTTGGATTTCAGCCCAGATTTTTGCTAAAAATGGCTGATGCATGTATTGGCAAAACTTTATTTCCAGCCTGCATGAATGCCAGTACTGATGATAGTAAAGTCATGCATCTTGTAGAAATAAAACAGTCTTTAGTCAGTAGAATGTAATTTTCCTCATTTTTTTTTCCTACTGGTGAGTATAAATTAAACTTATTAAACATGCTGTTTCTTATTTTCCATTTGTAATTCAGAAGTCAGTATATAATTTACTAAGTCACCAGGAAGTCTTCTATGAATTGGGTAATTTAGTTGGTGAGATGCTTAGCTTTGCAATGGACGGCTTCTGTGTATTTTGGAAACTTAGGAATGGATGGTCCACTTGCTCTCATTTAACCTTTGAAAGCTCAAGTTAACTTTGACAGAATCATGCGAGTAGAGCTGTTGGTTGAGGGCAAGCTTTTTTATCACTCTGTATCTCACCAGTTTTGCTCTTTTGAGGATTGTAATTAGTTCAATTACAAGGTCTTTTTTTGCTGAAGACCTTTGGCAGCTTTTTTCCTCAGGTCTTAGGCAGGAGGTCAATTTACTCTGTAGAATGCAATCATACAAAGAAGTTTTGATGACAGTTACTTCAGAAACTTGAGTGATAAGCAGCATTCTCTTTCTGCCAAGAATATTTAAATATAAACATATTGTTTTCGAACAGTAGAATTGCCCAGATTTCTTGCATCTAATGAAGCTTTTATTGACTTCTACTTGATGGATGTTCAAACGTTCAAAACTGGGCGGTTTTGGTTAGATCAATAAAAATTTGCCTAAGACAAGACTAAAATTGAGTTTAAGGACTAAAATTAATATCACGAAGACTCTGATTAAACTGCCAGCTAACTCTGGGAGCATGTAAACTCTGTGAAGCCTGCCATTTGTGACCTTCCTGTTCCTGGAGAGCCCAGAAGTCTACACCTAACGCACATGACCAGACTGTGATGGTTGATGGCCAGCCCACGTTCTCCAAACAGTGGTGATAGTAGCAGTGGTTGTAACTAAGCCATTACACTACAAAGAACTTCAGAAATTTTGAGGGGGCCAAAAATATAAGAGGAAGCATGACACATTAGCCAAGTAGTTTAGTGAAGTAGTCTTTTGGTAAAACACAGAAGCGGTCTTGGGATTAGGATCTAGCTTGCGGAGTTCCTCCTTCCCTCAGTTACAACATTGTGGTCCTTCTTGTGCTCACTGGCCAACTGATTTGGTAGTCCTCTCTGCAGGGTGGAGCAGTTCAAATAGGAGAGGTGGAAAATGCTCCTGTAAGAAGAGCTCTGGTGTGCAGGATGTGTGAGAGGTTGGCTGGAGACCTCTCTAATAGATGAGGAAGTGACACCGGGATCTCCCAGACCCCAAATGAATCTCTGACCATGAGGAACTCGTGCCTGCACCTTCCCTGGCCATGATTTAAAAAGAAAGAAAGATGGCCCTGCTTAATTCTTTGGCAGAAAGGATCTGCCTTTACACGTGGAATGGCTGCAGATAGGGGTCTTGAGTGATAGTTTCCAAAATCAGGATTGAGGCTGGAAGGAAGTAAAATTTGTCCCTCCTTTCAGCATTTTTTTTGAAACCAAATTAAAGTTGCTGTGCTCTGTCAGCCCCAATTTGCAGGGCTTCCTGCTCAGCTTTCCAGCTGTTTTGTATCTCAGATGTGAGGTATTTTTTCCTCCAAGGGGAATTCCAGTGCTTCTCTCCAGGTTCAGGATTTCATCACAGGGCGCCAAGCGTGGGTCGGCTGCATGTTCCAGTAACTGCAGTGTTTGCTTGGATCTGTACTTCTCAGTTTTACTTAGTCCAGTTCTGAATTGCTTAGATTGGAGAACTATTTTGCTTTAAAGTTCTCTTTTCTATCACCCTTTAAACAGTTACTTGCATAAGAATCATTTGCATTTCCTACCATTGGTGTCCATTAAAAAGAGAATTAAATCATATGCAGTATTCTTCGAGATCCCTTACAAGTGTGTGGTCTGCTCTAAAAGACTGGACCAGATGCTGCATGAATTTCTTTTCCTGTGTACTCCCTAAAACTCCAGAATTATGAAGGCACTGTGCCTATTACCATGAACTCTGAGATGCTGCTTATTATGCTGTAATTTAACACCACATTCATCTGCCTTGATTTCTGCTGCTTGTCCTTCACACGTTCTGCATCATCTGAGAAAGGTTATTGATGTGGGCACATTTTTAATGGCACGATTCTCTGGAGCCATCTCCAATGTCTGAGTGATTTGAGCTTCATTTAAATAATGGATGAGAAGCGTTAGTCAGAATCTACTGGTGACTCAGACTGTATTATTCAAAGATATTTACTGACAGTTATAGATTGGTCCAAATTTACTTCTTTTTCCAGGCTGTGTTAAACTAGGCCCTGCATGACATATGTGTCTATTTAAAAAAAAAAAAAAAATCCTTGTTAACATGTCAAAATCTGTGGGCTTAAGGGCTTTATTTAACCAGTTGCAAATAAGCAATAATAATTAATAAAGTTTTAGCAGGAAAAAGTGAGTATGAAATGGTCCCTTTTCAAGTGAAAAGTGCTTCTTTTCTCTGTCTTGCATCTTGTTCAGGAGTGGACCTGAACATCTTACTCGTAATTCAGTGACTTTCCTGCACCTTTCCTTGTCGTGGTAGTTGCAGGGGTGAGTCGGTGTGAGACTTCATGGCTGCCTCTTTGTTAGCTGCCCACTGGAAGCATCTTCTCTATTGGTTTGCAGCTTTTAATCTTTGACGTGTAAAAGCCCTTCTGGCTCCTAATGGCATGTAAAAAAAAAAAGCCTAGCCTAGGAGATTCTCCAGGATTGATCAGGGTGATGCTGGGCATCTTGCATAGTCTACTTTTACTCTGTTTTCCCAGAGTAAAAATATTTCCAATTTCTTTTCTTTCATGTTTATTGATGTGTATAAAGCTCTGGCTGGAAGTGCTGGAGAAGTACAGTGGGGTTTTATTAGGCTGTTGTCTGGAGGTAAAGTGTGACTGAAAAAAGGCTAATAATACCCAAATTGCTTTGGAGGTCCTGCAGACCCCTTGCTTCTTCAGAAGTACTGCAGGTGCCAGTCTCATGTAAGCCCTTCTCTTCCCTGGTTCCTGCAGCAGGAGGTCAAGTGTGGCAGGCTGTTGCAGAGCATATGTGTCTGTGTGTATGTGAGCTTTCATGCTGTCCTTTGGAAACCACCTCTGGGAGCAATTGGGGAACTCACTGTCCCTTTTAGTTTCATGTCCCTATTGGAAACTACTTTAACATATTATCACTTTCTTTTATCAGGCAACTGAGTGTTCAGGTTTGTCCCTCTTTTTTTAATTGTGTGCAGTAAATATTCCACTGAAAATAATTCACTCCCTTTTTTTGTTGCCAGGATGCATTGACATTGCAGCTGTGCATGAGTAATGAACAGGTACTTCTTACTGACCCCCCTTTTCTATTTTTACTGCAGGAACTGTGGACATGGGTGGCAAACAGTCCACAGTTGGCGAAGTCTCCATAATTCAGACACCTGTGACAGAAAGCATTCAGGATGCTTACAAAGCTGGAGACACCAGTAAGGCCCAAGAGTTGATTAAATTGTCATGTGAGGAGACTGCACTGCAGGTGGAAAAGGTAGGGTTAGGTTACTACTCTTTCTCAAATTTTATTGGGAAAGAAACCAAAACGCCAAGCTGCTGTCTTCCATCGTTTCTTATGCAGAAAATCCATTCAGTTATATATGTTATGCTGGTGCTGCAGGGTCCCAGACACAGCTGGTTGTGTGGGGCACTTCAAAAACATATGCTGGGGGACAGTATTTGCCCTTGAAAGCACTGATCAGAAAGATGAGACAGACCACAGGGAACAGTGTATGTAGGAGCAGGAGGCTGTGCAAGTTGGGGTGCTGGTGCTGTGGTCACTAAAACAGGGAAATACATTTTTCTCCATAAAAAGGAAGCAGTTTATAGACTTAGCAAAAATTGTGTTCCCCCATAAGTACAAAGACGGTTACTGACCCCCTTGGAAGATTTTGCTGCTTGTGTTTGGAACTATATCCTCTGTGCCAGCTTCTGCACTGCTCTGCCTTCAAAGCCCTCATTTTGAGCTTGTTCTTTGCACAGAGCTTATCTTAGTGTTTTGGGAGAGTACCTGCATGTCACATCCAGGTATATTGTCCATCTCCAGGATAGGAAGTACTACACCTCATAGCAGAGCTGTGCAAATGCTTTTTCTGTTGGTCCATGAAAAATGGATTTACCCTCACCATTCTGTGCCTTGGGCACTTTCGTGGTAAAGCCATACAAAAAACTATAAAGCAAAAAACCAACAAATTAATATAAGTAGTATATCAACTCCAATTATTAGAATGGCTACTAGCGTTTATGACATTGTCAGTTAACCACAGCGACAGTGAGTATGCATTTGCATGGGCACAAATAAATACATAGCTCTAGAAATGCTCTCTTTCTCTGCCCACTCCCTTTACAGAGAGTTTATGTTGCTGTATTTTCTTTACCAGTGTCAGCTTTTAGGTATTGCAGCAGCATTTGGAGATCTGCAGGCGGTGAGGTATTTACTGAAGGAAGCATTAGTGGTGTTACCAACAGAACCTAATGATGACAATGCAGCTGTGGTGGCTGCATATTTTGGACATAAGGACGTTGTGAAAGAGCTGCTGGATTCCTTGCATGGTAAGCCTACTGGGTTGCCTCTGCCTTTCCTCAAACTTTTTGGTAGCTGTGTGCTATAGCTTCAAGCAGGCATTTATTTATTTTTTTCACATTCCTTGAAAGGGGAGTGACTTAGTCATGGGAAGCTGTGTGGAGGGATCTAATCTCTGCTGTGTTTGAAGAAAATTCAACCATGTGGGGAAAAACACATGCATAAAAGTATTCCATGTTTGCACATTGGAAGTGGAGGAAGATGCCATTTAGACAATTCATTCCCATCAGTCCTCACAGCTGGGTAACATCCCAGACCCCACAGAGAAATGAAGGGATTTTCAGGAAACAGCATCATCCCGCTCTGCTGATCCAGCAGACACAGTGGTGATGGGAGTGAGAGTGCAGCATGACTGACTGGCGAGTAATAGTTTGGGTGCACAGCTGGCAGCATGCTCTATGCTCTCTTGTTAGCGTTTTGATTTGACTTTCAGGGGAATTCCTTCTTTAGGATCATCATATTTTAGTTACATTTATTTTAAAAATTATTTTCTAGCAGAACAGAGACATTTTTAGATGCAGACACAATTCTTAAGGCAGCTGTGGGGGCAGGGTTAAGAGCATTACTCTGAGTCAGGACCAGGAACTGTGTTTGGTTCCCCTGTTGCTCTCTTTAGTGTACTGTGGGCATGGCAGCTGCTTCTCACCGGGACCCTCTATGGATTCAGGGTCTGGTAGTCCTGCATAGCAGCCAGGGTGAATTGCTGTCTTGACCTCAGGCACTGCAGTAACCACAACAGCTAAGCTAGGCCTCTGCAATATTTGACCTGAATATAGCTCTAGCTCCTCACTGGAGCTATATACTTGCCAGTGACCTCAATGAGAACGGGAATAACCTTTTGGGAGACCTGCTTGTTTGGAGTTCTTAAACTGTTAGAGCACTAATAAGCAAAAGAAACGTTCCAGTTTGGGGGAATCAATTAAATGTAATATTTCCTTCAGCCAGAAAGGAGGCTGACAATGCTGGGTTTGTAACCTAGTAGCAAAAATTAAATTATATTAATATAATGCTCTCAGTAATGAAAAGTGACTTAAGTAGTTTCTGGAAATTTAGCTCGGTTTAGAACTGACCAAATTCCCTTAAACCCTTGCTTCAGGGGGTCAGGGGAGGTGCTCTATACAAACAGCAGCTTTCAGAAGATTTTATGCAGGACTTTCCATTTCTTTCCCTGGGAAGTTACACAGAAACCAATCACAGGGCTTAGGAATAAATTGCATGAATTTGCAATTTGGCTAATGCACTGCAGTGATTCCCTCTGGCTCAGTGTGAATTTCTTGTGGCTTACAGCTGAAGCAGAGCCCGTTTTTTGCAGCATGAGGGTGAGTGGTTTAGTCAAGTTGTTAAGAATGCAAAAAGCGATGTAATTTCCACATGGAGAAACTGCAAAAAAAAAAAAGCTGACATGTAAACTTGGGCTTGTGGATGTTTCTGTAAGCATTTCAAAGGGCATGTGAATTTGTAAAGTAAATGGAGGTGATACTGTGAATCAGGGAAGATTTGAGGACTGCTTACTGTTAATAGAAATAATCCTGTCACAGGCGTTTAGTTACATGCGCAGAATTATGCACACCTGGAGGAAAGCATTGATCTACAGGCAAAACATTAATTCAGCAAAAAAAGCAGTTTAGGGATGACTAAAACATTAGCAAATTCATGCAGAAATCAGAACATGGTATTTTAGTTTTTAGCCTTAAATGACATTTGTCTAACTTTACAATGAATTGATAGTAAAGAATTCAACCAAAATGAAATATTTCAAGGGGAAATGAAATTTTTGGGGGAGAGTTTAGGTTGCAGTGAAAACAAACTAAAACAATTACTTTGTGTTGTCTGAAACATTTGTTTTTGTTTTATTCATCCAGTAGCATGAAAAGTTAGCTGGTTGTCCCCATTCTTTGTATACCCTCTCATGAACTTGGAAGACGAGGCCTATCTTGGATGTTTGGATCTAATATCTGTTGGATCAGGCCTGTTGTCTCTGGATGCAAAGACAGTCCTGGTCATCCCTTGCCACCTCTGTCTGGGATTAGATGTTTGATTTTTCTGCTGGTAGCCTAGCAGGCATCCTCAGAACCTTCCACTGTTTCTAGCTTATGCATGCTTAGATCAGGAGCAGTCAAAAAAGTTCGCTCATTAGTTGGGTAGGTAATGAAGAACAGTTAAGCAAAGCTGAAAACTTTGTGCCTGACCAGCTTAGGGCTCTTCTGTAACACACTCTTTCAGTGCAGTCTGCTCCTTTGTCCTCAGGGGCTTCACCCTATACCCTTTGCATAGCCACTATTTGTGGATGACTCTTGCACATCACAGCCCGGTGGCATCAACTAAGTCAAATGCCGTATCTTTTCCATAGGTCCTAGTACTTGCCAACAACTCCTGAACTGGATGCTGGCCATAGCCTGCCAGCAGGGACATTTGGACATAGTAAAACTCCTAATTCGTGCATACAGTGCTGACCCAGAGAGCTGTGCAGTCAGGAATAATGAGTTTCCAGTTCTTATACGGTTGCCCCTCTATGCTGCTATAAAGGCAGGTATGTATTTGCATGCTTCAAAACTTTGCCCCTTTTCTGCAATGTCTTTTAAAGAATGAGCTGAGTTGTTCACATCTAGGAAGGTATCAGTGTGGACTGACTTGCCTGGAATTGTCCTGGATTTCCAGTGGGATAAATTAAAATAAAATTGGCTCTGAGTCTTTTGACTTAGCCAAATTTAAGTCAGGGCCTTCTTAAGTTAGATTACTGTAAATACTGAGAGGATGAACTTACCTCTATAAACTCCTAGGGAAAAGACCCTTCCAAAATAGAAACCTTGCAAGTAAAAGCATTATTGTTATGGACACTCTGGCACACGTGCTTGGTTTAGGCTGAATAATTTACACTTCAAAGCACAGCTGTGTGTATAGTTTAATAAGACATGGAAAAAAAGAGAAAAAAGAAAGAGCCTGAGCCAGTGCTTTTACATAGTGTCTTTGCTGTCTCAGTTTGACCAAACTAAATCGTATCACGGGAGGAAACAGTCTTTATACAGTTCAGTTTCCTTTTTGCACACCCCCATGGTTTTTTTCAGAAGTGGTTATTTCCCAGGATTTCTGTTCAGCTCCTTGTTGGTTCATTCACATGAGAAGAAGAGAACAGACAATCTGCTTTTCTCTAAAGGGAATGAAGATGTAGCCGTGTTTTTATTACGGAATGGAGCTTTCTTTTGTTCCTACATCCTGATGGACAGTCCTGAATCCAGCAAACACCTTCTGAGGAAGTATTTCATTGAGACGAGCCCACTACCAGGCAGTGCTCCAGCAAAAACAGTAAGTAGCTGTTTATCTGTCTGAAGAGACATTCTTTTAAAGGAGCATCATGTTAATAATTGATATTTGTTTTCGTGTACCATGTGGTTGGTGATGATTCTTCTCAACTAAGAGCCTTGTGGTTTGCTACCCATTTAGAAAACAAACTGTGAAAGTGGCTTTCATGCCACTGCTGAATTGCAAGGTGTAAAACATTAGGCCTTTAAATGACATCATTGTGCAAGACGCTGTGAGCACCAGCTTCTGCTTGGCAATTTTAACATCAGTGAGTGAACCAGGCATATGCTGTGGAAAGGAAACATTGACTTTGTGCTCAAAGTCTTCCAGAGAAATAAACACTACCACAGGCTTCCTCTGTGACCCCAGGATAATCACTTCATTTAGATTTCTATTGTGCATTCTGGTTGGAAGGTAATGCCACAAGCTCTGTGCTGTCCTGGAGTGTTAGCACAGCGCAGAGCTGGGCATAAACCCTTCTCTTCCCCTGCGTCTGATAGCTCAGATGCAGCACGTACAAATAGGCTCATGTCGCTTTTTGTTAACATGGAGCATGAGTAGAGCAAGCTCACATCTGCTGAAAATAATCTTCCCCACTTCAGATCCTCATTAGTAAAAGATGGCTGGTAGCCTTTACTGTCACTTGCTCAGGACAGATGTGGCTTTCTGGAGCAGCATGGAGAGTATGATGTGTGATCAGATCATATTAATTGAGCTGTGCTTCTCCCACAGAAATGGTTTTTGATGGGACACAGAGGCCAACAAAAAGCAATTGAAGCCTTTTTAGGTTGGAAAGACCTCTGTTCGCTACTTAGCCACTTACAACCTTTTGACAATTTTGGTAATTCATTTGTGTCTCTATTTCTTCCACTGTAAAATGGGGAGATTTAAACTCCTCACATCTCACAGCCATTGGAAGGCTTAATACATGATGATGATGCTTTGAGATCTACAAATGAGTGGCATTGTTTTCATGCAGGGTATTATTACATTTCATGATTATCACATGTCTTTGTATAACTAGGCTATATTCTTCGTTCTCTTAATCTCTATTATCCAAGTCTCCTTTATTCAGAACTGAAAAATGTCTCACAGCACACACTGTTACTGCTTTATAGGGAAGCATGTATTATTTTGTATTATTTCTACTGTTATCCAGCAATTTAGTTATCAGGCATTTTTCATTTTTCCCCTCAGTATGTAGATTAACTGACACTGAGTAGGAGCATCAGAGCTCTGCGCTTTCAATAGTTACAGTTTTCATCAGGTCATAAAAATTTTGCAGTGAAAAATTGAGGGAAATTTTTCGATCAAGGCTCTGTCTGCATGAATCCTGTTGCCAGTTGAGTATCTGTTTGCTCAGCTCGTAATATTGTGGGGTGTTGATTCTGCTTTGGTGTTAAGTAAAAATAAGCAGAGAGGTTTTCATAGTTTTACGAACTTCTCCATTCTCTCTTTTCCTGCCAAAACCGTGTCTCTCTGGATTCCCAACAATACTGTGAATGTAAAGGACTACAGTCCACATATGTGAGCTTGACTTCATTAGGTTCAATCAGCAGATTTAGAGCCCTCCCTGTGGGATTCTTAGTTTTGTTGACAGGTAAACAAAAGGAAGCTAAACCATAGATGTTTCTGGATAAGTGTTGATAAAACTACTTGCCTTTTAGAAGAAAAAAAGTCCAACTAACTCGATAATTCAGCTTGAATAAACTTGGAATAAATCTTTGAATCACAGGGAAGAGGTCTGTTTTCCATGTGAACTTGCTGGCAATATTTAACTTAGCTGCTGTAAAAATGACTCAGCTTTGCTGTTGTCACACCCTGAGCGAAGAAGAGAGCAGTCTTAAAACATCAGCTAATTGCCAGAAGGGCCTGATTTAAAAAAAAGAAAAAGAAAAACCAAAAAAACCAGACCCAGAAACTCGAGCTTGATTCTTCTAGTAGCTAGTTTATTTTTAAATATGTTTGCTTATTTAATGCTTTCTCTTTGAATTGATTTTGGCAGACTGGGCCAAATTCAGGAAAGTTTGTCCTAGTTTGTCTGCAGAGCTCAGGTTCCTGGGAGGTGACAGTCACACACCCTGATAGTTGTTTAAAACACTACTCCATGGCAGCTGCAAACAAGCTGCCTCAGTGCTTTCTCCATATCTCATAAGGTTCATGAATGTAGTCTTCTTGCATAAGTGCTGTGGTGCATTTTGCACTGGGATGAAGCAAAAAGGATTGTGCAGAGACTGCGATGTGTATGGCAGCCAGCTGGGTGTCAAAAAGTTTCTCCTCTTGGACAGGGCAGACCGAGCACCAGTCATTTCAGAATGAGCCCAGAACTTCAAAAGGGTTTGTCCCATCTGTGCTATCTCTGAGTGAAAACACTGCACAGTTGACCTCCAGTTGATTTCACAGTGGTGAATACTACCAGCTATGCATAAAATGTAGTTGGAGAGCTCAGTTTAGCTGCCACACCTTTCAGGCAGCCATTGCACTGTGCTGCCCTTTCTGAGACAAGAGGAGTTACATCTCATTTTTCTAATATCTGTTTCTCCTTTTTTTTTTTTTTTTTTCCCCGGCATAAATTTATCCCCATAGCAAACCGCAGTCTTGCTAAAGAGAGGAAGTGCTCCATTTTTAAAAGAACAGGTACCAAATGCCAAAAAGATACCCTGCAGTAAAGTGACTGGGCACGGATTTCAGACTTCGATAGCTCTTGTCAGCCTGGAGATACATGTAACCTCCCAGTGTGTGCGGTGTGAGTTGTATTTATTTTTCCCATTACAGACCAGGAAAGAGCTTAAACTGCTGCATTTTCCCTTGGAAATATTTTGCCAAGAATTTTATACACAAGCATGCAAATGTACATGTATGTGTGTGATCGTCTTCTGATTTCTTTATCCACTGCCTGGCTAATTGCAGTTACATCACCATGGGTAAAGAAATCTGCAGCAGTTCCACTCAAGATTCACAGCAGCATTATTGATGGAGGAATAGATCACTGTCCTCAGAATATCCTGTCTACAGCAAGAGCAAAGTTCTGTTGGGCCATGTCACATCATTTAGGAGAAATGCACAACAGCCTTTTTTAATCACCTTACCAAACAGTCTCAAATCTAAGTAAAATTTTTTTGTATTTATAGTTCATCGTTTGCCCAAGAGCAGCGGGGTTTCTTGCTTCTGCACAATTTCCAGTCCCGTGTCTTCCTTAGTGCATCCCCTGACATCACTGCATTTCCATTTAGTTTTCAGGACTCGTACTGAGAAATTATTTCCTTTGCAGGAGAGGGGAGCATACAGAGGTTTTCCTTGCCCTTCTGAAGAGCAGTAAGCTGCCCAGAGTCAGGCTGTGCCCAGGAGGTAACAGCCTCTGAACACCATCCCTCTCATTTGAGCACAGAGCTCACCAGCTGGTGCCGAATGGAGAAGGGTTGAGCTGATCACTGGCTCTGCAAGTTCAGCATCATAGACCTTTGGCATCAAAGAAACAGGCTTTTCTGGGAAGATAGTGGAGATGATTAAGTATGACTTGGGGAGGAAATCCCTTCTCTTTGTGCCATTGCTGTCAGGCTTGCTTTCACTTAATTACGTTTTACTGCAGAGTGCTGAGCCAAGTAAATCCTTAAGGAAACTACACTGGCATCAGGTTACTAGCACCAAGATGAATTTGGTCCACTGTCCCTAAGTCAGATGAAGGGACTTGGCTGATCCTCCAGTTTTCAGCACTCAGGTAGAAGAGTCCTGGGCTCTGGATGAGGAGGAAGACTGAGTGCAAGGAGATTCAAAAAGCTTCCTAGCAGATGGGGACACCTACCCCGCAGCATTAATAGCAGGTTTTGGATTTCACAATCTGGTCTGTGGTTTCAGAAGTTGCTATCTGAATTCTGCAGGTATCTTTCTATCACATTAAATCCCTGAGGCGATGGCTCTGCATTTTTGAGGTAAATGATACACAGCAATCTAAATGCAAAATAGAGATGAGTATCAGTCTGAAACAAGAAGCAGCAGAGACGCATGGTCCTGCTTGCACCCACTAAAAGCAGGCTGTATTTTTTATTATTACTGCATTGGTTGGTGTACTTAAGGACAGTTACTTTTTTTGTACTGGAATAAGAGCCTGGGCCCACTGTAAAGAGCATCACCTTGAAATAGAGCAGGAACTGAGAGAGGGGATAAGCACCATCAGTTCTTTTTTCTGATTTTTTTTTTGTTGCATCTTTGTTGGGAGCAGTTTAATTAAGCAGGAAGAGAAAAGAGGGAGTTGGAGTCTGTAGTGCATTTTTACTCCCGGCTCCCCTGAGTGAAGGGGAAATGTTAATGTCCCATTATATGGACTGGCAAACAGAGTCTGGGTAGCCTGAGACAGTGACTGGTGTCACACAAGAAATCTGGGGCTCTGGAGTCTGAATTCAGGATCTCAACCACAAAAGCCTGCTTTCTCCTGTGAGGAGGAAACCAAACGAGCAAGCCAGCTTTCCAGGCCTTTGTTCCCATCACTGCCAGAATTTCAAAGCCCTATATGGGTTATATGCATCCTTATGTGACTGCAGGACCTGTCGATATCCTTTTGCATGGAATATTTGCCCACGTTTTTGGCTGTAATTCTCAATTTTCTTGCTTCTGTTTGTTTAGGTAAAATAAGTGAATAGTTCCGGGGGTTGGATACTCTGGTCATGGATGCTTATCTTAGGAAAGCTGCTACAGAGCATCCCACTTTAGATCAGATGCTAAAAGATGTTTAAAAAAAAGCCAGGAAAATTTTCCTTCCCTGTTTTCTTTTTGGGCCATGGTGTGGATCCTATGCATCCACAGCCATTGTGGCGATAACATTGCCAAAGGAGAAAGTGCCAGAATACTACCACTTCCATCTCAGTGTACTGTTGAAAGTTGTCCTGAACTTCCAGGGTAAATCTCCTCTGGACGGCATCTTTGTTATGTGTCCTGCCCAAAGCAGTGCTAGTCTTTGTGCTAGTCTTTGGTACGGGATAATAATTAACAGCATGCAATATCAGTGCTGAGACCACCTTTGAATGTAATTTCCCTGTTTTCCTTGTTGCAGGGTGAAAAGTAGCTTTAGTCTCGCAGCCACATCTTCATCACAGATTGATCTACCACCTTGCTCCAGCAGCATGGGGTCAGTAAAAGGCAGCTTCAGCCACTGCCTGAAATCTCCGTGAAGAGCGTTGGCAGATAGCAAGCTGTAAATGGAAAAAGAGGAAAGAGCATGGCTGATCTCCATGGCTTCATTTTTGAGGTTTAGACTCCCTCTGAGCAAGGCCTTTGTGGTGGTTACAGGAGGTAATTGATGGGTCTGATAGACAGGCTGAGATGAATCCACCTTTCTGTAACCCTCACTGCTGTGTTAGCAGTTCCATTCACTGTTGTTAGCAGTTCATACCCCATGTCTTGACAACGATACAGGTAAGCAGGAAGCCCCTTTCTTACTAGCAGTTATTTTTTTAAGATCATAGACATGTTGTCTGGAACTGCTGCCTGAAAGTCTGCATTTTCCCTTATTCATTCTGGTTTAACCCCTCCGCCCCCATTTTGGCTGAGTCTCAGCATAGCTTTTGAAAAAATTTGGCATTCCTGGAAAGAAAGGATCAGGAGGAGTATGCATTGCGAGCCAAGGTTAGTTGTTAAAATGGCTAATTCCTTGTTAAATGTTTCTCACATATCTAGGCAGACTGTGCTTGTATTATACTTTCAGCAGCTGGATCTTCGTCACATCTTTCTCTTCTAGCCTGAAGAGGCCATTCCTATTAAAAATCTACATGAAGCATGTATAGTTGTGGATCAGGCCTTTTCTTAACTCTTTACTAAACCAAGGGGTTTGTGGTATTTGATTTTGCTAATGCAGAGCATGTGATTTTATCCAGCACTGTTAGATAGGAGAGTGATAGGTTTTTTCTGTATAAGCAGAAGTCATGGTGTATATTTAATTGTCCTGGCATAAAAAGGCTTTTGCTGGCATCACTATAAACCACAATATGGTATAAACAACATCAGTAAGAGAACTTCATTGCTGATTAAGCTGTATTTCTATCAGGGACAAATTTAGCTGATCCAGGATGGAGCTACAGTGATGCTGCCCTCCTCTCCCCAGCCAATGTGCTCCTCCCCCCTCTTGCCTCAGTACCATTCTAAGTCGTTTTTTGGTGACCTCGGCTGGTAGCTAAACCAGCTGAAAATTCTCTCTCTAAAATAAAGAGTAATAATATTGTAAGACAGGGTACTGCCCTGAATGTGCATGTAAATAGCCAGACAGATATCAATACTACTTGAGGATTTTGTTTGTAGTGTAGAGCTGGTTTCCTGCGTTACCTGCATTTAGGGATCTGGCTCCTGTTACGAGCTCTTGGGGCAATTCAAGGAACGAGAAAAAAATACTCAAGTGTCTCAGCACAAATGTGCTCTTCCCCAGTGAGGTTTCCTCACACTGGGAAGATCTTCCAGTCCCTTAGCATCAGTACCACATCCCTCTCCTGAAGTGTGGGGTGGCTAGGGATGGAAAAGGGAATCTGACCTGTGTGTTTATACTCTGTTACCATAAATCACAACTGAGTGCTGTCCAGTGATGTAAACAAGCTCAGTCTTGGGCTGTTACCAGTGAAAAGAAAATTACAGGGAACTACATACAGAATTTAAAACAAGAGTTTGTAAGCAGGAAGCTGTTAAATATACAGACTTGGAAAATTTAACAGTAAAGCAGAATATATTTAGTGCCAGTGTGAAAGCTTTGCAGTGTAACTCCCATTAGGTACTGTATATTTTGCAGTAGCAGTGGATACTCTGCTTAATTTGACTTCTTGTTGCTACTGGCTTGCTGTGTTTTTTATGGATGCCTTGTGGCATGGTGGTGAATGTAGCTTTACACAAACAGCTTGTGATCTCTGCCTTGCTTTCCCCAGTGATACAATGGGCATAGTATTTCCATTTATATTTGCAGGGCTGTCCTGAGGCTTCACTAGTGAGCATTTCAAAAGCACTATGTCTACAATAAGTACTACTACTGTCAATTTCTAAAAACTGCAACTGTTTGTACTTACCCTTTATTGCATTCTCCTAGACATTTGAACTGTGTGATCTTAATTAGTTGGAGTTCTGAGTCTCAAATAAGCATTTGAGATAGACCTTTGTTTCCCTTTTCTTTCTATTCCTTCCCAAAATATATTCCTTTTAGTTTTAAATTTGGGGTTAAAAATTAAGTGCTAAATACTGGGAATTGGAAAGCAATTAAATTTGCTGTTGGGTCCTTGCTGCCTCCTGGTGGAGAATTAATGATCACTTCATTGAAGCTGTCTTTGGGATGAGTTATGTCAAAAACATTAAGCTTATGAAAACGTTTTGAGACTAACATTTTAAACATGTATTTTGGAATATAAATCTCATTGGAACGCAATGAGATGATCTTGAAAATGAAGCCTGGGGTTGTTTACTTGCATTGATGACCATTATGTGTTCATGTTTTCTTCTGTCAAAGCTGGAGCCTGAAATAAGTAGTTATGCCTTTGACAACAGCTTCTTTTTTTTTTTTTTCCCCAAAAGAGGATAAAACAACTTCCTCATTTTACTGTCAAAAGCAGCAGAACATTATCTAGAAAGGAGGCAACTGCCAAGATCATGTCTCTCGGAATCTAAACTATCTTCCTAAATGATACTGAGCAAATTCCTAGTGTTTAGAAATGCTTTACAAGAGGGTGTTTGCCTTTCCTTGCCTTTCACAGATGTGCCTTTGCAAAACCTAAACCTTCCCCAGAATGGTTTGGCTTCTTGTTGTTGGAAGGTTTAAGATGGAAGAGCAGTGCCTGGGCATATAATTAATTATTCCAGCAACAGGCCTCCTCCTAAGAAGTCATTACCACACTCAGCAGATCTATCCCTGTCCTCTCTACAGATGCACAAGCAACGATCCATAAGCACTTCAGGGGCTGACTGCACCACAGGGGTTCCACTGGACCTGCCTGGCCTCTTGGTGTTCAGAGTCCCCTGGAGACCCGAGCAGCAATGCAGACCATGTCCAAGAGACAGAGTGGGCTTCGGTCTGCAGAGTCTGGATTTAAGATGGTTTCCATGATCTGTCCGTATCATGCTGCTAGTGTAGGGTGTGAATGCATCTTGCGGGACAGGGAGCCCAGCCCCATGGAAGCTCACTGTACATTGTTGGATGAACAAACCACTATAGTCTGTCCAGCTCTCGGATGAGAGTGCTGGTTTCAGGCAAGGGCAGCTCACCCTTTGTGGGGCACACTAGAGTTGGTGTATGGACTGGTGAAGAAGTCCAGGTCTCCTGCTTGCGCTTGCTCATGGTCTTTGGAGTGAGATCATGGAGCAGCTATATGCTGGGGCCTGCTGATATCCAGGCATGATTTCATCTCTGAGTCAGTTTAATTCCTAAAAGCATATTGGAAAGGGAGCAAAATGTTCATGGTCTGTGCTCTGATCTGCCAGATTCCCAGTGGTGTAACACAAGCTGAGAGCAATTGGGATTTTACTAACATGGTTTTCTCTTCTTTCTCTGACATATGCAGGCTTTGTGTGTGAACTGGTCAAACCTCAAACTGCCCTGGGTGGATCTGGACTGGCTGATAGATATCTCCTGTCAGATAACTGAGCTTGATCTCTCTGCCAACTGCCTGGTCTCCCTTCCATCCGTGATCCCATGGGGCCTGATAAACCTCAGGAAGCTCAGCCTGGCTGACAATCAGCTAACAGAGTTACCCAGTGTACAGTCATCTGATGAAATTATATGTACAAGGTGTGTGCACTAGATGCCTACAGCAAACTGAACCCATATGGGGAGCAGGTGCAAATGAGTCAGTTGTGCTTGTGTGAAACTGCGTAAGTGAAGAGCATATGCAGGAGCTTCTTGGTTTATTTTCTGTCTGCTGCAAGGTTTAACTTAAGATTGCCCTTTTGCATTCTCAGTGTTTCCAAGTTAGTTGACAGGACAATTACAAGGACTGTATTGTCCTGACAATATTCCTGTATTGTCTCTTGTTGCTTCTGCTTTTCTCCAGTTCTAGTGAGCCCCACTCCTCTAAGTCTAAGCCCTGAGCTGACTCAGATTGACATTTGCTGGCTGGTATCAGTTATCTGATCTGCTGTCTATCCAGACTATTTCTAACTGTTCCCTGGAAGGGTTAATTTTCTAAATAGGTTTTTTTGCTTTGCCTTGTGAGAGCACATTCCAGCTGCTTTCATTCAGATCTAAAGTTGTCCTGGTAAAGATGTCTATGGCAATAGGAGTCTTTGCTAGGATTTTATTGATGCCTGATTGAGTATCTTCTGTACTTAACAGGTTGCTCGAGGTTGATGTATCCAGCAACAGGCTCTCTACTCTCCCTTCTGGATTCTTACATCTTAAAAACCTTAAAAAACTCATTGCTTCCAAAAACTATATGGAGAAGTTATTTGACGAGGAAAACAGTACGTACAGTCCAGTGTTGTGTTGTGCTTACATTTCAAGGCCTGATTGATCTGTAAAGGAGAACCCCAAACTGTTATAATAATTACTGTTATAATACTTAAAGACAGTATTAGCTAGAGATGCTTAGCCTCTCTTAATCCTTTGTCCAAAGTACGTGAAAAGGCCTAGTTGTTTTTTAGCACTCACGAAATCCTTTGGCTCTTATCTAGCAAGTATGCAGCATCTTGCTGGATCAGACTGCTATGATGCTTACACCAAGTCCGCAATATTTCATGTTTTCTAGCAACTAATTGGATTGGTTTAAGGAAGCTGCAGGAGTTTGACATCTCTGACAACAGATTGGTGGAACTTCCAACGGTTTTTCTGTACTGCTTCAAGTCCCTAAACATACTGAATGTTTCCAGAAATCAGCTGAAAGTGTTTCCAGATCCCTGGGCCTGCCCCTTGGTAAGTTGAACTGCTCTGACAGAATCAGAGGCTGAAAAAGCTGTTGAAACAATGCAAAAAAGATACTGTGATGCTTAAAAAGCTCTCAGACGTCTTAGGCTAAAAGGCTGTTCTGTTTCTGTAGGAGTGCCCCTGCTTGATTTGGTTTATGGGTCTCAGATCAAGTCTTTCTGAGGTTCTACTCTGTTCTCACCATGTTGATGGCATTGGTGGAAAACTTCTAGAAACATGTCTTATATGGATGTATTCGTTTTCTCTATAGGTCATATGAACAGAAGTACTGTTAGGATAATTTTACAGAACACTCAGCCTTCATTCAAAGTTAACTTTGCCCAAACCCATGGCTAATTAGGGCATCTATATCCACCCATCACTGTGAATTTATTCCTCATTATTACAGGAATAGCAGGAGAACAGTATACTTTGAAGAAGTGTTTGTTTATTGTTGAAAAGCAAATGGGGATAATTTTCAAAATCAATTTTGAAATCCTTTTTGCACACCAAAGAATTTGCCTGTCAATTAAGTGAGTGCATCTCCTCAGCAAATCCTATGTGCCTGCGTGCACAATAATTTATCTAGATCAAAAATTTTAAAGAGACCACCTAGAATGAATTTATTAATGCCTTAAAAGTGTCTGCTGATCTAATTCATTATTTAAAGAGATGATTACTACTCTGTAGGTGTTTTTTCTTTTATGTTTTCCAGAAATGTTGTAAAGCATCTAGAAACTCACTGGAATTCCTACCAGATGCGTTGACTATTTTCTGGAAAAATCACCTCAGAGAAGTGGATTTTTCTGAGAACTCACTAAAAGAAGTTCCACCCGGACTCTTCCAGCTTGAAGTAAGTGTCATTTCTTCCTACTTCACAGTACTTCTCTTAATACCTACTCAGACCTTGAAGTCATAGCAGTGGCTGCCTGGTTAAGGTAGGAGACTACCTGCTGTTTTGAGTTGATGAACACAGCAATGCACAGAGCCTCTGAGCAGCCCGTAACCCCCTGAATGACTACATTCAGGCCCTTGTCCAGTGTGATATGGTATCTATCTTTTGACACAGGTCTTCTGAGAGCTCTTTGGATGTCTGTGGTTTTCAGATTTTGGGAGCGCAGTTTGGAAGACAACCACTGCATTGTAGCTGCAAGCTCCAAGCATTGAAATACAGGCGTACTCAAATGTGCTCACAAATGGTTGTGTTTTTACTTCATCTGGCACACCAGCATTGTGTAATTAAGTATTAGTCTTTCTGTGCTGAAAATAGCATGTTTGAATGCCCTACACAATGCTAGTTGGCATCTCTCTCATCTTTAAGCTTGTAGATTAAACAATTCTTGCCAGTGGACATCAGAGTTCCATAGTTTTACTTCAAAATTCTTCAGAGTTTGTGGCTTCACATGGTTTTGACATGAAACCAAGCAGAACTTGGGGGTTTCCTCCAAGCTTCCCTTCCAGATTGTGAAACTCAGGGTCATGGAGGTAGAAACAGAGGTAAATCTTTGTGCAAAAGTTTCATGATTTTCACTGCTGTCCTCTGCAGGAAGGATGCAGAAGTGATGGTTCATATCCACGTCCAGTTTCAATCTCAAGAGTCTGCTGCAAAAGTGCCTCTTGCTCTTGCATAGAAGAAGCATGCTGAGGGTCGTTTGCTCCCTCAGTTGTTTTTAATGATCCTTGCAGATTTTGCTTTGCTTTCTGGTAACCATTTGTTTTCAGTTGGCATTTTTCCTGAAATAGAATGAATCCTATGGACTATTGTCTCTGAAACTTTTTCTTTTCTGAATGCATTAAAAATAAGCCCAGTGGGTGGGAGCTACCATGACAAATATTAAACACTAGATGGTGCTTCCAGGGCACATTTCTTTGGGTGCTGCTGCTCAGAGGCTGCAGAGGGATGTGAAAGCACCAGTACAGGGCGTCAGAGAAGACCTCAGTGCAATCTTTGCTGATGGTCTGTCTTCAAAGTTGGTGAGCTTTGGCTGCCTTAAATAGTGCTGGTTCTTATCCATATCTCTTCAGCCTTACCTTCATAAAAGAAATAAATAGGTATTTTCAGTCCCCCAAGGGCTAGAGTGTGGTGAACAAATAGAAGGTGAAAGCCCATGCGTAGATCAGTTCTGGCTTGGGCTACTCCTTGGTTATAGAGTTTGTGTTGGTGAATAGGACTGCACTCGCACTCCAGCCCTCTCCAGAAGTAGATGTGGGAAGGGGGAGAAATGAGCAGTAATGTGTTCCTACATATAACATAGCAGACACTATACATTCCTACATTATTATGTAGGAGCAGCAGTGAACTGTCTTCTCCCTGGGAAAAGCTGAAAGCAGAGGAGGCCTTTGACTTGAAAGCATGTCTCTGACCTAGGCTGGTGAGACATGTAGTTCATCACTGGCCTTTGCTTTGTTTGTGGAGGGTTCTTAAGACTAGGACCAGCTCACAGTCGCTAATACGATGTATATACTAGAAGTGTGGTGTTAAGAGAAGCTGAGGCCTTCTCAGCTTTCCTGTCTGTTGCCTTCTAAAGGAACCAACTGTACATGCTCCAAGCCATATCTTAGTTCTCTAGACTAGTTTGCTTCTCTTGAAGAGACCTGACCCTCTCTGGGTGGAAGTATTCAGGTAAGACTCTGGTCAGCTTTTCCACATCACGAGCTGACCGAGGCTGCCTAATCTGGATGCTGCAGTTCCTTCCCTCTGGTATAATCTAACGCACCAGAACCCTTTTTGCATGCTGCGGCTGTAGGTTTGAAGGAAGTTGTCTGCTGCTGCCGTTGTCTCGCTTTTGGAGGCACCCATTCTCTTCCTGAAAGGCAGCAAAAATAGAGAAGTTAGAGATGAGAGAGAAGAGGCAATTACAAAACAAGGACTAGTGATCTCGCGAATTAGTCATGAAGAGCCACAGCTAGCTGAAAGTCACTAATTTTTCCCCTATGGAGCAGGAACATAAGCATTGCATATAATCTCACCAGGATCTTGGATGTCCTGGAGAGTGGCCTTTGTCAGCATTTGTGGGGGACATGTAACATGGATACAGTTGACTGAAAATGAAGCACCCCAGCTAGACCACACAGAACAAAGTTTGTGCTAATTCTGGAACGTGTAGCCTCCCTTTTCTCCCACCCCCTGCTCAGGGATATTTTGGGGGAGGAGTTTGAAGCATTGTCATTGAACAGCCCCATGCTGATACTTGGAGAGAGCTCGACACCAGGCGCCAAGTGAGGACTGGCTCTCCCTTCCAACAGGAGGTTCGAGCCAGTGGAAGACTAATGATGATAAAAGCATTGACTGTCAATACTCAAGTGGCAGTGAGGGGTTTATAGTTTGCACGGTTTTCTAACCCTTTCCTGTAGTGGTTCACTCTGCATATCTGCAGTTTTGTATTTTACTTTGCCTTCCCCAAGTCCCACCAAGGCCCAGTGCTGCCCCTCTCTTATCACTAGAGGGAGCGTTTTGCATGACAATTGCTATTCCAGCAACTGCTGGTTGTCCATTGCTTATGTCACATGGATACCTCATATTTTTCCAATCTGAGAAAAGGGGAGGAAGGCCAACAGACTGGCTTCATGAGGCACTGTTAATCCTGCTTGATGAGAAGGGGCATAAACCTTTTATATTATGTGGAGCACATAAAACATTTAACACACTTGAAGCTGAGGTCTCTGCTGGTAAAACGTGATTTCCGTGGGGTATAATTCATTAATACTGCTGTACTTGTGCCACGAGATAATTCAGCTGTCATTCTGCTTATCTCAGTTTTCATAGGGGGGACTTGCAGAATAAACCTGGTTGGAAACTCTACACGAAAGACTGTTTTTCAGTGGAAAATTGTTTTTCAACCAAATGAAAATGATCATTTGAGCCTCGACATTATTTTTAAGGGCAGGTGGAAGGGCATAAACTTTACAAATCTGAATGGGAACTGCATTTTTTTCTTTTATATTTCAGTTAAATTTAAAGGAGAGCTGTGTTTAACCTTATTCATGGTATTTGCAGCTGAGTCCTATCTGTATGGTGTTAACTGTATGGTGTTAATCAGCTTCACTTCTTGGTTTTAAAATTCCTGTCTCTGGTGTGAGGAAAAAAAAAGTAAATAGGTAACTTGTATAATTCTTGGAAAATTAATATAAATCCTTTCCATTTTAATAGACATGTAATAACAAAGCAATTAGATTTTTCCTTGTGGGTATTAGTTCACATTTTGCACGTTGATTTTATGCATGCACAACAGGTGTAAATCCACTCTGACACTAGCTTGCACACACATGTAAGACTTCTCATCTGAATGTGGCATACTGTGTAGGTAAATCATACTGTTCTTTTCCATTTGGAAAGGTTTCCTCACTAAAAGTAAAATATCTTCTTATATGGGTTGTTTCCAATTGCATCTGTCAGCAAGTAGACTAATAATCTCCCAAAACTATTAGTGGTGTTGCTTCGTGCAGAAAATATACTTGCTGGAGACAAGAAGGAAATGTTTGCATGCTAGGCAGCACGGACAGGGTGTTCTGATGAATAAGATGTACTTTCTTCATGTTTCTGTTATTTAATAGCTATGCTAAAAAACCTCTTTCAGTGTGTTTGATGGACTCTGTCTTCTAACTCTAGGCTATTCCTCTTTTAGGCTTTGGTGTCCCTGAAGCTGCTGGGAAATCAGTTAGTTACATTGCCTTCACAAGATAAGTGGAATTGCAAACAACTTAAATCACTGGATCTTTCAAAAAACCAACTTGGAAAGTAAGTATTTCTTTCAAATTTTGTCTGAGAAAACAAAAGCTGAAGAAATAATAGCAAACCTGATCCCTCGTGTAATACAAAGGGTGTCAGCAGTGAATTAATTACCTGCATAGAAGGCATTGATATCCACATACCATGTCTCTAAGTATATTGTGTGTCTGTGACAGTGATGAATTATCCTTTACTGATTCTTTGGGCATTTAGCACACTATATCATTTATTAAGTGGATAGATTACTGATAATGGCAGTTTAATTTCAGAGCATGTAGAAATTTATTTAACTCAGTGTGTGGTTCATCACTACAAATACTGGTTTGTGGGGAGCATATCTTAACCATAAGCCATCTGGCTGGACTGCAGTTTGTAGTTGGTGTGGGAGTATTGTTTTGGTAAAAATGAAAAATCTGTGTGTTTTAAATGGAAGTGTAACTAGCTGCAAGTTCATAGAGAAGACTGATGTTAATAAGGTCATCCAATAAAAGAGTGATGTTCTTCTATTTAGAAATTACAATAGGGATGTTTAACAGAGAAAGTTAAAGGTCTCTTATCTTCTCCAGAACTGCATTGAGTTGTGTCATGCTTGTATCTTCTCACTTGGGTGCCTGTCCAGCAAATATTCTGGAGTCCTTATGAGTTGCTGTGTCAGTTCCAAAGGACAAATTACTGTTTTTTGAATGTCTCAGTGCCTTTCCAGAGTCACGTTGTTGGGTCATCTTGTCAGAGACTCTCTGGTGAGCACAGGGAATGGCAGCAGGTTGGTTCTCCGGTGCTTCTCCTGAAGCTTGTTGAATTTGCTGTTTGACAGCCTACTTAACGTTGACACCCATAAAGCTGGGGGTCAAGTGCTCTTGCCCTGGGAGCTGAAAGCGTTGCCTTGCAGAGCTCTGTTAATTTCTCAGAAGAAAACCATTGGGCCTGGACAAATGTTGGTAGAGTCTAGCTCTGTGATTGCGCAGTGGGTTTCAATCCCATCTCTCAGAAGCAGACAGGAACCCATGAGAGCTGTGCTGTGAATCCCACAGCCTTGAGTGGGGTCAGACTCTGCACTGCATAGTATCCTGGGCACGCAGCTCCAGCGCAGTTCTCAGCTGCTGTGTCCAAGCTCTTTTCTCCATATGTCACCATTTTGTTTGGCCCGCAGGAGTGATGAGGGATTTAAAACAAAGCGGATTCCCTTTTTCACCACGAAGAGCAGGGTGCGCTGTGGCCCAGAGGCAGGTAAGGTGCATGGCAGTGCAAATGCGGGGAAGCAAGTGCTGAGAATGCCAGGTGAGCTGTGAAGCAGCAGGAATCTGTGGAGTTTGGCTGGAGGGAAATTGGTGTAAATTCATCTGCAATTTTAAGTGCAACAGCATTTAGATTAAGAGGCTATGTGTTTAGATAAAATATTTCTAAAGAAATGGTGCAGCTGGTTGGTACCATCAATATAGAAAGATGAAGAATGAGTGGAACATGTTCCTTTCACTGAGGTTTTATTCTTTTCATGAAGGTTATTCTTTTTAGCCAGAGTACTAACTGGTATGTTGAAGGAAAATTAACCCATAATTAGTCTTATTACTCTTAGGATTGTTTCTGTTGCTGAATTTGTAAGTTGCATGTTTTCCCCTGTCTCTGTGATTTGCACCCACACTTTAGGGCAGAGCAGAAGAGATGTTCTGGATTAGTGCACTTGAAATCCTAGAGAGAGCAAAGGAATATCTGAAGATATTTGCACTGCTTCCTGCTCTCTGTGGGACTCATCTGCATTTCTTTTTGTTTGTTTGTTTTATTTTAAAGCACTTGGAGAGCTTTCTCATTCTCGGCTGCCTGAAGAATGGCTTGCTCTAAAGCATTCTTTGCAAATAGCAGAGTGGAATAGAGCTGGCGTCTTCATGACGCACATCCGAGCAGCCCTCAGCTGCTTGCAGGAGGGAGAGGCCCTCCTGGAGCAAATGCTTTCCTCAGTTCCCCTGAAAATTGTTCATGGTCTCAGGTCAACATGAATAGGTAAAATTGGTAAATGCACCAAGTACAGCCATAGCTATAGCTTAGGACTGGAGGTCCTAACCTCCAGTCTGCTCATCTGGGAAGCAGAGGCTCTACCTGGACCTCCAGGCAAGGCTAATCCTACCTCATTTTCCTGTCCATGGAAGTAGAGGCTGCTGTGCAGCAAGTCCTGTATGTGTACCCTAAGGAGGAGAAAGGATTGGTCTGCACTGTTTTGCAAGTAGGAAATGGAAATAGACGTGCTGTGACATCAGTGAAATCCTGAACACAGAAGAACTGGAAAAGGAGTCTGAATCTTGTGAATCTGTGGAGTCTGACACATCCTCAGAGCTTCTCTGTGAAGAGCTACAGCAGCATTTCCCAGTGGGGAGAGAAGGGCAGGAGCAGCGGGCAAAGGCAGCTAAAACCAGCTATAAAAGGGAATTGCTGTCTTCATGGAAATTTCTACATGCTGCAAACCCAGCATAACTCCTCTACATGAAGGAGGAGAGGATGGACTCTGCATTAGTACCATTTGAAAAGCCTTGGGACCTAATATCCTGGTGCAACTTCAAGCTGCCTGAGGCTGCCTCAGATTGCAGGAGGGCGCAGAGTAGCCCACCTGGCTGGTGCCACGGTTGAATAGCCACAGAGACAGAGCAAAGCCAGCTCATCTTTTTCTCTCTGTTCCTCTGCCAAGTGTAGCTTGGTGAGACTAGAGGATGTGGCCAAGAATTTAAAGAACATCAAGAGAAAACAGAAGCTGGAGTACATCAGCAGCTCACAGAAGTCTCCTAGCGAGGTGGGGGGCAGGTTTTCATACGATTTTACCAACAAAGCTATTTATTTACTTAAGTCTAGATTATTTAAGGAGGATAATTTATGGATGCTCACTATACTTGATTGATAAATTTTAAAATAACTTCTTGCACACGCATGTGGTGTTGGTGGTGTTTACTCATCCAAAAATATATTTTCAAGATGGGATTTGTTTTAATTTTTCTACAGTTCTTTAAAAGAAAATTTGAGCTCAAGCCAGAGAAATCATAAATAACTCATGAATAAATAATTACAATTCATAAACACCTCGAGCTTGCTTCCAGTGTAGTACACTCCTTTCCGCCTGGGACTCTTTGGTGAATTGAGAGTATTGCTACTATTTTAGGTGTTTGCTCCTATGTGTCCAAGAGGGACTAAATCTGTCTGTGCCTAGGTGCATACTGAAGAGGAACAATGAAAAGTTTAAGTCCAGCGATGAGCCAGAAAGGAAGTGAATTGAATCCATGAATAAGCCTGCTGTTCTCCTAAAATAATCCCAAAGATGATTTTTTATTTGAAAACTCAAAGGTGGACTGTGACACCCTGCCCACACCAGACAGTCCTGTCATATACATAAAACACCCCTGCAGACAGTGGGACTCTATCTTATTCCTTTTCTGATCATAGCTGAGGCTTGAAATGCTGTTAATATTAGAACTGGGGAATTTTCTTCTGAGAAAACCTCTTCCATTTTCTTTTTTTTTTTTTTTTTTTTTTTTGGCTAAGTCTAGTTACAGTTCCTTAAGTCTTCTCTGTAAGGGAAGAAGATCTTGGTGGAAATGCAACTGTCCTATCCTTGAGGAAGGGTGTGTCTCGCATCTCAGGGAGTTGCTTTTTTATTGACCATAGAGGCAGCAGATGGTGCTGGTTGTGCTTTCCTAATCAGAGACTCAGAATCTGCTTGTCCCTGTGTGGCCTAGTCTTCCTTGACTTCAGAATGCTTCTTGGTAGATACATGTGACACTCTTAAGACAGCAACACAATTCATGGCAGCTTTTCATGCTGCTATCCCGGGAGTAATTTGTGGAGTGAAATGATGCTCTTTGGAACCAGCTGAATTTCCCTTTGTTTGAACCTCTCCAGCAGCAGCAACTCAGCCATGCAGTTGTTGCTATTATTTCTTGGGTTGGTCCCAAAATACGCTAGTTGCTGCTCAGACATGTAGGAAGTCTGAAGTGCCCTGAGACCTTGCAGTCTAAAACAGAACAGAGGGGCAAATGCAAGCAGTGTTTTAGAGACAACATAGGTTAGCAGTCTGTCAGCTGCAGTTTGGGTTTTCTTCTCTGTTGTTATTGACTTTGATCCACCATAAATTGTTCCAGGATGCAGCATGGGGGCCTGAACATAAATTCTGACCAGCTTCTGGCTTTTCTCAGGCAACATGGGAAAAACATGTTGAGAACCGCTTGTGCCCTTGGTACGCCCTTTCACTTTCAGCTGTTAGGCTGGAATAGGGGCTGTTCACAAGGTATTACCAGCTATTCAACAGCAAGAAATATAATGCCACTTGTCCTCTGATGTATAGTTGTCTTAGCAGGCCTCAAGTTCCTCCTTCAGCACCCGAGAAGTCCTGGAGACTGTCACCTTCAAACATGCGCATCGCAATGGTTTTAAAAAATTGAGATGTGAGCACTGATGTTTGATTGCCCTTGAAGGCCATTTGCTTTTCTGCTGTTGCTTTGTGGTGGTTCCTGCCAAGGAACATGACCTCGTGTCCTGCCTACAAAGTTAAGGTGAAGGCTCTTGGTTCAGAGCCTTGGTGCTTGTTACATTTTAAAGGTGCAACTTGTTTCCTGTCTTGTTCCAGGTCCTTTTTTGGAGTTTCCAGCATTTCTGAGTGATTCTCTGGAAGTCCTTTATCTGAACGACAATCAGCTGGACTCTGTCCCACAGTCCGTTTGCCTTCTGAAAGGTTTAACAGAACTTTATTTAGGAAAGTAAGTCCGTGTCCTGGAAAAGCTATGCAGTATTATTTCCATGTTGTTTTAGTGACCAGTCTTCTGTGGAGTCCCACCCCAGATGTCCAGGGCTTTTGAAGTCAAAAAGCTGGAAGTAGTCAGCCCCTTATTAGAACTGTGCCCGTCATTTGCTTTAGATAAGGAGGAGGCCACCCTTTTGAATTAGGGAAGATGATCTAGTGCTTTGAACCCAGGCCTGGGAATCTAGTGTGCCTCTAGTTCATTCTGGCTTTTTGCTGTCAGCTTCTATAGCATTAGAGTCAATAACTCATCATTTTTGCCTTTATTTCCTCAACTGTCCAGTAAAGATGATTACACTCGTCTGCCTCAGAGGATAAATTGAGGTTATACATCACTTTTAGGATGGAAATTACTATTAAAGTGCTGAGTAGTCTTATTAAAATGTTAATGGAAGATTTCTGCAAGGAGAGAATAGTGTAATCTGAGAGTCCGTGAGAGCAGCTACTTACACACAAAGACTGGTTGTTGGTAGATTTATTTGTTTTTGTACAGTAACCCTGGTATCCGAGAGCTTCCTCCAGAACTTGGACAGCTGGCTAATCTCTGGCAGCTGGATATCGAGGAACTAAATATCAGTAACGTTCCTGCAGAGATCAGAAAAGAGGGTAAGGCTGATCCTGTGTGTTCTTTATTAAATTGACTGAACATATAATGAAAATCGCTTCCTTTTAACGGTCCTGAACAGGAACAGACAGTGTGCGCCCAAGCACTTTTTGCAGTTAACTGGAATTGCATAGGGAAACCTCCTACGCGTATTTGCAAATTTGATAATTGGTGCTACGCTCTGGCTATATGATCAATTTAAGATAGATCACGTGTTGAAATGATGATTTATAAGTGCAATATTCATTTGTAGTGTGCATGCTGGATGAATTCCGTGTCTTGCTTCCTGAATGTATATGTTTTAGGGTATTTAGATGGTCTTTCTAAAGACTGAACTGTTTAGGATCAGCACAGTCAAATTGAAGTGACTTTATTGTAAGCTGCTAGGTTTTTGGATCTATTACAATACTGTCTTCTTTTTTGTGTGTTTTAATAAGAAAATCCTGTGGGAACAAAGTTATTAGGAATTATTCCTTCTCCAGTGCACTGTTGAAGCCTAAATCTAATTTTAACTGGGAACATAAAAGTAGAAGGAAAAACTGAGTATTTTCCAATACTAAATTAGTATTTTATGTTTCCTTTGAGCTTCTGAAGCCTACGAGCCACAGCATTTGTTTCTTCTTACAGTGCTCCATTGTAGAGTCTCAGAGCAGTGACCTTTTTCTGGGGTCTCTGTCTCAGGTTTGTCCACTAGAGGTTTCTTTGTTTATTCTCTGGGTTGTCTCAGCCCACAGCAAAACTGCAGGGAAAATATTAATTCAGCTGATGTGTCTGCAGCAGTAGGTTTTGTGCAGTCCTGCTGTACATATGTACGTTTGTAACTGCTAACCACAGATAAAGCCTGTTCACTTCCCCCCCATAGGCCCTAAAACAGTGCTGGCATACTTACGAGCACAGCTGCGCAAAGCAGAAAAGTGTAAGCTAATGAAGATGATCATCATTGGTCCTCCACGACAGGGAAAGTCGACGCTGATTGAGATACTACAGACGGGAAAAGTCCCTCAGATGATGCACAGCGATGCCACCATACGTACAACAAAATGGGAGCTTCCCAAGCCAGTGGGACACAAGGCAAAGGTGAAAAACAATCAAAGATCCTTAGGGATCTAAGGGGAGTGGGATGTTTGAGCCCCGCAGTGTCCCTTTTAGGCTGAAATTGCCTGCCCTTTTACAAAGAACGGTTTCCATTACCTGTGAGCCAGACCTCACAAGTGACGTGTTTTTAGACCCATCATAATTCCTTTCTTTCATTTCCAGTTGGTACTACTAGAGGACAGTTCTGTTTTCCTGAGCACTCAACTTTGTATCCTAAAGAGAGCAAGCCATGTGTAGACTGCCTAAATTCTGGCTCTCCCAGCTTGGGTGGTTTTTGAACACTGATTCTGAGAGAATGTTTTAAATCAGCTTATCTAAAGCAGATTGTCCTTTCATTTGGGGCCAGAAAATGGGACATCAGTACCTAAAGCTGGACTCCCTTGATATCAGGACTGTCCTAGGTGGGGAAGGTGGGTGGAAGATAGGATGCCTGACCTCTGGTGTGATCCAGGGATGTCTGAGGCGTACCTTAACCACACAAATCTCAGATGGCTCATTTGGGGAGTGTGTTGACCCACACTGAACTCATTTGGACAGCACTGAATTAATTCAAGCATTTGTAGGTGGCCCTGCCCACTGCCTGTGTAGTAACACAGGGATTAGAGCATTCAGAATTGGTCCTGAGGTCTTGTTAGAGCTAAGGGTGTGCGAGCGCATGGCTCTCCCTTCCCAGATGAGATCCATGACCACCAGACTGTTTTGGAAGGGGTGGAGGAGCCTGCTGAGTTTAGCTATTCTACAACAAAGAGTGCCAGGCCAGGGACAGAAAGAAAAAGAGCAAGCACAGCCTGACTCTTTAAAGAGAAGACTTTGGTGGGAGAAGGGATTTGTCGTGTTAAGTGCTATTGAATAAAATAAAAACCTAGACAGCATCAGAGATGTGGAATGGGATCAAGATGCTGAATGGGCTTTTGTCCCTACCTCTGAGTCTCTGTCTCTACGTACAAGCACCCACAGCTGAAGGTCTTTTGGATGAACAAGGCAGTCCTGGTGCTAGTTAGGGCTTGGCTTAAACAATATGGAAGTTCTTCCAGCTGTTTCTGGGAAACTTCAGACTGGGACTATGGTAGGATATCAGAGCCCTACTGAGATTCTTAGCTCCTTGCTGAAATCTCATAGGGTAACTTGTCATGTGGGATCAGTCAGTACTTGGACCTGGACCAGTAAACAGAGTCCACTCGGTGTTACATTATGCTCTGAGGATGGTGACTAGAGCAGGGTTTGGTTTCCTGCTCAGTCACAGGCTTCTTGCCTCCCCAGGGCCAAGTGATTTAGTGACAGAGCCTCCAAAGTATGTAGGTGCTTCCTACTGCAACTGGGAACCTGAATACAATTTAAGCAGAGCGCCATGCTACCTCTTGGTGCTGTTGTGGGGCTGCACAGAGGAGTGGATGCTGAGATACTTGGAAGAGAGCCAGAGCTCGAATAACCTCCATTTACACGTTTCCCCAAAAATCAGTGAGTCTGGTTTACAGTAGCTGTAATTCTGGCCCATCTCTGGTGTGACACACATATCAGAAGCCTCTGAGCAACATGCAGGAGGTGTTTATGAAAGGCCTGAGAAGTTTCCCATCTCCTGAGCATCTATATTCTGCTTGGCTCAGTTAGGGCTGAGCTCAGTGGAAGTGATTTCAGCAGGGGGTTTCCTGTTCCCCATAGCAGTGGCAGATAAGTAGCTTCAACGGTCCTGTCAAGCGTGGCACAGACAAGGATGAAACAGTTTCTATTCCAGAGCCAGTGAAATACAGGGCTCAGAATGAGACCCTTGTTTGTACTGGAGAATCCACAGCATTAAGGGCACCTCTATCGTTTTAGGAGCAAGTAATTAGTCTTGATTTCCTGTGGGGAAGTGGTAGCCATGCTTAACAATTGCTTGTTGATTTGTCTTTCCTGGAGGCACAATTAGGACATTGAAACCCTTCTTGTGTCATACATTATGCAGGCGTAGGTTTATACTTCAGCTATTATCTCCCTGTGATTTACTGCAACCGTTTGATTTGAACACTTCTCTTTGTCTAAGTAGGTTGATTCAGTGAAGTTCAATGTCTGGGATATCGGAGGCCCAGCAAGCATGTCTACAGTCAATCAGTGTTTCTTCACAGACAAAGCATTGTACATAGTGGTATGGAACTTGGCACTAGGGGAAGAAGCTGTGGCAAACTTACAGTTCTGGTTGCTGAACATTGAGGTAAGAAGTCACTGGTGGACTCTGGGGTATCTGTTTATCAAGTAGTAGCTCAGCACACAGATATGTGATATTACAGATTCTTTTTGGTCTGCTTTTAAAAACTCCACAAGCTATGAATTTTGCATAGCTTTTGGAATTAGTTTTCCATTATGCTGTAGGCATATCACTATATTTAACAGTTTAAATTTATCATTTGCTTTGTTCTCCCTCACACACATCAGAGAATGAAACAAAAGCTGATTTATAAACCCTTGCTAAGTAAGGCTGAACATAATTATTTTGGAATTAGTGTTTGACCACACTGTGCTCCGAGGAGGGTTTGAAGCATTTTCTTTCTTGTGTAGGTTAGACACACATTAGTCTTGAGGTTATACTTTTAACACTTTAGATTCACGTAAGCTAGAGTGTATCTCCCAGACAGCTCTCAGCTGAGACTCAGAGCTGCAGTGAATTCATTGGCTTTGATTGATTTTTATAATACCATGTTCATAATTTTTTGTAAATCTTTAGTATTTAATATCTCTCTTAACATTACATACAAAAAAATGGGATCTAAGCTAGTGCCTCTCAAAAAAGAAGCATCTTGACATTACAAAAATATTAGCTTAATGGTCAGCAGCAATCAAAAACCCAAACTAGGTAACAAAGCCGAAAGCATAATTATGATATTTCAAAAATGTATGATGTGCCTGTGTCCTTAATACATCCCAACAAGCACGTAGTAGCATCAGAAAAGATACAGAGAAAGATAAACATGATGGTTAAAAGTATAGAAAAGTTTCTGAGTGCACAGTAATTAAATAGATTAGGCCTCTTCAGCTTGGGAAAGAGGCGAATGAGGAGGGCTGCATGTAGACTTACTGGAGTAAGGAGAAAACCACAAGGGAGTCTTTGTTCATGATCTTTTACAATAGAAGAATTAGGAGAGATCAAATGAAATAATGAGATGGTAGCTTTGAAACAAGCAATAGGAAGTATCCTAAACACAACAGATAGCTAACCTGTGGAATTTATTGGAACTACAATGTGCTGTGAGTGTCAGAAGTTGAAAAAACACGCTAGTGGAAGAAAAATTCATCAAGTGCTATTAATTCAGAGATACTGTCTCATGCTCAGGAAGTTGGTGAGCTTCAGGCTGCTGGACAATGGGAGGACACACCAGGGAAAATCTCTACATGCTTACCCTGTGCCTATACTCTTCATTAGCCAGAATTCCAGGCAGAATATTTGGCCAAGTGAGCCCTTTGGTCTGACTTGGTACAGCCAGCACTCCTGTGTCTGCACCGGGTTTGAGTTTGGTGTCATTTAGCGTAAGAGATTTCAGTGGGCATCATAAGAGAGAAATGGATAGACTGCAAATAAGCATATGTTTCTGCATCTGAATATTATTCTGTGGTCAAAGTCATTTGGATTGGCAGGCTGATCCCTGCTTAAGCCTGTGCAATCCCATTGTAATTTGTAGCGTGTTCCGTGAAATCTGGATACGTTCCAGCACTGTAATAGAATCATGGAAGGGTTGGAAGAAATCATGAGATCATCTAATCCATTCCTTTGCACTGATTCAGGATTAAGTAGATTTAGACTTTTCTAGCAGTTTATCTCACCTCTCCATATACCTCCAGTGAAAAAGTTTGTATAACTTCCCCAGATATCCATTCCAGAATGTAACTAGCCTTTTTCAGGATATCAGAGTTAGATCTGGCTACAGGTTAAGCTAACTTCTCCTTTGTCTGGGCAGACATAGTTCCTATCATTTAGCTGACTCCTAGCAACTTAATACCGCATGGCAACTCCCTTTATGTTAAGCTCTGATGTAATAAACCCAAACTGACAGTTTTGTGCTCTGCAGTAGCAGCAGATGATTAAGCCATATTCTGCAGGAGAACTTCTGTAATACCCAGAGCACTTGTTGCTGTTGTCAAGCTACCACAACAGGTTGCCTCCATTTTATATTTATATTCCATTTTATTAATGTATATGACTACCCCCTCTTAAATGTTATACTTTTCACATGTCCTCACTGAATTTACGGTGATGTAATCTGGATGAGATCATTGTCAGTGTTTTCTCTTACAGGCCAAAGCTCCAAATTCAGTGGTGTTAGTGGTAGGAACACACCTTGATTTAATTGAAACTAAATTCCGCGTTGAGAGGATAGCAACTCTGAGGGCATATGTCTTGGCTCTCTGTCGGTCTCCCTCTGGATCCAGAGCAACTGGCTTCCCAGATATCACATTTAAGCACCTGCAGTAAGTACTTGTGCCTTTATGAAGCTCAGTCACTCTATTTTATGTCACTTTAAACAATTGTGTAATACTTGATCTCCTTGGCAACGGAACTGATTTAAAGACTCGTCAGCATTGCATTTCATCTATTTTTGACTGAGATAATGTAGTATAATCAGAGAGAAGTTCAGCGTTGCTCAGGGCTCTGATCATGGGTCTGAGAGCTGGAAGCTCCAAAGTCATGACCTTGGCCAGCCTGTTTTAGTGCTCCTGCTCCACTCAGGTTTCTCACCATTAAATGGTGATACAGTTTATTAGTCACAAGGAGAGAAGGTACAGATTGAGTAACTAATGCTGCAAAGCTTGAGAGCATGACTGTTACAGGGTGGGTGCTGTGGGCTTTGTTAAGGGGAGGCCATGTGGGAACCTCTTGCTATCTGATGTGAGAATGTGGCAGTGTTGGCAGGGCAGAGAGTGGGTCAGCCCCCTGAGCCCCGGACAGTCCAAACCTGTGCCATCTGAGTTCAGTGGGTGTGATAATGAAGAGGTGGTGCTGTCTGGAAGATTGGTGTCAGTCAGGCCATGGAGTCTGACGCCACTCCTTCCCTTTGGCTGACAGAGAATGCCCTTGGGGAGAGGAGGCTTCTCCGGCTGGGAAAGAAGGGGGTCTGTCAGCCAAGGGAGTGCACAGCATGGGGGGAGCATGGATGCAGCAGGCTGGCACCAAACCGTGTGAAATTGCCAACGCCTGGGGCAAGAGCAGGTGGCGGCTGGCAAGTAAAGAAGGGTGCTGTAATGTCCCCAGCACTTTGCATCTGCTGCCTGGCAAAGTCATCAGGAGACCTCCCACACTCTGTTCTGCAGATGCAAGCGCTGCGTCGGGCATCCCTGCTGGCTCTTCTCTGTTAGGAGGAGTACCAGGGACCTGGTGTGAGGACAGAGACTCAGCCTGAGAAAGAGAAAGCTTTGTGCTTCGGTATCCTCAAGCCTCTTTTCCCATCACCACAGAGCATCCTAACGTGATCTCAATCATTCTTTCTCAAGGGGACTTTCACCCTGCCACACATCCCGCATGTTCCCCTTCTTTACCTTCCTTTTCCCCTGTATTTCATCCCAGTTGGACTTGAGCCTGATTTCGTATGTCCTCCCTCCTGTGCCTCTCCTTACACTCCATCGTCCACCCGATGGGGCTCCTCTGAGCAGCACTCCAGGCAGGCGGAGTAATGTGAGGATTGTGTGTTGTGAAAGCCTTGTGTGGGTGAGCCCAGAGTGCTTTTATCATGTTAGTCCTCCAGCATCCCAGTGAGTGAACGATTCCCAGTGCCACTGATGGCTGAGGTTTAAGATAAAGCATATTGCTTTAGAAAAGGATTTTCTGTCTGCCACAGGAACACGTGTAGGATCAGTTAGAAAGACCCTTTGTTGGGGAAAGTGGAAGAGAACCATTCTTACCCAGCCCACAAAAAGGCCAAAAATAGTAGGAGCTGGAGAAAGGGCAGGTTTTTAGCTGTTAAAGAGATGATGAAGGCCAGCTTTTAGGATCTGAGCATCAATTCCCAGATCACAGGATCTAGCTGAGCAAGGGCCAGAATGAGGGTGGGAAAAGGTGTCTGGTAGTCATCATCGTGCCTCTTTGATCTGAGGCAGGGAGAACTGGACTCGTCTCCAGCGATTGGCAGAGCAGTGTTTTCCTCCTTCATGCAGTTCCTTCCAGGATGTGTGCAGCACTGAAGGGAAAAAGGGTGATGACTTTGGTTGGTGTGCCAGGGAAGTCCCCAGAGGTTGTGGTGCATAGGGGACAGAAGAGCAGTGCGCAGCAAATGAAGCAGGCAGAGCAGAGGTTGGCCTCATATATCTTTCCCAGGCTGCTTCTTATTTTTCTCCAAAGCTAAAAATGCTCACTGACAGCCTTCCTCCCATTCATCTGACACAGGAAATTTAAAATCACTGATAAGAGAAAGTGAGCCTGGAAAGGAAGCCAGTGTGCTGATAAAGTTTGATAATCTTCACCCTTGCATGACTTTTGCAGTGAGCTCTCATGTAAGACTCTGGAAGGCCTCGATGGACTCCGACAGCTGATTTTTCATGTCACTTGCAACATGAAGGATGTCGGCAGCTCAATTTGCTCACAGAAACTTGCAGGGAGATTGGTGAGAACTGTTGCTTTCTAGTGGTGATTCCTACTAAAGGGGGGCTTTTTTGGGGCTTGGTTTTGGATTGGCTATCTGGCTTTGGGAAACAATACCACTGTAAGATCCCTGTAAAGGGGAGATGACTTAGCCAGTTCATCTCCAGCAGAGTGATTGTTGTCTGATATTGATCCTGCTATTTTTCTCGTGTGGCTTGCAGATACCAAGAAGTTACCTTAGTCTTCAAGAAGCTGTCCTTGCAGAACAGCATAGAAGAAGTCAGAATGATGATGTACAGTATTTAACAGACAGACAAATAGAACTGATCATTGAGCAAACGCCTGGAAATGATATCAAAGACTATGAAGACTTGCAAACTGGTAGGTCAGAGCAGACCAGTAATTTCTTGGAAATCAATATGTGTGACCAATTGAAATATTTTATGAATAATAAAAATGGGGGAGGGGAAGGCCACCAGATAATTGCTGTGCAAAAAAACAGTTACAGAGAGCTCTACACCTGTATAGAGGTCACTTTGGAAATTGGTCAGATATAAAATTAGTAATGGGGCTTTGGAGACAGGGATGGGAAGTTTCTAGGATGGTCTGAGGCTACTAATTTTTTAAAAATTTTTTTTTTTTCAACAAGCTTTGTCTGATTTTATTTCTGCTCTGTGAAGAATGAGGGTTGCCATAGTTTCAAGGCTGTCTTCTCTGTAGGGCCTCAGTCCTGTGACCTTTATGGAGGCCTTGCTCTGCAGGAGTCAGGGAGAGCCCTTCCCTGTGAGGATGGCAGGAGGAGGGTAAAAGGGAGGTGTGATGGGGACAGAAATACTGACTGTAAAGTAGTGAGATGTGGGTTTTACAAGTGAAGTGCCAGATAGCAGCACACCGCAGATAAATGCTATTCTTTTGGCTTGGCTACACGCCGGCTATACCTAGTATGCATAAAACTGCACAAACTGCCTCATAATCTTATTCACCTGCACTGTGGTTTCCTAATGCTGGTCTATTGCTAATCTACAGTTCTTTATTTTTTGCAGCAATTAATTTTCTCATAGAAACGGGTACACTGCTGCACTTCCCAGACACGAGCCATGGCCTCAGAAACCTCTACTTCCTTGACCCTGTCTGGCTTTCAGAGTGTCTGCAGAGGATTTTCAATATCAAGAGCTCCAAGTCTGTAGCTAAGAATGGAGTCATCAGAGCAGAGGATCTCAGGATGCTGCTGGTTGGGACGGGCTTCACTGAGCAAACTGAAGAGCAGTATTTCCAGTTCTTGGCCAAGTTTGAAATTGCACTGCCTGTGGCCAATAACAGGTATGTTGATAATAAGAAAGGCTTAGCCAGGCTGGAGAAAAATGGCCATTTAATCAGTGGATATTAACAGGTTTTGCAACTATAAGCGGTTGTCTTGACAAGGATCTTGCTATGAGAAAATATTTGAGTCCATTAAACAGTGTAATGGAAGGCACCCATCCATTTGGGCTGTATTTCCTGGCATGAACATCCTTTGGTCCAAATATGCTAGTTTGAAAACTTTCCAGAGCAGGTCTTTGGAACTCGGGGCATTGAGGCTGGTGACAAGCTCGACCGCCAGCACAGAGGGTCAGTGACACCACCAGGGATGTGGCAATGAGCAGGTGGAAGTTGTAAGCACTCAGCCGGCACAGCTGCAGCTGAGAGAGGATGTGAGGCTCATGGCTGCTGGGCCTGAAATATAGATGGGCTGGAGTTGTCTGTTTCCAGTGAAAGATCCTCACTCCAGAGTATGGCAGAAAACTTTGGGTAATTGGTAATTATGTCAGCCCTGAAAGTAGTAGTATTTTATTTCTGGTGAAATCAGGAAAGTGTAGCTTCAGTAGCAATGTGATTTTCTTAATTTTTAGCCTCAATAGGTGTTGATCAATAGTTTTCCTAGAAATGGTCTAGGAAACCTCATTCTCTTTAAATGTTAATGAGTCTTCCTCCCTCCTGCCCCCCCCCCCCCCCCCCCATCTCTCTTCCTCTGGGCAGACTTCCCTGCTATTTTTCTCTCTCCCATCTGCTTAGCGACAGCCTGTTGTTGCGTTAACGGTGAAACCATAGTTGTATTGCACTTTTGATGTGGCATTTGCATTTCACTTCCTTGCCCTTCCAGGACAGCACGGCTGCATCGCCCTGAGCCTCTTGGGAGCTCTGAATGCCAGCACAAGTGCAGCATTCTCTGTGCTGTCATTATGCCTGTCACTTATCCAGTCCCGGATGCCAACAAATTTTCTCAGGCTTAACACAGATAAAGCAGCAATGTTTCTGCTTAGTCCAAAATGCCTTTTGGACTCCTTGTCACTATCTGCCATTTTTCTCCAAGGCAATTACATTGTCTGTGCCTCGGGAACAAGGAAACTGCTTTTTCATGGCCTGCCCAATCTTTTTTTAGAGCGATCCAAGCCACATTAGCAGAATATTCTTCCCACTGATGGACTGTAGCTATAGCAGGTTGGATTAATTTAATGTACTAGCCAGACACAGAGCAGTTATTTGTTACTGTGCTTCTGCAATTATTGTCTAGATTGCCAGATAGGGTTTCTGTGCAGTCAGTAGAGAAAGCAGCTGTCAGTTCCTGTTCTGAAAGGGTGGATAGGGGCATGTTTCACATATTTTCAAAATTTGCATTGGCTGCTGTTCAAGAGCATTGAATCACCATCTGTATTATACTCTACTATATAGTTGTGGTCCAGAAGGGCCTCACTGGCCTTCTTATACTCCTAGACCTTTTCTTGGATGTGCTGAGGAAAATTTATTGGGTGTCATACGGTGCATCCACTACCTTTATAGAGCAAGAACTTTCAGTTTGATGCACTCCACTTTTCTGCCTAAGGTGCATGTAATTTAGCTTTGTTCTGCTTGTTAAAATAGGGTTGAAAGTATGACCATTCTTACTGTAATTTATAAGTGAAGAGAAATTTTTATCAGTTTTACATTCCAAAGATGTTTCATGGAACGGATAATTCAATCATGTAAAATGTCATCAGATGTTATGGACTGTGACATATGGAGAGAGCTGTTGTCTAGTGATGGCTGGTTTTTCTGAGCTGATATTTCATGTTTTACAGAATACTGCAGCTGCTAGAGAGAAAACATGATAGGCTTCAAGCATTGGATTGGACTCAGCATTAGTTCTAGTTGTGTGTCTAGTCCCTGCCACCATTATTTTGGTCAAATCACTTGGCCATTTGCATCTTTGCTGTCGTTATGCCCGTCAATGATGAGCCCCAGATGCCGACACATTTTCTCAGGCTCAACGCTGATAAAAAACAGCAGTGTTTCTGCTTATAAGCAAATAAGATTTTTGATCATATAGGCACTTTGGAATGTATTTGGTACATAACAGTATCGCTGTCATGAGATTTATTGGCAGGTATTGAAAGCCATAAACTCAACAGTTTTCAAAACAGTTCTAGTCTTCCAAAAAGTTTTAGCTTCCCAAATACTGAAGATCAGAACAAAGGAATATTCTGTGCTTACTGGGAGATCTGAAAATAATTTGAAAACTTCATGGTCCTCTATACCAGTGTAGCTCTGTTACTTCTGACTGGTCAGACTTGGATAGCACTGAGTCTCCTCCACACTTGGGCAAAGAACCTAATACCCTGATTGCAGGAGGAGACCGAGCAAGACAAGTGATAGCTCTGCTGGCATGAGTCTGGCAAAGTGAGCTCTTGCCCTACGAGTTTGTCAGGGCTGTAGGAGGGAATCCATCAGCTGCAGTGTGGTGCAGCAGGAAACCCTGTAATGTTGACCCATAAGATGCTCTCATTCTGGGACTGGGATCAGAGCCAGAGCAATCCAGTCCCTGCAGCCTGTAACTGCCTTATTGCCACCTCCCATGACACCTCCTCTCCCCACCTTCTGGGCTTACTGAAGCTGAGCTGCTGTAGGTTGTTTTTGCATTTATCTTCTGTTCGACATAGGAGCACAGCTGTAATTCTCTGCTTACTACCAGGGCAGAGTAGTAAAGATACCAAAAACATTAGTTCCAACATCACAGCTGTTTTAATGACTCTTATATTTTAATGCATTTAATTTGAGATTACACAAATGTCCTGCTCATTACATCAATTTTAGTCCTATCCAATAGCCCTGGCTGAATTATGTAATGTCTGTTTTGCCTCTGCTTGCTTCCATAGTGTAAATGAATTTCTCCATGTATTGCTGCAGCGCCTTTACTCTAAAAGCTTTTTTATATGCAGTAGGCTGTGCCATTAAAAATCTCTTTGGAGACTGAATCGCCTTATTATCCAGTAACAATGTACTCACTGTTACAAGCTGTAGCTAAAATTTGAGCTGTTGAATTTGATGTGTTTCAGCTACCTCCTCCCTCATCTGCTTCCTACCAAGCCAGCATTAGATATCCACGGGCTCTGCCACCAGACCACAAACACAGTCCAAAGGGTCTTCAAGATGAGTTTTGTCCCAGTTGGCTTTTGGCAAAGATTCATAGCCCGAATGTTAATTAGCCTGGCAGAGATGGACCTCCAGGTAGGTTACTGTATCTCTGCAAGCAAAAGAAGACAGCTAAAGTTGTTGTTAAATATAAGCGTTAGTGGGTGTCTCTTCACATCCAGCTTGCTTCAGTCACAAACGTCAACAACATTATTTGAGTAAATAGGGAGAGATGAGACTCTGCAATCAAAATCTGATTCTGTTTTCATGGTAGGTGTCATTTAGAACAACAAATTGACACTGGGGAAGAAAGCCTGCGTTCTCCACAGCCTCTTTATGACATGATTCCCTGGAAGGTCTCAGTACCTCCAGCATCTTCCAATTACAAGTAATTGGAGTTCTGCCTGCAGCTCTTGTCCATGACTGTTCCACTGGGCCAGACTCTGCTCACGTCCTTTGCCAGAGGAGATCTGGAATAGCTCCACCAAAGTCAGCTATCTGAATCTATATAGGTTTAAATGAGAAAAAAAATTACAGGACTGTTGCCTTAATGGGATAATGAGTGCAAGCAGGCACCCTATTAGTGCAAGTGGTATGCATATCATTAAAGTAGTGTTTGTAAGGTTCTGAAAGCTAAGTGAATTTTGAATTTTGAATTTTGCCCCTAAGTGACTTTGTTGCAGACATATTTGCAGCAGCTTATATCTGAAAACATAGCCCTGCTGGAAACCATAATAAATACCTGCAAAATATTTTTAGTACTACTGTGGTATCTTCTTAACAGCTGTCCATTTAAACTGTGTTCTGTCATTGATGTACAGAATGTGGAAAACATGATACCTGTTTTTGGAAGGTCCTCTGTGTTCCAGGCTTCTCAAACCATGTAATAACTTTACCTGTTTTAACAGGCTGTCTTGGCAACCCCTTGCTTACATCCTCATGGGCACTACATAACACTAGAGCACCTTTGCTAGGGACCTCATCCAGTCCTCACTGAAGTGAATGGAAAGGATCCCAGGCGTCAGACCCGTCTGCAGACATACAAGCATTGGAGCAATGAGTACAGTGGAGTTCTGCAGATTAAGTCTTTGGTTTTAAAACAAAAATACATTTTGCTCTAAGTGCTGGTTTGAAGTGTCTTGGAGAAAAGCCATCTTCCTCCCACTGAAACAGGTGGAAAAGTTAACTCTCTACATTGAGGGCAGACTTAATCATTCACTAGAACATTTAGCTCTTCTTTAGGTTTATAAGACTTTTGCAAATGCAGAATTTGTATAACAAATGTCACAGTTATAGAATTAACTTTGTTCACTGATATGAAATTGTTCCTTTTTGAGTGGCATGAAAAATACTTCAATTGCTGCAAAACCAATTTTACTGCATGCATTTTCATTCCATTGCAAAATTTTTTTATGAGCACAAGTTGCTCTTTAGTGGAAAAGGTATGATAGCACCTGTGAAGGCCAAAAAAAGAAGTCATCTAATTGCTTGATTAAAACAACATCCTTATGAGAAATTTCAATAATTTAATGATTTTCATGCTTTTTTGCTTGTTTCAGCTTTTTGAAAACAAGAAGAACACCAAGACGAGAAACAAAAAGGTGACCATCTACAGCTTCACAGGCACCCAGAGGAACCGCTGCAGCACGTTCCGAGTCAAAAGGACTCACACTGTTTACTGGCAGGAAGGTCTGTTCGTTACCTTTGATGGAGGCTATCTTAGGTAATTTGTGTTCATAATGCAGCATGCTTGACAGGGGACTAATAGAGTGTATGAAACACATCATCTGAATGGAGATGAATGGGCCTGACTCATGCTATATGCTCACTCATCAGTAGAAGAGGAGGCTCTTCTAATAGACATAACTCATCTGGTAACAACTGGTGACAAAAATGATGAATAACTGATTGTTTGGCAGTTCTGAATATATCAACCTTATGTGTTATTGCAGCCACAAATTTAAAGAGGCCTGAAAACAGAAAGCGATATTCAGAGCAGAACTCTTTGCCAGCGTAAATTCATGCATTTTCACATGCAAAGATTTCCCTACGTCAATGAGTTTTCCACTGAATCCTAAAACTTCACCACTGTGTGGCAGTAATCCAGATCAATGGAGGTGCTTCTGTGCTATCAGACTGCATGCGACAGGGACTATGGCTAACTGGTTTAAGCTGGCCAAGGCAGAGTGTCTGCTGGCTGCAAGCCTGCATAAGACCTGTTGTCCATGTTCTTTCATAAATGCAGAGAGTAGGCAGCCACTTAAGACTTTCATCTTTGTAGTATCTGCAGATGCTTTTGCTCTTCTAGTCCCTGGCAAGGTAGGGAGGAACCATTGGTGCTGTTGCATGGTTGGAGACCAGAAGGGCATAGTGACTTTCCTGAGTTCATCTAGGCAGTCTGCGCTGAGTAGAGACTTGGAACCAGACATTGCAAATCACAAGCTGGGATCCTTAATTCTGGACCATGGTGGTGGTCTTATTCTTATCTCCCCATGTACTTCACTGAGTTACAGAACTCAGCTCTTTGTATTAAAGTTTTTTTTTGGGGTGGGGGGGGGATTTACACAAAAATTGTTAAGTCCATAAACTTTGCCAAGCAGTTTTTTTAAGTTTTAGTAGTAGTAGTAGTAGTAGTAGTAGTAGTATCATTATCATCATTATCATTATTATTATCATTATTATGCCACTGGAGTTTTGTTACCAATTTTTAAAACTACTGACCCTCCATCATTCTGTATGGGGCATTTCTGTCAAAACTCTCCATCATACTCAGTCCACTTAGGCCAGAGTTTTCTCTGGGTCTGGCCTTCTGTAGCATTTACCCGTTGTGAGCAACTGATATTTCTGTGCAAGAATTCTCTTCTGAAAGTCATTTGCAGAACAGACTGAATTGAAAATCATCCTCAAAGCTAGATTGCTTTTTATTTTGATTACTTAAGAACTACGTGTTATTGTGTAACTCAGGTTTCCTGTGAGAAAGAAAGTTTGTTGACACTGATACTTCACAAAAGCCTCATGCGGCTGTCTTTTGGCTCTCTTACGCAGTGTCGAGTCTTCTGATGTGAACTGGAAAAAGAAAAAAAGTGGTGGAATTAAAATCGTTTGCCAGTCAGAAGTAAGAGACTTTTCAGCAATGGCATTCATAACAGATCATGTCAACTCTTTGATAGACCAGTGGTTTCCTGGTAAGAGAACTGCTGTAATTTTCTGTGCAGTATTACATCTTTTTAATAGAAGGTTCTTTGACAGCTCCCCAGGTGCACAATATTGTATGTTAATTGAAGAGCCCTCAGGCTCTGACAGTCTCAAGCCAATAAAGTTTGAGAAAAGCTGATAACCTGCAGACAGATCAAGAATATTTGCCAGCACACCTTGGTCTAGACATTGTGTCTTTCAGTCTGTCAGTCACAGCAAGCACACATGAAACATTACAGTTCAAACAGGACCTGCTTCCATAGGATTTCAAGAGACTCTTCCAGTGCTCATAGCAGGGACAGGATTTGGCGCAAACTCCTTGGCACTGTCCCTTGATGGCAGAACTCGTTTTGGCATCAGCTGGGATCAGCATTTGCCCACCATTTCTAACACCCTATAATTTCTAAAATTGTGATGGGAGAGGCATGAGAGAATATGATACCAAGGATTCTGTGCCAAGGTAACTTCCTTGACTCCAGCAGTTGTTTTTCCTCTGATCAGCACAGATCCTGCTGTTACCCAGCGGGCTGTTTGCAACCCCAATACACTTTGTTTAAAACCAAAACAAAATCTGAAGTGTTCTTTGTCATCCCACACTGGTCTAGAAAGCACTGCCAAAATCTCTTAATTGGAGGCTCTCTGGAGGAAACAGTTGTGCACTCTCACATATTCATGTTCTGCATATTATGGAGATAAAAGGCAATTTTATTTGCCTTTGGATTAAAATAATGATAACATTAATCCCTGAAGCTTGAGAAGAGTCACGACTTCAAAGGCTATGGCCTGCATTCATCCTGCCTAATTGTGGGCAGTTAATGGAGCCTGTCACCGCAAAATCCGTCTGTAGTCAGTGGGAGAGGTGTGAACCTCCCAGAGGTTTAGTCTTGGTAGAATCCACGTTTCCCCCGGAGGGGCTGAAAACCTTGCCTGTGAGGGAGCCCACAGTGACCATGTTCCTATCTTGAGTGCTGCAGGTGGGTGCTTACTCCTAGCCTGCACCTGAAGCGCCGAGCCTGAGCGCAGCATGCCATGCGTCTGAGTCCACTCCCATTCCCGTTTCCCATGCCTGCTCTCCATCTGAAGCCATCTGGCAGCTTGCAGTCTGCAAAACAGATGTGGCTGGGGTTTCTGGGCAGCCTCACAGCTGCCATCCTTCTACTGCATGGTCATGCTCTTTAGTATATGCGCTGATCCCTGTATGCAGTTCACACAGAGTCACCCAGCAAGTAGGAGGTTCTCTCCAATGCTTTATTGCTATACTTCTAATTTCTACTGGTCCTGAATATATTTTCTTCACAAGCCTGTGACCAAAGCAGAGTAGCTGTTAAGTTACATCAACAGTCCTGTCTTCTCAGTACTGTCCCTGCTATCTGTATATACTTTGCAAAAAGCTATTTTCTTATTCCAGTCAATACATTGCAGTAAACTGCTACTTTCATGCGTGTGACCATTTTCAGCCAGTGGATCCAGGTAGTGACTGTAGATATTTGGATGCACTAGGAACTGTCCTTCTTTCTCAGTTTATGTGAGTTGTGTTGTTTTCTCTTTGCTTGCTTGCTTGCTTTGAAGCACTCACAGCCACTGAGAGTGATGGCACGTTGCTGATGGAGCAGTACGTGCCCTGCCACATCTGTGCAGCTTCCAAGCCGGAGGAGAATGAGTGTGGTGAGAAGGCGGAGGACACGCAGTACTTTAACATGGAGGACTGTGTCCTGACTGCCATTGAACTGGACTACATCACATGTCCTAACCACCCTGACATCCCTGTTTCTCTCCAAGAGCTGGTCCCAGAGCTTTTCATGACCGATTTTCCTGCCAGGTAATGTTATTTGATAGCCTTTGGTTAAGTTTCAGTCTACCTATGTAATTTGGTTTCCTAAGTCACCTCTGCTGGAGGAACATACTGTCCCCAGGAAACAAATTCATCTGCTCTCAAACACAGCTCTGGCAATTCATCCTAAACTGCAGTCCTGGTGGTCAGCACACTTGCTTAGATAATCGCTGTGTGCTGACCCAAGTCATCACTTTGGGGGATTCTTTGAGATCACTGTGGTGCAATGTGAAAGTCCCATTTTAAAGCCACAGCTGTCCTGCATTGCCGAGTACTCTGGCCAGAGCTTTCTGTAGTTGGAGTCTTCCTGGGATCCCAGAAAGGAGATTTTAATATGGCAAAACCAAAAGGAAGTGCTGCTGCATCACAGGATTGGCTCTGAAATCACCTTTAGTTTTGAAGAGCCTGTAGGTGAGTGAATTTATATAGACACCACTAGAGAATTCACATTGAGTCAAGGCTCCTGCTTGGCTGAGGGCTGTTGGATGTGTGGCAGTTCTGAACAGCTGAAACAGCTCTTTCCCTACCCATAGCAGCACTGCCAGATCTTTAAGCTGTTTAACTGCATTTCCAGATGGGTTCAGTCTTATACCCCTTTTTACTTAGTGTGTAGAGCAAGAGACCTCCTGACAGCAGGCAGGACAGGAGACCCACATCTCTTTCGGTTCACACTCTCTCAGACCTTTCTGTGCCTGATGCAGAGCCGTGAGACGTCTAGACCAAACTGTGTCCTGTTGGCTGCTGTCAGAGCTTTCTGTGCTCCCACTGGCCCCTGTTCCTTTCTTAGGGTCATTTTACTGGGCAAACAACCCACCGGCTCATCACGACAGCCCTCCTCGCAGTGCTATCTCCTAGAGATTTATTTGACGGGTGAGAGGCAAATGGAGATGTTTGAAGTGTGAACAGCTGTAAAAGTAGTCTCTGAAAGAGTGGGGAAATGATGAATTGCAGCCTGGGAGCAGTAAGCTGATTTGAATAATCAGGTTTCAGAGTGCGGGGCTGTTCATAAACTTTCTGTCCTGCTTCAGCAGAGAAAAGATGAACAGGAGGTAAACAAAGCAAAAAAATCATTAATATAGATAAATGGTACAAATATCTCTACCTGTGTCATCTGCTTGGAAAAGGAGCTTATGTGCTTTCCAGATCTGTTTGATTCTTGTGGGATAAATTAGTAAAAAGCCTTTTTTGCTTATTTGCCCAAGTTACTTTTTTCTGCAAGAAATCTGTTGTACAATACGAGCCACCATAGAGTACATTGAGATGACCAAGGTAGTTTAGGTGATCCAGTCCTCTCAGTAGATGAGACAAGAACCTATTAGGGATTTGTGAAAATGGAAATCACATTAAAAACATGAATTTACAATGTCTTTGAAACTTTTAATTACAAAGCCCCAATCTCTTTTTGGCAGACTGTTCCTGGAAAATAGCAAACTGGAATGCAGTGAAAATGAAAACAACGTTCTTGGCCAGGGTGGAAGTGGGACCATTATATATCGGGCACGATACCAAGGAAAACCAGTGGCTGTGAAGAGATTTCAGATTAAAAAATGCAAGGGTTCTCCCACTTCAGCTGCAGGTACAGTGTACAGAATCGGTGTTGGGAATCGGCTCTTGCAGTCTGCGATCCCAAGCTAAGACCAAAGAGCCTTCGCTCTCCAAAGTGCTGGCAGCACCTGTTTAAATACAGCTTTGAAATATAGAGCAAAATTGATGTGTTTCCATGGAGGAAGAGGCTGCATCTTAAAGAGTCCTTCATGAAAGCATTTGTAGCGTTGAAGGTCATTGACACTGCAGGAAGCTTCTCTCCTGCGGGTCAATGGGTGGACTCATAGGTTGCCAAGGCAGAGCCCTTGATTGGGGTGGGAGGCAAGATTTCATCACCTGTTCCCAAGCTATTTGGCAATAAGTGTGGATTTGCTTGGGTTTGCACTAAGGACTTGTGGGTCTCCACCTTTGAATAAGTCTTTTACTCCATCTGTGCCAGTAGCTACAGAAAGCAAATTGGAGATCCTTCTCAGCCTGCCGGCTCCTCCAGGCAGGGACAGGCTCTCGTACTGCACATGCTGTCTGTTGAGCCCAGGTTTCCAGCAGAGCCTCAGTCCATGGATAAAGGAAAGGGGAAAGTGCCTCATTTTCCTCATTTTTGTCAGGGAGGGATGCAGTGAACCCCTAAGCTGTGGAGGGGGCCAGCTGCTGTCCCAGTGACAAATAACCTTTGGAAAGACCAGACCTGCCTGAGCAGCCTGTGGTGTCCCGTGGCAGAAGGACAATTGCTGTGAAGGGTCCCTCTTCTGGCAGGGCAGCTGGGAAAAGGTAGGGAAGACTCCTTCTGCCAAAGGGTCTGCAATGTGACATTGACACCCAGAGAGTCCCTGCTTTAAAAAGCACAGCACAAGTTTTCCAAAATCATCCAGGTGATATATGAGAACAGTGTGTGCCAGACATACTCAAGGTGGGTGTTAAAGGACCAAGGGAGCACTTACTTCCCGAGGCAGCCGTATGTATCCTGCTTATAGCCAATGTCTGTTAGTGGCTCATGCATCAACATGAGGATGCAGCTTAAAGCCTTGCTGTTTGGCATAAGCCCACAAGCTGCCTTCCTCCTGCAGCATTTGCTCAGCACCTTCCAAAGAGTTTCTGACTCGGTTTCTCAGCTGGGGAGTGAGAAGGGGTTTGTGTGTCTTGCCAGATACGATGCTGAAACACCTGAGAGCCATGGACGCCATGAAGAATTTCTCTGAGTTTCGCCAGGAGGCCAGCATGCTCCACTCACTGCAACACCCCTGCATCGTCTCCCTCATTGGCATCAGCATCCATCCTCTCTGCTTTGCCCTAGAGCTGGCCCCTCTGGGCAGCCTCACCACTGTATTGTCTGAAAACTCCAAAGGTAAAAGCAGGGTCTCCCTCCTGGGAGAGCTCACTCTCCAAGTCACGGTAGTGACAAATGGTCAAACATTTAAATTACTGCTTGATTTACTGAAGGGGATTTTTTTGCAGACTAGCGGAAGTGGGAGGGATGGAATTGCTCTTAAACTGTGCCTTTGGGAACCTAGTAAAAATTGATGCTCAGGATTTTCAAAACTACTTTGGAGACCTGGATTTTCAATTTCTCTGCAAATTAATAGGAAGTGCATCTCACTTCACAGTAATCCTGTGTTCTTGCCCCTGCAGATGGGTGTCTGGCACCCTAAATTCTCTCATAATTATCTGTATTTCTGTCACTGTCAAATGAACAACGCTAATTCCAAGAGAGGTTGAGGCCATCTGACCCTCTTGGCACCTTGGTTTTGTGTCAACTTTCAGTCAAACGCTAATTTTCACCAGAAGATTTAGGGGTCTAGAAGTGGAGGGGTTTAAAAAAAGAATCTAATAGAACTGTCAGACGTGTATAGTAACACGAACAGTGTCATTTCAAATCGTGGCATTGAGTGATGTTTTAAAAGGTTGTTAGTTATTGCTCTGGAGTTTAAAAGAAAAAGAGAAAGGGAAAAAAAAAAAAAGCAGTTACTGCAATTACAAGAACTGAAGACAGGCTGTTCCTTTGTGCCAGGGTCTTCCTTTGTGCCACTGGGACACATGCTGACACACAAAGTAGCATATCAGATTGTAACAGGCCTTGCCTACCTGCATAAGAAGAACATCATCTTCTGTGACCTGAAGTCAGACAATATTTTGGTGTGGTCCCTGGACATCAAAGAGCACGTCAATATCAAACTCTCCGACTACGGAATCTCCCGGCAGTCGTTCCACGAAGGTGCGCTTGGCGTGGAAGGCACACCAGGCTACCAAGCTCCTGAGATAAGGCCTCGCATAGTCTACGATGAGAAGGTATCTGTGGTGTATCTGTGGGTGCAGCCCCTGTGTGACAGTGGTGGGTGGCTGTCTTCATGCATGGGGCTGAATTCCCTTATACATGTATGGTGTGCAGCACTAGCTTTCCCACCACAGCCTTCCTTGCTCTCCTCTCCACCCACTAATGGAGGTTTGCCCTGTTTTTTTCTCTCTGTTTCTGGCTCTAGGTTGACATGTTCTCATATGGGATGGTCCTGTATGAACTGCTGTCTGGTCAGCGGCCTGTGCTAGGACAACACCAGCTCCAGATTGCAAAGAAGCTGTCTAAAGGGATCCGTCCTGTTCTTGGGCAGCCAGAAGAGGTGCAGCTATATAGGATGCAGGCACTCATGATGGAGTGTTGGGACACTAAGCCAGAAAAGGTACAAGACAACCCTCATGACCAGTGTTTTCTGATCGTGTAGCTACAGGGATCTGGCAGCTCACTCTCAGTACAGCAGAACAGCTCCAGTGCTCTTTTACCCCTCCTGCTGATACAGCCCAGAACTTCTGTTGACTTAAATGAGAGTTTTGTGAATGAAGCTATGGCAGATGGGTGATCTTAGACATCTGTGGTGACATGAAGGTCCCTTGATGTCAATGGCAGTTAAGCTATTGATTTCACCAGGGCAAGACATTACCCATAATTTCTAAAAACAGCTACACTATCATGCTGTGACTGTAACTGCAAAGACTTCTAAAACCCTAAGATTATAAAAGGCAGTACGAGGAAGAAAAGGGTTCAAAGTACGAGAAAAAGATTATGCTGCGTTACATTTTTCACGAATTACAAGTTGGTGTTTCAGAGTTGCTGTCCTCCAAACACGTCAGCTTGACTCACAAACAGTTAGACACTATCATGACAGTGTGTCAGCTTCCAAAATTCATACACCTGAAAAAATTAATCAGTAAGATATGTAAGAGAAACACAGACCAAACCATGGAAATACAGAAGAGGTTTGGCTTCAGTGTCTGGTGTATGGAGGATGCTAAGAACCAACCAGGTGGGATTTATAAGGAGAATTTGGTGTACATTAAAGAAAGTAGCAGAAGCATTTATTAAAGAAGTCCTACTTCTTGGCTCTCTAGCTTTAATAAATAATTATCATTATTATTCTTATTCTTTTATTCCGTCTGGACCTCCAGCTGTCCTTTGTGACATACGTCTTTCTCTTTTCCTTTCCCCACAGCGTCCACTGGCCATTTCTGTGGTAGGACAGATGAAAGATCCTACCTTTGCAACATTTATGTACCTGCTATCCTGTGGGAAACAGTCTTCCTTCTTCTGCTCTCAAGGACAGGAGTACACTGTGGTGTTCTGGGATGGGAAGGAAGACACCAGGTGAGATGGCTCACATTAGTAATTCTTTCTTCTGTTCTTTTTTCTTTTTATGTAAAAATCCTTCAGCGTCTTCACTTATGCCTCTGGGAGGGAGGTAAAGAAGGTGAAAGTGAATTTGGGTGAATGCCAAGGATACGGTGAACACTGTTTTCCCAAACTCTTTTAATTGGGAACAGTGGTTGCTTTATAAAGGATATTTAATGAGCTTAACTCTGCTTCAGTTAATATGAGGAGAAGATTAGGGCAGTGTAATGATTCACACACACAGGATGAAGCATTTGCACATGAGAACAGACGTGTTCTGCCTTTCCTAATGAGGCCATTTAACACTAAACCTTTCCTAATTGAGACTGCAGTTCCATCTCTGTTCTGCAAAGCAATTAAGTGCATGCTTAAATCCTATTGAAATCATCAGGAGTTAACCACATGCCTGAAGCTGTGTGTGCATCCAAGTGTATACTGCCAGTAAAATGTGTGCTATACTGAATAGGCATGTGCTTTAAATGTTATTAAATTGTGACTGAGATGATGGTATTTTGCTCAGCCACATGTGACCCATGGCTAGTTAGGTTTATTTTTATGGATGTTACTGATTTTTATAGCCCCAGTCTTATTTGGAAACATTCACAAACTGATCTGAATTTTATATTAATGTGTTCATTATTTGTAACCATTAACCTAATAGGAAAGGTACGTGATTTGTTCATGAATGATTTGCTTTGCTATTTGTGGTGCCTGGTCAGTCGTTCAGTGCAGACAGTATAACTATTCCTGCTAAAACTGGTGAAACACATGGGACTCACAGATGTATTTTGAATGCATGGATGTTGTCCAAATATTCACAGCAATATATCTCAGTGAATCTGCTTCCTGACTGGACAATCCACTTGCTGGAGACTGCTGAATAACAAATTACTTATATGTGACAGATTTCAGGATGTGTAATTGCTTGTGCCACAGTTGGTAAAACATCTGGGGCTCACAGATGTGGTTGTGAATATCCAGTTATTGTTCAAACACCCAAATGCCGTAAACTTCCCCAAACAAAACTGTTTTAGTTACAAAAATATTAATTAGTCATATTTATAAATTATTTTATCAGATTACAGATCTTTGCTCTTATTTGGAAGAATCAAGCTCTTCCGTTTATATACTAGAATAAGTAATGAAGCCAGATAATACTGGGGCAGTGAACTTGGAGAATGAGCACATATTCTCTTGAGAACCTAATGGGCAAGATGGGCTAAGACCTCCCAGCTATTAATTACTGCTATTCAGCTGGAGCTATTTGTCTCACAGCTGTATTATAGTAACAGACCATGTTAAGTTCTCCTAATCCATTTCCATGCAAAGTCAGATAGCTGAGTTTAAATTTTCACAGAAGCAGTTGCATATCTGCCCCCTGAGGAAGAGCTGTGGCACATTTGTATTTCTCTTCCTTTGCAAAGACCATTTGGAGAGGTGGAGAGCCTTGCAGCATCATCTACATCTAGACAGTCACGTTACACCTTGGCCAAAAGTGCCGAGTGCCGTCCCGTAGCAGTTTACAGGCTGAATGTTAGCTATAGGAAATTGATATTTGCTCCTTTCAGAAACTACACGGTGGTGAATCCAGAGAAAGGAGTCATAGAAGTGGAGAGGATGAGCTGCCCGGGAATGAAGCTATGCTGCCAACTAAAATTTCAGAATGCCCTCTGGGCTGCCACTGAGGTGAGTCTTGTCTGCACTTCAGTGCCCCACTCAAGAGGGGCCTCGTTAGAAGAGACAAAAATGAAGAGAAAGAGCCTATTAAATTAGTAAAGCTGAGAGTGTTTGAGACAATGGGCGTCTCAGATGGGCAGTGTGACTGCATCTGCTGTCTCCGGGTGTATTGTTTCTACCTGTTACATAGCTGATATCTAGATCAAAACCGTGCCTCCTGGTGTTCAAAGCGATCGTGGGAACCTCAGCTTTCCCTCGGCTTTCCAAGGCGAAACTCCCCAGATCGTAGCGTATCTGTACCCAGGGCTTCTTCTGGGAAATGGCCTTATCTGTAAGTGATAAAGGGAAGCAGTGAAAGAAACCATGCGTTTAAGGGTGGGGTTTTGAAAGAGGCCTGAGGGATTTGAAAGTTGGTGGGAAATGGGTACCCAAGTTTTGTGTTCACTGTGGAAAACTGTAGCTAAAAAGATAAGAGTGAGAGAGCATGGCTCATTTATCCCTCGGAGCCCCTGTCCGCCCATCAAAAAGGGCTGTGTTAAGTGTCAGCCAGTTCTGACACAATCGTTTGACACAAAACAAAAAATAGCTGAGGCAAATTGAAACGTTCCTGAAGTTCAGTGTTTCAGAGTGGGGAAAAAAGGCCACACTTGCTGAATAAATAATTTGTGTTGGTTAATTGTGTTGGTTAATTCACTCCACCCTAGTATGGATGCTGTAACTGAGTGAGAATATAGATCTTTTTTCCCCCGTAGGAAAATAAGATATTTTGTCTCTTTTTGTTCCCAAATAGAGGTAAAGTTCAAATATTTCTATTTTTTTCATAACAAGAAGTATAGAAAAATTAAAATTAAAAAATCTTAAAGCATTGTATTTCCACCTTTTTGATCAAAATGAAATGTGTTGCTATTCCCCAAACTGGGTGCTCTATGTCAGTTTAGTAGATTTATGAGGTGTAGAGCAGGTGTAATTCCACATACAATGTAATACTAGTTTTCCTTGAATTGACAGATTAATGCAGAATAACATACAACGTGTTTCAACTGTCCTGGCACATTTTGGATTTGTGCAGTCAGGGTTGTCAAATGCTACTTTAAGATGTGGTATTAAAACACCTACAGCAGTGATTTTGGTGGCTTTTGGATAGTGCATATATTGTCCACAGCTCATTCTGGGGAAGGCAGTACCTGCTTTCTACCCACAGACAGGGGAAATGCTCTCCAGGGAAAACAAATTGAAATCCAGGCTTTGGATATGAAAAAATACAAGTTAAAACTGGTTTTGGAACCAATTTGATCTTGTTTGGGTATCAAAGTATGAAAATCATGGAAGATGAATGAAATGTATAGAATTTTATGTGCTCTTTTACAGGACCAGAAGATTTCTGTGTATGGGTTGCAGGGCATGTGTCCTCTAAAGACTCCGCAGAAGGGTTTAGACACTCCTGCTACTGTGAGCTGCTTTCTAGTAATGCCTGTTGTCAAAAAGGTAAGGAGGAACCTAAAGGAAAAGGGGCATCAGTGAGACTAAGCCGTCTGCTGCCGGGCCAAGCTGCCAGGGTTTGTGTGGCTTGTCACTAGCTAGTGGTGAAGGACTTTGCAATGCCCAGGAACGTTTTGGCAGTGCAAGAAGAAGGTTTCCAGGTCTTTGTGCCTCTGCCAGAAGACAGAGGTGTATGCAGGAGCCTGAATCAGGGGACCAAAGCTGGCACCTCCAAGCCTGCTGGGAAAATAGTCAAAATAGATCAAATTCCTCTGCAAGGGAGTTTTCCAGCTGTGTTTCCACATCACTGGAAGACAAGGTTTAGGCTGATCAAGCAAAGTAGAGAGGACATGAAACAATAATTAGAATAGAGATTTGTTAACTGCTAATGCAAGACTTGGGTATATCCTAGCTCTTGTACCCACTCTTTTCTTGGTGTGTGTGCATGCTGTCATTTGTGTGCATAATCATCTTGAAATATTTCCTAGGCTCAGCCACATTTCTTTTTTTTGGTTTTGAATGAGAACACTTAGATAATGTAGCTCTTATGGGTAATACAGCTGTTACGGGTAATACGGTAATTACTCTTACAGGTAATAACAGAAGTTATATACTATCTGTCTAGTTCTGGAATTGCTAACATCCAGGTACTGGCAAGAGAAATCTGACATGACTGCCTATTGCGGGCAAGTCTTGGGAGATGTATAAAAACTGGTTTTGAGCTAAATGGCCTCTGGTTTGCTTACAGCCACCTCAAGTAAAAACATATAATTATGTTCCAACATTACTGGTAGCTGTGTAGTTTTTGCAAATGCCAGCAGACTGGTATGTGTCTAAAAGCTCAATATGGAGCAGCTCTCGGAGTGACAGTGGAGCTGTTTTGTACCAAATGCCTGTTCTGCATTATTGTCCATTTCTGGCTCGTTTGCTTGGACTGCTGCATCGCTGCAAACTGAATCTGAAGCAGATGGTTAGTGTAAGGTGTACCGCTTCACTTCCAAACATGGTGTAAGTACAACTGAAGTAGGGCATAGATCTAAAATTGGCACAGGAATAAATTTCACCCGCCGGGAGGCTGCATCTGTCAGCTTTCTTTGGCTCCCAGACCTGCAGCATTTCTCCACCGTGGAGTTTCATTTCTGATGTGTAGGGCAAATTTCTTTTTCATGCTGCCTGAGGTTTTGTCCAGGACAGTTGAACGAGTCTTTCACTTTCAGCTTTTCCACTGTCATACAGCTTGCAAAGCCATTCCTCAGGGGTTACGAGTGGCTTTATGTCTCCTGGTTTCTATTTTCAGTTTGTGGCTTGCCTAGAAAATGTCATAAATAATGCCAGGCTCTACAATAGTAATATTGAGTCTAGACACCTCCCTTCCTCCCCCGACCCTACCCAACCTTCCAGAAATCCACATCCCTTCGGCGCACTCCTTCTTAGTTTATTGGACTTACTTTTTCCTCTCTCCTTTCTATGAATGAGTTTGGCAGTGAAATAGCCAGAGCAGCAGCCATAGGGATGTGCAGACCAGGTTGGCAAGAAACTGAAACGGCCAGTTCTTCCAACAAAGCTAAGTGGAAAGCTTACACTTGTCAAACTCACTGTACAGCGCAGTGAGCTGTATCACAGTTATCACATAGTCATTATTGTCCAGCGGAGAAGAGAATTGCTTGCACTTCCCTGGGAAGAAAGCCCTTAACTGATGAGATGTGAGGTAACTTGCAGTCAGAGAATTGCCGAGAGATGTTGCTGGGAAGGGGAATTCTTTATGACTGCCTTGGGAAGACTGATCCAAAAGAAATAGTTTCCAAAACTTGGTTTCTCATCCAAAGGAAGCATCATGGAAATTTAAAAGCAGCAGAGAGGGGCCCAGAATCCAAAACTCAGCCGCCAAGGAAAAGTCTTGTACAATTTAAGCTTTTTTGTTGCATGCTTTCTGTCAGCAGTATCACTGTTTTTGGCAAACAATAAAATTTTCAGTAAATTCCCTTTCAGAAAAAAGCCAAACAAACAGGTTAAAAAGAGCAAAACAAGATGCTTTCTGAATCGGTTTGCAGCATTCTTACAAAAAGATGTTGAGGGAGAGAGAAATCTGAATGGGTGCAAGCCTCTGGGCTCTTGCAAAAACCTGGAACGCATGAAAACAAAAGCTGCATTTAAAGGCTGCAGCCTGCCATGGCGTTCGCTGCCAGCAGTGCCAGACCATGCGGGGAAGAGAGGAGGAGGTGACCGAGGCCGTGGTGTCAGGGGCTGTATTTTTTTTTAACCTGCTTACAGCAGCCAACCCGGCGGCTCCGAGCCTTGCAGTGTCCTCAGCTGTGAGGACAGGACGTCTGGAGCCAGCTCATCTCCTGCACATCACATACCGTCACAGCCCCGCTCAGAGGCCTTCCTCCCTGGCACAGCAGGACTTCTGGCAGGACGGAGACTTCAAATGCAGTTTTGTTGCTGTGTGTTTTTGTTGGCTCTTTGTGGAGCCCAAATGTTGAAAATGAATTCTGAGAAAGTTACTTAAGGTTTCTGGAGGCTGCTGCCCTGCCTGCCTTTGGTCACTGTTGTAATACCCTGATTCAGAGAGTTTTGCCTCGCTGCCCAGCTGCACCAGCACGTAATAAAGTCTGGCGAGCCGGTGGCACCCGTGGGTGGGTGGCCTTTGCCATAGTCTTCTGTGAAATGGGTCAGGTCACTCCCTCATCTCAGTCAGGCAAGTGATGGCAGGTTGAGGGCATTTCTCTGCTTTTGAGTTCCTACTCCTCGTTTCTTAAACAGAGAGATAACAACAGTGGCTGGATACAAACAGGTCCCAATAGCCAAGGCAGTGAGTAATAAGTGCCCCAAAGCATAAAATATCTTCCAGATTTGCGTCCACCATTGTGCTACTCCAGACAGGCTAGGGTTTGGCAGAGTCAGTATTACTGGTAAAGCTGGGTGGGGATCACTGATGCAGCTTTGCCCGGTTATGGTGCCGATTGCTCAGTGCTGGGGAGATTTGGCCTATGGAACCCAAAGTGGAATCTGGATTCTGTTCTGCAGTAGCTGGTGCTAATCAAAGAAATAAAAATATTTTTTGTGAAGACTGCTTGGATAATTCAGCATTTTCAAATCAAATGAGACAAAATTATGGAGATCTCTGAAGACTTTAATAGTGTCCTGTGTCACACTAGGAGCAGTTCAGGTTAACATACCCATATTACAGTTAATTTCAGATGTTCCCATTTCAATTTAAATTTTCCATTTTTAGTAAGAAATACCTATTGTGCAGGGTCCTTTGGACTGAAAAAGTTGGACCATTTCCATCAATGTGGGCTGTTCTGCTTTGTTTTGTTCTGTTTTAAATCACTGAACTCCTTTCCAAAGAAAAAGTAACCCAAAACCCAGCTTGTGCAAAGCTTCGTGCCATGTTCCAACCTATCAGTGCAACTCCCTGGCAAACCCATATCCAGGAGTCTTTGCATCAGATCCACATGGCAGCGGGGACATGGCACCGAACACTGCAGGCCATTTGGGTTTCTTTTAATTAGTGGTTAGAGAATTGGGACTGGACTGAGTTAAAGTCCAAGTCCCATTTCACAACTTTCCACTTGCTTCCCTAGTTTTTCCCATTACAGTAAAATTCTGCTGTGATTTGGATTAGTCATATGGGCTCAGTACACTCATGGTTTTACTCATACTTTGTATGCAGATAGTGTCTTTTTGTCCAAGACTCTTAATGAGCCTTGGAAACAGTACTATCAATTAAACTAGTACTTACCTCTATGCTGTCTGCCCTTTGATATCTGGGAGCTATTCAAGATACTGATTTTGGCCTCTGCGGACTTAAGCAGTCTGGGGGCTATCTTCCAGGGCTGGCACAGCCAAGAGAAGGGCACAGGCTTTCCCTTAATTTATGAGCAGCAAGGGGTGATGCCGAGTCCCCGTCCCATCTCGCAGAGGCAGGCAGCGTCGCTGGCGTCCCAGGCACGCCGGGAGGCAGGGCTTTCTGCCACGGCCGGACCGCGGAGGGGTGAGGCTGTGTCGGTTCAGCTGGTGGTGCTCTGTCTGGTTCTGTTCGTTTTGCTTTGCTTAGTCCGGCCAGATTGTAACAAAAGCAAAAGAGCCCTGGGCAAAGGGTCTTTTTTTAGAATTTATTGCTCCACGGGGAGGAAGTGGAAAGGCCTTTGAGGTAGGTATTGTTTTATCTGCTTCACAGATGGGAGAGTTTCTGGTACAGACCCAAGGTCATGGGGAGTTTTGTTCCCAAGAGATCCATTTCCCAGTGTGTTTAACAGCAATTTGCACCACTGTGATGAGCTGGAGGAGTCAGAGATCCGTCAAGCTGTGGCCTTCTCACCGGCTCCCGTCCACGGGACGTGATGGTATCCGTCGCAGCAGTGCTGCAGAGTGCAGCACTGGAGCTCGGTGTCAGCCATGGCTCCTGCAGCCAACACATCTGTACATTTAGGGGCAGGTTTTTAACTACCTGCAGAATTGTTCATGGCACTTGGCAGCTGCTTTGCTGAACTGCTGCTGCTTCTGTGCCCTTTGCTGGGATGTCTCTGAGCTGCCAGGGATCCCAGACACAGAGCACGTCCCTGGGAGGAGTGGTGCTGTCAAAGCAGCAGACATCGGATGCAGAGCAATCACTGTATGCTCTTGTTTGCAAGAGGATTGCCTCCCCTTCTTTCAATTTTTACTGTATTTCTTCCATTCCTTTCCTACCTACACTGATAGCAATAGCTTTACTCCTTTTTGGAAACCAGCCGGGTTTCTACAGCTGGATTCCTAGGATCATGATGGCTGTTTCTGAACATACTCCAGCTTGAATTTGTTAACCTTTGGGGCAGGCTGCCAGGTCTGTCTGTCCTCCCTTGCCAATACAGAGAGAGGTAATACTGGGTGAGAGGAGTACGGCTCTGCAGCAGCTTCTATGTAATGACTTCTTTTTATGTTGCTGTTATCACTGAGTGATTTGGGGTAAGTTACTAGTGTACTTGCAGGATTGTGAGAGGCAGCCAGAGCCTCTGGGATTGAAAGCTCTCATATTGCAGAGAAGTGAAGAATCTGGATAGTGAATCTGCTTTCTTTCTTGCAGAACTCGTATGTGGTGCTGGCCGGCTTGTCAGATGGACTTGTAGCAGTGTTTTCAGTGTCCCAGGGCATCCCAGGGGACAGCTGCTCCTACCTGTGCTCCCACACAGCAAACAGGTCCAAATTCAACATTTCTGATGACGACCCCCGGCAGAACCCGTACCCTGTGAAGGCCATGGAGATCACCAACAGCGGAGCGGAGATCTGGTACAGCAACGGCCCCGGCATCCTCATCATAGACTGTGGCACAATGGAGATCAGCAGGAGGCTGGAGCCCTTCAGCCCGCCATCAGTGATCACATCCATCGCCTGCAACTCTGAGTGTCACGGGGAGGAGGTGGTGTGGTGTCTGGACGATATAAGCAACTTCCTGGTGATGTATCATGTTACCACCTACCAGCTCTGCGCGCGCTACTTCTGCGGAGACTGCAGCCCCCTCAGGGACATGTTTACAATCCAACAACCTTCTGCAGCCATCCCAGCTACGGCACCTATAAACCACAAAGGGATGGAAAGTAACCCGCCGGTGGACATGAGCATTATCTACAGCCCAGAGGTTGGCACCCAGATACTAAACCACCAGGACTCGCTCACAGATTATTGCTCTGTGTCTTCCTACTCCTCCTCGCCTCCTAACAGGGTAACTCGATGCCCCTCCAGCCTACCCAGCTCACCCATGAGCTCTTCCAGTGCACCGCTCTCCACAGATTTTGAGGAGTCTGACAAATTTCATGAGCTGAAGCCTTCCCTGGATCACGATGCTATGCCTGCAGGTGACAGCATGCAGCATCTCCAAGCTGTCAAGATTCTTCCAGTAAAAGACCTCATATGGATCCCCAGGTAAGTGGGTCACTTGTCAAAGCAACTTTGTCAAAATCCCTCCTGGGCTGAATGTGGGATTAGTTCAGGCTAATTCAGGAGCTTTCACATTCCCAGTATGATTCACCTGGCCAGAAAATCAAGTTACCATTAAGAAATTTTTTTCCCAGTACAATGGTACATTGATTTTCTACTCCTTTTCAAAGATACCTAGTGCTGAGCAGAATGGTACATCTAAGGTCCTGTCAGATTTCAGCAGAATGAGGAGGTGGGTGGTAAGACTCAAAGCCCTGTTTCCCCAGCTACTGAGGAAACAAAGAACAGCAGGCAGCTTCCTTGCTCAGACGCAAACCTGGCAAGTCCTGTTGCCTCCTGTTGAGCTGATGGAAGCCACTGGGAATCTGATTTTGTCTGTCACGGGGGCTCTTGCTGTAGTGGATTCAGGATGCCCTGCTGGCATCGCAGTGCCCCCTTCCCTGCAAAAGGTCGTGTAACTGCAGGAGGGATTGCAGCAGAGAGGGTGGATATCCAGCATGGATCTTCCTCAGCTGTCAGCAGTCCCCACTGCTGAGTACATGTAACATCTCCCTCGCTTCTCTTCTAGGAGAGGAGGGGATATTATCGTTATCGGACTGGAGAAGGAATCCGGCACCCAGCGGGGCAGAGTGATCGCTGTGCTGAAGGCTGGGGAACTGGCTCCCTACGGGTGAGGCTGACTGGGCAGTGCCCATCACACCAGTCTCCAGGAGCAGAAGGGGACTGGGTGACAGAGGGTGGTTCTGCAGGCTCTGGGGGCTCTTGGGAGCTTCGTCTTGGCTTCCAGCAGCATTTGAGAAGGTCCCAGCCAGAGGAGACACAGTTGCTGGTTGCACATCCAGGCATGTGCATGCTCTTACAGCATGACAGATGGTGAGGGGAGGGCACCACGACCATGGTCTGGTCTCCAAAAGCCACCAAGACCAAGTACCCCCATAATGAGACAGGCAGGACCGTCTTGCACAATGCGATAAACATCGGTCTGATCCTGCCTGGTGCTGACTCCCGGTGCTCTGAGGGCACCTGACAGAAGAGCGGTAGAGCTTGGCAGACTCAGGCCCTGCGTTAAGAACAAGAGGTGTATTTATGCAGAGTGCAGTGCTTGTCTGTGGCTGCATTCACGTGGCTCAGGTTGACGTTCTGGCTCTAAATGAGCACCTTTGTGCTGTCGGCAGTGACGGGCCGGGGGAAGGCTCCTGGAGCACAGGGGAGAGCAGTTATATGCATTAATTTAAAATGTTTCATACAGTGAACGAGAGTCCAGGTAAATAAATAGCTGCTAGAGAGATGGGGGTGTTCCTGCTGATCACTTAAATACCAGTCTGGGATTGTACTATTTATGTCCAAACAAATGGAGGTTAAGCAGTGCTAAGGATTATAAATGATCATTTATTACCACTGGGCAAGCACAACAAGAGATCAAAGTGCTCCTGCCATTCCCTCTACTTGTGAAAGTGTCTTTATTAGTTAGTTGGGAGTGGAGTATTCTCTTTATTGTTCACAGATACTCTTAGGTTGATTTTGCTTTACCCAAATTAAGTGTGGAGTTAAGGCAAAGTGACGCTGCCATCTCAGACTTGTCCTGCTTTGCTGCCGTGCAGCCTGGCTGGTTCAGGCACAGTGGCCGTTGACTCACCCTGTTTTAAGAGCAGGATAAAGACCAATGGATAGTGCCTGCCTCCTCTAAGCCTTGCCAAGTGCAGAGCAGGGTAGGGAGGTGAGGGAAGGGAGGTGGCTTCTTAGGGACAGTTTGTGATAAAAACCAGCTGCCAAGAACAGCCCTTGTTGCAAGTGCTCCCCATCTAGGGGCCCTTCTGGGGAAACAATTTGGGGCTGGTCTTCCCCCATCTGCTATCAGAGCGGTAGAAAGACCCCAGCAGGGGCTGGATTCCTGTCCCTTAAACGCTGCAAGGACAAAAATGTAATCTTCTGCCTGGCCCCCTCCCTCTGGGGTATCTGCAGGGCCAGCTTCAACTACTGTTGTTTGATCAGGTAATGTGCTCAGAGACCACGAAGGGAAGCACATGCAACATGACGCTGTCATGCAGGCTTCTCCTACACAAACTTTGCGGATCCCTGGGCTGTTGCCATAGCCATGCCTGCTGGTCTGGACTCAGGGCTCATACCCTGAGCTGGCAGAGCTGGGCTCCATCCCACTTCCACACTGTATTTCAGGCTGCGGAAGCTCTTGGCAGCCTGTTAGCTGTGGCATGATGGAGCTGTTTTGAAAATGCCCAGCTGGCAGCAGGCAAAAGAGTCTGTGGATTTAGCAAATCGGGAGATTAACAGCAACTTCAAAACGTCACAGCAGACTTAAGCACGCACCTGCGTGTTTAGGCACCTGAATCCCTTTAAAAATCTTTTCCCATGTCACTGAGCCACTTGCTTTTGCTGAGACATAGTTTCTGATCCCTCTCTTTGTTATGTTCTCCTTTCTCAAGGATTTGCAGCTTATAAAAAGAGATTCAGTAGCTGGAAAGGAAAGCTTGTGAGTCAGTGCCTCCCAGATGAGGAACAGTGTGCTGTGTTAGCAGAGCTGCTCTCTGCTGTAATGCCCTTCTCTGCTCTGTTCTTCTTTTCCCAGGACACTGGTGGATGCTGCTCTCATAGCAAAGGACACAGTTGTGTGCTGCTTTGAGAATGAAAACATGGAGTGGTGCCTGGCTGTCTGGAGGGGCTGGAGTGCCAGAGACTTTGACGTTTTCTACCAGGCCTACGAAGAGCTGGGAAGGCTTGAAACCTGCATGCGAAAAAGAAGGTAGTGCTTGTGGTGCTGGGAACGGAGGCTCGACGAAAGATGGAATCGTCCTGTTCTGAGCGCGCCTGGACTCCATGACACAGCCCTGGAGAGGGAGGGGATGAGGGGTGCGTGGGGGGAGTGTGCGTCTGGTTTGCTGCTAATGAGCACTGCGGGGTTCCCATGGTTGGACCCCCGTCAGGGCTTTCGGGGACTGAAGAAACTGGTGTGAGCAGGGCAGGGACAAGCCTGGGAGCTGGGCTCTCTCTCCGCTCTCTTGCTCTGTCACATGCTCCCCTGCAGTAGTCGAGAGCAGAAGGTGGAGGCGGCTGCAGTTCTGCTCATGCCTCTGTTTCCAGTTTCTTCTTCCCCATGTTAAATTCCTTCCTCACCTTCAGCATGCCCTGGCTGCTGCTGCTGCTTTTATGGTGTTTATTGTCAGCCAGGAGAGCTCTGTTAACCTCGGCGGGCTCTTTCCTGGGAGCCTGAGCACGTTATAGTCCTCATTGCCTGCTGGCCGGTGGTGCGGTTCACTGTGGGCTAATCCACCCTGCTCCCGGGGGAAATGCATCCGCTGGAAGCCCTGCGCTGCAGGGCTGCTACCCACATCCCTGCAAGTTTGTTAGAGGCTACTTCAGGTGTAGCCCATTGTGACTGCTGTGTAGAGACATCCAGGTGTAAGAACCAGCAATAAGCTTTGGCTGGCCACTGCATTTCTGGTTCCTAAAAGCTATTGTGGTACAGCGTTACTGTGAGAGAGCCTAAAATAATCTGCCAATAATACTGCACAATATCTCAGTAAGTCAGTGAGCTATTTAATTGCACTGTTGCAAAGTCACTTGTAAATAGAGCTGATGGATACAAAGCAAAGCCACTCGGTTTGACAGATACTTCCTGGTGTAAGAGAAGGGAGCCCTGTGACCAGGAAGGTTTATAAACTGTCTTTGCTCCACTCCTCTTCCTCTTGGTAAATGCACTCTGGAGTATCAGGAACACAATAAGCTTAATTTGCCTGTGTATCTGTGCAGCTTCTGCTCACCACAGTTTTTATTTTATCTTCATTAGTGGCCTGGGATGATGTATTGGCTCTGAATATAATTGCACTTAGTTATCCCAAGCATGTACAGGAGTGTAAAAAGTGAGCCTGGCTAAGCACCCTGTAAAAAGGTGTACAGTTCCAATTTTGGACCTTTTTTTTTCTATTCCAAGAAACTTGTGTGAGCATCGGCAAGGCTGGCCAAGGCCGAATGGGCAGGTTAACCCTCTGGTTCACATTTCTGTTGCAGGCTGCTAAAATATCCTTCTTCAGAAATAGAGTGTATCTTAAAATAAACAGATTCCTCCCCACAATGACACTGCATTGGTGGCGCTTTTTATTGACAACCCATGCCTTTATGCAGGGTGTTTGGGGTTTGCAGCGTCTGATTAAAATGCTTGTCCTCCTGATGAGCATAGCCTGAATCGGGTTTACAAGTACAGTCTGTCTCCTTACCCAGCCTTACCTGTTTCCGTCCCCCTGCGGCTCCTATGGCAGCACCACTGTGCCCTGGTTTGCTCTCCCTCGCCAGGACAAGCTCTCCTGCCTGTTGTCTCGGCCATGGGGAAGAGGTGGCTCAGCCCTTCACTGCTACTGCCATTTGACAGGCATTTTCACAGCTGCCCCGAGAGTTTATCCTGACTCAAGCTTAGCTGTGAAATAGCTGTATCTGTGTCAGGGCTAATATTAACTGCATTTCCCTGAAACTGTGTCACCTACTTCCCGTCCTGCTGCATCGCCCAAAGCAGCACGTGCCTGCCCACGCACCCATCACCTGAGTCGGGGTTTAACCATCCCACGGGCGCCTTCTCTGGGTGCCAGACCCCTTTTACATGCGTGTACTATTTTGTGATCCTTGAAGCCCCAACAGGGGCTATAAAACAGCTTGTACCATCATTCAGCCTTGCAGGTTTTCTTTGAGAAAACACTATCTGGAAGACCCACAGCAGTTCTTTGTCATCCCTCTCGAGCAGAATATCTTGCGCACCGTGCTGCTTCCAAAGCCAGCGTGGGGCCGTGCCCCCCGCGGCCTCCCCAGCACCCACGGGGGTCAGCTGGAGCCTCTCCCAAACCTTCCTTGGGCACCAGCTGAGGCCCCACCACAAAAGGGGCTTTGTTCTGCTCGTGCCGGGATTGCACACAGCCATTGCGCGCACCCTCCTCCAGACGCACCGAAACATCCCTGCTCCGAAAACCGTGCCGCCACCGTCACCAGCTGGGTCGGGATGGTCAGGGAAAAGGGGGTGGGAGAGAAGCAAATGTCGCTGCGTGGTGGCATGAGAGGTCCCTGCCCCAGGGACAGGAGTGTGCCCTGAAACCTCCTGGGAATGGGGTTGGTTCCCAAAAGCGACTGAGAGCCTGAATGCTGCTACCCTGGAATCAGGACAAAATCCCTCCCCTTCAGCAAACCTGAAATCTCGTTAACATAAGGCTCCATTAAGTAAGCAACGCACATGCTGCGGGAATAAATCCCTGGGGGCAAAAATAAACAGAAATTAAAACCAAAAATCCCCCCAAAAACCTGCCAGTTTAGACAGTTTCATTGAGATTTCAATGTTCATTCCCAACCCTCTCACCAGCAAAACCTGTTCTGCTCCTGGACGGACTGATGGCAGGTGCGAGTGAGGAGTGTCATCCATCCCGCTGTCATCCATGCCTGGGGAAAGGGATGGGGTGAAGGCCAAAGGCAGGAAAAGCCCCCAAAACCCAGAAGCAACGGGCTGCCTGAACCCCAGACGCTGGTGATTAAAATCCCCGTTAGTGGCACTTGGCCCGGGATAGCTGTGTATATCACAGTCTTCACTATTTTATTTCAGCTTCTAAAAATAAGCCTGAGCAGGGGCCTGGGAGTGTATCCCTTCAACCGACCGAGGAGAGAGGAGAAAGCAGTTTTATTTTGCCAGTGTCAGGTCCTCCCCAGCCTGTCTCGGAGCAGCAGGAGCACATGGAAAGGGCTCGGTGCTGGGAGGGAAACGGATGCTCTCAAATGAGATTAACCCCCCGCACTGGCAGTGGGAGGGAGGCAGGTGCCGAGGCTGTTGCTCACCGAGGAAGCAGCGAGATGCACAGGACCCGCTGCCACCGGGATTAACTGAGCTGGCGGCAGCACCGGAGCTCCCACTCAGCCACGGCTGCCCAAACCCCCAGTCGGCGAGCAGGGAGCACCCTTGGGTTCTTCCCTGAAGTGCTCAGCTGTCCTTGACCTGCTTTAAAAGAAATAAAAATAATTACCATCTGGACAGTGATTACTAGTCCTGGTTTTGGCTGTTTCTCTGCTGGCATCGGTGCGGTGAGCGGGATGCAGGGTCAGGCCCTGGAACAGAGAACGATTGCTGTACCCAATACTTGGCTCCCAGTGGAGCTCAGGGCAAAGCTTGAATGTTTTTGGGTTTGTTTTTTTTTTGGGGGGGGGGGGGGGGCGGGCAGGCATGATGCATACAAACTGCTGGTTGTACCCCTCCTCCGAGGCCCCATGTGCTGGTGCTCGCTCAGGGCATTTTGCAGACCCAGCACAACCCCCCTCAGCACTGGGGGCACACTGACCCTGCCAGCCCAGGGCTGTCCAAAACCAACAGGCTCCTCAGTGTGCAGGAAAATGGGGCAACATTAAAGCTAATTCTGCTAGAAAAAATGAAAGAAGGGCCAGTTCTTTGTGCCGTTGCTCACATTGCCCTGGGCAGCAGTGCAGCATTGGGCCCAAACCCCTGCAACAGCTCCCAGAGCACCCTGGTCCCATCCCGCTGCTCGAGGACCCAGCTGATGGGATTACACCCTTTGGGTCTCATCACTGGACACATCCCTCTGGCTAATCCAGGCATTGCCTTGCAAAGCAAGCCATGGAAAGAACAATTTAACAGTGTTAAAATTTTCTCCAGTCCTGGTTGGATAAAATAACCTTGGCAGAAAATAGGTGCCCTGCACCTGGGGCTGGTGCTGCTACTTTCACGGTACCTGAAAGCGGCAGCTCTGCAGAAGCCGGGATGCTCCAGAGACTGGGAAGGGCAGCTGGGCATCAGACAGCAGGATAGGAAAGATGGCAAATCCAATTATATTTTCTAACCTTGCAGCGTGATTAGAAACTAAAAGCAGGACTTTATTTTCCTCATCGCTTGAGCAGACCAGCTCTTCTGCAGTGGCTCCCCCAGCCAGCGTCTGGCAGCGTGGGCAGGGCTTGAGCCGGCCAGAGGGGCGAAGGCGTGGGGGGGCTGCTGCCCAGGCTGGTTCCTGCTCCCCTTCACTCGTGCCATAACTCCATGCTGCTGCCAAAAACCAGCACGAGCATTAAAACACCCTGCGATCACCCCTGCCTGACGGCCCGGGCAGCTCTTTGTGCTTTGGAGCCTTAAAAACTCCATTTTCAGCTACATTTTTGACAGCTGGGTAATTCAAATGTTTTTTCCCTGCTCTGTTACCTTTGACATGTGGGGAAAATGGTAATTTACTATATTAGCGTAAAAGCCACCTCTTGTGCCCCAGTGACAAGGATGGGGGCAGGTGGGCATTTACACACCAGCTGGATGATTCTCTGTCCCACACCGCACCAAGGGCGCTTGGCTTCAGCATAAGGAAAAATAAGGTGATTTTTTAAGGGACGTGGGGAAAGGGGCAGTGCTGGCTGCTTTGTATTCTGCTACCAAAAGGACAGAGGAAATTAGTTTTCTTTAAGCAAACTTTAAAGGACAGGAAATATTGTGGCTATTTCAGGCTGCCAGCCTGTCCTCGGCTTACCCCGGGCCCATGGCGATGGGATGGGCAGCACCATTGGGCTTCAGTGGCTTAACCGGCACTGTTGCCCCGGCTTTTGTTTTCCCCTAGGCAGGAGAAGGCTGCTGCTCTGCCAGGGTGGGTGGCTACTGTTTGCCACCAACGTCTAACAAAAATGACACCAAGATTTAAAAAAACTCCAAATCCCAAAACCCCTCGGAAAGGCCCGTTCCCAAAGAGCTCAGCCAGGTTTACACAACCCGGTCCCTCTCCCTCCCAGCCCACCACTCGTGTCCCCAGGAAGATGCTTCTCTCCGCCCGTGCTGAGCTCTTCCCTGATTTTTTTTAATTCCCCAGCTCTTTTTGTGCTTTTTTGTTTACAGCAGCACCTCATCAGGCTCCTCCGAGCTTCTGGTCCCACTGATTTCTCCTTCATGCCAAGCTGTGACCCTCCCGCTCCTTCCCCTGCCGGCGCCGGCAGAGTCCCGGCGTGGAGCCGGCTCGCACGGTGCCACCGTCCCGGTGACACGGAGCCCCAGCTGGCCCCGGCGGCGTGCCGTGACCGTCGCGCTTCCCCTCCGCCTGCTCCCTGGCCAGAGCAGCTCCGGGGCTGAGCCGTCGTTAGACACGTGCGGTGCCCGCGGCCCATGAACCGGGCAAGTTCTCCTCCACCCTGAGAGTGCTGGGGGCTGGATGGAGGGATGGGAGTTTGGAGGGATGGATGGGGAGGATGGAAGTTTGGAGGCATGGAGGGAAGGGAGGTTTGGAGGGATGCAGAGATGGAGGGATGGCAGCTTGTAGGAATGGAGGGATGGAAGCGGCTTTGGTGACACACAGACACAGGGAAGTGGCCACCGTGTGCCCAGGGAGCTGGTGGGGGGGGGCGGGGAGCTCAGGGCCAGGATCCCATCAGGGCTCTGCCCCCATCCACCGCCTGTTCCCTGTGCAATCACACAAGTGCATCCCTCTGAGTGCTGCGTTTCAGCGGGGCGTGAGAGCACCCTTCAGTGTCCGTTGCTGCTTTTATCAAAAAAGGGCTGGCTGCCGCAGTCTGCCATGGGCTTTGCAGGGAGCAGGAGCTCAGCACCCCGCGTGCTGAAAGGAGCATTAAGGTGGCCGCATCCTGCCACAGGGCCCCGCTCCCTGTGAAAAATATAATATGTTGGAGGCTCCTCTATACAATTTAGTCCCATTTCTTCCCCCCCCCCCCCTCTGTTTTTTGAGAATAGGGTCTTTTACACAACATGTCTGAGGAAGGTGTTTTGCAGGGTGGAAAGCCTCCCGCCAGTCACTGGTGGGTGCTGCGGGGTCCGGCTGGGGGTCCTGGCTCCGGGGCTGAGCCCCAATCCCATCACCCCAGGGCCTGGTTATTGCACTGGCGGTGATTCAGGCTGGTTTCTGCAATATTAAACACTTCATTGCAATCTTCTGTCCCTAATAAAACTTCCTCTGGGGCTGTGTTGGTCTGACCTCTGCAAAAGGGGGTTTCCCTTTGATTTCCACCACGCTGATGCTCTACCCCTCATGGCTGCATGTGAGAACAGAACTTTATAAATTGTGCCAAATTTTTCCAAACAACTAAACCTCCCTGGTCTCCTTGGGCAAACACTGCCCAGCTCCTTGTTTCTACCTGGCTTCTGATGTCTTGGGAAGCAGCAGCTGCCATCAGTCAGCTCCGCACACATACCAAGGCCCGTGGGGTGGTGGAAAACAATGGTGGTGTGAAAACCAGCTCAGCTTTGCCTGAAAACTGCCCGGAGAGCTTCAACTGAACCCAGGAGCGGGGAAATCCCCCAGGAGAGCCACAGCGGGGAGCGGGGCCAGGCTCTGGAGGTGCCAGAGCATCACTGCTGCCCTTGCTACCATGTCCAGGAGCAGCACATATCCATCCCTGCTACCCTCCTGTCCCCCAGAATAAACCCAAAGGGAAGCCAAACCCCAAAGGTCCCACTGTACCAAGGGCTGTTGCAGCTCCCGCACAGGCTCCTGACACGGCTCACAGCTGCTCAGAGAAAAAGCAATTAAAAAAATTCAATTTTTTTTTTAAAAAAGTCCTTCCCACTGAGGCTCAACACTTCAAACCACCGGTTGCATTTGGACATTCATTACCTTCACTGTGTGGGGAGGCTGCAGCCTGGATGAGAGCCGGGCAGGATGGGGATTGGGATGAAGGTGAGCATGAGGCCAGGAATGGAGTTGCAGATGAGAATGGGGATTGGGATGAGGATGGGGCCAGGGATGGGGATGGGGGCCGAGCTCACCTGGGACAGGTGCTCAGCACCGGGGAAATCACAGAAGAGTGATTTTTGGCAGTGGGCAGCTGGCCAGGGCACGTACATACCCCGTGAGGCTGCAGGTCTGCGGCAATTCGGGTTCCCCAGGGCCATCAGGGTCCTGCCCCGCTGCCTACAACCACCCCGGCTCTATCTTTCATTTTCAAACTGCTGCCTGCAGAGCCAACGCCAGCAAAGCAAACAGCCTTTATCTGCTCCGTATCGCAGCGCATTTGCTTTGGAAGTTTGTTTTATTGCGGAATTACTTTAAACTGTGCCCTTTGTATGAGCCCTTTTATTGAAAAGTCAACAAAGCACAAAGGTGGTGTTATTTTTTTTGTCTTCCTTTGCTAAAACAGTCAGCGAGAGGCGTAGCAGGACCCAGGCAAAGCCCTCCCAGCACCCCCAGCTGCGCGGTGGGGACCCCCAATTTCCAAGACACTGGAGCCCAGCACGCTGGAAATGCTGGAATCGAGTCAGGTCAATTAAAGTTGAGGTTTTTATTGAATTAAAGTGTGAAAGTAAATACAGCCAGCCCAGTATTCAGTCTGTTATTTTTTTGATGTTAATTCAATTTTTTTCACCCTGCTCATAAATGTGATTTAAAAGGTGGCAGAGATTCCTGGGCTGGAGGAGAGTCGGGAGATGGGTTTTGGAGCTTGGAAAGGACGCGGATGGGTTTCTTGCACCTGGGAAAGCGTCTGCAGCAGTTTGGACGTGAGGAATAAAAGCGCTTCAGGCAGCAGCTGCCAGGTGAAATCCAGTGAAACGGTCGGGGAAGGAAACCTCAGGGGATGCGGCTGCACTGCAGTTCACCATGCCTTGGCTGGGGAGTCTAGGATGTCTCCAAGGCTGCCCATGCCCCACGGAGAGGATGGCCTTCGAGTTCCAACTGGGACCAAAAAAAACCCCTGAATTTGCTCCAGTCAGTGCAATAATTCACGTTGAGAGAGTTCAGACCTCAGTACAAGAACATTTGTTTAAAATTGGCCCTAAGGCGGGCAGTGTCCCACCAGCCCAGAAATCGCCACGTCCCAGAGCAGAGGAGGAGGAACCCGGTGGGACCTGGAAGCATCTGCCCCAGGCAAGGAGCTAACCTGCTCTCCATTTTTAATGCCTCTGAAAGATTTTCTTTCCAAAAAGCTCTGGAGTGAGGCTGGCTGTGAGAGTGGAGTATTTTTAGCAAGCATTCATGCGAAACGACTTAGGCTAATAATTTGCAATGTAAAGTTAGAGCTTCGACAAAAACTCAGACTAAGCAGATTTGGGGTCAGCGGGACTTTCTTGCTGATTTTGCTGAAAGGAACCGCACAGCCAGGTCCAGGGAAGCTGTGTGGAGGCTGGAGCTGGTCACTGACTTTTCAGGGCAATAAAACCCCACTGTGCCTAAAGGACTGAAACTTGAAATCCTTCCATGGACTGTGACTCTGCAAAGTTACGTATAAATATTTAACCTGTAAATAGCCGCACGGAGCATGACCGTCACTGAACTTACCACGCCGCCATTCCCGCACCCGCGCTTTCCCCATCTCCTTTGCTTCTTTCCACCATCATTGATCCTTGAGCAAAGAAACAAGCTGCTGGAAGTGCTTTTAGAAAACAGCGGTAATAAATCCGCTCGTTGCCTCACCGTGAAGTTTCACATACAATTTAACTCCAGCGACTGATGCGTTCATGAACAAAGAGCCAAGCGCAGCCTCAAGACGCCCCAGCTCGAGGCTCACAGGGAATTTTGGCTGTTCCCCCTGACAGCCCACGGGACAACCAGGCTCTCCAATCCACCCCACAAACGTCCCTACCAGAAGGAAGGACCAAGGCTGCCTTTAGGCTTCTTTGCAGATGTGTGTCCCGCCCTGCCCCGACCCCGACGCTCACCTCAGCCCCTCCTGTTCATCAGCTCCATCTTCTGCAGGTGAGAACTGACTCCAAAGCTGAGCAGCCGTCAAGGCTGACGGAGGACAAGCCCTGGGGATGGTCACTGCCAGAGATCAGACCCTGGGGAGCACGGGGGGGGGCATCCAAGACCCCGACAAGCAATGTGGGCCCAGGGAGCAAAAATATCTGAAGGGTGAGGATGGTGATGGGTCATCCCACTTGTGCTTCAAAACACGGTCCCTGGCCAGTCACTGGTGGGAGATGGCCACTCCGGCAGCTCAGCAGACCCAAGGGGCCCCCAAAGCCCTGCAGAGCCACCAACCTGCCAACCGCGAGCCACGGCCAGCGGAGCCAACGTGGGTGAGAAACCCCTCTGTGACGCCATCTCTTACCGTGAGCCCCGGGAAGACGGGAATGGCAAAGCGTTTCTGAGCTTCGTCTCGCAAGCTCATCCTCCGTGTGGGTGTGCGGGACAGAGCTTGCACCCATGGGTGTCCAGAAAAGGTGGGAGGGTTTAAACACAAGTGTTGAAGGGCTGCAGAGCTCTCTTGGGTGGGAGTTTTATTGCTGTCAGCACGCCCGCGACCAGCATGGCATCTGACACGGGTTACATACACAGGAAGAACGAGGGAAAGAAGCATCTCGCATTGTTAATTGTTTTAATGAAGAGGAGAAGCATCTCTCTATATAGCAAACCTCAGCAAATGACTCTTGGTCACCACGTTATTCAATTTCAGGATGACACCGTCTCCTTTTCTCCTATCTTGTTTTTCTTAATGGGCTACAGGCAAACCCACATGGGTTTTCCAACACCAACTGGCTTCTTGGCATGAAGTAAACTTCTCTCTGAACCAAACAACCAGAGTAAACCGCGAATTAAATGTTCCAGCCCCAGAAGGGATTTGTCAGAGGCTGGGTTAGCACTTGCCAGCCAATGACTTCCACCTGGTCAAGCTTCTTACAACTTGGGCAGCAAATACCGCTTATTTTAGTATAAAATGGGTTTTATAAGGTTAGACTTTATCATGACAGTTATAATTCGAAATTTAAATTTAAAAAGGATTACTTTTAAGCTGCGAGTCCATAAAAGATGTGGTCAATTAAGATGTGGGGCCTCAAGAGTAGCCTGCAAGGTTGGTGTAAAACTTGCTTGTAATGCTGCTTGGACAGATTTAGTAACTGAATCAGAACTGCAGCAACGGAGCAGAAAAACCGTAACACCAGATGGGTGCTTTTCATTAAATGGCTTTTTCCATTTATAAGCATCCTGCTTTTACCGGCTGTTACGGGCTAAAAAAAGTCCTACATAATCATAAATGTTAATAAATACAGTATAAGTACAGGGCTTTTTTTCTCCTGTCTTTTGGTACAGTTCTTTAGGGTTCATATTCTCCAAGCTCTTTTCTGCAGCCACAAATACTAGTTGCTTTTTTTTTCCATTCCCTTACGTGAAGAAACACTTCTGTAATCCCCAAGATTCTTGCTTTGGGACTTAATTTTTACATAAATAAGCCTCACACCAATATTGAACAACTGTGATAAAACTGGCAGAGCTATTAAAAATAAGTGCTCAACACACTTAATATTCAGCCTTGTCATCGTATGCATTTTAAATGTATAGTTTGGGATGTTTTCAGACAGCAAAAGCACTTTTAATCTTTTCACGAGGAAGAAGTCCAAAACCTCCACTAGAGATGACCAGCTGCCCTGGGGAATCGCACAGCTCATCAGCATGGGCAGCAATGGGAGTGTACACTGAAGTCTGATGAATGGATTTGTCTTCCCTTTCCCCAGAGCCAGGGTACGTGGCATTAAGTTTATTCTGGGCCTAAACACAACAGAGGTCAAGCCTTTGTACGAGGGAGATCCTTTTACCTGGACTTACTTCCCGAAACTGCTTGACCCTTTGCGGCTGTGCCTATGCTGTATGAAAAGATACGGACTGAGGCAGACGACACGAGGGGCTCTGATTGCAAATAAAAAATCTTTATTGCATCTTAGAAGCAAGTCTTAAAAAAAAAAAGATTTTCCATGCACTGAATCCATCCAAGTACCTACATCCTTGGGACTGTCACCAAAAAACGATGAACATTATAAGACATCGACTCTACACTAGTTGCAGTTCATATTCCATACACGTGTAAACAATGGTTATTTCTTCTACTGGAATAGCAATTACTCCATAAGATCCCTTCAAACATGGCAACAACCTAAGCATCGGTTTTTCTCCATTCCTTCACTAGTCTCCACTTCCCAAAGAGTAGGCAAAGTGGAACTGAGAGCAATGAGACGAAATGGTGCTGGAGAATACGATAGAAAAATATATTGTTCGCTGGTTTTTATTTTTTGTTTCTGCCGATCAAGATATTTACAGGTAGGTAGGTCCCAATAGGTCAACTGCTTCAATGACAACGTCCATTCACTGTCTAAGTCTCAGTGTAAAGGGTTCCCTTTCTGGCTTTAAGGCACTTTATTTTGCGTATTTTCTCTTACCTTGCTAGGTGTTAATTCATAGGGATAACACTTTCCTTGTATTCGGCCTCCCCATCCCCAGTTTCTCTTAGAATACCAAAAAAATTTCTAAGCTTACTGAAGTCATTCCAAAAGTGTTAAAGAAATCTGGGAGAAAAGATTCATGAAAAAATATTTTAGAAAGTAATCTTTGGAGATCATTTACTGCAAGTATGACATACACTACCTTATCAGTGAGAAGATGCAATACATTCCTAATATATATATATATATTTACACACACATATATATATATATAAAATATTAAAATGACTAACAGATATTCAAGGAAAGGTCAAGAACCTAAACCAATGGATATTAAATAAATTAACGGTCTATCAGATACAGAAAAAAATAACCCCAAAACAAAACTAGTAATCAAATGTAATAATTGTTCCCATTAACATCATGTAACCGACTGAATAAAAGCAACGCAACCAGGTGCAGTACACTCGGTATAGAAGATTTTTCAAAGTTCTTCTTAGGGATCTCTAATTGTTCGTTGCATACTGTCGCTTTGCTGCAAGAGATTCGCATTTCCCATCCTCTTCCCCTCCCTCATTATGCTTCGGCATTTCTTGATGACATCATCTCAGCTCTAAACAGGACAGCAGTTGAGGATAATACACAGAACCCATCCACGGATTCTGAAAACATTACGTCCATATATGGACCAAATATAAAAGACAAAAATTTCTACAAGGACTAATCGGATGGCAGGTTGTGCTTACTTTCTTCCCTCCCTTGAAGTCACCTGGCCATAATAAGTGGAAGTGTATTTTTAAACTGAAATAATCAGCCATTTGGAAAAAAAACCTCCTGCGATTAATATCCTTATCATCGCCACACCGATTTGTTTTGTTCTAATGCAATTTAAAAAACAATGGCTATCCTTAACAAAAGAAGCAGAATCTTTGCACGGTAGCCATCACAACAAAACATTTAGATACACTGTTTTGCCACTTGGCTTGCACGCTCAGGTCCCAATTTACAGAATCCCAGCAACGAAGACAGCAACGGAAAAGGTAGGAAACAATCTTTTGTTCATAAGGAAATTCTAATTCAAGTCAGATTTCCGCCGATCCGTCGGATAACTCTTAAACAACTTTTTAGTTTGAAGGCAAATATTGATCACAGTTTTGTTCAAAACCAAAACCACAACAACAGAAAAACCAACGGCCTTGTTCTTCTCAAAACGAGCGCTTTGTAAGAAAACAATGATGATTTCTAAAATATATCCTGTGTGGTCTTTTAAAAGTGAATTATCAAAAAACATTTTCCCAAAAATAAATTAGATAATTAAAAAAAAAGTCTTTTCCAGCATAGCTGGACATTAGGCTGTCCTCACTGAGCCATTAGTATTGCTGCTTTTCCCAAAATTTGGGTCATTTTTTTCAAACCATATTTCAGCCAGCTGTTGTGTGGACCCATAAGTTGAAGCTTTGGACCCCAAGCACATTTTATATTGTTTTGGATCAAGATTAGGGTCACAAAAAACAGGGTGATGCACATGGACTACTCCAATTTCTTGGCTTCGGAAAGTTTTTAAGCCAGCTTGAATGACTTTGTTAAACAGGTCTACGTCTTCGAGGCCCCAACCTTGGATGGAGACATCAAAGCCACCTGCTCGAAGAAGATCACCTTTGTAAATACAGGTAATACCAAAGCCATAGTTCCTCCAGAAACCTGTTTTCTGGGTGAAGGCAAAATGATTGTCACTAGGAACTTTTCCACTATAAACAATCTTTGGATCATACTGGCTAAAAATGATGGGAAAGTACACTTGTTGACCCAAAACTGTATTGGCTCTACACCGCTGGAGGAATTCTGTGGTAAACACTAAGTCAACATCACAGAAGAAAAGTAAAGACTCGTTCTGGAACTGAGAAGATCCGACTTCCAGAGCCAGTGCCCTCGAGAACTCCCCCGACACCGGTAAAACCTGCATGTCAGCCTTGGGGTATTTGAAGCGGTAATCTCTCATCAGCTCGATCTGCTTCGCTTTGTCAGGGTTGGAGTTGGAATTGAAAAGCAGGACAACCAGCTTGACGTTCTGGTTTGGAATGAGGCACGTCTTTTCAAAATTCCCCATGAACCTTGCGAACATGTCAAAACGTCCGGAGAGAGGAATCAGGATGTTGATCTTCTTGTCTTTGAGCTCCTTCCTCTCTACTTTTGATCTGCTGAGCTGGAATGGAACAAACATCTTCAGCGAGTTGGAGAGGAAAGACAAGGATCCAGAATCCTGGTTGATTTTGCTGGCCAGCTCTTTGGCATCCATCTCTTCATGCTCCATAAACTGGATCTTGCTGAACGTCTGCTGCAAGTACGCATGCCTCCTGACGGGGACGGTCATCTTCTTCCCCTTATGCTTTTTGTACAGAAGCAACAAGTCAAGAACGTACTCTGCTCCGTACATCGGATTTACTCTGCGATAGCCATACTGTATTTCCTTGAAATCTATGATCCTCCCCCGGGTCTTAGCGTTGGCGTTGATCATCTCCATGACCTGCATAACAATGTCATCCAACGCTTCACGCTGAGAAGAGTCCATTCCTCTCCGAGGGGGCTGCCCATCGGCACCCGAATACAAATACTTTCCTGTAAGAAACTCCCACTCCAAGATTTCTTCCCGGTGGCGGGGCTGGAATCTCATGAAGGAGGGTGGCATCCCCAGCTGCAGGTCATCTTTGTGGATTTCTGTATTGCTGTATTTGCTCATCAGGACAATTTCCCGGTGCAGCTGCACAGTCCGGTGGCGCAGCTCTGCTATCTTGCGGCTCAACATGTAGCTGTGAAGTCTGTACTGGTATGGGGGGTTCTTATTGGGGTGCAGCGTTATAGCTCTGTGTATTTTGCTGTTCCTCAGGTCTCGGATATAGCCTTTTTTGTTCTGCTCATAATTTTCATAAAACAGCTGCTGCATCTAGAAGAGAGAAAGAAGAAGTTAGCGTCTCAGCAGTGCTGTCCTTGTGAAAGTTAGCCCACGCAACCCCCACTGGGAGAAAATTCCTCCTTGCTCGCAGGGCCAGAAGGCTTTCTGAATAAGCTGTTCTTGGTTTTAGGCACAGGTTGTAGCAATACCAGCTGCTATTCAAGGAAATTAAAAGGATTATTCATTGTAAACTGGTGAAAGAAACATCTACCATGGATTTGGGATTACTACAGCCCATTCTAGAGATATCACCGTTGGCCAAACAACTGAGCAGTAAGTAGATTGTAAGCTCATTTTTTCACAACACCACAGCACCACCAGGAAAAAAAACCATGAAGTGTTCGCTACAAAATTCTTACTATTCGTCTGCTTCCCATGAGCTTTAATAATAATAAAGCGCAATAAAAAAGGATACCATGTACATAGCAAGCAGGGATGACAACACCTTTTCCGTTACACCCAAATATTGTTTAGGCATTAAAAATCCATCTTGCCGAATGTTTTAGTCAAGATGCCAAATACGTTATCTCAAGTGCTGCAATGCACAGCCACAGTACCCCTGCCATTTTAAAATGTCAACAGAAAGTAAAATGCACCTGAGATTCCCAGCAGTAGTTCCAAAAGGCAGGTAATACAGGATGTGTATGTACACTAGAATAAATGCACCCTTAAAGTGGAAACTGCTACTTCAAAACAAGAAGATAGCGAGCTAAGATTAGATTCACAAGCCTTATAGAAAGCCACAACTTAAGAAAAGCGGACAAACCAGCTTTACAGTTTTCAGTAGCTCAGGCAGTAGCTGATATAATGAAAGGCAAGCGGACAAACCAGCTTTACAGTTTTCAGTAGCTCAGGCAGTAGCTGATATAATGAAAGGCATGTGCAAACCAGGATGATAATGTGGAAAATAAGCTGGGGAGGGGAAAAAAAAAACGACAGAGGAAAAAAAACCCCTCGAGGCCAAAGTTCTATACCAGCCTAGTCAATGGACATTTAAAAAGATCACAGGCTGACTCTATGTCACAACATAAATGTCATCAACCTGCCAGAGGAGCTGACATGACAGCTTCATTCGATATAGGATCCAATCATGTTATTGGCAGCAGAATTTGCTATAGGTAATATAGTCAATAAAGCACATGTAAAAAGGCTATAAAGATTAGCAAAGAGCTAAAATCCAAAAGACAAACAGAAGAAAGAATGACTCAAATATGATGGCAATTAAACAGAGCACTAAAAGGAAAATCACAGGCACAGAAAGCCTCCCTTTAACAGACAGTGCGAGTGATGCTTTTACCAGCTGTTCAGACCCAGCAGAAGTCTTGTTTTGCCTTCAGTTGCATTTTTCCCATTACTGTGGACAGACATTGAATCTAAGGGATAAACTTACACCTGGATTTAATTGCCGCTATCTTAACAAACCACACGTGCGCATACTGAAACTTGAAATTCAGCGTATCGCTGTGGACAGCACAGGAGCAAGTTGCATATACTTGAAATGGCTCATATGGATTTTAATCTGAACAAATGTAATTCATTTCAAAGGAGGGAGGGAGGAACTTCAGCTGGACTGAAAAAGAAAGAATGTTTTTTCATGGGTCATCACCAATCCCCTACCCGTTCTTTCCTGCTCAAGTTCACCTTCTTGCCCACTCTCCCCCAAACGATTCCCACTGCATGCATGCTGTCTGGGAGCAATTCAGGCCAGAGGCTGCCTCTTGCTAGATAGATCCCATACAGCAATGCAGCCAAAGGAGGACATCTTGGTGATGGCCTCCTGGCAAGCCACAGATGAGCTGCCTGTCAAGATGTATATCCCCTTAGAAGTCATGCAAGATTTAAAAGAGTGCTATGGGCAGTGGTTAGTTGGTCTAATCCTATGTTCAGCTGAGAGTTATTCAAATTGAATGAACCTCATGCTTTCCTGAGAAGCATGTTTTTCCACTCACCCAAAGACTGTTCTTCATTTGTATCCCTGTATTGTTTCTTCTACTAATAACGCTATTTTTTGTCCACTTTGAGCCTTGCTGCTTCTGTTAGGGGCTCTAGGAGACCTCAAATCACACCCACTTACAGTCAGTCCTCTAACCACAATTTATTACAATGGAGAGCTCACATGGCAAGAACAAGACCAGTCCAACACTGCAGGACCCACACGTGTATTTTTACTGACGCCGCTGATCTATCCTCTCTAACACTACATATATATAAAAGTATTAAATGCATATGGTAACAGATTTCACTGACATTTTAACTACAATACAACTATAGGCACAGGCTTTCCCAGGAGTATTGTGACATTAGATAAAAATTCTTAGATCATGTAATTAGGCAACTGTTATTTAAAGGAAAATTGACAATGGGACTTAATTTCAAATCTTGTTTTGAATATATAGGAAAACAAAATCAAGACCATGCAGCCTGAATGCATTTATTCCAAAATTGCCATCTAGGGCATTCTGAATTAGCTACAAGAGGAAACCATGAGAAGCAGCGAGGCTTTTAGATTACACAACAAAGTTTTAATAGAATACCGATGGGTAGGAAAATGTTATGAAACTTCCCAACGGAAGTAAAGATATGAACCCCTAGCAAATGGCCCTAAATAAAATTAACAAACGTATTTTAAAGCTCTGGCTTGCCATGCAGGAGTAACCTCTTAGCTAGGCTGGTTAACTTCTGAACTTTCAATACTACTATTTGCCTCTTCCAGAAACCAGCTAACTTCGAAAACCAAACTGAAAATAAAACACATCTCAGCAAGACTTTACTGGTGCTTCAACGCAAAGCAATTTACAACTGAAACATCTATTAACGGCCACCTTGCTCCAGCCAAAAAGGTGACAACTGTAACAAACCCTGTGCTCTGGCCAACCCTGCAGTGCAACTAATGAGAAGCACCACAGTAGCCCAGCTTTTATATAATCCTATTTTTCAGAAGAATGCTTTGCAAGGCTGGCACTTTCATTGTTTTTCCTATGGAGTCTCCCCCTCCCCTACTCCAGCGTCCCTCCTGTCTCCTTGCATTCAGCAAGCTGCAGCAGGCACGGGATGTGCCAGCATCCTGCAGCCCGGATCCCCCATCTAGGAACCAAGGTACATCCCACACCTGTAGGAAACACCCGGAAGGGTATCGCAAGGGGTTAATCAATTCCCTATAGAGAGTATAATGACTTACAAACTACTTTTGCACAGTGTCATGAAGTGGTGTAAATAAAGTCCAAGTGGCCAGCAGCCAACAGAGCAATTTAACCCTTCCTGGGCTGAGGCAGACACTGACCCAATGTCTCAGAAGCACTGCGATGCCCATGGGCTTTCCTTCACGATAAGGAGCCCCACGTGGATTATGTTTTCTCACCCACATCTACAAAACTTGAAAGAAATGAGCAGTCCCCTCCACACAGTTTGACAGCTCCACCAACATTAATCTGCTTAAATCATTAAGGCAGCGCTAGTCCTCGGCACTGGGTTGAATCACTAACAAGGGCAATGCCCAACTATCGCCCATCACTGCTAATGTAGATTCTACCTCATTTGGGTCCAAAACACTATGCTAAATATTACCTATTAGCACATGTGGGCTTTCGACTCCACACAATACTGGAAAGCCATAAGGAAGACAAAAAATCATAATTACCTCTTCTGTACATCATTAATAGGTGGGTAGGAGAAGACAACAGAGAAAGTAATTCCTCTAATTTATTTGTTCCTCCCATGTAGCAGCCGTTAAACACACACATGGGGAGTGACACAAGCCCAGAACATACATGTCTCTAACAGACATTACGTGCAAACTTCCCCATGCCTGTTACCAGACTCTTGTGAGTTGAACACTTGCAAACTCTTCTTGCAGTGGAACAGGTTTCTCTATGATTCTTTTCAAAAAAAGAACCTTTCATGGATATTAATTTTGCAATGATTATATTCTAAGCATGCTTTATTCTAATGAAGAGCACTGAGAGCATAGGGATACAAAGAAGAGCTACTCTTTATTGACCACTATTTACTCTAGACCTGTTGAAGCCTTAAAAACCCTAATGTTCCCCAAACCATTAGAGACTGAATGTTTAAACTGTGGTACAGCTGTTGTGGGCACTACTGGCTCATGTCCAAAAGACCAACTGAAAGGAGAGAGTGTTATGTTCTTCATTTTAAATGAAGAAGTCTTTTGCAAGCCAAAAAAAGTGTACTGGAGAAAATGGACTTTAAAAATAAGACCAGTTTATGCAGAAACTGGCCCGCAGCCATGCATTAGCCCCCAAGGGCTTTCTCTCACAGCTCCAGATTGTACTACCACAACCCAGAAAGCACAGCCCCACAAGTCTCATGAAAAGCAATCATGGACAAGACATGTTGTATGGCAGGCTTCAAAATGCCCAAGATGTGCTTTAAATACAAAGCCAAACTAATTAAAAGTTCAAAAGATGGCTAATGTCACCTAGTGCATGAGCACCTCAGTTGGGAGGAGATGAGCATGCAGGTCCCTCTCCGCAGCTGGTGCAGAGCTGTTCTCCTATGGGAGCAACGTGGGGGCCAGCACAGCCCTTACCCTTACCACAGCTCTGCTGCCAAAACTACGCAGGATGCTTGCCCCCATCTCCTCCTCGCTCCTCCTTCCAGAGATGCAGCTGTAGCAGTGCAAGGGGGCAGTTCCTGTTGGTTGGTTAAAGTGAAATGAAAGATGTTTTGCGCCCACATCCAAAGTAACTGTATGAAATAATTGTAGCTGCACTAACACAGCTCTGCCACTTTGGAGTGATTAACCAAAACAGATCGCTAGTTTTCTGTTTTTTAAACCACCAATATCACTAAATTGGTAAAATATTTTGCATGTAGACCCAATGGAAAGGAGCAGTGGGTCTTGGTTTACTGCTGACTTGCCTATGGTGGAGGGGGAGACCACAGTGACCTCCCTGCACACAACTCTGTGCATTCAGGCTTCTTATTAATGATGATCTTTCCATTTTAAACCCTGATGCTTTATGTGCGATCCCACAGCTAACCACTGACATGAGTGAAGTCACTCCCGGGCAGAGTTATTATGGTGGAGACAAACACAGGGAAGTAATGGATAAACACTCATTTCCAGCGAACTCGGCCACTCGTTCATCCCTGTAACCTCCCCAGTTGCCACTACAGGAAAGGATGCAGGAAACACCACTCGGTGCTGGGAGATCAGACTTCCCTCTCAGCTGACAAGTGAAACCCCAAGCTCCGGAGCACAATCAAATGATGTGATTCCTCAGATGAGTTACTTCTCACAAAAATTTCATCAGGTACCACTGGTTCACATTTGCTTTGTTTCATAAATTAAAGAGGGGCAAGAAAATCAGCTGGACATCCTGAACAGCCAGTACTCAAAATTTCCATAGCAGACTGCTAGAGAAGCAGAGGCAGATCCAGCTGTGATACAGTGACCTCTGAGTGCAATAACTCCAGGCATGCTCTGAAGCAAGAAGTTTATTTTGTACAACACAATTGACTCTTCTTATATGATACTAAGTGAAACAGCGCCTGTCTCACTCAAGAGCCTCACAGTGCCTTCTGCGCTGCTCTCCTCTCCAAAGTATTTGAGAAAGGAAGCCAAGTATCTAAGGCAAGTTTCAAGCACAGCAAACTCAAGGTCATTGAATTCCCAAGGAATCTGTGAATTAGGAGAGTTACTGCTGGAGTTCAATCTTTTGTTAACAATACCAAGTAGCTGTTTAATTAAACAACTGTCCTTCTCCCAACCCCTTCTTGTTTAAGCAAGTAGAAGAGCTTAAAAATTACTTACTCATTTACAGTTTCTAACCAAGTAGCCTTTAAAGTATTCCCAGCTTGGCAACAGAAAGAAGAAAACCTGCAAAAATGAATGTGTCTTCAAAACTGGCATCACGTACTTCACCTCCGACCTTGAGCTTGACAATCTCATTACACAAAACCTACACGTGGGAGCAATCCACAGCACTTGGGAACTAACTGAGATTCTCCAGCTACGAAGCAGAGGAGAACTTCCCTCTGCCTGGCCCTGCAGTAAACTGAGCTTCATCCTCCTGGTCTCCTCTTAGCCATGAAGCGGGGTTTCCTTCCTCAGGTCTCCCCTATTTTGGATAAGGGGGGCAAGCTGAATCAGACCTGCTGTGTAAAGAAAAGAAAGACTAGTGCAATCACATTAACACTCTCAAAAGAAGGTAGTTGCTCATTTAGTGAAACATCCTTCTCCTTGGGTGTATCTGACACAGATACTACACAGGTGCCATTGTGCACTCCATAAAGCCTCAAACTGCTTCTCTAGAGACACAGATTTATGTTTTTAAAGCATAAACCAGAATATAACCTGAAAGCATTTTGTACCTTAGGAGTAACCAGATAAAACAGAATGTGCCATTTTAGGATACTTAGATTTAACTGTGCAAACCTTAGGAGAGCTGGATGCAATTGCAGAGTTTTCTTCCAAAAGGTTCTGATTTAACAGAAACAAAAGCAAATAAAACACCACTAAATATTAACAAATGTTCTATGCTACGGCTATTAAAGCAGCAGAACATCATAAGTGCTAATGACTAATTATCATTGCTATTGCTTGAGAAACAGTGCTCAAAATTTGTTTCTAGCATAATTTCCAAATTACGAGTCCTGGTGCAAACTGCTGTTCTGCACATGGCTCTCCCTTGCTCAAGTTAAGGCTTTGACCCACAGGGCAAATGATTCAGCTCTCCCTCTCCAGCAGAGAGGGACTGCCTCTGTCCCAGATCCAAACAAAACCAGGAATACAGTGACTCGCCACTGATTTGTTCATTTAAAGGCCAGACTCAGGGATGATGCCAGACTACTTGCCCACTGAATATACTGCATCTCGGGATTTCTCTTCCTTGTTGTCAACTCCACACTTTCAGACTCTGCAGTCCAGGCAGAGTACAAGAAAAACTTGGTTTTCATTATGAATTTCATCAGGCCCATGAAAGAAAGAGCCACAGCCTTGGAAATCTCTATCTGCTCTTTCTCACGCAAAGCGTTAAGATTTCAGAGGAGCAGCACATGATCCTTGGAGGGTAGTTTCTTGGAGATGATGAGCAGAAAGCTTCTGACAACCTGGCAAATATTTTTTTGGATGCTGGAAACAGCATTAGAGGGATGCAGTCTCCTCTGAGCAGAGACTACAGAAAAGAAGACCCCTTCTGGCCTGCTGCATGATTTTCCACCATGTGTTTTCAAGAGGCAGTAATGTAATCATTTAGAAATACTTTTGTCCATGGAATTCAAAGATTCCTATTTGGGAGCTACTTCCCACAACCAGTGGTTTTGTAGGAGTTGCGAGCCATGATGGATGATGAGCCTTTTTGGTCCCAAAACACTTGGCAAGGCTACCACAAGCTGCTGCTTACAGGGGAGTGGAGAAGAAACCCCCTGCTTGGAGAAACTTCAGCTGCAGCCTAGGCATCCATGCATCATGTCAACATCAGTCCAACATCAGAAATAAAGCTGGAGCAGTGTAGCCTCCCTGCCAGACTTGCTGGGGACAGCAGTGATTTTGTAGCACACACACCACACCAGGTCTCCAGGTCTCTGCCAACACCAGATTCTGCAAGAACCCTGGGGAAGGATCAGCCTGAGTGGATCCAGCTGCAGGATCCAGCCCCTTCAGCCTTGCCCACATCACAAGCACAGCTTTCTTTTGAAGCAAGATAGTTCAGGAATCCCCACCCCTGAGTAGGTACACAGTGCTCTACATGGAGACAATGTCACAGCAACAGGTCCGGGCTGAAGGACAGTACTGAAGCAGTCACATCAGCACAAAGCTCTAAATCTCTCTGAGCCTTCACAGGAGATTACTGTGAATTTAATTAGGCAAAGATTTGGCCTTACAATAGCTACTGCTGCAGTTCTTCCCTGTGTGTAAAAAGGTGGGGTTGTATTTAAAAAACAGATTCATTTTCAAGACTTTTGGCACTTCCAGCTTAAGCAGCACCATTTTAGATGAGGAAGGACACAGCTCCCTTCTTTATGGCAACAGGCCATGCTTGCTGTTTCTGATCCCTCGTGAAGACTTGTGGCAGGAATACATCTTTTGGAAAGGGGTGAGAGGGGAGCTGGGAATGCTGAATAAAATCCCCGAGACAAGGCCAACTGCTGAACTGCCTGTGTCAAAGCTGCAGCCCTTCAAACCTGCAGTGCCAGTAAGCCTCAAAGTGACAGAGCATCTTTCATAACTGCATTTAGAAATCCATCTGCTTTATGCTTTCCTAATAACCGATGGTAAAACCACTTCTCTGCCAGCAGCATCAGTATCAGCTAATGAAAATTGACAGAAAACTGGGAATATATTAGGTTTCTGATTTCTCTGCTAGTGAGCCCTCCTCCCAGCTGCCACAACAGCTGCTCCTGTGGGTGCTGCTATGCTGCACCTCTGCCAGGTGAGCAGCTGGAAAAAGGGATGTTGTTCAGGACAGACTCTTGAAACCTTACCCCCTTCCAAATCGGTGGTGACCTGTCAGTAGGAGCCGCACACCACCTCATGCTGGCAGGGATGTCTGAAACACAGAGCAAGCCAACATTGAAATAAACTCTGAGAGTGGGCTCGTTCCATCCACTTGGCCTCGCTGGATCCATGTGGACACGCTGGATCAATGCTCGGCTCCGCTCACGTCTCACCAGTGTCACCTGGTTTGCAACAGCACAAAGGTGATGGCTGAATCACTGTTGTGTTAACCGGATGGCACAGCCATCTCTCCTCCAGGCTTGGATTTTAACGAGTGCTCCAACATGGTGCTCACTAACTGTTTTTTCCAGGGTCATGCTGAAGACACCCAATACTTAAGGTGATTTAATAACCCCAGCCCTTTAGCAAAAAGGACATGCAGCAGCTCTGAGTGTGCAGATGATGGGAAGCTCCATGGGAATTCAGCTGACTTCTTTCAGATGAAAAGTCCCCCCCATCTGACAGCCAGCCCTGTTAGTAATTCAGCACAGTTTGAAGGCCACTGGCCATCCAGCTGTCCCCGCTACCCCTCTAGCTCAGCAAGCTTAGGAAGAACCACTGTGGCTCAGCACAAGGCACCAGGGCCTGCAATTAGCTACGCATCAGCTCCCCAAAAGCAGAAAGCCTCCCAGCGAGGACCATGATCTCCCTCCGCTTGCCGCAGCAAGGCTGCCTGCCTTTGTTGGCCGCTGCTGAAGGCTGGCCTGCTTCAAGCAGGAGGGGAGCCGGCAGCACGAGGCAGTGCTGGGTTTCTTGCCTGGGACCGGTGTCAGCAGGATGGCCCTGCAAGGCATCCAGCAACAGAGTGGGAACTCGCTCCGCAATCCTCTGGCTGGTTCTCGTAAATTCAGCTGGATTTAAAAGAACATCTCCTTTTATTCCTGTTGGTGGAAAATAAGAACAAGCTATGGAATTCCTTACAAACTCCCACAGAACCAGTGCCTAACACAGACATTAACTGACAAACTCCTGCAGAACCGGTGGCCAATACAGATGTTGCATTTGTGACACAGGCTGATGGTTTCACTGCTCCTGTTTCACCGCTCCTCTTTCACCAGCCTGTGAGCTCAGATCAGTTCTTCATCTTCAATGTGGTTTTTCAGCCAGAGCCACCATTTCTGGAGCTGGTTTGAAGACTGTCTACAAGGGCCTGGACTCAATCACCAGCTTGTTTCACATGGTGAGCAGCACAGGATGACAGCTTCCAGGGTTCACTGAAGCTGCACAGCATTGTTCTGAAGTGTGCATTTTAAACGCGTGCACATTTTTTTTTTTGCCAAAAGAATTGTTTAGTAATTGCTCAGAGGAGGGGAGGGAAATAAAGCCACAAGCCCTTGTTTTATGTGGAGAAGCCACATGTTTCAGTCAGCCCATGAGGATCCTCCAGCTGAGCCCTGGCCCTGGGATAATGCAGCTTTAGAAAGCTGCAGTGGTAAAAAGCATCATGCAGTAACACCGCTGCTGCAGACACAATTTCCACAGTGAGATGCCATGATTGCGAAAGTGTTTTTCTTGTGCTCATATCATTACCACACAGGACTTAAAGCCTGCCCACTATTCTGTGCTGGGTTTAAAAGCAAAATCTGCCCTCTGTCTCATTGCTGGAAAACATACGTACACCGTCCAGCATAGATGTGGCACTGCCAAAACCATACAGTGAGAAGGTCTCTGCCTCAAAGAGTTCTGCCATCTAAAATATGTTCAATACACAGGAGTTTGGTTATAAAAGATACAGCTCCTTGATCAATGGGGGGATCAGCAGAGGAAATTTGCCCATTCAGAGAGCTGATGATCTCTCAAGAATTTGACTTTCATGCCCTGTATGTCAAAAGCCCCATAAACTGTGCATTAATAGCTTTAACTACAAAGGTCACCTATTTTTATTTCTTGCTTCGCTGAAGCGCAAGGGATAATACATTTAAAATAAGGCACATTTTAGGAGAAACTTGCGATTTACTAATGCAAATGGAAGCCTCATTTTGATAGGGTTTGCAGGTTAGGTGCAGGTTCAACACCCCAGAAAGAAAGGTGGTGAAAGAAAAGTGGTGAAAGAAAAGTGGTGAAAGAAAAGTGGTGAAAGAAGGGAAAAGCGCAGCTGCACGTGCACAGGTTTGGGACCAGCCCATTCCTCTGCAGTTTCATGCATGCTCTCAACTAGAAGAAAGGCAACATCTTTCTACGCAACCACAGCTTTTATTGTCCTGTCAGTGGAACAACTTTCTCATTATTAAAATGAGCTGTCAGGCAGACTGGCATTTCCCTCCTTGCGGTGTCCAAGTTAGCCCGTTCGTTCAAATATGGTTAAAGATTTCACATCGTGTTGCTGGCTAACTGTATATGGTCTGAGGTTTTCTGGAAGTTTTCTGTCTGGCACAGTTTGGAAAAGTAACAAGCAGTGTTACTCTGCAGCGCTCTGTAACCAAGTGCCTCTTGCATTACACATGGTCTGTCAAACCAAGGGGCTCAACTCTGACTGGGTATGTTTAAGCTCTGCTGATGTACACCATCCATCATCTAGCTTTGACAAAAAAGAATATTCAACTGCTGCTTTTGTAATGCCCTAAATTAAAGCAGGAGATGTGCATACCAATAAATGCAGTTATGCTGAATGTAAATGCATTATAGCTACCATTAGAAATGGAAAGGAAAAAAAAAATTAAACACTGCCTCAAATATTCCCAAGCTTGGTGAAGGATTTGCTATTCACACAACACACTGAACTCTCTTTTGAATGTTAGCCACACGCACATGAAGAGGTTTTTGGTCCCTTCATAGGGTTTTCTTTGTTTCTTTGCTTCTGACCTGGAGGACACTTCGTTCTGCTGGTTGTGACCAAGCTGCCACAGGTGCCATTTTGGGAAGAGTGGACCCGGCTCCAAAACTTGCGCCCTTTACCTGTCGCCACCGCTGCTTGGTCCCTCCATCCCTCCAGCAGCCAGCCTGCAAGTCTCTGCTTGCACCCAGCTAGTGTTTTCTTTCTCTCTCCCTTGAATACTGCAGCCCTTCTAGATTTGAAAACCAGGCAGCTTAGAGGAATTTTAACATTTTCATTAGTGACTTTCCCTTACCCCATAGACACTTCTCACTCATCTGGGAGACATGGGCAATGAAAGGAGCAGGGAAACACGGAGATCTTCTGGGTGGATTTGCCCATTGGGTTGAAGTCCTATTGCTTCAGGAAACCTTGTGGGTGCTTGACGCTGCTGAGCATGACGGAGAAAAGCAGGGAGGGAGAAAAAGCCAATGCTGAGAAAGCAGAAGCAGCTTTAGCCAACAGATGGAGAAGGCTGGTAGAGTTAGCAGCTTCGTTCACCAGACAGCGATGCCTTGTCTTCTTATGACCCATTTTTAGTTGATCGAGGACGTTTCAGGGATTTGACTCATGAATAGCAAATGACTTATGCTGGGTTTGCCAAAAAGCCTTCTCCTTGCTGCAGGAAGGCAGGGCTGCTTTGAAGTAGCTCCTGAACCAAGACAATTTACAGCCTGACAGCTTAAAGCTGCATTGAAACGGGTACTCGTTTCCTCAGGGCGTTATAAATTGCCGCGGTTCAGACGCAGGCAGGCCACTGGCCCAGGAGGGCAGGGTGCATGGATGGGGACTGTGTTCTTCTGCTGTCCCACGAAGGCATGTCCACGAGGGAGCCAGAGCCCTTCAATAGGGCTTTCACAGGGACACACAGGACTACTTTCTGCTGCATTTTTCTTAGTACACTTCTGAGATATACTTGTATCATCTGAACTGCAGGTTGTTCCCGAGTTCAGTGCGGTTTTGAGCTGGAGCTAATAAGGGCTCGGATGTGAACCCAATGAGCAAATAGGTGTGCTCCCAACTCACAGCCAACAGCAGGCTTTAAAACTGCTACTGAGAACAAGTTTTTTGCAAACAGGCTCAGCTGGCAGCAGAGGGACATGTTCCCCATTGCTGACTCAGCCCTGGGGGCAGCACTTTGTGTCAGAAAGCAAGGTGGGTGCTGACACACTATTTGCATCTTAAAATAGCAGTCCTGTTCAACACAGCTCATCTGGCAGGGCCTGGAGGCATCCAGAGCGCTCAGGATGGAAGGAAGGCTCTCGCTCTGCTCAAGGACATCTGTCAATGACATACTCTATAGCAACAACTTGATTTGGGATGCCAAATCCAGTGTTATCAGTCTTTTTCTCTAAAACCTACAGAAAGAGCTATGCATGTACCCTAGGATTCTCAGCCCTCATTTCATGGCGGTTTTGCCCATTGCCGTTTGTTTTTTTTTTTATCAAAGAGCCAGTGGGTCAGCGTGCAGGGTGCTGGACCATACTTTTCATCAAGCCGTGCCTATGCTGCCTTTGCCTTGCCTTGATGTGAACGCCAAAGTCAAATACAATCCACCCACCCGAAACAGATGTTAGAAACCTGTCTCTCTCTCTTTAGCTGTCCTCTGAGGTCTGGCCTCCTGTCAAACGCCCGAGAGGATAGTTTTCTTTTTTATTTTTAAGGCAATGATAATATGTTCAAAGGCTTTTTTCTGTTTGGAGAAGGCAAATCTACACCTGGTCCAGAACTGCTTCACTACACACCAGCAAATACTAACCCTCTGTCTCTGAGGAAAGTTCGACCTCTTGACTTGCAAAATAGCTGTTTTCTACCTTCACAGAAATTTTAACAGCTAATTCAGTAGTGCCACAGGAACACAGGTGACAAATTGAGCCCAACCTATTCAGTGTGCCATCTTTTTATTCAGCAAACTGCCAAAAGAGAACTTTTATGTTCCCCTCTGGAATGACATTTGTTTCTACAGGTCTTTAAAAGCCAGAAGAATGCAGAGGTGATCTCCTGGACATTTTGTTCTCCATGGAAACAGTGCATCATTATGGTATTTCTCATAGATAAAAAACAGAGAAGCAAAGGATGGGCAAAGATGGAGGGAGAGTATAAGGGAGAAGGCACAACGGCAGACCAGAAGAGGCAAGCTTACAGCACCACTGTGTTGTCTTGTAGTACTTCTTAAGCAAGATGCTCCTTTCGGGTACTTTATGTCCTAAAAAAACCCCTAAAACCTAACAGCAGTCTGTGTTGCGCAAAGATGAAAGATGGAAAGCATTATGCTAACCTTAAAATGTAGCTCGGGGGCCTGGTGCATCACAGACTGTTTAGTATTAGCATTATCCACAAAAGCGCTGAAAAATGCATTGCAGGATATTGAAGAAATCTATATCCGGATATTAAAACTAGTATTCAGTAAACTGTTAGGGGTGACTACCACAATATGGTCAGACCACAAGCTTAATGAAGCCTAGGAAATAAAGCACCATGACTAATTTGAAGCACATTAAAAGAAAGCACATACAAACTCCACTAAATCCATCAACTCGGAAAGGATACTTCTTTGCCTTACTTAGGATGGGTGAGGAGACAGACACATGTGATTTACACAACATGTTGTATTGCCCATTGCTTTATGTTCATTTTCAACAAAAGTACTGCCTGTTCTTGAGGACTGGGATTTCCCACTCGGAGGATTTCTAAGAAAAAGGTTTTATGGCGGGAACCGAACTGACGTGGCCCAAACCTGAAGACCCGGCACACTCGGTGCCTGCCTGCTGCTGCCTTCCTGTTACGCAAAGCACTGTCCTCTTTGGCAGCAAGGATGAGTGTCCAGGTTTTGTGACCCACTAGCAGAGTAACAGCATCACATTAGCAGATGTAGCGTGTTATTTGCAATGAGTCAAGAAGTAGGTCAAAGCAAGTCTTTCTGGCCCTGAAAGCCCAGCTTCATGGGCTCCTCATAGGTTGGTTTTTTCTGTAGTGTAAGCCCTCCTGCCTGCTTTGAATGGGAAAGAAACCACCTGACTCATTAAATGTCAGCTGCTCCATTTTGTCAAAGGGCTAAAATACATCGGGAAAATAAAACAACCCAACATCAACAAGCACACATCAAAACCCAACCCTATCCAAAACACCCTTCTCATCTTCATCCTTCAGACAATTCCCACTTGGTACTGAGATTGGAAACTGTCTTGAAAGGACATTCACCTGTGCTGGTTTGCTCTGCCCTGGTTTTGCTTTATGTTCCACAGGAGAGCAACTAGACAGGCATCAGATGGTTCATGGGCATGAGAAAGTGTGCAGTAACAATAGCCAATGACTTGCTCAAGGTGGCAGTTGGAGCTTTATGAGCTGCAGGGGATCATACAGCAGTTCTGCACAGGTACCATGTTAGACAGGAAGTTGTGTGATAAACGCCAGCCTGGAAATTTCCTTACAGGAAGAGATATACTGAAGACTTGAAAAGAGCAGAAGACATTAAGGGGTCATAGTTTATGAGAGTAGTTGGGACTACTGCTAATAATTTGTGCCCTGAGTGCTGCAAAATGCCAAAGAGTGAACTATGTGAACTCACCATGATGCAGGTTTCTAAGAGATGCACCAATTCATGTCATTGCCAAATGATGTCAAATCCACTCCACTGGTGAGCTAGCTGGCTCTATATTAGGATTCTTTCTTCACTTGCAAGTTACAGAAACCATTACCCTGACATAATGGTTAGGGTTTTAATAGCATGAATCTTTTGGTCATGACCATGAAGAAAAAAAAAAACAAAAAAAAAACTCTAAGCCTCAGTGGCAAACAAAAGAATGTAATCTTGATTCTCTTGCCCACTAAATAATTACACTTACATCATGCTAAAACAAAAATCTAGGTTGTGCTTTCTGTTATTAAAAATACAAGGAAGAGATCAAACTGTCCATATATATGGAATTACAAAACCAAGCCGTATATAACCCAGACCAAAGTATGTAATCAGGACATAACAAATGGAGTTTAACACTCAGAGGAAACCACGGCTCTGGAAGACATTTAAAGGAATATTTCCATTTTCCTAGGTACTATATCAGGTTCTTGGCCAGACATTTTTGATTGCACTGTACTAAAAATATAGTCCTAGTTTCAGAAGACAAAAATTTTAGAAGCATGACGAAATGTGAAAGGTAATTGCAATGCACCGCTGAGCTATTTTGTTACATTATCTAACATCTTTAAAGAGCAGATTAGCTCACAGTGCAAACATTCTGGTTTCCCTGATGTTTAAGTCCTGGCATTGACACAAGCAGCAGAAACAAATGTGCCTGAAGATGGGGGAGTGGTGCTAGCGTGCTTCTGGAGCAGGTTTCCTCGGCAGAACGGGCAACGCTTTCCATCCGAGAACTACGTGGAAGAGCTACAGCCTCTTTGTGAATGCAGTCCGGGAAGATGGCTGGGAGAGGTGTGTGATCACTTGCCAAGCCCTCCTTAGCAAAACTGAAATAGCCAAAGGCCCATCGTGTGGGTCCCGCTGCAGACAAAACCAGGGTAGCCGATATGAAAAGCTGTCAGAGGGACTGCAGGAGCCCACAGCCCCACAGAGCACACTTGCCAGTGGTTGAGAACTGCCTCCCCCCTTATCTTCCTTCATTTAATCCTAACTTCTTCCCTTATCTTCCCAGAAAGAGAGGGCACAGTATCAATGTGATAATGTCTTAATAAGTCACCATACCCAAATATGCAGGCAAGCCTCAGGTTGCCCAAGATTAGAGAGAATTAACTCTTAAGAAAAGGTAAAAAGTACAACTAGAAACAGCAACTGTGGATGTAACAGAAGGCACTCCCTACACCTGCAACAAATAACACACTTCAGTGGATGAGATTTGCACTACACAAATCCCTGTTTACCTAGGAAATCCATATTTACAATGGCTGCAGTTATGTTTTCCTTCTGCTCTCTTTGCCCTCCCACCTGTTACAAGAAGTGGTGGGAGCCCTCCTGCAGCCGCTCCGTTATTCACAGCTACTTTCCCTTCCTCTTCACTCTCTGGCTGGCTAGTCCAAGAAATGGATCTAGTTATTGGACAAAAAGCAGGGAGATAGGCATTAGTCTCTGTTGAGGGAAAGAATAATTATTAAACAAACTTCTGTTTCCTTTGTGCACCCAGGCTCAAATATTAATTAACTGCTCCCTTCCTTAAGAACAGGGTAAACCTCTAGGGAACCTGCATGCAGGTGGATACAGCATGGCATGGGATACAGGGAATATGCAAACATCTCTCAAAAAAGGAAAATGGAGGAGAAACATCAAGGTCTTTAGTTAAAAGTACACAGTAGCTATACGTTGCTACCATCTGGTATATGACATTGCAGTTTATTGCTCCATAAAAGTCAGTTTTAATCCTGAAGGCTGTCTTCAATCAGCAATTTAAATGTAGGATTTCAAACATGATATTATGAAACTGAAGACTCATTTTAGACAAGAATGAATGAATTGTATTTTGAATGTTATTTTTCTAAAAATGTACAGTCTGCCATAAAAACTAGTCAGAGAAACTACATCCAGAATATGAGGTGTCAATGGTCAAGTGTATCCTCATTAGAGGGTGGCCAAGTGATATTTATTTAAAGTGTTATGCACTATGAATTAAACATTTATTTTGTATCACCCAGTAAAATATCTGAACCTCATTTTGGCAGCTGTGCAGATTTTGCCCCGACTGCATTGACAATTGACTGTGCTTCCTTTGACTTTCATATAGTCTCTCTTCTCATTTTAAGAGAAAAACCTAAAAATCAAGAATGCAAAAAATGCAAACATTTGTGTATCAGCCCACAAAAGGAGGATGAAAGCAGATCAACACTCAAGACATCATCTTCATTAAGGTCGCAGACGGAATTGCAGCGTGATAATTAAAGTCTTCGAAGACTTGGCAACGTCATCCTCTAAGAGTGACTATTCTAAAAGATCTGGAAACACAGACTTTCTGCTCCTGGATCAGTGGCTTAAACAGGGACCATATTAAACATAATCTTGGAGATCTGACCATCGGTTCCTTTTCCCCCTAAGGAGAAAAGGAGCCTCACAGATTTTGGCCAGATAACCCTGCAGGTCCTCCTGCCCATGGTGGGTGACAGCCTGCAAGAAGCTCATGTCAGCCTGATATTAATATTTACCCAGCCTGAAAAGTGTTTTGGCATGTTTTTAACAGGATTGCAAGATTTATTCCATTTCAAATGCTCTTTGGACCATAAAGCAGAGCAGTGCTGCTGTGTGTCACTGTTTTGTTGAATCAGCATTAGGAACATGTCACTTTTTCCACCTCAAAACAGGCCTGGAGGGCAGAATTAGCCTCCACTACTCAAGGGACCACAATGGCAGATGACAAACTAGTTGATACAAAAACTCTAACAAGGAGCAACTGAAATAGGAGCTGTTGACACCTACTTCTCTTGGGCATAGCAAATTCAAACAGCACGTTTTGACAGACCACCATTACTTCATTGCCTGGCACACAAAAGAATTGTCACCACATGTACTGCCCATTGTAGGGTGGTTTATGATGAAGCAGGAGTAACAGGGTGGGATGTTCTTAAAAAGCAGAGGAATGGGAAAGAGAGGGTTATAAGCAAGACTGCTGGGATTTGCTTCGTTTTCTTTAATTGAATGGGCATTATCTTAAGAGGACACATCATTTACAAAGGCCAAGCCACAATTTGAACACTAGGTGTGGGTAGTGACTACCTGACAATATGGAAATGGGGTTTCGTTATTGATTTAAAGGTGTAATGAGATCCAAGAGCTGAAAACAGGGGCACCACACTGTCAAAGTGGCTAAACTTTTGAACAGCTTCACCAAAATGGAGAAAGTGGGCAATATAATACAATACTGCCCAACTACTCAGATTTCAAAATTAGATTAACCCCCCTTTTTTAAAAAAAAATATATACTTTATTTAAAGTTTTTGGGAGCTCTTGCATGGCCTCTGTGCACAGAGCATCCCAGCTGCTTAGATGCGACCATCTCGTCTGGACCGGAACCCGCAAATTCTCCATATAGCTCATTACTTTACGCAATTGCCCTTATCTTGCTCAGCTCATTCCTACCACTCACAGCCCTGTGTTAATAAACCCTTATTACTAGATCTGACATTTTGGAGCTTCAGCAGTTTTCCACCAGGATCAGGGAAGATTTGGTGGTGTTAAATGTATTTGTGGTAGCAAGATATGGTGGAGGAGATCAGAGGGGCACAGGTGCTTTGCTCTGAAAAGTTGCTGAGCAACTCACACCAGACCAAGTCTGATGTAAGATACAGTCCTTTTTTCTAAGAGGTCTGGCTAGTTAGCCATGCTGAAGGTCACTGTTGGTCACCAGAGCTGGTGTCAGGAATAATTCCTATCCCAGGACAGATGGGAGAATAAATCCTTCCCCCAGAGTGCTCTCCTACTGCAACGTGGGATCTGCCTCTCTCTTAGGACCACTTAAGTACCTCTCACCTAATCAATCACCTGTCTGTGGAGAAGATCAGGAATTAACCTCTCTCTTGTCTCTCCCGAGCAAAATTGGATTAGGCTGAAATTCTTGAGTTAATGCAGAGATACCTGGGTGAAACTTAACAGCCTGTGATATATGCAAGATCAAATAAGCAAAGTCCAAGAGGGGACATGACTAAGTGCTCTACAACCTGTGACCCTAAGTGCAAGCACCGCCTGCTTTTCCAATTGCTTATGCTCTGCACAGAAAAAGCGGATTTAGAGTTGTGGCTCCAAGGCTGCAGCGTGGTGGATCTCTATCAGTTGCAGTATTCTCTGCCTCGCTCCTCACCACAGGGAGCACAGCGCAGTGGTGCCAACCGCAAGAATCCAATTTCATAACGAGTAATGGCATGACAGCAGCCAGCTCCGGGCACTGCCGTATGCCGCACCTCGTGGAAAAACCATTGTCAAACACTGTGCAAAGCCAGTTAGTTAAACACTGCCAAGAATCAGCTGAAAGCAGTCACAGTCTCCCCATCAACGTGGATGGGCGACTCCCATGAACCTGCAAGGACACAATATTCCTCCAGACACTGGCAAGTCCAGTTGCACATTTTACGCCGCTTCAGTAATGACACTGGTTTGAAGCAATCCAAGCCTCAGCCCCAAAGGATAAGTATTTGAGAGCAGGAACTCCAAGTTAAGCTGTGGGCACAAAAGTGACTTGGGATTAAGGAGCATTTTGCTTTGCTTAGACTATTACCCTGGGTGGAGCACAGCAGCTTGGTCCAGATATCCCTGAAAGGCACTTTGCGGCGCAGTACAGCTCTATCCTCTGAGTTTTGTCAGTGCTGGAGACCAAAAAAAAATAAATCCTAGTTTGATTTTAAAAGAGCAGTGGATAGGGAATGCTGACTCAGGATTTTAGCTTTTCCCCCTGATGCCCCACCACATCCCAGTAGTGCTAGAAAGGTGTTGTGCTCCCACACCCAAAGCAAGAGGATAAGGAAAAAAGTAATTCTTTGGGCTCTTCCAACAGATAGCAGAAGACATTCAGTGAGAGTCTGTATCAGTGCAACGCACCAAAATGCAGCGAACTGTCATTAAAACGCAGCCTGATTTGCGTCCAGAGAAAGACAGCATTCTCTACAATTTTTTTCCCCTCTCACAAGACCTGCCAGCAGCGCATGATGCCTCAGCTGCACTGCGATGTGGAGAAGCTCAGCAGACAGAGGGATGAGCCTCAATAAATGAGAAGCAGTGGGTTCAGAACAGGAGGGAAGGGAAGGGATGGGAGAAGGAAGCAGATTACTGGCTGTGGCCAAGAATATACTCATTATATAGAAAGGAGATGAAAGGCTTTACTTAAAGTGCCAATGTCAGTTCAATGTATTTATAAAGATTCAAACAAGTCCCACCGGTGCAGAACAGCCCGAAGGAGCTTTGCGTTCATGTAATTTAATGGCTCTTTGTTAACTGAAGTCAAAAAGCAGTGGCGGATTTCAGTAAGAACCCGGCCAGGCCCTGCACAGCTTCCAAGACCAAAACAGACATCGCTGGAAAGTGCACTGAACTATGGTGGGGCAGCTTGAATTAAAAGGCTGTTGTAAAATAAATGCAGTGATAAGAGCAATTAATGCTATCCTAATTATGTCCTTTCCCATACTCGCCACCATCCTTGCTGGCTGCTGACTTGTACAGCCACGAAGGCACTCCTCCCATGCAAAAACAAGAAACTACAAGCGAGGTGGGGACTTTAAAAATACACTTTTGCCAATTTCTTTTCAATCCAGCATACTGAATACAAGATACAAAAAAAACCTCTCTGTAGCCTTTTGTTCTGTGATGTATTTTTATTACTGGCCAAACCATTAAGCTTGAGGTTTTCTTATTTTATCTTTGCATTCAGTTTTTTGGGGTGGGTTTTTTTTTCAATCAAAATGGCAATAGTTTATTATATGCTTTGAGGTTTCCTGCACACAAAAAGAAAAAAAGGCTGTGCTACTATTCCTGTCTCTAATTCATCCCTTTTGCTTGCTCTGCTGTGGGCAAGACATCAAATCATAACCAGCAATTTCGTCTGCCTCCTAGTTACCAAAAATTACTGCTGCACCCACTGGTGATTCACAGACCGAGAGCAACACACATGCACACACGTTTGGTACCAGGACATCCATCTGAACTAGCAGATGCCTGGCAGCTATATCTTTCCTTCATTAAAACATGAAAGCAAGCCGGTCTAAAAAGTCTCCCTGATAAACTAGTGGAAAACACACATGCACTTTCAAGGGGCGTTTAGGCTGATTAGTTGGAATAATATTTTCAAAGCAAGAGGATGATACTGGAGCATTATAAATCCTTGAGATACGTTATCTGAAATGTACCATTCTTTGTCGAAATGGATCTGTCCAAAGGCAAAATTCAAGGCATGTCTATGAGAAATACATCTGCCAGAATATCTGGTGATTTCTACAAAAGACATGGAAAGGGAGAGAAACCCCTCCAGCATCAGTGTATTTAAACAGAACTCCAGCTGCACTCAGCCATGATGTCCCTCAACCTGTCTGGAAGATGAACCCTGCAGTAAGGCATGGCTCAGCATCCCCCTCAAACACACTGCAAAGTACTGCCTAACACGAACGCTATCACATCTTCCATACAGTATTTGCAGAAGAACACACTCATTTGCATCCCCAGAACAATAGAGAAATTAATGGAGATGACTGCAATTCATACAGCCTTGAGTCTGCAGCAGTGGAAAGGTCAAACAAATTAAGGCTCTGAATTCTGGGCAGAGATTTCAAGCTGGCTCTCTAACATTTGCAACACAAGGGAATAATTAGAAAACATCCATCAGCTCCATTTCCGTTGGTGATGAGCTGTCCTCTGCATAGCTAGATCTGCTGTCAGATTATGGTCAATTATTTCTCCTCAAGTATTTCAACTTGCAAACACAGGCTTTACTTCCTTCAGATCTCAGACATGCCGACCACACACAATAACCCTCGCAGAAAGAGCACCGAAACCCTGCAGAGCCAGTGGACAGGCTAAGCCCTTGCAGAAAAACACTGCAGCTCACAGGTATATCAAAGAGGTGGAAATGGTCCCTGCATTTAAAAAATCTCTAGGTACTTTAAAAAAAAAAAAAAATCACAGGTTTTCCAAGCTGAACACCCAAAACCCGCAGCACCTCCCTCCTCGTAACTGTGAAGCCTTATTCAAATGCTCAGACGTCTTTTACAAGGAAGCATCCTGCTGAGCCCATAGGATGTTTTTAGATCGGGGGACAGGAGAAATACAGGACACTGCAGCTTAAAAAGCACATTTTATATAAGCTGTTCCACGTGAGAGCTTGTACACCCAGACGTTTCACTCCCCATGGAGCTGTCACGACCTTATTTTTAACAGACTAAACCAACCTGTTCCCCCTGGGATGCAGAAGGCTGCTCAGAAGAGATCTGCTGTTTTGGCACTGCCTTGGGACTCCAGGCTTCTGCATCTCACAGTTGAGAAGGAGACTGCCAGTTTCTGGAAATCTGGGTAGGGATCCATAAACCTGAGCAATGCCCCCAGCTACACTACGAGGAGGTGCCAGGAAGGATTCAATGCAGGAGCCTCAGCAGCATGACCGAAAGGAGATAAAAATCCCTCTCCAGACACCCTGGCAAGGAGAAAAACACAATCTGAAGAGATGATTTAATATCAAAGCCTCTTCTGCCGCAGAAGAGCTCTTGGAGAGAAATCATGGGGGTAACAGAGACAGGAGGAGCCCATGTGAACAATTTCCCCACTGTGCTGCTGCCGTGCAGGCAGTGATGGGACACCTGTACCTGCTCATTACCTGGCAGATCTGGGTCAGGAATGGAGCTGCTTTCTGCGGGGTCTCTGTGTCAGTTGTGAGCTCGGACTGAACCAGCATCTCCTGTGATGCCCCTTATTCCCCCACGTACTAAACTTGTTTTCCAGCTCTCGACAGACACTGGGATCAGCAGCATTTCCCCTCCCTGCCAGCTCCCCAATTTCCACCTGGAGCATCGAGCAGCCATCAGATCCAGATCTCCTTGGATCCAGGATTCCCAAGAATGGGCACTTCCATTCAGCATCATCCCTATGCTTAAAGAGTCACTCTTAAGCCCACTATTAACTTATTCCCTGGCACAGGAAAGCTCACAACTGATGCACATTGTTTTGTTGTAGCATGGCTGCCAAGGCTAATACTGATATCTGGCCATAATCCCTCCTAACCCCATGGAGGGCTTTGGCAGATCAGTATGTTGCAGCAACAAAGTTTAGGGGTTAATAGGTGCTACAGAAAAAGCATGCCATTGGAAGTTTTAAAACATGTTTCTTCTTAAATGTTATGACAACACCTCCCACCATGCCCTTCCCGTGCCATCCGGCCAAGCAGCCAGCTGCAGTGCTGCCCTTGTCCCACTTTCCCAGTTTGCATTTGTGTCCCTTTTCCCCCATTATTTTTTTTTAATTTAATTTAAAATGTTTGTAAGTGCTGGGTTAGCTGAAGCTCCTTTACCTAGAAATGGCACCAAACGAAAAAAACCACAGACTTTTCTGCCTTTGGAAATAAAAATGTTTTGGCTGCCAAAGAAAAGAAAGAGTTACACCCATGTAAAGCTTTCACTTAGGAAGAATTAATACAGCCAACTGTTTTTGGATGGACTGCCAGCTAACTACAGTTTTAAAAAAAAAAAAAAAAAAAAAAAAAAAAAAGCAAGCAGAGGCCCAAGCCCTGTCCTCTCCCATTAGACTCACTCCAGTTTCTAGCTTCTACTGGGTTCCTGTTCAGAGGGAAATCCTCTGTCACCTCTGTCTAGACTACTCACCTGATTTTTACTGGAAGAAGTAGTGCTGAAAATTTATACTCTCAAGAAGCTGAGATGCAGCTTCCAGGACCATAAGCCTTTCAAAGCACACATGCTAGAACACAGAACACACATACAAGCTATATTTTATACACTGACAATATTTTATATATGTGTCTCCATAGCATCAACCCTAGTGAAATTCCCTGCTATTCTATTTCCTTGCTGACCATCAATTCAAACATTCCCATCCGCAAATTGCTTGAGAAAATGCCCCTTTAAACTAATTAAAATTGCATGTGCAACTCCTAGCATGAATTACTCTACATATTATGGGATTCTAGCTTGATCCAGATGCCTCCCACAGAGCCAGTTAAGCTAAAGATCTCTCCAGAAGGACATGTAATCTTGCATATAATCACTGCTGAATATGTAGTCATACTATCACAGCTAAATTCCCAGCCTGGATAATCAGAGATTTTATTCCTCTATTGTCCAACTGCAGATTTCATTACAGACCCTGTGAATGCCTCTCCTTTAACTTCCCTGATAATCATTAGCAATAATTAAGCAATGACAATGCAGAAGACAGAAGTAAGAGGTTAATCAGAAGGGAGTGATTTTTTTTTTTTCTTTTTAAAGAAGTCCAGTGCCAGCGTTCGTACTCATGAGCTGATATTTTCACAACAGACCAGCAAAAAACATGTGGCAGGGAAAAGAAACCCTGGAGAAACCAGGCTTTGTTGTCCCCCTTGACTTTAATGCTGAGAAGCAATGCTGAATGCACATCTCATCAGCTTGCTTCAGCCTGTGCTACATAAGAGGATCTGCTTCAACACCTCTCCTTATGTTGACTCACAGTGCAACAGGGACACTCTGTTTTGCCACCTTGACATAAATGACTTGTACTACAACACAGCACTGGACAGGCTGTCAGAGGGGCTGACAGTGGCTGGACTTCATTACTTTTTTCACGTACTTGCTTTGCTGCAGCACTGAGCATCCCTCACCTCAGCACTGCAAAGGATCTCGCTGCTGTTCTCTCATCATTCTGTGCTTTCTGCTGTCTGCCTGCTCCCCAGAAAGAGAGTGAAGGGATATTAACATGAACTAGATCAGCTACTCAATCCTTTCTTCCGGACAAAATGGTGAGATAAAGAGGATTCTCTGTATTGGACATAATTCTCTTCAGCAACACGAGCTGAAGGAAACACATTAAAATGCATCACTTGCAATTAAAAGCATGCTGACTAGAATATTTCCACTTAAAAATAATTAAAAAATTCAGCTCCTGAGTGTGCTTCCTTCCCTTCCTCCCTGATTTGGAAGTTTCAAATTCTGAATAATCATTACTCTGAATAATTTGCCCACAGGCACAGCCCTGAAACTCCTCACAAACTAGGACATCTCAACTATATTCAGAATTCCCAGGTGCTGCTCTAACTTGCTTATCGAATGTCTGATTAAGGCAGCAGTGGAGACAATCACTCTACGCACTGGTGGCTCAAGCATCACACACTGTTGCTCAATTTTGTCCTGTTTTTTTTCTACTTTCCCTCAAAAAAAGGGCAAGCAGCTGTTCCAGCAGACAGCTCCCGGATTTCCCTCGATGTGCGTCAGTGGTATGATGCATGCTACTTCTCAGTCTGGCGGCCATCCTTCAGACAGAAGGAAGACCGTGGTCATATCTAAGCTACCGAAAATCTTGGACATAATCTGTAAAGTAAGCCAGACAGACAGCTTTCCGTGCTTGCACTTTCTAAAAATGAATCATGAAAAAGCCACGACAGTAGATAGAACAGTTTAAGCCAACCAGTCAAAAACAAAGCCAAAGCATAACAGCACTGCCAGTGTTGCTCCACTGTGTCATTTCACATTCAGGAAGGTCTTACAAGCATTTGCAGTCTTAAATTAAGCCATCAGTACCAAACCGGACAGCATGTGGACATTCACCAATACTGCTCAGTGAAGCAGCATGGCGAGCCTCCAAGCTTTGCCCTCCTACAGGCATTTTCTCTTTAGTGCCTTTTAATAGTGTTTTTTCAAGCACAGCTTCACCTTTAATTAATGCAAGATGTACCAACTGCACAATAATTCTGCATCCTCTTCCCTCCCCAAAAATATTCAGCCTGAAGGTCAGCTTATCGGGTTCATATTGAAAACCCAAGACACAGGCAAGAGTCCAACATGCAGCTGAGCTCAGACTTCCTACGTAAGGGAATCAGGCTTTTCAGCCACATGATGGCATGGCTAGGGCCACAGCAAACAGTGGAAATGCTACAAAATAGATTTACGCATATTTGCTGGAAAATCTCGAGAAGCGCTATCTGTTCTGGGCCCACTTCTTCCCACAGAGCATGACAAACTCACGCTGAAGTCAACGAAAATTTGTCATATCCTGTGAGGGAAGAATTTACCCCATGAGCCAAAAGGGGAGAAGTAGCTGTCGGTCTGCCCTGACAAGGTACAGCTGACCCAGGAAAGAAGCCAGACCCCATATATCCTGACATGAGCTGATAAACCCTAAATGAAACTATTTTGCCCCAAGCAATATCCTCACAGGGCAAAACCATGTGCTTAGACACTTTCTTTACTACGTGCATTGCTGGCATGCCGTGAAACATGCATGAGTGTTAACCTAAAAACCTGTTAGGTGTTAACCTGACACACACAAGAATTTCCACCTAGTAGTAGTAGTACAGAGTCAAATTAAATATCACTCACAAGACAGGAGTTTTTGCCAGGACTGCAATGGAGTATCTATGTTGCACGTGAAAACAAGATCTGTTTCACTTCCTTGCCACCTCCTGCCTCAAAATTCAACCCAAACAACAACATCCTAAAGCTGTCCCCACTGCACGCAAGCCTAGAGAACACATCTCGCTTCAATCCCTCATGCACCGGTTCCTGCCTGACATTCTTTCACATCAGGATTAAAAAAATCCTCCTACCCATCTCCAGCAGGCTCACCACAATTTAGATTTTAATAAAATGCAACATTAAACCCACCACAACCAGAGTCACATTAAATAGGTGCAAGTGGCCAAACAGAACACCAAAGTTGTAGGCGACTTGGCCATGCAATGACAACGCAGATGTTTCCAGTTCGTGCCTCCCTCCCACCTCCTCACAGCATTAGTCACTCAGAAGACATCAGAACAAAGCCACATTCAGGCTCGCCAGATCAGGTTTTGTTTGCTTCATGACCACAGTGGTACACAGCTGTTGCACATTTTACCCCAAAGTCTGAGTGAGCTCTTCACAAGATTAGAGAAGCTTTTATTAAGGACTTCTGAGGGACTCTAGCCCAACCTCCTGCTTGAAGCAGGGCTATTGGCACGGCTTTGAACCCCAGGAGCTTCATTATGTGACCATTGCTCCTTGTACCATCAGGCACTACCAAAGAGTTCGGTTCCATCATCTTCACATCTGCCCTTCAAATAGTTGTAGGTGGCTGTCAGATGACCCCTTAACTTCTTCACCGGAGGAAACAAGTCCAGCTCCCTCAGTTCCTCCTTGGAGGACATCTGTGACTCATGGGTCTCTGGGCATCTTGGTGGCCTTCTGCTAAACTCTCTGCAGTTTCTCCATGATCCTTTTGAGCTGAGGGCATAATATTTTAGATGTATTTCACCAGTGTCAAGTAGAGAAGGTAAGAACTTCCCTCATCCTGCTGGCCAGGCTTCTAACATAGATAATGAACACTTTGCTTTATTTGTGATAATTGTACTCTGGGCTTGTACTCAACCTAGTGCCCACCATGACCCTTAGGTCCTTTTCAGCCAGTACTGACACAGGCATCATTCCACTCCATGTGCAGAATTTTACATTTTTTCCTCCTAAACCCCAAAACATTTCTTTCAACACAGCCTTAAGGTGACTGAAGTCCCTACACACCCTCTAAGTAAAATGAGAACAGTTTGCTTCAAAATATGTTCTTTGTATGATCCCCCCTCTATCCTTCCTTGGCCTGAAAGGATCGCCCCCACACACTAAATCCCCTAGCAATATCCTATGACACCAGATTGAAGCGCTTCTCTGTCACCCCACTTTCCCCATTTAAAAAGAGATAAATACACTTGCACTGATACATGCATAAAAATCTGGGTAACACAGCACTTCCCTGCCTTGAAGGTGTAGGCAATGTTAAATTTCTTGGTAGGCAGCCATTAAAGATGCAAAAGTAATGTAACAGTATTAACATGTGTGCCTTCCCCTGAACTGTTTTTTTTTTTCCTGCTTAAGACAAACTGTAAAGTATTAAATATATTTAAAGCATAAGGGTTATAAACAGTTCAATTTGGAACATTTTAACTTTTATTAAACTATATACAAATCAGCCCTTATGTAATCAGAGAAAAAACAGGGCATAATGTTTTTCTCCCCTGCAAATAGGCATTTAATCAACAGAAGACGAAACACAGCATCCTGGAAAACCACTTAAATGATCAGATTTGGCAAGTAAAGCCCTGGTCTTCCTTACATTCTCCATTGCTTTAGGAAAAGAAAGAAAAGAAAGAAGCACTGGACTTCTTTTGAGAACAGCTGTTCACCTTAAGGGGGATGTAAAGAGCCACTGTTCCACATCACACCCTCTTTTGTACAGTTGCTGGAGGGCTTCGCACTCAGCAGCACAGCCAGGACACGGGTAACACCTCAGCCCCTTTGCTCTCATGGGCTACTTCATCTTCTGAGAAAGTAGGGATAAACCCCCAAAATTAAAACAGGGAGGGTTGAGAGCTGCCTTTGCACCCCACCGTGCCACTGCAAGCATATGCCACATCCTGCGGTTTTGGCTCAACGCTTTTCGCTGACGTCCTACAAAGGGCTATCAAGGAGCGCAGCAGAGCCCAGATGTACACGTGGATCAGCTCCCCCAAAACCAGGAGAGCCCACAGTTGCAGAAAAAAGATTAAAGAAAGGATGGAGGTGGGGAGAACACATCTTTTCCCCTCCTCCACCATGCAGATATGTGTGTATGTTTTTCTCTGCAGCTTCTCCTATGCTCTTCAGAAGGCTCATTTCTGAGTTGTACAGACTGTGCTGGGAGCTTCAGGCTGGAAGCTGGTGGCACTTGAGTTCTCTAGTCCTATTGCCCTGGCATGCATCCTGCCTTCCAGGGAGGGGACACCAGCCTCCCGCTGAAGCCACAGAAGGCAAAATCCTTGTGTCAACACTGCACTGCCAGCCCCAGCACAGGGACACCTCCCTGGGCAGTACAGTACACATGGTGCTGGATGCATGCCCCAAAGGGACATGTTTTGACTCAAAGCTCATCCCAGTGCCCTCAGGACGTCACCTCTGAAGGCTCCCATGCACCGGGTCCAGGCACTAACTGCCACGTCTCACTGCAAGTGCTTTGTTCTCGTTTATGGCCTCTTGGACTGACAGCTGTTTAAAAGTTCTTCCCCCCCCCCCCTTTTTTTTTTTTAAAGGAAGATGCTGACACTGCAAGTGACCACCCAGGCTTTCAAAGCACTGCAGGAGGCCAAAAAGGAAAGTCACCCATCGAGCTGCTTGTTATGCTGGTGTGTCTTTACAGGAAAGGCAGTTCCCACAGTCCTATTTACCACAGGCTGTAATTTTGCCTGGATGGCAGGATGAACTCCTCAGGTACTGCTCTAGTTGTGTATGAATGCTTTTGAGGCAATATTTAAAATTAATGAAGACAGGTTTTGGGTCTCCCCCCTGCAAATGTTCAATGTCCATGTGCTGACTATTAGTTTTCATGGACTTGCATGACACTTGCTGGTGCACAGCGCGCAAATACCCAGCCTGACAGGGAAAAGTTGTGTGTGTAATGATGCTAAGAGAGTGACAGACCTGTAACTTTTAACGCCTCAGCCCGTAACTCAAGACCACAAGCCCCAAGAACAAGTGCAATTTTACTTGGCACAAACCGAGATGACTGAGCAAGACAACACATACAAGGAAGCTGAAGGTTTCAATCTCTTCTGAAAATCTCTGCTATAGTAAGCCAATGACAGGGAACATATGGCTCACAGCCATATTATTTGTTTTAGTTTATTATGCATAGCACAGTACACACAGTAACAAGTGTGTGTCAAGATGGCCCGTCAAATATGTTGAAAACATTTATTGGGCCATTAGCAATGAAAAGGTTGCCTGCCCTTGTATTACACAGATAGAGGTTTACCGCATGCAACGCAAATTTGAATGCATTGCCCATTTGCAGCCAACAGCCCCAAGCCTCCAATGTTTTATGAGCAAGCAACTTGGACTCCTTCTCTTAGATATCTGCGAGCAATTTCAATTGGAGTTACGTTCACACATCCAACAGGCAATTGCTGATGGCAAAAGGATTGCAAAAGGGTTGCATTTTCCAGTAGTTTACCAAATGGTAAACTCCAGTCTGAAGGCCTTTTAAGAACCTTCACTAACTGTAACTGAATGAAAGAGGTGGGGAGGGACCTCTAGAAATTATCTAGTCTCACCATTCTGCTCAAAAGAGGGCAGCTTAAGCAGGTCGCTCAGGACCCTGCCCAGTTGGGTGTTGACTGTCTCCAAGGATGGAGACTCTATAGCCTCTCTGGGCACCCAGTTCCCATGTCTGACCACCCTTGCAGTAACGAAGTTTTATCTTATGTTTAAATGTAATTTCCTGTATGCCAGTTTGGACCCATTGCCTCTCATCCAGTCACTGAGCACCACTGAGAAGAAGCTGGCTCCATCTTCCCTACCACCCCACCAGGTATTTATACATGTTGATGAGATCCCCCTGAGCCTCCTTTCTCCAGGCTGAAAGCCCCAACTCTCTCCGCCTCTCCCCATACACCAGATGCTCCAGTTCTCACACCTTTCTCGAGGCCTGTCACTGGACTCACTCCAGTATGTCTATGTCTCACTTGTACTTGGGAGCCCAGCACTGGACTCAGCACTCCAGATGTGCCTCACCAGGGCTGAGCAGAGGGGAAGGACCACCTCCCTCGGACCTGCTGGCAATGGTCTGCCCCAACGCATCCCAGGATGCTGTTGGCCATCTTTGCCGCAAGGGCATACTGATGCCTCATGTGCAGCTTGTTGTCCACCAGGACCCCATGTCCCTCGTCTGCAATGCTGCTTGCTAGCCAGTTGGTCCCCAAACTATTACCTGTATAAACTCAGTAAGCAACTAGACTTCTTTCAGATCATCCCCCCCCCCCCCACTCCTTATTTGTGCTCACATAGCCAGAAAATCCAAACACAAAGAGCTGACTCACCAAACACACATGGCAAAACACCAAGTCTGCCCAGAGTCTCGCCCGTTGCATTGAGTTGTTAGAAAAGGCCACCAGCGCAGACACCTGAAAGGTTCTTTTCTTGGTGTGAGGAAAGTACAAAGCTCAGATCAGGTATGGATCAGAAAATCAGGCTAATGTTGTAATCAGTGTAATTAAATGGGCTTTGAACCATTGAAGGAAGAGCACATGAGGAAATAACACAGTAAAACAACACGTAATGACAGTGTTAGCACAGCAATTACTGTTTTCAGACTTTAAAGGAAACAGCAAGGTAACAAAGAGCGGACCAGTCAAATCAAAGCTTCAGACAGCATATTAAAAAAACCCCTCAAACAACCTTAAAATTGTCTCACTTCAAATTTGTATTCTCTCTCCCTGAGAAGATGATTACAACCTTTTGATCTCTGCAAGCAAGACAAATTATACTATTGTGATTAAAAATTCAGGTCCTTCTGTTGCACCAGTAAGTAGGACACACGTGGTATGGTACTGTGCTGGCCCCTGCTACAAAGGTGCCGGAGATCTAGAGAACGGCACAGCAGCGTTTCTTCCCTGATATCTCAGCTTCTGGACACAAAAGAGTTAAAGGCAAAAGCTGCTATGACTTAACAGATGCTCAGCTCCTTCACCCGGAGTGCAGAGCACCAGGCTGACCAATGTAAGAAATCTAGAAGAAGCTCTCCCAGAGATGAAATTGAATTGCACACACCCATTCTTTGATTTCTAGCTGCATATGTAACAAAATTAAAAGGGAAGGGGGAAATCAAGTTAATTTTACCAAACCTAATTGGGAATGGAAGCCAAACAAACTACTGCATCTCTCCTTCTCCTTTCAATAAAAGCACCCTCTGTCAAAGTCTTAACATCTTGTAAGTGCATGCCAGCAAATCCATTTAAAGCTCAAACACAGAATTTTAATTCTTCTGTGCTCACACAGCAAAAGAGATCATTCTTCCTTTGTTGTGCTGGAAGGATTTGGGCTGAAAACTGGCAAGAACCAAATTTTAAAGCTGGGTCACTACTTCCCCCCGCCTTTTCATCCTGGTAGGGTCTCGGTAGCAACCTTCAGTTTCAGTCAAAGGAAATTAGGGAGAGGTTCAGGAGCAGTACAGTGAGAAAATTAGAAGTGGTACCTTTAATAAGACAGACTTTTATGGAGTTACCATAGGAATTAATCCTTATATTAATATTTAAAGCATGAACAAAGCAAGGACTCTGGAAGAAATGATGGGGGGGAAAGTGCTAGCAGTTTGCCACTGCAATGCACTAATTGTAACTTAAAAAAAAAAGAAAGAAAAAGAAAAAAAAAGAAAGATTGAGACCCCTAAGGAAATTGTGCTGTCTGGATGACAGGGTAAGCTCAAAACCAGAACCACTCTCTTCCCCTAGACATCTTCTCCAGTGAGCACCAAAACCTACATAGATTTTTACACATCTCCAGAACTGTACTCCCTTCTATACAGCTTTTTTGGAAATACATGCCAACAACACAGAGCACTCTTAAGCAAACCATGTAAATTATAAGGCAATGAGATGCAAAGAAAAGAGTTCCTTTCCAAATTCTGCAGGGTTGTTCTGAGCAAAGACAAAGTTTGGCACCATGCCAAGTCCTAGAAAGGCAGGAAGGTGTCGGACCAAATTTTAAACTGTATCTTAAAAAGATTAGAAATATCAGACATCCCCTTCAGATCATTGCTTCATAGAAAGTCTGAACAGTACCTTCTAAAACGAAGTTGGGTAAACCTCAAACAGACACAGAAGCCAGATCTTAAAGGGACACTGTTCCCTCTGCAGCAAGGATGACGAAACACAGCCAAGTGTGTGTGCAGAAAGAGCTGTACCACTACTGCAAAGGGCTGCAGGCACATGGTTTTAGTCAGCTCTCTGTTTCACTTAGCTCTCATTTAAACCAAGAGGCAGGCAAAAGCAAGCAAAAGATTTTGCGTGTAGTGGTATTATGTGAACCTGACTGCTTTCAGAAGAACAAAATCCTACATAAGTGCTGTGACATGGCAAGTGTACTAAAAATAAGCGTGATGCAAGATGCAGAACTGTCAGAAAGGTAGGGGTCTAAAGTCTCCCTTTAAACCCCATTATTTCAAGAGAGCTTGCAGATTTCAACACCACTCCATGCAGGAACTGTGATCTTCAGCCTCCTTTTCCCTGCCAATTTTCCTGAATCTTTTGTGGTGGTGTTTTTTTTTTTTTTAAGAAAACTGTACACCAAATGCTGCATTTCTAAACACTGCACATTTATTCCCTGCTCCACCAGTCTGTTAAAAGGCTTCTTCTAGATTCATTCTTAAACCATTTTAAACATTTGGAATACCTCCCATGTGGGGGAAGAGCACAGAGCTCCTGGTCCCTTCACAGACAGCTCAGAAGTGGAAAAAACCTTTAAGCAGCCATTTGGATATTGAAGAACAGGCCAGTAAGCAGAACACCTTATTCCATTCAACTCACAACAGAAGGTGAATGGTTTGTTTTCCCTGGCATCTTCGAAACAATCTGAATTCTGAAGTTTGTATGGTGGCTTTGAGATGTGAAAGCAGCTTGCTCAAGGAAAGAAATAAGATTTTTAGCTCTTCTGGAGGTAAATGCATTTAAAATCAGTTACTGCAGTTAAAGCAAATACTCAAATGCTTCAAAACCGCATGTTACAGAATACTGCAAAGAAGTTTGGGGGAGCTTGTATGGAAAGGACAGGAAGGCTAATAGCTAATAAGAGAGCTCTCCAGGTCCAATTTCTTAAAGGTGATGTCCTGAGTACTGCTATGACAGGAAAAATAACAAGTCTCTTTTTTTGCCCTTTCCCTGTTAGCAACAGCTATAAATGTCATCAACAGTACCAGCAGGAAACCTCCACAGAGGGTAGGATGTGAAGAAATAAGATGCTTGCTTGTTTTAGAAACCATTAAATTTGCCATTTCCACTGAACTCCTACAGTCACTTCTTCCTGAGAAGTTCAGGGACTCAAAAAATAAAAAGCCATCCTAGCAGAAAGAGAAACTGCCTCTGCAGCAGAGGAGCGAACAGTGACAGTCTTACCCATCTCCTGTGGAGTCTTCTAAGTCTGATGGGATTGCGACTGGGCACTGCGAGCAGTGGAAGAGGCCAAATTCCTCTGGGTCAAGAGGTTCAGGAACTGAATACTAAGCCCTCTGTCCTCACCGAAAAAATACAAGATGATTTCACAGGAAAGACCTCACAGTCCGAAGGACCCTGCTCTCAAATTCCCATGAAAAATCTCCCTACTCTGTCTAGATGCCTAAGAGGAAGGAGCACCTTTTTGGAAATCCGTGATTTTCTACCTTCAAACAGATATTCAGCACCACTGAATTCAGTCTACTAACTTTCTGTTTTTCTCAGAGATACTGGATGAAGTTTACAAAACCCTTTCTATTTAACTTGCAAGCTTGTGTGGAACCAGAAATCAATGGGACGCAGAAGCCAAGCAACAGAAGTGCCTGTGATAGTTTTAAGTGTGCTTCTTTAGGGTTCAGGGACTGAACAAATCAACTAAGTACAAGAGATGTACAATTAAAACCAATTCTAGCAAACGCCTTTTTGAGGCCAAACCTACTGCTGGAAAACAGCAGCACTCAGAAGAGGCCCGTACAAGCAACACGAGAAAAATCAGATGACTCCATCTTCTTCGAATACAAACCCTTTTATATTGCAACTTGCTGCAGTCGTGTGGTGTTTTTCCCTGATAGTGGGATACAAGCTTAAGCCATGTAGAACAAGTAGGGATATTTACAGCCTAACACAGCAACACCCAGATTGACTTGAAATGCCTTAGCTAAAAGGGAAGAAAGCTTACTGCAAACGTATGCAACTGCCACAGCCCATTTGTTTCTTGCACCTTCCTACTCAGGCCCCTACTTTTACACCGCCCTACAGCCTGCACTACAGATACTCCCACAGGAGCCCTTATTTGTGAGCCTGTAACTACCCACATTTTGAAAAAAAATCAGATCTGTCAATGGGCTGCCAAAGTATCAACATAATTTTCAAAGACAGTAATGCTACTGAAAAGCAGACCACTGCATGCTTGAAAGACAGATCTTTACAAATGCCAGGTAGCCAGATCCAGCCAATACATGCCTTCATTCAGCAGGTTAAAAAAAAATAATTTAAAAAAAGATCAGTTGAGCTGTCTCATACACTGGAGATTCTGGTACACTGTCACTTTGACAAAGATCACTTGTTAATATAAAAAAACAGCAGTGCAGCAAGAGCAAGCAGCAGCTCCTTGCAGGGTGTTTAATTCTCCTATAGCGCATTTATGGAAGGGAACACACCCAGAGCTACACTAACCTTTCCACGTTCTTCCTTCCCTGCACTTTGCGAATATGACCACAAACATTCTGTTTTAAAGGTCAGAATTTGTCATGAGAATGTTAATGGCTTCACGATCCTTAAAGCAGCACTTCTAAGCTCACCTGCAAAAAGTATTTGAGAAACAGTGGTCAAGAATATGATTTCTCAGTTAACACTAAAAACCAATAGCCAAGAACCTGAACATTTCACAGTATCCATGTGTTTGGAAGGAGGGGACCCCCTCTTTGGCATGACACCATGACACAGCCCTTCTCCACCCCAGCAACAAAGCCAGAGCAGCCCCAAGCCTGGCGGAGGCTGAATTATCATCCCTTGCAACATGTCCATGGTATTTTGGGAGCTATTTTATTGATGTGTCTGTTCTGGAGGGATTATCAAGTCTGCTGGCAGCAAATGCTAATCAGGGCACAACACCTCGTAAAGCAGGCAAGTAACTGGTGCTATATTACATTAGGAGCTGCTGGCTAAGACAACATGTTTCAGTGCTTCCAAAAGACAGGAATGAGCAGCTATCTAGTGGAAAATAAAGAGTTTGGGGAGTTTGGTGGATAAAAGCACTAAATAAAGCAAACATTTCTGCAGAAATGCATAACAAGAGCTGCAGGTAACACTAGATGATGATGCAGCACAAGCTCCAGTAACTGAAAAGCCCAGCTGCATTAAAAGGGAGAAAAGCAAAGCAAGTATCTGCTGCAGGACTAGTGTTTAAATAGACGCTACCTAGACTTCAAAATGAGAGAGGTTTTCAACAACTGAAACATAAAAGGCCCCTGTATTGTCCATACTACTTTACCACCCACTTAAAAAAAGTTGGATAGCATTTCCAAATCCATCTTCATGACTTAAAGGCTGTTCAGGAGTGTTACAGAAACCTGCCTAATTCACCTAGACAGTTTTGACAAATCCAAACCAGTGTGTTTAAATGTTTAGTGAGGAAACATTTTTCAGATGTAATACCTTTTATTAGACCAACAGATACAAACAAGGAGCCCGGGGGGCTGGGAGAGCAAAGAGACTGACAAGCTTTCGGCATCTAAGTCTTCTTTTCCAGTCTGAAGGAGGGCTGTTGGCCTGAAAGCCTTTCTGCTCAGACCAAATAATATTAAAAATATATATATATATTAGAAAACTTGGCTCCTCCTCTAAACCTCACTTCATTTGTCTCCTTAAACTGTCAAGGCTTCAACATTACTTTGTTAAATGATGAATACACCTTTAGACGGTGTATTTGAATACAACTAAAGGTTTGCAAATCCCTTCTTTATACCATGAGAAAAACTAAATCCACATATGGGAAGTGTACAATGTCATCTCTCACCAAGCTACCAAGCTCTGCTTTCCTGTCCCACAACATACTGTCAGTCCTAATGTCCTTCACCAGCACATATTAGACTAGATGTGTCCCAAGTCTCAAGCTGTTAACATGCTGGACTGCCAACCACTGCTCAGTTAAGTAGCCACTGAACGCTGAAAAGGTGCATATTCCTCCAGACTTCCTCTTTGAAAGCTTCACAGAAAGAGCCCTTTTTTTGTTGCCTTGTAGCTAGGTTGGGTCAGGTGGGGGGGGGGCAGCGCTTACAAAAGCTTGTCACCACATGCATGACGTACTGGGACATGTTGCTATCCCCAAAGAGGATGAAAGAGGGAATACACAAAAAGTCATTTTGGACTTGTGTTGGGAGAAACATGACCTCAATGTAACATACCTCTGGAATTTCCTTGCTGCACCCAGGGACTGCAGCGTGTGGGAGCAGATGCTGGCTGCATGCCCTTCCCGTAGCAAATGCTGCAGGACCACAAGGTGCACTCAAGGCAGCGAACATCTCAGCTGACCACCTGGCTTTCTGAATCAGCCATTCTGTATACATTGCACAGCCTTTTAAAGGAGACAGTTGTCTGATCACTGGAGACATTTGAATTGCTGTAATTTAATCACCACCAAGGACAGCTAGTGGCTGTTTTACGAGCTGTACTAAGGATATTGCTAGATACAAGAAGCTCACAAGGAAATTCACCAAAGGTCACTTTTAATGGTTTGATATGTTCTGGGAGGGTTTCACATTACAGCCACCACCACCAAAGACATGCTCTACTAGCAGGATTACAGGTATGCCCTCCTGGCCAATTACTCCTAGAATTTGGTCATCGTACCCAAGGAAAGCAAATTATGGTACTGTTAGGAGATCCTCTCCAACAATTACACGTGGTTGGATAGTTCAAGCAGCGAGAAAACTACATCAGCACTGTGACAACTGGCTTCTGCAATTTCTCAGATGAAGGAACAGAGACCACAGCAAGCTACAGTTGAGGGACAGAGAAAGAAACCCAGAACTGTGCCCATCCTTGTGTCTGGTCTCACACCCATGCAGTTCTCAGAAAAGAGTTTGATCTCTCTGCCAAGCAGCCGCTTCTGCTTCCAAGCCCAGACACAGAGAGGCTGCCCAGCGTTACGCGGACAGTTAGGCACTCAGCCTGACTGCATGCCGCACAAAGCCAGCGAGGAGGACCGCAGCACGCCATTCCTTGCAAAAAGGCAAGGCTGCAGCAGACATAACTCTACGAAACACCTCTGAGGGTCCTTAGCAGTATATTCACATGCACCCCTCAGGAGGGCCTGAAGAGTGAAGAGCTAGCGACACGGGAAATCTGTGCCAGATCAAGACAATCTCCAGTAAGACTTACCACTGTTAAATGCTTGGAAGACAACCATAAATAAAAGAAACTGAGATATTTTAAACACTAGCTTCCCCTGCTCCTCCCTTTAAAAATATGAACCAAAACCAAGTCTAAATTTGAGGACCTACAGGCTAATCTAGTACCTCAAATAAGAAAGGCAAATTTTGTATTTGACTAGTATTTTAATATTGTATTAAATTATGCTTTTTTTTTTTGCCATACCCCTTAGTAAAAAAAACTCAAATAGATGCCTGCGGTCTTTTGGGCTGTTATTAACAGCAGAGACAAGAGTCTTTGAAACACACACCCTGCAGGGATCTCTGCGCACGTATCCAATTACGTACATTTCTATTTCTAAGGTTTTTTCCTGATAAGTGTCTGGAATAATCTGAAATTTCTGCAGCATGCAAAACTTCTGGGATGAATATAAATAAGCATCTCCAGCATTTTATGAACAATCCCTCACAAAGAGGAAAAACTAAAAAACAAGGTCCATTGTCCAAATCAGGTTCTAGGCAAGGTTTCGACGTAAAATTCTGCTATGACTTTTGGGAAATGTCCATTCCATAGAATAGAAATTGGAAATGGAAATTGGACAGGTATAAGAAACTGTTCTCCTATGCATCTAATAAGCCAGATGAAAGACTGACTAAGTGGTATTACAGACTGGGCAGAGCTGTCTCTAACTGGGCATGCTCTCCCTGCCCACGGGACATCAGATTTGGGGAGCTATCAGAAATGCCCACTGTCAGAAAGAAAAGGCCTATTTTATTGTCACGTAGGCAGGACCTGAGATCATGTGCTGGAGTCAGAGAAGGGTGAAAAAAAAAAAAAATTAAAAAAGGAAAGAAAAAAAGAACTTGTCAAAAGATACTTTATTACCATGGATTCTGAGCCAACTGTACAAGGATTTGCAGGAAGCAGACAGCTCTGCCAGACAGCTGTGAGAACTTCACACTCATCAGACAACCAACCTCGGCTCTAATCACCACCTCCAGAGCTACTCCAAGAAAGATTTGCTCAAAATCTGCAAGTTAAAGACAATTCTGTTTATTATTTATAGTCTTGGGATGGCCAAAGGCTCTCTGTTACCCCAGATGAGAAGCCATCAGGCTTGGCTTGGTAACAATATGAAAAGAAAGAAAAAAAAAAACCAAAAAAACCCAACACCCAACAAGAAAACAGAAACACACACACACACACAAAAAGACCTCAACAAAACCCCCAACCTCTCTCTGACCTCCAAACTTAAAGCAAAAGTAAGGTGACACACAACAGGCAGAGCGGAGAGCACAAGGCAAAAGGTGACGTTATACCTCAACATCACAGAGCAGTGGTGTCAATAAACCAAACACATACATCTGGAAACGACATACAGAGAAAACATGGCTACAGACTGATAATAAACAGATGAAATCTAATCAAGGAAATACAGATCCTTCCATTACACTTTAGCCTTTAATGTGGTGGTCTTGCAGACTATGTTAAGCACACACCCTATCCACAACACTGCTGTTTGTAAATACGGAGTCCAGGTAAAGAACAAGTGATTATCCTAAGCCTGACCCTACAGAGACAGAATATCACGCGTTATTGCCCCAAGCTTTCCATTTCAGCTGTGGCAAAAATTAACGACAGAGGAAAGACACTACCTCACATGGGTGCACATTCTTAGAAAGTTTTATACGCTGACGGTTTAGCAATCCTACCATTTTTAATCACAACTGTGGTGAAAGGTAATGTATTTGCCCATTACAGCTTACAACTGGGAAATATTTATGGAATGAGCAGCATGTTAGCATGTCTTTATTTCCAGCAGTTAAATGAGGCTTCTGAGAGTCCTCCCTAACATTGTGGACATTTGTTTCATTGCATAAGGCTTCGTGCTCCAGTTTAGGATTAAACTGTCATAGCGGGATTTACTGATTTAACTGAATACTTGCTTTCTGAGAGAGAAATTCCAGTTGTCTGCTTCTCAGCTCTATCTAGCCATCAATACAAGCCAATTTCAATTTCAGGTTTCCTGAATGCCTGGATTAAAAGAAAAAGAGGTTAAAATAAAAATCCATTTTTTCACAGGGGAAAAAAAAAAATCAGCCAAGACAACAACAACAGAAACAACAAAATAATCAAGCAACATTAAAAAAAAAGCATATGGGTCTTCCTAAAGATATTGAGAAGTCTCTTCTGCTCAGCCTTTATTACTTCCAGCTTCCTCAAACACACAAACTTGTCAAAGTCTGACATGCAGAAGGGACTATTACAGGCCTGCCTTTTGTCTGCTGTCCAAACTTGTTCGATCCTCTGAGTAGCTACAGAATGGAAATGAGGCAGAAGCTTTAGTAGTGCAGCCTTCGCTGCCCGGGGCAGATGAACACCCATAAAGCACAGGAAGGCAAGCTTGGTCTCAATAGAGCTAATCAGGTCAACAATTACTTTCCATACTGTCGTCATGTTCAAGCATAAACATGCTTATCTTTGTGCTTAAGATACAGAAAAGGCAAAGGGCTGCTGCAAAAATCCCTTTTTCATGTCTGATTCTGTTGTGGGAGCTATAATCCTGAATAGAAAAAAGGATTAAGAACAAGGAGTAACTTCATTCTGTCCTTAAAACTCCAACATTTTGAAAAGTCTATGGGATTGCACATATTAGCAAACTTTGGGGTTTTTTTTTTTTGCTATTGACCTTTTCATAAGGCAAAGTAATACTATTTATTTTTTTTTTTTTTTTGCTATTGACCTTTTCATAAGGCAAAGTAATACTATTTATTTTAAAGGTTGCCAGCAAAAGTAAAAGGACAACATTATCAAGTCAATACTATAAAAATATCATGTTCCAACTACAAAAATCATTATTAACAATAAACTTTTAGGAAACAACTCCTAAGCTGTTCACTTTTCAAAACTGTTTTTCACCAAAAAAAGCCTTCAATTTAAATATTCATTTCTGTGACACCGATTTAACAGATATGAACTACCAAATCCTGCCCTTATTCCACACGAGAAACAGAAAAAAAACCCCCACAACACAAACAGAACGAGCAGTGCACAGTTGGAATGAACACCAGCCCAACTTCCTCAGAAATGCCTATAGCTTTAAAGCCAAGATAAAATGATTTGAATGATATCAGAGGTAGAAAGGACCCCACAAAAATATACTCCTTACCTTTTGAAATAAGTGACATCCAAATGTCTCCAAAACTCTTGGAAAATTAACTACTACAGGAGTGCTCAAATCACAAAAGCCTTTGCCTCTGTCAAAAGCCTAATTAAATTTAAGCTGTTGGTTTAAAACTAAATAGTGATATAGATTCATACCAAAGAAATCATTTTCTGAAGAAATGGAAAGTTCAGCGAGCCAGTACCCTCTTTCCTGGCCATGCCAGCGCTCGAGGGATATCTAGTTTTTAATGAGCCACCATTTCAAGTTAGATTATTTCAGCAGGTCAGGTCCATCGCTGCTTTGGGATGAGTGCAGCAGTGGCGAAAGGCCACTCAGAGGGGTTCAGGAACAGCCTGAGCCTATTTAAGACGCAGCTGATGCTGCTGGAAGGGGCCCATCTTCCTTCTAGCGCTGGCACAAGCTGTGGGACCAGCCAGCTCAGAGAGCTGATCTGGATGAAAATTAATCACTTGGTGTGATAACTACCAAGCATTTTCTCTCAGACACTAGAAATTCATTGCACTCCTTGCATGAGCCTGCTATTTCAGAAGTGCCTTAATTTGCTGCCTAACATCACCCTTACACAAAAGGGAGGCCAGTTTGTATGCAAGCAGGTTTCCAAGGGGTGATGGGAGGGCCAAGCCAGCAAGTGGGAAGTGCCATCCTCCCGCACCCACCTTGGTTGTGCTGATACCAGCTGGGGTTTTCCGACTAACCGCAAGGGTCAAAAACCAGCACTGTAGGTTAGGCACAGTTTAATCAGCCATATGACTCTATTCAAAACATGGAAAGGTTTCCTACACAAATCTGACAAAAACTCCTAAGAGCCAGAAACCCTGATTCATCACTATTACTGATGACCAGAAAAACAAATGACCGAGGCACTGTTCTTAAACCATTAGACATCAGTAAAAAAAGCAGATGTGTCTTTCCATCTTTCCCATCTGCACACACGTAGCCCCAGGCCAAATTTCTTCAAGAAAGAATATTAACTCAAATTTAAAAAGCTCTTGACTTCATGTTGCATTGTTCAGGTGTTCCCTTTCTGCCGCAGTGCCCTTTGGAGTGCTGTAAAGGACAGGGCAGATATTTAAAGAGAGGGAAGAGGAGAGAAACAAGACAAGGCATTCTAATTAAAAGCAACCCAGCCCCATCTATAAATTGAAAGTTCAACTGACAACAAGATTTAGCATCGCAGTCTGGTCAAGGAAGTTTTCCACCAAACACTTCACGTTCCCAGGACACAGAGGAGAAGGAGGAAAGCACAAACTCCGTTGGTGAAAACCAGGAGACAGCACGCACTCAAACAACTTGGTACCTGGTACCGGGTTTGGGCAATCATGCAGAACACTGCTTGCAAAATCTGCCAAAGTCCAGTGAGCAGGTAAGAACTGAAGCCACTGACTCAGCATTCCTTAGTATTTCCTAATATAGGAGGGTCCCCTTGGTCTATTGTCTCCAAGTAATCTTTTCTCTCAAAGCAAACCAAAGACACAATCGCCAGTATCTCAGAAGTGCCTGAATAAGCTTAAGATTTACTGGAATACACACATTTGGATGCCCATTTCTTTTCCTAATATCAAAAATAATCCTATACCATGAAGATTCATTAATCACTACCTTCAAATACAAAGCACTAATCTTTAATAAAGTGTTTTCACGTACCAGCAGAAAGGGCAATACTTGAACCTGCATTAAGCAAAGGGAAAGGAAACACTACAGATAAAACCCTCTCCCACCAGCAATTAAAGAGGCTCTTCATGGAAAAGCTGCCCTTTACAATGTTTGCCCTACTTAGCATTAGGTCTCAATTAGTAAGAGGCAACGCTCCAGTGGATGGTAGGAATTCAAAGAAAAATATTAACAGGTAGAGAGTAGAGGTTGAAGGCTGTTAAATGAGCTCACAAGATCCTCCAGGTGGCAATAAGAGGAGGAAAACAGGTTGAAGTAAACTGAATGCCACTTCTCAGTGCTAAGCACTGAGGTTAAGCAGTGCAAATCCACTACAACCAAAAAGAAAATGGCACACAAGTCATTTGGTTGCAGGGAAAGACTGAAAGGCAGCAGAAATTAAAACCTGTGGAGAAATGGGTACATGGGAGAAGATGACCCCAGGACACAGAGCAGCAGTACAATTTTTAAAGAGTAATGCTCTTTAAGACATCAACATCACAAAGTTTAAACAGCAGCAGTGACACAAACCCATCCAGGGGAGGGAAAGCTCTGGACAGGGACCCATCACTGAAATACAGAGGAAGAAACCAAAAGGTGACACCAAGCCGGTAAAAGCCTTCACTCACATTTCTCATGAAACAGAGAAGCTCACAGTGCTGGAAAAAAAGGGTCAGAGAAACAGTTAATGTATTTCATCTTGTTTCATCCCATTGACGCAGTGAAACCAGATGACATGCATCCAGAGTTTACAAGCCAGCTGGCGAACAATTTGGACAACTCAGTAAGACAGAGGCGGCACCAGGAGGAACTTAAGAATATAAACATATAGCAGCCACGCTGTGTCGGATTAAAGGCCCACCTAGCTAATGTCTTGTCAGACAGTGGGCAGTTGTGAATTTCTCCAGGAAGCATCCAAGCAGCAGGGCAGATACAGGATGGTCCTTGCCCTCATACTGCTTTCCAGCTTGCAGCAGACAACAGTCAAAGAGTTTCCTGAGCTGGAGATTGCATTTGGACCATTATGTTTAATAGCCCCTGACAGACTTTCCCACAAAAGGAGAGCAACAGTGTTTTTACGTCTTACAGTGTGAGCTAGAAAGCAATTTAATCACCAATGCAGCAAAAAGGCTATTGCTTTGGGATATATTAATGGTATCCCCACGTTCGGGGCCGGGGAGCTAAAATCACACATTTACTCCAATAGTGCACCTTCTGAAGATGTTCCTGCCAGAAAGCTGGCTGCAAAACTAGAACAACTGGGGAAAAACCCAACATAGCAACAAACTACCCAAGCATATGGCAGACTGTGGACAGATGGACAAAGGAAAGAATAATGTCATTAGTTTGAAAGGAGCCAAGTATGATCTACTAAAATGTTCACAAATATTTGTAAAGCAGTAATCTAAATGTGAAGGGACTGGTTAACAGTGTAAAGAAGGCATTCTCTGATCCTAAGACAAGACACTATTTGGTTATAACGTAAAGGGAAAAAAACAGATCTCCCAAGTGATTAATGAAAAAATCACTGAAAAAGTGGTTGAGATGCACAGAAATGTCTAGAACATGGCACTTACAGGACTAGCAAGGAGGAAGTCTTGGGTTCTCCCTTCAGATTTCAAGAGAGAGGAAAAGTAAAGTTTACAGACATCATCTCAAGTCCCATTACTCTCTTCTATTACAAAAACACCCTGCCCCATTCCATGTAGGAAATTTCAATTTTACTGCATAACTATTTTTCCCTGTTACTTTTCCCATCTGGAGGTCAAAGCCCATACCAGACACCCAGTGCTTTACCAACGCTTCAGCAGGATGGTATTTCAGAAATTTGTGCATACAATTAATGCATACTTACAACTCAGGCATTTTAGATCTCAATTTACTTGACAATGTGCACAAGATAACTGTTAATTTCTTCAATTGTTTAAGTACCAAACCAGTCAGTTGTACATAATAACCACATGAACCACAGCTGTGTTTTCATTTACACCTGCCTTATAACATCTGACACACTTAAAAAATGACAATGCTCAAAACCAATTAGATTTATATTGGCTCTGCTCAATTGCTATATAAATAGTGGAAAAACAATCAATAGACTGTAGTTCTCGGACTATTAACATTTACTGAAAAACAAATGCAAAAATAATTAAAATTGAGTAGAACTAGAAGATTTGCGGTTGGAGCCAGTTTAACTAGCAAAAAAGGATTTTCAAAGGATAGGTCCATGTTTAATACAATGCTGATACCAATCAGGGTTGCTTGTTCTTCAGAAAATACTTCCTGCCCTATGGAAATAAGGTTCTTCAGTCATTATTTGCATGTCTGAATTAACACATGGCAAATGATGCGGAAAAACTCAGTATCTTTATCTAGGAGTTGCAGGAAAGTATTTCTTGAAGTTACAGTCATCTTGAAGACTTTAATGTTATAGGTGCATTTTATAAGAAACGTCATTTATTAACATATGGAATAACTTCAGTGGTTTTACCTATGTAAGATTTTTCACATCCGTGATTTCTCATTTCTTTCCTCCACTTAATTTAACCTCCAAATACCAAATCTAATATCCTAATAATGCCACAAAAGCGCTAATCTCTGCCAATGGAGACAGAAGGCAAAACAGGTAACAACCTGTAATAAAATTGCTTCTCCTACCTCTCCAAACACGAAATTTGCTCTTAAGTTCCCATTTCTTCCCAAGTCACAGTATATGCAAGACCTTAGTGACATCTCCTACCAACAGCAGATCTTATATGGTTAATGAAAATCAGACATTTTACAGCTTGACACCCCACCCCCCTTATTTATAAAGGGCTTTATGCATTTCAAAGGGAGATTCCCAGCTAGATAATGGAAGAGTCATTACTGGAGCCTAGTCCTGCAAAAGCCCAAGACACAGAGCTTTAATGTCATGCCAATCTTATGTACAGAACAGCTATTTTGGGTAATCACAGAAGTCGCAATAATGCTAAACTCCCATGAAGTTGAGCTCGCTGTAAGACGTGTAGTCTTGCAGGCAGAAGCTTTTTCAAAAGGGATTCAATTTAATAAAATACTGAACAAAAAATACCCTTTAGACCTTACTATTTTCTCATCATACTTGTATGTAGTCACATACAAGATTTCTAAGCCTAATCTCTAGCTGATGTAAACCAGCATAACCTTGCTACCTGATCAAGTTACACCCATTTACATCAGAGGAAAATTCAACTTTATGCCAGGTCTTATTTAGAAGTAGCTCGTGTAACTCATCTGTATTTCACTTTTAGTACAAAAAAATTTAAAAAATAAAAACAAAAAAATCTTAAATGTTATCTGAAGCAGCACTTGCTGTTTTGAACTGAGCTCTTTATTATACCAGAATTAATTTCCTATTGTGTATACATTAAAGACAGTTCAATCCAAATTGATTCAGACATGTCTGTAGAAAGTTCAAGAGAAACATTTATACGCATGAGGCTGTTTTTGCACAAGGAACTAGACTGCGAAACCAGCCCTTTTGCTGCAGCACAGGTGAAAGATGAAGGCCTCAGCACAATCTGTGAGCACTGAGGCTACAAGAACTAGATCAGAGCTTTTCCTCCTGCTCATTCATGTACCCGATCATGGAATACATCTTAACTCTCCAAACCTACAGAGAGGTTGGCAACTACATTTTTAGTTTCTGAAAAGCAGCACAAGGACCTGCATGGCTCCACCTGCAGGCGTCCCCACATTTGTATTTTGTGCTGGTAAATGAATTTTCAGGTGTTCACTCAAAAGCCCAGCAGCTTCACCCTTAGAGCCTGATGGTGCTCTCCACAGATGAGAAGACTTTGCTCTCTTCTTGGGAGGCAACGGTCTGTTTTTCAAGCAGGCAAAAAGCAGTGAAAGCCAGCAAGAAATCAAAAAAAAGTATGATAAAATACTAAAAGCTTGTTAGCTACTGTGCACCTTGGTTTTCACTGACGTCTTCAGTGCAAGCCTCCACATTTTCAAGTCCCTTCTGTTAAGCGGGCATGATTAATTCCCCTTCAGTTTTCCAAGCCTGCTTCTGCTTAGAAGCCAATTTAGCAATTAAATTAATCATCAAATATTTCTTGCCAGAGAATGAAAACGGAGTTTCACCTCGACGGGGCAAGACGCAATTCCCAGAGGATTTGAGAAGTTAATGAGCGGAACAGTTACAAAAAAAAGTATGTAAAAACTGGCAAATCAGACAGCCAAGAGACAGGAAGTGACAGATTTAAGAAAATACCTCTAAAGTAGAGGAAATGAGTTGTCCTTTAAGACAAAATCATACATATAAAGCACATAAAACAGAGTATTCTTTGTAGACTTGACTGAAGAAGGAAAGAAAAAAAAAATTAAAAAAAAAAGACACATCCTGAACAGCATTAAAAGCAAGACAGCTTTAGTGGTTAGGCTCATCTAGTTAAAATGGAAATTTGAACAATTTTAAAAGCAGTGGCCAAAATCTATTTGTAAAGGAAAAAAAAGGGGGAAAAAAAAAGGGAAAAAAAAAGGAAAAAAAGGAACTAAATGCACAGAGTGACTCGAGCCATTAAGTGGACACACAGCTGATCACGTTAAGCAAAGGGAGTCCCACTGTGCTGTGTCTACTCCATGCATTGCAGGTAAAGTCCTAAGGGTGATACTCCTGAATGGATAAAACACATTTTTTTAAAAAATACAATATGCATAGGCTCCTCCTGGCAGAGATGTGCTGAGAAAAGCTTTGTGCTAAGTTTCTACTCTGATGAAGTTCTTCTCGACTGAGAGGCTTCTTCAGTGAGTTACAAACTGGAGGCCTTTGTTGTAGCAAAGGGGGTGGATGCACAGCTTGGGGAGTACATAAAGATACACCTTTATCACAGGCATGACAAGCAGTCCCCAACCTCACAACAGCAAGAATTGCCTGGTTGCACCCACGAGCTCATAGATACCCCACGCACCAGGTCTGGGAGGGGACTGACAGCAATGCTGAAGATGTTAAGGGCTTTGTTAAGTGACACTGACAACTTTAAAAAGGAAGTTCAAGCTAAGTACAGCCTTGCTTATGTCAAGTTAAGTCTTCCTTAAACACTTTTTTTTAAACCTAGTTGCTATAATGCAGGAAATGTCATGTATAAAAGAGCTTTATCTGAGTGCAAACACTTTGCAGAGCAAGTTTAACGTCTGAGACTGTGTGTTCATCCCTACAAAAGAACATTCATTGTCCAGACATTCAGCAAGGGGAGGAGGGTGGGCAGGAGGGGAGAAAATGCAAGAGAAAAAAAAAAAAAAATCTTCACTCCATTTTAAGACTACAAAAGGCATTTCTAAGACATTTCTGTATAGCTACAATGTTCTCTTTCGTTATAATGTTACCTCATCAAATATAAATTTACCTGGACCCAATTCTTTACTTTTGGAATGATTTAGGACATCTTTCACTAGGTAGAGAAATTAGACCAATTAATAAACGTGTAAGCCTTCTGCCACAAGGATTTCTCCTGAAAGGGCTTTAACAGCAAATTTAGCACTAAACTGCTTCAAGCAAGTTCACTGCCTGGTTTCTCTGGCTGTAAAGGCAGCAGCAGTTACACTGAGTAACAAGCCTGCTACTGTAATACATCACACATCACAGCTTAACTGGCATGATAAAGTGTTTGCTCGTGAGGGGATTGTGCAGCCAGTTCAAACAAAGACCACTTCATCTTGCATTTCCTAGAAATCTTTTTTTTTAAAAAAAAAAAAAAAAAGAAAAAAGCTTACATCCTGAGCTGTGCCTATGGGGAGCGCTGGGATGCCTGAGCCATTCCCCAGCCTTCACTCTTCCCGCATAAGGCGGAGAATTGCCTGCCTGCCCTTGCATATAACCACTCTGTTGCAGCCATCCCCTATGTATTTCATTCAGTTATAAATGAAATAATATTATAATCACTTGGATCTTTATTACTGTTACCTGAAGACACTGCCAGCAGTTTCCTCCAGCTGCTTGCTGAGTGGATGAGATTTGCAGCAAACCTAAATCAATCAAGCCAGCAAGGTCATCTTTATTGCAGAGCGAGAAATAAAGCCTGGATGAGTCTCACATGTTATTTCGCCCCTTGCCCTCCTCATTTCCCCATGCCTCCTGACAGCTCCAGTTCCCAAGAGCTCCCAGGGAGAAGATTTAGGAGAACCACTGGGAGAGCATCTCCCCACCACCAACTGCAGTGCAACTTCTCCCTTCAGGGAGCAGGGGTGCATATATATCTATCTATCTCTCTCTCTCACATGCACGTGTGCAAATCCCTAATTGTTCCAGCATTTCCCAACAAATAGAAGACAGAGAAACAAATAGAGTGATCCACCACCTCTCCAAACTATTATTCTGTTAAATTTGCTGTGGTCTGGGCAAGCAGGGATTTACCCACCAGATGAAGCCCTGTGCAGCGGTAGCTGTGTTTTGAAATGTACAGTCCACAGACGAGTGTGCCCCAGCACTCTGATTGCCCCTTACGTTTTAATTCCCCTTCAGATCTTATTAATTTCCTACTTCCACTGACAGTACATGGCAATGAGTTTGCCAGGCTATCCTGGCATGAAAAGCAAACCTTTCAGCCTTGACCTTCAACTGGCATGCCAGTGGACAGGAGGGAAGGTGTGTTTGGCCACCCAACATGGATCCTTTCTCTTGCCTTTTTGGGGGGCTGGCGCGACATTTGCCACACCTCACACCCGGGAGGTTTGCCATCCCAGCCTGGTTAACCAATACATTTGAGTTCCCACCCTCAAAGACTAAAGGACAACTGCCAAAAGCTGGCAACTTACAGCAAAGGCATGGGACAGAAGTTGGCAGCCTTCCCAATAATACATGCCTCATTCAATTATCTTCTTACGTCCAAGAGCCACAGGATAGCTTATCCCCAGCTACTGAGAGCCTGCTGCCCCACTGGCCTGCCTCCTTTTGTGGCTGGAGTTTCCAGTAAGCCAGGCTCACCCCCAGCAGAGCTCCTACAGGGAATCCACCCTTGACCCCACGGGAGAACCAAGGTGGCCACTCCACAGCAGCACACATGGGAAGCGACAAGGCAAACAGGGAAGATGAGAGCTAAGGGGGACCCAAAGCAGGCAGCTTGACCAACAGGACAGCCAGGAAACTCTCCTAAAGCACATACAAGAAGTTTTCTCTTTACCTAGCTGCTTGTCTAAATTGAATTTGGTTTAACTTAAAACATCATTAAAAATATCTGCCTCTATACTTGCTCACTTAATGCTGCCCATGGTACTGTGTGGTGTCCTGCCATTTACTGTGCCTCTCTTAAATCTCTTGGCATGCAAGCCTTCCAAGGCAAAGGCTGCAGCACACAGCCCTCAGCACTTTCTGCACAACACGCAGACTCCCAGCAGGGATGCAGCAACCCTTATGGGATTACAGACTCCACATTGCAGCAGATCAAACAGAGAAGGAACTCTCTCCACGCTGTCAGTCTGTCACCTTCAGCCTAGGACCACTCTCAGGGAATGAAAAACAACCCAGATTGGATCATACGTATAACCACAGCACCATGGGCCGACATGGATACTGCCCTAACAGGATAAGGCGCAAGCAACTTCTCTGGCAGGATGGGCTCAAATCCACCAGGCAACTGGATCAAAGAAGAATGGACAATCCCATGGTTTGTTTGAAATGTTGTAGAAGACACAGGTTGAATGTTAATCAGAAAGAAAAAAATACTGATCATCAACATATCAATGGGCTCAGTTTAGCTTTCAGTGCTCATTATTGTCTGGTGTGAGATGCAGGACTGAGTCTGTACTGATTTTTCCAAGTTTCAAAGTTACAGCTATGGTTTTATTCCCAAAGGCTGATGTAGAAAGGACTGCAGCAGCTCTACAAAACACTTGAGTATTTAAAAATAAAAAAAAAACACAAAAAACAAACCTGTGATAGCATCATCCAAGTGACAATGCTCAGGAACAGGGTCTGGAACATTTTACAGTGATTCTGTTATATTCCAGCACACACAAGGATGTGAACATTTACTTTAGCTAACCACAGAGTGCATGAGCACGCACAGTTACATGAAAAGGGGTGCTTTCCAATGTGTGGCAATCAGGGGAGTCTAACCAGAGTGTTAAGAGATAGCTGTATTTTACTATTATTTAGCATCGAGGCACCACAAGAACCACTGCAGCTCCTTTCTTCTGCATATAATCATCATATTGATAAACCTGGCACCAACTGCTCAAATTGGACATGGCTTTTTTGTCCCACCGCACAGAGGCAGACACAAAAACAAGCAGTGACATTATATTGGCTATCAAAGAAAACAAAATCCAAGCCACTGTTCTTCATTGCACACTCTCTGCTCGGACAGGAAGAAAACATACTCTAAGAAGTCACCTTCTAACCAGGTTTTTGGATAAGAGTTGACTGTTTTGCATGGTAACTAGGCACGAAATTATACCAGCTACAATGCAGGCTGCTCAGTGTTTTTTCTATGTTGGCCATCGGTCAGGTGCATGAGTGCTCCCACTTAGATTTAACTTGCATGCCACGCCAGAACACGTCCCATCAGCATCACGCTTGTCACTTTAGTCCAGGATGGTTTTGCTGGCATGCCAAAGCAGCTGAGTCTCAGAGTGCATTGCTTTCTTGGCAGGTATTCCTCCTCGCCTAAGGGAGACAGACATAGGGGAGTTCTAAGTCTAGAAAAAAGTAAGATTATTGTAGCCCATCAGATATGATTTCTGGCTTTAAGGATTAGAGCCGTGTCACAGCAGCCAGCGAAAACAGCAGGTTGTTCCTTAGCTTGTACCTTGTAACATTTTACTGTTTACTTGCACTTACTTTAGACCCATTTCCTTTCTGAAAGCATATCTCAGTCCTTTGCTTAACCCCACCACACGCCCAGCTCCCACACTCTCATTAGAGAAACTGCCTGCAACTAAGGTTAAGCATGCTTAAGGTTCACATTGTCCTCACACTCCTTAAGGAGACAGTTTCTTCAGCAACTGTAACTGACTGCTTCTCCTCTACTCTCAGCACTTCCAACCTCAACTTTATCACTGTGTTGACCTTCTTACAGGTGAGCACCTGTAAAACAGATTCTCAATTTACACAGGCAGCCGCACTCTCCCTCACGGAGAGAAACTGGTTCACTTTGAGCTGCAGTTACAAAAGGAGCAACATCTGCTCCATAACCACTCAGCAGAGTATTGCACAAGAGCAGTTACTTTAGCCAGCCTGATATTGCAAATGCCAAAGGAATTTGGTTCCCTTGTATCGCTCTACTCACGGGACCTCTGTTTAGAATATTTGAAATTACTTGGACTCCACCACACTCATAAGACCCCCCCGGGTTTCACTCTGGCTCTCTTGCTTTTGCCACCTTTCACCTTCAGGAGGTTCTTCCCCATTCCTCCACTTTGCTTCCCAGCGCTGACAAAGAGTCTCATCCGCACCCCTGCCAGCTCAGCTCCCCCAAGCTTTATTAAGAAATCATCTTCAATGAGTGCTCTAGGCCATGGTTCAGAAAGGCTAACGGAGAACCCCAGGTTTGTCTCTGCAGGGCTCTTCGCTTCCAGCTCAATTCATTCACTCTTTGATGCCCTCTGGGAACTGAAGCAGACAGTGCTGATTATTTTTGCAATTTCTACCTGTGATTTTTCTGCACTTACCTGGGAGTGAGGGGACACTTCCTGCGCCCACTCTGGAAAAAGGCCCATTCTGGCAGAAAATTCAGTTCTCCCTTTCCCTCCTGAAAACAAGTCTGCTCCTGCCTCACCTCACTTCAGCCCTGACAGTGGAATTTTAATTGAAGTGACTGGTGAAGGAGGGGAGGGAAGGTGTGGTTTGGCTGCGGGACACAGAGTCAGGACCTCTTACACTCTACACCTTGCCCTGACGGTACCTCCTCCTGTGCCCTGGGGATAACCCCGTGCCATGTGGGGAGAGCTGTCGTTCCACAGGGTGCAAGGAGCATGGGAAAGGTTTGCAAAGCGCTTTGATGCTGAAGCACAAAATTCTAGACCCGAGGTAACAGTTCCCTCAATGTACTGGGAAATCGGGTTCCTCCAAGTTTCCCTGCGAGCAAGGTCAAAACCACACTTCTTCAAGCTTGCTTGAGAATGACAGTCAGTCCAAAATTAAGTTGAAAAGTAACTTCTCACCCTCTTGTGAAAGAGGCCACAAAAAGCCTAAATGCATCTTCAAAGCCTAAACAGATCTTTAACGAGAAATACTCCCCAGAGAGGAGAGCAAGTACAGGCACATGTTCACAAGCCAGAGCTGGGCGCTGACGCTAGGGCCTGGGCAGGGCAGAACTGCTGCTCTCGAGGGACAGGGACTTGGTGGTGGAACATACCATGGACCTGCCCCAAGTCACCTTTTGCCACACTCAGCAGCTACCAGGTTTCAATATTTATCCACACTAATGGAGCAGAAGACAACATCAACATCAAAGCAAAAGAGCTTAACATGAAACAGGGCACATCCCCCTTGTGCTCTTCCTTTATCCCATGAGACCTCTCATGGTAATTTGATGAAAAGTTGTTTTTCCACCGAAGCTCTACTGTGAGTCAAGAAGCCAGCAGTGACAGCATCAAAATGCTATTTGGGAATGGAACTGAAGAGCTGTCAGATAGCTTTGTAGGGTTAAAAAAAACCAGCACAGAAAACCAAACACCGGAGCCAGGAGATGGCAAACCTTAAGATGTCTGAAAGCCAAAGGACAAAAACATCAGAGATTCAGAACTCACCAGGATTTTGTCAGCTTTAAGACCCTCCTCTCACTCCCTCCCCTACATTTCAAAAGATGAGTGTGCATTTCTGGGCAGGACTGGTTTCAGCAAAGTCTCTTTGTGAAATGAGCACGAGGACATGTGCAGGAGAAAAAAATATTGGCGGGGGGAGCAGGTAGGTAAGATGGGGAAATTAATCCAGAAGCTGCAATAAAGTTCAAAAACTTTAGGAAGTCAGGGGTTTTTTTCTAGTTGTTAAGTGCCCTGTGAAGGACAGGCATCCCTCTGTGCTGGTGCATACACTCTTTCAAACCAGGTCTGTCTCTGGAGCAGAAATTCAACACACTTTTCCCCAAAGAAAGTTCTATTGTCCTGCAGTCACATTGCCATATTCAGACATTTAATTCAAAGCATGAAAGACAAGGATTCCAGTCCTGCTTTTAAAGGGAAAATCTCCAGGCTACCGCTCCATCACATAACTAACACCAGCTTTGTTCAGGGCAGGAGACAGCACAGCTCCCTATGCTCAAAAGGAAAGGGAGGCAACATATAAACAACGTATCACTGTACATCACAGCCTCAGAGCCTGCATACCTCAAACAGTAACCAGTGCTAACAGTCTGAGGCACCTCGACAGATGTATAGCCAAGCAGCTATAAAAGAGCCTTTGTGCTGGCTGAACAGAAACAAGGCATTTTCTGTAAGGGAGACAGCCTTGACCACCTAGCAGAATAAACGGGGTTACACATTTCACACTTCCTCTGCACCAGGAACCGCGAGGGCAGATGGCACAAAGCAGATGCCATGGGCTGGAGAAATGACCCATTCGCTTCAGTGGAGCCATGTCAGGGATCTGGAGGAGCCACATTACAACCAGAAGGAAGATGACATTGCCCTCACCTTCTATCTTCCTTGCTTGCAGTTCCTGTATCAGAACTGCACCACTTGATTTAAATTTGAGATCTGCAATTCAGCAGAGACTTGCCCCCGCAGTAGAGTCCGTGCAAAAGATCATCACAAATACTTCTGATTCACCATCCAGAGCTCCAGACAAAGGCTCTTCATCCTAATGCTTAGGCACCCAGCACCTATTTTATATATTTTGAAATAACCTTTTCACCTTCACCCTAGTTTCCAGCTCTGAAATTAGGCTAATTCTTTAAGGCTGCAGGAGCTATGGTGTTATTTTTGGTCTAGAAGAGATAAGAAACCACGTGGACAGTTTCTCCTCAGTACAAGCACATGCAGCAGTGATGACACCACTGGCAAACTTCACAATTTGGCCAAACACATTATTCTACAGGATCAGAGGTGGCTTCCAGTTGGGCCCAATAAAATGTAGCAATAAGGCAAAGTGCAACTGCAAAAGGCTCTCGCAGTGACTACAGCCCACATTTCAACTTTAAGGAGTCAGAGAGGGAAAAAGATTATTTGAAAAAGTCAAAGAAAAATTACTCTGTCCAAAACCTGGAAAAGCCACAGCTCGCGAACATTCCAGGAAAGTGAAAGCCCTGCTGCTTTATGTAGATTAAATCTGCTATTGTTTCTCAGTTGTTGGTTGTGGGGTTTTTTTTAAATAAAGTTCCCCTTGGCAAAAGATGTTAGGAAGTGTCTTCAGCAGGAGAAGGATATAAAACCAAGTATGCCCATTAAGTAATCTGTGATAAGGTTAAACAAACAAGGTAAGGTAAGGTAAGGGTAATTTCTTGACAAATCATCTGTTATAAGGTTAAGCAAATTTCTCTTTTGTCAGGACAGCAAAGATACACATGCAAGGGAACAATGTTTTTGCTGACCTGGACAATGAACGTGAGAGGTGTACATTCTGGACTCACTCTAGTCAGACAAGATTGTTTTTAGTGAAGCATCTGGGCTGAAGGGTGCATGAAACCACTAAAAAAATTGGACAAGCATTTAACCCACTCTGCGCCCATACACTGAAGAGGACTGTAGGAAAAAATATTTATAAAAAACTCAGTTGTAAGACACAGAGAGTTCCCCATCGAGTATTTATGCAGAATTACACATAATATTAATTGTCAATACCCACTTACTAAGAAATTTCTTAGTCCTTATTGAGGACAAAGAACATTGCCCTTATGCAGAGATGCTGAGGAGTGAACTCTGCTGTTCTTTGGGCAAATGTTTTGTCTCTCTGCAAGACAGTAACACATATTAAAAAGTATGGTTACAAAGGATTAAGGCAGCTCAGTTAAGGCAAACTAGCATGCTCTCCTGCATTCCTCACTAATACAGTGGTGACATAACCAGCCAAAACATGTAGCTTTAATTCAAATAAGGTTTAAAGAAGTTACTGCCAAGTAATTACACCCACTGAAGGCCTATGAGCAGAGGAACCTTCATTAATACTCTGCTGCTATTCTCAGAGCACTTTTCTAACCAGTTGCACCCATTTGAAGTGGCAATCATGAACAAGAGCAGGCAACAAGTTTTCATGAACAAACTTGTGCTAGCCTTTCAGAAAGCACACTGACACAAGGTCTGAGCATGGCCAAGAGGACAGTGGGCAAGGATGCAGCATCTAAATGTTGGCTGCCTACCCAGAAAGGCTGGAGCAACCCAAAGGTAGACGAGTTTTCTGATAACATGCTTTTCTTTGCAGCTGGAAGAACGTGACAGTAGCACTTCTGGAATGGCAAGTAGCTTTCTACTACCCTTTTCTGCTTTCTAATGAACTGCTGGCTGAGTCCAAACTATGGGTTCCCATTTATTTCATTGCTAATCCTAGACTGTCTAAGAACCTGTGCTTAATCCACAAAGAGTACTGGATGCTTCTGAAGACTGCTTCCAAGAACAAAAATATAGCACTCAGCTGGAGCTCCCTAAAGCCATTCAGTAGGAAGGCTTAAACCCAGAGATCTGGATGGAGCTTAGATCCAGCAGGTAAGACCCTACCTCTGCTCTCTTCATTACACAAGAGCATGTCGTGCCTTTTCCTAAACCTCTTTCTAAGCTAATGACTCTAAAGCACTGGCTGTAGGAGCCTCATCTCACAGCTCTGCATAACCATTCAGGGCTCCCATCCTGTACTGACATGTGCTCTCAGCTATGAACCAGAACAGACGCTAAATGAAGCCATTTGCTCTACCCTAGCAATGCTACCGGGACATCAGACCACAAAGCACAGAAGCTGATTGCTGGAGCTTCATCTATGCTGCAGCCCTGGGAGCAAGTCACTGCCAGCAGCACAGGTAAAATGGTATTACACAGGCTGCAAAGCTTGCCGTGAAGCAGAAAAGCTGCTGGGGTGCTTATGTGGAAAAGAGAGCTCACTGTAGTGGCTTTCCTCTTATCAGCAATACTTCATATCAGGGTACAACACTGCAGTGTGGACAAAGTATAAATGGATAAATGGACATTTCCTATTCAAAGAGTCTTAAAATACACTTTGGGTCCCTAATAGCAATTTAAATTACATGCAGGCTTTGACTCTTTTACCGAAGTCACCATTACCATACAAGCTGCAATTAACTGGCATGAAGTTCAATTGGTTCTCAAGAATGCCCCTGATAAAAATCCATCACAACTTTTATTTTTGCTTCGTTATTGTAACAGTACTTTTAAACTTGCTCAAAACACATCTGAAAGAACCACTGACAACTAACTTGCTTTCACTGAGGACACTAGCAGAAATTCACTTCTATGTAAGAAACTAACCAGAAATAACCAGAACTCAACTTTCAGTTCTGCAAGGACCCCCAAATACACTTTCTGCTGAAACTTCAGGATTTAAAAAAACAAACCCTATTAGCTCCCCAAACCCTTCCAATTATGTTCCAAACTTTTGTGACACATAAAGGTCATTTTGGTCTGGGCATGCAGGAAGATAATCCCCACCCTTCAGGCAATCAGGATTTCTGGCAAGATTTTAAGAGGTCTCCAGCTGATAACCATGAAAGTTCACACCGCCAGGAGTCCAGATAAGCTTTTAACACAGGAAATTAGTGCTAAAATGTTTTAAGCATTCTAAGGATCAATTAAAGATGGTATAACAGTCCAGCAAAGTAGAACTAAGTTTTCTGCTTCAAATCAGATGGTTTTAGAACACAAAACAGCAGCAGCAGCTCTTCAGCCAGGAGATGTCTACAGGAAATGAGGTTAGACAAATCCCGGACAATTAATCCTCTGTGCAGTCAGATTACATACTCACACCATCCGCAAGGCCATCAGACAACACTGCAGAGCACCAAGTTAAACTGCTACCTGCCTGTTGCAAGGACTGGGCATTGCAGGTCGTCATCTTGCATCTTCCCTGTTCATCCATGAACCAATGGTTCTCCCACCACAGCTTAAAAAGCCAAGCTCCTTACTGACATATGTTAAGTAGACTTGGGTACAATGCACAGGAAGACTCAAGATACACAGTTCTCATCAGTAATTGCAGCTGCAAGCTATAAAAAAAGAAACACGGCAGCACACTGAATGCCATCTTTTGCCTTGTCAGCACTGGGAGACCACAAAGTTCATCAAGGACAGTGACTTCAGGAGTAGGCAACTGGGAAGCAAAAGAGGAATTGGCAGTTTGTGGGCTGAGGTGAGGAGTTGCCTGGTGTTAACAGCTCTTTTCAATGTTATCTCCCAGCACCAGCAGCAGACCAGTGACTGCAAACACGGTGAACTGGCAAAATGTAATTGTACAGATCACAAATGCATTCTCAGAGACTGCCCTAGTACACTGTCAGCCCAGAGAGCACAGGGAAATGCTCACAGGGCAGCCACTCAGTGCTGTGTCAAGGCAGAGTTAACCTGCTAATGTACTATTTTCTCCAAAAGCATTAAGAAACACCTTCACAGCAGCTTAGTGCTACACACCAATACAGCTGGCTATAAACCACTGTCTAAGGCAACTCTGGAAAATTATCTGTGTTCATTCACTCAAAGTTCAAAAGAAAATGATGTTTTACACTAAATTGTTTTTATAAAAACAAACAAATAAATACTACATCAAAACCCACCATATCCATCCATTTAAAAGATCCACCTTTTGCTTCTTCACTGTAACAGTTCAATTGTTTTTATTTAAAAAAATCCAAATATTTCTCAAAACACCATACTCCAAGTATAATACAGCTAGCACTAAAAGCATTTGAGCAAAACGTGTTTCTACCATCCCTTCGGTGACCTCAGCTAGTTTATAATAAGCCCCTTCCCCACATCAGCACTTATTTCTATTTCCCATCACCAAACAAGTCTGGCTTTTCTCTCCCATGCTTACAGGCTCTGATACCTCCATACTGCTGGCGCTTTAAGCTACACACAGAACTTGGCTCTAATAGATTGAGGGAAGAAAAGCAAGTATTATCTCCAAACTTACACAGTTAACCCCCTCCCCCTGCCCCAAACATCCAGGTCACAGTTACTCTCTACATATAGATCAGCTAACAACTTCCATACTGAAAGCTCCAGCTGAAGACACTTCATATCCACTTCAGCTAAGACAGACTTTTTTTTTTTTTTTTTTTTTAACTGTCTAGTCACATGGGACATTTCACAGAGATTCTGTTTATACAGAGGCAGCCATGAAGTGGTTTATTCTCTTACCCTCATCTTTTATACACAGAGATAAGCACTAAATAAAACAGAAAAGGAAACTTGCCAACCCAAAGTTTGGTCAGACATAATTGACCCATGGGAGACAACTGACTACACAGGTACTACTGCATTTTATATTGATTAGGTTTGGAATTTAACCATGTCCTTCCAAGGTCTCCAGTCAGGTGGGATTCACCTACAAGAGGCAGCGCAGCATGCAGCTCTGATCACAGCACATCATTTCCTCCAATTACCGAGCCTCCCAGCTCCAGCAATCCATAAAGCAAGAATCTACCCTGCAAAAGAGAGATGGCTTTCCCATCAGTTCAGAAGAGAAAAAATACATTAGAAAGCTTCTGGTCTCAGACTTGCCTCCCTGCACCTATTGCTGCTCAACAGAACAAACTCAAATCCTCAAGTATCTTCGGTGTGCCTTAATTAAGAAACTGGGATGATAAACTATTTTGTTAGAGTTCTTTGTCCTGTCATGCAATGAAGGATGAGTCTTTCCAGGCTTGTCCTCAAGATAACAACTAATCCTGATGGTTCCCTAACTCAACAGGCTGCACAGATCCTAATTTCTAACCGAACCACTGTACTTCAAGAAGACAGTAATGGAAGGGAAAAAAAGCAATACTTCTGTTTGCTGGATTAATGGCTGAAGCTTCCTTAGAGTCTGCACGACACCATCAAAGTCCCCATTTCAGCAACCCTCAGCTTAGGCATTAGATCAAGTCATCCAGCTAACTAGGGACAGATTAACCATGTGCTCACAAAAACTAGGTCAGTCTCAAACAGTCTCTACAGCCTGGAAAGGCATGTATATGTAAGCGCAAATCACACAGCCTTCCTCTTTTAAAATGATGGCCAGCAGAAAGTCAGTGAGATCCAGACCCAAGTAACTTTGGTACAACACTTAGCACTATATACAAAGTGGTTCTTGATTTCTACAACAAACAAGAAACCTTTACCAACCTGAGTTCAGAAGCCACCAAGAAATGACTTAGTGATGTCAAGTTTTCCCTCTTTGAAATATTTGGTACTCAAATATTTAATTATTTTCTGAAGTGAAAGAGCTAGGTCAGGACTTTGGTGCAGATCCGAGATCTGTCTCCTATTCCAAACCCTCCCTAACCCACACCTTGGTTTCACAAACCCAAACTGCAGCCTTTACTCTCTACTTTGACCTCTCTGCCCTCCTCCTCAGCAAACATTGCTACTAAAATTAGACCACAGTGGTCATACCACACTGCCTCCCCCACTGTCGTCACAGACTCCCTGTCACATCAGTCACGTATTTTAGTCTCACACTGAGCCCCATGCATCACCTTCCCTGCCCAGATAATGCTCTTCTCTAGTCTTACCTGTCTGTCCTCTGATGAAATGCCATTCCTCATTACCTTCATGAAGCTCAATCTCCATCCATCCCCAGAATGGATGACCACCCACTTCCAACTTACTCTGAAGCCAAAAAGACATCTCTGAAGTGTTTCAAAGATAAAATTTAGTGCTTAAGAAAAGATGGATTTATAAACATCCACCCTAAAACACTGGGCATGCTTCTATCCTTCCTCTTGTGCACACACACACATGCCATTTGTATCGTACGTTTCCTGAAGAGATGCAATGGGCTACACACACGGTGAGATAAGGTATCTGTTGCTGTCAGGGTTTGCCAAGTTCCTATGCTCTGACTTCAAAAAAACATACGAGCTTTGAAGCCAGGACAATATATATGTATTAGAGCATCTGATTTCAGAAGCGCTGCTGGATGCTCCCACCACAAAGACAAGCCGAGTCTTACATTTCCTGCCTGGAGTCCAAGACAAGGGTTCACAGAGCAAGAGCGACCAAACTTCACAGTCCAACCCCACTGCCCCACACAGACTGCAGTGAACCAAGGTGCTTCAGAGCACCCTGCCCAAAGCACCTCCTCATAGACCCCATCCTGCCCTGCTCCGAGCTGTACAGCTCTTCCTCCTGAAGTCACCGCATGCTGCGTGCCATACATTAGCCAGCTACAAGCTGGCTGAATCTCCTTTTTCATGAATGAAGGAAGGTTCTTTCTCAGATGATAAAGCAAGGTAACTGAAGGTTAGTGGTTAACAGTTGCATCTGTCCCATCTTTCAGTTCTGATCAATCACTGCAGGACTTTTTTTGTTGGTGGTGGTTTTGGTTTTTTTTTTTTTACTTCTGGCTATCTTACAGAAAACCATAAACTTCAGTTTTGCCCACAGGAGAGTCCATTCCAGAAATGGTATGTTCTGGCACTGCCAGTATACTTGGCAGATATAATGAGCACTTTAAGGGATTTCCTAACTTCAGTGAATTTCAGAGTAGCAATTATCTTCAATTACTACAGATGAAAGACCACACGAAACATTAATTCAAATCCCCCTTCTCTCAGAAGCCCCCCACTATCCCTAGTCACCACTGCCCTACATTTTCCCTCACCAATGCCCAAAGGTTGGACCTACTCTTCCTTGATGTTCATGTTTCCTGATGTGATTGCTCCCTTTGTCATAGCTTCTTTTCTATGTATGTTATAAGAAAAATCCTGTCTCACTTCAGGACATTTAAGAGTACTTGTCGCTAGTTTGGAGGAAAGCACTGCCCCCTGCACACAGACACACTTGATGCTTCTTACCTAATTTCTCCCACTACCCTCAATCAGAACAGAGGGAAAACCAGACAAAACATTTGGGCATTTGTATTAGCAGTTCGAAGTAGCGTAAGCTGCTCCGTTGGATCCAGCTGTCTCTATTGCACTGTAGGACACGAAGCATTAGTATCACCTGAAAGCAATGTGCCAGAAGGGTTTTATTACTGAGGAAATTAATGGGATATATATCAGCACTGCCTTGATTTCTAGCAGCTACAAAGAGCTTGTATTAAAGTTACCAGCGCTCTTAAGGTGAGGATATTAAACACAAATTAGGACAATACTCAGCAGCAGCTATGAAACAAGGCTGAAACAACACTAAGCTACAGAGCGATGGCTTCGTAATTAGATGCATTTAAAGGAAACATTAGACTCAAAATGAAAACTGAGACCAACAATACGTTGGGATCGTTTAAATCACAAATGAGAGAGCTTGTCACCAAAGCTGAAACCTGTTCTCAGGCTGAACAGCCAAGACCATGCATGGCACCACACGGCAGTGCACGAGAAAACAAAACTAGCATGTCTCTGTGATCCATGCAAGACAAACTAGAAGAACTACTGGTGGGAGGAAATGAGAGAAGGAAGAAGACTTAAATATGCAAATTTTTTCTGAGGAAAAAACCCAGCAGCCTGCCAGAAGTCCAAAATACCAACATTCCCCAGAAATACAGAATCACTTCCCAGCAAGTTCAGTACAAGCCTTCTGTCCTCTTCAAGAGGAAGGACTGTGCTCTATACCACTTCATAAACTGTCAAGCTCCCATCCATAAGCTTCAGAGACTTCACAGCTCCGTTCTTTTCAAGATTTTTCTTCTTCCAGTTTGCTGTATAAAATCTATAGCTTTGGCTTCTCCACCCTATAGAGGGCTGAGTTTTACAGCTATTTGTCAAATAGCAGTAACAGTCTCAGTTTTGTTTTTACAACAGTGATAATCGTTGCCATAAAGAACTTACACTTTAAGAGGCATGTCTTATCTGTGACTCACTCGACCTGTGTCAAGTAAGGCAACGGCTACAAGCCTGGTCACAGGAGCCTAAAATCCATCATGGGTTGCAAACTGCTCCTGAAGCAGCAGCCTGGGTGCATCAGACAAAGCTCCCCAGAGCCCAGGGAGCTTCGGTTCTCCTCAAGCTTGCACACACTGTTGCTACCTCCTTTCTGGGATGAGATGAAACAGGAAGTCCAAAGAATCATGGTGTCCATTCCTTTACTATATTTGCTGAAAAGGTCCTGGCGGCAGGAAGAGTGTGAACAAATCTTTACAAGTCTTGAAACGGGCAATAACCAGTGCCACTAATGAAGTGGTCTAAGAGGCACCGCAGAGAGCAGCGAAGTGACAGAAGCACAGGAAGGTGTTGAAAAAAGGGGTTTTGAGAGAGACTGCTGTGAGCAGAAAAAAACCACAGAGCCAGGCCTGGAGACGCGTTTGGGCACACCACCAGAGCCAGAGCCAGGGAAGATGAGCAGCACAGTAAAGACATTGTGGGATCCTAAAATCAGAGAAAGGGGGCAGTGACAGTCATGGAGATGAGTAAAATGACTCTGGGCATAGAGCCCACCACAAGAACAGTGCAGGGAAAAAAACCACCCGCACTGAGGTCCGGCAGGGCATTCCATGTCCAAGATGCTAAGAACAAAAACCAAAGCGCTGGGGGGTGACTGCAAAGACCTGAGCTCCTCATTTGTGCTGCCACTTGAGACTCTCCAGAATAGGAAGTGCAGCAAGTGATGGAGAAGTTTGAGGTTTGGGTTTTCTGAGGCCAATGCCATTTTGTTTGCTGAGCCTCATGCTGTCGCTGCTTCCCTTTTGACAGGAATTGTGAAGAATGTGGTGGCTGTGCCCCAGCAGAGAAGGCACAGATAAACTTTTTGCTCTGTCAGAAGCTCACTGAAATACAACGCTTTACAATTCACTTACAGTGGCCTGTTACTTGATGTTCATGAACATACAAGACATGGAAAATGTTGCTTTTACACCAAGCTTTCCTAACACAGCTGTTACGACAGCTGTGTTACTTCACACAGCTATTGCTTTATCTTAAATAAAATACCAGGCACATTTAATCTAGTTGCCTGAGCAATGAGAGGACCAGATCAAAAAAAAAAGGAAAAGATGACAGTTTTTTAAATTTAAAAGCCTCAACTAAATGAGAGTGGACCTATTCCTTGCAGAAGCAGTGTATTTTCATCACCTTCCCTCTCTCCGAAACAGCTGAGTCTTAGCATCTCACACTCACGGGTTACTTCTGAACATCTTACAGTTTATACACTTCACACAAACCAATTCTAAGTAATTCATGGCACTTGGGAGAATCCAGCATTACAGATAATTTGACAGAAGCTGATCAAACAAAACTGATTTTGAGAAAAGGCCAATCTAATTCTGTCAGATAGCATTCCTAGTGCAGTTGTGTGCTATCATTAGCTATTTCAAGCCAAAATTTGATCATATTGAATGCAGGAGGTCTTTGCCAGTTTCAGTAGGACCAAAATACTGACCTTCAGTAAGTTATCAAATGTCACACTGCACAGGCATTCACATCAGAATTTATTTCAACTCAGAATGTCTAGAGTAAAGATTTTATGCTGCTAAAAACTGCGGAAAAAGTTACTGATTCCTTATCAACGGCTAACCACAATGCTGGCAATACATAAACTAGTTCCAGGTCTGTAAGCAGGCCATGTGGAAAGCCACTGTTAGTCCAGAAAGTCTTTATGCACAAAAGATATGAATGAATTACTGCAGCTGGAAACCTCATTCCCTCACTGAACTGTGAACTGAAACGAAGTAACAGCTTTTGGGGGCAGAAATTCAGTGTCAAAAGTTTAACAGAAGTCTTTGCCAGTGAAAGACTGGGTCAGCAGCAGTATCTGTTGTCATCCATGACCAAAGCTCCTCTGTCACGCGGGCAGAAGAATCCCCCTCTTTACCACATCTCATAAAAGGACAAAGCGATAGTTGCATATAAGTCATAAATGTTTGTGTAAAAAGACAAACTGTTCACCCTCTCTTCTGCTTTCAACTTGTCCCTTATTTCTAAGACAGACCAAGCAGCTTTTTCCCTGGTACTAGAGGAGAAACAGCAGCTCAAGCCCAGCAGGTGTTTTCAATCAGACAGTCTGTAAACACCCAGGACTCGCTTCAAGGAGACCAGCACACCCAGGCAGGAGAAGCCCCCCTCACCCCTGGGAGGAGCCACCAGCCCCCAATATCCCACAGGAACAGCAGCAGAAAACTGCCACAACCACGCTGGGGACCCTCTCGTTTTTTTCCAAGATGCCAAATTCACAGCCACATCAGTGTGGGCAGACCTCACATTTCGGTGTAAGAGCGGTGGCTTGTCTCTGCTGACATCAAGGACCTGCTGAGCAGACACCTGCAGGATGGGGCTGCCAGTGAGTCCCCTGAGCAGCAGTGGACTTGGGCTGCTGGCAGGCTGGGAGGCAGCTCAGCACACAGGTGTGACAGTGCCAGCCACCATGAGACATCTCTGCCATGGCTGTAGTTTGGGAAAAAACTGTCACTGTCAGGGCAAACATCTGTCAGCCTTGTACATTTCAACTGCAGCGAGCTGCACAGTAATTGTATCATCTATTTTCCACACTGACACCATGACATACCCAGCTAGAGAAGATAAAAGAAGCCTAGACAGTCAAGACTGCAGGGACCCATGGCCATTTTGATATAAGCTTATTCCCTTTCTGTCTAAATAAAAATATCTGTTATGAATGATGAATGTTCATCCCCCCACCCCAATGTGCTTAATGTCAGGCTCCATTTCCCTCCTTACTGTTGCATTTCTGTATTTGTGTAGGTCTCTCCCAGGGTGACGCTTGGAGAAAACGAAGAGTGTAGGAACTGTACAGTTGGATGGTCAAGTTGCAAAGGGAGGGAAGCTCTGGAGGAACTGCTGCGCAGCCGTACAACAGCAATCCCCTGCTGCCAGCCTCTCCCACCCTCTCCTCTACCTTCCCCAATGCACACCTCATTCTCCGTGCCCTCATCCTTACCTCATAGGACCATACACACTGCACTCCTGCAAACCTCCGTACGCATCTTCCCACTTCCACATCCTCATGGGTGGTGTACATCTCTCGCAGGCACTCGCCAATGTGGGGCACCATTCTCCGCAGGACCTCCCGGCTCATGATCACTCCTGGTCCCCCCATGCAGAAGTTCTCGCCTGGTTCCAGTGCCAACTTCCCCATCTCCTCTGTGGTGCCGAGGCCAGTCTGCCCAAGAAAGAGGGGCTCGCTGCTGTTCAAACTCCTGAGGAAGTTCTCCAGTTTGTCCCCTTTGATGTAAACGTCATCATCAGCTCTCATAAACCATTCATATTTGTCCAAGTAGTGGTCATGCATGTATTTGAGCATCATGAAAGATTTCTTCTGGGGTGGGTAAGAGTCATCTACACCTGGAAGAGGCACGATGGGGATGGGAATAGAGGTGTCCGAACCCTCGCTGGAGAAGAATTCAACCTTGCCAGGAATGGTTTTGGACCATGTTCTAGATTGAAAAAGACAATAAGGACTAATTAAGTATGCAAACCAAGGCAGGCAAAGAGTTCTACCAGCGGCCACTCAAAGGAACTACACCTCATCTGCTTTACAAATTTTCTTTTTAAACACCTTGAAAGGTTATTTTTTTTCCCCACAAATGAGGATATTCACATGGCACACAGATCAATTGGTGTAACACACAAAAAATTCTGGTATGGCAAGCATCTGAGTATCATTTTTGCATCTCTAACTGAAAGAAAAATAATTCAATAGTAGTAGTTCACTACTGGCAGGCAGGATTTCTTAAGCACACTCGGTACTGGTCTAACAGCTATTGGTCACAAGATACAGAGCGAAGCCAAAGGGAGCCAAGATGGGCAAACATTTCACATACAACTGGATTTAATGCCTCCAAAGCTTCCCTGAAAGTTATCCAGCATCATATCCACCTTCTAGTCCCTCTAAGCCCCCAAAAGCTCAAATGTGCATTCAGAAGTACTGACTTCCAGAGAGTAAATAGATGCAAATTTCACATGAACTTGTGAAGAATCAGTACCCTGTGGGAAACCAACCAAACAGCAACTTCTCCAGATGCTGTGTGGAGAAGCATGTAGGGCTTTGACAGAAGTAAAACACTACTGCCTGTTTGTGACGGCTGGAGAAGCACAGAGCATGGTAGCAACACTAACCTCAAATGGGTCTGCCCATACCAGCAAAGGACTAGTAGAAACGTAGTCTTAAGAGATGCATGCAAAACATGTAATCCCAACAGATGACCTGGTGCTACCAACAGCCGCGCCTCCATCAGCTTTCTGCACACTTCAAACCAGATTTTAGTAGAGAGGAACATCACAAAAGAGGAGCCTTTTCTGTGCGAAGCAGCACAGCAACGACATCTGCTCCACACCTTTTGTGCTCCTCTTTGCCAAATCCAACCCATCTGCGTGGGCAAACTGGGTCACTTATATTGCAGGAAGAGACGTAGGATGATTCCTCAAGGCAGACTGCAGAACACTTAACCTCCTCCGGGGAGGATTTTCAATCATGTAGCTGTTACAGCCTTGCCCTAAAAATTATGAATTTTAGGCTTTCAGTGCCATTTTCTCATATTCTACCTGGGAAAAAGCAGAGTTCACGTATCCTTCACAGAAAACTATTTTCATTGGTAAACCAACAGGTTTTGCCCCTTTTTGTACAGAGGGAGAATATTTTCTAATCATGTTTGGTGACTATAATCAGAATATAACCTATATTCAAAGCTGAATGTGAAAACGCTCTCAAGGTAAAGGACACAGTATTCCCTCAATACATCACTGTCACTTTTACCAGATGCCTCTCAACATAGGTTTCTTGCCAAAAGTAGAGCAGATTTTGGGCAGTACAGACCATCTGAAATTTGAGATCTCCAGAATTAGCTACTGTACAAAGCCTGCAATGTAAAAATATTTCAGAAGAATTATTCCTTAAGTCCCACCAGCAAACACAAAGGCAGTTAATTAGCACTAACTAAACATCAACTTTGACACCTTAACAGTTACACACTAGTTCAGCCTTGTGTAATGAATATTGCTCAATTACTTTAAAAGCTTTGTCTTCTGGATTTCTTACTGCAATGGGTAGTGTTTCATAGGAAAAGTTTAGATCCCAGCTTCCCAGAAGAGCACAGAGTAAAGCCAGTGGAAACATTCCTGTTGACTTCACAACAGAGGTTGATGCCTTTAATCAACAGTGATGCAATTAATGCACGGTACTACTGGTTATAAAATCACATCCTGTTAAAGCATTGAAAACTGCCCATTTAAAAATGTTCATATCTTGAACTTTCACTAACTATTAAGGAAGTTTTGCTGTTTATTTTCTGACACCCACATTCCACATACAAATCATCTGGTCTTGAATGAAAAGACTACATGGTAAATTGCTCTTCCCATATCAACTCCCAATCTAAGTTTAAAAGACTTCTTCATTAAAGGTACTTGATACATTCAAATTTTAATCTCATAGAAAGAGAAGGCAGAAGAAGCTACTGAGAAATGCAGCTCATCTCATCCACTGTGACCAGTTCCCCCTGCAGCTTTGGGTAGACCCAGAACACTTTCCAGACAATCACCAGGTGAAGTTATAAGCTAAAGTCTTATGGAAATTTCTGCTTATTCACTTTTTTTAATCAAAAGCAAACAATGAATTTTCAGACTTACTCTCAAGATCCTGAAAGGTCTGCCTTTGTAATGATTACAAACTACGGACAATGCAAGATGTCTTCAGTCACTCCTTTCTGCACTCTTGTGGAGCGGTCTTCAAGTGGGTTTTGTTTTGGTTTGGTTTTTTTTTTTTTTTTTTTACACCACCACCCCTTCTGTTGGTTCCCAGTTCAAATTTATTCCTTCTCTCCAACCAGGTACCCTTACCTCAGGACCCCCCTAAATATCGTCAAGAGAAGAGTTCCCATTCAATGGAGAAGGAACAAAATGCATGTACATCCATAAGCCCCGGCACATTTGATTCCCAGTCCTCATATTGCATTAAACCCCTCAGCTCAAAGCCAGTTTGACCCCATCTTTTCAAGGATCTGGGCCACATTTAAGTTTCATACTAAAACAGGAATAAACCAGAGACATATTCCTGCATACATGGAGGGCACAACGCACACAGAAAGACCATGCCCTAACAATAACCACACCCCAAGGATCAGTGTGTGACTTGGGTTGGCACCACGACGTTACTTCAGCCTCAAGATCTCACATCGACCGTGCCCCAGCACAGCTTGACCAAGCCTTTGCTGATTTCCTGTGACAATGCAATTTCTAGGATGAGACAACTCGCCGTGTTATTTGTGACTGTGGCTTCGAGCATTTGTTTGAACCCAGACAGACAAAATATGCTCCCACATCGAAAAATTGCCTGAGCGTCTGTGTCAATGCAAGCACTGCTCAGCAGCAGCTGAAACAATGGGAGTCACCATGTGCTGCTCCTTATGTCTAAGCCACAGCTTGCTGCGGCCCTTTTTGGGGGAGAGAATACAGAAAGAACAGTTTGCTCAGGAAACACGTTGTTGCACTCTGCCAAAGAAGCCAAACCACAGATTGTAAGATGAACTTTAAGTACATTTTTCTGACCCCAGCTATCAGCAGAATTAAGGACTGGTAAATGTATGGATGAATTCTGATCAAAGCTACTTTTAACTTTTTTATCTGACATTGCAAAGAATCAGACCTGGCTCAATCACAAGCAATTCTGCAGATTAGTGTGTTAACAGCTATGTTTCTTGCCCATCCTCCCACCTGAAGTCCAGTTTACCGTGTCTGCTCTCAGGTTATGGGCCGCAACCTGACCCCTTCCGCTCCTTAGGCACAGAGCTCTTGTCTCAACACCCTCCTACTTCTGTGGCCCCACCAGCACCCGCTCCCACCAGCTGACATTGCTTTCCTGGTCAAGGCTTCTCTAATATAAGACTTGCAGATTGTATCTGCAAATGAATTGTATGTTTGATAATAAAAAAAACCAAGAGAAAATATTTTTAGTGAAACTTGATGCCCTCCTTCCCCCTGCAAGGGCTCTGCGTCACCCTCCACTGTTTAAAGGAAATGCGGTCATGACACTTCTGCCACCCAACTCCTGTATCTACACCTGCAGAGACCACCTCCACTGCAGTGATCACTGGTGGCCTCAGGCAGCTTAAGGCCATTTCAACTCTGTCCAGAGACAAATACCAGGTTCTGAATACAACCGATACATGTACTAAACTGGTCATTTAAAAACCCAGCAACTGAACTGCTCTGACAGAACCCAACCTTATCTCCTCTGTGTAATCTGAATCTGCTCGGTTAAACAGGAGGATGTGCATGAATCAGGATGGCAAGGCTCTCTATTACCTTCCCCAGGAGCAGCACTGAAAACATGCATGACAGTGTGCGACCTGGTTTCTCTCGGTGCACAGGGCACATAACTCCAACAAAGTAGAAGCTAGCGTTGACAAGCGACTCAAAGTGCAATTTAAACGAACACAAACATAGAAAAATTAGGTAATGCTTCCTTAGAAGAAACCTCTTAGCAGAGGACATTAGGACTGCTCCAGTATCGGTGGCTACCAAGTCAATTTTACCATCCCTTAACTGGTTTTGCGCACTGGATACCCTATGTATACCCTAATCGGAGCAAGTCACAAGCAAACAGGGTGCAAAGATTTTATCACAGTTGGTACAGGTATTCATGCAATACAGAAAACTGTGCACAAAGAAAGTGCTAAAAAACCCCAGTATTTTCTAAAAAGTGACCACTACTATAGTCACCAAATGTTGTCTTAAGTCATTTCTTCATTTAAAAAGAAGTTTCAGAAGCATAGCTTGGAGCAGGAGAAGCACTGATCTGCAATGTTTTATCTTCGGTTTCCAGTGTTTATTATTTATTTGTATTACCTTGCTTTGTTATCAGCTCTGCAGACTCAGCAGAAGCACAGTCAGTGGTGTTATGCAGAGTGCTCCCTTTGTAGAGACCCAAAGTGGGGGCGATTACATAAAATGTATTTGGTTTTTGTCTGCTGCTTGGGAACCTCCCTTAGAGGACATCAGAGAAACCATTTAAAGTTTTGAGAAATAGTCATCTTGTATAATTATGCTGAAGAAAATCATAATTTGTGAAGAACTCGGCAAGATAACGGACCTAAAAGAGTGATTTCTTGAATACATGGTTCAGCTAAATTTCATGTTGAATTAGGGCCAGTTTTGCGTAACTGTTCTTCAAGGTCCCATCTTTCCAGCAACGCTTGCTACAGGGGAAGCAAATGAATCACAGCTTAGCCAGGAGAACTGAGCACGGAAACCAGCATGCTGCTCCTGCACGTGGTACTGCAGATGACCATCACAAGAGGTCAGAAAAACAAGCTGTTTTTTTAAATTTCCAGATAGGTTTAAAAGAGCTTGTCAGTTAAGATCTGCATTACAGAATTCAGATTTTGAGGGGGAGTTCCTTTCAAATTTTTGCAGGACAGTTTGGTATTCAGCTTTAACGGAGAACCCAAGCAGCTTCCACAGCTCCTTAGAGTCCTTTGAATTAAAGTCCTCCAATTTAAAGTGATGCCAGTTTTCTGTCCATGGATATCCTTCCACCTTCCTTGTAGAAACAGGGACAGAAACAGATCCATCATCTGTAAGCACACTGATACTCAGAGGGTCAGACTAAGATCAAAGCCCAAGTGCCTCAGAGGTTTGGGCCATATGGTTATTTTGGGGTACACAGGTGACTTTGTTTCTCCTTATCCCCCATGCATCAATACCAATTGCTCTCACTGTACTTGTTTCATACTGTTCCTTAAACATTCTTGCAAAATTTAGGTAACTTACTGCTCGGAAAGGCCAAGTATGTCATATGTCTGCTAGAGGATACAAGAGCAGGACACACCAGGTTCTCACTATTGCAATACTGCAGTATGATGGATACATTAAGCACAATGCGTATCACGCTGTCACGATGTTCGAAGTCACTTCACACAACCTCCTCCCAAGAGGCAAGAGTGCATGCTCCACAATCCATCGTATTACCTCACTAGCAACCAGAAAGGACCAAAACCAAATACCACACAAGCCTCGACCTAGGCTCTGAATTTAGAAGAAACACAAAAATGTGTTTTGTATTACACTTCTGCAGCAGCTAGTGCAGGCTTAGACAGATAATACAAACTCCTTTAGACCCCAAATCCTTCTGGATGCCTTTCACTTAAGCTTTTCCAAGCACTCAGGTATTTAGATTCCAGTCCAGTCTGTTTCCTGTAAGCCACCGTGAACAGTGTGGCAGGACGTTTCAAACAGAGCCTCCTGAAGGGCATCCTTCTGCTGCGGGAGTGGGATGGCTTAGCACGAGCCCAAGCATCGCTTGTGGTCCTCATGTGTGTGGCCTCGTGGCACTTCAAGGTGCCATGGGGACTGTCCCAAACTGAGAAGCACTGCAGCTGTGTTCCTGCAGAGACACTGCCAAAGGCCAGCCTCTGACATCTCGCCTTTAACTGCATTCACACTAGTCTCCTGCCACGTTTCCCAGGAAATCTAGTTGCTACGCAAAAAAAAAAAAGGTTAACTGCCTGATATTTCTGTTCCTGAGACAGCACACTTAAATCTTCTGGGAGATTGCTTATTCCCATCCTCTCCTTCCTGCAGCTCTTTTAGGACAACTCCCCTCAACTGCAAAACCATTAGCACATATTGTTGCACTTTCCCTGAACCCCAGCCATACCTTAACTCCTTCCTGCACAGCTCTTTTCCTGACTATTTCTTGTCCTTTGATGTGACACTGCAGTTTCTGCTGCTGCACTTCACTGGCCTCCTGGAAGGGAAGCTCTGCTAACCTGGCTGTCAGATGCAATAACTGCTGAAGCTACAAATCTGCCCTCCGAAAACCTGTAGATCTAAAAGCTTATTCTCTGCCTTGCAGACTACAAAAGCATGACTGTTTCAAAGAGCCGGCGTCTCCTGAAAATCCAGCAGGCCCGTTTTGCCTTGCAGTGGTCATTTTGCTCGTGATTGATGTTCAGGAAGTGGATTGCTTCCCCTCTTGTTAGACCCTATCTGGATTCACAGCAGCAAGGATCAGCAAATGCTTTCCGCTCCAGTCCCTTTTAGCTGTGTCTGTAAATGGCCTTTGAGCCACAGCAATTTGGAGGTATTCAGCCTCTGAATCCCTAATTCCTTTCAGCGCTCTGGCTAGCGTAGTATCAAGGCTCTGCACACGCTGCCACCCCGGGAATGCCTTGCTAGCAGCTTCCCATTTCACTCGCTGTGCCAGCGATTCAGCTCACCAGGATGCTTTGTCAATGTAGTAATCCCAGCAATTGTCTGCTTGAGTACTTCATGGCAATCAAAAACCATTTAAGATTTCAGGTTTGTCTTCCTCTTCCCCCCTCCCCACCTTCCCCCAAAGATGTCTTCCTGTCACCAGTTTCTTTTAGCAACAGAGGTGAGAAAAATGCATTTAGCCCTACGACACTGTTAAGAGGTCTCTTTATTCATCACTTCTGAGAGCAGACTTCATCTCTAGAGGTTAAACCAAAATAGCAGTGCAGGAAAAAGTGATACTCAGATCTCCTTCAGAGGGCTGAAGGAGCCCGATTGCATAGCTGGATTTCTAAAGTTGCATCTTTAGCCTTTTTTTTTTTTTTTTTTTGTGAGCAGATGTTGCAGATCTGGTTCTGTAAACCCAGCTCTCCCACAGCACGGGACTGTTCAACAAGCACGGGCAAAGCCAGGGACATGAATCCTTCCCATACCAGCAAAGTGAAATGCTCCACAACTAACACCCATCTCTGGACAATATTGTGATAAATTTCCCTTTCTTGAATTCTTGACACAAAATCTGATTGATGCTAAACAAACTATTCTGCCATAAAACCTGTTACGTGATGTCCCAACACAACTCCAGCCTTTCTGTATGTAAATGTAAATTACATGGCTCATGAGATTTGCAATCCAAAATGTTTCATCCCACATGGCGAAGAAGAACACATAACCCTGAAGAAATAGATTCTTTCACCCATTTCAAAGCATCAATCATGCACTCTCTGTAACTTTATTACAGGTCTACTGCTGAAAGAAGGAATTAAGTTACCATTAAAACCATTGTTGGTGGACAATATGCTTCAGATTGCCCAAATTAAGCAATTTTAGTGCATCTGATGATGATACAGAGAGAGAGCAACCCTCTCCCAAAGCCAGAGCTGCACAGTGGGAGGAGGAGGAGGTGGTCCATCATACACAGTTTTGCCATACTGTTCTTACTGGCCAATAGGGCCAAATACTTTTCAACCTGGGCAGGCAGGAGATGGAGAAGGTTTTGTTCTAGTACAAGACTGAAGGGGACGTTTTATTAGAGAAAGATCCGCCCCAGAGCTCCCGGCTGCTCCTCTGACAGCACTGGCTGTGCAGCGTTCAATCGGAGCTGGGGTATACCCGAGCTGACATTTTAGCTCTTAACTCTTTCAGATTTCCCAAGCAGGCTTCCCGCGCAGCCTCCCAGCACTGCCTGCTGGCGCGAACGCTGGAGCAATAAGCATATTTCAGCAGAGCAGAGAGTTTCTCCAAAGCCACAGACACGTCTCTCACATAAGAGATGATTATTCTGATGCTGCCAAGGCTTTGGACAGAACTCCCGTTAGCACGCAACGTTCACGTCGATACCCAGCTACAGCTGGAGACCACGCCGCTGGCTACAGTGAGCAGCACGCGGTGCAAAGCACAAAGAGTGTCCCTGCTCCAAAAAGAGGTGTACTCAGGTAATAAACACATGGCTCAGAGACCCCGATTCTGGCACTAGCTTCACTAGCCCAAAGCTAGAGGCGTTTCACCCAAGCTGACTTTCCCCATTTGAGCTGTTTCGCTACCTGGTCCAGCCTTAGCAACAGCTGCGACAAGAGGAGGTTGATTTTACTCTTTGTTCCCAGATGCGTTTTTCTGAGTTTCGTTCCTAAGCATACGCTGTCAGCTTGGCACAGCAGTCTTTTTTTCCCCTATCCAGGGGGTTACAGCGGTCTCCAAACTTTATTATTATTATTACCAGGCTGTTGGCTCTCTTCAGAAGCAGCAGCCAAGGACTGCACCAGCGTGACGCGACCATGCCCAAGGCAGAAGCTTTGAGGGAAGGACTCTGACGACCGTGTCTCCCCCAGTGACGGGTGGCAGGTGCCCCCTCGCTATGGAGGGGCTGCCTGACCCTCAGGCAAGACCACTGGGTCCGTCTGCCAGGTACCGGCTCAACCAGACCCTGTGAGAGCGTCAACGCGACTCAACTCGACCCCTCACGTCTCTGTCGACCTGTCCAGGCAGCGGAGGAGCGCTCGGGGCACCTCCCTCCCCACAACCCGGCCCGGCCGCCTGGAGAGCGCCCCAGTGCTCCCCACACTGCGCCCGGGCTGGTGTGAGGACAGCCGGGTCTCAGCGTGCCCCGAGGGGCCCCCTTCAGCTCGCTCACACCTGCCCCGGGGAAGAGCGAGCGGTCCCCGAGCCGGCGGGGAGGGGGGGGATCCCGGCCGCAAGGGCCCCGCCGCGGGAGACCTCCCGCCCGGGGGCTCTTACCTCAGCCGCTCCTCAGGAGAAACGGCCGTGCCGAGAGCCGAGCCGAACCGAGCCGCGCCCAGCCGAACGTGGCCGAACCGAGCCGAGCCCAGCCGAACATGGCCGAACCGAGCCGAGCCCAGCCGAACCCATCCCAGCCGAACCCACCGAGCCCAGCCGAAGGCAGCAGAGCGGAGCCGCCCCCCCACCGCCCGCCCGCCCGCCAGCCAGCCACCGCCCGCTCACCGGTGGGCGGCCACGGCGCGGCTCCGCAGGTACTTCTGCGCCGTCATGACCCCCACGAAGAGGAAGCTCTGGGCCGGCGGGCCGGGGCGGCGCGGCGGGGCGGCGGCGGCGGCGGCGGGCGGCGGGCGGCAGCCCTGCGGGCGGGCTCGGCGGGGCCGCGCCGCCGCCGCCAGCTCGGAGGCGCGGGGCAGGACGAGGCGCGAGGCGAGCACGAAGCCCAGCACCAGCCCCAGCAGGACGCTGAGCCAGGCGCGGCGGCCGCGGCCCGCCATGCCCGCCCGGCGCCGCGCCGCGCAGGCCCCGCGCGGCTCCTCACAGCGCCGCCGCCCCGCGCTGCGCCGCCGCCGCCAGCCGCGCCGTGTCGCCCAGCGCCGCCATGGGGGAAGGGGCAGGGACGGGAAGCGGAGGGGAGGGAGGCGAAGGGGGCGCCCGCCTCCCCGGCCCTGCCCCTCGGCACAGGCGCCGTGTGCGGCCCGCGCCGCGCTGCCCGACGCCGATGGCCCCGCCCGGCCGTGGCGGTGGCGGCGGGGCCGCCGCGGGGCAGCCCCCGCGTAGCCCCCGCCCCAGTCCCCCTCGCCTCCCGCCGCGCTGGCGCACCGGGGGGGGGGCGGCCGCCGCCCCGGGACGAGGGCCCCGGTGGGGGCCTGGACGCTGGGATGGGGAGGGGGGCCGAGACCCGGGATGTGACCGCGGGACGGGGACCGGCTCCCAAAGCACCATCCTGGAGCGGGACGACAGGCCCGGGACCGGCACCTTGACACACAGGGGACAGGGCCCCTGACCCAGCATCCCAACCTGGGACCGGGACCCCAGAACCTTGCCCAGCTGCCCAGCCCAAGAGGCTGGGACAGGAGCCCCGGAGAGCATGGGTGCTCGGATCCAGGGACAGGGACTGAGACCCTGGGCATAACCCCAGCCCAGCACCCTGCACCGAGACCCCAGTACAGGACCGTGGCTCAGGAGCCAGGACCGGGACTCCAGCCTGGCCCTTCAGACCGGGATGGGAAGGCACTGGGAGACCGGTACCCCAACCGGAGACAGGCACCAGGTGCCCGTGCCCGTGCCCGGTGGCAGAGGTCTATCGCCCATCCCCGCAGAGACCCAGCATGGTTCATGCCGAGCCTGCGCAGCCAGGAACGTGCCATTCCCATCTCTGCACGGTCGGGTCCCCGCTGCCCAAGCCCCAGACCTGCCCTGCCTCCGCCCACGGTGCATGCAGAGCCGGAGGGGAGGCATGGCAGTGAGGAGCAGCCCTCCAGCCCTGGTTTTGCCTGGCGCTAATGCGTTCACGCAGCACGTGCTTGGGTGCCAGGGGAGCGAAAGCATGGGCAGCTCTCCAGTTTTTCCCACCTTGCTAATTAAACCGACCAGAAATAGGTCAGTCTGTTTCCATCCACAGGCTATAATGACTGCTTGACAGAGTGAAGACGTTAGCCGTACCGGCTGAAGACTTCTTTTTTCTTTGTCCACACTAAAGCTCCAATGTGCGTTTTATCTACAGAGTGCTTCAGCTTCAAATACTGCAGCCCCAAACCCTTGACATCTTACAGGAGAAAAAAAAACCTTTGGTCTTTACAGAAGAAACGTGTCTAGTACAACCCACTGACCTCCTGCTTATCGTTGTGGTTTCTTCCATTTCCTACCCACTTTTGCATCTCCAATTACCAGTCTTTCCCATTTTAAAATTTATTTATATTGTGGTGTCATCCACAATGAGCTGAGAAGAAAGTCTCAGTGTAACGGCAGCCAGATCCTGAGCAAGAACCGTTGCAAAAGAGGATGCTGTACCAAATCAATACTGTACATTAATAAGTCAGAGCACCATACATGACAGTTTTATGATCCTTGTACAGCAAGTAACTGTCACACTTCTGGGAACTAGCAGTTAATATCACAATCTGCTTATCTAATTAACATAATGATATGTCTTGAAAAAAATGTTTTTGTGTGGGTTTTATTGCTCTTGTGATGGTGCAGTCCTCATAGACAGGTCAGCACCGATGAACTCTTGTGATGTCAGGAGCAACAAATAACACAAGGAAAGTGCCACCACAATTTATGGTATTAAACAAAAATAAAATTAAATATAAATAGAAACTAGAGAAGAAATACAAGCAATTAACAGGAAAGAAGAGCAGGAGGGTTCCTTTCAGTCACCCACAGGCAGAACACAGAAGTATTGAGTGAGATGTATGTTTGTGGGAAGAGGAGGAGAAGAACTAAATGGCAAAAGAGAGGGAAAGGAAGAAAAGTCCAAGTTGGAACAGACAGGAGGTGGGTAAAGCCAAGGAAGGACAGGAGCACCATTGCTTGGCAAAAACTGGCTGGAAGGTGAGAAGAATTTCTGAGGCCGAGGCTGCGTGCCTTTGAGAGCTGCAGAACACTGGGCAAGGGTTATAACTGCAGCACTAGCTTGGGTGCAGCAAATGTTAACAGTTTCCCAACAGCTTCATGTGTGCTACCAGGCAGAGAAGAGGTTGATGGAGATCCCCAAAAGGGCTTCTCAAAGGTTGACCACACATGAGGTGTGGAGGCATTCCCACCCTGGGCTGTGCCCGGCTGCTGGGGCTAGCTGGAAGCCCCACGTTTGCTCTGACAAAGGCAGCACAAAGTTGCCTTTCTGGGACCTTCCTCTGGGGAACAGGACCCATGATCCACCTCAGTTCTTCCCTAGTAAAATAATCCCAAACTGCTATTTATACCAAGAAAACCATTTCTGCTATGCTGTCCTTTCCATCCCTTCCATATGGGGAAATACCGCCCCCCCCCCAACCACTACTGTAATTCCTTTCTACTTCCCAGGATTTGCAATGCTTCACTATTATTTCTAACTGCTGGTGTCTTGATCCCTTCCTGCAAAGCCTGGGGTTATCCTCAGCCTGTGCCACTCTGCACACATGGATCTTTTACTCTACTTTCAAAAGCTGCTTCAAAAGGAACCTCATCAAACTCCACTTCTCCCCTCCCCCCAGAAGCCTGATCATCAGGTCCTGAAACAAAGGACACCAACAGACATTCAGGCTAAAATAAAAAGTAAGGACACTCCTTTCCAAGAGAGGGAGATGTGGCAAGTCTGTGAGCAGGAACAGGATTACTCTCAGCGTGCTCCAAATCAGCAGTAAAAATCTCCTGATTCAAGGGAAAGCCACTGTGGCCTATGAATTACAGGAAAAGGCAGAGCTAGCGTGGTTAAAAGGCAATAAAAAAAGAGAAGGGTTGGGGCTGAGGAGCTGTCAGTTGGCTTCTTCCCATATAGAAAAGAAGTTAGTCATCAGAATTGAAAATTTCATGCGACTTCAGCACACATGGAAACGATGAAGTGGAGCAGCACACTCCCGTGTTAGATCTCCTCTGCCCCGAGTTCTCATTTGGCGTATTCCCACTTCCCTGCACCTCCAGAGCAATTACGGTCCTGGACCTCGCCACATGCAGGGGGTAAGCAGAGAGCGCTTGGGGAAGGGGCAGGAGAAGGAAGGGGTGCCTCCTTGGTGCCAGGATTTAACCCGGAGAGGAGGCAAGTTTAGAGTTCACGCTGCCGCTGCACGAGACCATACCACTGGCTATAAGGCCGAGACATCCAGCTGTAAAGACGGGGTAGCACCTGTGAATGTGGCAATGCTCACGCAACCTTCCTAAGCACATCAAACTGCCTTGCTTTATTTAATTTATTGTGCCAAACTCAGGTTCCAAAGTGTTAGGTGGGCAAATGCCCCTTTTACTGCTCCTGCACCCTCCTCTTGTTGCATAGAGCAGCTGCTGTTTCCACTATGGGAAAAAAAAAAAAAAAAAAAAAAAAAAGGCAGATTAAGGGAAAACTTGAAGAATATGGCTTAGTTTTTCCAGCTGAATTATAACCCTGCCATTACCTGTCTAGAGCAGGTTTTTAATCTGGTTGGCGGAGAAAGGTCATACTGCATAATCACATTTAAGTGCCTTCCCCCTACAGCTCTTAGTCTCAATAAATAGTTGACACTATATATTATGGCGACTATGTATTAAAAGACATGGTATTTTTCTCATATAACACTGTATACAAGCATAAACACATTTTTATGCAGCATGTTTTCTATTCTATGCGGGATTGCTTCAGGAAATATTCTGAGGGCTCTCCAAAATCTGAAGAGGATGCACATCGTGTGTGCTCCCATCCCACTCACTCCAGTTAGATTAGCACCCGGACCAGCCGGCGAGAGCCCACTTGACAGGCCCACACAGTTCAGATTCATAATCAGATTAACGAAACAGTAATCCTATTTTTAAACGATGAAAAAGCCAAGTCCTTGAAGCGGTGAGCTGTTTTGTGTGCATACAGAATAGATGTCATCCTTTTGGAATAAAGCAGCTTAATACCAAAAGGAAAAAGTTTCTTCCACATAGGGGAATCTACCCTATAGAGGAAAGAGGGACTATCTTGCATTACAACCACTTTTTTTTCCCCATCGGTTTTGATCTCCAATTTTTCCACAGTGATGAGCCCACTCCAATACTTACAGGATGTACCTTCTACAATACATATTCTTTACCATATTTTAAAATAATAGTTAAAGAAGTGGACTACTTCCCAAGGGCTCTAGAAACTTTAATTATGAATGTTCCAGTACTTAAACTGATACTTTAAAAACTACCCAGGCACTGGAAAATGAGCATACTTCATATATTCAAGGTAATAGACTCACGGTGGAAAAAATCTAGCTGGGCAACCAGCAGCATTTGTCTCTGTCACAGTATTTCCAGCACCGTTGCATTTTCCCAAATGATGCAGAAACTCCTTTCCCGGCTCCAGCACCCACTTTTTTTTCCTCCCCATCCTCTTCTGGTCCTGCCACGGACCAGTCCCAAGCTTTCCTCTCAGCTGAATCACTCACAAGATGCCCGTTCAAAGGACAAAAAAGAAATGTCACCGGTTGCTCCTTGCTGGAAAGCCAGACCAACATTGCCATCCTACGGCCTGGCCCCGCAGTGCAGCGGCCGCACCGCGCCCGGCCCGCCGGGGCCGAGGGGCTGTCCTGGGTCACCTCTGCCCTTCCCAGCCAAAGAAGCGGATTTTAGGGCTTTGGAGGTGTGGGAGGGGATGGAAAACTCTCCTGCTCCCCACGCAGCTCCTCAGTTGCCAGCTCAAACCTCCTGTTCTCATCGGCTGTGTGGCTGTAGCAGCGCTGCCGTGGTGCATCGAGGCATTTGAGCTGTGCATCACGGAGGGGAAAGTGATGTATTTTTAACGCACTACCGCCAGACCGGAGTCAACAAATGGTTGAAAAAGTCTAGAACGTCTATTTAAAAAGCAAGCATCAAGATGCAATATACCTAAGAAGCAGAACAGCTAACGAAGTGGCAATTACAATACCTAGGAAGCAGTAAGCCAAATTTACAGGGAACATTACCCCCTCCAGTATGTGATAAAGTAAAGCTTTAGGACCCAGGTTTGGGTTTGGATTTTTTGAAATTGCATCTTGTAGGCCAGCCTAACAGTAACTCCCCATTTTAATGCACGCAACAGAGCATTAGAACTAGATTGAAAGACCAGGTATTTCAGCATATCCATTTTCCTTCCATTCTCTTTAAATAGAATTTTCTAAGTTCTTTTCCTTGCCATCCCTACATTAATGTTACCCACAGTACCAGCTCTGAAGCTGAGCTCGGTAAGCAGCACACAGAAAGAATCTTGATTAGTTAACTATGGTAGGCACAGAGGGAGGAATGAAATTATTAATTTATCAGTGGAGATCTTGCTCCGTGCTGAAAGTGCTTTTTAGCAGGTATACACTTCAAAACACAAATGATCACAGAAAAAAATATACATCAGAGCAGCGGCTGCATACCTGCCAGCCCCTCACAACAGAAATCTGCAATGAAAATGTGTATATTCACCACCAAAACTGAGCTGAGACCTATTCCATCGCAGCCATTGGTTGCTTCATAAAAACTGATGAAAGTTTTTGAAGTTGCTGGCTCTGGAGCTGGGAATACGGGCAGGGTGTGTGTCAGGCTTGGAACAGCTGGCTTGGAAGCTCACACAAAATCAGCTACAATGGTGCAACCAGGCCAGGACACCACCCAGCCAGCAGCCGTATGCTTTTCCTTTGTGGTTGCAGAGCTGTTCCAAAAGCTAAGCTTTCATTCCAAAAGGGGGGAAGAAAAAAAAAAAAAAAAAAAAAAAAAAAAAAAAAAGAAAACCCCAGTCTTGAGCCCATCTAAGTCTAGACTGGCTTCTTCTACAGCTGGAAATTATATAGTTTCAGCGTTCAGCAATAGTGTGGACAGAAACATGCTGTGCCCCACTCTTGGCTAACCTGATCCCTGAAAAGGTGTCACTGTTTAGCCTGTACAAGGGCAAAAATCGTCCAAAGGGTAGATCTGACCTGATGCAGAGATGTGTGCTGATGTGCAGCCAGGCTTGAATAAACATGACCGCCAGAGATGGGAACTGCCTGGTTGAGCGCAGGAGGCATAAAGGACAGCATTAGGATGGTTTAAATGCAGCCATTAACTGTAGCACTGCTGGTAAGACGTATGGGAGACCGTCACGCTAGAGGCCATCCTCATTCACAGAGCTCTCTGAATGCTAATGCTCTCCTTAGTCATCTTCCTATGGAGGGGAAAAAAGACACAAAACCCAAGAAAAAACACCCCTATCTAAACACCTAAGCTGAGTATCAGCACAGTCTACGAAGGAAACCAGACTGGGCACAGAGCAACTGCAGAACAGCCTAATGCCTTGAGTTTTGAGTCAAAGTAGTACAGAACTGCATAAAACACAGTAGATTTGATTTGTTAGTACTAACATTTCACACCTGCATTCAGTCTCTTCTAGGAGAGCAGTTCCTTGCAGATATGGGTGCAATTATCATTTTCATTCACAGTGATCTTTGATTAATATGCAGGTAATTCTGGAACGCCCAGGAACAGCTCTGCAGATTCCCCATTTGCCTTCACTCCCCCAAATCCATCTTCTGTTGCTCATTATTAAAAGTTTCCAGTATAAGAAACATATTTTTTTTAAACAACTAAGTATGCAATATCACTCTTAAAAGCTTTCCCTCATTTCACAATGTTTTTGAAAGGCATAAATAAAGCCAAATAAATTCTATGAGAGTGACAACATGGTTTTTTGTTCAGTTTTAATTCCAGTGCTCAGTATGTCCTGATGCATAGTTAAGAGAACTATGCATAAACTAGACCTCATCTACAATTTAAAGAAAACGAAAAACTTTGTTCCTCCAGCATATAAATCATCTGAAAGGCAATGAAAAATACTTAGCTGCATTTCTCGAGCAACTAACATTTTCAGGATTTTTTTGTTCCTCTGAAAACTTGCTTGATTTACGATTTTTCAATACCAGAAGAGATTACTCTTCAGTAGTTAGGTAACATACAGCAGTTTTATAGCATTGCATTAACTCTAAGTTTGTTCGCTAGCTTCTTCCAGATAAAGATATTTCCAGAACATCTGCATCAGTAGAGTAAGAGGCTTCTTGCATAACTGCTCTGAGTGGGGGGCGGGGGGAAACATCTCCTGAAGGCTTTTTAATATGATCTTTCATAATCAAGTTCTTGGGAATTAATACCAAAGTAGGAACAATGGATTCATTAAATAGTTCACTTTCACCTAATGCCTTCTGCATGCTTCACTCTTAAGCTTTAAAGCAACAAGCAACCACCTTTCCATACTTGTTTGTGGTCAAGGGAGAGCTTTCTATTTGAAGTCAGAGGAAAAACCCTTCCCTCTGCTTGTGCAGGTTGTGAGCCAAAAGAGAAGTTTTACAAACCGAGGTTCTTCCTCCCACCTTGTTCAATAGCTTAGAAGTGTCTGATCAAGAAAAACTTAGGGACTTGAGGGTTAAAGTAAAAAAATTAAGGGAGAGAGAAGGTTGATGTTTCCAGAAATACATAAATCACTTCATTCTCACTGGATATATCTTAATAAATCTTAGAATTGGGCAAAAATCCATATCCCCAGTCTCAGCCAGAAGCAAGTCTTGAGACACAGAGAAAGATTAGCATATGCTCAGTTCAGACCTGCTTATTTATTTCTTAAAATGTTTTTACTGAATTAAATCAAGCCATCCTTACCATTTTATCAACACAAGGAATTCTGCTTCTTTAAGACAACAACCTCCCCCAGTTGTTTTTCTGAAGACACCACCTCAGTCTGTTGCCTGTTACCCCAACACAAGGGGAAAACGTTCCCCAGAGGCATGAGTAAGATAACAACTTAGTCCTCTTTAATGATGAGGAATCTTCAGATCTTGAAAAATATCCTTCCCCACCTCTATTTTTTTTGCCTCATTAAAGATTAAAACCTGAAGTTACATACACCAGTCTATGTTACAACAATGGAAATTAAGTTTACATACCAAAATGCACAGAAGACAGGAAATGAAGACTAGTTTCCATAGGAACATTAATAGCCTTCTCACTTCATCTTCTATATGCACTTAAACACACACACTTCACGGGTCTAAAGCAAAAGGTTCTTTGCCTTTCCATTTCATTAGCTGGCAACTTTAAAAGTTACTAGAAACATGCTACTGTTACATTTATAGTCACGAGAAAATCATGGATCACCTGACATACAGAGCAGTATCTATATACATATAAACAGTGTATTCAAAGTTGGCAGTCATACCTATTGATGAACACAAATATTCCAAGCGCAAGTATTTAGAATGAAGTGTTCAAGCAGCCCTAAGCTATGCTAATGGAACACTGATACATATTTTAATGCCTATATACAAGCTCAGTAACAGTAATCAGACACAGGGACAGTTCTCTGACGCTGACAGGAACTATTTCACTCTGTCAAGGACAGCCTGAATTTTACTCATCTGCTGCATTTTGTGCTAGAGAGCATATCAAGAGGATGGGATATTTGGAAAGCTCATTTACAATGACCAGCTCTAACTTTATTTTCTATCCACAGTGCTGGATATAACACCAGAAGGACGAACACCGCACACACTTCAGTTCCTTACTCCTTACAGTCCCTCACTTGCAAGTTTATACGTTTGCTAGCCAGAGGCCCTTTTCAGCACAGACCACCCTCAGCTTTTGTGCTGCACAAGCTGGCAGCAGAGCAAGAATGCACCTCAGCATCTAGCTGGGCTATGCAGGGCAGCTGTGCAGCCAGGCTATCGGTTCCCACCCTGAGACACGGTCAGAACAGAAGGCAGTACAAAGTTCTTAATGTCCCCGAGGCGTAGCCCTAACACTGCATTGGTAAAGCTATACACAGTCCTGCTGCACACAACACACAGATCTCAGCGCAGTTTGTGGCTTCTCTTTTCCCTTTGAATACCTTGCAGTGTTAGAGCTGACCACGCCTATGAATCCCCTCCTCCTCAAACCGTATTTGTCGACAGTAATTTGTAAAGAAACCCGTTCTGCTCTATTAGAGCAAAGGCCTTTGTTACATTTTTTCTTGATTTAGATTCAAATACAGCCAGAGTGCTTAACAACCACTAATGCAGTCTATCCAACTTCAGAATCGCTTACTGAGGGCGGCAAAGAGAATGGGGAGTTTCGCTTTTTAAACCTGGGAAAACTTGATTTGGTCTTAACCTGAAGGTGATTCTTCTAAAACCATGATGTGGAAAACAGAATTCCCAAATAAAACAAAACTCGTAAAAGCCAAAAAGAACAGCTGAAAAAAAAACTTTTGTTTATGGAAGTAGTCAAATGAAAATAATTTCATTTGATCTCTCATCTTGCTTTATACACATTTATTGCACTAGAACATATGCCTTCTATATAAAAAGATGCTGTAGAAAACCACAGTTGTAAATAGTAGATTTATGATTTGTTTGCAATTATATTTAATATTAATAGTATTTTGTTTTTACAAAGCAGTTGAAATTAAAAAAAAAAAAAAAAAAAGAATAGCAAGGAACCCCCCATCTGCTGTCTAGCATCAGTAATCCTCACTGGTTTGTTTACCATTTATAAGGAAAACATCATTCAAGGTAGCTTGTCACAGAGACTCTTCTGCAATAACCGGCCTTTGGTGCAAATCTGTGGTGTTTGTCAGTTCACCCGGTTTTTCTGAAAGTCCTGCCTCTTAAAATTCAAGGTATCTGATGATGATAATATTCTTCCCCTCTAAAGTACCTTCCAGCCAAACACAGTAAATCTGGTAACACATGTCTAAGGATGGTAAATACCCTCATTTTACAGAGGTAAACCAAGCATAGATAATTAAATTTGCCTGAGGCCAGTCTTTTGAATAGCCAGCCATAAAACCCAGATCTCACAATCCCAGGTGATTCACCTTGGCTAGAGACTATGCTTCCTCTCTACAGAAGAGTTTTAATTAACTGATTACACTGAAATTGTTTCTTTCTTCATCCTCTCTAAGAGGATCAGGTGTTTTTCTTGTGTAGTATCAGCTTCTGCGTTACTATTTGGAAATGGTGTAAATCTGTTTTCAAAGTTAACACCTGCACTAAACCCAATCCCAAAGGAGTCACTGTGACATGCAAACCGTAGGCAGTTAGACAGTGGGTAAGATCAAGCCTGCTAGTGACATGAGACACTAGGGAGGTTAGCCTCATCCACCTGCTGATGGGCCTCTCCGGCCTGGTCTCCAGGAACAAGTTCCGCCTCCTTCTCCAGACAGGGGGTTATAGCCTAGAAATACAGAGGAGAAATCCATTGTATTAATATTCGTCCTCAACAGGCCTCCACCGACACACAAGGAACACAAAAATTAAACCTCACAATTACTTGCACCTCGTTCATACTTACTACATTGGCAGCATTTTAAGGATGATGAAAGCAGAGAAAATATCCAGACTTGAGATGGTTTATTTTTCTAACAGTAAAAGCCATTGCAAAACACTAATGTTTTAATTTGATCAATTCGGATTAAATTAAATTGAAGTTAATTACCATTTAATATCTCTAAGTCTGCACTAAAACTTTAATGCTGCTCTGCAGAGTAAACAGAGCAGCAACAGTAACTTACAGTAAACTCTGTAAGAGTGTATCTGTTCTCCAAGAGCCCCAATAGTTAGGGCCTTAAAATAATCTTTTATTCCAGTCCTACAAGGAAGGAATACTCTGAAGGTCAAAAGGTAGAACAACCCATTACTACTATAAGATTTTTTTTTTTTTTAAAGAACTTGAAAAGGCAAGTATACGCAGTAAGGCAAACAGATACTTTAGTTGAACCTCCCCTTTGCCCCCTATAGGCAACTTCATTTTATGAGTATCTACTCAGTAAGATACAATTTGGCAAAGGTCCTCAATTTGTTCTGTACACTGCAAAGAAAAAGACAACCAAAAACCTAGTAGCGTTGCTAACCAAGCAGGTTTCAAAGCAACCTGTTCCACTGAAACTTCAAGCATCACCTCCATCTTTGAAGTTTTTCTCAGACTAGCCAAGTTCTGCTTTCTAGCTTAATTCAGCAGCTGAACAGTGCAGATGGTTCTTTCACTTTGTGCTGATCTACCTCATGAGAAGATCAGAGACCTCTAATTCTATAAACTGTTACTTAAGCAAAGACTTTGCTCAGGATGAAACTAGGACAGGTAGCAGCTGGAAGGGTGCCTCAACCTCGCTGCCCTGATCCTGGTTCTTAGCACAGCTATTACCCATGCATTACGCATCCCCCACAGTGGTAAATATGCAAGAGCTATAAAAGATATTTGACGGTATCAGACGTTAGACTGCACTCATATTAAACAACATAAGCTGAATCAATCGGTCAGTTCTTTCAGAAGTTGTCAACAGCTGTCAGTAAAAATATTCAAAGCAGAAATTTCAGCACTGAACTATTATTGAGGTTTAGTATGTTTAATCAAGAATCTTCAGGTTTCATACATTTAATCAAGTGACTTACTTAGCACTATACCCTAAGTGGGTTTCCCTTTTAGTCTGATACAATTGAGGCTGTCTAGATGATCCCCTCCAACATGGAAAACTGTCATTAAAATATTATACCCAAACACCACTTGCAGGCATGGCACAGGCTGTTTGACCAGCTAGGAGACTAGCTGCATGGCCAATATATGGCAGTGATCCTAACATGGGCTATGTAAGGCCATAGAAAGCAGTTCATCAATCAAGATGACTTCAGCAGTTGACGCTGAGTTTAACGATAAGACCCTCTGGTGGTTTGTGAGAGTTGGTAACAGTTTATACATCTGCAGGATTTATATATTTAATAGGTCATTACTGTGATATCTGATAAATAAGGTCACAATTTGTGTAATGAAGTCTTTCATCTGCCTGAATCTATATAATACAAAGTAAAATACCTCTTCCTTCATTTACTTAGTACTACAGGTGGTTGAAAGACAGACCAGATATTAAATTACAGGACTTTTAGAGTAATGGGGGAGGGATCCCAGAAATATTGTAAGAATCTACAATTTTAAGTCACAAAAAACTCAGTAAATTATAGCAAAAGCATTTACAAGAAAACTGAAACACTGTTTCCCCAAGGAAAAGCACCATAGAATCTTCCTTCTAGGGTTTGCACAAAGTGCAAAGCAGGCCATGCTGCTCAGAAACAAAGAGCTCGTTTGTAAGGCATGTTTTGTTTCCTCCTTGAAGAAGAGAAAAAATATGTGCAATAACTATGTATGCAGCTGGATAAATGCTCTGTTTCAAGCTCAGGATATCTTAAGGATTTCATACTTACCACCTCCTCGCAAGGGCTTTTTGTTTGGTTTAGATTTCGGGACTGCTGATGAGGTGGAGGCACCAGATTCTACTTCTTGCTGTTCACAAAAGCAAAAGTTACTCAGAATTTAATCAACATGAATTTCAGCTAACCTAATCACACAAACATAATTGTCACCTGATTAACACAGTTGTTACCTGATTCACTTTCAGGTTTCCTTTATAGCTTTTTCCTTCTTGCATACTTTCCCACATTGCTATCTTCTGCCTTCGCTTCTCTTCTTCAAGCTAAGAAACAAAACCAGGATATGCAAGACTAAGATTTCAGAACTAATAGAATTGCCACTGCTACAGAAACAGCTACAGCAGACTCATCAAAAACCAAGGGATCTATCTTTACCTGATGCAGTATCTCCAAGCTTATAGAAGCATTTACTTTTTTAAATACCCACGTCTTCTGAACCACAGAACAACCACCCCTCCTCAATATACACAGACTTTGTCTGCAGCTTCTTTTGACCACTTAATGCTTTAAAACATTTTGAAAGTAAAACAGAACCAAGTGGCAAGCTTAAATCCTGAGTTTATAAAAAGTACTGAGTAAAGAATATTGCATGTGACAGTAATTTAATGCACAACATAGGCTTCTGCAGAAGAAAATGTGTTTTTCAAATGAACAAGGCAGCCAGCTACATATTTACATCCCAATATACATTATCAACAGTCTCCCAGCTCTCTTCTAAAGCAATTTATCCACAAAACCAAATAAATTAATGGTTAAGACAGACTGCCACCTTCTCGACAAATAGAAAGGAAACGAGGTAGCTACTCCACCCAGTTAAAGAAAGCAAAGCTCCCTGAGTCCAAGCACACTAGACCTAGACTTCCTACATAGTGGCTATTTTCTTCCACAATACGACTTTTCATTCATTTTTAACTGCCAGTATGTCTTGAAGCATCAGCTACACTGAGGTCTGAATGTATCCGACTGCAAAAGTAAAAATAGAAGGAGAGCTGGGATAAATGAGCAATATTATTGCTATGCTGGTCACATCCACTTTTCTACGCTGCCACACATAGCAATATGCTATTCCTCATTACCTCAAGCTGTAGTTCAAACCATCAAATTACAGCAATGCTAAGCTACATTTCTAAGAACTTATATTTGCCATTAAGAACAGAAAATACACATATGCAGTAGTACAGTTAATCTAAATGCCAGTAAATCCCCTCCAGCCATTCATTGTGCATATAACTAAGTTTCTGCAGGTACAGTTTTACCTGTAAAGAAAAAAGATCAGGCCCACAGTGTCCCACGCACACAGTTACTTGTGGAGAAGCAAATGCCACAGAAATTACTTACTTCAGGAAGGAGCAGAATACTACACATATCAATCATTCTAATCAACGAAGAGCATCAAGACATCAGGTCCAGACAGCAAGCATATAAGTATATGCTTGCATCACTGGAGGTCCATCGTGATACCTACTGTCCGTTATTGCTCCGTGGATCAAACCATTTCAGAAGTGGTCCACATAAAGGAGGGGGGGAAAAGCCCACCACCCACATTCCAGCAGAGAGAGCCAGTCTCCTATCCTTCTGGTATCTAGCATGGAATAAACCTTTCTGTAAAAGCAGCAAAGTACTCGATGACAAATTTATGAGTTAAAGAAAGAAATGCTCTCTGATTACCTGTCTTTGTTTTTCTTTGTATCTTTCTGCTTGTGCATTCAATTCCTCTTGCATCCTGAGGCGAGCTGCTGCCAAAGCTTCCTGCCTTCTTACCACCACGTCAGGTTCTAGGAAATTGGGAAAGAGTTTGCAAAGGTATTCAAAATAAATTCTAGATAGCCTCCTCAAAGAATTGTAATAGGGAAAGGCTTGCATTTCTCCCTGCAGCTGTTTTGCAGAAAATTACAGCTCAAGTTCAGTTTCCAGCTAATCTTTTACAGTAATTTATATGCTGATTTAAATTTCTTAATATTTTAATATTTTTAGAGCAATTACTTTAATGGGATTTTAAGGAATAAGGACACTGATGCAACAGACCCACAAAAAGTTAAAATTCCCATGTCTAGGACATTCGCTTCTGTTTCTGAAGGATTTGTTCGATACAAATAATTTCAGAAATATCACCCATTCTTCGCAGGGATTCCATTTTTACCCAGAGAACTTCTTTTATGCAGAAGCATGAGGCAACCAGCCCACATTCACTCCTACTCCTTCTGGCAATTGGTCCTGCTTGTTTCATTATGGCAGCAAAGCCACAGATTTAACACACTCCATCAGCAGAGAAATTACTTACAAATATCACACATATCTCAAGAGAAAACTGGCAGTCTCAGAAAATCTACACTGAGTCACCACTCCTTTTCATGACTGGCCTTTAGAATTCAAAAGAAAAATGATTTCCAAACAAAGGCAAATATTGCTCTCTTTTTTCCAGTAGCTGAAGTATCTTCACATTTGTTTGTCTCCTTATATATTTGCTATGATCCAGTGATGAATATGTAAAAGAAATTTCAGTACGTTCAGTAATTTCATTTTATAGGCAGTTTTGGCAATTAAATCAAGATTTAATTAGCATTACAAAAGAACACTGGTAGGATAAGGGCACGCAAATAATATTTTCTGGGGCCCCATGTACTGCCATGCCAACATGCCAAAAGAATCAGTGCCAAGCAGTTACTGTTTTGGCAGATCCACAAGCACAGCCTGTGCTTTACAACAGCAAGTCTCTAAATGAGGCAGGATCGTGACTGTAAGGTTTACAACCTATGCCACACTTGATTAGATAACACAGACGAGAGGCAGTTACACCCCAAATGTACACAATTCTACCAGAGTAGGAATTGTGAAGGAATAACTGGAAGGAGAGAGAGAGAGATGATGAATGCCAATAAAAAATTAATATTGATCAAAAGATTTTTCCCCAATATTTAGATTTGGATGTTTTGGGTTTTGGTAAGTCTAAAAGTTATTTGATAACTGACCACAGCTAATTTTAACCACCTTTCTCTCAGCTCCTGCACAGCTATTCCCTTGTTCTGCAACACCCCGCTCCTTCGCACCCAACCACGTTACTCTGGGACACAATCCTTCCTCGACAACCTTTTCAAAACACTTCTCTCGGCCCAACCTTTCCCCAGCGATCTCTCCAGTAACACAATCTGTACGCTTTCGTGGGCCTAAACAGTTATCCTGAGCATCGCTCACTGTTAAAGCCCCTCGGAACTGATCTCTTTTTGGCTGTTAATAAATACTCTCTGCGTGCGGATCTGAGCAGCTGTTGGACGCCCCATCACGACTGCTAGCAGGAACCTAGAAGGGACACAAGCACCACCCTACGCAGCTCTAGAGAGCCAGCAAAGATTTACTCACCCACAGCTGCGTCAGCTGCTCCCGGCTGGCTGCTCGGCCTGGCCGCCAGGCTCTGGGATATCTTCTGGATGAGGAGATAGATGGCGACGGCGGCCACGAGGATATACCAGCCATAGCTGGACAGCAGGGAGCCCGCTGGGACGGGGACAAGCCGTAGGTGAGAGCAGGCTGCGGGGGGGGGGAAGGAGCCCACCCAGCCAGGAGGCGAGAAAGCGGGAGGACGCCCGGGCGGGACCCGGCTCCTCTCCTCAGCGGGCAGGCGAGTCCGCCGGGCTCGCCTCAGCCCCGCCACCCCCGCCCTCGCCTCGCCTCCCCTCAGCCCGGGACGCCCCCGGCCCCGGCGGCCCCTCACCCGTGTGCTGCAGGAACTCGAGGCCCCCCCGCCCCAGCGCCCCTTGGCCGGGGCCCGCCGCCGGCCCGCCGCCCCCCAGCTCCATCGCCCGCCGCCGCCGCCGCCGCCTCACGTCCGGGAGCCGCCCCTGGCGCCCGCCGGCTGCGCCAATCACCGCCCTCCTCGTCCTCCGCCCCCTCGGAGCCAGAGAGCCAACCAGGATGCGAGGCTTGCCCTCGCCGGCCAGTGGGAAGGTGGCAGAGTAAAGAGGCGGGTCACGATGGCTATGCCGGCCAACGAGAGGAAAGGGGAAGGGCGCAAGAGAGCCAATCAGGGAGTGGAGGAAAGGCTCCTCCCCCTCCCGCCGCCATGGCCGTCCCGTCACCACAGCCCCGGCCGCCATGGCCGTGCCGCCCGCCCCGCCCCCCCCCAGCTCTGCCGGCAGCCCGGCGCTCGGCGGGGGCCGGGGACGCCGCACCAAGGGGAGAAAAAGGAAACGTTCGTTTATTGAACGCCGAAATGAGCGAGGAGAGGGTACGGGGGGCGGGGGGGGGGCTGAGCCCCCCTGCAGGGAGAAGAGAGGGTCGGCAGGAGGGGACTGGTGGGGAGAAGCGATGGAGCTCGGGCAGGGCCTGCGCTTAAGATCCGTTGGGAACCGTGTCTTCTTCCATTTCTTCTTCAGCGTCCTCCGATGGGCCTGAAAGGACACGTCAAGAGTTTTAGGGGCGGTTACAGCAAAACGTCATGTTTTCTTTCCCACACAGAAAGCATTCATCTTCACCCCTCTGAAGAGCGGCAGTAGTAACATGAACTCTTAAAAAACACTACAGAAAGAAAAATCTGCCTAGCGCTAACGTACAGAAAACGGGCAATACTGCCAGCCTGCAGTTAAGATTTGTCCATGCAGAGACCTCTCGGAGACGCACTCCTATACCCCCCCGGAGGCACTAACACCCAGAACAACAGAGGCCAGATATACTTTGTAATTAATCTCTCTTTTTTTTTTTTAAGATAACTGGCATGAACTGTTCAGGAGTTAGCCAATACAGTGAAGCACTTGGGGCTGACGTTTGGTACCTTGCTCTCAAGGGAGTCCAGGTAACAGCCCTGAACTGCACGCTAGAGGCCAGGCAGATAATACTCCAGTCACAGAGCCTTACGGATATGGTCCACAGTCATTCTGACGATAAAGTTACACTCGTTATAAACAGTTTTTTCAACTCCCTAACTCTTTGGTCCTTCCAACATAACTCCCTGAGATCGCATAAAACATCAGGAAGCAATGAAGAGAGGTAGATTCTATCTGGGAAATGAACATAATGTAAGTATAGAGTGACCTGATTTTCGTTCTCTGCCAGGAATCTGACCAGCCTGTAGTAAGCCTTTCAGTCGCTCCACTTCAGCCAAAGTCGTGGCATTTGCTATAGCAGTCTAAAAAACAGACAAAAGAACACAATGAATCTTCACATACAGTATGTCAGTCTGTTTAGAATGAACGTAAGAACAAGATTTTTTCCAGTCAAGTGACGCTAAGCTTCTATAGAAAGTTCTACAAAATTCTAGTTCTAGAAAATTCTACAAAGGACAAAGCACAATCTTACTCCCCCCCCCGCCCTCCCTTATTAAACAAGCTGCTGTATCCTGGGAAAATTCTTAAGCTAAGACCAATGTTACATTTAAACTCTCAAAAAACAGATATGTCATAACTGAAGAAAAATGACAGAAAAAGCACCTAAACCAAAGTTAGGACACACCGCTCTATTCGTCTGAACAGAGTCAGTGGTAGCCAGGAGGAAGCAAACATTTGTTCAGTTTGGATCCATGACCGTTTTTCTCCTCCAGTTTTGCCTGCACGTGCTGTCCTGACATATTTACCTTAATTGCCTCAACGTCCCCTGGGGAAGGCCCAGCTTTCTTTTTGTCAGTTGGCAGACCAGCACCTGGATTGAAGCTTCAAAGGAAAAATAAAGGCCCATTACACCCTTTGAAGAGTATGTGCTTCTCTAACTTCCAAACTAGGTTTGGAAGCATTTCATTCAATCAAGTGTAGTATCTTATCTTTGTTAACAAACTGATACAGTGAAGAATTACCTCCTTCAGAAACACCAGCAACTTGTCCTTGCTGTCCCATTTCCCGCCCCCCCTTTCATCTGCTCATAAAGAGAGGCAGACCTTAACTTTATAAATTAAGCCATTGACAAAAGCTGTTCGATTTGGATGTTGTTGAACACTCAGGTGGTCTGTTGCCACTACAAAAGCAGGGTGGATAAATACAGAGTAACTGAAATAGGGTTTCCTGTTCTTGTATATCTAGTATGATATTACAACAGCCTATATTAAGATTACATCCAGTCCAGTGTAGGCTTTAACACTCAAAAGAAAAAGGTTAGCTGCTGCTGCTTTAAGGAAAAAAAAAAAAAAAAAAAAAAAAGAAAAATCTGTAGTCTGTGAAAATGGATGTAATCAACTGGAAAGAATTTCCTGAAGTGCTGACCCAGCATCAGAGTACTGCAACCTCTTCTGCAGCTCTAGAAAGATTTTCTTCATATCTGTTTATTGAGCTATTTAGTTCAATCACCTACTTGTTCTAAAAACTATCACAGACCTGAACTCCTTTCCACTCATAAACTAGAGCTAGAGTCCATCTGTTACAGTTTTAAATGCTAAATACCTTCAAGGGGTTTTTTTATTTAACCATGAATTTGGAAATGCTGTTGCTATACATGATCCGAATTCTGATTTCCAAACGGGTTGATGAAAGATTAAACAAAACATATGACGTACCACTTAAGAATTAAACTAAATAAACATATATTTGTAATAGCTTAACTAAAGATTTTCATCTGCATTTATCCTCCTAACTACATCAGATTTTACAGTTTGTATGTCCTGGCAAAACAAAAAATTTTAGTTACCAATCATCTAGGGGGAAAAAAACTCCACAACCAACCCAAAATATACAATGGCCACCTCTCTACAGTTATATAACAAAAAAGAAAAAGTCAAATTAAGGTTTCCTGCTTGCTGACTTAAATCAATCCACCCTGACCAAATATCTCTTTCAAAAATATTTCTAAGATGTATTCACCACCATCCAAAAATCGGGATGCTTGGACAAGGTACTTCTGGCTACCAAAGCTTTTAAGGCGTCCTGCCAGTAGCTGATATTTCAGTTTGCTGCCTAATACCGCACACAAAGAAAGTGGTGTTTCTGAAGGAGAATGCCAGTGTAAATTTGTTTTTTTTTTTATCTTACGTTTTTGATCTCCTGGCAATATCCTTTGCAAGCTGTGCACCCCGTTTGCCCTTGAACATTTTCTCTGCCTCCTGTCGCTCCTACAGCGATACCACACACACAAAGTTAATTTAAGAACATTGCATTTTGCAAAGCTTCTGTCTTTGCAAAGAAAGATGCTTTGGCTCATCTTCATCAGTGAACATTGGTATGTGGAGACCAGATGTAAGAACAAGCACATAAACATTGCCCAAAGGCTCAGACTCAAGACGTATCAACCTAGTGCTCTTAAAGTAAGAACTCTTTCCCACACTCATCTTCACTGAAAGCAGAGGGCTCTGTTGCGATTGCTCATTCCTTTCTCTAGAGGTCTGTCTTTCTACCAACACCAGAGGGCCAGAAAAAAATCAGACTAAACAAGCAAAGGTAGTAAAACTTAATTAAATGTAATTAAACAGACTATATCCTTAACAGAATGAAACCATGAAAGAAAACAAACAGCGTGTTTTAGAGCCACTTATGATATATAGTTTCAATAAAATTCACAACTACAGCAAAAAGCTCACTGTTACCACTGAATTTTCAAGAATGTAACAAGAAAAAAAAAAAAGGTATTCATCTTGTGCTGAATCAAAAGAAAGTAGACTTACTTTGAGTTTCACTTTTTGAAAATCCAGCACTCTGACCTGGGGAACTTTGTGGATTACATACAATCTGTAATGCTTCTTATTTGTTACAGGATTCCTTAAAATGCTACAAAGTAAATAAAGGTTATAAAGAGGTTCTGTGCACTTGAAGTATATTTTAAAAATGCATTCCTGTACCTCCTGCTATAACAGAAACACCATTAAATAAGCCTAGTGACAGTGTTCTTTCGTATTTTGAAAATTATAGTAAAAACTTGCACTTTATTTTATCAGTTAAGTAGATTTTACTGAAGAAGAACATAAAGAACAACCTCAAAATATTTAAAAAAAAACCCCAAATAACTAAACCATCACATTTCCTACCTGGACACTGATCAACTGAAAAATCACAGGACAAATTGCTTTTCTTTTTTTGTCCCTCACATGGAATGTAACATTACTGAAAAGTCATTGTTTACATGTATTTTAAAGTATTTTGTAACAACAGTTTAAACCTTTGGGTTTTAGGTTTTTAAAGCTTAAGGTTACTTCAATGTTTGCGTATTGGTTTATAGAGATTTTACATCTCATTGGTCTGTCTGTCAGTAATATAAAGCCTCACCCCTTAAATACCAGGTATTTCTGAGGTGTAGTGGAAACATTGTTTATCGATTCAATTTTTAGACATAAAGAATCTGTCACAGCTGATAAAAAGGAGAGCATTCCAGATCAAAGCAAAGAGCCAGGCCAGCAGAGAAAGAGTAGCTTTTCTCTTCACAATTACATACCTCAGGTAAGTCAATGATTTAATAGTTGATAACGGATCCAGTTCACCCTACATAATGGGAACACAGTAAGAGATCCTAAGTCCATTTAGTGAAAATCAAACATTTGAAAACAAAGTTCTTGAACTCGTATCTATTTTAGAGACCGATTAGAATTACTAATTGGTACTAATTAGAATTACTGCAATTAGTTTAACAGGAAACCTACTAAGACTTTGTGACTGCTGTTCCACTGCATGCTGCAAATAATGTTCATTAAAATACGTACACCATTAACTACTACCTAAACCATATGATAATACTCTAAAGAAAAAGAACGAACTATTACCAAAAGCATATGACACTACTCTCAGGAAAAAGGTTAATTAGAAAGATGACAAACACAAAATTTAAGCTTGTTTAGATTTATCCTGCATTGATAGCTTACCAATTCAGCAATGTTGTTGTTGGTAAGAATGAGCTCCGTCAGGCTGGGCAGAGCCTGTTCAAGGCTTTCACCAATCCGACTAAAGAACAACAAAAACCAAACGTTTAACTTAGGCCAGAAATTACCAACGGTGAAAAGACATGCAGAAATACGGTAACATAGAGGATCCCCCTGTAAAACAACCCAGTCTGACACTGTCAAAAGTTTGGGTTAGCATCCATTACAATACTTTTCCTAATAAAGCTGGCAATAAATGCCAGCCATCACTGTAAGAGTATTAGATGCAATACAAGATTTATGTTCATTCACTTGCAGATATCCGTGTTTTCTTGTCTTTATGGGAATGATTACTGAAATCCAAAGTTCTGGCCAAATTCCAAACTTTGCATCTCATTGTCCTGTCTGAAAAACAAAGGCTGACTTTTGTGCCAAACAAGGCAGGAAACTCAAAGAGGACCTATACAGTGCTCAGTGCTGATTTCTTTTTTTTTTTTTTTTCCATAAATCAAACACTTCTACACCTACCCAGCACTGAAAGATGCACGCACACTTCTCTCCCAAGAGCATTTTCCTCCATGCAAGGGTCCCATCTAGCCAAAATACAACTGCTTACCAAATCCTATTGTTATTCATCAGAAGAGTTTTCAGCCTTCTCAATAGAGGGAATCCATCCAGTTTACGGATCTCATTGTCAGAGAAATCAATTGCATCAAATTGGTCCAGAGTGGCACCCAAGTTCTCAATAACAGGGATCTTATAGCCTGGGGAGAGAGTGCAAGACAGGAATTAGATGGTGCCTACAGGAGAGCAGCACAAAGCAAGAGACAGAGTGCGTAGGAGGACTATCTGGATGGACTGAGAATGCAGATAGCCTCACTCAAAACACCTCCAGAACGACTCTGCTCCACGTCGCTCACAGGCCAAACTCTCCCCCTCAAAGCCAACCGCCCCCTCAGCGTTTTCAAAGCATCCCTCTTTTCCTCTCTCAGCAAACCCCCCAGGTCCCTCTCTGTATGTGTCCCCCTCAGCCCAAACCCGCCTTTCTGGAACATCCCTTGTGTGCCCCACCCCACCAGTGCAGGTTCCTCCTACATCTCCCCCAAATTCCCCTTCCACCACCACCCCATTCCCCTGCCACTGGAGCCTCTTTAACAACCCCCAAGCCCCCCGGCCATTGCAGGTCCCTCCAGCAACCTCCCCCCGACTTCCCCCGTCCTGGGGCAGCCCCTCCTCCCGTTGCAAGCCCCGGGTCCCATCACGGGCCCCACGGGCCTCAGTCTCCCCGCAGGCCCCTTCCCGGCACAGGCCGCACCGCCTCCCCCCGCTCCCCCGCCAAAGCCCCGCCGAGCCCGCGCACCGCGCAGGTCGAGCTCGCGGTCGCGGACGGCGTTGGTGTACTGCGCCGCCTGCTCGATCAACTCCGCCGTCAGCTTCACCATCCCGCCGGGCTCCGCCGGGCCCCGCCGCGCCGTCCGCTCCGCTCCGCACCGCTCCGCACCGCCACCAGGCCGCGCCGCGCCGCGCCAGGCCAATTCGCCGAGCACCGAGCCGCGCCAGGCCGATCAGCCGAGCGCCGAGGCAGCGAGAGGCAGGCACCGCCCCGCGGCCCGCCCTCTCCTCCCCGCCTCCTCCCCGGGCTGAGGGGAGCGGGGCGGCAGCGGCGGCCTCCCCCCGCCGCGGGCCGGACAGCCTCGGCTCCTTCACCTGCACCACCTCCCCCGGCAGCCCGGTGCCGGCAGGTCCAGGCCGTGCCCGGTCAGAGGGTCCCGAGGGCGCTGCGCCCTGACGGCGAGCAGGGGCAGTCCTGCAGCTCCCCGCCCCAGCCAGGCCGTTCTCCTCCGTCCTCGGTCCCCTCCTCAATCTCACCCCCTTCGAGCTCTTTTCACGGTAATTTTCCGTGCAGTTGAAACCTCACGGCTGCAGGGAGGGCCGGGGCCGGGGCCGGGGCCGGGGCCGTGCAGCTCTCCTCCGGCAATGGCAGCGGCAGCGCTGCGGCAGCTCGTCGGCAGAGGGACCCGGTGTCCTGCGAACGCCTCTGCCCTTAGCAAAACCGGCCCGGGGGTGCCTTCCCGGCACCCCAGTCCCCCAGAGCCGACTGGTCTGACTGCAGCAGTACCGGGGAGGAGGGCGGCCATCCCTCCTGGGAGTCTGCTGGCTGCACAACCTCTCCTTGCTGAGGTGAGGTTCCTCCACGCTCCCTAGCCCCTGCCCTGGGGAGATGCGCTGCCCTTGGCCACCCCAGGCCTCCCTGCAGCCCACAGCCGGGCAGGGGCCGGCACCCAGCCCTCTGCCTGAGCACATCGACCAACAAACTAAGCAGGGGCTTGGCTTTGCTATCACTAGTACCCTAAAGCAGCACAAAGATGTTGCCAGAGGTTCCCTCTCAGCCGAGCGCAGGCTAAGTCTGGAGAAATCCAGGCAGAGCAGGCTGGGAATCTGCTTCACGCAGATGACTGGCAGCAAGCAAGCTGCTTTCCTTTGGACAGAGTTGGCTGTTGTGCGCTTAGCCGGTGGGACTGTGCTTGTTCAAACACATGCTGCTCCCTTCCTGCTATGCAGCCAGAACGGCTTCCCACAACAATTACAGCTCTTGGTGCTTTCTCTCCTCCATCCAAGCAGCAGCTCAGCCTTTGCTCCTGGACACAGGGTTGCCCATAAACACCTTCCCCCTGCAGCATTTGAGACAGTTGCTCTGGCACTCCATGTGCGTTCCTGGTCTCAGAGAAGCCATCATGGGCTGGGAACACGGCACACGCTGCGGCGTGATATTCACCGTTTGCCTGCAAGATAAAATGCGCTTTCAAGTGTCACTACATCCCCTCTTAACCGCTTTAGGAATTAGGAGAACAGCAAGGAAGAGCCGGGGGTAGCACTGGGGGAGCTGAGATGGCTCAGACTGCTGTGTCTCGCCAGGCACCTCCACTTCAACGTAAAGCGGGTCGCTAGGTCCAAGGCTGACGTGCTGCCTGGCATCAGTGCTGGGCTGCTGCGGCCGAGGTGCTTGGCCCCACTGACAGGGCTCAGCTGGCAGCAGGAGGGCTTTTTAGGGGGTGGAACGACAGTGCGGATGATGTGGACTGAAGGTGGCATGCAAAGGGAAGCAGTTTACCACCCCCAGGTCCCAAATCCTGCTGAATGTTACCAAGCACCGCTTCTGCGGCCCTGGAGAAATACTTCCCCAGCCCTCAAGGCCCCCTGAGCAAGATGAGGCAGAATAATTTCTGGATCCACTGCTATCGAGGGAAGGATTTTTTCGTGAGCTGTGACATTTCTGTGAACCCAGAGGATGTGATAATAAGTTAAATGCTGCAGCCACGTTTGGCACTGCACAGTGATGGCTCATGCTTTTCTTTTGGGAGCATCTAGCAGCATCACCCTGAGAGTGACGCCTGGCTCATTCCCCAAGACCACAGCGTCAGAGCTGGCTCTGTTCTGGCTGGAGATCCCTGCGGAGGTGTCAGCTGGGGTCAAGCAGCTCCTGTGCTCCCTACTTAAAAAAACACCCTCACCAAAGCTGTATATGAAAGCACGTAGCCAGGTTTTTTTATAACATCTGCATTTGTTTAAAAGCAGTTAGGAGAGAGCAAGAAAAAGAGAGCGCACTGTCATAAGCAAAAATGAAGAATTAGCAGCACTGCTGTACGTGACTCAGAAATCATGCGGTGGTAAAGACAACACAGTCTTTAGTCATCTCAGGCATTCATTAAAAGGAGACCCTCTTCAGCCTCCTGGAAAGCAGGTCCTATCTCTGACAAGGCCAAATAAAACATGGACCTTTCTCCCTTAGCACAACACAGCTGTATGCCTCAGCTCTACAGCCGTAATAGAATTGTAATTGAGAGCAGACAGATTCTTGGTCTCAGATGCTGTACACGAGCTCTTAAAAGCCCTTTCTTTGTAATGGAAAGTCAAAGCAATGATTTTTAAGATGTGTGTTCCCCACCTGCCAACTACGAAATGGCAGACGGCCGTGGATGCAACCTCACAGCCAAACAGAAAACGAGGAGTCAGGCTGCTCTAAGAAGATTTTCCAGAAAACAGCTATTATAGATTTGGCTTTGGTGCCAAGAGACAATAGAGAAATGGGCTTTAATAAATTGCCTAAATATGCATTTATCTTGAAGACACAGCCACTTTGATCCTCTGAATGTACCAGTGTCAGAGAGACTTTAATAGCTCCAAGCAAGCATTGCAATAGCTGGATAAATTATCTGAATTTTATTACTTTCCAAGAATGATTTCTGAAGGAGTTAGTGCCCTGGGAAACGCTGGAAGCTGATGTTGTTGCATGAACTTGACATGTAGAATTTGTTTCTCTTTCCCTGGCAGGCTGGAGGACAGCAAAAAGCAGGATAAAGCTGGGACTGCTGGGGATTGGTCATCTTAAATTACATTGCTTCACCCAGTGTGTATTTTAAGTTATGCTAAGGATGTAAGGGTAAACATCTTTCCTTTTTTTTTTAGCATTTCAGTACATCTAAATATACCAGTGAGCAGTATTTAGAGGCAGGCCACTGTAAGCCAGAGAACTGAAAGGGAGAGCTGACGCAGTACTCCTTATTCACAGCTCCCTGTTTTTGACTGTGTGACACAGCAACAGAAATGAAAGTTTGTTATTTTACAACTGAAGGGGCAGAAGCCAGGAGGATTTCACCCCACCCAGTTCTGACCTTTGGTTTGGCCCGAGACCGAAAGGGGAATCCTGGAGCAACAGAACGAATCACTGTATGTGATAAATCATCTGATTAATTCACATTTATCATCTGATAAATGTGAAGACCTGTAAGACACAGAAGCCCACAGCAGCACAGCTCTGAGAAAGCATCTTCCCTCATGGGAGGCCTCTGTTCTTTTCTTTTTTTCACACTTAAAAAGCTCAGTTCCTGATATCCAGGCACTACCCTGGGCACCTGGCCCATGGTTAAACATTGCAAAACCAATGTGACAAACAAAAGGTTCCACAGCTCCCTCTGCTCCCCAATGCACCAGCTGCTCCTCTCCTTCCCCAGCCAGCAGAAATGGGAAGGTGGACATGTGATTCCCAGCTGCTGTGAACTGCGGTGGGGCACTGGGGACTGCAGGATGCTCCTTGTACGGGTGGGAAAGGGGAGCAATCCCTCCTGCCAGCTCATCTGGGATCCCCCACAACCAGAGAATACACCCAGCCATGCCCAAGCGCAGCCCCAAACCCCAGCCAGATGGCCCTGGGTGCACCAGAGATGCCAGCCCAGCCTGGCATGGGGCAGGTATTCAGGATATGAGTTTCCTCTGAACCTAAAAGACCTTTATGAGAACAAAGTGAGGTTTTTGCAGATGCAGTTCATATGTTCCTGAGCCGTTTCTCCCGCAGGTGCTCTGGCCAGGACAGCTGCTTTGTCCAGCAAAATCATGATGTGTGGTGCATCGCTGCCTTGCCCTGCCTCTGGTCAGGATGGTGGCTGCATGAATTTGGAAAAAGCACAGATTCATTTGTCTGGGGAGATCAATAGTTTATTAACTTAAAGGTCAGTTCACCAAAGCTCCATCTTTCCTTGGGTTTGGTCCAGGCAGGTGAGGACCGGTGACAGTGTGGCTCTCCCCTCTTCACCTGGCTGAGGTAAGCTCTAGCGGGCAAGCCCAGGCAGGGCGCGTGTCGTTGCAACTGAAACCAAGCAGGGATTATCCCAGCTCCGTGAGGAACTGGTGACAATTCGTACTGTGAATTTCATTGGCAAAAGGTTTAACTCATTAAAACTATTAACAATGAAAATCAGAACATGCAGTGTAGGAAAGAGTGTTTACATAAGTCTGGTGCAAAGAGCAGCTCTGCAAGGTCAGAGAGGAGTAAAGGAGAAGGATGTAAGACACAAAAAGATTCCCCACTCCCATATAAAAAATAGTCTACAGAGAAAAAACAAGGATTGTATAAGTTATTTTTTTAAAATCTGTAAAACAACATAGCCAGGGATATTTTAAACACAATTATATAAACACCACGTGACTTACTATTAAGAGAGAGCATGAAAAGGTTTGTTTCGGGGAAGGGTTTTGTAGAATCAAGAGTTTCCTGGCCGGATCCCTGGAACGTCTTTTTTGGAAACAGATGCCCAAGAAAAATCACTGCCGTGAACAGGAAGATTTTGTGTGAGAGAGAGGGGTATACCCAGTGAAACAGGGGAAGGATCATAACGCAAAATGCTGGAAGAGATTAATTGGGACACCATCTCGTTTAGAGGAAGGATCTAGCTCATTCCAGAACTGAATTAATCAGCAACATACTAGCAGTTCCAGGAGGGAAATACATTTCATGGTAAGGCTGTGACCCCACAGGCTGGTCCGTGCGGACAAACACCCGAGCCCCTAGGACTCCCTTGTAGACACACAGGTTTTGCCTGCCTGCATTTACCTGCAGGGCAAAGCCCTGCTGGACTCGCTGGGCTTACATGCCTGCAGAGCCACGTGGATCAGCTCTCGCTTTGGTCCTCAAATCTCCAGTTATTGCCACAGCCAGAGTGAAACAGCTACCGACCGAATCTGAACAGGAGTGCCAGAGCAGGCTTTAGGGCACTGCTCCAGGAACCACCTAATTCATCGTTTACATATGTACAGAGCACAGCGCCGGCCGTTTGCAATGCAGGTTTATATCAGCCGTCACCTAGCAGAAAAGGGTACCAAAAATTGAGCCAGAAACAGCTCTTTCTTCGCAGATGTGTGAAGTCCTGCATCCTTTGCAGCGAGGGCTCCCGCCAGCCGCTCAGAGCAGGCAGATCAGTAGGATTTCTGCAAAGAACCAAGCATGTGTACATGGATCATGCATCGGTCCCTGCTCACGAGGAGTGTTTGAGAGTATTAATATCACCGCTTGTCCGCTGCCTTTCAGGACTTGATCATTCAGGGTACGATCCAATCTCTGCTTAACATATTGCTATAGAAACCTGCTGACAGTGATATTAAAGCTATCAAACTTACGAGCAAATGCTTGACAGCACCATGTAAACTCTCCCAAAGCTGAAAAAATAAACTTTTGTCCTAAACATTTGGCAAAACTGGGCTGGCAGTTGGTGGAAGTCCTGGATGGATGCAGCTGCTGAACTTTACCCGGCCATAAGACACGTCTGACAGCAGAACTGTACAAACAGCTTCTTTTCACAGAGCTTGTTTGATTTCACCATCTCACAGAAAGTCTTGTCAGCTGGGAGGCCGAGGCGAGGAACAAGAGAAAATGAGAGCAGATTAACATTTTAAATAAACAAACATTGCACGTAACAGGCGGTGCAATTCGTTCCAGTGTTGGAGGAGAGAGAATTGAAAAGGAGTCGCTTTTTAAGGGCATCTTTCACATGGTTTTAAAGTAGGAATAAAGCAGCTTTGCAGTGAGTGGGAGAATTAGCCCCAAGACTAAACTATAACAAAATACAAATGCTTGGATGCATTTGAGCAACAGGCAGATATCCAGCAGCTCTGCCAGGTAACCTGCCTGCCCACCACAGCCGGAGCCCAGCTCACTGTAGCCATGCCTCAGCAAGCCCAGGAGCTGCTTTCGGCTTTTCTGCTCTGAAGGGAATCCCCAAAAACCCTCATTTTTGCTACTGGGGAAGAACTACAGGCCAGCAATTCTGCCACAACTACTTACCATTGGTGCAGGTTTCATTTGTTACACAGGAGCCACCGAGGAGGCTGAAACCTTCTTTACACTTGAGGCAGTTTCCACTGGAGCCCTCACAGGCTGAGCAGTGGTCATCGCACCTGGGGACAGAGACCCTGCCGCGGTCTGAACCAGCACCGACACCCTGACCCCAGCCATCTAAAATGGTCTGTCAGCCAGAAAACATATCTGCTGGCACTGTGACATCCAGACTGAACTCGAGGATGTGGAAAATGGTGAATCTGAAGCTTTAAAAGTTATGGAAGCCCTGGGGAAAATGGGCTCGGTGGTGCCAGCTCGATGCCCAGTGACAGCTAGTGACATCCCAAAAGCGCTCACCTGCTGGGAAGGCTCAGCAGGACACGCACCTGTCCTCCCAGCAATCCCAGTTAGAAAAAGGTTTGTGAGGGGATGCTGTGCTGCTCCCATCTGTTTGCTCAGGCAAAAGAGCCCAGTAGCTCTGCGTCCTGCCTGGGGACAGTGGCCTGTGGAGACCGTACCCAAAATCCCTGGGAAGGAATGCTGGTCCCTTGTTCCTCGCTGCTGGAGAGCCAACGCAGGTGAGTGAAACCTTGGGCAGGCAGGGACTGTGTTGTGCATTCCCAAGTCACCTTTAATCCTTCCCTTTCATGTTCGCTTTAACGAGGCTGAATCCACTCCCACTCCCCACTTAAAGCGCAGAGTGCCTGAGAGTGGGAGCAAATTGCTGCCTCCCGGCAACTCCCCATCTCCTGCACGCAGCCCCCATGCTGGGCCAAGGAGCAGGCGAACGCTCCTCCAACATGGCCAAGGGGCGAACAGAGCAGGTTTGATTGAAAGCTAGAATATTTTCCTAAACATTACTGTTCCTCCCACACCTCCTCCAAAGGGCCTGGGGCTGGGGCTGAGCCCCTTCCACTGTAGCCCTAAGACATCTTGGCTGGCTGGCTCTGGCGGGGGAGCGTGCAGCTTTGCTGCTCTTAAATCTATAGGGCAGGGGTGTGTGAGGTCCAGCCCCATGGCTGCCCTGGCTCCCTCATCCCTATTTTAATTTCCCTGGTAAACAGCTCCAGCTGTGAGCTGTTTTCAGCATATTTTTTTTTTTTTTTATCATCCCTGCCAGTGCTCCCCATCGGTCCCGGCTTTGCTCCGGTCACAATCGGGGAGGCAACGTACCTCTTGCAGACTTTGTTGGGCAGCCCGTGGCTGTCGGCGGGGTAGAAGCCCTCACGGCAGGCGGGGACACAGCGCCAGTGGGGTGCAGAGGCCTCGGGGGCGCAGGGTGCACAGTCCTCCTTGCCCGGCCCTGCGGGGACAGGGGAGAGGGTAGATGACGTGGGTGGTTTTGGAGACAGGGGCCATGTCGCACCAGTGTGGCCGCAGCCCCGCATGAGATGGGGGGCACCGGCTCGGCTCTGCCCAGGAGTAAACAAGCTGCTTGTTGTGCCACCAGGGTCCTGTGCAGTTGCTTGGCTCCTACACCAAAAAACCCAGCTCCCATCCCAAAAAACCCAGCCACGACCCAGTGTCCTGCCCCTCTGCAGAGCCAAGAGCTGGCCGTAGGGGCTCGGCAGGGGACAGCACATCAAAATCCCCTCTGGGGCACCAGCCACTGCTCCCAAGCATGCACAGGTTTAGCTTTCCCATCCTACGCAGAGTAAAATGTGGAAAAAGAGATGCTAAATTGGGCTGCGGAGTAGCTGGAGGAGGGAAGGGCTCAGGAGAGGAGCTGGGAAGGCAGAGGGCCCCACTCTGACGCCGGCGCATTGCAGCTGGACAGCAAACCTCAGTGATGGAGGTAGTATTATTAGAGGCCTTCCACGCACCAGGCTTGAGAAATGGTTATGCAGGAAAAGGAGACAAGAAAAGGCTTGAAAAATAATTGTGGTGAAGTACATTTACACTGACTGGAATAAGAATTAGAAGGGAAGTAATTTTCTTAAGGGATTAAGAGCCCATTCCCTTCCACGCTTGCCAACAAGATCAATAAATATTTTGGATTTAGTCTTAGGAAATTGCCCATGTATGATAGATGAGATTCACGCCACTGAACATGAATTGTCTAGAGATCATATTATCATCAGATCTATGACGATTTCGAGGGCAGACACAAACATTAACAATGGAAAATAATTGGACTTTCAAGAAGTGAAAAAGGCAGGATTTGAAGGGAACGCCAAGTGACTTCGGGCGGTGGGGGGAAGCCAGCAGCGGCCAGCCTGGCCCCGCAGGGCAGCTGGGATAACGCGCCTTGGCTGCCTGACATTTTTATACACTGCAAAGCCATCTTCCATCACTCCAAGAGGGTTTTACGGCCTCCCCTGCAACCTTATTAAGCTAAAACACCTGGCTTCAGAGGGATTGGGAAATAAAGAATGGCTCTAATAAAAATGTAAAAACTCCCTAAAAACCTTTCTAATATGAATATATTCCCGACACCTCGCAGGATGTGCTGGAGAGCTGGGATTGCTTCCCCTCTGGCACCTTGCCTTGGCTCGGGATGGGTACGGTGGGCATCGGCTCTTGATGCATGAGGGTTTTGGGGTTTTGCATGGGGATGCTGTGGGGTGAAGGACGTACCTGTGCCGGTGGGGCACGTCTCACACTGCCGGGGCTCCCGGCTGAGGTACATGGCGGGCTGGCACTCCGGCACACAGCTCTCTCCTGCCAGGCTGCCGGGAAAGCAGAGAGGACATTTGCACCTAAAACTACCGGCTCTGGGAACTCGACACAGCCTGTCCCCATCTCGACATCCCCCAGTGCTCTACAGCCTGCAGCGCAGGAGGTGTCAGAAAGCCAGCCAGTGCTTCAGAAGAAATTAAGTCCTGCCTGGACCAAAGGGATGGGACGGCTGCAGGTTCCTTAATTAAGTGTCCAGGAGGAAATAAATTATTTTTTCCCATGGGCAGCCAGCCAGGCTCTGCCAAAGACCTTTTGCACCAGGAGTCTCCCCAGAATAAAAGGAAATTGGTTCAGTGCTGTGGCTGGGCCGGTGCTGCTTCACAGGGACAATTTGAAGTCCCGGCTTAAAAGGATATTGGACAATAAAAAGCAAGTGCTGTGCAGATTATGTCTGACAAGTGCCTCCACTTTTGCTTTTCTGAGGGAGTAGATAATCTTTTGGCAGCAGCAATTTCTTTGTCTGAGAGAGAGCCCCGCTGCTACACCGTGGCTCTGGCTCACTTACAGCCCCTGAATGATACAAACTGCTACAGGATCATACTTCCACAGGCACTTTGGGATAGAAAAGAGCTTCTCCCCTGTGCTGACGCTGCTCGTTGGCACAGCCAGGCTCTGCATCCCACAGGAGCCACAGGGCCAGCAGCAAGGGCACCTGGTGCTCCTCACGGGGTCAGGGCTGCTCTGCCTGCACCCACATTGCTGGAAAACCACTATCCTATACTAGACCCACTCAACAGGTACATCGGATAAAATTTTCCTGTGTGGATGAAGCTGAAGGAAAAGTTTCTGCACTTGCAGGGAGCATTTTCAGCCTGCCTGGAGCAGCCTAGCCCGGTACTGGCTCTGCCGGGTGAGCAAAACCAAGCACCCAGTTTGGCTGGGACGTCTCTGACAGAGCCACCTGAGACTTGGGAGGAAATGTGCGCTTTGCAATGTGCAGTGTAAACGTTTTCATTGCTTTTTTCCCCACATTTGAGATGCTGTGATGCCGGGAGCTGCTCTGGTCGCAGGCCACCAAATTTGGATGAGCACTGCTGAGCCCACAGCACAGTACTTACCCTGGCAAGAGCTGGAGAAAAGCAAATTAAATTTCAGTCGTGCTTTTCAGCTAAGAAAGGGACACGAATCACCACCTTTAAATTCCCAGACCTCCGGCACTCTGCGCCACAGCTGTCATACCATGGAAGCAGGATCTCAGGTCTTTAACTAATTGACTTTCTAATTTCCCATTGGTTTTCCCAAATTTAAACCATAGGTACCAATGCTGCAGGTATAAACTCCTCCCATGCTGGTGTTTTACCTGAATCCATCTTTGCATGCAGTACATTTGTCTGCTTCACCGACACATTTTTTACAGCTTTGATGACATTTCAGACAGCGTTTCTGACCTTTCAAAAAACAAAGTGAGGCAGGGAGAATAAAATCTGGACAGTGATTTGCAAGCGGCAGTCAGAGCTGCAAAGCCCCGCTGCACCCCAGCGCCAGCTCCCCGGGGCAGAGAAGCACGTCCTCCACCCCTATGAGTCCCTGCTATTGCAGATGACCTTATCTGTCATTGCTTGCTAAGAAGAAATATGCTTTGCAGGCAGCTAGGATCATTAATTACAGACTTCTAATTAAGAGCTGAGTTGAGCGCCTCAGCTTTGCACCACCCTCTGAACACCGAGAGGTTTTCCTCCTCCCTTCACTGTGCAAAGCAGGTTGAGGGGGGAAATTCAAAGCCAATACTCAAAAATCAAGGTGTTTTCTCCACCCATAGCACTTAAAATAGAAGCAACCTCTGCATATCCTCATGCTACCGCTTGCAAGTGATAAGCATCCTTACGTTCCTCGGCGTAAAACCCAGGTGGACACAGCACCACACAGGTGCTCATCTCCTGGTGATGGTAGAGGCTCCGCTTGCATGCTGTGCACTGGGTAGGTCCCCTCCCGACGCAACGCTCGCAGCCCTTGTAGCACCGGCGGCACCTCCGGGCACCTTTGTCGCCGAAAAACCCCGCAGGGCATGAGCTCACGCACATCCTGAGGAAGGAACCGAGAGCACCCAGGCTTTGGTGCCAACAGCCAGCCACCTCCCAGCAGTCAGGCACCCGCTGCTGTCCCCTTGCCTGCAGCATTCGGGTTGTCCCCTAGCCTTGGTGGCATTTACTTCTTATTCTTAAGATTTAGGGTGTCTTGAACGTCGTGGCTCTGTAATAAAGAGCCAGGGACTCTCTTGGCCAGCAACCCTGACTATGGGTAAACTTTCCCTGTGCCAGCCCAAGAGATTGAGGAGTGGAAACCCCAACTCCAGAAGTGATTTGGCACCTCAGCTAGCTGTCCCTTGGGCATGGGTGACCCCAGCCAGTGAAACCAATGCTTCTTCCCCAGCATGATTATATGGCCAAGGTCCATCAGGGCTCTCCAGTCCGTGTCCCCCACCTCACCATACCCTAGTCCAGGGGAGGGATCCCCACACCTCCTCCTCCCTCCATTTTATCTTTCATACGCTTCTTTCTCTGTGCAAACATCTATCACCCATGCTGCAGTGCGAGCCTTGGGGAAAAGTGCTGCCACCGCCCGGGGACCCTGCGGGGACACCCCACCACCCCTCACCTGCCGGTTTTCATGCTGCCCAGGCTGTAGTGGATGCAGTTCAAGCACTGGTCAGCGTTAGGGCCATCGCAGCCCTGGTCGCCGCACTCAGGGTGGCACAGACCTGGGAAGGGAGAGACCAGCTCAGCGAGGGGAGAGGCTGAGCATCCCCCAGACCCCGCTGCCAGGGTGCTCTGAGCGCACCCTCCCTGGACCAATGGATGCGGGGAAGGGGCTGGCGACCCTCCGCCTATCTTATCCTATATCTATTATCTTATAGATCTTATATATCTTATCTATCCTATGGAGCGGCATGGCTCTGGGTTCTTGGGTCTCCTCCAGCTCATCCTCCCCAGTGCGAATCTTACCTGGCCATCCTCCGGCTGAACACCCTGGTGCAGGAGCGGCTTTGAAAGAGGAGCCAGACCCACTCCTCGGGGACCGTCAGGGACGCCAGCCCGTGCCCGCACTGGGGCGGAAGATGGGCAGAGGAGCTTTTTTTACTCCTCAGACGGCTGCACCACCAATTTGTGGTGGGAGTGTTGGGATGGGGCGTTTTGCTACCTTCTAATTTCACCATCCTACTGCCCCGTGCCGGCCACAGGCACTGCTCCTCCCAGCCCGCCTTGGCCCCGGGCAGGATCAGGCCTTGTGGTTCCCCCAGTTTATCTGGGTTTGCGTTTTCCCAGATACTTCGAGGGGGACAACACGGCAGCCTGGCTGACGCTTACCTGTGTACTCCTCCTCCTCCTCTGCCACCTCCACGTGGCTCTGCAGGAAGGCAGCTCTCGATGGCTCCATCTCTGATGCCGACACCTCCAGCATCCTCCCGCGGGACTGGGGGCTGCCCAGCGTGGTGTAGGGGTGCTCGGCCGTCCCATAGAAGAGGAGGCTCCATTCCTTCAGCTTCCCTGTGGGGCAGGCACAATGTCAGGATCCCGCTCCCCATGCTGCTCCTCCCCAGGGGACCTGGCTTTGGGGGAAGCAGGAGGATGATGGACCGGACCATCAGGGCTTCATCACTGGCTCGGCAATGCAGAAGCAAACAACAAACACCCAGAAATGTTCGTGAGCCTCTGAGCTCCCAGCCCGCATGAATGCAGCCATTTAAGGCACCTACAAGGGTTTTTTTTATTCTATAACTCGTCTGACGAACCACGGCATCACCATAGCCTTCATGCTCAACGTGCGGAGAGAACCATTAACTTTAAAAGCTCCATAATGGAGGATTATTTCTGTCTGATAAAAGCTGCCCAGCACATGCTGGATTATTTCTTGCTTCTGTTGTTCCAGCCACCCCCCTATCCTACATGTCAGAGGTCTGAGCTTGGTGTCCCCTGAAACACTGCGGGGGCCACTGGAGCCTGTGCTGCACCGGGGGGCTGGGGACCCCCCATGGCCTTACACCCGTGCTTGGGTCCTCCCCAACCCACACTGCTTTGGGGAGGGGGTCCAAAAAACACTGCTGCTTCTTTCCAGCACTGTTTTTCTTTCAATTCCCCATCAACACAAGTCACTTCACACCCGTGGCATGCTCAGCTTTAACTACTAATCTCTGCATTTCCAGGAAGGGCTTAAAATTTCCAACACCCAAATCTCTTGGCTCTCTGAAAGGGCTAAGAGGACCCACCTGCTGCAAGCGAGCAGCGCTGGTGTGGAGCCTGTGAAGGGGCAAGCTTGGGCAGCATCCACCAGGGAAGAGCTCAGCCATGTGCCTCCACCAAAAGAATTAAATTTGCTGTAAATCTAAAATGTCCTGCGTGAGGAAATCCTGGGTTGCATAGCACGGATGCTGGGGATGCAGCAGTGCCAGCGACAGGACACGCATAGTATGTAATTGGTATTAAATTAACCAATTTAATTGGTTTAATTTAATGGTCTTAAATTAACATTTAATACCTGTTTCTGCCGTGGGCTGGGAACATCGTCCCTCTTTTTCCTCCCACTTTGCCCTCTCTGCTTCAAACATGGTGCAGACCCTTTGCGGTGGGTGACTTAATGCACTCATTTTCATTTCATTTTGCAAAGCCAGGTAAAGCCCTGACACCTGTGGGGGGTTCAGGAACACCCACCGCAAACCGTAAATACAGGGGGAAAAGCAGCTCCGTGGGCGCTTCGCTGCTGCTCCCCAAGTTCAAAAGATTTTGGGTGATGGCAGCAAACAGAAACACTTTCTGCACAATGAACCCCCACGTGCGCCTCCCGCCAGAAAGTTGTGTGGGAGAGGTTTTTAATATACTCCTGGCTTTCTATCAGTGAGCGTGTGGATTTTAACACCCCCGCAACGCACGCTAGCCCCAGGCAGGGTGCTTCATGCCCCACTGCCACCAGCCGGCAAGGCGGCTGCCCCTTCCTGGCGGGGCTGGATCCCGCCAGCCCGGCTCCTTTGCCGGGAAGGGGTCAGGCAGCAGGCGGCCAAGCCGGGGAGGGGGGCATACGGTGGGGCTGGGGACATGCAGGGGGCCAGGCTGAGCCCAGCCACCCCCCGCCAGTGCAGTGGCAGCCCAGGGAGGATGTCCGTCCGTCTGCAGCCGGAGGGGCATCGTCCCCGTGTGCTGTTGCACAACCAACCCACGCGCCAGATGTCCCAGCAGCGAAGCAAAATAAACAAACAACAATTACAGCTCTTGGGTTTCCTCGTTTTGACTCATTATGGTTTAATTTTGGAAACCTGGCTCTCGGTTGCAACGAGTTTGCTGGTGGGAGAAAACCCGCTCCTGGCTCAGCCAGACCGGCAGCCTACTGCACTCAGGGCTGAGTTTTATTCCCATTTTTGAAAAATTTGGGCAATACAATTTTGCTGAAGACCGTAAAACTCACAGCTAAAGTTATGGCCAAGTGAAGCAGCCTGCAAAGAGCTTTGGGGGCGAGGGGGACCAGCAGGCACTGGGGACATGGGTGCTGGGGGACCCTTACCTTGCACTGCAGGGTTGCGCACTTGGGATGGTGTGTCATGGATCTCCAGGGTCCACTCCCCTGCTGCCCGCTCCCCCCAGCAGTGGACGGTCATGAACTCCCAGCCCTTGAACCCCTCGTTGGAGTGGTCAAACACCCTGCAACAGTAATGCCGTGTATCAAGAAGTGTGACTTTGAATGTCTTATTTAATCAGAAAAGGTAGATAGGTAATTAAGGACTTTAGGGATCCTTGCATGTACCCACCCTTGCGTGGAACCCTCCTGCAGCTGAGACCTGAGCATGCCCCCCACCTTCCCAAAAAACCCGAGCAAACTTGCAGCAACCCCCTAAACAAGGATGCTGCCCAGCCTAGGCACATGCTGGCTCCAGCTGCTCTTACCTCCTGGCAAGGAGCTGTGACCTGGTCCCCGCTGGAGAGACGAGGCTGATCTGGAGGTCACCTCGGCGCGGGTGCGAGATGCTAAGCCGCACTACAACGTGTTCCAAGTAGAGCACGTGCTGGTCGCGGTGCTCAGCGCAGGCGCTGCTGAGGGTGCTGGTGCGCAGCACATGGTCCGCACGGATGTACCTGCCAGGGATGGGCAAAGCATCATGCTGGGGACAACAGTGCTCCCCGGTTCCCAGCAGCATGGACACCCAGTTGTATTTGAATCCAGTCTCCTACTGTTTCATGGCAAAAATTATCTCATCCTCCATTGCAACACAGTGTCCTAGCATGGGAATTTGCTGAATTGCTTGATGGTAATGAGATGGGTTTGAACTGCCTCTAAGATCTATGCCTTATGGGCTGCAAGGGCGCTGCTTTATTATAATTATCAGCGCAACGTTCCTCTTTGGGTTGTAATTAGTGTCTCTATCAGATAAATAGTTTCATGAACACACTTGGCTCCAAATTCATTCCTGCTTTGCATACGCAAGTCTTTCCGAAGGAACTGCTTTTCTGATGAACAACTCAGCTTGCTCTACAGCCAGGCAGTGGTAAACCAGGAGGGTCCATTTGGTCAGATCCCTGATCCCACCCTTTAACATAGCAGGGACAGACCTACCAGGGATGAGATGTGAACCTAAGCTGGTTTGAAGCTGAAGCCAAATTCAAAGCGACCCCAGGCACTGGATATTTGGGAACCCTTGCAACAAAGCACCAGTTTTTGGTGTCTTCCATCAAGACAAGGTGTTCGGTGGAAGAGGGAAGAGAGCCCAACACATCACCACTCATGTAGGACCCAGCGGGCAAGTTGGTTTTGGTCTCTCGCTGTCAGCCCTCAAAAATTCCCTGCTGATCACCCGCCTGGGAAGCAAAAGCATGGAAAGGGCAAAAATAAATCACCCACCATCAAAGCTGGTCCCGGAGAGCCCCCACGGGACCTGCCCCAAGCTGAGCCGTAGGCAGAGACCCTAGGTGGGCACTTCTGGGTCAATAAGCAGACCTTGGGGCGACAGTGAAGGTTGCTCTGACTGTAAAATCCATGAACAACACCTCGCCTGCACATGGGCTTGCCCTGGCCACCCCGACTCCTAATTTCTCTTTCCAAATGCTGGGACAGCAGCTGAGCCTTTGCATCACAAGAACCAGCTCCAGCAAAGCTCCTTCCAAGTGGCCATGTGCCCCAGGAGAGCCCCTCCACCTCACAACACTCACTTGGGCACCCTGTCCAGGCTTCCCACGCAGATGTGCTGGGGAGGGACTGCCTTCCACTTCTTGGCTTCCACCACAACAGCGTCTGCATCCACCAGACCAAAGCCATATAGATGGCTAACTGGAAAGAGAGAAGACTCAGAAACCCACTGCCTTCCAAGCAGGGGCCAGCAGCAACTCCTCAGAGCTTGGTGGAGCATCTTCCACTCGTCGAGGAAGGCACAGAGTTGATCCTGTTGGATACAAGGCGCTCCAACACATGGAGCTCATCATCCTGCCCGAGTTACACCCCAAATCCACATCGTCACCATGGAAAAACCATTGCCAGGAGCAGCCCACCGAAAGCAGCAGTCAACACTGCAGCTCAGGAGAGCCTCCACCAAGCAAGGCTTCCAAACCTCCACCAAGCAAGGCTTCCAAGCTTCCACCAAGCAAAGCTTCCAAGCCTCCACCAAGCAAGGCTTCCAAGCCTCCACCAAGAAATGCTTCCAAGCATCTCGCCCCACGAATTACTGCCCTCTCCTCTCTCCACTCAACCGCCTGATGGTAGGAGCACCCAAGCCAGCTGGGAGTGGACATCCAGGGTGAACGCTCCCATGAGCGAAGCTCTGGGGACCTTTACTTTCCCTTTCATGGCCATTTTCACCACGCTGCCTCCAGCCCCGCGGCCACTCACCTTTATGCCCCGCGCCATTGGTCTTCCAGTCGGCCGCTCGCAGGTGCACCGGCCGTGAGGTTTTGACCAGCAGATGCTGGACGTCCCTCCAGGTGAGCAGGGGGCTGCAACAACACATGGCTCATGGGATGGCTCTGCTGCTCCCAGTCTTCTCAGCAGCAGCAGGGACCCCCATTAGGTTAACCCCCCCTGCGAAACCTCTTTCTTTCTCCAAAAGAGCATGAATCAATGATTTAAATGCTGATGCCCTGCCTGGAGGTTGGCCATCATTTGGGGCACCCCAGCAGAGGGGAGTGTCCCAGGGAGGGATGCCATGTGCCCACGGGCATTGCAGGATTTATTCCTGGTCAAGGGTATTTAGCTCTCATGCTCCAGGGTAAAACTGGAACAAATCAGGAAGGTTTTCCCCATTTTCTTGTAGGAGACTGGGAATGAAGCAGATCCTGAGGCAGGGTACCGGGCTCAGCAGCTTGCTGATACATGATGCTGAGCAAACCTTCCCTCTATAGGAATAGCAGCAAAAATTGCTGGAAGAAAACCTGGGTTGCTCATTTAACAGAAAAATGAAACCCAAAGTGTTTCCAAACCACCCCCTAGGCTGGGTTTGCATGAGATTTGTGTGTTCAGGGTGCTGCACGCTGAGCGCTGTGTGCTTTTGAGCCTCCCCCAAGACCCCAGCCCAGGGATATTGCTGAAGAATTTTCCACGCTTTTCTTACAGTCAGTTCTTCAGCATCTCGAGCTAGGATTTATATTGCTCTCGAGCAACATTTAAGAAAAGAAATTCAATTTATTCCTTCTCATCATAATGGAGTGTCTGAGCACCAAGCTCTGGTACTTAATGTTGCGTTTTATGCCTCAGCTAAACAATTCAAAAATTACATCTAAAGCTCTTAATATATTTGTAATGAAAACAGCATCTCCGGAAACATGCTCACCCGACCTGGGCACTGGGATTAAACCAGAGGAGAGGGACTGGAGCTGACATGCCATGATCGCCATCCCTGGATGTGAACGTAGCACTGCCCTGCAGCTTATTCCCAGCCTTATTTTTATTTCCAACCCATAAAACCAATAATAATAATAGTGATAAGCTCAAGAGAAGATGCTCCATGGAGCATCATGGGGATGCCCAAGGGGTGAGCCTGGTCCACCACGGAGGCTGCTCCTGGCCTGGGGGACCATGATGGGACCATGATGGGACCAGGATGGGACCAGGATGGGGACAAGAGGCAAAGAGTGGCTCATTTGAACCAGGGAGCATGTCACTGCTGGTCACACCACGTGGGTTTTTGACATTATGCAAAAGTAGTCCGTTTCCCCCAGAAAGGAAACACTTGCTGAAAACCATCACTTCTACAGACATTTTCCATTTTCTGTGATGTTTTCTGACATTTTTTTTCCAGGAAGTATTTATAAAACTCCTGTTGGAGCCAGCTGTCAGTGGCTTCAATGCACCAAATGAAAAGCCTGACTTATCTCACCAACCCCAACTTTTCAAGAGATGGCAACAAGTGAAGAATTAGCTCAATAAAACACCTGCAGGAAGATTAGATGCAAAACAACAATGCTGTATCAAACCTTGCCAAAAAGGAGCAATTTAGAATAAGTTTGCCCCATTTTGAGTTGCTCCAGAGTTAAAAGAAAACACCTTTCTTCTTTTGCTTGCCAGGTACTAAATGTGGAAGCATTTCCCCCTCAAGCCAGCGACAAGGTTACACTTACTTTGCCTCCAAAGCCAAGGCGATGATGCCTGCGACCATGGGGGCAGACACAGAGGTGCCGGTGTGGCCGTCCGTGCAACGGTGCCGGAGGTCCGTGGTGACCTGCAGAGAGAGGAGCTGCAGCCCCTGCACTGCCGGAGATGCTGCCGGCGCGGGTGCTACCCCATCGAGCACTCCAGGTTTGCTTGGGATGCTGCCAGCGGGGAGCAGAGCCTGCAGGTAGCCAAGTCCTGCCATGGCTCCCATGCCATCGGGGTGCTCTGAGCCCCCCCAAAATGGGCTGCAGATACATTCGGTGCAGAAGAAAACACCCCTGCTTACATTTTCCTTTGTTCAAAGGTGCAAAAACTATTTAAAGTGGGGAAAAAAAGGCAATTTTGCTGTGGGTCAGCTGGAGGAAAAGCCATGGATGGAGTGGTGTGAGCAGGGCAGGGTTGGCATGGGTATGCACCCATCGGTGCCTATTGAGCTGTGCCATGTTAAACACTTTCCTTAAAAGCTCCAGTTCCTGGTGTCAGGCAAGAATTTCCATTTGCATGGGGGAAAAAAAAAAAAAAAAAAAAAAAAAAAGCCATTTCCAGCTTTTTTGTTTCAGGGGAGAGCATGATGCTTGGGTACCACAAGCTTGGAGAGAGGAGCTGGGCAAAGAGATGCTTTGTCAGTTACATTTTTAAAAGGCTTCTGGGTTTTGAGTTAATCTGGTAATTTTTGGAGGTGGGGGGGACAGGACATGCCACCCCATTTCTCCCCGAGGTGCCCCTGGAAGCTGCTTTTTTGCCCAGTGATGCCCCGGGCTGGTGCTGGCCTCAGCCATGCAAACGCTCCTTAGTGCCATGAAAATGGCCCCAAAGAGGCACTTGGATTCTGGAAATCAATCTTTTAGGGGCCAAACAAATCACTCTTGAATTAAAAAAATAATCGACTTGTAAAAAACCATTTTTGTCAAAAAACTAATTTGGGTGGAAAACTCCCTCCCAGCTCGGGTAAGGTGCCATGCCGGTGGGGGATGTTTTACTGCCCGAGGTTTGGATGATGCACAGGGATATGATTAACAAAAGGCCTTGCTGTGACGAGACCACAGCAGCTGTTGGGACAGGGCAAATACAGCCTGGGTGGCAGGGAAAACCAGGCTGATCCACACGTGCACACACTTTCAGGCAATTCCTGGGGTGTGAACAGTCTCTGCTCCCTGTTTGGGGTTGCCATATCCCTGTCAAACACCTCCATCCTCCCTCTTTTCTTTCCGTCTCACACTAAAAATGCTCAAAATTCCCTTTTTATAAGCACAGGACAGCAAACAGGACCTTTGGGGGACAAGTAAATATTTGCATGGGTATTTATGCAAACCTCCAGCCCTTTCACCTATTTACCGGGGAAAACGCCACATCCCTGAGCTCTTCCCAAGGACCAGAGCAATTTTGGCCCCACCATAAAAAAGCACAAGCAAAACCCACCGCAGGGCTAAGGGCAAAGCCCGGCTCTTACAACTGAGCCATCATCCAGCCCAGCCATGCAGAAAGCATCCAGGGGATGCTGCCCCACTTGGCATCAGGGTAAAACTTACTATTTTCCGCTCATAAAAAGCCCCGCTGCTGTAGGTGGTGGCGAGGGTGGAGGCACACTCCTCCAGATACCAGGGCTTGTAGCCATTCTCAGTGGTGCTGCTGATGGAGATGGTGTAGATGCTGTTGGTGTAGCCGTCGCAGGAGCAGTAGTCACCTTCTCTGCCACCGTTCCCCGATGCCCAGACGAAAATGGACCCCAGGCCCCTGCGGCCCTGTGGGGAGAGAGGGGACAGGGGGTGAGAGGAGGCATTTGTTTGTCCAGGGTGAGAGACTATCTCGGCACAGGGAGGAGGGGGCAGCCCTCCCTGGCATTGGGATGCTGTTGGTAAGCCTGATTTTTGGGACTGGATGTAGGGTTTGGTGAGGGTGGAAGGATGGGTCCCATCCTGTCCAGCGCTCAGCCCCCACAAACGTTCCCCTTGGCTCAGCCAGCCCCAGTTTTACAGGCAGCGACTCCCCACGAGGATGGGAGAGCCTCCGGCGAGAGGGATTTTGGCATCTTCTGTGGGCTCTCCTGGGGGAAAACATCTGGGGTGCTCAGAGCGAGGCAGTAACACCAGCATGGCACTTTCTGGGGTGCAGGGATGGCCCCGTGGGAGGAACTGACAGGCAGCCCCCTGAAACCCATGTCTCCCTCTCCCTGAGCCTGCAAAGCCCCTCATGAACCCCCCCAAACCATCAGAAACCTTCCCCCAGCCTATCTGCTAGTTTCCTTTTGTTTGTTTTCTATTTTTTAATCCCAGCCTTTTCTCCCCCCTCCATTGTTTGGCAGGAACATCTGATGGAGCCATCCCCACCAGGTACAGCTGCGGGAGCCCACCGGGAATTGGGGGGGGGGGAGGAGTGCACCAGCCACACGGACCTCCCCAGAGCCGGGGGAAAATCCCGCCCAGCAGCGGCGGCCGTGCTGCCAACGAGGGGCCCCTAACGAAGCTGATGGCGTGGGGGCGAACCGCTCCATCCTCCATCCAAACCACTGCCAGGGCACCGGGGTGCCTGCACCCCCAGGAATAACCCAGCCCCATGGGGGTTCACAAACAGGGTGCCGCGGTCCCAACAGAGGATTTTTGGTGACCCAAGGGGGTTCAGGGCAGGAAATGAAGTGGCTGGTTCGCTTCCCTGCCCCATGAGGCAGGGCTCTCCGAGGAGGGCGGCACGCTGCCGGGCTTGGCAGGCGATGGAAGCACACGATGGTGGAGCAGCCCCATCCTCCCCGCAGCTACTCCTGCCACGGAGAGATTTCGGCACTAGCCTGGGCAGATCTGGTGTTTACCTCCCTCCCACTGCTCTGCGGCGGCTTCCTCCACAAAAAATAATAATAATAAAAAAGCAGCTTTGCTCCGGAGGAATTCACTGCGATTTATTGTGGGTTTTAAGCGCCAGGGGGAGAGGGATGGTTTATTACCTGTCTCGCCCTCCTCCTGGGGCAGAGGCTCTCTGAGCTGACCCTGCCTCTGGATACACAGGCTAAGTCAGGCTCTTTCCTTACTTTATGAAAGTTTTCATTATCTGGGCTGCCTCCCAGCCAAACTGGGTGGGTATTTCCCTAGCAAAGATTTAATAGAGCTGTCTGGAGCTCTGCAAGAAAAAGTGCAATTGCAAAGGGAATTATTGCCCTGCCCCGCATCACGGGGAGCTCTACCCAGCTCGCCAGCCCACCAAGTCTGCTGCTGGCATCTCCAGTCCTCTTTCCAGGGTTTCCTGGATCTCAGAGGCGGCAGCATCCCAGCCCACGTGCTCAGCGCAGGCAGCGACCGTCCAGCTCTCCAACACTAAAATCCACCCATCTCCAAGGACCAGCCCTGCTGCCTGCAACCCAGGCTTTCCTAAATCGCTATTTGGAGGAATAAAACCACGCACCGATTGCCGAAGGCGTGTTGAGACATAGCAATGATTTCGATTGGAATATGTAGACAGGGAGTCCAGACCTCCCTTGCATCCTGCACCCCGGGCATCGCAGCCGTGGGTGCCAAGAAAGGCTGCTTGGTCCTGATCCAAATCCACAGCGCCGGGATGCCTGGGCAGGGCTGCGCTGGAGGAAAGTGGGTTCGGAACCAGCACGGTTGCACGAGGACACAAACAGGCACATAAGTGACACTACAGCAATGCACATCTAACACCTGACAGCGTTTCCCAGTGGAACAAGAGCTCACCGTGTACTGCAACTCCCTGGGACTGGAAAAAAACCCATGCTTTTGCTTTGCTCTCAAACAAGCAACTACCAAGGTTTCCGCGAGCAGACCCCAAACACCCAACTTCTTTATTTGCCATCCTCCTAAGCCAACGCCATGCTGGCAAGGGGCTCCTGGCCACTACAAAACCTGGATCCGGGCATCATTTAAACCAGGGAAACCCTCCCTGGCCAAGGCTGGGGATGATCTGGCTCACCCCAGCAGCACATCGGTCAGATACGAGATGCACAGCATCTCGCCACAGCGCTGCCGGGGCTTGGGTGTTTGCCCAGCAGCACTCCATGAGAGCCTAGGATAAATATCCCCTCATTAGCTCGGAAACTAATAAGGTGTGGCTGGAGGTGCAAGAAACAAGATGATAAATTAGCCCAGTGCAGTCCTATCGCTAATAGATAAAGTTTATTTTAATGTTTCCATTAAAAAGTCAATTTTAAGGATTTATAACTCGGTTACAGCTGTTTGCTTGGGCTAAAGGTGGCGGCCAACTATCTGCTTGCAGCTTTCCTCGTTATTTAAGAAGAAGTCGGCAATTAAGAGTTGTGCATGCGGGATAGTGGGTGCCGCAAACACGGGTGGCAGCGGAGGGTCTGATGTCCCCTGGGAGACAGAAGCGGCATCCCGAAACAGAGGGGCTGTGCTGGTCAAGTACCCTGCTGCCGCCCATTTGCTTCCGCATGGAAAAATAAGGTCTAAAAAGCAGCTTGTTCCCCCGTATTTACACGACATGAACTCCCCAGCACTTCAATGGATTCCTCGGCAGGCTCACCGCCCCGGCAGGAAATCAAGTAAATAGTGGGAAAAACACTCCACCCTATTTTTAGATAACAGGCAGGCTGCATCGCCCCGGCCCGCAGCTGCCCCACATCCCGGTGCGCTGCGAGAAGAGGCAGCAGAAGCAGGAGTGGAGGCAGGGAGCAAAGCGGGGTGAGTTTCAAAGCCCAGCCTGGGGCTGCTGGCGGAAAAACCCCAACCCCAAATTTGCCAAAGAATCTGGAGGACACCCGCTGCAGAGCCCCGAGCCACCGCGACACTTACCCGCGGCGCCTGCCAAGCTGCCAAGAAAAGTCTTTTTCCCGATGCTTTTAGCCAATATTGGGCATTTTTTAAAAGCACCCAAAAAGAGAAGGGGCGCAGGAAGGCCAGGGCATCTCCACTGGGAATTGACAGCTGTCAATCATGTGTGACGCCAGCTGAACCCTCTCACTGGAGGACTTCAGAGAGAATAATCTGAATTTTTTCTGTGCCCCCATGGCCGGATCCTGTGGCGGAACCCGCATCCCCCCGCCGGCCATGACACAGCCGCTCGTTCCGGGTGGAAAACCAGGGAAATGCTTAATGTGATGGAGACCCCCAGGAGAGGATACCGGGGGCCTGGGGAGGGTGAAGGAGGGGGGATGGAGATGCCAGGGGCGGCCACCTCCCTCTGCGCCAGCACCCGGGGGGACATTTTGAGGTGCAAAGTCACCCCCCCCAAGAACCGCTTTGGGTTTCTCAGCCCGGCAGAGCTTCACAACTCAACCTGGGGCCTGCCTGCTCTGCCGGAGCTCTGCCCGGCGGCCAGCGCTGCCGGATGCTCCTGCCGGGGCCGGCCGTGCCGAGGGGTCCCACCAGGGCCGCGCCATCGCTGGGCACCTCCCGCCGTCACCGCCCTCAGCCGCAAAATCCACCGGAGCTCTTAGGGACGCCGGGGAAAACTAGGAAAAATTAGAGATGATTCGCCCCCCTCCCCCCCCCGCCCCAGCCCTAGTGTTGGCATCGCCTCGGGGGGGCCGGGCCGCCCGTCCCCGCACCAGACCCCGGGCCGGCCGCGGCCCCGGCACACGTTCCCCACAGGGCAGGAGGAGGAGGGCGAGCGCATCTGGGCGCTGCGGGATCCACACCTTTTTAATGCCATGCTCAAAAGCCTGTTTGGCCAATAGACCAGGTCCATCAACTGTCTTCCCATCATCATCTGGCCCCCAGCTCGCGCTGTAAATGTCAATGTAATCGGGTCTGATGCCAAGCGACTTCGCTTCAACAACATCTGTTACATCGCCATCTAACATACGAATGCCTAAAAGCACAAAAACATCAGACATTAGGGCTTAATGGCTTGGATGAAAGTGTGAGGATTGCAATCAAAGGGCTTTGTTAACGGCGGCGGAAACCACACGGCTCAGGCACGCCTGGAATAGCTTCAATCCGCGGCCCCGCGCGCTAACGAGCCCGGCAGCGGGATGCTGGGGAGCTATTTTGGAAAGTTTCCTGTGTTGCTGGCTTCATGGCAAGTGATGGAGAGGTGGGGGTTAAAATTTGCTTCCCCTCCATCGGTAGGGATCAGGCGGTGGGAGCGGTGCCGCACTCCCTGGCAGCAAAATCCCCCCGCTAAAAACCTTCTCCCCCCGCCGGCTTTTAATTAATTTGCTACCTCATTTCTCTACCTGGAAGATATCGGTGTTTCCTGGACGCTCACGGCCCCCTGGCTTCAGGCACACCAGCAGGATGAAGCCTCTCCCCACGAGTGGGGACAACTGTGACCGTCCATGAACGCCGTCGCTGCCCAACCGATGCCAGTGGTTCCCAAGATGGGGAGAGGCCCCAGGAGAAGCTCCAGGCTGCGGTTTGCACAGCCAATATCAGAACCAGGACCCCAACCCATGGCAGGATGACGATGCCGCCTGGGATAACCTCACTTCCAGCCAGGAATGCCAGCAGGCACCGGCTGGGGTGGTTCAAAGGCAGAGCCCACCAGCCACGGCGGGACGGGCTGGGGGATTGGTGCACACCCCCAGCCTCCAACTGCTGCAATATGAGGGTTACAACCCCCTCTGCTCCTCATCGCCCTTTCCGTGCCAGATTTCACCTTCTGCATGGCGGGCAGAGGGTGCCAGGCACCCCAAAGGACTGACCAGAAACAGCTCTTGCGGGAGAAGAGATGCTGGAAATTTCAGCATGGTATTTTGCCAGCCAGGGAGAGTCCGGTTTATAAAAATGCATTTCCACTTCCACATGTATTTTTCCTTAAAGCAAACAAATGCAGGCAGATGTCATTACAGCTGCAGCTGTGCTCTGGACACCAGTCAACTCAAATATCTCTTTCTGACGCTGTCCCCTACCAGCCAAAAACAAGCCTGGAAATATAAAATGAGGGAGCAGAGCAGTTCCCAAAAACTTCCTCTCTTTGTTGTGTTAACAAGAAAACACAAGCAGAAGGGGTGAAAAGCCGAGCCTGGTGTCCAAACCGTGCTCGGTTGCGGCGCAGCAAACAAAACCAGCCAAGGGATGTTTTTTTGTGCTTGCTAAATGTGGGCATGTTCATCAGGAAGCTCAAAGTCAGCTCAAAGTCAACCCAAAGCCAACCCAAATTTAGCTTGAAGTCAGCCCAAAGTCAGCCCAAAACAGCTCAAAGCCAGCTCAAAGCCAACCCAGAGTCAGCCCAGAGCCAGCCCAGAGCAAACTCAAAGCCAGCCCAAAGCCAGCCCAGAGTCAGCCCAAAGCCAACTCAAAGCCAACCCAGAGACAACCACCCACAATGCGGGAACCCCCCAGTTAAATAATGGGGCAGGAGGGAGCAGGGAAGGATGCTGCAAAATAAATGAGCTCTTTGCCACGCAGGGAGCAATACTGACCTCCGAAGTGAGCGTTCGAGGAGAGGGGAAAGGAGGAGGAGGAATGGCAAGAGCCCTTTTTGTTTCTTGAGCAGCAATGTATTTTGCCCGGAGCAAATGAAAAGCAACGCAAGAGCGCTGAAGAGCAGCCAGTAAAATTAGATGGTAGCTCTCTGAGTGTGACAAATAGGCTTCCCCAACAAGTTGTGCTCATTAATCGCTGCTTTATTTGCGTAATCCATCTAAAATCACTCTCACTGCAGCTATAGCGCATTTTCCTCCACAATCCCAAACTTGATATGGCTACAAACTTTATTTTTCCCCTTTGCCTGTTCACACTGTGGGAAGCCCACAGCCTCTACCCTCTGCCAGGTGCCTCGCATCACTCGATGTCTCCCCAGCACAGCCCCAAGGCAAGGCATTAAAGGAAGGAAATTAAAATGAGACCCATAGGTCGTTATAAAGCCAACAAGTAACGCTCATCTCCACGGCTGCTGCGAAGATATGGACTCAAAAAGGAGCATAAAGGCAACAGCCTGATCCTGCATGATGTAAAACTGCCTTAAACCCCACCAGGAGCTTTGCCTGGCTCTGCTGCTGCTTGGAGATGGTTTTTTAGGGGCAAGAAACCTCTAAGAAGCAAGAAGTCATCCCACGTGCAGGGGGCACAGGGGATGGGATGGGATGGGATGGGATGGGATGGGATGGGATGGGATGGGATGGGGGGATGTGCTACAGCCTTTACAGCCCCTGCCACTCCCCCATTCACCCTCCCTGGGGTTATTTCTTATGTCGGGGGATTTTCCCGGCATAGGGAACCACTGACGGTGCTTGGCCAGGAGCAGGACTCCCTGCAGGCACCACTCCCATGCAGACACAACCCTAACGAAACTTCTTCTTGCATGGCCAGCATGAACAAGCCAAGAGAAGGAATTAAGCCCCAAATCCACCCATGAGTGCTTGGGTCTGTGCTCCCAACAGTGACTTCTCCTGGCATTGAGGTGGTAGGATGGGTTGCAGTAAAAGCCCCTCTCCCGTTCCAGCTGTGCCAAGGACGGGGCTAAAACCCCCGGCGAGGACCCAGCTCCAGGCATTTGTCCCCTGCATGGTCGCACCAGCCACGCAGATGGGACACGGCTCTCCCACCCCAGCCGACACCTCCATCTCTCCGGTGGGTGCTATACCAGCCCAGGCTGGCCAGAGCAGCTCCAGCTCAAACCAGCCTCCAAACCAGCTAGGCTAATGCAAATGAACTCTGTGAGGCTAATTACCATCAGGATCCAATTTGGTGATAAAGATTCATTTGCTTCCCGCGCATTGTGTTATTTGAGGGACTGTGCAAAGGTTCCCCCACTCCGCGCAGCTCCGCCCCCCTCAGTGTTTTCCCCATGAGGGCATTTTGGGGATCCCCCCAGGCCCCCCTCTCCGACCGGCTCATCTGCAGACATTAACCTCGCAAACGAACGGTTTCAGCTCTGAAGCTAAACTGGCGCCACCGACCATAGCAAACGTGGCCCCCCTGAGAGCAGCTGTGGGCTTTTGGGGTGAAATCGCCACATCCTCGATCCACATGCATCCTCACGGCAAGGATGCAGCTCAAGCAGAAGGCTTCCCCCCCAAAACAGAGGAAGTGGGAGTCCCCTGCACCCCGTGTCACCTATCCTCGGCCAAGCCCCCCTGGGACTTCCTGCAGCCAGGGTACCAAAGGAGGAGACTCGCTCCTGGCAATATCTGGGGGCCAGCATCCCACTACCCACCCTGGGAGCCCACGGGCACGGCCAGGGTGGCCGCAGTCCCTCGGGGGGACGGCGAAGGGCAAGGAAGCCACAGGCAGGCGCCAGCCTCACCTCCGATGCGCGCGTTGTAGGCAATGCCCACAATGCAGTACGAGTTGTTCGCCGCCGCCGCCACTTCCCCCGCGCAGCGAGTGCCATGCCTGCAAAGAGAAATACCCTGTGAGCTGATGTCCCGTGGCAAAGGATCCCTCCAGCCAACCCCCACCCGGCACCCAAAAACCAGCTCTGAGGCCAGAGCAGTGGAAGAAAGTGCCCCAAGAGCTGGACAGCCCTTATTCAAAACCCACAGCACGGACTGGGGGATGGAGGAAATTAATGCAGAAAGCAATCTGCTGTTTGCGTTTTGCACCTAGATGCAATTTGCTCTTTGCTTTTTGCACCTTGATGCAACTTGCTCTTTGCATTTTGCACCTAAGTGCAATTTGCTTTTCGCATCTTGCACTTAAATGCAATCTGCTCTTTGCATTCCCGTTTCATTTCCACACATGCCATCATGTGCCCGTCCCGCTTTAACTGAAGCCCAGAAAGTGCATCCAAGCTTTGACATCTAAGCCACCCAGCCCAACTCACGTGGTTTAATGCCCGACCATGGCGAGGAAACCCCCCGGTACATCATTCAATGGCTCAAGGGTTCATCAGCAATTAGTGTGATTGCCACAGGCTGGATTTGCATTAAAACGCAATGACTCTATGCAAAGCCTGTAACGCAGCATCCTCTGCAGCGCTGGGCATGGGGAAAGGCCACAGACCTGGAAGACACCCCAGGGGGCAAAACCCCAGCCCCAGGGACCCCCCCACACCCCGGCCACACGGACACCAGCTCCATGGCAATTAGTATCACGTACTTATTCTCATTGCTGGCATCGTAGCGTGGAGTCGGGTCATGGTCATTCCCATTGACGTCGTAGCTTGCAAGAGGGTCCTGAAAACATGTTGCCACCATTAGATTTGACTTACCAGCACAGCATGGGACTAAATGGCCTCAGCAGCAGCATGGTCCTGCTTCACCCGCAGCTGGTGTGGTGGCTAACGGAGCCGAGCCAGGCAGAAAATGCCATTTTCCCCTTAGTTTCTGACTATTTGCTCAAGATAAATAGTTTTGGGTTGCAGCCCTGTGTGTCTCCCATGGGAAACAACCCGCTACCAAGGGGACAGCTCCTCCGAACCCCAAATCCTGCTGGCTCCAGCACCACTACCACCACCCCCCCCCGCATCCATCTGGGGTTTGAGCTGGGGCTAAGCAGGTTCATGAAGGTTTTTGGCTCTGCCCTGGCAAGCCAGAGGGAGGCGGCCACTTCCCAGGCAGCTGCAAAGGGAGTTTCCCCCAAACCCTCTTGTCTAAAAACCTTGTTTCCTTCTTAAAAACATCTCGAGCTTTTTTTTTAAAAAAACATTTTCTTCTAATCTGCCAATGCACAGACTTAAGCTGTGTTTATACACTGAAATTCTCCATAAATCAATTCACTATGAGGACCAGCCCCAGCCCGTCCAGCCCCAGCCCGTCCAGCCCCCAGCTCACATAGTTTTGCAGGAGGTCGGGGTGGTTCCTCTCTATGCCGTCATCGAGGATGGTGACCACCACGTTTTTGCCGGTGTAGCCCCTCTGCCAGGCTGCCAGGATGTTCATCTCCGACCTGCAGCGACTGCTTTTATCACCGCAGTGCTACGGGGGGAAACACAGCTGCAAAAGGGCTGCAACCCCATTTCAGCCCATCTAAGCAAGCAGCCAGGCTGGGAGTCCATTTAATCAACCAGAAAATATATTTACATCCCACCCCCTGCCATATAACTCGTAGATTTGTTATAACTTCACTCCACTAATCAAAGCCATCCAGCAGCAGTTAATCCAGGCAACACTATCTCCCTATTATTCTTTTCCTCTTCCATTTCAAATACTGCAGGCTCTTCGGTTTTGAAGTGCTCATTTCCTTTCTGTGCTTAATTTTCAATGAATTTCCCTGTCAAATACAGATCGATGAAGCAGGCAGGAGAAAAAATGATATTGTAAATAGATGGTTGCAGCTCTCGGATGGGTAAAATGCATCGGCACTGCAGCTGCTCTGCTCCAAAGCCTTTGCTGCGCAGACCATAACGAGGGGCTGCTAATGAGGGGGAAACACTTTAAACTATTCTCTCTAGTATATCAATTTACAATTTTAACATCTTGCTGCCAAGCACATTTGCTGATATTAAGGTGTTTCACTACTGGCCGGGCTCAGCAAAGATTGATGATGCGTTTGATTAAAAATAAATTACCCCCCCCGTAAAGCAGCGGGTTCCTCGCAGGGCGGCGGAGGGGAGATACCCACCAGGTACCACATATTGGGCCACACTGGGTCGTTGAAGGGCAGGGCGTGCGGCTCGCCTCGGACCTGCCTCTTCACCCGCCGCTTCACCTCCTGCTGCTGCAGCCAGTCCACCTGCAAGCAGAGCCGTGGGTCAGCATCGCCCATGGGCACGGAGCCCGGCATCGCCCGTGGGCACAGTGCCCGGCATCGCCTGCGGGCTCAGAGCCCGACATCGCCCGTGGGCACAGTGCCCGGCATTGCCCGCTGAAATGGGATGCGGGATGCGGAAGCCGTGTGAACCGCTGCCTGGATCCAGCCCAGCATCACCAGCAAACCCCCATCTCCTTGGCCAGAGCTGCTGCAGAGATAGAAGCTCCATTTTGGGGGAGAAAGGATGAATGGGCAGATGGACACGGCAAGCTCAGCTCTTTGTGGTCTCCAAGCCAGGGACCAGATTCCTCTCCTGGCGCAGTAAAACCCTTGAGCATAAATAAAGTCGCCTCCAAGCGCGAGCCTAAACCCCCCTGGCTTAACGAAGCACTGAAGCACGTGCTGAAGTCCCGCTGGAGATGAACCACATATTTCAGCGTTTAGTCAAAGTGTTGGAGAAGACTCAGGTGCTTGGCTTAATTTTGGGGCTGATCTTCCCCCCCGGCTGGGAGGCAGCAGCAGCAGCAGCTCAGCCCTGAGACTTCACCACCTGGCTCCAGGGCTGCTCATCCTTCGAGCTCCACTCCTCCTGATAAAATAATAAAATCGGGGGCTTTACCCAAGCACAACACGTGTTTCCCAAAAATATGGGACAACCACAGACAGCCGTGGCAGGTCTCAGGGAACACAGCTGGCTCTGGAGAGGCGTTTTTGGCACCGGCTGTGGGTGAGGTGGCCTTGGGGCCGACCGCTCTGACATTTGTTTGCTTTTCAGTGGGACGTGACATGCGAAGACATCAAACGGGAAATGAGCCGGAAAAGGCCAGGATTGGGAAATGCCGGTGTTTGCCCGTGCCGCTGCGGTGGGACCTAAGGTGCTGGTTTGGGAGTAGCCTCATCCCATCCCTGGTGAGTGTTTCCCCCCCCAGACCTTTATTGCCCACAAAAAGGGCTCTCTTGCCTTCAGCATGGAGACAAAACCCAGGTTGATTGAAAATAGGTTGTAAAAATAATTTATAGACCAAATCTTTACATGTGCTCATGCTGGGGGCAAAAGGGAGGCACCAGCTGATGAGCTGGGAGGGCTCTGTGGCACATCCCTCCTTGCCGGACATTGTCTTCCTGATGGCTTGGGATCTTTTGGGAATGGCAGAGCTGCTCATGGGGATGTCTTTATTCTTGTGACTAAGGTTTTGTAACGAAAAGAATAAAAATCCAAAGTGCAAGTTTTTGCTGGGCTCATTTATGTGAAACTGTCGGCTGAACCGAGTTCTTCGTGCATGGTTTATAGCTTTCTGACTTGGATGGAGGTGGATGGGCAGCTGTGCATATCAGAAACCTGACAGTTTACAGCCTAGAGCTTGGTTTTTAAATGTATGTACTTTGAAGAAAAAAACTGTTGAAAGGAAAAAAATATATATTTCATAAAAAAATGAGTTTCCATGCTGCCTTGGCTGACGACAGCATGCTGCTTTGCTTATACGACAATGGATTTAAGCATTGGAAGCAAAAATACAACTTAATGGTCTAGTTAAAAAAAAATTAAAAATACATTAAATAGAGGATATGGCCCAAACACCCAGCTTTTCTCCTTAAAGCTGCTCTCCTTGGCAGCGTTACTGTGGGTCTTGCTATAGCCTTTCCCTGCAGCTTTGCTGGATGCAGGAATGACGGGAAGATGTGGAATTTTGCAGGTTTTGCCAGGAGCTGCGGTGCCTTGCAGAGATGTCTTCACCTTAAAAATGTTCCCGATCGACCCAAGCGCTGCCAGTCGGGAGTCGATGGAGAAGTCTTGTGTGGACACAGAGAAATCAGCAGTTTAACAACATTGATTTCAAGGGGGGGTTGCTAAATCGATGTGGCTGGTGTGGGAAGACAACAGGCGAGTGGGAAGGAGCCCGGGGCATCCCTGCAATGGCTCCCACTGCTTGTGAAACTCTGGTCGCCTTCCACCACACATCCAGGGTGGGGGAAAAGCTTCTCGGAAATTAAAAAAAAAGTCTTTTTGCTACTAGCGATGGCAAAAACTGTTACAACACACTCCTGATCCTGGGGGGCGGGGGGCAGCTCCATCCCTGCAAACCCTAATTAGTAATAATGAGGTGACCCGGAGTGGCGCCAAAGGACCCTGTGAGGAGGCACAGGTATCACCGAGCTGAACCCTTTGCCCTTGCTGGAAACAGAGGGGCAGCTTTTCATTTCCCCCCTTACTTTAAGATTTTCAGTGGCTGATGCCCGGATCCAGCAATCCAGGGTAGCTCCACCAAACATGATAACCAGCACAGGCTAGGATGCAACTCCCTTTGCAGCTCCAGAAAAGCAATAGCTTGACTTATTCCAGTGGATGTGCAGGAATTAAAGCGGAGATCCAGGACAAACAAGATGGCTCCAGCATGTGTTTGCCATAAAGCACGGCAGAAATAATTTACGTGGGGTTGATTTTGCTACAGTGCGTGGCCAGATGCACAGAGACTGAGGCCATGACATCCTCCGATGAGGATGAAGAGACTGGAGCAGTGAGGCTGCAGGCTCAAGCACTGTGAAGACCAACAGGAGCATCCCAGCGAGCTGGGAAAGTTTACGGCGACAAGAGCTGCAAGTGGAGCCCGTAAGAGGGTTGGCAAAGCACAACGTGACCCCGCTCTGCATCCCACTGCCCCTCCACGCCTCTTACTATTGCCACCATGACCTGCCCCCAAAATTGCTGGATTTGCTACATCCCTCCTCCCTTTCCATCACCTGCCACATCGCTTGGCTCATATCAGCCCCAAAAGGAGCAGCCGCCGGTCACAGGGATGTCTTGGGGCAAGAGGGCAGCTCAGCAGCAGGGTGGGCCCACGGGGACCAGGACCTTGGGTGCTGCCCCGTGTTTGTTGGGTCTCCCCCTGCCCAGCCACCCACATCCTTGGGACGGAGGGCTTGGCCATGGTCCTCTTGCCAGGACCTGGCCCTTGTGCCATCGACCCCCACGGCAGAGCAAACCGATAAATAACGGTGCTGGAAACAATAGCCCCTGGAAGGCACGAACCACCCAACATCTGCAAATGATTGGATTTGCTGGTTCTTCAGGATTTCTGCAAGATTTGTTTCCATCTTTTCCATCTTTGCTATTCCAGCTCGCATTTCCTCATGCCTCGCGGTGATGTTTTCCTGCATCGTGCACGCTAAGCTGTGCCGTCCAAATGCTGAGACATCTCCAAAACGATTTGCAAATGTGCATGGGAGAGGAGGAGAGACAACACATGCCAAGAGGTCTTGAACTCCGAGTGATAACGAAGGATTAAGAGAATGGGACCCAATTGCTCTAACTTGTAGTCCATAGAGCAAGGTAAGGTAAATGTTAATAAGACTGAAAGCCAATTGATTTGGTTTGCATTATAACTAGACCCATTTAAATGGAGATATTTCAATTGCAGAGCTGAATTCATCATTTGCTGGGGTGCCTGTGCACCTCCTCGAGGGCGAACAGCTTTAATTAGAGCCCAGCACACTTCCAGGGCACGACGCTTCCCTCGCTGAGGTTTCCCCCGCCGGCAATGCAGCCATGCGTGTGCCTCCTCAGAAATGTGCTACAAACCCTGTCCAAATATTTAACAGCAAACCTCTCCAGAAAGCCTGCTGGCTGGGGAAAGCAGGATTGCTGTGTGGGTCTGGAGAGATGCGGATGGGATGTGTTGTGCTGAGTGAGTTGGAAATGTCTCAGGAAAGAGCACCCCAAGGGTGGCCAGGAGCACCCCAAGGGTGGCCAGGCTTCGGTGCAAGCGCCAGCAGCTTGCTGCAGCATGGCTACCTTCACCACAAAGCCTTTTTCTGCATTTACTTCCCCCTCTCCCCAAAACCAGACCCTCCCTGCACATTAACCTTTCACCTGCTCTGCAGAAGGAGCATCTATCTCACAGGGCTCGGGCGCCGGGTGGAGCTGAGGGAGGAGGAAAGCCGAGGCAGAGCGGCAGCCCTTCCCCACCACCCCGAGCCCAGCTCACCCTGGTCCCGCCTGTCCCTCCTTGCCGCCTTCCCCCCCTCCCCATTACTTTTGTCAATTCAGCTGTGCTGAAAATCCCTTCGGATGCTTGCTCTAGGAAAAAGCAATGCAGAGCTATTGCCAAGGATTTCACACATAGCAACCATTGAGACAGCAAGTGTTGTGGCAACTGGATCAACACCCCAAGCATGCAACAGCCTTTCTATCCTGGAAGGCTTTTTCCCTCCTTTTCTTCCTCCCGGCTTTCAGACAGATGTTAGCGTTTAGTCACTTCTAAGTATTTTTCATCACCGATCCACATACCCATGTCCAATGAGTCACCCCGTGCATGCAGAGGGCTGCGGTTCAAGGATAACATGTCATTGCAAGATGCTTGGGCTCACGCTTGACCCAGACCAAGACAACAGGCTCCTCCAGGGGAAATGGGGACCCCCATCCCACCAGCCCCCCCAGAGGCTGGGGGACCCTGGGCTGCCCAGCCCCGTACCTTGGGGTCCATGCGGAGGAAGTTGTGCGGTCCCCGGCTGCTCAGTGTCGAGCGCTTAAAAGTCTTGCTGTGGTGAAAGTGGTAGTAGTTTTCCAAGCTCCCAATCTGCAAAAAGAGAGGGTTTTTTTTTTTAAAAAAAAGATTTTCCCGTGGTTGCCCCCCATTTCAGTGCTGGCAGCATCCCTTTGTGCATCAGGGCAGCCGTGCCCTGCACCGCAAATCCCTTGCTTACACAAAGCTCCCTGGCAAAGCCAGGGTTCGGGGAGGGGATGCAGGATGCTGGCACTAACCCCAGTGCCACTGCCGTGGCAAACAGCGCTGGTGGCCGGACACTGCACTGACACAACAGAGCCCGGAACACATTTTTATGAATTTTCACCCATTAAATGCATCTTTGCAAACTGCCTTCCATCAGCTCCCAAGCACAAATAACGAGCTAAAAATGAGCTCAGCAGCTGCAGCGGAGCTGGGGGAGCTGTGCCTCATCATGCTGCTTTTCCCCACCCGATGCTCCGGCTTCGCCCCGGCAGCAAGAACAGCCCTGTAAGGAGAGATGAATGCAATCCCTGCTAGCCCTGGGATGCTCCTGGGAAGCACGGGATATAAACGTGCTTAGCCTGGAGTCAGGGACGGCAGCAGGAGTTGTCAAAAAAAAAAAAAAATTATCTCCAAGCAAACCAACCATCCCTCCCAAGGAATGTGTAACACATGCCCCAGCCTAGAGTCCCTCCCCAGCAGTAAGTGCAGCCCAGGAGTGAAGGCGAGCTGGGAAAGGCAGCCTCACTGGCTCCCTTCAGCTCAGGGAAGCCCCACGCTCCTCTTTTACAAGTTTTTGCCATTTTTTTTCTTGCATGGAGCTGAAATGTCCCACATTCGCGGGAAAACACCGTGCCAGCCACACCACCCTGCCAAGCACTGAGGTAGCTGCAGTGCCTCCAGCCCTCTCATCCTGGCAGACGGAGATGCCGCAACTCCTCTTTTTCCATCCCAAAAGCACGGATAATGTCCCCAGGCTACGCAATGAACTGGGCAATCTCAGCCAGGCACTGTGTGATGAGCATCCCGCTGGGATTCACAGCCATAGGGATGGGAATGACCCAAAAGCTGCACTCACTAGCATGCGGCTCCCAGGCCACACAATTTTGGTACAAATTGGGTCCCTGCTATAAATTCCCTTTTCCCTGAGGCTCTTCAGATTTTTCTTCCCCAAAAAACCTCTCCCATGGCCTGGAGCTGGATGCTGCAGGGAGGTGGTGGCAGTCCCTGTGCCTGGCTCACAGGACCAGGGCGAGCCATGCTAACGAGCTTCCATCTGCAACCCAGGAGCCTGGGTGACATCCCTGAGGCCACCTGTGACACAGGGGCCAGGGTGACGTCCCTGAGGCCAGACCAAGACTGGCTGCAACAGGACAGGGGGGAGCAAACAGGTTTGTCCAGACCATATGCTGAAGCAGATGATGACAACTACTTATATCTTTATCACACTTAATACCTTGAGATATGCCAGTGCCTCTTAGGATCATTAAATATTTAATTAGTTTTGCTCTGCCTTTTATGCCAGAATGTCATTTCACTGACTTTACTGCCGTTAAGTGTGATTTTTGCAATTTGTTTCCACTCAAGTTCGTTTAAATCCTCCCACCCCCCACTTTTTTCTTTGCATTACAGCATCGCTGTGCATTTTCGTTACCATCTACATGCAAAGTGGTTGCTCCCTGCAATCTGCATTTGGCTTTTAAAACCCATTCCTCAAATCCTCTTGTACTTAGGAAAGGGAAGGAGGATGCTCCAACCTCCCCATATTTTAGGGAAACCTTGTACGAGGCCACCCTGCCTCTTGCTCACTCTGCCTGGAAATCCCAATCCCACAGCCCGGGTGGTTCAGCTCCGCATCCGCCAGCTCAGCCTGCAGTTTGCAGGTTTATAATATTCAGTTTATTCTCATCTCCGGTCCCTCTGGCACTCATTGTAACAGGATCACACTCTATAAACAAGCATCGGCTGAAGAAGCGCTTCTGTTCCCCAACGGAGCGGGCATGAGGCTTTTTGGAAATAAATGTGAAATTACCACGCAATGCAAAGCAGCAAGAGGACGGGAAGGGAGATGACGCCCTCCCAGGCCCTGGGGATATGCGGCCAGAGCAGAAGAAAAAGCACCCTGTGCCCCAGGTTCTTCATCCTCCTGGGATTTATGGAAGGAAAAATTAAGAAAAAACTTCTCATGTTGGGGCTAACTTGAAAGCCAGCTCTGCTCTGAGCAGAAGTTGGACCTGGTGACCTCCAGAGGCCCCCTTCTACCTAAGCTATTATAAGGAGAAAAATTTTTAAATGCCTTTTATTTTAATGGAAAAGTATTTATTCTCCTCCTTGAGGTCAGTCAGCTTAGTGAGGGTTCTGCAATGTAGCCCTGGGGGTGGGAGATGCCCAAGAGAGTTGGGTTTTCTCCTGCGTACAGCACCAGCAAGGCCACAGCCGCGTGGCCACAGCGATGGGGATGCTAGAAAACCCAGCGGAGCACCCGAAAGGCAAGTAGCAGGACTTTACCAAGGGCCGATCCTTCCTGCCTACCTAGACAAGCAAGTGTACCCATCAGCTCCCAACCAGCCAGAAGACAGCTGCCCGCACTGGAAGGTCCCAGCTCCACCGCCGAGCAGACAGTCTAGGTTGCTGTCAACTGCGGTTACAAAGCCAGCCCACCCACCCGCAGCCCAGGAGACCACGCTGAGCAGCTCCGGGCACGCTCGTTCCCTCCCCAAGCGCATTTACAACTCTCAACCTTGATTGTTTAGACATCTAACTTTTGCCGAGAACGTGCACGGGAGGTCAACCCCGCAAGGGTTGATTTTAATTTTCCCAATTGATTCGCAGTTTTGGGCTGAAGTTTCAAAGGAAACTTGAGATTTTTTTGAGGCAACTTGAATTTGTACGTCAACAAAAACGAAGAGGTTTTCTTCCCCGCTGTTAACTGAGGCAGAGGAAGCCCTGGCTGGTGCTGCCCAGCTCAGCTGGGCTGCAGGTGGAGCAAGCCAGAAGCAATGGGAACACGTTTTGCACCCTGCAAAGCCATCGTCACTATGCCAAAGGTGTCAATGGCTCCGCTTCCAAAAAAACCACATGCTTGCCATGTCATCTGACCAAATGCGGAAGAGTTTGAAGCTGAAGGAGTTACTCATGGCCCCAACGGGACCCAGGCGCTTAGAGAGATGTGGAGATGCACAGCAAAAGGATGAGAAACAACAAGTTGCAAGGGGATAAATCCTAATTGGGTATAAAGAGAGTAATTCTTTGGGCAGGGTGGTGACACACGGGCCTGAGGAGGTGGTGGGATCTCCATCCTTGGAGAGCTTCATATCTCACCCGGCTGAGGCTCTGCACAGCCTGATTCAGCCTCAAAGTTAATTGGGGGGTTGGACTAGAGACCTCCAGAGGTCCTTGCCAACAGGAATTACTCTACAAATACGGTCCTTAACAGGGTTAAAAAGAGATATGATTGCAAGGGGTTTGGCCACCTCCTGATCTCCTTTTCCATTCCCCTTTTCCCCTTCTCCTCCAAATCCCAGTGCCACCTGTGAGCCCCCACAATCAGCACCGGGGCAGGGAGAGGCACCCAGAAGATGCTCCTGCAGCAGCACCCAGCTCTCCCCATGCGTTGCCAGACAGATATGAGCCCAGCGCCTGCCCTGCCTCATTAGCAGCCGTTAGTATTTTGAGCAGGTTCAAGATCCCTTGTAGCTAACGAGACATGGCAAAGGAGAGCTTTTTGGGAGCTGGACACCACCGAGGGCAGCACTAGAGCCACTCAGGGCATTGCTGAGCCTGTTTCTTCCCTCCCCATCACAATGAAGTCCTCCAGCATCTTGCCCAAACCAGCTCATTTCTGCAAAATGCAGCTGCATCAGCACTGGTGTCCTCCAGGAGGACGGATCCAGCTGGGGAGGCCATGCCTGCTACCCTCCTGGGGACACCACCTGTCCCCACTGGGGATAAAGACTCCAGCTGCTGAGCTCCTGCCTTCAGGAATGTCATTCTCAGATGGTCATGGCCCGATTCAGCCCAGTAAGGACCAAGCCCAGGGCTGAAAGGACACCATCGCTCCAGCGTCCCCCAGATGGAATCCAGGTAAGCTCCAATTCCAGCCCAAAATGAATCCTGTCCTCCTCCTGCACTGCAGGTGAGACTGCTGAGCCCTCCCAAAACTTACAGTGTTGGACACAGCACAAGGAAAAATTCATATTTTTATGAATTTTTACTGGGATAGGAACAGGCTCATCACCACCCCCAGGACAGCGGCAGAGGCGCTGCCCAGGGCACCGGCACCACACAGCCCTCGGCCAGGGCCTGTCCCGGCTCGCCCCGGCACGGCACAGCAAACAAAGACTGGCGGGGAGGAATGAGTAGGCGTTTGGGGGTGTAAAGTCTTTTCCTTTTGTTTAATTGTTTGCTTCACTTAAATAGAAGTTGATGCAAGTGATTCCCGAAGGGAAATGTCACTCTGCCATGACCCAGAAGGGTTTAGGAGTGTCTTGGTGCACTTGTTGGGCACGGGAACACATGGGGACAGCTCAGAGACGGGGCAGACACCCGTGTGTGCAAACCCCAGCATGCCCTTCGCAGCCAGGAGCATGTCAGGAGCCCCCAGGATTGCAGCTCGGAGGAAAAGAGGTCGCCAGCCACCAACGCAGGGCTGAGCCTCCCTTGCACCCAGCTGGGTCACTCCGTGACCATCACCTCTCCTCCTCCCTCACCATGCTGGACTCCACCACTTTTCTCCACCCAAACATCTCCCCAGGGCAGGGTGATACGCCCTTGGCAGGGTTTTCCAGCAAGTTTTGTGCAGGATCAGGCCCCCCAGGAGGGCACATCTCACTGGGGATGGTGCCATCCCTGGCAGCTACACAAGCAGAGGAAGCTGGAGACGCCCAGGTCCCCACGGGGCTCGGCACACCACGAACCCCAGGCACAACGCAGCAAACGTCACCCACGAGCGCACACGCGCGGGGAAAGTGGTTCCTCAGCTTTTGGCCCTGGGCAAGCTCCCGTGGGAAAAGCCCAAGGGGCTCGGGGAGCTGAAGGCAGGGCACTGAGAACAGCTGGGGAAGCCCCAGAGGTGCACAAGCTCCCAGCATCCGCGGGAAAGGCGGGAGCCAGGAACACCCTGATGCAACCACAGAACTATTTCCCTTGCTCTCCAGCCTGCGCCTGGGCTGCCCCGGGAAAGGGCTCGGGGGGAGGGAGGGATGGATGCTCCGGCAGGACCATGTTGTGCCCGTAGGCCAAATGCCTCCAGCATCGTGGGGACAAGCTCGGGAAAGCCAGAATGCCGGGGGAGCAGATGCGCCGGTGGGAAAGGGACACAGCAGAACCCCAGACCAGGAGCTGACATTAGGCTGATGCAAATCAGGAGAGTGGGAAGCTCGATCAAGATATTCCCTGGCTGAACAGGGATAAACACCGAAAAGCCCTTTGGGTTGCACAACCACATTTGCCCAGCCCTGTGATAGAAACATTTGAATAATAAAAGTGATTTTCTCCTTGGTGGGACAAAAGCACGGCAGGTAGGAGACAGAGGGTGGGCTGTGAGGGGTTATCCCCCACAGGAGGTCACTGACACCAGTGCAGGAGACAGTGTCCCCAGTTCAGCCCCCCCCCCCCCCGAAAATCTGTTTTACTCAGCACCCCGTGACTTTAATTATACTTAAAAGCAGGGTTGCAATATAAAGCAAGGTTATAATTTATAGTCCAGGAGACACCTTGGGCAGGAAGACAACCTGAAGTGCCACCCAGCCAGAAAAGTGCTGAGCAGCCGGGCGGTGCGGGAGGCGATAAACTCCGGAGGAAACTCTGAGGACATCAGCCCACATCTGGGTTTACAGAGAGGATGAAGAAATTGAGAGGAAAAGGAGCTGCCGTGATGAAAGTCGCCTTTAAGCCATCCGTGTGCTGCAAGGGACTGAAAGCAAGAGTTCTCCGTGTTCCCAAAATCTCCGATAAACCCGGGCCAGAGAGTCCGAAGTTTGTTAAATCCACAAATGTAACTTTCCGGGATGGGAGGAACTTGTGCAATCCCCCAGCCGCTGTGGGAGCGGGCAGTGCGGGGCGAGGGCGCCCCGAGGAGCCGCCGCCCGGTTCTACCGGGGCCGGAGCACGGCACCGCGCCGGGGGCGGCGGAGGGGGCGGGGGGCAGCGGGACCGGGGCTGCCCGGCCACTCCGCCCAGGGGCCAAAGCGCTCCGCCAGCATGGCTGCATCGTCCTCGTCCCGACCGCTCCGCCGGGGGGGGGCTCCCGGGGGCCATCTCCCGGTCCTGGAACCGCCGGTATCACCCCGGTCCCGGGAGACCGGGCAGCTCCGCGGGACCCCCAGCGCCTCTCCGGTCCGGGGATCCCCCACAAGGTCCCGGTGCAAGCCCCCGCCCCCCCGCCAACCCCCTCTCCCGGTACCCCGGCACCTGCCCCCCCCCCTTACCTGCCCCAGGCTGATGTACCCGTAGGCGGCGGCGAGGCGGGCGGCCTCGGCGGGCCCCCCCCGCACCCGCACGGCCCAGTGGTTAGTGTAGACGGTGCGGGAGGGCTCGGCCGCGGCCCCGCGCCCGGTCAGCGCCAGCGGCAGCGCCAGGGCCAGCAGGCAGAGGCGGGCGGGCGGCGGCGGGGGGGCCGCTCTCCCCGGGCCGGGGCCGGCTGCGGCGGGCATGGTGCGCTCCGCGGTGCCGAGCTGGGCGGAGCGGGGAGCTGCGCCTTTTAAAGCGGCCCCGGAGCCCGGCGGGGGCGGGGGGATGCTCCCGCGGGGGGGGGGGGGGGGGGAGCGGGGGGGGGGCAGGCGGAGGCGGCGGCGGGGAGGGCCCGGCCGGGCGGCAGCGCCGGGAAAACGGGCGGACGGGGCGGCTCCCGGGCACTCCCCCTGCGCCCCCCCTGCCTGCCGCCGGGCATCCCTCCTGCAGCCCCCGGCGTGCCTCGGTGCTGCTCCCCGGACCCCCCCCCCCCCACCTCTGCGTCCCCCGTTGCGTGCCTCGGTGCTGCTCCCCGGACAATTCCTTGCATGTCCCCTGCACGTCCCTGGACAACCTCCTCTGTCCCCCTGCATATCCCCCGCATGTCTCCGGACAACCCCCTGTACTCCCCTGCATCCCCCCTGCATGCCGCGGTGCAGCTCCCTGGTAAATCCCCTGCATCCCTCTGCATCCCCCCTGCATGTGCCGGTGCTGCTCCCCAGGACCCTCCCTGCATCCCCTGCATGTCCGCGGACAATCCCCTGTGGCCCCCTGCCTCCTCCCTGCGTGCCCCGGTGCTGCTCGCCAGACAGCCCCCTGCATCCCTCTGCATGCCCTGGGCACTGCCCTCCAGGTTTCCCCCTGTGCCCCCCTGCATCGTCCTTTGTGTCCCTGCCTCCCGCCGCACATCCCCCCAGGCAGCCCCTCATGCGTCCTCCCAGCTCTGCTCCCCAGGTGGCCCCCTGCACCCCCCTGGGCAGAACCCCCACAGGCCCCCTGCATACCCTCAGCCAACCCCTCATGCATCCCCTGGCTCTGCCCCCCGGGTAGCCCCCTGCACACCCCTGGGTAGCTAACCCGAACCCCCCCACCACTGCCCCCCTACAATCCCCTGGCACTGACCCCAGGCCATCCTGCCTGCGTTCCCCCCCCCCCCCATTCTCCCTGCATCCCCCCCAGGCATCCCCCCCCATCCTTCTGCACTACCCCCACAGGCATCTCCCACTGCACCTCCCCCTTGCATCCCTCCACCACTGCCCCCCATAGCCCCTGGGCATCTCCCCTGCAGCCCCCCCCCCATAGCCCCAGGCATCCCTTCTGCACCCCCAGGCAAACCGCAGCCAGCTCCTTATGGGCTTGGAGGGGAAAGGCCAGGAGGGGCTGGCTGATGGGGAGGATTTCGGGGCAGGACTCTCCTGGCCGTGGTAGGCGCAAAGGGCACCACAGGGAGCTGTGGGCACAGGCAGAAGGGCTGGAGCGCTGTCTTTGCCTCCCACGGATGCCATTCAGGGGATGGCAGAAAGCTCGTGGGATATTAGAAAATAGGCTTTGTTAGGGAGAAGGCGGTGGCACATACAAAGGACGGGCTCAGGAGCGGGTCAATGATGCTCTGTTCCGTAGCCCTCCCTACCAGCACAGGCAGAGGCCAGCAGAAAGCTGACAACTGCCCAAAATGAAGCGGTGTTTCACTTGCATCACATCAGAACTTCACTCGCATCACATCAGAGCTTCACCTGCATCACATCAGAGCTTCAGAAATGACCCTGCACAGCCCCCGGGGCTCGCAGGGCCCCAGCGATGAGCTGATGAGCTCCGCCAGGTGCTGCGGCTGCAACCACAGGCTCCAGCCGGGACAGCCTTGGGGCGGCTGTGATTCCCGGAGTGGGTGTCATGTATTTTCCAGGCCCTGAACCGATTTGAGAGGTATTTGGGGCACAAGCCCTGCCTGCCAACCAAAGCACTTACAAGATGCCCTTGCAGCTGCCCCCAGCCCCATCCATCTGAATGCAAACACTTTCCCAAGCCCCAAACAGCTTTGCAAAACCCACCTAGGTGCAGCCTCCAGGCGAGGGGCATCTGGAAAGCGATGCCAGCGGCGGGGAGGCGGCATGGGGCGGATGGAGGGGGGCACCGAGCGCATCCTGCATCCCATCGCCAGAGCTGGAGGGGAAAATCACGGTCTCATCGCCATCAGTTTGTACCAGCCCTGCCAGCAGGCAGGCGAGCTAGTGACAGCCAGAGTTAATAGAAAAGTCCCCCCAGCTCAGCAGCGAGATTAAACCACAGGAAATTTATGGGGAGCCTGTTCTGCATCAGACAGGGCCAAAATCCTCTGGCAGCTCCCGTGCTGGGTTGGGTCTGGCCCATTCGCAGGCAGCAAATACATGGAGAGGGGCAGACGGAGGTGAGCCCCTGCGCCAGCAGCAGGCTTGTCCCGTGCAATTAGAAATATCAGCAAAATGGGGATTTGGAGGGTTTCTGTGTGCAAACAGAGTGCGTTGCACTGGCACCGGGGATGGGACAATTTGCTGTCACAGGCAAAGTGGAGTTTGGTGACTCTCTGCACCCACCATAAGCCGTTGCTTGTGGAAATCACTGAGGGTATCAGTCATGGCATGTGGCGATGCTGGAGCCACGTGCTCATGTTAGGGCTCATCATCCCAGGCATCCTCACAAGGCCACCCCATGTGCTGCCTGGGCGGAAGCAATGGATTTGTGCATGGCCGTTTCTTCTGATTAAGCAGTAAAGGATGGTTTCTGTTAGTACAAGCATGCTGCAAATCCAGTCCTTGTTTCCTACATGGTTTATGGGCTTTTCCTTGAGTTTCCCGTTGGTTAAGGTATGTGAGATGGATGAGCAGGGCTGGCAGGTGCTGTGTGTGCTACGTGTACAATGCACGTCAAGAAAGACGCGGAGCCAGAAGAAGGGTGAGAATAGATGAAACAAACCCCATTCCTTCGGTCTCGCAATACCCACCTCGCTCTGCTGGGCAAGGTCTGCGGGGGCTGCCCGCTGTTGGCAGGGGCTGTAAAGGAGGGAAGAAATATCGCCATGGGGAGCAGAGAAGGAGGAACGGGCTCCAGTGGCGGCAGGGAGGGCTTAGGGTTTGGTGCTGGGAAAAGCTTTCTGACAGCAAAGAGAGTGAAGATGAGAAAGAGTTTGCCTGGGGGGGATGCAAAACCCCATCACCTCCATCTCAGGTGATAAAATACGGGCAAACCCCAGAAGCGCCTTTGCATCTCGCTGCAACAGCCCCGCAGGCAACGAAACCCAGCAGCATCCTGCATTCCAAACCTTCCATCCTGGGGCCATCACCCACAGCTCCTGACATACCAGCCCTGGGGATAGTTATTGTCACCAGTAAAACCTTGTGCCCCATTGTGGGTCCGGCGGTGCCCAGCTCAGCCTGCAATAGCAGGCAAAGGGGGTCAGAGCCTTGCCCGAGCGCTGACTGCAATGCTTGGACCCACATTTTGGTGCCCCCCGGTCCCCAGAGCCCTCCTGCCCCCTCTCCCGCTGGCATGATTTCGAAATTCAGAGTGTATCCCCTTATGTCCCGGATGGCAATTCTCCTGGCCAAGCCTGCAGGATTTACCAGGGGTGTCAGGAAAACCAGACTTTGGCCCCAAGTGCTTTGCGATGACTAAGGCAGAGGCTCCGTTTTAACTCTTTTCCTGGGATTATTTGAAAACCTGGAGAGTTACTGCAAGACACGGGTGACGCAATAAATTTTGCCAGCTGAGCGGTTAAACAGAAGCCACTGTAAAGACAGCACTGAAAGAGGCACTGCTGAACCAGTAACGTTCAAACCCTGCCGAATGAAATTTATAATAACCCTGGCAGTTTTATATCTGTCCATGAATTACAGTTAAAACCCCAGCACGTACCACGCACATCGCTTCATCCGGCAATAAGAATACAGTGAAGAGTTTTAGTAGGATGGAGCTGGACGAGCAGGGAAGAATGTCATTTAAACCCTGGTTCTTTGAAAACCGAGCCCTTCTGTGTCTTTTTAAGGCAAGTTCAGAAAAGGAAAGTGCAAATAAAGCACCCAAAAGCTGCTATTTTTTGCAGGAGTGGGATGGCAGGGCTGGTGCTGGGCTGCCTGCCCTGGGCAGCGGGACCGTCACCCTGTCCCTGCCTGCGGCCGTGGGGCAGGCGGAGGGAGCGGGGCAGTGAGAGCTGTGCCTCTGCGTGCTGAAGTGCAAGAAGTTAAGCAAACAGAAGCCGTTTTGCAAACACACACGGGCTAGAGGTGCCCCTGGGTTGCCGGTACAGGGCAGCCACTCAGCTCAGGGGCATCAGCCAGCCAGACCCCCAGCGTGGCCAGCGGGAGCTGCCTGGTGAAACCCCACAGGGCCCCGGCCTCAGGAGCTGGAGTTTTATCCTTTGCGTGATGAGGGCCTGTCAACGTGGAGATTACAGCAAAAATCAGGTTAAAACCCATTTATCTGACCCGAGCGGAGCCCGTGTACGTGTCCCAGGGGTGTGCAGAGGCGTGAGCGGGGCCATCACAGCACTGGTGGCTGCAAACCTGCCCTGGCCGGAGAGCCCGGCAAACCCTGGCCACGCGGCTGTGTGCAATGGTTAATAAAGGGCATGCCGTAATTAAACCAACGCACCTGGAAATAGCTCTTTTTGTAGCTCCCAGGCTTAACCAAATGAATGAAATTTGCACTGGCATGATTAAAGTGATGTGGTTCACGATCTTGTCTGCACCGGGGAGTTACTGTGCAGCTTGACTCTTCACTCTCCGGTGAAAGCCCACGCAGAAAAACCCTGGCCAGCTCTGGCTCTGGCCCCTGCATGGCTCCAGCGCTGCCTAACCCAACCTCTCACCATCACGGTGCCCGTTAACACCAGCCCATTAACACCAGTACATTAAAACCAGCCTTCAAACCTGTCCAGCAGCCCAATGCCTTCGGCATCCTCCCACAGCCCCCCAGGCTCGCTCCCGGCACGCGTGGCAGCGATGGCAAAGCTCTTGGCCACTGTCACTGCTCCCCTCCAGGAACCTGTAAATCTGAAGGAGAAATCAGTATTTTTGCTTTTATATTCACACCTCTCAAACAATCTCTTTTTCTCTCTGCTTGTCCTTTTAGGTGTTAAAATAACCCCTGACTCCCTAGCGACCAGATGGTTTGGTTTCGGTCGTGTTAGCGGTAAAATCCTGCATGCAAGTAAGCTGCCCGTGAAGCTTGCCAATGGAAAATAAGATTTGGAGCCGCCGTGGAGTGGCATCCCCACAGCTGATGTGTCATGGCAGCACATGGGCTCTGGCAACGCCACCACCGCTGCCACCGCTCAGCAGCCACTGGCTTTGTGGCTGGGAAACTCCTGGCTGAATTCCAGGAAGGCCTCTGCCTTTTTCCTTTCCTTCCTAAATCTGGATTAAACTGTTTTCAGACCAAAGAGGTGATGTCAAATGTGATGGAGAGGAAGGAGGGGATGCAGTGGAGGAAGGTCCGGGGAGGTGGGGGACGAGTGCCAGCTCCGTTCTGGTACCCAGCCCTGGCTGCGGCAACCCAGGCACGGGGAAACCCATTTCGAAGTGCCTGAAACACCCGTTTTAGAAATCTCTGATCCCTGGCACTTCTTGGTGAGAAATGGGGAGAATTATGGAGCAAAAAGGGCACCTGCCAGGGTGGAAGAGCTCAAAACCATGGGGATGACCAAGGAGGGATGTGCTAATGGTTTTCTACGATCCAGCACCTCTTCCAAACAGCAAAGACAGCTGCAAAAGGGATTTAAATTGGAGATTAGAGAGGCCGCCTGACTGTGATGATACACTCAGGGTACGGAGAGTGGAGCATCCCCAGCGCCGGAGGTTTTCGCTGTAATTAGACCAGCATCTGTCCGGCGACGGTCAGGGCTTGCGCAGTCGCTGCACTGCTCCAGGTTGGGTTAGAGATTTCCTGCAGGCTCCTCCTGCTCAGCTTTCCTGCAATTTCAGAGAAATCTGGATTTTTTTTTTTTCTATCTGATGCATTCTTCCTCTCCAGAAAGACTAAATCTTGATTGTCAGGAACTGGTGTAGTGGCCAAGAAGATTTCCCAGACTAGTCAAAATGTCATCCTGGTAAAAATGCTAGTAATAAAAAATAAAAAGAAATGGCCCACTATGGACTCAGGCCTGTAAAAATATCCAAAAGATGAATCTGGAAGTTTAGAAACAATTGAAGCTCAGCGGCAAAAGGGCACTCTGGGGACTGCCAGGCCCAGCACAGACATTCATAGGGGGGAAAAAATCAATAAGTTAAAAAACAATTGCCTGTGTGCTTGGTCTTGAATTAAAAGGGAACAAACCCAGACTTCTTCACCCATCCCAAATAGTTCTTGGGCTTATTGTTATTTTGGAAATTAGGGCAAGGAAGGAAATGCCCAAGCGAGGGGTGGTGGGATGGGGAGGTGCTCCAGCTCCTGCTGCATGCCTGTGGAGCTGCACCAGGGCTGTCCTGGCTCCCACCTGCTGTGTTTTGGGATACTTGGGGTGCAAAAGGGCTTATCCCAAGGAGAGGGTGCTGGGCCAGCGAAGGGATCCCGAGGCACCCATCCCGCATGACACTGCCTGCACATGGGCTAGGAATACTTCCTCCTCCTCTCCCAGTCCCCGCCGCCATCCCGCTTCATCCGAGAGCACCGTACCGGGAAAAGCATCAGAGCCAAGAGGGAGCTGGTAATAAACCCGGGCCAACACAACCCCACCCCTGGAATAGCAGGTCTTGGAAAAGCCAGTTACGCTGGCGCCACGGCCATGTCGTCACCGTGCGGGGGGAGGATATTTTGGGTCCGTCCCGCCCGCCCCGAAAGGAAGCATGGCCACCGCTGTTAGGATGGCGGCTCCAGGGCTGAAATTGGGTCAAAAATGGGACTTGTGTGAGGGCTGGGGGTCACCAGGCAGGGATGGCCGCTGTCTGCTCGCTGTGATGGCTTCGTCACATCGAATGCAACTCTTTTACTTCATCCCCAGGTCAGGTGATATCCCCAAGGACCCGGCTGTGACCGGCACAGGATGAGACCCCCCCACTGCATTTTTGCTCCCCAGCAAACCCCGTTGCACTGGAGCAAGCGCCTGGAGCAGGAATGCGCAGGGAGAGAGACAAGCCTGGGGGTGGAGAGATGCAAAGATCAAACCAGCAGCGATTTCAAAATAAAATTCAACAGTCCAGGGAAAACATGGCATGTCCTTGCCGAGGCTATCATTTATGCCAATTAAAAAAAAAAAAAAATAAAATTGGCATGGCACTAAGGAGAGCTGCGTGGTATTTCCTGAAAAGGGTGTGGGGAGCATCCTTGGAAAGCCTTCCCTGCACAATGTGCTTGCTGTTTCCAGAAAAATAAAGTTTGCTGTGACCCACCTGTCCCCAAAAAACAGCTATTTAGGGCTGTAACATGGTCAGCCCGGAGTCAGTGGCTGGGTCTGTTCCGACTGCAGAGCAGCTGGCACCTTTGCCAGGCGCTGGGGTTTGGCTATTTACCTGCAGCTCTTTAATTGCTGCAAAATGCTTTGGAAAAAGATGCAGGAGAGCTGCCCAAGCACCAAGCACTCCCGATTAAAGGTGTTTGCCCCCAGCTTTCGGCTGGTGGCCATTAAACCCTCCTGCCTGCCCCCAGAGCCACGCCTGGCAGTGCCAGGACAGGCCAGGAGGGGGCCAGGAGGGTTTTTTTCAGCTTCACTATTTTGGCTTTTGGGAGCATTTTGACCCAGTTGGGAATCTGGGGGTTCAGAGCCTGGCAGGCAGCAGTTTCAGGGTTTGCCAGAGAAGCGGCTGTGAGAGCGATGGGTGGGTGCCTTCCCGCAGGGCTGCGGAGGGGCTCTGCTGCCTCTCCCTTGGGAAGGGACAGTTTTTGGCAGAGAAGAGGGTGTCCTGTGAGTTAGTGTCACACATGTCCCCGCATCCCCATCCGGCAAGCCAAGGCCAGGACTCACTCCCCATCCCAGCAGCAGGGTATGCTCGGGGCTCACCAAGGGCGTTCCTGGAGGTTTCAGCAGCGTAACAAGACTTGCCAAAGCCTGATCTCCAAGAAAGCTTACCTTTGGCATGGTATTTCAAAGGGGGAGCGTGGAAAACAAACACAAACCCACAGCTTGGGTGGGTTTTCTTTTGCCTGAGCTCTGCTCAGAAGCTGCAGCCAGGCGGTATTTGGGAGATCAGAGCAAATCCAGTGTTTTCTGGCTGGACGCAATGCTGAAGAGAAGCAGCTCCACCTAGGCAGGCGCTGGTGCTAAAACAGAGCCGACCTCAACACCAGTTCAACCATCAACCATCGACCATTAACCATCAACCACCATCTGTGCCGGTGACTGCGCTGGCAGTGTCTGCTTTAACCTGCAGCCGGGCTTTGAACCAACACCAGGGTCCCAAGTCTTGGGGTCAGTTTGGGGCTGAGAATTCAAAGTTTCCCTTTTGCACGTTTAAAAAAAACCATGATGTTTATTTTCTTTCCCAACAAGGCTGGAAAACTGGGGGCAAACTCACCTGTTTTCAGCAAATCACTACCTGCATCCTGCAAAAGCACCCCAAGACCCACAGAGTGGGGAAATCCTGCAAGAAACAAAACTCCACAGCAGTAAAAACCCATCTGAGGTGGAAAAAGACCCTTAAAAAAAAAAAAGCAGTCAAAGGCAAAGCAGGGTTTTATGGAGCCCTGGACATGTCTAGATTAGTCCCATAAAAATCAGTACCAGCCACTAGTGGGGAATATCGGCTTCCCCGGAGGAGACAGCAGGAGAGACGCTAACCTGGCCTCATTTTGAAAGCTGCTTATTAGTCCTCATCAAACATAATTATACTTCAAACCAAAGTGAGATGCCCAACTGAATTTTGAATACACATTAATGTTTTTAATTGGAGGAAAAAAAAAATCCCAGCCAGGCTCTGAGTGTTAAAATAGACACTGCTAATTGCACTGGGAAGGGGGGGGCTGCAGCTTCTTTGCAACTTTGTCAATTAAATGCTTATTACCGATCAATTAGGCAGAAATCAACCTGGGTTTAAGTGATATCCGATTAAGCAGGTCCTGCAGATCAGCCTCGGTTGTTAAGCAGGGGAAAGAAACACCTTCCCCCCACCAGCCCCCCCCGGGATGCTCAGACCGGGCAGGGTTTCTGCCCACCCTGCCTATGAAAAATCCCCTTTTCTTTCAGCACTGCCACTCTCCTGGGGGAAACACATCCCAAAGACCCACCCAGACACAGCAAAAACCTTTTGGAGCCAGGAAGGAAATGGGAAGGAAATGAGGGAAAAGGGGGAAATTAGCCACACACAGAGGGTGGCTTCTCCCCCCCACCAGCTCGGCAGGTTGCTGCTGCCCGGCACATGCTGGGCCATGCCCGTTCACAGGCTTTTCCAAATATTATCCCAATATTTTCTTTCAGTTCCCAGATAAATGGGCCTCTTCAGCAGGCTTTAAGCCCGCTCTGTTCCAACATTTTCTTTAAGGCAGCAGAGGAAACATTTGGGTTACGCCGAGCTGCTAAATCCTGCTTTCAGGGCTGAGCTGCAAGGGGTTTTCCAAGACAAAATAGGGGCAGTGTTGGGTGTTTTCCTTGTTTCATCGGGAAATATGAAGGAGGCCACATTGCCCCTTAATCTTCCTTTCTTTCTGCCTCCCCTCCCATGCCGCGGTCCTTCTTTCCCATGCTTTCCTGTGGTCTTCACAGACTTCTGAACATGTTTCCAGCTTTCCAGCTCCACGCGGAGAGGACACTTTGCAGTCTCTACCCAAGATGCACTTCCTCCGCAGCCGTAATTGGTGTCTGAAGTTAAACAACACAAATAAAACCCTCAAAATCCCCCTTGAAACATTAATGCAAAGGGTCTTTCCTTGAAGTTGCTTTTGTTCTGGCATCTCCACCAAGCTCTGAATTTTCTGCTGCAGCCAGGATGAGAGGGAGGAGGTTTTCAAGCCCGGTGGGACATGACTCATGGCCACCAACCCACTCCCAGCCCGGTTTGTCATTGCAAGCAGCAGATCACGCTGCAGTGACCAGCAGCGGGCAGAGGGGCACAGCTGGCCGTGATACCCCATAGCACCCTGTGTGCTACAGAGTGTCCCCCCAGCAAGCATCCCCTGGGCTACGGGGAAGCTCCAGGGGATCCTGCATCCCTCCCGTGGGGCCAGGGCAGCAAAGCCACAGCACCCTCAGGGAGCTGAGGAAAGTACCCATGCAACAGCCTGAGGGTGATGAAGCCAGAGAAAAGATACAAAAGGACAAGAAAGCCCAATTTTGGAAAATTTCAGTGCCAAGAGCCACTTCCCTCTGAAGACTGGGTGCAGTGACCGGCAGAGGCTCCATCCAACCAAAATTATTCTGGATGGACGATGTTGCAAGCCCAGGGAGCCTGGCGTGGGCGAGCAGGGGATGATTGCTCACCGCCTTGTCCCAGGCGAGGCATAGGTGCCTCCAGAAGACCCGGGTGGCTCAGCCAGCCCAAGGGAGGTGGGCTTCGCACAGCACCCTGGGCAGAGCAAACAGCCCTTGGCCACAGGGACGTGATGGGTGTGAAGCTGTACATGGCTCTGGGGAGCAATGGGGTGAAGGAGTGGAAGGAAAATTAAAAGACATTGCAGCTCTGGGAGTCCCCGATGGGCTGGAGGGGGGCAAGGAGAGACTTGGTATGGGGGGGCATGGCTGAAGACTTTTCCTGGCCTCATACTCTGCCCTAGATATCTACAACTGGTACTTACTGTGTCTGAGGGGGCCGAGGGAGCTCTCCCGGCGCTGAGGCACGTGGGGTCCATGGGGCCATGTCCTTGGGAAATGCCGCTGATAAGGACCCCAAGCCTGCGATGTGCAGAAGCATCCCCAGAGGGACGTCCGAGGGGGTCCAGCCCCGGTGCTGGGACAAGCTTGGGATGGGACATGGCACGGTCCCTCGTCCCCAGCTGGGGTCCCGGTGTTGGGGGGGGGGGGGGGTTGGCGGGGGCATCCCTTTTTCTGGAGCTGCGGGATGGGGCATGAGGAGGCAAACAGCCCCAGGGGACATGGGGGCCCGTGGCGGTCCCTGCCCGCACCCATCCTCCGGAGCGTCGTGGGAGCTGCATCAGCACGTTTCCTCCCACCATTCATTTACCCCGGAGCATCCCTCGGGACCAGGGCAGGAAAATCCCCCGCGGGGCCGTGCCACGGGTGTCCGGGTGCAGCCGGGGGTGGGGGGTGGGGTCGAGGAGGTGTCACGGCACCCTGAGCCCGGGGAGCCCGTGCGGTGCTGCAGCCCTGCCCGCACCCCGCCAGCCGCCCGGCAGCCTGTGCGCCGGGCCGGCACTAGGTGGGGATGGCAGCACGCTGCCGGGCTGCTGCGGCCCGCACCCGGGGAGGAAGGGCGGGAGGAAGGCCGGGGCCCGGGCTGCAGGCAGGGCTGCTGCTGCCGGCTCTGCCCGGGGAGCAGAGGGGTCTCAGGGCTGCGGAGGACTGATGGGCTGCGCCGAAAGGGGCCGAAGGGAAGGAATGCCGGGGAGGGATGAGGCGCGGGCTGCGGGCGGCGGCGCGGCAGGGATGTGGGCAGCGGCATGGCAGGGACTGTGGAGGCGGCGCGGCAGGGATGTAGGCGGCGTCGTGGCGGGGATGTAGGCAGCGGCACGGCAGGGGGGCAGGCAGCGGAGCGGCAGGGATGCAGGCAGTGGCGTGGCAGGGATGCTGGAGGTGGCATGGCAGAGATGCAGGTAGCAGCATGGCAGGAATGCTGGAGGCAGCAAGTGACCCAGTAGCAAGTCAGGCTGCTGAGACGGGCGTTATTGCAAAAGCTGCAGCTGTTAGAAAGTCTGAGCCTCTCTGCTTGTCCCTCGCAGGTTCATAAATGCCCCAAGCCAGGGCAGAATTGGCCTCTGCACCTGCTCCAGTCAGCGTGGCCAAGGAAGGGCACAAGCACAGTCCGGGGGGGGCTGCGCTGAGCCCCTCAACCTGCCCTTGCAGGTAAATGCACCCCCAGGACATCCCTGCCAAAGACTGGTGTGGGGTGAGCACCAGGCTCCCAGCTGGGCTCAGCCAAACGTTGACAGATGCTGCAGCACCCAGGTCCTGCTGGCAGCCAGGGGGTCTAAAAAGTATTTGAAATTTTGGCATTTTCTCCTCTTGAATGGTACCATTTGCCCTCCCAAAGAGCCTTGCTGGAAGGGGATGCTACCCAGGTTTTGGGTCAGTCGGTGCCACACAGAGATCAGCCCCAAACAGTATTGGGAGGGATTCACATACCCAAAGGGTTCCCAGGGAGAAACACCATAATAAAAGGAAAATAATCCTTTCTTCTGGACAGCAAGAGCCTGGTCCAGGCTGCAGGAAGGCATTAGCAAATGTCACTTGACTTACCAAGCTGGTGTCCCTGAGCCCATACCTTGGAGGGATGCAAATGCCCATAGACCACCTGAAAAAGGGGGAAAAATATAAAACAGCCCAATTCTACATAGAGCAGAAACTAATTTGCAAAGTTCACAGCCTGGACATAGCAGCCTTTTCCCTGAAAAACAGCCAGAGCCAGTTGATGGCTCCCATGGGCCTGACCCTGCCCAAGGGCCCTGCTCTTCAGCTCTCCGCACCGTGGGCTTGGTGGGTATTTTGGGACCGATTGGGACAGATGTGGGCCCTTCGGTGTTGCCTCACCAGTATCTCCTGGTGCCAGGGTGCTTCCCCAGAGAGAGGTGGAGGGGATTTGGTTCATATTTGATGGTATCTGGACCCTTCAAGGAGATCCTGCCTGTGGTGCCACCCTCCTCATCGTCACAACCAAGGGATGAAGGCAGGGAATGGGCTTGCCCCACCCTGCTGGCCCTTATTCGGAAGAGACTGCAGCACCGAGGCTGCCATTAGCCAGGGAGAGCCCAGTCCAGCCGCAGAGCTAACGAGTATCCACGTTTATTACCGGCATTAATTACATTTTGCAATTTCAGAAAGGAAATATTTCCCACGAGTACTTTTCGGCCAGACATTCTTCCAGGCCCACAGCTTGTTTCATCCATGTGTCTGTGCTGGATTATCACTAAGGGGAAACACGGGCACGGCTGCAAGCCGGGCGGTCAGCCACCAAGCTCCTGGCCTCACTGGAAAGGCTGGGAGGTGGCGGCAGCGCCGGGAGAGGGATGCAAAGCACTTGTAGTCCTGGTGCCACCTCGCTGCGGGTTTACGGAAGGATGAGCATGTGGCAGGAGGAAAACCTCATTGCAGGAGAGCGTTTCACACTCCCTGCTTCACCTTGGCTGCTCAGCCATGGCCAATACCTCCAAAAGTGAGGTGGGTACTGGTCTCTTCTATCAAGTAACTAGGATGAGAGGAAGTGGCCTCAAGTTGCACCAGGGGAGGTTTAGATTGGATATTAGAGAAAATTTCTTTCCTGAAAGGGTTGTCAGGCATTGGAACAGGCTGCCCAGGGAAGTGGAGGAGTCACCATCCCTGGAGGTGTTCAAAAAATGTGTAGACGTGGCACTTCAGGACATGGTTTAGTGGGCATGGTGGTGTTGGGTTGACGGTTGGACTTGATGATCTTAGAGGCCTTTTCCAAACCTAATGATTTGATTTTATTTGAAACCTATCTTAGACACAATGGGCCAATGTGATAAGCCCTTCACGTGAAAGGGTTTACTTGCTTTAAATCTCTCCGGAATCCACTTGATCCAATCCTACCTCCTGAGTCACCACCAAAACCAGAGCACAGCCAGAAATCTCACCCCCTCCCGCTCATACCAAGGGTCAGCTCATGTTTGCCACCTCTGCACGAGGCATCTTCAGGGGGAGCATCACCCCAAAGCCCGGATCCAAGAGCCAGAGGATTTTCCCAGCCTCCTCCTGCAGGGACCTGAGCACTGGCAGCAGGGACTGAGGATGCTCTTGGCCATCAGCATCCTCAGGGAAACCCGGAGGCAGCTCTGACAAGGCATGGATGGGCAGATTGCACTCATGTCCCACATTTCCCTGGATAATAAACCTGCAGGTTGCTTCTCTGTGCAATCACTGGGGATGCTGGGCTCCCCTGCTGCAGCCTTTCCCCAGCAGCAGGACGTGGGTTTCCTGCTCACTGTAGTTTTCAAAGCTATTTACTGATTTCAGGCAAATTTGGAAAATATTTGGAGGTTTTAACCTCCAAGAAGCTGGTTTGGAAATGTCAAAATGTTTCTTCTGGAGTTCCCAAAATGAAGTGCCTCAGAAATACCCAGCCTCTGATCTTGAAGCTTTTTCAGAAATGGTGGAGTTTGACTTTTTATTTGGAAATGGCTTTTTTTTTTTTTTTTTTTTTTTTTTTTTAAGTTTTAGAAAGGGGCTAATTGATCTGCAAACACAAACTTTGCATTTCTTGTCAGACTGACTATTCTGGGTGATCTAAAACCAGAATGTTTGGGGGATTTTTTTTTAAATCAGGTTGTTTCAGTTTAAGCTGAATTGATTTTTTTCCCCTTCCCTCCCCCTTATATTTTCCAGATCCACCACTAAATGAAAAATCCCTCTTTTAACCCTGCAGCATACAGCCTTCCCAGGCCATTCCATGTGCTCAGATACAAGACAAAACCAAACCTGAGCCAAACAAGCTTCCCACAATGCTCCCTGCAAACCCAGCCACAAATAACCAACCGCATCTCTGCCAAATTCATGCACCAGCATCAATTTGCAGCTAAATCCACACACAAGCATTGTTACCATCAACTGGGCAGCAGCCAGACATTCCTCGAGCTGCCTCTGGGAAGCCGGAGCATCACCCTGGATCTGCTACTGCCTTTGAGATGCATCTGCCCCGATTTATTACTGCAAATTTCTCCAACTTAGGGCATCGCTGCCCGAGCCTGCTCCCACCTTGGAGCTGACACACCGACTTAGTGATCCAGCTAAAACGAAGCATCCAAAAGCCAGAGCTGGGATACTGCGGCTTGGATGACCTATAACCATAGAATGAGAAAAAAAATGCAATGACCACAAACTATTTGCATTTCAAAATTGGAACGTTTACTTCCTTTGGTATTTTTGTGAGAGTGCTGAAGGCAGCGTGGGCGATGCTGGTGGCCGAGGGCCATTGAGGCTTTGAGTGGCTCCTGTGAAAACACTTTTTGCCACAGAGACTTCTCTTGGGTTTTTTTGTGACATGCAGTAGCTTAAACAACTGCATTTGGATGGTATCAGTAGAAGGGCCTCTGTATTTCTGTATTTCGCTCCCAGTACACAGGATTTTTGCATTGTTGGCCTCAGCTGACTCCACACGGAGTGGCACAAGGTGGGGTCACCCTGCTTGACCACGTGCCTTTCAAGTGACCCCAAAATCTATCCTATGTGAGAACAAATCTCAAACATAAATTTACACAAATAGAGCATTTCCAGATATTTGACAGCTCTAAAATCCACACACAGGTGTGAGCTGCAAGGGTACACTGGGAAATCATGGTTCAGCATGTGCCGGGAGCACCACATCCCTCCATGGTGGGGAGGTTCTGGAGACGAGCAGGTTTCTCAGATGATATTGGCATAGCAAGCCCCTTGGGGAAGGAATAAGAGAGGCCAGAGGGCTGCAGGGATGGGGACCTGCCCACTTTGTGGGTCGATCCCCCAAAGTTGTGGGGTGAGCCTTAGACTGAGCTGGGGTCGCACCCAGGAGTCTAGCTCCAGCCCCAAAACCTCACATTAGCTGCTGAAAGCATCTCTCCAGCCCTGGGGCAGCAGCTCTGCTCCCTCCTCACCCCGCTGCAGAGGGCTCAGAAGCACCAAGTCCCTCCTGTGCCTGTGTGTCCCCAGGGAGGGGACACGGACCCGTCAGGTCAGCGAGCTGGGTCCATCCCAGCACTCGGGATCAAACTCCCCAAACCTCACCCTTTCCCGTCCCCGTTACGCCTCCCAAGAAGCCATGGCAGCACCTGTGGAGGATTAGAGCCCTCCTAATTTCCAGTCTCTATTTATTCCTGTCCACTTTTAGTCTCATTTGTTCTGGTGCCAACATTGTCTTTCAGCTTAAAATAACTCTTCCCCTTTCCTGGTGCTCCCCCCCTGAGGTACCAGCAAGCATCTCCTCTCCCAGCCTTGGTCTCGCACACCTGAACCGCACACATCAGGAGAGGGGATTTTCCTTTCCTCAGACAAGGATCTAAGAAAACACAGTAGCAGCAGCTGCAACCGTGCAGAGCCGGCCAGGCTCAGCAGCCCCAGCCACGTGGAGCTCAAAACCTGTTGAAAGCACCAGCCAGGGTCAGATTCAGCAACCGATGCTGCTCGGGTGAAGCCACTCTGCCACTGCAGGGACCTTGATGTGCTCCACCACCCACTCGTCTCTGTTCAAATGGGGTGAGATTTTGGAAGTCCGCAGTCAGCTCACCAGGAAACGTGATATTGGAACCCCCCCGCAAAAAGCGGCAGTGGGAGGTCAGCCTGTATCAACCATCGGGCTTTCCTCCGGGCAGAGGGCAGAGGACCAGGACCCGCACAGCAGCTGGTGGGAAGGTGGTGGTTCAGCTGGAGATTCCTGCCTGCACACCAGGAGCTGGTAGGACTGGGGTGGGTTAAGGACAAGGAGCAGGGACCAGGGACAGAGGCAGGGACAAGGGATGGAGGAGGACCTTGCAGAAGGGCTAAGGCAGGGAGGTGGTCCGAGGCTGGCTACTGTCCACCCCGTGGCATGGCAGGAGCACATCCTCCATCTCAGAGCCAAACATCCCAGCACAGGGTCCAGGCTGCACCCAAATGACCAAGGCTGGGAACTAAGGAGCGAGGACTAAGCCTTGGGCCCAAACGGTCCTGGGAAAGGCAGAAGCGAGAGGCAAGGCCAGGAAAGAGCATCCTATGACCCCCCAAAAAGGTGAGCAGTGAGAAACAACCACCAAAACGGCTTTTTACACCCAATTTCAGGGAGCTGGTCTCACCAGCTTGCTCGGTGCACAGACCACATCCATGGTCAGGTTCTTGCTTCATTTTTGCCTTTTTTTTTTCTCTCCCCCACACCCCCCGCCAAAAGTCAGCCCAAATCCTGCAGCATGCCTGCCAAAATCCACATTCACAACAGAAATGGTGGCTCAGACTCTGCCACTGGGGTCCATGCTCTCCAACCAGGGGGCAAAGGAAAGCAGCATTGCTAGGACAGGAGCATAAATCAGAATATTGATTTAAACATAAGTATTGATTTAACCCGTTCTGCTGCTTCACTGCATTCCCCACATGCTCGTCCAAATGACAGAGAACATCATTTTAGACAAAGTCCACGGTCGGTCTCTGTGCAAGTTATCGGTCCCCAAAACCCATGGGTTCCTGTGTGCTCAAGGACAGTTGGTGTGTCCCCAGCTGCTCCCCCGCCAGCATACACAGAGGGCACCTGCCAGCCTCAGAGGTAGTGCTGGGCACAACTGGGAGCAGGATTTGGTCCTGGGAATCAGACAGGGTGGCAGGTAGGGGTGGCAGAATCAGGATGGCCCTGAGAGCAAGAGCGTGCCCAGCAACATCACCTTACCTGAGGTCATCAGTGCTGCCAATGCCAGGTTACACTTCTCTGAGGGTTTGCTTCTCGCCATAGCAAACAAAATCAGGTTCTGAGGGTATTATCACATTTATATATATCTATATCTATATCTATCTCCCAGCAGCTCCAGGAGGACCCCGCTGGCTGCACACATTGCACAGAGGAAAGCTGGTGGCTGCAATGCACCCAGAGATGCTGCCTTACCTTAAACTCACCCAGAAAAATCCCTCCAGCACGTCTGGGGCTGCAGCCTCTCCGTCTGGAAGAGGCGCGCGCAGGGCAGAGGTGCTTTGGGGAGCTCTCCTGCCTAGACGGAGCGGGGAGCCAGAGGGAGACCAGGGCTGGGGCGCAGGAAGCGATCTCCCCAAACCCAGCCCAGCTTGAAAGCCCGGCAAGAACTAACATTAACAAACAGTCAGTGTGTTTATATCCTACCTTCCTGCTGAAGTAGCAAAGCGGGGGGGTATTTTTGGCATATTTTTTCACTGCTGGAGACATGGGTGAAGGCCAGGAATGGCACAGAGCTGTCAGGAAAGCCCAAAGACCACTGTCCCAGGCACCGGGCGATGCAGTGAGAGATGCGGGAAGCTGCTCTGAGCCCATTTACACAGGGATTGGGTTTAGCCTGCAGGACATGGGGCACGTCCCTGTCTTTGAAAACCCTGGGGATTAAAAGCAGCATGGACTAGGATAGCCCGTCCAACCCACCTCCTATTCCAGCCCTGTGCTGCTCCCCTTCACCCCATGCAGCAATGGAGCAGAAGAGCTGCCCTGAGCCCTTGCCCACCAGGTGCTTCACCCCTTCCCACCCGTCCTGCCCGTGCAGCGACATGGCCATCACCTCGACACCGGCAGCGATGTTCCGGCATCATGGGGCACCTCTTCCAGCTCACACCCGCTGCCTTTCAGCAGGGCTTACTGCTAATGGTGAGTTAAAACAGAAACGAAGAAGAAAGCACAAAGCAGCATTGCTCATTCCCCACTTGCCATCGTGCCACAGAGCTTGGCCACATTACACCAATTCACTGCTGGTTTTAAGATAATTTAAAGCGCGCCAACCCCCCCCTTTTGCCCCAGCAAGCGACCTCCTCACCCAAGGTTTTGGATCTTCTTTGTGCCCCCTGTAAGCCCAGGCTGAAATCCTTGGTCTGTGGTGGCACATCCAGACGTCCTCTGCGGCAAGGACTTATTTTCCTTACAAGATCAGCAAGGAGAGCACATGAGTTCTTGCAAGCGCTCGCAGGCTGATGGCTTTGGCAGATAGCTGGGTCTTCTCTTTCAAGCATATGAGTAAAATACAGAGCACGAGTGACAGGAAAGTCCAGGTTTGATTTGGGCAGAAGCTTGGACTGCTATCAGCCAAGAGGAAAACAGGTAAAACCAGGACCTCAGTAGGTCAGGAGCTACTGGCCAAACCCCAAACCAGGTGTGCTAATTCCAATGGCCCCACCACAGCAGGGAGTGTGGCTGGTAACACCATCTTTTCACAGGACTTGTCTATAAAACATAAGAATTAAGCCCAGAAAGCAGGTGGGGAGGTGAGGAGAGCCCTTCTTCCACACTAGCCCCATGTCTGTGGTCTCCCATCTCCCCCAGCCTTTGCTACTGCTAATTCCCAGTGCATCACCTGAGGATGGGGACACCTGCACATTTCTTGTCTAGCACAGGTAGTTTAGAGGAATGCACTCCACCCGAGAAGTGGTTTATACCCCACAAACATGCTACAGCTGTGAGGAGAAGGTGCCATGGGCTCTACTTGGCATCAAGAGCCTGAATTCAGCCCTACCCTAGGGGAACCATTCAGACCCAGCGCTTTCTCTGGGCCTCTTTATTTTAGCCCCATCCGGACGGATTAAATTAAGAACATCCACATTAATTTGCTGTGCACGTGAAGGGGCTGAGGATTTCTCCTCCAGCTGAGGGCAGGAGTCCCATGGCTTCCCCAAGCCCAGCACTGGCTCCCAGCCTTGCCGGCATGTCCACCTCCTCCTCCCCACTGCTGAGCAGATAACAGGGCAACTGCAATAATGAGCCTCTGCCCTTCCAGCCCTGCTCAGAGCATTTAATGAAGCCAGGTGCTAATGAACTCGGCTTCACGGCACCTTGGAGATGGGTTATTACCATTTCAGGTGGAGGGGAAACCCAGGTGGGAGCAGGTGGAGTGGCTGACCCTGGTCACGAGGTACCTCAGGCTGGATGCAGGAGCTGGAGCTCCCTGCCTGGAGCAGAGAAAGGATGGTAGGTAGACATGAGGGCGACCACAGCTCTCTCATGTGGTGCCTGTGGCTGGAGAGACAGGTTTGCCCATGTCTGGGAGGACAGGAGGGACTCTCCGCCCATCCCGGTCCCAAATCAGCCCCAAGCAGCTTCAAGGCAGCTGTGTCTCTGCGGCCGGAGCTCCTGACCCCCGGCAACACCGTCCTCCTCTGCATCCTGCCCCCCAAGTTTTGCAAGACCCCAAACGAGGCCATCAAGGCACAGAGCGGGAGGACTTATGGGTCCCCTTGCAAACAAGCTTCCTTGGTTTTGTGACTCACCAGCCCAACCTCCTCAGTGTCACTCGTGACTCTGTTTCACTTTGCTGGAGCAGCATTGCACCACCCCTTAACAATGAAGAAGACAACAGTCTGGCAGCGTGTCCCACCCCAAAGGAACAGCCCGACCCCGGCTGCAGACTTGTGCCCGACCCCTCTCTCCACAGCATTTTTGGACGAGCCTCCATGTTCTCGTGCAACGAGCATCCTCTTGCAGACAACAGGTCCCACTGCAGTGGCTGCTCCTGTGTTCCTGCCGGCGGGGTCACAGTGGCTCTCTCCAGATCTGCCTGCAAGGGTGAGGATAGCTGATAAATCACAAGGATGCAGCCTCCGTGTCACATGCTCTTACAACACACACGTCCTCACATGCACGTTGACGGCATGCTAAAAATATTCTTCACTTTTTCACCTATTAAAATTTTCCAGGAGAGTCGGAACCACAACCCACACCCTATCTGTAAAGCCAGAGGTTTCCCCTCACCTCCCTGAGCCCTGCCAGGAAAACAGAGAATACTGAACAACATTTCTGGTACTTTGGGGTGGGGTTTTTTTGGTCATTTTAAAAGCCTGGCCAAAATATCACCTTTTTTCAATAGTTCATTTTGTGATGGCTGGCACCTTCTTGGAGCCAAACTCAGCACTGCCGCACACTGCCTTGCTCTCACGCACCCACCAGGGAAGGCTGTAGGTGACCTGGGATGCTCTCACTCCCCACCCGAAGCCCCATTTTGATGGCTTGGAAAATTAAACAAAGAAAATATGTTTTAAAATAAGCTCCCACCTGGTGTTAGGCAGCAGAGAGCTAACCCTGCCTTGGCGACAGCTCTGAATGACAATGGCCAGCCACAATTTTCTGGTCAAATCTTTCAGAGGTGCCTGTTGTGCCAGGTAAAGGAGAAATCTGAAGGATGCTCGCAACTCCCTGGCTACTGGCCAGGCCCCTCCGTGCCATCGCTGGTGCTCGTAGCAGCATTTTCTTTGCCCAGTTGGGCTCTCAGCCCCAGAGGAGGAGCAGGCGAGGCCACAGAAGATGTTTACACAACAAAAGGATCATCTCGACGAGACCGGAGCCTTTGCCAAACCCGGAGCTAAGCTGATACGAAGGAGATGCCATCAGCGTGTTTTTGCTAATTATCGCTAATAATTATTTGTGCGTAGTTGCTTGTCGGAGCTCTGGTCCTAGCTCAGCCCCTGCTGCTCTTGCAGCCCTGTGCAAGTGGAACAAACAGGGGAGTCCTGCCCCAAAACCCTGCAGGAGAGAGGAGAGGGAAGGCGAGTGTGGTGCCTGGGCAATGCCCCGACCATGGCAGTGGGCATGATGCATCCCCCTGCCCCTGTGCTGTCCTCTCCCCGCTCACACCAGTGATGGCCAGTTAGACCACATCTGTCCTCCTTTCACTTTTCTGAGTGCGTTTGGTACCTCAGCCTCTTGTCAAAACCCAGATTCATCACAGCATGTCTATTAGCGGCTTCCTCCCCCCTCCCCGTGTGGGTTGTCTTTCTGCTGACATGGCAATCATTTCCCTGTCAACATGCCTTGACAGCACCAAGATTTCTCACTTCAAACCCTGGTGTGTCCCAGGGTCATTCCCAGCTCCTCCATTAACCCCTGACCCTGCAGGATGGGGGTAGCCAGCCCTGATGGATGCTCTGGTATCTCTTCCACCTCTGGTTAGCAAAAGCTGACTCCTGTTTTTCTTCCCAGCGCTTGCCATACCTATGCAGAAGAGCATTTAACCTGGAGGTAACGGGTGTCAAGACTTTTCTTCTCCTTTCTTCTTATCTTCTCTGCTGAGAACAATGGAAGCAAGGTTTGCAGAGGGAGGTAATATCTTTTTTTAGACTGACTGAAATAATTAGAAGAAAAAACAGGCAGGCTGTTGGGTACATGAGCCCTCCAGCAGGCCTGAAATAGAAGCAGAAGTCTGCAAAGCTGAATACCAGTGGAGAACAATAGCTCCAAGCACGACTAGTTGCGTTAACCAGTTCTGCCACCAAAGACCATTCCCCAGCTGTTTCCCTTGGGCTAATGAACCGCATCACCCCTCTGCCAAAACCCGCTGTCCTGAGACTACCCCAGTGCCAGGAGCCGCCGCTGCGGCCGAGGGAGCCAGGCTGCCACATGGACCTGAGCCCCCGGCATTGCTCCACATGGGCTTCATGATGCCCAGAGTGCCAAGATGGCGTGCCTCACCTCTCTGCACCCTGTGCCCTGTCCCGCTGCTCCCGGGGCCCTACCTGACCCCAGCGCTAGGGATACTGTCCCACCCTGGGGCCTGTCTGACCCCAGGGACCCTGCCTGACCCTGGGGACCCTCCGAGTCCAGGGACACTGTTCTATGATGGGGGTCCAGCCTGATCCCTGGGGATCTCTCCCACCCAAGGCACCCTGTCCCACCCCCGGGTACCCCGTCCCACCCCACGGTCCATGCCCCACCCTGCAGCCACCGTCTGACCCCAGGGACCCTGTTCATCCCACGGACCCACTCCCTTGGGCTCGGTCCCACCCCCACCGCCCCTTTCCCTCAGACCCAGCCCATCCCGGCGGGTCCCAGGCCCAGGCCCGCGGCGGGTGGGGCAGGGGCCGGGGCCGGGGCCGGGCCAGGCGGGGGGGCCGGGGCTGGCGGCGGGGGCATCCCCGCCTCCTCGCTCGCAGCGCCGGAGCCGCCGGAAACCCGGCGTTGCTGCTGCTTCTGCTGCTGTTGCTGCTGCTGCTGCTGCTCCCTCTCCCTGAGAAGTTGGTGCGGAGGCGAGAGCCGCGGGGCCCGGCCCGGCTCGGCCCGGCTCGGCTCGGCTCGGCCCGGCTCGGCATGCCCGCCCGCCCGCCCGGAGCCGAGCGGTGCAGCGGGGTGCCGGCGGAGCCCCTGAGGGGGCGGTGAGGAGCGACTGGCCCCGGCCCGCCATGGAGCAAGTGAGTCCCACCGGGGCCGGACCGAACCGGACCGGACCGGACGGGGAGAGGAGGGGAAGCCCCGGGACGGGGGCTGTACGGGACCCCTGGGGCGGGACAGGAGCCCCTCGCTGCCGCTGCCGGCCGGGAACGGGGGCGGAGAACCGCACCGACCGCTTTGGGCTTTTTTTGGGTCTCCACCGGCGCTGGGACATCCCCGGCCCCGCTCCGCCCGGGTCCGGTAGCGGGAGGCTGCGGGGGCAGCACGGGGGTGGGGTGGGGAGCAGAAATGGAGAGCCAGAGGATGGGGGTCCCTCCTCCCAAGCCGCCCCCCGTTGCCCTCCGCGCTCGCCCGGGTGCGTTGGAGCTGCCGCCCGGCGCTGGGACAGAGCATCCCCCGAGCTCTTCGGCTTTTAAACTTTCTGAGCGGCCGGGTGAGGCTGACGGGCAAACGTCGGAGCTGCCGGAGGACGAGTGCTGGCAGAGTCGGGCTTGTTCAAATGCCACGCTTGCTCAGGCCACCTTGTGCTGACTCTTGCTGGGGTGTTGTACTTCCGTACTGGAGCTGGGCCTGGGTCAGACCGCAAGCTTGGCCATGTCCACATACCTAGCAGTCTTCCCCAAGTCTGTCCTCCTCCTCCGTCTCTGCCCGGGACAGGTTTAACTCGGAGAAGGGCAGCAGTGCTTTTCTTTCACATGTAAGTTTTCACGTCCGTGAGATCACACCCCAATAATCCATCCCTGTGCAGATCGATTAAGATGCCACAAATTTATTAGCAAGTTAAACAGGTCGTTTTCTCCCCTCATCTGGCCGCGCAATTATTCCTGCTTCCTTTCCTTAAATGAGGTTTTGCTGCTCATGCACAAAGAAAGCAAGCTCCTGGTAGGGCGGACCGCCGGATGACTTGCGATGCCGGTAGCTGTGGCTTGTCTCTCCCCACCCCCTTATTTCAGCTCCCAACATTTGGTGGCAAGGATGGGAGCTTTTTTTAAAACAGCGGGGAGATGGCAAAGCAGCCCAAGTTGGTAGTGACTGAAAGTTGTTATTATCCGCCGGCATCCATGAAATTAATCCACAGCAGAGAAACTGCTTCCAGCTGGCGGTCGCCGGCCAAAGGGGTTTCACACCCACCCTGGCATCGACTGACCGGCTCACCGGCCGCTCTTCGTTAATGATAAATGAATCTTCCAGTGATCGCTTGCGGGTGGGGGCATCAGATGCAGTTCCCCAAGTTTCACGTGGATCTGAGCAGTTTATTTCCAGTAAGATGATTTTGCTCCTGTGGGTCAGGAAGAAGTGGAAGTGCTGACAGCCAGGCTCAGAAGATAATGTGGAAAGGGAGAAAAAGAGCGGAGGTCTGGAGATGCAGGTTGTCTCCTGGCAGGTGTTCATCCGTGCCCTGCTAGAGAGGAGTATGCAATAAATGAGCCACTTGCTTTAAGTGAAGTTACTGTAATTGGGCAAGAGACTTCTGTGCACTATATGTAGTTTGTAAAAGCACCACCGCGATTCAGCTGTTGGAGTTTTTTTGTGTTGGAAGACATGAAAAGTACGTGGGCTTGTGGGCCCTTAAAATACAGGGGCAGGGGAGGGGAGAAATAACCGTCTAATTGTTAAGTAAAAAGCTGTCCTGTCCCCCTAATTTGGCATCTCTGCTGAGCTGTGAAATGTGTGTCTAAACCAGGCTGGAAGAGTGAAACTCATGTTTCACTTCTAATGCCACTGGGATATAAATTGCAAAAATGACTTGTATGGATTGGTTTTGGGAGCGAAGCCTTTGGCATGAGCCAGCAACGGGATAACTCAGTACTTCCCTCATTTATGCTGGCTTGCTTGGCTGATGCCAGTGGGTTTCTTCTCATGGATTTACACCAGCATCAGGAATGAATCCAGGCCAAGAACATCCCGGAAAGCATATCTTAGTATTTCTTGCAAAAGGAATACCCACATAAAGCTGAATTAACAACAGCAGCTCATCTCTTTGTGCCGTGCTTCGGTTTTAGTTGTGGAATCGCAGGCAGAGAGCGCAGGACAGACACACCGCCCTGCTTTCGGTGCCCTGCCCTGGCCAACCTCCCCTTGCTGATTTGGTGCAGGGGTGGTGTAAAAATAATCCGCAAAAATGTCAGGCATCGTCTCCGAGACTTTTCTTGCTTTTGCAGGAGCAAACGGTCAAGTTGCATCATCTAGTTTTTTACGCCCTTAACCTGCAGGCAAGGGGATTGCAGCAGCTGCACCCCCATCTTGCGATGTGCTGTGTGCGTGCGAGGGGGGAGCTGCTGACCCAGAGTCCGGGCAGCTCAGCAGCCCCTGGCACCCGCAGAAGGCAGGATCGCACCGGACACCCATCACATCTGTCTTGTATAGCGGGGACCGGAGGAGGCACCAGGCAGCTCAGGTTCAGGTGACTCCTGCGCAGTGCAGTGCCGGGGGCAGAGCCCTTTGCTAGTGGCTGCTGTCATCTGCTGAGACCAGCACTCTCCATCTCATCTCACCTTCCCTCTCCTGGGCCGCTCAGCTGGGGCAGGCGGGGGCTCGGCGATACGGATCCTCTCTGCCGATGCTCCCGGGCGCTGGCACAGCTGGGAAGTCCTGGCTGGTGTGGAGGGAACCCCATGCATGGCTCCCTCCAGGTGGGTGGCTCCAACCAGGGCTCCCGAGTGGCCTGGGGAGAGGGTGAGCTGCAAAGCCAGGGCAGGTGCCATCCCCAGAAGGCCGGAGAGCTGCTGAGCCCGGGGGGAGCGGGTAGCCGAGCAGGCAGCGTGGGCTGCCAGACCAGCTCTGCCCTGGCTTTGCAGCTCTGCCTTGCGCAGAAGGGCAGGCATGAGCCCCAACTCCAACGAAGACGGTTACTGGGGCAGGTTGTTTTTTCAGAGGTAGATGTTAAGTGCTGTGTCTTCACAGGAAGTACTTTTATTTTAAAACCAGAGGAGACAGGGTAGTTTTCACTCTGCAGAGCACCGGGAGAGGCCGCGGATAGACCTATTTGCCATGTGATTTCAGATGGCCTTTCTGCCAGGTGGGGAAAAAGAACAGCAAAAATTCATCTGTAAAGCAAAAAAAAACCTTAAGGAGTAGAAACATTTTGGCAGCTGTTGGTCTGGAGTCACTCGAATAAACTCTTCGTACAGCTACATCCATGCAAAACTGCTATGAGGGAGGTTAAAGTCCGTGCCTGATTATCTAAAAATGACATCAAAAGGGTGCTCAATCAGGAAACGAGCAGGTCTATATTTGTGCAGCAGTTGATGTTTGCTGAAGTCGCAGATCACAACTGAATACAACTTCCTGGCAACCTAAAAAGTCAAGTTAAAAAAAACCCCAGGCAGTACCCCTCGTTTCCCGGAAAACTTTTTCATGCTCTGTCATCCTGTATTGTGGCCGTTTCAAACGTGGCTCAGTACAATTGAAATAACTTCTACAAAGGGCGCCAAGGATGTTACAGGTTTCCGCCTGATTTTCTTTTATTTGAGGTTTATTTGAGTTTCTTGTTCCCAGTCTGCACCTGAGCCTACCTGCAAAGCCAAGCCTCTTCCCAAACTTTGTGGGGATCAGAATAAATGTGGGTACATGGGGTATTTAATCTGTTTTTCTTCTTTTTATGGGTGTGAGCTCCCTCTTTAGAGTAACAGCTCACCCTGATGGCAGCTGCTGTCCAAGGGTGTGTTCACTGGGAGTCTGGTGCATGAAAACAGATTTGTTAGCAAGGCTTTCCTCTGAATTTTTGGAGCTCATCTGTACGCACTCGCTCTGTCCTGGGCACGGGAGTGTCCAGCTCCGATTCCTTTCCATATACGTGGGATTTCCTCATGTTATGAAACATGATGTCTGAGCTCCAGCCGCCCCCGTTTGTTTTGTTTGGGGTTCTTTTCCTATGTGAAAAGGTTTCATTCAGCAGCTAGCGAGGGCGTTTGGGGATGGTTGGGGCTCTGCCTTTGTTGCGCATCCTCTTTTTGTGCAAATGTGCTGGCTTTCTGCAGCAGGATTGCTGGTATTACAGACGGGGATGTGGAGGAAACTGAGTCTGGGGGGGACAGTGGGGTTCCTGGGAGGAGGCTGGAGGATTTGGGGTTGGCCTCTCCAAGTTGTTTGTGTAAGGGGATTTGGCTCAGCGAGGGATTCCCCGAGCCTTGCTCTCGGGAAAGAGGCTTACTGAGGAGTCCATGGGGTGTTGGGAGCAGCAGGGCACTCCAAGGGAGGGGAAACAGGGATCCTGGCTTTGCAAAGGCTCTTCCAGCGCACCGGAGAGGAGGAGAACTCTCATCTGTAACCGAGTCTGCTGGTGAAGGCAGTCAGCTAATAAGCCTGACTGCCCCCGCTCCCCATCTTAGGTTTCCTGTCTCGGTTTGACGAGAATATTGATATTGGATATTTCTGATGGTTTTTTCAAAGCAGGGAAGTTATGCATCTCCTGTTTTTTACCAGGCCTGGAAAGCCAGCAGCCTCCCAGTGCAGGATGCTGGGGCTCCCCATGCTGCTGTGGGTGGGCAAGAGCAGGCTGTGACAAACAGCAAGGACCTAAAGGCAGGACAAAATAAAACCCCACCCACTCTTGGTGCTGCCTTCTCTGCCGGTCCTTCCCTCTGCCTACAAACCACACAGGAGCCTGCCGGGAACATTTTAGTGCGGATATGATGAAATCCTGGCCCTCGTGCTGTGGATTTGCCCATGGGAGTTGGTTTGGGGGCAATGACCAAACATAGAGACCTAGAGGAGAAGCTTGCAGATGTGGCCAGGGGCTAAAATATGAGTGTTGCTACTGATGCCAGCAGGATCCGTCCCACTGGGACTCATCGGAAAGCATAAGGAGCAAAGCGGAGAGGAGGGTGCTTGTTTTCAAGCGAGCACTTGGTGCACAAGCAAGCAGGGAGTCCACAGAGAGGAGGAGGTGGACTTGCTGCCATTCCAGCAGTGTCCCTAGGGGTGGCCAGGGTCCATGCCCACTCCCCGGTCCTGTGGTAGCTGGTTGAGTTTTCCTCTGGAAGATGCTAGTCTTTTGCCTTGTGATGTGGTGGGAAGGGACCACGTTTGGTAGGTGCTGAGGTCTTCTCTGGGCAGGCTTTCTGACAACCTTCATTAAATGGATGGAAAGTGCTTTTGATGTAATTCCTTCTCCCTTCTGTCCTTGCAGGATACAAAGGAGGAGGTCTCAGAGAAACCAAAGTCTGCTCCGACTGCAGAGAAATACGGCTGGATTAAGAAAAGCAGTGGGGGACTCCTGGGATTGTGGAAGGATCGTTACATCCAGCTACGGAAAACACAGCTCGTGGTCTATGAGGATGAGGTATGGTTACAGCTAATGGCCGTGAATGAGGGGCAGGATCAGGCCCTTGGTGATGCACGTTCCTGCGTTTTTCACTTTCCTCCAGCCCATGCCTTTCAAAAGGGCTTCTCCAGTTGTCTCCAGGAAGGGTAAATGCTATAAAGAAGAGATAGCAGCTGCATTTTAGAGTATATTATGTATTATAAATATTTTAGCCAGTAAATATTTTGACAGTGCCACTGCCAAAATAAAAAAATGGGGGCAGGACATCCTGTGAGAAGACGAACGGAGTAAAGCTTTGGGCGGAAGCAGGATATGTGCTATGCCTTTTTGGCGTTTAAAGGATAAAACTGGATTGTAGCAGGCTGACTTCCCACCTGCCGCTTGAGGGAATGGCAGGCAACCCTGCAGCTGTTTGGCACCCCTCAAGCAGCTCAAACTGTTGCTAGTCAGACTCTTCAGGGTTTTGTTTAGCCACTGATGGATGCGGGGTGAAATTGTGAGTGCTTGCTGTCCTCCTTAAGCAGGGACACAGTCTGGATTTGGCTCATCTTTTCCCTTTACTTGAGCCAGTACTGAGCAAAGGACCCCTGGGAGCCTTGTTCTGGACTTCCCTAGATAAATTGCATGCCTTAAGTTCATGGCCTCATTTAGAGCTGTTTCCAATGAAATGAGAAATAAGAGCCGAGCCAAATATGTCCTGCGTCTTCATGCGAGAAGGATGAGAAGTACATGGCTGGTTCTGCCGGGCTGCAAAGGTGGCTCTTGCCTGAGTCAGGCCCTCGGTTCCTGGGCTGGAGGGAGCTTCTGCAAGAGCAGAGTTTGCCCCAAAAGTTAGAAATTACGGTGCAGAGGACAAGCTACAACCAAGAGAGGTTTGAGATTAGGGGTGGGTATGTCGTAAACCCTGCTGGTATATGGTGGCTAGAAGTTCATGTGTGCATCAGGGTAGAGGAGCATTTCTCATTGCCTGGTCTGCACGAGGATCACGTGCTTGTGCGGTCTCTGACAGAAGGGGATCTGGGTCATTTGTGGGCATCAGGATGACATAAAACCAAAATCATGTAAAGCCTCTGTGCAGTGTATCAAGGGAAGAATGGGGAAATGTTTCAGCAGCTGCATTGCTGCAATGGTTTCAGGAACAACAGGACTGACAAATGAGTTTTGTTCTCTTTTTTTTAAAAACATACTATTGCCTAATAAAGAAGTTTTGTTATAAATGGTTTAGGTTAAAGGGTATTACCTCCTCCCATATGCTGAACCCTCCTGCTCTTCCTGAATCCCAAAGCTTTTTGGAGGCATTTGTTCTTAGTTTTGAAATGTCATGAAGAGTGCAAGAGTAATGAAAGGAGAAGTCAATGTCAGGTGATGAGCCGCTTGGAAGGCAGGCAAAGTGGTGGGACTTTCTCTTAGGCAGAGAGATGCAGCCTGGTCCTGCAAATGGTTGACTCCTGCAGATTGCTTCCCAGTGCCCTGGACACCTGTTGACTCCAGCTGAAGCTTCAGGAGCTCGCAGATTCAAAATCTATAAACGTGACATAGGTTTTTTTAAAGGGCATGCCTTTAAAAACAAGATATATGGAGGCTCTCATTACCACAAGGGAAAAGGAGGCTTTTAAAGTAAGATGAATATTCACAGATGTTCAGAAGAAGGAAAAGTCCCAATCATTTAAAGGGTTATTTTATTATCTCAACAAGGAAAATGGCATTTGTAACAACCAGGCATAACGTTTTCTGGTAGCTTGCGGATTGAGGTAACATCCTGTAATAAATTGCATCTGTAAGCTACAGTAGCTACAAGGTCCCATTATTGTAAATAAGGGATCATGTTAATATCTATAGGCTATTAAACTGGCTTACAGTGAAGTCAAATATCTTAGGAGAGGAAATTGCTACAAAATTATCTGGTAGCACAATAGGATAGCATGTGATTGTGCAGACTCACTACAGGGGAACTAAAGGAAATGGCAATTTTCTGCACTCAGGAGGGGTCCTGTTGCCACAGAATTGAGGCAGTTCATGTTTATTACTGTATTTATCTTCCTTTAACGTGAGTTAGGGCAGTGTTGCTGTCTCTGTCTTACAATTGGGGAACTGAGTTTTTGAGATGAGAAGGGCCTTGCCCAATGTCAAAGGAGAGTCTGTGGTGCAGCGTGCTATGGTGGCTTTTATTTCTGGAGCTCCAGCTGCCGTTTTCCCCACTGTACCTTCTCATACCTGCCCTGCTTTGTGTGACCCTGGAGACAGACACAGCATCCCAGACCATCCACAAGCTGAGACATTTTAAAATGGGATTGTTCAGTGCTTGCTGAATTGGGGCCCTAGAAAAAGAAAGGAGATAAAGCTTCAGGTAACAGAAATACTAAGTTAGACCTAAATGGGTTAAATGGGAGTGAGGTCAGCTTCCATGTGGGAGGGCAGGTTTAGAGGCTGAGTATTTCAACTGGTCTAAGCCCATCAGATTTCCAGGAACTGAGCTAGTTGTGCTTTTATCGTCCCTCCTGTGTTTCAGCCCTTCACAAAGAGGTGCTAATATTGCCTTTAGCAGTTGTTTCATATGCAGGCACACTTGTTTATGCAATTACATGAGGCGGGCTGCACTTGTTGCTGAGGTTTGTGTGTGCAAAGTAAGAGCTGAGGGGACGGCCAACACAAGATGCAGGCAATAATTTTGTACCGTGTCACCGGAAAGTACAGTCTGAGCAGAACGCAAATACTGTATTTATCATCATCAATAGCAATCTGCTGGAATGTGCTCCCAACCTGCCCACAGAGTGTGTATCCCATATTGCGTCTGTTAGTCAGGCTTTTGGTTTGGTTTAAAGCGGAGCTACCTGCTGAAGACAAATTGCAAATGGTATTGTATTACCTGGAGCAGATGGGGGGTGAAAGTCATCCCACCGGGCTTCAGGTTTCTTTCAGCGGATGTGAAATGAAGGGAGATGGATTTCTTGTTATCTGCTGTGCCTCCATCTACAGGACCCCATAGCTGTACCCTCATGTAAACTAAGAACCAAGCGGGCAGGTTATTTCCTAACGGGTTTTCTTGTTTTCTTGTCTCTGCATATTCTTGCCAGAATAAAAATTAAGCCTTGCAAAACTACAGAGGGCATCTGAAGAACAGGCAATCCTATGCAGAGAGACTACACAGATCAGTATCATCACTCCATGGATTAGAGAGCATCAGGCTTGGGTTTGGGATTTTTTTTTCCCTGAACGGTGCAGCTAGTGGTTAGAGTTGGTTTTTTGTTGTTTTGGGGTTTTCTTAAGTGTGTTATTTGACAGGGAAAAAAACTAATAGACAAAGGGTCTTCTAGAGACCAGAGTATCCACTCAGCATTTAACAGTGGTGCAGTTAACATCTGCATTTTGCCCCTGGTAAAGTGATAGCAATGTATACCCAAAAGTGATTTATTAAAATGCTTTGAGATCCTCAGATGGAGAAGTAAATTATTATTTCAGGCAGTCTAGACATTGTACACTGAATGGAGGGGCATAGCCCATGAATGTGTGTCAGTGCAGAGATCTTTGCTGGAAATTATACCTTCATATAAATAAAAATTTCGGTGGGTCTTTTTCCCCCTTTGTATCAACTTTTTGTTAAGGAAATTGTTTGCCAAGTGTGATTCTTTGGTTAAGAGCACGCATTACTATGTTTAGGTGTTCAGTAGTTTTCTTCTTAAGGGCCAAGCTTTCAGACACATACATGTTTAAGTTGCAGCATCTGCTCCGCGAATAGCTAATGGAATTGGTTTTCTGCATTAAATCATGAATGTAGGGGTTTCTGTACCAGAATTTTAAATGTCTTATTGATTGTCCCTTACAGCAAGCACAAAAGCAATTTAAAAAACAAGGCCTAAAATCTGTAGAGGAAAAGAGAAAGGTGGCCTGAAGAGAATTCCCTGCCTTGATCGGCAGCGAATGCAGGGCCATGGGACAACCCTGCGAGCTGTGTGCTGCCAGGAGGTGTGACCACTGTGTGCGGACTCAACCTTTGTGTCTCAGGATGATGTAAAAGGATTGCTTTAACTTCTTTGGGACACTAGAGACCAAATGGGGTGGGAGCTTGTCCAGACCACGTGTCTGAGATCCGTGTATCAGGGCAGGACTCTGGAATTGACCTTGTCTCTGCGTGATGCTGAGTATCCTCCAGGTCCCAGGAGGTTGAAGGGACCTGGAGACCTGCGGCAGGGTCGGGTCTTCTGGTCTTTATCTTAGTGGTGCAGGGCAAACATAAAGGATCTCTTTGTGACCCAGGTAGGCTCACAGAGATGAGATGGCCGCGTGCAAAGGGTAAAAAAGAGAAAAAAGCCTCATTCTGGCACTCCCTGAACTCAGATGCTTTTCCTTTGCTCTCAGACATGAAGTTTTCTTATTTCTGTGGCTGCTTTCTTCCCTGCCTTCCCTGAAGACGATAACTTGCTTGAGAAGTTCAGTTCTCTGAGATGAAGGAGCCATAGCTTGCACAGTCAAGCCAGTGCCCCAGGGTCCTGCACGTCCCTGTCCTTGCTGCCCTTGTTCCCTGGCCAGGCCATAGTCCCCAGAGCCTCCCCAGGGAGGAGAGGGGCAGCTGGAAGGCAAGAAGCAATGTCACGGCAAAACCACAGCTCTCCGCCCTGCCAAGTCCTTCTTGTCCCCCAGCTCAGTGCTCAGCTGTCCTTAGGAAGTAGAGGACAGCTTGCACGGGATCAAAGGGAAGGTTCCCCTCCAAGGGGCAGGAAGGATGGCGTGGACAAGGAGGGTGACACAGAGCCACTGGACTATGCTGGGGACAGAGCTGCTCTCGAGAGTGGGGAGGGTGGGCAGGAGTCTTCGTGCTGGTCTCCAGTCGGAGCGCTGCCAAGCCGCCTACATCCTGAGCCCAGCAAACTTTCACGTCGGAGCTGGTAACCGCACCGGCCGTGCGGCAGTGCTGTGATGTGGGCGGTCGTCCACCAAAGGCCAGGATGAGATCACCCATCCCTGAGGCATGTATTCCTGACCTCACCCTTCTCTGTCATTTGTTGGCCACTGAGGGGTTATTATTTCCATCCCTGTCCTTTTGCAGTGACATTGCGATACCAGGATTGCAGCAGGAGCCTTGTGCCTTCAAAGGGCTCCGTAACATCAGCAGGATTTTATCTGCTAGGTTTTGGGTTTGGGCAGGATTAATCTCCTCCTCCTAGTATACATTTTCGCAGTTCTCTGGTCACGTTCACCCATTCAGTGTTAAATGCAATAAACAGTAATGTCATTAAAATCATAAACCTAAATTAGATCCACACATCCCTTGGTGGCTCAGAACTTTCTCTGTGTATCAGCATTGGTTCTGCCAGGCCTCCATCCCCAGATAGGAGGGTTAAAAAAACCTAAACACAGCCTCAGCTCTGCACAGCAACTTAAATGTCAAGTGGTAAAGGGAGGAAATTCCCCGCAGCCCACTTCCCTCTGAACTCTCCATTCCCTGCCTCCAGCCACGCAGCAGCTTCCTGGCTACGACACGTTTCCTCATCCCACACTCCCTCTCCACTCAGGAATTGCTAAATACAAACTCATACGGGTATGAGGAGCTGCCTTGGGGATGGTCATGGCCAGCGGTTTTAATTCAGGATGGTAATAGAGAGGTTCATGAGGCGTGCTGACCGTAGCTCTGCAGTTCTCACTGCTTATTTGTGTAATGCCTAGCGAAAGGGAGCTTTGGTCTCTTCTGGGCTACTGAGACATGAAGAATATTATCTGCCTGGTGTTATGCTGCGATTCCTATTAGGGATGGTGCTCTGCAGCTGAACTGAGCCACGCAGCACGTGTGGAATTTTAGTTATGTTACTGGGAGAAATGAGCCAAGATCGTGGCCGGCAGTCATCAGTGGAGATACACCAGAGATAAATATTCCCCACTGAGACGCTGGCCCTGACAGTTTTGCTGGCTGTACAGGACCATATTTCCAATCCTAAGCATTTTGACAGCTCAGAGCGTGGCTGCAAGAGGAGCACATCCCAGTCGCACGTGGCTCCCACTGACCTTGCTGAGGCTCAGCACAGCGGCAGGGCTGGCCTCTTATCTCCTCTCTGCCTTGGGTTTCCGGGGGGCTGCTGGGACCGTTGTCATGCTTGCGTTGTCTTCCCCGTGAAAAAGCAGAATAACTCCCGCATTCATTGTGGGTCAGAGGTAATGTCACCAAGCTACAGCGAAGCATGAGGAACGCTCTGAGATGATGCCAGGAAGGTTTATAAAAGTGCATCATGTTATTCCTCCTTCTTATGCCAGGACTGACAGCACATTCTCAGCCTGTGGCTGGGACCCGATGATGGGCAAAGACCTTCCCACCTTGTTTCTGGCTGCAGATCCCTGGATGAGGCCAAGAGAGATGGCAGAAGCTGGTGTTACTGTCCACAACATGTTATTTGCTCAGCCGCTGTGGACCACTAGCCACAAATTGGCCTGTAGCGTAAAGACTAGGGTGTTTTCTTAGTGAGATTGGCAGCCTGATTTATAGGGGCTTGCTGTCTGCATGCAGGTTATTTTTAAGGCAGGAGAGCTTTTAGACAGATGCAAGGGGAAGACATGCAGAGTTTGATGGTATATGATTGATTTCAGTGCCTCCTATTCATAATAATGTTTCATTCCCTCTCTGCAGGATGAACAGAAGTGCATAGAAACAGTGGAACTGGAGAGTTATGACAAGTGCCAGGAACTGCGTGCGCTACTAAAAAAGAAAAACCGTTTCATTTTAATCCGCTCCCCGGGTAAGAAGGTAGGATTGCCTTTCTCATCACCCTCAAGTCTGCTAACTCCAAAATGAGTTCCCAGGCAGCTGCGCCCAGAGCAGATGAAAGGCTCTGAGATTTAGCTCTTTGGCAGCTGGGAGAAATGACCTATAGCTGTGAATGGTCTACAGTGTGTAAGGAGGAACACTACTTGTAGACTTTCTTCTTGTCGGGAGGAAAGGGTCTTCCTGCGACTCAACTTTTTCCTCTTGATATTTTTCCTGCCTTATCATTTTCTTTCTTCCAGTACTCCCTGAGCAGTGGAGAATGACCATTCCCTGTGGATTCCCCCATGTGCTCTGGGTGAGGAAGTGTCCCTGTCCCAGCTGTACATGCTGCAGCTTTGCCCAAGTTCCAGTGAAATCAGTGATCCCAATCCATGTACTGAGACAGTTGCTGGAGTTGGAACCGTTGATCTGAGAAACTCCAGTGCAAAGTTACTTGCAGCCAAACAGTTCCTAGGAGAAAAGATTTAATTTGCAGAATTCATGAAACTCTACATCTTTAGCTTCCTGCACAGCATCTGCTTAGATCCAGAACCTAACAACCAGGCTGGTGTTGCAAAGCAGCTATACATCCATCTGAGCACTGACTGTATGCTTGCCTTACTTCCTATGTAGGTTCATCATCACTACACATCTTTGGAAGTTCTTAGCTCCTACTTACATGCTACCCATTTCAGCATCTTTATGGGCTGGGATGCTTCTGTTGTTGCTTTGAGGCATGACACTTTGACTTACTTCTAATTTCAATGTGATTTTATTGGCCTAAGAGGTCTTACTAAATCTCCCCATGCAAATCCGAGAGGCACAGAACATATTTATTTCCATAAGAATGTGAACAGGCAAAAATACCAACTTGCCTGCATTCCCCCATCTCCATTTTGTTTAAATAAATGGAGATTGTTTAGGCCTTGTTGTCATTGTTGCTTATTCTTTCACTCCAGTCACTTAGCGTTTATTCCTATAATAAGACTCCAGCTGAGTTCAGAGCATCATTGTGCTAAACTTCATTCAAAACAACAAAACAAGGATTGTCTTTCCCCAAAATACTCACATGGACCAGGGTGGGGGTGGAGAGAGAAGGTGAACGATGTTTGTTTTGCAAGTAGGCGCAGTCTGTATCAGGGAGAAAAGTGATGTTAAACACCATGCACCAAAGTGATGATAGCCTGGAAATTTTCACCCTGGGCTAATGAGCTCCTGCCCCACACCAGATTCTGGAGCAATGAGTCTCCCCAGTCAAAGTGGAGGTTTAGCATTTGCTTTGTAACTTGATTAATCAGAAATAATGTCAATTTTAGATCAAAAGTGGCTAATCCTGGCAGGTTTGGTGTGTTTTCTAGAGGGTGGCTCAATAACTACAAGTGCACACCTATTCCCAGGGAGGCAAATAAAAGCCTGAGTGCTCAGAGATGGGTGGCACAGTAGGAATTATTATCTGCAAGTAAGTTACTTAGAAGTGTGTAATAGCTGCAGATGTCTCTGCACTGCTGCATGAATCAACACAGGGTGTGTGAGACCTGTTCCTAAACCTTTCATTTCTTGCTAGGAGAAAGATATGCCCAAACTGTGTCCCAGAAGGGTAACTTCATCCTTTTGGCATGCTGGCAAGTTTACAGCTCCCCTGTTTTTCATGCCACTGATTAAATGGAGACCTAGATAGAGGCTACTTTTTATAAGGCTCTTTTGGTGAAAGGAAAGGCTTTTATAAATGAAAAGTTCCCTGTTTGTAGCTCCCCTCCCACCCTCCTTTTGGCTGGGAATCTGGTGAGGGTGTTGACACACAACATACTTTGGCAGATGTTAGAACAGGCTTCAATTAGGAGGCCAATATACACAACTGTCCTTCTTCTGTTTTGAAATTGCAGCTGTGGCGATATATATCAGCTAAACATTTTCCATTTGGGAGGCTTGCTGCCATCCACAGTTTAAAATCACCCTGTGAGCTGCCTTACCAAGCCTTGCCAGATCTTGCTAGGGTTTTTTTGCCCCCTCTCCTGAGCACAATGCTGAGGAATGCAGAAAGCCAGTGAGTTTGTGGGACTTATGAACAAGCTAGGAAAGGCCATTTCTGTTTCAGTGCGCAAATAGGAGTTTGCCTGTTGAAAACAGGGAGCCCAGTTTAACTGTAGGGTAATCCTGGTTTAAATCTTGGATGGGATATTCTTGAAGAGCAGAGGGCATGAATCAGTCAGTTAAAACTAATCTGCAACTAGAGTTGCACCCAAATAACTAAGTTGCCTTGCTAAACACTGGTCTTTGATGGATGTAGCCCAGATTCTGCTTGCTCTGTTCACGAGGATGACATTTTTGTTAAGCTGTGACAATATGAGCATGTCACATGCCTGCACTGGTGTGGAGCTGAAACGAAGTGCTGCTGGAAGTGTGCAAAAGACCCCTTCTGCTTAGAAATCTCAAATGCTTCATTCCACCTGCAGCAATTAAATGAAAACTGTTGGATGCAGAGAGCTGAGTGTGTAAGAAAGGGCAGCAGACTTGGCCCAGAGACTTTAAAACATACTCACGATGCAAAAAGCATTGTAAATGATGCTTGGTGTAAACTGCCTAGAGACTACAGAGATTGGCACAAGTCTGGTATTCAGCGGGTCTGAAAGCCTTCAGCTGCAGAGAAGTCTTAAGAGTGGGAAGAAAGAGGGTGGTAGTAAGGGAGAGAGGCCATGAACAAGCACTGCAGCTCCCCACACATCCTTTCGTAGCACGGCCAGCCACAAAGTCTGCACCTGTGGTCAGGGGTGGAAACTTCCATTGCTTATTTTCCCTTAGTCGACTTTGGAGGTACCTGCAGCCGCTTTCACCAGGGGCCCTGCCTGGAAGCTGCAATAGATTGCAGCGAGGCGCCTTTGCCCTGTGCATGGAGGAGTCTGCTCCTGTGGTCTGCCAGTTTGGCAGAGATGCTGCATTATTCCTGGGGTTGAGGTAGCTCTTGGTTCAGCTACAGAAAACCACAAGAATCCCCTAACTGACAGTCCCTTGGCTTCCACTTTTCCCTCCATGATCTAACCTGACAAAGTCATGTAGAAGAAGGCAGGAGATGACCTCACATCTGGCAGATAGACTCTGCTGCACTCTTGGTAGTTTAAGATGTTACTGACCCAGCTCTGCTCTGGCTTCTGCTGGAGGTGACCAGCCCGTACGAAAAGTCAGCGGAAGGGAACACATTCCCACACCTAAACCAGCACTTCACAAGCAGTTCACAGTTCAGTTTAGCAAAGCCCCACTGAACTGAAGTCAGTACCAGGCTTTGCACTGAAATAGCTGAGGAGCAAGCACGTGTTTCTGTAGCCCACCTCTGTTGCAGATCAGCAGCATCTAGCAGAATTGCTCAGCAAAGAGCTAATGTTGGTAAAGGTCTTAAACTGCAGCTATGCTGTTCTCCAGAGCTTGTCTGTTAAATCATTTAGTGCAGGTACAACAGACTGACCCCAGGAACACTTCTCTTTCCTGGAAAGCAGGGTCAGCGTAGCCATAAGACTGTCACTGCTTGAAGAGACTGATGTCTCCAAGACATGAAGCAATCGAGGAGACTGTGGTCGCTGCTGTCACAGACAGTGACCCTTGTGTGAGCCTCTTGTTCCATGCCATCTAGCCAGTGATTCAGCAGGAGCTGACTGGCCATGCTGTGCTCTGAGTTAACTGACAGTAAATTGCGTAGTCTGTATTCATGCCTTACAATGGTCACTATCACATTAGGTTTAGCCATGACAGCTTTTCCTGGCACACCAGCCTGTTGTTTATGGCATGACTCAGTCTCAGCTGGCTTAGCAAGAAGGAGAGCAAATGTGTTACCCTGCCTGCTGCCCTTATACTGGTGTCACAACTCTCTACCTTAAATTGCTGGTGGAGAACAGACCCTGCTTAACGTTTTGTGGGAAGTATCCATCTTCAGGTACATCCTTTGATATCTGTGAATACTCAAATGAGTAAAAATACAGACGAGAGAAATTCATTTGTTCCTTGTTTGTAGAGGACCTGGGCATCTCAGGCTAGTGTACAGAGCCCCAGTGGCAGGCAGGACTGAGACCAACTCCTCCAGCTCCTTTCTGCCTCTCCTCTGCAGCTGTCTGCTTTATAGAGAGCTTCCATCCCACTTTGGGTTAGCTTCCTCTCCCCAGTGCTGTGGCTGAGGATGCAAGCCACAGATGAATGCAGACAGACAATGCAACAAATTGGCTGGCAGCTTCCTGAGCACCAGCCTCAGAGCCCCAGCAGCCTGACTCTTCCTTGGTATCTGTGGGTATTGTTCTAAAAAGGAGAAAAAAGTTTTCAAACAAAGGTAACTGGGCATACTGGGAAGAACCTGCTGCGAGCCTCGAGGCTGCCCCTCTGTGTCACAGCCCCAGGGACTTGTGCAAGCAGGGAGCAGGGCTGCAGCGGCATGAGTCTGGCATTGCCCACGCTGCCCCATCGCAGGGAGTGGGGTCCCACGCAGAGTGCTGCTTGTCCTCCCTCACCCAGCCCTTCAGGCAACTGGAGGGCTCTTTCTGCTGCTGTCTTGGGAGCATCTTGCCACGAGTCCCTTTCCCTCACCATCCATTGGGCCTGTGTTTGGTGGCCGCAGCGGTTGGTCAGCATTACACTGTGAGGCAGAGGGTTGTGTGCAGGAGGGACATCTCAGCTTCTCATTAATGACGAACCATCCCCCTGAGGCTTCATTCTGCCCTGCCGCAGGGTTGCTGACACCAGCGCTTAGTCACAGGCTTGGAAGCTTTATTTGGGTGCCGAGAATGAGGCACAGAAAGTGGCATTGGAAGAGGAAGCTTGAAGCGAGGCAGGAATCCTTCCCTTGAACAACATGTACGGAGATTTCTAAACCCTGGTGCAGGCTGCCAGGTCTTTGCCAGGCAGTGCAGCAGCTCAGCTGCTCACAAGTAGAGCTTTCTCATAAGCTTTTATAATCACAAAGCTTTGGGGCAAAATCATTTCCAAACAAAAAAAGTTTTTAAGCACACACAAAAACAGGCCTGCTTGGACTAAAACAAAATCTGGCTGTCGCTCTGTTTTGGAGCTTTGCCTTCCCTTAGATTCCCTGCTTAGCATGGCCCTTCTGCGCCCCAGACAAAGGGCTCTTTTTCCAGAGGGCTGTGGTTCAGGCCCTAACCTCTCCTCTGAGCTCTCAGGAAGACATGTGGTCCCGTCACCTTATGTGCAAACTAATCGAATAAATAATCTTTCCCCAAATTGCTTCTTAACTCCCTGCTTGCCACGCTGGTTGTGAGGGTCTGGCACTTTGTCACTGTGACGTGCAGATGTAAAACCATGGCATTGAAGCGAGGAATAAATGCAGAAGGGCAGGGCAGTCGATTTCTACCTAAACAGTAGGAGTGGGTGTAAGGAGATCAGGCTTTAGTTCTGCAGAATTTCTGATGGTACCTTCAGAAGCTGCTGACACCCAAAACAGTTGCTGCTTTGTTGTGCCATAAATAAAACAGGGAGCTGCTAAGAGCATTCAACTGTCAGTCACCATTAGCTTTGTCACCCTCATTTTATATAGTCCCTGTTTTATATAGACCCTGCTCTGATTTCAGAATGTGAGGCCTCATTTACAAAAAAAACTGGGACTACAATTGCTTTTGAAGGCAATGGGAAGGTGGAAAATACCTATAGGATGTTAAATACCCAAAAAGACTATTCCAAACAACACCCTAGTAGTATGTGTTTTGAATGAGCCTCTCTGTAGCTCACTTCCCCACCTGTAAGAGGTGGATAATTTCAGTTGCTCTGAAAAGTAATTTGTGAAGCCCCCAGATAATTGTATTGATAAGCAGCAAAGAAGAGATTGTCAGGGGAATCAGTAATTCTATTTTCAGGACACGGCTTGAGCAGAGTGCAATCAATAAGACATATTGACCCATGAGGATAAAACACACGATGGGATAGCTCAGTAAGAAGTGCCGCCCCTGTCATTAGGGATGGTACTGGGAGGAATATGCACAGCAGGCCGAGTTAGGACTGCCCCAGCAATGTTGGGATTGTCTAATTTTTAAGTTCTTGATTTTGCAACTTTGATGATGTTCTTTAGCACAAGAGTATTTCTGTGTGCCTGTGCAGTCCGGATTAGGGCACTGCATGGAGCTATTTGGATCCAAGCCAGTCTGCCATGGAGTCACCTGTAATGTGACGATGATACTTCTCTCACCTGAAGCGTATGCTAGGGCAAAGCTACATAATGCTGGTGAGGTGCTCAGAGAACACAGCAGTGAAGTAAGTAACACCTTACCTATTTTCCCTGCTGTGGTCAAGAAGAGATTCAAAACACTGAGCAAAGCCACGGGACTACCCTGGAGGAAGGGGAGAGCTGGCTAGCTGGAGGACAGGCCATACAATCACCCACTGCTCCCTCCTTATTTGTGTCCTGTGCTTCTTGCCAGCTCCCTCTTGTATGGCTGACTCTTCCCTTCTTGTTAGAAGCTATTCAAACCTCAGAAAGTGTACGTCTGTAGCGTTCACTGCTGTATTTCTTCATTTGCAAACAGAAAAAATATGGTTAATTTTTTCCCATACATTGCCCTTATGCCTCATCATGTCCGTGCTCAGCTGAATCGGGGTTAGTGCAGCCAAGGTCAGAGCCCCAGATTCCTGTATCAGTTCTGTTCTGCAGAGCTGCAGGAACAGGGAAGCAGGCAGAGCCCGCTGCATGCAGCTTTCCTGTTGCTTGCAGCCTGGGGGGAAGTTGGAAATAAAGTACTTTATTGCATCTGAACCAGCACAAAGTGACTTGGACTTTCAGTCTGACTCTATACACAATGTGACCATTTGCTGTACAAACAACTTGCTGCTGCTCTAGGAGCTATTCTGAGTGTTCTGCAGAAGGAAGAAACTCTTACTTTCTTACTACTTTAGTTACTAGTTGCAAAAATAAAACTGCAGCAACAAGCTGTTCAGCATAACAAAATCCTGTTCATGGGAGCTATGAAGTGAAGTATTTGCCAAAGCACAAAGGAATCTGTAGTTTAAACACAGGCTGGAACTGAATGTTACATAGAAAATGAAGTGATACACAGAGAGCAGAGAGCTACCTCTCTTGTCCTGACAAGGAATGCTTAGGCAAAATTGTCTCTGCTCTTGCAGGTTCATGATATCAAATTTCAAGCTCCAACTTTGGAAGAAAAGGAATCGTGGATAAAAGCGCTTAATGAAGGGATCAATAGAGGCAAAAACAAAGTATTTGATGAGGTAAGAGAAACAGTTTTCAAAGTCCTGTATTTCTGTGTCAGTTCTCATCCACTGCTTTTTTAGCTAAAAGCAGAACTTGCCCGAGCCCCCCTGCTCCCTGTCCTTCCTGCATGCCAGCCATGGTTGAAGGAAAGAGAAAGATGGTATTCAAGGTAAACCAGGTCACATCCCCGCAGGCTGGGAGCTTTTAGCCACTTCAGCTCCCAGCCCAAGAAGGTAGAACACGTAGAGAGCCCTTTGCACCATCCTATATCTTGCTGCCTTTCCCTCTCTCCTGGCCAGGGTTAGATGCAGGGAGGCAGGGGCAGCTGGTTGAGTAGATGTTGTGCCGGCAGGATGGTCTGTGCTGCTAAGAGCTAACATCTCATCAAGAGGCCCAGAAGACACAAGAGCTCACCAAAGTCAGTGGGAGATGGTCTGGTGGCTTCAGTAGGTTTGGGATCAGCGAATGCAGGGGTGTTCCCCTTTCCTGATGGAAACGGCTGGTGTGGAGAAGCAGCTGCAGCGCTGAGTTGTGTAGAGCTGGGGCTGCAGCCTGGAGAGCCTCATCTTCCCCATGCCGCCATGATCCTCAGCACCAAGCAGCCTGGAAATGGAGGTATTTGGTTAGGACATAGCCCAGTCTTCAAGACTGGAAAAATCTGAAGTGACTCAGTCCACCAGCTATTCCGCCTGCAGTCTGGCAAGAAGTCTGGTGGAAAGTTACTCCATGGCACTGGCCAAACCTGCCTGCCTCTCAGATGGCTCCAGCACACCTGCATTCCCAAATTCTCCTCCCATTCTGCTGCGTGGAGGGAAGGATGAAAATTGCACATCCTAGAGCCTGACTAAACCTTGCTCCCTGTTAGCTTGTAAATCAGCCATGAACTAAACCAAAGAAGCAGTATCTATTCTGCAGTTGTTTCAGTAACTGAAAGGAAGTGCACAAAACCACCATCACAGGAATGACACAAGAAGAAATGGGCAGGGTAACGAGGGGACAAAGCAATTGGCAAGATCTGTTTAGCAAAGGAAACCAAAGCAATGAGTAAAAGTTTTGAGAAAAGGGCTAAGCGCTGCAGATGCTTTGCTAGAGATGCGAACTCTGAATGCTTGGGCTTTGCTTTTATTTAGCAGAGGGCAAAAGCAGGAGGAGAGGCTGGAACATGCTTCTTTTTGCCAAGGCAAATGGCACTCAGTGTCAGGGCTTTGCTGGTAGTGGGGTGTAGCAGTTCCTCGGGCCCTTGGACCAAGTGGGAAGCAGCACGTGGAATTAAAGGGACGAGCTGGGACCAGCAGCAGCCTTAGAAGATAAAACCTAGCAGCAGAGAGCTTAGCAGCCCGGTCTGCTCTCATGTTTCAGCGTGTGGAAGATGTGATGTCCTACAATGCAATGCTGTCCAGCCCTTGCTGGAGGGGCCCCACGCTGGCTCAGAGCTGCCTGGAGTAGCACGGCACATGGCTCTCCGGTGGGCAGTGAACTCTGCACAGCCCCTCAGCAGCACGGCAAGGTGGGATCTCAGGTCAACTCCCTGCCCTGTGGCCTGGGGTTATTGTCCTGAGGAGGACCCGGAGCCTCCCTCAGAGGGAGCCAGCCTCTAATTCTCATTCATTCCAGTAAGGATCAAACCTCAGATTTAAAGCGTTTCCACACAGGCCAGGCACAAGCTAAAGGGTCAAGCCCCCAGCTGGCTTGGATTAGCTGTTCTCCGCTGAAAGAGCTGTAAAACCACTCTGCCATATCAGCCAGGGATTGGTACCCATTTTTTCCCTCTAAATCCCTATTTCGCCCGTGCCAGCTTTCCTATTGTACAAACTTGTGGTACAAAGGCCAGCAAACCAAGGACATGCTGACATTTCACCATCTCTGGTCACTGGTGCTGCTCTCTGCATGGAGCAGACTCCAGCCCTCAGCCACCGCGGCATGGGTGGGTGGGCAATCACAGAGCCAGCACAGAGAAATACCTGCCAGAGGGCTGGGACCTCCCTCCCCATGTGCGGGAGGCAGTGGCTTTCTCATCTGATTCCAGGAAATAAATTTGTTAATGCAGCTAGAGTTGCAATTAATCCAGGTCACTGCTCACACCTTCTCTTCAGCATCCTGCAGTTATTAGAGCTGTAGAAGGGAAGGTCTGTAACAAAGCGCTGCTGATACAGTTCACAGTCGGGTCACGGTTATTAATGAGCTTTCACCTCTAAGATGGCAACAGCAATTTCGGCACTGTGCTCTGCCACATGCAGGAGCCAGTCCAAGCCCAGGCTGCAGCAAGGACAACAAAGCTGCCTTGTGTCCTTCCTTCCCTGCCCCTTAGGTAGAGGGGAGGTTAGCCATCACGAACCTCTGAAGGTTCAATGCTTTGCTTTTTTAGATAAACACAGCTCTATATAGGACAGATACCTTAAATATCCATCACGTACATGCAGGGCTTTGCAGGCGGGCTGTAACTAAGGTCTGAGGCAAAGACTGTAGTCGTGAAATATTCATCCAAATGCGGCATCCCTTCATGTGTGACAGTGAGAACTTTACAGACATATCCTGAGAAATTAATGACCCTCTTTCTTTTTTCTTTCCTTTCTCTTCCCCCTTTCAAAGGTAAAAGTAGACGAGAGCCTTTCCTTGGACCACGTAACTCGGGACAGAGTGAAAATGACCCACGGACGCAGGCCACCCACAAGAAGTCACCTGAAGGAGGTAAGTGCACCCACCCTGGGGTGATCCATCTCCCCAGCTGGAATCACCAAGAGCTGCTCCTTCCACTTAGGTACAAAACCCCAGGTACAAACAGCCCAGAGAAAGCTGACAAGGGAAACAGCTTCCTCTGGGAAAGACTGTGCCAGCACCTCTCTAACGAAGCTCCAGGTTCCCATAGATCTGTAGCTGCTGCAACACATTACAATATATTTAGCTTTCCATAACTCACGAGCTGCTTCACCGTCTGGAGCCATTATAGTTTCACTTTAATCAGAAGAGACCGAAGCTCCTATATTTATTTTCTAAGAAGTGATGATTTTGTAGCCACAGTGGTCTGAAGGTAGAAGAACTGCATGGTCTGTGGGGAGAAGCTGTATTTTTTATTAAGCTAACTGGAAAAAGCAGACAAGCTTTCAAGCTTACAAGCCCTTGCTTAGGTCTGAAACAGAATACATTATTCTCCCAGGCAGTTTTATGGACTAGCCTGTCTACTCTTAACTGATTTTCTGGATCTGTCACTTAAAAAAAAAAAAAAAAAGAAAAGAAAGAAAAAGCACCACAAGATAAACCTGCAGTTCATTTCCATGGAAGAGGTTCTTACTAATGTTTGATTCCTGTGATTTATGAAAAAGTTTCCACAGACAGACTGATATTTTAGCAGAGCATTAAACTCAACCAAGGAAGGTTTTTAAATCAAACCTTCTTTCTTCAAACTTCCAAGACTGACTTATGTGTCTGCACAGCACTCAGATGACCCTTGTGCAGAAAATGAGATGCCCCGAGACTTTTTACTTTGCATAGAAATGGAGGGAGAGTGTCTCTTCTATAGAAAAGCATGGGAATGAATCATAGATTCCCATCCAGTCCTCCAGAAAACTGCAGAAGAAAACATGACAAAAGTCATAGCAGCGATGAAGTGTGGATTCTCTGTTGCCTAATATGGGTTTGGTAAGGTAGGAAGCCCTTCCCTAGGCACTAAAAAGATCTTTCTCCCCTGCTCAGCTCACTATTTTCATGAGATGCCTCCAACAGTAATATCCATAAGGCCTCTCACCTTCAGCCAAATTCAGGGGAGACTAGCTTACAAATTCAGACACAGGAATGAGGGAGGGGAAAGGGAGGGGATACAGCCTGCAGAAAGATGTGTATCACGGCTGCTGGCTGCAGTATCGTGAAGGAAATGGGATGAACAATGATTTTCAGTGCCAAAGCAGGCCAGGTGAGGACGGGTCAGGGCCAAGCCTCCAGGATGCAGCTTGCCTCTGCCTCTCTGATGGGCTGGAAAGGCAAAGAGAGACTTTAACTAAATTTTCTGCACTGCAGGAGTCTGGCCCTGGCTGCAGCTACGCCTTCGTGTGGTTTTGGGTTCCATCACACAGGAACTGTCACCGCATTTCTCCCTCTGGGGCACTGAGCATACACGCTGCAATGTCTTTACTAAGTCCATCCTTTTTAGGAAACCCCCCCTACTAGAGTGCTTTGCACACAGCCTGTGGTTTGAAGGAGGTTTAACCAGCTGAGGCTTGGCCCCGGTAAGACAAGGATGACATCAGGTTGGAGGAAGCAAGCAGAAGGCAATGGTATTACAATAGTATCCCTGGCCAAGCAATCTAAAGATCAACTTGTTTTATATGTTCAAGTAAAAATACGACAGTTGCAAAAGCAGAAAGCAGGTGTGCTTTGGTTAGGCATGCTGTAAACGAAGGGGTAGAGGGATCCAGCTACCACAGGATAAAGAATTAAATTATGGCAGAGCTGACCGCTTAGCACCCACAAGAAATAAGGTTATTGTGGAACAGGCTTTAAGACGTTCTTCTCAAAGGAAGTAGTAAAATAAGTTCTGTGCTTTTGTCCTAATTCTTGATTGCTTATGGTTGTTGGCTTTGATATTCTCGTGCAAGTTGCTGCACTATCAGGCAGAAAATAACTTGGCAGCTAAATGCTCATGACATTCACAGAACGTGTTGGTCTGGCGAAAAAGCGGGCCTATACACGGGGATGGAAGTGCTTCACTCGATGCATTCAAGATTTGCTGCAATGTACGTCACTTGACCCAACTTTCTTGTTTGTTGGGTGAAATGTTTGGGACTCGTGATTATCATAGCTCATTAAATTTTAGCAGAGCAGATCACACTGGGTTTCACTTACCAGATTAACGCTGGTATAGCTGGCTACTGCTGTTAGAGGGTAGCACAGGGTGATGCTGCATGGAAGAAGCGCAACCTCCATAGATTGCTCTTGAGCTACAGAAAAAGCTGCTCTTAAAAGAGCACCGTTTTTGTTATCAGTCGGATTCTCCTTGCAGTTTCGACAGATTTAAGTATAAATGGGGTGAATGTGTGAAGCAGTAACCCCTTGCTTGCCATGCTGGTTGTAAGGGTCTTGCACTTTACCTTGAAGTTAAAGGATGGAGCACAGGATTGATGATGGGATAGATAGTGAAAACGTTCTCTCTTGTATTTCAGGCTGCCAAGTCTACATCAGATGGTATCCTGCGACTAGATCTGGATATAGTAGACAATGGACCGCCAAACTTTGATTCCACTATCAGCGAAAGTGACAATGCACCACCTCGGAAAGAAACTCCAAAGCCACCTATGCCACCTACAAAACCCACTGGCGCAAAAGAAAACCAAGATGCAGAGAACAATCTTCCTGAGCAGGAACATAAAAAACCTCTGTCTCCTCTGTTGCCTCCAGATAAGAAGCTTAAGGAAGGCATAGCATCAAAGGACAATGTAAATGCCAAGGAAGAGGACTCTGTAAGCCCAGAGGAGAATGTGGAAGGATCCCAAGCACCAAATGAGGAGAACAAAGAGAACCTCATTGACGTCAGCAACAGGGGCATAGCAAAAGCTCCAATTCCTCCTCCTAAGAGCGTGCCAGACAAGCTAAAAGTAGCTTGGGACCAACCAGTCCCTGAGCCTGAAAACACAGAAGACTTGAAATCATCAGGAGATAGTAGCAAAGACAACCTTGCTGAGATTGCCACTGCAGATGTTACAAAGCCCCCTGTTCCTCCTAAGGTCCTGTCAGAAAAAATGCTAGCCACAATGAACTCCAGCCATGGTGACCTGGAAGCTGGCGGCTGGGAAGACCTGGAGTCTGGCAGCTCCAAGCCCCCAGTGAATGGGATCGCAGCCGGTGAGGTAGCAGAGGTCACATCCCCAACAGTTGAAACTGAAGAAGGAAATGGGAGAACCTCTGCTGAGAAGGAAGAGCAAACTTCAGCAGAAGAGACAGAGACTTCCTTAGCTACAGAAACAGGCCATGAGAGTGTCAAAGGAACTATTGAGAAGCAAGGGTCTGCAGAAAGCGCTTCAGGTCTCAAACTTCGCAGTTCTTCTCTGGGAGACTTGCTGTCTGATTCCAAAAATACACAGAGAGCACCTCCAGGCCAAGGTTTCCCGAAGGATTCCCATCAACACTTAGCTAAAATGGAGGAGAAAGTTGCTAATGAAAGGGAAAAGGCAGAAAAACTTCTGCAGAAGGTTTTACGTCAAGGGTTGGAACAGGCCCAGGAGGGGAATGGACCCCCAGTGATGGCAGAGACATTACTGAATGAGGCAGTAGAACAACTTCGGCAAGCTACACAAGTTTTGCAAGAAATTAAAGGTCTTGGAGAACTGAAAAAAGAAGCAACACAGAAACAGAAAGAAAAGCAAAAGGATCTAGTGACTCTTTATAGGAGAAGTGCTCCCTGACATACTCTTCAAAGAGACTTCTTTCTCAAAATGAAAGCTAAACATTTGCGATTTATGATTTGTACCATTGCTAGGCCAGTGTTTAAAAGGTGGTGTTTTGCTGTGCACACACCACGTTTATGGGACAGAATTGAGCTTTCAATTATAGCATCTTTCTCTCTTTCTTCTTGCTGTACATACCAGTCCAGTTCTAATCCTCTTAGCACAGCAGAAGGTTACAGGACATTGAACGGTTTCAAAAATGTGAATGCTCTTTAAGGACTCTGTCCAAAGTCCTTTCAATGGATCAGGCCTTAAAAATTACTGGTAATCAAACCAAGCCAGATTTTTGAAAGGAGCAGAATGGCTATTCTAGCAAAAGCCCCTGTCTGTCTGTATTTACAGACAAGCAGATACCAGATTACACTGGCACCTATCTGTTTTTCCCAGTTAAATCATTTAAGGATAAATGTAGTCAGTGTTTGTTCACTTGCTGGCAAGGTTTCCCAGACCACCTGGCCCAGTGACATCTAGGAATGTAAATAGAAATGGTTTAATCTTCTCCAAAGATACTCATAAAACCACATCCACAGTTAAAAAGTGACCTCACACAGAGGCAAACAAAACTGGCCAACTCCTGACTACAAGCAGTGTCCTCAGATGTGGAGCAGCTCCACGAAGGCACTCTTCTGAGTCTGGCTGTGCAGAGCTTTACGTGTGCTAAGCACTGCATGAGTGAACGCAAGTCTCAATGCATCATTGCCAGGCAAGTATTCATTGTTCCTGTTTCATTAATAAGGAAATTGAGGCAACAAGGTTACACTTGCCCTTTGAAAGAGTGTCTTCTAGCAGCACAACACATTCATTATTGAGGACCATACCTGTCTGGTAACTCTGAATCCTCTCGTCCTAGTTGGGAACAATTAGCCAGGCATTTGGAGAACTTGTGTCCAGGAGATCCCTAGGAGCTTCTTTAAGAATCTTTAGGGATGTGTGTTCCCTTAGCTGTAGGCTTGCTCTCTGTGTTGTCTTGGGATGTTAACTGACAGGAGCATGCACATCAGACAGCAGGTCTGGATGAGATCCCCCTTCCTATTTAACAGGTTTCTACCTTCTGAGTCCTGGCTAGCCTGAGAGCCGTGGTTTGGCACAGATGTCTGTAATTGGAGTACGTGAAGGGAAAGGCATTTTGCACGCACAACTTAGGGGCTGGTCCCAGTGGCTTAAGTATATTAAAATAAAAATGCATTGCTACAGAAGGGTGTGAGGAAGGCATTGCAGAAGGCTCTGGCACAATTCCCGTAGCTTCCCTGCCCACCTGCTGAAAGCAACCACAGTTCCTTTGGTCTTTAGTGATTACAGCTGTGATAAAATCATGTCTTTGCACCGCTGCTGTATAGCCCTGTACCTGAGCTGGGTCCCCTCCCCTGTTCTCTGTAGTTGCTCTGAGGAGAATCATATGACAGCCCACAGGGCTTCTCCTTTGCTTGAGCCAGACTCTGGAAGCACAGAAAAGGTCGATCTTCCCAGTCTGGTTTTAAGGAGTGACATGCTACCTAAGCTCTCTTCTCTTGTTTGCCAACACTGCCGTCTTAGCTCACCCATTTCTTTCTCTTCTGTTCTTTCTTTTATAATTTCCCAGATTCCACAAGGCTGTAATGGGCTGCAAACACTCCCCATGGCAGCAGCCCAGTAAAGCTTCATCTGAGCCTCTTCTTAGGCTAGGCAGTGGGCATTTCAGGTCTGAGGACAGAAATGTTGGCTTTGGGCTTCCAAATACCCTGTTTTTCACCACCCAGAGCCAGCAAGACAGGTAGTGACTAGAACTGATGCTTCTGCCTCTTTTGATTAAACCAGCCTTGGTTTCAGTGGTCTGTCCCCCTCTCAAGACAGCCATAGACATCGCATGGGAATTCACTCATTATTCTCTCACGTGGAAAGTTCTACACAGTCAAACACTCGGGGCTCAGGTGCCAAAAAGCTTTGCTTTGAGACAAAAAGTTTTCTATGTCCTAAGCCCACTCCCAGGCACACAGCCTGGAGCAAACTCTGGATCTGTGTCATTTGCTGCTGTAGATTCAATGTGAACCATGGGTCTTACTCGCCTTTCCAGACATGCTTAGGACAAGGGCTAATAACACAGACAATACTCAGTGCCTATCTGCTATCTAAATGTATTTTTCTGCATGTGCACTTTTGTTTACCGAACACTGTGTGGTATGAATGTGAGCTGTCAGAACCTGGTGTGCACTGGAAGTCGAGGGACATCAGCTTCAGGGAGCAGGCAGGCTTTTGCAAGATGCAGTTCTATAACAAGAGATAAATTAGATGGGGAAAAAAACAGTTCACACTAACAGGAATATACACAAACCAGGGCAAACTCTGGGTACAGGATCATATCCCAAAGCTGAAGCCAGTCCTAAACTCCAGGATGGGCAAATCAAAGCCTGGAACTGAAAACCTAGGAGAATGGAAACAGCTCATGGGATAGCTCAGTCCCCTAATGTATATACAAATGCTTTTGCTCTCACGGGTGTTTTCTTGCGGCAGTGTATTCTGTGGATACCCATCTGGCAAAGCGCTAATGAGAATACCCAGACATCCCTATCTGTTACAGCCAAACCTACAGGATGTGCTTATATTTACTGTGTATTTTTATATTATACTGAATATTCTAATGAATAAATGTCTGACATTTTACTGAATTCCCATCAGTAGGAATCTTAACAGATAAACCCCCCCTATATCTGTTAGGAAATGGGCAAGTTAAATCATTTTACAAGCAACAGCTAATTACTGTATTTGCTGTACTAACAGAACTTAGTAGATTTGTATTATGTCTTGTAAATACGTATAACTTAAGTAAGTGGAATGTCCGTAGCACCCAGTAACTCTACTGCTGAAAATGCTATGTTAGAGACTCTTTGGTTTTAACTGTTTTTTGATAGGGTTAGCAGTTCATCCTAAAATGTCTAGCTGGGCCGTAAGCCTGATTCACCTGGACTTTGCAGGAAACAACGCATCATGTTCCTTCGCAGTTTTCCCACTTGTTCTTCTCATTCTGGTCATGAGCCAGACCAGGCTCTGCCTACGGCTGGAAACTGCCTTCTGGGGTGTTTTTACATGCTCCTCTGAAAATGGCAGTGCTGGTCAGAGTCACGAGACAGGATCCTGGTCTGCTCTGACCTCATACAGCAACTCCCATCTTCAGTGTACATCCTGCCACCATGCACTTTTTTAAGTCTCCCTTTAAACTTTCATTTAAACTTACATCTAATTTCTGGTTGCACTAAGGCTGTTTTTTTGTGCCTGAAAACCCTCTGGTCATGGAGTGCTGGGGTGTGAGTCTGTGTTTTGGGCTGTGCCACCAGGTTACATGTCTGTGACAGGAAGGAAGTGTGTTTGCAAGCAAGCAAATGTGGATGACTATCTGAAAAGCAGCTGCTGCAGCCCGTGGAAAGGCAGCACTTTGTCTCTTGCTTGTAAAGAGCTTTGAGATTTGGCAATAAAACCGTCTTTTAAATATCGGCTGTTTAAGAGCCATTTGTCCTAAACAGGAGCAAAGAAGAGCCACCAGGAGTGGCACATTGAGGCTTTGCTCTGGAGGAGGGCATGCTGCACAGGCTGGGGTAAGCTAGATGCTGTGCTAACCACAAGCCTGGAGGAAGGAGAAGCGCTGGGGGCTGTGGCTGGCACTGAGCTGGAGCTGTGCGGTTCCTGAGTCGCTCCTGAGCCATCCCGGCCTGCCAGCTTGGCTGCCCTGGCCAGAAAGCACGGCTGAGGCCAGGATCTGCTCCTGCTCCTTCTGGAAAGCAATGGGAAGCATCCTCATTGCTGGAGACCTCACCAAGTGCAGTCACCAGCAGTGCGGTCTGGGCTGCCCTTAACATCTTCATGTGGACTCTCTGGTGTCTACAAAATGTTGAACTCACTCTGATGAGCAACACCAGAGCCTCGTTCCTCTGTCCAGATGCCAGTAAGCCACAGGAAGATAAGAAGCTGGTGTCACAGTGACTGTTCCCCTTCTGCAAAAACTGGGTAGAAACTGGTCAGTAGGTTCAAAAGTTACGAGGAAGCAGGGAAAAGAGTGCAAGTATACACGCCATCCTATTGCACAATATTGGCTTCATTTGGGTAAAAAAATGTGCTTAGCAAACCCTCTAACCCCTTGCTGGGAAGGGGGCTGTTCCTCAAAGGAATCTCCAAGACAGGGGGTTGATTTCTACAGATACACTGTAGAGAAAGGCAGTCGCTTCCTCTCACACTAAGAAAACAGACATCACATTTTGGCCTTAAATTGATATTGGTAAGGAAGTGTATAGCACTACGTGAAACTTGATTTAAAAACACCCAGATGAACCATTTGCCTGACTGCTTTTAATTCAATGAATAGTTATGGGTTACTGGTTCAAGAGACTGCGTAATTTGAAATAGAAAATGCAGGTCCTAGGTTCCATCCAGTGATCCCACAGAACTCAATAATTTGCAACTGAAAAAGAGCAGAAAGAGCTCTTCCAGTCCCAGAGTGCCAAAAGATTTACTACAGCATTGGCTAGTCTACTCGGATGACTAATTATTCTTGCTATTAAAAAATGTGTGTTTTATCTTAAGCATGAGTCATCAACAGTGAAGCTCTCCAAGATTTCCCCTTTCCAGCTTAAGAGTTAGAAAATTGCAGTCACAGAAGATATCCATCGTCTTAGAGAATGGAGATCCCCGTTTTGTTATGCTATGCAAGTTCACATACTTCAGAAAGCAAGTGCTTAATTTATTCCAGGAAACTTAGTCACCGTGTTCTTCTTGTGCCTTACCTCACAGCTAAGCAACCCACAATATTCCTGTGACAACTGCCGATGTGATGTTAAAAGCATTAACGATTTCATTCTCAGCAGCAATCCTGCTGTCTGAGGTCAACGCGAGGTACTTTAAGCCATGTATTTTCCATCCCTTCCTGGGTATCCGAGACCCAGTCACACCACCTTCACTTCAGAGAGCAGCTGGAGGCTTAGCCCTCGCATCTCCTGCTGTGCAGCGTTAGTCCCCTCTGCCTGCGCTAGCCCAGCTTGGCAGTTCAGAGGTTGTAAAACACATATGAGGAAACGGTGAAGAAATACTACCTTAGTGCAAAGATGATACATAAAGCGCATGTATTCATACCTATAGAAAAAAAAAGAAAATGTGGAATATTGCAAAATGCCATTTGTAAGAAGTTATTACAGGAGGGATGGCTGTCAACAGCTTATCACATAGACTAGTTAAAGGGAAAAACACAAAGTTGGCTTAATTTGCAGCAAAAAAAGATTGAAGACTTCTATTTAGAAGTCTTCCAGGCCCAGGGTGGATGTATTCTAGAATGGGATCCACAGGGAGACCTCTATCACTGGGATTTCTTAAGAGCAGATATGCAGGGAAGGTGGGTATATCTCACCCTCTTCTGCATGGAAAGGTGGATGAAACTGTTGCCTGGGGTCCTTCCCAGCCATATGGTTTCTGTGGGACACTGGCAGAAGCCTCAGCAACCAGACTCAGGGGCTAATAAACCCCACAGGCTATTCAGGTCTTTAACCCTGTTTTCCCTCTTGCTGGGGAGCTGTGGGATGACAAACACGGTGCCCTAGAAATCCCCCGCAGACCCCGCTCACACCTCAGCCTGGCCTGCTCTCCCCAGCTTTCTTCTCTTCTCCTCTTCTGCTCCAGATTTCAGTTCTTGTCTCTCCTGACTTTTCCATCTCATGCGCCTTCTCTGCCAGAACAAGTGATTCCTAGAAAGCTCAGCGATGTGTTGATAGAAGCTGTCCATAAGTTTTAGTTGTGTCGCTGCCAAGAAAACGTCCTTACTCCTCGCCCCTGTTGGATTTACAAGCCAGTTTCTACATCCCCATGGGGTATAAGTTTACACTTTGGAACGTGGGCATTTTTCAAAGTCAGGAAATTAATTTTAAAATTATTTGCTCAAAATAAATGAATGAATGGAATCAAAAGCAACCCAAGCTAGAACTACCTCAATTTTTTTGACTAAAAACACTATCGGTACTTCTTTTATAGCATCTTCCAGTATGAAGACCTGAAGGTGTTTTGTGGCCATGAATTAATTCCACCTTGCAGTGCAGCTAGGAGAGACAGTGGAGCTTCTCACCCCGCAGAATGAAGGCAAAGGCGCAGAGCATTGAAGAGCTGGGCTCCAAACCCATTCTCCTGCAGCAGATGATACTTTTCTTTTTAATTGGTGCAGTAGTGACATTTTGCAGCAAACATTAGATGACCTGAACATTAGATGACCAGATGAAATGCTCCTACAAACAGCAAACCAAAAAAAAAAAAAAAAGCCAAGTCTAAGAAATTGTCCTTTGACGACTTTTCTAACCCTTAGCAGGGATGGGAATGGACCTCCAAATCCTGCTTTCTTTGGGCAATATGACAGTTAAAGAACTATTAGTCCTAGCCCATAAGTGGATAAGACATACTGTGCAAATACTACAGATAGCTGTTAAATCTACCATATTGTTCATTTAAAATAAGAAATAAGAACTTGAAGTATTTTGGAGATGTTCTGGGGGAAAAGACAAAGCCATCTGGAACAGAGACTGTAAAGGGGGTGTACTGGAGAAGAGATCAGAGGTAGGAAGAGGGCAAGATGTGGAGAGGCAATGCTAAGTACTAGCTCCCATTCATGGGTAAGGATGTAACATATATGCAACGCAAACAGATCCAAACTCTCCTTCCCCTCAGAACTACACAGCAGGGTCATATCCAGAAATGAGGATATTTGAAAGCTGGTTACTCGCTTTCCATTACCCGTTATTGAAACATTGAATTCCCTCTTGGTCTCTAAATAGTTTCAGATGCTCAGTGAAGTTTTTAACTATATTAATATTTTTCCCTCCCCCTCAAAAAAATTCAAGTAGTTTTGAAGGAAAATTATTTTTTCCTTCCGGAGAAACCTACCTTGCACAGAAAGAAATGCTTCTTAAAGGAGAAATGCTAATCAGTTTTAGATGCAAGTTATATAGCACACCACCACACACTGGGATATTTATTACTGAAACTGATAAAACACTAGAAAATCTCCAAAAGTCCAACAGATATGCAAGCCAGTATGACTAACTGGGTGAGGATCTGTGCAAACAAAAGTGCAAGTTCCTCTACTACTTCGTTCACAACAAGAAGTCAGTTTTGAAATACTGGCAAAATATTCCGCGTTTGTTTAGACCACATCACCATGACAGCAAAGCACTGCCCAGCTCTTCATGTATTGTACGTCTTTGCAAGAAACAGTGGTGAAGGGGAAATGAAGCTCAAAGAAAAAAACATGGCCAGATGTCACATGGGAGATCACAGGAGATACAGATTTGAACCTACGTTCTCCAGTGCCAGTCCCCAGCACGTGGATAACCTTCCTGTCCAAGCAACAGAGCCTCTGATCAGCGCTTTTCTCTGGAGCAACACTGAATTTTCAACAGCATGGGTTGAATTTCCTGAGCAAGGCAAATAAATGCCACTTGTTTTCAACCGCTAAGAAGTAAGGAACTTCTGGAAGGTCATTGGTTCAAACAATAGTTATGTATTCGAATGACAGGATTGCTCTCAGCTTAGCCACACTTATCCTTTTTTATCCAGGTGGGTTCAAAATCACCCACCTCCAAGGGTAGAATCAGGGCCTCACGGGAATTGCTGGTGAGAAAATTTCCGGCAAAATGTTTTCAGGGCAAAACAGCAACCCAAAACTGTTAATAGAGGACTACAGATGTGGAAAAGTGTCCTGGTTTAAAAAAAAAGTACAAAAAAAGCTTTGAAAAGTTGACAGTTCAAAAGGGGACAGTTTTGCTCTGCAGCATGAAAACACAACTTCAACACTTAATTTACAATTTTTAAAAGTAGGAAATTACATATTTTCATGGAGCTTATATGATTGCTTCCCGTCTGCTTAGAGAAGCTTTAAAAATTTTTAATTTTTTTTTACTTGCTTTAGATAGGGGAAGAGAATTCAAACCCTTGGGAAGGCTGAGAAGATGGGAAAGCTCTTTCAGTCTGACCTAGGCAGACAGAATAGGATTCCTGTGCATTTCACTCAAAATGGGACACAGAGATCCAGCCTGGCTTCTCTGCTCCTCCAAGGAGCATTGTTTCATTCTCAGATGATCCAGTCAGGCCACGGGCTGTGGTCCATTTGTTTTGGCTCAAGACAAGACTAGCTGCAGAGGTGCAGGGTTGGTTTTTTAAATGAGTCTGTCATTGCCCAGAGAGAAAACGCCATTTTCTCAGACAATAACAGTAAACTTACAGATGTCAAAAGAAGCAGTCCCTAGAACTTCTTTAAGGAGTCTGGTCTCAGTCCTGTGAAAAGTTTGCATTCAAGAGTGCCATGTTCTTCTGGTAAACAGCTCATTTGGAATTAAAGTATTCTCAGTGCTAAAAACAAGAGATGTGAATTCGGGGGCTTGCAGCCAAAGCCACCATTCCTATAGAATAGAAAGAGCACAGGCTGTTCTCTACAGCTCTGCATGCTCCTGCTCTGCTCCTTGTGACAGAAGGCAACCTCCACAGCAGCCCCATCCCGGTTAGACATCACCCCCGTGGACTGTGAGACACGTCAGCAGAACTGAAGGAATTTTTTGGCCTCCGAATCAGGACCCTTGGAGGACCCCTCCCATTCACCACAGTGAATAACAGCAAATTGAAATGCAGCCACTGCCTACCCCAGTTTTCTGGCATTTAGCAGACACTTGCATCAGCTAATTACCACCAGTCTTGTACTACCCAGAGCTCCCAAATACTGCAACAAACTTCTTTAGGGAAGAACATGGTGTCTGCATACGATGCCATTAATACCATAGGAATCGCATCTGAGTTTGAAGATGTAATGTCCACGGGTTGGTTCTGCACAAATGCACTGATGAGGGGAGCCAGCCCTTTGGGTTTTGACCCCAATTTCTAGATTCAGCAAACAACAGAGACCAACAGAGTTTAATTTTCTTTTTTTTTTCAGAGCGGCTAGGTGCCCGACAGAGTTACTGTGGCTGTAACTCTGCTGTGTTACAAGCCATCTCCACAGCAAGAAGGCACTGGAGCAGGAGGTAATTGAGGGTTGGCTCCCGGAGGGAATTTTCCCTTAAAAGGATAACTACATTTTCATGATGAAACCAGCTTGCTTCCACTGCCCGCAGAGCTTTTTGCAAACACGGCTGCCAGAGCTGGGGGCGGTGGCGAGTATTAACAGCAGACAGCTAGAACAGCAGGGCAGTGGCTGCTCCTTAAATGCTACAAGAAGAACTCCAGCCTCTCTCAGCCATGCTCTCCTGTGATGGGCAGCAGGACATGCAGGCAGCCCCAGAAGGTCGTGTCAGTGCCATGTAACAAGAGGCCAACGCCTACCATCTGCTCAAGGTAAAAAAGAAACCTAAGTAAGTGAGGGATTGCCACCAAAGAAACCAGCCTCGCAAGAAGTGCTTGTGCTCAAAAGGAGCAATATTTTCAGAGAGGGGCAGGCAGGATGCCAGCTGAAAGCATACCAAAGCCATGCAGGAATTTTTCCAATTAAATATTTTTCCACCAGAAAATAACCGAAACCCCAGCTTTTCATTTGAGAGTCCCTGGAACAATTCTGATCAATGCTCGTTAGATGAGATCAAGGAGAATAACGAGAGAGCAGAAGCCTAGGGTGGCCTCTTGCCCAGCAGCAGGCTGCTGAGAAGGGAGAGCCAGGTTTGAGGCCAAGCCCCCCTCTGCAAGACTTAGACTGGTGATCTGAACCTCAGCTTCCCATAACGCAGAGGAAACTGCTTTAACTCTAACACAGCCCCTGCTCCAGGCCCAAGATACCTTCTTGTCCTCTGAACAGCCCACCCACCTGGAGCTTTGCACTGTGCTCTCCTGTGCAGTGCAGGAAGGGCTGCACTGTGGTTTTTACATGGAATGAGGCTGAAATGGGAAAGGCTGAGTTTGGCCCACTTGTAGTGAGTGGCAGGTACTGGTTCCCACCTCACAGCTAAAGCCTTCCTGTGCAGATTTTGGGTGAGGTTTTCAAATCTGACTCATGCTCGTGTGGTCTCTAACACAGAATAACCCACCCATCGTGCTGCAAGAGAAGAAACCAGGACCCAGTGTTTCCCTGCACCCTGATGAGCGAACAAAATATGCGCGAGTGAGCAACAAACAGCCAGATCTCAAGTGAGCAGAGACTCCTGAGCTGGCAGCGCAACAAAGGCTTACACAAAGCTATCCACCATCCCTTCCTCTGAGGACTGGCAGCCTGTTACAGAAACCCAAGCAGCTATAGTCCTTATATTACAGTGGGGAGTCAAAGCATGGGACAGAAGCCTAGAGAGCTGGTGAGACAGATTTCTGGTCTCCAGCAAGCCATCGTCGCTGGAAGCAGGATCTCCTAGCACTGAGCACCTTTAAGAGAGGGACCACCAGCAACTCCCTCCAGACCACAGAGGTCAGCTCAGGAGCTGCAGTAACTGCAGCCATTCCCAGCTCTGCCTGATGGTTGCTCCATCTGGTCCCAGACCATTGCTACCCCTGTGAAGTGTCTGCTTGAAATAGTCCCATTTCAGGAACTCTACAAGCAGCCGCGGAGATTCAGCACACTTCCTCTTAGCTTTAGGGCTAGAAAACTTTATTTTCTAATCAGTCTTTCTCTGTAGAGAGAAGTATTAAAAGCTTCAGCAGGATAAGTGCGTTAGTGCCGATAAACAGAAACTCATCCAGAGATTAACAGCAGAAAGCTGGAGAATTACAGGTGTCTACAGGCACAGACTGGTTGCCTTTTGGCTTTCCCTTTCTATGAGTAACAGCATGAAAATGAGTCAGGTTCTATAGCTGAGTCACAGTGAGTGAATATAAACTTCCTCTTCAGACCAGGAGAACCTGGGCAGGTGGAGGAAGAGCTCTGTATATTCTGCCCTAGATAAACACAGCATGGTGCATCCATGGAGCTGTGCAAGTCCTGCTCCGGGGCCTGGGATCTGCAACCCTGTCCCAAAGGAAGACCCTGTGGTGGAAACATATGATAAACATACAACAACATCTGCCTTCTGTTTCCTGTGCTCTGTACAGATTATCTCTCTCTACAGATAACCCTGTCCTTCTCAAAGAGAAAGCTGGGGTTTGTGCTTTTTGAACACCACTGAGACCAGCTACAATGTGAATCAGCTCATTCTATGTCTGTTCTCAGACAACGTGCATCACCACATCTCAGCATCATCTGCTAGACACTAAAGCAATGTGATTACACATCTGCCCGGGATTGTTTGTTCCTTCATCCCTCCCTCTATGAGCACATTGCACGGAAGCCAGAAGCAGGACAGGCAAAGCGCTTTCTGCATTCACGTGTGCTCTCTCCACAAACAGAGCAAAGCTGACGCCCAGCTGAGCTCCCCCACCTCCTCTCCACTGATGTCATTATTTTCCATGTTGCTTGTTGTGCCCAGGAGTGAGGAAGCCCCTGGAATGCAGCAGCCGGTGTAGGAGCTGTTCCTGCACTGATCACCAGCAACTCTAGCAGCAGACTTTAAAGGGAAGCCTGGTGGGCTGCAATAAAATAAAATTCACCAGGCTACGATTTGACATCAGCAGAGCTCCTTGTAAAGCACATGACTCCGGCTGCTGTCCCAGCCCCCTCCCCCTGTCTCCAATTCCAAGAGCATGAAATTACCCATTAGGCTTGGAACAAAACTCTTTCGGTGCACTTGCATGTGGCTGGAGGCAGAGACAGATGTTTCGGGCTCTGGAAGAAAATTGCTGAGAGAGAGAAATGAAACGCTTCCAAAGCTGCACTGCTGCCTCCTAACAGTGTGCTTTCCTGCTCCTGTTGCACCCCATGGTTTACCGTGGGGTCAGAGAAGAAGGGAGCGATGACATCACAGCTTAGAAACCCTTTGCTTCCACTTTGATTTTATTAAATGCTCAAACACAAGATTTTTTGTTTCGCTTCAGGTTTTGCATTGAGTCCTACAGCATGGCATAAGAGCAGCTCCGGGCTGTGCCTCTGGCAGTAGGTTTCAGCACTTCAGGCTTATGGTTATAAGATCCTACATTTCAGCTGCACTTTCTGTCCTGAAAAAAGCAGGGAAGAGATTGCCTTTAGGAGCCAGACAGTCCTTAGAGGCCCAGGAAGCACAGGATCCTCCCTCTTTTTACACATGCAGGAAAGAGAGCATAAAAACATTGCCTGCAGGCATGTCAGCAAGGGGATTAGGATTCAGTGTCCAATTATGGCTTTGTTTATAGGATGCAGCCATTCCCACCTCCCATAACCAAACACTTGCTCAGCTAACCATCACATTTGAACCAGGGAGAATCAGGACCCCAGCTCCATCACACCATTTCTCTTCTCAAATTCAAGAAGGAAGATTTCCTGCCCTTTTGATCCTTCCCTGCTACACTTGCTTTCCTTCACATAGTAGATGTTTTAAGAGCATACTAGTCTTATATTCCTGGTTTTGAAAGACCAGCCTCCACTCTTCCAGTAAGGTGTACTGTTCAAAGCAAGGCCACAATGACCACTGTGACCTGATCTTCCCTGTGAGATAGAGGTTGTCACACCAGTAATTTCCCAGCTACTGGTCAAACCTGGGACTTATGCATTAAGAGAGTTTGAACACAATGGGTGCATATAGACCTCCTTCAGCGAAGCATCACAGAAATAACGAATTCCCCCCCTCCCCCAGTATTTTTCTAAGATATAAGTCAGGTACAAATGATACTTAGCAGGTATTTTTTTTGCTTCTCATGTATTCCTGCAGGATAGATGTCAGCCCAGTTCTCCACAGCTGGAAGGAGAATATACTGAGTTGGAAGATATAGTGAACCTGTGTCAGTCAACTCTATGCAAAGGTCAGGGATCAACAGGAGTGACGTGATGATCAGGAACAACCCTGGTGACAGTGCTAATTGAGTGTAAGCTTCACTTTCAAAGCTACATAGAAGCTAAGCCCATTTATCTTTCCAAGGGATTTAAAGGTCTATCGGCTCTGGGAAGTGACAGTGACTGGAGAGGGAAGTTCAAAATCACCAGCTGAAACTTCCAGTTGCTGTTAACATGGATTGAATGGTCTGTGTCAACTCCATGCAGCACCATCTTGCTGGGCAAGACTCGTTCACCCACCCTCTCTGACATTTCCTGGCTTCCTTGAGACTTTTCCTGAAAAACAAACAACAAACAAACAAACAAACCCTTCAATTTCTCTAACATGTGGTTTCCTCCCAATTCCATAATACTGGATTATTCCTAAGCCTAAAACAGAGAACATAACTTTGTGATGCAGGCTGCTTCCTGAACGAGGAGCAACAGCTCTGCTGAAATACCTCATTCTGTGTTGTCTGAAGCACTACACAGGATGAGCAGAGTCTGGGAAGACAGGAAAAATGGAATTATAGGCTTGTGAAATGGACACTGACAAAAACCTGAAGTGTTGAGCTCACTCAGATGCTGTCTGTGTTTAATCCAGTCATCAGACAGTCTCTGTTTAACTAAATAGTTGACTTCAGAATTGGGCCTGAATTATTATTGGCAAAGCTTCCAAGCTCCACAGGTCCCTCTAACAAGCTGTTCTTCTGTGGAAGCCTTGCAAGTAGATGAATACACCCTTTGAGGAAAGTGCTGGATCCCTTCTCAGGCTTCCAGAGTGGGTTTGTTGAGTCCTGTTAGGTGTCCAGGGTTTCTGAAAGCTTCGTATGTTGACTGTTGGAAGCTACAGGGCTGATGTTTGTGTGCATTGCTGGGATGTTCCCAGAGGAGTTTTGGCTCGCATCATGTCACAGCAACAGAGTTATCAAAGAACGCACCAAAAATAACCTAGTCTACAGGACAACCAAAAGCCTAGCCCAGACAAAAAATAAATAAGATGGAGCCACACATGATGCCATGTAGCCAGAGCTGTAACGTGTATTCCATTCTAATGGGACACATCTGAAAACGCAGTTTGCAAACCAGGTCACAGAGCTGGTATGGTTAATCCCTTTCATACCCACAGCAGGGACATAAAGCAGCACAAACATACAAGTCCTCATGGCATCAATGGCAGCCGTGTACCACAGTGCCCAAAGGATTTGGTTTAGGTGCTGCCACGCAGAGCCCATTGTTGCTATCTCAGCACAATGTGCTGTTTGACACCCAGTCATGTAAAAAGAGGCCATCAGCACTGAAAGAGGAACGTGGTCATCCCCTCTCCTGTGCAATACTCAATTTCCTAACTGTGGCAGCATATGCCAGAAAAGACAATCCTCCAGGGCTGGAGACTGTTCGCCAGCCAGGCTCCCCCACCATGGGCAGCTCCAGGGAAGCAGCAGCTTGGCTTCCTGGACTACAGGCAGCTGCAGGCAGGAGGAGCCACCTTCCAGTTTTGCTTCCAAAGGAAGATTATAAATTAAAGTCCAATTTGCTAAACCTGTAGGTAAGCAACTGTTTCTGCATAAACACATACTGGTTTGTGGGCTGTATTACATGGCTAGCTGCAAATCTGACTAACTTTAAAATCACAGTGTATACAACTGAACCAGAGAGCAGAGGCACATTTTAAAATGGCATGGATTTAAGCAGCCTGACTCATGATTTCTGAATGGAGATTGAATCATTATCCTAAACTAACAGATAAAAATTGTGCATGGAAGGTAAGAGCACAAAATGCTCTGTCAAAAAGCTTCACTACTAAGTGAGAAAGAACACATAGCTGGCTTAGCTAAAATTATTCTTCAAGTGAAATAAAGTTGAAGAGTTTACACCTTTCTGAAGATGGGGTCAATATGTGGAATATATTGCAAAAAGACCTCAAATTACCACCTCCCCTTGTCATTCGTTATGGTACAACATTAGTGGAAAAATCCAAAAGCTCTTTTAGTTCTCTTAGCTAATAAATGGATCGCCAGGGAAATGTTCAGTGTTGTTAATAAATTCTTGCAGCATTCTGTACTTAGTATCAGCAGAAAGTCTTTGTCCCTTCCACCTCTGAACACATACCTATTTAGTGAGGACAGAAGGAACTGCCTACGTTGCTTTTTTTCTGCCTGCTGGAAACACCCAATCCCACAAACAGATGTGAACTTTCAGGGCATCTGTGCTAGCTCTCTTCCGAGGTCAGCATTAAGCAGCAGAAGAGCTGTAGGTGATCAGTGCTAGCTGATTCAAACTCTGGAAGAGGTGCAATGACATTAACAGTGGCAGGTTAAATCCAGGCGGCTTTCCATCCAAGGATCTCTCACAGCCTAACAAAAGACTAGCAAGAGCCAGAGGTCCCACCCAAGGCTGGGATGCACAGTACATCCCTACAAGCAGGGATTATTCTCTGCCCTATTCAGGGCTGTTTCCCCAGCCCCCGGGCACTAGGGTACCCAGTGGGAAAGGGCTCAGCCCTTCTCAGTCATTCCTGCTGGCGCCATTCCAATTTGTCTAAAGACACTTAAATATTCATCGAGAGAGAGCAAGACTCTGTCTCGCCGGGTGCACAGACTGCTCTCCAGGGAGACGGGACACCTGCCTTCTCCACTCCCTGCTCCATCAAATCATTAATTATTTAAAATAACAGGAAAGAGCAAGAAAAACTCTCCGCACCAGACATGCTCACAGCCTGCTGTTTATGGTACTCTCTGGGGTCTTGTGGTGACCAGGGTCTGCATCTCCCCTCTGCCAGAAGCAAGGATCAAACCTAGCTTTCCCCCTTCCTCGGGGAGGATGCTCTACCCGCTGAGCTATTGTACAAAAGAAGGGCTTCCCCTTTATCCAGACAGACCTTATGTTTGCTTTTCCTACCAGAGAGGGTGTCTTTTTTTAATTCAATTTGAATAAAAGGAAAACAAAACACAAATCCAAAGCTCTGAGACCCGCAGCTAGCCACAGACCCCCACACAATCTGTGTTCGCTCAAGAGCTTAGGGTCTACCTCTGCATTTCAAAGCCGGGCAGGCCAAGCCCTGCTCGTGGTCCCTGCAGCGGGTCAGCGGCATCGGCGTAGCGCTTGGCTACAGAGACCCTCGGCAGTGGGCTTCAATGAGATGGAAACCACCGGCTCAGCCCTGCTGCAACCTGCCCTGAAGATAGCTCAGGTGTAGCTGTGCCCACAGCAGGATGTTTCTGAAGTAGCTGAGGGTCTCCACATCTCTGCATCCCCCCGGGACACTGCCTGCCTCCCCGCATCTCCCACCACAAGCACACACCCCACGCTCTCTCGCAGGAGCAGCACAGACCCGCATAAGGGTCCCCGGGACAGGGGGGTCCCCCCAAACTGGCCTGAGCCCAGGGAACAGCCCCAACTCCACCCTGGAGTTCCTTGCTTGCTCACTGCAGCAAATCGTGGCAGGTGAACAGCACTGGCACCCTCATGTGGTCGCCGGGACCAGTGTGTGCTCGCAGCCGAAACAAGCGGTACAGCGAGGCTGGAGGGCAGGGGGAGAGGCCTGCCGAGGAGGAGAGAGGGGCCCATGACAAGAACCATGTCTGACACAGGCCTGCAGGCCAGCATGGTACAGGGAGGGAATGCAAAGCTGATGCTGCAGGGACTAAGTCGGGAAATCAGAGTAGAGGGGCTGGAAGGGTTCTTGCAAGGTCACCTATCTATCCTGTGACCAGTAGCAAAGAATCCCCCCCCTTTCTGCAGTCAACTCCCCTTTGCTGTCTTGGCCACTGGGAAGCCATACACAGGAAAAATGAAAGTCCTGCCTACCATGATTTAAGCTCAAGCCTCCCAGTCCTGCCCATCCTGGGTTTGCAGAACAGGTTATTCTTTTCTCCTCGCACCACCTTCCTATGTATTTGAAGGCCAACAAACACCATTTACTCAATCAATCCAAGGCATCACTCAACGTGTCACCTCATATCTGTGGCAAGACAAACACAGGAAAGGCTAGAAAATGTAAGGAGTACTCATGTGCCACACTTACCCTGACAAATTAGATATGGGGAGAGAGCTGTGGAGGCCAGACCCACGCCAGAGACCTTGCACAGGCTGAACTGAAATGGCTGCGGCAGGAAGTGTGGCCCCCATGTAGCTCCAGGCAAGATTTGCTGCCAGAAGAGCCACTACCTGGTCCTTCGTGAAAAGGCGGCAGCATCTCTCCAGCCTGGAGGCAGACATCGCTGCCAGGACCAAGAACCCAGTTTTGTAAATTTTTTGGCTGTTTGGACCTTTTTTTTTCTGCCTACCTCAGACCTCTCTGAAACATATCTGATTCTCCCCCCAGCCTCAGCTCAGCCACTGCCTGGTTCCTTCTGCCTCATGCTATCAAAATGGAAAAGGCAATAAAAGACAAAACCAGACCCAGATGCTGAAACAGAACTAACTAAAACTCTGGGTGAAGAATGCTTTTAACCCCCTTCTGCACCTGCTGCCGTGCCCTGGCCGTGTGGTAGATGAGAGCACTTCATTCCCAGGAAATGCCAAACCCCGAGCCCTGCTTTCAGGAAAAAAACCCCAACAACCCACCCCATATTTCCCACAGAACAGAAATCCCCCTCCTCCCAAATCAGTTTGGAAAACAGAATTAAAGCACCGACAGCCTTCAAATAGCAGCACTTAGCCAAGCCATGCTGAGGTTAAAGGGTGGCACTGGTAACAGCCGTGCGGCCCCCTGACTGAAATGGCGGTAGCTGGATTTCCCCCCTCAAGTCATCCCAAAACGGCCCGCAAACACCGTGTTTGTCCGAAAGAGGCTTTATTTTATTTTATCTTCCTTTAAATAAGAGTGAAAGAGGCGCTTTGCGACGGTGGGGCGGCGACTGCCATCCCCCTCGGGAGGCGGCCGGCCCGCCCCTGTCAGCCCGCCCTGAGGCGGCGGCGGCAGGGCCGCCCCTGTCAGCCCGCCCGCAGGCGGGCGCGGTGGGTTGGCGGGGCCGGCGGGCCGCGGCATGGGGGACGACCTGGCGTCGGAGGGCGACACCCGTGAGTGGGGGCGAGGCGGGGGCTGCCCCAGCGGGGCGGGGGGCGCCGCGCTGTGAGGGGGGGTTTGTCTGGCGGGAGAGGGCGGGCGCGGCCCCGGCCTCCGCCGGCCGCGCGGGGGACTGGGCAGAGCCGAGACGCTTTAAAGAATAACAAGACGTATACAGATCCGTTCAGAAACAAAGTAGGCGTATAACCTAGGCGGAGATCGAGGCTGCTTTTGCCCCCCAAGCATCCTCTATCTCTGAGATGCTGCACGGCCCCCTTTACCGACCAGTCCCCGGCCGTACTGGGTTGTTGTTGTGTCCTGCAGCCTCGGGTAGAGCCCAGCAGACAGTTTCAGCGCATTTCTTTGCATGCCTTTCATCTCCTTTGCTGCTTTTTAAAATCTCTTGCATAATAAACGGCCTGTGAGTTGGTGCATTGCACTGATGGTAAGTCACTTCAGTTGTTTTCCACACTGTTGGGGATAACTGGATCATACTCAGTACCATACGGTATGAAATACCCTGGAACCTGAGCTCAAAAGAGAAGAAAAAACTGCTAAATATCTATGGAAATGCTGCTGTTGGATGGGTGCACGCCACGATGAGGAGTGCATTTACATTTACAGGGCTAGCTTCGCCAGTGTGGACTCCATCCACATTCACACCGTCGAATGGTTTCCCATGCGTTGCTGAAAATAAATAAATTGCGGCTTCTACAGCCGTAGCAATGCAAGGTTTGTTACTGCATCTTCACAGGTAGAGAAAAGAATAAATAAGTCAAGGGGCATTTCTGTCACATGGAGAGCAGGGACAGTGACATTTGCTTAGCTGAAACATAGGGTTAACTCCACTGAATGGAGATAAGCATTTGCAAGGAGGTAGTATGTGTGTAGCCATTGGTGTTAATAATTAACATAAACTCCACAGGTTTTTCCCAAGTTTTCCTGATATTTCCTCTCAAATGAAGGGTCCATGCAAGTGTGGAAATGCAGTGCTGTTAACACACCTGACCAGATGAGAACAGAGTCTGAATATACAGTACAAAAACCCCTGTTCCTGTAGAAATCGGTGTCCAAATCCTACTGCCTTCATTGTAGCAGCAGGTCCAACACTCTTGAATGATCCTGTCTGGTATTAAGATTTGTGTTATTTGTGTTTTTCTTGAGCTAAAGGTTTTTGTTTGAAGGCAAGAGGACCAGAAATGGGAGGATGAGGTTATACCTCTGTTGCCCTAAGAGTCCACAGTAGGGGTGCCTTTCCTCTGTGCCCTCCAGAGAGAAACGGGGTAGTGCTATTTAGACAGCAAGTCTCCTGTTTATCTCCTCAGTGTGGTGGAACAGGAGCAATAATATGTTTTGATGCCTTTGGTATGGCATGTGGTTAGTGTCTAGTTGATACGTTGCTACAAACTGAAGTTGCACGGAGCCCCTGCTACCCTCAAACTGCAGCCTGAGATCTGCAGAAACGCCGAAGAGAGCAGAGCGTTCGAGACAGCTCTCCAACGGGCTGCGACAGGCTGAGGGTCTGAGTCAAGCACTTCTCGAAAGAATTCCCCAAATGCACTAGGGCAGAGAGTCCAACAAAAGCTGACACCAGCCTTGCCAAAAAACTTGAGAGCCTCCCTGTGGGGCTGTGGCAGGCCCACAGTCACAGCCTTGCTCTCATTTCTTGGCAGGAAGGTTTGTTCGATCAAGGAGAAGATTGCTGGGGCAAGGCCCAGCATGGAGAGTAAACACCCTTAAATTGTGCCTAACTGTGCAAGACAAATACTGCCACTTGTGGTAAATTATGCCCAGAAATGCCACGGTCTATTAAGAGATGCAACACTGATCACAGGCCAGGCTAGCAGTTTTGTGCTGCTTGACTGATTCAGGTTGCCCAGAGGAGCACAGCAGGACCATGTGTAAAGGCCTCCTTGCAGAGCAGTGGGATGTAAGTGGAGGGATGGAGGAAAGGGTCTGTGTCATCTGCCTCGAGTCCTCACACCGGCTCTGGGCCTTGGAGGATGCCCAGAGGACATGGACCTAATGGATCAAAAAGGTTTTGCAGCTGAAGCAAGCCCATGCAAAGAAAGACACTGAATTAGAAGAGAAGCTGGTAGGACTGGAAGAGCACTGATGTGGCACAGGGGTACTTGGAGAAGGGGAGATAGCGGGAGAAGACAAATCCAGCAAACATGCCAGCATCTGTAGGGCTGGGATTCTTGCTGGAAGAATCTTTCTGCAGTCATCCTTCCTTGAAACCACCGGGGCCGGTGAGATGAAGGGGAGGTTTGTTGGGGCATGCTGCTACATGCTCCTTGGTAGCACTATTTTAATGCCTGCTCTTGTGTCTCTGGTCCAGTGCTTCATTCAGAGAAGGAGTTCCATGATGCGGCAAAGCGTAACGACACGGCCAGGATGGAGGAGCTCATCATGAGAGGGGTTGACATCAAAGCCAAAAACAATGTACGTCCTGGATTTTTCTACCTCTAAGCCACAGGAAGTGCTGAGGGTGTTTTTTCAGAACTGCAGCTCCTTAAACGCTACTCTTCTCATTAGCTGCTCAATTGGTCAAATCTTTAAAATACACTGCCCAGTGCTAAGTAGGGCCTGTGGCACCTGAGCAGTTTCACAACACACTGAAACCCACAGCACTGTCGTCCTGGCCAGACTGGAAAGTTGCAGGCACTGAGGGAGGGTGATAATTTATGGTTCCGCTTGGAACCCGTGTGCCAGATGTACATGGCTGCAATGAAAGGCTTTCATTTTGCTATCTCTGTACACCAAGGCTGTGGGACTAACTCAGTTCCTGGTGGAGGTCTCCCCTTGTTGACGAGTAGGTTCCTGGAAATACGGGATTGCACCCATCCCTGCTGTTTCAATCTGTCCATTCCATAGTCAGCAATGTTTCTCATTCCTGTGCTATCATTATAGGCCAGAACTGCAGTTTCTGAGTTGAAGGTGACTAGTACCTGTCTGCCTGACAAGGGGGCAAAGAGGCAGAGGGCTATGTCCAAAGAAAACCCTGCACAGTGTGAGAAATTCTGGCTCCATGGATGGCAAAGGAGATTTTGGCCTTCAGGAGGGCTGGTGGCTAGCCACGCGCTCTGCATACATCAGCCTTCATTCCCTTCCAGACAGACCGGACTGCCCTGCACTGGGCCGCAGGAGCAGGGAACGTGGATGCTGTGCGACTGCTCCTGGATCATGATGTCCCGGTTGATGACAAAGACAGTGTATGAAGGCGAATCTCTCTTGCGTGTCCTGCAAATGTGTTGGGGCGGGGGGGGAGCACTGGGGACGGGGTGCTGGGCTGGCACCTTTGCCCTGGGTGGGTGGCACGATGCATTGCAGTGCTTGGGAAGTTGTGGCCTCCCTGCTGAGGCAGGTGCAGTGCCTTTCTGGAGCAAGCCTTGTTTTCAGATGTGCCCGTGCTCTGTCTTTTGGCCTTTTCCTTGCATGCACAGTGACCAGGAAGTAGGCCGGTAGAATCTGTGAGGTTTTCTGTGTGGCATGGGGATGCTTGGCTTCTTCTGGTCATGTTGTTGGGGCTTGTGGGAGGACAGTGACAGCCAGCAAGTTCTCTGTCCCCCATAACAACCAGGCTAATACACACCATTGCCTGGGAAGTGGCAGTCAAGAGGCAGGTCCTGCTCAGCTGCTGCGACCATCTGTGGCAGGAGTAATAGTAAAAAAAAGCCCAGAGAGAAACAAAAGTATTTGGGAAACTTCATGAAGCTAGAGGGCAGCTTCCCTCCAGGGTGGGGATAGTGGTGGCTGCAGTTTAGCTGTCTCTCTCTTCTCTTCTGCCCAGTTTGGAATGAATGCGCTTCTCCTGTCTGCCTGGTTTGGCCACCTCCGCGTCTTGCAGATCCTCGTCAATGCTGGGGCCAAGATTAACTGTGTCAACAGGGTGAGAAAGTCTCCCTACGTGGGTCCATCACATGGCTCTAGACAGTGACGGGAGGGGGGAGAGAAAGGCTTACCTGTGAGCTAAGGTAATTGTGTGTGACAGCATCTGCTACGCAGACTGCCATCTGCACTTCTGCCTTATTCCTAAAATAGGTGTAATAATTGTAGCTATAGAGATGTACACAGCTTTCACAGCTCACATTTGTGCAGTGGTGATGTGGAAGGTGTTACAGAAATGGGAAATGGGTTTAGTGAATCAGCAGTCCGTGTATTTTCAAATAGACCTTGGTTGGGAAAATGAGCATTAATACTTCAGTCATAACTTGCTGTCTGCAGCGCAAGCTAGTTTAGCCCTAGAGGTGCAGGGAGGCATAGAATGGGTCTTTGCTAACAGGAACAGGTTCTTAAAAGAGACTGTCTGAAGACTTGGACTTGTTAATGAGTGGTCCTTTATCTCCTCTCCAGAATGGCAGGAACCTGCTCCACTGTGCAGCTCAGAGGGGACACATCCAGGTGATGGAGTTCATCATGGAGGACCTAGAGGACATGTGTGTGGATAAGACAGACAAGGTAGAAAGGCTCTTCACTGCTTTGTTTCACGAGGTCTGATCTTGCTCTGCTGAGCTTAGCAGGAATGTTGCCCTTGATCTTGGGAAGAGACTGAGTCAGATGCTACTCCCGGAAGCCCTCCTGCAGAGTGGGGCCTAGGGATGATGGAGATTCTGGCTCTGGTCAAGCTTCGGCAGCCAGAGCTTCCCAATGTAGCCTTTTGCAGAATAAATTCAGGAATTTCAGTGTCCTCCTCTCTTGCAGCTGATGCTCCATAGTGTATTGTAGGTAAGTAATAACCAAGGGTAACCCTCTCGAGCATGTTCCAGCACTGGCTGATCTGTTCCTGAAGACAGTGTAAGAACACACAGGAGCTAGCACACACTGTTTTCTGCTCCGTGGTCTTCATGGTTCCAAGAGTGATCCTCACTCTGATGCTTGGGAGTTAAATGAAGCAACAAGAGATCTGCCTTTCCCCAAAAGGGGTTCTGACTCACTTGATAACTGGAGTCTTAGATATTAATTCCATTTTTTTATCCTTAGTTGCTTTTAGTAAACCATTTATTATCCTCTATTTATATGAAATAAACACTGAAAAGATCTCTATTCCAGTGTTTGGCAAGACTGCAGTGCTTGGAGTTGTTAGCCCCAGTAGGCAGTTCTGTTCACCTTGTTTTGTTAGGGTCATCCCAAATGTAAAGCAGAATAAAAGTTAACAGCAGAATAAAAGATAACTACTTTTGAAGGGCAGCACTTTTTCCCCTGGTAGACTAGGTTATCACCCAAGGCTTTATTATATTGCTTGCAGCAGATGATCTAATCTTGTGCTCTCTGAGCCTTTCTTGGACTGTATTCTTTGTTTCCTTTTAAAGATGGACAGGACAGCATTTCACCTGGCTGCAGAGTATGGGCAGCTGGAGGTGGTGGAGTTCCTAATTCAACTGGGTTGTTCTCACAGTGCCAAAGACAAGGTATGGGCATAAAACCACACGCGAAGGAGGTAAGGTCCAAGGATTATAGGATGTGAAAGTCAGGGAACAGGATACCAAATGAGGCTCATGATGGCAAGTTGTCAGTAGTTGTAACTATGGCTGTGGTATGGCAGGGCTTTTCTTCCCTAACCACTTGCAAGCCATTTGCATGTCAGTCCATGTTGGATTTCTCTCCAGGACTTTTTAGACAGGATACGCAGCGAGCCTGGTGGGCCATGCTCCAGTTCAAGGTAGCTGGGTTTCTTCCTTTCCTGCTGCACCTATTAGAAGGCTGTTTGAGACTTGTGCCACTGGTTACAACCTCCTTTTCAGTCACGCTGGATATACTCTGTGCAAGATTGTGGTGTATGAACACTCAGTCCTGTGATACATATATGTATGAAGTGATGTTTACTTTCAGGAAGAAAATACAGCATGGCATTTAGCTGCTAAAAACGGACACCTCTCTGTGCTGCAGAAGATTATAGATGTTGGAGTGGACCTTGACGAAAAGAACGTAGTAAGTACTTTTAAATGAAATAAAAACCACATCAGTTTCGCCTTTTGCCTCCCTAGAAATACTGCCACAGTCATGAGGCTGAATAGTCAGTATTGACAGACAGGAGAGGTCTAGAGATAGCTGATTTTATCTAAAGTGTACATGTGTAAATGCAGGTTGCACTTGCAGAGTATCAGTGAAAGGCACATCCTTCTTGGACCAATATCCAATTCTGAAGTGTTGCCTTTTCTTCCTGCTGTATCTGCTGACCTACCTTATCACTCCATTAAACCTCCCTTTTTCTCCCTGACCCTTGTACATTCAAGTGCCTAAATGGTTATTAAGTGTGTTTTAAACTAAACTTCACTATGCTTTATAATACTGACTTAGTCACTGAACATATGGACCTTCTGTTTGAGATCTCTCTTTGACAGACCTGCTTTGGAAAATTATGTGGCTGGAACACAGTTAATGATTTAGATAGCAAATATTGACTTAGTAATGCTGTTATTTATTCCAGGGCACACTCCCAATTAAGTTTATCAGCAATTTTTTTAGTCTTATTTGATTACTGTCTTTGAAAAGTATGTTTGATTGTGATTAAGATTTGAAAGAAAGGGGAAACCACTTTCTGTGGTAACTCTGGTAGCATTTTGCTTCCCCCAGGTGAGTTGCCCTTTGTGCAAAGGGCAATAATAAAATCAGATTAAATCACTTAGGAATTCTGCTTGTTTCTGTTTTCTTGTAAAGAAACGAGCTGCAGCCCTCAGAACAGAGAACTAGTGGCTGATGGCCATGGGTTTCCAGTTCTGCCTATGGCTGTCTCTGGGCTACTCCAGGAAAATGGTTTGTCTTCATTGTCCACGTGAAATCCTTTTTTGCTTGCTAATGGGCTGAAGAGGAGAAAAGATGGTGAACACAATGTCTGTCTTGGGGCCCATGGGCCAGCTGTTTCCAGTGGCATAAGGACAGAGCAGCACTCTGATATGTCGGTGGCAGATAACTGTGTCCTTTATTTTCCTAACAGTTGATTGGAGATCCCTGGCTGTCAGAATTGGTATTTTAACATGTCATGGATTCAGGAGATGGGGTAGAGGCTTGTTCATGATGCTGCTCTGTCTTGGCCTTGTCTACAGAAAAGCTGCTTGTCTCCTTTTTTGCCTTGTCCAGGAAGGACTTACAGCTCTGCACCTGGCTGCTGAGGGGGGTCACAGCGACTGTGTGAAGCTGCTCTTGGAAGCAGGTGCCGATGTCAATGCCCAAACCCAGGTTAGCTCCATGGAGGTGATTCCATTTCCAAACACTACTTTGTGGACTTTTGCCCAGACCTGTGGCCTCCCAGGGAGGGCACCCATTATCGGGTAAGGCTATGTGGAGCCCAGCACTTAAGAAATAGCGCAGGGAGACCAGAGGAGAGTACACATGACTTTGTACAAAGAGGCGGGTGAAGCTGCCTGGGACTGGTTTAGCTGTGGAGACAATCTCTATGAATTTGTCAGTATGGGGGCATGGGGCTCTTGCAGGAGGGAAGCAAAGAGATCTCTGTGGAGTCTATAACAACTGCAGCCTCTGAGAAGAAGCCCTGACTAATACCCATCTCTTCTGACGTGTCTCTCAGAAGAAGATGAATTGCCTTCATTACGCAGCACTGCATGGCTATGAAGAGATAGCCAGGATCCTCATGAATGCAGGAATCCACATAGATGCTGTTAATCATGTAAGTCCTGCTCAATGCTCTCATCACTTACAGAAAGGCAAAGCCAGCTTGTGGAGCTGTTAAAGAGCACTAAGCAGCTCTGCAAGGACCAGTGCTGCTGTGGGGTCTATGCTTATGGGGCAGTATCCCCAGTCTGCCCCCAGTCCAGGCTGGCAGCTGACATAGAATAAGACATGCTGGGCACAGCATGGTCCTTTCAGTGCCATAAGCCAAGCTCTTCCTAAGCACAGGGTCTTTTTGCCACAGCAAAATGCATCAGCGACACACATTGCGGTACTGCAGAACTTCCCAGCCATGGTGAAGCTCTTCATCGACGCAGAGTGTGACCTTGACATTCCAGATAATGTAAGACTGCAGCTCCTGTTCTTTGTCTTTGAAATGTGAAGCCATTTCATGGGGATTTGATCACCTTGGGGACAGGATTAAAGAGGAGTGCTTTAAAATGAGGAAAACGCAGAAGTGCAACTTAGGAAACGTGAAACCTGTGAAATGATTCTGAGTGTTGCAGTGAGGTAATCACTTGATGGCATTCAACAAGTGGGCTGTGCCATGTCCCTGCGACCCGTGCACCGCGACATTGCGTAGTCAGGCTCTCTCCGCCCTGGTGGAAGCAGGTGGGAGACATTTCAGGCTGGAAGATATTCTGCAAAATGTTTGAGGGGGGCTGAGAATGGGAGGCAAGACTGGAGGTAGCTGGTTGTCTCACTAAATTGTAATTTTGTGAATGAGGGTCTTTGTGTAGCTTGTTCACCGTGTTTTGGTTAATGTTCATTCTTGTAGTGGTGTTCTCTCCTGATGACACCATAAAATTGCCATATTTTGTGTTTTAGTTGTTTACATTAAACAGTCCCAAGGTGTATACATTTTACAATGCATACATATTAACCCAGCCCTGTGTCCCAGGAACAAAGAATTGGCACAGATCCTTTCCTCCCTTGGCCAAACTATCTGCCGACAGATATTGTTTAAATAACAGGAAATAATATAGTCCTATATGTGACCCTATGGAGCTGAAGAGGTTCCTTCTGAAATGTTATCAGGGAGGCTTCCTAGTGCTGGTGCTGGGACAGGGATAGATCAGTTCTGCTCAGCCTGAGGAACCCATCTCCAGTTTGAGGTAGGAGGGTGTTTGGCCCTCAGTTTAAAAAGGCATAGAGGGGAAAGGAGGGCAGAGCTGACAGCGTTCTTACAGCGCTTTCTCCTGGTATTGTTCTGTCCTGTCCTTCTAGCCTCACACTTGTGCTTCTCTGAAATTTAGTCCTTTCACTCTCCTTCTGCAGAGGCAGCAGACCTCACTCCACATCGCTGCGGAGCATGGCAGGCAGGACATTGCTGAGATGATTCTCATTGCAGGAGTTAATCTGAAGCTAACAGACAAGGTAAATGTCTCCATAGGTTGAATAGATTCTGTGGGGATATGGAGGGAAAATATGGATGGTGTTTGCCTGTTCTTCATAATTTTCCAGGAAAGCTAGTAATAATATTAAGATCTGGATATTTCCAGGGATGAGGCCTTGAAACACTGCTGAATAGGTTATTTTGATGTGTTTTCCAGGAAAGAGGTGACTGTTTTTTAGAAAGGTAGAAAACAGTTCACACAATGAGCAAACTTTTTCTTCTCACAGTTGTTCTGGTTCCTTCTACTTGTGCTATCATGCACATTAATTTCAAAAGTCTTCTCGAATAATGATAAATAATATACTTCAACAATTACAGCACACATGTTTTAATAGGTTAAAAGTATCTGGTTGGTATAGATCTGGCACCAGTGTCCAGGGCTTTTGCCCTGAATTAAATCAACGAAAAGAATTCTAGAGGAATCAGGCAAGTTGCATGCAGCCTGAAAGCGTGGTATGTACCCAGAAAATGCTGAAGTGGGCTTCGGCAGAGATTAAAATAGTGTCTGCTGTTTGCAGTGGGTTAAAGGACAAACAAACTCAAAGCCACCTGGCTGAGATGGCCTTCAGCTGCAGTGAATATTTGCCACCTTCCAGCAGTCTGTGGAACCGCAGTGAGACTCAGCACAGGGAACACATTCACACTTTCCTGTGTGAAATTGGGTTTCTGCTCACATCTGAGGCTAGAATCATTCTCAGTGGCATGCTTGATGGCTGGGCTGGCTCACTTTCCTTCATACCACTTTAAAATCTTGCTCCTTTCTCCTATATGCTTTTAGATAAGAATGCAACCCTCGGCCCAATCCAAAATCACGTTCATGTAAGGAGCATAGTTACATTTTCAGTCCCATCAGCCTGTGCTTCTCCTAGGAGACTGTTTCTAATCATGCATATGTGGAGCCTATAAAATTAATGAGGTTGTATCAATCACTTCAGTTTCATGTGTCAGCAAACCTGCTGTGCAAAAGGCTGTAAAGTGCCTTGCATTGTAGTGCTGAGCTGGTCCTTTGACAGCTGCAGCCATGTTGCTGAGAGCCTGAAAGTACCCTGCCATCCACTGTGGGTTACAGGATGCTTTCCCAACCACCCCTGCTGAACGGGCAGATCCCCTGCAGCAACAGAGGAGATGCTGCAGAGCCTACAAAATGACTCCCCATGCCATGCACGCAGTAGCTCGAAGCTAGCTCACATCTGAGGTGTTTACAGGTGGAGAATAGGGGTCCTTCATCCCAGCTGGGTTCATTGCTCAATAGGCCATGCTGCCTGCTACTACAGACTGCCGGGTGGGCATGGAGAGTGTACCTCCTAAGCGTGCAAGGTCTTTTCCAACTCATTTTTCCCCTTCTAATTTCAGCAAGGGAAAACATCTCTGGATGTTGCCGCCCGAGGCAATCACATCAATTTGGCGGACATGATTATCAAAGCTGATCGGTTTTACAAATGGGAAAAGGTGAGCAGCTTACACCACCATCCCCTGCGCTTTCCAGGGCAGATGTAGCTTTATCCTCTCCACTGAGACTCTGAATTACCAGCTGTCAAAAGGAAAAGAAATACAGGACATCCTGACCTCTACTTTCATCACCTTACTTAAGAAAAACAAAAGTTCTCACCATGCCAACAACATTTGCCTGAGGCTTTCCTTATTTAAAAAAACTTCTGTGGTTAAAAAGACCAGATTGCGCTGAAGGGAACAGGGGTTTTCAAAGATTCTTTGGCAGCCGTTCCCAAAGCCCTGTAGAAGAGAGTGGGATAGCGTTAGTTCCTCCTCCCAGAAGGAGAAACCGAAGCACTGAGCAGGAAGAGGCTTGGCCCAGGGTCTCCAAATGGGACGTAGGGAGTTTTTCAACAGTGGAAGGGAGACACCTCTTGTGAGCAGAGTGATCAGTTCTTGTTGGAGTCATACAACCGATTTCCTTCTCAAACTTGCCCACAGCTGGGGCTGTTCCTCCTGTGTTTCCCAGTGTGGCCCAGCAATCTCTCTCATCCCATGGCCCTGTGTGCAAGGTACAGCTGCTCAGCCCCAGTCCCCCCTCTGAAACCCTGCCTACCCCAAGCCTGTGCCCAAACCAATCTGAGCAGAGGGCATGCTGAAAGTACAGCCAAACACTGCATCCCTTGCATCTTCTTTGTAAGACTTTGGGCATCCTCCCATACCAGGGAAGACAGTGCTTTAGCGAGGAAAGAACAGGAAGGAAAGGAGGGCATACGCCTGTGGCTCAGGCGCAGCTTCAGGAGTAATGCTGTGTATATCAGGCCCTTGCATGGGCTTCCCATGCAGTTCTAGGGAAAGTAATTTACCCTCTTTGCAGTCTGGCAGGTAAAGGGGGCTGAGTAGCTGCGCCTGTGTTGCAGGGGAGCAGGGAGATTTAAGTAATTGATTCTGCATACAAGCCCCAGATAAAAGGCACTGTAGAAATGCAAATTGTGATCCTTGCGGGCTTCCACAGCAAAGCTGCTATTAACAGTGTTTGTTAGTGTGCATGATTAGAACACAGTGAAACAAGAGAATAAAGATAATAATAGAAAAAAAATGTGCTGTGCCAGAATGAACTCACAGCGACCTGCAGAGCTGGGGATGTGGGAGGCTGCAGAATGACAGGTACATCTGCAGCATCCCAACTGAAACCCCTGTTCTGGCTTTGCAGGACAATCTGAACAGTGACTCCGACTCCTGGGTGGCAAAGTACTTGACCTTTAAGCAAGATCACAGGCTGGAAACACAGCACATTCGCTCAGTAATGTGGAGATTAGCTACCAAGTACCTCAAACCTGGTGAATGGAAGAAGCTGGCACATTGCTGGAAATTCACGGATGCCCACATTAGGGCCATTGAGCAACAATGGACAGGTATAAAACACTGCCCAGGTATTTTCCTTCCTTCACTTGGGCTGTGTTTGTAGGAGTTAAGTCTGCAGTAACAGCAAAGCATGAAGGAAACCAGCTGGCTTATTTGAAACAATCAAAAGATTAGGTTAAAAATCCTGTTTTTAATGAATGTGGAGTTATCTACACATTGGAATTGTCTGTGAGTAAAGCACACAAGCATGGGGGTTAGCGGTCCATTGCTTCCTGCTTTTGAGGTACTGCCAGACTTGTTAGTCCTTGCTACAGAAATTAAATGAAAAATTCTTTTTCTCTAGGTCAGAAGAAACTTGCTGGTTTTATTTTTTCTTTTAAGGAGCTGAACCAAGGCGGCAGTGAAGTTCCCTTTAGAATTTAAGAGATATGTTAGCAGAAACAGGTTCTGAGTTCACATTACATCTGAGAACACATTGCTGCTGGTTCGGTTACTGAAAGGACTCCTGTAGTTTGCATGATGTGAGCAAGGGGCTAAGCTATGCTGCAAAGACAGAAATTCTATGTTGCCATGAAAGGTTGTCTGATAAGCCCAAGCTCATCCATGGCCACTCCATGAAGTTTAACGTTTATCTAGCAATCACACCACAACCAGGAATTAAGCTAAACTGTACTTTAGAGCCTCCTAGTAAAATCCAAAGGGGAGGCAGGGGTGTCCAACCCCACCAATTCAGAAATTAGCTCTGTGAGAGCTGTGCACTGTTAAGTACAGGATTTCAGCTGCGGTTTGATCTTGCCAGGCATTAAAAGCTACAGGGAGCACGGCCACAGAATGTTGCTTATCTGGCTCCATGGCGTGATCACGGCAGGAGAAAATCCAGTCAAGGGATTGTACGAAGGCCTTGTGGGGATTGGAAGAACAGATTTAGCAGGTAATACTTTTGTCTTCCTTCAAATAATGCACAGCGAGCACTACCTGAATTCTGTGGTTACATGACGTACATTGAGGAAAACTTAAGGGAAGCCAATTCACATAAGCTGGAAGCTACCCTGCCCTGCCCCGCCCCCTTGCTACCATTACATGTAATTTCTTTCTCTTCCTTTTATTTTGCTAAATTAACCCATCCTGCCACAGCTTTATACTTTCTGTGCAGCAGAATGTTCTCTCTTTTACAGAAAGCATTCGTAAAAAAGCAAATGCAGACTCTGCCTCTCCACGGAAGTGTATAGCAATGTAACACTGGGAAGGCACCAGTGGTTCCTTCAACTGGTACGGCCTCAGCTTGTCTTGGAGCTACAGGAGAACCACTTGCTCCGCTACTGATCAGAAGGCGGCTGCAACTTAAGGGCTTCTTGTCATAAACAGCTGGCATCACTGTTGCTTCCTTCTTGGTCTGAAACAACATGGGTATGAGCAAATGCTAACGGTCTAAAATGGTTCTTTACACAGAAGGGAGATTTTAATCAGCTATTGGGTATGGTCTGGGTACTGTAGTAAGAGTTCAGCGAGTGAGCCTCACTTGTCATACTGTGAGTATCAGGAAATACTACACTATTTTACTGTAACTTGTTTACATCACATTTTTGTATATAAATTTTTAATTGTCATTTTTTAAAGTCATTGAGGGGAAAGCCTTTGCTTTCAGAAATGTTCTTTAGTTACTTTTTTTTGGGGGGGTAGTGTCTTGTCACTTGTGTCTCAGCTGTGTTCATAACTTCCCTATTAGGGTGGGAATTTAAGAATATTAGGCTGAGAATTTAAGAAAAGTCAAGGCTACCACTTGGCCCTTTTGGAACCTAAAGGGATGTGATGTGAAGAGTTTAAACATTAAACAAAAAGTTTCAGAGAAGAACATTAACATGCACTGTTTGTAAATATATGTTAATATACCCGTACTGTTTGTAAATCAAATAGGTAAATTCTTTAATCCCTAGGTTAAGCTTGAAAAGTTAAGATAAGAATGGTCATGGGTTATCTACACAGCCTCTGACAAGGACATACAGTTTTCTTAAATACCAATTTGTGATGTAATACTTCATATTTATTTTTTATGGTGTTTCAAGGAGAAAATAATGTATTTCAATAAATCCAGAGTTTACCCTTAAATTTGAAAGTTATGTCTTAGTCATTCTTCATTAAAAAAATACTACGTAATTCTTACTTAGAGCTAAACCAGTGCAACCTTGTAATTCAAGCTGTTCCATGCTCAAGGTGAATTCAAGCAGAAGGTGCTGGTTTTCTTAATTTCTAGAGGTGTCTATGGAGGCAAACCAGGAGTGCGATAAACTACACTGCTGTTCTCTTGTAGGCAAAACAAGAGACACTTGCTGAAATTGAACTTTTATTGAAAACCATTTTTGAACAGCAAGGAAGTTAAAAATTCAAATGCTTTATTTCAAATAGAAACTAACTTACAACACATGAAGCAAATAAGTGATGGCAACATTGGCACTTAAACATCTTTTAAACCAAATATTCAACAAAAATATATGTCAGCTTATAAGTACATGATCTACATGTGGCAATATATACAGCTGAGTGAAAAATATAAAAAGAAATATCGTTCTGCTTAAGAACATGATAGTGAAGACTTTGGTAGCAAAAATGTCTTTGTTTTTAAAATGGTAGTCTTCAAAGATGCTTCCTTGAATTCAAAGACTGAAAATTAAACAGCTCTATCCCATTACACTGCTGGAGGTTACTGTCCATGGGTAGTTCACTAACTATTGATCCTGTTGGAATCACACAGTGATAATCGGCTAATGCAAGGAAAAAGGCAGAGTGGGAACAGTTGATTGTACACAGGAAGACCACCAAACCGATTCTTCATTTTCACCGACACCCCAAAACCTATTGCTCTTCTTGCTCATTGCTGGTGTGAAGACTGATCTTCTGGACTTCCAGCTCTTCTGCACTGACCATGGAGGGATCAATGGCCGCATACCGGGTACCATGGAACTGCAGTAAATGGATCTGTTGGACATGGAAAACAACACTGAGACAGGTGTAGAAGCATAAGGTTTTGGTAAAAGAGAAACATTGCTTTGGAGTAATTTTTGTGAGGACCAAATCATGTCTCTGGAGTACAGGAGTTCAGAGAAAAGACAGAGGAAATGGGGAATAGCCAAGACCCCAAAGCCAACCATCCATGAACATGGCTGCTCCCAGCCCTGCCCTCTGTATCAGTGATCTGGGAGCCAGAGCAAACAGAGCACAGGCAAGTTAAGAGCAAGCACAGAAAAGGAGTTTCCTACTGCTGTTCCAGCTATATGTGTTAGCAGATTTGGTTTGAATGCAGAGACTCACTTGAATATATAGGTTGACCTCAGCACTCCTGCAGAGATATGGGAAGTTGCCTCCTGTTTTGAGATGAGCTCTTCTGGCATTAGGATAAAGCTTATACATTTCTTCTTTTGCTTCAGTTGAAAGTGCGCTTTGGTCAAACACCTACATAACAAGTCAGAGCAGTTAGTTCTGAATCTAATCAGATATTGCTTATTAAATCAGACTGGATATATGCTGCTCCTAGAAGCAATTCTCAGCTTCTCTGTGGAACAGCATTAATGAAACAGAAAACAAGCAAACACATTAGGCATCAACAGCTAGAAAGCTAACGTTGTGATATGTAAACATATGGCTGTGTTACTGCACAGAGTATCCAAGTCATAATTCAACACAGAAGAGTCACAGTGTTGCCTGGCCAGTAGATGGCTTATCTAAGTATGAAGTTAGATGCTGCAAATATTTATTAAGTTGCTAACAGAATATCCAGGCCCCACCTGCCAAGAGGAGGAAATGGCGTTTAAAGAAAAGGCTTATGTTGAGATTAACTTACATCCATAATGGTTACAGGGATGTCTCGAATTTTATGAGGTTCTACATAGGAGTTCTGGCAGTTGAGGGTAAGTCTTGAAGCAAGCTCGCTCTGGCCCAGACTCTCCAGCTTTCAGTAGAGAGAAACACTGATTAACAACATACTTCACTGCAGGAACTTAATGCAATATTAACAATACAGCCAAAGAGAAGTTAGTTTTAAAGGGAAACATGACTGCACTTCAGTTGAAGATTATAGTTCCAACTTAGTATCTCTCTGCATGAGACAAATGCTTAAAACATGTTCCATTAGGGGCTTCTGCCTCCAGAGCATGGCCTACAGACAGATCCCAGCACTTTCTCCTCTTCCATCTCAATTTCTTAACTTCCTCTGTTATGATCTACGTAAACAAAAGAACTGTAAGGCAGACAGTCACAGCATCAGTTAGATTGCTGGGGCTGTGAGAGTCAACACCTTCTAAGGATCCATTCCTTACTCTTCCCTTCTGGGCAAGTAAATGAAGAAAACAGCAGAAATATCTACAACCTCCTGCTAAGTAAATCTTCTACAGAGATTGACATCACAGCCATTAGAGTACACAGCCACCTACCCTGTCCACCATGAAATCAATCCCATCAGCCATTTCAGGATCTAGAGGACCAGATGCAAAATTCCCAAGGACAATTTTTTTCAGCATAAAAGCAGGCATCAGCCAAAAGCTAAAACAGAAAGAAGATGTAACAATCTTCAAGCACCCAGGACTCCAACATTAAGATGCTTTGCTGTAAGCACTCCCTTTCCTTGCACTGTGCTTTAACTCCAAATGAAATCCTGAAGAAGCTTCAAGAGCAGAGAGATGGAAAACCTTGCAGCTAGGTGCTTGAAATGCTCTGGGAAGCTGTTAGTCTTATATCGCAAGAGTGTATTTTAAACGTGATGAATAACAGTTCTCTCACTCTAAACAGTTTAGCTAGAAACCAGGCAGAGTTCTTAAATCCAACCATGCATCCACAGAGGATCACGGAATGACTCGTCTGTCAAATTCCATACTCCCAATTGTGAAAATTTCCATTTTCCTCATGGTGTGGATTTAAGAGTCACAATTATTCCATCCTGCACCTCCTTCACCCAGGCTGGAAACAGCTTAGACACATGTCTGACCAGATCAGCATGACACTTCATTGCAAAAAAAATAATGCTATGAATCTGATTGCTTGTCTCAGTCTTCCTTACCTGTTTGCTGTCCATGTCTGATTGAAGATAGAAGTGTCACTAAAGGAATTACATAGGATCAGAGATTGAACTCTGGGAGATTTGTGTGTGTATTCAGCAAATTTTTGAGCCAGAAAGCCTCCCAGAGAAGCTCCAAAAAGGTGAACCTAATTCAAGGAAAAAAAAAAACCCAGATCATGTTACACTTGTGAAATAAATGACCTTCAAGCACAACGTTTCATTACAAAAATAAGTCATTCCAGTTTTACCCTGTCATCATACCCCCCCCCCCTTTTTTTTTTTAAAAAGAATCACTCTTCTATTCAGCTTCTGGTTTTATGCGCAATATAAATGTGATAAATACTGAAAGAAAGAAGTGTTTCCAGATCACAGTTCAAATTTCTGTGTGCTTATCAAGCTTACGGGAAAAAAAAAAAAAAAAAAAAAAATCAAACATTTCCCTTTTGTCTTCAATAGCTATTCCAATCCAAGATACTTTATTGTGGTGTTCTGTACTACGTGAGTTAGGAAGGATAACTTCCACAGCATCTCATGAAAAACTGAAGTTAACCAATACAATTTAATAGGCCTAGAACAGCAGTTGAATTTAGGCCAAGTATGACAATTTTCAAGGGTATTCACCTCCAAAAATAAACTAGTTTCAAATGTAAAATTGCAACACAGCCTCTTTATTTATAGGCTACGTTTTTGTGCCATTATTTTATACACTTGCTCTTAACTGAGACTCTTTCGAACATCAGGTTTTTATTGCAACTGTACGTCCATTTCCCCATCTCAGAGCACTCACTTTATCCAGCTGAAGGTGGTCTAACAGCTTTCTGAATCCATCACAGAACTCAAGGTGATCCCAGTACACTGGATACTGCAACTAAAAAGTCAGAAAAAGCCGGTCTCTCATCAGTACTCATCAGCTGTTGGCTTCAAAGTCATACCAATTCTCACATTAAAGGTTTCAAGACAGCAACCTGCCTTTCCTGTATCACGAGGCTCATGCTCCTCAGCAAGGTCCCTACAGCCAGAGAATGTGAACACCTCCCCCTTGCTTGCACAAAAATACACAACTGAAATCACCGCAGAGCAAGTTTGTTGGGGAAGGTGCAGTGTTGCTTCATTCTGTAACTGGGGGGTGGAGAGGCTGGAATTATTCTTCAGTGATTCCGTAGCACGTCAAGTTGGCAGGTACAGAAATCATTAACCACTGCTAGAAAAACAGCAGTACTCCTAAAGCCATACCGTTCAGCAGAACTATAGTTATACAAATCAATCATTTCAGTTCGATTCAGGAGCTGAAAAGCCACAAACCAGCATGCTGTTAGGATTTTAAGGAGTGACTTAGCATTTGCAGCTAGGCAGGCTAAGAACCAGATTATGCACCATCCCTAAGGCAAACACAGAAACCCTCAACTAACCCAAACACTTGCCTCATGGCTAACAAAGATCCAGCTGGAGGCAAAGATGACTGGTGTCCAAGGCACACAAGGGAGAAAACAGACTGAGAAATTAATAATGTGTATGCACAAGGCTCTGGTTTAACGCTGCCATAAACGTATAAATTTTTAGCCTGGATCTGCACGCTGCATACTCTGGAGTACAACTTAGAATCAGGTTTTTTGTGGATTCTCCTTAGTCAACACTAGAGAAGTTCATCTTCATTATCCAACCTCTGATTAGAGCAACAAGCACAAGTACATTAACTTTGACACAACTGAGAATACTCACAGCGATAACTCTGTAGCCCCATCCAGTCAGTGCCAAAATTTGCTGGAAAAACACATCTGCAGTTCCACTTACAGGAGGAAGAAATATGAGTGGGCACCGAATACTCCTAGGTCCTGCATCATACAGCGACCAGACTTTACTGTCGTCATCATCTACTATTATCTGGAAAGACAGAGGCACAGGAGGGAGAAGAAACACGCAAGTCAAATGAGGTTCTTCAGCCAGCTTCCAGGATTGCTTATACAAAACTTCTGTCACCTAGTAAATATTATAATACTCAAGACCCCTTTGAACAAGACCATCTTTTACTCTTCTTCACAATAGTTTTCTTCTCTAAGGCTGTTTACTAACTGGAATTACAATGTTTGTGTGAACACTGCTGGAAAAAGCCACAGCCATGCATTGTCAGACCAAATGCTTTGTGTGTCCTGACACAAGCTGGATAATGAATACCGCACCTTGGAGCCACTGTGCCATGGCCCAGGAGAGACTCAGGAGGTCAGTTCAAGGTATGAGAGCAATAGCTGTAGGCTGGAAGAGCCAGCACTGCCCCCAGGGGCAGCTTTTTAAACAAGCATTGATGTTTGCATTCACTGGACAAAAGCACGTCTCCAGACTTGTAACATCAAGCCTACTAAATTAAGCAGCTAACACCACAAATTATTGATCTGAAACAGTTATAGCTGGCTGCCAGAAACAGAGGTGTACACAAGTCCCAAAGCAGCACTGCAAAGCTGACCTGGAAAGAAAAATGCTTTCATCATCTGGCAGCATCTTGGGAACATCTGGAGTGCCTAGGACACACAGCTGCCTGAAGCAGATTATTCACACACGAGCTGCTATCCTTAATGAGCAGTTCCTCATGCAGTGCCCATCTCAGGGCAGAAGCTGGAAGTCATAGCACTATTAGTATCTTTAAAAGTATAAGAATTAGGTAAAGGTCTTCTTTTCTAGCAGTGCTGAGCCTGACTTGTTTTTACAGGGCCTGTTCTACCAGCAAACTGTTTTGTATATTTAGGATGCTCTTTCAATGCTCCACAACTCAGCAAAAGCATGCAGCTCATACCAGATCAACAAGCACAAACCTCTAGGTAAAGTCCGCGTCACCCAGCGGGAATTCATCTCCTCTGTATCAAGATTTTATAGCTTTTTGAACAGCAATATACAAGCACAATTCACTTTCCCATCACAGCAGTTTAGCTTCTCAGGGAATCAGAGAAGAATAGCGTATCACAAATCAGATTTGCTTGACTAACAAATCTGCTTGTAATAAAGCCAGTATTTCAGGCTCTGGGAGCATGTGAGAAATCACATGATGCTGCTGTTTGTAAAGTCTCTACAAAAATAAAAGAAAGATTGCATACCAGAGCTTTCAGACCACTGAAACGATTTAAAAATAAGCCTTGTATAAAAGCCCTCCCAGCCCCCCAAAACAACCCTTTGCACACAACTCCAAAGCTCCAGGCCTCGCTGTTCTCAGCTCTTATTCCATCAGTAATGTTGGATCCCTTCAGGGTGGCTGTTGGTGGCTACTACAAAGTTTACCTTTAGAAAAATTTCCAAAGCCAAACCATACTCCTTGAAATCAGAAAACCAAAGTTAGTTCACATCAAGAGAGCTGAGGCTCAGAGATAACGTTTCTTTCCTCAAGCCCAGACGATGAATCAAGGGGTTTAGACAATTGTTCTATTTGATTTCTAGCCACACACCAGGTAGTTTAACACCAGCTCCCAAACAAGGCTAAGCGCTGCTTAGGCAGACAGCAGCATGGTTAACTGCTGATTGGTAGGTCACCAGCCTTTTCTTGTTCTGATCAATCAATCAAGATGCCTACAGTTTACATAAAGGGTAAAATCTGCACTGCATTGAAACAAGGGGCAGAACTTCCCCCCTTGAGCTGAGTAGAGCCAGGGTGTCCCCCACTGAAGACTTCTAGGAAGGACTTAGATAAGACAGCAAGCAGTGTACGCAAATGGCGGCTCAGAAGCAAGGCTGAAGACTTAGTTTACAAATGTTCTTTTCTGTGCTGTACTTCCTATATCTGACAAGAGCAGGAAGGGCGATGAAGCTGTGCATTTCCTGCTCCTGTCAGGAGGAACATCTCAGCCTGTTTTCAAACAAACTGCTCTGGCTCTGCTTCCTTACGTCGATCTGACAGCAGTAACATGCTCACCAGCAGTAATGATGGTTGGTCATTCCTTCCTCTGTATTGCATGTGCTTTGCCTGTACTTTTGGGGGGATAATGCAAGCAAATGTATTCCTAAAGACTGCTTCAAAGATTAATTACATCTTCAAATTGTGCTTTTTTTTTTTTTCCTCCTTCTCTCTCCAGAAACAGAATTAGTTTGTTTATTTCTACCTTCTTCATACCTCACATTCATCACTGTGGCATCACTTTACTTTTGAGTAAACTGAATCACTCAAGAGGGTAAGGTATTCCCTAGTCTGAAGGTCACCAGGTCAACAACAGCTTCAGCTTACACATGTCCTCATTTATGAAATCCTGAGTAGTCAGCAGCAGCTGAAGGCAGTGGCCCCTGGCAGCGAGCTGCAGGATCACACAGCCCCCACAGCAGCAGCAAATGCATTCCGTTGTAATCACAACCTCCAGCTCCTTTCATTTACCATACTGCACCCCATAAAGCTGCACCTCAGAGCACCCACATGTCTTTCCACTGAAATACTGCCTCCTGGCTTTGCTGACCTGGTGAGGCATTGCCTGGAGGCAACAGCATGGCACAAACAGACTCAGCAGATCTGGTACTGGCCAGAAACAGAAAAAAGCTGGACAGCCAGAGCCTAGACAGAGCATGCATAGTCAACAGCAATAGAACTTTCTTATTTACAGAAGACACAAACTGGCAAAAATGAATGAGAAATCCTGAATGGAAAATCCTACAGCCCTTAGAGAAAGCTACACGCCACTCAGTGGAAATAATGCTAGACACATTTAAGTGTTGTTCCTTAGGTTTGGGGACACAGCCCCTTTTGTGTGACCCAGCTGCAACCAGCCTGCTGTTGAAAGATGCAATGCTGCTCTTGCCTCTGCTGCCAGCACCATCCCCGTGTTCCCGCAGCCCACACAACCATCCAGATTAGGGAACTGAACCAGCTGGAAGTCAGCTTAGCCCCAAAACAAACTATAAAACACCCCTAAGCTAGACAGGTCACTGACTCTGCTCGACTTGTATGGTTACACGAGCGACTGTGCCTGCAGGAGCAGCAGGCTGGGGTCTAAAGGCAAGACTATCCTTCAGTCTGGCAGGAACCTGGGCTGCTGCTGCAGGTTAGTCTGTAACCACAGCCTCAGCAAGCCATATCTGCACAGGTACACGTGAGAGCTAGCCCGGGTCAGGAGCTACATACTAGAACTGCACTCCATGCCCTCTGCCACTCAGCACAGAGAGAGCAGAAGCTGGAGCACTGCACACCTCAAACACTCTCTCATGGTTGAGTGAAAGGAAGTAGAGAAATCCAAGTGAGAGGAGAAAGCAGTTAGACAGCGTGGTTAAGCAGAAGACATCTAAAGGACACGCAGCAGAAGAAACCATTTGTTTTTCTCCATCACGATTAAGGCATCTTTCCACTCTCAGGAATCCTGCGTGCAGCCCAACTGCCGAGAAGTTGCCTTCAGACACTCTGCTGCAGCCTGAGGATGATGGGTAGGAACTGTGGAGGTGGCTCTGGCAGCATGGCTCCAGTGCACACAGGCAGCTCCATGACAGGCCATGCTCATGGTCCCCAGCACGTGCTATTTTCTCAGAGTCTCCTCCTCAGGCACGGCTGGCATCAGGATGCCAGGCACTGCTGCTGTGGCTCACAGCTGTGAGCCTCTGCTCCCCACCACATGCAGAAATGACCTCTGAGAAGCATGTGAAGATTAAGAGCATGCTTTCACACACTCATGGGACAACAGTTCAGGAGATAAGCCAGGTCACTAGCACAGCCACAACTGTTCTGCATTAACCAGACAGCTTAGTCTCCCCCACTACAAAGCAAGAGGAGACATTTCACCCACAAGTCAATTACAGCTGTACATACCTTTTTAAGAGGAACTGTGCTTCTGAACCAGTTATAGTCAGGAGAGACTTTAATCTCTCCCATGATGTTTAGAAAAAACACAGTTTAGGTCAGCCTGAAAAAAAAAGAGAGACAAAGTTAGAAATCAAGACAACAGTGTTACCACAGGCAGCACTCAAAACTGTGCCCTACACATAAAGCATTTGCAGGGTGAGTTTGCTCTTATCAGTTGATTGTACTACCTCTGATTCACGCCAAGTTTACTTTTCCTCAGTTTTCATCACAAACCATTTAATTATTCTCCCAAGAGGCAGTCATCTGACTGCCTTACTGTACCAGCCTTATTATGAAATGATGCTTTTGTAACAGCATTCCTGTGTAACAGTTGTAAAGACAACTGCGTTGCAGGCTGTAAGTGGCGTAAAAAGCTAAAGCACATTTTCAGTTTGTTTTTAATTTATAAAGCACTCCAAATTTATATCTAATAAATATTCATACAATTCAATCCACAGTTCAGACAATAGACTTACATTATTTCACGAACCTACTGCCTAAGTATTCAGACCACGTTCTTCCACCTCAGTATAACTGACCCAAAGGAGTCCCAATGCGCATTGGGAACATCAGCTGATCTGAGGCTTAATTTACAGAAGAGCCCTGAAGTTTTAATTCTATCCACACAGAAGCTGACTTGTCAGAAGTTACCAACAAAGATACCTTTGAAGCACACCAATTAATACAGAAGAAACTGATTCAGAGCTGGGTCCACACAGGAATGTCACCAATTCACTCTGAAGTCAGAATGTCCTAGCATACATAATGAGTGTCTACTAATACTCCATTAATTAGTAATAAACACTTAGGTAACTTCTAGATTTAACTTTTTTTAAAGCAGCAAGAGACCATTATCTTCCATTTATACAGCAGATAGTATCAAGCAGTTCTGAAGCTTGCAGACTCAATAGCTTTACCCTGAAAGCCAACTGCCTCAGATTATTTTCATGCATTCACACACAGCACTGAGCATAATAAAACAAAGCAACTTTTGCTCTTGTTACTTAACAGTTGCCAAGTATAAATCAATAGGCTTTGTTTCTTAATTCTTCATAAATTAAGACCTTGGTATGTTCTGCGAGTCACTCCAATTCATTTCTCCCTGCAGGAAAGATGCCGGTGTACAGGCTTAACTAGCTTATTAGGTTACAGCTGGATTAACAGTTATTTACAATTCCTCATCTTTCAGTCTTCATTTGCCATTTTCCAAGTACAGAAAGCATGAATTTTAAAAGGGAAAGTACTTTCTAAATTGCAAGGCAACACACGTGTTCCGCAGAGCAGGTGATACACCTCTCATGTCCAACAAGGGTTTGAGGTAGGAAATTCAGCTGCGTGGCCATTGTTTCAATTTTGTGTAGCTTTGTTTTGGTGCTCGCACCAACTGTTCTGCTCTTTGCCATAGTCTGGCAGCAGGTAAAATTACAGCAGAGGTAAAAAGTATCTATTCTAACAACCTGCAAAGCAGAGAAGGCACAAGGATGCATTATGGGACTAAGGGGGACAGCTGGTCATTAGAGAAAGGAAACAGCAGTTCAGACTACTAATTCCTTTCCATATCCACACAACTAGTTTTCAAAAAGCTATTCACCAAATGATGGTGTGACAAAATTATGGCAGAAACAAATTACAGCAAATGCCTTAAAACAACACGTTCTCTTTGAGTATTATATTACAGCAGGATCAAGAAAGACAAGTCACGGTCAGGGCCTCACTACGCTGGGCACTGCACAGACACAGAGGCACAGGAAAGGATGACTTTCTGCTAATAATTCTGGTTGCCATAAAGGGTCAGCAATCTCTTCCTGCTGTGATCACCTCTCTTCTTCTGCCACCTCAGTCTTTCAGCACTGTTAAGCTAATTTTTGGGGGCTGGCGCATCACTTGGAAGCACAAAGCTGTCTATCACTAGACTAGGTAAGGAAATGGTATGATGCAGATGAACTTCGTCCTGTCAGCATACCTCAGCTCGCACCACAGCAAGGTAAGAGTTCATCTGAAACCTAAATTTTGAGCTTCCCAGTTCACCTGTTACCACTCATGGAAGCAAACCGTTGGCCTCCAAGGCCTGAACTGATTTTCCCCAGCTCTTTTCTTGTAAAAGTGCATCTGTGACCACCACTCCTAAAGACTGCCCCACTTTTAAAGCTCAAGTAAACAGTTTTTCTTTGATTATAGAAGTTTTTGCTGAAGTTGATGTCCTATTACTGAAATACACTTTTTCCTTGGCACAGAAACACAGAATTAAAGTCACACACACAAATATTCTTGTCAACAACAACTATGTGCTCTTCCAGCCACAGAAAAGCTGAACCATGAACTCAAAACAGGGAACCAGCCACCGAAGGCAACTCAAATCACAAAGAACCCGATGCTGTTCATGACTCAGCCTCTAAAGACCCAAGTTTCATTTTTAGTAAAACCAAACAACCCGAAGAACTCTAACCTCTTAAAAACAATTCCTCTAAAGGAAGAATCACCTATGGATGTGTTCAGAGCACTTGATAATATTGTCCTTGTGAGTTATCCCCGCTACACTAGCGACGTGCTCCATTCATTATCGATTTAGAAAGACTTTGATCCTGCCCCTAGAGAGGAAACCCCTGTCGAAGTAGATTAGACGAGCAGCAACTTGCTCCTTTCCCCCGTGCTGTGTCTGTGTGAGCCAGGGCCGCTGCACAGCGGCTCTCCCACTGCGCTGGCCACGCAGCGCCCACTCTCACGGGCCAAGAGACCTGAATCAGCAACACCAGCAGAGATGAGCTGATGTGGGCTGCAGGCAAACACCCGGAGATGCAGGGGAGTCGCCAGGGCTACAGGTGCTTTACGAATGCCAAATGCAAGCAATAGAGAAAAAGAGTTACAGACAATTGGGACACAGCAGCACGCGCCTTTCCCTCTTCCCCAGCGCTGTTCCCAGCGACCCCAGCCCCTGCTCCATCCCCCCTCCCCAACCACAGCCGGCTGCCCCAGCTTTGCAGGGAGAAGGGGACAAAATCCTGCTCAACACCCCCAGCCCGGGCTCTCCCCCTCGCAGCACAGGCTGAGGCGGCCCCTTCCCCTGAGAGCCCCCTCCAAGAAGATGAACCCCCAGAGCAGGGCTGGGCTTTGGGGTTCCTGTGGGGCCGAGTCCCAAGCTCCCCCCCGCCCAGCCCGGGGCGCCTCAGGCGTCGTGATACCCGCCCCCCCCACCTCCGGCCCGACAGCCCCTCATAGCCCCCCGACCCCTCAGGCACAGCCTCGTCCAGGGGTAATGCTGTCCCGGCGCCTGAGAGACCCACCTCCCAGTGTCCTCAGGGCCCACCCGGCCCCGCTGAGCCCCCTCTCCGGTCCGGGGCCCTGAGGAAAGGGGCAGGCCTGTCTCCACAGCGACGACCCCCCCACCTTTCCCCTTCGCTGCTCGGCCCTTACCGGCTGGGCAGGGCCCGGGGACGGCGGGGACGCAGGACCGCCACTGCCGCTCTCCTTCTCCCCCCCCCCCCGGCGCACCCAAGCGGGGGCACCCGCCGCCAGCCGCTACTTCCGGGTGCTGCTTCCGCGCCGGCCACGTGACGGCGGGGAGGAGCACAGGCGGGGCGGAAAACGGGGCGGCCGCCATTGCTGCCGAGGCGGAAGTAAGCTGTTCCGGCGCCATCGCTACCGAGGTAGAATCACGTGCCCACGCGACGGGGCGGTGATTGGTCGGTGGGCTATAAGGGGCCGCGGCCGCCATTAGCGTCCCTGCGGCGGGAGCGTCTGAGGAACCGGTCGCTGCTGTTGTTTCGCTGCTCGGCCGGTTCTTCACAGAATCGGGTTTTAATCTAGGAAAAAAGGCGCGGCAGCTCCCTGGTGGTGTTTTATTCCGCTCTCTGCCGCCGCTCCGCTTGGCTCAGGTGTCACTGTGACTTGCCACTGCCATCCAGCGGGAAAGCGCGCCATTTTTTTATATATGTGAGAAATCCCGAGTGATTTCAGTGAACGCCCTGGTGAGTGAAACGGCATGTGTTCAAGTCAGCGTCTTACTTTTAATATAGTAGGTTTTATCCATCTCTCTTCATCCGAGTGTTCTGCAGTGCTTGTTCGTCTAATACAAAATCTGGATCCTTTCATCAGCTGGGTCTATTCCAACTAAATTTATTTTTTAAAAAGCTGAATTCAAGGCTGTGCTAAAAAGTGAGTTACAAACCACTTCTATTGATGCATGTCAGTATGTCCCTGAGCCTAACCTGGTATTCCTGCCTAACTCCCTCAAAAAGCTCCTGAAAGGAAACATGGTGGTGGATTTAATGCAGATTAAAATCAGATTAGCAGGTGCCTGGCTGTCGGTGGTGGTGTTAAACCTGTATTTTTACAAAGGTTAAAATCCATCCAGAGCTTGGCAGAAATTTCAGTGTTCCTGCTGTATGTGGCTGCTGCCGACGTGGCCTAATGGCGTTTGCTGTAGGGCAGCTCAGGGTGGATGAGGAGGGTGGCCCGTGGCGTATTCCCGTCTCCCAGATGATCCTCTGAACAACCGTTGGGATCAATTAGCTTTGTTTAATTGGTATGTGACAAGTAGGAGTTGGAGGTGAGTTGAAAGAAACGGGCGATAGATACCTGTCGGTTGTACGCGCGTTCTCCATGAGATACGTCTAGAGGATGCACTTGATTAGGTTATATATATATATACACACACACACATAATGTTGTGCCCTGGCTGAAGATCACCCTGTGATGCAAGGCGTCGTTTTCACCTCTGTCCCAAAGTTGCTTCATTTTGCCTCAAGTTTTCAGCTGCTGTTTCAGGTTGATTTTTCACGAAAGGCTTTTCAGAAAACTATTTCTGGGATCCAAGGGAAATGTTTTTCTCCTGTTGTATTTAGGAAGGAGAATTAAAAGGCGGGAATCGCCTGAAATACCGTGTGTACAGGGGAGGGTGCGGGGGTTCCGTTGCCGTCCGGACTACATTTCCCATGATGCAATGCGCCGGCACCGGCGACCTCCCCGCACCGCTAGGACTACATCTTCCATGAGGCCCCGCGCGGACGCCGGGACGGCGGCGAGCGAGGCGCCCGCGCGCTGCCCGCTGGGAGCGGTAGTCCGCGGGGTGTGCGCGGTGACGCTAGGCGGGCGGCAGCGCGCTACCGTCACTGAGGCGGCGCCGGGCGGGGGAGGGGGTGTTTACGGCGCGGGTGGGGCGCGCAGCACCGCCGCCAGCGAGGCCTAGTCGGTGGCGGGGGGGAGCGGGCCGGGCCCGCGACCGCGCCATGTCCGCCTGCCACAGCTGCGCCGCCGCCGCCCGCCTCCTGGGCTCTACGCTGCCCTCCGCGCGGAGAGGTAACCGCCGTCCTCCGCTCGCCGTCGCCAGGGCCCGGGGGGGCTGGGCCCCTCCGTCCCGGGGGCCTCACGGGGCCTGGAGCGCGGCGGCCCCTTCCGCTCCCCGCCGCCTCCCTGAGGGGAAACGGCGTTCCCTCCGGCCGCCGCGCGGCTGTCACCGCTCCGCGCCCCTCCAGCTCCGCCGCTGCCGGTGATTGATTCTCGGGAGCGGGGCCCGCCGGGTCAGTGCCGGAGCGGTGTCGGCGGGGAGCAGCCGCGCTCTGGCGGCAGCGAGACGAGCCGGCCCGGGGAGTTCCGTGCTGCAGCGCCGCGATAAGGGCTTCGGTTAGGCCGCGGGTGGCTGCCTCGGCCCTTTTCTTTTCTTCCCCCCTCCCCCTCATTAATCTTTTGCTAGTGTCACCCTGGGTGGTGTGAGGGGACGGCCGGTGGCGCGTCAGGATTAAGGGCAGTATTACATGGTGTGAATTTCTGGATAATTAGCCCGCATTGAAATACCTTTCGGGAGATGTAATGCGAGAACGGAGTTTATTTCAACAGAAGGGATTTTCAGCAGCAGTCGTCCAGTGTGCGTTACCCTGTAGTGCTAGTTAATGAGCCTAATTAGCTGACTGATTAAAAGCCTGCCTTTTTTACAACCTAAACTTGAAACATTTCTCATGAAGACTTGGGGTCAGTTAGGAAAAAGTAATTATTTCCAACTTGGTAGAAGGGTGAGACTGTGCAAACCACTTACTGGAAGTTGAAGGGGAGGGAGGCTGTTACTTTTTTGCTACTTTTGTCCTTTTCATGGTGCTCTTGTGGGTAGTGAGAGTTGACATATGGCATGCTGCTTATAGTGAAAGGCAGACCACTCCCAAATTGTGCTGAAAATCTCTACTGCTGCCACATTTGCAACAGGGTTTTGGATGATTGTACCCTCAGCAATAGCCTGAGATGATTTATTACCTTCGAGAGGTGAGTTAACTCATTGCCGTTGACTTTACATTTACATCTCTTGACGTCACATGTGCTGAAAGGCTTAAACCAGTACTTTCAACTTCAGCCTGTCTGGCCTTGTGTAAAGCCACTGAAGCAATAAACTTTAAAGCAAGTAACATTCTGAATTAACTTTAGGATTATCTTTTCTTTTTAAAAAAAATTGTATTGTTTTGTCAGAACTAAGGTTTAAAAGTGACGTGTAAAAGAATAAATGAGACTAAAACACAGATACAGAGTCATAAGATTATTTACGCATCAGTTTTCCATGAAAGTTCTTAAAAAAAAAAAAAAATCTTGTTTTGGTGCATTTTTGTTGTTGTAACAGATTATGTCTTCTGCCAGGTACTTTGTTTGCTATTATTGCTGGTTGGTATAAACTTGAGAGTATTCAGAGTGCACAGATAAGTCTAGTTGATCAAGTGTTGTGTGTGACAGAGGAGAATTGTCTTGTCACGGTCTCCCTGTCACTTCCTTGGGCAATAGATTCTTCCAAGATATTTGAAGCTTGGCCCAAAAGTCAGTATTTCTTTCCTCGAGTATCAGTTAAAGGTTAATAAGGTGTAAAGGAGCCTCCCGTTATGTCTTAACACACTAATGTGAACTCTCTGGATAGATGCCATTGCTGCTACCAACATTCTTATGTTAGGTACATGTCTTTTAAGTTTACTGTTTGAAAAAAACACCCAAGCCCTGATTGCTAGTTGTGTGTGTGAGCAAATACTGCTGTGCTAGCCAGCTGTTGCATATTTGAACATTTATCAGTATCTGGATCATTCAGTGGAAGTTGCTAGGCATTGGGCTGGAATGTTGATTTCTCCCGAAAATCTGCCTCTGGGTTCATTTATGCAAGAAAATAGTTGCGATAACTTTCTTACTGCTTCATTCTTTAATTGTACAATGATATTTTGTCAAAAAAAGTATCACTCAGACCTCATGATAAGCACAGGGACAAGGCTTTTCCTATTCAGCCACAAGCTGATGTAGCAGTAATAGGATATTATTTTCTTTTCTTTCTAGTTTAGCCTATCTACACCCTTTAGAGTTCAGCATGTGTAGCAGTGTGAGTTTAATGTTCCCAAAAGGCTGGCCAGCTAAGACTTTTGTGAGAGTGAATTTAACAGCAACAAAAGCGTTACAATGTGGGTGTAATGCTGCTGGCTGGCCTAGATCTGCCAGTGTCCTGTCAAATGCCCCACAGCTGCTGCATTTCTGATCAATAGACGGGCATACTCCGTAACGTGGCACTTAACCAGCTCAATACTTGACACCGTGTATGGTGTCATACTTCATCCAATGCAGTTTTCAGTGCATTTTCTGTGTCACAGGTGTGCTCTGAATTAAAATCAGTGATCTTTAGTCCATGTGCAGTGCTTAGTGGTAAAATGCTTGAGTTGAGAAGTAAAATGTATTAGTGCTTCATCCTTTCTCCCCAGGCCAAATCTTCCTGTATTGCAGGAAGGTTGTGTAACTTCAGGTTTTGTTCAGGGGAGGTGAGATGGGTTTTTTATTTTGTTAAGGGGTCTTTTCTCAATTGCCTTTAGAAGTGGTAAAACAAATCTCGGTAAAGGAACCGTCTATGAGGAATAAGCCCCCAAGACAGGGAATTGATGCCGAACAGCTATTGCATTGTAAATGCTCACCACAGCTTATTCTCTGCTCACAAGTGCACTTGGCGCACATAGTCTTCAGAGTTCTCTGCAGATTCAATTGAAAGAATGCAACTGCTTGTGAAAGTGAGCCAGCATTTTTAAGTTTACGGGGCTATTTTCATAGTTTATCCTATGTAATCTAAGGCATCTTGCTGTGTTGCAGTGGCACTCAGCAGAGGAATTTAAAACTGGTGAGCACATTGATCGTTATTCCTCCCTCACGTTTACAGACAGAAGTAATGCTATTACAGATGTCTAAAAGATTACATTTTTAATCATGTTAAAAATAACTGCAAATCATCTTCAAGTTCAGGAATCTTAAGCAGCATGTAAGTTAATAAAACAACTTCAAATCTCATTTGACACTGTCTTCTTGGTTGTGACTTTGCAGAAGCCTGTGAGAGTTTTCCTGGTAAATTTAGGCTCATCCATAATGCTTTTCTTCTTAAATGTCCTTTTTCAACTAAGATTCCAGATATTAGTTGTCATTGTTATCTCTTTCAAAGCAAATTAACTGTACTCCTCTTGCCATTCTTACGGTTTTTATTCTTTTTTCAGAAGAGTTTTTGAAGTTTACTATAGGATTGTCTCATCTTTCCAACAGTAAAACCATATATTGTCAGCAAGTTTTTAATTGTTATTGTTGCTATATAGCTCTTCTGTTGGCAAGTCACAGAGCTTTTATCAAAACCAGAGAGCAAGTGAGAAATTTGCCACTTTAAATGCGAGAGAGAGGTGAGAGATGGATTCCAGGCTCTTGCCTATGTTGAGAGATGTTGCAATCACAAGCACGACATATGTTGATTCACATCATACCTAGCCATGAAATGTAATCCTGCCCGCTGTTGCAAGAGGAGGAAAAGGCTGTTTAGTTTCTCAATGAGGTTTTTTTCATGTTGGCAATAAGCTATTTCAACAAAGTTAAGATTATGCTGAATTTACTTGTGCCTGTCTGTCAGCACATGCCAAATATGACACTACCTTTCAGTTTTCCTCAGGACAATTTTTTTTGTCAAGCAGTACCTCAAATTCCTGGAAACCAGTTTTTAGTAGAGATCACAAGTGAAAGCCAAATCCAGATGTGCAGTCTGTGAGTTTGAGATACTTCTTTGGTAATTTTTGCGTAATAAGGAGATGCTTCAAAGGTCTCTCTTTTACTTCAGGGGTTGAAATATTTCACAATAAGCGCTGGATGTTGATTGTATTTATCATTCTGAGGATCAGTTTCATAACTAGGATGTTCCTTATTTCATGACAGAATGGGACTCTCAATTATCTGACGCTAGAGGACCTGGAGTTACTTTTGGGTCATTTTTGGACAATCCAGGCAGTTTTTAATGAGATGAACATTAAGGTGGTGAAGAGAATTTATTTTGGATAACTGGAATTTGGATGTTCTGTTGCTGAAACCTTTGAGCTCCATTTAATGTAAATAAATTCTGGCATTTGGTGGCACTGGGATTAGAACTAGAGTATTTTTAATGTTTAATTTTCATGTTTTCATTTTTTTTAGGTATTACTTGTGGTCGTACACGCATCCCTGTTTTAGGAAAACTTGGGACTTTTGAAACTTGTTCCCTAAGACGGATTCCCCTTAGAAACTTTTCGGAAACACCAGCCTATTTTGCTTCAAAGGACGGTGCAAGCAAGGAGGGTTCTGGAGATGGAAGCAAGGTAATCTCCACGCATTAGGTTTTTCAGTAGTTTATATAAAATATTTCTTAAATATTTTTAGTATTTTTTTTTCCTTACTTAAAATTAGAATCTTGAAATTTTTGCTAACTCTTGACATTTCTGATCCTTCAAATTGCTACAACTGACAGTGAAGAAGAAAAAAATTGTATTGTGAATATGTTAGCAGACAAACCTTATAAACATCCCATAATGCTTTTCCCAGTTTTATAAATCTTTTTGCCTAGCATAAAGGGACACTTGAAAACTTCGTAGAATGTTATAAATCCACAACAGGTTTCAGGATCTCAGGAAAGAGTAGTAGTCAGAACTATTCTTCTTCAAAAGCCTGCTATGTCCAAGTAGGCTTTTTAAGGGAAGTACATTTTAAAGTGTTTTTGTTTTCAGCACTGTTTTGGTAGTTGTATTAAGCAAGACAAGTTTGTGAGGAGACTAGCTTTATTCTTTTCAGTAAATTGTAATCTATTTTCATCCTAGTCTTTCTCTATAATTATAGTTAATAAACAGCTTCTTCAGTTAAATGATTACCTGAGAATAAAACTGCTCTTTAGTCAGCAAATAAGATTTTGAGAGTTCACAGGCAATAACTTTGCCTTAGTATGGCATGTTGTAACATCTGAGGTACTGTCCAGATGACACAGGTGTGTTCTGAAGATTCAGATTAAACTTTTTTAAAAAATAAAGAAGGAAGATAAAAAAATTTTAATAGTCTTTTTCTTGAGAAGGGTTGTGAGGAGAAATGAGTAGGCAAGCAAGGTTTAAAAAAAAATGGCAAACTGCCTTAGAAAAGGGAAGAGAGATCTTTGCTGTTTCCTAAAATATAATAGCTTTTATTATTAATCAAAGTATGAAGGCATAGAATGGATAGAGTTTTAAAAAATGTTGACCTTGAACACCACTAAGCAAAGTAACATGGAGAAAGACAAGTAGGTCTCCGTCAGGGAACTCTGCCTTAGAAGTAAAAGATAAAATATTTCCAAGCAATTTCTGAGATGCTTGTTTTATAGGCCATATCTACCCTACACCCATCTGCCAGCATAGCTACATCTGTCAAGGACGTGAGAAGAGTTGTGGCTTCAGAAACCCTTAGAATCAACACAGTTGCGATAATGAAATTACTCTATAAGTATGATTTGTTTTCTTCTTTGGTGTTAGAATAAATTACATTGAAATATACTATTAAAACATTCTTGATGCAGTTAACTTGTTATTGTTCTAGTGCCAGTCAAGCAGTTCTAATGTGGATATGGGATGCATCTTCCATGGGCATCCAAAATTGGTAGATATGGGAAATGCAGATGTGTGTACACTTCCAAATGTTTATATCGTGTTGTTCTAAGTTTTGAAAGCCTTTAAAAAATCCTGACAATAGTTATTTTGTCATTCAGCTATTGCAATATTCACATTACTGGATTCCATAAACACGCTGCTAAATGCCTAATGTAACAGCTCCATTGTTTGGGGCTAATTGTCTGGAAATCTTTTTTAGAAGTCTGTCGGTGAGGGGGGTGGTAAAAAGACAAGCTCTGGAAGCTCTGGGAAAGGAGGGAACCAGCTGCGCTGCCCAAAGTGTGGTGACTTGTGCACACACGTGGAGACCTTTGTGTGTAAGTTTTAATGAATACTTTCTTTTTTAAATAGACACTGAGGTGACTATATTTGTGAGCTAACGTAGGCCTGATAGCTAAGTTTTAGCCTAACTAATTATGCAATGTCAAAAATTTTCTTATGCTTAGTTTGGCCGCGTTGGCATAAGCATGTATTGTTTCTCTGGATACATTTGTGTAATTTCCTATGATGTGTGGTGGAGCTGAATATGGCGGTGGAATTCGGACCGCAACTGTGAATACACAGTTTTAAAATAGTTTGTTACATTTTATGCAGTGGAAGAGATGCTCACATAAACAATACCATTTAACTACTGATGATTCTTTCTGTCCATTATATAAATATATACTTATATATGTGTATGTTTGTAATGTCTGTCCTTTGTTTACTAAATAATAAAACTTTAATCCTGCATGTAGTGTAACCAAAGTGCTTATCCAGCTGAGGAGTTAGTATATGACAGATGGCTTACTAGAATGGTCTTCTATGGTGAAGTAAGATCCATAATACATTCCAAATAGGAGGCTGGAAAGTCCAAATAGAGAATCCAAAATGTGTCAGATGCCTGGTGTCCAGCAGAAATAGCTACTTTTTTTGAAGTACAGTCCAAATTAATGCTAGTTATGCTTTAGGCTCTATCAGACTTGAAGACGTTTATCCTTATTTCAGTGCTAATGAGACCAGCCTAGAAAATAGTTGTCAGAAAGCAAATACCCATTGTTAGGGCTCAGGGAGGAAGTATCGAGTCATAATCAGACGTGTGCACTAAGAAGCTTAAGACAAGGTCAGCTTAAACTTGTTCAACAGTTGTTAATATCACAGTTGGTGAAGATAGTGAGCAGATGTCCTATTATTTGCTGCTACTCATATAAAATAATATTTAATAAAAATGATCAAAGATCATGAATCACAAGACAATTCTATAATAACAGTATATTTATTTATGTTAGATAAAAGGATCAGTCCTCAGCTACTGTTTTTTCCCCGAAATATTAAGCTTTTTGTTGTTGTTGTTGTTCAAAACTATAGGCAACAAGGTTTTCTGTAAAATCTGGCACTAGTTGATGGAACTAGAAATACAACCTGTGTGGTGTTCAATATGTTGGCCTCTCCATGGACTAGGTATGGTTGAAAACAGTGGAAGGATTTTTAACCTCATTTATATTCTTATGAGATGATTCATGAGTAGACAGAGACATTTTGAAGCACTCTCACTTCAGTGGTGTGTTTGCTCCCCTTGTTACTGGAGTTTGTGGTTTTATCTGGAAATACCGTTCAAGCATTGCCCCAGAGTAGAACAATCACTGTGTATCCCTGGAAAGCAGATATGTGATTTAGTATATTGTCAGTGTCTCTAGGAATCTTTAAGCATGCTTGAAAACTTTCATAGGAAGAGAATTCATTCATACTAACGTTATGGGAGAAAATGTCTGGTATACACAATCTCAAATTCACAAGTAGTGATACCGCACTTGAATTGCGGCATCAGAATGGCACAGGTACTGTAAACAGCTTGGGACTTGAAACCCACTTTGTACTTGTAAAATCAGTGTTGCAGCTGGACAGATTTGTTAGAAGCTTGAAAGTCAAAACATGAGGAAGTCGTCTTGTGAATAATTGAATGTATCTACTTTTCTTATCCTTGCAAGTTCTACTCTGAGGCTTTAGGATTTTACAGCCTTTAAATGAAGTCTGTTACTAGTTTAAACTAAGTACAGTGTCACCAGATAATGGAGTAGAGCAGACCTTTTTGTTCATCTTGAGAACAGCTGGCAGTTTTCTGTTAATTGGTAACTTAAAAAAAAAAAATAAACCGATGATTGTAATTGCTCTAATTTCTCAGAAATTCCTGTGAGTCATGGTCAAGTTTTCTCTGGACCTGTGTCTTTCTGTTTTAGTCTGTTAGTTTGAGCACACTGCTTCCCAGCCAAACTGTAGAATATAAAGCAGCTGGAAAATGGAAGAGCTAATTATCTTAAAAATTATTTTAAAAAAGAAAACAAAAACTAATAAGAAAAAAAGGCTGGTTGTCCAGTGGAGTTATTTTTTAACAGGGCTTCTCTTTGTATCCAGAAATCTTGCACAAGGATATGCTTCGCAGTGGTTTTCCAGTAATTAACTGTTAAGGAAGAATATGAGGCAAACCAAAATGAATTTTGCTTTGACACACTTTCTCAGCACTTCCTGTATTGTTTTGTGTTGTGAGAATCTGTAAGGAGAGGTTTGTGATCAGTGAAATAAGACGTGAGCCTCAGATGTAGAGTGAAATCCAATAGCTATAAAGCTGATTGACATAAGCCTTATCTAGGTGCTGCTTTTACTGTCTTCACCTGCTGCCATCAGGTTAGCTCCCATCCTCCAAAGCAAGACTTCCTGCTACTGTACATACGTAATAGGCAGGAAGGTTCCCTGTTCTCTTTCTCTTGATGTCTTTTTACCTTACAGTGGTTTAACAGTAGCCCATTATCTCAACCCTACAAGTATTTTTAAGACTAATCCTCCGGTGGTTTTGGCTTCCTGTATGTATTGTAAAAACCTGACCTGTCTCTTTGGCAAGGTCAGCTCTTACGGACTTTAGAAATCTCTTTGCAAATGCAGCCTCTGTGGTAATGTTGCCTGAATCAAAAACAACAGTTAACTTACATTTTACCACACTGTAAATATTTGCAGACATTTTAATGACAGTGAGGTAATTTGACATGAAGGCTCTTTGCCTCTGTGCTGTTGTGTTTGCTAAAAGAACATATAAAACCATGCCAGTATTTAAGAATAGCAAAGTTGTTTGCAATTTTGAATGCTCAGTTTTAGGGAGATAGCGGTGCTTAAACTTGGTATCCCTGTATTTCAGAGCAAACTTCTCAAATTTTTTTGTTCTGTTAAAACTTGTATTGGTACTTTTTTCCAGATTGCTGTGTAGATGATAGAAACTGGCCACTTTCACAGCTGTGTTTTGGTAACTGAGCCTCCTCCTCAAGGCACCCCATACATCAAAGTTTCTCTGTAACCATCGACCCTATTGGTCTTGCTGAAATGAGGAAGATCTCTAATAACTTTCCTCTGTGCTGCTTGAAGTAATTGATAAAAGTGTACTCTGCACAATAATTTTTTCAGTGAATGATGTTTTAAAGATGCACAATAGTATTCTTAATTGCCTGCTCTTTGTTTTCTTTTTTTTTTTTAACTATTCCCATGGATCTATAAAGGGGGCAAGTATTCTCACGGCTCTTCCATCCTAATAAAGCCGACTATTAGCGTTGCATAAGGAAGGGCAACAGCCTCATGACACTGTAGTCATTAAGAATATCAGAGGTGTTTTGAGTGAGCATTGGGAGAAAGTTTGAGGGTTTTGCCCTACAGTATTGTTGGTGAATAACAGTTATGTAAGAGGGGTGCAGGCAAGTGGTTCTCCATTGCATTCCCATCAGGCAGATAACAGTAATTTGGACTGTTGCCAGGAGAACTTTCCAGTTGTTACGCAAATTTTTCTTTGGAGTAGAGTTAATAAAGCTGTGATGGTCACAGTATTATGTGCTACATTCTTAAAATAATCTGCTGGTCATACTTATCCAGTCATAACGTGTGTTTAATATTAAAATAAAAACTCACCTACTCCTCTTTTGCTGATGCCAGCTCTATGGGAGGCAACAACAAGTTATAAATAAGCAGCTTGTTTGTTGCTAGAGGCTGTTACTAAAATCAGGTGGTACTACAGTGTTCAAGCCATTTTCTAAAAACTTCTTATGATTTCAGAAGTTTTGACATTGAAGTTTTTCATGTGGTTGTTTTGCTACATTTACTTTGCTTTTAATTTAATACATTTACTAATATATTTACTTTAAATCAGTCCTGTTGCACATGATTTGCATTTAATAGCATAGTAGTATGGTCAGAAAAGATCTATTTTGAATTACAAATTTATTCTTCTCTACTGTCTATTTTCGATTATTTCAACTTCGCTTTTCCAAAGGAGAAAAAAAAAGTAGTGCAAGTTCTAGTTTGCAGGCTTTTGAAACCAGTCTTTGCAGATAACATGATTTCTTGAGACATAGTTCACAAAGTCAGCGGTAGGAGGGTTTGGCTTTTGGAATTTGAAAGAAATTTGTTCTACTCTTGACAGTAAAAATAAATAAGCAAAAGATCTTGCAAAACATCAAAGTCCCGATCATCTGTTGCATACCACCGCTGCCTCTTGTTGGGAGGAGGCCTTTGTGTGACCCCTCTGTGCTCTGTGTCCTGGGCTTAGGTGACTTGAACATGCTCCATAGTGTTGTTCCACAGCCAGTGAGATGCAGAGACTGGGAGCTGCCACAGCTGTCCTCTCCTGAACCTGCTGCATGCTATCCTTGATATTGTAGATTGCTTCCCCACACTTTAGAGTAGTCTGTCCCAAATGACGTTTTTTGGTTGTTTGTTTTTTTTTTTTTTTTTTTTTTTTGCCTGCTAGTTTGAGAGTTAGGAACAATTCCTGCATAGTTAGAAGCCCTCATTAGTTTTGCATCACTCTGAGATGCCAAATTTCCTCTTCTGAGTGTAGTACTACTGAATAAGTATGAAATAGATTTTTGCTTTTTAACCCCTTGTTTGGTTGATGCCCTGCGTTGAGACTTTTTGGGCAAATTGCATTTCCTCTGTGTCAAATTTCATCGTCCACTAATTGCTTTTAAAGCTTCTAAGGTGAACAAAGGGGAAGTGTTGTGTAAACACAGGTGGCTATGCTGTCTTACAGGTGCTTGTCCTGTATATGACAAACTTGGGCAGTTGATTGAGTGCTGTCTAAGCAATTCCTGTTGCCATTTTGTTTTACTTTTTCTGCAGCTTCCACCCGTTTTGTGAAGTGTGAAAAGTGTCACCATTTTTTTGTTGTACTGTCAGAGGCAGACACAAAAAAGAGCATCATTAAAGAGCCCGAGTTGGCAGCAGAAGCTGTGAAATTGGCATTCCAGCAGAAGCCACCGCCTCCACCGAAAAAGGTATGGTTCTTAATTTCACCCCAGGGTTTCCTTGTATTACAGCATGGTGAAATGCTTTGCTTCTTAATCTGCATCAGGTGTGTAATGGTCTACTTTGATAGAGCAACAAACAAGAAAGACGATCAGCTCAGGATTAAACCTTTGAGAGCTATGTGACCCAGCAGAGCACTGATAAAGTGAACAAGTAGATCCAATAAAAGTATTTGGGCTTATTTTCCTCTGCCTTTGTATGGTGACTGAAGTCCAGTACCTTCATTTTTTCCTTGTGACCCTGAGGCTAACTTCAACCCTCACCAACTGTGGTATCTTTTATTTCCTCCCTCACCAACTGTAGTATCTTTTATTTCCTGCTGTGGCCTCATATTCTGCACCCTTACATTAGCAACTTCCTTCTGTAGCTGCAGAACCTTGCAGAACCTTTTATTTGTCCTGTTTTTGGTCAAGAAATGTGGCTGATTAGCTTGTGGCTGTGACCCATCTTATTTGGTTTCCCTTTCCCAAATAGTGAGGGAGCTTATTGTGTTTCTCAGTTCCTAGTGGACTGTAATGATTTCTGAAGCTGCGTGTGGCTCCTGGATAGTCCTCTTGTAAGACATTAAATATTCTTGAAATTTCTGTTCCTCTTACAAAGTTGGGTGAAAATAAGAATGGATTTAAGTATTAGTAGGGAAGAACCGACAGACACGATATGATTAAGTGCCATGTTTTTAAGTAAACTTATCAACAGGAATATATTTTTTATTTTAGATGTTGGGTTTCTGTTTCTCAGTTCTGTAATGGTTGGTTTGGACCAAAGTCCATCTTTGGCACAATATACTATTTTTTATTTTTTGCTGCAGGGTGGTTTAGAAGTGTTATTAAAATTGAGTTATTTTTCAGATTTATAACTACCTCGACAAATATGTTGTTGGTCAGTGTTTTGCCAAGAAGGTGCTTTCAGTTGCTGTGTACAATCATTACAAGAGAATCTACAATAATATCCCAGCTAACCTGAGACAACAAGCAGAAGTTGAAAAGCAGAATTCTTTAACACCGAGAGGTTTGTATTATGTTTGGTATTTTTTTGGTCAAATAAAACTTACCATTTCAGGGCTCTAATGTAATAAACCTGGGAAGGATTTTACCTTGACACTAGATGTTCTGTAATTGGAATGAGCTAAAAGAATTTCTATTACATTTAATTTTCACTGTATGCAAACTTCTGTGATTTATTTAAAAGTAATCGAGGGTTTATGATGCCATGGGTATGGCCTCCTGTTATTACATGGTTAGCATTTTTTACTGACGCATGTTATTAGGTATTTTCCTTTAACTTCATAAAGTGAGCCTCCTAAAGTTTTCTTTCTTATCTCTTTTACTGCTTAATGGTAAATCTGCTGCTTAATCTGCAAGCAACAATGTAGATCATGAAGACAATATTTTGCATAGTGAATTTGATGAATAACTAGCTTTCTAACCTCACTTGCTGCTGTTGGCAGCATCTGTTAGTCACCATAGTATTGTTCCATATCTAGCAGGTGTAGATGGAGTTACTTTTGGCAGTACGGTTGCTACTGAGTAAGTGTGTAGCTATGTTGATCTAATTTATTTTTGGAAGTAGGATTAAGTTACTGTGTCTGATTCAAAACGTACCTTGATTTTTTTTTTTTTTAAGGTGTTTTGTTCTGTTTTGCAATAAATAGTATGCTAAGCAAACAATCTTATTTGTTTTTTTGAATTTATGTAAAGAAGTATTTTAACCGAGGGGAAAACATTAGTAGCACTTTTCTGGTAATGGTAGGAGAGCAGCTGTGTACCTGGCACAGAGAAGTTTCTGACCATCCACAGGAAGATAAAATGGTGCACACCCAGAGGGACTGGCAGTGAACATTTATAATGGGTAGTACTTTGAAATATGTGAAATCTTATGTTGTAACACTCGGATATAAATGTGAGAGTTTAAGGAAGACTTTTCAAAACAAAGTTATATTACAGCATTTTTTCCCCTTCTGTAAGTGGCTTAAAAATGAAAATCTAATCAGAGTTAATAGACTGTTACTGTTTTAAGTAGTAGAAAGCTTGCTGTCATTTTATAAGCATGCCAGTTGGGTTTTGGGTTAATTTTGACAGCAATAAATACTAATTCATGTGGGGATTTCTTGTTAGAAATACATTCATATACAGTGATGAGATTTATTCAGAAGAGGGCAAGAGGTGGAGAATTTATAAGCTTTTATAAACTTATTTTTTATTACTGTTTTCATCCTCTCTCTTAGAATTAGAAATCAGAAGACGGGAGGATGAGTACAGATTTACAAGTAAGTGAACTCTCTCCTCATGTCCTCCTCTGCAATATCTACTCTTTCGATGTTAATGTAGAATAGTCTTTAGTGACCGCTCCTTTGAAATGCTGGGTAAAATCCTGCTTGCTTTTCTTCTGCAAGTAAATTTAATTGATGGCATTGAGTGCATTTTTAACAAAGGTGACTAGGATTTGAGACTCTATCTAGTTCTAGGTGGAAAGCAGGTAAATTGTAAAAATACCTTTTATGAAGTTGGTTAAATAATTATCTGTCCTTAGAATTGTTCTCAGTAGACTGAGTGAAATTGCTTTTTTTTTTTTTTTTTTTTTTTTTTTTTTACTTAGATCTGAGGTGTGATTATATTAGTAATGCCATACAGAATATAATGTGAGGTAGATAGTAAAGGAAGTTATGCAACTGTTTTCTGCAGGGTATTTGTCCTCTTAAAAGGCACTGTCACCTTGAACCTCAGAATGCCTTTTTTTTTTTTTTTTTGCCAGTTGATGTCAGTTATGTTTATTTTCAGTCCACCAGAACTCTCCTGGCTATTGAACTTCTTCCTTAGACTAGTGTAGATCAATTTGTATGCCCAGTTACACCTCTTCAAACCATTTTCTTAATCTTCAGAATTGTACCCTGCAAGCCAATTAAAACTAGTGCTCTGAAAAAAGAAAATCCGTCTCAATCTCCATATTCATGTGTAGAGACAAAACCTGTAACAACTGAACTAAGACGAGTCTTTAAATCTTGAGAGTAGACCTGTGCATTGCTTTTGTAATTGTTACAGTATGTAACAATTCCTGTTGTACTGTACTGTATGTGCAGTTCCTGTACTTTTTCATCATAGAGATCAACAGTTTGGGTTTATTTCCTCTCGTGTGGTAAAAAAAAAAAATCATAAAAAATTACAGCTAAAATGAGTTAATTTGTAAGGACTGAAAATTTCTCTTGTTTTTTAATGTAGAGGAATATTTTTAGATAATCCACTGTACCACTGGAAATTCTTTTCATGTATGAAAAATATATGCTTGTGCAAAAATATGATTGGAACTCATGTTTTTGTAATAGTTGTGCCATGTTTCTGTTGCAGTCCTATCTGTAAACTTCTGTACAGATAGAATTATAGATTTGCAGAACAAAACAGAAGAACCAAGCTTTTATTATGTATTTAAGGTGATGGCAGTCCTTCTTAGTGCTCAAACAGTACTATTATTGTTCTCTTCAGAACTACTGCAGATTGCTGGAATCAGTCCACACGGTAATGCTTTAGGAGCATCAATGCAGCAACAAATGAACCAGCAGATACCTCAGGAGAAACGGGGAGGAGAAGTACTAGATTCACCCAATGATGACATAAAACTTGAAAAAAGTAATATTTTGCTGCTTGGACCAACTGGATCAGGTATACAGCTGCAGGTTTTTATAGGTGTCAGATTTTTCTTAGAATTGATTGTTAATGAGTGATTTTCCTCTCTTGTGATTATTCCAATTTGGTGTATAAAAAGCTGAACTGTGAATTCCAAACTGGGATTTTTGTACTTTCATGCCATGGTAACAAGCTGAGCTAAATGGCCTTGAAAAGGAAGGAGGTCTAGTCATGTGGTTTTCTTTGTTTGTTTTTTTTGTGGGTTTTTTTTTTAAATTGCCTATATTTACTGACTGATTAAAAGATGCAACTTTCACTAAGCTGAAATAAAATGCATTTAAAGTTTCTCTGCTTTAGATGGCAAGCTGAGATGCTGCAGTTAGAAAGTGTTGTTTCACCTCTGGGACAGATCTGTTGCAGGGGGGTTAAAAGAGAGATTATATTTGTATGTTCATAAGAAGTGGGAGTGTTTGTGCTGAAGTGATAGCATTTTGCAGACTATTTGGAAGAACATTCACTAAATAATATTTTAATTCTGTTTCTCCCGAACTTCAAAGCAGGAGCAATTGGACTTTGCACTGTACCCCGAGTGTCTGCAAAGTGCTACTGATTTATTTAATCTTTAATCTATGCAAGTACCTGTATTCTGTTTTTTACATCCTGTAACATACTGTGTACATTTCAAGCTGCCTCAAATGTGTAGTATTAGTCTAATTCAGAAATACAGCTTGCCAATGTAAAAAACACTGTTTATGAAAACTGGCTTCCTTGGAAATTATTCTTATATGAATATATGAATATGCTGGCATCATTCAAAATGTCTAAGGACAGTAATGATGATCATATGGTAAATATTTGGTTTTGTGTGCTCTAAAGAAATGTATAGAAGTTGTAACATACAGTTTTTATTTCATCAGGTAAAACCTTGCTGGCGCAGACTCTAGCTAAATGCCTAGATGTACCTTTTGCTATCTGTGATTGTACTACCTTGACTCAAGCTGGCTATGTTGGTGAAGACATTGAATCTGTCATTGCGAAACTTCTGCAAGATGCCAACTACAATGTAGAAAAAGCTCAGCAAGGTAGACTTTTACAATATGTTTCCTGAAGTTCATTCATAGACACTGTTAATCTCACCTAAGTGCTCTAAACTTTGAGACCACCAGTATTTCTGTAATTTGTAGTCCTGTTGCATGTACCTGAATTTTAACACTTTAAATCAGAAATAATAAACCTGAAAAGAGCTCTAAGCATATCTTGTAGTTTTTGTTCTTGTCCATAGTTGGACAAGATTGCACACATTTTTGCAACCTACAGTATGGGAAGTAGAACAGACTGCTGCTGTCTTAAATTATGTTCTTCCCTGTGTGTAAGTTCTTGCTTCTCTTAAAAAGTGGAGTCTTCCTTAAATCCATTTTCTGTAACTGCAGGAATTGTTTTTCTGGATGAAGTGGATAAGATTGGCAGCGTTCCTGGTATTCATCAGTTACGGGATGTTGGAGGAGAAGGTGTTCAACAAGTAAGTACTTCTGTGGAGTGATTTCACTTTGTAAGCAAACAGCCCATCAAGTCTACATATCATCCTATCATGTCAAATAGCACGGGAGTGTATAGAGTCATAGTTCTTCAGTTCTTTAATTACTAACCTTTGAAACCCTAATCTTTCCTCTTTACTTTCTTCATTCCACCCCCCCCCCCCCCAAAACTCAAAAGCAACTCAAGACTGCTTCATAGAAACATTTTAATTGAAAAATGTCCTTGCAGCATTCAGATAGAAAGTTGCATAATGTAGGCAAGAATAGATAACATTTTCCATTTTGACAAAACTATTAAAGCAACTTGTTACTAATTGCAGCTCATAATGTGCATGGGAGTCACATTAAAGAAAGATTTTTGTCTATCATTGAATGGGATTATTTGTCTCGTATGGAAAACCGATTTCTTTATACACTTACTATAAAGGCATAAGGGATTAAATAATGTAAATACATCTGTGAAAGTAAGCACAATATGGTGTGTCGTCTTATGTGATGCTACACAGTGGAATTTTATATTACTTATTTCTTTCCTTCTTAGGGCTTGTTAAAATTACTAGAAGGCACAATAGTAAACGTTCCAGAAAAGAATTCTCGTAAACTGCGTGGAGAAACAGTGCAAGTTGACACAACAAACATCCTCTTTGTAGCTTCTGGTGCTTTTAATGGTCTTGACAGAATTATCAGCAGGAGGAAAAATGAAAAAGTGAGTGCATCAGGCTGTATTTGAATGGAGAAATGATTATCTTAATTACTGCTCACAGTACTGACTCCTAAAGGTTTTGCTATATTTGTAAATCCACTAAGTTTTTTTTGTAGAGCAGCAGTTTTCCATCTGTTATCTGGGAACCTGAGGTTAAGCCTAAGAAAGGTAGCAAAGAACAAGCCTATTGTTAGTAGGCTTAAGTAGCTTGCAGTGGTCTCTACTGCCACAGAGAAATTTTTGGCATATGCAAATAGGAAGAAAATAGGGGGGAAAAGAAGGTTGAAAGCTGTTGGTAGAGGACTTGCTGTCCATACTTAAGTGGTAAACTTTTTACATTCTTGTCATGTCCTACGTTTCTTAAAAACAGAATATGTGAAACAGTTCTAGCAGTTGTAATAGGATTCTTTCATTTGCAGTGTACCAAGTATGAAACTGAGAAAAAGCTTTTTTCTTCTGATATCCAAAGGTTTACTGTTGATACTCAGATAGTTTGAGCAAATGGTGCTAAAAGCTATCATCACCTTAAGTACCTAGTCATGCAGTTCACTGTTTTGTGTATTAATGTCTGGGGACAGACTTGTTCTGACTGCAGCTTTCTGACAAAATGTGCACCCTGTTTCTAACAGGGGTGTGACTGAAATCCAAATTACTGTTTATGATAATTAATGTAGCTTTTCATGCAAGCATTCTTGTATGGATTTGCTTCACTTCTTAAGAGACCTTTTTGGTGTTGCTGGTATTTGCAAACTCATCAGGATGTTACTAACCTTTTTTTTTTATTTTAAGAAAAACTTACTCTTATTCAGTCTGATGTGTTGATACCTTACTGAAGGTATTAAAAGTTATAACAAATTCATGGTGTGCAAGGTGTCCAATTTTACTATAAGTAATTTCTTGAGCTTGAATTAATATGTAATGACATAATCAGTTACTCCAGATTTTTTTTATGCACATGGCACGTGATTTAGTTACATAAAGAAAACTTAACTATGATAGTTCTGTAAGTGTAACATGTTTGTTTTGCAGTATCTAGGATTTGGGACACCATCTAATATGGGAAAAGGCAGAAGGGCTGCAGCAGCCGCTGATCTTGCGAATATAAGTGGAGAGTCCGATCCACATGAAGATATAGAAGAAAAGGATCGCTTGCTGCGTCACGTGGAAGCCAGAGATCTCATTGAGTTTGGCATGATTCCTGAGTTTGTGGGACGTTTGCCTGTTGTGGTTCCTCTGCACAGCCTAGATGAGAAAACCCTTGTACGAATTCTTACTGAGCCACGAAATGCTGTCGTTCCTCAATACCAGGCACTATTCAGCATGGATAAGGTTTGAATTTTTATTTGACTACTCTTCAATATTCTTGTTTATAAATACAGTGTTAAAGTGATCCAAAATGTCAATTTAAATCACTTCTTCCTCCCACATGTGCACCTCCCCACTCTGAAAAAAAGTAAGCTAACTCATTAAAACCTGACTGGTTTAGATGGGATAACTGTCCTTGTGGGGTAAGTAATCTGGAAATGGTTGAGTTGCTCTTCATGTTAACATTCAAATGAACATCCATGACCTTGCTTAATAGACATCAAGAGCCACTTCATGTACTGTAGATGTACTTGTATTAGTTGTATGTAAAGGGACATAGTCAATACTGGTAACGTTAGGCAAATATAAAGTGTAGCTGAAGCTTTATGTACGTAGCTTAAATGTTAAGTCTTCTGGTTGGTAACAAGTAAATAGCTACTGTTTGTTATTTTCAGTAATGCTTGCGCTGTCCCACTCAACACACTGTTAAGTTATAAATTAAATAATTAACTAAACTTAGCATTTTTCTCTTTGTAGTGTGAATTAAATGTAACTGAAGATGCACTGAAGGCTATAGCCAGACTGGCCCTGGACAGAAAAACTGGTGCAAGAGGTCTTCGATCTATAATGGTGAGTAAACTAAGTCTCATATTGAGTGAATGAAGCTACCTGTGTTTGTGTGTATGGACCTAATGGTGACAATTTTCAGTCAAAACCTCACTTAGTTCTGGGTCTTACATGGATACAGTAAGTCTCTTTCTAAAACTGCGGGTATTCGGAGTTCTTCCAAGAAAACTCTCTAGCTCTGAAAATCACTTGCTAACCATATTGTTATGTAGAAGAGGGCACACAGAAATGTTTTTTCCCTCTATTTTCTTGTAGGAAAAGCTGTTGCTGGAGCCCATGTTTGAAGTGCCCAATTCTGACATTGTATGCGTGGAAGTTGACAAAGATGTTGTAGAAGGCAAAAAAGAGCCAGGATACATTAGGTAAAACCATAATGGAAGTATCAGAACAGACAAGTAACGCAGCTAGACAGGTATTCTGATGGTTGCTGTAGGAACAAGTGTATAAACACAAAACCATGCACACAACCTGAAAAGGATCTGATTCTCTGTATACTGTACACAGCTGAATTAGTGCCTATTCTGTCCTAGAGACTTTGGTTTTGTATGGCTTTAGTTTTTAAATAGAAAACTAAAAATAAACTTATATATGAAGTTACTTTAAGCCTTTTGTGTGTGTGTGTGTATACCTGTAGAAATAGAAGTAAATTATAAGCATCATAAGTTAACAGTAAAAATCTGAATTTTAATTGTGACTGTACTGAAATTTCTGAAATGGAACTCTTTCCTTCCTCCTTCTACTTTCTGCCACTGAGGTGTTTTTTTTTTTAATGCAAGCTCCAGGCTGCTGCAGTTTTCTTCTCCGTTGCTCTTGGAGCAGTGGAGAGCCACAAAGGCACATCTATTGATTTACTGAACTCTTGTTAAAATAATCAATTTAATGTTGTAAAGTTTGTATTATGGTAATGATGTGGTGGAATGCTGAAAGCACTGGGCAAATTTGGATTTAAAAAAAATAATCTTGGTGAACAAGGATAGAGTCGAGAGGGAAGGGGTCTGGTTAACAACACAGGTCTGAAATTTAGGAATTGCCTTGGTTTCTACCCCTGACAACTTTTTTGAGTGACTTTGTCCACTGAGGTACGTGCTTTGTATTCATCTGTGTCTGTGCTGAAGCTTGGCTCAGCATACCTACTGTTTCAAAGGGGATGGATGGTTGGAGTGGAAAGTACTATGCTTACGCTGATGGTTGCTTTAAGTGATTTTATAGAGCACCAGCATTCATGTTTGCTGGAAACATTAAATTTACTGATTAAATCAAACAACTTAACTGAATTCAACAGCCTTTTGATTTTCAGTAATGAGACTGCATACTGGCAGTAGTGTAAATCTGCGCAGCACCATTTTCAGATCAGAAGGTCGTTTAGCAGATGGGTGCTTGTCAGAGCATTTGTCATTGGGGCGCTTTGCAGGTGGCATGTTTACCAGAAGCTATGGAAACCATCTCCGTTCTTTTCCTCAATTTCTAAAGTATCTGATCAGTTTGTTTTAATTATAGGGCTCCCACTAAAGATTCATCTGAAGAAGAATATGACTCTGGCGTTGAGGAAGAAGGCTGGCCTCGACAAGCAGATGCTGCAAACCATTAAAGACTGTCAGAATGCTCACCTGCATAAAGCGCACTTGGTTATTTCCTTACGATTGCCTCTGGCTTCAGCCTGATACTGAAGGCATCGGATCTATCTCGGATATGATACGTGATGAGGAACTTTATTAGATAAATCAGATTGTGTATTTTATTGCAACATCACATTGATTTATTTGATGGACATTGTGTGGACTTGGATGGCATAATGTTCAAATATGAATTGTATATTACACTTGTTCAATTAAAATGTATAGCAAATATAGCAGCACCTGGATTGCTCTTTCTAGAAACTAAAACAGCAATGCAGGTGCTGCCAATAGTTAGATTTGACAATAATGTTACTCTACAAATGGGAAATCAAGATTTATAATTAGTTGAGGGTGAATAAACTATTAGCTCCTCATATGACTCGCAGGGGGTTACGTTCGGGTCAGTGTTTGATTTCTGCTGGTGTTTGAAACTGGATGGGTGCTGGAGTGACTTGTTACATTGGTGGGGGAGGAAGCCCTTCCAACAGGATTTTGGAAAAACTGGGACATACTCTGACACTGCTGGGAGATTCTGCAAAAATGTGGCACTAGTTTGTCACAGTAATTTGAATGCAATTTTAAGTAATAGCCTTTCCTTCACCTCTCCATTAGGAGTAAGTTTCAGTCACCTTGAATACTGTGAAAGAAGGTGAAGTCAGTAATTTGCTCATTTTTCCAGAAGGGTAAACCGGATTTCGAGGAAGCAGTAAGCCATCTGAATTTGGATGAGAAGTTGACATAAATTTTTAAATATTAATGTTCTAATATAGTACATTTTGTTTAACGTATTGGAACTATCATGCATCAATTTTTTGGTGCCAGGTATTTGCCCAACCTATCTTATAATGTTAAGAGATGAAAGAAGTAAATGTGTAATATTTTTGATGTAATCAGTAGTGATTGTTCACATGACACAGTGCTTTTTAAGTTATACGCTCAAATGCTAGTATTGCATCTTGTGGTTTTGTCTTTGATTTTTAGTCTCACAGCAAAACAATTCTCCTTCTTCTGTTCTACACCACAATTAATTCAATCCTTTAGGAAAGTCTTTGTAAAAACACTAAAGGACCTGTATGTTTTTGATTTGTTTCAGGAATTAAAATTGTTGCTTACAACTTTTTGTCTTTCGGTGATACGTGGACTTAAGTTTTACTGACCCCTTTTTCTAAAATTTTAATTCATGCTATTTAAATAAAACTTTCATCGTTCTTCTCAGTCTAGTGGATCTTTTAGGACAGGAAGGGACACTGCAGAGGTGTTGACACTATTTTTGTTGTTAATTTTTGTCATGTAAATTTTATGTAATACTTGTGTTCTTACCAAGAAGCAGTGTGACATGCAGTTGTAGCCAGATGCAACAGATACTTCCCTTAGGATTTCAGTTTTTTTCAGGTTAAATGACCCACTAATGGTTCAGAACAAGCTGCCTTCGGAGTTGAGGATATTTCTAGAAGCTTAGTCCCCTCAAAATGGGAATCTGTGGTGAACTATCTGTAACTGCATCCTCACTTTCCTTTTTGTAGAGTGAAAAAAATATAACCGCTTTTAATTCTGAATCCTTTAATTGAAATCCTTTTTTAAATGGATTGAAAAAACATTTTAGGCAAAACTGTTCAACAACTTAGTTTTGAAAGTTGTTTGGAATTATGTAACCGAGAACTGTTTTTAAGGAAACAAAATGCCGTGTAACTACAGTTTGTACTTCACCTTTGGCGTTTGAATAAAACAAAGCGAATACTCAAGCAGCGGAGAGTTGTTATCCCTGGCGTCATCCCCAGAAACTTTAAATTTTATGGCTCTTTGGGGTTTTTTTGGTTGTGTTTTTTTTTAAGAGGACCTACAGGAAAGAAAAAAAGGTGCTGGGGGGGGGGGGGCGGCGGCGGCCTTCCAAGGGCAGGGAGGGGCCCTCCCGGCCGCCAGGGGGCGCTGCGGCGCGGGCGGCGCTGGGCCGAGGCCGGCAGCATGGCGCAGCCGCCGCCCTTCGGCGGGCGCTTCCCGCCGCCGCCGTTCCGGGCCTTCCCGCCGCCGGCGGGGCCCTTCCTGCCGCCCGCCGCGCCCTTCCCCGGCCCCGCCGCCCGCCCGGGGCCCTTCGCGGCGGCGGCGGCGGCGCCCCCGCCTTTCCTCCTACCGCCGCCGCCGCCACCGGCCGGGCCTGAGGGCGAAGCGGGGCCGCGCTTCCCTCCGGGCGGCGGCCCCTACTTCCCGGCGGCTCCTCCGTTCCCGCCGCGGCCGCTGGCTGAGGAGGAGGCGGCGGCGCAGCGGCAGCAGGACGAGCTGTGGCTGTCGCAGTTCCTGGGCCGCCGCCGGGCCGCTCCTCCCCCGCCGCCGCCGCCGCCCGCCGCCGCCAGCCCCAGCAGCGCCCGGGAGCTGGCGGTGGAAGCGCTGGGGCGGGTGGCGCGGCTGGCCTCGCTCTGCCGGACCCTGCGGCGGCGGGAGGCCGAGGGGGACGAGGCGGGTTGGGCCCAGGCGCGGGAGGAGGCGGAGGAGGCGCGGCGGGAGCTGCGGGAGGTCGTGCGGCCCCTGAGGGAGCCCGGCTACCGGGAGGCCCTGCGGAGGAAGGCCGAGAGGGCGAGGAAGAGGAGGCTGCGCCTGCAGCGGAGGAAGCAAGAAGCCAGGGCAGCCAAGGAGGAGGAGGCGGCCCGGGCCGCCGAGCGGGAGGCCAAGATCGACCAGTGGAGAGCCAAGTGCATCCAGGAGGTGGAGGAGAAGAACCGGGTACGGCCCCGAGCGGCCTGATCCTGCCTGCCCCGGCTGCAGCGTGGCTTCCCGGGGACGCCCTCTGGGGCGCCGGGCGGCAGCGTGGCGGAGCCGGGGGAGACCTGCCGGTAACGGGGCTCACGGCGGGCCGTGCCTGCCCGGCACCTGGCTGCGGCACCCCGCCGTTCAGTAGGTGCCACCTGGGTGCTGCATGGGTTCGGCTTGCTTGGAGACACGCTGCTTGCGAGGCCTGCAGCCCTGCTTCTTCCTTAAAAGCCTTGGTGGGCATCTCAGCTTTGCCACGCTCGTGTCCTAGGCCTTAGCAGTTGGGACAGAAAGGTTTCTGAACTCTTGGTTGTGCGTGGAGGTCTTCCTCGCTGGCCCCAGCCTGCGCCAGGCTGTTCGCAGCCACCCTACGGTGGTCAGCGCCATTTCGGTAACCATAAGCCTTGCCTGCTGGCTTCGTCCTTGTAAAGCTTCTTGTTTGCAAGCTTTTGGGTCTCACTGGGAAGTAAAACGGCTCCAAGGCAAAAAAAAAAAACCGACCTCAAACTGGGCTTGCTGGGAAGTGCTGTGGGCATCTTTGTGCTGGCTGTTGGCTAAAGAGCAACCCTTCAGCTGGTGCTAGGTCTGCCGCTGGGATGGTACAGAGCAGCTGTTGGGAAAGGTTTTGTGTTTGGACTGTGGCATGTTAATGGTCTTCAATTACTGAGCTGTAGAGTCGGGATGGTTTATGTTTATTGTTAATGTTTTTCCTAACTTACTGTGGATAAAGGTTATCAGGCTTTATGAATTCATTACCCATTTGGCCCGAATTTGTGAGTTGCTCAGCATTCTTTTTTTTGTTTCCTGAAGTCTATCATGTTTTAGCTTTTTCACAGAAAGGCAAGGTTGGATGGTTGACTTAACTTGCAATGGCTCTGTTACTGGGAAGTTATTCTGATCTCCAGTGTTTTGTTAATCTTTTTGAAAGTACCATTTCATTCTTGTCTACGTGGGATATTTCACACATAGTGTCTCATTTTTTTCTTTCTTTCTTTCATAGGAACAAGAACTTAAGGCTGCTGCAGACAGTGTCTTATCTGAAGTACGGAAGAAACAAGCAGACACAAAGAGGATGGTGGACATCCTGCGCGCATTAGAAAAGCTTCGGAAACTGAGAAAAGAGGCCGCTGGCAGGAAAGGTTAATTACGAGATTTTTACCAAACTTTTTAAATTGTGCACGCAGGAAATAAGATGATGTGCACGCCCTGTGCTGGCTAGCAAGGTGCAGCTTGAAAAAGCTGTTTATTTATTAGTGATTTTAGTTATAAAATGCTGAGTACAGTGGTGGTGTTCCTATGTTTCCAAGCTCTTTCTTGATAGAAGAATTATTCCAGTAAGATAGTTGTTAGCAATGTTAAGCTCATGTTCCTCTGAGATTTTGCCAGCTCCGCTCTCAAGTCTGATAACACAGCCCCTTCTGAATTTGAAAATTTAAAGTTAATTCTCTTTCTTTTTAGGTGTTTGTCCGCCCCCCTCAGCAGACGAAGCATTTGAAAATCAGGTGGAGAGTCTCAAAACTTTGCTGAAAAATCGCACAGAGCTGTATGAAGCTGAGGAGAGAGCATTAAGAGTTATGTTGGAGGGAGAACAGGAGGAGGAAAGGAAGAGAGAAATGGAAAAGAAACAGAAGAAGGAAAGGGAAAAAATACTACAGCAGAAACTCGAAATTGATTCCAAGCTGTTTGGAGATCCAGGTAAATTCTGCATGCCATACTTAACAGTTATTTTTCCACACCACACCCCCATCTCATAGGCACTGGGTTTAAAATGCAGGCGCAAAAATAGTTGAGAAATAAATCATCCACTGGAGTAATTTGTGGTCTGAGGAAAAGATGGGATAAACATGGTGTGCTGTTAACACGTGTGATGTAAGAAGAACTGTTTAGCTCTTCAGTGTAGACTGCAGTATATTTCAAGCCAATTTCATAATGTTTTGCAAGAAGAGGTTGTAGATTAAGCTGAAGTGAGAATAAACAGAATAGATTGAAGACTTCCAGCACCTAACAGATGCTTTAGTCTGGTGATTTGGTAAGTGCCACTCGGGTAATCTGTAAAGATTCAGTGTCCATATGTTCCCTTTGTTTAGATGATGGAGGCAGGAAAAGTTTTGCTGGCCTTGACTTGGCTCTGACAGTTCTGGTAAGGATGAGGAGACATACGAAACATGTCCTTAATGTATTACCTAGGGAAGTGATTTCAAGTTACAGCTGGGGAGTAGCAAATGAGTTGGCAAATTTGGGGTTTCTAAGACTTTCTAAAACCAAAGGTCTCTCTGGTTTATTGAACGATTTCTGTGTTGGTGTTTTAACAGATGAATTTCCTCTAGCCCACCTATTGCAGCCCTTCAGAGAGTATTACTTACAAGCTGAGCATTCTGTAGCAGCTCTAATCCAGATCAGGTAAAACCAAACAAAGTCTTTACTTTATTATCAAAGATGACAAGTATTGTTTGTTGAGGTTGTAAAATTATGGTCCCTTTCGGTTCACTAGCTTCCAAATATGGTTATGCAGTGAATTGTCCTGTTTTTTTTCAGCTAAGGATCAAGCTTGGTAAGAGTTGTATCCAACAGATGCCTGTGTGAGGCAGACTGCACTTCCATGCATAACCATTCCCTTTAATGGAATAGTACATATAATTTTCACATTTATGTTTGAAAAACAAGTTTCAGAGTATAATTTAAAGTGGTTTGTGTATTGATCAGTATGGAAAAATACCTCTGTGGGTATATAATAAGTCTTACTACCAAAGTCATACCAGCTCTCCTCTCAAACAATGCTTTCTCTGTTAAAGGCATGAATGGGATCAGTACTTGGTGCCAGCTGATCACCCTGAAGGAAGCTGCATCCCTCCAGGATGGGTTCTTCCGAGTCTCCCCACAAACGACACTTGGGCCACTGCTGTCAGATAATTTAGTAATAAATTATTTTAACGTTGGAGGAATGTTTCATTATAATTGCGCATGCAAACATGAGAGGGTCTGAGGAGGAAGTCTCATCCTCTGTTTTGGTAGCCAGGTGCTGGAGTGTCTTGAAGAAAAGCGTAAGAACTGTTTTTGCCATCTGACTCTGCAGGGAAATACCTGAGCAAGCCCAAAGCTGCTAGGCCTCTTGTGGCCTACAGTCCCGCTGCGAGTTTTGTTAACGCATCTCAATCTTAATAAAGAAACATTGCTGACGAGGGTATTTGTGCCAGTATTAACATCCTATTTTTAGTGGCTTTTATCTTTATAAGCCTAAATCCAGATGATGAAATCTCCAGATAATCAAGAAGTTTAAAAAATAAATGAGATAATTAGTAAACATGTTTTTCTTCTTAAATGAAGCATGTCAGGCATTACTGTCAAAATAGTTCCTGTATTTTTGTGTGTAGAAACGAACCTACTGCAAGTTTAAACAAATTCTGAAGTACAAACAAGACAGGGTTTTTCAAGGTTGATTAAAGCAGCTGTTGACATTTTACTCTTGTGGACTAAAACTGGTACCACAACATGGAAAAAATTCCCAGTTGTGGTGAAATAGGTCAGACAGCCATGTGAATATATATAAATTTGATGAATAAGCCTGCTGGAAAAAAAATAAAACCTGAAGTCTAACCTACTGTACTTTTTTTTGCCTATATAGCTATTTTTGTATAGGGATGGATCATGTATATAGTATTTGATTAAAAAATGCAGCTTTATTTTGTAAGTTGTTTTTTGTATGGAATAAATAGAGAAAAATGGAATTTTTTTTGTTGGAAGTGTTTTTACTCCGAGGGAGAGACTTGTAGTACTTGGCATCAAACACAACTGCAGTGTGGAGAGAATTGCTGGCAAAAGGTTTGTGTGAAGGAACTTCTCCCTCCTACAAGGTGACAGAGTCATCTGATTTCAAAGCCTTCCATGTTCTGGACAGTTTGGCTGAAACAGCGGCAAGCCGTATGGGTTTGGGCATTTGCTGGTCTACGCAGATTGTCGTGGCGTCTTCCCAGAGCTGCAGTTGTTACTCTTGCTTAGCCCTAATGTGTGGGAATGGATTTAATCTCTCCAATTCCTTGCCTCCTTGCATCACAACATTGTGTAATTCATGGAGGAGGCAACGTAATTGCCTAAATTCAACACTTGGGCCTTTATACATAATGTTAATAGTTCTTGGGCTGAAGCTTTGTATTGCTTTCTGTTAGTAAGAGCACATGAACTAGTAATTTTTGACAGAGTTAGAATTAATCTGTGTGTGGAAGTTTGCAGTTCTTGCTCACATGTGTATTGCCTGCCTGTAGCACCCCAAAATACAGATTACCGTGAAGTCCTCTGAGGCAGGGGTTCTGATTTGCATGTCTGTACATCCTCCCATCCCTACTGTCACTTCTAGCATCTTGTTACTCCAAGAGCTATGGCTGGGTCAGATCCTGGGGAGTCTTACCTGATGAAAAAGCCAAAGTTGAAATAGCATAAAAACAATTGCAGAAACATTTTCAGTTCGGGAAGCTTAGTGACCGGAGAATGCTCTGCTTAAATAGTTAGGCTCCTTATCCCATCAGCACGTCTGATGGGACAGGCTAACCGCTTAAGCTATGATAATCCTAAAACTGTCAAAGTCAGATGCTTGTCTGACACTGCAAAAATTTAAAGAACTGAGCAGTAGGTAAGCAGGAAGCGTAGAAGCACCGCTGTTCTCCCTACCCTGCAAGAGCAGCTCCATGATTTCATCTGACGGTAAGGATAACTTCATATTGTTAATAAAAATAGGACTTGAAAATGCCAGCGGATGATGCACGTTTAGGTGTCTTTCAATCCCTCAAGCTTTCTGTGGTTTGTTCCACATAATTTGCTCTTGTCTAATGATGTCTGCGTTAAAATGTTTTATATTTTTAGTGAGGGAGATGTTGAAGCCACAGATGGAAGAGGACTTTAGAATCTTAACTTGCAAAATACATGGAGACAGGGTATTAATTCTTAAAAAAACCTTGTGTATTCATGTTTAAGATGCAAATTTGTCAGAGTATAGTATTTCCTATGATTTTTATGTTTTAAAAGATTTAAAAGATAGCCCAGAAGAAAAGAAGGGTCAGCTATGAGTTTCTGAGACTCGTTTGCATCCTATTCCTTCCCTGGTCCCAGTACAGTTCAGGTTTCTCATGGTTCTAAGGCACATCCTCCTCCGGATACGAATTTGGTCATTTGCCAGCCTGTATCTTTGATGTGAAAGTGGGCAGGGCTGGCGTGAAGCAGATGAGGTCAGAACCCTTGTAGGAGTTGCTTTCCTGGTGCAAATTGGTGTTTATGACTGACCCTCTTTAAGTCTTGTCTAGTAGCATTTTTTGTTGTCATCGCTGCTCACCCCAATGTCCTTCTTTTTTTCTGAATAGTGTTTTGGGGAATTAACACTTGTGGGAGCCTTTCTTAGAGCACGGTATTTATGCAGTGAAATACGGTGAGATGCGGTGCCATAATCTCTCCGTATTTTCTTCATCGTGGTTTCAGACGCATTCATTGCCCGTCTCCATCCCTTTAAGTGGCATTTAAAACCAAGTAAAGCCATTCTAGGTGACAGGCGATGAGATACTCTTTTCCTTTGCACCTTCGTACTGCACAGCTGTCGTGGTTTAACCCTAGCCAGCAACTAAGCACCACGCCGCTGCTCGCTCGACATTATTCCCATACTAAATCCAAACCATAACACTATACCAGCTACTAGGAAGAAAATAAACTCTATCCCATCTGAAACCAGGCCAACAGCTTTTGGGAAGAGTTGATTTACAGTGTAAGCTGCCAGGAGGGTCCGTCCCTCTCGCAGGCAGGGGCTGCACGGCCACACAGAGGAGTGGGAGGAAGCTGGGGTAAGGTGGCTTCACTTAGAGATCTTTTCACATGTTGTCTTCGTCACTGCTGATGTGGTTTGTAACTTACGTGGAGCCCTCTTAGGCTGGGGAGCAGATGGCCTGGCTCCGTGCAGGCTCCCAACACGTTGTCCGTGTCGCGTGTTAGCAGCCATACATGTGCGGGAGCTGCAAAGCTGGTTAGGGGCTCTGCCTGCGCTACAGCCCCGGGTATTAAAGGCTCCTGGCGTAAGCAGGCGAGGGACAACTCTTGTAATTCTGATAAGAGCAACTGAGCTGAACCGAGTGATTGTGCGTGTTGCTCTTCCTTTGTGGTCTAGAGGCAGTTCGTTAGTCCTTTGCTAATGTAATAAATGACCTTGAATGCCATTCCCCATTATAGACCATTACTTATGCATTAAGCAGGCAGCTTTTTCTTCCTTGTATACATTCATCTGCTTATTTTCTTTTTGTGGAGTGTTTATCCTCATTGTTATAAAAGCCATTTCTTTTTAAAGGAAAAAAATTAATTGGTAAAAGTACTCAGGGTGTCACACCAAGTATTTACTGTTTGTCTTGAGGGTGACTGCTGAGGACTTTGGGATGAACAGGCACACGCTGCAGGTACCAGAACTCGGTGGAAGACTGAGCATCAACTCTTGCCAGTTGACAGTATATAAAGAAAATTATTTTGCATGCTGTCCTCACTGGGAAGCTGGGGACTCGAGGCTTCATGCAGCAAGTAGTGGCTTTTTACTAAATTGAGACATTTTTACAGAGCTGATGGCTATGTTATTGCAGTGATATTTTCCATGCCACCATTCCCAGTTCCTCAGAAATTTTAGTCTCCCCTGCTATTCCTGATCTAAAAACATCACCCCACTTAAAATGAATACGTGGTTCTTAAAAGCTAATCTGGCCTTAAAATGGCTCGTTCGACATACCTCTAACGCCAAGGCTTGCCTGACGCACCAGCCTCCTTGTCTGGCTCTCGGTAAGCTGCTGCAGCACTGGAGGGGATGCCCTCACCCCAGGTCCCCCGGGCTGCTCCGTGTGACGGCTTAGGAGCACGTGGCTGAATGCCTGAGCTCCGTGACCACGGCTGCTCTCGGGTCACGCAGAGAGAGGAGACCGGTGAGGTGTCCTCCTTGGCTGCGGTTTCTGCCTCTGTAACTGGAAAAAGTGCTCGGTCTGTCCCCAGCTTGGGAAAGGGAGCATGCGATGGGCAGCGGAGGGAGAAGGAGAGGCAAGAGGAGGGATGGGAAGCAGCGGGTCATGCATGGAGGTGGAAATGGAGGAGAAAAAAGCTCAGGATCTCTGCCAAATGAAGCTGTAAGCTTGGTCAGGTCCTGCTGGCTAAAGCTCAGAACAGCAAAGGTTAGCTCAGACCAATCTTCCTGGTATCAGTAATTAAGAGTTTGCAAATCCGGGTATTGCACACAGTGGTTTTTACTTGGCCGGCAGCATCTCTAAGGGCTGCGTTCCTTTTACTGGTGTCACTTGAAGTAGCTCATCTTTCTCTCCTTCCACCCAACTTAAAAGGTGCTAGTCCTGCCTTCTACAGTTTTGTTTCTTCCCTTCCTCTGGCAGCAAGAAATCAGACAGCGGCAATGAGCTACCTGGATGAAGTTCCCTTCCGGATGGCCAGGAGCCTTGACAGCGACTCAGGGGGAGAAAACACTTTAATCACCGCCCCGGCCATCGAGCTCCCCGACTGCGCCGACATCCTCATGAGCACCATGGTGAGTTGCTTCTGCTTGCATCTGCACCCGGATTCGCTTCTGGTGGGATGCTCAAAGGGATGTCAGCGGCATTTGCCTTTTCTTGTGAAAGATGGGAAGGGAAACCTCTCCTCTTAATTGGTTGGTTTGCAGGAGGGGGAGGAGGTGAGGACGATTTGTGGTGGGTGGGAGTGAGGAAGGGGTAGGTTTGGGTTTGTTTTTTTTTTAATCTCATCCAAGCAGGAGGGTTGGGTTAGGTCTTTCTGGGATAGGAGGACAAACTTCAGGCTCTGCTCTGGAATTGTTTCCTACTCTGGAATCATCACCATCTCATTTATTAATAATATTTATTAATAAATCTAACAGAGATGTAAGCAGGCAACACTACCTGTGCTGGCAACATAAATATATAATACGTGTATATATATTAAAAATATCCTGTGGCGCTTTGTGATCTTCCACATTGCTCAGTCCTAAACTGCTTTTGAATCTACACCTGTTGCTCTAACAGCTTTGTCACCAATTTTAAACCCTGGCACAGCAATTCGAAGAAGCTGTCTGTGCTCTGGAAGGGGGTAGGAAGCCTTTCCCTGTACAGTTGCTCTGAAGGTGTGGAGTTGGCTCTCCGGGCTTATGGGTAGGGCTAGCCCAGCTCCAGTCGAAGACGATTTCAGGAATACTTTGCTTCTTCAGCCTTAAGTAGTCTTACCCATAGATGGGGTCAGTGCACTTCAAGGGAAGAAGGCGATCTGGGCGATCCCAAACAGCCTCTGATCGCTCCTGGTGATGGGTGAACCGGCAGTAAACCCCACATCTGGCTTGTCGCTGGTTCAGCCTTGCTCATCCCTCCCCGCAAAACGACACCTCCCAAATCCACAGGACGTGTTTAACATGAAGAGTTGCTGTGTTGTTCATTTTAAGCAATTTCTCTAAAGGAAATTTTAATGCACACATTTTTTTTGTCACCTGTGTAGAGGCAGATGATGGTCTGCATCCCCATGGACCAGCTGAGGTGGTCCACCACCACATCCTATCCTGGAAAACCCCGAGCCCCAGGTTTGCCCCTGGTCAGGGACAGGTCGGTGCTCCCCGCCGAGGCCGAACGATTCCGCTGGTGGTCCAGGCTGATCCTTGTCAAGGCATGTGGTGGTGTTTTCCTCAGGGAGGCTGGTTTGGGTCCATGGCAGGGAGCAGTAAAAACAGCATTCCTGGGCTGTGAATGTACTTGCCTGCCTGTCTGGAGGAGACCTTGTTTGGAGAGCTCTGGGACGGGCAAGGCTTGTTTGTTCCAGGAAAACCCTCAGATTTCAGTCTCAAACACGCTTATATTTTAAGCCAGACTACGTGGAAATGATGACTCTGTTGTGGGACTGGCCAAGCCCCCAGTGCTGCCGGAGATACCCGCGGCCGGTCCTGCCTCTGCCCAAGGTGCCGTCTCCCCCCTTGGTGGCTCCTGAGCCCCTGTGCCAGCGGTGGCTCTGCCAGGCACCACTAACGGGTGCTGTCCCCTTCCACAGCAGCCAAACTGACACAAAACCACCTCCGAGCGTAAAACACCTATCAAAAGAATTGTAGATACAACTCAAAATAGTAATAACTTTGCAGCCTGATTTTTTTCAAGTATAAATTTGGGGATTCCCTCTGGGGATGAGGCTGGCAGTGCCCAATCCTACAGCCCTAGTGCCCGCAGCCAGCCCTGATGCTCAGGGAAGTAGGAACCAATATGGGAAGGATGCAGTTCTTAAGGTGCCCTCGTGAAGCACCTGATTTGCTCCGTGCCGCGTGGTCTGGTTTCAGATGCCCTCACCAGCTGCTTCTTGCTCTTCCACAGCACGACTTCTCGCTGGAAAGAAAAGTCCTTTACTGGGTCGAGGTGGCCTCTCAGCAGCAAACCTCCCGGCATCGGGTCACCTCTGAAGTTGTCCCCACAGCTCCGCCGTGCTGGCTGCTGCTGGTGGACCCTGCCGACAGCTACGGGGGGAGAGCGCGGGACGGGGCGGTGCGGCGCTGCGTCAGCCTGAGCGCTGCCGACGACAGCTACGGGTACCCCAAGAGCAGAGGTGCCTTGTCAGACACCGAGAGCGAGACCTGGCACTCCGAGGAGGATGAGTACTCGGAGGACGACGAGTACTCCTCCACCTCCTGGGAAGAGAACGAGAAAGATGAAAAGGTTTCCAGGAGGAGAAACACTGGGAGAGGTGTGGCTCCGCATCCTGGCTTTTACCAGACCCGACCAAAGACATCGCCTGGCTTGCTGGAGCCCTCGCCGGAGAACAGCGGCCACAACCCAGCCAGCCCATACCCGAGCAAGCAGAGAAGATCCATGGTGATATTTAACAACATGAAGAACGAGCTGGAAGCAGCCAGGAGGAAGCTGGCTGCTTTGGTGCATCCTTTGAACAGAGCCACCGGGGAGAGCAGAGGGGTCCCGGTGCCACGGCCGCTCCCCCAGCACCCCCGCACCAGCCGCAGCGTCAAGTACGGGCCGGCCCCGGACGCGTCCCACCTGGGGACCTTGGTGCCGGCTCCTCCGGCCACGGCCGCCCCGATCCCCCCGATCAAACGGCATAAGCCCACGGTGCCGGTGAGGTGTTTCCTTCTGGTAGCCTTTTGCTTGTTGCTGAGACAGGAGGGAGGTGGAGGGTGTCGAATCGGTCCCGTTTGCTGGGGTCTGGCCAGCAAAACGGAACTGAAATGGGGCTTCGGGAGCACAAAACCCATGAAAAATTGCTGACGAGTTTTCATAAGAAGTGAAGGAAGGGGTCTTTTTTATGCTGGGCTTTAAAGGCAAGCTTTCTGGGAGCACGTTTACTTGCTCTGTCCTAAGCAAAACATCCCTGTTTTCCCAACAAGCAAGGCATTTTATTTGATTTTCAACTGAAACACTAAAAAAAAAAGTGAAATATTTTTTTCCCCTCTTTCCTCTCCATTTTCCCCCCTCTAACAGATATAAATGGGGTTTATGGGGAGATGCCCCCTTACAGCCATCATGTCTTTTCTAGGAAACTTTGGACTTCATAGTCCTATAAGAAACACAAATCATTTAATGATAGAGACAGTGATGTGAAGTGATGGAGTAAATACTGCTTTCCATCACCTTAAATCTGAATTGCACCATGGTTTTTAAGAAATCACATCTCATCCAGCTGCTTGAGAGACTGAGGAGATGAATTACTGAAAACCCGCAATTAAAACCATCAGACACATGAACGGCTGGGTTATTTATATGTAGTTGCATTAGACATAGGGTAATTAAGGAAAGATTACATGCCCGTGTGTATTTGTACCTTGCCTACCCTGCTCAGCTGCTGTTACACATGCATCATGCTGAATGCTAAAGCCTCAATCACGGGCAAGCACATGCATGTGCAAGGTCATTTCTGGAGATGGCTTTGTAACAGAAACCCAAATACATCTGATAAACATCGCGGGCGTAAACAGGGCATCAGGGGAGCATCCTCCTGCCTGGGCTGCTGCATTGCCTGTCCGCAGGCAGCACCGCCTCGTGCTTGGCTGGTCAAGGACAAACATGGCATTTATTGCTGGAGAGATGACCAGGATTCCCAGGGAAAAGAAAATGCTTTTGCTCCCTTTGCCCCATGAACCCTCCTGAGCGCTGTTTTCTCTGATCTGTATCTATAGCTGAGCCTGGATTTAATTAAGTCCAGCCTCCTTTGATGCCCGAGGGGGCTTGTTCAATGTATGGGAATTTTCCTCTTCTGGAGAGAGCAAGGTAACTGCTGGCGTTCGAAAGCATTGCTTCAGCCTGGGTCATTTAACATCATTTCATGAGCTGGAGCAAGAAGACAATCTGCTGTTTTTTTTCTTGCAGTCCCTCAGCCCCTACGCCTGCCTCCCCCCTGCCTCCACGCCTGTGCGACCTCTCAGTTCCCACAGATCCAAGCCGGATTCGGCAGCTGACCTGCTCTCGGCGCTGAGCCAAGAGGAGCGAGACCTCATCGAGCCCGTGATAGCCTTGGGCTACCCCACCCACAAAGCCATCCTCACCCTCCAGAAGACTGGAAAGCAAAGCTTAAGTCAGGTTGGTGGAGCTGGCACGGCACCGCAGAAAGCTTTTGGTAAAGAAAAACTTGATTTTCATGGAGAAAGGGATGGCTGTCTTGCTTGGGGTGGACTTCTGATGGCGTTGGGTTTCCCACTTTGGTATCAGACCTCAGTTGACGGGGTTTTCCATGAGATCATGTGTTTGCACTTTTGCTGTAATAAAAAGCAATGAGTCGCGCTCAGCTTTTCAGCGAGTAATAACAGCTGGGTAACGTTATCTGTTCAATCTGTTGTATGGAGCATGGTGTCCTTTTGAAGTACAAATTTTGCCCCCGTATATGGAAACTTTTTGCACATCATTTTTTCCCGGCTGTTAGATTCATATGATTATTGCCATGGCTCATCCTGTCAGCGCAGGACTGTGTGAATACCTCGGAGATTTGTCTGGGCTCTCTCCAAAACACAAGTTCCCCATGTTGGAGCAACCAGGGACTCCATGCAAGCGTTGCGGCTGGGTCCCAGAGCTCTTTTCCTGGAATTTATTGAAAATAATTAACATGTAATGTCCTCCTAGCCCTGGTATCTGAGTACATCACAGCCCGCTGTGCTGCATCCCGATTCCTGAGGTCTCTGCTTGTCCAGATGAAGCCCCCGTGGTCCAGGTGGGCTAGAAGCATCCGTGCCATGAGGGGTGCTGCTGGCTCTGACCCTCTGGCATGGCAAGCTTGGGGCTGGACCTGCCCATCCCAGTGGAGGATTTAATAGGGCTAAATTATCCAAGTAGCTCTTGCAGAGAGAGAAGGAGCTTGATCGCAGCTTAGCAAGAGGGATGTCCACCTGGCTGTCATGCCAGGGAGCAGGAGCAGACCCCGGGCAGAGGTGTGAGCAGGCATGGCACCGAGCAGCCGCTGTTGGGTGCCAGTCTCCTTCCCATGCTCCCGGGGAGCTGCCTGTGCTGCGTGGGCCAGCTCTTACCCGTCTGGTCGGTGCACGAAGCTGCTCTGCGGCTGAGTCATCCTGCAGCTTCTGGCTCCCTCCTGAGACACCCCCGGCTGGACCAGCCTCCCCAGACCCTCGCTGGTGCTTCAGGCGATCGTTGCTGCAAGCCGAGGTGGGAAGGGAAGCTTTATTTCTTCAATTCATAAAGGTTTCATCTAGGCAGAGGGAGATGGGCAGAGCCTAGCCCACGTTCTTTGCACAGAACCGTGCAAGGGTATCTTGTAGCAGCTGCTGACTTCAATATGAAGCAGCAGTGCATCTTACTAAGGATGGAAATGGGTACAGTCTGCTCCCTTCTATATAAACACCAGGACTCCCATTCCCTTGGAGAAGAGATTAATGCACCGAAATACAAGGTCTGCCTTATATCCCGTGCCTTCTTCACCAGCAGTTCCCATCTTTCCCCGTTATGCCCAATACAGCCAAGATAAAACGTAAAGCCTAGCTCTTCATGCATCTACCAAATTAGGCTAAACCTTCCTGGAAAATATGTTTCAACTCAAGTTAAAAACAAGAGCTGTGGGCGCTCTTCATTGCTTGCTGGTGTCACGTGGGGTTTCAGTGTGTGACGATGACAGCTTCAACTGTGAAGATGGATTGTAGTACCAGATGGTAGCCAAAAATTGCTAGATTTCTTTGCAGTGTCAAGTCAAACTGGCACAGCCCACCCTGGTGGAGAAGGCAAGCCTGCTGCCTTAAAGAGGCAATGCCTTCTCAATTTTGGTGGAAGAGCCTCTCTAGAAGGCTCAAGCAGGGTTAGTTGCTTCAATGCACCAGAGGTTCATCATCCAGGATGTCATGGGCAAGGGCTAAACCAAAAATGCATCATTGCATCTCGATCAATGATCACTGATCAATCAAAGATGCATCGTTGATCTGTGGAGCTCTCAATGTGCCTGTGAGCTGAGAAGCAGCAAATGGCTGCAGCTGGTCAGCATCCATCTCCCCAAACAGCCGTAAGCACGGGGTTCAGAGCAGAGTGTTCACCGTGGGACACAGCCTACTGCACCAGCCACCTCCTGGCTGTGTGCGGACGGGGAGCCTCTTCCCATGGACTGCTAGACTCTCGTGAAGTCAGTAATACAGCAAAATATATGTTCAGCTGTGCTTCCATAATGTGCTCCTGCCCCCTTCCTCCTCCAAAAGAATTTGCTGTCTCACCCCAAGCAACAATCTAGGTCTTCAGCACTTCCTACAAGCCTTGCATCAGCCGTCCCCACCAGCAGTGGCTCCCCGAGCCTCTCTGATGCTTGTAGAAGTTGCATCCTTGGTGGTGGCATTTGCAGTGGTGAGTTGAGCAGGGCTGTCTGCCGTGGTGCTGGCTGGGGTCTCCCTGTCCCCCCGGAGAGCCTCTGTCCCTGGAGGCTCAGCTCCATCCCTGGCTTGAACCCTGCTGCAAGCCTGCGGGAGATGTTTACCCTGTTCCTCCACGATGAAATAGTCATTTGGGTCTTTGGTGGTATTTGCTCATGACTTTTTCTGTGCTGGCAGTGGATAGCCCGTGCTCCAGGTGGGTCAGTGAAATGGTTGGTGGTAAGGCTTTGCTCTTCTTAAGCAGCCAGTTGCTAGAGCACCTGAAGCAGGGGACCTCACGGGGACGGACCTTTCCGATGGGAGTCAGCCAAAGTGGTATGGGGATGTGGAAGATAAAAACCCACCGGAAGGGGGATTTTCTCTACGTCACTGCACATGCTCATCTTTGATGTGAAAAGCTGAATTGCTGCACGTAACATCAAGTAGGAGCAAATGAGGGAAGACAGAAATCAGCAGGTTACTGATCTACCAGAGCCTGGAGGTCTCTTCCCACATGAGCAGTTTGTGGTGAGGTTATTGGGTTGGCCATGTAGCAGATAAAGCCAAGCTCTCTAGGAGTGCCTGCACTGGAGGAACTTCACGTCTCAGTGTTATAAGGAGCCTCCTTGAGGGCTACAAGGGGAGAAGGAGCTTCAAGAGGGCAGTGGCACCTCCTCCTCCTCCTCCTCAGTGAGTGGTGGGGCCACTTCTGGACCCAGGGGGTTAGCAGGTCATAGTATTTAAAAACCTGTATTTGTTTAGTCTTGAGGATATATATATATATATATTATTTTTTTAATGATAAAAATCATTGGGTTGACAACAGCACCATTTTCATGCTAGGCTTGAACAGGCTGCCAGGACTGTCTGTGTTCTGCCATGAGCACAGCGAGCGGCTGTCCCTGCTGCAACAGGGCAGGAGAATACAGCAGTGATCTGGGGTTTTTAGTTAGTAAGGTAACAAGGAAAATAAAAATAGGTTATGAATGCCAATAACAAGTGACTAGCTCATTTTTGAGTTAATAAGCTGCTCCTTAAGGCTGACATTTCTTAAAACCCTTACTCTGCTGTTTAGCCAAACTAGATCAACTCAATGTTTGAGGGACATTTTTGGCTTTTTCATATGTTTTATGGTCTTTTAGTGAATCCTTCTCCTTGGCTATGGCAGTGCTGTGGAGGGTGGAGGTCTGTGCGCTGGTGGATCTGGGGAGATATGAATCAGCTTCTCTTTGGATGAAGACGGCACGGCTTCGGGGAGACCCGTGGGATGTTTTTATTCCCCCTGCTATTGTATAGCTCATTTATTATTGGCCGTCCCATATGTTTTTGGACAGTGAATGATTCTCGTGGTATTTAAAAGATACCGCTGGGAATAGCGCTGTCAGCACTCCAAGAACAACGAGGAAAGCCAAAAATAACTGTTTACTTTCAGTAATGACAGCACATGGGTCTCCCCTGGGGTGGGTTTTGTGCTCAGACCCTGGAGCAAACCCCTGGGCGCCTGAAGGCCGGCACATCAAAGGGATGCTGGGTCGGCTGAGGGTAGACATCTCACCGGGACAGGCTTGGCTTCACCCCACAGCCTGGAGGCCATCGCTTTGTATCTCAGATGGTTCAGATGTTTGGTTTGCTCCTCATCCTCCCTCTGCCTTGTTCTCATTCCCACCCTGGAAGAGATGTTGTCTTCTCCGGTGGGAGTCCTGCTGACTGACAGACCTCCCTGGCCGAGCATGAGATGGGAGCCAGCAGGACGATGGTGGCCCAGGTCCACCCCATGAGCGTGTCCCTGGGAGGTGGCAAGGTGGGCTCCTGAATGCATTTTCTCCTGTGTCTGCAAGGTTGGATTAACCCCAGTTGTCGTCTTCTGCAGTTCCTGAGCTACCTGGGTGCCTGCGACCGGCTGCTGAAGCAGGGCTACGAGGAAGGGCAGGTAGAGGAGGCCATGGAAATGTTCCAGTACTCGGAGAAAAAGGTCAGAGCGGGGCAGCAGAGCCCAGCCCTTTGTGCTGTGTCCTCCGGGCTTGCTTTTCCAGCGGACTGCACGCTCCCCTCCGCCTCCGCCGTCCCCCACGCAGCCTCCCGGCAAGCAGCAGACCCCCAGGGCAGTGTCACCGTAAGGACCCCCCCCCGGGAAGGACACCTGCTCCATTGCTCTTCCCCATCCATCCTCTCACCCCGCTCTGCAAACACGATGCTCGCTCAGCCCCTGCGTGGGGAATCCCTCACCCTGAGCCCACTGGCACCCGTGCTCGCTACTTCCCTCCCGGCTCTCCCCCTTTGCATTCGCCCTCCAGGGAGAAGAACCATGGTGGCATGCTGGGTGTTGGTCTCCACCATCAATCTCCTTCCGGGGGTAATGAAGAGCCTGGGGGGGGTTAGAACCGCTTAAAGTTTGGGCTGGCGGTGTTTGACGTGATGCCGACGGCACGTAGGGTTGCCGGCTCACCGCTCGTTAGAGCTGTGGCAGCGGGAGGGCGCCCGGGTCTCGGTATCAGGCAGGGGGTTATTTATTGAGGACGCGGCTCCAGGAGATGTTGTGGTGCTGGGGCCCAGCCTGAGCGAGGGGGGAAGCAGGACAAATTAATTCCAGCTTGCACTCACTGCCTTTTCCAGGTCTCTTTATAACGCAGGCAAACACTTGCATGGAATTCATATTAAACTTTATAAGGAATAAGTGAAGCTAGAGGCTGACTTTATTAAATAGTTCTTATTTTAAAAGTTGATGTAGAGGCACACTTTTAAATGCTAGCAGTGGTATGTGTGCCCTCGCTCTGCTGTCGGAGTGCCCTTCAGCGGTAATACAACCCGGCCAGGTTGTCTGGCTGCAGCCTCGTCACCCAATGCTGTTTCTGCTGCAATTCTACGATAAATCCATCCTTAAAACCCCGTGATAACATCACTCCTTTCTCTTTCTTCTTCCTCCAGGCAGCTGAATTTTTGCGTTTGCTAGCTCAGTTTAACGATATGGGTTTCCAGCAAAATGAAATCAAAGAAGTTCTTTTGCTTTGTGGGAATCAGAGGGAGAAGGCACTGGAAGAGCTCGTGATGAAAACCCAGTGACCAGCATCCTGGACCCCAGTCACAGCTTCCCCTCTCCAAACCAGACCACCAAAGGACTCGGGTGGGTCGGCAAGCACTTACCCTTCTGCTGCTCCATCCCCACCCCGCGCAGCACGGCTCACCAGGCATAAACCTTCAAAGCACCGGCTTGGTTTCTCGTCTCATTTTATGGACACCCATCGTGAGCATGTTTGTCACTGTACTAAGGCAAAGGCTTTATAGCACGAGTGTTTCTCTCTTCACCCACGCATCTCCACCCTTGATCATCTTAGCTGTTTAGATTAGATGCAATAAGATCCAAACCGCCTTCGGCTTAGATTTTGCAAAACCCAAATCACAGTTTTCTCCCTCCACCTGGGGTGATGGGTGTCATGTTTTCAACTACAATCAAATATGGATTCTTAAAAGATGATATAAATCAACAGAAGAGATTGTTTTCGTAAAAACTGAAGGCTTCTGCAGAAACATTTGTTGGTCCTTGCTTGGGAAGAGTCTCAGCTGACTTAGTCATGGTTGAATATTGTAATTGAAATCCAGTCTGATCACATTAGCTTCTCCTTTTAAACGAGAAACTTGAGAAAAATACACAATTCAGTGAGGGTGAGGAAAGAAAACAGGCTGCCCTTGCTCTAGAAATACATGAAGTTTATCCAGTGCAATGAAAAATGGCTTATGCAAGGGTTTGTGCTCGGGTAATTTCATGAAATCAGAACAGAGAGACAGGGAACAGATTGGCTGCCCTTGTGCTCTGCCCAAATCAGGAAAATTCAGGGGATGCTTCCCTAAACTGTGGAGACAGTGGCTCCAAATGAAGTTAAGCACGAGCGTCAGGATCGGGAAAATCTAGATGCCCAGGGGAATTTTTGTATGTAACTAAAGGACGGAGAACAGGAGATACAGATTACCTTACAGGATGTGTCTCTTGGCTTGGCAGTGGAACAGTGGACAGTGTTTTCACATAAGAGTGTATTGTTTTCCTGTGAATTAGATACAGATGCAATTTCTTTGAGTAAAGATGGTTGGAGGGGTTCTTCTGAAATGTATTTGTGTCTTTTCCTGTGAAAATGCCAACTGGCACAACCTAGCAGAGAAAATCCTTAATCAGTTGCATTACTACCATTTTTCCGTTGTATCCTTCCAAACGGTCTCCCAGCCCAACGTACTGCCATCGAGTTAAAACACCATGTCCCTTCTCCCTGTATCTCTAGGTGGGTGCCAAACACCATGAGGAGGGTACAGCCCTCCATGGCTGCCTTCATCCTTGCCTAGATGCAACAAGGAAACTTGGCATCCAGGTTTTGGGGGATTTGACCCATCCATACCCAAGGATGCTTTATACCTGCTCTTCTTTAATGGCACCTAGTACGGCCAAGGGAGATATTCGTGGGGAGCTCACAGGCTCTTCTTGGAGCTCCCAGCCCTGTTTTTCCTCCAGCTTTCCCTTGGTTATACAAGCTTTTATTTTTGATACGGCCCTTATAAGGCAAGTCCATTCTACAGACAGCTTGTCGTTACATTCATCCTTGCCAAGATGATGTCACCTTAAAAAAGAAACTTGCAAAAGGTTAAACTGTGATTAGATAGATCGCTTCGCCTCGAACTGTAATCTTTGGCGGAGTAAACACCGTGAAGATTGAAAGGGCAAGATAACGGTGCCGTGCTGGTGCCAGTAATGTGTAACACTGAGGGCTAAATTCTGGTGGAGCGAAGCACACTTGCAGTGTCGTGCCCACTCACCGTGCAAAGGCTGAGCAGCCTCTCGCTCTCGTTAGAGATTTACTTGGTCCGGGCTTATCATTTTTTCCCCCTGCTTGCAGAGGTAAGAACTGTATCTTTTTTCCTCCCTGTGCACCTAAAATTATCTTGTGTTACTTTCTGTATCGTGGTCCAGATTCATGGATGCAACAAACTTCTCCTCTCTTGGGAGCATCCATGCCATACTCAAACAGTGCCTGCCAAGACCTGCTCTTTCCCCCCGGTGCTACACTTAAAAATCTTAAAACCTTCTGCATTTTGTTGGCAAATATCTTTGTAAAGTCCTGAACTGTCAAACAAACAGCGTGTGAAGGTGAGGAGAGAGGTTGTATCGCTTGGTGGTGTCGGAGCTGGAGGGAAGGGGAGAGCCTGCCAAGTTCAGCTGTCCCGGGTTAGCCACAGGAGCCTGTCATAAATATTTTAGTAACAGAATTATTTTAACTTTATTTTAATGGAGGGTTTAAGCTGTTTGTTCAACTTAAAATGGTTTTAAAGCAATGTGCTTCCATGTGCTGCTTTCAGTTAGGAGAAGATGGTGTGAAATGTTAATTGGCTTCGTCTAGGAAGGGAACAAGGATTTGACTTGATGGGCTTTCTGCTAATGGTCTGCCTGAGGATAGTAACGCTGCTCCAGTGTCCCCTGCCTCCCCCAGGCCACCATCAGACCGGCACCTCCACCAGCTGCGGTCCCCATCGTGGGGGTGACAGCGGGGTGGTGGCCTGGCCTGGTGGCAGAGGGCACGTGGGGACAAGGCTCATCAAGAGGGTTTCAAACTGGATACGGATGCGAGCTGGGGTTTTCTTGTTTGTTTTTGTTTGTAGTTGTGTTGTGTGGGGTTTTTTTCTCAAATGTGGTAACTGTTTTGAAAACGCTGAGAACTTGGCGAGGGTCAGTAGCGGAGGTATTTGAGGCATCCCAGCTGGTATTCCCTTCCGCTCTGTCTCGGCCAGGATGGCACAGGCAGCCCGAAGCCTGCACCATGGACAGGAACCAGCTGAGCCATGGTCTGGGTTTGCTGCTGTCCTGGTCCCCACAGGTCTCCCAGCAGCGCGGTCGCGAAGGGGAGCTCTGCATTCTCCAACCATCCCCAGAGCTGGTGCTGAGGGCTATCAGCCTTAAATACCGGGCGGTGGTATCTCATGAGAACAGCTCATCTTGTTATGCAGCTCTGCTAATGGAGAAGAACTCTGCAAGCCTGACATTGCCATGCAATGGTGGTGCTTTCTCCCTTCCTTCCCTTTTTGCACCCTCTGTATTTCCAATGTTTGCCATGTCCTAAAAAGACCCCGTCTTGGCTCAGATGAGCCTCTGATGAGTGCCAGCACTTGCCACCCTGTTGGGTCTGTGCTGGGGCTTGGCAGACAAGCCTGGAGGAGACAATAGCTAGCTAAAGCATTTGGGGGGTGACAGATGGTTCCCAGGTCCCAGAAACCCCTCGGTGCATTAAGCAACCGGTGCTCAGGAGATGCTTTCCTTCACCCCCCCACCTTCCCTCCTCCCAGGACCCCGCTGTGGCCAGCAGCAGCCATGAAGATCTCTCCGGGGAGTGCAGGGCTGTGTGGGAACCGCGCTCCCACGTACAGCTCTGAAACGAAGCCGCAGCTGAAAAAGCATTCAGCGGGTAGGAGCAAGCCTTGACGTGGATCCCTGTTAGGAGGTATTTTCCTTCAGAAGTGGGGGAAAATAAAAAAACCAAACCCAAGAGTAATGAAAACCACAGGGTTTTTTATAGCTTTCCTTTTAATTCCAGGATATAATGAATGATTTCCCATCGGAGCAGAGAGGAGGTGGGATGCTGCACACCTTCAGAGTGTGGTCAAAATAAATATAACCTGTGTTTGCATCTCTTTGGTACCTGTCCCCTGAGGAAGCCACGAAGCCCTGTGTGCAGTTGGCTCGTGAGCCCACGTCTGGTAGGACTTTGCGCACAGCCTGTGCAGTGCAGGCAGAGGCAGGCAGCAGCTGCCTGCAGCCCCTTTCCATCTGGCAGGGTCTAGTGTCACCTCCAAGGTCCAATGTGACGCGTTCCTGGAACTGGGCAAGGCTCTGCGGAGAAGGAGAGGAGCCCGGGGGACTGGCGGGTGCAGAGCTGAGGCCACGTGCAAGGAGAGCATCCCAACATGGGACAGGGGCCACCTACGTTGCAACATCGTGGTCACGCCTCGGCAGCCGCAAGAGGAAGGTCTGCAGGGAGCCGCTGCGTGGGAAACCTGCCCGCTCCTTCTTGAGCCTCCAGGTCTCCTCTTCCACGGAGTAGAGGAGGGTCAGCATCTTGTTGACAGTGTAGACGGTGTCACCCCTGATGACAGCGGTGAAGAGGGCTCCTTTGCTGTTCAGGAACTGCCCGGGCAGGGCGGTCCACTGCCGCGACGTCAGGTTGAAGCAGTCGATGACGCAACGCAGGAAGTCATCTGAGGGGCCGTTGCGCATGACGTAGAGGTTGTCGCGGTGGGCCACCATGCAGTGCCCATAGCTCTGGTGCCGCTTGAGCTCGGTGACGGGAAGCCACGCGTCTTGCTGGGTGTCGTACTCATAGATGACGGTGGTGTCCAGTGGCTTCCACAAGCAAACAAAGATCTGCCCCATGGCTTGGGCGCAGGGTGCCGCCGTGCTCGGCTGTGGCAGGTCTGAGACAAACGTCCAGGTGCTGGAAGCCACATCGTATCTCTCCACAGACTTCAGTGAGATCTTCTCATACTCCCCGCCGATGGCGTAGAGGTAGCCCTCGTGGCCCACCAGCCTGACGTCGTAGCGCAGCTGATGAGGGCTGGGGAACTCGCTCCAGGCATTGGCGTCGGCGTCGTAGCAGAAGCTGCTCTCCACCACCTGCTTGCTGGCCCCGTAGACGCCGCCCACGATGTAGATCTTATTATCCATGGTTGCCATGCCGGCTAGGAACGTGCTGGCGCTCAGCGGCAGGCAGGAGAGGGTCCTCCATGTGTTGGTCTCCTCATCCAGGTAGCAGATGGTCCTGGAGAGGTCCTCCAAGAACTCGAAGGTTGGGGTGTGGGCTCCCACTGCCACAAAGGTGCTGGGTAGGAGGGCTTCCACATAGGCCAGCAGGTCAGTGGAGAGGCAGTCCAGGTAGTCCTCCAGCTCGGTGTAGCTGTCCCTAATGTAGAGCGCAGCGCAGTGGAAAAGGTCCAGGAGACCGAATATGGCAGCGGCTTGATATAGCAGGATGCAGTTGTCAGAGTTGATGGAGTGGATCAAGTACTTGGCCAAGGGCTTCACCTGCAGGAAGGCGGCACACTCAACCGCCTGGAAGGTCTCTTCACTGCTGAGGATGGGCCTCTCACCCGCCAGCACCCGCAGCATGGCGAGGAACCCGGCCGCGCTCAGCTCCCCCAGCCCGATCTCCTCCTGCGTGCTCTCCCTCATGCCTGAGCGGAAGAGGGCACGGAAGTACTCGCTGCTCTCCACCAGCAAGGTCTTCTCCACCCAAAACGACTGCTCCTCCACCCGGATACGCACCCGCTCCAGGGGGCCTGTCGGGGAGCCTTCCTCCTCCGGGGTCATCCTCACCCGGGGTCTCAGTGGCTCTCGGGGGGGGTGTGGGGCAGCACCCGATGCTCCTCTGTGCTGCGTCCTGGCGCAGCCCCGTCCTGCCTCCACCACCCTTTGATGCCTTTGCTGCGCTGCCCGGCGGCCGCCACGCCGCTGCCTTGTAATATAAATACCTTCAGCTAAAGATAGCTGAGCTCGTGACCAGGGCCTTTCAAAGGCATCTGCCGAGCTCAGCTGCCCACCCAAAACACAGGCAGGGCTCCGGCGTCACCAGCCGGCGCGGGTCACAGCGGAGATGCCTGGCTCTGTCACAGCTCTCCCATGGAGGATGCTGTGCCGTGCCGGGGGAGATGGGTTTTGCTCGCCCCACTCTTGGGCATCCTCCTTGTGATGCCCTAAAGGGACGGTCCCTACCCGGGGGAGGGCAACACGTTTGCATGGCTGGGAAGAGCATGTTGCTGCACTATTTTTTTTTTTTCCCTTAAAAAGTGGGGTTTACAGCCACAGGGAGGTAACCGATGCCAGCAAATCTCGGTGCTGTCCAAATCTCGGCCGTGGGAAAGGGGCTTTTCTGCCCCCTGAACATGGCCATGGGCAGGGAGAGACCTTTATGGGGCCGTTCCCTTTGCGACCCTCCCCAGGGAGGAGGCATTGAGCAACCCGGGCAACATCCATCCCACATGCAAGGAGCCATAAACCAGCCTGTGCTTCATCTGGGGATCCCATGGTGAGGAAAATGAACTGCAGCAACCCCTTCTTGCCAAAAAAGTCCCCTCCAGCCACAAGGCTCGCCCCGCTCCCCGTTAACACCCAGCTCCAGGCAGAGACAACCCCCCTGTGACTCATGTAGAGGTTGACGGTGAAGAAAAGTGTTATTAGTGGCACATTGCTCGTTTGTGTACTATTCACGGCTTCTTCTGGCTAGAAATCCCATTACACCTCTGCCACGGGGTGCCAAGGAGGGCCAGCAACAGCACTCACCCGGGCGGCTGCACCCTGAGTCTCCCCATTGCCACCTGCAGCTGGTGTTTATTTTTGATGCGTAATTTAACCCAAGCAGCCCACCCTGTTGAAGGTATATTTTTTCCTCCCTCCTTAGCCCCTCATCCCAGCAGCCGGGAACTGCTGGGGCACCATGTGACAGCAAAGCCATTGTCCCAGGATCATGGCCCCAGCAGGTTCCCCTCCCCAAAATCTCAGTTTAGGGGAGAATGTGAGAGCTTTGCACTTGTGTTACTGTCACTGATGCTTATGTGTACCCAGCTTAAAATACCACATGTAGCTCCGATTGCTTTTAAGCATCCTTGACCTGTGTCCAAAGGGGGTCTGGGGTTCCCCCAGGGGCTCTGCTTCTCACAGGGGCATGACCCCCACCCTCCCCACCGTCCCCATCGTCCCCATCCTCCCCATCCCTGGGGCTTGCAGGGACTTCCACACTCCCAGACTATTTTGGGAGGGTTTAAAAATATCCTGCCTGCATTAACGGGCAATAATCCCAATGGCACAGCAGCCCTGCATGGCCACGGAGCAGCCTTCACCCCCCAGCCCTGGGTATGGCCCCCCATAGAAACCCCTCGGGGCCAGCCTAGGGGCCGTATCCTGCGGTCCCGGGTGCTGAGCCCCATCCCAAATGGCTGCGATTGCCATGACAACGCTGACTTCAGCCTCCGCCACCTACTCGGGCTCGGAGCCTGCTGGGTGCCGGCTGATGGCTTGGTGCGGGCAGCGGTGAGTACTCCCTGTGCTCCCCTTTTCCCCTCAGGATCGTGTCTTTTGGGTGGAAAAAGGGGGAGTTTTTGTCCCCCTGCAAAGCCTCTGCCAGCAGCAGAAGGAGCCGGGCAAGCGGCGGGCTGTACAGGCAGCATCGCTCCCGAGTGCCGCTCCTGCCTGCAGGAGGTGTAATGAGTGCACTGGCCTCAGCCAGGGGAGCGGGACCAGGCTTTTGCTTGCTGTGAGGACACAGCGAGGTGCTGGGGGCTCGGCGATGTGCCAGGGACATGGCGAGGCGACCGCTGAGCGGAAGCATGGTGGGTTTTGGGCTGGGGGTCCCTGCCCAAAGCCCCGGGAGCTGGGGGGGCAGTGTGTGCCCTGCCGGGGAGACCATCCTCGGGGCGGCCGAAGCAGCATGTCCAGCCCGGCGCCGGCGCGGCAGCTTTCCTTACAAGGAGTTTGGCTGGGGCCTGAGCGGCAGGAGCCGTGCTCGCCTCCGCCTGCCTCATTCATCGGCAGCCCCAGCGGCGCAGGGGCCGCCGCTCCCCCAGCCCTGGCCCCGGCCTCGGCGCCCGCACACCCCAGCGAGCCCCTCGTCTCCTCCAGCAGCGGGTTTTAAGGTGGGAGGTTGCATTTCTTTTCTCTTTCTGGGGTGCAAAGGGTGGGCAGAAGGCTGGGGGGGGGGGGGTGTCACTGTCTTTGCTTGGGTGGGGTGCTGGCTGCCAGCATGGGATAGTGACGCCGGCCACCCTGGCTCCAGGATGCGGATGGAGGAGAGCGGATCACCCTCCCCGGTGCCGCTGAGCCCCCCCTTCCCCCCAGGCTGGGGCACCCCAGGAGCCAGGCAGCGAGAAGGTCCCCATCCAGTACAGCACCGGGTGCCCCACATCCCCCCTGCTCTCTCCTGCAGGACGGAGGATGTCCTCGATGTTCGGCAAACCCCGAGCCGGTGGCGAGCGGCCACCCCAGAGCCCCCTCGCCGAGTGCAATGTGGCCATCCTGGGGTGCCGAGGGGCTGGCAAGTCAGGTGAGATGGGTGCCCCACCGCCATGAGGATGGCCGGGCATCAGGGGGGTGCTGGTGCCGTGGGGGGACACCCGCCTCACCCACCTCTTTCACCTCCTGCAGCCCTGACCGTGAAGTTTCTAACCAAGAGGTTCATAAGCGAATATGATCCGAACTTGGGTAAGACGCTTTCTCTGCGAGTGTTTCCCCTCGGTCGTCCCCCATGAGCTCCCACGGAGCATCCTTCCCATCTCCTGCGTTTCCCACGAATATGGCATTTAAGGGGAAAAAAAAAAAAAGACCCAACACCCCAAATTACATGAAAAACAACGGAAGGGCTGGATTTGACCCAAACACGACTGTAAAAACAGAGGTGAAAGCAGTGCTCTCTCCGCGGGCATGTCCCATGGGAGAATGTTGGCTCCTCGCATCAGCCCAAAGAAACTGAAAGCCGAATTACTGGGGGTCTTCGGGGAGCATCTCATGCCTCCTGCTCGCTCCTGGGGGTGCCGGGCAGGGGAAGGGCTGGGGGAGATAGCGGGGGCGGCAGAGCGGGTGGCCCTGGGGGCTGTGCTTTGCAGCAGTGGTTCTGGGCATTTTTTTCCACTCGTTTTGAGTAATTAATAACTATTTTCCTAGGCCTGGCTCCAGGGCGCAGGGAAGAACCGTAAATGATTTATTGGGGACATTAGGGAGATACGGACTTTGTCCAGGAACCAACTCCAGCCCCTAATAACTCAGCGACTCATAGGAAAGAAGGATAAATCCTTTCCTCCTCAGATCTTTTTTGGGAATGTGGTTTCATCTTCCCACGTCAAAACCTTTCCGAAACACATCCATTAGGACCCAGGCGGGAGAAGGCATCTTTCTCCCAGGGGAACGGCTTAGCAGCTCTCCCTGCCTGCCCTCCTTCCAAAAGAAAGGGGTACTCCTTTTGCCTGATTTATTGGGAAACAGCCCCGCTGTCACGACCCCAGCTTGCTTTATCTCACCAGGTCGTGGCATTTAGATAAGGGCCGAGCCCCAGGCGCAGTGATGGCCATGCTGGGCTCCTTCCCCTCCCTCCTTCTCCCGTGGGAGCCCACGCTTGCAGCATGTAGGGGGAAATAATTGCTCCCAGCCGAGCCTGCCCAGCGGCATCATCACCAGCCCCCCAAAATAACATTGTCTCAGGAAGGAGCGAGGTGGGAGGCGTCAGTGGAGGGTGCGCCTCAACAAGGGCTGAGGTTGCTCCACGGTGTCCCAAGCATCCAGGGTTTTTCTTGGCTTTGGAGAAGATGGGACACCCCAGCCCATCCTCACAACCGCCCTTCTCCTTGCAGAGGACACCTACACCTCGGAGGAGCTGGTGGACCAGCAGCCCGTGCTGCTGAAGGTGATGGACACCGCCGACCAGGTGAGGCACCAGGGCACCGCTGGTGCCAAACGCCCAGCTGGACCGCGGCTGGACCACAGCTCAGCTGCTCCTCTCACCCCCAGGATGGCCCCGGGAACTGCGAGCGCTACCTGTGCTGGGCCAGCGCCTTCCTCGTTGTCTACAGCATCAATGATAGGAAGAGCTTTGAGGGCTGCCAGAGCTACCTGGAGGTCCTTGCCCTGCACGCGAGGGGCTGCCAACGCCGCTACCCCGTGCTCCTGCTGGGCAACAAGCTGGACATGGAGCAGTACAGGTATCGGGCGTGGGGCAAGGCTGTCTTTTCCTGGTGGGGGAGAGCTCACAGATCCCCCCCATCCCTCTGGCTGGGATGCAAAACCCAAATATGCATTTTTTTTGTGGTTATTTCCACCCCTGTCGGTATTTGCCACATCCTCCCACATCTCCGAGGTTCCTGCTCTCCTGCCTGGGGGATGATGTGTTTATTTTGAGCCCATTGGTATTTTCAGCAGGATGTTTTTTGGCTGCGTGGTGAGGCAGCGTCACCGTCCCCGGGCACGGCTTGAGCCCGCTCCAGCTCCTTGCTCCCTTCTGGATGTGCCCATTCCCCGGAGCTCTCACTCCATTCCCGCTGCCAGGACTGGTTGTCCCCGGTGTGTTTTTCTGGCCTTTTGTGCTGCTCTGGGGCTGTGCTGAGTGTTGGTCCCATGGGTCCTTGAGTCATGTGCGTTGCTGAATCCCCCCCATGCATTGCTGAACCTCCCCACGCTCCCAGCACGGATTCTGGCAGAAGGCTTCCCCCTCCCCACAGCGAGGACCTGCCCCATCTCCTCTCTGCTTCCCAGTGCGATGCCATCGCATCCAGCCCCCTGCGTCCCTGGCACACATCCCTACTAAGCCTTCCCAGCACGGGAAGTTGCATGATTCCCCAGGGACCTGCGCAACCCGTTACTTTGGGATTTCGGGAAAGGCAAAACCCTTTTGGAACCACGTCCCCTGCTTGTCCCAGGACAAGGGATGAGCGGGTGCTGCCCTCGTCCTCGCCAGGAAGCAGGCGCGGGGTGTGGGGTCCATTGCTCCCCGCCTGCACCCCTTGCTCCCCTTTTTGGGTGGTTGCAGCACCCTGAGGGATGCTGCACCCGTCCCCTCCGCTCTCGCCAGGCAAGTGCCCGCAGCCGAAGGGATGTCGCTGGCAAGCAGGTTCGGGTGTCTCTTCTACGAAGTGTCGGCGTGCCAGGACTTTGTGGGGGTGCAGCACGTCTTCCATGAAGCCGTGCGGGAGGTGCGGCGCCAGGCGGAGCGGAGCCTGCCTGTCCGGCCGCTCTTCATCACCGAGGAACGTCCCTGCCCGCCGGTGGCCATGCCGGTCGCCCTGCCCACCCGCCACGGCTTGGCCAGCTGCACCTTCAACACCCTCTCCACCGTCAACTACAAGGAGATCCCCTCGGTGGCCCAGGCCAAGCTGGTCACTGTCAAGTCTTCACGGGCTCAGAGCAAGAGGAAAGCTCCCACACTCACCTTGCTGAAAGGCTTCAAGATATTTTAGGACGCATCCCTGCGGGCTGTGGAAGGGGCAGTGAGAGACCCCCCGGCTCCGCAAGGGATGAAACCATTCACGACAGACTCACGGGCATGGCAGCAGCCGCTGGCAGACGGTGGCCCCGGTCTCCATGCCGGGGCGAAGCCTGTGATGGCAATTTGGTGAGCAGACAGGGTGCCGAGAGTCCAAGATCGGCTGTGGCATCATTCTGCCTGCCCCCGCCCCGGCTCTCATCCCCCATGGCCAAGCCCTGCTTCGGTGTTTGCCCCATCCTGTGGCCGGCAGCGGGGGCCAGCCCGGCTTTCCGTGCTCATCCAGGCAGCTCCCAGAGCAGCTGGAACCGTGGGCACCACCTGGAGGGTGAGGGCTGTTCCCAGGGCCCCCCAGCTGGCTTGGGCGCCTGGCACACAGCGATGGGTGGCTGGGAAGGGGGAATTAATCGTTAATCAGGCACGGAGGCACCCATCTCATTTGTCTCATGGCTCCCCTGTCCGAGCAATAAGTAGGAGGAATTTTTATTTTTTTTTAATCCAAAGGAGAAAGGTGCAGATATTTTTTCAGCTGACTAAAGGCCTCAGGTGTCCTGAAAGTGATTCCCACGCATCGAAATAAGTCATACCAAAATAGCTGGTTTTTTAATCAACTTTTTACACTATAGTGTTCCTTTTCAAAGGCTTTGCAAGGAGATGCTTCACTGACAGGGACACGCTCTGAGAAGCCTTTGTTTAAAAGACTGACGTATTTCCAAAAATGTCTTAAATTATTTCATGGCTTCTACATGTGCCCGGTGAAGAGCGTGAAGTGAATCCTAAAGGAGAGCAGGCTCTACCCGTGCCCAAGCCTGGGCCAATGGCTGTGCGTTCAATTTCATTTGCTGTATCAGGTTAAATGTTTTGCTTCTCCCTGGAGTTGCAGTTACTCTGCAGAGTAAAATATCCACGTGTATATTTGTACATATATACATATATATATATATATGACCTTACTGATGGAGAGAGAGATTCAATATGGGATTTTGATCAACCACTTTGGAAAATATTTTAATAAAGATGATTTCTGACAAGAACAAAAGCGCCTCCGCTTCACTGCAGCTGTTTTCCTGACGGGACGTGACAGCGCATTCCCTGGCTGACCACAGCAGAAGCCTCCCACCTCCCACCTCCCGCCCTGGCTTGGCTCCCACCCATTTGCGGCAGGGGGGGCAGGCAGCATCTGAGGGAGGGGGCAAAGCTGGTGCGTGAGAGGAGGCTGGAGGCGGCCAAGCGCAGCAGGTAAAGACCAGCCAGCCGGGAGCTGAAACGGAGGAGGCACAGGCTTGCCTCTAGTCCAGAGCCACTTCTGCTGGTGCAGTTCTGCTGCTTTCTCTCCCTTCTCTCTTCTGTTTCCCCAGGCTAAACTGCAATCTTAAATGTCCATCACTATGAATCAAGACATTCTGATATATTCCTTACGGCCTAAATGTTTTGACTTCAGCTGCTGTTACATGGCATCCTCAGACCTCTCTGTGTACAGAGACGTGACGGTTCCATCCTTCCACTGGACCACCACTTCTCCTGGTCTCTGATCCTGGGGCACCAGCTCCTGCTCTCCTGGTTCGGCCGGGCTGTATTCCTGCACAGGCATCAGGGCTTGCTTGGCTTCCAGCTCAGCCCGCTGCGTGGTTTCCACTTCTCTATACATGTGGATCTTCCTTTTCCTGCAGGGAAGGCATAAAAAGGAAATGCGGAGTGAAGCAGTGAGCCCAGCCCGCATCTGGGGGCAAGTATCTACTCCCGGTGACGGTTACATCCATCTCTTCACACCTTGGCCCTGGGAACACATTAGCTGCTTACAGGCAAACCCCACCAGCTGCACTGTGTCATGTAAGTGGTCTGAAGCGTTTGAGTACATACAGCCGCAGGGTTTACACTTGGCGAACACGGAGTGCAGCACATCACCCAAAGTGAGGCAGTAACACCGAGCAAGCCATCATTAAAATGAGTGTGTGGCAGACTTGTAACGTTAGCTCTTTTTCTCTCATTTTAAGGTGAAAGCTCTGATCCAGATATAAGTTTTCTTTCTGTAGAAAACAGCGAGTTGCTTCTCAGCTGCAGGGTTGCTGTGCAGCAGTGCAGCCCAGGGGAACATTGTGGGAACACAGGCGGGGAAAGGCTGGGGAGGCCTGCTCCAGAGCCCCTGTGTGCCCCTGGACTTAGGGGAGAGCACCTCACACCACACGTGTAATGTCACTTCCCTCCCAGCTGCCCTGTTGGGCTGGGCAGAGCTGTTGCAGATGCTTTACAGGATCCAGGGCCCGGAGAAGTGAAGTGGCTTGTTCCAAGTGACACACAAGGAGAGCAGGGAGTCAGGCAAGGTTTTAAAATGAAGCACGGTTCAAAGGGAGTTTGTCTTTGCTCTTCTCCCCATCACTCAGGGTTTGTCCTGCCCTGCATCTCAGCATGCTGCCCTGCCCTGCCAAACCCATGTCTGTCTGCCTGGGGGGGGTCTCAGCACACCACCACACACCAAAAGACCCCCAAATTTTCCTGTCTCACCTGTTTCGCACAATGTTAATGGCCAGAAGAAGAAGACCCAAAATCATGGCCATGAAGGAAAGCGCAAGAACGGAGTAATTCCACGTTGACGCTGGGGGAAAGCACAGAGAGACAGCATTAGCATGCACAGGGCAGTGTGACCCACAGAGCCCAGCCACATGTGGTCTGAGGATACCCAAGCTCAGAGTGCTGTGGCTTGGCTGCAGGATGAGGGCAGAAGTGCTGGTGTCCATCTCAGCACCCAGAGCAGAGCACCCACGTCACATTTTTGGGGATGACCTCAGGCAACTCTCCCTCCCTGGGCAGGAGACTTACACAACTGCTTTCTGCCGCTCACAGCCCCCCGCCTCGGGCTCTGTATCTCTCATGCTGACCACATCTGCCACGCATGGCTTTTCAACCTTTTCCGGGAGCTGTGCCTGAGGGTGGGAGCAAGGCTGAGAGCTGCAGCATCCCACCATGATCACTGCTAGAAGGGCCCCTCTGCTCCTAAGCCTTTCTCGCCACTGCCACACTCAGGCAGGTAGGTTTTGCCTTTGAACACCATCTGGGGTGTGCAGCACAGATGGCAGTGGATGTTCTGTCCTTCATTTTTGCAGCTTTGAACTTGATCCTCGGGGCGCTGACCTGTTTCTATCAATCTGCTCTCTCCACCACTGGTCATCCCAGACCTTTGCTCTCTTGGCAGGCTATGCGTGCAAAGAGGCCGAACCCCTCTTTGGGAGAAGACACTATCTCAGCAAAGCCTCATACCTGTCTTCACCCATGGCCTGCTTCTTCTGGAGGTGAGACTGAGGGTTTATGTATCTGGGGTAAATCACTTCCTTGGGTAATTCCCTTGGGCATGTCCATTAGGCAGGAGGGTTGACAGCCAAGGACTGTTTATCTCTTTCAACTCTCAACCCAGGAACGTCAATGGGACTTACGGTCTTCTCTGCGGAAGAACCAGAGCAGCTCCTCCAGCTCTTCTGGATCTATACCCAGCGTAACGGTCGCATTGCCTGCTGTGTGGTCATACACGTGTGTGCTGGCAAGGGCTGCAGGGAAGTACCTGTCTTGCTCTGCCTCAGCTGTGGAGGAAAAGAGCAGAAAAATGCAACAGTTACTGCAATACTTCAGGCTAGAAATGGACTTCCCCGTGGCTCCCAGGGTTGCCCAGCACGTCTCTCCAAGCAGGCAGAACGCAGCCGTGAGGGCACAGCCTTATCTCATGCACCGAGAAATGGAGAGCGTTTCTGGCTCACACTGCAGATCCCATTATGGTGGGGCACCCAGGGTTGGAAAGACCCCAGGATGCTGACTGTGCCTTTCTACATTCCCCAGCAGCGTGTGTGTGTGGCACATACCTGCTTTCTCCTTGCACACGCTCCTGTCTGCAACATCTTGCCATTGGGCCTTGAGGCCTCTCACTTTATCGAGAGCGACTCCTTTCCTGTTTGCCACCAGGTAGCCCTGGCTACTGCCCACTGGAGAGAGCAGCGAATTCAAGCAGTCCCAGCTTGTGTAGCCCAAGCTGCCACAGAGACTTGTCTGCACTCTGTTGGCTCCCACCACGGAGAGGCAGCTCTGTGTGCCGTGATTCATCAAAGAATCACCTTGCCAAGACCAGTCCTGGAAATCTGACTCTGGATTACAGTCCTCCAGCAATAAATTCCCATTCATCGGGCTGGCTTGTAAACACAACTTGACTTTAGCATTTTTCATCAGAAAAGCTTCAGTGTCTGCAAAGAAACCAGCACGTCAGTGTGGCCACCCCCTAAGCACAGGACATATACACACACAGAGTATATAGGGCAGATGGGAATGACACCCAATTCTGGAACGGGGAAATCAGCGTAGGGCAAAAGGCATTCAAGAGGCAAACTGTCTCCAGGCCAGCTTCTCTCTGCCAGGGCTGCTGGGCTCGTAGCTGAGCTTTCCCTAACCCATGCTTCTCAGCAAATGTAGCTCAAGCACATCCTTTTGGGTGGGTCCTGGGAAGCCCAGCTAGACTTGTCCTTGCAACCAGTGCTGAGCTTTGTTTGAAGCTCTATCTGTAGCTGTTCCCTGGAGAAGAGATGATGGTAGGCTCCTCTCCTAGACTTGAGCTCTGCTGGGCCCCTTGGTGTGCAGGCCGATGCCAGCCTACAGCGCCGCGCAGCCTGGCCCATGCTTAGCCCCCTCCTGCTGATTCTGGGAGGTGGGAGGCTGCTCTCCTGGGTTGTTCCTAGAGGCAGAGGAAGCTCAGACCCTTTGGTGAGCCTCATTGCTGCCTTCTGCTTTCCCTCTGGGGACAGACACCCTGATGTCCTGCTCCAGCTGGATGAACTAGGAACTGTCTCCAATATCTCCATTTCTGGGGAACCAGAAGGGGAAGGGTTTGGGGCTCGGGTCTTTCCAGTTTGGCTGTCTAACCTTTTAAGGTTCAGTGTCACCTGAAACATCCCTCTGCACAGTGGAGGTGCAGATAGTCCCAACAGACATTGGTATTGGGTTTAAAAAAATCAAATCTCTGTAAGTCAGGTGTCTTCCCTGGTGTCAAAGAGAATGCAACAGTGCTGTAAGCACAGGCTTAAGGAGCAACTTTCCACATGGTTGAGCCAGGCAGCTGCTGGTGTATACTGAGGAAAATGGGTCCATGTAGAGGAAGAAACCATATTTCCAGAAAGTTAAGGTCTTTAATGCATGCCTTTGCCATAATACTATCTGTACATGTTTGCCCTCAACCAGTGAGGCATTCATAATGTCATACAACAATGCTGGAAACTCTTGCACGTGTACATCCAGCTCCCACGACCCCACCCTGCAGACCATGTCTTCTTGTTGTAACCCCTGCTGAGCCTGGTGTGGGTGAGAGCCTGGGAAGAGACACAGCCTCAGCACATGTGACCTACTTCACCCACACCATTATCCTCCAAGCCAAGACTCTACCTTGCAGCAGGAAAAATGGGATTATCCAGAAGAACTTCATATTTGTATGTGCAGCTGCGATGGATCACGCCTTCACTGGTGTTTCTTCAGTGCACAGATGCCTGGGAAAGAGAGAGAGACAAGAGCTGAGGGATAACCTCGCAGCATCCTCTGCTAGCTCCCATTGTACAGTGCCACTGGTTTTATCAGTGGGAGCCCTGAAAGTTACACGAGTTATTACTCAGAGGGACTGGAGACAGCAGGCCAGCATGTTTCTCCTCTGGTATCTACAGTAGATGAAAGGAGACAAAAGCAGAGTGATGATCTTTTAAATTACTCTGTGCTCATGCTGATTCCCCTCCCTGCTCCAGCTCTGTGTTCAGAGAGGGGATCTGATGTACCCCCGCAGCTGTGGCACTGTTTTCTTCTGTGGACGTGAGTCTGAACTGCCAGGACAGGGTGCAGGCAGACAGTGATTCCAGGAGCCATTGACGTGATAGCAGAGTGGCTCTGGCACAGGGTCTGCTGCCTGGGGTTGGACCCCTTGCCTAGGTGACCCCGTGCAGATGCGAACTCGGCTGCTGAGAGCCAGCCCCTCCCCAGCTGTGGTCCCCTGTCACAATCCTTAGAGAATACATACTTTGTGGACAGTGACTACCTGCTGCCAATCCATGGATGGCAGAATAAGGGTGTGGAGATGAGGAGGTGAAGGGCTCAGCTCCAAGAGGAGGAAAAGCCGGCTTCTCATGGAGGCAAAGGTATCTCCCATCCCTCAGAGAAGCAGAAAGCTCTTCCTTGACCTTTAGTCCCTCATTTGTCAGTGGCATCAATCCAGCTTTTATGGCTGCTTGTCCAACTCAGTTCTTCAGCCTCCTTTGGAGGGACCTGACCTGAGCAGAGGGTTCCCGTCTGTCCACTGTGAGTCAGTTTGAGATGGTTAGGTTGGCTCTCCCCAGCCCACTGCTCACTGGCCTCATCTGAACTGTCACTCACAGGTGAATGACATTGCAAGACACACGCGTCCCTCAGACAGCTGGCCCCGCAAGCCATTAATTATTATATGAAGACTTAGACTTTTACAACTGTCTGATACTCTCAACTCTTACCTGCCCTTGTAGTGTGGCCTGGCACTGTCTGAAGCTGTTCCCTGGAAATTGCTCATGAGTACATTCCACCGTGCCAAGCGTGTCAACAACACCGCTGCTGACTCCTCAGGGAAGCATTTGTCCTTTCGGTTACAGACCTAGTGATTGCTACTATTCCCCCCCCCCCCCCCCTTCTCAATGTCTTCACAATTCAAAGTTCACATTTTATAGTCAACCAGGCATGCAGGCTTACTCCCTGCTGCCAGAAACCCACCTGTTAGCAATTCTTTGAGGACAGGACTCTCAAATACATGGTCCACTTTAACTCTGTATTTCAGAAGATATGGGTAAAGCTGCTCCCTGCAGTTAGGTATGCCAATTACCTTACCATCCAGGTAAGCTTTAGCTTATTCACATGGATCACTCCTCAGAAAGGAGGAAATAAAGTCTTGGTGCCAGTGAAATCAAGTTACAAGTCTGCTACACCCTAATAAGAAGTGCCATTTGAATGTGTTAAATCTTGCTGTGCAAGGTTTCTGTCTAATCATTTGCTTGAACAGGAATATTTGACATGCATGTTGCTGATTTTCTCCTAAGGTGTTTCATAACTTGTTGGCCACCTCCTGGTGTCCTCACTAAAGCTGCCATGCACAGCAGGGATGCTAGAAAGCTGCTAGAAGTACTTCACTACTTCATAAAGTAGTGACCGCCAAATCTCCTCCAGACGTGGGAGGCTGGATCTTCTCAGGTACAATACAGTAGCAGAATGGATATTTATCGTGCGTTAACAGGAAATTTAGGTAAAAGACTTTAAGGGAAACCCCTGTTATTTTAAAGTTCTTTTACATCTACATCAAACTGACCAAACTAGTTTGGAAGTTTCATTCATCAAAGCTACAAAACAAAGTGTTCTTGGGCCAGTTATCTACCCCAGCAGAGAGCCTGAGCAGGATCCAGAACACTGCCTGCATCACCAGCTTCCCCAGTAAGGAAACAGTGAGTCCCACAACTGGGCTGGACATACTCTGGGGAGTTTGGATCTTCCAGCCTGAAAGAGAGATTTTTAAAGTCATGTCCTCCAGCTTCCCCCACACAGCTGCTCTGCCCCACTGCCCACATCCCGGCATGGGCGAGCACTGCTCCACCAAACAAGCTGACAGAGCACGGGTGATGTCTTCTCCATTGCTCCCCTGCCTGCACATCTCAGCAGTCACTCTGGCTACTGTTGGATGGGGATGAGCCCTTAGATCTAGGCCTTAGACAACTCTAAGCTGTGGACTTTGGTCTCCCGGCCCTGTGAAGACACCCAACACCCTTCTGAGGTTGCTTCCCAGCTTGGATACAACACGGGAAGCTCAGATGAGAGAAAGCTTGTGCATTTTATGCTTGTATGGAAGGAAGTAGAAAGAACAAAGAGGCCAGCACCTCTCAAGGAAACATTTTACCTGTGTTATTTTGAGTTTATATTTACACCTGAACAATTTTGTAATTTCTTTCTTTTTTGCAAATGGGATTTTCACATCAAAAGCTGCAAAATTTATGTGCTGTGCGTACTTCAGGAACAAAGAGTCACTCGCCAATGCTGTCCCAAATCCTCCTGTTCAAAACCACGATGTGTGGACTTTGGTGGCATCCAATGAAATCTCAAGAAAATACAGAAAAATGGCAAGTGACAGCTTTTTGCTCTACATATTGATCCCAGCACTTACATGGTAAAATCATTCCTCATGATGTAAGCCCTTGGAGATCTGAGACCCATCACATGCACAAGGCAGAGCTGAAGGATTGGTGCTCTAAAGGTTGGAATAACCCAGCTAAGGGCCTGTCCCATGTGGGAACACGCACGTCCCCAGCTGCATGTGGACTCTTTCCAGCCAGGCCACAGCACACTGGGCTGGGACACCAGCATGTGCTTTGTATGTTGGTTTTTATCAGGTCGAATACTCGAGGCTGCTTACCAAGCCAGACGTTGCCCTCACTCTGAAAATGAGAAGTCTTGAGATACTTGTTATATTGATATAAGTAAAGATGGGGAAAAAAAGTCTTCTGGAAAGACCATCAAGTACAGCTTCTGTTAAGATGATAATGTTCCTCTGGACACTCTACTCACGACACAATATGTGGCAATGCACTTATAATGTCCCAGTCTTTGTAAAATAGTCTCCTCTTGTCATTCAGGCTCTCTCTGTGGTGGTTATCTTATCTTAACTGATTGTGTTAAAATATGTTAGTTGTTCCAAAGATGTTATAAAAGTGGGATGCCCTGTCTTTGGGATTCATAGAGGATATACAATGGCACACCACAGAGATACAAATGGAGGGGTTAGTTTATAAAGGTACATTAAAGACTGGGTTCAATTAAAGAACACAAGAAAAATGTTTAATATTGAGCATACCAAAGCAAGAAGGCACTCTGTACTATTTTTTAACCTTTGTAAAGTCAAAAGTTAAAGAGCAAATCTGAGTTATATCAAAAATTTTCCTTCAACTGCTTTCCAGGCTGTTTATATGCAGGAGTTATCCCAGCCTGCTTCTCACCTGCCATTCAGTGTCTCCTTAAATAAGTTATGCAGCCTTTGCTTAAAATTTCCAAAGATTCGAGCTTTCTAACTGAAATAAATAAATAAGCTTTTCTTTACAGATAGCTATAAATTAACCCACCAGCTACTGTACCAGGAAATGTCCGTTCATCTCCGCTAACTCACCAGAAACATGCAGTTCACAGCAGAGAAGAAGCTACATTTCTTCTTCAAGCCCTGCTGTCTGGAGCCGTCTCCTCTGAGCACCCGTCCACGCCTTACTACAGTGACAAGGTTGCCTCTCCCCCTACTCTGGGTATGCTACCAGCTGTGATTCATTCTGCTCCTGAGTCATGTGTGAAGGCCAGTCCAACAGGTGAGGTTCACTCCAGCCCCTGAAAAAAAAACACACCTCTTTAGTGGGTCCATTTACAGCATGAGGTGAATGACCTTTTCCCAAAGAATGAACTGTAGGAACTTCCAGCTTATTTGCTCAAGCTATTGGCATAATCAGTATTAAAAGAGCATGCCGCGTAGGATGACACTCAGTAATAAGTTACCCTGGGGTTAAAATAAACGATAGCGTTCACTCTGCCTGGCTCAGTCCTCATTGCATAAAGGAAGCATGTCCTGATAAAGCAGATACTAGCCCCCCGCCCTCCCTTTTTTTTTAGTGAATGGTCATTCTAAGGCTCTCAGAGCATCTTACAGAGCAACTGACTTCCCAGACAAAGCACAAAGCACACTTCAGAGATTTTGCCATGCCTGTTTCACAGGTACTGGTAACAGCTAAGTCAACAGACTGCTAAAGAGGCTTTGCAGTGCCCCGAGGCTGATGTGCTGTCTTTTTGTGCCAGTCACTTTTGGAAAGGAGGATTCCTCCTCCCTGAACTACCTGATCCATGGGTGGAGCTGCATACCACAAAGCAAGCTAGACACCTCTCAGTGGTGGGCTTGGAGCACACAGCTAGCACTGGTTAGCTTAAGCTTAATGGGAGATGGGCACAGTATCCTTATGTTCATCCTGTTCTCAGTGTTTTCCAGCTTGAAATAAAATGACTTTGGCATTGAAGCTGTGTTCCAGTGCGATTAATCCTTTGAATCCCATCTCACATCTGATTCAGAGCTTGCCCCTGTGAAATTTCACCCAGCAGACATGCATACTCCCCAGAGATGTTTCACTGTTCAGCATTGGCCTGGCAGGGATCGGATGGGAGCTCACACTCAGAAACGCATCCTGCAGGAAAAAAGAGCTCCTCTCTGCTGGGGGAGGCAGGTTGAGACGGGACATCACACCACACTGTAAATCGTGCTGTCTTTCCTCCTCATTTCAAGTTAGATCATTTAAAAAGTGCCATCACACTAGGGGATGCTTTTCTAGAGTGTCCTGGTGGCCTTTGCATTGCCAGGGAAGGGGTACAGCGGCAGGCCAGCAAGCAGTCTCACAAGCTACACAACCAAATCCTCTAGCTCACTGCCTTTAAGAAGCGTGCAAAGAAATTGCCTGGCCCCTGTAGTGCAATCTCTGAGTAGAGGGATGGACACAGTAGCCATGGTGAAGAGGTGGCTGTATCTGGAGAAGGGTGACTGCAAAGCCCCAGAAGGTCCCTTTTCATCCCAATTTCCTACATGGCTTGATTTATGTATCTATATTTAAAAAAAAAAAAAAATTCCCCAACTGCTGTGTGGAAGCTGGGCGTGATGGTATAACCCACATTTCCCTCAACTGATGCCTCTGAAAGCAGGTGGAGAAACCTGATCAGAGGAGACAGAGTGACTGCAGCCCCTGGGAAGTCACAGGCAGCTCTGCAGCTCCGCAGTGGCTATTTGGGTCCCGTCCTGCCTTTGGGCTGTTTGCAGAAGAGCTGTCCGACAGCTCCTCTCACACGGGAGATCCCCAAAGGCCTATTGCAGCCCTTGCAGTCCAATGTCCCACAGCCAGTGGTGAAGTGATGGGCTACCTGCATTTGCCTGGGTGCAGTGGCGTGGGTCAGGGACAAGCCTTAGTGCACCAGCACAGCAGTTCCTATTTCACGCCCAATACCCCCCAAAAAATTAGTCTCAGGATGCAGGCAGGTGGCTGAGATGCCTTTACGACTCAGCGTGAGATACATGGAAATAAAACCAGTTTCCCACTGGTTAGAGTTGGCCCTTGTGCCCAGTAATCCTCTCCTTCAGAGGACTGTGAATGCACTCAGGAGCAATCTCTTCAGCAATGGCTGTGTTTTATTTCATATTTCCCTTGACAACACTGGCACTCTTTAATGAGAGATATCTTCTTACTTCTTGGAGATACTTTCAGTGTCTTTGGCTAGGAAGCAAAGTGGAGATAGGCCGTTGATTTATGTTTTGCTTCCTCCTCGGATTTGCCTTCACTACTCTTAGGAAGAACTTGACTGACCTTGGTGTTTTAATTTTGCTTATCTTTTTTGATCCCTTCTGTGTCTTTGACCTGAAGTGCCTGGTTACAGAATAACTAAACATTCAGGGTTGTTGGTTTCTTTTTTTTTCCATGTACAAAAGCAGAGTTCAAATGCAGCAGGAAAGCAAGATTTGTGAGCGAGCTTTTTTTTTTTTTTTGGTGAAACCATCAGATTGTTGCTTTCATTCTGCTGGAAAAATTTACATCGAAAAAAATTTTCAGTTAAAATACATGTACACTGTGTCCAAGGCATAATACTAAATAATAGCCGTCATCTGAACTGTACAGTCATATCAGAGCTGAGGATGAATTACTTCGGAGCACATATACTGGAGTGAGTTTAAGTCCACTTCATAAACTTACTGCAAATGAAACATCAGTTACTTTATGTGTAAGTCTGGCAAAAACTCAGCATGGAGTTTCAGTATTTCCAGGAGCCTTAACTACTGGCAGAACTGAGAATCCATCTGCAGGGTTTAGGTCCCCTGATGAGCAGCAGGTGAAGCTCCACACACAGTGCAGATGTGCCACCAACACGTTTAACACTTCCCACGCCAAGATCCGATACCTGGAAATTAACACTGAGCAGCAGCTGGATGCCGGGTTCAAATTCCCACCTTTTGGGTGGCATTTGGGCCATCCAGACCATGGCTGGTACGTCCCTGGCCTTTCTGAAGTGCTGATGATAAATCCAGGGTTTCACCCAAGACCTCAGAGAGCTAGTAGTCACCAGCATGACACAAGAACGTCTCCTTCCAGCCTGCCTTCCAGCAATTGCGCTGTCTGCTTCTGAAAACCCTGAGTATTTTTCAGCATCTGAGGTATTATGTGGTCAAATTTTTTCAGCATCTGAGATAAGTGGTCAAATTACACGCTGTGTGGAACACTGCTTCCTCTCCCTTGGGGCCTGATAGCCCTAAGTGCCTGTAATCACTTAGTTACTGTGCAATGACTAATTGTTCCCCGTTCTCCAGCTCCATACTATTTTTGATAAGACAGACTGCCCGCCTGTCCTTCTCCCCACGTCCGCTTTTCAAGATGAGCTATGCTGGTTGCTTTAATCTCTTCTCACACGGAAGCCATTCCTTCATCCTTGCTACCCTCTTGTTTTATCTTTTTTTTTTCTTTTTTACCATGCTGTTTCATCTATGCACCCTGACATGAGGCGGCTGGAATTGAAGAGTGTCCTGCATGCAACTGAACTGAGGATTTTCATGGGGATCCCCAAGTAATAGAGAATTAAGTTTTCTGGAGCAATTGATTTCTACGTACTGATACTCAGCTAGGAAATTATCTCAGTATTTGGTAGCGTATTCTCCTTTTCTCAGGGTGCAGGAATATAGGCACCTCAGTTAGGATGGCCTGGCTCTTTTTTTTCACCTATAACAGCACTTTCTCATTAGTTTTCCTTTGTTTCTACTGCTGGAGAGGGAGGCACCTGCCATGTCCGAGAGAAGAAAGCCCTCATGATGGGCAAAACAGATGTGAGAAAGGGAATGAATATGCAGTGCTGCTTAGCACAGCACAAGATTTCACTTTCCTTAGTGGTCCTTCTCTCGTGTACCCGCCCAACATAAATTCTGTCATGCGATTTCCAAGTAATTTACATGTTTTCACTGGCATATAGGAAATGTTTCCAGATTCTCACATTCCATGTTTTAGAAATTCCTAGTGTGAAAGACTGTAGGACATACTGTGATTTAGATGCATAGGGAATTTCTGTACGTAATTTACATTAAACGAAAAGCTACACAAATAAACCATCTTCCCATGGGGGAAAAGAATGTTCTTAGTGTAAAATATTTTCATTCTTATGTTATGGGAGAAGATAGTTCTTTATGGGAGAAGATAGTTCTTTAAGTGGTTATTCTGACCCCATAGTTTACAAGAAAGCATTCTTTAAATTACAATCACTGTTAAAACAAAGCTGTCCACAGAGGCAGACACAGACACTAGCTTTCCAAAGGCTGCATTGGAGCCAGCAGGAAATCACTGGCTGCGGTGTCAACACCCCTTTCTGCCCCTGACATTTTTCCCCGTTATCTTCGCACCGAGGCAGAGCGGCCAATTCGCGGTCATGAGGGCCAGGGTTACGGGTCCACCGCCACGGGAGACGCTCGCTCGGACAGCACCGGCGCTGTGGAGAGACAGAAGCCAGGGCTGGAGGCCGCGCTCGGGGTGCGCCGCCGAGACCGGCTCAGAGGCAGAAGCCTGGCTCCACCGCTCCCCGAGACCGCTGGCCTTTCCCTCGGCGGGCTGCTACCGCCTCGGGCCCGGGAAGCGCTGCCCGCGGGGGAGCACACTGCCCTGAAGCGTAGCTCGGCCCTGAGGGAGCGCCGCGCCGAGCCAACCCCACCCATCGCTCCCCGCCGCCGCGCACCAAGATGGCGCCGCCTCCCTCGGCCCGAAGGGCGGCCGCGCGACACCCCTCGCCCCGCCCCGAGGCGGGCTCCGCGCGCCTAGGTGCGTCATCGCCCGCTGCCGGAAGCGCCGGGATGCGGGGTCGCCTACTGCGCGCCTGGCGCGAGGGAGTGAAGGCGGCGCGCGGGGCGGCGGGGCGGGCGGGGGCGTCGCCGCCATGGCGGGTCCTCTTCTTCGGCACCGACCGCTTCGCCGTCACCGCCCTGCGAGCTCTGGAGGCGGTCAGGTACCGCCTGCTGGCGGCGGGGGGGCCGGGCCGGGCCGGGCCGAGGGGGCCGGGGACGTAAGAGACGGGCGGGGGACGGCGGGGGCTGTGGTGGGAGGGGCTGGGGACGGTGAGGGAGGGCCGGGCACCGAGGGATGGGAGATGGGGGCCGGTCATGGGGTTCAGGGGGCATTGGGGGATGAGCTGGGGTCGGGGGAAGGGGAGGGGGGGGCAGGGGCCGTGGTTTGGGCAGAGGTTGGTAGGGAACAGGTTGGGGGAAAGGGACCGTAGGGTGGGACGGGGACCGTGGCGTCACGAGTGGGTCGATGAAGAGGGATCACAGGGGGGTCAGGATTCGGAGAAGGGGTGGGGACCGTGAGGCTGGGCGAGGGGGGTCTGGGATTGAAAGGGGGAAGCCAGGGGTGGCGAGGAGGTCGGGGGTGGCAGGGTTGGGAGGCAGGGGGCCAAGTAGGGGATAGGAGTTGGAGGGGCAGGTGATGTGGAAGGGCACAGGGGCACAGCGAGGGGTGGAGGCGACCCGGCCTTCGCCTCTCCCTTGCTCTGCCTGCATGAGGCCCTCAATGCCTTGTCCACCCCAGGGAGCCCAGCGAGGACTCACTTGTGTCCAGGCTGGAGGTGGTGACCCTGCCCTCCCGCCAGCTTGGGGACCTGCCTGTGAGGAGCTGTGCCCGGGAGCTCCAGCTGCCTGTTCATGAGTGGCCACACACAGGACCTGTGGGGCAGTTTGATGTGGGTGTGGTGGCATCATTTGGACGTCTCCTAAGTGAGGACCTTATTCTGCAGTTCCCATAGTAAGTGACTTGACAGGACATCTATTGCTGCTTCATTAGCAAAGCTAGACTCCGTTTTTGAGTCAGCGCCTGTGTCTTATAGCAGGTGACGTCAACTTCTTTCCTGGGTTCACCTGCTTAGCCTGAGCCCTACTTCTGTCGTTGTGAGGTTCACTGTTGTTCTTTAACACATTGATGTAGATCTATGCAAATATTCAGCATCATGTGTTTACCTTTATTCCTCTCATCTCCCTTTCTGTATTCACTGAGAAACTGAACGTTATGTAGTGTAAATTTTCCTTTAAATGTGTATTTAAGCAAGTAACACTTCAGAAGGTCTGAGGAGTTAATTCGTAAAGAAGTTTCAGTATAATAAATGTTGCACACCCATTTACATATAGGTTCAACTTTAAGTACTGTTCCTATTCTAACTTTAAAATATTTCAATTCAGTGGTGTGCTGAATGTCCATCCCAGCCATCTCCCACGATGGCGTGGTCCTGCACCAATATTCCACACAGTGCTTCATGGTGATAAAGTGACGGGGGTGACAATTATGGAAATAAGACCAAAAAGGTAGGTTAGATGTGCTTGCCAAAACAACTCACTGCTTCTGTTGCATCTCAGGACTTTAAATCATCACCGCATCATTTAAATCATTCTATGTAATTGCTATTTTTTTAGTGTATGTGTTTAATATTAAAATTTGAAACACTTAGAAAGTTTCATCTGACCATATGAGACTTGCCACAAATACAGTGTTTTAATGAGTGCATAATTTGCCCTCTAGACTCTAGGCCTGTTCTCTAATTCTTAGCATTATTACAGGGAGCAGACCGAGAACAGTCACAGAGCTAGATGGATAGGCTTGGTATGACATGACAGAAAAGATTTGGTTTTCAGACTTCAGTCACCTGTAACCTCCTGTAAGTGAAACGAGAGGACAGGCAATTGCCTGTCTAGGGATGAGAGAGAGATTATATGTTTTGGTTTCAGCACAAACTCTGGCTTAAAAGGCTTGTGAAAACACATTATGATAGTTATCTTTTCTTTCTTAGATGCTTGTCTGATAATAGATCTCAGGAAAGTGCGAAACAAATTTCTTCTGAATACTTCAGATTGTTTCTTCTGAGATCTTATGCTTCTGAACTGTATATTGTGCATTCATATCAATCTCAGCTTGCTGAGGTGAATCTTGTTTGCCAAGATATATCTGATATTCTTTTCCCTGTGTTGTATTGTGAACAAAACATTATTAGATAATGTGTGAAAAATAAAGTTTTAGAGGGGAAAAAAAGGGTACTGAGTTATAGCTTCTCCTCTAGTAAGCTTGTATCTTTTCCGCCTTACAGATTTGATGTAGGTCCAATTATTAAGCAAGAAGAGTTTCCTGTTCCTCCCCACTGCACTGCAAAGGAGCTGGAAGTGATGTTATCAAAGAAGGGTGCAAACATGGTAAAGTCATGCAAGCTAGTGTCACTGCTGATTAGTACCTTGCTTTTAACATGTGTAAACAGAATTCTTTTTCATCTTGTTCTGCGTTGACTGCAGCTGTTAAGAGGAGAGTGATCTGAAACTTAGTGTTTGTGAGCACTTTGCCTTGCTGAGAGGAAAGCTGAGTAGTGTTGTGATAAGCTGTCAGTGTTGGTCCTGTGCATTGCTGCTCTGTTTCTGTTCAGTGAAGAACTCAAGTGCTTTGTATGGAAACAGTGCAGCTTCTTCTTTCATTGTAGTGAACATCTGCTTTTCCGTCTTTAATAATCAGCTTTCATCCTGTTCTAGGATGAATATCAGGGCAGAGATCTTTTATTCCATAAAAGAATACTTGTTTTTTTAATTGTGATTCAGTGGGAAGGATGCGTTTAGTGTGTTTGTGTGTATGATGCAAGTCTTCTGGATATACTGACCCAATTTTCTAAAAGCTAACAAGAAAGTTTCACTGATGAAAAATTAAGTACTGTATCTGTATGTCTTGGATTTACTGTTACTGTTAATAAATATACTCTACTTAGCTTTGCTAATATTCTGTACAAAAATTAATTTTGCAGCTGATATCAGTTTTGAAAAACTTGCCTGAAAGTTTAAAAAATAAAAGAGAGCAACCAAAAGAAGGAGTAACGTTTGGTAGGTATGCGTCATATTTAATGTAACTTGTTCATTTTTTCTTTTATCAGCTGGAAAACTAAGTTTCTTCCTACTGTGCTAGGTTATATTTTTTCTTAGATACCTCCTTTCTCAATATGGTCTCTTCACTGCCTTCTCTGGCTTGAAAAAGTCATACAGAGGGAAAAATGCTTCAGAATTCTTCAGACTTACTACGTTAATGGGTTTTTTTTCCAGTTGCCCGTACTATATCAAAATCACTAGTGATGTCTCAAAATCTGAGTGAGTTTGTTATTCTTCGTGGTTGTAGTGCAGACAAAAGTGACAGCTGTGCTTGTAAATATATGTTATCAGTTTGCAGTGCAATGGGTAAATAAGAGCACAACTGAGAATAAAGTATAAGTAATCCAAATTGAGGTTTTTACAAAATCTTTTCTCCAGTTATTCTCTAAGGTACCTATGGCTAGACGGTAAACCTGCCATTGGTTTAAAATAGAATAAAATAGTACAGCTATTTGTTTGAAGTAAGATGCAAAACAAAATATGAAGTCTTCTAATTTCTTTTCCCCCTAGCTCCTAAAATAACTATAGCTAAGAGTTGTATAATATGGGAAGAGCAAACGGCTGCACAAATAATTCAACTGCATCGTGCAATAGGAAGTGTGGTAAGACAGTGTATTTTTTAAGCCTTTTCTGTCCTCTAGCATGTCTGAGTTTGGTGTAGGTATTTTAACTAATGACTAAAACTGGAGTTTAGTTATTTTAGCCTCTGAAACCTAGCACGTGTTTTAAAATCCCAGCATAGTATAGCATTAGAGGTGGAACTGGTGTGGAGAGGAATTTTCATGAACTTGATCCCAAGTGAGAAATCAGCTCAATAGTTTTGTATTGTTTCCTTAGCTCTGAGTTTTCCACTGATGGATTTGAGAGGGTGTCAGAACACTATAATGACATCTTTGCATGATGGTAAACAGTGCAAACAGCTACAGTAAACAGCTAATGGTTTGCTTGTCAATGAGATGAGGAAGAACAAGGAAAACTAGATATAGCAAGGAAAGTCTCTTATCTGGACATATACCTAAATTTTTCCCCTAATGTTATTATCACAGGTATCTTGCATAAGAAAAAACCCCTAGACAGTTGCCTGGAAATTGTGAAAATATTCTCAATGTGTCATCTGCTTCTGTTTCCAGTTTCCTTTGCAGACGCTCTGGAAGGGTACTACTGTTAAACTTCGGGATTTTGTAGAAGTGGATAATATCCCTGGTTTTGCTGGTATTTACTTTTAAATTAATCTGTTAAGTTTTTCTGTCTTGTCAAACATTGAGTTGGAGATTGTACACAATTTTACTAAACAATAGCTTTAAGTACTGCTTTCTGAAATTCCAGTAGAACTAAGTCAGTCTCGTATATGATCAGAGTGCAGTAAGTTTCTGTGCCCAAAGGTGAGTGTAAAATGGGTTTTGAGGACATTCCTGCTTTGTGATGAAGTTGAGCGAGAGCAGCAGGTATAGTCCTGTGAATCATGAGACTGGAGGATTTTAATCCTCTAATTAGTTAGGAGATCCTCTTCTAATGCCATTGTCTGGGGATCTCTCACGAGGAAAGCTGTCCCTGTGTGCTATCGCTTAAACCATTTTCTGTAGTAGTCTGTGAGTCTGAGAGCCTTGTGGGCCGAGTGGTGTGCCAAAGCACACAGGGCTTAATGACAGTTTATGGATCAGAGAGGGAGCAGTGCCAGAGAGACTGTTCTGATTCTCCCCTGCTCATTTGGGTATAATAAAACATAGAATACAGTAATATATTTTTCAGCAAAATAGGGACTCAAGATGATTATCATGCTTCAAAGAGACAAGTGTTTCAAACTTTTTTGTACTTGTCATAAAAATGCAAGACAATCTTGCTTTGCTTTTAGATCGAATATTAGATGACTCTGGAGCTGTTCCTGGTTCACTACTATACCATAAAGTGTCGCAAACGCTGATAGCTCGTTGCAAGGTAGGTTCTTCCCATTTGTTTTATATTCACTGCCCTAAAGATGAGGGTTTCAGTATTTGTGCGTCACATAAATTTTGTCTTAATTGTCCATTGTTATTCACTGAAATAGTTTAGATTAGTATAAATCTTTTTATTTATTCTTCTTTACATATTATTATGTTATTATAATTTGTTCATTATAATTTATTATTTTTAATACTAATTTATTATTTTAGTCTATTTATTTTTACCTTGAAGAACTTTTAATTTCCACTAACAGGCTTTTCACTTGCAAGCGAGAATTTGACTTGTAATATAAACATGATGACATTAAGTAAAATGCATTCTGTAAGCCAGTCTAGTGAGAGCTAAAGGTAACATTAAAACATGGAAGAAGCTTACTGCCATTTTTTTGTTTTTATTTTTAGGAAGGCTGGGTTGGAATCAAAACAGTTATATTAAAGAAGCAGCTTACAGCAGTTGACTTCTACAATGGATATATGCACTCTTGGTTCCCGCAGAACTCAAGAACAGTTCACCAGGAATGCAGATTTCAAACACTCAAACTTAGCACAGCAAAAAAGACTCCGAAAAAGAAGGAAATATTGGCACAGGATATAAAACAATAGATGTATTTTAAAATGTGGAAGAAGATGTTTCTATGTTAATAGTAATATAAAATATTGCAACGTCCACCTATAACTTTCAACTTAGTTAAGGGGTTTCTTCCCAGAGTGTTTAATCTTGCTGTCATCTGCATGTTTTCGTTGTGGCTTCCTGATGATACTCATTTCTCTTTCCCCCATCAAGGAAGAGAATCTCTGTGAATGCTGAATATAGTGAATAAATGCTTGTTTCCCCTATTGAGTAATAAATTTATTTTTATACAATGTTTTCACTTTCTTTTTGAGGACTTTCAGTATAATTTTCTTCAAGCGTAAATTGTGCACAGTTACTTTAATCTGGAAATATTAAAATCCTGTGCTTCTGTGTAACTTAGAGTTTAGTGTTCGTTGAGACTCTTGGATCATCTTGTTTGGTTTTCTTGTGGACCGTTAAACTACCTTTGTATCCCCACATTGAGATGAATAACTTAAGCTTTAGCTGGAAACATCTAGAGAATCTTTTCCTGTCCATGATAGTTTTCTTAGAGTCAACTACACTTAACACAGAACATCCCTTATTTCTCACTGGCATTTGATGCCACATCTTTATATAATAGCGTAGCTGGAGCTGTGTGCAGTTGGTCATATGCCTTTTTCAGGGTGGTTTGCTAGGTGGGTTTTTTTGAGCAGTCTGATGTTGCATCTGATCAACCTGTGAAATCATTGCTAACTGCTTCATTACCTGTGTCCTCCTGCTTATTCTCTTTGTGTAGTCTCAGTCTACAGGTGTCTACTTCCAGTGTGCTGGAAGTCAGTTTCAATAAATCTTTGATTTAGAAAAGGAATAAATAGAATATTCCTAATGAAATCTGAGATCTCATCCAGTTCTCTTAGGACTGTCATGTTGTTTATTTGGGCCTCTGAAAATGCTGTAAATAGTAGGTACTCTTTAATGTCATCCATGAATGCCAGCTGATTGGTTTTAGTCACCTGCATGTGAGCACATGATTTTGTTTCCCTTTATATTCAGAAAAGAAAAATTTACTGTATTTGCTTTTCAATACAAGTGACTTGTTTTAATCTCACTGATTCTGTTTCTAATCTATAAACTTGTCATTTACCTTGTTCAGTAGATACTTTTCTTTGGTATCTTCAGCTTTTCTGACCCGTTTCTTACTTTTCCTATTTAATGATATTGATTGCCATCTCTTCCTTCTCCTTTTTGTTTTCATATCCTAGAATATATCCCACTAATATTTGTGTCATCCATCCAGAAAACTTAAGTTCTACTGTCATACTGTCTCTTTTGATGAAAGAGGTTTTTACCTGATGAGGAGTAGTTAATCTAATCCAAGCTTTTCTTCAACCTGCCTTTGGTTAATGGCATGTATAAGAAGGAGCGTTTCATGCGAAGTACCCCCCAAACTAATGACTCTTTTACTTTCTTGTCATAGAAGTAACATAGCACTGTGAGGATAACAGCAAAATGAAGACCAGCTGCCTCTGAGGAGCTGCTCTAGTTTTATTTGCTCAGCTTATTCCTGCTTTTTCTGAATACTTAATTAAAAGCAGAGCCACTGGAGCTATTCAGACTTGGGGAGGCACTGTTCTGTTAGCTTCATATTTACAGCATTATCACTGACATTTTGGAAGCCTCAACAGAAAAAAAATGCGGGAGTTCTGTAGGCTTGGTGTGAATGGTTCTGTTTTCCTCATGCTCATCAATAAATGTCAGCATATCCTTTTCCACATGTCCTTTTGGCTCCTCAGACTTTTCAACGCATTCATGTCTTTTCAAGCAGTCATGTCTGGAACTTAAAGCTCAAGTCAGGTGTTGAATTCATGGGACTTATATCAAGGTGACAGGAACTTGGTGTGCTTGAGTGTGACTTGCTGAATGAAAGCAAAAAAATCTAGAAAAATGTGTTTTATTACATGGATTAAAATGTTTCTGAAGAAGCATCTGGTAAAGCAGATGCTGCAGTATTTTTCTTTAATTGCCATTGGTCCAACAATTAATCTGTCTCTGACAGGTTTTCCAGAACACATGATCGTCCAAGAAATCCAAGCGTATGAATCATTCGAGTCAAAAACTGGAAACAACAGCAAGGTGGAAGTCAGGCTCCTGTGGAGAATTCCTTTTGTCTCTGACCGCAGACTCAAGGGTGCAGTTTATGCTGCAGAAGTTATGAAACCATCAAGTTTGTTTCCAAGCAAATGATGTATTTTTGTGTTTTGCTCCCACCTACTACTTGCAAGTAATGGTTGTGAAGTCATGTTGGTTTTACTCTGTTCAGATCACTCTATGAAAGGTTAGTTGTCACTTTATGCCAATAGAAGGGATGGTGGGTGAGTGGGTTTTGTGGGGGTTTGTGGGGATGGTGGGTGGGTTTCGGGGTTTTCTGGGTTTTGTTACATCGCTGGTCTCAGCTGTATGGCTGCTTGCCTTGTGTTTTCCCTGCTGGAGCTTCTGGGAATTTTTCGTCAGTTATTTTTAAAGAGCACTCGTAGGCATCATTGGAATTCAAATATTCAATGTTTGCTGAGGATAAGAACATTTTCTCTAAAGCCTCTTCCCTGTAGACAGTGATGTTTTTGACACTAATCAGCTGCGTGGTGAGGGTCTGGCCTCAGGCATGGATTGTATCGGAAGTTGAATTAGCAGAGAAATGAGTATACAAAAAAAAAGAAAAACCACCACCACAATTTATAGCTAATTTTAAGCACAAATGATAAAGAATTTTGGACTTAGGAGAAGGAGAAGTGAAGTAATTTAGTTCATCTCTTAACGTGGGTGGACCCAACTTTTCTCATGTACCAGGTCCCCAGGCACTGGAAAATGGATTGTGGTTCATTATGACCTGAGCAAAATGAACGGCGAGATGTGACTCCCGCAGAAAGAATACAGTATCAGAAGTTCAGGCAATTTAAGGTTAAAAGTTTTTAGATGACCAAAGTGTTAAATCAGCGGCTTTGTTCCTAGGAATGACTTTTGAGAAAAAATTCCTTGAAAGTTCTTTAATTCCTTTGCTTTTTGGAATCTGCTCTGGCATCATAAAGTTGATAGCAAAAATGAGCTATGTTTCTGTGCTTTGCATCTCCAAAATGACATGGAGCAAAGCAATGTTATTGCCAGGTGGCATTAAAGCTGCTAGTTGGAATATTAGCTTCCAGCCCGCAGTGTCTGCGTTAGGTGTTAGCATCAGAGAGAACCTGTAAGGCAATTTGTGCATCTCTCGCTGACAGTTTTAGACTGCGCCTCGTTTGAGATCTATTCCTGTTAGTCGTTGCTGACAGGCAGTAATTTCAGTTCTAACTAAAGCATAAAGCAACAGCGAAGAGTTTGGGGGAGTTTGAGGTGGCATGTGCTCAGAAACCCTGTAGATGGTGCTCGCTGCATCTCTTTTAGGGCAAAACCAAGGTCAGCTGAGCAGAAGATCGTGAAAATATGGTACAGAACGTCTTCAGTTAGTTGTTTAATACCAAATAGTGTCTAAACCATAGTGTAGCCAGGATATCTATACTTGTAACTTAATCTTTTGATCTGTGCAGAGTTTGCTTTAAGGCTTCTCAGAATTGCTCTCTATGCAAGAGGTTATCAAAGATTAGACAGTTCTTTGTTGCTTAAGAGTTAATGTCCTAGCTCTGAATATGCACAACTTTACTCCAGTTGTTTTATGGAGGAAAAGAGGGTAAGATTAATTTATTTTTTTATGGAGGAAATCTTTGGCATGCTATTTTTGGCATGGTAGAGAAGCTTTAAAGGGAATTGGTGTTCCCCAAGCAGCTGTTAGCTGAAATGTCTCTTTGGAAACTTTGCTTTCACCTAGCTCTGTAGGGATTTAACTTGGTAGGTAATGAAAATCTGATTATTTTTGCAGAACAGACAAAACAAAAATGGGGCATTCACTGATGAGGTGTGGAATAGCATGTCAGGGTTGACTCTGGAACATAGACATGGTGATTCAATCCCCAGTACCACTGCTGAGGTCAAGTACAGCCACCCTAGCAATTGGAAAGTGATACTAGCAAAATAAAACAGCTGTCCTCCTCTCGAACGAGACGGGGTAAGTAGCAGAGGTACTCAGAGACCCAGCATCCGCTATGGCTCAGTTTAAGATCACTGAAGCCAAATTACCGGTAGAACTGCAAAACGTTTGGGCACCAGAAGGGCTCTGGTGTTGGATAGGGATGATTTAATCTTGGATTTCAAATAAATGTTAGAGGGAGTGATATTTCCTAGGATGCTGGTGACTCGCAGTTAGATGCATCTGCTTCATGATCAGAAACCTTACTACTCCCCCCGTTTCCTAGGAAACCTCTTTATTCCTGTTTTCTGCTGAATAAATTACAAATAAACAAAAAGTATAAGTGACTAATCACAGGAGTACTTGAGTCTTTTTAAAAAGTTGATTGCAAAATCCCTGAATAATTTGAAAGTTGAGACTAGACAAGAATATCTCTTCTTTTGTTTATCCTAACTGCGGACGGCCTGGTAGCTTCTGGGAAGCAGTATTTTCCCTTTCTTAAAAACAGGAGGAGGGATAGACCAGCAGATTTATCTGAGGGTTGGAAACTAAGTGACCTTAATGGAGGATGCTTTGCCATTAGCCCCAAACCTCCTGATGTTTAGGAGCCAGGTCCTCTGCTTCAGCTTGTTTCTCAAGGTTGGTGGTCCATAGGCTAAGGCCGAGGGAGGAGCCGAGTCGCAGCTTTCCTGCATTCCTCCAGCTGATGCTCTTGTTTGATATCTGGGAGTGTGGGTTCAGTTTCAGGTTGCAGAAAGGACACTGGTGTACACTGACCATGAACACAAGCGCTCAGGAGCTGGAGAAGTCAGAATTGACATTGAACTATAGCATAAAACTTGTGTGAGGGCTGGGTGCAAGGACCTGCTGTAGCTTTTTCTCCTAGACTTTCTTAATGTATTTGGCATGGTGGCTCGTCAGTAATGACAGAGTGTTAGCACTGAGTGGTGGTTGTTGGGCCAAGGTTGTTTTCTGCTGATAGTGTTTAAGCACCCGTGTTTGAAACCTCTGTCTTGCTCTGTGTCCAATGTACTCTGCCAGCAGCCTCCTCTGAGAGCTCAGGGAGTTGGTGAGTGCAGAGATTAGTTTGTTCCTCCAAGTCGGAGTTAAGCTGCAGTGGGGGACAGATTGGGGAAACTTGGAGAGCTTCTTGCTGTTTCACAGATAGGCAGAATTTCAGGCTGTAGGGCTGTGAGCATTTTATTCCTGTTAAACAGACATTTCTCCCCAAAAGGAAGAGCCCTGTACTCTGCTGTGTTTTGCTCTGGCAAGCCCACATGCAGCACAGGGACCAGATCCCGAGCCTGCTTTCATCCATGTATCTCCTGGGTTGGTCTGTAGAAGTGATTTGTGTTACTTCACCCTCAAAGTGATGAAACTAAGTTCGGGATTTGGCTGGCTCTTGGCAGAGGAGGAGGGGAGCAGAGGGAAGAGACATTTCTCTCCGAGTCTGCAGCACAAGCCAAGAGCTCTGTGGGAAGGTCCGAGCTAATGCTCCCCACTGGCTGCCTTGGCCCCAGCTCGCGCCAAGCCCTTGCAGCAGACTAGACACAAAAGAAAACACACAGTCTAAATTCATTGGTATGAAGAGGATGTGCCAGAGTATTCCACAGCTCTTCCTTTTGTGCTTCTCTTCGATAACTGTCAATTTGCATAAAAACATGGATTATTAAGGGGGTTTTTTACCTTTTTAAGCATGATTCAGGCTGCATAGGCACTCAGTCCTGCACAGCTCTGCATTTAATGCCTAGGATGCCCCGTGTCAGACCTGAAAACCTGTTCTGAAGCTTGCTAAACGCTATTGAAAGATTCCCCATGCCCTTGATGGGCTGTAGGTAAGACACCATAGACCTAGAACTGACTTCATACCCATAGGAGGGGATCAGGTAGGAGAGGGAGATCTGTGCTTGAGCATGTGTTTGAATTCCAGTTTGCATCTAGTACCACTGCCCACCTTTTTGTGATCTCTCTTGGTGGAAATTTCAGTGTTGGAGTCTTGCTGGCTTGCCTGCACCCCAAAAATTTATTGCCAGTGTGTGGGTGTAAACACAGGATGTCTTCTGTGCTGATAAGGTACTTGATTCCGCTCTAGAAGCAGTGGGGGTTTGATAGGGCAATTTAATAGGTCACTTGGAGATGGATCACTGTCTGTCTGACCCCTCTGTGGCCATCTGTACCTTCAGCTAAGAGCAGCTTCTCACCCAGCAGCATCCTGCTCGCTGCTGCTGAATATGGAGGGAAGTGTATCTTCTCCCTGTCTCTGCACCTCCCAGCCCTGCTCTACATTGCCTGGTTTCCTATCATCCTTAAAGCATGAGTTCCCAGCCCTCTTTTCCCCCCATCTTGTCCCACTCTGAGAGCCCTGCTTCTGCCTCCTTAGTTCATCCCTTGCCCAGACCTGCTGCTCCACTTCTGCCAGCACTGTTGCTGACTCTCCACATCTCAAGCTGGGGACAAATTCCCTGACCACAGCATGCCATGGCCAAACCCTGGACCTGGGGGAGCACCAGCTACCCACCAAACCCCTCACCCGTACCCAGGATCAGTCTCACATTGGTAAAGCTGTGAGCTGTTTGTGAACAGAAAGGTGAAATTTTGCAGGTTATTCTTTGGTCAGCTCTACACGTGGTTTATTTACTTCGGCATTTGAAACACAAAAGCAACACAGCATTGTCGAAGTTACAAAATGACTTTTTTTATTAACCTACCCTATCAATAGAGCATGGATTTTCTTGTCAAATAATGCAAGAAGCAAGAAAAAACTGTAGTTTTATCCATGTGGAGCCTACAAATCCACATGGCTTCTCTGTGCTATTGAGCATGTGAGTTCTTAGAAATGCAGCTGCCAGTAGTTTAGCTTGAATACAGTCATCTAAAACAAGCTAGAAATAAATAAAATACTTACATTTCAAGTACAAAACCTTGCAGTTGAATTCAGTATGAGGAAATCAGTTTATTCCTTTTCATGTTGCCAACTACTGTACAGGTACTTGGGCTGGCAAAGTCTGCAGATGCAGAACAGAAGAATGTTTTATGTATGTGACTTAATTGAATCAGGTGTTTAGTCTTTCCTTTAGGCTATCATGTGAAGCTGTTTAACGTCAGGCAGAAAGAAGATTTTTATGGATGCATTTAATAAGACATGAACTCACTGCTGCTACTGGCCCCCAATTTTTGCCTCATGTCTTTCCTTTCTGGTGAAAAAAAAAAAAAAAAAAGTGCACCTTAATTATGTCTCAAAAATAATGACACCTACTAGCTTTGAATTAGGTTATTAGCAGGTAGGTGTTTCTTTCAAATTATATTTAATCGAGTGTGAGCGACTCTACTAAGGCTCCTATACAGCTCTAGTATGTGGGAGAACGTTGACCTCTCATCGGGATCCTGCCTTGGGTGGTTCGGCGGCTTGCTGGCTGCCTTCGGTACGCGGGGCTCTCCCCTGGCAGAACCAGCATGGACTGCTGGCCCGAGTTCCTCTGAGACTGGAAGATGCTTTGTTCCGCTGCGCTCCTCTCTGAACAGGTGAAAGTCAACCCAATGCCAACGTTGCTCTTCATGGTTCTGGAGGTGCCATCAGACGTGCCATCGAAACACCTGCCCAGAGCAATTTCCTTGGCGATCCTCGGGTCTTGATCAGTGACGGTGTAGATGCCGTAGTTGTGTCCCAGGGGGTCGAGAGGTGCCAGCATTGTGTACTCGCTGGAGTCATTGTTTGTAGCCATGGGGAGGTGGTTCACCAGGTACTCATGGAGCATGCTGTTGACGCTTACTCGGCGGCAGCTGCCTTGTGGGACCACTTTCACAAGCGTGCGGTCCACACGGTCTTGGTCAAAGAGCATGCCGCTGCACTTGAACTCCAGGCAGGCTGCTGACACATCCGGCTGCTCGGAGTCACGAATGCTGCGGACGTCCCTGATGCCATAGAGCTTGCCAATGGTACGCGGGTGCGTCCCACCCATGTTACGAGATCTTACGTTCACTTCTTGGGGTCCATTTATTTTTACTTTAATGTAGCAGGCCCTAAATTCCATGGGCTTGGGCCACCATGCCAGGTAGTCATCGGTCCAGCTCATGAGGTCATCTTCACTGAAGGGAACAGTGTTGTAGTCGTACCGGTCTCCCTCTATCCTGTAAAACCTGAAGTGAGCAGCATTGTGTGGAGCTTCCTCGCATTCTTTTAGGTTTTCATAGGCATAAATAGGGCCGTTGTTCTCTTCTGGGGAATTAGGGCTTGGCTTGGCCATGTTAATGCTGAATGCTGTTTTCTTAGTGTTGGAGTCGTCGTGGTCTGTTCTCCTGTAGTTGAGCTTGTTGAGATACGGCTGTGGGACCCCAATAGCATTAGGGTTGAGTTTGGGAGCAGAGGACACAGCTTCAAGCTCTTCGCCCCCCATGCTTGCCAATATATAAGCTGCATAGGCCTCAGGGTTTTGGTCATCGCAGAAGGCGGGCACGCAGGCGCCGTTGGGACCAGTGACCACGCTGTCGAAACGGCCCCATGCTCTGGGGTTGGAGGAGAACCCCGGTTCTGGCTCCATGTTTATAATAGAAATTACAACCCCTTGGATCTGCTCGCTTTGCAGAAATCTCTCGCTTCTGTAGGCTCGGACTTTGACATAACACCGTCTGCTCTCTGGGACATCCAGGTTAAAAAGCCGCCTTTCTTTGATCTCCATGTTCCCAACCAAAAAAGTTCTCTCCTCCCTTTTGCGCCGTCTGCTTTTCTCAAGGTTGAAGTCCCCTTCTTCCTCCCATAATCCTGTCTCCGGGTTCAGGGACCAAAGCTTCATCTCTTGCAGGTGCTCTGGCATCTTGACCTGAGCAGCATCCAAATGAACCTTCACATCTTCTGCATTAAGAGACTCGGTGCCCTGCTCGTCAGTGAAGTCCACAGAAAACATGCCATACGTGCGGAGAGGAAATATGTCTCCTTCCTCGTCTACAAAGTTCAGGTCACTTTGTGTCACAGCAGCTGTTGAGATGTTTCTTGGGTCCAGAAATGTCACACTGGCTTTCACTTTGCCTCTGTAGGCTTCTCCATTTTTCCTATAAAATGCATTGGGTGGAATTTCTAATTCGGCAATTGGATCATCTTCTTCCATTTCTCCCAAAGAAATCACGTTGGTTTCGGTGGATTCCAGTGTAACGGGGGCTTTCTTTCTTAGTAGCTTGATCTCGTGAAACACAGCACCTCCATTTTCCTTGAAGGGCAGAACTTTCGTTGTGTTCACAAACTTCTGCAGCCGATCGACAAAAGTTAGAACAAGTCTCTCCGTGTCTGCTGGGACGTGGATGGAGAAGGTTCCCTTGTAGCCGGTCATACTCACTCTCTTGTTGCCCATGTAGATGTGGCCAAACCTCAGTGGCTCACCGTTATCTGCTGCTGTGGCTCTGCCTCGAACTGTTATTTTGGTCTCAGTGCATTTTTTGCAGCCACATTCTACAACAACTTTAGTGGGGAGCGTGTACCCGTTGCAGGAGATGTCTCTGGTTTCCATCTTGGACACCCCGCAGCAGTAGGCAATGTTATCCTTACACCGGAGTCCCTTATCCAGCTTCCCAGCGCAGGTCTTCGCTGGGCACTTGCCCACGTCGTAGTAGAAGGAGTTTGTTGCTTTTTGGAAGCAGTCGTGAGGAAGTCGGATGAGGTGGCTTTGGGGTTGGGAGTTGCAGGCTGCCTCTTGTCTTCCTGTTGAATAGGATTTCTTAATGAGCAGCATGAAATAATTGTACAGTCATCGCTATGTGGTCTGAAGCCCTCAGAGCTAAACATTGCTTCCAATAACAGTGAGGTTTTTGCAGCCATAAAACAGGTGTTTTGCAGGATTTTGGTTAGCTGAATTTATCTGGCCTCTGTTTTGGTGAAGCAGGTGCTCAGCTTTAACTTTAGGTACCTGACTAAGAGCAGTGCTGTTTGCAGGAGTGTCCCAGCTCCTGCTTACCCACCACTGCCATCTAACTCACCCTCGGCTAGATGTTCTGCAGCTGCCTGGCTTTTTGGCTAGGGACAGACTAAAATGTGTCCCAAGGTTTAAAAAAACCCGAAACAAACAGGAATATGCATGTCAGGCAGCAAGTACAGTGAGAAATCTGCTGAAAACAGCAGATTGAGCTTGGCAGGTCACCTGCAATCCAGAGCTCCAGTTTGTAGACAGCATCTGGTTCATAACCAGCTCACGCAAGCTTATCTGCTAACGGATGCATGAAATAAAACCCGCATATTTTTCCTGCAACTTTTCTTTCCCACATGTATCACAATTTCTGCCTCCTCCCCAGCTGCTTGGAGAGCATCATGCACATTTTCTCTTACCTATGACAGCAAGCTTGGCAGATTGGGACTTCGCTGACCCACCGGCACTGCTGGCCTTGCAGAAATACTCTCCAGACTGGTCTCTGTTCAGGTTCTTCAGAATCAGGATGTTTTTATATTTGTATAAGGAGGGATCCAGCAGTGAGCCATTGTGGTACCTGCCAGGAACAAGCAGACGGTTAAGGGGACAGAGGCTGACCACCTGGCTGGAGCAGAGTGAAGGCCAAATCCTGCATCTGCAATGTGGATTTTGCCAGACCTCTTGCCTCAGTTTCCCCTCAGTGGCATCACCTAAAAATTATTCCCCATCCCCTGGCAGTACTGAGATGTGGCTGCCGGGCAGTTGGCAGGCAGGCAGAGCTGCCAGTCGTGCCTGCTGAGGTTTTTCAAACTCTTATTTGTATGTTTTTCCAGTAAGTCCCTCGGCAGATGACGTTACTGCACCTGTGAGAAATTCCAGCTCTGCACATCTCGAGGAAACCATCATTTGCAGCAATTGGTTCTCAGCATATTTAGCTGTTTTATAGCTAAAAACCCCACCTTTATGGAGATGGTAAGGAGAGAAACATTGAATCTGTGGGACAGCTAAGACTTCTGCCTGATCGAACTTGAATTCCTTACCAGAAATAGCGGTCAGGGGCTGGGCTCCCAAGGGCATCACAGCAGAGTGATACGCTCTGTCCCACTCTCCTGGCTTTGTCCTCGGGGCTCCTGAAAATGTAGGGTTTGCCTGCGGGAGGAGGAAATGGCCATCTCATTACTCTTCCAGACCTAGATTCACAGTTTATTTCCGATTACCGCATAAAGCCTCCTGCATTCCCCCCCTCTTTGGGACTACCTGATCGTTGCAGCTGCACTTGGATCGCCAGGTTTCTTCTGTTGCTCTCAGGCACGGTGACAGTGGCTGTTGCATATTTGGCTTTCTTTATTTTAAGTGTGTTTTTGCCATCGGGACAAACCCCTGGGATCCTAAACATGCCCCTGTTGTCGGCCGTTGTCAACAGCTTGAGTTTCTTGGCTTGCAGGTAGACCCGGGCATCGACAGCAGGTGACCCATCCTCAAGAGAGACCTTCCCGTGCAGGGTTGCATCCTCGCACATGCAGGCGTCGCAGTCGGCATTGACACGGCCCATGGGGCAGGTGATGTTGCAGGCTGGAGGAGAGGCAGGCAAGTCAGAAAGCAACCTGGAGTCCCTGTAATGCTCACGGCACAGTCTCACGTCTGCTTTTAATTTAGGTGCAATAAGGCAGATACTGCATAAGGAATAAATTGTATCCAAACCATATTTTTACTGATTATCAACAGCTGTGCATTAGAAACACAGGAACGATGTCATTTTGAACCTGACAATTAGTAGAAAGCAGCCACGTGGATATCGTTACAGCTAGGAACTGTTATTTACCTTCCCCAAAGGGCTGAATTTCGGGGAAATTTGAATCCAGATCAGCATGTGAGCTCTTAGCTCAACCCTGGCAAAATTACAAATCCAAATGCCTTAAACTTTGTAGGTTTCTGTTACCAACTCATGCCCAAAAGTCATGGCTTTGGTCTATCTTAAAAGCTGTCACCCCTTATTCAGTGGTATCCCGGCTTGAGCAGGACATAGGTTAATTGCCAAATGAGCATTACCAACAGGTTTAACGAATGGTCTCCCAAACAGTGATTCTGAAACATTTTCATTGCCTATAGTGATAAATCCTAAATAACGATCTATGTCTTCCCAAGGCAAGGGCTCAGCTCATTCCTTTTATAATCACAGAGCATCCCTGTACAGCAGCTACCTGATCATTTTTTTATAGCTGGAAATGCAAGAAATCAGGGAAAACCTGAAACAACTTTCCTGGAGAAAACATAGACTATTTTCAGAATTATTTGTTTAAAAGGGGATTAGAAGAGTAATATAATTAATTACAAGCCCCTTCAGCAGGGGCTGTGGCAATTCGATATTCCCAACTCTTCCCCTTCCTGGAGATTGCATGGAGGCAGCTGCCTGCAGTCGCTGACTCCACCTTGAGAGCTGCTGTTAACAAGATTAATGAGATTTTTCCTATATGCCCAGGATCTTTATGGGTCCCTGACGATTCCCCGTATCTGGATCCCCCCCTTATCTTACTATTTGGCTACAAACTCCCCATGCTCTGCTCCCTTAGTACTCCCCAGCCCTTCTGGGGAAGGCACCAGCATCACGAAATTCTGGGAAGGGAGAGAAAGATGGTAAAATGACAGTGAAGGGAATACAATGCCTACACAGTGGTGAGATCAGGACATCAACCCCTGCCAGTAAGTGAGGTTATAGGAGCACCTGAGCAAACGTGTCCAATGCAGAGCCGCCCTTCCTCAGTTGCTTCGTTACAGTGCACGCCCCAGAGGTGTTCAACTAGGCAGGATCTGGTACGCTTCTGCACACCGGTTTGGCCACACATTGCTGAGCACTCGCTCCATTTCGACCATGGAGACAAAAACTTTTTTGAATCTTGCACCAGTGGACCTTGAATAACATCAGTGGTGTGTTACTGAGACGCACATTACACATACAGCTGCCTGAAAACGGGCAGTTGTTTTCTTAGCAGCTTCTATATAGCTTCTATAGAGCTCAGACTATGCATTTGGATATTACATGCCACATGGATTAAACAAACTCAAAGCATGCTCAGGGAGCTGGGAAATAAAGCAGGAGGAGGCATCTGAAGGCTTCTGACTTAATTCCCTGCAGGCTACTGAATTCAGGATGATTAAGATAAACTCGAGGGGAGCAAAGTGCATGCAGCTCATGCTTAGTGTTGAATAACTTTGGCTTAAAGGAAATCAAACACACATTGTCATTTAAATGCTGTCTGAGGGTCAACGCTCGCCTGCATTTCAAATGCGGTTAAATAAAAAAAAAAACAAAACGCCCAAAAGGGTAAAATTGTTGATATTTTCATGTTGAATGTCTTTAACCATACTTCAACATATGTTCTCTGTAGGGGAAGCATGTGTCCTATTGTGAGCACCAGTTTTACTGTGTGCAAAACAGAAGCCTAAGATGCTACCGAGCAGGCTGAGCATGTTAGGGGCCAGCTGATATGTAAAACACAAAGAGGGTTTATAGAGAGTTTAATATGTGGTTAGATTTTGAAAGGAATTTCTTTAACCGGGCTACTAGATGGTATTAATTTAAGCTGCTTTGAATGGATGAGATCCACTCCAAGTCTGTGGTTTGGGTTTATTTTTAAATGACAATGTTCTAATGATGTTTACGAGGATGCGCCTGTGACTAAAGTTTCTAAAAATGAGGTTTCTTAGAGACGTGTGCCATGTCATCTCCCACACCTACTCTTCCACTCGATTTGTAATGAACCAGGTTGGGTTATTTCCTAGAAAGGCAGACAGGCACACTGGACTGTTCCAATAGTGATGGTCGAAAACGAACCCCTGGTTTACAAAAGCAAGTGGCTGGAAAAGACCATTTGAATGCGAGCAGCCACGGGAATGTCATGTCTGGTTTGGAGCAAGCACTTGGCTTAGATGGGTGAGTTTTTAATCTCTTGGCACATCGGCATCTCCAAGTTCAGCATCCCAAGTGGCGCATCCATAGACCTTATTTAGCAATTTGGGGGACTTGGTCCCGTCCCAGGCAGCACATGGATAAATGTCTGTCTGTACTTGCCGCAAGCAAAAATTTAACATGTAACAGATTAAAGTGGGGTCCTAGTAAGATCCTAAGCTTGTTTAGGATTGGCTGCCTTACTCTGCAGGGCTGGTGATGATAAGAAAGGAGGAGGGGAGTCCTGCAGAGGAAAAATGGCATTATAAGGCTCTGGGTAGCACCTTGACAGCAGAAAAAGCAGAAAGCCGAGGGCAAGGGAGAAGCTGAGGGGTTGAGCGCCAGCGGGGACGTGGGGAGGGACGGGGCTACCCAGCGGCACCAGCTGGCAGGAACGTACTGCGTCTGGCGTAGGCGAAGGTCGGGTCTCCCCTGCGAGAGCTGCTTCTTGTACCTGCGGGCAGAGGACGTGCGGGGTGATTTGGGCAGGTTTTGCCTGCTCCCTGGCTGAGCACCGGTCCCTCCCACTGGCCTGCCTGTACCGAGGCTGGCTGCTCAACCCGAGCAGGTGTGGCACACCCTCTCCTGGAGGCAAAAACCGAGTTTACAGCTCACTGCTGCCAAGGGCAGACGCTTTAGTTTTCAACTGCATTGGTCAAAACCTCAAGATTTTATTTTATTTCTCCCTAGAGAAGCAGGAGTCAGCCCCTGCTCTGTGAGCCCCAGCCTCAGCATCACTGCCTTACGCCATCCACTTTGAGGGGAAAACAATTTTCCTGTTAGTTTTCTTAAAAATACCTCTCAGCAGGTGGAGGGGACCTCTGAGTGTCCATGTTTTCAGTGCTTTGATTCTCCCCAACAGCTAAGAGAGCTGCTAGGAGCGGGATGGGAGGCTGGGAAAGTCCCTTAATCCCTTGGCTATGGCATCAGCACGTCCAGCCCTTTCAGTCCCTGCTGGAATTTAAATCCTGAGTGCTGGGCAGTAAAGCTTGAGGGGTCAGGGTATCTCCTGGGGATTAATGAGCAGAGTGGGTTCTACAGGTAATTAATGCCCCACAGGCTTTAATTCTAAAGCAATGGTGTTGCAAACTGTCCCAGGCATGGGGACAGGCTGGGCAGGGGAAGGGCAAGTCAGAGCACGTGTTTGCCCATCCCTGGGCTCTCCTCGCCCTCCCAGCCCACATGTGCCTCCCACGGGAATCGGGGCTGTGGTCACGCACGTGACCTTCACTTTTCCAGGAGAGGAGCCAAGAGCATGTGTCAGCGATAGCCAAAACCCTACAGGAGGTTGCAGATGATTAGCATTTATTCCATTGCCTAAATGTCCTCACCTACTCAAATAGTATTGTTCAGTTGTAAATTAATGCTGAAAAAAATAATATGCATGCAAACACCTCTTGTCCCAGCGAGGGAAAGCTGCCCGAGCTGGGAAATAACTTACTCTCCAAGCTGAGCATTACCAGCGGGCTGAAGGTTTTCTGTCCTATCTGGATCCTGCCGAGGGCTGGTTTCAGAAGCCTTTGACCTAAGGGTCAATAAATTAGAGATTAAATTAGATTAATAAGAAATTAATTAGATTCAAGGGATTGGGCCTCCTCAGGCTCAGTTTTTCAGATTTCCCTTTGGGTTGTGGCTGGTTAGAGCCACCAGTTAGAGCTCCTGTGGGATGCAGTGCAGGAGATGCCAAGTGAAGTGTGTGACAGAGATGTTCCACAGCATCACTGCGGCTCAGGTGTGATGCAAATTTGCCATTTCCCTTATCACCCAAGAAAAACTTTTTTGTGCTTTCTGTGTTGGATCAGCTCAGATCAAATAATCTTTTTATAGCTGGAGATATAAAATATATCCTGCCTCTGTCTGTCCAGGAAGAAATGAAGCCGAGGTGGATGAGGTTGGTTGTCGCTATGGGGCATGGACTGGTTTCTGCAATTGCTTGCTGCCTGCGTGCCCAAAGGGAGCTTGTGGTCGTGGCTGGTTCCTGGGGTGCTTGCTGGGACCAGTCCCATTTAAACTGGGGAGCTAAGCCCGAAGCTGCCCAGCACTGGCTCTCGCCTGTCCCCAGCTCCCGGGGGCTCAGCACCTCCCTAGTGACAAATTGACTATTCCTGGTCTTATCCCCAGGCATGTGGCCAGAGTACTTCAGGGCAAAATTCCTCTATAGCCTCTGAAAACAAATCCAAAGAGCCTGCAAACAGGTTTTCTCTGCAAGACCTTCTGGAGCAGAGGGGCAGGTTGCTTATTGCTCAGCGCTTTGGTATGTGCGACCTGCCAGAGCCAGCAGCAGACAGATCCTGTTACCTTGTGCATCTTCTGCTGGAGAAGAGCCACATTGCTTCTTCCCAAGGGCTCAGCTCAGAGACTGGGCTTGGTTCGTGCTCGGGTGATAGATGAGGTACTGGCCAGGGTGGGTCTGCTCAGAGCAGAGGGGAGCCGGGATGGGAGCTGGGGTGCGGGCTGGGCACCGCGGGGTCTCGGGGGTGGCAGGCAGGGATGGTCCCAGCACATCTGGTGGGCAGGGGGGGCTCATCCCTGGTCAACCAGAGGCTGGCTGGCTTGCAGACGGGCCTTGCCCCTGCTCTGTGGGCTGGATGGACACCAGCTCTCATCTAGAAGTCGTTTGGCTGGATGAACCCTGCGCTGACCCAGAACAGCACCCGGCATCAATGTCGAGCCCGTGTCTGCTGGCTCAGCGGCCGCCGGCAGACATGCCTTCACGCCGGCATGCCCGCGGGCAGGGGACAGCACAAAGACAGGAATAGAAACGTTTAACCTTCACCTAAAGTGGACGTGGCTCCCAGGAGGAGGATGAGGATGATCCATGCTTTTGCGGTGACCATCATTGTCTCCAGAGGTGACTGGCGGCTTCTTGGAGTATCTGCAGCCGTCCCACACCTTCCCCAGACCTGTGGAGACAAGCCCGGCTGTGTCAAGGCTCACGTGGGGTCCTGCTGCTTTCAGGGAGCTTCTCCCAGGCTGAACCAGTCCAAAACATGCTGTCGGACCGCTTATACCCCCTGCCCACCCATCCAGCCCCAGAAGCCCCCCACCTACCCCCTGAGGGGGAGCAGCAGTGGCTCCCCATCTGCACTCACATCCCCTCCACTTCTTGCCATCACATCTGAGCCCAAATCTATTCTGCAGAGCGCTGTTTTGTAATGACATCTCTTTAAAGTGCCTTTTAACAGCTTAAATGCTTCTGCAGGGATGCTCTCACAGCCCGTGGGGCTCCATGGGCCCCCCGGCACCCTGCTCTGTCCCCCACATGAACAGGAACATCTTCATGCCTCCATTCCTCTGCCTGCAAACTGGGCTTAGTGCAACAACAGCATCTTATCCCAGTACATCGTGGGAGCGTGGGGAGGGGAAAGGCTCCTGAGCGCCTCTGAAAGCGGAAAACCCCATGCACAAGCCAAGTCTTCACTGCAAATGTGAGCAAGAAGCCAAATCTTCTCCTTTTTCTGCAGACAGAGATGAGGGACTGAGGCTTTGTGTTGCTCTTCCCCAGCTCAGCAAATTCAGATTTTGTTTTAAGTGAGTCCATTAGCTCTGCAGCGTCAAACATTTGGGTATTTGATTTCTGAAGGTACCCATGGAACTGGTGTTATCTTGAGTGACACTAGCTGGAATTCCAGGTGCTTTATTTTATGCACCTAAAATTAATGAACTTGGGGGGTGAAAATTTTGCCTCAGCCTTTCAGTGCCTCAGTTTACCCACAAAAGGAGGCTGACAAAGAGCAGCCGGCAGTGAGAACACCCTGTTATTTGTAAGCGGTATTAACCATCCCCTCCGAGACCGGGGAATGTGGGACTAGGAAATACTTTGATTATGGCTCAGCAAATCCCAGTCAAGCAAAAATAACAAGCAACACATGAGTGGTGTTTTGTGGGCTTACGGCGGGGTTGTGAACTTGCAGCCAGACAATAACCAGGAAAAATTAATCCAGGCTGAAAGACTGTTTCCCACTCGGCGCCTATTTTGGGAGCTGTCTGCGACTTGTTCGGCGCTGGGTTTGGAACGGGATGCATCCCTCTTTCCCTGGGACATGCGATGCTGGGAAAGAGGGGATTCAAGTGGCGGGATCCCAGTGGTGGGGAGGGTTTGGCATCGCCGGTGTCCCCTCTCTGGCAGGGGGCTGGGGGAGCCGGCGAGGAACGGAGCCGCAGGAGATCAAACAGCCCTGTGTGAGAAAACCACTGTCCCCCCCGCCCCGAACCCCCCGCTCCAGCCATCCCCATAACCCTGTCCCAAACCTATTAGCTGGGATGAAGAGGGGAGAAGTGGGATGCAGAGAACCGCATCCCCACTGATGTTTTCCAGCCCGCAGCCTCTGTGCCTTCATCTGCCCATCAATTATTTTCCACCTTGCCCTCAATCACAGCCACTCTTAATTACACTGCATTAAAAACACAGCAAGATTATATAACCGCTAGCTGCGACAAAGGGGAAAAACTTAGCAGGGTTGGGTTTTTTATTTTGCTCTTACCTACAAAAACCATAAAATCCACAATTAAGGAGAGTCTCGTCCTCTTGCCACAGAGCCGCCAGCCGAGCTGCGGTCCGGGGGCGAGGCGAGGGCTTGTCAGCTGCGGGTTAAGGGATTTGTAGCCAGTTGGGAAGAAGAGAAAGAATTGCAGCTTACCGAAACCTCCCCTGCGCTGCCGCCGAGCTGGCCTCCGCGCGAGCCTCCCCGCAGCTGAGGCGGCGAGGTCGCTTATATAGCCCGGCGTGTTGCTTAGGGGATGGCAGCGAGCCACCCGCCGCCGAGCAAAAACAGATCGGACGAGCGAGGAAACCGCAGGCTGAATAATCCCTTAGCAAGGTGATGGTAAACACAAACCCTCAGCGAAACAGCAGCCGCCGGGGCTGGCAGCGATGCCATGGCATGGCAGGGTGCTGCGGGCGGTGGGGCAGGGCATGGTGTGGGTACCACGTCCTGGTGTGGGCACCGCATCCCGGCACAGCACCGTCACTGTTAGGGGTTCGCCCTGGGTCCGGATCCAAAACAGATGCTGCTGAGTGTTGAAGATGGAGGTACAGCATACAGGCACACAGTGCAATGAGTTTTGGGGATGCTTTTTTGGCTTTTGCCTGGTCTGGGACAAACGTGGTGCCCACCCAGCATTGTCCGTGGGGTTCCCGCGTTTCGTGGGCGTGGGGCAGGGCTCGGCTGGGCACTGTTCCCTGTGCTGCATGCACTGCCGGCACCGCCTGAGCTGCCCACTCACCTCTGCCCCTGCGCTGGCTCTGGTAGGGGTCAAACAAGGATGCTGTGGGGATGTGAGGATGTGGGACAAAGCCAGATGGGTTGGTTTGGACACCTGGGGTAGCATAGAGCTGCAGAGGCAGAACCATCCTTGCAAATAAATGTGACTGTGTCTCACTCGAGCCATGGGGGGATCTAGCAATGACCTCTAACGAGAGCTCCCCGCCTGCCCCAGGCCGGCTTCAACCCCCCCAGGTCTTTCCTCCCTCTGCAGCCACGTTCCTCCCATGTAGCCGAGGGCAGCCGGTCCCGGCTCGGGGCTCCTAGGTGTTGCACAATGCGTGCGGCCATGTGCGAGCGAGTACCACCCGTGCCTGCAGTCCCGGGCACTGTGGGGCTGTGCTGCTAGTTTGCTGCAGGAGTCTGGTGTGAAAGCGTGTGCTTTACGTAGTGGGAGGCATCTCTGAAGGCTGGGGACAGGCGTCAGGGCAGCCAGCAGCGTGCAGGATGTGCCAGCGGTGTCCTTGGGGTGCCTCTTAGTAATCCTTGCCAGCCCTGCTGCCAGAGGGAGCGGTGCAAGAGGAACATAGATCAAGATGTCACATAAAAAATAATTGGTGGTGGCCTGCACCAGCTCCCGTTTATGTTTACGAGGGAAAAGGAAAAAACACCTGGGATGTGCCAAAAAGTGGCAGAATGTTTGTCCGGTGGGCAAGGAGTGCCTGGTGAGCTGGAGGCCCCAGACCTGCGAGATAAACACAGAGCTCAGCTGCGTTTCCCCTCTGTGATGAGGACTAGATGTGGGAAAGGTGCCGAGACTGAGAGCAAGGAATCAATCTTCCCTGGATGGCACCTACCTCCTGCTGTGGCTGGCTCGTCTCTAGCACAGCACTGATGCCTCGGCAGGCAGCTCCAGTCCCGCTGGCTGCTTGGCACGTGCTGGCATCGATTTCCATGGGTCGCACTGTGGGATAAGGAAACGTGCTGTTCTGCAAAAGGAAAAAAATGTTATTCTTTATGTTATGGAAACCAAGTGATAGCTCTAGCCCAGTGCAGCTGCAGGTGTTTCTGCATGGGATTTTGCAGCCTGTTTAGCACAGGTGTCTCCTTCTTACCATGGGTGTCTCCTCTCCAGCATGGTTCCTGCAAGACAAGCTCAGGAGCCACGTGTGCGGCTTCAGGAGTGGGTCTGGGACACATAAGTTCATGCAAAAACCAAGTCTCTAGAAAAGTCCGGTTGTGCAATCTCTCTTGGCTTGGCCATCCCTCGCTGCAGCTCCAGCATGTGGCTGACATTGGATGGAGCAGCACGAGCAGAGCCCCAGATATTTCCAGCACTGAGCACCACCGGCTGCACTGTGGCTCCGGGAGATGCTCAGCTGCTTTCCATCCGCCTGAGGTGGATGATGCTCTGACCCGTGGGGTGGAGGGGACATCCAGGGTGCTGCCCCATGCCCAGGGTGGTCACTCTGCAGGGCTGCAGGACCCGTGGCCAGCACGGGAAGGATGCATCCCACACCAAACTGCTCTTATCTTTCTGGCTGGGGGTTCAGCTGTCCAGGGCTGGTGTTTCCCAATGAAAGAATTGGTGCAGCAGAGCCGCAGCCCCATGGACACATTCCCCTCCCAGATTAACCCCGGGCGCCCTGCCTGCCTGTCATGGGATTTTTCCATTATTTCACCACCAATATGTAATTACAAAGCCATAATGTATTTATGTGAATGCTGCCATGCTTAATGCTCCCCCCCCCACCAGTGCTAAGGCTGGGGCAGTGTAAGAGGAATATGACAGCGGATAGTGCAACAGCAACTCCCCTCCATGCTCCTTCATAGCTGTCTCCATCACTCTTCTTGTGTCCCTCTAATAAATCCAGAGGAAAACTAGCTAGTGATGCTCATACCAGCTCTTTGCGCCTCCCACCCTTTCCGACATGGCATCGGCAGAGTGACCATCACCAAAAGCCGACTGCACTGTGCTGGGAGAGCGGCAGGGACGGTGGGGCTGCTCTCAGGGCTGCGCATGGGATTTACAGGCTGTGGGATCTGTTAAATGCTCTGTGGGTTCCATGAAATATCCTATAGGGTTCATGAAATACCCTATGGGGTCCATGAAGTGCCCTTTGGGGCCGATGCTGTGCTCAGCTTCCCGCTGGCTGCCCCCGTCCTCCCTCCTTGCACCCTGTTCGCTCCACTGAAGAGAGCTGACGGTTATTTTCCCCTCCTGCATGTTTCTGGGCTCGCTCCTGTTTACGGAGATGGGAATTAAAATAACTGATTGATGACTTTGTTCCATCCCAAACACTTTGGGGAAGTTTGCGTGGTTTAGGAAGGCGAGCTGGGAGCTGGGATTTCATTAAGCTCTTGGCTCCCAGCACTTCTCCAGCCATGCTCCAGGGGTGGCTAATGTTGTTTTTTAAATCCTGTTTTGCTATCCCAGGAGCCGGACTGGCAATTTCCATGGTTTGTAGGAGAACTTGGAGATGTGGCGGGTCCCCGGAGTTCACTCTGAGCTCTGAACCACCAGCAAACCTCGCAGCCACCACAATATTGTTTCACTTAAGCCCTCCTCCACCGCTTCATCAGCACAAAATCGTACTCCAGCTGCCTAAAAGCTTTGGAAAAGAGCCCAAAAAATGAACTACTGGAGTTTGTTTTTATTGTGTGGATGAGGATTTACAGGCTGTGGCTGGGAGAAAAGGAGTGAGTGGACCTTTCCTCCCTGGCAGGATTTACTTAGGAGCTAAAGGCTCAACCATGGCTGAGCGGTGCTCAGCTCCACGTACATCATTTATGAAACAGATGCAAAATGCACCGCAGAGGGGAGATGCCATGAAAGCCAGGAGCCAGGGAAAGACTGATTTTAGCTCTGGAGGTCGGGAAGGCTTTTTCTGGAGCGATGAAAGAGCCAGGAGCTGGGGGAAAGCAAGCGGCTGCGGCTGTGCTGCTCATGGGGGCCGGCCATGGGGTGAGCCCCCAAATGTCTGCTGGCACCAGAGCAACCTGACTGACACCCCCGGCATGTAAAAGTGGGGGTGCCCCCTGCTCTATGATCACATCTGTCAAGGAAAAGGGCTTTTCCTAGTGCTTTTGCAGGGCATGGCTGTTATCTGAGTGCCCAGGGACTGTTACCTGCATCCCTGCTGTACACATACAGCCCCACGTCACCTGGAGAGGGGTTCGCTGGTCACTGGGATATCCTGGACTGTCAAGCCCTGGGATTCCCCTGCTGGATGCCGTGTCCATCCCTGCCATCTCTCCTACCACGTCACAGCTCCGAAGAGCACAAATGGGAGATGCTATGAGAGCGCCAGAAGTGTCTCAAAAGCGAATCCCCTTTTAATTACATTGCTGAGCTGGGGAAATTAAGATAAGTATTCTGGATCATTTAGAAACTCTCTGTGAGATGGAGAAGGCCATTATTTTTGAGCCCTCCATGACTAATGCTCATCGTAGCCTCTCCCTGCACTCTGCCTGGAGCATTAACTCCTCGAGGACACTTGCAGGGCAGCATCACGGTGCCATGTGCCGGTACGACACCAATATTTGCTGGAAACATCCTGCCGGCAGGTGCGGGCTAGCAGCAGGGCCTGAGTTATTGCGTAATGTTGGATCGGTGATGGAAATGCCATCGCAGGACACGAACGGGTGCGATGGGAACGCAGCCAGGTCCGAGCCAGGGCAGCACCTCAATGGGGACATTTAAACCGTGGAGGAAGAGCAGGAGCAGAGCTCCAACCCACAGCCCACTGGCTGTTTGCTTTAGCTCTGGACAGGGTTTGGTGGACAAAGACCATCCTGTGTCGAAGCACACGTTGCTTTGGGCGATTAATTGCTCCTGAAGAAATCCTTAATGTATTGCTCTTATTTACGGGCATTAGCTTTGGGCTCGGATGCACTCCAGGCTGTGCTTCCATGCTGGCAGGGGGGGCAGCCTCCCACCTGTGGGATGGCAGTCCCTGGTCTCATTGTGCCTTTTCCTCCTCAATTTTCTTGCTATAAACCACGTTGAGGTGGGCAGGTTTGCAGCTGATTCACACAAGCAAAGCACCAGCCAGTTTTTCCTAAAAAACAGCAAAATCTTGCATGACTCGTGAGTGTGCAGGGGAGGGCTTGGGTCTTCCAGCACACCATGGTTTGTCTCCCTCCTGCTCTGCAGGGATTGCACCGGCAGCACATGGGAGAGGTATAGCCTGTGTAAGCCGGACTAGAGGCAATGGTGATGGCAATGAAAGTGGAGCATCAGGTTAAAAAGTGCTTTTCAGTGTGTGGATGAGCCTCTACTTGGGATGGGCAGAAAACATGCAAGGGATGGAGCTGGGCAGATGGCAGGGACTCCTTGTTGAACCATGTGTGAATTTATTTCAGGTGAATTATTGCACTGAGCAACGTGGAGCTGGGGTAATTGGGGCCGATCTGCCTTCCAGTTTCGGCTCTGAAAGAGTTTGCCAGCATCCGTGCTCGCAAAAGAGGATGTGGAAACACCTCCCCTTCCCAGAGCACCTGTGGTCATGGGGGCGACCAGAGCCATGAAATATCTCACGACCTCATGCATCGTGCCGAGGGCATGCTTGGAAAAACCAGTCTCTGCCGAGCTAATTCCAGCACTGCCGGGATTCCCCCTGGGACAGTCGTGGCCATATCAGTTTTTGCTGGAGGGTAAATGTGCATTTGCTGGCAGCGCAGGCAGAGTTGTTCAGTGGGGGCCAAGCTCTGCCAGAGGGAAGGGCTGGCAGCCTCCCAGTGTGAGCGCCTTGGACCGGCTGAGATGAAAACCACCACCGGCAGCAGGTTGGGAAGGCGGCACGGGAGATAAGCCCTTCCTGAGAGAAACTCTGTGCAATGCTCCCAGCATCAGATCAAGTGCTGCCTCCCAGAAACATCTCCCGGGAGGCCAAATCTGGCCGGGGGCAGATGTCAGCACCAATGCTTATCCCGAGGGACACCAGGGTCCTGCAGTCCCAGGGCTCAGCCAGGAGCAGGCTTCTTGCAGGAGGGTAAAAACAGGGTGGTGGAGCAGAAATTATATTCCTCCAGCTCATTTAATTCAGCATTAATGGCATCTCTCCCCAGCGAGCCACTGATCCTTTCCTAAAAGCAGTCATGTCCTGCATAAAGCTCATCCAAGGGTGTTTTTAAGCCTCAAAAACTGCTTGGAGATACGAAGTGCAGGGGAAAGAGGTGCCAGGGGAGGTTTTCTCTGCTTCTCGCTCCTGCAAGCCCTAGGTAACACTACCAAGGGTCCCATGGGGCTTTCAGCTTTCCCCACATCTCACCTCTCCCCCAGTGAAATGGAGGAAACTAGCCCTTGAATCTGGCCCATGTTTGGGAAGGAGCATCCAAAGGGAGCACTGAAATATGACCTTGGGGCACACAGTCCATTTTGGAAGCATGGAGAGAGGAAGATATTTGATGTTTGGAGCAATGCAATGGGCAGGTCCCACTGGGAGTAAAAAAAAGCGGAGGATCAAAGAGGGCACGAAAGGCAAAGACAAGGAGAGCAACTAAAACCCATCCAAAAACAAGGGCAAAATTGTTCACATCCACAGGTTAGTCACAATGAAAATATTGGGATTTCATAATTTCTTCCAGCTCAAGAAAAATACCCAGTTAGGGCAGTGAAAGCCCTGGCCGGGTCAGTGCGTGCCAGAGCCGAAGGGGACCCACAGCCCCTCCATCGATCCCATGGGTGATTTTCCTGGTTTACTGGGGACAGGAGCATCATGGGACTGGGGTCCTGGGTGAGACTTCCCAAATAAATCCCCCTGGCTGGGGTTTCCAGGGCAAGGAAGCGAAGCTGCTGTGGGAAAGATGAACTGTGGGTGGAACGGCGATGCACGCATCCAGGTTGTATCATTTGGCGGTGAGCAGACTGGGCTCGGCACCAAAGATCACCACATTTTCTGGAGCTTGACCTCAGGGTCTGGTCTAGGGTGATAAATTCACCCTTATCTCTTGTCTACTTTAGAGATGGGGAATGGGGATTTTGCTGTGGTTAAGATCTTCTGGTGAAAGACGGAGGAAAGACCACGAGAGCTGCTGCTCCGTGTGGGAAGATGTAAGTTTGGGAAACCTCTGGGAATGATGCTTGGGACATCTGGGCTCCCCTGCCAGTGGGGTCCTTGTCCTTTACAACATCCTGGCTGGGTCCATGGCTTGGACGTCCAGCATGATGTGCTGGGCTCAGCAACACCAGGAGCACCAGCCAGGGTATTAAAAGATGGGAATTGCAGCAGGTTTGAGCATCAAGTGCATGTTTTTCTCAGCACTGCGGTCCAATGGCATGGTACCCCCTGGAGAAGGGCTTTTATCAGCGAGGTCTCTAGCAAGGTTTCAATATATGAAGCCAAATCAGAAACAGCATGTTATTTCACTAAGAAACAGTCCAAAGACACAGTGTGCCAAGATATTGAGCCCAGTGGGCAGGAGAGATCGTTCCCTCTGCTTTAAACAAGGACTTTTAGGAGGGGGACGGGATGACCCAGATTATCCCCACAAGGGACAGCAATTATCGTCCCTCTTGGCAGGCTTGGCAGAGCAGCCAGGGCCGGGTGAGCAGGCGGAATGAGATGTTGGTTTATCCCCAGCGACTGCTGCGCTTTCGTCCTCTGCCTGTTGCTGCAAAGGTTTCAGGGAATTTAGGGTGATGCCCCACTACGGACAGGTCCGTGGCATACAGTCAGAGGCGGCACTGCACTGCATGCAGCCCCAGTGCTGGTTTTTTAATGAGAAGGTCGAAAACTGGGAGCTTCACAACCACTTGACTTGTGAACTTTGGGTAAGAAGAGAAGCTGTTCCAGAGGTGAGCTCATTTCTAACCCCGGGAAATGACTTCATGGACGCTGGTATTTACTCACAAAAACACTGCATGTCAGATGTCCCTGACTAGACTTTCTGTTTCGAGTCCAGTATGAGACAAAAATTTCCTTGGATGAGCTGCTCCTGAGACAATTCAAGGTTTGGAGGAGGAGAAGAAGAATTGGAGGAAAAAAAAATCAGCACTAAAAACTCTGAAATCACGAGTGTTTTCTGAGCAAAGGGGAATTTTTGGACAGCCAGCCCCGCAGAAGCACCTGCTTGGGGTGAGGGTGCTGGGGGTGAGGGCGCAGGTGATGAGTGCTGCTGTGGGATGGCTCTACTCAAAGAAGAACAATCATTACCTCCCCATAAAGCCCAGCAGCAGGAGTTTCTGTCAGAGGTGAAAAGACAAGTTTTTCTCTTTTTTGCGAAGCCAAGACCCTGGCGGTGATTTATTAGGATAAACGGCAGCAGGTTCCCTGCCCGGCATTTGCACTAGGTTAATAGAAATTATATCCTGTGCTGCTTTCCCTGCATGAGATCCCAATTTATACAGGAAGTCAGAAGGAAAAATACAGCACTTGCATTCTTGTTAAAGGTTCGCTCGTGCAAAAATTGCCACTGGGGCTGTACTACCTGGTGTGGCTTTCTGGTTTCTGGTTTCTCCAGCATCCCAGGATGATCTGTATGGATTCAAAGAGAAAAGTCCTGTTTGGGGATGCCTGGAGATGCTCTGACTCCCTGTGACCCAGCGCTGGGCTGCAGCTCCAGGCATGTACTGGGGCAACATCCCAAAAGGAGGGGATTTCGGAAAGAGCCGAGCCGGGTTGTATGGAAACAAGCCCTGCCTGCCAGCACTGTTTCCTAATCCTGGGGACCAAAACCCTCTGATCGTTAAACCAGCGTTCAGAGATTCAGCTGAAGGCTGCTGAGCAGACAACATCCAAGCTGACCTTTGAGGAGACAAGCAAAAAAAAAAAAAAAAAGAAAACACAAGGGGGTTACTGTGCAAATGCTGGAGAAAAATAGTCATTTTAGTAAGGGACCCCACCCTTAAAAGAAGACTTATTGCTAATGCATGCCCAGGACATTTCTGCGTGATGGCATGCTAAAAAAATCCTCTCTGAGCAGGGACCAAAGGCTTTGTTGTCGCATGAGTGAGGCTTACAGTTCTCAAGAAAAATCCTGTCCCTCTCTTGCATCATACAGTCGGGGACGGAAAGGACATTTCTAGACAAAAAGGCAGCCAGCCGGGAAGGAGGACAAACAGGGAATACATTCCTGACTTGCTATTTAATTGCTTTAGTGCAGGTGCAAAGAGCTAAATGAAAGGAAAAATAAGGATGAGCATGTGGGGCCGAATTAATCTCGGCTTTAACCAGGAGGCTAATGCAAGAAGGAGGCAGCTGCTATAATAAATGGGCTTCCACCCAACTTCTTTGTGGTTTCTGTGCTTTTTTTTCCCCCAGGGACCAGGCTCACTCCTGCGGCACCAGCGGGTGATGCACTCACCAGGTAAGGAGGTGATGGGGACGTCACTTTCTGCGTGGCAGGGGTGGCTCGTGCTTGCTGAGCTCCTGCCCTCCCGCTCTGCCCACCGTGGCTTTGGGGTTTCAGCCAGGCTCTGGCAGGACCGGGGTGGCTGGTATTCCCCTCCGGAGGGATGTCGTTGATGCCAGCTGTTAAACAGCTTTGAAACTGGGTCTTGGCAGGACAATGTCCCTTCACTCTCAGCTTGTGAGACCGCATTTTGGGTGGAGGGCTGGCAGTGCCAGGGGTGGGCCTGCTTTTCTCTTTCCCTTCAGATATAAAGCACTTTGAATGCATAAATTGCCCTCTGTGGCTCTGAGCAGAGTTTCCAGCCTGGTCTCCTTCAGCAGTTAAATAAGTGCAATGGAGGGTTTAGGGGACTCCGATGGACTGTGATGCCTCAAGGGCTGACATGGTCCAGCGGCTGCAGCATCTCTTGGGTCTCAGGAGCTGGTCTCTCTGCCACACAATTTGACTCTTAAACCCACAAAGGGGAAAAAAATCCTCCTTTTTTGCTGTGCCCAGAAGGAATCCTGCAAGCAGAGCAGCCTCAAAGACAGTGCAACCCCTGCCTCAGAGCTCAGGCATTTCCTCCCAAAAATAAGTAGGAATAGGTTTAATGATGGAAACCCTCCTATCCCAGAAAGTGAACCTCATCCTCTTGGGGAACAATGCGGAGCCACCACTGCCAGCCTGGGACTGGCTCAGCTGCGGTCCTGCTGTAAGCTGTGTACTTCTTAATTTAATAGACCGGGAGATGTGAAGGTTTGCTTGCATGTAATTAAAATCCCTGCGATGCCCCTGGGAGCCTGCGTGCCGGCACTGGCCCCAGCAGGGCTTGGGGCTGGCCCTCTGTCATCCCCACAGCTCTTTTACTTTCACTGGTCAGAGGAGCAGGGTGTCCTCGGTTTCCCTCCCTGCCCTTGCATTGCACATCGTATTTTTTAAGCCCTTGTGAGCTCTTTGTCCATCCCAGGGTTTCGCACCGCACATCAAGCTCTCACTGCGTTATGCTGAAAGAAATACAAAAAAGAACAAGGTGGGACCTGATAGAGTGCAGAAAAAACTGTGTATTCATTAAAATGGCAAAATGACCTAAGTTTCTCCTTATTAATTCCCTCCTTACAGCATTTCCAGTCCAGGCACGTACCTGTGTTCATCCATGATGCTCCCACAGACATGTGTGGTCCAGGAGCATCGCTGGGGCGTGTGTGTGTGTCTGTGCGTGCTGCGAGTCTCCTGGTTGTCTGAGCAACAGGACGTTCATCACTAACTCCAGGGATAATTAACTCATTTTCCTGTATTTATAGAAATCCAATGCAGGGAGTGTTGGCACTTATCCTTGATGGGGCCACATTTGGCCACAACGTCTTGAATTTTGGCCATTTCTTGCAATACGGTGGCTTTGTCATCATCCCTGCTGCTTGCTCATTAAGCCTGAAATCGGGCAGCTCATTAAGCCCGCAAGGGCAGAGGTACCGGCCCCCGCCCAGGGGTGAAACACCCGCAGCTGCCTGAGCCGGGCTGCCTGTGGGTGTCCACCTCCGCGTGTCCCGCTCCTGGTTTGCCAGTGCAGGGGATGTTTGCATCAGCGTTGCCATCTCCAGATGCCTGCATACGCTTGGGCTAAAAACAGCGTAGCTCCCGGCTTAGCCGCCAGCAAGGGGAAATTTTGCTGCTTCAAGGGGTTTGTTGCAGGAATGTGATGCAAAGACGCGCTGGAGCATCCTGACTTGGCACCGCGGCGGTGGGAGACCTGTGGGGAAAGACAAGGAGCATCTTTAGTCGGTGTCAGGGCATGCGTATGTCAGGTACGTTCCCATCAGCTGGGACAAATCCAGACCTCGACATGGGTTTCCCCTTGTTTCTCCCAGACAGCCAGCAAGCAGCTCAGTACTTTTAAATTGCTTTTTCTCTTTGCTGCTTGCTTGTTGGGTTGGTCTTTGGGGAAGGAGGAGGGTGAAGGCAGTAAGGGGGCTCGGTCTCAGGGGCTTGGGGTGCAGGTGGTGGGGCTGGAGGAGGGCAGCTTGCTGCAAGGTGTCGGCATCTCCATCCTGCAGAGCTGGGGAGACAGACTGGATCTCTGCTGCTTGTGTTATTTGTGCAAAGGTGGGGAATGCTTTATTTTGGTATCAGCAAACCAGAAGGTGCTTGAAATGGTAAGTGACATACCCTACCTGTGGCTGGGACTATTAACAGCTCGTGTCCCCAAGAGTTGGAAGTATTTGCCCTTGAAACGTGAGTTGTCCCCAAGCTGGTTGTGCTCAGGCAAAAAGGGCAATTAAATCAAGCCATGGGGGACCACCACGCTGCTCATCACCCCTAACCACCTCCTGCATGGGTGTGTTTCTACCTTCACCTCCTCCTCCTGCTTTGCCTCCTGAAGGCAAAGGGACAGAGGTGTTGAGCTTGTGCTGCCTGGGTCCTGGGAAGGTCCAGGCTCCTAAATGCCACCATGATCCTCTCGCAAGAGCTGCTGTCTGCCCCCGGACAGCGTGGGATCCCCCTTCTCCCCTCCTGGCCACCCCCAGGTGCTCCCACCCACAGCCCCAGATCTGGTGCTGGAGATGGAGGTGGATCATTAGGGTTTAACACACTAATGGAAAGTGCTGTGAGGTTTCTAAAAATCTGAGCCCTGCTTGCAAAGCCCCTTTGGAAGGGATGAGTCCTTGAACTGAGCATGGCTGCCCCAGCACAGGCTCAGCCGGCTCCTGTGCGACCCATTCCCAGCCAGGCACTGGCAGGCAGCGGCTTGTCCTGTGGTCCTAGCCACCGGTCCCGCTTTCCAGCTGCTCAACCGACTCGCAAAGAGCTAAAAATATATGTCTGTGTGAGCAATCACTATAGCTACGGCAGGGGTTAGCCAAAGAGGGCAGCCGGGCAGTGTCACCGCAACCAGGAGGTGCGGCGGCTCGGCAAAACGAGCAACGTGGAGGGGACACGCAGGGACAGGCACGTTGCTGCTGGCGCCTCTGGTGCAGGTCCTACCATATCCCCATTTCTCCTTATATTGAAGCTGCAGCACACGACACAGCACCTAAGAGGGTGTTCACTTTGCCGCTTGCATTTCAGCAGGGGATGACTGACGAGCAGCTCCCCGCATCTCCCCACCACCCCACCATGGAGAGGGATGCCAATGTCTCAGTCTCTGGCTGCCCCGAGCACTGGGTCGAGCCCCAGTTCACGCAAGCGGCAAGGGTCCGCGTGATCGTCACAGCCATCTTCTTCTTGCTGGCGGTGGGCAGCAATGTGGCAGTGCTCGGCAGCCTGCTGAGGAAGGGGAGGAAGTCCCACGTGCGGCCGCTGATCCTCAGCCTGGCGCTGGCTGACCTGCTAGTGACGGTGGCGGTGATGCCCTTGGACGTGGCATGGAATGTGACAGTACAGTGGTATGGTGGGGACCTCTCCTGCAAGTTCTTCAACTTCCTCAAGCTCTTTGCCATGTACGCGGCCGCCCTGGTGCTGGTGGTCATCAGCCTGGACCGGCATGCGGCCGTCCTCCACCCCTTCTCCCGTGCTCGCCGCCGCAATGGGCTCCTGCTCCGCGCTGCCTGGGCCAGCAGCGTGCTCCTGGCTTCACCCCAGGTAGGGCTCGGTGCCTTCCCCACATGGTTTGCCCAGGCTGAGGTGGTTTTGCAGCAGGGTTTCTCCATGCCGGCAGCCCCCACAAGTCCATCCCGATCCATGGGGTCCACCACCACCAGCTTGGTTTTGCTGAGCGAAGCAGTGTTTTTGCTGTGTTGGGTGCTCAGTGCTGCTTTGCACCTTCCTTATAGCACCCATTCATTGCAATGCCATCAGCGTGTTACGCTAAGGGCTGGGAAAAAATTGTGTCCACTATAATTTGCATGCACATGGCTATCCTCTCCTAAAAATGCATCACTGGGCCACTGCAAAACACGTTGGAGTGGACCAAGACAAACCCAGGCCTTTCCTGACCAAAATAACATGTGGTATGGCCAAAAAATGGGATTTCACAGATGGCAGATCCCATCCGTCCTGGCCATATCCATGAGTTAGGCGCCTAGAGCACCTCTCCCAGTACAACAGCAGCAAGAAGGTGCTCTCCATGCACAGCCAGGAGCATCTGTAGGATGTGGTGCCCTGTTCCAAAGCCTTTTAAAGTTATTATTTTGTTCTCCATTTCAGCTTTTCCTCTTTCACCTGCACACGGTACCGGGAGGGAACTTCACCCAGTGTGTTACTCACGGGAGCTTCCGAGCGCACTGGGAGGAAACCGTCTACAACATGTTCACCTTCACCACCCTCTACATCACCCCCCTGAGCGTCATGATTGTTTGCTACATCCGGATCATTTGGGAGATCAGTAAGCAGCTAAAGATCAACAAAGGTAAGCAGGTTCCAGACCTTTAGTGTCCACCATGACTTTATGACTGACCCTGCTCCAGCCTGGAGCGTTGGATATCTGCCCTTTGAAGGGTAACTCAACTGAGGTGCTTGACACAGACTTCTTGACCCCCCTCTTTGCTGTCTTCTGCTTCCTGTGGACCACGGGCCAGACCATGAGATGGTCTCCCCTTTCTGGCAGAAGCACAGTTATGGATGGTTATGTTCTGGTTTTCTCCCATCTCCAGCTATCCTTTTGACTCTCCCTGGCAGGTTTGATAAGAAATCAAAATGACCACATCTCCAAGGCACGTATGAAGACTCTCAAGATGACCATAGTGATTGTTGCCACCTTCATCATCTGCTGGACCCCATACTACCTCCTGGGCTTGTGGTACTGGTTCCAGCCAGCCATGATCCAGAAGATGCCAGAGTATGTCAACCACAGCTTCTTTCTCTTTGGCTTGCTGCACACATGCACCGACCCTGTCATTTACGGACTGTACACCCCCTCTTTTCGGGAGGACGTGCAGTTGTGTCTCAGGGGCATTGAAACAGCCATTACCAGGCACGAAAAACACCAACCTGTCTCAGTCTCGGAGAAGAACATCAAGGATGGTGCTGTAAATGGTGGGGTGGTATCAGGGGGCTCCAACGGGACAACTGTCAACACGGTCTGCTGAAGAGATGTACCCAAAAGGAGATGGGAGGCACAGCTTTGGGGGCTGCTTTGTCCCATAGGATCATTCTGGAGACTGTTGTAAGGAGGTTTGCTACCCAGCTTTAGTGGGTGAGGGTCTCTGGCCACAAAACGGGAAAGCATCTCCTGACTGTACTCAGGGTGAAAAACATTTAGGGGTATTTATGGTCATTCCTCCGTATTTTGGCAGCCCCATAATAACTAGAAACTCATCCTTTTTGTACTCTACGCATGCTCTAGCCCTGATTCTGGGATCAAGCATCTGCCACACTTCCAGCATCAACCCCTGGGAGGAGACATGCCGTCTCCTCTGTGGTCCAGGGCCATGTCCGGTGGGGTGGCCAGTCTTCAAGTGCCCTTTGCACCTACACCCAGGTGCGGGGCTGCATGGATGCACGGCGCTAAGTGGTGTCACCCTGAGAGGCTGCAAAGGTGCGATCAAAGGCTTTTAGTCCATTTTCTCCACCCATTGTAGGAAAAGCTCTCCGAAAATTTCGGATCTCCTGGCTCAGAGCCTGTCTGGTTCTCCCACAGCTGTGTGTCAAGGCCTGGGAAGGATATAAATCTTTGGGGAGTGACTAATGCAGGGGCACTAGTCCCCCTGGGCATGGTGGGGAGTGAGGAGGTGCTGCGGGGATGGAGGGGCTCAGGCAAGAGGGGTGTGAAGAACCACAGTGGGATGGGATGGGACTCCTTCTCCCTTTTGGAGACAGCCAGAAGGGAAAACAGTCCCTGCTGCCTTGTTCTGGCGTGCAGGGGGTGGTACAGACACATCCTTACACAGCACCTCTCTGGAACACAGGGTTGACCAGGAGAGACAGTATTTGGGGTAACCACAGAGTGAGAACCAGACCCAACGCTGCCCAGCCCCTCTTGACTGTCTCTGTCCCCATGTCCCAGGGCACGAGCTGGCAGGTTACAGACCATGCGCTGAGCTGTCCCCATATTTGCTTTGCCCTAAGTGCTTGACCCAATGCCAGCAACCCGTCTCTGCCCTGAGCAGGGTGGGTGCATCCACCCTGCAGGTGATGCCTGGGATGTCCCAATGAGGAAGGTGATGGGAAGCACCTGTGGGTGGAGGGGCCCATCAGCACATATGGATGCCAGGTGGGTGGTGATGGCCTTGGGCTACACTGCATGAGCAAGGGAGGCTGTTGGAGGGATCAGCTGAGCTGTGGTGAGTAAAATGGACCTTTTGCTTTTCACCAAGGTGCCAGAAGTTGCTTGTGAAGGGTGGAGGCCTCTTCTCTGGGTGTGGGTTGAAGAGATGGGTTTATTCAACTGTGTTGTTCCTTTCTGTGTAACTAGAAATTGTGGATTATTTCTTTGTTTGTTCTCTGCTGATTGTTATTAAATGCATTTTTTGCTTTTGAAGAGAAATTTAGTTTTGAGCCAGGTGGGGTTGTTGGGGTTTTTTTTTTTGCTTTTGTGAAATCTTTGGCCAGATTAGGAGCTCTGGACTTGGCAGGAGGCAGTTCCCTGAGCATTTTTGTGGCCACTGCAGCTTTGAATGAGCATCTGGACTTTATCAAGATGAAAGAGCTTTGTTTTAAAAACAACTTTTGACTTGCTGTGGTTGCATGTGTAGGGAAGCTGGGAGATGCCTCCCTCCAAGAAAGCAAATCCCCTTTGGGCACCGAGGGGGCTTTCTTGCCCCTGTCTCCAAGAGGGAATGGATCCCCGTCAGTCAGAAAGGATCTGCACTGGTTTCCCATTGACCCAACTAATAAATTATTAAAACTGGGGGGGGTGGTAAGTAGTCCTTGCAGGTTGGCTGAGACTGGGCGATGAGGATACAGGAAGCCATGGTGCTCAGGGTGATGCCGAGCTGTACATGGGTGTTGAATGCTTGCCTTTCCCCATGCTAACTATCATTTATGCTAAACATGCTGCTCAAGGAGAAAAAAATTCAATTAGAGCTGCAGGAGCCCAGACCGACTGGTGGGGATTAGTGTGAGCCCTTTAGGAAGGATCCAAACTCCAATGAGATGCGTAATTGCCATTTGGCTTTCCTGGGCTTGTTCTGCTCAAGGTTAATTACGCAACGCTAACGGGAGCAGGGCTCGCTGCTGCCAGGCTGGCTTGGCTTGACTGGTGCAAAAAAGAGTTTCTTGTAAGGTGATGGGAATGACTTGTGGTAGGGGAAGCTAATTTATTCACCAGACACTCATTTGGTCTCTCTGTTTATATTACTGATGATTGCTAATGGGAGGTAGAAATTGAAGGTGTGTTGGTTTTCTGGCAAGCCTCAAATAAGCAGGAATGTGTCTTTAATCTCCTGAAAACTTTCCTCATCTGCTTTCTGCTGAATGAGAGAGAACAGGTCCAGTGTTGTTCACACACTTAAGGCTACTTGTCCTCTCTTGCACAGCAGCAGGAGAGCTCAGAGACCTTCTCCCAGGAGCAAGAAGCACTTTTTCCCTTGTGGGTGGGACCCACCACCTTTACACCCCACAGGCACAGTGAGAGGGCAGAAGCAGGTTTGGTTTTAGGTGAAGAGTAGGAAAATTGGGATGCTGGCAAGGATACATACCTTGGTCCTTGGGGGAAGCACGGCACATCCCCTGGGATGCTTGCAGGCACTCCAGCGCTGCTCCTTCTGCCCGCCTCTTGATACCTTCCCTCCTGTTGCTGGTGCTGACATTTTGGGAAGCCTGGAGTGTGGGCAAGGTGCCCAGAGTGACAGCTTTTATAATAGAAGGAAAATATCACTAGAAAAGCGTGCTGCCAAGCCGTGTGCCCAACGTATGCAGGAAGGGGGAGTGAGGAGGTGGGCAGCACCTCCGCAGGGGAGCTGGGGCAGGTGTTTTCTGCGTCACTGGGGTTCGACCTGGGTCTGGGTCCTGCCGGAGATGGACCGAAGCCCGGGCCTGGTTTGGATGTCCCCGCATTTCTGATTCTGCAGTTCTTAATCAGTTTGTACTTTAGAAAGAAAAAGATTTTTGCATCACTCATCAGGAGAGTGAAAACTGGAGCCTCGCTCCTCCCTGCCCTGTGGATGGTCCTGCTTTCTGTGGTGGTTCCCTCTCCCCCCACATTGTCTCAAACCCCCTGGTCTCCAACAGCACCTGCCCTCCTCAGCTGGCTCCTGAGATCTCTCCACATATATATAAAAAATATCTATATATAAAAAAAACCCTTATATTTTTTTATATATAATCTATTTCCCCTTATGGGAGGCAAATTCTCCCACTTCCCCAAAATCTGCCTATTCCCCCTGGGAAACACCAGCTGCCACGCTTCTCCTTGCAGTCACAGCAGGATCAGTTTGTCTGACTCAGTAACAGTTCCTTAATATTCACCACAGTAATGCAACGAACATATTAATAAGCACAGGTAGCTCTATATTTTACAACTCCTCGACCTCACCCTGGGCTGCCCACTTCAGACACAGCGGTCCTTTGTTTGGGAGGAAATTCTGATTCATTCCCCATTAGCATTTTTATAGTACTGTGCATGTTCAAAGAGCCAGGCAAGTGGCTTAAGAGGTTAACGCGAACCTTGGGTTAATTCATAATATTGTTAGTTACTCAGCACAATACTTGCATTAATCCAGCTGACTGCACCTCGCCACGGTGGGAAACACATGCTGGAATCAGCAGGGAGCGCAGAAAACAAGCGTGGGAGTAGGATATTAAGTATTTTGCTGGCCTGCTAAGGTAGAATCTGAGCACCTTAAATGTATTTATTCTCCCACTGCCTTTGAGGACAGCGTTGCCTCGCTGCACAGATGTCAAGCTGAAGCACCGAGGAGGCTGTGCCCTGCATCCCTGCGTGCCTGGGAGCGTGAGGGATGGGGCTACGAGCCCTGCGAGGGGCACTTGAGACGTCCCGAGGGCGCTTGAGACGTCCATCAGGACTCAGCCCCCACCTGCAGACACCTCTTTCTTCTGGGTCTATTTAAACTGTTCAAAGCAGAAAAAGCTGATTTTTTTTTTTTTTCCTTTGATACCTGCTGATTTAATTGCAGTGCTGGACTGCATGTGTCTGCTGTGAGAGCCCCTGCAATACTTTTCTCTCTGGGGCTATAGCCTGGAGCAGCTGGTGCAGAAGATCAGCTTGGGAACTAGCTCCCTACACGGATGCTATTGCCCCACACTTGGGAAGAGAGCTCAGCTGAATGGCTTAAAGGCAAAATAAAAGCCCAGGCAGACATTAGGAGATAGTGCTGAACGGTTGCTATGCATTCATTCCCTCTGCTTACTCTTCAGAAACTTTCCTATGCAAAGAAACCCTAAGAAGAGAGCCTCAAAACCCTGCTGCGTTCCTCCCCATCTGTTCCTTTCGTCTGACTTGTGGACTCCGGGTTTGCGCATTTCCCTGCAGTGCAAACAGCCAGCCAGCCCCCAACTGCTGCCTAACCTCCTCCTTTTCCAAAGGGCCCCCGGTAGCCCATCTGTTCCGAAAGATGTTTCATTTGCAGACATACAAGCCTTTTAACAACACAATACCCTTTAGATAGCGTCAAATATGTCTAGGTTTTCTGGCTGGTTTTACCCTAAACTGACACATATATGGCCCAACATTGTATGTAACATGATGAGGTGGACCAAAAATGGGCAAATATTCCCAAGAACCCCATGCATGTCTCAAACCCCAAGTTTCTGAATTGGAATATCAAGGAGTAAACTACTATAAAGTAGTTGAGTCTGTTGTGCAATAAATTGTTAGTTTATGTATATCTTAATTGCAAATCAACGCCATAATTAGCATGTACATTTCTTGGGCTGAGGTAACGCAATATGCTTCAACAGTGAGCATTATTAACGGACTGTAAAAGGCAATGGGGAATTGGATTATAATGTTCTTGTTTTGCAAGCTGTATGGTGAATAAATAAATTTGTTCTGGCAGCAAAATTAACTGGAATAAATGCTTCTAGCTCCATCCACCAAGAAGACAGGCTGCTGTAAATGAACTTGTTCTCAGCCTTGAGTTAGAAAACCTGATTACCAGGTCATTATTTCTGGCAATTAGGTACCAGAACATCATCAGAGAAAGAAGAATATTTTCTTTGAAATATTTAATGAGTAAGGTAGTAATCATAGACTCATTTGCTGGAAATATGTGATGAGATTTTTTTTTTTTTTTTTTTTTGTGGTTAGGGTTCACTGTGCAATGAAAACCTGCATTTATCAAGTCTATTACTGAAAGCTACACTGCAAGCTTGGACTGTGGCACATATCTAGCTTTTCTTTGCCTGCAATCCCTGGGCTCTTCATCAGGTTTATGCCATGCCCAGTCACTAATCAGAGGACAGTCCTTTGCTCCTTTTTCAGTTTCAGGTAGTTGTAGGTTGCTTTGTAACAACAGCAAATGCAAAGGACTTGGACAGGAAGGGGAGAGTGTTGCCTTGTTTATGTTGCACGACTAACTTGTGCATACCTGTATGTGTGTTTTCAAACAAACCCCCAAAATGCCCTTCTTCAAGATCATTCTTCTCATACTGAATCTAAAATGTAACACTATACCAGCTACTAGAAAGAAAATTAACTCTATCCTAGCCAAAACCAGGACAGAGATACTGAGGTTTTACACACCAGCATTAAGCCAAAGCACTTTGCAAACAGCGTTAACAGCCACGGTTCTGGCCATAGAAAACTCCACCTCTTTGTGAGAACTTAGTGTGGCCAGTCTTATCTTACAGACATGTAGTATTGTGCACAGTTTGTCACGTGGAGGCCTAAGTGAAGCCTACATGAAGTTAGCTGTCCTACAAATGTTCACAGACATAAAATACAACCCTACCAGTTCTGCTGCCATTTTACTCCATTTCTTACAACTGTTTCAGGAAATAGTTGCCAAGTTACTGTTAGTTAGTCCATTTGTTCAATACAGGTAAAAATGTTGAACCAGATCCCAAAATCCAGGCAGCCCCAACCCCCAAAAGCCTGTCAGGTGGCAGCATAAGTGGAACCCTTCACCCTCCCTTTTCTTGGTGCAGAAAATACAAGTGGAAGGCAATTTGATAGGAATAATCCTTATTCAGTATCGATGCTGAAGGGCCTGAGTTTGTCTGATCTGCACACTAACCAAGGACAAGATAGATCATGGCTGAGAGCACAAACCTTACAGATGTTTTATGGGGTGGGGAAAAAAAACCATACTAGAAACCATTTAACTTGTTCCATTTTGGTTGCTGTTTTATTTCTTGTTGTTTTCTTACAATCACTATGCTCAAATATAAAAATTCCTGGCCAAAGCCAAAGTTAGTTTTAGAAGTGATCCCATCTGCATTGATACATGCTAAACATCACTAAATTCAGTTTCTGAAAACAAACTGGTAAGACTCCCTACAGGTTGCTTTGCCTTACATACAGAAAAATCCTCCTTTCCAACTTGTACAAACATACCTCAGTTTGACAGAAAATAGTTACACCTGAGTGTTTCCATGCTTAGTTTTCATTAATTTTAAATAACTTTTTCCCCTGGACCCTTAACAATTGGTTCATGCTAAGCTGCACCATTGTGATCCTCTTCAGCTGTACTGGGCATCCTCATGAATCGCAGGAACACAGAAATAAGAATAAATGGAAAGTTGCCATGAGGATAATATGTTGGTGACAGAACTGGAAAGCTCCAGTCACCTTTATTTCCAGAGCTCTGGAACAGATGCAGTGCATTGCAGATTGGCTATTATTAAGGCACGTGGTGAAAATAACAGTTTATCATCTCCGGCAATTCATCTCTCCGAGTCAAACATTCTGTGCCAGTAGTAGACAAAGGCTGGCGAGTTGCTGGCCCCTATCACTATTAGCAGCAGTAGGTACAGCATCATCATTACAGCAAAACGGTGGGTGTAAAACCAGGAAGATTGACTAGAAGGCCTGAAAAGGGAAAAGTACATGAATTCTGTCAGAGATGCGTGAATACCTTGGCAAAGAGTGTCTTAGGTTTTGTTATTTTAAACTGTTAAGCTAATGCAATAAAACCAGACAGTTGTTCCACAATCTCTGTAACTAACAAAGCCTGATTCCCCACCTCTTTTTGCTAAGTCTCTGTGCACAATCCTGTCCTTTCTCCCCATGTTTGTATCTTTCTCTGTGGTTTGGAGCTGTAACTGCCTAGCCTGTACACCCATGTTGACTAGCTGGGTGAATGCTGCCACTTAGGATAGATAAGGGCAGGGTTAAAACTGCTCTAGTTTTAAGAGCTGCAGTCATCAGTTTTACCCTTTGCTTCCTGCCACAAACAGATTATTAGAGCTCTCAAAGATACTAAGTGCTTACACGTCTGGTGAAAAAAATATATTTAGCTGAGCCTGGGAGCCTCAAAGACTGAGACAGAGGTAACATGATGGTGTAAGCCTTACTTCCACAGGAAACAGGCTAAAACCAAATTCTGGCAGTGCAGCATATCTTTCTTGCTTGTTTTCTGTTGTTTTTCAAAAATGAGATGCGTTTATCTGGCTGTTATAGCACGCTCATCAATCTAGATAGCTGAACTCTTACCTCCTATGCTGTTTCTGTGAATATACTAGTAAGTATTTAACTCGTAAAAGCTGATTGTTTGTGACAACGAAGTATTTCTGTGGTACATCACCCCCTTCGCTGTTTTTCACTCTTGCTCTTTTTCTGTCTATTTCTTTTGAATCTGAATGGCAAGAGAAAAGAAGAGGTCTTTGGGGGAACAGAAAAGCAAAAAAAAGATGCACTTCAAGTAACTGTAAAAAAGCAACCAACCAACCCCTGCACCCCCCTGCCCCGCTCCCACAAGAGTGGGAATGAGATAACCAAAGACCTACTCTTGGTATTCCCCTGAATCCCTGAGCATCCAAGAATAGACTGAAAAGTTTGCTTGAGGCTATACCACTCCTAGTCATCCTTGGTATGGGTGGCATTATGGCCCAGACCAGGATGATAAGGAGGCGGGTCTCCCATGCAGTGCTTGAGGACCTGCTAATATTAACAGGGAAACAAAAACAACATTGAAGGACTGACTGAGCCCTGCAAGCAGGAAGCAATCAAAGGAGAAGGACAATCTGAGCAGAGGCTTCCTAGACATCTAATAAAGCTCATTATTGATACATTTGTGATGCTTCTGTTCCACCATCACAGGTGAAATGATCAGGCATTATGGAACATGATTTTATCATGTTACTGAAACTAGGAAAAACAAATGATGCCACCAAAATATTTTCTACCCCTTAAATATACTATTTTAAGAGAAGCTTCACAGACAACAAGGCTGTTGTGCATTTGCTGAGGGGTCAATCAGAAAACGAGTCTGTAGCCAGTTTCTGCTGAAGGGTATCCATGCTCCATATACTGCACTGTTTATATGACAGCATATACGCACAAAGCTGAAATATGAGAAGTGCTAAGTAAGAGGTGAACTGCACATAGTTATTACTGCAATAGACTCACCTTTCTTTTTCACCTGACATTTTACATCTGGGTGGTCAATGATCTCGCAAACAGCTACACAGCTAAGGATAGAGCCCAATGCACTCCGTTGCCAACCAAGACCATGCGGGCTATAAAGGAGAGCCAGACTCAGGTCACTGGTAAGATACGTACCTTCACCAAACAGGGATGTCTGAAACAGAGCAGAAATATATCCTAAAATCCTGTAGTGCAAACTATAAAAAACATACAAGTGTTTATTACTTTCAGACTGGCAGTTCTCTTTCTGAAGGTAAATTAAGAAAGGCTTTTCTGACCCGTGTTGGGCCTGGTCCATGCACTGTTTTTGTCCTGGCACAACTTCCTCGGGGTGGGGCAGCTGCCCTCTCCCATCCCTCAAATTAGCTGCTTGGCACAGCCCTTGGTGTGGACAGATTCATGCCTTCCCGGATTTGGATTTAGTTTGCCAGCATAAGTATTTTATATCAACATGACTGCACTGCTGTTAGAGGCATTTCACTGATTTATTGAGACTGCCATCATTCAAATAGCCAACCTCCACAAACAAGGCAATGCTTTACTCGCATTTAAATCCATGCTTTACTAGAAAAGAGGGAATTACTTCTCAGTTGTGAATTCCTTTCAAATATTAACTGTTTTAATAACTTTGAATCACAGGATTTGCCACACTGGCTAAAATTATTAATCCAGTAAGTCCACTGTACCTGATAAGCCATTAGTTATAAGGAACGTGGGGGAAAAACATAGTCCAGGTTGACTGGAAGGTTAAGCAGCTGCTGTGTAAAGCTGCGTTACGGATGACACAAAAAGCCAGGAGTCCCAACTGCCTTTCCGCGGAAATCGGAAGAGGTGCAAATCCTATGGGATGTCTCCCTTAACCAGGCCATTTAAAGAAGGCTCCATTTGCAAATAGCACCTAAAACTTAGTTGATCTAAACTTGAGGCCAGGCAGAAAGAGAGACTCTCTACATTGTCTGGGCCACTATCCTCCTCCTCTGTGCACAGGCACTTTCCAGCTGCAGGCTGTCAGATAGGCCAGTATTTTCAGAGGCGTTACACTTCCTTACAAAGAAGCAAAGGATAGCCATAATTCATCACACCAGAGAAAAGGGTTTTGTGCTGCTTCCAGTTTTGACCTTCAGGCTGCACTAGAAAATCCAACACAACCATCCACAAAGGCCTACACTGAAGTGAAAACAGCAGTATAAGATCATCAGCACATTTCATATCCCTAAAGGAATTCGGGCCTATTTTTAAAAAGTGTCACTAGCTGCAAGTGACCAACAGAAGATGGTGCCAACACCAGGAGCCTCACCCTGTTCAAATGGCAGTGCAGGCCGTTGTGCAGTATGGAATGGAAGTTCTCGAGGCGGCTCCCGTGGAAGGCATAGATGAGGTCTCGCTCTCCCTTGGTCTCGGCAAACTTGGTATTCATTTGATCACAATACACGATCTCAAAGAGGTAGTCCGGAGCAGGAACCACAGCCCCAGACATGCCTGTGAGTTCTTGGATCTTCTCGTACTTAAAAACAGGAAGGAATATGAGTGTTGGTATATGCCCTTAGATTACTCACTGGAAATTTTGCCTACCGTGCCTTAGTCTTTCACGTTGCCTTATGTGTTTTGATTATGCTTTCTGTGTTAGAATTCAATACTGTCACAATTCAGAAGGAGTAAGTGGACAGTAAAAATTTTGATGGTTTCTTGCTATCAAAGATAAATCCTAATTCTTCTTTCCAGAAAAAACCCTGAATTGTGATTATGAATTAACTGGTGATGTAAGGGCAATATCAAAATTCTACTTTGGCTACTACGACGATATATTCATCAGCTAATCTTGGAAGAGGCAAAAAAGTGAAAACAGAAGTTGTTTTCATCTTGCTACTAATCTCTCAAACTATTTTGATCCCCATTACAAAAGTACCTCAGTGGCTCTCAACCTTTCCATTTTTGGGGCAGTATGCAGAAGTACAAAGTTGTCTTTCTCAGTGAGAAGCAGGACCTAGGTCCATGACACCTGAGTTGGACTATCTTGGTCTAGAACATGCATGTGTATATGCTACGTTAATAGGAGTAACCAACTACAATCACTGCCCATCATCAACTACTGACAGTGATAACTTTCTTCCAACCAGTGTTCCTGAAAATTTTATTTAAAAAACAAACAACCCTCTCTATATACAGAAAAAAATGCATTCATGTTGAACTGTCAAGCTGTCACAATAACCAACTAACTTCCAGCAGGAGGAAATAATCTCTGAAGTGCAAGTTTGCCTTAAAAGACAAATTCTAATCAAGACTTTCAGAATTCAAAACTTACCTCCTGTTTCTTAGTACTTTGTATCATGAAGACCTTAGATGACAAAATCCAACTAAACAAATCCCAGGCCCTTTTCTCTGTGTTTGGAACAGACTCCAGAAGTTCTTTGAGGCTTGGTAGAGCGTTGGTATCTGCAAGCTAACAAGACAGGCATTTAGTACAAGCTCCTTATTTTCATTATGATTAAAGAGAGACCTCTAGTGAAAGCAAAACAATATTTCACCCTAATAAGTTGTAAACTGAAAAACAGTTTCTGTTCTGACATATTAACACTTGTATCCAGTTTGTGGGAAAGTTTGTCACTCATCCTAACAACAAATACCAGACAAGTCATAAAATATTTGTGTTTACCAACAATATCTGTAAGGTACACACAAGAATAATCAAGCAAGCTCCTGAAAGAAAACAACCTGTCACAATACAGGATGTGCAGAGTCGGATAAACACAGGGGGGCTGTTCAGGCCGTGTAAAATACAAACCCTTCAAAATTGATCTGAATTTCACGTAGGGCAAGCTCTTAAAACGCTTTGTATCCCAGCACGGGATTTGGAAGTTTTCACGTGTGGGTTTATTGGTCAGAATCCCAAATGTACCTTAAAACCTGGATTCCGTGACCGGATAAACAATTCATTCTGCTCTATTCATAACCCCGAGGCGCCGCTGCCCTCACCTCAGAGAACAACCTCGCCGTCTCCCCCAGAACGGCCCAGGCACGTTCGGCCTGGGCTCCCCCCCCTATCTAGCCCTTTCACAAGGCCGCTTCCTCACTCCAGAGGCAGAACACCCCGTTCCCGGTTCGGATATACACCCCCGGGCCGGGGGCACTGGCACTCACCAGCCCCTCGAAGTCCTTGGTGTCGCCGCCCGCGTAGCGGCCCGGGAAGGGCCTCAGCGCCGAGTCGCGCTTGTAGCTCTGCAGCGCGGCGGCGAAGAGGCTGCACCGCAGGTCGGCGGCCAGCGGGTCCCTCCCCGCCGCCTCCCTGACGCGGGAGGCCGCCTCGCCGGGGCCGGGGCCGGGGCCGGGGCCGGGCGGTGGCATGCCCGGCGGGGGCTGCCGAGCGGCGGCCGCTCCGAGAAGGCGAGAGCTCCCGCCCGGGCGGCGTCGCCCCTTCCGCCTCGCCGCCGTGCGGCCGCTTTTCCCCGCCCCGCGCCGCTCCGGCGCTCTCCTGCCTTGCACGGTCGCGCTGCTGGGGCCGCAACGGCGGCGGCTGTGCCCGTTCCTCGGGGACGGGGAGGAGGGAGGCTTGGGGGAATGGCGCCTTCCCCTCGGGAAGAGACCGGGGCGGGGGGGGGGGGGGGGGGTGCGGAATGGCGCCTTCCTCTAAGGTAGAGATCTGGAGACGGGTACGGGGTGGGGGGAGATGGCGCCTTTCCCTCAGGTAGAGACCTGGAGAGGGTACAGGGGGGAAATGGCGCCTTCCCCTCAGCAGAAGACCGGGACGGGTCTGTGGCCCGTGGGGCAGGGAGGTGGAGGGTGAGCCCAGCCCTTTGTACCCGCAACACCAGTGCGTCGTGACCTCGAGGCAGGGGACGGCGGCGGCGTGCTGGGATGGGAGTTGCACGGTGGCCCTGTCAGCCAGCTTGTGCCCTGTCCCCTGCACAGCGTCGGGACGGTCCCAGGCCCTCGTCCTCGGCTGCTGGGGCACAGCAGATGCGAACTCCCAGCTTGGGCATTGCATTCATGTGAACCAGCAGCGCTGGTTAGTCAGAACGGTCATCCAGGGAGACCGCTTTCTGTGTAAAGTTTGGATTTATGTAGCTCTGATTTTAACGGACTTACGTGATAGTAAGTCAAAAGCATGTAGATGCCGTTACTCCTTAGCAGTTCCCTTTAATCCAAGCTTGTAGCCTCGAAGAATGAATCCAGCTCTGTTCGAATCATCTCCCACAGGCTGGTCTTGCAGAATTAAGCGGTAGGAGTTTACTTTTTAATTGAACCTCTTACCAGTGGTTTCACCAGGTTGCATTCGCTACATTGCCTGAGACTGGGGCTAAGTCTTCCTCTCTGAAATACCGGCACAGTGTTAGTGCTGTGAAGCATCTCTCCAGTTCCAAGATGTATTAGAAGTCACCATTGGCAGGGTGGAGGTCTCCTCAGCCCAAACTCTGTTGCTCTCCTGAGTGCAAGTTACTTTGACCAATTTTGGAAATGTATAGCCATATTAGATGTCTTCTCACATCTTTCTTGGTTTCCTCATTCAGGAGGGGTGTTGCACATATCCATGGAGTGACTGATAGAGGCGCTGCACATGTAGACTATTGCAGATGCTCGGAACAACGTTAAGGTCACTTGTGGATACCTGTTACTGGGCTCTCATCTCACAACTGGATCTCCAGAGATTGCTGGAGCTGCAATTTGCAGCCTTACTTATAGCGAACAGGAACACCAGCTGCATTAAATACTGTCTAAGGGCAAACTGGTATCAAAGCAAACAGAATGGGAACTTCATTCCCAAGTGCAGAGCTCATATTCTTACTCACCCACTTGAATGGCTCTGGAGTATAAGGAGGTTTCGTAATTCTGGATAGAACCAGATAGATGTAGACTGTGCACAGTTACATTAAATTGAAAATGATTTCACAACGACGTACATAAATCGAATTGAGTTATAGGTTTGTTTACTTGCTTTTTACCGTTTTATCAAAAATGCATCTTTCAATAACAGCTGCATGAACAAGCCTGCAATATGAAGCCATCAATTCTAGGACAGCACAAATAATACTTGCTTGGGTCTGACATATTTAATGGCAACATGTAGACAAAATGATTTTAAAGGTACCTTTGGTTTAGGTTACCAAATTTACTAGATATCTATACATGTTTTTATCTTTAAAACATTATCCATCCTGTGAGGTCCATGCTATTTTTTCCTTCTTGACATACTGGTAATGGACTACTATTGTGCAGGTTTTGGATAAAACCTTGAAATCTCGATTTTGCCTGGTCTTTGCGGAACTTCTCACACTGATAGAGGTTTGTCTTGAGTGTCACGACGAGCACATTTCCAATTCCGCGCTGTATTTTGTGCTGTTGGCTTTCTTAGACCGGGTAGCAGCCACCCTGTGCTTGGTCCAGAGGGTCTCCCGCACGCCAGCAGCACGGATGGGTGACTTTTGAGAAGAGGTCTGGCACCACACAAAGGTTTTTCTCAGGAGTTATGGAAATTACCCAGACTTGAAATGCAGCCGGAGAGATTCCTTTCCGTATTTCTATATCCTTGAGAGGATGTATTTTACTTTATCTGATGTGGTGCCTTATTCTGCTGTAAATATCTGATATCTCTGACAGGCTGTTAGCGACATCATTCAGTGATTCAGCTCGGGACATGTTTATTATCTTGCATTATATTAAATTGTTATGTGCGTTCCCTTTGAAAATCAGTTGGCTAATTGGCTGATTTCATTCACTAATAAATCATTAGATGTAATAATTTTTGGTGCCCATTAAAGAACAATATTAGAAAATGGTAGAGATATGTCTTTCAACACATTTGGGTGGAATTTTACACTGCTATTTTGAGGTCTTGAATTGGTGTAACTCCAGTGCCCTCGTTTAAAATACCACTTATTGTGGTAGACAAGAGAGGAAGAGTACTGCTCCTGATACTCCTGATGGGCAAAGACACTTCATTTAGCAAAAGGTGTGTTGGTCTCCCGTTCAGGACTTTGATGTGACAGGCAGCATGCTGTAGCTTTTATCCCACAGCGTGCCCGGGGCTGTGATTTTGGGGCAGAGCGTGGTGCGGAGGGCAGGACACATACGGCACTGCCAGCTGGGGCTCTGCTGTGGCGAATGGGGCTTCCTGGCTTGCGATGAAGGAGCGGGGACAGGCAGTAGTGCCTGAGGAGAAGCTAGAAGAGAAGGACAGCGTGGTGAAATGGGATGGGAGAGCTGGAGGCAAAAGGGTTGCCTTGGAACCATGTAAATTCTGGAGATGCTGGGCTCACCGTGCTGCCACTCTATTACTATAAGAGAGTCTCAAACAAGTGAAGGCCTTTTGTTGACTTGTCCTGGCATGAAGAAATTAACCCAGAACAGATCTAAACCATCACTGGCATCATAATGGTTAATGGAGATTCTGAGGGCATTGATCCAAAACCGATGCCTACCTTTGGGATTTCAAATGGATGGTGCTCCCATTACGGCAAGCTCAGCTGTGTTAGGCAGTGACAGATATTGATGAGATAACAAGTTTGCTGTATCGATGCTGACTGAGAGTGCTGTCTGGTCAAACTCATCTAACACTGAACTAAAACCCTGTTTTACAAAGCGGCCACTAAGCCAGAGATGAAGTACTGAAAGCTTTTGGTGCTAGTTTTAAGGGTGATGCACCTTTGTGTGCTGGTGATGCTGAACATCAACCCACTGTAGACTTGGGCCTGCAAAATGTGTGAGGATAAGCCAGGATAAAGTCATCATTCATTTGGAGTGGAAGCACAATTCCTCCCTCGTGTTAGCTATGGCAGGTAAGGTCTTCCAGCCTGTGCCTCGTGGAAGCCCCAAACCCAGAAGATCTCATCTCATCCCTCTCCCGACAGCTCTAACAGGCTTTGGAGTCAGAAGAAATACATAACAGCTGCTGTTTTAGCTTGTGCATTGCTGCTTTTTAATTAAGTTATGCGAGTATGTGCTGTGGGCTGGAGGCTGATATTCAAAAGCATCTTTCCAGTCCTCTTAAAAACAACCCGATCAGCAGCCTTTGAACAATATGGCATGCACCTCAGCATCTCCTCATGACTGCATCCCAGACCGCTGAGGTAGCTTGTGCACTTTTCTACCCCTGCTTGGAGTGCTTCTACCCTTCGATACCTACAGGCAGGCAAGACTGGCTGGGGGCACTTGTGAGGAGCTCTTTTTTTTTTTTGAGAAGTCCCCTTCAAATGTATTTCCCTTTTCCAATTTTATTTTCCTCGATAGAAAAGCTATCCTTAGTGGTTTGCTATGATTCAGTGCAAAGATGATTTTGTAAAAGGTTCTGAAAGGGTCATTGCCAGTGGGGGAGTTTGAATAATGTAGCTGTATGGCTCCTTATGAAATTGAAGATCTGATTATTTAACATAGACTGTAATAAAAATAGTTTCTGGTGTTAGTGGATGCATTTCAGCAAAGAAATGTGGCTTAAATGTCTTCATTTAATTCCAGTGTATTTAAAATTGATCTCATGGACCGGAAAAGAGATTTTTTTCCCCTTAACTAGGGTCTGTGAAGGAAATTAATACAGGGAAGGGAAAATAGAAATACAATACTACACTCAGTGAAACAAATGCTTATGACTGAAGGGTTCGTTACTTGCTAGCACCACTGGAAAAGCCAGCTGTATAAGGTATGTTTTATTATAGAATTAACCTTGACCTAGGGTTCAAAGAGAAAGGTTAGTCTGAAATAAATCAGTAGTATGGTCAGGTCACTTCAAAGAGTCTAAAGCTGAGCTTGAAGATTACATGCTGTTTATGTGTATCCAGTTGGAATAGAACATATGGTAAAGATAATAGAAGTAAACTATTTATCTCTTCCCCCTGTCCCCCCCCTTAGGATTTAACGCCTTTTTGTCCTTTGCGTGTATATGCTGCAGGGGATGTTTTTGTCCTGAGGTATTTATTGAAAACAGAAATGTGGAATAAAGCAACCTTAAGTCAGCTGGGTAAAATAGTCTTGCCTTTAACATTTTTCCAATTGCCCAGATAAAAGTAAGAACTGTTTTGGAAATACTCATAGGAATATGATGAATCATATTTCTCTGTCACTTGTTTCAGTGAATTCATATAGTCATGAGAAAATCAAAACAAAATGTGCTCAGCTCTCAATTATTGTAGCTCTAATCTAAAAGCAGGACCATATTTAATTGTTACATGTGAGTTACATGGATTTAAGAGCTTCCCAAATACCAGATAATTCATGCAACATCCCAGCATAATGGGCACAAGTATCCCAGCTAGCATGGGGAGTGGGAAATGAGGTTGGTTAAGCAATTTACCCAAAGCCACTCATAACCTGTAGCAAAACTCAGTCCTCAAGGCTATAGTTGATTCCAACAGTTTTTGAGGGAGAGGGCCAGAATCTCACCTCGAATTTCCTGAATGCCAGTCTGCTGCTTTAACCACAAGAACAACCCTTATCTTCTGGCCCATGTTCCCTTATTCTTTTGCTCTTTGTGCAACAAGGAAGATATCAGGACTTGGAAGGTGATGTGTCCACCAGTCATTTAAGTCCATGTCCAGCTTTGTGTAGGTCACTATATAGGGGAAATAAAGGAAGTTTTCACTTCTTCCAAACACGTCAGAGGATACAAAGTGCTGTCAGTTAATTCCTACTAGATGGCAATTTTTCCAGGGGTGTCTGATGGCTTATGTCTATGATCAGGCAGCCAGAGAAACCCTTTTCAGTTATTTGGGTGAAACTGAGGAACAACTCCACTAAAGCGAGTATAGTTTTGACTAAAAAAGTGTAAGGGGAGCTGGGCTTACAGCATCTGGAAGGGCAAGGCAGATGCAGTAATGAGCTGGCATTCATTGTCTCAGATGCATAGGTTCTCCTGATTTGAATTGCTGGAGCGTGTGATGTGCGAGGCTGACGCTGGAGTTTTGCAGTGCTTACAGAGAAGCGGTGGGAAGAGCAGGGCTGGTGGCATTGCTGGGAAGCAGAGGGGATCTCTTGCTGAAATTAAAACCAGCTGCTGAGCCAAGACATGGTCACTTGGTAATAGCTTTGCTCCACAGATTGGTTTTTCCCTAATGTGATACATGCAGTGTGCAGATAGTAGCAGGTTTTAAGATTTATGATTGCCTGATTTTTCCCATTAATAGGGAAATCTGATAATTATCCGTTTTAAAGCAATTGCTGAACAATAGGAAGGAGTATGCTTGTTAAAAGTAAACATAAAAGCGAGCTGGATCTATCTTAGGGTGCTGAGCCTTTGATAGATTTGCTTCTTACAGCAGTCTTTGATCTGCCACATTAGAAAATAAACTCAGTGGGAGACTGGATATGGGATATAGAGCAGTTCATCTCTAGGTCACGGGCTCCAATCCAAGCCAGGTCAGGAGTGAGCCTTCGGGTCAGCTTTGGTAGGAGCTGGGTATGGCAGCACCCCTGATGTCTGCGCTGCACCTGTGTGCTGAGCACAGGGAGAGCGTGGGTCTGCAGGGCCATCCGGCCGCTGTCACCCACCACCAAACCCAGCGACGAAGGAGGAACCTATTGCTTCTTCCCCCATTCCCAAATGAGAGCTTTGCAGCATTTCCAAGGAGATAAATGATATGATCCTGTGCCTAGCCAGCCAGTGTGGGCATCCCCAGGGCAGCACAGAGGCTGCATCAGGATTTGGCCCTTGGGAACGCTCTTGCTGGAGGAAGCTGAGTGCTCTGGCATGGGGTGCGTGCAGGTCGTGCCCAGCCCTGCGCTGCAATCTCTGTATTCTCCTCCAGCTTCTCAAAAAGGCAACATGAGCTGTGCCTGCTACTTATCAGGTAATCTAAACAAAAGAGATGTCTTCAAAGTAGTTGTATCAGTGCTGCAGGAAGAGACCTGTGGGATCATGCACCAGTTGGCCTGGAGGCAGCAACGTCTCCTGGAAAAAAGTGCTGTTCTGACTGCTTCATTGGCAAAAGCCAGGCTGCTCCATACATCGTGCTTTAGTCTAGTACAGCCACGCTACGGCACAAAGTGACGTCTGATAAAAACGGCTTGCAGTCCCCAGCAACACAAAGCTGCTTTGAAGCTTGCCTAACTTGCCCCTCCAGCGTACTGTTTGCAACATATGGAGATAAGCATAAATACTGTTCCATCACCTGCTCCTGCTGCAGCCAAGGCAAAGAGATGTGGCAAGGACTTGTCTATGCCCAGGAAACCCTGGATGCTGCAAGTGCCCATATGGGAAATGCAGCTTTGCATCTCCAGGGCTGGGGGCTGCAAAGGGGGCTCACGGCCACCCTGCCCGTCCTCCAAGTGTGGCACTGCCCAACGCCCTAAACAGAGGATGCTGCATAAAACCCCAGGGTATTTTTTTTTAAAGTATTGTTTTTCCATGACCCTGACACAAATCAGAAAGGGCTGTTATCTCAGAAATATTTGGGGCCTTATGTCTCCCCACCTTCCGAGGGCTGATTCCAAAGGAAAAGTTGTTCAGCTTCGTTTTGGAAGTGGCTGAATGCAAATAACTCCACGTGGGAAGCACAGCACATGTAGCAGGTCACAAATAAACTGAGCTCACAGCAAGCACTTACAGTGGACTATTGTAAGGTTTTCTGGCTATGAAATCTGAATTTCTGGCTATGAACCTCAATCTGAGCTGAGAAGGAACATGGGAGAGAAACAGACATTAAATGTGAGAACTGAAAAGCTCGGGGTTTCGCACTGTGGGGGAAGCCACTTGAGTTTCGTTCTGATGGTTCCAAAAAGAGCAGAAACAGGGATTTTGTTGCACTTCAGCTGTGTCAGATCTGGGGAGCTGGTTCTGTTTTATCTCGTGCAAGAGATAGCTGCCAAGGCTTATCTTTGTGGGGTGTTTTGCAGGAGGGGAAACAGAAGTGAGAAAGGTCTGGAATCTCATGTAGCTCTGGCCAAAATCGTTATCTATCTGAAATAACTAGTTATCTGAAGTTTGGCCAAACCTCACTCCACACGAGACTCTCAGCGCCAGACTAGAGCTGCAGGGATAAATAGCAAGACCCAGTCTGCTAGGGGACTGTCCACCTAAAAAAATGGGGCTTTGAGCCCAGAAGAGCAGTCTGGACTGCCTCCATTTGGAGCTGAAGGTCTCAAAGCAGTCAGTGGTGGGAGGTGTGCCCTTTTGCTGACCGGTCAGCGCAAGGAGCACTGTTGGCTGGAGGTGCCAGCCCACACTGGGCAGTGGGGTGGCACAGTGGGCAGGTGGGCTCAAGCCCCCGGTCCTCCCCTCTGCACCTCCTGCCTGAGGGTGCCCAGAGCCCCCCTTGGGCACGGGATGGGATGTGGAGATGGATCTGGTCACGCACCACTACCTAGAAATGACTGGGCTCTAGCTTGGGAAACATTAAACCTCTGCCTGTAGCATTTTTGCGATCAGTTTTTGCTTCCCTTTTAAACACCTGTCATCCTCTTTTATACATTTTTTCATGACTCAAACCAGCATATGACTGATGTGAATGGGAGGAAGGCTACAAAGCCTTTTGCTTTAGAGGTGAGGGCAGGCAATGAGCTGTGAGATCGGCAGCAATCTGCCCAGCAGGAGGTCAGGGAACCGCTGCAGAGACGCAATTTCACGTGGCACGAGCCTGTGCAAGAGGCAGCTCGGTGCAACCAGCTCCTGGGGGCAGTGGGGTCCTGGGGACCTCAGCAGGAGGTGGCAGAGGAGAGGAATTGGAAATTACAATGTGAATGATGTAAAAAAAAAACATCTAAAAGAAAGATCCATGAACTGATGATGATGGACGAATCTTCTTGCTTCTCAGGACTGTTTAATCTCTGTATTGAATGGGGTGTATATCTCTGGTGCAACTTCAGCACGGGATGAACAGTATGTAGAGAGCTGCTCGAGCAATCCCACTTCTGCTAAGCTCCAAAATACCCAACCCAGGACCCAGAGAGGCCTGTCCACACCCTCACTCCACCCTTAAGCTTCTGCAATTCTTGGCTCTGTGGCATTGGAGAGGATAAAGCGGCACTTAAAGGCAACTTTTGCTTGGAGAGGTCCAGCCTTCCCCTGCATCTGAACATCCCATCTGCTGCGTTGCTCTTTTTTTGCACCCGAGGATGCTGCTTCGGAGTGAAAACAGCAAAAGGAGAGTTTGGTGTAAGTTGTGCCTGCTTTAGCTTTCCTCGTACTAGGGAGGGGATCGTGCCCTGTGCTGGTTTCCATTTGCCGGCTGATGGCAGCAGTGCATCTGCACAGAGGGACCGAGCAGGCAGCTCCAGTCGGCTGGGCTGGGGCAGGCAGCATTGCCTGCTCCCCTGCCTCTTCCCTTTGCTGCTATGACCACATTACCCCAAATATTGCAACTTAGGGTTATAACGCAGCTTTCCACTGCCCTACTGCGAAGCGGCCATTGCCTCTGATCAAATAAGTCGTGCACTGGAGAGTTATCGGAGAGTGGCATGGAAATAAGTCTGCTCTTCAGAGGGGGAAAACTGCAGGAAACTTTCCTTGTCTGTACACCCACCTGCTGATTTGTCCCCTTCAAGCACAGCACAACCGATGAATCATCTCCAAAAATAAATGCCAGGCGCTGAGTTGTTTCTCTTCTAAAGACAGGACTGATACTTCCTTGGGAGCTGGGATGTGATGGGACGCTTCCCTCCCCCTCGGAGAGGCCGTGGGGTTTGCCCCGCTGTTATCCTGCTTTTCCCTGGGATGTGTCAGTGCATGGCATTATGTTTAAAGGAAAAGAATATTCCCCTCTTGCCTTCTTAAACACAAACAATGATTTTAGAGGAAGAAAGAGGACAATACGCTATTGTTATGTTGTTCCCCACCTCAGCCTCGCACTGAAATATTTACGCTCCCCCATGAATAATGCAGCTTCAGCCCCAAGCCTGTTTTGCACTTCACACTAACCGGGCCCATAAAACAACAGGATTGCTCCCGGCATACATTATGCCATATAGGACGTCTCCCACCGAGCAAAGCTTTGTCTTCACTGCCACAAAGGCTGTTGGGATGTTTTCCCTGTCTCCAAGAGAGATAACGAGCATGAGAGCTCTTGCTTTAAAATATTAGCAGAAACAAGTCACCTGTGGTTTTTTTACCTGGTGCTAACTCGCTGGGATCTGCACCGCATCTCCCACGTATGGCTGATCCTGTGTAGTTTCCTTTATATCCAACTGCCATGCCCTATAGCAGGAGAGCTACACGGCACTTAATCTATAGGAAGGATATGCCGTGTTTAGGTGACAGGTGAAGACAAAATGAGACAGGTCAGTAGTCTGCACTTTCACAACAACTGCATTTGTGTGATTTAAAGAAGAAAAAACATGCTGGATGATTGCATAGATTAGGTCTCTGAGCAGTTTTAGACTGGCATAATCAGTGTCTACGAGTGTTAGATCTGATTTACATCCAACTGAGAGCGGTCAGGTATTGTTGAGTACTGGGAGAAAAATTGATACATTAGAAGTCAGGATTGCTCCATAACCCAAAATAGGAATTATTTCTTTCTCTTGACTAGGAATTAGGTACCTAAGATGCAGCAATGAGCAGGGCGAGCATGCTATAACAGCTTGAGGCTCATACATACGCTGTCACATAGAGCATATCCCTTCCCATGTCCTTGTAAAGTTCAAGACAGATTTTTGTAGCATTTTAATGACACTGCTGTTCAGAACAGGACCCCTTTGGTGTCGGGTTTAGTCTCTCCCGGCCATGCTGTGCGAAGCTCTCCCCTCCTCAAAGGAAAAGGAAAAATGAGGCGAGAGGGAAAAAAAATGTGTGTGCCCCCCTTCCCATGAAGATACCTTTACACTCACCCTAAACTACAAAGGTGAGGCTCTTGATGAATTTTGGATTAAAAGGAGCAATATGCCTCCCTGGACATCTGGTCTGTTGTCAATAATGACATTAGGATCTGTCACATAGGAATTGCCATCTGTGATCCGGTCAGAGGCCTTTCAAAGGGAAGGAAATGGGAGGGTGGAGATCAAGGAATGGTTTGCTGCAGGGAAGAGTGACTTGGAAGCCCCAGAGGTGCACATGCCCTTCCTTCAGTTCTGCAAATCACTCCATTCCTCTATCAGCTTGAGGACAAAGGTAGAAAAATCTTGGATTTTGGAAAAATCTTGGGAAACCTTTGCTGAAGGGAAGAGATGAAGCAGGGAAAGTTAGGATTGTCTGCAAGGTGGTTAAAAAAAAAGGGCCATACTGAGTGAGTGCAAAGGTTCATCCAGACCTGAACCCTCTCCCCAGAGGAAGATGAGGGTGATGTTCAGAGAAGAATAAAGCAGTAGAGAGGCATGCAGGGTGTTCCTGGTGTGCTTTGCAGCCTCCTTTGTGCTCAGGGACTTTCCAGGTTAGATGTGGGCTGTCTGAGTTGAAGGGAATCAACCAAGCTCCAAGGTCTGGGGCAAACTACCGCAGTACAGAAAGCAAATTAAAAGTGCTGCCTGGACAGGGGGTATTGCCCCACTTCCAGACTGCTCACATCAGGCTTTGACTTCTGAAATGAAGCAAGGCTAAACCTTGCCTTCCCCAGGCTGCCCTTGCAGCATGCTGTGTGCCAGCACATCTCCAGCACCTGCTGCTCATTCTTCCCATGCAAAGGTTGTGGTAGTGACTCCCGGGACCGTTGCAAGTGAAGATGAAAAGAACAGTCAGAGACCTAAAATAGCTAGGAGAGGTTTTCCAGCTGCTCTGTGAATTTTTTACATCATCTGGGAGACACCACCTGCTAACCCGCTCCCAAACCAGTGCTGTTTGGAAAGATAGGTGTCTCTGGAAACCCACCTGCTGCCACGGCTGCAAAGGCAATAACATTAAAACCTCCAGGGACCCGGTGATGCTATTTTCCACACGTTTTATTTTTCTCTTTATTAGCTAGGTATAAACTTTCCCCATAGAAACCTAAGATTAATCCGATCACCAGCCCATCAGCTATTTATTTAAAGAGGTAAGTCCTCATCTTGTATTTTGGCCATCAATCCCCATTAGTTTCCCTATATGGTTGATTGAATAGTCCATTGCCTGTACTAATAAGCACCCATTAGTTGTCCCACAGAGCTTTAGTTTTATTAGAAACAATTCATGTCAGTCTAGGCCAGATGAAATGCTTTTAGCTGGATTGTTTTGATTGCATTACTTGGAAGGTGGCATATGAGTGACTGGAAGGTTAGAGAGATGCAGCATCAGACTGAGCTGCTTTTGCACGTACGTAATGCAGGAGAAATGCAGATGATACAGCTGCGAGCAAGGTGAGGATTTGCTGCAAGGGCACAAGGAGTGCATTTAAACCTGCAGAAATGGCTCTTTGGTTTGCCCCATTTAGGTCAGTCTAGAAGGAATCTCCAAGGATTTGAAGCAAATGTTCCCGTTATCTTCTGCCTGGCTTTGTGCTTTCAAATGCCGGTGGATCTCAGGACTTACCATTGGTGTTTCTCTTCTTTTTTTCATTCTCCCTCTTCATTCCTCACACCCCTAGCCCAGAAATTTCCCCTTTTGCAGCATTTTGGGCTGCAGTAATCTGTTTACAAGCAATTTGGCTTCCCGCTCTGCAAAAAAAAGTGTGGAAGGCAGGAATTGCTGCAAATCACTATTCAGCTGCTCTTCATCATGCCAGCTCTGGCTTCCATCTACCCGACAGCCCCGCTAAAAGGATAATAATGCTTTAAAAATTAGAGTCAGCCAAACAACTACTTCATAAATTCATGGCCTTGCCCTGATCCTTTCCAGAAGTTTTTCTTTCAGATTGAGTCCACGTCAGACCTTGGATTTCTTCCCTTTGGAAATGCTGCTGCTTTTCTACTTTCCGAGCACTCACTGGGTCAGTCACCCAGCTATGCAAAGGGGGTTACCAATTATCTGTCATTAGCTCAACATAAACAAGCCTTGTTTCGGGATAATCTTGTGATCTCTCCTTCAGAGAACACAGGATAATCTCTCCGTGATGTTGTCTTATTGTGGGATTTTGTCCTTGATAGATAAACCAGTCCTGAAATCCTATTAAGAGCTATTCTGCCTCCCCTGAAAAAAGACAAACTCGCAGATGAAACAAACTCCTGGCAGACTCGGAAGAGACCCTTAGCTTTGTCTACCTGATGGGAAACAGCTCTGTTTTGCAGCAGCTGTTTCCATCTGTACCATTTCTGAAAGCAATTGAAGATCTAACACAGCCCTGGCTTTTATATGGGACTGATGGTCCTTCTCAGCTCATCAAATCCACCTCAAGCTACCAGCAGGCAACCATGGCAAATACACTGCAGGCTTGCTCGAGATGTGGTAGGAAGGCAGCACTTGGTGGAAAGGCTGGTTGAGTGGGTGATATAGCATCTTTTCAATCAAAGGCATGTCCTATCTATCTGTGTCGAGGGACGAATTGCTCCCTTGGGTTTTCCACATATACCAAAGGTATGGAGTGCTAGAGGAGCTGGGCAGGAGAGCTCCCACCATTGCTAGCTGGAGGTGAGGTTAGCTTTATTGTTCTGCTTCATCATTTGGGGAATCTCAGCAGGAGGAGTACCTGGCTGGCAGCTTCCAGGATTTTCAGCCTGGTCCCCTAAAGAAGAAGACCTCTTAGTCTATGTGTCCTTCTCCCAAAATAACTCTGACCTCAGTGTCTGACTTTATCTGCATGAAGAGAGGGACAGAGCTCTCTAAAGCTTTCACGTTCCATAAAATAGAGATTTCCAGCCTTGGAGATGCATAATGGCTCTGCAAACATTAAAGCCACTGTAAGACCTAATGTTTCAGGCCCTCTAAATCACCCTGGGAAGCTCTGCTTTGGCAAGGGGCTGTAGAGGGAATATTTGCTGCTTATTATGGCTGAGGAAAAGTGAAAACCAGGAACCTGGCCAACGCTGAGCCCTCCACAGCTCATGACATGGGTAGCTTGGTCTGTGCCCCCTCTCCTCCCTTTCCCCCCCAGCTCCATGCACCCAGTGCAGCTGTCCCAACCACGTGCGCCAGCACCATCCACCCAAACAAGAGCAGTGAAATCCTTACCCTTGCCTTTTTGGGTGCAGACCAAAAGTGGGACCCAGGGGTGCCACGGCAAACCCCATGAAAAGCATTTCAGTGGCCAAACTGGGAGGTGAACCTTGGAGGGAGTCGAGCTGGTACTCTGACTCCTATTAGAGGAGCCTGATGCAAAGCACATTTAGCCAAGACCGTGCAGAGATGCTGAGCATGGCTGGGACAAGGCTGCTTGGTGCCTGTCACATACCTGGGGGCAACATCATCGGCCATCAAAAACTGCGTGTGCAAACGTTGTCATCTTTGCTTGACTTCTTGGTTTGCGAGGAAAAAGGATTGCTGCCTTGATGGGTGCTTGGTGGCCTTCTTGCTCTTGAGTTGATAACACGTTGCCTTTTTTTTTCTTGTAGAAAAATGTAGTGACACAGCGCTGCTGATTTCCTGTGAATAAATAAAATCAATAAAAAACATCCCTAACTCAGATAAAAGCCACCTCCATCTTTAAAGATACCCAGGTCTTCCTATGCCTGGGATTAAAGAGGAGCCTTGCAGAGAGGAAGCTTAATAATACACGGTGGAGGTCAGGCTCCAGGGAACCAGAAAAGGTTATTAGGACCCACATTTCCTTGAAGTGCAGTTTTGTACCCTGCTTAAGTCAGGAGTTTATTATTAATCACAATATTTTGCATTACTACACCTCCTCAGACATGAAAGCCTTGGAGCCCTTTGCATGGTGGTGGTGTGGGGTTTAGCCCAGGTTTTTCCTGTGGTTTACTTTTTAAATGGGGGGGCTTGTTTTAATCTTTTTGTGCTGCTTCTTAGTGGCACAACAAATAAATAGAGAACTTATTTTTGAGTACCAAATCTGAAAATGGCAATGTGTTGACTGGTTTCCCATAGCAGGTTCATACCTTGTGGTCGACATGTAGATTTTTAAGATGCAAAGAAATACTGTCTTGGCAGCAGCCTCCCAGACACCACTGCAATAAATGCAAACTCTATCTTTTTAGCAATCCCTGCTTACTCTTCAAATGTAGGGTCCTTATGTTGTTAAGGAAGTTATGACAATAAAAGAAAAACAAATCCATCAGTCTTGAGGGGCGTTTGAAAATGTTTTTTAAAAGGAAGGAAGATTTGATAAAAAATATTGAGTGAGGTGTAAAAATGAAATCTCTTATTTTAGAAATCTGACAACTCCAGCAAAGTCAAATTGCTTCTCAAGGGATGTCAACGGGAAGAGGGAGCCTACCCAAGTCTGGGATTCATAAAAAAGGGAAGAAAGTAGTCTATGTTGTCTTAGATTTTTGGTTTTTTTATTTACTCAGAGCTGTTCAGCCGTGAAGGACTCCAGTCCCTGCTATGCATCTGTAGGGTTTGTTGTGCCTGGGCATCAGTGTCTCCCTGTAGCTGTTTTCATGTCTGAAAATAGTGACGGTGATCTAAGTCTCTTGGGTCCTTTTCCTTCTCAGCATTTTGGTTTTGGCCTCCTCCAGGCGTTGGGGGGCAGGGAGGTGCTTCCCCCACATGTCGTGAAGCACATCTCCTGCTCTTTGAGATGTACAAGAAGGGATCTTCAGGCTTCTCCAGTTTTTTGGGGAAAAGTATGAATACTTTGGGGGAAAAGTATGAATTTATGAGATATATGAATATATCTCATATAATGAGGCCCCTTCCCTTCCAGCGGTGTGTTGCCATGTCCCACCAGTTCTACACTGCCCAACCTTTTCTAGTGCCCATCAGTAATTTCCCTGTTTAACCTGCAGCCCCCAGTTTAACCCTGTAGACTAATTTTGGTGGATCTGCAGCAGGGTCTAGGTCTGGCATGTCTGTCACCATTGGAGGCATGAGCAGCTGGGAGAATGATCTCTCCTCCTCGCTGCAGAAACCGCTGGGTCTGTAACATGTCTCCTGTGCAGCATCCTAGCCTGAGGACTGGCAAGCATGTGTCCGATCTTCAAAAATAAATCCATCACAGGAGCAAGGAGCGGATGAAGCTGCTGCAGATATAAAGGTCAAATTATAAAGGCCACGTTAAAATATGCTCATAGGAAATGACAGCTTATAAGTACTCTGTTATCTAATTACTTATGTCAGGCAGATAAGCCTGGACAGCAATTATTTTTAACCTAAATCACACAAACAATTACTGTAGGAGCTTTCCTGGTTCTCAACATTTCTTTCAATTATAATTTTTGGGGCAAAATGTGGAGCTTTGCAGGACAAACAGCAGTCTTAAAGGGTTGGGTTTCACTTTCTCTGGAGTCTGAAAGTGGTGATGCTGCTTAAGTTATCTTTTTTTTTTTTCCCCTTTCTGAGAAAAGTAAGCCCTATGCATCGTAGTCCACGGGCAGCCTGCGGTGCTGAGCCTTGTTTGCATTGCATATGGAGAGGGACTGGGTTTTATTTTCCTGCTGACATTGCTGGAAACGGGCAGAGGAGAGAGCCGTGGCTGAAGACAGAAATTCCTCACGCAGGAGGAGGGCAGCCCCTGGGTCCTGCTGGGTTGGTGAGGTGAATGTTAGCACGGTGGTTTGGAGAGGCTGAGAGTTTGCCCTTACCCTGCCACAGACTCATTATATGACCTTAGGCCAGGCATGGGACTGAGCAAGGGACTGCACCCGAGCGAAGAGCCACGCAGGAGCACATGGGGCTCATGGTCTATATGAACACAGGAGAATGGAGGTCACCGTGTCTGACTCCATCTCTAACTGCACTCAATGCGATGCTGTGGGATGATCCTAAGCCCAGAGCAAGAGCATGGGACGGGAGATCACATTGCCCTTTTGCAGGCCGATGTCACGGCCTTTTGCTCCAGCCTTGCACACAAAATCCAGGTCCTCTTGGTCCAGCATCAGCTTTCAGCCTCTGCATGATCTAAAAATCTTCCCTCATGCTGCTGGAGAAGCTTTCTAGCCAAAAATATTTCTCTGTGCCTTATGGAGAGATCTTGGGACCATGTATCATCTTACATAGCGTTTCAGTCTTGGCTTTTTGACCTGTGCCTGGGGGAGCTGCCCCTGTTCTCTCAAGGTCTTTTGAATATCAGCAGAGACGTTCATCATCCTGGGGCCTCAAGGAAGGTATTGATCATGTATGATGAATCGGCGCATGTGTCGTGGAGGAGGAATGATTAGTTAATGGATGAAAGATGTGAGAGCTTGTGCTTTCATCCTGGGTCGCTGTTTGTTCCTCCTCCCTGACACGAGGCTCTTCCTGCCCCAGCAGTGTGGGAGATGCAAAGGAGAGCAAGAGACAGGCTGCGGGATGGGAGCCAGCGGGTGTTGGTAGCGTTCTCCCGGGGATGCAGTCTGGGTCTTCCTGGGTGGCACTGCCACAGCTGACAATTGGATTTTGGGGAGAGGAAGGTTAAATGAAATGCCGCTTTGGTCCATGGCGGTGAAACCAAGAGGACCTGTTGCAGCAGATGACACAGGATGACCCCTTGATGAAACAAAGTCTTCCTCCAGTTTTCCACCAGTGCCCTGGAGCTTAGACAACCCTTTCGACTGCAGTGCAGCCCCCGCAGCTCCGGCCAAACCTGCTACCACCACAGTCTGAGCAGGGCAATGAACGTCACTCCAGCAGTGCCCTTGCAGACCAGATAGATAAATGGGATGTTTATTCTGCACACAACAGTGGTGTCATTATACCACCTGAAACTGCTAACGAGCAGCTTTGGTAAAGATCTATTGGTTTAAATTGAATTTTCCCTCTCTCTCCCACTCTCCAAAGACCTTTTACTTTAAAGAAGCATAATTAATTTCACCTCCAAGGCTAAAATGTCAACTTCTTTTAGCTTTCTAACTTGGCCTGACTGACATATCCCTGAGCAACAGGTTTGCAGCTACACTCCAGCCATGTGGCATGGAGAGGTGCCACATTATATAGTCCGTAGGGACCAGGAGGAACATGGGTGGGTGCTTGAAGCACCAGTGCTAAAAAATATTTATAGCAGGATTGCTTTGGAGCCCCATAGCTTTGGAGACAAAGTGAGGAAGGAGGAGATGCCACGTGCCTCTTGGTCACGCCGCTCTCCCAGCCTGCAGGAATTACTGCGAATAGTGATTTATTAAATCTTTGTAAACCAGCGCAGTATCACACGTCCCCACTGAGAGCTCTTCTGTGTGAGATATTATTCCAAACGGCTGTTTCTGATTGATTTTTTTCACCCCCGATTTTTTCCCTATATGAATGTTTTGGAAGAAAAGCACATTATTCCAAATGCGATTAAGTCATTTGGAAGAGGATTATGGTGTTTTGGAATAACACCCTCTTATTCCAGAATGAGATCAGTCACACGGGGAGTTAATCGGAAACAGCTATTTTGCTCCTCTGGGAAGCCTCCACCACCATGACAAACAGTCGGACTACCGGAGTCGCTCCTACTGCCTGCTGCCCGCTGGTGCCTTCTTCCACCCGTGGGGTCTAAGGCCAGCCAGTGCTTTATGGCTCAATGATTTAGAGATATAATTTAATTACTTCTGGGCTTGACTCTAGGCCTTCTGTAGTAGTGAAGACCTCAGAGTCCTCCGTAGAAATTGCAACGAATAGGCATTTCATGGACTGAAAATCGAGATGATTCATAAAGGGCTGTTGCCTTCAAGAGACATTTGCTTCCCCCAAAACCTCTCTATTTATTTCAGTAAGGGCTGGATCAAACCACACCAGAGGCATCTGTGCTCCACAGCATCGTTCTTCCCATCAGCCGTGGGGCTGTGCTACCCTGTTGGCAAGCTGTGTTCCTTGGCCACACTCACAAAGAGCATCAGCATCGCCTGTAACGCTGCATCCTCCGCATGCATGCACGGCTCTGCTGCTGCAGCCATCGCACTTCGTGATGTAACAACCCAGAAACTATAGGCTTGCGTATGCCACAAATTATTTTTTTCATCCTCTGATATGTATTTATTATCGAAAATTAAAGGGTTTCCTAAATTTTTATTTCCAAGCTGGGCCAAACACAGCTTAGGCAGCAAGCAATGCATATTTATTTCCAGCTTGAGCAGGAAAAATATAACTTCTTTCCTCGTGTTTCTATAATTTCTTTTCTGTGCATATGCAAATTGTCGGTTTATTTGTGCAAGAATTATGCAGCTAAATGATGGGGAATTATAGAGGCAATTCAGCACTTAGAAAGGAGAGAGACAATTGCTGCAATTTGCTTGTGCCATGTGCTAATTCCTTCAGAAAATGCTTTTGCTCATTTATTTGCACCAAGCACCAATTTCTGCACCCCTAAGCAAGCTTGGGAAATTTTCTCCAGGGTCAATATACTGCAAATGGTATATATTTCTTTCTGCCTGTGCCATCACCTCCCCATAATACTTTATAGCAATTAGTAACAATAATGAAATATAGCTGTGATTTCTCAGCACTGGAGAAATGCAGCCAGCACTTGTGAATCAAGCACATTTTCTGGTCAAACTGGCCATTTAAGCATGCTGCTCAGGAAGCTTTAAATCCACCTCGATGGATCACTACGAGCTAAGCTCCATGGGGAGAAAACCACTGTTGGAAGCAGATTTTTTCCCTGATTTTTTTCACTGCCAAAACTGAACCTGCTCTGCGAGGTGATGCTCCCAGGTTTGGGGGAACCTTTCACCCCAGTGTGAACTGATGCAGCGTGCATGCTTGCGAGCCTTGCTGATGCCGCAAGATGTTGGCTTGCAAAGCCAGCGGCAGCAAGAACTGGGGCATTTCCCAGGTGTTCCTCCATGTACCTCCTGGGTGAGGCCAAGCAGGGAAATCCCATGGAGCTGGGGTCATAGAACCATAGAAACATTTAGGTTGGAAAAGACCTTTAAGATCATCGAGTCCAACCGTTAACCTAGCACTGCCAAGTCCACCACTAAACCATGTCCCTAAGCACCACATCTAAATGTCTTTTAAATACCTCCAGGGATGGTGACTCAACCACTTCCCTGGGCAGCCTGTTCCAATGCTTGACAACCCTTTCAGTGAAGAAATTTTTCCTCATATCCAATCTAAACCTCCCCTGGTGCAACTTGAGGCCGTTTCCTCTTGTCCTATTGCTTGTTACTCGGGAGAAGAGACTGACCCCCACCTGGCTACAACCTCCTTTCAGGTAGAGAGCAATAAGGTCTCCCCTCAGCCTTCTTTTCTCCAGGCTAAACAACCCCAGTTCCCTCGGCCACTCCTTGTAGCACTTGCTCTCTAGACCCTTCACCAGCTTCGCTGCTCTTCTCTGGACACGCTCCAACACCTCAACGTCTGTCTCGTAGTGAGGGGCCCAAAACTGAACACAGTATTCGAGGTGTGGCCTCACCAGTGCCGAGTACAGGGGGACGATCCCTTCCCCAGTGCTGCTGGCCACACTGTTTCTGATACAGGCCAGGATGCCCTTGGCCTTCTTGGCCACCTGGGCACACTGCCGGCTCATACTCAGCCGGCTGTTCACCAACACTCCCAAGTCCTTTTCCGCCAGGCAGCTTCCCAGCTACTCTTCCCCAAGTCTGTCGCATTGCATGAGGTTGATGTGGCCCAAATGCAGGACCTGGCACTGAGCCTAATGCCTTAGATCCGATGCCCGGATGCAGGATGGAGACAGGACACAGGGACGGAGGTCCAGAGCCCCAGGAACTAACCTGGAGGTCCTGCAAAAGGACTTCTTGTAGTTAAATGTCACAAGACAGCTGGTGCCCAGCACTTAGGAGAAAGGGAAGTGATTTAGGTTTGGCCATTATCAGAAAAACATGTGTGGAGGACGGGGCAATGAGAAGAGCAGCCGTTTTCTATTAGGATAAGAGTAGGTCAGGTGTAGTTAAAACTGGGTAAATGGAGCAGGAAATGTGGCTGTATATTACTCACCCAAGATATATTGCACACATTAGCTTTGTTTGATCGGGTTATTCGGAGATTTGGTGCTCTGAGTGGTGTTTTAGGGTGGCCAAATCCAGGCTTTGTACTCTATTAAAATAAATATATTGCTAGTGTTTAATAAAGTCGCCGAGTTTAAATGTAACCAAAAGTCTGCGAGCGGTCTTTTCTGGAAGTCTGGGGTCTTAATGAATCCATGCCTGCGATGGGCTTTTGAAGGTGGAAGGTGTGATATTAATATTGTTTATGTAGCAAAATAATTTATGAATATTCATTTAATGATGTTACCGGCTTCCAATGTGTTTCTGCTCTTGGGAGCTCTAATGGTTTTTCTATCCGGGCAGAGAGCTGCCTCACGCAAGGGCCGGAGGCTTTGCTGCAAGCACTTGTGAGCTATCCTGTGCCCTAGAAATGCGTCTGGCCTGGCAGAGCAATGCTGGTCTGAAGACTGCAAGGCTGGTCTGAAATTCAGCTATGAAAACTGCACTGTTTTTGCAGGGTTAGGAAAATATGCTTTTCTCTGTTAAAAAGTCCCATGCAGTGCAGGTGGCATTACTGGCACTGGGCAAGTGAAAATGTGTTGGCGAGTTCCTTGGTGCTTGAAGCTTTTGCGTCTTAATGAAGAATTGTGTGTCCGTTCAAAAGCAGAAAAGTGGAGGAGCTGCTAAGGCAGACAGTCATTATACGCTAAAATTAACTTGCCTTAGGTGATTTGCTACAAGATAATATCTTCTATCATCTCAACTGTATCCTATGCAGCAACTTTACCTGCATTTACCTTTGATACTCTTTAACCCATGCCCTGGTGTCTGGACGAGCTCTTCATCATGTCCCTATGGCTCTTTCCTAACCTCTGGGATAAATACATCCGCTAAATATGTTCTTCTGGCATGGCAGTGTCCCTCTTTCCTTTCAGTGATGGAGGACTGAGGTCCAGGTCCCTTTGAGAGACTTGGATCCACATGGCCAGGCTCACCCCGTGGTGGGGTGATGTGGCGAGGGAGAGCAAACCTCCCTGGGGACCAAACCCTGCACTGGGGCTCAGCTCATCTCTGGTAGCTCCAGATTTAGGCATCCCAGCAGGAGGGGGAACGAGTCCAGGCAGGGAACATCAGCCAAGTGTTGGACCCATTCCTTCCCCACCTAAGACCTCTGGAGAGAAGCCTCTGCTGCAGCTAAAGATGTTGCTGCACATGCAAGCAGAAAACCAAACCAAGTGTCCCTACTGCGGGGAGACTTTCCCAGCTCCCCATTCCCTGGGCTGCTCTGGGGCGATGCTCGGTGCATCATCTGCAGCCACCGGCCCGTCTGCGGGTAGTAAGTCCCGCAGCAGCAGCAGCGTTCAGGGCTGACCGCGGCTTCATTCCCTGTTTGCCTCCGACAAAGCTTTATTGTTTCAGCGTGACCTGCTTTTAGGAGTCTCCTGAGTTCCAGCCATATATCGTCTTTGCCAAATCCTGGAGGGTGGCTGGGACCTCGGTGGGGTCAGTGAAAGGGTACGTCACGGCTGGACAGCAATTTTCCCCCAGGCTGTGAAAAGCCAGGGCCAAGGCTGCGCCGTAACCTGGAGTCTTTTAAAAAATCTTTGAAGGGTCCCAGGCTAGTGAAGTGCTGGGTTGCTCTGCATCAGTGTGTCCTCTGCATCCTCTCCCAGGCATCCTCTGCAAAAAAATTTCCCTGCTTCTGCTTAATGGTTACTTAATTTGCACATTACATAGCAAAAACATAATGCTTTGCCCTGCCCCGGACACCACGGGGCTGGTGAGGAAAGTCCTTTGGCTCTTAGATTGGCACTTTCTGATGAAATCCTGCAGGACTGAAGTGCCGTGCTTCAAATCTGTGGGTTCATTAGTTTCCCGTTCCCCAGGTCCAGGCATCCTCTGCCTGGCAGAGCCACTAAATGGGGTTAGACCCGAAAGAAATGGCAAACCACGAGTGTGCAAACTGCTGGGCTTATGTTAATTGGGAGACAAGAAGCAGAGCCTGGATGGTAAGAGGCAAAATAAAGTGAGGTGATTTGTATCCAGGACAGCTTGGGAGGGGACAGCTGGGGAGGTGTCACTGTCCCCTGCCCAAAGGAGGAGAGGCAGCCACTCTGGAGAGAAGCCACTGCGTGCCTCCTCCTGATGCTCAACAGTGCTTTATTTTTTAATCTACTCCAAGAAAAAGCAGCCCAATTCCCTCTCCTGGCAACAAGCAAACTCCATCCCTGGGAGCGAGAGGCAGTGCCTGGCCAGCCGCTTCCCGTGGCTCCGGCGGGAGTGAAGGCTGCTGGCTCCCATCAATCCACTAAAATAAAAAAACACATGGGCAGAAGGTGCTAGTTTGCAGGGGAAGGATACTTTTGCCCCAGGGAGATGCCAGTGTGTCCTGTATGCATTAATGAAACACTTTCTTTCTGGTTAGGACTTGAAGGATGCTCATTGAAAATCAGGCTGCCATGGAAACCAAAGGTGTTTAGTCTTTTGGGAATGGTGTTGGATGGAGGCAGGGAGAGGTGTGGGAGGGGGGAAGAAGAGCCTCTGCAGATGAGGCATTTTAGCAAACCCGTTGATTGGCCATCATTCGGTACCTGTCTGTTGCTCGCGGCTGCTAATTGTGGGAGAGGAGGGTTCATCTCTTTGCTGGATGCTTTTCCTGGCCCCAGGGACCTCCTCGCCCTCAGCGTGTCCCTGCATGGATGTGGCACGTGGACCCTCGTGGCCACAGAGGCTTTGCTGTAGCAGCGGCGCAGGGTCCGGAGGGGATCAGCAACCGTGGAGCCTCGAGTATCCTTGCTTTCGGCACCAAGTCCCTGACAGGAGGCAGCAGGTCAGGGGACCTTTGGCTGCTCAGAGCCCCCCCCGGTCCCAGCAGGATGGGTGCCAGCACCCCAGTCCCCTGCATGCCCTGCCCTGCTCCTCAAGGATGAAGCCTGGGGAGGTGCAAGCATGGAGAAATAATGGCATTATTGCACCTCTCCTCCCCGCTCTGTCATGTACCATTCGTTTTAATTAACGCAGCACGTCCAGACTGTGACAGAAGTATTAATGAATGTTAGGAGGTTATTGAGAAACAGTGTTGTCTTCCTACATCTTGTCACTTCGAGTGCTGTCCCCGAACCAACCTCCCTCTCCTTCCCCTGCCTGTTCCCCTCTCCATCCTCTGGCTCTTGCTGGGAGCCTGCGGCCACGGGCAGGAGCTGTGTGCTGAGCCTGCTCCCCCTCGGCCCCACGCAGCCCCTCACCATGAGAAGTACCTACCAATGCGTGTTTTAATTAGGATAATTAAATGAGTTGCACTCATTTTGCAGAGCGGGTCCCTGTTGCACACACAATGCAGCTCTTCGTGGTGGCTCATACAACACCCTGCAACACTTGGCTGCAGGCACTGATGCTGCTGGAGGTTGTCACTAAGTCTAATTAATTGCAAAGATACCCAGTGCTTTCCATTGGGCACCTTTTTATTAGGGACTGCCATGGCGGTCCAGTGCAGCGTGGGCAAAGTCAGGGAACTGTGCAATGGCTCAGCTTGGGTTTGAAGGCAAAATGCAAAGAAATAGATAGAAAGAGCAAAGCAGCCATCCTTCCTCCCAGCAAATATTCCTGAAAACAGCACGTTTCCACAGAAAACCTTGTCCTTTTCTGAGCATGATGGAAAATCCTCAGTGATGGGGGACAGGGCCATGCGGGGCTTTCAGTGCCGGCTGCCCGAAGGTCAATTAACCCATGATTTGGATTCCTCCTCCAGCAGCGGTTAATGCTCTGCCAGTGTTTTACCACCATATCCAGATCCGTAATTACAGTGACTGCACAGATCAATTAGCAGCCGCTTAAAGCCATTAGCAGCCTGGGCCCATGTAGCCTGTAGCTCATGGCCAGCAGCCCTGTGCATGGTGAAACAGCACTGGGAGGGACCCATCCTCCTGGTACCTGCAGTGGGTAGCCCCTCATTTATTTTAAATTTAAATTTTAATCTTGTTTTCCTCATTACACATCAGTAAAAATCTAGCGATGTCCTTAGCAGAGATGCTGAGCATCCCCAGGGTCTAGGGTCAAAGACTTTGGTGCGGATTCTCTGATGTCTGATAAAATCAGTCTCTGCCCACTAAGAAGCGCAAAGGCGGGGAGGACGGATTTGCGCTGGGATTGCACGAACCTGCTTTTTTCCTTTCTTCCAATTTGCACTTTGTCTGGCTGTGAATGTTTCATTTCGCTGGGATTTTGGCATCACCTCGTGGGACTGGCCAAAAGGTGACACTTCTGCTTTGTGATGGGCTGTTGGGTTGGAAATTTGTCCTTGTTCAGCATTGGAAGAAACCCAAAGCCCCCGAGGGTCTGGGACTGTCTTGAAACATCCATTTTCAGAGGGAAAAGCAAAAACCTTTCCTGGGGTCTCCTCTAGGGGGATGAGGGAACCAGGGTGAGAAGTGGAGGAGGAATGTGAACAAACATGTTTTTATATCTGAAAGGGAAGACAAATATTTTCTCTGTGCCTCAGTTTCTTTGTTGGAAATGTAAGTATTGCCTCTACCTGCCCTTATAACCTCCAGGGCTCCGAGTCACGCAGATTCAGAGCTCTGTGTTTTAAGTTAAATGGTTTATCAACGGCAGGACAACCGGGACCCAGCCAGCTCTGGTGGGGTGGCTCAGGTTAAAGGATGGAGATGAAGCTCCAGGCTTTTCATAAAGTTATCCTGATATATTGGTGAGCACAAGCACCCCAAATACAAGGTTTCCATTCCAAATATAAGTATATTTCCATTCACTTTTTGTCTTATACCAAAAGAGGACAGCGAAAAACATCCAAAATATTCCCCAAAGACATTATTTCTTTCAAGGTCTCCCCAAAAAGTGCAGGTTTAAAAAGTCCTGGGAGAAGTTAGAGGCTGTTAACCAAATCTTGTAATATTCAACCTCTCACATGCAGGGACTTTCTTCCTCTTTTCCTTCCTCTGATGAGAGGATTTACCAGGTTTAATGGTGGCATGTCGCGACCTGCCTGGCCCCATGTCCAGGGTGTCCTGGCTGTCCCTGGGCAGAGCCCCGCGTCCCCAGCAGGGAGGACCCCTCTGCATTTTAAAAATGTAAATAGCTGGGAAGATGATTTTTTTCCTTTTCCTCATCATTTTATAATGATAGCAAAAAAAAAAAAAAAAAAGAATAAACTGCTGTGAAAACAGCATTGTTTTCAATGGGGCTGAGCAACCTCGTGTGCTGGAGATGCCATCGGGGCTGTGCTAGTCCTTGGGGCAGTCGGGGGGTCCATAGGGCAACTTGGGGGTCCCTGGGAGAAGCTGGGGGGGCTGGTTTCCGAAATCATAAATCACGCATGTAAAAAGTCACTCGGGGCACTCTCTAAACCAGCGTGCGGCAACTGTAAATATTTCTAAACTAAAGGATTATTTTCTCTTTAGGAAGTGGATTGCTCTGTGTGTGACATTTCTAGTTTGCATACGTGGGGTTTTATAGGCATGTGTGCCCTTGTATCAGCTTATGGTTAGTCTATAATGCAAAAACATGTGGGCTGTCGTGTACTTTTCCATGTATTCCTGTTATATAGGATACAAAAATAACTTGAGGGTTAAAAAAAATAATAATCTTGAGGATGGTATTGTTCATGCTGGATAAAATCCTGTGAACAAAGCAACTGGCATCATTTCACTTGCAAATTGAGCAGCGAAGCAAAATACCATTTATGAAACTGTAATTTATTCTTGGAAAATCAAGTACTTACAATGTCGGCTTGTCGCAGGTTAAGTTACAGAAAAGGGAAAAAATAGGTTAATGATGAACGTGACAACATTTCAGGGTAAATCATCACAGTGAAAGCCTTTGAAAAGCTTGTATGCTCTCTGCACAAACTGGCTATTTTTTTCCTCTAGAGAAAATTAAACCAGCAATTGCTTTGAGGCTCAGCAATGCCAGCTGCAGCCAAGCAAGCAGTAGCAAGGTCTGGGGAGGTGCCTGCACACCTTTGCCCCTGTCCTGCTGCATCCTGTGCTGGGAAGCCCTCGCTGCCTTCAGAAGCCAAAAAGCGAAGTCTGGCTCATTACTTTTTTCCCCTGCAATTAGTCCACCCCTTAATGATCCTCTTCCCTGCAGGTATGCGTATTATATTTTTATATTTTGGTCCTGTGCAACTAAAACCAGGGAATGTGGACAAGCAAAGTCACCCCTCTGGTGGGGACGTCACTGGTGCCACCATTGAGGCATTAAACCCCACCATCAGCTCCTCCAAAGGGACCACAGGAGATGCTCCATGGCCTGGTTCCTTGAAGAAGGTCTCCCAAGTCCTCCTTTCTGCCCTGGATTTTACTCCCCATCTCTCTTAGGCCTTTTTCCCCTGACCAGGAGACCACTTCCCACCACACGGGCACCCCTTGAGAGCTGGTAGACACTGTGGGGTAGTTGCAACAGGGATAGGAAAAAATTTAATATAATTTGCACAAGACAAGGACAGAGCTCGTCAAAGTAAGTCAATAGGGGAGCAGGAAGTCTGGCCTCGTCTCCCGGCATGGGAGAGTTTCTGGAACACTTAGAGCAGTAAATCCCAGTTTGGGATCACACTCTGGACACACATCCAGAGTTCCCTTTATTAAGGGAAATACAGAAAATAATCTCAGCAATTTCTGCACCACCGTCTTTTAAGGTCTCACCCCAAGCACTGGATGCAGCCTCTGCCTTGGGAACGGGGTCTTGGCAAGGAGGGAGGAAATTTCTGATCTTCCAAACAAACTTTCAGATAAAGAAAGTAGTTAAATGGCTTCAAACGTATTATTGCCTGTGGTGACCGTGTTGTGGCCAGTACCCGACACCTAGCAGAGGGATGGGGGCTGTCTTAAGAAGCGTTTGGGACTCACAGGGTGATGCGGGGCTGGGAGAGCACCCGTCGTCCCTGGGGGAGGATGGGGTCAGACAGGTGGTGGTGGGCTGGAGGGCACCCTCGGTGGGGAGCCATGCTGGTGCCCCCCCCCCAGCACGGTGCTTTCAGACCCATCCTCAGAGGCAACCCTTTGTGACGGCTGGGCAGCTGTGATGAGTTTGCAAGTGCTGAGCGCAGGCGAGAGGACCGGGGCCGAAACCCAGCAGCCCCATTCCTTTCCTCCAGTGCTTCAAACGCCCCGGGTAAGCCCCTAGATGAGGGTTTCATGCACTTAAGATTTAATTCTGCCTTTTATGCTTTGGGTAGGCAGATATCATCAAATGCAGCGGGGCAGCGTGAGCAGAAGTGTGCTTTCTGCACGCTGTTAAATCGCAATCCCCGCAACAAGCTATTTGGGGCAGGAGTGGGTATTTCCATAATACAGGCCAAGGCATCACTCGTCTCCCCACGGCGCTCGCCGAAGGTGGTGGTAAAACGGAGTTCGTGACCCGAGGCGCTATTGCCGGCTGTAATAGTGTGTCACATATTAAGGGAGCATGTTTGAAACCACATTATATTATTAAAATTCATAGGAGTGATTTATAGGGGTTTTTAAAAACAGCAGCTTGCCAATATAAATTGGCTTAGGAAAGTCAACTGTAATCCACCCAGGTCCAAATAATGACATTTCCTCCAATACATCCAAAAAGCTGAAAAGCAGAAAATAATATCCAGGCTCCAGAGATAAGGCGAGCACCCAAGGGAAAGAGGACTCTGAAATATTCATGCAGTCATAGATTGGATGGTGGAAATGGCCGTTCCCAGCGGCTGTGTTTAGGGACTGATGAATTTAGTTACTGTACCTTTATATTTATCGCTCAATAAACAAGACAAGCTCCTTTACAACGCCGAGCAAGACTAATTTAGCTATTTTAGCACTAAGGAAATGGCTTTCTGGGCAAGACGAGGGTTTGATAGTTTTGTATGAAATTAGGTGACTTTTAATTTAGCCAAGGCAGGGAGTCTTGGTGGGCTCTGATGGAGCTGTGAATAATGGGGCTGGAGACCCAGATTTGAGAATTAACCCCCCCCCCCCCCCCAATCAGATCTGCAGTGGGTCGGGGTGCCTAGCCCCCGTTTTTGGGGGACCCCGCACTGAGAGTGAGCACAGCCTTTCAGGGCTGCCTGAACCCGCTGATGAAGATGTTCCAGCACTTGATTTTTAAAGATTATTTTTCGAGGCAGAGGCTGTCACTATAAAGGTTTTACAGCAGCCGTGCTGGAATTAAGCATGGCTTCGTAAAAGTGTCAGCAAATGAAATGGTGATGCCCGAGTGGTATTAGTGCTAAAATGACCTTTCGGATAGTTAGGGCTTTATGGGATATTATAAATTCTCCCTGTGTTGGCAGGGTTATAACTAGGACATTAGCGGTAACATCTTCTACAGCAATACTCGAGGCAGGAACCCGGCGTTCGGAGCCGAAAATACCCAACTCAATTTTTTTTAGTATTTCTGGAGCTGAAGAGTTGATATGAGATGTTTGCAGCAGAATTTTGAGTGTGCACTTTCAAAAGGAGATTTCTTTTATTAAAGATGAGTCTTGAACACTGAGGTAGGGGGTTTTTTTGAGACTACTGCTATTTCCAACAGCCAAAAATCAAAGCGATTTAAACATATTGCTTGGGGTTTTCTATCTCCTTAGTTTCTAAGACTTTAGATTAATATTGTCAAGCCTTTTTTTTTTATTGCCGTGAAGGCAGGGAAAGTCCTTCTTTAATGAAAGCCACGAGCTTTATACAATACCTTGACTCCTCAGCTGCTATCTGAAGCACCATATTCCACTGAACTTACATGAAAATCCCCCAAGTGAGCCAATTCTGATCTTTTTTTCACCTCTTGCATTGCCTCTGGGAAATAAAATCAGTTTTTATGCTTGTATTTATTCTGATGTATATATTTAGACAGTCCGTGCTGCAATTTAGGAGTTTCAAGAGCTGTGGGGAGCTGTTTGAAGCAACTCTTCACTTACCCACTTATTGAAACCCTCTTTAGAAAGTGCTGCTGGGCTCAGTCTCACTCATTTATTCCCCGCAGCCCTTCACTTCGACTGTCCTTTGGCATCGAGAGCAGCAGCAGGAGGAGAGGATGGGGCTGTTCCTCCGGCCAGCTCAGCAATAAATGGTGTTTTCCCAAAGCAACCTGTCCTGGGGCTGCTGGGATTGGGTTTTGCTTTGCCACGAACACCAGGGAGATGCTGGCTCCTCCGGAGGAGTCCCATGCACCGGTCCTTGCTTGCAAGGCAGTTAATTACTTTCGGCAGCAGCTAATTGCCTCTGCATCCCCCACACAGCATCAAATCCCTCTGCGTGCTTAGGCGAGCTTTTAGGGGGGGACTGAAACCATTTCTGTTGCTGTTAAGATGCTCAAAGCATCAACTGCATCAGCTTCTAGCATCCCTTGGGACGCACGGTTTGCTTGAGCATTGGGTGTTTAGGTTTTATTGCAGGGTACATGTTGGCTTTCATTAAAAGCCCATCACCAGGAGCGCACCGGGGACTCGCCTCATGGCTCAGGATGCCAGTGGTGTGGGTAGAGACATGGCAAACTCATTGCCTGGTGAAAGAAGGGCTTGTCTGCAGCTCGTGTCACTTCTGAAGTGGCTGGTGGCTGCAGCCGCCCTTGTCCTGGGACGGACTTTCTGGCTGTGGATGGTGCAAGTGAAGCGAGAAAAAACCTAAAAGGACCTGGAGAAGGCCAAAGGCATTGCAATATTCCAGTTTTGGTGGTGAATTGATGCTCGTGGTCAGCTGGGCAGCCAGGTCCTGCAGCTTGGGGTGCATGGAGGGGCATCGTCTCCAGCTCCCTTCCCTGCCGCTGTGCAGGTAGCGCCTGAAAACATGGCTGAAACAGTCCAAAAATACAGGATATCGTAACCGGGTTGGATTTCTGGCTGGTGTGAGTTGGCCAGGCTCCTTCAGTCCCTGCAGGGTTGTGTCTGTATCCTCCTCGGGATCAATTGAGCCCCCCAAAAATCACTGTTAGCTCCGTACCAGCCATCTCTTGAGGTGGAATAAAGAAAACGGACCTAGCGCTGAACCAGCATACACGCCGTCCTTTCTCTGTGCAGCGCTGCAGCACATGGGACACTTGCAAGAGGGTGGCCCATGGTTCACAGCCCCTGTTTTGGGGCAAGGATACACCTTCTCCATGAGTCCCATGGATGCTGCTGTGTCACTAGGCTTTGGGCTTCATACCCAGCTCATCAGTACCTTGCAGAGATGCCAATGTTGGGTTTAATGACTCTGCCTGAGATTCCGAGGTTTGTGCCCGCCGCTCGGCTTTGCCCGCTCCTGGGGATGCCCCTTCCCACCTCAGCCATTGCAGACCAGTTTTGGGCTGGAAAAGGCTGGAGCATGGTTTTAATCGGGGTTTCTGCAAAGAGCCACCAAGTAAAGTGATGCTCCATTAGCGCCCAAGGCAGTGGGAAAAGCAGATGGCAGCAATAGCTGAGCAAAAGCCAAGATTAATTGGAAATTAATTCGCACCTCCAAGCACAAGGTGTCATACCGTGACTGTGGAAGTCTTCATCTCAACCTCGTCCCCAGCTGCCAAAGACCCTTCGGCAGCCCCAACGCTCAGTGTGCCTCTGCTGATGGCTTAGCCTGAAGTTTATGAGCAAAGAAGCAAAAACCCCCCCTCTTCAGCCCTTAAAAACTGCATTTTGGAAGCTGCTCTTTGAGAGGAGCTAAATTCATCAGTCCTCTGCGTGAAGTGGCAGTGCCCTGAGCTGCTCTGCACAATCCCCACGCTGCAGCCATGCATGTACTGCGGCACGAAGAAAGCACCACTCTGGCTGAACCACTTGAGCTCTTTTATTCTAGCTTTATTTTTCTTGTACAAGTAGCCACAGGCTAAAATCTAAACAGAGCAAACTACAAAAAAACTGGGTTTTATTTTATAATTTTTTTTTATACAGAGCTAACAATCGTAGGATCAGTGGGATTTCAAATATCAAGACAGTTCAAAGTAAGAAAGGTAGAAAATAAACAGTAGAAAAGTGCTTTGCAATTTGGGTTTTTAATATTATTCTTAACAGTTGATTCCCGAAGAGGACTGGGACAAAGGTTTAGCATCGTCTTTATTATTACTTTATTACAAACGTAAAGATATTGCAAGTTTAAATGATGGAAATAGGATCAAAGTAAAAATCCCTCTTTGCCTTGTAAGTAAGACCCTGATCCAAAGCCCCATGAAATCAGGCTTTTTTCCCAACTCGATGGGCTTTGCACCAGCCCCGTCCCTTCTTGTTACCCGATGCTGAAGCTCAGACTCTGCTCTCGGAAACCTGGATCTGTTTCACTGATTTCCAGCATTATGGTGGGTTTCAGTGCCGTGGCCCCGCACCAGCAGTGTTTTCGGCTGGGGATGCTGGTGCTTCCCACGTAACCATCTCCCTGCCTGCAGCTCCAGCCCAAGCACCTTTCCTTTCCTTTCCCTTTTTTTAATTTGCTGGGTGAGGGAAATAAATGATCAGGCATCAAGTTGCTAGATAGGATCTTTAATCTGCCTTCAGTGGTGCAGCATGGGGAGGGATAGATTTCCAAATACTGTTTGCACAGATGAAGTAACTAAGTAGCTCCTCCCGCACTGCTGCTGTTTGTTTTCATAAGCTTTTAATTTCCTTTTTTTTAACCGATCTTCCCAGACTTAAGTGCTGTCAGTCAGCTCAGAGAGGGCTCAGACACTGCACTGACCCCCCCCCCCCCCGAAATGCCGTGGGATGGTTATCCCAGAGGAACACCCCCATGGGCAGCAAAAACCTTCCCTTCACCATCCAGAAGCAACAAAGCTTTGTAGCTTCTCTCCTCTTCTATTGCCAACTTAAAACATACAGTCCCTTGGTATAATTTTGGGTGGAAGCTTTAAAATTCCCAAACTGGTCCAGCACTTAAATATATCAGCATCTTTACAAAACAAGGAAGAAGAAAGATACGGTAGACAAATAAATACCTGAATCCAACAGCGTGAAAATACCCTGTCACAGCATAAAACTATTCCCTGTTCAACTAAAGACAATGTGGATACTATCCCTGAGGTAGCAGCCATCTCTGGTAAACTTGAGAGCTCCAAGAATAGGTTGTGCCCATTATGGGTTACTAAAAAAAAAAAAATTTAAAAAAAAAAAAATCAGCTTTTGGATACTTTATTCCTTGCTGTAATTTCATCTCACCACAGCCAGAAAAGCAAGAGGTTTTTGGGATCTGCCCAGAAAAGGCAGCGAGTTGAATTAGTGGAATCATTTGCTTGGAAAAATACTAAAGGATGAGATTCCTGCCCCAAACACAGGCGCTTGCCAGTGGCTTGCACCAGATCCAACACCTGCCCGTTATCCAGCAGTTTTATCTCCAGAAGAAAACTCTCTAATTCCTCCCATCAAGAAAAGGGCGGGAAATAAAAGAAGAAAGAAATCTGGCAAGCTGTTGCTTAAATGTTTGAGGTGTATAAATGAATTATCAGGACAAGTGGAGCACCTGCCTTTAGCTGATCTCTGGCAGGCAGGCGAGGACGGGTGCAAGGCACCGGTAACAACGCCTGGGACAGTCCGGCTGGTTCAGCCCTCTGGTCCAGGTAGATAAAACGATGCCCAGACCCCTTTGTTATGGCATAGCCCCACGTCCGCACACCCTGTCCCATTTCTGGCCCCAGTTGGTGGTTTTGGTGGCCAGTGGGTTTGTACTGTGGACGCAGCAGAGCTTCGCCTCAAGGCTCAGGAGGACTCACCCCTCCTGGGACACTGCCACAACGGCTGCCAGTGGCACAGGGACACGCTCCCAGAGCAGCAATGCTCCTGTTCAACCAACAGTCAGGCCCAAGCCTGAAGGTGATTCCTTTGAAGAAGCCTCTGATTCCATGAAAACAGGTATATCCACACAGAATACCTGGGAGGAGCATTTTTGACACCTGTAAAAGTGAATCCAAACCACCAGCACCACATGGGGACCTGCAGTCCTACGTCTACCCAAGTACAACGTGTCTACCCAAGTACAGCGTGTCTACCCGAGTACAACATGTCTACCCAAGTACAACTTCTCTACCCAAGTAGAACTGCGGCCCAAGCACAGAATAAAAATCCAGTGGTTTCCTTCAAACACAGGGCAGCAGTTTGGATGAACCAAGGACAGACTGGAAGCTGTGCCCCACGCTGAAACCAAACACAAGCTCTTTTTTTTGTTCTTTTTTCCTTCTTGTTTTACAGATTAAAGGCCAGACATACTCCAGGTGGTGTTTTCCCAAGTTTTGGTCGGCACAGTCTTGCCTCCAGCCCGGCTCAAGCGTCGATGAATGGCAGGAGGGGCTGTTACTTGTTGCTTCTCCAGCTAAGTGGCAGCTAGAGGTACTCCACAGCACAAAGCCAGAATGTGCCATTTCAAGGTTTTTTTGCCCAGTTTTGTGGACTCGGGAGGTTTGGGTAACTCAGGGAAGACCATGTCCTCCTGCTGGATCTCCAGACTTAGGAGGCTGACGTGCCACAACCATCTACGTTAGGTCCCAACAGTACAGATTGACAAGAGCAGAAAAGAAACCCCAAAAAAGAGGAAAAGCTAAACATCTAAAAAATAGTCTTTAAAGATTTACATCCATCTTCAACTGTCTCAAACCAACACATAGTCTGCATTGGTTTAAGCCATCACATTTCTGCATAATTAAAAAAAAAAAAAAGGAAAAGCTCTATTCTTGACATACTATTGTATTTCAACTAGTCAAATGGCACAGCATTTCCCTTTAATAAAAGGAAGTAGTGACAAATACTTGTTACTATTACAATATCACAATAATATGATATTAAATTAATAGCATGTTCACAGCTCCAGGAAGTCTGAGCTGAAAGCTAGTCTAAATTCTGTGTTCACTTTGGCAACAGTACTTATTCAATGTGAACGTCAGCGTTACACACACAAAAAAACCACAATAAAAAGAAAAGCTGGGCTGGAACAGGAGCAGGATGGCAGGAGGAGATTGGGATTTCTTTGATATGAGGTTATAACTTGAGCTGTTTGCCATCTCCTCCTCCCTCCTGCCGCTTTCAAGCCCCGGCATCCTCCGGCTCCCACGATGGGCTGGGCTGTGCTACCAGTCTTGCATGGTGCCACCAGCGCTGTCCCCCCACAGTCCCTTCCCAGGGTGTCTCCAGGTCCAGCATCGTGCGGAAGGGAGCATCCCCCCACGGTAGGTTTGAGCAGGAATTGGTCTGACGGCCCATTTAGCCTCTTTGGTGGAGTGGGGAGAGGCTATTTGGTGGTTTAATATGTAAGGTTAACCCTTCACATTTTTTCTGTCCTGCAAGATGTCTACAGGAGGAGGAATTTTAATGGGAGAGGGCTACGAACACCAAGCCTCAAGAGCTCCTTGCTCTCGAGGTCAATGCCATTACATCTGCTTGGGCCAAGCTAGATGATTTGATTTGGAATGGCAGAGTCCTGCTCACAGCTAACCCAGCCCAGCACCATGACAGAGCACAGGGGAAGAGATATTTGCCTTATCGTCCTGTATATTGTATTATTTACACAATTATCGGTAGCATCCCATTGCCAAATGGGAAGGTGATGGGGGATGTTTCTGACAGAAGGGACTCTCCCACTGGTACCACTTAAAAAAATAAAATTATTACTTTTTTTAAACTTAAACTCATTTCCTTTCCTGATTCCTTTCACTTGTCCTTGCAAATACAGTGATGTTTGATCTACCACCACCTATACAAAGAGTTCAAACCTTCACATTCACCCAGTTTTAAACAATCCATGTGGCGGGAAAAAGGGCTGCCCTCCGGCACTGGCTGGCCAACGTCCCTGTCCCCCATCCGTGCCCCCATCTCACCTCACGGACGATGCCGGTCACACACTGACTCACAAGCTGCACCACGCCAGGACAATCCAAAAACCATGGTGGAAGATTGGTGGTTGGTCCCTGGAGGGGGGGGTCATGCACAAACCCTCTCTTTGGTGTCGGGAGCTCCTCTGCCCACCCTGGGCACGGGGAAGGGGCAGCTGCCGGCAGCCCCCAGCATCCTCCGGCACAGGGCCCCGCTCTGCATCACTGCCCAGGAGCCCTCCTCGCCTCGTCCCTCCCAGGGAAGCGAGCCCATTTCGGCTCAGCTCATCCTTTGGATGATCTCCTGCTAGCTGGAAATACGCTGGAGCTGGGAGCAGGTCAGTAATATCTCAAGGGGTTTTGGAAGTGCTGTATCAGAGTTGCCTTGTAGGCGCTCCTCATGGCAGGGTGGGCTTTGAAAGGACAAGACAGTGATGTCCAGGTTCCCACCTCCCAGGGGTGTGCTATGCTTCTCGTGCTGGCACATGCCATGAATCATCCTGCTGGGAATCAGCCTCGGGGAGCAGCATGTTGATGGGGCAGGAGGGTGCCCTAGCCCCAGCACTGGCATCCAAGCACCCTGCGCGCCCCGTTCCATCCTGAATACAACCAGGATGGACCGAGGCAGCCACCACCGGTGCCAAAATCAGCCCTGCAAGAGCAACAGTGCCAGCGAAGCACAGGGCATTGAGCCGCGTGTCTGTGACGGCCCCAACAATCTTTAAAGTCAAAAAACCCCCCACGATACAAATCTCCGCCACGCAAAATCACACCAGAGCCCCGCTACATGCCTAAAAGTAAAGCTCATAACACTAGTGAAGCATCTTGGTTTGTGCAGGGCTGGGTGGGAGAGGCAGGAATTGGGCGAGAGGAGAGGACACACACACACACACACGCGCGTGCGCGCACACACACACACACAAGTTTCTATCATGCTTGAGGTAGAACATTGCTTTCAAAGGTTTGGAAGTGCTTTACAGGGGAACGACAACAACAAAACCACCAAGGCGGCAGGTACAGAGCGTGACTGCTGAGGTAGGACCAAGCTTGTACTGACCAAGTGCTATGCTACTTGTTTTTTGAACGTGAAGGAAGACACAGGTATTTCTGCTTCCCAGAAGACATTCATTCCGGTTGAGGTAGGTTCTGAGTTCTCTCGGGTTGTCTGTCCAAGTCTTTCAGTAGCCCTCAGGCAGGCATCCTTTGACACACACACTCTTTTTTTTTTCTTTTTTTCATATTATTTAGAGTCAATCAGCAAAAAAAGTATCCTGAGAAATAGCAAAAGTGTACAAAATCTTCAAATCCACGGAGAGACAGCCTTCCCGGGCCTCGATTTTTGGAGTCAAGTTAGAAGGATTTCTCCGAATCCAGTCTTCTGGAAATAAAAAATAGATCCAAAAAGTAGTCCTAAAGCTGCTGATCAGGAAAAAGTCTGGGATGCCAAGAGGAGGCTCCACTGTATCCCCAGTCTGTCAGAGACAGGAGAGTTTGCCAAACTCTGCCAAGGAGTCTTTAACTTAGCAGCTGCAGGGAAAATTCATCATGACCAATCTCAATAAAGCCATCGTCGGAAGAAACACACCGAGATGCCTGAGAGAGGTCAGAAAGATAAACTTCACAGAGTTTCCAAAAGGCTGTATACATATATATATATTTATATATATATATAAAAATAAAGCAAAACAAAAAAATAACAATCAGACCGTAGAAATCTTCAATTGACCTGAGATTGACGACTCGTTGTAAAGACATCACCAGCCGTGGGTTTGGTTTCTGGTAACTCCTACAAGAGGGTTTGAGTCTTGGCAGTTTTATCCTTCATTGTCGGGACCATGGTCGGGAGCCAGAGCAGAGGGGCTGCCACCGCGGGGGCTTTTTGGGAGGGGGTCTGGCTGCTCCTCGATGATGCTGAACTCATCCAGAGGGAGTGTGGATATCTGGGTGTCGTCGTGGGTGGCCGGTGGGCTATGTGCCGACTGGAGAGAGAGAAGGGGACAATGCAGTGACAGTGACAGGTCACTGATGCTCTTAGTCATGCAGCCGCGTCTGCATTTCCCAGGTGTGCTCCCATCCTGCCGGACTTACCGTTATTCCCTTATCCTGCTGCTCCTGGGCTGGGGATGCTGGGAATAACCTCTCCAGCTCGTTCATATCCAGCTGCTTTCCATTCAAGTCCCGGTCATCCCTGTCCCTGCGAGCGGCCCCATTCAGGACGAGGCCTGTGGCACTCCGCTGGCTCCTGGGGATCTGTGGGGTTGACAGCTGCTCCTGCACGTTTTTGCACATCAGCAGCCTGAAAAATAAAGAGACGGAGCCTGAGGGTGAGCAAAGCTGGTGCCTTCCCCCGCTTCCTTCCCCCAAGCCTGAGTCTGCCTTATCCCTGTCCTACGTTCCTTCACTCCTTAAATCCCTCCTATAAAGTCACATCTCTTCCCCTCGCCATGAAAGGGCTTTTGCTTTACAGGCAGGGTCAAGGCTTGCCAGAGCAGAAATAGCAATGCTCCCGGGAAGTACCAGGTCCCTCAATGGGGACCGGAGCTGATAGGGTGTATTCGGAGAAGCCTGCTGGGTCTGCGTGCCTGGGAGGGAGGCAGGAGCCATGCTGCAAACAGCACCCGGTGTTCACGGGAGCCAGGCTGCGCAATCGCACGCCGCGGGATGTGCGTCCCGAGATGTGCGTGGGAAACAGCCCATCATCGCATTGGGGTTGCGAGACCCTCGTGGGGATACCCACACGGCGTTAGGGACCATCGCCCCTCATGAGCAGCGGCGCGAGCAACCCCTACCTTCCTCTGTACCCAAACATGAGGAAGAGAACGCAGAATATGATGCACGTGACACCGATGTGGATCCCAATGATGATGCCTGTCGTGGAGGTTTTATTGTTCTGCTCGTCCTTCATGCAGTCGCAAGGGGGATTCAGCACTGCCAGAAGAAGGGGGGAGAGAGGGGTCAGCGGTGCTGGTTTCCTATTGCTCCTCCAGCTTTTGGGGAGCCCAGAGCAAAAGTCAGAGCCTGGGTGGTGCTGGGAGCTGTGTAGGGGGAAGAGGAGGGCAGGGTGGGGGCTCAGGGGGGTCACTGCCTGCAAAAGCTGCTCCCTGTACCGCAGGAAGGCAGTCACAGCAAGCATAGGACTGGAAGGTCCGTAGAGAGCCAGTCCCATTACCCGGGCTGCTGTTATTTGTCACAGTTAATGAATGAAAAAGCCTCTGATGTTAATTTTTTGCAAAACCCTGTGTCCGAGGTGGAAGGTGAGAGGCAGCCACTATGCCAGAGCAGGCTGATACCTGATGGAAAGCACTGAGTAGGCAGATAACAACGAGATTAGTATTTACTCCAACACAGACAGAGGAGTAATAACTATCTCTTGAAGATATTCCCACTGGAAGGCTTAAAAGGCTTCCAAGAGCAGCAGGATGTTTTTTACATGTAGATGAATATGAAAGGTGTGATCAGTTAGCGATTCCCTCTAGAGATTTCCCCTTTTCTGCCACATACTGCAGTGCTCACGCTCTTTCCAAAGCCATGTGTCCTCCCTTCCTGGCACCAGTGAAGGTCAAAATATCCAGGAGAGCTCCAGGAGAGCGGAGATGCTTGGTGCACCACGTCTCACCCGAGGATGGCAGCTCTTAGCTTATGCATGGGGGTTTGTTCACATTCATGGCCTCACCTTTCGCTTGAGCTTAGGCGCCAAAACTGGCAATTACGGGAACATTTGGTTTGTCTTCTCCCCCTTAGTAAAAAAAAAGTCACCGGGCTGGACTGGCCAATGGGGGTGGTGAAGCCACGTGGCAGAGAAGCCACCCCTATCAGCACCAGGTGGTCCCGGCCTCGCAGAGCTTTGCTTCATCACTATTTGTGATGCTGAAAATAAATGAGTGGCTGAAGGTGAGATGGGGGGAAGAGCCGTGGGTGTCTGGGGGAGGTGTCTGGCCTTGCCACCTTCCTGCAAAGCAGTTTTCAAAAACCACTAGCGAGACTGATGTCCCATCTCACCTGTCCTCTCCACAGTTTCCCTCAAGGACACGAAGCGGACAGTTGAATTTCCATCCCCGTGCTGGTTATAGGCGAGGAGCTTGACTTCATACACGACTGACGCATCTGTTTCGAAGGAGACACAAGAAGGGCATTTCGGGTTTAATCATTAGCATTATCTCCCCAAGTGATGCTTATTTAGGAAACGGACATCTTACCAAATACACACAAGGTGCTGCAAACAAGTACCTGTTACTGGGAAAGCACCCCAAAAACCTGGGGGAGAGCTGCAGCATCTCTCATTTAGTGGCTGTGCAACACATCTGAGCTCTCTCCTGCTAATCATGACAGACCCTCCCGGGCTCAGGAGGGGACATGGATCAAGCTGTCACCATACTCACCCAGGTGGGTGATGTTGTATGCTGTTACGTTGCTGGGCAGTAGCACCGGACCTGTGTACTGGGAGAGGTGGACCTTGCGGTAATACAGCTTGAAGCCTTCATGCTGGCCCAGTTTGATGGAGGGCTCCCACATAGCCTGGACAGCGGTGCTGTTAATGACTTTAATAAAGAGGGATGGCATGGCTGGGACTGAAACAGAGAGAGAAAGACAGTGGGTTGCATGTGCTTTTTTAGTCTGCATGATGAGAAATTCCCCAGCAGCCTTTCCCTGTGGTCACTGCACCAAAGAACGTGCTAGATGAGATTGAGAAAAATCAGATCAGACCAGATCCTGGTTTAACAGCTTTGAACTTCTTCAGGGAGCTGCAGGAGTTTCCAAGGGTTTCCTCTGCTCCGTTCAGCAAGCAGAGGTTACTTTTACACTCTGGTTGCAATCTGATGCTCAGCCCTGTCGGGTCAGGGCAGGAATGCAGCGACTTCGGCAATGCATTCCCAAATTCCACTTTTTTGCCCTTGCCCTGAGGGTAGCAAGGACCTTTCAGAGTGATTAATCCCCCAAGGAGGAAGGAACCAGCAGGGATGGAGCTGGAGACATCCGTCTTAAAAGCGTGCTAGGTACCTGCACTGGCTTGCAGGGTGCGCAGGAGCTTGCTCTCCCCATTGGCTTTAGGAGGGAGGTTTGTGATTCTGTGCTGGGGACTTAGGAGAGAACCGGGGCATCTTTATTAGCAGCCCTAAATACCTGAGCAGCCCGAGATCCCTGCACAGCTGTGGCTGGCTTGTTTTGGTAGGCAGGCACTTACCTGGCCTTAAGGGCGCGTGGGGGTTTAGTTGGGAAGATGTCCCTGCTGCTGCCCGGTGTCACCAAGGCCTGATTCAAAGTCCACCAGGACACCTTTTGCTCCAGTCAATGCCCCAAAACCCTGCCCTCGTTCTCAGGGTGTGCTGCAGCAGGGGGGGGGGGTCACAGCCATTCCCTCCCCAGGTCCCCAAAAAGCAGCCCCGTCACCTTGGGCTGAGAGGCAAAGATTTGCAAGCCAAAGCCAATTTTCTTGTGATGCAGATATCTGGGTTTTCCAAAGCTGGTTCTGCACCAAACCCTGCCCTGGAGCCCTGTGCAGCGCTGGGGCACACAGGACCACATTTCCCCCAAGCCTCTTCCTTCCCCTCTCCCTCCCTTTCTCATACACTGATCATACCAACACAGAGATGTGTCTCAGCAGGACATTTCACTGATGATTTTTTTTTCACCTCATTTCCACAAAACACCCCCAGGCCAAATGCTCCCATGAGTTCCCCAGCCTTTGGCACCATCCAGAAGGTGCAAAGCACCAGGCGCTGCAGGCTCTGCCCTGCCCAGGGCTCTGCTCTGGCACTGGGAGGGAGAAGGGTTTTCGGGCACTGCTGTACCAGGCAGCAAGCTCAGCTAAACCCTGCAGCAAAAGCACCGAGCAGAACAACAGCCCTGCTTCTCCAGCAGCCTACAGGCTTTGAGGCAGAGCTATTTTTCCAATCCCACATGATTACAAGCTTAGAAGTTCCCAAATATAAGGATTTCTAGGCTTGCATTGGACCGATGCTGCTTTTTGTCTTCTTTTTCCCCAAAGGGTCTCTAAAGGATGAGCAGTGCAAAACCAGCCTTTGGCAGAGAGTTCAGCACAGCCATTTAGTGAACGATGGTGAGAAGCGGATGAAATGTGGCCATGTCAATCTAAGACTGACAAGAGCTAAAAAGGGCATTTCCCCAATTTAATAGTAAAAGCAAAACCACACAGCACAACGGTTTGCCTTTTCCCAGGCACTGAGAGCTCAAGCTTTCCCATGAGGAAATTTAGGAGAAGGGAAGACATCTCTCCTGGTGAGCAGGAGGGTCTGGGCAATGCTGTCTCTTCTCAAAGGGATGCCCTCCTTCAGGTTGCAGGGGCTTTGCCTGATGCCCTCCAAACAAGCCTGGGGAGAGGAACAAGTCCCAGCTGACTGGTGAGCATCTCAGGATTCAGGAGGAAAGACTCAGAGAGCAGCTGTCCTGGGTCAGGTTATTGAGATCCCAACCTCCCTGAGTGCTGCCAATGGGAGAAAAATGGGTTGAAGTACATCTTCTCGCTAGGATTTATTCTGATACGCATTTCATTGATGGGAAGGCTGTGCTCAGCATTTTCTGGGTGCAAAACACAGAGTAAATTCTATTTATACCAGAACATACCATTCTTCCCAAGGCTGCATATTTTTGCAATCCAATTAAATACTCTTTTTTTCTAATTCTCCCAATTCCCTTAAGGGCAAAATTAGGAAATTGTCTGGATCCCCCCTCTGAGAAGTTGGACTCTTGCTTAAAGCATCATTTTCCAAATCATGGGTGAAAACGCCACAGAAAGGGAAATCGCATTATCCCATGGACAAAGAAACACTGATGTGGGCCATCCTGATTTGCGAAGAGTTGGCTTTATTTTATGGTTGCAGAGCCTTACATTTAATAAAAACCACAAGAATATCTCTCCTTCAAAGTATGGAATATATAGTGTTTATTCAAACTTTGAGTATATATATGTATAATATTGATTATATGTATGCACTCGCAGAATGCATGTGCTGTTTATAATGTTATTACACAAATAAGTGTATACAGATGGAGTATATCTGCGTGTGTGTATAAATATATGTACACACACCAGTGTATAGGTGCTTCACAGAAGTATATATAAGACATAATATGGATCTACTGTAAGTGAGGCATCTCCCTCATGCTAAGGGCTGGGATACTTGTTTTCCTCTTCCGTGCTGTTTGGAATTTTCCCCAGGTCATTTCAACTTTCTTCTTGAAGGCGTCTTTAGCCGAAGATGACTAAAGGAACAGTCTTCATCCTAGAGAAATGTCAAAAAGTCCTGGAGAAAACCCTAAAAAGCATTAAAAGACAAGAACAAGGAGTGTGTGCTGCTTAATGAAGTGGAGAGAGTTTGAGATTTAAAATACCACGGCATTTGTGAAACGGCGTAAAGGAGAACGACAGCGAGGAGACAGGAGGACCTTCCTAGTGAGGGAGGTTTATGGAGGACAAGGTTCACTTGCGTGGTTTCTCTACGGCATCTTCCCTTCTACTTTTGATCTAAAATTATCACTGGCACAAAGGAAGGAGCATCATGCTTCTAGAAAGCATTGGAGGCTTCAGCCAAATGCACTCCCAGCATATTCCTAGCCCTGAAAAGCTGACCTCCCCGAGCCGAAAGCAGCCCTGGTCCTCAGTACCTTCACCATATTCCTACTCCAGACAACACCAGTATAACATGGTCACTCAGGCCAGTCTCTGTCTGGCAGCATCTCTGGCTGGCCACTCCGACAAGTGCTGGCCCGGCTCCACCGAGCCGTCCCTGGCTGCCAGATTCACCCACCGTGTCCTTTCCATGCACGGCAGGACATGGCAGCGTGGTGACACGGAGGGCCCTGCCACCACAGGGCTTTGCACACATCGCTGTGCACATCTCGCGCACGTTTCGCTGAGCCGGGATGGCAAAACACGAGACATGGCGTGTCAGGGAAATGCCATCCCTTTCCGAGGCTGTTAGCACCCCGAGCCCGGGGGAGTCACAGCTCTCCGGTGCACCACGGGAAGGCATGGTGTGAAATGGCTTGGCTGTGAGAAGAGGCAAATGGGCAGTGAAACCCTAACTTGGTGTCAAAAGCCACTGGATTCTGGCTCTGACCCGCTTTCTCCTCTGTGGGCAGAAGGCAACAGGCACCTGAGTGAAGCAAAGCAAATAAATCAAGCCAGAACCGGGGCTTTTAAATCTCTTTTTTTCTTCCTACAAGTCAAACGCAAGCTGGGGTTGAGTGATCTTAACCAGGCCAGCTTGTCCATCCTGAACATGGAGCTAAATGCTGGAGTTTGTTACAGAGGACAAGCCTTTTTTAAAGGATGGCAGAGCAGGACAGTGATGCCTTGAAACTTCAGAGCACCAGGAAATTTATGATCCCATTACCAGATACCTAACTATTTCTGTTGTGATTGAAGGTAATAATGACAAAAAGTCCTCTCTAGCTTGACCCAGACTTCTGCAGAAACACCAAGCTCTATGAAGCATGGCTGGCTTCTAGTTCCAGTAGCTGAACTCAGAGCATTGGGTCAAGGAGTTTCAAGTTTTGCCTTAGTCCATCCTTCTGCCTCTAAATTGGAAGGAAAAACAAACTCCAAGGGTGACCGATTCCCTGCGTAGTACCAAGGAAAATAAACTTGCTGGGTAACAACCCAGCAAGGCAAGGATTTATTGTTGCTTGTTGTTGCTTAAATGCTGTAGCAAACATCTGCAAGGGCTGAAAACGGAATGAGAACTGGATCCCCCACCTGGAAGTCAACACACTCTTTCATGTGATCCTAAATAACATCCTCACACCCAAGGCCCTCTCTGCTGCAAATTCATAATTACTGAGTGTTCATGAGAATGTTGCAATGCTCCTAAGAAATTAGGCTCCATATGTGAGACGAGCCAGGATTCAGAGGTGCTGGAGAGGTACATGAGTCTCTACAAAAACATTCCTAAAATGCTGGCTGACAGATCACACTGGGGCTGTGGTTTCTGTCTGGTGTCTGTGTGCAAGGATCCTGCAATAGAGCACCCACTTTCTTACCGAGGAAGCTAACTTGTGGCCACATCGGGGAGGCCAAGTCAGAAAAAAAGCCTTGGAGATTGCCCTAACTTCCCACTGAAACAGAAGGCTGCTCCAAGGCAGGGATTTGTACGTCAGGACAGCTCAGCTCTAGTGTGATTTCTCCAGGGTAGAGCAGAAAAAAATCAAATTTAAAAAAGTGTGGCACCGATCAAGTAAGAGCTGCAAGTACCAGAGCTGCTGGAGGATGCTGAGACGCTGCTTGAGCAGGAAATCTGCATTTAGCAAGCAGTTTAGGAAGAACCCAGAGCAGCTGCAATGCACAAGACCAGCCAGACTTGCACTCACCCCCTGCTACAACATCAGCTGTGAGAGGCAATGCCGCATTTAAGGCAATCAGTCGACCCCCATGTAACAATACAAGTGAATTTTACACAATATCCCAGAGTATGAGGAGGAGCAGGAACAAGGAGCATCAACACCATAGGCTATGTGCCAAAGCGCTCCGGAGTGGGTATCGGGGTGACCGGCGCTGCTGCTACGCACAGTGGGTTTCAGCATCTGATGGTCCAAGCGCAAAGCGTTCCTTACCTTCTCCCAGCGTGCTCACCACTGTGACTTCTGAGGCTTTGCTGGCACCCCGGGAGGTGTAAGCCTTTATATAAAAGCTATAGCTGGTCGAGGGCTCTAAATCAGTCACTAGCTGCTGAAAGGTGCTCTTGCTAACAGCCTCCTGATACTCCATCTCTACAGGATCTGAAGTGCAAAGAAAGAGAACAGAGCAGCGTTAGGCTTTGCAAGAGGTAAAGAGACTGAACAGATGTTGTAAGCAGTAATTTTGGTCCCTAAGGTGGATATATATCTGCCCACATCCTTTTCTGCTTACATTTCTGTGCGCTTTGCCAGACACCTAAGTGGGCAGCAAGATCTGAACATGCAGCTTCACCCTCCCCACCCTTTGGTATTTACATCAGCATTATTGCCTCATCTCTGTCTTTCAGAAACATGGAGATGATGGAGAACGTGCGTGGCAGCAATGTCTACTGCCTGGGATTTTGGATCTGGTTTACCTAGTGGGCCACATTGCTGAATTATGTGAAGACTGAGGATGCTTTAGGCAGTGGGTAGAGCACCGTACCTGCAGCTTTCCGAATGTGCAGCACGTAGCCGATGATCTCCTTGGTATTCTGCAGAGGCTCTTCCCAAGACACCTGGATGGTGGTTGCAGAGACTGTCTCAGCCTTCACACTCTGTGGAGGACCGGGCAGCCCATCTGCCCACAGGACCGTCAGGCGAGCGCTGGCTTGCGTGGAGCCGGCGCTGTTCTCAGCGATGCACTGGTAGATGGCTTCATCCGCCTGGTTGATCCCGTAGATGGAGAGAGTGCTGCGTGGGTACACGAGAGGGACAAGCATCTCACTGAGAGCTCTGCAGCAGATGTCCCTCCCCTCCAGCCATGCCATGGCCCCCACGCTGCCTCTGATGGCAGGGCATCCCACGTGCCTCTATTTCCACAGAAAGCTTCCAGGAAGCTGTGGGCTTTTCAGGAAGGAAAAGCCCAGGAGGTGGATGCATCACTCCCTAGATCCCGTGACTGGGCAGATTATCTCTGTCTCGACTTGTAGAGTCTGTGGTTCAAGTACAGCCAGGTGGGGACACAGGGTGGGATGGGGAACGGCAGGATCTGAAGCCCTGAATTCAGGAAGATCCCAGCCACGCTACAGAGACAGCTCTGTGGCAAGTGCATCCATACACCCAAACCAGCTTTAACTGGCTTAGTTCCAGTATACACCAGTGAGACCCATCCAGGCACCACACACAGTTGGTAAGCCAAATCTAATCAAGCGCAGCCAGAAAGCCCTCTGGTGATGCTCTAATTGCATTATAGCACATTAGAGCACTCTTAGGGTAACATTGGGATTAGCTGACTTATCCAGCAGGGTTACAGCCTCAGCTCCTGCTTCTGCATCTTCAGAAACATAAGCACCACAAGCAAAAAGCCAAAGCTTACAAGCAAGTTGCAGGTTTTGTGTGCAAAACCTCTGAGCTTGTTTTTGATGCTGGTGCATCAAAGCTTGCTCTCCCAGGGCAGCAGCCAGAATACTTCTTCCAGCCAGCTCTCAGGGGCCTCCAAACCAGGCTTAGATGCTGTTTTCAGCCTCCAAGATAAAGACAGGCACTGGCTACCCTGATGGAAAACATCCCTAAATGAGGGGGGATAAGCCAGTGCTCTACCAGCTTCCCAAATGAGTGTGTTCCTGAGCATGGCACCCACCTCTGCACCACCTCTGGGAGGGTTGTTTAGTGGCTTGGTGGACACAGGGACAACCAGAGTTCTTGTACATGTGGCACCTGAACTGAAGGCCCTTTCTGAGCTGCACGACTGTCCAGCAATGGTTGTGTACAACAGGAGCAAGTTCAGGGCCAGCCCAAGGGTTGCACTGCCCAATATCTTTAAAACAACGCCAGCAAATATTGACTCAGAAATCATTGTGCAACACATTAGCTCTATCTTGACATTCAGTGTGCAAAACAGCTTTTCTTAATGCCATTTGTTCACAAACAGGGACACATCAGTGAAAGCTCTGCTCTCTCCAGGGCTTGTTCCCTTCCTCAAAAATCAAGTCTGGAACAACGTGATTCAATTTGTGTGAATAAAACACCGCTCACCACTGTCTCCCCTTCCATTTTAGAGCATCACCCATATGTACAGCACTCTGGATTAATCCCTCTTTGTGCATCTCTATTTCCAGTCCTGCCCAGTTAATTTGAACTGTGGTTTGCTTCTGGCTTGGCATGAATACTTGGGAGACCATGATGCCTCCAAGCTTCAGCATCATCTCATTGGCTTACACCAAAACTCGCATGAGCTTTTTGGTTGCTATTTTTCTGTAAGAAATGACCCGAACCTAACAAAATCCATATCCTCTGCTTGCTTCTAGGAAGAAATAAAGTATTTTCTTCTCCTGCAGTGAATTCCAGGTGAACTTGGGACTTGACTGCATACAAGTAAATCCCAAGCACCCCTGCTGATACAAAGGGCACTTCATGGCTTTTTGGGGGTCATAATCAAAGCTGCCTTTTATGTAAATGAAAAATTGTACATGGAAAGTGGAAATGATGAATAGCCTGCCGCTGCCTGCCTGTATGTCAGAACGAATGCTTCTTCTAATTGCAGCAAAATATTGGTCTTCCTCTATTAAAGTTTATTATTGCTGTTTATTTAACATTCATATTTCTGCCTTGCAAATTATTGGGGCCATGGTGAGTGAGCAAATGTTTAACAGTCATCTATTTATGTCCTGTGCCTTTGTTTCCTTGGAAACATTGTAAATGGAATATCAAATGTGATGGTTTCAGCTGATATGGTGATTTTAGAGAATCAGCCCTAAGCTCCTCTCATAGCCACGGGCTCAACGTATCTGATTAAATGGGAGGAGAAAGGCAGAGCTGGAAGAGGGGCACAGGGAGGAAGGACCCGATGTGTGGCTCAACTGTGTCAACAAGGGCTGATTCCTGTGAGGACAGATGGCAGAAGGCAGGATCACGCCATCCAAAAGCTGTACTTGCAGCTCTGCACAAAGCAGATGTGTGGAAGGAGCAGCAGTGCTTCCTTCTGCCCCATCAATGCAGGGATTATTTCCACGCGGCCACTGTGCATCTGAGCAGCCAGGCTGGGCTGGCATACAAGTTGAGAGCAGCTTTAAGCTTCCCAAGCACAAAGCAGCCCAGGAACAACGAGAAGTATTTAGACTCCTCTGCCTCCAAGTGTATCTATTTGCTTTACATGGAGAGAGGAAAAGATGTGAAGGAGGGAAGAAGGGATCCTGGCTGGAAAGCAGCACAAGGAGCCTGATGGCAACAGCATGATGCTGGGGCCAAAGTCATCTCTCTCCTGGGAGGATTGGGGGGTGAGCAAAGCTCCTCTCATGTGACACATGACGTGCTGGATGCCAGTGGTCCTGGAGCAGGACAGCACTTGGCCACTGGGAGCCAGAGCTGGGCAGAGCCATGGACATCCCAGCTGCCTCTCTGCAGAGGTCCCAGGGTGGCCAGTAACACTGTCATGCACAGTCAAGTCAGAAGAAATAAATAAAATAAATTTCCACAAAGTGGACATGGCAAGTAGCTGGAAACTGGCGTCAGGATTTGGAAAGGTCATTTTCATTGAGATTTACAAGGCTATGCTGGGATGTACTGTGTAGTAAGAGCCTTGGCCATCCATTACCTAGGGCCCACGTTACCTGCAATGATGCACAGGCAATGGGCTCAATAAAACACCTGGATTTTTGGTTATGCCTATAAACCTGGGTAAGGAGCAGAAACTGAGTGTGGAGAAGTTGGTGAGCAGAATGTCCAGCATCTAAACACCAGCTTCATGAGAATAAGGGTTTTCTCTCTTTCTGTCGGTCCTTCTAACACCCACAGGCCTCTAAAGGAGGCTGCCAAGCTCCCTGCAAGCCCCAGCGTGAGCTCTGAAGCACGCTGGTAACTGCAATGAGGAGGGCAGGAGCTGGTAGTGAGTTACATGAACCCCAGCGTCATCCCAGCTGATACCTCTGCTGTGCATCCATTTTCATCTTAACTACTGACAAATTCTTCCTGCCTTTGCCCACTGCATCACCCCTCAGGGATGCGGAGGATGCAGCGAGGCAGGGTCAGTGTTCGGTCCGGCAGCTTTCCCAGGTTTTGCTGCTTTTCATCTTTTTCTTAAGGAAGCTCAGACAAAAGGAAAATATGTAGTTGCCGTGCAAGGAGGCGCAGAGCGTCTCTGCGCGTCAACCATCTGAAATATGCAGCGTCCTTTTATTTCTTCCTGTCAACAGGAAAAAAATCTGTCACTTTGGGACATCTGCTGTTGGAAAACTTTCCCGCGAGTGCCAGACTGGCAGCGCCGCGAGCACGTCAGACAAGGCGAGATGCCAGAAGGCTTTCTGCTGGTCACCAAAGCCGCTCAGCGAGCCGAGGGCTCCATCACATCTCTGCACAATGCCCTGACAGGCATTGATGGAAGTGGGGAGAAGAGCTGCTGCAGATTCACACCCGGCTGAGCTGAAATGAGAGGCCTCCGCTGCTCGAAAGCCACGGTATTCCCAAGCTGTCTTCCCAGTTCATAGGCAATCAGGATGACTGATCTGGCTCGGGTCAGGGGTCCGGGCCAGTGACCGGAGATCGGCTTTCCAAAGGCTCCTCTGAAAAAGTCTGAGAACTGAAGGAAGCCTCTTCATCGATTCAGCAGCACAAAGAAGAAGAGGGGCCCATCTGGAAGGATATCAGCATGCGTGCGCACACAGGCGCACAAAAGGGGGAGTGTGATGAAATTAACGCAGAGAGCAGGCTGTGGCTATCAGGGAGAGCATTTTAAGTGCCAGCAGCTACAGAAAGCCACCAGCGCCGCATTCAGATGCCCTGTCCCCGTGCCTCGCTCTGCCTCCGTTAGTTATGGGTCGTATTGTGCCGCACTGTGCCAAATGAACTGCTCCTGGGTTGCGGGCCGGTACTGCACTGGAAAGGAGCTTTTTTCCCCTCCAGTGCTGGTTGTTGGCAGCTTTGCAGAAATGTCCTGTATTTTGAAAGTTGCCTCGTACAGGCTGAGAATAAGGTGCAAAACTTGAAGTGTGACACTCAGCAGCCCAGAGGGACACTGCATATCGTCCCCAGCCCTCTATGAGCATGTTCTTACACCTCCAGAAATTAAATATGCAGGGCTTCCTAGGTGAAATTGGGTCATGTTATGCAGGAGAAGGAACCCTTTCCATACAAACTGGTTTAAATTTAGCAGGTACTGCAGCCCGCTGGCCAGGATCCCAGCCTGATTCTGTGGTTACAGACTCACCCGAGCGCAGTTTCTGGAGGGATGCTGCTGGTCCCAGTGGGGCGCATGGTGCCGTGGGGAACCACCCCACCCTCCCCACCTGTGCCAGATGAAAGGGCCAGCAGACTCTCAGCCTGCAAAGCTGGTTAGAGATGCTGCTTCTTCTCACACCCCTGGGAGAGGACAGAGTCCTTCAGGATGGGGATTTGGCTGTAAGGTGTGTTTTCTGCAAATGGGACGTTCTAAGCAGCGCCACATTTGCTACAGGAGGCACAGCAGTGGCACCACTTCATCCTGAAGTGCTGACCCTTCTTTGCTGGCTTCATGACACCTGGGTTTGCCCTGTCTTGTTACGACATGTGCTGAGCCCTTCTGGGAACTTGCCACTGCTCAGGTACCACACTGGGGACAAGCACTGGCAGGCTCAGCTCCACAATCCAACCTGACACCAAAGTCTCTAGCATTGGAGGCTCTGGGTCCCTTGGTTCAGTTCTGGTCCACATCAGAGGTGGTCTGATCCTTCCAAGGTGGGAAGGACACATCTGACTGGTGCTGCAATGCAGCCCTGCCTTGGAGCACCTCCCAGCAGAGCACTGAGCTCCATGCAGAAGACCTTCAGCAAGTGAGTGGCTCCAATTTCCCATGTATAATTCAAGGACTTTTCAGAGGTCTGTTCCCTCACATCCAAGGCAGGAGGGTCCAACTGCACTGACGGTGGTGGAGCTGTGTCCTCCCATCCCTGCAGAGCTGGGAAGTGCACCCTGTCACAGGCAGGAGACAACAGCCAGAGCCAGCTGCTCCGTGTTACAAGACTTGCTGGTTGTCTGGTGAACATGTTGGCTGCCACTCAACCTGTCTTCACAAGTCAGAGAGTGCAATCACAGATTTAACTGAATCCTGTCCTGGGGAGGGAGCAGAAAAGTCTTTGTATCTGCAGGACCACAGGGAAGCACAAGGGATCTCAGGAAAAGCTACTGGAAGGGAGGGCAGATGCCTATGTTGGTAGGACTGCTAATGCAGACAGCTGGGAGAGCTATCTGCTGCTAAATGGAAAGTCCCTCAAATCTTTTTCCCAGCAAGGGGCACGGGTGCTGGAGAGGAAAAAGAGCTAGCTTAATCCAGGGGAGGCTGATTTTGGGCTTCTCCGTGATGGGCTCAGTCCTGCCTCGAAGGCTCCTGTATAAGGACCATGCTCTGCAGATGTATTTTGCTGTATGCAACAGTTTGAAGAAACGCTTAAAACCCTGAATTGGTGATGCACTTCAAGAGCAGCTCAGCAGAGCAGCACACAGAGAAAAATTACACGGGCAACTTGGTAGCAAAATAATTGCAGCCACATGAGAAGGAGAGACTGATGCCCATCGCTATCAGCTGCTCTGGGGCTGCTGCAGATCCCTTTCATGGGATACAGCTGCGTGATCCCAGCACGGGATCCCTGCTCAGTGCAGGGAAGGTAGGATCATGCTGATGCCCCGCTGTTTAGCAGGGCTTTGGGCACTTGTGCAGAGACCCTCCTTGCAAGGCCATTCCAAGTATCTTCCAAAGTCAAACGCATAAATTATTCTTAAATCAGGAGCAGCTGGTTCACATCCCAGTCCTCCAAATACTTATTTGTCAGGCTTCCAGGAATGGAAATATGATTTGCTATATGGTACCCTTCCCATAATCACCAACGGTCTTCAAACTCATTGCATAAATAACCTGTAGGCTTGCCTGTCCTCCCTTCTAAGGTGTCCAAATCCCTACAAATTCAAGAGTTTGTGGGGTGTGTGCACCATGAAGGGGTGTGTGCACCATGAAGGGATGTACAAACCCATCCGCATCTCTCCGCACCCAGCTAACATGGGTTTTATAGAAAAAAGCCACTTCGTGAATGACAGGCTCTAGTTTCCAATGACACTGGTCCCAAGTGCTTGGGTGTTTGTGCTTCAAGGTCACTCTCCGTATCTGTGCCAGGATTAAGCAGCATGACAAGTGCAAGAAAAGCAAAGTTGTCCTGAAGTTTATTTACGGAAGAGTATTTTCCCTGATGAACCTTGAACATTCACGCCCTTGAAGTGAGTCATTCCCAGAGCACTAAAACAAGTGCAAACCAGTGAGGAAGAATTTAAAAAAGAGACAGTTCATAAGCAAAGGTCACTGAGGAGAGCAAACGCCACCTGAGCCCAGGTTCTAACGAAGCCTTTTTCCGGTGGAACAAATGAAGTCCCTTAATTACCATTTTGTAAATAAAATCTTCTTGGAAAATCAATATTTAGAGCCTGCCTTCTCTGAAGATGTTGGCCTTTGTTCCTTGCTATTATGGCAATATAAACCCCATAGTGTGATATACTTCTAGGCTGAAAATTACCCCCCTGAACCTGATTGGGTCAAAGGAAGAAAAGCAATAAACCTTTCAGAGCTGTAATTCGGGTACTATTTCATGCTTCCTTGTAAATTTTGAAGTAATAACCTAGAAAGCATGATTTTACACAAGCCCATGATTAACTCGGCCAGTAACCGCCCCTTCCTCCTGCAGCAATATGACTGCTTTTGGGCCAGGCTGGTGATGCCAGCTGGGAATTTTGCTGGAAGTGCCCATTACACCTCTCAGGCATTTGGATCATGATCGATCTGAATCACCCCAGGAACAATACGGGCAAAATGGCATCTCTGATCAATAGAGGGACAGACTGTGCAGCTGCTGGACACAGGGACAGCTCCACCAAAGTAAAAAAGACTCCATCAGCTTCTCCATCCGAGAGCATGGTTCAGTGCAGCATCACCCCAACAGCTATCGGCTCCATCCCCAACCCAGGGACTGTATGGCAAGGCAGCCCCATCGTCAGCTCCTTCAGTGATTTTTATTCACAGCTTTTAATGGAAAACCCCACAATTCCCTACGCCTGAGCCTTCATGCATTTTTCATTAACAATTATCCGCTATCCCAGAACTGCTTTTGATTTTTGCTAATCATCGATTGGATATTTTGTTCCCACACAGCTGGCATTTTCAAAACATAACAACCACCTCTGGAGAGGGCACAGCAGAAGGCTGATCTTTAATGCTAATGTGCCCAGAAACTGTCAACACATCAGGTGATGAGAATTCACATCTGAGGGACCGCGAGGGAAGAGGTATTTATCGGACACAGCCTGTGAGGCTTATTTTACTGTGCTTAAAGACTGGAAGTTGCTTAGCAAGTGATCGTCTGATGTTGTACCAGCAGCTGCATCCAACCTGCAGTGAATCCAGTCCTGAAGCTGCTGTCCCATCTCAATGACGATGGGTTTCTGATGTCCCCTGACCTTGAGGGTTTTGCTCTCCTTGGGTTTGCAGTTACTGCACATGAGAGACAGCATGGGGTGACAGAGATGCCAAAGGGCCCTTCACAACTTTGTGAAGCAACAGTTTGATGGACAGATCTTCCCATCGGCTGTGGGCTTGTGCAGACACGCTGCTGCCCACAGGAGTGATGCCTCAAGTTTGCAGGAGCAGAGTGGCATCTTGAACACACCGTGTTCTGCAGGTCTGGACCTTCCTTCCAGCTGTGGTCGTTTACAAGAATGAAGTTGCTCATAATGATACATTTTGCAATCAATTAGCACATTATATGATTTGGGATGATTTACTCTTTTTTTTCTAAAAAACCCTTTGGGGGCATTCAGACCTTTATTGCCATATTAAGCAGAGTTTAATCCAAATGAATTTTCTAGGAAACCATGTAATCTAATTAAAAAGCTCATAGTGCAGTTTAGTAGCTTCATTACTAGTAGATTCAAGATCCATCGTTACACAGACAAATATTTTCCAAGTGCAATAGACTGATAAATCCAAGGCATAATCACAGACTGATTCTGCCTGGAACTAAATGGCTTACAGCACTTAGTCATGCCCATGAGAATGAAACAAAGGACACCTTGAAAAAGCTCAGGAAAAAAAACAGTCGTTGATCTGTTTCCTCCAATTCACGGAGCACCCAACCCTGCTGTACCAGCGAGGGCATTTTTCAGACTGATAGCTTTGCAAACCACCAGGCATGGCCACTTGCCTGAAGTTGGCGGTCAGAGTAGACCAAGACTAGCACAAAAAAAGCCAAAAGTTCAACATCATTGAGTACGATGGCCTTAGGGTTCAGCTTTACAATCACTTTACTATAGCTTGAGAAGATGCCACGTGTCAGCTGAGCCCCAGTAACTGGCTGAGCTCTTCCAGCCTGTGCCAGATGCAATGTAATCTGATCATTTAACTCACAGTGGAGAAGGCTGACGCTAAATTGCCTTAAATGATTGCCATAAGAAAACGATTACAGCTATGTTCGCCAAGTCGCAGTTCACATGCACGTGTAGTGCAGCTCCAGCCACAGGAACCTGGCCAGGAGACATGACCATGACCAAAGACCCTACTTTTACCTTCCTCAAACAGTGAAGAGGAATGATTTCACTGGCAAGACATCTGCACGAGATGCAGAGCTGGACTCAGTGTGAGTTTTGTCATGGATTTAATGACTACTTGTAAAATGTTTGGTCACTTCTGACTTTGCTTCCTGGTCAATAAAAAGGGGATGCATTAATTTCCCTTCTCCCATTTCTGCTCTGTTCATATCGTAAGGGCAGACATGCCTCAGAAACCCATGCAATGAACTAGAAGACCATGAGCCTGGATTGAGTGGCGTCTCTATGTGCACACACAAAGTTCCCTGAAGCTCTAAAAACTTCCAGCTTGGAGAAAACCTCCACTGATTGATTTTATTACAACTCACACCTTATCCTTCTTGCAACTCACGTCCTTCCCTCCTTCACATAACAAAGCTTTAAAAAAGCCTCCAACCTCAAAACAAAAAGCCATATTATAGAGAGACTTAGAAAAATAAAACTGCTGTTCTCTCCTGAGGAACAAGCCATGGTGCCTGCACAGCACTTCCCAACAGTCTAAACTGAAGGTCTGGACCCTCCAGCATTGTTGGGTAGTTGCATTCATGAGATGCATTTGTTAGTACAGATAGCAGCTATATGACACCACAGAGTACAAATCTCTACCAATAATTTAGGTGTACAACACAGGTCGTATTATTTTTCAGTATACTGTTCCATGTTATTTCCATAGAAACTCTGTTGTCAACTTGTAATTTTCCCACTAAGTGCATCCTACCATATCATTTCTTCAGTACAAACATCCCCATCCCCTCGCACAAAAATGCAGTTATTTGGTACTCAGAGAAAACACTCTCCCCCAGTGAGATAAAAGGCTGAAGTTTAGTGAAAATCAGCTTCCACGCAAATATTATTTCAAATGTATTTGCATTTGCACACCCAGGCAGGTCAATGGTCAGGGGTTAAAGCGTGGTTCCTCCACTGCGGAGTGAGTGTGGTCCCTTCCAACTCCAGGGATAACGTTTAGTCTTTCCAGAAATACCCAGATGATGATCAGGACTGAAGGCAAACTTTTGCTGGGTTCCTGCATCATCAAAGTGTAATGCTGATGTCCTGGCACAATAAACCACGAAGCGCTGAAATGTAAGCCTACAAAGTGCAACTAGTAGGACTGGAGCAGTATTTTAGTTTATCAAAGCCCAAGCTGAATCCACATATCTGCTTCTGAACATTACCACCCTCACATTAGCTCTTTGCTAATGCAGAAAGCAAGCCAGCATCTCTCTCACTTCTCTTTCCACTGGAGTCCAGATAGTTCAAAATAATGGCTTTTAATTTAGCCTCCCTCAAAAGCAGGTTGAGGGAGCACTGCATCAGTCTGAGGGATGCGTGACAGCAACCCACCTCACCTGCTGAAGCCGAGCCAGCTCTAAAGCACTCCCTTCTCAAGGTGCTCGAGCAGCAGGGCTGCAGTCTCTCGGGATCACTCATGCCCCTCTTGGCCTCGAGCACGTTAGCCATTGCCCAGTGCAATGGTGCTACAGCGAAAGCAGGGCTTACACGGCTCACAAGGACGTGCTGCAGACCCCACTGCTCTCTGCCAGCCTTCATCAGCTGGTCCAAAATTTACTGCACACATTTGCCTCAAATCTGCTATCTGCGCAAAAGCTGAAGCCTGCGTGAGCTAACTTGCTCTTTGCCCAAGAATTACACCTGCAGGGAGAGCTACTTCTGGACCATCAGGTAGGCGATGTCAGTCGTCCAGATTGAAACTGGGGAAATGGCACAACCCAGCTGTGTGTCTCACACTGCCCTCCACCCCGTGCTGCAGTGCCAGCGGCCAGTGCACGAGGACTTACCTGTTGTTATTTTTCAGCTTAATGTGGTCACTGGTCTCCAGGATCTGCCCATTCCTCAGCCACGTGATCTGGGGGGGGGGGTTCCCCTTGGGCCACACACGTGAAGATGGCGGTAGTCCCCACGGGCCGGGAAATGGACTGGGGATGCTGCACAAACTCTGCGGGGGCTGCAAGGAGGAAGGAGAAGCAGGATGAGAAAAGTCATGATAACGCCACTTTATCCTGGTATGAAGAGCAACCTCGTAGCTTGGGCTTCAATAAGCCTCGTCTGTCTGGGAACATGGAATACTTGGCCAACCCACAGCATAGGCAGCAGATAACTATGGTTTGGATGGTGTGTCCGTAATCAATGCAATGCTGCAATTTGGTTGCCCATCCTAGCAGTCACGGCTTCATACAAGGCACCTGAAGGTCATCTCAGTGCTGTATGGAGTGCCAAGGTGAGTCCTGCAGGGTTCAGGCAAACAGCAACAGGGTCTAAGCCCAACCACCTCTCTCCAGTCTCCCACTGAAAGCAACCCCAATGCTGCAAAATAATCCATATCTGACAAAGGTTATTTAAAAATGCACCCTGCCTGTAAGGGGAACAGGCTGGAAGGTCAGCAGTCTCCAGTTGTTTGCACACATGTAAAACGGAAAGCGCGTATAACCCTTCATAGTGTGTGGCACCATGCAGGGCCATCACCTTGTCAGAAACAAGCCCTCTACTATGGAGGCTTGCAAAAATTGGCACATATTGACAGTATGAAGAGTGGTAAGGAAGGAAGACTGCAACTACATGCAGCAATTATAGTATTTGCGGTTGGGGAGATCTGCTGTTTCATCAATGCCAGAGCTAGAGCAACGCCCTGGCTTTGCCCTAAGGACCCATATGACATTAGCAAACTGCTTGCAAAGGGAAAGAAATTTATGGATGTGCATACAGCAATCCGTCAGGTTGTTCTTTCCCCAGTAAATATCAGATTTGCTGCAGACTCTCCTGGTAGCAATAGACTGGGGAGCCTTTTCTACCCCAGATCTGCAGCCTGGGACCCTTGGGGTCCTGCCAAGCCTGGCAGTAGACCCCACCACGTCTGGATCTGCTGCTCACCTCGTAACCAAATGTTTCGACCTTTAACAATAACATTTTTAAACGGAAAGTGATTTCCCCCCTTCCACCAATTCAAAATAGATTTAAAATAATTTATCAGAATAAACCAGCATATCAGCCTACAGAAAGCAGGGCCTGAAAGACACTGCCAAATAGGTGAGTTTATTCAAGTAGTTACGCTTCAAAGGGCAAAGTGATAAATATACTCAATGTTGGTGCTGAAACCTAAAATCAGGTGGAACCAGCAGCAGCTGCAATGAAGACAAACAGATGAGAAGCATGGGCCTGTAATGAATTTACCGACTAGCATCACATAATGGATGGCTGGTGTTAAATTTTTCCGACAAAAGCAAAATTATCCAGGGAGACACGCTCAGTGCCACTCGCTGGCGTTTTCCAAGCATGGGGTTGGTGGGCTCTGCCACCAGGAGAGATGCTGGGATGGGAGAAGGGAGCAAACTGATCCAGCAAGCTGTGTTGAGGGGTGGCCAGGCTGCAGGCAGGAGCAGTTATTTAAGAGCTGAGCTTTGTGGTTCATGGCCAAAAATACCCCTCAGGGTTTGCTGCAGGAGCACAGGGTGATAAAGCTCTTCCCCAGCTGTGTGCATGCAAGGGAAGAGCATCGCTGCTCTGTAACAAGGCCAAACTGCAGCCAAAGGGGCTTGTGTGTAAGAGCGAAGTCACGCACGTTATAAGTCCTGCAAGCAGAAAGACACAGAAATTCACTGAAGAGCCTGTCTACCTTGAAGGAGCCCCCTCTTTCATTTTTAATAATCAAAGGGAAGTGGTGCATGGCAGGTCTGACTTATGTTAGCGGCAGGAGGTATCTGCCGGCAGAGTTTATTGTCAGGCCACTTCTATCGGCACTCAGGCCTACTAATGAACCCGATTTCAGCAACCTAATGGACACATATTTCCAGAACCTCCTGCTAAACTTCCCCAGGTGCCAATCGATCCCGTGTCCTTTTATTTCCCTCCTACATTTTTCCCCCTCTTGACTTATAAATTAAAATAAAATTCAGGATGGGTTCAATAAAAATTGGAAGCATGGACAAACAGGGGGAAAAACCCCTCTTCCCTGCAGTGAATGGTCCCTTTGTGGCATACAGTGCGAGCATTAGAGACTTGATTTTCAAGACTTCCTTAACCTCCTGCCCCCCGCTTTGTGCTGGCGCAGTTTTGCAGGAGCAATTATTTTGCAAGTGGCTGAGCACCTCCCTGCTTTCATCTGGGCTCACGAGTTGCACCCGCAATACTCGCAGGTGCAAACCCACAATGCCAAGGAAGGGCGCAGCCATCTTCCAGTTCCTCGCTGCAGCTTCATTAAAGATCCTGCTGCTTGGCTCTTTGCCTCTGCCTCCCCCCTGCTTCACCAAATCTCAAACACGTCATTTGTTCCAGCAGAAACAAAGTTTAAATATGGAAAGAAGCATCCGGCGTAACCCTTCTGGAATCGCCGGCTCTCCTTATCCTCCCTTATTAGCCTGTGTCAAGAGGGAGTAATTGGAGCGGTGTCGCGTGTGACTCGGGGGTAACAAACGTGCAGCTGCAGCCGCTGGCTCGGTGCCAGCGATGCTATTCAGGACCGCGGCCCCTTGGGTTCCTCGGGTCTCTGCTCCCCTCCGCTGTCCCTCCTCTTCGCTGTCTTGCTAAACACAACCAGATCAAAACCCCAGCCCCTGTTTAACTTGCTTAAACTCTCTGGGGAGCTGGCGGCCACTCCTTTGAACGGCTCCCACCTCCACTGTGTCGAGCTGTCCCTGCTCAGTGGCATCCCTTGCTGCAAGACATGGGATGTCCTTCCGCTGTTCCTGCTCCTCCTGTCCCCATCACCAGCTTCCAACAGCATCAGAGGAAGGACATGGTCCAGGTGCCACCAGGGTCTTAACATGGGGACAGACGTCATTGCAAGGAGATGCCCCTCTGCTACCCCGGACCAGGGTGTACCCGACTCGGTATTCGTACCAGCGTCCCCAGGCAGGGTACCCTGAGATGGCTGCTGGTGCATGGTCTCGGGGCGAATGGCTCCTTTCCTGGGCAGAAGAACGTCTGCCCTTCTCCTCCCAGGTCCTCTCCCTGCCTTTTCAAATGATTTTGACAGGAACTGAGAGTTTGCCACCTCTGGCCCTGGGTTAGTGGAAAAGGAGAAGCAGCAAAGCCCTGCCTTCAGCCAAGCCCTGCCTGCTGCCAGCCCTCTACTCCCCTCGTCATTCATAATTAATAGAGCATCTTGTCAGTGCTCATCTCACCCTGCACGGAGGCACAGTGGCCTGAACGCCTCTCCCCCTTCCACACTACATGCCAAAAGGCCAACGCAGGCAGCGAGAGGAAGCAGTTCTCAGTCCTCCGTGAAGATCTTAACGAAGATATTAATGAAGATCACTGTTAAGAGCAGAGGATTCAAACCTGGCAAGGAGGAGTTGGCAGGATCCAGCCCTGGCTTGTGGAGTATGAAGAAACCAGAGCATTGATTATTCAGGACTTAATGGGAGGGAGGGGATCATGCAGTTTTAATGAATATTTAAAGGCGTGACATTGGTATCAAAAAGCAATAACGCTTAATACCACTCTCGGAATCGTTAATGAAGAGCTTCAATAGCTTTTACTGTGTTCAACAAACTGTGATAGCATGAAGATGCACCGTAACAGTGGGTTGTAAGAGACCTGGACAGGCTCCATCTCTTTAGGGACATCTCATCTCAGCAGTGATCAGCCACCACTGTGTCCGCAAGATAACAGTGAGCTTCGCTGCCCTTGCCATGAGTTTCCAGTGCAGTGCTTATTGCAGCGCCCGACAGCTCACTGAGAAAGGCTGTCCTAAGGATCAGGGAGCACTGACAGCTGATGCACCGGTGCCAGACGAATCCTTGCCCCTTGCGCCTCAGTACAAAGCTGACATTAATTCTCAAGGAGCCAGAGTGGCAGGGTGAGGGAGGGAGGCTGGGGTGAGGAGAAGGAAGAATAACATGGAAACAACAAAACCTCATAAATTGGCTACCAGAACCTACAATAAGGGTATAAAGGAGAAGACAGATCAACAGGGAAGTCAGTCAAGCACGGCATCAGATGACAGGAGATTTAAGAAAAAGAACTGCTGCCCACTTGGCTTCTCTCCGTTGACTACAGAGGATGCCCAGATGCTTACATAAGTAACTTAAATAGTTAAGTTGTAGAGCTGGTGGGATTGCTGGGGCCAAAGATGGAACCCGTGACTGTGTCCCCTGGGAAACAGGCAGAGACCACTCAAGGAGGCCGTCATGGAGGCTGTCCATCAGCCCTCAGTAGGTATCATGAACTTCTTGTCCTGGCAAGGTGCAGGCTGGAGCTCCACAGCAGTGGGACGTGTTCCTATGTCACCTACTGGCATGCTCCTGGGAGGATGCTCCAGAGGGCTCAGGCACCCCAGCTCACTCCAGCATCCCAATGGATGAGATCCAAGTGCCCACCTGTCCCTGTGTCGTGGCTTTTCTTGAGAAGGAAAACATGGGCAGGAAGGGAACTGCTCCATGGGGCACACTGACCCACGCAGCATGTACTGAAGCTGTTTTTGCAGCATGAATTTAGGGCTAAACTCGAGGACAAACCAAGTGCCACAGAGCCAAGCCTAAAACACAGCAACTGCAATACATCTGCTGATGAATTCAACATCACAGCCAAGGTTTGCAATGCCAGCGAGCAAGAACGATGGAAGAAACATCAGGAAACGCAGCGGTGCCCAGATCTGCTGGACCAAGAAGCGCCGCCCGGTTCTGCTGGCAGAAAGCAAGGCGAACAAGGCAGTCATTGTCAGCAGAGCCTTCAAAAACATGTCCTTAAGATGGGCACTCATTTATGAGATGGGATCTCATTTTTCTGCATAGCTTTCAGGAGGAAATGAAGCGTGGAGTGGAGAACACTGGTGACCATCTGGCCATTCACAGCCCATCAGTTTGTTATGACACCAAACACATAATAAAGCACAAAAGATTGCACAGGAGGTAGAGAGAAAGCGCTTTGATTTTTTCTTTTTTCCTTGCCACCGAAGCCTGCTCTTCCCTTGCACCACACGCACGCACACCCTCCGTTTCAGCCGGCGACGCATTCGGCCCTTCGACAACTCCCCCCGTGAGACTTTCATTTGCAGCCCGGCACAAAGCAATATTCAAATGGCTGTGTCGGGATCTGAAGAGAAAATGGAAACTTTCTTGTGTGAGAACCTTACAAAAGAGATCAAAGGAGCCTAAATGGCCAGGGGAGGGCAGGAAGGGAGGGAGCGGGGGATTGACGCCTTCTCCTCTGAAGGGAGGAGGAATTCCCAGGAAGATAATAAGACGGCATTAGATGATCTGAAGGAGAGCCTGCAATGGGAAAGGACATTACTGCCAGAGCAAGAACAGAGCCCTGCGCTGGGACACCTCTGCCCATGTGGATGCTGGGATGGGGACGAGGACCACCCCTGGCAGCAGGAGGGAGGACGTGGTCTCTGTCCCATCCTCCCGCTAACTCCTTGCCTTACAACAGGAAACATCGCCCTTTCTCCCCCAGTTTCCCACCTATAAAACTGAGCCTCCTTCAAAAGACGTGGGGCAAGTTAATTTGTGCCTCCAGGCACTTCAAGGGCCCCTGCATAAAGGCAGCAAGTACCTGGCCTGGCGTGCTTTGAGGACGCTGTATTGTCCTAGCCCTGTGCTAACTTCCTCTCCAACCAGGCTTTTGATAGCCTGCTCTTTGCTTTTATTCTCTTTACGGATGTAATTTGCATCCCTGACATCTCGACAAAGATAAAACCCACGGTCTCCCATGTCAGTCATTATTGCTGTTTTCTTCCCAGACAAACCTGAACAGCAATTATTTGTACCTCTCAGCTGGAAAATTTAGGCAAAATGAGATTCATAGGAAGGAAAAGCTGCTTCCAGAGGGAGTCAGAACAAACCTGAGATGAGCCCAGCTGCCTGGCCAGGGTCTGGCCACGGCTACCTTCCGTGGGGAATGGCAGCCCCCAGAAAAACATGAAGCATTTTATGGATGGGCAACACCGGTTGGGGTCCTGGATGCTGCAGCTCATGTCTAAGGGCTACACCAAGGATGCAGTGGCCACGATCCTCCATACCACTGCCAACTTCTCTGCTAATGCTGAATGCAGAAGCATTCCACAGTGAGGCTGGGCTCCAATGGCCCTGTGACTACCATTTTAGGGACAAATTCTCATCTTGGTTCCCTGGGTGAAAATCCACAGTAATTCTACCCCAGATGAACTCCAGCACTAGACCAGCTGCTCAGGAGCTAATGTTCAAATCTCCGAAGAGACTGAAAACTGCTGATCTGTAGCAATGAGAAGTTGTGCTGCCTTTCCCCCTCTCATCCAATTGCTAACAGGAGCAGTCAACAGTATTCAATAGCTCTATTTTTACAACTTCATAGATTTTCCAAGTATTTTCTTTCAGGTCTGCCTGCCTGCCTCCTGGACATCAGCTTGGCATTTGGGTTTAGTAGACCTCTGCTACATGTACCACGTGCAGAGCTGTCCTGCAGCAGCTCTAAAGGACTTGTGTCAGTACAGTGAGGTTGTTCTTAATGCCTGTGTTGGTGTTTCTTAATAAGGGGACTCAGAGCTGTGCCCATCCCCAGCCAGCTGGGAGGCCCCCTCGTTGCATTGCTCACCCAGAAATCCAACAACAAAAGAAACAGTGAGTTTTCACCTCCTCTCATGTCTGATCAGCACCAGGGACTCAGGAGGCATGACCAGCCCTGTATAAGCACCCTTTCTACATTGCTCCTTGCTGCTCCCAAGGCAAAGGGGAAAAGGGATGCCAGCACCCAGGGACCATGGCTGCTACACAAGCGGTGTGGTGCCAGATCACCGCCAGTGACTCCTGGGACCTGTCAGGTGAGCATCAAGGTTGGAGCAGGGCACTTTCCCCATCACCAGCATGAAAGGTTCAATTAGCTCGCTCCGGCAGGAGGTGTATAATTTTAGATTCAGGATATCATCAGTCAATGGTTAATGAGTGAACTGATGAGAGCGCGAGATGCTTTAAGTGGACTAGCTTGACGAGGAGGTGAGTGCCTGTAATCAGGGGCGGATTACTGCCATTCAGAGCACACTGCCAGCTGGGCTTGCCTTCTGAAATACTTGCCTGGCTCCCCTCACCATGGAGACTGGTCGCAAGGAGCATGTGGAGGGGACTTGTTTGGTTTCTTGAGTGCTGACCTCTACTCTGGTCTGAATCACCCTTTACAAGTGGCATTTCAAGACAGTTGCTGTGGGGAGCAACCTGCATCTCTGGGGCATGGCCCCCAAACGGTGCTTTCCTCATGTCATGGCAAGGGGCTCAGATACAGTGTTGACTGCTAAAGAAAACATTCTCACTGACTTTTTGGAAATGGTTTTAGACTTACTGGTGCCATTTCAGTTGGAGAGCAATACTCTGTGAGTGATATCCACTCCTGGATATCACTGCAGGAGCGATATCTATCATGCAGAAGGATCCAATAGGAGAGCAGTGCCCATGTCCCCATATCACTAAGGACCATGCAGAGGTGAGAGATTAAATTGGCTGATTAATTCAGCCCAGGCTTTCTGCTGAGATGTACAAGTATGATAACAAGTAACAACTGGTGCCTGTTAAGCCAGATAAATGCCTGTGATGGGGTGGGAAACCATTGCAACCCATGCAGCTGAGGCCTCAGTTGATTGATACCTGGTTGCCACTCATCATTGTGGGACACAGAGACATACACCCACCTGGAAAACCATGTGTCTAGAGAAGAAGTCCTTTGTCTGATACCATCAGAGAAGCAAAGTCAGCATCTGTCCAACCCATCACAGTGCTCAGGCGACACGTAGAGCCTGTGCAGAGGGCACAGCGAAGTGGGCATCACCGCTCCCCAAGGCCCAGGTTTGCTTACCTTGTACAACGAGCCTGCCCTGCGCAGTCCTTCGCACCCGAGTGCCGGGTTTGTTCGCGGCGCACACATAGATGCCAGAATGCTGCACGGTGAGGTCTGATATCATGAGATTTCCTGTCCCCAGTACCTGGATCCCCTCCACACCAATTGGTCGGCCATCTGAAAGAAAGGGAAAAGAGTAAGAGTGACATGCTGGACCTTTGAGTGAGGTCCACAGTGAGGTCCAATCTAAGCACTTATGGAGTGGTGCCATGCTCTGTTACTGGGATTTGCCAAGTAAAGTCAGTGGGTTTTAGCTGATGCTCTTAGCAGAACTGCTTCTGGAGAAAACCAGGATCCTCAGGGGTTTGCCCAAACCCACACTTTGTGCTGCTTGGAAAACCAAGGCATCATCACAGGAGACGTGAGAGCTTTCAGCTACCCATTCAGATCAAGATGAAGCACCCAGAACACTTTTCAACAGAATAGTTAAACTGAGTTAAATCATATCTGCTTCTTACATTTAACTGATCAGGGATCCAACCAGCTCAACAGCCTGCTCCAAACAGAGGTGCTCTGGGGAGGAGACCAGCCAACCTACAGCAGTACTTCCCTGATGCACTCTCCCAGACACCAGCAATTTATGACTTGGTGATTTCCTGAGCCAGAAGTTATGCCTTTTTGCCTTCTAACCCTTGATGGATTTTTGTGGCTTTGGAAACTAGGTGAACACTGGATTTTCGATTCCTTAGCTCTTGAACACACAAGAGTTCAGGGCCAAGGAGCCAAACTCTGAGCTGGTGGTTAGATCTGCTCAGCTGCTCTGGCTTGGAAGAGCAACTGGAAAGGGCTGCCTCCATCCTGAGTGCTAGGTCTGAGGCAGGCTGGCTGGAGAGCAGCGAAGTTTCCAAAAAACCATGCCTGGGCTCCAGCACAAGGTCTTCAAAATTGAAGCGCTTAACATGAAATAGTTCAGTATCAGTGAATTCACCTTTTTCCAACAAAGCCTGTTTTCACTGGAAAGTTCCCAGCCAGCTCTAATTACAATGTGTTTCATTAGTATCAGGCTATTGCATTTTATTGTTTCATTGGTTTGTGTTTTAAGACACTGTCTGACAAAGGCAGCTCTAAATCAGTCCTAGCATGTGTCAGGGTGTCTGAGCAGAGGGGCAAGGCAGAGGTGTAGTTTTACTGGAGGAGCAGTTAAAAGAGCACACTTCATCAGATGGGAAACGGCAATCCAGTTCCTCTCTTGCCTTTGCTCATGGAGAAGGCTAAAGAACCTACAGAAATGGGATAAGCAAGCACCAGCCCTGGTGATCTCCCCACCTGACCATGCTACAAGCCCTCCATATATGTGTGCTCTGCAACAGCAGAAGAGCCTGTGTCTTGTGCTTCAAAGTTGTGGCTAGTAAAAGGAAAAATTAATCTGAAAAATTCCTCCTTGGAGCTCTATTGGTCTGTGCCATAATCTTGCTAAGGAAATGGAAGAAGCCAAATAAAACCAGAACTGCTCTGTAGGAAGCAGTGGGTCATGGGGAAAGATCTGAGATGCTCTAGCTGGTCTCCACTCCTGTAGGCCACCTCCTGAGAGATGCTAGGTGATAGCTGTTCAACCTGCTTTAAAATCTATCATCATCCAGTGGGCAGAACAGTTTCCAAGGACATTTAGTGCTGAAGGACCTCAGACTCAGGCTGGTTACCAATATTCACAGCACAGAACCACTTCAGTGGCTGCATCTGGTGTAATCCAGCAACAGGAAACCTTCATGAAAAGCACAGAGGGAAACGCAAGTTGCCATGCAGTTGCTGCAGTCACCCTGAGACACCCCATTACCCCCAAGGATTTCCTTCATAGGCTCTGCTTTACAACAACACGGCCCCTGACAGAGACCTGGCTCATGCCTGACCTCGGGCAGGCTTCATGCTTCAACACAGACAGGCATGCAGGGCTAGTTAAAAGTTATCTTGCAATCGTATGCTTTAGCTGTAATATCATGCTTTGCATAATAAAGAATATTATGAGGATTTGGGCCATTCATAACCAACAGGTTCTGGGATAGATTGGAAAAACGGGAAGGCAAAGCAGCATTCAAGGAGAGGGACAAAATAACCATCAACCCAGAAATGCCACTTTGCAACTTGCTGCTCAGCACGTGCTTGGATCCCCATGGAAAGGCACGTGATGGGACGGAGAGCAAGTGTCTCTGGCAGCATTAGTGAGAGCAGCGCACATTCATCAGCTCTCAAGCCTGGGCCATAGAAGTGAGGGATCCCATTTCAGATGAACGGCAGCATCCTGCTAGGAAACACCGGCAAAAGAAGGACTGAAAGCTACAAAGCACTTCACATATCTCCTGCTATGCTCTTTATATATTGTTTTTCAGGAAATTTTTAAACTTAAAGGTTTCCTTGCTTCATTAGGCAGGCAATGCCAGACCACTTCATTATTTGCATTGCAAAGAAAAATGCTCAGGTCTTTCAGAGAGAGAAAAACAATGTCATTAAATGATTAAATGATCACATAGCTGGCCAAGCCACTGCAGCAGTAAATGGCTCAGCCATAAAAAGGACAGTAAAACATGACCTGTCCCACATTTAATGAGCAATAAGAAGGAACCATTCCTTTCAAACATCATTTGAACTGAAGTGTAAAGAGGTCTGAATTAAATTCAAATTGAACTTGATTTCATCTTTTAAATTAGACCTTTTGGAAGTCCATATTTACAACAGGCGTAAAAATCAAATCTTTCTCTCGAGGGAGGGATGGGACCAGTGAAGGTGCAAAGTGGCCATACCTGGATGCTTCATCACATCATTGCCTTAAGAAATACCACAGAAATGTGACTTGAATGTCAGTAGTTTTACTGTATTATTTATAACATGCTACATAATTTAAGCATGCAAAGACCCAGCCTGCACCTGGGTCCAAATACCAGCATCGATACGTCCTCAGTTATCTCACTAGCTGCAACTATTAATTAGAGGTGTGGTGGTCTAAAGAAACATCTCCTGTCAACCAAGCATCCTTCATTTCCCTGAAGAACAAAGCTCTCCAGCTCAGAAACCTCAGGAGATCTGCCATTTGATTCAGAGACTGTGGCCACTTCTAACAGCCAGCAAAGATCACTGTGCCAGATCATCCTATATGCCTCTTACTCAACTCCTCCCTTCCAAAAAGCACCAAAAAGGGCTTCTAGAGAAATATCTCTACTTTCCCAGCCTGCTCCATCCTTCTTACTGTACTGTGCTTCACTCAACCTGAGCCATTCTGTGTTCAGTTGGAAGGTCTTCAGCTAATATCAAGTCCAACTTAGTAACACTGACAACACATATAAATAATACAGAGTATTTACACAAGAAATTCCTTGCATCCTGAAAGCTCAGCACTTTTCAGAAGCGCTGTGCAGGGGGACTGATGTCTCACACCTGCTTTGCAAAGGTTGCTATCTATTTTAACCCTGTTTCCCTTACACAGAGACCTGAAGAGTGGCTTGGATCAACGGATCCAAACCCTGAAAACCCACCTTCCTGGCATCACTTGCCATCACGAAGTCATCTCTCCATGGAGGAGATCTGAAAGACTGCAAAAGCTAACACTGTTGCTCAGTTCCCAAAGCTCTCAGGACCCACACAGGCTTGAAACTGCTGCTCATTTAACATGACCTTCTACAGTTCCTTTTACGAAGTCAAAAGCAGAAAATTTGAGGGCTGAAAACAAACCAGTCTGGGTGGAAATGTCTGACAGATTCTCTCTGTCGATCCTCAGTTGATGAGGGCAGAAGGGGGAGGTTCAGCTGGTTGTGAAGAGCAGCCAGGCAACCCATTAATAAAGGAGACGGTTCTCCAAATGGGAGATGCTCCCAAAAGATATTCTGGCTATGGGCAAGTAGAGGCTTCCAGGTTCCCCATTGGGGTGAAGTCTGGATGAAAGATGCCTGCGGTTTGGGAGCCACATTATTTATTTTTCCAAGGTGTATGTGATGCTTTATGGAGTCCATTCCCGCCTGCTAACCAAGTGATTGGCACACCGGCACCAATTACGGAGACCCGTTAAAACGTGCCAGGCGATATGAATATGCAACAACACGAACGCCTTTCTTTTATAAGTAGCAAGTAGAAAGAAAGTAACAACTTTCTAATGTTGATCATTTAGGTCTTTTGTGAATTCTTTGTATTGTGCCATAGTAGCCTTCCACTTTTTAGACACATGGGTCTCCTGCTCCGGCGGACACTGGGCACTGTGGATTAGCATATTTAGAGTACATTGCAACAGTTGACTATTCAGTATGTGAAGTGGTGAAATTTACTCTATTATTTCTAAACACTTACAGGAACGGTGCTCCTGTCAACCAGTCAGCCACCTATTGCAAGCTTCTGTGTCCAATAAGTTACCAATTAATTGGCTCCTACAATTGTTGTATAGTTTACTTCTTGAATGGCTCCCTCTTTAGTAATTTCCTTCCCATTGTGCGACCCTTTCTGACAACTTCTGTATAATGCTATCAGATAATCACTGTCTTTTCTTTCCTGCCTCACTTTTCTGTATCTCTCTAAATAGTTTATTATTCTGCCTTGGTACCTTTTATGGAGGCCAGCTCAGTGGCCTGTCAGTTAAAGGGTAAGGATACATTAAAATCGTCATTCATTCAAAAGGCTTTGCAGTAAGTGCCCAGGATATTCATTTGTGCACACATACAGGTCCAAGCCTGAAGTGCGCAGCTCTGAAAGGAAAAGCCCTATCTTCCCTGAACAAACCCTTAATGATTTTACATTTCTCTCAGAGCCTGCTCTCTAATGAATGTTGACATTTCATGCACGGTGAGACACAGGAATTCTGTTTGTGGTCAGGGGCTACAACATATTCCCAAGGAAATTAAATTCAAAATTGATTGTGTGACACTCAAAAACTGGCCCAGAATTTGAATGATTTCCTTCAAGCAAAATATAGATGCCTTTCCCACTGAAAACCACCCAGGCTTTAGCAAAGCCAAAGCAAAAAGTGCAAATATTGTTTATGGCTTGCTTTCCCCTGCACCAGAAAGCTGTAAAAGCAAAATTGTTCTTTTGCTCCTTTCTGATAGAAGAAATGCCACAACATCAAAACTGTGAGCAATGGGGTTCAGTCAGACACTCCAAAACGGCAGCATCCCTGTGCAAAGAGCCAGCACCACGGCAATGCCACGACTCTTCTTTATTTCAACCAGGCAAGAAAGATGTTCACATAAAATTGACTTTTTTTGTTTAAATTAAGTCAGGCCTACTGCTAAAGCAGCTGCATCTCTCTAAGATTTTGTGGCCACGATTTTTTTATTTCTGGGAGTGGATTAAAGGGGTTTTTTTCTAAGTTGAGTAAATTAACTGGGTATTTAAGCTAAACCAGCTCTGTAGGAGGAACTTCAGGAAGACCACCTTTACACAAGAGGAAACCACATGTACAGATGACAGATGCTCAGAGGACTTCCCTGTCCAGCATAAACCCCTCTCCCTCCTCCTGATCACACAGACATGGAGACATGAAAGCACTTCTGCAATGGCTACAAAGAGATGACAAACCCACCAACTCATCAGAGAGCCTGTACGCCACATCGCTGTTGAGATCGGTGTAATACTAAACAAGATCTTGTGATGCTTTGGACAGGAAACATTCCTGTTGAAGGGGAGGGAAAATAACGGGATCTCTTTCCCATTCAATATCTCTAATTCTGCTGCTGTGCTGCAAAGCAGTGTGGAGAGGGTATTTATTTTTGGTGGAAGGCAATGCTGAGCTCAGACCATCCAGACAAACATCACATGAAGCTATTACATCTTCATTATTGCACTGCTCTATAGAGACAAGTGTTTTGAAGAAGGTAATAAGCACTTATAATTAAGGCAATTATAAAGTAGTTTATTATAGTGGAGCGCTAACATAGAGCCGCCTTGTGTCCAAGAGAACCAAAACAGTGATACAGCGTACCTGGGGAATTTTTAAAACAGCATCAATCTGACGGTTATGGCTCTGGAGGAAAAAAAAAAAACCAGCTAGTGGCAGACACAAGCTGATTTTACAAGCCACCAGAGGATGCAAGCAGGAGATCAAACATGGAGAAATCGTGCGATTGATGCTGGATATGTGTCCTCGTCCCCTGGCAGACAGCTCTGGAGTGGGAAGTCACCCTTTCCACGAGCTGGACCCTGACCGTTGGAGAGTCACAGGGGTGAAGTCCCACATCCAGCACAGCTCCATGAAGCTGGATTACCCCTGTTTGTGCTTCACAGCCACCTTTGGGGACTCAGGGAGATTAGCATCCCCAAAATGACGTGACCTCGCAGACCACAAGGGCTTGGGAAATACTAACTGAACACAACCCCACAGTGCACACAGGTGGAGTTACAAGCTCCGGAAGATAAAACAAAAGCCATTAGCTCTTTGCCCAGCACAGATTTCTGTAGGGCAATGGAAGTGTTGCTCCGAGCAAAATCGTTTCTGAGCTACTATCACAAAGTTAGAACCTAAAATAACCCTTGCTTTCAGACTGGGAGAAAGATAGCACTTTGCCCTTCCTTGCTTGTATGATGCCATCAGACACTGCCTCTGGTTTCCATGCTGATTAAAAAAATATCATGGACCCCAGCAGCAAGTGTTTGTTTTTTCACAGCTTCAGACACGTTACTTTAAACACTCTCTTCCCCTCAAAATTTTTTTAAAACTCCCTGAACAGGCAGCGAGTTTCTTTCAAGTCTGTTTTATGCGAAAGATGTGTTTGTGTAGGATTTTGCTTGTCTAGGCCAACAATGGCGGTGTTTTTGATGCAGCTGAAGAAGATGCTGTCACTCGAGGAAAGATAAAATTATCACCTTTCATGAAATGTCTGCAGGCTTAACCAACCCATTTCTCTAACAGGTAAAAACAGGATCTTGGCAGAAAGAAAAACCAAAGTGTAGGCACGAGGATGCAAAGCACTTCAAGCCTACAACTTCAGTGGGAAGGGAAAGGGTGAATCACTTGTTGCATAAAATAGTCAGTGGCACCTACCTATTTCCCAGGTGACAGTTATAGAGAGGAGGAGGAGGAAATCCTGGTCACCGCCAGGGCTTACCTAGGCGGCTCCAGGAGACGATGGGTCGGGGATTGCCTGTTGCAATGCACTCCAGCACAGCGGTCTGGTGCACCGTCAGTGTGAGGTTCTCTGGACCAACGAGAATCATGGGGTCCTTGTAAACGGTGGAGTGCGAGCCTGCAAGGACAGCATCATCGTTAAAAGGTGTCTGATTCTCTCTTGTTTAATGGAAACACCGAGGGCTTCATGCATCCTCTAAGTACAAATGATGTGGCTGGGGTAATCATCAATAAATTTGAGATGTACATGAAACAAAAGGAGCACAATGTTTGTGTGACAGTCACATCGTCTGAATGTGTTTTAAGTGTGCACTGAATATTCCTGGGGAAAACCCCTCAGCCAACCGTCCCAGCCAAAAGCAGCCCTGTTAAGACCCAGATATGGGCAGCACAAAGAAGGAACCATGCTGTGAACTGCAGAGAGCAGATGTGCCAGAAAAACATGGTATATAGGGAGGACACAAGCTGCAGGACAGCTCGTGCAGACAGGAATGCAAATAAATGAAGGAGTTCCAAGCATCTTTGAGATGCTTGAGCATCTCAAGCCAGAAAGTAATCCATGCAGTCCACAGTGCCTAAATCTGCCTCTCTGTGAGCATCCTCTCTTGCTGTTGGTGTCATTTGCTCCAGAAGTCCTGTCCTGGGACACAGAAAGCAACGGAGGTGCCAGTCCCTGACTCCTGCTGAGTATCTTTTTGAGAGGAAACTCAAGGAAACTCCTCTGATGACTGCAGCCCACAGGGTGGTCATTTCCCTGCCTTTTACAGCACCCCTGTCCTGGCCCACTCTGGTGTAACTGGGTGCAGGGAGAGGATGCATCCCATTGCTCTGATATAATCATGATACAATCATTGCTCACAATGCAATTGCTAATCATTTATTTGCACTACAGTAACACCAAGTGGCAGCAACCAAGAATGAAACTCGATTGATGCACAGACCCATAATAAAATCAAGCCCTGGCACAAGGACTCTGGAAACCAGACGGGCACAGGACAAGCAAAAGAAACCACATTTCACCAGACAGGAGGAGACCAGGGGACAAAATCATCATCCTGTGTCAGGTATACCACAGCTGAACCAGCATCTCCTAAGTCCCTAAAAAGTGCCTTATCCCTGGGCCAAAGGTCCCATCAGCCTTCACTCTCATCTGTTGGAAGCAGGAGAGGAGGGGAAAAAGTAGATATTCTCAGTTCTCCATCAGTAAACAGGAACACTGATAATCTCTGCATTAGCCTTCTCCCCTTTTCCAACAAGAGCTGGGTTATACTCCAGATATGCTGAGGTCAAGCAGTGTTTAAGGAATTACACCAATCTAACAGCTGTTGCTGGCAAAAATGCTCTGTACACCTGCAGAGAGAAATATTTGGGGTGGTCATCTGCCCCTGAGCAGGAGAGGGACACAGGGAGGGCTGGGGATCTGAGCTCTGCCATGGGCCGGGCTTTGCTGTAGGGGCCATCCCACGCTGACTCCTGTACATGGACTTCCCGATGTCCAAAAAGCTTGTCAAAGAGAAGTGATCCACCAAAACCCATCTACAAGGGCTTTTCCCCAAGAAAAAAACTCTTTTCTTCTGGCACTTTTTAGCATTACCCTTTCACAGCAGCTCAGGGGCTGAGGTCAGGGCATTAGTCTGGGATTTTGCAGCGGTCCAAGGGCAAGCACAGATCAGAGCAGCTCGTTTGTTAATCATTCCTACAGGGGCTAAACGCGGAGCCATAAGGCGACTCAGAGGTTGTGTCTAAATGGGCAAAATCCAAGAAAAATCACCGTGTCAGTGTGACTTAAGAGCTGACTTTCTCACTAAACGCATTTCACTGCAAGCCATAAAATGCAGATTTTTTGATGAGAACCAGAATGCACAATAAATTCATATGACCGGCTGGTTAACCCCAAGAGATCTGAAAAACAATACCTTCCCCCTCAGTACCTCCGAGTGCCTTTAAAACCCATGTAGATTTATTGTTCTAAATCACAATACTAAATGTTCACGCTTAGAACAATACAATATTATCATCATATTATATAGTGATTTCAATATTTCAAAACACAGAGAAATTAAATGAATTGTCCAAGGTCACCCAAGAATGTCAGTAAATGGGAGCTGAGACCAAACCAGAATTTATAAAACACTCTATTTTGGCAATAAAAAATTTAAAAAAAAAAATCACAGTCTTTGATTTATGCTCTGACTCCTAAATATGCATTCAGGTTTTCAGGTGTGGGCTCAGCTCCCTGAGTTTGGCGAAACCCTGCCCTGCTCTGGAAGTGGCATTTCCACCACCGCTCACCTTCTCCTGCAAAGGCCACACAATGGTCCCTTACGGCTTTGCTGCCTCCTTGATGCTGAGCCCAATGCCCACGGCAGTGCCAGCTCCAGGGCCAGAAGGGATGGTGACCCAGCAGGGATGCAGTGGTCAGATGCCAGCACCATGCAAAGGGGCTGACCGTGCCCGACCATTGAGGAGGACGTTTCCTTCCCCAACCAGAAAAGCTCTTTGATGCGGGATCGGGAAGGAAGGAGTGACAAAACAAGGGACTTGTGGCAGGGGAGTGCTGCTGGAGCACAACAGGGTTCAGGGCAACACGGCAGGGTTCTATTTTGAAAGGGAAAAAGGCTCTAATGATGCACGTGGTCCCCAGGGACTCTGTCAGCAACAACCGCGGCAAGGATGGGGAGGTCCCCGGCACCGCTGGAAGTGGCAGGCACTCTAGCAGGGACGGGATTGTCGCCAGCCCACGCTGTTAGATCTTGATCAAAAGGACAGCAGCAGAGAGAACCGCAGCTCATGCTGAAAAGGTGTCAGTGCAGAGAGGCAGGCAGCCTCTTGGGAGCATCTCCACTAAGCAGGCACTTGAAAATAATCAATCAGTAGGACTGGAAGACATATCTGTGCTGCTCGCTGCTGGCAGCCCTGCCACTGCTGCCAGGGAGAGGAAGGAAAGTGCTGCAAGCGGGGTCCTTCGTCCCCCACAAGCAGCCACCCTCCTCTTCCTCTCCAACCAGGCTGTGGCAGTGCCCTGCAGGGCACGGGCTCCCAGAGCCCATCTCCATCCTCTCCCTCCTCCCTCCCCAGCCAGGGCTCGGTTTGGAAACCCTGGCGAGGCAGACCCAGTGCTTCTCTGTGGGTGAAGCAATGGCTGAAGTTGCTGCCCTGTTAAGAGGAGAGGGAACCCTCCTGCCATGATGAAGAGCAGAGAGCATCATTCCCTTTACCCCTCTACAAAAGAGGGAGGCCATGGAAAGATCTGCAAGATTACTGCTTACCCCATCATGCCTAGTGACGTGCACAACAGCACTCACATTAGTTCAGTATTTATTGATAAAACACCCACACCAGTGAAGCAACATCCCTGTGCTACCTCTGTGGCATGCCATAGCATCTGCCAGTGTGCCAAAGCCTAGGGTTGACATGCTAGCACATACCCACTGTCCTGGTCTAACAGATACTTGTGTGCTCTTAGCAAACACCACAGAGCCTAAACCTTCTTCACTGAGGTTTAACCCAGTGCAATGGGTTTTCCATGGGCTGAGAGCATGCAAATGTCCCGTTACAGCAGCTCTGCTGCCATGCAGTCACTGAAGCACGGTCCAAGCCCTTCAACAGACACTTACACATGGTGCCCGTATTCATCATCTGACTGCTTTAAGGAAGAGAAAAACCACAAACATTTCACAGACAGGAAACCTGGAAAATATCCATCTGAAATGAGGGATGGTCAGATGAGAACAACTAGCGCTTTCTGCCCTGTGAGAAATAATAATTCAGACTGGTAAACTGACACAAAGAACTTCACCATGTTGATAATTTAGTGTTCTTTTTTCCCTCCACGTGGCTACTGTTCACATAGATCAAGAAAACGGATAAGTAACAGGCATCAAAAGCTCCCAGTCTTTCAGAACCAGTTAACCTGCTTTCCTTCCTCATCAGAGTTGATATACACAGCATCACTCTCTCCTCAGCTTCACCCCATTTCACACATGCTGCTTTTTTACAGTCGGCAGAGGCTAATCTGCCACTTGGCACAGGCGTTATGTCTCCTACTCCACAACCACTGGCCAGGCAGCTGTTTTTGCAGGGTGAAGGCAGGTTGCGAGAGATGAGCATACACTGGCAAGCCTCCAGCCACCAGGTACCAGCAATTATGTGTATCTGATGGACAGGAGGATCACAGCTCACGGGGGAAAGACCCTTCACTGCATATAAAAAAAGCTAAAAGAGAAACACACACCCAACTAGCCCTGTGCAGACTTCCCTTGCCTCTTATCTCCATTTCCACCGGGAATCTGGATGGTCCCCTACCGGAGACCCACAGATGCATTACCACTGCTGTCACAGGGGACCAGAGTGGGTACCCAGCATCTCAGGGGGGGTTCAGACCTGCATGGAGTCCTGTATCTCAGAGGCCACCCTGCCAGCAGGACATAGCCACAATTTGCAGGTGACTACTTCTTTGGCACTCTTATCTTCTCTGAAGGTAACCCACAAATGCTCTGAAGTCCAGGAGAAGCAAGCTGTCCTGTTTTCATATAAGTAGGTTGAGCATATCAAAGGCATTTCTAAGAAGGCACAAAGGTGTCATTCACTCCTGGCTGCTTGATCAGGCTGTGTTGGATGATTTGACTTAATACATCCCACTTCCTTCATACTAGGAGCAGCTACTGAAACATCAAGGGAGACTTCTGAAGCTAAAAGTGTTTTAAATTAAAAAGACTGACAAACAAAGAAAGCCTAACTAGAAGGTGACAATCTAACATCAGGTTAAGAAATTGGCTGATGAGTTATTGCTCAAAGGGGCTCCAAGAAATCAGCTTGGGTCCCACACGGACAGCTAATGGAGGATGAGCAATGGGCAGGTCAGTGAAGGGCAGCACAGCTATGGAAACGTGATAGTGTATTTGCACCCTAATCCTTCCTTCACTGTGCCTGAGGTCATCACTTCCACATGCCATTTTGTGTGCTTTCACAAACAGACCAAACTTGTGCACATGCAAAGCGTGGATGTGGGTTGCTTTGGTTTGCCCTTATAGCTTCATCACATCCTACCTCCGGCAGCATGAAATCAAACAGCAAGTATATGATTTTGGCCCTTTTTTTTGGACAGGAGACCATAGGGCTTCGTCATTTCTTCAGCTGGAGCTTTGAGAGGTGAAAACCTGTTTCAGCCACTGACTTCAAATGTGGATGGAGAACCAAGTCAAAATTCAGCCTGTGGTGTTCAGGGCTTCTCTTTCTCATCTTCCAAAGAAAGGTTAGCCTGCTTCAGTCACAATGCAATGCTAACAGCCCACAGAACATAATTTCCCTATTAGATAAATAATTGATCACCCTGTGTGCTGCAATTACTTCCAGAGTGGGCAGGTCTCATAAGGAAATGATGAATCTTCCACATTTCCAAAAGAATTTATTTATTGTAAAGCTGCTGTAACTCATTTTCTCACCGTCCTCCCTCTACCCAGAAACTGGCACTAATTTACAGGCAAAGAGACAGATTTATCTGCTATCAGACAGACTGATCTGGCAGGAACTAATAACAATCCAGAACAAGGAAGGTGCTATGGCTGGACAGAGGGATGCTTCTCAGTGCTGTTAGCCTAAAGCTCTCTTAAACTGTCCTGGGCCAGACCAGCAGTGGGAAGAAGAAGACAGAAAGACAGTCAGGAGAGTGTTTACTGGTACGAACCTGACACAGTGAGTCTGGCCTCCCGGCTGAACTTCACATTAGCAATATTGGTAGCCACACAGTGAAAAATCCCACTGTCTTCTGCCCTCAGTCCCGTAATCTGGAGGACCCCCTTGGGAAGCAGCGTGTACCTGCGGGAAGAGAAAAGCAGAAACAAAAACTTGCAAAGCAGGACATGATGTGAAAGCAGGCTACACACCTGTCCAGGTGAGGCAGGCTGGCTCCCCGCATCCCGGTGCAGAGGCATCAACACCACCTAGGAGATGCAGCCACTGGCAGGCTGAGCCCATGCTTACCCCTGCATCACTGCTTTAATTTTTTGGATACTTGAGCCTCTGGTCTTCTCTTACAGGGGGGCATGTTCCCTTTCTTTATCTTCTGATGCATCCTTGAGAAAGGATGACTTTTGCTGGAAGACTACAAAGTAGATGCTTCCTATTTAACCTGTGGAAAAGCTTTGGTAGTGCATTTGCATGTGAACACAGCTGACATGGGGGTTATCACTCACTAGCTGAAGCACAGTGACCATGGACAAGCATCAGGGGAAGTGTGTGCTCCACACTCCCAGGTCCAGGACTCAAATCCACATGATCTTAAAACCTCAAATGCATGGAAAGGCACATTTAAAATAGATACTGAGTTGGCATACATAAATATCAATAAATATTTTATATATTTAAAACATAGCTGCATTTAAGTCATGCTTGCATACACACATATTTGTATACATACATTGCAGGTTGCTTGGCAACCATGTGTTTAAATTGGCTGGTAGTAAGTCATTACACTGTGATGAGTTAATAATCCATTTCCGTCTGGAAGATGAACAATATCTTTTTCCATATCAGCATATGGTTAAGTGCCTATAACCTGCTCCCTGCGCTGGTTTCCAAACCCGCAGCTCGGCGTCAGTGGCAGCGTGACAGCAATCAGTTTTACACGTCCCGAAGTTGATTGCAATCTCTCTGGGACTTTAAAATGCCCATTGTTTTGGATGAATTATACCACAAGAAGCTTTCATTTTTGTTAACAATCTGCCCACAGCATTAGAAGATTCAATTCCAAAGCTATTATTCTGCCTTCAAAGCCTCCAAGTGCAAGACTCGGCATACAAATTTATATACACTTTATACGCAGAAATGCACAAAGCATGATTAATGCAGAAATCCAATTCAGTTAGAGAAGCAACCCTCATCACCCAGGCCCATTGGTGTCAGAGATTAATCTACTGAGCTGACAATAAAAACCTTCCCCAGTAACTTTACTCCTACAAAAAGCCAAAATCAGGACACTGAACATAGGGAAACTGCTCCTAGTCCACATTCTCCTGGGCTTGGGCAAGCTCCCTTCCCTGGTGGAGAAGCAGCGGGGATGAGTACGGCTTGGGGCTCTCTGCATTGGAGAAAACTCTTGGCTCCTCAGTCTTGGAGGATAGAAGTCCTAGTCACACTCAAATCCCTGCCACATCTCTAACTATCTCCACACCTGTGACCCTGGGCTCAACTGGCAATAAGGCATGAGGGACTTCAAAGAAACTTCACCTGTCCTGCAACGCCTCATCCGGATGCACACAAGGCAACAGGCCCAGTTCTGCACCCCTTACTTCTGCTGATACCACCTTGGACCAGTTGCCCAGCTCCACCACATCCCCAGTTTAGCACTTGTGTGAGTAAGGAGCCTTCAGAGGAGATCAAGTTTAACGAACCAACCCTGTGCTGGGCTAAAAAAAACTCAGATGAAAAACACAAGGAAAACCAAAACCTGACAGTTGCAGTTTTCCACAGCAGGGTTGGGCCTCTTGGGTCCTTCTACTGTAAGTTCACCATAACGCTGAAAAGGTCAGGCATTGTTCCAGCCCTTGTGTTTTCTCTTGCCTCCAAAGAGCCCAACCACGTTCTGCTGCACAACTGACATTTTTAAGAATAGGGGCTTTCAGGAAAATATTTACAGCTTCCTGGTTTCGCCTATTCCCAATGCATGGATGTCAATTCACGATTAAGGTGTGCTGCGACCGATTGTCTCCCACCATCGGCTATGTGGCTCCTGAGCCACAGCTGGGACCACCGGAGGCTGCCGGCACGGAGCACGTGTTTCCTGCCACCTGTCCTCCGCCGGGCCCCACCGCTGCTTGGAGTATCAAAGCGTGGTGAGGGACGTTTCCGACGCAATGGGAGCAGCCTGTCAAACACAGGAAGTGAGGACGTGCCGTCCCAGGTCTAGGCTGGAGAAGGGGGGCAGCTGGGGTTTCCTTTTAGGAGGATTGCATGGGAAACAGCAGCCCAGGGCACTGTGGGCTGCTCTCTGCACAGCTCCCCTGCTGCCACACACAAGGGAGTCCACCTGGGAAGGAAAGCCTAGTGGCCATCGTGTAATTCAGTGCTTGCAAGAGTTCAAGACCCACGTGAAAGACCCTCAGTCATGGATCTGGCTCGGCAAGACTTGCACAAAATGGAGCCGTGGAGGGATGATGGATGCCAAAGCTACCTGGCTCTGCTAGGATTGCTGGGTGGGGTCTTCATGCTGGAAAGTAAACCTGGAGGAGGGCTGATCTTTGCAGGGAAGGTCAGTGCAAGCCCTTGCTCCCTCCAAAATCACCTAGCAGGTTTTATCTAGCTGTCTTGGGAGATGCAGTATTTCTGCACAGTGTTTGGCCAGAAGGAGCCCAGACAACCCACAATGTTAACTGAAAGAGTCTTCCATGGCAGAAATGCTGGCCAAGACGCTCAGCCCAGGTTAGTTGTGTCCTAGCACAACTGTGAGAGCAGTAACAAGACTAGCCACCTTTTTCCACCTGGAGAAAGGACAGCAGTACCTGGCTTGTACATGTCCTACCTTTCGTTGTCTGTGTTGACAGGCATGCGGTTCTTTTGCCAGAGGATGACCGGCTCAGGCAAGCCGTGGATCTGGCACTGGAATCTCGCTACACCACCTTCCTCCACCACTGCATTCTGAGGATGGATGTGGAAGTCAGACATTGCTGGAAGACATAAAGAGAAACAAAAATATTCACATGTGAAGAGAGATCCAACATCTTCACATGACCTAGAAACACCACGATTTCCCAGACCTAGCAAATGGGACTGTAATGCAAGAACAGAAGACTGGTTTGCAGCCTAACCTCCTGCATGGAGAAACATGACTAGTGGCAAGCTCTTGCTATACATCTGCCTCTGCACATTGAACTGATTGACTCAACCAGGACAGGAGACAGTGCACCATGACCCACACGCTCCACAGCAAGGTCTACGGGGGCAGCGAGATACACAGACACTGCACTGGCACTTATCAGAGGTCATTCTCAACAGCTTCAGCAGGCTTTGAATCCAAGCTTGTATCAGAAAAGAGATGTCTATCCTTTCTGTTGCTACCAACGTCTTATCTGCTGTAAATATACTTCTGATGTGCATAGCTTGACTCCTAAACTCATTTTGTTTAAATACCTTGACCAAAAGAGCTCCCAGATACCCTAGTAAAACTTACAGCCCTTGATTTCCATCTCTGTTTTGACGGGTGCTCCAGCTCATTGCATACGCTGCCTTCCAGTACCGCAGAAGGAACAGTCACATCCCCACACTGTGGAGCAACAGGCTTCAGCCGATAGAAAAAGCAGCTGCCAAGATCTCAGCAGCTCAGCAAACCAAGGCTTTTGGGGTTGGGACCACCCAACAGCAAACGACAAGCCTCAGTGTGCCCACGCAGGATGAATACAGACCAGCCCGTTTCAGCACAGCCACAGCTGTAACCACTGTGTGGAAAGACTCTGGCATGCTGTTAGAGCTACATAAATAATACAGTAATTATTACCATTAATTAATTGGAAGGTGCTGCCTGTTGACTCTGCAATAAACATATTCAAAGCTAATAAACATCCCAGTGGTTATTTAGCTCATGATTCATTTATAGTGCCGCATCCACGGGAAGATCTCTCACATTGTCATACAAAATAAACTCCAAGAGAGCCCCCTGCTCTGCCACCCCAGCCCGATAATACCCTTCTCACCAGCAAGAAAGCCTTGTCCCCTTTTACATGCGTCAAGTGTAATGAATGTACCTCTGCTAAGGAACAAGCTGCCTATGTGTCAGGGCAGCTTAATCATTCATCTGCAAACTCCAGTTGGGCTCAGGCAGATGGGAGATGGCCATTAGTGATCATACATTAAATATGTGTTGCATTAACCCGCACTGCTCCCGCAACCACCGCTCTCAACCCGCTGACTGCAGATTTGTTAAGCTGATTGAGTAACATAGAGCAAAGCCCCAGCCCCACACGGTTGTAGGGTTGGGAAAGTTTTGCAGCCATGAGGTTGGGATGGGCAGCCAGCCCCACACTGGGATGCACTGATGAGAGCAGGACTGGGAGGTGGCTGTGCAATGCTCCAGCCAGATGAGAACACATCAGCACAAGCGAAAGATCATGCAAAATTATATTTCCCTTTCCCAAGATGAAAGCTAATGCAAATATCCTCCCTGCTAAGCAACGGAGCCCAGTGGTGGAATGGCAATTTACCCAATTCACACAGATTTAGCCTTGAAATGAGAGTGCTCGTGGCCCAGAGCACTCAGCCATGTGGAAGGAGCCCAAAGGCTGGTGAGAGGTCTCCCACTCCCACTCCCACACTCCCACAGGGGTGATTCCCCTTCCAAGGTGACAAGGGATGCTTCAAAAAATGGGGGGTTTAGGGGTGCCCATGACAGGAGAACTCGAGGGAGTCTGCAGGGTATTCCAAGGCTGCCATTTGAAGACCTAGGCCAGGGTGAGCATCCTGCAACTAAATCTTACCAACTCTCACCAAGAAATGAATCCAAGAATTAATGAGAATGACACAAAGCTCTTTAATAAAGAAAAAAAAAGCAACAAAAAAAAGAAAAGCAGAGATTCAGATGCCTGCAGGAAAATTCCTTTCAAATGTACAGATGCTCAGTGCTGAGGTTTTTCAGTGGCTGACAGGGTTGATAAGAAGAAGGAGGTGTGAATGAGAACAGCCCCAGCACAGACTTTGCTCTGCTGGCTACAGAATTCATTGCCATTCCTTTATTTCAATAATATCATCTCTTATAGGTAAAACTGCAGCAATAACCTCTACTCTTAAAGATACTAGTATTAATATTTATCATGAATAAAACATGGGAAGTTATAAATAATTCAGTTATGAGGATGTTAAGTAAAATATTACTCTTCAACGACCCTATAATGTGGCTTTGAAGCACAGTTTTATGTTAAATGCCTAGGAAATACTGTGACCCTTGCCAAGACCAGCTGGTTTGCAGAAGATGCATTAAAAATTCATGCACTGAGCTACAAAATGCTATTTTTAAAACAGGTTTACGAGTTTATTTACAGTTGCAGAGACAAAAGCTTTTGTAGCATCTCCTGTAAAACAGCAGCAAAACTTGAACACGAGTGATTACCTGGGATGCTGTTTTCAGCCTGGAAATAAATCACTGGGTGTAAGGAAAGGAGAGGGATAGGAGCAAAACTGCTTTACAGGGCATTGCTCAGAGTGGCTAAATCTCTGCTGACCAATGTGAGATTTTTATATACATCCCAACTGACTGGAACAAACTCATACAGCGGAGTGCTTGCTCCTGTTTGTCACTTGTCTTTCAGCAGCAAACGCCAGGACCCCTGTTATCAGCCTGGCGCTATTGTTTCAGCTGCCACAGAGAAGAGCTGCATGCCAGCCAGCCCAGGTGGGGTTGGCCAGCAGCCAGGAAGCTGCATCTCATTTCTATGCTAATGGCCACAATAATTTTAAAAATAAATACACGCAATCACAATATTCACCCATGAGCTCTTAAGAGGAGACGCACCCTCTAATCCATCTGCCCGTAGTCTCCATTGTCCAGCAATGCAGCATCCACTTCTCAACAGAGGGACTGGTGCTGCTCCAGGCCCCTTCTGCTGTCATCAGATGGGGTGAGTGCAACCCTCTTCCCATTAAACTTCCCTCTGCCATCTCCCTGCGTAGCATGGTACTCTCCACATACATAGTGAGTGTGGAGTAGTCATCAAGCCATAAAATCAACCTAAATCGCATGCACACTCATTGCTCCATATTGATGCTCCAAGTCATGGTGTCTCAGTGCTTCTGCTGTCATCACACCTGGATTTTGGCCATGGTACACACAGAGCAGCACAGGGCCGGGAAAGACAAAACAAAATGGCTCACAGCAGATGGGGAATGATCCTAGCAGCCCTCCCATACTGCAGGCATGGGTGAATCTCCTCCCAAAGGTGTTGGCCAAGGCTAGATTCAGACTGAGCTGTCTACAGCCACACTGACACATGAGGCAGAGGAGTTGCGCTTCATCTCTCCTTCCCCCATGTTGTATCATGGAGGGCCTCAACTAGGATGAGGTTGGATCACAGACGAGGCTCTTCCCTAAAGAGAACCCCATGCTTGGGATCTCCCACCATCTAACCCCCCATTGGGATGCAGTCCCCGAAGGTATGTCCTATGGACACAGCGCAGGTGAGCAGCAACTCTTATCCTCACCCATATTCACAGAGGATTCGTTCTGGCAAATGAATTTGCTGGGTCTCCTCTAATCAAAGCGCAAACACTCTCTCCTTCCTAATGGGCCCCGTGGAAAGGCCAATGGAATAAAAATGAAAATAGGTATCGAGTGAAATTTTCTTTACTCAATGAAAAACTAAATTGAAACCATTAGTGGCCAATCCTTTTTTGCTCGGTACAGCATTAGTGCTAAGCCAGAGATTGACCTAGATTTGATATAGAAAAAGAAAACATTAACTTGGTATGTCAAAGCAAATCCCAGGCCTGTTAGAATCATTAAAACGCAAACATTATTATGAACTGCAGGCACAAGGGGAGGAAGAAGACTTGAAAGGTTCAGTGCCATGCCTGGTGTTAGGAGAGTATTTGGGAAGCCCAGTTAGTTCTGCAGTCACATGGCTTTTTGCTTTTAAATTACTTATGGGGAAACAGATACCCAAGTTGGCTCTGACACAAGGGAATGCTGGGGAGGAGCTGAGCATCCTCACCGCCACTGAAGCCAGGCAGTCCACAAATGATAGTCCAGAAGCAAAGACCCTTTCTCCACATTTCTGCCACCAACCTGTCAAATTCAGACCAATGCAGGCATGCAGTTAAAATGCCTCAAAGTTGACACAGTACAAGGAACAAGACTTTAATGTAGACATGCCTCTAGTATCTGGGCTCCCAGAGACCCCTGCCAAGGAGGGCAAGATCTGTCAGCTCCATTACAACTGATGAAGGTGAAGTCTGAGAGGCAAATGGTTTGCCCAGTGTAAGAGAACAAGCCATGGGCAGAGCCAGCCCCTTCCAAGAGTGGCTCCATCCTGATGCTGGCGACAGCTGCTGATTTTCACACTGAATTTTCCAGCTTATTAATAAAACTGAATTTCCCCTCGGGTCAGCAGAAGTCAGGGTCATTTTTAAAACACAATGACCACCGTGCCAATTAAACCCAGACCTAAACCACTCCCAAATCAGGCTGACAGCCCCACAAGCACCAACCCTTGGTATCCGTAAGATTTATTAAGCACCCATCCTCCTTCGCACTGCAACTCCTTCCCAAACTCTTTCCCTGCTCCAGAGCAAGCAGAGGGGTTACATCCTCTTCCATTCCCTCCTGGCTTAGGAGACCTTCACCATGAAGTTAGCAACCTGCCAGGGAGTATTTTCAAGGACGTCGTCAGGTGAAGGCTTAGCAGACACAGGTCTCGTATTTGCTCCTCTCCATACTCTGGAAATGGAGGATTTCCTTGCAAGAAAGAGCCAGCACAAAAGATGGGGGGCGTACGGACACCACAAATCCCTTCCTCTCCTATCCTCCCCCTGCTTTCGAACAGGGATGCTTTCCCAAGTCTTTAAGAAAAAGACACCGCATCTTTTTTCTCTACATTTTTTTTAAAGATGCATTTTTATAAAGATTAAAAAAGCCCATGTCACAACAGCCCGGTGGCTAGTCCAGCTGCAGAGCAGCCTCTGTGCCTGCGAGCCGGCCCTGCGTGTCTAATGATGCTATTGTGCGAGGTTGTTGCTGAACTGCCATGAGCCCAATTTTGAATGCAAGTTGCTTTGTGCATAGTGAAGCGTGAACAACAGCGCCGCCCATTTATCTATTTAATTCTCCAGGAGTAGCAGGAGCGGGGTCCTTCGCTCACATCTAAAGGGAAGAAAAATGGCCTTTCTCTCGGCTTTGGAAAGGGAGGGAAATATTAAAGACCAGCCGTGCCTCTCCCAGCACAGAGGAAAATCCCCTCTGCCCCTGCCCACTAATCATAGGGGTGAAAATCCCAAATCTCTATTGTCCGTGCTGAGCCTCAGATCTCAAAAGAAAATGGGCTGCAAGACTCTGGAGAGTTTGAAGCAAGGAAGACATTTTGGAGGAATGTAGTTCATTTAAGAGGAACCAAAATACATGGTGAGATGAGAGAGGGAGGAAGCTCCATCTCGCTCTGTGCTGGGCAGACATAAAGCAAAAGAGGGTCAGTCCTGCATGCTTTTTATTTGCAATATTTGCAAACAAGTGCTTATTCCTCTTCTGCTTTGGCTGTCGTTTTCTCCCCCTGGAGCCGATATGACTGTTCAGAGCAGGGATGGAAGATGGTTCAGGCTCTCTGCCCTCTGCATTTTGCATCCTCATGTCTCTGTTGTTGTCACACTCAATCAAAGCTGAGTGAAATAATTTAAACAAGGTTGAGATGACGCCCCATCTGATGGACTTCTCTGGTTAAGGAACAAAGTCTCCACCTGGACTGTTTTTTTTCCCTCTGCCCTAAGCCACTGGGACAGGGATGAAAGGGAGATAAACGAGCTAATGCCTCACAGTGGGACACAGCAGCTGCCCACAGGAGGGAACATGCAACAGATATTTTACAAGAGGAGGGGAAAAAAAAATCTACCACTTTGTGACTCAAGTCCACCAGGAGGCAAATTGCTGCCTGATCTGGGACTATGGCTTCTTAATTTTTTGCATAACATGTGAAATGACTGCGAGCCAAATTCAGCTCAGGTCACCTCCCCACCGCACTGCAACGAGCAGCACCAATGGACTCTACCGACCCATGATTTACTGTTTGTTTTGGTGCTTTGAGAAGCAAGAGGAAAAAAAGCACAGAGCCCTACAGGGGCTGCTTCTGCGTAGGGATGATAAATATCCTGCGAAAGTAATGAACACATGTCCACTGCACGCAGACCAGGGGTCGGAGGGAATGTGCTCAGTGGTCCCTGGTTGCTCTACCCACCCTGCACAAGCGAAGGACCAGGGCTGGGAGGGGCAGGATGGGTAATCCCTGCAAAGGTCACTGCAGGGACTTTATCATGGCACCTGGAAAACCTTTGAATGCCTGTGCTGCAGCTCCACTCTTCTTCCTGAAGCTCCCTTGAAAGCTCTCTCCATCACCAGCACACCCAGCTTCTCCTGCACAATCACACGCACCTCCAAGCTTGTCTCCCTGTCCTAAGAACATTTAGTATATTTATGGTATTGATTATAGCTCACTTATTGGAAAAATAACTACAACACCATCAGTTGTTGATGCAGGGGTACTCTCCCGTGAGTGGGAAAGATTTTTGTCTGGATAAATGCAATCTCTGCACCCCACATGGAAATAAACAGGGGCCATGCACTCCAAGGGCTGTTTTATACTGAAATATCTCACAATTTCTATAAAGCTCACAAAGTGCTATCCCTCTGGAGAGAGACTGCGCCCACACTGTCCCAGAACAGCATGCCAGGGAGCACCCCCAACATCCGACATCCCACCGCCCTCGCTATCTTGACGTGGGAGGACAGAAAGCGCCAGGGGAGCTGCCCATGCCAGAGGAAACCCCTGAAAGCAGCTGGCCTTCGCCATGTTCTCCCTCAAGCAGCAGCACTGCCCAAATGCTGCCTGCTCAGACCCAAGACCTCCTGCAACATGGCTGCAGCCAGAAATCATCCCAGCCTGGAAATAAGGAGCAGTGAGTCCCGCTGCATCAGCACAAACGCCCTCTCTGAAGCCAGAGAGCAGCCAGGGCTGTCTGAGCATCCTCAAACCTTTCCTATAAATGTATCGGTCATTTTACAGAGACAGGCACAGGGGACACAGAGTGACATCCATGGTCACAACCGAAATCCAACATCATTCCTTGAGTACCAATGGCACACTCTACCCACGAGGCAATGCTGTTCCTTATAAATCACTTCAAAAGATGCATCTTGGCAATCTCATGGACCAAATTTCTCACTTCCCTCCATGTTCAGAGCATGCGGCAGCATTCCATTGCATTACCTGCTATGCAGAGCAGCACAGCAGACAGCCCAATGTGGTTATTCGTCTTCCAGCACCCTCTTGTTTTGCAGGGGAATCAACTAATAAACAGCCCCTTTAGTGATCTCAAATTCGTTTCAGGGAGAGAAGAAGTTTCTGGTGAAGAGGGAGGCATCACTGGGAGAGACCTTTATCAGGGAGTGCTATTGCAGTAATTTTTCAAGACGAAATTGCTCTCTGGCTCATGACAGCATTTAGTGTATCCTGAGGCAACCATTTGTGAAGCCAAACCTGTGGTCCTGCTGCCCTGCTGCTGGAGGGAAGGGGGAGTATTAAATGTCATAAACAACTCTTAATTTCCTTGGGTGGACTGCATATGGGGCTAGCGATTCTGCAGTGCAGGAGGAGGCTATCCATCATCATTACAATGCTCCGGCACCAAGGGTGATGTTGGCCAGGCAACACTGGCCGCTGTCACACCTGCCCAGTGGCACTGGTCACCATGAAGGGCTCCTGCGTTTCTGTGGTGTGACTTCTTAAGAAACACCAACATCACACAAGGCTCCCCCACCCCAAAGCAGGGCTCCTCTCCAGCATTGCAAGTAGATGCTCCCTCCACATGCTCCCTCCTGTTGCATCTACAGCTCACCCTGCTTCGGGCAACAACTTCTTCATGACCCTACTGCCTCCCAGGCTTTCCTCTGAAACACACATTTGCTCTTCACAAAATACCTATGATTTATCCTACTCAAGTGCCCCTGCAGACCCCTGAAATAATGAGAAAATGAAGGGCAAGCTGTCCCGCCAGCCTCCAGGAGAGGTTGGCTCAGCGAGGGCAAAGCAAAGCATGCAGCACGCTGCCAGCAGGCAGGTCTCTCCTGCCAGATTCCCATCCGGAGCTCCTCGTGTTTTTCCTACTCCGACACACACAATTAAGACAAATTACATAGTTACCATTTTGATTTGTTGCACAATAACACTGTTTTCCATCCCTCTCCCAAATATTGATGGAGATGGTACAAGAGGAAGCTCCCACACAGCCATTTTTGGCCCTGGACCACTTTGTTTGCAGCCAACTGCTTCTGATATTGAGCGCAGATGAGCAATCCTGCTTTTTACCAGCTTTGAGAGGCAGCGAGCCATCCGAGCACAAGGCGTTCTCCTGCCCCGCCACAGCCTTGCAACACCTCCAGGTAGAAACATCCCTGCTCAGACCTCCCGGTCTACAAAGCCAGCAGCCATTCCTGATTTTTTGTGCTCGCCAATGAGCACACGCTTCTTTTCGGAATCTCCGGAGGTGATGGTGGAATCCAGAAAGGTGAAGGAAAGGAAGCTTTTCATCATGACTGCCCACAGAAATGCCATCAGCCCCGCTTTCAGAAAGGGAGCTGTCCTGATTTACAGGCTAATGAATTTTAAATGAGATGCATTTTTTAATTTTTTGTTGTCAGCCCCCATTTTTCTGCTAGCAATCATTCCAATAATAGCTTTAAATTTTCAGCATCTGTTTTTACCAGGTCTCTTGTAATTAGTTTACTAATGTATTTCACTGCGCCTTTGTTATTTTCAGAGAATTACTTCATTCGCAGCTATCAGAGATAGTGCACTTCAGTCTATAAGGAGTTTGGCCTTTGTTCCCTCATGGTTATTCACATGGGGGAAGATGGCTCAGTGAATGACAAGCCGTTCTATCACCACACATTCTCCATTTAATGTCTTTATACTGGCTCATTAATTACCACAGAAAACTCCTTTCTGAATGGAACCTGTGATTTATAGAAGACTTGGGCAAGGTGCCACTTTTATCAGGCTGACAGCGAACAGCACCAGTGCTGGTAATTCACTCTTCGTTTTCCCTTCTGCTGCAGTGGGGTGAGCCCTGATGTGGTGGGAGTTTTGCCTGGGCAAGGGAGCTTAGCAAGTGCCCAGTGCTGCCAAGCCATGGCCGTCACACTGCTCCTGCACAGCTAGGATGACTGAGTCCATAGAAAATTGAGCTGCAGCCCATTCTGCCTGTGTACCATGGTGTCAGCTGTAAAGACTGAGGTATTCCCTTGAGCAGTGGCTGGATGAGTGCCTGGAGGAGGTAGGACTGCCTCCAAGATGATGCCCTGCATCTCTTGACCAAATCTGGTGGTCCAAGGTGTTGCAGTGCGTAAAACAAAAACCCAAGCATGGCATGGAGAGAGACTCAGGCTTTTGTTAAGGAGCAGGCAGTCAGACATGATGGACTCCGTGGTACCTAGAGACATCTCTCTGCCATGTCCCATGACACAGCATGGGCTGGGCGGCAGGTTTGAGTCCCAGCTGTATTCCTTGGACTCTAAAACATTACAGATTTGCAAACCTCCCAGCAGCACAGGGTCCAGCCAGGGGAAGAGCTGCGCAAAGACACAAGGAAAAGGCTCCCTGTAGACCCAAGGCAGCTACAGCGCAGAAGAAAGGCGGCTGCCCTGCCTTCAAGAGGGAGTAACCCGAACAACGGTCTCTCTGTCCAACGGAAATTAACTTTAAATCCTTCAGAACAGTATGTCTTTCACCACGTCTATACTCTGTGCCGAGCATGATAAACTGCCCCCTTCTTTATTAAGGAATGAAATAGAGGTGGAATCAGTGCACACGTTGACTGAAGAAGTTATTCAAATAGAAAAACAATCATGAAAGGCTGGATTTCCATTGCTTGATGCAGAGGAGCTGTCTCACACCATTGCAAGGGAAATACTCAGCATCCCCTGTGCACATGGGGAGGAGAGAGGAGAGGCCAAAGGACCCGAGCGCAGATGCAGAGCAAGTTGGGCACAGAGTTAGCATTACAAAGGACTGCTCTAAAAGTCCTTTCTGTTCATTTTAACTGAATTTCACTCAAATGCAGGTGATTTTCCAAAATGCTGAGTGCTCCTCTGCTCCCATCCCTTGGTGGTGAGCACAGATACTGTGTTACGATGTTGCCTGATTGGATTGAAGGTGATAATGTCAAAGGTGTAGAAAGGACTGAACCACTGTGATACTGAGAAAATCCAGCTTCCTCCAAGGTCTGCTTTTCCTCCTAGCAGTGGCTAAGCCTTTAGCTGTCATCTCATCCCTGTGGCTGAGTTACATATATAAATTCCTGTTCGCTCCTTGGCAATAGCAACAGCTTCCTATTTTGCTGGCAGCGATCCAGGGGAAATTCAAGCTGAATTACAGCCATTCTTCAGAAAATAGGCCAAATCCACGAAACCAGGACACATGACCGCAGACGTAGAGCTCGTCCTTTTTCTATTTATTTCGCAGCAAGAAGCCCCGTTGGCTGAAAATAGCTTATCTCTGGAAGTCCCCCTTTCCGTTTGTGGCTGCTGCTCCTGGCTGCTAGCCAAACTATTACCACCTCAAAGAGAAAGTTCATAGCTCCGGCGTATCAGCCCCACTGTACAGGACGTGTGGTTTGATGTTTTCACCGATTTCTCTCTGGGAGCTCGGAGGAGACAGGGATTGTATTTCTGTGCATGAGCCAGCGAGTGTTAACTCCTTTCCCGCGCCTCTGCTGGGATGGTTGTACTTGGGGTTGTACCCCAGCATTGCTTGTCAGCGTATACGCAGTGGATTGCATACACGTGCACGTATGTGCATGTATGACACAGCTCGGGTGGTAACACGGGCTGGACTCCGTGAGCCAGGGTCCCTCCAGACAGCCATTCCCACGACAAGGTGAGAGCTTACATTTCACACCGGGTCCACGTGAAGCAGCCACTCCATCCGAAAGCACTGCTGTAACCGCAGTGGGTCCTCTCGCCTCCCTGCATACCCCACAGCGCCCTAAATATGACTGGGAGACACATCACCATCCCGAAGCATGCAGACAAACACAAGTGAGGACACAGGAGAACGGATAAAGATAAGAAGGATGTCAAGGATGGTCACACAGAGGAAGGAAGTGATGGCAGAGCTACAAACCACAAATCTCACCATCTTTATCTTTCTCGCTATAACCAAACCATCACCAAACCCAAAGAGCATGGATGCATTCCAGAAAACACAGGTCTCCAGGGAGGACTGGCTTTTTGCTGATAAGAAGCAGGGAGGCTTATCTCCCGAAATCACAGCGACACCTCACCCTGGGCTGAGTTTATCAAATTAAACTCATTACTTTTGAAGACTCATTGAAAACAGGTCGCAGAAGAATGATGGGTCAAGGAGGCAATGCTCCCACCACCCACTGTGCAGCTCCTGGCTGAGCGCATCCTTACCAGCACATACCAAGCAGTGGTGGCCAGTTGGACAACACTGCCTGTGAGATCACCACCAGCACCAAAACATCCCAGAGTGTCACACTGAGGCAGAAAAACCACAGAGATCAGAAAGATGAGATGCACTGTTTTACTGCAAGGCCGACATATGGTTCTGCAGTTTATTGTACGTACTGTCACACCAAGGCTGCACTTGCTGGGTGTGGTTTCTGCCTATAACGTGGTTTACAACAGCAGGTTTCTATATAGTAGAAAGATAACATTGTCTTGCCTATGGGAGACCAATGCATCAGTGATCTGCCATCATCCAATCTCCATACTGTCTCACAACCAAATACAGTGTTTTGCATATAGGCATCTATTACTGGCAAAGAGAAATAACCAAGTCCTTTCCACAGGGAATTTTTAAAATGATCAGCCAACCAAAACAAAATTTCAGCTTTGAACACTTTGCTAAGGCATTCAGATATATACTTCAGATATTAAGACTTTTTTGCTTTTTTATCACAGATTAGACAAACACCAGTAACCTCAGGTGGTGTCTCTCCTCTCTTCTCAAAGACCTTTGGTACTGTTTATGGGAACAGGATATGACGAGAAGCCGGGGGTACCACGAGGAGAGGGCAGTGAGGCTCGGGAAGCCTTTGAAGAGCATAATTCCCAAGGGGTGCTCCTGGATGGGATAACTATTAGCTCACAGGGCTACAAGGAGGGACTCTATTGATTTGCTGGGAGGAGAAGAGATGGGAAGAGCTTGTGTTATTTCCTACTGTGGAATTTGCAAATATTTTACCCAAATATTTGTGCTTCTTCATGTGTTTGTGCACCCTGAAACTCATTTGGGTGTGTTGGGGTGGACAGGCTGCCAGACTTCCCAAGCAGCGGTCCCCTGACTAGGAGACACAGATTCTCCTGCAGGCTTGTGGCTACCATCAGCTAAGCCCTCTGCAAATGCACCAAGCCCCTATGCCCTCCATCACTCCCCACCCATGCTTCCAAACAACCCCTGACAGCAAAATTCACTGTCATGGACAAAAGGCAAGAGGAGATCCTGAAAAGAAACCCAGCACCGGATGCCCAGCCTGGAGAAGGGCTCAGTACCACAGCTCCTGCTAAAGGAAGAAGAGCTAGAAGAAAGGCTGGACGCTCAAGCAGAGGAGGGATGCAGCCACATCCCTTCTGCAAAGGCTCCCCGGCTTTGCTGGCGGGGTGCACCCGCAGGAGAGTGTGATCTCACCTTGCGCACCTGGGACTCCTCTGTCCCCATCCCTGCTCACACATTTGCTGTCCCCATTCATTTCCCAGCCACATTCCCCACCCAGATGCCAGGGTTAATAACATTTAGCCACCTAAGCTCCCTGTCATCATGAAATTTCATTTTAATTAAGGTTTGTTAAGGGTTTGGGATGCGCACGTGAGTGTGGAAATCTGCCTGGAAACCTGCCTGGGCTGGCGTGATGCAAAACATCAAGGAACAAAGTGATGTGGGTTTTAGAGAGCAGGCAGAGGTCAAATGCTGCGCCTGAATGGTGGGGTTGCAGGGGGGCCATTTTTACTGACTTTGAGCTCTGAACTGGAGCTTTGCCCCAGTGTTTGCAGCACACTGGGGAAATCAGAGCCAAAGCCCCATAAGCCTGATCTTCAGGAGGCCTCCAAAGGGATCTTCAGCCTCTCCTGTACCGAGCCTAATGAATCAGTCCTCTCTCTACTGAAATGTGCATCTTCATCAGAAAAAACACATGCACCCCAAAACAGGCACCTCTCTGGTATTAACAAAAGAGATGAAAAGTCAGTAACAAACAGGCAATTGTAGCACAGACTGTTAGAGACCTGAAAAACTGCTGGGACAGGTGAAATATCCAGGATGGCAATTAAATCTATCTCAACAAAACCTCATGGCACATAATAGCCCCCCAGGAGACCCACTATGGTACCCTAATAACTTGTTTATGCGACAAAACTGTTCAAGAAGAGATTTTGTGTGGGTGCGCATGCACATTCAGGTGAGGAATAAAAGATGGGAAATAGCAAAGTCTGTAAGATACTCGCGTGGGACAAGGCAGGAGCATCCGCGTGGAAAACATCACCAGCAACTTCACAGCCTTCCCCACTGTGAAACAAAATAAATAAATAAAGAGAGCTCCAGGAATTAGCTGTAAGGGTGACAGCGCTGAAGGAAAATGAAAGCAGAAGGGGGGGGGGGGGGGGGGGGGCAGAAAAAAAAATCTAGCCCAGCTTGCTTTTGTGTTCTCGCACAATGGGGCACGTCAGCTCTGGAGCCTCCGCAAGCCATCACCCACCATCTGGCACTGGGCTGGACCGCTAATGGGAGGCCCCGGTGCCCCAGCTGACTCTCAGAGCCACGGGGGAAATCAAGCTGACGAGCTCCCCACATTAAGCCGTCTAAATTAATGCAGATGCGTGGCCTGCTCACGAGAAATTTGGCTGGTGAACAGTGGCAAAGAGAGCGGCGTGAGCTGGCTGCAGCGTGCCACGAACCCCATGCCAGCCCGGAGTTACAGTCCAGCCATCGTATTAAGTGGGGCCGGGGCAGGCGCGAGCCACCCTTGTTCATTTGCAAGATGAATTGTTGGCGAGCGGATCTGGAAGCGCAATCCTTTTTACCAAGCACTCGCAGCTCAACTGCAAGATGCACAACGCCAGCCAGATGCAAATTCTGCAGCAGCAGGGACAGCCCAGATTAACACCGCCTGCCCGATACGTCGCTCTCAAAACCAGCCTCATTAACTAATGTTCCTGTAATGCCCTAATGGAGCAGACCAGCTAGGAAATCACTGTGCATGGGGTATACGCAGAGAAGGGGATGAAGATGTTGATATGAGTGCTCGGGGCCAGGTTCGACAGCAGTACCACTCCCCAGGAGCAACCCTGCTGACTTTGGCAGGGTGGACCCCAGAGGACTCGTTGCCCCAAAGGAACATTTACTGCCACGAATATCTGATTTCCCTAAGCACTATGGTACAGAATAAGGGTGCCAGAGCCTGCTGTCCTGGTGAAGCACTGGGTCGGCTGAGCACCTTGTCGAGGACACGATGTCCAGCTCCAGCCCCTTCTCTTGCACGCTGTTGCATGAGGAGCGAGAAGAGAACAAGCCACAGGGGAGTAAGGATGCTCAACACTCCCCAGGCATGGAAATGTGTATTGGAGAGCCCATCTCCAGCCTGTGGGGGACACAAGATCCCACCTCCTCCCCTGCTCCTAACATGGCAGTGGGCTTTGGGGCCAATGCAGGGACCTGTGCCTCTGAAAATTCCCGGGGTGCTACCCTGGGGATGTCTGGATATGCTGATCGGTATTTAATGCTGTTTCTATGGTGTAAGATGCAGGTCAGAGCTCTCTGAAGGGACTCGGCTCTGGCTGGAACATGCAAAAAGGTCTGCCCTCTCCATCTGGGCACAAACAGAAAAGTCAACCTTCAGGAAGGGATTTTGCTTCTCCCCTCCATCACCAGCTTCAGAGAACTGATGGGAACGCAGCTCCGCGGTGGCCCAGGCCAGGGACCAGAGGCAGCGAGGTTAATTCAGATGCAGGCAAAGAAGAGACTGGGATGATCAAAAGAGCATCGCACAAGCCTAGCACACCAGACGGCTCTCACTCCTGTGGTTTCACTACGGCATGTGCCATGCGGTGAGCAGTGCTTCCTGCCCGCAGCCGGTCCCCCCCACACTGCCTCGCACCCCAGCATGACAGAGGCAAACGATGCCCTCGCTGGCTTTTTGCATGCCTTTGCCATGGGTGTAAGCAGCAGCATGCTTATTGCCAGTGCCAAAAAATAGCCATATACGTCTCCAGGGTGAATTCAACCAGCAGAGACCTCCAGGGAATCGCTGTGACAAACCTTGGGCCAAACAAAACCCAAATCTTTAACAACTGAGGCACGTTGCAGCATCCCTAGGTACAGCTGCTGTTGCACAGTGCAGGGAACCTCTCGGGGTTGCAGCGATGCCTTGCAACAAGCAGGTATTTGGGGATCCATCATTGTCACTGACAGCTGAGCTCCTGCTTACAGCACCAAGGGTAAACGCAGACCCTTTCTAATGACTTTGGATTCATAACCTATTCCCACAGATGGAAAATTTTATTCCCAAATGCACAGAGACCCACACGGCAGCAGCTTGAGTGATTATGGTCTCTGCTCTGTGGAGCTGCTATCATTTGCAGGGAGGCAGAAACACCCCCATTTTACCTGAAGGGGAGGGTGGTAGCATATGGTAAGCGTAGGTTACACTCAGCCCCAGGAGCAATGCTGTAGCTCTTACACAGCTCACGCCGCCTCCAAATTGCATTTCATGTCCGTAACATCCCACCAGAAGAGAAGCAGAATTTTTGCTGGGGTAGGAGAATGGGAGAAAACCTCTCTACACAATTAATTTGCCTCCAAATTCAAGCTAGTTGAAATAATCTGTTGGTAAACACAAAGCACCATTGGGATAACAGCTGAGCAGAGGCTTATATTAAACAAGCATGTTCAGATGAAAATATCATTCATCTAAAAGGCATCACCATTCATCCATGCTCAATAAAACACAAAATGGTTACAGATAGAGCTGACGGAAAATGAGAGAGAAATGGAAGTAAAGGTAAAGCTGCCAGGCAGGAAACAGCACAAGAAGAGAAAAAAACCAACCAACCAAACAAAAAACACCACTGTGAAGAGGTTGATTTAGCATTCTGCTTTAGGAGAAATTTCAAAAACAGGTTTTAATATTGATAAAACTTCACTGCTGGTTGCCACACTGCCTGACAGAAGCACAGAAGGAGACTAATAGCCCTGGCGTACGACATGGTAAAACATTTTAAGCCCGGTAGCTTTACTTGGACTTGCTACTTTTAAGGACATTTTACGGTTCGCTGCTATCGCTCAGTGTCCTACCAACAACCCCTGAGCACGCACAAGCTCTCATCTACCCGCCAGGCAGGTAGTTTCCCCCAAGGCTGAGTTTTTCCAGCCTGCAGATTGTCACAGTTGAATATTAGCACTTGGCTGCATTGCTTCAAGAAACTGCAAGGGGCTGAGTGCAGGACTGCCCGGGCTGGTGGTTCTGGACTTCTCGCCTCACATCTGGCTCCTTTAGGGCTCTCCAGCACCCATCTCACTGTAACAGGACCCCTTCAAAGCCCCCCATCATGCAAACCCTCTGTCCGACCGGCTGGCTGCTGCTGACTCGGCATTAATGAGAGACACAGCGGCTTGGTTTCAAACACACTTCTGCTTTATAGATGATTTCCCAATCTAATAAAGAGGCAAAACATGATCTGTCTTTTCTCTTCTTATTTCCCAAGGAACAATAAGGCTGGAAACATCTTTCTCCTTCACTAATAAAACTTTTATAACCCACTTCCCCGACAGCCCCTGAGCAAGGGCCCTTTTCCCAATGAGAAGCCTGGGATAAGCAGGAAAAGGAGCGGCATGATCTGTATGCACAGCCCATCCTAGCTCAGGTGGTGGCATGAAACGCCGAAGTCACACTTGGATGCAGTCTGCAAAAATACTCCCCTTCACCGGCTGCCCCGGGATTGTTCTTGCCAGTCAATGCATGCAGAAGGCTTTATTGGACACAGCACAGCAAAAGTCCCACTGCCAAGATTTGAAAGCTATCTGGCCACTCCAGGAAAAAAAAAATAAAGGCAACTAAAAAAATAAAAGCAACTAAGTTTGTTGGCTGGTTTGAGTCCTATTTTGTCTGGTTTGTTTTTTTTTTTTTTGCAATGGTCTGGTACCAGCTTGTATTTCCTGGCAGCTGTCCTGCCATTTTCAGTTTGATTTTACATTAGGGGAAGAGTCAAAAACCAGGCAAATTTGGCCATGGGATGGACAAGTCTACCTGCACATCCCTCTGTACAACCACAGGTCTTGGCACAGCCTGCAGCTGCACTTCCACGCTGGTGCTGCTGCCAGGACAAACTGCTCTGGTTACTGGACAGACTGTGTGACAGCAGAAACAAAGCTCTTTTGACCCGTATCTCTGCATTTCCAGGATTGCCAAACTGGTGTAAGTGTAGGGGCAAAACTGCTGAGACTACAGAGCAGGCTTGTAGATAACTGGAGGCAGAAGATGACAGCAAGTTTTCCAAAAAGCATAGGGTCATGAGTGCAACAAAGAAACCCAACAGGTATCAGTATTTTCCACACGATATTTCCAGCTGGAAGGAGGAAGAATCAGCACAAAACAGGCTTTCTCCAAGCAATAATCTTTCTCAGTCTTCCCTGGGATGCTGCCCAACACAGAGTAATACTTTATAAATGATCCCTTCCCACGTGGGAGACAAGCCCAGCAGGATGAGCATGAAGAGGCTCAAACCCACTGACTCACATCACATTTCTGGTGCTGTGCTGAGAAAGGATGGGGTTGGCCACAGCAGATAATTACCACAAAGCCCTAATTAGGAGGATGAAGAGGAAGAACATGGAAGAGGAAAAAAATATCCAAAGCAATATGGCTTAACCACCCTGGAGGAGCCTTCCCTGACAGTCCGCTACTGCCTCCATCCACACATGGATATCTTTTAAGACTGTTTCTAAAACCAGAAAACCTCTCCTGGCCATAGCACAGGGTCAGGAGGGGGAAGAAAGGGGGAAGAAAGCTACTGAGGAGGAGGGCAGGAAACTTATTTTTTTAAGATCACCTAAGTCAAGCCAGGGAAAAGACTTCATGCCCCAGAAACCCAAGGCCAGGTTACTCATACATTCAATCATAAACTCCAGGAAGGAGAGGTCTTTCCTTTCTTTCTGCAAAATGCTTTTTTTTATGTCAGGAATGGTTTTAATTAGCATGCCCAAACTTGCGAGCAGCTCTGGGAGCTGAGAAGCCTGCCCTGTTAACGGTCTCAGAGAAAGCTGAGCACCCCAGCAGGATTCGTCCAGGGTCCCAGGGACAGCTCATCCCTCTGGCTCCAAATGGGAGAGCGGGCAGGAAAATAGAGAATAGGTAGGTGTTCATGTCATGAGAGACGGTCAGGTTTCCAAAGGCCCTCACCATTTCTTGGGACACCCATGCTCTGCAGCAAACTCCAGATATGGCTCTGAGCAACACCAGCCCTTTCCTCCCTGCTTCTGGAAGGTTTGCAGAAGTCAGCACAAAGACCCCTAACAGGCATTTCACCCAGTGCTCTAACTTCAGGCTAGAGCTTTCTGCATGTGCTTGAACATTGCTAAGAGCTCCAAAAGCAAATACCCGATTGCAGGTCCAACTGGGCATACCTCACCTGCCGAAAGGTCCAAGGCATTTGCAGGCTACGCATGTGACACCTGTGCATTTTACGCTTGGCCTGGACCACAAGTTTGCTCAGATCATGGCTTGGCACATGGCAAACAGCTGGGGAAAAGCTCCCTTTGGAGATATCATTACCCTTTCCCTATACTTCTTTAGCCCAACCGATGATAATAACTGCTCATTAAAGCAGAATCTTGTTTAGAAGAGCACACACCACCTCCCTCTACATTAAAATAGCAACCTGACCTCAATAAAGTATAAAACAATTAACTTACTAATTAGTCAACAAATAACTGTTTCACCCAAGTAGATACTAAGTTGTTAGGAAATCTATTAGCATTTCCACTGTAATTTCATGCTTTGCTGATGATGAATAAAACAAGGTTGAATGGGACCTATTCACTTCCAGCGCACAATGCGCAGTAGCTGTAAGATAGCTAGTGGGAAACTTCCTCAAAAGAGCCAAATACCAGGACCAGAACCACTGGCTGGATGGTGTCACTGACACCACTGCAGCACCGACACCCAGCAGGGATAGTGTGCATGGCCAAAAGGAAAAGCAAAGGCTGAGAAGCTGATAGGGAGGAAGCAACCTCTGCTTGCACTTCCCATCCAACGTGTAGAAGAATTTCATGCATGCAAGTGGATCAGGCCAAAAAACACCCAACATTTTGCTTAAATTGATTCTTTTAAATTCCCACAGTCAGCTCCACCATAGGCAATAGAAATCTTAGCAAAAAAAGCAATTTTTTTGACACATCTGCATGTGCCCTTGTGCTCTGGTCAACAAGCAAAGCCATCAAAAGCCACCAACCCATATGCCTCCCCTCTCCACTCCCTTCCAGAGAAACAAAGCACTCCTTGAGCACAAGCCAAAGATCAGCAGACTGCATGAAGACCCCTAATTTACAGCATGCTGCTACCAGCCCTCCCACTTAATGTGGGCAAGTGTTAATGTAAGTGTCTGTGCTGGTCCCAAGGATGAAGATTGGGGTCTCCCATGTGACATCCATGTACAAGATCCTCTTCCCATGTCAGGACGTGCTCCTTGGTTGCATTCTGAAGATGCAACAGGGGAGATTTGAGTGTCTTCCTGCTTAGCATCACCTTATGATTCCTGGAGAGCTTCTCGGAGACCTTGCAGCACAACGCACCCAGCCAGAAACAGGTTGACACATCCAACTGCCTGCAGAGTGCCTGATTACACTCACACCCATGAAACACAGCCCCTGCCTTCCTTTCATCCTAACGTACGCCGGCTTTGGAAAGAATTTGCATGTTAGAACAATTAGACATGAAACATTACATGCCTTATCTCAATGATATTACATAATTGGATTTGCGGTGTATACAGATAATGAAAGCCAGAGCTTCCAGCAGCCAGAAATATAAATCATACGCTGCATTTTCTGCAGTTAAAGTTAGGAATATTTTAAGAGGCCTCAGCAAATATGTTGTTTATATTAAGAAATCGAATCATGTTATTAGGCCCTCCATTTATCTAGTAAAATCTTTAAAAAGCTCATAAACTCGTTACTTTATTAGTTCAGACTTATTATATGTATTTGAAGCAATACTCAGAGGTATTGTTAAGCTACTGCAGGCAAGGGTTACAGGTCTTATGTATTTTCCCTTTGGTAGTACCAGATGTGTTGGAGGCGGTGGCTGTGCTGGGGGCTTGTTAGGAAGCTCACTGCTCAGAGCAAGCCCAAGCAAACTTTTGTGTGTTACTGTTCACCGGAGACCTCCAGCATATCCAATGCATGGGCAGCTTTGCTCTTTCCATGGATATCTCTTCACCTGCCTGCCTGCCCCTCCAACCCATCCTCCCCCAGGAGGAAAGGCCACCTGAGAGCTGTCTGTGCAAAGACAGCTGTAATCCTGCTCCAGAGGTAATGATGCCTGGACTTCTTGCACTAATTAACCCAAACGAGTTCCTGCTCTGCATCACCAGAGCACCCACGGAGAGTGTGCAGGACCCTAGTGCGACTTGCATTATCAGGGAATCGTTTACAGAGCTGATCTCGCAGCAATTCATCTCCATCATCCTCTTGGATCCAGAAGATTTATGCAAATAGCTTAATGTGTTAATTTACATATTTGATGAATATGCATTGTTGCGCCCATAGAAGTGACAGCAAACATCCTAATTACCACCACACAAGCCTGATCGGGCTGCAGGATGGAAGCAGCTTGTGAAGCAGAGCTGTGCCATGTTTTTGCTGGCTCTGGCTGGGTTACACCGAATGCTGCTCCATGCACTGCCTGGCTGCTCCCGGAGCTGCTGCCCCTCATCTCATCACCCAGCTCCTCCATCACCTCCCAACGTGCCCCATGCATCGGGGCACTCAGCTTTTGTAGGCTCAGGTCAAAGAGCATCTGATCCCAGAAGCCTCCCAGTATTGCCAACACATGTGCTTTGATCTCCTCGTAGCGGCTGGTGCTCCTCCCCAACCCCGCTTATGGGGATCTGCAGGAGGATCTTGGCTTGGATTGCAATAAACAAACCCGTCCACAATGACTGCAGAGAAAAGCCTTGACAGGGGACTCCAAAGCATCCTCAAGGCCCAGAGCGCAAATTCACAGAACCCCAAAACAAGGGAGATTTTCTTCTCCTTTGGCAATCTTGTAATTCTTAACCCACTCTCCTGATTTTTGGGGGTTGAATGTGGTTCAGGAAAGCTTAAGGCTATCCAAAGCAGGACATATGAACACAAGAGCATGGAGCCTTGCGACCAGCCTCCAACATAAGCACCCCCAGCAAGCCAAATTCACTCCAGGAGGCGTGCAGGACTCCGTTAAATCATTTTAGGCAGCACTGCTCCAAAGGGGCTACAGTTCTGAGAGCTGCTCTAACGCACAGGCAGTGCTTCACACCGTCATCCCGGCATCGCTAAAGATTGTGCCCCCAGCCTGCAACCTGCACACTGAATTTGGCAGGCTACAGGGGTAAAAGGCATTGGCGACGTGGCTTTCCCCACACTCCCTCCGCCATCCCTCTACTTTCCCTGGGCTCCTTCCTCCCAGAGCAGCTGTGCACCAGGTGAGCCGGCTGTGGGGAGTCTGGGCAAGGGGCACACAGCCCCCCGTGACCCCACAGCTCCTCTCCCCCCTCCCCAATGCCTGCCTGCCTTTGAAGCCCGGCTAATGACAAAATGACATCCTGCTCCCTCCACCTCCCCCTGCCCGCTAACGGGGGCCCCTCGCCTGACCTTAAGGTGTGACGGCTCCTCGGGTTCAAAGCAGAGAGAGGATGCTCGGAGCTGAGCCCCAGCCGGCTACGGTGTCGGTGTCGCTGCCTTCGGTGAGGGGGCTGGCGGGGGGCTGGGGGGGGGGGGGTGAAGGGGCCATGGCGAGGAGTTCCGCATCGCCCCACGCTCCGGCTCTCCCCTCCAACTGCTCCTCGCCGCCAGCCGAGAGGAAACTGCCCATTTTGCAGCCCCAGGGGCGACAACGCTAATGGACATTGCAAACCACCACCACATTTTTCCTTGCACTGTGACCCTGAAAGACTCAGGAGAAGGCTGCTTTCCTCTGGCTCCTTTTTGCCAGCTGAAATGTTAGCAGGTTCAATCACTACATTGAGAGTTTGTACCCGAAATCAAGCCCTCTCCAGGCGATCGGCCACCACAGTTCCCTGTGCCACCAGAGTCTAAATACTTTATAAGGCCTAATTACTGATGCAGATGGGGCACGGATCGCTCCTGGGCAGTGTTTCAAAGCAGGATCAGATGAGAGCTAGCTCTCTATTTGATATGTCATTAAATTAGGTTCCCCTTACCTGCTTCTCAGCTCCAACACTGATGAAGACAGATGAGACTATTTCTTAAAGTGTTTCCTATCTCCTCTTCAAAAAAAAACAAAACACCACAAAACTTGAACAGAGCCCTCCCAAGCTTTCCAAGCAGACAGGGAAAATATTTTTAATCTCTCCCTCTGCAGTTTAATATCGGCGATCAGTTACCATTGGCTCAGATTTATTTAACGGGATGTACAGCATGAACAAGCAACCATCTACTATTAGAAGCTGGGGATGCAAAAACTCCATCACTGGCGGCTGCAACCATCGTAAAGGCCATTAAGGGAGCTAGTCTGCCTAAATGCACATAATCAGCAAATTTATGGCCTGTTTCTTCTGTTCAGTGAGGAATTGGTAGAGGCAACAAAGATGTGTGATGCTGACAGCTTACAGGCAAGGCTGGTGTGGAAGCTCAGAAATACCGTCTGCCCAAACCTGCAACAGTTTGGTGGACAAATGTGCTACGCATCTCACGACAGCTCCATCACACACATACACAAAGCTGCCCGCTTCAATTTAATTGATTCCCCCAAGGGCTTTGGTATGGGTTTTATAGTGCATAACTAATACTGATAAGCAGGCGTGATAAGGTAGTGTTATTACCCAACTAATGGGTCACTTCATCCACAAATACTTTCTAATTTAATTGAAAACAGGAACACAAGCTGCAAGCAGTCAAAACCTCCGGTATCATCCGCACCAGCATTCCTGGCAGTTTTTTTGCTCTCCCCTTCCCACCTTCAGTAGCTGATGAACCACGGCAGATGTCACAAAACCATGTTTTGTGGCTACGGATTCACAGTTGAAGATCTCTGGATTCAATTCAGCCACGCAGCGAGGAAGTGCAGCTCCCGGGAACTTCAAAGAGAACTGCATCCATCACTTTCAGCAGGGCTGAATTGGCCTTTGCCTATACCTACCTCCCTAGGTCTGCCCTGGAAAGGAAATTCCTGGAATAACTTTCATGTGCTTAACCCTTCAGAAATGGTAGGCATTAATAAAGTCCCTCCTCAGCATCCGCTTGCCTGGCAGAGGTTGGAGGCCATCCGCGCCTGATCGGCAGAGATGTTTGCTAGTCATTAGCAGAAAAACACACCTCCGCATTTCCATTCTGCTGGAAAAGAGTGTATTTCCAGTCTCTCCTGAGGACATTCCTGAAGAGCACAGCTACCATTACGCAAATTGCTTTAACGAGAGCCTGGCCGCCTCTAATAACAGCTACGGGACCAGACAGAAATATCAGATGAACTTCTCAGTTACTGGGGTACTGGAGAAAAATGCAATAACTTCTAATTCACAGAGAATAAAGTATTTTCTCCATTTTCAGTTGGTCTAGCACTAGCCATCCTCCTCATGGGGAATTTTTGCCCATTCTTACTGATCCTGTGCTCAGTACCATGGGGTGCTACGGCATTGCAATGCTCTAGCTTGGCTCACATTTGGAAATCAGACCAACGCTTATGGTTGGAACTGAGAATTATTGAAGTATTAGTGATTAGATCTCCCCCTTGTGCCTGCAAACTCTGCAAGAGGCTACAAGCCCAAGTTCTGCCACTGTTTAACATCAGAAGATATCTTTAACTGGGAGAGACAGACCGTAGAGCAAAACTGAGCCCAGGCCAGTGGCAGAGGGCAAGGGCTTGACGTGGTCTGAGTACCAGAGCATTGCTTGTGCCGTGGGTGGGCACATAAGCAGGCTCACGCTGTGAGTGCACACCTCATCCGTCAGAAAACACTGGGTTTTGCAAAACTTTGAAAATAAAATGCTTCTCAGCCCGTCTGTGAGTGCATTTCCCTTCATTAGCACCAAGATCAACAATTTCGCAGGAGGCAGCTAGGGGATAGCAAGACCAATCCAAACAGTTTTACTTAAATTCCATCTAAATGAAGCCAGTTTTCTGGGCTTTTAGCAACGGAGGGATAATGTATGCCTATTAAAGAGCATGTCAAAGCCCCAGTCACACAGTCTGGGCATTCAGTTAAAGCGAAGGTCACAGATCTGTGCCCTGGGGCCAGGGGGGAAAGGCTCAGAGGAAGAGGAGTGGCCATCTGGTCCCCCACTTATGCAGAGGTCACTGCTTTCTGTCACCCCCCCTCCGTGGCCTCTGACTTCTAGGACTCAAAGGGAAAAAAAAAAAAGAAAAAAAAAAAAAGCCAGGCAGGATGAAAGTGGGGCCCTGATGGGCTGAGACAACTTGCTAAAAGAGCTCTAACTAAAACCAGCCACATGCTCTGCACGGTTAAAGGGACAGTTCTCCCCTTCTATCCTTCCCAGCACCCGCTGCAATGCTGACTCCTGTGTGGGCGTGTTTTTCCACGCGTGGAAAATAGCTGCGATGAAATACCGAGCATGGTAAAAGCCTACCAAGCCATCAGCACTCCAGCAGCTGTAACGGGAAAGCTGGGAGCCTGGTGTAATACACATGAATACGGCAGCAGGATGATCAGGCTGGAAAGCAAGGGTAAAAACAGAAGTACAGCCTGTTTGCAAAGCTCTCTGAAGTGCCAGATACTTGCACATGCCTGAAAATAAGATTGATGCTATTCATGCCCGGCGTGCTTGTTTCCTGCTTGGCAATGGCATGTGCACTGAATCGAATCTGCTAATTGTTCCGTCCGCACCACGATTTGCAAACTAGATCACTTAGGAGCCAAGAGAAAATAAATGAGGTGTTTATTAGAAGGAAGGCTGGTTTCATATTCTTCATAAAAGCAAAACAGCTCTGATTCTCAGTGCCTTCTCCGAACTGCCTTTCTGGTTGAGATGTGACTTAGAGCTGCTAGGGCTTTTATTCCTCCAGAGATACTCATTCAGCATTCAAAACAGAAAAGCATTATAGTAACTCTGCCATTTATTTTCAAAGTAAACAGGTTTCTTGTTCATTAATTACATGGGTCTTCAGATAACACACACAATTTCCCATTACCTGGAGTCTGTGCAGTTTGTTCCCTGCATGCCAGAACACTGTAGACTTTTTATCAAGCAGTTCTGCTTCATTTTAATCTGTGATTTATCTAAGGGCCTAGCATCGGTGCCTGAAGGGTATTGTTTAAGTAACAATACTGATGTACACATTCCCACATCAAATGTCAAGGGAGAAGAAGGCTGCTCCAGAGGATGCATGGACTCAAAGGAAATCATTAAAAGCCACTGGCTTGCAGAAACTAAACCGTATTCGAAAAGAAAAACTAACAACAGACAGGAAGCTACTGGCAACCAGGCATGGCTTAGGAAAGCAGCTCTGGGGGGAATAGCTCGGTTTCCCCTTACAAACTCTCACCATGGCGCAGATTTCTTTTTTAGGCAGTGACAGACACAAATTGAAATTCCAGTTCATACACACAGCCCCAGTGTGTGGATCGGTGTCGTTTGGATTTAATTCTCATTTTTGCCCAAAATGCAGCAGCGTCACACCTGCGGCTATCCCTTTGAGGCAACAGCAAACCTGCCACCACCCATGGATGGAGACGGGATTTCACCAGCCTTCCTCACCCCCCGCCAGCTTTGAAGCCACTGGAAATTAGTGTAGCCCCATCAAAAGCAACAACTCCAATTAAAAGCTGTTGAGAACCTTTCCCACTTTATATCCCAAATGTGTTCCCGCTAAAAGCACACCCTCGAGCAAGCACAAATCAACCTTGGGAACGCCAGAGTTCTGTGACAATAGGAAAAAGAGATGCTTCATATTTGCTGACTCTTCCCATATTCGCTCAAGAAAGAAGTATTTATTCCTAGGATGTGATCTGCACTGCAATTGACTTACAAGCTACTTTTAAATTAAGGGAAGGGCACAGTGCTATGTAAAAGGCTAATCAGCACAACGCAGGGAGAAAGCAAGCCATTAGTTTTGTCAGAATAATTTTTAAAAGAGCTAATAAAGCAAGACACCATTATCTCATCCCTGCTCCTCAAAAAAGGTCAACAGATGCTACTAACATGCCAAGGATGGAGGCAGCTTTCAAAGATGTTGTGTAAAGAGTCTTCAATCCAGCAGAGCAGTAAAGCACCTACTCAATTTACAGCTGAGAGTAATGCCACCAAGTGTTGACTTTGTGGCTCAGATCCTAGAAAAAATAACTTTCCTGGAGACTCCAAGGAGACAGGTACTACAGCCCTCTGGAAAGCCAAGCTGTGCATGTTCCTCCAAGGAGGTTGGATTGGAGCCTATGAAGGATAGCAGAGAAAAGAGCTGCTGGTTTTATTTTTTCAGTAACAGATCATGTTAATGAAGTCTTGACGCTATGGAGGTCCTCTGCAAACATGGGGAAGCAATGCCAGGGAGGGAGACCCTGGCACACCGTGGCCCCAGGGTGCTGGCAGGAACCCACACAGAAGCCACTCTCCCCAGTCACATCTTCTCATGAGTTTCCAGCCCTGGAGGTAGCTGTGTTCTCTGAGGGAACAGGGCATTTTAAGGAAGAATTTGAGGCAGGACTATGAGCCCCAGCAGCATCAGCTCTTTTCCTGCAGGAAGCCGAACAGTTTTGCAGATCTTCAGGAGCACGGGGTACAAAGCTGTTATTGCCAAGCTCTGGAGCTCTTCCCAAGATGAAGCAGGTGCTGTTTCCTTAGGAAACCAATACAGAGCAGAGGGAGAATGGGAGGATGCCCTCCTAGTTTGACATCAAGCTAGGCACCACCAAACTTCACTAGAAGGCAGCACCATAGCTGCTTTCATTTCACTGTTGTTTTACTGTGTTTTGTTCAAAATCAGACTGCATTTTACCTTTTCAACCATCAGCAGAGCAGCTCCAGAACTCCATGTTCCTGGCTCGCTAATATGATGGTGCCTCCAGCAATTAGGAGTTATCTCACAAGAGTGAATTAATATAGCTGGCACTGCCTGATCTGAGCCCAGTTCGGGAAACATCCCACATAAGAACAGCAAAGTAACAGGCTCAGGCTAGCCTTAAAGGGTCTTCAGACCACACCTTGATGCTGTCCTGAATAGGGATGCTTTCCATAAACAATCATCACAGGAAAAAATCTCACCTTGCACCACTACCACCATTTTACTGTGGGCTATGGGACTCTCCCAGCTGAAGGACTGACAGCTCAAACCACTTGCATGACTCCCAGCTACTTCTTTTCCTTCTTCCCCAAGGCTGAGGCCATTTCTGTGCTTTAGCCACCTCCAAAGTGTTGTCGTGAGCCTGCACTTGCAGCCCACATGAAGTCCACCAGCTCTCCATGACCATAGCAACCTGCCAGGAACCAACCTGTGCTTCAAGGTCCCAGGAACACACATCGCTTATTCTAGCACTATTGGATTCTTGGTGATACCATGTCCAGAAAGCAATAGCATCACCAGAAATGCCACTTATCACTCAACAATCGATAGACATAGATGTATGTAGAGCGGTTGCGCTGTGAATTCAAAGAGCAGCTCCAAGATAAGCTGGAAATGCAGCAGATCTCATAGACCTCCTCTCAAAATAATACAAAATACCAATGTCTTTAGGGAAAAAACGTTTCCAGTGTACTTCAATAAGGAAGGGATAGAAGAATTAGATGCTAATTCATCTGCAAATATAATTAAAATCTGCAACACTAAGACTTCACTGTTAATTTAGTTGCACGTCCATGTCATATGTGCAACAAATCAGAAACAGGCCTGTTAATTTACAACTTTATGTATAATATATTCAGAACGTCGCATAAAATGGCAGGAATACAGGCAGTTCCATCTAAAACCCTGCAGTTGGTAAATTAAATCTATCCGCTGCAAAGTAAATTGAAATACATACTGAACTTATTACTGTGTCTAGTTTAATATCTACAAATGGGTTGGATTTCTCCAGGTGAATATTAGCCATATGCAGCGAAAGAAATTTGGCTGTTTCCATCTCTCTGCTCACAATATTGCTCTCATCCAGGAGGAGCTACTTAGCCCCAACTGGCACTGGAAGTTTGGGGTGGATGGTGGGGGTGGAGTTGCCAGCACACAAAAGTTACAAAATTTGACTGTCCTCCAAATATTAATAGGAATAAATATTGTATTTTCAAAACACGACAGGGTCTTGTAGTGTGCCTGCAAGATGTCAGACACACAACTGGAAAAATCAAGGTGTTTTGGTCCTTCACAGAAGCATTTAGATGTCTTCATACCCAGGGGACCATCAAACATGCACTCAGGAAGGTCAGGGATGTCCCACAGGCTATTATAGCCGAGGCCTTAGGACACAATTCAGGGCTGAACAGAAATTTGAGGGGGAAGAAAATACTCATGTAAAATGTTTTTTGCACCCAAGACAGTCTACAGGATCCCTTTGCTCCCAAGCCAGCAGACCCAAAGATGGTTGGACCGATCATCACTTTCTAACCAAGACACCCAGCCTGAGCTGTGCAATGATTTCCTAACTTTCTTTAAAGAATCTGGGCCAGCACGTGAGACCGCGCTTGAATTTAATTTTCAGAAAAAAATCCACCCCCTCTTTTCACCCCCACCACACTGCTCCTGCCTAACGGGCTTTATTTAAACAGGACTCACCAAGAGCTCTCCCCCCACCCCCCTTAATACTTTCAATCCATAATGCCTGAAAGGCTCTTTCCCTGGACCTTGCACGGTTTATAGGGTTAATTGAATGCACACTGATCTACTAAGTGTCCATAAGAAGAAGCACCATTCTTTAAGATGTCATTTCTCCCCCCAGCCCCCTCCCTGGCCCCCAGGACAATGCTGTGGGGCTGTGCCCGGCCAGGCTTGGCCCCAGCAAGGTATTGTTCCTCGGCTGGGGGGGCCTTTGGAAAACAAAGCAAAACAAAAGAATCCCTGACATGCCTAAAAAAGGAGACTTCATGCCAGAGCTAACCTTTGAAGATTTATTCCCCGTTGCCCTTGTGACCCAATTCAACCTCCATTACTCAGGAATTCCCCAGACAAGCCCCGAAAGGCAGGGATGGAATTTCGGACTTTCTAACTCATTTGTTTGTGCAGGACAGGGTGGTCTGGCAACCCTGGCCAGACAGGGGACTCGTGTGCTGGGAGAGGCTTTATATAAATATACAGCTGTATTTATAGGTACTTTAGGTATTATATGTAATTATCATGACGATTCCCTCTCCCTCCACTTAAAATTGCAAATCCCCACCTTGCACAATGCGACTGGATTGTAATAGGCTTTTGTGCGGTTGCTTCCCTCAAGCCTTAGAATTCACTGCTTACTTTTGGGGCTGGAAACTGGAGGGGGGGGGGGGGGAAGAGAGAGGCTCATCTACATTATAAAACTGAAGCATGTTTCTCTTGAGACTATCTCTAGTGAGGTGAGAACTTGGGAAATGCTCATTTAGGACATCTGCTCCAAACCACCTCTTGCAACAAAGCCTTGGGAGGGCTGTGGGGTGAGCGGCATCCACGAGGTGCCGGGCTGGGCAGCCCTTAATGCAGGGCCACGGGAGATGCCCAGAGAGATGCATCTATGCCTGGCAAAAAGTCAGAGAAACCCTAAAGGAAAGATGCAAGGGCCATAAAGTCAAGACAGACCCACTCCCAGGAGCATTATCTCTGCATCACTCTTCTGTCTGCAGATGGCTTTCCCAACAACACCGGGGCGGGGGGTGGAATCCAGTTTAACACTAAAAACTTGGAGGAAATAGCTTGGGAAGGAGTCATAAAAGTGTCACATACTCCTAGTCTCATTAGTCCAGCAAGGGACATGTCCCCCGCACTGTGCTGAATGCAAGCCAAGCCAGAGAGCACGATTATCCCAGGTCCAATTCAAGCCTCCGAATTCCATCTCTCACAGAGCCCTGCTGAACACGGGCTCTCTCTGGGGACAAATGCTGCAGCCCCATGGGGTGCTCACAGCCCACAGGAGTGAGGTTGTTGCAGCCACTGAGGTCCGGGGCAGGAGCTGCACCCTTTTTGGAGGGTCCACTTTCTCTCCCTGCACAGTAATGTGCATGAGCTTTTTGGCCCATGTTTTGCTCAGGGCTCACTAATCAGCCATGGCTATCCTTGGACCCTTCCTCCAGGACAGCAAGGGGGATTTTGCATGCCTCAGGTGCTGGGAACAATGAGATCTCACACTCTGGAGGAAGGGGGAAAAAATTCTCTCCCCATGGGTAGCGATAGGTGACAAAACCTGGCTGGACGGAAAATAACCACCGGGGTCTCTAGCTGCCCACTGGCCATGTTCTGCAAAAATAGCTATAAGCTGTCTGCAGAATTCCTCAGCTTGGGAAGAGCTCAGGCCAACGTATCTCTGCCTCAAGCCAACACCTCCCAAGGTGGAGGGGGACCTCCCCAGGGGATGGTCCTTACTCCAGCCCCACCGCATTGTGCTTGATGGAGAAAAAGTAACACCATTAGAGCTGCTGAACACCTTGGAAATCAAGAATCCAACAGAGGTTTATCTGCAGGAGACCTCAGAGATGTTTGTCTTGATGAGACAAGGTGCTCCACACTCCCACAGCACGAAATACTCACACCGTGGCTTCCCTCTTCCAAAAGCCGTGATCCTGCCTACCTACCTGGGCAGCAAGGCAGGAGCAGAGACCACTTGCAGGCCATCAAGCATGATATGAAAATATTCTGGGCCAAATGGGGTTTATAGCCTTGCACAGATGTGCTTCTTCGGAGAGCAGGTAGCTCTTGCCTGCTTGCAGCACCATCTGACCTCACCAGCCGGCAAAATCCCTGCTCTTCACTTACAGTGCCAGAAAGATTTCACCAGCTCTTGACACTCAGAAACACAGAGCGTTTAATCACTGAAGTTTGTTAAGTGCAATAATTAATGATCTTACCGCCATTTGTGTGTTAAAAAGCATCGAATTAGAATGGGACCTTTTGATGTTGGCTTTGAACAAACACGAATGACTCCAGCAGAGCAGGTCTGAATTCCTCTCTGGGCAGGGCATGCAGCCCCAACAAGAGACTGAAGACTTTTATGCTCCACACCAACTCTGCAACAGAGCTCTGGACTGTTTCAGCATCATCCCACCCCTCCTATTCCTTCGTGTCCCCTCTGAAAAATGACAGTGATAGCGTTCAACTGCTTCGCCGGCCCTGCAAGAATTCCCTGGCTAATCTTGGCATAGTCCTTTGTAGATAGAGGGCTGTTCTCAGCTGGAGCTGTGCTGATATAGGCCAGCTGGAGGTCTGTCCCATTAAGGGGTAGGTGTTGCTGGGGTCTGTGTTCAATACCTAGGAAACAGACTTGAGAAATGAGGTTATGCACACAGCATGGTGCTGCACGTGAACTAGTAAAAAGAGCTTTCCTTCTGCCTAGTTGATGTAGCCCTGAGTGACTGGCTGATTACTCCATCTATATACAGTAAGGCTACAATGTAAATATGTCAGCATCCTGTCAAACAAACCTCAGAAGTAGTAACTACAAGGTGAGAGTCTGGAATGTAAAAACAATCCCATTTTTTGCTGGTATCTGCTAAATACGTTGGCTAAATGTCTGAACTGTTATAGGAAAGAGCTTCAAAGTGACTATTGCTTAGCACAGCACACATCTGAGATGTATGCAACACAGCCCCATGCACCATGCTAGCCAGGGAAAAGTTGTCTCCAAAATTCACTATATCATTATCAAAATCATTTACCAAGTCTCAGCAGACATACTAGAAAGTCTCCTGGATTTCTACTAAAACCTCTCTCCCTAGGAAAGACTTCAGAGAACATCAGCATTAAATCCCAGTTAGCCACACCACCCAAGCTAAAAAGCCCTGTGGACCCAAAATGTAGAGATGTCTCCCAAACAAACACAGGGCAGGCTGAAACACCCTCACTAAGCAAAACTCCATTAAACTCCTGACCCTTCTCATTAAGATAAATGAGGTCTGACTGTCACTTTACCTTGCCACCCTTTCACTTAAAACTGAGAAGGAAGCAGATGCTTAATTAGCATCCATCATGGGTGTTCACAGGTCTCGGTGTAAGGAGCAAGCAATCTGCTACTTCTTAGAAATCCTGGGTGACATCCTCCATCCACCTGCAGCGACGCATGCTGCTGAAATCCCTGGAGGGACAGAGGGACAAAACTCCAGGTGTGAAACTACGGCTTTGCTAGGAGCCCATCTCTCACCTCCACATCTCAAGGCAGCCAGATGCCCAAGTCAAATGCCTACAGCTACAAGGTCTGTGTGATCTCTGTATCTGTGGATAAGCTTAAAGATTTTCTAGCTCTTAGCCAAGATAACTCATCCACTCCAGTTAAGGACCCAGGAATGGAGAATTGTACAGTCCCCATATGCTAATAGACATGCATAAACTCCCATTAGCTGGGGAGAGGCTGGGTGGTGAATGAGCTAAATTGGCTGCCTTACAGAGCACTTTCTTTGTTATTGCTTGAGACTTTCCTGCCATGGACTGCAAAACTTCCAAATCAGGGAGCACTGAAAGGTTTCAGGAGGAAAAAAAGAACAGAAAAAAACCCACCCAAAAGCCCAAACTGAAAATACCTAAAAAACCCAGATCTGTTTTCAAAATTTTTTAAATACCCAGGGTTTAAGTCCCTCATTTGAGGGCCAGCACCTACAAGGTGACTCTGACATAGCCTATAGGACCCAAACAATAAATGATGTGTATACATACAACTAGTGGAAAGCTCCAGTCTCTTTTCAACCCCACAAGGACAAGCTGGATTTAACACAACCATGAGCTCCCCATGTCCTTCTCCCTGTAGGAGAGAGAGATTCTCAGCTAGGAGGCAATCACAGGGAAGCAGTTTGCACGTATGCTAACTTGGTCCAAGGACACAACTACATGAAAAGCCAGTCTCCTATAAGCTCTGTTCGCACCCCTTGTGCTTTCCTAACATTTTGCAGCACCCAGGGAAATCACAGAATCATTTAGGTTGGAAAAGACCTTTAAGTCCAACTGTAAGCCTAACACTGCCAAGACCACCAGTAAACCATGTCCCTAAGCACCACATCTAAATGTCTTTTAAATACCTTCAGGGATGGTGACTCAACCACTTCCCTAGCAGCCTGTTCCAATGCTTGACAACCCTTTCAGGGAAGAAATTTTTCCTAATATCATTTAAACCCTCCTTAGTAAATGGTCCTTTTGGGAACTGGTGCCGAGCCCAGTCCGTTTGCCCACTCGGACCCACATTTGTGTGGGTCAGCAGGAATCACATCCTGCTCTGCTATGCCAGACATTGGGATTACGGTCTGGCCTCCAGCGAGCTTCATTTTCCTGCGCTTTTGTCATATGTTGCCATGGTCCACCTTGTCCCCATAGACTCTTTGGTCAAGTTGCTTTACCTGAAATACTGTAGCCGTCAGGAGCTATCCAGCTTCTCCAAGGAAGATAGGAAGAGACAAAAGTATCTCTTCAAGAAAGCCAGGAGGAAAGGGACCCTGGAAGGAAGGCACCAGAGCAGCGCTGCAATCAGACCCCAGAAGGACAAGAAGGTCGTGTTGGCCGTGATCTCATGCCACCTTCTACTGAGCCACAGGTGTATTGCTCCTGCAACAGGAATGCAAACCAGAGCTTCCATCTTCTGGCACTACTCACCCAAATCTCAGGGAGCAATTACTACACGGAGCACTAATAAGGAATAAGAAATCCCCAAGGTGCTGAGACTGTCTAAATAAATCATGCTTCGAAGTGTGATTCAGCCATTCTTGTTCTCACCTGACAAGACACTCAGCGACTTTTCTCCACTGAAAATACAGCAAGTTTTCAAGTGAGAAAGAGCAATAGATTAGACCCCTTAGGAAAAAGATAAAATGGACTATTGGCTGTTTAAGAGTCCTTGATTTGAGGAGGATGGGATTGTGGTTCAATTTTATCAGCTGCTCAATAGGTACATTTAATGAACTACATTGCTGGCGGTCTCTTGACTCAGATGGGAATTAGCATCAAACCGGAGAAAACAAAGCAATTTGATGGAAAAACACATGACTGGAGCAAAGTGGGACAGACACGACTTCGACCTCCACAATATCACGGAAATTTGCAGCTGAACCCATAAAAAAGTCCACAAATATCCTGGATTAAAAAATAAAATCCCCAAAAGTTACCTTTAAGCAATCCTCCATTTATTTCCCATTAAAAACTCCTGGTTGTGTAAATTGGATTCAAATGAACGTATTTACATTTGCAGTAGGAACCTGAAGTCAAGCTGTCAAAATGTCACTCTGTCACTCATGTTTTCATTGCACTCCATCACAACACTGAGACATTCCCCCCCCCTTCCTCAGCAGCCTCTTTGGACACAAGCGAATGAGTGGCAGGAAGGAAGGACGGCTGCTGGGAGGGTGTCTCGTAAGGATGCTGTAGTGGAAAAGTGTTATTTGCCTGTGAATTCTGGCACGCCAGGCTCTTATTGTCATTGGCTTTCAGCCAAGCACTGCCAGGACACAAAAAGTCAATTTATGTCAGGATTTTCATTGACTCACTACCCCTCGTTCCTCACATTTTTGGGGCAGCTTATTATGAAAGCCGGCACTGGCCATATGTGGAGTTTTCACATAAGTGTTCATCCTAATTAAGAGCATGCCAGGATGGAGAGTAAATTACAGCAGGCCAGTGTCGTGTTCACTGTGAAAAATAGTGTGTTATTAATCTGGGACAATCTATTGTGTGTCAAGGATTACATGACTCCTCATTTTCCTTAAAAAAAAAAGCCCACAGGGAAAAAAACAGTCTTTAAAACCAAACAGTTTAAAGCCATAAAATCCCGCTCTTCTAAGTGAAGTTTCTGAAGGCAGTAAAAATCTCCAGAATTAAGTAAGTAAGGCCAAGTAAGACCAAGATGTACCACTTGAGGCTAAACATTCAAGGGAAAGCATCAGTAACTTACTACTTTTTGTTTCGTAATAGGATGCTAATGGTGCAGCGAAGATGAGGACTACATTTACATCAGTCCCTACACAAGGACAGGGCAACGATAAAGGACCTAACCCCATCTCTTCTGTTTTGTCCCCAGAAGAGCTCTTTCTAGGCTCTCTCCTCAGGCCTTTTGGGTAGCAGCTCCCAAACATTTTAGGACCAACTTCGGAAAACAAGCTGGAGCTGCACACGGGATGATGAGAGGACAGCAGCATTTTAGAGAGGACACCCATGCAACCCAAGGGCAGAAATTCATCTCCTTTTTGGCTACTACCTGATAGCTATTCTTGCAGGATCAAGCAACAAAATAACTACAAACTGATACCACTCCTAAACAGAAGTCAGTGCTAACAAAGCTAGAAAAAAAGAGAGATTTGCAGCTCTGAGCACCAACGACAAAGTATATGAGCTGCCGATGGAAGGAAGAAACATCCAGCAGTCAGGCTGTGCATGCACCCAATGGCATGGACAAGGTCCAGGTCAGCACACAGAGGCAAGAGCTAAAATGGGCAAGCCCACAGCTTTTGCTCGGCCAGGTTTGCACCCTGGGGATCAGCAGACCAGTCTCTGGAAACAGGGACTATGTCTTGCTTATTCTGAATAATGTTACCTCTGGGAGGACAGCCGTTGAAATAAGGCACATTAATAGAAAAGCAAAGCAAACGATGGCAAAGCTGGCAAGTAATGCCACTTCCAGTAAGACCCAGGAGATGGACTAACCTCTACAGACCATCCAGCCACATGCAGGGTTTAATCTGTAATGAGTGAGTGCCGTGACAATGGGAGATCTCAGTTGCCTGTCATACACGGCTGTAGTGCTGGCCTTAATTCTTCCACCCAGGTCTGGAAACCTCCCTGGTTTTGCAAACAGGCCCCTGTCTCTGGCAGGGAAGAAGACTGCAGTCAAACAGCACTGAGAAGCACTTATAAACATTGCCCAGCGGAAAATGAGGAATAACCCTGTGTCTGACCAACAGCATGAGAATTGTATCAATAACCCAAAGGATGTGCCAGTCCTCCTGGCTACACTGCTGCCTCTCAGGACCCTAGTTTTACTAGCTTCCAGGAAAAACACCACCTAAGCCAGAATTGCTAGGATGGGGTAAGGTCTTCCAGCTCCTGCCTAGTTGCTTACTGTGCCAGAGCAGTCTGCTAGCTTTTCTGGCCCCTATGCCATGAAGAAAAGCTGGAAAACATGATGCCTACAGTATCTAAAAGCAGGAGACAACCCAAGATATCTCTTTAAAATTATCTCTAAGCCCAGGTTCTGATTTTTAAAGTTAGCTGCTCCCAATCCAGAGATGGAAGCACATGCCATGTATCAGAATATCCCATGTTTTACTAATCAGTATTAAAAAAATAAAAAATACTTATTCCCAATACCCATGTCTTGCCCTTTTCTGTGAACCATCTGGTTTGGACCCTGTCAGTGTCGGGAGACTGCATTAACCAGAGCTGATGTACTAACCCATCAATTCTGCACTCCTCTGAGATGTTGCCTTCAAGCTCATTATCCAAAGTCTAAATTGCAAAGAATTAGATACTTTCACTCTGCATACCAGCAGGAAAAAAAAAAAAAAAATCAAATAAAATTCACAAGCCCACAATCTAATTAGGAAAAAACCTTCCAGTCCTGAAGCGTTTGTCAGTTTTTCATCTTGCAAAATGCATACTAATACCCTCTTCCCCTGCACACTGCGTGGGACTGCCATTACGCTGCTTCCATAACATGCCAGAAGTGATCAGCATTAGGCCTTCCTAATGTGTCTCAGAAACAATAGCAATTACAGAGTCGTCCATTCATATCTAAAGGCTTACCAGACTACAACTTCCCTCAGGAGGCTAAAGACATTTCATCGAAGCAATTATATTTATGTAGCATTAAAGTACTTTCTTTTAAGCCACGGCAGTTACCTTTTTGCATTAGAAGCACAGCAGTAACAAGGAGCCCTCTCACCTGATCCAAACTCCTCCAAGCATATTTTTTGCCTGTTTAAAGATTGCTAACACGCACACCTTGGGGTTTTTGCTGCCTTATTTTTAATGTTATTACCCAAGAGATCTGACATGCAGATTGGAGCCTATTTACATGACAAGGGACCAGAATGGAAGAAGCTCATCCGTTTATTCAGCTCTCATCATGTCATCAAGGACCTTGTGATGTCTGGCAATGCCGTGAAGCCCCAACTTTCAGCGTTTCGCAGTTCTGTCAACCTTAGCTCTCATTATGTTAAAAGCGAGATGTTTTCAAGCTTTTTTTTCTCCACAAATCACAAACGCTAGAAACATGACTTAAGTGTATCATAACAGCTAAAAGTCAACAGATGACCTAAAGGAACTAATAATTTGTTACTTTTTAATATCAAGAATTCAGAACAAGTGTTATGATTTTGGGAGAGGGAAGATAGCTCGACTCAGGTTTTGAATGCTGGAAGCTGTCAATAGAGTACATTATTTATTTTCCATGTTTTTTCCCCTTTTCCTACAGGAAGCCAAGCAGCTCTCTAGAAATACTCCACCTATGAATTTCATAGCATGCACTGAAAAAATCAAAATGCAAAGCCTTGGCGTGATGTCTCAAATCTCTGCCATTCAACAGCTGATCATATTTTCCCTTTGAGCTGCACCAGCTGCACCCCACCGGCATGCCTGGCTTGCACAGGGCTGCTGGGCAAGTTCGGCACCCAAGATCCCAGCTTGAAAAGACATTTCTTTCAAAGCAAAGGCTGCACCTAGCTCTGAGATGCAGAGGGTATTTTTTTAGTGCTTGAAGCACTAATAAGAGGAACAAATTCCTCGTGTTTGACCAACATTTCCTTGGATCTGGGCTGTCCATCTTGCTTCCCGAGCTATTCACATTGGAGAGCAAGAGCTATCATGACTCTGCACACCGGTGCTGCTCAGCTCAGGATCCCAAAAGGATCACCCAGTGCCTCATCTGTCCTTTTTGGGTAGGAAACTAGCAGCCTGAATTTTGCAGCTGACAGACCATCTTGCAGGCATGAAACCTAACCCCATCCCTCCTGCCTCGCTGGGTCCTTCTGGGGATGCCGCTGGCTGGACCGGCTCCTGGCCGCCTTGCCACACTGTGGCCAGCCGTTGTACTGGCCTAAGGATGAACTTGTTGCCATGGCAGGAGTCAAAGCATGCGTTGCGCTGCTGGCATGGCGGCGAGCGGCAGCACGAAGCGCCGGCTGCTCCTCCACAACGGTTTTTTGTTGTTCCTTTCTCACCAAGGCAGCCCCGCCACAATGCGCCCATCCTCTTGCCACACTGGAGCAGCCTGGCAAAATCCAGCTGACCGGAAAGCACAAGTAGCACCGTGGTTGAGGGCCCAACATTGCATTTCTCTGCTGCAAACTCTGCCTCTTTCCTGCCTGCTGCAGGCCACAGCATGGGAAAGCAGACCCCACAGCACAAGGGGAGCCTCCCACTGCAAAGGCAGGATGTAAAGAGATGCCAAAGTTTTGAGGCATGAGACCTGTCCAATACAGAGAAGAAAATTTTAAGTGAGGGCAAATAGCATCACTTGAAAAGGAGGTTGTCTCCAGCTAATGCATTTCCTCACTCCTGCTGGGATGTTTGTTGCAGGACAGGCTTAGCTCTGCTGCTGGGTAGTGCCTTTTAAAACTCCCTTACAGCTTTGATTAGCCTTACTAAAACTAAGGGCATCTCTCATTCATACACTAATTAATGGCGGGCTCAGAAGAGGTTGGTATCCCTCATCGCTGAAGATTTTAACAAGGAGAAATACAAAGGTAGACTTAAAAATAAAAGCAATGCTCCTTCCTGAGCAGCGGTTTCAGTGCCTCAGAGATTACAAGGCAGCCCTGCTCTGCGTGTCAGCAAGCCTTTCCAAAATAATGAGCCTGCTTCCGTCCCAGGCAGCTCCTGTTGCACTGGAGAAATGAGCAGAAAGGTATTATGGGCTCACACTCACCAGATGGATGTCCTGCTTTGTTCTCCGCTTACAGAAAACCCTACACATACAGTTTGGATTATCTTCATTGTAATTCTAATCACCACCTCTGTGTAAGGGAGGGAGGGAGGAAGGGAGGGATCCTTGCCTCGGTCAGGAGAGCTAATTAAAAGTTGTGAGTCATCCAGACTTCTCCACACACTGGAAATGCTTTTGGAAGATCAGGTAATCTCTCATTCTTGGGGGAACTTGGTTAGCAAAAGAAAAATTAAGCAGGCTCCCCTTGGGCAGGGAGCTGTACAAGAACAAATCCTGTTTCCCCTGCGGGACACGGCAACATGAATCACAGAGGTGCTTCAAACGTATGCAAACTACACTTTAAAACAGAAAGGCTTGTACGTGTTCCCCAGCACAGAAACACAAACACCTCCTATGTACCTATACCCACGCTGGCTTTTAAAACTCGTTGTCCAAGAGGCTTTTGCATACGAATATACAACGCAGGGACCTCTTGTCTTCCCCTAAAAGAACTTCTGAACCCTCTGGCTGGTTCCTGGATGGTTGGGTACAGGCTCAAAGGTCTCAGAAAAGCTAGATCCACAAGCCTCATGAAAATCAACAGCCAGCAGCAATGCGAGGTACACTCAGTGCCCCAAATCCTCAACCCCGATTAGCCGCAGAGCAATCAGCGCCAAGCAGTATGCCTGGAGGGAACCGGCGGAGAACCGGCCTCCCCAAACCCGCTGTGGTGGCAATGAGCTGCTGGTGCTGATAATGAGCTCTGACAGCTTCAAACGGGGTCAGGGCGCCCCGCACCAGGCTGATGCAGACAGTCTGCAGGCGAAGGGTCCCCAAACACAGAAAGTCTGGGAGAAGCTGGGGAGCACCAATGCCTCCATCCCCGATTCCTGGAGATATAAGGGCATCAGGAGAGTTGCCCAAGGTCACACAGGATGGCAGTAGAGGAGCTGAGCTTCCTAAGGCATCAAACACCACGCTGCATCAGCCAAAACAGTCAACTCTGGATCCTTAAGACTAGTGCCCAGGCTCTCTATTTAGGACGTTGACCAGTCCCTGTCATTTAGAGGTGCTGGGCACCTGCAGAGTCTGAGCCCTCGCAAAGGTCTAGAGCACCCATGGGTTTTCCAAGGGACAAGGAAGCTGTTTTCTCTTTGGCTACCATAAAAGAACCAGCAAATATTATTTTTGTTGTCATCTTTCAAATGGCCAGTCCAGCATGCAAAGACTTTTTCTTCTCTCTTCCCTCCCTTTTTTTTTGAGAGAGAGTTCGAACTGACCCCCTTGGGGCCCTGCCTCTCCTCTCCCCCCGAGCATTAGGATCACTAATGAAAGACACTCTCAGGACTTTCTCTCCAACCCCTTTACATTGCCATGGGAAACCATGGTGAGCTGGACACGGATGCTGCTCCAAGCAAACAAAGTGTCTTGGCAAGCCCCCTCACCTCGGACGGAGCCACATACTGGGGACCAAAGGGATGCAGCTGCATTGCTTGGCCATTCAGGGCAATATCACCACATAGAGCTCAGGACAAGAGCAAACCCCTGGACCGAGGCTGAATGTCCCACTGCCCTCTGGGAAAGATGCTGAGCTGCAGGGGAAAAGAAATGGTAATGGGCAAATCACATCAAGGAACAAGGGAAAACAGGGTACTGACCCTTCCGCCTGATAGTTTTGGAGGTTTGCTCAGTACCACAAATCTGCTTGGATTCAAATCCATTTAGCCTTTGCTTCATGGGAACCCCACAGGCCCTGGAGAACCTTCTTGGTGAAAGGATGCTCCAGTTGATGCTCCTACCTTTCTGCCCAAAAATAGACATGATTTTACCAAAACGATCTGCAAACTGGTTTGAACTGGCACAGCCTTGGGACCTGGACATTTGTAACCAGCTCATCCCAAACACACATTAGGTCTGACTTTTTGTTGTATGTGAAGACTTGGGCAAACCTGAATCACATTTCTTCAGTGCTCAGTGAAGCCATGAACCCAGTTTGCGCACCCTTGGCTTTTCCTGGTCCCTCCTACTGCATCCATGACATCCTCCTTGATGAGAGTTCACTGTCCCCCTTCCCTCTTTGACACCTCCTCTAAGTCAGTGTTCCTCTGCAGTCTCAGCAAAGCAGTTCGATCCCTGGTAGGGCAAGCTATGGCCTGAGATGAGGATGGGCATCATCCTGCCCAGAGAGATGGGCAGCAAACGCAATGCACTACACACAAAAGCCACCAACCAATTTGCAGTGCCACGCTCCAAGATGAGCAACACAATTGAAGAAACACAAGCTCCTGCTCCTGGCCAAAAACATCTCACAGGGATCAATCATGACTTGATCCATCAAGTTTTCTCTTCCTGCCCTTCCTAGGCAGGGCAGGCAGGAAAACGCTTGGTTTTTCCTCGATGAATAAGCACAGAAGGATCGATCAAATGCAGCGGAGTACAATGCTGCAGCTGAAGTATGCACACACTGAGCCTTTTCTGCTACCGCAACACCGCCACTCATTTACACACCAGCAGCCTAAAACTATCTCTTTTGTACACCCAAATTGATCCTCACTCTTAATTAGTGCTCTCAGTTGCAGCAAAATTTCATTTGTTTCTTCCAAATGTGGCCTGATCCATTGTCCCTCTCCCATGACCTGTGAAAATTAGTCATTGAGCTCAGTGACAGTGGTAAGTGCAAAATGCAGCATCAAAGGGACATAATGGGGGCCTCTTAGGACTGACAAAAAACCACCATTAATCAAGGCATGCTCAAGAGGTGCCAACTTACTGAGGCATGTGAGTGGTGCCGGTCCCGAGTGCGGGCCCTCCTGCGGGAGGCTGGATGCAGAGGGCTGTGTAGGTGCAGAACTCCCCATCACCCTGAGGACCGCAGCCTGCCCCAGGCAGGCGGGTGTGTGCAAGGACGAGCAGCTACCCCAGCATTGCTGCTCCCTGGGCAGATGGTCTCTGCTCTGCAAGTCCCAAGGATCTGTCCACCTGCTTTCCAAAAGAGGTTACGGAGCCATGCTTTTCCAGGCAGCTGCTTGGTTTAGAGACTCGGGATGGAGATTGTCTCATGATACCCAATGCACTGCTTTAACTGCGTCCCGTGGCCCCTACTACTGTCAGGAGGGATGTATGGGACACCACACCAGATCAGGAGGGAGATGTCAGCATCTCCGTCTGTGTCTCCAGAACTAACACGAGAGCCTGCAGGCTCCCAGAGCCAAACACACAACACTATCTGTCCAACAACACTCCGCACCGATGCCCTTGTGCAAGCCCAGGACCAAGCTAAGGGAGAAGGCACAAACGGCACAGACAGACCAGAGTGGTGCAGAAGCTGCAGCAAAATCACGCAGGGAATTATCCCAGGGATCAGGGCCTGAGAGCCCCATGGACAAACCTGCATGGGTACAAAGCCAGGGCAGCCCTGCAGCCAGTGAGACAGCAGTGGGGGAGCCGAAAGGGTAAGGGACCGATTTTAGCTGGTTGGGGTAGAGAGAGTTTTAATATCAGAAAATCAAAGCAAAGAGGTAAATCTCTGCAAAATTCAAACCTCCATAGCAAAGCAGTGTGTCTAAACCCTCTCCTGCAAATCCATGTCATTAAACAGAATAACTTGGACTCGGCAAATCCAAACAACTCTCACTTTCAAGGTCCTGCATTCAGAAGCCCACAATGGAGAACAATGAGGTAGAGAAAAAGCCGAGGATCTTGACGCCGCATTCAGAAGGCCATCTGGTCTGGCCAGCACAGCCAGCGCTGGGAACGGGCAGCGTCGTGGGTTGAGATTTAATCTGAGCCACTTATTGAGTGACCTCAGGCGAATCATTTGACCTCCTTTTGCCTCAGTCAACCCAACTGTAAAATTGGGTTTAAAGCAAGAACCTCTCTGAAAACCATATGCTGTGCCTAGGAGGAGTGGGAGCAAACTCCCTTCCCAGCAACGGGGCGGCAATGGCGGGTGGGGCCAAAACTGGAGCAGAAGAGGCAGTGCATGGAGCTAGGATCCAGCATCCCTTGGTGTCAGAGGGCTCCAGCTGAGAGCTCTCCCAGGTCTCATCCTGCCAGCCCTGGGAAAGCAGCTTTGGGCCCCGTGCAGGGACTCACCCGTAAGAGGGGATTTGTGAGGTCTGCCCTTCCTCATATCACTACAGCACCCAAAGGCCCCAAACATTCAAAACAGGGTACCCAAATCCCAATCTCATAGCAGCCAGGCTGCTGTGGGCAGGGATCAGCACAAAAGACACAACCCTGACACAATCAGGTATCTTTCTCTACCGCTTCTGTGCCCTTTTATTTATTTATGTATTTTGCTGTTTTCAGTAACTGTGGGTTACAGCCATGACCAGAGCTTCGAGGCAAACACAGCGATGCTTTCCTTTAACTCACTGGTTACCCGCTAGATCAAGAGTATTGATTGCTCTGATCAAATGCCCCCGAAAATGAATTCCTACTCACAGTCTTGCCAATGAATGGCAGCAGAAAAGCAGCCCCCTCTCACCTGGGCACCAGCCTCTCCCCAGCACTGTGCACCCTTTGCCTCTTGGCAGGCTCGCAGGGAAGCAACAGTGCAAATGAAACACCATACCCAGCTAACATGGGTCCCCAATAAACACAAAATAGCAATTTGCCCCACCAAGGTGCTCACAGGGGTGTGCAAATGATGCACACCCTGAGTTCAGAGAGGGGAAACTGAGGCAGAGCTGGTGCATGGATGTCACTGGCCAGCTGGGACCCTCATAGGGCAGAATGAGAGTGAGAGCCACATATAACCATCACGCCACCACCAGCCCGCTGGAAAAACAACCGTATAACTAGTGGCATTACAAATCCTTGAGCTGAGACAAGCCTGAGTAGATAAAGAGCTGCTCTAGGTGACAGCATCAAAGAGATCCTGGGGCGATGACTGCAAGCAGAAGACTAAGGTAGCAGAGACCTGCCCTCCCGAATAAAATAGCAGAGGAGGGTGGCCCCACGCTTCAAGGAGAGGCTGGAGCAAAGTAGCAGCCAGAAGGACAAGCAGTGTAAAAGCACATGAGGCTGGGCACCGTGCTGCCTCCACAGAGCTGCCCACGCAGGTACCAGCAGAGCGTCACCCCATGTTAAAAAAGTAGGCAGTGAACTCAGGAGCAGCCTCATGCTGCAGGTGCAGGCTGCAGAGATGTCAGAACTTCCTCAGCTGTGCTCCAAGAGTTAATTGAGACAAATAACTCAACAGTGCTACCATTAATGAAATTCTTCTGATATATTTCCCCTGAGCTTTCTATAAATGACTAAGTGACATTACTGCCTGCAGTGCAAACCCCCTATATGAGAGATAACATTGCCGGAGCTAAGGTTGGCGCATCCACGTTAGAAGCCTCGCAAAGAAGTGCAAGATGATATTTAAATAACTATCACTCTGCTAAGAAATGAGCAGCCAAAAGAAATATGGTCTTATAATGTGCTCAAGTCTCAGGATGAATCCTGGCTGTTACATGCAGACACTGAAATGCAGTGGGTGGTAAGTGACAAACTCTTTTAATCCCACAAATCTACTAAAATTCCCAGTCAAATCTCTCCGGTCTCCCACCAGTAACTCCTATATTTGTACATTTGTTTTGCAGCGCACACAGGGCCAAATACTGCAATAGTACAGATTTTAGAGGCAGCATCACGTGAGCCAGTCATGTCCTAGAGGCAGCCAAAAGAGCTGATGGAGGGAAATAACCGACTCACCCATCATATCCATCCCCTGGAAACCTCTCACGGACTTTTTGCTTTACTTAATTTCTTTTTCTTTCCTTTTTTTTCCTTTAGTAATCCCTCATAGGTATTTTTCCCCTCTGAGACCCACTGCTACAAGCCCAGAACTTGCTCTGGGCTTTACCAGGAGCCGTGAGCATTCAAAGCATAGACAATGAAGAAACATCACTGGCATCAGGACTGAGCCTTTCTACTCAGCATTTGAGAAGAAAGGCCATTAAATACAAGCAGAGCCACAACTGAAAAAATAAAAAAAATCTCATTTGTGGATGGAGGAAAGTTGGCATGCAACACCAGGGGTTAAACTGCAATAAAATGCAAGTGACCATTAGCCAAAAGTTCCTGGGAGTAACACGACCACATCTCCAGAGCCCCAAACCGACACCAGGGCACTTGCTTTAAAAGCATACCTTTACTTCCAGCACGTGTTTTGCACCACTAAAACATGTCATCACAAAAGTATCCCACTTCCAACTGCGCAGACAGGTTGAATTGATCTAAGCACAAGCTATAGGTAGGGCTCTGCTGACAATACAGATACTGTACGCGCACAAGAAAAACTGACAGCAAACCCACGTGTTTAAGGTCTGCCTTCATGTTTTGAGCTGAGACTCGCAATCTGCATCCAAACAGTGGCATTGCCCAGGAAATACCTTGGTGACAACTTTGGTGCCACCTTATTTAAACCTTAATTTAAAATGCTAACTTCATAATGAGTGGAACAAAACTGTGTAAAAACATTTCCCACTCTAATCCTGGTTTGATCCCCCCAGTATGGCCTTCTTTTGTAATTACATCCCTTTGTGATCTCACTCTAATGCCTTGTATTGTGACCCATAAAATAATCAGCCCCCTTTGTCTCTCCCTAATCCTTTTAGACTTCCTTCTTGTCTCTACACTCTTATAAATGCTGCCATTATTTGGGCTCAGCAGCTCTTCCCACCACCCCAGAGCCTGGAAAGGGGGCTGCAGGTTAAACCCTGAATATATTCTGTGCAGAGGAGCTGAAACGATGGGAAGATCTTTGCTGCTTTAAAAACCCCGTGATTCCTGATCTCCTCCCCTGGCTGCACAGCTTGGCAGGGAAAACAACTTGCAGGCATGCATATGCACCAGATCTCACCCCTTTTCATATTTTGCAGATGACCTTGAGACCCTTGGCCTGGAGGTTGCAGCGGACAGCGTGTTTGTGGGGAGAGCATCCTTGGCCCCAGGCTGGGTGAGAGGAGCTGCTGCTGCTGTCCGCAGGGATCAATGCAGAGAAGAGACCAAACATCTGCCTTGCCCAAGCTATCAATCCTGCCCTCCTGCCGGCAGGGTAAGTGAAATGGATGGCCAGGCACAGTGGGATGGAGGAGCGGTATTTGGGGCAGGATGCAGAAGGGAAGGGGGTAAGGGAGCAGAGAAGGGCACGGGTATGTGTGCTGCTACGCTTGGCTACAAAACACTCCCTCCACAGCAAGATACGATGAGGAAAGCGTCTTTACAAGCTCAGATCTCTCCAGAGCTATTCTCTGGTCCCACAGTACTTCAAATATTGGGCAGGGCCATTTCACCAAACTTCAAGAAACCTCTTTGGCTCTAAGTTGCACAATTTACTTACTTTCCCTCTTTCCTTTTTTATTTAATAGCACCAGATCAAACAGGGAAAATTGCTACTCTCAGGCTGGATGCGTGCAGAGCCTGATCCGATACCCAGTTTGATGGTGATTTCCAATTAGTGGTAACTGCTTGTTATTGAGTGATATAATCAATGGGTCTTACTCCACCGGCCGGGCTGTGATTTATGATGATGTGGAACCAGCTCCATCAAATTACAGCATCGGCAAAAAGGGCTGGAAATGCCATGAGACAACACAATCAGTAAGGCCAAGTTAAGCAAAGGGTGGTGATGAGAAGGAAGGCAGCTGTGTTTTGGGGAGCTGACCTTCCAAAGGAGTGGACTCTAGCCATTACTATTGCTCAGAGGATATCTCCATCCACAGACAGCAAAGGCGTGCATCAGCTTCTGGCATGCACAAGGGAAATACAGCTCCTCAAAGAGACCCAGGAAGACACAGCCAAGCAGTGCCTCCAGAGAACACTCTGCCTACAAAACTGATTTTAATTAAGACAGCTTGGAGTCATGCGAAATTATGAAACTATCATTAGGAAAAAGAAAATATCTGTATTCAATAACCTGATTAGATTATAGAAACATGCTGCATTGCACAAGCTTTTAAACTAACACACCAGGGTTTGAACAGACACAGAAACAGCAACCGAAAAAATTCCAACCAGCGTGTTAGGCAGAGGCTGGAAATGACGAGCGCCTCTGCTCAACTCAGTCACACATAGGCTTCTTGCACACTTGTACTTGTTGTCAAAAGAAAGTTACACTACAAAAATGTTATCAATGTGTTTAGCACCTGACCTGCCAATCCACAAACTAGCCAAGGTCCACTTCCCCCCACAGAGTATCTTCGGTTAATAACGATGACATACAGAAATTCCCCTGAATTTCAGTTAAATAAATTTAATGAGTCAATTTTTAGGAGGAAGGCTTTAAGAAGTGCCTGCTCCATGGGGAAACTGCATGCACCTCAAGCCCATTGGGGCCGCACGCACAGCGGCTGACAGCAGCATATTCTTCCCGTTAAATTTTACTCAATGCCAAGTGTTGAAGTAAATTTGAAACATAAAAATATGATATCCAGCCCACATTTCCTGAATGCAAATATGTACATTCCTCCGAGCCAAGAAGATTATATTCCAAGCAATAATACAAAGCCAGGGTCTGTAACGGTGATATGAGACTAACAGCCTGCCTTTGAAGACAGCGAAAAGTGCAGCAGAGCTCTCGAGGGGCTCCGGTCTGTCAGATCCCTTTTATTCCTTAGTAGCATGGCCTTGATCAACTTTCAAGATTTTTGTTTGTGAAAGGTTTTTATTTCTCCTTTGCTTTTGTGTTCAGATGTCAGGCTCAGAGGGAAGAAGAGATCAGCGTTGGGATGAGGTTTTACCCACCAGCAGTATTTACTCTGCTTTGCAAAAGTCTGCTTAGCGCTTGTTTTTTTTTTTCCTTCCAGGCAGCCAGCACCCATTTCTTCCATGCAATGGTCCCATCATCTGTAAAATGGGGATAATTACCCTCCTCCTTTGTTTGACTTGCTTATCATGACTTGGGGCAAGGAAAATAGCTGCTACTTGTGTGTAACCACCCGGAGACATGGGGGCTCGAAGGTACAACTGTGATTCATTCTTAGGAGATTTCATCTACGTTTAAACCGAGTCCTAAGTGCAAGTGCATGCTCCTGCGGTTCAGACACAGTGGGGGACCTCGGCCTGAGCAGCAGGTTACATTTGCTCACAACATCCCGTTTATTCCCATTATCCACAGGCACCTGTGGCATCGAGGCCAGGTGCCCGCTGTTTTGTGCTGGCTTCACCCAGACGTCTTCTCAGGGCTGGCAAGAAACCAAGCCTGAAGCCAGAAAGGAGTCCAGAGCATTTTCAACACGATCCCTTTTTCATTTTGATTCACGCGAAACTATGGCTACAAAAGGAAATGCTATTCAGGGACACACAGCACATCACATACATATTGATGCAGGAGCCAAGATAACAGTGTTTATTGACAATCCACTATCCCAAAGGTAATTCCTCCGGCTCTCATGTCTCCTGTTTACAGGTCCGAGAAGTCTGACATTGTGCTTGTGTGTCAGCCAGCTCCCAGCTCATAAATGCCAGAGCTGTTCACCAAAAGTGCTCCAAGGTTTAGCACCACAAGACTGACAAGTTTGAGATCCAGCTGCTAATCTGGCACAGACCCAAAGCCCTTGGCTCCTGGACAATGTCACTTCTTACACTACTGAAAAGCTAGGTTGCAGATGGCCACTTCATGCACTCAGGAATTGTTATACACAAGGGCTGGAGTGTTCCCTTGGTGGGCTGCCAGCCGGCCCCTGCGCTGCGGGGAGCGGGCGGCAATGCTCCAAAAGCCCCCCCAGTTTGGAGACTGCAGCCAGGGGACCTCAGGCCCAGACTTTCCCATAGACTTTTCCTGCTTTGCACCAAAAAAATCACAGTGTAATACGCAAACACAACAGAATCGGGTAGTAAGTGGCTTCCACAGAAAGAAGAGCAGTAGCCATCTCCCAAACAAGTCGAAGAACCCTTCAGTACAACTTATTTAACAAACCAGCGTTCGGCCAGGTCTCGGGGCCATACCAGACACCTGTCCTCACGCCCATATATAAAGTACACCCAGCAGCGACTTCTGGTTGAATGCAAAAAGGATTAGTGGCTGCACCCCCAGAGCCCACAAACAGACTGTGGGCAAAGCTGGCCACCAACACAACAGGGACAGAAACCACCACGACACCTCAGCTCTGCCATCAGTCCTGGGACAAACATAAACCAGCAACCAGAGCTGGCAAGGGGGAACTCAGCAGCCTGCATGGCAGGAGACCCAACAGGACCAACCGTTCTGGCCATGGCAATGCAACGGGCTAAGCCAGGTACTGTGTAGGGCTGGAGTCACAGCCTGCTCTGTAATTCTTCCTCCCCCACCTTTAAATTTCATTCCCTCGCTGACATTTTCATGTCTCTCCTCCTCCGGGCTCCCCCACCAGACAATCTGTCTGGTGTTGTTAGCCTTGCCCCCAAAAGGCACTGCCACGCTGGGTAGTAAATAAGACCTTGCTGCCTCCACGCTGCCTGCCTTAAATAACAAAATGAAAGAAACCACGACCTTCAGAAGGTCTTTGCCTATGGTTTGGGAAGCGCTGCCTGCCAAGGAGAGCCCAGCCATGCTGCACAGCAAAGGGACTTCCAAACCCACCGCAGGAGATACATAAACTACAGACTACTTCACCACATGACTTTAATGTAACTTATCCCTCCAAGACAGGGAATTTACTGCTAGAAGGTGGCTTTTAGTTTTCTCCCTGAGAAGACTTGATTAGCTCTCCTTTCACACCTGGACAGCTGCACAGATTAGATGCCAGCCAGATCCCCACAGCAGCTCCAGGTTCCTTTTTCTCTTCCCCCTCTTTAATCCTGCCTCCCTGAACACCCAGCACCCACCATGCTGCCCTCCTGCTTCCTGGCAAAGCCAGTGCCCCTTGTGGCATTGCCCCATGAGGCACAGGTGGGATGATGCCCGTACTTACTCGCTGCCTGAATCTTCGCCTTCCGGCTCACCACCAGCCCGTAGTGGTTTTGCGCCATGCAATCATACTCGCCTTCATCTGAGGACCCATCTCCCCGGACCCTCTGGAAGCGGGAGACATAGAGCGACCCGTTGGCCAACATAAAGGCATTCTCGCTGTCCACGATCATGACGCCATTTTTCCGCCATGTGATGGTGATCGGCTGGATGCCTTCCACCTGGCAGTAGAGGATCAAGGGTTGCTCCTGCACAGCTATGTCATCGCTAGGCTCCACAACGAATGCCAGTTCGGAGGAATGGCCAAAATCTAAAATGAAGAGAGAAGGACAGAGTCAGCAGCGTGTCCACAAGAAGCAACAAGAGTCAACTGCTACAGCAGCTAACATGATGATGAAAACATTTGGGATGGAGTGGGCTACAATAGGACTACAGGGTGCAAGTGTTTCAGAGAAACACGAAACCCTTGGGCATGCTTTGGTTCCCAAGGCTTTGCTATCAAAATCTCAGGATGCGGTTTCCAAAGGCACAAACACAGCTACAGACCTTCCAGGCTGCCATTGGAGACTCCAGCCATTCCCACCCCAGGAGCAGAAGTTTACACCAGTTCAAGAAATCCGCTCCTCTCCCCATGTAACCAGGCAAAGAGGGGGCTGCACCGTCCCCAAGACCACTTTGCAGCACAGCCGGTGGGGGTGAAGAGGGACATCATCAGCTCCCGATTCAGACCATATTGCCACCGGCATCTATCTTCACGACACCTCTCCCGCTTGGCAGGCCAGGAGGCTGTTTGCCTCTCACACGTAACACCATGCCCTTCTGTCTCTTTGGTGTCTTTCTCATGCTGTAACAGGCAAAGGATGGTGCTATTCAGCCCTTAATGAAGAGGAAGTTAAGCACCAAAATACAAATGCACAATGTTCTGGCTCAGTGACACAAAAGGTTTCTTGCAAAGCAATTACGCTAAACGATGTCCATGAGAGATAAGTTATTGCAGAATGTACCAACAATAGGCAGACCCTCGCTTCCCATCATACAGATACATCCTAATTTACGTCTTTTGCCAACAGAAGCTTAAACACTATGTCTTTGGCATGTTATGCTTCACTTGGTCCAGCACACCTTTTGAGGGTATAATTTGCCATACAGTCATGATTAGATGCTACAGAAGATGACAGAGATAGAGCTATTGTTTAAAGATTAGCCCAAAATACAGCTGACATGAAAGACAAAAAGCAACCAGGAAACAGGAGTCCTATAAATATTTGAAGGGTGTAAATGCAGGGATGGAAGCGCATATTTTTTATTTTAAAGAAGAGCAACGGAGAAGAAATTCAAGCAGAGTAAGAAAACTACAATTTCATCCGAAAAGCCTTTCTAACAGTTTTCGTGTGCAACAGCCCCTCAATGGGTGGAGGTTTCCAGCTACTCAAACCTACGATACAGCCTCTCTCCTCTTTCATGGGCTCAGGGGGACCGACTCCACAGCTGCTTGCAGAGTTGAGACACACACAGGCAATTTCTCTTGGCAAAAACCAACCACAGCACAGTCTTTGTAACGTCTGTCCCTAATATAGACCCCACCAAGGACAGGATCCCACCGCAGTAGACTCAAAAACAGTGGAGGGCAGATCGTTAATTCGTGGTAAAAAATAAAAGAGATGAGAAGAGGCAGTTATCCTAATGAAAAAGAAGAAAAAAAAAGTCTGTCTTTTCTGCTCTGAAAACCCAGAGATTTTTTTTTTTCTTTCTTTCTGTAAATCCCCATTGCTTTCTACGGCAACTTAAATTGGATTACGGGGGATAAACATTGAGTGCAACCTGAGCCGAGGCAGATGGACAGAGCAGACAAAGAAGGCAGGGGTAGTGCATGGCAGGTCAAAGGTACTGCCGTCAAGGTATGAATGTGTGTGCAGGGAATGGACAAACTCTGCTTAGTGACAGACACCTAAACCACACACTTTATTAACCCATTAAGTCTTAAAATGTCAGGCTAGCTCCAGCCATCTCAGTGATCTATCGTTCACTGTGACTTCTTTTTTATGAGATAGCCCTGGGGTCCTCTCAGCAAGTTAGACTACAGCCAGCACAAACCCATCAATTACTTTTTTTTGTGAAAATTAAGGAATTAGATGAATGCTCCGCATTTTTCTGCAAAGTGGCCAGATTCTCAACAGCACCTACCACGCTGGGGCCCCATTCCCTGCGTGGGCACTCCAGGGAGTTAGGTAGGATAAGGACCCTCGCGTCCTGACACTGAACCAAGGGGGACTTCTGACTCCAGAAAGATTGAACAAGACTTCAGGATTTAGCCTAACAGGCAATCAGAAAAAATCCCTAATGAAAGAAATGTCCCATCTTCCCTCAGCTCCCCTGTACTCTTAGATAAAACAGCTTATTATTATATGTACAATAAAAGAAAGAATCAACATAATTACATGCCCTTCCCACAATAGCTGTCATTATAATAACCATCATTAAGGCCTGTGATTGGAGATAATCATGTTTACCTCCATAAACATTCGGTCTGCGTCCTAACTCCAGGCTGCTCAAGCAGCAGAAGTGATGACACTTATAATTAGGACTGGTGCCCTCAGACACACACCGGGGTGAGGACGGACACTGGCTGGTCCTGGGGTCTCCTTGGTCTGTAGTCAAGAGCAGGACTGTGCCTCAAGGTGTGACACTGTGCAGTGGACAGTGTGCAACTGGTTTGTAACCTACAAATACCCCGCAGTGTCCAGAAAAAAACAAATTCCTCCTCAATGGATGCTTTTATCATGGGATGCTTTTCCAACATTGAAGAAATCCCACTGACACTTTCATGGGGCTTCAGGACCTGGTGACCAACTAACCGGATGCATGGGGAGAAGCAAGCCCACCCCATCTGAGTATTTGGCAGAAGCCAAGTTATATCTTTCAACTTGACATGGGCTTTCAATGCAAACTCAGCCAAAAGTCTCTCTTCTCCCAAGATATGTAGATGCTGAAAGATGCAGGGAGGCATCTCCTGCTCTTCAAAAGTCCCTACGCCTTTCCCTGGCACCATGGGCACATTAGACATCCTAAAGCTGCCTATCTGCATCGTTAAAGAGACAGATCTGAAATTGCCTTAAAAAAAATGAGCTTTGGTCCTCAAGTGCCTCGGTATCCCACTCTGCAAAAACCACAGACTTGTGTCTTTCATGGGGTAAATGTCTGAGTCTCGCAAACAGGTTAAGTCGTTGGCGGCACAGTCGGCAAGAAGCAAGCTGGCAAGCTGACCTGTTTCTGCACCACCATGGCACTGCAGCACAGCAGGTCCCTGGCATGCAGAAAGCTCTGAGGAAGCGGCCACGGGTTCTTCTCCAGCCAAAGGTCACCTTGAAGCCAGTCCCATTCCCTATGGCCCTCAGCTTCATGGCCTAATTTGGGGGCACAGGGTGGGCTTCGTGAGAAGGATACCCCTCTCAATACCATGCTTCTACAGGCCATCATGTTCCTGCAGGTTTTCTCAAAAAAGAATGAGGCCCTGGGATGCTGCACACCATCAGGAACAGACATGAGAAACTGGCCCACAAACAGCCCAACCTAAGCCTGTCGTGGTTTAACCCCAGCTGGCAACTAAGCACCACCCAGCCGCTCACTCACCCCCGCCCCACCCAGTGGGATGGGAGAGAGAATCAAAAAAAAGTAAAACTCATGGGTTGAGATAAAGACAGTTTAATAGGACAGAAAGGAAGAAAATAATAAAAATATTACAATAAAAGAATTGGAATATACAAACCAAGTGATGCACAATACAATTGCTCACCGCTTGCCAACTGATGCCCAGTCAGTTCCCGACCAGCGAACCCCCCCCAGCCCCACTCCCCCCACTTTATATACTAGACATGACGTCACATGGTATGGAATATTCCTCTGGCCAGTTTGGGTCAGCTGTCCTGGCTGTGTCCCCTCCCAACTTCTTGTGCCCCTCCAGCCTTCTTGCTGGCTGGGCATGAGAAGCTGAAAAATCCTTGACTTAGTCTGAACACTACTTAGCAACAACTAAAAACATCAGTGTGTTATCAACATTATTCTCATACTAAATCCAAAACATAACACTATACCAGCTACTAGAAAGAAAATTAACTCTATCCCAGCCAAAACCAAAGATCCACATGGCCAATGCACAGCTGCTCTAGAGAGAACTGGGTGCAAGGCACGGTCGAAACTGGGCACCTTACATCATCTTCATCCCTTTCTAACTACCCCCCCTTCATCCATTTCGCTGTGACCACAGGATTATTCATATTAAAAATGGTTCTCAAGGACCAGGCTTCAAACAGGGACATTGTGATCTGACCTTCCAAGATTGGCACTGTGGGGCTCCAGATCTCGAAGGCGGACTCTGAACACAGAGCCCTGCCTCCCTTGGATGCTCAGGATAAGAGACAAAGGGACAGGGACACTTACAGAGGAATCTCTGTGGCAGGACAGTAAGGCTCCTGGTGTTTGCTCTAGAGGTCAGCTCAGACAGGCAAGAGGGAGAGCACGTACAAAGCAAGGAGTTAACGGGGAAGAGGGGAAACCAACTCCATTAGCATAAATAACTGATTGTAGTTAGCAGTGAGGCACAGAAACGGTGCTGCAAAGTTGGAAATAAATGACACTCCAAAGACACATGGAAACAGTAAAAGTGCAATTAAATGAGAGACAGAGAGGAAATCGCCAAGGCCATGCACATTCACTCGGGGAGTCTGAAAGATCCATTCCTCTCCAATGGCTGGCTGCATAGCCAAACTGAGCTCATCCCACACAACGTCCCGGGTACCTCCCGGTACGGACTGCACGGCAGCGTGGCTCACAGCCACTCTCTGCTTGATGCAGAAACTGTAAAACTCTGCTCACAGCAGCTTGAGTTTTGAGTTAGAGGCAGGGGTTTATGCAGGCAGCTGAACAGACCGCTTGTCTCAACACCAGCAGGCTGTGCCAGGGAACGCACAAGGGAAAATTGCTTTGCTTTCTGCAAAAGGATGGAGGGAGGAAGCATTATTAGCTCTGACATAAAGGCCACAAGAAAATTATTGGAATCCTCATTCTACAAGTCTCCTTTTGAGAAACATTTACCATCTCCCTGAGCAATACAATATGTGACTATATGTGCAAATATTTAACAAAAACTACTTCCCCTATTGATCAAGCAGACAGGCATACTCAGAGAAACCAATTAGCACTTGTGCTTTTGAACCAAGAGATTTATTTAGTGCTGAGAGAAAGAACTTCGAATTAATGGGAAGCTTAAAAGACACTTTGAAGTACATTTAAAAAAAAATAAGTTTAATTATTTTTTACTTGACACTGTGATTCATGTTCAAAGCTTTGAAAGAACTTGCTCATACCCTAGCATTGTCCTTTTCCATTTGGGAAACACGATTTTGGCTTTCCCTCCTGTGCTTCTGAAAAATACAGCAGCTAATCTCACCGCTCTAATTAGCGGTGACATCCATCGCAAAGGACCTCAGTCACATCACAGCTCATCCTCCTGGACCCTGTCCAGACCCACAGCCAGCAGGTCCATCCCTGCCCTGGGAGCACACGGTCCTGACAGATGAAGCCCGTATTATTACTCCTGTTCTAGACAGGGAACATTAATCACAGTGAGATGAAATGACCTGCCAAGGGCCCGGTCTGAGCTCATGGCAAGGCGAGATATTGCAGGAGCAGTCAGGTCCACCCTGCTCTTCCTGGCGCAGCATCATCAGGAGCAGCAGCGGGGAGACCGAGGCAGCCCCAGCTCCTCTCTCTCATCACACCAACAACACGACATCCACCTGCAAACTGCCTCTCATGAGCAGAAATTTGCCCTCTCCCGATTTACTGTGTTCGTTCCCAGCATAACACAGCATAAATCAGCAGCGACCCACCGGTGACTCTTACCGCCACCAAAGATAGCCACTCCAGTCTTCCTTCAATAAAGCCAAAAGAAGATGCCTCTGGAGTCCCACAAGCCCAGCACCAGAGGTTTTTATAGTGGGATGCAGGTGAGTATTAAGACCAAAAACATGGGTGCAGGTTGGGACAGCCCTACAAAAAATGGCTCCCGTTTTTTCAGTGGTGGTTTTTTTTTTTAAATCCTTCTGCAAATGGGAGGATATGGAAGGAAGAGGTATCTGGACATGAAAGATGTTCTCCAGCAGATTATAACAGGTTTCAGGCTGATGAAATTGGCAGCCTAAAAATCCAGCTGGTGCCCCTTTAAATCTCCTTGAGGCTGACCCAGACCCTAAGGAGAAAAGCACTACACTGCAGTAAAGTGCAAATTGGCTCTTTAGGGCATCCAGAAAAATTTACATTTAAAGAAGAGGTGAATAGGCTGTAACAGGCCCAACATCTTGCTGGCAGTAAAGTTTACTAGCTCAGAATTTTTTATTCCCTTTCCTTTTGGACAGGAGCTTATATAAAGCGATTTTTCCATCAGGGCGCATAAACCACATCCACTCATTAAGCGATTGCAGGAGGTCTCTGTTGAGGATAACACGACCTCTTAGCCACCTGATGCGGAGCCCAGAGACATGCCTAGCATCACTGCCCTCAGCAGGGAGACAGATTTTGGCTGAGAAAGGCAAACACAGCCCAAAGAGCCAGAGAAGTGGCCCCAAATAATTTTCAGATGTTCAAGACCAGACCGGGCAAATCCCAGGAGGTCGCTTGTTAAACACGGCATGGAAGCTGGAAGCGTTCACAGCACAAAGACCCTTTCCAGGATGAGCTCCAAGTCCTCGTGGTCTCCCCCATCTCTGAAGAAAGCAGGGTGAAACCTGTTGGTATAGCTGGAAAGGGCAAAGACCTTTTTTGAGTTAATTGCCCACAGTAGCTCCATCCACAGTGAGGCATCCAGAGAGCATGGCGGCAAGCTGAGCGAAGGATGTGTTGTTATTTGCATTCCCCACGTGTTTTGCAGCCCTGACCAGATCACAGTCTCACTGCAGAGGGCATCAGTGATACAAATATGGAGCAGGAAACAACTGCGCAGGAGAAGACGGCAAAGGCAGCAGCCAAGATAGGAAACACTGTGCCCGGAGCTGGGGTCCCTCCAGGCTTCAGTCCCCAAGGCTGCTCTAACGCGGAACGGGGGAAGAGTTGGTTTCAGCCCCTGACTCTACAAGAAAGCAGCAGGGAGGTGGCTGTCCCCATGGCCTGTCCCTTGCACAGACCCGGCAGGGAATGGACAGGCCACGCGGTGGGTGACGGTGCCCATGGATCAGAGACACTTTGGCTGGGAGGAGCGCGATGGCTCGAGGCTGCCGAGAGCACCGCAAGCACCCTGGCATCATGGTGCCAAAACCCACCAGCGAGTGCAGCCCTGTCACCCAGCCCTTGAAATTCAGATTGAGTACTGGCAGGCAGGACTGGATGGTGTGCAAGGAAAGGAAAGGCAAGGTCCTTCTGGAGGAAGAGAAGTTTCTGTGCACATGAAAACCTTTGAAACTCTTAATTGCATCCAGGGGATTCAAAGCAAACACAGCACTCTCCTCCCTGCTCTCCCCTCTGCCTTATCACCTCCCCCCCTGAAATTCAGGATGGAGGAAAGCATCACCTCGCTCATCTCAAGGAGCCAAGCACCGCACCGATCCCTGCTCGTCCAAAACCAGAACTGTTTTAACAAAACACTAGCTCTCCTCTTCCTTTTCACGCACTCTCAGGTTTCAGCAGCAAAGATCCTTTTGCAAAAGCATCTTCACAACTTGGCAGAATCACCCACCACAACACGTATCCTCCTGACCTGCCATTAGCTTCATCAACACCACCACATGCAAAAGAACAACAACAACAAAGGCAGCAAATCCTTGACTCTGCTCTGAAACTCTGGTTTTAAATTACCAATGCAGGAGCGGGTCTGGGTTGTTAAGTGACTGGGCTCCTCTCAAGTGGAGGGTGCGATACAACAGTGACATTTGATATAATAGCAAGGCCAGATCAGTATGCTGTGTGCTTTTCTCAGTACACTCACCTATTTGCCTCTCTCTTCTCTTAAAGTGCAATTATTGACATGTTCGCCTCCTTAACCATCAGTTTTATATGCTTGCCAATGACTCCTGAACATGTGTAAACAATTATTTTTATTTTCTTGCAAAACCAAAATGTTGCATATTCTTTTGGATAAACGGGCTCAGGTAGATTTTCATGAGCCCTGCTACATAATTTATTAGTTTCTAAACTCTGTAAAACTAAAAGCTCCAGTAAAGTTCAAATAAGTTTGTGATTTCAAAGTAATTTTGATCGGACTATTCCTGTTCCTGCCCAACATTATTCAGTTGATTTAAATGGGAATTCTTAATCTGCAGAGGGGGGCTCCCGCATTGTTCTGTTAGATCAAATAAAAGGACAATATCCAGGGTCAGAAGCCCAGGAGCACGAAGCAAGAAACACAGTGGGAGGAAAGAGGGCATGGAAAAAAGCATCTTCTGTCCCAGATCTGTTGCAGGCTGCAAAACGAAGCACATGGTCTGCTCGAACGCGTGCTGGATCAGCTCGCTGCTTTGGGGGGGGAAAGCCAGGCGCCAGGAGCAGCTTTGCGTGAGCTACACTGCACGCTGCTCCCCATGCCACAGCCCTGCGTCGGGGCCCCATCCTGCTCACACCGGAGCCAGTGCTGGATCCTAATGCTGCAGTGAGGCTTGCGAGCCGGGTCCAGCCGTCCCAGCACGGGGCAGAAATATGTTTCAAGGCAGCAGGATGGGGAGGTGCTGGAGGACCAGCATCCCAAGGGTTTGTGAAACAAGGGGCTGGCATTTCACGGGGTCACTGCTTGGCACTTCACATGCTGTGACATGGGACTCTCCAGAAACAAGAAAATTGGAGAAAGAAAAGTTTGGGGAGACAGAAAAGAGGGAGAGAGGCTTTCTCATTCGCACACATAAAATGAGAGCAGTTTTGCAGCTCTCCGCCAGGCAGTACTGCTCCTGAGCTGCTCCACGCTGGCCCATGCCAGGCTGATTGCACCAGGGTATGTGGGCCAAAACCGGGAATGAGCAGGAAGGAAAGGAGCAGGGAACTGGGTTGTAATCTTGGATCTGGGACCCTCTGCCAGCTCCTAAGCAAGCGTGGAAGCTTGTGTTGTGCAAGGTCCAGAGCCTGACAGGTAATAAGAAGAGGCACAATTAGGCTAGCTGAGAATTTCTAACTCCCTGCGTGGGGGTGGCAGGGCAGATCAGGAGGGGACCAACCTGCCCTATTCCATTCTCTCTCAGCTAGCTTTTATGTACTTCCAATGGGAAGTTTAGTTTCGGCACCATGATGGCCCCAGCACACGTTTGAGTGCCATCAGCATGGGTGGCTGCATGCTCACACCCCTGCATGAGCTTCGTGACCAGCACCGGTCCCAAACACAGTGCACAAGTGTATGGTTGCGAGACGACCACCCCATTTCACGGGCTGCCTGCCGCATCCACCACGCAGGAAAACCGTGTCCTGAGATTCTCCTGTTGAAATCCCCGAGAGACATGAAGCCCAAACATGGGCTTGAATTTCATATAGTGTCTCTGAGTGTTACTGGGGAAAAATGATACCAGATACCCTCTATGTATATTAAGAAGAAAAGATGGGGTATTACACCAATTTAGGAGAAAGCAATCCTTTTTTTGCATCTAAAAAAACCCAACAAAGTCACACAGAGTAGGAATTAGTGAAAGCTTATAGCTTCAATAATTTAGAAGTTAAGCCTACTTAAATATAAATGACGATGTTTAATTCCAAGGCTGTTACTGAGCAGAGCCGGGGAGCCTCTCGTATCCTATGCCTGCCTTTGAATGCCGGGCTCAGCAATAACAGACAAAAGCTGTCCAGCACCCAGAACAAAGAGCTCCAGGAAATTACAAAAAAGAAAGAAAGAAAAAAAAAAAAGAAAGAAAATACTGTCTCACTGCTAAGCCCGCTCCAGCACGCTAACCAGCAGCTCCCAATGCCCGGTTCACAGTCACTAGGCCAGCATTTTGGGGAGTTTGAAAATTGCAGGGGTGGGAGCAGAGCATCCCGTCCCGCGCAGCGCAGCACTGCTCCCAATGCAGCATCCGTCCCTGCAGCGAGGCTTTCTGCTCCAGCGCTGATTGACACCGACGCGGGAGGGTTTATTAAATTCAGCAGAGCGCAGAAACACGTTACCTTGCTGTTAACCGTGTCTAGAGCATATAAACCCACCAAAGGGGGTGAAAACCAGTCAGAACAGAAAAGCTTTTAAAGTGCAGCCAAGCACTCTTTAGCAGGGCCAGCAAAACACACCCCAAAGTCAGGAGCCACTGACCTGCCAAGTCACAGCATAAACAAACACACAGGGCAATTTAGACAGCAGCAGGCAATAAACTAGACACAAACTCAGCTTCCTAAACTTTTGCTTTCAAAAATTCACTTCTTTTCCTTTCCTCCCCCCAAAAATAAGTACTTCTTCAACTATCCTCGTTGCACTGCTGCATACCCAGGAATCCCAACAGACTAACGAGACCTGCTTTGTTATATTCTCTTTGCAGATAACTTATATTTTCTGCAAGTTACACTGGCTTCTCCTCACCGTGGCTGCTACGAACCACGTGGCGAGATTTATTATGGGCATAGCCCGCAGCCTGGTTTCCTAAACACAGCGGCAGCTAATCTCTGATTAATCTAACACACGCTTTTCTCCCTCTGACCATGCTGGGCTGCTTGCACATTTTTTAAACAATTCCTACTTTTCTTTATCTTTAAGGCTGCTAAGTGAAGAGGGGGCAGGAGGCACAAGGGCATTTCGCTGCAGAACAGCATCTTTCTCCGCTTCCTTCTCAGATTAGACCCATGCTTATGCAGCATCACCAGTAGAAGGAAAATATTGGGATTGATCAGCAAGGCGTGTGCAGAGTTCGTCCAGGGAAAAATCCCTTTGATGTTTTTGTAGTTCGGCCCTGGTCCGGTGGGTGGTGTTACCGGTTGCGGCTGTGTGAACAGAGCCAGGCATTACAGGAGAGCACAATACTTGTAGGTTTAAAGTAGCTCACCGTCATCCCTGCAACTCGCAGCCCAGCATCTCTTCTCTGTAGCTACCACCTTTGCTAACAAACACGAGTCGTTTGCTCGGGCGCTGTCTCCCGCTCGCGTTGCCGCTGATGATTTCGGCTCCGGTCCCTGAGCTCGGATGCCCAGCCACGCCACGGCCACGGCAGCCACACCATCCCTCCCCAAAGCTGACCGGGGAGGGGGGGGGGAGGGCGAGGGCCCCACAAACACCACGGTCCCTTCCCGGGATCCCCCCGCGCAAGTGGGGTTTCTGACTGAAAAGACAGTTTTTGGGGGAACGCTTCGGGCTATCTGCAGATTAAGCTGTTGGATGGGCTGATGTAGAAGTCTACAGCCGAAAGCCACGACCCCGAGGTGCCTTCCCGGAGGGACGAACCCCCCCGCTCCCGCAGAGGGATGCTCGCACGGGGAGGGGCGGGGGGGTGACACGAACAACGGCGGCCGCGCACCTCCACGCTGCACAGGCGGACACACGCGTGCCGGAGCCCCAGGAGCTGCTCGGCCCCTTTCAGTCTCCACGGCGGCCCGATACCACGGGGACGGGCTGAGCGCGGGGCTGGGAGTGACCGAGGTTGGCGTGAGGGGTTGGGACCGGTTAAGGACGAACAAGGGGGACCGGGACCCGCCGCGGGGCTGGGAGTGACCGAGGTTGGCGTGAGGGGTTGGGACCGGTTAAGGACGAACAAGGGGGACCGGGACCCGCCGCGGGGCTGGGAAGGGACGCGGGGGACCGGCGACGAGCACGGCCCCGGCCGCTACAGGGGTGATGAGGGGACGCGAAGCGCGGGAGGGACCGCGGACGGGACCGACCGACGGACAGACAGACCGACCGAGGGGAGAGGGCGGCGGGGAGCAGCGCCGGTGCGGAGCGCGGCGGCAGCAGGTCCGCCGCCCCGCCCGCTCCCCAAGCCCGGCCCGGCTCGGCTCTTACCTCCGTGGCAGCCGAGCAGCAGCAGCAGCCCCAGCAGGCAGGCGGGCAGCGCGGAGCCCGGCGGAGCCATGGCATCCCGGGCGGGCGGGCTCGCCTCCCTGCGCCCCACGGGGAGGGAGCAGCCCGCGCAGGAGGGAGGGAAGGAGGGAGGCGAGGCGAGGACCACCCCCCAGTTGCGGGAGGGGGGGGGGGGGGGAGGAAAAAAAGGAAAGGGAGGGGGGGAAGGCAAAAAGCGGATTTCAGCGGTGCTCCCCTCCGCGCGAGCACGCCGCCGCGCCGGGCGGGCGGGGGGACGGCGCTGAGGGAGCGGGGCCGCCGGCGGGCGGGGGCGGGCGGGCAGCGCCTTGCGCCATCTTGCGCATCAGCCGGGGCGCCGGCAGCGCCGCGCAGGGTCCGGTCGGGCTGGGGGGCCGGCAGCCGGGGGTGGGGGGAACTGTCCCCGTGCGGGACCGGTCAGCGCCCCCCGCGCTCGGGATCCGCGGGGACCCTCACCAGGTCTCTCCTCACCGGAGCCCTGACACCAGAGCCCCCTCACCCGTTCCACTTCACGGGGCTCCTTTCACAGGGCTCCCCCTCACCGGTGCCTGCTCACCGGGCTCCCCTCACTGGGACCACCTCACGGCTCTCCCCTCAACTGGAAGCCCCTCACCAGAGACCCCTCACGGGTCATCCCTCATGAGTCTCCCCTGACCAGAGCCCCCTCACAGGTCTCCCCTCACTGGTGCCCTGCCACGGCCTCCCTCAGGCCGGGCCCCATGGGCTGCTGTGGACCCCCATAGCGGGAAAGCCCTCCAGGGGTCCCACCTGGGCTGTCCAGTCCTGGCCGGCCCCACCGTGCCCAGGGGATGGCAGCCAGCACCGGGCCTTCCTTCCCAAGCATGTGCTAATGATACAGGAAGAAGTTTCCTTGCTCTCTGCCTGAGGGCCTCTCTCCTGCCCGTCACTGCTCAAAGCGACCCAGTCTCAGCAATGGTGTCCCCATGAAGCAGGGTGGCAGGATCGCAGAACGATGGCCATGAGAGGATCCCGCGTCTGGGAAGTCCCTGAGGACAGGAACGAAGAAGAGCTTGGCTTGTCCCACCTCAGTGCTCCTTATTTTAAATGCTGTTGTAAGGTGACTTACCTGGGTCAGTCACACAGATGTTGGCCCAACCAGCTCACCCTTGAAGAGGCCCCAGTGAGGAAGGAACCAGTAAGGGATGAGTCTGCTCCTAAATCCTGCCACAGCCCTCAAGATAATTTGTCTGCCCTCCTGGTATGAAATACGGATAACGCATCCCTATGCAGTGCTCAGCCCTAGCACCCATGCGGTATTTTGCTGCCTTCCAAGTGATCCTGCCTGGTCCCTTGGCCCATGTTCTCTGAAAACACATCACCATCAGCAGCAAAAGTCATCTCTGCAATGACAGCTCAGAGTCTTTTGTGGTGTTTGCTTGGGGAAGAAACAACTAAAAAGAAATAAAAGTGGATTCTAACTCATTTCTTTTTTCAGAATAAAAACAGAGCTTGATGGACTGGGTTACTAAACCTGTAACCATGCCCAGAAACCTGGTGAAAAACCTTTTGTAAAGACGAGCAACACATGGCTCCCCTGGATAGTGCACCCTGAGCGTGTTGGAGTCGACTAACGAGGAAAGAAGACGTCACTACATCTGCTTTACATTAAAGCTTCCCTCATTTAGCAGAGGGCTGAACTGTACGAGGTTGCTTTCAGCTGAGGAAAAATTTGCTCTGGCTCCATCAGCCTCTCAGTAACGTCTGAATTTCTGTGCTGTCCCTGACCTTTTGGCACCAACCCTGCTCCTGTTCCCAGGCTGTCTCCCTGGCTCCCGCTGCAGGGCCCTGCCAGTGTTTCTGTAATGCTCGCAGCCGTCGTGGGCTCATGGCAGCTCCCAGGACGCCGCAGGCACTGAGGATGGCTTGTGGGAATTAAAAATTCCAAGGGAAATGAAGTGCCATGTGTTTTACAGGGCTTGTTTCCCCCAGGAACCACAGATTTTGGGTGCTTTTGCTCCTGTGCACAGTGGCAGGACCCAGGAGCCGGGGGAGGTAGCTACATGTTTAGGGCATCACCAAGTTCAGCCCTGCATCTTTCAAATGACACTGGTGACATTGCTGGTGTCACATTCAAAAATCACAAGTGCAAGTGGTCCTGCCAAACAACAGGAATTCTGTGAAAAGCCATGAGATTTTTAAAGAAAAAGGCAGGTTTGGGGCTCTTAGAGCCACCTGAGAGCAGGAATCCGGAGCGCTCCTCTTTTCCTGTGCTCCTCTGTAACCCTGAGGGGCTTAAAAAGTTACTTTGTGTCAGAGGCAGGGATTTGCTTATCACATGGTGAGCCGGAATTGGAGCCTCTTGAAAAGCAGCGGGGTTACAGGAGTGAAGGTCCTCAGCCCGAACCAGGGCTCCAAACCCCTTCCCTGCAGAGCGGTCGTGGGGTCCATCCCTCGGTTCATCTTCCCACAGAAGGGCACAGGGTCTGTCTGTCCATCTGCCCTCCCTCTACACAAGGTTATCCTCCACGAGAACAGGCCTCAGAGGGTGTTGCTCACCCCTTGCACAGCCAATTTCTGTCAGCTCTAATAGTGCTCCTGATTTACACCAATATAACTGCAAACTGAGGTCCCCAAGACACCATTAGTAGTTTCAGCAGATGAAGTGGGAGATTAACTTGTCTGAATTCACTCCATTTATTATTCTATGTGTAATTGTGGTTTCCCTGTCTGCTAAGAGCCTGGGAGCTTTTCATTTATGTACACACATGTGGGGGTTTAGCATCTGTTTCATGGTCAATGAGCAACGGGGGGGGGGGGGGGGGGGGGGGCAAAATCATGGCACCCACATCGAGGCACTGAGCTGAGAGCCATACCAGCAGTGGCAGGACAGCCCCGGGACGTGCTCCTGGAAGCTGCTTTCTCCAGTAGAAATCCTTTTGCATTCGCTTTTGACTGTATAAAGAACACAGTTGTCGTGGTGGCAGGGGCTAGTGCTTGTCACCACACCGAGGGAATGCCTCCTGGCACTTAGCTACCTGGCTGAGGAGGAGTTGTGTGTTCTCCGTTAATTGAAAACAATCATGCCACCAATCCCGCAGTTTTGCCATCAGTAGAAATGAGTGTGGGGAGCCAGCGCGAACGATGAAACCCACACAATTGTACCTGCCACACAAATCACGGAGGTCTGACTGTGCTGCTGTAACTGCTGCTCCAGTGGTTTGCTGGAGTGGAGGAGGTCAGAGGAGTCCCGATGAGATGCATTTTCCACCACTGGTGTCTGCTGAGCATCCATGGAGCATCCCTGGCCACCTCACTGCATCACGCAGCCCATCACCTCAGGCTGTGTCATTTCCTGGAGGGTTGAGCTGGGCAACGCACTGCAACAGGCACTTGTAACTTACTGAAGTTACCCGAGACCACACGAGACCCAAGCCAGCTGTAGTAATATCGCCAGCTGCATCGCAGCATAGCCTACTGGGGCGATAAAGGCTGTGAAGAGAAAGAAACGCAAACAAACACCTCGCTCTTATCTTCACTTCTCCATGGTCTCGGCTCCCCTGTAACTGCTGTGTCCGTCCATTTCTGTTCACCCATGCCATCCCACTGTGTCCCCCCTTGGCAGCCTCATGCTGCAAACTGAGAGCTGGAAGTAGGATTTGCAGTCACCCATCACCCTCCCAGGGTCCTTCCTTGCTCATTTGTGGGGTTACCTGTCATTAGGAGAAAGACTCATCAGAGTTACGCAGTCTGTCTGACAGAATTCCCTTTAACCACTATCGGAGAATACTATGCTAAGTGCAGATTTATTACCTCTGTAATGCAGATAAAATGAGATTTTATGGCTCTGTAGTCCTGGCAGCATAAAGTAATAATGGAAACTATCTACTCAAGTAGGGAATGCATCCGAGGAAGAAAGGGAGATGCATGGGAGGTTAATAGTGTGTCCTCAGGCACTGCCAGATATCCTCTAGCTGATCTTGCTGGACACAAGCCACTGAGTGTTCAGCCCAGCATGCCATCCGAGAGAAGTCTCACCATTCATTTGCTGGATGCTTCTGCTTATTTCTCACATTAAAAAATTCCCCAGCAAGATAAAGCATGAAACTGGATAATTTTTATTTTCTTTCTCTTATAGGAATCAGTTCAAAACTGAGAAATGAGCAAGCATCAAGAAACGCCTAATGAACCCAAACTCTGCCCGCATCTGAAACCCCAGAAGAATCCCTAAGGAACCAGGCACCCACCATCATCCCACATTCCCAACCTCCACGGTTACAAGCTCAGGCACTGAACTGGCACAAGCATGAATCCTGTGTCCTGCTCCCGCCGCTGCTTCCCACCAGCGAGGTACAACCTTGCCGTGGAAGGTGCTCCTCCACACTGCGCCAGGTCCGCCATCTGCAAGGTCTTGTTTGGATCCATCCACAAGTGAGTTACTCAGATAAGCACTAGGCTGGATTTGAGCTGTTAGCAAACGCACACAAAGGCCCCCCCCCACACCACAGGGCACAGCTCTGGCCAGGTTGACATGCCTGCAGGGACACCTTGCAGGTCCGTCTCCAGCAAACTCACGCAGGCAGAGCGCTCTCCGACCATCCCCTCTGTGTTTTGAGGGGCAGGGTACGGCCCAGCACCTAACAGCAGATTTCCCAGGGTCCAGCCACTCCAAGCACAGCTGCAGGATCAGCCTTCCATGACAGCTTTCTCTGTAACGAAGAGCTGTAACAGACTGAATTGTGAGACAAATTCCACTCTTTTTTTAAAATATTTTATTAATAACCCATTAGTTAAGGAATATAAGGACAATGTCTTCTTACACTTTAACACTAAAGAGTATTTTGTGGAGTAAGAACAGTCTCTGAAGAAAGAAAGTTATAATTAAGTACAGCATGGAACCAAACACAGACACAATCTTCAAACGAGATCAAGTTCTGGTTACACATCCTTATGCACTGTGTAGAAAATTAAATCAAATTTAATTTTAAAATACAAGCAAGGGAATACAATAACAGAACTAGATGGTAGATTTCTGCTGGACTAAACACCTCTTTTCTAATAAAAGTATTGATTAGAAAAGACACGATGATCCCTTCAAAACTTCTATTTCTAATGAGATCAAAAACATACATAGTGCTCTATTAAAATGGTTGTTTTCTTACACAGCATATTTCATGGGCTGATCTCAGGATTGTTAGCTAGTAATGCAAAAAATTCTCAAAACCTAGATTATAAGTTATCTCATTTGAACTATTTAAACCAGAACTTTGCTGTCTGTTAAGCAAGAAATCAAATCAACAAAAAGTTGAAAGATATTTTTATCCATGTGTTTCATGTAACAAGGAATTAAAAGAAATAAAAGGTTGAGAATTGTGACTCTCACAGCAGCATGGGGAATATACAGTTGTGTAGCCAAACGGTAACATTAATACTACAAAATTATGCCAGTGAGACAAACCTGACATTTTAACAATGTAAAACAATATATACTAGCAAAAAGTTGAACAGCAATAATCTTTAGTGTTACCGAAAGGAAGAAAAGGGAGAAAAGAGCCTGATGTGTAAGAACATATATTAAGTATGATGGGTAATTAAAGGTAATCAACAGTTTGTGTGCCTGTGAGAAATCTGCAAGAAAGCTACTTATTTCATGATAAAAAAATATATGCACTGGTTGTTTCAGCTTACACATAAAATATGTATTATCTGACTTCTTCCATTCATTTCTTGCTGAGACTAGAAAGGTCCCATGTGCGTTCAGGACAGCAGGGACCTGGGGCACAGCCGAGTTAGACAAGGACACCCAGTGCTCTGCATGGACACACGTTCGTACAGAGAACAGCTTCGCTGCTGCCGGTCAGTGGTGATCTCTTGGCTCTGAGAACTGCCTTGATTTCTGTAGCTGAGGTCTGGCATACCAGTCCACGGCCACCACAGCACTTGGACATCCAAACGCTGCCAGTTTCACACTCTGGTGGGGTGTAACGAGATCAGAATAAGCCTCAGCGTGAGGAGACAAAGTATTTTTGTGATGCATAAGCAGAATTGTTTGCACTCTGCTGCATCTCCCCCAAAGCTCTCAGAGCACATAACTAACTTGGTGGTTTCGTGATAGGCCCAAGGTAATCCAGGGGAATGGTGCTTGTGTCGGCTTCAGTGACAGGCAGGGATAGCTTTTAGGCAGATGAGCAATGCTCACCCCATGGCTATACGATTGCTAAAATCAGTACAGACAAAGCAGAGGGTGCGTGTACAAAGGAGCGCCCCAGAAACTGCAGCACCCTCCTAATTCAGCCACTGGACTATGCCTCCATCCCCACAGGTCCCTGGATGGAAAGCTCAGGGCTGGTGCATGATCTGCCGCAGGTACAGTGTCATGACAGGGAGCCGGGAGAACTCCAGTGCCCTAGTCATACCCGCTGCTGGCCAAACTCCTCCCGGTGCTGCCCTCCAGCAGCCGAGACGCTCAGCAGAAGCGGTCCTTCAGCATACTGTCATGCTTGCAGGCAGATGACTTGATTTTAGAGATGAAAGGAAGTCACCAGGGGCTCCTCTGGAGGGAGCTTTTTGGAGAAGGGTCCTTCTCCCTTTCTGCACATCAGCAGTGGCTGGTGCGGCTTGCAACAGGATCTGTTCTGTCAGTGAGGAAGAGCAAGGACTCTTCCATGAAACCAGCTGCAGAAATCTACTCACACCGTCTGCAGCTAGTGCCCGATACTCCCCAGCTGGAAGGTTTATACCTCTGTAATTGCATCCGCTCCCATATAACTGTGAATTGCCCTTATTGCCTGCAATAACACTTCACTGCCTTATCTGTAACCCTGCTAAGTCATTAGTTTCAAAGTCTTGTGGCAGTGAGTTCTGGAGGTTGTTTACACACTTCCTCTGCCCAGTTATGATTTCTTGCCTTTCTAGCTTCTTGCTCTGGTAGAGCACACACACTAATTCCTGCCAAGCCTGCTCACTGGCACTGATTTCCAGTCTGTGCCACAGCCTTTCACAGTCATGGCACTTCAGAGCATGGAACAGCATTTCTGAGACTCCTCAAGATACCAAGCAGCTGCTAGAGCAACAGAGCAAGTACGACAACTGGAAATACAGCCATTTATCAGAACAGGGTGTCATGCTGGGAGGAGATGCTGTAGGATGGGGAGAGGTGGAAGCTCCAATGGCCTTCCCAACAGGGTATGTGGAGGCTTGGAGGTACTCCTCTACCGAAGAGCTGGAGCTAACAGGGTTTGATGGAGGACTGCAAGGACACAGGCTGGTCCAGCTCCACTCCAAACACAGGGCATACTGTGACACGGCTCTTCACAACAGAAGCAGGGATAGGGTGCTGGTGGAACAAGGTTCTCCTTGCTGCAAGCAGTGGTATCTCAGTCCAGATTTCACCACAAAAAACCCAAATCTAAAGTCTTTTACAGGATCTCAGGTCAGCACACAGCTCCCCATATAGCTTGGGGGAATTTCAGTACAAAAAGAGGAAGATGGGCATCTTTTCCCTCATTTTTTAAACAAACAAATGGCCTGATCTCTGAATCCTCCAGGAAGGCAGAACATGTACCAAACACCCAATGAACAGAATTACCGATCCTCGTCAACCCCGAGGAGCTGGTCCAATGTGTAGCATTCGCAGTCAATATCTGCGAGCCTGAAACAGGGCAGAGACAGGCTAAAGAAAAGGTAGAGAAAAGTTCACCCCACACCAGAAGTCCACGCTGAGAGACATGTCAGCAGTAAGCAAACAGTGTCAGCAAGAGTCACTGGATGATTTTCAAACCAGACTGACTGGTATGAGACCAAAAATTTGATTTTAATTTTTAAGCTCTGGTGGTGCTCTGCTCTTAAAAAAACCAACCAACCAAAAGCACTTTGGCCAGGACTCTCAGAAGTGACTGGAAAATGTCACTTATTCATCCAAAGCCTTCAGCAAGTCCACTGCTTACAGAAGGCTGAGAGCTGCTCTCTGGAAATCAAAATCATCCAAGATGTCTCCACTTGGGCACAAAAGAAAAAAAAGAAATAGATGTCCCCAAGATCGCAAGTTACTTTTGCAATTGTTGGTTCTTTTTTCCCCAAGATCACAAATTAATTTTGAAATTGTTGGTTCTTTTTTCTCTTTGCTAGTATAAGCTTGTTAAGGAAAGATGGATCAACATCCCGCCAGCTGAAGCAGCCTCCTTTGGCCAGCTCCTGCAAAACACAGTCCTACAGAGAAACACAACCCAACTCTCCAGCTGTAGGGAAGGTGTCCTACAGCAGTACTTAGAAACAAAGCAAGAGAGACATCAGATCTGCAGCACTATGCATTAAAAGAGTCAACAACCAGTGCAAACATATTCTTTAGGAAAAGGCAGTATAAGAATAAGTTAAAACCTATAATGGACTATAACAAAAGAGTAGATATACTGCTTTTTTTCTCCAACAGACATGAGGTAGTTGTGTTGTTAGGGAGGAAAAATAAAGTAAGAGAGAAGTAGTAAAAATGCTACTCTATACCACACACTACTCCACTTTATAAAATTAAATAATATAAAGATGTTCCAAGGAAATAAAAATACATGTTGTACATTAAAAGGACAGATGTGTACCTAAAATATTAGGTACAAGAACCTACATCAAGCAAAGTCTAGGTTGGTGAAGTGACCCAGACAGTGAAGAAGGTTCTATATAGTACAAGTTGTTAGAGGCACTCGTAGAGTGTGTAATAAAAGGCCACTACGTCAGCCCGCTAGTAATAGTTACTGCGGTAGCGTACAAAGAGAGCCTTATAATCCTTTTTAACCACGGGAGGGCAGAAAAGGCTGGTGGTTACAGCTCACTGAATTTGTTTGTGTTGGCTTCCACCCCCTTGTGGGACTCCTCTGGCAAAATTCATCCCAACGCTGCGAGGCAGTAGGTAGTGCCAAGGCTCTCCCTGGTGAAGAGACAGTTGAGAAGAATCACTCGGTGTACCCTGCCTCTTCCCAGCATTAAAAGACGTCTTGCCAGTTGCCTCGAGGACTACAGCTAAGTGACAACCTCAGTCTAACGCAGAAGGCTCTGTTCTAGCCGTGGTTTCATGTCAGACTTTGGCAGATGGCTCAATCCTGCTCCCATTAACACTAAGTTACTCATCATATTCAGCGGGAAGATGAGCCCTTACCAATCTACCTACTGATTTTCTGAAGGCAATATGTACAGCTGACAGGTCCGAACCCCGTTCTGGTGAGATGCTGCACCTTCTTAGCTCCTGCTGGGCTCAGTGAGTCAAGGGCATGCAGTACCTCACAGGGACAGGCCCTTACTAGCGCTTCTAGCTCTCCCATGATCAAAATCAGATTAGTTCACTCTTTAATGATTGTGGACACATGCCATGTTCTCAGATGCTGAGGATGAACTGGTTAAACCAGAGTTACTACAGAGGGGGCCCTCCTCTGGGGCCGGGGAAAGCAATTGGCACTTGGCTGGCTGCACATCCCCCCTGCCTTCCTGGATGGAGTCCGAATCTCCGCTCTCCACTGAATCCAGACTTTCCCCATGCCTGTAGAAGCCATTGGTGAGCCCACGGATGCAAACGGCCTCTGTTTTGTTAGTCTTTCTGCCGGTACATAACAGCTTGTCCTGGGCCTGAACTTCAGAATTGCCCATGCAGTCCACCAACACTTGGCTAGCGTCCTGCTGGGTGCTGGGAGAGCCGGGAAGAGCCAACTCTCCGGAGGGGAGCTCTTCAGGCTCCTTGTCCTCAGTTTCTGTCTCTTCGCTCTCCAGGGTGTGCAGCTGGGAGTCGTAGTCTCTGTCAGAGGCTGAAAAATCAGAATGGACAATGACCTCTGCTTCCACTTGGTGGAGGCTGGCTGGCGGGTGGCTTTTCTTTGCTTCATTCTGTTATCAAATAGGGGAAAAGTCAAAAAAAAAAAAAAAAAAAAAAAGGTAAAGTAAATGAAATTCAGATAATTGAGGCTGTGACCCAACCAAGCACTGAAATTTATTTCTTTTTAATCCCACAGAGTGCAATGGGATGTACACGTGCCTCTATTAAGCATTATCTTGATGTGTTTCTCAGAGCTGAAGTCTTAAGAAGCATCTCAAATCACCTCAGGATCATTATTCCTGTTTTACATTTGGGAAAGCAAGTCCCAAGGGAGTGAAGTGATTTGCACACAGCTTCTTGGCAGGCTGGAGCAACCATTCCTCCAAGCCTCTGTCAAAGACCACATTTTCAAAACTCACCAGTCTGTTTCCACGTTAAGGGCCAGATTTCTAGAGGGTGAGTGGGGAACACTCTAGGAAACTGGCTTCTGAGACAGCTCATGATACAGACCCCACAGTAGATACCAGGGCTCCCTTCACCTTCGTGGTTTAATTTTGGCCATGTACCACAAAACGTTTGTTTGTTAGAACCCTGGTCACAGCTTGCAAAAGTTGGTGTAAATTCAAGCACTTTAATTCAGAAAGAAAACAATCAGTTCTCCTCCACAGTGTTTAAGCAGAGTTCAGGCTACAGGTCTCCACAAATCTGCTAGATTATAATTCAATAATTTAACAAACAAATTATTTTGGAAGCTTACAAAGAGCTATCTAGGCAATCAGCACTCAGATTCTGGGCTGAGTGTGATTTAGTAGCAAGACGACAATTCAAAGTATGGAAGTGATATCCCATGTGTAATTTGCACTTTCTGTTGAAGCCAACTTCATGCGTCATTTACATATTTTAACACTTTTCTCCTTTTGTTGACAAACTCTGATGGGTAAGCTGTGCTGTAAACAGTGCCCTGTAATTGGGTTGTAAAACATTGTCTTAACTCTATCCACAATGTTAATTACATCCTGTGTGTAATTGATTTTCACACTACTATCTAGGAAGGAAACATAGGTAGGTTACTTATAAGTATTTGCTGAGGGTGGAGGGATGGGGGGTGAACTTTTTAAAAAAACAATAACCAAAGAAATCTTCAGGTTCAGAGTCAACCTAAGCAGGTGTCAGCTTGCTTTGCTGAGACTGTGGCATGAACATCACAATCCTTGTATAAACTCTCCCAAACACAGGAGTGCGTATTTTTTCCAATGAAGCAATATCAGAAACAGGATTTCCTCCCAATCTATGCACCCACATACAGATGACAAGTGCAGTGGAAATTGCTCTACCCTATCTGGACAAGGAGTTTAAATCAACACTTGATCTTTGACTCCTTTTACAGGCAAAAATGCAATCCCTCCTTCAGGCGAGCACACTGTAGATCTTAATGACTGTGCTGAGCATTGCAGCTCCTAACTCATTCGGCAGGCTGCTTGCTGCATGGCCATAGCAAAGACCCAAAGCAGACTGCTGCTGCCTGGCTTCAGTTCCTCAGGAACCAGGACTGCCACAACCCTGCTGACAACCAAGCTGTCTGACCCCACTTGACCATCACCAAAAGAACAAGCCCACAGCACGGGCCCTCAAGGGCTGGCTGGAGTCAAGACAGACAATCACGGGAGAGTTGAGGCTTTGAGTGATGCTTGGAAAAAAACCCAAACAGCTTATACTCAAATCCCATCAGTCTCACTGGCATACACTCCTATACCCAGGAAAAAAAATAAAGCCATGATCAGCCAACTAAAGCTAGCTTAGAGAAGAAAATTTTCTCCTGCGCTGCAAAATGGAGAAAGGGAGATGGGGAACATAAATGGAAAAAACACATCAGAATACACAAGTCAATAAGCTACCGCAGACACCCACCATCACAGCATCGTAAACCAGAGCTTGTAACAAAAGCTTCTGTCCTGCACTGGAAGGCAGCTTCAGTGATCCATTCACAGCAGAGAGAGGCTCTTTTGTGATAGTGTCCCCATATCTGGCTATGCTGTTTGTCCAGGGCTGGTTGGCTGATTTATTCCATGAAGACTGCAGAAGAGAAGTGGGAGGAAAAAAGATTTGATTATCACAGATACGGATTCTTATCCTCATAAACCTGAAATGAGAAGCAGCTTGAAAAAGGAAACTGCAAGTTGTGAAAATACCATGGTGTTAGAAGATGCAAGTTAAATGCAGAGAACACTTCTGATAGCATCAAAATAAAAATGCTCATTGGAATGGACTTACACAGTCACTGCATTAGAACAGGCTTTATTGCTCTGTTACATGGTCTGATGCAGAGCAAGTGGATAAAAGTTGCCAGATGGTTCACAACTGGTTGCATAAGGGGCTTTCCACCGATTCTCAAATTTTGAGGCCAACAGGTATATCATGGCACAAGATATCATTTAAAGGTCCACTGAAATCAACTTCCTGCAAAGCTGCAAACAACTCTGAGCAGTATGAGCCTACTGAAAAATACGGCAAAGCCGGAAAGGAACAGGGATGGTGGAAACGTGGAGCTGAATGATTATACTATTTGCTTTGGCACAAGTGATGCTCTGCAGCATGGAGAAGAACCCTCACTGGCACGTATGCTCCAGTAAGAGTTGAAGACAATGCTAAACTGCTCACTCTGCGGTGCAGACAGATTTCCTGCTCTAAGCTAGGGCTTGGGTGAACACTCTGCCATTCCCCATCAATACAGAGGCACAAAACTGGGGGCCTTATTTTTTTTAATTTTTTTTTTGCAACAGACCACCAAGCAATTCTTAGCTCAGCTTTAAATCCCCTGGGCAACCAGTGTTACCTTGTTTGTAGATCTAATTAAATTATATGGGCTGAACGCAATTTGTTCTGGGTTCTCTCAGCTTCCCCTTGCAATAAACTGTTGAATGCACACCTCTGTGTATGGGAAATGTGTGCCTTTAAGAGCTGAAGTTATTTAACAGCTCAGACTATTAGTTCACAGGCAGAAAAGTATTTTCTTTCCAGGTTTTGATTTTATTGGGCTGTCCTGCATTTACCTGAGCTCAGCCTTGTTACTGACTCGCATACATATACATATATACACACAGATGCACACTCAGATTTAAGGACCACACGAGCCAGTTATCTCAGGGCTCGTTCCACAGATGTTACACGTTGCCTGGATAGAAGCGAGAGGATGACACAAGGCTGAAGTGAAGAGAAAACCCTGGCCTGACACAACTGCGAGTGTGCATGTGCATACAGAATACGGGAGGTGTGGGCATGATGGCTGTGTAGGGTGAAGATATACGGCACATCTATTCAAACCCACTAACCATCTATTGCTCACTGTCAGGCAGGAGAAACCCAGGTTTCTGCTCTGTGTATGTGGCCGCTACTTACACAGGTCAGATCTATTCCAACAACAGTCAACGTAGCAAGAGTCCAGCCGAGATGGCAAGGAGATTTCTGACATCAGCCTGACCTTGTGTAAGTCATTTGACCTCCTTGTGCCTCGGTCCATCTGGCTGGAAATTAGGTAGAAATACATGACCAGATGTTGCATGTGAGCCAGGCATTCCTAAGTCAGCTATTTGGCAAGAAGCAAATGCTACCTCATGCTGTTGGTGCTGGCAGAAGGCACATTAAAGCGCTCATGCATGTGCTGAAGGGCTGCCTGAGCCTTTCCCGAGCACTCTCATCCACCCTGACTCAAGTGCCAAGGGGGCTCAACACCTTGCGAGAGGCAGAGCAGTATTACATCCAAGCACCGACCAACCCCAAGTCATAGGAGCTCTGCTGCTGCCTCAGGATCAAACCTTAAGAAAACAAGTAGTAAAGGGCCTCATTTATATGACAGCACCCTGCAGAACAGTGATGTCTAAACCTAGTGCTGTGGATATCAAGCATTCGCTAATTTAGAAGTGGATGCTGGAGGCAGCATCTTTGCTATTCCTCTCTCTGCAATCCTCAACAATATATTCTGAGCCAAGAACGTTCCCTAATTGCTCCCTTTCTAAGTGGACAATCATTAAACTACACTTTAATAGCAAGAAATCAACCAAGCGATCACACACAGCTCACAGTAAGGAATATCACTACACGCGAGTGCTCAAGGAACGTGTTCAATTTGCTTCTGCTGCCGTCTGAAAGGCTTTCTGCAGCTACATTGCTGACTGATGGCTTCTGTGCCTTTTCCAAGGAACATACGTTACTGAGCAAATACTGCCTGGAAATTTCATCGTTGAACCTACACAAATATGCACACATGCACACAAATGTGTGTCCTATTATAGATGCTTACACGCATATTTGCTATCAGAAAGATCTGAGCATCATACGCATACACACACACACAGCAAACTTGAAAACCTTCTTGCAGGCATCTTGTGAATACCAAAAAACATGGAAAGAAACAGGCAGCTTTACTGCAATCCCCAATGGACCATCTGTTAGCGGAAATGTCAATCTGCCATGTTTACATAGGTTTTGATGACTCTGGGAACAGCCTGTTCAGCTCTGGCTGAAATTGGCTGCAATGAAGAACAAACTTGTTTTGTACCAGTTTGCAACTTTCAACAAACAGAAAAAACCATCAGCCACACAACATGGCCTATTTCCCACATGTTGTTCAAGCACACTATGTTTGATAGGAAAAAAAATAAAATCCCTCTTGAGGCTCAGTCTCCAAGGTTGGGCAGCAGCAATTAACTCTAGGTCTGTTTTCATCACAGACCTGAAGAAGGTCTTGTGTGCCTGAAAGCTTCTCTGCTATTTTAAGCAGTATCTTTTGGTGTAATAAATGATACAATTTCTTTCTACTCAAGGGGAGCTAGTGAATGGCTGAAGGAAGGAAATGTTCTCTTGGCTTTTACAATAGAATAATGAAGGCAAGGAGTGTCAGTCTAATACTAATTTAAAGAGGGAAAAATCCCTTTGTCAATTTGCTGCAAACAAAAGAATGAAAACCAATAAAAACATCTTCCAATAAAAGGTGTTTCCATTACAGCTAAATCCTTATCAAAGCAAACAAGCCTTTTCATTTTAGCCTTTTTATAGAAACTCTGACTGGTAAAAATGTGCCTAGATCATGTTACGTTTTCAGAGACAATTAATGATTTCAAGCAAATACATGAGCTGAGAACGAACATGTAGGAAATGCTGATCTTGAAACCTTCCCTGTTTTATGAGGATGGTTATTTAAACTAGCTTGAAATCCTGTGCAGAACAAAGCTGAGGACATTTCAGATGTGCTCAGCTTTTAAGGGTGTCATAGTGGAAAGAAAGGATTCGTTGCTGAACGGCACCACAGAGGTCGGTGGGAGTGGAAAAGCTCCATGTCATGCAAACATACAGGCATCCCTGCCTGCAGCTGCACCTCTAAACAAGATGCAACATAATACAGACCTCTCCCCCACCAGATAAAGGAGAATCTCTGCTAGCTCTCAACAGAATCAGAGCTCTCATCTAAGACTTTTCAGAAAACACTGGGACTTTTTTCCACACAGAAAAGTTCCAACGTGAAAATGACAAACAACCCAGGTAGATCCAAGTTCCCTGATGCATTACAGCTTTTGCTCTCCAAGTCATGGGGATGCTTCATAGGAAACGCAGTCCCCATGGGGAGGAGGCCCACAGGGAAGAAGCGGGGCAGCAAACGAGGGAAGTTCCAGCTCGCAAGAAGCACAACGGCAAACATTTCCAAGCCAAAATGCTTGGGTTTGGCTTCATTCAATGAAAAGCTGAAGTCTTCCATGGAAAGCAGATGCCTTTTAACATCCTCCCCCACCCCCTAAATTGCTTGGCCCAAAAGCAGCAGTGACAGAGATGTCTGAAGCAGAGCCATTTTATCATCCTCAGTCCATCTGTCAGGGAAACAGAACTGCATCGCCACAGCCTGTGCATTACGGTGTCATTTATAACACGGGCTACCGAGGGCATCAGTCTGGGGGTCACTTGAAAGGTGAAGAGAGTAAGAGAGGAAAATCACTTGTCAGTGTATTTACAAATCCTTGTGTGTGACCACTGGGAAAAACACAGAAAGGAAAGAAAAAGGCCTGCTAAATGGCCAAGCGTACTCCTGCCTAATGGAGCTGTCAGCCATCCAGAGGAGCCCTGTGCTGAGAGCTCGGCTGCAGCAGCACCTTGCCATCCTGCTAGCAGGGGCAGGGTGGCCAGGCGGCTCCTGTGGGCTGTCCAGCAGCACAAAGACTGTCCCACCTTCCACTTGCACCATCCTGCACCCCCAGCATTACTTGTAACGGCTCAAGAGGAATCACGGCCCTACGTTTGGAGGAACTGGTGATCTTGACTTGAGAACGACCAAGGGGACTTCTCGAAACCCTTGCCCACGATTCTTTGCAGAAGTCGGTTCAAATCTCAGCATTGTTAAAGTCTTCCTGCCCTTGGTCTCACTGGTCTCCAGTCCCCACACCTGCAAAGTGACATTCACTCACTTCTGACTGCTTGTGGCACGGGGACAGTCCCTTCTTTGTGTTTGTACACCTCCTAACAACACTGAGCCTCCGACCTCCACTGGAACCTCAGGCTGCCACAAGAATAAAAACAATAAAGAATAATCCATGAAATGCTAAGTAACAAGCCAGCATGTGAAAAGCCTGCAAGCATGGCAGCATCTATCACTGCCACTGCTAATGGCAAGTGCCACCCAACCAACAAAAAAGAGGTTTCAGGAGCGTAACCTGAAGACGGAGAGGCAAGCAGGCAACTGGAGGTCACACGGGTCTGGAGCTGCCAGTTCCTTGGCATCACAGCTATACAAACCTGCCCAAGAGTGGCAGCAGTATGGGACTAAGTCTGTCCCAACCAACATCCTGAGCTCTGTGGTGACATGATAGGCTGTTAAATAAAAGGGATCCTTGAGATAATGATTCACTCCCTTTCTTTATTGACTAGGACTGCAAGTGATAGTACCTGAGCTAGAGCACCCTGGGAGCTTCCCCTTGCCAGGCTGGACCAGGAATTTCCTTCCAGAAGGATTTTCTCTTTCCTGTGGCTCTACCACATTCCTTGCTGTGGGTTTTCATAGCCCCAACCACACACAGCATGAGAGAATAAAAGAGAAGGCAACAAAGGCAGCTGGTCATTCTAGGGTACAAAGCTCCTGGCCACACTCAAGCAGGACCTGGGGGAGTTTTGGCAGCCTAGCTGAAACGGCTACTGGAAGAAGCTATTTGCAGTGTACAAGACAACCCAGGGAACCTACAACCTGCTATTGGGCCTTGGCTAGTAGCATTTTGTCTACAAGCAGGGAGATGCACACACCCCTAGCTGCACCTCACTCTGATTTACATCTGTTGTGGGGACCAGGCATGTGTGCACTGGTCCGGCCATACTCATGAGACCTGCCCAACTCCTTCACCGCCCTGCCAGGTAAAATGACATCGCTATCTGGACACATGGCCTCTTGGCAACTGCAGCATAAAGATGTTCTTGGCCTGAGTCTTTTCACTTCTCACTTTCACAGAGTACGCGGAGGATGCAGTGGTGCTCAGTGCTGGCTCAGGTGGCACTTCCCACAGGAACTGGGCAGTGGAGGGAGCAGGGCCTCCTGCGTGGAAGCACATCTCCCTCCAGTGCCCACTCCCAGCAACAACAGCCTGTTGCTCCTGGCCGTCACTCGAGCTCTCCTTCACCTGCCAGGTCATCCTCACCAGCCAGCAGAGGTGACAACATTGTTCTCTGGGTGGCTGCCTGCGGCTGCTCCTCAATGATCCTTGCTTCGCTATCCACATCCATCAAAAAACCAAGCTCTTTATCCTGCTGGCAAAAATCCTCAATGAATTCAACTCCCAGTGGTCTTTCCCCATTCAATTATGGAGGCAGAGACACTACAACCAGAATTGCCCCACTCCCCAAAGCTCTGTTATCTGAACATAACTCCACTGTTGGACACTGCCAGCCTCTGCAACAGACACTGGGGGCCCCAAGCTCTCAGGCTAAGCCCCGAGCAGCCAGGCCTTGGCACTGCCCTCTCCAGCCCCCTCTTTGCACACGTTAAAATCTTCCTGTAAACCTTTGCAGACAGCATTGTTGCTTTGGAAGAGAATCTGCATATGCTGCCCCCAGAAAGGCCTCCCAAGGGAGGGAACTTCCCCCCACCCCAACCTGTTCTTAGGGTAAGTCACCGTCACTGAAAACATTTGTTCCTTATTTAACAGAAAAAGCTGTAGGAAATTCCTCACACTCTTTGGCTTGGGTCCAGACAGGCAGCTACATTCCACCGAAATCCACAGATGTGGCTTGGCTGCAAACTGCCTCTCCTTCAGCTGAGCGCTGATCTGCCACAGCACTTGCGGATGGCCAAAAGCACAGCTTCAGCTCACAGGACTATTAAAGCCCACAGAAGACATTGCATTTCCAAAAGACCATACCTGCACTGCCACTAGCAGCAAGGATGGGTCTCGTGGTTAGCCAGGTATCCTGAACTCACCTTCCCCCGGTGACACAAGAGTGCATCATTGATGCAAACGTGAAATCCCATGCGCTCACAATGCATTTGTTTTACTGAACCTCCTAATTACTTTACATGCTCTCCCTGGGCTACAAAGAGAGACATAAACAGATTAACTAAATTAGGCCAATTAAAGGTTCCCTAATGGAATGAAATGTTTCAGGCAAGCTTGAGAGAAGAAATGGGCAGGGAGGAATGAAAGACAATGCAAAGTCAGGCAAACCAAGCAAGGCAGGAAGAGACTACTTCAAAAAACAAGGTTCACAAATAAAACAATTTCACCTCTTGTATATCTTCAAGGGTATTCCAGTGAACGCGCTATTTATGGACGAAGCTCCTTTTACTCTAAGCAAAAAGAGTATCCTGGAAGGCAGAGCATCTACTCTAGACATCACGCTTTCTATATGCCACAGCAACAGCAATAGTGCAGCTTTCTGCAGCACTAAGTTTGGTACTGCTGCTCTGGGCATGAGGGGCCACTGTCCCAGGAGACGAAAAGGGGTGGTAGATGGCACAGGGATCCCAAACTTAGATCTGACAGCCAAGACTGAGCCAGTCAGTTTTACAGAGAGGGAAATGCATGGCTGCCCAGCACCGGCCTGCAGCCAAGACCACCGACACTTTGCAGAGCCAGGACAGCATCAGACCCTGGCTTCCCAGCAGTGACACACCAAACAAAGGCTCTTGCCTAGGGTGGAAGCCCAGTCACCGCATGCTTGGGTCCTTACCTTCCTCTTCCCATGGACAATGTCCTCAGGGAGGCTCGTGTGGATGAGGCTGTGCACTTCCGTCAGTTCTGTGATGTCCCCCAGGGGCATGGGTGCATCCTCTGGGACTGGGGACATGAGGGACTCTAGCTCATGTGAGTCCAAGGTGGCACTGGGAGCTGCCACCCCTTGCCTGCTCCGGTGGTAGTAAGTGTGGTTGCTGGCTCCCTGGGAATCCAGGTCTGGCAGGGCGTCCCTGAGGGAAAACAAGCAAGAGTTGACATCTCTCACGAGCCTCACTTTCCTCTGTCCCAAACAGCCACAGACTGCCAGATAAAGTGATCCCCTCCAGGCCACTCAGCCTGTCCTTGTGGAAGTGACCAGGCCCAAGCCCCTGCCCTGACGCTCCTGAGGAAGACGATCCTCTATCCACATCCTATTGTAACAGCTTTCACTGCCATAGCCTCTCCCCAGCTGCATCTCTTCACCACCTTCACTAATCCTAAACCTCATACAACGCATGGTGCTGGATGCAAAGCCAGCCCCTCGCCAGTGGATCACAAGGGCAGCAGACAACATGAGTCCCAGCACTAGAGCAAGTGCTCTCTAACCCATGCCCGTGGGGACTGTGTCGCTCCTGTCATCTCTGCTTTACAGATAAGAGGTGCAACAGGACAGAAAAGTTTGGTGGCCACATTAGGACAAGAATTCAGAAGCTGCTTGTTGCTAGTCCCAAGATCTGCTGCCAGCTCAAAGCTCTTCTCAACAACTAAGCTGGTTTCTGATCATGGTCTTTCCAAATGCTTGTGGCTGGATTCAGACCTCTGGGATAGCAGGGGGCTTTGGGCTGAGTCCAATCCTCCTTAAACCAGCCTGTCATTCACTGGAAAATCTTTCATCATTTTCCCAACTGGAAGTTAACAAACCCTTTCCACACATCCTTAGAGCTGTCCAACCTCAGAAGCAGAATACTGCCCACACTAATGGACACAGGTAATAATCTGGCAAATAGTGTTTTTTCCCTTTTTTTTTTTCCTCTGAAAAAAAAAACCTATTAGTCTAACAATGCAAATTAAAGAGAAACTACTGAGAAAATAAATCAGTGAAAAGACCATACTAAATATGTTCCTTAGCCAGCTAGCACTCCCAAGACTCAATCTTTGTATTAACTGATGTCATACACCACATCCCAAAGAGCCGAGCTGAACACGACGAAGCAGCTCAAGAGTGTTTTTTGTCTCCTTCCACATCAGCCTCCTTTACCTCCTGCAAAGGTGAGGTGACACCTACCTCTGCTTGCTGTTGCGGAAACTGGCACACATGCAGAAGAGTATGCAGAGCAGCCCCAGACAGACTCCCACAATGATTCCCGTGACAGAGTGGATATCCAGAACATCTAGTAGAGGAAGGACAGATTCATCATTTCAGCTGCTAGCAGGAGGAAGATACAAAGTCTCTGATGTTCAGAGAAGCACCAGCTTCACTAAAACCTATAGGTGATGCCTCTATACACATAAAGAAAGAAGATTACTTGGCAGTGAAAATTTAGAGCAGCTTAAAGCAAACTGGCACCTATACACATTCATTAATTTCACGCTACGCAGGCCTAACAGAAAGGCAGCAAGACGCAGGTTGCATGTGCCCTTCCATAGGAGCTGGGATGGGGAAGAGAAATGAAGTTCAGCTGTGGGATGGGTTCTGGAGCTGCCTGAGGCCTGTGGAGCTGCACATCTAAGGACTCCGCTGTGATCCTCTGCACTGGCCTACACACAGTTGCATCTTGCATCCTGCACAGTGACATCAGGCAATTGCTTGGCAAACAGAAATGCCACTGCTGACAAATCGCAGTCTTCAGCAATGCGACTCGCTTCCTGTACTGGGACAAAGGGGAAATTCGTACCAGACAACTTCTCCCGGAGGGTGTGCACATCCTTAACGTTTGAATAGGGACCAGATCCCACGACTGTCTTTGCTCCCATCTTGAAGAAGTATCTGGTATCACTTTCCAGGCCATGCACTTCAGTGCTGAAGATATTTCCTGATCAAAAGCAAGTAAAAAAGAGGTTTAAAATATGCAGTTTCAAGAGTATTCAGATGCTGCAGCAAAGCAGCAGTGGAATTCTGTTGGACCCTCAGAAGTGAGGGATTTTGTGTCATGAGCTCTAAGAGGTAATTCATACACCTCTTTGGTATTAATGAAGTTGCTGCTTAAAGAGCTGATCACACAGACTGCACGTGGTGTTGCTGGCATACGTTCTCCTAGGAATTACTGGCTGCCAGCCTGTATCTGCAGGATGTTTGCCGGATGATAACTGCTATTTCAGCCCTAGACATGTACGATTTCACATCTCAGCAGTTGTGTCCCTGAAGTCTCCTATATGACCAGGACAAGGCCCAGCATATGCTCCAAGAAAGCTGGCAGCATGAGCTCTTGAATGTTTATTTGTATGTGCTCAAAGTGAGGCAAAAATCAGGGCAGGAGGACTGACCAACTGGCTTTGTAGGCAGGGAAGAAGACAGGAGGAGGAGGACCTGGTGGGGTATTACAGTACTTCAAGGAGGCTCACCTTCTCGTGTCAGCAAGGTCCACATGTCATCTGGCTGCGTGTTGTTGGCGTTATACAGGATGAGGTACTCCACAATGATGCCGTTGGGCTCGACAGGGGGGCACCAGTGCACCTGGACAGCATAGGGGTTGAGTGGGTGCAGCCGCAGGTCAGATGGAGGAGTTGAGGGACCTGGTAGAGACAAGTAAAGACCCAGCGTGAACAGCAGAAAAGAGGTGGAGAGCATTCAACCTGCAGAGCATGACAACTGCTCTGTGCTTTCTCTGAATCCTTCTCAGTGGTGCCACAGCCATGTTTGCAAGCATGAAATGATGGGCGACCTGGGTGGCAAGACACCTCATCCAAACAAGCTGTGGAGAGTGCAGAGAGGAGGCTGCTGAGCCCAATACAGGGCAGTACTCATGCATCATGGCCAACTAGCCAAGGGAAACGTGACAGTGCTGAAGAAGCCACGCAGCATAGTTTGAGGCTGTGCAACATTGCTCATCTTTGACAGAATATTCCCAGCACACACTCGCTCCTTGTTGCTTTCTTCTGCATCTACCCCAAAGCCCTGCTTGCATCGCAAATAGTCCCAGCTAGGGGCAGGACACACAACACCTCCAAAGGCCATCGATGCTGCTCTGTGAAGCTGAATACTGGAGAAGCTGTCACAGAGTAAGGAGCTAACCCACTGCAGCTCTCAGGATCATCTCTGCCTCCCAGCCTTCACCAGGCCTGAAGCTAAGAGGTGGATGTCTTATTGGAAAACCAGGCTGGTCAAGGCACTCTTGTTCTGACAGTGACATTCAGTACTGGGGAGGACCTAGCGCTTAAGCGATGCATTATCAGCTCTCTGTAACAAGCAGAATTTCTCTGAACCCAGAGGCAACCCTACAGTAACAGCAATCATTGCCCCAATTCTCTTTACATGCTCCTCTCTGTTTACAAAGCAGCACTTCTTTAATGGGCTTGGAAATGCCACCAGGATGCTTAGTGGCTCTCGGCATGTACTCAGGCGCATCATAGCTTAGAGGTGATCTGAGATCACATCTCTCAGGGGCACATTAGGAGGGATTTGATAAGAGATTCAGGGAGAGCCAGGAAAAATCAGGATTCAATTCCCATAAATACTCACGGTCAGGAAGGGTGAATCGCTCCACCACGCTGCCGAAGGGCCCATCAATGCCAACACCATTGGACTGCACGGCAAACTCATACCTGGTGTAGGGCTTCAACCCACTAATGAGAATGTCTTCATCCGAGCTGCCAAAAGAGGACACATTCATAAGGCAATGAACCCTAGATGGTTCTCCCACTGCCACCCTGATACCTTACCAGGAACACTGTAAGAGATTATCCTAACTCTTAGAGTATTTGATTTTTCACTTAAAGCTTCATCTCCTGCAGTCATGTGAATGCAAGAGCACTCAGCTCCCAGATACAGAGCAAAGTAGGTTCCCAGCCTCCAGGACCATTTCTGATGTACTTGCAGAGAACAGCTTGAAAACACAGCCTGGTTATAGGCTGAAAACCTGCACAGGAATCCACATTTAAAATACTTCCCCAAATTATTATAACTGTATAAACTCTAGGAATTTTTAAATCAAAGTTGTGAGGCCCATCTCACAAATCATGAATGCTTTGAGACTGGCCATAACTGCACCTGGCTATGTTATTAACACGGAAACAAATATGTAAGGTCCAACCAGAGCAGAAAAGATGCAGAGACCGGCCAGTAAATGATCCCTTGGTATTCAAGTCATAGAAAAGTCCCAGTGCCACATTTCAGCAGTTCTAAATATATCTGTGACCAAGGCAGACGCTTCCAGCATGTGAAACACCCAGGATTTTGCTTAGTACTGGAACTTCCATGCAGGTTCCTCCCGCCCCCTGTTTATTCCTGACATGAGCAGATGAATGCATAGCATCCCTCTTTACCTTGTGTAGTATGTAACAAGAGAGGCGTTTTTCAGGCCCCAGGGGCTGAAGCGCACAGTGTAGTTGACAATTTTGACTGTTGTAAAGTCAGGTTTCTTCCACCTGAGCCATATGGAAGTCGAACTGTTGGACTCTGCATAGACTTGGACTGGAGGCAGTGGAGGACCCTTCTGCACAGGGGGATCTATGGTGCAAGACAAAAAGAGAAAAGAGATGTGGAGACATAAACGACAGTATGGCAAGGAACAGAAAAGAGAAAACATGGAATAAAACAGGTCTAGGTTGTGAAGCCTGCACTGATATACTAGCCCCCAGCGTAAGCCTAGATGCCCAGCTTAGCTATTTTGTGCATGCAGCGGTCCACGCTTTTCCTCACGTGTGGGAAAGATCACGAGGATCCATGCACCAAGGTGGTGGTGTACTACTGTGGAGCACTGGAGGCCAGCTTCAAAGCTACCCACCTGACAGGCCCACATCAGGGTAAGGAGGAGCCGAGACTGTTCACCATCCCGCAACAGACTGGCAGAGCTGAGAATGGAGCCTAAGTCTTCAGAGCTTTTACTTTCTTTGTAACACTGCAAAAAGTCTGGCATGCTGCTAATTCACATTCTTGAATTTTTATAACGTCACAGATGAAACCCAGGTTATTTGGCATTTCCAAGACCATCCCTGAGCCACTAACAGGGCCAGAGAGAACACAGTGAAGTCCATCCATACCCAGTAGAACAACCACTCTAATGAGAAGGGGGATATTTTGCTTCTTTCTCTCCTTCCCAAGATAACTCCTCCAATGCAATTTGCAATGACTGTCAAAGGGAGTTTCCTCATATTGGGACCTTCCCCGTTTTCATATTGTCCTTCTTCAAGTTCATCTTCTGTAACTTAACTTCTACCCTTCCTTTGAAGCCACATGCCAAGCAGAAGAGACAGACAACAAATGAAGGGCATTCCTCACCTACTGCTGTTGCAGGTGCCTTTTCTGTTTTGCCCTTCCAAACCGCTGCATAACCATCTTCATGCTTATTGAATGCCACCAGCTTCACCTCATAGAGTTTCCCAGGAGCTGGAAAAATCAATCAGGATTTGTCTGGGGTTATTTTTGTTACCAACCCTTCCCAGTTAGACATGTTTTCTTTGGTCTGACCAGCTTTTCTCACCATCCAAGAAAGTAGCTTGAACAGAGTTGTATTCACTAAAAATACAGGAGGAAGCCCCCCTTCCACTTACAGGCTTTCCACATTCAAATACTGTCTCACTAGTGGTGCACATATCATTACAGCTACTCTCTAGGTCTCCCCTCGCTTTTTGCAGAAATTATCAGCAGCAAATGGACTTGGGCCAGCCACCAAGGGTTAACCAGTGTCACGGCCTGTAGCACATCATCTCAGGATCTCCTGATCTTTCTCCCTTGCAAACTACTAAAGAAACCTATGCATGGTGACTGCTTTCTCTCCCCCATGCAAGTGGATGCACTGCAATGTTTATTCCTGAGGAGTGAGGACATCCTCTCCTCTCCAAAATGCACCTCCCATTTCTAAAGCCCTTTCTGATTTATTCACTGCTGCAAGGATCTTCCTTCTGGTAAGTCCTCACACACTCTGTTAAGTCACTGGCTGCTTTTGTTGTGTGGTGACTCTTTTGTCTTCACAGCAGAGTTTCTTGATTTGCAATTAGAAAAGCAACAGCATACACAAAACCCACACCAGAAACCTGAGGGTCCTCATTACACACTCCTCCCATCAGACAGCCATGCACTCTATGGGGAACCTCACACTTGGACCCAAACGGAGCTGCAGGGCAGGGACCTCTGTCTCCAGGCAGTGCTGCCCTGGTCCAAAATTCACTTCCCTCTTTCCTCCAGCCTTTCATCAGCTGAAATACTCCTCTGCTGTGTTAAGTAACATCTGAGGGTTTTTTTTAATGGAGATGTTTAATCAAGGAAACAACTTGGGAGATACAAAGTTCTCAAGTAAGACACTCGCCAGCTTCTCCCTTCAGCAGCCAGCCCATTCAGAAGCTCAGCGAGAGCAGTCCAGACTGTCTTTGGTTGCCTTGGCTGCAGCACATTGATGAAGTTTGTTAATTTGGGATGTGCCTGTTCATTCCCTGCCCTGATAGATCACTGCTCTCTTTGCCAGACAACGTAAGCAAAATAAAACCTTTCTTATTGATGCCAATTTTATTATTACTGCGCTGATTACACTCCCAGAGGCTAATGGTACCAATTACCAAAGGCTTTCTCTGCTCCACAACACATGTTTGCGCTCAGAATATAAAAACAGTTCAGCCACATTTCTCTCCCCGAAAGAATCCCAAAAGCAAACAGAGTTTTGTCTGCCTCCAAGGCAGCCTGACCTGCATTTCCACACTCTCCAGCCACAGGAAAATGTTTCAAACCCACACAAGGGCAATGAAACCAAAGGGCACTCAACTTCCAAACGGCTGGGACCACAGGTTTGGTGGAACAAAGAACCCTACAGCCTGTCTCTTGTCAGCACACACACTCTGCCTCCTGCCTGAGCATTTGGCTGGGCTTCACTGGGACACAAGCTCATCACAGATGATGTGATTCAAAATGATGAGGAAGAGCTCACAGATGTGATGCAGCTGTGGGCAGCTCCTGTTGGAGAATGAAATGAAGGAAAGGACAAGTCCTCCATCTCCATCCCTGGGTTGGATCAATACAGCAGCCACTTACACGTGAAGCCAGGGGAGCTCTACTACAGGATCAAGCAATTTGCATTCTGAAAATAGGGGTATTTTGGATTTCTCAGTCAGAAGCTTGGCTTCAATTTTGATACACAGGCCCAGATGTTCAAGCTCTTAGAAGATGCAGACATAAAACTCTATCAAGCTGTCACGAAGCTAGTAGGCAGCATGAGAACAGATGTATTTCACTGCATTCCATCATACATTAAATATAAGCAGAATAATCTAGTCCAGATCATTTCAAATCACTAATCTGGATGACTGCATAATATATCCAATATGCTAAATATGTTGTTTCATTCAGTTTTTCAAGGTGTTCATATTGGCCAGATGCCATACACCATACTTTCCTGTAAGTGGGAAAATACCCTGATCTCCAGGGAGTCACTCCCAGAGGAGTGTAATCTTCCTTCAGGGGAATGTAGAAGACAGGGTCAGATCCTTACTGTATATTTTTCATGTAAATTATGGCCCTGGTAGTTGCACACCATTACAGAGACTAACTGCTAGAACATAGATGAAAATCAGTGAGAATTTCTCAGGCAAAAGCCCTCATGGTGATTCAGGACAGCTTCCTTTTGATTTTGTGGGCTCATGAAATTGCTCTATTTCTTATGTGCCTTTGAAGAGCTGTCCACCTCTCTCAGGATTTCAGCACATACCTCTCAGACAAGATACAAGGCATGTCATTAGCGATATCACTCTAAGGAGACATGGTTTGCTCCAGAGGTTAGCACGAGCATGGGAGAAAAGTCTTCTCTTATTTCAGACAGCTGAAATGAAGACAGCTGAGTCATTACCAAACGCAAAATCAAGAAGCCAGATGTTGGGGGTAAGGCAAAAGATGAGGAAGTCTGCAGGACAGAGAAGAGGCGGTGGACAAAGCTGGCACCATTTCAGTAGCAGGACCAGCCAGCGCAAGAGAAGATAAAAGAAGAATTTTGCACCTAACCAGCATAAGGAACCTTACTGCAGGCTAAAACACAGCCTAACGTTACAGGAAACTACAAGGAGGGAAACGTGGGCAGGGCTTTTTGCTGGTGTAATAGTTGTGTTATAACTGTGAATAAAGAGTAGCTGTGCTCAAGAAGCTCTGTCCAGAGCTGCTTTCTGCACACCCATCCACCTCTGTCTGAGGCATGCCTCGAAAGGAGCTGTCTCCCCAGAAAGTGCTTCCCCTCTTGCCCTGCTGCGCTCCTGGAAAAAAAAAACCAAGGAAAACCAGGAAATCAAAATTCAGCTATTCAGGAACAAGCAGTGGGACAGGAGTTTTGGTTTGGGGTATGGCCTGAGAGACAAGACAAGACAAGGGGCAGAGCGTTGGCTTCAGTGACACTGCAGAGATGTGGAGCCAAGGGGCATTCAGTGACTGTGTTGCAGCAGTCCATCACCTCCAAGGGGGAAGATGGACCTCGTTTGCACTGACATGGTATGCAACCATGTCTGAGCTACAACTCAGATAGCGCATAACCCTGGGATTTCCTGACACCATTTCAAATACTGGAACAGGCTTCCTAGAGAGGTGGTTGATGCCCCATGCCTGCCAGTGTTTAAGAGGCATTTGGACAATGCCCTTAAGAATTTCCTTTAACTTTTTGTCAGCCCTGAAGTGGTCAGGCAGTTGGACTAGATGATCGCTGTAGGACCCTTCCAACTGAAATATTCTATTCTATGTAAACAAAGAATATTCTCTTCTATTCTATTCTTACCTCTTCAAGCTCTTGACCCAATTTGTAGTTTCAACTGTGACACCTCTTCAACAGCCTACTTCCCCTGGGCCAGCCAGGGCAAATCTCACTCTCCCACCAGACAGCACCATTCACCATATGCAGCCCCCTTACCCTGACATCAAGAGATACTCCCAAGAAACAGTGTTGGGTATTTTGTTTGTTTTTACAGAGGGATCTTAGGAGAGGTTTCCACTGCTGTGCTTCCCAGGCAGACATCCATGAGCTAGGAAATCCCCCCAGCTGATTCCCCATCAGCCAACATGCAGCAGCACAGATCACGTTATGGCTGCCAACCTTACCCGAGACTGCTACCCACTCTGCCTACAAGACCCCTAATGGAGATGTAAGTACCTGCGCAGGGTAGCTCCTCACCATAAAACTAAACCCTTCTAAATCCCAACCACTCCTCCTCCTTGTTTCACGTCCAGACCCCCTGCCTTTCTCAGCACAGCCAGATTCCCTACCCCTTCCTTTACTGTACGCATGCAAAAGCATGTCATTCAACAGCGCAAGAGGGAGAAAAAGAGAACAACCACGGCTGGAAGAAACCCGAGACTCTTCCTAACACAATGATAGCCGACACACAACTGCCAAATCATAAGGAAACCATTAGGGCTTGACGGGTGCCCAAATTTAAGGAAGTAATTACAGAAGAACAAGCAGCCTTCTCAGCATCATCGTGCCAGAGCATTTGGAACCAATTCAACCCACTCCTGAGTCCCTCCGCTAACTGACTTGCCAGTGGTTAGAGCAGCGCGTGATGATGTTCACATGTGGTTTCCTCAGTGCAATAATTACAGACCTAAGTTCTTCAGAGAAACTCATAACTGTTAACACCCTCTCAGTGGTAGGATGGCTGCAACATAGCTGGAAACCTACTTAGCGATGACACAAACTGTCTTTCCAGGTGCTGCAGCCTGACCTTTACACCATGCATAATATATATGCTAGACGTGTAAGATGAACCAGCACAAGAAACACTCGCCCTGCAGTCTCAGCTCACTGGGCAGTAACGGGGATGAAGCATGAAGTGGGGGATGGAAGAACTCTAAGATGCAGAATCCTGTTTCAAGGGTGCATCTGCCATGACTCTCTTCTCTCTCTCTTCACCCTGTATCAATGGGCAAATCAACTAATTAGTACGATCAGATGTTAGAAACATAACTCCTTATGGGAAACGCCAAGCGCAGTTAGCCAGGCAGGCAGATCTGCCTGTGGGCAGACTTGTTCTCCAGCCACAGACACTCACTCTTCTATCTCTTTTGCCTTATGGGGAGGTGGAGAATACTGACCCAAAATTAGCATGCTGTGAATTAACCCATCTCTGCATTTTAATACAGAGAGACTTCAAATAGCACGCAGTAATGGAGCTTCTTCGAAATACACAAGGAAGGAGAGATCATTGTCCTGACTGGAGATTTTAATCTAGGCACTCTTTATAGTGACACAATAAAAAACACTAATTGATTCAGATCTACTTATTAGCATATACTAAGTATACCAGTAGCCCTTGATTAAATATACAATCCTTGCTACACTGGCATCAGAAATTTCTGTGTTTCAAACTCTGCTTAGAACAAGCCCCAAGAGCCCCACTCCAGAAATGATTTTGGGTGCTTTTAAAAAAGCTCACACGGTCCTGGTCCTATGTATCTGCAGCCAAGCAGATAATTGAGCCTCTTGGAAGCATCCTGGGACTACTACAAAGTGCAAGAGACAGACCCTGGGTTTCCACACCAACTGCTAAGAAGACATAACCAGCTAACCTAGTCGAGTCAGCTCATACTGCTTCACTTTCTTCTTTAGTTTTATGGGCCCTACGTCCCAGCTCTCATCTTCAGCACCATCCAAAGGGCTTTCATCACTGGACTCCTCTGGGCCTACTTCTCGGTAGTAGAGCTTGTAGCCAGATATCTGGGCATGGTTGGCTGGGGGCTGCCACGTTATCAGGAGAGACTCCATCTTCGCTCGGACTTTTAATTCTGTCGGGGCAAATGGAACTAGAAGAACAACAAGACAAGAGAAGAACATTCAGCCAATTGTCTCCATATCCCTGCTCTACTGAATCCTCCCTGTCCTCGGTAGTGAGGGAGGGGTTTGAGGAAAGGCTGTCCTGTGAGTGGGATGTCTCCACTGTCTGACAGCAGAGAGTGGTACAGTTACACTCTACTGATGACAGGAAAAAATAATGTCACAAAGCCACTATGGGAGTTTCTCAATGTATTCTGAGATACCACTGTCTTTAACCACTGCTGGAGTCTGGCTTGGGCTCAGCTCTGTTTGGCAGAATTGCCTATCCACTCCCAAATGTCCTAACATTGGGGTTTGGGGTTTTTGTTTGTTTGTTTCTTTCTTTCTTTCTTAAGAATTTTCACAGCTGCACATGGAGGGAGGAAAGACCCACTACCCAGGCAAGCAGCAAGACATACAGGGGCTGCTTAACAGAGATAAAGGTGGGTACTTTGGTCTAACCAAAACCAACGGTTATAATTCCCTAATGAAAGCAAGTATCTCTGATTACGCCTTGAGTTCCCCAATGTCCTGCACACCCTGCCCCGAATCCCAGGCATTACCCAGCCTCCTACCATGTGTCTGGTTGTCTCTGTCAGGAGTCCGATGCTGGGTCCACTCAGAAGGGGCCCCATAGCCCACGCTGGTGCTGGCTGCGATGCGAACTTTGTATACTTTGTTGGGATGGAGCGAGTAGAGAGTGATTTGTGTCTCATTTCCACCCACTTCAATGGAGGTAACCTGATCTGCTGGAACCAAGGCAACACCATTGAAAACATGGTTTTCCCAAAGGGAAATACAGCTGAGCAGCCACAAAGCCTAGCTACCCCCATGTGGTTTGCACACCCTGGGCTGGCTTGGCTTTGCCCAATGCAATCTCATGCCACCAGGAAAAACTAGAACTATAGATCAGGCAGAGCTGATATCCTGACTGACAACCCCCTTCATCACATTCAAAACTGCAGGCTGCCTTCAGCACCATTGAGCCTGCCTGGAGGGGAGCTGTCAGAAACCTTGCTGCTGCTGACATGATGGCAGAACATGAGCACAGCTGATGGTACATTCCAGTGCTTCTCATTGCTGTATTTAAATCCTCACCTTAATTTGAACCAGAAGTGTCCAGCAGCACTGCTTTCTGCAAAATTCACACCTTCACCCATGCCAGACTGAGGTTTTATCGCTCCCTCTTCAGCCCACCCAAGTTTGTAAGGGAGGTAACAGGAAATTTAAACTGAGAATGGCCTGGGATTTTCACTGTAACAACTAATTAGTCTTGCTGAAGATCCATACTGCCTGTTTGGTGAATGCAGAGGTCTTGCTTTTCAGCTTCACCTGGCGTAAACTCAGCTGGGAGTGCTGTCCCTGCTATGTAACAGAGTATTGCTGAGTGTGATCCCTGGACTACAAATGTTTCCAAGGTATTACAATGCCACAGAGCCATGTGCAGGCTCAGGGCAAAAAAAAAACAAGAGCCAGGAGTCACAGTGCAGACTACTAATCCAGATCAAACACATGGGAATATGTCCAGCACTTCATCACACTCCCCATCCTTCTCTTAGTAAGAATCACGACCCTGGCAAGTGAGAAGCTGCAGAGCTTTGATGGTTTTAAGAGTAAATACCCAGAAGGATTAGCAAAGCAAGCACACGTGGAATTGGAACAGCCGCATCCAGCATAGGTAAACGTTACCATCCCTGCTGAAGGCTTTTTAGAGTGTCTGACAATATAAATAAAACCAAATAAAACTCAGCAATACAGCAAGACAGGCTGGCCAGGATACTTGCTTTTTTTCCACAAGGATCGCTTTGATTAGATTAGACTATTTTAAAGGAAGTGAATGCATTTACCCTTATTCCCCAACCAGCATAAAGCTCTTCCCCCAAAACACACAGTGCAGATGGCACCAAAGGGTTGCTCATGCAGACATTCCTGGGGCAGCACAAACACGCAAGTGTCAGGCCATTTCCCTGGGGACGCAGGTTCCTCCACAATCACAGAAAAAGACACCTTGAAGTAGCGTGAAGCAGCACAGCACCAGCACTGCTGTTACCACCAACTGCAGAGCCAGGCTAAGAGAGGGCTGTTCTCCCCTGGGTAAAAATGGGTCCCTCAGTTTTCAGTGTTGCACCTCCTCCCCTTGACATGATATGCTGTTAACACTGCCGGAGCAGAAGATGCAACCCCACCCCCTCCCCAAATGGTACTTCCCTCACCTTCCTTGAGGGTGCAGTAGTCGATCTTGTACTTCGTTATCTTGCCATTACTCAGCTCTGGAGGAGGAGGCAGCCATGTCACACGGATATCACCAGGAGTCATGCTCGACAGGGACAGCTGAGGGGCAGTACTAGGAACTGGGCAGAAGCAACAACGGGAAGTCAGCAAAGACCAGGACAAGACCTCAACACATCTCTGCCAGCTCTCTCAGTTGGCAGGAGGCCCTGCACAGCCACTGGTGACATGCTGTCTGTCACGGGAGGAACCAATACCCTGAAGCTCTTCTTCAGCTCAGATCATCAGCAGGGTGTCTGGGGAAGGGAGATGGTGGGCTGCTCAGCTTCAACAGGCTGATCAGAGCCTGCTGGCCACACCACACTACCCTCTAGGGAAGCAAAATGTAAGGGACCCCATGTCCACTGCAAACCGAGCAGGTTAGCACAGACCAGCTAATTGGCCTATGCTGTACTGTGGAGCATGAAGGAAACACTAAAGGAAATGGCTCATAGATCCAGACTTCAGTCTGGGAATCCCCATTCCCTCGAGAATCGCAGCTCTGTGCTGCAGGCAGCTTTCATGCTTTCAACTCAGCTTTTCAGGCTTCAGACACGTACACGTGGGACCACACAGTTCACTACGTCAGGAGTATTAAAAGCACATAATGCACCCTGCAGCATAGCAGGGGCTTGCACGAGGTCTGCCAAAACCATAGCTTCTTGCCTCTGTCCTGCAGTCCGTTGAAAGCTGCGCATGTCCCCTCCGTTCGGCAGCTGTCCTTCTGGCACTCTGCCTTTACTGCTCACAAAATGCTATGTGATAAATGGTAAAATCAACACAAACTACTGGCTCTTAAGGGATCCAACCTCAAGGCTGCTCCCACCCCTACAAATTGCAATAGATGTCTGTCTTCAGAGTTGAAATCAAGTCTGGCCCAGAGTCAAGCTTGCAGCAATATTGTATTAGCTAGGTGAAAGCTGCAGTTCCGGCAGGATTCTCATGGTCCTCAGTGTCAGTGAGGTCATTTTCATGCTCTTCATCACCCAAGCTGATGATCAGACCAAGGTGCTTTGGTTTTGGTTGGTTTTGGGGTTTTTTTTGTTTTTCTAAAAGGGCTTCTGGCAAGAAGCTGTAGGAGCAGCAGGTTTAGGTTTCTAGGAGCTGATACTATTCTCCATCGCATATTCAATGCTCACCATGAAACAGGCCAAGAACATTTTTTAGGCACCAGTACCCATCTAATTCAACGCACCATCCTCCAGGGTCTGCACGATGATGGAAGAGGATGTCCGGCTGGCTCCGAGCTGAGAATACGCGACCACGTAGAAGACATAGTTGGTATTTGGTTCTAGGTCTTTGACTTGCAGCTCAGTAGTATCATTATTGACAGCAAACTGATATTCCACATTATCTGTTCCTAGAGCCAAGGAAACACTCATCAGCAGGTCAGTGAACTGCCAAGACACTCCTCGAAAAATCACTTAACTTACAAGGTCCATAGTGTAAATCCACCTTAAAAATCACTATGTCTTCTCCAATTTCCCCAGCATCTGCACAAAACCCATCTCTTACGTGAACTCTTTGGGCAGAAACATTCAATGCCTCAATGTTAACATCTCCATTTTGACTCAAGCTCCTTAATGCATGCCAAGGCAGCGGAATTTACCAGCTTAATTTTCAGGGGAGCTCTGGCAACAGTCCAGCAAGATTATTGGCTTGCTGGTTGTTTGGGAAGACAGATCCCAAGAGACTCCAGTGCCTCACTTCAGATTCTGGGTGTGAATAATTTAGCGATTACCCCTGTACACAATGTAGCTGTTTAATACCTCCATTAATAATCACACCCTTTACATATAAAATCAATGTGTTGGAGGAAAAAGTAAAGAACAGAAATAAATTTCCAAAAGTGCCTGGCTCCGCTAGAATCCAGACAACTCAACTGTGTGGACATGCTACTGCTGGTCAACAAGTTAGTATATGTCAGCTAATTCACAGGCACTGTCAGAGGCTGATGCTGACTCCAAGAAAAAATTCCTCTACCTGCAATGAAAAGGGCTAAACTAACTGGAATTGCCTCACACTTGTCACTAGCTGGGAAAACATCAACCCGTGCCTCATGTCTTGTACCTGCAACACAGCTGTGTTGCACAGGCAGATAACACCTACCCACAGCCCGCTGGTAATGTAACGAGAAGCCAATGATCTGCTCGCTGTTGTACTCTGGCCGCTCCCAGGACACAAGGACTGTGGTGCTGGAGAGAGACACAGCTGACACCTTCTTGGGAGCGCTGGGCAAACCCTCCCGCACGATCACCGAGAGCTTGGCAGTGGCACAAGCCATGCCCAAGCTGTTCTCAGCCACGCACTGATAGTAGCCAGCATCCTCCAACCCGATCTGATTGATCACAAGGCTCCCGCTGCTCTGCACCTTCACGCGCCCATTGGAGAGGATGGCCTCACCGTTCTTCAGCCAGTGAATGGTCGGGGCTGGCTCGCCCTCTGCTTTGCAGACAAATCGGGCCGTGCTGGCTCGGGTGCGAGAGATGGTTTCAGGAGCCTGGGAGATGCTGGGTGTAGCTGGGAGGAGAGAGGACAAATTAATGCAGGAAGGAGGAGGAAAAGATAGCAAAGCAAATCCCTTCTCCTCCCCACTCAGTGCTATGTTTTATTCAGTAGCAGCTTTGCTTACAAGATAGGATTTGCCAGGCAGACTCTAGAGGCTTAATTTAGACTCTGTCCAAAAGGAAAAATAAATTCTGTATCAATCATGTGCTGCGTTCCCTGATCCTAGGCTGTTCTCCCTGCTGTCTTCCACGATACTGAAAGTTAATTGGTGATACAGATTTCCATGGGGGAGCCCTAGAGAACAAGAATAAGGCATAAAACGGTTCAGTAAATACAAGGAACTAAACCCCAAACCCTCTCTCCCACCAAGACCTATCCCAACCCAGGGCCTCCTGGTTCTAACCTGGCTCCCTTCTTACCCAGCACAGGCCACAAACACAACTTCTTGGGGAGCTCTTGGATGTTGGTCCAGGTAATCTACAGCTACCTGGAGCATTTATCCTGCTCTCTACTCACCAAGGACCCGGAGCTCAGCTGCGGCTGTAACGAACTGCCTGGTCTGGGGTTTGTTAGCACGGCAGACGTACACCCCTGAGTGATGGGGCTGGCTGGAAGGAATGAGGAGATTTGTCCGGCCCAGCACAATCACATCTGTGGAAACAGGCTTTCCATCTACAGGAAGAAACGTGCACAAATGTGGGAGGGAGCCCCAAGCTGCCCTTTACGAGGGCTTGTAAACAATGCGTCTACTAGAGCCAGGATGACAGCTGCGGAGCGGAGAGACCCCCAGATCCCAAACCCCAGCCCAGAGGAGGATTCCTGCTGGGACACTCCTCAGTGCTTGACTGAGCATCAGCCAGCCCACACCAACATTGGCCCAAGGTTTAGTTTAGCCTGTAGTAACTGAAAAATTTCTGGTTTTGATCAAAATAGTCTCTGATGCCTAGGGTGTGCCTGCAATGAGACACACTAGGAATAGCACATTCAAGGGAAAGCTATGCTAACACACACTTTGGAAAAGCTGCTCAATCTGCTTGCTGACCCCCATGCGTGAACACACATGCTTCCTCCCCTCACTCATTAATGCAAATGTCAGCAAGAGCACTGAATCACTAACAACTCAGGGGTTCTTCCCTCCTCTGGGTCCCAGACATGAACCCAAATTTACTGAGCTTCCTGATTCATTCTTTGCCTCCAGCTTAGCTCCTGATCTGTAAGGTATCAGGAAGACACCTGGTTCTCCTTGGGGCTCTGGTGCTTGGGTCAGAGACATGGGCCATGAGCTGCCCTCTCCCCATTCTCCTGGCTAGATGCTCAGCACTGCTGAGTAGGGAAGGAGGAAAGGGAGGCCGTGGCTCCCTGGCCAGAAGCTGAGCTGTCCTTCTACAACTTCAAGTAGCCCTAGGTTCCTCAGCATGTCATGGACAAAGCAGTAGGCTGGTGCTGGGCACTGCTTATTCTCGGCACTGCTTATTCTCAGCACTGCTCTGATGCGAGAAACATGGGGACCATGGCGTTGGCACCTCTGAATAAGTATGGGGAAGCAAAGCCAAGAGCTGGGGAGAGAGTATGGGCAAGCACAGACTGGCCAAAGAAAGGCTTGGATGGGAGGTGAGGCACCCATGGCCAGCTCTGGCACAAGTTAGCAGACTGGGAGAGCCAGCCAATTTGTGCAGTACTGTGCAACACTAGACCTTGTCCCTCTCCACCTGCAGAAGCACAAATGTCTTTCAGACAGCAAAAACCAGCACTGGCCTGCCTTTAGCTCTCACAGATTCAGCTGAGCCTGTACCTCGAGACAGAAGCAAGCTCTCCACCTCCACTGTGAGCAGCTGCACCTACTTAGCACCATCAGCAGGGAATGCAGCTGAGATCAGATCCTCTGCCCTCTCCATCCATTTTGGGGGTCTTTAGATGGCCTCACAGTTCAGCGGCTGCATGCTCAGAGGAGGAGAAAAACCTGTGGACCCCATTTGCACTGGAGCGGTTTGAAAATCTGACTCCAGATGGTAGCAATTAGCTGACACCACCAAGGCTGGCAAGAGCCAAACTGGCAACCTGGAGGTATAATCTTCAGTGTTATCTACATAACTAATTGTCCAGTAACCCAGCCTGCTCCCTAACAAAGTCTTGGAAAGAAACATGCTTGTATAACATAGAATTGCTAGCACTGTTAATCCATCTTTTCTAATTGAAGAGTCCACACCAGGAAGCAGAGGGGTCCAAGCAACCACTTTAAAATAAAACATGCGAGGAACTATTTCATCAGCCTTTCCCCCCTTCCCCCTCCTCTTTCTCCCCTCCAAAAAACTTTCATAGTGATAATTAACTCTAATAATACCTACTCTACTATGGGCATCGGTAGCTCTCAGTAAAGCAATAAGTGATCTAGCATGGGAAAACTGAGTATTTGTAATTGAGAAGTGCACAGGATAAACCAGAAACATTTCTGCCAGAACATTTAATCCTTGCTGATTTGACTTCCAAAGTTGTATCCTCTAAGGTTTTTTTGCTCCTTTTTTGTGGGGAAGAGGAAATATTTATATACACTAAAATCACTGCCTGTGGACAAGTCTGGGCTGAAGACCAAGCACAATAAATGGTTACAGGGGAGAGGAGTCTTAAATTGTGACCCGGATTTATGAAAATGACTGAGAGCTTTTTCTGGGGAAGAATTGACTCCTGAGCTGAGAACGTCTTCAGTCAGAGCCTCTGAAAGACATCTGATGGATGTGACACTCAGTGAAGTGACACTAGCATCCTACTCGTGACTTAGGCTATCAGCCCTGGGTAACATATGCCAGTCTGGCTCATTTGTACACCTCTGACGAGACCTAAGCATCTTCTCAATCCTTCCACTACCAATCTGACCACAGTAATATTTTTTAATAAAAACCTCCCATCAACACACCCAGTCACTCCAATGATTAACAGATCTTACCATGTTTTATAATCCTGCAAGATAATACAGGTTACTTCTCCAATGCAATGGCAGATTCCACAGAATCCCTACTAACCTCTGAGTCCCTGGAGGAGCGGCATAGACCTGACCCCATCTCATGACCTTCACTGCTCAAGGTCATACAATGAGAATGACTAATTTAGATCAAAAGGAATCCAGGCACTAGAACTTCACATATTTCACAGGTCAAACAACTATAAAGTGAATTGTGTGCTTTGTAACCTTCTAGATTTAATTAGCAATTCCAGTTTAGGAAGGACACCCTACACTGCAACACCACCTGCATCATTAGGTACTGAAGTAACAAGCACCCTTCCTGTCCCACAGATTTTTCCGCTTTTTCATTGATTTTTTTTTTTTTAAAGAAAGTATCCTCAGGTTCCTCTTGACAACAAAAGCTTAATTCTGTCCCTCATGCTCACCCTGTCGAATCCAGGAGACAAAGGGAGTGGGATCAGCAGCCGCCATGCACTCCATCACCACGCTCTCCCCGGCCACCACCGTGGTGTTCTCCGGAGCAGCGAGGATGGTGACATCTCCTCCTGCTGGCTGGGAACCTAATGTCAAAAACAAAAAGAAAAGTCTCTTTCCAAATTGCAAAGTGCCTAGAAAAACACAGAACGTAGAGCCCAGACACCTCGGCCATGCTTCCCCAGGTAGTCTCACGTGTGGTAATGGCTCATGCCCACTTGAAGGAGAAAAGCAGGTCTTGCTTCTATATGACTACAATATTTTGCTAAAGAAATGAACAAAGGGGTGCCCTGCAGATTTACTTTAATCATGCTGGCCCTAGTAAAAATTAATATCAGGATTTTCACATGGAAAATAAATAGTTTCAACACAGCACCTTCATTGATTGTTGCTAAATGGATGTTTGTTAATTAGATGAAACAAGACGCTGCTATCCTCAAACAGAGCAACAGCAACGCAACACACCCTTTGCCAAGGCATTGTAACAGCGCAGAAATAATCTAGAACTTGGTTAAAGAAATTTTAACATCTAGACGCTGTACTGTAAACTGCAACAAAGAGACGTCAAGCCTCTGTGTCCAGGCCTTCACCTGATAGTACAAAGACGAAATCAGTCATTATACATCTAGAGGAGAGTGTGCTATTTAGCTTATACATGCACAGATGAACAGCCAACCCATAAATCAAGCAACGTTTACAGGAAGATCTATAGGCTACATTGCACAATGTCTTGAGAACAGGATGCGGATTTTTTGCTTGAAATGAACCTTCTGCCTGTGTTTGCCCACTGCTGAGCAGAGGTTAAGGGAAGGTTAAGGAAATGCCTTTGCAGCAACCAAACTTCTGTTGTGAGATGAAAACAACTGGAGCACTCTTGAGCAGACCAGACTGTTCATGACCCTCAACAGCAGCAACCCTGTTCTTCCAGCTCTCCCAAATATGTCTAACTCTGAGGGACACTTTTGTTGTTGTCCTCATGAAGGGAAAAATAACTGCAGATGAGTCACATAGTACAAGTAATTCTTAGGCCTGCTCCAGGTGCTCCCATGATCTAGCAGAGAAAGTTGTTGGCAGCAGGTCTCAAATGAAAGCAGGACCTTTTTGCACAGTACAAACTCACTGTCTCGAGATACTGCCAATTCAAAAACCAAGAGGTTCGGACAAGCTCACGAAGGACGCATTTACCAGGACTCTTAAATAGGAAGGTCTCACTGCAGCCTCCAGCGCAAGATGTTCCCACATCCCTGACTGTCAGATGCTGAGGGAGATGTCCAAGGAAAGCACCAGCTCCTCCCTGCCCAGTTTTTTTACATGCTTTCTTCCTGCATCTGCTGTGGTCACTTTTGGAGACAGCACTGCAATGGCTGGACCTCTGGCACGGCCCACACTGGCTGTTCATGTGGCATCCAAGGAGCACTCGTTCATACTTGACTTTCTTGTGAATATAAACCAGAGAAGGTTTGGCCTCAGCATGCAGGCCTGCCTGCATGGTAGGAGGCTACACACTGCTGCACCGAACATGCCACGCTCAGCCCATCTCCAGGCTCGTGGCCTTTTACTCTAGCACAGCAGTCTTGCCAAAGAGAGTTGGTTCAACACTGAAATTTTCTTGCAGTCCATACATGCATGAAAGGGATTTCCATCTATAGTATTATGTGAGTACAGTTTAAAAGGAGCTAGCAAAATCCCTGAGGCGCCAAGGGAAAACAGGAGAGAGCAGGAGCCACTGCTTGTCCAGCAGATGGAAGCAGAGACCGAGGAGCACCCACGGTCCCCTACCGGGGGCAACGGCTGGACCACACTGAACTGCAACCCAAGCCCTGGGCAAACACCAGCAATAAGAGCTGCCATGGGGCACAAAGGAAAAGCCAAGCCAGCTATCCTCCTTCCAGTGGAACAAGTATGCTACACAGAGGGCCTGGTGTGTACAGGCACATACAATCTCCTTTTGTGCTTACAGCACAGTGTGGGCTGGCCAGGGCTTTGTTAAATTCACGTACATTAGCTGTTCACATCGTTCATGCCTACACTTCCAGCCTCACAGCCATCACGTCCAGCCACAGCAGGACAACTTGGGGGACAGAACAGGGACAAGAGGAAACCACATAAGACTATGGATTCAGAGGCCTCATTGACAAACAGATCAAAGTCCTGGCCACTCTTAACTGTGGCGCCAAGGCCGGGCTTGAGAACTACTGAGACAGAAAATGGGCTTAATGCAAAAACAGGCACGAGAGCTTCCACAACAGGCACGTAAGCTGAAGGATCAGAGAAATGCAAGGCTCTTTGGAACAGCAGCTTTCTTTTAACTCCAGCTCCAGTTCAACAAAGCACTAAAATCCACAAGTAATCATTAATCCTGCAAAACATCTGAGCGCAGGGACTCCAGCGAGACCCGGCTGGATCAGTGAGGCTGCTCAGCACATTACTAATGTGAGGCCTCTACCCTTTCTCTACCCCATACAGCAGAGAGGGATGAGGCAACGTTGGAGAAAGAATAAGGAGAAGGAGCTTTCCGCCAGAATTTGGAAGGAAACACATGAGAAAGCACCAGAAGCAAAGGAAAAGGCTTCTATAGCAGCCATTACAGGGAAGGCCACAGTGCTGGGAAGACGCTGGAGAAACGAACAAGTTATGATGAAGTTGGTTTTAAGAGTGAGCTGGGAAAAGAGTTGCAAAGGAGCCAGGTGAGGAGTTGCTCTCTGCTGAGGGGCTGGCAGCATGGCTGGACGTGGTCGCACATCTCCACAGACCACATGCTCAGGCCCGGCTCACCCTGCGCAGGGCTCTGCAAGCCTCACCTGCCACCCTAGAGACCCATCACCCATTGTGGGGCCACAGCAGCTTTTGATGAAAACAAACAGCAGCAGCCTACACCCCAGGTCCTGGGAGCAGGAGTATACGGGAACAGACTTCCAGCCTAGCTCAGAGTGAGCTTCTTTACCCAACATCACCGGCTGCTCACGTACCTGCTGGGCAGAACATGGCTGAAACACGTCTGTGTGCATAAAGCTGTCCTTTTCTGCAGTGCTGGGGGAAAAAAATAAATCTAGAGAAAAAAAAAACCCACCAGCCAGATGGCTATATATTCCCTGCCAGATTTCCAAGCTTTCTCTACCAAGCTTAGGGCAGAGGAAGAGAGAAAGCTCCTGAAACCTGACTTAAACACTCATCTGTTGCATTCAGATGCATGGCCCCAAGTGCCAGCCGGCAAAAGCACCTTACAGGTTACAGAAACTTCATGTGAAGGCACTTGTCCCATACCTGAGATCACATCACTTGGTCCCTAGACAGCTGCCTTGCAGTGCTGCCAGTCACTAGGAGAGGGATTTTATGAGCTGCAGAAACCCTCACTCTGAAATGGCCCCAGGAGCCAACAGCCCAGCTCCACAATCTCCTGGTTTAGCAGAGCCACTGTGAAGCACTGCTGTAAAGACACAGCCTATAGCTTCACCTTTCCTTGGGGCCTTGCACTTCTGGTGGCTGGGGAAGGACCAATGAAACACTTCCACCCTCACCCTGAACAGTCCTGCAGCAGCACCACATGCCAACGTTCCCTCTGGTGCTGCCTGTCCCACACCCTGGGTACTTGGGAAGGGAAAGAGCAAGGAGCTCGCTGGTGGCCAGGTAGCCAGCCAGTAGAAAACAGGCCAGGCAACCTAAAAGGGCTGATGATTAGCTACTTATTAGCTCCATACTCACTCTGCAGAAGGTAGAAAGAGAGCTGATATTTGGGCTTCCTGACAGTCAAATCCAAGGGCACAACTCAAGGTGTCTCTGACAACCAAGAGCTGTAACAGCCACAGGGATCTGTAGCTCAAACATCCATTTCTGATTCCTTCTCACTTGGCCAAAACTCTGGTTTGAGCCTTGAAAAACTATTGGGAAAACATATTAGCCCAGACCCTACGTCTGTTTGTCACTGATTATTATTGAAATTATATTACAAAACCAAACAGTTCTGCTTTCTTTCCCAGTACATTCCTGGGTGTGTGCATGGATGAATGCCCCATACACCACTTGCACACACAAACGCATTTCTCTTCAGCTTTGTATTTCACTGTGGGTCTGTCAGAGCAAGACTACAAGTCAAGCTCCTCCTTAAACTGAGCCCCCTTTAGAGTACATTTTTCACTTGCTGTCTCAATAGGCTGGTTGGACAGGATGGATCATAGGTTAACTGCTATGAACTGGGTTTCATTCGGTTTGAAGAGTTCCCAAGAACGGTACTAAGCTAACCAGGAAAACCTCCACACAGGGGATTCCAACAAACATCAAAGATTAAAACCAACGTTTTTGTCTCCACTACCAGTAAGATAATTTCAGGTCAAGAGGGAATATTGTTAGAGGCAAAGGAAAAAAGAGCTGCAGTTTCCAAGACATCTTTCACTGCCTGAACAAAACAGGTCACTGAATGCACCTGCACCATGCTGTCCATTCTGAGGTACTAAAAGCTTTCACAGTGCTGCTATCTAAAACTTCATCTTTGAGACTTCTCACTGCCCCCCAGCTTTGTTTTGTCTCTCCAAGTAGCAAAACTGCTCTAGGCAAAAGCTTTGCACAGCCCAAGGCACAACCCATGGATTCATATCAAAACTTGCTGTCACTGATGGCCTTTGTGGACTTTTTGCCCTTCTGAATCAGATGGATCAATTTTACCCTCTTTTACTGAAAAAATGCCTGTAGGGTGCCAAATGCAGCTCTGGGATGACTTGGAGTAGTGCACTAGGACTGAGAGAAATCCTCTGGGCACTGAAAGAGTTAAAGAAGGTGGCACTTTTCCTGCACAGTTCGTCAACCTGTCCACAGGCTTGTGTTTGCACAGGAAGACAGCAAGGGTGCCATCACAGAGCAAGAGACAAGACTTACTGATAATTTGTAGAAATATTTCAAAATATTCCCCAAGTTTTATTGTTTACGAGCAACTCACAACAGAAGACTTCTCAGTTTATGCTTTTTTCCACTTTCCTGTCATGAAACACAAAAGTCAGGCCAAATTTGGGTGCTCCACTTCTTTGTACCATTGCTTTCACAGGCATCTCTCAGCATCTGGAGTTGGGTTCCAGGGCCAGGTGGTGGGCAGGCACAGAGGAAATAAAACAAATTGCTTATGATCAAGTGTAGTATAAAACCAAAAGGAGGTGGGGAGGGGAGTACAGGGAACCTTGAGACAGCAAGTGAGCATGCCAGACAGACCTCAGCACACAGGCTGCCTAACCTCTAAAAATCCAATCTGTATCATTTCAAAGTGAAGGAGAATTGTGAGCAGGGATGTGAAGGGAGGCACTATGGGGAACTGCCTGGGACAAAGCTCAAAATGTTTATTTGAAGTTATAGCTTGAGTTATAACATACACAAGTGATTTCAAACTCCAAGAGTTTACAACTTGGGTCTGCCTCTAATGCATCCATAATTCATCAGCTATCCTCTCCTGCCTCCCTGCTCTTGTTAGCGCAGCGTATCACTGAAGAATTCAGGCAGTGCAACAGGAGAAATGCTTTTTTGTTCAGCCAATTTGTGACTGTCGTTTGCAGTGACAAGAGGATGACTTCTTGGACAGGAACTAACACCTCTCTCCCGACTCCATAAACACCCTGCCTCGGCGAAAGTGCTGGAAGGTTAAACATGACTTGCATGGTGACACATTCAGCTCTCAGCTGTCAGCAGTTCAAGATTTGGAGATATCCAACAATCAAGCAACAATCTTCTGTTCTGCGAACTTTCTCACCCTCTCTGGAGGAGGAGCATGAAACCTTATTCATCCCTGTGAGCCTCCTCTGGGAATAGATTCTAGCACTGAGCAGCTGTTCATTAGAGAAAGTCAATGCTGTCACTGCTGTTATTCTACAGACAATAAAGGAGCAAATTACCCATTGCAAAGCACACCTTCAAAAATGCAGGCGCTGTGTTTGCAGAGCATGTCCTACTCCCGCTCCCTAGCTCTCTCCTTTTTCTCACACAACTCACAGACCTCCTGGACTGTTCAGGGAGAAAGCTGACAGCAACCATGGAGGAGAAAAAACAAACATCCTCCACACCTGCCTTCCTCCTCACTTTACACCGTCCTGGAAATTTATCTACAATTTATTTCTACTTCTGGGCTAGACCCAGGACAGGAGATAACTAGCACGCAACATCTCTAGGTAGGACACTTGTCTAACTATATCCTAGCACTTTGGCATATCTGCTTTGGGGGCATTATAAACAATATCAGATCTCAAACCTGAGCATGCTTAGCACTAAACATTTCTTCTTTTGTAACTGTTTTCATCTGAATACAGCAAGGCACAGCTTTGCAAACAGGAAAGCAAAGCAGCCAAGAGAGGACTGGCACCAGTGATTCTTCAGATGTGGCTAGAGATGCTGGGTGCTGCCCTTCCAACACCCTACAATTCAGGCCTCCCCAAAGTATCACAAGTCAAACACTGCCTCCTCATCTCTTCTTCCCAGACGCAGCTCTCACAACCACGCATCCTTTCTGAAAATTACCATTTGCTTCTTTGGGTTTTTCTTTCACCTTTGCTATACCAGCCACTGTGGCAGTTTGGATCCAAGTTCTGTTTTCCTGTCACTGAAGTTGGGGAAGGATGACTTTTGGTTACAAGGTCATGGACTCAATTCACCAAACATTTGGTACCGCTTTGATTGTTCTCAGCCTTGAAAACTCCTCCTCTGCAGAGGATCAGGCTTTAGCCCACAAGCCTTACAGGAGCTTTTAGATGTGTGCCTCAGCAGAAATTCCAGTACTGACAACGCCTGGGTACTGGAAGTGCAAAAGGTGTCCCAGCGCAATCTGGCAGCACCAGTGCCCATAGCCTCCGTCATCAGAAATGCTCCTTTCTTTCCCTTTTCAGGCAGCTGCAGTGTGCCTGGGTCAGTGCACGAGTCATCTCAGAAGGAAGGCTGAAAAGGAGCCCAGCTTTTATTGCAAAAGTGACACTGTATTGGTGTAATGGGGTTTTTTCTGCCCAATAATATAAATGAGCTCAGTAAATCAGTTTTGTATTGTCTTTTTACCTCATATCTTCAAAACATTTTGTAAGCAGTTATGCATTTGTCAATGCAAACATTTAACGGAGAAGCTGAACAGGGAAGAATTTATCTCCATGTTCTGGAATAGAGACAGAGTCTCTCTTCCTACTTATTAAGTTAGTGCTGCAGCAGAGCAGCTACACATCATTTGTCATCTTTAAAGCAGCATCCAAAGAAACATGCAGAAATGATTAAAACACAGAAGTTCAATCAGTTTCTTAGTGCTATTAAGAGACCTCCACCTACAGCACTTGTACCTCAAACTACTATCACAAAATCCCCAAAAAAGAAGTCAGCAAACAGATCCCAAAATACACGGTGCAACCTACACTTCTAACAGCAGGCACAAAACCCGCTCCTTTAATATCCGCATATACGTACATGCAAAATGGAGAATTTAATAGATGAAATACACTTCTATGATTTAAAAAAAAAAAAAAAAAAAAAAGATTAATGAGTTTGGATGAGGAGTGTTCATTTACTACCTGGACACATTCCTCAGACCAGCATCTGCCACAGCTTTTGGTGTCTCTCCATGGAACATGTTACATGCCACGTGTGGCAGGAGGAGCTGCTCTAGGAACTGCTTTTCACTTGGCTTGAGAAACAGCTTGTTAAACATTTTCCCCAGCTCTAGGTCCTGCGTCTGGAAGCCTGGGGAACACACGGATCCCAGTCCAGACAGGCAGAAGGGCAGGCAGGCAGTCCTCTTTCATTCACCTCGACTTCTTTATACAGCTGATAGATTTCAGCTCAGAAATTAAATCCTTTAATGTACTAGCTCAGTCACAAGTTGACACCCTGAGCTGTACATAACCAGAAGCCCAGAAAAGCACAGCAGTAGAAGGTTTCCAGGAATTGCATTGAATTTTTAGGGGGCTCTTCCCCAAACCCTTGATCCTTCAGGGTATGGAGTTTTACACATCCAGGGTACATTTAGCTCTGCTACAAAGCAGTCGGAGTGTGCTTTACCCACCACTCCACCTCCTGTAAAGTTGTCAATATTGGCTCTCTGTTTGTGTACATGCATTTGGAACTGCTCTTCATCACGCCAAAAGGGATGGGAGCTAGCCAGACTGCACGACGAATTCCTGCTCGCTTCCCCAGCAAGCGCTTGGAAACGCCTACATTTGCACCACTCCGAGCAGGAGCTAGGCAAAATAACCAGGAGGTGCCACGCCGACAGCCACCATGGTCATGCAGCCCTGTAGCCCCACTGCACAAGGACAGCTGCTGCTTCTTACGAGAATTAGGGCTCTTCTGGTTTTCTGCCACAGGCACCAAGTTAGCCAAAGGGCTGGAGACCTCAGGCCACGTATCTGAATCCTCAGAAACCTGAAGATATATCACAGAGAGTTTCTGGGAGGCAGAAGCAGCAGACCACAAGCCAGAATGTGGCAGAGGCAATAGGAAACCCAAGTTCAGGGCACAGTGGAAACTGAGACCTACCAGAAGGACTGTGCTGGAGCAGCATTGATAATGTCACCATTTTAGATAATAACTATTAATTAATAAGCTTTTAACCATTCTTGGCACATTTTCACAGACCTTAGTGCAAACAAACTCCTTAAAAGAAAGTTATTCAGTGTACAGTAAGAGTTAAGCCTCTAGATTGGATGAGAGACCAACAAAAAGAAGTAGTGAAGAAAGGAGCAGAGGTACCTTAGTGTCTCTGAAGCAGTTTAGAGAATGGCAGAGCAGTCTCACTGCCCTAACCCTAAGACCCAGACAGCTTATGTTACTAAAGATGAGGCCTTAAAGCACTGCAAGCCCCAGCCATTCCCCAGCAGCTGCCAGAAACACAGACAAGACAGACAAGGGCTACAGGAGGACGCTTTGCAAAGTTATCACCAGAACAGGAACCACCACATGACACCAGGCATGTCCCACAGCTGACAGCACTGCTGCTACTGCAACACACCATTCTCAGCAGCACAAGGGCATAACCAGATCCCTTCCTTGATGCGATCTGTGCCAGTAACTCACTGTGCTGCTGTCAGCACATCTCTCGGCATCTCCATAGCTCCATCTGCTCAGTTTGTAACTTAGCTAATTCATAAAGTGAAGGTGCAAAAGTAATAGCCAGAGAGCATCAGAAGACCCTTAACAAAAGCCACAGTATCAGAGATTTAAATGTAGACTCTCTCCAAATCAGTAAACACCAAATGGCCCTGGGGACCTAAGCTTGCCAGTCTCTGGGATTCAGTGGGAACATTCCCACACTTCTTTAACCATCATTACACCAGCTTTCTTCCTCATTTTCCTAGGCCAGCACACCACCTTTCATTTCAGGATGATGCAGAAGAAATCTCCAAGAAAAAAGGCTGTAAGGCAAGTAAAGATACTCTGCTACCTCTTGCTCAGAAAGGAGGCAGAGAGATGGTCAAGTGAAGACCTTTCTGGCTCAAGGTCACAAGCCCTGAAAATCCTCCTTAGTCAGTCACCTCACATTGTCTCAGTGACTGGAGCCAATTCACTCCAGTAACTTCCTCCTTGTGCTCAGAGGCTGATGTTTCCCAGGGGCTGACACCTATTTCACCAGATCTATTTGCAGTTAAGATTTATTTGCAACAGCAGATCTATCTGCAATTCACGTACATCTAGTCACAGCAGAGAGGCAACAGGCTGAAGGCCCTAGGCTGTGCAGAAGGACACAACCTGCTTTTTTCACTACCAGGGCTTGTCCTCTGCCCCATTCCGTCTGCCAGAGATGGCCATTCACATTACTGTCATACACGGCTTTGAAAAGAGAAACATTATGGGAAGCCACCTCATAGTGTGGTCTCCCTGATGCCAGGTACACAGAATGCTTCCTACAAGCTACGCTTCAAACACACAACATGCTGGGAGTCTACAGTAACACAGTCTGGCAGCAAACAAAGACTGCCAACTTGGAAGGAAGAACTAAAAGCAGATGGATGCATCTGCATTAACTCAGGACAATACAAATCTGTTTTTCTAGGAGAAGTCTGGAAGGAAAGCTGGCTTTCCATGGGGAAGGATCATTAGTGATATCCAAAGATTCTGTCAAAGCCCTCCGGCTGGACACTTGCTGAGTGCCGCAGAGAGCCTTGATCTGTCTAAGACCGTGCCTGAAGACACAGTGTTTGGTAACACCACCTGCCCCTCCTTATCCCATTCTTCTTTTCTTTCCTGCTTCTCAGTCTAGTCCACAATACATGTGGCATTGCCCCTTGGCTGCACTGGAAACAGAGTTGGGCAAAAGCATCTCTCAGTTACTGAAGGCAAACTCCCAGCTGTGTCCTGAGCGATCCCTGGCATCCCAGATATCCAAGCAAGGGCTCAGAGCAGCACGGCTCAGGTCCTGATTCAACCTTCCCCACAATCTGGGCTGACTCACCCCATTCTTGTTCCTTAGCACCACTGGGGCTGTAGATACTGGTGGGTCTTTGAGACAGGGACAAGCCTCCTCCATATGTCTGTCCCATGTCTAAAGCAACAGGACCATGAGCTTTGCTATGCCTCTGGACACTTGCAACATCTTCACTCCAGCTGTTAGGATGCTGTAAGTGCCGTAGGGCACTGCTAGCCCTCGACCTCAGAGAGCTATTGAGGCTCTGCTGTAATACAGACAATTAATAATTAACAAGTGCCATCAGGAACCCAACCACATCAACCTTCCTCTCCCACAGCCCACTGCAAGCTGCTGACCTAATTATGATCTCTATTCTTAGCTCCCTTCCAGCCTCACGGTGCAGGCACAGCCTGTTCAATACCCTCTGGGAGAGGCCAGGTGTGATCCCTGCCGTGCAGATGTGCTGATGCACCATACGGTTACACCACCACCAAAAGACTCTCAGAGGAGAGCTGAATGAAGCCTGACGCTTAAACCCTGCTTCAGCCAGAGATTTACCAAACACCAGCTCTTATTTCAGGAAGCCTCAAAAGCACAGCAGATCTGGATTAATAAGAGCTGCATGTGGAGAACGCTGGAAGACTGCAAACCATCCCTGAATCCCACCATCCTTGGTCTTCAGGAGTCAGAGGCAGAGCTGTCTGTAACACATGAGTCTGGCCATACCTGACAGCTCCAAACATCATGCATAGCCAACGTTCCATGTAGGAGAGACCAGTTTCCCCTCAGGACCTGGAAACAGCTCACCTATTCCCAGCTGTACATCCCTTGTTCTGCTCTATTATACTTGACACCTCTGTTGCCACTCACTTCAGTGCCAACCCCGGGCTTAGCTGTTCTGCTTAATGGGAGGTGAGGGCTCTGAATTTTGTATCAAACCCTCTGTCACCGCAGGCTGCTAGAGCTGTCAGGAGCATGGCATATCATAGCCCCACCGAACTTCACAGACAGCTGAGCTGAAACTCCCCCTCCGGCTCCTGGGAACAGGCTGCTGACACTTGAGCTACGAGAAGCTTTCTCTCGGCGACATGAGTGGTGTGATGCATGCTGGCCTCGTACGAACTCCAGCCAAAGAGAGAGCTGTGTGTTTGGGTGGGTGCCTGATGCATGTCTGCACCAGCCCTTCACAAGTTTCACCCAAAATCTGTGGTCTCAATCCTGTTCCATGCGTGCTTGAAATCACTAGCATTGCTAGGCTCAGTAAAAGGGAAATGGAGTGAAAGTTTACAGCTCATGTTAGGCTTTAAAGATCTATTTATTAAGCTAGAAATGCTGTGTATCTCCTCCTTGATCTTGCCATTCTCTGAATTCACACTTACCATGGTTTGCTTAGCATCCTCTGCCACAGAGAAGGATCAAGAGCATTTTTCACAACCCATCAGATGCATTATGCAAACAGCTTCAGATACCTGCTGCCCAGGAAACTGGAGCTTCGAAACACACATAAACAGAGTCCTCATGGCTGAGCTTTAGGGATGTCAAGTGGAGAGCAGTTCCCTGCTTAACTGTTAGTAAAGTGAAAGAAGAAAGGGCAAAGAAGAACAGGATGCTAAAAGAAGAGAGGGGAAAAGCACCAGAGGTCTGTGCCCAGCAGAAGAGGCACATGGAACAGGGACACAGCAGTTGCAGGCTGGAACTGGGATGTCCCCTTCTCCAGAGGTGAAGCATCACTTGCTGGTTAAATCAACAACTCACAGTAAACATACAGCTGTCTTATCCCAACCCATGTCTCCTCTCTCTACACATATCCATGACCCTCTTGCGTCCCAGAAGCACAGCCTTTAGCAGCCTCCTGTGCCCACAAACACAGCTGTGGAAGCTCTCCCCCCGCAGCTCTGCCCCCCATAACACCACAGGGCCCTGCTGCCTCTGCCGCATGGGTTCCTGCTGGAGAAAGACAACCCCTGACCAGGTGGGACCATCACCCCACTCTGGCTAATGCTGCCCTTCGCCATCAATGGCAGCACAGACAATGGGATCAACACCCGGCTGCAGTCAGGGAGGTCAGACCAGAGCAGCACTGACCCAAATCTGAACTTCCCTGTCCCTAGACTGCACAGTATCCGTGTTCAAAACTGCGAGGGGAGCACAGCACGTGTCGTCAGGGCTCAGGCTGAGCGCCAACCCAGCATCCAGCATGTCATTCGCACATGCAGGGACTGAAAATCCACTTGTGGTAACAGCACGTCTGTTTCTGCGAGGTGGTGGCCAACTGCGAGTGCTGCTCACTTCATCACCACCTTCCCCTCCATCTCCATAGCTCATCCCATTCAATAGCTGTATTCTCCTACAGCCCTTTGGAGCAGGAACCACCCAGGTCCAAGCACCCAGAGCCAGGCTCTCCCTTGGTAACTGCAAGCCACTACAATACAAACACCAAAAGAATAAAAAACATGAAGGTGTTTCAGCTGCCTCCAAGCACTGTCCCTGTTATCATATTTCATACAAATATTTGGCTGAAAAATACATTTCCTGGGACACTGCTGCAGCAAGCTGCTACAACTGTCAACGTAAATGATGTTCTGCCAACGGCAATCTCGCAGTGTCATCTCTAATAACACAGTACTAAATCCCAATTCACAGGGGACGTGCTCATCTGCTGGAAGACTCTTCAGTGGCATGCTCAGCCCAGACTTCAGCCCCGCCGTACCTACGCCCATTATCCTGATCTGTTCTCCCCACTCCTGCATTTATTGCAGCACAGGCAGAGGATCACACGAAGCACACCTGTGAGACCACCACACAAACATCACTGCACAGACATTTTGTCAGTGTTGGGGGAAGGCTGTTGCACATTCTGATTCTTGCCAGCCTGGTCTGAGGCAAAGGTTTTACCCATATACATGTCACAGCAATCATGACTACCCTGTGTGCACACATCAGGAATAGGGTGCAGAGGACACAGGGAAGAAAAACCCCACACCCACAATCAGGTACATATCTGCATCTTCCTCTGCAAGTGCACCTCAGTGCCCAGCTCACCTGAGCAGACAGACCTCCAGCACCAAATGCCCATAATCACTCTCCAGACTGACCTATCACTTCTAAGAGGGCAATTCCAAGGCTATTGCATTATCCCTATTTACAGAGGCAGAAATTAAAAGTGTTGAGGAACCGATTCTCCTCTGTGGCCCAATAACAGAGAGGAAAGGAGAACCCAAGAGTCCTGGCTCCCAGGACCACACTTTGTTCGCTTTTCTGCAATGACCATCCTGTAAATGCGAAAAGATACAAACACTGAAATCTACAGAAAGGAGCTGTGGGGTCAGTATCTCAAAATGGATGGTCTTGTTTTAATCTTTTGTACTTCTCCCAGCCCAGTCAAAACTCTATTATACTCTAAAATTGCTAAGATCTTTAACTTTCTTTACATCACTTGGGGGATGCTACACTGCCTATACATACTCAAAGGGATTAAAAACCAAGGAGGAAGGAGAATTTTTTCAAGACCCCCAACACTGTGTAACTAGAAATAAGAAGATGAACTGCAGGAAAGTAAAATTTCAGTTAGCTATGGAGACTAGAGATCCCAGTCTCCATTCAATGGGGAAGATGCAATGGGAGTTAAGGGGATCCATACTCCTTGTGTCATTTAAAAACAGAATGGATGAAGTCCTTGTAAAAATGTAGTGTGCTTGCAGAAGCACAGCCTCTGATGGTTATTTGTGCCGCACTGGGGATGCAAGCCACATTGTACCAGTCGTGGGGCAAAAACATAGCAAGAGGTAGTCCCTATCCCCAAGAAAACACACAAAGAGCAAGCACGTGCATGACATGGAGGGAAAAAGTGAAGTGTTAAGCAGTGACCTGCTGAGACCACACAATGTCATGTTCCCCAAGCCTTTCTGCTACTCTTCTTTGAGAGCTGCTTTATGAAGCATGGCAACACTTCCTTGTGTATGTCAAGGATGTGGGAACATGACCGGGACACGCAGGGAATTAACTTTATGTACAAGTTTAGAGTAGGTCTCCAGAGCCTGCTTCCAGAAAAAGGAGCTACAAGAAACAAGACACAGCCCTGCTGAGAACTGACCCCAAGCAAAGGCAGCATGCACAGACAGAGCGCCTGGGAAAAGCATCCTGCAGCCAGCTCCTAATGCCCTTTTTGGCAGAGAGCACAGAAAGGCTGCTGAGTTCTTCTGTCCAGGTGAGGGGTGAAGGGATGGAGCTGCCAGATGTGTTTGGCATTCTGTCCACCGGGGAGCAGTGGAGATCCAAGGGGAAAATCCAAGTTATCCCTATTTCGACAGCAGGCTCTGTTTCAGGGCTGCGTGACTGTATCCTGCTCTCCCGTCTGCTCTCTTCCCTTCCAGCTCAAAACACCACTTCCCCAGGGAACGTCTGGAAATTTGCACCATGAAGTCTGCACAGCCGAAACATCTGCAGTGCTTACAGCACCGCTGTGCACCGCTGCTCTCTGCCCTGCCCATGTAAGGCCAGCATATGTTTAGCCACCAACACACAATACAGCCTTCCCCACGTGATGGGGAAGTCACACCATCAAGGGAAACGACACTTTTGGGGTTTTTAGGCCATGCAAATATGACAGAAGGGGGTCGTGCTAATTGCTGCCTCTACTGGGAAAAGGCCTTCAATAAGGGAGACGGAACAATTCCCAGTCATCATATCAGGAACAAGGGGGAGGGGGAGGAGGAAAAGGACAACTGGGCAGAAGAGCTATAGGGAAATGGATTCTTTTGCTATGCACAGCCAGTTCATATCCAGCGTTGTCTGGCAGGGGCAGAGGCATGAACACGAGATGTTCCCAGGCCTAAGGGCTGGCAACCCAGTGCAAGTGGAAGTGTTTGTATTATAACCAACACGGCCCCAAAATCTGACACGAGCACACAGATTTGGTCAGCATCACACAGCACTGCCCAGTGCTGTCAGTGGGACACCAAACCTGCAGGCACAGTTGGTAAGGAGACACTAGGTCCCACTGCACAAACCTTTTCCAGGGGCCTTGGCAGTGCAGCAGGACAGAAAGACTGGACTCCCATCTTACCTCAGCACAAATGACTCACTAGCTATCAGCAGGGAGGGAAGAAGTAGTTTAGCTGCTCCTGCCTGCAGACACATAGGACTTTGGCCCCTGAAATTTCCAAATAAGCAACTTAAGTAACACTAAATAGCTGTATTTCAGGCTATTGTTCTTTGGGGTGTCCATCCCCCCCCGCCCCCGGAATTTTTTGTTTTGGTTTAGTTTGGTTTTATTTTTTTACAACCAACAAAGGATTTCTGCCTGACCAGTTCACTCCAACTACTATCAGCTGCTTCTGAACAGGGAGGAAAAGACTCCTCAAGCCAGACCAGGCATCCAAAAAAGTGCCTCTGATGGTGAAGTGCTGAAAGAAAAAAGGATCAATACCATGCCAGTCACTCACGGAGGAGTTTGCAGCCCGCACAGGTCACTGCAGTTTCCCATCTGTCTCAGAGATACTTCTCCCCAATTATAAAAAACCCCAGAGATTTAACAGGCATGTTTTTCATCACTATCAGCTCAATCTGGTGAAAAACTCAACCTCGCATATTTGTTTTTGCAGCCAGTGGGTGGTATGGTGCTGCAGAAGTGAGATTTGGGTGAGAACTCCAGGCAGAAATCTGCTCAGGCCGGCTGGTGCTCCAGAAGGAACGCTTCCCATTTAACCTCTTCCATTGCCTCCATTTGCAAAGCAGATTAAACATTGCAGAGTTACAAGATACAATTATGCAGCATGAGTTATGATGCCAAGGACAGCATATTCACCTTTGTAGCTTGATCAATATTACTTATCAATAGCGAATCAGACCCAGCACGGGAGCTGTCTCTGGAGTGTGGAACTGCCCATCGCAAGCGCTCCCCTCGCCTCTGTGCTTCATTAAGCACACAGAGGATCTGGCAAGGGCTGGCAATTAGATACAGAGCATTCAAGCGCTCACGAATTCTCTGCAGATTCCACACAGATTACCTCCACGACACAATCCATTGATCAGAGGTGTATTCTCAGGCTCCACAGTTAATTACACTCGCTGCTGATGGATGAACGGCAAAGCCACCTCTGTGAAAATACATTGGTAGCAGAATGCCAAACAATGCAATCCTAAACAAAGACAAAAGGGGCTGGGAAGGATTTCAGAGCTTTCAAGGTTAAAGCTGCCTACAAAATACACTGGGGTCAGCATGAACAGGAGACAGACATGGCAGCGGGGCACTGTCCCGAGAGAAGGGACAGCTCAGCCAGACTCCCAGCCCTGGTGAATCTGTCCACTTGCAGGACAGGGATTATACAATACTGGGGAGGCAGACAGGCATGCTGGGAAGGATGCTGGAGTCTGGACACCCCCGCTGCACTTATGCTTTCAGCTACATTCTCATGTCCAGACTTGCCCACTACACTCTTGGTTTACGAAGAAAAAAAGCACTCAGAGACTGAGGCCCAGATTGGGAGACGAAGGACAGCCCATACCCAAAGCCTTGCTCCAACAGTCTGTGTCACCAGAAGAAATCCCAGCTGAAGCTGTTCCCAAATACCACAAAAAGATCTCTGGAGCCTACCCAACAGCTCAGCAAAGAGCTAGCAATATGGACACAGAATGCAAGTCAGATGTCACCATGCTTAACATCCTCTGGACTCTGCTAGGCAACGTGGGGTAGACACAGCCCTGCCAACTACTCCAACTATTTCTCTAGCTAGCTTGGGCAGCCATCGTCCTCTGTCTGTGCCAGCCTTTGCTTGTGTTGCCATCCAAGGCCACTGAAGATAAGATCACAACAACACTGCACTTCCCCAAGGTGCAAGCAGGGTACCTGACCCCTTCTAAGAGCCCCAGAGCATAAAAGAGTCTAGGGCTGTTAAAATGCACCTGCTGTTACAATCCACCTACAAAAGAAAACCCCTGGGTACAGAGAGAAACAACCCCATTATTATTGTTGGCTGCCTAGTCCTGTGGCTGGCCAGAGCAGCCAGCTGCGACTCCCAGGCGGCAATACCTCCCAAACCAGCCTGCTTCTCCCATGAGAATAAAGAAAAAATCTTTAATAAAACACCTTCTCTGCAAGTTTTAACCAAAGCCTGCCACATGCAGACCCACACCATCAGAAGAGATCATCACTGATATTTCAGCTCAGCTTGCCATCACACACAATGGCTATCCAGTAGACATGTGCCCAGCCCAACATGCTGCTGCCTGCACCTTACCTTTCAGGACACTGAGGACTGCATCATTGCTGTAGCGTTTTCGGGCAGCGTTGGTTGCCACGCAGTGGTAAGCCCCAGCATCGCTCTCCCGCACATCCACGATTTGGAGGACACCATTTGGAAGAGTTATAAACCTGAGTGACCAAAACAAAGAGTGAGAGACAGGCTACGCCTTACCTGAGCTATTCATCAACTCAAAGCCCTTTTATCCCTTCCTTTTCTCCTGCAAATGTATCATGTGCAGGTCCTGGTAATCACAGCAGAATGGAACCAAGAAACCTTTGAGCAACCCAACTGGTGGCTCTTAAAAAGCAGCAGGTACAGACCTATCTGTCACCCTGGAGCCTTCACAACATAGGATCTGCTTTTGGGAGACCAGGCCAATAGGACTTTGCTGATACAAACCAACTGTATAGTACAAAACAACTATATACACACATGCACCTTTCTACATACATATTTGCAGATGTCTCCAAGTGAAGTGCCTTCACACACACTACAGCCCGTTTCACCACTTGGTTTTCACAAGGGTTTGGGAGCCAGAGAAAAAAAATACATTGCAAAGAAGTCTGAACATCATCTTTTTCCTGCTGCACCTCAAGCACGTGAAGGGACCAGCTGATAGACAGCTGCAACTTCATGGCCCAAAGCAGCCAGGACACAGCCGCCTGAAGCTGCACCATTCCTGGGTTGTGTTGATTCCTTTTGCTCTTCCACAAGTTTCTGGCTTTCACAAGCTGACAAATTTACAGCCGGGCATTCAGTATCCCCCCCCATTTGCCCATGGCGTGCTACTGGGCAACACTTCCATGGAGTGAAATGGCTACATGGCTCATAACATGAACACAATCCTTGCTGCATTATACTGAACAAAGCAAATGATTAGCAATTAGCATAAAAGTAGGAGCTGGCTGTCAGCATCTCCATTTTCTGCCTGGATTCCTAGATGGCAGCCTCTTTATTCTTGAATGCAAGGCGCAAAGCCTACGTGATCCTTTTTAATTATATATGAGATTCATTTTTAATTGCAAGCCTCTATAAACAGAGCTGCCGAGCTTTGACAGGCAGCTCTGGGTTATCAGTCTTCATTATGAAGAGCACACATTCAAAGGCAATTGCTAAGGGGAGGGATAGCAGCTCTTCCATGGGAACAGCACAAAGACAAGTTATAATCATGAATGCCAGTCCTTCCATCCACAAAGATCCCAATAAGTACACCCAGCAAGTAGAACTGTGGTATTCCAGGTGCTGAGACAGCTGGAGTGCCATGAGCAAGGGTCATGGAACCAGGAGGGCCTTAAGAGATCACCTATCCTGTGTTCAAGTCATGGTCACCAACAGCACACCTGCTCCTGCAAACTTTTATCCTAAATCTCCAGTGATGGAAATACTTCCCTTGCCCTAAAGCAGTCTGCTCCAGCTGCAAGTCTAGTGTCTATCCTGGACCTCAGCTGCTGCAATCTGAGCTCATCACTTCTTGTCCTCTTCACAGCTGATGAAGAAACAGAAGAACTAACAGAGCTCTTCCAGTGACCATATTGTCTCTACTGGCACAATCCTACAGCCTGATTCATGGACACAGACTTGCTGAAGCTTCCCACGTACACAAAGGCAAATGCTCCACATCCCTAAAGCCATGCTCCTGCTACTTACAAAGACACTTTTCTCAGGATCAAGCTCCAGAGGCCTCAGAGGAGGTGGCACCCAGAAAGCCCTCATCAAGATGCCTCATCAGGACACAGGAGAAAGGAGACAAATATTTGCATCCTCTCAGCTCTGTGGAGGGAAAGCCTCCCACTGCGATAATATTTATTTTTGTCGTGCATCTGCTATTTGAGTCTGTAATTAATATCAACGTATTTCAAACACTAAGCAAGGCATCTCCCAGCCACAAAAAGACACTCCAATTATGTATCACAGATTCACTGAGGCTGGGAAGGACCTCTCAGAATTGTCTATGGTCTTTCCTCTTTCAGTGCAGGGTCAGCTAGACCAGGTTGCTCAGGACTGTGTCCACAGTCATGCTCAGCCAACACACTCAGCTTCTCTTGAGGGCAGAAAACAAGCCACTGTGTTTCTAAAGAAAGCAGGAGCTGGAGGCAAGGGGGAGTGAGTGGGGAGACTCAGTCGACACATAGCTCAAGACGGTCCCTTCGGCGAGACCAGCAGTAGAGATATCTACTTAATGCAGTACGTCCTGTTGGGAAAGCACGATGGAGGTGAGCATCACTCTCCCAGGGAAGCAAGGAGGGAAGAAAGGCAGGATTTCTCTACCCACAATATCTCCCAGCTGCTCACAAAGCCTCCAGTTCTTCAGGCTCCCAGCAGCCCTGGACTAGAAGCCCCCGAGCAGCCTGCAAGGGCATTCTGCTCCATCCCCAGGCTCTTTAAGGAAGCTAAGTTTGCCTGATGATTCTGAGCAGACAGCTGGTGCTAGCTTTCCTTCCACACAAAGGGCTGATCTTTGTCTGCTTACCTTCACTATGGATTAAACAGAAAACAAAAACCAAAGGACAGACAAAGGCCCTGGGAAAAACAGAAATGCTGGCACCTCAGCAGTCTCAGGAGTTTTGCCATGGACAGCTATAGCACCAGGATCTCACAGGAGACTGCCTTGAATGGGGGTGAAAGGCAAGCCCCCCACTTGCAGCAGGTAGCTGGTTAAAGGGTAGCACACTCAGACCAGGGCCCAGTTACCATGGGCACAGAAGGCAGCAAGCTACAAGAGCAACAGGGCACAAACATGTAGCTGTTCCCCTCTGTGCTCCTCCCTGAGCAGACTCTACAAGAGAGCACAGAGGGGCTGACAGCTGCTCACCTCTTCAGTGACAATTACCAGGGCAGTGCTCAAGAGCTGAAATCAAGCACCGCTGCCTTGTGTCCAAACCCTGCAACCCTACAGCTCAGTGCACTATGCTGTGGGTATAGCAGAGAATATTCTGGTATCAACAGTCCAACTCCCTTTCTTACTTTCTCCTCAGTAAACTGCTGGCACATCCTTCCTCGCAGCCTTTTGAAGGTACACAAAATAGACTAAAGCACCAGTCCTCAGGACAAGTTAGGAACCTGCAGCTTTGTTGCAGACTCAAAGTTTGCAAGCCCTTTTGCTCACAGCTCAAGAGCTCTGTAAGTGAACGTAAGCCATATTAAGGCACTCCTGACACACAACAGAAGCAAACTCTCCACACAGATAAAACCGTCACTTAGCCAAAACGTGGAAAAAGACATTGTGATTGCAGACCATGTAATCTATAGGGTATGTGCCTACATGCAGACCTCTAAAGACCTCCAGTTCCTAGCAAGTACTCATCTTGGCTTTAGAGAAAATAAACAGCAATTTGGAGCCTGGTGTGAAAGTCAGCCAGCACCTAAAACAGAGAAGAGATTATGCCAAGAGAAGTAGCACACACCCCAAAGCAACTGCAATCTAGAGAAATCCTGCAAGCCACCTCTCAGCAGCTGCTACAGATTTAAGACCATGTTTTTAAAAGTACCTCAGAGCCAGAATTGCAAAATACTTCTGTGCCTTACATATGAAAGTTAGATTTTGTCCTGAACTTCAGCAGGGCAGTAAAGGTATTCTGAAAACATCACTAAGCACTTCTCTGCCCTTTGGGCTGTCTAAGTATTTTTTAAGCTCAGCCTTCAGCACCCTCGAGGTTGGCACCATGCTAGAACCTGCACCCAAGGGCAAAGGCTGAAGACAGTGCCCAAAGGTAAGATCAACACAAAAAAAGGAAAAAAAAAAAAAAAAAAAAAACAAAAAAACACACACCAAAAAGAAAAGGAAAAAAAAAAAAAGTCATGTCAGTTTCCCATGATTATTCTATCCCTCTTAAAAGAAATCATAAACATTGATGTAGTAGCATTATCTCAAGGGTTGTATCTATAGCCCCAGAGCCTGATTTTGTACAAACACCTAACCATGCTATTCTGGAATATGAAATCATCATCCTGACGCCTACCTATACAAATGATTGCATTTTCACAGGCTCATCAGAAGTGTGCACAGGAAGGAGCCCACAGTAATCAGGCTGGCCTGAGAACGGGTCCTTAGGCTTGATGCAGTAAGGATAATAGAGAGCTCTGGTTGGCAGCCAACATTTCCTGGAATTCACTTAATTCCTTCGAAAGCCGGTTATATTAAATCCAACAACAACTAGACAACAACAAAAAAGCAAACACTTCTGAAAAAGCATATTAGCTGAAACATGATTTAAAAAGCAAGATCTGCAGCCAGAGATTACCGTCTGGCTTTTACAAGGAAAACAATTTTCAGGCTGCCTGTGTTGAAAGCAATCTCCGAGTAAGTAATTTCACAACATCCATTGAGCTGTCTCATTAAAAAGCCATTGCTCTATCTATGGCACACTTCCGTCTGCAATCCCTTCTTTTTCGTTTTTTTTCTTTTTTTTTTTTTTAATTAATTAATTTCCTTCTCATTACAAAGCAACAGCCTCCTGTAAACCTTTAGATGCCACACTTCAGACTCAAAGATATAAGCGGTCATTCTTACAGAAACAGTCATTACTGCAAAATTATTCCTAAACCTTACCCCACCCCTCTTTCCTTCCTCTTCTCCTGCCTCTTGCCTTAACTTCCCTGGGAGGGAAACCGCTCCTTCCGCAGAACAAAAAATGAGTTTTTAAGAACTGAAGGACAATGCAGTCACTGATCCCCTGCAGAAGTGATATCTACAGACCAACTAACAGCCAACTTATGGTTTATCCTCTTCTCATGCCTGTAACTGACTTTCATTAAGGAAAAGGTATCATGCTGCAGGATTCTTATCTTTCCCCCTAAAAAAAGAAAATTCAGGGTCTTTTACTAGATGACCTCTAAATATAGGAATAAAACAAATGGAAAAACCTCCCAGGTTACTGAGCACAGACAGTACTCTAGAAGAATCATTAGCCCCAAGCACTTGGTCCATCATGGGAAAGGTTCCAGAACAAGAGATCAGTAATAAAAAAGGGCTTGGTTCTTTTTTTTTGGTGGGTTGGATGATGTTTGGGGGAATGTTAATTTTATTTAGGTGCTTCTATCATCTCTCTCTTCATTCTACCTTTTTATGAAGGATTTCCACATCATAAATGGTCAGGTTTTGTTTTGCTTTTTTCCAAGCTAACCCAGGAAAAAAATCAGGGCATCACCTGGGTTCTGCTGGAACAGCTTCATGGTCCTTCTCCCACGTGATGACAGGGGAGGGCAGTCCTTCGATCCGACACTCAAACCGGGCCATGCCATTTTCTTCCACTGTCTGCGACTCTGGCTGTTGGAAAAAACGTGATAAGGCTGGGGAAAGAAGAAGGGAAGGAAAGTTAATAACTCAGTGTTTCTCCTGAGAAATGCAAACCTGTTATGATGATGAGTTAAGAGGAAGGCTTTTCCCTCCTAAAGATAGCCTGAAATGCAATTCCTCACTTTCCCACACCCTACAGACCCTCAGCTGTCCTAGAAACAGTAACTAAAAGGTTTCAATGTGCAAATTTGCTTCTTGCTTCATTTTCTCCTTTAAGGCAACAGTGTGTGAGAAAAGATAGGCAATTACTGGGTTTCAGCAGTTGCCTTCCTAAATTGCTTCCTTGTTTGTTCACTTGCTCCATTCGGGAAGGACATGTAGAATGAGAAAAAGAAGAGGGAGAAACACAACAACCCTGAGAGACCGGAGTTCCCCCTTGCCTTGTGGCATTCCTGCAGCCGCAGGAAATTAAAACAAGGCAAGAAGAAGAACAAAGCCAGATGTCAAGTTACTTACACAAAACAACTGCCCACAGGCTGGCAGTGCTGGAGACTAGGGGAAGAGACCATAAGGATTATGATCCTTCTTCTCCATAGTGAACAGCTTTGCCTGCAAAAACCAACTTCATCCTACTCAAGCAGATGAGATGCAGCCAAGGGGATACAGACACAGTCACCTTCCTAAGAGGAGGAGGATAGATTTCCTACATGCCAGGACACTTGTTTGCTCTCCAAGGCTCACCCCTGTCTATACGCTTCTTTCTATACTAGAGAGGCTGAACTTGCTTCACAGACAAAGCACTAATATTTATGATTGCTCTTGGACCGCACCCTTCCCATCGTTCATATGCAGCTGCCTCATCTTCCGCCCCTTCCATGCACACAGCAAAACCCCACTGACTTCAGTGGAACAGAAATCCTCCCCCTGGGGCTGTCACCAGATGTCCTATCAATAGTATAACCCGAAGGCATCTCAGTCACACGGTGGACTTTTGAATATGCATGCAGGCTCCTTGATGGGGGCAGAAAGCTTGTATTCTTCTCCACCAGAAGAACTGGCTTCTGCTTTCAATAAGTCTCTGTTAAACAGCCTTTGCTGTTAAACCCACCCTGCCGTACGAATTCATCCAGCAATGCTATAACACAAGTGCCAGAAATCCTGAACATGGCACAATAAACATAAATTTCAGCCAGAAAACAGGCTTGACTGCTAGGTCAAGCACAGCGCTGTGCTTATAAGGACCCCAAGTGACCTTCTGGTCCTCCAACACAATTATGTGCTTGTGCCACCACCGCTTCCCAAGAACATCGATCATTGCTTTGGATTTTATAGGACTCCGAAACTGAAGTTGCCTTTGCATCACACACACACACACTCAAACATACATACACACACACTTTATTGCAGTGTTAGCTTGAGAAAGTATGTACAGTTTTGAAAATTAAATGCTTTTATGTGACCCATTTTAACCTTGGCCTATTCTCAGCTGTCATTAGTGGTTTTCTTTAATTTAAATAGTTATCACATGTTTAAAGCAACTCATTGCTCTCCGCAGCAGCTACAGACTGAATTCTCCCACCAGCTGTCCACCAAGTCTAGTTTTTCAGTTCAATACAAATGGCAATGAAAAAAGTTTTCCTGGAAAAATTTGAAAAATACATTAATATGTAAGGCCCCAATTCAGCCAAGTGCTTCAGTATTTTCAAATATACACTGCAGACCAGTTTAACAGAGTAATTTCTATGGATTACAAGATCTTTTAAGCTCATGTTAATAAAACTTGCTGAACCCAAGAGTTTAAAAGAAAATCCATCAAATGCCAGCGCACGTTCAGGATGGCACCATCAAAACAACATTCTCCTGGCAGCAGATACCCTTAATGCTCTCTCCTGTTATTCTCTTTTCATCCTACAAGTGTAAATGCGAGGCTATGAAGGGTCATGTACCCAGAAAGGTCATGATGGGAGGCAGGAATCCTTCTAAAAAGATGAAATCTGTAGGCACCTCTGTTCCCTCCACTTCATGTCAGGTCACCTGTTCATTATGATGTGGCATCATTTAAGCTGATACGGTAAGGCCCCAAAGTTTACAGCAGCTTTAGACCAGTCTCCAGAGACTGGAGAACCTAAGTAACACATGGTGTGCATGAACAGCAACGCCACTGTCACCAACAGCGGTGAAAAGGCTCCGTAAATCCCAGCTGGCATCTCCGCACTCTCTTTGCTCTCCCTCACGGCTACATGCATGTATATTTTGCACAGTTTGGTAAGAGATGCAGAATGTTTAGCGAGCCAGGCTTAACTCTGCACATTTTGGCATGAAGTGCAAAGGCATACAAAAGGTGACAGTGCCTCCTGGTCTCCCCAGGGTTGCCCAGACAATAACCTGTCCCAAAGCAAGGGGCTGCTGGCTATTCCTACCTGCCAGACCCGTGTCTGCAAGCTTGAAATTCCCTGCTGAGAACCAGATCCTGCCATTCACCTCCATCCAGCCCCATCTGCCTGCTGTGCTGGGCTCCGGAATGGCTCTTCAAAAGCAAAGAGCCAAGAAATGCACCCATGACAGATTTCTCATTAGGATGTGGAAGACCGTGACTAAACAGCGACCCTGATTAGGGAGCGCAGCGTCCCTCTTGCTCCGGGCGGCATGCAGAAACAGCCAGGGTTCCCAAGCAGAGTCACAGCTCCCCGGCAGAGCCAGCAAAGGCTGAGAGCTCGGTGGGTGCCGGAGGCTCAACCGTGGCAATGCAGAGCAAACCATTTAGTGTCTTTTAGTGTCTTCTAGTGTCTTCTCATGATAACTCTTGGGGTGTGATTCAGAGGCTGAGCAGCTCTGTCATATTCCTTTACAGGATCAGGATAGGGATAGTGGGGATCACTGAGGACAGCCTGAAAAAAATCACCTCTGCAAACTCTGAAAGAAGCAGCCTGCAGCCTCCCCAGTGAAGGAGAGGACAGGGAACATGAGCAGGGATCTTTTGTGCACAGTAAGCAACACCAAAATAAGATAAGAATGGTGAAAAGATTTCTCTGATGCAGGACTGAACAAGAACCCTGGATCTCAGCACTGGCAAGGCTCAGACACAGACAGACTTGCTGGTCAGGCTCATTGCTGCTCCACAGGCATCCTCTGCATCAGCTTGGGGCCAAGACCACAGCATGCTGTGATTCCTTGTGTTCTTCCTCTGTCATCCCAAGGGGTACCAGGTAGAACGGAGAAGGCAGAACATGTCCAGCAACTACAGGGCGACCCAATCTAGGCTCAGAGCTGTGCTGCAAACAGCTGGCGCTGGGAGGAAAGAAGATAACCAGCCAGAGCAAGGCAAGCCTGCTGCGGAAGGAGAGGACTGGAAAGCAGGTCCTACTACTCTGACGCACTGCACAGACGTGCATGCGGGTCACAGCGAGCACAAGACAGGCTCCAACACACTGCTCACCCTAGGGCCAGAGGGATCCTTAGGAGGGGCTGTTCTCCTCCCAGAAACATGTTCTGATGGAAGGGACTACTGCAATAGTGCTGCAAAGTGAGAGGTTTTCACGTAGGCAGGCAGGGAAAGAAGATGCTTGAGGGTAAAAGGGAAACAAAGATGACAGATACATACTCGACATTATTTTCAACTCCTTAGCTAGGGTTTAGCTTGCAAAGCCATCCTGAACCACAAAACACCTCCCAGCCCTGTTACACTGATTACCTCAGTAAAAATTACCTACTGCAGGTGAGAAGGTGAAGAGCATTACAGCAAACTGTCCTCAGCAACATGCCAAAGCTCCAGGCTCTGTGGCTTCAGGAATGGAGCACGCAGCTCCCTCCCTGCTGACATGTTAAACCCAGCTGGAGCCAAGCCGTGTGTGCCAAGGCTTTTAGCCCAAAGCCCAGGGGTGACTGCAGTATGGTGAAACACAGCACCCTCCCCCTCTCCCAGCAGCCTGATCAGTGCAGGAGGCCATGAGCCTGGAAAGACTGCCAGCCAGCAACACTACACCCCAGGCAGAAAATGCAGTCTATGCAAGGAATTCAGCCTTCTGAAATGGGCTTGCTGCTCTCTCCCACAGCGCTTTGCCCCCAGACTCTCAGGGTGCTCGTCTCCTTTGTATCTTTTACAATTATTAGTAGGTATTTCTAAGATGGGGGCAACTTCAGCCCCCACTGAGATCACATACGCCACCCAGATGACCTGTCTCTGAACGGCTCACCTCTGCACAGGCCTGGGGGTGGAAGGGAAACACGCACGGCAAGTCATGGAAGCGATTTGCCATGGCCCCACAGCACAGCAGAGGCAGAGCCAGAACAGCTCTTGGTCTGCAGGGCCATATGGCAGCACAGGTCCTGTGCTGCCCAGCTAATCCATACAGGGCTTGCTCCTGTCTCTTCACAGATGCCAGTTCCCCACCTACTCAAAACAGCGTCTGAAAGTCACATCTGTGGATGGTTCAGGGCCTGTGCATTCATCTGCTGGAGGTTTTATGCCCAGCCTGGCTCTGCATACAGTCACTGGCCTTCACTCACCTGTGCACCTAATCCACCAAATAAATAGCATAAAATCCATAAAATAAATCCTTAAAATAAGAGTGAATCCCAGTCTGCCTTTACTCAAATCCCAGACACACTGTGCGTCGCAAAGAAGATACACTCTCCTTGTGGAGAGCGGATCACAAAAGCCCGTGTGCATTGATTCCTGCTGTGGCCTGTACCTCCAGGTGCAGTAACATCCCAAACCTCTCCTGCACTCACTGCCAGCAGCCACACAACATAGGCCCATTCCCTCCAGGCACAGCAAACCTCTTCATCTGACAGTCACAATTACTGTAATTTTCTAGAACCTCCCTCGCACAAAATGTTTAAGCTAAATTAACAGCTTTAACAAATTTTCACAAATGTAGTTATTAACAGGTAGATAGCTACACCTTCCCACAACTAAAATAACGCCCCTGGTATTCCACGTGGGAGCACGCAGGGCTCAGAGAAACCTGCAAATCTAATTCATCAGCCTGAGCAGCTGTTAACAGGCACAGTCACACCAAGAGCCATCATAGACTCACTCCTCCTCATTTGCTACAGCCACCACTGCCACGAGATGTGGATGGCTGACCATGGATGGATCCCCAGCCCGGGAAAGGAAACACACTGTGGGTCAGAAGCACAAGCTGATGGCAGGGATAACATATCCCACCTGCTGAACAGGTTTTCTTCTATTGCCCCGTACTGATCAGCAGTGCCCAGGGCAATCAGAACGAAGAATAACTCCATCTACACATAAACAGCTTTGGATAGACTACTGTATTCAGTGGCGGGGGAAAAAAAACAGGCCTTTACAATCCTCATTTGCACCAGCTGAATGCTAATGTAGCAAGTGCTTCTGCCAAACCCACAAAACAAATCGAAGGGAGAGATGCATTTCATTAATCAATTCCCTCACTGCTCTCCATTCAGAAATGAGTATGTCATGTCAGGTGCATGCGTGTGCCACAGAAGCAGCACTTTCCCTGTGCAGATGGTAATAAAAGGAGACATATGAGTATGCACAAGGAGAGAGTTCACCTGAAATTCCCTGTTTCTGGGAGAAACCCAGAACAGGATGGAGAGATGTGTCACCTATGTACGCTCCTCTAGAAAAATCCAGGGGGAGGGAAGGGCAATTTAAGTCAGTCTCCTGTTTTTGAGATGTCTCCGCTGTTCTCACTCGTGAGACACCAAACAATAAATCCAGGTCCGTAACAGATGCACAAACCATTGCCACTGGGCAAGAGGCATGGTGCAAACCTCAATGCAAGTCACCCCTAGAAGGGAATATATCCTAATTCAGGGTGGCTGGGACTGGGGGGGGAACAGCCAAATAAATCCTCCCAGATTAATGACACCTTTTATACTCCAGGTCTCCCACCTCCCCAGACAATATCTGCATGCAGGGTCCCTGATTCCATCTTCCCAGCCCTCAGGGGTCCCTTTGCTTAATGAAATACTGGAACCAGGTATTTATCTGGCACTACAAATCACTGAATGGAGGAAGCAGGAGGGATGGGTGACCAGCAACCTGTGCGTGCTGCATGCTAAACGTTTTCTGAGCAGAAAAGGAGGACACGTTGCAAAGGTCAAAGATTTTCCCCCGATCTGGCAAAAGCTTCACCTGCCATCAGGAATGCTGGTTTCTACAGCACAGTGCTCACAGACTAACACACACGCTTGGCCAAACCTGGACCACCCTGCCTGGGGTACCAGAGGCTAAATACATCACAGAATAAAGTGGGTGTTAGGACATCCGCTCTGCATCTTCACCTACCACAGCTCTGAGCAAGTGCAAAAGCACCTCGGCCCTGATGGTGTGCTGTGCAGCTGCATTCATCAACATTTGTTGTAAGGGACAACAGAAAAATGTTTTTACAAATATGTTAATAGTAAAAAGAAACCCAAGGAGAATATCTGTCCTTTAATGGATACAGAAGGGAATGTTACCACAAGAGTTGAGGAAAAGGCTGAGGTACTTAATGCCTTCTTTGCCTCAGTCTTTAACAGGGAGACCAGTTATCCTCAGCGTACTCTGCCGCCTGAGCTGGAAGGCGAGGATGAAGCGCAGAATATACCCCCCTTAATTCAGAAGGAAATAGTTAGTGACCTACTACGCCATCTGGACACTCACAAATCTATAGGACCAGATGGGATCCATCCAAGAGTACTGAGGGAACTGGCAGAGGCATTTGCCAAGCCACTCTCCATCATCTATCGGTTATCCTGGTCAACAGGGGAGGTCCCAGATGACTGGAGGCTTGCCAATGTGACACCCATTTACAAGAAGGGTCGGAGGGAGGATCTGGGGAACTACGGGCCTGTCAGCCTGACCTCGGTACCAGGGAAGATTATGGAACAGTTCATCTTGAGAGCACTCACATGGCATGTCCAGGACAAACAGGGGATCAGGCCCAGTCAGCATGGGTTTACAAAAGGCAGGTCCTGCTTGACCAACCTGATCTCCTTCTATGACCAGGTGTCCCTCCTAGCGCATGAGGGAAAGGCTGTGGATGTTATCTACCTCAACTTCAGCAAGGCCTTTGACACTGTCTCTCATGGCATATGCCTTGAGAAGCTGGTGTCTCATGGCTTAGACAAGTGTACTCTTCGCTGGGTGAAAAACAGGCTGGATGGACGAGCCCAGAGGGTTGTGCTGAATGGAGTTAAATCCAGTTGGCGGCGGATCACAAGTGGTGTTCCCCAGGGCTCAGTGTTGGGGCTGATTCTGTTTAATATCTTTATCAATGATCTGGACGAGGGGATCGAGTGCACCCTCAGCAAGTTTGCAGACGACACCAAGTTGGGGGGAAGGGTCGATCTGCTTGAGGGTAGGAAGGCTCTACAGAGAGATCTGGACAGGCTGGATCGATGGGCCGAAGCCAATTGTATGAGGTTCAACAAGGCCAAGTGCCTGGTCCTGCACTTCAGTCACAGTGACCCCATGCAGCGCTACGGGCTTGGGGAAGAGTGGCTGGAAAGCTGCCTGGCAGAGAAAGACCTGGGGGTGCTGGTCAACAGCCAGCTGAATATGAGCCAGCAGTGTGCCCAGGTGACCAAGAAGACCAACAGCATCCTGGCCTGTATCAGAAACAGTGTGGCCAGCAGGAGCAGGGAGGTGATTGTTCCCCTGTACTCGGCACTGGTGAGGCCACACCTTGAGTACTGTGTTCAGTTTTGGGCCCCTCACTACAGGAAAGACATGGAGGTGCTGGAATGTGTCCAGTGAAGGGCAACCAAGTTGGTGAGGGGCCTGGAGCACAAGTCTTATGAGGAGCAGCTGAGGGAGCTGGGGCTGTTTAGCCTGAAGAAAAGGAGGCTGAGGGGAGACCTTACCGCTCTCTACAACTACCTGAAAGGGGGTTGTAGTGAGGTGGGTGCTGGTCTCTTCTGTCAGGTGGCTGGAGATAGGACAAGAGGAAATGGCCTTAAGTTGCAGCAAGGGAGGTTTAGGTTGGACATTAGGAAAAATTTCTTTACTGAGAGGGTTGTCAGACATTGGAATAGGCTGCCCAGGGAATTGGTTGAGTCACCATCCCTGGAGGTATTCAAAAAGCACGTAGACAAGGCACTCCAGAACATGGTTTAGTGGGCATGGAAGATGGTTGGACTCGATGATCTTGAAGGTCTCTTCCAACCTAAATGATTCTATGATTCTATTTACATAAGTCACTGTACTAGAGAGAAATGTTACTGTATTTGCATTATTTTCTAACCTCACCTGTTTGGTAGGTCAAGGAATCATTTATTGGCACTCACACACTTAAAATAGCACCAGGAGCCATTCCTGAATACAAAGGAATATTATTTGAACACTGTGCAAAGAGTCAGTGGTTCAGATCTTGGAGCATCATTTTCAGAGATCGAAAGGAAAAACAGCCTGAAGAGCCCTTTCTTTCATCTCTTCCATTATAAAGAGATATCCACCTCACAAGACAGTCCTGACACCAAGTGGAGCCGCAGATTCTTTGTCATGTAGACAGCCATCTGTCCGAGCCTCCATACTGCTCTTCATTGTCTAGAGTTTCCCCTGGAGTTCAGAGACTTCCACCACGCTGAGATGGGGTATATTCTGCCTGTTGGAAACACCTGAGCAAAGACAGCAGCACCTACTGCATTCACCAGCTACTGAGGGAGCTATAGCTGCTTGGCTCTGCCCTGGTCTCAACATTCCTTGCTCAGCATCGAACTCCCCAAGTCCCCTCCGTGCTCCTCCCCAAACTGTGCTGACTGTTCACCAGGGAACCCAGAAGAGACCAATGGTGACCTGGAGGCAGCTGAGCTGATGTGCACAGCCAAATCCAGTGCATAAGACCTAGAGCACATTCCTGGCGCTACCATCCTCTCTGCTCAGGGCTATGACCTCCTCCCTGCAGCTCCCCAGTTGAACTTGCTCTCAGTTCCTTACAGAAGAGTTTTTCCAAGTCCTTACGAGACCAGACCACCCTGTCACAGCAGGACAGGCTGGAAAGTATTTGATCAGTTCCTCATTTGCATTGCACCCAGCTCTTCAGGCCCAGCACCAAGAACTGGGACTGCAGGAGGGGAACTTTCAGATTAGCAAAAAGATTTCAGAAAAGGTTACCCTGCTCTGCCTGCCCATTTCAGGTGAAACTCCCCCTTTTGCAGTTCTGACATTGCCAACACCACTCAAATGCGCCATTAGAAAGTCAAGGACAAGAACAGCCCAGTAACGTGCATCAGAGAAAAGAGGGGAAGAGAGGCAGCCATGGGGCCAGGAGCTCTGGGTCCTGCCTAGCCATGGGGGCCTGGCAAGATTTGTCAGACACGGAAAGAGATGATGGTAGAAGGCTTCCTGGGAGCACAAGTCCAATGCCACAGTCTAGTTTGGTCTCTGTGGGAGGGGAGGATCTCATTGTAGGCATTTCAGACCATGCTGATGCACAAAGATTTCCTCATCCAGAAGCCCCGAGCACACTGCTCTCCCGCTGCATAATGCAGTTGAAAAGCAGGGTGCTGGACACATCCTTCTGTGCTAGGACATGCTCACTGGCACCAAAGCATTGTAAAACTGTTTTGGCTTACCTGTTTTCCTCCCACACCTAAAATCAGCAGCACTGTGCTTTAAGAGAGCATGTTTCGGAACTGAAATTCAGTGCATCTGTCCCCACTAGGACTCTGGTACCTCCCTCGGCTCCACCAGGCACACAGAGAGCCTCAACACTCCTGCTTACTAAAGTCACCAGCCTGGGCTCTCATCAGATAAGTCGCTTTGCCAAAGATTAAGCTCCTGCTCTTCCGCTACTCACCATGCTAAAGGCAGAGCTAAGCTTTCACAAACAAAAGCCGTCAGAAGGGGAGACATCCAACATCCTGTCCATCATGGCCTCACAGCACAGAAGATGAAAGATCCCAAGGCCTCCCTTGGTGCATCAGTTCCCAGCTATGTTCACAGTCTTTGTCATTTTCATAAGGCCGTATTCAGACACAGTAAAGCTGTCAGTGTCACCAGATGTTCCAAACAGGGAGTGTACTAGGTGCTCCTAGAAGCCTGTTAAGATCTAAGCAAGCCACTGAGAGCAGGGCCAAAGGGAAACTTGGACCACCCAAGTACAGCCTGGCTTGTTTCCAGTGCTTTTTGCCCCTCAGGTGACCACCCACATCCATCTGACTGTCTCTTGGCGATTAACTCAGTGTATCCACACTCTTCACTCAGGGCAGATCCTGATCTGGACAGAATTGCAGGCCACCCACTGCCATCTCTGAGGTGTGGATGGGATAAAGAGCTCAGCACAGCCAAACTGGGAGCACATAGCACACCAATGCAAGTGGCCCTGTCCCAAACACAGCCAGTCCTTCCAGCTGTCCCCACGCAAGTAATGCAGGTGCATTCCTGCACACACCATCCAGAGGTGACTCATGCAGAAGAAAGGCGATGGCTGCTTCTGCCCAACCACTTCCTCATCACCCAGCCCCTTAGCTTCAGTCAGTGCTCACAGATTCAGGGCAGTGCTCCTTATCTATGTCACTGGGGCAACAAGCCCATAATAGTCTTGGCCAGGAGAGCCAGAGCTGTCATAGCCAGACCCCCACAGCCACCTCCCCAGGCAGAGGGTGCTGCACTTAGGGCTCTGAAGCGTCAAGTTCTCTGCAAAAACAAGCACTGTGTTTTGGAGAGTGAGGAGGGTCCTGTTTTTAATTCATGGCTGATGGCACTTACCTGGGAGAGTTACACAGGATGTTAACAGTGGGATAACAGAAAGACACCACTGCTTATTTGTGAACTATCCCAAATCCCACTTACACATCATTAATAGAATTTCACTTCATAGACACTTCATCTCAAACTCTCTGGGAGGCAGATGGTCTGTATAAACACCAGGAAGGGAAAAAAAGAAAATCAACAAAACAAAAAACCCCAACACTTACTTGAAAATCTGACTGCAGCCGTTTGACTGGTGACAGCCCCTAAGGAGCTGTGAGACACGCAGGAGTAATTACCCTCAGCACCAGCCCTCTCCGGATATTTACTGTCCTTTGCCACAGCCTGGGATGAGATGAAGAGTGATCCATTTGGAAGCACATGGAGATGTTCCTGCTCCACTAATGGAAACCCATTCTTCTTCCACGTGATATTGATCACCTGCTCAACAGGGGCCAGGTTACAGTCCAAAACCACGACTTGGTTTGGCTCCAGTATCACCTTTGCAGGACCAGCACTACAGCTCAGCTCCAGAGAATCCCCTTCCAACAGCCTCCCTGCAAAGAAAAGACAGCATTGCAGCGGGGGTTGCTTTCCTCGGTTTAATCACATCCCAGCTTTACACAGCGAAGGAAGCACGGTTCTCCATGAGTGTGGTGAAATTCACTGAAACAGGTGAAATTCAGCCCTGTTAGGTGACCAGCACCTCCCACAACACTTGTGCACTGCATTCTCCATCACACATCCCTAGGGCTGCACAACCTGCACCATTTCTACCACCCCGCACTGTACCCAGCAGCCAACCCTTCTGTCCACACTTACTTTTTCCATGCTGGATTCAAGCAGAGAACAACAACTGGAAGAAGGTGAAGTCACGACAAGCACAGAAGATGCAGCAAGGGCCCCAACCTGCCATGGCTGCCCATGACAGGCGAGGGGTCCCCCTCACCTGCCTGCATACCAGAGCCTGCTCGAAGGCTGATCAACCTCCACAAGACAACTAAGTGCAAGCAAAGGTATTCAAGCCCAGCTTGGCATCCCAATGCCAATAATCACAACTTGGTTAGAGCAGTTCCCCCTCAGGGGGAACTGGCAGTAAGAGCTCAAGCCCAGCTGGGAATCCTGAAAGACAGCATCTCCCACTGATGTTCATGTACTGGGAAACTCATTTCAAAGGAAAGACAACAAAAGAACAGCTAAAAATGCCACCTGCTGTCTCTGAGAGTTTTATCCCATATAGGTGAATCCAGAATGGGAATGGATGGACGGATTTTCCCCACTAGAATAGGATATTCCAGCTGCAAGTGGCCAGTACCCAGAACATGCCCTTAGGCAATCTGTCTGCTGCAGCTGGACACCAGAGCAGTGACCAGCAGCAAGCTAAGCTGAAGAGGTCTTGGTCTGGCTGATTTCCAACCCATGTACTTGTAGGAGAGCTCCACCTCTGAAACAAGGCTCAGCATTTCCTAAAAGAATATTGCCATTAATAAAATGCATTTGCTGTTAGAGTTCTCCAGAGACACTAAGTCAATGTTAGCTGGCAGCACTGCTTCCACACACCAGCAATTTCAATCTCTGCTGTGCTCGAACCACTACCATCCACTCTTTTTATGGCTCCACTCCAAATTATTTTGTCACTGCTCCAATCAGAAATGTTTCCTGCCTCTATAACAAGTTTATCAACACTGGATATGAACCACATGGCTCCCTGCCCGTCTCCTATCGCAGAAGGCTACAGATTAATTTTATAGGAATTCAAACACCCTATTAAACCCACTACTACCTACTGCTGATAAAAGGGCTACATTTTAAAAGAGTGTGTGTTAAGCATGCAATTAGGGGCAATGACACGCAAAATTACACATGCAGGGAGATGGAATTATTTCAAGGCATGTGCCGGAAACTGCAGGTGCCCCTGAAAGGAAGGGCCTAATCCTGCCCACATGCGGGGCTGATTCAGTGCCCACCCAAGCCCATGGGGATGGGAACTTGTCAGGTTTGCCATCATTGCTGGTTTGCAGAATGACCACCAAGAACCTGATGTTGGCCAGCTATGTCCCTTCAGTGATGAGGAGGCTACACAAGAATCTTACCCATCTGCTGCATGTTGATTGCCATCATTACAGGACAGAACAGACCCTGCCCCAAGCACCATCATCTTCACTAGGACATCCAGGGGACAATCTCCCAGCCCCCAAAGCCAAACACCAGCAGGATGCAGAGATGCCCATCTCACACCATGCTATGCAGCCAGCACAAAAGCCAGGCACTGTACCCCATGACAAAGGGGCAGCTACCACCAACACGGAGCTGCCTGCCAGTCCCTGGATTTAGGGTCTTCCCACACAGATGCTTCCACTGTGCTGCTAACTCACACTCTGCAGGAAGAGGGCACAGCAAGAAGCAGCAGACATCATCGTGCTCCCAACGTGCACACACCGCAATGTAATTCCTGGATTTGTCAGCCAGCACAGCCCTGGCAGGTTCCTTGCTGCCCAGCCCCCTTCAGGCCAAGGAACAAGCTGAGGAATGTCACTACACAGGGACTTCCAGCAAATGCCCTCCTGTAAGGGCAATTCTGCCTGTTCGTGTCTCCTAGGGAAGATTAGTCATTTGAGCAAGCTACAAAACTCACTCACTGGCTCCACAGGAGGCTAGAAGTAGGGGAACACGAAGCTGAAAGGCTGCCCCAAATGCTCTGGAAAGACACTGCCACTGGAAGACTTCTATCCAAGACAGCCGGTACAAAAAAAACTGTATGAAATAGGGAGAAGTTAAGCACAGATCAAATTACCACCAAATACATGTGCAGAAGGTGACATGGCCAAACACAGAAGGTGAACAGTTTGAGGCTGGGGAAAACTCAGCTGAGCTAAGGACAGGAGGCACACTCAGAGCCACATCACTGTTGTGAGAACCCCCATCCATGGAGGAGCAGCAACCCAGACACTTCTCTAAAGGGATCTCCCTGAAGTAGCTGCTCCTGGCAGCATATCACATGGGGCTTAGTCAGCCTGTGTGTATACACCACCTCCAGGGAGGTAGGGCTGCTAAGGCAAAGGCTGAGGCATGTGATGCAGAGCTTATTTCAAAAGATGTTGAAACTTTGTTGGCTAAAGTCTTAATCCTTTGCCTTTCCTTAAATTTGTTGTCTTTAGAAGCCCAAGTAGAGACTGAGGAGACAAGGAATTAACTCAGGTCACAAGTCAGACCCGTTAGCCAACGGCTCCAGCTTTCTCTCTGCATCTTCCCCCTCAGCTCCTCCTTTACACATCACTGCCAGCAGCGACACATCAACGCATCTCGGACAGCTCTTGTGCAGCACCAGCATTATGGGCACCAATGTTGCCTGTGCCTACTCTTACCCTCCTCCAACACAAACTCTCCTGTAATGCAGCAGGGCTGGGTGGGCACAGCCACGTGGAATCAGCTGGCTCTGCGTGCTGGGCATCCCACCTGCACCCTGCCACCACAAACACGGGATGTCCTCCTGCCTTCATTTTCTCCATGGGCTCCTGCTCCATGCCAGGCCCTCCTGTACATCACTTGGGGAAACAGCCCGTATATCTGTCCTATTTTCAATTTTCTTCAGACAACAATTAAAATGGCATTTTGCTGAAAATACTCCTCCTCTTCAAAAGGTGAAGCGTGAGGGGACAGCTGGCTGGCTCCGGCAGACAGGAATAGAGCAGAGATCTGCAGTGCTGATTCCCACACCAGCACAGGTCCGTAAGAAGCAATTATCAGCCTCTCAAACTTCAGTCCCTTAAAAATCAACTCAACCTGTTTGCAGTGGAGTAAGAACAGACAGTTCCATACTTTGCATCACAGCAGAAGCAGCATCTGTTTTTTAAAAAGATGTGATGATGTTTCTATATCCCTAACTATCACCCAGCTCTTTTCCCCAAAGTCAAAACCTACCTGGATCCAAGCTTCTGGTTGGTATGTTAGAGAAAAAAGAGCCAGTTACAAAACTCAGCGCTGGACTGCAGAGCTCACCCACACCAAACCCAACAGCCTGGCTCAGGTCTCTCTCTGCTATACCAAGAGAAGAGAAACAACCATTGAAGGGAAATGCATTTGAAGCCTGGACCTCACAGGCAACTGTTCTGCCACAGCCCAGGAGCACACTCACCAAGGAACATACTAACACCAGGAGCAAAGGATCCTCCAGTAGCAGCCAGAGTGGTCTGTTCCTATCATCAATATTTGCTGCACTTGCTGAGCTGGTGATGACAATGCCATCTCACTGACTATTGACAGGAGGAGATTGCCTTCTTTCATGCCTTCACACCAATAAACACGATTGCACAACATCTTTAATGAGCAATAGTCACTCCTTTCCTGGAAACCTGTTCCAACCACATAATCCACGCAGTAACAGCAGAAACCATTTACAAGCAACCAACCTCCATGGTATCAGTATGTTTCTACTTGCAAGCGTCTACTGCATCGCCAAGCAATGCAGGCTCCACACGATGGTGAGAGCTCTTGACCACACTCAAACCACTGCCCTTTGCTCCAGGAGCACCAAAAATGTTTCTAGACCAAGAAGCCACATAAAAACCCAAATGTACTCAGAACCCTCAGGGTTCAAACTGAGCACTTGGCAGAAGACCATGACAAGGTTAAACACATGTGACCACCCATCACTGTCTGTCACTTAACACAGCCTGGGAAGGCTTCCAGCTGGGCAAATGAAGCCCCCAACCGACACTAGGCTGCTCTGACCTGCCCCAAATCATCCAGCCCTCCTTCCTGCCCTTTTGGCCCCAAAATACTGCAGGTTTTTGGGGACAGGCCATTTGCACACACAGAGGTTGGAGCAGCAGGACCCAGGACCCGGACATTGGAAAAAGCCCCACTATGAGTCTTGTCCTAAGATGTTCAAAGAACTGTATAAACACTCCCTGATTAAGGAAAAAATACCTTCCAGGCTCTGGAAACATAGGAGGTTCAAAACACTGCACGAAATTAGCAAGCCTGACAATGAGATAAAAGACCCTTCAAGGGAAAGGATCAGAAGAGAGTAAAATTACTCCAACTGAGATCAAAGACAAATGAAACCAGGAATGTTAAGTGCTTACAGAAGCTGCTGACTATTTCCAACCTCCATTCTTCTTCGTATAGTGAAAGAAATGGATACAACCCTGCTTAAATATACAGCCACACACTCACACAGCCTCCTGCTCGCCTTCACCCTCTTACCTGCTGGAGGTAATGCTGTAACGAATGTAGTGAAGACTACCCAGAACAGCCACCTGCCTCATACAGCAAATACAACTACTCCAATGGACATCAATAATAACACAGAGGTGGGCTTCCAAGTCAGAAGCCAGAAGGTCTTTCCACGCATCAGTTCAAGGCAGGTGTTTCGGCTACAGATCTGTGCTTTGGAGCTGGAGAGCTTTTTGCCTTTGGCTCCTCCTGGATGTAGTTTCATGCATCAAAGTCCAGCAGAACTGGAAGTTTTCAGCTCATGGATCTCTAAATTGAGGCCAGGGAACCCTGTACAGCGCTGCCCTACGGTGGGCAACATCACATATACATTCAAAGCAGGGTTTTACATCACAGCACACAAACCCCGCCGTCTACTGACTACACAGAAATGACCCAACACAACTGAGAACATCTCAAAATACTTCTCTGGGGGAAAAGGGGCCAAAAGCAGAGTTGTGAGTTGTGAGGAGAGAAGAACAGTGCAGTCTGTGCCCAGCCAGTTGGAGGTAACCAGCAGAGTTCATACTAAATTCCACTAAGCCCAGCAAACTGCTGAGCTATTCCAAGGCGGACAGTAGCAGCTTTGAGATTATAAATGTACGTCCAAATACACACTTACATGTAGATATATACAACATGCATGTGCGTTCACGTACACAGAGTTCTGTGGGAATGCAGATGTATTCAAACGTAGAGCATGCCCCAAATGGGAGGGTCTTTGATGCAGCAAGTTAAAAGCATTTTGTTCCCGTGAAAATTATATTTTCTGACCCAGGCTCTGCAGGGTTTTTTTTTACTCTCTCCCATGTTGCTATCCCCTAGGCTACATTACACACAAAAACAGCCCAGGAGAAAAATGTTTTTTTTCTCCCATCTATTTCCTCGCTTCCATCAGCCAGCCATCCACCTCCAGTGTCCAGGCCCAGTGAGGTAAATTAAAAAGTCTCCTGTTGAGTAGCATAAAAACAGGGCGTTTCAGATGCACAAAGGTGGTAAAATCTTCAAGGCACAAAGCTGTCCTTTGCCCTCCATGGGAGCCAGCAGCAGGCTTGATTCCAGATCCAAAGCAGACGTCTGAAAATCCACGTTAAACCAGCCAACATCTCCCTTCCGAAACCATGCATCAGAAGGTACAGCCAAAAACCCCTCCTATCATCTCCTCTCCCCGACATCAAACGGAGGCAGGAATAGCCAACTTACCACTGAGCAAAAAAGAAAAAGAATAAATTCTCTTGGTTTTGTAATTTTAAAACCATAAATAACCAGGTGAAGTGTGAGCTAGCAGTAGAGTGAGGTCTGACAGATTCCTGACAATGCAATTACTTGATCAGAGGCAAGACGCTCAGAGCAGTATTTTCACATCCAAGACACACAATACTCCAAGCCCACAGATCTGTTGGGAGCTTGCACTGCATGGCTGAGAACAGCACAAAACCCCACTTGTCTCCTTGTACATAGGGTTATTTCCCTTCCCTGGGATTTAACCACTTAAATCAAGGAGGAAAGACCTAGACAAGGGAGATGGTTGTTCTGGTGAAATTTTGGCTATCAGCAGTAAACATGTCCTTGAGCTCTGTTACACAGCACGAGCAAATAAAAGGTTACTGTTCAACAGGAGACAAATGGCTTTGTTCACAGGAGGAGGAGTTGTGTTTTAGTAATTACTTTAGAAACAAAACATACAGGCATAAACCAAAAGGGATGCCTTTCTGTGCACTGGTGTATCTATGCTGCTTTTTTTTTTGTACAGCGGCTAGCACAGCTGCAATCATCAGCTGATCCACAATCCCTGAGTAAGGTCCATGAGTAAGCTTACTGCCAGCACCCAAACGGCACATCACCATGAGGACACACAGCGCTGTCATGCTGGTTCAGACAGCCAGCGTATGCCCCAGCTGCAAACGCAGCACTGCCATAAACTCACCAGATAAACCCATCCCAGTTATGCAGCACAGCTCATGCTCTTCACTGGCTGGCGTGAGGACAGCTCCAACAGCTTCCCATCACAGCCACAATCTTGTCAGCAACCAACCCACCACCCAAAGGGGCTGTCCCAAGAGCAGACAGAAAGTTAGTATTTGGGGGAGAGGTACTATCTTCTCTTCAACAAACTGATCCAGCTGGGGGAATTCAAAGACGTTTAGGCACATGCAAGATCCCAAGGTACGATCATTCCTAAAAACCCCAGCCCATTCCTACAAACACACAGCCTGGCAATTACAAGGTATAGACCTTCACTTCAAGGCAGGGGAGGCCCATCTTTAGCACAGCTGAGAGAGGCCCCAGGATCAACTCAAGAACAGGACCCAACCCAAAGCAGCTAAACCACTGACAGCTTCCAGTGTCTTCACGCAAAAACCCTCAGACACTTCCAGCACAAAACAAATAAAGTTGCGCCGAGCCAGACAGGACCCATTACAGCACAGGCCTTGGGAGATTAATACTTCACAGAGAGCAAAGTACAAGGGTTTCTAATCTGACACACTTCCAGAGCTGACATCACTTCTAGTTCTTGGCAGCCAGAGATTTTCCTGGGCAGCCGCTGTTGCGCTGCAGGTCCCACAGCCTGGAGCCTGGCCAACACGTTTCCTATTCCACACACATCTGGCACTTTGGAACTGGCTTGTGCACCTTGCAGAGCTCCAGCCAAAGAAAACCTTCCCGAAAGCAAGGAAAGCGGCTCAGGCGAGGCGAGCAGAGCGCTCGGTCTTTGTGTGTGTTCTGTGGGATATCAGGCGGTAAGAGGAAAGGGCTCCTCTCTCCTCTGCACATCCCACAGGAGGTGGAAGGAATTCAAACTGCAGTTCAGCCTCTGCACTGTCGCCTGTCTTAATTTATGTATTTATTTTGGATGCTGAACTTGTGGAACTCAACAGCACAATTAATCTCATTTAATCGGGAGTGAACAGCACTGAAGAAAAGTGGAGTTACTACTTCCAAAGGGTTTTCCTACCTCTCAGCAAGCCAACTACTGTGCCATTGTTCTGCTCAATGTAACCTTCTGCTGATGCTCTTCAGATGCTCTTAGAGCTGTAGAAAATCTTTACATTCCCATTGTCTAATTCAAAGAGCGACTATACTTCAGTGTGTCCCCATTAAAGCAACACAAAGCCCTCTTTCTTCTTGGAAACTTTATGCGTTGACAATTAAAAGTCAATAGCTTGGTCTCAGCCTATTTTTAGGTCAACTGCACTTGGCAAGTGGTGACCCAGAAAGAAATCTGGATGGAGGTCTCTGACGAAGTCTGCATTCTGGATGCTCAGCAACATTGGCACTGAAAGCAGAACCAGAGGAGCTCTGGGGTTGGAGCACCTGACTCCCATGGTCTCTACAGAACAGGAGGCTGAAAGAGGAGCTGGGCACCTAAATGCCCTTGTGCATCAGGCCTTCAGCCTCCCCATGACACAATAAAACAGAAACATTCCTCCACTGAACCATAACAAGGCCCATGAAATGGAGGGGTCAAGATCCCTACATTCCCTGCCCAGTTACCAGATGTTACTGGAACTTTCCACCTTGTAATGGCAATGCAAACAAGCTAAGAATAAGAAAGTTACACCTTCAGCCTCCATTTAGCCTCTCTGGAACAGAAGGCTCCTAAAACTATCTCCAGTGCTGCTGGAAAGACCATTTTATTAACACTTGATATCCACGCACAGCAGAGCAGCTTCAGTACTGAGCAGCACTTGCCGGTGGGAAGCAGGCCTTATCCTAATTCTGCATATAAGCAAGCTAGGTGGTTTATTTAATAATGCAGCATCTCCCACTGCTGCAGGAATATTTACCCAGCTGGCAGCAAGGGACTCTCAGATCATCCCCCGTCACTAAGCAGATCCCAGCCTTTCATGAGCAGCTGGGTGCCAGACCGGCACCACGTGCAGCAAGAGACTGCACTCAGAGACCATCACACCATCCCGCGTTAAGGGGTAGGGTAGAAGGCCAAGCCAGGAGTGATCCCCTCACACCCTGCACAGACCCAGCTGCAGGGGAGGAGTGTGCAGTGTCATGGTCACTCCCCAGCTTGGGCTGGGGAGCACAGTAGTGCCCCTCAGGTCCTGGTACACATCAGGACTCAGGATGAGCACTGGCAGGGCAAGCTCAGCTCCATCCATGCACAGTCCAGTCCAGTGGAAATGCCCTGCAGCTGGCTGCTGAGCACAGGCTTGACCATCCCATAGCCTAGGCCAGTCTCAACAGCTACAGACAGCTCTAGAACTGCTATTTAGACAGAAATACTTTGTAATATCCTCTCAGGATGACATCCATTGCTCTAAAGCTTTAAGACTGTCATGGTCCAAACACCCTTCTGAGCACAGTGTCACATGAGAGCAAACATACTTGAGCCCTATCAACTGCATCTGTCCAAGCAGGTGAGCTGTGCATCCCTGCGAAGGTCAAAAGGGAGCCCAAAAGGGAGCCCAGTTATTGCAACAAGATCAGTGGAGGGAGTATGCACAAAAATACCCTCTTCGTCCAGCTCTACTTTACTTAATTATAAAGATCTTTGCATCTAACAAATCTTTACGAGGCTTTGTGGCTTCAGAACATTGATCCAACCCACCCACTTCATAGTGGTCCATTATTATATTTTCACATGTATACAAAGCCCCTCCATTGCAAAGTTAAATTAATCATAATTTATCGATTTGTTGTAGCATGTTCCAAATGCAACTCTCCCTGACAAACGATGCTGGGCAAGAACCTCTTGCCTTTGTTCTGTTCAAACCCCGAGTTAAAAGCAAGAGAGCAGAAAGGATGGCATGAAAGAAACACTAAAACACATGCAAAGCCGCATCACTCTTTATAGGCCATACCTGAAAAGCTTGATATTATCTAAAGCTGTAATTAAGGTAAATAGGTTAATGACTAGACTCTCTAAGATAAAAGCAAAGGCTGCCAAAGCCCTGGGTAAATGAATATCTTTGTGTATAAATATAACACACCAGGCATCAAGGAAATAAAACAGCTGAAAAGGTCCCCATCTAAGTATTTTTAAAGACAATTCTGATGCTCCTAACGCTAAAGCCAACTGCAGCTGCTCATTTCATCCACCCAAGACCACTGGAGCCACCAACCCATGGCTCACATAACCCTGCAGACTCCAATCCAGTAAAGTATCAACTGATTCCTAGGAAGGACTAAACGCTCTCCTGCTTCTGTAGAAGCATCAGGTTTACCCAAACATCTTATCTCTATCTACAGATGATGCCTAGCAGATAGGGATAAACACAAAAACAGCTCTTGAGATTGAGTTCAGTTTCATTGAGGTGTCTGTTACTCCCATGTATCCCCTGCAAACAAATGGTCTAGAAAGATGAAACAAATCAATAGCAGTAATAATTTATTCGTGTTGAATTGTCAACGGTAATCATAATAGTAAAGTGCTTGAGTCTTTCATGAAGGTTAAGCCTTTGTACTTTCTCCTCTCTGACCCCAGAAAGGCTTCTGAAACAGCAGCTGAAGTCTAGAGGAGGCTAAAATCTAGACTTGTTAATCTAGGTCTTTTTCAGCTCTTCTCCCCAGGGTGTCTCGCACTACTGAGAGCAGAACAGGGACAACTGTCCCTGTGTACAGTAATATCAGCACTAGCCTTCCTTGCATTGAGGGATGCTTATTTAAAGTGCCAAAGTGACTTCAACACTAAAATTGCTGAAAACCTATTCACAATCCCCTACACTGCCCGACCCAAGCAGGGCTGAGCTGTTTCTGTCCCTTTCCCACCTGCTCCATGCCAAGCACACAGCACACCAAACTTCAGGCTTTGCTCTATAAACATCTCTGAGGAAGCCTCCGTCTCCTAGCTGTCATCTTTCCCTTCTTAAAAAAACAATAAGAAACAGCTGAAATTATCTCTGCAGAAGCTGCTGCAAGCATGGGATGCACAGGGAACTCAGGACAGAGCCTTGGGTTTTGCATTCATAAATTTACAGTGTAGAGACATATTAAAATTACAAGCTTGAAACAAGCGCACTGGAACAATAACACATCAGAGTCCTGTAATTGGGCCCTGAAATACACTTAGTGAAAAATACAGACCAGCTGCAATGTTGGAAATGCTCCTAATGCAATCCAAGGTAATTATTGGTAACAGACCATCAAACAAGTGCATTAATATGCTCTGATCAGAGAGAGAATCAGATGGACAGTCTGGCACAGCAGCTTGTACCTGCAAATTATGTAAATTATTTGAAAGAGCAAAGCCCCAAAGCCCTAGAAACACTAACTCTAATGAAAGTTATTAAATGCTATTTTTGTTACCTGCTGGTGTTAACATTTGAAGACCCATTTGCCACAGTAACTATAATTTCGCTGCTGAGCAGCAGTCCAAGCTGAATAAGCCTGATATTTGCCATTTTAAAGGACCACAACATGCTAGAATGACTGGCTTAGATTTGCATGATTTCGCAGACAACATTTAAACACATAACTACTTCCTGCATTTTTCACTGCTGTTGGAAAGGAAACACAGTCATTTTGCTTTTGTTAGATGCAAAAGTTCCTGATTTTATTTCATGCATCATATACATGTTTGATCTGCAAACAACACAGGGGGAGTCTGAAACAAGATCTCCTGTTACAACGTTACCTATTTTTGCACTTGAACTATTTAAGTTTAGCATATTTTTAGGATATACTTTCATCTCTCCACGCCTGAGAAAGCTAAAAGTATGCAATATGATACAAGCTTCAGTATCATGCCTCTTGAGACCAGTCAGTTAACCAGAAACTAAAATTACCAAATAAAATACACGAAGACCTTTCACCTGTGAGCTATAGTTAAAATTCTTAAGTATATTTTGTAGCTCTTTTCCCCTCTGTTAGTGGCTTTGTATATTCCAAAGGTACAAATGCAAACACATTAAATTGAAATACATTCAGCTCCAACAGTGAATATTTCATCTGTCAATTCCTCACCCCATTACAGAGAAGGAGGGGAAAAAAAAAAAAAAAAAAAAACCACGCATCATGCCCAATTTCAAACCTTGGGAAAAGTCAGTGCAAAGAGGAATCAACAGTGTCCCCACTGCAGGTTTGAAACTAGCAGCCAAACTTTCCACCAAATAAATCCCATCCTCTCTACCAGACAATCCTTTAGCCTCTGGAACTGAAACTTTTATATACAAAATGCAGCGTACAGCTCTGGAGCAAACTGACAGAGCATAACCTGTATCTCCCTCATTTTAAAGGCCTCCAGAAACTTGGGCTACGCTTTGTAATTTCCAAAGAAAGACAGATGTATAATTCCCACCCTTCCCCACCTCCCCCATTGCCAGGCTGTTGTAACAGGGATGGAGAACCACCCTGGCTGAGTGGGTAAATATTAACCCTGCGATAAGCAGCCTGAGATCGCAATGTGGGGATGGCTGCTTGAGCTATCCTTAACAAGATGGACATGCTTCCAGCTTCAATGGAGCACCCAAAGACTCATCCACCTCCAAGGCACAGGCTCAAACCCAATGAGAGCCATAGCCATCCCCAGTGGATTTCATGGCACGGTTCATTGTCCATTTTGCTTCCCAGCAGGTCAGCCATGCCGTGTGTCACTGAGGACAGCAAGAAAGCTTGGCACCAAAGGAAAAAGGAAGAGCACGTTACAGGGAAAGGAGGACGCGAGCCCTTTGTCTCTGCCCTTGCTTGAATATACAAGGCCTGTGCTTCCAAATGTCAGCTTGGCCCAACAGCCCTAAATCACCCACCATGACAAGATGCAAGGAAGTAAGTCGATGACAACAGCTGCTCTAATTTATTAGTTGTCTCTGTTCACACTCACCAACCCTGCACTAGGATGCACTGCTCTATTTGCAACCAGACAGAAACGATGAGTGTGACTCAAGGCAGCGGGAGAAACGCTTCTCCATCATGTGTACTCTCCCCTTCATAGGCTCCACTTCCAGTTGTCTTGCCTGTCATTAAAAGGAACTTACAACACGGCACTGAATGATATACTGTAATCAATACAAATAGCCATGATATCCCCTGAAAAGGATGTGGAAGTACAGTTCAGCCGCAATATTTATGAGCACAGGATACCACAGACCAGAACAGTTCCAACTCTCCTGAGTATTTCCACTATTTACACTGAGATCAGAAAATTAAAATGATATTTTACGCTTAATGGTTCAAACAAGACCTGTGAAGTCCTTCTCAGTCCCATTTACAACACAAACGCCAATGACAGAGCAGCAGATGGTCAAAAACACTCCCCTAGAATATTCAGGCGATTCAATTTGAATCTGTGCCCAAATCATTTAACTTTAATGGATTCTTTCATTAACAACCAAAGAAAGGGAATATGGTTGCCAGGACATTAAAATCACTTTTTCAATTACACTGTTATAAAATCGAACAAATTAGCTGTAATTCTTAGCTGAAGCCTAAATGGAAGCACGACTTTATGAAAGAAAGGAAAATTGATTTGGATTAGTGGGCATCAAGGGCTTTTTAAAAATTAACAAGATTCTTATGACTTCATAGCATGGATGGATTAGCTGGAGGTTTCACTGCCCTGCGTTTGCTACCTGCCAAAGCATGGCAGCTGGCTTCACAGCATTTGTTACAGAGGGTTTTAATTAGACTAAGGGGAGAGGATGCAAGGATTGAAGCTGGAAGCAAAGTTCTAGAGAAGCTGGGTGGTGTCTGAATTCACCTTTTGGACCCAGCCCAGCAGGGTCTTGGCAAAACCCAGGGAAATCAGAACCTCTAAGCTTTAGCAGGATAAGGACTGCAGGCTGCATTATTTTGCTTGGGGTGGTCTTGCTTGAAGATCAAGGCAAAACTGCACTGGATGCTTCAAAAACACAAAATAAAAATCAAGCCCAAGATGGTTGCTGCAACGAATGCGCAACTTTAATGTGGGCTATTAAAAAAAAAGAAAAAAAAACCCAAACACAAAACCCCCACAAAAACCCAAACCAGGTAGGGATAACAATCAAAGCAGCAGAAAGAGCAATTCCTAAAGGAAACAGGAGCTGTAACACTGGACACCGGGTGCAAGGGAACTACAACACAGAGCAACAGGATCACGGTAGGAAGGAAGAAAAATGTCCTTTATATTGTATAATACAAACTTAATGAAAGAGATGTTCACTGAACACAACTTGCATTGATCCTACAGACCAGGAACCCTAAGAAATATTTTAGAGAGTCATCCCCCTGCCAGGGAAGGTAGTAATTTGGAACTGCTGCCCAGAAAAAAAAGAGACTGAAAACCAAGCTGGAGTTACACCTGCACTGGACAAAGCCTTTTTAAAATTTATTTATTTTTTTTAAAAAGGCACCACTGGGAACAATCCAGTTTTGACCCCTGCAAGACAGACAGGATGTTCTAGCACACACGCTCCACCCCAAACATCTCCAGGATGATGCACTGCCGAGAGCACCTGCCCGCTGGCAGAACTGGCCTCTCTGTAAGGTAAATGCAGCAGAACATTTCAAAACCATTTTCATGAACTCTTGCAACCCAAAGCACTTTAGATGACTCCCCTTTACAAGTCAGCATTTCATATTTAGTTATTTCTACTCTTCATTACAACACAGTGATTGACAATTTGCATCAGTAAAAGTTGGCTTGAAAAGTTAATCTTTCTTTGGACAATCCTGAATATTACTTCTTTGCCGTAATCATGCTGGTTTGTCACCCTGTATCTGGCTTTCAGATATGCCACAGGGTATTATTTTCCAATAAACCAAGAAGAGCTGTACCCTTTGAGCCAAGCCTTGTATTGCAATTGCTGTGGGTCTCTATGTGATTTTAGCAGGTTGTATATTTAAGAAAACAGCAGAACACATTTTAATCCAGAACCTTTTGAGCTCCATGTGTCTTAGAGTTCTTTTAATGATCTAAAAATCAGGGCATTCTCTGGTTTTCTGTTATAACTAATAGGGGAGCAACTATATAGGCAAATATAACACACACAACCAAGAGCTTTATCTCATCTAGGGTAGTAATCTGAAAAGCCTGGAGTTAGAGTGCTTTCAGAAAGGACAGACACCTCCAGATGAAGCTATCCCTGACTGTGATCTTTCTGCAAGGCAAAGAATGGGCTTCTCCAAACTGACACTTTAGGCTGAAGGTGATTTAAACAATGTCCTTTTACTTTTGCATCACTGCAGTGGCATAGGAGCATGCACACATCCAATTACCGTGCTTCTACTGAATGGCAGCAAATGCCAGGGTAGGGAACAGTAATTTCTAGCTAAAAGCATAGAAACATCCTGACCCAAACTGCCTGACCCAACCAACCAGCACAGATAAACACATTCAATTGCACCTGTGAAATCTGGCCTCCAGGCTCACACTCTTCCCAGGCAGAAGCAGGCAGAAAATGCACTTCTCACCACATTGTACACACACCACCACCTTCCTGTCCATCAGCTGTGATTTAAGAGTACCTATGGGGGCTTCTGAATATCCATTTTGACTACTGTCTATGAGAAGAAGCTTATTATTATCATAATTATTAGTAACAATTATACAACTATTATATATGTTAATATATGTCAATAGAATAAGAATATTAATATATTCTCTACAGGGTATTCCACAGAATTAATGAGATCTAATAATGAGCCTAACCTCTCTGACATCTTGCTGACACTTATTTCTACGGTAGCTACAAAATTCAGGTGCATCTGCTCAGGCAGTGAACTGGCTTGCAACTAACTCAATACCTGTAGGTCAAAAGGACATGAACACTGATAAACAGAGGTCTGTGCCTTGCTTGAGGCAGTGATGGAAAAGGGAGACATGCATTTGCTCCTGCTACCTGTGTTATCAAGCTGGTACCCTCAACCACAGGGACAGGCAGCTCTGAGCAGCCAAGTCTCAAACCACCCCAGCTGCCTGCTGCAGTGAATGCCAATCAGTCCCCAAGAGCTCTTTGCCATTGCCACATGAATTTGAGTACGCTGCAAAACTGTCCCTATCTCCAGTCCCACCTCCTCTCAAAGACTTTCAAGCCTGGCAGTGCTGCAAGCTCAAGGGGACTCCAGTGAGGCTGCTGTTCACAACACTGTTTTGCTAGTGGTCTTAGCTGGGATGCAGGGCTTCCCATCCTTTGACATCTTCCCATCACCTGCAGGTGCCAAGGAAAGAGAAATAAGCTCTCTCCAATGCACTGGGAAAGAAACCACAGGGCAGTCCTAAAGACAGTGAAATATGCCCCCAGGATCCTCAGAGCCAGCCAAACTGAGTATACCACAGGGGCAGATGAGGCAACTTCAGTGTTATTTTGCATCCTACTTCCTCTACAAGCTGGGACTTGGGAAGAACAGATAACTTGCATCATTTCAGCAGCAGACCCTAAAAGCCGTAATCCTAGTGTAGTGAAGTCAGCAGCAAAATTCCCAGAGTGGAGGATTTAGCCCTAGAGAAGTTCAAAACAAAAGCAGCATCTGTGACTCACCCATGAGACCCACAGCGCACAACAGTGTAAAAATTACATTCACATGGACCTGATGTTGCTTCATGGAAGACAACTCCGGAGCCTTTCTGCTTGCAGATCCCATCTCTGAGCATGCTTCTCACACTCTTTTGTTCTTTATAGGATATTTGCATGGAAACAAGAGCTCCGTTTCTCAGCTGCTCATCTCCTCCTGCTATCTATCCTTCCCCAACAGAAAACAGACTTTACAGAGAGCTTGTTTCCATGCAAATAGCCCTGAATGACGGCTACAGAACAGAGCACATGAGCACCTCCCAGAGCTGGAGTGCCAGCTACCATGCTAAGGATAACCCACGTGCATAGAAACCATCTCACCATTTTGCTGATGAAAGCTGCTGTGTACATGGGAAGCATTCATTGGGAGACTTTCTGAGCATCTTCCATGGAAGGCAAGTCTCTCACTTTGAGACCATGTTGAGAAGATCCAACTGTGTAGGATTCAACATCAATCACCAGCCAGGAAAATTCCTGCTAGCCTGTGGTAACCTCAAACTCAGCACTAACGTGTGGCACTAGGGAAGAGGAACTGTCAATATGAGACTCAGACTCTTTCAAAAAAACAACACAACAGTTACAGGAGCTTCAAATTCTGCTCTTGCCCCTGAATCTTCCTGTGATTTTTACTCATTTACAAGCATATTACTGTTGTTCCAGCAGACTAGTTATGTGGAAAGTCTAACCAAAGGGGGGAAGCTGACAGTGACCTGTTCCGGGTATCTAACTCTGAGTGTGAGCCAGACAGTGCTGTCAAAGGGCAAAGAATACACTCTGGAAACAAAACCTCTTTGTTCCTCTAATTTTGTTCCAGTTAAGTCAGTTCAGCTGTTCCATATAACCAGTCAAAAACATTCAGCATTTCCCAAAGTATTTTAAGACTTCAAAGTTTTAGGTTATATTTTGACAGTTTTAAAGTGCATAGCTTTTTTTTCTTTACAGTTTTTTTTGCATTAAAAACAAGGCTGTTTAATAATTAAGCTTTACAACAACCACTGCCGCTTTGCTTTTATCATGACTTCAATTAAAATATTGTTTCTTGAAGACAGCTAACAGCTTCTGGGGAAAAAAAAAAAAAAAGAGGGTGTTTCACTAAGAATGTTTTCAATAGGCTCAATTGGTTAAAACTTGTGATTAAAACCAAACTCCAAGTAGGGCAAGCTCAAAACCAGGGGTGTTTTAAGTTTGTCCAAGTTGCTGATCTGAACTCAGAACTTCACAGCCTTAAACGAACATACTCACCTAAAAAGTAAACTCTCCAACACTCACCAATGAGGAAAATGTAGGAAAAACACTGTTCAGACCAGCACCTGGCAGCTCAGCAGAGACTGGAGCTGATCAGGAGCAGGCTGTTCCAGAAAAAAAACCTTTCTACATAACCCAGGCAACAGATCTGACCTTTTCATCTACAAAAAACAGTCAGGCCTCCACTGAACTCATTACCATGGGCGATCTGCCCCTCAAAACTGTTTTGTTCACAGTCTCAGGGCCAAACCTGTTCTAATACCAATTGCCTCCTGTCAGGAAAGTGCTGGAACAGCTCAGGGACAAGACCTGTGCTGAAACCAAACCTGTCTGAACTCTCTCCGCGTAACATGAGCTTCACACGCTCGCGCTGACATTGTCACGACACTGAATGGGAGCCAGGCAAGCAAGTGAGGGACTTGTGTCTTCAAAAGCAAACAAAAGAGGGTTATAAAAACTAATTAGTTGTTCACGCTCACTACTGTGCTTCTCTGCAAAGCTGTAATCACAGCAGTCATTTTGAAGCGAGTACACCTCTGAGGGCTTCTTACAAGCAGCACTGGGATGGACTGGGCTTGGCCAGCTTCACGGTGCCAGCAGCACAGGCCCTAATCCCACAGTTTTGAGGCCAAAGCTCCACTCAAACAGTTCACAGTGCAGCCCACAACCAGCTGTGTCAGCACAACCAAAAAAGCAGGATCAAGCAGCCGTGGGGAGGGAGCTTTTAAGCCTGTGATCCTGCCAAATGCTTCGTATCACAGCCCTGCCTATTTGCATTTCTGCCTTGGGCCCCATCTGTAGCTTCCCATCCATGTAAAAGCTGTCCCCAGGGAGAAGAAAGGCCACTGTCCATTTGTTCAACACATCTCAAGCGCATCCAGTTTCAAATGAAGTAGGTGGTAAAACTCCTAATGCTAATCTTTTCCATGCAATTCTGAATCTTTTGTCATCTGAGGGCAGGAAAGATCAGAAATCGAAATAGCTGTCCAGCGGCCCCGATCAGTCAGCATCAGACACCAGTGCAACACCCGAGCCTCCCAGCTCTCCAAGGCAGCACCACGTCCTCACTATCAGAAACACATACACACTTGATTCTTTTCTCAACTTCCACTTCAGACAAAGTGATCTTACAAAGTAGGTCTCCAAATGCAGTATCAGTTAAGTCACTTAGCAATAACACATAAGGAATAAAGTATCTTTATAATATGGATACATCCTGTTCCAGAAGTCTTAATGGGCCATATTTTTAGCCCAGGAACAACCTGAAAGCCAGCACAGACACACTGCAGCACTGAAACTATGTTACTGCAAAGCTATTTCATTACAAGCCACAGCTCTCTTTGCAAAGACTGTTTCTTCCAAGAGCCCAACTAAGCTGGTAACAAGGTTTTTCCAGCATGCATATGTGTAGGGCAGCCAGAAATGAGCACAATATATCATGCAGAAGTTGAGAACCAGGAGAAAGAAACCAAGAAACACAGGAGATCGGTCCCTTTCAACACACATGTCTCAGCAGAGGTCACTGCACTGGCTTCGAGCTGGAGAAGGGCCAGGGCACTGTGCATGCATCTGTTAGAGATCCCACCCAGGCTCCAGGCAGGCATCCTCAGACACATGCTAACTGCAAGACTGGAGCTCCAAGCTGAGACCACCCATACTCTTGTGCTTCTCACTACCTGTAGTGACAAACTGCCCGGCACAGCCAAGAAGGTAATGGCTGGCTGCACAAGGGAGCACAGACCGTCCTCAAACAGCCACTATTTTCAGAGCTTCATTCACAGCCAGGTCAGCACAACACTGAGCCACCAACACCTGGAGGTGACAGACACGTGGAAGACAGAGACAAGACCAGGCATCTGGCACCTTAACTTGCTTAAGCTCCACATGAGCAGCTGTGGAAAGAAATGGGTAGGTGGGGTACAAACCTGCATCTCAACAGGATCCAGAGATGTTGGTGCCAGGCACTCCAAGGTCATTTCTGCTCAAGCCCAGGGATTTGAAGAATTCAGCAGCCCCCACGGCAGCTCAGTCCCAAAGTCCCTGGCTTGAACACTGCACTCCACCTGCCTAGGAGTCCTGCAGGGCTGGTGAGCTCAGACAGGGCTGAAGAAAGGCATCGACACAGCCTCCACCACCCATGATTCTGGAGGGGAACTGCATCGCTCCCCTATTCCCTCTAAAGGGCAAACAGGTCACAGAGATGCCCCAAGCAAATGCTGGGAAAGCTGAGACCCTAACTCAGAGGGGCAGTGTGAGAGTTTAGTGGCTGTCAGACTGTAGAGAGAAACCATACTTTGCTTTTCTGGAAGCTGCTCCTCCCTGCATGATCCTGGAAGAAAGCTGGAGTAAGAAAACACCCATACAGTCCTTATCTCCCTCATTACAAGGGAAAGAAGTTGCCCAAGAATCTCAAATTGGCTTCTCCTCTGAATCGGCTCCAAAGCTATCTCAGGAAAGGCATGTTATCTCCCACCAGCCCAAACCACTCCTATTTGGTACAGAATAATAAAGCCATTAGTACTGAGCAATCACACTATTACACTGTTGCTTTACATGGCTATAATTTAACAGTTCTTCACTGTTTGCTTTAGGAAATCCATTCTTGAAAGGTCTATAAAATTATGAACTCTTGCTCCAGTTTGAAAACACAGGCACGAGCAGGGATTTCTGTTCTCTAATAAATCACATTTCCCTACTAGTAAACACCAGCTTATAAGAAACATCTTTTGTTTATTGAAAGTAAATGGCATGTGGACATTTTAAACAAAAAGAAGGTGGGAGGCTGAGGGGAACAGACAGATTATGTTTTCCACTTTCATTTTGCCTTGTGTCTAAACAAATGGTTCCTAACAGCTTTGTTTTCCAAACCAACTTTCTCCCAGCTGCTATCTGGAACCACAGAAAGGGAAAGCAATACTCAAGATGTGCAAGGATTCCTTGACTTTACACACTCGTTTTACTCAGCAGTCAGTGTTCTGGATATACAAGCCACAGGGAGTGTTATTAGGACTAAGCAATAGCCTTGTAGCGACTGGTTGGCTTCACCTACAAAGCAGTACTGGGAGGGTTCACTCAGATCCCTCAAGCCGTGCAAGGGGGAACTTCAGCATTTTGCCAAGCTTTTGTGCCAGGTCAGCTTGCCACAGGACACCATCGATTGCCTTCCACCCAGCCACAATTGCACATAAACTTGGAAGATGACTCTCAACGCATACAACGACAGCTAAGATAGAAGACCAGAGGAAACAGCTCTTAAAGCCTCCTCGGTGTCCAGTCACCTCTACCATCTGAAAAACAAGCTATTGCCCTTGATGCTTTTTGGCTGTGGTCATGCCTGTTCCCATGATGAAAGGGCAGCACAGAGATACTGACCAAGAGAAGACCCAAGGAACTGTGCCAGGATGGAGTACATTCCAGTGTTTCTGAATTTTTATCATCTTAAAGACCAAAGATCTTAAGCATCAAAGATCTTTCTCATCCCTCTGCCTTCAACTGATGATCAAGGCATCAAATATTCCTGTACTCTTTTTCCTTGCCTTCTTGCTACATGCAGTTTAGTGTTACTTAGACCATAGCTGCCTCAGAAGCTCCTTGCCTACACAAGAGATACGGCAACACTTTGCTAAAGCTGCAGGATGGGAATAGCTAGAGTTAATAATATTTTGACCCATTTCACTCAAATAGCAGATAATTCCTTGTATCCGAGCATAAATACAGAGATATATCTCTATCAGAGTCTCAGAAATGAGGTGCAAATACATGGCTCTATCACAGCCCTCGCACACACACCACTGAAACTTGCTACATTTGACCCACCACCTTTGTATTATATATCATAGCATGCAAAACCATGCAACAACCAAACAGCCCCTCCGCAGAGAGAGGGATAACAGGATGCATCTCCACAGCAGTGGCTAGGCACCCATGCTCACAGAAGACCTCTGTGAAGCACCCAGCATTTTCTAGCCAAGTCAGAGGGAAAGCCCCCAGGCAAGACACAGCTCAATCCCCACTGCCACCTCACTCTGGCCCACTTTGACACAGAAGAGATACGTCTACATCCCAAGTGAGGATGGAGCTGCCCACCTCTTTGGCTCCAGGATCCTGCCTCTGCTCTGAAAAAGAGGGCTGCAGCTGCTTTCTTTTGGGAATATCCATCTCGATTTTGGTCCTTAAGTTAGTTTGTGAAACTGCTTCACGCAGCCTCGGCAAACACCTCCTCTTCCCTGCCTGGGTATCTTTGACCATCTCCTGTTACAACCCATAGCTATGCCTTGTCCAATTTTTACTTCCAGAGAAGGCCTCTGGCTATACTAAGAGTTTGCAAGCCCTTGATGTGCTCCACGGACCACTGCCTCCAGCACAGCTCCTTCTGCCACTACCATTCTCAAGGTTACAGTCTTGCTCCACATCTCTCTCCTGTTAGAAGTGAGCTGAATAGAAAAGAGGGAAAAATTCAGTTTGCCAAAACCCTCCATATGTAAGACTGTTGGTAATTATGTGAAGGTACCTAAAACTTCCTGCTGAGGAAGCCATTAGGAAGTCACATACACAGAAAACAGCCCTGAACCTTGCCCAAGGACAGCAGATGATGTTTAGCCAACTGGCAGGTTCTAGATATCATTAATCTGCTTTTACAGTTCTGATGAAAAAAGAACTCAACCTTGCAGGCTGGACCTTCACAAGCATTACCCAAAAAAGGCACCTGCATGGCCACGGATGAAGTCCAGAACATGATAGCTTCTCGCTTGCACCTCATTCACCCCATCCAGGTCTTGCAGGAAATCCTGCAGCACCTGTACAGCTGGGGAACGTGCATGCAACCCAGGCCAGCCTGCGCCACCAGAAACAAACCCTCCACACAAGCCCTTTCATGAGGCCTTTTTCTCCCACCCCTGTACAGCTGGCACAATAGCTAAGTCTCCCTGACAGCACATGGATTTCACTGCTACTCGCAGCGCAAGTAAGATAATTAGGCCAGAAATCTTCAAAGCCCTGCCAGTGCTGTTGGTAATGAGATTCTGCCATTCACCTGAAAACAAAAAAAGGAAGGAGGAAGGCAGGTAAAGCCCCTTCTCCACCAACAGCCTGAACTCTGTGAAACCATCCGTCAAACAGCTTAGTCCAGCTTCCCTCAAGAGGTCCTTCCTAGCAGCTGGGAAGTCCACCTCTGAATACAACCCTCAAAAAAGAGGAGCATTCATATGGGGAAACCAGTGGCATGACACATTTGCCAGTAAAACACCAGCTACAAGCAGAGAAACTGTGATGTTTTAATCAGTGACAGCCCTTTTATCTTGCTGTGGGCTGGCTCTCTCCTCCCAAAAAGGGACCAGATCACATCTCTGTTCTTACCCGAAATGCAGTCTGCAAAGAAAAAGGGCAAAGAACCCTTCTGCAGGGGTGACACTGCTCTGACACACATCCCAAGACACATGCACTCCTCAGACCGAGCTGAAAGCTTTCACAACAAACAAAATCCCCTGGCATGAATTTAGAATGATTTACTGTACATTTCTGTTTTTTAAAGTTAAGAAAAGAGCCTCCCTTGTTTGCTCACATTTTCTTGATAGGCTGGGGTTCAAGTCTGGAGAGCCTCTTCAGGACAGGGTGTAAAGTGTTGTAATACAGAACAGATACAAAACGCCAAGAATGGTTCCAGTTTCAGTCCTACCAGGTACCCAAGAAATCTGCACATATAGCCCCTGTCTCTGCCCCTTGTGCTTTCCAGCTCTCTTCAAAACAGCCAACCTGTCCCACAGAGCCCCAGCAGCGAGGCCTGGGTGTGCAACTTGCTGCTCCAAGAAGACAAGAACCAACTCTCCCATGCTGTATCGTTACAAAGTCACCTACTACCCCCAAGAAGAGAAGTCAGGCTCATCAGACTCCTGCCAACTCTTCTGCATTTCCCAGGTAATTGCACAAACCATGAATTAATGAGAAATAATGAGCCAGCACACAGGGGAAGAAAAGACAATTCAGAACAGCAACAAAGAAAACTAATGGGAAAGTATGTTTTAACAGCTCACTGCAGATGACTGTCACTGCAAGCCTGCATCGCCCCAAGAGAGCTTTCACTTCTCTGGGAGGACACAAGGACAGCAAAGAGCACACACCACCCACGCAGCACAGGAACACAAGAGAAAGGTGAGGGGGGCTTATGCCATGAGTTAATTTTGCAGAGAACAGACAGCGTGGGCAGTCCAGACAAAGCAACAGACTCTGTCCAGGCGCAGCTTTGTCACCATGCACTGCACGGCCTCCGGGAAGTCACAAAACCCATCTGTGCTTCACTGCCTGGCTACAGGCTGCAGTGTCTGACACCAGCTCCCTCCAAGGGTGTGGACTACCCCTGGCTTTATCTAGCCATGCTCTGCTCCTTTCTGTTATCACTTAACCCACAAAGGTACATTATCAATACAGCTAGCCAATCAGCCTTACTTGGACAATAGCAGATAAGAGGGTAGGTTTGAGAAGGAGACATTGAAAATAATAAAACAGGAGATGCTGAACTGTTAAGTCAAAGGAGTGCCCGCAGCTAGGCAATGCAATGAACTTACCAAGGACTTGACCATCTCAGGACTTTGCATCCTCCTGGTGTAATATCTCACCTGGTCCAGTTTTAAAAGACAGTATCTGATTGTGATCTGGAAACTCAGTTATCATAGAAAATGCAAAGTGAGCTCTTACAGCTCAGCGATCATGTTAAGAGAAATAGCAAGGTAACACCCATATCCATGGCTACTGGGATGCACTTGAAGGTGGAAGAAAAGAATGAGCAGTACCACCCTTTGAAGATGGTTAGGACCGAGGGTCAGAATGGGTGGGAATTTGCCCTCCCATTTCCAAATTTAAAACTTACTTCTACCAAAACAACAGGAGGAAAATATATTTCATAGCCTTATGTTCCAAAATCCCTCACACCTACTTGGCTGTTTAACTTTCCAACATCTACAGTGCATTTACCCACTGTCAGTGCAAGTTTCTCTTCAGAGCACATAAATTTATCCTTTTTCCAAAGCTGCAGCCAGCTGAAACCTGACAGTTTGAGGACAAAGCAGTAAAAGGACTGAGTCTGCTTCCAAATGGTGAAGGACACGCTTTCAACGGTCCAGTATCCAAGCAGCAGAATGCCTGTGGGGACCATCACACCACTCTGGGGCCCTCCAGTATCAATGGGGTCCAAGCTCGGACGTAATGCTTCTCCCTGCTGTCTCTGGGCTTCTGCTTATTTCACCAAAACGCATCTAAAAACAACACCCACACTTATACCAAGATTTCAGCAAAAACACCCAAATTGCCCATTTTTCTCCTCAGTGAGGAAAGGTTTTGCCTCTGTGCATCAAACTGCTAGGTGAGCACTATAGATGGTGGCTGCTCTGGACCAAAGAACACAACCTCATTTATTACTAAAACCAGATTTATTTCCATTAATCTAGACTAATTACTGCTGCTCCTCTTTTAATGAGGTCCTGTGTGTCTCAGCACAAAAGAAATCCTCATCTTCATAACCAGGCAATTTTGGGCCATTTCGAATAGCTCTAGTGTAAGAAGGAAATGATGAGAATGATGGCTCTTCCAAAGAACTGGTTTCATTTTAGGGAATGCTGTGTGGTCATTCTCATGTTCAGGTCAGTAACAGCCTTGCAAAATCTCCTTGACTTTATCCAACTTTTACTACTGCTGAGCAGGGATTAACATTAATTGAGCCTACCCCATATTAGCCAAGGATTATTTATTAGTCACCAGCCTATAATCGCTTGCATTTTCAAGCAGAGACCTTCACATCGCTCAGATAGCTAGCAGGATAATCCAAGTCACATTTTTAATGAAATCTACATAAAAACGCACATCCACACCCTTGTCTTCCCCCTTCCAAAATACCCAATTAGTTCAGCTTAAGAAGTGCCATAAAAATTAGTACTGTGAAATTTCCAGTCTAACAAGTTTCTGGTGAGAAGAAAATATTCCCTATGAGGGTAGTATTTTTTTAAACCCACAAACTTTAAAATACATAAAACAAGTAATCACAAATTTTCATTTACAGGCCTGCACCCACCATGTACACATCTCTGTATTCACACTGCACCCGCACACATCCAGAGTTGATGCACCACAAACAGGTAGGCACAACTATGTCTGCACAGCCACATAAACAGATGCATTTTGTACAGCACCTATTCCCCATCTCTACAGGGCTCTACATCTGAAACACACACCTGCAGCACACTGCCCTGCAGCATCTGAAAGCCTCCACCCCGAGAGTATTCACGCTCAGCCTCTCAGACAGGAATTTTAATACCTCATTTTACAAATTAAAAACTATGATGCAGACAAAATGGCCTGAAGCCACTCTTAAGTGTGTCATGCAGCAGGGAACTAAACGCCCAAGAAGCCCTACTATTGGTTTCCTAATTCTGAAGGCTCACTGCTGCTTCATGGACACTGGGCAGGGGCTGGCAACATTTACACAAGAATATAAAAACTGCATTGTGTAGGCAACATGGAAAAGGGCAGAGGCATCTTTATGAGTGGGAGAGGGCAAAGCTCCATATGCTCCACCTGTACTTGAAGTGCTGATGGAGGACATGGCTGAGGTGTTACTTGGTGAAAGCTGCTGTAAGACTAAGTATTTTTCTATGCAAGTGTAACCACACAGCATGATTCTGGCTTAGATGGCAGCCTTTCTCTTTAAAAGCTATATGGAAGCTGCACATACATGCCCCATCCTGATTCTTCCTCTAGTTTCCCATGTGCAAGCGTCCTGCTGCAACACCCGAAATCTGCCTCAGCAACAGCTCAGCTGCTCACCAAAGAGGTGCTCTTGGAGCTGAAGGTTTCTTTACTTTTCCCTCTGCTTGGCTCCGATCCCATCACATCTGGAAAGCCACATCCAGCACTGGCTGTCCGAGCTAAATGGCGGCTCTGTGCTAAGCTGCAGGGGAACAGGTGCCCTGAGGGACTTGCAGGGTCCAGATCCAAAAAGTCAGGCTCTGAATCAAAGCAGCTAAGAAATTTCCATTGCTGAGCAAACACCTAACTGCTGAGAAAAGCAGGGCTCTTACTTACACTAGTGTTAGCTGCAGAAGGCTGAGATTAAGGGATGGAAAACAGGTGAAAGACTCAAGGACCTGCATGTATTTAGCTTAGTAAAGAGCAGGTTACCAGGAAATTTGATCAGTGTACACATACTCACAGGGAGGCTTTTCATACCAGTACCTGTCTTCATATATACCTATAAACAACAGCTAAGTAAATTCAGACTGAATGAAGGTGCACATTACTGGGCAAGGACATCAAACCAGCTTACCAAGGGGCTGTGACGGACAAGCATGCACAACACATTTTTAAGTCAGAAGTGGGTGTTGCTCTTTAAGACATGCTTTTGTTCAAGCACAACCATTAAACCTGAAACAAGAAATGTCCTCAGCTTCCTGCAGTACACATGAAGGCAGCGCAACCTCACTAGCCTTAAACCTACAACACTATCCAAGTGCCTTGACTGGTATAAAAAACAAAGAGTGAAAAGAATTATTTGACAGCTCAGCCTCATGCCCGGATGCTGAAGTGTTACTGGAGCCTTTCACCCCACACTTAACATCCTCTGCTGCTAAACAGAAAATTCTGGCAGCAGCCACAAGCGTTAAGTAAATGGGAAGCTATTCTCTGCCAGCAGCTGGGAGAAACTTCCTTTTCTCCCCACTTTGCACGTAAAGAAAACCCCACAATAGTACTTGAGATAATGCTGCTAGCCAGATTTTCAACTGACAGACTCTTGAGGAAAGCCTCCAGATATGAAGTCTGCTCCTAAGGACCCTCTTCAAGCGGATGATATTTGACTTCAGGAACATACGGCTCATCTCCTTGAGGAAAGGTTAGCTTTGTTTTCAGTACAGAGAAAAGAGTACAAAGGAAAAGAAAGAAAAGTTGCATTTACTGTGACCTAGGAAAAACAGCTAAATAATTTTGATCAATATTTTGATTTCTCTGACAAAAGCCGCAATCAGCACTGACATAAACAACTGGTTAGCAAGCCTGGGGGGGCAGGAGGGGTAAATCAAACCAGAGTTTCAAGACACTTATCTTTCCATCACAACAATTGCCACCAATGACAGTAATTTACATGGCTAATAGGCAGTATTATGTTTACAAAATCGTTCTTGGGAAGGAGGATCTAAATGATTTTTGCCAATCCAGCAAAGGAGCTGGTATTGGATCAGATGCTGGGGTTTTTTTTCCCCTTTTATCTTCTATGTGTATTTCACCAAGATGCCTTGCTATGCAACAACCCATAGTGCCTTTGCAAGCACACACAAACCTGTGGAGCACATGATCACCCTCCTATAACAACCTAAATTCTCTAACAGCAGGACTGCCTGAGCCTCTATGGCAGGGGAAAATACCTATCAAGCAGGAAATAACGGAGTCAAGCCGGCAGCCTCAGATCCCCCACCCCATGCCACACTTCTTACCCCACTGCTGAAGATAACCTCAAATGAGCCCCAGCATCTTGTACACAAGCCTTATCTCCCATACAGTGACAGGTCCCATCCCAACACCACAGGCTAAACCCCCTGAACATCAGCCTGAACATCTGCTAATTCTCTGTCCTCCCCAACCTTTGTCTTTTTTTGTCACGAGAAGCTCCATGTCTCCTTACGAGCTCTCTCAAGGCTTTGCCAGGAGTCAAACAGGTGAGCGGGACTGGTAGGGCATAGAAACAGGCTGCAACTAGCCTGGTCCCTCTGGGTCAACACGATTAAGAGAAGGACTACAGAATGATATTTCCATAAGGGTAACAGCACATGGCATTAGCACTATAAGGAGCACACTGGAGTTTTTCACTAGGCCATCTCCAAAATAAAGAGACAAAAAGGGGACAAAAATTTCCAAAGGAACATAAAAGCCTTCTCAGTTGCAGTAATAACAAATCAGTAAACACTTGACTAGTCTTCTTTTAATATTGGGCACAATGCCACTTTTATCTGGAAAATACATGCACCCATTCTGCAAGTCAGATCCAGCTAGCCAGCCAAGAGGCACAGAAGACAGTCTTGCATCGAGTGCAAAACTTCAGGTAATTTTAAAACCTATAAGCACTCTTGATGCTTTTGAAAAAGATTTATCAAAGCCCTGCATGCATAAACAGCCAGGTTTTGCCAAAACCCTTGGGGTATTCACACAACACAGCACAGGAAAGCCATCCCATTAAGTAATGACCTTTTTGGTCACACCAATTAACTTGATCATCTATCGTCAGTCCATTTATAAACTATCAAGGACACACATTTCCCAGCACAGACAGTGAAACATAAAGGAGGACCTTATCACATTCCCCCCAACCCCCGCCAGCCTGGCATCACTTCTGCAGCCCAGGTTTGCTCTACCTCTGCTCCAAGTTCTGCCATCCCAGCACCTTTCTCTGGAGTTCTGTTTTAACTGTTTAATTTCCCAAACTCTTGTATTTAACAAGGTGCTAAGCCATCCCAACTCAAAAGGGATTGTGGTTCAAAGACCAAAGCAGGAAATGAGAGCAGGGAAATCAGTCAGAATAAGGGAAAGGGCCACAGCAGACTGAGCACAGGTGCAATAGCTTTACACACTAGATTTTAATTTTCCCACCGATTTGGGCTGAGAGCAACCTCTGGGGATGCTCACATTTCATTAACACACCTTTAATATTAATGACCTGTCCTCAAGAAATCCACGAGAGATCTTGAAAAAAAATTAAAATGTTAAAAAACAAGAAAGCATAATAATTAATCAGGTTATTCAATAGCTCAGCGGAATTTAATATGGCAGTAATAGGCAACTGCATTTAAAATGCAGATGCAGATTTTTAAATAATTTCAGAACATCTCATATGAAAGTTTCAGTGGAATACAGTAATTGCTTATCATAACCACCACAAAATATGTTTATTAGCCACAGAGATAACACACTGCATCTGCTGGACTTCTCAGATAAAGCAGGCCCATATCCCAACAGCAGGATCCCATGGATTAAGAGCAGGAGAGGATCTGACTCAAAGAGAGACACCAAAGGGCATCAGTGACATGAAAAAAAACACATCCAAGGGAGAAGCACCACGACCTACACACTCATGAGCAAAGTGTCTTGACACGTGCAAACAGGAAAGTGTTAGATATGCTCAAACAAGGCTGATGACAAGTGTTTGGGTTCTCCCAGGGAGAATGTCTCTTCTCAGCAGCTGCAACTCTAGCAGGTATCTACCTTCCTGGAAGTAAACACTGACCAACTCTTCCCTTCCCTATGAAGGCTCTGTTACTCTTCAGAATTAGGAAATTCAATGGTCTTTTAAGGATGACTTCAGCATACCAGTGAAAGTCAGACAAACTAGAAGGAGCTCTTTGGTCCTTCCCCCCACATCTGGTGTGGGGTTTAGCATCTCTAGAAGGGCTCATGAAAACACAGCTCAACTCTGCTTTTTTATGAAGATGGCAGATTCAGTTTTAACAACTGTGGATCCTCTCACCAGGAAGCCGTTAAGTCAGAAAAGCATCAGAAGCACTTGGAGGTCACTTACTCATGGGATTTTAATAAATGCAGGAAGGGTACTTAAAGTGATGGTGTTCTTTATATGTTTATAGTGTGCGACAGCATCTTCTGCCCAGCTGAAACAAACAGGAAAACTGAGGCAGAGACAGCAAGCGACCAACACAAAGCCTTCAGAAAGAGCCAATATCACAGCAGCTCCAAGTCCTGTGTTTGGAAAATGCTTTCCCAAGAAGAGAGGAAAGCAAAACAACTACCAAGCCCTGTGACGCGAATGCTGGCGTAACCATAAAACAACAGCACGTTTTAAAGCATAAAAGACTTCAAAAATAAAATAAACAAGTGGACACAAGGACTTGAGATAGTGATTTCCTGCAGCTTTGTGTCCTACCCTAACAGGGTGCAAGATCTGTTCAAAGCTCTTCCTGCAGTTGAAGCACTTCAGGTTCCTCTCCTAGGTGGGTTTTCCAGTGCCTCTCCTTCAGTCCATGCAGAAACTGCATCTCTCTCCTCTACCTGATCACTTATTTTCAAAAGGTCTGAATTCTCCATATCCACACTAGCTATGACTGACCAGCAGGTCCAAGAATTATTTAGAAAAGGAAAGGGAGATGGACAGACAACCAGACAGCATGACTACATAAGTCTCTTCTCCTTAGAAAACCACGCTAAAAATACTGTAGACAAGTGGGTCCAGTTCTTCTCCAGAAAGTAACGAAATTGCACCAGAGTTGATTTTGGCCCAACACACACTGGGCAAATACTGATAACAAGGATTTACCATATCCCATCTAGTATTACAGCTGACTAAAAGCAAACATTTGCTTCCTACAGATAACAAAATGACTATGATCGCTCGAGGTTTGTAAAGGTTAGGGTTTCTGCCGTCACCCAAGGCAGGCCTATAATTCCCAGTGTCCAAGCAGAAAATCCCCTGCGTGTAACACTGGCCTCAGTTTTCCCTCAGGTACACACTCACCTCACACAGAGATACAGTTTGGGATGGATTCCAGCAACAAATTACAATCAGATTAAATATTAATTCCCATCTTAATTATATAACCATGACTAGGCTTAATGGCCAGGCAGCCATTTAAACAGGAGAGGAGCATGTAAATCGTGCAAGCAGCATCTCTTACGCTGCAAATGCTCAATCTGGTTCACAAGCACCTGTATTCTTCCCTGGGAAAACAGCCAGCCTTTGGGAAGGCAGCTCCGAGGGAGTCAGAGTTCAAATCACCCAGCAAGCAATACAGTATCAGGAGGCACGAATTCGTGAGCCAACATGGGACAATGCAGCACTCTGCCCTTGGGACAGTTGTACACTATAGTGACAAAGATCATATACGTGCTGAATACTTATTGATGGATTTCACCCTCATTGATGGATTTTTATCTTCCCAACACCTTTGACAGGGAGAAGCGTGCAGTGTCTCTACTTTTGTCTAAAGATGGGCCCTCAGGACACCATAGCAGATGAAGCAACTGGCCCAGGATCACAGTGGGCACTCAAGTGAGATGTCCTGTATGCTGCAGCAACACCCAGCCCACCCCAGCAGTTCCCAAAAGCAAAGGGCTCTGGTGCCCCCCATGCAGAGAGACCTGTGCTGTACCACAGAAGCTACCTCCAGCTCCAGATCAGGCTGCAAGCATGCATGCAGGGAGAATCATCTCCCTTCTTCAGGGAAAGGCAGATTGCCAAACATTTTCTTTTTAAATTACTACTTTCGCCACTCTGAAGTGGCTCGTGTACCATCAGCGATACACCCACCCTGCATGGGGCCCCCTGCAGCAGATCAAACTTTCTACAGCTGCCAGGAGAAAGTCTGCTGCAGAAAGAGGGGAGACATCAGAAAATTAGCAGGTTCTGCTTCACTTTGGACTTCAAGGTAGTGAAAGGAGAGGGCACAAAAAAGGAAAACAAAAAAGCTAGGGAAAACAAAAACAGAACCAAGCCTGAGTGGTTTCTCCTTCAGCCTCACACACCAGAAGAAAAACAGAGAAACGCCAGCAGAGAAATTCCCCGCTTTCGAGCAGCCTCTGCCATCGGGGCTCAGAGACTGGCTGTCATGACAGCCGCAGCACAACGGCAGCAAGCTCCCGCACAAGAAACCTGCCCCTGGAAACACGATACAGGCAAAAACTCGCTAATGTGGTGTGCACAAGTGTTTGGCACTGCCAGTGCCCCCCGTTTCTTGGGGACTGTAAGAAATACCCCTTCCCTGCACTGCTCATCCTGCCTCCCTGCAACCCAGCCCATGAACAGGCGACAGCGCAACACCACAGTCAACAGGGCAAGCGGATCTGCATGCAGGTGACATCCTGCAAAGCGCAGGCGACCGCAGCAGCAGAGACGCACGATCCCCAAACAATGGTAACACTGACTTCCCCAGGCAGAGGCACTAACTCCACACAGCTGGCTACGGGGTTATGCCGCCAAGACAGATGTGACAGGAAGGATAAAACAAATCAGACCTAAAGTTAGCTGATGTTGAAAAAGGAAATCTGTTCTGCCGCAAGAGGACTCAACCACAAATCCAAATGACATAAACCCAGACGGATTTCAGCTGATCGTTCGAACGGAAAGCTCAGCCCACTTCCCACTGACAAATCCCCTGTAGAGAGCCCCAAGGAAAGCAACCAGCACAACCCCCTTGCCAGAGTCAACTGAAGAGGGGTTGTTTTGTTGTTTGGTGGTTTTTTTTTTTCCTTAAACCCTTTCCTGCTACTGCAGGGAAAACAGTCTCAAAGTAGGACAGGCAGAAAGCTTTCAAAACACTGGATCACACCCCCAGCTAGTGTAAACCAGCACTGCTTCCATCAAGTCCACAGAAGGGGGAAGGTTTTCCAGTTTACTTCTCTCCTAGGTATTCCATACCCAGCGAGGCTTGAACTTTGGATCAAAACACGTGGGCTTTGGGATCAAATGCAGACTTTCCCAAAACAATTTCAATCTTCTGCCAAATTAATTTCAGATTGAAACAAGTCCCTGTTTTTCTTTTCTGAATCAAACCCACCTGTTGGAAAGCACATCCGTATGTACCAAGTGGCACGTCCACAGACTGCGCGAACGCACTCACTACCTCTCTACACACTATGTAGCCCATTGTTAGAAAACAAACAGAAACAATTTTCACTAGTTGCCTACTGGCTTCCAAAAAACGCAGAGAAGCCACAACTGCAAATTCCCACAAAGCACTTGAAGTTTTCTTGTTGAAGTGGGTTTGAAAAACAACATCCACTCCACCACCCCGCCTTTTTCTTTTTCTTTTTTTTAAATCATTGTTTTCCATTACAAGCCTCGGGATCCACTTAGCTGTTTGCTCAAACATGCAGGAGATGCAGCTCCCACCCGCCTCAGCTTACCCATTCATCTGCTGGTGGGGTCACGGACTGCCATCCATCTAAAAAAACCCACGCGCACGGATAACAATGGGCCATTTACATGGACCGTTATTCATTTCCACACACAGCCACCGTAACACTGCACCTATATCAAATGATAACCTACACCTTACGGGAGCTCAACGTTCTGAAAAAAAGAAAGAAAACAACCCTGCAGCCGTCCACCACACTGTATTCTCCCCCAAAACGCTATTTTCAAAGCCATAAAGACTAAACATCCTTTGTGCTGTTATTATGTTCTGCTGAACCTGAATGCATCATAAAAAGGAATAAAAATGTACAATGACATAGGGATGGCTCCTCCACTGCAATCCCTCGTTTAGGAGGCTCTTTTAAATGAGAGCAACTCCAGGGCACACACACAGCTCACATTTTTCGGCACAGCTCGGCCAGCCTACACCTGTCCAACCCCTTCTCGTGGACGAGGACAAAAGCTTTTGCGGGTCTGTTCACGCACAGGCAACAAACCACGCACCCCAAGGTCCACAGGTCCAACGACCCTCGATGCAAACTTCGACAGCAAACGCAGAAAGTCAGCCAGCACGACAGGCGTACGTGTACCCGTGCACGGAGCCATTTGCATAACCATTGCAAAACATGGGCGTAAGGAGCACGGCTATTCCTGGGTCGCTTCCTTGACCAACAGGATATCTGCCCACCCCGGCATCCTGTGCTGGCGGGAGTGGGGTGAGGGTCCCCACCACGGCCCTGCCAGACACCTGGGCCTGCTCCAGGCCAGCCCCACGCCAGACAAGCGCTTTGTCCCCCGGCCAGCCTGGCACAGCAGCCATCCCTCCAGAGGAAACTTGCCACTGGCGAGGTGGAAGCCCGGGGGTCGCTGCTGCTGGCCCGCTCCACCCCCCCCAGCCCGGCCCCGAGGGGGGCTCCCTGCGGGCGACACCCTGTGTCACACCCAAAAGGTGACCCCAAAGGAGGCACCATCCAGACACGGGTTGAGGCCACGAGCGTGGCCGTCGCCCGACTCAGTGGGACGAAAAGCAGACGGACGGGGGAAAGAAAGGGATGGAGAGAGGGTGTGTGAAATATGGCCACGGTGGGGGGGGGGGGGGGGGGACAGGGGACGGCTACTGGGGGGGGGGGAGAGGGCGACTGTGGAGTAAAGGCCACTAAGGGCTGCTATGGGAGGGGTGAGAACCGGCGGGGGAGAGGGTCCCGGCCGCGGAGCGCATCCCCACGGAGAGCTGGCTGCTGCCCAGGGCCGAGCGGGGTCCGGCTCGAAGGCAGGTGGCGCGGCGGCCCCACGCGCGACCGCGGCCGCCCGTGGGCTCGGGGTGGGCACCGACCCCCGCCCGACCCCCCCCTCCCCTCCTTCCTCACCCACCTTGCACGGCCAGGACGGCGAGGGCGGAGAAGCAGAGACAAAGCAGGTCCTCCAGCGCCATGTAAGCCCCGCCGGGCGCCGGGAGCAGGGGCCGCCGCGGCCGCATCTAAGAGGGGAGCGCGCTCTCCCGCCGCCCCACCGCCATCTTGTGCGAGCGCCCCAGCCCCGCGCTGCCCGCCGGCGCCGCCGGGCCCCGCTGCCGGGGGCGGGGGGCGGGGGCGGCTCTGGGCTGCCGCTGCTCCGCCTTTGTCAGCGGGTTCGCCGCCGATCCGAGGCGGTGGGGGGGGGTGGGTGTCTTCTCCCGCCCTTCTCGACAGCGGCGGGACCAACAGGTTGCTGCCAGCCCGCGGCGAAGGGGGAGCGGCCCCGTATCCAGAGGGGGGGAAGCGGGGACGGGCTGCCGCGGCAGGTGCGGGGCGCCTCCGCCGGGCCGGCAGCTCCCCAGGCCGGCAAACGGGGGGTTTATAAACATTTTCTGTCCTTTTTTACTCCCCCCCCTTCTCTTTAGTTGTTGGGGGTTTTCCCTTTTTGCCGCAGGTGAGCGTGGCGGACACCGCGCTACCACCAGCCATCCCCTTCACGGTGCCCCGGGGGAGGACACACACACACACCTCCGCCGGCCCTTCAGTCCCGTCAGGGTCCACCCTTGGCCGCCGGCTGCTTTCCGCTGACAGACGGACGGGCAGGCACAAAGCACCCAGCAGCTCACGCCGCCACAGCCGGCCCGGGGCTAGCGACGGCCACCCGAGGGCTGATGGCCGCCCTCCCACGGGCCTCGCTCTCAGCGGGTGCAGGGCTGGGTCTGTGGGGAGGCGGGGGAGGCTGCCGCCCCGCACAGCCCGGCAGGGCTGCGGAGGCAAACGGACACCAGTGACCATATTGCCATCGGTTTGCAGTCCCGTAGGGGCTCGTTTGGAAGCGCAACTCCTTCAGGTGTAGTATCGTTCATTGGGCTTTTTGGGCGTCAAAGTCTAGCCTATGCATCTCGGCTTTCTTTAAAAATAAAGCAAATAAAATACACGGCGCAGCCTGTCTGCACTCCATCGCAGCGGAGAGAGGCAGGACCCATCCTCCAGCCAAGCCAAAGCAGTGGAAATGAGGCAGGGAGCCGAAGGGTGCTGAAAGATGGAGACCGAGGCCGCTGCCTCCCCAGCTTGGCTAGGTCCCAGACCCAAAGTCACGCTGCACGTCTGCCCATAAAGCCGCAGGTGCAGGTTTAGTCCTGAGGGCAAAGGACACCAAGACCTTCTTTCGGCAGCGACGGCTGGCGCCAAACAGGAGTGCAGCCGCATCCAGAGCGGGTAGGAGGGGGTCTGCTTCAGCCTCCAAAAGAAGAGGCTGCTCGGCGCACCGGGATGTTTTATCGCAGCGGTGTGGAATGCAGAGAGGGCTCCAGCTATGCAGAATATGAAAAAAGAAACCTTTTTAATCCAGACCCTCCTATTTATTAGCTTGTATAATGAACTATAAAAACTTAAATGAAACCAGAAAGGCTGCATGGTGGGAAGCAGGTTTCCCGTGTGTATGAGTTATGCAACTGTAAGTTGGTACTTGGCACTATCAGCGCAGACAAGCCCTGGGAGCCAACAGCCCCCTGCTCTGGACAGATGTGCAGGGAGGCTTTGCCCAGCATCGGGGCCCTCCCAGCTGGGTGGGCACTCGCTGCACACCTCGCTGGAAAGGAGGGAGTATTAAGGCCACAGCAAATCCACTGACCCTGTTCCTGCACCATCCATACACACACCTCCCTGCGGAAGGAAAAGGGGATAGTAATAGCCACACTCCCTTCTGCGCTATTCCAGCGTGGAGCTAAAGATTAACAACCTCTGCAAACCCTCCTTTCTCTTTGGGCCTTTCCCACCTGCTCCTTTCTGCGCGAGGTGGTTTTAAAGGTGCTGTCAGATTGCTTTAACTAGGCTGTAGAAGAATGTCTCCTCATTGTGTCTGCCAGTGGTTTCTTTCAGACACAGCCCTGCCCTTTTTTCCTCAAATCACAGACAGTTCTCCCTCCCTTTAAGCAAGGAAACCTTTACCTAAAAGTCAGGCGAGTCTGGCATAATATAAATAATGAAAACTGCTAGTGATCTGCAAAATACTGCACACTGGCTAATAGCACCTGCCTATGTTAAGGCATTGACCCAGCTCCCTGCCAACAGGTCAGGGTTAGAAGCAGGCACTAGCTTCAAAAGACCCAGGTCTAATTCTTTTCTTTGCTCTCTGCCTGATATTACAGTGTCCCTTGATTCCTCCTTGGCACCTCTCTGTCCTCCTGCATGTCAGTGGCAACAGGAATTAAACCAGCATTTTGACAAACCCAAGCTTGCAACAGATACATTCCTTCAATATCTATCCCTGGGGGAAAAAAAAAAAAAAAAAAAAAAAAAAAAAAAAAAAAGACTTAGCAAACAGCCCCTGAGCTGTGTTCGCACCAGTAACGTGATCCACAGCACCAGCTCCTTTCACACTGAACAACAGGCGTACTCTGCGAGCGTAACACCAAGTCCCCACTGTCCACCCCTCTCACCCGCATCGGCACAGACAAACTGAGCTCACGACAACCAACGTTTCTGCAGGGCGACTCTTTCACAACTGAAGCCAACACTGGCTGACGCTTGTGTTCGCAGGAGCTAGTCCTGTGGCTGCAGGGAGGCGTTCCTGGTGTCACACCTCCCCGGTAGGCATTAGCTGCTTCAGCCACCCGCAGGGATGCCCTGCACTGTGTGAAATGACTTCTTGTGGCACTTACAGAGGAAGGAGACCCTGGAGAAAAAGCCACTCTGTAGATTCAGGAAGGATCAGATAACTGCCTGGCTGTAAGTCTGTAAAGAACAAAGTGACAGCAGACATGCCAACAGAAGGGACATTCCTTCCCCAGAAAATGGCATTTCTGCCCCAGCACTTACGGCAAGCAAAAGCCCCCATTTATGTGCTGCAGACTCCCCAGTGTTCCTGTCCCTGTCAGCAAGGAGTTTCTTTTTACCTTTCAATAGCTGCAAACCTCTGATACTTTGAGCTGAGAAAGTGTGAATGGCAAAGAGTAGCAGCAGCAAGCGGCAGGTGTTTGTTTGTAGTTCAGCTTTTGTTCCCCCTTCAGGAGACATTATTTCTGTCCTCAAAAACAAAATCTTTGGTGAGTCAGGTTTATGGACAGTATATCGTACACATCTCTTGGTTTGTATAAGATCCCAGCAATGAAAAGCTCATTAGGGAAATCCAGCAAAAGCTGCTATAAATTTATCTAGCTCAGCAGGAGCTTTCCCCATGCAGCCAGCCTGTAGCCAAGAGGGGCTCCATGCTTTTGAAAGGCTGGCGTAGATGCAAGAGGCCACGAAACACAGCAACATGTGTTACAGGGGTATCTGAAACAGAATTTCTCCAGGCTCTGAATCCAAACCCATGTTAAGCAGCCCATGTCAACTTCCAGCTGGCAGCTGTAGGATTCAGACTACCAGGATCCAGTTGTGCAAGACACTAAACACACGCAGGTAAAGAACAATGCTTGTTCCCAAAGAAGACCCCCTAAACTAAAAGAAACCTGAAGAACAGGGAAAAGCCATTTCAGAGAGAAAGCAGTGAGGAACAAGAAGATTCATAGCACAATGCATGTTTTTATTCAATAGGCAGCACAGTATTGTCTCAGTTCTAGGTTCAGTCTGAATCCTACCACTGAAAATGCTGTCTGGCTGTCTCCCGTGGGTTGGGGTTCAGAGCATCGAGAAGCTGTGGTCCAGGGTCAGAGCAGATAAAGCAAATGAAATAAATGGAAGTTAATTCAAAGTTAAGGGAGATAGCAATTTAAAGCAAAATAGCTATTTTAAAAATCACGATGAGGATGTTCTTATTCCAGGCAGAGGTTGCTTTATATTCTCTTAGTTTAATCCACTTCACACTGCAGAGGACTGTTTAAATTTGGAATAGGCACTTTCTTTGCAGATTGAGTGTGCCCCCCGACCAGACCACTGATCAGGAACAGCAGCTCAGACACAAATCCCCATGCTGCCAAAGCCTCAAGCTCTAAAGTTAAAGCACATCGAGGCCTTTGTAGATGCACTTGTTCAAAAGCGCTTTCCTTCCGAGTGAAAGCATCCCCCCGGGGGTTAGTGCCCTCCAGTTTGGTGGGTATGAAGTGCTGCCCACAGCTACTCGGCCCCCTTCTCGCAGGTGGTCAGTGCCTGAGACGTGTTTGGGCCCATGCTTAGGTTCTTTCTCTCTGAAGCAGGATAAAACTTTCCAGCCTAAAATACAGCCTTGCTCTGGTTTCTGAACATCTCTAACTCCAGACAGGTTTGCAACACTGAGGTTGACATTTTGTGATGGATTTAAGCTGCTCGAATTACCAGAAGAGCTGGCTGCTCTTTCCTTTGTGATGGCATTAGTGCTTGAATGAGCCCAGAGCTGGATAGAGGAAAGGATGATGGTGCTGAAAACTTAATTGGCAACAACAATAACAACGAAATCAGTCCCCTGCTCCAGCTCCCCATGCAACCACCCAAGAGTTACTGCCAGCACAAGGAAAGCAATGGGAATACACAGACAGAGGCACGAGGAAGCTTTCAATGTCAGCACAAAGCTGGATCAGCTCAAACTCATTGCAAAACTGTAACCTTAGTCTTCCCAGAAAAGGAGTCTCTCAGGGACCTTTACCACCAGGACTCGCTTCGTTGCCAGACTTCTTCTGGTCTGGCACCAACTTCGGCGCTAGAGGGAACATTGACTTCCAGACGAGAAAAGTGACGGTAGCCTCCTGTTCTGTATGTGTGAGCAATGCCAAACAGGAGCAGCTGGTTGCACATAATAACATGCATTGTGTAAGTGAGCAACACAATAAGCAATTTGCTCGACAACCCAGGGACATCAGGACAATTCTGTATAACAGAGAAGAAAGAAAAGAGGAAAAAAACATGCGATGACCAAACCCTAAGGGAGCCTCAGTATACTACACATTCATTTCATTACGCTTGCTCTTATAAATATTTATTACACAGCCTATCTCATCATTCTTCCAGGAATGGGTGTTGTGTTATTGTTATACCCAGGGAGGGCTTTCCCTCTTTCCTCTGGTCCTGCTGCAGGCGGTCGACAGTTGCCAAAGATAGATAGGGAGCAAGAGTGTGACATTAATTATGGAAAATGCTACTTAAAATGGGGCTCAGGGGCAGATATTGGCAGGTGCATTGTTAGGAGAAAAACGAATGGAAGAGGAAAAGACAGCAAGTAATGAGATTCGGAAGCTTGTATTTAAAATATGTTCACGGCAAAAGGGATTTCTGCAAACAAGGGCCCTGGCCCTACAGCCAGAGCCGTGAGTGGAGACTCTCACACCCTGCAGAAACCTGCATGGATCCAGGATGAGGGAGTTTTGATTCAGATGAGTGCCAGGCTACGAAACAACAGTGAAGCTAAGGTCTGTTCTGAGTATCAACATCACCTGTCTGTCTACATGGGGAAAGCTATCATGTTAAAGTAACATTGAAAAATTCTAGCATTTGTAAAGCTTTACACATAAAACTTGGAGTAGGTTTTTTTTTTTTGCCTCTTCAATTTGTATTGCCACCTGGACGTCCCCTGTGCCCTGTTCCTTGCTCTTACTGGGACTTGTCACCCAAGTGAGGCTTTGCAAAAATCAAATGGTAACTTGCCTTACACAGAGACACATCTGCCGATTCATTATTCGAGACGAGTGACTTGGGTTGGGTTACTGATGTACTGATTTAGAAAAACATGCCGAGACAATCCAGGCTGGGTAGATTTTAGATGAAATGAATCTGTTTCATTTCAGTTAGTCTCCCTTGCTGTCATGTGAGTCTTTTTTGTGCGTATTTGTTAACCAGCTTGTTCACCGTCAGCTATAATCAAATAAAGACCTACTAGAAACATCCCGATGTGTTATAAAGCAGTCACATAGAACATCACTGTCTTGTAAACATGCATGACTATGAAAAATAATATTTGCTCATAAACAACATCTGTGGACTTCTCCCTACAGCAGTTACCAAGTACCAATAAAAGTTTTGATCCCTAAATAGTCTAAATTTTATACGCTGCTATGGTACCTACTAACTAAGGCTGGGTTTAGGCATAAAGAACACATGTAACATCAAGGAATACTGCACAGTCGGGACTGCCTTCAGAAACACCCGTCAGGCTCCTTTGTAGTGGGAAATGTGTTCATGTGCCAAAAGTAAGGATCTGTTCCGAAGTTTTATTAGATTTACAGAGCTGGCTATAAAATGCCATGCTAGAAGCCAAGCAGCCGAAGCAGGGAAGCTGCCTGGTGCACATCATCATGCCACCCTCTTGTGGCTAACCCCAGAAAATATAGCTGTGGATGCCCAAGGATGTGGCATAAATGCCACCAGGTTATTTTCGGAGTGCCCTGCTCCACGCTGATGAGCACACTGCGTATGCAAGTGGCAAGGTCCACCTTTTAGCCTGGTGTCACTTGAAGCTAGCTTAGGAGCAAAAAGCAAGGTTGGAATAAAACCATTCCTGCATTTTGGAAACTTTGGGATCTGGAGCTGCTCTGAGGATGGGTTTTCATTCCAGTCCAGCACACTGAAGGTCTGCAGATGTTCATGGTGGACAGATGTTTGTCTTCTATGTCTCTGGCTATTTTCTACTCAGAAACTGGGACCATATACCTGCCTCTTGAGATAGTTTTAGCTATAAAATTCTGTCCTTTGCTATTATTTCACACAGAGACAGAGAACCTGATGCTTTTGTGCATTTCTATTCCTGCATTGAGAACACCATTGCCCTTTACCTTCCCGAGAGCCCCACAGAAGAGCACCAGGAAGGTGGCTGGGCAGCTCTTGCACCCCCACGTCTACATAAAGAGTTTTAATGCTGGTACTCAGAAATGGCCAGTTTGCACCAAAAGCAGGTGCTGGCTTTCACAGCGTCCTCAGTGCCCTCGTTGTATAATGCAGGCTATTCCCATCCATCAGACAGTTCTGCAAACCTAAATAGATGATGTATTTATTTATGGATTACTGACCACAAGAAAGAGAAGCTTTACACTATTGTCAACCTTACAGCATTCGGTCTGCTATAAATAATGCATCATTGTTCAGTGTTGGTTTATGGTTTAAGTTCCAATGAGCATCGCGGACCAGCAGACTCAGCAAAGATGAAGGCAGCACGGGGTATTAGTAAGAGAAATAGTACCATCTGACGAAGAGTATTAGAATAACAAAGCAAAAAATGTAATGTTCTCAGAGTTATTTTAATGTCAACTTCTGCAGCCAAAGACCTGCTTTTGCCTCTAATAGAGAATCACACAAATCTATGATTACCCTCTGATTTTCACTCTGCTTTCTCCCAGTTGTGAGCTAATTCGATTTCAGATAAACACTAATTAACACAAGAGGTCACCGCCGTGGCGAGCAGGCACCGTTGCAATGTGGCATTCAAACACACCAAGAGATCAAAAGAGCCTCCGCTGCTCCCTTTGAACTACCCAATTAAAATTTTCACAAATAAAGCTATTGTTTTACATCTGCTTCATCCAGGGAGGGGGGAGAGGGCAGAGAGCTAAGAGATCATTGCCTCTAATTGGGCTGTTTTCCCTCTCTTCTTGCAGGTTTCCCCTGTGTGGGTTTTTTTCTCCAGACCAGTAGAAGAAAAGGATGTCCAGACCATTTGCGATGCAGCTATTACACTGCAAGGCTACAGCAGGCTGAAAGCAAAGCCGTGGGGAATCCCATTTCCGTCTCGTGAGCAAAAAGGGCATCAATGCCTTTCTTGGAAAGTTTGATTGACAGCCCTTAAGAAGGATTCATAAAATGTGTCTCTCTCTGGCTATTTAGGCAATTCTCTTTTGAAGATGAAGGAGAATATTAGATTAATCAACTGCTATAATAGCATTATCTCCTGCTTTCAAAGAAAACATATTTTACGGTGTCCATACTCTAACAGAAACAACCTGTGGCTGCACAAGCCCTGGGCTGGTGCTTTGCTGCTAAATGTGCTGTGGTCTCCTTGGAAGGGGTTTTCATCCGGCTTCTGAGCAACTGGTGTAAATATCAGACTTGTGCCACCGTCCCACATGGACTGCTTGCGGGCAACAGAGAAACCAAGGCTAGGACAGATCACGGGGTCTGAATTCCACTCTTATCCATAGGGGAGCTCACTTAAACTCTGGATTAAGGCAAATTAGCAGGAGCATAGGGAGAAGGCTGTATGGCAGCTGTCTGGGCTGTACAGACAGGGAACATCAGTCTTGAGAGCTGTCAGCTCAGAGCATTCTGGAAAAAACTAGACAGAAACACCGGTCAAGTATCTGATGTTATCTGCCTGGCAAAGGTTAGTAACCCTCAACGCCAGGAAGCAGATGGGTGCACACCTGCAAGAACACACTGCAATGTATATCCCACAGGAGGGTGCATTTAGTCCTCTATACAGACAAGCCACTATAAAATCCCCACTACCACCACGCAGTATCCAGAAACATCACCAGAGGAGAAACACTCTTGATGGGAAGGGAATTGCAGTGTGGGTATGTCTTGGATGGGGCATGTCAACTTACCTCCGCATCGGCCTGCTCTGTTCACTCGCCCTGCTCTGCTCGCTGCTGGAGCCCTGGGGAATAAGGCAGCTTGTGTCTGGCAGGGACCTAGTCCCTTGGGTAAGGAAGAACTGATTAACTGATTATTCACTTCTGGAAAGAAATGTTATCTCCTTTCAGTAGCACTGAAGGGAGAAAAAATCAAGATAGTGACTGCAAAGGAGATCAGGCCGTGGGTTATCCTCACTAATGGCTTAAACTCACCTTCTGGGGAATTCATTTATTGGTGCCAAGAGGGTTAGGACTCCCCAAAACCAGAGCAGTAGCTGTGAGTTTGTGAAGTTCAGCTCCTTCCCTGGCCCTGAAGCTGTGATGAGCTTTGCCTGGCTGCCAGGTCTCAGGGCAGAGCCAGAGAGCAGCTGTACTGTGCCTGCCTTTTGCAGGGAGCCCTAGCAAGGGGTCAGTCTTTATGATATTTGAAAGGTGCCTGGCTTTGCAGGTCTAGCTTCTCACCTTGCACGTTGCGCTGGTTTTTGGGTTGCATCTTCTGCAGCTTCACTCTTGTACCTTGATTCACCAGGTGAGCCCATCTGACCCTCCGATGAAGAAGCTGCATTACCTTAAAATACTCCTTTTCCCTGTAACATACTATGGGAAGCTGCAGACAGTACATTGCTTGTCCCAGGATTTAATCAGATTAATTAAGCTGCACTTGTATTAATTTAAATTGCAAGTATCTGAGGGCTCAGCCAAATCAAGCAATTTATGGGCCATATCAATCTAATTAATACCACCAACTCTTAAAATAAAAACCTAATAAATGAGTTTATTATACAGATGTAAGATCGACTTATTAGCTTTGGGTCTCTAGTGACATGGCTGATTTGATGGAAGTTTTATACCCTTGTTGGGAAAAGGTCTTTTTTTTTTCCTTCCCACTTGCTGTATTTTTTAAAAGTATCTTCTACAGGGCAGGGGGAGGGAGAAACAACACAAGCTTGGTTATCAAAACACTAGCCAAGGCAAGAGTTCCCCAAAGTCTTGCCGTACACAAATTGTGTGGGTTTTATAACTGCAAGTGCTCACAGGAGAATAGTTTATCTGGCTTCTTGCAGGCAGAATCTGCCCTGGTCTGCATGCTTACTGTTAAGCAGTCTGAAAGAGTAGTTAGCCAGGGGATGGGAATGGAAAAGGAATAAGAAGAGAATTAAAAGCTTCTCAGGAGCAAATCTGCAGCAGAGCATGCCGTTTGCAGGAAGGAGCCGGGCTGGTGTAGAAGTCGCCTCTGAGCTGCTCAGCAAGGTGACTTTGTCGGGCTGAGCGATGGGTGCCATCTGCAGCCGCTGGAAAGCCAAAGTGCCCTAAAATGTTGCTTGCACAGGGACAACTTAAAGATGCAAAAGCTTCCCTTTGCCATTGTGGTGTGGGAATTCAAATTTATTGTGGACAAAAAAAAGAGTGTTTTTCTGCAGAGAAGCCAAATGCCACGGTGAAGCTAATTACACAGAGTACGGGAGACGCCTCTAATCTGCAGCCCAGGTGAAACAAAATGCAGAGCTAAAGCAGGAGGGAGATCCACGCTTGCCCGTGCTGTTACCCGTCCCCCCTAGCCCGCCGGCTGCTCTCCCCATCATCGTCCTTGGCAGCTCGGCTCTGTGTTGACTGGCTTTTCAGCGAGATGCTTTTGCTTCAGTCCTGGAGTTCACGCTCGATTTCCTGAGCTGTAAGATTGTTTCCCTTGCTTTGCAAATCCCCCCTTGGAGCAAACAGCCGTGTGAGAAACGTGCGATGGAAAAAGGAGCGGGCTCCATCTCTTTACCCTTTGCTTACAAAATAAGTTCTTCAAACGCATTTGTCTTATTGTGTTCAGGATAACAACCTTCTGCAGCAAAGAAAAGGGAAGGAACTGGGAGGGCTTTCTGGGGGAGAAAATGGGGCGATTTATGGAATAATTACATAAAGACAACACCATCCTGTGTGTCTGTCACTGTGATTTATTATAGTTACACAGAAAATTGGCTGATTGGAACATAAAAGACGGCTGCAGGCAAACCTGAACCCCTTTGCTTTCCTGTTCACCACTCCACACACACACAAGCCAATGAATTAACTCAGCAACATTTGTAACACGCTTGGAGAAATGACCCATCCTTGCTATTTGAAAAGAGGTGCCGGAGCAAAGGTACTGCAAGGAGCAGTTTATCCGCCACAGCCACATTTACTATTCCTGCTGCAAAGCCGTGGGCTGCCTGCTTACATGGGAAACCACTGCAAACCCCACCACCACCTTTGCTGATGTACATCAGGGTCTAGGGGTACTTTATTCCATTCCACCCAGCATTAGCGAGATCACTCTGAAGATTTTTTACAGCAACCCCTGCCTCCCCTCTGGCTGTTACACTTTCTATGTGCCCCCGCTATTATACACCCTCTCTCTGTTCACCACCCCCAATTATCATTTTGCATTCGTCTACATCCAGATGCATTTTCCATTTACCAGCTCACTTGGCTAAAACATCCCAATCCTTTTTGTATCAGATCAGGTGGTTTCTACTGCTTTCCACATACCACTCTCATTTGAGTGATTTATATTTATGCTAAAAAAGAAAAGCATTTAGCAACCAAAGGCACTGTTAGCTGAAGCAGAGGGGACTCTGGTAAGGAGGGGACCAGACAGGAGGAAACCTAAACTTCCACCTCTAAGGGGGACAGGATTTGGGCATTTTCATTCCTCTTCAATGCTTAGGACTGTAGGTCATCCAGGGTTGGGAATTCATTGCTTCCAGAGATGTTTCATCATGGGAAAAACTTCCCTGTGGTTTCTTTGTGCAACTACTGTTCAACAGCTCTGCCAGCTCTATACCACCACTTACCAACATCCTTTTTTTAGCAGCTCCCTGCTCATATCAAAACAGCCTCTCTGGTCCAACAGCGTGTCTCCAGAGGAAGCTATGAGCTCACATCTTCCTTCATTCAAATCCTCAGCAACAGCTTGTAAAATCTTATCCCTTTTTGGTCCGTGGGCAACCTGCGGTGTATCCCGTCCACATAGCCCTGGAGCAGCCTCCGTTCAAAGGATGGGGCACAGAGCGGCACAATGGTGTGGAAGGCAAGGGGCTACCGTGGGATTTGGGAAAGTGGGTTGATCCTTAGCTCTACCGCAGCCCACCATGGAGCAGGGTGAGTCTGAAGGTCCCCATGTCCTTTGACTTCCCGCTGGCCAAGGGCAGCTGACGCAGGGTGAAGTCCCTCAGGTTTGTGCGGGTCGTGTATCACAGCAGTACCTAGAACAGGCAGGCTAAAAATAAGTTGGAAGGCAAAACAGCAACAGCGTATGGAAAAAACAAGCCACAGGATGATTTACAGATGAGCAAACTCCCTGCGAAGCCTGGCAGGGAGGGTTATACCTTACACTTTCTAAAACACAAACTCCTCTCCAATAATTCCTGCTCACCAGTCATTAACCTGCTGCTAATCTTGCTGCAAGCAACATTAGTTGTTGCTTCAGGCCATGGGTTGAATATCACCAGCTTCTACTAATAAAAAGAGTAGAAGAAACATTTCTTTTAGCTAAAATAGGAAAACTCATTGTTATCCTTCCTGTCAGAGGAAAGTTTCTCGTGGCCACTGTGTGCAGAACAACAGGCAGACCTCAGTGACCATAGTTTGTAATCATATGGCAGAATTACTTGTTTTATTTAAAAATGCATGAGCTGGAAGAGGAAAGAATTTGAGGTACAAATAGATTTTATTAAAAATAATTACATGCAGGAAGAGTGGGGATAGGATTTATCACAGCTGTGGTTCCAGGCAGCATTTCTGCGTGTGGGCAGGGTCATTATAGCAGGTCTCTTGTAAAGCTATGTCTGCTGAATGTGTGGCCAGTTATTGCAGGGAAATTTTCGAATGAAAGCCCGAGCTAATCCAGGAACAGTGTTAAAAGGTGTAAAATGGCTGAATGGCATGGAAACATTTAAATCTGTCCTTTGCTAAATGTTAATGGAGAAACTCTGCGTAATACAACCAACCTCCTGCAGAAGAATCAGGTCTGGCCAGTAAAAGAATGAGAAATGAAAACTAGTTTTCTATAAAGATAAATAATAACTTTTACTTCAGTGCAGCTTCAAGCTGCATTGGAAATAGTTGGGTTTCCTTCTTGGACACCTATATTAAAAAAAAGACAAAACATATTAATTTAGTACAAAGTCATAGTCTGGCTACAAAGAAAACTAAACCTTGGTGTAAATACAATGATGAAATTGGGATCATTGAAAACAATAATCATGAAAATCACATCTGAAAGCAAAAACAGCCCAAGGAACCAGTGCTCTCACAATGACACAGAACAGGTTTCAGTAGTAAATTGTCCCCCCAGGATGTTTTGCACCCTGGTTTTTAGGGTCTGCAGTGATCTCAGGTATGTTTGCACATGCTCATGGGCATGAAGCTGCTCCAGCCGGAACAGATGAGACAACCCAAGATGGAAAGGACATGGGGCTGGGACCCTTCCGGGGCTGGAGACGATGCCCTGCTGGGACGGAAAGGCTCCGGGAATGGGTTTATAGCCCAGGACCAGCAGCGGGGCCAGTGCTGCCTTTCCCAGTCCTGACTGATGCAATACCCAGCTGGAGCCCGCGGACAGCTGCGGCACGGGAGTGGAAATTCCTCCCGACCCAGAGAGCGCACAGCGGGGAAGAGCATAATCTCCGTGATTTACAGGCTGTGGCTCTAGTTTAAAATACATTAGACTCCAACTATTTAATTACTGGGCACTACCAAATCACAGAGACAGAGGAGTCAGTCACGTCTGCTAATGCCAACATTTATCATCCTATTTATCTACTCCAGCTTCTGAGACCCGTATCGAATCACTTTCCTGTATTAGCTAATAACGTATGAGTTTATTCCTTGTACCTCTGGGCGGCCCTCAATGGATATTATAGCATTGCTGGCAGCACACATCCACCTAGGGATAGATAAACTGGTTTAGAGCATATAAAGAATTTTAATCATCAACCAAAACTCAGATCCAAATCAAAGCCTTTTTCTCTGCTCTCTCCTGCCCCCAGATACTAATTCTCACCGGAGAGTAAATGCAAACAGTGCTTGGGCTCGCTGTCCAACTGAAAGGCTGTAAGCCTCCTGATATTTCTGAGAAATCATTAAATACCTACATTTTACGGTTGTAGAAGGGCATAGAAAAATTAAGTGGCTGGTCTGAGAGCTGGGGAGCAGGACAGGGTGCTTGGCTCTCGCTCTGGGCAGCAGTTTGCATCCCTCCAGCAATGTGCCCCTGTCCTGCTCACCCGTGCAGAGAGGGCAAAAACGAGCTGGTACAGGCACGGAGACAACGCCGGCTCTCGCAGGACCGTTAGATACCAAATCAGCCACAAAAGAAATTCAGCAGGTGAAGCAAATTTGTCTGTGAAAACATATTGGGTGTGCAAGAAACGTCGAGGGGAGAGTGAGAAACTGTCGGGCAACGGACGAAGCCTCTCCTTGTGCTCAGCCTCTTCCCAGTAAAGTCCCAATAAACCCAGCATGATCTTCCTCTGCCTGCTTTTCCCACTGAAAATGGTATGCCTTTCATTTTGCTTCCTTATGCTGCTTTCCGTAAGGAAAACCAGTTTTAATTGTTCTATTTGGAAATTTTCAAGCAGTCTAGTTTTCAGAAGAAATACTGTGCATCCCCTTGGCTTTGCACACGTGTCTGTCCTCAAGCTGGGCGTTAAGAAGGGAAAAAAAAAGAGGCTTTCCCTCCTCCCAGAGAGTCCCAAAAGAACACAATAAAGCAAATGTCCTTCTATTACATTGCTGGTGCCTTTCACTTCCATCACTGATGGTTATCTCATTATTGTTTATATATTACAGCCCACCATATATATATAAAAAATCTGGTGGTTTATTATTAACCCCTATCACCCTCTATCTAATTCTATTTGCCAAGCAGATGATCCTGCCTTTGAGACTAGTAATGCTTAGAAAACCTGAACACCCTGAGCTCTGACCGAGCAGTCGTTACTGAAAAGGCAGCTCGGTAACAAACAGAGCATTTCAGGGAAATTATCTCTGGATCTTTGCAAAGTCCTCTGGAAGAGTTCAGACACGAAGCTGTCTTAATTGATAGTGTGGCCACTTAGGGGAGCAGTATCCATAGAAACTCAGGGGCCTTGACAAGATGACAAACAATGCTGCGAGAGCCTAATAATAGCAGAAATAATGAGGTGTGGCCAAAAAACCCCAACAACAACAAGCGAGGCACCTCGCAGTATCCAATGGGTGGGCCCAGCCTAATGAAAGCCTGGCAGATAACGGTGATGGCGGGAGGAAGGCAAAGCACAACTTGAGGATGGAAAAAAAGAGTTGCCGAAGCCAGATGGGATTTCTGTCCCGAGGAAAAGGCCCACAGCAGTTAGTGCTGTTGGGGACATGGCTGCGAGGCTCTGCTCTCTGTATACAGCCATAAATCAGGAGCAACGTCACTGGGAGCATCTCAGGAGCGTGGCAATGCAGGAACCTGGTCAGCTTGTGGAAGAGTCACCCCATAGAATGATAGAATCATAGAATGGTTTGGGTTGGAAGGGACCTTTAAAGGTCATCTAGTGCAACCCCCCCTGCAATGAGCAGGGATATCTTCAACTAGATCAGGTTGCTCAGAGCCCCATCCAACCTGACCTTGAATGTTTCCAGGGATGGGGCATCTACCACCTCTCTGGACAACCTGTCCCAGTGTTTCACCACCCTCATTGTAAAAAATTTCTTCCTTATATCTAGTCTAAATCTTCCCTCTTTTAGTTTAAATCCATTACCCCTTGTCCTATCACTACAGACCCTGCTAAAAAGTCTGTCCCCACCTTTCTTATAAGCCCCTTTTAAGTACTGAAAGGCTGCAATAAGGTCTCCCTGGAGCGTTCTCTTCTCCGGGCTAAACAACCCCAACTCTCTCAGCCATAGCATGGACTTGGGGACAGCGCTTTTGCCGATGGGGATGTCCAGCCAGACTGGGACCCAGGGAGCCCTTGGGAACCGCAGCGGGTGGTCTTAGCCCCTTTTCAGAGCCTCTCGTCTGGCTTTAATCACCTCTTGACCCAACTACGGCTCTTTCTGCTCAGTGTGGGCAGAGCGATGCCACTCGCGGCACAACTTTCCCACGCGCTGCAGCGTGCGAGCCCATTGCCCACCAATTTGGGGCTGCGTCGCACGCTGCTCCCTGGGCTCATTGTAGCACCGTAACTCATTGTTCGGGGAGACCTGACCTTTTTCTTAATTAGCTTAAAACTGCACAATAAAAAAAAAGGGGGGGGGGGGGGTGGAGAAAAAAAACTCCGTAAAAGCCAGTTGCGAATCAAAAGAGGCAACAGCGAGAGCAAGCAATGTGTCACCACAAGTGTCCGAGTCAATGGAAACCTTGTTAGGTGGGGAACAAGGGTCTCCGCTAACAAGCTCTTATCTGTGTTTTTGTTTTCTATTGAAGGTGCATGTCATTAGGAGGAGTGTTAACAAGAGCTCTCAATAACTTCATATGGCCAATGGCCTCTGAATATTCATGAAGGTGTGAACAGAATGTGGGAAAGCAGCGGAAGAAAAGGCAAGAAAAGCGGCAAGAGGGCTGATTGTGCCTGGAAGAAAGGAGCCAGGGCTCTGTGGGAAAAAGGGATCCTGAATCCCTCAAACAAGAGCGTATTCCCCAGGCAAAACCTGTCCTTCAGGCTGTGTGGATGGTATTGATGGAGCAAAAGATGTGGGATTTTTCTGAGCAGCGCTGGCGGGCACCAGCTTCTGTCATTTTCCGTGACGGTGGCCAGGTTTGGGCTTTTTTAAACTAAAATCACAGCAGCCAGTGGAGAGAGGTCTCCCCAAACCTGGAGACCCGAGTGTGAACAGTGTCAAACCCAGACATATTTTCCAGCCCTACTTCTGTCTGTACAGCAATGCAAAGCACCTTTTATCCCACATGTCCCAACAGTCCTCCCAGGGATGAGCATCAACTCCCCGAGACCTGCTGCAGCCTCGACCGCAGACATGGCAGCCCTGTGGGTGTTGCAACCTCATCATCCAGCGTTACCTTCAATATTAATGCACAAAACCCAGCAACCAGGCTGGGGGGGATGTGCACCCTGCAGATGCCCATTGCTTCTTAATGGGGACGAGGCACGCACCTATTTCTGGAGAAGTGCTACCCTCCCTCCAGGCTTATTGGGTCCCAGGAGGGATCCCAAGGGTCATTTTTTACTGGATGCCCTATATTGAAGTGGGTATGTGCTCACAGAGGATGGAGAAGACAGGAGGTCAAGGAGCACGGCCAGATGCTGCTCCGGCACCACTGTGCTCACCACGCAGAGGGGAATGGCTCATCTGCACCCACATACCTGCTGCCCAGCACCTGCCTCCCCACCCACACCTCCCGTCATCCCCACCCCTACAGAAACTCCAAATTTACCTTTGGCAAGAACCCAGCAGGGCTGCCTGGGGGGGCCAGGTGGGGAAAAGAAAGATGCCTTCCCTATAAAACACCTCTGTAGTTTTTGCAGCCGCTCTTTCTGCGCAATTACGGGGCCAGGGATTTTGGCTGGGCTGTTTTAACGTGGAGCTCTTGCTCTGCTCATTTCAGAGGAAAATTATACAGCAGAGTTGCCTCTTCGCTCTCCAATCTCGCGTGTCAGTCCCGGATAAATAGTTTTGATTCAACAAATCAATGAATAGAAACAAAGTACGGCAAAATAATGTCAAGTCATTTCACTGATAACAACAGCTGCTGGGCTGCACAGGAGAAAGGGAGAAGCAGGAGGGGGGTGTGGGGGAATAGATTAAAAAATGTAAAAAGCAGTGAATCACAGCTGGGGGGAAAATCATAAAACCGCAAGCCACTGCAGCTCCCACACAAATGTACATGGTATTTACTCATCTATTTCTAACAAAATTTAAAGTAGAATAGAAAAGGAAAAGGGAGGGGAGGGACGGTGCAAGTGAATCGTCAAACAATCCTCGTTAGAAAAGCAAAAGCACTTTTTTTCCAGTGTGAAGACCTGATGCAGAATGCAAAGCAGTGAGTGCCGAGTGAGTGGGATGCTGCCCCGGCCCCAAGCCCCAGCCCCGTACCACTGCCCTTCCCTCCATTTTGTCCATGGGGAAAGAAGCTGGGAAAAACCCCAGGCTGATAGGGGGTTTACAAGCGGGGAGGAAGAAGGAGTTTTGCCTGCCCCAGGGCCGGGAGGATGGCAGGGCCAGAGCAAACAGAGTTTTTGCTCAGGTGCAGATGAGGTGCTGCCAAACATTCACTTCACAACATACCCACCCAGCCGCAAACATGGAAGAAATTTCCTCAGGCTTAACATCCACCCTGGAAATCACCTCAGCCCTGCCACGGACAACACGGTGGCATTAAGGGCTACAGGGTGATGTCTCCGATGTCTCACTCAGGGTCAGCCACAGCCCCTCAGCCGAGCCCTGCTGCTGCCAAACTGCCCCAAAATAACCCAAATTCCCTCCCCACAGGGAGTCGGGGCACACGCTTAAGATGATGCCCTGCAAAGCCTGCCTTTTAAATCCCAAGCCACAGCTGCTCTGTTTGCTGCATGAAGTCTCCCTCCCAGGCCAGCACTTCGCATCCTGCCCCAGCTGGGCACCCTCCTCAACCCTCAAGTTTCTGCAAGCTTTTGTCTGGTTTTTAAGTTATGTTTTTCAGGAAAAAGCAGCTTGAAGTTAATAAACGGCTCCTTGCAGCTCCTGGAAGGGCTTCTCATGGACACAGCAATAAAACAGCCCTTGATGAAAACACAGACACTGCTGAGCAGAGCGATGAGAGCTGAGTCCAACACAAAATGCTGGTTCGAGGGGTTTTTTTTTGGCCTCTTTCCCTCACCAAGGATGCATTAGGCAGCTCAGAACCCCCCGCCTCCTACCAGACCCCAAATGTGCTGACCAGCCCCAGCAGCATTTTGCACGGGGCAGGATTTGTCACTGGAGGGTTGCGGGATTTGCTTGGGGTGGGGGGGAATCATGTGCCTGAGGGTCCTGCAGGACAAGATCCCTGGCATGGCACTGGGGGAACACTGCCCGCTGCCCATCCTGCTGCAGGCACACAGCACTGAGCCGATGTAAGGCATTGCTATCCTGCCTTTCCAAAAGCATCCCTGAAAAATCCCTTTGCTTGAAGAAACGCAACTCTGAGAAAGCCACCTCCAAATATGAGAAACCTTGTGAAGATGAGAAATACCAGAAATTCTGTGACTGCCAGGAGTAGTGTTGAGCAGGGAGGAAGCACCGGGAAGATGGTGCTGGGGCTGGGATCTTACCTGGCAGCTCCACGCCGTCCTTCCTAGGAGGCTGACTCAGTGCTGCTGCGGCAAGATGGGACCTGAGCCCAGCACCTCCTGGGATGGAGCTACTCCGCAGCAGAAGACACTGAGTCTGCACATGGGAGTTCAACTGTAACCTGGGTCAAGTTGTATGAAAATGTGTCTGTTTAGACAAAATTTTGCCTGGAAGACAACCTGGAAAGGCTTCCAGAGGCTCAAACTGCTCCATTTCCGCTCCATTCCTGCAAGTTTGACTTTCCATTTAAAGCAAGCTTTAAGTTTCAATTAAAATGCTGCCAAACACCACTGTAAAAGCCTTAATTCAAAGCACAACATCTCAACTTTTCCTCTCACCAGGATTTCGCCTGCCAGAGCAGTCCTTTGCTGTTTGCTTTTAAGAGAGGAAATCCTGAAATTGGGAATTCCCTTGGAAATGCACAGCCCGGCTGGGGCCAGCCTGGCAGTGCTGAATGGGGAGTGAGTGGGGAAAGCTCACAGAGTGAACATGCGACAGCTTGCGCCTGTTCTGGGGAGCTCGAGTTAAACGGCACCGGTTCTTCATAGGTCTGTTGGTGGGTGGAGCCTGGAGGATGCTCATCTTGAGAAAAGACTTGATGCCGCGGAGCAAAACACAGCCCTTTAATCTCAGCTACCATTTGCAGTTTCATCATCAGGTGAAGGTGAAGAGGAAGTTTATTTTGCCCAGGCCATAAGTTCTTTCAGGAAAAATTTTCCCCTTACCTTGATGACAAACATTAAAAATAAACCATGACTTCAGCTCTGAAAGGACTTTGCTAAATCTTCACTCCTTTCTCTCAGGTCTCAGAAACCTCCACCTGTGCAAGCACTAAGGATTGGAAACTGTGAACCTCATGTAGGAACAGGGCTTGGGCTGGACCATGCAGGGTGTGATGCTGAAAGCAGTCACCCAGGGAGGAGCAGCTTTTCCAGAGCAAATATCTTAACATCACAAACCCCAAACCAGAACTCTTTGTGCTCTTATGCAGGAGGATTCAACTTGTGCCAGCCAGAGCGAGTGAAGGTGCCTTCTTGGATCACCAATTTTGAGCATCGCTTCGTGGACCAGACAAAACAGCAGCACATCTGCAGCCGCTGGTACAGGACTTCAGGCTTGCTGCTGAGAAGTAGCCATGTGAAGCTCAAGAGCAGCGTGGGGAAAGCCCCGCTGTGCCCAAGGCCGGCATGGTGCAGAGCAGAGGCGAGCACTTTCCCCGACACCCAGGGTATTTTCTAGCTCCCTCCAGCAGCAAGCAACAGAAAGCACACATGCCCGCCAGCTCGCCGAATTGCAAATAAAACCCCCTTTTAAAACGTGGTGGAAAACATGTTTTGTTGCCGCCTGAAAAGGCTGTGAAGTGCTCCAGCTCCAGAGTCTCCATGGGAACCCTGCGCTTGTTCATCTCAAACAGGCGAGCGAGCGGCTTCACTCGTGAGGTGCCACGGCTGACATCTTACCAGGGATGGGGAGGAACCGGCACCGAAAAGCCCAACAGAGTGGCAGGGGCTCACAGCTGAAGGGCGACTTGTGATGCCACGGCCATTTGCTCCTGCGGTTCCTTGCCCGGTGGCCGAGGTGAGGCTGGGACCAGGTCTGAGCAGGGGCCCTGCCGCTGGCCTGCCCGCAGCTGCCATTGCTGCTGGTGAATAGAGGTGCACAGGGAAGGGCAGGATCCTGCACCCCGACAGCATCGCCAGGCACTGACCCAGCCAGGGTGACGGGAACCAGATTTCCCTCTTCTAAGACACAGGAAAAAAATTTAAAAGATCACTAGAATTTCAGAGGAAAGGAAATGAAGTGAGGAAAGGGCTCTGCTGGCATCCTTGAGCCCATTGTTCACAGCAGGGCCGTTGCTGCTGTAGCCAGGGTGCAAGCATACGCCAGGACAAACCCTTCCCTGCTACACCCCCTGCACAGACGCACAGGCCCTCCCCGGCACTTTGGAGCATTTTGGGTGCCATAGGCAAGTCAAGTGGCCTGAAAACAATGCCCGTTAAAGCTAGGATGGGTCTTTCTACCTGGAGCGTGGGGACATCTCCCCATCAATATGCCAGCGTGACATCATTGTCATGCGTGCGCTGCAGGCACGTGAAGCGGGTACAAGTACCCATCATGCCTGGCCAGACACCGCTGCCCCACACCAGCCTCATGGCAGGTCCCAAAACAAAGCACGTGGGCAGTGGTGTGGGGCACCGACATTATTTACATCTGTATTTAGGGGGACAAAGGCAGGACAAGCAGACCTCAGACAGAAAAGTCTGGAATTTAATTTAAAACCTCCTGGGCTGGTACATCCAAAGGGGATTTTTGCTCTTTTCCCACTGAACTCCTTTTGCAAACACCAAAGAGATCCCAGCGATGCTGAGTGTCTTCCTGTAGGTCTGAAAACACTGCGGGGAGGGCACTCAGATGGCTCCCTTGGTGTGGGATGGGACATGACGGTGGCTTTCATGTCCATTCCGTTCCCGCCCTCCCCGCGAAATTAATTAGAATGGCACTAAGCCACACACCTTCCCCAAAGACCATGGCTGCCTTTTGGTCTAACCAGGACCTTTCCTGTGTTTTAAAAATCAAAGCATGAGGGTTTTAATGGGTGTTTGTTCCCATGCAAGGGGCGGCTGCAGAGACAGGGAGCTGCAGAGTTCAGTAGGGGCCGTTCAATGCACCTGCTGAAATACCCTGAGAGTGGTCAAGCTCACCCAGGCCCTGGCATCGGGTTTCTCGCAGGAATTTAGTCTTTTATGTAAAGCTGGAGTCTGAGCACCATCTCTTAGCTCATCAGAAGAAAACAATCACCTTCTGTTTCGGTACCGTGTGTTGCAAAGGAGGCCGGGTGCTGCAGCTCGTGTTTCTTTTGATTGGAGCGTTTCGGACTCCGGGAACACTGTTTCACATCCCTCACGTGCCTGGAGAGAAGTGATGGGGAGGGCAAGAAGGGCTGGGTCCCTGCAGCAGCTCTGCTGAGCACAGGGCTGAGCCGCTCCAAACACCTCTATCAGCAAGGTACCCAAACCCAGAGCTCGCTGGGGCTGGTGGCAATGGGTCACATGCAGCTCTGCCCAAATACTGGGGGTGGGTTGGGCAGGGAAATACTGCTGAGAAACCATTAAAAAGAAAATTGCGTTTTCTGGGGGGATTGATGGGATTTATTACTGCCCTTCAGCTTGCCGGGATGGGAACAGGAGACAACCACCGCATTAAGGCAGGCAAAGCCACGCTGGCCAGGATCAGCTCATCCCTCCTAGCTGGGTCCCCTCTCCCCCAGCTCCTTCCTCTGCTGGATCCCTCCGTACAGATCCAGCACTGCCCTTGCAGAGCATCCAACATGGCACTCGGCCTCCTGCGCTTGGCAGAATCATAATTGGAAAATAATTGCCACCCAAATGAGGGTACTCAGCCGTAGCAGGTGGCTTTGGGTGCCTCACCTTATGCAAAGCCCGCACTGGTCTCCAGAGCTTAAGAAACGGGCAGCTGCATTAAGGCAGAGCGCAAAACAGCCTAATGACTCATGGAATCAGTTTCCTCCTCTTCTATGAACATGAGTTGATAAATGGTTACTTAAAAGACGACAACTTGTTCTCCAAAGTCATTTAGAATTAGAGGGATGGCACAAAACTCGTTTGTCAGCGTGATGCGGAAAGGCGGCAAGCTGCTAAGTCGTCAAGCCCAACCTGAGGAATGTGCCCTTGCCCGCAGCGCCCGCACAGGAGCAGGAGCTGGAGCCATCCCCTCCATGGTAGAGCTGCTTGCTCCTGAAGCTGCTCCCGGTCGGCACAGCCTGCGGGATAGACCACGCAGCTTCAGTCTTGTCCCATCTCCAGCCCAGCCCAAGAGGGCTGTGCCAGCGTGAGCCAGGCTGCTCTCTGCTCTTGCAGAGCAGGAACATTTTATAAACCAGCAGGACAGCACAGACGGAAAATGAGTTTGTGATATTAACATTTCCAGGATTAAGACCCGTTGGTGTTTCTAACTAGCACAAAGAACTGCCAGAGTTTATATTAAAAGATACTGCTGAAAGCTCACCTTGACTCCTCTGTCTCTGATGACTGTGGAAGGGGAGGCTGCAGGGCCATTGTAGGTCTCCCTACTTATCCCACCCCACATGGCAGGACATCGTGAGGCCTTAGGGCACCTGGAAGAGGACAGAAATGCTTTGCCATAATAAAATTCCCCAGACACAACAGCGTGTGGAGAAACCTCTCCCCCGGCTCCCTGGTGACGAAGACACAGCTACACATTTAGCTCAAAGGCACCAGCAGGTCCCACCACCAGCTACAACCCAAAAGCCCAGGGCCAATTGCTGGTGTGACACTCGTGTCCCGGCTTGCATTTCACAAGGGCTGCTGAAGGCTCCCGGGGAAGCTTTGCTGTGTTATGGTAGGGCCTACACAAACCCCAGAGGGAGACACAATGCAGCATATCAACACACGGTTGGTTACCAGCACATTTCTGTGAAATTTCACATTTTTGGTGAAAACCACCAAAATAGGGGGTGCTTCCCTGTGGGTGAAAAGTCAGGAATGAACGAGTAAAAACGTGAATCATGACTGCCCTGAGTCCCCCACCAGCCGTTCTGGGGTAGCACTAAGTGGAACTGGGATACCTGCAAAGCCCAAAATGCTCACAAAGACACACATGAGACACCAAGCATGAGGCAACTGTATGAAGAGACACCTCTTCTCTTGGCAGAGCCCATCCGCTACACACAGGTCCCTCAGTCCTTCTGCCTTAGTGCGTGGGCCACCTCCTCCCCCGTGGCGCTTGGCCCATCTTGGCCAGTGAAGCTGCAGATGTGCCGTACCTGGTGCGACAGCTCCGGCTGGTGGCTGCCGAGGGCCGCTAAACAGCATTTACATGGAAACGTTGAAGAGGGGGAACGTAGTTATGCCAAGCAAATAGCCTGATCTTCCCGTTTGTATCAATCTACCTAACCACAAGGGACAGGAAAAATCACAGACGCTTTTGCTAAACACCCCAACACGTACATAAAAAGCACGCGCACATTTTTCATCATTGCTGCTTTCCACAGCGCTGTGAGGGAAGAGATTTAATTACACACAAACTCTACTAAATCAAGAAGAGAGACAGTTGAAAATAGGGCGGAAAAAAACCCCATTTAATTCAATTTATTTAGCAGCATCTTTATTGCAACAAAGGTTTTGTAATAAAACGCAGCAAAACTAATGTCTCCACTTTACATGATTAAAAGCCATGTAGCTAGAAAGGTGGGGGAGGGAGGGAGACCAATAAACCCACTGAAGTGAAACATGCAATTTTGTTAACGCAAACAGCAGGCACTTCATGTTCTAAAATTAAACACCTGAACTTCTACTGTGCAGAACATCCAAGTAAAAACCGCATGAAGATGTCTCTTCCCCTTCCAAAGGAGTGGCCCGGAGAACCGTGAGGGGTGCACAAAAAGTCTTTACAGGGTTCTGGTACTCAAGTAAACAGGCAATTCAAGGCAGTGTCCTAATCTGGCTGATTATTTCATTTATTTATACTCTATTATTGCCTCGTCAAAAGTTAAGCGTCACACCAGCAGCAAAACAGCCTGCCTTACACACAGACACACACAGCAGAAACACAACCCACTCTTCCTGGTAGGGACTAAGGGTTGGGACCCCTGGGCTCAGAGTTTGTGAGTTCTCTGTAATTCACCACACAGGCTCTGACGTACAGTGCTCCAGGGTTAAAGCATTACTACACCATCCCGCTCAGAAAGTACTTCCATAGCCTATTCCCAAATGGCACTAGTAAGTAGGGAATGCATTTTCCATTCTAATATAATAGTTGGTTTTCAAAGCTTGAACTCATTATTTCATTAACAAACAAGTTAACTGAGTTTACAAAAATCAAGCAGTTCTGGGTAGATACTAATACTACTTTGTTCTGAATAAAAGGAGATAACTGAAAACAAAGGGGTGGGGTAGGGTGTGCAACACCAATGCGAAGAGTGAAACCCAACAGCTTTGCACACTGCACACTCCAGAGAAATTACTGGAAGCTGCCTTAAAATGGGGAGAAAGAACATGCTTTCACCAGAAACAACCACAACAAACAAAAAGAAACTGCTGGCATCAACACTCAACAACTTCAGTGTCTCATCGCTCAGATCCCCATATTTCACATATATTTTTAAAAATATATGAAATTAAAACATTCATCTCAAAGACACCTGTGCAAGTCATTTCCACCATGCAATGAAGGCTCAATCCTGCTCCTGCTCAGAGCAGGTGTCCTGCTGGGCACAGAGGAGACCTCTGCTGAAGGCAGAAGATCCTCCAAAGGGACACACTAAGGTCTGGTTTGGGAGTCACAGGGGTGGTTCCTCCTCAAATGTTTTTGCTCCCATCAGATCTCACTAGTTCTACTTAAAACTCACATTAAACAAGACAATATTTTAACAAGCAGGAAGTGACAAAGTATAATCCCAAATCGCAGACAGGCTGGAAACCTCTTCTTGAGTGGCAATACCATCTCCTGGACTATAAGGTACAACCTCATCCTGGAGCAGCCGACTCCAGCAGCACAGAGCAGGGCAAAGCCACCACTCTCCATGCCAGCTCTGGACCAACACTTCGCCACACAAGGTGCAGGACTACTGCTCCCCCCAAAAAACCTGATGCAACAGTCTTCAGCACTAACACCTTCCTACCTCCGCAGTCTCAATAGCAATGGGCTTTGCCCTTCTTCCCTTGTCACTGGGAATTTAGTCCTTGACTGGGTAGGGCTGGATCAGACCTCATATAAGGCATCTCTCACACCTTCACCTACAAGGAGGCATCTTTCGCAAGAACTACAAAACTCTGATGGTAAATCCTCCCAGCATTTCCACAGGATAAGAGAGCATGGGGGTCTTAAAGTGCTTAACTACTGCAAAAATAAAAAAAAAAAGTAGGAAAGAAATACATAATTTACATTGCAAAATAGAGTACTTACAGTACATTGTACTTTAATAGCTTTTCGATATATGTGTTTAAAACAATGGAAGGATGCATTATTAAAAAGTTTTGTCAGCACTTACAAATCACATCCTGGGCTAAATCAAAACCTAGCCTGGTTTACTTGCATAACATTTAGTTCTTCAGTTCCCCAAAAAGCACTGTTTGATGAAGGCCATTTTTGTTCTGTTTTTTAAACAAAAGGATCGATTTCATCTTAAAAATCATATACATTTACATTCAAGGGTAATCACCTCTAGAAAAAGAACAAAAACTCCCCCAAAACAAGTTAATTTAATATTGAACAAAATATAAACAACCTTGGAAAAGGTGGTATTATCCACGTGTAATTTTATACATATATGTATATATGAACAGATATAGATATATGTATATATAATACAGCATAAACACGTAAAGAACACAATGGAATTCCATCGTAACAGCTTATACTTGTCTCTACTCGCTGCCGTGTTGTTCTAGTTCAAATGCATCAGCACGCATATCCTTCTCTCAATACTGCCTATAGCACACTCCACAGGCATGCTGCGTTCGCTTCAGTCACAACAATTAATTACTAAGAGAAGACATAGGAGCTGGGTTCCTTCCCTGCCATACCCTTCCCAAAATAAAACTGTAAGCCTGTTATTGACCTGCGAATGGTATCTGAACTGATCCACTTATAATCACTGTGATCTGAAAACCATAAAACAGCCCAAACCAAACATCCCCACTTCAGAGGAGATTTGCATTTACTGCATGCCTGTTTGCTTTGGCTATCTTGTGTAACCCAAAAACCAGATCCTGTTCTCACCCTTACATTTTACAACCGTGTAACTGCACCAGCTCCGATAGCTCTGGTGCATATCACCAGCAGCCTAACTGTAAACCAATGCGGTTTGATACAATACAGCCAGATGGTGTTAAATCGTGGCGTTTCAGGATCAAGCTGAACAGTACAAAAGCAAGAAAAATACAAGGTTACAACATGTGGAGTACTAAGAGCGTAAACACTGAGAGTGATTCCAGATTTTTAGCAGATGAAAAGAAAATCATGTTCTGCTGCTCCCTAGCACCAAAACAGAAAAAAAAGGAAGTTCTTAGGTTTCTAACAAAACCATTAAAACTTATAGGAGTCTCAGAGGCAAGCCCCAAGGGGAGAATTTCCTGGATTAAAGAGAATCATTTTGCTATGGATTTCTATCCTAAATGACCTGTTGCAAGTTAAAAGTGACTTCACACACTTACAATGCTTTTTAGCCAAGCCTGCTGCTTAGTTCAAACCTCACTAGCAAAAACACAACTGGAATCGCATACCCTTTAGGCTTAGCAGGGTTACCTTAAGCTATACAGAAGGGGGCTTCTCAAATATAGCATCATAATCATGCTACACAGCAGTGCTAGAAAGGACGCAGGAATGAAGGACTGAACAGAGTACAAGCCTGGGAAATAGTCCCTCAAATAAAGCAGGAAATTCAATGAAACAGTTCATATTGCCTCACATATAGTGTTTGTAAGGTCTCTCCTCACCAAGTCCTCTGTAGACCTTTGAATTAGAGTACTGAATTTTCAAATCTTAACAGGATGCATATACCCATATCATGCTGATGTGACTGTAAGAAAACAGTATTGCAAAACCAGCTCAAGAATGAACATCAGGGTAAAATGTCAATGAGAAATGGGCTGCACTTCTAAGCTTGTTTTAAAATTTACAGAGTTTCAGCTCTTTGACTTAAGTTAGTTTGCATCTCAGAATAAAAGATTGTTATGCCCATATCACAACAAAATATCATTCTGCTTCCCCGCTGAAATCAAATACAATCAGGATAGGATCTCAAGTTGCTGAAAGGAAAAAAAAAAAGTATGATTATGCTGTGGAGAGAAGAAATCATTGAAAAGAACCTGGTATCAACTGAACTGAATCCAAAATTTAAATTCTTTAGGAGGCAGCTTAAAAGTCTTTCTTCGTAAAAAACAATTAACATACAGACAGGTGATGTGGCTAACTTGTGACCAGCTTCTAAGGAGTGAGACACATCCCTTTCATGAAGCATAAAAGCTGTATGATAGCATTTAAAATGTAATACAAGTCGTAACCACTTGGGTAAACTCTTGCTGCACATAGTGAGTAAATTACCCAGTATTATGTAATAATATACCAAGGAACATACTGTAAAAATACATCAGTTATGCCATAATGCTTTTAAAAAGTGAAGATCTGGTGCTGTAGAAGTATGTTATTTTCAGTTTCAGCTCCTCCCCCAAGATAACACCCATGGTACTGCATTATACCACAGACATTTGATTTTATTTACATCTTAAGCTTTAAAGTTATTAGGTCACTGTACTTTAATTTCCTGTATGGCACCAAATTTTAAAAAGTATCTCCGTGTGTGTGTGTGTGTGTGTGTGTACATGTGGCAGGCACCAAAATGCAATGTTCCATTCTATTTTCTCTAGTTTCCTACATCTCCTCGTTCGGTAAAGCAGCCAGTGGAGCAGAGTTCTGTAGAGGTCAGTCACATTGCCTTCAGAGCAGCAATATGAGAGCCCAGATTCTCTTGCAGGTAATACAGTAGATGGAGTTCATAGTGCTCTCCCGACTCAGGTACCCTTATACTGTGTCTCTCCTGAGGGTAGATCTAAAATATAAAATAAAGTCATAAGTATCCACAAAAGTTGCAGGCCCCAACATTTAAACTGCTCCCCAGAGCCACATTCAAAACCTTCATGGAATCTCCCGCACCTGAGCTAATACACCCCATCCTCCATTGCCTGAACCCAGAGACAACCCACTGCATCCTCTAATCCAGCTAGTGCTGTGCTGGAGGTGATCAGTCTGGCTGCACAGAGGCAGATCCTGTCCAGAGCCATCACGTAAATCAGCATGCTCCCAGTTCTGCAGCATGGCATGGGATACCTAGGCTACATCTGCACAGAACCAGCAGGGTTTAATTAAATGCATAACCCTGTTCCACACTGCACAAAAACTGCTGTACTGCCTCCAAACTGCAGATCTCTTTGGGAGCAGCCTTAACTGCTCTTAACTGAGCATTTGCCTGATTTTTTTTTTGTTTACTCATAAAATCTTCCTTTTAAAAAAAAAGTTAGGCTCAAATACTACAGTTTTATCCTAGAATTCCAAGCGGCCCAGCACAGCCATGTTACAAGTTCCAATTTTGGACTACTCAATCAAAGACAGACACATTACCTTTACATCCTGGTTCTGGCCTTACCTGTAAGTCATACGGTTTCCCAGCTCTCACTAAAAAGCTGAGCAAAATACTAGTGTGTGCAAAGTGAACATTCTCATCCAAGAATCCGTGTAGCAGCAGCAAACGGTTTGGTCTGAGAAAAGACAAACATTTCTAGACAGCATCCCAGAACCTGCCAGTCATTTCACAGTCCACACACATCCGTTCAAAAATACTCAATAGAAAAAAATATTTGCATTGAAGACAGTGCTTTCACTATTGTAAATTGTTCTGGATGGATGTGTCTCAAACCTATTCTTTGTTCCTCTAAAAGTTCTTCCTGCATCCGCACCTCATGGTCAGGCCTTTTATCTGTGTATCTTTGCTATTCTCAGAAGCGTTTCCTAGCTTGGACAATACAACAGCTTAACACTTGCTCAGAATCACTGCCCATTTTTAGCTCTTTGGCAAGAAAGCCCATGGTCTCAGCCTGCTCCATAGACAACTGTGTGCTGATGCAGCCTTAGGATATGCAGAAAGCATCCTGATCAACTAATATTTGCGTAGCTTAATGTGCCTCTAAAGTGCTAATCGTAATGGAAGATATGTTTGTCATTTCTTTAGACATAAAAGGTAGTCTTTAATTACAGCCAGTATAAAAGGGATTACATGCAATGGCCTGTAATTATGCAAGTGTTCCTTCAAGTATTAAGTTTATTAGTGTTGGGTTTTGGTCGTCTTTATAAATTATTATTTAATACTAGCAATTGCGATTCCAGAATTCAATTGCCAAGAACAGGGAGATAAAAACGTGTCCGTGGGGCTTGAACTTTCATGGTAGGAAAAGCAGAAGATAAGAGCCAGAAACAAACTTACTCAGAAGGAAACTTCTCAGCTTGCATGGCCACTGAACCTAGGTAATACCCCTGCTCATTGTGATCCGGGTGGCCCATGTAGCGCTCTGTGTAACCAGTGTCATAGAAAATCCACAGCGTGACAGGTGCTCCGGCAATGGCAACCTGCAAATTCAACAGGGCGCTCAGTATCGGGAGGGCAATGACAACACCTGCCCCCCTGATCTGGGGACATCCCTCCCTCCCACAGCAACTATAATTGCCCAAAACACACTGCTAAGTTTACGATCCACAGCCTGCAGTGGAAAAAGAAAAGCAATCCTCACTCTCCCTCCCACAGTTCATACATATCAGCACAGTTCAGCTACGACCTACATGTGCTGAAAACTAGGAAGGTCCTACAGACAAATCAGAAGCAACACTAAACATATCACCCGCAAGGCCTGCTGAGGGAAGTGGATTTTGTCCCAAATGCAGAGTACTCTGCTTCTGGGTTGCAAAATCTTTGTTCATTTGAATGTCTAACAGGAACTGGAATCGATAGCTCCCTACCTCAGCATGCTACCTTGCATAGCTACCACCAGCTTGCAGAGAGGCTCGTGAAAAAAAGACCAATGAGGAAAAAAAAAAACCAAAACGAACCCACCAAAACCCCCTTTGCAATGCAGGTATTTTTAAAAGCAAAAATCTAACAATCCTTAAGGACTTGAGAAAAGTAATTATTAAGCCTCCCAGGAATATTCAGGTTCGACTTAGACAAAGCAAGAGCAGCCACAAAGAACAAAACACATCCCCAGAGCAATATCCAGCTCTTACCACATCTCTCCTTTGAGACTTGCCCAACAGCAGTCTGGCCACTTATTGTAGTGGTCTAAAGTCATGAAATCACACGAACCTCTTTTCAGTACCTCTCCCCATCCCCAGGTTGCCCTCCTGGATGCTTCAGAACACACTACTATGAAGCAGCATGGGCAATTTGATCTGGGAATACATCAGTCCGCAAAGAAACTATTCTCCCAGGGCAAGAAAGAGGGGAGGAGGAAGAGAAGGAGGTGTCATTTTTCAGCAGGATCACTTCCCTTAGTTGGTTCACAGCACAAAGAGCTCAGCTGACACAAAGTGGGCAACAACTGAAACTATGTAAGGTACTGTCCTGGTTTCAGCTAGGATAGAGTTAATTGTCTTCCTAGGAGCTGGTATAGTGCTATGTTTTGGGTTCAGTATGAGAAGAACGTTGATAACACACTGATGTTTTCAATTGTTGCCAAGTAGTGTTTAGACTAAGTCAAGGATTTTTCAGCTTCTCATGCACAGCCAGGACACCTGACCCAAATTGGCCAGAGGGGTATTCCATACCATGTGACATCATGCCCAGAATATAAACTGGGGGGAGTGGGGCTGGGGGGAATCACCGGTTGGCAGGTGATGAGCAATTGCATTGTGCATCACTTGTATATTCCAATCCTTTTGTTATTATTATTGTCATTTTATTATTATTATTATTATTATTATTATTAGTTTCTTCCTTTCTGTTCTATTAAACTGTTCTTATCTCAACCCACAAGTTTTACTTTTTTTTTCCGATTCTCTCCCCCATCCCACTTGGTGCGGGTGGAGTGAGCGAGTGGCTGCATGGTTCTTAGTTGCTGGCTGGGGTTAAACCACAACAGGTACCTTCAGCATAGGTGACCTGAGATTGGTATAGCTACACCAGCACAATTAAGTTATTGCACGCTCAACAGCGCAACAGTTTAAAACTCTGACAGTTCCAGAGAGGGAATATCCTTCTGTGCTCAACTGAAAGGGCTGAACAGTTTTTCCTCCTCATCCCAGCTCACCACAACAGACTCTCAGATATTCCAGTAAAACTGGCCTACCTAAACAGCCCCACACTCCTCTTACATGCCAGGCTTCTTGGGTGACAAGCATGTTCTGCCCAAAAGCACCCTGCTTGCTTAATGCAGGAAGCCTCATGGACAACACCACACCTTCACATCAGATCGAGACTATGCCTGGCTCATTTGGAGCTGCGGGAAGCAAGCACGATGACGGTGTAGTCACACCATGCTCTTTGGGGTGGTTACACTCAAATAAGAACACCGCACTTACCTGGGGAGAAAAGCTGCAAATTTGCATGGAGAGGTAGGAAAGAGCAGCACTTAACTGCACAAATGCAATTTTCTGATTTGAGGCATCTCTGTTAGTATTAACTATTTGGGCTGTACTGGTATCACTGTCTCTGAAAAGCTGAATCCCATAGCTGTACCAGTACAGACTCAATGTGAATACTAGTCCCAGATACCTCTCAGAGCCTAACAGTGACAACAGGCATACAGAGGAAAAGTGTGTCATCCCCATGCTTCATACAGAAACTCAAGTGGAGAGAACTGAGGAGACAATCCAAGGTCACACAACAACTTATAACTGTTCTTGCAATATCCACTGACTGCTGGTTTTAAGAGGTACTGTGGCTTGTTAGCAGGCACTAGCCTTAAAGAGTGAATAGATTTTCAGACCTGTTGTCTGTGAAGTATCAAAAAAATAGCCAAAGCTAGGAAGCCTAATTAGAAATACTGTAGAAGAAATGCTTGCTAGAAAAGCAACTTCTCTAAGTCACCCAAACAGAAGAGTCTTGAAGAGAACAGCCAGAGCACTGTGTCCTCACTTGTCTAGAGCAAGCTCAGAAGTCTTTGTGCTGTGAACACCCATGGGAGGTTACATGATTAAGGGAAAAATTCTGTCTGCACCACCAGAATGAGTACTCAATGTATGAACATACCCTGAAAATATCTGACCTCTGCATTAAAGCCATAAGAGAGAGGTAGCCTCCATAGGACCAGCCATGAATGCCAACACGATCCAAATCAATGAAGTCATACTGGGATGCTAAATACTGCAGCCCTTCCACCTGATCATCAATTTCTATTTGTCCCTGGGAGGGGAGAGAAAAAGGTAAGTTTTGTTAGTTACAGACAAAAGTTACATTTTCAGGATTTCCAAAGGTAACCACCTTCAGACCTTTGCTGCTTCTGTTTGTGCAGCACTCAACCACACGCCAGCACTCCACTGTGCTAGGCATGTTACAGAAAGATGACCCCTTTCCCCCATCAGACAATAAATACGTGCTAACCCACCTCTTAACTATCCTTTTCTTCATTAGTCTCCTTGCTTGGCAACAAGTAGGATTTTTCAGTGTTTTCACTTTTTGCTGTTACAAAAGCAAGGCTGCGTTCTAGCTCTGTGCATGAAAATGCCATTCCCAATACATGGAGAGCTACACTGTAAAGCCAGCAGAGCCTGGCACAGGCCATCCCTGCCTGTACACACAGCCAAACATGCTCACCCTCTCCAGCATGACACAGGAACTGCCCGAAATAGTAACCCACACTGTGAATGAAACTATCCTACTTCGTCTGAGCAGCAAAGCATTTCTGGTGGGAGTCAGAGACCACTTACGAACCACCTTGCATTATGTCTGTCAAGCTGGTTTGGTTCACAACCTCAAACCCTGACATTGTATCTTTCCCACACTGAGTGTCTTTCCTCCCTCAAATCCACGCTGCTCAACTATGCACAGCTCCCTTCCCAAACCTAGGCAGCATCACACAGGCAATGCTGGGTATCTGAGCCAAATCAGTGCTTCAGCTCAGGTAACACTGGGATTCAAACCTGTCTCTGGCTGAAAACAAAGATCCAGACTCAACTCCACTTACCATTTTGTATTTAAAGGCCCCTTCAAACTTCAGCCCCCGGTGGCAGGACCCCCTGTTGTCAATGACAACAACAACATAGCCTAAAGAGGCCAAAGTGTTCAAACGGAAATACTTGATTCCTTTAAACCGATTGTTCACTAGCTGTACCTGTAACAGAAGAACAGCAATGACACCACCACATATGTAACGGAATCCAGAGGTCACCTCTTAATCCAATTTCAGATTTTATTTATATTTACCTTCCTTTAAATGTTTCGCACATTTTTATAATGTAAAGTTTTCAAGATCCCTACTCCCTGCTGCAGGATTCCCTCTCCCTGCTTGTGGTCTCCTATGAAATAAACTCTCTTCCTCCAGTAACAAGCCATTCTGTGTCACAGATATGAAGAGCTGAACTGAGCTCCACTGCAGCACCAATGGGCATGGAGCAAGAGGGGTGGCTGCTGACTGCACAACCCAACCCCGAGCCTGCAGCTCTGCTCTCCACTCTCTCTGTTCTTTCCCAGGAGAAAATCCTTCCCTTCACCAAGTCTCACTCCAGCTACCTTGGACCATAGCAGGGCACAGAAGAGTCGGGGGAACCAAAGCAGGGCTAAGAGACTCACCTTCTATTCATCAGTGGGAAGATGACTGGGGAGCAAGCTCTTCTAAGCACACACTGGTAATGGTCAGTGCTAACAGAGAGCTCCCTTCACATACACATGGGGGAAGTGGAAACAAAGAACAGGAGCCTCTACAGAGGAGAGGGAGATAGAACAGGGACTATCTGCACTCCCCTTTCTCCCAGTTCCAGCTCTACTGCTCCATACCTGTTCTCAGACAAGCGGCAGTCCCTTGATCCATGACGTGGAAATCATGACTGCTTACAGCACCTTCGGCCAAGCAGCTACTCACCAAACAGGCAAAACACTGTATACTGTCCTCAGCATGGAGCAGGAACTGTTTTATACAGGAGAGCAGTGGAGTGATCCAGGCTAGCCCACCCCACAACTCACCAACATGCTGCACTCACCTGAGGACCTCCATAGATGAAAAGCACAGTGGGGTACTTCTTTCCAGGTTGCAGATTGTGAGGTTTGTACATCATCCCATAGAGCGTAAACCCGGTGGAGCTCTCAAAGGAGAACACTTCTGGGGGAATGTAATCAGGAAGAGGGCCTGCCACAGGAGGGAACAGAGACTGGTTTAACAGGGAATGGATGAATAACGGCAGCTCTGCTCCAGCCCTGCCCCATCACCAATCTCACCGCGATCCCAACGGAGCTCTCCCACACTTTCCAGGGGATGTGGCTGGGACCAGGCAGAGACTGGGAATGCCCCAGCCCTAGGGGAGCTGTCTCAGGCCTATTGCATTCCCATCCCTGCTCTCCTGTGAACAGTAGTAACTCTTCGACACTGACACAGCCATTACAAGTATCCCATCCCTTCCTAACACCACTTAGGACTCACTGCATTAATACATGGAAAGCATAGGACAGAGTATGCCTTAGGGAAGGAGAGATGAAATGGAACAGAAACAAAATGGAAAAATATAAGCCCAAGAGCTGTCCCAGAAAGACACGAGTAAGAAGCAGCACACAACTATTTAAGGGGTGTATGTCCCTCCCCGGAGGCCCAGAAGCATTATATATGCTCATTAGCAGGCATATAGCACAGAGTAAATGACCGCACTTAAATGCCTCCCCTGATGCTAAAACTGGCTTTCTACAGCTTCTACTGGCTCTGGCAGCAGCACTTAGTAGTTTCCACTCTAAATCCTTCATGGCCAGTTTATACCCATTCATTGCTAAACTGAAAATATCACTGAGGTACATCCAAGAACAACTCATGTAAGCATGAGTTTCAGAGACAAGTCTAGTCACCCACAACAGCAAATCTCAAGCAAGCATATTCTGGAATATCTTTCATTCTGTGATCCTGGTTGTCCTTTTCTAGTTCCTTATCCATGCCATTACCTGCCGAATCTAGAATGGTAGCCCAGAATTCCTTTGTCCTATGAGCTGCACCATCTTCAGGTCCTGTCAGCCGGTAAAGTGACACACAGTGTGGGTTCTTCTGATTACTGTACTTGCTGATGAACATGTCACAATCCTAGGGAGAAAAAAACATTATCTTGGAACTCCTCAGTGTGGAGGCACAAGGAAAAGTGATCATTTTTTTCTGCATTTAGATCTTGCAGAAGATCTTTACGTACAAAATTAAACCAGGAAGTCTGGGCTCTTTTGATAACAGCAGATAGACTCTGAGAAGCTACAATCCTTAGCAAGACTCAGACATTAACGCTCCAAAGCCAAAAATACACCTGCAAAACCAACAGTAACATAAGGACCTTGTCACACATCCTCTTCTGGGTAAAGCATTCCCAGCTGAACAGGCTGCTGCCTTGGATGCCTGGAACCCCACCCAATGCTGCCACAGGCTCATCTCCTCTGGTGATTGCTGTGTAGCCTAGTTCAGGCAAAAAGAGCCAGGCTCAAACAGTTTCAAACAATTCATCCTGGCTTCTTTTGCCTGAGATGAGTTGAAGAGCAACTGAACTGGGAGGTCAAATCTGGTTTCCAGGGTGGGTTTACGCACTCACTGTACAACATATAGAAGCGCACAACACAGTGTAAAATCTACTTTTGTTATATTTAAATACAGCCTTGTCTGCTGATTGATGAAGGACAAGACTGGCAATAAGCCACAGCACACTCAGCCAGCCCTGCTGGTACAGGGCCTCACAGGCAAACAGTACCTGGCTGACACAGCAGGCATGAGAGTAACCACATTCTGTCAGCCGCTTTACTTCTCCAGGATTCTCGTAGTTAACAACATACAAGTGATGCTCTAAGGGTGAGTCTTTTGTGCCTTGAAAGTACACCAGTTTTTTGGCTTCATCAACATAGATCTGTCAAAACCAAAATAACACATTCCCTCAATATTGTTTCTTGCCAAAACAATACCCAGTTCTACTGCCTCCAAGTCTCCCCCCCATCCCACATCCATAAAGCTTGAGTTATAGCCCAACAATCTGCAAGGAAAAAGCCAAATGACTGTTCTTACTGTCCACAACTCTGTCAGTTACGATTTGCACTTCACACCTTGTTGCTCAGCTCTCTCATGCAGGCCCTTTACTCTTTCCAGTCTCCACTATTGTTTGCTATGCTAAACAGAATCATAGAATGGTTTGCGTTGGAAAGGACCTTTAAAGGTCATCTAGTGCAACCCCCCCTGCAATGAGCAGGGATATCTTCAACTAGATCAGGTTGCTCAGAGCCCCATCCAACCTGACCTTGAATGTTTCCAGGGATGGGGCATCTACCACCTCTCTGGACAACCTGTCCCAGTGTTTCACCACCCTCATTGTAAAAAATTTCTTCCTTATATCTAGTCTAAATCTACCCTCTTTTAGTTTAAATCCATTACCCCTTGTCCTATCACTACAGACCCTGCTAAAAAGTCCGTCTCCACCTTTCTTATAAGCCCCTTTTAAGTACTGAAAGGCTGCAATAAGGTGTCCCCGGAGCGTTCTCTTCTCCAGGCTAAACAACCCCAAGTCTCTCAGCCTGTCCTCAAAGGAGAGATGCTCCATCCCTCTGATCATTTTTGTGGCCCTCCTCTGGACCTGCTCCAACAGGTCCATGTCCTTCCTGCACTGAGCACTCCAGAGCTAGATGCAATACTCCAGGTGGGGTCTCACCACAGCAGAGTAGAGGGGAAGAATCCCCTCCCTCAACCTGCTGGCCATGCTTCTTTTGATGCAGCCCATGGTACAGTTGGCTTTCTGGGCTGCAAGTGCACATTGTTGGCTCATGTCCAGCTTTTCATTCACCGGTACCCCCAAGTCCTTCTCAGCAGGGTGGCTCTGAATCCCTTCATCCCCCAGTCCGTATTGATACCAGGGGTTGCCCTGATCCAGGTGCAGGACCTTGCACTTGGCCTTGTTGAACCTCATGAGGTTCACACGGGCCCACTTCTCAAGCTTGTCCAGGTCCCTCTGGATGGCATCCTGTCCCTCAAGTAACTCTGTCCCCCATTCTTTGTCATCTCCCCACTCTTCAGACCCTTTCCCAAATCACATATGATATAAACCACCCCAGAAGGAAATCAAGGCAGCAGCTGACTGTAAACCACTGCCATGTTAAATATTCCTCAGTTGTCCCTTCTTTTTGAGCAGACAGCAGAACAGATTCAAATGCAGGTCAACTTGCACACTTCATTCCCTAACCCCATTTCTAATTACCATTTAGGAAGGATTTTGAAGACCTTTATGAAGTTCAAACCAGTCAAACAGTCTCCTTGAACTGCTGTTTGATTCAAATGATCAAAGGATTCATCCAGCTCAGAGCTAGATGAGCAGCAGTTTGGGGAGCATTCCCTCCCTCCTTGTGCAAGCTCACAGGCTACATGGAACATAAACACTGTGTATTCTGGCTAAAAAGAGACAGGGCTAGCGGATTTATGCTGATCCCTCTAACGAGTATCTCTTGATTCCAGAACAGCAGTTGGACACCATTGTGACATCTTGCTGCTTGCAGAACATGTGGAATTTCCTCACTGCTGCCTCACAGTATTTTTGCTCCCTTCTTCTCCTCTTTAAGCCTTGAACTTAGTGGGGAAAACTCCTTGTTGACAAGGATCCACACAGGAACATGCAGGAGAAGAAAGCCAACTAATGTTGTCTGTGTTGCTTTCCCGCACTGACAAAATCAGAACCTCTGGTCCAGAATAGTGTATCAGAGGTAGAGAAGGATAAAAGCACACTGTAGACCAAAAAAACCCCACATGATACACATGCTCAAGCTCAATACCAGGTAGTGGCAAGGTCCACTCTTCTCAAGGAGCAGAGCCTCACTAATGCAACATGTACTGATTTGTGAGGCCCCAGAGACCACCTCCCTGTGTGCATTGCTTGCAGGATATCCATGCAGCAAGAGCAGAGACTTACATTGGACCCATGTCTGCCAAGCACTTCCCATTCTCCACTGGTAATCGCTATCTCCTCTTTGATGGGGCACTTGAAGTCACCTGCAAATAACCAACACACAAACAGAGATTTTACACTTTTACATCTTACAAAACACATGGTCACAATAATACTTCTTCCTTCCAAGCTTTTTTACTAGACTAAACCCCAGAGCAACCTGCTTTTGCAGAAGACCCATGCCTCTGCCAGCTCCCCAGAAAAATTTTAGGGCTGGTACTATTTAACATTCTGTGACATTTATGTTAAAAGACTCACAGGATTCATCCTGAGGCCTGGACAGCTTGCTTGTCCTTTTTTTTTTTTTTTTTTAAAGTATTCTGTCACTTGCACAGAAATAGATGTTTTATACTGAAAAAATGGGTGTGCAGAGGAAATCTCAGGTGTCAAAAATGCAGAATTTTGCAACAGGGTGGGGAACAACTCTGTTTTTATAAGATGGCTTAATTCCCCTTAGAATTTAGCAAGAAAAAGAAGTTGGATGCATTCAGAGAAATCTGATCAACCCAGGATATAATACTTTGTGCAAAAAAAACCCCACCAAAACCAAGCTGCATGAAACTAGGACCTCTGGTAAAATTAGGTGTATTTTTTGTGCACGCAGAGCTCAGTAAGTGCCTTCAACACACACCAAATAAACTAAGTATCACAGCATGAAACTGTAAATTAAAGAATACATGCTGTGGAAAAACCACTCTGGGAGCTTTGCACACAGCTATATCATGCATCTGAGCAAGACCAAACTTTGACTGCAGCTCAGAATCACATGGTCCTTGAACTTTTTTGATTGAAATGACTCTTCCTGCATTTCCATTTGCAACAGCTGCCAGTAATTTTCTCCTGCTAACATCTCTGTCTATACAGCAATACCATGATTGTTTTTAAGAGCAGAGAGGAATTCTCTGAATAGTTGTCATATCATAGGTTTTGCTGCCAAGCACACATGTTCGTTTTAAGGGGACTAACATGTGGGCCCACTCAGACAGGGAGGCCCTCTATGGACTTTTTTACAGTGTGTTCAAACCATGCTCTTTGTCAGCCTCTCTGCTACCAACCTGCTTGTAAAGGCTGACAAGGACTCTGTTGGTTTTACTTGCAAAATCAAGTTCTGAACCAATGTGCATCTATTAGATATATTAGACCCTTTACATCAGAGGTAGCCATGTTATTACTATAATGATTAACGTCTGGCAAAGTCAGCACACATACAGTCCCAACATTGACAAGGAAAAGCCAACTAAGTGCATTTCACAGTACTACAGGGAGCTTGTTTCCCATCTGATTTCTTGAAACTTTTCCTTCTAGTCCATGAGGAAGAATCAGGGTTAAAACTAAGGCATGCTGAATACAGAATAATCCCTGTACAATTTCAAGAGGAATCACTGTTGAGTGAAGTGCTTTCCTGGACAACAGCAGGAGTTTCCAATAAGACAGTAATTCCTGCCACCTAAAAGGACATTTATTTCTTCACTAGTTGGCAGCAAATGCCCAATTAAAGCAAAAGAATAATTTCACTTACTTGGAGCAGGGAGGCCTCCACACGACCGTTTATACTTGCTCTCCTTCAAAACTGAGACAACTTTGTATAGGTGCCGGAATCCTGTTTTACACTCAGAGGCAAAAATGAACTCTATCTCATCTTCATGGGTTTGAGGGAAAACATAAAAGATATCATGGATCTGTCGAGACAGAGCATTGGATCATTGTTATCAGCAGGACTTTGGCACTGAAGTCACACATAATAGGTTCCTCTTACTGCTCAACACAGACAAAACAGTTTACACTAGCAGGCTGCAGCACTGTCCCTTACTGGGAGAACCAGTTATGCTCATGAGCCAGGGGGTGTCTGCAGACAGTAGCCACATATGCTGCACAGCTCCAGGCTTTTTGCTAGTCTAACTCTGAATTCTAGCCAATGAACTAATTAAGTTTTTCTGCACCTGCTTTTCCAGCTTAGATACAGAGGTTGGTCCAGCTGTGCATACAGCATATGAAAGCCACCCAAAGAAACCGGAGTTCAGTGGCCTCCTCTGTCCGGTGCTGTCTAGAAGCCCACAAATGAAGGGTTATTTAAAGAAAGATGAGCTGACATCATCTTCCCACTCATGAAGATGCCCACTCTTGCTTCAAGGGACAATCTTTTGAGGGACTCGGGAGCATTTATCTGCACAGTATGAGCTGCCAGTCAAAACCCACTCCAGCCAGTAAAAACAATGGAGAAAGGACAACTCACTGCACCATCCTGAAACCATTCACACTACTAATAAGGAGAAAACACAGTATCATAGAGAGCACTCGCTGCATAGGGACCATTCACTGGAAGGCTTTGTGCAAATGTTCTCTGCCGAAAGATCCAACTACCTGTCAGCGATTGATGTTCCCAGACCTTCCTGCACCCTTGCACACCTCCAATGGGATGTCATTTTAGAGACATCAATCTTTATCTGCTGAAGTGTGAACAACACTCATTTTTACAGCATTAGCCTAGCACACTGGTGTCTGGTCTCACAGCACAGGCCCTACAGCACACCTCTGAGAACATTACACACGGATCTATGTCACCAGACCATATGTAGTTAAGGAGTGGTTTCAGTGACTGTTAGCAGACTCTTGGGACTTGTTCACCCAGTATCAACTACATACATCTTTGTTGGCTGAAGAATGCTTCATCTGCTGGCACTGCTCTTGGTGAACAACTGGCACCAAGAAGCCAGAGGGTGTCTGGGTAACACTGCGGGCAAAGGGCTGCCCTGGAATGCCAGAGCCCTGGGCTCTGCTCCTACCTCTGTCTGAGCTCTATGCAGCCTCAAGCAAAGCAGCTCTGCTTTCAAATCCCAAATCTCTCTGTTCTCTACATACTGTTTTTTACAGCAGGAAGCACAGCATATGCACAGAACTTGCACAATGGGAATATTCTCTTAGGCAGCACAGTAACAGCAATGTTGCTCAAGTGCTACAAAAAGGGTCTTGAAAAACAAACTGTCAGAGAAGGCTGAAATTCAAATTCTTACATTTATCCAGATGTCTGTTGTTTCTTCATAAATAATGAAAGGTGTAACAGAATCTGGTACAGCATCGACAAGTTTCTGTCTTTCCATTGCATCATCTTCTGTGGGGATGAATAATGCAGGAGGGATCAAGACTATCTGAAGTCGAGTTTGGGAGCGATCCAGTAAGATGGACCAGATGCTGTTGAGAAGACAGATATTAGAGAAAATAATATGCAACCATGAGTATTAGACAGGTCTGAAAATCTCAACAGACACTCATTAGCACTAGGCATTTTGAGGGAGTCAAGAATGTTCAATTACAGATTAAGCCCAAAGCCACATGTAAAATTTCACCCACATAAACAAATCTCTTCCGTAACACAAGAACCTATTTCACTTCATTTCAATATTGCATAAGCACTGCGGGTTCAAAAGTTTAATTAATTCTATTCTCCCAGATTGGAATTGTGCTTTAAGGGAGAAAGAGAAGAGAAAAATCAGAGGGAATATTTAAGTGGAAAAATTTCAATTGAAATTTCAGGATACTTGTGAAAATACTGTTTTAAATCTATACCTGGCAGAGAATAATACTGGCACCTAAATGGACTGGCAGCAGACCCTGCCATACTTCTGATGGCTTTGCATGTAGCTCTAACAACAATCCTGCAAAAAGCAAGATAATGTAGCAAATGTGTCCCTGCATTTCTTCCGCATTTGTGGGGTGGGGGCGAATTAAAAAGGTGAAAGCCATCTTTAGATTCAAGAACTGGAGAAGTGCAATTCTGGAGAAGCTTCTGGTGAGTTAGAAACACTGTACTACATCATCTACAGGGTTAAAAATGACATGCAAATGTAAGTAGCACTTACAGCAGGTTTTCTGATCAGTAAGTCTGGTCAGGAAGGATGGTCCACTGGTTAGGGCGCTAGCCTAGGGCCTGGGGGACCTGGGCTCATTTCTCTCCTCAGCCACAGACTTCCTGTGTGACCATGGCAAGTCACTTAGCCTCTCTGGGCTTCAGTTCCCCATCTGTAAAATGGGGACAATAGCACTGCACTCTCTCTCACAGGGATGCTGAGAGGACACATACATCAAAGGCTGTGAGTGCCCAATACCAAAGCAATAGGGCCAGGTACCAGAGAAAGAGACAAGGAGAACTCTGGTTTGGTTTTGGAAAAATTGTCCTCCTTGCACAAACAAGTTCGTAGAAATGTAAAAATAAAAGCAGGCTTAAGCTTGAAGACGACAGAGACCACTACATTCTGCTTCTAACTGTATTGTCCCAAACCCTCTAAGCAGAGACAGGATTAACATACGCACTATTTTCCTTCTGGCGTCCACCCAGCTCTAGCAATGTACTCTACTCCTTCAAAGAGGATCTCGAACGGCTGAACTAGCTCTTTATCCACAACATCTGCAATCTGTTGACAAAGCAGCAATTCAGTGACACTGAGATGAACCCCCACAACCAGTTTTCATACATGATGAGAGTCCGGACACAGAAGACTTCTTCTGTGCAGCTCATGCAATTTAGATTGTTCAGCCTTTGCAACACAGGGGATTCAACCCTGTCTGTAGCCAGACACCAGCATAGTAGAAGAGCTGCACACTACCAGCTCAGTCAGGGCTGTGACTTGAGGAATCTGGATGCTGCTCACAATCCACCACTCGTCTCAGACCAGTCATTGAACACTCAGTTTCCCCATGTAAAGGGGAAGTGATTTGTACCGAGCTATTTTGTAAGGTGTTTTCATCGGTAGATTTTGAACATCCTCCATGACATCCAGTTATCAACATGGTTCATGATACGCAATTCTGCAGTCTGTCCCTGCTGGGAGCGGGGACAAGCCACAGTGGTACCCAAAGGGTCGTGACAGCTTTCCCTGCCTTTGCTGCCTGACGTCAGCATCACTATCCCAGCAGGTAGGTGACTGTTGATGGCTGAAGTAGCTCAAGAGTAGAGAGGATCCCAATAATATATGGCTGTTACTGTATCTGCTTAGTAAGATTAATTTCTCAACTGTCCGAAGATCTTGGAATGGGCTATGGAAATTTCTGCACCTGTTAAAAAATCCCAGGGCAAAAGCAAAGTTCATCTCCTTCCATATGTTCATGTTTTTGTAAGGTGATATATTGTCTTTGCAATCAAATTTTCCCAATATCTGCAGCCAATCAAGAGATCTGTCACATAAGGAGGTCTAACCATCCACACCTAAAATACTCTGCTCTGCAGCTGAGTTCATAAACCAGTGGTGGGGAAGGAAAGCACAGCCTTGAGAAATACTGCTGCATACACAGACACCAAGTATCTACATAGGAATGAGCCAAGTGCATTGCCTCCAAAGAAGCCATTAAGCTATCACAACCAAGAAAGTTTATTTGTACTGAACTGGAAAATGAATTTTACCAAAAAAGAATCACAGAAATTATATTTGGAAAAGAAGCAGAACATAGAACTTACTCTGCCTTCCGCATTGATTGTCACTTCAGATATCTTGAAAGTGACCTTTGGATTTGCTGTACCTATAGAAACAGATGTTAGCAGTCAGGCACCAATTGTTTGCTTCCAAGAGGGCAGACTTGAACTGTGGATTATTGTGGTGTTATTCATACAGAACTGGAAAAGGCAAACAGCAGAATGCTCTTTGATCAAATAGCCTACTTGCATGTGCGAGACAGCAAAGAACAAGGCAGGGAAAAAAAGACTGCAAACATGAGGCAAACTCAGTGAATGTAATCCTGCAAACAGATCTGATCAAGAGCCATGCTACTGTAACAGGTAGTCTTCTGTCCCACAGTCAAAGGATGCACATACTATTTGGAAGCAATGATCAGGAGTAATCAGGATAGCAAAGCAAGCTTTGGTTTACTGTTTGGCTGTTATTCTTGAGGTCATGCATAAAAAGCAATCCAGTGCTAAAAAGCATCTTTGAAAATTAGAGCAACTCACTGTTAAAAACCTATTGCCATGACTAGTGCAGTTAAGATAATAAAGCTATGTATTTGTGTTGAACACTGAAAATCTAAAGTTAACTCTTTACACAAAGCCTGCACAAAGCAGCAACTCATCCTGCCGTACAACTTGCAGTGCTAAATGCTGGGACTTGCTCCACAGCAAGAAAAGAGGGACTATAAAGAATAAAGCTGCTGCCAGTTGATCCACAAGAAGACACATGTGGCAAATTCCACATACTCTGAATTTTGTCAACGCTGCTGTGAAGTACTCCCGCTTCATCGACCTGGTTTATACACAAAACCTGATGCACTGAGGTGAAATGACTTGCCCTCGGCCACAGTGTTGGCCTATTTAAGCACTTACCTTCTCCCTGGGAAGAATTTTCTACACTACCTCAAGCTTTGCCCTCATAACAACCCACAGAAAAGGGCTATTGCCCCTGCAGCTCAGACTGGAAACCAAGGCCCAGAGATTAAAACCTAGTTGTTTTATTTAAAGGGATTTGGGCTTTGATTGGCTCATTTTCCTAAACTGCTGAAACTTAGCATTGAGCAAAGCTATGACAAAATACCCTCAGAAATCTGGGTGTACACAAGCGCTGAAAAAACACAAGGAGTCATCTCTCACTTCCTTCCTAGGCTAACACTGAGCCTTTCTTCCTCGTTGAACCAAGCAGTAAATCAGGATCATAAGCAGAAAACTTTTCCCAGTGGATCAGAGAATCTGCAAGATCTGAATGAATTCTGCAGCCTGGGAAGGTCAGCCAAACAGAAGATATTTCTCCAAAAAAATAAAGATTTCAGTAATGAGGAGAGTGAACCACTGTTCTCTGTGAGCAACGTGCCCTGCTGTAATAGCAAGGATATCTCAGAAGAACAAGGGTCAGACTGTCAAATTTGCCCCATACATCTGACATATGCCAGTGAATCAGCTCCCAGCAGGTCTGCTTAAGTCCTGCTTCCCTGCTTCCAATGGCACTCCACTTAATATACTTCAAGCCTGCCCTCACTCCTTTACTGCTGAAGCCTCCAGATCATTTACTGTTTGAAAATATGACAACAGGGAGTTTTCCTGGTAGGGCTGTAAGCATGTTGAGTTTGTTGTTCAAAGTCCAAGAGCAATCATGGAAACCAGAGTCCTTCAGAACTTGAACTACCAGGGCACTGCCAGCAGCTAAACAGAAACCCTGCCAAAAAAACAAAAGGCCACAAATCTGCAGCTATTTCCTCAGAGACACAGGGCTGTAATGAGAATCAACTCCTCAACAACTCAGATCTGCCAGGATCTGAGACAGCAGCTCCAAAGTAGTGACAATCAGATAGAGTTTCCACCAACTCCTGAGACACCCAGACTCAGAGCTCTGAGTAACCACATGGCTGGAGTATCAGCACAGTCACCAGTGACTAACCTAACCTCCACAGCAGCAGTTTCCCCAAACACATTTCCACCACCTGGACACCAATTCAAAGACTATTCAACACGTCTCCAATAACCCCCTGCTCTAGGCTAGGAGAGTCACTGCTGTCAGGCACATGGAATAACGTGTCTCATAGAAAAAGAGATGTAAGGTATCAGGGTCTCACCAGTTTTGGGGTACCGGAAGGAATCTGTTTTTCTTGTCTCCAGCATGGGCGATGTGACATGAATAATTTCCACCTCTGACTCATCATTTTCTTCATAAAGAATTCGAAGAACTTTACCCCCATTCGGTGCTGTAAATGAATTAACATTTGCTGGTCAGAACAGTTCTCATTATTGGTTACTGCAGGCATCAATATTCCCTCAGGACCACAAGCAGGTTGGAAGGATGAAGAAAAATCCAACAAAGTCTCTGATTTGTGTTTCATTTAGCAAAACACTCTGAGACTCTTACAACTCCTACCACTGTTGTGAGAAGGAATGTCTCTTCCCCCCATAATGTGTTCACATTTCACAAGGCCACTGTAACTTGCCTGCCCGCTGTAGATAGTTCAAGAGGAGCTATAAGGTTCCTATCTTGCATAAAAACAAGTAACAGAAAAAAGTAACACTGCACTGGACAGCACCGCAGAGGGGCCACTACCTGTGCCTGTCAGACACACTGGATCCACCACACTTACTTGGCTGTGCCTTTTGGGCTCCACCAGTAGCCGGTGTATCTATCAAACTCCTCCCTGCAGCACAAAAGTAGCCACGCCAGCAGATTTTGGATCCTCCTCAACATTGTCCAGTTCTAAAAAAAGACACAAAAGATTTAGTTCATGATGTACTGCAGAATCAAACCAGTCCTGCATTATCCCAAACATGGCCCAAGTTCACCCCTTGGGAACAATTACACGATAACAAATCTTACTTCTCAGCAGATTTGTCTTCTGCTTCCACCCTGCTCTGTTGATTTATTTAGGAAGGATCTAACCCTCTCTGACATGGCACCTTCTTTTAGGAAAGGAAAGCCAAGCCATCCTCCCTTCTTACTTTTACCCAATTAGTCTCTCAGTTTTCTATGTACTAGTCAAAGAAAGGAAATGTTCCCTCTACCTGAGCTCAGTGAATTGGAACCACAACTTTTAAGACAATCAAAGAAAAAAAACCCGGAACAAACCCTTCTGAACAACTGAAACTGAAAATATCAACATTCAGAAAAATGAAAGCATCAGTTTTTCATTCACTGTACAAACCAAAAGTAACACACTTACATAACATCTCAACATGATGACATATCCATAGGGCTTCAATATTTTTCCTGTTACCCTGGAGGTAACTTAGCAGCGCTCCATAAATAATTATCATCTGAGAAGGAGTCATTGCTACAGTTTATTTTTAATGTACTTACATAATATTTTAAAATTTAACATTTAAATAAGCTAAAGCATTATTATAAAGTGTCAGAAATATTAATTTAACTAAAATTTAAATGATCAAGTTTAAATACAAAGTATGATTTAAATACAAAACACAATCAATTTTTAAAAAGTGTTTTATCCACAATTTCCCATTTTCCTTCCTCCAGGATACCCACCTAAAACAGAGTTGGAGAGGGTAAAAAGCAAGGACCCAAGTAACTGAGTATGAGGGGCCAGCAGAAGCCACAGTGCTATTCAGAAACTGTCTATATTGTTTCTAAAAGGCCCTGCAGCCTTATTTCACTGACAGAAACTTTACTCCAGCTCTATTCCACCCACAGCTCCTCCACACAAAAAAGGCAGTTCCAGTAAAAAGGAATGTGCTGTGTTTCAGTAGTAGAGCCCTTCCATATGTATTCAACAAATAACTCATTCTGCCAGATTCCACAGTGCAGGGAAAAGAATCAGCCCACAATATCTGCACTAGAGGAAACACATAGAACATGACAAACAAGGTGGAATAAACAGTGGCCATTCCCCCAGATTTCAGAAGAACCCCTAGTGCCATTGCTTAATTCAGTCTAGCAAAAACAAATGCAGAAGAGGTGTGGAGATTTTAATTGAGGATGCATTACCATTGTGCACAAATGTTAGCCTCCTTTCTTCTCTGGTTTCTATATTAGATATCCAGATGTCATTGCTATGGATAAATGCAATCCAATTTGGATCAGCTGGACAAAGCTTGGGATCCATACGGATATTTGGACAACTAGTCTCTACCAGAATGGGTCTTAAAGGCTGTTGCTGTTTGAAAGAAAAAAAAAAGCACAGTAAGCAATGATAACACATGGACACTTATAGAAACTAACCTGGATTATCAGAAGGTCTCTAAGACCACAGTAGTGTGGACACTGACTTTAAATACACAGGTTTACAACAGAGGAATCTATCCATCTTAAACACAGAAAAATACTATGCAGGTATTTTATAGGGAAAGTTGTGCTTCTACCAAGGTTGGACAGATCCCACCAGGGCTTCTTTCACCAGTGCCGAGAATTAGCCACAAATCAGAAGGCAGCTTGCCTAGAGAAGCCTGGCACACTCTTAAAAACAGCACCCTAAAAAGGGGCTGGCAGAACATACAATCTCATCCTTCAAAAGCAACTCAGGGTACAGTAAATTCTGCTTGACAACAGGGTTAGACAGACATCAGGCATCTGTTATAACAACAAGAAATTATTTCAGCTTTGAAGTCCAGCTTCAGCACCAGCAGAGCAAAGGCTGCTTGTTCTGCAAGTTATACAGCCAAATCTTGTAACACATACAGCACTGGCTGCTGAACAGTGACCTCTAAACCACAGCTTGGGAACAAAAGTTGTCTCTGGTGTGACTTCTGACTATGTGAAAGAGCACGGAGCCTTTATGTTGCTTTTTATTGGCATTGCTACTTATGAAAAATCAACAAAATCTGGTGTCCTGCCTTGCTGCCATGGTTTCTACCATTTCTTGTAATTCTCCACCCGAGTTTCTACAACCATGGAAATGCATCCCTATGGAGGACTTCTCCACATTTCAAGGGTCATCAAGGCTACTTGCCATGCTAGTGCAGCAATAACTGATGATCGCACTCTGCTTTCACTCCAAGCCAAAGGAGCTTCTAGCCAGAGGAAAGTAGTACTGCAGAAAACAGGAGAGATGAGTAAACTCACAGTGAATCCGTGAGGGCCTCCATCTTTTACGTGATAAATTCCACTCCCAGCCTGAAACAGAAAGGTGCCGCTTTCTTGGTGGTAATCATAAGAGGCAATCCCAATGGTGCCAATTCTCTTCCTCTCCCGTAGCAGCTCTTCTTCACGAGAGTACATCCCATAGTCTAGGATGGCCTGAATATGGGCAGAGAAGTACCATCAACCTCTGCTGTGCATGTCTTACTATACTGTCAGAGTATCTCTGCATGCCAAGCTTCCAGGAGCAGATGGCTGTGCAGACACCCTCCTCCTCCAGAATCCTGCTGACGGCTAGAAGCCCGCTCCGGCTTGTGCCTCTGCCATCAGCACTTGTAGGTACAGGCCATGATCAGATCCTACACAACTGTAAACCTGACAGCCACTTCTCCCGTACCAAGGCTAGCATTATTTCCAATATACACTTGCATAAGAAAGATCAGACTGAAGGTCTGTTATTTCTAGAACAAGCAGGAGAGTCTTTGCTAACTTTCGCAAACATACACAGTGACTGGTCTGGTGGGAGGAGAGCACAGCATGAGTTTTATGACTGGCTGACAGCCTCAGGAAATAACATGGGAAAAAACACACCTAATTCCACATGGGGTTTGTCCCACCTCCTCCAACCTGCCACAGTGCATGGGGTGGGACTGGTGCAGGCCGGCTATGTACAGAGGTGAAAAGCAGACACACGTTCCAGTGAGTGGGAAAGGGATCCTCTGCACCAGCATGAGTCACGGAGCCACTGGTTGATCCTTAGGGGTTCTCATCATTCCCCCCTGCAAGACAGGGATTATTGGAGACTACAGGCTCCTTCAGCAATCCCCAGAATCTCACAGCAGAGATTTTGATGCAAATTAGTACTTGCAATCTCTGCCGGCAAAGGAGGAATCATCCAGCACACAGTTTTTATGACGCACAAAGGCTGTAACTCCAAACACTGGTGAGAAAGCTGTGCTTGTTTTTGAGATGGCTGCAGAGTTAGCCAAGTACAAGGAGAATCTTAAAATGTTTGAGACAATGAACTCCAAATTTTAACAATGGCTTATAGGTGCAACCCTAAAGCCTGTGTACTTGCTACGCTGCCAAGAAGCACGGAAGAAATCAGGACCCACCGGAAAAAGATCCAAAAGTGGCTTCCAGGAAAGCAACAGGACAGCAGCTTTGTTTATGGTTTTGGGAATTTCAGAGTAGAAGAGCGTGTTCTCTCTGTTCTCCCCGGACATTGCTATTGTGAAAGTGAGGAGGAAAAAAAAAAGTATATTAGCTTTCTGTTAATAATCCAAACACTCCTAAAGGATACGAAGGAACAGTTTCACAGGCCATTCCTACCAGAGAAAGTACTGACAGTCTCTGCACTGCAGCCTTGCTCTGGGAATTCCCTGCTTCACAGAAATGCAAGTCACGGAGAAGGCAGAGAACAAGGAACTACACCCAGGCTTACCCCATGCTGTCTGAAGCATATCTGTATCTTCTTGAAGGCTGGGGGCCCCCTTTATTTTATAAGCTTTTAAGATCAAGGAGGGCCTTTCTGCTATTCCCCTGGCTGGAATACAGCATGATGCAGCTGATGTTTCACAGATAACATGTCTTTAGGAAGATTTGAACATCCCTTTCCTGCTCCCCTCCCTCAGTGCTATTCAGATTTCTGAAGGATCCTGCCAAGGCACATGGGGATCAGCCCTGAGGGAGCCAGGTGTGCCCCAGTGAAGACCAAGTCTGACCTACAGCTCAGGAAGTAGCACATAGGAAACCAGAGCTCATCTCAGCTGGGGTCAGCCTTAACCCACCCTCACAACATGCTTGAACTCAGCATCATTCAAGGACTATGACCCCCACCCTCTGAAAAGGGGAAAAAAGAGACAGATCAGCAGCTTTCCGCCTATGTCACTGCACAGCACATGCAAAGACTCTGTGAATCACAAATCAGAGTTTAAGCAACCAGCATGAGCAGCAAGCAACGGGGCTGGAACATGGTGCCGGCTCCTCGGCCTTTGCTCTGGCCATTGCTTCTCCCCCAATCCAGTTTTTCATGGACTTATGTTGAGTTAGTGCAGCTTTTGACAAAAGCATTCCTCTACCATAAGGCCTGCTCCAAAAAGCCACCCAGAAGGTTGCTCACAGTATCATTTACAGTGCCAAATCACTTCAAGCACAGCTGCAATTTAGAAACGCAGATATATCAAGTGAACACTAATTACTGAAATAATGCAGAAATAAGGCACTGAGGCCAAGAACAATAAATTACATGAAGTTCTTCATTATCAAGACCAACAATGTTGAGAAAAACATTTACTCTTTAAGCTGCCCCTGCCCTACACTGCTATTTATTCCCTCCAGAATCCCTGGAAAACCTACTCCATCAATAGCGGAAGCACAAAGGACTCTCAAAATTACATTTATAATCTCTGTTTGGAAGGAAACTTTGAAAGAAAAAAAGGTTCTACCCACTAGTTGTAATTAAGAAAAAGGAGATCAAACTGACACAGCTTTTGGAGAGGGGATATCGTACATGGAGTGAGAGAAAACAGACCAAACAAACTTAACCCGTCCTCCTAGCTAGGGAATATGTCCCAAAGGACGCTTCACAGTTCTTTTCCAGCTCCAGCAGGCCTAATGGGTCACCTCCAATCACTGTGGGAGATTACATCGCAAATTTTAATGAGACATTACAATCATGATCACCACATTTGACCAGCCAATCTGGCCTGAAATCCATTCTGATTTAACTGCCGGCAACACCCAGCTCTCAAGAACAGTCAAACTCGAAGAGCCTCTGCAGGGACTATTTAGTCAAGACACAGGCTGTCGCAGCAAGCTTACCCAGATAGTAGATCCTATCGGAATGAGGTCCTTCAGGATCATTTTTCTTCACAAACATGAAGTCATGAGGGGCTTTTGCCATCATGTACCCATGATACTTCCGCGTATCTGTGAGCAGTTTCCGAAGCTGGCTCCAGGAATGTCTCTCTACATAGAAAGGTTCCAGTTTTGGCTGCTCCTCCCTCTGGACCTGCTCCTCACGGCCCGCAGTTTCGAAGATTTCAAGGCCTGGCTGTTCAGTTTCCATGGCTGCTGCCATGTTGCATGTTTCTGGAAGAACAGAATAGCAGAGGTTCAGCATTGCCTTCCAGCAGCCCAGCAAATATTCACTTCAGACTCCCAAAACACACCACAGCAAAAGCGCTATAAGAAAACCACCAGGTCATTGGAGAAAAAAAACCAGCAGAATGAAATGGACTAGGAAAGAGATTTCTGCTCTGGAAAACAGGCTGCCATCACTCAGCCTTTCAGAATGGGACTAAGAACTTCACAGAGCCACACAGATTTATTGTTGTTTGCCTTTGCCATCCCACTCCCCCCCACAACTACTACGTTCATGAATTGGATAAGTTCTTCCCTGTTAAGCTCCTACCTGCTTCTTCCTCCCTGTGAGCTGCATGAATATCACCTTGCTACACTGATATTAGAACAGGGGATGATTAGGACTGTAGCAAGATCTGGGACAACCAACGGCTTAGAACAAACATTAGTAGTCGATTTGGAACCACCAGGCCACACACAATGGGCCTAGGCAACTGCGTGCCCTTATTCCCATTATTCTCCTATAATTTCTTGGGTTCGTTTGCATCTCCTTTCAAACAAAGCTCAGAAGAGTCTAGCAATGATCATCACTGTTGTATCATCTCAGGGATATAATTACAAATACTGTATGGATAAGACTCTTCCAGAAGTGTGAAGAGATACCAGAAGAAGGGGGACACAGTGAAAAAAGCATTTTCCAAACAGATTTATCTGCAGAATAAGTCTTATCCTCCCAAACAGGTTGTTAATTTAGCAGATATCTCCTCCTGCACTCAGCTGTGCTTTACAAAAGATATATGAGCTGGAATTAACAGCCCAGATGTCTGGCAAGAGGAAACCAAGTCCTTCCACTGTAAATTCTGGATCTGAGGGCAGCTCCAAAAGGATCCAAGCTATAAACTCCTGCCACATAGTTCATTACTGGAGAGACCAAAGCGTAAGGATTGTCAATTCTCAAAAGAAGAGAGTTTTACTACATATAGAATGGAAAGGCTGCAGAACTGTTCTGCACATTGCTAGGGCAGAGCTTGGTGGCCCAAGCCTGACAAAAACACTAATACAGACTAAATAAAGCATTCCCATTGAGCAGACGGGCACTAAAGGACCACCAAATCTCAGGGGATGGGCTTGGGCAGCACAGCTACCTGAGGCAAAGCTCCCTGACAGACTGGCTCTCCTGCTGCTCTACACAGCAGCTGAGGTAACTCATCACAGATGAGTAAAAAAGAGACGACCTACACCTTGGAACAAACCCACTTTAACATAAATTGCTAAAAGCAAAGCAGGACAAGTCTGGATTAAAAGTTTGGTTCCACCTTTGACAATACAAACAAAACAGACACAGGTCCTTCTTTTGTCCAAGCTATTTACAACACGAAGACACAACACAAGTTATTAAACAGCCCTGTAAAACTGGAAGGACAGTTCAAGCCCATACACAGACAGTGCTCTGCTCAGACAATGCTAGAAACCAAGAATGAGACTTCAAACCTGAATCAGAAAACTCGCATCTAATTTGCAGAATTCCAACAAAGAAAGATCTCCTTTTCCCACCTACACCCAGATGCTGACATGTCTTAACCGGACCTACTTCTCACACTCCCCTCTCAAGAAAAGAGATAAATACCGAAAAGCAGTAGCCTTTAACGAGCAAACAAGAGTGAGAACAGCCACCCGGCAAGGTGAGGTTAGTCCAGGGTAACACGAGGATCTGCCTCCCAGGAGATCACTGCGGGATCTCTACCGCAGCCACCTTCTGCCACGTGAAGCATTTTTTTCCACCTTCCTGCAGCCAACAAAGAGAGACCGCCCAATCCTTCACACCAGCTCAGGGGACCCTCCAGCACTACATCACCGTAGGACGTCTCGTATCCGCAGGGTGCGACGGAGGGGCAGGTCGGGCCTGAGCGGGATGAACGGCCACGGGTCTGCCCTTGCCGCCGAGGTCGGAGGAAGCGGGTAGATCCCAGGAGGGGCCCTCCCTGCCGGGAGGGAGCGGGCAGACCTGGCCGGGGGCGAAAAGCCAGGCCGCCCTGGGGCAAGCGCGCCCCTCCCCGCCACTTCTCCTTCTCCTCCTCCTCCTCCTCCTCCCCCCCCCCCCCCCCCACCCACCCACCCCACGGGGTACCAGCAGCTCTCCCCAGGACGGAGGCCCCGCTCCCGGGAGGCCACCTCCCCCGGGCCCCACGAGGGTCCTCACCCACCCCGGTACTCACGGCTCTCCGCGGCGGCGATACTGCCGAGCCGCCCCGCCGGGCCGCTTCCGCTTCCGCCAGGAGGAGCCGCCGGGCCGCGCTAGGCGGGGCGGCGCCCCCTACCGGAGGGGAGGAAGCGGCACCAGCCCAGCCGAGCACCGCGGGGCACAGGCGAGGGCGCCGCCTGCCGGCCGGGAGGACCGGGCTATGGGGAGCCAAGGGACTGGACGCACCACACTCCCCCCGTGCAGCGGGACACGCACGTTGCTGCGGGCACCGGCAGCCGGGACACAGGCTCTACCCCTTGCACGGGGACCGGGCACACACACACACACACTACCCCATGCACGAGGGTCGGGTCATGCAAAGCCCCATGCACGGGGATCCTTCAGTTTCAAAAATCGGCTTTGTTTCCCCCAACAAAGCCAGCACTTCCACACTGATGAGCTTCCTACAGCAAAAAAAAACAAACCAACCAAAAACCCAGCTACTAATGACCAGCCCAGGGCACCCACAGGCCCCAGTGCAGTGAGCCCCCAGCCAAATGTTTCTATACATTTGAATTTCCCTTCACAAAGCAAAGCCACTTTTTGTAAACCAAAGTCTTTTCTGATCCACTATAAACCAGAATAAATAATTTTGCTGCAGGTGCCCCCTCCTAAATGTGTGTGCAAGCAGAAGCCCCAGGTCACACACGGACCTGACGGCTTTTTTTTCCCCACACCAGCCGCTCGGTGCCATCTCCCACGTGCTGCCCCGGGGCTTGTTGGCCCGTGGGGTTTGCGTTCCAAAATAAAGCAGCCCGGCACCTATTTCTACAGCTCACCTGTCCCTCCGCAGCAGTTTTGCAGCCCCAGGGGCTGCCAGAGGTTGGAAATCCTCCGCTCACAGGCAGGCTGAGGCACAGAGCTGGTGCCTCCTACCCACGCAGAGATTTGCACAAAAAAACCTCTGCGGGAACATCAAAAAGTACCCTGAAGCTGGGAGGGAGAGGTCACGCCAAGCTGGGATGGAGGGGAGGATGAACTTCGCCAGTGCAACGTGGGAGGCCACGGGTGAGGCATCCTTGTGTGAACCACTAAGGGAGCGAGGGGTGGCCTTTTTGCAAGTACCACCAAAATCAATGCTGCCCCTTTTTTAGCCTTATTGGCAGCAAGGTCTTGGGGCGCATAGTAATTCCAGTGTCAGAGTTTAAAAAGGTTGGGTTGTGTGGTTGCGGGGCAGGATACAGATGGCACGGTATTTTCTAGATTTTTATCAGCCCCCCCCGAGTCATGGCGAAGATGGCTTGAGAAGCTCTCTGTGCCCTTGCCAGAGGCTGCCCCTCCGTGAAGACGTGTGGTGTGGAAGGAGGAGGACAGGGGTCAACACCACGGCACACTCCCTGCAGGTTCCAGCAGCAGCAGGGTACGCTCGAGGGATTGGACGTCCCACGGGGTGGAAAGCTGCCAACGGGGCCTGAAAGCCGACGGTGCCCGAAAGGCGTCACAGTTCTGTTAAAATACCTGACGTGTTCTCTCACCGGGGTCACTGCCATCGCGGCCGACACCTCTGGACCCGGCACTGCGACGTGAGGGCACGGAGGAGGCCGCACATGGGACTGGAGAGAACACACAAGGCCCCCAGAGGCCGAAGGGGAGAGTGAGGGTGCACCGGACGACACCTGAGGCCACAGGAGGAACTCCGGTCGGCGGCGGAGCCCAGGGAGACCCGCGGAGGCGGGGAGCGCGGCACACGTACCGCCGCCGCGGCGGCGGCCATTGCCGCCCCTTTCCCCGCTGCGCGCAGGCGCAGTAGGAACGGCCCGCCTCCCTCCCCCATCCCGCGAGGGCGGTGGGCGCTGTGCGCAGGCGCGCGGGAACAACCCCCCCCCCCCCCACCACCACCAACACCCCCCCCCGCTGCCGCCTCGGGAGCGGCGCGGCGCGGCGCGTGCCATGGCGGGCCCGAGCCTGCGGCCGCACGTGCACTGGGCGCAGCGGCACCGCGAGCTCTACCTGCGCGTGGAGCTGAGTGACGTGCAGGTACCGGAGGGGGGGGGCGGGGGGCGGCTGGGGCAGGAGCGGGCAGCCCCGCCCCCCTACGGGGAGGGGGGGTGACCCACCCGCGGACCCCGGCTGCGAGACACCCACGCAGCCCCGCTCCCCACCGCCGGGTTTGCCAAGCGGGAGGGGTGCGGGAACCTTAACGGCGGCGGCGGCGGGGTCTTGCCCCGGAGCGAGGGTGGGCTGTGCGCGGGGGTTTGGGGGAGCGCTGTGCTCGCTTGGGGCCAGCGAGGCCCCCCCCCGTCCCGTCCCCGCCGCTCCGTCCCCGTTGCTCGGTGTGGGTGCGTGAGCCGCCGCCTAACGCCTCTTCTCCTTCTGCAGCACCCGGACGTCGCCATCACCGACAACGTGCTGCATTTCAAAGGTAGGGGCTCCGTCCTTGCTGGGGGGGCTGCGGGGGGCGGGGGGGGGTCTCCTGCGAAGCCACCTCTGCTCCAGGCAGCTCTCGGCTGAGCCTGGCCCACCCGGGCGTGCGGGTGTCCCGGGAGGAGAGCCCGGGGTGCCGGCAGCCGCTGCTCCCCATCGCCGCCCTTGGTGAGGGCGACCGAGCTGGGTGCTGGGTGCCGGGTGCCGGGCCACGTACGGATACGTCGTGACACACACCCGCCTACAAACCGTTGTATTCTAGTAACGGTAGCAGGTTGTATCTTATCTAATCAGAAGAAAAACCCCCAACCCTCTCCCTATATTTAAATATCAGTGAGATTTCCATATGCCTTTGCTGTTGTGAACAACTCGGCAACTGAACCCCGGAGATAACTCGCAGCAATTTTTCCTTTCACAAAGACCTTGTTTGCAACTGTTATCAAACCTCTGCATCAGGAACTAGCGCTTGATTTGAAAGGTAAAGCAGATCTCTTCCTAAAAGATGGTTTTGTTTCAGCCAGGCAGCTGCACGTTGCAGCACCGTGGAGCTCGTGCTGGCTGGCTCGTCCGGGTAGGGCTCAGGATATGCTGTAGCTGTTTTTATTTGGGTTTTCCCATTTATTTGGTGGCTTTCTTTAAGATGCATTGTCTGGGAAATGCTGCCTCCCTGGTGAGCCACAGCCAGGGCCATTTGATAGGGTGTTGTTGCGCATCGCGTTTTCACTTCAGGATCAGTTTACGGCTTGGAAGGGTGGAAATTAAACTCAGCGTGCAGGTTTTTGGAGCTCTTCCGGGGACAAGACCCACTTATATGGGAAATGAGAGATGAACTTGCCCTCCTGCTGTTGGGAGGGGACTCCCCCCATCACGTTCCTACGGACCCACCAGAGACCAGTCTCCCTGGGCGCTCGCTCATCAGTGCGGAGGCTGGATCCCCCAAAGGCGGGGGATTTTCCATGGGATTCGAGTTAGGCGTGAGCAGCCTTTCGAGCCCCTCTTTTGGGAATCTCACATGCTGCCTTCCTGCGAGCAAGGACCCTTTTGCAGCACTGTGCAGAGTTGCCATAGCTTTAGCTGCCGACTCCAGCGACCGCACCTCCGAGCAACGTTTTGGGCTGTTTGTGTCTTCCCTGTTATTGTGTGGTTTCCTCTTGCCTCCCAGCAAGGCAGGGGGAAGCACTGTAAATAACTGCTGAATATTTCTATGTATAAAGCGTCCTTTGCAGGTGGGGTGCGTGAAACTAGCTAGGACCTTCGTGCTGACCATTAATTTTTGTCTTTTAGCTCAGGGTCATGGTGCCAAAGGGGACAACATCTACGAATTTCAGATCGAGTTCCTAGAACCGGTTGAGCCTAAAGTAGGTATTGTGACTTTTCCAACTCTTGCAAAGAGAAAGTAATTTTTGAAAAACTTGAAAGGAAAATGGCTGCGCGTAAAGTTCACAATATGCTGTTTAGATTTCCCTGGTGACTCTGTAACTGCTGCAGACTAAAAGCCGTCTGTGGCGGTCCTCTGTCCCAGTGTTCAGCCACCATCCTGCTTTAACGCAAATCACCTCACCGGAGCTAGTGCTCGCGTGGGTCAGCTTTAATAGAAACAGGGCCTTACACATATCGGTTGTTTAATAGTAGTTGTCATTTTTTTTAAAGGATTTAAAGCAGCAAAATAATGGGAGAATTTGGCAACGTGTTGTCTGATGCAACCTTGATTGGAGAGCAGGGAAACACCATGCTGCAAAGTGTCAGCGTGATGTTTCCTGGCTTCTTTTGCAGCCCAACAAAAGAAAGCTGTGAGAACTCCTGCTTCTGGCTTGTGCAGATCTCTTAGGTTGCCACTACAGATACGTTGTAGCTCCCAGTGCAAAAATCTTTTCTTAATTCCTGTTGTAGTCTGATAGGAGAGAGCTTGGCTGGAAGAGCGGCCCCTCCGCGTTGCTCGCAGGTGGCTGTAAAGTCTGTCTTTACCTCTGAAAGCTGTTGGGGGCACAGGAAAACTCTGGGCTCTGCTCCCAGTGCAGGATTTGTGCTGCTTATTCCTGGCTGCCTGCTGGGGACAGCTGCAGTCAGACTGGGAACCACGGTTCACCTCTGCTGCTTCAGCAAGGGAGGAGACCACCAGAGGGTGAATTTCTAGGGTCCATCAGCAGTGTGGCTCCTACCAGGTATTGAGTGGCAGACGATGAACACCTCTTGGTTCCAGGATCTGGTCACCAGTTTGTCACCTGGCCTGTAAAGTGGCAGCTGCCTGGTTCACAGTGTGGGGAGGGGTGCCCGCCACTGCCCGTGCTTGTCCTCTGTGCTGGCAGACACGGGCTCTGCTGTGAGCCAGGCGTGGAAGGCAAGCCCTTGCCTCTGCAGAGCAGCCTCCTTCCAAAAGTCTAGTCACTCTGAATCACTGGAGGGACAAGAACAGACTCTGAAATCTGTGTAACTACAGATGGTCAGGACCAGGAAGTATCGCAGTCCAGGGTTTTCTCCTTTAGCTTTGCTGTGCACCGTAAGTGCCTCTTGCTGGTGCCAGGCTGGCCACCAGCCGGAGATGGAGCTTCTGACAGGCAAGGACCAGGCGTTAGTAACTGTAAATTACAGCCGCAGCCTTCAGATGTCCTAGGAGCACCCAGAAAGCCTTGACAGAGCAGTGCTGGTGTAACGTGCTCAGTTAAGAATGCAGCTCATGGCTCTTCTGCATCAGTTTCAGCTGGTTTGAGAGGCAGTCCATGCAGAGCACCCTGGCGCGGTGTGGAGGGATGCGATGGTGGCAGTAAGGGTGGGCACCCAAGGTGACAATGCTGTGCGCTGTGAGGATGGAGATGTTCTAGGCTGCCATTATGCAGAGTGTGGCCATGGTGGAGAGGCCTCATGGAGTGGCAGTGACCACGCTGCCAGGTCCGTCAGCTCATGATTATCTCCAGATATTTCCTAAGGCTGTTAGCTCTTTGTCTCACTGTAGCAGATGTCACATCGGGTCCCCTGTTTTGGACAGGGACCTGTGGCTGATGGTAGTGTTGTTTTTACCACTGGCTAGAGGAAGTGGGTGGCTCATGGAACCAAATGCGGAAGGTCTAAAGCCAAGATTATGGGTTCTGCCTAGGAAGGCTAGCGCGAGGGTCTGTGCTCGCTCTTTGTGGTGGGATGCAATGGCGCTGTGCGGTACGGGCAGGCTTTCAAGCTGCTTAGCAAGTCCTACAGCCATCACAGTTGCCATCTTCAACTGGGCTGCCCTTTGCTTCCATGCCTTGGGTGGCAGAGAGATGCTTGTGCTGCAGCAGTCCATGTCATCGCTGCCTCCTTGATAAGGAGAGCTTGGGTATCAACTCAGTCTCAGAGCTTGTTTCTTAGGACTTTTGCTGATGTATGCTCCTGTGCCTGCCCTCAGCCTGTATGCAGGGTGACTCAAAGGCAGCTGAACATCACTGTGCAGAAAAAAGAGAGTAACTGGTGGGAGAGACTCACCAAACAAGAGAAGCGCCCGCTCTTCCTAGCTCCTGACTTCGACCGCTGGTTAGATGAATCGGATGCTGAAATGGAACTGAAGGAGAAGGTCAGTCCTGTGGGCATGTGTGGCTTGTGCTGTCAGCTACAAAGCAAGGATAGCTGTTCTGTGCTGGAACTTCTGTTCTTCATTTGCCTGGAGTTGTCTGGCATGCTGATTGTTACTGCTATTTCATACAGATCCCACATAGAATTGGTTCAACAGTTCAAATTGTAAGCAGGAATTCGGAAATAGGCACACTTCTGACTAGAAAGAGCAGCAGCATGAATCTGAACTGGTGGCTCTGCGCTAGCTCAGCACTGGCCAGGGTCTGCAGCCAAAGGCTTGCACCCCTTGCCTAATGCCTTTGCAGCCCTGTGTCCTGATCCATGAGGATCATATCAATGTGCCATACGGAGCCCAGAGACGCCAGTCCTGGGCAGTGCTTGTCTGGAAAGCAGGGATTTCTAAGGCTTTCCTGAGCTGCTGGGCTGGCCCCGATGGTGCATTCCCACCATCTGGTAAGCTCGAGCAGCTTACTGCAGCAGGGAGGTGGAAGACCATCTTGGAAAAGAATTGAACAGACCACATTTCTGCAAATCTGTTTTACAACAAATGCTGCCCTGTTCCCCTCCACAGCCACTGAGCTTAGCGCGGAGGAGAAAGGGCCGCTGCAATGCCAGGAGCGAGAAAGCAGCAGTGAAGGGCAGGCAGAGAGCCTGGGCTGGATGTTCTCAGTTCCCTTCAGGTCACTGGTGGGTTATGAAATGTTTTAAGGAACAGCTCTAAGAATCAGTAATAATTGAGAATTAACACAGAAAACAGCAGGCTTTTTCAGCAAAAGCATCTAATTACTAGAATAAAATACATAGTCAAGGCAGGATAACTAGTTAACACCCTCTAGCTTTTGCTGTACCATAATTTCTGGATGATAAATGTGTTGTTTTATGCAGCTGAAAATTTAAACCCTCCCTCTAGCAACTGGCTGCTTAGCTGAGTTTTAAACCCACTAGCTTTGCAGTAGTATAGTTAACAAATCACCTGCTAATTACAGTAACAGTCTTTAAAACCTTATCCTTCATCTTAAGGAAGAAGAAAAGATTAACAAAATGAAAATAGAATCCAGAGTCCCAAAAGACCGTAAGTAACCATACCTTTTTAAGTGTGTAAGGTGGGGTTTAGAAAGCTGCTGTCACTGTTATATGCAAAACCTCAAGTATTGTGGAGCAATTTTGACTGGCTTGGTGCATCTTGGAGGGGGACCTTTGTATTGTGAGCTATTTAGAAATTTAATACACATGGACTGCAGTTTCCAAGGAATTTAAAAAAATCTGACTAGCAAGAACTGAATTCTAGCAGATGATGGTAAAAGCAGGCAGAACCACAGTGCACGCAGCAACCCTTTTATTGCAATCAATAGCTTCCCTTTTTCTTGCAAGCTTTATTCTCATAGAAAGCCTGGTTTGCAGCTGTGTTCTTTGCAGAAGAGTTACCATTGTACTCTGCTCACCTGATGTGTTTATTATTGATTTTAGCTTTCAAACACCTGAAGAAGGGATACTTAATCATGTATAATCTTGTACAGTTTTTGGGATTCTCTTGGATTTTTGTGAACATGACAGTACGACTGTTCATCTTGGGAAAAGGCAAGTAAAAAGCACTACTTTATTACATGGGGGGGGTTGTTTCGGTTTTTTAGTGTTGTTTTTAATACTTTCCAAATAGCAAAATCTAAAGGAAGACATACTTAGGAAACAAAACTGTAAATGCATCACTGAAGCACACAACAAAACCCTCTCAAAAGCTATCACAGTGTCAACATAGGAAAATACTGTCCTCTTGTAAATCACAACTGCATATTCTGATGAATGATACTTGTACTCTGCCAAGATTACTTCTAAAGAAATCAGTTGGAGCAAAATGTCTCACTCACTGCAATGTTAGTATTTCTGAAAATGAGCCAGGCAGAATATTTTGTTTTTGCAGCAAGAACGATTCATTCTATTGAGGTACAGCGCTATTGCTTTTTTGTAAAGTAATTACTGAAATAGCTCTTGATCCTTCTGCTTATGAAAAAGACCACTTGAGCAGTGTTTCTGGCCTAACTGCTGTAACTTCAAGATAAGGCCTATAAAGAAGTTACATAATTATGCATAATGTTTTTTTCAAATACAACTAGAATCCTGTTACCAAAAGCTATGCTGCTGCGCCAGCTTCCGGGACATGGAAATTCATTTGTTCTCTAAAATGGTTTCTTGTGTCTTACAGATTCCTTCTATGACACATTTCACACTGTTGCTGACATGATGTATTTCTGTCACACCCTGGCATTAATGGAGATCATGAATTCACTGATAGGACTAGTCAGATCACCGCTGATACCTGCTGTAGTGCAGGTAATATTTTAAGATTCTTCTTCTTGCTCTTCCCATGTTTAAAGTAAATCTCTATTTTACACAAGTGTTGAGACTCTCCTAAAATAAGTGATAACAACCTCACTGGTGCTGGACTAGAGAATATATTATTCAAGAGGCAGGAATCCATGTGTACCAGTCTTAGCTGTGGGAGGCTGTCTTCTTCCATCACCTAGGTAAGATACTTGAGGACAACAAAAGCAAGAAGCAGGTGATGAAAAGTACATGATTTTGATTTGGTGCCAGTGCCCTTTTTATCCTGGTTGTGGTTGTTGTGCATAAAAATGGGGATAGATGATTTACGACTAGGTCCCTTGGATTGCACTTAAATACAGAGCAAAAACACGTGCTTATAAGAAGCAGGTCACAGCTCAGCTGCAGTTGGTTATGTGCTCAGCATATGTTTCAGACATGAAGAGTAGATACCCTGCGTGTTTTTGACAGCAAGGACTTGCTCTTTCTTTTGATGAAGAGTGTGACTGTTCCTTAATTTGTTTTTCTTAAACAGATACTTGGAAGAAACTTTATTTTGTTTGTTATCCTCGGAAGCTTAGAGGAAATGCAGAGCAAACCTGTGGTGTTCTTCGTATTTTATTTCTGGAGTATTGTTGAGCTGTTCAGGTTTGTGGGATTTTTCTTCTAGCAGGTGTGTACAGAACAATGTGATTGTTCCCAAGAACTCTTTAAAGAAGATTTTGATCTTTGTGCCACTCTTCCAAAAGGTACGAGTGCATTGGCCCCAGAGGGTAAAATCTCCTTTGGATGTGGACTATCACAGCCTGCCTAGGTTGCTCCATCTGCCAAAAACTGGGACAAGGCTGGAGACTGAAAATAATACTGCCCTGAACCTAGGGAAACCTGTTTTTTCCTTTTTTCCTTGAGGGTTCTGTTTTGAATTTCCACTGTTGAGCTGCACTATGCTCTGTTTCTCTTTCAAAAGAAGTATTTTGAAAGGTTTATTAGGCAAGCCAGGCAGTTACATTCATCTGTATGGTCAGATTAAGAGCATTAGTTCCGTAAACTGCCAAATAAGGGTGCGTCCATCATGATCCATAGAAATAATTTTTTGAATATTCTTGTGTAATTTGGGAATTATGTTGACTATACAGCGTATATATACAAGACTAATTCTAGTAGCAGCTTCCATTTTAAACAGCGTCTGTTTCTTCTCACACTGAATTGGTTTTAGGTATCCATATTACATGCTTTCATGCATCGGTATAGAATGGAAACCACTAACCTGGCTCCGTTACACTGTCTGGATCCCTCTCTACCCCTTAGGAGGCTTGGCAGAAGGTATGTCCAAAAAAGGCAGTTTAATAAACAACAAAGTCAAGGTTGGGCAAATAACTCAATTTTTGGTTTGGCTGCTGGACTAAAAAAAAATAGAACAATAGATAAATAGATGTTTGCTTTGAGCTGAACCAAATGTAAGCATTTTTGTCTTGCTGAATCCAATTTTTTTTTTTTCAATTTGATGTGAAAAGAAGTCTTCCTTGTGGGCACTGGAGATGAAAGTAAAAGCAACAAAAGGTTACATGAACAGATTGACCAGGAACACACTGCAGTCCATGTGAGCGGCACAGGATGACAACGCTCGCTTCCCTCTGCTTATCCAAAGCAGTGTATTTGCTTTTGTCTGCTAGACCTGACTTGGTCAGCCTACCTTGGGTTCATACCAGCTCACAGGTCCTGACATCTTGTGAATCATTGCACAGGACAGGCAGAGGCCAGCTCTTCTCTGAAAGCAGCATAGCCTGTTCCGAGACAGGCGTGGTGCTTGCCAGATAGGGCTCTGCTCCCCTTCTGCTTGGAGAGTGACTGCTTCGTGGAAGAAGCAGTCACCCACTCATCTTGCTGTAGCCCCTCTGGGGGCAGGGGGGGGGTGGGGGGTGGCTTTACAGTGACCTCTTCTGTCTTAACAGGTCTGGATTATTTTTAATTTTTATTTGTTTGAGAAGTGTATCACCGCTCAGCTTCTAGCTGTAAGAAATGTGTTGTAATGATACCTGTCAGAACCTCTTTCTGTGAGCCAGTAGGTGTGGGCATTGCCTAACCCCAAGCACAGGAACGACCATGCCTCTTTCATTGCTGTGGGTATTTTTGCATGGTAAATACTGCTGGCATGGGCCCTGCAGGCTACAGTTGTGTATGAGAACAGTGTCTCACCAGGCAAGTTCACTGTGTTTAGCCTTTTGTAGCTGAACTGCTATACTGCCTCAGCTAGCTGCTTTCCATCATACTGCATGTTTAAAAAAACAGCTTTAAAAGTGGTATAATTGATGAGAGCTAGCAAATAAGAGGGGAATATCCTGAAAAAGTTGGTGTGGGCTGGGAAATTGTATATTTCATCTGTGTTTGGTAATGATGGTGACCTTCTGCTTTCAGCCGTCTGTATCGTTCAATCCATTCCAATCTTCAGTGAAACAGGGAAATTTAGTCTGGGATTGCCAAATCCACTGAACGTCACAATCCAGTTTTCATTTTTCCTTCAAATATACCTTATAGCCTTGTTTTTAGGTAAGATATTTAATTGTATTTCTCACTATTGAAATAAAAAGGCCAGTTTCCTCTGAATAAGTATATTTTTGAAAGAAAATAAAATTCCTGCATCTTGGGGTATCATGGCAACACAGAACTGCTTGAGGTTAAGCATTATCCCTGTTGCTTGTTTATGTAAATTTCTCAGTGATGGAGGGGAACACACCTACAATTAGCACTGGTTAGCCCCTGCAAGGAGACCTTTGTAACAGGTTAGCAGCATTATCTACTGATCACTTGGGTTAAAAAAATAATTTTTACATGTATTTATAACTTCAGTATACTTAGTTTCCCCTTTTACATGGTATTTGAGCTTTGGAATGATTTAGTGGAAACCTAAACATAATTTCAAATTAAAGCAATGTTTAACTAAACTGCATTATAATCACTAATGCAACGCAAAGTCATGTTTTTCCAGGAAGCAATATAGAAGGCTCTTCAAATACTAGTATATTTAAAGAAGAATGGTGCTTGATACATATTTGGTTTCTGGTATTAGATTTTTAAACCTAAGTTAACTTTGTAGTATGCACACCGTATGTCTGGGTATCCAGTCAGTAGAATCTAACCTAGAATTTTAAACTGAACTTTCACTAGATTTTACCCTTTCACAGACATTGCTTAAAGAATACCTTTAATCGCGTTTCATTCTGAAATGCTTGTTTGATCCTTCCCCAGCTCGGCACAGCCAGTGTTGCAACTTTCTCAAAGTGACAAACTAACCTTCTGAGCAGCCTGGTACCAAACAGCCTGTGCAGCAACTCCTGCCTCACCCAGCAAGAAAAAACTTGCATTATCTTTCAATGCTATACACACCCTTAAACCATCACTTTTTTGTGTGGTGGGTGGTTTGTTTGGGTTTTGTTGTTTTTAAAAATGTGGTACAGCCATCTAGCATTAAAAAGATGCAATGAAGTTCTACCTTAAACACTTCATTCTTTTTCAGGGGTATTTGTAAACTCCCGTCATCTCTACAAGCAAAGGAAACAGCACCTCGGACCAAAGAAGAGAAAGATGAAGTAAAGGAGGACTGCAATGCTTTCTTACCTAATTTATCTCAATGACAAGATAAGCCTCTAATTCTTATGGTTTTACCCACTGTAATGTAAAGAATTTTGTAGAATTAAATGATCACGCTAGATTTCATGATTTCATAGTGAATTCAGGTAACACTCCCATATACTGTATTTTGTTCCCTTTCAATCATGTATGCATGGCATTTACCATTGAACAGTAACATTTAAACTTGTATTCTGTCAACTACCATATTAGAAAGAAATCCTATTATCTGCATATAATATGCTTACAAACAGTGGAGCAGCACTAAATAGAAATAGTGTTTATCTTTTAATTGGATATTTGCTCTTTCAATATTGCATGCAGATAGGGCTTCTGATGTCGGGATATACTACTAGTTGGCCCATGCTGTTCCTAGGGTGCATCTTGATGGCAGGAGGAGCACAGTCTGAGACCACAATGAACAGTGTTTGGGTGTTTATCAACTGTTGGGGTAAACTTGCTCAGCACATACCCCCGCCTTTTCCTCTGCAGCATACTGATGCTGCAGAATTAAAACTGCAAGTAGCTAATGCCAATTTAAATGCTACCAACTTAGTCTGTTTCTAGTTCAGCCTTAACAGAATAGGAGCGCTGTGTGGATCCTAGAATTTCTGTAGCAACACATCCTTATCCAGTCACAAGGGAAGGGAAGCTGCCACTCTGTGACGTGGTCACAAACACCTTCCTGATTGCTAATGCAAGCACTGAAACATAACAAAACAAGGAAACATAGGTACCAGCTTTCTCCTAGCATGTGAACAAATGCCAGCAGAACACCATCCCATCCATGCAAAGGGAAAACGTGGAACTGTCATGGGAGACCAGGGCTCCTCTGATCATTCCTGGCAGTGCTGTAGCTCCTGTATTTATAGCCTTCAGAAAGGAAGTAAAGATTGCTTTTCTACTTAAACTTCGGGGTGCAGCTGAGAATTTAGTGTATATGCTGCTTTGGCTGGTCCTTGGTGGGATGGAGTAGTGAGTCAAATCATGTATTATTTCGATAGCATGTATCAAAGCTCAATAAGGGGGATCTCACACAGGGTTCGAAAAGACCCCTTCCTCTGCACTTGCTTTAAACAACAGCAACAAAAGATAAGCTCCTCCCACGTTCCAGGTCATCTGCTCTCTCACCTGGAAACCTTTGTTTCAGTTGACTTAATTTCAACATGGCCTTCTTCACACCTAGCCTCCTGTAGTTAATTCCAGATCCCTCGGGCCTCCTTAATCCAGTTTAGAAAATGTACAAAAAGTTTGCTCTAAACCGCACTGTGGTTATGAACAGGTTGCTTCACAACAACTGCCACTGCCCCCAGGGCAATGCAAAGCAATGCCAGCAATCCCTAACAGGCACTGAAGTTGAGATTAGCTTAGTGCCACGTTACTATTTATCTTTTTCTACTGTAAAACAATATGAATCCTCCAGAAAATTATTTTCTATATTAAAGGTAACAAGCAGCTTACTGTTTGTGATATGGACCCAGTGAATGTTACTGTAAAGGAAAGGAAATAGTGCTATACAGAGATTTTAACAAAGAACTGGTACAAGCTCCACGCTGCATTTCACAAATTGTGTTCTGTCAACAGGAGGCATGATGCAAGTTCTCTTTAGGGATATTCAAGACTCCCACTCGAAGGAGACTGCAGCTTACTTTACTCAGGAGAGTTGAGCATTATTTACACACTATTTCACCTAGCACACACTGTACCTATGTTTGAAGTATGTCAAAGGATTGAATTAGCTGAGCAACGGAACAGCAAGGATCACTTTCATACTTTATCATTTCTCCACTGGGCATTTAAACTTCTGTTATGAAATCCATATGTATTCATACATTGTATTTCTCAGTGAAATTGTGGTACCTAGTGCAAGTTGTCATGGATCTTACACTACTGAATTTTAGTCCTTCAGAATGAATGTGTTTCTATTAATAAAGAAAGATTTACAACCAAATTTTGCTTTAGTTCAGTTGTTTGTTCTTTCCCTGAATGCAAGAAGTTGTTAAATAATAAATTAAACTCTTGTGATAAACAGCTGGGAGCCAAGCCTTCACCAGGTCAATGTTTTAGGCCACACAGCCTAGTTGCTATGAAAATGGAACAAATCCAACTGAAATTTTCATGAAGAATTACTCTTTATTAATATTACACAAATAAAAAACGTCTCACAAGATTTAAGTTACTTTCACAAGCATAAGCACTGCAATGCAAGTGATAACTCTCATTATGGTAGTACAGACTGGCTTTCAAGTCGGGCATAAAATTCGTAACAACACCCTGAAATTAGCTGTGTATCTGATCTTGCACAGTGATTCTCACGCATGTTTTCTTTGGACTAATGAAGTCAGTCTATAAAGTATAGTAGCTGCCATCTAGGATACTTTTACCAGTGAGTTCAGTTATGTAGTAACTGCATTTTGGGGAGGCCAAAGGCCATGAGCAGTCTGCTGCCCATAATGGCATTTTCTTTCTCTCCTCATATGTACTGAATAACTTCCACCCATCATCCAACACCGTAATTGATTTCGGGACACCTTCCACAGTTTCCAGGTCTGACTAAAGCCACCACAACCTAGCTACATTTATTTAGAGAGCACTGATGCAGGTAAGGGACCTCATTTTGATAGGAAGTTCTCCAAACTAATTAAAAACAGGCCCTAGAAAGTAAACAGGACAAGAAAATTTGATCCACTTGAGTCTTAATCTGTAGAAGTTCCCAAAATGGAGACTTCACATTCTTTCAGTGCTGCTACTGGAAAAGTCTGTCTGCAGTGGAGCAATGTTATGATCATAGGCAGCATATTCAGATGCTCCAGTACTTGCCACTTTAAGCTGCTGAGCAGCATGTGTGAGCTGAAACGCTGCATCAGGATGAGCCGTGTCAGGAAGCAGGGTGCACTCCCGCTCCAGCATGTCTGCAACGCCTTTCAAGAGGTCCAAAAAGCCAAAGGCCAGAGCTGCCTTTCGTAAACGATTAAGTTCCTGCAAAGAAGGAACACTTTTAAAGCCACTGTAAGCCTTTACATAAAAGGTGGTTTTCTTCTTTTTTTAAAGGCAAGCTTATTCACTTAGAGAAAGATAACCTGACTAATCAGTACAGCTGCTGGAAACTACCCAGCTGCTCATGAGATAAAAAATACTTCAGGGCTGAAGATAATAGTGGCACAACTAAGCAGTTGGTTTTCCCTTAATCCCTTCCTATAAGTCTCCACTTCTTCCTTTACCCTTGTGTGCATTCAGCTATTGTACCCGCCTGTTTCGTATGTGTCCCAGCTGGGGGTTGCCTCCAACTTAGGCTTCACTGACTACTGCCTTTAACCACAGTGTCCAGCAAGATGTATATATATTGATATTTCTTCACTATAAACTGACGAGTGCTTATGTGCATTTAGGCACGGTACTCATTCTTGAAGTCTCTGGGGGCTACAATAACAAACTGCTTCAGCACTAAGCTTACAAGAGGAACAACAACTACCTCCAGCTACAGTCTAGATTATGGATTATTACGATGTGGCCAAATGTGCCTGGAATTTTGTCTTTCTCTGCTTCAGTTGTAGAAAAAAATGTAGGAGACATTTTCAGACTCAGAATGACATCTGTGTTCCTATTCCTCTCTGATCCCTCAGTTTATTTCTGCCTGGACAACAGCATAAATTGTGCAAAGAAGTTCACCATGGAAGTAGCAGGGACTGTGAGGGGCACCTATAAACATGACACGCCTATGCCACCCTGCCAGAGAATGCGGTGGCAGGGAAACCAGACCCCTTGTCTCACCTTAACTAGTCTGTAAAATAGACCCAGGATGTCTCTTTCTTTACAGAACCATGTATGTTTTTGCAGAGCCCTACAAGCCTGCACAGAACATACCGCAGATGCAGACAGTATGTGTTCCTCTGTCAAATGCACCACTATCACTATGGATCAAACTTGGGCTGGCCTGAAATGTTACTCACTTTGTAGAAGGTTTGAGTTTTTTCAGGGAGTTTCCTTGCATTTCTCAAGATCTTCTGTACATCTGTCTGCAGAAAAGAAAAAAAAAATTAAAAATCTTGGCAACTGCTGGGGAAGCTGCAGAAAAAAATCCTCAACTACTTATTGATAAATTATCCTGACCATTGACAAGACTGCAGCACACAAAGGCTGAAACATAAGCGGTAATTATACTAAATCCAATAAACTAAGCCAGATGCTACGCTGGAGACACAGCTTTCATTAAACAAGCTATGCTTTCTGATTGCATTTTAATCATGACATTTTAAATAAGCAGTGTTTATAAAAACGAAAGAAAAGCAATAAAGCAATTACATTAAACGGACAAGACACACACAGACTCCACTTTGCTGGTAAGATGGCTACTGCTGATCAAAGTAAAGCATCAAGTGCAAAACCTGTATCATTACCTGGAGGCCACTTGGTTTAATCCACACAGTAACATTCTGTGCATAACTGCGCTTGTTCTTGGGTTGCAAGGGAAAAGGGCTCTTATTGTCATCTTCTCCGTAAGGATTTTCTTTTGCATCTAGGAGAAAAAAGAAAATAAACAGTCTTAACTAAGATTTGGCAAGGTCATTCACACAACTGAATGTGCAAGAGTTATTCAAATGAACGTGACCAGTACCTGAAATGGGTCCAAGCTGTGCCATCTTCCCTAGCCATGGAAGGGGCTCAGGGCCAGGTTCAAAGAGTGACATCATGAGGTTTGATTTCTTCTTGCTATCAGCTTGTGAATAGAGCATTCCGTACCACTCTGGCCTATTGAAAAGAGCAAATCCCAAAGGCTGAAAATCTTCCATCCCTCTTTGCCTAGAATTTGCCTCCCTCCCACTGTGTAGAGGCTCACTATTTGCAATTTATACTGGCAGAAACATATCCACAATTAAAAATGCACAGCTTTCTCTAGCAGTGCAGAGTTCTGTACAGAATACAGATATAAATAAGTATAATATATAAATAAAGCATAAATGAGCAAAGTAATAGATTTTTCAGGCAGACATCCAGCTCCATACCCCAACTGGACGACAGCCACCATGCCTTCCACTTTCAGGCTGCCATGTAATAAAACACAGAAGTTGGGGATTTTCCCAGCAATCTGATTAGCTGAATTCTCATCTTCAGTGTCATCTGTGATCCCAGGTCCCACCTCATCACCTTCTGGGGAAGAATAAAAGCAAACAAAGAGACAACATAAGAATAAATTCGAACATACTAGTTCCATTTCCATGACACCACTCTGTATTTTCTGCCATGCAAGAATTAATTAATAGTTTTGTAGAATGAACAGCTGCTAAATGAACTGTTTGGGTAAAGTGGCACTAAAATGTTATATAAATATTCCACTGCATCCTACTCACAAAACAGAGTTACCAAAAAACTGCAAATAAAACCTCAGCTTTGAAGAAACTAGAAATGAAATGGCACCAAGAATCTGGCAACAAATAGATGTCTGCTTCTGAACCAAAAGCATCCTGAATTTCAAGTCCTCCTCTCCTATGTAATTTATGGTCATTATGAGAAACTTAACCATGTTTTAGCAGCTGGAATACAGCTGTGACTTAACTGTTAATATCTTCCAAGGTAAAAGGCCTAGCAGGATAAGAGTGTTGATAGAGAGATGAAAGCATATCTGGATCTTTCACTCTTCTTTACCAAGAGAAATCTCATTGTCTCTTTGCTCCACTACATGACCATGACAAAAGGAAAGGGGAAGTCCTTCTTACCACAGGCTGATGCACTCAAGTAGCTGCCAGTCAGCAATAGACTTAACCATCCTCAAAGCCTACACCAGTCATTTGTATAGACACATATACATCTGGCCCCAATGAGCAGCAATTAATGCTCAAGTACAACTGAGCAATCTAGTTGCGATTAAGATCAGATTTTTCACAACAACAAATCATTCAAAGAACCAATTAGATGCAGGCATTAAATATTCATCTTGCACCACATATTTCATGGCCCATAACTATTTTTAGCTTTAAGTTTAGCGTGTTCTATTAATAGTGATGCTATAAGGACACTGTTCCCTCTATTAACTTTCTACAGAACACAGTATTCAAAAAAAGAAAGAGCTTGTGTTCAAGGTTTTAATTTTAATGTAACCACACAAACATGTCTTCAGAGACACCTGGCATTTTGATAAAGCATAAAACCTGTGCTTCTAGTCTAAACCACCACAGACATTACACAGGAAGCTTAAAGCAGTTTTTGCTAAAAGAAACAAAACTTGCTCACCTCTGTTAAGTGCAATGGGCAGTACCAAGTGTCTGGACAAGACAGGAGGGCTAGAAATGTCAGCTATATCTACAAACCCAACAATTTCTAGATCTGTGGGGAGACAACAGGTTTAAGTCAGATTTGGAAATAGCTGAAATGTATTCAGAGTCAATTTAACATTACCACTTCTTACACCACTAAGTTTTCTGAAGCAGTGACTAGAGGTAGCACAACAAAGCCCCAACCTTGACTGGGGTGTCTAGCTGTTAATAAGATAAAAACATTCATCCATAATACCATGACACTTTAAGATGAGAACATAACTTTCATCACACACATACTGCTGTCCATGAACTGTGCTGCTAGACAAATACAGAATTGTGCACATTGTTTTTTACACTGTACACAATCCATTGCCATTTTATAAATTCAAAAGAAGAGAAACCAAAGGACTAAACCAAATCTACCAGCTTCAAACCGGCATCACAGAACCTGCAGGAATTCCCATCAACTCTCTGACAGGGTTAGCCCTGGTGGGACATGTTCCCAGGACTGGGAAGACTGAGTTGTGGTTCTTGAGTTTTATATGCCCACTGTAATTTTAAATGCAGCTCCATCTCATACAGAGTTGTGGACATTCGCTGGTAAAAGACTGAGGCAGCCACATCCTCCATGCTCAGCCTTGTCTGATTTCCTTCTCACTTTTGGCTGCAGGAAATGTTATATCGGGTTCATGTCTCTCAACTGTGTGAAGGTTTTGGTGTGTGGCTTAGGACTAGCCTTTGACCAGCTCTACACTGACAGAGGTGTAGAGAGTACCTGCTTTGTGTATTCTTCTCTACACGAAGCATAGTGACACATGTTGTGCTCTAGCTATGGACACAGGTCCATATGTGTATGGCACAATTAGAAATTCAATGCATTTCCAACCTCTACTGAACTGGAACTGGGGAGCACAGTCTTCTCCTTGACAGCCCAAGTAAAGGACCTGGCCCAAAGGCAATTCAATTGGTTTTTCTCATAGCTGAACAACAAACACTTGATTAAAGCCATGGAGGAATTCAAGAGCTGAGCACACCATACGCTGCATTTTAATGCACACAGAACAAAATTTCCTTCATGCCAAATTCCCATCTTTGGAATGATAGGAGGAACTCTAAGACTGAATGCAACACAAGCTCCCTCATCAAGACACAGTGCATGCTCTTCTTCTTTGTTTTTGCTATTTTGGTACAGAGGCACTCATTCCTATTTAAACAGTGTGCAGCTACAAATAACAAGTGATCAATCACACCCCAAATGAGAAATGTTTTTCCTCCTGCAGATTTAAAAAAACCCCAAACAAATCAAGGCAATTTTGGTGGCAGTAATTTACAGGTTGCAGTTCACTTCCTTGCAAAATTTTACCACTATTGTGTCCTTATTCACATGCAAGCTGTGCACATTTTTTGAAAAAAGGAAGTCTACAGGACAGATCCAGGAAATGAAATTGCCAGTAGAGCTAGAAACTCACAAAAAAGAAATTATCTGAAAGGACACCTGGGCATACAATCTAACCAAGTCACTCTCTTTGCAATTCCCAAACAGCACAAAGCCAGCAGGAACTCCCATCAGCTCCCTTGCAGAGTTAGCTACATTGGGGTGTCACTGAGGGTGCCAACCTTGAGCTCAAGAGCCACAGCACTTTACTGCCTGACTGGAAAGAACAACAAAATGCATGTGGACAAGCGCACTGCTGAGGAGGTGAGAGCAATTTTGACTTTACAGTTCAAACTTAATTCTTGGAGGCAAAGCAATGAAGTTCAGCATATCCTCTCCAAGAAACATACCTAGCCATTTGCAAGTCACAGTCATGGACTATCTACAGACTACCTGCTGTTCGTGGGTGCAGTGTCCACTAATGGGAGGGCTGAGAAAGGTTTTCTTTTCACAGTTGTTTTTAAAAATAACTTAGTATTGGTAAGAAGTGCCAGGATGACAGACAAACTATAAAGACAGAGATTTCATAAATCTCAACCTTTACTTGTGCTGCCTCACCAAATCTTCTCGACTCTACTCCTAGTGGATTCCTTGAAGAAACCTCCAGAAAGATGCTAGTTTGTCTCACCTGAGAATACAGAGCCTTTCTGATGAAGGCAACTCTAATGCAAAATGCAGCCCCTTCTTCAACACACCTCTCCTATCCTCCATGAAGCTTATGAGGATATTCACGGAAAGCAGCCCGTGGCTGTCTTCCACAGTCTTTGCCCCCAGACATTGGCACCCTGAGCTTTGGACGTGCCTCTACCCTACTCCAGCCCTTTTACCAGGTACACATGGCTGAAAGAGGATGATGTTCTTGCCCCCTGGTGCCACATATACCAAAAAAATTACATAGTCAGTGATTGATCCTTGCAAAGAGAAAAGTGGATGAAACAGTAACTATAGAGGGTAAGAGGTGGTAGTGAAAAGATAAAAATCAAATGGATTTAAGTAAAAAAGCAACCAAAGATTCGTTACCTGTATTAATTGCTTTAGGGATGGGGTCTATTTCCTCATCTATAATGAAAGGTTCTGGTCTGGGAAATACTTGCACATCAGATGTTAAGTGGCCACACTTGAGAACAGCATGGAATGGTGTATAAGCCAGGTCTATTAGCTTTCTAGAACACGATCAGTTTATGGAGGGAAACATAATACATATCAAATGAAAATAGTTTGTCTAAAGCACACTAACTTAGCTCCCCAAACTTTTTATTTTTTACTACAGTTAATTCAATACATCTAGCATTGCTAAATTACGAAACAAAGCAGCATATTATCACACTGATGGCAAACTAACAATAATTGTGGAAATTAGTATCTGCCAATCAGAAAGAGATGCTATGATTTGGGTACATAATGTTTAAAATAAATATTGACCTTAACCAGTGAAGACCGGTCAAGATGAAAATACAGTCAACAAGATCATAAACTAAAAGAACACAAGTTTAATCAGAACACCTCATATTCTCAGATTTCTTATTATATTTGTTTTCCTTTACAGATACTAACTGGAAACCTTCACAAAGGCATATTATCTACAAGTCTACTAACCCAAACATTGACTGTACATTCTTCAGGCAGAGGGGTCCATCAATGGTGAAAATTTGCCCTTCCCCATTGTTTAAATCTATTAGCCGCTCAAGGCAGTCTAGGGAATCTGTGCTTTGAAGCTGTAAAAAAATAGAAGAGAAATGCTTTTGTTAAGTTTTCTTTTTATTCTCTTTTTATTAACCAGTACATTTTCAGAAAATATACAGAACACAGCAAAAAGCATCTGATTGGATGCTATCATGATTTTTTGTTATCTCACTCCTTTCTGAATAAACCAACATTCTTGGTCTCCCAGGCAATGTACTCCTTTTGTTGCATTTATATTAGATCAGATGCAGCATTTGGCCTAGTAACAAATAATCATAGAATATCTCCAGTTGGAAGGGACCCATAAGGATCGAGTTCAACTCCCAATCATGTTAGGTTCTGCTTCGAAAGCAGATTCAAGCAACCAGAAATCCCAGAATCTCTGTCTTCAAGTGCACAGGAATGCCTTAACTAGTATAATATTTTATTGGTAATGCTAAGTTTCCAGCTCCTTCAGTATAATATAATTTTTAGGAGGGAAGGCAGATATAATTCTTTTTGATAAGTTCTTAGAGAATGCTTGTGAAATTACCTAAACTTATCAGTAATAGAAGATGTATTTTAAACATTTTCCCAGTTATTCTGATGTGTAAACAATGCTTCAATCCATCAGCTTAATCAAGAGGATCATCCTTGATAGAGACCTTGAAGCTGAAATATCTATTGCATGCCTAAGTAGAAAATCCTTCTGTGACAGACAGAAGAATGTAGGTGTCAAGTCAAAAGCAATGCTATTAAGAAAACTTAATCAAAGGAACTTTAGTCTATATAGGCTTCTTTTTAAACATTTTTTATTCAACAGAATTCTAACTAATGTGAAGATTTTTAAAGCTGGTATTGAGATTTTCAAAGGTACCCAAAGAGAAAGAAAGCAGTCACCTTTCCTTCAAAACTAAGGGAAGTTGGTTTAAACACTGGCTTGGAGACTTTACAATTTTGCTCACTCACATTTCTACATAAAGCTATTGTTGTTTTAAGTGTCAAGCATCTTTGCAATAGAAATAATTTATTCAAGAATTTAACTGTAGATTAAGAAAAGCCCCCAAAAGCATTCAATGTAATTAATGCAGTAAAGGTAATAAAATAAACAGAGAAATAAAAATTGCATAATATTCTCCAGGGAGAAACTGACATGATTTATAAATATTATTATAATAATGCAATAGTAGTAGATAATAATAGTGCAATAATAAACTTTAAAAAAGATACTACAGTTACATTTCATCAAATAACTAACACTAAGTACCAGAATGTCAACTAAACTTTAAAACTAAGCACAAGAACATCAAAGTATGTTCTGTGCTGACCTGATCATTAGTTCAGAGAAGACCATTAATTACCCAACGCAACAAAGAAGAAGGTATGTGTTAAAGACATCACCTCTTCCAGATTTGCCATGCACATGACATACAACTTGGATGGGAACGGGAAAGGCAGCGGAAACCGGTTGCTTTCACTTCGCTGGTTGTGAGTAGCTAGTGAGTGCCGTAGGGAGCCTCTGCCGATCCCCAAGCAGCCATCAGTGACAAGAACAACCTTGAACGAAAGAGGATAGATTAGCATTTCCAAGCCAAAACACGTTTCTATCTGCAGAGGGCAACTCTACACCAACACATTTCAGTAGTCTTCCTAGCGGCATGCACTTCTATACTGAAAATCCCTGCTCACACAGGGATTTCCTCCACTGAGCTGGGGAAAGAATTGCGAGTAAAATTTCCAGAAACAGGTACATAAATGAGGAATTGAAGATTTAGTCATTGCAATGTAAACTACGTGCATGGTAAATATACATCTTGTTGTAATTAGGCAATTGCACTAAAATTTAAATTTCATAGCCAGAAACACACCATGCTGTGCATAAGCATGGCTACTTTTAAGTGTACACTAGAAGCACACTGACTATACAGCCAAAAAAGCAGCCTGCTGCTGATGGACTCAAGAACTTCAGGTTTATTTTCAGACGGAAGATAAAGCCCATTTCTTCTGCAGAATCTGGAGGGCAACCCAACTTCCACTACAAGTCACAGAATCCATACAAAAGGTAGTATTAATTACCCTAATTCTTTGCAAATAAATACAGCTGCAATATGCTCATATTTTGCAGCAGAACTATTAAAGAAAAAATATGCATTTTTCCATTCAGTTGCATGTCCAAAGTCACTCCTTGTGGAAACTTGCACTAATAGGTTACGCTGAATAATGGAACTATTTATAGTCAGCTGAGACCCAGTTATTTCCAGAGTAGTAAAATAGCTGGTCTTTCAACACTGCACAGCAACAGCAGGCATTATTTTGGCTGAGGGGTAAGGAAAACCAAATCCAATTGAAACTCAATGTATATCTGCTACATCCAGATTTGTATTCTCTCTTCATCCTCAATCTCTCTTTTGCAGTGTCTTCAGTTACCATCTGAACTGTTGCTCACCAGTAACGTTTTTCACTATTGCAAGATTCTGCACAGTACATTGCTCACTGCCTTTCATCGCTCCATCACCTGAAGTTCCAGTAAAATGAGCCATGACACAAATGAGAGACCAAATTGTTGAGGTCTAATCTATGCTTGGTTTTCACATCTTCCTAGTTCTTTGCTTTGAATGCCTGCTTTTCCAAGGTGCCTTTTATCCTTGTTAGATTATGAAGCATTGCCTAACCAATAAACCTCTATCCTTTTTTTCCTTAAGGAATATTGCTTGAGACATCTTCCTAGCTCACTGAGCTGCAAAATTACTGAACTTAAATACTAACCCAAAGACCAACAGGCTCTTAAGTGTGTCAGAAAACCAAGGGCTAAAAGCAGACTTTGCCTTAAGAGGCAGCAAATTGAGAAGGCTGAGAGCTGCAAGGGCTGAATGGAGTGTGTGAGCAGATGCATGCCGAATGACTCATTAGGGAAAGAAGACAGATCAAAACACACTCAGCAGTAGTCCCATGCTGTTGCTTGAGACCTGGAGCTGTTACAAGCCCTAGAAACCATCAGGTACTGGAGGAGAAAGGTTACTATATGTGTGACTATACCCTTTCCAAACCAACTGAGGCTCCCGGGGCAGTAGACTGCACCCAGATCAAATGTCAAGCCTGCAAAATAGTACTCTTGGGCCAGATTTTATAATCCACTCCACTACAATAACACACTGGACAGAAGGCAGTCTAGTTTTTTTTGCTGCTGAATATTTTAATAAAGACCACCTTCTGTTCATATTCCGGATATATCCAAAATACTAATTCTTTGTCTTCTTGTAACACCAGCGTGCCTGAGAGTATTCAAAGTTTTCATATTACATTTACATTTCCATCTGCAATTTACAGGGAGTACTAAGCATATGCTAGAGCCTAAGTATAGTGAAATCAGTCATACCTGGCAAGGAATTGCTGCACCCCATTCCTGCTGGACAATATTGCAAACCCCCAGAAGCGCTGACTCTAAACAGGTTTTGTCATAATCGTCCATATTACTTAGGGCTTCCTATAAAGACAAACACCACTGTCATTGCTGGGTGAAATACCCCTAACAGGAAACATAAAAAAGTTATTCACGGTTCTGTGGTAAGTCAGTATATTTGCTTTGCATTATAACACAACTGCATTGTTACACAATGCAAAGTGCTATGTTCTTACATATGACCTGCAAAGTTAAAAAAAAAAAAATAGAAAGAAAGGTGCAAGAAATAATGAACGATATCATGAGACAACGACAGCTGACTTTGAAGGAACTGTAATGTTATAAACACAGCTCTTTAAGAGAAAAAAAATCCTTTGCATGTCTCAAAGAAACAGTAAAGTAAAAATCTGAAGCAATGTCTAACATGAAACATTCAGCTTAGAAAATTCTCCCAGGGGTCAGAGCAACTTTAACTTCTTAGAGATTAAGAAAGTAGACCACAAGGAGCTTGTCTCACAAAAATTCTTTGGCAGAGAGAGTAAAAGAATCCAAAACCTCATATCCACATCCTGTTTCTATAACCATAAACCAACTTTTCTCCTTAAAATGAAAACTTCACACTTAGCACAGCATCCTAAGAAGGGTGCAGCTGTAAAACTAACATACCAGAGGAGCTTGGCTGGATTCTTGGCTTTCAGAAATTCCTCAGATGAACTCTTAGGGAGGCAAAAATAAATCAAAGAGAATGCACTAGCATTCATCTGCTAAAAAGCAAACATAACAGAGAATATCTTTTAAAATCTGTATGTCCCACAAAGGACAAACCTAAAACATGGTGCCCTGTGACAGCGACGTGACATTTTGTCCTGATATTACACATGATAACCAGATACATATGTACAAGTTTTAGGGGATTCAGAGACTTTCAGTGCCTTACTCCATTCATGTGAAATTTCCCTCTTGGACTTTCTCCTTTTCATTTTCTCCCAACTTCCCATCATACCTGTGAGGCCTGAAATCACTTATTCTCATTCTCACCCTGCTTCAACTGCTACACACTCTTAAAAGCACCTTCTCTCTACCAAATCACTTGGCTCAAAACCTTTCTAAATGGTCCTGTCTACTACATCATCTATCGAGAGCAAATCAATAACTACAGACAAAAACATGAACATCACAGAACCACTTTAAGAGCTTCATCAGGCAGCCCTTTCCTCCATCCCCACTTCTAACTTAATTAGCCACACTCCAGTAGTTACCTGCAAAGGTATGATTTGTGAAGTAGCAAAATGTTTCAAATGCATTGATTTCACCTATCCTTAAAATAAGGATAAAACACTCAATGCAAGATGTTGTGCACAGGATGATATGAAATCACACAATTTCACCATGATCTGGAAACACGCGTGGGGTTTTGTTTTTGTTTTTGTTTCATGTTGACAGCTTACTGCTTTTGTGTTTCATGCACCCTACCTGGAGCGTGTTGTAATCTCTCGTAAAGGGCACCATCAGCTCCCAGAGCGACGAAAACACCACTAAGGCCGTGAACTCCAACTTGTAATTGGTCGCCATGTGCTCAAACAGCATAGTCAGGCCATGGACAGCCAGGTGCTTCCGCTGGTACTCCTCAGAGCCCTCCACTGACACCGGCCGTGTCATGGAGAGCGACACATCCATCACCACCACTGTCGGCATGATGAACTGCTCCTCTCTGCTACCGTCACCACGGAGAACAGTGATCCCCTGCGTGGAGGGGGAAGAAAAAGGCCACACACATGGTATCAAAACTGCAGTTACGGAGCGACTCATCTCGCCCTCTCACACGGACACCACTGTGCGGTGGGGGAAGTGACAATTACCCTTTTGCGCCCCCCCCCCCCCCCCCAAACGCGAGATTTAGCACAGATTAAGTCAACAGATCTGCTCCTGAACCACACACGGCATATCCAACCGGCTGTAAAGGCCTGGAAACGGCGAGCGCGGCCAGGGCTGAGCCTCGATGGGGGAAAGGGAGCAGCAGTGGCACTCCGAGGCCCGAGGAGAGGCCCGGGGACTCCCAGTAGGGAGCCAGCCCTCCCTCCCAAGCCTTCCCCCTCAGCGGGGCCTCTCCCCGGAGCCCTCCCCCGGGGACAGCTCGGGGTGTTTCGGAGGGGAGCGAGGCGAGAGGGGGAAGGGAAATGGTGGCGCTCACCCCCAGCCGACCGTGCCGCCATGGGTCCGTCGCAGAAACCGTCCCCCCCGGAACGCCGCGGCCGAGGCGGGAAGGGGCCGGGCCGCGCGCGCACGGCCCCGACCAGACTTTGCCAGAGAAGGCCTCCCCGTGGGGGGGGGGACGCAGGGGGAAAACCGGGTTTTTCGTCAGTAACAGCAGGAGAAGTGGGTGATACTGCATACATTAGGGAAAGCAGTTCAGTTAGATGGCAGTACTGTGGAAAAGTACTGCCACAATAAAAAAAAAAAAAGACTGCTATACACAGAGAAGAGTTTATGAAAAAGCATCCCAATCGGCTAGCGGGCCTCCTTCTCCCTGGTCTGCACATGGGGCAGTAGGGATGGGGGAGTTCAGTAAACTCCATTGCAAAGCTTGGATATACCCCTGCAAAACTGTCCATTCAGACAGCAGTTTGCTTTAAAATCATCAAATCATAGTTTTCGTAGAATCATAGAACGGTTTGGGTTGGAACGGATCTTAAAGATCATCTGGTTCCAACCCCCCTGCCATGGGCAGGGACACCTTCCACTAGACCAGGTTGCTCAAAGCCCCATCCAACCTGGTCTTGAATGCTTCCATCGATAAATCTGCTTACTGGATTTTTATGACCATTAAATCTCTGACCAGGAACATTGTTATTTCTTCCTTTGTGGAGCTGCACCATATCGGTGCCACTTGGTACAAGAGTTACTGACACCATCCTTGGGTTGGTCTGCCAGCGAGGGAGTGTCTGCCCACAGGGCCCTGCAGGTTCCTCTGCCTCCATCGTCGTGGTGCAGGAGCTGAGGGATTTTTCCAGAAGACAGCAAGTTTTCAACCTCCCTCTGGCACTGCAAAGGAGACTCATATTGTGGGAAAGGCCAGCAGAGCTGCTTCTCTGGCCTGTCACCCATATGAGATGCTTCACAATGAAGCTACATGCAAGTTGTCTTGTTTAAGTGACCACTGCTCCATGCAGAGGAGCAGTGTGATTTACCCTGGCTGCTTTCTTCCATAGCTGCCATGAGAATGATACGTGACTCACAGTTGGTGTTTTCATCTGGTAGTTTGTAATGGAGATAATTGCCTGCCCTCATACTGAGAATAACCTGTAGTAGCAGACAAAGATATTGGCTTCGGTGATAGACCCAAATCTATAGAATACTATTTAATCTTCTTAGGGATTGCAGGTATTAAACTGGATTGGCTATTCTGCCAGTAATATGTCCTTCACACCTGACCCTCTCTTGTATTAGAACTCCGCCAGCAGAGGGAAAATGGGATCATTTTCATCTGCCTCTCTCTGCAACAGCATCTTCCATCTGGCTGTTAAGTATCAAAGAAACTTCCAGCACTACATTCAACCCTTGGTACTCCTCTTCATCTCGGACAGCATCTTTGGAAGGTAAGCCGTGGAGGTTTGTTTGATTGCTTCAGATCTCTCATAACAGAGACAGTCCAACCAGTGAGGAGTTAATCAGGAGTTGACCTGTAAGACAACTGCTAAACTAACAAGACTAGAGCAACTGTTCTTTGCTGAGGCTGATGGTCAGGTATTGTGAAAGCCTGGAGAGCTCTTACAATGGATGCTAGCTTTGGATATGCTTCTGCTTGCAAAAGGTCTTTTAAGCAGCTTATTTTGGAGGGGAGAAGTAAAAACAGTGTTTAAATGGAGTGTGTGCATATATCGTCTGTTCTCTCTGTGTCATTCTTTTTACTCTTTTATCTTTGTTAGGAAGGGTTATTTTCTAATAACGTGCAATTTGTTATACATATTACGCAGTTCTGCCATATGCATGTTTATGGTTTTTTTACATATGAAAAGCAAAGCTTATATCATCTATTTATCTAGGTACTCCCATGACCCTCTATAACTGTTGCCTTAGTGATCCTCCCAACTATTTAAAAGAAGATAATAATGCCTGTCTTGCAAGAAATTTAGGCTGATTACTTCACTGGGTGTTATGCAAGAGGGTAAGTGTGTGCTAACTTGCATGAAGAGCTTATCTGAGAATGGCTTACAAAACCATGATTCACATCCAGCTCAAGAATAACATAATATTCGCACTTGGGGCGGGGAGCGGGGGGGGGGGGGGGGAGGGGAAATCCATGAAAAGAGATATTCTAAGGTAAAACATTCAAGCAGTGCTGAAGGCTAAATCCTGTCCAGCCCCAAATCACTGTCTCCATACTGTCATAGCTGCAGGCTCTGTCACTCTGGCATTTACAATTTCTCTCCCTTTCTAAATGCTGTTCAAATAATCATGCAAGATATGCTAATTATCCCCTAATAAAAGGTATGATTACAATTCCACTTTGCCAGTTCTGATTTCTGCAGAAAGGCTTGAAAAGATGTAGTCATAGAAACGAATGGATGCTCAGCACCCTCAGTTTTACTAAGACCAAGTCTTCCTCATGCTCTCCTCAAACTGAAAGAAAAAAGCTCACCATTGCTTGGTTTGTATTCTGTGAGAATGCAAGGCTGGAGAGCCACAAAGCAGCATAGCTGGGAACTATCAAGCAGTTTTCATTCTCCTGTTGAGGTTACTTAGGTGAATAACTGGTCTGTTAGGAGAGAGGTTTTAACAGCATGATCTTGTCTTCAGGGTGTCATCTTTTCTAGCAATTTAAAGTCGGTTCCTTGACAGAAGCCATATCCTCTCCTCCTGCAGAACACTGACCCAATTGTTAATATTACAGAATAACAACTGGACTCAAGTGAAAACACAAGCCTTAATAGCTCCTGGATATGGCCATTAGGTGGAATCAGAATTCAGCTCAGATTGGACTATCATGGCCAACTCCTCTCTATTAAGCCAAACCTTGTATTATTAATTAGCATAGCCTACTGTCATAAAAAAAAAAAACCTGAAACCTGAATCTAGATCTGCCTTTACTCATTTAAGTCCATTTCTTTTTATTGAAAAATAGAAAAAGCAGTCAGTGAAGTAATGTTACCCAAATGGTGGAAAGTTGCAGTACTTTATTTTTTACACTAGATTTTCTTTTGCAGGCTTCTACACTTTGTGTCATACAGTTTCACTCCTGATGCTTAAGATCAGCTAGAAGCTCCAATGGTGAACATAAGTGCAAATTGCTGATCAAGAGAAGTCTTCAGTGGCTTTTGGACACGGCTCTGATTTTGGAACCTTTAGGAAATGCATTTACCACGGAGAAGGCGGCTACAACGGAACCGAATCTTTTTCTTGCTTGCCATAGTGTTGGTCCTCTCTCTTTATCAGCTCCAGTTCAGCCCCTCTGCCCTTCCAGCACCACACGCAGCACCCCAACCCGTGGACCCTATCAAAGTGACCTCCAGGGACCTCTCCAGCAATAAGACTGCCATAACAGGCAATGTCACAGCAGCACCCAAAATAAGACACTGTGTATATGTGGATCCTGAGCCAACTGTGCCCATCACTACATCGGTGAATACAACACCACAGCAAGAAAACGTCAGTGAAAGCTACCCAGATGAAAAGCCACCATACGAGTCCAAAGGAGAATATCCCCAGGACCTATTCAGTGTGGAAGAACGCAGGCAAGGGTGGGTGGTACTTCACATCTTTGGCATGGTATATGTATTTGTGGCCTTGGCCATAGTGTGTGATGAGTATTTTGTCCCTGCTTTGGGAGTGATCACAGAGAAGTTGCAGATCTCTGAAGATGTGGCTGGAGCCACCTTCATGGCAGCAGGTGGATCAGCACCAGAACTCTTTACCTCCCTCATAGGTGTCTTCATCTCACACAGCAATGTGGGCATCGGTACCATTGTGGGCTCAGCAGTGTTTAATATCCTCTTTGTCATTGGCACCTGTGCCCTCTTCTCAAGGGAGATACTCCACCTGACATGGTGGCCCTTATTTAGAGACATCTCATTCTACATTGTAGACTTACTGATGCTCATCCTGTTTTTCCTAGACAGTGTCATTGATTGGTGGGAAAGCCTCCTTTTACTGACTGCCTATGCCACATATGTATTCACTATGAAACAGAACGTGTACCTAGAACAATGGGTGAAGCAGGAGCTGAACAAGAAGCTAAACGCTGTGCAGGCAGCATCAGCAGAGCATACACGGAAGGTTGGTGTCCTTATTGTTCAGAGGGCAAGTTGGAAATAATTCATTCTAGTGTAAACCACAGAGAAAAATGGCATCTCCTTCTCAAAGTGCATAGTCAAACAAAACCTCAGAATACAGGTTATAAAATATGGGAAATGCAATCTTGATAGTAGAGATTCTAAGAAATTAGAGAACACCAGGAAAAGGGAGTTCTACCCTTCCGATTAATAAGATACCAGCTGCAGTTGCTTACCTACTTTCAAAGACATGCGTGGGATTTTGCTTATTTGGTTGTTGTAAAGGAGTTTCAAAAAAGCCACAGGAACACATTCTTAGTCTGTGAATAAGATTGGACAACTTTGTGTTAAACAGGGGAAAAAAAGGCTTCTGCAAGAGGCACTGTCCAAGCCTCTTGCAGATGAGAGGTGTTGGAAGAAATTCTCTTTTCCCTTTCTGAAGCTAGGTGTGTTGCTGAGACACTGGTGGTATCACCTGTTACCCGATATGCAGCACAGAAAGGGATCTGGCAGCCATTGCCACCACTCCCAGTCAGCATGTGGCAACAAGATCGAAATGCCCAAATTCCATTTCCATGCACTGACCACAGCTCTGTGCACTCAGAGATGATTCTGTATGCTGCTGGTGCTCAGACAGGGAGTTTTGTGGCTGTAACTACACCCTCCAGATTAGAGACTAGGACCCTTCACTCATTGTCTTTTGAAGGAGGAGTTGACTTACACAAAGGCAGTATCTGAAGGTGTCCCCAGAGCCAATTACCATTTCAGACTAGGAGATCTGGCCAGGACATGGCCTCCAGAACACTTGGGACTTTGTCTTCCCAAATGTGCCTGCCTACTTGTTCCTCCTCTGTCCCTCCCCAACTCTCCTACTGCCTCTTTGTCCTCTTGACCTGTGCTACTGCCAACTGTCGAGCAGAAACTGCTAGATTTCAAATTGTCCTCTGGCTTTGGCATGCTTTATTAGTCAGATGTGTGTCACTGGCACTCAAGCATGCTTTGCCCCTTCTGATTTCGGCACTCCACATAATTTAAGGAAAGAAAGGAAGAGGGGTGAGGATAGTTGAGGTGGTGCAGAATCAAGAAATTGCTTTTCTTTCCTCCTCCCGGTCTGTCTTTCAGCCAGCACTCGTGCCTGGAAGTCCTGAAAGCTCATGTGTTACATGTCAGTGGGATCCATGTGCAAGATACTGCCGCTATACACATACAACACTGTGGACATCACCAATCATCACAAATTGAATCCAACCCTTCAGACTGAAGGAAAAAAAAAAACAAACACACTTTAATTTTACAGAGAACTCTCACTAGCGTACAGTAGGATGACAGAGAGCTGCTGGACCTAACCGTTAGGAAAAATAAATTACCTATATGGGAAGTAATGCCCATCACTGGAAAAACCCACCCCTTTACACCTTCACTCTGCCTCTGCTGGAAAATAAGTAAGGATACAGGTGCTTGGAGATGAAGTCTGGGGCTGTCTATATCTGCAGGAATAAGATGGTAAAGGCCATTTGAGCCCACCTCTGGGTTCCTGCATCCTCACTGAGGAGCTGTAGGTAGAATCCTGTTTCTCATGGTTTTACGGAGAGCACATGGCTTCAGATCTTTCAGTAGCATCCATGCATAGTCATTTGTATTAGCTTTCTCACAGACAGTAGCCTGAAGAACTATCATCCTGAAAAACCAGGTGAAGTGGTAGTGGTGTTTAATTATTTTTGGTTTTGCTTGCATGCAGAAAAGCAGTGGGGCAGTTGCAGATGATGAAACAAAGAAGCCAACAGATGGGAGAAAGCTGCTGGTAGGTCTAAGCAACTTTACAGGGATCTGAAGTCATTGTATTTTGAACCCTTCCCCATGTCAGGTTGTGAATAAGGTGTCAACTTCTGTGTCAGGAAACCTTGATCAAAACCTACTTTATGCAAAGAACCAGCCATGCTTGGCACAATATCCACAGCTTACTTAAGAGGACACCTGGCTGACTTGTGTCCTCAAAGGAATTTTTATAAAAATTAAGAGACAGCTCAGGCTTCCCAAGTGGATTTGACGAGCAGAGTGCTATTCATTCTATGCTTTAAACAGGCATAGAGAAGTTCAGAGCATGACTTTTCTTACCTGGTTTCATGGTCAATTTTCCTCCTGGGCTCCCAAAGCAGAGGTTGGTAGCATCTCTCCTTGCCCATAGCAAACACCAAAGAGCTCATTCCTCTGCTTTTGTTTAAATTGCTGACCCTTTGTCTTCCCCATACAACCATTACACAGAGAGGCCTAGCTGATGTAGTGGCTGCATACACAGATAACATAACAGGTGTTAGCTTCCTCATATGGATGCTGCTTGTTCCTCTATGCACTTAACCCACCTGTTCTAACTAATGTTCAGTCAAAAGCTCATTAGGACTCAGGTGTTGACTATAAGAACAGAGCACCAGAGCTATCAAGTTTAAGCCAGGACACCTGACATGACTGTAGCATTACCTTGTAACAGCATATAAATCTACACAGTTATTATCAAGTTTATGACTAAAAGTGCTGCATGCTTTGATTATTATAATTTATAATAACATTGTATTGATGCTGAGTTCATGTGAGCCCATTGCATTTATCTAAGGACAGGTTGCCCTGCTATCTCAAGACCATGTATCTTGCTGTGAACAGACAGTACTGACAGCCACCCTGTGACCTTGAATGCAGAGGCTGTTTAAAATCCATACTAAGGCTGCTCCTTGGGTTGGGGAGATCAGTCTCCATATAAATGCATCCCCAGGGCAGAGGCGAACCAATGGTGGAGATGTTTTGAGGAGGAAACTGCTATTGACTGCTGCATTGTACCTTTCCATAGCCTGCATCAGCCTTACAGCGAGGCAGCAGCTCAGCCTCCCTACACAACTCTCAAATGCGCAGCACCATCTTCCAACTCATGATCCACACCCTGGACCCCCTGGCAGAAGGTGAGTGAATGCTCCACGTCTGAGGGACTTGGGTTTGCAGCCCTGAGCACAGAGCAGTTTAACTGGGAACACAGCCTTTGCATGTCAGGGTGTTGGGGATCAGCAGCTCATCCTTGAAATGCAGCTCTGAGTACCACAGATAATGTTAGGTGGGGGGAGCTCTGCAACAGTGGCTTGTACCCCTTCTGATTGCATGGCTAGCAAGGACAAACACCTCACGTTTTGGCCTGCCATATCTGCTTTGCCTGTGCCAAACTGGTTACTGCTGTGGTGGCAGCTGCCGCTTGAGGGAGGATGAAGGCACATGGAGCAGCTGCTGTTGCAGGTGTCCCTGCAAACAGTGGCGGTCACTGCAGTCCCCCATCTTCTGCTGTCTTTCTGATAGCAGGGGCAGCAAACATGAGTTGCAGGCTTACTCTGTCTCATAGCATGTCACACCTTCCTTCCTCTTCTTAGCTCAGACCTCACTCCAGCCTTGAAACAGCAGCATTCAATGCTGACTATGTTTTCGAGAAAGAGCTGCTCAATCTATCAATCAGCCCCATTTATAATGGGAAAATGAACACAGGAAGAGCTCATTACCTATACACCCCCCCCAGCTGTGCACACAGCCCCTCACAAGGCATAAACCTGAAGAAGAGGAAAAAGAAGTTAAAACCTTGAAGAATTATCATTTTGACAGTGGTTAAAATCCCAGCTGAGATCTAAAACACACAGCATGTTCCAGTTATGATGGTTAAGCCAATCTGTACTTGATTTAGACCAACACTGAACACCTCTAAAAGTCCACCTGCAACACTGTGGTATTACCACTGTCATGGTAAGCTGTACCCACAGTACTTTGCAGGCAATGGGCCAAATCCCCATGGTCAAGGGCTGATCAGCTCAGGACTAAGAAGAGACACATTCTTTTAAACTGCCCAGAGTGCAGAGACGCCACATCTCCAGACAGACCCAGGGTCTTTGTGCACAAACATTTAATGCGCTGCTTTGTATCAACTTTAATACAATCAGTATGTGGAGGTTCATTTTCCAAGAAATGGTGAAGCATGTTAAAAAAATACTTTTTTAGATATTCCTTCCTAGCTCAGCACATGCCCTGCCCCTCCACTGCCCTACTTGTTCTAAAGAGATTATCTGTCTTCCATTCAAAGAGAGATTGAAGCTAAGCAGATCAACACCTCTCCTGTCTATCACAGAGGTTACAAAAAGGACTCTCCAGATCAAAATCGCAGCTGCCCAAAGCTGATTGAGGGAACAAAGGAGGCTTGATAAAGACAGCAAGACAGAGAAGTGTCTGCTCTGATAGATTTTAGTGAAGGCACCCATCGTGTTACTAATGGTAGCCTAACAAGAGCCAGACGCATCAGGGTTTGCTCTACTGCCCTTGCCTCCCATCCCCTGAAAAGGTGGTATCAACAGCACCAAAAACTTACAAGAGGACATGCCATTTCATTTAGCATCAGAAAGTACCAGACCTGAGGGACTGCTGCCCCTCAGAGACCCTCCAGCGCCATCTCATCCTTCCTGCACCTCTAAACGTCTTTGTGCAGCATCTGCCCACCCCAGGCCAGCACACGCTTGGCTTTCAGGTCCAGGCTGGTGCTCGGGTGAAACCCTGGGACCTCTGCAGTAGTTGTGGGGGCCTGAGGTTGCCAGCCCAGGCTAAGTAGAGCGCTCCAGTGCTGCCCCAGCCAGTTCAGCCCAGAATACACTGCTGGGGGCTTTCAATGCAGTTTTAAGCCACTGGCCTTGCTAAAGAAGCTGTTGTTACCACGACTTGTGAATATTGAATAAACGGGACTGGAAGGGCAGTTTGGATCTTCTCTGAAAGACAACTTCCCCTCTGATCTCAGCTACGCAGAGTTTGAGTTACTGTCTCTGTATGCGGCAGCCACTAGATGGGAGTGTGACCATATGTACTTAAGCAAGTCTAATACAACAGGGACGATGTGAAGATGGGCTACAGTCTCTCCAAAAGGTTATTTCTTAGACCCTTTAGAATAATAATGCCATTGAGTTAAGGGCAAAACTTCTGCCCCAGGTACATGTCTGTTCCACTCAACACTGCTAGAACAGAGACAGCTCCTTAGAAAAGATAATGATAAAGAAACTACTGATATTATAACGGCACAGCACTCAAAATCAAGGAGCCAGTGTCCCAGGTCCTGTGTATGTTGTAGGAGACACTCCTTACCCTGATAAATTCATACCTAAAGAAAAGGGAGTCTGGAGAAAAGGAGTAATTTATGAATAGAATGAGAAACTTAAGTGCCTTGAGGATCTTGGCCGAAAAGATGAAGTGACTTCCCCAGGATGACTCTGAAAAAGGATTTGAACCCGACAAGGCATATCAGGACTGCAAGCTCAGCCTTTGTGTTAATAGTACTGCAGCACTTTAGTACCCTCAGGACAGCTGGGTGCCTAGTTCCCACTGATCACCAACAAAGTCCTTCTCTCTGCAGTGTGTGCAGCACTGTCTGTACCAGACACATTTCTGTAATTAGGTTGTAACATAAAAGATGATCCCAAAGCAATTTATCTTTCCTCAAGGGTCCTTGTTCCTTCTTGCCAATGCCTGTAGCGTCAGCACTTAGAGGCTGTGGTAGAGAACACTCTACAAAAGAAAAAGGTTGCCAAATATTGCTCAGCAGTTCCTAACTTAACCTACTGAAATTGGGATCTCTGCAGGGTTTCCTTCTTTCTGCTGCAGTTGCATTTCATTTGGGCAGCACAAAGGCAGTTTCAGGGCAGCAAGGGTCCAAAATGTGGAAAAACTGCCAGCACTGGACCTCCAAAACCAACTTCCAGAGGCAGAGGTCTTAGAAATACAGTAGAAGTCTGAAATACAAAATTTGTTTCACTGTTCCTAGTGCAACACCCCTTGTGTGAAACAAAATTTCTCATTTGAACGGTGGTTTAAGTTCAGAATGTTTGTGGTTTTCTTTTTGTATTGGGAAGGGATCATTACTTAAGTCTCTTTCTCTGTCTACAGGAGACTAGGTGTTTTACTTTAGAAGTTCTAACATTGACATTGCATCCTGAATTACATTTTTGATAGAAGCTTTTATTTTCAAAGTGCCTTTTTTTTTAATTTAAATGAGGAATTTCTAGCAACTGTGGTCTTTTCCCCACTTTCTCTGAAAGTGTGTAGAAGCAGAGCGTGAGATCTCTTCAACATCTTCCCGTTAGACACAAGAGGGAACTGTTGGGGAATTAAAGGGAGCAAGGATTTTGGAAAGACTGAGGAACCCTCTCATTTCTGAATCTCCAGTCTTACCCTCAGATTATTCTTTAAACTCTAGCCATACACGGAAGAAGACAGAAGCCTGCTTTTACTTTTGAATGAAGAAAAAGGCTCCAGCAGCAAGGTTGTAAGAGCTGTCTACCTTCAGTATGCCTCAGTTAACAAGTTAATGATTTTGGAAATTAGACCAGAATAGAGCAGCAGGCAGTGTTGCAGGCTAGAGTTGAGCTAGGAGACTGAAGGCAGCTATAGTTTCTCCTTGCTTCATTAGCATTCAATCATTTGTTTTAAGAGAATCATGATACAAAGGGGCAAAAGGAATCATGAGGGTTGTTTTTTTTTTTTACTTCCACTTTTAGACAGCAGAATCTCCAAATTCTCCAGGTTCATGCCAAATTTTAATGAAAAAAATCCTTCCTGCTGTTCATGTTCTAAGTTAGTCCTGTTAGATTAAATAGTAGAGCCAAAGAATTAATTAAAGATAAGCACCAAACTCAAGGCAGAAGCTCAGCTGCCACTTTAAAGCCAGCCTGAATGCTGTTAATCCCTAGGACAGGAATCTTCCAGAAGAGCATCTCAGGGCCCCTGGACACAGATAAGTCCTGTGCAAGGGGCTCTCAGACCGGGGGCAGAGTTACCAGCAGCGAGTGCCCCAGGGGACTGCAGTCCCGCAGTGAGAGGGCAGCCCGATGCAGCACCGCACACCCCACAGGGCGAGCATGCTGGCCTGCTCAGCTAATCCCCAGCACTAGCACGGACTAAGCTGACAGATATCCTTCCTCCCCATGCTGACCTGCAGATCTGGCCAGCTTACTGCCAGCTCTTCCTCCAATCTCGGTTCGTGCTGCATGAAATGTGTGTCAGAGGAATTAACACCTTTTTAAATGAGACTGATCTCATGAGAACTGGATAGTGGCCTGGACCTAATCTGTTTATCCTGACAGAGAGATGCTCACAGGCTCTGCTCGGGTCAGTGCTCACAGCTTGCAGCCTAGGTGAGGGCAGGAAGCCAGGAGCTTCAATTTATATAATCTCTTTCAGGCTGAGCCTGACTGCCCTGACCCTGCTGACAGAAGCTTTTGCAACAGCTTCTGGGAAAAGCTGAACAGAAAGATGCATTGCCCAGTGGTTAGAGGAGGCTGGGAGCAAGAGGTCACCTCTTCATTGCCCTGCGCTGATGGGTATGCTTGTGCTTAGCATCAGCAGAGGGGGAACAAAACAAAGTGCTTCGCATCCCCTCTGGTAGGCTTCAATATTGACAAGGAGCATGGAAGAGTCAGATTCTTTACTGCCAGCCATCTTTTCAAAGGAGAAGAACTCATCATTTCATATCTGTCCAGCCATTCCACTGTTCAGTGGAAATCCCAGTTGGTGAAAAATGTTTCTGTCAGATGGTAACAGGAATTTCACCAGAATAGGACTCATCCCCAGAGGCCTTAATGTCTGAGCCAGTCCCAGCTGTTGGACATATACCAGAGTCTACTGATTTTCACAAGGTTCAGCTCAGAACGGTAGATCTGCCTGCATGGCTCATGGCCTTGGATCTGCTATTTCTGACTCAGTATCATGGTGATGAATAAAGTGGCAGGGCCCTGCCCTTGAGGCAAATGACAACGGCACATTCTGGCTGCATAGTCAACAGTACAGTAGATTAAATCAATGTGATAAAACTTTCAGAGGAAATTAATTTACAGCCCTGTGCTCTAGCCAAGCACAGCATGGCCAATTTCTTGTGGCTACTGTCCATGTGCAAACCCTGTGACCCTTGGCTTAGTTGTTGGGTAAGCAGCTCAGCAGAGGATACAGATTAGAGCAAAATGAGGCTTTTATTTGAGCCCATGGGTTGCTCACTTTCAGTGAGAGTAGGAGTTAAGATATTTGAGCACAATACCTAACTATGGAGACACACACACAGAGTTTTACAGTTCACTGTAAGACAATAGTAAAGCAGCTTAGCTGAGCAGAGCATGGTTTACAGTGGAAGAAGTCCTCAGCAGTCCCAGAAATACAGTACTGGACACTGCACTGGTGAAGATGATCTCTTGGGTAGCCTGGGCCATGTTGAACTTGGATACCAGGAATTTAGATCAACTACAGCAGAGGAAACACTCATGTATACTTAGAGAAATCAATCATTTTCTGGATAACTAGAACATAAAATGTTTTTGTTTCTCCATACCATCAGGTCACCAGGCTGCAAGCAGCACAGTGAAGCCTCTTCAACAGCCACATGGCAGAAGGAAGGTGTCATTTTTAGCTTGCGCATAATCTAGCCTGAAAAAAAATCAACAGTCCTTTGGGAACAAAATAATATTGCATTGAAAATCCTCCTCTGTTCTTTCTGCAGTTGCTTCCTATGAAGTACAGATATCCCCTGTGTTACTGACCTGGAAAGGATTTCTCTTCCCTCTGGATTCTCTTCTGAATATGAAAGTATTGGTTACATGTCAAATTGTTGGCATAATTACCATAGTACTAAGCATTTAAATATAAGAGCTAAGCATTTAAATATAAGAGCTATGATCAGCTAGCAGTAGCCAAAACCTAGGGCCACAGCCAGCAGGACAATTCACAAGTCAGTGTTGACTGCAATACATGCAAGAGGAAAGGGGCGAGAGCATGTGTGTGTTGGGGGGAGGCAGGTAAAGGGAGCTTTGCATAGCTGACAGCTGCTGACAAAGGTATCCTTCTAATCCACAGCAAAATTTAAAGACAGGGTTGACATCCTGAGCAACATAGCCAAGGCCAAAGTAGAGACTCTAGCTGGACAAGGATCAAAACCAGAAGGTGAGTGCAAGAAGAGTTTGCCTTGTTTTGCACTGCAATCCCTCACCTTCCCAGCACTCAACACCCAAGGGCTGGCAAAGAAACACTATGGTCTAACACATTTTGTTATTACTGGTCATAGATGGCTTCTATAATAACGCAGCAGAAATCAATCGATGTACGCTAACAGTGGGCAATAAAAGCCATCCCCACAGGAGTGTAGGAGTGGTTAGTGAGATAGCATCCAAACAGAAAGTGCTACAAGGATGTAGTGTAAATTGCCACCAGAAGGGTGGAAGAGGGGAAATCAGGCCATTACAGACAACAGTTGGGTGCTGCTATGCCTCTGATCTTTGGTAGACCCTGCAAATGATGTGTTCATTAAAACAAAGTACCTTCATTTTAGCTTGGAAATTTGGCACGCTTGCAGAAGAGCACGAAAGATTCCTCCAGAGAGAAAAGCTGCACTGACTTTGTCTATAACAATTCTAAGGGTCTGTGCATCCTCCTTTTTAACAGGTTTTGGTTTTTCTATATCACTACTGACACACAGGCTTTCTGAGCTGATTCAGAAGCAGCAGCTAGCCTGTGCTACAACATGGGTCTGTGCTGTCAGTGAGGCTGGAGATTCTGGAAAACAAGCAGACTTTTGTATGGGAGGTCCCACCTCCACAAGCACCCTGCTGCAGTACAGCAGTCACCCGAGCACTTCACAACATTGAGCCTCACCTATGTGAATGAGACCAGACTTGAGGAAAATACTGTTTAAGAAACAAGTAAATTCTCGGTGCAAATACTGTTTAAGAAACAAGTAAATTCTCGGTGCAAGTTATCAACACCACATTGACTTCACTGAACTATGAATTTTCACCCCATGACATGTTCCACAAACTTTGTTGGTGCATAGAGCTGTGCGCATTCCAAAAGCATTATCGCTCTGTCTCCCACTTTGGGCTGAAGGTATCCCAGGTGAACTCTCTTACAGCCTGGTTTCAGAAATCCCAAAAGGCACTCACTGAAAACATGCATTTCTGAAAACCTCCCCTTAGACTCGCTCCCTAGTGCAGCTGTGAGGCACTGTACTGGATCAGCTTACCCAGTTCAGGATAAGATACCCTGTAATACCCCATCCTGGTACAATTCATGGGATAACACAGTCCTACTGCCTTGACAGGCTTGACTGTGTGGAGGGGATCCCCTAACCTAAATTGCAGCAGTCTGAAAAGGGCCCTTGCTGTGACTAAGCAGAGAATCAGGCACTGCCTCTCACTTCTGCTCTGTTATCCGTATTTCTATGCTATTCTGTACAGAGTCTTCTGTGTTCCTCTTGGCTACGCAGGTTAACACAGGAACAGCACAGAGGACATTGCAGTTATTTCCTTGTATGTGTCAGCACTTTCCTATTTGCATTTGAATACCTACCGAATGATTAGGGATTAAAGTCTGGCAGCACCTGACAGTCATTTCTCAGAAGCCTCAAAGAACATCAGTTCCCTGGAGAATGCCATGCTCTGCTAAGAAAAAAGGGGAAGCAAATCTTTACACCCTTTCTGGCTTTTAAGAATGGCTTTAGTAAGATCTTCAGAATCCACACTGAAACCATGAAACACTCATCAACTGTAGATCAGGTAATTAGCATTTCCGTGTTGTTATGCATGTGCCTCTTACAGCAGTTTCAGATAGAAGGTCATAGGAGCATCAAGGTATCATTCTATGCCAGGTGGGCCAGATTCTGCCCAGCTTTTACTAATCACAATCCACAGAAGACAGAGGGGACAAACAGAAAACCTAAGCAATCAGACTGCATTTAACATGAAATCCCACACATTTTTGTAGGAAGCTCAAACCTCGCTGCTGAGCAAGGGGAAGGCTACCCGATGCTAACATGACTGAAACCAGTATTCCTTCTTATCACTTTTAGCAGAAGAGGAAAAGAAGGCACCAAGCACTGTTCAGGTAACTCCTGCCAGCGATTCTGAACCCAGCAAAGACAAACAGAAGGCAGATGTACCACAAGATGGACAGGTATTTAAATAAGCATCATAGGCAATAAGCGCTCAGTCCAGACCAAACTTTGTATGTACTTTCCTTCTTCCCTCTCCAGAGCTTTTGGGATAGGACCCAACCCATTTCCCATAGCTGGCAACTATAAATAGACTCTGTGCGTAGTAACGAGATATATTAAGGTGTTAGCTGAAGCCTTTCGGCTTACAAACGCAAATCAGGTCCAAAATATGACACCAACTGGTACTGTAATTTGGCCGTTCTGACGAGGAAAGGTTTTCCAAGGACAGACAGTATATATTTCATTTGTGTCAAAACCCTGTCTAACAGTTGGTTCTAGTTAAGGGATACAAATTAGTTAACATAATACACGGGCACTGAGATACAGCATGCCTGGATGTTGTTCCACAATAGCAAGATGTGGGTTGTGGCTGCCCTCAGCCATGTTACAAATGTGACCTCAGCCAAGGCAAGGCCATGGTGAATAAACGCTGTGCAGCTCCTTGTTAGTGCAAAAACATACTGGGTTTTGTTTCTTTTTTCTGCTCTACAGCCCTCTTCAGACAGTGATACATCAGAAGACAGCAGCTCTGAGAGTGAGGAAGACAGTGATGATGACAGCACAGAAAATGATGAAAATGATGAGCCATTATCTCTTGAATGGCCAGAAACTAGGAAAAAACAAGCAATTTACCTTTTCCTCTTTCCCATTGTCTTTCCTCTCTGGAGCACTATGCCTGATGTTAGAAACCCAGTAAGAATCTGTCTTCCTTCTGCTACTGGATTCATTAACTGAACTATAGATTTCCTCTCGGCAAGAGCCCCCAGTTCTACTTTTCCATGTGTAGAGTCTTTGCATACTTGAAGTGCTGTTAATGCTGCAAGGACTGGGACAGGTGCCCCACCTGCAGCATAACATAGTCCCAGAGACTTAATTTAATAAACCACAAAAGACTAGCAACTACTGGTCACCTAATCAAGCTGACAAAAAATACATAGAATTAGAGAGACCGGGGTCCATGTTAAAGCAATTGATTGCAGTGAAGTGTTTCAGGTGAATAATTTTCACTGGGGATTGTTAACTTTCCTGAAACTTCTGCTTGTTTTTCTTTTCAAACTTGATTTTAACAGGACTCCAAAAAATTCTTTGTCTTCACATTTTTTGGATCCATCATGTGGATTGCTGTATTCTCTTACCTCATGGTGTGGTGGGCTCACCAGGTGAGGGGTTTATTCTCTCTCTGCAAACAAGACCATTTCAGAACAAGTAGATGGAGAGAGAGGGAACAGTGTCACTGTGGCATTTTATCTGATGAATTACAGCTGCAGTCATCCATCAAAACAGTAGAAACTTTGTTTTGTTAGAACCCAAAAGGGAATTTCAATTTCATTCTTTTCAATTTGACAAAGAGTCATTTTTTGAGAGCTTCCAAGGCAACTTGCACATCAGCGAAAGGAAAAGTGCCGTCAAGATTTATCTTAATGCTGCCTTTTCATTGATGAATGCTTCTGTGCAGAACATAATTATCCCTTACCTAATTAAAATTCTAGGAAAATACAGGTTCTGATTCTGGAAGCTGCTAAATGATCACAACTCCCGTTGCCTTAATGTTCACCTGGTATTCTGGGAAATAATACTTGCATCTTGTAGAATCAGAATTTGTATTTAGTAATATATTGCACATTCACAGTATAGTTGATCATGCTGTAAATCCAAAGACTGTCATTTCCCAAAGCTCTCAGATCATACATAGCTGATGTTAAATCTGGAGAAGGAAAGGTAGAAAACATCCAGAAGACAGGAACTTAGGACAGAAGAGTTGCACTGTAACTGCCTTGACCTTGCTTAGTCTGGGCAACACTATGATCAGATGCCCTACAGCATAGAACAAATCCGAGATCAACATACGCTATGAAATTTAGCTTTTTATCCTATAAAGCAGAAAAATACTACCATGTTTAAGGGGATTCAGAATATTTAACTCAAATATGGCACAAAGCCTAGAAGACTGCATAGAGTAATTAAATTCCATGTTCCAAAACTAACAGCCCTACCCAACTTTCTTTATGTATAATTAGGTTGGTGAAACAATTGGGATATCAGAGGAAATTATGGGATTGACCATACTGGCAGCAGGAACATCAATCCCTGACCTTATCACCAGTGTCATCGTTGCACGGAAAGGTTTAGGTGACATGGCTGTCTCCAGTTCCGTAGGCAGCAATATCTTCGATATCACTGTTGGGTGAGTATTAGTTCAATGCCAAAAGATGCATTTCTTCTGAAATACAAAGCTAGCTGTTTTTATTCCAAACACGGTCTTAATTAATTTCATTTTAGCTGTAATTAAATGAAGGGCAGCTGGGCAACCACTTACCCAGCCGGAAAAGACAGACTTTTATAACTTAGTCCACCATCTTCACCTGATTTTGAAACAACAGAAAACTACTGATTTTTCAAGACAAAAATGCAACAGATCTTTGGCTAACATCACAGATTTACAGACAGGATACTTATCTAGTCACTCAGAGACATTCAGGTCCTATGCAATCAAGGCTCAGTATCTGTGCCTGTATCTTTCATCAATAAAGCATCAGGACTTACGTCTTTATTATAGCATGCTGAAACACTTAATTCATAGGTATTACTTTAGAAACCATTTTAGATTCTTGGATTGCATTATGATAATGCAAGTATTATCCAAATGCAATTTTTGACATGAACATCATTAATTTTAGATTTATGCTGAGTTATACTGAATGCAATCATGCATCTTTTTTCTGTAGCAGCTTGGAAAAATTGCATAGTTATGATGCAGAAAATGAACTGCCTTAAAACATTCATTTCAATTTCTTTTCTTTTACTTGCAGTTTGCCAGTTCCTTGGTTCCTTTATTCTGTCTTCAATGGACTCAGTCCAGTTGCAGTCAGTAGCAATGGTTTGTTTTGTGCAATTGTTCTCCTTTTTCTCATGCTTCTATTTGTGATTATCTCAATTGCTCTATGTAAATGGAAAATGAACAAACTACTGGGGTTCACTATGTTTGCTCTTTACTTTGTGTTTTTGATCATCAGTGTCATGTTAGAAGACAAGATAATATCCTGCCCAGTATCTGTATGACATTTGGACACTTCAAGATGTATGTACGCATACATAAAAATCAAAAGGGGTTTAAGGTAGCAACTGTTCTACTGAAAAAAGCAACAGAATTATAACGTACTTACTGAAAATAAAATATCTTTACCATACTACAAAAAAAAAAAAAAAATCTCAAGCAGTATGTCAGCCTCTACTACTTTTGTTTAGGATCAGAAAAGATCAAATAATGAAGTGACCAACATCAAATAACATACATGTTTAGGCATTCATGGAAAAGCTGATATGATTTAGATGCATGAAGTTTTCAGTCTGGCTGATCCCCTCAAGTTAGTGGAGCTGATTTTCAGCACAGAATATTTTCAGAAACACACTCTGACTTAGTAATCTGCTCAAACTCACTGAAATCAATGAGCTGTACTTCAGTGGGAACAGAATCAGACCTCTATGGCTTGCCTTTACAGAACTACTCTGCTTAAAATCATTGTGTGGACACACATTCTGCATCTCAGAAGCGAACTCCCTCAAATTGCATATAAGCAATGAGCACAGCGGTTCCCGAGGTTTGTGCTACAGCTAGTTTGCCGTGACTTCCCTATGCAGAAGTAGTTTTCATCCTTTCAGTGAATGCCACTATAAAACATCCACAACCAGTCCTCTACACATACTTCTGAGAAAATGTGATGCACTTCAGAAAAAATGCTTTTTGCTGGCCCTCTTAAGACTGTGGGAAATGTAATACTAGGGTTTTCAAGGAAAAAGCAAAGCAGTTAAGAGTTATTTCTGCATGCAGAACACAGGATTTGAGAGTTGCAGAGCAATCCTGAAAGCTATCCATATGGGCTTCTTTTAAATCTGTATCTGATCTTGCAATACAATCCCTGAAACTTACGGTAAGTGCCAGCATACAAGTGTGATTTCATATGGATTTACATCTTACTGTAAGAAGAACTGGGGTTAGAATACCACATTACCACTAATAAAAACTAAAACCAGGAATCAGAAATACTACAACAAGAGGTTGAACTGCTTGAGTTTTGTTTTCAGCCTGACACTAATCTCTGAAATTCTCAGATTATTGTATCCAGCACTAATTCTTGTTGTCTTTTACTTAACCACTATGAAATAATGCCACTGACATCAACTATCAACAAACCTGAAAGGTTTAATGTTAACAATGCCTCATGTGAGCAAACAATATAGTTGAGTTGCAGACATTTCTGTCATTCTAATCCATCTAATAAAATGTTAATGAAAATAACCAGAAAGATTTTAAGCTTTTTATTGACTCACTGTAAAACTTCTTTTTTGGATGAGATGGAAAAAAAAAAACCCAACTTAACATTGTGAACACTGACTTGCATATTTTAAAGGAACTACAAACCAAAGCAAACATCCAACATACTGGTTTTTGGTAAATAAAATTTAAACATTACATATTTACAAATCTACAACCATTCATTTAAAAAGTGCTGCTCGCAGACTAACAAAGTACCATTTTTAAATCCCAGTGAGATAATATCCAGACATATCCCTCTCTATTATTACTATTTGCATCTCCCATTTGTTATACAAAGATTTTTTACATGCGGGAATTTTCTCTTTCTTGGGGTACAAATCATTTAACTTGCCAGTGGAAGTCTAATTCATCAGGCTGTAACTGTACCAACAGCAAACCTTCTCAAAATGGGAAACAGTTAGCAGTGTCAGAGAAACAGCACAATTTCTATTCACATTTCAGTATTTCATCTCCAATAATTATTCCAGTGGAACCATAAGTAAAGCAAAATATATATTGCACTGCAAATGTAAAACCTTTGTTTAAGGTTTTTGACATAAGCATTATTTAGTACACAAAAGGAGAAGATTCAGTTCATACAAAATTTTAAATTGAAAATATGTCTCATTTTTATTTATCCATCTTTGCAGTATTGGAAAATATACTCAAATTGCTTTTGCAAATAAAGGACAGTGAGATTTGAAAACTGTTTCAACACTGAATTGTATGATGCTTAAGAATTATCCACCTCAGGACCTACATTTTGAACATCATGACTTGAATGAGGAAAATTTCCCACTTAAAGCATATCACTATTCCACCTATATTTTATTATAGTATTTCTACAGTGGACTGACTTGCAACAGACTTTATAAAAATTCATTAAGTATAATGATTTCACTTGATGAACTACTACATGATATAGTAATTTAAAAGCACACCCAACTGAACATCAGCAATGCTTCAGGAGTGCCACTCTGAGGATGCAAGAACACAGTAAGATTGTTTGTCTGAAGGATGCATATACAATCCTTTTCATGGTACAGTATATACTCTTCTGATAATACTGGCAGGACTGTTGATATTTGAATGAAGTGGCAAACTTGGCTTTACAAGTCTCAAGACAGTTGAAGTACTTACAACTAAGCTGGGACTGGAACGGAGAAAGTGGGCCACGTATTGCAAGTGTTGCATCTATTCCTGTGGCAGCACACACAGTTGCAGTGCTACATGTAAGTGAGAAGTGGTTAGGGACCAGGCTCAGTCGCTTCTGCCAGACTCAAATAGGAAGCGTGAAGCCTACTTCATAGCTCCGTACCTCTAACACACCATGGCAGCTCTGGAAAAAGCACTTGCCCTCCTTCATGGCTTGAAGGCCCTATAGAACAGTGGCTGCCCCAAGTGGTAAATGACATGGGAAACAGAACTGCAAAGAGCTAGGAACACTACCTTATACACGGCACAAAGATGTAGGAGTTTATATACACAGCAACTACTGTATGTGACTTTTACTTGGTAAATACAGTGTACCTACTGTACAGAGCAAAGCATACATGCACACTAATAGGTACTTACAATGAACATGTTAAAAATAACCTGGTGTTTTTCACAATAGTTCAGAAGAATGAAGTGGGTATGTATCTACCCTACAGTGATATACTGTTTGCCATATACCTTGGGTGAGAAAAGTCGTAGCTATATTTCATGCATGAGGAATACTTTACAAGCTTGGTGGTACAAAAGAGAGCATCACAAATTGTTAAAATAAATTAAATGTGAAAAATGTTGGTAAGTGTAGCATGGCTAGCTCTACCTCAGGGTGGGGGGTTACTTTCAAAAAGGTCAGCTACATAATTAGCAGCAAATTAGAGAAGAGGTATTACCCAATGAAAGCTGCATCCAACAAGACTGCATCTTGTAACTATCATCAGCATACACCTGCAGCTCTTCAAATTTTAAATCCTTTCTCCTTAGGGCAGCATCTTCTTACTACTTTACAGAGGTCTGGGAGGAGGTTACATAGAGCTTCATAGCAGCATTACTTCTCATTTAAGCCTCTAAGAGGCTCGCTCTATTTCATTTAATGAAGTAAATGTGAGCTTTAAAGTTTATCTCCTTTTTGCCTAACTAAATATTGCTGTGTTATCACACTTGCAAACTAAAGAGATTTTAAAAAATACCTGCTGGTAGGCAGACAGAAATATAAAATCTAATGTGACAGCTAAATATTTAGAAGTATTACAACAGCAACAACTAAAAGAAATTAGAACTGGAAAACCATTAAGATTACTTAAAATAAGGCTATTTGTTAAAGCATTGTTTAATTTGTTTAGGGTGCTTTATAAAATTCAATGTCTGTTTTCCCACCTCCATACAAGACTTCTGATATTTTCTCTGTAGCCTACCTTCTGGTGAGGAGTTGCTATGTGACTGAGAGCACAGAACATTTTTTTAAATCTCTAGAACAAGAAAACATGAGTCAAAAGCCATGACTGCACCACAAGGACTGACATAAAGTTTTTTCTTCACAGGAAAAAAAAAGTTGCTTTGCCTGTGAAACAGAGACCAAACATTCCAACTACATTTAAGTATGCACAATATGCCCCAATAAGTTACATTCCCTATATATTCCCTGTAGCAAGTTTGCTGTATGTACTTCAGTTAAAGGCTTTGGATTAGCATTATGTACATGTCATATTTAGTGTGTTTCAAACACATCCACCAAGACTGAACACTGCATGTTTATGAAGAAGCTCTTGCCAGCTGTCATTTGCTTTGTATTACATCTGTAATGAGGTCACATTAACTAATGCCAACAGCTGAGATGGATTGATTCCATAACATAATCTGTAGGACTCTTCGATATGCTTTCTCTTTACTAGGGAGTGAGGAGTGAAGGGAACAGGAAAGGAAGAGAAGGAGGTTTCTACAGAAGTGTTTTACAGAGACATCAGTGTGTTCATAGTAGAGTTTTATAGAAGTTTACCATACCTTCCTTCTGATTGCTGTGGTATGTGTGCATGAGAGAAATCCTCTATCTAGAGTACTGTCTAGGTGAAGGTTAACATTTTCTGTTCTGCTTTAAAAACAAATCACTCTTCAAAAAGTAACTGGACAAGTTACTATAAATAGCAGTGTACTGCAAAAAAAATAAGCACTGTATTGCTTATGCAGCAAGTCCATTTAAAATTCACTCCAGTAATTTAAAAAAATTAAAAAAATATCAACTTACTATAAACAATTTAAAATATGTATAATACAACTTTGTATGCTCTTCATAACATCATGAACATTCTATGTAAACAATAGATTTTGAAGAATTTACTTCGCTCACATTAGTTTCAGTGCATTGTTTCTGTCCACCTGTTACTTAATTTTATTTAAGAAGGGAACTGTAATAAGTTGTCTCAAGTTAAAGACCTGATTTTGTTCAGAATCTTCCTTTCTACACACTGATTTGCAGAAAGGACAAGGGACAGGGAAATAATATTTGGCCCATTATTCACTCTGTCCATTCCACAACTGTAGATAGGCCTAATTTTTCCAAGGCCTTCTGCCACAGTACATTTGTACATACGTTCTTGAACACTGAAGACTGAGATGTTCCTTGTGACTGAAGTGGTTATTTTACACAGGTATACATCATAGATATCACCTCTTTATCTAGGTATATTTAAAGATATGGTTCTCCAAAAATCTTTCTGCATTCCATCACTCCAGTACTTGGTGGTCTATCACAGTTATGAGTATTTTTCACTTGATTAGCTGTAAGACGATCGTAGGCCATTTTGTACTCTCTGTCAAAAGCGTCTGCAGAAATAGAAAAACAGCTTCTATATACTGTGCTCAAAACCCCAACCCAAATACAATGACAGCTAGTACACTTATCAGTGGAAAATAGCTGTAAAGTCCTTTTTATTCAGCACTTACCATAGAATGGCACACATCTAATCTACAGATATTTTTTTTTCTTTTTTGGGAAGCTGAAAACCTAGTTTGCATACATTCATCACCTATGCTTATTTGAATAATTTATAAAACTTACCTATATCAATGTTATCTCTTCCTAGGGCAACAAGTGAAAGAAATAGTATTTCTCTGTAAAGGCTCCTTAAATGATAAAAAGAAATGTCAATTTATATACTACAATAATATATCACAAAACAATCTATATTAAAAATAGACTGAAGCATTTAAAGATAACTTTTTTTTAAAAAGTGGCATTTTGAACATAATTCCCGACTGCAACCTCCAAAATGTTGTCATTTGACCTCTGGAGAATGCCCTGGACTCCCCACATATGGACATCACTCGTGGTAGGTCCTTAAGACATCCACTGATGTGCTGGAAGTTGCACCAAGTGCATGCAGAGTAAAGCATGCACTTAAGGCACTCAACCAAATTCCACCAAATTTGACAAACAAGTAAGGAGCTTGCTTTTCTGCATTTCTACATTATCTTGAAAAAGCAGGCAGACAAGCAAATAAACACCTTGTCAATGCTCCAGCTGTTGAAAAGACTCCTATATATCCTATTGTAACTAAGAATCAGTAAATCCAGGCAAGAAATATAAATTTATAGGAAATAATTTTCACTAATTCCACTGCTAATGGAAAAAAAAACTTCCTAAATATGAGACTTAACCTCTCTTCTTAGCTCCTCTTCTGCTCTCTACTGGAAACTTAACCCCCCCCCCCCCCCCCCAAATCCACCCATCATGCACCCTACGAACAAGTGTAGGGTTTTTTATTTTTAAAAAAGCCACTAACTTATAAATAACATTTAATAACAAAATATACACACATATACACACCCCCTACTTGATTTCCCATCATTCAGAGGTAAGAAGAAAAAGAGGTGTCTGTAAAGGGGAGAGGGACAATGTCCTGGTTTCAGCTGGGACAGAGTTAACTGTCTTCCTAGTAGCTGGTATAGTGCTCTGTTTTGGGTTCAGTATGAGAAGAATGTTGATAACAGACTGATGTTTTCAGTTGTTGCCAAGTAATGAAATGTTTAGACTAAGTCAAGGATTTTTCAGCTTCTCATGCCCAGCCAGCAAGCAGGCTGGAGGGGCACTAGAAGTTGGGAGCAGACACAGCCAGGACACCTGACTCAACTGGCTAGAGGGGTATTCCATACCATGTGACATCATGCCCAGTATATAAACTGGGGGGAGTTGGCTGGGGGGCAGGGGGGAGCTCGGGAACTAACTGGGCACCGGTCAGCAGGTGGTGAGCAATTGCATTGTGCATCACTTGTTTTGTATATTCCAATCCTTTTATTCTTATTGTCATTTTATTATTGTTATTATCATTATTAGTTTCTTCCCTTCTGTTCTACCAAACTGTTCTTATCTCAACCCATGAGTTTTATCTTCCCCCCCGCCGCCGCGATCCTCTCCCCTATCCCACTAGGTGAGGGGGAGTGAGTGAGCAGCTGCGTGGTGCTTAGTTACCGGCTGGGGCTAAACCACAACAGAGAGGAAAAAGTGAAAAACATTTTAGAAAAAAAAAAAATGGAGAAACTAAGTTTGTGAAAGTTATCACAAAACCAAGAATATTTACCAGACTGATAAATTTGAGAACACTGCTGAAAACCAGTGCTTTTTTTCTTTAAAACACACATTATGAAAATGTAATTCATATTACAGTAGCCTTATTGTTGTCCAACTTTGCTCCAGTTAGGCATGTTCATATTCTTACCGCTGTCTTTTAATATGTGGCCATTTGTTCAATCTCTCCAATATTTGACTCATTGGTCCATAGACATCATTCATCTTAATGCTTTTCACCATACTTCTCAAGAGCTCCTGATTAAAAGAGTCATCATCTTTTTGCAATAAATGGACCATTGGGTACTTCTGGGCTGGAAAACATTAGAAATGCTGTAAGAATAAATATATTCTTTGTGCAGCAAGTAGAAAGTTGTTAAAAAAAGGTGGGAAGCTATACAAACTGTGAAAACATTGACAAATATGTAGTGAACAAAGAACAATAAACATCAAATCAAAATAATATCAACGTAAGAAACAAAAAAAAACTCATAGGAGAAAACTCAACAGCTGTAATGGGTCATGAGCTATATTCAGGCATATGATCCAACACTGGCAACAAAATTCTTAGTAAGCACATTCTAAAAATAATAAAACAAGCTAAGTGGATGAACTGTCAATACAAGTTCAGTGTATCACTGAAACATATTCCCTTATTCCTCCCTTCCCAATTAAGAAAAGGCCACTGGAGATACTGGTCAATGATTTGAAACAGATATGCTGGAAAACTAAACTTGTTCAAGCAGTTTACTGCTAAACATACAACCACCCTCCCTCCCTCCCAAAACAAGTCACACAAACTTAGAATAGCAACACCAAACTGAACACTCACTCTCAAACAAAAGAGTGCGATTTTGACCTGCAAGACAAAAAGTAGTATGATCAAAAATCAGTTATGTATCTTGTGTGAACTATCCACAAAGCCATCTGTTTTCAAAACACATTCTTCAGTTGCTCAAAATGAAAACTGTTCTTTAAAAGAAAAACACCACCAAAAAACCACAAGAAACAAAGCTTACTCTGAGCATTCCACAAAATATACAGAGGCTGCCTTGGATCCTGATGCAATTTCATATTGTCCCATAGCATCTGAATAAGAACATATTTACTGTCCTCTGACATACAGTTTCGTGGAATCTGAACAGGAGAATGCATACATAAAGATATTTTATTACAAAGTCATGACAGAGGACTTCTGTATTTAAAACATATCTTCACATCTATAGGCCTCATGGTAAAAAGCTTTAATCTTAGAACTGCTGCAAAACCAGAGAAAGCTAAAACTGAACAGGATGTCGGTGACGTAGCAAATGAGTATTTTACATATCTTCCTACAGTCCTAAAATCAGAACTACCTCTTCCTTCTACTGCTTAACTAGTCATCAAACTGCAATAAAACCAACTAGAAACTTATCTTCCTTATAACTGAGGATCATAAATCACAGTGTGACTAGTACGAGCTAAACACTTACCCCACACAAGTACTGCTGAGCCCAAGTACTGGAGTTACACATACTTTCCTTCAGTTGACACATTCTTTACCAATTCAGGACTGAGCCCAGAATATTGTAAGACACATTTCTAAGAGTTACTGAATTATCTAATGATTTCCTATATGGGAAAACAAGCACTTCTCATATGTCAATATTTCCTAACTGATTCCATACCTTGGAGTTTTTATTACAGTGCTCAGAAGAAAGTATTAATCCTGGTAAGTTGCTGGGCAAGTCCAAGCGTCTGAAATACCACACCAAATTCCAGAACACAATAGGATGATGATCTACAAAGTCTGCCACTGTTATTGCATGATCCCCTTCATTTTCAAGTAAGCTTTCAAGCTCTTTCCATACCACTAGAGGACTGAGATAAGGAACCGTTATAGGATCAGGACTAGGTAAGCGCCATTCTAGGCCCAGGGAATCCTATGGTAAAAAAGAAAAAATGCCATTAGTCGGAATGTAACTATCTTTACAAAGTCTTATGAATGCTTTTGTTCCATATGAGACACACCAACATCTAAAAGCTACAAACTAATATTAGTTTAAATAATAAAACCTAGTATTTCTCATAATTCGGTATGGTTAATTCTATTCTCCTAATTAATGCTGTTTCACACTGCTCTAATCTATTGCACACTTAAAAAAAATGACATTTAAGATAGAAAAACTACACACTGTTGGTCCTTGCAAAGTAGCAGGCAGGCTACCAGTAGGAATGATATGGCTGATCTTCTGGTTTTCCTTCTCATCTTCTTCCAATGGACCAAAAGTACTGATACTCCTTGCTACAGGGTGACTTGTACATTCTGACCCAGAGGTATTCTGTCGTCTTCCTGAGGGGATCTGGATACTTCTGGCACAAATATTGTCATGCTGCTTTGATTTGCTGGAGGGGTGGGTGGGGGGAAAAAAAGTTAAGAATCTCAGCTTTTTGTTTTACTCCGAGCACTCAAACATGTTCACAAACATAGAGAAATAAACTGGAAATAATCGACCTGACACCTCAAATTCTACCTTGTCAGCCACCACACTCGTTCATGTTACACTGCAAGTTTTATTCCCCATTGCACTGATAATGAACACAAACATCCTAGAAAGAGTTCATAAAATTTGCAGAATTACAGATGCCTACTTGAATTTTTGTATTAGGGATGAAATGGTAAACACCATGCTGAAAAAGCACGATGTGGCCAACTTGGAGATATAGGAGAAGCACCAAGGAGATCCTCTCTCAAATCGATTTCTCCTCTTCAGAGAGTATCTTATTAAATTTATTTCTGTTGGTAAGGAATACATGCATATCTACAGAGAACCTGAGTAATTTCCATGCAGAGAATGCAGGTTTACCTGTTTGAATTTATATCTTCTTGAACAGACATTAGAGATGTAGCAAGGCCAACAGTAGCTGCAGTGTTACAGGACTTCCCACTCTGATTTGAAAAAAGTGATGGGAACTGCATGTTTTCTGTAGAAGGGCTGGACTTCAGAAAATAACTGCAGGGAAAGCAAAAGCTTAGTATTATCTAAAAAAAAAAACCAACAAAAAACCCCCCCAAAAACTACTTCACAATTATGAGCATTCAAAATTGAGGAAAATTCAAATAATGTTATTACCGTCCAGGTCGCCGAAGATCTCTGATTTCTATGCTTAAAAAAGGGAGAAATATATTGCCACAAAATGGACACGTCGTGTTGAGATTTGAATCATCTGCTGTCCACCCTGCCATGATTTCTTCATCATGAACCAAACAGTCACAAGTTCGACATCGTGAACAGCTTGAGATGAGGACCTGCATACAGCAGATAACAGAACTCCACTATAACACATTCTCAAAACTACTACTCTTTTAGAAAGCAGTTAAAACTATAGCCAAAATCTTTGCCCTTAGAAGAATACTACTCACCACTTGCACACAGGTTCAGTCACATATCTGCTCCCAGGCTTTATGTTGGAACATTTGGGTATAAACTTACATATTTCAGAACAACTATTAAATCTTAAATCCAAACTGCATTAACAGACAGCTGATATGATAAATGACTGGAATGAGCATTGTCTGAAAAATTCATTAAATGCAGGCCTTTGTTCTATTGTAGCAAGTAGAGTGGGATCTGGAACTATGCTCATGAAATAAATATACTTCAGCTAAGTGGGTTACGTGATCCTTTTATGGCTTCCCACAGTGAAACCAGCCAGTTATTCAATAATATTTTTATTGACAATAACATGTCATTTGTAAGTTGTTTGTAAACATAACCGTACAGGAATATTTATGCAGCTATATAAATTATTCTTAGAATTTAAACACTCTTCTATAGTAACTGCCAGTATAATAGAAATGAGGGGAAAGAAAGATGAAAATGACCAGTCGCTAATCCAAATCCACTGAAACAACAACAAAAAAAAAAAGAAAAAAAAAAGAAAAAAAAAAGAAAAAAAAAAGAAAAAAAAAGAAAAAAAAAGAAAAAAAAAGAAAAAAAAAGAAAAAAAAAGAAAAAAAAGAAAAAAAAGAAAAAAAAAAGAAAAAAAAGAAAAAAAAGAAAAAAAGAAAAAAAAAAGAAAAAAAAAGAAAAAAGAGCCACCCAAACGCAGTGTAATAGTGAAAAGCAAAATGATCTTACTAGAAGCTACAACAAGAAATTGCTAGTCATCTATTCCGTATTTTTTAATGTATAGTGCTATTTAAAGACTTGATATTTTCACTTCAAGTATCTGAACTGCGCAGCTAATTTTGCTTAAATTCAATGGCATCCAATTCTCAAACTTTTGAAAACTGCAGCTTTAAAGACCAAAAGATGTGACTGCAATAAAGACATTTATAGAGCAGGATTTGAAAGGAAACCTACTCCGTCACAGAAATATTTATCTGTTTTTCACTGGATTAGTTTTAAGCTGTGAACTTTAACAGATTCAGACAGCATTTATATTTAAAGACATATGCTTTTAGCATATCAATTAAAATCAATAAATCATCCTGTACCTCCATAGCATAGTTCTGAAACACACTGGTACTGCTTGTACTGCAAGAAGATACCAACTCTGATTTGTCAGGTAAAGGGAACTTTGAGAGAGAACCTATTAACAGAAGAAACACAAAGTATTAGTTATTCAAAATATGCATTTTTAGTAAACTGTTTTTCTGGTCAAACAACACTGCAGTTATAAAATGTGTGACAGAAGATGCAACAAATCAGATATACTCAACAGAAAGAAATGTGAACCTGGACTGTGAGTCTGCCATCTGCCAAGCACCAACAACGGCAAAAATAAAATCTACCAATATTCCTTTTTTTTCATAAGGAAATAAGAATTTCCTTATGTTCAGCCTTCTTCTTTTACAACAGTTGGTAGTTTGTGTGACAGGTGCACTCCACCCCCCCTTAACCAAACTAGCAGTCGTTTGGTACAGGCTCCAAAGGAGGTAAAGGCCTGAGCTGTAGCTGGGCCAAGAACTCCTCTAGGAAACCCACAAAGGAGCAGAGCGACACAGTGAGAACAAAGAAAGTTGTGGGTACAAGGAGTCTCGTGCATACCTCTGCCGTTGTATGCAATTTGACTACGAGCCGACCACTTTATCCCATAAATATGACAGCCTAAGCGAGCCTTCTTTGAGCTCTCCCTGCTAGGCAGTGTGGCTGCATGGCGGTGATCTCCCCTTGAGCTGGAACGCCTCTCAAGGTTGCTCCTTGAAGCAATGAGATCCTTTACCAATGACAGATCGTTGGATGAGTCCAATTTGAGTTCTCCCTCAACGGCAACTGGACTGCACGCCAGGCAACTCTCCCTTGAGCCGGGATGCCTCTCAATGTTAAGAGGTATTAGTCTTTTAGCTTAAATAAGTAAGTTTTAAAATAGAATTAATCACTTAGAGTTATAATGTTGTGTGATTTAGTATGCTGTTTGCTTAGGCTTTACTTACTTCGCATGAGTAGCTAGATTTGCTGAACTTGTACTGAACATGTACCTACTTAGTCAAAACAGGGGCCTCCAGAGCCAGCGTAAATCAGAAAATAAGGAGGTTTCAAGGCTACAAGCATCAACAGCAGCTGCAACTCGGCAAGATAACAGCCTGTCTGGAGACAGTGAAGGAATCCAATAAGGGGTCAGAAGATCTCAGACCAGAATCACTATTGGACCAAAGGGCGCGTGGAAGGCGCATGAAGAGAGTGTGAAGAGCGCGTGAGGGGCGGGTGAATAGTCTGTAAGGGTATAATTGCCCAGGGATTTCTTTGTTCGGGTCGGTCCCTCCCCAGAGGCACCCAGCTTGAGCCGATCCTGCTGCTGTACCACTCCATTAAATTATTTATATGATTTGATGCCTGAGACTCTGTTTCGGGAAATCCAGAGTTCGGACTTGGGAGCGAACTAGCACTGGATGCCTGGACAGAAGGTAAGTGATTAATAGCATGCTAAACTTTGAATTCCTAAGTGATCTAAAGGATTGATTGTGCGCATATAATTCCACTAGCCATAAACCGTTGACCAAGTCTGGGACTAAGTCTGGATCCAGCCGCACCTAGACTCCTCTCCGAGAAGGAGTTTAGAAAGCAAGGGGGTCCACTCTGAACCTCGTGACTCAACGGGAGGGTCTCCCTTACTTTTTTGCATCTCCCGTCTCTGTGTAAATCATTCTAAATCAACGCCAACTTGATTTTCTTTTGTATGTCTCTTCTATACAGTAAGTAATAGAGAGAACCTTGCCATCAAACTCTGGTAAGTGGCACTTTTACAAATTCCTGTTAAAATCACTTTTGCCAATACCTTTGATGGTGATTTTAAATGATCTAAAACACTCCTAAATCAGGATCTGTGGCAAATTGGCATAGTCAGCCAGGATGGCAAGTAGTATCACTAATTATTTAGAGAGGCATGGAATAAATCCAACTCCCAGATTCTCAGAAGAATGGGCTCGTGATAATTGGCATGATTGGAAAGCTGTGGAAGAACAGCTAAAGGTAGCTGGGGGCCATATAAAGGATGGAAAAGGAAAAGAAATTATTTGTAAGATGTTAGGCACCTGCCTAGAAGCCGCTTGTCAGGACAGGAAAAACCTAAACAGAGAAAAACAAGATCTGAGAGGGGAAATCAGAGACAGAGAGGCAGCTGAGTTATTACTGTCCTTGAAAATTGAGCAGCTGGAGAAACAGTTACAGGAACAAAAGGAAAAAAAACAAAAATTGAAAGAAAAGGTTCAGATGATGCTTATGCAGACTCCTCATCCCCCTGACATTTTACAGATTAGGAAGTTAATTGCATCTGCTGAAAAATGGGATGGAAATACATGGGGTGACCCTGATCATAGCAAACAAGGGAAGAACGATTCTTTGTTTCCCTCAAATCCCCCTGAATATGAAGCCAGACCCATCATTAACATAAAACAGTCTCAAGGATCTCGGAGTGGTGTTCCGCGATGTACTATGCGAACTACTGCCTGGGATCCGTTACAACTGGCAAATATACGACAAAAATTCAGCAGAAAGCCAGGTGAAACTGAAACAGAGTATTTGTGGCGAGTCTGCATAACTGGTGGTGACCAAATAAGGCTGAGTGGAAATGAAGCAAATGGCTTTTGGGGTCCCAGAGTTTTCTTAAATTTAGGACCCAACCCAGCAAATGGATCCCACTCTATCACCAGCCGAGTAGCTTATTGGGCTGGAGGAATAGACGCTACGGAGCGAGGTGAACCCTCCATAATCCCCATAAGATCTCTTAACGAGCTCTCTCCAGCCATTACAAAAGCTGCCTGCATACAAGCCATGCATAAAAGAGAATCCAATGATATCCCAATAACTGCCACAATTGATTATGTGATGTTAAAACCACTACTTAGAGGAGCCCCAGCAGTTCTTAAACCCTACTTAATTGCAAAACGGCATAAAATTAAGAGAGACACAGAGTGCAAGAAGGGATTAGGCAACCATGACCCCTGCATCCAACTCCCTACCTGGGCAGAATTAATGTACAGCATTATAAACCGTGCCCGTGAAATGGGGTGGGATGATCTGTTAGCTGGAAAATCAGACCCAAGACCCCGAACAGGAGATCAAGTGAGACCAATAAAACAAACACCCTCCCAGGGAACAGGAACTAGACCAAGGGAGAATATGCCTAAAGATTCAAAAGCAGAGCCTCGGGATTGGAGACATGAACTGTGGAAGAAAGCATTGGCACTAGGCATTCCCACACCTCTGATTCAGAGGCAGCCTGCTGGCATTGTCCTGAGTCTGATTGAAGCATTCCAGAAACGAGGTAACGGTGAAAGGAAGGAGCATATTACAACTTCTCCGGTGCCAGTCCCTAGAAAGGGAGACAACACCTTAAGGAGGAATTGCAGGTCACGAGGCCAAAAAATGAGCAATGCCAGGACAGCGACCGGGCCTGCTTGTCCAGCAAGTGGAATCTTATCAATGGATAAATAGCAATGGCCCATATATTCTGATTCCAGTTGGTCCTCGATGACAATTGGTGAAATTGCTAACAGATATGGGAACACAAATTTCTATATTAACACAAGAGGATGCCGAGAAGCTGCGTGTGCAACCTGGATGGCAAAGAGTTAAAATTTCCAGAATGAACAGAGCAAGTGTTGTGTGCTCAACCGTGAAAATTAATTTATGGCTCCCAGGCAAGAAGCGCATGTGGTCTATTCGCTTTGCAGTTAAAGATCACAATGAAAATACCTTGTTTCGATGTTTTGAATGGCTGAACCTGGTGCCTGCCAGATGGCAGCGTGTGGTCCTTCAGTTCAAATGTCAACCCTAAACCTGATAAAAATTGGGAGGCTATAGTGCATGTACTCTGTGCAGCCCCTGCACTCCCTGATTCAAAGATTACCAATGCACCACAATAACTGACAGCATTACAGCCAGGGCAACCCATCATGGTGAATTTACCACAAATTAGAACTGTACCTATGACTAACTAAACCTCATGGCCCACTTGCCTGGGAAGCTACAGATAACAGTAGTGCAAAACATAGAGTTAGTGCATGGTAGATTTTGCCTTCTTTCTAACGGGGTAACCTGTCCGGAAAACCCCACCGAGACCAGCCTATTTACCTTTTTGTCTTGCAGCCTCCTCCAAGATGAAAGTAAGATACATCACCCTACTGCTGTTGAAGATTTCAGTTAACACGTACTTATGGAGAACATCACTGGTGGGAAACTCTTCTTGGATGGTCACCAACAGCAACGGGAACTTTGAATTTAATGCTTCAGCCAGTTGTGATTTTGTTAGCTCTAACAATATTATGCTTATTACTTATAATCATTTTATATGTAAAGGTTTGGTACATAACTAAGCAAATACTCCCTGTTCATCATAAGGAATACCCCAATGATTTAATTAATAGTAATATTTAATACTAAAAGCTATTTGCTTACTGTGGAGCAGCAAGCGTGTCAACATAGTATATAAATAATATTAATTTGGCACTTAAATCAAACAGTTTATCTAATAATTGGACTCTTACTACTGATCTGCAATACGCCACATATTTATGACATAGAGGCAAGAGGTAACCGTACTACCACTCTATGAGTTGATAAGTGGATTGACTGTGGTCATGGGGTGGAGTGTGACGGGTGCACTCCACCCCCCCTTAACCAAACTAGCAGTCGTTTGGTACAGGCTCCAAAGGAGGTAAAGGCCTGAGCTGTAGCTGGGCCAAGAACTCCTCTAGGAAACCCACAAAGGAGCAGAGCGACACAGTGAGAACAAAGAAAGTTGTGGGTACAAGGAGTCTCGTGCATACCTCTGCCGTTGTATGCAATTTGACTACGAGCCGACCACTTTATCCCATAAATATGACAGCCTAAGCGAGCCTTCTTTGAGCTCTCCCTGCTAGGCAGTGTGGCTGCATGGCGGTGATCTCCCCTTGAGCTGGAACGCCTCTCAAGGTTGCTCCTTGAAGCAATGAGATCCTTTACCAATGACAGATCGTTGGATGAGTCCAATTTGAGTTCTCCCTCAACGGCAACTGGACTGCACGCCAGGCAACTCTCCCTTGAGCCGGGATGCCTCTCAATGTTAAGAGGTATTAGTCTTTTAGCTTAAATAAGTAAGTTTTAAAATAGAATTAATCACTTAGAGTTATAATGTTGTGTGATTTAGTATGCTGTTTGCTTAGGCTTTACTTACTTCGCATGAGTAGCTAGATTTGCTGAACTTGTACTGAACATGTACCTACTTAGTCAAAACAGGGGCCTCCAGAGCCAGCGTAAATCAGAAAATAAGGAGGTTTCAAGGCTACAAGCATCAACAGCAGCTGCAACTCGGCAAGATAACAGCCTGTCTGGAGACAGTGAAGGAATCCAATAAGGGGTCAGAAGATCTCAGACCAGAATCACTATTGGACCAAAGGGCGCGTGGAAGGCGCATGAAGAGAGTGTGAAGAGCGCGTGAGGGGCGGGTGAATAGTCTGTAAGGGTATAATTGCCCAGGGATTTCTTTGTTCGGGTCGGTCCCTCCCCAGAGGCACCCAGCTTGAGCCGATCCTGCTGCTGTACCACTCCATTAAATTATTTATATGATTTGATGCCTGAGACTCTGTTTCGGGAAATCCAGAGTTCGGACTTGGGAGCGAACTAGCACTGGATGCCTGGACAGAAGGTAAGTGATTAATAGCATGCTAAACTTTGAATTCCTAAGTGATCTAAAGGATTGATTGTGCGCATATAATTCCACTAGCCATAAACCGTTGACCAAGTCTGGGACTAAGTCTGGATCCAGCCGCACCTAGACTCCTCTCCGAGAAGGAGTTTAGAAAGCAAGGGGGTCCACTCTGAACCTCGTGACTCAACGGGAGGGTCTCCCTTACTTTTTTGCATCTCCCGTCTCTGTGTAAATCATTCTAAATCAACGCCAACTTGATTTTCTTTTGTATGTCTCTTCTATACAGTAAGTAATAGAGAGAACCTTGCCATCAAACTCTGGTAAGTGGCACTTTTACAAATTCCTGTTAAAATCACTTTTGCCAATACCTTTGATGGTGATTTTAAATGATCTAAAACACTCCTAAATCAGGATCCTTGACAGCTTGGAAACAAATTTTACAGATTAAGTAATTCATACCCACACTTTCTGACTGTGCAAAAACTGGGGAAGGATAAGAGGTCGTGCTTGTGACTGCAGATATCCCTGTCCCTTCTCTTTGCCACACTAAATGAGCCAGGCTCCCCTGAGCCTCAGGTTGCCCCAATCCCCTGGCCATGATGGCAGCCTCCGCTGCCCCTCTCCAGTTCCTCCACATCCCACAAACTGGGAAGCCAAAGCTGGGCATGGTCTTCTAGGTGCTAAGTGGAGGGATCTAAGTAGACAGATCTTCCTTTCAACCTGGTTCTGCTTAGGACAGTACATACTCTCCATAAGGACACTAGTACAGAGATTGATGACAGTCACTACCAATTATCCAGTGCAGATTAGGGGAAAAAAAAAAGTCTGTCTGATAATCATCTTCAACACTGGCTTTTAGAAAATTATAACAATTTTTCCAAAAAAAGATTTCTACTACATTTAGAAAACAAAGTCAGACTAAAAGTTACCATTTGAAAGTTTTTGTAGATGTTTTCTGGAGATTTGTAGCTTACACAAATAAGATAATTACATGAATACTGAAGGACCTAAAGGGCTCTTATTTGCATAGCTGTAACATCCAGAAACTTATTCAGGGACAGGATGTTACTGTGCAAGTTATTCCACAAGAAAGAACACCCAAAACAAGGTTCTACAATAAAAATATCTGTAGGTATGGACATATCTGTATGAGTAATAGTTTTCAGGTAAGAAAAGAAAAATTTACTTCCACAAAAAGGACTAATGACTAGGCTGATCCCAAACTGAGAATTATGAAAGAACAACTTCTAAAACTGCAAAATTTTTGTTCAGATTGATGAATGCAATGCAAAAGCTGTCTCTTACCACACTGGTCAAATTGTTTTGATGAGCCATCGTGGGAAGCTGTGCTTTCTAGGCTTGTCCTGCTGAGGCCAATACCCTTAATTTCTGATGTGGTATTCTCCTGAGGAGAAGCACTTTCAAAATCATTGCAGACATCTTCATCAGTTAGAGAAGTAGATTCTGAGTCCAGAGCTCCAAGAGATGAAACACTTGCTCGATCTGAATTTTGATCCTGAGAGAAGAAAACAAATTCCACTGAGAAAACGAAAAGGAAAGCAAAAATATTTCTGAAAATAAGAGGTAGCCTTCTTTGTCTCAATAAACTCAAGGCATGAACTTCCCTCCTTGGAAAAATCATTCAGCTCAGAGCTGTATTCAGAACTGATGTAAAACAAGGCAAGTTTCACCCAAGGTTAAGTAGCTACATGAGAATTCTTTTTAAAAGATTCTTCTAATAAAAATATCTAAATGAAAACTTAAACATTTTAATCCTATAAATTTTTTCAAACATTGCTACAAAAGTTAGCAGCAGCCATAGCAATACGTTAGGATAGGCACAGCATCATTAACACTTTAATTAGTCTCAGATTGGTTTTAAGCATGTTAGGACAATACACCAAACAGCAAACTGCATCTATTTTCATTCCCAAGGACTGGGAACAAAATGAGTTTTGGTTTGAGTTGGTAGCAGCAAAGAACTTTCTAACCAAATGACCTCAGGTCAAAATTAGCCTTAAATCACTTTGGTAATCAATACAAGCAGATTTCCCTTTTTTCATAAAAGCAGAAAAGAATTAAAAACATTGTTTATTTAAGTATTTTTTTCTTTAGGTAAATAAGGGAAGGCAGAGCAGTCTTCTCTGCCCTGTCAACACACTGCAGTATACTTACGTTTTCCCATTAAATACACTCTGAATCCATACTATACCAAAATTTTGTTTGATTCAGGACAATAAAATTAGGATCCTGGCAATTCAAACATGATTAAAACAACTTAATGCACATAGTCTACCATGATGCATGTCATTCAAATGGGAGGGCATTCATCGCATAGGAGTCAGTGATTAAAGTTTTACAAAGCTTTTTCCTTAATTTATAGGAACTTAGGGGTTTTTTGGGGAAAAAAAAAAGTAATTATAAAACTTTACCTTTGAGGATGCAGCATACATTGTAAATTTTGAGTACCACTTGCTAGCTTTCTCTGCAACCCCTTTTCCAGCAGAAAACATGCTGCTTTTTAGAACATCAAACTTAGGTGTTAACAGCATATCCAAGTTGAACGACGGTGAAGACACAAGTGTTAATGCACTATTTGCATCCTGTGGCTGTTCCTTTGCTGGACTGTTTGGGGAATAAGCTGGGGAGGACCACAGCCTGTCTCTTGGCCTTTCTTCATTTTTTGCATGATAACTCTTGGATTTGGTAAGACTGGATGGCCTTGGGGAGTTTGGGGGAAGGCTGGACCTCCTACAAGGTTGGATTACTGTTGGGCTCTTTTTATTAGCATTTCTGTCATCATAGGGTTTTTGCAACTCAATGCTTGGGGCACGACTTGACAAAGGGCTGCTCATATTGTTCATGTACATGACTATTTCTTCAGCTAAATCTCGTCTTGTGGATGGAGTAGAAATACTTCTATCATCCTCCTCCTCATCATCCTCTTTCTGCTGTTCTGTCTCAGCAACGAGCAGAGACAGTGGATCAAATCCAGTTTCAACATCTGTCTTTTCAACTGGCTTTACGGGAAAGCTGCTCTTTCTTTGCAGTCTTCTAGATTTTTCACTGGAGGATTTCACTGCTGTAGATGTTTCAGGTTCTGCATCCAAGTCTTCCAGGTCAAAGATAACAGGAGATTCTGTTTTATCTGTAAAACTGCAATCAAAAGCTGCATCTTCATCACTAGATTCTTTCTCCAGGCTTTCTCTCTTAGAGCCTAAAGAGGAAGTTCTGATATTAAGAGTTTTTGGCCTTATGCTTTTCTGTAATGCACTAGACAGGATTTTGGCATCAGCTCCTAGTTTTTCAACAATTTCTCCAGGGTTTGCTTCCTGATTGATTCTATTTATCATGAGTCCCACCAAGCCATCTCCACTCAGGTTACGGCTCCTGCTTTCCCATGGTATCTCCCTTAAGTCAGGTTCTACTGCGCTTTTATGTCTCTTCCTTAAGGATTTACTTTTTATAACTTCTGCTTCACTGGCATCCTCAAAAGATGACGTAAAGAGCAATCCTACAGAACTCTCTGAAAAACAGATGAAACAAGGTGCTTTATTTCTTGCTATGCAAGAAAACTAAACAAAATTACAAAAGAATGCTAATTTGTCTCATCTTTCAATTTACAACACAGAGTTGGAATTCACTATGTTAATTGTGCCAGTGGTTCAAAGGTTGAGTTGACCATGCTCATAACTTTTAGGAAGGGTCAGATGATAAAACATTGAAAAGGGAGTCAAATCATACAACTCAAGTGTACTTTGAGAGACACCATCAAGATGTATTTGGTTTCCTCTTTTGGACACCTACTCCATTTTTAAGAGGTTTGAAAGCTAGGGACAGCAAAGGTATCTAGGAAATAGTGAAAAAAGGCAACACTTTCTAACCTGATTAATTAGAAGTAGAGCCAACAAAAGAAGTTATTGACAGAGAAATCTCTATTGTTTTGCCAGAGTATAAAGATGCAGACTTTAAAGTATGATATCACAGTATTTTAAGCACAGCTGACAGTATTATAATAACCAGATTTGACATTACTAAAGACTTGTGAAAATGCCTGAAAGTTTCTTTTAATTGTACTGCATTGAAACCTCTTGTCCATCCCGAAGGAATTTATTAGTTTCTGGAAGTTATAAGAAAAACAAGACCCAGGATTTTGTAAGCAGTTCTTAACTATAGCAAAAAAACAAAAAAAACCAAAAAAAAAACCAAAAAAAAACCAAAAAAAAACAAAAAAAAAACAAACAAGAAAAAAAATCTGGAAATGCAGAATATTCAGACACATCTCCCTGACACAGCATATGCAGACTCTAGCCTAAACTCGCTCCCACAAAGTGCTGCCACAAGTTTCATTGGCCACTGCCACTACACCAATAAAATACTGTAAGTTTTATGGACAACAGAACTCAGGCACACTGCTTAAAGCTCTTGTTAGAAATAGAATATACATAGACAAAACTGCACAAGAATCAAAATCCATTTTCTCTTCCACTCACCCGTGCTAGCTTCTGCTATGGTATTGTCAACTGTACCACTGAGCCGCACTATGCTAGAAGCTGCTTTGGCATTACTTGAGTTCTGATAATTTAGTTTAGGTAGGCAGTCACCACTCCCTTTTGCACTCTCCACTTCGGACACTGTATGTAGAAAAGGACAGACAGTTCTTTAGAATCAAAGCAACTTAATTTAAATCTTGTTTCCATTACCTATTAGATGCTTTATGCAGGATTAAGTGACATTGTATACAACCCATGATGCATAGGCTGATATCTACTTGGGTAGATGTTTTCAGGATGGAACAACTGAACTATGGATATTTAATTCCCAGCATTACTTTTATAACTGGAAGTTCTATAAGCTTCTGTACACAGAGTCCAAGTAACGAGTACTTGCATACCAAAATTTGTGGTGCTGTGGAGACTAATACCACTCTTGTTCACTTGCAAAGGATAGGCACAAGATTATTTTCTCCTGCCTTTGAAAGAGCTCAGGGCCAATTAACCTATATTCATACAGATCTCATTACCCCCAAGACCATGACTACACAAAAGAAGTGAAGCAAATGTTGCAGTATTTATATTCACTTCTTTTAGATATGAAGGACAAGTTCTGTTGTCAGGTGGCTATCCAAAACAGACAATTACTTCATTAAAGGAATTCAAGAAACTTAATATTCTCAAGTTGTCTTCAAAAGTACAAAACATTTTCAGCACGTAATATTACTATACAGAGCCACAAACTTGTCTTAATTACGGCTAAAAATAATACAAGCTTTCAGCAGAATTCAGATTTCCTGCATCCTCCAAAGTTTCATTAAACCTAAATAACCTGCCTGCCATCTTATATGTATGTTCTTATGATGGGTAATGCACAAATTTTCAAGCAAACTGAAGAAAAAATACTAATGCTAGAAGGAAGACTGTGGTGAAAAGAAAACACTGAAGTAACTTTTCTGGTTCCATATTTTCTCATACTTTTACACCACTTCTACTTAACAAGGGGATAGTTAACGCAAATAGTAGGGGAAAGCACACTGAAAAATTTAAATAATTATATTAAGAGAACATTTATTATGAAGAGTATTTTCAATGAATATATATGGGAATCTATAGTACTTATACATTTTTACTACACAATCTGATCTGCTATATGCTTGCATAAAGTCTATGCTGCTCAACTGCAGTTAAGGGAATCATGAGCAGCAGATGTAAAACCTGAAGGAAAAAAAAAGGTCCACAGCAAATCCAAAGCCCTTCTCATTTCTGATACATCTCCTAGACCTCTCTCTCAGACCTGCAAAAATTCAGCTGTTCTCCTCTTATGGGACGTATAAAGAAAACAGACTGGTGAAAAAGGCTTTCCTGTAGATTATGCCTATAAAGCAATTTAATTTTTTTAAAAGACAAAACATTAAGCTGTAATTACCATTAAGCCTTTATATTATCATTATCGCTTATTTGAAACAGAGGAGGGAAAAAAGAACTGTAATATTAAAAGTTAAACCGTTAGACATCTAGAAAATTACATTTAGAGAAAAGAACTTAAGGCATGGGCATAAACTGGCATTATCACATACACTCACTGTAAAAAAACAAAACAAAACAAAAAAAAACCAACCAAAAAACCCCACATCTGCCCCACTTAGCTTTTGCTGAAATCCCTATTTATCCACAATGAACTAGCTATCTGTATTCACAAGATACATACGAGAACTGGAGTCACTCTCTCTCTTGTCCTCTTTTTGTTCTAGTATATCTTGAAGACAAGTTTTCCCTTGCCTGGCTTCTTCTTTGAATGATGTGTTATTGCCAAAGTCTGAAAGTCCCCCTATCATAACAGGGCAATGACAGAATAAAGACAATTATGGTATTTAATAGCGTGACATTGTTGAACAGAATAAATTAAATATCCACAACAATTCAAAGGCCTCTTATCAAGTACATTCCAATTAACAGTGAACATTTTGCCACAAAAAACAGTGAGAAACATGATTGGCTTACTTTGACAGTATGAACATTGAAGCAATGCTCTACAGGGTGAAATTAAAGGAGTAATATGCAACATTTCTTTTAAAATACTGTACTAAAGCACTGCTTGTCTTTGAAACTGTTGCCTGGTTTATTTGATCAAAATGTCACATCTTTTCAAGAACTCTGGAAGGCATCTAAACATGGTTTCATTTTAGTGTAGTATGTTCCTCCATGAGTCTTTTTGCAAAATAAGACTAAAATAAAAATAACCAACACAACCCAATCCCACCCCCCCGCCCGCAAACATTCAAGCCACTATCTGGTCATTCTCAAGACATAACAGTGCCCCAAGTGTAATTAATATAGTCTGATTGACTGATTGATTTCAAGAACCAAATTTACTTAACACTAACATGGTTGTTCCTCCTCCAGGCTGTTATAAAGCATTAGCACCAAAATAAAGCAAATTAACAAAGCAGATAACAAAGTTTCTGTTCATTATAAATACTAAGTGAGCACTTCAAGTCACATGCATTCCATGTCCTTTGTCCAGGTCAACCTGAAGTCTCCAGCAGTCCCATAGCATCTTTAGGGGGTTTACTCTCATGCAGTTTAGGAGATAACAGTAAGCACCTGTCCAGGGTCAAGAGGGTACAACATGGCTGAAAGTCAGCTTCTTTCCCTCTTTTCCCTAAAGATGCTGCACTGAATCTCTACAGAGAGGGTAAAACCTTGTTGCTATTGTAAAGATAACAAAATATTCTGGAATTTATGGAAAAATTTGGGGGAGTGCCTGAAGAGTCAGCATGCATTTTAGCTATGTGCTTTCAGGCAAAGAAATCTCAAAAAAATCAGATAATGTCAAAAGCAAATACCATTAGTTATATAAATGACAGTTACTTAGTAAAGGACTAATTACACTTCCTTAGTTTACATGGTCTGAGTTGCAACCAACATTGCTAAGCTCTTATATACTGCTTTGCACAGATGGGCTTCAAAAAAGTGATTTATCAGGAAGGTCAGCTACTTGAAGAACAGGCAGAAATAAAATAGACTTGTTCAAGGTAATCCAGAAGGCTAGTGATAGAGCCAGAAGTAGGACTGTAGTCTCCTGAGTCTAGGAAAAATACTCTAGCCATAAGGTCATCATATCTATTCTGTTTGTCAGGGCAAAGATTTATTTGTACGTATTTGGAATCATAGAATAGCCCTGGTTGGAAGGGACCTGGAAAGATGATTTGGATGATCTTCATACATTTATACATGTATATTGTGAAGGTCTTCCAAGGTCAACGACAACTAAACTAACTATATTGCTGGTACTTTAAAATGTACTATCTTGCCTTACTAGTAGTAAGTTATAATTACTGTGGATAGCAGCACCTATGAAAAATACAAACTACAGGTAATCACCAGCATGGTAATATAGCCATTTGAACACATCACGTAAATCTTTACTGGAAAGAAAAGGAAAGAAAACCAAAATTTACAGCCTCAAATATTGTACTTATCTTCTACACAAAAATAAATACGGTCCTTTCAGTTGGTATGCAGAACTGGCAAACAGTACTACAAGCTCAAGGACTAGTTCTAGTTGCTTCTTAACTAACGTCAAAAAGGAGGGAAAAAAAAAAAAAGGCAAGGCTGGACAGAAGTTTCTGCCAGTTACGAGACTGGCTATTGTATGAACAAGGATAATTATTGTATCGCTTTCAGGTTCATATCTTGTCTCCATGAAGAGCTGATACAATAAATAAAGAGCAGACTATTTTAGATTCACAGACAAATGAAAAAGCTGTTTTTTAAAAATTATGCAAGAACTTTTTTTTTTTTTTCTCTAAAACGGTTTTATCACCAAATTCACAACAGAAAGCTTTTTGAAATACTTTTCTTATCAGCATGAAAATAAAAAAAGGATGTGAATACTATACCAGGAATGGCTGTATGCGAGGTGCTTGCTGGTAGCTTTTTCAATGCTTTTTTAAACTGTGCTATTCCTAAAACAACATTTCGTATTTTCATCCATAGGAAATAGCCACCTCGATTGCTTGAAGGCCAGGTACTTTCCAAAACAGCCTATTTTGGAAATATCAGAGTCAAGTAAAGTCATCTTAAGGAACAGTCAGGTATGAAATCATTAACTTAAATTTCAAATTGGATTACATTGGCAGTTATAAAGTAGACTTCCAAACCTACAAAAACAAAGACAACACAATTATTCTGTCTTATGTTTCTTTCAGTTACTAGAAATGACAGAATTAGATCTGAACTGCTCCCTTATTTTGCTTGCTTCTATTTGCATGGATAAAAATGTCTCTCTTTTTTTTTCCCCTCCTCTTTCAAAAATACATACCTTATTGTAGTAGCCATAAGTAATGGCATTAGGGTCAACACCAGCTTTCTGCATTTCAAAAAGCACTCTCACTGCTAGCACAGGCTGACCATACTGTCCACACAGTTGCATGAGTACTCGGTAGCATACCTGAAAATACACACAAGTTAGTATTGTGCTTCTATAGTCAAACACGTACTCCATTCAATAAAACTCATGGGCTATTTCTGGAATTCTGAGGTTGACTTATTTTACCTCATCAGGTGGATCTATTTTTTTGGTATGCATTTTTTGTAGCACATCATATGCAGTTCTCAGAGCCCTGACTTTTGAATGGCACACTTTCACATACGCAGGAAGGCAGATAAACCAAAGACCGTAGCAGTGACGTAACAAACACCTGGACCACATCTGTGGTATGGATGAGTACTTCTTAGCAATTTTATGTGCAGATTTAATTTCCTGTAAAGAATCATAAAGATTATTTGTGTATATTTACACACACATTACACAAACCTAAATATTAAAAACTGAACATGTGTCATTATACCTACAGAAACTGCAACATAAATATGAACAACATACTCAAAGTGGGAAAGAAAATGAAAGCAGAAGGAGTAATACCAAAAACAGTTGCTGTGTGATATTCCCCTCCTAAAAACTTGCATTTCTTTAAATTTATGTCTATTACTTTTGGTCTACATTTTTTGTAAGAAACATTTGAAAGTTAGAGCCCCTCTTAAAGCCCTGGGCACTGAAAAGCAATCAAAAAGTGGTTGTGGAAGCCCAACAGTTTATGCTCATGGAGAACAGTGTGAAGAATGCGGAAGGTATAGGGACAGCACAGCAAATGACGATCTGTACAGGGGCCCTGTACGATACAGTGTAGGCAAGAAGCACAGGTAAACATCCAAAGAACAATTAGTGTGGCTACCCTATAGTTACTGTATCAGCGAAGAACCAGTAGTTAGGCTGCAGCCACTGCCAGTCAGTCTTTACAGACAAACTCAAGATGAAGGCAGCAAGCTCTCACTTTCCAAAGCGCCTCACACTACAAGAATACCTGCAAGTACCTGTTTAGTTCTTCTGAACATTGGTGATGGGCTGTTGGGACTACTGGCTTTTGACGACAATTTGTTATTTGGTGCTGTGAGAAATCCTTCAGGTCGCTCAAACAAATCTAGTTTTAATACTGGAAATCCATTATAGCTGTAAAAGAAATGCATCACTTAACTCCTGTAGGGCAGTCCCAAAGTGAACACGTCACATAACAGCAAATTAAATCAAATGAAATCAATTACAGAGTTGCACTAGAAGCTACACAGGAAACAGAAAACACAAAAGTAAACTTTTAAAGACATCATTGACAAAGTGGTTTAGTAATCCATCTGCATGGTTTCATAAGACTGCACAGTCTCTTAACCTGTTATTTCAGTGTAAGCAGCTTAAATTGATAAATACATTTGCTTTCATAGCATTTTCTTTCTTTAATGTGTCAAATGCATTAGTATTGATTCTAGTCAATAAAAAAAATAAAATCTGTGTGGCTTAGTCCCTAGTGAGCGCCACATGACAGAGGTGTATAAAAATCAATATGAACAACATCAAACTACCTAAAAGATTAAATTAGATTTAAAAGTGTTTCTCAGAATTGATGAAGAAACCAATAGACAAACTCATTTGACATAATTACTAAATTAGTAACACCAGTTTGCAGTGATTCTTTGAAATGTACTCTCTCTTTCCAAACAGCACCTGCAGCTTGTATCATTATCAGTAGTAGCAGCAGGCCAACAGACTGGGTCCATTAATTTCAATTTTAACCTTAAAAAGTGTCAACAGCTAGCACAACGTAATGTGAACACACAGCCACCTTTATTAAGTATTATTGCTTCTGTGTGTACACACACACACACAAAATCATTAAAAATTCAAAAGAGCCAGCACACTAGCCATTTTACATACATGTTTTTACTTGAGCATCATTAAAGGACAGGAAAAATCTGTGCTTTGTGGCTATCACAAGAACCTAGAAACTAAACTCCACAAGGGCAGCTGTTAGGATTTTTGCTAGCATCCTACTGTGTCCTTAGGTTACCTGTATTGTAGAGGGTGCTCTTCACCATTTGGCAGATGAGGGATCTCTGGTGGTGTTATGAAAACTGTATGCTCACTCTTGTATGACTCATCCAGCTCTATAAGTCGTGTTTCCCCAGTTCTGTCCATATCTACCTGGAGAAGTTATGTTAAAAGAAAAAGTAGTTACTAGTGTTACTGTATTTTCTGCTGTTACAGCTATATGGTCAAGCAGGACAAAAATCTGTATCAGCATCAAAGGACTGCATCTTAAAAGTAAGGATGCCTTGCAAAGTTATAATGAGAATAGTAAGTGTTGCATCGTTTTTGTAAACTTTACTGCAACACAATAATTGATGTTCAATGATATACTCCGAATTGACTGTTTTCAGGTAAGTATTATAAGTAGTTGTACAAAGATGTTAATCTTTCTGAATACAACCATTTCTGGAACTATGTGTCCAACTGCAGCAGTAACTTGAAATTTATTTTTAAATATGAAAATAGGAGCTATTTTTTCCCCCTCTATTTCAACCACTGTCCTGGTTTCGGCTGGGATAGAGTTAATTTTCTTTCAAGTAGCTCATATAGTGCTGTATCTTGGATTCAGTATGAGAAGAATGTTGATAACAGACTGATGTTTTCAGTTGTTGCCAAGTAATGTTTAGACTAAGTCAAGGATTTTTCAGCTTCTCATGCCCAGCCAGCAAGCAGGCTGGAGGGGCACAAGAAGTTGGGAGCAGACACAGCCAGGACACCTGACCCAAACTGGCCAGAGGGGTATTCCATACCATGTGACATCATGCCCAGTATATAAACTGGGGGGAGTTGGCTGGAGGGGATTGCTGCTCAGGAACTAACTTGGCATCGGTCAGTGAGTGGTGAGCAATTGCATTGTGCATCACTTGTTTTGTATATTCCAATCCTTTTATTATTACTGTTATTATCATTATTAGTTTCTTCCTTTCTGTTCTATTAAGCTGTTCTTATCTCAACCCACGAGTTTTACCTTTTTTTTCCCCCAATTCTCTCCCCCATCCCACAAGGTGGCGGGGAGTGAGTAAGTGGCTGCATGGTTCTTAGTTGCTGGCTGGGGTTAAACTATGACAACCACTGAAAACAATAACAAACTTTATCCAATTGTCTGATGGATACAGAATCTACGAACAACACTATCTAGCAATTTCAGTTACTTACATAGTCATTAAGGTCATGCTAGTTTGCAGAGACTGCAGAAATACACACAAGTTCAAAGAGATAATGGAATAAAAATGTGTGACCTTACTAAAATTAAAGGGGGATAGAAGTAACTGTTTTTCTAAGAAAACAGTAATCTGAAAGGTGAAGGGTAGCTTCATGATTTTTTTTCTCTTTCACATAACTCAACAGTTGTATGTGTGAAAATACAGCGATCCTGTCCTCCCATAGCTAAGAGACAGAAATTCAGTTCATGGATAACAAAGGCAACATGTAATAATACTATCATTAAACATAAATTATGGTTGCACTTGTTTTGTTTTGTTTTCAGCTTTGTAACTGGCAATTTGAGCACAAATCTTTGCTTTGCTAGCCTTGCTGTTGCAGAGAGGAGGAGAAATTTACACTTCCCAACTTAATGCCCCTGCTTTAAAGACAGCAGCAGAGACATACTTCAAGGCTCCAGGCAAATTTCAAAGCATCAAACTGCAGGATCAAGTGGGAGAAAACTGTCCAACAATTTTACTGAAAGAATTTCATTCCTTTGCTTGAGATAAAAAATAAAGAACCAAAGCAAAATTCAGCCACCCCAGACACGATATTGGGAAACTATGAATTGTCTCCCTTTGAGAAAAAGGACAGACAAGCCTTTAACTTACAAGCTTCCTACTGCTACTCTTCGCATTACAGAAACCCCTAGGAACAGAGCAAATATAACATGTATTACACTCCATCTGAGAGCCTTTACTTGATATTTGTACTGATATTTGTATTGCTTTGTCTCTGATCTTCCGTCACCAATTGAGTCTCCTCCAATACCTCAGAAGTGCTGCTTTTGCTTGTGGCATGAGACATCTCCATCTCAAAGAGCTGGCTCTATCAAAAACTATTTATTCTGTAGCACACTGAACGTGCTTTTTATTCACATATTGATGGCCCCAGTGTTCAACTCAAATACAGTCACAGTTTACATTTATAGCCATTATTTAAATGGTTTAAATGGCAACCAAATTACCACCAAATGGTACATTATTTCAAAGAAATGAATAAGCAACCTGTGGAACCCAAGGATGCATGTTCTTCATGCCTTAAGAGTTTAGCAACAGAGAATTAATGTACAAAAAGAAGCATATTCCACAGTTCTCTCCCTCCAGTGAGGTGGAAATATATCAAGTAGTTTCTGTAGAATTCTTGAATATTTAAAATTTGATAAACATACAAAGAGGTGTTCTTAATTACACATTTTACTGCACGAGACAGATGGAAAGTATTAGCAAATCGAACCAGCCAAGTAGCAAGAACATATGGCTCCTGAAAAGTAGAAATAAACAAAACCTTACTTGGCAATTTAAATACTTCTAAGGATGTAAAAACCCCACAGTTACAAGTTTCACCAGTGAAATACAATAAAACCAGTAGCTTAAAGTACAAGTGTTTTCTGTAAAGTTTATTCTCATGGCACTGTCATGAGCATTTTTTTTATAGTGGAAAGAAGCTGCCCACAACATCAACTAGCAAAATAACTGGCATTAGAACAGATGAGTCTCTGCTTCAGCTGTCTGAGTGGCTACTTAACCTTTTAGAAAAGGTAAAAGCTCCAACAGCTCCACAGATTATGTGTAGTCTCACGGTGGCATCACCAACCTGAGCATTACTTTTTCAGAACTGCTTGAATTCCCAGGCAAGATAACTTTAGCTAGGGCATCAACTTCAGTGCCCTCATAAACCGTTTTATAAAATGTAATGTAACAGAATTTGACACTTACATAGTCATCGCATTCTGAATAAAAATCCTATTGAACATTAGTCAGAGAACTAACCTGCAACACAATGGAAACTAAGTACTGCTCAATAGTGTTTAGTCACTGGGGTATGTAAATTCCTGTCTATAAGACCTCCCATTTTTAAACACTAACTGGCATACAACAAAACAAGTGCTACATGTTGAAGGCTTTTTAAAGGAACTATAGGATAATCAAGTGAACATTACAGAAATGTTTGTAATTAAATCAATTTACAACCCAGAAATAGCTGCAACTCATGCTGTAGAACTGTAAAGCACACTTTCGAGAACTACTAGTAATAAAATATTGAGACTAGCAAAAGCTATAAAGAGCATCAAATACCATTAGACCATGCTTTTGTATTTCTCTCAAACTTGAACTTAATTGCTTTCAGATTTGTTTTCAAAACAACTCCTTCTAGCTCTTCTGCATTTTCATAGCAGAAATAGCCATTAATAGAAACTGTAAATAGCAGTTTTCACAGTCTTCAGTATTAATGCCTGTGGAACAAACAGCAGGTAACCTACTTTACAGGAAAACCTAGACAACTGTGTATTACTTCAGCATAAGTGTCCCAGAATAGAGTGTTACAGGTAGCCAGTAAGATGACAAGAAGGTGTGGAATTTCTTATAATATTCATAAAAATTTCTTTCATGTTACAATAGAAGTGAACAGGGATATAAGATTGTGGGTTTCGGTTCTTCTGAAAACAAAAACTAATGCGAAACAAATTTTGAGCAGCCTCAAAACACTTTTGTAGACCCTCTTTGAAAATATAATGAATTTTCAAAAGCTAATATACCTGTACTTTTTAGAAAATTAGTTCTTCACAGTGCTCAACACTATACTAATATGGACCTTTCTTATAAATATCTTGGGATTTTTAAAAATCTGAGTGATACTTCCACAGAAGACTAAAAAAGAAATCCACTTTGAACTGGGAAATCCAACATTCTATGAGCTCCAGTCCAGAAGTAGTCCTAAATTTATTTCAAGAAAAACACCAATTGTGATCATGTTGCACTTTCACACTCCTTGTCCCATAATCCTTAACAATTGCCTTTCCTTCTCATTACCAACCGAGAATAGCATAGCAACAGATAGCAAGGTATTCCTTTACTGCAACACAAACATGACAGTAGAGTAACAGAACCCACAAAAAATGTCAACTTATGCAAAGCTTGTATGTGACACACCATAATAAATCTTGCTTACTTTAAGAAACCCAAACATTTCATATCTATCAATATTTGATAACAAGGTCATTAGAAAATATTCTTATCCAAGAGAAGAGTATCAATACAAGCACTATATTTAAAATATTTACATCAGCAAGCAGGTTTTGAATTGGGGGAAGCGAGTGAGAGCAGTATGAATGAAAGGAGAATTGATAAAGACTTGTTTTAATTATTTGCTCTTAGTACAAGCCTTCTAAAAATTCTCCAAGAGTAACTAGAGAATTACTATTAGAAAGAACTGGCCAGCATATTGTTTAAAAAAAGGTCAAGGAACCCTCTATTTGTAATGATTAAAAATAGTGAGACTGCCTTATATCTTTTAGTGTGCTGCTCATCAACCCCCTTCCTAAATGCTTGTAGTTTTATCTAAGGAATGTAATGCTCTGATAAAGAAGCTCAAAGTTACTACTTCACAGTCAGAATATTACACTTCTTACTATGGGCCAGTATTTCAGAAGCTTACCTATATGTAAAAGTTAGCACTTCTAATTTGTTCTCATGATATTGTATTTACACTTTCAAGAATTTGAAGCAGAAAATGAAACAAAGCCCAACAAAAACAGAAAATGGAAAGCTCCAGTGACTAGAAAAAAAGGAAGAAAAAATACAAATAAACTCACACTTCAAGTATATTCTTCTTGTACTATATTGGATAATGTAAGCAAAAGCAGAAGTTAAACCATATGCATATGAAGACATACTTACTTTATCTACACAGTCATCAAAAAATGCAAGGCTTGCATCCTTATCACTGACAAAAGAACACTCTTCAATGAAACGAATAAACATTTGAGTTTTGGTCATCAGTGTGTAGAACTTCTGATGTGAACGATCTCGACTTTTGAGGAAACCTATAAAGTGAAATCAGAAGCATGTAAGAATGCCTAAAACAAAAAAGCCCTCACCAAAAAGTCAGCATACATTCTACTAACGAGCAAGAACCTTTCTGTAATCTTTGCCACTAACTATGCAATTTTTTCTGCACTTACATTTCCACCATCATTCACAACACTAACACTGCAAATGTTTTTATTCTTTAAATGAGAGAGAATCTAAAATAATACATTAATATGCATAAGACAAGTTTATGACTCTTCACCTTGTAGTTCAAACAGAGAACTTGCATCTGTGGCTGTTTCAGAAGGTGCCTCTGTTATCGGCCTGAGATAAGACCTGTAACCTTTTAGTATTGAGGCCATGAAACACAGGAATGCTTCCTGGATTTCCAAATCTAACAGATGCAACTTCTTCCCAGAATTAAAATCGTAGTCATTCATTGCTAATTCCATTAATGCATCTTCTCTTGGTCTCTGTTGCACTGTGAAAAAACACAACATTATAACATTTCCCATAATTTTTCTTTTCCAATATTGGTAAAAAATAAATTCTCTCTATCCTACTAGATTCACTGATTACTGAGCTCCATTAAGTTTGGAACAGATTAAAATATATGCAATTAAATTCAATGATGACATGTGACAATGGATTCAGCTTGACCTTACACAACTTATGTATCTCTGGATAATACCAAAAGCAAGATACATTTACCTTTTCAGCACATTAGTTACTACAGCAACAGAGTGAACCAGTATGGACAGAGCTTAAAAAAACCCTCATAGAAAGCTGTTTATAAAAACATGTGAAAATTTATACAAGAGCTGATTAAAGAAGCATATTTTAAGGACAAACACATAGATGGGATGTGTGTGTTACTCTTTTTTTCCTTTTTTTTACAGTGCCTTTCATTTCAAAGTGTTCCCAAAAAGTGGACTATACATATTAAATACCTATATACACAGAAAAACACCACTCAGATGCTAAGTGGAGCCATCAAAACACAACACAATGCAAAACACTGATACAGAGAGAAAGCAGGCATTTTTTAAAAGATCTAGCAAAATCCCTATTCTTAAATCAACATTTTAAAGCCATCAGAACTCTAGTTAAGACTTCACTGCTACACACACAAAGAATGGTAACATTCTAATAACATCTCAAAAAAGTGAAAGGATGGTTTCATTACTGTCTTTCCACATAATATAATTATATCTGACCATACATTGATATCATGTTAAATTCTTATTATGGAGTACCACTCTATTTTTATAGAGCATAGAGAACACAAGGTTTAGAAATTTTTTTAAAGAAATCCTCACAGTAAAATATATCAGAATTTTGAAGCAACAGACAATTTTCATCACCCATCAGTTATACACATTTTTTTGTGCAGCACACACCGCTAAACTTCTGTTTCTGTACATTCTAATTGGGGGACAATTAAATTCTAGTGACCTCAATAGCCAAGAAGGTATAAACAGCCTTTAACAAAAAAGTGCCCTAAATCCAGGTGACAATTACGAAAATCTCATGCAATACGCTTTCCAGGTATGTATTTCTCAAACATGCAGTGTTGATCAATCCCATCCTTTTCATACTCTGATTTAAGTCTTAACCACTTGCTGACTCTGCCACAGCAACTTGATTTTACAGTTGCATTATTGCTCCTCAGGGCTCCCTCCAATGCCTATGGAAATCACCTTCTAAGCAGACAACTATTGTCAGAGTGCTGATGGACTTCACAAAGCCTGTTAGCTATGATGCCCAAGCACATCAGCTGGCCTTGACTACATTTATATTTCCAAACGTTTTGTTTTAAAGAATTTCACTAACATCATCCCGATCCATTTTTTCCGCTTTGTCACACCAAGGTTCAAACATACCTTGCTCTGCAATATTTGAGGATTCTATGAACAACCAATTTTATCTTAGAAATGTCCAGTAATTGTGTATACATTTAAAAACCCAATGTTTAAAAAAAACATTTGTTATTTCCATCTTAAAATTTTAGGTAAAGTACCATCAGTTTGAGCGTCAAAGTTATCTCAATCATCAAGACATCAGCAGACTTGAGCAGGCTTTGAAGTTTATTAGGTCCTGGCCTACTCTTTGCTTTACTATTCCCTTCTCATAAAAGCTCTGCTTTTTTTTTTTTTTTTTGCTAGAAGAATAACACCAATACAAAGGGATATCTATTGAGCATCACCTTATATACATATGGAAGTCTCCTCCACCCCAAAAGCCCCGACACGGATTCTAATCTCTGGACTTAAAGCACAGATTTTCCCATTCTGTATGAAAACATTATGTTTAGCGTAAAAGGTGACTTAAGAACATACTTAATTAGCTATATTTATCTGTTAATATGGCACACTCTATCCAACGTAAATCTTACTATGTACTTTCCCACTCACATTCTGCCAGTTGGTGATATAAATTACTTAAAGTGTTCATCAGATTTTTACACGGTTTCTTTGGTAAGATCTTCCATGCAATAGCTTTCTTATCTCCAGTTCTGGAAGGAAGGAAAAAAAAAAAAAAGTATGAGTATGAGTATACACTGGAATATGTGTGCATATAGGACTGTATTCAGAGGATTTTTCTATCCCACCAGAGAAATAGGAAAACATATACAATTTGCTCCATTAAAACAGGACTGAGAAGGACTGAAAACCAACCAACAAAGTCAAACTTGATTCACTATATGGAGATTTGATCACAGCCATCCAACCAATGCCCCATATTTCAGGATGATGACTATGCAGCCACACTCTTTAGCACTGAAATCAATCCACTTAGGAACTCATGGAAGATTTATTAATAGTATTAAGCACCTGCCATTGCACAAGCAACCACCACACATGCTATGTTCTGAGCTGTAATTACTTAAACTAGGATGGAGGTAACTAGAATGCTCGTAGTAGCCTGAAATCAATTTGGTAACTGCTTTGTGTTTAGTGCATATAGATTTGGACTTAACTATATCATTATCATGATGAAAAAAAAAAATCACAACATTCTTTGTCAACAGAGGGCACCAGCAAGCCTCAAGACCCTATCAGTCACAAAGTTGCAAAAATACTAAGCATTTGTTTGACACTTTTTTCCATACGATGAAATGGAATGAATCTGTTCTAAGAAAATGCATAGAAAATCAGCTGAAAGTAGAATGAAAACAGAGATAACCGGAAATAAATTATTTTCCATTAGTGACTATGTAGCTAATTAGACAAATACCAGAAGAAATGCACAAACATGTTCCTCTTAACCAAAAAGTAACAAAACCAAAGTTATCACAGCCTAGTTTGAACTAGTTCCCAAAAACCTTCAGAGCAAAATTACTATACAAACTTGGTATCAGCATAAAATCCTTAATAAAATTTTCTATTTACAAATACTTAATATATGCAACCTTCTCTAAATCCACACACAACTACTGAAGCAATAATAAATGCACCAATAAGAAAATTTAGGAAGAAAAAAGTTTTTAGTTAGGCATAGTAAGAAAGACTGCTACCAACAGGAGGATGATACAGAAGAACACTGACCAAAGACTTTGAGAAATCATACTAAGTATATACTGAGTATATTAAACATTATACTGAAATAAAAGTTTAATTATGAAATACAAGTTTAATTAATTTTTCTGTTTTAGAACCTTGAATTAGAAGCCTTACCCTCTGTCTATTTTTGTAATCACATCATCACAAGGAAATAAATAATTCTTTGTTTTGAATATCATAACAATATGGACTGTTTCCCAATGTTTTTAACAGTGCACAGCTATCCCTTACTAGTATTTTAGATACAGGTGATTAGTATTACAGAAAAACATAGTAGTCTACACAGTTCCGAAGGAAAAATATTATAATACTGTTATTTCAGTTTGTTAATCATGGCATGATTTTAAGTCTTAATTAAGACTCTCACCCATGAAAGTTCACATCTCTAATTCTCAACATGGAGTTCCTATACTCCATATTGATATGGAGTATGATTTAATTTTTATAATTTTCAAGCAGATGCTCATATAAAGATACTAGAATTTCTTCAGCACTAAGAAAGCTGATCATGAAAAACAAAAATTACTATTTTCCTCCAGGGACAATGAAGTGAGACACAATATGGTTAATCCAGGACACGTGCCAACGTGTGCAGTAAGATTTTAATGTAATAGAATAAAAGGCAATAATGTTCCACGAGGATTGTACCTCCAATCTGCCGTGTTGAACAGGAGATATCATTTCTAGTGTGCTCATTTCAAGAACAACAATATTTTACAAAGAGGTGGTGGTGGTGTTTGTTTTAAACCTCTGAAAAGCTCTGCCAAAAATCTAGGTTTTGCCTTTGAAAACAGGAAGCAAAAAAATTAACACAGAAGAAAAACTGTTAATAAATACTTACTGAGAAATTGTATTGGTATCTAGGTCAACACAGCTAACATCTGGTGGAGGGTCATAGAGATCAAAGTATCTTGAATCAATTCCCACTATGAATGGGCATGGTGCACTTAACACATCTGCCAGTGCCAAGGGACAGAGAGGAATATATGGGCAAGGCCAGTGGAAGGGAAATATCATCTTTGAAAATATGCAGAGACAAAAACATAGGTTAAACATGTATAATAATATAGTCTATGCAAGTATAAACCACACTTCACTAACTTGCCACTTCAAAATTATTTAACATGGCAGATAATTATTACTGAAAATCTAGATGCAGATTATTACATAAAAAAATGCAGTTTGTTTAATTTGTAGAAAAAAGCTCTTCAGTATAATAGACTGTATATAGCAGAGGTAGCAAAACAATGTTCAGTGTAGACAGGCAGGAAAATAACATGCATTTAAAATTCTGCAAGAGAGAATACAGTGCTACTTGGGCAAATCAGGAACTCTTATTTAGTGCGTTGTGATGACCAAACAACATGCTTATTTACAATATTTACACACAAACAACCAATATCAGTTACTCTCTCTTCTGTCTTCGTGGGATATCATTAGCAACGTGGATTTTTCTCTCCAATGATCTTTATTTTTATTCTTATTTTTCAGTTACCTTTAAGCCTAACAGCACTACTACTAATTTTAGATTTTATGTAAAAAACATTTTTTTCCATTTACAGGTGTTTGATTTAAAAAAACATTACTTACAGAGACTAATGCCTCTGTCACACTAGTAAGGACAGAAGGTCGCAATGAATGGATGAGAATTTTATGTTCCGTCACAGCAAATACAAGTAGAGTTACTGCATTTTCAGGTCCTAAATTCTGAAGTAGTGTAGAAAACTTGCCTCCGCTGTTACAGAATATAAACACACTTGTGAGTTACAAGGGACCATAACAAAAAAAGAAATGTTCAATAACTAAACAGAAAACAAGGCATTAGAGTAGGATTTTGTAAACTTAAATCTGCAAATCTTTCTTTTGAAGAAGGTTGCAAGGCAGACCACTTGTACACTTCATTGTTCAGTGCAGAATGGTTACTTCCTAATAGTAACCATGATTACTTGAGACTCTTCAATCAGTCTAGACTATTTTCAGGATATGTGCATGATGATTTTTCTTTTTGAGAAGCAATTTACAGGGAGACAACATACATTTCTTTAATCATTCTCCTGCACAGAGACATGAAAGTTAAGACAGTCACAGAACTCCTTTAATTACCCTGCAATACAAAAGCTGCACTATCTTGGGAGCCCAGGTATCAACTCCTAGAAAGGGGATCTAACAATCTATATTCTGCCTCAAGAACCACTAAAATTATTTGAAAACACACAGATATTGTTCATTAAGTATGTATCTTTGTCAGGGTGCAGATATAATTACATAGATAAACTTCAGATACACTAGCTACAAAAGGTACCAGGCACGGTAAGTTAATTTGCACAATTACAACTCGAAGTACCAAATCTTTTCCGCAACAGAGTCAGAATACATTTCACAATTCAACAGAAGATACTGCTACTTGCCTCAGTGGAAGGGGTGATGACACAGGTTGGCTAAGAATCAGGTTATCATGTGGAGATAGCTGGAAAAAGATTTCCAAATAATTTTTTTTTATTCTGAACTTTGGAAATATCTATTAGAAATTACACAACTATAACAAAGAACACCTAAAACCAAAATTTAAACTAAGCTGAACCTTATATAGCCCAGTTGTACAGCACTGTAAGAAGTGGCATGCAATGCTATGCATCAGTATCTTTTAGTAAAAAACAGGCAAAGCATGCTCTTCCTTTCTTAGTCAGAATTGAATACATTGCGTATTCATAAAGAGGAATTTAAACTACCTAATACTGAAAAAATTCAATATATTAACTGCTGAAAAATGAAGCCTTCTGTATTTTAAGGGAAGTGAGGACCCATAGTTCATACACAGCTTTCAGGGGCTGGGGGGGATTCTTTATGGATTTGGGGGGAAAGAGACAGATAAAATGCATGAAGGGGACAGATGGCAGGTTGCAATGTAAAGTAATATTTTCTTCAGAAGACATGAGAATTAGGCTTTTAGCTGGTAGAAACGGCACAGCTCAGCTTTGATAGAATCTTTAAAATTTGCATTAGTTGAAGATCCAAGACAAGGATCTTATTAATTCACATTTCTTTCTTACAGTGATATGACATCAAGAGAAATCATTCATACATTCAGCATGAATGGGAGGATTTAAATGAGTACAAAAATACAGATACACAATCAATCTATCAAAGCTCAGCTGACATTTTCAGCCATAGTAAATCCAAGGTAACAAGATACCAGTTAGCTTAATGCTCCCTGCCCTGCTAAGTGGTCATGCATTTTTTATCTATTGTATAAAAGCACACATACAAGTAGCAGTAGTAATTCAGTAAGTCACAGTAACTTGTACAACTAAGCTGCAAGTGCAGACAATTTTTAGTAACATTTCATTTTTGCGTATGTTTCACCTTAGACCCCACTGCAGATGACCAGACAATAGAAGTCAGAAGATCAGATGAATTAGTAATACAAATGCTGAAGCACTAAGTCACCAAACACTGTGCCTGGATAGACACACAAAACATAGGATGTTAACAAGAGTCTATGCAATACTGCTTCCTTGCATATTTCACATAACAGAGCTTTAGAAGGCTGATGCTACATTTAGCTTCAACGACAAATGAGGATGGCCATACCACTCTATATGCTAGATTTGTCTTCAAGTAAGTCACCTTGTGAAAACAACCACCATTAGCCTGTTCAGTGAAAGAATTCAGAGACCTCATTTTTTCAGCCTGAGGTAACCTTCATAAACTACCCTCAGAAAGGAAGCATCAGCCTAATGTCCTATGACTTTTGTGTTTCAGCAAAAGCAGATAAACAAAATCAAGCATTCAAAGTGCATGTCTCCCTTAGGCTGAAGGGGCACTTACTGCCCTTGTTCTTCAGAGGGAGAAACATATTATTCAATACGCTCCTGAAGTCTGCAGCTTGTGGATACATCATTAGAACAGGAACATCAGTGTAATAAGGGGATGTAGAACATGGAGAACAGAGTCTAGCAGATTTCAGACCAGAAGCAACCTGTCAACAATGGCAGCTGGAAACTGGCAATCAGGAACATTCCTGAATGTTTTATTAATGGCTATAATTTCTTTGAAACTTAAGTGAGACAAATGCCATGTTCTCTCTCACTTGTAACAGACACCAAGAAGGATCTAAGAACAGGTTACACATCCAGACCGGCATACATGCAGTTACTAAAATATATCAGGTCTCATTTTCAGAAAGCATACAGGCACTTGTGAGACATTCTACAGCAACACATATTCAGAAGGATTTGCTATACTGACTATTTAGCAAAAGACAACCACATGTTAAATTAACAAGCTTCAGAGAGAAATTACTATTTCTTCAATGAAATGGAATCCTAAAAGCTTGCAATTTTCAAGAATACAGGCATTTCCCACACTATTTTTGGGAAAACATCTTAGATACAATCACCTGTGATTTTATTCAGTGCAGTATCAAACACAACTCAAAAGTCCCTGAAAGCAGCTGGAAAGCAAGCTGGTACTTGCAGACCTCAACTACCACTGCCTACTTTAAAAGCAGGGCGTTCTCCATCTGTACTATCAGCTACTAAAGTTGTACTAACTTGACGCATAGAGCATTTTGAAAATAAGGTATAACAGACATAATTTCACATCACTTACATCTAGGTCCTCAGACTTTGTTCTGGGATATATGCCTATGTATACTTTGACAGAGTTCCCTAAAAATTCAGACCAAAAAAAGTAAAAGTTTTTCTCTAAACTCACTTATAGTTCCCTGTAAATTTGTGTTTAGTGTTCCCTAGCACAAATGTTTTACTGACTGTGAATACAAAAAAACTGCCAAGATGTAAAAATACTGGGTTGTGAATTGAATTTTAAAATCATAATAAAAGTGAGAAGTTTCAGATACACATTCAGTATAACTGTTCTCCAACCCCTTTTCAGTAACAGTAATAAATGTCACTTCTTTAGACTATCCAAATACACTAAGGAGTATCTTTAATATTCAATACATTCTATAAAGACATAAGCCAAGATTGTATTTACTCTGAAAGACTTCACTAGCATATGGGCTATTACATTAAGACTGAAAACTGCACAGGGCTCTCCATAATTTATTTCATAAAAGTAGTAACAGAGAGTAACATCATTTTGTAACAATTTGTTCAAAACCACAGGATTGGTAGAATAACTGCAACTGGAATAGAGCTGTCTTATCAGCAATAAAATTTAACATGTCTCTATCCATTTTGCCTCTTAGGTGGAAAAAAAAAAAAGGGGGGGGAAGATTAAATAACACTGCACTTAAGAAGTCTTTGAGATAGGTATTTCCTCTCTCCTACCAACAGTGACATGGCTGAAATTTCAAATAACAGGTAACCTAATTCTGGCAATTATACCATTTCACTCACACACAGTAAAATATGCTAGGTCTTGCAGGTAGGACAGAATAAGGGTCATATTTGATAAAGCGTGCCTCTGTTGAACGTGCATGGCTCTTGCAGTTTTCAGTAAGAGCTATCCATTATGTAGAGGACAGCACAAAGCCCTTTGGGAAAACGCGTAATCACCAATATACGCTTCACATCTGGTTTTAATTTTATTTATTTATTTTACACTCAGCCTTCATACAGTAGCAAGAAGAAAAGAGTTCAAAAGCTATTGCAAGTCAAACGAGATGCCAACTTTGAGTAGTTTTTCATCAATTTCCATATACTCTGGAAAAAAAAAATTAAGTTCTAAGCTCACTAAACAGTTTCTTGTAATATCCCATTCAAATCCTTAACTAAACTGGAAACAGAACAGCGAGAGATCTGTAAAAATTAAGTGTATGCATTTAGGAAAAAATTCTGAACAAAAAAAAATTTGAACATAAAAATTATATTTTCCATTTACTAACCTGTTCAACAGCTGTTTTGTCTTCACTTAAAACATAGCTATTAAGAAGAAATTTACACTTACCTGAACTAGAATTCTTGGCCTCTGAGGGGATGGAAAAGGAACTTTATGCATGAAATGGGAAATGTGTCTAGAGGAGAAGAAAAATACTGATTTAGTAGAAATTATAAGCTTTAACTGCCTTACATCAAGATAAAATTATTGCCAGTAAGAGAAATTATTATATAAAAATGGCACATACTTATTCAGAAGACAGAAAGCAAAAAACCCAGCACCCAAACCCTACAGGGATATTCTGACCTTTGAAACCTTTTTTTCTACTAATGGCAGGCCAGAATATCTTTCAGACTACAAGCTTAGTTTGTGAGACTGAAGAATTACATGGAGGTTTGGGTGGTTTTTTTTAAATATTTGTAAAGTAGAAATATTGATGTTTGAGTATCACAATACCATTTTACAATCATGCTTCTGAGACTGGCTTGAAATAGCACTATACCTCAGAGACTAGCACTCGTTATTAGCAAAAAAAATATTCACAGCTGAGTGTCAAGGAGAGTCATTAAGTTCATCCATTTTCTTCACATCCATTTTCTTCACTTCCAAATACAAAATGTTATGTAAGATTTCTGATGAAAAAAGTGTTAAAGTTTTTTCCATATACTACAAATACAGAAAAATGTTTTTAAAATTTGATTAAGTTCTCAGTTTTATGAATTGATTAAACTTACAGAAGTTCTAAAAGTGTAGGAGATCTACATAATACACACTTTCACATTAAAAGAAACTACATGCAATCAGTAGAAACTCAGGAAGAAACAGGTAATCCATCATGAACTGCATGCTACAGCACATACTTTACTCTGATTTCTGCAACTCTCACCATTATTATGACACAGACAACCAACCAAATTTTGAAGAAATTCAAACCCACAGATAAGCACTGATTTATATAGAAGACTCATTTTACATGTTTCTGATTCAAAACTATATACTTCATACATATATTTCAATGTAGCTGCATATTACACCATTAGATGTATGCAAAAAACCCCAAACAAAACATTTTTACTGTGTTTTTAATTTGTGTAATTGTGCTATGCTTAACTTCTGGTTGCGGTTCTATAATCATATAACTGGCATTAATCAGAAGCAGTCTTGTGCCTCCTCTTTGCCACTCCTCAATTGACCTCCCTTGCGTGCAGCCCCATGGCAAATGAGAACAGGAAAGGAATCAGGCTGACAACAGATTTGGGGTTTTGCCTTTATTACCAGTGTATGAAGATGGTGGCAGAAATATGGAACATACAGCAAACATCAAGGGAAAGGCCTTGCAGAAGCAGGGCTGACTGAAAATGTTCAAATACGCACGTATGGCACAGACAACCTTAATCATCATTAAAACAGCTGAAGAAACTAGGCTAATACTATATTAACTTCATGCAAGACAGTGTAGCTATATTTAAATTATCCACAGTAAATTGACCAGTTTACAAATCAGAGAAATCAGAATAAGCAAATAAATCTGTAAAATCAAAATTAATAAAACATTTATCATATTTACTTCTCGTTTTATTCATTCCCAAAACTCAAAACCCAAAAATAGTTCTCAGCTTAAAAAAAAAAAATCTCTTCATTATTGGAAGTTCACACTATCAGAATTTTAAAACAAGTATAGTAGATACAAAGTAGAATAAAGAAGTGGATAAACAATCACAAAAAATGTTTAATCTACAAACTCAAAGTCTCATAAAAGTTAATACTGAAGTTTAATCAGAAAAAAGACTGATGTGTAATAAAATAAAAAAGCAAATACTGCATTTGAAATCTGATGCATTAAAAAGTTACGTTAGCCTAGAAATGTTAAGCGGTGTTACATATCAATTACAGATATCAACCACTTCTTGGATGTAAGGATTTCCTCTGCATTTTAAAATGTGAAATCCTTTATATAAGAAGGAAATGAAGTTTATTTATCATAAATAGAGGAGGATTACTAGTGCAAAAAAATTCAATCTGCTTTATTATCTCTCATTACACAACAAATAAGCATTTGAAAAAATGCAAAACTACATATTTCATTCTTCTAACTTAATGTATGCAACATTAAGAAAGGATTTATAATCCTGCACCTCCTAAAGGGTGCAAAGCTAATTAAAAAAGGCTTTCAGAGATATCTTTGTGGGCACTTAAGTCATAAATAAAAATCTAGGCTTTTTCAGGAAGCAGGTAAAGATACATTTAATCAATGGAGAGAAGTGCTTACTCTAGTGTAACCACTATATTTAATGTTTGATGACTAGAGTCAAATGGATATTATAGGAAACTTGTAAGTAAAAAATGAGCTCTCATCAACTGAAATTACTGTTACGGATTTTTGAAATTACTTACTTCTCAATGGGTAGGACATGTGGGCCAGAAATGGAGTAACGATACAGAAAGGTAAGAAACTTCTTGAAAGCATCAAAGAAAGGCCAGTGAGAGAGCAGACAGATGCATTTATTTGTTTGAACTGTTCTGCATGTGTCTGACTTTCCCTCAACAGCAGCTGCTAATCCCAGTTGAGATTTTTGTTTCTCTGTGAGATTCTCTTCAGGATACAGTTCATAAAACTGAATAGCAGCACCATATACCTGCAAACAACATAGTTGATTTGAAGTCAATAAATCTGCCTCAATCTTCAGAGAAATCTAACAAACCCCAAACATGCAAGGAAAATCAAGACTATGTTACATTAATGTATCGCCTACTGAAGCAATCTATTCTGGAATATTCTTATGGCTGTGAAAATCCAGACTGTCTACTATTTATTTAAAACACTTAATGTCATATGAGAAAGAGTAATTTATGAAATGATTTAAGTGAGAGAAAAAATAATGATTATACAGAGTACAACTACAGTCAACTGCTCCTACAATTGCCTTTAAAGCTATTTTAGGAATCCTTTATATGCAACTCAAAGCAGTATTCCTCTGACATCCAATTTACTTTTGAGAACAAGTATATACATGCACGGTTGTTTCCATGCTTGCAATAGAAATAGTATACTTGCATGTATATGCAGTCAGAATTTTTATAGCTCTGTAGTTTCAAAGGCTAACATGATTGGAAAGCAAAGGAGTACAGGTTTATATGATCAACAGTCCAGCAGCGAAATAAATGCAAGTCAATCTTTAAAGTAGTCTTTGAATTAAGCCCAAATTAATAGATTCAAGTTTGTCTATGAAAATATGCATTATCATGATCCTGAACAGATAAACAACCAATTTTTTTAACTTGAACTATTAACAATGATTTTTTTTACATTTTCAAAATACCTTTTCTGCAGATGCTCCAGTTAGTACAAATGTAGAAAAAACTGGGAGAGGGTATTTACTGTTAGATGGCCAACATTCAATCGTTGCACCCATGGGTAGACAAAAAAGAGGCACGGATTCTGGTAATGGGAATGATTCATAATCTTCTTCGGGATATCTGCATATTAAACCTGTAAAGGCAATTTGTAAAGAGGCAGTTATAGAAGGAATAGCAGAAACATATTTCTAATAGCTCATTCCATAAAAAAATGCCCAGAAAAATCGTCTATGAGCATACACTAACTTCAGAAGGTCAGTAAAAGAAAGTTGTAAATTGTGAGGCATAGTGAATAGCTGGAAAGCAGCAGCATGCTTCCAAGGCCTGAGGAGAAATCACCTGACTAAAACATAGGACTGAAGTCCTACTTACTATTCTAGGAACTATTCTCAACTAATTTATCTTCTTCCGTTTGCACGTTGTGTGCATCTCAGCTATTATTACAATAGTTCGCATTCATCACTAGTACGAGTAAAGATTTAAAATTTAGTTAAAAAGAAATGGTAACCTGAATAATTAAGAAATAAGACTGAGGTTTTCAATTATGAAAGCAATTAATTCTTGCCAACAAAAGTTTCCTGAAAAATCTGATGTTAGATAGATTATTTTTTTAATATCAATAGAATCAAACCAATTAATTATGTTGATCCACCTCAGCTGAGGATTCAGCTAATGTGCTATCAGACTAATGTGTTTAGACTTAAATTTTAAACATAGCTGTAAAACATGCAGTTCTGAAGCAGAGGCTCTTAACATACAGGTCTTCAGTTACATCATACAGCTGTAGCAATCTATCCTTTCTTATTGCCAACCCAGGGGACTCCAAACTGAGAATGAATATTGTGTGAAGGGATTTAGGATTTCTCTGCATTAGAGAACACAATCATTACACATTCTTTTCTAATATACAGTGAAATATTAATAAGCAATAAAAACTGGTAATCAAGAAGGGCAGTGGGTTTTTTGCCCTCAAGAAACAAGATTTTGTGCAAGCTATTACCAGATGTGGGGCCTTTTAAAATTTTTGTTTATTTACAAATTTATTGTCCAACTTTTAGTTAGTCCTAAACTACTGTTGTTTACAGAGAGCAGCATCTCAAAGGGAATTAAAAAAGTGAATTAAAGCTTAAGTCTGAATCATGCTCAGGACTTGCACTCCAATGAAATCAGGGTTTTTAAAAAAAAAAACGAACCACAAACACGTTTCATCAGAGCCATAGCAAATCTAATACTGTCTTATAAATAAAAAAAACCATAAAGATGATACACAATCCGAAAATACTTAAAAGAGCTCAATACCACTGATGTTCAGGGCAGCGTGGAAGTCTGCAGTATTCTTCAAAGTTTTTCTTAAAGTGATGGTGAAAATGCATCAAATAATTTTTGCAGTATTTTCTTCTGCATTTATATATATATACATCCTTAAGAGACAGCTATCAGCAGCAAAAACAGAGGTTGGAGACACACAGGTTTGTAGAAACCTATCAAAACCCAACTGAGCTTCCAATTAAAAGCAAATTTTAAAACAAAGTGGTCATGTTATATAATTCTAAGGCTTATTTTAGGACATTATTTTAAAAGAATTCTTCAGGAAAAGATTCCTTTTTGGATAATGCCAAGACAGTGCCTTTGTCAAATAATTATTTGACAAAAAATGTATTACATTACAAATAAGCCTGTACAACCTGAATTAAAGATTAAAAAAGCTAAATAGTAGTTACATACCAGCTTTATATGATATGGTGTTGGTTTTTGCCACAGACTTTTTATAACATAAATATACTGCTGAGCCCCACTGTAAAACAAAAGAAATTATTGGATTACATGATGAAGTATAACAAAGACGTAACAGAAAAAAGTGGAGGAAAACCTCCTCATCCTTGTTTACAAAGAACCATAATCTACACGCAAAAGTACAAAGCATTAAGATATAGGAATTTCGGGCCTGCTACACTATCCTTTCTGACAATGGCCACAAACATATAACTGAAAGAAAAGTACTGTGTTAGCTCTGAGCTAACCAATCCATGGCAGGCATCAGCCTGACCTCTAAAACAGAGCTGGTTTATAGACTGAAGCATGACATCTATAAATTCTTCTCCAAAATGTTTGTTACCACAACTACAGAATTTTAAGTATGATTATCATCCATATAAATATTTAAACCTTTCTCCACTTTGTTAAACTTATGGCTTAAAGGTATATATAGACAGATATATATACATACAAGCACACATTTATGAATATACACACAGAGTGCAATATTTCTGTTATTAACTACATTTGTGTATTACTTTAATACTTAATTTTCTTTTGTGCCTGCATTTTTATTTTAATCGCGCTAATCTTTAAGCCCATTCCCTTATTCTACCTGTGATTTCATAGTCTGCAGCATAACGTCATAGTTTTTGCAGCTTCTAAACAACAACTTCCTTTCTGGCATTGTTAATGTTTTTAAATATTTTTGAAGTTCTCCATTTCTGGACATGAGAATAAACATGGAAAGCCACAGAATGGAAAAGATCAGCAACCTTTAAGGGCACGCAAAGCTTTTATAGATGGGAGAAAGATAATAATAATTTCCACAAGACAGCACTCGCATAACCCAGTCAATACAGGGACTGGTAGAACTGAAAAATCCATTTGTTAATGTCTACAGGCATTTATTTAAAAACAAGTACAGATCAATTTCCATGATCTTTTTTGCATGATACTACTCGCATACATGGTCAGCATCTTTACCAGCATGCTGACTTTTGAGAACCCTGGAAGAGCCAGCATATAAGGCTGCAGATTCAACTAGGAGACACCTAAATATTAAGTTCTGCAAAACAAAGTGCTGCGACACCTGTGTATTTTAGCAGGTCTAGCTTTGGAACCATGTTAAGCATTTAAACAGGCTTACAGTCAACAGCATCCAACACCATTCACATGCAACTTTCTTCAGAGAAAAAGTCTGTGAAAGTACTGAGAATGATGTTTATAAAATAGCGTTGTAAGTAATGGGAGAGTTTAAAAACAAAACAGAAGCCAGTTGTTATATACAGAATTCCCATCACAATAGTAAAATCAGTGTCAGAAACAGCCACGTCTGTAAAACCTCCAGTTATACACATGGTGACACAACAGGTTCTGAAGGACTAATTCAAAGCTGCTGAAGTCAGCATTTCCAAGTCAGCACTAAAAAGACTATTTGCTCCAAGACTTCCAAAAAGACTTTGTTCCAAGCAGGAACAAAGAAATGCAATCCTCCAACTCTTCAAGATTTGATTTATCTTTGGAGACTGCTTATCAAAATTTTTCACCAGGTACTCTGAGAACTGTAACAAATACTCCACAAACATTACATCATTGAATATCAAGTATTCAAAATCCAGATTTTGAATCTTACCATACTATTATTAAGATTCTTGTCAACCTTGCAGAATGTATGTGGAGGGGTTTCTCCTTTACTTGGTATGATTATACATATATCCGTAACAGCCAACGTGTTTTGTGTCATGTTTTCAGATGCTCTTCGGTAAGTGATGTACACTCTTTGTGATGAGGCACTGCCACTAATATTAGCAGGCCGACCATATGGAGTAGTTTGAATTATTTCACAACCTTGCTTTACTCTTTCTTTCCCATCATATAAAACCCTAGTTAAAATGGGATGAACAAAAGTCAGAAGGCACATTTTTTTTTTAAACACTTTCAATACTAATACTATACTAAGAATTATAACTGAATAGTACTAATTTGAGCAGCTCGTCTCATCTCTGATCAAAACATTTTTACTGACAAGTTCACATCACATTACATCAAACTGCATTCTAATAGAAAAGATTTGTGATGAAACCATACTAGTTTTCCTCATGTATAATTGCTTTTAAGTGTTTTCTTTACTGCAAAACAGTTATTTTAAATTCTGTTGAAGATTCATTGCCTGATCCTAAGAACGTCGTACAACTCACCTCTTCTCAATCTGTATTAAATAGGTTAAGCATCTTATCTCAACCCAAATATATACACTGAAAATTATAAATGGCTTTGAAAACTCCAAAACGTGAAGGATTACAGTTGTCATTAAAATCCACTCAGCATGCATTTTTCCTACCATACCAGGTTACAGTATGCTCAAGTCAACAAATATCTTCCTGTTTAGAGTTTTGTTTTATATTTTAAAAAGTATGGTATTTCAATAAACATGCTTTATTTACTCATCAGTCAAATAAAACTGCTGAAATCACCTACTGGAACAGAAAAAACACTCACCCCAAATCAGTAAGTGGGGGCTTATCCCTTCCTCTGCGATAACAAAGGTATATTTGCGGTCCTACAAGACTGCCATTATTGAGATCTGCAGACAGTCCTGAGGGAGTAACATCTATGCATTTATATCCCTGGGGAACTTCCTCCCCCAGAGATTTATTAAGTACTGTTACATCTGTAATAGGTTCTTTTGGTTTAGCGATTTTATGGCAAGCATCATTGAAGTGGATTTCTTCCTCTAGTGGTTTGGAAATATCCGTTAATCCTGCGACAACAAAGTAGTCAGCAACACGAGCCCCTTTGTCTTCCATCTTCCATTACAAGACGTTATAACTGGTAAGAAAGAAATATATATCAGTATTTTTAAAGGCAATTATAAGATACCAGAAATAATAAAGTTGTGTTTATTTTTAAAAACAGAAAATCTGCAATAATATAAGTGAAAGCACAACAGAAGAATACAAAAGAAATAGAGAGATCCATCATCAGACCATGTAATATTTTTCATTTGTAATCACAATCTTTCCAATCTGGAATTCTGAGCCACAATCGTGCAAGTTAATTGTTAAATCTTGGAATGGAAAACCCAAGTGGCCTCTTTTTGCTAACTTACACACTAGGGTAGCTGAACCAACAGGTACAGTAACAGCAAAATACTGTGTAAAGGTTTAGAAATAGTTCACTACTTCAAGCTCATGGCTGAGCCAAAAAATAGTTCTCATGTATTTTGCATATAGCCTATTACTGCACTCTGTTCACCATGACAATGAATCTTCTAAGGCATGATCTGCAGTTAATTTGCTTCCTGAATATTAAACATACATGCAAAGGCTGTCTTGATTATTCTAAAGATACAACTATAATATTTGCAGCCATCTTACCCTATAAGATTTTACATCAGATACCAAGGCCAGATCTTCTTGGAGTATTTTTGCAGGCTAAAAGTTGATACCCTTTTATTTTATAATGTTTTGGGGCTCAGATCCTTGATATATAACACATCCACTGCCAACAATATACCAGCTTTTACACAAAGCATTTAAACTGAATCAACTTCAACAGACTACAGACCACTGTGAAACAAAAACATTCAAGACCACATGAAGTTTTTCGTAATGAAAAGGAATACAGTCCTGCTGTTCCAGCCAAATTTTGTTGGGAAATTACATTCTTTCTTCCTGGAACATATTGATAAAAAAAATTCTTTACATATGAATTCTTTCTGTATAGTGGTTTTTTTGCAGTTTGCTACCAATGGCGTAAATTAAATTCAGCACAGGACAAAGTAACATCTGTAGGATGAAAAGATAGCCTTGCAAACAATGCAGGGCACTACCTATCAGGAGATTCAGTTTCCTCTTTGTCAGAGACTCTTGAATACCTTTGCAAGTCACTTAAACCCCATGTCTTATTTCATAGCTTGATTTTGCAAATAAAGAAAATACTTTCTGCTCTTTCATGGAACATTGAGAAATACACTAAAAATGTTTATCTGAGTTACCCATATGTGTTGGAACCTTGCTAAGTAGCTTCAGGAAGTTTACTGTCATCTAGTTCCAGACTTTTTAAACCAAACAAGCTATTTAAAAATCCCTTTTGTTGAATTAATTTTGTTTAGGTGTAAAATTTTATTACAAGAGAAACTGTTACAACACATTTCAAGAGCTTGCTAACAGTCAGAAACTCAACACACAATTTAAAACAGTTTAAGTGGTTGGTACAAGACCAGTTTTCACGCCACCTTTATTCTGGTTGCTTTATCTCCCTTTATTTTTTGCTCTAGGTAGCAAGTATTAAGCCTTAGCAAACTTCATACCATCATGATTCTTTGATTTTACCAAAAAATCTTCATTAAAACAAGCAAAATAAATTTGGACATTTCTCACTGGTAATTAGGGAAATTATGTCCTAAATTGATACTGTGCATTTAAACAAATTGCTTCAAGCTGACCTCAGATTTCCAGCACCAATCCCTGCTCAGGAAGGAAGAATGTCAGCCTGTGCCTGACCACCACTATGAACCTCATCCACCAGTGCAAGAAAGGTAATTCCATCTTCCTGCTCTTATTTTGTAGGTTGTTTGTATTTTGCTGGAGTAACTGACTTGACTAGCTTCTAAAGTCACAAGGAAATGAATAACAGTTTTAATTTTAAGGTTATTTACATTAGTCAAGAAAACACCAAGAAAACTCCCCAATCTATCCAACCTTTATTTCTTTCTATATGGTTAATAAGCAATATGGGACACTTTATAACACATGATTACTGGGAAACAATCATCAACAGACAGCAGCATAACAGTTTGTAAATAACTGCTCAGCCTGTTTTCTGAGAGAAGAGAGAATGCAGTTAGAAAACTAAGCTTAATTTAACCTAAATTCAGTTATTTCAAAAACATCTGGAACATGTTACTCAACTAGCAGTATATGAGAGTAATAACTACAAACTCAAACTTCTCCTTGAGTGATATATCCAAAGACACACAAATGCAACCACTGCATATCCTGCCTATTATTTCACCGTACATCTGGCTTCAGCAGATCCAGAATAGGCTAGCAACAAATGCATGGAGAGATAAAGAAGTTTCATAAAGCATCTTTAAACTCTAACATAAGACCAAACACTAACATCTTTTAGCTAACATGACTGAAGTTCTAAATATTTTGTAACATTAACAATTCTCTGTAAACTTAACTATAGTACACTACATTTTAACTATCATGAAAACATTCTATCTTTATCAACCAGCACTCACTTTAAATCAATGGATAAGCTGTAACAGTTTTTTTTAAAGCTACAATACACTGGGCAAGCATTTGCTCTTAAGTTAAAAAAAAAAATACATACATACATCAGAGCATAAGCAGTTGCTTTTAAAAAGTATCATCTGAAAATGCATCAAGATGTATAGAAAGAAAAAATGAATACTTCATAACATAGATCAGAAAAGAGCTATGGTCAAAGACTGCTCAGAAGGTAGAGGGCGTTATATATATATATATATATATATATATATATATATATATATGAAAATAAACCTCAAAATGTTCCTCAAAAACTGCTGAGGAAGAAAGGACTGGCTAAGTAAAAGCTACCAACCAAGCAATTTAAACTCAACACTTACCCCATCATAAGCTCTGGTGAAAAAGTTTTCCATTAAAAGACTTGAGAAGAGAGAAGGTAAACTGAAAGCTGGCTAAGTCTTGCACTGCTGTGTATGAAAAATGTCCCATAACCACAGGGTCAGTACAAAGCAGCAAAAACACTACAAAACTGAACTTTGCCTTAAAGATTCTGAGTTAGAAAAATATTAAGTTTTGTTTTGTTCCTTTTCTCATTAGCATTATTTCACAAAACTACACCAATTTCTGGAGTGCTTCACAACACCTTTTAAGTTGAAAGGAAAACAATATTTTAGTCATCAAAAATTATACAAACTATAACTTAAAATTGCAAGTAAGCCTTATAACTTCAGTGTATTAGCAGCACACTATTGCAGTTTAATTAGGCAAGACTGCATTACAAATAAACAGAAAGATATATATACATTATACTGAAGAATCATACCTATCTCACAATTTAAGCCTCACTATTAATTATTCCATATTAAGTTTATATCAAAAGTCTTAAATTCAAACATTCATTTATCCCCAAAGGTACTTTCAAGAAAAACTGGGACAAGCTCTCCTCATTTAGACCCAGTTAAAATTAGAATCCCCTACATAAAAACACCTGCTATCACACAAATTTGCTTCCTAAGGTTATAGCAAGTAATACACAAGTCAGCAAGACTTTCATATTTTAATGCAGCTTTTACAGAAGGGAGACAAAAAAAAAAAGGCCTAGCTCATGATGCATGATCCCTTCAGATCTTTGCCTTCTGGTACAAAGGTTTACAGCTAAAAATGGGATAAAATGCAGAAGATATCAAAACAATTCAGTGGTATTTTATTCAAGCTGACTTAGACTTTACTCAAATTTTCAACATCTCTTTACTGTGAGAGGAGATTTATGCAAACTTTCTGTTAACAGACCCCAGAAAGAAGGTATATAATGTGAGCTAATCCAGTGACAAATAATCATTCTGTGAAAAGCAGTTTCACATAAACAGACGAATCTGAATAATTTCTGCAGAAATTCTTACCATTAAGGTATTCCAAAGCATGTTATAATTATATACATCACACAGTACTACAAGTCAACTTCCAGGGGGGAAAAAAAAAAAAAAACCAAAACAAACAAACAAAAAAACCAAAAAACAAACCACAACAGAAACACAGTCACACTGAACAAGAGTGTTGCTTGAAGCACCAGGTCCCAGGTAAAGTTCAGCAACATTAATAGTGCCACACTGAGAAGCAGCTACTATTGCTTCTCTACACTTCAGTCATCTGGGGACAAAAGGCTGCACTTTGAAAGACAATGCCATGGGATCATAAACATAACCTCTTACAGAAGTCCCTAGAAACAAGTGCAATATATGGTCTTTGAGCCATCTCATAACAATCATTTTTAATGGACTGCATATAATTAATACCACTATAAATTAAACACCATAAACATCAGTAAGGAACAAAATACCCTTGCAAATAGCAAGCTGACTTGTAAGAACACATTAAAAACACACACAGACTTTGCAGATCATGACTATACAAATGTGGGACAAAAGACGGCTTTTTGCCATTTCTAAAAATATGGCAACAGGGGAAACAGATAATTCTGCCACAGATCCACAAATTATTAGCTTAATTACTTTGCTGAAAGACAAAGGGTAAACTCAGTTTCAATGTTTATTAAATTTAGGTTTTTAATATCATTGTATTTCTTCATAAACATTTAGGAAATACTTATTAATAGTTTTCACTGTCTTAACTGTCACCACTGTTGTAATTCATAAGTGCTGGCATTTTAGCAACTGTGCAGAAGAGATTAATCTGAAAAATTAGCTTTGTGATCTAACACTACAGATCTATTGCTGCTGCAAAGTGCAAAACAATCTGCTATTACGAGAAAGGTGATCAGGAGGTTGACAGGAGTTCCATGTGGCTGACCCTTTTGTGATAAAATATCGGTGGCACTTAGACCTAACTCTGAATTTAAAAAGTGAAGCATATACACTAACTTATTTTGCTTCCAATGAAGTTTTTTCTATTTGCTATAAACTATCCACAACTCTCATATAGAAAGCAAACAAAAATTGAAAGGCATGATTTTATACCAGCTCACATATTTTCAGATAAAACAACTAAATCAGTATCCAAGCTTTTTTAACAGATCACATTTTTCATTCAAATACTGCAAGAGGGAAGTATGCATCAGCTTTTTCCCTATCACATGACCAGAACTAATGCAGATGTGCTGTATATTCCATCTGTGCAGCAGCAACAGGCATGATGCTTTCTGAAGTACAGAGTTTACTATAGATGCACTACACCATTTCCAAGGAAAAAAAATACTGATATAATTCATACAACCTGCTCCTACCCACAGACTTTTGTAGAGGTAACTTGTAGGTGGGCTGCAGACCAGAAGAACTGCTCTAGCAGTGCCAGCTTCTTTCAAGGAGCCAGCTTTCCCAGATAGCAAAAAGGGTTTACTTGTACACTTGTATGTACAAGAGATACCTGACCTGGGAAAGATAGCAGTAAGGACCATCCGACTTCATTAGAACAGTTTAGCCAGCCCAGCTCTGGCAGACACAACTGCCTTGTAATCTTTTGATCTTCCTTGTCTTCATTCCCATTCCTTCCTGCATTTTCCTTTGGGAATATTAAATTGCTTATTAATTTCAGCTCCTTATTAAGTCCATTAGCTGTCTAAAGCAGGTGACATTTTACTTTGCTAGCCTGACTCCAAAGAGACATTCTGTTTGTAAATAAGGAACAAATGTCTCCTAGTGTAGGTTGGAAACCAGTGCAGCGCTCAGCAACACACCTTTTTTAAAACAGTTCAAAGCTTTATTAAAAATGGTGATTTTTTTTTTTTTAAAGCATTCATCATATAATCACATTCCAAGAACTTCCTTCCTTTGAAGGCGCATGAAAAGTAGATGAATAGACAAGACAAATCAGTGACCAATTTTTTTAAATTGCCAGAGAAGTTGTAACAGCCCCTAGCATTTCAGTCTCATTATGTGTACTGCTGCATTACCCTGCTGAAGTATGCTGCCAACACACAGAAATGTGGCGGCTAGTCATGCAAGAGCAAGATGAAGTTAACTGGATCAGTCAGTCCTGCTATGGCCACTCAGAACCGTTTCTCAGCCGTGACACTGCACAAATCACATGAGAGCTCAACAGCCTAAAGAACATGTGAATAACTGCAGTTACCCAGGGAAAAACCTTCACCCCATCCCTGTTGCCTGGCAAAAGTGACAGACAAGCCTTTTTTCCCCAGTATTTTCTTCATAGCAAGCAAACAGTCCTGGGAACACAGCAGAAGTACCTCAAATATCACAGGAATTCTCTAAAGTCAGACAGAACACAAGCCTTTTGAAAACTCTTTCAATGTGTTCCCTACCTTTTCATCAGGGCATTGCTTCTACACTTTGCCTCTGTTGCTGTTAGCCAGGCTAGACTTCTTGTTAAAGTTTCATTCCCTATGGAAACAGTAAAAACAAAAATTAAACAATGTACATATTTGTTGAAACTTACTGCACACTCCACTGCACCAGTCACATTAAATGAACATTGTGAATTGTTGTAGGACTGGCTAAGACAAGGTTACATGTCACAACTGTTAAAAAAGTGTATAAAACCAGATTTTAAACTTAAGAAACAAAATATCAAGTTTTATGCTGCATTGATATAAGAATGTAAACAACATAACACATTTAATGCTTTAAAGAAACAAAATCAAAGAATGGTTGAGCCAGCCACTTTAGATTATTTCAACTCTTCCACTATTTTCTGATAATAAATACCTTCCACCTATTCATAGAAGGTGTTAGCCAGCTATGAAAGTGCCTTTTTAGCTCAATAACCTTTCAAAGTCTACTTTAAAACATTTTTCCTCTTCGCAAGATTCTGATAAAGCAGATCATTCTCACTCCACAATCAGCAATACACAGGTACTCTTCCATCTAGCCACCTTACTCCAATTCCCATGCTTGCGGTCGCAGTCTTCTTGCCATTTACTGTCACAGTTCACTGTTTTTCTTCAGATATGGTATACTGAACTTGTAAATTCTAGTATGACCACTTTTAAACATTGGTATGACCATAGGCATCTTGAGCTTGTGTTTTACACTGAGGCATGTGCAAGCTAGGCAGCCTGTGCTACAGTTAAGCATTTTGAAGCAACAACTTTCCACCATGGGATCGAGGAGAATACTTCACTGGAGACACCCTCAGACTTCAATCTCCCAGAATGACTCATTATCATCAGCAAGGCTGTAGTCAAAAATAAACTTTGTCTAAATGAGGCTTCTGTTTGCCAAGACTTGGAGAACACTCTTAGAATATTACTGTGAGAAGACTTTAGAAAACAAAGTGTAACATAAGCAAGGCTGGGAAGAAACACATCTTAGGAGGGTTTATGCAAACCATGCAAGATTTGCTTTCATTCCTGAAGTGGAAAAATTGGGGGAAAAAATTCTACATTAGATTATCAGAGTTACATATTTGGGACCACAAAGTTCAAGGTTCTGTTCATAACTGTAAAGTACAAGACAACTTATTTCAGATCATGCAGAAGCAATCAGCACTGTTAGTTCATTACTCATATAGCAAGGAATGAGGAGATGACAGCCTAGAGAGCGAACCCAGCCCCTGGTGCAAGTCTTTCTAATCCATACAGCACTATGGACTAGTACCAGTTAAAGTCAGTCACTCTCTACTAACTGACTTTAAACATTTTTACACCAGACTACAAAGCAAGAGAGCTTGCAGCAGTAGCACTGCACTTTTTTGTCTATGACCTGATCTGTAAAATAAAGTTTTCAGGAGCATCAGAAATTATAATTTCAGTGATTCACCTGCAGACCTGAAGCACAGGTGGAAAAAGTCTAAGAAATAAGCAGCATTAACACATGAATAATTTCCCCATGGACCCCTCAAAAAACATCTTTCCTAGTCAACTATCTGGAAAGCCAATGAGAAGAGTTGAAGGAAAGAAAAAGAAAAATATACTTTTAAGCATCACAAGGAACACAGCAAGAACCACTGCCAGCGTACTTGCAGCTCTATTTCATAGTACTTGCAGCTTGTAGAATGTATTTACAACTAGTTTGTTGTCCTCCATCTATCAAGTAAAAGATCTACTTGTTCAAGAAACAAGGTGCAAAGGACCTATGTTATTACCCCAATACAACTGAGACTTCTCATAGCATTTTTATTTTTAAGTAGGACATTGCCTATACTTCCTTTTCTTCTCATTTCCTATTACTACAGTTAAACAAATGACAGCAACAGAGAAGGTTACTAACAAATAGGGTTAAAGTAATCAACTGCATTACTTTTTAGACACTATTGCACACATCTGCACTCAATAATGTTAGATAATGCAGTAATTAAAAAGGAGCCACTAGACTCCACTAAGCTCCCTTTGGTGCTGCATCAATAGTAGTACTACTGCTAAGAAACATATTGGCATATAGAAAAACAAAACAAGAAAAACCCCAACATTGTTCTGCCCCTACATCACTGGGCTGGAATCACTACCAAGCATTTTGCAGGCCCATTCACACTCAGCTGTACCAACTCATGGTTAACATACTCTGATCCAAACAGCTGAGGAGATAATCAAGAGAGCTCAGAAAACCTGGCAACAAAGGATCTCTAAAGAGGAGCCCAGAAACAGCAAAGCACTGGATAAGAGTGCAGGGACAGAACACAAGACCATGAGTTTGGGAGCAGAAAATAGGAATGCAGGCCAAGAACTGAGGGTCAAGCAGATTTGTTCAGCAATGACTAGGAAGAAAGAAAAATTAGGCTTAAATTCAGAGGCTAGTCTAGATTCAGTGGGATTGCTACAGTCAGTGCGCGAGAACTAGCCATCTAGAGTATCAAAGCTTGGAGGAGGAAGCAGAATAACTGGCAGAGAGAAGGCAGGAAGGAACAGACTTCACCCTGAGGGAGAGATCAGGCGTTTTCTACATCTTCTATGCTTTCCACCATCACTCACCAAGTCTTCTATTTGTTTGCTCTTCATTGTCATTTTCTGTCTCAATAAAATCAAAGCATTTACTGAGAGGGTCTAACAAGGCACAGGCTGCTTATGCGTTCATTACAGTTGTGCCACAGCAAAATCCCACAATATTCAACCCTGTCTACAAAAATTCAAGAAAGTGATGTTCAAGTATCCCACAAGATTCATGACAGAGACAAATCTTAACAAGGCCAGTTTTAAAACTTACACTTTTCTTTCTAGATTACAGTATTTATGGCCAAAAAGCACAACCAAATAATGGAAACAATTTCTGAAGTACAACTGTGTTTGTAGGGAGGGGATGCACAAAACAATTTACAGCAAATAAGGGGGAGGGAAGCCAAGGTAAGCATTATAAAATGTAAATATTACTTCATCCAAAACACAGTTCAGGAGGGCAACTAGTCCATGTTTTTTGTACAACTACTTATTATACAACAACTTTTTAAAAGAAGTCCCCCAAACCGAATGTTCCATTTTCCTTGGCACAGTAGATAAAGGCAAATGAAAGCAGCAAATCTTCCAATACTGAGCTTCAAGCCCAAAATCTGTCACTGAAAATGTCAAAGTGCATCAACCAGGAGTGACAGAAGTGGCCTGCTTTCATCCAGCCATGTTTGGACACACATGCCAACCTCAGTTTAGTTTTGAAGCCATTCTCTACCCAAATTAATTTTTTTAATTCATGGTGTGGTAGAGGGAAAGACAGGTGGGAATTGTTTGTAACTTTTTTTGCTACATTTAAAAATACACTTTAATTGTGACTTAGAACATTTGACATGCTTTTTTTTCCTCTGGCCGGCAAAAGTGTCCTGTAAGGTAAGAAAACTGGACCCAGCCATGCTGCAAGTTACAGACACTGAGTGGATGACATGCATAGACTGCAACTGCAGGGCTGTGACTGCTGTTTGCAGATGATCTACACCACACTGGAAAGGTTTAATGGAGAGATAACACTGACTAATACCTCCCTCATCTTGTAAATCTCCAGTTAGCAACTTGTTCATCATCCACCCCACAGAAAAGTAAGTGTGAATGTACTGCTACCAGTTCAGCTACAAATATATCTATCAACTAACACGTATTGCTGTGACAGTTTCCTAGCTAGGTTAGCTAGCAAAGCAATATAAAGCAACATTAGGGCATCTCCCCAATAATCACAATAAATTAGCTGAAGTGCAACAATATGCTAAGGTAACTACTGCTTCAGGATTCCAAAGCCAGCTCAAAATACCTCTCTGTAACATAGAGCAGACATCTTAAAACCCCTTTCCCAACTTTTGGACTAAAATTATTAAATAACCACACCCTTAAAAGAAAGGCTGGAGTGTACCGAGTAAGGGAGAGTCACCTTAAGTGCTAAATATTACAAGAAAAGTACTCACAGAAGGGTTTACCTCTGGCGCTCTACATAACGAAGTCTTCACTGTCCTGAATAGGAGTTCAGCATACAAGGTAACTACAAAGTTGTGCAATTTGTTAGAACACTGCTCCTGTACCAGGATTTAACTGACAGCACTGTGCTGAGTCTGATTACTTTTGCACTTGCAGGATCTGGACAGCATTGCCTCTTTCACTGTAACTTTAATAGTCAAAATATCACGCAGACAAACTTGTTGACAGAAGCTACCAGAGCGGACCAGATCCTGATCTTGGTTGTACAGCTAAGAATAATTCCTTAAGGCCGCAAGTTTCTTCTGAAGCTCAAGACAAAACCAAAACTCAAGAGTCCAGGCCACAATGCCCTTCTCTTTGTTTGCATCATGCTTGCACACAGAAAAAAGCAGGGGTTTCCTCTTGGGACTTTTTCATTTGCATATATGTACATATAACTTATACAACACACTTACTGCTTGTCCACTTTTATTTCAGATGGCTAAATTGAAATAATTCAATTAATTAATATTAATGATTTTTTTCTGAGCCAAATTTTAAAAAGTCAAATTTTACAGTAAAAATTAAATAGCAAGGATATAATTGGCTAACTTACTTCTAACACCCCTCCTTACTCTTCACATCCTATTTTATACCATAGTTCCTCCCCCCCCCCTTATTGCTTACTTCAATTTCACTCTATTTCAGCCTCTACAGTAACCCCGTATCTAACATACAAAAGTACACTTTGAAAAGGTAAAAATATGCCATTTAAAAGAGTAGGGCCAACACTTTCTGAAGTCTTTCGTTTCCACTTCTCTTCCACAATTTCCTCCTAGTACTGTTTCTGAGCTCTTTAGGGAACTACCAATAACTACTTCTGCATTACAGACTACTACTAAAATGACTGCTATAGGTCAAACCTCTCAGCATCACTGCCTCACATAGCCTTCACTGTACATTTTAATTTTGACTCTATAGTCTGTGGGGGCACTTTATAAACATATAGATATCAGCAGAGTGTTTCCAGACCAGTCATAGACCAAGCTTCCAGACCAGGCATAGACTAAGCCTGAACTGAAGGATAGCAGAAAATATCCAAGGCTTATTCTGCAATACAGCAAAGAACCTCATTCACTTTAAGTAATTATTTGGTCAGTACCACTGCTAGATAGCTGGTTTTAAATAGTTGAACAGTGGTGATGCATTCACTGTTTATACATATTCATCTCCTACCTGTTAGCTATACTCAATTAAAGCAAGGCATAACTGGCTTTAGCTTGCAGAGGATTTGCAAAGATTTGCTGCTTTTAGTATGGCATAAAATTTCTATCATGATTTGTGCTCACAGTAACAAATGTTATTTATAAACAGAATTGATATATAAGGGAATAGATGCAGGGCCTTTTCTGTGCTCTTGCCTAAGACCACCCAGTGAGGCTACAGCAGAAGGATGACGGACAACTACAACTCAGCCCTCTAAACTACACTTTTACCCTTGCTTTTTGTGCAAGTTCAACCTAAACTTTTTTCAAAGGTGATAAATCTTTACAGGGTTTGGTTTTGGGCAAGGATTGTGAAGGGGGGGCAGGCTGGTTTTTGGGGGTGGGGTGGGTTTGGGGGTTTTTTTTGGACAGTCAGCATAAAAAAAATTTGAAATTTCAATACATCACAGAAGCTTGATTTGAACACTGTAACAAACAAGAGAATCATACTGGAAATACAGCAAGCCACATAAATTGCATCATATTTTGTTAAGGCACTTAAATAGAAATTATTTTGGTGTCTTTGTTTGGTCCTTTCCCCCTCCTTTTAAAAAGTGATACAGTTCTTTCCAGGAAACTTCAGAACAAATATCTTAAATCCACAGCTACAGATGTATCAAAACTTGAGCTACTGGAACCCTCTGTCAGACAGCAAGATACTTGGAAGTCACCAATACCTCAAACATTATGTTTGAACAAGGTTACTAGGTTATAGTAGATTTTAAAAAAAAAAGTCTCCATAAATTGTGCAACATTTTAGCCTCCAGATTTTTGGTCATGCCGACACCATATTTAAAAACTAAGGTCAAAGTTGAGTAAAGGACAATGAATGGAATGAAGACTTCCTAAAAGTCTTCATTTTGGGAGACATTTTTAAGATTGAGAAAGGTTTTGACTAAGTAGCTATTGTACTATGACCTTTCCACAACCTGCTGGTGTTTGACCACAAGTGCAACTGTTTCTACAGCCACTGTTATAAAAAGCATTTCAACCTACTATGACTTGCAAAACCAACTCCAGTTGCTAGGAAGTATGATGGAAATCAAAAAGGGATGTTGAATATTCAAGTGACACTGCAAATTTCTTTTTCCAGTTTTAAAACTTCAAGATTAACAAATCCCATCATCATTATTCAGCTTGGTCTAGATATCGTCTTCCTCTTTTGAAGAGTCACAAGACAGTTTTCTCTAGCTATGACACACTACAGCAGGAATTTACCTAGAAATCAGTAAACACTTCAATGCAAAATCCTGTAGATTAGAAATTGCAAGACTAGCTTCTGAACAGTGGTGCCTACAATTCCTTTGTAAGACTGACACAGAACAGCAGTATTAGTCAGACACCTTCCTGAGACAACCTCATTCTCTTTAGAGCACCAGCTAGGTTCTACTCTCTATCTTGCTACTTCCCCTTTCAAGCACATATCTTAAACAGGACCAGGTTATTTACATTGTTTCTAATGCTTGACCTGAATCAGCTACGCTCACCTGAGCCGTATAGTATGTGCCAGACTATGTCAATATTTACACTTGTACTAACTAATAATTAACTCCAGCTACGTAACTACAAAATTGCTAATATTGCCATTAACACATACAGGAATTCTATTAAGCACCGTACTGGTGTTATATCCAAGTAAAGCATATACAGAACAAGCTGTTCGCCAGGAAACGCGGACCTGCAACCACACTGCTACAAAAAGTACGAAAACTCACGTGTATGAACATCCTTAATACTGGAAAAACATTCCTAAGTAAACTTGCATTTTAAAAAAAATGGTCCTAGTGCCTTTTGGCTTACTGCTTGCAGAAACAGATCTTATGTTTTCTGCTACTTTCTAGTAAATTCACTGTTTAGAAGAGGCCATTGGCTAAAGCCTGTTCCAAAGGAGCAGAAGCTGCTCATAAACTTCAGGAAAAGTACCTCATCCAGCTGGACCCTTATTCTAGAAACATTATTTCTAGAATAAGTAAAACACGTACATCACACAAGCTCTTAATGCTGTAGTGAAGCTTAATCTTTTTTGTCCCATCTGTAAGGGCTCCGTGCAATTTTCCCCTTCCCCAAAAGCTAACCACAAGAACTCTAATGCTTTATTTTTGATAATTAAACAATTTCAATGCCAAGTCACAATTACCCCTAGAAAACTTAGCTTCATTTACCAGAGATGCAGTTCCACTTTAATGTTCATTTTAAATGAGCTTACAGACTCCTCAATACTCTAAAAGCAAGACAGAGTTTCACCAGTACTCTAAATGTATTAATTTTTTAAAAAGAAGAGAGAAACGGGAGACTCTTACAAAGTAAGACTTGTATGCTAGACACACAAACCAGAAATAATCCATTTACTCCCCCTCGACCTTCCTTGGCTAGACTAACTCAATTAGTTTTCCTAAAGCACCACAGATACTTGCCAAGATTAAATATTTGTGTTTAATCATTCAGAAAGTGAAAGATTATGTACTGTAATGTAACACTTTTTACGGAAACCTCTAGTTGAGCAACAGTTCCAGAAAAAATTGTGAAATGAAGTAAAAAGCTGTCTGGAACACCACACTTCTACTCAGTTAATTCAAAAAAATTAAACTTCAGAACTAAGTGCCAAGTCAAGACCTTCCTTTTCAGCAAATCAACATTCTCAGAGGCAGCACATTTTTAAATGCAGCCCGTTTGAAATTACTCCAGAGTAACAACCATCACTAGGAAGTTATTAAATATTATCATCACCCGGCCAGCAACTTATGCTACATGCAGACATGGTGACGGAACAACGATAAAAAAGTCAGGGCTAATTTTTATCATCGTGTCCAGTGCGTCGCATTAATCCAGGTATACAGTAACCCAAGCTGTGGGAGCCAAAGGCAAAGTCGCAATAAAGATAGGCGCGCACAAGGCTGAACACTACCCCTGCCATTCCAGCTGACGCAGCGCACGCTGCGTGGAAAAACTGCACATTTATCTGGGGAACACACACCTCGGCCGAGCAGCTCTCCAAGCCCTCCGGCACGCTCCTGACCTGCCTTTGTAACATGGCAGGTCAGCAGGCACCGCTCAGTCAAGGCTCTCCGCCCTGAGGAGCGCCTGCCTCCGCGGCCCCGCAAGCCGGGCCGGGGCTGCGCTCCTCCCGGCCCGGCCATCGCCGCGGCGGGGGGCTGGCGGGAAGCGTCGGGCCGACGGGGAAAAGGAGAAAGTTTTCCCCCCTCCCACCGCGGCCCAGCGGAAAGTTACCGCCGCCCCTGCTCGTCTCTCAGCCCCTCGCCCGCCGGCGCCCGGCCTCCCTCGCCCCCGCCCGCTGCTGACAGCCAGGGGAGCCCCGGGCAGGCGGACGCCCCTTCCCCGCCGCCCCAGGGTCGCGATAGCGCCCGCCCCGCGATATCTCCTCAGAGAACCACCTTCCCCCGCCCCCCCCGGCGCCCCACCGCGGTGACAGCTCGGCGCGCTCCCTCACCTCCGGCGGGGGCCGCGCTCCCCGGGGCAGGGGGAACGACCAGCGGAGGCTCCTGTCCCCGGCGCCGAGGAGCGGGGGGGGTGAAGGGGGGTAGGGGAGGGGAAGCGCGCTCGGTCCCCGCGCCCTTATCTCATCCTAGCGGAGCCCGACTCGCCCCGGCCGCCTCCCCGCCGTGTGGGCGTCTCAGGCGGGATCCCCCCTCCCCTCCGCACCGCCTCTTCGCGCCGCCATCTTGGTTGTCACAGAGGGGGGGGGGAGGAAGGCGGGCGCCGACTCGTGATCGCGGTGGGCAGGGAGCCCGCCGGGTCCTGCTGCTCCGCGGCTGAAGGCGGTGGTCCCCTGCCGCGCCTGAGGCGGGCCCGCCGCCGCCACCGCGCTGCCTAACGTCCGTGTGCAGCCGCCCCGGAGCCCAGCTCGCCTCTGAGGTCTCCCTCTGAGAGGGCGGGCCCGTCGGCGAAGGGGTCTCGGTCCGGCGGCCCCCGCCTCCCTCCTTCCCCCCTCAGAGAGCGGCGAGGCGCCGGCGGCTGTGAACCGTGAGGGAGGGGAGCGGGACACCCTCAGTGAAACCCCCTCAGAACAGCCTAAAACACAACGCGCAGACCATGGGCTGGACTCTTAACACCCCACCCCACACACAAACACACCGCACTACAGCGTCTCCCGCCCGCCCGGCAGTACCTTTAATTTAAAGAGAAATTAATCTCCGGCCCAAATATGCCAGTCTTTCGCTCACCTGCGGCGCCCGTCGCCAGGACCCGGAGGAGGTGTGGGCTGTCTGGAAAACAAGGGAAGAGAAAACGGGGGATTTTCTGCAGTCTTGATGTAAACCGCACCAGGTTGTTGCATCAAAGACTAGAAAAGAACCCGAGACAAAAATAATCTTTTAAGAGCGTGCGGCTGAGATTAGTGCAGCGTGTCAAGATGTTGCTGAGCACAACAAAATGGGTCCTCCTGCTTGTACCGACACACAGAAATACTACTTTTCAGGCACCTTGTGTACTGCAACCCCGGGTTTCAAAATTTTATACCAATGTGCTATTTTTGAAGCTATGTTTAGGGATAGGCTCCAACCATACAATTTTGGCTTTGAATTCAAGCTTCCCTCAGTTCTGGGCGTTTGGCTCGAGGGTTTAGATGTGGCTCATTATAAAGATGGAAAATTCAGACAAAGTTCTGAATTTGGACTGTAAATGCTTACGTATGTTCAAACCTATTGTATTGGTTTACCTCATCCCTCTGAAAAATCTGACCAAATAGGAGAATATAAAAGCAAAAAGTACAAAATACGACTTTTTTCCCCCACATGCCTTTATTAATATGACTGTTTGTAGCAGAAATGCTGCTCCTCCTACCCCCCATGTAGGAAACAGAGCGGCTGACACAAGCCAGCCTCTACCCAGGCAGAAGCACCCATGAGCAAGCCTGCACATGCAGACACAGCTTTGCGCTGCCAGGTTTGATATTTGTGAGCTGAGTCTGCCTCTTTTTTTTCTCAACAGACAGCATACTGACTAAGGAATGTGTCAAACCCCTATCCCGGGCAGGGACTACAAGAGCAACATTGCCCATTCGTCATATTTCTAGGTAAAATGTGTTTCTAGCCACACCCATAAAGATGTTTTCTCTCTCAATAAGATACAGTGTAGTAAGTGAAAGATCAAGAACCCAGAACCTCGGTATTTTTTGCAGCAAGCTGGTCTGCCTTCTGTAGTCAGTCCTTAAATTTTTTAGTCTGCTGGTAGAAATTTTTCTAAATCTGTTGACAGTTTCTGGTATATTTTAATTCTGGAAAAGTTTTTCAAATAAATAGCAATAATGAAGTCCATCTTCTGGCTTGTGTTAGTAATTTTGATATGCAAACTACTCTGTGTGTTCTGCCCTTGCTCGTTTTTCATGTAGGCATAATTTTTAGGCTTCAGCATTAACAGCCAAGATTAATGGGTCTGTTCCTACTTCTAAGAGTATTGTTTCAGCTGCATGTATACTGAGGCAAAATCACTGCATTGATGTATGAATAGTTCACCTCTCAGAGTTTTAAGTTCATAACCATTAAAATATTCTTGACTATTTCTAATGGAAACTAGTTTTACAGAAACATATTTCTTAAACATTCTGTAGCAGTTTTCATACTTTTCAGCTCATGTCATAGGTAAAACTTTGTGTCGACGTCTTTGATTTGCTGCTAATTTATAGCTCAACCTGTTTATTTCTCTCCACCATTTCTGTCCTTCAAGGACTTACCTGCATTTAATTACATATTGTGTCAATGTCAACAAATTGCGGTCAGAGACTTGGATCTCACTGTGCAAGGCCCGATACAAACACCAAATAAAGTGCCCAATCCTACCATCACAGCTAACACAGTGCTTACCTCTGTCCTGTCTTTCTTGTTCTTATATCTCCCTCTCCTTCCCACCCTATTCCATCAAGCCTCTTCTGCTTTCTCTCCATGACCTACCTGCTGCTCACTCTCTCTCTTGGCTGCGGCACGCTTTCTTCCCCACCAGCACATTTAATTGCAATGTTCCATTTCATTATTAGCTTGTCACCACCTTTATCCAGTCACCTTTCCTAACTTATATCTAGCAGCAAAGCTTTCCTACATAGCTTGTCATCAATTTTCCACATTAAGGCTTGTCTAAAGCCACATGCAAAAGGGTCTATGAAAAATAACGACTGTAGTGCTCTGTTTATTTCTGAATAAAGAGTAGCATCAGTGAATAGTGTTACTGTACAGGCAGAGACAGATTTACTGTGTGCCCAGCTCCTGCAGGCTCATTGCACAGAAACGTGTCTATGTGTCAGTCAAACAAAGCCTTTCCCTTCATGGGGACTTCAGGGATCTCTAGGCAGTGGTCTCTGCACACATATGGAGACTGACCCCAAAATCATTAAGTCAACAGCAGTCTTCCTATTAATTCCAGTTAGTGTTGGATCAGATTCTTGTTGTGCATAGCAAGTTAATTAAACAAGTTAACTGCGGGTACTGCAGGTGGGCAGGCATCAGGCATGCTTAATGTGGTATTCTGCTGCCTCTCAAGTGCAGGGTGGAGCACTGTCAGCCAGATTTAGCCTCCGCAGGAGTGCAGCCAGGGAGACACACAGGGTTTCTATGGACTGGCAAGCACAGAACCATTTTTTCCCATGTTGCAACCCCAAATGTCTAGCTTGTGGCACTGCAGTAATTTTCAAAGTACGGTTTAGCTTATTTTAAGTGCAACTGACACACGGCTAAACTCAAGCGAGGCAGAGGACAAGTGGCAGATGGTCAATGACAGAGCCAGGAATGGAATGGAGAACTTCCTTGTCCCAGGACATGGTTTTAACAGACTTTGTCCCAGGATTGTGAGATTTGACTACTTATAATTCATAAGGCTTCAGCAGTGCTCAAAAAAAAAAAAAAAAAAAGCTATTACTATACACAGTAGTTAGTAGTTCCTGGCAGAGACTGGCTTCCATAGGCAAAACTATTTCAGTTTCTTAAGTATGCAGTCTGGGGCTTGATCTGCTCACTTTCTTACCAATTTTATTCCTTTTGAACTCTCTTGGCTGTGCTATGTGTACTGCTCATTTATGTCTAGGCGGAAGAATGAGGCTCCAAAAGAACCCAGCAGAACACCTTTCAAAGAGACATGACATATCTGTAACCTTGGTAAAAATAACTATAAAGATAATGATAATGGATAATTATAAACCATGTAACTGGCAAAACAATGCTCTGCATTTCAGAGGATGAATTGCCTTACCCTGTCCAGTAACCCACTTTACAGTGCAGTAATGGATCTACATCCGGAAAGTTATGCAATGAAATGGAGTCTTTGGCAAGCTGGAATCACACTGAAAATGAAGCAACATCTTCATGGGGTTTTTCATATATGCATATTTGAAAATCTGGAACTTATCCCTTTTGACATAAAGAGACCGTCCCTGCTTGGAATGCTTAAATTCTAGGACAAATTATGAAATAATGAAGTATTTCAATATTATGATGCAGCAGTACAACAGTGCAGTTACCCTTCCTTTTACTGCTTCAAGTATAGTATTTCTGAAAAGCTTTTTGCACTCCAGGGAAAGTACTGATTATAAATTATAAAAGAGGCAATAGAATATCATGCATGTAGGCAAAAAAAAAAAAAAAAAAAAGAGGTTTCAGACACTTCTCTAGATAAAGAACTTACTGAAGCAGCTAAAAATATGGGGAAATGAAGCGAACACAGGGCCTGATCCAAAGACCACTGAACTCAGCAGAAGCACTGCAGGGGGGTTCATTAGGCGTCACAGTCATGTATGTCATGAATTACAATTCACAAAATGCAAATAAAGAATGTTATTGTATATATAGTAAGGATAGAGTCTAATTGCAGTGTCTAGGCATTCCACTTGGATAAAATGAGCAGATTTTTCTCCAGCAGGTAGACTTTCTCAGCAAGGATTTATTGCCAATATTTATGTGAGAGTTTGTAGTCCCAAAAGCACAGAAATGCTGGGAAACAAAAAGGAAAGGAAATGTATGCGAAGAGGAGACCCAAATGTTTCCAAGTAATTTCTATAAATAAAAATCCGATGCAAACACATTATCATTTCACTTTTCAGTGCTGATTTGCTTCCTCAGGATTTCAGAGTGTGCATCTGAGAATTTAGACTGTGCATCATAAAGTTTCCCTCAGCAAATGCTAAAACTATTCACAAGGCATTGTAGCATTGCAGCAACTATCAAATGTCGAATGATAACAGACCCAGTGGATAGCCATTAGTATTAATTGGTGAGAAAACAGTGAACATCATTGTGCTTTGCTGTGTTACTGCGGGTAGGGGTATCAAGCAAGTGATGCCATACCTCTTCTCCTGCTGTTAGTAGGCAAATAAGTATGTACAGCTGGAGCATATTTCTAGGATGGCTCTTCCCGTAGACACTGGAAGCTCCGAAACAAATATTTGCAGCAGATTTTTTGAGAACAGGACAGCAGAAGGGTTGCTTGAAGATGGTACAAGTCCTAATGCATGTATCAAAACCAACCTGTTGTCTCTTCCAGCACTAACCCGTTTTAAGTATTGCTCTCGTCAGTAAAGCAAGATAACAAAAGCTTCTCTTTGTGGAGTAATATCAGGAAGGAAATTATGCATGCAGATTCACCAGCAAAAATAACAGTCTCGGGCTGTAAATGTACACACTGATACTGCTGTTTTGTTGCTATTTTCAGCAATCCCTGTACCCTCAGGGGTGAGAGTAAGGACTTAATTGCTATCGCTGCTGTTCATGCATCAGCCTTAAAGGTTTGATTTGGACTTGTGCTCTTTGGCCCATCTGGAGGTGATTTCTGCAGATGGCAGTCTTTTCTCTGAATCAGTCCAATCCATCATCCAGAGTCACACCATGTGACACTGTGGTGCTGTGGGCATCTTCTCTCACATCAGATATAAACCTACTTTCCTTTACTAGAGATCTTGGTTCCTTATTATTTGCACTTTTATTTATCTCCAAATCATGCCTAGGCCAAGTAATTGCATTCCACATATCTAGATGTTCCCCACAGTTTTGTCTGACTAAGATACTTACTTCAGGCTCTGAACTCTTGTGTAGTCCTGCAGTTTAAAGTTTTTGTATTTTGTTCTAGAGATCGCTTATATCATGATGTGTTAAGTGAAGTATATCTATCCGTTAACCACTTCTCAGGAGTACTATTAAGCTTAATTAATGTCTGTAGAACACTATTGAGATTCTCAAGAGAAGCAGCTATAGGAGTGCAAAGGATTATAATTAATTTAAAACTACCTAATTTTTGAGTAAATGGCTAACAACATTTAAGCTGAGACTCTCCAAGTAAAGCTAATTTATTTGATTCTTTAACAAAAACATTCTGAAGTCTGGGTTTCCATTTACTACTACCACTGTATGATGCATTTTGATTTGTATTGTCCTTCCATATGCTTTGATACATCCAGGCACATAACATAGCTTGATTTAGTTCAGGAAACACTGTCCAACATATGCAAGTCATGTTAAAATAAAACAAACCACCAAAATAAGTAAATTATTAAACTCAAAGGCAATCCACATCACCATTTGCCTTTAATATATTAAGTATTTGAACCATAAAGCCTGTAATTAATATTATGGAATAATTTCCGTATTTATTTATAAGGCATCTCATTTACATAAATAGTCATTATCTGGAAATAAAACCAGATCATTAAAATTCAGAAAACTAACAAGCCAGGTTGAGATCAGTCAAGAGGTACCAAAGAGATTTGCTAGACTCCCTGCTTGAAACTGTTCTCAGAGAAAAATCTCTGCTCCCGAACAAGCTTAAACAGGACACCGCTTTAGAAATACAAGCAGTGCTTCATCCACATGACATCACTGAACAGAACAGTTATTTTGTACGGTGAGAAAACATTGGGTCACTCTTCTCACTAACTGTCATGGAGGGTTTCCAAGAAAATGCATCTGACACATCTGCACTGAAAATCTGACCCAGATTATAACTGATGTTCTCATAACACAGCCTTTCTGCTTTTCTGAAACTCTACAGCATTTCAAAATACTTCTTTCTTTCAAAATATTTTCAATACTTACGGTACTTTCAATACTTCCGAAATGTTGCATCTAGTCAGAAAACACATTATGCAGAAAAGAAAAAGAAAAAAATGGCACTTCCATGTTTCTGTTTGCAAGCTAGATTCATCACTCTCAACTATTAGCTAGAGAGTCACAGGTATTTAAAAATAGGTCTTAGTTGACTAAAAGAATGCATCTCAGGCCCTGCTGTCAGTGCTTTTGCCATTCAAGATCCAGAGCATTAATTATTAGAATTTTTTCTAGGTAGAAATAAGCCCACCAGTTTTTAAAAAGCTACAGCTACAGAACATTCAAAACCATATTGCAATTACCCTGTTAAGTCACACCTGTGTCCATCCTTTTTCAGCATAAGATAATTCTTTGAAGTGTAAGCCCACCAGAGTAAGGCAATACACCACACTCTACCCTGTTCAGATGATTTTCTTACTAATTCCTAGAGAATGGAGGTTGGCTCAAGTACTGAGTCATGAGGATTTCATCTCAGTACAGATATTTTTAGTATCTGTTACTTTATCTTGGGTACTTTTAAAATCTGTATCACTGCCCAACTCCTCTCCTAATTATCTGAAATTCTTTTCTTCTGCAACTGCTCTGGAATGTTCCCTTATATTATTACAAATACTGGCCTTATTATATTGGGTCCTAATTATACTCATCTATTGACTGGGTTAGGTAAGAGTGTACTTGTTCAAAATGTGAGTAACTGCTGAGAAGCAGAGGCAAAACAAAGCAACAACATTAAATCTCACTGGTGAGTCACCCTGAATATAGGTCAGATCAAGCTTCTGCCTTTCTCTGAGCTGTCTGAGGATTTGGTCCAGCTTACCTGAAGGAGCCCCTAACCTCAACAGACCCGTCGTGCAGTCAGAACTCAAACTTAGGTTTGTACTCCTTTGCCATAATAGCACTGCCACTTCAACACAGAAATTCAGAGGAGATGAGCACTTTCTTAGCAACTGCTCCACAACCTGGAGCTGACAAAGGAGATGAGAGTGAACACACACCAAGGCACCTTGAGAGTAAAATACAAAACCTATTTGTTTAATCCAAGCTGCCCCAAATAATACTATGGATCCACTCAATCTCATCCACTTAAGTCTCAAAATCAATGTGCTAATGGCAGAAGAGGGAGAGTGACAGGTCTGATCTGATTCATACCTGGGGGAGGCCCTCTGCTGCAATGGTAAGGAGCTCTATATAATGAGGTGGGCAGGAAGAACTGTGGATTAATTAAACTGCTTGATCACCTCCTTGAAAAAAGCATGACCAAATGTTGATGCAATGGAAGTAATTCACCTAACCAAGTTTGAATTTGACTCATAACGACAGTACAAAACTATCTTAATATACGGCAATATTTTTTTTTTTAAATCATAGTCTGACTCTTAATACAAAAAAGAATACCTCCAGTTTAAATAATGAGGTTGCAGGAAATGTCCTTGGCAAGTCAATTTGTTCCATGCTGCTGGTGGTTCCTGTTAGTGACAAGGATTTTTTTCAAGAAGGAAACAATGGAAAACAGATGCAAAAGCATTTACCAGAAGGCCAGGCAATGGCATCTTTTCCAAAATGTCAAGTGTGCAGAGTAGAGTCAATTTAAAAGAGAATTAATTATTTAAACTGAATTAATTTGACTACAATGAAGCCCTGTTAAGCCATCTCATCTATCCTGCTTCCTACTGTGCTACCCCTTACAGTCTAAGTCTAAATACGGACCTCTTTTTTCAATACTTCAGCCGAAAAATCCCTTACCCAATCATAGTATCAATATGTTGCTTTTTAAATATATTTACTGCATCCCTTCCAGGAACTCACCTAAAGAATTGTGCTCACCTCCTCCACATTCCCAACTCATACGAATTTAATCCCCGGGTCCCCTTTTCTCCCCTTTTCCTCTTCCAGCTTCACACTTCTTGTGGTGTTTTCCCAGGTGCTTCAGGCAATTTCCATCACTGCATTAATCAGATCCATCTTTTGCCTGCAAATCGGTCCTTTGCATAAAGTCTCTCATATCTTCAACAACTTTTCTCTTTTGCTTCATGTGTTCCCTTGTTGTTGCTTGCCTTTGGGGAAAGGAAGCTGACCGAATTTTAGGTCTACAGCTTTCATATGGAAGCTCGCTTTCTCAAAAGAATATCCATACCCACTTCCTCTGGAACCAGTCATCCCAAAGTGCTTCATTTCCTTCGAGGATGTTGGTCTTAGTGTTGTAATACAACAAATTGTCGCCCGTGAAAGGACTACTCAAGGAACCACTGTGCCCACTATTTGCATTTTCCAGGTCAACACAGGTTTGCAATACTATCAACACTTTTAAAGTGGCAATAATGGTTACCTAGGGCTCTTTTGCCTTGATAGCGTTATATGCAATGTGGCAAACACCAGCAGAGCCCCTGTTGCTCTGAAACCTTTTGTTTCCCACAGGAATATCTATAACCATGTCTACCAGTGATAGGCCAAAGCTGTCACTTCTCGTTTCCAGTTTCAACATGGGCAGAGGAACATTCCAAAACCATCCTTTTCTGTTACTGTTAAAAACTTAAAGCAAAAACATCTGTGCTAGGATTTACGTGAATTCCTTTATTTCTTCTATTTCATGGAGGAAAAAGAACTCCTGTCTATTAAGCAATAAACTTAATTGCCCTGGGTCTTGCCTGTACTGGGAATGTATATCAATTTAAATGCATCAGTGTAAAAATCAGTCTCATTAAACTAGCTCAAAGCCCTAAAATAGATTGAATGCTGTTTTAACACTTGCATATAGTCATTCATATTAAAGTTATAATTTACAGGAGCTCATAATGAATATAAAGAGGAATTAAAACAGCTGAGGTGCAACAAAAAAATGTTTAGTGTAACTGATTTTTAAATTGACAGTTAAGAACTCTCTTCTGTAGCATATTCAAGGCCTTGGAGGAATACAGTTGGTTGGGATATACCACTCCTTATTTCACGGTGTACTAGAAACAACATATAAAATGTGAACACACTGAGGACAAACTAACATCTTCACTCTGCGCATTATACAAAGGGATGTGAACTGAAGTCAGTGATGAATTCCACCACAGAAATGTAACGCAGCAGATGCTAATTCACTTTTTATTTTTTTAACCCAAAGCCTGCAACTAACATCAAGCACGGCCTGTAACTGTTGTTCAGTTGCTGTAACATAAATGCATTGCGTGGACTCCACTCTGACAACAGCCCCAATTGAAAGGGCAGGTCAAACTGGAAAGGATCCTATGGAAGGCCCAATGAGCAACAATTCATTAATGCTATTTAAATTAATCTTTATAGAGTTGCAGTAATGTAGTACTTCTTAAATTACTTCGTACGCTGTCATTTTCTTGTCACGCAAGGGGAACGACTAATGTACATATGGAAAAATTAGAGGGAGTTCTTAGAAACCATAATATTTTGCTTGATCGTTCATAACCAAATACGTAAAGAACTATTCACCGTATCGCTATTGCGCAGTTTGTATTAGATCTCCATAGTTACACTTGGCATAACAAGTACAGAAACGAAGTGTCTTTGCAGGGCTGATAAGCAGACAGGAAGCAAGTGAACATCTGCTACAGCTTTAGATGGTTTTGCCTTCAGCGACCGCTGAGAAACTTCAGGCTCTGCATTCCACATACTGCTTGCTTGGCCTTTGACACTAGCAGCTGTTGAACAGGAGATGTAAAATGTTATACCTACAGAAAAGGAGGTGAACTATTTTCTAAAGGAGTATTGGGATATTTAATGGGATTTTTTTCTTTCCGTTTTCTGATCACTAGAAATGTTGGATAGCAGACACTGCAGATAGAGTTATCTCCTGAAGGTCAACCACTTCCTATTTTACAATTATTTTTTTCTAATGTTCTGTTTTCCTTTCCAAAACTGCTTTGTTTTGTTTTGTTCTGTTTTAAACACTAAAAACAATTGCACCATATACTGAATAGTAATTATAATCATCATAATCACTGTAAGGAAACCATGTGCTTCCCTGAATCAGGGCTGGGGCTTCCAGTCCAGGCAATCTGTCTTCTTGTAGCATAACAGCATTTCTATAGCATGGACAGCCAAGGAACAGAGTTATACAAAGTCGATATCAAACAGTTTGGAGTGAACTATTTCTTTGTTTAAAGAAAGGGCTGTTGAACATTTAAAAAATGAGCTCAGCCATACAGTGCAGATTCTTTGCTTGTGCATGTGGAAAAAATCTCTGCTCCAGATAGTTCAGCAGTTCTCCACCTACACAGTATTTTTATTTGCATGGAAAACTACTATCAGAGAACAACAAACAGCAGCATATTTCTCAGAGAATTGAGGCCTATGTACTGTAAATGCACCTTTATGTACTTCCTCTGAGGTTGTAAGTTTGCCTACAAAATTACAACAGTTGTGATGAAATCGGATTTACCCATATATGGTAGATCCTTTGTGTCTGACACAATGAAATTAAAATGGGTTTCAGAGTAACAATGAGAAAGATGAAGACACTACTCCAGAGTTATGTAAGTGTAACTGAGAGGAGAATTTTGCCCAGAAATTCTATGTTCAGTGCTTTGGAGTCGTATGCAGTTTTTTATATGTTCTATTCTTAAACTGCAGATGGATGCTGTTTTGCCAGAATATAAATGAAATACAACGATGACTTCAAACATTTGCAGGAGCCATGCTGACACTCAAAATAAAGAAACATCAAGTAACTTTCCTAGTGAGATCATAAAAGCAGAGACATGGTGATCAAAGCAAGAAAATGCAAGACTTATTCCATCCCTAATATAAGATGCTTTCTCTTTCTAGGACCGGGAGTTTACCTGGCACAGAGGTGTTCCAATAGTCTACAAATACAGTGGATGTGGTGGATACTTTGCCAGTATTTTATTAGTTAAATATGGAAATATCCACAAAGATAGTATATTTTAACCCTTGAGACTGGCAAATGACTAACTCAGGTTATTATTGTTTAATAATAGTAGTAGTAATAATAATAATAGTGATGGCAGTAACATATTCCTTTTGGTAGAGCCCTACCATAATCCTGAATATTCTCCACAAACACAGAACAGCAGATTGCATTTGCTCTGAAGACTGTACTCTCAAACAGGTAAGAAAAAACAAGATGAAAAATACTGAATGAATTTGCACTAGTGGCAAATATCTTCATAATTCTGTGATTTTGGAGGGGCTTGTATTAAGCCAAAAGATGTAGCTGGGCATGAAAATACGCTATATAAAGCAGGAATGGCTGCATTATTTGCACAATCATAATGCTATTATTGTCTTGATTTCACAGGGAACTGAATTTTTTAAACTGTATTCATATTAGAATAATTAAATATCTGTCTTGAACCGTGTGCACATTGCATATAACCAGCTTGGAAACAGGCCAAAACTTGAAGCAATCTTTAGGAGAATTGCAGAATCAATACATCAACTCCCATTAATTTGGTGTCAGAGGAAACAAACGTGTACCTGTCTGAAGCATGTGTGTTCCCTGCAGAGATGTACTAAAATAGGCATCTTCTGTCTGCCTGCCTTCCCTGTGCCCTCCAAACATCAGAAACCAGGGTCAGAATGGGGGAAACCTGGTCTGGCTCCAAAATCTAATGAAGCCAGTTTTAGTAACCCAGTATCCTGGCCAAGTTATACACAAACTGTTGGCCAAATCCAAGCCATCCCAAACTCTACCCCATCCACTGCACCAAGTTCCTTGTCACTCCCCTGGTGCTCCAGTCCCTCCAAAATACATCTCCACTCCAGGGCTGAGAACATCTAGACAAGCTGAGATGGACCTCCTTTCACTCTGTCTAAGCCATAAGCTGTAATTCTGCACAGTAGTGAGACAATATCAATGACTAATCGGATTCGAGAGTGCACTTTAAACCAGCCAGAATTCTTGATCAATCCAAGCTCCATAAAATGTGGTGTGCTCCAAACATCTTGCGCATCTTGCTCACTGCACAGCTGGCTAGTGAGAAAAATCTTGTCCCAGAAGGTTTGCTCAAGCACACAAAATGCATTTTTAGCATCCCAAAGGTGTGTGTACTCACAGAGCTGAGAGCACAACCTGTCTGACAGCAGCTTTCCAGAGAAAGATGCAGGCAAGAGGCAATGGGTGATGAGATTAGCCCTCATGGAAGGAGACTGCTGCTTGGAATATCAACACATCTTTTCAGTCTCTCTCATTGTGACTGTTTGTGCTTTTATCATATTTTCAGTTTGCTTCTTCAGCTACAGGACCAGATGGCTCCCATGCATAATGCACTAAATCATGGCAAGGCTTGAGGTATTTGTTATGTATAACAGCAAACACATGCGCTGGACCAGGTTAAACTCTTTCACAGTTAGCATATGGTGCATACTGCATATGGATGGTACTACAGCAGGTATCTATATATACATACAGTCAGAAGACTGGAGTATCTTTTCTTCTTGCAGGTTGTCAGGAAAATGACTGTCATACCTTCAACACAAATAGCAAGAAATAGCGGCAGTGCAGTAACACATGGCAGAGGACAGATGCTAGGCACTTCCCGTGATGTGCAATGCCTGATGGCAAGGAATCCTGGTGGGCCAAGGACAGGAGGCTCTTGCTCCCCCTCTGATTTCCCCTTGCACCTTGTGATTAAACTGGTGCTGACACCTTGCCCAGTGCCTGTTTGCACAGCCAATAGCCATGGGCAGTACTTCTGGTCATGAAGCACCTACTGAAAAAGGAGATAACTTCATTGTTTGAGAGCATCTTTGCCTCTGGCATTTTTTAAACAGAAAACAAACCGGATTTTCTCCTCACTTGCCTCAGGTAGATCTGGGGTAAATTCAAGACGTGGCACCCCTGTGAAACTAGAGTGAATGGGAGGGGTATTTGCAAATGCAACAGTCACTGCTTGGTGGAGGGTAAGGCTATAGGGTTTATACAGAATGGGATTTGTGCTTCAGTGACAAGACCATGAATATCATCCTGTATCAGTCCCTCGCTGATATATTGCAAATACCTACCTCTGAGCACTTAAAGACACTGGAATAATGAAAGATGCTTTTTAGATACCTAGGAGATGACTGTTTCAGAGAATTCTAGACTGCCATGCTGGGACTCAGTGCAAGTAACAGATCCCAAGGCGGTTGGGGGATGTCCCAAATAGCACAACTTGGTATGGTATGTGTGCTCTGCATCGCACAACGAAGGAGCAGCCAAGCAGCTGGCTGCTTTCCAATGGCCACACTCCACCCCAAGTATTTCTTGGGATGAGAAAATTATCCTTTGGCTATTTTTTAGCCTGCTTTTCTTAGTATGTATTTGACATAGCCTCTGTGTTCAGAGTGACAGGACACCTCATGAGCGGGTGCTGTGCTGGCCTTTGCAGACAGGCGCAAGCGCTGGCAAGCAGCGGGATGCCCATCAGGGACTGGAACAGTGACCAGGAATGTCAAAATTGCAGCCCATTCGGAGCAGCTCTGATGAAGGTTAATGCATGTTGCCACCACCTTTGAGGTCAGCACTGGGCTCACTTTAGCAGTCCTATAAATAGATGCCCAAGGCTGACCGAGAAGAGGATTTGGCTCTGGTGGATCTTGTTTAGCATTCCCAAAAGAGGAAGGCAGATTCTTTTCCTTTTTCTCCTCCAGCCTCTAACCTTGAGTCGGTCTCTGTGGGAAACATTAGTGGCATTTGCTGAAAGAGCTGCCGCTGTGAGCCAGATGTCTTGCTGGGTCACACAAACCATACGTACATGTTTCTTCAACCTGCAAACCCAGACCTAATCCCACTAAAGACTCAAATTAATTCCTCACTGGCAAAACTAGGGAAAAAACCCAAACAAACCTTGAGCCTAATTGCTTGAAAACAGTAGGACACCTAGTGGATTTATAGGGAATATCTCTGGGATTATAGCAACATTTAGTCATTTTCTTGGCAAAACCAACTATGAATATATTTATAGAGAAATCATGGAAATATAAGGGTTTCTATTTAATAAATTAATCTTGTTATAGCTGTTACAGCCTCCAGTTTGTCTGAAGAAGTTATTGCACCCTATAAAAACCCAATGAGTATTGTCTGAATGACTTGAAAAAAAATATTATGGGGAACTGGGTGGTTCCCAAGGTCTGGGAATAGGAGGAAGGGTATTCTGCCAGATCAAAGCCATCCCAGTTGTTCCATCTGACAGCTCTCTAATGATCTTAATGAGCAAAGTTTTATAGTCTCAGCCTGGCTCCCTGGATAATTGTACAGCTTCACAACAAGCATTGCCATGCTAAGCACAGCCAGCCAGCTCCGTTGGTTGTTTCAGCAGTGAATGAATTGGCCACAGAAATCAAACTGCCTTCTTCATTTCCCAGGGCTGATCTTTTGAATCCAAATTAGAAGATGATGGGACGTGTGATAATGCTTGCACTGCTGTTGTTGACATTGTATTTGTCTGGTAGCGACACCAACATCAAGCAGACTTTGACTAGATAGGAAATAAAACTCTGTGGCAGGGTGTAGTAAGAGGGAGAAGATTTTGAGCCATGTCTCGGAAATTATATCTTGGCCAGCAATTATCCTGGAGCTGCCAGTATTATCTTGCTAATATGTCTCTGGAGGCAGCAGACACAGACAAGGAGATGTGTGTTGAGTCCAAAGTGGATGCAGGAAACTGATGACTTCATTTTGACAGTCATCACAAGAAACACCATGTCATTGAGTCTGTTGCATTTGATTTCTGTTCCCGACGCATACTGAAAACTTTCCTTCCTTTCTGCTTACGATAATACTGTCCTAGTGAAAAAAATGTCTCCAGAATATGGTTAATTCTAGAGCTGCTCCCTTCCCACTCTTTCTTCAGTGCTGCAGAGAGCCCTAGAGAACAGCAGAACCAGGATGAGGTTTGATTTTGGATAGGTCCCTGATAAGATCCAGGTCCTTTTTTATTCCAACTCCAGGGTTAGGAAAGAAAAGGCTGATATAGAAAATAATTTTGATTGGGTCCATTTCTTCTTATATATATTCTTTTTTCCTAGAGCTGTAGAACTAGAAAAAGAATATAGCAGATGCTGGAATTCAAGTGAGGTATCTACAGAAAAATTCCTATCGACTCCATACATTTTCATTACTCCTACCTCTAGCATAGAATTACCTGAAAAATAGAACTCCTTGTACATCATAGACCCTTTATTTTGGTTCAGGGTTCTAAAAAGAGAGGTTTTTTTTTTTTTATTTCAGTGGATGGATTTTATAGTTGAAGTGGGTTTTTTTTCTGACTGACATGTCAAACTGGGGGTAGTAAGTGCTAAGAGTATGCTTTTCTCTAATTTAGCAGCTGGGTTGGAAAGCTTGAATTATCTCTGCATAATTGCAATGATTCATGGATTGTTAGAAAATTGCAAAGTATTGATTGGATTTCCCCCTTAGGAAATATTTCTCTTCTGACAAAACAGAGTAGGTTCTGGGGCTTCGCTTTTGTCCTTCCTGCCTTCCGCCCCAGGGAAGCCAGTGGCTCCTTTCATCTGGGAAATGGGAATTTGGGTCAACCGCCATTCAAGGATGATTTTGAATTATTGCGATTTCCAATTCCAAATCTTTCCCTGAGCTTTGCAAAGTGATGGGCCTTGCAAACTGTGAACAGGGGTTTCAGAGCCAGAAAAGCTGGGACCAGCAGCAAATACTGGCCATCCCTGTTTCACATTCTTCTATTTCCATGTCAAATACCACGGGTGTGTTCTGCAGAGAGACCTTGACCTTGTTGTGGGAATGCTACAACCATCAAAGATGGTGGCAAATTTTCCCCTTTATTAGGCCAGGATTTCTCTCAGGGTTTCAGGAGTCGGTGGCAGGAGGGAAGTGGGAGAATAAAGTGAGAATCAGGTGTGGGGAGAGCCTGATGCACAGTGCCTGCGGCTGAGCAGCTCGGAGCTGATGACCTGACACACATCTGCACGTTAATGGTGCTGCCGTGGCAAAAGCTGGGGCCTTTTGGGCAGCTGCTGTATGAATTTCCAGAACAGAACCATAAATATGCAGTTATGAGTGTGACCTCTGCTTCTTTTCTTCGCTAAATTGAACATCCAAGGGCCAGCTGAGTATCATTCCTTGTCTCTGCTCCAGTTGCTTGGAACGTGCCGCCTCCGCAAATGGTTGTGCCTAAGTACAAACTGAAGAATTACGAGAGTACGCTAATTCAAGGTTTGCAATGAATTTAGTGTTCCTGCAAGGATGACACTAATGGCAATTAATGCAGCAGAAATGCCAGTGCTGAATGACTGTTCTCACATTAAAAGCTGTCAGTTGAAAAGCGCACAGTCCTCTGTTATTTCAGGCCTGACCTCTGCTTTTTGGCCATCTTTCATACGCACGGGAAGTGTCCCAGGCCATCCTGTAACTACAGCAGCACGCTCCGGGAGGGGACACAAAGAAAGAGCAGAGCAGCAAAAAACAGTCTGCGCTGACAGTTATGTTTCCTGAGGGTTTGTATATTTTCATCTGGGGCTTGCTTGAACAGGAACAAAATTAACCCAGGTCTGAACAGAATATAAGACTTTAATTTCTGCAGCTCCCTGCTAGTCCAACGCTATCCTCATGCCCTGCTGTCTGTTGATTCTTGTTTAGATGCAAAGTTCTTTCTGCTGTTTCAGATTTTTTCACCATGAAGAACCTGATTATAAATGATCAAATGCATTTAAACAGGCTTACCTAGAAATAACCTCTCCTGCTGCTCACATACATGGCAATATGCAGAAATTTTCATGTTACAATGCATGATTGGTAAAAATGCCTCTGCTTTGTAATGTCTTAAGTTCAACAAGTGATAGTGGTACAGCAACGTAGGGACCATGATTTTTAGCTGAACCAGAAAAGACAATGTCCTCACTTTGTGCCCTAAAGTCTTGCGCAGAATAAGCCAGTTCCAGATGAAGAACATCTGCAATTTGGTGTAAGAGGAAGTAGTGCTTATGCATATGAAAAATGTAAATAAAGGGTGTTTCCAGGCTCACAAACAAAATGCAAAACACAAAAAGGAGAACAGCTCTTACAGAAGAATAACTAAAAATACTTCATTTGTGTTATTTTTATATTTTTAGAACTAATACCAATTCTGGAGGATGAAACCAGGCCTGGGAAACGTCAAGTGAAAATTAATAGCTTTTTAACAACAAAGTTCAATGGAGAACTGCAAATAGGATGCGAGATGGAAACCTTAACTACAGAGTTATAAATATACTCCAGCCTCTACACATATAGGTATCTGTTGCCAATTTTAATGCACTACTCAATGCAGTAGGATTGAGAAGGGCAAAAGGAGCAGGATGAGCATTTTCAGATGCAAGATTTTGGGTGTTCTGGGTTCATCTGGAGATGAAAAGGATGAATCCAAAGACGACGCAGACTCCTACAGACCCTGCCGCTACACTACCGGAGCGCCTTCTGCTCCTGCGAGCTTCTGGCCTTACAATACCCTTCCGGAACTGGCGCATGAAATGATTCCCACAGAACATGTGGAAAACAGGGTTCTGGGGATGCGAAGCCCCAAACGCTTGGCGGGTTTTGTGCACCTGCAAGAAGCTGGAGGTGTACGATCTGCCAGGGCATGCCGGAGGCTGGTGGCAGGACGTGGAGTGAGCCCAGACGCCGATGCTCCAACCTCACCCATGTGTCTGTGGAGAGCCCAGCGCCGTACTCCTCTGGTGTGACACGCTGTGGCCACACGTCGCGTGTCTTTGTTATTAGCACTTTGTTTTCCCTGCCCAGAAACTCCAAGGCAGCGTGAACTATTTATTTTTAAACGCAGGGGATCACGTTATGGTTTGTTATCGTCCCAGCAGACACTAACCGATGCACAGCATTGGTGCTGATGCCCGGGGGTTACTTTCCATGCGCAGCAACTGACTGCAGAGATGGCGAACATACCGCTGCTGCTAATGGCAAGCTGGTGGAAAAAGAGCAGTTTTAAGGGCTTTGGTTTAATCATCTGGACATAAGTGCTATTTTTATCTTCTATTTAGGTCTTGAGCCTGCGCCAAAGGAAGCTGATGACAAAGCTGGGGTATCCCACGGCACAGGGGCAGATGAGGGGCCTTGCCTTTCGGGAGGGGAGAAGTGGGGTGGGCAGTGGCATGGCGGTGGGGAAGGGGCCCCTGCTCGCAGGCCCTTTGCACCTCATGAGGCGAAGGAGCTCATTGGCACCTCCGACGCCTCCACCGGCTTCACACACCCCTCTCAGCTCAGCTCTGTGAGACCTGGGGCGCTTCCCACTGACCCACCCCAAGCTCCACTGTGGCTGCGGGCAGCTCTGGGGTGGAAGCCATCGCCTGCCCGTGTAGCCAGGAGAAGGACACCCACACCCGTGGCTGGGGATTGGGCTGGTGGCTGCCGGCCAAGAGCAGGAGCGAGGTGTGGCTGTTACACCTCCGTGTGTGAAGGAGCCCGGGAGGCGCGGAGTGTCTCTGGCCATAATTTGGGCAGAGAAGGTTGAAAAAAACAGAGAAGAGGTGAGAAAAAGCTTCAGGTTCCACCGAGATTTGAACTCGGATCGCTGGATTCAGAGTCCAGAGTGCTAACCATTACACCATGGAACCACTCTGCCATATTCCCTCCCGGCCGGCACTAGTCCCTTCCCCGGCGCCCCCCGTGCTGCCGCCGCGCCCCGTCCCCGTGGCTGTGACCGTGACCGTGACCGTGACCGTGACCGTGGGTGGACGACGGGGGCGTGTCCGCGCAGGCTCTGCGGACCGCCCGTCCCGCTCCGCCCCGCCCGCGGCGCCGTCCCTTTAAGGCCGGGGTGGGCAGGGTGGCTGCTCTGTCCCGGAAGCAGTTTGGCGTAATCGCTGCGCTGCCCCGGAAGCGCCTGGGCGTGGGCGGGCAGAGCGCGGAGGGCGGAAGCGCTGCGGCGGCTGCAGGGAGGGGTCCGGTTCCCGCTCCCAGTCCTCGGTCTCGGCGCACCCCACCATGGGCACCCGCGACGACGAGTACGACTATCTCTTCAAAGGTAACGGCCGCGCCGCCTCGTCCCCATGGCAGCCGGAGGGGTCACCTTCCGGAGGGGGTCCCGGCCTTGGCGGGGAGGCGGGGAGAGCGGCCTCCTCACGGCGCGACCCGGCGGCGGGGCGGGGAGCCGCTCGCCGCCCCGGGGAGGGTGCCCGGGCCCACAGGCGGGTGGCGGTTCCCGCTCCCCTAAGGCGGCCGAGGGGGCGGGCGGAGGACCCCCCGGCCGGCCCCGCGTGGGCCTCGCCCGGTACGAGGCGGGGGGCGGGGGCTGCGCTTCCGCGGGCATCGCCAAGGCCGGCTGGGATCTTTCTGGAGGCTGATCGCGGGGGTGTGCTGGGCGTCGGTGCCCGCCCCGGAGCGCCCTCAGCCCGGAATGTCAGATTCGGGCAGGTTTCCGTAGGGGTGGTCCGGCGTGTCTGCCTCTCGTCCGGGGGTTCCGCTCCGTCAGCGGGTTGAGGCGAGGGCCGGCCTGCTGGGAAGGCGAGCAGAGGTCGTGAGTGAGGATGCCCAGGGTCGATAAGGACTGCTTCCTTTTCCAGTTGTTAAATAAGACTGTAAAGTAAATGAGTTGGATGCTCCGCGTTGGTAGATGATGCAGCTAATTTAATAACGTGGTGTTACTTGCTGCCTTCTGTATTCTGAGCCCTTCGCCAGGGGTGAATGTAACTGCTGTTTCACACCCAGCGGTCTCTCCTCGTGTCCTGGCATCTCACCCGGCACCCAGTAGGGAAGGGCAGGAATAGCTGGTCTTCCAGGAGAGCTGCCCCACCTGTCAGCCCTACAGCAGCAAGTCGGGTTAAAATGTTGCAGGTTTTAGTTAACTACTCAGCTTTCGCTCCCTGCAGAGCAAAATAAGGGCCTGCTGTAAAGGTTCATAAAGCATGCTGTGAAACGTGTACAGAAGTGCTGATGTTTTGAAGTTGTCTATCCAATTTTTTAAATCCTACTGCAAAAGCAAGCAAAGTGTTGTAAAAAGTAGTTGTTTATTGTGATATAGTATTGTAAATTTGAATTTAGGATTTAGAGCATTGCTTGTTATGCTGTAACGGTGAGAGACCCAGTGCTTGTCATCATGAAACTTAGGTAAAGGAAAATGTCAGTGGCTTTTTTCTGTACCCTTAAGCTACTGTAATAACTTTGAGGAATTACATTTTTTCTTTTGTTGTCCGTTTTATCTGAGTGCCGTGTGGAGAGTGGCATTACTTCTAACTATAAATCAGTCATCTGTACTGCTATTAAAATCAAATCAGGAAGTACCCAGAAGGGCCCCTCTTCTCAGCTTGCAGCATTGGCAACGGCCTTGCTGACCACTAGTTTAATCGCATCAAGCAATCTTGCTGTAGGTACTTATGTGTACAAGTTATCAAAACCATTGCATTACTTTTACTTGTTCATGCAATTCTGTCAGTGTGCTTGTAATTAATGTTTTGGCTGTGAAGGCCTGGGAATATCAGTGACGCAGAGTTTGTTGGGAGAGGTCCTATCTTTTATTAGACCTGTTTCTTTATGTAATTGGGAAATAATAAAGTTAGGATCCAGTTATATAGAAAAGTTCAAAGCTAGTTTAATTGTTTGCCCCTCCTAAAGCTTTTTCTGTGTAGACTAGTTTATAGAAGCTGTTGGGAGTGCAGGGAATGCTATAAACATGGCGTTGAAGATGAGCGATTCAGGCTTTGCAAAGCTAAAGCAGACTGCAGGAAGTTGATGCAATGTCACATAACTGGGATTAATGTGGCAGCTGAAATAACATAACAAATGCAGACTAATACAAATTGTGGAAACTTCTGTAACTTCCCAAAGGTGATGGTGGTTCCAAACAAGCTGTCACTGCTCTGGAATGATTTTGAAATTATTGCAAGTAGGTCTCTGAAATGAATGTCTCCTTACCAGGCACTGGCCAAAAAGGCAAAAGGTAGGTAAAAACTCTTGGAAAAGGAAATGAGAACTTGGGGGGGAACATTAAGCCAATGGTTGAATCCGAGGCATGAGCATCTTGGGGTTTGAGGGGAAATGTAGGCAGGATGGCCATACCCATTTTGATAGGGATATTGTAGAATTAAAAAGATGGGGAAGGGCATCAAAATAGTCAGAGACACCTAATGGATTTGTATCCCTTATACTGAAGTGATGTACAACTTTATCAAAATTAAAACAGCGAGTGATGAGGGCAAATAGGGAAAGTACTGTTTGTCCTAATTTCTCTGGATATCTGTAATGCTTTTTTTATTGAGCAGCAGGCAAAAACAAACGGATGTAAAGTCCCACAGATGTATATGCAAATTTTGGAGTGGTGCATTGCCGTAAATACTATAACTGGGTTTGAAAGACTGCACAAATTTATAGAGGAAGAAGAATGTCTGTTGGAGCATTTCAGTGTGATGGTTACAATGGCAAGTCTGAAGGTATTGCTTGTTTGGAGATGCAAGGGCTTGCTGGGGCAAAGATTGGTCTGTTTGTTCTGTTACACATAATGTTTCTCAGACATCAGTTCCTGACAGTCAGACTGGGTGTTGGTCTGTAAGGACACTTAATCCAGTAGGACAGTTCTGGGTTTATGAACTTGAAGGGACATGGTAGGTTGGTGGGACTGAGTTCAGAGTTTGACTTGGTTTAAAATAATTGGGTGATACTCTCTAGTCTAGCTGTCTTTTCCTACTCTTGAATTAAACTGCCATGCGTCTGTTTGTGAGACCTCTGGTTTTGTCCTCTCAGCCACCGACAGCAGCTTTATGTAAAAATCTGGCTGACTCTGCTGCTGGGTGTAAGCTGAGCCCACCTGTGCTGCTGTACAATAAAATCACAGTACCTGTTACAAAATACCCCTCTCCTGATGCTGTTGCAACGCTTCAGCATATGCTAAAGCCTAAGCCTAGCTTGTGAAGAGACAATTTCTGGTAAATTCATCTTGTCCAGCTACACATGCCTTTGTATTCTTCCATACTTTTTGGGTTTAGCTGAGAGCAGTGCCTCCTGTTCCCAGCACTGCACTTGAGGAAACGCAAGACCTATGAAGTCCAGTTTGTAGAAATGTTGCTCTAATTTTAATGGGAGGCAAATATAATGGTGATATAAGGATATTACTTCATTACTTAATAAATTAAGCCTGGCTTAAATGTAGGAACTTTTTACTCTTTTTGATTAAAGTAATGTACTTGCAGTAGATGAGTAGTTATCAAAGTAATCCTTGCTTGTAGAAGATGTCTTCTGTGTTTTCTATGGACAGAGCTCGAGAGGATTATGTCTGCACTTTGACCATTTGGAACTCTGGATTTGGGGTCAGACTTCTCATTTCTGAACATGGACCTGACTTGCGGTGACATTCAGCTCATTGTTAGGAAAAACTCTAGTTTCAAGCTATCTGCTTGCTACTTTGCATCACATTCATGTCTCCACTTTTTTTTCCCTTTGATATTGAAGAAATGCTCTGAATCTGAACAAACTTTTTGGTTTGGGTTTTAGAAAGCACTTTTTTTTCTTGTGTGTTTTGTTTACAGAAATTTATAGGGAAAAGTGTTTGCATGACACCTGTTGGTTTTTGTAATGGTAGCAAGCCCTTTGCCTTCACTGCATTAGATGTTGAGGCACTTTTGTGCTATAATAAACCTGCTGGCTTAGCTATTTTACTACAGAGGCGTTTGGAGGCCCAGTTCTGAGTTATGTACAGTATGTACAGGTAACGAACGACCCCTGCCCCAAAGTGCATTTGAGATGACAGTTCCCTTTGTGACAGGAAACGGGTGAATAAAACAGGGAGGCACAGGTGAGGAGGAAGATTAATATAAGATATGATCACTTTAGGTTTATCGCCAGCTACCTACAAGTTATAGAATCAGGTCATCTTATTCACATTTCCTTTAAACTCCAACTGAAGTGGGCAGGAAGACGTGTTCCTCAGCAGGTTCTTCTGGAGATCACAAAGATATGTCCAGGCTCTTTATTGATATGTCTCTTAATAGCAGAGCTTGATGCAGAGAGGAGTGGTTTTAGACATCGTAATTCCCTAGCACTGGTGTTACTTTTTTTAAATTGTGTAATATGTGACTTGTGTAATAACTTTTACCATAGACAATACAAGCTAGTGATGCTGGACTTTCCATTTTCAACCTGATTAGGTTGTCAATAGCATATTTCATGAGATAATTACAGTATTTTCTGAAAATTCAACTAATTTAGAGGTTTAACAGAAATAAAAATTGGGTGAGCTGGAATGTTGGTGAAAAATTAATAATCCTTTCTTGATGGAGTTCTCTAAATTGCTTTTCATGCAACTTAGGAAATTAAATTCTTATTTTGGTCTTCTACAGAAATAAAACTGGACTTAAAGAACGAAATTTATACAGTAACATGGACTTCATACTCTGTTTTTTCCTCTTTTTTCTTTTTTTTTTTTTTTTCTTTCCACCAGATGCTTGTCTTAAAACCTTTGAGGTGGTAAATGCTGTAGGTAAAAAAGTGCATTGATTTAAAGCACATAGTTGCAAGTATTGAACTGGCACATCACTAAACCAGTAAAAATTACCTGCCTAGTAGTAGTCACTTGGGGCAGGGCGATTGCTTTCATGACTTTCAGGATGTGCCAATACAAATCTCCCTTGATTGCGAAGCTTTCTAAGGTGCTGCTCCTGTAAGGGAAGTGCTGGTCCAGAGAAAGTTATTGATGGAGGTTTTCAAGAATAGGTCTTGTGGCTGATGTTGCTTAAATGTTTCCTCTAGACCTTCCTCCTTCCAGTGCTGATGTAGTAAAGGAATTTGTTGATGATGCAAGTTGGGTGGTACACGAGAAAGTCAGAGTGCAGCGCTGGAAGGGCTGTGTGCTGATGAGGACTGCAGTTCTCCAGATGAGGTGGGATTCCGGATGTAAGGTTTTATGCCTGGGGACTTATAGGAGTTTGGTAAAGTAAAAGTCTGCCAACCTAAAGCTAAAACAGTTAGGTCTGATCACAGGCAGACTGAGCCATCAAGGTGATATGGTCAGGAAAAGGTAATTCCAGTTCCAGGTATGCCTAGTAGAGATGGAAATATTAAAATCCCTGTATTTCAGTTCTTCTCACTGTGTGGAAAAGAAATTGAAAAACTTGTAGGGAAGATGTTTGGGAAGATGTACAGTCTGTTTATAAGGAAACATTTGAGAAGTTTGCTTAGGCTGGTAGAACAAAGCCGAGAGAAGATGCGTTTGCTTTCTGTAAATAGCCCAGCATAAACACTACTGGGAGCAGAAACTAATAAGCTAATGGACAATGCTGGCACATGAACACCACCATCAGCTGACAGCTAATTTCTTCTGAAAATTAGAAGGCAATTTCTAACCATTAGGAATGAGTTTCTGGAAGAAAAGCCCAATAAGAATGTGAGTGCAGGAACAATTAGCTTTAACATGGAACTAGATAATGTCATTTCCTTCCCAGAAACTGTTTGCCTGGGATAGTTAGAATGGGACTAGCCATCCAGGGTCATTCCTACTGTATTTCTATGCCAAGAATATAATATATGGGAACACTGTGTAGCATAAAATATCAAAGTGAAGTGGTTTGATAAGGAAAGCAAAATTAAAATTAATAATACAATCCAAGTGGCTGTTAAAGCTGTTTCAGTTCATAATTGTATTCAAAGAGTGATACTTGCTCAGACTGGCAGAAATGCAGAAAGTGTGAGGAGTCTTAGGCGCCTGCTGACATTCCAAGCTGTTCTTGTGTCTGTGTTCAAGAGGAGCTGCAATGGCCCAATTAAGTAGAGGAACTAGCTGACTTCAAGGAGGAAGGTCTAATATTTTCCCCTTTTAATTGGAACGTGTTAATCTGGTGCTGGAAACCATTCAGAACATAAGCAGCATGGGATTCAGACAAGGTAAGGAAAAAAACCTGGCAGAGGAATTAAAATGATCTATCTGTTGTTAAATAACTTAAAGATGTGCTTTGAAATATGCACTGAACAACAAAAATATGTTTGAGGGGAATACTTAACAGGTATATGATCCATCCTGTTGGGAAAAGGAAATTATGTATGTAGATTGCTTTTCTTGTTTAAAGAAGTTTTTGGCTGCTGCCAAAGTTAATGCTGGGTGACAGCAGGACCGAGGTGTGTGAAGGGAGTTGACAACTTTTGCCTCCTAGGAACTTGTTTGTAACACATCCCAGCGAATACAAATATGATGCCATCTAAAACTGTGGCCTCAACCTGCCAAAATAGTGTTGAAGAACTTATTTGCCAATGAAAGAAGAAAGCTATGGCGCTTCGCCAGGTGGTGATGATGCAATTAGGTGCCCTGTCCCCTGCACTAAGTTTATTATGGTTTAGTGTCTTCTGTGCCAGCAAAGCTGTTCAGCTGTGTCAGGGCAGCTGATGCTGAATGGTGCTGACCTGTCATGTAGGGAAGCAGAATCCTATTTGCATTCAGCATATGTGCTCGCTGCCTACCTGCTCTTGTGATCTTCGTAAACAGAAGTGGTTAACAGAGCCATTCTGTGCTTTATGCAACTTCTGTAGCTTGGCTGGCTGTGTGCTGAGTCAGCTGGCAGAGGAGGCTGGAAAGATGTTAATTTTGATGAAGTATTCTCCACAAGGCCATGTTTGAAGCTAGCATTTGCTGCAATTTTCATTTTATGGAGGGTGTTCAAAAGGTGCTGCTCTGCCCTTACACTCGGAGAAAATCCCATTTGTCAGAATTGTTTTGCATTATTTAAATAGAAGATGGTGTTCAGAGGGCTGCTGTGTGGTGCAGCAGCAGATGGGAGTATTTGCGCTGCTAGACCAAGACTCAGTGGGGGGTTTCTCATGTGATTGAAGTGTGTTTGGTGCACTCATTCCTCTGTTGTACCACACAGAATCTTTAATACTGTGTTACAGTATCTTAACTGTTAAATAATGTTATGTTGTCTATGAGCAAGTATTTCTGTTTTTTTCAAAACAAGCATAGCCACAACTTTTTTTTTTTGTCACCTGAGCGTGTACTCTTTTGCTTGGACCTGCCTTGATTCACTGCCAAACTTAAAAGTTATCAGCTTTTCTTCTGAAGGATCTTACTCCTCTTTCTTCTATTTCCTTCTGTTACTGGTTCAGTACCTTATCTTCCTTACGGGCATAAGATCATCCCAAGAGGCTCCTGTTGCTGTGACTCAGGGCTGTGAATGTGTTTCACCCAGTGACCTGCACCTTGGTAGTGAGTTCTAAGTTACACTTAAAGTTGCACCTTTCAACTCAGCATCACAGGATATTGCAGCAAATCTTCGTGACGTTTTTCTTTCTGTAGGAACTGGACTTTAAACCTTCTGTCAATCTCTTGTCAAGCATAGCTGAATCCTTCCAATTAGTTTGCTTGGCACTGGTGCTGTGACAAGTCAAGCTGAGGTGGGGAAGGGGGAGTGGATGGTGGTTCTAATTCTGAAGCGCAGCAATACCCTGGCAGTGTTTTAGAGCAGTTTCAGGCTCTGGCCTAAAGTGGCCAGGAGTTACAGCAGCAGTGAGGGACTGTGGAAGAGCAGAGTGCTGTGGCTCAGCTAACATTTTAAACTGTCCATCATGGTTAGGTGGTTCTTTTTTCCATTCACAAATTTTTCTGCCCCAGTGGGGAGCCTCTCTTCTGCGAAGGTATGAAGAGTGTAAAACGCACGCAGAGTCTGCTGCCTGCCCTGCGTTCTGGACTTCTTTGGCAAAACAGATTTCAGTTGTGTGGTGTGGGGGTTTTGTGGGTTTTTTTTTTTTTTTTTTTTTTTTTTTTTTAGTTATAGTGTTGTTACAAGGATGTGAAATCCAAACCGACCCCGACTTTTGCGGTGACAGCCATGTATATTCCTCCTGGAGGAGGCATGTTCTTCCATGTTGGGCAAAGGAGACTGACATGTAACAAGTAAAAGTCAAGTCTAAGGTCTGTTCAAAATGCTGGTGAATGTGGCAGCTCTGGGGTGGTGGTTTTGCCATTCATTCCTTCATGCTTCATTCCAGAAAAGACATGTTTGTTGCAGGTGATTGTCAATGTATTATCTACATCTGGAATCTGATTCTCATGTCTTTTCTGTCTTGTAGTTGTACTTATTGGGGACTCTGGAGTAGGCAAGAGTAACCTTCTGTCTCGATTCACTCGCAATGAGTTTAACTTGGAAAGCAAAAGCACCATTGGAGTGGAGTTTGCAACAAGAAGCATTCAAGTTGATGGGAAGACAATAAAGGCTCAGATATGGGACACAGCAGGGCAGGAGCGATACCGAGCTATAACATCAGCGTAAGTGATAGCTTGTATGGCTGAAGATAAGCTTTTGCTGAGGGGGGTAATTTTGGGCCCTTCTGATTCCTTAGAAACTGCAAACGGGGTGTTTGTATTTTATTGTGTAATATCCACAACCTGTGGTGTAAGGAAGCTTAAATATTATTCAGCCCAGAAACTTGATATAGTGTGTCCCTGCACAAACTGATTTACTTCTCAGTGCTCTCATGATATGTAACTGGAGGCATTTCAAGCCTAGAATGCAAGAGATTTGAGAGACTCATTTCAATGCAAGCGATTGATAAAGTAATATCGGTGTTCATGGAGGTTTTATCAGTGGTAACCTAAGACCAGAAACCCTCCTGTAGCAGCAAGGAAAGACTGCTCACTTTGTGTGCTTATTTAATTGGGAAAAAAAACAGCATAGCAAAAGCTGGATTTAAGTAAAGCTGGAGGTAATTGTGGGGTGGGAGAACACAGCCTGTTTCTTTTTGAATGCATTTACTGTGCCTCTCTCTGGTCTGAAAGGAGACCAGCTGTGGCCTTTTGTAAAGGGAATAGATCAGGTTGACATTTTTATGATCCAGTGAGTCATTCTAAAGTCTCTCTATCACTATGGGCCGTGCCCATACTGCACCCACAGTGATGGGTGGGGGAGGCTTTTCAGGAGTGCATCAGAGGTTGAAGGTGACAGTAGCTCCCCACAGATTCCAGAGTTTCATTTTTTTGGGATGCAGGGTTCTCCCCACAAACAGGGGTTTGGCTTACCCCCTAGGCTCTGAGCTGTCCTGGCTGCTCTGGTGGTCCTGTGGCATAACCCTAGTCTGGATGCTCTACTTCACTGTTTCAAGTACCACGTAGCCTGCTTCTGGATATATTTTTGTATAGCTGTCTTAGCAATAGCTATTTCCCATTATTGCACAGTGACTTGTCACTTTTAATCGCGATGTTTCTTGCTGGTTCTCTAATGTGTCTCTTCACCCACAGGTACTATCGCGGAGCTGTAGGGGCATTACTGGTGTATGACATTGCTAAGCACCTTACTTATGAGAATGTAGAGCGATGGTTGAAAGAGCTGAGAGACCATGCTGACAGCAATATTGTAATCATGCTTGTGGGAAACAAGAGTGACTTGCGCCACCTGAGAGCAGTCCCTACAGATGAGGCCAGAGCTTTTGCAGGTTGGTGAACTCAAAATAATTTCCTAATGCTAACTGTGTGGGGATCTGCCTACCTGATCTTAGATGCATGAGTGTGCTGGTAGAAGGAAAAAGAGTGATCCTGGTGATATTCTTCAGTGTCACATACTGGTGTTTGCCTCTTTTTAATTCAGTCAAAAAGGAAGCCTTGTAGAACATGTATGCTGGTGTGGTTTCAAGAATCAGCCAGAGGGACTTGCAGATTTTAAACCAGATTTATTCTCCTGCAGAAGCAACAATGCATAGGCAAAAATTGTGCCTATGGCTTTGGGTTTGCATTTCTTGTGTGGTGGTAGCTTTGCACCTGTATATTGCCTTCTTTGTACCAACTGATCTGGAGCCCTACGCAGATGCCCATGGCTGAACAGACTTTCATTAAACTGGCTTTCTGACTCTTGTTACATAATTAAGATCTGTGTAAAATAATTCTAGTTTCTGTAAATCTTGCCTCGTTTTAGGCCAAATTTCTTTAATCCAGGAGTGTAGCTGGGTTTCTTACATAAAGGCTTGCTGTAGCTGCATTTGCAGAGTTTATGGCCAGTGAGAATCCCTGCTTGCAGGTGGAGGACTGTCATTCCCCCTGTTAAATAAGCTGCTGTGACATACTAGCAGGTGGGAGGTGAAGAAACTTGATGAGGTTAAAGAAAATCCAGGAAGCTTCCTCACACAATTCTTTAAAGTGCAGCAACTTCTCACTTTCAGTGATGCAGGAGGATGTGCCTCAAAGTAACACAGCACTGCACTGATCGCTGTGCTTGGGGTTAAGTGTAAATTCTAATGCTGGTGCGGGGCGGTGTTGCTTTCAGATCACGTAAGGGGGAAAACCTCCCAACTTTTTATACTTGATACCTGTGCGTCTCGTCAGGAACACTACAAGTATAATCTGGTACAGCAGTTCTTCCAGATAGAAAACAGATATGTGATGTACCCCTCTAATTATAGTATTTCTGTCCACACAGAAAAGAATGGTTTGTCATTTATCGAGACGTCTGCTTTAGATTCTACAAATGTGGAAGCAGCTTTCCAGACTATTCTGACAGGTGAGTCATCTAGTGCTTTGTGTTTCAAGAGGGAAGGGCAGAAGGCTGCTCAGATATGATGCAAATAGGCATTTCTTTGCCTATAAAGTGTTTAAAACTTTGCTATTTGTAATCATTCTTCACAGCCATAGGATTTGGAGTCCGGTTTCGAAGTGTCACAGTTGAAAGGCCAGCTTTGAACTCAGGAATGAATCCTTGTTCACTTTGATCTGCCCCAGGTTTCTAGTCAGCCTAGTTTATGTTTCAGTTTCCCATTTGTATATGGTATAGGGAGTGCCCACGGGAGAGAATTGTCTCACGCAAGCATCAAGTTAAAACAGTTTATCAGAGAAGTCAATCTCGTTTGTTTCCATCTTTAATAGTGACCATAGTTGCCAAGGGAAAAGGGATGAATGGGTAGAGATTCTTCCTTTGAACAATACTACTACTGGTAGTCTGAGACATGGTGCCTCCTGAGCTGTGGGGTGGTCACTGTCACTGCATTTAATAGTCCTGGCTGGACTTTTGGCCTCTGTAACGTATGAAGGCAGTGAGTGCTGTGTTTTTTATGCTCTGTGGATAAAGTACTTCCTTTTTGTTTAAACCCTTTTTTAGATAGGCAAAACTTGTTAAGACTCTGAGACTTTCAACTACAGCTAGGTGGGGGACCTTAACTTAATCATGGCTTATAATAAATAGGGTAGGAATTCACAAATCAGTGTGGAAATCACTAGCTGTCATGGGACTTCTGTATTTCTGTGTACCCTGTCAGCTGTAGCCAGGGCATAGTGGGACACCAGTGGTGTGTGTGGTTTTTGAGCTTTTGTCATTCCCAGCTTTGGCAGATGCCTCTCTAAATCTCTAGTCTGGGTCCTCAAAACATCTGAGAGACTCCTCTGTTTTGGTATGTCTCTGTTCTAGGTGCGCCAGGCAGTCTCTCTGTTTTGTCCGAGTGGATCCAACGTGTTTCCCAGTTACAAATTTAAATTCCCTCCTTCTCAGTGTAGCATGTGCCAGGCTACGTGATACGCTTGGTATGAGCAGTGGCCCTGTTTCTAAACTATGTGTCTCTGTTAATCAGATCTCATTGCTGTGACATTGGCACCTAATTAGTTTTGAATTTTTTTTTCCTCTTTGCCAGCTAATTTAGACATTCTTTTAAAAACACACCAAAAAGGACTTGTTAACCATACTGAAACACGCAGGTGAGGAGGCAGCTAGGAAGTTATTTACTGTAATAAAAGTATAAATTCTGTATTATTTCTTGAGTTGTTTGAAATGCTTTATGAACACCCTAGCAGTGGAGAGAGTTGTTAGGCTGCTGGAGTATTAGCTGCCTGTGTCCATCTGTTTCCTGCCTTATCCTTAGTTGCAAGAGGCCTCTGATAGGTTCTGGTTCTATTGCGTTTTTTACAGTGTGTTCCTAAGTAGTAGTGCTCCTGTCCATATACTAGCGAAAAAGTAAGTGTGTCCATCTTAGATGAATAAACAGCGCACAGGGATGCTTGTCATCTTGCTGCTTCATACAATGCTGGGACTAGAACTTGAGTTCATTTCCTCTTTAGCTGAACCATGTGGTTCCCTTTTAACTTCAGTGTAGTCATTTGGTTGTAATTCAACATTGCACAAATTAAAAAAAAAAAAAAAAAAAAAAAAGAGAAGTTATGTTAGCTTATACCTTTACTCCCTACATGACTAACTACTAATGCCATCAGAGGGTGGATGGTTAAGTGGCTGAATGCAGTGGTATCTGGGATGCCTGCTGGATTTCCCATTTTCTTCATCTACCTAAAGGCAGTCCTGTCAAAAATGCTCGTGAATTTGGGCATAGATTTTTCAGGAGGAAGACTTTTTTTTTTTTTCTTGCTTGCTTGTAACTGCTAAAACCTGAAACTTCTTCCTTTATGCATGTGTCCTTGGTAGCCCCTCTCCTCTGAGGAGCACCTAGACTGAACTTTGAGGTCAGATTTTGGCCACATGTGCTGTGTGTAATATGGAACAAACAGCCTTGCTGCTTGCTCTTTCAGTTTTCAGAGAGGATCGGGGCTCTTGGATGAAGGTTAGTTAATTAACTTTCATACTCGTTCGGCACCAGCAGTAATAAAACAGAACTGGAAATATATCAGACATTATTTATCCCCTCCCAAGGTAGCTGTCAGGCTGTCATAGCCAATATAAACTGGTCACCTAATTGCCCCATATCCTGTTGGACCGTTCTGTTCTGTAACAGTGCCAGCTGAAGAGGTGGAAAGTTTCCTGCGTGCCCTGGGCTGCTGCCTTACTTCCACAGACCTATGTGACGCTCAGATGATATACTGCCGTTGCCATGGGGAAGCAGTTCACCTCTCGGGCACAGGCTAGGCTGTTTCTTTATCTCTCCTCGCATGCTTCCAACAGTACCTTTTATTCCAGAAGTATTTTGGATTCTAATTTGTGGAGGTTTAATTTTTTTTTTTCCTGGTTTAATTTTTCTGTAAGGAAGAGCAGTCTGTAACGGGATAACAAACGATTAAAACTTGCCCTCGGTGGACTCTGACAGATTGTTGAGGCTGTTGCTTTTCCACAAATGTCAATGTTCCCTGTATGTTGCTCTGACAGTGTTTTGGATAAAGAGCTCTTGGGTATGCAGACAGGATCCTTGTTCAGGAGGGCTTGGTTCAACTGTGCTGGAAGAAACACTTCTGCTGATTAGTGGGCATGTGGCTCGCTCCAGACAGGAGCTCCTGTTTCAGGGAGATAAAGATGAAGTAAATAATGCATTAGCAGCAGGTTGGCTCCATCTCAGCTGTGACTGGCATGCTAAGGACGAATGTTCTGCCAATAAACTTCTCAATAACACTTCACAGCTGGCTTTTTCTGTTAATGATTTGCTTTGAAGGAAAGAGGGGAGCAGTCATCTGAGGAATGTTGTTTTCAGAGTGACCCTGCAGAATCATGGATAGTCTGTATTTGGCAAAGTTGCCTCCAAGCATAGTGCCTGTGGGTGGAATGCTCACTGTCCTTTGAAGAAGGAAGTAGGTAAAGCCAAGAGGCTTTGCCACAGGCTGCGAGTGGAGGTGGCTGACAGCAGAAGGGGCAGGGCATGTTGCTGTACCAGCTCTGCTGGTATTTGCAGTGCTGGGAACTGCACCACAGAGACATCCCAGGCTGCTCCTGATGCCTTTCATACAGCTGCTTAGATCTTTCCTGAACAGGGTGTTGTGACTAAGGTCTGTAGCAAAACTCCTTTCTTCTCCAGCCCTACTGAAGCTGGTCTGGTTTGGACGGTGTCGGAAACTCATAAGAGTACTTCCCTTGGAGGTGTAGTAGGGTTGCTGTTAAGCTTATCCACACCTAGATTCTCATATTAATCCATTTGAATAGATGGCTTTGGGCATGGGAAATAGGAATCCATTATAGTTAGCACAGCCTAAGTGATCTGCTGCTGTTACAGGTGGAAGAAGGGGGAGAAAGCTGTTCTTTCCCTGTATTATAGAGGACTTTTAGATAGGGGTATATCTTGCATCTAGTGGGCTTCCTGTCCTGCTGTGGGTTCCAGATGAGGTTTTGGGGGCTTTCTCCTTCTGTGGCTTAGAGTAATGGTCACCATCCAAATTCTTCTGTTGCGTGATGTCTAGACTTCAAGGGCTGATTGTTGTGCACACAAAGCTGCTTTGTATCATCTGGCAAATAGGAGAGACTGGTATTATAATCCTAGCCACTCTGAGCATTCACAACAGTATAAAGCATCCTTAAAGTAAACTGGAGTCTGCCTCCATTCCCTGCCTGGCTCTGTGCTGTCTGTGTTTCTGTACCGCATTCTGCTGCGGTTTCATCTCCAAGAAATCCCATCTCCAAGGAAACAACATCACTGAGCATTAACATCAAAAAATCTAGGGATTTCCTCTTTTCTTAGCTCTGTACACCTGAAAATGAATGAAATGCTAGCACGGGCTGAGCAGACAAGGACTGGACAAGCTTCTCCTAAGCAGCAGTGTCACTTTTTCCCAGCCCTCTTACAGTGCAAGGCCTGTCTCACGCAGTTACCAATTATGCAGCGATGCATTCTGCTGAATGTGCTCTTAATAAGGTCTCATTCAGTTACTGTACAGAGCATAAAGTGTAGTTTCTTCATTAAAAAGCGCATGTCTTCATTAGCCTGGCATTCCTCCGTGCAGACTAGTTTCAGTGTAGGCTTTGCTGCTGGGCATTTTGCCCCAGTGAGAGCAGGTTTAAGCTGTTCCTGCCTCCCCTTTCACACCAGCACAGCTGTGTGTGGTGAAAGAGTGTGCAGCTGATCCAGGGCAAAGGCAGTTTTTAGCCATTTAGGCTTTCATCTAGGGCAGTACACTGTGGCTGCACAAAGGTTTGCACTGCAGAGGAGGGAGAAGCAGCAGTAAGCAACAAAGTTGAGCCTGCTGCAAGTTGATTCAAGCAGCACAGCTGCTAAGTGTCCTTGTGTGACTGCTGGGGAGACTGTGGAACTGGGGATCATGGAAATACGTTCTCAAGAGTCAGAAGGCATAGACCCTTTACCAACAGAGAAATCAGTGGTGTTAAGATTGGTTTTAAGGCTTAAGGGCTGTTTACTGAAGATCTTTGCTGGAAGATGATGGTGTTATACAGAGAGCACCCTGTTGTGAGCCCTCATGTACAGGGCTGGAAGAAGTGTGTGACAGCTCGTGTTAGGGACTAGTATAAACTTGTTCAGGAAGTTCTCTGGAAAACTGAGAATTGCTGCTGCTGAAGGTGCTACTGGAGAGTTTCCAGTAAGGAAGGTGGCAAGAGCTTTCCCCTGTCGAATGGGAACAGGCAGCATTCTGCACTTGGAGGTAAACTGGCTGTCTACCCTGAGCTGGGGCAGGGTAGCAGAGCGGAAAAATTGTCTTGAAGAATGCAGAGCTCTTCGAGGTGTGCTCCACCCACCTCTGCACACAGGCACTCTGCTGAACATTGCTGAGTGGCCTGCCACAGGGCGACGCTGATTTTTATCTGCTAATTCCCACATGGGGTTGCAGGTGGCTTTCAAGATCTGATTTCATGGGATTCAGTGAACTTGTGAAGTTGTTTATGTGTAAGACTGTTGGAAAGAAGGGTGAACTCGAGAAAGGGTGAAATCAGAAAATCCTTTTACGTGTGCAGCTCGTTTGGTTGCCTGAGCGACTTGATCTGTAACTGAATGCGTATATAAAATCCATTTTTTCTGAACAGTTTATCTAGTCTGAGCTGTCAGTTTGGAGGCAGAACAGGCAGATTCTTTGAAAGCACCACTTGCAAAGGTTAATGTTACTTGTACAGTCCATAGATACAGCACAGTATCTATGTGAGAGATTTTTATTTTGCCAGCAGTCCCATGGATGCGTGCAGCCCTGCTCTTACTCTTCCTGGGGAGCACTTGCCCTCTGTGTTGGCAGCTTAAATCGGTGCAGGCTTGTTGCGTCAAGGGCAAGGTTTTCAAGCCTTGTTTGTCAGGGGCCCTTTTTAGCTCCTCAATGCCATCTCTTCCCATTGTTGTAAAAGCAGGCACTTAGCTGTGTGGTCAGCCCCGGCAGCAAAGAGGACCCCTCTGCACAAGGTTGCTCAATTTCCAGTACTGAAATGATGTCAGGATGTGCACTAAGCAACAGCTCATTAAAATTCTGAACAAAAGCTACTCACTAATGACAAATTTCTGGTGGAAAAGACGTTTCTTGGTTTGGGGTCCGGCGAGGTGTGTGTTTGGACAGTCATTATCCAGCTGATAAGAGACTTAAGACCTCCAAAAGAACTTGGACCTTTGCTTTGTTTTGTCAGAGTTGTTTGCTAGCTTTGCTCTTCCCTGCTTTGCTCTGCAGGAGGAGTGAAGTGCAGGCACCCTCGTCTTCTGCAGCCTGGGCTTATCTGAAACCTTATGGCAGGGCAGTGAGCTGGAGCGTGCAAATTGGGTGTGGGTATCGGCTCCCTTCTTTCGGGGGCTCTGCTGCTTGGCAGTGCTGGTGCGTTTGTTGCCAGCACGCTTTTCTGGTGTGCAGAGTAGAAGATGCGATGTTGTCATTTCAGGGTTGGCTTTTTGACTCTGAAACACTTTCAAACTTTCTTGTTAAAACTGAGGTTTAACAAGGCTTTTTTTGTTGGTTTTTTTTTTTTTTGTTTAACTTTAATGGGTTTAAAATGCAAATTTGCAAGCAAGTTCCCCATGTTCTATTTTTGGTATCCTTTATTTCCTTTCTGGGTGTGAAGTGCTACACATACCGCACTTTTTCTTCTGTGCAGCTGAAGTAAGTGCTTTTGTGGCTACTCTATGAGTTTATGTACAGCACATGCCATCGGTCACTTACAAATCCCAGAGAGAGAAATTTTGAGGGGTTCTTCTTAATCCTGCTGTTGTCTGTGGATATGTCAGCAAACATGTGACTATTGTCCTTGGAGGCTTAAGAACCATCAGAAGGAATTCATGGGGCACATAGTTTCTGATTCCTAGCAAAAAAATTTGTGAATTCTCCCCATTTACTAACTCTTATCTCAAGGGAAGTAAAACAGTTGTTAAAAAACTAATTTCTTTTGCAAAAATGTATTTTATTTTCTGACTATAGAAAGCATCACAATTGAACTACTTGTGAAAGCTTCTGTGCATTACCTATATAGTCCCAAAACTATGGGAAGTCGTTCTCTTTTATGCCTGATTTCCCCCAGATTTAATTTTCTGATGGTGTTTTGCTGGTGTACACGTAATGACTAGCTCTTTCTCATCTTCCAGAGATCTATCGTATTGTTTCCCAGAAGCAAATGTCTGACAGACGTGAAAACGATATGTCTCCAAGCAACAATGTGGTTCCCATTCATGTCCCTCCAACCACTGAAAACAAACCAAAGATGCAGTGCTGTCAGAATATATAGAATTGTTCATTCTTTCCTAAAAGGCTGTGTATATTCCCCAGGTCCAGGATTTAAATATATTTGTAATTCTCGTGGTTACTTTCTTGTGTTTAGTTACTGCTTATTCCTTCTGAATTTCTCCATGTCTTAAACACTTTGATTTCACTGTTTATAAATCTATTGCTTCTATGTGGCTGCAGTATTTTCCCTGGTTCAGTAAATTGTTTGGAACTGAACTGATCTCTTTCCAACATGATGCCCGCTAGTCAGAGCACAAACACCTTTAGTGAGCACTTGAAGATGTTATTCTGCTCCTTGCAAAACAATTACTGTCAGGTTAACTAGGAAAATATCTCTGGGCAGGATAATCTTTCCTTGTCTTAAGATGTTGTATACTGCATCTAAAGCTTGATGAAATGCCCGTTGCTCTGAAGTGCAATTTTAATGTAAGTTAAATGTTTTTGGCTACATCTTCAGATTGTCAAGTTGAGGATTTTTTTGTATAGAATATTATGGGGGAGAAAAGAGAATTTCTTGTGAACAAGCAGCAGGGTTCTTGCTACCTGTGAATGAGCTTTTGTGGTTTGGCACCTGCTGCAGAGGAGGTTGTGAAGTGAGGCAGAGCTGCTGGGAGGCTGGCCGGGGAGACGCTGGTGGGACTCCATTTGAGGTGCCTCTTGTGAAGAAAGCAAAAGCACGAGCTGTGTGACTGATGAAGGGTGACTCTAACACTGGAACTTGCAGCATGTTTTTGTGCTGCCTGAGACTTGGCCTCCACAGTGCTGGTGGTATCAGGATTTGAGGATGCCTTTTTTCTTTCATGGTGCACAGACTTGAAGAGTGTTGTCACGTATTACATACCACATTTATTAATACATGCCACATATATTAATATAGTCAAATGCTTGAGTTGATGAATCAATAACTTCCACAACCTGGTTTTAGTTTTCAGTTCTGTTTCATCTGGCATTTTTAAATTATTCCAGTGGTTTGGTGTATGTTCTTTAACAAAAACATCTGGAGTAGTTTTCTTACTGGATGTGTTCCTTTTGTGGTCTGTCGCTCCGTACAAATCATCTGTTCGATTAGCTTGTTCAGGGATACATGAACTGTGCCTTCTGTCACTGCACTCACTGCGTATCACTCAGTACGTGCTATTCCCAAACAACATGTCATTAATATTAAGATTTGGGGGCTATAGGCACTGAATTTCTACAATATTTAAAAGAACTGTTTGTTGTATAAATGCCTGCAGTTATTTATACAATTATAGGGAAGTAATTGATTGTAGGGGATGTTTCTCAAACTCTGATATGACCCACTTGGAACATCCAAATCTGGGTAGGCACTACCAGCTGCGTTTCGTACCCAACCTTTCTGTCTTGCGGTGCTCATGATGTGTAAGGCACACGGAAGGCATTGCTGTAGTCGGTCACTTGTTGTTTTTTTTTTTTAATCCATTTCTCCTCCTAGTATTAGTTCTGAAGATGCTGTTTTGATCTGTTTGTAAATTACTTTGTATTTTATGCATGTACTGTACCTTGATTCATTATTTTTTTAGATTGATTTAAAATATATTCATCCATGATTCTAATAAAGAATTACAGGGGACGACTCAGTATGGTGTTGGGTGCACTTTTTGGGAGAACTGGGATTTGACCTGATGTTTTTTACTTGAAGCTAGTAAGCTTCTTGGAACAGCCTCTGAGAAGATGCTGAAGTGGAAGTAGCCCCAGAAAAGGAACTGAAAGGGTTGTGTAATGCAGTTGCCTTCTTCACTCAGACCAGGCCTGCAGCTTTTTGGGGCTGATGCAGTTTATAGCCATGACAGTTTGGCAGCTTCAGGAAGCTTTTATGCTCTGAAAAGCCTGTGGGTTTGCTATAGTCAAACCTCTGAATAGCTTTTACAAACCTGATTTTTGTCCCCACATTGCCACCATTAAGAAAATCCTGTGGGACAGCAAACTACTGCCTTCTACTGCAAATGGTTTAAGCTTTTTGATCCCACATTGGTGTCCTGCTGAAGAAGTGCACCAGCGAGCGTTGTGCATGGTGTCCCTGGCAGCCTCCTGGCCGCCATCACCCACAGAGCGCCTGGGGCAGCACTGGTGGCTCTGGGGACAAAGGCAATTTAGGGCCTTTTAGCATTGCAGGACAGTCTGAGCATGAGGTGTAAGACTGGGTCCTTACTTACTGTGGGAGCTGTTCTCACAGCACTTTCTCTGGCCAGACTGGAATTAATAATTAATAATTAATAATTTTGGAATTAACCAAGTTACCGCAGCAGCCAAGTTCCAAGTTTGTCAACTGGAAACGCAGGATGAGTTTCACTTCGCTTCCTTTTCTGATTCACGTAAGCAGGCAGCTTGACTCAGCTGTAACGTCAGGTTTGGATTTCGCATGGTTTTATGCAAGATGCTTCCTTCTGCAGCAAATGCCACTGCAACGAAGCCTGTGGGAGCATAAATCCCTGTCTGAGGCTGCCCCTGCCCCACACAGAGTATGCATGTGTGCACGTGCTTCTTCCTTCACCTTGCAACAAACAGTGCTGTGTTTAAGTGCTGGGCAGCCGTGAAATGGCTGCGGGTGCTGTTAGATGAAGTAAGGACTCTAATTTATTTTTTTTTTCCCTGCCAAACCTTTAAAATTGATAATCATAAAACAGGCCTTAGACAGAAATGCTGTGCAAAATCTGATTTCATACTTATGAACTGCTGCAACATGGAACATGAAATTCTCATGCAATAGTTTGTATAGCCTTCATAACTATTGACTTCTAAAGCAAAATCAGATGATGTATGTACAGAGATGTAACTTCTTACCTATTAAAGCCTTTGCCTCGTGGTCTGTGGTTTCATACTGCTTTTTACTGACTAAGCACTGCGGTGCTGTGGCAGGGGATCCGGCTGGCCCGGGGCTGGGTGACACTCCTGGGACAAGAAGGTACTTCACAAAGTGCTTTGGGAGAGACAATGCAAGACGTTATTCTGTCTGAACACTGACCCAACTGGGTATTTTTCCCGTTCAGCTGCTGATTGATCATTCTCTTCTGTAATTGGCATTACTTCTGTACTGAAGTGTCTCTTCTCTGCTAACAGGAGACAACTGATTATAACAGATACTGCTTTTGGGCCCTGAAATGAGCTTTTGGAGTTTCTGGGAACTCTGTATAATGCTGCAAAATTGGCTTTTGCCAAAAGCTTTTGCTATCATTTACATATTTGAAAGTCCCAACCTTAACACTTACGAAGCTGTTCAGCGAGCATCAGTGGTTCTTGTGTTTGATGGGAGTTGAGGTTCTGACTCTTAAGCAGGAAGGACATGGAATTGTTCTGATTTAAAGACATTTTTATTAAGCTAGAATTACTTACTCTATCAGTTCAAACCTGATGGATTTCCAGCCTTAAATAGCTTATTGAGTGTGGCTTGTCAAATAAGAAGATTACATGCTGGGCTTTAGTTAACAAGATTTTTAGAAATATGAAGCACAGATACTGAAAAAGCTTCAACATGTAGCAGTCCGCTGCATTGCCTGGGAGTTGTTAATCCTGAAGGTGTTTCTGCTGCAAATCTGTGCTCGTGATTTATTGGTTAGGCTGCCTGGGAGCGCTGTCAGACCTGCTGAGACGGTTGCCCTGTGTCCTGCCTCCTCACTGCTGGGTGCAGTAGGGTAACTGCGCTGGCCTGTATCCTCCAGCGTGTCCACCTGAAGGCACAACAACCCGCTGGCGGCGCAGAGCACTGTCACGACACGCACTGAAGTGCATCACATGAAAATTGGAGAGAGGCCTGGTGTTGGCTTTCGCCCCAGATTGCTCTTTGTAGGTGTGTGGGAGCTTCTCCGGCTGGGTTTGTGCGTCACCGGGGTCTCTTGCTCAGACCCACTAAGGTTAAACTGCTGAAGAATTGTGAGAAAGATATGTACAGAGCCAGTTACATTTTGTTTTAAAGCTAGGCCTTACTCGAAATGAACTCCAAATTGCAGTCTGAATTACAGCATTGTGTTTTCTGAGAAATCCTGCAACTTCTGGCTTGTAAGCCTGAGGCCTGTGGGTTTTTTTGTTGAGGGGGACAGCCCCTTCGTGACCAGCCCCATCACCTGGAGAGCTTGGTCCTGAACACAGGCTGGAAGGTTTAGTCTGCAAATGAGTACGTTTGAGAAATACACATTGAGAGAAATTAAATTTATTTTGTACAAGGTAGGATACCTTTGCACAGTGAACAAATATATTACAAATCTGTCTTGCCTTAAAAAAGTATTGCCATTTTGATGCCTATTTCTTAAGCTAATGCTAATATACAAGAAGGTACTTTTTTTTGTTGGTTTTGTTTTGTTTTTTTTCCTGTTAAGCTCTATGCACATCATTGCATTTGGTTTGAAAATCCGGCTTTGAAAAAAAAAAAAAACAAACTGAGCACATCTCTGCTCTCTGGAGTCTCATCACAAACTTTACAGTGACACACAAACATTGGTCAGGCCGGCAGCTGGGACTGCTTGTGCTAGGTGTCAAGGTAGGTCTCTAACAAGACTATTCCATATCAAACTGCCTTTCTCTTGATATTTTTGAGGTAAGTCTTTCTATTCATGTACATAAAATATATTCCTACTGGCCCTACAAAATAATTGCCTACTTACATCTCAAATAAGGCTTTCCTGGAAAATAAAATTACTATTGCTGATCAGTCATTGCCCCCATGCACACATGCAGCATTCATGTAACTACTTAGGCATTATCCTGCAACACGAAAATCTGCTGCTCTGGAAGCCTGGGGGATCTCTGGGCTCAGCTCGGCTGTCTTGCTGCTAAACTCTTGGTTTGCACAGGGGGGTTCAGAACCAACCCGACCACCCGGCGAGGTCCTGGGTCCTCCAGCAGCGCGATGCTGGGGCTCCCCACACCCTGACGCGAGCGTGTTGCGGCAGGGTGCCCAGGGGTGCTGGGCAGGCTGCCGGCGGCTCGGTACTGCTGTGCCAGGGGCTTCGATCCCCGAGGCAAGGGCTGAGCCCCTCTGTGGGGACACAGGCTGGGCCCCACCAGGGTGCTCCAAGTGATCCGACGCCTGGTGTGACTTGGAGCCAGGATCAAGCTGCTGCCTCCGAGCTGAAAGGCTCCTCTTACCAGTCCCCTAGACCAGCAGGTTACACGAGTGATCATGCTTTGAGCAACTGCTTGGTGCTGGTTTCATTCTCTTCTACTTCCGTCAGACTGGCGAATGTGCAACAGAATTTTTTTTTTATATTTAAGAGGCAATCAACTTGCTACTTCCATGTTTGCCTAATAAAATTACATACTTAGAATCAATACTATTTCATGCTCAAAATCTACAAGGAACTGCTTAACGGCAAATATTCTACTTTCTAGGTCAATAAAGATTAAAAAAAAAAAAAAATCATGGTGGCTCAGTCCAAAACTTTACCATGAGCCAACCCCTTGATAATTACTTCACAAACAGCTGCTGAAAAAGAAAAGCCAGTTTCAGCTCAATTTAATGACATTTCAGGTAAAATCATCAACGGATAAAGTTGCACTACATGGTAATGCACATCAAATTAAAGGGTGTCATAAATGGCATGCTGTTAAGTGAGTCATGATGAGATGGTTTGTAAAGATGGTCTAGAGAAGCTGACGTGCCTTAGCTTTAGGAAAGGAAACCAAACCAGGTTTAGTCTGTGCAAACCTGCAGCGTCCCAGGGAAGAAAATGAAGGTGCATCAGTTTACACTGCCTGACAAATCTGTAGATTTATCTAATAAAATAGAACCTGTATAAGGAAAATTAAAGCCTATCTGTGCCAGTCAAAGTATCTTGCAGCTTGTTAAAAGTGTGGTAAGCTGGGTGTGAGACTCATTGTTGAAACTGAAGTCATTAGCAAAGATCAATGGACATTTGCCGAGACATGTTACATTTTAAAAACTGCACAGAATGTCTCTGTGTTAATATTCCTCTACTCAAATACCCTGGTACTGAATATAAAGATGAACATCTCGGTGCTAATTAGCAAGCATGATCTGCACAGGTTGCACATGGTGATGGCAGTAAATGAGGTTTCCAGACAGTGAAATGACAAGTTTCCCTGCTTTCGTTCAGAAAAATGTCTATTTCCATGACAAAGATGTAAAATATATTCCAGTGTATTCCTAGTCACCTTGTTCCTAACAGTAAAAGGTTTCTTGATGCAGTTGGTAGAAATGTGCATCTGTGAGTCCTTCTACTTAGCATGTTTTTGTGTTTTATTTTACAGCAAAGCCAGGGTTAGAATACATGCCATGGAGAGTTTTTGCCTGGAGCATGTAGACACCTTCCTGGGGTGATGTACTCCAGTCACACGTGGAGGAGGTTCTCATTAGTTCTTGTTACCCATATAAAAATGTCTTTATAAATAACATCATGCAGCAGCAGTTGGCCCAAGCTGATGTTGTGTTACGTTACGTCCTTGCGTAAGACAGTCTGAAGTCCCGTCAGCATCCTGCAGCGCAGAAAAGGATTGTCTTCTCTTTTGCTTCCTCGAAGTCTGTGTTTGCAGCACAGTGCACCAGTGAAGTTCATCCCTTTAAGACTGCTTGTTCCAAGATGGCCCATGTGTCGGGCTGTGCCTTACAGGGAGGAGGTCGTAGTGACTAGGAATGTGACTGTTCCTAGGCAGGTCGTATGGATTTTGGAGGTAACTGGCACTCCGACCACGGGCGTCTTGGACCACGCTGACAGTGGGCTCTGGGGAAGCAACGAAAATGGGTTACAGTAACTAGCAGTGCTCCCAAAACTAGTTACTCTACTCATGTATTTTGTCACAAGCACAGAACATCAGCTTCCCAAACCATCTCTGCCCCTTGCAGCTTTACTGGTAGCACATGAGGGAGCACATGGGGCAGACCAAGACCCAAGGGCAGGCAGTTCCAAAAGCCCTGCAGATAATGTCTTCAAAAGACCAACATTTCTGTGCTTTCAAAATCTTGTAGCTGGACTTTGCAGCAGTTTAGAACAAGAGCATAAAGAGGGGACTGCAGCCTTCCTCCACTGGGGCTGGAGGAGCAATTTGGTGCTGTACCACGCTCACATCCACCACCATTGCACAGGCCCCCACCCAGGACTCAGGTCCCCAAAATGAACATCCTAATGCACAGGCCTTTTCCCCCAGCCTCCCTGCACCGTGCCAAGTCCATGCTACTTGTGTCAGGAAAGGGAAAAAAAAACCAATCAGCATCTACAATAAATGCACCAACTGTTGGAAGAGACCTTCTGCCACCTGCCCCGCTTACCAACTTCATAGATGTTTTTATTGGCTGTTGATGAAGGTGGCATTTCTGAATATGGGGACTCCCTGTGACCAGGCGATTTCATTTCCACGTAGCTGCTCTCGGAGTGTTTGCATGTTAAAATGGGGGGGTCTTTAATGGTGGCATATGGGTTTTCGCTGCTGTTCAGAGAACAAGTGCTGGAGCTGCACACAGATTCTTTCATATAATCTGCAAAACAAGAGTGCAGTGGGAGTGTTAGAGTTGTTAGCTTGCTTAGGTTAGTTGCAACTGAACCTCTGCAGGAAGGGTGGGGGGACGGGGGGCAGGGGGTAAGGAAGATCCTTGAAGCATCCAGCACAGACACCCAACGCTTGTGCTCTGGGTGTGTCCAGACCATTGCATCCACAACTCACTAGCAGGAAAGAAATAAAAACCTGCTCAATACTGAAGGTTTTGCTGTAAAAAGTTCTAGTTGTCATTTACTGCAATATTTAATTTGAGGTGGTAGTCCTTTCCCTCCCTCCCCCTAATTCCCAAGGAGCTACATTTTAATCCCGCTCCTTCTGCCCCACCGATCCGCAGACCCATGCACGTGGCCGTGGTGAGTCGGCTCTGCAAGCAGGACCTTCTGCTGGTACTTGGCCTACTGGGCCAGCTACAGGGTTAGTGTCCCAGGGGCTTTGGTCAACATCAAATGCCATGTGTTTGAATGCAAAACATTTCCAGTAGGCTTTAGAACTGCAGCAGTGCAGAGTATGCGCCTATGTCCTCCAAGCGCTCCTGTTTCTGGGGCTATCCAGCACCAGGAGAAACCGACTTCTTCGTATTCCCTCTGCCATTAAGACTGTGAGGAGGCTGCTTCTGCTAGTGGGGAACACTTGGGTTTCCGCAGGGGGGACAAGCCTCTATTGGAGCCTTGCTTTTGCTTTGCTTTCCCCCCCGCCATCGCTGTAGACATCTACTGCTCCTCTCCCCTAGGCTGGAGAAAACAGGAGATGGTGACGGAGGAGGTGCTACACGGGGAGAACAAGCTTGGCATGAGAGTTGTAACCACTGGTCTCCCCTGCCGGTGACCCTGGCTGGGGTGTGCCAGCCTGCTGCAAGGTACAGGGCCAGTCTTGCTTTAAAAATAAAAAAAAACAATAGAGAATAAATAGGTCTTAACATTGACATTCAAGAACGTGCCATTGCTGCTGTGTGCATCCTGCTGGGCAGTGCCATTAATTTAGAATTAGAGCGATGCAATGAAAGATGAGGCATTTTCTTGTGCTGGGTTACAGTACAAAGGCAGATCCTGGTATATATGAAATACTCCCGGTGAAATAGCGGGACTTGCAAAATAGCTGCAATCCCAGCTGCCCCCGCTATCTAGTATGGGAGACAAAAAGAGAAATTCAGGTTAAGAAATAGACAGACAACAAGATATCGCTTCTCCTTTACAAACTTCGTCTCTGTGCCTATCCGCCCCGTCCTGCTAACTCACTTGTGAGGTTTGCTTCACTCTATGGTGCAATGCTCCCTCCATCAGCTCTGGGGTTGTGTGTGTGTGTGTCCATCAGCCCCCGCGCCTGGTGTCCTTCGTCTTGGCTCAGCTGGGGGATAGCACTGAGCAGGCATCCCGAGCAAGGTGTCAGGTCCTGCCCTGCAGCCTGTAGCAAGCTATTGCATTTCTGTCCTCCAATTTCAGTGGTATGGGCAAATCGTTAGAGTCCTCAGCTCTCAGGGTTAGTGAAACCAGCCTGGTAGGAAGCTCTGCTCCAAAGCAGACCAGCTGGACCATGCTGGGACCATCAGGGACATGAGGCCTGGCAGAGGCCCTGGCACCAGTGCAATGTTTAGTTAGTAATAAAGTTAAGAAAGTCCTCATCTGACTTCAGCCTGGGTGAGATTAACAATGCCTTTGCTTCAAAGTGAAACACATCTGTTTTGGTACATCACAGGAGCCAGGAACCAAAGCAACACAAATATTACCCAGCTGTTGGCAGCAGGGTTTGGCCCTCCAGCTTTACCAACCCCATCCCAGTACAGGCAAGTCAGTGAAAAGCTGTCCCGTCCTGTCCTTCTAATGAGTGACGGAGCGACCCTGCAAGTCCAATGGCTTCCACACATGAGTGAGCTCTATGTTAATAGCTTTTGCTATGTATATGGCTTCAATTAAGGTGCCACACAGTCCAGGATCCGTTAGTGTTTAAAGGTGAGGAGACAATAGATAAAGACTAACAAATCCTGTAATAAAAATCTTTAGGCTAAAAATATCTGTGCCATACGGACTGGGCCCCATTCTTCAGTCACTGGGAAGGTTGTACATAGGTGAACTGTCTCATGCGGGCAAGGAACTGAAAGCTCCTGGCGCTGCCCAAGCTGACGCCAGTGCAGAAGCACTCACTACTTCAGGGACACAGCTCCGATGAGGGGCGGAGACTCAGCCCTGAGGCTTTTAGTTCATTCTTAGCCAAAAAAACCCCCTCAGCTTCACCTGCCAGCAAGTTACAGCTTCTGGTGCCTACTAGGAATATGTAGTGCTCGTCAGGAGAGCCTGGGCAGCCCTTAATAAGCCAGCTCTAAATTTTGGGGCAAGAGGACAGGAAGACTGTCACAAACTTGCTTCTCTGCCTCAAGCCATGCTGCTGAGCAGATGCTCACGGGGGTGAAAGGCAGGAGTTAGAAAAGTGGGCAGCATGAATAGGTCCATGTGGCTTTCAGACCCTGTGAGGACAAGAGGGCAAAGCAAGCTCCATGTGTGAGCGTGGGGCTGCTGGCACCCCAAGAGTCCACTACAAAGCACTCCCTGTCAGCACCATGGCTGGGAGGGAACAAATCAAAACAGAGCTGGGTTTTGATTCATAAAATGTAGATTATAAAAGACTGCTGGCTACTACAGTGAAAAGGGGGAAGCGTGAGAAGTCCTGCTCCTGCGGTGCTGTAGCACGCAGGTAAATAGCTGCGTGGGTCAGCGCTGTTTTGTTTATGGAAGTGGGCACATCAGAGCTGGCATAGGCAAAAATCCCAGCAAATCATATATTTTATTAAGTCCAACTCAGCTACTTTTATCTTCCTAAGCTAAAATTCACCTGTACTGCTGCTAGGGCTGACACTGCCTCCCAGGCAGGTGTCCCTCAGGCTGTAGCCACAGCACTGGCCCTTCCCTTCCCAGGGAAGACCAGCAAAATACCACTTGGGCTGCCCAGACTCATTTGGCCTCCCCCAGGAACTGCCTCTTCCCAGAAGATATTGAGAAACAGCACGCCTAAGAGCCAATTCCTGCTGATGGAAATGGGAACTCTGTGTCTAGCTAGGGATTAGACCCTTTGCTCTAGATACAATACAATTTATGGAGCACCAGCGTATGTTTGGTAACGTGCTATACACCAGGGAGTCATTAGCCCACAAGACACATTATGCGCAAGATCGCAGAGAGTTAACTCTAAAGGATGTGGAAGCATCTCAGTTACTTTTTTACTAAGGTAATTTGGGGATAATTAAAAAGTCTGGCATCAATTGTCAAATTTCATTTCATGAATTAATTTACCCCAGAACAAATGTATTTAGAAATTCTCAGCCCATTCACCCTGCGGGCCATGTGTGAGCTCTGGCAATGCTGCCTTGTCATCCTCCCATGTACCCACAGGGTCGAGCTCTCATGGAAGTGCAAAGCTCAGCCCGACCTGTGGCATTGCCACCAGCAGCGCTGGCACTTGCTGTAAGCAAGTGTAAGCTGATCAGCTGGACACGCTAGAGAAATATGGGGAATGTGCTCTAATTTTGAAGTCCCTGTCTTCTGTGTTGCCTGGATACCAATCACCAGACCTTTGAAGGAGGTTTTATTTTTGTTACCAGGGACTGGAAATGTACTTGTCCCTCCCACAGACCAGGTTCCTCTCTTTTGCCCTGAATATCCTCTGGCATACTAATGACAAGCCTCAGTACCTACTGCCACATTTGAAGTGCTAAGGAAATATGATGTACACAGGTAAAACATGCTCTCCTACTATTTAATCACATTTATGGATGTCATTCAGTGTAGCGTGCCATTCTGGCTGCTTTCATTATCCTGGCTAACCTTTGCTGCTGCTAGGACAGTAACATAGCAATAGCTTCTTGCTGCTTTTCAGAGGGTGACACAGTTGTGGGGACACATTCCTGTACAACAAACAAGTGAACCACACTGAACCAAGCCCCCAGTTCCTGAGGTAAATGCATTAGTGTTTCTAACTGCTTGGATTTTGCTGGCTATCGTGCAAAGCGTAGGGGTTTTTTTCCTTAAAATGTTAGTGCCTGAGGTCACATTATTCCACTAGTGCAACAGCATTCATTTAAAAAAAAAAAAACCCACCCTAAAAAATAGAGAAGGACTCAGCTGCAAGGAGAAGCTTGGAAATAGGATCACTGAACACCATGCACAGGAAAGAAACTGCTCTGAAAACCTTGTGACTGTTCAACCACTGTCACCACGTGCCGCGGGGCTCAGAGCCGGCACCGCGGCATCCAGCCCCTCGCTGCCCCGAAGGGTTCCTGCTGCTTTGCCAGCGCAAGGAGCTGTCAGACACTGCAACATGAGCTGGGCTTGTCTGTGGGTGACCCTGGCAAACACAAACTGGCCATGCCTGAGCCCCCGGCCTCCACTAGCAGCACGGCCACTGCATTTCTAGTGGCAGGTTGCAAAAGGGACATCCCTCTCCTGGCTGCCCTGCTCTGTGGACAGCCTCCAGCCAGGCCAGCGTGGAGCAGGGGCTGTGGAGCTGGGGGCTCTGGTCTCCTCAGAGGAGAACTGGGGGAAGCAGGTGACCGACCAGGTCCAACACAGCATGAACTCAGCCTCAAGCCACAGGACCCCCATGCCCCTTCCTGGCAGTGTATCCCATGCAACGCCCTGGGCTGGGGTCAGGAGCACCAAAGTGGATTTTCAACTGCAGGGCAGGCTTTCTGCAGTTAGACCTAGCAGACACTGATGGGAAAAGACATCATCTTTAAAGTGCCTAAAAGTATATAAAAGCAAAGCACCTGCCTGCCAAGCCTTTTTGCTGACAGAATCCAAATTTTGGGACTGGGAATTTCTTTTATCTGAATGACCCACCTTAGCAGATGCCTTCTCTCCATCTTTCGGATGAATTTGGCTAGTCAGGGCCAACACAAGACCTGGCAGCGTGCGGAGCACTGCGCACTGAGCATTGGGCACGTCACTCAGCTCCTGGTAGGAGACTCATCTGGGACTGGAGTGCCCATACTGCTGCCAGAGCCCCAGGGCTGCCTGAACCCAGAAACTGACCTTCAGACTGGACTGTTGGAAACCTTTAGCCATCCAAAGGCAGATGCTTCTGAGAAATCTCTGCTGCAAACTGCCTGCAGGTTAGCTACCCAAAATCCCTGGGAAGTCAGGTGTGTTCCTGTGTTGCCGGCACTCTGCCCTTGCCAGCGCCAGCCATGCCTGTCTGCAGCAGCTGAGCAGCCACAAAGAACACAGCAACTTTCCTGACGTGGCTTCTAGGTCTGATTTTTCGATTCATAAGGAGATAAACTTGTAAAGAACATGGCTCACATCCTATATAATAAACAAAATATGTAGAAGCAAAAAAAATACATTTCACAATTTGCTGTTACTGTAGTTCTTTTTCTCTCATTCACACTGGTACCGCACTCTCCGTGTGATTGTGTCTATGGATAGGAATTCCTACTGTGTGTATGTTTAAAGCAGTTTGTAAACACAGTAATTTAGTTTAAACTGATCTTGAAATTAATAGTTCTATGTAAATAGAACAACTAGCTATGCTATAATAAAGATTTTTTTTTCTGAAAAAGAGAATCTTTGAGGTAGCTGAAACCAGTGGATTGAGACAAATATACATACATAATCCTTTTAATATTTTAAATTTAGCTTTATTGAGAAAGACTTGGTCACAGATTATTGGTTTCCTTTGGTGATTCTGTGTGGTAAGGTGATGTTTTTGTAAATATTATACAACTTTATTTTGTAAACAGCAGCTATGAAGTGATTAGCGTTCTCTAGGCCTGGCTATAAGCTGGTCATTGCTTTTCGTGTGGACTAGCTTTCAATATTTCTTGTTAGTTCAGATAAAGGTCTTGCTCTGTAACACCTCAGCCATAGCAGACCAGTGGGTGTCTTGAAACCAGCTCTGTGTGAAGGTACCATTTTCCCCATTACTCAGCCGATACCAGCTCAAGGACATTATGGAAAGAGGCTGTGCAGTGTTTATCTCCTCGGCTGATGGAGGGACATTCCCAGCTGGTGTGTACAGATACAACACCCTCGAATTCTGATCAAGGATCTCAGCCTGAAACCTGCCTATTCCAAATGAGTCAGAGTCTTTGCTCCAGCTTCTGGACTGCAAGTTCAGCGTGCCAAACACCAGCCCAGTCAGTCGGGAGCTTGTGGGGACCACTGTGCCGAGTGGTCTTGTAGTCCATACATAACTGGAATATTTTGAATGTAAACCTGGAGGACGACTGAAATCTAAAATCATTGGGCCTTGTGCTCATGACTCATCTATGATCCCTTTTTAGAACTGCCCTGGAGTCAATGCCCATTAATTGCTTCATGCCAGCGTGACTGGTTAATGTACTGAGTGAGGTCTTTTCTCAAGCTCTGTTATAAATCTCTCTCAGCAAAGGCCATATAGCAGGGTCAGCTTGTTTTCTAGTGGCTTTGTTTAAGCTCAGGATGGCTAAGAGCCTTACAGAGCCACAACTTAGCAGGCAAATGCACCAGTCTGTCATCAGCAACTGCCGCCAGAAAGCCCTTGTAGGATGGCTAATAAGTCCTAAAAGAGCTTCCCCTGGCCAGACAGCTCCACCTGCACCTCCTGTCCCTGCAGCAAAGCTCTCCCTTTTTGTCTTATGCTGCTTTGCCGAGGCAGGAGCCTACGGCCTTGTAAAGACTTGCATCCATAATTCATGGGCCCCAGTCATCTGGCTCGGAGTCAAGAGTGCTGCCAGCTGAGCCACGCAGGCATATTTTGTAGGTAATTGCTCTGTCCCTTTCTGTCTCTGCACGGCCACTCTCCCGGGTGCTCAGGTCTCCTATCTCACCTCTTCTACGACACCCTCCTCAAACTCTTTGCCAGGGTGACTGCAGGCACTGGATACCATACCTTTGAAGCTTTTTTCCATTATGTATGTGTTCTGACGTCTATCCATCCCACAAGCACCTGCATAAAAATGATATATAATGGAAAACAAATAAATATTTATGTAAATTGGATTGCTTTGACTACTGAGCAGCATATATTCTTTCCTCTAAATTGTACATCAAGGCCCTCATTTAGGGAGGCTCTTAAGCACATCCTCAGCTGTAAGCATTGCACTCAGCTTCAGTGGGGATTCTGTGCACACCTAAAATTATGCATATGCTTAAGAGCTGCCCTGGAAGGGAGGGCTTTCCTGAAGCAGGGTACTGCTCATTACCAAGAACAGCTATCCATCAGGAGAACAGAAAAAAAAAAATCATCTGCCGACACGTTCATTACTGAAACACTGGATTGGATCAGTAAAAGAAGCCTAAAACATATCCTTTCAAATTTGAGTCTGCAGGTTATGTTACATTACTCTGTGACTAATTTTAGGCTTTGTTTCATTCGTGGATAGTATGTTATTTAATTCACAGTCTTAGATGCTAAGGCGTGTATAATCTTTCTAAATTACCTAATATGACTTTGCTTATAAATTGGCACAGTTCAATAACTGATGTGACAATCGTCCCTAAGTGAGGTCTGAAAATGCAGCAACTGAGAGCAGAGAGCTGATAGCAAAGAATTCTGCCTTATGCAACTCCATAAGAACTTGCTGTTCCTTACAGAAGCAGAGATAGAAGGGGATGGGAACCTTTTCCATCTTCACTACTGCACATTATCCTAGATATCAATCAAATGGAAAATCTAATGTAAGCCTTTAAATCTTTTTAACTATAGAGTCTGATATTTCTTATTGACTAGCAAAATCAACACAAATTTGGTTACTGAGATAGAAATGTCTTTGTGGCTTATGGGATTCCCAATCAAGTAACTAAGTTAAGCTGGTAAAAGAGCCCTGCAAACAGCATGTCCCAGAGGTCTCCCAGCTATTTGTCCTTGCATGTCCCCCTGCTCTCTACAGAAAAAGCTGCCACCACCACTGGCAATGCCATACCAGTCCCTTTATCATGACAGCTTTGTTTTTTTGCTAAATAAGGAAAATCACTAAATTAGACAATAAATGTGTTACTGGCACATCAAAGACAACCCCCTTTGCTCTGATTCTCAGTGCCCATCCCTGAGCACAGGAAAAGGGCTGGTGGTACACAACAGGCTCTCTATGACACGGCTCTTTCCATTCTGGCCGAGAGTGACACCCCCCAAACCATCTGAGCACTTCCTGCTTTATTTTCCACCATTCGTCCTGAGCCAATTCCCAGACTCACCCCCTGAAAGAAGATGCAGAGGGCAAGGCCGACTGGGCAGTTTGAGCATAGTGGGGAAGCTCTTTTACATGATGGTATTAGCTGTGTGCTTTTTTTTCTCTTCTGTATTGTGCTAGGGCAGAGTCCTGACGGAAGAGGCTGGACCCCTTGGCTCACATCCACAGGGCTGGTGCTCTCTTTCCCAGTAGCTGAGCTCCCAAAGGCCATCCCTGGTGATCACAGGTCCTCCTGCCAGGGCTGAGCAAGCTTCCAGGGGCAGGAATGCCCAAGCAGTATTTGGGCCAGCTTCACAGGCAAACAGGCAGGGTGCCTCGGGTAAGAAGCTGGTGAGCACACAGCCAGGGTTACAGGGTGAAAGGGCCTGTACCCATGAAGAGAGAGCAGTGGCAGGGAAGTGAAGCAGACCCAGGCTGACCCATGGGGAGGTGCATTGGACACAGCATTTCTCATGTGGTGCAACAGCAACACTGGAAGAGCCTTGGGCTTCAGAAGATGGGGATGAATAACTTTGCTCAGGACTATGACCTGGTCCTCCCCAGCATCTTTAAAATATCGACCAGCCATGTCAGAGTTAGAGACAAAGCAAGCAGCAAAAAACACAGGAGTGATCCTGTAGGACAGTGGCCTTGTAACTGCTGGGGACTAAGGAGATGATGGTTAGAATAAGGACCATTATTCAAGTGACTTATCGAAACACAGGTTACCCAGGGAATGGTTAGCTGTGCTCACTGCACAGTCCATCCTCCTACAAGAATGTTGCATCTGTTCTGAGCATCCTCATCAGATCTTTACAGAAGAGTTCCCATTGCAACTGTGAAGACCTGAACAAAGGCTGGAGCCTTGGGGCTGCTGTAAGGATGCAGCAATATCAGCCAGCACTTTTGATGGCTCAGAGGGGAAGGACTCTACCTTCTGAGCATATTTCCTCAGCTCGGCTCTACGTGAGCTCCTGCCAGTCCTACTGGAAATGTCAGGCACGTCTGAAAGGGCTTCTGCAGCAGCAGAGATCACTGTGCTTGCTCTGAGTAAGCCCAAACTTGCTGTGAGACCCTCCCGGAGGGCAGGCTGCTGTATTAATACAGGGCTTGTCTGAGTGAACCTGACTTCTGGTTCTGAGTCAGGTAACATGCAGTCCTTGCCCACACTGAGCTGCAAAATAGCACATTGCCACCCCTGACCTCAGTTCTCTCTCACTCCAGTGTAGCTGTAGAAAACTGAGAAACCTTCTTATAGGAGGATGGCTAAGAAAAGGTGGGATACACCAGGAAAGATACAGGTAGGGTTGGTGGTGCCTTGCGAGGGCTACACAACCCCTCAAAGCCCTTCCCAAACTATTCCCTGTAATTCTGCCTTTAGTCTTTTATGTCTGTTATAATTCTGTGGGGTTTATGACCCATTTTTGTGTATTCATTGCATTCCTCAGGAGGTGAAATGAATGATGGATACATTATTTTTTAAACTGCAAAAGTAGTTAATGTGGAAAAGCCCTAAACAGGCCAGGAATCTAGCACTTCAGGAAAGTCTAGGTTTAAGTTTGAAGATAAACTGTCTGCTGGGGTGAAATCAGAGTCTCGGCTGGAAATATTTTTCCTCACCTCTTGGCTTTGAGGGAAATGCAAAGTCAGCTCTGAGTCAAACTTTGTGGCTTTGGTCCTCTGGAATAAAAGCAGCTTTGAGTCACTCAAGATGTGCTGCAAATCACACTTTAGTCTCTGCATTGAGGACTGCTGTTAAAAAAACATTACAGATAAAACCATTTTTGTCTGCAGCCCGCTGTGCCCTGCACTCAAGCTAATGAGCATAACAACCTTTTCTGATCTCAGTAAGTGGTTTAGGACTTTTGACCTGCTTTGGAATAGGAGCTGGAAGCTGGACTCTGCAATTGCTTAATGAAGACTGGACTAGAGCAAGAGAGATTAGTCACAGGGCAAACAATTCTGGTTCTGCAACAAGAGACAGCAAATAGAAAATGCAAAGACAACGCATTCCTTGAACCTAGTAGGACTAGGCTGCATTGAACAGGTAGTGACACACAGCAAGTGACAAAGCCGCCTCTTCTTGGCACCACAGAGTCCCCAAACTCCGATCTCAAGAACATGTCCATGAGGATTACTTGTGCAAATGTGCTCATTACTAGACTCCAACTCCATTTAACAGATACGGTTATCTCTCTGACAAAGCCTGGTATTTGAAGCTCACAAGCAAATGTGCCAGCAGTAAAACCACAGGCTTTGTTCTGTTCCTTGTATTTCCCAGTTGGAAAGAGCACAAACCTGGCAACCGAAGTCCTGCAAAACAGGCAAAATACCTGTAGTCTAGTAAGATCCACTGTATGTGTATGTACAGTGGATATACATAGGTTTACTTCTATATATATAGTATATATGCATAGACATGCATACACATATGTAAGATTCATGTTTTTCTACACAATGTCTTCCTGTTAGGCTCAAAGAGAGCCCCATTGATATCAGAGGGAACACACACATTGACTTAGATATAGGAGTTAACATTGGGTCCTCCGTTAAGACTAAATAGTTTTTCTTAGCATCACGTATAGCTAACAGCCTCTGGCCCTCTGACCCACACTCTTCCCAGGAAGCTGGTGCTGGGTCAGGCTGATTCACTCTCACGCTTCCTTGCCGTGTTTGTTCTATCATCTCCTTGATCTGTGCTGCTGTGGCACTGTGTAGGACATGCATCTGAAATAAGGACCATGGTGGACTCTGAAATGGGCTGTTCCTTTGGCCCTGAGCCCTCTCGATATGAACAGCCCTTTCTCTGCTCCCTCAGAGAACATCTTCCTTTCTTTCTGTTTCCAAATAAAATGTCTGAGGAATGACTCCTGACTCAGCAAAGGCCAATGATGCAAACTGTGAGCAATGAAAAGGTGTTTTCTAAAGCTGTAAAAGTGCAGCCTGCAAGAGTGAGGAGATCAAAGAGGGGTTAATTAAAGCACTCATGTGCCCATTACCTGTGGGATTGCCTTTATGAGATACACAAGCAAATAGAAAGTACATGGTATTTCCAGAAAGCATTCTGTTGATCCTCTTTTAGACACAGATATAGAGATACATTGCTTGGAAGTGAGGAGCTGTGGTGCCAAGCACACAGAAAAGGACATGATACCATCAATCAGCTGAGCAGTAGTGCTCTGCTTCTGCTAGGAACAGTCTCCTGGCTTCTCTTGAGCTGCCAGCCGCTGCTCCTGCATAAGGCAGCACCTCCTCCTTGGGAGTAGCTGCTTCTCCTGCTCTCCCTGAGCTGTGAGATCAAAGTGGGGGTCTAAGCCTGGATCCAGTGTGGTATCGAGAAGCAAGGTTTTCCCCATCGGAAGAGTCCCTGAATCCTTACATCCACTCTGAGCACAGCCATGACCCTGAAAAGTGATGGTATGCTACAGTTGAAAATACAAAAGGTGTCAGCCCGGGACAGGTCTGGACAGCATCCAACTTTGAGCACAGTATTTGATCAGAAATGTGTTTCATAGGTAAAAAAAAAAAAAAAAGGAATTAAGAAAACTCCTTATGATTGCAGGTTTTAGAAGATTAGTGTCCGAGTTAATTTTCACATGGATATTCTTACAATTTCCTTTCCCCCAACTATAATTCGTATTTATGACACTTGCAATTTCTAACAAGCCTGCAGACATTTTTGTGAGCCTGATGCTCTTTCTCATCTGGTTGGTCCAAAGAGCCTATCCTTTGAGACCACTGCCTCAGCTGGAGGAGTCACTGGCTGAAGAAAAAGGGAGGTGACCAGAAGAGTTGAGGGTTTTCCATCCATTCTGAACTTCTCTTCAATTTCTCTTTAAGTCTTCTTCCCTGCCTCTAGCTCACTTACACATCTGCTCTCTATAACATTTCACAACAGAGGAGTTGTCCACTGCTATTTTAACTATTTTTAATTGAATCCAGGCATGCACAATGCTTGGCTGCTATTCCAACCCATGAGCTGGAGCATCTGTGTCATAAAAACTAAGGCTCATGGTGGGATGAGAAGGTGGTACACCTCTTTAACTCTTTGGTACTTCCATGCATGATACAGCTTAAAGGTCAAGATCCCCTATGTGACCTTATTAGGCTTGACTTATATTTTGTGTTTACAATTCAAAATGGAAGTTTTTAACTTTCTTCTGAAATTTGCACACATAAATGGAATCTGCAGCTTTTCTTGCATAAAAGTAATACCATGAAAACATTTTACAGTTTCATGTAAAAATGGCCTTGATCTGAGCAAGAATTCAACATTATGAAAGTTAGCATAAGCAAGCATTAGTGTTGATACTGAAAGGGAAGAAGAAAATATCTCATATTTATTAATTAGCGTGAAAAAGACATTTTGAAGGAAACAGAAAAAAAAGGAAAAAAGTATCTGGGATGCAAAATGCCTTGGAAAAAATTGTGACTGTTTTGCTGGAGACGACTTAGCTAAAGTATTTATCACTTCTACATCATTCTTACTGCAAAGAGATTTAGCATCGCTTCTGCTAGTAAAATAAAATGCATGAATGCAGGACAAATGTGGCACACAGGGCGTTCAGGGCACCACAAGATAAAAACAAATAAAGCTAGTGAGCAAAGCAGTAAAATGGTAAAAGGAAAAGTAACTTGATTTGAGGAGCATTTGGAAATCCTCACCTCCCCCAACTCTCCATGTTAAGTATAGATAAGCACAACAGTGGTTCTGCAGCTTATTATACAGAAGAAAACATCAATGGTTGATAATGATGGAAAAGGTTTTGCATTGAAGCTTGACAAGTTTGTGATTTTCCTGATGCAGGGAAGACTTGATCTTTGGAGGAGGGCATGGTTTGTGACCAAAAGAGCAGTGACAAGATGTGATGCTTGGTGGTGCCCTATGTTAATTCCTTTGCCACGTGATCTGTGAGAGAGTTGACCTTAAAAATCCCATAATACCACTTAATACTGCACTTTACCCCATACTGCAAATTTTCAGTAAGATATTAGTAATCCCAGTAAAGGAAAGAGCAAATGCTTTCTGCCACTGACAAGCTAAACTCCAAGTGCTCAGATAGGAAAACAAATAGCATCCAAAGCACTAAATCTGGATAGGCTTTGAGATAAGAGCTGCTAAAAACCCTGTTAAAACTGAAGCCAGGGAGAATAAACTCGGAAAGAGCAATTAAACTTCACTCTTGGCTTGTTTGCACTGGCTGGTTGTTCAAAATTGCCTGAAAAATGTCCACTGAATGATTAACTGGGAGATAACAGGGTGTATCACACGCTCCAGCTCCCACCAGAGGCTCCAGAGTTTTATCAAGATGCCAGTATTTAGTGCTAAACTTTATTCAGCATGAAAAAAAAAAATCCCAAATTTGAATTTTTAATGTTCAAGTTAGTCCTTAGAAAACATTTCTAGAGTAGATGATAGTGCTTCAACCGAGCAACCTAGGAAGGGAGACTATAATGAATATTGACTCTGCTTTCCCAATCTGTGGTTTGTGGTAAAGGACACAATTTTCAATTCTCCATCTTTCACTACTGGCAATTCTGATTGTGAAATAAAGACACCACCAATATTCTTCATTATTGTTAATGCCTTTATGAAAGGCTGATTTGGATTTGGAATTGCTCTAAAGTCTACTAAAGTGATTAAACTGTTTAAAACTTACTGACCTAGTTCATTCAGATAGCTGTAGGGTCTCCAGTCTGCAGTTTCTCTGTCAAGGATTTTGTTACTGAGCTGTTCAAAAAGTATGATAATGGGTTAATGCTGAAATAAACAGACAGTTCCCACCCAAGACTTCAGCCCAATGATGTCACAAATAAAAATGGGAGATGACTACTACCTTGGCCTCACCATTTCAGTTCTTTATCTGTATGAATTTGACAGTTGTTCACTAGCATTAGGGAAAATCACAAAGGAAAGTCACTTCACCAAGCAATGAACACAAGCATGCTGGAAAATACAAGATTTCCTTCAGTAACCGGTAATCATGACTCGAATGCCTGTGTACATGGACTGACATGCCAGCAGTTTCAAACTAATGAAGATGGATGGATCAAAACCACCTACATAAGCATGCAGACAGGAGCCGTTTGGAACAAAGGGGATTTGCTAATACATCTGTGTATTTAGTTAAAAGAGATGTAATGGCTACAAGATTTCTCTCAATTCAAGGAAAATAACATTGGCAATAATGAAGCATAAAGCCCCGTGCAGATCTGCCAGCACAAGCAGAGAGGAGTCCAGGGCTGCCATCCAGACACTACTGTTGGAAAAACACCTCTTGCAGTGTGGCAGCTGGGACCCCCGTGTGCCCAGGGTGCTGCTGGCTCCTGTGCCAGCGCGGCTGGAGAGGGGTGGCCGGGCAGAGCCTGTGCTGCCGGAGTGGTACCATCTGCAGAAGGTTGCTATTGTATTAAGCACGTGTCAATATGCTCTTGATTTTTCTGCCGTTTGTAGAAGTCTCATTTGAGCTAGGTAATGCGCAACAACGTCAAGAGGCAAGCACAGCTTCTGCCTGAGGGATGGGGATTTTGGGGACCTGGAGTGAGCTCGCTGGAGTGTCTCTTATGACAGTCAGTGAAAGGAGGGGGGCTGCCATTTTGGGGGTGCATGGCTCCACTAGGCTGGGGCACCACAGCAAAAGTGGCTCTACAAAGCGTATGGTGACCAGTTGAGTCCCAGCAAGGAGGGTCTATGAATCACTGTAGTTGCTAAAGCTGCTGAGTTTTCCACCTTGACATTTTTTCCTTGAAAGCTACACCTGCTGAAAGTACAGCTGGTCCTGAGGAAGTGTCAGTTCAAGAGCAAATCCCAACCCCGTTTCTGAAAAATTAAAGTTATGAAGCCATTGTTGCTCTCCTGTGTCTGCTTCCAAACTGGAAAACCTCCTGCCTCTGTTTCAGAGGGTGCAGTTCTGCTATTTTACGGTATTTACAAGAAAATGCATAACAATAAAGGAGGTTAAAATTGAAATAAAGTATTCAAAATTACCACAACATTTCATTTTTCCTGATTTCTCATTAATTTTCCTTAGCTTTCGTAACGGGTTTTGAGACCAGGAACAAAAAAACCCCACTGATATGTTGAAGGCTATTGCCCCACTGGCACACAGCACCTACAGCCAGACCCCAAAGGTATTTTCACCTACTTTCAAAGTCCTATTTAACAGCCCTCAGTGCCACAGCCACCCCACTTCAGGGTGCAGCAGCCCCGCATTGTCCCTGTGTCTGCAGAGCACTCACTGTCCCCAGACACTGAGGACGGCTTTGCAGGAAGCCCAGAGTCCCCCAACACTCCTGGAAATACCTGAAAGTGCATGTGCCACCTGAGGGAAGTGGGACGTGGCCCTGTCCCCTCAGGACATGTAGTCCCACGCGTCCCCCAAGTGTGTGGTCACAAATACCTTTACGTTGTGCTACCAGCCCAGGAACCCAGCGAAGGGTGAGGTGCACTGTGCAGGGTGCTGTGCAAAGAGACACGATGGCCCAAACCCTGTTTTGGAGAGATTTCCTTAAAGGAAACACAGCCAGAAGGGGAGGGATAAAAGGGCTGTCCCATGTAGCAGTCAGGGATGCTGCTCTGTGCCATGTAACACGGACACAATCTCAGGGGCAGGGCAGTCACCGAGCAAAGTGGTTTAGCCAGTTGAGTCTGCCGCAAGGAGCACACCACGACCTGCAAGGAATAACCATGTCATGGGAGGTGGAGAAATACAGCATGAAGAGAAATGCTGGACCAAGAGAGGGGAGGAGGGCATGAGGCTGGGCAGTCATGCAGCTCCTCTGCCCCTTGGTTTAGGTAGTGACCACACTGGGGAGGTCTTAGGGTCAGGAAATCTCCTCTGGCAAAGGTTTCTCTATAAATAGGGCAATGGGGACCAGCAGGATCCTCCCAGCCAGGCAGATGTTCTTCTGCAAGCTTCCCCAAAGCTCGGTCACTGAAGATAAAGCTGCAGAGCTCTGCAGCCTCTCCCTTATCTCTAGGGAAAGCATCTGCAAATACTCCTCTCTACCAGGAGCACCACATTTAGGACAACTACACTATATATTACAAACTGCACATTGACATTTAGAAGCTTTTATCTGATCGCAGAAACTAGGTTTCATTTGGGTGAAGATTTGTAACAACCAGGGGCAAAACCTTGCCCTCATTGACTGAATCTTGCTGATTGAATTCCATTGATTCAGAACGCAGAAAGTGGTCTGATGAGTTTTTACACCAAATGTAATCTGCCCTGGCTTAATCAGACACAGGGGAAACCACGGTGTGAGCACTGCACAGAGACACAGGAGACAGCACAGATAGAAAAGGCTGTGCACACACACACGCGCGCGCGCACACACACAAAATGTTGGGTCTCTCTACAAGCAACTGCCCAGTATTTTAGAGCTATTCAGCTGAAGCTTTTACACAAATAGGTTTCATCACTTGCAAAGCATGTAATTGTACTCCAGATGGGCTGAACTCCAGCCTGCAAGAAAGACTCAGGACACACAATAGCACAAATACACTGACCATACACACACAGAGACATGTGCGTATATATATATACATACATATATATATATGAAGGTATACACACAGGTACACACACAGACAAAGATAGCTTAATGCCAGCACACTGAAAGGAGCCCATTTCTCTCTCAGGCTCTGGCTGAAAGAGACCCTGCTGCTGAGCCACCAGCACTGACCTTGAAAGTCATTAATTCAGGGTGGTTCTGTGCCCTGCGCTGTATGGGAAGTGAAGCCAGATGATCACAATGGTCCCTTGTGGCCCTACAGTCCATGAATCTCACATCAGACAGCACCAGCAGCGCAATGGTAGCTATATCTAGTGCCTCATCCTGTTCATTCTCATTTTCTGTCTCTATATATTCCCACTAAGGTAACATGTGTCATCAGCTCATTAGGCACCTTTGCACCAGCCACTCTCCTCAAGGATATGCCCAGAGCAGAGAGAAAGTTGATAAAGCTTGTTGTCTGCAATATTTCTAGAGCAATCATTGCCCAAGAGCAGTGGCTGTGAGTGCACATCCTTGCTCCTGGCACGGGCTGTGCATCTGGCATCTCCCAGTTGAGAACACAGGAGTCATTTCTTTATCATTCAGCAGTTCCTTGTACTCCCCCAAAACTGGGAACATAAACACTGACAGCAGATACACAGTATGGACAGATGGGGCAGTCAGAGCAAACAAGCAACAGCAAGGCGATGAAAAGCAGATCAGTTTGTAAAGTAGTCACAGAGGAAGGAAGCCGACATTCCTGGCCCTATGCTCAGCCTGTGTAAATTAGCGCAGCCCCACTAACGGCACTGTCAGCTTTCATCAGCGGAGCCCACGGCTTTTTTCTTCATTTCAAAACTTGCAGCCATAACATGAATGCTGATTTTCAATCCAGCTGCACCAATTAAATCACATTTATTAAAGTCTTGGGGTTTCTATTAAAAGCTGTGTTTTTGCAGGATTTATAAATCAGCTCACAAACCCAAAATTTGGCATGAAGAGCTATGGGCTAAAATTGATTTTTTTTAATGAAATGATTTGGGGACATTTCTAAGTTTTTCAGAATGCAGTAATTACAAAGAAATGTGATTATAGCCGTCTCTTTGTGCTACTATCATTTCTTAACACACTATAATTTGTTAACTTTTTTTTTTTAAGATAGAAGATACTTCAATTTTTAGTGTGAAGCAAAATTGCTTTTCTGGAGTAAAAAATACTTCATAGTAAATTTTTCCACTAAAAATCCTAGCTTGTAATTTAAGCAATTTGCTTAAAACTACCCCATATCTGGCAACTTTTCCTTTAAGATCAATGAGATACTAGCATGAGTAAAGCAAAGTCACTATCTGCTCATCTGAAATAGCTGGACAGATCACTGTGACAAGCTGATCACCAACATGCCATTTGTCAATGCTCAGGTTTTTAAGGAAGTCCATGGTGATTAGGCAAAGAAGCGCTGGCAGGAACTTCATCATACCTTTATCCTCCAGGAGAGCAACTGATAAGAGTTTTGCCATTAACTTCCCTGACTACTGACTTCAGGTTTCCATGGCCCAAGCCTGTGTTTCTCAGTTTTAGATGGCCATCCTGCAGCGATTCTGTATTTGCAGTCCTCCTTTTTCTTGGGCGAGTTTTAGTCAAAGGTACTTTAATGATGCTTTCTGTGGTTGAATTCCTTTTTATTAGCTGGGTGACATCCAGTCAGACCATTTCCAGTGACCTCTGTTTTGCAGTTTCTAATTTTATGTGAAGTCTTTGGTAGAATTTAGAACTTCCTTTAATAGATGTGAATCTGCTGGCTTTAAAAATTCAGGACATCTAACAGCAATTTATTTTTATGATGTCTGTAGAAACCAGAAACACCTGGACTCTAGCTGCGATGCTGTTCTCCTTTGGTAGGGAGCGAGGGTAGAATTAAGTGTTCTGCAAAAGCGCAAAGTGAGAATCCTCCATTTGCTTGTGACACACCAGTGCAGCAGCCTCATGCTTTATACAGAGTATTCTTCACAAACTTTTGCAGCTTTTTGTGAAAGCGAGCTATATTCCTACATTCATGCACAATTCAAAAACTCAAAATACAGAGCTGGCATTGAAGCACTGAGAGTGGTTCTGTGAATGGTCCCACTGAATGCCCTCTGAGCAAAATGGGTCCTCAGCATCTGAAAATCTGGTCTTTAACTCAAGCAATGAGAGCTCTGATGTGAAGACATGGGTATGGAGGTAAGTGTGTATCTCTATTTATCTGCTTTGGAAAATTTTAGTGCAGTAGTTCTGTGGCACAACTTCACTTGAGTTAATGTATGATACTCCTTGGTAACTTGCAGCATTGTTATTATTTCCTGCTGCACATGCCATAAGAATAAAGGCCAAACCTACTTGTAGGAGCTAATAAGCAAAGGTCGAATTTTGGCTTGCCTTAAACTGACAGTAAAATATCTATTGATTTCAATGGGGCCAGCATTTCACCCAAGCTGACTTTATAAGTTCGGTCCCATGGGAAGAGCTTTTACTTGTAGCAAGGTGCTGGTAGTTAAAAACTTGCACTGAGATGCAGGAAGCTCTGCCTCCTCCTTAACCCCAGAGATGCAGAGCCATTCTCCTGGACCTTGCACAGAGACAAAGCTCAGCCCTACAAACTCCTGCTGGCAGCTGGAGCAGGCTTTAGGGACACAGGACTGGAAGGGCTTTGATCACTGAGTCCCGCATCCAGCAACCTTTTACTGCAAACACTCAGGCGCATAATCGCTTAGATAGCTGATCAAGCTCCATTTTAACAGTAATCAGATTTCTTTGTCCCATTAGTCTTACTGGGAAGCTATTCCAAAATCTCACTGATCTGATGGTAGAAATCTAATTTCCAGCTTCGATGCATTCATGGCCAGTTCATCCTCATTTGTTCTTGTGCCAGCTCTGTCATCTAACTTAAATAGCTCTTCTCCCTCCTAGTGTTTACCTCATCGTATTTATAGATGGCAATCATACTCCCTCTCAGCATTCATTTTGCTAGATAAAAGAAGCCAAGCCTTCTTTTAGTCTCTTCTCATATGCTCCCCCTTATCCTCCCACTTGCTTTTGCCTGCATGTGTTCCAGTCTGAGCACTCCACTAGCACAACTAACCAGTCCTGTATACACCAGGAGGATTTTAATGCCTCCACTTGTACTTGCCATAGAATCATAGAATCATTTAGGTTGGAAAAGACCTTTAAGATCATCGAGTCCAACCGTTAACCTAGCACTGCCAAGTCCACCACTAAACCATATCCCTAAGTGCCACATCCACACATTTTTTAAATACCCCCAAGGATGGTGACTCAACCACTTCCCTGGGCAGCCTGTTCCAATGCTTGACAACCCTTTCAGTGAAGAAATTTTTCCTCATATCCAATCTAAACCTCCCCTGGTGCAACTTGAGGCCGTTTCCTCTTGTCCTATTGCTTGTTACTCGGGAGAAGAGACTGACCCCCACCTGGCTACAACCTCCTTTCAGGTAGAGAGCAATAAGGTCTCCCCTCAGCCTTCTTTTCTCCAGGCTAAACAACCCCAGTTCCCTCGGCCACTCCTTGTAGCACTTGCTCTCTAGACCCTTCACCAGCTTCGCTGCTCTTCTCTGGACACGCTCCAACACCTCAACATCTGTCTCGTAGTGAGGGGCCCAAAACTGAACACAGTATTCGAGGTGTGGCCTCACCAGTGCCGAGTACAGGGGGACGATCCCTTCCCCAGTGCTGCTGGCCACACTGTTTCTGATACAGGCCAGGATGCCGTTGGCCTTCTTGGCCACCTGGGCACACTGCCGGCTCATACTCAGCCGGTTGTCGACCAACACTCCCAAGTCCTTTTCCGCCAGGCAGCTTTCCACCACTCTTCCCCAAGCCTGTAGTGTTGTGTGGGGTTGTTGTGACCCAAGTGCAGAACCTAGCACTTAACCTTTTTGAACCTCATAGAAATGGCCTCAGCCCATCGATCCAGCCCGTCCTGATCCCTCTGTAGAGCCTTCCTACCCTCAAGCAGATCAACACTCCTGCCCAACTTGGTGTCACCTGCAGACTTGCTGAGGGTGCACTCGATCCCCTCACCCAGACCATTGATAAAGATATTAAACAGAACTGGTCCCAGTATGGAGCCCTGAGGAACACCACTTGTGACCGGCCGCCAACTGGAGTTAACTCCTTTCACCACAACTCAGCAACTTCTAAGCTTCTACCTTCAGGACGTGTAGGGTCCTGAGCAGTGGCCAAATGTCTGTCTGGCAAAGGGGAAACAAGGAGCTGAGATACCTTCCTCCTGATCCTAGAAGAGAGGTGGGAAGTCTTGGCACTGCTCCCTTCCTATGAAGACAGACCTGCCTCGCAAACTGCGGTCGTCAGTGCAATGCTGGACCTTTTAGCTTCTGCTATCAGCCACCCTCGTCCACCTTGTTTCCCTAGCGTAGTACCCACTGTGTACACTGTGAACAGCAGGGTCAGTAAATGCAGCCAACAGTGTAGGACAGCTGTGTTTGGTGCTCCGCAGCCAGGCTGACCCTTGCTGCACTGTACAGGGCTGGGAGAGGAAAGCACAAACAGGAGGAAAGAAAATAGAAATAGTATGTGTACAGCTGGGCGAGAAAAGAGAATAGGAAAATGGATATGAGGAAAACCAGAAAAGATAATGGAGTGGAGCAGACACCAAGGGAAGAGGAGAGAAAAGGCAAAATAAGACACAGAAAGAGAGAAGAGGACAAGAAGGGCAGGGGGAGCACATGAGAGAGAAAGCCTTCTCAAACTGGAGCAGGGCTGCATCTCCCCTCCCTGTCGCCCTGTCCTTTGTACCTTTGCCCAAAGTGTCTCTCTGAAAGAAGTGATAGAGGAATGGCTCCAGCCCATTGCCTCAAGGTATGATGTCCTTTGAGCACAGTGAGGATAATACATCCAGGGCTCTGGCTCAGCAGTTCAGAGATTCCTTTGCCATTTTTTTCATTCTGCATCTGTGCTGGTTCCTTTGTGACCCCAGCTGGCTCTATAAAGAAATGAATCCTCCAAGTACAACTTGTGCACATCTCCCTGCAGAAAGTGGGCATGGCACCAGACAAACTGATTTGGAAATGAAACTTGTTAAGGCAGCCATTAGGGGCTTTATATGGTCTTTTGTCTTACTTGGCTGGAGAACTGCTTAGACAGAAGAAGCGTATTTTTGGCCATCCTCAGCTATTAAGCACTGCAAAGCATTCTCATGAATAAGTAAGATGGTGGGAGATCTAAAGGAAATATCAGGCCGTATATTTTGATAAGTGCCCTGAAAATACCAGATCCATTGTTTTTTCCTTATTGAATATCAGGAAAATCTGCTGAGCAGCTACTGATAGCCAGTACTACAGCAGGGTGAGCACCTTCCAGGCTAGTCCAAATGCATCACTTGGGTTTTAAACCTTTTCGGCAGCTAAATATTTGAAGTAGCTCTGTGACAAGATGGCACTGCAGGCTGGGAAACCAGGGTAGGTGTTTGCTTTGACCTCTTCTGAATTCATTTAAATGACTGCAACAGGATTAGTGGTCCAGACCCACACTCATGGTGTTAATCCTAAATCTGACATTATGAGCGTTTGCATTTTCAGTTTGGGGAGCAAAAATGCATGATGCAAGGGGACCATCTACCTCAGAAAACATATTTACACATCTGTCCAAACTTTCCTCTGAGAAATCTCTGGAGCCAGCCTTTTTATTACATTTTAATGAGATTTTCTTTTAATAACCAAGAAATGACTTCCAGGAGCACATATAGAAATATTTTTATGTACCCTGTCTCGTACAATAGTGTCTTTTTTGCATTAATCTGTTCTCATGGCTTTCCAGTTAGCAGAGTTACATTTGGATTAAGGTGACACAGCCTGCAAGTACCATAATTTTTAAAGCTGACAACCTTGATGAAATCAATTGCATTTCCTTTTTCCTCTGCTCCCTACCCTTTGCCCCACCTTGGCTTATTAAGGCTCTAAAGGAAGAGCTGTCTTACGATTTACCATATCTGAATCTATTGCTGAAGTGGTGAATTGAGTAATAGTGTTGTTCATGAATAGTCCTAGGGAATCGATAGCAACAAGTGATAAGTAAGGTACTCCTGGATGTTCGAGCAATACAGTCTGAATAGCTCTACTGGAGATCCATAAGTAACAGCAGAGCTCTCAGAATGCTCCTGGACAAGAACAGGGCTCAGAAGCACCCTAGATACTGTCTTGCATCTATCCTCTTGTCTGTGTCAGCAGGATATTTGTGTGTCTACTGATCTGGGAAACAATGATACAGAAAAGTTAGATTACTGACTTAATGCTTCATTGATTTACTTTTGTTATATTAAGGGATAATTACAATTATCTAGTTATTTATCTTTTCTGAGAAGCAAATATACCTTATAGTTGCTAAGACACCAAGCCTTATTGACCCAGACAGGCATGTGCTGAAATTCCAGTTCCCATGCACAGAGATTATGAAGATATACACAGGGGAAAGCAGACCTTTTTGTGTCTGTTAGAGCTAAGATGTCAGGAACTGCTACACCGGAGTTTTAAATAATGTTGGCAGACAACAGGATCCAACAGGCATTGCTTTGGTTGATTTCCTTGAACTGATAAGAACATTGCCACAGTGGGGTGGGATAATATCTACCTTACTGGAGCTGTTTCCATCCAGATTACTGGTAAAGAAGCGTGAAGTCACACCACATGAGAGAGTGTGGTAGCTTGGATTGGAAAAACAATGTACACTGCCACTACCTTGAGATATATCTGGGAAGAAAACAAGTCATCACAAAATACTTTGGAAGCAATAACAATTCTTAAGAAACTGAAAACATGCCAGAGATGATCTAGTTTAGAAAACTTTGTTAGAGTACTGGGTGTTATAAAACATTTGCAGATGAAATCTATCCTGTATTATCATGGTGTGAAGCTCTTGACTATTAGCATTAAATATAAGACAAAAAAGCAAAATATTTAATTAATACAGTGTTATCTTTTTGAAGATCTTAAAAAAGTAATTCCTGACAGTCCAGCTGCTTTGCAGGTGAGGGAAAGGAAATGTGTGGTCTGCAACAGTTTCTTCCTTAGCTTAAACACATGTAAGAGCTACTGAAGAGAATAACCCTTGTAGTTATGAAAAAATTAATTAAAACTTTTTTGTTGCAAAAAAGATAGTTAAGGTTAGAAATCAAGGTGCTATAACCATACCAAGGAGTCCAAAACATTTTACATAGCTTTTTGTGCAAAGACTTAGAAAAAAAGAAAGCTGCAGCACTGAAAGGCAAACTTGGGCAGTTACATTGTTATGCTTAGAGACATCTTAACTATTTCCTCACTTTAACTTATGAACACATTTAGCAAACAAAGTAATTTATCAATAACGGCATCATATTTATACTGGCATTTCTAATGAAAACATCAAACCCAATCTGGTTCCAGCTTAATAGCAAATTGATAGATATTTCAAAGTACCATCAGAAGAAAGGATGAAAAATTTAAACTGAAGCAGCATCATTTAAACAGCCAAGCCCTGTAAGACATAAACGAATGGGTTTTAATAAACCATGGGCTTGAATTTGAGGCAGAAAGGTTAGTTATAGGAAACACCTTCACATGGAAAGGGTCACGAAGTGCTGGGGTAGCTGCTTGTCCCCATCACCAGAGATCTTTAATGAAGGTTGGCAGCAGATGGGTGAGGAAGGACAGGGAGCTGGCTGGCACTGTCTGCAGGAGGGGGGTACCCAGTCACCACTGGCTGTCTCTCCTTGCCCTCTGTGTTTGCATTCCTGTGAACATGAACTTTGCTTTGCTGACATCTTGTGGAGATCTAGATTTAGCATAATTTACTGCAAAATATCCTGTTTCAAATAAGTGGGTTTATCTGCAGGGTGTCTATTACATAAGTGCTGTGGCACACAGCTGAGAGAAGAAACTGCACATGCACATACATATCTGACCGAGCACTTATTTTCTGCTGAAACATGCAGAGCAATTTTTGAGGTCAATTCTATTTTGTAGTAATTGCAGAGCCTTTTATTTCTAGCTATTTTCTGAGGTTGTTGCTAACAAAGTATCTCAGATCAGGACGTGATTCCAGAACTAACTTCTTTCAGCTAGCCACTGCTCAGCACAGCACCCAGGCTGCCAGGACTTTGCCATGTGCCCTAACTATAACTCTGTGATATTTGCAACAGAATTAATAAGAAACAGATCTCTTGGGGTCTGCAAATGAGAACTGGGGCTGGAGCCCAAACATCACAATCAGTGTATGCCCATCACAAACACAGCTGCTTACATATAGCCTTGAACCTGCTAATGAGGGATTGGTGGCTCACTGGGGAGCCGAGCTCATCCACCCTTCTTACAACCTGCGGTCCCAGTTAAATACAGACACTTGAATCCACATCCTTCTGCTTTTTAGGTGAGTGCTGATGGCTGAGTTACACCAGCTCTCAGCTCTGCCTTCTCCCTTCCCTTATCTGTCATGCCCTCACTCAGCTGCAGGCAAGAAGGCCCAGCTCGAAGGAAAAGAGGCACGGTCCGCTGCCTTTGCTGCAAGATAAGAGGGCACATACCAACAGTTACCGTGAGCCAGCTGACACATTACAAGTTCACACCCAGCTTATCTGGTTGCAGCTTGATTCGTGCACCTGAAAGGAGCTGAAACAGAAGCCTACCAGACTGCCCTGCTACTTAGCACAGTGCTGAATTAATGAACCTGAGCTCGTGTACAAGTCTGCATCACCAAAAATCTTTTCTTCCTTCATTGCATGCAGCACCATATACTCGGAATTACTCCTTCTACACAGTTCCATTTGGTTGATACTTAAGTATCCACCCAGGCTGATTTACCTTCATATCACAGTCCATTTTCTACACATTTATTCATGAAGCTCTTATAACTGCTGGCTGGAAATACATCAAATTCAAATCTAATGCTATCCCAGTTAAAAAAACAAAAACCAAAACCAAAACAAAAAAAACAACGCACAAACCCCCCTCTCTTCTCAAAGATGAGAATTTTATTCTGCTCTGAACAGTAAGCAAAGACTTAAATGCCTAAAAGAAAGGGAATGATTTAAATGAAAACAAAACAAACCCCCCCCAAAGGTTATGTTAATGTTAACATGGGGAGATCAGTCCTGTGAAGGGTTCCATGATGGCAGACTCTTGCTGTGAGGCCCTCAAGCCTGAGGCTGTGCTCCAGTGGAAGACCCCCGAGGTCTGGATGAAGGCCAGAATGCTCTGCCACTTGAAAGACTGAGCTTCTGCTCCAAGCCAGCACTGTGGGGTGACTCAAAGAGCATTCGTCCCCATCCTGCAGTGGCAGCAGGACAGCATAGTGTGGAAACTGGGCACAAGGCCAACCGTGAAAAAAGGGAGTAAGCAAGCACTCTGCAGTAAATACAAACCCGGCTATCTCAAGATGCAAAATGGAAATGTTTTTCTTCTTTTTGTGTGGATCTTCTCCACCCATACAGAGTGTCACTGGGGTGGCTGAAGGCTCCAAGCAGGAGGGTTCACTCTGCCACCTCCTACTACACATCATCTGCAGATCATTTCTGTAGATGTCTTGTCTAGGCTGCAGGACCCATGATGCTCTATTTGTATCGAGCTTTGCTTAGGTTTTGGCTCTCAGCATAAGTTTCACCCATATCATGGGTGGAAAGTTTGTTAAGACCTTGACAAGACCTCAAACATCAATTCAGCCCATAAACAAGTCTTTGTGAAAGTCCTGAAAAGAAATCTCTGTTGTTCTCCAGCACTACTGCATAGTTTTCCCTTCTGTCCCCACCTCCTTGAACTAAACAACCTGCACTTTAAAATCTGTTGTTGGATGCCATGTACCATTCTCATGCTGGGGAGCACCATTTTGATTTCAGGCTTATTTGGGAAAGTCTGCTCTCGGATCCATGTGCTGTGGTTAAGCTCTCCCAGGATGGGTGGTTTTCTTTCCCACTGGCTGCTGGGCAGAGCGTGTGTTTTGCTGCCACATCCTCCATCCACAAATGCAAAAGAGCCTAAGGGCTGCCCAGGGGGTTCTCCTTCCTTATAATCTCTCTCACACATGTGCATGGATTATCAGCATCAGAAGAGCTGAAGACATAAAGACCAAAAACATCCTCCAGAAATAAATTAATGTGCTGGAAGAAATTACTGCCTCCAGGAGCTAGGGATCTGCATATGTGACTCTATTCAGAAACACCACCACCACTACCCTAACAAGAGCAAACAAGCAAAATAACAACAGTGGTGATTCGGGTTAGCCATAATGTTACCACCCATATAGGGCTGGATACTGCAGTCATTGTTCAGGTGGAATTCTTGCCGAAGTCCATGGGTTTACATGGGATTAAATTCATTGGACGAGTACGTCTGCATAGTATTCCGCCCTTAATCCACATACAAAACTCCAGGTGAAGGTTGAAATCCCTGTTACCTCTATGTAATACTGCTACTGTCCTTCAGCGTCCTCTGCAACACACAAATGCACACATGCGCTCATATACACACAGGTTGTTCTTGCCATCCAGCCATGCTATGAGTCTCTATTTCTTATCTGTGATCTTATCTTAGTATCCATCTCCCCATCTTCTGCTGGGGAAGATGCAAGTCAGCACCTTTTGCTGTCTTTCTGCTCAATGGAAGTGGAAGGCTGAAAACAGCATTGGTAAGGCCAAAGCTGGGAAGGTTACTGATGGGTAGAAAGTTTCAGTGGGACCATGTACTGGAGGACAGTCAGAATTTGGCAGGGAGCTTTCAGAAGCCTTTGTCTAGAATTTGTAAATGCCCTTCTAAAACAAAGACCAAAACTTGAAACAATGCTGATACCTGCAGACAACTTATAATGAGATGAAGATGAAGCAGTGTGATTTCTAACTCCTTAGCCTTTCTCTGCAAGCTCAGATAGCAGAGTTTTTCAAGTGTGAGGCAGGAAGAAAACTGTTCTTGTGACCTCCAGAAAGAGACAACGGACCCCACTCAGATGCAGCTTCCTGAGTGATAAAATTTATATTGCTACAAGGACTGCGCAAAGAAAGAAAGAAGAAAGAAGAAGGAAAGAAGAAAGAAAAGGCCCAGTGTCTGCACTCCCATCACTGCCTGAGATTAACAGGAAGGAAACGTTATCCAATTTCTTTCTAGAGAAGCCCATATAACACCACTGACCTGGTGCTGTTTGGCATTGCAAGGACCTGGTACTTCAGGTTTTTTACAAACTGATCTGGCACAGAGCAGCAATGCCACAAGGGCAAGAATTAAATTTACTGTCATTGCCCAAGGACCGGAAGAGATCCAGGTTCAATGCAGCTGATTCCCTCAGATATTTATGATGTATCCAGGAATTCAGCCATCCCCAAAATACTTTTTCTCCTCAAGTACTTAAGTTTCATGTGGCATCAGGAGCTCTGGGATAGGTGGCTGCACCTGAAAGGAACGTGAAGAACATTGTATAGGGAGATGCAATGCCTACAAAGACATAACCTGCAAAGACAGTCCAGCACAACCAACATCTTCAGACTTTTTCTCTGTGGCTGAGGAGGAAAGTCATCTGTCTATGTTAACTTTGAAGGATGAAAGTATCCTTTCTCAGCATTAGCCTTTTTTCAGACTTCTTGCAGAGTATCAGACTGGGATACCATCAGGTTAATTGGGAAGTCTCCATTCATGGTAAAATATGGAGAAAAAACAACTGATGGATTTTTGTTCCCTTGTCTGAAAGGAGAAGCTCAATTACTCCAGTCAGGAACTCCCAACCTCAGCAATATTCCTCTCCTTATTTTGAGGTTTGTAAGTTGTGCCTTTTAAGCATGCTGGGTTACACATATATTAACTAGAAAAGCACAGAAATAAATGAGGTGAAGCAGGCTTTGTAAATAAATGGATTAAGTGCCAATGTGAAAGAAATGGATCGCTGAAAAGTTCATAACATTTTTCCATGCCAGTGGCTTTGATCTGCTCTCTCGGAACTTGGAGCCTCGCTGCTGCTAAGATGTGCCACAGTTGTCTTTTGCATGTTCATGGTCTGGCTCTTCAAATGAAGTTGAAATGACAAATTTCAGGCCAAATTATGCTGGCAACTAGCCAAGGATCAGATGAGCCCTCTCTGGCAACACTTTCATGCGTTTCTTACCTGAATGGGCAGCTTAAGCAAGAGCCTGCAAAGCTAAAATTCAAAAATAAGAGGGAATGGGAGGAGGTCCAAGGCTGATTATTTTCCCCACCTTGTAGCTATCAGAAGGAATGCTCTAGTATAGGCCTGAGTGGTTTAAATATGAGTTTAGTCAATGGTGTTCAGCAGACAGCCCCTGATGTGTAATATGCCGTCACAGGAAACCATGTCCCTGATATGAGGACTGAAGTCATGGTGCCATGAGAGAAACTCCTTGATGAAGTCCCAGCTGTAGCCAGGCAGTAATATCGTTGGCTTGGTGGGAGAGGCTCCTTCCAGGTGCATCCTGGGCAGGGAAGTCCAGAACGAAGCTTCCAGCCATGCCACCACGAGACAACACAGAAGCCAAGTCAGAGCCAGAAACAAGTGGCTGAGCCTCGTGCATTTAGACTAGAAAGCAAAAAGAAAAAGGCAATGCAGGACTGGGAAAGCAGAACTGCTATGCCAACCTCTGCCTGTTGCAGGAGCTTGTATTTACTTGGACTTACAGTTTCAGCCATTTAAAGGGAAGTGAAGAAGTGAAGTGCAGTCACAGGGTAGCAAACCCCGAGGAGATTCCCACTAGAGACAGATTGGAGGAAACAAGAAGGAAGTAAAGCCATGTCCTGTCTGGCATCCTATCTGATATTGGCCATAGAGGAATGAAGAAGAATGACGGCGTTAAAAAGGAGATCACACCCTCCAAAGTTTAGCCAGTCTGTCAAGAAAAGCTGTCCTCCATAGCAGTAGCAGAAGATAGAAAGAAGCAAGAAATGTGATTATTTTTTTTTTTAATCTTAAAGAGCCTTCCTCTTCCTCTTCCTCTCTCCTGCTTTTATCAGCTCCTGTGAAGAAAATTCACACCAGCTGTCTTAGATGACGAGGACTGGTCTGCACACAGAAGGAAGTGACAACGAATAGGACGCCGCAAATCACAAACTGCAGCATAGACAAAAATAAAACCTTATGATTGACCCAGTCAATCCCATTCCTCAAGCAAAAAAAGTTGTCTTCTGAAGGTTTTACAAGGGGAAAACTTCTCTGCACTGCAATAGGAATGCAGCCGATTTAAAAAAATGGAGTTGATGTATTCCATGCAGCATATTTCTTGCCTAGGTATATCCTGTATTGTGTTAAGTGAACTTTCATATATAAAGCAGCTTAAATCAGTTTTAAGTTATATTTGCTTTCCTGTCCCTGTTAAGTATTAAAAGATCATAGTATTCAGGGGAAGAACAGAAGTGTCATTATTTTTGAGGCTCAATAATGCATGTTATACATCACAGAAGCTCATATTTCCCCAACATACAGGAATATGAGTCTATATTTGATTAACATAAAAAGACCCTTACCAGAAAGTGAGTAATCTGTATTAGTCATCCTCATGGCTGGAGTATAAGATACACTTGGCATGTCATGGCCCTTCTCCTTCTGTTTCCGTCGATACCACACAAACAGTGCCAGCAAGACCATAATAATTAGAAGGAGAATAATAATTCCAATGATTGCTCCCACTGAGTGCCTCTCTGATCCAAGAGCAGGGCTAATTTTAGTATAGGGGTTTAATTCTTCCATCATAAGAGCCGCTGTTAAAAGTAATTCATAACACACTGTAAATTGAATCGTGCATTTCATTTTTGAAATACTATTTTTTTTAAAGCAAGTACATCATTGGAGGGGGAGAGAAAGAAAGAGAGAGAGAGAGAGAGAGAGAGAGAGATATTTTACAGATAGAATTTCACTGTACCTTGATCACATCGGATTCCTTTGAAGCCTGGACTGCAGTAGCAAGTACCTGTGACATGGTCACATGTAGCATTATTCATGCATTCACATAGTTGTTTGCAACCATAACCAAACGTTCCTGGTGAGCACTCTAGGAAGCCAAAGAAAAAGACTGGAAAGAATTCTGCTTTTTTCAGGAATGGGTGAAATGCTTGCCATGGATAATTCAGTAGAAATGTCTCCCTGGTTTCAGTATCTCTAGGATAACACGCTAGGGTTAGATTATTATTATTTTAAAGCAGGAGATAAACATATTTCATGTACAATTTGGGGTATTATTAATCTGTAACTTTCTGGAAAAGTCATAGAAGACTTCAAAAGGATGAAACCAATAATACATACAGAGACTTTAGAAGGCTTGATATATATTACAAGGGTACAGAATTTAACAGGGCAAGAGCTCAGAAGCTGTAGACAGCATCTTGAAAGAGCATAGCATTCTCCACCAACACTGCATATTTTTTTTTCATGGGGGTAGTTGTAAAGAAAAGTTTTAATGTACCTTTATATGAACACAATAGACTTTTACCAAACAAATCCCGCATGCTTTCATACTTATCCCTACTAGTGTTAGAAGATGAATATAACATTGTAGGTGGAATTACAGAATTGAACATCTGAATGGTTTGATTAGCTCTGCTTCTGTACTAGGATTCCTAATATAGGAGGAATTTATCCTGTCCTTGTATTTCTATCAAAGACAAAATGATTGAATGTCCAGCTGAGAAATTTATTCATACAATTACCATGATGGGCTATTACAATAAATCTGTAGGCAGCTTGCTATACTTCTTGAGGCACTATTCAATAATAAATTGAAAGAAACAACTTCTGTCACATCCTACTTATTTCTGTGGAGAAGACACATTATTGAATGCATGCACACTTGCTATGATTCTTTAGAATACATATTGTTTGTTTTAAGATGTGATTTCTTGTGTGTTACTGCAAATGTTTTGCACAGCATGATGATACCTTCCAAATGTCAGCCTCTAAGTAACTTTTAGTAGCCAAAATTTAACATTAAGTAATGAACAGTAGCCAGTATCTGTATAATGATTTGCAGTGTGTATTAAATTTGTATCTCTTTCCTTCATCTGCAGGTTCCCAAACACGGAAAAATAGAATTATTACAATTAATGCTCATTCTGCTATTAACCTGTAGCCTATTTGAAATTAATAAGGCCTAAATTTTTGGCCTGCACCACAGAAACGATGTCTGCATTTAGGCATTTCAGCTGCAATGCAGTGTGACTGCCCATTCAGCAGGATTTTGAGAAGGAAGGAGTTTTAATGAAGAGATATGTTTAGATTAAGTAGTAGAAAAACAAATAAATACATTCGTAGTTTGGATAGAAAAGAAAGCCTCAGGCTTTGTACAGAGGTCAAATTATAAATGTAGCTTCTTGTATAAAGTCTGCTATGATTCAGTTCTGCTATGGAACTTTTTAGTTTCATATTTTTTTTATGGCTGCAGTAAGGGTCTGCACAAATTCACAGTAAGTTGGCCGCTTACAGAGTTACAGTGGTGCCATATGTAATCCCCACATGAGCATGCAAATTTGGTCCTGAGATACATGGTTTGCTGAATGCAAGTATGTGCAAAAAGAAAAGATGTTCATGAATTTAATTATACGTACAAATACTTTCATAAAGATCCATGTAGTAAGCTACAGTTAAGAAGCTTTCACTTGCAAATCTAGCAGGAATGTTACTGTATTACCTTACTGCCAAAAAAGGGAATGAAACCCTGTGGAATTAATGCCTTGGTAAGGTGAGACGGATTTCACCCTGCATTTAGAATCCAAGTAAATGTGTGAGAATTTTCTTTTGATTTACTATACTGGACAAACAACTAATTACTCAACTACAGCACATACCATTTCCACCACCCTAATTCTTTGTTCTTAAAAGAAGCCATTCGGCGCGACATGCTAAATATGCCAGCAAGACATCGACAACAATTACAGTAAGATATGCCAGTACCCTTGCAAGGTAATTGAAGTTCATTGTTAAATACTTGTTCACTACTCAAGTTAAACACAGACCTTTCAAAAAATGGCAAGCAACGTTTTTCTCCTTGATCTGTTTTCATTGTAAAGATGAATCTTTATTTGGCCCACATCTATAGCATAACAACTTATGCAAGAAAGCCCCAATACTCCTTGGAAGGCAAAGAGCAGAAAGGGCTTCTTTCTTTTAACACTTCTGTCTTCTTTCATGCCCAGGGAAACCTGATGCTGCTGTTCTCAACAACATTAGCAAGGCATGAGGCAGCTTGTTTTTTTCTATTAATTAGGTGCAAGATAGTCAGGAAGGCTACATTGAGTCAGCACTGAGTGCAGTGACTTGCTTTTATCTCACCTAACTTTAGACTGAGAATGGAAAGGCGTAATTACAGAGGATTCACTACATTTCTTTATGCTTAAACAGACTGTCCAGCTTTTCAGAGATGCCTTCTTCTCCCTAAGGATTATATAAGGTGCCTGGGGTTACTCTCTTGCTGACATCAACACCTCATTTAAGAGCCTTATTTCTGCAAAGAATTCTGAAAGAATTCTGGAGAAACAGAAAAATGGAAGTCATGTTGCTACTTACTTTGCTCACATTGTTTGCCTGTAAATCCAGTCCTGCACGTGCACTGGCCAGTGATATGGTCACAGTCCGCTCCGTTCTGACACTGACAAACATTGGCACAGTTTTTTCCATAAAAAGCAGCTGGGCAACCTTTCAGGAATCAGAATAAGGAAAGACTAAGAAATAAGCTGAAACACAAACTCAGATGCATTATCAGCACAAAATAGGTAGGCTTATAAATCTATGGATTTTCAGCTTCTGTATATTTAATAACATTTACTTGATCATCTAAATGTAGAGATACTACGACAGCCAATTTTCTTGGAGTTTCTCATATCTTACAGAATTGCCTCTTAAGTGTTTCAGAAGAACAAAAACTTGACCCATCTATACAAACTACATTTTCAAGAAGAAGATGGCTCAACAGAAACTCTCTAAAAGGCCAGAGATCAATCCTTTACTTGCAAGTGAAAGAGCCTTCTTAAAAGGCTCACCAGAATTTGATCTCCTCCTTCGTACAGTGCTGACAATTTGGCACTAGTAGGATGAGAAATCTCAAACATTTTCCTAAATCGGAACACATACACTGGGGCTTTAACAAGCAGGGACATAGACCGTGTAAATTCTGACGACGAATCAATAATCTAAATGATCGGTCCCTCCTTTATCGAGTGCCAAAGGCATAAAACCTTGAAAAGCTTCAGGCCTCTTTTCTTCGGGGTGATGTGAAGTTATCACAAGTAAGCAGCCGGTGGTTTAACAGGGAAGACTGCAATACTTGGAAGAGACACGAGGTAGCAGCACATACTTTGACAGATTCCCTGGCACAACAGTGTCTCTGAAAGGCTTACGCTGAGTGCAGTAGAGCCCCGTCCAACCATGAGTACATCTACATTCTCCATCGTAAGGGCTGCACATTGCTCCATTGTGGCAGTTGCATGAATGAAAGCAATCAGGACCCCAAAAACCAGTGGGACAAGCTATGAAAATAAAAAAGATTTGTCAGCTGACAAAAAAAAGCAATGATACTGCGTTACTGCTGCAGAGGAACAACAATAAAGGGAGAACCTCTGAGACACCAGCAAAGGCAGAACTTCGCATTGCAGAGCTTGGCATCGCTGCAGCGACTCCCTGACAATGACCATCCTTCCAAGCCCACGATTGCTTTGCAAACCCAGGTGCCAACCTGCAACCTCACCCATGCTGTCAATCCCTGGCACAAGGGATTTCTTCCCCGTGTGGGTCAGGTGGCAGGATCAGGTCTTTGCTGCATATATGCACTGAGAACGACTGAAACAGCGACCCTCAACACTATATTAGTCTAAGTGCTCTAGCCACTCTCCCTGCCTTACTCGTATTATCTCTGAAGACAATTTAGACAGGGCTTTATGATATGGAGGTAATTTAATTTTCTTTTTGATATTCTGGAATTCTTGCATAATAAAGCACAGCTATTCATGGTTTACTTTTGCTATGCAATCAACTACTAAAATTACCACATTCGTTTGAAGCATAGAGTGCTACTCAAATTACGTAAAAATGTAAAGAAAACTTCTTACAGTATGAATTCCCATCCACAAAATCAGATTGCTTTTGTTGATGGGGCTAATATTAAATTAAAATCTCCAGGTCTATTACATATTTCAACAAGTACAATATTAATACATTTTCAAAAGTTATTTTAAGCCTCCCTCCAAAAATGAATGCAGTAAGTTACAGTTATTAGTGCCAGACTAAAAGATCCAAAATGATGATAACCCTTCAATATAACAACTATATTTTTGCTTTAAAAAGCACTTCCCATTGCTTCCTATTAAAGACATGAATTAATAAGGCATGGTTCCCAGGAAACCTGAAAGTACAGAAACCGTGCCTATTTCCATGTATGCCATTGGCTCCAATTCTGATGATAAACGCAAGTTTCTGGCATATGACAGACATCTCTAAAGCCAGAATGAATAGCAGAAAAAAACCTGCCATGACGTAAATCAAACAAAAGGTCACTGAACTCACACAATGTAAAGCTGAAGAGGATTTGGCCTAAAGTATTTGTGCTATGAGCAACCAGAAATACTTTTACAATGCCTTTGTAAGCCAGAGCTGCAGGGTCCTTAGTGTCTCCAGAACTGGCTCTGGAGTTGGGGCTAAAATTAACTCCTTTGCAGCTACATCTCTTGGTCATTCCAGGTCAACTGGTGTGGAGGGAGGTCTGACCGAAATAGCTCAGTACCGGACTCGGGTACGCGAGGCCAGGTGCCAACAGGAGCCTGGTGTGAGGCCAGGTTCACGTTGGGAGATTTACACTTTCTTTACAAGAAGGTAACTGAGGAAACAGTCAGGTTCCCACTTCCCTCATCCAAAATACAAAGTAGCTATTGCCAGGTCCTCCTGCTTGCTAAACTGGAAATTGTTGCTGCTAAACTGGCCTGCCTCTGTAAGAAAAAACATCTTTTTTTCAAGGTTAACAGAAACTAGCAGTAATTTCCCAATTACATGGCTAAATATAATGAGGAATCTGTGGAGCCTTCTGTCTTTTTTTCTTTTTTTTTTTTTTTCTATTTTTGAGTGACAGCAATATTCTGCCTGTGGAAGACACACAATAAAAGCAAAATTACAGCCGTCTGTTTTTATCCGATTCCTACTTTATCACTTGAAGTTTAATATATTTTACTCTGGAATGCTGTCTAATATGCTAGTTGTATCCTGAATATGAAGTAACATTTCTGAATGATAGGATATTGCTTCCCTCTGTGATCTATCTTCAATTAAGGGATGCTCTCAGGAAATGACACTTTGGGATCAGCAAATGCCAATCTTCTACCTGGGCAATTTTCAAGAAGAAATCCTCCATCCCTCCAAGCCCACATTGACTTTTACAATTAAATTACATTTAATAGAAATATTTCAGCTGCCTAATTTCTCAATTCTGGGGGCTTGGTACATGAAAACATTTACTGGTTAATAATTTCTAATGTAATAGCTGAAAGAAAATGATTTCAAAAAATAAATAAAAGGGAATCCAGCTAGAAATTAAAAGGGAGCATGGAGCTTTCTTTTCTGATGTGATGCTTGTGACCTCCCTTTCCTGTAACAGAAACTAGTAACGGCTTCTGCAAATTCCAAATGCAGAAACTAATTCAAGCCAAAGATAACTTAGATTAATTAAAAGAAATAAGCTATAAAGAGACTAAGGCACTAGCTGCTGTAATACTACAAGGATTTCCCCAGAATCTGTCTTTAACTTTCAGAAAACACTAAACAGGAAAATATGTTATTTTAAAGCAGAGGTGGAAAAATAACACTTTGCTTACTCTGAGAGCAGTCCATCCCTATCCAGCCTGGAAAACACTGACACGATCCATCAATAGGATTGCACGTCCCGTTCTCGGTGCATTGACAGACCTCAGCACAGTTCTTCCCATATTTTCCACTGGGACAGACTGTGAAAATATAAGGCAGTTTACTGAAGGCTTTTCATGATGAATATGAGGAAGTCATAGGACTTAACATTTAGCAATTAGAGATAAAAGTAATTACAATGTTTTTCTTTGCTGAAGCCGAACAGGCAAAATCCTTCTGGAAAGAAGGAAAAGGCAGAAAGTATGCAAGTCCATTTTGTTTGCTTACATCCCAGGCATAAAGACAACAGGAAAAAGTTGTCTCGAGATCCATTTTTCTGCTGGAAAATGAATCTGATATAGTTAGAAGATTACAATTACTGAAGGGCATTATGGAAGGCTGAAAACAGGAGAGACAAAACAGAGAAAAGGGGTTATTGGGAGAGGAAGAGAACAGTAAAGTTGAGGAGAATTCAGAGTGGTAGCAAACACAAATAAGTGGCTGGAAGGGATTGATCTGGGGACTGGGCCAAGGGGGTCCCTTGGTGCAAACCCTGAAATAGGGTTCTGTGCTGGCTCAGAGGATTACAACCTCAACAATAAGAACAACAAAAGTAGGAAAGGAACATTTTAGGCTAAATATCAGCCTAGTGAAGAAGTCTCAAGAAGATGGAGAGCAACAGGGACTCTTACTTTCAGGCCTGTCACTAGAACCTAACAACTCCCTTGTACTGTACAACTGATAATGACAGTAATAATGGACCAAAAGCTGCAAACCTTACCACCTGGTATGATGGCCTGACATACTAGCCATGGGTATTGTACTAGGAGGCCAGTGCCCATGAAATGGCTGATGGCAGATAAGCTTGCAGGAAGAGGCTGAAAGAGCTGTAGTCCTTTCCCCTGCTATCCCACTAGCACCACAAAATGCATCATGCACCATGCGGCGCTGCAATGTTGGGCACGCTAGAGTACCTACCTCATCGCTGTCCTGATTCCTTCTGGATCAAATAATGGTGAGAGGGGAAGGTGCCTCTACTACTAAATACACTAGGCTTTGCTGAAGATCAACTTTCAGTAATGTTGGTGGGAGGCAGGCCGCCAACATCTCACAGATTCAAATGATGCAAGTGGAGAGTAAACCAGGAGCAAGACTGCCACTTCCCTAAGTATTTTTACCATATAACTCGGCAGAAGACTACTCCCACAAGTTAAGCACGTATCCAATTGGTGAAATGTCATGCTTGTCTTTTGGCATCCATTCACCTATTCCTCTCCAGTACCCCTTGCTGGAGTAGAGTGTTCAATTAGGTTGCAAATGTGGTTTCCAAGGATTATATATAAGTTTGACTGAGAGCTGTTAAACAGATGTGCTGGATTCTAGAAAAATCAGCGTCTATTCTTGTTTGTCCACCTAGCCTACTCCTGAAGTTTGAAGAAAAGAAACTCTGAATTCTTTTCAGACTCATAACAGCCTAAGCACAGTGACATAAAACTAACAGACACGTAGACCTTCAACTTCCCACCAAAGTATTGGAAATCTTTAACGTTAAAGTTGATGGAAAGCTCTGCTCAGTAATGAATGAAATGTTTAATTTCTGTGCTCTTATTGGCTGTGTTCCCTGACAAAAACAGATGTATTTTCAAAACAAGATAAAACATACAGTCCATCTTTGCAAAGAATGTAACAAATGGAACTGGACTTGTATGCTGGTAAATAATAGTGATGTCAAAAAAGTGATTAAGGCACTTTCCTGAATTATGCAACTGTTTTACCTCTTCAACCACTCTCACTTTCTCATATGTAGTCTCTGCAGGTGACCTCAATCTATCCTGACTATGAATCAGCCACAGATTGAAATCCTGAGCTGTGATTCATTTGCTTTTATACAATATGCCATTCTTTACTCTTACTATGGCAGAAACCTAAGAATGTGCATACTATTGTTTTCTGCATGCATTTCTATATACTATGGACTTATCTGTAGGAGTGGATAAAGTTGGTTTTGGCTTTCAAATTATGTGCTAAACAGAACAGTTCTTTAACTGAAAAGAGATAAAACTAAACACAATATACAGTCACAATGAAAAGAACAATACACAGACACAAAGAGAGAGAGAAAGAAAGAAAAGCCCTCATATCACAGAAAGAGCAAAAACTAAAACGATCTGTCAGCCTAGGTTCTCATACATGCTACACCATTATTCAGTTCCAATGCTCTATATAGAGCAGTTCAATGCAATATTTTTATTGCATCTTTAAGATGGAGATAGATAACATCACTTAAATGAAGGCTGGATTTTTTATATGTACAAAAAAATTGTTCTCAAAAGAGTTACTTAAAATAGGAGCTGATTTGCACTGCAACATGGAATACTAATGAATCAGGAAGAGATTTGTGATCCAAACACCGATGCTGACAAAGGCAACAGGCCATACTTTATAAAAGAAATGCTTTGGTTCCACACAGTGAGAGCTAGCAGAGGGGTTCCTACCGTGTGAGCACCTCTTGTCTCAGTGAAGTAGTATGATGCTCTCCAGAATGTCAACATGAAAGGATTACAAAAGCCATCCTGCCAAAATGGTTGTTCTCATTAATTTAAGTAATCTAGCTGTGGATTGGCACTGTGACTCTCTTGTAAAGGTGCGAGATCCAAATACAAGCACTTTTTCAAATGTCTCAAACATTTTTAAACAAAGCTGTAAAGTACGGACTAATACCACTTTCTTCAGGAGCAACCTGATTGTACAATGCAGAGAGTGATGTTAATTAGCTACAAAATCTCTGAAGTGGGACTCCAAAAGTCCCTGTGGGATGTCAGGTGTGTTCTAGCAGTGATAACAAGTTATCAATCCATCTTGCTACATGATTGTGAAAGATATTCATAAAACAGCTACTTAGTTGTTCGCTGCTCAGAATCCTCAGCACAACCATGTCAACCTATGCCATTTCGGAGGTTACACAGCTCCTCGCATGCATGTGCTGCTGATGGAAGAATGTTCCCACTGCCAGAAAAGAGATGGCACAAGGAGATGAAAATTCAAAAGTGAAATCTTCATTTCACATTTTTCTAATGGAAAACATTAATTAGCATTTTTCTTTCTACAAAATAAAGTTACATGCTAACTCATTATGACAAACTGCAACACAAATTGATTTTAATTAGGACATGAATATTTTAAAATTAATTTGCTGGATAGATCAACATTTCAAAGTAAAACCAGAAGTGCTGAACATCTGAGCAAAAATAAAATAGTTTTCTTAAGAGGATAATTAGCCCTGCTTACGCTTTGAAATCTGGCTAACTTTTCACATAAAATGGACAAATTCACTGAAATATGTTAATTTTAATAAATTAATTGGTATAATGTTTAGTTGACTATACAGCACAGGAAAAAAAAAACATGGTTATACTTAATCTATGTTTAATGATTTTGCGTAAGTGCTGCCTGGAATTTCTAACTTACTGAAAAGCAGGTCATTAAAAAGCGTCAGTTCAATTTTTACAGGGATGGTGACTTCACAAAGGCAGTAGCCATTACAAATAATCTCTTTCAAATCTTTATGGAGAAAATACCCACAGTACTATGCAATAACTGAGACTCCACAGGATACTGTAATGATTTTGCAGGCATTTTTAGGATAAAACTGAAAATGAAACCTATGGTTAAAAGTGGACTAACTTTCAAAGGTACAGAAAGGTGATGGACATTAGGGGGAGTTGAAGATACTCTTCACCTGTGAAAATTAACTCTTCGTCCCTCATTGCAAATTTTTCTGTCTCCTGCACTTGTGTTTGGGTGCGCATGATTTTAGCTATTCCCAGTCAGGTCCTAGACAGTGTAAATAAGGTTCCATGCATTACATTAACTGGGTGTTTGGGCTTGTGTACCTGAGCTGGCCTTTGCCTTTACTAGTATCTACACCTGCTATTGGAAAAGAGTGCATGAAGGTGCCATCGACATTTAGGATATGACAGGTTTAGCAGAAAGGAAAATTAAACCATTGGATGGCTGATATATTTACAGCAGGTGTCTCATTCCATATTCATTTCAATACAGAGCAGCAGACCTGTTTTATTTATGAAAGCAGGAGCACATCATATTTACAAAAGGGTGACTAAGTACCTATTTGCATTTTCCCTCTGAAGTAAAGACTTTCTTGTGATCTAAACTGCTGAAACAACGAAAAAAGGCAGGAACCTTGTGATCGGTCTTGCCGCAAAGTCACAGACACAGAAACCTAGGAAAGGAGGTGGCATTTGGAGGTCTTGGGCTCAGTACCTTGGTTGCAGAGAGTGCCAAAGAATCCAGGCAAGCAATCGCAGTGTCCTGACACGTGGTGACAAGGCCCGCTGCTGTGCACACACTGAGGGCATGGCTGACTGCAGTGGTGTCCATAAAAGCCAGGGGGACAAACTGAAAACCAAACAAAATAATTGTCACAGGATTTCAGAAGATTTCTCATTGCTGAGGGCTTGAGAATTCTCTCTCTGTCTTAATCCCAAACCAATGGGATTAATGTATAAAACCACAATTTTGTGAACAGCTGAAATCATGAAGTCTGTTGGACTATTCCATGTCTAATAAAGTGCGAGCTCTGAGTAAAACTGCTCCTGTGGTTCAAACATTCACACCATCCTACCTCATGTAAGTCCTTGGCTATTTAATAATACAGCGGAGCTCTCTCAGCAGCCTCTCCCTCTCAAGACACTAATTTGAGTCTCTCCAGCCTGCTCTGACTAAACTCTTTTACAAAACATGGGAGTTCAAGATGTGCAAGACCTCATAGCCCACTGGCATATATGGTTAATAACACATATTCCGAAGCTTTTAAGATAGGTAGGAAGAGAAACACTCACACACATGTACAGACAACAGAAACTCAGAATGCCATTTCCTTTGGAAATTAAGCTAAGAAATCTGAGATGGTGTATTAGGAAACTCTCAATATTTTACTTCTAAACAACTCTGTTGAAAGCTTATTTCTAAACATATTAGGTGCAGTACCTGTGTTCAATTGGGACAGTCAATTTAGACATGCCATTGCAGGAGCAGCATCCATCAGTGATGAACAGAATCTAAAAATGGTAATTACGGTAACAGCATACAAAATCACTTGATTTGCATCAGTAATCACACCGGATAGCTGAGTAAATTTGTCATGAACTGTGTGCTTAATTTGCTTAAAACCTGGATTGAAATTATTATAGAATTTGTACATAAGGTATAGTGCCAAGATTATAGCTCAGTATCTCTTATAAAAGCATATTGTTGCTTCTAAGCACATGTAGAATGAAAAACCATCCACTGTCCAAACATTCACTGCGATAGATAAGCACAAAGAAATGTTAAATTGCAGTAAGTAACTGTAAAAATGACTTTATATGTTTTTATTTTTACTCCTGTGATTCTCTGTTATATAGTTCTGGCTCAGTAGTTACTATATCTTGTCCGTTCTATTTTTTCACTGAATGAGAATTTTTCTCTTGGTCTATATGTTCACAGAGGGTGTCAGGTTCTTACACTACTGCAGATTTCTGGCTGGAGCTTAGCTGACAGGTTTGTTGATGATGCACTAGCTATAAAACAACCTGGATCATTCCTGGAGACATTTCTGCAGGCCTAAGAGCAGTAAACTATCCCGGTGTCTCATGTAATCCTGATTACACAGACAGAACAAACTGGCTGAGTATCATCTACCGTACTGCCTTTACAGGCTAAATTCTGCTTCTAAATGAATTTCCAAGAGAAAAATGGGAATGATGCTGAGAGCAAACTTAGCAAACTAAAGCTATCTTCACCTACAGAGTTGTCCTCTTCACAAAGTAGACTTGAGCCTGAATCCCACAGAAGAGGTGGAAGCAAGCTGAATTCCCGGGCTGTATATTCACAGAGAGGCATTTCAGTGACATGGCAATAGCAGAAGCATCCACAGGACCCCTCTGCTGTCACCCCAGTGGGGAGGAAAATTTCTCCTCATTAGGTCCTTAGCAAATGTCCCCAGGGAGCAGCCTGATTATTGGAGTTGCAAACTGGGGACATGGTTTGCCTCTTGTAGCCTACATGCCATCAGCTGATAAAACTAAGCTGTTTTTTTTCATCTCAGAAAGGTCAGAAACTATTAACTTCTGGAAGTTTCATACTCTTAGGGTTTCAAATTTGTAAAACAATTTCTTCCCCAATTCCCTGAAGCTCTGAGCACCACATTTTAGCCTTGGAGAGAGGTTTTACAGCTATATAGATATGCTGAAGCACCTGGAAATTGGGGTTTATAATGGAAATGCTTATAGGCCATTAACTACAGCAGTGCTAGAGGTCATCGTTATAATGGCTTTAAATAAAAACTGTCAGCTACAAATTATTTTTAGAGATGAGTGTGTTCTAATGTCAAGTGTAACTGGTGAAATCAAAGGGGATATATGAACTGGGCATGCAGAATGTCTTACAGGAAGAACAAGAGCTGCTGCAGAAAAGACAGACAACTCCATTTCTTGTTTACACAGGAAGATGGTTGTGTGTAGTGGATCAGTGAACAAGGGTCCCTAAGGGGCAAATGCAGCTTCTCAGATAAAGCAAATGAGAGGGTTTTTATCTCCTCGGCACATTTTAATATGTAGCAGCAGAGCATCACACAGGAGCTATTTCAGGCCGCTCTGTTTCTTTTTCTGGCACATAAGAAAACATTGTCTTGTTATTTTGATAGCCAACACTCATCCACTTGTCATTATATGACAGGTCGTATCTGACTCTGTTTAATAGGTATCCTATAGTTCACCATGACTTAACTGTAAATCTGTTTTTGCCCAGATCCTGCCAAGTTTGGTATGTAAAGATGTTCCTCCTCCTTTCAGGTCACCTGTGACCTCCAGGTGCTGTGGAAGGCCAGAAGAAGAAAGACAAGGCACAACTCAATGCAGTAGAGTCTGATTTCTTGATCAAGAAGCATTTTTTAGGCTAGCATTTGTCCTTAGGAAGCCGTGAGCTAAAGCAGCTCAGAAACCTGTCGCTCTGCCTGTCTGGTATCATAAATGAGCATTTCTACCTGCTTTGCTTCTGCCACCACATCTATGGAAAATCTTACTTCTCTGGCATAAGGGTCCTCTGTATCCTGGTGCACAGTCACAGGTGCCATCCTCCGGGGAGCAGGATCCCCCGTTCTCACAGTTACAAGAGATGGAGCAGTTTGGTCCCCAGCGGCCCTGGGTGCATACATTGTCACAGTGGATGCCTAAAGATGTAAAGGCACATGTTAGGTTTCACACAGCTTACTCAGCTCATTGATCAAAGAAATGTTTGTCTGGACTGATACCTCACAGTACATCACAGAGCAAACAAGGAAGCCTGGAAAGGAAATAGCTATCCTTTCATCCACTTAATAAAGTGAAAATTTAAGAAAATGCCAGAGAGGTGGGTTCTGTAGGTGTTACTGGGCTCCTGCTCAGTCCTTAGCACCATTAAAGAAACCCTGCATGTCATCTGAGAGATGACGGTCAGGAATTACTTTAAAGTCACAAAATATCTCAAATAACCGGTCTGGGAATATGCAGCTGATTGAAGCCTGATTAATTAACTGTTGTGAACTGGAAGACTGAAAAAAGAAAAATCAGGGTTCTGCAAAAACAAGTCCAGTATTTGGATTCTTGAACATATGTAAATTCAGTTCTATGTTGTGTATTGTTCAATTTTTGGCTTAAAGCACTGTGCTCTGGGTTATTATGCATGTACCCCACATCCACCCAGAGCTCTCCAAGTTCTGTGTTAACGAACCAAGTTCTGATCTAGCAAGCAACCATATGTAGGCACAGGCTGATCATTTGCATGTTAAATGGAGACTGAGACCTGCCAATCCATCTCCCAGTGATTCCCAGGGTTGTTGTTTGATATTTATTATTATGAAAAGCAAAGCTTGGAAACACTGAAAGAAGCACACAGCCAGAAAGCTTAACATGAGGCTTCTGGCATTGTTTCAACTGGTGACTTCTAAAAACAACCTTGTGCCATGGCTTGTCACATATAAATGTAATCTAGGGATTTGAACCTGCACACTATTACTTGTCCTTACTCCACTGGGATAAGACAGTACTAATACCTGCAATTAGCAGAGCTATTTGCATGATCAAGGGCCCCTTGGATTGAAAAAGGGTTTGCAGGATCATGAACTAAGAGAGACATTGAGCACTGCCAGCTGCAGGGAGTGGTATTAGCAGTAGCACACTGTAGGTACTGCTAACAACAGAAAAAATGAATCACAGACTGCCTTGAAAATTTTCCTAACAACATTACCACACCAGGTGCCTTACAACTGCGCCACCAAGATTCGATGGTATACCCATGCCCTAGCTAGACTTTCAACATGAAGATGTTCTTTATCATCCATGCACATGTCCCTACTGCATAATGGGATAAATGCAGACAAGGGCTCTGAGAGCCCCAGCCTCAGCCAGAGGTTGGATTAGTGCATCGCTAAGGAGAAATACAATCCCAAGTAATTTCCTCCACCTCTGATAACTTCATCTGGATGCTACAGGTAATGGACTGTATTTGTGAAGCTGTGATCTGTACAGTCACCAAACTTTGAGGATTATTAAATCAGCTAAAAGTCATTATAAACACACTTACAGTGCAGTTTCAAGTCATAAATCTCTGAAGTTAATACAGTAAGAAATACTGCAGAGCCAAAATTTCCCTTTTCTGAAGATTAATCACACAATTATAGTGTCCCTTCCTAGAAAATCTTAACCAAGTCTGGCAAAAGTACAGTTTGAAATGGGGTTTCTAGTAATACATGATCATAGCTTTATTTATAAAGAGGCACGGTCCATGCTGTAGAGCTTAATAAAAAACATATTAAAACACAGTAAAAACATAATACAAGCTCAACCCCTTAATATCTAAGTAAATAAATCTGAAAAAAGGGAATGCAAAAAGAGGCAAGGAACATTTGTATTAGTAAAGTCAAGAAAAACAATTATTTTAATACAGTCTTCCCTATTCCCTTTGAAATCTAATATAGCCTTGGATTACTTAAACAGTAAATGCTTTGTGTGTGCATTTATGTAATACATCTACAGTACCCTGTAATTAAAAAGTCATACAATAAATCATAAATAAATGCATTTCATATTTATACATACATATATATGATCACTTATAGTTTTGAGAATCTCAGCGTGAGCTCCTAGAAATGAAATTCAGACACAAATGTAGAAAAATGTGTATCTTTTCCTCCTGACTGCAGCATTAAAAATACAATTCTCACATTGTGAATGGGCTATTTATAAATGGAGACAATTAAACAGCATTGTTTTTTTGTCTCTTTTGGCAAAGTTTGGGGAAGAATGACATTGACTCCTTTCTCTTGAAAGGTAGCTGAATTAGAATGCCATGGCTGTTCTTTGCAGCAGCAAAGTCCTTCCTTTAGTAATGAATAATGAGGGATGTCTTCCCGCTCCTAACGAAGGCAATGAGTCATTGTGAAGCCGATTGTTGTAACAAAATGTAAAGGGAGGAAAAGGAAACCTTCTAGAAGACACTGATACCCATTACAGCAGTTATTTATTTATAAATTTTCAGAAGACAACCGAGAAGGTGCCGCAATCAATTTTTATTACTTTGTATTACTCTAAGTTAATTCTCATGGAAGACTTCATTTTTGGAGGCTCCTACACACATTGAATTGCAAATGTAAATGAGAAGTTAAAATTGCATCTGGACATGCATTTCTTATGGAATTGTGCTAAAAAAAGCACCTTAATTTTACAATTCCCTAACTTGACAGCTTATGAAGGGGGAGTCCCTCCCCCCAGCTACTTTACAATCAGAGTCAGTGAAGCAGCAAGCTTCTTTAATGTAAAACTTCAATATTTACTTAGGAACTTGCTGATGAACATTTCTGATAAGCAATTAGTTTTCAATTTCCAGAAACATAAAAAATGCTGAAGTTGACACATCTCTGTATTATCTTACGTTACAACCACAGATTCCTAATTCATGAACAAATTCCTTGTTTCACATGCGTGATGTAGAAATCAGAACGACAACTATCAGAAGAAGTCCTTGAAGCTGCAGGAAGCCGTTCTATACGTACACTCTATTGCCTAGATACCAGGAAATTATCTTACTGCCTGAGGCTGTGGTTCACAATTGCAGATACTAGTATAAAATTACACTTCCAAGACCTTCTTAAACAATGTTCTGGGGGTGAATTGTAAATGAAATTCACTTACATAAAATTATAGCTATCCACTGTATGTGGGCAAAGGACATTTGCACTCTCATGCAGTAAGCCAGAGCCAAGGTAAGAGCAGAGTCCGCTGTGGCTTTTAATTCAGCTTGTGAAACAGCAGCCACAAAACCTCCATGTCCAGGCGTGGATTCGAGGTACTGGATTACTGCAAACACTGTCTGCTCTCCAGTAGGATCTCCACTGCCATCCTTTGGACTGCTCTGTACATGGAATTTAGCTGACAGTCCCAGGAGTGGCTTCGTTCCCCCTTCCCCACACCGTCTTCCTTTGCACACACAGTGGGTAGGAAAAACAGTACTAAGCGCCTGAATTGCTGCTGTGTATGCTGTGAAAAACACAATCTGGAATGAACTTAGCCCACCAGAGCAGTTATGACTGCACTTTTAAGGGACAACTATGTGAGAGAGCTGTTCCAAGCTCTTTCTCCGTAAGGGCCCTTCCCGGATAGTTTACTACCAAGTGGCAAAACAGCTGCTGTCTGGGACATCGGGAGTATCTGGTGTATCTCAAGCACAGACTTCCCAAGGGTGAAGCAGTCGGGTTGTGCAGGGATCGTCCAATGCAGAGCTGAAGATGGTATCTTGATAAAGGAAAGCTGCAGGGATAGAGGCAGAGGAGGAAGTGTGTCTTGTGGCAAGAGCAGTGGCTGACAGAAACTCATCAAGTCATGTATGTGGTATGGTAATAGTATAAATCATATATTATAGTCCAGTTCTGCTGCATAGTGGCTAGAGAAGTGTGTGTCTGGTGACTTGATATGATATAAGCTTGTGTCTGGTTTACATGTAGCAGTGTAAATTTTTACCAGATTAAGTTGGTTCTTTGCATTAAAATTCACAAATCAGGCTGTGACGGATTCAGATAACATCCACAAGACCATCAAGAAAAGGAGCAAGACAAAGAAAAAGGAAAAAAACAAACCAAGCCATACAACTGGGAGGTAAGGCATCTATTGAAGAGCTACTTCATATACTGCTTCCATTAATAACCTTCAACGGCTTCAATGAAAGTTTGTCAAAGTAATGCAGATTTAGTACTGCCTGTAACTATATCACGTTGAAGGACTTTGGAGGGTGAAATTCTGAAAGCCAGACATAAGTAGAATTCCCTTTTTTCCCTCTCCAGCTTACTTGTGCAATTGCACTCGTGCTTGGGGATTACGTCTCTAGCTCTTACTAAAGCCTGCCATTGTTTCTCTGCCTTGTCTCTAGATAGTTGGAAACTAATACTCCAAACACAATAGAAGAGCAAAAATGGACAGAATAAATGAGAACCAGTGGCCTATTTTTGACCACTGCTATCCCCTTGACAGTAGCCTCTGCAGCAGGGCCCGCATGCTGCCCAGCATCTAATTATTTTTCAGGGACATAGGAATTTGATAAATTATAGGATGTAGCTCCCTTCCCCCCATGTACTTTAATTTTATATCTACAAGTGTACAACTGTAATTATTTCTCTGAATAAGATCTTCAGCTTTTTTTTCTTTTTTTTTCAATAGTCACAATCTAAAGACAGATGCAACATCAATTAGCAATGACAGGAATGATTTCAGCAGACGTTTGGATCCAACACAAACATTGTGCTCTCCTCCACCTGTCTTTCAACATGACATGAAGTCATAATAATCTCTTATTTCTGGCATTTGAATAGCTTTGGAAAGAACTGCTTTTTATGCATAAATAGGCATTGGATTTATGCAGGCAATACAGCGGAGGCCTGAAGTTTGGTGAGTCACGCTTGGCTTTGATCTAGAATGCCGGGTAGCTTTTGTCTCTTGCACTACTAACTCTTAATGGTGGTTTGTCTACCTGTTGACACAGTACATAGTGGCAAAACCACAACAGTAGCAATACTGCTTCAATAGCAGAAAATAGCCTAATGATTATAGCTGCAAGGCTATTTTAGATAAGTAATTGCAGGAAGTGGGCCAGCAAGCACTTGACCATACTGAAAAGAGGTATGGGAATGTATCACTGAATGTGATCTCTAGAATGGACCGCTCCTTCGTGCGATACCATCTCTCTGGTCTCCATCACGCAGGACTATCCCACCTGCAGTGATCCCTTTGGCAGCTGTAGCACATCTCCCAACAAGCTGTCAGCTCTGGAGGGGTTCCTAGGTGTCCTAGTTTCAGCTGGGATAGAGTTAACTGTCTTCCTAGTAGCTGGTACAGTGCTATGTTTTGAGTTCAGTATGAGAAGAATGTTGGTAACACTGATGTTTTCAGTTGTTGCTAAGTAGTGTTTAGGCTAAAGTCAAGGATTTTTCAGCTTCTCATGCCCAGCCAGCGAGAAAGCTGGAGGGGCACAAGAAGTTGGCACAGGACACAGCCAGGGCACCTGACCCAAAGTGGCCAACGGGGTATTCCATACCATGGGACATCCCATCTAGTATAGGAACTGGGAAGTGGGGGCAGGGAATTGCCGCTGGGGGACTAGCCGGGTGCCGGTCGGTGGGTGGTGAGCAATTGCACTGCGCATCATTTGTACATTCCAATCCTTTCATTATTGCTGTTGCCATTTTATTAGTGTTATCATTATCATTAGTAGTTTCTTCTTTTCTGTTCTATTAAACTGTTCTTATCTCAACCCGTGGGTTTTGCTTCTTTTTCCCGATTTTCTCCCCCATCCCACTGGGCGGGGGGGGGGGGGGAGTGAGTGAGCGGCTGCGTGGTGTTCAGTTGCTAGCTGGGGTTAAACCACAACACTAGGCATGTGGCTGTCATGCCAGGGTCAGAGCTAGAGTCCACTGAGGTCACCTGGAAGTCTTGCCTTGGCCTTCCAATTCATACATTTATTTCCGATAATGATTTCTATAATCACACATTCACGTTTTCTTTAACCTTATTCTCTTCTCTTTTCCCAGTACTCTTATTGCTGTTCCACTTCTGTTTTCCCTATAAATTCTATTTAAATCAGCTTTGTATTTGAGATTAGATCAAGTGTGCTTTCCGGAGTAGTGAATATTTTGCTGCCCCAGTCTATAAAAGGTAAAAGAAAATTCAATAAGAGCATAAGGAAGAACTGTCCGATTAGCTCTGGATCAGCTGTTCAGAAGGTGTTAAGACAGCATATGAACAAGAGTTCATAAAGAATATTTGATGCTTTTCTATCACCTTTTGCATCTTCATATTTATTTCTACCTGAGGCAAACCCTGAAGTATTTGACTCAGATCCAGTCAGAAACACCACAGCACAATTCGTGACAGCTCAGCATTTAAGGATGCTGAAGAACGAGAAAATCTGGTTGGGGAGGGCAGCAGATAGAAGAAAACATAAAGGGATCTCTCATAAAATTAAATGGAATCATTAAGAATTGATGGCTGCTCATCCAGTCTGCAAATAAGCTATTTTTGTTTTTATATAGTGAAACTATTCAACAGAGATAACAGCAGCCACATTCACATTATCTATGAACTTTTGTGGTGTTCTCAAAATGCTTTTCTAACTGTGAATTTTTTTTCGACTTGATGCAGTGGAGCCCGCCCTTACCTTGCTAAGCATTGTTCACTGGTGGGCTTCAGAGGCGCTACTCCTGTGTGTAACAGCCCATCAGTCTAAATGAAAGCTCTATGACCTGGTCCTAAATAATGACGAATAAGCCTTTCCCTGCAGCCAGTGAAAAATTCTAAATTGTCTCTTCTCTCATCATTGCATGGGCAATTTATGCACCCATTAATGTAAGTGTTTTTCTGAAAGTAATATACTTACAACCTAATGCACCTCTGTGGAGCACTAATCGTACCCCTATTTTTAATTATCTAGAGAAAACTACAGATATGAATCATTCAACTCAGGGAATTTATTCAATAAAAGCTTTTGAGGCAAGAGACCTACCTCACAAGAAATTGACTAAGTCAAAATGTTTGCTAAAATTAAGGATCATCTGGTTCCCTTTGCTACAGGATATTCTCCAGGGTGCACTATTGCAGGAAGAAAAGTTGCCACCAGCAGAAAGGGCAGATCTTGAAGAAAACAGTACTAAAAGGAGTCAAGTCCTATGCAGTCCTCCTTCACCTTTAGGATGCTTCCTTCCTACTACTTCTCAAACCCTGGACATGGTTTCAGGCCAGGAGGGAAGAGAAACGGGGGAAAGATCCATGCAGACCATCAGCAGGTAAGGGAGGAACTTTTAAGTGGGAAAAAATGTATTGCTTTCCTGACTTTTAAACGTTCAAGCCCCCAAGCTAAGCCATGAGCTAAGAATGCAGCTTAGCAAGAGCTGTTGTACAACTGGATATGTGCAAGCCTTTCATGTTTAATAACATTGACTGAAATTCAACCTTTTGTCCTTTGTGTAGAATGGGAAGGAAGACGTTTACAACATTTGTCACTGCAAACACTTTCACCAATAACATATATATACAACATTTTAGCTTGCTGGCTGTTTATTGAATGATCTTTCCTTTTTCTTCTTTCACACACAGCATGCCAGCATCCAGTATTTAGTCTGCTGAAATGTTCACAAATATTTTTCACTGCTTCTCACCCACATTTATTTATAGGTGAACGTATTGTACACACAGCCAAGCTTATATATAGAATGCCTCCATATTAAAATGGAAAATGGTCGAATATCTCTAGTATCAAGTTTCATTTTTTTAGAACCCATTAAATTAGCATAATTCAGGATGCCATCCAAGCTATATCTTTTCACATAAATTTAAAAGCTGTCCTTTAATAAGTGAAAATAAACCCCCAAATAAACACAAAGATAAATGAACTCGTATCTCTTCTGTGTTTATAAGACTAATACTGCAATCATTTGCATGCATGCTTAAGTTTAGCAGTACACTTACTGCAGATTCTAATTATAGTCTAAGGGTCTGATCCAACTCCCACAGAATAAGTGGCAAAAATCCAATTGATTTCATGAAAGGTGAAATATATACTAAATCTGGCACAGGACAAACACCACTAAACCTCACTTAGATGAGAAGCTGGAGCCCCCTAGATATCTGCCAAGGAATGCACAGACATAATTAATGTCAGGACATCAATGAAGTCTTTGATATAACTTCATAATTCATATTTTTTAAAATTAGCCCTGTATCAGCAGGAACCATACTTAAAGGTTCCTGTCAAAGAGAGAATTTTTAAGCACAGCCTGACATTAAAATCTTATCAACTCACTTGAAATTAAGTCAATGAAAAATTAAAGCTAATTTCTAATAAGCTTATGTTACATTCATAGACTAAAGGGCACTTGTCGAATCCAGAGAGTAAGCATACCTTTTCATATGGAAAAGACTTTCACATTTGAAAGGCAGAGGCCAGAAGAGAGGCTAAAATGCACCATTTTAGACTGACTCTAAAAATGTCTAGTTTTTCTGTCTGTTTAAAGCTAATGTAAGGATACAGAATAATCACAGAAATAAATTATTAATTTAAAAATCTGTGATAAGACTGCCAAAAGTGATAAGTGCAAAATATGGTTTAGGTAATGGGGTTAGACATCTAGAAAATGCATGTTTAATAGGAACTTACTATTGCTCCATTCTGATATTTTAGGCTTTGTATTAGAAACCACGAGAGTACAAAACAGTCTGATTTAAAAAAAAAAAAGCCAACCCACAACATTATGAATTCTAAAATACAGTGGATCTCTTCAGCTAAAAACCTGTAGGTGCATAAAACAGCTCCTTGATTTTTTCTGGTTTAAAGATGTGTCGAAAAGTCAGCTACCAGTTATATGAGTATGTTCTTGCAGTTGATCTATTAATGACAATAGAATTTTTTTGGCTTCAACCCAGTACAGCTGAGGATAGGATCGGGCCCTAAGATTATACTGCTTATGCAGATGGATACTGCTGCAATGGAAGAAAAGTCATATTAATACAAACAAAATGCATTTTATGGGAAGCTAAATGGAAAGGGTTTTTTTTTCCTTGAAAGATATACCACCTTTTTGCAAAGAATTCAGACAAAGTAAAGTTAAAAATACCTTAGCGCTTAATGTCAAAGTGGTCACTGTTTCTTTAAAATTCAAAAAGGCCTTCCCTTGAGTAACAGGCTTATCAGTTTTACTGAATTAATGTGTCCACAGGAGGGAAGAAACATGTTTCTGTGTTTGAGTGACAGTGCAGATGTCACTCGCAGCCTGCAAATTCTCACAAACGCGAAGTCTCATTCCTCAAAGCTCACCTTATCTCTGACCAGCCGACGTTTCCTGACCCCATTAACTTGCTTATACAATCACACGTGGAAATCCCTACAACTCGAGACTACCACAACTACTGTACAATATTTCTGGACATGATAAGAGACAATTAGGGTTTATGTTGCTGGCAACGTATGAAAGTTATTGAGGTTGTAAAGGACAGTGAAATATATATTTTGATTTCCTGTATGTAACAGCAAAGAGGAAGGCTGCTCTTATGAGACATGAATGAAGCCTGAAGGAGAAAAGTACCAACGCAATAAGAAGATGTTTCTTCCTTACCAGCATATATCATTTTCATAACTGTATTTGCCATCCTGATTAATTAAGGAAAATCTATGAGGGGTTCTTTTATAATTAACTATGGGATGCACACTTGTATATTTTCCATTTTACATCTACAGTACCATCCTATTTTCCCCACACATTTTGGGCATGTTAAAATCTACTGATTAAACTTCGGCTTCAGATATTCAGAAAAGCTACTGAGTAAACTAGTTCAGTGGATAATTGAGATAGCATCGCAACTGCAGCGTTCTATAAAAACCAGAGCACAATACAAAAGAAAAGAAAGACAGAACCAAGATTCGGATGAGACAGCATTTCAGATTAAAGGAATTCAGATAAACAGGATTTTAACTGACCTTAACATTTACAGGAATGGAATATGTCCCCCTGCAGATCACTTCCTATTTAATCCCACTGTAATATCTGAAAGGTTAACAAAATACACACTGCCACAATTAACTTGAAGCACATTGACTCATTACAGGGACGAAATGAGCTTGCTGTGAATATCAGCCAGGCCTGTGGCTTTCCTTTCTGTAATGTGTTTGCGAGCGGGATGTCCGACTGTGAAAACGGACAGATTTGGGTCTTAGAGACAGGATGAGCAATGGCTGCGTCTGGCTTCCCAGAGAGTCCAGCTAACCTGGCTCAGGTCAAGCACAAAGGGAGCACCTCCAGAAATTAGAGGACAGGCCAGCAGCTATGACCAATTTAATTATTGAGGGTTGTACCGAGTGAACCAGCTAAAGGCTATGTGGTCATAACTAGTCAGTATCTGTAAGCAAGCCATTTGTGGTACAAAACGTGCTGCCAGCAGCCACCCTGAGGAGAGAGGACCAAGCTGATGGGGTTTGCAGTTCAGCTTGCAAAACCCATATGGCTTAGCTGGAGCTGTAATTTCCAGAGCCACGCAACTTTACACCTAACAGAGGAACGTTGCCTCCCCATGTTCTCCCTAGCTTCTGACCCACCCAGCAAGGCTACCAGGACAGCCAGTCCCTTTCTGTCCAGTTTCAGGTTATTTATTAAGAGTTGCCTAACTGAAATTTATGACCTTATCACTGTCTGTCACAGAGCACCCCGGAGAGGAGGTTGCATCTGCGCAAGATGAGACTGCTACCTGCTTCTCTAGGACCTGTTTGCTTGCAAAGGACTTCCAGAAAATGCTCCACCATGCAGCTTTTCTGCATTTCCATTCTCCCTGCGGATTCAGTGTGTGCAAGATCCCTAATTAACCAAATGCAATTAGCACCAAAGCACTCCATTTTCAAGCATTTTCATTTTAACCTGAATGTACACAAAATAACACCTCTTCCACAAGTGACTAGTATGTTGGGAGCTTTAAGGTATCTGTGTGCACACATACACACAGGCACAGAGCTGCAAGCACAGAATTGATACATATCTAAAATGCATGGCAGAACTGGAGTAAGAGACACCCTTATTAATCTTTAGAGAAGTCTAATCAGTCTAATCAGTCAAGACTTGATCCTGCTGGGGGCTACACTTTTCCTTTTCAACCTAGCAATAGGTATGAACACGTCTTCTTTTGATTTCAAGGGTACTATTTATATATGTGAGGTTATGCATATGCAGTACTGGTGCAAGCTGGAGAACTCCATTCAGCACAAGGCTGATCCCTTATTGTTATTGCATCTGACATTTCCTTCATGTGGAGGAAAGTTCACCTCTGCATTGTGACAGCAGGTCACAGATCCAATTTTGGTCAACATTTGAACAAGTTTCACTTTGCTCATATCACATGAGAGCCTTTTGCCAATGTGGCTTTGGTCTCTCATGTACCAATGTTATGCTTGCCATGCTATCTACAAAGCCATCTGTGATACAACGTGCCTGTGTACCTGGTTGGGTAATTTTCAGCAATAACGACAGGGCACAATCATCTCTAGATCTGATCTAACTTCTGCCTTTGGCTGCACATGTGCAATTCCCCACTGAACTTAATGGAAACTGTATATGCACGTCTCTAAGCAGCTTGTTGCCAGTGTGCTTATTTATGCATACAGCTGGTTTGCACAGCTTTGTGATCTCCTGGTTGATATGTGGGAATCTCTTCATCATCTTCCCATCTGCCAAGTACACTCAGCTCCTTAAAATTACCTTCCCCCAGCTGGTACACATGGAAGGCCATTGTCCTGAATAATAGTCTTGATGGGTGGCAGTCATAACATAATAAAAGGATGTTAGGCTGCTATTAACTTACATTGTATGCTACTCTTTACATGCCTTTTTAATTCTTTTCCCAGTCTTCCTCCATGCTCCTACCATCTATCAGTCTCTGAAGGTTTGTAGCAGTAACATCTTGAAAACCACTTTAAAGAAAATGGGTTCAATCTTCCCCTTGATCTTTACATAAAACACTGACATCAAGAGGGAGTCCCACATGTGGGATGAACATACAGAATATGCTGTTTCAGATGAAGTTTTGTGGCTATTAGGATCAGAAAGCCATGTGAATTCTCTGTCTGGTATGAGTGGGCAGGAGAACCTTCAGATGTTCTACGATCCTGAACTTTTCTGATCTTTTCAGGCCATGCTTAATTAGTACCAAATTCAGAAAGTAAAAATTTAGGCTTGAATTATTTATCACGTCATATTTATTAAACGCACTGCAATACACATCATGGCCCAGTTCACAACAACTACAGATAAGATTAATCTTTCACTGATGCCATACTCCTTAATATGAAAATATAATTATCTAGCTGAAGAGTTTCTTAAATTACATACTTTCAAACTAGTATGAGCAGAATTTATCCTTGTGTCTGGTGATAAGCCAAGTGGAAAAAAATATTGGAAGCAGAATCAACAAAACATATGTTGGCTCTGTCTATCAACATTTCCAGTGCACACCTTACATGGCCCTGTCAACATCTCAACTCCAACCTGGTCTCGAATACTAATGTAATATTTTCTTTCCTGAAATGTGATCTTGAAGAAGGGAGTTCCAGAACTGCAGGGGTACATTGAAGGATAAAGTGCTTATTTGGCAGTAAGTCCCCTGCAAGTTAATACACATTTATCTTGCCCAATATGGAAATTAAAAAAGGAGGATATCACAGACATTATTCTTACCTTTACTTGGACTAATTTGTATCTGTATTTGATGTACATTTACAGATGTGCATGGGAGTAAGTATAAAGTATTTGTTGCAAACGCCTTTGAGGAAAAGCCACACTTTTAGTCTGCATTGTCTGCAAAGTACACTTTCTGCAGTTTCCTCTGGAATGCTATATTCAGAAAGATGTGTAATAAACTTTTAGAGTAAGTGTCTATAAATATATCTCTTTAATTTACTGTACTTTTAAAAACCATTTTCTCCCTTGAAGTAACTCACAATGACTACAGGAAAGCCTACCAACTGTTTCTCTGATGATCATCAATAATGCACAGTGGAGTTTTAAAGCCTGATAGATGGATATATTGACGGTAAAGAGTCTCAAAGAAAGATGAATGCAGTCCAATGAGCAAAGAATGCAAGCTGGAGCAGGGGATATTAGCAAGCTTGTAAAATGGATTTTCTTGTGGGAAAAATGCCCTTTTCAGGGATGCATGCCCAGTATCTTTGAAAAGTAGCTTTGTTGTAAGCAGCATGTAGAACTTCCTATTTTTGCATTTTATGTAATTCTTACAAGATCTTTTCCATTGTATCTTCTAGGTATGATTTCATTGCTTTTGCTTCATGCTTCTAGGAGCCGAGCTGCTGTGGCGATGTTCTCTCCATCAGAAATAGAAGGCATGCATTGGTTTAAGGCACAAATGAAGGGGTAAGGTGACAGTATCCCAAATGTTGGCTGCCTGATCAGCCTGCCTTTCTCCATACATTCTTCCAACTTGTACTTGTTTGAAAAACAATTAAATTTTCTGAATGAATTGCTGTTAATATAAATGCATTTTGATTGTCAGTGCCATTGGTGGTTCTGCCATTATGGGGCAAGAATATAAGTTTATTTCCCTCCAGGGCCTTTACAGAGAGCTGAGGGAGATTAACCAGTATTTTAGGCAGCTAAGTGTGAAATACTGGTTGGGTCAATAACTTGCCCCCCACTGCTGTTATGTTAGCTGTCAAAAGCTGGCAAAGAGACATATTAGTGTGGAGTCAAGTGCAGGTCTGATTGTACTGAGATCTCCAGCCTGGACTCTCTGACTTCACTGAGTATTCCTCTCTGCCTCTGTGTAATCACAAGAACTCTTTGTCAAACCACCATTAATCTGCTGTCTGTAACTATCCTTCTGTGTGGCAAGAAGCATGGGAAAATGGGAAAAGCGTAACTTTTTGTGACAAAACTGGGTTTTGTATGATGGAGCAGCTGTAATGACTCTTAGCATTCAGAAAACACCTATCTGCATCCCCAGGTATGATGGTCCCAGGATTCACCATACCACCTCTGTGGAAAGGGTTATTCAAGGAGAAAAACTCTGCAGGATTTCCAGATGATCTGCATCCCTCCTGAGGATTCTCTTTACAGAAGGGTAACATCTGGCTCCAGATTTGGAGCCATCTTCAACTAATCTGAATACAAATTTAATGAATGCCAATTACTGTCACCATCATGAGTGATTTAAATATGGGTAAGTTCAGCTGATCTTGTCTCAATCTGTTATTTAAAACTTTGCAGTCACCAGTCCAGTGCTATAACTGATGCAACAGCAAAGCAAAACAACCCACCAACCCCCCCACCAAACCCCAAAACAACAAAAGCCCCAAGGTTTACAAACGTAATTGTTAATTTTACCTGTCCAGCCTGCAAGACAGCAGCAGTAACCGGAGACAGGATCACACCCATCTGCGTGGCTACAGTCACAACGCTCACTGCAATTAAGACCATATGTTCCATCCTTCCAAAAATATAAATAAAAGTCTCTCAGTAATCAGTTTTTTGTTCTAAAATGTGCAAAATCATCTATCATGTCCCTCTTAATGCTGAGTCGCATTTTGTAGGAAGACAGAAACAACTCAGTGCCTAACATTTCTATATAGAACCAAATAAGGAATCACTTTAAAAAATGATGTTCAAGAAAATGCAGATAACAAGGCAATAGCTCTGATAAAATATAATGCAAAGAATAATACATCTACTTGACTGCTAGAACGCCAATCTGTTATTTACACATGATTTCCTTCAGATATCCACAGACAAAATGAGATACTGACCTACTGTACATTTAGAAGAGCTATGTGGACTATGGTTTTAAAGGGGATGCAAGACCATCCCAGTTGTACTTACAGGACATGGCTGGTCACAGTACTCCCCTTGCCATCCAGGTGAGCAGAGGCAAAAGCCATCAGCCGGCCTGCAGGCTGCTCCGTTTGTGCAATAACAGGTCTGGTTACAATTAAGACCCCAACTCCCACTTGAGCATGGAATAGAGCAATCCACTCCCTGCCACCCTAAAGAAACATATGAGAGAAATAGCATTTGGGATGTTTTCAGGAAAAAACCAAGGTAGAGACAGCAAGAAAGGCAGCTTGCAAACTGCAGCTCTTTGATTCTAGGACCAGTTTCCTCCTGATCTTGGTGTAAATTAAAACTGTCTTGGGGTCAAAGACTGACCCTTTAATTATGACCTCCCAACTTCATTTATCAGCAGCTAAACATACAGAAAGGCAATACAGGTATTACTGTGTTGGCCATTTACCAGACTAAGGTGCCTGATGCCTCTCTGGGAATTTGCTTGGGCAGCAAGAGAGAGTGCAGTCCTGTCTGGCAGGCTGGAGACCTGCTGATCAGCGAGAATGCAAGAAACTTGCCATTCAATGCTGCCTGTTTCTTACCTCATTTTTTTTTTTTGAGAATGCTCTTTAATATAAAGAAGCTATTACACCTAAAAAGGGACCAAGGCCATCATTTCTAACCATTAAGGCTCAAATCTTAACTACCAGCTGCACAATGGCTTTCATTACACTGCAGCTGTATGTAATGGAGTTGAGCAGTAACTCATGGTTTATACACCCTCATTAAATGGGGTTCTACAGTGATCCATTAATTCATGTTTGAAATGCCAGATTTTATCGTTATTTGCCTCACTTCTGTTTTAGGGCTTATGTATGCCATACAGGCATAGCTCATGTTGGTATTCTGGGGGAAGGCACTGCTGTACAGGAAACATAAGAGACACTGCTATGGAGCAGTACAAGATTTCTCACGTGATTACTGGATACATGGGTTATGCTCACTACCGAGCACATAAGGGAATTACAGACCTATGTGTGGAAAGAAAAGAGGTTAGTCTTGCAGAGACACTCCTGAGCAGGCAAGACTTCTTGTTTCCCTAGATAAAAGACAGCCATAACCTGCAACCTCGCGTGAGCTCGGGAGATAGAGGATAGATAGCTGCACATGGCCGGGCTGTCACAGTGCCAGGGTACAGGGAGGATGGGGAGCTGAGGACGGCAGCAAGGGCACACAGCCAGGGCCCACCCCACAGTCCCCAAGCACAGGGTTGGCAGCCAGGATCAGCTAGGAGCCCAAATCACCAGGAAAGCCTAGGGGAATGAGACCAGTCTAAGGTCAAGACAGGCAGGCAGTCTGCAGCTCAGGGTCAGTTCTAGTAAGGATAAGCATGGCTGGGCACTGCCCAGTGAAATGGGCTAAAGAAAAGACAGGCAGGAGGCTGCCTCTGCTCCCTTGCCCAGTTGTGTCACTCTAGGCATGGAGGGGACAACAGGGGCTTTTGAGTCCCGGAGAAATGGGGCAGCAAAGTGATAGAGAAAAAAACCCCCACAGTCTGGGGATTGCTTTTCATTTCCTCTGAAGAGGAGCTGTGGCTCTGCCAACACACTTAGTTCTGTGACCTGTTCTTGCAACAGAGCAGTTAAGTCTGGCCCCTGTTCAGGGCAGAGACGAAACATACAGTCAGGCCCCTGTTGAGTTTTGATACTTGGGCAGACTGTTGAATTACTGACAGGCACAAGAAAATAGTGGAGTTACTGACTGCACAGCTGTGCCACTTTAAAAGGGGAGAAACACTGATGCCAAATTGCAGACAATTGTTAAATCTGAGTTTTGTTTACCTTCTTTGCAATAGCACAGACCATCCACAGGGGAACATGCACCATCATTTTTGCAATTACAAACTGATGAACAATTGGTTCCGTAGGTTCCTGCCATGCAGGTAATGGTGCAGTCATCTCCCTGCAAACCAAAAAAAAGTCACAGTCAGCTAAAGAAATCTGAATTGCAGGAAATTCCCATCTCTGCACAGGGAGGCTTTCTCCTTCAAAACGGTGAACAGAGTGTTATGAGTTGATTGCTGAGTCTTCAGCACTTGAGCAGTCACCACCGCTTCCCATGTTTATGATGCAATTAGGGCTTTGATTGACTTGGAGGAAAGGGACAAGTTTCTGGCATTCATTCAGCAGGAGGTGGGGAAGTTACAAAAGCAAACCTCCTAGAACAGATGTTAGATCATTAAGCAAAACATCACTTACCAAACACTAATCACAAAATATACAGTCTGAAACTGTGCAACGATTGCTCTGCAGTTCTTGGAAAACATATTCTAAGAATAGGGTTGTTAAAAAGCTAAAGGGTCTTGTACGTGCTTGTCTTCCACAGACTGGCAGAGAGGAAAACTACATGGCAGGTGCATTAGACCTTTTTGATGCGTAGCTGGTACCTGCATTTGTTTTCAATTAATTTGCATGAGATTGTGACTTTAGGAAGAAAGCTGAACAAGGAGTGATGTGTATGTCAGAGAGAGGAGGCACACAGAGCAGAACACAGAAACAGACGGTCTCTGTCCTATTTCTGCTTTAGGTGTTGGGGGAAGCGAGGGAAAGGAGAGTAAATACTTAGATGTTACAGAAATATAGCATATTTCAACAGTAAATTACAGTACACTGTATGCACTGATTAGCTTGTGTGCCTGAAAGGAGAGACACAGTTCTTACTAATATTGTCCATCTGATACAACAAGGGAATTAAAATGTGAGCACAATTCCTTTAAACCTACTTAGTGAGTCCCATAGTTGAGTCTACATATGTTAGCATATACAAGATATTTTTTCTCCTTTTCCTTCTATGTGTAGTCCTGACTTTCACATCATGAATTAGCTCCTAAATTTACTTCTTCAGTAAGTCAAACTTCAATAATTTAGTTCTGTCAGAGAAAGCTATCCTACTCCAATGTTAAATAGTAACCACATTGCACAGTGTGACCTATACCATAGCTCAGGGGAAAAGATATTGGTCAAAATGTACTTTTGCAGGTGAGAGGCTTCACTGTGTGATAGGAGGATCCATTTATCAGGAGATAAATGCACAAAATGTCAGCTTCCCTATGCTATGGCAAGTACCTCCAGGAGCCTGTACATCACGGCATCAGACACTGAAACAGTAAAAGGAAATATGAACAGATTTCTGAGCACCATAAACCCCCATATGCTTGCTGTAGCAGTTCTGCCTAGCACCAGTATGACTCATCCTGTTTTATACTAAAAACTTTGTTTTAGAGGCAAGTAAAAGAAACAGTTAAAAGATGTACCGCTCCGAAGTAAATCCTATAAGTCTCTGATTTTTGAGTGAAAGCAGTGTTTGTAAAAGATGCTATCTTTGACCTTGGTGGAGTAAAACAAGTTCCCCTGAAATGGCCTGGCAGTAAAAGGTGCTGTTTTGACAGCCAGAAAATCCAAAGCATGCTGCCCCTCATTACCCTGCCAGCATGCCTACAGAATGAGCTACAGAAACCCAGAGCTGAGCAGGATGGCAGAGGGGCATTCAGTCTCCACGCCTAATCAATCCTCTGCCTTTCTCCTGTGTGTGACAATTAGACAGCCAATTAGTGCCACTTAGAAAGCCATATCTTGTGTGAATAAAACTCCTAACTCATTTCATGTACAACACAGAACCACTGGTACTGCTAATCATTTCTATAACAACTGACCTTATCTGGATTTGAACTAGTGATCTAGAAGTGAAAGAAAATTCCTTTGAAAAGGAAAGGAAAGTAGAAGAGAGTCATGCAGAGCTAAAATATGCCCTTGGGAACCAGATTAACTAAAACAGCATCTGGGCCATGGGTGGAAGCAGAAGCTGGATTTCCAGTTCCTCAGCTGACTCTCCGTGACCACAGATCAGCTCGTGTTATGCGGTGAGTTCTCCCTGGCCAGGTCCACAATAGGCGGTGCGGATTCACCGGTTTTCTGTAGACTTACTCTAGGTGGAGGGCAGTCGGACACAGACACTTTGGATATCCCAAAGAAAAGGTACTGTATACAAGCTAAACATCAGGCTGTTTCATCTTTATTCAACAGGCCTTTGAGTTTTGGCATTTACTTTAATGTACTATACTTTATGGACTAACGGAGGTTGGTCATTCTGGCTGTCCACCTTATACGCACTTACTTTGCAAACAAACCTTAACTGAAAAAATAACTGGCTTAATGAGATTTCTATCCCCAGGTTTGACAAGCAAGACCTTCAGAGCTCTCTGAGTGACAACTGCCAAATACACTTAACTTCTTAATTACATAAGAGGAAAATGCACTTGAACTATAGCACTGGCTCTAAGATTTTATTAATTATAAATGCACACCCTGTTATTAACATTTTGAACTTGATTTGGGAGAATGACCTATGAAATTAAATGCATTCAGGTACTGTTAAAGATATGTAAATTCCACCTCCCTCTCACCACCTGCCCAAGTGAATAATGCCACAGTATACGTCTATCCAGTTGTTAACGAGTTATATATTCTATTAAACTGGTTTCAAATGTTGTGTATTGGATCTTCACTCTTGCAATATGGTACTTTATATTTCTATCCTATTTAGCAAAATTAATCAACAGCTGTGCTCCTTATGTTGATTATTCTTTTTTCTATTAAGAGCAGGAGGTTAATGAGAGTAGTGAAATGCCTGGATGTGGTATACGTGATAGGAAGGAGTAGTTAATTCAATCAAACGTATACCCCCGAAAATGTTAAAGCTATATTAAGAAATCTAGCTATAAATAACTTGGTATTTTACATCTCTCTTTTCCAAGGCAGAATGATCCATATGGACATCACAAAATTTCAAAGTGCTTCATTTTCTTCATCATTTTCACTTAGATGGCCCAGTCTATCAAAATATACCCCTGAAATCTGTCCAATGTATTATTTCCTAATTTCAGGGGTCAAACCTGACTCTGACATAGTCAATGGAAAAACTCTTTTTATGGGATGTGGGATCAGGGCGAGCTCCACTAACTGCCCCGCTCAGTGTGTGAAGCAGCCCTCTGCTTTGCATCACACCTTCCCAGGCCCCAATCTGCAAGATGGCACCTCAGTACAGCCTAGGACAGGGTGTCCCACATCTCCACACAGCTGCTCAGAAACTAACACGAGTGAGCCTTTTTTTGTTTGAAATCCAAATCTGATGGGATTATTCCAACATAACAAAGATATAGGTGGGGGAATCTGTGATCCCTGGGACCCTAAAAAGTCAACTTTAAATCAAAATGAATGGTGGCAATAATGTAACTAACACCACCTATATGACCTCCTATACCTTTAAGAACTTCAGAAATACTAACTAATTGTTGCTGAAACTAAATGACAGACCTTTCTAGCACCACCAGAGGTTTGGGCATACAGTTCTTGTTACGGTTAATTCTCCCCTACGTATGGAGGGTTAGGTCCAAGGAACCAAACTCCATTAATAACTCAGGCTGCCAGCGCACATCCATCAGCATCAAATATTAATAGACTCACGAGGGCCAGAGCATACATCTTTCCGGATGGCAGTCAATAATATGTCTTGTTTCTGTTCAGGGAGAGGGGAAGATTTTCTTCCACAAAAATTATTATTGTACAATATTAGAGCTTAAAGACACACTGCTGCCTTAGGTGTTGCCTGTGTTAACAAGCTCTGCATGCTTCAGAAAGTGTTTTCCCTGGATTAATGTTGCCCTAACAAACAGATTAGATTTCTTGTTTCTGTTAAAATTACATTCCTGCTGTAAACAATGACCAACTCCCTTTAAAATTCTTTTCTGGTGTTCAATACAAAGATTTGTATTTATTCCTGTACATTTTGGATCAGGCCTTTAAATCCATGAAATGCATTTTCAAAGGAAATAAAGGGTATCCCAGACCATAAGGGGAGTTAATAACCTAGCAATGGTCAACAACACCCAGCAAAGTCTGTACCCATACCTGGTCTGTCTCAAAGTTTGACTATTTAAAGACATGAAATTAAGAATTTCAGACGTACCTACCATCTACAGGAATGACTATGCCTCGGAGGGCTAAAGCCTGGTTCCACTAAAGTCAGTGGCAAAACAGAAAAATCAATTTTTCAAGGCCTCTGTAATGCAGAAGACTAACAGGGCTGTTATTGAACTTGGCCTCAAGTTTGCATGATAAAGACCTATGTGACAGGTTTGTTTGAGTGTTCTTAAGGTTTAATCTGTCAAGGTGCTGAAAATCCTCAACTCGTGTGCAGATTATTAGGGGGGACTGACAACACTGAAAGGCAACATATTTGAACCTTTGCTAATCCGTAATGTGACTCCAACTAATCTGAGATTTTTAACACGTTATCTGATTTCCTCCCTCTCCTCCTCCTCGCCTTTTTTATGCCAGATGCATTAGAGGTGCAACACCTGTCAGCAGCAACAGGGAAGCCCAATGCTCAGTTCTGATCTCACAGTGCAGGCATTAAATAGAAAGGTAGCCATGGTGCAGTGCCATATGTATGTAATGATAAACAGATCAGAAAGACAAAAATGCAGGTGCTGTTTGTACCTGATGTCTGTGTGTCCAGATAAGCTGATTGGTATGGATTTAGTACATAAAAGTATATATTTATATGTACACACATTACGTGGCACACCAGTGTGCTGGTACACAGTGTCTGTGCACTGATGCAGATCACAGATACAGTTCTGTATATTTACTTATTTAATTGTGACATTTACAATTAACCCAAAGTGGTTCTCCACAAACATTCCCTCAAGGTAAACATATGGTATCCAGCAACACAAACTGTCAGAACAAACTAATTTCCCTAATGGTGTTCCAGTGGAAATTAATGTGCTCTTCATAAGCGTATTTGCAGCAGTAGGAAACTTTGTACTTCTACCGGTCTTCTCCTCCACCCTAGACTCAAACAATTTATTCATGACCTTACTATACAGCATCTTTAGTTTTCCAGACATAATGATGTCCTCTGGCAGAGTTCCTTTCCCCTCTGGGTGTTACTAATTACTCCCTGCAGATGCTATTATTGGTGCTAATGATAAAACGCAGAAAAAAGGTTGGGGAAGGATCTTGTGCCCTGTACAAGCCAAGTGTTCAGTTTGCAGGTAATCACTGTTACTAAGAACTGACAAGTATTCCTTTACCCACTTTGTAACATTATATGATGTTGCTGTGCTAGAGTTTGATATACATCTCAAACGGCACAATGAAACCACTGTTGGCCTTATTTAGTCTCCTTTTCCCTTTGCCCTTTTCATGGGAGAAGATGGGGTAAGGTGGAAAGGATGGGAAAGAGCTTTCTTATATCTAAAAAGTGACTTTACAGCTCATGACTCATCCAAAACCACAACCATTGGCAGTCCTGAATGCTGAAGTCTTTCATTAAATCATAAAGCACTTCCACCAGCCATCTGCAAACCTTTTCCCAATCTGCACCTCAGCGGTATCACAGTCCTCTGAGCATACTGTAAAACTTGGACATGCCATAAGGACTAAGCACAGCTACCTTTGAGAGTGGGAAGATCTTACTGCTTTGCTTCCTATAATCTTACAAGGATTTACAAACATTTACAAATGGATGTTAGCATTTTATTTCACCTCTGAATTTGTGCTAATATGCTAATTCATACAGTAAATTTCACAGTAAATGCCAAGTTCAAAATTAGTCAGCCTGATAATAATAATTCTTAAATTTGGTGTTTGATCAAAAGTATTCAGCAAAACATGCACACAAATAAATGGAAACTTTATTTGTTATAGAGTAGTAAGTAAAATTATTATAAATAAAGTTAATTTTAAGTACTTAGAGGACTTTATTAAATACTATTTAATTTCATTTTACTGGTTATAGCCAAAGCCTTTGTTATGCAAAAGCAAAGCTGGGAGCACTGACTGTGAGGGGAGTAAAAGTTACCACAAAGTAACTGTGGTTTGTTATTTTCCAAATTGTTTGTACAAAATCTGGCTGAACTTTGTGGATTCCTATTTTATAAACCCAAATATATTTGCTGTGGCCTGCTACAGGATGCTACTGTTGTAACACATGTTACTCCCTCAGTAAGGCCACAGAAGAACCTGGGCCCAATTCTCATTTCTGGCCCATTGGGCCCCTAGAGCCTCTCACTCCCCATCTGGGTTTTTCTGTTTCCCATCACACAGCCTCACAATTGATCCGAGATACATTAACGGTATATTTGGGTTATTTTTATTTCAAACCCAGGAGTACTCAGCCTATGGTCCCAGGGTTGTATGGGTTTCAGAGCAACAATTATCCATCCATCTTCCCAGAAGGGACCTTCCCCGTCACACTGACCAGGCACCTTGGGAAGCCTTTGGCCACAGCTTAGGAAAGCCTTTGATTAGGATTTGGCTACCTGGAGAATAATTTGCACCTATCAAGATTGGAGAACTTGTGCAGCCTTTCAGTCTGGGCACCATGTATGCATATGTAGAGCTGGAATTAATTGCACAGAGTTCATGGTTTCCAGCACAGTAAATCCCAGCTGTGAGCGATTTACCTTGCAGGATGCAAGGATCTGTGCATCTAAGGAGTCAGGCACTGCACATTGGCTCAGGGTCCTTTCCAGCTGGGAATCCAGGGCAAAGACCCTGAGGTCTCGTGTCTGAATATGTCCCTGTCCCACCACTCATGGGAAAGAGGTAACGGAGGTGAGCTGCACTGACTGCACTGGTGGCAGCAGAGCTGCCCTGGGTGCCCTCATTTCAGGCACAGATGGTTTTTTCCACTTGCATGCACCGCATGATCCGCATACAGTAAATCCACACAGGCAAACTAACAGAAACCGTGTGTGCAAGATAGGTCTCATCTTTTGAAGTGGAGGGTGTACAGAATCTCACCACTCTCCTGTCCTCCAGCATCTTAGCTCCAACATGCTTCATGCATCCAAAAGGAACAATGCTCCGGCACGATAAAACTGATGATGAAGTGGAGCAGTACTCTGTAAGAATAAAGGCAGCAAATTCTAGCTTTGTGAGGGTTTTTTGACTCCACGAAATCAAGTGAAAACAAATACAAATAAAACTTTCATTTAAAAAATTGGATTTTGCATACTGAAACTCAGCAAACCTGAGTTGGATTCCTGTCAGTGAGCACTATAATCCCACTCACCACCAGGGAATAGTTTTCTGGTTTGCACTAAAAATATGCCCAATATCAGTCAGTTATCTGCAATTAAAAAAATCCATTCCTACTGCTTAACCCACCTAAATATGGGCATTAAAAAAAAGAAAGAGGATTCAATAAAGAGAGCAGGCAAGAGATAGCACCCTCCCCCCCACTTCCTGTAAATCAGCGTAGCACTGTTGCTCGCAAAAAAATCTAGACTAACTTTACAACGCTCGAATATCTGCCTGGTTTAGTATTTAGGTCTTAACTGCAGAGCACTTTAGTGTCAGCAAGGCAATGAATACAGCATCATATAATTAAATGTATTCACAAGGAAAGTAGTGTGGAGAGTAAAAAAAGATGATCATCAACCTCTGAACAAGATTTTTTAATACAGTCAGCACTTTTCACCTAATAAAATATCACAAAACACATTTATCCAGGAGGGACCTCTCCAAAAATAGGAGATTGGATTTAGACTGGGTAAAACAACTCCTACATCATTTCCTTGGGACATTTCATCTGGTGAGACGGCACATCATACCTGAGAGGACAGCCTCCCACAGGCAGCCTGTAATGGAGTACAAGCAACATAGCCATGTACAGTTCAAAAAACATGATGGAGGTCAGGGTTCAGCTAAATCGGATGGGTGTGCAGAGCTCGGCCAGCCCCAGCAGTTGGCTACATATGGGCAAGATACGTAAACAAGCTTCTAATTCTGCTCACAGTGGAGGTGGTAAGATTGTTTATGGAGTAGATATTTCGGGTGGAAATGAAAACATCTATAATACATGGGTTTAGATTTAGTTAATGGGAAGATATATTATCAAGGCAGGTCAATCATGTCTATATGAGGAGGATTACTAATATACATTATGGGGCCAGCTGGATAACCAAGTTCTCTGTTTAGTTAAAGCAATTTAAATCTGGAATAGGGCCACTTCAGATTTATTCAGGTGAGGCAGGGAGTAGGCTCTCTGAATATTTTAAACTTAACTCTGGGGAAGCTATAAAGAGTCAAACATCTGTGGGGCTTATTGCTCTTACTATAATCAACTTTGATCAGCTGCTATTCTAAAATGCTCCAAAAACCATGGCCATATCACAATTAAATGTTCCAAAAGGTAAAATGGCTCAGGCATAATGTGCATTATTTCAAGTTAGTGGAAAGTATTTACATGCCTGAGAAATATATACTTGGTACATGTGCTCTTCATGATGTACTCAACAGCCTACTTGTGTCCAAACTGTGGGACAGAAGCTAGCTAAGTATGTCCAAATATTAAAGCGCAGTCCTTGAATACGACTGGTAAAGACAAAAAAAGCTGTTTTCTTCTGCTTTTTTAAATGGAGGTGTCTGAATTGGAGTTATCACTATGGTAAAGGAAAAATTTTAACACAGTATGTGCAGTTCCATCATTTTCTTTCCCAGATTTGGGCAGAATAGATCAGTGGCTAACAGAAACCTAAGCCATTTGGAAATACGGAGAAGCATTTCAGTGCAGTGTACTTCAGAGTGAGAAATCAGAACTGGCTATGACAATTCTGCACCAGCTATTTTATGGGAGTGTCTTTGTCCGGAGATGGTTTCTGTCCACATAGCCTGAGTGACACAGTCCAAGATCTACTTACAGAACAATTGTGGCCTCCTGACTTTTTTACAGTAGTAAATTTGGGCTCTGGCTGACAAGTCTGAACAGTTCTGCAAAAAGGACATTGTAAAAACAGGAAATAAAAGGTATCATTTATACTTTCAGACTCTATGACATCCTCTGGCAAGAAGATCCACAGTTTAATTATAAATACAAAGGAGAAAAATTATCTTTATTTGTTTGCTTCAAATTCACTGCCTGATTTTTAATTGGGAAACTTCTTATACTATGATAAATAGCAAACATGTATTCCTTCTTCCCCTTCCTCCATGGAGTAAGAGACCTCTCACATATCTACCCTCGGTGACCCCTTTTCTAAGCAAAATCATCCCACTCTCTTATTCTCATTTTATGGAAGCCATTTCACAATTTAATTATGCATTCTGTGAAAAGCACTATCTTTGTCTTTAAACCTGCTGTGCAATCATTTAATTGGTTGCCCCTTGTTCCTGTGTTATTAGAAATAGTAAATAACCATTCCTTGTTCATGTTCTATGCACCATCCACAGATCTCTATCGTATCCCTTCTCAGCCATCTGTTTTCTGAGTTCTAGCTTATAGAGTCACTCTTTGTATAGAAGCTATTCCATATAAAAGATGATCTTTGTCACCATTCGCTACTTCCATTGTATCCTTTGTAAGCAGGAATCAGTCAAACTGTATGCAGTAATATGAGATTTAGATATATTATGGATTTATACAATACCACAAAAATGGTTTTTCCATCCTGTTTTGTTCTCTTCCTGATCATTCTAACTATTCTATCTGGTGCTCTGGGTTTGTTTGTTTTTTCACTGGTGCTGAGCACTCATTTGAGTTTTTCAGAAAACTATCCACTGTGATTGCCCGATCTCTTTCCCTGAATGATATGAATTAAATTAGAACTCCCCTTTTGTGTATTTACTTAATGTTATTTTCCCATTGTCTATTACTCTGCATTTTTGAACACTGAATTTCAACCTACCCAGTTAACATGAAACCTTTCCTCAAATTCGTTTCTAGCTTTATATTTGACAATCCCAGTATTTTTGCATTATTTGCAAACTTTTTTTTAGAATTCTTCTACAGCTGTACTATACAATTAGGGATAATGTCCAAGCATAGTCTCAAATTTAAACTTCCCTACCATGCACACTGTCTGCATTCACCAGTGTGGTCACTAGCTGAGACCTGCATCTTTCTGTAGCAGAAGCTGCCAAACAAGTTCAGTACCTCAGTGCATGCCTGAACTCTTGTTCACACAGACTGGATGGACTGAGTCCACGAGGAGTTAAATGTGCTGTACACAGCAGGTATCCTCAGCTGGTCTCTTGCTAAGAGCACTGAAGCCACAGAAGCAGCAATGTGGATGGAAAATATGCAGGTATGGGGCTGATGATGCTAACACCTGCGGCTGACCTTGGTTCTGAGCTGCATGAGCACATGTGAAAGGATCAAAGTAAAAAAAAGAAAGCATCTAAAAAAGAAAAGATATTCTATGGGATGAAATGAATAACATTCACTGTCAACTTTAAGCTAATGGGGTTTGCGATGTACCTTCTGAAAAGCTGGTAAATAATCTGGCAGCTGTACACAGGCAGATAAACAGAGAGCCCCTTCAGATTTTCACAGATTTTCCCCAAACCAAAAACCTAAAGCAAGAGAGTCCAAGATCTGGTAAAATTTCTGTTGCTCTTTGTCATAAGAAAACACACCAGGATTTTCCATTTATACAGTCTGATTGTAAAGGATAAAGTCTTCTCCTTTGACAGTATTGTTAGACTGAAAATAAAATGAAAAACTAACCTGTGACTTAAATCCTATACTTAAGTGGTTTTAATGAAGCCAGTTTGCAATTTGAACTACCAGGAGAGTCAGCTACCAGCACTTTTATGCATAGATCCACAGATAGTGTGGATAAAGCTATATACATTTAGAAGCTTAATAGATGAAGAGAGACACTGCTATTGGCAAGCAGTTTATTCCTCTGCAAAATTTAGATCAAATAACTCAGTCTGAACAGAATATTGAGCTCCACTGATTCTGAATGAGGCTACAGGAATGGAAATGCAATTTGACATAGCCACATTGCCAATTAAGGATAAAATACAGGAAATATGTCAACTAGCAACAAAGGCAGAGGCTTTCAGGCTTTCTATGTGAAGTTGGCTCCTTTGGACCCACTTACGAAAACTTTGGAGTTATTCAGGTAAATAAAACTGCAGCAGAGCCCAGAAGAAAAAGTAAATATAAGAAGAAAGAGGAGGAGACCTGGGACTTGCCCACAGTTCTTATCAAATTATAGACACTGTGTGTAAGTGAATAAGTTCTCATTAGTAGAGACAGTCACTGAGACAAACTTCACTCGTGTATATCTGGGACAATCCTACCGAAGCTAGCAGTTGTGTTCAGGTAAACTTGGTCTGATAAAGTAGAATTTGAGCTGTCACAGACAATTTCTGGAACTTGTACATTGATAAGAGAATGAGCAAACAAAATGAAATAGAAGTGGTTCATGAAAGGGTCTGAAAAATTCCATTGAATTCAAAGAAAGGGATGCAGTTTCGACAACTGAGGGAGACCCACTGTGTCTTGTGCATCCAGTGACCATGTTAAATACTCTGGTTTGCCTGCTCAAAAGCATACAACAAATGCCCTGAAGCGAGAGGACACCCTTCATTATGGCTCATTCAGCCAGGTGCTGACATGAACACTGTCAGGGTTTAGGAAAACACAGGCTCCTAAACGCTGTGGCTGCTGGTGCTCCAGCAGAAATGTCTAATTGGGCAATAGGAGCTCCAGGGGGAGAACACCAACAAGCCTAACAGGCAGCAAGCACCTGGTTCATTGATATAAAAATCAATAGGGGAGCGGCTTAGTCTGAAAGCCTGGGAATACGCAGGTGGCCTCCCCATAATGATCTTCCCTGTTGGGATCTGAATGTAGGATATCTTCTGTAATAAAGCAGAGCCAGAAGAATCCATTTGTGAGTTGTTATTGAAATACTGGTTTTAGCCCACCTCCAGTTTCTTTGCATTGAGGTGATGTTCATTGTTTCCTAGTCTACATGCAGCAGGGCCAGCTCAGAAGTGGATTGGCTTTTCAGGAAGGCACTTGCCACTTAAGAAAGATGCAGTACAATCTCAGTGGCTTGCAATGCTTATGAAGGGTGCTGTTCCAAAAGTGCTGAGTACCTGTGCTGTTTGTCCCCAGAATTAGTCCTACAGGGACTTTGCAAAGGATCACACAGCCACGCCACCAAGCTTGACCTGAAGCAATGGTTTGTGACGGTAAAATGGTAAAATGGCTCAGTCTGCCAGCAAATTTGCCAGTCACTGCTGATAGAAATGGGGTTTGTGATGCACATACTGATCCACAGGGAGCTGGACTGAGACCAAAGTCATTTCATGCAGGCCACTGCACAGCCAAGAGAAGATAATTTTCAATCTGTACTGACCTGGCCTGGATCAAACCTAGTAGCCTTGGGATGCAAAACTTTATAGTCTGTTATTAGTCCCAATGGCCTACAAAAAAATAAAAGTACAGCCATTTTATGGGCATAAATATGTACTTTTTTTATGCATAGAGAAGTGGGTAAGAAAATTCAGAGGTCATCAATGAAAAGTGGTATCAAGATGCAATTCAGAGGTAGTTTTTTTCTGGTCTATGAATATGCAAAAATCCTGATAGGTACAAATGATCCCTGATCAGCTCTGTTTATGTGAGGAAGGTACCAAAACATTGGGCATGAGATGTTTTGATTTATGTTAATAAGCTCAGACCTTCCAACATGTAGCCCAGCTGACAGAAAAACTTCTGTACAACTAGAAATAGACAGTTTAATTACAAGAACAATTTTCCAGCTCACTCTTAACTAGGCTGTATGGAACAGTGTGGTTTTTGTTGCCTGCTTGAGATCCACTTGTTCTTCCACATCCACTTGTGAAGTAATCTGTAAGCTTAAAAAAAATTATCAGAAGAATTTTCTGACTTATCTCCATCTAGAAGACACCAAGAAAATGCAAGTTTGAAGGACAGTGCATTCCTCAGAGACCAGAACTAAGAAAGGGGGATCTAGGATGCATCCATAGTTAGTATAGAGGACCTGATTGTATTATTGTGACTGATTGTCTCACAATTACTAGCATTTTCATCTTTATCCACTTTTCCACATCAATATAATTCTTAACTTTTCCCATCATGGTTTCCCAGGGCACAGTTACATTTTCCATTTTTCAAAAGTTATTTTAGTTGAATTTCCCATATCCCTGTCTTTTACTTTACCCCCAGACCTAAAACTCACATTGATATCTGTTATCAAAGAGACTGCATTTCCTTCTTGCTGACTTTGACAAAATGAACTTCTCAAAACTGTGCAGAACACTTTGAAACTGGCAGGTCTTTTTGCTGTTTCTTCAGCTACATCCCACTACTCTCTTTGTATTCAAGCAGGGACTTTCCCTCTTGCGCTCCTTGTGAATTTGGGGTCCCTGAGCCCATCTGGATGTCCTTTGCTAGCTAAAGTGTCACAGGAGACCTGACAGAGAGACAGTGTTACTGCAGTGGTAGGGTAGGAAAGGCTGGCAGACTAAGGATAGAAATCTGTGGGAAACAAGGTTCTTTTAGGTCCACTACTTTTAGGACAACTTGTTTTACTTTTATTATTAATTAATAATTCACTCACTGCCAGGTACAGCCTACGCTTGAACTCACTTTCACAGTATGGATGCCTTTTTGCGTACCCATTGCCACTACTGCTAGCCATACACAATGGGTTTGAGACATTGGATTATGAATACAAATAGGAAACCAATGAGAAGAAAATGCATCTTCCTTGTGCATCTAGGTAATTCAGGAAATGAGACGGGGGAAGCTATTGCTGTTGCCTGTAATACTCCAGTTAATTGGGCAACTGCTGTGCCAGAAAACCTTTTCCCCACCTACAGCAAGTAAAATTTATACTGGTGGTTGGTAACAAGAACATCTTCATAAAATGGTTGAATTTATTTTATACCTATAAATGAAAAGAGCTCTTAACAAAGGGGGGTAACTGATATGCTTGGTAAATCAAGGATAAAAGGACACAGGCTCTATTGAAGATTTTTTCCCCTCGTCTTTTCTTTTTAAACCTTTTGATGAGGTGCCCTGTTGCTCTGAGATGAGCTTCCACTGAAGTACTTTTGGAATTATCTCAAAGAGAAACAGATCATTTAAATGAGTTAAAGCCCCCAAAACAGATCCACTATCTCCAACCTCAGGTTCATTTTTTGTATTAATAATTTTGTGAAATTTATAAAGTAACTTTACTACTGAACCAGGGGCTTATAAGACAAAGAAGTCTCATTCATTTTTTCCCGCTTCCTTCTGAAGTGGTGAAGGATGATACATTTAGAATAAAGATGAAAGCAAATATGTAGAAGAGAGGGAATATTCTGATAAATTTGTATTTATCAACCTTGAGTGTTTAGAAAACACCTACAGGCAATGATTCTTCAAATTCCTCCAGACCTACCTGGGATTTCGGTCCTTCAGGGAAAATTCATTTGAAGATAAGATAAGGTGCTCCTTTCTATTTACTTTTTTTTCTCTTTTAGACAACAGAGAGAATTTTAAAGGTGTAGGACAGGAGAGCAGGATTCAATTTTTTTTAAATAGAGAGAGAAAGATTGTTTCTTCTCTCCTGTATGTTTTCTTCAGGGAAAAAGAGATATTGTATGCACCAGAAGGAAGTCAGTCGTGGCTGGAATACTCAACAGACTAGACCTGTAAGTTCCTTATGACCTCTATAGATAACACAAAATTATGGTCCTCCTCATTTCTATTGAAGGGTAAACTGGTCATTTTACTCATTAAGTAGGCATGGGGCAGACTAAGACTGACCTGAGACTGTGTGTGTGGGGGGTTTGTACTGACTGAGAGATTATCTGTTACAAAGTTTGTTTATACATTTGCTATGCATTTGAATATGTTTATAATACTATAATATACATTTATTTTTACTAAATGCTTGAGCTACTCTTTATTGTGTGTTACAGGGGCTGACTTTTACTCCAATGTGCAGGCATGTACATGTAAACCTTGGAAGCAATTTGCACCTCTGTGGTACAGAAAGCATTATGTTGAGAAACTCTGGCATGCTAGGCAAAATTATGGACTTCTAGACCCAGATTAAGCCTGTGTTTCAGTCCTTAAGTGCACAGGTTCCCACTAAGCTCAGCTGGAGACATATATACATGAGCACTTATATAAGGATATATTTGAAATGCATTATTTTATTATGTTTTTAAAATGCAATTTTGATGCAACATCAACAGAAGATGCAAATAGCAATAGATGCACAGTACTGGGGTATATCTTGGGAAGTCTTAGGGAATCCAAGTGACATTCCAAAAGCTGAAAAATCTTCTAGTAAGAGGTCATCACTGCTGTAGTTTCCATACTTTCCTGTACTGTGAGTGGCTTGTATGGGATCTACCAACATAGTCAAGGAATAGAAAAATGTCAGAATGGATTCTTTCATTTTGGTGATGAAGTGCTAGCTTTGCTTGGCAGCATGCAAGATTCAATAAAAACAGACAGGTCTTCAAAAAATTGCAGCATAAATAGATGAACTCTTTAAAGTAATATAAGTTCTGTCATCTAGATGTGAAATATAGACCTAAGTGCCCACCGAAGTAAAAGCTGACCGCACATTCCATAGATAAGTGTTAAAGTTTTCTCAGTGTCTTGGGCTGAGAAATGTTTTAACTACATATCTCCTTGCCACAATAGACAGAATGAAAGCATTTGAAGTTAAATCCATTTTTCAAAGGAAGAAAACAGAGCATCCATAAAGAAACAAAGGCATATCACAGGATGAGGTCTCTAGATAGCTACTGTCTTCAGGAAAGTTGCAATTAGCTGTGCAATGGAGAAGGTGAACTTAGTTGTATTTCAATAGCATTTATAATTATTTCAGTAGCTAGAACGCTGATAGGTATGTGCAGGGGGTGGTTTTCAAGATTTCCTTGTGAGACAGAAGGTCAGGATTCCTGTGGTCTCCTGTCATATTTAATTCATATCCTCTGGCCTTCTTCACCACATTTATTGAATTACAGGAATAAAGTTCAATGAACCAAAAACAAAAGAAGAGAGGACAGGGCAAATCCTGATTTCTTTTACGTCCCTACCACACAACTGACTTCAGTGGGCCTGTAAGAGAGCATCTTAAAGCAGAATTTGGAAGGAGGGGGAGGTACAAGTCAGTATAACCCCTCTCACCACCCCCATAATTGCATCCAAGTAATTTATTGCAAGGAGCGACTATTTGCATGTGGGAGTAAGGATCCAATTTCTACCAGTCAAGAATCTCCCTGTATACTTTTTAAGGCTAATCTTTGTGTACTCCCTGTGTGTGTTTATCAGATTCCTTCTTGCCACAAATGAGATGGCAGTAGAATGGCTTTTCAAAACCATTCTTCAGAAAAGCATTCCTGGCAATTACATCGTATGTATGCTAAGAGGTAATCCTCAAATATGTTAAAAATACCAGTTTCAGGGAAGTGCCCTATTGGCATGCTTATAATGATGATTCCCTGCAATTACCTTAATTAAATTTATACAACCTTCATTCTCCCTTCACAAGTGAGATGCAATAAGCACAGGTTTTCCAACAGGCCTGCAGTGTGGACTTTACTACTGGAGTAGCTCTAGACATGCTCTGTGATATTGGGGAAGAAGATTTTGTTGTGTCTCCTCCACTCCTATTACCCTATTTTTATTGCCCTGTATGCTGCCTTCAAGAACTGGGCTGTTTCGGGTATAATTGTGGATCACTCAGATTTCTCAGCTACCTCTTCAGTCAAATCTACACATAGTGTCTGCACTGTGGTTTAGACACTCATACAGTTAAAATAGTGCAATCCCCTAGTGTGAGCTGTCATATCAGAACCTCACACAAATAACCTCTACCTGTACCCAATAACATCTTTATAACAGTGTAGTTTGTTTTCAGAGCTAGGTATGTGCAAATCTGGTTGTTGAGTCTGACCCAAAATATTAATCAAAAAAAGAAGACATAAAATGTTTTCAAATTCTATCCAAAACTGCGAGCTCACCAATATTTAGCTTTGGCATTTGAATTTTTGGAAATGTCACAGCTAATAAATAATGTATTATTTTCTGAGCTACAATGTAAATTTTTATTTTAAAATTTGAATCTGCTTAACTTCCAAAAATTAAGTGCTCTGCTCACGTACATGTCAACCTATGGGATGGCTGCCTTTCCACTTAATACATTTAATAAAGGTGACCAGATGTTTTGTGTTTTTAATGGCTTGTTCTGCATCCCAACAAAATGTCCCTGTTTTGGCTGCGATTGCAGATGATTCATTCTGAAACCCAGCCCAGCTGCCCTGACACAGCCGAGGCAGGGCATAGTTAAAGAACAAGCCATCTGTGCAAAAGAAGTGTGCTGGAGGAGCGCTTTGTCAGGAAAAGACTGTCATTTCTTGGCCCCTATGTTTTCTAGGCATCCATAACCCCAAAGTCCCATGGGTCCAACCTCTCTGCCTTTGCAGTTAAATCCCATGTCCCAAGATATTCTCTTCCTTCCCCCTTACTTAGAAACCTTTCAGCCTGCTCCGCTATATAAGATCATGTGTAGATCAAATGTTTCTGTAAAATGTAAGATGTTGCTCCCACTTTCATTCTTTCCAATCACATGGCAAAACTCCTGACCCTGTAGCTGCATCAGCGAAGCCTCATGCTAGAAAAAGCAAGAGGGATTAATTTATGGCTTTTCTGAATAATTAGCTCTGCCCAGTTCTGTACTAGCATCACTCTATTGTCAGTGCTGCCAAAAGAGACATCCTGCATTCATGAACAGTCACGCCGCTTGCTTGCAGGCTAGCCAAATTCAAGGGCAAAATTCTACCCGCAGGCAAAGCTCCCCATTGCCTCAGCAAGAGGCAGGCATGCATATTTGAAGGCAAAGTCTGGTCTTGAATGTGTCACTGAAATAAGCTACTTCAAGCCTTGAGAGGGTTCTGGCCCCACAGCATCTTTCACATGACCTGCAGGCTGCATCGTGAAGCAGTGCTGACACCTTCTCCCTGCCCAGAGGATGGAGCATACAGCAAGAGCAGCTCAGCAGGACACCGCCATTCCAGGGTAGGAAGTAAAGGTTCCTGTCAAGTTTTCTTTACAGCCTATGTTCTCTAGCATTTGAAAGAACCATTGCAACTCAAGTCATCTGGCATGCATACGAATGACAAATATGCTTCAGAGGCAATAAATTAGCAATTTCAAGGCTTTACTTCCCCTCATGGACTAATTGTCAGAGATTATAGTATATTATGAGAGAGCAATGATACTAATGCCTAAATATGCTTCAGTGATTATAGAGCTATCCTCAATAACCAAGCTGTTTAAATGTCAATGCAAGAAAGCTCTTTATTATGAGATTAAATATTATTTTGAAGCAATGCAATAGGAACTTCCCAGGCTTCATGCCTGCAATAATACTGTCTTGGAGCAATATATATTGGACAAACTATGCTTTTTTTTAAATGTGTACAGTAAAGGGTCCCAAAGTACTTTTGTGCTGCAAACTTGAACCGCATTCCTTATAAGAAAGAGGATCTTGGTATCTTTTCCCTTTGCATTTGTTACTGACATGCTGCTGCCTTCGTTCTTTCCTCCGTTTTATAGTAATACTTGTGTATCACTACTGTATAGAGAAGATAAAGTCTTGTTTTCTGTTAGTGTGAGTGGAGAATCAAACCTCAAAGCCTTTTTCTTCTTTCTTTTTACATCTCTAAGTACTAGTGTCTTGTACAGATGCTTTTGACAGTCCTACCCCTCACACCTAAATAAATCTGTTTATACCTGTCATTGAGAGAACCCCTGGAAGTTAGACAGAAGCCCCAACTTTCAGGTTCAGCTGTTGACATGCAGCAGAGAACAGAAGTGTCTTTAAGCCATAACTCCAGTTCCACAGTTCGGGAGATGACAGTTGGTGATCGTGAGCTCAGGTGTGGATTTAAAAGGGAGGGAGGCTAAAAAGTCTTTAGCATCCCACTAATCTCATATAGGACTCCCACACTACGGATCTTGTCACACAGCTGTGCAGCCTTTCCCTATAGATGACAGCAATGTATGTCCCTGCAGAATACCACAACGTTTTTTTCTAGAAAACCCTAAACACTGCCGTGGGTGCTGATGGTAGGACATGGCTGCTCTCCTGTCCAGATCCAACATGCCATTCCCCTCCCATTGTTTCTAAAGCTACCTGGTATGATGTCCACCATGTTTCATAAATGCAAGTCAAAAGAGCTACAACATGGTCAAAGATCACATCTCATGTTCCCTAGTATTTGAAGATATTTATTCATCTCACTTTGAAGCTGTAACTTAAAACAATAGAGGGTAAAACTCATCTAGGAGGCTGCACATTTTAGTTGGCTGCTAAATGTCAGGGAAGTTCTAAAAATATTGGGAATGTCTGAATCTGAAGCTTGATTTCTAGTAAACTTACTAATTATTACTAATAATTACTATAATAGTATAGAAAACATATAGATAAGCCTGTGGGGACAGATCATGTAAAATAAGGACACAAATTACAGAAAGACAACTGCTAATGAAGTTGTGGTGGAATTCTCTCTTGAAAATATTTTTTTTTCTTTAGGAAGTATTGTTTCTTAAACATAGCCTGCAGATCTCTTCCGTGGTGTGCTCCTGAAGTAAAGAGGTGCTTCATATATGGATGACCAGGGAACTTACTAGCAAGACTTCCATTATGCCCAGCTATAGCAGGACTGGACACCTGGATCCGTGTCCTAATACTTTCTGCTGCAACCTGACAATTGTTAATTCTGAATTTTTGCTGTTTCATCTTGACTGATTTCTTCAGCCATTTTATATCTCATCTATAAAACGTAACACTTGTTTACCTCAGAATGTCTGAAGCTCTTTCTGATGCTCAGGTAAAAGACACCTGCCATATATGCTCAGAAAAGACATAAATTGCTCTATCATTTGTAACATTTTAAAAGATCTTCATCTATTAATATCACAGTGTGACTGACAAGGAACATGCTGAAAGGCCATGAGAATTCTTTTTCTGCTCTTCCAGGCAGACAATAATCTGACATCTTTTTTGTGATGTCTTGACTTAGAATATACGATGGGAAACCGTGTCTTTATCCTTGTAACAGTAATAAACTTACAATACTGATGTTAAGTAAATAACCATAAGTAATAAGCTGACACTGATCAAAGGAGAATTATGTGGACTTATAATAGAATGGGGAAAAATTACCTGCATTTGGCCACTTTTATGCAAATATTATTTGAAATCAGGCTAAAATGCTCTTTAATTTTTTGCAGGCACCTTATGAAATGCCCCATTATTCCCAGCTGTCACTTACCATATATCCTGGTGCACACATACACTTTCCTGTGATGCTGTCACAATCTGCACCGTTCTGGCAAGGGCAGGTCAGCTGGCAGCCTTCGCCGTAGTATCCAGGGGGACAGGTTTCATTGCAGTACAGTCCAGCCCAGCCAGCTTTGCAGCTACATTCTCCAGACAACGGATGGCAACTAATGAAGACAGGCAGACATTAATGAGATGTGCACATGAAAGAAAAATACAGTCTGTAACCACCTGTCGAACGCTTTACATGCAATGCCAGCAAGAGTCACACTAAGAACAGAAACGTGAACACTTATAAGGATGGTGAACATAAGCAGCCATATAACTTAGGAAGTGAATAGGGAATATGGTGCTAAATACCAGCCCAGCACGCCACTTCTAAACATCTGGGAACTGCCACAGCACTGGTAATTCTACACCTTTAAAGTTCATGCTTCTCCATTCTCAAATCGATGTGACTTGGATTACTGACGTTAACCACAACACAATTAATCCATATTGTTGTATGACATATATGTGCCATACTATTTAGTATAATACAGTCAAAGGTGTTCAGGGTTAGGAGAAATTCCAATGGATGGAGGAATGCAACCAAGAGAGTTGTGAAGATAAATCTGAGTCCTGTGGCCCAATATTCTATTCTATTCTATTCTATTCTATTCTATTCTATTCTATTCTATTCTATTCTAATTTGTGTATTAAAAGTGAGTGCCACCTCAGCAGAACTTTTCAGCAGGGAGAGGTAGAAAGTGCTTTGGAAGGGAAAAATCTCCTTGGAAAAAGTTTTGCAGGGAATATTCAGCCATAGTGAACAGAACTGATCACTACCTGAAGCCTTGGGATTTCTGGGGGGCAAGAGTCAACAGGAGCCCTGGGACTAAATCTCAGCTGTGCAGGGAAACAAGTCAAGTTCCTTTATACTGAATAATGAGCATTGCTGCCCAACATTAATCCTCTGGTTTTCATTTCTATTCAGACAATTCCACACAGTTGTGAGAGCACACAGAGAGAAAAGTAGAAAGGAGAATCAAGCCCAAAAGACCAGACAATGCCTGGTCCTTCTGCATCTGGTAGGTGGAAGACTTACCCCTTTGTTCCTCCTGCTATGAAACATTTTATCTTTATTCACCATTTTCTCTTCTACAAACAGAAAGAGCATCTCCCAGGTTTTCTTAGGGCACTAACTTCCCACAGCAGGAGAGCCATGCTGAGGCGGTGGCTGAGGGCTAGGAAAGGAGGGGAAGGCTGGAGATGTGGTAAGTCCTGGTTTGAAGAGATGGAGGTTTCTGTGGGGTGGGAAGGGAGAGCACAGGGGGATGTCTAGTTTGAGGAGATGAGGTCAAAAGAGAGAGCAGGGGATGGAGAGGGAATCTGATCTTTGGAAAAGGACCCCATGTTGTCTGAGGCCAGCTGGGAGTATAGAGCTCAGTGTGCTCTGGGAGCCTCTGAGAAAATGAGAAATAATATTGCTACAAATCAGAGTTTCTTTATTATTCTCAGAACAAGAAAGAATCGAGTTCTGCAAGGTGGCACCTCTCTGTGGACCTGTCTCCTGGATTTTTGCCTCATAGAAACTATTTATTTTCCTTTACGATTATTTATTGCCACAGTTTAATATTGCAGACATGACTGAATGGGTTTCTTTACACCTATAAAATTAATATTGTATATGTTAATTTTCAAGGTAACCTCATAAAACGTAATTTCCAAGTATGTTTCTGGCAATTACTGGTAGGAGAGGTTAGTCATATACTGTTGAGACTAAGAATGATCAAATTTTGTGTGTCGTATGTTTCATCATAAATAGTGTTTTACTGACTAATTAAAACAATTAATCAGCTTAACAAAGTACCATCCATGAAATTCTTCTGACAAAGCAGTCCCTGAAATTATGGTTGTTCACAAAGCACCTCTTAACATTCAGATGAAAATAATAAAAGCTCATTTTTTCCCCCTCTGTGTCTATTAATCATTACCTAATAGGAGAAGAAAGCTAAACATTAAAGAAATATTTTAAAGTGGATTTTTTGTTTCTCTGTTTTCACTGCTACTGCACGTATCAAACGGTTCCATGAGAACTGCAGCTGTTGACTAAATTAAATCTTTCAAAGGTAATAAATGATCATGGCAGTTTGAATCAGTCTATGACAATTCAATTGAAAATACTATACTCAGTAAGAATTTCTACTCCAAGGTTGGCTCCTTCATCAAAATGAAAAGCTTTTTTGCATGGAATGCAAGCTATATGTTGAGGACTAAATATCATCCTAACATGCACTAAAATAAGAAGCAAAAAACAAACAGGCTTTGCAGAAGAGTCTGCAGGAGACAGAGGGCTTGGACTCCAAAACAAGGTCCAGTAGAAGGTTGAGACCATATTCTGCCCTCCCAAAGCCTTGTCCACTCTTTCATGAGGCTATGAGCCAGGAAAAGTCCAATGCAGATGTTTGGGTCCCTGCATCCATATAATCTTCCTGTTGAAGCAAGAACACTTTTGTTATCAGCCTAAGCATATCAGAGTTTTGTTTTTCTCCTAGGCCAAGCACTTGTAGTCTCTCAGTGCTTTGAAATACTTATCTTTTGCTGCCTTACAGAATGCTAGCATTGTAGGATTAGGAAAAATCCTCCACATTAGATTCCAGAGTTATGGTACCCATAACAATAGTTCTGGGTAGGTAGCAACAGTTGGTGAATAGACCATACAGCAGGGGAAGAGAAACTTCTCCTTTACAGTAGCAGAATAAATCTTTCCAAAGCTTTTGGCAAAAGTCAAACATTAACACACACCATAGTGTTATGGTAGCATAACAAGCTAAAGGACCTCAAATCTACATAGCTAGGTGTGAAATGAGGTTGCAGGCTGTGTCTGGCCAGGGGAGACAGGAGACTTGTCTCAGATACAGAGAATACAAGGCCCTGAATCAAAACCACTTGTTTGACAATTAAGGTGCCCTGATGCAGTGTTAGCTTGAAGATGGCTGAGATTTAGATGCTTAACCAAAATTCAGAAGACAGCTGTTCTCTTCCCAATTCTGCCAGTGAATCTTGGCCATGTAAGTTCCTCTTTCTGCCTTCATTTTTCCCATTTGTAAAATGATGCCTTTCTTCCTCTGGAAACCCTTTTAAGATCTGCAGCTGATATCACTAAATAGTACTAAGTTTTTATTATTAATTGTTCTACTATTCTGGTATGTACAAACCAGTAATTAAAGTCATCAGAGTTACATACTAAATATATTGCAGCTCATGATGTGGAAATAGTATAGGTATGCGTGTATGTGTGAGTTAAGAATGTTTCTCTGACATTGGCATTCTGTAAAATTTCATTCTGTTCAAACTATGTACCTAGAAATATTACAATAGCTAGGAAATTCATCTATCGTCCATCCAACCATCTATGCATCCAGACCGTCCAGTGAACTAAATGCTAGCTGCATTGAAGTTGAAAAGTTTGAGGCACTTAATGGCAAAGGTGTTAGGACAAAGAATAGGAAATATAGCTAGCAATGTAAATTATTTGTATAATTCCTCTCTTCCTGTTCTGAATGTACCTTTCAAGGTCATAAGTCCATATAACATTTTGCCAGCACGGGTTACAGCATATGTAAGGCACTTCTCCATGCCACCAATAAACTGAAATTAAGAAACACAAACAATTCCACTAGAGAAGGATCACTGAATGGATGGGTAAGAGAATGTGAGGCCTCCAAAAAGATCCCAGAAGGCAAACCCACTAATATCTGCTTTCTAACCACTTGTTGTGAGCAGGAAGGGAACCTTACACTCTTGAAAGAGTTTGGCAGTGTTATACATTAGTATTTTGCATTGAATCTTAACAACTTTTATTTCTTCAAATCTCCTGCATAACAGGAAGGAATAGTGTAGAAAACTTAGAGCAAACGCAAGCAGCCAAGCGTTCCTCTAGCTCTAGGCCAAGTAGAGGTGGAAACTGGAAGCTGTCCACAGTGCACAACATGGCATGAGAACGAAATTGTTCCATGGCTCTTGCTGCAGTTTGGAAGCTACTGTACGGTCCCTGGCTTTTGAGCCACTTTTACAGCAATAAAAGATTTATTTTTTAAAATTTACTAGCTGAACTGAAAAACAGAAAGTCATTTTTGACCTTTAAATTGTTTAAGCATCTGATTTTGAGGAAAACTGAGGAAACCGGGTAACTTTTTTGAGGCAAACTGGGAAAAGAAATGTTTTAGACAGCACAGCTGTACCAAATTCTGAATTTGTTCTCCACACAACTTTCAGCCAAAACAACTTCTTCCCAGTGAATTGCCTGACTTTCTGTTTATACACCAGTCATCTCATCTTAACTAACAACAGCCCTAATCCTTATTTAACAGTATTTTCTGTCTTTTGGCATCCATACTACATTCAGTCTCCCTTACTAAAATGTCCTCTTACTTTTAAAGAAGTAGCCACAATGGGACTGTACAGCCACTACTTCAGTCCAGCAAGTCTTCAAAGACAGCCTCATTCAAGCACATTATTGACTTAGGTCAAGGCAAAACTTCATGCAAGATCCATGGGGTTTGGTCCTTCCGAACTTTTCAGTGTTGAGGCAATAATCAGAGTCTCTGGACATCTATCCACTTCATTTGACTTTGTCACAGCAGGAAAGTGTCAAGGCTTAACAGGTCACTGTGTCTTCCTTCCGTTCTCATGTCTCTGACCTGGGAAAGACATTACTAAAGGCATCTGGCTCCACACACTGGCTCCACACCAGTGTTCAAGAAGGGTGGGTGGCTGAGCCTATTCCAGCTATTCATTCCCCTCTCTGCTTTTCAGAAGAGCAAGCCAGGATGATGCCTGTCTGACTATTGTAGGCTGTCTCAACATGGGCTTTTTGCATAAGGGACTATTTTACAGGTGTATCCTTTTCTGTGGAAGGACAGTCCAAGTCACCAATGCATTCTAAATTACCTAATTCTGGGGTTGTTCAAAAGTCCTGTGCAAAGTGCCTTTCAGCGTGCTTTGATGCAGAAATTATTGGATGATGTTCTTCAGCCATTACTATGCAGGAGGTTAGACTAGATGATCATGCTGGTCTCTTCAGACATTAAAATAGATAGATCTATGAAAATAGGAAAGCTGATTGTGTATTTCTTAATGTTCCTCCCCAACCTGCTCCTCAAAGCTCCCAGAACTTTCTGTTCCAGCCGGCTCTCCAATAACCAGATCAAATGAGTCAAAACCACTGACAGAAATAAGCAAGCTTCCCTCACCTTCTTTCAAGTGTTTATGTAATTACCCTACACACTCAGGTATTGCAACAAGTAGCCAAGAGTTTAAACTGCTTCTGGGGAAAATAGATGGCTGTCAGTAAATGAATCACTTTGGAAGACCACAGTTCCAGTAAGGATAAAAATTCAGGGGAGGAATGGGAGGAGGTGGCTGGGAAGAGAAGTGCACTGTATGGGACTGGTTAAACAATCAGTAAAAAGATTTGTTCAGAATATGGAGTGCCTTTGGAGAAGGTCATTTTCCATCAACTCTGACACTCCTCGGCTCAGAAACTGACAGCACTCCAAGGAGCTCATTGAAAAGTGGAAAGCTGAAATACCATGGATGAATGAAAGAACATTTACAGATCTACAGCTTGCTGATATCTCTTTGTTCCATAACAGCAGTGATAAGATGTAGGAAAAAGGGAGATTTTATCAATGGAGAGACTAGACTCATTTATTAAGGAAGTGGAGATACCATCTTAGCAGAGGATGCTGCAAGTGAAGCTGACAGAGCAGTGATGGGAGGGAAGGCACAAAATGTATCCATCAGACAGCAACCAGGCACAGGTCAGGTACATAGTCGGTAAGAACAACCACATGACCAGAAAAAGCTGTGAGAGGATGCGATCCTCCACCTTTCTGAGCTCTCTCAAACTTGAGACCTCATCTTTCTTCAGAGCTGGATGGTGGTAGTCCGTTCTTTCAGGAAGGATCTTCTGACAAACCCCCAGAGCACCTCCCAGGTAGTTCTTTGAGTAACCCAGGATGAACTCTTGCACCCTCAAACTCACAGTCACCCCCCCCTCAAAAGACTCTTAATGAACTGAGCACTTAGCTGATAAACAGCAGTCAAGCTTGGCCTTGCCCGTGGCTTGCAGTCCTTCCACTCTATTTACACCTTTACAGGAAAATGGGCACACAAACAGGTTTCTGCAGGCTAGGAGAGGGGGTGAAGACACACTGTGTCAGCTACTGTCCAAGAGCATATGCTCACCTGCCAGTACACATGAAGAAGAGCTTTCACTGAGGAGCAGTTTACCTTGTATTTACCGCATGTTTAAGTTGTGTACGCTGGCAGGTACTGCAGAGTAGTATGACATGCAGGAATTTATACCTTAGCTCACTCTGCAGTAATTCTTGAGATGTCCCCTATCCTCAGTACAACACAACATTAACCTTTTGTGTATAATGCTCAGCTCATGCCTTAGAGATGGTATTTTTTGCAATGATTTTATAATACACAAAATAATCAGAAGTGATAGAAGCCTGTTGTACAGAGCTGCCTTTGAGGTGCCGAACACTTTGGATCCTCGCTGTCAAACCCAATAGAGCTAGAGCTATCTTTCTGTAGAGGACTCGTATCATCAGAATTACAAGGCTTTTAAATAATCCATTGTGAGCTCTGACTTTCAGTTAAGCAAAGCCTCACCACTCACAGCTGAACTTGAATTCACAAGAAAGATCACCTGTTTATTTCCAAGACTGAGACAAATAGAGTCTATCTCAAGCACACAAACAGATTTGCCTGAAGTGTTTGTGTGTGTGTGTGTGCGCGCGCGCGTGTGTGTGCACGCACACAAATTAGGTGGTGTTGCTTGCATACATAATTGAGGAGAGTGTTTATATTTTAGCAGGCTGCAAGATTGCAAGCTAGGTTTGTCATCATCAGCAAGACAGTCAGGTCCCTACCTGTCTGGTTTAAAATTGAAGAATGTCCGTATCAAGGGCATATTTGCTTGGGCATCAATTATCCCCACCTCCCTCTGAAGCCTACACAATCCTGAATTGGCTATGAATGCTTAACAGTAATGGACAGAAAAAGGAGGAAAACAAGTGGGAGCTGAGGGGCTCAGCATCTTGCAGACATGGTAAGGAAATGTGGGCACTCTAGTCCATCAGAATAGCTGAGGCCAGGGTGTTTTCGCTGTCCAGGCTCCCTTTACTGTATGCGAGGGAGTGAGGAACATCCAAATAGCAATTCTTGCAGTCAGTAAACAAGGCAAGGAGTTGCAAAAGGTAACAAATAGGATAATAGGGAAAAGTCTTTAATTCTTCCTTTTTTCAGGGTTCAGAAAATTTATTCAAGCCTGCAATGGGAAAGTAAATTCAACCTATCCCATGTTAGCTGCTCAAGTCTGTTTGTGGCTCTAACTCTTAGTAATGAGAACCTCAAGAATCAGATCCTAAAAAAAAGCAAAAGGGAATAAAACATCAAAACCTGACCTTTTAAGTGAGGCTTATTCCATTTTAGGTATACTTCCCTGATGTTTATTTTCCTGAATATTTCACACATACACATACAGAATGAAGAGCAAAAATAGGCACACAAGAGAAGAGATGTCTATTTTGACAATGTCGACTCTGTAACAGTTACATAGACTGACTTGGGGATATTGATTTCAGTCTATTTATACATCTGCCTCAAGTGTTTTCAACAAGGTAATTTGCCACGAGACATAAACTGAAGCAAATTAGGTTTCATTTTGAAAGTCCCCTTGCTGTCTACAGATTTAACAAGAAAACCCATGTCATAAAAAGAGCCAAAATGATGGATTTGAGTAAATATACCTATATTTTTTAAACTTCAGTGTGTTATTATACATACATCTGGGCATCATATGATAGTTCTTATACCTAAAAGACTGCAGTTACAGGATAAGGCCATATGTCAGATTGTTTCAGATTTTAGAGAAACTAGTTAAGTAGTTAACAGATACTTGCTTAGTAGCTGGCTGGACTGAGGCTTATGGTTCCAAACCTGAGGTCATTTAAATCAAAGGTTGCAATCCAGAGGAACTGTCTGTGTTCTTAATTAGAACTACAGAGAAAAAGGTAGTAGGTGTAGTTAATTGAATTTTTTCCCAATGCTTTTATTTGACCAGTCCCCGCACTAGTATATAATACGATGTACATACCTGAGAGTGTTGGTAATATTGCAAGGACACCTCTTGTTGCATTTGAGGCCATAAAACCCTTCTGGACACATTCTTTCTTGGCAATAAATCCCTTTAAATCCAGGGTCACACATACACGCTCCATTTACATGATAACACTTTGCACCATTTTGGCAGTCACATCTTTGTGTGCATTGAAAGCCATATGTCCCAATAGGACACTCTTCCTGACACCTGTAATGAAATATGTGAGACAGGATTCAATCAAATACTATAGTCTAGTCTGCTTATGACTTTTACATGGGAATGTTTTTGTTAATGAAATAAGTTTAAAATTATTGCTCATTTATTTATGTAATATACAGTGAACTGATGATATCACTGAGTGATGTGGTATCTTGGGCATGTAAATTGCTGTTGACTGAAAGTGCATTAATCTCTGTCCAATTATATCCTGTAAAATTTGCATTAGTTAGTATTACCTTAGTTAACAAAGTGCATTCTTGTTTCCTGGACCTTGACAATTCCATTCATCAACCATAAGAAATTGATATAGAGTAAGATACTTTAAAGAAAAACCCTCATCTGTTTGCTTTCTCTTTATTACAGAAGGATTGTGCACCTTCTTTAAAAGCTTATGGTCCTCTTAGTGATAATGAGGATTGAAAGGTCTATTAAACAGTATTGAGTAAAGTGTTCTCTAGCAACGTATAGTTTTACTTTGCCTCTATGCTGTCATTGCACCAGTTTTATACCAACTAGGAGAAAATATACTCCTTTGTCTTTTGTGTGTGTGTTCACAGTAACTAAAGCTCAAATTTGCTTTTCATCTCTTACTCCAGGGATGCTCAGTAGTATAAAATCTCAAGACAAATCACTTTCACGCTCCTTAGTGTAGTATCTTCTCCAAAATTGCCAACATTTTTAATATTTGCTACACATAAAAAGGGAACCGGCAAACACTATACACAGATTGTTTTAAATTGCACCTTCCATGCACTGTTTAAAATATTTCCCTGCTGGATACATTATGAAATCTGCCAAAAAGTCTGTTTCATTGTCCTACACAACCAGTTTAAGTATTCATAATATTTCCTACTTTGAAAAGCTCAACTAAGGTCCTAAAGAAAGCAACTGATTCTGTGCTTGACATAACTTAGTGGTTTCAAAATTCTGCAGTGAGTCAGTACTACAGTTTACATGATCCACCGTGAAATATAGATATGCCTTTTCAGTTAATAAAAAAAAGAAAAAGAAGTCCAGAAAAGCCCAATTCCCTTATCGCATGGATGCCAGATATTGGAAATTGCCTATCAGCATTAATTTAATCCTGAGCATTGATTAAAGTGTATACTGTAAACTCAGTGGATAGAGGCAATTGTTAAATGTCTTTCTGCAGGTCATTTCACAGCTGGCAGGTGAGAGTTAATATAATGATCAGTAATAAAAGATTAATGTGTGATGCAAGCCAGGCAAAACTGCAATGAACACAGCCAGTATATAAGAGCATTACTTTTGCAGCTTCAGATTATCATGTTTTACTAAAAATAAATGAACAAAGCAAAATGCCTAGCTAGTGATTTAACTGGAGCAAGCATCAACACAGTTGCTAGTTACACAATCCAAGTTCAGGAGTTCATACGAGACCCAAAGAGAGAGGAGCCTGTGACAAACAGGAAGGGAAAAAGCCCAGAGAATCACCAGCGGTACTGGCTGCTAGCCCTGCTGCTCTCGGAGTAGTTCAGCTGCAAAGGAAATAACCAGCAAAGAATGGGTAACATTAGGACAGAAACACTTAAAGCAAATGAAATGCAATGAAGAACATATTAAGATGCCTTATGTCTCCATTGCTGTATACAGCCCTACTAGTTAGCAGGAGAGCACTGTACTCAACGAGATGAATACTTAGTCAATAGTGCACTATATCATTTTATATTTATAGAAGATGAAGCATTACCTAGCAGGGAGAAAAGCATCTGGAAATGAAATATTGACGACCTAATCCATTTACATAATTAGCCTTTTTCTACTAACAATTTAATCAACTTATTTATTTGGAGATCAAGCAGCTACCGCTAATGAATTTTATACAAAGAATACTAATAATGACTCCTCTGGAACATAAGAATAATCACAGCAGGAATTAGCTTTCTACTTAAACATCTTTCCTTTGCAACATATCAATCTAATGTGTCCATAGCACCATTAACAACCAGATACATTGTTCAATTAAATTACAAAATGAGCTGCTAAGCCCTAGTTATGTTTCTTGTTTAATTTACATTGCTTTCTGCCTATCTGGGGAGATTCGTATTATAATATCCACTGAACTTTAATATGTACTATAATTATTTGGGTTGGGATAGGATAATATGGCTGTCACCTGTAGAATTAATGGAAGCAATTTCACAAAATATTAAACATAAGACAGCCTGCTTAACAGATGAACTTAGTACATACACCTACATCTTTTCCAGATAATTTTTTTTTCATGGAACAATGCTGTAAAGTTTTTTAGGCTTTTCTGTTTGTTGTTTTGCAACAGTGATCACATTTATGTAGCACAGACAAATATTAAAAGCCATCCAAAATACGTAAACCTGGAGATTGCCATTCAGTCGATAAAAGATACAGGTATAAACACAAAAACAAGAGAATAAGCCTGCTCATATGGTTATAACCAATGTGGTATTTATTTTGTTAAGATTCTATCTTTAGGTTTAATGGCAATATGGAAAACAAAGCTAAAACAGTATGTTCACTTTCCCTGTCAGCCACTGAATTCTTAGACAGCCCCATCCTCAGCTTCTAACTGTGCTTCTGCTATTATTCCTTTCCAGTTTGCAAAACATACATTTACATGACATATCCAGTCATTTTAGCAGAGCACAAAGCTTCCTGGAGTTGTTAATATTGCTTGCCAATTTCCTAGATATTTAGTGCAGTGCCACTTCCTGGAAAACAGGTAGGGAACAAAGTGTGGCAATTACACTTACATAGACCTTTATGACCATTTCATCTCCACAGGTATTTATCTAACTCTATGTTATTATCTTCTACACAAGATGATGAACTGTGGTATTATATAGTAGTTACTGACAATTAAAAAATATTATAGTAGATAAAGTGTGTTTATGTTTTTATTCTTGTTATTCACAATATCTGTTATTATTAAGAATATTTTTTTTGGTGCCTTGTAAAATTTTAAGAAAACATTATTTTGTGCAGCAGCATTCTCCTGCTGTATTTGCAATTATACTGTAATGCTGCAGCAGTTGCATGAATCCAGAAAGTAAAATAGAGTTTAAGCTAAAATGGTGCTGACTAATCTGTCCCATTGTCCATGCTGTATGAACACATAACTAAGGAAAGCAATTTAGACTTTTTAAAGACCTTGTGCCTGCTCCTGCCATCACTGAAATCAATGGGCAATCTACGATTAGCTAACTGTAGTTAACAGCAAGGTAAGGGTATGCATGCCTGTTCAGAGCAAACCATTACAGACAACGTGCTGTCCTACCCCAAGTGAGAGGCAGAACTCCAACTGAATATAATGGGCCTAAGGCTTCGCTTCCTTTATTGAAGGCTGATTAAAGGCTGATAGATAAACATGTTTTAACCTTCTGAGAATCTGTTTGAAAGGTGGGACTTTCTAGGCTAATACAGTTTTTCTCTGCTGCTAGAAAAGCTTTCCGAACTGCACATTTACCTAACTTTCTCCTGTTCTCATCCATCCTTCCACATGCCTGCATTTCTGCTCTTCTGCCTCTCCCTTCAGTGTCTATCTGTTTCTTCCCTGCTCCAGGAGGGGGCAAGTGAGCCATTCCTAAGGGTTTTGCTTGGGTGCAGGTCCACAATGTGACCTTCCCTCAGCTTCTTTTCATAGAATCATAGAACGGTTTGGGTTGGAAGGGACCTTTAATGGTCATCTAGTTCCAACCCCCCTGCCATGGGCAGGGACACCTTCCACTAGACCAGGTTGCTCAAAGTCCCCTCCAACCTGGCCTTCAATGCTTCCAGGGATGGGGCATCCACAACCTTTCTGGGCAACCTGTTCCAGCGCCTTACCACCCTCACAGTGAAGAATTCTTTCCTAAATATCTGATCTAAATCTACCCTCTTTCCATTTAAAAATGTTACCCCTCATCCTATCACTATACTCCCTGTTAAAGAGTCCCTCCCCATCTTTCCAGTAGGGCCCCTTTAAGTACTGGCAGGCTGCTATAAGATCTCCCAAGAGCCTTCTCTTCTCCAGGCTAAACAGCCCCAATTCTCTCAGCTTGTCCTCACAGGGGAGGTGCTCCAGCCCATTGACCATCTTCGTGGCCCTCCCATGGACCTGCTTGAGCAGGTCCATGTCTTTCTCATGTTGGGGTCCCCAGAGCTGAATGCAGTACTGCAGGTGGGGTCTCACCAGAGTGGAGTAGAGGGGCAGAATCACCTCCTCTGACCTGCTGGTTATGCTTCTTTTGATGCAGCCCAGAATGCGATTGGCTTTCTGGGCTGCAAGCGCACATTGCTGGCTCATATTCAGTTTTTCATTCACTAATACCTCCAAGTCCTTCTCCACAGGGCTGCTCTCAATAATTTTACACCTCTTCCAACTGATCATGCCTTATTTTCTCCCTCCCTGCTTCTGTCTTCTCAAGAAACATCTCTCTTTGGAGTCAAAATCTCTCTCACTTTTCTCCAAGCACAGATCTGAAAAGCCCACGCTCCCTTTGCTCAAGGACAAATTCTTGTGAACTCCTGTCAGGTCTGCCCTGTAGTGCCTCCTCTGCCCAGTTTCTCCCCGAGCTGCCTTCTCCAGCCTCTCTCTAAGGGCCATCAGCAGCAAAACTCTCCGCTTTTGACAGCAGGCAGAACTAGGTCTTCTGCTTTGTACTTGCCATCTCCTTTTCTCATCCCCAACAGTCCTTTCTCTACTCTTATTGCTGGAGTGTGTAAGTGTTGCCATTCAGCAGCTCCATTACCGCTCTTTCCCTGTGCCACATGCCTGTATCAGAGCCAGCTCTTCTGCTGCATGTCCTCCCTTGCGGCTGGGGCCTATATTGGAAGTTGAGCAAAGAAGCTGGCTCAGCTACAGTCTGCTGGCTGTGAGCTCCCAACAGCTCTGAGACTGTTGATTCACCTACAGTCAGAAATCAATGTAAGTCTGCAACAACCAAATGAAGAGATCTAGAGACAGAGGGCCTCTGTCAGCCTTCCTCAGCATGGCCAGCACTGGGGACAGCTTGGGATTGAAGTGTGGTCACCAGTGTAAGTGTCCAGGCTGCACAGTTGCTTCCTTCAGTGAAATTGTCTCCAAAAGGAGAGAAAGAGAAAGCTTTGGTTAGCAACAGTAATTATATGGTACCCTATGATTGAAATCACTGTCTCCAGATGGAGGATGGGGGAAGAGAGACACACTGATGCCTTCTCCACTAAATTAATTTGAAATAATTAGTATTTCCACCATATTCAACCACATGCAAATCCTGACATAATCTCCAGAGCCCCCTCAATTACCACTGTTGATAAAATGGAAACAAGGAACTTCCACATTTAATGGGAAAGAGCATAGCCTTCTGAACCCCAGTACAGTGTTGACAGTTGGCCTGTTTGCATGCTATAAAGACCTGCTGATTATACAATGAAGCAAGAAATGAGAAATTCCAGTGAGCTTTCATGCCTAAAAGTATAATTGTAGCATATGTCTGTATACTGATACTAGCTTGTTCTAGCTAATAAAAAAAGGGAAGATATAGGAGAAAGGGCTTTAGCATAGCATACACTAGTGAGCTGTGCCCACGGTCTCTGGACACCCTGGTGACACAGTCCAACCCCTAGTGAAAACTGTATATGAAAGCTTGTTTAACTGCAGCTTCCCCACCATGTTGGCCATGCTGGCAGGATTAACTGGAGGGCTAAGCCAACATGTGTTACAATCCCACCTTGACTTTGCTGTGTAGTCATTTTGTTGAAGCCATGACACCTTTGTAAAACAATATTGTCATCTTCTCTGATCGATTTATGGGTGAAGGCCCTCGTTTATAAATTTTGAGGATTTATCACCCCTTGTTGGTGTCCGAGATGGATCAGTGCTGCAGCAGCACAGAGGGGCTGAAGGAAACATTAAACTGCTGCATTGCTTACTCTTGAGGATATTAATTTGTGTAACTATAGTTCATTTACATAACTTGTAAACATGTAATGCTCTCTATTAAATTTATCACTGTAAATATCTAAATTAAATTTAATCCATTACATTTTAAAAGTTATATTAAAAAACCTCTGTAAATGGAGAGCATTGCCAATAAAAAGTAATAACATTGCCACATTTATAATGCTTGAACTGCTTCAGAAGGATGAACCTAATTGGAGCAACAGAAACATAACACCATTTTTCAGAGAGTAAGATTGTCCTAGAAGGGATATAAATATTGCCAATCCATGACGAAAACTAAAGGCTTTGGGGTTTTGATTTTTACCTGTCTCCTATATAGCCAGCTGTACAGATGCATTTTCCTGTCACAGGATCACAGTGTCCTCCATTGTGGCATGGACAGTCCTGGCTGCAGTTAATTCCAAATGTTCCAGGAGGACATGGCTGTGCACACACCAGCCCCTAGTAAGGTTGCAGAAAGAGCAATATTTCAGTCAACATTCATAATGCAATAAATTTCTATATGCAGCTCGGATTTTTATTGTCCTTCTTGCTAAAACTAGATCTAAGTGTAGTGGCAATATTTTTTCTGTTTAAGATGGGCTAAAGATAGTCTTAAAATTCTGCTACCAGAAAAAATGCCTGTCTACCCTATCTCCAGAAGGGATTTTTCTCACCACTGTACAGTCACTGATAATTCTCTTTGTATCTCCCCTGTAAACTGCAGCTGGGGTGGCAGGATATTCACTGCCCCTTGAATAGATGCAGGAAGGCTTGGGAGATGTTGAAGGCAACCAGAGAAGACTACAAAGCTGCATATGTGCTGGTGGGTTTTTTTGTGAAATAGAGTCTGAAAAGTTGTTAGACCTACGCTGGGCAAGTGTCACAAAGTGAACATTTGGGAAAAGAGGGATTGTTGGAAAGGCTGCACTGGGAGGATGAAGTTCTGCTAGTTGTGATAGTCTATGATGTTCTCCCCTGTTCAGACAGCCCCACTTCATCCAATCACAAAGACGACCATATACAACTGCTGGAGAAGTCCTCTACTACTCTTCAGAACCCACCTACCTTCATTCCCTCTACTCTCATCCAGCCTCCACACTCATCTCTTCAAGCAGCACAGAATGGCATCTGCCAGTGCTTTGTCTAAGCCACGGAGGAGGCAGGATGGGAACAACAGACTGGGATGGTTGCAGAAAGCCACCAGTGATGACATAGAAGCAATTTGACTCTCCAGATCAGCAGTGCAGCAGCCTTTTGGCCAGAAGAAGTATTTTGCAGTGGAATATCTGCCTAATCCCTGAACACTGGCTGGATGCATCATCCAACATCCTCCCAGCTCCCTATCCCCAACCTCAGAGCCATATCTCAGGCCCTGACTTGCCTCAACAACACATCTTGGTGGCTACCTCCCTCCTCCGTTTTATGCTGCCAGCCCTCTGCTCTCCTGCCTCTTTATTCCAGTCTACCCCAAATCCTTGTTGCAGACTCCTTTTTAGTCCTTTTCCTCATCTGGACCCAAATCCCCATCTTTGAGTTGTTTCCTCCTTCCCGTCCCTGCTTAACCATCCCTGAAAGTGAAGAAAAGACAGACTGTCATTCTTGGTTGTGCACTCTCACACTGCTCATAAGGAAAAGCAATTGCTGGGCAAACCTTGTTCCAGCTTTTCAGCCCCAAGGCAGAGAATGCTTACCATGGGTTGTGTCTTTGGAGAATTTATCTGCCAAACTCAGGTGGGTTTCCCCCAAGTATCACATCATGTCCCCTGCTAAGTATCAAGGCCTTACAAGGATTTCCCTAGACTTTCTTAGAAGTTGTATCCATGTTTTTTAACGTGAGCAAACATAAATTCTGAGGCTGGCATCCGGCTGAGTAACTTCAGCCAAAACAAGTCTGGCAGTGCTGTGATCTGAAGATGGGGTCCTATAATGGAAAATGTTTGGCAACTGTAGCAAGTGGTGCTGCTGCCAGTGCCATGCACAGTGCACAGTGTTTGATAGAAACAGTGTTTTTCTGTCCCTATTATTATTTTCTTTTAATCTCTCAGAAGTCTTATTTCCCCAGCCAAGCCCCAGGGGCTCTGAGTTTTGAACAAGGCACATATTAGACACAACTTATACAAAACATAAACCAGGAACATAACGGCTGCTTTCACTCCTTGGGGTCCTCGCTCAACAGTTTGGGAAGTTTAGCAATATCAACAACCCCAAAGTGGAGAGGCTGCTCTTCAATGTAATTATAAAACAGACACTTCAAGCCTTTCCCAAACAGTGATAGGTGGTTCCTGGCCTGTAAAATAGACAGGTTGGCCTCAGTTCAAGAACTTTCAGATTAAAGTGTTTAAAAAATGGTGTCTCTGGACTTGAGTAATACACAACACTACATATCTGAAAACGTAAGTATCCATTTATCTTTATAATAAATACTTTCTCTCTTCACATCTCAAAAGGAACAGGATTTCTATCAACAAATGATGAGAAAGCAATACTCTGTGATGCATCCCCCCGGAGCCAAGAGAATCTTTAGGCATACTTTTTGCATTAATACGTACTAAGGGAATCCAAAACATCCTTCTCTGGAGGATCAAATGTCAGACCAACGTTTCCTGCTGCTTATACATCTGATCAGTAAAGTTCACCCCATCAGCACGTTTTTTAAGGCCCTGATCTCATCAGCTTCTGCTTTGGACATTGTGTGATATATTATTACCATTTTTTAGTATAGAAAAGATTTTTTTCTGCTCCATTTTCTCTCACACCCCATGTTTAAAATCCACAACATACAGAAAAATAGACAAAAATACAAATTATAGTTGCTTCATAAATCCCAGAGGCAATGAGAAAAAAGTGATTAGCAGAACGTGTTGTATTAACATGGCACCATGATGCAGAGCCTTGAGAATGGGATCTGGGACCAAAAAGGGTGTGCTGCCAGGGACAAATGTTCTGTCATGTGAGGAAAGATTGCTGCTTCCCTGAGCATGGAGATCTAGTCCTTCAAAAGTGTTTCTGAGAAGCTTTGTAAATGCTAAATTTAACTTCTCTCCCTACTTCCTGAGAGTGCTTGGAGAATTTAATACTGCAAATGAGAAAGATTTATAGAATTAAACCTGTAAATTGTTAATCAGGTCCTAAAGCAGCCACCCACTAACTCCCACAGCTACAAAGACACAGAAGTGGAAAAAGCCCAACATCGTAGTATGCTGGAAGCCACATTTTGTTGACTAGTTCAACAGTATATGCTGTTAGCCATAATCCTCTTGGTGAAAAACCCATGGGACAGTAAAATCTCACAGGACACAGTTTGTATAACTTGTTGTGCTTCTGGGAGAGTCTGCACTGGGTGGGAGGAAGCAGGAGGAAAGAAATATTACAAGTAATAAGAGAACCAGGCTTTGAAGATGGCAGATCCAAGGAAGAAACTAAGAACCCAAGAACCCTAGAATTTCCTCCTATTCAGCTTATTGCCTCCCCTTGCATATCCCACAGGCAACCAAGCCCCTAAGGGAGCTGAGCTGCTGTTAATAAGCCTACCTTAGAAAAGGATGAAAGTCTCAGCTCATCCAGCAGCAATAAAATCCAAGTGGATTTGCACTTGTATAAATCCGGGGAGAATTCTCTCCTTCCAACATGATGGTATATTCAATACATACGTGCAGTCTCAAGCCTCAAAATCAGCAAGTAAAATTCCTGATGTCAAAGAAAGACTATCCATGGTGTGAAATAAAATGAATGCTGTCTAGCAATCCCATCTTGCTTGCTCGTTTACAACCCACTCATGTCTCACTTCCCAAACCATTCCAAACACCAAGAGTTAAAAATATAGCATGAAAAAATACTTTTTCTCTGTGTACTGAATTACCAGCTTTTCATTAAAACCCTGGAGAGACCCTTTATACTTAAAATCTCAACATTTACAAGCTGAGTGCTTTTACTTATAATTTCAGTTTCTTTCCCTGGAATACTTGATCTCTCTCTTCAATTTTCAGTTATGCTTGTTTCAAACATCAGTTTTTAACTCTAGGGTTTCTCTGGGGACAGAGCAGCCAACAACACAGTTTTCAGGAAAGTCTCTCTGGGCCACTAAAAATGCAGAGAAGAAACTCCAAGCTGTAAGGAACAGGGCAGAAGTGGGCCAGAATACACAACCACAGATGCTGTGCAGACCCAGCACTGTGGTTCTTCTTTAGGGTCTATGCTGCATGCTAAAAGACCTCTAAAAACTTCCTGCTCTATTCTGATATTCTTATATCTCTTTAGTGATTTTTTAACTTTGCAAAAAAAGAGAAAAATCCTGATAAAATAAGGTAAGGAAGGTACAGCAAAACAGCTCAGATCCTTAGAAATATTGGCATGCAGAAGATAAAGGGACATGAAAAAAATACCCTAAAAGTACTATTTTTATATTAATCATTTTGTCGATCACTTCTTAAGGATGGTGCCAGAATGGACTGATAGGCCCTCAAAAATATTTAAATTGCTTCCTTTATCCTTTAGCTCCAGTACTCTTTAAGAAAGAACCTTTTCTTTGCCTCCACTGAATGCCAGTCGAGGGTAAGGTGCCACATTCTTACCAAGTTTCTGAAAAGTTTTGCTTGCTTTGTCATTTGAAATGGAATAACATCATCACCACCTTTACCATGACTGGCCAAGTTAGAGAGACTCTAACTCTCCAGTGAGAGAGAGATTTTTCCATACACAGCTTCCACCAAAAATTACAGGCAGCAATGTTCTTCTCCCATGTTGCTGCCTGACAGCCACCAGAATCTCATGGTTGGTACTTTTTAACTAAAAGCAGCTATGAGATCAAATGGAGGCAGCATTTGCTGCACTAATCTAAAGGAACATAAACATCTCTCTCAGCGTGTAAAGGTTTCAACAGGTATAACGTCCACATCAGAAGCCATAGTTGTATGACGATCTTCAGGGTCTTCCACGTATTAAAATAAAAAGTCACAGTACTTGTATGCATTAAAATCCAGCAAGATTGCCAAGACACTAATTGTCAGATACAGGAAAAATGCCAGGAAATTTAGTACAGCTAAATGATATGTAGGCCTGTGAGACTTGGCAAACCCCAAAGGAGTTAATTATTACATTATTGATAAAGTCGAGGACTTTTAAAATGTTTGGCCTTGCTTTCTTGACACAAAGGATTAAGGGTTAGGGCAACTTGTTCTCTCCGTGCAACCCCCAGTGCAAGCAAATCTATTACAAGCAATGGGAATTATGCCTGAGTAAGGACAGGACACTGAACTGGTCTCTGTGTCCTACGTATAGTCCTGCTTTAACGACTGCCTGAGCCACTGAATTCCCCCTGGCTTCTCCTTTTCCCTCTCTCCTGAAGGGGAAACAGAACAGTGCTTTGACTAATGTTGAGCTGAGCTTTGAGCCTTCTGTCCCGTGTGAGGGCAGTACCTAAGGGTGCAGGGAATATTCCAAGGAACTGTAATTCAGAGACAATTTTTTTGTCTCTTCTCCCACACAGAAGTGTAAAGAGTAGTCACTGCTTGGTTTACTGTTGTTTGTTTAACTCTATGATGGTAGCTACTAGTTATAGACTGATGGTCTGTCTGTGTAAGTGCTGTGCACACATAACAAAGGTGGTCCCAGTTTCAGAATTGTTAGAGCCTTGTGACAAGAAATAGCAGATATGCATCACAAGCACACAGGGAAGGGGTGTGCTGAGACAGTGAACAATTAACTTCCCATTCCAACCTCTAAATGAGGGATGAGTATGAACAAACTACACACCATCCATCCAGGTGGACAGGAGCACTCTCCAGTGATGTGGTGGCAGACTCCCCCATTCTGGCAAGGGCAGCGCAATTCACACTGAGCTCCGTGACTGCCTGGGGGACAGCGCTCTTCACAACTTTGTGGAGAGAGAAGAAAAAAAAACCAAAGAGATCATTTAAAAGAACTTACAGGAAACAATAAATAAGGAAAATCCACAACACAGGCCATCATGGGAGTCCATATGCAAATGATGAAATCTCCGTAAGCCTCAACTGGCATTACCAATTAGCCAAGATTTCTTTTATTTCTGCTGGGGTTATTTATGTGCCATGGATCCAGTCCTGCAAGGCTGATGCATGTGTGTAATCTTTATGCATGTACCAATTTCCACCCATCTCAACAGGACAACTCATATCCATTAAAATAGCCCAGGAAAGTAAGAGTTGCAGGATGAAGCCCTCAATGTGGATTATGTCACATGGCAATAAAAGCAGCTGCAAATAGAATAAAAGGATGGGATTAAAATGCTTGAAATTTCTCCAGTCACTACTTAATGTTAACATTTGCAGTGTATAATGGACGGGCAAGAAGTCAGCATCATTTAAAGGCTATTTAAGCTCATTTGGTCTCTCTGAGTATTCAGGGGGGGCCAAAGTAAGGTTAGTCCCTGCAAGAACCAGTGTCTCCTACATTTGCACATTGGTGCTTTTCAGCATTGCTTCTTTCTCTAATCCCAGATTCTGAAACCAGAGTAGGTTCTTCCCCTAACTGACTATCCTTTGATGAGGATGTTTACACAACATATCGGGGGTTGGCCCTGCAAGTACTTACTGCTGAGAACTGACATACTAATGTTAATGGGACCACTCCTAATAGTAAGCAGTCTTTAGCAGTGAGTGCTTCCAGGACTGACGTCACAAGTCTATGAGGAAATCAGGTACTAAATAAAATATTCAAATGGCATATCACTTATTTCTGAGGGTTAAGATTGTCTTTATTTTTTACCTTCCCCTTCATGCAGGTCAACAAATAATATTAGACTGCAAAAGTATTAAGTCATCTGTAATAGATCTCCAACCAAATTCAGTGACTAAATTCTCTTTTCCCCTTAAATAATTTTGAAAAACATAATTACTTCTGAAACTACTGAAAGATCTCTAATGAGAACTGATGTTACACTGTGGGCAATTTAAACAAGGAACTATTGCTTGCTGTCCTAAAATTAATATGCAGATTTTGTGAATCCTACTGGTAAACTTTCAGTGTGGTGGATGGGGATTTAGCTACATGATTCTCGTTAAAGTTAATAGGAGTCACACTGCTAAATCCCTGCTCACTATGCTTAAAATTTACCCCCTAGATAGTAAGCTGATATAGTTAACAGTAATGCTTCCTCAGTTAGATTGAAAGTCAAATAAATTGGGGATGGTAAGTCCCATTTGATACTGCACTGGACTGCTAATGAGTAGAATGTCCAATTGCTTATAAAAACTCAACTGTAATTTGGATTGTATTCACATACTGAAGTTAGGAACAGGTACAGTTGTTGTACAAGCTGGAAAATATAATGGATTTTTAAGTTCACTTTAGCACTAAATTTCATTTTATTATGCAGACAGGTATAATTAGCGGCAAAAAAAGAGATTTCCTTTATTTAGTCTGTCTGAAATTCTGTTACCGCATTTCTACAAAGGAAAGTGTATAATACATAGATGGTGTAAATTTTGCCAATTACTCATTGCATTAAAAGCGGTCAAAGCAAGGCTGTTAAATGATGCAGAGTAAAATACACCTATCATTGAACTTACAATACCCCCGTGTATCCGGGAGCACAGTGACATTCTCCCGTTTTATGGTCGCAGGTAGCTCCGTTGTGACATTGGCATTTAAACTGGCAGCCCTTGCCGTAGCTCCCAGGGTCACAGAGCTCTTCACAGCGCCATCCTCGGTACCCATCTGCGCAGACGCAGGCACCCGTGATGGGGTTGCAGAGAGCCTCATTCTGACACTGGCAGCGGTTGCTGCAGTGGGGTCCCCAGTGATCGCTATCGCAACCTGGAAAACATACAGTCATTTACCAAGATGATTAGGAAAGTGCATCGTAAGCATCTCATCCCAGCCTCTTATGCTTAGGTTGGCAAGCAGGCAGAGGCCTTGTTAATACCAGGAACTTTCTAAAGGGCCCTCAGACTTTCTAAAACTACTCCCCTGATCCAGCAACGTATTTCAGCATGCAAAGAGATGACAGCACTGGTATTATACCTAAATCTGAGGACTTGTTTAACACCCTTATTGGATCAGGACCTAAATCTTTTAATATCCTGTTTCTTAGTGCTCTTAGATAGCTGGAAGGAATGAATTTATAGTGGAATTAGATGCCGAGGATCACATCCTGACTGCAGTGTAGTTAATGGCAGGTAGTATTGCCAAGCAAATCCTGTAGATTTAATAATGTCATCAAATATTGTTTCTTTGCACTGTTCCCATAAGATAATAAATACGATAATCTAAAGAAGGTTTTCTCCTTTGGTGTTGCTTTTTTTTCTTAGTTTTTTTTTTTTGCTGGAGTAAAGAGATGGTAGGAAAGAAAATAACACAGGAGGTGGGATTTCATGAGGTTGCTTAAACCAGGCTTAGGGATGAAGGTATGGAGTGTGTATGTCAGGTAATTTCTGTGCTAGTAACAGTATGTACTACCATTACAGAAGGGCCCCAAACCCTATGGCCATTGACGCAGATGGGAGGTTCCCTACAGAATGCGTGAAAGCACAGTGAGAACCCTTCACGTGACAATCCTGCCTGATCCCTTCTCCTTGTTTGTGGACCATATGCAGGATGAGAGAGGGAAGTCAGCATTACAGAAACAGCTTGATCGTGATTTGCTATAGAGACAGTAATCAGAACCTGCAAAACACCCATTTAAGGTGTATGTATATTAAACAGACAGCTCAAAGCAAACACCCAGAGGTTAAGGTTTCCTCAGTAACTGGTTAGCAGAAAACCAAGGATTTCTTCAGTAGTCCTACCCTCCGCTTAGCGGCCTTTCAATATAGCTATGTCAAGATGAAGAAAATCACTGTTCTATTCAGGATAGAGTTGCTGGAAAAATCCCTGGTAAAGATGTAGTTACAGATCATTTTCCAGGTACAGCTGGTTGTGCTCAGACAGCTGGTTTCAATTATTCCAGCAACTCTTCTGCTAGTGTAAAAATCCACTGCCATGCAAGAAACAAGTGTGTAATCCCAGCAACATAGCTGTCTTCACAAACTCTTCTATTTGCAAACATGTAAACTAACCCCCAGACGGCACTCACTGCTTCTCAGGCCTGGATCTCTGTTTCCAGACTTAGCAAGGTAAATGTAAAGCCTACTTAAGCCTGAATCTCTTGTCCTAGAAATTTCATAGCCCTCTCCTTCTATGGTACATGGCTATAAACCCACACTAGATGACTAGATATCTCAGTTAATTTTGGCAGTCTTTTTGTCCTTTTCATGGGTCAGTCTGAGGATACTTAGCAGAAAAAGAAGAGAAAGAGACTTTACTCAACTAGCATTGCTGATTACCAATTTACAAACTTGTGTTTCTTGAGCAGCAGTGTTAAAGGCCAAAATAAACCCATGAGAAGACAATTCCAGCGTCTCCAGAAGGATCTTCAGGGTCTTACAGGATGCACGTGCAGACACATGGTTTCATGTTCTGCAGAAAGCAGAGTATGCAATGTACCCCTGTGCATAATCCTGCTCATGCCTCACACGAGATACTTTATTGCTCTGCCTCATTTTTCCCACAGCTGTAAACAGGGATGATAGTTCCTCACTAACACCGCCGGGAGCCAAGCAAACAAAATCTTACTCTTTATAAGTCTTAAATTATTACTGAGAATCTGTGGAAAGAGATGATCTATCTTTATTTCACATAGACACTCACTAAGACTGTAAGCCTTCTGGGGCAGGGAGCAAATCTGCTGGAGCTGATGGAGTTTCCCAGCAATTTCTGTTCCAGAAACACTGATTTGTTTTCCACAGAACTTGAACATCAGGGGATGCAGTTCTGCACCTCCACAAAGGGTACAAATCTGAACCATGCAAGCATAGCCAATAGCCCTTTGCATGGGGAATTGGAATGTGGGAATCCAACTTAACCCTGCCTGCTTCAGGGACCTAATTCCTACCTTACCACACCTCACATTAAAGCCCTCACTTCCAGACTGTGGGTTGCTCTGGGCTGATATAATTCCAGCTGCAATTAATTTGCTTAACATGAATAAATAACACTCATTAGAAGACGTGTCTTATATCCTTGGTCTTCCATGTCTCAGGTGAGTGCTCCAATCATCAGATTTGTCTGCTCAGTTTGTGTTTTTCACTTTGAAAGAAAGTGAAGGAGAAAGCAAACCTTTTATAGGAAGGAAAAACCAATTTCCCATGGTCAGCTCAAACATCTTGTTTCACATTTATAGTGTCTGCCCCAAACACAACTCCTTTTATGTAAATCAATCTTATTTGAACACTTATATACTATTTATATTTGCTCATATGCTTGCTTTCTCCCTGTACCAAATTTCACTCCACAATCTAGCCAAAGGCAAGAGCAAAATGCTGAAGTAAAGAGCAGAAATTCCTCTAATTGGTTGTAAAATCATAAAAACCCAAAGCTGGATAATAAAAGAAGCCTGCAGTGACCAGAAAACCAGCTGGCAGTTAGACAGATTTTTCCAAAGACTTCTAAGTACAAGGCATCAGTGAGCACACATTTCAACATTCAGTATGTTTAGGCCAAAGTAGCTAGCCAAAATGTTTTAATTATCTATGAAATAAAACAGCTTGGCATACCAGATAGCTACTAAGAATGTGAATTTCATGGGGATTTATTAGGGAGAGGACATAAAAATGAGGATTAAAGTACATCTGAATGCTCATGGAAGACACAGAAAAAAACTGAATTACAAAAAGATGGGGCTTCTACCATGTCTCATTTACAATGCCTGATACAGCCTTTGCACTTGTTAGGCTTCTTTTTATCTTCCTAAAACTACCAGCAGGTTTTGACTACATTTCTCTAAATGGTTTGAAACCGGAGTCATAGTACGTGTCTATACCCAAGGTGAACACGGTATGTATGTACGACCAAGGTGAACATCCTGTTGTCTTTCTAGTGATGGGATCATATATACACAATGACAAGTTGGCCTCTTCTCGATTTAAGTCTTTACCTTGGATGGTAAAGATTTTCTGCTTTTAGCTATCGGTTCAAGCCCTATATATGTCACAATGAGCAGAGCCATTTCATGCACTATCAATTCATCCACTGCTGATTAATTGCAAAGGGAATTGAGTGAAATTCATTGGCAATGTGCTAGTGTAAAATTTGTGATAATGAAATATCTTCCTCAACTGATTTTACACTGCAGTAATCTCACATGAAAATAAGATCTTTGTTGCTCAAAGTTTATCAATTCCTGTTGGTTTTCTTTACCCCTTTCCTTTAAGTCCCATATTGCAGTGACAGACTGTGGATTTGCAAGTAAATTCTTTACCAATGTGATTTCACTGGGACATTATGTGATATTTATATTGTGACTACTCATAGATCTGCACTGTGGCAACTTCTATACCTTTACAAAGGTAGGCAGATACAGAGCTGATAAGCTAAGTCCAAGTACTTATTCATGCAAGTAATTTCACTGAGCTCAGTAGGACCACTCGTGTGTGAGACTACTCAAGTGCATAACTAGCAATGGGATTGGGGTCTAGTAGTACCTGCTAGAAAATTAAAAAACAGAAGAAACCATAGACTCCAGCAACCAAGACATATATTTTCTATATACATCAGTGTGGCAAATCCTAGCTGGTATGTGATAGCGATTCCAGTTTCTGAGATACAGGGCAAAGCAGCCTCGGAGCCACGGAAGCCTGCTGCACTTCAGGATTGTTAGCGCCACTTCTCCTGTGGGCACAGAGAGGCCATTTTAAAATACAACCCCAAGCCCAGCACAGTCTAATCCTGCTCTTGTTGATAGCCTCTATGTGTTACCGTAATAGAGATAAATAATAATAGCAACAACATGTGAACAGAAAGCTGATTAAAGCTTACACAAGAGCTATACTGTAAATGCATATGCCATTAAAAATGTCAAAATGATACAGAGACTTTAACTACACCATCAATAAGAAAAGCAACCTGAGAGTGGTGATGTCAGGGAGGTACAAATGCTCCCTTTAGACTGCATGTGTGGATGTCAATACCATGAGGGATGAGTCTGAAATAGCTAGCTCTCTCTTGGGAGATGCTACATTAAAGGGAGCTGCCATATTTCAGGTCATGTGCTAACATTCCCTGGCAAATGTGCTAACTTACTCACTTTTTCTCCTTTGAAAATATGACTAGAGATTAATCGCCACCAATAAAAATGAATATAACTCTGTAAAGGATGATGCTGGGTGCCTAAGCATAATTACAGTTGTCTGCATATGGTAGTATGACAGGTGAAAGATTCATCCCTCCACGGAAAGCTTGCTCGACACGGCAGAAGTGTTTTCTTCCTCTCTGCATCCCTACCCCCACCCTGAAGCCTCAGTGGCTTGTTGAAGTGAGGGCTACTTACAGCAGGCTCTGCGTATCCGCCGCTATAGTCGTGCATGACATCCTCTTACCAATTCTGTCTTAAATACGCAACAAGGACACATTGGAAGTGCTGCTTCACTCCCAAATGGCTGTTTTCCCCTCTAGAAATGATTAGTGAATTGCTCTGCTCTGGGTCAATAGAGCTACCCAGTATTTAGTGCAGCAGCACAAGTCGGACAACGATGAAGCAAACACACAAGTTTGAAAATTTAGCAGATAAATAAAAGGACTCCCAAGGAAGGGATGACATTTATCAAGTGACTTATCCTAACAAGAGAGAGTCAAAAGTGTTCTTCTAGTGCTTTTCCATCACTGCAAAGATGCACTATTAATATGAAAACAGCATCTTCTATCACAGCAGCACCAGAATCTGTGGTCATAAGGTCTATGTTTATTTTGTTCTCATTAGCATAAGCCTGCATGTGTCTCCTTTTATAGCTAGTGACCAGTCTTGTATTCTAGGTGTGCAAAGTCAGTGGGACATTCATAAAAATGCTGCAGAAGGCACAGGTGAAAAAAATCAAGTGGTTGCTTTTCTTTGCCTAAGGACTGAGGACCATATTTGGCTGATGGTGATCTTCAATTAATCCATGCTTTAAAAGAACTTTCTGCAAATTTGTTAAAGCAAGAATGTAGCTCATAGTCAATAATCAATATTCTGGAATATTTCCAAATTCAGTTTGAAATGTTTAAATGAGATGCTAGCCTTTAAAAAATGGAACCAGGAAATAAAATTAACTTACTAAATCTAGGAGGACATAGTTTAAAATAGATTTTTTTAGAATTTATTTTGAAATTAGGGCTAGATTCTCCCCTTAATATAACTGTACTGCTGTAGAATGATTATATGAATACCAATTAAGGTAAAATGCAGCCCAAACTCTGGGTAGGTTTTTTTTTGTCTAATTCAGTTTTGGAATCTGACTGGGTTTTAAATGGTTGGCCCAGCTAATGCAAAGCAGGCAAAGAAACAGCAAAAGCTGCAACATGCCTGGATGAAGTGAATAAAAAATTAGAATAATCAATTAACTTTTTATTCCCTGCACTTGCCCAATAGGAAAATTATAGTCCCTGTATTGAGCTGATGTCTACTCACTGTACAAATATGATTCATTTTGGCACAGTTCAACGCCTTTGGAAACATAAGCCAAGCCTGCAATAGGTTTGAAACGAGGTCCATGAAGAGGGAATCCCCTTACAATGACAGTTCACACCAGTTTGTGTTTGGCTCTGAGCAGCGCTAAGTCCCTCATGTGCTGGCACTGCAGGTAATACCAATACACTTCAAAGGGCATGAGCCAGTATATTGAAAAATTACCTGCTGACCTGCTTGATTCTAAACCAAAAAACCTGTTTATCTTATAAGACTGTCTACCCTTGGAATTTCTAACACATGTTTATGGATGATGGCTGTCCTCAAAACAACCCAGACTTTCAGAAATTCCCTTCAAAAATGTTCTTACAAATACTTAGAGAGCAACATTCTAATTCTGTGTTTTCAGAATGAGGAAACCTCATCCATACAACAGACACGCTAGTGGGTACAGGCAGATTAGGCCACACTGCTCAAACTGCAGCTGATTTTCTTCTTCATAACCATATCAAGATACTGATAATCTACCATGTGACAACATGGCTTGCTCAGTTCTTCCAACTGTGAGAGATCCTATCTGTCAAGCAACAGATAGGTTGGATTTCTGTAAATAAATACTTTCTTGGGGGACAATGAAGTTAACAATAGGTTTTAATAAATAATCCTGCTCCAAATATAATTTAGATTATCTGAACTGTGTCACAGGCAGGTAGTTGGTAGCATTGTTCATTTTCCACTGTAAGATGCTTTGTCCAGTCCCTGACAACTTCTCTGTTATGTAGAGTTCACCTTCTCCAGTTTCAGCTTCAGGCTCACTCAGTCTATTGGTTTGAGGAATAGAGGAAAGGGAATTTTAGCTTAAATCAGTAAGCTAAACCAGTAGGTTTTGCTTGTTAAAGTACATTTTTATATCCCTTTCACTGACAAGCTGGGACACCTTCCATGTACAGAGCAATAGCTTGAAATCTGGCAGAGCACTGTCCCACACCCCGGGGTGTGCTCATATGTCCCCAGTGAACATCCACCTGTACCTGATCAAACTATAAAAAATGCAATTTGCAGACACTCCGTGCCACCTCTGGGTAATTCATTACCTACATTCCTCAATGTTTTCATCTGTATTAAAAGCAATCTGTGATTAAAGGCTTCAGGGGCTTAGCAGGACTTCTCTTACAGTTGTTCCTAGTAGCAGCCATGGGCCAGTGGCTGTTTAATTTCCATGTAGTAAGTGGTCCATGGAGAGGGTGACAGCCTTCTACTCTTAGTCCGTTACCCACATGTCAGAGGTTTGTTCTGGTCCATGCTGATGAACTGCCTGTATATCAGCTTGATGACATTCTTGAAGGGATTTTTCATATTCTCCATTTGCTTTTTAAGGTAAAACAAACAAAGCAGGGAACATCACACATAAATAAAACATTTGACTTATGAAGTTGGTGTCACAAAAATAAGAAAATGTCAGATTAAAGGTTGGAAGTGCAGCAGTAATTCAGTACTTGAGCCTATGAATTACGGTATTTTCTTTAATTATGTGAGCACAGGCTACCGTTTACATGCCCTGGCATTTTCTGTCTTCTGAGCTTGTAGCTTTGCAGCCTTAAGGTTCCTAAACGTGGGTTTCTGTGCAATGGTGTATGCACTAGCATTTTTATCTCCAATGCCAGACTTTCAGTCACAGCATACACAACTATAATGAAGAAAATGCCAGTCTCAATGTTTATCTTTCTAAGACTGCCCAGAGAATATATTTTGCATTTGTAAATATGCATTTGTAAAACTATCCACCCAAGTGGCAAAAACCTGAGGTTAATTTGAGGCTGGCAGAACTTGCAGTCAATCTCATTTTCCAAGTTTATAGATCAGTCTTCATCAGATAGAAAGGAAAAGATGGGAAGGGAACATCAGCTGATTCTTCCCAAAATGGATAGATTATTACCCACAGGAGGAAATTAATCTAATTTTGTGTTTGTTTTAATTTTTTTCTTAGAGACAGGAGAACAGCTTTTCACCCTTCAAGAAAGATTGTACTGATTCTCCCTGAAGTTCATTGTCTGAATCAGATAAGAAACATGTGGCTGATTTAGGTCATGATTTAATCTCAGATGATGATCTCATTAGTCATTGACTCTCCAACATGTGGTACCTAATTCAATCACAGCACTTTAGAGACCCTGCAGTTTATTTAGTATCCTCTGAGGAAACATTTTCTTTGCAAAGTAATCCTTGTGTAAAGAACATTCCTACAGTATTCTGTAGAATGCTTAGAACAGTTACCTAGTTCTACATTTTTATTTTACAGAAATTAAACCAAAATCACTCTAAGTCAAAGAAAAGTTGAGTATTTGGATGTCAGCCTCATCAAATCCCATAATGAACTCAATATATTTTGGAAGCAGCAAAATGGGAGAAAAAAATTCTACTCCTGACAGATATCAAAGTGTTGTGTTTTCACAATTTCCATCATGAGCTATTTTGACAGAGGCTTCAAAAGAAGTGAAAATTAGAACACACAAAAAATCTGAGAATATTTCCTATTTCTTTTTGTAGAAATTACTGCTCAGTTTAATGAGCCTTTAACTCTACTGACACTCTAGATGTTACAAGGAGTTTAAAATCATGAAACGCTTCATAAGGGAGCGACAACATTCTATACAACACTGGCGGCTTGTCTTCTCATTACAATTTTTTTAGAGAAGATGCTGCATTCTTTAAAATGTTTTTTTAGTGTCATATTAATGGGAGGCAAAGTCTGTTCTTTAATTAGAATTTTACTGTGGTGAATTAAAAAATACATGGGCAGAGTATCAAGAGTCTAATAAAACTAAATGAAGATACTATCTTTCCTCTGTATGAAACCCAGCAGTCTTTGCTCTGGCAAAACTTCCATCAATACTTCATTATTATTGTCTAGGACAGGATTGTACTTATAAGATCTGCAAGTAACTTACTTCCAAATTCTCTCTTCCAACTGGGTAAAACATTCTCTCTCTCTCACCATCTATAATGGACTTTAGATATTTTCATTGACTGTATAATGAAATTTTCCTATAATGCCTCTGCACAGAAGTAGTATCAGTTTTGCCTGCAAGAAGGGGTAGAAACACATTTGCATATGCCTAAAACACTGCAGGACAGGTATAGAGGATGAGATCAAGCATCCTTCAACAAACAAGTGTTGAAGAGATCACCAGAGGGGCTCACGAGTGGTGGCAGCAGCATTGCTCTAAGGACATTCAAAGAAAACTACACAGAAGCAGAGAGAGGTCTTTGTCACTGGAGATCAGGAGCTGTTGACACAACATCTGTGCCTGGTGTGAAACAATTCAAAAGCTTATAAAAAGCTATGTGCAAGTATCTACGTACAGCTACTTGCTATTCTAAATAGTGTATGGTCTTTCGCCGAGTGCTTAGCAAGGCAGAGTTATGGGAGCAGAAGCAACCCTCTTCCCCTTCTCAGTTCATTAATGCTGGTTGACTTTGATACAGTTTAGAGCAGATCCATAGGGCCAGTCCAGCAACTGCAGTAGGCTAGCCATGCTGGATGCCCTTCAGTCGCATCCTCATCAAGCTCCTTGCAACTGAGCAGGAGAACATAGTCCATCACCTGAGGAATCTACCATGCTGAAATTAATCCGATCCGACCACTGAAGTCACCTTTCCACCTTCTGTGACTGCAGAGTGGTGTTAACTGCATAGGATCGAGTGGGATCAACCCTGTTTGGCAAAGCTCTCAGGGAGATATGCTCAGCTCTTTATTTTTCACAGCACATAAACTGAGCATCAGAAGGTCACCCTGCTGATGTTTTGCCAGATATGCAATATACCTTTATTTGCAGTTAAAGCAGTGCTTAAAGAAGAAAAGCTTCTTGTCACTAAAACAGCAAGCGTTAGAGAGCGTGTTCCTCCTCATTCTCATTCACACACAGGGGTGTATGTGTCTCTTCACCTTTGACTGCATAGGTCAGCATGCAAATTGACATGAGAAAAAGATTGGCTGATCAGTGGATAAAATGGTACTATCAAGATAAGCACATGAAAGAAATGCTACAGCTAGCTAGCCAGCTTCAAATTATACTATAAAGATTCACCTTCAAGGGGACATATAAGCACATCCTTCATGCATAAGGTAACACACAGTACTAACTCATCAGTCATTTTTAAGGTGGTCAATAAGCAATTTATTTTATTGCATTGATATTGCAACCGAAAGTAAACACTGTGGATTGTGGGATTTACTTTTATTTCCAACAGTGTAGCTGTAGAGTAAAAAGAACCGCTTCTTCCCCTTTGCCACTGTCCCACCCTAATGTCTACTACCTGTGCACTGCTTTTCAGCCAAATGATATCAGCTTAAAAGATGTTCTGCTCCAGTAACAGAATCCAGGAAAAATCTTACCTTCTCTAGTGTAAATTCTGTTACCTAAGACTTTGGGAGAGAATTAGAGCAGCAGAAGGCCTGGTGGCCTTTGAAATGGGGTTGTCTTTTATATCTAAAACAGTTCAAAGGCTTACAAAAAACTATGTGCAGGTATCCGCACAAGCTACTTGCTGTTCTCTTTTCTTCTAGGCATACTTGAATCTTCACATGGCTCTTTAATGTTACCTGACGTCTTCAAGATATCTTAAATACACTGCTGTCTTTCTCTTATAAACCATTAATAGTAATGTCCCTTTCAGGCACATAAAAAGAAACAGTTTTTAAAAAAAGTTTTTCCCTGTGTAACCCAGTAAAAACTAGAATGCTCACCATCAAAACCACACTGCGAGACTCAGCATAGTCTCTGCAAAACCTTTCTTATATTTACCAACAGAAAATAGCAAGTCCGAAACTATTGGGGAAAAAAAAGTAAAAGTACTGAAATACTAGAATACTATGCCCTCTTTTCACATCACTCAGGCACCAAGATATGGGGTGTTCTGTTAATAAAGGGATAATCAGAGAGGTAGACAAATAGCGCGTAGCTTAAATACCCAAAGCAGGGATGGCTCTAAGTGGGTAGTGGATGGCAGAGGAAACCCACCCCAGCACCGCAAGAGTTTTATGCAGTAAAATCCCAGTGTCCCTAAAGCAGCTCCTTAGACTGCAACACTGCTGCAGCTCTTCTGCACCACTTCTTTAGGATGCTAATGCTGATTGAGCAAAGCAGCCACAGATCTTATAACCTGATCCAGCAGTTTATACTCACATCACAGCCAGCAAAAAATGCACAAGCCCTAAGTGCTGAGCAGAAAATAAAGGACACCCCACTGCTTGCCTCCTTCTGGCTTCCTCTACGCATTGGTAGGGCTTTGGTTTCATTCTGGAGAGCTAGGCAGGAAGATAAAGTCATGAATTATTGAGATTGGATGTCTAAACCTTGATATTTTATTTTGACTTCCAAACATGTTCAAATGTTTTTCACAGAAGCATAAATTAATGCCAATTTCTAAACCAGAAGTTGCTCTAAACTGGGAAACAAAACTTTTTGTTATGATGTTAAAAACAGACAATTCTTAAACTGTTTTACATTTTGAAAAACAGGATGATTGAAACTGTTCATCCTCACAATCAGTTATGGGTTTGCTGAACTGAAATGTTTTGACACTATCAAAACCATATGGAAGCCCGTGCTTTCAGAACAGTTTCACCCATTGTGGATTACTGCATTAAGCAATCAAATGTCAGTCAGGCAGAAAACAGTAAATCATCACTCCACATGTTTTTTCGTCATTGTTTACAAACAATGTTAGTGCCTCCAGCATTATCAGTGGGTCAGCTCCAAAGAAACCAGGAAAATTTACCCAGCAGCTCAAGTTCCCGGCTCTGCAGTGTCAGTTGTTGGAGGTTCAGTCTCATTTTCAGCAGTCCGAGAAACTGCCTATGTGAAACAGCTTTCTCTCTGGATTAATTTAATTTCTCTCTTTTTTAGTTACAACTGTCACTGAAAAGTAAAAAGCAAAACAGGCATACGTGACTTCCTGGCTGGATGGCAGCAGGGAAGCGAACAGGATTTTGCTGGAAGAGAACACAGCATCTGTGCATTAAGGTTTTTAAATGCCAGATTCCCTATGAGGTTCAGATCTCTACATTTTCCTAGTGGCAGCAGAGCTATATTTTAAAAAGCCACAGGGAAAAAGAGGGGGTTTCAGATGAGACCATCATCAAAATTGTCCACTGACCATGCTGTACAGTGCCCATCACAAGTATCTTGGACTCAATCCAGTGCCCCTTACAGTCAGGGAATTTCTTTCTATTAACTGTAATGGTCTTGGATAGGGGCTGGCCATAGTGGGTTAAGTTAGTGCCATCTGGAAAATGACACTGGTGCCACAACTTTTATGTTTCCTTTGCTAAGCAAGGTTCTCTGCTCACTGCTGAATATCTGAGCAAACACTGCATGCACACACCAAATATTAAATAATCGATGAGAAGAAAATGACATGACCCCAAAGTAGACCATTTTCCTTGCTGATAAACAGGAACCACCCAGGGAAATGTTGAATACCGTCTGATGTTTGTGTAGATGGTGACTGTGTAGTAGATGGTGATTTAGGAATGCTGCTGACACACATACACAAATCTGATGACACAGGAAATTAGCATCCGTTCATCTCCCCCCCCACCCCTTCAGAAGAATTTACTAAATATAGCTCACCCTTTAAATATTTAAGGCTATCTGCAGAATGTTGTTGTTTTTGAAAGGGTTCTTTCCTGACTGGATTTTCTTCATCAGGCTTAGTAATCAAGTTGTTTTATTTGGAATGGATAATTATTAGTTGAATAATTAATTATTCAGAGTACATTACTAAATAAAAATCAAAGTATGCTGGTATAATAAAAAAATGACAATCTGCAACAATTTAGAATCTAAATTGTGCAATAAGATCAAAATGTGTAGGTTTTTTTCACATTTAATAGAATTGTCTCTATCATCAAAGTCCCATACAAACACTGACTAATTTTCATGGTCCATTTCTGAGCTAGAAAATGTATTTTAGCACCATTTCACAGAACGGAAACTGAGACAGTAAAATTACATTAAACTACAAAGCCACCCAGAAAGTAAGTGGTAGCACTGAGATAGAACAGCTCCAAGTTCTAAAGTCTAAGTTTATGCTATAAATACTTTATGGTATATTTTTTCACTACATTTATAATTCTGTGCCAAATTAAACATATGAAAAATTACTCTTTTATGTATACAGAGATTAATTTGTAAAGTATTTTTCTGTCTCTCATCAATAATAGTGTTTAAAAAGGTAAACTTGGTACAAACAACATCACTGGTATGCAGACTGAAGTGGCATATAGCTTGGTGCGGGACTTCAACGTCCCGGGGAAGGTACCTAGCCAAGAACGCCTGCTACCTTCCGATCAACATTGTTTCAGCCTGTTCTAGCTCGGCAAATGACACTAAGTGACAGGCCCCATCTACACAGTGCTCGGCAACGTGACTGCGGCATGCACAGGCCTATTGAACTGACTGTAATTCCGCTCTGTCAGGCAAGGAGAGCAGTGAAGCTTCAGCAATGTTGTATTTAACACGGGCTAGGCAAGAATCACCTACATACCCATGTTGACAACTTCAGTGGTAAAAGTCCTTGCTACCCTTGGCTTCGCTACTACCGGTAATTGAAAAGGCTGGGTAGAAATAACAGGGCTGTCTGCTTCAGTCACCCATCTGACTGCAAAGTGGATGCAACCTTAATAAATGCTTATTCAGCATAATGAGATTCTAATTAAAGATGGCTAAAACAGTAATCACTTCTTCATTTTCTCTAACTGCCATCCCCCGAGCTTCCAGAGCCAAAACAAGACAGAGGCTGGATGCACAGAGAAAAGGGGCACCTCTTGATCCAAGGCTTTCCCAGCTGTGTGAAGCCTACTGGCTTGCACCAGAAACCCACAGAAGAGAAACTGAAGAAAATCTTAAAGTCTTTCATTTACACAAATGATATATAGCAATTCAATAAAAAGGCTCCACTTTATATGATTCTCTCTCCTGGTTTTACAGGTCCCAGCTCTACCGTTCTCTTTAAGGGAAGGCAGGATTCTCCAGCCACGGTTTGTTTCTCTGTATTTTCTTCCATCACCATTATCGCTGACATTGTTTTTTACAGATCTGTGTTGATCTCCTCACTCACTTGGGCTCTAACAAAACCAAACCCAAGATAAGTGACACAATATGTGCTGCAAGATTTTCCACAGACTGCACTGGGACCTGGTATGTTTTGTTTCCCCATTGATTGCCAGGGCCGCAGAACTGGAATTTTTGCAAGGCAAGGGATTCAAAAGGCAATAAAACTATGCATATAGAGACTGTTGGAGCATCTTCAAATATTTGTTAATTAAAATTGTTAAATGTAAAAAGAATTAAGTTCATATTGTACCAGAAGGACTTGTCCTTACAGAGACCTCGTAGCTAGCAAAGTTTAAATGCTTTATTGTTCTGTAACTTGCATATATGCAGACTCCTCTATTTGGCACATCCTTAATTTCTGTCAAACTAAAAGAATTCTATCATTTTCTGTCAGGGAGCTGGTGTAAATCCTGAAGAAAGCTTAAAGCAACCTCTACTGTTGACTCATTTCACTCATTCCTAGGCAGATCTGAAAGAAGGAAGACTTGAAAGCAACATTATGAGCCCAAGAATTATCCTCGGCTCTTGAAAGGCACACAGAAAATTAAACTGGGGGATCAGTATTAAGATAGTGGAAATTATTGGGTGTGTGCACTTAAAAGATTAAGAAGGTGACTTCCCACTGAGACTTGAGAACACAGGTGCACATAATTTTAAAGATCTGCATTTTTAACCTTTTAAATTTGCTAGCAAAGCAAGGAAGTTGTTGAGAAACTGCAATAAACATGGCAATTCAATCAGCTTCTTCCAGACTGTATCTCACAACTTTCCAATTCTTTAACCCAATAGGTCAGTCGATCACGGAAAGACTCTGGCAGCTAGCAATACAGCAGCTAAACAGAGTTGAAAGCAACACAGGAACACTTTTTTAGTACCTGCATAACAAAATCCTTTAATTCACTGCAGTGGTGGCTCTGGCCACCAATGTTCATGGTCATTGTTGAAACCAATATCCTTTTCTCTGCTCTCCCTCCTAGGAATTGCAAGAGGACTTGCATAAAAGAGCTAAAGCCAACTTTTTAATAGCAGTCCGGAAAACGATTCAATTTTTAAAAGTCTGGTATAATTTTCTGTAATTTTTTTAAATACAGGGCTCTACAATCGACAATTAATGGGTGATGACTATTTTTTTAAAGTTTCTAAAGCATGTCAGAGATGAACACAGATTTCAAGGTGTTACTTGTGCCTGCTCCAGTCAAGAGACTTCAGGCTAACTCTCAGACCTACGGACTCTCAAAACAATTATAACCTCATAATGCAAATACTCTGAATTTCATTAAAAATCAAAACACCACTTGACTGCCAAGTAACAAGCAGCACATTTTTCACATAAGCTAACTAATTCCATCTTCTAAGCTTCTGAAAAAATAGTAATTGTAGGTCATCATAGCTACACCTAGAAAGATAACCTTGCAATTGATTTCTGCCTGCCCTCCAATTACAGGCGAACCGCTGTGATGACTGTTTACATCTCACTTACGGCAACAGGATCCCAGTTGTGGAGTAGGGCTACCATGCTGACAGCTGTTCTATACACATAACAAATATTACAACAAAGACTTATAAAGCAGATACGCTAATTAAAATCCTGATCCACAGCCCACTGAAATGAAAGGAAAGACACCACTTGTTTTCCAAATGTAGCCTCATAACCCAATTTATCTTCAGATTTGTTCTGGCAACAGACTGTCTAGCTGCCACCCACAAAATATTGCCAGGTTGAATCTTAGTAAAAAAGATTTGAAACTGTCGATCCAAGTCCTTGTTTTCTCAAGTCTCAATTATCGTAACATTTTCCTTGTGGGAGATCTTTATTATGTCCCATTTGGAGCACAGTTCACCCTGAGTGTAGCTGCCAGCATTCCTCCTCGCAGGTTCTGACTGCTTGAGTACATCCACCTTATTTTACACTATTTACACTTGCGCTGTAAAATTCTTTGTCGAGGCCAAGGTTTTACAGCTTAATTTTAAGGCACTCAACAGTTGTTCTCAAATATATCTGAAAGATCCTCCATGCTATTTGTATGTTCTCAATTGTCAGTGAGGTCAAAAGTGGCAGCTTGCTCAGCCCGTCTGAGATACAACTGTAAGTCTTTGGAATTAGGGTTTTTAACAACTCTGCTTTTCCTGATTCTTGTGCAAACCACTCAATCTGTCTTGGCATTTAAACTAAAGACATTTTTATTTGCTGTTACCTTTGACTGGTCTTGGAAATATACTTCAATGAAACAGTGTTGTTGTAAAACACCGTAAAAAACAGGTTTAGGTCTAGAAAAACTAATATGAAGTCAATCATATTAATCTTTTTCACTAGCACATCTGGCAACAATACTCTGATAATTAGCAATGATCTAAATGATACAGCAGTTAAATCTACAGACCAATTAATTTTAACGTCAAAACCAAGGAATGCTTAGTACTGTTTTCCTATCGGCATTTCACGACCCACCCATTAAAGAAGAAAATACTTCCTGTTTTACAAAGGACCTTAGCTAAATTTAATTTACAGCAATCATAATGAAATAGCTGAGGGCTTTTTCCCCCCTAAATATTTTAAGATAGACATAGTGGAGCAGTTAAGATTTTTATTAGGTTTTGATCTTGCATTTTGTGAAGATCAGAGGAATTATTTTTTACTGAGATGGATTTCCCAGGTTATCAACTACTTACTGAACTCTAACATAGGGAAAGGTATTCTTGAGAAAAATAAGGAGATGAAAAATATAATAATAAAGGTGCCAGAGCTTACACAAATAATGTCCATTACAATTCACAGTGGGCTAATGAAAAGCCATTGTGCAACACTTGGAAAGTATGCTGTGACATTAGGAACTACGGAGAGCCTGATGGCAGAAGACAATAGCAAAGCTTTTCTCAGAGGAATCCTTGCACACTCTGTTCTTAAATCTCACTGGTGTGTACAAATTTCTGAGAAAAGCTCAAAGCCATTCATCTTGTATAGCTGGTCCTAAAAGTCTGCCATTCAAAAGTCAGCATCTATAAAAAGCAAAAATAAATGCCTGACATATCCCAAGAATAAGCAGAGACAAGGTTTACCTTTGTATGCATAGGCTGGCTAAGGACTATTTACAGGGTAATTGCCTTAGATCACTTTATTATACATTTGTCTACATGTAAGGTTTTCCACATACAAGATTTTCTCTTATAAGTGAACCACTCTTTTTAGCAATCAAATCATCACGAGTTTGATATAATTGGGAAACTAGTTTACCACCAATGATTAGTAAAAATACATTATATTATACAGCACCACCAGTTACCAGTCACACATTTACCCTCACCAGTCACCCTTTTTGCCCTCAGATCTTTCACAGGTGTGAAAGCTCAGAGAAAATATTTGGCTGTAGGTTGAGCAAATCACAGGAATACGTAGACCCAAAGTATTCCTGCACTTTGATGTTGCTCTACTGAATGTGTGCAAGCAGAACAGGAGGAAGAAAACATGGATGGAAAGTACTGGACAGAGAAAAGAAAATCGCTAAGACTAGGAGGTAAGAAGGAGAAAATGTATGTAGGGAAAGAACAAAGAGGGAAATAGGTTAAAAGAAAGAAAATAAAAACTGCATAAAATCCAGAAATAACAGAGAGAAAAATAAACAGCTGAAAGGAAAGAAGATGTACATTCCTGCTGTCCTTGCAAAGAGCGTTACCAAGGTCTCCCAGCTTTAGTGTCCCACATAACATGTCCCTGAAAATAATGAAGGTCACCAGCATATTATAGGAAGTAGCCAGCAATGAGTAGCCCATTACAACCACCACCGAAATGATCAATTTGTTTATCCTTGTTAACTGAAAACAGAAAACAATGTGATAAGGGGATCAGCTACATCTTGCTCCCCAAGGCTTTCATTCCCCAGCTGCTTCCTCTCCCCAGTGACACGCACAGGACTCTCGCTTTTTACTCCTGGATAGGCAGGAAATAATAACTAACTGTAATAAAACAAGTAACTGCTTCTTGCACATACAACCTCTAATGTCTGATTTCCTGGGAGCTGCATTAGCACGGTTTTATAAGTCAATTTTTAAAACTCAGGACAGCATTACAAAACTGACAAATGCCACTCGGTCACGTCCATGTTGTCACAATTATTGAGGCCTCTGGAGAGAGTGTCAAAGAAATAAAGCAAATTTCTCTTTTGCTTAATTTGTGTCAATTGATTTCCTATTTTTAATTAATAATTCTAATTATGATGCAGCAAATTTACCCAACAGACACAACTAGTTTAATCAGCATGTATTGATTGTAACAGTAGAATTATCCCAATGTTCCTGACACCATTGATTTTCTGTTGTGCAACTATAAGAAAACAGAAGCTGGACTGACTCTGTTGTCAGCTCACTGTGCTGATGATCCCTATGAATTGGTGCTCCTGACCTTACAAATAAAAACACAGACATTATCTACTACTTCAGCACTTCAGAGAAGGAATCTGGTGATTAAGTTATGACACAAATAAGGGGGTTTAGTCATAGCAACAGCAGCAGGAAAATAAAGCTGGCAGACACTGATTTGAAGAAAAAAGCAAATGGTAAGATAGCAGTTAGAAAAGTCTTTGTAAAACTGAACTAAATCATTTGCTTTAAGTTCCTAATTTTTCCTCATTTTGGACAGGCCCAAAACATCTATTTAACTTTAAGCACAAGCTTAAATATCTGTGGTAAGCACTTCAGTACATTTTTGAGCCTGAGTCTAGCATTTTTCCCTATTTTTTTTTTTTTTTTCAATAGCTCATCTATGAAGGTGCTTATATGGGCAGCAGGGTGAACAGGCCATTAACACCTGCTCACATATAGCCAATGCTCACTCTAATGTAACTGTATGACTCTTCCCAACAACATCCCATTGCTGGCTCCAGAACTAGTGCACTACGGGTGAGAAAGAAAATTTACAGAGAAGGCGCAGTGTGGCCCAAGCTACTGTCTAGCCCTTTTGCTAGAGTCATTGAGAATTCCTGCAATTCTCTGCTCATCAAGCTCCAAATTCTGCAGAAATGATGCAAAAGGCCACCTGTAGTGGCACAGAGAATTTTTAACCATTTGCCATTTGAATGCTCCGACTTTGAAAGTGTACAAAGGTTTTGCAGCAAATCTGCTCTCCAGTGTGCCTTGCACGCCTCCCCAGGGACCTCTGCTCTACTGAAAAATGTCAGAATACAAAGGTGTGGCACATAAAATGTCTGCAATGGAATGAGTGGTCCTAGTTTATGGTGTGGAGCAACTAACAGTTCTTGCTGATGATTGCCTCACTTAACAACCTACTTGTAGTAAAGAAATCAAAAGCAGTGGAATCCAGAGGAAAACAGCAACTTCTCGCTAGCAGCACAGAATATGCATGTATAATGACACAGACTGTAACTGAGATGGGTTTGAACTAAACCTCTGGAACCAAGCTGCTCCCAGGTTTGTATGCAAATATGCAATGAGATCTGAAGGCTGGGCCAAATACCATTACAGAATGGAAAAGAAAAAACAATGTGGATGCTACTGCCTGAATGCAATGGAAAGGCAGAGACATGTCACAGCGTAAACTGTAGGGAACACAGGTCAGAGTATTCTTTTACCTGAAGTGTAGGGAGGAATAGCCTGAGATTGGAACCAGCTTTTGCAGAGAGGCGTGAAAGGGAAAGTACAATTTTTAATCTGCTCGTTTCATTGCAGAGCTAATCATAGTCTAGCAGAAGATAATTTACCAAGTTTCCCCTTATTTGGTTTTTCACAATAGTTGACAATGCAAGCAGATTTAGCAGAAAAGCTGCTGTGGTAGAGGTAAAACCACAAGTAACAGAAAAAATGCAATTTTTCCTATAGCTGTTAATTCATATTAAACATTTTCTGTTTCTGCTTACTCAAACTATAATGTGTCAGTAATAAACGTGATTATACTAGTTAGCTTTTTGGCTAAAATATTTGGAACAGTAAAACTGATAGATAATTACAGTAACATTTATTTGTTCCCTGCCAAACCTGCAGTAAGGCATGCCTGCCTGCAGAGTTATGTCTTTTTAAGCACAAAAAGATAAGCAGTACACATCATACACTTTGAATAATGAGAAAGATTTCCTATGGCCAGCATTTCAGAAGTGGAAACAGACTGTGGTTTGATACAAACCATATCTATTTATGTAAAATGGGATTTTAATTGGAGCTACTTATCCCCGTGATATAAATGAGGCAATGAAAAATGATTGATGCACTCTGGTAATTATTGTTATACCACCTTGCAAACTACAACAAAAAAATCTTTCATGTACATAATGGTTGTTTAAATTTTAATAAGATACAGAACTGCACTTCAGTAGGCAAAATATTAATGCTACATTTTGGGCAATATTTATATTTAAATACAAACAATATTTAACTGAAAAATCAGAATACATGAGGAATGCTGGGTGGATTTATTTAAGTGATAAATCTATTTTGGAAACATACAAAAGAAAGTAAAAAATGCATTAGCGAGTTATTTTTTGCAGTGGGAAAGTACAAGCATGACACAGCATACACTCATTGTCTCCCCAAGTATAAAAAGTGGCAGTAAGTATGATGGCATAGATATATACGGTCTCATAGTAGTCACTGTTGCTGCTTCTTTATTTCTACCTAACAGCAAAGGTTAAGAGTGCAAAAACAGTTTCTGTTCATTGTTATACAGAATGAATAGCAATATAAATTCTTAATAATTGTTATACCTATGGGGGAAGTAAAGCAATTCTGCTCATTTAAATGAAATGGAAGTTGGGCACTAAAGCCATCCTTCTCTTCTTCTCCAGCTATGGAACAATGCCCCACCAGAATGTAAAAATGCATTGGTTCACTCCATCACAGCTATATCAGACTTTCTGGAAAACTGAACAGGCAATAAGGCTCAAAGAGGCTATTACAGAGTACAAGACTCAAACAGTGTAGAGACACCAAATGCAATAGTCCCACTATAGATAAGTCTTCTAAAGATAGAAAAAACTGCAGAAAAGAGTCTGTCTATACGATCACCTAATGCGTCATTTGTCAGGAAAGAAATGTCTAGGCTACCTTGAAAAAAAATGCCAAGAAGTTACTTGTAACAGAGGAGTGTATTGAATAAAAGACCAAAGCAATCAAGACCTTCTGTGGTTATAATCTCATTTGTGCATTGACAGTATTTCAGTCAATAGACTGTCATACACTAGCTAAGAGTAGTATTGTAAAAATGTTTGGAGCATCATATCAAATTTCATAGCTGATGCCTTACAAGGTCACAGAGTGGAATCATTATTCTTAATAGGGTGATTGATCAAGCCATAAATCCAGCAAAATCAAATTTTACTTTGGTGTCTCCTATAAAAAAAAATGAAAAAAAAAATTTTCAGTTCATATATATCATCATTTCTAGCAACCAGACCACATCGCATCAGGAAAATCAGTGGTCTACTCTGCATATAAAGCATGATCTCGCTTTTATTGAAATCAGTTGCAAGTTCTTACTCTCTCTTAGGGAAGCAGGGAATAATGAAGGGGAACAGTCAGGTTTGGAAGGGGGTAGTTCATAATTCTCCACAATTCTGAATGCAGATTACCACATCCTGAATGTTACTACCAGACCAAGCAAATGCAAAAGCAGAAAAAGAAACTTGGGTTATTCTCACCCATTTTACCAGCTGCAGTTCAATTTATGCAGTGAGAGCTTTTTAACATATATGCTTAATATACACCTTCATGGAAGTAAGGTCAACACAGTATATGGGATGGGTCAGACTATCAGGGATGTCAGTCCCAAAGATTTCTTTTGTTTGTTAAGCCTCTCAGTGAACCTGAATCAAGTATGAGAAACTGAATGAAACCCTCAAATCATGTAATTTGGTTTCAGCTTGTATTATGAAACAACTGCACTGTGGAATAAAGGAGATAACAGTGCTGTTGACTAGGGAACAGAAGTAGTTGGTCTTAAAGCACGACAGGAACTCATTGCACAGCACATTTTTGTATCATATTGCAGGCTTCAGAATATAATTGAACTGTTTGGCTTTTGAATCCCTTTCCATTGTAAGTGCAATATTAATGAACCATATTGAGCTTCCCCAAACAATAACAGGGATACAAATAAAAAAAATCCCTAACTGTCCTAATTCTACATGGACCTTCCTAACCCAGCTTTATTTAGCCACCAAAAAAAGAGGAAAAATACTCAAAGTAGAAGACATTAACAAATTGTGAAACATGGATCAAAGGCATTTTACTTAAATCCCTGATTTGATCAGTTGAAAATATGTCCCTCTTATATACCAGTAATCACCTGGATACAGGGTTTAGCAACTAACTCTAATTATAGAGATGTTGAGCAGTGACTTTTTTAAGGTGAGAGTTAAGCTGAGAAGAGTTTCTTGACTAGAAGCCAGTGTGCTCAATCAATTAAATCATAAGAGAAGAAGAATCAGACCAAGGGGAGAATGCGTATGTGAGGCTGATCATTAGCACAACTGAACTGTCACCTCAGTGCAGGCTGGCATGTGGCCATAGAAGTAGACTGATGGATGAAGTTCGCTCAGCAGAGAGCAGCCCACAGTGAATTGCTGATAAGATCTCAAAATAAATCTTACAATATTACAAGCCAAGGTGGAACTGCAGCCTCTGCAGCCTTGCTGTAGCTTACAAGCTAAGCAGGTCCTCCTGTCTACCTAGCTTTCCTGGTCTGAAGGAGGTTCTTCTTCCCATGTTCCTGGGATGTTTGTACAGTGTTAGTGAGGTGTTATACAGCAGCTCATGAAAACTAGAAGTGGAGTGAGCTTAACGAGCTTGGAAAGATTTGGATGAGTTTGTCTGACTCAAAGATGCTGATTTCCCCTGTAACTACTGGGTTTTTTAGATGACAGCTTAATGTCTGCCAGTTAGAGGAAGGAGACACTGACGAACCACTGCAGTCCGAAGCAAAAAGGCAATGGTGGGTTGTAAGGGATGCAAAGATTAAGCTGTGTGGTGGGTTGGTTTCTGGGTTCATAGAGGTTATGGTAACTATTGACCTCCAGAGTACATATAAAGAGAAGATGGATATCAGACAGCTCACTGATAAAGGTTTCTTCATGGTGTTTAGCTATTTCAGTCCTCAGTATACAGGGGCATTTTGGTTTAGGCTCCCTCAGTAGAAGGAAAGAAGAACTACAGATCTTCACACATAGAGCCAAACCCTAAACAGAGAGTGGAAGATTCATAGTGAATTCAATAGGTGCCCACAAAGTCCTAAGAAAGAGGAGGCCTGGACTGCTGTCATGATCCTCTGGCTTGCAAGTTACAGTGATGTGACTCTGGAATCAAAAATCGCTGTATAAGTCATGAGAAGATATGTGAACTTCCTTCATTCCACACTTACGAAGTTTGTGCTGCAAGAGGTGTGAGGCTGATTCCTAACTAACTATTACACAACCAAGGGAATGGCTTTACAAATGATTATGAAAATCATTATTTACCTCCTGTGGGAGCTCAAAGACTCACAGACTGTACTATTCTGAAAAGGCACGAGCTGTGAGACTGTCTCTTTTTGTCATTTTACTGCAAACAGGTGTTTTTGGAATAGGACATCTAAATAGAGAGATTTTTTCCCCAAAACTGCGTCCTAGATAAGATTTACACTGGGTGATTTCTGTCTGGCATGGACAAAGCTCCCACATCCCCCTTAATAGTACACTGCACTCTAATTAAGACTGTGGGTTGTGAGCTGGCTTTTTATAGCATGTAACATCCATAAACCAAAGCCATTTATACAGCTGCCCACTAAACCTCACACCCCTTTAAAGGCATGGCGAGATCTTCCCCAAACCATTGTAATATTTCTGTTCCAAGAGTTTTTAGTATCAGTGATAGATGGCCAACCTGAGAGCAGGAGGAAGAGCAGCTCTTAACTTATCCATGAAGCTTGAGCTAGCACAAGGAGAAAAAGTATAACAGAGTCCTCATAGTTATGTGTCTCCCTTGAGAATGACAGTCTCTGTTCCTTAGCGTCCTTAAGCCGCAAGGAAAGAGAATGGTTTATGGCATGCAGATGCACAGGGCTGCAAAGCCCGGTGTAAACCTCACTAAATAAATTAAAATCTTTCTACTGACCTAAGCTGGCTCTCTGTTAAAACCAAAACACTGAACTGAATTCAGATGCATGGAAATGAGGTGCCAATTTTTTTCTGAAAATCATGTTGGACTCCCTGCTGCAGTTCTGGGGTCTTAAAGCATGTGTCTCCGCTCATGCTGCCCTCTTGCCTCTGAGAGATACCTCATCAGCAGAAAAGTTATCACATTTGTTCTTCATCACTTCTTTGCTTAGAAATTTTCCTCTGCTGCAGCAGATGAGAAACTTGGCAGTGGGGAGGCAGCAGGTGTGCTGAATGCTGCTCTCATCATCCCTCACACTGACTACTCTGCCTCATTAGTTATAACTACACCGGTAAACCAACCAGGGTATGGGGCCAATATTAGCATGTGACTGCCCAGAGTACTCGACCAATATCACACTGTTAGGCCAGCATGAAATAGTGTTTCTTCAAACCATGCCTAGGTGCCATGCAGGGGTTAGCAGAGCCCAGGGACTAATCCCAGTGGCCAGGCTGGATGCAGCCAGTTTATTTGAGAGAATGCTAGACTTGAGCTGTATGGACATGACCGAGGCTGTGCCAGTCAACTTCTGGGTCAGAAAATCACCAGGCCCAAGGACATACCTACCATTTCCTGGGATCCATTTGTTTGGCAAACCCTGTCATCTCCTGCCTCATACCCAGATCTTTCAGTTCTCAGAGCCTAGGTTGCCTACAAAAGGAAGCACAACCCCTTGCAGATAATATGGAGAAAAAATTCATCCTCCCTCTAGAAATGTTAAAATAATTTGTCTGATGGTTTAGATCACTCTGTATGAATGCTGTGTCCTCATCAATAGTCGCCACTTTGCCAGTTTTTCTTTCATTCACAAATTTTATCTGCTGTGATTTTATATTTACTTCTAGATCATTAATGTAAATATTGATAGGAGTGAGTCTAATACCAGAAGCCCAACAAAAATACATTTGATGATTATTCCACATCGACAGCTGCTTTTTGAGATCTGTCATTTAGCTCATATTCAATTTTTTAATGCATGTTATTGATAACTGTATAGTGCTAAGTGCTAATTTTTTAATTAGAATATCCTTCAGAACTGATTCAAACATGTAACAAAGAATTATTATATTTGCACAGCTACGCTAATTAAACTAGCAACTAAATCTGTGATCTCATCAAAGAATGAAATCAGGTTTGTGTAGAATGACCAATTTCTTGTGAAAAATGAAACCTCATTTTAATTCCTATCTTTTAACTTTTCATTGATTGAATCCAATTAGTACCACAATTTATTGTTTTTCCTCCTGGAGTTAACGTCTTGTCCAAAATCTGCTCAGGCTTGTGAAAACATGCAAGTTTTTGATTGTTTTTTATTAAAGACATTTTCTAAAATTAGAGGACACTCTGGGGGACAAAGACTGAGAACTTGCGATAGAGGCATCCAGAACAGTGACTTAGTTGCTGGGCTAGAGTATCAAAAAAGCCCAGAGGGAAGAAGGAATATCTGAGTCATCCTCAAAACTCTCTCTTTTCCAGGTCTCAAGCACAAATCAAAGAGCAATAGGGAATTGTTCACATGCTGCTTCAGCGCAGGCAGAGATTGATTTCAGGCTGCACAATGTTACACAGGCCTCTTGCTCTGCAGCAGGGTTTGTCAGGAGGGATAGGGAGACATCTCTGCTCTAAGGGCAGGGCAGAGAATTAATAGCGTAGGTTACCGATGTGTGCGTTAGCAGCAAAGTAGCTACTGCTTTTTTCTCCAGCTCACTCTCACCCTTATCCTGTTCTCATAAAGGAATATGATTAAGATGTAGCTTGTTTAGATCCCTTTTTAATACCTCCTGATCAAAAGTGGAAGCTTAAATAGCATGTAAGAAATGACTTTGATATTAAAGAGAGAGAAAGAAGAACAAATAGTTTAATTTGCTTCTTGTCTTTCTTGGCTTGGGATTTTGAAGCAGATGTTCCCAGGCAACACAAAAACCCCATCTCCCGTCCAAGTCTGAGCACATATCACATGGTTCAGAGAGAAGATGTATAGTGAGGACTACAACAGCATGCTTCCTGCTTGTGGTGTCACAAGAATGCCACAGGCAATGACCTATGTAAATTGCCTGAACGTGGGACCAAAAAAAAGAGAGAAGAAATCTTTAAAAAGGAACAAAATACTTGAAATAACCTATACTCATAAAACGTGTAAGTATGCTATTTCAAGCATATCCATAGATCTAAAAAATAGGAAAAATACAGATTGAGTATTATAGTAAGATTTTAATTACAATCTTAAGAGACAAAGAAGCAAGCAATGTTAAAAGAAAGGGCCTGATTTCTGGATCTTAAACTGATGAGACCACAGGGCAGCACATGCAAAGCCTCTGATTACTCATAAATAGGGGAAACAGATTCTTCATATCGCCCACATTCTAAAGGGCTGGAATGTCAGATTTTCAACAGGCCTTTGATTCTTTTTGGTCTGCATATGTATTGAGGAATGAGAGAGCACTAAACTGTGGAAACCAAAGCCAGACACAAGGGAAAAACCCCATCAGCAAGGAATCAAACAGGACGATGTGTGATGTTTCACACATTCCCTTTAATGCATAACCTGAGAGAAATGATCCATTGTAGCAAATACCACCAACCTTCCATCTCCCCCAGGAAAAGGCACACCGCTTGCTATCAGAACCTACCTGTCCTCCCAGACAGATTCCAAAGCAGGCAGTGAGTTAACCTGCTTGGGAAGAGCCAACCACCTCGCCTCACTATTGCCCAGGAAGAGAACTGGCACGATCGCAGGCATAGGCTGAGAGCTTTCAAAGAGTAATCCCGCCCCATTCCCTTCAAGCATGGAATCATCACAGATGGACATTATCACTGATCCTAGTATTTTCCATGGGTTTATGATTTTTAAAATGCTTTTTATAAATTTAATCTGCACTTCTTTTACAAATACCTCAGGAAGACCCCCAGAAACACTTGCCAACTGTTCATGATGAAGATGGAAGGGGAAGAGGAAGCAGACTATGAATATTAACAAGTAAAAAGAGTTAAGGTTTGGATATAAATCTGGGATGCTTGATCCCACAGCAAGACAGTTCTTGAACTCCTACCATTTAAAAGCCTGTTCATGTAAGCATGGCTATAGATCCAGACCATACAGGCATAAGTTAGAAATGTACATATACACATCCTAATGGATTTCATGGAGACATTACCAGTTATCTCTCTGGCTATATTTCTGTGGAAGTCAAAATGTGTCATGGGGACTTTTGTATCTCATAGGGTCCAAGCACACCTCATGCATCTATGTCCTTAGACGTCAGAGAGGTCTAGTCACAGCAATTGCATTCACCATCTGTGATGGGTTGACCCTGGCTGGTTGCCAGGTGCCCACCAAAGCCATTCTATCACTCCCCCTCCTCAGCTGGACAGGGGAGAGAAAATATAACAAAGAGCTTGTGGGTCGAGATAAGGACAGGAGAGATCACTCACCACTTACCGTCATGGGCAAAACAGACTCAACTTGGGGAAAATTAACTCACTTTATTACAAATCAACCAGAGTAGGGTAATGAGAAATAAATCCAAATCTCAGAACACCTTCCCTCCACCCCTCCCTTCTTCCCGGGCACAACTTCACTCCCGCCTTCTCTACCAACCCCCCCCCAGCGGCACAGGGGGACGGGGAATGGGGTTTACGGTCAGTTCATGACACGTTGTTTTCTGCCGCTTCATCCTCCTCAGGGGGAGGACTCATCACACTCTTCCCTGCTCCAGCGTGGGGTCCCACCCACGGGAGACAGTCCTCCACGAACTTCTCCAACGTGGGCCCTTCCCACGGGCTGCAGTTCTTCACGAACTGCTCCAGCATGGGTCCTTTCCACGGCGTGCAGTCCTTCAGGAGCACACTGCTCCAGCGTGGGTCCCCCACGGGGTCACAAGTCCTGCCAGAAAACCTGCTCCGTGGGCTCCTCTCTCCACAGATCTGCAGGTCCTGCCAGGAGCCTGCTCCAGCATGGGCTTCCCACGGGGCCACAGCCTCCTTCGGGCACCCACCTGCTCCGGCGTGGGGTCCTCCACGGGCTGCAGGTGGAGATCTGCTCCACTGTGGACCTCCATGGGCTGCAGGGGACAGCCTGCCTCACCATGGTCTTCCCCACGGGCCGCAGGGGAATCTCTGCTCCGGCGCCTGGAGCATCTCCTCCCCCTCCTTCTTCACTGACCTTGGTGTCCACAGGGTTGTTTCTCTTACATGTTCTCACTCCTCTCTCCGGCTGCCGAATACTGCCTGTCCCAACTTTTTCCTTCTTAAAAATGTTATCACAGAGGCGTTACCACTATCGCTGATGGGCTCGGCCTTGGCCGGCGGCGGGTCCGTCTTAGAGCCGGCTGGTATTGGCTCTCTCTCGAACACAGGGGAAGCTTCCAGCAGCTTCTTACAGAAGCCACCCCTGTAACACCCCCCCCCCCCCCGCTACCAAAACCTTGCCACACAAAGCCAATACACCATCATATCCTGTTATAGGCTAAATACCTCTTCCATGCTTGCTTCTAAGCATGTTCAGGTTTCATATAGGCAATGAAAACATTTTAAAATGTCCCTCTGTGCTTAGACTTGTATTGGTAGAACAGTATTTGCTATGCATTAACTGAGCATAAGCTGAGTGCAAAATCTGGCCCTTCATACAATGGGATATTTTTGGCATTGGGCCCAGATAAGAACAAAAAAACCAACTGTCTGAATTTAATCAGTTGGTGTTAGCTGGCAGTGCAAGAAGTCTTTATGCAGGTATTTATTTGTCCCAGCAATAACAAGAATATTGGAATTTATATCCAGGAGATAAGAGAGCACCTTGTCACTCAGGCACAGCTAACAAGGGAATCACTGTTGGGTACAGACATGTAAATGCCAAATGCTTAGTCTGGGTATTATTGTAATTTCCATTTTTACAACCTCTTATTTTTAAAATGGTCTCTTAATTGATTTTTAATTATATTTTTCAATGACATTTATCTACACATGCTTTGTAAATATACCCACACATATGACAAAATATATTAAAGGGGAAAACACCGATACATTAGAGGTACTATCTTTACAGACTGCACTAAGAAGATATTCCAGTGCTCTTATTAGACGTTTTACATAAGGAAGCAAGTTCAAATTTGTTTTGGGTATAAGTGGGTGCAGTGCTACCACAGGCAGCTGATGCCAGCTGATTTGGTCCTCGGAGTGTTAACAATACACATCACCATCACCAACCCATCAGTACAGAGGTGCACTGCTCCTTCCTGACAGTCATTCAAAATGGAATAGGAAGGCACATAAAACAGTCATGGCAGGGTCACTAGCTCAACTGGCCACAGGACGATTCAAACCAACTTCTAATCCACCTCAGCACAAAGCAGCTGGGGAGTCAATGGTTGCTGAAAATAATGTACTATAACATTTTTCACTTATACCGTGTGTGTTATTTATTACAAGGGGCAAAATACAATGCCAAAGTGTTATTTAACCTAAAACATAAGCAACACAGAGATTCTTTAACAAATGAGTCACAGCTATCTAACTTGTAGATCAAGACAGCAGACCAAACCTTAGGAAAAGTAAGCTGAGATATGCCCAAGGAAATGTAAATGGTGTTACTTGGCTTTTGCCTAAATAAGGAGTGAGAAAAAAAAGTGATAACTTCCAATTCTGGGCCCTGAGTGATTACCCAAGTTGAAATTTGGCCAGGACATACCAACAAAGTGCTGGTTTAATGTAAAGTTCCACAAGGTCTTTAGTGATCAGAATAGGTCAGGACATCTCTTTTACCTCAGGGACACCATGTTAGAGAAAAGCAGAAGGCAATGCAGCTCATGTCTCCAGTGTGGTGTTTTGGAGGTGTCAAACAGCACAGCCTAAGCATCAGACAGGACTGCAGCACACAGTGCAGCATTAAAAGACATAGCACTATAAATTGCATCCATCCAGTTGCCTAAAACACAGGTTGGGATGGGTTTAAAAAGTTAACCCAGTTAAAAATAACAAATAACAGAATCCTGGGAAGCCTAAAGCACTGTATGAAACTACTCAATTCCCTTGAGTTTCTGGCTTAGCATCCCTCAGGTTTGGGGTCCAAAGGATTATGTGCCATTCAAGAGAGAAACCATGCACAGGGAAAGGCTGGAACCAGCACCCTCAGATCCCACCACCCAAGGCACCCTACATCAGCCATCAGATTTGCTGGAAACCACTCACTGTTGTAGTTGCTGTTCCCACTAGTCTCTCCCGGTGTGGTGCTGTGCTCCCCTGGCCCTTCAGAGGTGGCCCTTCCTGACACGGAATGGGGAGAAAAAGAGAGGAGACGAAACAAAGAAAGGGAAGGAGGGGAAATGGGAGGGTAAAAGAAGGGAAAGGGTGCATCTGTAACTGAACTCTTCCAACAGCTTCGTTACACATACACACTGGGCACACTTAGGGCCTGTCAATGACAGCTTTGCCTTGGCCCTAACTGGCTCCAGGTCAGGCGTGAAGAAGCTGTTTCACAGAGAATCAGGTTCACACAAGGGTTCCAGAGCAGGCAGGCACCCAGGGTGGTTTTGCAGCCTTTCCTTAACCTGCAGTCACAGGCAGCTGGAAATTTCAACAAACCTTCACTACAAAAATTATTTTCCTCTTTTGTTTTCCATTGAAAATGCCACTTTTTATTGAAAAAATTATAATTTCTGACTGCAAAACTAAATTTATTTTTTTTAACAAGAAGTCAATATTTTTCTGCCAAAAGTGCTTTCCCCCCCAAATTAAATTCCCCATAGAAAGAACGTTATGGCAATTCTTGTAAATGAGTGCTATTGACATATTTTATGGAAAATCAAAATTATAACTTGAAAAATACCACTTCCTGTGCATTTTTGAAAACACTGTATAATCTTATTGAAGTCAGCAGGTTAACAACAAGTGAAGGCCTGCACATTTTTCACTTGAACTTGTATTTGCTGACAATTCACACATACGTTTTACATGGCCAGGATGTCATATTGTTATTAGCAAGACTGTAATTTCATTAACGGTTACAGAAGCAGTGGAAGACACTGGAAAAACAGAATTTAGCATTTATCAATTCCCAAGCTTAACAATTATGGCAGAGGCATAGTGCTTTTGTTGTGAAAGGACCTGATTTCTTTATGTTGTGGAACTCATAAAAACCACAGGACTGGGGAATGACTATATTGATCTTGGATAAGATTCACTCCTGTGCAGAGATCCAGCACAAGCCAGTATATCACATAAATTTTGTTTAAGCCCCGTATTGGGGAATAAAGTGGCACGCAAATCACGCATTATTGTTACAATAATGCTTTGTTCCTAAATATTGCTACTCCTGAGTAAACTACAAAATTCTTTCAGAGATTATCAAAATAATCCCCATTCTGCAGATAGGGACACCGAGATAATGAAAGATGTGACTTGCCAAAGGTCACCCAGCAGGGAAGCAGAAGAGCTGGGATACATCCAGATGCCAGAGTAGACATCTATCTTCTATCCATTGCCCTTATATGCGGTACAAACATACAGTCAATGACAGCTTCTGCCCCACAAAATGTCTTATCTAAAATGCCTCTTGTAAAGTCTGCTTGCACAATGGGAGCTGAGTGTTCATCACTAAATGCATTCATTAATTTCTGCCATTTATCTTAATTTCAATGAAACCTGATTTAATTAGGGTTTGTATATGTTCTGCATAGATGACTAAAGCTCTTTTTATTTTTTTCCTATGGGTATGTATTTTACATGCTCTTTTTTCTTTCAGCAGCAGCTTTTGCTTACCCATACTTCCTCCTATGGCATGTAACTGGCATCCCCTTCCACCCTTTAAAGAGACTAGGGTTCAGTTTACTGTCATAATGGTAAAACATCTTTGTTGACAGTTTTAAAACTTCCAGAATACAGAAATTAAGCAAAAATGAATCGGAAATCTCAGAGACAGATTTCAGTAGACAGCAATGCATTCTCAATTCATTAACTAACTGAAAAAATGCAAGTGCTACATTTCATGTGTCACAAACCCTTAAGAACAATGAAAGTGTTTGTTAACAGACTTTTTGGGGAAAAAAGCTAAACCAAGTTGCAGTGCATGCTGCATTGCTGTGTCTCAGCAAAAGCTGGCTGTAGAGTAAGCTGTGGATATATTTTAGGGAACTACAAGTATAGTTTCAGATCAATCCATTCCTGAACTTGTGCTGATGCTCAAAACAGTAATGGGAAAACAATCCTGCTAAGATTTCTTGCAGCAAGGATAAAAATCCTTCCTTCATCACAAGCTGGCCCTCTTGTTTTCTGGGGAAGCGAATACATTGTTGCACTGGGGATCCAACAATTCTTTGTTGGTTTTTTTTAAATAAACATATATGCACCTGTACATATGCATGGATACGTTTTTATTTGGCCATAAAGTGCCCAAGTGGCCATTTAAGCATATAATTCCTCACCTAATTGCATAACCATGAATATTGATGTACAAATTGTAATAACAAGTGCACATTCATTGTGCATGTACAGTCTTTGTTTTACTATTCTTAATTGCCAAAACACAAAAGGTTTCAAAATATAAGTGAACTGTTGGATTCTGTTTTGCCTGCTCAAAGGATGAACACTAATAGATACTAGCCCAAGGAAATGTGCAATTCAGCTTGGTGCTATGAACAGTTAAAGCAAGCTAACGCAGATCCCAACCTTGCTTTCCCAGTTCTTGCACATTTAGAGTCCCACTGGTTCCCATTTTATTGCACACATGACCACAAGACAAATTTAACAACAAATCTTTGAAAGGGTTTTGGAATTCAGGTTGGCTAACAGCAGGTAACAGTGAGAAATCCACTTCTCTTCAGACGGATGAAGTGATAGAAATGTAAGGTAGACTGAAAAGAATCAATTTGTCAAGACCAGTAAAAGAGAGCTGAAGCTTGTGTTTTCATTTCTGATACCTAAACTGGCAAAGCACTTCAGAAGCTGACATTTATTGATCATGTAGCCTCAAAACAAAACTGGTGAAGTTCAGAGTCCATACAGGCAAAAGACACACATTAAATACAACAGGAAAGTTCCTAAAATTGCTTTTGATAGCAGAAAAAAAAAAGAAATAAATTCCATTTACAGACTTGGCATGTGTATGGAAAGCATATAGCCACTTTTACCAGCAAGAAAGTGTTCGGATTTTGCTATTACATGGCTTTTTCTTTCATGTTAGGTCACCATTTTGGGATGCAGAGTGGATGTTGTGCCTGTTAATGTCACTGGCCTCAATCATGCAATCCTTAATCAAGCAGAAATCCCTGCAGCTTTGCCCATATAAGAATTACAGACTTAGTTATAGGTCTTCTGGTGCAGATTTGACCCCTGCTGCCTCCCTGCCGCAATAAAACTCCTAAACCCTTTTGGATCATTACTTCTACAACTTGCCAGAGGGCATGGGAGTGCAGCATTTATGGGGTTGCTTTCTGTTTTTAACCAAGAGTTGAGGCTTCATACAGTGACTGTACTGGCCAACATACAGCAAGAGAAATAATCTAAACCAGATACAGGGCTGGTAGGGATTACTTGTCCCAGACTAAATCACTCCCTCCACCAACTCTGCCCCCATGTGAAACAACAATTTACTAGTCCTTGTTCAGCCACTGCCAGTATGTCCTTTTTTAGAACATAGAAATAGGTTTCCTTAATGGTATAAAAAGGTTATTAGGATTGTTTATTCTAAGCTCTGAAATATGTATTAAATTCTCAATTTGCTTATATGTCTTTTAATTGTGTCAACATTGGTGTTCTGTCTTTGTAGTGGTAATTGGAAACTGATGCAAAATCAGGACTAGAAAACATTAAGCATTGCAGTGACTGGAGCTGTTTTTCATGGCATTTATCATCTCACTGCTTGTTTTTCAGAATTAAATTTCCAACACAATTCTCTTTTTAACATATAATATTAGGTGAAAATATTAAACATGTTCACTGACAGACGATGTCTATTTATCAGAGACAAGCACAATAAAAGCCATACCCTGCTAAATTCTGAGCCTGCAATTCACTAAATTACATAATTCAGCAATAGAGGGGAAAGGATGTACATCTGGGAGATTTGTGCAGAAAGAATCTTAAAACCCTTTGACATAGCCTGAATGTGAATGTATAGAAGAGCAATGCAAAGAAAACCATGTTGTGTGCTTGGGTGACAAACAGAACGATGGTGGTGTCCCTCACAATTCACGAAGGAGGCAGTAGACAGGGCACAGTGAGAGAGGAGAGGAGGGTGCAAATACTTCTGTTCCGAAACACAAATAATGTGAGCTGTCCAGACAGACATAGTAGTTGAATTTGTTTCTTGAAATGAGATTATGTGTAGGCAAACACATGCACAAATGAGATTATGTGTAGGTGGAGAAGGGAAGGAGACCACAACTGATTTCAAGAAGGGGACAGCCATCGTTGTCAAGAATAGGCAATAGGAAAAAGAGAGTGAGGGTGATAGCATTTTTGAGGGCACTTGGCCAAGAGAGAAGTACTATGCCAGAGTGAAATGTCTGCAATTGCACTGGAGAAAAGGAGGTCCAGACAGCACCTGGAACCATGGATTGTGAGCCAGAGGGGCAGCTTGCACATTCATGTTTGCGAAAAGAGGTCCAGACATTAACAGAGATTAAAAGTCTTTTCAAAAGAGAAAGAGAAGGAAGAGGAGTGATCCAGGCAAAAGCAAAAGTAGCTCCCGAATGGCACCAATGGCTTCTGATTCAGGAAATGCCTCAAAGGGGAAGTGTGTAAGATAATATCTATCCATCTTTCCACACATACATATACTTTCATAACCATAGATAACTAAAGATGGACAGCCATGAGTACAACAAACACAAATCTATATGCACACAGGTGCGTACATGTATATATAAAGAAACATAAATATACAGGTTATAAAAATGTATATTACATATATATGTATAAAATATGTAAAACATACAGATGAAATATAAAATATGTGTACAACTTATTAATATACAATGAATGTATACTGTTTAGTCAGAACTGAAATATTCAGGTGTACATATGTGCACTCAGATATGAGAGATTTACCTGGATAAAATTCAAAACTTCTTGAAGTCTATACGAGTATTCCTACAATGTTAGTGGCCTGATTCTATACAAATGCCATGATTTAGACTGAACTTAAAACCCCCATGAAATCAACAATAAAATTTTTCTGGGTTCTCATGATCCAGTGAAAAGAGGAAGCAAATGTTTAAAATTGTACCAGGAGACATTAATTACAAACTAATCTAAATGCATTATCATCCCATAGTTGTTTGGCCTCAATCCTAAAGTAAAAACTGGTGAAGTGTGTTCTTAGGTGCAACCAAAAGCCACTTTCAGGATGGGGTTTGAGCCTCCAAGTGGTCTGTGGAAGCTGCTGCATATCAAAGCCAACTCAAGACAGCTGAAATTATTCTCCATTGAAATCCATACGAACATTTCGATAATGACAAATGCCATACATCATCAGAGTTCTTTATTCAAGTTGCACTTCATACTTTATTTACCACATTTTAATAGACAATAATAATGGAATAATAAATGGGGAAAAACATGGGGTTTGTTGTCTTTGTTGAAATTTCTCAGTGTGAGAGAGCAACATGTGTCTAATTTTTCGTATATCCTTGAACAGCCTGAAATGACAGATTGCCCATAATCTGTTATAAAATCTCAGTGCCAGAACATGACAATAGATAGCACCATGGAGTGTCTTGGTTATCTCAAAGGGAATAATTTAACGCTAACCAATAGCAAAAGGGTGACCCAGTTCGGAGAGGCCTGGAGAGAGATACATTGCTGGTGGCTCCAACCATGTGTGGCTACATGCAGGCACAGTTAAAAGGCAGATTAATAGGCAGTCAGGAGTGAGGAAAAAAGCCAAGGAGCCCTACTGTGGAACACACGGCATTTATCCTATTTTGTAAAGCACTTTATGAATTAACCTAGGCTGGTCTTTTTTAAATAGCGAGCATCCAAAGATTCACACCAGTGTTTCTGCAGCCTGATCTGTATTCCAAAACAGTACTGCTCACATAAATCTCAGTGTTGTTTTTTACTAGAGAGTGAAAGGGAAAAAAGAGAAGCTGCCGTTAAATCAATAGGCTGCATTGCACACCACAGTATATGAAAGTAATAGAGCTGTGCTTATCATTTGCGCTGCCACCAACTAATTGCCGTAACTTGCACTTCATTATCCTCTGTAATATGGTTACAATAATGGAGAATGACAAATAAGAACTGTTATAGTTCTACTGGCCAGCCTTTACTCACAGGATGAGTTCTCATTCAAATGCATCTATCTGGATGAATAAGATTTACTAGATTACACGTTGACTTAAAAGGTTTAATACAAGCAGTGATGGAGAGCTGCCTTAGGAAATTTCACAGGCACACTTTTGGGATCTAGCACAAAAAAGTCTTTACTGCTGCTTTTGTACCCACCATGGTCTCCCTTAGCTCTCCCTGCATTTAAGTCAGCAATGCTGGCAGACAGAAAACCTGATTCCTATGAAACACTTAACATGCCTTAGGTCTTCCCTGAATCAGGTCTTCCAGTCACTCACACACCAGAAAGGTGGTCTGATTCTTTTGATGTTAAATTAGGTACTGTAACTAATAAAACTGCCTACATTGATTATCAAGCAGAAACAGGCAAAGAATATTATGGATAGGAGAAAAGACTTTGGGCTCTGGCAAGAAAGGATAAAAGTATCTGATCGTTAATGTGTGTCCTAGTTCAAGGAAATCCTTTGTTGCAGCAAAAAAGAGGAACTGTAGAAAATCTGAATGAAACATCCAATACCCACATTATGGCCACCTGGTCTCTGGTGGTGTTCAGAAGGGGAAGAGGAGCTTCCCAGTCCTCTTCTGTTGCTTCTAAATTCTCTGCAAGAGATCACTTTTCCCCATAGGATGTAAAGGATGTGCACAGTATCAGAAGGAAGGAGAAAATAGGGAAGCCATCATTAACGAAGTCTTTATTTATGCTAATGATCCTCAAAAATGTCAGTGTTCCTATGCAAAGACATACGGACTTTATAAGACACTGCAATGAAAACTCAGAAGTTTCACTAATCAAACAAATGTACTTTTAAATTACATTTTTTTTAATCCCATGGTAGCCTCACATATAAGCGTCTCAAAAGTCAGCATTTACCCTAGGCACACACAACATTCACAAATATCACTAATACTTGTCTACAACAAAAGATGTAATTGCATTAAAGCATGTGTATGCATAACTAAAGACATCCATAGGTGAAGACGCATAAAAAAACCATAACAAAGAAAAATGTTGCTGAACCATTTCTTTTCCAAAGCTTTCCAAACCAAATTTGAGGTAACTAATTGCCCAATATGTACTGTTAAAACAGCCATTCCATAATAATGGCTGGGAGGTAGTTTCCATTCTTACCCCATGCTAAGCTCTCCTTTAAACTTCTGCATTTTTCTAACTCCTTCTGGAGATTTTGTTTCTTTCTTTCTTTGTTTTAGGGACATAGAATGCTCTTTTTGTTTTCTGCTTGGTTACAAACTAGTTATGATCAAGAATCTCTCTTAGAAAACAGTACTACATAAGTGTCCATAATTATGTGTAAACTAGCTCTACATATTTAAGGACCACAACAGTACATAAAAATAAATCCAAACACGACCATGAATCAATGTCCTATATTATTTCAAATGCTCTGCTAGTTAATGATGTTTTGAATTGTTTTATGATAATTATAACCTCTTTGATAGTTAAATCAATCAAATAATCATTGCTGTAGTTCATCAAATATACGTCTCTAGGAAGACGGTACTTCCCTTGCATACTACTAAGGAAAAACAGCATTTCTTTATTACATACATGATTAGTTAGTCGTAATATTCTAGAAATGTGGTGAAATAGTGCCTTGGAGGTAATAGTTAAATAATTTTGCATAAGTTTACAGAGTTTCTATTTTTCTTAGAAAGAAAAAGACATAAATTATACTGCACACCGTTATGTAGTCAATGGTATGTATTGGCTGCAATACATTACTCAACACTGCTTCATACAAGGCATTTACATATAATTCTAGAAATTCATCCAGCATTTTTTTCTTTACAACTATACTGTATCACACTGATTTTGCTTTTTAATTTTATTAAACCAGTCTTTCAGAAGCTTTTCTACATCTATGTGGATACCAGCTTTTCTGTGAACAGCATTAAAAGGAACTACTTGTCTTAGCACTGCATTGACATTATCATGGTAAATTGCTTTAAAATATCACTTGTAACTGTAATATTAGCACAATAAAATGTTTTAAATTTGCCTACTGTGTCTCAGAAATTGCCCTGATGTTGAATTACTTCTCATAGAACATTAACAATTATTCTAATAATTGTCAGGAGTAGTGATGGACATTTTGTTCTCCTAAAAGAAGGGAGATCACAGCTCCAGGGACGCAGACAGTTTATTACATTTCATAACTCTTGGCTTTCAGGTAGGTGATGTGGAAGACTTATACCTATATGTCAATTAGAAGTTTATTGTACTAATAGCTTGTAGGATTAGAGCATCTGCAAGCTGCAATTTTATGCAAAACTCAAAATCAAGGCTTCCCATGCAGTGATTCCCATTACTGCATAATAAAGATGAATGCAACCCAGTGTTGCTCAGAAAGACCGTTAACTAAATGAAGAAAGCAGTTCAGTGAATGTGGAATCTGTACAGAAGCCAAATCAAACTCCCTCTTATAACTCAGAGATGCAACATTTGGGCAGCTGCCCAAGGAATGAAAGAGAAGAAAAACCAAGTCTGCATGCATTTTTACTTCTCACTGACTATAAGCCTATGGTTATAAAATTTAACTAAATTCTTGATTTCTTTATATGTGCTGTTCCAGACTCTTTAACCCATGTGTTCTTTATTATAGAAATGTAATTGATATGCAGGTGATGTTAAATGCATTATGATAACTTTGCAGGTAGGGATATAACATATTCCCACTAAATTTCAGTATGATGCAGTCCAAAGCGAAAACAAGATAAAAAGAAATTAGAAGATGAGAACTCAGTGGGGTTTCATAATCCTCAGCATGTGTACAGTTGAGAGGCAGAGATCCAAATGACCTGGACTAATCTGCATAAAGTTTTTTAGAAAACATAAATGAATTCCTGAAGTAATCACTCCATCAACACATGGGATTGTATCTCCACCTCTCCCACTCTTCACTTCTGCTTGCAGAAGAAGACTTGCATAATAAGTTGAAACTGCATTTGCAATATACTATTTTTTGAGCCTTTAGGATGAACACTGTTCAACCTGACTACCTGGTGGATATATCTAATAATGTATCAAAAACATGTATGCCGTACCTGATTCAAAGAAGAGAAACAAGGAATGATAGTCTCTAAACATTAGTTTGTTACACAACTTTCAAAATACAAAGGGCTGAACACTAAGGTAACCTCTGCATTGCACAGTCAAAGCAGAGAATTTGGCATTCATGATGTGTTCCAAATTTGGCCCATCACTCTGAGGAAGGTTACCGAAGAATATTGGCATGGGATGGTTAAGAAGCTAACTTGGAAAGGAAGTTACATTTGGTAACCAAAAGTGAAATTCTGGTCAAACTGAAACAATGATACATACATGACATGAGACACCAAATCCTCTGAAGAAAGAGGCTGTGGTTATTCACAACTGAAAGTGACTGCAAAAGCTGTTCCTGGACTACGTGGAAGCCCATGACTGGAGATAATCGTCTGGCACATACCACTGAAGTACTGCTCTCTATGATGGACTATACTGTCAGGGTCCTAGGTGCACTGACGGGCCTTGATGGCCCTGCCAAGCCTCCCCTGGGACCGCCACTCACAGTCCCTGCCCAAGGACCCAGAGGCTCCATTTCAGCTCAGCCCTGGGCCTTCAGTCCCTGCCAAGTTATACTGTACACATGTTTGTCTCCAGCTCTGGCCCAGCCAGGCCTCTGCCTGGCCATGAACCCTGTTGATCCCCAGCCCATGGACCGATATCCTGGCCTGACTCTGGACCTGCCTCATCACCACAGACCTGCTTGACAGTCGCTGTACCATGCCTGAGTATCTTGAGCAGGTCTCCTAAAACAGACTTTCAAAGAGTCACTCAAGAGGAGCAAGCAAAGAAATGTACAAAACGACAACATGCCACTTATATATATCTCTGTATGAGATTTAATACATTTTGATCAATCACCTTCTGTAAACTCAGAAATGGAAGTCTGAGATGTAAGTATGGGTCAGCCACAGAAAAATCCCATGCTTTACATAGTAGAGATCAAAAAGGTGACAAAACAAGGCCTAATCAAATGTGGCATGGATAAAAGTGCCAATGTTTAAAGCTAATAAATTTATTACAGAGAACTCTTTCATCAGTAGGGGCAACACCACTCACTGGTTTGGAAGACATACAGTTACTTGCAGATTTGCCAGTATATTGATAGACAGAGAAGGCATTAACTGTAAACTCTTAAAAGTCAAGGCATGTTGTAAGCAGCGTATCAGAAAAGAAAAACTAAGAAATCAGAAAGAAAGCATCCAAGTAGTTCTTTAGAACCCTGTCACTAAACTAGAGATGTATTTCATATATTCTAATAATTGCCCAGTATAATAATTCTGTAATTTAAACTGTTGATAATACTTTTCACTTAGAACAGGGTTAAACTTGTCTATTTCTGAAATAATGTTTTTTAAGTGATAGGTCATTTGTTCATGATAATTAGTAAGTGACATCACTCATGCTAAAGTTAAACATACGGTCAAGTGTAATACTACATTATTTATTGCTACATTATGTTATATAATCCAAGTGGAAAACATACAAAAAGTCAAGAAGCTGAAGCCTGCACTTAGTTATGTTAATTTTCTCAAGTACAATGGTATTTCATTGCACCTCTTAATAGCCAAATCTTTTCTGCATCTCAACTGCTGCTTGGCAGTCTGGATAAGAAAGATGTGGGTGATCCATTCCTGTAGCTGAGATCACACCCTGCCTGCAAGTGCCTCACCAGATGGTCAGCATATTGCATTTTCCCCTTGGTAACATCCTTTTTTCTCCCTGCATCTGGAACTCAAGTAGGAAAATCCTTATGTTGTTTCCTATAGTGCTGAAGGTAGGAATGTATCCTCAGCTATTGCACAGTGCAGCTACCCATGTCTATACAGTATTGTGCTTTAAGCTGAGATATATCTGAATTTCGGATTCTGATTTCACCTTCTTGCAGTCTGTTGATTCACCAGTCAGGTAACTACTGTCACTTTGATCAAGAATTTCTGCAGAACAATTGCTTATTTGATCTCAGGTGCTTGAAGTGTTACTTATTCTATTCCAATGCTGCTTTGAAATAGGCTTTTAACATTCATGACTTCCATCCTAAGATGCCTCTATTAGTTGATCAAAAGGTTTTCTTGACCCCATTTAAAACTTCTGGAGCTCTTCCTGCCTATTGTCCCCTAATTAGAGTCACAGTCCCACTGAAGTCCTGAGCTGACACTGTTTTCAAGAGAGGCTTGTGCCTGAACAGAAAACACTGAGTCATACAGCAGGTTATTGGTAGCGTTACAGTGAGTCCTGTGAAGTACCAGCGCTCCACACGAGGTCACAAGTATGAGCTGATGAGATTGTATTCACTTTATTGTTTCCTTGCTCTGAGCACCAAAGAATGTAATAGCTTTTTAAAAATCCTGTGTTTGCATTAACTGATAATGTGTTCTGGATGGAATGACTTTTTTATTGTAACATTTTAGCAACAGCTTCAGAGCTTTGAAAAGGCATCATTTTAATATGCACAGTGTTCACCTCCTCAAACAGCTGATACTTCTAAACACTTTTCAAAAGAGTTAAAAATGTTCCTGGTAGTATTTTAGGAGTTCATTTCCAAATACTTCCAATTTCTTTAGAAAACAACATCCTGCAATCACCAATCATTCTGGAGACTACACTATGAAGATAGCTTGGCAAATAGTGAATTCAAATGTGCTGCCTAAAAAGTGACTGTGGTGGGTGGGCCCTGGCTGGATGCCAGGAGCCCACCCAAACCACTCTATCACTCCCCTCAACTGGACAGGGGAGAGAAAGTATAATGAAAGGCTCGTGGGCCGAGATAAAGACAGGGAGACATCTCTCACCAATTACCATCACGGGCGAAACAGACTTGACATGAGGAAATTAGTTTAATTTATTACCAATCAAATCAGAGTAGGATAATGAGAAATAAAACCAAATCTTAAGAAACACCTTCCCCCCACACCTCCCTTCTTCCCAGACTTAACTCCACTCCTGATTTTCTCTACCTCCTCCCTGCCAGCAGTGCAGGGGGATGGGGAATGGGGGTTACGATCAGTTCATCACACGTTATCTCTGCCACTTCATCCTCTTCAGGGGCAGGACTCCTCACTCTTCCCTTGCTCCAGCGTGGGGTCCCTTCCATGGGAGACAGTTTTCCGTGAACTTCTCCAACATGAGTCCTTCCCATGGGCTGCAGTTCTTCACAAACTGCCCCAGCGTGGGTCCCTTCCACAGGGTGCAGTCCTTCAGGCACAGACTGCTCCAGCGTGGGTCCCCCACGGGGTCACAAGTCCTGCCAGAAAACCTGCTCCGTGGGCTCCTCTCTCCACAGATCTGCAGGTCCTGCCAGGAGCCTGCTCCAGCATGGGCTTCCCACGGGGTCACAGCCTCCTTCGGGCACCCACCTGCTCCGGCGTGGGGTCCTCCACGGGCTGCAGGTGGAGATCTGCTCCACCGTGGACCTCCATGGACTGCAGGGGGACAGCCTGTCTCACCATGGTCTTCCCCACGGGCTGCAGGGGAATCTCTGCTCCGGCACCTGGAGCATCTTCTCCCCCTCCTTCTTCACTGACCTTGGGGTCTGCAGGGTTGTTTTGCTTACATGTTCTCACTCCTCTCTCGGGCTGCTGTTTCTGTGCCCCAGCAACTTTTTTTTTCCTTCTTAAATATGTTATCACTGAAGCGCTACCACTGTCGCTGATGGGCTTGACCTTGGCCGGCGGTGGGTCTGTCTTAGAGCCGGCTGGTATTGGCTCTCTCTCGAACACAGGGGAAGCTTCCAGCAGCTTCTCACAGAAGCCACCCCTGTAACACCCCCCCCCCCGCTACCAAAACCCTGCCACACAAACCCAGCACAGTGACTGTCACTTTTTAAACTGGCCACAGCAGTCAAAGGGAAGATCCATATAACCCAGGGAAACAGAAATTGCTTAGTTGCTTCATTTCTATAATAAAAATTAGTTGCAGATGAAAATCTTCAAAAGCTCTTCATATCAGGAACCTAAATCTTATTTTCAGAAGTGATAGAAAGCTTAAAAGCTGAAGTATCACTGGCTTTAACTGTCTAAAATGTTCATGCTGCAACTCACTAGATATATATCTATGCTGGTCTAAATTAGGTAGTTCTGGTATTGCTGGCAGTATGCACGGGGCATCAACAAACACAACATTGGCTGCCGGGCCACTCAAGGAGCAACTTGCAGAAAGCTTCTTACTGTTTCATCTGCCTTACTAACAACATCTTAATGTAGTAGGTCAGTTCTGGTTTGTTTATGTGTACTTGTACTGTGATCATGTGTAGAGATAGACTCTACATCAATTTTCAAAGTGCAATTTAAGACTTTCAAGAATTTCACCCCCAGTCATCCTTTGATAATGTCTCCAGGTGAGGTAAAATTCCTCTTCCACTTTTACAAATTTGTAATACTTTCTTTTCTCTCCAGACCAATTTTGTTTTGTCTATAAACTATTAACTTCAAGGAGTTACTCCAGAGTAACACTGATGTGTGATCAGGATATAAACCAGAGGGAATTGCCTGTGTGTGTTCTCATCTATACCATTCTACCATTTTCTCTTCCCCCCTCCCTTTTTTTTTCAATCTCTCCTAGTTATCCATACCAGGTATCTTCCAAATCCCTTTACTGGGTTTAGCATTTAACAAAGAAGCAAGGAACCCACAGAATTCTCCCTTCATTACTAAAGTATTGTAATAGCAACTTGCTTTACTCATAAATAGTATTTCATCATAGTATCAAACTTGTTCCTGGGGAGGAGTATAGTGTCTGTATTTTTATTTATAGGTAATAAATAATCATTTGCAATGAATTATTTTTAACTCTGGTTTTAACAATGTCAATACCAGCACCTCTTACTATGTAACTAGCACACATACACACTCTGGGAAAGAGAAGGAATGCAAATCCATACCATAAATTAAAAAAAATAAAATCCAACTCCATCCACCTCACTGGTCGCCTGCCCACTAATCCGCCTGCCCACTACAGAGCGAAAGTTTTGAGTTTAGAGGTGCTGCTATTTCTGCGGTCATCCCACAAAACTACCTTTGCCTACCAGCCAGGCTACAGAATTCTCTGCCTCCCTCTCTTCAAAACTACACCTAGGGGAAAAATTGACCTTTGAACAGCTACAGGGTTTCTATATGCACGGAGAATTAGAACTGTGAACTTCCCGCATTTTGGATTATCAATGGCCTAAACAACAGATCAGCTCAGAGACTTAGTAAACGCCTAGCTAAAAGACCTTACTGTCATGGTATTTCGCATATTCAAAAGCACAACAATATCTGGAGAGCTTGGTTTGCTTTAAGACATTTAAGATTCCTCTGATCTCTATTCAGAGGGACCGCCAGCATACCTAAATAAAATTTACATTTACATGTGCCAGGATATGGAAAATTGTCTCAAGAATACAGATTGAAACTCTGCAAAACTTACGTGAAATATTTTTTCTGTAAATCTATCTAAAATAGACAATTTGGCAGCATAGGGTGAAGGGTTTATTTGCATGCACTTCGGATGACCCACTTAATTCATAGCTGGCTTTTCTACATCACTTATAAATTCACCTCAGAACCACATCACGTAAAACCTTCTGACCATCTACCTTGTCTTGTAGGGCAGCTAAAGCCTCTTAAGGAACAATGACCAGGGTGCCATATTCCACTATCATTCCATAAATGAATTCCCACTGAAGTCAATGGGATCTCACATTAAAAAAAAAAAAATAAAAAAAAATCAAATGTTGGATGTATCCCCAGGCAGTATGTCTTCTTCAACCATAGGTTACATTTTTGGTGATGGACATGAGTTCTCATTACTGTTGACAATTTCTACATACCTAATTAATTCCCTGAGCTCCCTATTAAAACTTCATGCAGAGTCTAGCCACAGTCCAGAGGTGGCATTTTTGCTGGAAAAAATTCAACCTATTTGATATGTGTTCCTATCGGTTTTTAATAAACCAGGAACTAATCTTGACATCTGAGTCAAGAGGCATTTCATCCAAGAACAGGACAAAGGTGACAGAATTTGATGGAAAGTAGTGTTTTTCTCATACGTTACATGGAGAGCTTGCATGCTAAGACAGCATCATTATATAAAAGCAAAGCAAAACTTGCTTTGTACTAATCTATACAATAAACTAAACTAAACAGAAATCTTGAAGGATAAATGAACATGTAAGACACAGTGATACAATTCTCTATTATTGATGATGATTTAGGCTGTGTATAAAGCCAGAAAGCCTACCGTCTAGGTCCCTAGGATCTTTTGCTCCCAAATCAGAGTGCTGTGCATGGGGATGCTCAGGCATTACACATACAATTGATAGGCTTTTCAAAAGTTGCTCATAATGACAGCACTTATTCCAGCCAGACACTTACCCATATGCTTAAATTTAAACGTGCTTAAAACCATTTCTATTCAGCAAAGCATACGATTAATTTTAAGCACATGCTTAAAAGCTTTGTTGAACTACGTTTAAATAAGTAGACATTGTGAGCAAGGAGAACAGACATAAAAGCGACCACAGAGCTGGAGCCAGCCAAAGCTAAGCAGAGTCAGGTCTCAGGGGCCTGCAGGAATGGGATGCCAGCCTAATGCAGACCGTCCCCAGCAACAACACAGACTCAGTTTTCACACAAATGGCACAATGGTAATGAAATGTTACAATCTGTTAGTTTAATGTTCTGACTTAATATGACCAGCTGCTTTTCAGGCAGCAGTTCTGTACTGTAAATAGTATCACGGTGTCAGGTCTGAAGGAGTAATAAACATGCTTGAAAGAGGATTCAAAATGCAAGCTTTGCTCCTGTTGGTGTGAATCTTCCCCTCACCTCTGCCTGCCCCCTTGTCCCACTTCTCTCTTCTCTGCTTGTTCATTAATGGTTCATCTCTGATTTCAGAGAAGTACATGTTAGCTGAAATGGGTTTAAACCATAACTCAGGGTTTATAGTGCTTTCCTCATGAATCCGAGGAAGACCCCTTTTGATGTTCAGTTATGCTTCAAAGCATGTTTGTGATAATTTTTTTGGCAACATTCCTTCTGGAAAGTCCAGGCGACACCAGGGCTGAGCCAGGGCCTGGCAGAGTCCTGGTGAACATCCCCAGGAGGTTGGTTAGTTGGTCTGTCAGTCTGTCCTAGGGACACTATCAGGGCCAGGGACAGACTGGATGCTCTAATATAAAAAGTTGCTGCAGTGTATAAGAGGCTCTGTCTTTTGCATTTCCCTGCAGGGAACAAAAAAGAGTGGCATAAAACCTTTCACCCAGTGGCTGAAGTCTTCATTGTTGCAAAGATAAAGTAGCTGGATGGGAGCTGGAGCCATTTAGCAATTAACTGACATTTTAAAAAACAATTCTTTTGCAACATTCAGGCAACTCTTTTTATTATCTAGTTAATGGTAGCACTTACTGAAGCTAATTTTATGTGTAATAAAACTTCATTACTATCCTTTTTTCTGAGAGAAGGGGTGCAGAGGACAATTGGAATAAGAAACACATGGTTTCCTATACTTTATCAGTCATATATGTGTATATGATGTATCACAGGTATCTAAAACATTCTCCTTTCGTTCCCCCCCCCCCCCCCCCCCCCCCCCCCCCCCCCTTTCTTTTTCTGGCTGTGTAACTGCTGTACTCTTTCATGTCAGAGGTCGCCTATCAAATTCTACTCTTCTTTTTTTTTCTAATCACAAATCAATGATGAGGACAACAGAAGGTTAGATCCTTTTTAAAAATAGCACTGATGTTGCTGTTTGTTTATTCAAGGTCTGCTGAGTCTCTCTTGGGCAGAGACTCCTAAGCAGCATGATCCAAATCAGCAAAACTGGGTGCTTGCTGACCCCCCTGATGCACTGCAGCTGAGGAAAGATGGATTAACTGTCTGCCCAAGCTGCCCTGCTCCAGCCTTTGGATTTTTGCTGGGTACTGTCAGAGTAGCAGTTGGTGTTAAGATGCAAGAAAAATGAAGGGTGAGCAGGGAGCACTGTCACAGTGAAAGGTGACAAGATGACATGGCTTTTAACTCTTTTTCAATCAACAGAGTTTTTTAGCTAGCCCATCTCAATTCAAGTGGATCTGGTTTTCTATCAGTCATTGTTATTAGTTTGATAATTGTTATATTCAGAGACAAAAAAGTGGACAGATTGATATTTCATATGGTATCGATTTAAAAGCATAGGACTGAGATTTTATAAAGAAGTCACAGACTTGCAGAGTACACATACTATTTTCTAACACAAAGAAAGGAGAGAGCAACAAACCTGAACTGGCTCTCCATAATAATCTCTAAAGACAGCATGGGGACTTCCTCAGTGGGAAAATTTCAGTCTGTATCAGATCACTGCATAATTTAGGTGCTTTTCATGGCTATTCTGCCAGCCTCACCTCATAGTAAACAATGCTATTTTCTACAGGTGAAGAGCTACAGGCAAATAGCTATAGGTTTATGCTTTAAAAAGTTGTCCAGTGACACTGCTGAGGCTACATCACTTGACACCCACTGAGGATCTGCTTGTATCACTTCTCTGTAGGCTCAAGCAAAAGTAGCTGGACTGCGTGGAAAAGGCACTTACTAAAATACAAACACTTCTATCACAAAGAAAGATCATCTGGAAAGTGCTGGCAAAGTAAATTCTTTCTCTCCTTTTCTTATTTGTTCTAGCAGGACAAGCCAAACTCAGCTGTCACTTGCAATGCTGCAAACAAAACAACCTGGCGTAAATTGACAAAACTCCATCTGGGGTCGAAAGTGCTAATTTACACCAAGTGACGATCTGAGCCACTGGCTAATTTTACTGGTGTTGCTCAGCTATAACCCAAAGTAGGATTTTTCTCTGTATCTTTCATTTCTGTTTAAGTTGAAGCAATTTTATGAATATGTTTAACAATGAGCACCCCAGGGACAGCTTGGTAAACCAAGCAAGAGAGAGAAGAAAGAAATTATAGATCTGTTTTCAGACATTACAGTGTATGCTCAATACAGTGATCATGTCTTTATGCATACCATATTCTCACTGTGACAGGGGAATAGACACCTACATTACTACAAAAGCCAAAGGCACTGAATGGAGGAGCAGTGATTTAAAAAGACTTGTGATTTGGACCCCATTGTTTTCCATTCTTTGTAATTACTTTAACTTTCAACATTAGCTTTTCCTGTGAGCAATTCAGTAAGCAAATCAATTTCCCCTTTTCCTAGGAGAGATTCTGTCTAGGTTTAACTTTAGAAAAAAATGCTATGTGATAGGGTATTTCAGATGTGTGTTCTTCATCTGAAAACAGCTTTATTCATTATTTCAGCTGCAGGTATAGTCTGTATCTATTTCCATCTAACTTTCCACAGACAGGTATATTTAGTCTACCATATATGTGGTAGTGATATCCTTTAAAAATATAGAAGGGAACTCAAGAATCCCAGCTTTTCACTGTGATATACAGAACTTTCTCCCAATCATGGGATGGCTTAAGATATAAAATCTTATGTAGAAACCCTTGGAAAGCAATTGCAAACTATTTTAGGCAGGCATCATTACTATCTCAGCGATCTGCACTGGTGGATTCATGACAACTTCGGTATCTGTAATAATTCTAGTAAAACGATACTGCACGTCTTTGGAATACCTTTGGGAGACACACTTTTTCTGAAAAGCATGTGGCACATAAAGGCTATGGGGCAGAACAGCATCGAAGTGTGAAAGCACTCAGCTGGGGCAGCCAGAGGATTGGGTTTCACGCCAAACTCACCCTGTTGTAGTCTTTTAGACCATGTAGTAGGACTGGATGTTCCTTCATGGTAATTCGGTGCAGTCTTACAGCATTTGCTTTGCTTTAATCACATGCATATGCATATGTAAACTTGGCCTAGGATGTGCTAAATGCTTTTCTAAATATGGATGAACTTCTGAATTGGAGCCTTATCACAGTCATATTCCCACCTTTGTGAAATGTAAGAAGCAGTGGGAGGTGGTTTTTGCTTTGCAGTATCATAAAAATACAATGTTAAAACTGGCTTAGTGCCTATTGTATGGGAAATGATTTGAGAGCCTAGCTTTTAAAGAGAAGTGGCTGACCTACTGTGAAACATGAATAATGTCCCACATTTCATGCCTTCATCTGCCCATCAGAAGGCCTTCTCTGAGGTGTAAGTGTTGTTTTTATATTTCTTCACTATTTTCAGATGAAAGGTGCTAATGTCCTAAACATCATTATTCACTGAAATTCATTGCATAGTTGGAATATCTAAGAGCCTGATGTTATCAGAGGCACACTGAGAACTATATTACTTCACAAAGTAAAGTAACTGTATTACACTTTACAAAGAATCTCAACATTTATATAGCTGAAAGAATGATTTAAAAAATACATTTTTAATTTTAAATTAGACTTTTTAATCAAAGTGGTAGATTGCAGTGGCTACACCAAACCTAAATGAGTGACTCAGTTCCTAGTGAGGATGTTCTTTAAACAGATGAGCAAAGTTTCAAGGCTGAAAAATGTCCTTACAATTATAAATGCCTTCTATAAGTACAAACTAGAAAGGAAACCTTCTTAGGAATGAGAACTTAAAGTATATTCTTTGCATAAATCGGTGCTGATTTTTTTCCTTTTCTTCAGTCCTCTGTTTTTGCTGGACATTTACACCCCTTTAGTAAGTGTGTTTATGAATTTACTCTTGACTGTTTTGGATTTCTGACTCTCAAAGGGTTCAATAAATGTTTTTTTCTGTATAAGTTTTCCAGTGAGGCAGAGAAAAGAATCTTACTCAATGATCACTACAGAGATGCACATAGTATGGCAGAGTTGCTGCTGGCACTGATGCATTTGTGCTATATAAGGTCTATTTGTCCCTTCAGTTTCACTTCCAGCTATGAAAATTGTAGAAGGTTGGAGGTTTTGTTCACTCTCAGTGATTCCATGCAATTTTACATCAGTACAGACTGTGCATTATTGGTTTATGAATTCAGGCCTTAAAACCTCATGACAAGACTTGATTGTGGAAGTACAAGCTCTTGCCATCCTAAGTATCTACAGGCATAAGCACATGTTTAAGTCTACAGACTGGCTTTGTGACAGATGTAGCAGCACAAGCAGCAACATAAGCAAACCAATGTTCACCCTCTCCAGTTCTGACCCAGTTCAGTGCCTTTGGAAGCCAACAGAAACCCTGCAGTAAGCTGGTATAGAGACAGATACAGAAAAAGCCCCCCCAAAATAATGAACTTCACTATTGCAAAAAATGTGGTCCATATGGCACTACCTATTACTGTATTTCCTATCGGCTAGTACATACTTCATGACAGATAAGAGAATCAGCTGTTCTACCAGTAGTACACATGGAGACCAGATCCCACACCACCTCACACATGTAAGTTTCCACTGATTTCCAGCACTGGACTGGATCCTTCATCTGCCCTTCTGCTTCTTCCTGGTTCTTTCATTTTCTTTATTCTTTCTTCCATGTTATCAAGCATTTGTTTGCATACACCAAGAAGAAATTATTGAGCTGTTACTCTGGAATTCCAAGGCTAAAGAACATGAACTCTATTGTACAGTGTATCTTCCTGGTTTATGCAGCTGCTGTGATGATTAAGTAGTTAATGCTATGAAATACTTGGAGCATGAAGGTATATAGCTATATAAATGCAAGTATCCATTAATTATTATTATATAATGTTCTATTAGCTGGCTCGCCCTCTGCTTGACCAAAACTCTAGTATGTACTTCCAAACATGGAGCAAAATTCATTAGATAAAACCAAATTTTCTATTTCATATCCTTGCTAAATCTATTCAAATCTTATCTATGTTGGAAAACTGTATAGAACAGGTTTTGCAACTGCACCACTGTTTAATAGTGTCTTCCAAATGCTGACTCTAAAAGCGCTATTTTCCTGATCCAGATATTTCAACATTTATGACCCTAGCAGTCTCTTTCAAAAATCGTAATTGTTAAAATATTAAAGATTTCTATACTATGCGAATGGAGAGAAGGTGAGCTGGTGCTAGGTGTCTGCTGCTTGATAATAATTATCACAGTAATTAAGTTTTGCCATAGCTGTTAAAATAAGAATCCAGTTTTGACATTTATAAGTGTGGCATTATGAAAAGCTGAACTCAGAATTATCTCTTTATCATACGACTAAAACAATTACAGATGTTCCATTGATGTATGCTGTGGTCCTCTTCTCAGCACAATAATTATCTTTTAATGAGCCCACATTAATGTAAATTGGATTCATCAGGAAATAAATTTCACAATGAATGTGAGGCACTCTACAGGTAACCTTCCATGAAAACAAAGCAAATACTAATCTTGATCATTTGTGGACTACAGAGTTCCTTTCAGACTTGAGGCAAGTAAAAAAATCCAGGTGGATCACATTGTTTCCTTGCATTCTAGGCAACTTGAAGGTTTCATGGAAATAAATTGAATTTGTCACTTTTGTAAAATTTACCTTTGTAAAGGATGGATAATAATGCACATTTTACCTTGGTTCCTACTTCCATCATGCTCTTATTCACCTCAAAGAGTCATTTGTGCCATGGTACTAATAATGGGAGTTGCAGTGCCGAAAGCTGCTATTCTTGGATTATTCCAGCTACAGTGTTCTAGGAATACCTGCTGCCTTGCTGTATCTGCTCCACTCTGTACCAGCTCTGCCATGTTCTTAAATGTCTTGAGTTCTCTAAAAATCAAGCTTCACTTAATAATAAATATCTTGCCTCATATCCACAAAAACTGGAAAAGAACAAATTCTAAAAAATCTTATGAATATATAAAAATATTATATTATGGCTATACCACAAGTAATTCTGGTGCTCACAGTCACTTGACAATATTAAACAAGCCAGGATTAACAAGCCTTCATAGAGAAAATCCAAATGTAGGCCCCTGCCTAATGACATTCTTCAATCTGTGTCTTCTGTTTTAATTTCAGTGAAGTTAGAAGATCATCAGTTTGCAAACCAGTCAGTTTCAAAGCATTTAAAACTCAGTTTTGAATGGTGTCCTGTTGCTCTTAGAAAAACTGATATGGCCAACTTGTAAATATCAAAACTAGTTGTTAAAAACAAAAACACATTTTTGTGTTCCTACAGTTGATTCATGATTAAAACAGCGAGCTGGACAACAAGGAACACGCACTGATGGTATCCTTCAAGTCTGGCTTTCGGTTCAACAGCTGCCTAATGTTGACAGCCAAATACATAATATGTCAATTTTGGAAGAGGCTGGATAGTTTTTGCTATAAGTCTTCTACCTAAGACCATAACAAGTAACTAAACGCATGTATAGACAAGAAGGTGTGTCTACTGTAATTCACTGGGATGGAACATGATTCTACCCAATTTTCCAAAACCCTTCTATATTCTTTACCCTAAAAAAAAAAGCTACTGAAGGAAAAGACACAGTTAAAGATAAAGCTGGATTTGTAACAGAATATGGGAGAAAAGCAACTCCCTAAGGATTTGGCTTGGGGTAGATGAGCGTTTGCTCAAATTGAGAAATGCTGAGTGTCCTGATTGTTCCCACAGTCACTAATAAAGGAAAGGGTAAGTAAGATGGGGGGCAGCTTGTCAGAGGAAATTCATCGTATCGTTAGTTGTGTTCTCCTATGTCATTGGGCTAAACATGATACACACAGAGCTAAAAAGCAATCTCTGCCAAAGAGATGACTATCTAAGGAGCCGAGGTTGTGACGCAGAGGTGTGAAGGCAACCTGCCCTAATGTATACAAGTTAGTTCCCAAGCTTCAAACATTGACAGCCCTGTTGCACCTAATACTTAGCCAGAGTCCTGTGTGGGTTCATGCAGCTTATACTAAAACTACGTCAACCAAGAAGTTTTGAGAGGACATGTACATACACACTACTGTCACACCAACAGGCTGTAATGCAGACATACTTCTTGTCTAAGTCAGGAGGCAACAGATGGCTAAAAACAAAGAGAACAAAAAGGAACAAGGAGACGATCCCAGTCGGTGACAGGCTTACTGGTACACTAGATACATAACTGTCATCAAGCTTTTGTGGGCCTTATCTCTGTGCCAGAAGCGAACAAAAGGTCTGTGTATTACTTCAGGTCTATTTTGAGGACTGAAATGTGATTTCATAGGTACACAGGCCCATTTCGGCCTTCCGCAGAGAATGATTTTCTCCCACATTAGAATATTTAAAATAATATTAATTCAATTATGGTGACTACATTGGCTACTTTCCCACCTGAATAAAATGGCCCACTGAAATTCATCAGGATATATATATATTGAAATGCATGCAAATTGTGTACATACATTTACACTCTCACAGATATGGCAGAAGTCTCCATTAAAAAAACATTCACTTTCTTACTGCAGCATTTGTCTGTAGATTCTAAATGTCAATATTATCCCCAGTGAGAAGAGAAAGGAGGCTGAAAGGTTGGTAGTTTTAGAAAGTTAATTTGCCATCCGTAAATTGGACTTATGAACACACCATGCCTTTTGCAGCAGCGAGGCACAGGAGCGCTGCAATTTTAGGTCTAGTTGCACAACTCAGAATTTACAGAGGCATTCTTTGTATTACTATGATCATCACAGGAAATGAATTCATGTTAATGAGAAGGTACATCAGTAGACTGAAGGAATATTCTTTACAATTTATTAATAATAGACCCTTTGAAATAAAATGGAGAAAAATGCCTGTGTAAAACTCACTTCTACAGATCATTCCCTGTTTTCATCAAGGACTTGGCCAATAACATATGAGTGCCCAGCACTAAAAGACAAGCTTTAAGTGAATTTTTTTTTAAAGATGTCACAAATAAGAAGTAACACTCTATGTGATGCAGCAGTGATCACCAATTTGACTCCATATGGCATTTTTGTTGCACATCAAAAATGGATGTTAGTCAGAAACTCCCTCCTCCATCTCCAAGGCTAGGAAAAACTGAACACTGAATTTTCTTTGGCACTAAGACAATATAGTGGATGGAGCAGTTCAAACATTACGCATTAGATTGTCACCTGTGCATCTGTGGATAAAACAAAGCCACAGAAATACCCTAGTTTTTATGCAAAATGGGTTTGCCATTCCCTTTAAATATGGCCCTTTATCAAAACAGTTTCACAAGGATATTTAATTGGAATTAATCTTGCATCTTCAATACTTTCTAATATGTCACTCTTGCTTTTTAAGTTTGGCTTTTTGAATAGACTGCCAATAAATAAGTGATTTTTTTCCACCAGCAGGTTACCTCTTAAAGACAGTTTTCTGTGGATGAAGGGAGAAGGGATGTGTTGACAGTCACAGATACCAAGACCATATGCTGCCTAATCTCATCTTGAGCACATACTCTGAACCTCATGAAATCTATGTGATATTTAAATATATCTACACTACACAACTCCAGATCCATCGGATCTCTTGCTCCATGTTCTTGTTCCACACATATATCCACTTTGCTAAGTGTCCTACAATATTAGATCCTGTGGGGTAGGTACTTATGACAGTTTGCCTAGTGGTTTCAGTGGATTTGCTGAGGTTTTCCTAACTCTGCCCAAGATCAGAGTTTTGATTTATCTTCTGCAACATTATATAAAACAATTCTAACAAGTTCTACCTTGTCTTACCAAAGTCATTGGACGTTTAGACAAGAATCTGAGCTGAAAAGATGCTGAACTGAAAGCACTACTAATGCAAGATCTCTGGTATAAAAGATGTCTTTTGTTTTCTTCTTGAAATAAATAAGATTTATATTGTCACTGTGCATCTGTGCATGCCTGCCCGCCTGCCTCCCCACCCTCACTAGGAACTTGTTTTAACCCACAGGCCAATTTCAACAGCCTTTGGCAGACTGGTAGAATATCCAAAAATACTGCAGTTCTCAGGCTGCAGATAAACAATGAGACAAAAAAGGATGATTTTGTTACTGCCCTAAAGGAAAGAACCCTGTTTTTAAGCATCAAAGGATGCATATGGGACTAATCAGTTGGAGGCAAAGGTTTTAAATATTGTCTCCTGATAATACAATGCCTCTCACAACAAAGTGCCAAACTGCACTTTGGGGCTGCAAAACACTACTGTAAATGTCAATATCAACATGTCTCTCCCTGTCTACAGACTAGGAATAGCAGAGGTGTTTAATAAAACAGCCCTTCTATAATTACAGAGGGATCACTACTACAAGTGCAGCCCAGACACCAAATCTGTCTTGCCTCTACTGAGATTACAAGTGTGACAAGTGTGATTTGGAGGAACACGCCATGATGTTACAATTTCATGCTCAGTTTGCCATGCTTACAATCAGGCAACAGGAAAAAAAGCCTTCAACTGGTAAATGGAGTAAATTTGCTATGGAAATCACTGAGAGAAGATAAATATAGAGTCCTACAGTGTCATTTTTACAGTCAATTTTCTCTCTGTATCTGAAGTTTATATCAAAAGAAGGGAAATTACATAAATATTTCATCTGGACTGTAGTAGTACTAAATTAGGTGCTCTAGAGATGATTTATATAATGTAGATAGGCTGTCAGTGGCAAATATGAGAATTACAGTAACACTGAAACAGAATCCTCACTAATTCATGTACAGTAGTAAGTGAGAGCTTATGCAACTTTCAAGTAAACATTTTTTACAGATATTCAAAACAGTTTCAGCTGAGCAGTGTGTTGAAGCGATATAGTAGTTCTTTCCCCCCATGCGCTTTCTTTTGAGGAAACCTGGGGTGCTTTAGTATTAAATCTTACGTGAAGTTTTTTTATCTCCATCACTTCAGTGAGGGTACTGAAGTACAATGTAGTAAACAAACTACCACCGGTCTCACACCATATCCATGATCAGAACTGGCCGCTGGAGCAGAGAGAGGCTTCTCCCAGTCATGAGGCAGTCATTTGCTCCAACTACCAGAGACATTCCCTTGCAAAACAAGTTACTGTGTGTACACGCCTCAAGTTTCACATCTTGTCCACCAAACACGCAGCAGAGGAGAGATCAGCCACTCAGTTCACCTGTCACCAAAGAAAAGTCATGTTTGCTTCCTTGTTGGGATTCCAAATTAGAAGCAGAAGTAAAAGGTGGATTTTCCTCTTTGACTTACTCGCAAATTATAGCTCTGTTGGAACAATGGGAATGAAAAACTCTTTGAAGATCCTTACCCGATACGTTCTGTTTGGTGAACACGCCAGCAGATGCAAATGTATTAAAGCCAATGCCTCCTGTCCCTGCAAAGGGACATTTGTGGAGTAGGCTATGAAGAGGGAAGGGAGCAGCCAAAGTCCACCTACATGTGATCTCAGTGGGAGTTAAACTCTTGCTTATGCGCTGTGAACCAGGGCCCCAGAGCTGCCCACCCATCCAGTTCCTCAATGCAGTCTGCAGGTAGAAACACAGCCGGCCTTTCCCAGGGATGCACTGACCTGGGGCACTGTGGCGCCATGCTGATGAGTGTTTTCCTGGATACGCTTTCTTACAGCTGTTAACTCTCGTAGTGAAAATCAAATCAGCTGCTAAGCTACGTAGTGTCCCTTCAGTGGGCAGCACTGCAATGTATTCAATCACTATTCAGCAGGAAAAGTAAGGCATTCTGTTACCTGCAGCCACAGAAGTAGCAACCTATAACTCACTAAGTCATGTTCTTTTACATTCTTAAATAACATCTAAAACATCTTTCCCCTATTAGCTGATACTGCAGTAGTGGCAGATGCACAATAAATAATACATTATACAACTGTACTTCAAACGCCTGCATAGTGCAAGTGCAGTATCTTTCTTAGATTCAGTTTATTTAATGCTTTCCATAAAAAGGATGTGTGATATTTATTTTTCAACTGAGTGCTTTGACTCTGTGTTGTTCCAGTTTTCAGTCTACTGTTTGGTGACCTGGCTGCTCCAGTGAGTGCAAAGGCCATTTGAGAAATAAAATGGATAGAAATACAGTTACTAATCGGCACAGCTTACTGAAAATGAGCATGCTGCACAGGGCCAAGCCCCAAGGAAAGGAAAAAAGTCATGACATTTCTAGGATGGCCACTGGGAGCTGTGTGGCAAACCTCTGAATAACGAGATGAGAAGGTAAAATGAATGTAGTTTGGGTGGCCTGAGGGGTTAAAAAAACATAAAACCCTGTCTGAGAGGGGAAACTTCCACAGGACTTAACTGTGCATTCATGTTCTAAAAGAGTTCTCACAAAACTCCTGTTTCTATTCAGTTTTGTCTTCTACTCAGATCTTTTCTAGAGTAACATTCCAGGACCGTGCCATATGCCAGAGGGAAGGATAGAAGGCAAAATCCTAAAACCTCAAAAATGAGCTGCAGGGAGGAGGCATAGGCCAACTCAAATTAAACTACTAAAAAGGGACATACCAGGGTCATCAAAACACTGTTCACTTCTATGACTGAGAGGGCTGGCAAAGAATTACACTTCCTAGAGCAGCGAACTGAGTTAGATGGGTTGAATCCCTCACTAGGGGCTGCATTTCACATTACAAACTAGCCCACGAAGTAAAATTATCCAGTGACAGGATGTTTAACTCATAAGCAAATAACTTGGGCTACAACCACCCAATGCATGACTCTAATTTTAGAACCACGTCATGCCTTGAGCAAGACATGCAATTGTTATTGCCATCAGGTGCACATCAGTGCAGCAATTGTTTCTTCAACATCAGTCCCAAGGTGCAATATGTAACCAATGTTGGAATGCGGCCCTTGCACTGCCTGCTGTGAAAGAACATTTCTAAACAACTGGCTGCAATTATAGATGAATAACAATTTCAAATTAACAGCCAACTGACTTTACAAATCTCATCCCTACAAGACCGTCACATATTCAAAAGCTCTTGGAGGTGTTTATGTAGATATACACACACACATATACAAAAATTGATTCCAATACTTAAACAAGTTAATCAGTTCACAGCTTTAATGCACAGTAAATTTTCTTTACTGTATCAACTGTACACTGCAATGGAGATTAAATTAAGAATGTTGTAGCAAGGCATAGACCACAGTTTATAATAGATTTATAAGTACTGTATGGACATGTTTGTCTTTTCTTTTATTTCCTCATAAGCGATGCCATTATGGCTGCCATAATTCTTATTTACTCGACTTCTAGGCTGCTGGCAATAGCATAAAAATAGATTTTGAGAATTTATGTCATACATGCATCATAAGAAGGCAACAAAAGAGCACAGGTAAGGCTTATTTAGGTTTAGAGCCACTGTTCTTCATATTCATTTTCATGCTAACCCTGTTCCCCCAAACAGAAGAGTTAATCGCCTCACTTTCCAACAGGCTGAGGACCTGCAGTTCCCACCAAGCCGAATGGGAACTGCACTGTAACTGTCTATCTAACTTTGGGCTTAGTTTTGATACAGAAATTGGAAGAAGCACAAATAAATTCCCACAGGAACACTGTTGTATTCCCAGTGTATTCACTCCCAAAACCGAGGAGCTTGTTTCTAATTCAAAACGTACTGCATGTGATAAGACATCTCCTTTCAGCTTCACATAGAGAAGTTCATCTAACAGCACCTAAAGAAACCAACACTGATTCTGACAGAGGATCAACTAATACATTGCTAAAGTCATTGGAACTGCACCAGTGTGGTATCTGGACACCAGAGTTGAAAGAACATTGTTTCAAGTGCCATTTCACAACATTAATATCACAGGACGTTGTTCTACTTGTGAAGAAGTCTTGCAAGGATAGAATTTAATTATTATCTCTTTTCAAGGGTGTCTACTTTCAAAGGCAACGTCTGTTTTCAGCCTGGCAGGTGCAAAAATGTGTGCTCACAACATGCTAGTGAGTACTGCTGGTAACTTTTATCAGTGGTACAGGTAGGCCCTCTGTAGAGGTCTACAGAACTATGGTCAATTGTGCCAGGTACTGACAGTGCAAAACCTGAACCATGATTCTACCCACTTTTCCTTTCATGTGCACCTTTGTTTGTTGAGTGACAAAGCAGAAAATATTCATTACCTTCATGTTCTGGGATGTTTGCTCTAAGAGGACTTTCCTTCCACCTATTATAAATGTTCATAAATCCAGAGTGAAATATTCAATAAAAAGGCAAGATCTGCAGTTATAGAGAAGAGCTCAAATAAAGTTCATGGTTTCTAAGTAATGTAGCTTTCAATTACCATACCCTTTTTAAACTGTGAAAGATGTAATGTTAATCAAACATGTAATTTGCAAGTGTTTTTCTTTAGTAAATGTCATGTACAAGTAGATATTTAGGATGTAATGCAAAAAGTAATTGCAGTTGGATAACTTTCCATGGTAATATTTATTTACATTAGAGCAGACGCGAGTATTCCTGAAAAAGGAAAGGAATATTGTGCATAAAATCCTAACCCCACTGAAGTAAATTCCAAAACTCCCATTGCCTTCCAGGACTAGAATGCCACCCTTTATATTTAATTCAGTATGTTGACTAATCCCTTTCCTCCTTATTAAATAAGACTTAAAAAGGGAGTTAGCATAATGGAGCTCTATGGATGAAATGTTCAGACTCTCTCCAAGGCAAAAAATACCAACTGTTAATGATGAACAGTGCCTGAAAACCAGAAGAGTGGTAAAGTCACACATGAACTCTGAAGGCAGAGGTTCCATTCCAGCAGAATTTCCATTCCAGGCTCCAGTTTAGTGACTATAGGTGTATCATGCCACCTTTCAGGGTCCCAGGACCCTTGCAAATTCCCAGGATAAGGTTTTCATGGGAGCTTATTCTTCTTCTGTTCGGACACATACATCGGGATTAGAGCACCCAGAAACTTCTGTTGGGTCACTCCAGCCCAGATATCTAAATTATTGTCACAAGTCAGTCCTGATCTTGCTGGGGTATCCCTCCCACTGCTACTTGGTATAAATAATAATGAATTGTTTTATAAGGCTAATAGCCAAATTTACTTTTACAAAAAAATACATTTCTACTTTTAATAAAAGAGTGGTCTTTACATATACCAGCTAGAAACTAACTGCTTTGTCTAACATGCAGGGGTCAACAGAGAGTATTTTAAGCTGAAATGCTGACTGACAGTGATGCCTATCAAGAGAATTGGGGAACTGTCAACAAGGTGAGGAATTGGATGCACCCAGTACGAAAAGAATCTTTACATTCATGGGAAGAGGTTTCAGAATGGGACATCCTGCACTGTGAACTGCAGACTCTCAAGCCCCCTATAGAGGTCAACTCTGTGGCTTAGTTAATAGTTAAAAAGTAACTGCAAAATCCTAAATAGTGGCTTTCATCAGAAAACAAATGTTCATTCAGAAATTCTTTGCCAATGGCACATTTTGAACTTCTGCAACATCCTCTTAGGAAGACTAAAGGCTCTGTTCTGCTTTCTGCAGTTACATACACATAGTCCCCAGCATCACCACCTTTGCCCTTCCCATATATTTTCCTAGAAGACACGTGCAGTTTATTAGCTACAGAGCAGTCAGTAAACAAAAGCATCCAAGATGGACAATTGAATCCTGGACGTGGGGGCCAAGGTTCACTTGAGTGCCAGGCCCACATACTGAGGGACAAGGGTTCCTCTTCTGGCATACAGTGCATATGGTAGAATGATGTAAATTGCACCTTGACCTTGTATCTCAAATTGTATTCAGCAAGGAGGAGTCAGTTCTGGTACTGCACACACAATGTGGCTGGCTTCCTAGTACATGTTACATGGTTCATGCTGGTATTTTCATATAAATAAAGTGAACATCATTTTTTTCTTAACTTACCACAAGCTACAGAATTCATGGCAAGGCAACATTTACAGTGAACACATCAGCCAGCAATTTGCTTCCACTTGTTTATGTTTACGAAGCATTTTCCACTGTTCCCTTTGCCTGGAAAATTGGTTATTTTATCAAGACAGCTATCAGCTTCCTTTAGTACTAACTACCTTAGATAAATCTATGTTGTATTTTATCCATTTTTCATTTACTTTTAGGCATTTGATTCTCTTATTTCCTTCAAAGTGTATTCTCTGATGCTTATATTCTTGAGACTGGAAAAACAAGCCTCTAGCTAGGTGCGTTATTTTTCCATCCTTTTAAATGTAGCAACTATGTTTGATTTTCTTCAAGTACACGATACGGTGACCAATCAATGAACTGCTACAATGGAAGAAGACTCTGCAGAGAGAGGCAAAGGCTATGTGTCCTTGAGGCTCAGGGATGAATGAGTGACCGACCAACCACAGAGATTACAAAAGAAGCTGAACTTCTCTCAATAAAAAGGGAATCAGAGGGTAGCCTTTGTTCTAGATCAACCAGCTATATCACCTGAGTGGATCAAACCACCTGTGTAACTCTTCCTTGAGTTAGATAGACCAGCATGGGGAATGCATACCTGGCTCAACACAACATGGAATATAAAAAAAATGAACAATGAAGAAGATAACTTTGAAGAGAGCAATGGGCTTGTGCTGGTTGCAACCCACAAACTCCTTCCCAGCAACTGGGGATGCAGGGCGTCACGATGGTGAACACACTTACAGAGACCAGTAATGAAATTCATGTTTGTATTGTGATTCAACTGTATACTGCAATTGCCACACCCTGCTAAGTGTAAATTACAGTAGAAGTACAAATTAAGTGCATTGCTGTATCACTCTGCTAAATCAAAATGCCGTGTAACTTCAAATAAGTAAACTTTGTATTAGGCATTAAACCCCACACATGTGCAATATCTGCAAGAACCTGGTTGGCATATATCAGACTCTGACAAGTACCCCTTTCACCTTGGCAAGATTTATTAACAAATCCTCACTATCAGGTCAGATTTCATATGCCATTGTTTCAGAACACAGCTGGCAGATTATGTGGCTTCTTTTATGTGGGCATACCAATCTCTTTCAATTTTGCTCCTACCTCAGTTGTGGTTATTTCTTTCTCCATTACTCATCTTCTTTTTGACCCCACATTCATCATTCCTGCAGAAAACTGTAGAAATCATCTGTCTAGTTTTGGTGACACCAGTGTCTGACTCCATTTCCACTAAAGCAGGAGTCTCCCATCCTTTTCTTTTCTCTTTTTACCCACACAGGTGCTATTTTTTTTTAATAGCCCGTGCTAGGCATAACTCATTTTGACTTTTGGCAAGTCTCACTTTATCCCTAACATATTTTGACTTCTAAGACATAGTTTTGTCTGCTGTTCAGTTCCTTTTTCTACTCTATACAAATCTCTACTTATTTCTACTATCTTCTCCTTTGATAACTAATATGAAATTGGCTCTAGGGTCTCCAGCTACAAGTTTCTGCCTCTTAAGCTTAAGCTGCTGATTCCTGACACTTTTCTTAGAACCCAGACTTCGGGGCATCTATCATATGAAATTTCCTGAGTGTTCCAGGCCAAAAGACATTCCAAATGAATTTCCTTAGTTTTGAATGTTTGTTTTATAGATATGTGGATATTTTTTTTTCTTTTTAGTTCCCTTGGATTTAAATGAACCAAACAGTCATTATTCAGCCTGACATTATTTTCTATGACTGGGTCATTTATTCTATCTTCATTATCTACCAATACTACATCTGAAATAGTACTTTCCTGGTTCAGTAATCTGTTGGCAGGAATATCTGGTATTTCAGTAACACTTGTTCTTCAAAATATATCAGAGAAATTAAAGCCTGGAAATGATACAAGTCCTAGACGTACTTTTCTCTGTAGTAACATTTGACAGGCCTCTACGTATAGCCAAGTCAAGTGCTAAACCTGCAAAACAGATTTCTAGCACTACACCACTCAAAGCTTTTAGCAGCCTTTCCCGCAGTGATTGTGACCTAAACAGATGTTGATGTATCTTTATTATCTTTTATTTTTCTTAAGCTGATCATAACCCTACAGCATAATGCTACCCTGTCAGCTTAACTGTCTTTTATATATAAACTATAATAAAGTGGCTCTGTGCATTTTATAATCATATAATTACAGAATTTTGTGCAAGTCTATGCTTTCACAGGTAATGTCTCTTTGCACACTGCATGTGATGAAACCTTTAAAACTACCAACTGAGTAAGAACTGAAGGACCCTGACCTTCCTAAGTGTTTAGGACTTCCAACAACAGCTCTGCACAGAGTGAGTTTCTTACAAACAGAAGGAACCGATCAGATCCATGGATACAGCTAAATCACACCAGGTTTTCCAGGCTAGGAAATTTAACTCTAAATTCCTCAATACAGAAAAAGTTATTTGATTTATTGGGTACTTCCAGCTCTCCTTTTCCTCTCCAAAACCCCATCAGGTGCGGAGAGGGTCTGGCTGTATCTGACTGGTTGATGACAGTTTGCCTAAAGACCCCATGCTTATTTCACATATTATATGACCAGACTCAAATCAGTCACACCATCAGTGTGAAGGCAGCTCCACCATGCCTGGGGAGGGAGGCATCATTTCATTTACCTGACAGGTGTATGGCCACTCCCTTGCAGCAAGAGTTTGCAGCATGCACCTGGTTGAGGGTCTTACCTGGCATTGACTTAGCAGAATCAATCTAAAAGGTTTTTAACTTTGATCAACCAAGGAAAATATCCACAAGAATGTTTTGATCAAATTACATCAAATTTCTATGATTGCATAGTGAAACAGTTTATAAACATGGCAGGAAAGAATATTCTCTTTTTCTGAATGTAAGTAAAACATTTCCATTAAGTCTACAGGAGATTTGCATGCACATGAAATACAAGATCAATCTACTACAGAGTTTGACATACAAGGACTTCATGTTTATGCTTTGGCTGATGTTTAGCATGCTGCAGTGCAGCAAACAGAAAAGTGTAGTTGAGCTGTCATGTAAGATAATTGATTTTGACAAGACTACAAGTTAATTCGTCACTATTTTGCAACTTATTTGGAAATTCTTTGCAGCAATGTCCCAGAGGACAGCATGTAATCGCTTGTAAACTGAAATTAGGTCCAGAGTTAAATATCATTAAATCTCAGGTACAGCCAGAGCTCAGCATGTGACTACTAATGTGTTACCTTCCCTTTTACATCAAGGACACAACTGTAGCAAAGGTTATGAAGATTATTGCTCAAGTTGCAAATTGCTTATAACTAGACAATTAAGTTGAGATAAATTTCCAAGCAGCCCACAAATGGGTGTAAGAGAAAAGCCACTGAATGGACACCTGAAAATCATTAATGTCCCCATGCACTCACATCTTCTTGCATTTCTCTTGCACACACTCACACACAAAAAGTCTAAGTGAAATAAAGAGGATTATTAAAGCTCATCTTTGTACTAATATAACCAAATGAAATCACCACTCACATTAGCCATTCCAATGTTTTATTATAATAGAGTATGAAGGATTGGTAGATATTTTAAAACTGTATTGTGAAGACCATATTGTTTGACAGTCTTATTTGAGACTGTTAAATATTAATTGCTGAACAAAAGAATGCATTAAAAAATTATGTTGGATACAAATAATTCAACTCCCTGCAACTAGAAAGAATATTTGCATATTCACCTTCTCTCAAACCACAGCTAATGATCTCACTTTGGCTAGGTTTTGGGGGTCTTGATAGTAATTTCTACCAGAGCGAACGCACAACTGCAGTTAGCATTTGATTTACATATTGAAGTGAAGGTAGTGGGCACAGTCAAAACATCACGGACAGCTTTGTAACTGCAATTTAAGTAGTGCTGCTCAACAATTCTAGACTTTTCAGCCTGACACCACTGTGTTTAGGAGCTTTTGGGCTGCTAGGAAAGGTATCATATCAACAAATGCTGCTGCTATTATACAGGCTGCTTCCTGGGACTCCCCACCTACATAAAGAACGTGCTGGTTGCTCTCTGTCTTGGAGTGATGCAACCCCTCACTCAGCTGAAGAAATAGTCAGAGCTGCTTGAGAGTGGTTGTGATTTATGAAGTATTTGTGACCTGAAACGGCAGCAGGGAGCAGGCCCTCCACACCTTTCAGTGCTATACAAAGTAGGCTGCTGTACAGGTTTCTGCTGGGATAGAGTTAATTGTCTTCCTAGTAACTGGTATAGTGCTATTTTTTGAGTTCAGTATGAGAAGAATGTTGATAACACTGATGTTTTCAGTTGTTGCCAAGTAATGTTTAGACTAAGTCAAGGATTTTTCAGCTTCTCAGGCCCAGCCAGCAAGAAGGCTGGAGGGGCACAAAAAGTTGGCACAGGACACAGCCAGGACACCTGACCCAAACTGGCCAAAGGGGTATTCTGTACCATGTGACGTCATGTCTAGTATATAAACTGGGGGGAGTGGGGCTGGGGAGGATTGCCACTTGGGGACTAACTGGGTGTTGGTCGGCGAGTGGTGAGCAATTGCATTGTGCATCACTTGTATATTCCAATGCTTTTATTATTATTATTATTGTCATTTTATTATTGTTATTATCATTATTAGTTTCTTCCTTTCTGTTCTGTTAAACTGTTCTTGTCTCAACCCATGAGTTTTACTTTTTTTTTCCGATTCTCTCCCCCATCCCACCGGGTGGGGGGGAAGTGGGTGAGCAGCTGCAGTGCTTAGTTGCTGCCTGGGGTTAAACCACAACAGTTGCAGAAGCTACAGGCTCTTCTTCCCCAAGGCATGAGCGTACTCTACACGTGGCAAACAGAGAGACCTGTCCATGCATATTTTGATCTCTGACATGCAACGTAAACTGCTTCACCAGGAACCAAATTGAGACTCTCCACTAAAATCCATCTTGTTTTCAAATAGACAGTACAGTACAGTCGGAAGAACTCCTTAATTTCACTAATTACTTTTTAATGATCATATGCAAACAAAAGACACTAGGTAAGTGCCATGTGCCAGGAGATTCAGTGCAGTATATGGTCAGAGTCAGAAAACTAATCATCCCCACCTGTTCTCAAAACCTGCCAGCATCTGAGATTGGTTTGGGTTCAATTTCTAAAGAAATGGAGACTCTGTTCATTCTAATTAGGCTTTTGGAGCAGCAACACCTGTACCAAAAAGCTATCTGAAAGTAGGCTCAGATGGTGACTATGATGCTTTTCAGCAACAATCACTGATTTTGCAGAAAGTCCTCTGCCCATTACTAGAACTAAAGTGAATAAAAATCCTCCCGTGTTTTATAGACTCTTATTTACTAAATCTTAGAAAATGCCTCATAAACCTTTATATATGTCTCTTTACCCCCCCACCCCTTCTTCTCCTCCCCCCGCTTAAAGTTCAAATATGGAAATATATTGCTCAAGTCCCATGAGGTGTCAGCCTGGCATCCTTTGCAAACGTTGAATTCATATAACACAGATTACATTAAGTAAGTGCTTCTGATTGCCCGTCTCTGTTTTCCACTATTATGTGAGAGGGAGACCACAATGTGACACCAGTGGCACACTTGGCAGTTTCCACTTAAAGAGTGACTCAGGTAAGAAAATAACCACAATGAATAGTTGTTATTTGGATGTATAGGCTGAGAAGGCAGACTGTAATTTTGAAATACATTAAAGGAATCTTTCTGTGATATAAAATGGTGTTGTAGACTCTTAGCCAGGCTACCTAAGCAGCACCAAAGCAATCTAGAGAAGACAGGGAATAACAGAGAACTCAAGGTACTAAAATGCTGCCACTGCTCTGCTTGAGAGCCATTTCGTTGCTCTGTTGCAACATCTTACTGTGGGTAAAACAGTAGGCAGCTCCTTGAAACCCACTTTACTCCCTGCCTGGTAGATAACGTAATCAGGAAGGCAGCTCACCATGCAGAGTTGTGAGCTCAGGAGGCCACTACAAAAAGAAGCCTGTGGCCTCTGGCTGCCTCTAAGGCAGACTGGTGGTGAGAACAACGGTATCTGACTCTCTTCCCATCCAGGAGTTAGGTGGTATTAAGGGCAATAAGGGAGGGAAGTAAAGAAAAAGAATGGATAAAAGCAGAATGCAAGAGAAAAATGAGGTGGAAGGGAGACGACAGGAGACAGAAAGAACCATGGGGACAAAAGGCGGTCAGAGCCTGGGTCCAGCACAAAGGACCATCTCTTAACTTCAGCCTGCTGTGGTAGTAGCATCTCATGACCAGGGTATTTTAAGAACTGGTGATGCCAGACATGCCTCAATATAAATCCCAGTTCCCTTTCTAGTAAGGAAAAAACTTAGCCTGCTTTCTGGCCTGTATTTATTTGAGAGACAAAAAAGTTTCAGTAATGTGACATTGTTCAGTGTGAGTTAGTTTCTTTAATGAGATACAGGACTGCACTCAACTACTGAAACAAAGGAACTGATTCATGTTTAATGTGTCCAGAGAATCACTGTGTTGAAAGCCTGACATAAAAGGGTGGATGAGCCAGGAGAAACCAGAACGCCTTATTTGACATGCCATTCTATATTTACCATTAACCGTCAGATGTCCCTTTGTTAACAGGGGGCTGCATGTAAAGTATTCTGGTAAGAGAGACTTTGGACCTTGAAAAGTCTGGCAGCACAATCACCCAGGTGCTACACAAGTTGTCCCTTATGTAGAACATGAAACAGTCCTGACTACATGGAAGATCAATTTCTGGGATCATGTGGGTGACATTCAATGGGAACACTGCAAGCAGATGAAGGACAGGAAGGAAGTCCTTTGCTTCATGGTTTTGAAATATAGTTTCATTAACTATAGGTTAGGCCAAGGCTAGTTACGCATTGATGTTTACATATTTAGATGAAAGTGAAATAACTAACTCGAACAAACCTCTTTCTTCCTCTTAAAAACAAAAAATAACCCAAGTGTGCTTTCTCTGTACTATACATTTTTTTTCTGGAGTTTAAAAGCTTTTACACATTTACAGAACTCTAGTAGCCATGTAACGCTGACCTGTTGTGGAGGTTTTTGTTCTTTAAATCTTATCAAAACAGCGAATATCTGCAATTCATTTCAGAACTGTGCTCTGCATTAGGAAGTTAATGTACTGACTAATTTACCTAATTACAGTAAAACAAACAATCCTGCAACTGAGGCCAGTCTGTTCACTTACTTAAAATGCAATTACACACAGCCACTGCACAGATAGAATCAGCTGCTAGGTATCTGAGGACTGAGCCACAATAAAATTTTAAACATTTCTTCTGGTCATGTTTCTGTTTTTCAAGTCTGTCTCTTCTGAAATACCGGAGACTACTTTGACATTTAATTTCCATTTCTGTATTGAAACCAGGAAAATATGTGGCTCTAGAGGAAGACACTGAGAGAGAAGTAAACACAAGCTAATCAGTCATGGAGTTGCTGGATGATAATGAACATGTTTCCTATGCAGTGTACAGGGAAAGTAAAGTTCAGTTTCAGTGCAGAGAGCTCACACCAGATCAATTAACTAGTGAAATCTCATTTAGGATGGATAGGAGCTGGATCTGAGCCCCATTTTGAGATCCTCAATGAAATGTAAGTAGTAGAGGAACCTCATAATTCTCCTCACAGAGGACTGAGCAGCACTGTAAATGCTCAGTGTTCAGACTTCCATTGACAAAGTAATTTTTTCACAAAGGTGTCGTACCCTAAATAGAAAACTTCAAAACATGTGTCCCTCCTGAATCCCACTGTAATGGAAGTATAAGAAGAAATTCTCAATGATAAAGAAAAACAGGATTTTTAACCTAATTTACTATCATCTTAACTTGTCTTTCTTGAATGTTACAAAACTCTCCGTTTCATATACAAGGTGCATGACTCAGGTACTTGTGCTGATCATTGCTTACTTTATTAAAGAAAGTATTCAATTTCAGTAAAGAAATGTGGAAATTCTGTGTTGTGCAACAAGCACAGGAAGCATCATGGAAAATGGTACTGACAAAGTCAGAACATGTCTTGATCAAGACTGGTACCCTGCTCTGACATAGAGCTTTATAATTTCTACTTTACTTAAACATGCTATACTGCTACTCCTACTTTTTAATGTGTGAAAGACCTACAGAAAAGGTAGAATTTGGACTTTTATCTGCAACAGAGCACTGTGTGGCAGCCTCCAATTGCAAATCAGGAGCGAAGCCATCGTGTATCTTAATTTGAGAAACTAGCGGGTTAAAAGACAACTGGAAGGAAAGTCTTCTCAAAAGGCTTGTTATTGGATTAGAAACAATTCAATTTTATGACTTTTCTAAGAAAAAGTAATTAATATTAAAAATCAGTAATTTTTCTCCTCTACTCTTCAACTTGAGAAAAACATTTTAAGTTGGGAAACAGTTTGGCTAGTCCAAAATTCCTGTTTCCACTGACAGCCCTGTTTACTCCTGAATAAGTTTGATAAAAATATAAGCAACCAGTGTAACAAAATTTCTGATAGTATTACCTGAATACTAGGCTGGTTTATGTACCGAGAGAGAATCAATGATCTTGGTATCACTGGCAAGTAATGTAACAAAACAATTAAGGAGTTTTCTTGTGAAAAATTTAAAAGGAAGGAAGAACTGTTCCATAAGCCGATACCAAGAGAAGACAATATTTTCTTTACTGGCCATTTTTTTAAAAGTATTTAAAATCATTTCAGTTTTAGTATTTTAAAGCCTGCAGGACTTGCATAGGGAATCTAGCAGGGCACAGAATAATTTGGAAAATTTTTTAATTCTTAATGAAAACACAGAGAGAACTAAAATGTTATTTAAGAATTAATTAATTGAAAGAAATCATTAGTACTGAATTCTAAAATTTGTCCTCAAAAATTACTAAGGCAAAGACAAAAATGATACAATGATAGAATAAGAGTTACACGTGTAATGCCATACAGAAAAGTCAGCACATTTAAATGTTCATGAACCAGATATTTATTAAAATTGTCCTAAGTAGCTGCAGAACCAATTCAAAACTAAACGCAGAAGATACTTGGATCCCTCCATCTTCTTGAAAGTGTCTCCACTGTGAAGGAAACTATGGAAATTTGAAAAGTGTAAATCTCTCTAATTTGACCTGATGGTTCTCATCTTGACTCTGCCTGCTTATTTCATCTTAACTGAGCAAAAGGAAAAACAAAATAGCCATTAGAAAACAAAGAATTAAAAGAAACCATATAACTTCAAGGGGAAGCAACTTCCTCATTTGGCAGTGCACTGGCCGCATAGTCACATTACTGGGATTTCAAAAATGCAGATGAAATAGAATTTGCAAAGATCCTGAGAATCAGAATTGAGATTTAAATTTTAGTTTACATCACAAAACCTATTTTCCTACAGATAGGACTGTGTTCTGTTTCCATGCTCTCCCATTATCACAATACCAGTCCAATCCAATCCATCAAATCACCTGTAATTTCATACATCTTTGCAATATCTGTAGTTCCTCCTCTCCATGTCTCTCCCTTGCCACACCTGCTCAGTATTAATAGACTCTTCCTATGCCATCTAACCCCCAAAGGGCAAAAGACAACAAAAGACTATTCCTGTTTGAATTCCATGTGCTGCTTGGCTGGCCTGGATGTGCATGCTGAATGGTAATCCGACAAATGAAACAGAAGAAATAATTCTAAGTTTGATCTGTAAACTTTCCCTTCACTGTGGAACAAACGTGTGTCTCCCTGCTCTACCCAAACAATACGTTTCACAAAACTTGTAGGAAATTGATAACTTTGAACTCTCTACCAACCTGTTGGTTTGGGTGAATTGGTCAGTGCGGGAGACACGATAGGTACACATGAATATTACCTGTCTCCTTCTGTAATCAGACTAGAAGACATTTCTGACAAGAGTAGTTGTACCCACTATAAAGAAACAACTCAGAAATGTTAAATATTGAGTTTAAACATCTGACAATGGCTGAATTTCTGTTGTCATTTATATGAATCCAGAATAATTCCACTTGTGTAGTTCTGTATTAATAAAACTGTGATCAAAATGTGATCCAATGCTCTCCCTTAATGCAACATGTCCTTTACAACAACAAAGCAAATGAAGCAAAAGAGAATGAAAAGTGAGTTAAAAAAACATTGATTTTGCAGATACAAAACAAAGTTGGGATAAATATTAGCGCTGATGATTTCCTTTCCATTATCCACAATGTGTTTTTCCTCACAAAGAAGTGGTTTAATACCATCTATCACTCATATAATGGATGAAGCGTGAAAGATGCCTTCAAGCAAGTTAGCAGCTTGGCTGTGCCTCAATTTGTCATAGTCATACACAAAGAAAAAATGCACCTCCTAATACATTCAAACATGTTGCATCATGGAAGAACAACCCAACATCTGGACATCTATAATACAGACTGCAACATCATGACTGCATGTCAAAGTAATTAATTAACATCATTTCTTTCTGCCAGATAGAACATACACATTCACTACAGAACACACAACATTTGATCTTACTAATTCAATGAGAACATCTATTTCTTCTGTAGTAGTTTTCATCTAGGAACTCTAGTATCCCACACAAAGGAGGTTAGGTTCACCATTTTATAAAACAGTAAATGAAATACAAAGAGGGAAAGGGATACATCCAGAATGATGCAGCAGTCCAGAAACAAAGTTGGGAACAGAGACTAAATTCTTGAATATGAGTAAGGAATTCTAGTATTGTTGAATTTACTGGTACCCAAAATCCATCCTGTCAAGAGAATTTCCATGGCATTTCAGGATTTCAGAATGAGAATAACCATATAATTCTTTGGATAGGCTCACCATAAAAAAGTTCTACTCTCTCTAATATGCAGAAGATTCCCATGGGCTTTCAGAATACTCTGACCTGCTGCTTATATATTCTATGTTTTCTATCATATCTAGCAATTCAGTAAGCTGCTTGCTCTGATTCAGAGATCACTAAAGTTACAGGAATAAAATAATTCATAGAGTCATAAAACTGTAGAATAGTTGAGGCGGAAAGGGCCCCTGGAGATCACCTAGTCCAAACCCCCTGCTCAAAGCAGGGTAAGCTATAACAGGTTGCCAAAGACTATGTCCAGTTGAGTGTTGAATATCTCCAAGGACAGACTCCATGATCTCTCTGAGCAACTTATTCAAGTATTTAATCACCCTTACAGTAAAAGGGAGTTTTTTAATGCTTAAATGGAACTTTCATATTTCAATGATCTCAGTAAGCTGTGAAACTAAGCAGTCTGAAGAGGCCTGGAACCCAGCTGCTGAGGATGAAAGATGGTGAGACTGTCTTACTGATCTCACAGAGTGGTGGTCCCTAAGAAACTCAGAACTGGGCTGCTGCCATCAGATTCTATGAATTAGCTAAATAACAAGACCCTCTTCCCTATACACTTCTGAATAAGCTCTGACAGAAGTAATTCTTCACCTGATGTTGAAAACAAATTCATTGGGCTCTGTCCTGAAACTTATATTCATATCCTCACCAACTCTGGAAGGAAGAGTCACCACCCTCTACCAGTATCCCCAAACTGGAATCTGAGGAATTCCAGTAGCTAGAATTTATCGTAGAAGATGGAAATAATATTTGCAGAAATACATGTATTTTCTTACTGCTATTCCAATTGAACTAGATACTATGTAATTGGGAAGCACGAATAGACAGGCTAAAGTAGACAACGAAGCAAAGGTTATTCTGGATTCCCAATAATTCATCAAGCTTACAGTCACATCTCCCTACCTCCCACCCCAGCAGCAAACCTTGCAATCTCTATGGAAAAATGGACCTTCCAAGCAAATCCTCACGTCTTTCTACTAACCTGCCTCCTTCTGCAGTTTTTTTCTAGGCTTTGATATTTATTTAGGAAACTATCACTGCAATCTAAGTAAGTGAGATAGGGTATCAAACTTTGGTCCTTGGCTAAAAACTCTCCTGCAATCAATTTTCATGATTTACTAATACTGCTACATAATTAGAACAGTGCAACTCTGTGCCATGTCTCATCTCATAAAGGTGAGATTTAAGCAGACAGTAGGAAGGGTAAGAAATCCTTACTGCTATTACTACCACAAATGTCCGTTGTTTCATGTTTTAGCTGTTTCTGTTAAAATTTGAATTTTGCAGGCTAATTTCACCCAATCTACCCTGCATTTGATGCACATATTTTTAAGCATTCTGGACAAGGCTTATATAGCCTAGCAGTCTTCTGGCCTTTACATGAATAGGCACTGTATGATAAGCAGAAGCACTATTGAAAATGATGAAATGCAGAGACTTTTTTGTTGAATGCCCACTCTCCAAGATCAAAGAATGAGTGTTTTATCTCTTTTCTTTCTTTCAAAGATCTTCCTTTTACTGATTTAAAATACTCTCAGTAATAATACAGACATCATTTCTATCTGGCATTTACTGTTGTTCCTAATGGGGCTTAAATCCTTGCGCAACACACACCAAAGCTATGAAAGTGGTTAAAACTTACTGTGGTGTGGATGGGAACCTTTCTCACACGCTTTCCCTTTTTCACCTTTCTTCAGTGAAGTCCCTATAGTTCTTAAAGCATAAGTCTATGTGTAGCAGTAGGCCTGTTTTTATTTTACTCCACAACCAAGAAACTCAACATGCATCGTTATTATCTGATTCTACTCATCTTTTAGGTCACTGATCGTATTTTATGAGTTCTTGTCATTACAAAGAGAGTGACACCCATATCTGTGACACTTGGGTCTCTTCCCAGCTTTCCTGACAAATGGTCATCTTGAACAAGATTCAGGTCTTTTGAACTCTCATTTTCACTCCCAAACTTTCAGATATTCTGCTGGGTTAACACAGGCATGTTTAATAAATAAAATCTTCCCATTTCTCTGCACTGAATCAAGTCTTTTTGAGCTGTAAAGAAATGACTGGAGGATGTGCTTGTTATAGACCACACTTTCAAGACAATCAAATGGTATAAGGAAGGGTTAAGACTGAAGGTGTAAAGTATTTTCATGAGTACAGCAATACAAGTGAACTTTTGACTGTAGAAACCTTTCTTAATGTGCAAAATTTCTGGTATTTCACCTAACAGTTTTGTCAGTAACAAAAACTGACTATTGAAAATTGTAGTTTCTTTGCTTGCACTACCCTTCCAGGCCAAGAAAAGGCATTTTTGGCAGTTGAATGCACTATAACGTCCAGCATCCCACTTCAATACATTGTGTTTAAACATTAAACAGTGTTTATTGAAGCTATAGTGCCGATGACTACTATAGAATAGATGTTTACATCCCTTCATAAACACGTAAATGGGTTTCTTTGCCGGCACCAAAAAACAGACAAACGCCACTTTAACCAGAGCATTTTATCTCTAAATCCTTCTTCTGTCAAGTTATCACCACTGTTTTGCATGTATTAGGTGCTTTTCTCACTTTATTAAATTGTTTGCATGATAAAAAGACATTCTTTTGACATATCTGCTTTTCCCATTTGAGGCAATTCCTGGCATGTTGAAGTTTGCCTTCCCTTTATCATTGCCATTCCTTTTGTTCTCTCAAATTCATTGTAATCTTCACCCTCACTGCCCTAGCTGTGGCGTCTCCCACCACCATTCTATCCCCACTCCTTCCCCTTCACTTTCTTATTTTGACAAAATCTATAATTTCTACTTGGTAGAATCAGCCAGTAACTGTCTGCTCACAAGTCTCAAATTCTTGATGCCTCACATGCAGCATAGTGCTCATTTTGCAAAACATCTGAATTCAGCTATTTATTGTCTCAAGTCCAGTTATCTGCCCACTGAACTCCTTTCCTATCCCCAGCTGCTTCTTTCTGTCATCTCACCTTGCTTATTTTTCCATTCCCCCCCAAATTCCTTCTCTGTCATGTCTCAATCTTTATTTTGCACTACTTTTCATTCCATGCTTCCCTGCATATCACCTTCCCCCTGCTCTTCTTGGATTTGGCCCCTGTTCATAACTATATGTTTGTAATAGGTGGTTATGCTACAACCACCTCCTCTGGAGTGTCAGGTATGATGCTAGCACACCATCTGCTCTTTTATTTCCTTTGGTCACAACGCATTTCCTCATTTTGTATGCCTTTCCTTACAGATAACTATGGGCCCTCTACATTCCCTCCCAAAGCTAGATTAGCAGTGAGAGCAAAACACTCACCTGCGAGCAGTGGTGTGAAGACTCTGTTCTGCCCAACCCTGGATTTACAGTCAGATATGCATTTGTTAAGTCCGCTGCTATTTCTTTACTTCTCTCCACATCACTGAGGCAGACAAGCTGTCAACAAACATTCTTTTCATTGGGGACACAGGATATCTGCTCCTGTGGCAAACTTTTTTTCAGTGTTTTATAAGGACTACAAATAAGTATCAGGGTATCACTTGAGGTTTCTAGGAGGGATTTTCATGAGTGTAATTTAGGAGAACAGGATTTCTCAGAGAAACTTCTGAAAATACTTTACATCAAAAGTACACTATCATACTTACAATAGCACAAACACTGGGTAAAACAAAGAAGAAAACTCCCTGAAACTTTCCCATTTTACACATAGTGATTTAAAGTCATCATGGCCTACTCTTGGCACTGAGAAGCTACTAGAAACACAAGTGATTGTAAGGCTACTGTAAAAAGAAATTCCAAAGAAAAAATTTACCTAAGTTTTACCTGTACAATGGCACGTTTATCTCTAGCTTTCACTCTAAAAGAGGTCTCTTATTCATACACAAATATTTTATTGACACAGAAATAACTTTTAAAACAATAAATAACAGAATGATTCAATATACTCTCATATACCCATTAGACAATGGAGTAAATCGGCATTATCATTCTCTCATTTTAAACTGCCATGTTGCACCACTTCTGTATACTCTTATGCAGATCTGATCATCACATCTCTAAAGTTAGTAAAGCTGCCTCCAGGCTATATTTTAAATGCAACCCACCCAAGACACCAAGGCCAGCTGCACATTATAGCCTCACTCATCTTTAGCAAAGATATTAATTGATGGCTGAGCTCTTACCAACACCACTGCAGTCTGCCATCCTTTTTCAGCTCTGATACGGGCCCAGTTAATCCACATAATGAATATACTCAACTCCCACAGAAATCAAAAAGAAATAAGGACTCCCCACCTTGTGGAAGCTTATCTAAGATCACACAAAATCAGGGTGAAGTCTGAGGAAAAATTTTAGCATGTAACACTTTCCTTTAGCAAAGACACTGCCTACATTAAACACCGGGTCAGTGAGCAGGTGTAGGAAGGGAGAGGACACCAATGATAAGGACTTCATTTTCAGAAAGCTGTTCAGTACAGCAGCCAAAGTATAGTTAAAATACACCCCGCTGCTATTTTTTGAAATAAAGTATTTTAGTATCTTTGTATGTAGATGCTGGAATTTATAGCTAAACAAAGAAACAATCACTAACAGGGAAAGCTGCCTATCTACATGCTTTCTCCCTGCAACCTTTCCTCCCATGCGTGGGCACGCTCACTGATGCGGTTTGAATGTATTTACTGACTCTGCCTCAGCTTTTGGGTATCAGTACACAAGAAGGCTTGTATCTAATGCTAGGTGACGAATGACTGCTATTTTCTAACAAATTTTACCTGCAGGGGGCCTGAGGTAAATTTCAAGTCTTATTTCTGAATGAAACCTTTCATTTCTCTTTTTGACTTCAACCTTTAAAGACCGCCCATAAAACAGTATTGTAACTAGGAAGAACAGCATCTTTTGAAAAATCCTAGGAGCACTGAATGGGGCAGTAGGGCCTTTCCCAGTCGTAGCACATGTCTCTGGAGACAGTTACTCATAACCCAGAAAAAGTCAGAGGAGGCCTGAGGCTTCTCCAGGTTCAGGTGCCTGAAATAGCTCCCATGGGATTTTCTCATACCTTAGTGTTGGACAGTGAGCTGAGCTCTGCCCTCTCAAGCATTCCTTGAAATACCTCTCCATACCTAACACAGAGACAAGTGGTTTAGAAGCTTTCCCAAGGACCACTATGCTTCTTTTTCTGTTTGTTAGCAAGCAAAAACCCTGGGAACACTTTGAGTGGGTGTCCACATCTGAGATTTTTGCCTACACTTTGGGAGAGGGAATTCTGCTCTTTTCTCCAAGTGACAGGTCCTTAGTGACCAGCCCATAAAATTATACCAATGGTACTTTTAAATTGATCTAAAGTCTGTTCATTTGTGTAGTGCACATTTACAGCCACATTATTGTAAGATGCTCCAGCAATGAAATTCAGCATTAGCAATTCAGTTCATTAAAAAGGATATTTTAGTAGGTTCTTTCTTTTATAGCTATTACCCTGTCTAAAGTGAGAAAAACCTCAGTCAAATTAATAAAACTAACAACTCATCACACACACACTGCCTTTCTATGAAGTGTCCTCTGCTCTCACCAGTTCAGCAGCCAAGGAAAGATGTATGTGAGCCAAATTCCCCCTTGCATAACCACACAAATGCACAGGAATGCATTTAGCCCATTCAGTACTAGTAACCATGGTTTCATTTACTGAAAATTATCCTTAAAGTGTAAAGTTTTAGTCAACCATCAAGCCATTCTCAGAGAAGAAAACAGCTACATTATAAAGTTCACTTCCAGATGTGGCAGGTGTGCTCAAAGTTCAGTGGGGCTCTGCTTTGGGAGGGCAGGCTACTCTGTACAATCAGTTACAAACACCTCACGATTCTCTTGCTTTGGTACAGAACTTCCATGTGTAAGCCTGCTTGCTCCCAAAGATTCACACCCATCTCTGAAATCTAAATGTCTTTTCACACTCCCTTTTGAAGCATCCGTCCCTGACATACTGCCCTAACAATAGGCAATAAGTAAGTTTTTATACAACAAGGTTTGCCTGCAGCTTCCCTTATTGGTTTACAGCATGAATTCAGTGTTGGATTCAGAGAGCCATTACACTGATTTTCCAGAGAGATGCAGCATATACAATTGCCTAATAATTTGGTTATATGGAACACAGAATTTCCACACTGCTCATATACAGCTCACCAGGGGCTGGAGAGTGGATAAATGTGAGGTGATATGCCCAGGTAGCCGTTAGGTCTTAAATCTGTCCTCTCACCTCCTGTTTGTCAGCTATGATGTGCCTTAAAGCAATGTATATGTATAAATATATCAAAATTATAATTATACAATTGTTGGTTATTAATTATATAACATATAGACTTTTCAGTGTATCATTTATCTAGATTAGGAAAGACTCCTTTCTGTATGTCTTTTATTCCAGCTAAGCACTCGAGGACCAGATCAATACAGGCATGTCTGTTGACCACTGCAGCTGACCACATAAACCCTAGCAGCCCCAGTCTATATCCACAGAGTCACTTTCTTTACAGTAATATATAGAGAAAATCTGTGTACATAGAAAAACTACACCAAGAGAAAAAGACTCCAAAATTAAGTTGCTACCTCAGGCCAATTTAGAAGACAAACCCTTAGCATGCAGCAGCCCCATCAGCTACTACTCTGGGTACAGATGGGAAGCATGGTTTTAACAGATCACCTGAATTTTATATGAATATTCACTCCAGTACATAACTCATTATGGGCTTACCTCTTAAACCAAAGCAGCCAAACATGGAAAGAACTGGATGTTTCAACAGGAGGTGATTGTGGTAATACTGTAATGATTACATATAATTGTGCAGACTTATTCTGGTAACATTTTACATTTTTAAAAAATCTTTATTAGACAACTGGGTGCCTGTTACACTACATACCCAAATTATTTTCTTATCACATCTGTATCCTCTGGTACTCACCTGTGTGGTAGGTCAAATCATCATATCTGTCTAGAACTAAGGATCCGTTCAGATCACTGACTTGTGTATCATGGTCTGCTCTGCAGGAGAGCTGGCATTACACTTGAACCTCTCTTTCTTGATGCTGGTGAAGCTGACAGTGGTTTTAGTTCATTGAAAGAAGTACCTGCCATTGCACAGCCTGGTTGATACCTAGTAACTCTTGGTCCTTAAATGAGATCCTCATCATGCTGATTTCCCCCCCTCATCTCTTAAGTTCCCATTCAGATAATGACTTAAGTATTACTCTAACTTAAATAACATGGGTTGTTCATTATTGACTTTAAAAGGACTATTCATATGCACGAAGTACATTGCTAGATCAAGCCTTAAGGGCAACGGCATGCACTGGAAGACAGAACTCCAGGGACTGGAGCAGACAGAGTCAGGTCAGCTCAACTGACTCTTTAAAATCATTCAAAAGACGTAGTCTCAAAGGAGGGCTAGGACTGCTGGAGGGAAATGATGTGTCCCTACCTTGGCTTTAGACATGACCAGCTGCTTTAAGGAAGGAAGTCCTTTCCCACACTCTGACAGGGAAGATGAAGATGAAGGTGAAAGGTAAAAGGACACAGGGTGCTGAATTTCTATTTTTCACTCACTTTAGTACAAGAGTTAGGACAACTGGCAACTGATCTATTCATCACAGTGAATCGCATAGAAGAAGTATAGAAAGAAGTTTCTTCCTAAAGTAAATGCTGGATCTACTTTTCCTTTTCCAGAATCAACTGTTGCCCTTTGCTCAGCCCAGGTTCCTGTGGGAAAAGCCAAGGCTAATATGACTCTCATACCTTTCCATAAGCTTTCAGCACCTCCAAAGCAGTTAACTCATGGAAGCTTAGAGGATACTATTATATCTCTAAGAGAGTGAGGAGAAACTGCCACAAACAATTGAGTAGATATTAACAGCTTCAGCAAGTGACAAAATATTCCCACCAAATGAAAAATGATGGATTAGCCCAGTTTAATGCAGCCAAATTATCTGTGTAAAAATATATACAGGACATGCTGCTGTGCTACTAACTGCACTGAACAGCAGCTTGTGTTTACATTTTTATTCCCTGGTTACAGGCTGTCCTGCGTAGGCTGGGCCCATGAAGATATGCTGCTACAGAGACTACTTAACACATGCAACCCGGGTACACAAGCCCAAGTGCGTGGGCCCAACATCCAGCAGAGGCAAAAATTAAACACAAGCTGTTTACCTGATTACACCAGTTCAGCAGCGGTTGGAGGGAGTTGAATATTTTTTAACTTTAAGGAAGAGCAAATTGTTAGAACTGAAAGAGACAGAAATCAATTCCACTCTGTAATTGCTACAGAAAGATCCTTGTATGAGCCTCATTGGAGCTTGTTTTTATACATTTGCATCTCTTAGCACGATGTAGCTGTCACTGAGTCTGCAAGTCACATCAAAATTAAGCTGCGATTTGAGCTTGGCTTAAATGAAAAGTATATTAAAACTTTAAAGTCCACATCCTATGGATATGAAATTCTGTTTCAGCTAAAGCAATAAGTGAGCCTGGATCCCAGCTGAAGTCTCACAACTTTCAACAGATCTTTAGAAACTGCATCTAAACTCAACAACTGGAGTGACAAATGAAATACATGGGCTTTGGTGGAAACAGAAACTCTGTACCCGGTTCTGTCACCTCATTTAGCACTTAGATACAACAGTCACTGTGATACAAACCCAGACAGATAGACAAATTCCCATGCAAGAAACATGGACAGATGTCCTTCAGCGACAGGCCCTGAATCTAAGTAGTGGCCCACTAAGTTTAGAACAGCTGAGGTCTTGCACCTTTGCACCTCTTTGGTGGACCTTGGTGGTTTCCCAGTCAATCCTATCCTAAAAACCTGAGGACAAAAAATTAATGATTCCGGCAGATCAGTCCCTGACATTAGGCTGAATTTTGTTTGAGCCCTTATTCACAAACCAGAAATCTTTCCTTTGAACTTTATTTCTTGTTCAGAAATAGTTCAAAGCATTTTGAGAACATGGAAGCCAAAATCAAGCCTGAAAAACACCACAGACTCACTTTAAAATACTCTATTTTTCTCCCGAGATTTCTACTGTTGCTTTCCATAGCTTGTCAAGCAACCCCCCTCCAGATTTAGCAAAGTATCTGCAGTTCTCATTCATCACAAGTCTCAGAACTGAAGCACTCCAGCTGCTCTAGTGCTATACCCTTAAATGTGATCTTGCTGTTATGTTATACTTGCCTGTTGTTATGACCTTGGCTATTTTTGACAAAGAGATAAAGATGAAATAGGTTCTTGCTCTTAATGACAGTTTGTACAAAATATCCTTTCCAAAGAAAACTATGTTATCCATATGTGTACATTACTGATCAGCCTATGCCAGACAGCAATATTATAATCTCTCTCCCCCAGGTGACATAGCATGAAGAAAGATGGTTTGGCATTGCTACGCCAACATCTCTTTAATTACACTTCGGGCAAGTACTACGTTTTCTCCCGAAATTAATAGCAAAGCAAACATTTTGAAAACCACTTTATTTTTTCATTACAAACTCTGTGTTTGTTTACTTTGAAATTTCAAACTGGCACACGCAATTTTGGAAGGTTCTTGCTTTTAATTCAGGGCTCTTGCTCTGAACTTTCTTTTTCCTACCTGTTGTCCACAGTTTTGTGAATCCCCTACTAACCAGAAAGATTTCTGTGATCTTCCTGGCAATGAAAAATGCTCATGAGAGTCAAAATGGTCTTCAATAATATTGCCTGGTGAGTTTTAACATTTTGAAAGAAAGACCACCTTATTCCTTATAGGCCTGATGAATTCAATGAGAGGCTTGTTTAGATTTCACTAGGGTCTTTTTAGCTCTTTCTTCAAAACTGACTCAGCAACATCCTTAAACACCCGTTTAATTTAAAGCAGATGAAAAGTCCTACTCATGTGTCAAGTTAAGGATATGCTTAAGTGCTTTGCTGGATCGGGGCCTAACAGCTTGCAAATACAGATGGCTATTATCAAGACCCAGAAGAGGCCAGGTAACCACCAACAGTCAATTATATTCCTACCAGAACTTCGAGCCAGTATATCATACTGTTTGAAGTTAATAGCTTTGAAATAATTGGACAGGTGAGCAGGTAAGTTCACACAGAGCATTTGCAATTTTCCTTTGTATTTAAAAAAACAACAGTGCAGATTGCATGGACAAAATGGGCATGATTTTAACAAAACAAGTTAAAAGGGAAGGGAAAAGGTATGGGTTTTTTTTAAAGACTTTTCCTTTTAATTTTTAGCATCATTAAAACCTTGAAAACATTTTATTCAAGAGCTTCTTTAGTTAATACCTCATTACTTCTCTTTTTATTGTTATGGTAATCAAGGCTTAATATATTGCAGCTTTATAGCATGAAATCAAGGCTAGGCCTGTGGGCATCAACAGATGTACAACAGCATGCAGTAAAACACAGGTATAGAGGCATGCAGAGCTGAATATGGCACAGTGTTTTTTTATAATTGTTTAGCAATTCATCTGAAGTTATTTTAACCTTGACAACAGATGAACTCTAACATGTACCATGATTAGTCACTGGAAAGTTGCACTGAATAGCAAGGTTTGTGACTGTTGTCTTACAGGCTGAGTTTTAGGAAAGCATGAAACAAAGTCTGAGAAAGACAATTAAATTGTTTGGATGACTACAGGCTGTAGCTGTAACTATTCAAAACATTTCACTGAGTATATTCTAGCCAAGGGAGAATTGTAACACTGGGAAACTGCATTTAACACGAAAACCTTGCCTCCCCATCTGTGCTCAGTGTCAGAATTCATACCCTCTCCTGGCATGGGCAGTCTTTGCGGCGCACCAAAAAAGAACATTTGGATCGGACTTCTGGTTATGAAGTGACACTTGGAACTTGTGCTGGAGCTCTGCTTATGGTTGAATTTCACCCATCAATCCAAATGAAAGTTATATATAACTTTTAGAAAGTTACAACGGTCTTGTCTGCAGGGTGTTGAAATACTATCTCAAAAAGAGTGAGTGTCTCTAGATCTTTTCCAAGTGAACGACAACAGATGACCCCCAGTGTCAGGTAGGCTCCACTTCTCAATATTGTTCTCAGGAGAGATAATTCAGGAAACAATTACAGCTCCTGGGACATTTTTCTAAATTTAAAGGGAGTGTTTTGGCTAGCAATCCCTTTCACAGTAAAATAGTTTCAAACTGCCAACATTGAAAGCAATATGCCTGTGACTTAATAAAATCACTGATACTGAGGACCATACCAGAAAATTCTACGGCCCCACGGAGAGTGGGGTGGCACGCACACAGCCAACAGCTTCAGTTTATCCAGAGCACAGCCCTATAGGGCCAGCCATTCAGAAACATCCAACAAACTGTATTTGTCATTGCAAACATGTAACCTTCATAGTAGCTACCCAATATTAATGAAGCAACAGGAAGAAAGTAGGCACAGGTAATATATTATTCCAGAAGAAGTGAAAAATGTTTTCCACATTATTACTGGATAACAGTAAGACATGACCTAATATGTGGATCATCAATGTATCTGAGAAATCCAGTTAACCTCAGTTAGGCAAAGGCTCCCAGCTTCTCTCTTCTCTCTTGGAAATACTTGGAGTAACAGTGTACTGTATTCAGCTGATATCTGTTCTATGTCTTTTAATTTAAAATATGTCTCCTAACAATAAAGAGGCCAGTCATCCAAAGTGTCAAGATGTGTCAAGTGTCAAGAATAGTGTCAAGAATAAAGGTGAGCAGCATCCTCAGCTGCAGTAAAAGCTAACTTCTGTGAGGCCATTCCCACTTACAAGTATTACACTGGACAGTGCTTGTCAGATCAGACCTTAGGACAAGAGTGCATGTTGCCCAGCTTATAACAAATGGAATGAAAGACAATGGGCACTATAGTCCAGAGAACACACTAATTATATTAATAAAATGAAAGCTTAAATTTTGAAGATAATCCTGGGCTATCATTTATAAAAGTTAACAGGGCATATTTAATTTAGGAATTGGCTAACGCTTCTCTTTCCACCGCTGAAACCTCATAAATGAAATATACTGGATTGCTGCCCAGTGCGGAAATAAAAGTTATGAATAATGTTTCTATCTCAATCATTGTCAGTGCTTTAATATTCCTAATTACTTTAAAAAGCTAAATATTCAATATAGGAAAAACCTTCTTTTTCTTTTTATCTTCACTTGCAAGATTAGTGCAATTTAATAAGAGTCACTGGGTAGTTTTAGTCCACAAGACCCATCTGTACTTTGATATCTTATCCTTTCATCTTCATTTTTACAGAGAATGGAGTGCTTGTTACTCTGTGTATGCATGTGTGTATAAATGTATACATCTATATGTGTATGTCCATGTTGTCACAGTTGGTTTTTTTTAATTATTAACTTCTCTAAGCACACATGCACTGTATAAATACTCACTGGCTGTTAGGTTAAACATATCTATTACTAAAATTAATCAGAATGAGTTCCTGAGATTCTATACAATATTTTACAATTGAAGGTACTATTTTTCTTTTTTAAGATTATTGTTATAGAAATATATTCAGTATGTTATACTGCCCAATTTTTCCCTTGTCTACATGTCAGGTAATCCCAAAAGGTTGCTTCAAACCCCAAAGCATGGCGTTTCTTTCTGTCCTTCCTCCCTGTTCTCTCCCTATTGCCTTTTCTCCTGTAACTGAGGAGACTGCAGACAAAACACCAGTAACTTGACCAGAGAAGAGTCTGCCCCATTGACTTCAGCCTCTGGAGGTGTTTATCCCCAGTCACATTTAACTCCTATTATCTTCTAATGCCTCCCTTTATAGATCCCTTTGCTGTTATCTTTTTGCCTGGTAATGATGCCTCTTCTTTAAGATTCCAATCAATTTGCGAGAAAGGGAGGAAGTAAAAGCAAAATGAAACATTCACTCAGTAAATGACTCACAGCATCTTTCTCAATGCAGCTTTATTTACTTGCCTGATGCACAAATAGACTTCATTTAACAAGCTTATTTCTGTTATGTCAATAATGTATTGGGCCTGTGTTACATAACATCTCTGATGTTTGTACTGGAAAGAACACTAGCTGTTTCATTTCGGCATGAACTGATCACATAGACTTGAACTTATCATCACCAATTAAGAGAGTTTGACACACACAGCATCCCCAGCTGAAAGAATTGAAAGCCTCAAGTGTGAATTAATTTCCTAGCAAAAGGTGCAGAACTCGCACCTCTACCATTTCCCTAACTTTTGCAGTATGGATAATTTAAGGTGTGGATTTCAAGTCAGAAGGTAGAATTTGGGCTGCATGAAAAGTCAATGGCAAAACTACCACTGGCTTCAACAGGACAAGGATTCTGTCTAGAGAGAGTGCTTTCCAAACAACCCCAACTACTCCACAAAGTATTTAATGAAGAATGTGTTGTATTAAAGATTTAAGAGAGAAAAATTTCACAATAGACCTATATTATCTATATTGGTATCCTAATAACAGGACCGAAAGCATTAAGAGCAGCCTCTACTGCATTTAACATTTCTTTGTAAAAACAAGCAAAAAAAAGCTGAAAGTCATTATCATAGGAAAGCATATTATCACATATTAATTGTTGCAAAATAACCAATGGACAACCTTCATTTTTCCACTTAAAGCATCAAAGTTCTAAGGCCACTGCTTTATTTAAGGACTTTTTTTTTAATAGCAGCATATATCTTTATCACATTTTTGTAATCTTTACTCACCACTAGAGCAATCAGTACCTCCCCACCCTGGTTCACAATGACAAGTGTCAGGAGAAACACATCTTCCATGCACACACTCCTCTGTGCAGAGTGCTGTTAAGAAGAAACAATACACAGCATTGTAAATATATTAAGTGGCTGGTAAACATACAGTAAACTATGCCTTAGAGAGCAATATTTTGTTTAAAGATATTAAACAAAGCAAACACACAAAAAAGAATTACTTGCAAGATTTAATTAATACTAAGTGACCAAAATAAAATATAGGTCTCTTGACAGCGATAAACTCATTTGTCACTTCAGCTCTTTGTAATGAAAAACTCTTAACACTACAAATTACTTTGGTTAGCAGTTTTGCTTCATAATAAAATTTTTACCAAACTGACATTATTATTATATTACAGAATACCAGCTTCTTCTATTGCACTCAAGTTGCTACTGTTCATAAGATAAAATGGAGCTAGGTTTTGAAAGTATATTAACATCCAAAATAGATTTGTAAAAAACGGCTCAAGGAGAAGAAATAATTTTACTACATGATGTAGTAGCTATAAGTGCAGCCTTGTCTTTTCAAGGTCATCAAGTTTTCCATAACTACAGTGTGCCACATCTTATTTTTCCACTGTTGGATTATTGAAAGTTCAATATCCTCAAGGTTCAAACTATGAAAAACTGGTTGATTTTACTGTCTCACTTGCCAGTTGACTAGAGATATACATGGGAGAATCTCCTTTTCTTCTCCCTGAGTAGGAACGGCTCATGGTTTTAAGACTTTTCTTCTCCTGTGCTGCTTTGATGTCTGACTTACTTTCCAATGTATGCCAATACACCCACCACATACAAAGAAACTTGGACAATACTGAATAACTATTTTAAAGGCTGAACTTTACTGCTTACTACCTTATTTCCATTTTACCACTTAGGACATTGCCAAAAATTCAGTGTGTCAGTGATTCAAATTGGATGGTTAAGCTGGAACATATAATTTCCATCTAGACTAACATGTATGAGTTACTAATAAATATTATGTAGTGGCAATGAGATCACTATATTAAAATATATATACATATATAAAAGATACATCATATATGTATATATATGATATATATCATATTTAACCTATGTTTGTATATCCTGTGTTTTTATAACAGATGGGAAATGTGGGTATTGTGCTTACTTAACCAAGATCTGGCTGAAGCTGGACTACAAAAGACGTATTCCAAGACATAGATTAATTCATTCCTGTCTAAAACAAGGCCAGCAAAGCTGATTTGGGAAGTAGCTTTGTGTTGCACTGGACCTGCATATGAAGCACCCTTTCAGTTCCCAGGTACCTCATGGGCCAAATGTTTTCCACCAACGTCTTGTACATTTGAACAATTCCTGCTGTATTTGACATTCTGTTTGGGCTACCAGATTGGATCACATCTTGAATCTGCACTCACGCTGGCAACAGAGTTGATGGAAACATTTTGCTGGCTATTCTGTGTTTGGGTCATTGCAGGCCAAACTCACTAAGCTATTCACAATGTATTTAAATCCAACTTCAAATCACAAGTGGACTTTGAATAATCCTATGGGACAAATCTTCCTGCTCTTTATCCATCAAATCACACGTGACCAGTGATTAGAATGTTGCCTTGTTATAACAACTGCAAGATCTTTCTAGATTAGTCATTTCCTTTCTAGGTTCGAAGCATGTCAAAAGTGCAATTTATTCTTATTTCATATCTTGTGTTTAGACAGTATTGCAGGGGGCATGAAATATTAATAGCTAATTCTCTAGTCGCTAATTGTCCTAATCTTTTGTGCATTTATTTTACTTGACTTAGGGTTTCTGAAGACAGTGAGGCATCCTTGTCTACATCTGTAAGATGAAATTCAAGACAGGGTATTAGAAAAACTGGATTTTCCAATAAAGAATACACACCTTCATGCAATCATTTAAAAAAGGCTGGTTATCCATGACAAGAAGTCTACATACAGAACAGCCACAAACTTATAATTTGTTATTAAAAGTAGAGAGCACTAAAAGATAGATAAACAATATGGTGGGATAGGGATACTTTGAAAATTCTGCCCCATGTAGCTTTATCTAAGAATACAATTCTCATTGATGTAACTCTTACACATTAGTTTTACAAGAGGTATGGAAGTTGAAACTGAGATTTTTCTGTTTCCTGTATGGACATTTACAATAATAAATCATTCTTACATGTAAAATGTGCAACTTTTTTATCCTTTTAACTTGGTCATGTTCTCAGGCCAAGGCATAATTCATGAGCAAGAAGGTTGATGGTGGACTATTTCTCTCCCAAATAACAGAAGTCCTGCTAATGAATGGTCTAAATTTAGTTGATTTAGCCACACAAACATGTCACATCTTAACTATGTTAACATAAATATGAAATAATAATGACTAATCAAACTAATAAAGTTTACTTAATCACTTGCCTATGGCCAGAAGTGCTGACTTTTGTAGTAGCGCTCCAGTCCCTCGGGAAGAGACTCAAGATAGTATTCCTCATTCTAAAGCAATCAGTGATATGCAAAATACAAAAAAGTACTATAGAGAACCACATCTTTGGTTTTAGGTGTTTTGAAGTCCTGCATAGCTGAAGATGAGCAATTAAAGAAGCAAGTAAGGTAAAGACACTCCTTGGAACTGTGGGTTCTCTCATCTCTGGTTTAGTAACTTGCTAAACAAGCAGCTACGAGCCCACTAGCATATAGTCATTTAAAGCTGCGAAATTACACAGGAGTAATCCCATATGTGGGGGGGTCACAGAAATCCCCCCTTTTTAAAAGGGGAAGCTTTGATATAAGCCATTTTATTCAAAGAGGCAAATAATCAGACTCCTGCACTGTCTGATTTGAATCAGGCCTATAAAGGTCCATATAAAGGTCATATTAGGGTACAACTCTAAAGTTTTACCACAGCAAATAAAATTCTGAATTTCCCCTATAAAAGGGAAGTCTTGCCTTGCTCTAATCTTTAGAGTTTAAATTAATTTTTCATTCTATTAACATTCAACATAATAGGATACAATGGTCCCCAAGGCATTCTTCATAATATACTTTGTACAGTGGTTTGCAAATGATCTTACTAGTTAATGGAACTATAAAAATTACTTGCACATAAAGGTCAAGAAAAATAAAGATAAGTATATACTTTCTGACACTGTCCTGTTCAACACTCAGCTAAAGGCCCCTGGAGTAAAGAAAACTTGTACTAATGCAAGGAATATAATTCCTCCCAGTATAATAGCCCAAGCAGTTCAACCTTTGGAATTCCAGACTTTTTATGTCTGCATTTTCCCTTGACCAATTCTCTTGAACAATCCAGCACCTCATTGATCAGTTTATTATTAGCATTCTTGGCATGAGTTTAAGATCAGTTTGTAGTTTCATTCAGCCTGGTAATAAAATGACCTACATCAAAACCCTGCCAAAATGCCATCTTTGTAGCAATGCGTTTAGCATGAGTTATTTGGCCATATTCAAGGTTACACAGCAACTGCTCCTTATCATGGAATAAAGTCAACAAAAGGGTTCCGCAACTATTCATTTGATGCTTTTCACTTACTTTATAATTACAAACAGTGCTTTTTTTAACATATAAGGTCAGTCCTCAGGGAAATAGATCTAAAGATTAAACTCTTTTCACACCTGAAATGACTGCATAGATTTCTCTAATACTAGCACTTATTTTTTCATTGTTGTCTTGAATTTGAATTTAGATATATTAAATGGGTTGTCTGTGTCTCCTATCTACAATGGTATGAAATAGCCCGGACGTTGTTATTGAGGAGTACACTGCTAAGTGGAGCAGACTCCTGCCTGGACAATACTTTCATTGCAGAGCTACTTCAACTGAGTGGCACCACAGTTATTTTTTCCCAGATGAAAGCAGGCACAGGCCATGGATGGGGAGCTACTCTGTCTTCCTTGCTGCTGCATTCCTCTGTATGGACCCAAACTATGACTTTGCAGGGTTTAACCCTGCTGTACCACACTGTTTATATACACTGTTATACCCTGCTCATCACTACATTATCAACCCATTCACTTCTTGTACTCCATTAAGCAATGTAACTAACACCTGCCACAATTACTTTCTTAGCCTCTTTCCTAGAGGTGAAAGTGCATTTAGAGAAGAGTTTCATTCTAGGGACGTAAGTATGGAGTGATTTAGCTTGGGAAGGTTTTGTTAGCTTGTCCAAAACCGTAACTTGTGTACTTATTTCACAAAAAGCAGAGTCAAAAAAAAGGTGTCTTGTGCTTGTGATGGAATATGGTAACATTTGCAGTGGTCCTTTGAACCTGGAGGAGTGCACAGCCACTGACCCAGCAAGTTCCATCTCCCTCCCACTTCAGCTGGTGGGACTTTGCTGTGCCAGATAAGCAACATACCTTCAAAACAGAGACCAGTATAATTACAAAGTCCAGAAGAACCCAGCGTAGAAAGCAGAAAACAGGCTTCATTGACTGTGCTTATTCATAGCAGCATGTGCTGCTGAAGAGATGTGCTGCAGTGTTCTGTACAAGCTAGAGTTTCCTGGGCTCTGTGGACTTTCTGCCCAGGGATTGTAGCACACCCAGGAGGTGATGGAAAGCATAAATAGATGTAGATACACTATAAAAATGGAAAATATTGCTAAATGAAGATACAGACACTACTATATGAGAGCACAATGAGAAATTCAGACGCTCTCCTAGAACTACACAGAACGAACTGGTCTATCGTGACTGCACAGGTGGCAAAAGGACATTGCCCCATGACTGCAAGTTCTTCAAAATACTTTTCTTTTCTCTGCCCTAGCTTAGGCAGTCTCTGCCAGTTTTTCTTCACTATACACTGATCTCACCCAAACTCTGACCAATGTCGTATATTTGCTGTGAACCAAAGGTAGACCTGCATTTTTTCTGTTATGTTGCTGGTATTTTAACTTCAGGTCATCTAACCAGTTTGCCCCACGCTTGATAGTTGTTGGACTACACAAAGCAGAAATTTAATGGCAAAAGTGATGCCTTCCTTCACTATTTAATATGCGTCCCTGGAACAATTTGGGCCATTTTAGCACATTCCTCCAGTCCCTCATGCCACTTTTAGGGGAAAGAATAATTTTGTCAGATGAAATAGCAGTTATCTCATGGCCAGTGGTTTCAGATAATGCAGAGAGGTCAAAGAAGATGAAAAAAGATGAAAAAGATGCTTGCCCCTAATCCATTAGGAATCTATTCACTCAGGGCCACTCTGGTGTTTCCATCTTAATGTACTGGCCTGAATCCAGGTTGTGCTGAGTCTACGATATTAGCTTCATTAGATAAGCCTGTAGTCAGCTTTTGGCTAGATTTTCTTAGAATGTACTCAGAAAGGGAGGTTTGATAGTAGAAGAAAGATGACTACAGCCAATGCATGTAGGTAGGTTTTCCTATTCTTAGATTATTGCTTATTTGTGGAACGGAAGATTCCCTCTCTAAATCACTGACTTTCCGTCATGAATCATGCCAATTAGATGGTTTCCTGGATAATTGTTTCAATGAAGTGGGATAATAGTTCTTTGCATTGCTTAATGTCTATTTCTGTGGCCATCACTCAGGATACATCCATTAATTTATCACCTTGGATAGCACTTTAATGCAGGGTTTAGCAACTTTAATAGATGAAGATATGAAGAGATCTCAAAGCCTGCTCAGGCTTTGAGGAATTTATTGTTTCAGCATATGGCAACCCTTTTCATCTCCCTCTTGGTATCCAATGAAAGTACTAATAAAAAAATACAAAACCAAGGAGATCAATGTGAGCAAAGGGAAGATGAGACTGATGCAGATCATATAACAGCAATGGGTCGCAAGATCAACTCCTTTTCCCGTAGGTGCAATTCCATCACATTTTTTTGGCAGATTTGGAATTAGAGACTATGCATCTATGCAATCAGAGCAGAATCAATGGTCTTTCTTGTCATCTGGGACATGGGGAGTCTCTGACCATTGCCTTATTGATCTGTTCAAGATAACAGCTAGGTTGTGTTATCCTCAGTCTTGACACCCTGCCAAAGCTTAGGGAGTAGGCTATGCCAGAGAGGACTTGTGAATGTCTGAAGTAAAAGAATTGAGAAGATGATACATTTTGAGGATTTTGTCTCCTCCCAGGAGCAGAATCTGACATATGTCACTGTCATCATTAACAAAATATCGGTAAATCCCTATATGAATCTGCTAGGAGGTGAAAATTTGTTAATAAGCATAAAATCTAAGATAGTTTCAGTTCAGATTTCTATTACGAGATAAATGGCAATCTGAGGCTCTGATGACTAATGTGAAGGTAAACACAAGACCTGCCACACTGTTGTCATGGCGTCCCAGGCAGATGACATGGGCTAATTTACAGGTCCTGGAATAATTCCAGCCAGACCTCGGTGTTTCAGACTCTCAGGTTCCTCACAGCAGGAATGCTCACAGTTTACTGATTACTGGAGAATCTGGCACTGATGAGAATCTAGCTTAGTTCTTGTTGCAATCTATTGCCTGCTGTAGGCCTTACTCTAGGGAGTGGTTAGGGATATAAACTGTGCCAGGGGAAGGTCAAGGTAGAGAAGAGACTGCCATTTTTTCTACGTGCCCTGAGAAAAGCAAGACTGGTGGAGCACTTTTTAGAATTGCAGTCTGGTTGGTTCTGAGGAACAGCTGTGCTGGAGCAGCACATCCCTGACACGGGAATGGCATCATATCAGTGACCATAAAATAGTACCAGTGACAGTAATAGAGGAGAAGGTTAGAGCCCTGCAAAAGGAGAGGTCGATAGGAGTCACACATTTAACAGACTCCTTGTGTCATTTTGATGCCCCATTGGCTTCATCTGCTCCGGCAGAGAGAGAGAATGGGAGACAGTACTTACCATTTAATAATGTCTGAATGAGAGCTGAAAAGCAGCCTCCTTGTAGCAGCAAATGTCAGAAGAGCAGACCTGGGGTCATCAAGCTGAACCACTTTGTATCTTTGTCTGTGTGAATAACGGAAGAGCTTTGCAGTACTTCAAAGCACAAAAAGGGAATGGTGGGAAGGCATTGCAAGACTCTGAGCACTGAAGTGCATCTTCCCTGCAAAGTGGACAGGTTATGAGGTTGAGTAAAAGCAACACTAATCTGTTAGTCTGTAGATAAAGTCACAACCAAGCTCTGGCAAGAGGAATGTGTGCAAAGGCATGAGGGAGTTAAGTTTAAGAACTAAGCACATTCTGCAGTGAAGACAAAGCATCTGTCTAATGCCTGAGTTCAACAGATTCATGACTAAGGTCACATATAAAGGCAAGACCTCAGACCAAGGTCAGAGATGACAGTCCACACAGGTATGTCTCTTGCTTACCCGCGGTGCTCCATAGGGATCATGAGATACAAACACCTGGGCTTGCTCTGTGGGGTGAAGAGAGAAATTCCACCTTCAGCTGAAATCCTGACCACTTTAAGTTAAGTAAGTCACACTCCCAAATCACTTACCATTTCTAAGGCTTAGTCTTTCCCACTGCTATCATGGAAAGTGAATCTGAGCCCATAAAGAACTCTTTGGAGATCAGCTAAATATTGATAATTGTTGATTGTTTAAGGCTTGCAACTGATTTTATGCATTTTCTGCCATTGCTTCAACAAGAAATAATCATTACATTCTACCACATTGAAAGGAAAGACTTATGCTGAGATCAATTCTGCTGATCAATGTTCTAATACAATATTATTCTGTGGGATAATTTCAGCATTTAACTTTTTCTGGTAAACGATTTCCCATTGCCTCACTGCAGGGTTCAAAACAATCATTATCACTAGTTCAAACTGTTAATGAGGTTAAGAGAGATCCTGAATCAGCAGAGCAGAATCTATGACCCAGGAAAGCTTTTCCCCTCCTGTGCCCTCTGTCTACTCCTTCCATTTTGGTAAATTGACCAACTCTTTCCAGCAATTTGTAGAAAATACATTTCCACTAGTTAATTTTCTACTTGATTCATCCAACTAGCAAACTTAATGACAATTTGTCTGCAAATTGTGCTTTATATTGCACCCTTAGAAAGAGCATTACTATCTTTTTCTAAGTAATGTAGAAATATTAACATCTACTCTTATGCATTGTCTTTCATTCTCTCTGCATACGATCTAGCAGACCTCATTCCACTAAAACTAAATGCAGTCAAATAGTACTTGCCAGCGGGAAGCTCCAGGTTTTTTGAGGACAGAAGAGGGAAGAAGCAATTCTCCTGTGTCAAAACCGGTGGAAGTATTCCCCAGTCATTCTGTTGTTAACCTTAGGGGAATTTTTTTGCTGCCTCAGGAAGTGAAATTCTTGACTGGCTGGGGAATAGAGGAGAAGCTTGTACTTAACTAAGATCCTGGTCCTTTCAGCTTTCCTGCCAACATACGGAGAAGCAGCCAAACCTACCAGAAGAAGAGCAAGCATAACCTGGTCTACCAAACTATCTGAGATGGCAGGTAGTATCAAACTACACTCAACAGACTGCTGAAGGAATGACTGTTCTCCACTCACAGGTATGGGTATCTGTCGTGGTTTAACCCCAGCCAGCAACTAAACACCACGCAGCCGCTCACTCACTCCCCCTGACCCAGTGGGATGGGGTAGAAAATCGGGAAAAGAAGCAAAACCCGTGGGTTGAGATAAGAACGGTTTAATAGAACAGAAAAGAAGAAACTAATAATGATAATGATAACACTAATAAAATGACAACAGTAATAATAAAAGGATTGGAATGCACAAATGATGCGCAGTGCAATTGCTCACCACCCACCAACCGACACCCAGCTAGTCCCCGAGCGGTGATTCCCTGCCCCCACTTCCCAGTTCCTATACTAAATGGGATGTCCCATGGTATGGAATACCCCGTTGGCCACTTTGGGTCAGGTGCCCTGGCTGTGTCCTGTGCCAACTTCTTGTGCCCCTCCAGCTTTCTCGCTGGCTGGGCATGAGAAGCTGAAAAATCCTTGACTTTAGTCTAAACACTACTTAGCAACAACTGAAAACATCAGTGTTATCAATATTCTTCACATACTGAACTCAAAACATAGCACCATACCAGCTACTAGGAAGACAGTTAACTCTATCCCAGCTGAAACTAGAACAGTATCTTTGTCTGCAATCTGGGCTCTCCTAGGAGTTGTGTTGGAATGGAAAGTTGGATGCCAGTTGCGAAGTACCAAGTTAGAAATTAGCTAAAAGTGGTAAGTCGGAAATAAACATTTCCGTCATAAAAACACTGGAGGAACATACAGTGCCCTACAGCTGAGGAAGGTGGTAACTAAATTACAGATTAACAGGTAAGTACTTGTATCACACATGGCAGAACTGTATGAAATTCATCAGTTATGGGATGGCATTTCTAGCCAAGTGAGCATCACTACAGAAATTTCGCTAGTATATTGCTACTGCCTTCCTTCGTACCACAGCTACCTCTGCTTTCTTACTATGACTTTATCACTCAAATAGACCAAGAATTTACGGGTTCCAACACTGGCTGAGTAGCTGTTTGATTTAAGCAGTAATAGAGAAAGCATATAGGATAATGTCAAAGAAAATGAGCTATTATCAAAAAAAAACATTTATAACAAGGGCAAGATTCTCAGAGGTGCTACAGCAGACAGGGCGAGAGACATGAGCAGGACATTGGCCTAAATAGTCTATTAAAATAACCAAGCCATCTTGCCTTGTTCTCTGGAAATCACCTCAAAATTACAGCACTTGCATATTTTGCTACAGGTTACCCACTCAGGGCATTAAGTGAATTTCTCTGTGTACAAATTCCATCATATTACTGTTCCTGTGAAATATTTATTTTTTGATCTGGTAGCATTGCTACATGTCCGTAGTTCTCTGATTACTGACTTGCCCTGAATTGTGGGTTTCATGCCAAGAAAATTCTATTTTCTGTCAGTAAATGACAGCTCCACTGCTGATTGATTTTCATAGGCAGAGAGTATGTGCTGTGTGTATGAGTGAGGATGGGTGCGTCAAAAATGTTGTTCCTAAAAGATCAAAAGTAGATAGATGAAGACATCTGGACTGCATGATACTTCTGGCTATCTTTGCTGAACAATTCAACACCTAATAAAACTAAATTACACCAATTCTCCTAGATACATTTTAGTCCTGTATCACATTGAATAAACTATTGATTTTTCAAACAAAATCTTTCTTCATTCTTATTCCAAATTTCATCAAGCCAATCTAACAAAAATCCTTTTTTTGTTTCTCACCAAGATAGGATGAATATACACAAATTTCTAAAGGCAAACCTGTCATTGAGGCCAGGCTATTAGATGGCATGGGCCCTAGAGGGCCAATGCATTTCAGATTTCATTTAAGATCAAGCCACACAATGCAAATGAAGGCCACCCTGATGAAATCAAGGATAGAAGTATAGTCTATTTGAAGATCATGTTAATGTATAAGCTACACTAACATTACTGGGGATGGAATATTTAAATACAGACACTTTTAACTTTTCTCACATTTCAAAAGGAAACACAGCAATGTGTTTCAGAACAACTTACTGAAAAGAACTGCAAAAAAGACCCCAGGAAACAAATTATTGTACAATTACGGGGGCTGATTCTCATCTCAAGCCACTAGTTTAAACTTTCTGTAACCAACTCTAGATTGCAGGATATCAACTGAGTTAGGATCAAGTCAAATTTCTTAGTAATGTCTAAGTATAGAAACTTTCAACTAATGAGACATGGTAAAATGTACTTCCCAATTCCTGTGATTCACACTGTTGCCTGAAAACAGAAGATGGGAGCTGGAAATAAAAACTTTTACCTACATTATCAGAAGCTACTGAAGATGTCTACCCTTTACTATAAGGTGAATGTTACATTGCATTTGCACAAACAAAATTATTACACAGTATTTGGTGAAAAAAGAGATCATTTTGGATGCTTTTAATAATGCTTCTAAAAGGAATTCTATTTAAACTGTAGATTTTCCTAAAACATGACACCTGTGAATGCAGATGTAGTGATACCAGATCCTAATACATGTACCAGTGACTTGCTTCAGCAGAGCTTGTATATGCACTACACTGCTGTAACTGAAAGCCTCCTTTTGTTGGCTGCTATACTGAATACCAGGTTTAATTTCTTTACAAGTATGCTTATAACGTGTTTCTCACACAGTTTCTTATTTTCAGTCAGAAAAAAATCTCTTTATTTGACTCAATTTACATACTTAAGTTGTAAGCTTTTTCAAGTAAGGCTATCTTTTAGTGGTTTTGTACATGGATTTCTGGGCATTACAGTAATAAAAGTAAATCACAGTATTCAGAAAGGAAAAATCTTGATTAAAAGAAGGGAAGCTTTGGGATTAAATAGATTGAAAATATCTCTTGACTTACTGCATCAGAGAAAGTGAGGTTTGCAAAAGTGAATACCTACGTTAGAAATACTGAGCTTAAGATAAATTATTCAAAAATGTTTTGTGATCAAATCTGCAATGAACTGAAGTTTCATGAAAAATTTCCCTGGGGAGCCTTAAAAAACCTTTATTAAAGTGAAAAGCATGTGCAACAATACACAAATATGAAGTGGGATGCTATAATCCTGTAACAGAAAGAAAAAGAGAACGTCTGTGTAAACAGTCAAAGAATATCTGGTTCTAGAGGAAGTATCCATGGCTGGTTATAAAAGCTCTGTCTCCAATTAGCCTTTTTGATATCTGATTAATACTCGTACACTGTACTAGAGTATGAAGTGTTAACAGATGCTTTTCAAGCTATCAGCCAACATCATCATCTTTCACTGAGAACAATTAGGGAACTAAAAATGAACACTGATTTGCCGACTGACTCTATTTCAGACCTAAAATTGCCATCTATGTGCACTTTGGGCAACTTTAGTTCACTCTTACTATCCATTTTCCCCTATCCCACTCTTTTTTTTTTTGCCCCATGAAGAATTCTTGCAGTTCTGCTTCACTATCACCCACTTCACTGAAGTAACTCATGCAAATGTCTCGGGAAGGTGCTTTGCTATATAAAGCTACAGAAAGAATTAGTACATCCATATGAAAGCAAAACTCAATCTGCAGATCAGTTGTTAATTCAACAGCAACAGCTGACATTTGTTATTGTTGAGATGTTAACACTACTTAGAAATGGTTTATATCCACAGTTCTCAGCCAAGTTGATAGAAACTGTAGCATTCAACACCTTTGAAAGCCAGGCTCCTGATGCAAAAATATGTTTTCAATAGGAAGAATTTACTTCTTTTCTGAAGTCCCACAGTGATCTTCTGCACAATTTGGCATCTTAATATTTTTACACTTTGGTCTAAATGATTTATGCTTCAGAGTTGTAAGTACTTTTTATTTTAATGTATGTGATCGCTTTCTACAAATTTCAAAGACTTGTTTTGTAACAGACTACTATCTGTTTGGATTAAGCTACAGAGTAGCTGGCCTACTTTTAAAGGCTACCACATATTCATCAGACATAGATGTAGTTTCAAAAGCAATTGGAATTCCATGGAATAATATATCTTTATCCTACCATGAGACATGGAATATGTGCCACACAAGACTAAGCTAATTGGGAACAAAGGGAACTACCTCTTTAAATTCCCACCCAGTAAACCCACTCCCAGGTATTACCCAGCATTTGAGAAACCAACATAAATAAGCACAACTAGTTTGGTATGGTATTTCATATGGCAGGCTCATGCGGTATTCCTAGTGTGAACGTCATTGGTATTTTTAAGAGGGACTGCTAAAAGGATGTAATAATTACAGGCACACGTTCCAAAAGTTCACATACAAGAAATGTACATTATGCACAGGAAGATGCTGAAAGCAGTATATTTAAGCCTAACATGCAGCTTTTGGGCCAAATTCAATCTGGCAAGTGCTTCCAGCCAGTCTCATTCCTGTGATAGAGGAGATGGGGAATAGCTGAACTGTAAGTAAATGTATCCAGGTAGCCAAATGCCTCCTCCTGCCTGCACAGGTTGACATATTTAGGGCATCCATGGCTGTTGCTATAAATGGCTGAGAGACCAGAGGGTAGCAGGAGCAAGGCCACAAACCCTCAGCCAGCCCAGACAACTGCCAACACTGGCTCGTCCTTTCCAAGGCTCTGAAGTGAGTGAAAAATATTTGAAAAGTGTGGTTCACACCAGCTTTCAAAGTAGTCCCCTGTCACTACTGAAACTAAGAGGTGGAAAGAGCAAAAAAAAAAACATAAGGAGATTTCATGAGGATCATATTGATGAGTATGTTTTATTAACTACAGTATGGCTGTATGTACTGGGTCTGGCTGGGATGGAGTTAATTTTCTTCATAGCAGCTTGGATGGTGCTGTGTTTTAGATTTGTGACCAAAACAATGCCGATAATGCTAGCATTTTAGTCATTGCTGAACAGCATTTGCACAGCATCAAGGCGCTCTCTGTTCCTCACGCTGCTGCCCCCCACAGTGAATAGATTGGGAGTGTGCAAGAAGATGGGAGGGGACACAACCAGGCAGATGACCCAAACTAACCAAAGAGATATTACATGCATTAATAACGTCATGCTCAGCAACAAAAAGGGAGAGGAGAGGCTTTCAGGAAACTAGCCATCTTTTGCTCAGTAACTGGCTGGTATCAATCTACCCTTGGGAGGTGGCGAGTGATTGCCTTTGCATCACTTCTTTTATTTTGTTTCTCTCTTCTTGCACTTCTCTTTTGCTTATTAAACATTTGTTTTATCTCAGTCCACAAGTTTTCTTTCTTTTACTTATCCTTTCCCCCTCCCCTGTCCCACCAGGGGAGGTGAGTAAGAGCAGCTGTATGGGTCAGTGAGCGAGCAGGTACTGGGGTAAACCCACAATACTGTGCTATGCTATTATTATATGGTATAGTTTCAATCTTATAAGATGCCTAGAAATGAGGAAGAGGGGTGACAGGTGCTTACACCTGGCATAGGTTGCAGTAGATCTTTTTTTCAGTCAGCAAGGAATCTGCCTTATAATGGTCCCCCACATCTGACTGATGGCTTCCGAGTCATCTAGAGTTAATGTGTGACAAAGACTCTGGAACTGGTCAGGGGAAGGTCACAGCTAGAGGAAACTACAACAGAGAAGAAGTGGAAAAAGATGCTATCTCAGATTTTGTATGTACATCAGAAGCTCTTTTTAAAGGGCATCTAGATTTAGGTACCTTCTTTTCCTCTTTCTCTCTCTCTCCCTCCTTTTCTACTAGGCTTTAAAACTTTTTCAGAGCACAAGGGAAATAAATCTATTAAAGGGGAGAAGGATGCAAAGGAGTGGTCAAGAAAACAACTTCCATTTTAAACATGTGTTTCATTTCACACATCCGTCTTCTTTCTGACCCTATTGATTTCAGTAAGTTAACCCAGCTCACCACACGTCTGGACTACTAATGAACTTCAAACTCTTTTGGAGGGAAAATTCTTCCGGAGTTCTGTGCCTTCATAATTCGATAAATGGCAAATGTCCTGTATGTATACATCCTCAGAAACAGTTCACTCATATATGGGATGGACAGGATCTTGTTTTTATAAGCCTATGCAAATGAATGGATACCAGCAACATAGGAAGGATTGAGCCATAAAGCTGTTGTGGACTAGCGCTGGTGCCCTCCATGCCATTCTAGATCAGTGCAAACTAGCATTAACAACACTGAAGTGTATTAAAGCAGGAAAAGAGGAAGGGGATTTTGAAAGGGAATTGAGACATTAAAGAAGATGTGGAAGTGAGGATGAAGTAACTGAAGATGTCCATTCAAACATGGTGGATCTGTGCTAATTTATAGCAGCTGAGAACCAACCTGTCTTTGCTAAAAGTGGGCAAATTAATGGACTAAACTTTGCATGGCTCTTTCTTTGAATTCAACAATGAACTCACATCTATGATTCTTGTGCCTTTTTTCTGATCCTGCTGAAGCTTCCAGGCATCCAGGCCATTAGCATGAATACTACGAGTAGCTCTGGATCCAGTGTCTCCTTCTGTGTCTACATTCCCATTATTCTTCTATACTGATCCAATTGTGATTGCCTAAAGCAGCCAGAAAAGCTTTTGTACTGCTACACTAGCAACAGTCTAAATCTTTTTCTAACTATAATGCCTGCATATTTTTTCCTCTGATATTTATTAAGCCCCTTGAGACATTATATAGCTTCAGCATACCCCCTTTCTGACTTCATGCTATCTTCATTCCTTTGTATGCACATTTTTTTTCTCCTCCTTCTACTGCATTTCTTCCAGAAGTCCTTCCCCTACTTCATTACTACTCCCCACCAGCATCTTTGCAAATCCATCAGCATCCAGAAGCTGACTGCAAATATAAAACGATGGATGGGAGATGAGAATTGATTTTTTCACCTTCCCATCAAAGAGGTCTCTCCATTATCTTCAGGCTAAATAGTAGCCCAGTGTCTTCATCTATGCCACAAAATGAACTGACCTACTTATAAGGCTGGTCTCCCTCTTCCTGTCCACATACACCTGCCTCCCAAGATGCTGAGAATGAATAAGCAAAGGCCAATACTGTTTGCAAAGCCGTGGCCTGCTCCACTGTGTTCTGTAAAATGGTATATTAGACATTGGTATATATGGCTCCTAGGCTGTACTCTGCAGTATGGTAGCAGAAGTTGAACGCAGGTAACCAGTTCTGTTGCATGCTCGTTCTGTTGCTTTCCTATCAACCCACCTCCTCATTCAATAGAAAACAGGGTTTCCTCTCAGTCACCGCACAGTGGTAAGATTGTTGCTACCACTATGACTATGACTACAACTACTACTATTAGAAGCAGAATTTCTTAATTCCTGTGCAAGTTTCCCCTCAAATGGGAACACAGGACCCAAATTATTTTCCCCATATTCTTCACTGGAAAAAGATGTATGGAGTCATCTCAAATGCATATAAAAGGAGAAATTTCAAAGCATCTCCTACTGTCATTTCAATTCTATAATTAATAACAGTATATGCAGAATGGCCGTCCACACCATTTTCTCGCACTCATACATCCCAAATCAGAAAGAGAAAAAGAATGTCCCCTGATACAAAGTATCTATGTACTGCTATATCATTTCCCATAATTTATGTTGCATTACTGATGTACAGAATGCCATACTTGAATAATGTAACAGTAAGGCTCTTACAGAAAGCACTAGCACCAGCTTTTACGTGTGTCTATAAAGACAAGAAAAATATATTTCCTAAGTCCAGCAGTTTTCAAACAATATATTTTCAAGTTACAGGAATGCTCACCATGAGGAATTTAAAATTGAGGTGAGAAAAGGGGGGCACAACATTTCTTCTAAAATGTTAATGAGATCCTGCCTTATAAAGTGAAAATAATCAACGAATCTGACATATGAACAAACATTATGAATATTCAGGAAGTTTATGCTGCTGGTTCAACATTTTCTGAGAGTGTACAACTTTTGCACTGATCACATAAGCTATTATTTCTCTTTTCATCATAAGTACACTCTACTGTGGTGTCGGTGTGTTGTTGTAACATATGCATTGAATTGCAAGTATTGTAATTCATCCAGATGGCAGGAAGCTTTGGAATTGTTACTCCTATGGTACAGATGTTTAACAATCTAGCCATATGGCTCCAATAAGGCAGTCTTTTGAAAGATTACAAAAACTGCACTAGCCATGCAGCCTTGTAAATTTGAGTACAGTCCTGAGGTATGGGTGTTCATATTGCTACAACATAAAAGTATACATGGTACTATGAAGTTGGCATGTCTATTGGAATTACAGAATTTATGAAACATTATTTAAAATCCTGAAAAAGAATCAGGTCCCAGATTTGCATCATTTCATCAGGTCAGCTATTACAAAACATTCCTCATTTATTTCTGAAATTCATTAAAGGTGTCAGACATAGGCTAGCTGAAAAGATGGGTAAATAACTACATGCAAATATCATAATGTCCCTAACCTCTGGCCTCAGTGAACTACCACTCTAGGTGACAAATTGAGATTCAACCAGTGAGACCAAGAATTTCTTTATAAAAAGATTTATCAAAGTCAAGGAGCCCTGATGATGCTTGTGGCAATTGTAATGTGGAAAGCTGAATGTTGAGAAACAGTCTGAGATCAATAATATCTTGGCCAAGAAGGGAAAGAACCATGAAATGGTCAATCTGTAACTCTACTGAATTTTGGCAGGTTTGAATGACAGATAAATGGCAGCAAATAAGATTGTTAAATCACTAATCCTGTCATTATTACATCCTGTCACACTGCATAGATTTATACATTAGAAAAAGAGTGTAAGGTATGAGAGTGAAAAATAAAACTGTTAAAAGCTAAAATATCTCAAACTATGAAGAAAGGTGAATTCCCAACTTTGCGTTTCATGGTTGTTTTTTTCTGCCAAAAGGTCAGATATAAGTAGATGCTGCTTGCAGTCCCATCTTCCTTTTCTCTCATGCTTTGGTCTCTGACCCTTTGTCACCTAGAAGAAACATCTCTTTTATATAAATCTGTTGTGTAAGAATAAGATTAAAATGGACAGACTGAACAAAGCATTAGTCTCTCAGACAAAAATGTATCCATTTAGCACACAGGGGATCTTTCCACCTGACATATTCTTAAAGGGAAGTATTCAATTACCATCTACTCAAAGGGTAAAAATCATGAAAGAGTCATGTAATATTCCTTTTCTTTTTCTTTTTTTGTGCAGCAAAGTATTCAGAGATGCTTTATCTACCACAGATACTAATCTAGGCAATATAATTTTAAAACATCCTTATGAAAACCTTGAAGGGCAGTTGAACCCTGTGGTTGTTCAAAAAAAGACTTTTCTGCAGTTTATGCATTTGCTTTGCCAAAAGCTTACCTTAGCATACAAAGTATAGTAAATCATAGTTACTCTGATTTACTACCCAAACTACGTTGTTTGTTTTCAGGGACAGATCAGTGAAAAGCTATGTCATGTGTAAGAACATTCAGAGAAGGTGAATCGTTTTGCAAAACTACCAGAATGGTAGCAACCATTTCTAAGACATCAATGGAAAAAAAATGCAGATGTGCATTTGCAGCATTTTTCAGGTGGTATCTTTTGAATACCATTACAACCCAAAAATATTCCAAGCCCTTCATAGGCACAAAGACAATTTCATACCCCAAAACTGTTTCGCCTAAGTACTAATGGGCTGGCCAGATGTAGAACTTACCAGTCAACAATTTAAATTATTTGACCTTGTGCCTGAATCCCACATTTTATAGGGCAGTAGCATATATAGATCTCAAAACGGCAAAGACGACACCAGAGAAAGAGTGGCAGAGCAAGAAGCTCTGGGTCAACCTGATTATTTAGAGCTGAGGGTAGATTTTATTAGACCTAATCCATTTAGTAAGTCCCAACAGGAGGACAAAGATAAAAACGTATATCTGACATTCCTTTAAAAAATAGTAAATGAGAAGGGAAAAGATCAAAACAGTAGCTGAAAGCCTTCACTCCTGCTTTAAAAGCCAAGAAACAGTCATTAATAGAGATTTAAACTCAGCCTTCTCTAGTCTAAACATGTCACTGTTAATTACAAAGCTATTTAACTTTTGCAAGAAATAAAGACTGCTATTAATGAAAGAAGAACCAATTAGCCTTTAATCTACACACTGGTTTTTTAATCAAACTTTCTTTTGATCATCAGACTCACTGCGGGATGTATTCTCTCCTCCCCGTGTTGTAGTGGCTTCCATGATTGCTAATGGAATAGATTTTGAAGGGCTGGCTGAGTGGGGAGAACCTTCTCTGCAGGGCTGGAGCTTCCTTCCCTTCAAGTCAGTGGGGCTTAGCGGAAGCACACTCATTTCCGAACCATGGCACCCTACGACAGCATAGGCAAGTGGAATGATTTTGATGGTGTCTCCTGACCTCTCTCTTGTAGCAGCTGCCATTAAAGGAGCAGGCACTGAACATGTCTAGAGGAATGTGGGACAGGAGTACTAGACTACCTTGTTAGGAAACAGCAGAAAATACCACTTTAAAGAAAAGAAAGAAATGGGAAAGGGGAGGTAAGGAAAGAGGCAAAAGAAGGGACGTGCCTCCAGGAATGAAAATGGAATTCACCGCTGACTGCAAAGAATGATGAATGGGAGAATTTGCTTGTTGGCACAGGAACATATTGTGGAAAACCAAAGCAAAACAGAACTAATGGGACCAGGGCTTGATGTGTTAGAAACAAAAGGGATGACATGAAAAGGATCATATTAGCTAAATATTGTTGTGCCTTCAAACTGTTGGTTGCATGGTCAGAGAGTTTCAATGAGGTTTTTTTGTCTGGGTTTTTTTTTTTGTTTGGGTTTTTTTGGTGTGGGTTTTTGGTTTTTGGTTTTTTTTTTTTTTTTTTTGCTATGTGGCTACTTGTGGTATCAAAACAATATGACCAAGTATCTAGAATCCATCATGACTGAGAACTTCTTCCTTTACATCATTTCTCTCTCAGCTGCACTTGCTGCTCAGATCTCCCGGGAAGGAGGATACATAAAAAATGTCCCTGAGGCATGCACTTTGTATTTATGACCATGCAGATAATGAAATATAAGAACCTGACTCTTACATTCTCTCTGTTGTTTACATGTGTGAGTATTATCTGCACTGTGTCAAACATGAAAATCCTGGTCTGACGGGATACCTGCTGCCTGTTTTGCATTAGCAAAACTTGGGTGTATGCTGTATGCTGTTCTTTCTCCATAATATAAAGACAGCAGCAGAACTCTTGAGTATTAATACTAACAAAAAAGCACTTTAAAATAAATGTTAATATTCCTCAAAGAATCAGAAAGTCTGCAGAGTTCTCCTGTTGTTGCACCCAGTATGGCAATTAAAAAATAAAAAATAAAAATATCAATAGATCGCAGACAGAAAAGTGAAAATAAGTATGTTCTGCACCGGACAGGATTTTGAGTCACAAAATTCAAGTTGTTAATAAAAGTATTTGGAACAACTGCTAAAACGATATTGACACTTGAGAAATCTAAAGATAAGAACATACTTAATATAGGAAGGATTTTAGCAAAGACAATAGGTTACATGAAATGTTTTTCAGGACTTGAGTAACAGCACTTCGCACTTCAAAAGGTCAAATTATTACTCTTTCCGTAAAATAAGGCTAATTCTAATGCTTTATCTCAAAGGGCTGGTAATTTTTCACAGTCCAAAGCCCCTTTAAAGTAACCGTTTGGCATAAAGGTAATTTAAAATGAGATTAGGGTCCATTCATGTTTTTAAGGTGCTCATATATTACCATAAAAGTACAATATAGGTACTCAGATAAAAACACCAACAGAACTAGATAGAAATAGCTTTAAAGCACTGTGTCAAGATATTTAAAGTTAGCTGGATACTTGTATCATGTTCACATTTAAATTATTCTGTGGCATTTTAAACTTGTCAATAAAATTTGGATTCTGATGTTGATCAAAACCTTCTTGTATTTTTCTTGTGTCATAATCCCATTCTAACAAGATGTAGACAAGAGATCCCCAGCTCCACTCTCCTTTTGAGCAAAGTATAGCAAATGCGTTCTGTCTCAGAATACTTAGAAAGCTGCAATACTGAAAACACATGACGTTAACACGCAGGACATTTTTAATTAACAAAGCTTTTAGGTGTTGCTGAAAGATCTATTTTGCTTTTTGTCCCCCTCAGACTGACCTAACACACTCCAGAGCTTTTTATTTATTTATACAGCGCAATTAGGACAAAGTTCTTCTGGCATTGGCGAAGCTTTAAACAGAGCAAAATTATTGACAGGAACCATGTAAAACACAGTGAGATTTTAACTGTTCTTACCTGAAGTAAGAACTTTCAAAGTTAAGAGGCAGAAACTTTACACTGCTCCTTAAACTATGTAATAGTTTATTCCTAAGAGTATTCTCAGTTCCCCTAATTCTTTAACATTAGGTCATACTTGCATAAATTACTCCCCAAAGAAAGGTGTGATTCAAGAAAGCACTCAGGAACTTGATTCACTCCCTCCCCAATGATTTCAGCAAAATTTTACTTATGCATTTCTATATGCATTTACTATATGCATTTCAAGCACATACCTGAAATGACCTGAAACATTCTGTATCTGTAATTCTGACTGAAATCAGTGGGACCTGAAGGTTCTGAGCAGCTCTGAAAATCAGCCTGTCATATTATTACTGCAATACATCTTTAATTTGTCTACAGCTCCTCCAAAAATTACTTTTAATTGTCATATGTGAATCAAAGCTCTGTACATACGTATACAGTAGTCTCCACTTTCATAATATCCAGGGCAGCACTGAGATCTTCGCCGATACATAGTTCTCAGTCCTCTTCGATATGCTGTTTTATAACTTATTCTAAATTGCAAGACAGAAAGCCATTTGACAATATTGAAAATCCATGTGTACTGTTGGAATTATATTTGTGTTAAATTATAGTAAGGATAGGATTCAATAATTATTTTAAAATGCATGAAAGCTTTTGATATTAAAAGCCACAATAAAAAAAAAATCAATACTTGTTTTGAAACTTGAAATATAACTTGTATTATAAACACAGTACTCATGACAGTCAATCACCGTAGCCCTTCCTAGGACTGCTATCTTAAAACATTTCCCCAATCCTAAAGCAAGGGCAAGGAGCTTCTTCAAGAATAAATGATTCATTTCTGCATATCAGCAAGGTCAGCTATCATCAATGGAATTAACAGAATCTTCTACGGAGACCACTGTGTCAGCATGCTACACAAGAAATTACCACAATGGAAACTGCTCTCAATACACAAAATGTGAAGTTAACCCCAAGTGATTTCCTTCTACTTGCTAACCCTTCCAATGCCTTGCAAAATGACATTATAGTCCCAGTTCAGTATTTAAAGCATGTTTTCCCCACCACAATATGTAGTCCACAAAAATTAAGGTGTTAAGCATTCTGTAGCTTTTCTAGACTTATTCATAGCATTGGCAATGATACCACATTAGAAAAGTAATATTTAACAGAGAATATTTAACAGCAAACACTTCAAAAGAGCTTTGTTCATGTTAGTTTATTTGAAATTACCTAAATTGAACAAATCTATTGTCCCTCATGTTAGATAAATTGCTCAAATTTACTCTGCTGCATTTCAATCTATACGACAGCCCAGAAAGCTCTGCACCTCTGTTCAATTCCATACATTGTAACCATACATTGTAACATAAGCAAAACCCCACAGACAGACTGGGATGGTGCTGGACAACCTCTTGCTACTGAATGCATCAAAGTTAAGGTACAAATTAGCTAGCTAAAACTCCCTTGAAAGATTGCGCATATTAGTGGATGTTTATTAGGATACTTTTCTCCTTGGAATCAGAATGAATATAACAGCGATATCTTGCAGCCTGAGAAAAATTAACTCTTTGGTATCAGCTTTCATTCAGTGCTAGAAATGGACCCATCGTCATTCTACCTGGTTTTCAGTACAGATTTGGGTGCAGTATTTCAAATATGGATCCATTTCTAATTATCGCTATCCCTCAAGTGCCTGATTCTTCACAATTCAGGAGCTGCAGGGACTTCCTACCATAAACCTGGACATGCACTGATCACTCGGAAAACATAGTTGCTCATGTTTGGTCATGTAATAAACACTTCCAATCACATGGCTGGGTGAATGGCAAGGAAGCATGCTCCTGAATGGCCCCATAAGAGACTGACTACCACCGATCTCACTCAAATTTCATGAAAGAATCTCTCTACTTCAATCAATGCCCTAGAATGCCAAACACCCTGGCTATTGTACTAAAATACATCTTTCCATACATATCTATATTAGAGTACCACAAAAGTTTGGATAAATAAAAAGTATGTGAGGAGATAAAAAGGCAAAATAAAACTAAAATTTCTGGGGATTAGCTCTTACCTATGTCTAGTGCACTTGAACCAGTTCAGTATGTCAGTACATCTTGTATAATAGATCTGATCAAAAGGATGAGCATAAGATTCCTGTATTGTCACAGCATAGCTAGGAATAGACAAAGAAAGAGAGTGAAAGGCTGTTTGTTGCAACACAAAAATCTTCAGTTCCCTGTATATGCTATTCATCTAGCTCCAGTATGAAAAATAATTAAATCAATAATCTTAGAAACTTTGGGCATTACCAAAAACCAGAAAAGGGCTTTCTTCAACCACAGCTCTTCCTGAAAATTTTGGAAAAGTTTCTAACTTGGGCTCCATAACTAAAATAGGCATAGAGATTTCAGTCTGAGTAATAAACCATTCCCTTCTGGAAAAGAAACAAATGTTACTAAAATCCATAGTTTTTAAAATGTCTCAGTTGCCTTCCTGCCTAGGACTGTTAATTTTTGCTTGTATTCTGCAATGCTAGTAAGAGCTCATTTAACTTAGCACTGCTGCATTTTACCAGCATCATGGGATGCTCACACTTCATTTTATGATGAAGCAGCATCATTACTTTATATATTGGGTGCACCAATCAAATAGGAACATTTGTAAAAGTTGAAGAGTGTTTATTTTTCTGCTGCACAAATTTAATCCTTTTAATTTGTAGCAGAAATAACCTCAGAACTATCTGAAAATTGTAACATGAGGTAACTGGTATCTAGATTTGGAACACTTTGATGTACAGTTAGAATGGGATTACCTCCCTTTGTACAAATGGATGGATATAAACAAAAACTGAGCAAATTGATTAGAAATCACAGAGCTCCAACGATACTAAGAATTCAGCAATCTCCCTCCCAAAACACTACTTATTCATGCAACAGGTACTATATGAATTACTATGATTACATTGAAAGTGTCTGGGCCTTTCACATTATATAGGAACACAAATCTCATTGACTTGTTAGTGTCAGTCATTTTAGAACATTGTATTGCCCTATAGTAAGTATATGCACTGCTTAAGAGACTCATAATCTCAGGTTCTGATCTGGAAACAAGCTCTACTTTATCAGATCTACAATAGCTTTGGAGAATGATACCAAAATCATTCTTGGCAGGGTCAAGACCCAGGAATTAGATCCTCGAAGTCATTCATTATATCGATTGTCTTAATCCTCGAAGTGATTTCCTTCTCATCAGTGGGACTGCTGATGTGATTAAGCCCTGTGAGACTGTACCCATAAGGTAATACCAAAATATTTGCTTGGAGAGTGTGATTGGCTTGGAATCGAAGACTGGACTATTACTGCCCTGCTTATCATACCCCTCCTAGACAAGCCAAGATTTTACTAGATGTTGCTTTTGCCCTCTACCAGTTTGCTGGGTTTGACAAGTAATGTTTTTACTTCCACTAATGCCAAAATGTAAAATATTTACAATGCTCATTATTAATGTAAAACAGTAACACTCACAAATCTTGATTATTATTTTATGATCCCGTTTGTTATCCAGCAATTGCCCTAACAATCTTTTCCCTTTGATTTATTAACATCTAAGTAACAAAGTCATCTTGGTCAGTACAACAAATCAATTTTGGTATTTAATTTTTGTTTCTCCTTGATTGGGTCTCTAGGCTGCTGACTTTCTTCAGACAAAATCAATATTTTATTCCTGTGCTCTGAATGCACTTCACCTCATAACACAGACTGCAAAATCCTATTCCTGTATAGTTTTTGCTTTGCAGTTACATTACCTACAAACAGGTAATTCTCTAATTAAGGCCTCTAAAATCAAAACATAGTGCCATTAAAGTATGATTCCATTTTTACTCTTGTTAAGGAGTTTATTTTGTTAAAGTGTACAGTAATTCATATTTGTGTGGAACTAAACCACAGAACAGAACTGGAAATTTCAAAAGTTAAACTTAAGAGTACAGGAACTTTAGCCTCTGCAAACAGACCCTGCATGAATGTGCACCCTATCAAAGCTAGTGGCTTTCTATGTACTCAGAACTGTCCTGCACAGATCCACTTTTAGGACTAGGACACTGTAACAATAGAGAGAACAAGAAATACCAAGGCCTTTAATTCTCAGTGCTTTCATGCAGATACTCTTTGATGCTGACACGAATTTGGCAGATACAGCCACAAAGTTCAGGACATACAGAATAAGCATGCATGTTGCAGCAGGAAGGGCTTAAAACTTAGTCGAAATCTTTAATAGTCTTGCTTGACAGCAACCAGAAAAAAACAAGACTGAACAAGACCAGCATTTCTCTAGGTCTCTCCATGATAAATTAAAATACATCTCTGCAGTCCTCTAGCTGAAACTATGGAGGAGCTTTCCAAAGTACAGCTGAGCAGACAGCTAACAGAGGGGTATGTGGTCTATAGCTCTAGCTTTAGAACCAATTCTTTGGGATGATCCAAATCCTCAAAGTCACTCAGAAGTACTATTTCTTGTGAGGCAGGGTGGTATTTAGCAAATTATGGCTCTTATTTTGCCCTTTAAATGTAAAAATCTGAAACAGCTATTAAAAAAAAAATTGGCATGTTATACATTACCTTTCCCAATGACTACAGACATTTGGATCATCTGGGTTTAGGGACAGAGCAGTTTTGAGCAGAAAAGACAGTATAAGCCCTTTTAGAATCCACTTGAATAGCATATGCGCCATCATTGCTGTATCTAGGTAAAGAAAAGAAAGTATAGCCATTAAAGACAATTTTGAAGAAAACATCCTTCTAGGCCTTTTCATCCTTGCTTTTGTGCAAATCCAAATACTGTGGAGTTATTTACTAACTGAAATACTTGAAAAAGCAATCAACTAAAGAGTAAAATTTTTAAAAAGTGCAAATGCATTCTAAAAGGAATTCATGCGTTTAAACCTACTAAAACCAATTAATTTGATGATTAAGCTACCCAATTGATTGATAGCCCCAATGATTCTTCCAAAGAACATTTCTGATACTGATCATTTCTATGGCTGTCTGTCTGTACCAACAAAATAAATAACTGAGGTATTAAAACAATCTATTCTTCCATCAGCCTATAGGCAAATAGAAGAATACCCAAATACCCCCTTTGATTTATTTAAATGGGTTTTACATGTGTCAATATGTAGGCTAGATCTAGAGACATATGCTTATTACATGACTGAAGGAAAATCAATTCACTTTTCAACTCTTAGGTGAGGAATCACTTGGAATGACAGAGGTCAAGGTATTGGGTCACATTATGCAGAACACTAAACATGAAATAAAAATATTTGCACTGAAGTTCGAAATAGATTGTATAAAATTCATTAGGTGTGGTCTCTTCATTATCTTACAGTTCATCTATTAAATGTACTGACTTATACCTACTCATTGCTCACTTGGGGCTTTGAAATCAAAGTCATGGTTTCTAGTGGTTTGCCTAAAGGTCCCCAATGACATCAGACAAAAATACAAAATAGATGGGAAATACATCTGCTGCTTTTAAATGTAACTACTTCAGAGGTGTTAATCTGTTAAACATTAAGTCAGTAAAAACATTTTTAAGTATCCATTTCAGGCATCTACATCGTCACATAATCCACCATTCAAATCAAAAGTCCCATAAATTATTCCTGGCAACAAGATTGCCCTAAAAATAGGTTGAATCTTCATATGATCATCTAAAAAACACATGGCTCATTGCCTTACGGTCCAGAACAGCAAAAGGGATGTTAAGAGGTTTGCTGTGCATCGCTCTGATATACAGCCCAAGATAAAGAAGTCATCACAAAGCAGAATGAACAGCACAGGGATAGCCAGGAAAGTTGATCTGAAATTACCTCTTGATTCAAAGCCTTCTTAGCTAGTTCAAGGACACCCATTGCCTTTACTGGATTCGAAGTCAAGATCCCAATGGAGTAATTAAGCTCATCTTTTAAATTATTCCTAGAGCTCTGCTAAACCCAAAGATAGGTCTTAAGCCATGTAAGTCATATTAATGTTAATTAACATGCTTTAATGTTAATGTTCCTCATGAAATGGATTTAAGTCTATGAGTGACCATTCTCTACCTGCAGACTGTTTCAAAGTCCCATGGCAACAACGCAAAAGCTTACTCTGGAAATTAAGAGGGCTGACAAGACAAGGCCATGAGAGATAGTTCTGTTTATTGAAAAGGCATTCGCTATACTTGTCCTAGACACTACTTCTCTCCATGGAGGAAAAGTGCCTTGAACAGCTGACCTGCAAGTGCTCATGGGACAAAAGTTCAACAAACTTAATGTCCAAAAACTCAGAGCTTGTTTGAGAGAAGAGTTAACTTTCTTTTAACATAACATGTACTAATAGATGTCAACTACCCAAGTATGAGACTCAACAAAAAGACAGACAGCCCTTTAACAAAAATATCTCCAAAAGATGCCTTTAACGTATTACACTAGCTACCATTTGAATAATACCAAAGTACAGAGGACAAGTTTTTCTGAGCACTGTATAGGCTGCAATCTACCCCCTTTCTTCATTCTCTACATCTTTGATACATGGCAAGACTGAACAAACAGGACTAAAGGAAAGCCTGCTTCTAATCATCAGAAATGTTCAAAGCAAGAGCAAGGCAAAAACTGCTAAAGGAAATACAATTCTTAAGAGAGGGGGTTTTTAAATCAAAACCAAGTTCTGTGCTCAGTTTGTTAACTTCTTGAGAACATCACCAGCCTGGGTTTATCCCTAAATTAGAAGCAGAAAGACAGCCTGACTTCTACCTAAAGAGAGTGAGCTTTTTTGCATTTAACTAAAGCAGCCCTATATTTGAATTCTGTAGTACTCAGAGATCTCCATTTGTTCTTAAGAAAACAATGTATCAGTTTAGTTTTTAAACCAAACAAACACCAAAGAATTATTTATAAGTAATGTATTTGAAAGAGGTTCAAAATTGTTTTCTAAACCTTTAATGCTAATGCTATTTTGTTATCTGTTTATAAATTAACTGCTTTGTGCAATTAATTTTCTAACTTTGTAAGTCAGATCGTATATCAGAAACATCCAACTCTCCAAATACAGCAGAACCTCATTCATCTCAAGTGTCTCTTTTCTAACTGAAATTAAATATTTCACTTTGATCACTGTTAATAGAAAAGACCTCATACCAAAATGAAATGGTTGCTATTACAAGATTCAGAATAAAACTCTAAAAATAGGAGCACATATATTAAAAACCAACATCAAAAAAGAATCCAGTAATAACATCTAATACAGGGGTTGTTTCAGCTTTTATCACTCGCCATAATATATACTACATTCCTGCATTGTATTTAATGTTTGGAACATATTCTCCAAGGAGGCAGCATCAGCCTTTCAGGGGTACAATGTCTTTAACTTCCTTAAAGATATAGCCAAACTATATAAACATTTCCAGTGTCTGCCACTGCTACTCTCTCAAGGATAGGCAGCCTTTTGAGCTCAGCAAGAAAATAAATGACATATAAGTCCTCTGTGTGAAGGACTCTAACTTTTTGTGTCTCCAGGCCTGATTTTTCTTTTCAGGAATGAAAGAAATCAACTTAGGTACAATTTGGCAAGAAAGAAGGTCTTTCAATCCAAAATACAATCTGGTGATTTTTCACAAGTGTCTCACTCTGTTAATTATAAGTGATTAGGTTACGTATCTGTTACTCATTGAGCCATTTTCACATACCTTTGTCCTTTTTTAATAAATTTCAGTATTTCACCTACAGTAGTAATACAGGTCACTGGTTCCATCACAAAAGAAAGGAAACACACTTTCACTGTTAAGCCCCAAATCTTAGCTATAGAAAAACCAGCAGGTGGCAAGTCATTGATTTATTTGTCTGTGGATTCACTTCACAAAAATCTTTGTTGAGGAAACTGTGCTGGGGTTTGCAAAGAGACCAGAAGATGCAGATGAACCTTTAAATTGGATGAAGTACATGAGAGTGTGGACAGAAGCAGGTCTGTTACTCAATTTTGCAGTTAGTACAACACAAGCTGAGGTTGACAGTACCTCACAAGATGAGAACCTACATGAAGAGAAAATAAGACACCAAAGAATCCTTGCTGGGTGAAGGAAGTATCCTCTAAAACTTTCTCTAGGTGTTGAGAACCTGGGTTTGGTAATATTCTTGTGAAAGAGGACTAGTGTATACTTTAAGTGGCTGGGAATAAAAAGAAAAACAAAACCAAAACCCCAGATTAAATTTCTCCTCTGCTTCCTTGGCTGACAGATTAGAAAATTTAACTAAAAATGACCATTAGAGAATTTCCTGTTCACGGGCAGAAGTAGTGAAACATTTCATTTTGACATTTCTGTCATAAAATATTTCATAACATGACTTTGACATGAAATTCAAACATAATTTCCAGTCCATGACAAAGTGCTAAATTGAATGCTTCTCTCTCAATTTGGGATGAAATGACTTCTAAGCCAGGCAAAACCCCCCTAATTTGGTATCCAGCTGTAATTAGGCAAAACGTTTACAGAAGTGACTTTCACTAGCATGGAGTATTCTTAAATACTTATATACTTTGGAAGGTCATTCCTTTAGATGTCTAAATGTATATGCAGTTGATAAACCTAGCCTGAATTTTTCCCACAAACTTCCATGCAATGCAAAGAGACATGTTAAAAAGTCTTACCTCAAAGTGCTAAAAATTCCTAATGGATCCTGTTTTTACAGACTATCAGCACATGAAGACACACAGCACATTAACAGGACAGCAGAATAAAGCTCTTTGGAAGTTGCTTGGCCCTGTGAGCAATCAACTAGAAAAACAGAAAACATATTGGGTCAAAGAAAGTGTGTTTGGGGGAGTGGAAACAAATTAAGACAGAAATGAGATAAACCATTCTAAACAATTACATACCACAAGATAATTGTACTATATCAGACCAAAGACCACTATCCTGCTTTCAGCCAGTAACAAGTGTCTAGGAAAGAGTGTAAGAAGATGGCTGATAGTAGCACCTCCCTTTTAAACTCTTCCAGCTTCCAGCAATTTGCAACTTTGCGACATCTTCAGCCACCAGTGGTATCCTTGTGTTTAATAACATTTGATGGATTCTATTCCAAAAATCTGTCTAATCATTTTTTATCCATTAAAATGTAAATTTCAATCCCCTAAATTTAAATTTTAGTGTCAACAACATCCTGTGATGGTCTCACCTTAGCCACATACTGTATGAAATACTTCATTTTTCTATCTGCCTCCTCAATTTCATTTGACGCCTCCTTGCTCCTCTGTTAGAAATCAATCATTGATTCTCAGACTTTGTTTCCTATCATTTCTCATCATACAAACAACATTTTGTTTACATATAGACTTCTTCTTCTGTAACATCCCAATAAGAAAGTTCAGTTTCTTCCAGGAAGTTTGACAAAAGACCTTGCAAAAGCCTTCTGGAAATCTAACTGGATCTTCTTGATCCACATGTTTACTTCAAAGAGCTTTAACAATTTATGAAGCCTTTACAAAGCCATGTTGATTCTTCATAAATGTATCATATTCATCAAGAAGTTCCCTAATTCTGTTCTTAATTATAGTTTCTACCAAATAGGAAAATCTAGGTGCATCAAAATTAACATGTATTCTAGTATTTGTGTGTGAGCGATTGAGGAAAATGCAAGAGAATAGTTAAGCCAGAAAACAAAAAGTTGGATTTCACTGAAGAAGCATTAAAGTGACTGAGTGTTTGCTGATTACACTATTTTAGTCTCTAAGTAGTAGCAAGCTTCCAACAAGCTGCCCTCTGTGGCATTCCTCCTTCTCATCCCATCTGAAATTTTCATGATAGTTTAGGCAAGGGATCATTTAAACACACACTTCATTTGGCTCTACATCAGATTTTGTTAGAAACAAGCTGTTATGAAAGCTAAATGAGGCCAAGAGCTTCAAAACTGATCAGGATTTTTTGGACGCCTCCATTTATGATTAATAACTTGAGATACCACGAAAGGGCTGAATAATATGCAGAGCTCAGAATGCATGCTAAGAACAGGTTGTTTTAATCTGGGCAGTCAAGAACTAAGCCACTCAAACTCACTAGTCACCTCTAAAAATTGTTGCCACGACCAACAGAAATATTGCCAATGACAGGTTGTGTTTCTGTTTTGTTTTGTTTTTAATGAAAATTTAAAGCTGTTTTAAACAGATAAACACTTCAGGAAGGATTAGGTACTGAATACAAAAGCACTGACAATGTGATTCTTATCAACTGAGCACAGAGAAATTCAAGTGATAGAAGAACTAGCAGAAACGCCAGACTATGCACTGGGTTGCTGCATTCCCTCTACTGATATCTTGCACGATTAATGCGGGAAGACAGTAGACAAGAAGCTGCCTCTGTTAACAAAAGATGATATTTCAGTTAACAGGGTCTATTTAAGCCTCTAGGAGTCATTGTACTGAGGGCAAAATATTACCCCTTACATGCAGGGCAAAAAAACTGGTCTATAATTTGTGCTACAAAACCCTTCCTGTCAGTCATATATTCAGTTTTCCATGTTCTCCTTAAGGACTGCTCTCTTTAAGGTTTGTGTGCATCTCTGCCTGTGATTTCAAGAAGGCAGTTCAATAGCTGGAAATACTTGGGGTAGATACAGAAGTCACTACTATTCACAAATGTCTCTGATACCATTTCCAGACATAAGTTTCCTGTCACCTGGAAGTGAACATAGACAAGGGGAGAAACAGAGCTGACCAGGACAGCACAACTGCTTTTGACTTTCAGCACGTTTCCTTCGCAGTATCCTGTGAAGGCTCACAGGCTCATAGCACAGGACCAGTTTGTACAGTTCAGTTCCTTGAAGAGGCCAATCCCAGCAGTGGCACAAGCTATGAACAGACTAACAAGATGTACAAAACTAGGATCTTACGTTACACTTCAGTTCATACAATGGAGACAAGTTTGTTCCAACTTTGTCCTTCTAGCCATAAGGAGAATACTGATAAACGTAAGCAAGAACCTTAACTATTCTACGCTCTCTATGAAAGTTAACCATGCTCCTCTGCTGCTCCACCGAAGTTCATGGCTGGAGTTACAGTGAATGTTAGGAGTGAAAAAATTAAACAATCCTATGGTATTTTCAGTTATTAACATGACTTGAGAAATAAAAGAATAAAAGCAAAATTTAGAGATTTTCACAGTTTATGGGGAAGTCATCAAGGAAAAGTATGAAGAGCTACATCCTGAGTCCTGTTTGCTTAGTCTTAGCAGCAGCCACCTCTGCTACATCATTCAGTGAAGTAGGTGCTGTTCAGTAAAAATAAAGGAACTAATTCAATTTCCCAAGCTGTAATTTTAGAGGCTTTCTTTGAAAGACTGGATAAGTGCACCAGGGCCCTAACTGCTAGAGTGCCCTCATGACTCTCCCTTATATTCTTTGAACCACAGTTGTTCAGTTTTCCAAAACTGGGTTGGGGGCTGATTTTAATGGGAACCAAATGTCCAAATCTCTTAAGTTGCTTTAAATTTCTAAGCTCTAAAATATATCAGTGTGAGTTGCAATTGCTACAGTGCACATTGTTACAGTTCCATGGATATCTTACGAAGTCTGAAGATCTGCTTCAGTGCTAAGTGCTCTTATAAGCTGACTTCCACTGGAGTCATTGGAAGCTAAGCTCTTCTCAGTCTATCAAATGTTATTTTTGGAAGGTCAGGATTGTTCCTTCAGTGCTCTCAGAGGAAAACTGGGTCAAAATACCACAGTCGTGCCACTAGGCAAGCAATCTAGGCAATTAGTTTAGTTATGCCTAATGAAATAGGTTTATCAAGAAAAAGGCTGGTGTATGTGTCTAGGATTCAGAGGACCTGGGTTTAAATCATACTGACAAAAGACTTAAGGTGTGACACTGGGTTAGCAAGTGGCTAGACTGAGGTAGCTCAAATTCCACCCAAGTTCTGCATCTAGTATTTTCTGTAGGCTAGCTCTGAGGCTTCAGCGGCACTCAACCACCATACAACACTGGGCTTTGAAACGTCAGGTGAAATTTAGGACATACAAGTTCTCAAAGTCTCAGAATCTTCCACAGACAACAGAGGAAGAGGACTGATCAACCTGCCAGATGCTTTAAGAATAAGCATATTACAAACTGGAAAGTGATTAGATACTGAAGCAACAATGTATAAACACATTTGGCATTACCCATCCACTCTATGAGATCAACATCAGCACACAAAGAAATGCAGACACTTTTTAATCAGTAATTACACAAACGCAATATCCATGCATGCTTGTGCAAAGCACAAGTACCAGTCCAAAAAGATATTATTCATTACAATACTAAATTTCTTTTTCTTAAGTAATTGCATATTTAATCAATAGTCCAGCAGAAATATAATGAAAATATTACATTAACAACACCTAAAAACATTGCTGAAACAGTGCCCAAATACCAATAATTGCTGCCTCCTTTTCAGAAAGGTCAGCTTGAAAAAAAATTATCTGTGATTTTCTGCCCATAATTTTGTACTTGTACTCAACTACCAGTGTAAAATTGGAAGCCAGCCCTTTGAACATGTGGCCCTTTAAGTTATTAATTCAAACTCAAGTCCACGGAAACATTAGTGTTTCTTGTAACACCTAAGCCCTGACCTGATCTTCCAAGCCCTGCCAGTTAGGACAGGGAGATGGCTGACATTCCACCGGCACCTTCTGCCAAAAGCAAGTTCATGTTGGCAGGCTTCAAAGGCAAAATCTTGGTACCCTGCAGTATGTTCATCAGAAGACAACCTCCTGCAAGCTAAGAAACCCTCCCGGGGCAGTCATCTCTGAACTCTCTCAATTAAAACATGGTAAACAAGGAAAGTCAGAAAGACCCACTTTATCCATTTGCCTGCTTAACCCTCCTACCCTGACCTCACCATCTGACCGTTGCTGTAAGCGGATGGCAGAGGAAGCCAGCCAGTGCTGTAGTGTCCCCCATACTGATCCCAGTCTTCTTGCATAGTGGAATTTTAAAGCTGCTGAAACTGTGTGGGGAGTCACATTCTCTACCAATTTAACAGTGTATTTATATTCACTATCCCATGCATATTTCAGATATTTCTTCACATACATTACTTCAGAAGAGAAAGTAAGCTGACACACGTCAAAAACCTGATCTTCTGAGAACTCAAGTTAGCTTGCTTACATACAGCCACCCACCTAATCCATGTTCAAGATGTCAAACAATTACAACATATGCTTCCTTAGACACTTAGAGCAACAAAGACCTTGTATCCCCAGGATAAATAAAGCAACCTAAGTGTTACAGGCATGCCCAGATGAGGAATAATATGTTTCTAAGTATTTAGCTAAAAAAGCCCAACCATTTATTCCAACAGAATTTTTTTACAGCATTTAAAGAGTGCCCGTGAAGTTGATCTGAAAATGGGAGTAACAAGCAATGAAATATAAGGATGTTTAATATACACGCAGTGAAATAAATTAACTATGATTCTGTGAAAGTGCTGTGAAAGTCAGAAAAAAAGCACCGTTTGAAAATGTAGAATATCTTTTACAGTTATATTTTTAAAAATTACTTCTATTTGTCAAGAACAATTGGCCCCTTCTTTTTGTCTTCATTTATCTCAGAGGAAAATAAAATGAAACAAACAGCAAAAAAGTCCCAAGTACAGTGAACAGCTGAGCCAGGGACAAATTAAGTAACACAGATTGATGGCTGTTGATCTACAGCAGTACTATCACATCCCAATGCTACATCTCATATTTCATTTAAAGACCCATCTCTTCTTTTCCAGAAACAGTGCAGTATTTATGGGAGAAGGCTGATTTGCAAGCCTTGGAGCTGCACTGAGAATCCAGATTCAGTTTTTCCAATTTGGCTTTAAAGTTGGTGAATGCCTTGAACTTTCAAGGTAGTAATCCAAATAAAATGAAACTGAACACTGGAATAAAATGAACACTGAAACCAAACATGTATTTTCAAAAAATGCTGCAGGCAGGGCAAAGCTTTTTATCTTCAGTTTCTTCCTAAGACAGTAAGGAAATAATGTTTGCTTCCTCTGCATCTATACCTTTACTAACCCCACTGGTCCAATAGCATATATCTTCATCATTCTCCTCTGGGTTTTCCCAGTGCTTTATCCTCCCTGGCATTCTCTGTTACAACAACACTCAGATGTTCTCTTCCTGTGTTCAATTCCCCCTTCAGCCTCTTGAAATCTTAATCTAAAATTTTTTAACTTTATAGCTATTAAAAACATTGACTGGCCCATACAGAATATAACTTTTTCTATGAATGTCTGCTAAATATAAGATAAATAAATTTTTAGATTTCTAATGGCTTAAGAATTAGAGTGGCCACTTAAAAACTGCCAATTTTACTTGAAATATGAGAGGTTTCCTCAGAAGCTGCAATAATCCTTTGTGCTTCCCTGTGCTTCTTACAGGGCATATCTGGAACACTATCAATACTGGAGGGATGGTATTTGGTTCAATCATGTCAAAGCTAAAAGGCTGAAGTTAGGAGCCCACATAATTTATCTGATTTTCAGAGCATGCACAAATCTCTGTCTATCTGAGAATCAGGCCGGTTACTTAGGTGCCTAGAAATGGCTATACGCTCTTAGGTTTAGGCATCCAACATGGAAAATAGGCTGAACAGATCTGCCCTTCTCTAGGACAGAAAGCTGATGCCATGGAGAAGCTCATGGTGTGCGAACAAGGACTTTGCAATTACAGCTGGTCACTGCTCTGAGGGGACATGCTGCAGAATTTTTGCTTCATAACTATCCACCAGCTGGTCACACATTGTGCCGGTAAGAAAGCACCTACTCAAAGTGCCTAAAGGTAGTCTCCTAAAACACCTCTAAAGGAAGCTCAAGATGCATATTAAAATGTGAGGTCAGGTTTAAGTCCTAGCAAAAGCCTGATTCCATGTCAAGGCAAGACTCAGATACACACCAAATCCCTTTCCATGCCTTGATTCCCCTGTGAACCTAGCTGTGAACCAGAAAGGAGGAGTGCTGGGCCTAAAGGGCTGGCTGCAGGGCTCAGGAATACAGGTCACTTTAAGAAGCAAAATGTCTCTGCAATCTAGACTTAAACTTGCATCTCTTGACCACCCACTACTGACTGTAGACTTTCAAGCTATATGACCAAAGACAGGCACCATGAATAGTCTTCATTCAGCTACAGAGCAGTACCCAACTGCACCTTCACTAAGATGAGTCTCAATGGGTTGAGACAGGCAATGGCAGCATCTGCAAATGCTCTTTCATAACATCCAAGCCTTACACTTCTGTGCCTGTTTTCTCCTCTGTGCAGAGCAGAGAGAAGAGGAGACTGTGGGCAAAATTCCCAGCAGATCCAAACAGTCTCCCAAAATGTCCTCACCTTTCCAGGAACCATCACAGACACTGTTAGAGCAGTAACTGGAGAGATAAATGAGAACATGACCCCAGTCTTATTTAATTTTACATCACTATGCAAAGCTCTTGACTCTGCTGTCTCCATGACCTACTTTATCTATTGTTTATTTCTTTTTTTTTTCCAGGAAATTGTTCATTAAGGATGAAAGCACCTGGCTTACAGTAACAGGGCACTGTGCAAAATATCTGTCATAAAGCCCAGAGAGGAACATTCATAAATACATCAGAAAGAGCAAACCCACAAAGAACTGAGAGGCTGCAGGGGAGTATCTTAGGTAGAATGAAGGCAAAGAAGATGTAAGGGCCAAAGTCTCTACTGGTGTAAATGGCTGAACTCCACTGAGTTCACTGTGCCAATTCGTATCCGGAGGGAATTTGGATCTACTAGCTCAGTCATCAGATACAGATGGTACTGGAGCTACTCAGGTTAGAGCTAGTATTTTCTTTCTGGCAGAAAAACAGTGGCTAGAAAAATCACTATGGACAAAACCACATCTGAATAACTGGTATATGCAACTACCTTGGCTTCCTCTTCCCCCTCCTCCTAAATTTGGCACTGAAAACTTATTTAACTACTTCGAGAAAAAAGGTTAATGAAAACTATAAAAGAGAGTTTATGGGGTAATTTTAGGGCTTAACTTCCATCATTTTATAGATGTCCTAATTATGTTTTTTTCCACAAGTTAAGACAAGTACAGTTTTCTCTCTGTATTCTTCCCTCATCAACATCATATATGTACCATCTGCTAAGCCTTCTTACTGAGCCCTCTCCATAGCTTACTCTCAGATCCACAGCACTCAGATGGTGGAGGAGAACACTTCCCTATGAGAGCTTCATTAACCCCTCTGCAGAGGCATAAACATTGGAGCTTAGCAGTTGCTTATACATTTTTCACTTAGTGTAAGATAAGCTTAACGCAGCTTACTCTGTGTTGAGATTATCTGAGCGAGTATCACTTACATGTATCCTGCTAAACAAAACCAAATATAACAAAAGTCCTCTCCAGTAAATAGGCACACAAGGTAATGGCTGGCAGGAAACAAGTGAGTTCCCCCTTTTCCTCTCCTTTCCTACCAGATACAATCTTCAGCACAGTAAAGAAAGCGTAAGCTTTGAGACTCTTGTAAAGGTTAGCACCAAACTTGTGGAAAACTTTAATTTATAAGCAGGAGCTAATCTTGGTCTCCCTTCCAGAAGACAGCATTAATGAAGGTCTTCTAAGCTCCCCACAGACTGTTCACCTCCTTCCATCTGCTCCAGTTCTTTAGATACATGCTTGTGAGTCCTATTTCCCTCCTCAGCCATTTTTTCTGATCTTCTCATCTTCTTCTAAGTCTTGTTACCTTACACACTGCTGTCCAAAATCCCTTCTAACTAACCCCATTTAAAATTGTATCAGGACTTCTTCCCAAGATCAACAGCCACTTTCCACTGCCCCTTCACAAAACTCACTTCAGGCAATTGCTTCTCTATTTGTTTAAACTGCAACTTAACTAAGTCCATCTCCAAGGGAACCTGCGCAGTCTCTAGGCTCTTAGCTACCGGTTTTAGCATCTACTGGGACTCTAGGTATGCTATGTGTTGCAGGGTAAAGGGTCAAGATCTTATAATTTGGTGATCCATCCTCTACCACAGAAGAAACAAGTTTTCTCTGTGCATGAAAATGTTTAAACTTTAAGTTTAGGAACAGTGGAAGCAAGATTGGTGATTGTAAACTCTCTTCTTGCCACTCATTAGAATCTTAAGAGTCTGCACATGACCGTTCTACCTTAACCACCTTTTCCTCTTCCTCCTGTCTTTCATCACACACAGCATTGCTTCCTTTCATGGCTTTCCATTCCTTTCTTCAAATATGGAGAAGCTGAACTATAGCTTATCTTTTCCTAAACCGACACTTTACATTATTTACTACTGTTATACCTGTGACATACAAAGTTGAATATGTTTAACAGATATGTATGAGCCAACTCCCTGGGACAGAGTAATCACTGTCCGATTAAACAACAGGCAGCCACAAGAATAAATAGATAAATACAGCACAAAAATATATTACTAAATCATTGATTACTGTTTTATATCCTGGACTATTCAAATAACTCCTGAATTGCTCCTTTCACTGATTCTTGAGGACTGTGTTGATAATACACCTTGCAATACCTTTTGGATTTTCTACCAAGCGGACAAGAAGATACAGCGTGTACTGGCTTTCTTCCACATAAAGATGGAACACAGAGCTTGAATTTCCCTATAACACCCATACTTCCAGGCTTGTGATTGCTACCCTGTTCTGAATCCCTCTAGGAGAGTGGGTTGCAAGTCAAAACTGTACATGTGTCTAGACTTTTGGTCTCATGCTCTGCACCTTGGAAATTATTTAGCTTGTTCTATCTTAAGGCATTCTTACTTCACTACTTCTTTCAAAAATAGTCTCTAAGAAAGCTAGTCTTGCAACCCAAGAGCAGGAACGAAGAGTTTAGCTCTCAGGTATTACAGTGATGAGAGTGCTAAAGAAACAAGTAGAATAGAATAAAGCAGTATTGTGTACCAAGCACACTTGTCAACCAAGTGCCATGTGTACACTCTGAGCTGTCCTTGCCACAGTCTTACCCCTTGCAAAATGGAACAAGTTCTTCTTCCCAACATCCCATTTCTGACTGTCATTCACAGAAGAAAAGCATACGTAAATGCACAGTGTAATGGTTAACTGGATTTTAGTTATTTTTCATAACTTATGCTGTCCAGTCTCATCTACTGAGGAATAAAACCCCCTCATCCTATGCCAATGTAGACAACAGATACAAATGAACTATGGGGATATGATGTGTTTTGCTTGTTTGTTTATTTGTTTAAACTTGGAGCCCACCCACCAGCCCAGTCATTCATTTTTCAGACTGTTTCAATTCTTTGATTTGCTAACTAGCAAGTCAAACATCAGGTGGGAGTAATAATGAGTAGGTGGGAACCAGAGCAGTCAGAAGCTCTTAGAATGTTATTCCAAGAGCTTGAAAATCTGAAAATTGGAAGTTGATTTTAAAAAAAATATAGTAAACAATTCTCATGTTTTAGACATTTTTTTTTTTTTTTTTAAATACTGATTCTGACAGAGTATTTATCTGTCTTTAAGTTCCTCCTGAGAAGGATTTGGTCAAAATATCCCCTTCAGACCTTATAACATCTCAGTGAAAACAGGCACAAAAAGGCCAGCTGGAAATAGGGATATCAGTTTAGCTCTAAAGGATGTTCACACTTTGCAATTTAAACAAAATATTTACTAGTAATGTATCACCTTATTATCATGAATTGAGAGTAAATTGAAATTTCATGCAACTGAATAGGCTAATTACAGACACATACTTTAAAAACTAGGCTTTTCGTGTTCTTAAGTATAAGCAATTAAGGGTAAGAGTAACATTTCATAATTATGTCATTGATCTAAATTCCTTTTCATTTTTCTATGAAAGCACTATACTTACATAAGACACATCTGAGGTTGTTCCTGTTTCTCAGATCCGCATTTGTTCTAATCAAATATTCACCTTGTGACTTTTTTTTTTTTTTTACAGTTTACCTTCACATGAAATTAAAATTTTGAAAGTCTGAATGTATCATTAACTTCGAAGAAAGTACTAAAAACTCATTTTTAAAAAAAGTCATAGGGAGCTATGGGAAATTCTGTATTAGGCTGGCCTACTAATTAAATCAGCTATGCTATATTACTTCCACTGTTCAAAAGTATCCACCTACAGATCTAAAATCTTTTCAGAATTATTAAAATCATGAGTAAAAAATCCCAAATCTCTTTCCTCTTTCATGTGGAGCCACACAGAATGCACTTTTTCAGATTTCAAAGTCCATTAAAACATCACCTTTGAAAACAGACACACAATCAGGCCCAGAAGTGATTTATGCAAGCAAGATGCTCAGAACTGCTAGGAACTACTCATGTTCAAAGTACCCCCAGCAGGCTGAGCTAGGTCCAGTTTGTATCACATATAATTAGGATTCTTCAGACCATAAAATCAATAATATAATTAGTAAATGGTATGTTATTTCTCAGAATCTTGCTACAACTTATCTGTCTTTGATCAAGCAGAGCTGACTGCTAACGACATGTAATGTTAATTAATGAAAATACATGTGATAAAAAGTTCTTTGGAGAATTATCTAATTATGTACTATAAAAAATGAAGTATGTAATAGCTGTAATTTATGTTTATATCAATGATGATTGTTTAGGATACTCTAAGACATTAGGATTACAAGTCATCTTTAGCCACGCTTTCTCCTGCCTTACAGAAACTCTTTTTTGAGCTGCTGTGTGTGTAACAGATGACCCAGTTCATTAATGAGTTATGTCTCATTTATAATACCAAAGTCTGCAGGTAAATTCTTCCTCAGCTGTGGGACAGAACCAACAGAATAGTTTATGAAATTCGCTCATCTTTTGACAATGGATGACTGACAGCAAACCATCACAATTGAAGTTACTGACAAAATAAATAAACGGAATCTGGGGAGATTAAGCAGGGATTTCAAAAGAATGACTACAGTTCTTAGAGAAGAACGATTACAGAAGGCCAAAGTATTTCATAACCTCATAGGAATGCAACATTTTTCTACCAATCACTTTGACTGTCTGAGACCCCAGCTATTGAGGAACATTTATATTTTAAAATATTCTGATTTGATGTAACATGTCTAAGTAACTTTTCATGATTGTCAGGCACATGGAGAAAGGCAAAAGGAAATTTTTCATTATTATAAAATGCCATGGGATTTACCAAAAAACATTGTATCAGGTTTAATATGTCTGTTTCTAAACTAGAAAGGAAGGATAGAATAAATGCATCATATTAATACCACAGGGCAGCTTCTATAGTTAATATGTCACATCAATTAGCTCCTATTTCCCAAGACATTTTGGCTTTGATAATATATATCCTAATGCTCTTGCCTAATATTAGCTATAGATAGTAAATGAACCTCTGGGTTTGGTGAGACTATTCTAATACCAGAATCTGAGTATGCACCTCACTTGCAATAACTTTTTCCAGTACAGATGCGTAAAAAAGGAACACTCCTGATATTATCTCACTTTTCTCTCTAATAAACATACCAAGTAGCATAATAATATTCAGAAATTTTAAATATTCTTACAGCAGCTCTATTAATTCCACCTAGGACATGCCCCGATGTTCAGTGGCACACTATTGTCAGTATGAGCAGGGAACACCAAACTTACAAGTAAGCTAAGGTTTTCAACGATCTAAATTCCTAGCCAAAATAAGAGACATATAGAGGACAAAAAAATAATAATCTTGCTGCATCTCTAGCAGTTTAGTTTAGTTTGAAAGACAAAGTGTGAAATTGCTGAGAGCAGGATGCTGGCTAAATAGGTGCCACTTGTACTTGCCCCAGATGTGATGGAGCTGGCATGCTGTTCAATACAAAGTGATTAATGATTGCTTGCAATCAGCCCTAGAAATCAATTGGCATTGAGTGACATAATGATTCTATGACATCATATAGCCTCACATCTGATGCTTGTTCTTGGACACATTTCTCCTCATGCTGCCATTTTTGGCACTGTGAGTGGGCTCAGAAAAATTATGGGCTTTATGATGTTCATGAATAAACAAGTTTTCACATGAGAGAGTTTTCTATTCCTTTCTGCCAAATTTTATTTTCTGTTCATTCATGACCCCTCCCATCACCAGTCCAGCATGTCAAATTCAACTACATGAGCAGTGCACAGGAGAAGTTATGTATTTAAGGTTGGTCCTTTATTTCAATTAATAATTATGATAGACTATAGGAAAATTGTATGAGTGAGAAAAGGAAAGAAGGTGCTACTGCTAGTAGAACCCCAAGTGTTGTAAGCCATGTAAATCTCTTTCTCAATTTCAGCTGTACCACTGCTGCATCAGCAGACCATTATTTTGTTACTATTTTTGGCACTACTGATAAGAAGTTTTTCCAAAGCAACTGTTCTAAAGCAATTAATGTTCTTAAGTGACTCCCAATGCCCACTTCCAAATGCATTTTAGGATGCTGTACATTAAAAAAAAAAAAAAGTGACCACAGAAACTGAGGAATAAAGTGCAGTTTCTTTAATCTCTGTTCGCATGTGATAGGTTTCTCCCTGCCATAATTACCATAGTGGCCTTCTCTCCATTTGTTCAAGTTTAATTTTAAATTTTTTTAATAAGGGGGACAGCAGCAATACATAACATTCTAAATGAAGTCTCACCACTCCCTTGTACAAGGGTTCTGATATTTTTCTATCTCTGCACAAAAATACCTTACTGAATGAGTCCTAGAACAGCACTGCACTTCATATTGGCAGCTCACAGACATCTTATAACCCACGACTATAACTAGATCTCTGTTCTCCTCTGTCACATCCAAATGATGAACCTCTACCTTATGGCAAAAATTCATGTTGTTAGTCCCTGACTGTACATCTTTGCATCTGTTTTATTAAATTTCTTGCTGCTACTCCAGTCCACAAGGTCATCCAGTTCTTCCTGTATTACAATCCAGTCCACCTTGGTACTGAGAAGCTCATCAGCCTCCTAGATCAAATAAGGAGTACCATTCTGTTAAGCAAGAGACAGTCAAGAATTCTGATACCTCGTAGCTTTCCCAGATGAAAATCCCATAACATAATAACCTTAGTAAAAGGTTAAAAAAAGGTTAAAAAAAAGAGCAAAACCTTAGTACAGTCTACAGGGTTGCATATAGTCATTTAGTGTATAACTTGAATTACAATAGACCAAATCTGAAAGAAGGGTTCCAGACTCAAGTATTCAAGTTACCACATTCTTGTTAATCACAGCAAGTTGCCTTTTATCACCAAAACTTTACATCTAGAAAACGGAAATAGAATCTCTGGGTTCTGCTTTCATATTAATTATAGGCTAAAGAGTATGCATTTCTTCATGAAGAATTAGCTAGATGCTTGTAATTGAATACGTAAAAGTGAAAGTAAGCTTGCTAAATCTGCTCCTGTATTTTATTATTTGCAGTTTGCTTCAGCATAAGTTGTACTAGTATAAACAACAGAGAATAACTCCTGCATGATAAATAGCCTGTGTAAATTTTTACAGAAAAAGTTCTTTGGTCCAGTTTGTAATGTGTTCTTTCAGTACGTGCCTACATGCACAGCACGGAACATCAGCGACCACAAACACAAGCAGTACAGTACAGGCTAGCATGTTCTAGGAAACAAGGCATCAGTTGATGCATTTGAAGTAGATGATAGCTTAAGTCTTAGTAAAAGATAGAACAACGTAACTGTCAGAGCAATTTTCCACATCAGTAGTTTAACACCTGAACTATTGTTTATTTTTGCAACTGAACTATTCCCACTTTCCGTCTGTTCTACTCTGAATCAACATCCGTTCTGAGATGTGTCATAAACAATGTTTGCCTGAAAGAGCCAAACATACCACCGCCGAGGTGGAGGCTTAATGACGAAACAGTAGTTCCTTAAAAAAAAAAGGTTGGTTCATTTTCTGTAAACATCTGGTCTGTAAATAACTGTAGGGTTCACAGACATTATAACATTAGACTACCTCTGACTTAACGTCATAAAGATTGAGTTATTATTTTTAATTTAATGCTCCCATAATTTTCAGCTTTGAATATGAATATAATCTTATAGTCTGTTACTAGCTATCTCAGGAATGTAGCAGAAATTACAACTTTCTTATGTCTTCTATTTTTCACAGGAACAACCAGCTAAGCATCTTTACTTCAGGCATTTTTAAAGGTTTTTCATAGTTCAATAGCAGTGCACAAAGAAAGTTTGATTTCGAAATGAAGAAACAGACAACTTATTTAATATACTAATTTGCCAGGTTCAAAACAGTTTGATTATTTCCATGGTCTAAGAGAAATCAAAAACAAATTGTGAGGTGTAAAAGAATAATTTATTTCCAATGGTTAATCCTTCAAAAAGCCACAGGGAAAGAGACTCAGGATGTAGAAATCATTAATGGAAGAGCGATTGCTGAGTTCTATTCCTAGAAACAAAGAAATAAGGCTACAGCTGAGTCACAGAAACAGGTAAGTTCTGGCTGACCTACCGTGAGGACTGTTGCTCACACTGCAACTCTGAAAAGGCTCTTTCAGAATCTAATCAAACTACTGTTGTGGGGAAAGTAAAGTTCGACTATAATTTCCTGGAAAATACTCCTTAAATGGTTCCAGTCACACTTTTCTACCTGATGTCTTTGTCCAAGGTATTTTGATTCATAACTGTTTTCATTTTCATGAAACTGTCCTTAAAGAACCAAGCAAACATGTCGTTCACACCACCAACTCTTCAGTGCCCGCTGTGGACAGACACACAGAAAGAAAAGCAGGCAGTGAGCAGCTGACACCTAACTACAAAGCCTGGGCATGTAGTGAAGATCCACATACCACAAGGAGCGCACACAAGAGGGTGAAATCCCAGCCTCTAGCAAAAATACTAGCGGACACAAGGCAAAGAAAGCACCAACTGCTAATCCAACCTCTAAGAAAAAAAATATTCTTACAGAAGCCTAAAGCTTCCCACAGCTGTGCTGGTTGGAACCCAGTATCTAGCTATCCTCATTACTGATACGGAAAACATGCTTACTCCATGACCTTGCAGCATGTGGATTGTAGCACAGAATCTTAAGGACACTTAGTGTCTATAAATTTGTTTGTAAAATATTATGCAGAAGAAATATAGCTCTAATACTGGTAATATTAACTTGTTTTCTTTTACCTTACTAATAAGGAATCCTGTAGAGTACTGAAGATAGAAAATCCACGTGTATGAACTATTTCTCTTTCTGATGTGGGTGGTAAGCCAAAAAGTTATTAGGCACCAGGCCAGCAGGAGGAAACAGGGACAAATAAATGAATGAGAGTAGAGGTAATTGTGGCACTTATTTGGATTAGATGCAGATCACCAATGAACTCTTTTGCTACTTGTTTCCTCCTAAGGGAAATCTCCCTTTCCCAGCTTTAATTTAATCATGGGAAAAATATGTCAAGTATTGATTATAACTAGAAACTAAAGTCTTCTACAAGCATGTACACATTAACACTGTCACTCAGACATGACCTGGAAGAAATCCTCTGTTTGCCTTTCTTCATCTTGACTCCTACTTCTTCTAACAGATTGTCTTATACAGAACAGCACGTTCAAACTTGTAAACATCAGTTTTGGTGATGAAAAAGTCCAGGAGGGAATTTGTTAAAACCATTAAATTTATGTTGCTTGTGATGCTAAGCATAACTAAAAGACACGTCTTCCAACTATGAAAGCAGAATACAATAAAGCCTCTGAGGAAATACTATATATCAACACTGATTTCAATTTATTGCAGTTTGAAACAATATTCCAGTCAAGTCTAAAAGTAGGAGAATTTGGCAGAAATCCTTGTGAAAATCCTAAAATGGTGCTCTTTGCTCATGACCCTTGAGAGATAGAAAAGAAACAAGTGACACACATCTACACATTGCATTAGATTGCAAAGCAGGATCAGGAAATTAATGGATGGAAGATTTCTAAAAATTACTCTCTGCCACTTCCTCCATACCTGCTCACCCCAGGCCACACTCTCTGCCCTTTAGTCTTTTGTCTGTTCCAGATCACATTGATGTCACATTTTGAAACTCATCAGTATTAGAGAAAGGCAATATGTAGTTTCACTTTGCTGAGAAAGTTCTCAAGATTTCAAAGATTTCCCACTTTACTTTGAAATTAATTCAGACCTTTTAGAGGAGAAGTAATAGTGAATGCCTTTGCCACACGTATGTTATAATAGTTTATATTACATAATAGCCCCTAAACTCATATAGAGGGCAGAAGTTCAAAACCCTGACCTGAATCCAGAATAGGCCTTTGAAACTTGAGTCAGTTCCCTTCCAAATGTTGGCAATCTGAGATGAACAGCCTTTCTCCTTCTGACCAGAAATTCACCCTTGTCAAAAACAGTACACGTGCTCTGATAAAAAGATAGCTTCATGTATTGACATCTTCTGATTAAGAAAACATTACCAATTACCAGTACTCATTCCTCATTATGATCAGCCATCTTTCATCTCTGATTGCATCCCTACTCAGACTTCTGCTGTTTTCAGTGTGACACACTCAGCTGTGTATACTCCCATACAAACCCATAGAGCAGAATTCATTCACCCTTCTGCACGAGTTGCCTGATATGTCTCTGAAAAAATAGTTAATACATTGTCCCTTGCTTTCTGCCTATCAGCTTCTCACTGATCAGTGTCCTTGTGGTGTATAAACCTCATACAACTATAGGCTTTCTCTTGTAAAACCATTCTGTCTACAACCATTATTTTCAAATATACAAACATTTTCATTTTCACGATGCTGTTGCATTTTGCAGGTCATATCACATGACCTTTTTTTTTCTTTATCTGTATCCCTATATACCTGCAAGTCACAAGACTTATACCAAACTCAAAGAAAAACCAAGCATGTTTCCAGAACCTTGTTCTGTTGAACAAGATGACAACATGCGATACTCCTTGCTTCACTGAAGACATTTCAACAGCTTAACAGTTATAGTTAGACTAAATCTATCTTTACACAGTCTGCTTTTATACACGGGTTTTACTTGATTGGGAAAAAGCAGGGATTAACAGAGTTATGCCTAAACCTGTAGTTGCAAAATGTGATATCTACACGCAGCAGGAGATGCCTGCCAAGCCTCATCAACAACAAAAAGGTAGTAAGAGAGTCAGTTTCAGCTAATGCTGAAATACAGACAGAAAAGTTCATGAACCCATGGATTACAGCTGAAGAGTCCCTCTCTACTGATTTCAGTTCTTTCATAATGCACAATCTGCACATCTCCCTTTTTGACCACACTGCTATAAGCAAACCGTTCGAACACAGTCTGGAAGCATCTCCTAGCTGGGGCTTATTGTCACAGAAGCTGGACTAGAATCTCTCCAACTACTTCCGCATGTTTCTTTATCTCTTTATTTAGACTGAAGATCAGGTAATTGGGCATCTTTGCAAAATAATGCTCCTATGTGGTGGTCTGGATAGACACAAATTTTACAACGCAGTTCATAAATCTAAGAAGTCTTTGTATCTTTTTCTTGTCTTCTGGGCCAAAACCACTACTGTCATTTACCTGTACAATTTGCTGTCACATTTCCTCCTCATTACATTATTCTGCTGCATGGGATTTGCACTTCTGCTTGCTCCCGTTATGCCCAGCAACACTGTTTCTGTCCAGAGCTATTCTGAGCTTCTGATTACGATATTCTACTCTTTCTCCAAATCAAAACATAATCTGCATAGTCCTAAGACGCTCTTTATTATCCAAATTTGTTGTATTTTCTTATCAAACACTTTGGATATCAAAACCAGCCCCAAAACATTGCCCCAAAGATAAAAAATAACGAACAGCCATAGTCATATATTCTGATTTTACACAGACATACACTTGCTGGAAATCTCCTGGAGTAACAAACATTTTTCCTCCAGCCACTCCACTCACCTATAAGAGGAAGAACTAAAGAAAGTTCCTGAATATTCTGCCCATGGTTCTTGTGTGAGTTGCTAGGTAATGACATTGTTAGAGAGTTTAATGTTACAGCTTCACTACTCCTCTAGCACCTGTCCAGCCAACTCCTGACAGAAGATAAATATATTTATAATACACAGCAAAGTGAATAACAAAGAGTTTATATAGTTGTCTCTAGCAAAACTGACAAGTCGTAGCTGGCAGCTTTAATCAGCTCCCAGCTGAGCCTGGGAAATTGGAGGGAACAGAGTGCTGACCTTTCTGATGAATTTCTGAAGGAAGGTTAAAGTTTTGTTTACTTTTTTAATGGGAAGAGGTATCAAGTTCTAAGACCTCTGGATAAAAGGAAGATTCCTGCATAAGAGCATTCTACACCATATTTAACAAAGTAATTATTAGTTTACCTAAAACTGATTTTTTCAAATAAAGGGATGTGGCCTAATGTTACATAGATGAAAATGCCTATAAGGTTTAATGCCACAAATCACTGCCAGATGCTGAAAATGTACTAGATATGATTTTCAGGTCTTGAATGTGAAAAATGCAGTAGAATATAGTTTAAATTTAATTTTTACAGGTCAGTTGTTCTTAAAACCACCGATTTTTTTTTGCAACAAGTATTCAGCTCCTACTTGTTTTGTATGGAAACAGTGTGATTTTTCATGTGCATTTGGTTAACTAGTACCAAGAATGCAAACGCAAGCAATGACTCATGATTTGATCAGATATTTCAAAGTAAGTTATAATTTATTGTTTTGCAGTATGTATAAAATCTCTGGCATTGGTTTTAAAAACTACTGAACATCTACTCTCCTAAAATTAAGCTCCTTGGAATCATGTCTGAAGATTGAGAGATCCAGTAGCACTTTTCCAAACGTTTCACCTTATGGTTTATACCCCCCTGCAGCCACCACCCAAACTGACACCACAGGGGACTTTGTTTTTCTAAAAAGCCAAAACTGTTTTCTGATTAATAGTATCATATCACAAAAGTATCTGCTCATACTGCTAGCTCAAGTGTCTACTCCATATGAATGGCTTATACAGAGACCTCACAAGAATTTAGGAAGGTTGGTGACTTGTAAATCAAGACCAATGAGAGTTTTGCAGTAAACACTGCAAACCTTTTGCTTTTTTTATAATCTAATTTACTGATCACTTTCTGTCCACTAACTTTTAAAAAAATGAACTCATAGCTTTAAATCACCACCACACATATACTCACACACCTCCAAAGTTGTTTGCTGAACTAGTTGCTATATAAATCACTGTACAATTTTTCAAACAACACTGAAGGAACTTAAGTATTGATTTTTGCCACAATAGTATATAGGATGCACCTGAATGTCCATCAAAAACACTTGCACCAGTAAAGTAGTTCCATGTTCTAGTTTGTTTTTTACTTTCCTCACAGTTCTACTTCAACAACTTCTACTCGGTATCAGTGGCAGACATTGAAATTTGGTTATAGGTCTGGGCCTTCCAACTTACAGTCATTGTTCATATAGCATTATGTGAACATTATATACATGTATACATATATAATGTATATACATACACATGAGCATGATATAAGCAGTTCCTTCTGATTGACATCAGTGGAATTGTTCAACTGGACCACTTATTTACAGAGAAGATGACAAAGAACCTCACTGACATAGGAGTGTTTCCACAATCGTCATATTGGAAAGGCGCTGACTATAATTGCGTCTTTTCTATTCTGACCTATTTGGTTAAGAAATGTTTCAGAGACATATGCTTTAATAGTAAGGAAAAATTGTTTACACTGCCCTTGTGAGATAAGGCTGTGCTCTATTGTTACAGCGAAGGGATATGAGGATCAGGAGGTAACAGCACACGTAACTAAAGCACAATTCCTCCTGGTCTCAGAGAAAGGTTCCGTTTCCTCAGCAGGAGAAAACACCAAGTGAATTATATCCTTCCTGTAAGCATGAGACAACCCACACACTGCTAAAAAGTTTTTATAAATTGTGATGGATGATAATTCTGTAGCTGCTTCCGTCCACTCCTGCATGCTAGTACAAGGATCAGTTCAATAAATTAAAGGGGAACGTAAAAGCTTCATTAACAAAAAATAGATGTATGTACTACTACAAAATTAATATGTTGCCATTGCAGATCTACATCCTCATTTAGCTGAGTTACACTCATGAAAATATACAAACAATATTATTAATATCATTGTGGGACATCAATAAAACCATTCCCACTACTTCAAGTATAATAAAAATCAACAAGTTGGTTTTACACCAATAAATCTCCTAGAGTGTGGGTCAGAAATAATTTATATATAAATATAAAACATATAATATATATAATCAATATATAAATAATTAAGAATTTGCTTATGGGTGAAAGAATCCACATCCTGATATAAAAATTCAGGAGAATCAGAGCTTTTCTTAAGCTGATAAAACTCACCATATTGTCACTATCATTGCTGTTTCAGAGTACTGTGAAATTGAAAATATTACAGGAATACGAGAAGATTAAAAAATGTTACATTTAGTCAAAACAGCGGTCCAAGTAGTTCAGATTCCTTACTATTTACATGTTAGAGGTATGCAAGAGATCCTTGACTACCAAAGAGTGGATATTTTTTATCATTTATATGAATGCGTGATTTTTCTTTTGAATTATGCCAGATGCTTGACCTCTGAGATATTCTTAGAATCATAGAATAGTTTGGGTTGGAAGGGACTTTTAAAAGTCACCTAGTGCAACCTCCCTGCAATGAGCAGGGACATCTTCAACTAGACCAGGCTGTTCAGAGCCCTGTCCAACCTGACCTCAAATGTTTCCAGGGATGGGGCACCTCCCACCCCTGGGCAAGCTGTCCCAGTGTTTCACCACCCTCATTGTAAAATATTTCTTCCTTATATCTAGTCTAAATCTACCCTCTTTTAGTTTAAAACCATTACCCCTTGTCCTATCACTACAGGCCCTGCTAAAAAGTCTGTCCCCACTTTTCTTACAAGCCCCCTTTAAGTACTGAAAGGCTGCAAAAAGGTCTCCTTGGAGCCTTCTCTTCTCCAGGCTGAACAACCCCAACTCTCTCAGCCTGTCCTTAAAGATGTGCCATCCCTCTGATCATTTTTGTGGCCCTCCTCTGGACCTGCTCCAATAGGTCCATGTCCTTCCTGTGCTGTGGACCCCAGACCTGGATGCAATACTCACCAGGTGGGGTCTCACCAGAGCAGAGTAGAGGGGCAGAATCCCCTCCCTTGACCTGCTGGCCATGCTTCTTTTGATGCAGCCCAGGATACAGTTGGCTTTCTAGGCTGCAAGCGCACATTGTCGGTTCATGTCCAGCTTCAGCTTTTCATCCACCAGTATGCCCAAGTCCTTCTCAGCAGGGTGGCTCTGAATCCCTTCATCCCCCAATCTGTATTGATACTGAGGGTTGCCCCGAGCCAGGTGCAGGACCTTGCACCTTTGTGCAAGTGCTGTTTCACATCTTTCCTTTTCATTCTTGTCTAACTTAAATTTCATTGGAGTTATGAGACAAACTGATCTGAATGTTTGAGTCACATACTCCAGACTGCTCATCATTTATTATATAAATTTATTATCCATTTCTATTCTAAGGTAAATAATTTCTAGCTCTTCAACGTAGTCTAAAAAGAGAGTTTTGCTACATTTCAAAGCATTCCTATCACATCTGTAAAACTCATTCAGCTACTATAGCAGCAACATGTCAAAACTATCTTTGAAAAACAAATTTAAATTCTTTTTTAAATAAACTGTGTTGTTCAAAATTAATTCAAATTCAAAGGACTCTGTGATTTTAACTGGACTTCTGCTCCTAAATCAGAGCATCACATGATATCCTTCTTAGTTGCCTAAGGATGTGAGCAGATTTCTTGGGTTGTTTCAAAGCTTCAGTAGAATGACACTGATTCAGTTAAGCTAAGGATCTGAATCCAAGTGACTTACACTGCAAGAAATAAACTTGGAAAAGCTCTACTGCTATAGTCACAGAACAATCTCATAGTTTAATATATTATTTTCACCAGCTTCAGACTGGAATAACCTCACTGACTGGAGGAGAGGTCCTTCTTGGTTAGTGAAATCAGAATCAGCTTCCTGAACCTGAATGTATGATGTATAGGTCACCTCATTTTTTGCATGAAGAGCATATTATATATATCACTCTAGAGGCAGAATCAGGGAACAAAAGCAGTAAAATATTTCCTCAGGGTAAAATATAGCTCCCAGGAGTCATAAAGCCTGAAGCAAAAGGTTATTTTACCCAAGACATATGCTGTATGTTTTATTATTCTTGGGGGGGACACAGTGGTGTTTTTCTAATATGCTGGTATTCCAATACCTGAGACTTCGTCCTACCTGCCCTTTGCAGATCTTGGAAGCAAAATGTCCTTAATGACACTGATGGGCAGAAAGAGAAGTGAAACAGGGAAGTCAAGACACCAGTGCAGAACCATTTCATGTTTAGTGAAGCACAGTGAAGAATGATAGATGTAGATAATTACCTGCAATTTGTATCTGAGTCAATCTTTTAGACAAAACACCACATAAGGTTTTAAAAGCCCAAGGTGAGACTCCAGGTGGTAGTAATGAACGGTAGGCAGAGCAGTCAGTAGCCTAGACCTTCGGGGAGTGGAACAGACAAGTGCTGGTCAGTATGTCAGTGTTATCTGTGTCAATGTAAGAAGGGGCTGACTGTCTTTTAGTACAGGCTCTAGCCTTCCTCAAGACAGCTAACAAAAGCCTCTTTCTGCTTGAAGATCACAAACAGCAAGGAAGAGGAGGAATCACACAGGACTAAATCAAGAAAAAATTAAAAAAGGTGAGGAAAGAGAATACTGAAATGGAATACTAGTGGAAACTTTTCAATAAGAAGATCTACAAAATGTATGGAAAGTTTATATAAAATAAGCAGCACAGTCACAAAGACAGAACACTAGAAAACTCAGCAGAGAAGCAGCCCACACAGTCCATAGAAAGTCTAATAGGATAATGTTTCCCTACTATCTAAAACTTGTGTTTGGAAGAACACTCAGAATCCCAGCTGAGCTGATTATCCACAGCACCAGCTACTGCATAGGTATGCATGAACACAGACTAATATCTATTACTTTTCAAGTAAAAAAAATCCATTGAAATATTGCTACATTCTCTTATTATGTCTAAACTAATGAATTTTTACATTTGCATCTGTGTTCCCATACTTTGCAGCAGATACTGCTTATAGGAAATATGCTGAATATGCTGAATATTTTGGAGAAAAAGTCTGAGGAATAGAGTTGGATGGATAGGCAAGCCTGACTCGTTACAGCTGGGCTACTCAGCCAGGAGCACAGGATTTATGGCACCCGTGGCAGAACACATTCAAACAGTCCTGTTGATTTCAAGCTTCAGGAGGCTAAGAGGGAAAACATTTACGGGCACAATTCAGTGCTCATGTACATATACTCACCATGTGCTATAGCTATAACAGATCCCAAGGCATAGTGTGGTGCATTTGACTCATCAAAAGTAAAGAGGAAGAATCCAAACATTATAATAGCGTTTTCCCCTCTGGGGAACTTTACAAGGAAACCAGTTAGGGCAGAGGAGAAAATAACGGCCCAAATATTTCAACCTTGGAAGTGTCCTATTAATGTATTTCCAACTTCTCTTTGGATGGAATGACTTGCATACAAATCCAACAGAACTAGATTTAGCTGCTTCTGAACATGCATACAGAGGTTTGGTTTTTTTCCTCTTTCTGAACAAAAGTAATGAAAAGGACTAAATTTTGAGGGTTTTCTTTTTTTCTTTTTTAAATAGAGATTTACGCACTGCCACCTAGGGAGCTTCTAATAGAGTCACTAAGATCCTCAAATGCAGAAATTACAATTTAGGTGGCAACAGGAAAACAAGAGCTTGAACGCTGAGACAGGAAATCATACAGGTTCACAGAAGTAGAAGAGTGGAAGAATTTGATACAACACTTAAAAGAGAGCTGACTTAGGGTATAACCCAGGTGAGGAGGCTTATCCACAATGAATTGTGTTCATATCTTTTCTTCTCTTACACACTAATACACCTCATTCCTGGGATGCTGTATGTGACAAACGATACCCATGCCATAGGGGAAGATGCTGAAGTAAGAGAAGATTCTGAACTGAGAGGCTCAGATCCTGTTTTCAGCCAGATCACAATCAATAGATTTATTCCTGCTTCATTATTATTTATATGGTGTAGTGCACAAGACTGAGGGAGGGATGGAGAACTCCCATGCTATGCAGTAGGCACGAGCACACTCACAAGCACAGAAAATTCTTCTTTGTCCAATTAATATCAGCATGCCTTACTTCAAATGACTAACTCTGTGTTTACACCTACATAACAGAGATAAATGTCTGTCTGCATCGGTGATTTTAACAAGATCACTCTGTTCTCCTTTGTCCAGTCCCAAGGAATGCAAATTTTTGTCAAGGGAGAGGAAAAAAAGAAAAAAAAAGCAGGACCAGGTTGCACAGCTTAGATGTTTCTTCAGCTTGTTACATCCTCTTTCAACAGCCATGAGCAACTGAGGGCAACTCAATGCCACAGAAACAAGAACACTGGTGTCCTCCTATATGTGGTATTGTGAATACGAAGCACTAAAAGCAAGGACATCTTCAGCTCTCAGTGAGAGCACTTTTTTTGTTGAAATATCATTCCTCACTGTTTGGAATGAAAACCATTATTACCAATTAACCTGCTGTGAACCCAAATCACTGGCTGAATTGAGCATAATTATTCATCCATAGTAATAGCTAAAGTAAATTCTGGCAATCTCGGCTAACATTGACTTCTCCTTTGGGAAAATTCTCAAAGATGCCATGTCCTTGGTTATGTTTTTAAAACCCTTTTTTGTGTTAAGCTGCAACTGAAAATGTATCATTATGACTCATTTCTTCTTGTTTTGTAATGTTTTCTTTTTTCTTGCACAAACATCTATAACTAACTCTATTATCAACTGAAAAATTACCTTCACATGTTCCGAAACATGATTTTTCTTAAACAAAGTTTTAGCATCGGTAGCCCGTGTAGGCTGTCTAAAAATAAATTTTTAAATTAGTTGTTACTTTTCATAGCTTCTTAACCACACAGTCTGATGAACCACAGCCCTGTGAGCAAATGCAGGCATAAATCTTGGTTTGAATTTATTTCAGGTTGTCAAATGTAATTTACTAAGAGAACGTCTGCCAAAAAAGAATCCAGAGGCAAACCTAAGTTGTCATCTTAAATTAAGTGTGGTTCCTTTTTGTTAATCTTTCTACATAAAAGGTTGTAAAGTAGTGCATTAAAGATGCAGCAGTCCTCTTTCCTAATAAAAAGGCAGAGGTGGAAAAACAGAATAAAGATAGAATGTTTCTGTAGCTGGGGGAACATGTGCTCAAGATGATTAAGTAAATGCTCACTTGCTCTCTGAAAACTGCAGTCTTCTGTTTATTCTTAGGCCACATGCAATGTGGGAAATGAACAACCTGAACACTGAAGAGGAAGAATAGCAAAACAGCTGCATAAGCTTAGCATTAGTTTCTTGCAAAGGAGAGTTACTCAGAAGGGCAATACCTACTGTGGTAGCCCAGCTGGCTGCTAGATATATCATGTCCCCTCCATAATGACTGGAACTATGGAACTAATTCCATTAATGACAGGCTGGATTCTGGCTCTCACTGAAGAACCATTTTACTTTCATAGTCAAGAAACTCTGAATTATTAAACCATGTCAAAACCTTTGAATCTTTGCACTGGTACCCCTCCTCTCCTCACAGTAAGGTTGTTCTTGCCTTCAGGGCCTGAATCAAGCAGTTACTGCTTTTTTTTTTTTTTCCCCTATGGGTTACTATCTCCTCCACATCATCTGTGTCCCAGTTGTTCACCTTAACCATTGGCACCTCTTCATATTTTCTCCATGCCCTTCCCCTGTGTAAAACTGTCAAAACTGATCCACAAAGTTAGTACCTTTCAGATCCTTCAGAAAGTCTTCTACCACAGCTCCTTTACAATTTTAAGACCAAGGCAACCTGTAGCAACAAAGAAAATCTCCAGGCATAAACCTGGAGCAAGAAGCACCAAGGCACTTACACGCAAATGACACAATCGATATTTGAAAAGTAAGAAACAAGCAACATGTGCATGGAAACACAAGCATTTCAGCCATAGGTTTATTTGTCAATATAGGGCAGAGCTATAGCATTGCTAAGAGTTTGTGTCAGCTATTTGGGGATTTTTAAAGCAGGACCAGCTTGACTTGCCACCAACTGATCTCTTTGCATGTTCCAAGGCCTAAACAGTTGTGTGGAGTAAGGTAATGCTTGGGAACTGATTGTGTACTTTAACAATCAAAATTGGCCACTCCACAAAATTTAAACGAATGTACCTTAAAACTTCAGGTGAGTAAAATCTTCTGGATGTGGCTGATCCCACCTGAGCTATACAGGTATTTTGCCTCTCTGCTTTACTGTTTTGTTTTCTAACACTCATCTTTCTTCTGCATTTATACAATAGTGAGCATTCTACATGGCAACACCAATAGACATATTAATACATATGAACTGAAAAACTACAAATCAGTTTGACAGCCCTGCTGGCTAATACATTACCATGCCCCATTGCATTTAGACGATACAAACTTAAATGAAAATAACTATATTCTAAACTAGGTGACTAAATATTATTTAATGTAATGTTCCTACAATAATGCCACTTTGGTACAGATGAGGATTTGTGACTTTTTGTTAGCCCATCAATTAAACTTACTGTTTTTCACAAAATAAGTGGAAGAAAAAGAAGCTTGCTGGATTAACGTGTACCATATTTTCCTCTAGGCCTATATTTTGCACCTTAGTACGTTTAACTATTTCCTGTGAAAGTGAGACCTCCATTTAAACACAACACCTCCCACCTAAACACAACAACTCCCCCCAAAAGGCTCCCTGCCCTCGAAACTAACCCAAAGGGCTCATTTTCAAACGTAGAATTTAGGGACTGCGTGCAACAACGGAGCACGGATGGACTGCGTGCAACAACGGAGCACGGATGGCCTGCAGCAATGCCATAATTGGCCACGCAAATTGGGTATGTGCATGGTTAGTTAAAACTTAATTAATCTGCAAGCAGGTATACCTCACTTGTGCATACCACACAGGTAAATTTGTATACAATTGGGCTAGGAAGCTCCCTCATCAGTTCCTGTAGCATGCCTTTCTCTGTGCCCAGTTTTCAGACTTGAAACTGGTGTAGGAATTCCTGGGGGCTGAAGACACTTCTAATAGGCTGGCGAAAGGCAATTAAGAAAAAACAAGCCTTCCATCATTTGACTTGTATTTGCTATACAGAGGTCCATACCTAAACTTGAAAATGTCCAGGAGTCACAAACTGAGCTCAGTAATGCAGATTTTTTAAAGCTTCTACCTACAAAGCCCAACTTTTTAGCTGAAATTCATGAAATGTGTGTTTTCAGGCCCACAGGTCACTCTTTTGGCCTTTAATATGATTGTCAGCATACTCCTTTACTGATCAAGCATCTCATTTCTCTGAGTAGGAGCTAGGGCCTCTGTTTTTGAAGACAGGATCTTTCTATATCCTTTCTATGGACACAATTTTCACCAACAATACTATCAGTCACTTGGGAAAAATGAGTGTCCTACAAGACTCTTTCTATGTCCAGTGGTCTAAATGCTAGGGCTAAGCAAGTTAGAGGCACAGGCACTCTGGTTTTAGTCAGATTTATATGCACCTCTGTTATACCCTTGGCACTTTGCATAGATTAAAAGACAATATTCTACACAACCAATTAAGATCGTATCATATTAATTGAACTGCCATTATAACATTACCACAAGCCATCTAAGTAATCACTATATGATAACTCCTTATAAACCAGTTCATCGACCTTCCAGATGCCTGCAGAAAAGGTAGGTTTGGCAGTATGCCTTGAAAGCTCAGAATCTGATAAATAATTCCTAAAACAAGGGACCTTTTCCACCTAAATGAAGCCTCTAACTTATTTGTATATATTATATGAGGGGAAAACAGGCAGGCTTTTTCCATTCTGAAAATATTTTTGAAGGTTTAAGTAATATTTAGACATTGCAGAGAAGAAAAAAGAAAAATATGAGGCTGCTACACTTTGTATATACATAATTATCCAACATCCGAGATCAAAAGGAAGACTGCTTTTGTAGGCCAAAGATCCAGGCTCTTATTTAGGACAGGAAAAAATCAGGTACAAGCCACAGATCTGAGTCAGGGTTTTGACTCTTGATACCTTCCATTTGAATGGAATGCTTTAGTCACTGGGTTAGTCCACAGCATTTTTTTCTCATGTTTTAACCTTGTGTTCCAGGAAACAGCATTTTCCTGGTTTGCCATTCAATTCCCAATCAGGTGTAATGAGCTGAAGACTTACCAACATGATGTTAAACCTCCCCCCTTTTCTTCGCTTCACATCCTCCAGTTGTAACGTACTTTGGGGCAAATGGATGTATTTGTTCCAAGCTACTTCTGTCTGTCTCAGACACCCTGAATGAAAGGGGCCTGTTTATATGCTTTGAAAAATGATAGATGTTATCATGGGACTAAAAGCTATCCTCTATAAAAGCAGAGGAGCCTTCTGAGAACAGTTTAGAGTACAGAAACTCAGGAGGAAGTGCTGGGAAGGAAGAGATTTCCTCTACCTGGTAAAAACAGTAGGACAACGGCATCAGCCACACAATCCACCCTCATTTTGATATAATGTGAAGTTCTCTCTTGGAAGAAGACACTTAGGAAAGCATATCCTGGTAGACAGAGCACTGGAGCTGTTTACCCTCTACTTACCACAGAGCCTTACGGTTTAAGCCCAACAGTTTGAGGAGCATTTTGGCATGTATGGACAGCTACTGCAGAGTATCATGCCATGTTGCAAGGTAGATTACAGCTGTAGCACAGCTTAGTAAGCAGACAGCTATTTTCTGCTGCTTCCAAAGAGTTATGCACATTTCCAGCATCCTGTGGTGATCACTACTTGAATTTAATGGTAAAACCAAACACTAGGGATAATTGTGAAAAGTCCAGCATACAAAAGATGTTCTTTGAGAGCATATATAAGCAACAGGTACCTTGATTCTGTGGGATATTCCCCACTGGGTCATATCAGAACTACACCAGGTGAAATATTTTATTTAAATTACTAATTAGTATACAGTCTTTTAATTTTTGGCATCACTAAATAATATTTAAAAAAATACAGGATGGTTTCAAACATACCCCAATTGATGGCTTGAAGGTTTCTAAAAGCTGTTTACAGTTGTCTTACAACATACTGACTTCCTGGGAAGATTCATGGAACTGAGACAATCTGAGTACTTAACACTTTCCAAGACTGTGAACCTGCAAATTTTCTGTCAAAACCCATTGCAGTAAATATGTCAGCAGCTTCCTCCAGTCTTACCTTAATCACACATACTAAATGCACAATCTTTTTTCTTTCCCATGCTGAACGACCAATGTTACTAGTTCTAATATACAAAGTTAATGTCCAGCTAAAAGTTTTCAAGAAACATACCATCTGACTGGCACCATAACCAAGTATCTTTTGCATGTCATTGAGGGATAAGTAAAATGACCACTGCAGTTGTCCCCATCCCAGCTTGTTTGTTGGCATCTGGCTTTTATATTATTCATAGAAGGGCGATTATCTGAATTTTCACTTATGCAGTACAAAATCTTGAGCTCTAGTCAAAAGCTGTTTAATTTACAATCTCAAGTCTGAGCCATTGATTTCAGGTCAAGTACTCCTGCTGAATAAGCCCCTCTATTACAAAAGTGACATACAGGAGACTTCACCAGTAGCAGATGGATAACACTAAGATCTATAAGGTCACAGTAGTAATGCTATACAGTGATGCAAATCTCAAGTTTCTCTGACATAACATAGATCAGGCTACTAGATAACCTGTTTCTTCCCACCTTCTCCTAACATAATAGCTTCTGCCTCCATCTCTTCTCTTGCCTTCTGTTATTTCCCATTTTCCTTTTCCTAGACCTGGCTCTGCTGTTCTGCTGCCTACCTTGCACAGTCAGCCTGTTTAACTCATTAACCTCACAGAAAACTAGACACATTTTTTGTTTTCCTGGCACATAGTATTTTCTCAGTGCTCTGTCATCTGTGTCATCTACCTGCATGCAAAGGCTCCTGTACACCAATCCTGCAATACAGAAGGACTTCACATTCACCTCCACATGAAAGCAGTGGAAATCTTGGCAGAGTGAGGCAGGCCTTGCACTTTTAGCTTGTTGAGCAGTGTTGACACAGGAAGTATTAATAACTAACTTAATGAAACACAGTTCTCAAAGAGTGTATACATTACAGAGAACTGAACTAAAGATTAGTTATTTCCTTTTCTTAATAAAATAATTCCTAATTTTCTGAATAATTTGTGGTCAAACTCTACCCATAGCTATAAACATACCAGCTGCACTGCCCACAGCAAGACATGCACCTCTGTGTGCCTCTTGAATACAGACTTCGATGTGAAGGAAGTTCTATTAACACTCCAAGTTAATAAACTTGAAAAATAATTTTTTTTTGGCTTAATATGTATACATCGTAAGTCCAGTAGCACTGAGCAGGACACAACTATCATTCATCTCAGCAGTTCAGCCTGTCATATATATGCCATGACAGAGGAGCTCAGGAGGTTTTTACAAGCAGTGAGAAAACCTCAAGACTGAAAGAAAACCACAGACTTCACAAGGTTGACCATGTTTTTTCTTGAAAAAATATAATTATTTTTTCTGGAATAATTGTCTCCCAACCCACACCATTGATAGGAGACAAGCTTGATATGACAAGAAAAAGTTCAACGTGTAGCTGAAACAGAAAGACCACTAGTACGTTATGAGAACTGTAAGAAAATTTAAGCTGGGTAGTCCCTAGAAGACAATGTAAATCCTATAGTATATGTTACAGGTAACAGCTAAATTCCAGCAAGGTCTGTATTTAATTTTGTGCAGGTTCCCCTTTTACATAATGCATGCTGTCAGCAATCATCCTCTGTTTAATATGCATAGCAATTCTTCTTCTGTGTCACTTACTCAATAATTTGTCCCTTTCTACCAAAGAAAAGGAATGTGAAGTCCTAATCTTGCTCTGGGTAGTGCAGGCAGGGAGGTGGGAAGCCATGTAAATGTGTCCTCTACTGAAGAAACCCAGGCAAGCAGAACACCCACAGAGAGAATGAGGTACACTGAAGATCATAATGGTCTGCACTAGCTGCCAGTAGGACAGGAGTACATTTGCAAGGGAATGAGCCACATCTAAAGCTAGTCATCACCATCATCAAAGTTATGGTGCATTCATTACTCTTTACTTGCCTAAAATTCTGTATATGTGACCACAATTTTCTTCAGCTCCTCAACATCTCAATACAACACCTACCTTTGGAGAGACAGGAACTGATGCAGGAAATTTTTGTGTTTATTTGTAGCTGCAAAAAAAAAATTGTAAATACTGCCTGACTGCAAACATGAGCTGTGATTCAATTAGATACTAAAATACATGCAAAAGTACAAGCTCTTTAGTAGACCCAATGAACCCATTTTAAGTCAGGCATGTAGCATGAGAGCTATGCTGAATCCAGCCCAAGAGCAGAAATTTTATTTCAGTTCTGAAGGTCATGGCCATTTTTCAGTGATATCCTGTATTTCCTGCTTTGCTTTCACAGCTGATACTCTGGCTTATTTTTGTTAAAATAAAAGTTATGGTACTGGGGACTTGAAGAGGGGAGTTTTAATTTCAAAAGCCAAGATGCCACAGAAAAAACATGGATTTTTCAGTTTGAATAATCTTTCCTTTAGGAGGAAGAGATTTAACATAAAAAATACCAACCAACTCTTCTATCTGAACATAGCAGATATTAGTAAACATTATTGCACCAGTAAGCTAATACTTGTGAAGATAATGCATAAAAAGTTTCAAAGCTTTACCTCAGGAAGCAAGAGATAACTGCTGCACAGAAAAAACAGCTATTGAGCTTGATACTTTTCTTGCTAAGAGCCACCACGATGGAGTTTTACCCTTCCCCTTCTTAATTTTTTTACTCCCATAAATCAAAAAAGTCTTACATTTAAAAAATTGGCAAGCAATCAGTCAGAGCAGACTAATTGCTTTTCCTATTTAAAAAGAACCTAATTTTAAATGGCTAAAGCGTTGTGGTTTAAAGTAGCTATTGTACATGTGCATTAATTAATTTCCTAAGGATTTTTATTACATGTCCATGACACAGTCTAATTATCTGATAATGCTTTTTCCCATGTATATGAGAACGACATTGCTACAGCATGTACTTCAATTGTACTCAAAGAGCCTGCAAAGTGTGAAACCAAAGGACTCAAGGTCTGTCTACTCTGCTAAATAACACATCAGGAAGCCCTACTGCAAAATCTTTTCCTTCCAAAGGGATACAAGAGATAATGTGTCAAACATCATTGTCCAACTTATGCATTTTTCATACTCTTTCAAAGACACAGAGAAAAAGTGAGAGAAAGCATGCGCACAGTATTTCATTAAACATTTCCCTTCTGCTTGAACGAAAAATGTAGACACTGCTTTCTTAAACTGGTCAGCATAAAGAATGCTAACAGTGCTGGCTGGCAGTCTCTTACCCTCTATTTCCATCTGTTTCTAATACTTAAAATGCCTTTTCTCTAAGCCTAACTCCACATCACTGGAGGGATATTCCGACAGGTTGTTCTCAAATTCAGGTCTAGTGGCTGGCTGTGTAACTTGTAACAACCAGGACACAGGGCATACCAACTTTCTTACCCAAAATCCTGAAGTAGTTTTCAGAAGCTGAAGAATAAGTCTCCCAAGAAGTAAGAGAAATACAGAACATAAAAACAGAGCCTCGTCTCTGGAAAGTACCAAATAGATTTGACCCACAATATGCCATAGGAGTTTGCCATTTTCCTCTGTGCTGCTATTCCACAGTGAATCAAGATAACGGTTGGAAATCACCACAGTGAAAACCCATGCTAGGGAGAGGTTCCCAGTGGGACTCTCATTCCTCACAATGCACTGAGAAGAGTCTATTCTCCATACTACAGGAGAGATGGTCCCAATTTGGAACAAACAGAAGGGTGTATACATATATACCACCCTTACCTAGAAGAAGTCAAAGTCTATCAATATCAAATGAGAAATATATAAATGTCAGACTGGAAATAAGAAATAGATAAAGGCCCAGGAATCTGCTCATTGAACAAGTCACTGCAGCTAGTAGGTGAAAGAGCTTGGATCTCAGCTACAACAAAAGCAATGGGGAACCCTGCAAAATGAATGATAAATATAGGCCTCAGGAAAAAAAGAACTTCTGTACATTTTTCTTGGGTTTGATTCTGTTTACGAAAAACTCCAGTGAACTCAAATCTTGGCAATGACTTAGACTAACTTCAAATTAATTTAGACTAAATATACTAGATAACAGTAGTAGAAGGCTTCCCTGTTAAAGTAACAGTAATTGCTACAGTAATAGGTATGCATCTGGGCAGGTTTCAGTGGAGAATAGCTATCAAATAATAAGAGTCCAGTCTCACCTCAAACTGCATTTAGCTTGCCTCGTGTTAAATCATTAGCATCCTGTGTATACACTGAGAGACTCAACACTGAAAATATGATCTACTTGCTTTAGACTAGAAACCAAGCCACAAATGAACATACCACTGTTGGCCTAAGCATTACAGAGACTGCTTCACTGAGTTTGTGTGGGTTCAAATCAAACAAAATACTGCACAGCATATGGAATATAACCTGGGGGAGGGAAAGCTGGAGAGACAGCAAACTAATTTGTAAAGTCTTATCTGTGTTTGATGCATACAAGTAACTCCCATTAATGTGAAATGAAGTAATATCACACCAAAAAGAGACTACACTCCAAAAGTGGCTAGCTGCTGCCCACTACAACCCACTCCTCTGCAGTGTCTGCTGTACATTCTGCAGTAGCACAACCTTCTGCTAGCGGCTTCTGCTGAATTTAACTAGTTAAGCTTGTGCCAAAGACGGGCTTCAGGGTGAGCTTGGCATCGTTACTAGGTGAGAAATACACACAAATACTCAGACACATTTCAGGCTTAGTTCTTGGGCTTCTTGGCCTTAACTTCCAGCTTAAAGAAACTTTGAATCCAGCAGACAAGTCAACAAATCATATCCCCAGTCCAGCAGTGTAAGGCCATTTGTCACATGCTTGGATTCTATACCTACCTTCTCCCAACAACCAGCACAAGGAGGTGTCCTAACACCACTTTTTTCTCTGCAGCTGTCAGTATGCAGCAATGAGACTACAGCCATATATTGCAGGTATCTGGATGGTATTACAACCTCTTGAAGAAGATGCACACATGCGAGTAAACACACTCAAACCCTCTTCTCTGGTTCAATAATATTGGTTAAACAATACTTGCAAAGTTAAGGTCCAAACCTTCCAGACACTGAACCTTAGAGAAATTCTTGCTCCCTGGGGAAATAAAGCAGCTCAGTACTTTACCAGAGCACGATGGAAAACACAGAAAGGAAAAGGAACATGAACTGTGCATCATTTGTATGTATTATCTTTCTGTTTTCTTGTACTCTGTGTGCTTGGCATGGACATGTGCCCTTTCTGGCAGAGAAAAGGCTATAGAGTGAAAATGTGAGAGCAATAAAACATTGCAGCACTTTAGGGGAAACTGCAAGCAATTTCCATTCTATTGATCTTCTCTGGACATCAATGACACGCTGAGTTTATTTGGAAAACTAAATTCTAGAGCATGTTGCATGAAGATGCTCTAGTTAAGTTTGTTTGACTGAGTGACTAAAATTTAATTACATTTATTATTGCACTCTAAAATATAGCAAGGAAATACACATTCACACTAAATAAGCATATAAATTGCCATACTTTGTAACTATAGCATGTAGATATAAAACTTTCTGGGATAAAAAGGTGCATTCTTTTTCAGTGGTTTATAAGATTAAAACTTCATTGTAAATTATTATCAAAACTATAGCATTACAAAATTAAATTTTAGCTAAGTTAGAATTCCCTTAATTGTAAAACCTCCAGGATCTGAGCACTTAACTCATGCAGCAGCTTCAAATGCTGTACAACACTTCCCCCAAAATTTCCCCCAAAGAAACAAAGAGAAAAATTGGTACTTAAAAAAAATCATTATGTAAAAATAGATTTTAACACTGTCTGTAATATGAAACTCCTGACATTAGTAAAATCCAGATATTAATTTGCTTCTTTTCATAACATACATTGCTGATTAAGTAATTTTTGCTGACAACAAAGATGCTAAGGAACTTTCATGCAAGTTATTCTGAACAAAGACAATTCTTACCTAGCTCCTTCACTTACTTATAAGGCAACATTGGCAGACATACTGGGTGTATCAGCAATATTTGACAAAAGTGTCTGGGCTCCCTTGAGTGGAGAAATGTTATTATGGCACAGGAGAAAATCATTATCTGATCCATACATGATTATCTGGTGGTGGGATTTTGTCACTCTGTTCACCACTGTTTGCAAATCTGTGTTTTAAATAGTCCTGAAAAAAGCCATTCTGCCCTTCAAAGTATGAACCAGGAACCTGAATCGGCCTTTCTTGTAGATGCACATCTTTGTTACATACCTTCAAAGTGTCAGGACTGTTCTGCTGCATCAAGGATTACAACACTGGTTCCTCAGCCCTGTAAAACTTGCTTTCCAAAACACTATGTGGACTATCAGTAAACTCCGACTCATTAACTTTCATTGTAAGACTTTGTTCCTATACTGCTGGAAAGAGGTTATCTGACATTCTAGTTTTCAATCATACATTTTTAATAGTTTTTAGGAGAGCTCCTCTCTTCTGAAATCTGCTCAAAATATTTCTTTGATTCTTCAGACTCCTGAGTATTAAGAATATTTTTTCTTTTTTTTTTCTTTTTTTTTTTTTTTTGGTGAACTTCTTGGTTACTTTTTTGGCCATTAGAGGGAGATCCATATAAAGCACAGCAGCAGCTTCCTGTTCCAGTTCTGCCCAAGATTATACTGACAATCCAAAATAGTATTCACATAGTCTTGAAAAGATGAGCATAGTCCTTTTCTTTCTTCTCTGGCACAAACACATGTGCATATCAGTTCTGCTCTTCTGCTATTATAATGCTCAGACAACACATTTGTAATCAGGTACACAGGTAGGTGATGATTCCCAGGTATACCAAAAACCTTGTTTAGGGACCATCTTGAATTCAAACTCTCCATGTCCTGATCTCTCAGAGTATGGCAGAGTTTAGATAAGAATACATTCAAGATGATCTATGAACCAAGGTCCGAATCTTTCAATAAGTATTGTTCAAGATGAGTGAGCTATTTAAATGGATCACTTTACAGAAGAAAAGACTTAATGCTGTGTTATCATAAATCTATATTTCCATGGCAGAGACACTGTAATTTATTAATAATGTTGTTTAGCTTCTATAGGATTAAGGTGCAACATTGTCTCCTTTCAAATCTATGTAGAGAGACATCTTTTCTACCTCAAGGAATATGCCATGTAATTCAGAGAAGTATTGTACAGGAAAAAGCAGAATACTAAGCAGCAAACTGTGAAAGAAGTGTATTTTACTAAAAAAAGGATCAAAATAAATGGCCAGGAGGTACTTGACATGACAAATAACAGGCACTTACTTCAAGCAAGTGGAGTGATTTTTGTAATAATGCTATTTGAACATTAAATCAGTTGGCAAAACAAAATCTTACTGATTAGGAGGTGCCTTAAAGAAAAAGACTCTTTTTAGCCATTTTTTATTATCCATTGCTGACAACAGTCTAGCATATGCTTTAAGTTAACTGTATAAGAATATTCAAATACCTAATATAGCATGGTGTGGAAAGACTCGTCACCGGACTCTCCACAGTGGGAATGACACATTCTAGAAAAATGATTTCACATTGTGAAAAAACAAAGAGGCAGAATTGCACTCAGCACAGGCTGCTTTAGCGACTTCCTCAACTGCGAATCGCTGTCTAATTGCTGGAATACGGGTAGACAAATGGAACGAGCAAGAGTCTGTATCTGCTTGACTGCAAAGCTAACCTACCTAAAACCACCAGCTAAGCTGTCCAACTTTCTGTAGAGTTACTACTAAGTTAACACTAAAGAGTATTAATTCATCCAGTTCTGCTCAATGAAGACAGTGTCTTAGAGACAAGAGAAGTAATACACTCAACTACTCTAACTACATCTAGAAAATCTCTCCAAGGCCTGAAATAAGCGGAAAACCTTAGTCAGCTAATTGAAGCTGCACTGACAACCTTGTTCTTAAGCTGTTTATCCAAATTGAGCCTCAACAAATGCCAGATTCAAGACCATTATTTTTGAAAGTTCAGAAGGACGTGGCCCATTGTGGAGAGTGAGAATCATTTACAGCTGATTGCTATGAAGAAGGGATAAGAGTACCACAAGAAAAAAAACTTAATCTCCTGGGATATCACATAGCACCTGCTCTCAGTTGCAACCCCATGAAAGAGAATAAAGCTGTGGTCATCATTAACCCACGCAACCGTATGCTCTTTGCTCAGTGTAAACCTGGGAAAAAAAAACACAAACCAAAAAAGAACGTAACTTTTTTTCTGTAAAAAAATTAATTTTATTTCCCACTAAAATGTCACAATCTGAAATTAATCTTTCCTTACTTTATTCTGTTCTCTCATCTGAGGTCTTTATCAAAGCCTCAGCACGCTTGAATGGCCTGCACAGCATGAGCTCCATTGACAGTTTATTAGTGGAATTAGGTCTCTGACTGTACACTACTCAACCATCCTGAGTGTGGGAAACATATACCTTTGCTCAGGAAATTTATCATTCTAATCATCTTGCCTGCTTTCTTTTCATTGCCTTTACTGACCAGCAAAATGACCTATCATATTTTAAACCTAAATTATTCAAAATCTAGCTGTATTGCAACTTGCTAATCTTCTAAATAAAAATATTAATTAGATGCCTAATGAAAAATCATTGAATAGACTTTCACATGGGATTTGAAAAAAAATTTCTTATAATAATGTCAGATTTCACTATTTTCTTTTTATTGCTCTTTGGTTGATTTTCCTTCCTGTTTCCTTCATAGCTTCTTTCATTCCTCTTAGACTTCCAGTGGGACAGATGGGAGAACTCTAGCCAGCAACTTAATCAGCATAGGACCCACAGTACCCAGTTTAGCTCAGAGCAGTAGGAAATCCTATTGTAGTTTTTTCTGCAGTCTTAGGGAAAAAAAAAAAAAAAATCCAAAAACTAAAGCCTAGTCTTTCACATGTTTTCACACTGTCTACTTGTGTCAGCAGAATTCACTGCTGAATAACTTACAAACTGTAACTTTTTCTTAGCAAGTTTGGCTAACTGCCTTTAGACAAAACAGTCACATGTACATGAGAACTAACAGTAAATTGCTGAGAAGACAGTTGAGGATTAATGATTGAGAAGACATTAGACTAATAATGCCCATTTCAAGATTTAATCAAAGAGTAACTTTTTTTATAATGTGGTATTGGACTGGAAAGCCCTCTCCATAGCACCATCCCATGTTTCCAATGCTTAGAGTTTGAAAAATACTGGACATTAGGGATTTTATCCAAAACCCATTGAAATCAATGAAAATTTGCCCATTGATTCCAACTGACTAGTAGTCAAGCCTTTAAGACAGTTTTTATACATAAGGGAAAGCAATATGCAAAAGGCAACACACTACCTGTACATTAGGGCTGATCCTCTTAACACATGGAGGGCACATGCATGTCTTTCTGCCTAAGACATTCCAGACAAAAATAAGGCAGCTGTTCTCTCCAGTGGTCAGTGCTAAAACAGAAATTTCACATTCCCTCCATGTATAGGAAAAGGTCATAGAATTGTAGAGGAAATAAGACCCCACTGGCTTATTGATTTTGCAGGACAAGATGCAGACAGAACCTGCAGTAAATCTGCATTTCAGCCACTGCAGAGATGTGCTCCAGGTAATCCTTCATGCAGCCAGAGTCCAAAGTTAGGCCATGAATTTGCAGTCTCTCTTCCATGATATCTGTGCAGCAGTTCACATGCTGATTCTACTACAAGCCTAAAACCAAAGCATATCCAAAACAAAGATTTGCTCCAAACCCTAAACTTGGCAATTTAGCTTTTCATACTGTATTCCTAGACACAAGCTGTTTGCTGTCTCCAAAAATTTTTCTTGGTCCTTTAATAGCATGCATGTGTGGCTACTAGATCATCCTACTCAAAACAAGCTTGTGGTAGTATTAGCAAAAGAGCTGGGTCTCAAGAACCAAAGAAGATAGATTTTGTCTTCAGGAGGAAGAGAGAGAAGTTCATGCAACTTCTTATACCTGGCCAGTGCTCTGGCAGGGGCCTCCTGTCTCCCTCTTTGCTGTCACAGCCACTACTGAATATGGTGCATTTAGAACCTGAAAAGAACTGAAGAAAGCTTGCCCCAAGATAATTCCCCACGCAGAAGTAAACCACAGCGATAATCTTTTTGCTGCTCAGACAATCTATTTTAAGATATTGGCATTTGATTTAAATAAAACAAAAGCTGTTTGGGATTCATTGTTCTGTCTGCTGAGTAATGAATAGCAACATGATAATTACATCAAAATTGATTGGTTTAAAAATGTCTACTTTAATTAATTTTTTATAATACTTACAGAACAGTTTCTGACAAGGTCTAATGCACCAAGGATTAAATGTCTTTCACTTGCAATGCCTTGAGGATGGACACACCCATTTGCAAAGAACATTCCCCATGTCAGCCAATGCAGAACATGTTTGTGATGGATTCTTCCCTTGAGGCACTGATGTTGTTTCATGTGCCATGTGTGCTCAGCATTACAACTTGACATTAAATTCTATTATTAAAATACACGCATATTAAAAACAATTCCTCCAAACCAATTTTTTTACAGTGTGTTAGACTCATAATGTTGGAAACTCTTGAAAGAACCAGCAAATACTTACAGTTCTTTGTCTCCAGCCAAGTTTAAAAGGAAAATAGAAGTACAGTTCAATAGGAGTAATGCAAAGATCAGACAACCCATCAGAAAGCAGTACTTCATTTTTTGCCACCTTCCATTAACAAGGCAATAGTTTGCCACAATCCATACTAGCAAATTACAGGAAACTGGAAGGGGATTTACAATCTCAGTCATGCTCACTGGCGTATTTGGGGCATAAGGGAGGGGTACTTTCTCCCATTCTTCATGAATATCCAGTGCATCTGCACACAGGGGAGTCACAAGCAACCATCAACAAAGTACACATTTCCCTGAGAAGGTGACAGAACAAATAATCCTGGAAACCACCTCCAAACATCGGAAGGACAAGAAGGTGATTGGGAGTAGTCAGCATGGGTTTATGAAGGGGAAATCATGTTTAATCAACCTGATAGCATTCTGTGATGCGATGACTGGCTTCCTGGATGAGAGGAGAACAGTGGCTGTTGTTTATCCCAACTTTAGTAAGGCTTTTGACACTGTCTCTCTCAGCATCCCAGCACGAAGTCTCCATCCTTACAGATACTCAAAACCCAACTAGACAAGCTCCTGAGCAACCTGCTCTAGATAAGCAACCCTGGGAGGGGGTTGAACTAGGTGATCTCATGAGGACCCTTCCAACCTCAACTATTCTATGATTTTATAACAATCCATCATGAATGGCTTATTTACATCCAGTCAGAAGGATGGATGAGATGACCTTTTGATGTCCTTTCCATCTTTACTGGCTATATCAATATCTGTATACAAAGCAGCATCCACAAAGAATATCACAAATCTTTTTTCCATTCCTTCCTTTTCGCCTAGACGAGGACCTATGTTGTGTTCTAGGCATTAAATAGTTAAGAGAAGCAATATTAGTAATTAAGGCTGCTACCCTAGATATACTGTTAAGTTTGTGCCCAAACTAAATCACTTTATGATCCCCTCAGAGATACCCTTCTGTAGTCTCTTTCCATTACCCTTAGCTAGCAGGGCTGATTTGTGGACTAATGTGTCTAGTACATTTTCCAGGCTTACGTTAGTTACTTTACGTCCAGTTGTGTGTGAAATTCTCGCCAATCCTCTGAGCAGGAATTAGAACTACCTGGCTGTTACAGTGGATCATGGCCTTCACTTGAAGACTGCTGATGTTTGTATTTTTCGAGTCACTCCAAACCACAATTTAACATTTAGAAAGTGCTAAACACTTATAAATTACGGCAATTTTTCCCATACAAGCCATATTAAAAAGTGAGTTGCCAAGCAAAAGATCCCAGCTGAGGAAATCCTTAGAACTCTTGCTACTTAGGCCAGATAGAAACAGGAGCAACATAAAAGCAAAGCTGTGATCCTTCACTAGTCAGAGAGATGTCGCAGCTTACAGCTGCAAGGAGAAAACTGCATACTCAAAAACTGAGCTTGTGCCTGTGAACCAAGTGCAGCTGACCTTGGCATGTAGACATAGCAAAATTTGACTCACACTTTCATGCTCATATTAGCATGTTAGATTAAAGTAGGATTAGGAATTTAAAAAAAAAAAAAAAAAAAGCAGCTTTGAGTTAACAAGCATTTCAAGAATATTTTACTTGGTAACTAAAAAAAATCAGAAATTAAAAATCTGCATATTTAGAGATTATATGAAATTTAAAAGGAAAATCAGATGTTTAAAAACAGTCTGGCAGTAGAAGCTGGTTGATCCAAATATCAGAATGGCTGGTCTGATCTAAAAACTGGAAGAGAAAGATCATTCTCATGTTTCAGCTTTCCAGGTAGATGGAACTTATATAAATAAAACAATGTCCTATTTGCTAAGTTTCTTATGTAAGATTTTCAGATAAGCCTCTATTTTATTTTTCTTTTTAAACAAAGCAAAGCAGCACATTGTTTTTTAAAAATAAAACTTTTTTTTTTTTTTTTTTTTTAGTATCTTTTGTATTACTTTCAGAAGTCTCCAAGTGATTTAGGTGAGTACTACCTACATTAGAAAGTATCACAGGCATTTAGGGAAGTGTTAATACTGGTATTTTTTCAAGCCTCTAGATCAAAACTTAGAAGCCTGAAAAATAGGAAGTGTTCTCCTTTGCAACAAGCCATGAAGACAATATGTGAAGGAGAAAAGTTTTTTTTACAATGCTTTCAATATGTCTTCTTGCAAGAGAAATATTCTTATTTGCAAATTTTCTGTTTCAAGGAAACATATATTGCAACAGATCAATCTGATAGCACAAAACTTCATTATGCAAGAACATAAATTAGTTTAACTTTTTTATTTCCCGACCCTTAGTTTCTTTGCTCTTTATTATCTGAATATATTTTCTATTCAACTTTCTCCTTTGTTATGTTTTTTAAATAAGGAAAGGGAAAAGATGAGAGATCTCTGAAATGTCAGCTCATAATCTTCTCTTCTTCTTTTTTCTGCCCAATGGGAAAACCTGGCTAGGGATTTTACTGCTTATCCAGACTGTGGGAAGGACAGCTCTTCTCCTATGAGGTGGGGTTTTAGACACGTGCATTAGCCAGAGAAAGAAAGATTTTCAAAAACAGCAAATAATTAAAGCATGTTGATTTCTTAATTTTCAGATACTTTGCCAAATAATTTAGGCCACAAGAATAAGTTATAATTTTTGCATTAGTATTTACACGCTCCAGCTGTGACTTGATCACATTGAGCTAGGCTCTTCATAAGCAAATACTTAATTCTAGATCTGAGTCATCAGGCCATCCATCCCAATTGCTGACATCGTAAGATTTAATTTACAGAGTATAAATATGCCCTTCTACTCAAATATAGTGGCTGAAAAATATCAGGCAAGTGTTTTAACTACAGATACAAGAAATAAAAAAAGAGTATTAATCAGAATCCTCAGAATATTTGATAACTTTTCAGATTCTTAAAATAAAATTTGGTAACCTCTACTCAGTTTGGAAAGCTTAACTGCACAACCCACTGTGAGGGCAAGAGTTTTCTTTTTAAAGAAAGTCAGTTTACATTTCATCAACTGAACACAAGCTTTATTTCTTTTTTTGTTTAAAAGCAGGAAAGCGTAATGCCACAAAGACCAAAAGCCCTCTGTTGGTATATAAAAAACTGCTGTGCTATTGAGTAAAAGCTTGGCCTGAGTTGGAGTCCATTAATAGCTATCTGTACTAGAAAGACATTCATGTATTTTTGTTTGTTTCTGTTCTCCAATTCCTACCCTCCTAAAGAGAGCCAAAGGCTAAATTGTGCTGCTTCTAGTAAAGATTAAATAGCAAGCAATTCAACTTCTGGCACTACACTTTCAAATACGAAAGGGGTTATGTCATGCAAAAAGAAAAGGGTTTTCTTTGGAATTGTGCATTCTTCTTCTTTCATGACATAATGAAAGGGAAGGGTTGCATTTTAAAGCTCTGCAACATGATCAAACTTTGCTACAGTCACACCGTTTGAAAGAAGCCCAGTACATCACCAAAGCTATGTAGATGCATAAAATGATAACGAAAAAATAAGCATTAATTGCTCATATAGCCCAAGTATATTACATCCATGTACACAAATAAGTGCACAGATCTGCCTCATTACTTCATGGTACTGGGGGAAAAAAAGTCACTTTCACACACTGGTTGTTTACTATGTAGAGTTACTCAGTGAATAGTAAGAAGAATCTGAGGCATAGCAAGTCAGCAAATAAATCACAATTGGCAGGTTTTTTATTTCAGTCACACCATGGTAAATTCAAATAATTCTAATGAAGTCAACTGTGCTGTGCCAGACTGATCCAGCATTAAGCAGAGTAGGACAATTGTAGTGTTAATTTAGCAAACTGAAAAGATACATTGAGATATTTTTGCAGATACGGTGATATATAACTTGCATCCTTCATGAATAGTTTCTATTCAAGGTATTTAATTAGCATTATGAGAAAACTAACCACACTGCACACAGTGCAACAAACAATCTAAATTGACTTTACAGGCTGAACAGTTACACCTCTCTGACAGCTACATGGCCGCTTGCGATTCTAATGGCTAGTCTAGCAATTAACGTTCTCTCATTAATCACTACTAATTAGCTTCATTGATCCTTAACACTGAGATTTCCACATTAAAGCATGCTGCAAGAAGCATCACATTTATTATGATGTAATATTCAGAGGAAATGAAATAAAAGAAGTGCTGTGTCAGGGGACAAAAATACCATTTAGACCAGGATGTTAAGTTACACCTAAAACTATGCATTGATCTTACCTTTCTGTTTTTTAACTAAGTCTGCTCTCTTATAAAGGAAACCGCGACTATTTGTTACATGGACATGAGTATGAGAAAAAAAACCACACAAAGTTTAATGAATGGACTGCAAAGTTGCTTTGCAGATACACTACTCTTGCATAAACTCTATCACTTCAAATACGCAGCCTGAAATCCCCACATTTCCTGAAGCTGTTATTGCTAACTATTGACATTGCAAGTCATACTCTGGGTAGGGCTCAGTGCATTGCTCTGCCAGACACAATAGTAATAAGCAACACCACCACCAGCACAGTCATTGCCCTGACTGCAATAGTCCTAGCTGTACTGCAATAACGACAACTGTTTGACTCCTGGTAATACAGTGAAACTACTCACTTATGCACGGTTGGCTACCAACCTAGCTAGTGACATGCGGCACTTAGTTGGAAGGACCACGCTGAAGGTAAGTAACATTTTTAAGTAAGGATTTAAAAGATGTTAAGGTTCTGCATCTGTGAAATCTGTAGGAATGGGGTGGGGGGAAGATAAAGATTTTGTACAGTTTCTCGAACAGGTGTCTGAACTTTAAATCATAAAATGCATATGAGAAGATAATATAAGAATTACAATACTAATCAGGCATGAAGACTGATTCTCTGAAGATAGTATAGCCAGTCAAGAAAGAGCAAAATATCAAAAGGAATTAAAGTTACACTGTATTGTTAAACGAGCTTGTACAGTTAGATCAATATAGCATTGACAACATATTTCTATGCCAGGAATGTATAATAAAAGCACATGCTTTCATTGCAGCTGGATGTTCTCAATAAAATATAAGCTATCATAGTGCAAAGAACTGAAGGAAAAAATATCATGCTTATTTCTTAAAACAATATTTTAACAAACTAATGACCTGAACTGATGCTAGGTGATCCAAGTGGTCCTACTTGTCACTTGACACTAATTTACTGTATGAACTTGAGTAAATCATATACCCCACACAAGTCTCAGGCTTTCCTCCATGTACAAATTTGAAAACTTCTCTTAGAGAGTTTTCTTTTTATGATGAGATTGAGAAGGGAGCACAGTATGCCAAGGTGCAAATGAGGACATTTTACAGCATAATAAATCATCAATGAATGCAAAAATAAATTGGGTGAGAAAAAAAGTTCTGTATCTGGCAAACTTTTTGATCTTTTTCTGCAGCCTAGTTACAGATGGTTTGAAGGTGACACCATAAAGCACATAAAAGAAGAACATACTTTCTCCCAAACTTCAGCTTAAAACACTAGCTGAAAAAGTAGCAAATTCATGGTGTACAGGAGTCACTGAAGTTCTTCAAAATCTTCCATGAAGGCTCTTCTTAGCTTTCTAAACAGGGAATACATAAAAAGGATGTACTGTATACACAGCAACTCAGTGATGGTGTGGCAGCCAGAAAAGTGCAGTAAGAATTCTATGAAAGCAAACATATGAAGATTTTCAAGATCAAAAGTTGTTCATTGGCAAAGTAAATGCCCAGTATTGTCTCTCAACTTCCTGTCTCATGCCTTTGGATGACACAATTAACAAGGCTTCCTTTGTATTGTAAGTTCTGCTTGATTGTACATTAATGCACTAGATAGTACTGAATCATCTGTGCTTGTCTGCAAGTAGTGCTCTGGATTTATAGCTATACAGTGCAAAGTTAGAAGTGACGTGTATGGGCAAAGTTGAAAAGAAGAAAGACAAGGTCATCCACAAACAGCAGTCCTGAAAAAAAGGGAATAAATAATATTTTAAAGACAACTAATTATTAGAAAGATATTCATAAACGTATCGCAGAGTTTCCATTATATTCTGATCATTAAAGCTGTTATCAGGCATGGAACAGAAAAGGTTTGGTCTATTATCACTTAGCTCAGTATTTGGTGCAAAATTTCAGTATTAATTTCTTTAGTGTCCAAGAACTATCTCATTCATATCCTGCCCCCTTTCTCAGCAGATGCTCCAGCATTCACTGCTAGAGAGACCTGGGGAGTTTATACCTCAAGGCTGGGTGTATGCAGCAGTGTAGTGGAGCTCTCCACGGTTCTCTTCCACGGTACAAGGCACAAAGCAGGGAACATGTTGAAATAAGAGGAATGTGAAGTCATAAATGAATGTCCTTTCAACATAAAGAGATAGAGAGATTTTGCAGAAAGCTGATTGTTATCATATTGTGCTCAAGCAAACCAAGGATAGATTAGATCCCAAGTATCTGGTTTTTGGATACTGTGTGTGAAACAAAGGATAAACAAACTCCGCCTAGCAGCTTGATGATGCTGTTGCCATCATTCAGTTAAGATTGAGATATTGTGATTTTAAAGCTACATCTTTTGCAAATCTTCTCTGTGGCCTTGGGATTTCTATATTCATTTCAGATGGCTCAGCTTGCAAAGATGTCTCTAAAGTTAGATGCTGTATATATCAGAGTTCGGTTCAGGAGTTCACTTAACTTACAACACTCTTTTCCCATTGAAGTCAACGGGACTTACAGATATAATTAAAAATAAACACATATTTAAGTGCTTTCCTGTAGACCTACAAATTGCAAAGTATTGCCAAAAATCCACCCCAGGAGAGTCCCCTTGTTCAGGGTTCACACTCCTGTTGTAGCCACTCAGACTGGACCCGCCTCAGAACCTGTATGGACTAATCTGGGAGTGACTCAGTATTCCCCATTTTGGAATGGAGAATAAGACTGAGAACATCTGCTGATGAAGATAAAACAAAAAAAAAATCACCAACTCACATTCCTCTCTGTTTTTTTCTCAGTTACACTTCTTCCCCTGAGCTGCTGCCTCAGTGCAAGTTTTGCCCCAATGTAAATGAAGATCCACTAAACCCATTTCTTCTATCCTTGTTTCAAGATAAGAAAACCTCATGGGACATCCTATCTGAAATCTCATCCCAATCTCAGAGATTTGTGTTGTATACAGCCTGCTATACCATATCTGCATTGCTTTGGCTATTCTTTTGTTCTCATCAAAGGCGTTTCGAGGTGGCTTCTACTGTAAAAAGAAATAGAACAATGGTATATCTTCGACAGACTGTAAATCAGCAGAGGGTAGGATGAGCAACGCCTGCTAGCTAGAGAGGTGGACAAAATAGGAGCTTTTGCCAGTTCTACAGAATGTGGTACATTTGCCCCAGGAAAAAAAGATGCTTCAAAACAACATAGTGCAATCTTTGTTGTGCAGTGAACTGATGAATAAAGAGCTGATATTGAATGACATTCCATCAAGAGCAGGAGAAGCAAAGAACTGACTTAACCGGGCAGTGCCTACTCAGCCTTCTTAATAAGTACCAAACATCTTACAGTGATTACCATCAGAGCAGGCATCTTTCTCTAATTCAGAATAATGTAAGCCCATCAGCTGAATATGAAATGTTTCAGATAGTGTTATTCTGACCTATGTCTGTACAATACTGGGTGTCACATTCCTCATGTAAGTGTTTAAGGACTCTCTCTGCAAAACCTTACAGGGTGTGGTGTTCAAGAGACACTGATAGAGAATGTTTTAGATATTAACATAATGCAATTAGCAACTTCAAAGAAGTAGCTTTTGGTAACAAAATAAACATTTTCAACATCACAGCACAGCTCTGTGATATAAATTTCAGAAATATTCTCACTTTGATCTGAAATGATTTAACAAAGTTGTCATGGGTAAATTTATCTTTGTAACAATACTCTGCTGCCTGAGAAAAGCACACTACAAAGGTCATCAATTCCTGACACAGATGTTAAAAGGGTCTTCAAAACCTAGCATATTCCTACTATACCCCAGCACTAACCATTTAAATTACTGGGTTTGCACCTGATTTCACAAGGTTCACAATCCAAGTCTGTATCTGATATGCATATGCCAGTATAACTTTGTGTATGTAGAACATGTTATGATTTCTAAATGCTAGAAACAAAGTTAAAAAAATAAAATAAATTAAAAAACCACTTGACCAAACTTTGTCTCCTTCAATCTGTTTAGATAAAGAGTTTTTTACCTGCTTCTCATCAGAAGTAGTAACTACACCTACATCTTTATCATGTACAATTTGCAACAAGAATTAACAATTTGATACCTAACTTGTCCCCACCAAGCAGACAGTAATAGCACACAGTATCTACTAAGCGTTGGATTTGTAACTCATTGCAGATCAAATCAATCATAGCACCTGGAATTGGTGCTGTTATCAACATTTTCTGCAGTAGAATTTAGTTCTACTGAGGCAAATGGTCATGAAGCATTTAAAGTAGAATAAAGTAAAATTTTTACATCACTGGAATAAATAGAAATATTTTATAAAGTAGAAAACAATTTGTTCATATTATTATTGTTAAGAGTTTCACTGCAAAAACATGACAATTTTAAAATACAGATCACTTGCTACAGAACCAAATGAAATAACTGAAAAAAACCCCACCTGATTGATAGTCATACCATATTAGAAAAATAAATCTTCTTCCTTACCAGAAGTGGAATTCTATTAGTTATTTGCATTTGTTCACCTCAAAAGGGGAACGATACTAAGAATGTTTGGGGTAAATCACAAATATTGCAGAAAATTAAGACAATGCCTATCAATAAATATACACTAGTTCTGTGTTTCATGAATAAATTTAGATTATATTGGTGCCACATAACACAGGAACAGCATGGAAAAATGGTGAGAGAGATACGTGAAATCACATAATTCGTGACATGTTTAAATGTGTTCTGATTCCAGTTAGATCTAAAGAGTTTTACCACCAATGATATTGGCCCAACTCTGATATATTCAACTGGTAGAGGCTCAGAGCAAATGAGCATGTGATTTACAAGTGAAATATAAAATAAGGTGCAAATATATTTGCATAAACTGATTTGTATCTATGAGTGATGTTAGTTATTTTCTTTGGTGTTTAAAAAAAAAAAATCATACTCAACTAGCATCTCTAAAGAGCAAACATAACAAACATCTTGTACCTGGAAGGTATTATTGCCATTCACAATCTCATGTCTAAGTCACAAACTGATTTCATTTCTATGCTAGAACAACACTGCTAGCAAGGGAGGAGGTCACTGGGACTTTTAAAATGGTTAGAGAATATTGATTTCACTAGTTCAGAGTAGAAAGCTCCACAGTTTATGAGAAATATATGAATATAAAAAAAGACCTTAACTTTGATTTACATTTTCTTCTTATTGGAATGGTGATAAAGATGGGTTTGTATTGTGATAGATGTTGCATATTACATACTAATTTCAATACTTAGAAAAAAGTCTTCCATGATGATCACTCATTGTCAATCCCATATGGTTTGCTGACAGAACATTAACTACAGCTAGGTGTAATATGTTTGCATCAGAGTGAACCTGAACACAGTCAAATAAAAGCATATAAACTGCAAGACACATTAACAGACGGATATCTGTTTTAATTACATATCTTGCCAGTGAAATAAAGATTCATTACAAAAGTGACTGTTCAGGTTTCTCAACAAATTTTACACCAGCAATATTATTATTGTTTACATTTAATTAATAGTTCTAGTTTAAATGGCACTGTAGGTTAATAACATTAAAACATACTCTTTTAACTTCCATTCATGGAACTAAAAATAATTAAATAAAACTTAAATTCATTAAAAGCCGACATGTAGATTTCTATGACACATTATCCCATTAGTCCACAAAATATAACGGAAATTGTAAGGTTTGCAACCATATATAAAGAGGTGACAAAATCAAGAAGCATTACTGTAGAATACTTACAGGAGAAATTCCAGTAAAATTTAGCATGAGCTGACCCTATATAGTTTGCAAGCAATTCACTACTATTGCCTGAGCATTTCATTAAGGCAACTAACATACCTAGTCTAAAAATGGTTATTGGTACAGTACAGATATTGGTGAAAACTAGCCAGCCTTTATTTATTTGGGTTTTTTCCAAATAAACAAAATGGTCAGTATGAGGAATACATATGAACAGTTTTGACCGGAATGAGCTGCTGCAATTATCCCCTCTAGTGATTCCTTTTATTGTGTGATCACAACCAGCTCAAGTAATTGATTTATAGCTTTCTCTGCAACTATGATTAGCTTTCCTGTGATAGTCTTCAGTAATTTTTTCTGCCTATGCTCAAGACATGTTCTCCTCAAATAATAAGTATCTGTTGGAGGGACAACACAGCAAGGCATAAGCAAACCAGGAGGTTCCTGGAAAGCATTGATAATGATAACTTCTTTCTCCAAGTGACAGAGGAGCCAAGGAGAAAAGGGGCTGTGTTGGACGTTGTTCTCACCAACAAGGAGGGGCTGGTGGGGAATGTGAAGTTCAAGGGCAGCCTTGGCTGCAGTGACCATGAAATGGTGGAGTTCAAGATCCTTAGGGCAGCGAGGAGGGCGCACAGCAAGCTCGCTACCCTTTACTTCAGGGGAGCAGACTTTGGCCTCTTCAGGGATCTGCTTGGTAGAGTACCGTGGGATAAGGCCCTGCAGGGAAGAGGGGCCCAAGAAAGCTTGTTAGTATTCAAGGATCAGCTCCTCCAAGCTCAGGGAACAATGCACCCCAACAAAGAAGTAGTCAGGCAAAAATGGCAGGAGGCCTGCATGGATGAACAACAAGCTCCTGGACAAACTCAAAGACAAAAAGGAAGCCTACAGAGGGTGGAAGCAAGGACAGGCAGCCTGGGAGGAATACAGAGAAATTGTCCAAGCAGCCAAGGATCAGGTCAGGAAAGCTAAAGCCCCAATAGAATTAATCTGGCCAGGGACATCAAGGGCAACAAGAAAAGCTTCTATAGGTACATCAGTGATAAAAGGAAGACTAGGGAAAATGTGGGCCCTCTCTGGAAGGAAACGGGAGACCTGTTTACCTGGGACATGGAGAAGGCTGAGGTACTCAGTGGCTTTTTTGCCTCAGTCTTCACCAGCAAGTGCTCCAGCCACACCACCCAAGTTGCAGAAGGCAGAGACAGGAACTGGGAAAATGAAGAGCTGCTCACTGTAGGACAAGATCAAGTTTGCGACCATCTAAGGAACCCAGAGAGGCTGTGGATCATAGAATCATAGAACGGTTTGGGTTAGAAGGGAGCTTAAAGATCACCTAGTTCCAACCCCCCTGCCATGGGCATGGACACCTTCCACTAGGCCAGGTTGCTCAAAGCCCCATCCAACCTGGCTTTGAACACTTCCAGTGTACCCATGAGAAGGATATTAGTGGATGAAAAACTGAGTGTGAGCCAGCAATGTGCGCTCACAGCCCAGAAAGCCAATTGCATTCTGGGCTGCATCAAAAGAAGCATGACCAGTAGGTCAGGGGAGGTGATTCTGCCCCTCTACTCCACTCTGGTGAGACCCCAGACTCTGGAGTACTGTGTTCAGCTCTGGGCCCCCAACATAAGAAGGACATGGACCTGTGGGAGCAGGTCCAGAGCAGGGCCGTGAAGATGATCAGGGGGCTGGAGCACCTCCCCTATGAGGACAGGCTGAGAGAGCTGGGGTTATTTAGCCTGCAGAAGAGAAGGCTCCAGGGAGACCTTATAGCAGCCTGCCAGTACTTAAAGGGGGCCTACTGGAAAGATGGGGAGGGACTATTTAACAGGGCATGTAGTGATAGGACGAAGGGTAAGACTTTTAAACTGAAAGAGGGTGATCTTTAAGGTCCCTTCCAAGCCAAACCATTCTATGATTCTATGATGATAATTCTATGAAATGGCCTGATCCTCATCTGTAATACACACAAGGACTTGGCATAGAATATACATCCTATTCCCATAATTAGTAAGAAATATGAAGTAGAAAATCTATCAATAAATACAAATATTCTACATCAGACAGCCTAACCACATCTAAAACGAATGTCATTTTTGTTTTCTGGATTATTATGCCCTCCATAAAGCTTCTCATATTAATTAATAATATATAGGTTCTATAGTCTTTTCATTCCCTTTTCCTATCTCCTATTTTATTGTCCTTTTTCTACATCTTCTGAAAATGGTTTGGTACTTACAAATTCTATTGTAAGTTCTCATGTGGTAATTATAACTTTATTTAGACAGGTACTTTTAGGTATTGGTGTAGTTTGGGGTTTTTTATTCTCCTATGTGCTTAGAAAAAGACATAAATTTACATTAATCCTACAACTTCCATTAACTTTTTTATAAACTGAATACTGACCCAAAGATCTAAAAGAAGCTGCTGATATTCCAATTGCTGTCATGTGTGCTGTACCACCTGATAAACCTACCTAAATATATACCTATTATGAACATTTTTGTCAGCAATATGGAAAAAAATTGGCCTTTCTTTAACCAAATGAAAGAAATACATATGGAATCAAAACCCCTGAAAATAAAATGTATTGAATATTCAAAATTTTATATATATACACACACACACAGACCTTCTTTTATATATAAGTGTGTGTGTATCTATCTCCTGTTTTCTCCCTAAACTCCCATGCTCACAGACTTGAGAACAGTCCTTCTAATTACATGAAGAATTATACAAGAGTGTAATTTTCCTAAAGATTTCTCTCGCATAATGGAGGATTTCAATATGAAATAGTTCTTAATGATGACCAGGACAGCATCATTTAAATTATGCCAAGGTTTCAGACGATGGTTCAAAGATAATTCACTGTAAATTATCCCTACAAAGTATGTCCTCATTTTCAAATGAGGATTTAAATGATGTAAATCTTATGTGCTTATTGTGCTGGTTTTGGCTTGGATAGAGTTAATTTTCTTCACAATAGCTAGTATGGGGCTAGGTTTTGGATTTGTGCTAAAAACAGTGTTGATAATACAGAGATGTTTTAGTTATTGCTGAGCAGTGCTTACAGAGAGTCAAGGCCTTTTCTGCTTCTCACCACACCCCACCAGCGAGTAGGCTGGGGGTGCACAAGAAGATGGGAGGGGACACAGCCGGGACAGCTGACCCCAACTGACCAAAGGGATATTCCAGACCATATGACAGCATGCTTAGCATATAAAGCTGGGGGTAGAAGAAGGAAGGGGTGATGTTCGGAGTTATGGCATTTGTCTTCCCAAGTAACCATTACACGTGCTGGAGCCCTGCTTTTCTGGATATGTTCTGGACTGAACACCTGCCTGCCGATCGGGAAGTAGTGAATGAATTCCTTGTTTTGCTTTGCTTGGGCACACGGCTTTTGCTTTACCTATTAAGCTGTCTTTATCTCAACCCACGAGTTTTCTCACTTCTACTCTTCTGATTCTCTCCCCCATCCCACCAGGCGGGAGGGAGCAAGCGGCTGCGTGGTTCTTAGTTGCCAGCTGGGGTTAAACCACAACACTCATCTTGTCACTGAGTTCTACATTTATATCCAAATAACCAGCTGTTTCCTAAAACCATAAGGGTCAACGCAGCCAGCAAGTACACACATATGGTTTGACTAATGTATTTTAAATGACTTGAAGATATGCTTTTCCATGTTCTGAAAACACATACATACATGTACACCTGCTACATGAATGTATTTTTTAATATTCAAGCTGAGGCTTTGACAGCACCAACTGGTATATTTTCTTCTTGATGTACTGATGCATTAAAAGGAATTATGCATGTAAACTTGGCCACAGCAAGAAGAGACCTTATGTCTTATACTGGACTGAATTTGATTGTTCAGATAAAGTTTGTAATAAAATGAAAGCGGTGTCAGGGGGAAAAAAAAAAAATGTAACTCCAAAGAAGAGCAAGATCTTCAGTAATGAAATGTTTCCACCTGAAATCTTACACCAAAAGCAATTTGAATGGTCAATAAACCACAGTTCTAACTAGTTCATAAATAAGGCAGATGTATTAATGCCTGCCTTTGTTTCCTTCACCCTAGTACTGGCTTACAGGCATTTCAATCATTCAAGCAAAAGAACAAGGGTACTTGCATTGAGGGGGACTCTATTTCATCTCATCATTTAAACTGCTATATAGTAAAAGGAGCCTGACATTCACATAATACAAACCAAATTAAAACACTGGTCCCACAACACTACTGAAATGCAGCTGAGAGTGGGTTCAAACAGCAAGGTGAAATTTGAGAAGAAAGTCATATCCAAGTTGAGAAAGGAAGAGACAAGGAATAGACTGACAAAGAGACTGACAAAGAGACTGACAGGTAAAAAGTGTGGAAACAAGGTATGTACAATTATGTGTACCACCTCTTAGTTATAAGACCTGCTGTCAGATATACAGAGCAGGACTTGATTAAAGCTGGAGTCATATTATTAGAAAATGACTGGAAGGTAAGCTTCTGTCTTCTCAAAAATGGTAAAACACATTTAACGTCTTCATTTCAATGAAGCCTTCCTTACTTTTTGTCCTAAATGCTCACTTCCTGTGCGTCACTGAAGGAGTCAGTGAAGCAATAAAATCATCAAAGTAGACCAGGACAAAATCTAACTTATATGGAACATTGCAGTGCCTGGGGGTGGTGCAGGGTCTGTGGGACACAAGGTGCCATAGCACTGGAAGGAGGAGTACCTGGAGACACAAACAGTATAGGAATACGTACAACTTCATTTGACAAACTTCCAGTAATAGACTGGGAATTCATATAAGAAGGAGACTAAAATACAAACTAAAAATTAGAAACACTTAAAATGCTTTGCAGGCTTCTGTAAGGAAGTGAATTAAGAGAGGTACTCTCAGAGTTTCAGATTAAAATTAGTGTATTTTCTAAGACAAAGTCATAGTACATTCTTTTACCAGTGGCTCAAAACATGGCCCTTGTATGAGGCACAAAATTTCCTCCAGACACAGGACATTCAGGGGAAGATATTTCTGGCTGTTTCTAAGTTAGAAGTTATTCAGTTGAACACAGATTTTGCATTTAATTTGAAGCTGACTGGAAAATGTTATCGAGTTATCTCCTAACCAGATTGAGAATACAGCAGCAAAATCAAATCATGGGATGAGCTTCATGCTCTCTTACAGTAGTGGTTTAAATTTGCTAAAGTTAATGGTGTCTCTGTTGAATTACATCAGCTTTTTAGGTCTAAAAGAACATACTAGTATGAACTAAAATATTACCAACTTCTTATCAGCAATCTGCTTTTCAGAGGCTGCAAGGCCAGAAAGGAAGACTATTGTTTCAGACACAGTCCAGTAAACTAAGCAGATTCATACTCTCTCAAGAAGTCACAGCTCAAAGTAGTCAAAAGGCCTGAAATCCCACTAGATTCCTTGATAGTCCTGGATGTAGTAAACAAAACACAGTCACCAGAGACGACTGTTTTTCTCTCCAAATGTTCTGAAATCTGTGATTATTCTTCTTAAACACTGATCACAGTCCTGTAAATCATATACATTCTATTTTCTGGCCTATTACTCTGATTAATGCTGAGCTAAAAGATCCCTCTAAAGCTTATTGTATCTGCCCGTTTATACATGGAGTGGACTGAGAGGAGCAAATGTCTTGGTACACCACTGAGTACCAGTTGGTTTGGGATGGAATTCCAAATGCCAGTTTTCATGTTACAAGCCCTCAACAGTCCCAACTGCAGATCTCTGAAACTACCTCTTCTGACTCAGTCAGTGCCATAAACCACAGAGAATTAAGGGCTGGGAATCAGAAAATCTCTACATTTAGAATTCCACTTTTTGGAGTTCCAGCCACTTATAAGCTTGATGAGCAAAGTCTTTGCATTTATGCTTTCCATTATTGGCAAGCACAGGTTTTCCCTGGTATTTATCCTTGTGCTAACTGCCTTCACAGGATTCCACAATGAATTAAGCAGGCTACTGCAGGGATTTGACACATATGGATGTCTGTACCCCAATCTTAGCACTACACTAGTCTTGCCAAAAATAGAATGCCCCTGGCAATGCAATTTTTTAAAAAGTAAATTTGGAACGAATAACAAATGGTAATTAATTGCCTCAAATAAATGGCTCTGGAATGCGTACAAACCAGTTTGATTACATAACAAATAAAAACATCTTTCTAGGTGGTAACCCAATTCATAAAGTTGGGCAGAAAAAAAAATGATAAACAAGTTCTTTGCTGTCCTGCATTCTTCTTCCTTATGAATTGTATGTCACTCAGCCTAAGGCTTTAGCTGATTTATACATGCAGGTAGACAAAAGCCAGCTAAAGAATACCCAACTTTCCCTCCCTCCCCTTTGTTGCAAGCCAGAGGGAAGCAACATTGGAACCAATTGCCTTGTCCTTTTCAAAGAAGAGACACAGAGATGCTCTTTCCCTTTGCTTATACTTCACAATGAAAAAGGTTGTAGCGGTGAACTGACAAAAAGCCTAATTCCTACCCACTAAGTAACTGATTGTTGTTGCAGGTATCTGAAAAGCTAACGAACAGAAGAGGCAGTGGGGATTGGGTTTTGTGCAAATAAGATGGAAAGTGAAAAAGTTCTACTGTCCACCTCCATAGGCATGTTGTTCCCAAGATCACTTAAACATAAAGTGTCACATAATTCATGTACAGTTTGGCCTTCCTTACCAGCTTCCCTGGGGTCTTACTGATCTCTAATCTCCAACGTACTGTGACACTCTAACCTGACCATATGAATGCTACATGCCATTAAACTCTGTCAAGCAACTGCTGCACCCAATCTAATGACTCCCTGTGGTACTGCTATAGGGTGTCCCACAGATACATCCTCCCTTTCCTGCGTACCAGTTCTCTGACCCTGCATTAGCTTCAATGCAAGCATCTGCTAGCCAAACAGGTGCTGCAGAAGAGAACGCCTGACAACTCCTGACCTCTTTTCCTGCTATTTTCACCCATGCAATCCCAGTAAAATCACTGAGTTTACTCAAACTTACGTAGAACAGAATTTGTCTGAATCATTTTCTTTTCTATTGAACATGTTTTGTTTGATCATAACAAATCAACGCAGTGTGATGTAAACTAGCTGATCTTAATCACAAGTGTACTAAATACCCATTTGACATCTGCATACGTTGTTAGGCTCCTGCCTGCTCTGCATGCACAATTTAATTAGATGAGTAATAAATGTGTCAAATTTATCAGTGGTGTAAAACATTTGACTGCAGTGAATTTACATCCTTGATTTGTATTGTTCACAGATGGCTTATTACGGCTAACAGTATTTACCTATTTATCCTAAAAAAAAAAAATAATAATCTTGTTTCATTTACATTGATTTGTCCAATTTTCCAGGAGGGAAATACAATTAACCACAAATAAGAAGAAAAATTTCAAAGTTGACTGATGAGATGCTGTTTTAAGACACTCAGTTCAATTATGTCAAAAGCATTCTCTCTTTGCTGCAACAGCACTTCCAAAATAAAGCCTGAATTGCAACAGTAGTAACGTGAAAACTCAACCGTAAGTTTGAGGAAGGATTTTCCACATATCATAATTTCCTCTATTGAGCAGTGATTGCATATTATACATAGCCAACATAAATTACTTGTTAGAATGGTTTCCTTGGTGGAATAATTAAAAATATTAATAAATTCTTAATAAATAAATAAATTTTCTCAAAAGTAGGGTTTTTTTCTTTTAAAAAATCAGAATTGAAAAAGTTGAGTCTTAGATACTGAAGTGATTGTGAAAGTCATGCTAGTAACAAGGGAACACACAAAGGCAAACTCCAGTTTAAAAAGGCTGGTCTGCAGGACTACACACCATATCAAAGCTAGTCTTCTGTTCCGACTCTGCTACTAAAGCAGCCTCTCTTTCTCTGCACCAACTGTAGAAAGAGCCCAGGAAGACTAAACTAGGAGAATACTCACAAAAGTACTGTTGTGGGCTTGCCACTGCTATGTGCTACAGCTGAAGACCAAGAACTGGACTAGAAAAATTTTTGATCTGACCCAACACAGCCATTGCTATGTTGTTACATTCTGGTATAGAGTTCCTTAGTGGGAGATAGTCTCACTGAATTACTTCTTTCCTATCTCCCCGAGGTGTACAAGCTATATGCTAACATGTTTGAAAATCTGTGCTTCGGTTCCTAAAATGTTAATCCAGAACCCACTAACTGAACAATTCCTTTGAATTCAGTTGGGCTGGAATTAGGCCCAATAAACTTCTCTACTTTCCAAAATCATAATAGAGAACAGAATTGACTAGCACCAAAGTTTATTACACAGCCACTGGACACAAATGCATTCAGTATAATCAGGTTGCTACTTCTCATATTTTAATTATAGGAAACGCATTGTAAAAGTCAGACTTCCATTAAAAACAGGCAGTTTAACAAGACCTAATAATAAAATTTTTATCAATAGGAATATTCAGAATTAACTTTCTGTGTACAAATTAGATTTTAAATAGCAGGTTCATTTCTCTGGTGATCTAATTTAGGGTTTTGGTATCAAACAATGTTTCAAACACATAAAAAACCTCCTATGGTAAATTTTTATCCCTAATGTTTTCCAGCTGGTCTCTAATAACTATTCCTAATTGTACTTGTTAAAAAGTGGATTTATGAATCTCAATTAGACTGGTTTTACTTATCCTACAGCAATTTTCAGTACCAACCAAGACTATTTCAAGATAGAAAAAAGTTTTATGTGGATGACAGAATAATTATGAAAATAAAAAAGAAAATGCCTTTTATACAACTTAATTCTCAGTAATTCTATTTCAATAATCCAAAACAGAAAATACAGCATGTAATAACCATTTTGGGAACTTTGTTCATTCCACAAGTTACAAGGTACTTTTATTACTAGGGTATTCAGCTTCGCTTGTGTGCCCTACTGTGAACATAAAGATTTACATCATTCTCAGCGAATCTATTTTAATCTTCTTTGCAAACTTAATATCCTGATTCAGCAAAGTATTAAGATACAAGCTTAGTCTGAGCACACACTGAAGACCCCAGTCAATGTAAATTTTCCTGAAATTCATGCAGGGCAGCTTCAGCAAAGTTGTTAAGTGTATGCTTATCTTTAAAGTTTAATGTGACTAAATCTTCAGCAGGCACCCAGGTAGCCATTTAACTAACTATTTTGCTGAGCAATGTCCAGTGTTGTGAAAGAAAAGTTGCAATACATCCTTGCAAAACAATGGCTTCCCTCCCATGACTAATATCAGTTCTCACTTGGCCTCAGTGTAAACATATGCTATACAAAATTTTCTGTCATCTTACTGTGAAATATATTCTTAAAGAGACCCTTTACGTCACCTCAGTTGCAGGACTTATGAGAGGGCTTTGCAGTTAGGATTCAGATATTAAACAGTATCAGCCACATCTTTGCATGAGTGTTATCCATCACCCACAGAAACTTAAGCAAAATTAGTAAACATGACTATGTGCCTGCCATGCCATTTTTTACGAGAAAGCAAAGCTTCCACAGTTTAATAGGAGAAGAAAATTATAAGTGACATAAAATGTTTTAGACTAAAATATATGCCATATATGTGAAGACACTTCTGCTACAAACACATTTTTTTATTACAGTCTCCTACAACTTTCCCAGATGGCCAGGTAGTGGCTATTCCTTGACGGTCACCATATGCTCTACAATTAGTGAGTCATGTCTCTGATTAGCATTCGGATCTCTGACAGACAAATTCCCATGAAACCAGAGCTGGAGACCAAGATCCTTAGGCATCAAAGAGGGAAAAAGAGGCTCTTCCATGGCAAATTCTGAAAGTCAAAGTCATTATACCTAATGTAATAGCCATGAACATTCTCCCTGAACACCACTTATAGCCAAGACAATGGACCAGGCTGTCTTATTTCTGCAAGTTTCTGTTCATTGCTAGGGTGTACATAGACACAAGAATGCTATTTTTACAACATTACAACACTGTCTGTTATTGCAGCCAAACACTTTGGCTTGAAAATTTGACTTCAGATATGTGTTAAGTAATGCACAATAAATTCTCATCCAAAAGAAAAAAAGAAAAAGAAATGCTAGAGTGCATGCAAAGCTGTGCTCTGGGCACAGAATAGTTAACACATGCCTGCTGTCCACTCGACATTTTCCTTAAAAGCTGCTGTGAAAAAATCAGATTCCTCCCTAGAAGTATTATGATTGAAAGTAGCAACTTGAAAACAGCAATGTTTTTATGGGCTCCTGTGAAGAGGATTCTCCAGTGCTCAGTAGGGCGAATCCAACCTTCTCAAAAATACTGATCCCATTATTCAGTTTTGGTAATTAAAATGTTTTCTAAATGATGGTTCCCCAGCAGGAGGAAATTGATTAATTTTAATGCATTATTGTATTTTAGCATGGAACAACTTTTTCTTTTTTTTTTTTTTTTTTTTCCCCCTCCTCTTGTTCCCACCATTTGCAGATGAATTACTTAGATGTGAAGATTTGTCTACTGTATTTGACATGAAGCTTTAGGGAGTAAGTGGAGAAACCCAAGGAGCGCCTCATCATTTGCAAGTTCAATTTCTTTCTATTTGGATATTGATTAGCAGAGCATATATTGTGAGGAAGTGGCTTGACTAAGGGAACATAGATCTAAATGTGACTTTAACAGAATTTACATATTTAGAAATGTATTTAGGGGTTTCATTATATGCTGCTTTTTAAAACAAGTTGTTTGGTTTGGTTTTGTTGGGTTTTTTAAATTAGGTCACAGAATCTTATTTAATTTAAATATATTTGAATAACACTATGAGTACCATTTACAAACGTAGTGCCTCTTACTTAGGCCCAAACTCTGAGTCCTTTAAAATATACCAGTTGACTTCAGTTGGTTTTGGGTTAGGCCGTTAATTACTCACATGAGTGTTACAAAAGTTGAAGAAGCAGACACCTGGCTAGCTAACTTCAAACACGGGTTCAAAAATAGATCCTGTCCCATCTGAAGAAGAGATGCATGTATCTTACAATTCTATTACAGCAAGCAATACTTTAAATAATTAAAATTATTTTGTGTTTGTGTTCATCTTTTGCAGTACTTTGAGTAAAATCAATGCTGCCACACATGACCTAACATTAAATAGTTTCTTGAAACAGTATTTCTCCTGCTCCCAACAATTTTTTCCTTTTTACAAAGGCTTCTGCTTGATTAGAAATTAGAAGGAAAGTCCAATATGATTTTATCAGACAATAAAAGTTTGCTTAGATATCCAGTTCTATTTTCAAGCAGACTTCAGATAGATGAGAAAACTGATACACAATCAGGTCTTCTGGAATGAAACTATTATCAACCAATTGCACAAAATATAGCAACAAACTGGAACAAAACTAATTGGCTTTGGACTTAGTAGCAACTGACAGCAGTCACCTCCATAAAATTAAGAGAAATGAGCAGGGTAGACTAGTCTATAGCTAATATAAGACGAATTCGCCTAGGAATGCATACAGTACTCACAAGAACTTTGCCCAGGATCTTGGAGCACTCTACAAATATGTTAAGATTAAAAAAATATCAGGAGCATTAGTACTCCGAGCAAATGTAAGGCACTGATACTGGAGGCAGTCTTTGACAAAGCCAAGAACAGACTTCACCTTTCCTGATTCTGTAACACATCTCTCTTTCTGGCAGTAGATTTATCCCATAAACAACAGTAACCATAACATTTATTACTTAATAACAAATTTACTAAAGTGCTCAAACGTCTCAAGCAGAATGAAGGCCTATATATTATGTAAAGACATCCAAAGGAACTGTTTGTCCTAAAAAACTTAGTGTCCTACGCATCTCTGATGGAAGTCTCATCTTCAAAAGAACAGCAAGAGTGAAGTGCAGTTGAATATCCCAACTGCTAGCACTTTCCATCACTGTGGACTTAGTTTGAGATCAGGTTTGAAAACTCAGCTCTGATAGAGGCTGAAAACAATAAAAAGTGATGTCCTTCATACAGCAAATTTATGAACGTATGTTACAATACACTAGTGAGCAACACAGAGACTACATTATATTTTTGGCATACACTGTATAGATTTAAGTCTTGTGTACCATTAAAAAAAAAAAATATTACAGTATGAAGGAGAATGGCATGAAGACCACCATATCCTATTTCCAAACAGCCTAGTATCTGATGCCTTTGAATAGTTAGTTTTAGCTAGATGAGAAGAATCCTTTGTCCACTATGAATTCCTACATAATGAATAACAAGCTATTATGCTAATGCAAGAAAATACTTATTTGTATCAAAGTTTTGGGGTTTTTTTGGTAGACAGGCAACATGCAACACAAGACTTCTTTTAATTCATACACAGATGTCCAAGATGTTAGCTGGAAAGAAAGAAAGAGTCTGACTAGCATCTGGGGTTTCAGTATGAAATGCAAACACTCAAGCACTGCTTGCTCTTCGAGTGGATCAGATGGTCTAAATGGGGATCATATCTGCTCATAAGAAGATCTTGCTCACTGTGGCTTAAGAATTTACCTGAAGTGACATAAGTTTTTAAGACTGCATTCTTCACACTGCTAACCAGAATGATTCATGAGAGCAGATGTACTAACCCTCACATACAAGGAGTCAAACTTATAATTTATAACATAGCCTCCTAACAGTGATATTTTTATGCATACTGATTTACACAATTTCTTCTCCAGAACTCTAATGCAAGAGCTAAGACTTTATATAACTTTTTATTTTTCCCATGCGATGTAATAAACAAGTGGTATGCAAGCACCCCAGCATATGGAAAAGAGCCACTTTTAAATGAAAAAAAGTAACCTTTTTGTAAAGTGAGTCAATGTTCCTAAATGGGTTCACTGAAGTAAATCCAGTGCTAACAAATGTATAATGTTCCCTGTTGGCAATGGCAAAATGAAAAAAAAAAAAAAACAAAAAAACCCAAAAAACACACAACCCAAAAAAAGCCCCAAAACAATCCAGAAGCATTAACAAGAACTCTAGTAATGTATTCTAGTGAATTGAGCATCCATGAAAGAATACTGGGCAGGTTTGTTCACTTTTCACTGACAACTGTGAACTATTTAATTCATCCCAATTTCACACAATCACCCAATGGTTGAGGTTGGAAAGGACCTCTGGAGGTTGTCTAGTCCAATCCCCCTACTCAACCAGGGCCACCTTGAGCCAGTTGCCCAGGACAGTGTCCGGGCTCCAAGGATGGAGACTCCACATCCTTGGAGTTTTTTAAGATTACATCCTTGTTTTGTACGATTACATTCCTAGCTTTCTGAAACATGTAAGTGCCCAAAGATACATCCACATACCCAAATATTGTCCTTTCAGAGTTTTATGTCCTCCTTTTGTACTACCTCCTCTTCCAGAATTAAGTTGAATTCCTTTTGCTCCCTCTACTTATTCTCTTTGGTGCTGTCACCATAAACTCCCAAACTCCCATTATTCCAAACACCAGTGAGATGTCTGTTGACTACCAGATCCTAAAAAAAAAAACCCAAAACTGGAAAGTCACAACTGAAAGGCAGCTGAGGATTGCACTGCTGAAGCCAGACACAGAGAAACTTGAAGAATACCAGACAGGTCGTAGCAGTGCACAGTGGAGCAGGAGCACACAGGCAGCAGGGTCTGTTAAGTTTACAACAATGGCCAAACTGAGGCCATGTTTCATCACGAAGTGGAAAAGCAGCACTGAGAGATCAGTCCTTCCTCTTTCTGGATGCTGCTTCAAGTACAATTCAGCTGGACAGAACAATCAGATCCTAACAACATTTATGTATCCCTTCAGGTAACTAGTGTGCTATATTACTAAAATTTACACCACAACAGCACTTTTGCAAGCTCAGAATACATATTTGCCTTCACCTTCAGTAGTCTGCACATTGGTAGGTTGTGTATGAAAGTCAGAGCCTATTTCATTCTAGAGTACCTGTGCAAATATGTTTCTTTTACAAAAGTCAACAGAACTACGAGTCTATATTCTGCTTCCAGTGCACATTATTTTAAGTAGGTCTCATCTTTTTTGAATGCCTGCATACAGAAGAAACCACCTAAACTTAGCTCTCTACTACAGAGAACACAGACCCTAAAATTGTCCTCTGCTTAATGTTCTATCAAGCTGCCCTTCAAGTGGAAAACTTAATCCTTAAACAAAGCCTAAAAGAATGCTAGGGAGGATAAGACAAAGGAAAGACCTGCAGGAAAATAAGAGAGCAGGGAAAAAGCATCTGCTAAAAAAAATTAAGAGGATGCCTGGATTATCTAGAAACCATCAGCGTTAAATGCTGGATGTTAATCAGTGCAGCAGCATCCTGCTAACTATTTCTCCTTGTTTCTCTTTCTCGTTCTGTCAAGCAAAAGGATTTTGCATGCCATACACAGATCTGATTCCTCACTTTACCATTCTCATTTAACTCAGTAATTTCTGGGTGAACCTTTTATCTGTTGCTGAATTTTATTTAGTTGTCTCTTTGTCCCCACTATTATTTTCCTAATAGTGTTTCTTTTTCTTGCTCTTTTCCATACAGAAGTGACTTTCCATATTGTTCCTACCCACACACCTCTGCCTGCCAAGCTATTTTCCATTGCCTTTCTTGTTTAACGTTGTTTGCCCCTTATTCAGAGTTCCCACATTTCTTGCATTTTACAGATCAGAGCAAAAGGAACAAGCTCAGTTTCTAGGCTGCTCTCGGATCATCCACAAACAATCCCATGGAACATATCTTGAGAAATAAATTTCACTTACATCTTTATTAGTCAAAGTGGTACAATATAAATAAATAAATAAATAAATAAATAAAAGATTAAGAAAAATAAAACTTCACAATTCCTGTGGATTGGAATGGATATAGCAGCTGCCTCAATTAAGAGCACACACTGCATTCATTCGTTTGTTAACTGATACTTTGCTATCTTCTGACCACAAACAGCAGATGGTATTTTGTCATTCGACAGACCTCAGTTTACATAAATCACAACTTCTGTCCTGAAGAGTTTACAATCCAGTGCTAGGTAACATCTCCTGCAACAGGCAGTACTATGCAAATTAGTCTCCTTCCATTTGTAGCATACAAATCTTTCTGTATATTTGACCATCATTATTCACTATAAATGAATATTTTGTAAATATAATTTACGACTGTTGTAATTTCTGTGACTTATTCCCAGTAGTCCTCATTGCAGAGACTGCATCTAATCAATCCTCAATTACTATGTAAATACATCCTATAGGCTACTGATGACTTTCCTTTCAAACACATAATACACAATTAATGACAGCTATAATGGCACCAAAGACTCCAAACCAAAAGAACTTCTCACTGTAATTTACACTTACCACCACTAAAGAGGACTGATTTGTTAGAGCACTTACTTTTCAAGTTTTTTGCAGTCTTCTGGAAAAGTGATTATCAGTAGTTCTAGTCAGTGACTGCTGTTACTGTACTTCGCTCCTCAAAACAAAATTCTACATAACTAAGTACAATGATATTTCCTGTTGTAACATTACCTGGTCATAGTTAGGGCTACATCCAAAAATCCTCATTCAGGGAAAGCTTACAGTAAAACAGCAAAAACCTCGCCCTGTACTCCATATAAGATACATGCACAGCTCTGTCCTGCTTTAACACTACAGCTGTCAAAACACACCATGTCTAAACTAAAGCTCAGAGTTACAAACGATAATTTTCAAATTTGTTCATTCATTCATTTACAATAAAGTTTTCAGTCTTTTTACCTTTCTTTACAAGTAAAATGGAAACTAGGCATTATTATGAAAGGGTGGGATTCATTTCACTAGATTTGAGTAATCCAAAAGTTAGATGCCTGGCCTAGTCTGGTCTGCTAGTCCATCTTGAGGACTAGCAGACTACCAAGGACTACCTTGACTTCCTTGGAGGAAGGCGGCAGGCATCATATCCAGAAGGCAATTCATCCTAAAGGTGATACCATCTGCAAAAACAAGTCTCCAAATGTCTAATCCCTTTGCAAATAAACACTGGTATAAAACACCTCTTTCCCTAGCATTCAGTGCATGACTAGTCACATGGTGTTTTGTAGAAGGCAATGCATAATAACACTGAGAAGTAAATTTTCTGATGCTTGAATTGTATCTATAAAATAACTGATCGGCCCTGTTTGGTTGATAAAATGCCTACCTGAAATATGCAGAAAAAAGGAAATTAGAAGAGGAGAAGGGATGAAGAACATGGCTACACTGGACATTTTTACTAAGTTTGAAAAATGGTAGGTGTTATAACTTTAATGGTTTTGATTTGCCTTATCCATTTTAACACACAGAAGTTAATACGATTTCAAATTAATCAGCCAGTACTTCTTTAAAGTGATATTTACAGCTTCTACATTTAAATGGAGGCAAACAAAACTATAATTTATGCTATAATAATGACATATAAAGTATCATTGTTTTAATTCTTTAATAGAATTAAGCTAGCTGTGGCAAGTAGATAAAACCCCTTTGAATAGTGAAACATTGCCATAGTTTGTCTTGTCAAGGCTCCTGCTTCTAAGAATATTTATGATTTTACTGTTCCTTGAGAACCATAAATGACACAGCATGTCAATGAGACAGTTTCAATCTCAGTCTGGATATTTCCATCCAGAACTAGAGTATAATTCAGTCTCCATCCCCAGATAACCCCAGCCTTTCTCCTTATACTGCTAACAAAGGGCTTAATACTGGGCTTCCTCCTGAGAAACAAATTCTATACCTTGTGCTAACCCCCATGACTTCGCCAAGACTGCATGGAATGAAAATGAATGCAGCAGTTCATTGTGAATTAAGAAAGCACGAATCAGACCCCAGCGTACAAAGTGCAACGGCAGTTTTCTGGAGTGACTGCCTGTCAAGTAGGTACTAGACTACGATGCACAACTCATTTGACAAACTGAGTGTCAGTGAAGTCACCTACCAGTGTCCTATGCTGCTACCAAAAGCATGTTGGCTGCTAAATGACTTTACATTCTTTTTTCTTTTTCTACTGAGCTTATTTTAGAAAGGTTGTATATCAATCTGGAAAGTGCTGTGAACATGATGTTATCATAATGGTACCATATGCCAGTCGACTACTTACAAATCATCCATACTTCCCTCACTTGGTAGATTTTAAAAGCATGATAAAGAACTTGATTCTCCTCATGCTTACACTGGCTTTATATCAGTATGCTTCCATGTTTTACACTGGTAAAAAAAAAAAAGGGAGAAATATTTGTACCAAACCCTCTAAAAACCTTTAAAGGCTCTAAAATGGCTCTGTCAAATGACAGTTTTTACTACTCAAGTAGTTGTCTCAAAACCAGATATGTTAAAGATTCAAACCCTATGAAAAAGTAGAATATGCTCCCAAAACACCTTATCTAGCCATACAATCTATAGAAATAGGTTACATCCTTTAACTAAAGAGCTTTGAAGCTTTTAATTTACCTTCCTGTTTTGGCCCCTTAAGCAGGCAACTGTGAATTCCAATACTCCACCTCATAGTTTCTCTACAGCTTTTTCCTACCTTCTTTGCTCCAGAGAAAGCAGATTTTCATGTGTTTACAACACTCCATAAACCCTGCAAAAAATCATGTACCGTAAGACTTGTGATAAAAACAGGAGGTTAGCAAAAGTCTAGATCTTAACAAGGAATCCAAGAAAAAAGGTTAAGGAAAACTTCAGCTGCATATCTGGACTTAAGAGAACCTGGACCCATTTCCACTCATGACTACCAGTTAAATTAAAGAAGAAAAAAAAAAGGATCTGTTCACAAATTTCACACTTGGCTAACTTTTAAGCTGTCATATTCTGGCAGTTCTCTGGTGCCTTTTTTAACCCTTTAAAATATTTTTCAGAGTGACTGTTAGTGCTCATGTTTTGGGTTGAAAAACCTAGAAAATGGAGTATGTGAAGTTAGAGCACAGAACTATTTTCACTTAGCTACTTTGTCTTACTCCTCTTCCAGGCAGAGCATATCTCTAGCAGTGAATCTGATTTCAGCCTCATGCCTATTCATTCATTAGCCTTTATAGTCAGGCTGTTAATAGGAGAAATTCTCAGTGCCAGTTCTTATTGTAAAGGAAGAAGTTAGGCCTATCAGTTCTGGTCTTGTTTGCAATCTGGTGCAAGTCGGATGTGCTCTTCTTTCCTGCTGCATTTCTGTGAGCAGGCTAAGTGGTGACCTTCATCTTGTATATCTATCCCTCTCTCAGAAAGAAGCTTTCATACAAATTTCAATACTTTCCCTTTAGAGAAGCAGACAGACAGGAGAAACAGCCTGAAGGGCTTAGCACTACTGTTCATATACAAGTGTTTGTAAACACACTTAGAGAATTCTGGACTTGTCTTTGGACATCCTGACTGAATACCTTAGATCCTCTGGGCTGTAGCCCACTGTTTTACAGCTACCAAGTCTGATCGTCACAAGGGCCTGGAATATTCTCTCTTCATGAATTTGGTACATAATCATTAATTCCTAAGGTAAGGATCACATTTTGTAAACTCAAACAAAATTCCTCCTCTCTATATGCATACACCAATTGTACATCACTCACAGGAATCACATAGAAGTATCACATGGCTGAATTCATCTGGCAATCTTTGAAACTGATTCTATCTGGGATTTGTCTCCTTTGAGAGTAGCTCTTTTAATTTTCTACAAGCTTTTTCATCTCTCTCTCCTTAACATACAGAGAACTTCCTCACTGAGGTTTCAATCAGTTTTGTGCAAAGAAAAGTACCAATAGCTACTGCAGCACGGTCAGCCTGCACAGTACAGAACAATGAGGTTGAATTTTTTTCATCTTTTCCATTAACATCTGAAGAACCCCTTCTAGGAGTAACTCATTTATTCACAATGGTAACTGTAACTATTTCCTTGATCCCAGGTTTTACATATTAGTCATTTTTAGTAATATGTGAGACAGCCAGGGAAGGACTCGGTTGCCTAAACAGGGATGCCAAGTGCTATTTGAGACACCTGAGCAAAACCAAGATATCTGCATTGGGCACCAGATAACAATGTATGGTCTCACAGGACACCTGAATGCTGGTGGAGCAGCAGCTAGAGACCAGGTAGGATACCCTGGAGAACCTAAGATGACTGAGAGACCTGAATCCTACCTGCAACTACAGTGTGGTCTAAAGTCCATCACCATCAGTGGAGAAATTCCCAGTGACTTTGGCTTTGACTCGGAACTAGACTCTGACTCTTGCCATGTCACAGTTTCCTTTGCACAGATATGCAAGGAGAGAGGGGCCATGTAAGTAACCCTGTGCCTCCCAGCACTCCCCTGCAAGACGCAACCAGAATTGACAAATTTGCATAAAATTACAATAAGAACGAAGTCTGTAGATAGGTAATTCAAACCCAAAGTGGTACAGATGGATAGTTTGTGGGAACCCACCACACACGCTGTATCTACCTGGAAGTACACGAAGGCCAATGGCAAGCATACACGTTGCAATAATTAAAATGTTAAAACTAGTGCAGGAACCATACTTCCACACTCCCCAATTCCTGCAATCCCCATGTTTCAGAAAAAAGAGCTTATAGCTTTTATATAAAGTAACTGTGAACTGTATAAGGTCTCCACTTAAATTCCCGCCCCAGAGATTTGCACAGCAGTACTGCAAAAAGTAGTAATTACATAGTAGCTTTTTAGTATGCAATGGTATGCAGCACTTCTCTTTTTAAGCTGAACAACCAAAGTAGTATCATAAATATTATATTTAAATAGTAGCTCAAACCACATGGTTTGAAAACAATAACCAAGCACACGCTTTGTAGGAGCACAAATTTAGAAATTATTTTAGACAAGGATAAAAGGTTTGCAAGAATTGTGATCACGCTACAGAGAAATAGTTTATACAGGCTGTACTTGAAGGTACTTTCACAGTTCCAATATAATTAACTGTTTTCAGAGATTTATAGTTTTGCTGTATGCATTTGCTTAAATATTAATTCTGCTGCCTAGCGTTTAAAGCACGACGGATTATTCAAAGTAAAAATGGCTGAAAGCCCCATTCATAGTAAATATGCTTACAGACATGCAGCTTCTTAAAAGAGAACGCTGGCTTCTATTTGATACTTCTTCCTATTAATGTATTTTTAATTGTAAAAACAAGAGACCAAATTAGCCCTTTTCAATAAGTAAAAAACAGGAGCAAAATAATTCATTCCTAATATTGTATATTTTACCTCAGTCTTTTTTTTTTTTTTTTAAACTAAAATTACAAAATTTTATAAAGTAGATGACTGGGTGACTAGAAAGAAAGACAACATTGAAATTTTATTTTGAAAAACATAATAGTCACCACATGACCATTTTCAATGTTTCATATGCTGAAACACTGAACACTTTCACCATAAAACTTTCACAATCCTGTAATAAATTTACTCAGATAGTAAAAAGAAGCAGAAAGAAAACTAAGTTCAACAGTTTGAACATTGAAGAAGCCTCCAGAGGTTGTTACTGACAAATACAACCTCATGCACTTGCACTGAGACTAATTTTGCAAACATACATCATTATCCTTAAACACATGTGCTTATTAGTATTATTGTCCTAATGCAAAGCCAATTCAGGTGCCTCACGCTAACTTTAATAGACTCCAGACCAGGTCCCATGAATGCAAACTTGTTCATCAGCTTTTGCAAGACCAGATCCTCAGTCTGTAAAAGATCACAAAAAATCAAATCCTATTATGAGACTGTTTAGTTGTTTTACTCACCTTTACTTAGCACTACCATAAGCAAGGCAATACATGTAAAAGAATCCATCCATCAGCTATTACTCTGGGAAGGAAAACTTGTGGGATTTAATAACAAAGTGGACATGTAAGGAAGGTCCAAACAAAGAGAGGGACAGAAAAGCTCTGGCTGCACTTTAAGAGAAGTCTAACAGAATGGGCAGGATTCGGACTGAGACCTGGATATCCCAGCAGAAATCTCCACAGAATTTATTAGCTTCATAATGTGAAATTAAGAGACATAACATCCAATCACCTGACTTGAGATTTCTTTTATCAAAATACAGGACTGAGCATGACTGGGGGTCTCCCCCATTTGACAGGATATGGAAGGTAGACAGGCTGCTACATTCTAGTTCATTCATAATTCATGTTACTTATGTTCTAAACCAGGAGGTCATAAAGATACAAACTGTAGACTTCCTTTTAGTTAACTCTGGACTTTTTTGCTCCCGGGGGTGCAGGGGTGGGGCGGGAGTGATCACCGCGGCTATTTAAATCTCCAACCCCGTGATACCCTGAGAGATGGCTGCCTTGGTTTCACAAAATATTGATCTGCCCACCTCTCTGGGCCAAACAGATGCCCAGTGCTTGCAGATTAATATTAATAAACACAGGCATCAGAACTCTGTGCTGTCACCTGAGGATCTCAGCTGAGCATTGAATTTGGGAGCTGATATCCTGACACTCCCAAACTTCTCTCTCTTTGTTAAGAACCATCTGGCAGGGTGGCCAGAGTCCTCCCTAGGCAAAAGAAGGGAATGTTTGGCAGCAGCGAGTAGCACCAGCGAGAGTGAGATTCCACCAGCTAGCTCCCCAGCCTCAAGAAAGAGGCGTCACTTACACATTGCATCCTGCAACTTCTCCCTCGTGCCTCTCCCTACTCCAAAGACCCTCTTCATCACGAGCCCTGTTAAGTACAGACAAGGGAAGCCGCTACGACCCGAGCAGCAATTCCACTCGCCTGCGCAGAGCAGCAGCCCGAGGACGGGGACACGCGGGGACCAAATCTGCCTCCTGCAACCAGAAGAAAGTTCGTGCCGACACAACACCCCAGTAAACCATGCGGTGGGGGGGCGGCTTCTGAGAGAAGCGCTGTTAGGGGAGCGTCCTAATAAAGCCGTAAGATCTCACCCACACACGTATCTCCCCGATCAGCACTTCCAAAATCACCGACGAGAACCCAAACAAAGATCGAGGGGAGGGACAGAAACGGGAGGCTGGAGAGAGACTGCCTCCCCCCGGCTCATCCTGGATGCCTGGGCAGTTCCAGGAGGAGCAGGGAAGGGGGCTTCCTCCCTTGCAGCCAGTGGGTGCAAAGGGAGCTCCTTGCCCCGCAGCAGCGGCGCCAGAAACAAACGGGGCGTGAGGGGCCGCAGCTGCACACACAGGTGCTCCGGCGCCGCGTCCCCCGCAGCGCTCACTCCCTGTCCCGACTCGCACCTACCTCGGCGGGACCCGGGGCCGTATCCGTGGGGCTGCGGCGGCGGCGGTAGCGCGACGCTGCGAGAGGAGGCGGCGGCGGGAGGCGGCGAGCGGCAGCCCAGGCTGCAACGGCCGAGCCGGGGCCGCTCGCACGCGTGTACCGCGCTGGTGCCGCTGCCCAAGACGGGAAGGCGATGCTGCTGCGGGGGACTCCGGGCGCCTCTTTGGCTCTGTTAGGAAAGTTACCGCGGCCACACGACCCACCTTAAACCCGCCTCCCCGCAGGACCCGAGGGAGGGGGAAGGAGGAGGAGGAGGGAGGAGACGGGGGTGGGGGCTCGGAGCCGTTCATTTCCCAGCGCAGAACCAAGTCACAGCAGCATCTCTCGGGCTGTCGCTCCGGGATGCAGGGCTGGGCGCGCCAGTGCAGCCCCGGCTCCCGCAACGCCGGGCTGGGGCCGCGCTCCGCTCCCCTCCCCCTGGATTCTTGCATTTACGCGCGGTACCACGGGGCCAGCTTCAGAGCGCAGAAACTTTCCCGTTTCCTGCTGCGCTGACGCTGATTTTTGGCTTATTCGTTTCGTGATGGCTGGTTTGGCATCTCGTTATTTATTTAACCATTTGTTGTTTGGGGGAAGGGGGATCAAGTCCTGAAGCCTTGGGGTTTGTGTATGTGGTTTGGGTTTTTTTTCTCCGCCCGATTCAATTAAAATACCTTAAATAGACTAAGAGGACAAAGAATCAGACCGACACCCCGGCATGCCAAGGCTGCCGCCCGAACAGTGCATATGGGAATGAGGAAGCAAACTCTATAGCTGAGGCAGAAACACTTGGCGGCTCAGCAGAGGGTAGGAGATGGGAAAAAAAAAACAAGGCTCCCTGTCTCCTGCAGCTGAAAGAATGGGATCTCCAGAGCAGAGACCTATCAAACTCCACGGATGTGCTTAGCGGGAGATCACGCAAACTTCTGGACCCATTTCAAGGTGCCTCAGTTTGCAACTACACGCACGCACGCCGTTGTATGGGCATGCAGACATGGGCAAACACATGCAGCTCTGATTGCCTAAAGCAGTCCTTGGATGGAAAGAAGCTGGCTAGAGCTGATATCAGGCAAGACTGAGGGGATGCTAATAGAGAAAAGCGCGATGGAAAATTTACCTCTTCTCTAGCATCCTCTACCGTCCAGAGCATCTGCCCTTGTATTGTCAAATCGACTGCACCACGGCTGCTTTTTAGGGTGGCTCAGTGCCACTGGATGCTCAGAAAGGTATCAGACAGGGAACGAATTGCACCCCGTGGTTGTAATTTTCTTCCGGAAAGATGTACCAGAAGTTACAAATGCATAATGATAAAAATCATTAGACAAAAATGCCTATGACAGGTGATTTGAACAGCTGCACTAACTTAGCTCTTAGCCAGCAATCTCACAATTGCACAGTCTTTTCAGGATGAAATGCTCTATTTGTGTTATGTACTATTACTGATTATTTTCTAATTAGAATAATAATGTTGGCTGAGTTCCTGCTTTTTTATCATCTCAGTATGTAAGAAACATAAGACCAAGTCCCTTTTTGATAATGTATGAAGATGGCTAATAGAACTTTTTTGTCATTGTAGCCACACGATGAATCCCCACATTGTACAATATTTTATGTACATATGAGGCTGCCAAAATCCTTTGTCCTGCACTGTGTGTTTCTTGGTAACATGCCAGTACATGACTGCAGGTGATGGCAGTTTCAAAATGGATGGTTTGGGCCAGAACTGGTGCACTGTTTCTGTAAGGCACTCCCTGCAATATCCCACCCTCCCCAAAAACTTCTCCACTCCCACCACTGCTTTTGTGCCTCCAGGTTCCCAACCTTGCCCTTGCTGCATTGTCCTGATTTGCAGCCTTCCCAAGATCTTGCACCAGCCACCTAAACCAGGAGAATGAGGCAGTGGAGAACACATATGTGCTGGAATGACTGCTAGCTTCCCCACCTCTTTTTCGCAAACCCAGCTCTCTGCTCTCTCCCTAGCTCCAGAAGGCTATTTTTCTTCATTAGCTATGGTTAAGGCAACCTAACCAGGATCTGCAGCACTATTGGTGCCTGAGGTGTATTCATACCCATCTTTCCTGACCTGTTTTTAATTATTTTTACAAACATCCTAATAATGAATATCAATAATAAATTAGCAATCATGTTTATTTATTAAATTATTTTCAATATTTAATAAAATTTAATGGATCAAATTTGAACTAGATTTATTGAATAAATAGAGATAATTAGGTTTTGTTGTTTGTACAAGAATATTAAAACCACCAGTTGCTCTATACTGATGGCATTGTTTATGACTCAGTTTTGTCACCAGTTTCCTGCTGGGGAACTATTTAGCCTCCCTGATTTTTCTTTTTAAAAGGTAAGATGCTGGCTGAAATGCATGGAGACAAAACCAGTCTGCTTAAAATAAATTAGGCCAGCTTGCTGCTACAATTTTTTTTTTATGTTTTTTTGTCTTTCAGAGTTCTCTTTAAAACTTTCCAGAGAAGTGTTCTGTCAAACTACAACTGCCCTGGACATCAAAAAACCCCAAGATATTGCACTGCTGTATGACTATTTACAGATGTTTAAGACAAAGCATTCAGCCCTTCTCTTCTTTCTCATGTAAAACCCCATGCAGCTCAGTAATTTCACTTGGAAAGTACAATTCTGGTATTTACTGCAATATGGTTGTCTACTTGAAGGGTAGTAGGTATTAGTAAATGTCAATGAATCTGGCTATGGATGTGTTTTACATTTGAGGGTGACTACTATAATACTCATTTATTACTGGTCTCTATTTAAATGCAACCCTCCTCTAAAGACATTCAGTATAAAAAGCATTAGATTGCATCACACTGATTCTAGTTCAGTGGTTCTGTTTTAAAATGCACAGTTTACAAATAAAGATATAAAAAGATTATTTGGCTTTTTTCTTATTATTGTTGACTCAATGAGTCTAGCCTAGAGTTATAACTCTGTAAACTCAAGCTGAATCTTCAAGCTTAGCTAGATTCTTTCATAAATCAGAATGAGTTGCTGAAATTCTGAAGGACAAAATAACTCTCAGTTATGGGCACACAACCTCAGTTTGGTGAAATTCTATCTTTGGTTATCCCTATGCAACCTGAGCATTAACATGAAACTGTGAAAAGAATTTGGAAAAAATAAAAAAACCAAAAAGGCGAGAGCGCATTACAAGAGTGACTCTGCAACAGAAAACTGCTTAATAATTCTGCTGATAAAGTGTGAACCGGAGAAGAATTCATTTCCCTCTCCCAGAGCTCAGCTGGGGTGACAGGAGTTTAAAGAAGTGCAGCTCTTTCATAAAGGTAAGCAGGTATGTCCTTCAGTACAGACAGACAATGGAAGTTTGAAAACACTGAAGTCACTGGGAGCTTTGCCATTGACTTTTGTGGGAGGCAGAATTTTACCGTGGGAGAAGATCTGCTGAGTAAGAAACGGCCACTTCTACATGCTTTCCCTTCAAAGTTAAATCACCTTTCAAGAGCATTTTTACTGCTTTTATTTGCTTGCTTCTACATGTCCAAATTAAAACCAGTTCCTATCCACTTTTTCATTTTCCATATGTTCTTTTTTCTTAAAGGAGGAATTGGGCCTCAGAAAATAACAGCATACTGAATCATGTTATTGTTTGTAAAAGCATCAGTTTTCAACATTAAAACTATTACACATTTAATATTAGAGCTCAAGAAATTAAATATGCATCATTTGTGTCTGAATGAACAAATTATTATTGAAAATAATGCTTGAAAAAGAAAAACAAAGCTTTTCAGACATAACATGAATTTTAACTTGTTTTTTATAAAACCAATCAGGGTTTTAGCTTATGCATCATTCTGTTCCCCGCAATAATATGCTGTCTGTGCAATCAGTGATGATAAATGGTACATAATTGTAAACTTGATATTGGTTTTCAATATTGAATTCATCATTCTGTCCTCTTAACACATATTAAATACATTAAAGAATTTATATATTTGTTTGATTTATCTGTGATTTTTTTCCAATATGTAAAATTTATTAGTTTTCTAGTTTTTGAGAAACTAAGAGTAGACAACATCATTAATAATACTGAATAATAGTGTTGGCCTCACTTATGCATGACTCCCTTCTACCAATACAAAGCATCCAAATCAAATACAAACTTATTAGTTGTAGGCAGTGTAGAAAATACAGAGCCAGTTCTGCATATGTTTTGTCTGACTTCCCTGATCTATCCAAATAATGATTGCAAGAATTTACTCTCATTTAGAAAGGCAACTCCTGCATTCATAGAACTTGCATTTCTCTTTATTCTATGTCAGAATTGTTGACTAAGCTACCAAATTTGGAGAAGTACAATACCTTAGTCCAAAGGGTGAAAAAGCTTAGATATCCTTCAGAATTTGGGTCCACTCCAGAGACAACATTAATTTACCTTTTTCCATATATCATGGATCCATTCTCCCAAATACAAAGGTTCACTCAAATTGTCCCAGTACTCTTAATGAACAGGTAATGAAAAAAAAAAAATCAGAAAACATTAATCCTGGATAACACTAGCAAAAGTATACAGAAGGTATTCATCTAATTCAAATAAACACTAAGCATATAGGGCCTGATTCAATTGTGTCAATTGGTTTTTCCATTAATACAGCTTTTAAGTCTGTTCCCCATATGCAATATAAAGGGCACTCAAAATGAGTTAAGAACCGGCCAGTGACTAGTGGGTTTGTGTAAATCTTTTCCTATGAGGTCAAATTCTGCTCTTGATCATGCATGTATGACCATCATTCTTAGTAACTGCTATTCTTCTTAATCAAGGCATCTGTACTGGACTGGGGCATGAAGTTATTTTTTGCTTAGTATGATGTAAATTTAAAAATAAAAAAAGGATTTGGTAAGGCTGAAGAAAATAATTATGCAATGATGCAAATGGAAGAAATAGCATTCATTCAACTGAACTGTAGCCAATTACTTCAGGGAGAAATTTGATCTACTAACAAAAATAGAAAGAGAAAGTCAGTTGTACACAGCTATTACTCCTTTTATTACACAGGAAACTGGATAAAAGACCAGTCTTTCACAAAATTTACGAGTGGAATTCCCTGCTGCAGGATAGATGTGACAGCTTTGTTGTATAAAAAGATCAACTATTTTGATGAATCAGAATAGCCTAAGCAGTTAAAATAGCTTGGGTATATTACAGTCTCCAAGCTTCATAGCATAAATGGTTTGCTATCCGGAGCACAGAAAAGCAGTTTCAGCATGTAAATCTATATGAAACATATCAGGATCCCCAAGTACATGCTGCCAACAAGAATGACATTCTGCCTGTGTTTGAAGCACGTGATACTGGTAAGTATTGGAGAAGGATATCAAAAAAGATTGACAATCACTCTACAACACCTAAATTCTTACTAATGTCAAAGAGAGTTACGCATATGAACTGAGAAGTGAGGAGGCCCCTCACAATGAAAAAAAATACGAAAAGCAGCATGCATAATGCATAATAGCAATGACATATAGGTCAACAGCAACTATTGTCTTTCTAGTGAAAATTCCTATGTGGATAGCCTCAAAGACTAGATGTTTTCCTGTCAAGAAAACACATACTGCAACCAAAGCAAGAAACCAATTGCTTCCAACCACATCTTCACCTTCTGTTTTTGAGAGTTAAAGGACAATTTCTGTCAGGTTTCTGCGTGTCTACAGGACATTTCTTTTATTACTGGCTGAGGTAGAATCAAGGGTATGGGAGGAGTTTAACCAAATCTAACTTCACACCAACACACAGGTATCTATCTACAGGTTGAACATTATCAGCTGTATTTGTAATTGAGTTAAAAAACTGCATAGACTATTACCAATCTCTTTAGTTTGTCCAATCATTCAGAGTGCCATTATTTAAAGACTACACATCTACATTTCCTTAAACTGAGTTTGGACCAAATTGGAAACCTGCTGGCACTAATGTGAAGCAGTAATACTGCAAGAGGTCTTCTATGAAGATGTGTAGTGATATCAAGCACCAGAATTTCTCCTTCACCGACACCCAAAGGCTGGAACAGCCATGAGCAAGCACAGACTGAAAAAGGGGCATAGAATCAGCAGCTAATGAAGGATGCTGATTCGCGTCATCTGCCTACACCAACGCACTGAGGTCCCCTAAAGTTCTGCTCCTTCACACAGAAACCCAAGAGACAGCTCTCCCTTAGGAAATTCCCCTCTGGAGAAAGCTGACCAGAATTCCAAGTGATAGCAAACCAGATAATAAAGTAAAAATAAGGACTGAAGCACACAGGAAATCCATGTAGTTGGCATCTTGAAACAAGTCCATATGATGTCTTCATTTAAACCTTACTTACAAGTACTTCTAAATATGCTGGGCCAAATTTATCATCAAGCTTAGCCAGTTTTCTTCTAACAGCTGTCTCCAGATAGACATAATATTAAGGACAGAACTTAAATCTGTATGAAATGTACTATTACAGCAATTGGCGTTATTTGGACACACATTATTGCTCTGCTATGTTTCTATCAAAAGAAATTTCGAGTTCACTGGTCTTGTATTCAGTGAGGAATGGGGTCTGTTACAGAAAGAAGAGGCAAGCTGAAAGAAGCTGTGAATTTATCTTTATGACAGATTTCTGCACAAATTTTTACCCTGAAGTTTTAGGAACTAGTTGAATGTGAACACCGAACATAAACATTCTTTTAACTGTAGCCCTTTTCTATGACCATATTTATCTTTAGCCATTATAATTTATTTGCATAAAAGTAGCACCCAGAGTTCTTAATCAAGACCAGGACTTCATCTGATTCCCATATATTCACAGTAATATACAATCTCAAAAAGAAAAAAAAATGCAAGCAAGAGTGAAGGCAAAATAGAAGAAAAGCAACTGCCTACAGTTGCAATGACAAAGCAGGAAATAAAACCTGGGAGTTCTGATTCCTAGTCCAAAACTCTGCCAGCTGGACTTGTGTATCTCAATGCTGTGGTCTACTATCTTTGTCTTCAATTGGCTCAGCATGGGACTTTTGGAAAGAGGATAATTTAAATTTTTATCTGCTCTGGGATTTTTTGTTACTGCTTTTATTCATCATTGCAGAGATGAGCAGCCTAGAAAGCTAGTCCATTCTGCATAAGACCTTATCCCGTTAGAGTCAGATCTAAAGATATACCTTTAGATTGATTGTAATGACTATTGCACTGGACCACAGGTTATTTTATGCCTCACTTTTCTACCTGGAAAAATGGAAATAGTATTCCATGTGCTGATTAATATTAACTTCTGTACAGAATCTAGGTCTGTACTGCATAAGCTACAGATATGAAAATTACAATGGACGGTTTCAAATTTTGGAATTTCAAGGAATTATGTTCATTGACATTTTAAATGTAAAAAGAAAACAAGCAAATTCCCACAAGTTTTATTTCAGTTTTCAAATAAAATCTAAGGAAACTTGGCTGCAAATATTTCTTTTCATTTTCATACAGCTCAATAGGCATTCATAGAATTTAAAAAGTCAGGATCTGCCAGAAGTTTATTCACAAAATGACAGCATGCCGCAGTGCATTTATTTCTCTGTTTTGCCACTTTACAAGAGAAAAAAATATTTCTAAGATATTTTTGGTAACGTATGACTAAGTAGCAAAATTAAAACTAGGAAATTAATAACTACATGGCATTTCAATCCCATCAACTCTAATCAACATAAATCCATTCTAATTAAAACCTGCAAATCCTAAGGATACTAAACAGATAGCCCTCTATTATAGGGAGATGGCAACAACAGGCGCACTACATACAAATGAAGAGTGTGAAAATCTCTGAAAGAGGCAAAGATGAAGCAGTACTACAAGTATTCCTGTATTTTTAGAATACCATTAGCCCCCAGTAATCTCTAGTTGGTCAAAACAAACATAAATTTTGTCCTTTAAAACTTAAAAAGCACTTTTACAAGCTAAATTAAGGATCTGAAGGAAGTGTACAACTTCACAGGCTGAAAAAGGTTACTAAGTTTATCACAATCATCATGTTCTGATCAGCACAATGAATAACACACATCAGTTTAAATGAGAATAATAGAAATTATGTAATTGCACCAGAATCTTTGTTTCAAAGTCAAAACATCTTAAGTCTTGACTCTGTCTTCAGGACTTGATCAAAAGCCCATGAACACTAACAACATTGTTGCGTTGCTGCGTTGACTCCCTTGGGCCTTGCATATGCCCTTTATACAGAAGTGGAAAGATACTGTCCACCGGCTTCACGCATCTTAAATCAATTCAGGAAGCTCCTCATCTCTCATATATTCCATTCAATCTTGCACTTACAACTGGCATCAGCATTTAAGTACACATGGACATCAAATCTACCTGGTTCTGGTAAACTTTTCATGTTATACCAAGATCAATACCTGTCCTGCCAGGTAAAGAAAGAGATCTGAACTGAGCTTGGATGTATATTATTTGTACACATCTACAGCAGCTAATACTGATACTTTGGGGTTTAAGGGGAGAACCCATCTTCTCCCAGCTCTAAATTAGCTCTTTAAAAAGAGGCCTCTTCTGTCAATTGGCGTTTTTTATCCACAACCAGCAGAGATTAAACAAATGCATTTGCTTGGCAGGCAGTGGTTGTCACCCTGCCAATTAGCTCAACAGGAAGCAAACAACCTGCTGACCTTCCTGGGCAAGCAGTCTCTGAGGCAAGCAAATGAGATTCTAGCAAGGGCTGTAGCTCAGACAGTTGTTATTATCATATATCATCACAAACTTATTCTACCATTGCCCTGGAACTATGGCTACAGTACAGAACCACAGAAGTATAAAGCTGGAGGAAACTAAAGCCATCATTATGTCTAGTGGTTTCCAAACTGTAATTTATGAAATCACAGTGAGTGTTGTCTTTATTATGTTTCCAACAACCCCTGACACTAAGGGGGTCTGGTGGTCTGTAGAGAAGTCCTGAGAGCTGACAATGGTTTGCTAGACTAGAAAGCCTGGAAATCACTGATTTGATTACTGCGGCAAGGAGCAAGTTACACCTAGACTACTCCTAACAGATATTTATTTAACCTGTTCTTACAAATTTCCAGTGAATGATATTCCACAATCTCTTTATGCAAACTGTGCCAGAATTTAAAACAATTATGTTGTTCAAGAGTATTTAATACTAGTTGTAGTTTCCTTTCAAATCTGCAAATTGTGGTTTGTTGTTTTTTCTTTTTAATGAAGTAGAAGAAAAATGGTACATCACATATACAAATGCTTGGACAGCATTGTATTTAGAAAAGTATGAAAATAAAATCATTCTTCTTCATCCTAGCCTATTGTGATGTCCATTGGTACTAGTTTAGTAAAATAACTACTCCCTCTATGTTTTCAATGTGAAACAACAGTTATAGCTAGCCTTCACTTTAATATGGCATGCTCTGGAAGCAGTATGTGGAACAGCAAGAGGACTTTGGTGAATAATGAGGAAGGCAGCTTTAGCAAGGTTCCTCAGCTATGAGCACACATACTCTTCAGGTGAAACTTTCGTCTAAGTCTCCCCTGCATGTCATACCATTGGATCAAATAAACAGGAGAAGCTGAAAAGTAGACTGAGATAAAAATGTATTGGGACACAGAAAGATGCTTTAATAGATAAAAAGCTAGTCTCTTTTAGAAAGGATTTTTCCACTTTGTATTCTTATTGTCTGAAATCAGGCCTGAATAGAAGAAGCTAACTTGATAAAATATAGGCAAAAAAAATCATATAAGAAAGTAATGGAAATGCTGTTACGCACTTTTGTGATTATAAATAGTTTCGGAAATGAAACTGTCAAGCCCAGCATCTGAAATGCTGTAGAAATAAAGTAATTTTACTGGTCAGCTTGCTGCAACCACATAAACATTCTAGAGTTCCTTTCACAGCCTAGAATCTTGTAATTTTTTTTTTTTTTTTAATCTGACATATGGGGAGACATTAGTTGGAGACTCAAGGAGACAGAATCTAACAGAGAAGCACAAATGTATCAAGGGAAGATAAGGAACAGAAATCATCAATGGCAGATATTAAATTCCAAAAATGAAACTGAAGGGACGGGACATACCAGAAGAAAAAAAAAGGAGGGGTGGTGAGATAAGCTGGAAAATAACATGCTGAACTCAATTTTAAGCGAAAATATTAGATTGAAATAATCCAAGATTGTCGCTCCATCTTCTTATATGCTTCTAAAGGTATAGGCTATCATACCTGAAAGAGTATTCATATCACCTGACTCTAAATACAGAACTGTTCTGCCACAGAATTGGGTCTGCTCTTTTGCCTTCAGTTTGCACGAGCAGAAAAACTTTCTCTTACCTGCAGCTGCACTTGCTAGTCCAACATGTGGGACACCTCCTCACACGGGTGCTTTGCACTTCCTCAGTAGCACACACGACTGGAATCATGGAATCAGGACTAGAGAAAGAGTGGAAAAAATATCTAAAACAAGCATCAGTATGAAAAATATAAAAAATCAGGCACAGTCTCTCACTAGAATAAATGAGCATCTTGGTATTTGATGGCAATTCTCATGTCCTTCATATCCCCAGAAAGTTCCACATCCTATCAGCTGCCACATGAAGTAGCTCCATTTCTAGAGCTAAACACAAAGTTTTCTGAACAGGATGCGTTGAAATGGTGTTTTATTACTGATCTATATTTATGAATATCTTAGGCAACCTATAGCAGCCTCTTTACACCAGGAGAGCACAAGCTCAAATGATTCTGTTTGGACCATGCATAGCAGCAGCCACTTTCTTCCCTGTGACCTGTAAAGTGAAGACAGGCAACGTATTTGGCAATCTCTTTACATTGTCAGTTCTACAGATCTGGATTGAACTCTGGGTGGGAAGCAGATCACTATAGAGTGGGCAGTGCTGTGCCTGAAAGAGTATTCATGTCATCCATTTCTAAGCACAACAGTCTTTCTCCTTCTTCACTAGAAAGAAGCTAGGTCAGACTACCTCCTTAATTTTAGATATTTACCTGAAGTGCTGAAGTTAAAAGTGATGTATCTGACAATATCCATAGTGGATTTTCCCTTTGGAGGTCATGGGGACAGCCAGAGGTGACAGACTGCCTGATGGTACAACCCATACCGGCTTCCCAAGGGAAACCCTGTATCCTGGTCCAGACTATTTAACAGAAAAGTAAACTACTGGTCCAAGGTTTAATTTCTTCCTCTGACAATATTTTTGGTATCTTGTTTTTTCATAACATTTTATTAGCCCATTAGACTATTTCCTCATTATAATGGCAGCTCAGTCTCTTTCAGAAACTTATAAAACATTATGCTACCTGCCTAATATCTTCATAAACCAGAATGAAATCTACTATTTACAATCAAGAGTGATGAACCAAGAGAATGAATCTTTGGCTCAAATCCTGGCTGAGCTACTCAGTTGGCATATGACCCCAGGCAAATAATTTGATCTTCTTTGCTTTAGTTCAAGCAGTTATAAATTTGGCTAAGAAGCAAGATCTTTCTGAAAACCACTAGCCTTTGGCCTCAGCCTGCATGAGTAAATGCATCTCCAAAACCTCAGGCTGAATGATGCAGCAAATTCTTTTTCAGTTATCTACCCCTAGAAACCATGCAGTTGCTCACATAACTTCAACTCTCCAACATAATAGAGAATTATGACATAAATGTTGCACTATTTAACTATAGTACAAAGCTTATAGCCCATATTTTAACACTTTTTCTTCATTCAGAAATTACAGTAGGCAAAGAGCACTACTGTAGGCTCACATGCAAAGGCTATTGCAACTTGCTTTATTAAAAAAAAAAAAAAAGATCAACCACTTATATTATTCTTTACCATTGGGCTTCAGATCAATTTTCTTTCTATACTTACATTGATCTGTAATGAAAATAATTCCTAACTGCCATCGAGAACAAAAAACAAAAAACATCTTTTCTCAACTTCATTTTAAGTCCACCCCTCCAGAAGGTTCTAGAAGGTAGCTTAATGTATAATAATAGACTAGCTAGGACTGTTTAGTTTTGAGAAGAGAAAGCTCAAGGGGGATTTTATCAGTGTGTATATAGTCCCATCAGAGGGAGTAAAGAAGACAGACCCAGACTCTTCTCAGTGGTGCCCAGTGACAGGATGAAAAGCAATGGGCAGAAACTGGAAAACAGGGAATTCCACTTAAAACTAAGAAAAAAATGGTTTATTGTGAGGGTGGTCAGGCATGAAGAGGTTTCCAAGACAGGCTGTGGAGTCTCCATCCTTGGAAATATTCAAAACCCAACTGGACATGATCCTAATCAACCTGCTCAATGAGGAGGGCCTAGAGACCTCCTGAGGTCCCTCCTACCCTGAACTATTCTGTGATTCAACATGTGGAGAGCCAGGCAACACAGGGAAGACAACATTGGGATGCATTAAGCTGCAGAATCTGACAACTTTGCCACAGTTATTACCCCATCACATTGCTAACTATGATTCAAAAGTGATCAGGGGAGATGCCATACCATTTTGTGAAGTATTAACAAGTAGCACTTTAGCAGTTGTATCAGATGCTTGGAACTAAGAGGACAGTTACTGACTGTCTTACTTTTACTTCAATTAGACCTTGTGAATTAAAGCAGTGGAGAGAAAAGAACCTTAAATACATATCCTGCTCACATGAAAGCAAGCAAAGAAAAAAGGTGCAACTCAGCATGCAGGAGGTCAGTGTAAGTAGAAAATAAACAGCAGTTATGCTTTTTGCTCTCACAGTTGATGATCCAGATTCTTCCCATCACTAGGTAAGTATTTTTTCTACATAGGCATTTACAGAGGGATAACTGGAGACCCTGAGGCTAGTATGAGCAAGGCCATTGGAAGTAATGTCTCAGCTTTTAGCAAGGGGTGATGACCTGAGTTTCTTTGACTCCACCACATTTAAACCCAGTAGTTACTATCACAGGAAATAAGATTTTAACTAATTTGAAAAAGGAGCAGCCACATGGTGAACACACTCTCACCTAGCATCACTCTAACAGAACCATCTTAGCAATATCAAGAACAAATTTTGCATAATGACTGCAATATGAAGTCATAACAAAACTATCTAACATTTGTGAGGAAAGCCTTAAGGACAATGAAAAAGGCACCCATTAATAAGACAGTGACAGAGTATACCCAGTAGAGTTGGGCAAATACTGCAATCCATTTCCCTTGGATATTCGTTGAATTTTTTTAATGGATTTCTTTTGACTGTTCACATCCCTTTTGTGCTCACTTTCCATGAATAGCAAATGAGCTTTAATAAGGGGTATAATCATGAAAAACACATTTTAAGCTTGAACATTTGCCAAATGAAAACCTCAAATTGCACAATCAATGGTTAGCAGTACATATGTCGTTTTATGACTTTTACAATAAATTTAAAATATTCACTGTTGGTCAGTTTTCACATACTTACAGTAAGAAAACACAAATAATATCTTTACATACAGAACTGGGCAGCATAGGTTAAAGTATTACTATATACAATTAGGTATATGTTAATTATTTGCCAGCTAAGACTTAGTTCTTGAAAATAATTACGACAAAAGAATGTATTTTGAAATTTTGCATTTTTTACTTTGTAAACAATTAAAAAAAACTTAGAGTAAACTGTTATTTACTCAGCCCTGCTAGGCAATATGATTGCCAGAGGATGGAGCAGTTACAGGTATAAAATCTTTACTCAGAGCCTTTTACTGAGAAAAGTATAAAGCACCTAAGATGCACAGCTGCAGACCAGAAATACAGTATGATATATTTTCCTTTAGTTTCAATATACATCTCTGAGCTCCCAAGGAAAACCTTTTGTATCTCATTTGTAGAGCAAATCACAACAAGAGAGTTCCCCACAGGTCAAACGCATTTAATTTCTTATGACAAGAGCCTAAGAGGAAGTTAATCAGTTTCACCCAAACCCTTCTCCTTGTGATTTTGAAAGCAGGGGTAAAAAAAGTCACCTTTCAATTCTGTTTTCCATTTACTGTGGCATATAAATAAATCTTAGAGCATTATATTGTGTAGCATTGACCCCAAACTTGAGCTGGATATACTATAGGGAGCAATCCCAATTTGGTAGTGGGTGGAAAAGGTGACCTGCTAGGTCTTTCCATCTCTAACGGCAATTATCCTTTGAACCATACAGGAGCTCGTCCAGAGGCGGAGGCACCACAGAGCATCATTTCAATGTAAAGGCTCCAACCAAATCAAACGCATTTTGATGACAAAAAGATTGATATGGTGAACTCCTCCTTTGATCTATCTAAATTTTTTTAATAATTTCTAGTATAATGAATATAAACATATTTTATGAAAACAGAAATACTGGAATCCACCAAATTATTATAATCTACAAGTAACCTAAAGCTCCTTAATCAGCTAAAGCTTGTTAGTATAAAGGCTCTTTTCCTTTAAATAATATTTGAGATCTCTCATCAGTAAATATAGTAAAAACCTTGGAATAAACAAAGTAAATGTACAGAAAATAAGTGAAGCAAAATAGTATACAACTTTGCAGTTCAGTGATTTAGTAAACTTTTGAACTGCATCCAAGGAGGAAAAGGGTGGTGGGAAGAAAATCAAATGCATACTACAGTAAAAATCAGGTATTGTGATAAATAAATTGCTTTTATGTTTCCAGTAATTGTAAACATCATGTAGTTTCACATTCCTGACATGCTTGAAGAAAACTGCAAGACTTTTTTTTTTTGTATTACAGAACAGCACCCGTTTCCAGTTTATTTTGAGATGCAATTTGTCTAGTTATGTTATAAGCAACTGAAAGCAGTTTGTTCACAGAAGCTGAAAGGTTGAATTTTAGCCTATTAGACACGGTAATGGAAGCGAAAGTTACAATTTCAACCCAAAATCAATTAAATACTGTCTCCTAGTGGTCATAATCGGTATTGCAAACTTAAAAGTAGCAAACCGGTTTATGACTAACTGAAATCCGGGGAGAAAAATCGGAAGCCTAACGATGCAAGAATACAAAATCATTTTCTCTTCACTAAAATAAAAAGAACATTAGCAAGTTCTTTGTAATGCCATATAAAATAATTTTAAAGGATAAATGGGATAATCCAGGTAATTGTAGGCCTGTCAAAGTGCAATCCCAAGCAAAATAACAGAAATTTTAGTTAATATGGTATTCAGCAAAAGTAATTAAAGGAGGGTGATGTAAGTAATGCCAGTTGACACAGAATTACAGAAAATAGACCTTGTTAAAATAACTTGATATCTTTATTTGATAAGACTATAGTTTTGTTGAGTAAAAGCAATATTGCCACTATAATAAGAATTCTGCTAGGAATTTAAAGCTTTTTGAAAACTAGCTGTTTTTCAGCATATACACAGCTTTCTTGGAAGATGCAAATCAGCATGGCATGTATTAAATTGACTAAGGAAAGTTTAAGTAATAGATCTTGTAATTAAATGTTATTTTCAGATTTCCTACTAGGGTCATTGTGGAGATTTCTTTTGCATATTTTTGTGACTGGCACACCAGACAGAGGAGGGACCACTGACCCAGATCACTTCATAAACTGGGTCCCAGCTAATAACGTATATAGATATAAATTAAGTTAAAGTTTAAACTTCAAGCAACAAAGGATGTAAGCCATGCTTACGTAGCAGGGATCCTGTCCAGGAAGTACTGACTCTTAAGAATATTTGAAAACAGTGATAGATGAATAACTGAACCTGAGCCCTCAGTACAATGCTAATTTGAAAAAGAAACAAAAAAGTCTAATTCTAACATGCATATACAGTAGAACAAAAAGTAGGAAGATTTTTATATAGTTTCTGTTTCACGCCGTGGTGCAGTTTTCAATTCTAGTACACACAATGCAATGAGGATTTTAAGCAATGGCATTTTCTTCAGAAATAAAACACAAAAAGATTAAAGAGTTGCAAAACATGAAAAATGAAGAGTTCAGCCTGTTTAAGTTATCAAAGAAAAAGCAAAAGAGGTCATTAGATGACAGCATAAAAGCAGAAGATGAAAAGAAATTTGAAGGGAGAGAGCTTTCCAGTTTCACAAATACATCATGAGGCAAAAATCAAGTTAGCAAATTCAGACTACTAATGAAGTCAATTTTTTCCAACAATAAACATAATTAACCTTGGTACAACTCCTTTAAGTAGAAAGAGATTTGCAACAGGGAATATTCCTGATAAACAGGATAATATACAAGCATGTGCTACATCACTTAAACTGAGCTTCATTGACAAGCTGACCATTCTGACCTAATGGAATAAAATTCCCAGACCTTCAGCAATGACATCACCACATATTTTGTCACTCCTGCTAACAAATGCAGGGAGTTTTTACATGCTTTCTCACAAATGAAGGCAAAGAATTCTACTTCAGAAATGCAGCTACATGTAACAGAACCATGGATACTGATCTTGATTTTACATTCTTTCATTCAGAAAATACAGGCAGCTTCTCTGATCAGCACTCCTCTGTGGCATAGTAGGAAGGAGACTAAATCTCTAAAAGACACTAAGTATTGGCATCCAGAGTGCAACTGGGCAAGAACTGTGCATTATATTTTTTTATGAGTGCAAGGAATGGCATATTAATCCTGAGACCATTCTAGATGTGGGTACTATTTTTACAATATTTGGCTTTTACTAAGCCAGCAATCCAGGAGAAGGAATCTCCAGGAGAAAAGAGAGCATTTATTCAGTTTTGTATGAGTTAGAAGCAGATGCTGCATTGCCAGTTGCTTCAAAATTGCTTTAAGAATGGAAGAACCAACTTCAAAGACACACTATAAGATAATCAAATCTTGCACCCTCTACCTCAGCGATGGAGGTCTCGCAAAAAAAAAAAAAAAGGGGCCTTTTTCAAATTGAAAGACACAATTTCTATTGATTCCATGACTGTGCAAATCCCAGACTTCAATACTCTGTCTCTTGTTTCTGTTACTCCATCTTTTTTTCTTCAAACAGCCTGTATTAGACCTCATAGCTTACATAACCCCATCTTTAGGCTGTCTGCTGCAGAGTTGCTTATAAACACAGTAGCCGACCAGACCATAATTTGCTATATACATTTGTATTTATTTTTCTGTCACTGTCTGAAACTTGGCTAATGAAGCCAAATTTAGCTATGCAGCCCACCTCACAACAATAGGGAGGGAGGAGGGTATAGTAACAGGTTTTACAAATCCAGGGAAGAAGTCCCTTTGCGAGAAGAAAACCCAGTAGTTGCTTTGCCAGTGCGTAAGTGAGGTGTATCAAAAGACGTATCTGTGTGGTGCCAACTGACAAATACTGGTAAGCAGGTGAACATTAAATGGTCAACAATATATCACGCCTATATTTTAATATCTGCTTTTGCCTTGTGCACGTTCCATTTCCACATATAGATACCTAATAATAACCTACATAATAAAGTTTTACTTCTGCATTCAAAATTAGTCTCTTAGGTCATACTGTTTTCAGGCATTTGTCAGATGAGTCAGGCTTCAAGCTTGGGAAACTTGAGGCAAAAGCTGGTATTCTCCAATGACCTGAAACATTTCTTTGCCAAAATATTGAGCAACTTCTATCAAAAGGTACTACACTGAAATGCTGTACTGTGTCTCCTGACATGTTTTTCCAAGCAGGGAGACCTCCTGAGAGGCTCACATTTCCCAGCACAGGAAAGAACAAACATGTAATTGAACTTCAAAGAGACTTCTCTCACTCATTTAAAATAAAAGCTCCAGCACTCACTGGTGTTATCCAAGGGAGCATTGTATGAAATAAGGAATACTCTATGAAAAGAATATTTGTACTGCTTGCTTTCTGTTCTACCATGTTTTGTTTCTCCAGCATTTGATGAAAACTGCATGAAGAAATGTATGTCTCATCATTCTGCAGCTGTGCTGCGCTCCACCTTCATTCCTCAACATTTAATGAGATCTTCTGATACTGATACTTAGAACATTTTTGCAGCTTTTATTTTAAAACAGTTAAAGATGCTCTTGTTATCCTGTTAGTTCTAGCTCCCCCAGCACAAACTTCTTGCCATGTATAAAGACAATTGCCAGAGGAGCATGAAAATTTGTCTCTGATACACTGGGACAAACTCAATTGTTTGATAAAGTGTAACCAGTTCTCTTTGGCTTTAGTGACTCATATGAGGTTGGTCTCCAAAAGGAAGGAAGGGAGGGGGGAAACTGTGAGAATTTTAAAAAAAATTCTGACTAGGATATTAGAAATAAGCATGCAGCTACTCAACAGTATCAGCAACGCATGAACTTAGCCCAAAGGTCTTATATTTTTCTCTGTGAAACAGTGAACAAATGAGAGCAGTGATCTCAGTCACTTTTACTTAATTAACCTTCATTTTATTGCAGTCATTGAATGACACTGAGTAAGCACACTGGTCTGTGTTCTTCACTGTGTCATGAATCAGCATCTGCTACATTTCAAACTGAATTAAATATGTTTTCTCCCAAATGTTGTGTTTTCTTCCCCTTTCTATTGCCGCTGGTTATTTCATCTTTGTTCCTACCAAACAAGAGCTCCATCATTCTGGTCTCCATTTCCCCTTTCCTCTCACATCCTGCTTACATAATATGTCTAAAATCATCCTGACTACCAAAACCAAGTCTACACTTCGGTCGTCTCTCACTAAGTTATAACACCTCCTCCTCCTCATATGTTTGAGAACTTGGCTTCTGCAAATCAGTTTCTTACAGATGGTACTTCCATTTACTGGCACCAACTGGTTACTTAGAAGTATTAGTTATTGGAGATACACATATCATAAAACATGTGAAAAATAAGAAGTAGAATAAACAGGAACATACAGTGACATACTGCCTTGGCTCTTTCTCAGTCTTTTTTCCTCATAAGGACAAATACTAGATAGATTGCACCATGTATTTATGTTCAAGTGAGGTTATGATGTAGGCAATTAATTAATATTGAGAAAGTATGAATGCTTTTCTAATAGTCAAAATAATCATCCCCAAAATGCCATACTTACAGCATAACAGCCTTATTTACAGAGCACTGATTCAGACCCAGAAACAATGAATTGCACTTATGACCTTCCACTGCTTTTCTGTTTGATCTTGAGCTATGGTTAATCTTTGAGTGCCTTTATCTTCCCCTCTGTAAACGTGAAGAACAATATTGGTGCCTACTGTAAAATCACTTAACATTGGTTAGGGCTTGCCTGCACTCCTCACACCCTATCCCTGTTCCCCACCTCAGCTCCCTGAGCGCTGGCAGGTGATTACACAAAACCAGACAATCTGAGGAACGGACCTGGGATTTCTCCTGGAAGATGCCATGAGAGACCATGGATGTTGACACATATGCATTTATGCGGGACTACAGCTTAGCCACAGCAAGACAGCCTCATTCTGTTCTTGTTCTTCCCTGGACCCTCTTCAATCTTCCAGTGCCTCCAACACCAAAAAACCCCACATCACTGCCCTTGTAATAAGAAATCTAAAAACAAAGAGAAAGAACCCTGCATGTATCTTCACCATGACCACCCCACCCTCATGCCACTGCAGCCTAACCAAGTTTAACAGGTTCTTCTCATTTGCCTTCCATGGACACCCCAGCCACTTTTTCAGCATTTCCTCCACTGTCCCCCAAATCTCCCAGTTTTCGCTCACTGAAAGGGCATCTGTCCTCCCTGCTCACCCAGCCAGACAAGCTAGGCCTCAGCACCTGCCAATGGCCGATCTCCCCCTCAACACCGGCCCCTCAGATGTCTCCTCTCAGCTGCGGCCCCGGTTCCCTCAGCTCGCTCCCACCTGCCCCTCAGCTCCCGCCCCGGTTCCCTCAGCTCGCTCCTGCCTGCCCCTCAGCTGCCGCCCCGGTTCCCTCAGCTCGCTCCCGCCTGCCCCTCAGCTGCCGCCCCGGTTCCCTCACCTCGCTCCCGCCTGCCCCTCACAGCCGCCCCTCAGCTGCCGCCCCGGTTCCCTCAGCTCGCTCCTGCCTGCCCCTCAGCTGCCGCCCCGGTTCCCTCAGCTCGCTCCCGCCTGTCCCTCAGCTGCCGCCCCGGTTCCCTCAGCTCGCTCCCGCCTGCCCCTCAGCTGCCGCCCGGGTTCCCTCAGCTCGCTCTTGCCTGCCCCTCACAGCCGCCCCTCAGCTGTCGCCCCGGTTCCCTCAGCACGCTCCCGCCTGCCCCTCACAGCCGCCCCTCAGCTGTCGCCCCGGTTCCCTCAGCTCGCTCCCTCCGAGCCGCCTCGGTTCCCTCGCCTCGCCCCAGCAGCGCCCGCCCGCCCCCCCCCCCACTCCTCCACTCCTCCACTCCTCCACTCCTCCACTGAGGCCCTGCCTCGCACGGTTGCACCGCCCCCCGCATCACGCGCAAGCGCCCTGGGAGCCGCGGGGCCGCAGCTTCCCGCCATGCCAATGCTCCGCACGGAGAAAGTGCTGCTGCTGCGGGGCCAGCAGGGCCGCTCGGTGCGCGTCGTGCGGGAGCACTACCTCCGCCCCGACGTGCCGTGCCGCTGCGCCCTGTGCCGGGCCGCCTGTCCTCGCGGTGAGGGGGCTGACGGCGGGAGGCTGGGGGTCGGGGCTCCTGGGAGAAGAGGCAGGAGCATCCGGACTGCCAGACCCGGGATCGCCCGGGGGCCGAGCTGGAGCGGTGGGCAGCTTGGCCCCGGGGGTCGTTGTGCCTCGGCTCACGTAGGCCAAAGCTGGGTGCAGAGGGTGATCCCTGGGCCGAGGTGATCCGTACGGCCTTGGGAGGCGGGGAGGCCTGACAGGAACCGGCGGGACCTGGTGCGGGGTGCGGAGAGCAGCGCAGGGGGGCAGCGAGCGGGACAAGCGGTGAATAAAAGAGGAATAACGAGGGGAGAGAGCCGGGGAGGAGGCGGGGGCCGGTGGTGTGGTGTGCGGGAGCCGGTGTGGCGTGAGGGGGCCGGAGCCGTGTGGGCCGCTGGAGGCTCGTCCCAGACCTCTCCTCGGCCGTCCCGAGCCGGCTGTGGACGGTGCTGAACAACAGCATGTGAAGTCGTGGAAAAACCAAGCGGTGCCAAATCAAGGATGTAGCATAAGTACTCCTTAAAAGCAAAATCTTTCAGGAACAAACGAGGTGTTAAGAAAAGAGAAAAAGGAATTGAGAAGTTGGTTGTTACAGGATTTAACTGCGAACAGTTTACAGACAGTGATGAAAGGCTAAAGGATAATGCAAGTTTCACACTTCCCTTTTTTTAAAAGATCTTTTAAAAATGCATTCATTTCTGCAGGGTGGTAGTTTATAGCATGAATTAAATTCTGTACGTACCTGTTAAGTATTAATGGGGCCAAGCCATTATCTTGAAGTGATTGTAATTCTGCATCAGCAGTTATTTCTGTTAAGTAATTAAATGTAATTGCCTGTGTTATATCTGGCCATTTCAGACACAGTAAGACTGCCAGCCTCTCTGATATCTAGATTTGTTGTTGTTTTTACATACTATGGTGCTGTTATGTGCATCATAGATCATCATGTGACCTTTGGTTGATATTTCAGGGCTGCTTTGTTGTTGCTAAATAGCACAATTTATTTGGTGCAGGAGAATGACTGGCAAATAACTAACATAATATCCAGCCTATTTAAATCAACCACATTATTGGCTTACCTAAAAGAAAAGGTTGAGAATGTTAAGTTGTTTTTTTTTTCCTTCTGAACTACAATTGACGTAGATGTTGTCACTTTTGGTTTAGGTGCCTGTTGCTATTGAGGACAGAAGGTAGTGTAGTATATTAACTGCTATCTAGGATGTCAGGACTAGTGATAGTTGCTACTCTCTAATGTATTGCATTTAGTTATGAATTCCTTAAGGATAAGTGTCGTGGTTTAACCCCAGCCAGCAGCTAAGCACCATGCAGCCACTTGCTCACTCCACTCCCCCAGTGGGATGGGGGAGAGAATCAGAAAATAGCAAAACTGAAGAGTTGAGATACAGACAGTTTAGTAGGACAGAAAGGAAGAAAATAATAATGATAATGATGGTGATAATAATAATAATAAACAATAATAAATAAAATGACAATAATAAAAGAATTGGAGTATACAAACAAGTGATGCACAATTCAGTTACTCACCACTTGCCAACCGATGCCCAGTTAGTTCCCAAGCAGCGGTCTGCTCCCCCCCGGCCAACTCCCCCCAGTTTATATACTGGGCATGACGTCACATGGTATGGAATACCCCTCTGGCCAGTTTGGGTCAGCTGTCCTGGCTGTGTCCACTCCCAATTTCTTGTGCCTCTCTAGCCTTCTTGCTGGCTGGGCATGAGAAGCTGAAAAATCCTTTACTTAGTATAAACACTACTTGGCAACTACTGAAAACATCAGTGTATGATCAACATTCTTCTCATACTGAATCTAAAACATAACACCATATCAGCTACTAGAAGGCCGAAACTAGGACAATAAGTTACAGGCACATACCAGAAAAAAAGTCTTATCTCTCTTGCCATGCCTAACTTCCCCTCTTCTGGACTTAAATGTAAATTGTGCTATAGATGAGTATCAGAATATGTCCCTTTGTAATTATTCTAGGTAACTCAGTGGTGAGGTGAACATTTGTTTTCATTCCTGACTCTACACAGTGTGCTGAGCAAACTTATTTCATGCACTGTGAGAGACTGCCTGCATAAATCACATCTACAGATACTTGTAATGGTATGCTGTGCCTACTCAGAAGTTATTCTGATCTAGATGTATAGGTTAAGCAAGGATAGCTTAATATGGGCAGATTACATAAATCTTCAAGTGACATTTCACTTTTAATGCTCTTCTGAATTATTAATAAATATTAGCTTTCTTGTATGCATTCTGCCATCATCCGTTATATGCCTTCAGTGTGAGATGTAGCCATGTTACTGTATGCAGAATTGTGCCTACTGGATTCACACTTCTAGTGATCACAGTTAATAGACAGATTGTCCTGTGTCAATTTCTAAGAAGTACATGAAAATAACCTGACTTGTCAAGATCTATATACTTTTATTATATATAATTTGCCTGCACTATGGTAAGTTCAGCAGTTCAGTGTTGATGATATCATAAGGGATAAATAGGCATTGAGAGAAAATATAGCGGAGATCCCCCCCCCCTAGCCCCGTGCAGAAGTTTATTGGGTAATATTTGAAATATCTAAAGCAATTAAACTCATTAATTTTGAGGTACCTTTTAAGATGTCATCTGTGATGGGTTGGTTGTGGTATTTTGATGGCGTATTCTTAAGGGGTGGAGTCTCTTTAGAGAAAATTAGCAATGATGGTTAATAGTTTAGATTCAAGAACATCTCTTTGCAGTAGCATTGCTTTTCTCCATGTGTACCCTTATCTGTATTTTTTAATGTAAAGATATAGAAAAAGAGCCTGCTGCAAATGGGTAGTGTTGAACAGAGAGATCTGTGGAAGCAGTGTAACAGAAATAACCATAATTCTACACCCTTTGAAAATTCCATGAAAATATATTCTGTGGCAGATGTATAGTCTCTCTTTTCATATAGAAATAGAGAAAAAAGGACTGTTACCTGCACTCTTTAAGTTATATCCTTTTCGTAATGAAAGTGGATCTTTTTCACTCATTTGGATAGAATTTGCACTAAATTTTGGCATCAGTGGATGCGAAAGGGTTCTGTCACAAATTTTAGAGATTGTACCATAGTAGTCATAATTTTGTTCATTCAGAAAAAGAGATGTGTATACCTTTGGGCATACACAACTCTAATTTCCTGACATCTGAAAGTATTTTTAAGAAACCAGTATTGCAACTGCAAGTTTAAACCTTTAAACTCTGAATTATATTTTAGATGGCAAATTGTTATCGGATGATGTTACACATTATGTTGTCCCTGACTGCAAGGTTGTTCAAGATTACCTTGAGATTCTCGAGTTTCCGGAGCTGAAAGGTATTATTTTCATGCAAACAGCATGTCAAGCTGTGCAACATCAAAAAGGACGCAGGTACTTATCCCATAGTAACTTACTTTTAATTTAGATTGAAATAAAGATACTAACTTTGTATATTTAAGCACTGTAACCCAAAGTCAGCAAATAATACTGTGCTTGATTTGTTTTTTGGTCTTTCAAGTGTCTTAGTGTAATTTTACAGAAGGGAAAGAACTGTGATCTTTGTGATCCATGGACATCAATGCCTGTCATAGTTTTCACTTGATAGGAGCAATATTAAACCTGTAGCATTATTAACTAATCAGATGGCTTGTGACAGGAATTAAGGAGACTTTGCAGTCACGATATATCATGTGCGACAACTAGATTATGGGCATGTTTTTTGTTTGCTGTATTAAAGACTGAGCACTTGTCTTTGGGTAGCAGTTAATACTATTATATGGTACTTACCGTACCAGACATTAACTTATGTATTGCCATAGCATATAAGAGAGCAATTTGCTATCAAGGTCTTCCTATATTTCTAAAGCACAAATGCCTTTAAAGAAACAGCTCTTGTCCCAGAAGTGACAAAATAAGTTCCTGAACACTTACGACGTTTTGTGGGGCTCACTGGCAAACAAATATGTTTAAAAATCAGAAGCATTCATAATGGATATTAGAAAAGCTTGCTTACAGATGATGGTTTAGGTTTTATCATCAATGGTGTAATTAATGAATGCATTTCTTTGTGCATGACACAAGTACTTTTCCTTGAGTTTTCAGGTGTATTTTCATCTGGAGTTAAAATAGCATTATCAAAAGAAAGCACAAGAATATATTTATCTTTTTCATATTCCAGACAATACAACCAGTTACGAAATCTAGTAAAGGATGCCCGTCATGACTGTATTGTGTTTGCTAATGAATTCCACCAGCATTCTTACTTGCCAAGAGAGAAGGGAGAATCCATGGAGAAATGGCAGACCAGGTTTGTTTCAGCTTACGTAGTACTATGCTGGACAACATTGTGACACTGTATTTAGGAATACTAGCATGCATTGGATACGTAAGAGTTCATACTCTTGCTCTGCTTAGCTCTGGAACAGTTCACAAAAACTGAAAGTCTAGATTGTGCTTTTGTGATTAAGAAAGTGTCAACACTGTTTTCTTAGGAAAATAGACAAAAATGTACTTAATTAAATGTAATAATGCTAAAAAAAAGCTGGATCATTTGAAAGTTACACAGCCATTTTAAAGAATGCTTTAGCATAATAAATAGATCATGCAGTCCTTATTGGACTGTTAGATGTAGTGTTTGATAACCTGCAAACACCATAGCATTGGAGTCTTGACAGTTCCAACTTGCTTTTAACAACTTTTCACTCAGAGGAACAATACGTTATGCTGCAGCTAGGGCACAGGTGGATGTACTGGGGAGGAAACATTTTCCTCTGTTCTCCTGGTGCTTATGTATGGCACATAAACATTGTTGCAGATACAAAGTTTATGTAGTTTGGTGTATATATCTCAAAAGTATGCGTGTTAAACCAAAATCTCTCTTATATAAAGCCTGCTAATGTCTTGTGAGTAGCAAATGAGATATGCCAGAAATCTTATTTCAAACTTTGCTTTTCTAGGAGTATTTACAATGCAGCAGTCTGGTATTACAATCACTGCTTGGGTCAGATGCCAGTTGTTATGGTAACAGAAGATGAAGATGCTATCAGTCAGTATGGAAATGAAACAGAAGGAGTGTTTGTGATTTCCTTCAAGGTAACAGGCCAGAAAAATAGAAGAAGGTTTCCTTTATGCTGCATCAAAATGATGAAGCAAGTACAGTAAAGCCCAATGTATAGTGCAAATCATTTCAGAGTTTACATTTAAGAAAACTATGATGCTAGCTCATGTCTTCATTTATCAAAGAAAGCAAAGATGTCAGTCATGGGAATGTCATAAAAAATGGCAGCAGTGACAAACCAGAGAACTGAAAAGAAACACAGCAGCTCTAAAGACAGAGGTCATCTTTCCTATGAGCCCTTTTCATTGTTTTCCTTGTTTTTTAAAGATTTTGGCATTGACAAACAATAATCAGTTACCTCAGCCAGTTGTCTAAATCTGTTATGCAAGCAGTCCATAAACAGCTGTAGCCTAAATATCCATCAGCATTATTCTGCCAGTTTACTTTAGACTTGACTACTTAGGTTACAGTGATGCATGAGAAAATAATTCATTCTTCATTTAGTTGTTCATCTCTAATACTGCTTGTATTCAGTGGGATATGTGGATGGGAGGTTTATTTTAGCTGTGAAAGGATGTTGAGTAAAACCAGGACCAAACAGATTTACCTTGAAGCTATATAAAAATTATGATGCTTGATTTTTTTAATTGCTATGAGGCAATGGAAGGTGGTCCAAATGTAGCATACAAAATCATATAAAAAGTGTAAAAATAATAGTGGGTCGCCAGTTTGATGATTCTGCTATGGCACTTTACAAGAACTACGTAGCCTGGATGGGGTATATTGGTAAAAGTTTGTGAATCTCTAGTCTAGGATGCTATCTTAACAGTCATGCCTCCTTTGTTGTATTTAGCAAATGAGTTGGGTTGAATCTGGAACAAATCTGTGGTATTTAGAGCAGACACATCATTACCACTTGGAAGTGCTGTTTGAGTATAGCATATGAGACAGCTCTTGGCCATTATGGGCTTTCCAAATGCATTATTAAAAGAACAGAGACCTCTAAATACTTTCATGTTTGTTTATATATGTGCATACAGAATTACTTGGATAACTTTTGGCCTGACTTAAAGGCTGCCCATGAACTCTTTGACTCTATACTTCAAGCTCAGCGTGAACGGGAGAGTGAAAGCCAAGAAAACAATGGAAAAGAATATCCTGAGCACTTACCTGTGGAAATATTGGAGGCTGGGATCAAATCTGGAAGATATATACAGGTAATTTGCTATATAGAGAGCATACACAGAACAATACAGTCTTGTGCTTGGTCCCTTTAGTTGCCTGAATTTGACTGATTAGGTAAAGAAATACTGCTATAGTGGGAAGAGGGAAAGAAAACAAAAAAGCAAGAGTAAGAGGGTGGAAGGGATTAAGATTCTTAAAATATTTCCCCTACTTCATCTTGTGAACACATGAGGTTTTTTTCTTTTGGAGAAGTTGAAATGAGAATTTGTTATTGAGAATCTTAAATTTGCTGTGGATTTTTCTTCAGGTTGATATGTGATGCACCTGTAAATTGAGAAACTAGGTGTGATATGAAGCAGCTAGATCTCATTCTTAAATACAAGTAATGCTGCTTAAGGGCAGCATTTCTTCATTTGCACAGAGATCTCTCAGTGAAATTAATTTACAATTTTATGGCTGTTCAGGGCCTTAATATGGATTGTTGGTGGACAAGTGTCCTCTTAAAATAATTTAAAGAATTAGAGGTAGTAATTTGTTCCTTTCTTGACAATTTCAGCAGCAAGGTGAGAGCAGAATATGAACAGAAAGACTGAGGGTTTTCTTTCTTGTAGGAATGACTCCAGATTCTATATTAAGGCAGGCAGCAAAAGTAATCCTACACTGCCTGTGCTTTGAATAAAAGGACCTTTATCATCTTGCAATTAAATTGAGCATTTAAAAGAACTTAAAATTCTTTTCCAGAAGTGGGTACTTAAAGTTCTTCACTGTACATTCTCCCCCTACAGAGAGAACAGTTGTGTTCAAAATAACCTACATATCAATAAAAGCTACTAATTTATGTAAAAATAATTGCAAACCAAAAAATTTTATACTTTAAAGTTGGCTATTTAGAGGTGTGACTGTTTCATTCTATTTATCGGTTTGTTATTTTCTTTTAGGGTATACTGCATGTCAGTAAGCATAGAGCACAACTGGAAGCTCTTGTTCGACTTCAGGGATTTGGCAGTAAAGAAACAGGTGAAAAGACAATGAGAGGATTTACTCAATGCCTTTGTGACACTGCGTGTTTTACATGAAGCCATGTAGGCATATGTACATAGCTGTTCAGTTATTAAACAAGATAAAAGCTAAGATACTCCAATGCTTGGGTTATTTCATGGGCCAGAAAGGAGGCTGAAGATTAACCCAGAGGGTGGGCCTCATGAGAAAGCAATACCCTTTATGTCCTCCTTTCTCTTTCTTAGTAACTTTGGCTATGTTTTGGACTCTTATCCTACTAACAGGTTTCCATAGACCTTTTCTGAAGTTGAATGCTGATGCAAATTGTTATCTCTGTGCTTTGCTCTAACTTCAAATGACCACTCATTTGACTGAAATAAGCGTTTGCATATATGTTGGCAGGATTAGGAAGCTGGTCATTGTGAACGTAATAGGAAAAATGCCTTTTGGATCAGATTGGAACACCAGTATTGTCTTTCTGGTATGAGTTAGTAATAAATACCTTTGAAGGAACAGCCTGTTATCCTTGCACAGATATATTGTCCCAGCTTTCACTAATAAGAACTTTCAAATGTTCCTGTGACAGACCCTGCAGTCAAACCAGTGTTCAATATACTAATCATTTTTTAAAAACTTGTTTTATTCTGGACCCTGCCCAGAATCTGGTGGCAGTGGTTTCCACAGTTTAACTGTGTTGTGTGTTTCTAAAGCTGCTGCCTAAGAACAATGAACTCATCCTAGCCTATGCTGCTTTTTATCCAAGAGTTCATTTACAGAATGGCTTCACATCTCCTTTAAAAAAAAAAAGAGGAAAAGGTTTTAATTTTCTTGCAATATTAATTACTTGCCAGTAGTCCTTTTTGGAAGAGATCATATTGCAAATGTCATTTTCTGTTATTTCAGCAGAATGCTGCCAAGAGTAGAGGGATTTGAATTTTTTAGCAGTTTATAGTTCTGTTTCTTTTTATTTTAAATTTAGAACTTCAAAGTGACATCCTTATTTATGGGGCCAGAGCTCGAAATCGTGCAATCCATGGTGATGTCGTAGCTGTTGAGTTACTACCTTTGCAGGAATGGAAAGGAAGGACTGTTGCCCTTTGTGAAAATGAGACTGAGGATAAAGCACCTGCAGACACCGCTAGTGACCCTATGCCCACAGGTAAAGTAGATAGTGTGATACAATGTTTTGTCAAGATTACCTCACTTCCTTGGTCCAAGCTGTGTTGTACTCTTCATTATATAGTCCCTTCCCTCAATTTCTGTTATTGTCACATTTTTTGCACCATAATAAATTTAAAGTGATTATCCCAAATTAAAGCATTCTAACATATCCCAACAAGGCCACTAGATTCTTTCTATATGTGAAACCCCTTTGGTTTTTTTTTCTTTAATTCCATTCTCAGAAATAGCTGAATTGTTATAGTTATCTTCCTGAAATACTGAGTTTGGAATACTTTGCTACCCGAATACATGCTGTCACTCTTCACAGGTTTAGAAGAGACAAACTGCCATTCTAATACAGACCAATATACCAGAGTGTGCACTCATGTCCTCCACTATCACTGTTGATTATACAGAAAGATAATAGCATCCTTTTAATTCCTTGATGAAAAATAATGTTCAAGATGAAAAATTTTTTGTTAGGTGAGGAAGTATCCAGCTCCCATTATAATGTGTCATGCCTGGGTACCGTGGGAACTTAGAGTCTTATTTGAAAATATTACTCTGCAGGTATAGCTACATCTTAAAAGTTTGCTGAGGTCAGAGTTAAAAGTTTTAGGTGGTTAATTCTCTTCCTGCAAGAAAATGCTGTTTGATTTTGATCTTTGCGATTAAAAATTTTCTGTATTTTTTACTAGAATTGGCCACATTTCAGTAGTAGTGGGAATCTCTCTGAATAATTTATGTACTGTATCAGTTGAAATCTATACAATGAGTTAGTCTCCACATAAATAAAAGCTCATTAAAATCTGGCTGTGCCAATGATGACTTATAACAAACTTGTATTGTTGTCTGCATACCATATGTTGTTAGCAATTGTAATACAGATTTGTGGACACATTAGTTTATATTACAAAGCAATGAATCTTCTATACCTCCTACATATTTGCTTTCATGTTCCTGTTTAACTCTTTAATGTACAGCCAACAATGTTCCTTATTAAAAGGTAAAGTTGTTGGAATCATTCAAAAGAACTGGAGGGATTATGTGGTCACTTTCCCCTCTAAAGAAGACAGCCAGTCCCAGGGCAGAAGTGCTCAGAAAATCCTTGTTATACCTTTGGACTACCGAATTCCCAAAATCCGTATCAGTACCCAGCAAGCTGAAGCATTACAGGTAATTTGACAAAAGTGTTTCTCTGTTCTGTGTTCCTACAAAATCATGCGGATGTTATATGCTCTAATGATGTTTTCCTTGGCAAAAACATGGCTAAAACTATTAATAAATAGTTAAGTCTGTGAGAGTAGTTCAATTTCTGCCTTGAAGGAATGTGTTCAGTTCCTGTCAAAACCACATCAGCTTCAGGTAATAAAGCTTGTTTGAGTCTGGGCCACAGTCCAGGTACCCTGAGCATTTATATACTAGTTGCTTTGGTTTTTTAGATAAATTAAAGGTCATATTAGGGGTATAAATTGTAATACCCCTTGCGGCTTTATTGGATCTATGACTACATATAACTTTGATGAAAGTAGTAAGGAGAGCTTTTCATCAAATAACGAATTGTGATGATTAGCGCCTGCCATTGCTGTAGAAAGAACAAACATGGTTTTGTTTGTTCCTAGCCATTTTTACCTTGTAATGTTAAGCACTTCTTCACAGCCAAGAAGTAAATTTCAGTTGTGTCTTTTCTGGTATAAGGATATTTGTGTACATGTTGGTTTTGCTTTTATTTTTTATACTTTAAGGTAGAGATTCTCCATATTAATGACCCCAAGTGGGTCTTTGATCAGGAAATAAATGTAATTCTCAGTATTCTTTTGTATGCTTCTCATTGTGGGTTTCTTTTTCCTTTCTATAAAGTTTTCAGAGTTGCCAGTCCCTTTGGATAGCATTGTTTGCCCCCGAAGGAGTATTTATATTGATTGCTTGTCAGGAGCAGATTGCTGTTCTAACAGAATTGTCTTGCTGCAGGATTATAGAGTTGTCGTGCACATTGATTCTTGGGAGTCAACTTCTGTGTATCCAAATGGACATTTCGTGAGAGTTCTAGGAAGAATTGGAGATCTTGAGGGGGAAATTGCAGCTATTCTGGTGGAGAACAGCATTTGCGTTGCCCCTTTCTCCGAGATCCAGGTTAGTCTTTGTGATTAGATGCATTCTTTTCCGTTGATTTCTAGGGTCTTGTTTCTCAAAGAGGGGGATGCTTTTACAGCTGAATGTCTTAGTTGCCAACAGGTTTTTGAAAGCTGAAAACTATTTATAGATTATTTTTCTGGAATTACTTCTGGATCAGTGGTTCTACAGATACTATGAATTTTCAAGTCAAGTGTGATTTTAAGATAATCTGTTTGCTGTGAGGAGATGACTACAAACTCTTAATTCTAATTTGAGGTAGACCTTTAAGATATTACTGTCTTTAATATGTGTTTATGGTACTGATCCTAAAGGCCTGGTCCTACTGAAGTCATTGTCTTAAATCCTTCTGTCTTCAACCAGGAGAGGAACCAGCTCTCATAGATAACTATTTTGATTATACATACAATTAATTGGAAGAAAAACAATGTAAAAAACCAATATGCAGTGGTTATGTTTGCCAGAGCTGCAATATCACCACAATAATATCAGTTGTTAATAATAATGCATAGCACACTTTTCAATTCTGTTTCATACTTCCTATAAGGTAAATGTAATAGACTGACTTGGAAAATGCAAGGAAAGAAGAATTTGTCTAGTATGAAAAAGTACACAAAACAATTAATGGTGTAGGAAAGGAAAAGCTAATTAAATCTCATTGTTGGCTTCTTTTTGTAGAAAAGATATAAATGTATGTTCATCAATGTTTTTGTACAGATGAGTGAAATGCCTGTGAGTTCTTCAAAGAATCCTTGGAAAGTGAATCCAGAGGAGGAAAAAAAACGTCTTGACTTGAGAGACACACACCTGATATTCAGCATTGACCCGCAAGGCTGCGAGGATGTGGATGATGCGCTCTCGGTTAGAACTCTGCCTAATGGGAATCTAGAATTAGGTGTCCACATTGCAGATGTAACCCATTTTGTGGCAGCAAATTCTTACACTGATGTTGAGGCCAGAGCAAGGTAAATTATTTTCTAAAAATTAGAAGATTTATGGAGCTTAGGAGTTTGTGATGCTACCCTAAGGAAACATTGGGAAACATTGGAAGGAAGGAAACATTCTTTCTTCTTTTGTGTCATGGAAACAGCTTATTAAAACTAATATATAACTAATGTTATTCTGCTTTTATTTGGTTAAAATAGGCCTGCTGGGGAGAAAACTGCTTTCTGACCTACTGCTTTACCTTTTTACTATGAAATTGCTCTTTTCCCAAATTTATGATTTAAGTTTATCTTTCCCTAATCACTACTGTTTGCTTTATAGTCTACTTTAACATTTGTGATTTGAAGTATTTACAAACCACTTGTTTGCATTCCAAGGGAGATGGATCTTCACACAGAACACAGAACAGCCACAGAGTGGAATTAAGTCTTACATGAATTTAATTCCAGAGGTATTTGGCAGGCTTATGTTTTAATATTTCATTTTGTGTTTTAATATGCCAAATACTCCATTCTTTTTTTGTATAATTGCCACTGTTTTGAACTTAAACTGCTGAATCGCTTAATGAAATGTATTCTTTGTAGATGCAAAGAAATGTAAACTGTATAGCCAGCGGAGATGTTTGGTATAGCCATTAAATGACCTCTTCTTAGTTGAGCAGATTTTGTACAGCCCTAGTTCTGGCCTTAATGGCAGTTGAAGATATCAAGGGAGGCAAAATCAGGCTTGTACTATACAAATTGTTATTTAAATAATTTGACTTTGGTATTGCACTTGTGTGTGTTCTGTAAGAATAACCTTTTAAAATCATGCTATGTGTCTTTTTTTGCTGAAGCTATGCTTATACCACAAACTGCTTGGGAGACACACCAATGAGTCTTTGTGAGAATAGTAAATGTATTTTATTCTTCAGGGCAACAACTTACTATTTAGTGGATCGTCGTTACGACATGCTGCCCTCTGTCCTGAGTGCTGACATATGCTCTCTTCTTAGTGGAGTCGATAGGTAAGATTCTATAATATTTCTGAGGAAAGAGATTTTTACAAGTAATTTAATTATCGCTACCAGTCTCTGTGTTTATCAGTTGGTTGGATGTTTTTGCATTGTTACTAGATCCTCAACTGAAAGAATAGTGTACATTAAAAAATACCTTTCAATTCTACCATAGGTAGGGTGAATGCTTTGTAATACTTTACCCTGCCAAAATATATATGGGCGCTGAAGCATTTTGTTTGAGCAGGACAATCCAGCTGAATATACATGTAATCCATGCAAGATTCAAACCTTAACATGAAACCACTGAGAAGATTGAGGTTGGCCTTTTTCTTTAAACGAGAAAAATGTATTCCTGAAATCATTAGTTGTTGGCATATCACCCCATTAGAAGAGGTCTTGTAATACTTAATCTTTCATCATTGTTGAATCTTTTCTTGGATGAAATTGACTACTCACAGAATAGTTCTGATGCAAAAGCAAGGTTTCCTACCTATATTAGCCCTGTTGAGGTTTCCAGAGAGCACCATGAATGATTTTTCATGTAGACTTTTTTTCACTAAGTGTTAAATGTCCAACTCTGTAATTCCATGATCAGCTTTATAGGGCTTCTCAGTACTGCTGCTAAGAAAGGGAGAGTGAGGGCGATTCTTCCCCAACTCTGCCCCAGTCACAGATTCCCAGTGCTGCTTTTAGGCTGGCCTTAGCAGTCATGTCACCATATGATAAACTGATTTGGCTGGGGAAAAAAAAATTAATTTCATTATTTTTTTCACACAGATTCTGAACACTTTGTGGGTGCTCAAAAATGTTATGTTACCTATTCCATAGTAACTGCTTATGCACTTGCTCTTTGAATTGTTGCTGTAAGCGAAGTGGTAGGGAGTCACAGAAGCTGAAATACAGTATTGTACAATGACCATCTTGTCCTCCAATAATGTTTACCCATACCCTTAACAATTTGCTTTGTATTTAAACAGCAACCTAAAGGTGAAGGCATCTTTATTCTTCACTTGTTTTTTCACATGGGTTTCGATCTGGAGTGCATGCACCCATGTGAATGGTTATGTTTTTTACTATTGTCCTATTCCTCAAACATTTTACTACAATTTACAGGGTTAGTTGGCTCACTGGCATGAGGATATGCAGGGTGCAGATATGTTCATTGTGTATGCGTCTGACTAATAGAATAAAAATTAATAAAAATAACTGTTGCAGTGTAGCTGTGCTTTAAAATAGATGTGCCCTTGTATCTTAGGGGTACTCTGCCTCAACAGGTGGATTGAAAATACTGCTGACATAGTTGATCCTTATTTATTAAGTTGTGATACACGAGACTGAAAGGCAAGTGCATTAATTAGTGGCATTGCTGAGCACTGGTTTGTTTTGTGAAGAAAAAGATGTTTCCTGTAAAAAAAACAGAATGAAACTTGTAAATTTGTAACAGTTGGATGTGCTTGAAATGACAGTTTAAGTCAACCAGAACTATTTACAGAATTGTGATCTTATCTTTAAGGTATGCTGTAAGTGTCTTGTGGGAACTAGAAAAAGAATCATACGACATGCTGAGAGTCTGCTACAACAAAACCATCATTCGATCTGCATACAAGCTCGTTTACGAAGCAGCGCAGGGATTGTTAGATGGAGACACAAATGTTGTTGGTGATATCCTGGAACTGAAAAACTTGGATGAAAGAACTAGACAGAAGAAGTTGGCTGAACTGGTTTGGGCAATATCAAAACTCACTGATATAGCACGACACCTTAGAGCTAAGCGGGACAGCTGTGGTGCTTTGGAACTAGAAGGAGTAGAAATCCAAGTACAACTAGATGATAAACATAAAATCTATGGTCTCATCCCCAAGCAGCCGCTGGAGGTGCAGGACACTGTAGCGGAATGTATGATTCTTGCCAACCACTGGGTGGCAAAGAAGATTTCTGAAAATTTCCCTCATCAAGCTTTGTTGCGTCAACACCCTCCACCACGACAGGAATTTTTTACTAGACTTCGAGAATGTGCCAGTGCCAAAGGTTTCTCAATAGACACACGGTATCTTTTATTACTTATCTTAAGCACTTTAATTAAAGTTAAGCCATTAACTATTTGGCTACGTTATTGTCACAAAGCATTACAGTTCTCAGTATCAATGTTAATAGACAGTGCATAGCAGTTCTTAAAAAAACAGTTACCATAACCTTGCTGTGAGCGGGAGGTGATGTTCTAAACAAAGAGAGGCTGCCTGCATTCTGCTGGCTGTACTGAAAGTGGCAGTATCTGAATAATATTATACAAATCCAAAAAGAATTTGTTCAGTCAGTGTGTAGTGGTTGAGCTCTGCAATGGCCTTGTTGGCACCGTATTTCCCGTAATAGTCGTGTAAGAGAGTACTTGTTTAAATCTAACTCTGTGCAATATAGTCATTTAAAATGACTCAAAATAATTCCGAATTACTTTGTCAAGAAACTGTTGTTGTTTGTCAAGAAGGCTGTGAGCTTCATCATATTGGGGGGCATCATTTCTGGACATCACAGAGTGTGACAGGCATCAGTAGTCCCTCCTTTTACTTGGATGTCACCTTGTCCCATTTGTGCTCTCCTGTACAGAACAGGCTTTGGACCAGCTCACCGTCTGTTTTGCACAGTATAGACTGGGGGTTTTCTCCAGTCCTCCTTGGTTCTCTGGGTTGCAGAAGACAGGCCTGTTAGTGAAAACTGTTTTTTTTTCCTAAACATTTTTCTAGAGCAGAGCTGTTAATAAACTGTGTTGCAAGTTTTAAGATTGTTCTGCTTGTCATTCACATTTTTATATTAATAACTATTAATCAATTTTTGTGTGCTTTTGTATGCTATTTTTAACTATAAGCTATTATGATCAGGGATAGCATAATTATCTTCAGAATTAACGCTTTTTTGACAGGTCTAACAAAACATTGGCTGAGTCTCTGGATAAAGCAAATGACCCATTGGATCCAATTGTAAATAAACTGTTGCGATCTATGGCTACTCAAGCAATGTCTAATGCATTGTACTTCTCAACTGGCTCTTGTCCCGAGAAAGAGTTTCATCATTATGGTATCTTTTCACTTTATTTTTTATGCTGTTCTTGTTACTACTTCTGAACTGTTGGGTGGGAGGCAGTCGATTGCTTTGATTGCTTAACACCACTTCCTTTTTTATTTGTAGGACTTGCCTTAGAGAAGTACACTCACTTCACTTCTCCAATTAGAAGATATGCTGATATTGTTGTCCACAGACTCTTGACGGCAGCAACGCTGAATGAAACTAAAGGAGATGTTAAGGATTATGTATTCAGCAATAAGGATCTTCAGGAACTGTGCAGACATATTAATAACAGAAAACGGGTAAGATGGTCATTGTGTGTGTCTCCTTATGTTTGTATGCTGCCCTGTGGAATGGGATACCAGTCCTGACAGCGGCTTTTGGGTACTATGACGACATAGTATCACTTGTTTTTATTTATAATGCTTTTGGGTTTTTTTACTTAAATACCAGTTTTCTTCTAAGAGTGGTAGTAAAATTGACTTCATACTTCATCTGTACTACATGTAGGATTTCCTTTTAGGTGTAATTTCTCTAGGGGATGGGTAAGGGAGTTAATAATGGGAAAAAGAAACTATGGAAATCAAAGCCAAACAAGCTTGTTGAAATATTTATTTAGGTGGTTTTGTCTTCTCTTTTTGTGGGGGGTGCTTGCAGGCAGCACAGCGTGCTCAGAAACAGTCTACTAAACTCTTCTGGTGCATGTACTTCAAAGACACAACCACAGAAACAGAGGAGCGCTGCATAGCAGATGGTGTTATTTACTCAATTCGAACAAATGGTGTGCTTGTTTTTGTACCAAGGTGAGTTGATGAGAGCTTGGACTGAGCTTAAAAATAAGACCTAAGTGTTACTAGAATGCTGTGAGGACACCTCTGGTCCTTGAGAAAGGAAGTGTTTATAGCGTGGCCTGGTGTTGACCAATGACTACATTTTAGATTTTTGTTGTAAATCATAGCAGTGCTTTTCTATGCATTCACTCTGAAAAGGAGTTCCTGTGAGGAAATGGTAAGACTCTGCTGCACAGTATGTATTTATTTCAAAACATTAAAAGGACGTTTTTTGCCCGAGCAGCTGCTAGGGGAGAACAATGACTGGAATATTTCCACCCCCACCCCCCCCTTTTTAAAAACAATAGAAAGTGATTTTGCAAATCACAAAGCCATGCATTCCTCAGCACTCTTGTCTTTCACTACCGACTGTAGTTTATGCAGGCTAGGAGCACCTTTTGAGCAGCTACTCCTCGTAGGCAGCAGGGAAACGTAGAAGTGTTTACATGGTGCTGTTTGTGGCAGTTAGGCTCTTCCGAGTGCCTGTATCTCAGCTCAGCCTCTAATTAACGCTAGTAGAAAGCAACTGTTTGCATGAAGCTAACACTACATTTTAATTTCTGAGCTTTTAAATCTGTATTTTAAAGTATACTAAATGTGTTCTGCTAATGTTATAAATAGACTAGTGAATGATGTAAGAAGGCATTAGTCCGCATAGAACTGGAGAGCACTGCCTTTCGTAAGACTTGGCTAGCTCTTCAAGCTGCGGGGGAGAAAACTACCTTTCCTCTTCCTGGACATTTTGGATTAGTTAATGATCTACGTGTTTGTGCATTATTGGCAGTAACACTGTCTACCTGGCTAGCTAACAGGTACAAGAAATGTAGGCATAAGAACTCTTCTTAAAAAAACCAACCAACCAAAAAAAAAAACCAACAAAAAAAACCCAAAACCCAAAAAACATGCTACAGGGATGTTAGGTAAAGCAAACCATTACGTGAATACCCTGGACATCATGATACAGCCGGGGCCTGCTTGAGCCTGGCCACAGACTGAGCTTGGATATAAACCAGCTTGATACAGGCCTGTTGTCTCCAGCATTCCAGATGGCGTGGCTTGGAGCCTGAAGAGCCAGAACCTACCCAAGCAAGAAAGGCCTCCTTCCAGAGAATGCAGTGCAAGTACACTGCTGGTCTTTAAGTAACTTTTTTTTAATGGAGAACTGTTTCCTCACCATGCTGTCTGGAATAACCTGTAATGCTGCTCTCCTTCCATCATCCAGCCATACCAGGCTCCACCCAACACCTAAGACAGTGGATCACTGACTGTAATTTACTTTTGCTTCGCTGCTTTCAAAACACTTCAGTCACTGTCTTCATGCTGTTTTCAGGTACTCTAGGGGTTTCTTCGACAATGTCCATCAGCATCCCTGAAGCAGGATTATGAGGCTACAGTGTTTGCCCCTTTACATTGCTTTTCTGTAATCCTAGCTAGCCTTCTCTTCGTTTCAAAATTAAAAGAACTGCAAAGGGTGAAAATTGTTAGAACAGTTTCTATCTGCTTTTTTGTAGATACGGAATCAAAGGTGCTGCATACGTGAAAAACAAAGAAGGCTTAGTCATCTCTTGTCAAGGTGATAGGAGCTGTGAGTGGAAGCCTGGATCACTTCATCGCTTTCAAAACAAAATTACTTCTACTACGACTACTGGAGAATCAGTTACATTAAGCCTTTTTGATCATATTACAGTGAGTATTTAATCTGAAGGAAGTAAAAGGAAATAGCACCATCAGAAATAATAATTTTTGTATTGCTTTTAAGGTGAAAATACATGTGCAGACTTCCCGCTGCCATGCTGATACAATCAAGCTTGAAATCATCAGGAACACACCGTACCAGACTTCAGACACAGAGGTTTCCCAGCATTTTCATGTGGTGAAATCTGACTTAGCAGAAGAAGTCAGTCAGTCTGCAGAAGCAGCCCAGCATGCCCAAGAAAAAGCAGGAGTTGAAGTAATTGATGAAGACTATCGGGAGTACTGCCAGACCAAGGGAGCAAGCTTATACCAGCTGCTGGAGGAGATTAAGGATTTGGCACTATTAGATGTTTCAGCTGACATTAGAACTTGAACAATAACCTAGCAATATCTGCTTCTTGATGTTCTGCTCCTATTCACTTTGTATGATTTTTCTTTTTTAAAAAAGCAGTCTATTTAAATATTCAAGAGTCCTTTTAATAAGAAACTAAAGGTCTATTTTAAATAAAAATTATTTTTATCTGGTTATGAACATGTATGAGTTTTTACAAGATTTTATACATGATAAATCTCATCTTCCAGACTAAAGACAGTGTGGTGAATTCTTTTAACTATCATTCAAAAAGTAACTTTTCCATGTTGTCCATAAATTAAGTTCTTAAAACCCAAGTATTTCCTACAGCTGTTGGCTATCTTCCACTAAAGTTTAGTGAGTTTAGCTCATAGCTGCAAGGATATAAAAAGCAAACTCCTTCACACTAATCTAGGATACAGAATTCTGTTTCTTGAAATCCCCCAGCTGCACATCTGGCATAAAATAACACCTGTTGACGTGAACTTATTTCATCTGCTCTAAGTGCTGCTCTTGTCTTAATTCAGTTTCTAGAAATGCAGTTTCTGTTATGAACAACAGTCTCCCCTATGCTATGGGAGAGGGCAGGCTCAGGGCTTTACCATTATGGCGATTCTTGATCAAGCTGCAAAAGGGAAAAGCTGTTGCGGAAGAAGGAGAAACAAGACTGTAAGAAGAGGATGAAACAGAGCCTCGAGACAGAGAACAGACTCAGCCAAAGGAAGGTAACTGATTTCATCAGAGCCAAAGCACATTCCCCTAAGCGGATGTACTTGTCTGTGAAGAGATGTCCAACTAGCACAAGGAATGGGGAAGGTTGGAGGGCCTGTAGCTGTAACAGCCTCATACAAGCATTTCAGGTTTGACTTCTGAAATTTAATAGCTTCTGTTTTATAAGAAAAAGCTTATAAGAACTTTATAAGCAAGTTTAAAAAAAATCCAGGACACCTGTTCAGACATAGCACCACCTGCTATTGTATATATCTTCTATTAAAAAAACCCAACACAACATTAATAGAAATTTCACCTGTCAATATCCCAGTTAATTCAGTTTGACATCAATTGTAAACGAAATTGAAAGTAGGTCAAAAAAATCATTAACATTTCCTAAAGAATGTTGGAGGAGGTGGAAAAGAGGTCTCAAATGCAGATGAAGAACTTTGTTCAGTTTTCTGGTGTACGGAGTTGCTCATCTGCAGTTTCAAGAGAAGAGTTCTGTCCCACTATACCCATGTCATGGGGAAGACTTCTGCGAAGCTTCTAGAGTCAGAGTGCAAAGAGCCAGCAACATTTCAATGGAATGATAGTACTGAAAACCTTGGGGTCTTTCGGTCAAGGAGGTTGTTCAAAGTATAGGGAAGGGTTACTGCTCCTCACTGGCACATTCCAATTCTGTATCTCCATCTTCAACTTCTGTAACAGCAACCTCGGTTGTGGTAATTTGAGTGTCTTCAATAAGGTCAGCGGGATCCTGAGCAACTGGGGTATTAAACTCCTCTTCCGAGTAATTAGTGGAGAGCTCTGTTGGGAAAAAAAACAACAACAAAAAAAACCAACCAAAAAAAAAAACCCCCAAAAAAACAAAACCAAAAAAACAACCCACAATTTCCTACCATGAGAAAACACTGTTGCTGTGTTTAACTGTGGTTTCTATCACCAGAATCACAGTCTGCAGGAAAGCCAACTCCAGAGATGACTGGCAAGTTGAGTTTCATTTCATCCAAGCCAAAGCTATCACAACTTCACATGACAACTAGGGAGAGTAGTTCTGACTTAGCTTTGGAGGAGTCTAACTAAAGGAACACAGTTTAAATTTGAGAGTTACACGTTTTGCTACTTAGTAGAAAAGCAATCACTACCATTTCCTTTAAACTGACTCAGCCGCTCAGTTGTATAAGCTTCTCAGACTGCCGACCTTAACATTAATACTTAAGTTACAGAGTTAATTACCATTGTGTTGCAACTGGCTGTTACACTGCATCTTTGCTTGCCTACGTTCCAAGGCCAGCTGCCTGTTCTTCTTGATTCGCTGCTGTTGCTCTTCCGTGAGAGTTGTACCAGACAGAGAATTGAGTTCTGCATTTCCAGAGCCAGAGCATATATCTTCAGTGGCTGTATCCAGTCCATTGCTTTCCCCTCCACCATCTGGTTAAAGATGAGGGGGTTGGGAGGGGGGAGAGGGGCAGAAATCGACACTTTCAACCCAGAGATATCTACTGCTAAGTATCTGTCATTTTAAAAGCATTTCTATGACAGCTGAAGATCATTCCGTAATTCAGTTTTAATGGGCAATTTTCTGCCTAGGTCCACATAGCTGATACTCAAAGTATACAACAAATGCTTATCGGAGATCCCAAATGCACAACAATAATAAATGCCTGAATTTAGAGAAGCATACCTCTGTATACTATGCTAGCAATCATGAGCTGTGCTTGAAGGTTAAAAACAGACAGTCAATTCAGGCAATCCTTACTGAACAGCCAGATCATTTTCTTCCCACCCCTACCAATATGACACCATCCTTTGGTAAGCGGCAGGACTAGTTATGGGAATCAGACAGAGGTTCAAACATAGACATTGAATAGTCAGTTTTGAATTCAGTGTGCTACTGTTATGGAATATTTACTCATTTGCCAACTTTAAAACATGCAAAATGGAGGTAGTCCAACTCCGTTAGACAAACTTCACCCACCAACAGAGAAGCAAAGCACTCTTGAAAGAGTGCCTAAGGCCAAGTATGCTTGTGCCTCTGCACCACTTTAAGCCTGTAAATAGAGAAGTTAGCCAACAACAAGGTTTTGGTTTTTAAACGCAATACTCTAGCTTGAGTTTTTATTTCAAAACGGCAAGATACCTACTCAAGTTTTTCAACTGAAGACTGACCAGTTGTAACAGTACACTCGCCAACATGGTTCAAGAACAGATCAGCACTGCCTTTAAATACAAATGTATGGAACCATCGCACAGAAAAATCTGATAACTCTACAGACACTGTCGGCAGGAACCATTTGCTTTATTGTTTGTGGCTGCTTATGGTTGCATTCCATTTCTAGCAAATGCAGCCAACAGTGAAGACAGCCACACGTCACTAACTGCCCAAAGGTCATCCCCACAGGCGAGGCAAGGTTTTACCACTGGTTAACTCATCCACCAGAACACGTTTCCCAAGCACTGGCTTGGGGGGAGGCTGAGGTTCACGTGAAGACACCCCGGTAGGTAATTGTTTCAAGAGACCCACAGTGAAAGCGTGAACACCTGCAAAGGACCTTAGGAACGACTATGAAATCCTCTCATTTCTGCTAATAAAGTTTCCTTCAAACTACGAGATTAACTCTACTCCCTCTTTTTATTAAAAAAAAAAAAAAGTTCATTTCTAGTCTTTCTAAAAACATCATCTGATTGGAAGAGACTCTTGAATTATCTACTTGTTAAGTGACTGGATTTTGACACTGGAAGAAGAAATACTCAATAGTAGCTATATGCCAAGACTGACAGACATAATAGTGCCCACAAGCATTAATAAATACTTTCCCTATAAAGGACACCACACCCTGACTGCACTGTAACAGCTTGTAGTATAAACACTACAATGAGTCTCTGATTTCTGCATTAATAAGATCCAAGAGCTCTTCAGACTGCACCTCATAAGAGTACAATACAAACCAGTATGTTCACTTAGTAATTGCAGTTTTGGGGTTTTTTTTGAAGAATATTTCTAACAATGCTGGTAATAATACCCATTAATAATACCATGCACTTTTATTTATTTTTTTATATACATATGTAGCATTTTAGTCCCAGTACCAGTTCAGTTTTGTAATTGTTAAGTCTCACAGAAGCTTGGTTTTAAAATAGAGGACCACTCAACAATTTCTTCTACATTTGAAAAACATACCATGATCATTAATTTCTGGTCAGTAGGAGGGGAAGTAAAATAATTTTAAGCATTGAACTACTGAACAAACAGCATAATGAGCATACCTTCATTACTTGCGAAGTCTTCATGTAAAATAGGAAGATCGAGTCTAATCCGCTTTAGGCAGGTCTGCAAATGAGAGATTAAAATACTGATATTTCATCTGTAACAAAGTCTTTTGTACAACACTGCTATGTTTTTAATACTACTCTCAATTTCTCTTTACACTTTATTACTCTGAAAAAAACACTCCTTTCACTACTTGTCTGTTTGACCAACAACTTGTAATGCTGTGGATCATTTTGCTAGTCCTTCGTCTATCACCTAGCCAGATGAAGCAGCATTCTTCATAAGTCTTCTTTGCAGGTTGAAACGTTAAAAAACAAACAAAACCCCCAAAACCAACCAGTGCCAGCACTCTTAAGCAAATTACTTTGGTTAAAGATGTGCTGAAATCAAAGCCAATTCTCTGAAGTACGAATTCAAATAAAGAAAGGTTAAATGTAAACTTAAATACTGGAAAGAGCTATTTTTAAAAAGAGAGAAATTAATTTAAATAACATTATACTCCTTAGCAGTATCCACAAATTAAGTCTTATTTTGTTGTATAATTGCTCTCCTAAACCTACCTCTTGGACTATTCAGTACTGCATAAAGAGAAACTGACAGGAACAACACATACCTGAACTTCCTTTTTGTTTCCCAAACACTCTACTCTGTCAATAAAATCCTCAAACTGCAATTTTGGAAATAGTCTATGAGCCCAGTGTTCCATATGTCGTATGAGTGTCTTCAGGTCCTCTGCCTAGGGCATAAACCAAGACATCCAGCTAGTAAAAGCTGACTGAGTAGACTGCAGAGGGAAACAGGACAGTAACATTTCTGAAAACATTAAGCATCTGCAGCTTGAAAGTCTCTTGAAAATTTCAGTAATATGAATGTGTGGGTAACCTTTTCTCCCACAATCAAGTCTGTAAGTGCAATTTCAAGCTATGAGAAGAATAGCCATCCGAGTTCAGGAAGAGCATTTGCATATACTGTAAAACATCCAACAGGCTTCTGTGAAGTTGCCCTGAAGCCACGTAGGTCTGAACGCAGAAAAAAAAAAAAAAAAAAATCCAAAGGGGCACAGCTGGCTTTTATTTTGATGTTTAGAACACACAGAAAAATTTACATCTAAAGAACCTTATCTAGTGAAGATTTTTTCTCAGATCAGTAGTACTGCCTAGTTTCTTTGTGCCCCCAATTGTAAATAGAAAATTTATACCATGAATGTTCTCTGTAAACCAGAGACGCACAGGTGTCTTTGCAAATGTGCCAGTAGTCTAATGATATTTAAAGAAAAATAAACTTTGTATGTTTAAGTGTATCCAAAACAATGAGACAGTTTGGGGTAGAGGTGTCACAACGGCCAGAATATTTTCACTAACAGAGGAAACTGATCACGAAATTAGATGGTTGAAGGCATTCCAGACGTAGTAGGCAGTCTTACTAGCCTGCTCCAATTTCTAAAACCTCTTTCTATGGACAATACAAAAAGAGTCACAGACGTGATATTCTAGTTTTGGAGTAGAGGAAAATAGTTTTAAATTCAAAACATGGATTTTGTTAAAACATTCATGTTTGTTTTTTTAAATTTATGACTACAAACCCCCTCAGGGTATGTTCAAATACTGCTAGAAAGCTGGCTAACCAGAGCACAGTATCAGATGGGCAGCAATCTATCAAATCTAGATTAACCTCCCAGGAAACAAAACAAAAGCTCACTATGTCTTACCTCATGCCCTTTACCCTTGAACTTTACGTTATCAAACATGTGTCTTAGGGCCGGAAGTCCTCTTTCTGAAACTAACCTGGTAATAGGAAATGGGTGAATTTATTTGAAACCCATACTTTCTCTTCTTCTAATTAATAAAAAAAACTACCTCCCCACTCCCACCCCTCAAAAAAGAAACACCAGCACACAAACAAAAACCCCTCACATTCTTTTAAATAGCCTAAAGCTACAGAGCTCTATCTGAAAGATGTACAGACTTAAAAGTCATTAAGAAAACGCACAAAATAAGATAAAGACTGCTGCAAGACCCAAGACTTTTTTTTTTTTTTTTTTTTTTTTTTTAATTCACCATACATGTATTCCTAGTCCAAGGAGCTTTTTGCTTTTGATCACACAGAAAGAAAATTGAATGGTCAGTTCTAGTATCTATATTGGCCAAGTAAAACTAGTTAGATGCATGACCAGAGCATCCACCTGTGGTATCAATGACTAACTTCATCAGCGTATTTAAAATGGAAGAAACTGAAAACTCGGATTCTTTCCATTGCTTATAAAGAACTTACACCAGCTTTAGCGATAACAGAAAAGAAAATATTAAAATCCTTTATACAGAGTTTATCCAGTTTGTACAAAAGTCACGTGTAAGGGTACTTTAGGTAGTGCCTTACAGTCACCATTATACTGAGGTTTTATTTTGAAGCAGACTTTAATTAAAGAAAGAAATGTACAGTACTATGTCTGAAGCAAAATAAAGATCTAGCTGGAAGAGTCCTATGTATAAATAATAAATATCTCTTAACAAAATATTAGTCATGTACTAAGTTCCAAGGAGACTTCAAGAAAGTTAAACTAATACCACCATTATACAGGTAAGGCAAGGAATAGAAAGGTTGCAATACAGCATGCAAGAGGCACTTTCAGCTCCAAAACTCTTGATCTTTAACTTGGCTATGACCAAGCAGGGATCACAATAACCTTAATCACTCTCCCACAGCCATATACCAAATTCATCACAAAAAGAAATATTCTGTAAAAAGTTACCTCTGGGCATCTAGTTTAGGCATTGGTCTTTTAACTGCTTTCCGCGTAGCTACAGCAGAATCCTTTGTTTGTGACTGCTGGTTTCCATCTGGTTCCAGTAAAGAAAATAACATACTTCAAGTATATAATGCAATTGACATGAACTAGAATTTGGTCATATAAATTTTAACTTTCTATCCTATCAAAAAGGCAGTATCACAAGCATTCCATTGCAGGTATAGTACTCCAAACAAATGTTTGCATATTTTACCTTGCTTCTCCCACAAGAGAGATTGGAAATAAATCCGTCTCTTCAAAATATACTGAGGAACCAACTTTTAGCAAAGTAGGTTCCTTGAAAGGGAAATTTCCTAATTTTAGAACTTTTATATTGTATTTCTGATGAAAAATGTATTGAGAGTAGATGATGTTCTAAGAGTTAAGAAACTCAAATTATCAATAAACATAATTTTATAGGTGTGTCCCAAAATTTCCACTTATAGATCTGAAAGACAGACCTAAACTACCAGCACTGCCTTCAAAAAATAGAGAAAGAGGCAATGTGTGACCACAATCAATGTGTCTTTCAAGAACCAAATTCCATATACTTTTGGTTAGGGCCAGTATATATTATTTGACTGCAACAGACAAGGCACCACTGCCCATCTCATCTCAGAGCTAGCAATTAGTTATCATACTGATTTCTTGGTTTACTTTTTGTTACTTTGAACACCAGGAATTCAGAAGTTCTCCCTTTCATATAGCAAGGAATTAAATCTACTGAAAATCCTATTTTCTAGTGAACAGACAGAGCAGGGATCAATGAAAACATATGTTTAACACTACAGGCAAATGAGTAGAAATAAATAATAGTTAAAATAAAATCTTTATACTTTCTATTAGCTTGTTCAGTACACAGTAAGATCTTTTCAAATACAAATAATTAAGTTTTACTGTCCTGAAGTGTCTTGGACTTTTCCTAGGTCATATACTCTACAAAATCTACCAACATCTCCCTGGAATACTACATTCAACACTCTTACCACTTCTGAAATCCAAGTCATAAAGGGTAACTATAGATCACCACTGTATAATTATCTTTACCAACATTTTGTCAGAAGAGCTTGAATTTTATAAAGATTCATTTGTGTGCATATTTTTACGGAATCTAAATAAACTTTTCCCACAAGCTCGGAAGCATAGAATCGATAACAATTTAAATTTACGAACTGCTTTCCTAACTACACAAGACTATTTTTATGCTAAACTCAAGCTAGTGAGGTACAACACCAGTAATACTGATTCCACAGCATTTCATTGTCTATACTGCAAAATGGGATCTTTAGGGGTCACAGGTGTTCACCTCCATTAGCTTGAGCCCATTCAACATCATCTCTTCCTGGAGAGGCAGGAGGTGGAAGAGGTGGGAACGTTTCATCTTCTGTATTCTCGTAATCAGGAAGATCAAACAAGTTGTTCTCTAAAGGATCTATCATGGCCACAGATAAGTTCTTTTCCCTCCTGCAGGAAATAACAAAAGCATTTAAAGAGAAGCAGCGAGAAGAAAAGGCTGCCACAGAAGCAGATAAACATCAATTATATACAGCATGTCTACAGCTTTTCCAGAAAAAGATTTGCCAAGCAGAAAAAAAAGCATTGTATAAATTAAGTAGCAGATACTACACAGAGAGATGACACAATCCAGCGTCACCAGGCCCAGTAAAAAAAGGGCTTGTCATGTTTCAACTCATCAGTTACCTGGGAGTGGCAGGCACGGGTCACAGGAATAAAACAAAAGAAATGGGTTTCTAACCAAAGCACTTAGCAAGCCAGCTGTTTGCCACTCACATCCTTGATCATCAAAGACTACGGGGAGGTGGGGTGAGAATTCCTCTGATTTACAGTTTACCCACTTAAAAACGCAGCCTGGAGGAGGATTCCCCTTTTCTGGCTCTTCAAATGAATCTCATTCCAGAGCACATCAGCTCAACCGGGTTTAGGATGACCCGCTCTCACCACGGCTGCGTTCCTAAGGCTTCAGGAACAGCTCTTTTTTAAAGGAAAGTTGTTTCTCAGACGGTTTTAGTAACGAGAGAAGACCCCAAGCAGCTCCGTCTACACTGACCTTCGGAGGTGAGCTCCCTACCTGCGGGCTGCGAAACTCTCACGGAGGCTGAGGGAGTCGAAAGAGGACAGTGAAGGAGCTCGCTAGGATCTCCAGGGCCAGACCTCCACAGCTACAACCTGCCAGGCGCCACGGAGGCCCCGCTCCCCTCACACCGCCAGAGCAGCCCCGGAGGCGTGCTGGCACCGAGGGGGGAAGCTCTCCCCCACCCGCCGGCAGGAAGTGGGGCGAAGAGGGCTTCTCGCCCACCTTCTCAGGGGAAGACGGGTCCGCGCCGCCTCCCGCGCACACCTGAGGGAGGGAACGGCGCTCCGAGCCCCCCGCGCGGCCTCCGCTTCCTGCCCCGGCGAGCGGCGGGGCCGGGCGGGCAGCGCGCCGGGGAAGCGCCGCGAGAACTCCGGGTCTCGCGAGCTCCCGGGCGGGTCGGCTAAGGAGAGCGGTCAGCAGGCGGCGGTTACGTGCCAGCGCGCATGCGCGGCAGACCGGCGGAGACGCTTTTGGCGCCAAAACCCAATGGGCGGGGCTGCGCGGCGCTCCTGGGGCGTTTGCCAGAGCTGGAGCGGTCAGTTCCGTCGCCGCCCTTCGGGTGAGCTTTAGTGTCGCCTCTTCAGGCAAAAGTTGCTGGGGATGAGAGTTTTATTCGAAGTATTTAAGGTTGCTAGGCCCCACGGTGAATCGGCGCCAGGAATGGGATTCAAAATAGTGTATGTTGAGCCCTTTCTTACTTTCCTACCTCTGAGGAAAGGACTTGCAGGACAGGTAGCGATCCCAAGCTTTTCTCCGTCCAGATGCCAGCTAGAGCCTTCTGGTAATTTAAAACTAAACAGTTTGCAATTGTCCAGGCTGTAATAAATACACCAAGCCCTCTGAGATTTGGCAGCTGTGTGCATAAAATGCCATTTAAGGACTTGGACTGCAGGCTCCAGAAACAATAGGAGAGAGGCTCCACGCTACAGTCTCCAGTGCTGTTGTATCTGAAAAATTCTGTTTTCGTATTTCTACAGGTCAGTCCATAGAAGTGTGTCTGACTTAAATTACAGGCTCTTCATTTAAGCAAAATGAGAGAAATTAATGTCAAATACATTTAATACATTAAAGAAATTGGCTTTCCCTTATTTCCCTATAAATTCAAATTTTACATATCATGTTTCTGGTAATGTAATGTATTCCTTCTAATATGACGAAATCACTTGCAGTTACTTTCCAGTTAAAAAACATAAATGTACTATCCTTTAGTCAAAATTATTTTAACAGTTGATGTTTAAAATGTGTATTCCCAAATGCAGCAGCATCTTTTGTAGTCAAGAATACATTAAATACAGGGAGAACACATTAATAGATTTGTTAGCACTGAATCCATTTATCTTTTTAGATATGGCCAGTTTCTTCAATTGACTGAGGCACATGAAGTATGAAAATAAACCCAAAGATATACTAATAATTATAGATCAAGTGCTGTTCATTTCCAGCTCAAAACTCTGTAAAGATTTGTGTCATATAAAATTACTGAAAATCAAATGTCTGTATGATGACCTCTTTGCATTGAAAATAATAGTCACTCTTTATGTTAAAAAATCTTTACAAACAGATGAATTGGGTTTGGGGTATAGCTTAGATATCTGGTTCATAACTATTAGTGTGATGGATCATTTCATGTAAATGTTTTCCTTAATACTTAATGTGGGGCTTTTTTTGTATATGAAGTAATTGGATTTTAAATACTTAGCTAATGTCAACTGAACTTATTAGAGACTCAAGATTTCAAAAGTCCCTTAAGTCCTTGCAGATTTTCTGCAAAATCAACTGGGAAGTGAAAAGAAATAGCATAGTAGGGTTCTCTGAGACCAAAGGCAGGGAGAAGGTAGGATTAATTTATGTAAAATACGTCTATATACACCCAGGTCAACCGGTCTGCATAAGCAGAGCTCTGTCCTGTAGTAAGTGTTTTGTCTTTGCCAGAACAGGTAGATAACAGATATGAAAAAAGTGCTGGAAAGATATAAAAAATACTATACAAAGGTTAAAGCAGAAGATCACTTACAATCTCTGCAGAGGAGTACAGTGTTATAAAACCTACTACTTTTATGCAACTTTGATTAATCAATATTTTTGAAGAGCACTTATTGGAGACTGGACTTGATGACCTAGGTGGTTCTTTCCAGTCCTGTGTTCCTAATTAAATGAAAAGCATATGCTGGCAGGCATTGATTATTGTTTTTTCCTCAGGAAATGAATAACCAGCCACATGCTGATAAAATAATAAGTCAGGAAAAAAAACCCCATAGCTTGCCTCTATTCTAGAAAAGACTTCTGGTTTCTAGTTTAAGTGAAATGGAAATATTACTTGTTTGTTTCTGTATTGAATAGTGTCATTTCATTAGAAAAACTGCAGAAAATTAGCACCTTATTTTATATTTCAGTCTCGTTTTCTGTTTTATGTTACACATAATATATGGCAAAGGAAACCTGTAAAATGGATAATTGGCTGTTTCTACATTTGAAGGGTTTTGCTCCTATGGGAGTAGTACTTGTTCTGCAAAAACCCTCTAAGTATTATGTTGGCAAAGCTGTTCATGCAATAAACCCTAGGCAAAAGTGGTACCATTATAGCTGTGTTAGTGGGAGACCACATTGTATGGATTGAGCAAACTTCAGCTATTTGTGATTTATTCCTTGCTGATCTAATCTAAGTTTTAAATTATACAGTCATCTTAAACATCAATTTCTAAGCTTTTAGTATATTACTAAACATTTAAGATTGTGTTCTGATCCACGGTGTCCTTTTCAATCCCTGCTTCTTGAGGAAAACAAGATGTGCAAGAACGATTGTGATGTCTGGCTGTTTGAAAGTCAGTCTGTCTGTCAGCCCCTTCTAATAATTTTTGATCCTGTTGGCCAATGTCAATCAAATCTGAATTTGATTCTTCTTAAATTCTATTGCTTATGGGACTAATTATTTCCTAAAATTGCTTTGTTAATCACTAAATAGATTAAGAAGTATTAAATCTTACAAATAAAAGTTTGCGTGCATAGGTTTTGGCAGTAAAATATGCAGCTTTATGTGGCAATCAAGTTTAAAAGTTTGGTTAATTTAGTGATACAATTAATTTGTATGGTAATCATGTTTTCCTTTTCATGCAAGAAACTAGACAAAATTCAGGTTTCCATGAGGAAAAAAAGTGGTAACGAAGACAAGCTTCTTTGTTCCATGTGTTTTGTTTTGGCTGGGGAAGCATGCTTAATTTTTAGTTGCAAATGCACAGAAGTTAAACCTATTTGTTTTACAGAAGTTCAAACCAATCTACAAGAATCTTGAAACATTTTAAATGTGGTATATAATCATATAAAAGAAAACTGGTCATGTAGTACACCTATATATATCAGTGTGACAACCATTATAAACAATCAACAACAACAAAACAAATAAGGTGTCTTATGAGGCTTCAAGCAAAGCCCAGAGGTCACCCCGCTCTTGGGTCCCTCTAAGGTTCCAGGGCTATGATAATGCCTGAGGAACTCAGCGGTGACAGCAGCAGTTACACAGAAACGTTTCCTGTGGTGGCATCAATCCATACGCCCCTGACTTTATTTCTATATTCAGTCAATTCAAAATATCTTTGGTTTTGTGCTATAGGTCAAAGGGACTTCAAAAGAGATGAGTGAATTCAGTAATTTTTCAGATTCCACAGTGCTATGTTTGCAGTGCAAGTATAAAGTGCTCCAGAGGAGGGAGCTATCTCTTAATAGCTGGAATTGGACAGAGGGAGCGTGTCTTTGAACGGCAAAGCTGTGAAAATAATAATCTTTTCTATTTTAGGAATGGATAAGAAGTTAGGAATGATATAGCATTTTCGCATAATATATAGGGAAGTTTGTTCATAATCTCAGTTTCTATAAAAGCATTAATGACTACTTTGATTAAAAATACTATTTTACTTTTGCAAACCACAAAAATTAGATCCACACTTCTTTATTGCTGTTTCAAAAATTCTGCATACCAAACCTCTGTTTTCAGTAGATATGTCCAGTCATTCATCTGTTTGTGTAGGCTTTTTTTCTGATGGAGAAAAACAATGTTACAAGGAGGAAAATAATTCAAACTCTATATGAAAATTCACAATTCACAACTAAAATTCTTCTTTGTTCAGTCCAAATATTTAAAAGAAAATAAAAACTTCTTGCAATAATCTTCTCAGAGAAAAAGAGGCCATACTTTGTGACATAGTAGAATAACTATAGTTGCATAACTCATGTGGGCAATTACGGCATAGTGCAACTGCAATTATATGGGGCATATATAGCAATTGTGCATTCAATACCTGTCTAATATTCACATGTTCTCTGCAAAGGAGTTCAGTGTTTCAGACAAAGGAGTCCTTGCGTTTCCCCATGCACAGTTGTGTAAAGAGAAGAACAACCTCAGCTGCAACTCAATGTCTTTGGAAGAAAAAATCTGATTTTAGCATAGAAAGACTTGATACTTCGTGAGTTACTGTAAATGCTAGTTACTAAATTTTACTATAGCATCTTAATCCTGTGGCAAAAAAAGAAAGGAAAATAATTAAAAATTCTCAAATAACTATATAAATCTTGATTTCTTGTATTTTAAATTGTGGCTGAGTCAACTCATTGGAGTATAAAACCTGTCCACAGTTGTAAAGGAGCTACTAAGTTGAGTCATGTATTCATAGGTCTTCATTGTGTATGAAAAAGACCATATCGCTTCAAAAGTTAGGGAATCTCAGCAAAAAAATGTGTTTTATGGAATGAGTGATAAAGAGCATGTGACTGAGAACTGCTTCACAAGATGGAGGTCACTCCTTTGCACTGAAAGCGTATGCACAGTGTTTGTTACAGGCACTGAATGCAGCAGGAGCTTGTGAACAGTTCCCACTCCTTGCCTACAGACATGAGCACAGTTCTGAAGCTGCCACTGGAGCAGCTGCCTAGCAAGGAAGAAAGGCATTTCTAGGCATTGATCTTTTTCTGCTCTCAGGCAAAAGACATAAAGCACAGAAATATAATACCAGTTATAGAGGTCAGTGCTGGAGCTGCCAAAGAAACTGATTTTTCACTCTTCTACCCAGTACCAAGCCATTAACCACCACCTTAGCACCAAGTCATTTGGTACTACTTCAGTTCTTGGCTCACATGTGTCTGTGAGAGATTTCATTTACCACTTCAGCAAATTTATGGGTAACTGTAGAGTCTTTTCTTCCAGGTGTGTCACATTTGTTGACAGATAGAGCACTGTACAGTACAAAAACTTACAGTAGCAATGGAAAGAATTTCTTGGCTGTGTCAAAAAGCAGAAGAAATCTGCAAGCCCTTCTTAATGCATAACTTCTCAGGGTACAGGCCTTAAAAGAGTTTTCATCTTACTTCTGCTGGATGCCAACAATGAGAAATTAATCTTCTAAAGCAGCACAAACTTTACCAAAATTCTTCACAGGTCTCAGAAGTAGAGGCAGGATTGTAATGTTGGTCTGTTCAGAAAAGTCAAATACATGTAACTCCTTTTATCTCCTGAATCTTACCATATGGTTAGCATAGGAATGTCATAATTTTAATCACATGCACACATGTACTATTCAGATAGGCTTTGTTGATCGAAATAGGGCCATTGGTGGTACTCTAATATTCCACCACCACCACCACCCCTGAAGATCTACAACAAAGTAACAGGAATCTTTACATTTAAATTCTACCTCTTGGAAAGAGAACTGTCATGGAGGAACAGCTGTTACTGACTGAAGAAAAAGCATATATATTACTCTTAAAGCACTTTTGCCTACCCCAGAAGAGACCACCCTTGGACTGGAGCAAGGCCATTCAGTTGTACTTAGCGAAGGGTGACGCGCACTGCTGGCCCCGGTTCGTGACAGACTGTACGTGTTTCAGGCTGACTGACCAACGCTGTTTCAGCCCCACAGGGCACACCGGCCCCAGTCCAGCTGAGCTGTTGCTGGACATCGTCGTCCTACCCGTTTGCCACCGCTTCCCCAGTGGTATCCCTCTGCTCCCACTGCTCTTTAATGGCGTGGTCCACGTGTCCTTGAGTATTCCGGGGCAGACTTACTTTCTAAAAAATCAGTACTTTATAGATATGTGGAAGCAAGTTGATGTTAAAGCAAGGCAGTGTTCCATTTAAATCCCAGTGTGGAAGCTTTTTTCAGCAGTAAGGTGGCTTTTGTTCTCTGAAATTTTAACCTCATATTTACGTTGGTGTTTTTTTCCCCAGAACTATCCATATGAAAGAGGCACTGTTCTTTCTGTGGCATGGGGTCACAGCCTTGCTCTCTAATAGTTCAGGACTTGCATGTTCAGGACTTCGACGTCTAACCTTAAGACTGTTAAAGAAGCAGTGGGCTTGTAAGGTACAATCCCCATATACAACATTGATTTTTAAATTTATTTTATAAATCATACTTCCTCAGCCGTGCATTCTTGCTTTTGTATGCCAAAACATGATAGAGAGCTCCTGAAAAATAAAATTTTCTTAATTATGTTTTTAGGTTCACTAAAGCAATGTAATTACAAAAGCCTAAAGAGCCCCAAAGTCACAGTGATGTCAGAACTTCACAGAAATGCACACAGATAAAACCATCATCACATTAACACGTGAAGTTTATGTGACCAAATCTGGCCGTTCCTAGTAGCTACAGCAGTGCTTTAACAAAAGCAGCTCAGGCATTTCATTTTCATACTCATTTTACTATTTATAATTCACAGTTTTGTAACTGTAATCCTCACTTTCCATTTTTAATTCAGGCATTTACTTTGGGAAAAATTTAGCAGCCGTTAGTACCCCAGCTGAGGCTTACGTTTTAATTAGAAATACATTATTTTTCACATCGGGGTACATTAATGATTGCGCACGAGGGAGATAAATGAACTGCTCCGTAAAACATCGTTGCAACAACGAGGTCGCTTCTTGGAAGCAGCTGTTGTAACTAATCGCGATGAGAATTCTCAAAACCAACCAACCAACCAATAAACTTTAGGGTAAAGTCATAAACCGTATGACCCGGAGACAGGCGGCCGCGGGCGGTGGCGGGGCCCCGCGGTACCGGTACCCGGCGGGGAGCGACTCCCCGCGCCCCCTCCGCCCCGCGACGTGCGAACCCCGCAACTGCGGGCTAAGCGCGGTGAGGGCAGGGCTTCGGAACGGCTTCTCGCCGCCTCGGTGCGCATGCGCTCGCCCACCGCGCTTGCGCACCGGGCGGGCCGGGGCGGTGCGCGCAGGCGCAGTCCCAAAGAAGGGCACATTTTGAGCCCGGGCAGTTTTCCCCGCTGGGAGCTGCCGGGAGGGAGCTCGGCGCTGTTCCGCCGGGGGAGGCCGGCGCTGGGCGGGAGGGAGGGGCGGCGCGGCCCGGCCGGGGTCTGGCGGCGGCACAGGCACCTGCCTGCTGAGGAGGCTGCCCGCAGCCCGCGGGGGCAGCGGCGGCGAGGGGAGCCCCCGACTTTGCTCCGCCGCAGGAAGTCCCCTCGAACCTGGCCGAAGTGGGGCCGGGGCTTCCCCGTCCGTTACCCTCTGCGCCGTCTGGGGGCGAAAATGCCGAAGAAGAAGCCCGGGCCGATTCAGCTCAACCCCGCTCCGGATGGATCTGCCGTCAACGGGACCAGCTCTGCCGAGTGAGTGAAGCCGGTCGGGGGTGGCAGGGGCTCCGGCGGGCCCCCCCGCGCTCTGCGGCGGCCGCCGGCCCGCGTCCCTGAGGTGAGGGGCGCGGCCGCCCCTGCTGCAGCCTTCCCGCCGCCCGGAGCGGTGGGGTGGCCTTCTGCGGACCGGCCCCCGCCGCTGCGCGCCGGGAAAAGCGCCTGTCCGAGGCGGTGAAGTGGCACCCGCCCTGCTTGCTGGGTTAGCTTTTCCTTAAGCCGGCTCGCTTTAAACCGGCACGGCCTGGTTTCCAGAAAAAACAAAATTATTGATTTCTGGGGGTGCGTGCCCCCTTCGTGGTAGCTACTGACTGCGCCCTCAACGGAATCAGTGGATGGTGCCTTCGGCAATAAGCAAACTTAAGTCAGGTATGCAAGGTAGATAAGCTGGGGAAAAAATAGAGGAAAACTCGTGTAACTCTCTTGTCGTAGTCCATAATGGTATCTGCTGAATTCTTAGATTATATAATTACCTAGTAAGTGCCAAATTATACATTTCTACTAGTGTATTTCATAACTCTGTGTGTGGGGGAGAAATTATATTGAAAACCACAAATTTGTAGAAAAGTTGTTTGCTTTGGTTTTTTCCCTGTTCTTGGCTTTAAGCCAAACTAATGCTAGTTTCAGTAAATCTGTTTTTCAGTAATTAGCACGTCATGCTAGGTACGTCAGTGAGTGTGTTTGGAGAAAATGCTTCTGAGTTTTCTTGTGTGTAACACAAACATTACAGAGTATAAATGTGGGGACGGTAGATTAATCGTGGGTACGCTTGCGGGGTTAAAAAAAGACTGAGAGTTAGGTTGTTATGTGTTGCTTATGAAGCCTCTGTTGTTGAGCTTGTGGATCTGGGAGAGCATGGTGGCTTCAGTTACGCAGATACAGTGCCAGCACCTTAAAGTAATGAAATCTTATAAAAGGTTTTTCTTTGAGGTTAACAGGTCTGTGTTTGCCACTTAAGTTTTAGATTAAAGTGATGGCTAGCTCTTAACTGAGCCTTGAAACAAAGCTTTATCTTGGAAGAACAGATTCCTGTCCCTGTATGGTCAGTTCAGTCTTCTCCTGGATATGTAAACTGACCTCTGAGATGCTTATGTACCACACTGACAGAGGGTATGTGAGGCAGAATTGCAGTGAGACATACAAGTATTGAACTTTAAAGTGCTCCACATACATCGTTGTTGCCACGTTTTCAGACAGGCTCAGATCTCATTTAACCACCCAAACATCTCGAGGGGTGGGGTGGGGTGGGGAAGAATTCAGCATCCAGCAGCTCCAGTTGTGACATTTCTAGCAAACTCTTTTGATGATTAACTGAGAGATGAGCTGTTTAAAATCTTTGGCAGGAGTTATCGGTTGTATCTAAGCATTATGATCTGAATATTATGCAGTTTTTGTTCTGGATTGATGGGGGAAGATATTATTTTTATATTTGCCTGTATAGCACTTCCCAGTTGATTTTCTTAAAGGTAGTTGGGGATAGGTTGATTTAGTGTTCAGGGGTTCCTATTGCATATTAGTCTTGTTTTATAGAATAAATCTGTTAAATCTATCGCTGATTTTAGTACCTGAGGTTAATCACCAAACATGCAATATATTAAATAATGTATTTCTTTGCTTGAGAAATGCCATTAATTTTAAATTGCTTTTACGTGTCTGATACTCATTTACTTGTTGGAGACTCATGGGAGTGTTGAGTCTTGTTTACACTAATGAACTATCTTGCTTCATTTTCTGTTTTGTATGTTGATTTGTTTGGTATGTGTGTCTCCTAGACTTCTGCTCTTTGTCATATATAAGACCTTATACCCAGCTTTTGCCAGGCTTAGACATGTGTGAAGTATTTTTAAAAGAAGTAGCTTAGAGAAAGTAAATCCAGCAACCTGTTGTCCTGTAAACAGCCAGAATTAATTGATTGTGGAAATATCCCCATATCCTGCTAATATTAAATTCTTATTGTGAAAGATTTCAAATGGCAAAGAACAGTTGCATCATAATTTGGAAATGTTTTTGGAATTAAACTGAAAATGGTTTTGGTTTCTTGGGGGAGGAGGGGGGTCCTTTATCTGTAAGATTGTTTCCTTTTTTCCCTCTCCTGCTCTGTGCTTTTTTTTCCACTTTGGTTGATGCTTGAAAGCAACAGTAGAGGTGTTTGTCAGCCTATATACATTGTCAAATGTTTCAAGTATGCTGTGCACCTGTGGACTACCATATTAACACTTTCTAAAGCTCTGTTCCTGGTATAATGGAATTTTGGCTATGTGAGTCTCCAGTTACTCATTTGCTTCCACCATATACAAACCTGTCACTTTGCAAATGATCTTGGATGCTTCCCTGTTCTTTTTTCAGAGAAGAGAACCTCTCAAGAGAAAGAATGTAAAGAGCTCAAATTACTTAGCTAAGTAAAATGAAGATTCAGAGCGAGGTGATATGATTGCTGTCTGTAAATGCATGAAGGACCTAAACATCCAGAAGGAAGGAAGTTATTTAGGCCCAAAGGCAATTTTGGCACAAAATTAAATGGATATATATTGGCCATCAGTAGTTGTACGTTGGAATTTGGAAACTTTCCAGCTGTCAGAGGTGGAAGGTTCCGTAACATATTCTCATGGGTATTTGACCCCCAGAATCTCTTGCTAGTTTTAAAATATTGAAGCTTAATACTTTCAGGAATGACTACATATGATACTTTGACTTCCTGGCAGAAAGGAAGGGGAAAGGGAGGAAATAAAAGAAGGGGCTGTTTGCAGGATGTCCTGCTTTCCATTTGTGTCTCATCCTCTGTCTCCATCCTTATTTGGTGATGGGAACTCATTGACTAGAGTAAGAAAAAGCTTATACCATGAGGTGTAGGGCTTTAAGAAGTATGCATATGAGGCCTTGTTCTCACTTGCATGACTCTTCTTTTTTCCTTCTTTTTTTTTTTCTTTTCCCTGGCAAGGTAGTATAAAGGAGAGTTAGGGTACTTGCAATTTAAATATAAGTATACTGAATATTTTAATGAAAATTTTACAATGTTTTTGTTATTTATAGCAATTACTTTAATTATTTGTACAGGATGTTGTGGTTCTTTCTAGGGCCTTCCAAATCCCTAGCTACCCTGCTGGACAACAGTGACAACTTAATAAAAGATTTTCCTATGCTGTGAGCTTCACTTCTGTTTTTGACACTTCCTGCTGAGAAGTAGTTGCACAGAAAGAGTTGAACCCATGCTGCTGTTCTTGAGCTCAGTGTTGCTTCAGATCATCAGAATGAAATCAAGATGACATTGGCCAGCTGCAAGTTTCATTTCATTCTGGTACTTTTGGAGCTGCACGGTTATACCTGTGCAAAGATTTTGCAGAGAAAACAGGGGGAAAGAACCAAACAGACAAACCTGAAAGAAAATTAATAAAAAGAATACTTCTCTTTTGACTGAACATGCTGGGATAGTTTACTGTCTTAATAGCCAAAAGAAATAAGAACAAAATCTCTACTTTCTGTTCCTTTCAAACTTCTGACTCCCTGTCCCTTTGAATATCTGACAGTTGTTGCTCAATTTCTATGTTTCTCTAAATCCAAACTAGACCCGGAACATGAAGTAGAAGCTCTGCAAAGAAGCAGGAGGGTAGGTTTCAAGATAATTCCACTTTCTGTATTGCAATAATTTTTTTGCTCACATGAAAAAGTTATTTCATGTCATCTTTAATTGTATCTTTAAAAAAAAGTAAGCAGAGGGAAGGGTCATATTTATAATGAGAAAGTTAGTTTGATATAAAATGCCAGTGAAGATAAGGTACAACTAGTTTTTTACCTTGGTGTAGGTAGTCCACTAAATGCCAGATAAGGGCAGGTATGATGGTATGTACCAACCATGCTGAAGCAGAAGTTCCACTGTCTTCTCTCAAACAGGATTTTATATTGAAGTAGATATTTTAGGTGTTTGTTTTGTTTTGTGTTTTTCCTGGGTGAAAACATACCATTAAACACCCACCTAACTGTTCTTTCACATGGCAGAACAGAATTAGGGTACCTTATTGTTCCCCAACTTTGGTCTCCACTTTCTTTGACACATTAAGTTTTATAATGGCTCATCACTGAATACCTAAACAGCAGATGCTATTAATACATTATGGGCATGTCAAATTCTTACTGATTTTTAACTGCTTTGGCTTCTTAAAGTTGGTATTTAATGACATCCAAATAGATGCTTGATTTTCTTTTTTCTGTTAATTCAAAACAAATATCCAAACATGATTAAGTCACTTAAAGTGCTTTAGACTGAGATGGCACAAAATGCAAGAGTTCTATAGTTACAGCCTTGTAATACAATTTTTTAGAAAATCAGTACCTTTTTTTTTTAATTCATCAGAAGCTATTGTCTGTAAGTTAGACTGCATAAAGTGTTCCACTGATCTCAGGAAAGGGCATTAAAATTTATTAGTTAAAATGCCTATGTCCAGAAGTATACATATAGAAAAAAAAACAATTAAACCTGTGCCTTGAGATCCCAAATGATGTTTAATGAGATAGAATGTCTTGGCATATAATGTAGACTACATTCACAGCCTATTTTAAAAGTGCTTACCTGAAAAAGTTAAATAAATAGTCAATACAACGTATTTTGTCATAGAGCACAACAATCCAATGAGCCACCAAATTAGCATTATAATTATTTTTTTTTAGTTCATTTGTCTGTCATGGAAGAGATTACTGCTGCAGTTAAGAATATGTATTAATGTTTGTCACTGCTTAAGACTTCTAATTATAGAAGAGTCCCTTTGTGATTACTTTTCCTGTACATCAGTTACATTTGGATATCTACAAACTAACTGCTCTAAAGCCTTACTTTTTACCTTGACTGAGTAAATGACAACTTCCCTGTCTCTGTTGTTATAACTTGAACCTTCCAGAAGTGCCTGGGACTCTGAATATAAAAATGAAAGCAAATTTTTGAGTGCCACTGACTCTTTTTTTTTTTTTTTTTGTGTTGTATAAGCATTCACATTGAAAAGGTGGTTGGGAGTGAAATGTCTTTTTTTTTTTTTTTAACATCTGTTTAAAGAATTCCAAAAATGTACAAACTGCGTATGTGTTTTAGCAACAACTGGTATCTCTCAAATCAAGCCTAAGGTATGATCTCTGCTCTGGGAAGACAGGGCCAAGCAAATCTCAGATGTGACATAGCAAGGTATAATATGAGGTAGAATGAGCAGAGTAAGATGATATTCTTGGCGAGGAGAACTCAGGACAGTATGAAAGAACACTTCAGTTTTGTGTTTAATTGGATGAATATGTAAAGAAAAATGTAGAACATGGAATTTGCATCTTCATTTAATATGCTGTAAAGAACTAGGTCTTTGAGAGGAATTTCAGAAGGTAGTGTCTGTAGGTCTTTACCACCTTAGTGACTGTATTTCTTTAAAGGATGTGGCCTGAGAGAAAGTCCAGAGACAACTGTGAGTGAAAACAGGCCATCGGGCATGGTGCCGCTGTTATTGGTGGTGCTTACATCCATGATGAGCAGTTCTGGGTTTTCTCTTTTTTAGTCTTAACTATAGTACATCTGTGTCTTAGAACTGTTCAAACCAAAGAGTAATTTTGTAGAAATGGATTTTGTCAGTCATCCAATAGTAGGTTAAAAACTGCATTATTAATTAGTCAGCTTTTTTCCTGTTGCTTCTTGCTGTTTATTCTGTTTAAACTGCATTTAAGGTCATGCATTTAAGGAAGCCCCTGAATAGCTGGCATGACCTCTGAGTACAACTGCCTGTATTTGACAGCCAAAGAAGAATTTGGGAATTATGCAAAACTGGTTTGGACTTCAATTTGTATTACAATTTGCAAAAGAAATAGTTGCTTACTAGCTATGCATCTTGCAATGTTCATGTTTTTCACTATCTTTCTCAAGGGAACTTCGCTTTGGGCTTTGTAGGACTAGAAAGGCAGATTGTCTCCCATCATCTATAGTGTGGGTTTTATTTGTTTTGTTTTGAGTTTTTTGGTCTTTAAGCTTGCATTGTAAAATGGAGTGGCATGAGGGCAGCAGAACCAGTGGGCTGTTTCCCAGTAGACTTTGTTCCAAAAGGATTTGTCCTCTGTGGAGTAGATTTTTTTGGTTGGTTTTCTTGGATGTGAGTTTAGATGAAATGGAAGGAAGATTTTCATGGAGTTAATTCTAATGCTTGCTGGTTCGCTTCTGCCTTTGGTGGGGGTGTTTGGTTTTAAAACCAAAACATCTCTGAGGAGGGGCAGCTGCTCTTTGGAATTCCTTTGACTTCAGGCAACTTTGCGTGTGTGTGTAGTGTTCTGGAAGATTAGGTCCTGGAATTTAATGACTGATCTGGCTGGATTGCAGTTGCATTGAATGTGTATGTGGAATTACTGCAACCTTGTAAATATTTTTAAGAAAAAAAAATGCAGAAAGTTCTTTTTTTTTTTTCATGTCCTACTAATGAAGGATTAACCAGGCTTATAAATACATGTGGTATGAGAGAACAAATTTTAGGCAGGCAATAATAAATGCTAGATAATTCCAAGAACACTGAGCCTTTTGTTATTCACTAAATCTTCCAAATTTAGATTAAACCATACTCATAGCATTCTCTTTAAATGTGTATGAGCCTGTGCATAGTTCTTCATTGAATTAGAAATAGCATTTTAATAATACCTAAGCTAATAAACATGTGATCTGTTGTAACAAAATAGTGGAAAGTAAGAGCCTGCATCACCTTACTAACTTTTTGTATTATTACTGGATGCATGTACTGAAAAAAACTTACAGCTAAGTAAGCATACACACCCAGTACAGAAATTAATGAAAGTGGCAAATCAACCTGTGCTGTTCTTACCTGATAGGCAGCTTTTAGTTTACAATTATGGATGTAGGAAAGATTTTAAGATGCTTAACACTGAGGTAACAGTAAATACCAAGTCTGGTTACATACTTACACTTAAATATAAGTATAATGACAGTAATGGAGGCATCCTTTAGTTATTATGATGTTGTCTTTGTTCCAAAAGCATAAATCAGTTTAGGAGAGTTAAATAAAAACTGGGTGTAAAAATAAATGTAACATTCCAGTGAGACAAAAGGTAAGGGAAGTGCAGGATGTAAATATGGATCTAGCTGCTTTTCCTTTTCTATCCCGTACAGCACCAATTCTGTAGATGGTTGCAAAGGTGTGATTTCACAATTAAGCATGTGCAATATCCTGTTCCTTCTGAAGAAGTCCTCTCCTCTCCTTACTGTGCCCTTGTCTTCCTTATGCTTATCTTCTTTTATCAGTGAGTCAGATGTGCATGCTGATCTGACTGAGAATTTACCCACCAAAGAAGCCCAGATTAGTTTTCAGAGGGCTATCTTGTGCTCACAGCAGCATTGATCTAGCCACATGGTGAACTTAATCAGGGAAATAATCTGGCTGAAAATTTCAGTATTTCTTAGTTAATTTTTGAATGGATCTGTTACCTGAATTGGTTATTTAGGAATGAATGGCTAGGGACCGAATGAGGCAGAGTCACCTCCTTTGGCAAGAGCCCAGGCTTTTGCAGGATTAAGTGACAGTGTACTCAGAGCCTGAGAGGTGCTATTGAGATACGTTGAAATTCAGTAATTACAACAATTTCTGAGTAGCACATCTTTTAATTGAATAGTCTCAGATCTCTGTCTCAAGAGGAACAGATTACCTCTGAGACCTTCCAGTGTTATCTAGTAGCCAAAGAAGGCTGAAACCCCCCCCCAAAGCATTCAAAGGGACTAGGTAAACCCAATATGTAGTTGTTTATTTGACATAACAGCAGTGCTAATGTTTTAATCTGGGCAAAGGGTCTTTGCTTTAGCACTAGCTTAAAAAAAAAAAACAAAAAAAACCCAACAACCTAAAGCCAAAAACCCAACATGAAAATTGTGGGGAATTTACATGAGATGGGAAATACATCAGCCCATTATTTGAGTGGGTATTGACTAAATATTTCAATGTATACAGGGGAAACATTCTGAAATGAACTGAGGAAGGAATTTTCTTTTATATATGGTAAACCTAGATGTTCCCTTTAAATTATTAAGTTCTAAATTTTCCAGTAAAAAAGCTTCCCCCTGCCTCTTCTTGCCTGTTACCCTTTTTACAGCTGCATTTGTTCTCCCATCATTGCCCTGGGGATTGACTGGGCTTTATAAAGTGTACTGATTCCACTGCCAAAACACAAAAATGTCTCTTTGAGGAAGCAATGTTAGTTGGCAACATAGGTTTCTAGCTTGCTGAACTTCTGGGGAGCAGGTTCTTTCTTCCAAAGACTTTTTAATTATCTTTTTTTTTTTTTTTTTTAAAGGAAGCAATGGAGTGCTTTTTTTCTGAAGACTTACTAATGTGTTGCTAGAAATTAGTAATCGGATTATTTCTGATTTGATATATGTTCAATATTACTTAGACAAAGTCTTGATTATACTTTGGAACAAATGTGCAAGGCTTTCTGCCAGTTAGTGCCCACAGGAATTGAACAACTGGGAAAGACTAATTCACTGCTCAATCTTTTTGCAAGCATCTGTTGAGAAGCTGTTGTCATCCTGATTCTTGTCTGAACAAGAGGAGGGTGAATTCCAGCAGAACTTCTACCCACTGTGGTCTTTCACCTGAATTCAGTCGCCTCCCAGGCATCCAGCAGAAGGAAGTATATCAAGTGGTGTCTGTGACTGGGTGACACATGCAAAAGGAGTAAGAACGGAAACAGATTTTACTTTACAGCCTGAGAACTAGGACAGAGATATTCCAGCAGTGTGTGATTCTTAACAAGTGTCTTCTAAAAATCTACTTACAGGTTTTTAAAACAAACTGTTGAAACTTCCTGGCAACTCTTCTTTCTTTCAGTGTTTTTTACAACTCAGCATTGTTCTATGTTTTTCTAGAACTTTTTTTAGTGTGGTTGGGAAGATGAGTCAGCAAACTTAATGTAGCAAATACAACAAACACAGAATGTGTTTGGGGGGGGAATACTCTGTCTGGATTTAGATATGTGTGTGTATTTATATGTGAATATTTCTATATGTGTTGGTACAGTCTATACCTATATATAAGTAAAAATTACTGATTTCTTCCACTAAATGGCTATACTGGCAAATGTTCAGTGTTATACAATGCATCCATTTGAAATATAGGCAAGGATCTAAGCCTTCCATCCATGGCTTTTTCTGAATCCCAGTTACAGGATTTATTTGTATATTTGCGTCTGTACATTCTGGCAATTTTCCTTCCCAGTGCCTGATGTGTTAACTGCAGCTTTTGATGAAGTTTGTGCTTCTGTGCTCCTTGCTCAGCTCTTGCACAGAAGGCATCTCGATTCTAACGCTGGCTTTTTCATGGGCCTTGTAAACTGATACTGTAACTTCATCTTTTTTATTATTGTAGCGTCTCTCAAAGGCTGTGTATCTACCACATAAGGGAGTTGTGAAGATACTGTTACCATTACTATTGCACATATTATCCCTTGTTTTTATCATTAAATTTAACTCACAGTTCAGAGACATAAACCAATGGAAACCCAGGACTTCTGTGTATATATATGTGTCGGCTGATGATCAGAATTTTATGACTTGTATTCATCCTCTGTGTTGTGTTTTAAATACCTGATAAGTAAGTTTCTTATGGACAGAAAAAGGAAGTGTTAATTGCCCTATGGTTCTTTTGTTCTGATTGTGTGTAATGCTGGCTAGGAGAAATCAGTGGTAGGTGCACAGATATTTATGAAATGGAGATCGAGAACTTGGATTTCTGGTTCTGAAGATTCAGCTCTTGAATTTCTTAATTTGAGATGGCAAAGCTTATTTTGGGCAAACTTTGAATTCAATGCTACAGTAAGTCCTGAGGAAGCCTTTTAACTGAGGGGGGCAGGGGGAAAAACCCAAAACTGCCAGTTGCATTGTTTAACCACAGAGTTAATATGTGAAAGGGATGCCTGAGCCTTGCTGGCAGCTACTGCTGCTACCCAGGATAAAGGGCTGTAACTGGGAACAGCTGCAAAAAAAGTCTGGTAGGAAGAGACACCCAGGGCATGAATCTGATATCTGTCCACTTGTGCCACTGTTCCATCTGTGGCTTTATTCTCTTTCGTGAGCTCTGTCTTCAATTCAAACATGTTATTTGGCATGCTTCAGATTATTTAAGAAAAAATAGTCTGAAATGTTTAATGGGGTAGTTCTTAGGCTAAAGCAGAAGAGGGAGGAAGCTTAAAGCAAAGATTCTTATCCAACAGCTCAGCCTATAAGGAGTTTTTGAAGTTAAGTTGTCCCATTGGTTGGAGAATCAACAGGAGACTTGAAGTCATATTGCATATTTTCTTCTTTAAAATACATGCCTTTCAGCTTTAGGAAAATGAGAACATTGAATTAGTCTAGCAGGATACTTTTTTTGACAGAACAATACTTTTCTAATAGTTTTGTTTTACATACCTTTTACTAAAAAATAGATTTTAATCACATTGCCTCTTATTCTTACTGGGTGATTTTTTTTCTGGCAGTATTAAACCTCCAAATATGCCCTGTCATGTCTGTTGCATTGTGAAAGTGGCATGGTATTTTCAGATGTTAAAATTTGTGCTAGAAATGAGCAGGTGTATTGGGCAATCTTATATCCCACCTAATGGTAAGGGTAATTTATGAAGGACCTCTAATGTGTTGCAAGAACTGAAAATAAGCAGGAAGTGAAAACCAGTGTATTTTTCCAAAACAAGACTCCTTTGCACTCATAGCGAGTTTGAATCTTTTTGAGTTGTTGTTTTAACTGCAAGTTTTATGAGGCTGCACTGGAGCTAGCCCAGACATAGACACCTGTGCAGTAAGCTATGAGACTACTGTAATTACTTTTATCTTCCATGTTATTTTGTGAACTGTTCTTTGTTAAAGGAAAAGTTAAATAAAAATTTGTCTTATTGCCCAGGTTTGGCACAGTCATGCAAAATAGTAGTCTGTCTTTTCAAAACCACAGAATGTCTTCATGTTCCTAATACTTTATTTCAGCTCCCTGATTGAGGTTGTTCATGGAAATTATGTAGTGAACTGCCTACTTTCTTCCCTAAATTGACTGTTGTGTAGGCTTGGGGAAAGCATTACTGTCACTGTTCTGGAAAACAACCCCCAAGCCTGTATCCTCATGTGACAGTAGATCTGAAAGTGAATGTACTTCTTTATGCTTTCACTCATACTAATTGTTCAGCTTGCAAAACTGATAGTAATAACTTCGAACAACTATTTGACAAATTACTGTTAAAGACTGTGTCAGGCTTTTTTTTTTCTTCCACCACATTTTTTTCTTCTCTCTCAAAAGTAGACTTCAGAGTTGAGTACAGCTTTAATGTAGCCTTTAGGGTTGAGTATATGATTAACTTATCACTAATGTGAATTAAAAAAAAATTCTCAAGGATTTGGAGTATTACTAGTATGAATTAAGAATAAGGATTTATTTTCTGGTTTTGTTATATTATCTACTAGCAGACTAAAGGCAGCACTTCTTTTCTCATTACTGGTTCAAAGAGAGCAAGTATGCTATAAAATGTTAATGCATCTCTTCCAGGAGTGCTTTGTTCAGTGCTGGGGTGGCTGCCCCCAAAAGCATGAACCGAGAAGTCTCTTCTTGCCTTCTACCTGTCTTTGTGTACAGGGTGAGAGCAGTCTGCAGAATCTGTTATTCCTCCCTGCTCAACCTGCACGTCGGAAATGTAGGTTTGCTTGGTATCCCCCTAACTCACTAATACATACCTACAGTGCCGACCTGTGTATGATACGCACATGTTTACAGTGGTTATAAATCATGGGGGTTTTGATGCTTAAAGAAAGTTAGTCTGAAAAAAACCTACAACCAAGCCTTAAGGAAACAGTATGATAGGCTCAAAAAGTGACCTGGTAACCTGGTGAAGTGATGGTATTTGTGACATATCTTGTCCATTCAGGAGTTTGTGGATAAGACCATGTGCATCTCTGGGAAGCAGAGAACAGAACATTTAGTCCAGCAGTAACTAGAGGTGTTGCTGTGCACTGACTTTCTTTTGTTGTTGTTTGACAGCTGGTATGCTTTTTTTTTTTTCCCCGAAGCATCCACTTTTAGCCATTGTCAGGAAGGTGAGGTACTGGGATAGATGAGACAATTCTGAAGGTCTTAGATGAGCTTCCGTACAGGTGAGGTGGCATTGAGTCTGAAAAGCTGCCAGTATCCCATGCTGTGATTCTCCTCAGAAGACCTTTCTTACTTCTGTGATATTCCACAAACTGGCTGCAGAAGGGGTGGACGTGGATTGCCCCAGGATGTCAGATTGCACTTGTCTTCTCGCCTCCAAAATGGGGATTTTGGATTTTGCGAAGTCTATATTGACAGTAATAGAGGTGAAGTTTCTCTGCACACATCGGAGGGTCATTGTTTTGTGGGGAGGTGGGGTGTGGCTGTGTGTATTTGGTAGGAGACCACATTCTGATTCTACATTCTTTTTAAACTTTTGAGGTTACAGAAGTGCCATGTGACTAGGGGGAGGACACTGCGCTGTCAGCATACTTCCTTGAGTACGAAAAGGAAGAAGTAATGTTGACTTAATAGGAAGGATCCTATTTGATCAAGTATGGGTGGAGGTAATTCCCCATCTAGAGCACCTGGTATCTGGTGCTGCACTTGAAGGGGGGAAACAAACAAATGACTCCCCGAAAAACTTGCCCTGAGTGTTTTTTGGTGGTTTTTTTTTTTTTCAACTTTCCACTTAGTCTGGAAGAGAGAGAGCTTGTAATAATTGCATCTGAAGTCCAGTGGTTAAGACACTATGCTTTCTATAGTGGTATTGTCTGCTAGCTATACAGCATATTTATCCATTTCTGCTAGCTGAGTAAGAATATATTTATTGATAGTGTTCTGTGAAGTTACACTGTTTCTTTAACGAATGGAGAAAACAGCACTGACCTCCCTGTGGCTTCATTCAGATGATCACGTTACGAAAGCTGGATTCTTTCCCTAGTGCAGTATGTTTAGTATGTGCTTGGCTTTAAAACTGATAGCAGTAAATTAAATGATAACCTATTGCTTTAGAGTAGTGCTTGGAACAGTGAAGCACTGAGGTGATTTGATGATTTCCTGCTTTGACGGAACTCTGGCAAAGGCGTAGCGCTTTGACAGTGAAAAAACAACTCTAAGACTGCAGCAGGTAATGGTGATGAATTTTAATAGGAATCTTTGTCTCTGAATAAAAGTTTTATATAAGATGAAGTAACTACTAGTGCTCCTTCTGGAGGCAGACATTAGCACACTAGCATGCTGCTACTTTTAGTTACCAGAGCTTCCTTAACATTTTCATGGTGTCCTAGTGATGAACTGACTTAAGTATTCCCTCTTCTGGATTTTGTATGTGTTGGTTTAGTTTAATTTGTAAAACTTTATATGCAATGATTTACTTACCCGCCTGTTTCTGTATGTGCTATGCACTGCAGCTTGGCTGTGATCCTTTTATATGGTAAGGGTCCAGATAAGAGTCATAGTTACTGGTCACGGGATAGTATTCTTATGGTAGTTTGAGTTAAAAACTGAAACTACCAGAGCCCTGCCTCCTAGAAATACTGAGAGTAGATTACCACTACCAATTTTGGTGACAGAAATACTCTTTTAAATTTATCTATTTACATTTTAAATTGATTAATATTTAGTGCTTCAAGCAAAGGACCAGAATAAAAAAAAAAATCAATTCTGTCCTGATGTCTGTCATTCAATTATCGTAGAACTAACTGGACATGTTACTTATAGTTACATTCTGAATAGTAATTCTGACAATGCATTTATTGGGTTAATATCTTTCACAAAAATTCTTCATATTAATTTACTTTACAGTTAGAGAATTGGTCCTGAAAAATTCAAGTGAGATCTGAGAACTTCATTGCTGTCATTGTCTTGCATGTCACTGCAAGTAATGAAAGTTTGATCATTAGAGCTTAGAACATTTCTGGTGATTTTGTTGGTGGCCACATGCTAGAGGGAGAAACCTGATGTGCTGAGATTTATGGGGCCAATACATTTACATCTATGAGAGCCTTTGGAATATTCTGACTAGTGTTTGAACAAGGACCCCAACAATAATTTATACTTTCAAGCAAGGAAATGCCTGTATTTTAAGTGAATGCCAAGTTTATTGAGATTGAAATGAGCAATGTAAAAAAAAAAAAAAGTTTATACAGGTGTACATTAGACTAACATAGATGTGATAAATGCTATCCTAGCAAGTTTTTTGTTACAAAAACATCAACATGACAGAGTGTTTTGTTTCATCACACTAGTATTTTGTCTGCTCCAAGTCATCTGCTCAAACATCTCTGTGTTGTCTCCAAACCCAGAAAACTCCTTCTGCTTCAGAGAAAAACTGAATAGCTGTTTTCTTCAAAACAGAGCAAGAAAAGCCTTGTTGCATCCTGTTTCTGTGTCTCTAGTTTCTTTATTTTTCGAAATGAGCAGCCCTACCTTCTTCAGTAATCCCTAAAATGACAGCAAGTTCCTTTTCAAAGCTTGTAAATAAAGATAAAGGTCATTTGTTGCTGTGGCTTACTGGACCAGATTTTGCGAAGGAAAATGAAATTTCCTGTTAAGGACAGATTTTTTTGGGAGGAGAGTTTGGTTCCATTTTGGCATTAAGTCCATATGCAGACTTCAGAGAGAGCTAAAGGTGTTGCTTGCTGAGCTCCTCTGAAAATCTGGCCCTGTGTATCAAAAGGGCATTTAATATTGAAATACTATGTTTAGGAGCTTGGTATGTTTGTATTTCAGAGATGTTTAACTTAATTCAACAAAACTGTTGCTGTTATTTGGATGTTCCTTTAAATTCTGTTGTATAGTCTAAATTGTCTTGGCTTCTTTTGAAAGAGATATCCAGGTAGTGGATGCTGAGCTCTTGTCTATGTGGTCCTGACTTCTTTAAAACAGTGATACAGAGTAATAGATCTGTCTCTGCAAAAGTCGCATCCAATAAAACTGCCTCATTAATTTAATATGTTTTATAGGACATATTTTCTGGGCAGTCATGATTTTGATATAAGCACAGGGTAAAAGCAGGTAAAAGGCACTATGAAGTTGTTCATTTTTAGTGACTGAATGTGAACTATAAAGTTGCTCTGCTTCTACTATAAAGAAATATTTGAAGGATACTATCTTGTTAAGTGGCCCCAAAAATACAAGGGATCTCTGTTCTCCATTTCTGCTAGTTGTGTAGGGTTTTATAGAATAAAAAATAATCTGTACTTCCTAAAAATACTAATGTTTAACATACATAAAATCAGTGGTCTTTTATTGAGCATCTGTCAAGTGTGTGTAGAAAGTTTAGTGCTGTTCAAGCCTGCTACAAGAGCGAACCACCTAAGCAAGCAAGCAAGCAGCGCATTCCTGGCCTTGCAAGTCACCAACCAGAGCACGTTACCTCCTCACTGACCGCAGGCAGTCTGATGTGCGGAGTGTATCAGAGTGCCGTACTGGCAGGGTTTGTCAGTGTATCTTTGTTGAAAACCATGAATTCTGTCTTTTCACAACAGTAATCTTCTAGGGTAAAATATAGATTTTGCATCCAGCATTCATTGTTCTGGAGTTTATTGTAGGAAAGTAAGGGGGGCTTAACTTTGCTCCTATTTTTATCTTGTGATCATAGTGTAAGAAGAGCTAGTTCATCTGTGATCTAGAAGAGACACACTTTACTTTGACTTCAGGCTGGGATTTGTTTGCTTTGTTGGGCCCATTTGAGGCGGAAAAAAAAAAATTTCGTGATTAATCTGCTTTCTGTTTTGCATTTTAGAAATTAGATTTCAAAAATGTCTCTTAAATGGTTCATCTTTAAAACAGAGTCTGTGAGTCAGATTAACTTGAATGTTCCTATAAGTCATGCTTATCTACATAGGGAAATTTCTCATCATGGATACTCTAGGATATTTGTTGTAGGATTATATTCCAGTATGATTATACTGGTATAAAGCATGGTACAAGGACAGAAATAAGAGTATGCGCCTCTTTGTAGGATAGCCTGAAAATGAAGTCTAGAGACAGTTATGGTAGTATAACCACCATATAATAAGTACATCAAAAATTACTGTGTAAGACTGTTCTGGTTTTGACCAGCATTGCCAAACTGTATTTGCCCAGAGTGCGTGTTTTGTGAAACTTGCTCACAAGTGTTGCCTGGTGATCTTATGCTTGGACTGTTAAAATGTCAAAATAACAGACTGAACAGAGCTCCCCTTTCCATCAAAGGTCTCATTCTATTTCCTCTATTTAGTTCTTCTAAGCATTATCACTTCCTAAGTTAGCTTAGCAATTGCATCCTGTCTAACATATTTAAATTGATAAATTAAGTAGGCGTGTGTCATCGCTTAAACTTTCAGAGTGATTGTGTTGTAAGGAAGAGCTGTGAATATTTATATTATTTTTATTTGCCTCAATTAAACCTTACGTACGGTCAAACCAAGATTGTTACCCTGCCTGGAAGTGCAGGCTCTCTAATGAATGAGTTGAGGGTTTCATCCTGTAATTCTCTTTTTGTTGAGTCTGGGGCTTATTTGTCATTGCTTCTTGGAGAATCAACCTTGTATCTTCTCAACTGACCAGCACCTTACTGGGCATTCAGAGAACATCTCTTGTACAGCATGTTTTGAAAGTGGATGTTTTATGAAGTGATGAATAGAAATAGTTTTCCTGATTATTGGTGAAATTTTAATTTATTTTTTTTAATGGGAAGTGGTTTAGACTCTAAAGAAGTAGATTCTGTTCCTCAAGTTTTTCATCCTAGCAACACTGTATTCACTGGAACATTGCATTAAATTTAGCTAAGCAAAATAGATATTTGCTGTTAAGTATTTACTCTTGCAGCAGCTTATTGTTGCAGTTAGAAACGGGAAATTTTAAATGAGTTTTTAAGTTGTCATATTACTGGAATAAGTGTTTTCATAGGATCTGAAGCTAAGCTATTAAAAAAGAATCTTCCTGGGAAACTGAACTTCTCTCTGTAGTCCCAAATTTAACTACTGTTTAGAGTTTTGTATTTCTATTTTGTATTGCTTAATGATGTTAAACCTAGGTTTCTAGTAGATGTGCCCTTAAACAAAAGAAAAAGTAAGCTTAAAACCTTTGGGCTGTTTTCCTTTCCTCAGTTAAACTTGGCGGGGGGGGGGGGTGTCAGCGGGGAGGAGGGACTTCTGTGTTTCCAGCGCCATGTTTTTAATGCATATTTGTTTGGCTGTGCTTGATAACTTTCTACTGATATCTAAATAAGAAGCTTCTGAATGGATTACTAGTTATATAGTTACGTGAAAATCAGTAGATAAAACATTTAGACAAACTCTGTAGGAAATTACAACACAGTCCTTGAAAATGCGAAACTAAAAATAGTGTGGAGTGATGTGCTGTGATTCATGAGATCCCTGATCATAAATGCTGAGTCATTAAGCCACGCCTGTAGGTAGTGAAACTTAGCTTGCATGAATTTGGACAGAACCTCAAAGATGGGGAAACTGGGTATCATCTGTGTTTGTCATTGTTGATCTGGAGTAAAACAGTTTACTTAAATCAGAGTTCCGATAATATGTGTATCTCTCATGGGGATGACTGTACAAGTCGGATCGTTCTAGATAATGTATATAGGTGCAAAAATGTAGAAGATTTAATCTCTGACATCAGTGCTCTCTATTGCTCTTCCTCTTGCAACTGGGTGAGCTCAAACAGCTTAATAATCGAGCTGTTCTTTCTCTGTTGTACAGGACAAATTTGGAAGCACTTCAGAAGAAGCTGGAAGAACTAGAGTTGGATGAACAGCAACGAAAGCGCCTTGAAGCTTTCCTTACCCAGAAACAAAAAGTTGGAGAGCTGAAGGATGATGACTTTGAGAAGATCAGTGAGCTGGGAGCAGGAAATGGTGGTGTGGTCTTCAAAGTATCTCACAAGCCTTCTGGTCTCATAATGGCAAGAAAGGTGAATGCCTCAAAAATAGGAACTTAGGGATGATTTTTATTAAGGAGGTTGTCTCTGATAAAATACAGTGATTTTATTTAGAGAAATAAGTGGTCTTGACACACACAAAAAATGACTATTTAATGCCAACTTTCAGAGAAGTTGATGTGTTTCAAAAAGTAGGAAAGGTTGCACTTGCTTATCCTAAACTTACCAGTTTTCCAGAAATAGTGTCCCATGTGTTAGTAATGAAAGGATAGGCGTTCATTCCCCCTTTTTTCTCCCCTGCCCCCTCCCCTGCTTTTTGACAAATATGACCTTTTCAGTTGGGTATATATCTTTAAAAGAAAATGTGGTAGACTTACTCATGAATGGAAGGCCTAAAAAGTTACTGAAACATATCAGTTAGAGAAAAGTGACCATATCCTGTATTCTGGGCCATAAGTTTAGAGGAATGGGAAAGATATCATCTGTCCTAAGATCTTCCTTCACAGCTGCAGACCAGAAAAGGGCCTCTGGATGATACTGGAAAAAACTGAAAATACTCAAAAAAAACTGGAAATGAGGGAATGCATTGGAGTACAGTAACATCTCCTGTTTTATAGTTTCATCATGGGGTGCAGGTGGCTTCTGTCCAAAAAGGTACCTGTCCTTCTGGTGAGAGTATTTTTCAGTGATTCAGCTTTATGGTTTACAACCAATAGCAGTTGTGACCTAGTTTGTAAGAGAACCGAGTGGGTTTTTTAACTGAAATAGCTTGATGTTTTAATTCTCATTTTGTTTATGTGAGGAGCTTTCACTATGTCCCAATATCCCTGGGAACCAAATACAGTAAGGGAAATGCATCTTGTTGATACTGCCTGATTATTTCTGTTTGGGTACCTTATGCCTCTTTCTTCCAGGAGCAAAGTTCCTTGCACAGGTGGCACTTGTTACAAGGCAGTGTGTCAGGGCATATGCTGTTGTACTGCAGTGGGTGAGATAGCAGGCTGGCTGCTGTGGTTCATGGGAAACATAACCTAGCCTTTGAGAAGGATAAAACACAGGTCACACTCAAATCCCAGATCCCGTTGTTACACTGCACTGAAAATTTCCATTTTTTAAATTGAGAAGTTGAAAGGCTTCAGGTATTTCTTTTTTTAAGAAGTGTACACTGTCATCTTCAGCAAAACTAAAGGAAAATGTGCATGTACTGATTTTAAGAATGAACAATGCTCAGTACACTGACAGTTTGGAGAGAAGCAAAGAAAAATGCTCGCTTCTGAGGTGTGGGAATTATGAAATATACATACAAATCGCTGAGGTTTTCCTGAACTAAATCAATTTAATGGATTTTCTTTTTCCACCTACTGTGGGTTTAACAGGAAATTTTGTCCCAATTCATTAATATTTGATGCAACCAAGATGTTTGCTGAACTGCAATCTTTTCCTCTCATATATTCGCTAAAATCTCATTTCCATAATGTCTCTTAATCTTCCCTTTCACAAAAGAAATACACTTCTTGTATTGTATGAGATAAACAGTCTAGTGGAAAAAATATTTTATGTAATCTCGCCTTTAGATTTAGATTCAGTTTGGGGAGTTTTGAATGAGCTGAACCTCAAATTACTTCCACTAATGCTTCACAAACACCTGTGCAGATATTTTTCAGCAGCTGCTTCCGAGTCAGTATGTCTTTGACACATTTCCTTTAGACATTTGCTCATGGCTTTTCTTTGACATAAAGAGCTTCTGTTTCTAAACTATCCATAAAAAACAGATAAGTGAAGAAGATGTGTTGGAACAAAAAGTTTCTGATAGAGAAGTATTTTGTGAAAAGAAGAGATGGAAATCCCACCTTTTCATGGGTGTTGATGTTTCAGCTTTCTCATGCTGTATTGTAGTGTTTTCTCTTTGCCACTAAGAAAATAAGGATGGATTATTTTACAGTTAAGTCATAGAATAATTCTGGTTGGAAGGGGCCTCAGAAGGTCATGTAGTCCAACCTCCTGCTCAAAGCAGTCTCAGGTATGAGATCAGAGCAGGCTGCTCGGGGCCTTATCCAGCTAGGTATTGAAAACCTCTCTGAACAACCTGTTCCTTCTGAATGGCACTTTGCAACTAAGAAAATAATAGAGAGTGGATTATTTTACAGTTAATTCATCTAGAGATCAAGCCGGCTATTCGAAACCAGATCATTCGTGAGCTGCAAGTTCTACATGAGTGCAACTCTCCATACATAGTGGGCTTTTATGGAGCTTTTTACAGTGATGGAGAAATCAGCATTTGCATGGAACATATGGTAAGTACATATAAATCTGTCTTAGCTTGAAGTTGTTAACAGACCATTAATGCAAAACCTGAGTCAACAGGACTTAGGTTAACAAAGTAGACCTTTCTGCATGAATAAAGAATCAAATACTGTGTTTCAGATTTACTCTGCAAATCTGAAGTTGGGATGGGTATGATCTGTTTTATCCCCTTCTCCAGTATCTGCTCTTCTATAGTAGTCGAAACTGTACACATGTAGCCTCCCAACTTTTTCTCCTTTATCTGTGGTCCTCTTTGGTTTTTTTAATTTAAAAAATATTTATCCAATTCTGTTACTTAGATACTTGTTCTGATTTGGGTTTAGTTTTGTTTTTATGCAGAATGGACCACATTACTCTGACGCTACAGCTGTGTAGTCCTTGGTAGCTATGGTAATAAAAATCTAGTTTATTCTTATTAGATGAATCCGTATTTTGTCTCCTTTTTTCAAATTTTACAGAAAATGCAAACATAAAGAATAGTGCATAGGAAGTGAACAAGCCCAGAAGGATCTTACACAACTTTTTTAATGCCAAAAATGTTTTTAACTGTGTTTCATTTTTAATAGAAAAGTACACATTCTTCTCGACATCTGTTTGCCTTTCTCTAACCGTATGGAGCCAAACACTAAATGTAAATTTTCTGTAATTAAAGGTCACTCAAATTTTTTTGCATCACTTGCTTAGTAGAGGATGTTTTTAACAACATGGAATACAATAAATCTGAAGACCTTTTTATTTTTTTCCCCTGAAAAAACTGTTTCTTTGGAGAGAAACACTATTTTTTCTGGGAAGTACATGCGATTGTTTTAATGCTTCTCTGGTCTTCTATTACGGAAATTTTTAGAAGAAATTGATGGTTGCCTAGGAACAAGTGATCATGATCCCATTTTTAAGCATGTGGAAGCCAAATAGAAGGTGTGCATACCCCCAAAAACAAATGACTGTTGGTAATTATAAAGAAGTTAGTCTCTCAAAATTGAAAAGAATAATGAAAAATAGGAAAATAGATGTTAAAAATGACTGTTTGGGCATTGTTTCAGAATACATTGTTAAATGTCACAAACATGCACATCTGCAATTGCTAAAAGAGCGTGTATGGTAACTCATGCCAAAAGAGAGATGGTGGTGGTATATAATTACATGTAGAAATAAAAGGCCTAAAGAATCTCTATTTATTTGTCAATGAGAAAATTAACAGGAATGATCAGGGTTTCCAAGTTCTTAAGCAGGGAACAATATATTTGACAGTAGACATCTCTTCAGTTTAAGAGAAGGCAGTATGAAATCTGGTGTTTAAGTCCTGAATCTGGTCTAAGTCAGACTGGATACAAGATTTTGCACATAGAACAATTGATCAATAAGATATGAAATAGAGAAGGTATTAAGCTGTTGTCTTAATGTGGATCATTAGGTGGAAGTTTTTGGTCTCCTTTTGGATAAAAGATTAGATGAGAATATCCATTGTCTCTTTTGTACATGTCCTTCTTTCAATTACTGCCAGTCAAAATTCTTATTTTTAGCAGTGAGTTATGAAACGTAAGTATGAATTGGAATAAAAAGTTGGAGGTGGAAAAGGCATGGAACTTGAAGATTTGAGAGTTTGATATTTTTAGGTACATAAATTCAAAATCAACGCATAACTTTGCTTAGCAGCAGGTATTTAACAGGCAAAAGGATTGGAGTCTGCTCCTGAAAGACACTGAAGGTTGCAGCGAACACTAGGCAGTGGAATTATATTCAGCCTATTCCAGGATTGGAGCTAGTCCTTGGGGTGGGGGGGAATGTGTGGGGTTTTTTGGTTTTTTTGGTTTTTTTTTTTCTCTGTGTGAAATCTTTGTTAATATACCAGTGTCTCAGCAGAGACAGCTGTCCAGAAATGCAGACTTGTTATACAAGAGATTTATATAGACATTTTTTCTGTTGGTGTATTTTTAATCAAGTGTGGTGTATGTGGGTGTGTTTTACAAAAATACATGATCAAATAAGTATTTATATACTTTCCTTCTCGTAAGAGTTTTAGATTTTAGTCCTCAAATAATAAAACTTTGCATTCCAGCTTTTCTCTTTACATGCATGAAAACTTTGAAAGGATAGTTTAAGGCAGAAGGCAATTACTTTCTAAAGTTGGATTTTTGTCTTGAGTACTGGGAGATATCAAATGCTGATCCGGACAACAGGATATTTGTTTTCTAATTTGAGAAATAACTTTCTAATTCCTTGTTTGTTTATATAGTCTCTATTCTAGAGAATATGGAACTTATGCATAAGGGCATTGTTGAATCAGTTGCTAAAAATAAATATTTTTTTACAGTTTTCCTTCTCAAAAGCTCTTGGCAACAGTAGGATACATTTGACTTTGCTGGGGGTGTGTGTGTGTGTGTGCATTCAATTTATTTAACCCAATAAGATTAGCAAGGCTGTTACTTACCATGAAGGTTTAAAAAGATTTCTTCCTATTTTGGTTCTTTGAGAGCTGTGCCAAATCAACCCTCCATCCTTGGAAGTTGATGGACTCACCCTGGATATGCAGATGTAACAGAGGCCAACTTTCTCTGTGTAGGATCTCATCTGGGAGATGAGGGGAACAGGGATCTGGGTTTAGTTATGATCATGGGGTGCCACTAGCAGCACACATTATATTCAGGAAGAGAACTCTGTCTTTTCCAGTGTGATAAATTTTCATCCCCATAATCAGGATCATAAAATCTTCTATGCTGCTTCAGTCTTCATCTTCCTGTCTTTGGAGGGGGAGAGTGTATCATGGGATGGCTGTGACAAGAAAAAAAAAAAATGCATGTTACTGCATTAGACTGAAAGTTACAGAAATCTGTAAAACTCCTAATGCTTGGTTGATAGCTATTTGTGGATAGTACTTCCTTAACAAGATCAAAACCATGGAAATGCTAGTATGGAAGATCATTGTTTGAAGTGTTTATTTGAGTGGAAAGGCAATGCTTTTTTCTCCTCACCAAGTTTAGGCTTCAGACTACAGTCCTGTTTAAAATGTTTTAGAGTAATTTGATTAAAGCTTGACTAATCAAACATTTATTATTAGGATGGTGGCTCCTTGGATCAAGTACTGAAAAAGGCTGGAAGAATTCCAGAGCAGATACTGGGCAAAGTTAGCATTGCGGTAAGTGTTCATAGCTCTCAAAGGCTGGAAGTGGGTACATTTGTGTCTCGGTGCAGTAATAACAGATCCAGGAAGCTGCCATTTCAGGACTGAAGGATGTGGGAGAGAGAAGTAGTACCAGATTTTTAATGTGTTGCTTTCTTTTAAAAAGCAGACTTTGTACATGTCATTATTTGGTAGCTCAGGACATTGGAATGAGTAACACATTCTATTGTGTTTGCTGTGATTTTTCTGCTTTTGTATCAGCTGATGCTTCTGGATAAGAACAGAATTAACACTTCATTAAAAAATTTTGAACTTTACCTTTTCATATCTATTGTGCAACAAGCTCTGTATGCAAAACTTCCAGTAAGGGGTTGGTTGACTTTTTCTAGTCTGAGCTGGAGGTACAAATTAAAACAAAATATTGATTTACAGCGATTACATTTGGGGATTTCTGTTCTGTTGCATTCAGTTGGAATTCTTGTACAGACAAAGCATGCAATTATCTCTTCTGTTTCATAAATTCATTTTTTTTCTTTTATTTGTCTTTAGGTAATAAAAGGACTCACATATCTGAGGGAGAAGCATAAAATAATGCACAGAGGTGAGAAAATTTTACATTGTAACTCTTCTTGAATATAACTTTTATTCAAGTTAAAATATGTGCTTTGTGCTTTTTCTATGATTGACTCTTTACGGTTCAGACTGGTTCAGAGGGTTTTTCTTGGGTAGAGTAAGGCAGCTTTTTTTTTTTTACATCCAAATCTCTTACTATGACTCATGTATCTTCAACTTCTGCTATCTTACTGCAGTTTATCTGGGTTTATAATCCATGCTTAAATGCGGTATACTTGTATTATATGTGCACATAGAATGTGTTTGAAACTGTTTGCTGCCAGAGTGACTTGGCTGGTTGGGAGTATGTGCTAGAGCTGGGAATCTAACTTGAGACCAGAAGTACTCCCTTTGCAGTGAAGATAGGAATATGTTGAAGGACCTGAGTGATTCAATCTCTATTTCCTTTCAATACCAAATAAGTCTTCCTGCATTTTCTGGGAAGAGAAGAATGCTTCTTCAGCACAAAAAAGTACATGATGAACTTCTAGGTAAGCACAGACAGGTACAGAAGCAAAGGCTGCAGTCTCAGACAGTGCTACGCACTGAAGAGGCTTTCAAACATTTCCACCTGCAGCAGTGGCACTTGGGCCAAGTTAACTATTGCCTAGTGTTGCTGCAGTGAAGATACACACTGTCTAGTATAGTTGTGGGCACTACCTTTCTTAGAAATGTCAACACTTGAAATGAGACAAGTATGGAGGTAAGCTCTTCATGTAGTTTCCATTCCTGTACTCAGAGAGAATGAGGAAGCAGAAGACAGTTAAGATACCTATGAGTGGGGTTTTGTAATGGCATAATTAACTCTATGAAGAAAACTATATTGAAAAGCATTGTCCCAATGTATTTCTTCATTGCAACTGCTAGTCTTTTGATAGTAACAGATCTATTAAGTGTAACAACAAAATTTTTGGAGACATTCACAATTACAACCTGTGACCTAAAATTAATTTGACGGTTCAACACTCATTATTGCCATTAAAACTTTTAAAAGAAAGTCACTATTTCTACCAGCCTTACATTCACATGCTATTTATAGACATCTATCATGCAGAATTGCATCTTTTTTTATACTTGAATGATTTTAAAAGCATGGTGAAGCTATGTAAAACGAGATTGTTGTTTCTATGTTCCTGGGGTCTTTAGTTACTTTACTGTAAAATAAATGCACTGCCTTGTTTTCGGCTTATAGTTGCCCTTTTTAAAATCCAGCTCTTTCATTAATCTGTTGCGTGTTCCATTAAACAAAAATTACACTTGATATGGTAAAATAATAAATTCCATTATTCCTGACATGAGTGTAAATTGAAGACTGGAGATGGAGCATTTCATGTTTTTGTTTGAATGGCACTATTCATTGCAGTGATCATGCAGTATGTATAAACCATGCCAACTGTTCAGTGAGTTTTGTAGTGTGAGATCAATCTTCAGATTATAAAAACATCTTCATCAGACATTAATATGTGTCTGAATTTACATTTGTTGGCCAGACTGAAAAGAGTAATCAGCAATCCTAGTATACAATCTGTTGTAGGATTACCTTACACATGAAGTAGACTGTGTTTATTACATGTTTCTGTTTTGGGGTTTTTTTTTGTCGTTTTGTTTTTTGTTTGGTGGTGGTTTTTTGTGTTTTTGTGGGGGGTTTTTTGTTTGCTTGTTCTTTTTTTTAAACAATCAAATACAGCTCTCTTCTGGAGAAAGGAGGCTGGAGGTAGACTCAGTAAAGATTTCTGATGGTAGTTGCAAAGTTTTTTGTGTTTTTTCAGGGCATAAGGGAGACTTCTGGGAAAGAGATCATCTTATTTTAGGGCATACTGGAAGAGTGACTCTTGTATCTTGTAATTCTCAATTCAGCCACAGTGGTGGTTTGTTACCATGTTGGTTGCTTGGGGTTTTTTTTTTAGGTTGTTCTTGCTCGGCTGGCTGCTGAGACAGCAATTTTTTTGTTGTTGTTTTACAATCTGTAAATCTGATAAATCCAAAGTAAAGCCTTTCAGATCTTGTTTAAGTGCAGCTTAACCTCACAGCATTGGCTACATCAGAGATTACACTTTAAGTGCATGGACCAACAACAGTTCTTCTTCTACATTGCTTCCAGTGTTACTGGATTGAATATGCCCTGCAGTGTAAAATTCCATGTACAAATTGTGATTTTTATTTTTTCAGCTCAGTTTTCATACTGTGTCTTCTGACAACATCAGGAATACATGACCTGGTATACTTTTTTGCAGAAACTCCCATTGAAATGTGTGATATCTGATAAAGTAGGAGCTAAAATGACATTTTGGAAGTTGATCATGGCTAGTGCTAGCAGCTAAAAGGAAAACCAGTCAGAACAATGTTTCCATCCTTTGCTGTGTGGAGTCAAACTTGCTCATCCCTTGACATGTGGAGCCAAATTTGCTGGCTGTTGTCTTTGATACTTTCTACCAGTCTGTCTGTGTTACAGGTTGTCCTTTGTGCATTATTTGTAGACCCCCATATGTAGGTTGGACCTCGTGGGTAAGCTGGCACAGTAGACTGAGCTGTTAGAGCTTATCTTCCTTGTGGAGGGCCCTCGTTAGCTTCCTCCATGTCAGACTTATGAGCAAAGATGCTGTCCTACAGTGTGACATTCTCTTCTGGAGGTTGACCGATGCTCAATTGTATACTGGCTGTACTGTTGTGTGGTACTCAGTGATTAAGGAGGGACTGACATGTGGAAAAAATGTAATATGTGAAAAGTATGTAGACTGAAATGGTGTCAGTAGGGTTTAGTGTTGTCAGAACATGCTTAGATAATGCATGTCTGAATATTAAATGTGGCTTCAAAATCCAAGAATACCATTGTAAATGTACTGACTTCTCTGCTATTTGATATATTAGATGCTTTGCCTTTTTGTAATTAAAAAAAAAACCCTGCTTACATCATAATTTTACTTTCTTAGGCTTTTTTAATTTTTTAGGTGCCAAGAACTTCTTGGATTCATATGGCCCTGGGTTAAGGGTGTAGTATAAGAATGGTAGTATGTTATACTAGGAAACCCCTTGTAGTGCAGGTGAAGCTTTTTCCGGCAAAGTTATGCTTCTCCAGACTGCCTCTTTGTTGAATCCTGCCTGAAATAAATAGTACTAGTAAAAGCACATTTCTCCTGGTATAACTGGGTCAGCATTATTTTGGTGATATAGCTGTAATAATTGGAGATTTTTGTGGTTTACTTTCTCTAGCCCCTATAGTTTGCCCTCAATGATTATCTAGCACTGCACTGACATAGTGTGACCAACATCTAACATGTGCTGTTTGTTCTCACTCATTCTGTCCTTGGGGAAAAACGTGTGTGTCGTGGTTTCAGCCCAGCCGGTAACAAAGGACCACGCAGCCGCTCGCTCACTTCTCCCGCCCCCTCCGGTGGGATAGGGGGGAGACGGAGGAGAGAAAAGAAAAAAAACTGGAACCTCGAGGGTTGGGATAAGGGCAGTTTACTGGGACAACGCAAAAAAGTTACAACAACAACGACGGTACTAATGAAAGAGTATACAGAAAAGAGTGATGCACAGTGCAACTGCTCACCACCCGGGACCCGACGCTCCGCCACTTCCCCCACTGAAAGTCGAGAGCAGGAGAGCCCTCCCCCCGGCCCACTCCCCATGTATATACTGAGCATGATGTCACATGGTATGGAATAGCTCCTTGGCTAGTTCAGGTCAGCTGCCCCGGCTATGCCCCCCCACCTCCCAGGTTCCTGTAAAAATTAACTCTATCCCAGCTGAACCCAGGACATTATCCACCCCTTATTCTATACCATTTACATCATGCCCAGATCCTACATTTTCCAATCAACTGCTACCACTTTCCTTGTCTTATATATAGATATATATGTATATGGACACCCCCCCCCACACACACACACATACAAATAGTATTCCCTTAGTCAATGGGTTATCCCTCCAATGTGTCCATCAATTTTATTTAGTCCATGACTTTGAGGCTCCATCTGTTGTAACACTTCTTCAGGATAAGAGAGATGGTGTGAGGTGTTGGGTTGTTCTATGCTGTCTCTGGAACTTCTGGCTGGTACATTTGATGCAACCCACACCCTTGGTCTGCAGGTCAAAGATGTTGATCTTGAGGAAATTGCTGGGCGCCAGTTCAAGTTCTATCACTGTTGTTCTTGGCTCAGTTTCAAAGTCCATTCTTCAGTCATTTGGGTAATTCTTACAGTAATACCCTTGATATGGCATATAGACACTATAGATACAATGACATACATTGGCAGGTTATTTAGCAGTTAAATATCATACAGCCTAGTTCACTGGCTATTCTCTCCCAAAATCAAATCTCCCTGAGGTACACATCGAACTTCCCCATCCTTCTGCATCACCCACCAGGTGTACCCAGGTCCCTGAGCAAAAACCACCCCTTGGATGGGTTTGTCTCTGCGTGAGGGAGGACTAACCCAGACTGTCTTTCCTAACATACTCCTCATGTGCACTACAGGAACTTTATCCCCTTCTACAGTATGTGGAAGTCTTGGTTGGGCGGGGCCCGCCCGATTGGTGGATCCTCTAGTATTAACTAACCAGGTGGCTTTTGTTAAATGTGTATCCCAATGTTTGAAAGTTCCACCCCCCCATTGCTCTCAATGTAGTTTTCAGCAGTCCATTGTATCGTTCGATTTTTCCGGAGGCTGGTGCGTGATAAGGGATGTGATATACCCACTCAATGCCATGTTCTTTGGCCCAGGTGTCTATGAGGTTGTTTCGGAAGTGAGTCCCGTTGTCTGACTCGATTCTTTCTGGGGTACCGTGTTGCCATAAGACTTTCTCTTCAAGGCCCAGGATAGTGTTCTGGGCAGTGGCGTGGGACACAGGATATGTTTCCAGCCATCCAGTGGTTGCTTCCACCATTGTAAGCACATGGCACTTGCCTTGGCGGGTTCATGGGAGTGTGATATAGTCAATCTGCCAGGCCTCCCACTGTTTATATTTCAGCCATCGCCCTCCATACGACAGGGGTTTCAGTTGCTTGGCTTGCTTAATTGCAGCACATGTTTCACATTCATGGATAACCTGTGCGATAGTGTCCATGGTTAAGTCCACCCCTCGATCGCGAGCCCATCTATATGTTGCATCTCTTCCCTGATGGCCCGAGGTATCATGGGCCCACTGAGCCATAAATAGCTCACCCCTACGTTGCCGGTCCAGGTCCACCTGAGACACTTCAATCTTGGCGGCCTGATCTGCCTGCTGGTTGTTTTGATGTTCTTCAGTGGCCCGACTCTTGGGTACATGAGCATCTACGTGGCGTACTTTTACCACTAGCTTCTCTATCCGAACAGCAATATCTTGCCACAGTGCGGCAGCCCAGATGAGTTTACCTCTGCGCTGCCAATTGCTCTTCTTCCATTGCTGTAGCCACCCCCATAGGGCATTTGCCACCATCCATGAGTCGGTATAGAGATAGAGCACTGGCCACTTTTCTCTTTCAGCAATGTCTAACGCTAGCTGGATGGCTTTCACCTCTGCAAACTGACTCGATTCACCTTCTCCTTCAGCAGTTTCTGCGACTAGTCGTGTAGGACTCCATACAGCAGCCTTCCACCTCCGATGTTTTCCCACAATGCGACAGGACCCATCAGTGAACAGAGCATATTGCCTCTCATTTTCTGACAGTTTATTATACAGCGGGGCCTCTTCAGCCCGCGTCACCTCCTCCTCTGGCGACATTCCAAAATTTTTGCCTTCTGGCCAGTCCATGATCACTTCCACAATTCCTGGGCGACTGGGGTTTCCTATGCGAGCCCGTTGTGTGATCAGTGCGGCCCACTTACTCCACGTGGCATCAGTTGCATGATGTGTAGAGGAGACCTTCCCTTTGAACATCCAGCCCAGCACTGGCAGTAGGGGTGCTAAGAGGAGCTGTGTTTCAGTACCAACTACTTCTGAGGCGGCTCGAACTCCTTCATATGCTGCCAATATCTCTTTTTCAGTTGGAGTATAGCGAGCCTCGGATCCTCTGTATCCCCGACTCCAAAACCCCAGGGGTCGACCTCGGGTCTCCCCAGGTGCTTTCTGCCAGAGGCTCCAGGTAGGGCCATTCTCCCCAGCTGCAGTGTAGAGCACATTTATAACATCTTGTCCTGCCCGGACTGGCCCAAGAGCTACTGCATGAACAATCTCCCGCTTAATTTGTTCAAAAGCTTGTCGTTGCTCAGGCCCCCATTTAAAATCATTCTTCTTCCGGGTAACTTGGTAGAGAGGACTTACAATTTGACTGTAATTTGGAATATGCATTCTCCAAAAGCCCACAACACCTAAGAAAGCTTGTGTTTCCTTTTTATTAGTTGGTGGGGACATAGCTGCTATTTTGTTGATCACATCCATAGGGATCTGACGACGCCCGTCTTGTCATTTTACTCCTAAGAACTGGATCTCCTGTGCAGGTCCCTTGACCTTACTTTCTTTTATGGCAAAACCAGCCATCAAAAGGATTTGGATTATTCTCTTCCCTTTCTCAAAAACTTCTTCTGCCGTGTTGCCCCATACGATGATGTCATCAATGTATTGCAGGTGCTCTGGAGCTTCACCTTTTTCCAGTGCAGCCTGGATCAGTCCATGGCAAATAGTGGGGCTGTGTTTCCACCCCTGGGGCAGTCGATTCCAGGTGTACTGGACACCCCTCCAAGTAAAGGCAAACTGTGGCCTGCACTCCGCTGCCAAAGGGATGGAAAAAAATGCATTAGCAATGTCAATTGTGGCATACCACTTAGCTGCCTTTGATTCCAGTTCATATTGAAGCTCTAACATATCTGGCACAGCAGCGCTCAGCGGTGGCGTGACTTCATTCAGCCCACGATAGTCTACTGTTAGTCTCCATTCCCCATTAGATTTCCGCACGGGCCATATGGGACTATTAAAGGGTGAGTGAGTCTTGCTGATCACTCCTTGACTCTCCAATTGGCAAATCAGCTTATGGATGGGGATCAGGGAATCTCGGTTGGTGCGATATTGCCGCCGGTGCACCGTCGTGGTAGCAATTGGCACCTGTTGTTCTTCAACCTTCAGCAACCCCACAACCGAAGGGTCTTGAGAGAGACCAGGCAGGGTAGACAGCTGTTCAATCTCCTCCGTCTCCAATGCAGCTATACCAAAAGCCCAACGGTACCCTTTTGGGTCCTTGAAATATCCCCTCCTGAGATAATCTATACCAAGGATGCACGGGGCCTCTGGGCCAGTTGCAATGGGGTGTTTATGCCAGTCATTCCCGGTTAGACTCATTTCAGCTTCTAATACGGTTAGCTCTTGGGATCCCCCTGTCACACCAGAGATACAGATGGGTTCTGCCCCTTTATAACTTGATGGCATTAGGGTGCATTGTGCACCAGTGTCTACTAGAGCCTTATATTCCTGTGGGTCTGATGTGCCAGGCCATCGAATCCACACTGTCCAGTAGATTCGGTTGTCCCTCTCCTCCACCTGGCTGGAGGCAGGGCCCCTCTAATCCTGGTTAGAATATTCGTTACTCGCTTTTTGCACCCGTGAATCAGAAGTCCCTTCAAGAGGATCAGAAATGTGATCAGCCCATCTACTGCATCTGGGGGACTCCTCACAGGAAACTGGAGCAGCAGTTTTCCAAGAAGAATCCTCTTTCCTGGTTGCTTTTTCTCGCAACTCCCGTACCCGTGCATCCAGGACTGAGGTAGGTTTTCCATCCCACTTCCTCATGTCCTCTCCATGGTCACGCAGGTAAAACCACAGGTTAGCCCGTCGTGTGTACTTTCTCTCTCCTCTCTCTTGGGCAGAGGAATGCTTACTCCCAATAGCTGCGATGCGGGCCTGTACAGGTGGGGAGGAAGACATATCCACTTTGAATTGCTGGAACTCTCGGGACAATTCCTCTACAGCCGAGACACAGGCCCGTAGGGAGGAAGAGAGACTTCCTTCGTATTGCCGGAGTTGGACAGCCAATTCATCCACCGTTTGTCCATGGCCTTCTTTCCAGGACATTACTGCCAATGAGTTGGCATAGGTTGGTGGTGCACTTCGTAGAAACTTCCGCCACATGGGTTGTGTGCATTGGACATCATCTGGGTCTATGGGTGACTGCGCATTTTCTGGATCATTATAAATCACCTCCAGCACGGCTAATTCCCTCAGGTACTGGATACCTCTCTCCATGGTGGTCCACTTGCCTTGGTGACATGTAACTTCATCCTTGAAGGGGTATCTTTCCTTTACACCTAACAGAAGTCGCCTCCAGAGGCTGAGGACTTGTGTTTTTCTCCCAATCGCCTTGTCGATGCCCCCTTCCCTAGACAGAGATCCCAACTGCTTGGCTTCCTTACCCTCTAATTCCACACTACTAGCCCCATTATCCCAGCATCGGAGCAGCCAGGTAACAATGTGCTCACCTGGGTGGCGGCTAAAATCTTTTCGCATGTCACGCAACTCACTCAGGGATAGAGATCGGGTGATTATTTCAGGTTCTGCCTCTTCCTCCTGTTCTCGTGATGACCCTGGTTCATCTTCATCTCTCACTGAGCGAACTGATTTCTTTGTGTGTTTCTTTTTCTGTACAGGGGCGACTGATACTGGCACAGGTTGGTTCTCTGGTTTAGCTGCAGTATCCGTCACTGCGGTTGGGGTAGCCGCGCTGCCTGTTGCCGGGGCAGGGGTAGCCGCGCTGCCTGTTGCCGGGGCAGGGGTAGCCACGGTGCCTGTTGCCGGGGCAGGGGTAGCCACGGTGCCTGTTGCCGGGGCAGGGGTAGCCACGGTGCCTGTTGCCGGGGCAGGGGTAGCCACGGTGCCTGTTGCCGGGGTAGGGCTAGCCACGGTGCCTGCTGCCCTGTTTTCCATCTTTTCCCCCTTTTCTCCCTGAGGGTGCTGCATAATATCAAGCAGTGTTTGGTAGATACTGGCCAGGGCCCAGCAGAGTGCAGCGAGTTGTACGTCTTTGGAATAGCCACAGCATTTTTCTTTCAAATATTCTACCACTTCATGAGGGTTCTGTAGTTGTTCAGGAGTGAACTTCCAAGCCACTGGGGGTGAGAAGTTCTCTAGATACCTGCCCATATCCTCCCACATGCCGTGCCACCCATGAATATCCAGCTTTGGGGCAGATCTCTGGGTGGTACTCTTAAAGAGCCTTTTTGTAGCCCTAAACAAGACCTGAAACATATTCAGGAGGCATAGCACTAACAGCACAGTGGCTTGTGCATCCCAAGGATATTCAAAGTTCTCAAAAGCTGTTGTAATTAGTCGGAAGGAGAAAAGGGAGGCGAACGGACGGGGGGAAGTATCCCCCCCTAACTCCCCCATGGATTGGCTGTAATTACCAATAAAATCCGATAGAAGGTGCCCAAAGTATGGAAATGATATCACTGCCTCATACAGATACCAGCTTAACCTCATGACCAGTGATGTAATCATTTCACAAGTCGACATTGCCCAGTACAGCAAAATGATAATGCCAATCACTCTCCCAGAGGTGAGAAACGTAACTACAGGCAATACATAGAGCATATAAGGACCTACAAAACGCCACCATGTAAACAAATTAATCAACATTGTGACTAACATCTATTTATCTAATATAAGGAATGCGTATGACGAATTTGTTTCAACACTCTCTGGCCAGATCTGTCGTTATCTCAACCCTTCGTGCCCCACGTTGGGCGCCAAAAAGGACTGTCGTGGTTTCAGCCCAGCCGGTAACAAAGGACCACGCAGCCGCTCGCTCACTCCTCCCGCCCCCTCCGGTGGGATAGGGAGGAGACGGAGGAGAGAAAAGAAAAAAAACTGGAACCTCGAGGGTTGGGATAAGGGCAGTTTACTGGGACAACGCAAAAAAGTTACAACAACAACGACGGTACTAATGAAAGAGTATACAGAAAAGAGTGATGCACAGTGCAACTGCTCACCACCCGGGACCCGACGCTCCGCCACTTCCCCCACCGAAAGTCGAGAGCAGGAGAGCCCTCCCCCCGGCCCACTCCCCATGTATATACTGAGCATGATGTCACATGGTATGGAATAGCTCCTTGGCTAGTTCAGGTCAGCTGCCCCGGCTATGCCCCCCCACCTCCCAGGTTCCTGTAAAAATTAACTCTATCCCAGCTGAACCCAGGACAGTGTGCAATTGGTGGCCTTGGTTTAATAACGTTTTTTGGTTTTGTGTTGTGGTGAGAGTGGGAGACTTAAAAATGAATAGATGTCCTCACTAAACATGAGACCATAGCAACATAAGGCCAAAAAATTTGTTCTTAAATCTAAAGAGAGCAAAGCTGGTGATAACTCATTTTCAGGGAGGAATTTATTCCATTACTATGTTTTATTACTTGTGTGTGACATGGCAATATCAGCAAGTTTGTAATACTGACGTGGCCATTGAGATTACCAGGAAAAGTAGATGGATGTTTCTATAAAACATTGTCTAACAGTAAGATGCAAAATGTGAGCTTATATATTTTTATTTAAAAAAGGAGCTGTTTCATGTCGAAACAGCTGTATTGCTAACCCAACAAATAAACACACCATTCTCACTATTTTTTGGTTGGGGATTTTTTTTTTGATGCAATGTAATGCTACAAAATAAGACTTGCAGGGCAGGGGGGAGGAATCTGTGTATGGGATCCCTCCTTTGAAACTCGTAGGCATCCAGCTTGTTCTTTGGTTTCTACATTAATGGGCAAGACTAGTCAAGATTTTATATAACTCAAGTGTTCATGTTACTGATTTTGTTGCACTGTATATAAAACTGGGGAAGAAAAATCAGTTTAAATCAAGTTGCCAGGAGCTTCAGGTAGTGCTTTATTTGTCTAGCTTTTAGTGTTCTAATGAAGTGTTCAATAGACTAAGTGCATACAGAGCAGTTTAAGACCACCTATTTTTCTTGGGCTATGCAACATCAAAGTACTATTATTAAGGTAAGAGATTGAATATTCTCTTTGGGTAGAGAGTGGTGAAGTTCTATATGTTGGTGTAGTTGATGGCAGGTGAAGATGGTTAGTGCAACTGAGACTTTGGCATTATTGTGGGACAGTAAAACAAAGGACTCGCAACATCACCATAGGGCAAAAATTCGCAGGAGTGCCTTCCAGGGTAAGGATTTTATAATATGTTAACAATTTTTCTGTAATGATGGGCAGAAGCTAGCACACAGCATTCTGAATGCAAGAGACTGCTGTTAGATAAATAATAATGCTGATCTGAAAGAAAAGAACAAAAAAATAAATAAGCAAAACTTGTCAGTGATGCATTTGCTTGGATTGATCAAGAAGTAATGACAGTCATAAAAGACTGCAAAGCACCAAATGGAATATGGTAGCTGCTCAACATGAGGTTCAGCTTAAACTGCTTCCACACACAGATGTATCCTGAACTAACTGTGACCTCTGAGGAAAAGTATTCACTTGTCATTACAGAGAGCTCAAGGAAGAAGTCATTAGGGCTTATTAAGGAAGGAATGGAAAATACAGTCTTTTTAGAGACCATTAGCTCATCTGGACTGCCATGCTTTGTTTTGGTCCTCTCTGAAAAGACATGATAGAAATTGCAAAACTTCTGAAAGACAAACTGGTGGGATACAAAGCAGCCATAGAAAAGGAAAGGGGCAAGGAGTGTGACTGTGGTAGATATTTTCATAATATCTCCTGTTAAATAAAGGTATTTGTAACAGGGAACGTTATAGAAAATGCTACTTCTATGGTCCTATTTACCTTTGTGTAAGGTACCAGAAGGCACTAAATGACAAGGAAAGGAATGTCCTGTAACTAATTATAAAGTATATTGCTGCAGGTTATTGAGACACGCAAACTTTTTTTTTGCTGTTTTGTCTCTGGGTGAATAAAAATCCTGTAAGTTAATCAGAACATAATCTTAGTTGTTTTTGACCACAATCTGGAGTGTTATTCTCTCTTGAAAATCTCCTCTTGCATAGAAGGTGCTTTGTAAGATTTCTGAGCTCCAGTTGCAGCCAGTAGCTCCAGGGTAGAAGGTACCACAGAGCAGGGGTGCTGTCAATAGTCTGTTCTAGTGTGTTAGTTCCTACAGTATTCTCATGAGATCCTGCCTTGGGAAATTGAAATTGATTGGAAGATACCAATAATGTGCTGCAAGACAGATATGTTCTCAAGTGTCTGGCTACTCAATAACTTCTGTACAAAAGAAATTGCCTGATAGTGTTATGATAATGTCCAGGACCACCTTTCTTTCAGAATGAATGAGGCTTGTGCCTGTGGAGGAGAGCAGGGCTCAGCCAGAGGAGGCATACCTCTTACAGAGATTACAAGACATCCTGTGAATCCTGGAACCTTCTTTATATGAACTAGCTCCCTTTTCAGTGTCATGTATCCATCCCTCTGGACTTCTCTAGAATTACACAGCTCTGTTTCTGGGTTGTCTGGGATGATACATGAAATGTCCTTTCATTTTCTTTAAAACTTAAATGTTTCCCTTATGTAGCACATTTGGTCTTCCTTTCTAGATTTGTCTGTTTCTTGCAAGTTACAGTATACATTTTGAAGGATGCCTTGGCATTCCTGTTCCATTTGGCAATACAAATCTCTGGTTTCCAGAGAAACTGCTGAAGTGCTCTGACACTCTGGAGTTAAAATAGCATACATTTGGAGGGGTGCTACATTTAGAGGGGTGGAAAGACAGCAGCCTTCCAAACATCACACTCTGATCACGCTGGATGCCTTGCAAGGAAAATGAAAATGATCAGGGAAAGGCAAGCTTTATATAAAATTCCAGTGAGGAGTCATGGTTTGCTGTGCTATTGTAAGAAAGGTACAGTGTGGAATTATCAGCTAGAGAAACACTGAAGGTAAAAACCTAAGTCTTCAGAAGACCAGGTGGATTCTAGAGCATGTAAGATGCTTATAAAGAGAATGTCAGTTTGGTTCACTGACAGTGGAATGCTAATGTTATTTTTTGCCATTTAATTATGAGCATGAAGTATTCATGAGCTGTAGAGATAAGTGAGGATTTATGTCTTTGTTCTGAATTGAACTAGTAGATGTGCATAGATAAGCAGTACAAATCTAGAGGCCATATTTATAATTTGTTCAGGCTCTGCAGTGCTTCCAGCATATTTTGCAAACATTGGTTTTTTCCACCTTGCTTTTACACTGAACTTTAGATGCAGATTTCTGCATAGCTGGGTATCTCTAATCTCTGCTGCCTGCTTTGCTGCACCATCTACTTGTTTTGTTTGTTTGTTTTTTTTTTCTGCTGACATTTTAAATTGATAGGTCAAGCTCCTAGACTGGATTCTTCCTTTTCATTGTGAAGCATACTTGTGGTGAGGTCTCTACAAAGAGTCAAAACTTGCACAAAGGAGGTAGAACTTGCAGAAGGTTCAGCTGTCTGCCCAGGAGGCCTCTAAAATCTCTCCTTATTGAAGGCCTGCTCCAAGTTAACCAGAGTGTAACATTGTGTTTCCTGCCTGGTAAACAGCTCCACGAACTGCCCAGTACCTCTGCTGCTCTTACAGGAGGAAAATCTATTGAGGAGAGCAATGTTTATAAGCCAGTTCCTTTCCTAGGGATGGGGAATTAAAAGTAATACACACAAAATACGTGCCTATATTCTTCCGCCTCCATAAGGAGAAAGACTGTACCTGGCAAAAGCAGCTGGGATTTTCTTTGCAGGAGAAAGATGATGTAGACAGGCACAACTTTCTCTGTGTTAAGACCAGCCAGTAGCTTGTGTTGGATCACTGTGTGGATTTTCTGCGGGCTGATGCTTGTTCCACGCAAGGCGGACAAGCTGTAGGCTTGCTGTCCTGTAGATGAGCCTAGAAGAACTTGTGTATACGCAAATCGTCACAAAATGCTGTTTCCAGTGTGCCTGGACAGTTTCAGTTACATAGAAAGGTGATGTCAGGAACCAGAAAACGTAGCCACAATTTCCAAAAGTAGATTACTTTATTCAAGCTTTGTTTTGTTCTTTAAAAGAGGGCTGGGGAAGAAACAGCTAAAACACAGTTTTGTCTTCATTTGCAATCTCCATGGATCTTGTTCAGTGAGGCATAACCTTCCGCATGGAGATCTTTTTCCAGGGATGTGGGGTCACATTAGTATCATCTTTCCAGTGACATCCTGGTGACATAACAAAGATCAGTTCCTGTGTCACTGAAATGAAAGCTACCTGGAATATGTTTGTGTTTAAAAGTGAAAAGCAAATGAAAATATGCTACAAACTATAGACTTCTGGATCTGCTCTTGAATAGCAGAATCGAAAGTGAAATTCTGATAGGCTGAGCTGATCTCTTTCTTCAAACCCAATTTATAGTACCCCTTTTTCTGTAGCATTACTTTGCAAATGTGAGCTGTTGATCATCTATCTCGATAATGCATTGGTAATGACCAGCTAAGCAGCAAGATATATTTAAAAAAATTCTTACAGCTATAAAAGAAATACTAAACAATTGTTCTCTGTACCTTTGCATTCACAAATAGCTGTTATTAGTTGCTTAGCTACCAGTGACCCTTATTAAATTTGCATTTGGAAAAAGTGACGAATTCAAAATCATGAGGAGGTTCTGTCACAGGTAAACAATCTCAAAGCATTTTAAATGCAGAATTTCAATAATAGGATAATTTTTTTTTTTCAGGGCTTTTAAAAAAAACCCCCAACAACAACAAACAAAAAGACCCTGACCCCTTCCCCCCCCCGAAAAACAACCAACCAACCAAGCAAAAAAACCCCAAACAAAACCCAGAACAGCAAGAACATGCTCCAAGAACTGTTTTGCTGTGGGATGGTTTATGCTTGTGTACATATGAAGGCTAAATTAGGGATGATGGTGTTGCTGCTGTAGTTCATTGACCTTTATAAAATAAATATGTAGGGCCTCTTTATTGATTATTTCTAGGTGAAAGAACATCATTGAAGAGGAGTTATGCTGACATACACTTTCAAATTTATCTCAACTGTTAGTCATTGCAAGGAGGATGTTAGATGCCCAAACTTAATATTTGAAAGCCAAGAAACAGGGTGAAATCAAAACTTAAAACTAACTGCCTTTTCACGCTTGGGATTTAAAAAATTTCTTTTTGTTTTTCTATGTTTGAGTGCTTGTGAAATGGGCCGGGGTAGGGAACCAAATCTCTTCTGAGTATTCCCAGAGAAGGGTTAGAATTGTCATAGAAGGGAAACAAAGGGACACACATGGTAATTCTCACCTTTCATGTTAATTTCATTGTCAAATTTCCCATTTTAATTATTGTAAATATAAATCATCCATTCATTTTTTTCCAGATGTTAAACCATCTAACATTTTGGTAAACTCTAGAGGTGAAATCAAGCTTTGTGATTTTGGTGTCAGTGGACAACTGATAGATTCTATGGCAAACTCGTTTGTTGGCACACGCTCCTACATGTCTGTAAGTACAGATTTTATAGCTTTGAGTTTACTGTACATTATGGTAGAGTTATTGCAATTCCAGTAATCAAACAAGAAACCAGCTATTCCCGTTACTAATGCTGTTCATAGTTCAGCACTTCCTGCATTCCAGGAATATTCCCATATCATATCAGGCTGTGTGTGTGGGGAAAGAACTGTTGCAAGAAAAGCCAAGCAACTTGGGATATTTTATAACACTACAAAAGAGATGCAGTTGCGTCTACGTTGCAGAATTCAGTCGGGTAATGCATTTGGGTTTTGTATACATGTGTTTTCAAAAAAGCCCAGTATTTATAGTTTGCTTTCCTTAAGTGTGGTTCTCTTTCCACTTTAGCGTTTTGCTGCAGTTACTTATGTAGGCAAACTGCTGCCTTGCTAGTGATCCTGTCGTGACTGCTCCTGGGAACCCAACATGGCTGCAGCAACAAGAGAAAGCATGGGAGTGGCTAGTGTGGACAAGGCCACAGCAGCTAATCTGAGACTATTTACAGGGTGTTCTTTATTTCTGTATATGAATATAAGTATAAGAATACCTTGTTCTTCAGATGAACTCTTTGCATTATGTGAAAGTCACAGTTAATGGAAATAACAGGTCTTCTATTCTAATGTACACACCTTGTTCAGCATACAACCAATAGATTCTGCTGTAGGATTGAAACTGTGTGGGCTTAAACTTAAAGGGAAAAAGCGTAATAATGCTGCTTCTGCTTAGCACAGGACCTGCATTTCAACATCAAAGACACTATTCTCATTTTTGTCACTTAATATTGGTAACATACTTGAAATAAAACTGTGGCTTATGTTCCCACATACATCTAGGAGCTGTTGCTACCTAGCAAAAAAAATTTACAGCTCCATCCCTTCTGGGCCCTTGACATACTACTGGCTTTCCCTTTTTCTTCTAGTAGGAGTGAGAGCAAAGTGCTGTCTACCTTCAGTTTTCTTCAATTTATTGTTTTTACAGACTGAGATTTAGCTTTGCTGTCTGTCATCATATGTCACAGACCAAGCCATGATGGTGATTTTATTTATTCTTTTTGATAGTGTCTGAAGTACCTTTTCTTGCAGTATCTCCCTTAACATGTTTTTTCAACTAACAGCTATAGAATTGTTACATGCCAAACAACATCCTGTTCTACCATATGACGGTGTGTATAATCAACAGTGTTTAACTTGAACATATTTTCTAGATTTTAATTATTTTTGTATAACTAGTACTGTGTGTTTCCTGCTTTTTCTCATCTACTCACTTCTTACTTTACACTTGCAAAAGATTTTCATAAAATATGTGTCTTTGTTTTGGGGTATCTTTATCCATTGTCCAGCAATTGTGTAGTTTATCTAGATGGCTTTGGAACTAGCTGAGGTGGGACACTGGAGAAAGCTCAAATATAATCTCAGTTAATGTTACAAAATTAATTTAACAAAACTATCACCCATTATGGCAGAGGAAAGAGACTTTACCGTACTACTGCATTCTTACATTATATGAGAATAAGTTTAAAACTGCATATATAATTTTCTGAAGTATGCATATAGTCAGGCAAGAATCTGAACCATTTTAGTAAAATATGAGCTTGATTTTAAAAAGAGAGCAGAAGAGCAAAGTGAATGTTTTCTTTGAGAAGTCTTAGTAAAAATGGATTCGAGGATCATGTAGACCAATGTACTAAAATTTGCAGAAGCCATATTTAGCGCTCAACATGGTACTGATAAAGCAAGCGCAAAAACTAAGCAAAAGGAGTTAGTTAAGGGTTAATCTTATGTTTTAGTTCTGTAGGCAGAAACAGAAGATGGGTACACTGATTAAAACTGAGGATCCTTGGAGCAATGTGACCAGAATATCCAGATATGGTTTTAATCATGATTCAACTGACCAAAAAATCCTATACCTAAATATCTTTCCAGTGTTTGAGTCTCCTAAACACAATACAAAATATATTTTTAGCTGAGTCTGTTTTCTTACCTGCATACATTTTTTTTTAATACTTACATTAGCATGTGGATATAATCTATCCAGAATTTGTGTTTGTGTTTTTCCCTTTCCAGTTTGTTTTTTTCCTGAGAAAAATTTAAGCCTATTGCATTTTTGTTTGTCAGGCCATAATGTGCAAGTGGTTAAGCTGGCAGAACACATGTCTATCTTCCTATTTTGTATATGTTTTTCAATCGTTATACCTCCAGGAAAGGTCTGTGCCCTGCATAATACTTTATCATTCAAGTTGTATGTTATGTTTTATTATCATTTCAATGGATTATAGAGCTCAACAGTTTATTTAGAAATTATTTGAATATGGATCTAAAACTGCAGTATGCATATATATAAAATAGTCCTTGCTATAGGGAGCTGTCAGAATGCTATCAGCTGAGAAGTGTCACAAACAAGATTATTGCTAGAGCACCAGGTCACTTCTGGACCTGTATAGAATCAATATATCTTCCCTCTCCTTCCCAAAGCAGAAAACCAAGAACAGCTTCTTAGGGAAACCAGGTGAATCTTTTAGCTGTCCGTACTAGTTTTGCTTTCTTGCTCTTCAATAATTCCATCATTAATAGTTGCAACATGTAGATATTATGATAAAGAAATAAAACAGCAACATAATAGCATAATTTTTAAAAAGTTTCAAAGTTATTTGCAGTGGTGGTATGCAATGTCTGTGGAACTTCTGGCACTCCAGATGAGATATTTAAAGAAAAAGACAGTAAATCACTCATTGGAACATGTCATACTAAGTTGGGGTTTCATCCTTCATTTTATCCAGGCTATTGTGGAATATATTTTTTTCTTGTTACAATACTGTCTCTCCTCTCCCCCCCCCCCCCCCCCCCCTTTTTTTTTTTTTTTTGTAGCCGGAAAGACTACAGGGAACTCATTATTCGGTGCAATCGGATATATGGAGTATGGGGTTGTCACTGGTAGAAATGGCTATTGGCAGATACCCAATTCCTCCTCCTGACTCTAAGGAGCTTGAATTAATGTTTGGCTGCGCAGTAGAGGGAGATTCTCCAGTCACAGAGACCTCGCCCCGGCAAAGAACACCTGGTCGACCAGTGAGCTGTAAGTTACAACAATCTGTTAAATGCTTTTCTAATACCCTTCTCTGTCAGCTTAAAGGTCTTCCTTACCTGATATTGGTCTGTGTAGTGTGGTTTTAAACTTATAAAAAAACAAACCAAAACAAAAAAAACCTCCAGGATTGTGTTGGGCACCTGGCTCAGTCTCACTATGAGGAGGTATCTGAAAATCAAGGACCAGAGATCGTTTTGTTAATAACTGAGCTGTTCATGAGCGCCATTAAGATCCCAGTCTGTTGTTACAGTTCATCTCTGCAAGATGCAATGCAGATCAAAGTACAGGAGGATGATTCCCAGTGAAGTTAATGGTTTGGAGCAGACCTGAAAACAATGTCCTTTTGCATGAAAGTATTACCCTGTTGCTGTTCCATTTATTTTTTTTCCCTGTAAGTCTACTGGATGCCATGTAAGAATGGAGTGTATGACTTGGCTTCATAAAACACCCCTACCAGGGAAGGAGAGTAACACTATTTTTCCACTGCTACAATTTCTTCTTAGCCTACGGACCAGACAGCAGACCCCCAATGGCAATCTTTGAACTTCTTGATTACATCGTCAATGAGGTGATTGACTATTTGCACTTGTACTAATACAAATGTAAATTTTTAAAGCATTCCAGAAGTTGAAGGAGTGTGGGATTAGTGTTAGGATAAGCTGGGTCTTCTGATTGTTTATTGCTGCAGTATGAGAGACATATCCTTGTTATGTGTGTTGGCTTGATTTTAAATTATTCCCAGGAAAATTCTAGTTCTTTTCTCTGCATCATTTAAGTAGGTTTGTACTTTTTCCAGCCTGGATCATGCAACCTGTTAGGAGTATTAATAGTAAATGGTACAATCAAGCATATACAAAACTGTTTTTTTTTATTTAATCTGTTTTAGTTTTATGAAAAACCTAATTTATAATACTGTATCTTTCAAATTATTAACTAGCCTTATAGCTTAGCTGAGACTTGGTATTTTAGAATTGATAGAATTGATAGTCTGTTTCCAGTATTTTCACAAGTGCTACTGAAACTCATGTGACTCCACTGCTTGTCTGTCTGTGTCCTGTAGTTCCTGCCTCCCTCCCCCCCCGCCCCAGCCCCCCAAAAAAGCATGCTCATGTTAGCTATCACTTGTAACAGCTGGATAACATAATTGTTCCAGGTGAATGAATTATAAAAAAGTCTGTCTGACATACTATTCAAAAAGCACAGTTGGTGTCTAGGTCCCTGCAAAGACTGGCATTGCTTATGCTACTGTACATGTACTGATAAATTGTATCTGCTCCTCATCTGCATACAGAATTCTCCCCTCATGTTACAAACCTATTTTGCATATTATATAACACTTTAATATGGCAGCAGTAACTCTTGGAATAGAGTTAGCATTGGATTACTTAGGACAGTACGGTCCTGCTCTCGTAGCATCCATGAGGAGATCAGTTTAAGCTGAAAAGCTGCAGTAGTTGAGAATTTGGCAATGTTATCTTCTGCCACCTCTGCTGTAGCACAAGCAATCTTCAGCATGAGCTGCTACATCCAATGAAGTCTGTAAACCAGTGTGTAACTGAATGCAGGCCATGTCTCAACTCTGTACTTAAAAGTAACCCAAGCGTTAGTGCTTGCAGGACCCACGGTATCAGAATAAAAACTTGGCTCTGATCCTATAGCAAATGTCATGGAGAACAAGACAATAATATGCAGGTTCATATAGTACCTCTTCTTTCTTTTATCAGAATTCTTTTTGAATTCAGAACCTGAACAAACTCATTCCCTGGGACAGAATATTTAGATCGAATGGATTATGGAACTAATGATGTGCAGGGCATCTTCCCTTCCCCAAACTGGAGATTAGTAGTGAGGAGAGTAACACTGCTAATTACTGCCAGCTGCTCTGAGCCTTCTTTAATGACAGCTCAAGGCTGTGTTAACCACATTCAGGTGTGTGTTATAAGAGAAAAAAAAAAAAAAAACAACAACAAAAAAACCAACAAAAATGAAAAAACACCACAAAACACCCAAAAACCCCAAACCATCAACAAAACCCACCCCACACAGTAGAAACTGTCTCTGGTCTGATTTATTACTGAAACACCTAAAGTCCAGCAGCTGTGAGAAAACCAAAATTAGCCAGTGTTAAACTCAGCATCTTTACTTTTATAAATCATATGACGGCACATCCTTTATTCATATGTATGGAAGCTGAGGTCTGCCTGACATTTGTTTCAAAACTCAGCTTTGAGCAAAGGCCTGGGTAGTGCTAGGACTTTACAGCTTTACCTAGATATAGGGTCTCTGGGTAGGTTGTGCATCATCATGTAATAGTTATGCTGAATGACTGCTGATTTTATTTATTTATTTTTAGCCACCTCCAAAACTGCCCAATGGTGTTTTTGGTTCTGAATTTCAAGATTTTGTTAACAAATGGTGAGTATTTTCTCTATGGTTAAGTTTCCAAGGGACATGTTTGGGATCAGCCCTGCTGTCTTACTGTATCAGTAACTTGGCAATCAGAGTCCCTACTTGTAGGCCATGGTAAATGAACCAGTATATTCAGTGCTAAGGGAGGCAGTGCATTACAGTTTGAAAAGCTAGTTTATTTATTAAAAGCTATATATACATATTTACTGTTTCCAAAAGGAAGAACAGTAATGCAATAGCTGTACTTGATACTGAGATTGAAAAGACTTGGGTAAAAGAAACTTGAGGGATAATGTGGTTCATACTGTTGAGTTTTTGTTTAAATGGGAGTCTGACCTCTCTGGCTTGGTTATAGACACTCCTGTCCCCACTGAACAGTATCAGACAACTCAGGATTTCATATGTAAAACAATACCTGTGAAACCTACAGAAGGGAATTGCTTACAGGCCCTGATCTATGTTTGAGAGGCACTACATGACCTAATGCTTTTCTCTAGAGTGTAATCTTCTGCAGATCAAAGCAGTGCACCAACATGATATAACTTAATCCTTATTTTAGAAGATAATAGTGTGTAACTTGTGTAACACTTTCTGTTTCCCTAGTTTAATTAAAAACCCTGCTGAGAGAGCTGATTTGAAGCAGCTGATGGTAAGTGAAAGTCCTTAAGTTGAACTAAGAGCACTTTTCCATGCAGGTTGGATTCCTCAGCTGTCCTGAGATCAGGGTCAGAGCATATGGCCTAGAGTGTAATTTGTGGCCCTTGACACAAGCAGCTCAAACAGTTTGAGGAGGGGCTGCTTTTCTGATCCAGAGATCAAGGGGCTGCAGGCTTTCACACACTCCAAGAACAGGGACTGTCAAGGAGACTAAAACTGGTGGGTTTTGGCATCTGCCATTTGATAATTACAATGAGTATATGGCCTAATGCTATTAATTTAATGAGCAAAAGGATTCTCTCTTTCTTGAGTTTATTAGTCAATAATAAAGTATATAGATTATTGCTTTTAGGAGGACGAAAGAACAAAATTCCACATACCTTATGGACTAGTTAAATACTTTTTTATCATCTGTTGTGAAACACAAAATTTGCCTTTCTCCATCATCTTTGTCTTGCAAAATTGGTAGAACTACTAGACACAAACAAATCCTGCATTTTTTTCTGCATGAAATGACCTTCTCAGTTTCAGTGGATCTTTTTCATGGCTTTAAGCATAATGCTAGGACTTAAGTTCTACTGCAGAAAATAGTTTTCCCTGCCCTGATCCTGCTGTGGAATAAGGGTGCAAAATGCAATCAGACTCTTTCTATTACAAAAAGCCTTTCTGTGCACAGGCAGACATCTTCCAGAGTATTATCTCAAATGGCTGAGTCACATTCTTACTGCATACTGTGGTGTAAGTATTCTGCAATAGGCACTGTGTAGGCAGTATTCCTCTGGAATACTTTGCAGTGTGTACATCTGATATGCTGGTTATTTCTGTAATCCTGCAGAAAAGCTCTCCTGGTCATTTCATGTGGTTTGCCAAATTTTATAGCTAGCTTGAATACCGACAGCAAACTGGATTTATTGTATTTCATGTTATTCAAAATAATTATTTAACAGATTGAGGGCTTGAATAATAATATTCTTTTCCTCCGCTTAGATTCATGCTTTCATTAAGAGGTCTGAAGCGGAGGAGGTGGATTTTGCGGGGTGGCTTTGTTCAACCATAGGCCTTAACCAACCGAGTACACCCACGCATGCTGCTGGAGTCTGAATATGGAAAAGCAAATCCTGTACTGTACATCTGTTAACAACAATGCTATTTTGGTCCTATTTCCTCAGCTTGTACCTGTTCAAACATGTATTTCACCTCTTAAGGAAGAATGTCTTTATAGCATGTGCCAAATGGTTTTAAATTTTGTCATAAACTAATTGGTATTGTATTGGATTACATTCATTTACCAACCAAAATGTAAGATGTTTAAGTTACAGTGCTTGCTGATTTTAAGTGATTATGGATATTCTTTCTTAATGAAAATATCACTGGGGGTGTTTACCCCCTGCTTGTTTGAACTTTATCAAGATTCTTTGTAAATCGTTGGTACTTCAATCATGCTTACCTAATCTCCCATGCAAAAAGGGTTAGGGATGCTCCAAAACTGTATCTGTTGAGCATGCTTTTGCTGCTGCCAAACTGTATCTGAAAGTTAGGCCAAATGGTTCTACCTTTGCTGTTGTTTAGAGATCTCTCTTTCCAGGTAAAGAAGGCAAGAGCTCTGCATTTCTTGGAATGTACAGGGCAATATTCTAATTGTAGACTTGTTCATATTTCTATATTTATTTTTAAAACATATCATCATACTTGGATTTAGTGATGTATGTCTTTCTAATTGATTTTTAAAAGTTAGTTCTTGGAACTGTCCTACAGAATCAAGACAAAGATCCAGGCAATTTGCTTTCTTTTAACCTAAAGATTCATGACAACTGTGTTTAGTGTCTAAAGTGTATGAAGATCCTCTATTGTTTTATTCTCTCAGATGTTTAGCAATGGATTCTCTTAATAAATATATTATCAAGTAACTTCTTGAAGCTTTTTTTAAAACTCAAAAACTTAACCAAAGCCTTAATCTGAAGTTATTGCTGCCTTACACACCCCTTTTCTATGTATTTTTCCACAACCATGCAATGTCCTTAGTTCCAAAAGGTACAAGATGGCACATGTAAGATAGCAATGTGTGAAAACAGGGCTGAAGTCAGTTGCTATTGCAGTGTGTCAATATCTTGTTTACTGGGTTTCTGTGGAATGCCTGAGGGAAGCCTGACTGCAGAGGTTTTGTCTGTGTAGTGCTCACACAACTCCTGAAGCACTTGATGCTCAGATCAGTGCTGTATCCCCCTGGGTGGGGGTGCGAGGAGTGGTTTTTGCAGGGCAAACCAGTGCTGTGGTATGAAACACAGGAACCTTGTGATACACCCAGCAAAAGGGAAGACCTGCTTGCCTGCATCTGTTGTTAACTGAGAGTGATTGTACTACACTCACTTCTTCAGGTTATTTTTCTTCAGAAGTTCAGCTTCTGTCAGCTACTGGGCAAGCCAATTGCTGTTGCTGTACAACAGAACAGGGAGAGGTGGGTACAGCTTATGTGTCCTCAGCACCAAGTCTTGCTCTCTTAGCAGCTGTGCTGAGCAGCACTATAAAAAGTTCAGCTCCTTGAAAGGATGTTTCAGACAAGGAAATGGCTGAAGTTCTTTCCCATGAGGAATCTCAATCAGTCTAGACATGAACTTCCACTTGGCCAATGGTATCAAGTATCAGAGAGAGGGATAGAATAGCCCTCAACCCATCAGCAGTAGGAAATTACTCACTTGACACCTCCAAGGCTTCCTTCAGCTTGTCCTCACTTGAATGTGACTCTTGGTAGTCCTGACAAGGCTGTGTAGTGTTTAATTTAAAATCTGTCCTGAGTTTTGTATGTGAATTATACACACTAAAAAGTACTACTGTAGTTTTTCTGTGTGTTAAAGAGAAATACATAGTATATGAACAGCAAGTTTTTAGAGATTTAACTTCCATTTTACTTGTTTGCTCCACAGACAGTACTAATTAGAACACTGCCAGCACAGTTATATGTAGTAGGACACCAGGAAAAGTACTTTATTGCAACATGCAATAGAACTGGTCTGTTTTAATCCAAAAGCAAGCAAGGGACTCATTCACAGAAGGCAGCAGGAACTATGTCCATGAAAACCACTCTGGACCATGCTGGGGAAAAATAACATTTTTCAACTGTCAAAATTACCCTTTTGGAGCTGAAACATGCAAAGAAAGGACAGGCCAGCTTCTGAGCTCCTACAAACCAGCTCTTCACACACATACTTTCAAAGAATTATTGACACTCCAAGCCATAACATTTTCAGCTCAGACTCTAGGGGTTTTTTCCCTGTTGGTCTTGGGAAAGCTTTGCTAGATCTCCTGCACTCACATTCTAAGCTGCTTCACTAAGACATCCAGGATTCTCAAAAAACAACTAACTAGTCTTTAGTATAGTATGAAGCTACATTTAAGTTCCAACATTCAGTTTCTATCACTACAAACTAAGTAACAGCCAAACATCTTGCCTCAAACAGTGGCAGGAACTCATTGAAGACTGACTAATGTTCTGATCATGCCCAGGACATGGGACACTTTTCCACATTTCTTACCTGCTCTTAAAATGAAATTTCAGAAGAGTGTTTATTCCATTTTTTCCAAGTGATGCCAGAGACAGCACCTTTAGACACTAGTTGTGCAATGAACAACCCTGGATATAACTGACTATTTTCCTAGGAAGACAGTTGACAAAGTTAGAATATTACTTTTATTGTCTGTTTTTAATCAGCTTAACAGAGTTTGGGTTTCTATGATTTAAAGCAAGTCTTTAAGAATTGATAAAATAACCAGCTGCACCACATGGTGTCTGCACTCCACAAGGAGAAAGAAAATATTGTCTATCGGCAAGAGCAGCACTAGCTTGTTACCATACCATTAATGAAACTGTGGAGGGGACTTCACATCACTTTACAACTAAGTTGTTAAACTCCTCATACTCCTCCTTGAAGCTCACTTGAAAGCAGAAAGCGGACTTGCATTGATTTATGAAGTTACTGTGAGGGCAAAAAGAAAATAACACTAATTTTAAAATATTAGTTCCTTATTAAAGGTAACAGGGACCAATTCTTACCATACAATTTGTGCACAAATGAAAGGCTAATTGGCTGCTACTCTGAAAGAGCAAGAAGTAGAAAATACTTCACTGTTACAGTCAGACTGACAGTACTTAAGAAGAGCACCAGTAGGTACAGAGAGAGGCCACCTCATCACCGTGCTCAGAATTAGGTTGACGGTGCAGTACCTGCTTCCCCCAGTGTAAGAACACCGACATCTCTATCACATTTATAGGGAGTGTAAGTCCAGTTTTCTGCATAACTGAGAACACAGCAGCTGAAAGCCTGGACACATCTTTTCTCACCGCGTGTCTTAAAATTTGCAGTTTAAGCAAATGAGGTTATAATATAATCATTGGTTCAGCAACCAGCCTCCATGGCCTGGTTTTATTTTTCAGCATCAGGAAATAAGAACAGACAAATTATTGCTTTTAGTGTACATGTTGAATTAGTCTGACTTGATTAATGACTTCTTCTATCTGCATATAAAGATGTAGTAAGCTACAGTAGGTTTTAAATATGGAACAGATTATGCTACATATTTGTGCAGCAAATTTTCATTTTAAAATCTAAGTCAAGATGTGCCAAGCTTGTGACACTCATGTGTTCAAGGGTAACTTCCCTAGACTCCACGAGTCTGGTGTATCGTATAGTTCTTATCCATATACAGGACAAAATGAAAAAAGTGAATTTTATATGAATGAAGAAGAAATTCCTGAGCCTGTATTAAAAACCATCTCTTTTTTTTTTTTCTCTCAAGAATCGGATTCCTCCTCCTCCTCTTCCTCCTCCTCCTCTTCATCATCTTGAAGACTTAGGTGTAATTCAGTTTGATTGATAGCAGCCTCGTTGTCCATCTGCCCAAGAGTCTGTCACAATAAAAGAGTTCATCTTGCTAATTATCAAAACCAGCAGTGATACTGAATGCTTCTCAAATCACTATTAAATCGGCACAGTCACAGCGTCTTTCAGAAATCTCAGCACTAGAACTGTTGACTGCAAAAGCCCATCACAGTACCAAGCACCAGTTCTCCATAGAGGAGTTTCAACTAGCTCAGGCTGACCATATATTCAGTAAAAAGTTCAGATGCTATCTGTGCTTCCATCCCCTGCGATCAGTTGGCTAAACCAGGTTGTCATAGTTAATAGTATTAGAAGCAGTGTTTAATAAACGGCAAACTGAAGCTACACCAATACACAGCAGGGATTTCCCAACCTCCCTGGAAACGACATGCTGCTTTCAGAGACGGGAAAAGGCGAAACCCTTGAAACATAAACCGGCAACAACCAGACAGATTTTACAGCTAAGCCTTTCAGTTAATGAGCAGCATAGACAAGGTCAACATTAAGAACTCCAAATGAAAACCACCCACAGAAACACCTATAGGCCATCACATCCACACAGCTCTCCTCTCCCCGTCACCCCTGCTGACACACCCCATCACAGGGGAAGCCAGCCCCTCTCCTTCCACCAGGCCAGAACCACCCTTACTTTGTGAGTCTCCTCTGCGACAGCTGATGAAGAGACGGTAACGTTCTCCTCTCTGGACCTGATCATAGACTGCAGCGCCAGCTCTTCCACCTGCAAACAAGGGAACGCGGAAGCCTTTGCAGCAATTGTTTCTTGGACTCTACTTAAAGCATTAAATACTTAAAATTGAGTCAAGTTAAACTGTTTTTGAATAATCAACAGCCAAGCTTTTAAAGCCTGTTTCACCACTCTTCAGCTTCAACACACAGCAGGACACCGACGACCCCCGCACCGGCCGCCTTCACCGGGACGCCAACGAAGGGCCGCGTTCAGGGGTGCCTTCCTGCGGGGAGCGCGCTGCGCGCTAGGGGTCAAAAGGCTCCGAGGCCACCGCGAACAAGCCAAACCCCTCAGAGCGGCGCCCAGGCGGCAGGTGGCCGCTCGTTCACAGCTCCAGAGCGTTAAAAAAAAGATAACTTCAGAACGAGAAGCGGGGCGGGCCCGGCCCTGCCGCCGCCGGCCGCTCCGTCCTTCCCGCCGCGCGGCTGAGGGAGCGGGCCCGCCGCCGCCGCGCCGCCCCGCCCCCCCCCGGCGAGGGCCCCGCGCCCGCTCGCCCCCGGCCGGGCGGCGCTGACCTTGAGGCGCGTGAGCTGGTCGTGCAGCGCCGCCTTCACCCGCAGCAGCGTCTCCTCCTCCTTGCGCAGCTCCTGCAGGCGGCTCAGCATCCTCCGCCGCGCGCCCGCCTCGCCCCGCCGGCGGGAAGCGGGGAGCGACAGCGCCCCCTGCAGCGCCGGCGGAGGCGGCGAAGGCCGGCCTCCGCCTGACGTCACGCCGCCGCCATTTGCACGTTTCCGGGCAGCAGCTGCCACCGCGCGGCCGCTTATCATCGCGGCCGCTTTAAAGGGGAAAGAGAAAGGCTTCAAAAAAGAGGACTGCAAAGACCACCCTCTCTTTTCTCACTCTTCTTCAAAGAGTTTCCATTTTAAAACCTGCTCGAAAACGCACAACCGCGTCAAAAAAAATATGACAGCACGGTTCCGTTCCAATAAAATTTATTAGTTGTAAATGCACAGTACGGTTTTCTGCACTCAAACGGATAAAGTACTGCACCGGGTTTATGCTTCAGCCTTGGCCTTCGCAGCAGTCTTGGCTGCGGTCTCTGCCTTGGGCTCCGCCGGGACCTTGGCCGCGAGCTTGGCCTTGGCTTTCTTCTCTTCCTTAAGTTTATGCTAAAAAAAGACAAAAAAAGATCATCAGGCATATAATCTGAAGTACTAAACCCAATTTCAGCTGTTACCGGCTTCCGCGCTCACTCACATTTTGCGCGTGGCGCAGAATGGTGTTGCGTCGCATCGTTTTGGCATAGGGGTTCAGCTTGATCATGATTCTCAGATTCTTCAGTGGATTCTTCTTCAGGACTCTGCGGCGAATCTTCTTCCTGAAAAGAACAGGCATGTATCAAGACTTCATTTCACAACTCAAGTTCTGCTAAATGTTCCCTCAAATTTGGGGAACCATAATTCCTAGTATTTATACCCAGAAGCTAAAGGAAACCCAGCCCTGTCTGACATCCCAATGCAGACAGATTTCTGATCTACTAAGAGACTGCACTTCAGTCGTTAAAGAAAAATCATTACTTTGGAGCACGCAGAGCCTTCTGGATTTCCTGGCTTCTCATGATTCTTCCAATGTCCGTATTGGTCATCTTATGCATTGGCAGGCTGTGGAACAAACATTCATAGTGTAAGTTGGACGATAAAAACCATGGCTAGTTCACTGAAAAGAGGCATTTGGGAAAAAATATTAGTATTCATTTTCCACCTCCAAGCAGAAGCAGCTGTGACACTAACGGTTGCTCTCCCAAGCCTGTTTCACCCTGTTCCCTCCTCCCTGATGCTGGGCCGTGCTTACTTATAGTCACTCTTCAGCGTAGCAGCTTTGCGCCAGGTGCCGTACAAATCATCCAGCTTTCTGAAGGCGCTTTCCGTCCAAATGCAGAAACGCCCAACATGGCCCCCAGGAGCAAGTCTCAGCAGGTTCAGCTTGTTCACATCGAGAAGAGTAATTCCTAGAGAAAAAACAGACAAACCGATCCCTTTGATTGGTAATTAAAATCAAGGAATGCAAGACCAAGCAATAAACAGAGGATATAGTACGCAGAAACAGACAGGGGCTTATTAGCTTTTACACTACAGAGTTACATACACCTACGCACGAAAACCTATTGAATTTTTAAAACTAATTATCAGCCTTTTTCCAGGAACAGACTTGACAGCCTCATTTTTAACTGCTCCAAACGCAGTTTAGGGTTGGTAACAGCTGTAACAGTTGTCATGAACATCCTCAACATCACCGAAACAGGTTCTTAGAAAGAATGCATTAGCTACTTCAGTGAGTCAGAACTTCCACAAAATCATGTGTTTCAGAAACACGGACCAACGAAGTGGAACCTCATCATTCTCAGCAGTCTCCCAACAAAAGAGCAAGTGTGCCCCAAGCTGAAGTTACCTGGGATATTCCGGAAAGCTCTAATGATACCGTTGTCCTCGTTGTAGATGATGCAGGGTCCCCTGCGCTGGATGCGACGGCGATTCCTCATTTTACCCTTTCCGGCCCGCATACGCTGGGAGGCGTAAACCTATATAAAAATGAAACTCGTGAATATTCAAAATAGTCCAAATCCCACTAGTAAGACACAAGAAAACTGCTTTAGTCAGAACTTCACAATCATCACTGCTTATCTGAAACACGGACCAGTGAGAAGTTCATCATTCGTAAGAGTCAAAAAAAAAAAAGCTATTAACATTAAGCAACACTGAAATGAAGACAACTACATAAAGAGTAAAGCAGCGCAGTAAGAAGTTTACTTTGCTTAAACTCTTTTTTACAGTTTCTTGTAGTTTTGTTATCAAGGGATTTCTAGCAGCATCAAATCAAAACAGAACTGACTCTTTGGAATTCCTACTGTAACAACAGCAGAGTCAAATAACCTGGGTTTCGCCCTTCAGAACATTCCTGTAGCAACTCACCTTTTTGATGTCATTCCAAGCTTTAAGCTTCTTAAGAAGGAGAACAGCTTCCTTGGTCTTCTTGTAACTCTCAACTTTGTCCTCAACAACCAGAGGAAGTTCTGGAATCTCCTCAATGCGGTGGCCTAGCAAGGATTTTACAAGACACTAAGTTACCCACCAATTTTGGCCGTATGCATTTCTCAGGGTTATTGCCTTGTGTATTCAGAAACAATACAAAATGATAAACAGTGGAAATTAAATTCATCATCTCATAGTCAGGCATAGTAACTATGTGTCTTATGGGTCTTGCCTCCAACACTACTTTCTATAGCTGAGTAAATATTAAGCAAATCTTTGGCTTCCACGAACAGAAATCAAACTGAACTGCCACGATTCAAAATCCAATTTCAGTTTCCATAAACCGCATGGACAAGATTCTTGTCAGCAACGCACACAAAAGCACCTCAGTGTCACCGAACTTCCAACACCGTAAAGTACTTTCCCAAGTTGTACATAAGAAGAATACCCTGCTACTGAAGAACGGACTGCCTCTTAAACTCTTTAAAAGAGAATTTAGTTATCCCAGAGAAAGATTTCAAGTAATCACATAGTAACTGATACTGCTCAGGGAATGTAAAACCGCAGGCAAACATTTCCAGAGACAGAATTCCCACCTTTAGACATGACCAGTGCTGGAAGAGCGGACGCTGCCAGAGCAGAACAGATGGCATAACGCTTTTGAGTTGTATTCACTCTACGGTGCCAGCGCCGCCAAGTCTTGGTTGGGGCAAACATGCGGCCTCCACGACACATCTAGGCATCTACAGTTAAGAACAATCTTTTTCAAGCTTCTTTTTCTCGCGTGACTCTCTAATCCTTGCTCAGCGTTAACTGTTCGTCAGCCATCTGTACCAGTATGCTGACAGCAGGCAACTGTCACTGAGCACAGAGTAAGACGCAAATTACGACATCATGGCAAGACTGTATCACGAGATTCAAGATATCCACACTTTTGCAGTGCTGGTGGTGAAATCAATGAAAGCTGCTCTTCATTAATGCAAGTCTGAATTTGCACACAGAAGGTTCTAATCACATTACAAATTACTCAAACCTGGTGGTCCAGATCACTGTAGGTAGGCATTACCTCAAGCAGAAGATTCCATTTCACATTTAGATACTCAAAAATAATTCTTCTGCTTGACAAGTTCAGTGCACCTGACACAAGCAGCAGCTATGAAAGGATACATTTCCAAAGGCACCCTGGCCAGAGCGGTGAGTTCCACCACCTCGTACTCGAGGAATACGAGCAACAGCTCTCCCAGTACCCCAAGATTCGGCACTGGTCTGATGACCTGGAACAGAACGATTTTAATTCAGACACTGACAACACTGCAATTTTCCCAAAGTCACAGATATGCTGAATTTAAGAGCACCAATCAGAACTTCCACTGTTATCATGTGTTTCAGAAACACGGACCAATGAAGTGGAATCTCATCATTTCAGCAAAACAAATCCTGATCAGGTAAATTAACTCTTACCATATTAAGAATCTGCTTAGGTCAAAATCAAGTATGTTAACATGCTCATTTCTAAGCTTGATACTCAGTTTGGAGGTCTGAATTGGCACTGCTGTTCCTCGTGGGTTAAAATGTTTATGTGAAACACCCATCAGAAATAAACTTGAAAATGCATGTTCCTAGCACAAATTTCTTGGGAAGCCAAAGCTGTTTGCACCTACAAGCTTCTGAAGCAACTCTAACAAACGCCCATTTGCATATGTTTCTTCTTGGCAAACGCCTCAGGTAAGTCTCACGTGGTCAACATGGAGCAGGGATTATAAAGTAGGTTTTCATCACAGTTTTGTGCCTGATACACTTTCAGATAGTCTGTGTTCTTCTTGCAAAGAATGTAGATTCCACTCGAGGACCTAGGCGCCACGATACTTTCAGTAATGTACATTTCAGGTTAGACCCCAGAGGACTCCAAAACTTTTACAACACCTTGCTGTTCTTCCCAATAATAAAGTGATATTTTATACAATTTAAAATCAGATTGTTAATAACCAGAACAGTTGCCTTGCCTTCTACATGGAATCCCACTGAACGGTGCTTCTCTTCTTTCAATTCTAAATTTGTTTCCATTTTAGCCCACCTATATGAAAGTCAAAAGCATTTCTGTCCATTTTGTGGAATAGCCATACCTGCAAGTTCACTGACAGCATAGGGCTGCCTGTTGTTCTTGCGCAAATTGGTGTGAACGAAGTTCACAACATCGGGGCGAATGGGAGCCTTGAACACAGCAGGCAAGGTGACATTTTTGCCTGATGCTTCCCCCTTCTCAGAGTAGACGGATATTAACGGTCGAGCACAAGCCTGAAAAAGAAAAAGGAAAAACTCTTAAGCACAAGTTAAGTAAATTGCTAGCACTCAAATTCTTCAAATATTGCTCAGAATGAAGGGGTCTTCAACTCAACAGTGCCAGCTTGCTGACAGCAGGCAACTGTCACTGAACACTGGATAAGACGCAAATTACATCATCATAGCAATACTTTTCACGTAAAATAGTGCTCCACAGCACAATCCATATTCAGAAAACTATACCTGAAGTTTGAAATTCAATAGATTTCCAAGGCATTTGGGTAAAATTAATCTAGAATTGAATCTCTGGGCTTTTTAGTAACACCTTCTAAACTACTTCCCATTTACTATTAAGAAAGCCTATATAAAACCCACCTGTGTTTATTCGGTTAACCAAAAGCTTGTTATTTAGATTATGTTTAACAGTTGAAATGCTACAACCGACTTCTCTAATACAGTACACAAACTCACAATGACTACAAGCAATCAAACCTAGCATCAGAGTGAATTCTGTGTTTAGTTTGGGCCCTCTGAACAATCCCTGGTGCCTCAAAATTTGTGAGGTGAAAAATTCAACTGCTAGCAGCACCAGCTTCCTTTCAAAAAGCTGAAAAGACATCCAATAATATCTTTCCAGTATGAACAGCACCCTTTAAAAAAGAATCTTTTAGCACTACACTGTATTTGTTATTTATTAAATAGCTCATGGCAATAGTACAGGCAAAGCATCTTCCTTCCCTTTCCTATCTGCAATTCATTTTACGGGTATTAAAAATACTAAATAACTCAAAACTAAGCAGCTAATCGTAATGAAAACGCTATCTGTGTATCTAACGCTCGTTACTAGCAAGGCACTGACTCCCGGAGTTAGTACAGAGACCCCAACACAAGCAAGCAACAAACTTGATCAGGGTGAAGGAACCAGAACACAATCTGAATTGTATTAGCAAGAAAAGTTGTTCATTCGCAACCTGGTTCCAGACCTCCTTCAAGGCCTCTTAAAGCCTGTTTCGAAATAACCGAGGTTAGGAAAAAAACCCACCCAAACCCAGGAATAGGTTTTACAGAAACCATTCTTTCACTTTAAGTGGGCTCAAAAGCTTCCATGTGGCTTTGTTTCGCTTTAGAGAAATACATGAGAAACATAAAAAAGCCCTGCCAAAAGGCGATGCGAGCCCCGTCTCCCACACTGCCCGAGGAAAGGGCGACTTGCAGAGGATCAAGCCAACCTCTCGGCCACGACCCCCTCTGCGGCCCGCCCCGGCCCCTCTTCAGCCCGCCCGCCCCGCCGGCCGCCCGCCCGGCACGGCCTTCCCACACGGGTTCCACGCGGCAGGCCGAGCACTGAGGGCTCCAAAATGGCGGCCGGCCGGCAGCCCCACGCCTCCAGCCCTCGGGCTTGCCCGCGGCACGCCTCTGCCCACCAGGACTGGCTCCCACCAGCTTAGACCCACTACCCGCTCCAGCCCACCGGCGGCCCTAGCCCCTCTAGGCCCGCCGCGCTCCCGCGACCCGTTCCTCACCATGGTGGCGGCGGCGGAGCGTCTCGTGCTCCCGCCCGTCTCCGCCGCAGCCCCTACCGGAAAAGGAAGGACTCGTTACTCTCTCGTCACTACAAGCAACCCCCTTCCGCACGCTGCCCGCCGCCTTCTGTCGCGCCGGCCGGTCGGCTCCTGACCCCGGCCCCGCTCCAAGCCCCTTCGCCTACGCCGCGACGGGCGGTGCCGAGCCCTCTCCCTCCGGGCGCCTCGGTCGCGTTCAGTCGCCTCCCAAACCGGGGGACTCTTTTCTGGCGGAGGGATTCGGCGTGACGGTCAGCCAGTCTCACAGAAATTATAAAATTTTTAAGGCTTTTTTTTTTTTCCACGGGGAGGCGAGCGGCGCAAATAAATATAAATAAAACCCACCCCTGGGGGGTGAAAATAATACTTTTTTGGTCTTCCTTAGGCAGACCGCCCCGGATGTAGCGCCGGGGGGGGGGCGGGAGAGGCGCGCTGTTCAGTTTGCGGCGGGCGGTGATGGCCGCGGAGCGGCGGCGGCGGGCGGCTGCCGAGCTGTACGGCCGCCTCCTCCGGTGGGTCTCGGCCCTCCGCGGGCGCGGGACGGCGTCTGCCTGCCTTGAGGGGCCGCTCTGCTGACGGAGGCTGGCTGGGGCGGGGGTGCCGAGCGGGGCCCCGGCTTGTGGGGAGGCTGCTGAGACTCTGCGGTTAAGCTTACTGTTTAATGAGGAATGGGGAGGAAAAAACTTTATGTAGCTTAACGTTTTCTTCTCTTTCAGAATATATGAAGAAGGAAGGGAAAGTACCCCCGAACACCCGTGTCTCTTTGAGGTAAATACATATGTGAAAATACAGTCACGTAACCTGAGTCTGTATGTTTAAAACGCGCAGGCACTGATCAACAGCTGAGATATGTGCGGGGATATCACGTCAAAAGGAAAGTTCACCTCAGCAATATCTCTTTAGATCTACCTTTACCTCAGGACGGAGAAGCAGACCCGGGTACCAGAGTGCTGCCTTCCCGGGGCCAGCGCCAGCCTTCACCTCCCCCCTCATACCCGCATTCCACCTGATTTTTTCCACCTGTTAACAGTTGACTTTTTTTAAATGGTTGTAAGGATCAAGTACTGGCGAGAGCCTGATGGGGCGGGGGCCGTGTGAAGTGCAGAAGGTGGGTGAGACCGTATGGGATTGCTGGGAGGGGAGGAAAGAGCTGCCACAGCAGCTGCCCTTCTCGGCAGCAGTCTGACTGTGCTCAGGAAGTATTTTCATGCTTCAAACTTGCAGCCTCTAATGGCACGCATTTTATCTAAGTACTTTTATGGGGAGTGGGATATGTGTATGAAAATAGCAATTGTTTCTAACGGCTTCTGGAACATAGGAATGGCTGGAGGAAAATCTCTGGTGCTATTTAGCTGTACTAATCTTGGGATTTACATAAGTTTGATAGTTTGAAAATAAAATCAGGTGATTATTTAAATATACAGTAATGTGAAAAACAGACTAGATATGAAGAATCAAGCAATACTTTTCTGTGAGTATGGAAAAGCCTAAGTAAAGATTGATATTCCTTCATTCTCGAGAACAGGCTCGAGTTATTTTATGTGTCCAAACAGCATTTAGAGCTCTCACGAGACATTCAGAGATGTGATCAATTGATATTTAATGTTACTTTAAATGTGGTCTCCATCTCAAGGATATCTGGTGACTGTAGTTGCTAATTGACAGCAATGATCCCTCATATCTTGGATTATCTGAAGCTTTGTTCATCAAACCAAACTTCAGTTTCTCATAGAATCAACCTGTTAAAGATTCAGTTTTCTACGTTGGTTAGTTGAAAGTTGTTGTCTTGTCACAGTTGATTTGATTCCACCTATGGCATGCAGTAACTGTGTTCTCCTGAAGTAAGAAAGCCTTAGATTTGTGAGTGGTTGCAATAGGGTTGGAAAACAGTTTGTGGAATTAGCTAATTTTGCAATTTCTGATACAAAAAATTGCTGAAATGCAGCATTTATATGTAGTGTATTAAAAAGTTTTTTTGTTTGTTTGTTTGTTTTTTACCAGACTGATGTAGAGATCTGTTTGATTGGTGGTAGTCACAAAAGTCCCATTGAAAGATTTTGGAATGGCAACAATATGATATATATTTTGCAGAAAGCAGTAAGTGTATATCTTAGTTGTTAATTTTTTAAATGTACTCTAGGCTTTTGAATTCCCATCAAATATTTTCACATACCTTGCATTTTTTGACTTACCTGTGCATTTTTCTAAAAGAGACACAATGAAGGAAGTGATGCAATGGAAGAATCAAAACCAGATGATGCTATTTGTGCCTCTGAGCTTTTACCAAAGGAGAGTTCTGGACCAGTGGCTCTTTCTGTTAGAAGAGCAAAGTAAGTGTCAAAGGTCTGCCTACCCTTTTCAATGTAATTTTCTTTTGCAACTTTTGTGTCTCTTCCTAATATTTAGAACCTGTATTATTTTCAGTCCCCCAAAATTAAATTACTCATTAGTGTAGTGAGGTGATATGACCATTTTTCATCCTGCAAAATGGCCTCCCCTAGCTAAAAGTGTTCCTAACAAAGTAGCTAAAGTCAAGGTACTGGAAAAGCACTTGAGCTGTGCCATTAGGTTAATGGGACTGTCTGGGTGTAGGTGAGCAAAGAAAGCTTACTAAGACTTCAATGCTTGTTTTTGTAAGGCTTCTGTTTAAAAAAAAAAAAAAAAATAATCTGATTGGGGTCATTGGCTGTTATTAAAATACCAAGGCATGGTACCAAAACATGGCGACTAGTTTAACTTATCCTTTTAATATGCTTAAAATGTAAAATTCAATTATGCTTTTAGAATCTTTAAATTAAGATATTATATGAAATATATCTCACTTATGATATGACTTCTTCCTTTGTGACTTCGTTGTTCCACCTGTAAAAAGAGGATTATAATACTGCATTCTTTTTGTAAAATGATTTGATGTCTGCTAATGAAGCATGGTAGATAGAAGTTAAGTTTTATGTAAGGGATAGATTTAGCTATACTTGCTGGCATCTTTTTTTTTTTTTTTCCTGTTCGTACTTCTAGGCAGTTGATTTCCTTATATACAATGGTCCAAAATCCAAACATGACCCACTTGAACATAAGTGACCTGGTTGTGCTTCCTCCCCTCTGGATAAGGTGTGACGGTTCTGATCCCGAACATACTTGTTGGCTTGGAGCTGAGCCTCTCAAAGCTGGAAACAGAATTACAGGGATAAATTTTTATATGGTTACATGTGATGGTAAGGTTATAATGTTACACATAAAATTAAATAAGAAGGCTTAAAAATGTGGGAATATTGATGTAGCCATGCTATCTTTGTCCTTTGTGTGATGTTGGCTTGGTACTGCTCTATATTCCTTGTTTTAAAAAACGAGGGGGGTGGGAGGGGAAGAGAGAGAAAAGAAAAATGTTTTTAACCCATGCTGTGTGGGGGCAATAACTTTTTAATACACTTAATGAAACAGTATCTGTGCTGGCCCACCTTCACTCAGGTGCAATAACTTAGCAAATTTAAATTGCTACCTTTCAACTCCTTACACAAGCACTGACTCTTACTAAACATTTATATGTTAACACCAGCTCTTATTATCAATAGGACAAATACAAGAAGAATGCCTGCTTTCTAAAGGACAATATGAGTTGTACTTGACCAAATGGAGTATTTGAGAATTAATTTTAAGTGCCAAATTTGAATTGTGTCAAATGATTTTTTTTTTTTTTTCCTTACTTTTTTCCCTTCCTAGGTCCTACAGCTGATAAAACCTATTTTGCAAACCTGGAAGAGCTCAAAATGGCACATAAAATGAAGCATCATTCATCTATTGTAGGTTTTTACAGTCTGTCATGTCTCCAATCTAAGTTTAAAAACTCTGGTTTTGGATTTACGATACTGGTTTTGGGGAGCTTTATAGATTCTACTTAGAAATTCACCTTAGTATGATTCTATAGTATAATAGTCCCTTTTGAAGTAACATTTGAGTTCCCTATGTTGTAATGCATTTGTCTGATATTAGCCCTTTTTGTGTGTGTGTGTGGAATGCTTTTAAAATTATTTTGCATGCATACAAAACAATGAATGTTGTGGTGGTTTTGTTTGGTTTTGGGGTTTTTTTTTGTTTGTTTTTTTTAAATCTGTTCATTCTAGGTGGTGACAAAAGGATTTGCTCAGTATGAACTTATTAGAGCTGCTGTAATAGAGGACACAATTGTAGAATCTGAAAGCAATATATATGTTGATATTACATGGAATACTGTAGATAAGATTCTGGAGACACCCCCACTAGTTTCAGCTGCCACACTGGTAAGTCAAGAGGGAAAAAGCAAATAAACCCAAACTCTTTTCCACAGCTTACATCATGAGTAGTGTAAAGGATAGAAAATAAGTTTGACTCGTGACATTTGCATTTATTGTTCTGTATATAAGCAACACAATGTGTTCATAATCTAAATTATAAATTATGCTAATATGCATTTCACTAATGAAAATTTTAGGACACTTGAGTTCTAAAGTTTGAAACTGACATAAACTTCTGGAACTTTCAGAATATTACACTGGAGTCTGGGGACCCCAGAAGTCCTGTATATCAGCTATATAGAGAACTGCAGTTTCTCCTTGTAAGTATAAGTGAAGAATTCCAATTTCAGTTTTACATGGAATGGTGATTTTATGTGTTAATACTTTATTTAAAACTTCATCAGATGTTTCAAAGATAACTTTAAGCTTTTATTTTAGAATAAAATTTGAGTTCAGTTTTAGGAATCTTAAATACAAGGAGGACAAAAGCTCATGAACGCCAAAGCCAGGAAATTCAAGAAGTTTCTAAATTCATGGTTAGCTGTACAGAGAGAGATGTATGATTCTTGGAGAAGTTAACTACATTTTGAAGTATGACACATGCAGAACCTCAAATAAGAACTGACTTGTGTTGTTTTGATTTTCATGCTGCCTTTAGGCTTTGGCTGAAGGTTTGAAGACCGGTGTGACTGAGTGGCCTGAGCCATTAGAGTCTGAATCAGCTGTTGAACTGGTCCAGGAATTTCTCACTGGTAATTGCTGCTTGTTACATGGGGAGAGAGGGATGTCACCTTTCACAGAAATAAAAGGAAATTCCACATACAATTTTTAAAGTATTTGGTTTAGAGATGTTAATTTCTATGCTATAACCACCTGCAGAAAGCAGTTAAATAGGTTAGTCAGTACTCACTGTCATTTTTCTTTGTCCTAGTGTCTTGTATAAAAGTAATAATTGTTTCTTTATAAAATGACACAATTATGTTTAAAAAGCAATTGAGACAGTTCTGGATGCATCTTTCGAGTTTTGACATGCACATGAACTTCTAAACATGCTAAGTGTCTCTTTGGTAGTGGAAAACAATCCTTTGATGACATCTTAAAATGAAGCATCCAAAATTACTGATTCCTTCTGAAAACTGCTGTGAAGAGTATGTGTCTTGTCAGAAGTTTAAGATATTAGGAAACAAATCTAAAAAGAGAATCAGATGTAGGAGTGCATGAAGGGGTTTTCAAATGCAACTGTAATTTTTTTTTTTTAGGATGTAGATACAACTTGTTCAAAAGACAAATCAGACAAAAACTCTCTCTGATAAATCCATCTGGAAGAAAACCAGAGACACTTATTGGACCACCTCCTGCCCCTTACTGCCTCCACACTGGAACTTAACAAGTTTATACTTAGATAATAGAATGTAGTAAAGTTATATGGGGAAAACATATAGCTTATAATAAAAAATGTTAAGAAATTATCTTTTCAGACTACATCCTGTCGTGGTTTAACCCCAGCCAGCAACTAAGCACCACGCAGCCGCTCACTCACTCCCCCCCCCCCCCCCCCCCCCCAGTGGGATGGGGGAGAAAATCGGGAAAAAGAAGCAAAACCCACGGGTTGAGATAAGAACAGTTTAATAGAACAGAAAAGAAGAAACAAATAATGATAATGATGACACTAATAAAATGACAACAGCAATAATGAAAGGATTGGAATGTACAAATGATGCGCAGTGCAATTGCTCACCACCCGCCGACCGGCACCCAGCTAGTCCCCGAGCGGCGATTGTCTGCCCCCACTTCCCAGTTCCTATACTAGATGGGACGTCATATGGTATGGAATACCCTGTTGGCCAGTTTGGGTCAGGTGCCCTGGCTGTGTCCTGTGCCAACTTCTTGTGCCCCTCCAGCTTTCTCACTGGCTGGGCATGAGAAGCTGAAAAATCCTTGACATTAGTCTAAACACTACTAGCAGCAACTGAAAACATCAGTGTTATCAACATTCTTCTCATACTGAACTCAAAACATAGCACCGTACCAGCTACTAGGAAGACAGTTAACTCTATCCCAGCTGAAACTAGGACACATCCTTACTCAGTAAAAACAATTTTTAAATGGATAAATTTTGTCTATTAGCCATCCGGGCAGTGTATTTGTTAATTATGATGTGCCTGGGGATTTATACAATTGGTTTGATGATACTTTTTTTTTTTTTCCATAGCAGTGAAATTTATTTTTCTTCTCTACTAGATTTAAAGAAGAAGCTGGATGGATATTGTATATCTGGAAGCAAGAATGAAACAGAGGTATATGCAATTTCCTACCAATTGCTTTGTCATCTTGTTTCCCTTATAACTGTAGTTATTTCAAGTTTTGACTTGTATATTATTTATGTACATATGTAAATACATAGACATGTAAAGATAGATCTCTTGCTTTCTGTTTCTGCTGTGTAAAAATAATGGAAGAAGGCCTTACAGGCAAAATTAGGAATTCCATAGCTATCCTCTAATAGAAAGTCTACTAATTTTTACCTTCAGAAAACCTCCCTGGTTTTTTATTCTGAATGGTCTACCGCTGTCCGTGATACGTATTTTTTTATATAACTCAGTGGTGTGGAGCTATTTTGCTTTGCTTCTTTCCTTTCCTTTTCACTACCAAAAGCTTGCAACTGTATAACTGTATTGTATCAGCTGCAATCGCACTCCCTTGTCTTAACTGTTGTCTGTCATCTCCTAAAGCTACTGATCCCATCATGTCCTAGTTTCTTCCAGGAATTCTGACCTTTGTGCCATTGCATTCTATCATTAATTTGCTTTTCTTGCCTAATTTAATGATATGGGGCCAATTTAATGGTATCAATTGGATATCTGTCCTATTTATCTAGAGGTTTATGATATTCTAAGGCAATGGAGAAATTCACATTATAAAAATGTCTTCAGTTATACTAACATTTTTTTCCCCTTTCAGCCTACAAGGAAAGGTTTGCATATTTTTCCTATTGAGAGGGAAGTTGCATTTTGTTGATAAGCTAAAAATATAATGATTTCTGTATCAGCTAAACGAAAAATATTCATGATCAGGATAACAGAAGAATAGTTCTCTGCTCTGAGAATCTATGAATGTATTAATTTTGGCGTCCCAGGGCACTGCTAGGTATACATGCAGTTATTTAGTCATCTATGAGTTCAGTGTACCATAGGTCATATTCTGAGTTAGTACTTGCTGGACTGTATTCTTGCTATTTACCAATGCTCCGTGCATCGTGCCATTGTAAGGTGAAAAGGACCATCTTGAGCTAAGGAGTTGGATTTTACTAGACAATCTGGTTGAGCTTTACTTGGCTATGATCAAAAGTCTTTCTGATAGTAGGCTTCACTTCCTGGTCCAAAGCTAGCAATTATCCAGTGTGATAATTCTGAAAAGAATTAGTCTCACTTTTAAATAAAAATAGGCTTCCAAATTACTATGCACTAGTAGTTTCTCTGCAGTAGTTTCCCTGGAAAAGGGGAAAAATTAGTGATGCACCCAATTCTGATCTCGAGAAAATTCTAATTCATAAGGTCTTTGAATCTTAGGCATCCTTTTTTACTTAAGACAAACAAACTCTTTCAGAAAATCAAATGTGACACAGCTGCAGTGGACAGTTCAATAAAATCAATCTTCAGTGAGCGAGGAGACCTGGATTTTGCTGAACAATTATGGTGCAAAATAAGAAGTAAGTGTATTGTGGTTTTTTGCCCCCTCAATTCTGTTCTCTGTATCTACTATACTGTATTGCTTTCTCAGTGAGATGAATATAAATTTCTCTGAGTTTTAAGGACTGACTGATCAGCTCTTCAGAAAATTATCAGCAGGCTTTTTCTAGAAGAGCTAATTTTAGGTATGTAAGATGATATACTTTCTTATGACATATAAAGGTAGACCAACATCTAGTAGGAGATACTATATTTCATTTTATTTGGTTGTAAAAGGTACTAAACAATCAGTAGTACTCATGTGCTCTAAAACTGAAAACTTTATAAAATTTTTGTCTTCCTAGATCTGAAGGACAATTTTGAAGTTGATAAAGCTGCATACAAACTTTTTCATTCTTGTAATACCACTCACAGTCCTTTAGTAAAATACATTTTTATTTAATACTATTTTTTCAGATTACTAATTAACTTTTGTTAAGCTGTTCCAGAGATTATAACAACTCCTTTGTGTTTGAGGGATGGAGTCATGCAACTTTTAAATCCCTTTCATTCCTATTAGTGCAACCACTGTTGTGTTTGAATTGAAACTAGATAGCAAAAATGTACTGTGGTGACTGCAATCTATCCTGCTTCAGGGCAGTGTCAGCTGCACAATGTGTGGAGGCTTGTTTCTTGCTTAGGAAGCAGTTAGCTGGATAAATGGATACTAATAGTTCATATTGTAGATGGAGGCTGTTCAGTTAAATTTAAAAAATGTGTTGAGTTTCAGTGTATATAGACAGAATGTAGCCAAAATGTGTTACATGACAACCTGCTTCTGCCATGTGCTGTTCTCTAACAGTCATATGCAGTTCGGTGGTCTCTTGATTATTGTTTCTTTAGAATAATCCTTTTTAAAGTCATCATACAACAAACTTAACAAAAAGCAGTGCAATCTGTCATTTCAGCTATCATTCTTTACATGAGGGGTTTCGTTCCTGCAAGTATGTGTTGGCCCGTTGTTAATGATTTAACAGCTAGAGAGAGAGCCTGGATTGATAAAGAAAACATTGCATCTTTTTTTCTTAAGGTGTCAGTTCCTATCAGGAGTTGATAGAATGTTTCACACTGATCATAAAATCTCTGGAACGTGGTGAGATACAGCCATGGGTATGTATTTGTATTTCACAATGAATGTTAAAATTTCGAGTTGTTTGAAGTAGAATATAGTTCTTGTCACTTAACTACCCCTCATTTCTGTGTTGTATTGTTTTTTAAATTACTTTCACGTGTCAGAGTTTGCCTCCGTTTCCATGGTGCTGTACTTCTAAACAACGTTTATGATGTTTTGTACACTGATACATCACAAGAAAACTTTTCTAATTTTTAGATTCATCAAGGGAGTAGCAGTTTGCTAAGTAAATTGATTCAACAGTCATATCATGGAAAGATAGAGGTCGTTTCCCTCAGTGGCATCACTCCAATTCAAATGCTCTTGGAGATTGGTTTGGATAAGATGAAGAAGGATTATGTCAGTTTTTTCATAGGTAAGCCTGGTATCTGTTAACATTATTAGAAATTCAAGATAAAAGGTATTCCATGCAGAAAATAATGATGTTTTTGGAAACCTTGATCTCGCTTCTGCTCCCATCTGCTGAAGTGCTGTTTCCAGCCTCCTTAGTAATTCTACTTTTCAGTTGTATATGGTTTCAAAATTTAAAAAATTAAATATAGCTTGCATAACCATGTATTTATTTTTCAATTTGAAAAAAACTTTAGGTTGAACTTCAAGTAAAATAAATACCAGATTTATATAACTGTGGACTGTTTTGTTTTCTTATGTTTGCTGTAGGTGAGAGAAATAAGACCCTCATGGTCTTTCTGTCTTTTTCTTTATGGTCTACATGGCTTAAAAGGAAATCAGGCAATGGTATTTATATATAATAGCTGTGTTTGTACAGTCTGTAGTATTTAGAAAGGTATTTTTGATTATTCTTATATATTATACTGGAAACAAGCTGGGGTGGAAAGATTTTTGTAAAGTACGCTTTTTCTTGAAATGGTTGTGGCTTTGTTTTCAGTATTATAGCTTTATTTTCTTTCTGAACCTGTGGGAGGAAGAGTTTGTGTTTTATCATTGTTGCTACCCATTTCCTTTTCCTTCATCTCTTAATTTCTTTTTTGCTTTGTCATCCTGTTTTCATTCTTTGTTTCAGTTGCTTTTTTATTATGTCCCAAGGAGGGTGGTTGTCTCAAAGTATGCAGTAGGGTTCTTCATTGTGCAGCCTTGTAATAAATAAAATAATGCCTCTACCATGCCACTTTACAGGGTTTTTTTCTTTTTTTGAATGAGTAATCATGTCAATAAATAACATCACTGTCCTAGTGACTTTGTGCTTTTCTTTAGTAGAATTTCCTGTTTGATTACCTGAATGTTGCTTATATTTCATCTGACACTATGTAGTAAATTTTAATTATTTCCCCCCCTCCCCGTTCATTTCACAGGCCAGGAACTTGCAACATTAACCTACTTGGTGAGATGTGGTTTTTTGTGGTTTGGTTTTGGTTTTCTTTTTGTTTGTGGGTTTTTTTTTTTTTTCCATTTCTGAAAGCAGTATAAAGTAGAGCACACTTAGCTGATGGTGGGATGCAAGTCATATCATTCCTATAAGCTGAGAAACTGAATTGCAAATCATGAGGATGGAACAATATACTGCAGAAATGTCATTATGTTGTTTCCCTATTCGTATATTATTTCCTAGGTATCTGATATAGGTCATTGTCAGGCAGGACAGTGAATCTTTGTTCATACTTTGTTAGCATGGAACTTTGTTCTGACTCTGCTGGGTCATTAAAATTTTGGCTTCTCAAAAGAAACGGGAAAATTATTTTAGTATACTGAAGATGTGTTGTGTGTTTGTAGAAACTGAGTGTCTAGTTAAGAGCAGAAGCTGTTTGCTGTTCCAGGATTACTTCGTTTCCACATCAGTAGATCTACAAGAACAAGTTCATCGTGTTCAAAAGCTTCACCATATGCTGGAAATAATGGTCAGCTGCACAGTCTTACTTCAGTTTAAACATGAGAACCTCTTCCCTTTGACACAGTAATATTTCATTTTTACTTCTCGCTCTTCAAATTACAATAACAAATAGATTCTCTTCGACAGTTGTAAAGAAACTCTCTTAAAAAAACCAAACCAAACCAGTTGTCCCTAATGTTGATGATAGTGGGACTGCAGAAGTAGCAGTTGGATCTTCCTGCTAAATTTTGCTTTGTGACTAAAATTAAAAACCAAAGGAAATCATAAAATCTGAAAGCATAGTTAATTTTCCACAAGGTTTATGCAGTATTGCACAAGCATTTCTCCAAAGAAAGTTAGTAACTAGTTGATTCTTATTGTAGAATTTGCATGAAGTATTATAAGGAAAATCCTCTAAATGAGAAGCATGTGTTTCAACTGCCAATCAGACCAGCACTTGTCAAGAAGTTCTATCAAAAGTAAGAGAAACTTCAATCTTTGCAGCATTAAAATTCAGATGTAACTGAACACCTGACTGAATTTTGACATTTCTTGTTTATTCTATCAGTGATCACCCAGAAATATGGAAGGTGGACATAAGTAGTGGGCATGGACAGAAGGAGGTTAAAACAACATGGCAAGTTAGTACTAATCCTCCAGTTAAACATATGACATCAAACAATACAGGTAAGGAATATTTGTGGTGACATGAAATAATGGAAGTACACACTTCTAATAAATTCAGTTTTTATACTGGGTTCAGTGGATCTGAACTTTCTTGTATCTTCAGCAAAAGCAAAACAATGTTTTGTTTTTTCTTAAAAGGGTGAGATGGTATTCATAGAATGTAAAAGATTTTCACAAAGTGGTGACTTTCTGCCTTCTCACCTTTGAGTTAGGTTTTTAGAGTTAAAATGACAAAATAGTTCCAAATATGAAATGATTGTTAAACAGTCTACAGAATACCTTATAACTTATTTCTAAAATCTTTGCCAGTGTGTCTGAGAATGGGTTTGAAGAGAAATTTACCTGTTACTGAATGCTGATCTGTAGTCAGAGAAGCAAGCAGGTGCTAAGGTGAGAAGACATGCCTTGCTGCAATCAAACGTAGAACAAGTGAAAAAGCATGAGAATGGGGAAGAATTAAGCATAAAGACTGAGTATAGAAATAATTTGCCTTTTTGGCATGAGGTTTGATGCTTTGGTAAAGCTTTCCTGTCATTCTCAGTTTTTGTCATGAAGTGCTCCTTTCAGTAAAACTGAGGTTTTGAAACCAGTTCTTGAAGCTGCTACATGAACTAATCTCTACAATTTCTCTTTCCAAGAACAGTGACTGATCACATCTTTTGTCTATGCAGGTGTCTTTTCTGATTCCACAGTTAATGGAAGCAATGAAGAAAGAATGTATTTTATTACAATGGCTAAGTGCAGTCAGGTGCATTTCACATAAATGCATGTTACTTTACAGGCAGGCACTTGAAAGGTACAGTAAAGGGGAAAGTTCAGTATTATCTGTGTTCCAACAGTGTATTTAGAAATGCTGTATGATTTGAAGAACAGTACGTCTTACCGAGTTATTTGCTTTAGTGTGCTTGAAGTGTGAGGTACACAGCCATAATTCATGTGTACACATCTAATTTGTTTATAAATGTTGTGCAATTATGAATGTATAATTATTTTGAAAATATAGTAGATATTTTTGTTTGTGTATTTACAAACATTCAATAAAGTACTGCACTTTGGGGTTTTAAATTTTATTTTTATTCATTAAGAATGCAGTCAGACACTTCAAAATGTGAATTAGCTTAGCCCAACAAAACAAGCAATATTGTAATGTTTTCCTGGTGTCAAGTGGCATTTCATCATCCAGATATATTTGGAAAGCTGTTCATCCAGGACATTGTGAATTTCTGACAATTTGATTTTCTTTGCCTCCATGTTTATATTTTGGAGTATTCTTGGATATACTTATCTCTCTTCTTCAGATTCATTTTTTCCCCAGTGCAAAGTGAATTATTTTAACAGTGTTGTCTTGTATGCTTTTGCATAATTTTCTTGAAAAAAAATATTCAATATAATTGGATGGGCATAATCATTTAAATATGTTGGGATGATAGTTGCATATGTTCTTATGTTGATTAGATAGTGTATGTAACATCTTGGTAGTGTAATTTTAAACAATTACATAGTGTAGTATATGCTGATTAAATAATTTGAGACAAACGTTCTGCATAAAAAACTATTAACTATTGATAAGAATAAGGAAACCCCCAATATTCATGCTTTAACAAAACTATAACTTTCTATTATTTCTGGTTTCTCCTCAGTAAATCTTATTTCTTATCTCTTTCCTAATATTACATCTTAATAACTATCAGTTTAATAGTTAGCCTTTGAAGAGAAGCCAAGGTCCTTTTTTGGATTTATGTACTGCTACTCTGCATTCAGTATATGCACATGCAGTGCTGAAAATATAGTGCAAGCTAAATAGGAAACTTGTTTGTTGCTTTGCTTTAGAGGAATAATTTCAAGCACAACAGGAGAACAAACATAGCCAGATGTCCATATTCTGGAACAAATTTTTAATCATGTACTTCACTTGTTCCTACCTGCAGTAGAAGTGAATCTGAGGTGGAATATTACATTCTGGAAGTGCTTGGATTACTTACAATACACATTTCTGTGTGTAATATATTATAAAGTTGTATGAGGCAATCCTAGTTCCCTGTAAACAAAACTAGAGAGATAGGAGTCCTTGGTTTAAATCTGACCCAGCAGTTGTCATCTTTCATTAATCACTACAAGTAATTTTTCTCCACACCTGAATAATAAGATGTATATTATCCTAACTTTTAGACATGAATAATAAAGTAATGTTTAAGCAGTGCTCTTGGAACATTTCAGTCCTTTTCTATTTTAAAATTATGTGTCTGTCTCTCTTCAAATAGCAGTTACATGCTAATTAAAAGACTATTGATGAACAGACTGAAACCAGCATTTGCAAGCAGCTTTTAATCACTTGAAATTTGTACTGTCAAGATTTGAATCACTTTAATCTTAGCTAACTATTTTTCTGGTGAACAAAATGTATAGTATTTTCCAAAATAAGAAGAAACATAAAATCTGCTACTTAAAATTAATAGAAAGTAATGCAGAAAGAAAATGTACTTCGGGTTTTGATTTAAAAAAATTAAATTATGTTTTGGCAATTGAATAGGAAAAACTATAAAAGCGCTAGGTGGATAGGTAAAGTAATATTTCTTTACAGTGGTATAAAAAGGGGCATCTGTGGTAAACTAACTAATATGACAAAGCAGTTGCATTTTATTTATTATGCAAAATAAAGATGTGTGTAAGCTTGCAATTTTAACTATGACTTCGAAGGTAGAATATTAGTAGGACAATACTGATGAGTATGCAGAGCGTGAAAACTGTAGGAAGAACAATCTCTGTCACCATTTCCATGTGAGTAATCAGGGAATCTAAAATTTGAGAAATGAGTAATATGTAAGAAATTTAATCTTCTGGAGTATACTAATTGTTAACTTAAAGTTAACATAGATTAAGGATTTTTTGCACATTTATGGCTAAAATTACTTTTTTTAAATGTTGACATTGGCATAAACAGCACACAAAACAAAAAAAAATTTCGTAAGTCTGCAAAAGCTGGAGCAAATCCATGACAGTTTTCCTTCTCTTTTTTTTTTTCTTTCTAATGTAAATTTTTTGAAGATATGTCGGTGCTCAAAGGGCTGCAAAAATTGTGTTACTATGAATTAGCTTCAGTGCATTAGCAGTATTCTACTGTTCCTTTGATTTTTATTCCTCCCACCCCAAGGGAAGGGTAGAAAAGAAAACTGTCAAAGAGAAATCCTTGGGAAGCACTTTGGCCGTTTTATGATTGTTTTGTAGCTCTTTGAAAATTAAATGGGTTTTATTCTGTAGAATTTTATTCCACAGATAAGCCTCAAAGAGTTCAATAAACACAGTTAATTCACATAGAACATATAACTGGGCAGTTGAAGCTAAGTAGGATAAACTTAGGATGACTGCTTTGACATTTTCTACAATATGGAATTTATCTCATCCTTCTTATGAGGCTTTATAATACTTATTTCATCTTTCTTAAAAGTTTCAGAAATCCACTGTGGTAGACTATTCTCCTAGTTCAGGAATTATGAAGGGTCCTGAATTACACTGGGAAGGTCTTAAGTGAGATGGATTAGGCTGGCACTGTGGAAACTGCAGGCAAAGTTGTCTGTATTATGTATTCTTGAGCAGCTGCTCTAAGTTGTGCTGTTGTGAGCTTTGTTACCAGGAGTATGAAAGCAGAAATGTGGCTTAACACTACCTTAGGCTAGTACTTAGCCTGTTTTTTTTTTATAGTTTCCTTTTATGTAAAAGTGAAACATTTACAGATTTTTCTGTCTGCATGGTTGTCTTGATTTGTCTGGGTTTGTTTTATGTTTGAAAGAGCATTTAGCCCTTTCATTATTTTAAGGAGAATACTGTCATCCCTAGCCTTAATTTTAAATTATAACTCTTTCAGTTTGTGTATTCCACTAACATCCAAAGTTGATCCATTTAGCTACAGTGATTTTAGTTGGAGAGAGTAAAGAAAGACATTTTTCTCTAGGGGCTTGTTGTATATGAAAGCTGTTGTGCTTCCAGGGAGAAAATACCTTTTAGGACCTGCTAATAGTAGTATTCAGAGAAGTATAAAATCTGAAAGTTACATAATATGCTTTTATAAAACAAAACGGAAGACACATAATTACCTGTAGCACGGAGTTGGTGTGTGGTAGAGCAAGTGTCCATGGCCTTCTGATACCAATTTTCCACCTGAGAAGGTTGACATATAGCAGTTCTAGTAGACTAATATTCTGTCTCATTCACAGCAGCTTATTCTCTGTCCCTGAACATTTGTCCACTACAATTGACTTGAAACTATTTTATTCTATCAACACATAATTTTCTGAAAGTTTCTTTGTGTCTTTGTGATTTTTATTGCAATATATTTTTTTATAGTTAATTGTTTAATAAGAGTTTAAAAAGCACATACTATATTCCATATTATTTTCCAATAAGGTAGCACGTATGTGTAATTTTCTGCCTAGAAATGTGGCAGAGCACTGGTAACTTATGATTCAGAATTTTTGATCACATCAGTAAGTCCAATTAGAGTTCACAAAATGCTTCAGAAACAGTAGTTGAGGCCGTTTCCACTTTCTCTGTCTCTGGAGGCCTGTGTATTTAACACATCCCTAATTTACAGAACCAAAGTGTTGTTTCAAGTACTGTATTCATGCAGGTTGTTTCATGAAATTCAATGTGATATTTGCCTATGTATCGGAAGAAAAAAGAATAAAATCAGCAACTGACATCACCTCTCTTTGATTTGGGAATCCATTTGCGCTGATAATCTTTTTATAATAGTCAGCAGATGCCTTTGGGTATCGTGGTTTGTTCTTATTTCTAAAATCAATGTGATAAAATCCGAATCTTTCAGAGAAGCCTTTGTTCCATTCAAATTTATCCAGCAGTGACCAGGCAGTATAACCTTTGACATTAACACCATCGTTTAGAGCTGTAAACAAAATACAAATTAATCTGTTAAGTGTGTTGCCTATGTTTATCGTCCTTAAAATACGGTTCTGTAGGTGTTTTGTTTTATACCAGAAAGAAATGGGAGGGGGGACGAGGACAGAAAAATGGCAAAGTATAAAGTAATTAGGATCCTTTGAAAATATTATTTTTAGCTTAGAGGTACTAGAGCTTTACAAGAATGGTAATTCAGTGCAATTTCTCCTTTCTAGAAGTGGAAACTGATGATTATTACAGTATTAAATCTCATGCAGGTTACTGTATTTATTAGGATCAGTAAGTTTGGCTAGGTTGTCATTTTTGTGAAAATTTATTAGCCTAGGTTGCTGTTCATTTTGATTGGTGAATATTTATTTCTCTATGATGTAAATTACAAGAGTAGAAAATCAGAAGGTGAAAATGCTTAAAAAGCTCATGCACTAAAAAAATGTTTTTTAAAGTTACCTTTCAGTATTTCATTAATATATCCTTTCAGATACTCTATCCGCCATTCATCACACAGTTGAGTACACTGTACCTTTTCAGAAACTCCATTCTCTGTCACATAAATGAGAGGGTTCCCATATTGTGTCTGCAAACAAAGAGATGTTTGGACTGGTTCATGTAAACAAAATCATCTTATTTTGACAGAACAGGAGATTCTTAGTAAAATGTATCAAAAGCAATTTTCTAGATTTACTTAAAGTTACCTTTAGTAAGAAAAATGTATAACTAGGAATTTAAGTTAACTATGGTTTTATTTTAAAATTACTGAATTCTATATTTTTCTGAACTGAAATTAAGGTGGGTTCTTTGGCAAAGAAACTTTCCAGTATGACAAGACTATAGAGATGGAACTGTTGAAAATCTAAAATAGTTTAAGCACAGCTTCTGCATGTAACAAGACAATTTTGTTTACTTCCTTTTAAAGATTTACTCTGTAATCACCTTAATGAAGTTGAGTAATCTTCTGAATCCCCATGGCACAGAATATAACCATTTTGGTCCTGGAGCTGGCCATTTTGGGTCCACCAGTTCAGCCAAATCGCGGTCAGTGTGGTAACTGGACACTTGTAGAAAGGGAAAGCTCTTCTGTAGAACATAACGAGTAGTAAAATGACCTATTCCCAGGAAATCCGATGTCCCTTTAATATAGGTTTTCTCTTGCACTGAGAAAGTTGGTAATCTTGATGTCCCCAGGCCCTGCTGGGCACTCTTCCTACCTATCAAAATAATTATAGGAAACATACTTCTGAGGAGCATAGAAACTTGTTTTCTTTCCCTCACCAACAATAAATATGGTTTTCCTGAACTTAGCGTAGAGGACAGTTTAGTTTGTTTGCTTTTAAGATGAAATAATCTTTCATCCTTTTAGTTTGGAGAAGTAAGTTGAGTACAATCAGCTGGGTACCATACATGGAGAATAGAGTGAATTAAAGTGTTTTTTTTTTTTCCAAGGAGTATGATAAATGTCAAAAGAGTGCTTGGAAACATAATATGACAGGAACGGAAGTGTTTTGCTGCTGGATACATTGCCTATCTTCTTCATTCTGTGAAACAAAGATAGTGGAACCCTGTAGAAATGCAAGCTTTAGTGATGAAATACTGCTGGTTCTTTGTTCCGTAGGTAGAAAATCCAGAAAAATACTTAACAACTCCCTGTCTTGGTTAGGCCACTAAAAATGGACTATGACTGAAAAGTGAGGTAGTTGTTTCCTTTCCAGTTTGGAGCACTCAGATGTGCAACTGTTGGGTTCAACAGCAGCTCAACTTTTTAGTTCTAATATGTCCCCAATTGCTCAGGAGCTGTGTCTAGCCCCATGGGCCCTTCATTGCTTAGCCTTGTCTCACCTGTGTCCTCATACTTAACTACATGTTGGTCAGGGGCTATTCTGTTGTAATATTCTGTGAGTGTGTAATTTATTCATGTTATAGTTGGTTACTGGGGCTTACCTACATAATTCTTCATAATTTCTGGATAGTCTCCTCTGTAAATTGGATTTGCAAACCATCCCAGATGAAACTGTATATATCTTTCAGCAGCGTCTCTATCTGTTTGGCTATGTGGATCCACAGGTTCACCCCAGCCACTAGTTAGGGAAATTCCAACCATACCTTAAAACACAAAGTGACAATTCTGCAGTTTAGGCATAATCTTTAAGCCCTTAATATAAATAGAAGCATAATTACAGAATGAATCCTTATTACCTTGCTGCTCACTACGCCATGTGTTATTGTAAGAGTGCCATACCTTTGCATGAGTCTGTAAGTTAAAAAAAAATCGTATGCACATTTTAATCTGTTATGCCACAGTCAGTATAGAAAACTAGTGAAGATCAAGAGCAGTTTTTGCACTAAGTTGTGTCTGAAAATATCACTTAATTTCTTTTATGTATATTACGGAAGCTTTCATTTCGCATAAGATGTCAAAAAACCATTTATGCAAGATTCCTTCCCTAAATTCTGGGAGGTCCCCATGAAGGTAATACGCAGCATTCAGTATAGTGTTCTGTCTGGTGTCTCCAGTCTTTGAATGTCTTTGCCTAATTTATTCAGGCAAGTGAAAGTTTACTTTTATGAGAGCTAGCCTTACTGAAGTCACTTGAAAAATTCAAGTTCATTTCAACAGGTCAGGATTTTACTCCTTGTTTCTAGAGTAACCTGAATATTTTCTTATTCAACCAGTTCAAAACATACTGTAAGAGACACTTAAATTATAAGGAAAAATTTAAGTTGTTGAAACAGTGTCACATGAAGCACCTAGAATTTCATGCTACACCTGAATATGCATTGGTAGTTTAAAACCAGGTGATAATTTCAATGTGCTAGTTGGAAATGACATTGTTGCAAAGCTATATTTCTGTTTAAAGAGCAGAATCCAAAAAACTTAATCAGTCTGCTAAATATTCTTAATTCACACATAATTTAAAGCATAATTTTAGTTTTACTTTAATTATATGGTGTGCTGCTTTGTATGCTCCGCATCCACCGAGCTTCAGTCCTGGTGCATGTTCTCCTGTTTCATAACCCTTTTCAGCAACTGCCTACAAACATACATACAGTTAGTTATTCTCTGAACAGCAGAGCTAATGCCTTTGCTGCCATCCTACAGACTTAGATCCTGTGCTCTTCTGCATGGTCTGTCTCAATCTCTCAATCCTCTCTAGTCCCCTTTTTCCTTCCCCTCCCCTTGGCTCCCATCTACTACCCTGCTGTTTGGTTGATAATATCCCATGGCTTGTTGGAAGCAATGTGTTGGTGACTAACATTAGTGGACTGACTGGCCAGCTTGCTGTTCCCTCATGAAACACATGAAGGGCAAGTTGTAACTGCCTTTCCGATTTCTGTGCCTCTCACCTCTTCAGCTGATGATTTTTCAAAACTTCACTGGAATTTCACGTCTTAAAACTCTGCACTTGCGTGGAATCTGGCCACTGAGATTTTTGGGCACAAAGATTAATGGCATAACTCTCTCCCTTTCCCTCTCCTTCTCCAATTTTTAACCTGCTTCCCTGTAGTATCACTTCCACAGAATTTTGGGAACAGTGCTCTGTAATAGGAGTGATTGGAAAGAAAGCATTGATAACTTACCCAAGGATTACTAAAAGTAATCCAATGTTTCACGCGATCGCCAAACTTCTCAAAACACAGATTTGCATAATCGTTAAAATAATTTATCATGCTTATATTTTGCCAGCCACCATACTTTTCCTGGAGAACCTTCATAAATAAGAATTTGAAGAATCAATAATGTTATTTAAAGTTCAGCTACCTATTAATAAAGACTTTTATTTCAGTAGCTCAGAAGGAGTTTTTCTGAAACTTCAATGTATATAAACTGCAATGTATATAACACAAATGAATAGAAAATAATTATAAGGACACTTAAAAGCATGCAGATCTTTAAACATTTTTCTAAAGTACACATAGTCATTAAACTTAGAAATAAATCTCCTATCAGAAGCATTTATATTAGACACTTCACTAATTTAAATATTGTCTAACCTGTGGAAGATCCCAGTGGTAGAGGCTCACGATAGGGGTAATATTGTTTTCCAGAAGACTATTAATTGTATCATTGTAGAACTGTATTCCCTTCTCATTCAATTGCTCTGCTGATGAAATGCAGAGACAAAAAATTACCTGGATTGTTTTTCAGATAACTGGAAGAATAGAAATCTAAAACTTTAACCAAGCAATTTTACATCACAATGATGGGTGTACTGTAATGGATGTGTAATGGTTAAGCTCTGTTCTGCAGATAAAGAGACAGAAATCTATTTAACAGTAATGTTAAACTATGGTATGCTCATGAGTAAAATTACTTGCCTCTAATACTGGTAAGAATATGGTGAAATGTTATGCTTACTTTTGATGCCAGTGGGCATAATCCGAGGCCATGAGATAGAGAATAGATAGTGATTAACTTTCAACTCCTTCAGTAACTGAATGTCATCCTGTGAAAAGAAAACCAATTAACATATCTCAAGTCGGAACAGAGTAACTCTTCAGTTACTCATCTGTCTTAAATAGTACTGAATGCAGAATATCTTTAGAAGAGTTGCACAAAAGAGGATTCTATGAGTTATTTTCTGCATTTGCTCTGAGATGATGGCTCTTTCTACTTGTATACTTCCTTTTAATAATTTTTTTTTCTTGACTCTAAAGAAGTCCTGTAATGTTTTGTGTTAACAGCTATGGAAACTGAATGTTTTCACCATCAAATAGAGGACAGAAAAATGAGTTGAGGTATTCTGCAACACAATTATATTTATGTCAGAATTTGTAATAGGCATGTTTTAAAAAATAACATAAGCCTGTAAATCTTGGCCTCAAACATTTCAGCCTAGGCACAAAAATGTGATTATGCAGGCTTTCATTTACCGTCTCATTCTGGAGTTAGCACAAAGAATAAATTCGGTATAAATACATGTTCTTTTTCTAAGAAATCGTACATCTTCAATATTGCACGAAATTAGAAATTGATGGTAGATAAGCCAATGCAAAGAGAATTCTGCTGATGAAAGCAAATAGAGAGTGCTTTTATGTGAAGAGGACCATCTAACTGAACACATACAATCAAGTTTTAGAAAGTATCTCAAAACACAAGCCCACAGTAGTGCGTAAATGTTGAAATGCTATCATTTGTACCTGAATCCTCTCTGAAAAATAGGTCATGTGATCATCATGTCAATCTCTTCTAATGCAACAGCCCCATGAGCCTCAAAGTTCCAACCTCTCTATGGGTTTTTATTAAGCTGTTCTTTCAAGCTTTGACTTGTTTGAGAGACATCAAATTAAATTTCTCCTGCATTTTCCTATTTTAGGATGGTAAGGCATATTAGTTTCTTTGCTCTTAGTTCTTGCTGAGACCTCTAGTTCTCCCTCGGATTTCATATATGTGGAAAAACCTCAGTGGAATATAACTTTTACCTAATAAGTTGGAATTCCAATTATGTAATATTGGTTTATCACAGTCATTTGGATTCTTCTTGCTGTCTATCTGTCTTTTCTCCAGGACAGTAATTCTAAAATTGGTTTTGATAGTTTTAAGCTTGGAAACATATTGCTAATAGAGCTGCATTGATTATTTATTTGTTATCCATTCAAAAAAATGAAAAACGTTCAGCCTGAATTTTAAAGCAGCTGATAGTTTTATTTTTCTTAAAATATACATAGGAAACCTTTAAAGCTACTCAAACACACACACAAAGATGTTAATTTTATTCAAAGCTTAAATGTCTTCATTGTTGTTCTACCTAGGCATTTAGACTTCCCACAAAATCTAGAATATTTCTTTGGACACAAAAATCCTGAAAAACTGAGACGTATTTGGGAAATACTGTGGTATTATTGATTCTATGAGATTATTAGGAAAGAGGATTTTACTGATCTAATTAAGAATACCATCCCTTGGCTTCCTATCTTAAATAAGCCTATAGAACAACTGAAGCATTTCTTCTTTACTGTTATTTCAAAATGGGAAATCAGTATCATGAAATGGCTCCAGAATGTTTCTAGAGGGATAGTTCCTCTTTAACGGTACCTTAACTTTGTAGTAGCCATCACATGCTGAATCTCCTGTTTCGTTTCTAAACACTCTCCCTTTCTTGTGAGTAAAAGCATCCCAGATACTTGGTCCTTTCCCATCCTTGTCCCAGGCCCCTTCAGTCTGGTATGCCGAACTTCCAACACCCCATAAAAAACCTAAAGGTAAAAAGAAGTGAGTTAAGATTTAAACATTTTCCTGCAAAACCAGTCTTCATACTAAATTTTCATATGAGAAAGTAATTGATACACCTTCACAGCTGCATAGCTTGGTGTGAAATGTGCATGACTGCATGCCTACTGAACAAGAGGCCAATGTTTTCTACATGAAACTTTATCGGTGCATAAAAAGGGACTATGAAAATGTGGTATAGACTAAAGGTATCCTTTTCTGATGCACTGAAAAAGGGATCTAATTCTTTCATATATTAAACCTCGTTACCATTATTTTACAGTGATGAGGCAGTGCGTTGATAGCATGGCAGAAATGTCTTACTGTAAGAAAAAATCAGGTTCCCACATAATTTCTGCCTGCTAGATTTTATGGTTTTTTTAGCGACGACAAGTTTAGCTATTGTTATGTGAAATACATAGAAAGATTCTGGATTATTTTCCTAGTATTATACAAAAGGACATGATTAATCCATTTCACAAGCCACTTAAAAACTTGAGCATGAAAACAAATCAGTGTCTATATCTTTTTAGTTTTAATTTTTGTTGAATGAAATGTGTGAGCGTGTATAAATATATGCTGAAGAAAGGACAAGGTTTCATAAAGTTTTGCTGAAGAGTGAATTAGATGATACTAAACAGCTTGAAACAAACCCAGCACAATTATTTCACTCATGTTCATTTCTTAAGTTAGCTGCATAACAAAGAATATTTTTAGTTTATAGTTCTTCGTTAGTTGTAGATAATTTATGAAAAAGGAGAAGAGTTCTCAGATGTGATTTGTTATACTGTGCATCTTATTCAATCACAGACAGGAAAGGGAGATCTGGATGTGAAATATTAATCTATTAGCATTTACTCTGAGATTACTGTTTTAAGTGACCATATGAAGTGTGCAGGGTTATGTGAATCCTTATATATCCAGAGCTAGGTGCAGAAGATATTAGGTATTCATTCTGCAAGAGCCTGAATTTTTGTTTCTGCCATTTCCGTGGAAGGACAAGGAAAACCTTTTGGTAGCTTTCTTGTGCAAACACACATGTAGATCTAGAGTATTATAAAACCCACAATTAACTGTAATTCAAAAGTACCAGCTGGAAAAGTGCCATAATAGAAAGAGCCAGGATTATTCTTTGTCCATTGGAAATCCTCAGCTGTATTCAGCCGTATTATCGGCACAAGCATATACCATATTCTCAAAATGTAAGTCTTCATCGCTGTTAATTTGATCACTGCAAAGTGTTGTCTGCAAGTTCCCACCTGATAAAATAGAAGAGCATTGTCAAGTATTGCCACTCTACAAAGGAGGCTTAGGGTGATCAAAAGGGAAAAGCTTATTTTTTCTGCTGAATGGGTATGATTTCCATTGAAGGCTAAAAGCAGTGCTTGGGCTAAGTGGAAGATGCAGTTAAGCTTCTGGCAGGGTGATGAAAATGAGAGAAGAACGAAGTGCAAAACTGTAACTATTAGAAGCACTCCTTGCATATTTTCTGTAATGTTACTTATCTTTACTATATTCTAAAAGTCTCTTTGTTGGTAGCTATTTTGTTCTGGATTTCAAACTGTCCCACCAGTGTCAGTAAATAAAACCCTGCAAACTGATTGTGAGTGGGAGCAAGAAATGAAAGTGAGTATGCTGCTAGCATCTTGCGACCTAAATAGGTAATGGAAGCAAACCTCGTGGAACTTGAGAAGGAAAATTAATACTTGCAATTGTTGGCGTTTTAATAACTGCAGTTTTATCTTGATGATGTCCCTTTTATCCAGTTCCAGCATCAATTTAAAATGCTACTATGTATGCACTATATTTTTAACTGCTAAATCAGGTTAAACTATTGGTGGGATGACCAATTTTAACCATCTTAAATAAAGTTTCAGAAGGCCTTTGTAGAACAGCACTATTTCCCCCAAATTTATACAGTTCCCAGAGGGTCTGTTTTACATTCCTGAGCCTCTGTTGGTGAATTTGAAGATGGGGCTAGAAAATGAGGAAAAGTAGAACAAATATCTTATGAAAAATAATCATATTTTGCATTGGAGCATTGCATAAAAAGTAAATGCGTCTGGAGCTTTGAAAAGCAAACTTGGATTACAGGATTGGACATGTACACTAAGCCAACCAACAATCAGTTGGACTGTTTATGTGCAACAGAGCATTTAACAGCCTCCCAAGAGCAGGTAAATGAAGGTCTGAAAATACCACATCCTTGACTGCCTGTACAAAAGAAGCCTTTCTGCCGTCTTTCTGCAACATGCAAGAAGGGGACTGTGTTTTACACAGCATCTCTTCTCATCAGCTCCTCTTGCACAGCCCTGGGGCAAGTGACAGAATGAGGGTGGAAAAACCACCTTCAGAATCAGGTGACCCATGGTGAGCCCGCTGTGTGCTCCTTCACGTTCTCTGTTAGGAGACGTCAGTAATGGGAGAGACTGGCTAAACAGAACTAAGCAACAGTTTATTTCTGACTTACTTTTTACCATGATTTTGTAGCATCTGTCTCCTGCATGTAAAAATTTAGGACCTGCGGCAAAGCCTGGTGGGAATCTTTGCATTGACTTCCCTGGACTGTAGGTCAAGCCTCTAGTGATCTGTGATACCAGATCCAAACAGCCTGTGTAATACCTGTGTTGCTTATAGATTGGGTCCTGACCAAAATGAAACGGCAAGTTTGGCTAAAAACAAAAGGTGAAGGAACCACTTTTCAGAACATGTAATAAATGTATGACCTCAGAGACCTCTCATTCTTCTGCGCTTATTAAAGAGCATTCCGCATGTCCTAATTAATGCAGGAACTGCACAGCTGGTTTGGGAAAATGTATCTGCTTCAACATCAAAGGCCTTTTGCCTCGGATTAAAAGAATCTTCACCTCTGCATTTCTAATGTGAACATTTAGATTGCAAGGGGGTAGGCGGAAAGAGCAGACTACAACCGTTCAAAAAAATCACAGGGTTTAAATATAATATAAATGAATATAAAAGGTTGCAAATACATGTGATTTTATTTAGACATTGACAGTCAAATCTAGCTCTTCAGCCTAGTCAGTAAGTTAGTTCAAATTCAGCGTTACCCTTCGTATTCTTGTTAGCAATGATTGACAGTCCTGTGAAAAGAAGCAAGGAGAACAGAAAATGTGTTCTGCAAGGTATATTATTGGTTTCTGTAGCTGAGGCATTAACCCTATGGGAATAAGACTGTATGCTTTTGCAGGGGTGCTGATATTTCTGTTCCAAAGTGAGAGCAAAGCTTTAATAACATTTTAGGGTGTTTATTGCAGTTTTAGACATTTGTAACTATCTGATTTGTATTTTGGGTAACTCATTTGGAGCTAGGAATAACAGTTGAATCAAAATCAGTATATCTTTTCACTCTTTGGCCTGATAACTGTATTAGAAATTATTTCAGTATTTTAAGAATTGCTCAAGCACAAGAAACACATTTTTAAACAAACATGATTTTACAACACCCTGTATTGACAAAAATAGTCTTATTTTACGCACAGTTCATTATGGAATATTTTATCAATTATCTTTCTTTTCAAATGAATACATGCTTTTTGGAATTCTTCATTGCTCTGTTTTTCTGGCACATACCTTGACAAATATAGTAGAAAAATTAGCTATTTGAATAGTGCAAACATGTTCATCAAGTTTAGACTGTAAAGCTGATACTGTAAAACACCCTTTTGACTCTCTTGTTCTCTAGCAGCTATATTACCTTCTACCCTGATTATAGATTGAGTTATTTTAATTTTCTCCCATTTCTGGCTTACCTGGTGTTCTTCGCAATGGATGTGTCCCAACTGGGAGATTCCTCTGAACTGCCAGAAATTTACCAGGGCATTCAGAATAAATTTACTTTCATGGAATAATTGCATACAATTAATCCAACTGTCACAAAAACTCGGGAGAAACATCTAGTTGAAAACAGCATTTTGTTCACTTACAGCCAAAACAAAAAGGAACAATCCTTTTGTATTCCCAGTCAATGCTGCAGGAAAAGTTTTAGCTTAACCATACGAATCGTTTAGCAATGAGGTATTTTCCTTTGTAAGCAAAATTAGCTTTGCGAGTGATCTATACATTCATACATAATTGTACTTGGTCTTGAATAGGGTATTTGTAGACATTTTTCTCTTGATGCAAATGTCTGTATCCTAGATGATATTTGGCAGGGAGATCTCACTGGGAGATTTTGTGAGGCCAAGGGTTTTGTTTTAACATGGCATAATTTTGAATCAGATATTCAGGATGTAGTCTTGAAAAATAATACGCTTTTTCTTTCCTCTTGTGTCTAGAGGAATTCCTTATGGTGATGTCTTTTCCTTATGATGATGTCTTTGTGGAAAAAACAACTCTCCCAGTCTTGGACGTCAGCTGTTCAGCTTGAGCTATAGCTGTTCATTCTTTTAGTTCTTTGAGTTATCATTCAGTCCCCCCTCATAGATAGCATGCATTGAAAAGACTGTGAAATGAGCAAACCCATTGCTAGGGCTTGCTGGGCTGAAATCATGTGGTTTCAGACATTGCTGTTCATCTGGCTTTCAAGAATGAAAAGCCTTTCTCTGCTGAGAGAGAAGGGAATGAGCCTCCCAAGAGTAGCAGCGAAGATAACTACGGCTCCTGTGCAGGAGGCCTGAGATGCTGCAGAGGGAGGCTCTGGACAACACTGATACAAAAAGATGGGTAACCTTTCACCCATCCACCCAACGGAAAGAGGATCTGTAAGTAAAGGGAGTCTTGTAGGGGAAGCAGAAAAAGCACCAGCTCTCTTGGCCCTAGGTAGTTGGGTGATTTTCTCCCCGCTGCAGTGCACCCACGTAGTTGCCTGACACTTCGGCTTTCTGTGGGTGAGTGACTCGTGACCGTGGAACCTGCTATTCTATGCCTTTGAAGCTATACAGTTTGTAAGCAAATTCACATTAATTTATTTATTTAGCTAAATAATTTTGGTTTTGTCTCTCTTTTTTTTTTTTTTTTTGAGCAGTACTGGTGCCCTCTCGTGGTCAATTTAGTGAAAGAGCATTAACGTTAAAAATGGTCCCTGATAGAGTAAAATAACTAACAACATTGTAGTTCATATACTGGCTCTGATCTCAGGAGTTAAAAAGTGCATTGAAACTATAGGAGGAATACCGTCAGGAGCGCCTTGTTCATCCATGCAGGTCTCTTGGTACGCTTGCTTGACTTCCTGCTCATCAGGGCTCACTATTTTCAAGCATGGAGGAGGTGATCCTTGAAAATCAACCAGCTCATGCACTTTGAGATTTATGATGCACATAAAGGGCAGCATTGTATACATAGGTCAACCTACTGCAGATGAGTTTGGTGCTTAAGGCACATTTTTAAGTGCTTGCTGTACACTTGGCATGCTTTATCTGCTGCAGAACTGGGTAGGGCAGTGTGCAAGAGTTACTGCAGTGCTGTATGATGGTAGAGTTGTGATGATTAAGGGTGTGCATTAGTCATTCCTTGTTCAATCACAACTGCACCTAAAAAACACCCCAAAACCAAAGGCTTTGGCATGCCAGGAGACTATGACTGTTCAGAGAACTGAGAGCGGAAGCAAAGACAGATCAGCCCTCTTTACGGATGAGAAGCTGAGGCCCAGGGAGATTGGACAGAAATCGCACAGGGAGTTTGTATCAAGCTAGGAACTGAACTCAGATCTCTTGGCTCTCTGCCCAGTGCCATATGTGCAAGCCAGTCTGCTGCTTTAGGGGCTAGCTCATGCATCACTAAAGTAATTTGGTGAATTGTCACTGACTTCAGTGGTCAGAAGGAGCAAGTCCTTGGTGTGCATGAAAACGTGATTCTTTCAAACTACATTTGACGTGGGCTGCTAGAAACATGATACTGTTCTTCTCCATAAATTGTGCTTACATGGATTTTCTTCTCTTAACAATCTTTTTCTGTGATGTTGTTTCCCAGTTTCCTGCATAAAAGCCCAACTTTACAAAAGAAAAAAAAAGTCATGAGATATTTACATTGCTACAACTTGGTCATTTTTTCCTCTTGTTTCATCTTGGAAAAGTTTTATTAGCAGCAGTTTTTAAAATGTGCCAGAAACACATCAAGGCTATAAAATCTTCTATTTTATTTTACTGGTAAAAAGAATGTTAAAAAAAATGTACTCAGTGGAGTCCATCCAAAATTGCCCAATGACTGCAGTAAAATAACCTGGAAAGTATGTTATGCAACTGCCTTACTATGGTGCGTTGTGAAGTCAGGGGAAAATCACAATTGACTCTCAGTTTATGGTTTATCTGCTGTTCACTTGTCTACAGCTTGGAGTGGATCTTCATCCATAAATGAAGTGGATGTTTATGTATTGTCTTGCTGTGGAATACTACGTGACCATATCCAAAAACTTTGGCACAAAACCCACTATCTTAAACAAATTGATACTTATCCTCCCACTTTGTTTTCTATCTATGCTACACTTTGTGTTGCAAAACCTCTTATCTCCAAATAGACAACCAGAGATGGAGTCACCCCTGATAGCAGATACCATAAAACTGGTATTTATTTGATTTTTGCTTCTTGCCCTTATGTTTTGCCTAGGCTGATGAAAAAGTAGAAGCTGTCTTTCCTAATTCCCCGGCAGCTGTTCAGACAACTAGACCAAATCATCCTCATACAATTATAACCTATCTCCCCAGCTTCCCGATTCTTCATTCTTCCGAGTTGCACTCCCTTTCCAATCTTGAATAGGCCTTTTCTGTCTCTGAGAGAAAAATCCTTTCTTATTATACAGTGACCAGAAAAACACGTAATTTTTCCAGTGTGTGGTCTACTGCAACTACCCTGAGATATTGGAGATTTTTCAAAATCAAAACAAAACCCACTTACAATTGTTCTTGGAACAAGAACACTTGTATAACTGTACTTGTATTTTTCTGTGTTACAAAATGACTTTCGTTGCATTATGTTAGCTGGTTTTGGAAACTTTTTGTCTAACACTCAACTGTACTAATGGCCTGGACTTGCTTTTCAGAGAAAAATAGAAAATTGGAAGTAGTGGAAATGAGGATGCCTTGCTTTACAGTCAGTCATGTTGCTTTGACTTGAAGCAGTTGGGGGAATATAGTTGTTAATAGAGAAGATGTTTGGAACTGTTTCTTATGACCAAGAGGATTCTAAAGGCAGAAAGGAGTGTTTGGAAATGTGGGAGATGCATTTTATTGCCTATAAAAAGAGAATAAGAACACTGAAGACTCATTCTGCTCTAAAAAGCCTGTTTTTGAACTTGCATATATACATCAGGGTTGCCCAGTAGCTTTAGAATAAAGATTGCCAACTTTTCCATGCTTAGAGCCATTTTTATTTCTTACATAAATGCTTTTAGCCAGACTGATGTGGTCACATTTGCACAGCTCTGCCCTTTACCCAATAAACTCTGGTGGACCTGACCTTGTTATATGCTTTTTCGCCAGCGCTCTGTGTCATGAACTGACCTGGTCTGCTGACAAGCCTGCCTCCGCTTGGACTACCAGGAGGATCGACACCCCTTCCAGGGTATCTGGGATGCAATGCACTGATAACATTGGCTGGCACCATTAGCAGAATTTTACCATGCAACTGCTTCATACCCAGTTTGACAGAGGTACCTCTGCAGGCCTCCCACTGTGGGAGATACCAATCTTCTTGTATCCTGGGAAATCTGTGGGCAGCTTCTGAAGACAGTCTCCATCTTAAGAAAACCTCCAGAAGTCTGGAAGATCTTGTGTTTGAACTGTGATCCCTGAGATGAGATCAAGATAGGTAACTCTGCAACTTACACCACATTTACTTACCAGTTCCTATGCTATTATGAAAGCTAGTGCTATGCCCACTGAGCGCTCTGAATGGCTGTTATCACTAACCACTGGTTTTACTGGGGTAATTTTTGGAAAAATAGAATATTTGAGAATCTGCCATCTCTGTTTTGTAAAGAAAGATTGCAAAGATTGGCAAGGATAGGGTAAATCTGCAGAATCTGTTCTAGTTGTACTAAAAGCTCAAATTTTAAAGGTGTCATTTTCAAATAAGCTCCGAAATTGTAGATTCTTAATAATGTTTCTTGGCCCATGTAGAGAGGTGCAGACACTTCCCCTTTTGTGGAACGCTGTTCTCCCAAATGGTCAAAACTCATGAGACTTTGCACTGATGTAGCCAATGGTGCATATTGGATTTTGAATGCCCAAGCTTAGTGGATGGTTGAAAATCCCAACCGTGATATATAATAAATGACAGATGTTATAGATACTCCTGGGTGCAATGAAGAAGGTCACAGAAGTTTGCTTCTAAAAATCAATTTTAATTTATCTTTTCCTGCTGACAGCTTCATACTAAGAGTTGGCCTCCATTTGATGTGAACACTGAGAAGCTGCTGCAGGCTACCACTGATTGGAATTTACTTGTATTAGTCTAATTGCATGCTCTACTATCATCTGTTTGCAATCACAAAGAGGAAGCTTCTGAAGCTTGGGAATGAGAGAAAATGAAGTGTCTTGACAACTACAAAACATGGAGAATGCTTTTGGAGGTTTTCCCATCACTGTTTGTGAGTATGAACAAAAAGGCACAGCTATTTTTTTTCCATGTCCATCTTTACACTGCACCCATAACATAAATACATAGAACAACTAGGAATAGTGGTAATTAATGAAGGTCCCCAAGGACTGTAAATTGATAATGAGCAAGAGTTCATGAATTGTTTTGGAAGGGGTTGAATTAGTTCATTATTGAATTAGTTGAATTAGCTCATTACTAAAATCATACACTTGTTCTTTCTATGGATATTCAATTTCGCTTACGAAACATTCCAATTCAGTGCTTCTGGCTGTCCATTTAACTACCAGTTTTAAAACACACCCCTTGGGCATTTTATCTTTAATGCTACCCTAGAAGGTATGACAGTCCTTTTCTCATGCAGCCGGCAGACACAAATTGCAAGGAAGTGGACAGATAAAGCACCTTAAGAACTAAAGACACTGAGACTAGTTTTGCTTAGGTTCAGGTCTAGAGGTTTAGGCTGGAGAGAAAAGTTGAGAGCTTTGCAGAGCATTTAGCTGTGCTCCACCAAGAGGCAGCATTGCACAGCACTGGAGGAGCTTGGGGAGAGTCAGGGGAGTGCCAGGCTGACCCCGGGCTTGCTTCCTCACTCCCTTCACCTGTGAAATGGTTGCAATGCTGCACCACCCACTCTGCAGACCACTTTCAATAATGCTAGTGAAAAGTGCCGCACAGGGTACCAGTGAGTTGGAAATCTGTTATTTATGGATGAACTACTAATACCAGTTCAACAGTAAGGATCTGTCTCTTTCTGCCTGGCCAGCACATGTGGAGAAGAGCAGCAAAGGAATGCAAAAGGTACTCTGCAGCCTCAGGATAGCTGTCAATGGGACTGGAGTGTCAGGTCTGCGAGTGAAAGGAAGACTTTACTCACATGAGCACAGCCTGAGAGAACTGCTTTCTAAACTGCCAGGCTCCTTATTTCCTAGGTAAACTTTTAAACTTCATGGGGACAGTGTGAAGATGAACTAGGATAATTTCAATTCTTGTACAGCTGGGGTGAGCTCTTACAGTGACAGTTGTTTGGTGGCATGGCCTGATACTTCTTGTAGCTTATTTATTAAGACAAACAAACAAAAAAACAGCAAAAAAAAAAAAAAAAAAAACCAATGGCTTTTACTTTTGCCTTTTCAGGGATAAATTTCAGAGATGAGGCCTTACTAGTACTCATTAGCAACTTCTACTCAACTAGAATACCAAGTGATGCCAATGGAGATTTAATGTGTTCTTAAAGTGAAATATCTGCCCCAATGCTTTTCTGTATCATAGCCCCCTTGTTGTTTTGGGGACTGATCCAAAGCTGATGAAGTTGGTAGAAAGCCTAGGTAATTACAGCATGGCTTAGACAAGGTTCTGAGAGCCTCTGTCACTTTGTGATGTGAAGGGTTAAAATTTCAGGAGCCTTTTTTTCAATTTTAGGCAGTGAAAAAGGGAATAATGGAAATAATTCATTGAAACATTGCTATGAATCAGAGAATACATTTATTAAAGTTAAAAAAAAAAAACCCAAACCAACCCTGAGCTGAGATTGAATCCAAGCTCAGAAAAGCACAAGGAGGTGTAACTAGAAGCTTTATAAGATACCCACCTTAAACTTGATCCGATATTGGCAGTAAGATGATTTCAATACGTACCTTGTATAGTATCTGTGGCAACTGTTACATCACCATAGCTTCCTAGGGCATATAGATGAAGCAACATTGACTTCTGTTTCCCAGTGTGTTAATGAGCCTGTATGCATTCCTTTGACAGGGATTTTTGCACTGAGAGCTATTCAATGAGCTCAGTTGGGAGCATCAGATGGATAGTGGGTAGTGTCCAAATCAGGCTGAGGAAGCGGCTGCTTCTAAACCGGGTTAAATACTGATATCAGGCTTGTGAGTTTCTATGGATTCTGAGCATTAGTGCTAATTTCTGCTAAAATGGAAAATCAGTGAGCTTTCAGCCAGCACTCTGAGTATGTCCACTTTGAGAGATAAGGCAAAATTCATTGTGTCTTGCTACTGAACTCATTCCTCCTCAAGTTTTCTGTCTGTAGAACAGGACTGAAAATACAGTCTTCCTTCCAGAGAGACTTAACTGCAAAATGCCTTGTGATCTTCATGCTAGAACAACAAAATAATTGCATCAATGTCTTTGAGGAAGGGATAATTTTTTTTTTCTCTGCTGTGTTTATACAACACTTAGTTAATTAAGTGAAGTCCATGTCTGCAATAGAAGATCCCTGGTGCTATTATAACTGATTTGTATTGAGCTGCAGTACTAATACTACTAAAGAATAATGGCAGATGGGAGGATGGACTTACAATCTAGACTGTAGCATCAACTTCCATCTACATAAATTAGAGGTCTTGCCTTAAACTAGGAGGTGTTACAGTGGGGTAACTTACATTGTGAATTAAGCATCTCCTTGTAAATCCAGAGCAGAAGATAGGCTGGACAGTAGTAGTTCCAGTTAGGGATGATTTCTTTGTTTTTCTTAAACTTTTTAAACTTTAAAATAGCTCTGAATTAAAGAAAAAAGCCGTTCTAACTAACAAAACTGTCTTGATCCAATGCAGGTTGTAGTAGCTCCAGTGCTTCAGGTAGCTGCATCCTAGGATAATAATGGTGGTATTTTTAAAGATGCTGCTAAGTGATACTTGAGATCATGTTTGTTAACTTTCTTTTTACTACAAACAAACAAAAAAAAAACTTAGTTACAGTCATTGCTGAAGTAGTTGAATTTTAAATAATCCAAGCTGATTTAATACATTTTAGAAAAAAAGAGCTACATTCTTTATAATGAATCTTCAAAAAAATACATGCCAAAAATACAAATTCCAAAATGTATTTGTAATAATAATAATAATAATGCTAAAGCCTCCAGACATGCCAAATGTCCAGTCTTGTGGATATAAACTGTAAGCATTGTGCATTTTTCTTTCAGACATCAGATCCTCTCCTCTGAAGAGAGCATCATTGAGGAAAAGCAATGAGATAAGCAATATGGACCAGAAGAATATAAAGAGATCCTGATGGCTGTCAGAACAGTAAGTAATTCTTTTTTTTTTAAATATTTCTAGCATAAGCGTTTTTCCCTAAGACTATAATGTAAAACAAGAAGTATGACATAGGGAATCAAAAATTGATTTCTCTGAGAGGTTGTGCAGGTGGGATTGCAGGCTTGCATAAACTTGAAAATTGTATTTCTCAAATGGGTTTCATACTGGTGGAAGAACTTGAGGTAACATTTTTTTCTACAGAGACAATGTCTCAAAAGAAAAATTACTTGATTTGTAGCTTAGATCCAAATCAAAAGGGTGGATGTAAATTGTCTTGTTTGTGAGAAGAATGATTATGTAGTCCCTGAATTAAAGTTTATTTAAAACTTTGCTGATGGTTGATTAACTGCTGAAAAAGAACATTTGCACTGTTGTGTTCCAACAAAAATCCTACAAGCGTAAGTTGTTTTAGTTTTTTTGCAATCAGATATGACTACTTTTTTGGTTTTAGGTGTATATACATAATCACATGCATGTACACTTCTAAATAAGGGCATACAAACAGAAGTAGGGAGTAATTTTTTTTTTTCTTTTTAATTGAAAATTCCAGTGCGAATCTTCCAAAATCATGTAAGCAAGGAATAAGTTCATTCTAGCCTTACTCTGCTACATTGCTTGGCCCTAGACTAGGCCTTCCTTGTCATTTGCCCAGTGGTCTTAGAAGGAGGTGCTTTAAACTGCAGAAAACAAGGTTTGCAAATGCTATGGATGATCCTGAAAGGAAACAGATGGTTTCTCACACACAGAACTCATGGCAGTGGAAGTTTTGGAGCTCTTTCTCAGAGAAATGGGGTTTTGTTACCATCGGTTTGCTAAAAACAAGAATATATTATACACTGTATTACATTCAGATGATCTCATACTAATCAAAACAATCTTGTGGGACCTCTGATTCTGATTAAGTATTTGGGCTGAAGGGACCATGCTACCATCCTACCTCATTGGCAGGGGTTTTGTCATGAGACATTTGTTATGTTTTTGAAGCAAATATTTCTGTGATAAGTGTTGTATTAAAACCCACAAGGATATGAATAATCCTGTTTTCAGTGAAGAGTTTAAACTGCATGCTATAAATAAAACCAAGGCCACACATTGACTCAAAAAGGTAAAAAAAGAAATACTGAATAGCTCTGTTCATCCTGCCCACTGAATGGGGTTAGGCCGTGGGGAAAAAATGTCTTTTAATTGTATCACACAGGAGAAGTGGATTAGGACTACACAAGGCAACCTTAATTTTGGTGTTTCCAGCTCTTGAATACTTGACTTTTCAACCTTAACATAGGTGGGTGGAGAGGTTGTTATTATTTTTGTTTTGTTTGTCATCATGCAGCTAAATTCCACTTGAAAGTACTTGGTGTTTTAAAATTTATTCTGCTAGTACATTCCATTTCCTTAGTCCTAATGGCTGGTTTTTAAACTGAGCTAGGAATGACAAATTCTCCCTTAAAAGGATTATTTTACTCATTGTGAAGTGAGGCTCTTAGGTGCCATCTTCATGTCTTCTGGTCATAAAATTCCACCCATCAGACAAAGATCAGCAAGTCTCCTAAAATGAATAGGCACCCCAAGGAAAACTGAAGAGCCTCTAAAGCAATTGTATTGAAGTGACATCAGCACTCAGATATTTTCATCTTGGCTATTCCAACAACATTCAGTCAATAACAGGCAGTAGATCCAGTACACACTGACTCTCTATTGCTCGCCCACTGGGAACACGTCTCTTTGCAAGAGACCCGCAGAAAGTGGTAGGTCCAAAACCTAAACAACTTTGTTCCATATCGAAGGACTTGCCTTCAAAGTCCATGCAGTGCACTGTCACCCTTCAGCCAGAGCTTGCTTAGTGAGCAAAGCCGTGCTGAATTCAGCCTGGTGATCCTGCGAGTTCTCTCATCATTAATTTCTCTGACTGCTGGCTGTCAGCCTGACCATCAGCCTTCATGGATCTTGGATACCTTTTAAGTGTTGTATGGCCAACTACCACCCGAAAATCACTCCTGACATTGCTACTGACCCATTCTGAGAAGCTGAAAAGTTCATTATATCTGTTTTATTCAGTTTCCCAGAGTGGGATATCATGATGATAATGCTGATCTCCGCTTTAAAGTGCTGTAAGGGCTAGAGATTAAAATTACCTTTAGCATCTAAGTATTTTAGCTCTCAAGTATTACTGGTAATTCTCAAAGATCATTCATTCCTTTAACACCACCTAAAGGAATTCTAGCACTATAATCCCTACTTTACAAATGGGAAGTGGATGCACTGGGCCTGATAAGAACTTGTTTTGTGATTTCTTAGTGTAGTAGAGGTGAGACAGGAACAGAGGAATACACTGATGTTCTTGAGCTGGGATGTTTAGCTCTCCTCTCCTGGATTGTACCTTCGGGGGGGGAAAGTAATTTTCCCCAACCTTCCCCTATCTCCTTACTAACGTCTTTCCATGTAGAAATAATATTTGGAATCTGAGATTGTGCCTTCTGAAGTGGTTTCCATCTTGCTGTCCTCCTAAGAGAACTTTAACCTTTTTTGAATGATCATGTTCAGCTACATATAATTTCAAATCCATAAAAAAACAAGTCCCCTTGTATTTATATACACTGCAGCAAAATGTAGCTTTAAGGAGAAAACATTGCTTCACTGTGACTATCTGAATTTATTGGCTATTAGAAGTCTTATAGTGTGTGGCTCACATTTTAGAACTCTGATTTCAAGCTTAATGTGGTCAGGAAATATAAAAATACATTTATTTATGTCATCTACTAAAAATCTCAACCTATGTTACTGCTAGTTTAACCAAATCTGTGTTTATGTTGGAGATGAATGATCGGTTTGTAGCTGCCTGTGTTTCTAGCCAGGCTGAATGGAATGATTCTGCAGCAGAACTATGTGTGTATTTTTTTTTTTAAACTTCTTTTTATTTACTGCATGTGGCAGCTATTTCCTTCCTCCCAGAACCCACTGCCCAGTTCTCAAGGGCAGTGCAGCTGTCTGACTCCTATCAAGCTGTGTACTTGGAGTGATCTGATTTATTGAATTGTTCAAGGTCATCAAAATTCAGGCAAATATTTCATTCCTACTGATACCTGTTCACTGTTGCAAGCTTGGATTTGATTTGCTTTTCCAAGTCTTTGGAGCCTGCACACCAGCAGCTACTTTGGCTGGTACTTGCACAAGCTTTCCTTGTTATTAATCCTTAGGAAAATATCTTTGAATATAATTTCTCCTCAGACATTTGATAACTAGATGTTCACATAGGATGTGAGATCCCATTCTGTCCCTCCAGTAATAGTTGGTTAGGAAGAAACTGCCAGAATAGCTGCCAAAGGAGAAGAAGGATCAGGCTTGAGACGTTTTCCTAAAAGATGCACAGGCTTTTTAGGGTGTGACGTTCAGTGGTCCTCAACAGCCACAACATGTCAGTGAAATGATCCACTATAAGGTGTTTTCCCCCTTGAAAACTAACTTCTTGAGTCTTTTCCCAAAGAGGTGGATGAATCTGTATTATTTCTATATTTAGGACTGAAGGGGCTGGGAGGAGTTCACTGTTTTTACACAATGCAGAGCACAGGAAAGAGCTACATTAAATCTGAGCAGACAGCGAGTCTGCCTACACCAACATGCCTCGTGGCTTTTTGTTTTCTGCCCTGTTCAGCTCAATCTATATTAATTTCTGTCCCAACGGCAAGCTACCTTCTAGTGCTTACAACATTTTGTTACCTACCTGACATGTGGTGAGCCATATGTAACCAAGCTGACAGAAGTTGCTTCTGTCAAGAAGCAGGAAAGGTATCTCCAAACCTCTTGTGTTCCACCAGCTTTTCTAAGTCGTCCAGCAATTAATTATAAGGACTCAGACTAAATTAACTTAAAATGCATCCACCCCTTCTATCCTTTCTTTATGCCTCAGATTAATTTTGATAGCACATTTTTCAGAGGTCACAGGCGGCATACATATATTGGAGAGCACAGTGTCTCTAGTAGGCTCTCCAGGACAGGAGAGCAGTAACTAGACAATCTCCAGAGGTCCATTCTAACACTTACCATTCTGTAAGCTCCCAGTTTTACTGGTCATTCCTAACAGATTTACATGCAAGGATAAGAAGGTGCTGCTAATCATCTGAGATCCATCCAAAGAAAAAAAGGTTTGGAAACAGGTGAGCTTTGCACTTTCAGGTTCTGCTCTAAACTGAAAGATGAGGAGAAAAATGATTCAGTGAATATAAATGAAGCTAGTAAAAGACAGTGGGAAAGGACTCAAGAGGAGCTCTGGGAAGCCTCTTGGAAAGAAAATTAGGGGTTTGAGTCTTTTATCACCAGAGGTAATATCCAATATCAGATCAAACGTTCTAGGAAGAAAAAAAGTAATCTTGTATAAAACACCTAAACAAGGGACTTGCAACCTTTTTTTGAATTGCAGGTGCCTAAAACTTTCCAGTGGAGAGGGCTACCTCTCCCTAGCAAATTGTAGCTTTTCTGTCTCAGTTGTGTTTCACAGATTCTTCAGAAGTAGCCCCAGACTCCAGCTGGTTCTGTGAACCACAGGCTGGGAAGAACTGTCTTGCATGGTAAAGACCACATATGCTTTTTTGCAACAGGCATAAAGAACTCTTGTATAATTTTTCCAGTCAAGAGTCCCTTGAGAAACACTTTGCAGGACATTTCTCTGTTGATTTAAAGTGACATATTTGAGTAAACTGTCAGATGGGCTGCAGCAGCTTCCCTTCTGTTACCTTCTTTCACTTGAGCTTTATTTTTGGTTTTGGTACAGTTGGGCTGTTCCTGGGATGAAATAATGCACACAGCGATCTCAGCTGACCTTTTATGTACCGTAAGAAACAGGTCTGGCTCCCCTGAGCCATGAACGCAGAGTTTTTTTGATGTAATTTCCTGGAACAGGTACAGCTGAGACGCTTTCATTGCTGAGACCGGCTCTGCAATAGGCAAGCCCTCTTGGCATCAGCACACTTAACCTTTTTGTTCAGCAAATTTCCCATCCTGTGTAGGTGGACAATGAATACTAATATGATGCAAATTATTTCCTTTTAAATGTGAAGGCTCCCTGATTAAAAACACACTGTCCAGGAACTCTGGGTCCTTCTATTCCCATTGAACAGAACAGCCCTTGTTACCTTTGACTTTAGTGATTGCAGGATCAAACCCTTAGTTTCAAATAGGTTGCAAGTAAAACTTTTTTTCCTCTGAAACTGAGGGTGAATTACCAACTCAGTAAAGAAGATGTAAGGAATACAGAGCAAAAAAAGCCAGGAGGATCTGGGGGGAAAAAATCAGAGAAAGAAAAAAATAGCATTAAATATCTTGCTTGAGAGTCCAGAAGTTTGTCAGAAAATCAGAAGCTGAGGTTGGTGGAAGATATCATGGGACTTCTTTTGAAATGAGCAGGAGGAGAGTTGATGAAAAGCTAAATTACTATGCCTGGGAGAATGCTGGAACTTCTATGATGTCTTGGGTTTGATATACTCTGGAATATGGTCTGGATCATGCAGCTACATTCCTAGCTACTGGGGAAGTTATACCTTTGGATGATAGGAGAGCATTGCTCATTCTAATAAATATTTTCTAATTAAGATGTTCTTGTGAGTGCCATCACCCAGCAAACAATCGCAATGCTCTAGTGGGACCATAAATGCGTGTAGAGCTGCCAGCCCATGCAATCCTGTAGGCGGAGTTGGGGTCCAGGTGATTTTAAAGGAGCTGCTTGCTTTGCTGTGGGAATTCAGCCATCTCTGGGGTACAACTTCCAGTTGTTTTAACAGTATGTATCAAGATTAGTCTTGTATATTCTCAGCTCCTCATGCCAGCCCCTAAATGCATATCATGGGAAAAAAAAAAAAACCCAAACCCAAACCAAATTTGGATAGGCCTTGTTTATGGGTGTGTTTGAAAGAAAACCAGCCAGCAATAATGCCCACCAAGCAATTCCATGTAGAAAAACATGATAGTGCTGTAATACAAGGCTTTAACACCAAGAGAATTGGAGAGTCTGTTGTTCTGAATAGGCTGTCTCTGGAGTATCCACTTTCATAAAGTTCTTTGAGTTCTGTAAGGATTTCTGTATAGGTTAGCTGTAAAATAGCCTAGGTCTCCTGGGCTCCTTTGCCTTGTCCTGCCACAGAAATCTCATCTAACAGCACTGGTTTGGGAAAGGAGCCATAAAGGAAAAAAAGAACAGGCTCCTTTTGTAGCTAATAACTTCCTTTAATTGGTAATTAAGCTGCCTGCTACTTATAAATGTCAATAAAGGTCAAAATATTTAGAAGCAGAATCATTTTAGTGGCTTCCCATTTCTCATTGCATAAGCTGCCTGCTCAGACCACACACACGCACATTTGAAGATGGTTAAGATTTCAGAGACCTAGTCTTCCCACCAAATTCTTATATAAAGCGGCCCAGAAGGGGACAGAGCAGCTTTAGTCAATAGGAGGGAGGATGTGAACCGAGTCTACTGGGTGAGCATTCCTCACATTTTGGAATACCACCGCAGGCGCTGGGGCTGAATCAGACAAGGGGCTGGCCAGATGGTGCACTCATTTACTCTTTAATTCAGGGAACGGGGGTTGCAGCTGATCCATGTGCAAAATGACTCAAGAAAAAACTGCCTGGTAACAGATTAAATACCAATTGCAGCTTGAAAATGAGAATTAGTATAAATCTGGTTGTTTCTATTGAGCAGAGAAAAATACAGGGGGCTGTCTTGGTTTTGCTTGCAGTCCCTGAGTTAACATGCACAAATACTTATTTTCACTGCATGAATTTGCTGATTTTTGTGAGCAGATTCTTCCCACTGAAATTAATCAGTTTACAAGAGGGCAAGTGAGGGGATGTTTGGCTTTGAAGAGTGCAGAGAATGTATTCCCAGAGGGATCTTTGATCTTTTTATGGTGTTTTGTTTTTTAAAGTGTGTGTGTCTTGCAGGGGCTTGGTGTTTTGGAAATTAGAGCAATAGAGACTAGACTTCTACATTGCACTTTTAGAATATGGCCTCCTTTTAATGCTTTCCCAAAACATGTTCAAGAAGCTTTGAGTCTAATTTACCATTTCATGAGCTTGCCAATAGGACAGGGTGGGTGAGTGTGGTTGTGTGTGTGCAAGTACGAATACATGTATATGTGAAAACAAACATTACATTGATGGCAGGGACATCTAATTCCTCCCTCTCACTATGCTGCATCTAGGACCACACATCAGGGCCTCCCCCTCTCCGTGACCTCTAGTTCTGGCTGACATGAGACCTCCGTTCAGACACGACCAATTAGAAAACATGTTCCTCAGCAGTTGTAAAGGTTAGTCGTCGCTTTCACGACAGATGTCCCAATATGGTCCCTTGCCCTCTCCTGTGATTCTGTGTGCCAAATCTGTTGCACATGACATGATGATCACCAGAGGGGAAGCAGCAGTATGAGTGGCTTGGTGAAAGAGTTGTTGTCACAGTCCCTACGAAGATGTTAGCTGATTACAGATTTCTGACTTTTAGAAGAAAGCAAGAGATTTGAAGTCCTCTTCCCATATTTCAGTCCTTAGTGGCCAAGGACTCCATAAGGTTTTCCTTTTGCCTCCCACTGGCTAGTGGGAGGACCATGCAATGGTGCTTTGCTGAATCTGGAGGTGGAGATGAAGTAACCAGATAGCTTGTCAGGTAGACCTGGGAATGGGAAACCAGTGATCCTCTGGTCTTTCCGTCCTGCCAGACTGAATTGGGGATATTGGTGAGGGTGCAACATGCACCCATCTCAAGTTTACTCTTGGTAGCATTGGACTGGATAGGTGGGAGACTGACCTGAAAATTGTCTGAAAGGGATGATGTCCTGTTGGCACATTCATCCTGCCTGGGAACTTCACATTTGATCCACCTGCCCCAGCTGGGCACAACTATAATTAGAAGCTAAGATTCCATGCAGTCTTATGTGTAAATAATAATGCCAGCCAAGTTGAATCTCTATGTTTTCTTCGGGCAGATGGGCTTACTGGCTGCACTGTGTGATCCGTGTTATTAGTTAACCAATAAAGCATTGCTGGTTTTACATATAAATGTGCTTATGCCATAAAACCGTCAAAACAGGGAAACACGAGGCAGTCATGCTGTATGTGAATCTTGCTTCCTCGTTTGCTGTGTCAGTTGCAGATGTTTTCTGCAAAGATTTTAAGGAAATAGCTGTGAAGAGCAACATTATGTATCCAAGTGCTAGCTTTCGAAAGTCAAAAATGCTCTCCAAAGTCATGAGATTTTCTGAAAGACCATAAGCTTAAAGCAGGTAAGTATACTTTCAAAATTTGTTGTTTGCCTTGTGTTTTTGAGTCATTAGACTGTTTTTACCTATTTTCTTCCAAACTTTTATTCTGTAATAGTGATGGTGAGTAGCTTCTTATTAAAAAACCTGAAAACAGAGCACTGAAAATCAATTTCATGACTTCAGACTTCAGCTCATTTGCTAATAATAACATATAATTATCCCAGAAGTGCTGTTTGACCATCATACCAGAAAAATAATTTGTATTTTGATATTAAAGACACAAACATGAATTAAATAGTATTTTGAGACTTTTATTTGACTGATACTTCATGTATCATTTATATAGCTTTTCTACAGCAGGTCTAGATCACAAGATCTAATGATGCAGTGTAGAGAGTCCTCCAAAAATAGTTTTTCTTGAACACCCTCCCACCCCTTTCCAGAGGTCTGGCTTACAGTGTGGTCCCACAGACTGTTGCATCAGCACAGACAAAGGGGTGCTGAGCTTCAGGAGTGGAGTTAATGGTGCTTCCATCACTCCCAAAAATGACTCCTGTAACTCTGCTGACAGGACTCGGAGTTCTCAGCTGGCTGTTCTTCAGCTGTAGTTCGTATAGCTTCATCTTTCATAAATTCACTCATAATTCAGCTGGGGGTGGTATTGTGTATGCATCCATCTTGTTAACAGCCAAATATATACAAACGAAGATAAACACTCAAGTAATTTAAACTTTCATTTTCATTTTACAATTTCTGTAATGTGATTAGGGTTTGTACTGATCCTTCTGATAAAACTCTTCCACAGTAACAGCGCAGCTCTGCACCAAGCAGCCAGTGAGTGCCAGGCTACCAGACGCTACCAGGCAGTATTTCTGTCTGCGCCTCTCTGTCTGCCCCAATCCATCCCAGTGTCCCACATTGTTTCAGCTAATAGAATTTGCAGATTATTGGAGGAGGAATAGAGGAATGGGAAGGGTGACTTATTTCTTACATCATGATCCTGTGAATCTTCAGTGGGACTGAAGGAAAAAGCAAGAAGAGGGAAAGAAAAGGAACGCAGGCAAGATTAAAAAACAAAATAAAAAGAAAAAACAGACGACAAAAGAAAGTAATTCCTCAGTGTAATTCCAGTACTGATTATTATTGCTTAAAAATCTATATATTTTGCTGGGATATATGTTAGAAGCAGTGAATCAGTGGGGAGGAAGGTATGTACAAAACTCCCATATCTGCCATATTTATTTCTCCTTTGTCTGGGTCTTCCCAGATGGAAATCTGCCCTGTGTGTACCATTGGCACGGAGTATCTAGCCCATCATCCCCTGGGCATGTGCTATAAAACTGATCTGCAGCAGACATCTACACATAGGCTGCAGAGTTGATCTGTGAGTGTCAGTGGTCATTTGTGCAGAGTAGTTGCTGTAACCAAGCTGTTGGGTATTTGGAAGTCCCTGGCAATCGGCTAGAGCTTTCAGGCTCTGTCCAGACAAAGTCTGTAGCCACAAAGGAGGAGGCCTCTTTATTTTTCAAGACCTGTGGAAGCCACACACCTGCCAAAGTCGTCTCAGGATTGCTGCCTAGTGACATGCAGAGATCATAGTGGCTGATGTAGTGTTCATAAATGTGCGTTCAAAGTAGTTCTTTTTTCTACTCAGTGCATCTACTCATTGCCTGTGCACCTTCTACCTGTACCAGGACAGTGGAAGGTAACAAAAAAGAAGTTATAAGAGATGAAGGTGGGAATCTCCTTCAGATCTCATCAGTGCTACTTAGTGTTGTACCTGTTATCTGTCCTTCTCTATTAAGTAGTTTAGATGGACACCCCCAAAAGAGCTGGGATGCTCCAGGCTGCCTGCCTGGGAACCCCAGTAGTGGTAGCATGAGTTAGCCTCTTCATTCGCCTAAGCCCATCTCCCTGTCTCACTGCAAGTTTTTGTTTAGCTTAAGCTATGGCGGGCAATGTGGAAACGCTTGTGATCACTCATTAGGAATTCTTTCCACAGTTCCTTTCTCTTCTAATTCACATAAATAGTAAATCACTGCTGCCAATTATGTAACCCTGCACATCAGCAGTGCAGCTTAGCTCTCACATAACACTGAGCAGTGACAGCTACAGTCAACCAACAAATGGTGCCGCACATTTTCCTATACGGTTCCCCAGCACTGAGTGTATGATTTAGATTCCTTAGCCTCTAAAGTACTCCACTGGGTGTCCTTTAATATTGCATTATATTACTCATGATGCATAGTCGATTCCATTGCTTCCCTTTACTTTAGCAATGATAAATGTCAGGAACTGTATGAGAAGTTTATAAATTTTAAGTGCTTTGCAGGCAACTGTTACCCAGAGAAATTTTCAAACCGTTTGTTACTGGTGAAGTGTAAGGGTCATGGAAAAATTGCTTCCAGAAGCTTGGTTAATGAGTTTCAAAATAGGGTAAAATGCATGAATTCTTTATGGCTAAGAAGTATATTAGTGTCAGGATTTTCTCTTCTATAGTAGTTGTCAATTCTGCACAGCTGATATTTAAAAAGGGTTACAAGAATTTAGCAGAAAAAACCCCGAACCCAAGAAACTTGCATCTCAGCTTTTCTCACTGTAATGTTCTCATGATGAAGTGTGAAGTTCCTAAAAACCTTCTGTTCAACTGCAGGAGCTAGCAGCACTGCACTAGCGGGGTTTGAACATCCTGGCCCAGATGATGTGTGTGTACGGAAAGTAACTGTTTAGGCAGTTGGAGTGAAACCATGCTTTGGTCAGGCTGGTGTTAATACAAGTCTGCGTCATCCCGGTTACTCGTATTCATAGTATCACAGTGTGGAGCGAGTTGGAGGCTGTGCATTGTGGTCTGGCAGTGCTTTCTTCACTGGGAATGATTTGGCCAGCCTGTGTATTACTAGTCCCTCTGGCTATTTGTTGGCTATGGATTAGCCACACTGTAGGATGTAAACAGGTCTCCTGGCCTGCTGTCTCTGCTGCTGAAAGTGGTAAACAACAACTAGTAAAGTGGGAGGACAAAGAAAATTGGGAAGGAGTTAAGGAAGCTTTACAGGATACTGTTCTCTCCATTTCCCACAAACAGTGAGGTAAAGCATTCAGTGAGAGGAATATGAGATGTTGGCTTTACTACACAGAAGCGCTAAACCTTTGGGGATGGAATATACTCTGCCCAGAGATGTTCATTCTTATTTAATCATCGCAGGAGGGCCCGCTCATGTCCTGCCTGGCTCAAAGAGCTCACAGTTTATGAAATTAGTCCTGAGGAGGCACGGTTTGCCCAAGCCCACGCAGTGCTTGTTGGAGGGGTTCAACACCTACACTCAGGCATGTCATCTGGGCAGTTGTGTTCATCTCTCACAGTGGCTTTATTGCCTTCAAACTGAACTACTAGTGTAGGGTTAATTAATTTATCAGTTGCTCTGAAGTGCCAGACACAATTCCAGCTTCTCTGGAAACTGTGGAGAGCTTCTGCATATGGCTTTCTGAAAGTCCGAGAGCTGCCTCTTCTCTGCAGAGGTAACTTCAGCTGCCTACACCCCTGTTGAGGTAGCCTAGGCCGGATGATAGCAGTCAAACGGCAGAACCCTGCAGCAGCAGCACAGGCTGATCAAATTAGTGACTGACGAGCTCTGCGAGCCAATTCTCCCGACCTGACCCTTCATGCTCCCGCCAACCAGTCGCTTTAAGGTAACGGAGCCACCGTAAAGGACCCCCCAGTTACTGCCGGAGCGAGGTCCCAAAGTTCATCTCCAGAAACGCACAAGTCCTAACGGGATGGTGGGCGGCTCAGAGGAGCGGGGCGAGCGGCGGGGTCCCTCCCGTCTTCCCTCGGGGCGGGAGAAGGTGTCCCGGTCCCGGTACCGGTGGCCGGGAGCGGCCGCACGATGGCAGCGCGGGACCGGCGCTGCCTTCCCGGGGCTGCCGGGGGAAAGAGGCTGCAGCCGCCGCAGAACGCACCGCACCGCTGTGCGAGATAATCTCCAGGCTTGTGTTCTTCCACTGTAAGCAGTCGCTGCAGCAGGTCAGGGTTGTTTTAAATTAGACTCTGACATCTTACTTTCCCGTGTTTTGTGGCTTCTTGTTTCCCTTCCCCCACAGCCCAACCTCGGTGGGGGTGGTGGAAGAGGTAGAAACCCAAGCGGTAAAATACGACCTAACGAGAATATAAGTTTGCAGAGACTCGTTTACTGTAAGACATACTCAGACCGATTGCAAGCTGGTAGGAATCCACGCAGAGACTGTGTGAGGCTGGGAAGTAAATGTGCAATGAGGCGACGGGCTGCGTTTGTCCCACCCTTCAAAGCTGTGTCTGTGAAAGCATGTGAATGATAGGCAGTATGGAAGATCTTTGAAAGTCTGTAGCAAAAATAATGCATAACTGCTAATATCAGACCCATATGGCATCTGGTATAGCTGCACAAAAATATTCATCTAGCCTTTCTATTCCTTGCAAACTATGCTTAGATTATATACATTGTCCCTATTGTGCATTGTAGGGGATGGTCTCTTTCATATGGCAGCGTCTTATGGCTTTCATTTGTTCACAGACCTCCCACTAAGTGACTGCTGATTGAAAACCTTTTTACTTTCTTGCCAGGTTTAGCAAAAAGGGCTTGGTGTACTTAGTGCCTTTGATCTATCTAGGATGAACATTTTCATTGAAAGAGGTAGATGAGTCATTCTGTATTTGACACGGAGCTATCTTGGAATACCTCTGGGTTTGCCTTTTCAAGCTTTTTTATATTTTTTTGCATGTGGCTATAAATATTTTACTCTGCAAGAAGCATGAACCTCTTTTCTGGAAATGAAAGAGCCCTATTCCAAATAGGAAAAACACACTTAGCTAAGGTTTGTGCAGTGCATATTTAGTGGTAGAAGGTGCTGTGTTGGCCCTGCCTTGCTTTTCAATACAATATCCTGCAGTGTGAAATGAATGGCTGTATTTAGAGGTATCTGGAAGTGATGACTGATGTTTGGAGAAGTTACAAGGCTTTTCCTTTTCCACATGAACTCTCCAACCTGGCATTTCCACAGCAGTGAAATACTTCTGGGGCTGAGATCATCTGATTATTATTTCCTGTGTCATGTGCTGAATTTATTATTTTGTTGAATATTACAAATATATTCTTAAGTTGCCTGAGTTTTGGATTCTTCAGCAAAGTTCACTGGCATAACAAGGATATTGGACTTGCAAAAATAACTTCTTCTCCTTGGGGATTATATAGTTGTGATTAGTGAATGAAAATCCCAAATGAAGGGGGGTGGCGGGGAAGAGGGAAGGAGAGGGGGAAATTCAGTAAAAATGCTATTCTGATATTCCACCTGCGTATTATATAGTCAGTTCAGGAAAAATTGAAATTTGTATTTTTGTATTGAAAACTGTTAAAAGCCAGGAATTCGGACATTTTATTTGCTTCAGTGTCCAATATTTTTTCTCTTCTCTTTTCTTCTTTGGAAAAAGTGAACACTAATCTAGGATTATTTCTGGTCACAGTAGAATCACAGTGTTGTTACTGGGAATTGCACAGGCCAATAATGGGTTCATTGCCTCAGAAATATTTTCATGGAGATTTTTTATATTTTTTTATACCTCTAAAAACCAAAACAGAACAGAGACTAAAATCTAGTAAAAGCTCTTCATATAAGCATCTGTGACCCTGTTGACATGAAAATGTATGTGCACTCCTTGCAAGACCAGTGAGTATAAAACAAGGATATCAGAAATAGCAAGCATCTTCTCATATCTAAATGTCATTGTTTAAAACGGGATATAATTCTCTACAAAACTAACTCAAATGCCATGTAGGTCTCTCGAACTCTTGAGCTGTCTTGTATGTTGCTCAGAGCAAGGCCCGTTCAGGGCTCTTCTTTAGCTTACAAATGAGGGGTGGGAGAAGAATCAATGTTGAAAAAAAAAAAAAAAAATCTTGGCATCCGGATTCTTGTGACTTGTCTGTTTGTAACACCAACCATATTTCTTCCTCACTTGTTTTGGAATATTGCATGGTATGCAGGTCTTCATTAAGGAATATTTTGTCCTTTGGCTTTTTCTACACATGATTACACAGTAGCCATCCGTTCCCAACATCTGTGTTTATTAAAACCTTTCCAATAAATCTGTGCAGAAAGGAACTGTCCACATTTCCTCTGAGTTCTGCAAAAGATGCTGTTTTCTTTTGTGATGAATTGGTTAAAGATTATCCAGCTGAGATGTTTGGTTTTTAGCTAGATCTTCAACATTACGACTCAGTGCCCCAAAAGTTCATTAAAAACGGAGATTGGGTGGACAGGCAGTGCTTCTGAGCCTTTGTAGGACACCGAGTGCACCCTTCTGACTGAAATCCCATTAAACAGGGAAGAGTTAATGCAGCCAACATTTGTGCTTTACACCTTAACTGCTGCTTGGAGGTGGCAAAAGCCAGCGAAGGCTGTGCTAGGGGTGTTCCAACTAGGGCTGCTTTCCAATGAGAAAATCTAAGGAGCGACTTAGAGAATAAGCTCTTTTGCCTGTTGTGTCACATCCCCCGGTGCAGCGTGCTCTTGCAGTGTTAGGTGAGTGGTAGTGGCTGGTGCCTGTTTCCACACTTCACACCAGCTAAGAAGAAATGTACTGGCACCGATGATCGGCATCGGATTTTGTGCCGTATTGCGTACTATCTAAGACGGGGCCATTCTCAAGCAGATTTTGGGCTGTGTGATTCTAGTCATGTGAGGTTGAATGCCTCCGATTGTGGCCTTGGAACCAGAGCCCTACTGACTATCTCAGTGGGACCTTGTGAGAAGATCTTCAGCAGTATATGAACCAGAGATGGCAGCTATATGCAACTGTATTTTCTTGGCTGGGCAACTTCACTCAACTCTTATGCTGAGCATGTTTTTAAGCACAGTTTCACCAATGAGCTAGTAGGCTGGCAATCAAATCCTCGCAGGTGATGCTGATCTGGACAGAATTGTTGGTTAGTATTATATAAGTACAACCTAAAAATGTTAAAAGAGCTGATGAGCTTTTATCAGGGGGCTTCTGTAGGACAGATATATCTTGGAAACCCTTATGTAGATGACTTAAATTTTGGGTAGCTCACTCTATTCTGGATGCCCGTAAGGTCCAGCAATTGTGAAGACAAACTGAATAAGTATGTGGATTTTGAAACACTTCACATGATCAGCTTTGGATCAGCAAGGTAACACCATCTTTAACTCTTGTGGTGCTTCTGCAATATGGTCTGTGGCACATTTACTACAGACTAAATTCTCAACTTAATAGGTCACACCTATCATCAGAACTATATGTCTTCTATGCAAGATTTACAGAAATGGAGGATGGTGCCCTCCAGACTTCCAGATTCAGGACTTACCTGCTGTTTTTCTTTGAATAACTTCTGGTAACATTGGCAAGAGGACCAGCATTAATTTATGTTGCGATTGGGAGTGTTGAACAGGTGTGAAGACATGGGGTTTCTGAGTTGGCTTCTTTTTTTGCTCTCTGCATCTGTGCTGAGAGTGTCTTGGCCAGATGCATGAATGTGAGTTTCAGTACTGAGGAATTGGGACTGGTTTTGGAGATGATAGTTACTCGACCTGAAAAGCTGCAGAAAGACTTACGAATCAGAAACTGGTCACTGTGCAACTAAGCTTAGTCAGATGGTGTTAGATCATAAGCCATGATTCTTTGGGGCTGAAAGCACTGCACCCCCGGTTTTTCCAGCTCATGCTCACCAAGGAAGGAAAGAGACAAAATCTTTGCTACAGACCTAAACATGTTCTTATATGTTGTCCATACATCCATTACATGGTATCATGACACCACAGGTCTGCTCCTGTGTAGCCTTAAAAGATATTATAATTTGTATTCAGAAAAATAGCAGGGGCCACTGAAAAGTGGCAATTTACTGCCAGTCAGGGCAGACAATGTTATCATTTGTGAGAATGGTATGCTGTGTTGGTCAAGCACTACAATGATAGTTGTGTTAGTAACTTATCATTCAAGCAGCACAACCAAGACTCTAGTAAAGCTTCAATTCAGATGTTCAAAGTGCAGAGGAACTGAGAGGCTTTTTGGTGGAGTCAGTAGAGAATGGACTTTGATACATGACTGTGAGTGAAAGAATAGTCTTGGGGTTAAGGCACTGAACTGTACCTCAAGAGATCAAGATTCACTTTCTGGTTCTTGGGCAAAGGATTTATTCTCGCTGGCAGTCACTTCCCCATCAATAAAACTGTAGTATTTTGTTTCTAATACCAGGGAGAGCCAGTTTTCATGAAAATAAGGAAGTGTCTTGCTCTTCTTCATCATGTGAAAATGAGACTATTGAGGGCAGTATATCATAATCTTCAAGTTCCTAAAGCTCCTGTTCTCCTGAAATAAGTAGTCCTGAATTGAAAGTTTCCTGGGTATTGACAAACATTTTGCTCAGTTTCTCCTCCAAAGTCTAAGGAAGTCAGTGCAAAAAAGGCTCAGGCCCTGTTTTGAGGGGGTAGGTTAGAGATGTTGTTATCTATCAACTCTCTTCATTGCTGGGATTTTTATAACGTTGTTTTTTCTTTCTTCTCATTTGTGTTTTACATACAAGTCCTGGTATTTTGGTTTAGCCCACAAACAACATGAAGCTGCTTTGAATGCCTTAATTTTTCCTGCCTACTGCAAACCAGACTTTTCCCCAGCATCAATTATCCTGAAGAGAACTGCGTATGTAAAACCACACCAAAAAGTTTGAAGCCCATATAAACGTATTTTCATTTCTTACAAAAGACTGCATTCTTTTGTGTGTGTTGTCTTTGGATCACCTTGTTTTTCACAATTTCTGATGACTAAGTTGGGTCAGAGGTACTGTCCATTATACCATGTTCTTCCTTATGGTGGTCGCTCTGGCAAACAATAGGAGATTTAGTGGCTGCCACTGAGGAGAAAAGAGCTGTCTAGAGCTTGTGTAGAGCTTCTCATTTTTATTCATTCCATGGAAACCCAATCTAGAACAAAGGTTATGACAAACTAGTTGCATGCAGCCCTCTCTTCCAATGGCCAGTGCACTAACCCTTGGTTTCTAGGGAGAGAGTTTTTCCAAGAACAGCAGACTTTGTTTAGAATGATAGAAGTGTTCGTCTGATGTGTCTGGGCAGATTTAGCTGAGATGGCTGATGGGGACACGAGCATCTGTCCCAATAGCAGGGACAGCTGTGGAAGGCACTCCTTAATTGCCCCAGTTTACAGCCCAACATTTTAACCTGAACTGCTACTGATTTCAGTTTGTTATTATACAAGGTTGTAAAATGGGATGGGTAGAACCCATCAGCTATCTCTGCCAGCATCTGGCAGCAGAGCTTGAGCTACCTCAGGTGATGATATCTGCAACTAGGAGTTAGCACTTTATAGGACAAACTTCCCCTTGCTTGCCAAAGCTCCTTCTGAAAGAAGCAACCAAGACAGTGTGGCAGCACAAACATTAGGGACTGAGACACTAAATGGTATTTAGATCTCTCTGTTATGCACCTGTGCCGTAATGTCAATTTTTATTTCTTATTCTTTGTTTCTTACTAAGTAAGCTGCTGGCTGCAGGAAGCAGGGAAAATATAATCAGGAAGAAGTTTAGTCCACGCATGCTCTGATGTTTGCGTTTTCTCCCCCAAAGCATTTGCTACTGGGAGTCACTGGAGACAGGATGCTGTTCTATATGGACTTCCGATCTGATGCAGGTTGACTGTTTTCCTGGTTTTAAATACTGTCTGGATTTTGGCCAGATCTCCTAGGGCCTATATGAAGATAACAAATCAAAATGTCTTCCCTAAGGAGCAAACAATTTAAGCATAAGACAAGAAAGACACGGGAACAGAGACAGTCTGGGGAGTATTAAGAACAAGTTTAAAATTTCCAGCTATTAATGAGAAAAGGTCTTTCATTTTTCATCCAGCTCTGGGGAGGACATCTGAAGAGTTTGGATTTCAGTTTCACGGTCTGGGAAGCCATGCTGGCAGGATTGTTGTTTATCTCTCCTGAGAAACAGCATGTTTCAAGTTGATTCTCTATCGAATAAAGGTTTTAAAAAAATATTTTGTTTGCTGCTTTCTCAGCTGTGCACAGCATTTGTCTTCATCCTTTGCTGGTATAGTATTATAATAGTTTCTTGTAAGTGCTGAGCGTTTACTGCTGACAGCTGCTGAGAAATGATGCTGTCATGAATCATGCTTGCAAACACAGCTCTGTGATGTGACCAGTTCTCAGCCCCCATAATTAACAGCCAATTACTTCCTCTCAGAGAAGCCAAAACTCAAACAGATGAAAGAAATAGTGTTGTGGAAGCAGTGGGAGCAGATGTGTTGTATCAGTTCCTGTGTTCTTTACAAACATACACAATACTGCAGACCAAACAGCATTCGTTTACATCTATATGCAGCTCAGAAGAGTGGATGTTCCTAATACCAAGCCTAGGTTTGACCATCTGTGGTGAAAGTGCATGAGGAAAGTGAAAAGGAGGAGGGAGGCAAGGTTCATTCCAAGACGATATGGTTGCAGTAATAGTAGGTCACCACTTCAGAGTTTTTTGGCTATTCCCTCAAGGTAACAGTCCATATTTATTAATGGGTATGTGTGCACATGCATAAGCACATGTATGAGGAAGCTGTATACTACAGATGCCAAAAACCCAAACCAGAATGTTTACAGTCCCTAGGCTGCAGCCCTGCCTGCTCTTTTGTTTAACCAGGAGACCCAAAGCTGAACCTTTTCCATCAGGAGTTTGTGTGGCAGAAACCAATGTGGTTTAGAAGACAGAGCTGAGGAATGGGAGCCAGGAACTCCTGACCAGAGCCTGTAGTTAGTAATTTACTGAATTTTTCTCCTCTTTATAGATTATTTTTTAACAGATTTTCGGTTTTGTTGGTTCACTCATATATATGATGCAGGGAACAGATTAGAGCCCATAACATGTTCTTAAACTTTTTGCTTCCTATGTCTGTCATAATTTGGTATGTGCAGTACTTGACTGGGCGACTAAACTGCATGATGATGATCCTGTTTTCTGAATGGCTGACTGGGAATTTGTAGTTAGGAAGAGTTAAGTCAGGATTTCAAAAAGACTCTCTGCTTTGGATGTTTCATTATCAATCCTCCACATAGTCCCTGTTTTTGTCAACATAACATTCATTGGTAGCATTCATTAATGTCATTATATGTAGAAATAATGAGTATCTAAAAATAACTAAAGGTTTCTCTTTTTATTTGCTTTATCATAGCTGGTGTAAAGGTGGTGGTGATGCCGCCAATCTCTTTCCCACAAATATGTGATAGAATTTTAGTTTAAAAAAAAAAAAATCCCCAAATCATAAGAATAAAAGTGGAGGTTTGATTACACAAGCCGAGGTTTTAAAAGCATGTACATTTTATGAAATGTGTATTACATGGTAAAAGTTGTCAGCAGAGATGCAAAAACATGTGAGTGTTTGAGACTTCTGCTTCTCACTATTGAACAAAATAATGACTTGAATGGAAACCTGCTGACCCAGGTCAAAATGCACAGTGAATGCTGTTGAAGTAAATCTGCATGTGCCATGAAATGAGCCTTCTTAATCTTCTGCAATATTTTTTAGCTCTGGATCTCTTCAAAACTACTACTGACTGTCTGGCTTTGGAGCAGGCTACTTTTCTGCCTTTGCTGCTTCTATAAAATGTGTTCAGAACATTTACAGGGAGGCTGTAGGAGTTAGTGTTTCTATAATTCTCTAAACATTTGAAAATGTAAAATATTTGCAGATGTGGTGCCATGTGTAACTACATAGCAAATTTTTATTCCTTGTATACTAAATTTCTGAATAGTAAGAGTCTCTTGGCTGCCTGCTTCTCAGCTGTGAGACTTTTAAAGATCTCTTTTTGGGGAATGAGTCATACAGACTGTGATCCCAAGTCACAGCTTTACCACCTTCCGGCCTGTTTTGTTATTGCTTTCAGATCAATAGCCGTGCAAAGTGAGGATCTGCTCCTGTCTTTATACTAGCAAGCATCCCGTGTTCAGCTGGTTCTGTGATTCATGCTCTGGGATCAACAGCAGTTTAAAATGCATCAAAGAACAGGCTCTCTTGCCTTTCAACCTTTTGTAATTTTGTACGAATGCTTTCCTCTGCAGTTGCAAAATATCTGTGTGTATCTGAAAGGCATGTGAAAGTATTGCCCACCTGCTAACCCTGTCAGCCTGACTAAAACCAAGTTTCATAATGTGCCATTTGTATTATTTTCCCCAATACGGCTGATTTGTTCCCTCCTTCTCTCCCCACCACCCCTCCTCCACAGGATTCTAAAAGTTTTATGGAGTTTAATGTGACCTCTCGCCCTTTGTAGTTGCATAATGCTAATGAAGCAACTAACAGATCATCAAAATTATCAAAGTGGATTTATGGAGCATATGGCATTCAAATACAGTCTTTCTGGTCATCACAAATCCCCCATGTCTAATGAAAAAACAGAATGTTTTTCAAAGAGAGAAATGCTTTGGATGAATGCAAGAGCTTGAGAAAAACTGAAAATTCACTTCTGCAGTTAATGTGCCTGTAAGGAGCATAATTGCCTTAACTTCCTATCTCTGTAGGGCTCTAGAGAAACCCGCCGTCAGGCATATGCTCTTGGGGCACTTTCAAGTGCCATCCCAAACCACTTCCTTTCTGTTTAATATTTTGCTAGCGTGCTTCCTTCCCATTTATCTTCATTTTCTTTGCCACTGGCAGCCCAGAAGAGAAAAGAGTTTATACTGCTAACAGTGACTGAGAGGTGATGTTGGGTGGCAGAACTGTATCTCTGAATATATCTCTGACCTGGCGCAGGGGGGGATGTGATCAAGACGGGTCATTTCTCACCACCCACACCATGTCTGTTCCAGGGGAAGAGAAGAGGTTTTCAGCCCTTGGTGTTCATATGAATCTCCCACCCTGTAAGGCTGCCTAGATATCTCACAATCTCACAGGACAAACCTGGAAGTGCACTTCTGATTTTGGACATGGCTTTGGTTTTGTATTTCTGTTCATTCTTGGTTTACATGAACAGATTTGTCAGTCTTCAGTGAGAACTGGCTCTTTAAAGACCGTTTCTGAGAATCTTGAACCTTCAAAAGTCCCAGTGATTGCCCCGGGGCCTCCACTCACAGCACTGCTGGCAAAAGGGGCTCATAAAGCAGAATTGCTGCTTTAAACCTTCTACATCCCTGGTCTTTTTAAAATTATTGTAATCAATCTATTTTAAGATAAGCTGTCCAATGACATCCTGGTCATTTAAAAAAAAAATTCAACAGGAGATTCTGAATGTGAGTCATGCCTTTGTCTTGGTGTTTTTCAAGGATTTTTGTGATTTATTAAAAAAAGAAAAAGCAGAAATCCTTGACGTTGACAGAAACAACCACAGAAAGTCCATGTGTTGAGAAGTCAATGAACAAAGAAAGAACGTCTGTAAGCTCCAAATATTTACTTGATATAAAGTCTTTCTAATTAAGAAAAAAACCACAACTCCCCAAAATCCAAGAGTGAGACTGAGAGAGACCTAGTGCCCCTGCTACTTTTCTTCTACCTGAGAAAGCTGAGTTTTATTGTTTGGTGGTAGAAAAGGTCTGCATTGTGGGACACTGCAAAAATCCCAGATGTTTGTGAATATCAGATGCTTTAGGAACCACATGCACGGATTAATCCTGTGCTCCCATCTGGAGTTTACAGACTCCTGATGAATGCATTAACGGTAGCTGCCAGCTCGCTGTGTTCCAAGGGCCGAAGTAAACTGCTGTAGAGCAGTATAGAAAACGGAAGCACATTAAGAGGAACTGGGACTCTGCAGAAGCTAGAGCGTTCAACAAAATCCCCGTTATACGAGTTCACAGTGTTTTCACCTTTAAACTGGACATTGTCTTTATTACAGAAATGTGAAACCTTCTCTATGGTAACTGGTCAACAACTGTTAATTTGTGATCACAGGTCTTTTATCTTAATGACTTAAGGCAGGCAATCATTCTAATCACACAAGAAATATCCATGGCCTTTAACAAAAAAATGTATCAAAATAGTATTTTAAATTTACTGTAGTAAACTTTATCATTTTCCTTGTCCTCCTCATGCCTTTCATCAAGAAGCAACAGAAGTTATACACTGGGATGGAGATGAAATTGTACAACCTGTAAGCAGGTTGTCCTGAAAGACCTGAAGTCCTTTCCCAAGACTTTTTGGGAAAGTCCTTGCTCTCATGAGGGCCATCATTCATTTTCTGTGTGAGACTGGACTCCTAAATGTTCATCCTCAAATTACGGACTTTTAGCTGATGAAATAAATTTCAAATAAAAATGAAGCTGGATTCAGACTGGTGTTGAACAATGCAGAAGCACTGTTATCAACACCACCAGCCCTGAAAAACGAAGTCGGACTCTCTGACATTGCGGTACTGTTTTAAGAATAACAAAAACTTAAAAGGGAAAATAATCTTGGGTTTTGTCAGTTTTGATTTCTGGCATTGAAATCTTGCATCCGAGCCATGTTTTTAAGTTTTTCTTTGTAACTTCGAGGACCAGATTTTTCTTTTCTTTTTAATAAAGTACATGTTGAGGTTCTCATGAAACTGAAGATGATATCAAATACAACAAGACTGTTGGCATAACTGTGAGTGCAGGGAACTGTATGCCGGCATGCTACCTGTTAAAACTCCTAAGTGGACTCAGCGTACAGCAGGGTAATTCCTCTCCAGCCTCAGACTCTGAAACAGGCATCTTTGAAGCAAGGGATAAAAGCACTATCTGGCCAGAGACGACCAAAGGGTTAACTCCTGCTTTCTCTCCCTCCCTTTGCCTGGGTGCGCGGAGGAGACGGAGAAGAAGAAAGGAAATAGGCTGTGACTGTAGAAGCAGAACTGCGCAGTGTTACAGGCACTTATGTTATTGGGCTGATCTGGGGGCATGCGTGAGCGCAAACCGCAGGCTGCTCAGCGCTGCTGGGAGGGCTCCGGCTGGTAGGAGGGGGAGGTGAGGCTGTGCAAGCGCTCCTGCAGGCGGCTGGGCCATGCTGGTACTGTTTGGGGAAGGCAACGGGGTTAAGCCGGTGGCGCTCTGCCTTTTCCTCCTGCTCCTCCGGCAGTGGGGGAGGCGGCAGCTTCCCGCGGTGCTCGGGGAAGAGCTGTGAGCCCCGGGGAGAGGGGCAGAGGGATGGGTGAGGTGGCAGTGCTGCTGGGGGCTGCCCCACGGAGAACTAAATCACAGCGAGCGGGGATGACTGGTAGATTCGCTTCACAAAATCACACTCCTAATCTGCATTCAAATGCTGTTACAGATACACCTAGAGTTACCTTATTACGGACGCTACCCCCGAGGAAAAGATCTGGCTTCATCAGTTTGTTGTTCTCGTTTATAAAACGCTACCTGATTGCTGTTAAGAGAGATGTAAGGTAGCAGTTGAGCAGTTGTTGGGGAGAAGGTAGCCCTTCTCCCCTCTGAAAGAGGAGCCCTAGGCGGTGCGCTCTGAAGTGCAGGTGGAAGTGGCCCGCTGTGTGTCAGTGGCCAAGGTGCCAGCAGATGGGGCTCGAGAACATGGAATGTTCTCCGAAGGGTTTGAGGGCCCTCCAGCTCTTGAGGATTTGCACTCCAAATGGCTGCTAGGGTACAGCACTGTCGCTCAGCAGCTGTATCATCCTCCCCTCCAGAGGAGCGCAGATGCAGACTTGGCTGTTCTGGAAGCATTCTGCATTATTTTGCATCAAGGATTTAAGAAAAAAAACAAACGTGCTCAGGCAAAGGGACAAGTCAGAGCGCTGAGACAGGACAGCAGTCCACAAGCAGTGCTTAAACAGAATATGAGAAACTGGGTGTTCAGGGATCACTTTTCTCCTAGCTGCCACCATAAGTGGCCATACACATGCAGAGCAGCGGGGAATGCAGCCGAGCCTTTGTGTTGTGCTACTGACACGTTTCTTCCAAAACACACAGATTACATTTACTTTTGTATCGTTCCTACCACCTCATTTATGGTACAAATCATTCTGATGTGGGATGAGGGCATCTGTTCAATGTAATAGTGGGAAAATACGTTTGATCAGGTCTTGTTGCAGTTGCTTTGCAAATGGGCATGTTTTTTCTTTAAACCCCTACTGTATACTTGGAAAAAGGGATCCTATGCCCCAAGTCAAGTGAATTAATGTTTTGTAAAAGGAGGGTGTAATCATTTATTAGCATTGTGCTGGACAAAGTTCTTTGTGTTTGGAGATTTGGCCAAGTGCCCAGATTCAGGCAGCCTCTGACTTTTGCTTTACTCTCCGAGATAAACTCTCAATGAAACAACGCTGGAGTTGCACCAGCTGACATGGATCCAGGGAGCAAACCCTGTCAGGAGGAACAATTTGGAGCAATGCCAAGCCTGGCAGAGGTGGCAGAACTTTTTGTAGATGTTTGGGGTATTTGTGGGATGAAGGGAAGAAGGGATCTGTTTGCAATGCGAGTCCAGGTTCTGGTCAGGTTTTACTTACTTGAAGGTGATTTGCTCATCCCTATGACCAGGTGTTACTAGAAGAAGCATCAGTTTCTCTCATTTGTCATTTTTCTTTTCTACGGAGTATTGAATTTACTGCTGTCTAAATATCAAAACGTTCCTGGCTTGTTTTCAGCATTTGGTTGTGTATTCTGTTTCCTATGGACACGTACTCCACGGCTGACTTAGGCTTTGTTTGAAAAACACCGCCAACTTCAAGGGTAAACCCTTTCCAGTATGAATGCAGTTAATTTAGTATGAATGTCACTTTGAGTGTTTTCCCAACATAATCTCTTTAAAGGTTAATCATAAAGTGAAAGAATGTGCTCTGGATTCTGACACAATGCCTGACAAATATTTTCAGCAGGCCACCACTAAAGAAACACAGGTGTGGTCTCGCTCTTAATGTCTCTGAAATAGTGTTGTATCTTTGGAGAAACGAAGATAAATTGAGAGCTTAACCCATTGGCTTCTTGGCATTTGAAAAAAAATTATTTAACTTCCACTTGTTCTGGTTTTGCTCATCTATAATTCCCTGGGGGAGATTGTGTTTCAGAGAGATGAAATACTCTCGGTGTCTTTATGAAAAATGCAAACAATGTGTTATTTTTAATGATACCTTAGTCTTTCTGTTCTGTTGAATTCAACAGGATGCTCGGAAGTCCAGTATTTACATAGTAAGCTTTAAACTGCTTTGGACTTAAAAACACAGTTTAAAGAGATTAAATAATCTTATTGAAATATGTTAATAATTTCTGGGATTAATCCTGATTTTTTTTTTATTCAGACAAATCTATCATTCAGTATTCTTGTTTAAGAGTAAGCTGAAGAAAAAGGAGTAGTTCTAGAATTGTTTCAGTTTTGCTTCAACGCCAAAGGGGACATATGTATCTGCTTCTAGTAATTGGGGACATCTTGGTTTTTTCTTTTTTAAAGTGCCACCCTGTTTTTCTTAATATAACTTGTCATTTCCTTCTTTAGTCTTAGAGCCTAGAATTAATAGATTTTGTTTTGTTTTGTTTTATTTTGTTTGTTTCCTGAGATAGGATTGTATAGAGGGAAATGGGATGTTTTATGGAAACATAGGAAATCTTCCCAGCTCCTGTCCTGGTCATGAACACAGCTTCTACTAAATTATGTAACGTTACTGTCTGCTTTAGTAGTCTCTCCTGCATTCTCAGACTAATTGCATTTCAGGAATTGATATTCTAGTGTGGCAAAGCTGCCAGGGTAAGAAGTCTGCCTAGCTCTCATAATGCTTCTTGCACGAGTTGTTAAGAGAGATGAAAGCAAGCTCAATGCAAGGTGTAAATAGGTCTCTTACACAGCAGCTGGTTTACTTGTGCAAACAATTTTTGCTTTATCCTTTTAATTATCACTTTAGGGTGTTCTCAACCCAAGCATGTTCCTACCCTTTTCCTGAACCCTCCAGTAAGGAGAGGGAAGGAGGGACAGAAGGCAGCAAGAAGGGCTCCCTCCTTCCTCTCACCAGAGTCCTCTCCCTTTGATGAGCCAAATGCTGAATGGACTCTGTGTGTGGCTCTGCAGGAGGAGGCTTGTTGGAGGGAATTGATAAACAGTGTCGTCGTGTCCTCCCCCTTTTTTTCCTCCGAGGAAATGACTGTTTGTATTTATGAAGCAAAATGCTAGTTAGAAGCACTCAGTATTTTGAAATTTGGTCCCTCCACTGCATTTCTGAAAGCGAGTATGTCAGACAACACTGTCTGCAGAAGGTTAGGTTCTTCTAACCCTTTGGTCAGTTGTTCTTCTATTAGAGGCCTAATTTTCCTAAGCTCTTCAGTTTTTATCCTTTCCGTGTCCCTGTGAAGTGATCCTGTTACCCCCATTTCACAGGTATGGAAAGTAAGCCACAAAAAGATGGAGACTTGCCCCATGTCTCGTAGAAAGTCTGTGGCAGACCTCTAGCCCTCCTTCCCCTAATTGCTTTGGGAGGTCTCTGGCTAACAGAACATGCACACAAAAACCACACAGGAATGCAGGTTTTAAGGCCATCGTTGAGTCCATTGACTTTCACCGAGGAATTCCTTCACTGAGACACACTGGGCTTGACATGAAAAACTGATTCAAGTATTTGAAAAAATAGAGCAGTACTTTCCAGTTTCCTCAAACATCATTTCCATTTTCCAGTGTTTGAAATCTGGTCAAATTAGAATTTAGCCTTTTGGAAGTCTGAGGGGGAAAAACCCCTCCTACTGATAGATAGATATTCATTCAAGCCATGTTGTAAACTGGCCATTATGATATTTCATTTGTCAGCATGTACTACAATCACTTGTTCTGGATCCCTTGGGCAGACTGCCTTGCAAATCAATATTAATTATGTACCACTAGACAGTAGCTAATCTGAAAGAAAGAACAAGTTTCATTTAACAGATGACTGATGGTTACTAGCTTCCCCATGAGTGTGGGTTTTGGTTTTTGTTCTCGGTTTTGGTTTTTTTTTTTTCCTTTTGAGAACCCCCCAGTCACAGTATTGCAGCACTGATTGTATTTTGCTTTGTCTAATAAAATAAATAAAAAAAAAAGTATCACCTTGTTTTCCATAAATCTAGCATTAAATTCAGAATTACTGGCATCCTCATAAGTGAGATTCTGTAAGATCCATCAGCACAGTTCAGCTCCAGCACCTAATGCCTTCAGAGAGCTCACCCCTGGGTAACATTTTTATTCTTTCTGGCAACTGTCCAGCGAACAACAGAGGAACCTGACGAAAGTGGCTTTGAAATGTGTGTTTATTGCATTGTCATCATGCCAGAACTAGCCGTTCATCTGAAATTTGTAAAAACTGCTCCTCATAATCGTCTGAGTTTCTGGAGAGTGATCTGTAATAACCGTGAGCTAGAAGCTCTGCTGGGATGTCTGAGGCTGACAGGTAATTTCTGTTAGGGTTAGATGTGTGTCCGCTTGCTTTCTTCACTGAGAGTGTAAACTGAAAGATATCTGTTTTATAGATGATGTAGTAGCAAGACTGTCAGTAATCAGTGAAATTGAGGATGTTGGATATGTACTGTTATTGTAAAATTAGTCAGCTGGAGTAAGGGTCAAATTAATATAGCTGTTAGTGTGAAAATGCTCACTGAATTGGAAGAGGGGGTTGGGAAATTTCTCAGAAGATGTCCTGGTCCATTCCCTTGATCACCTACACCAACATCACTCTTGACAATTGTTCATCCATCCCATTCTCAAACCTCCTGTGATGGCAGCTCACGGCCTCCCCAGCTGAACCACGTAAGGCTTTTACCAAGTGTCTGAAGGGCTCCAGCAGCTCCTTGGCAGCTGGCAGAGCTGTGATTTGCTGGCTGCAGACAAGAGGTTCCGTTTTTCTGTAGAAACTGAGATAGGCAGGTTTGGAAGTAAAATATGCTGTATGGACTTGCAGTGTGCCATATCATTAACAGGCAGTGTTGGGGTTTTTTTAATAGTTTAGCCCTGAAACTGTAGAACCAAACAAATGAGAAGCTTAACTAGTGCTTCTGCAAACTGGTTCAAGAAAAAGAATATGGAGCAATAAGGTATTTCCATCTATGCTTCTGGTCGGTACCTCAAACCCGTCACTGGCAGTGGGTGCAGTGTCCTCGCAGCCTTGTCTCCATGCAGTTGGAAGTGCCGGTATTTAGAATTTTTCTAACATGAGTTGTTCCTGGATTTGCAAAGAACAAAGCGTTACTTGATCTGGGCAGATTGTCACTGATACCGCACATTGCTGCATCTCTGGTTGCTGCTTTAGCTCTGCCGTCTTGCTTTTCCTGACAGCTGGAATGGATGTGAATTTTGGTCTTCCTTTTTGTAGATTACAATATCTATTAATCAACATTCTTGGGTTTTCCTTCATCGCTGTAACTCACTTGAGCCCCTTAGCTAGAAGAAAATTCTGTCAACTCTTCATGTAAACTGAGACATCACCGCTGTGAATAGTGCTGGAATTTTATTTATTAAGTAAAGACTCTTGGATTTCTAGCTTTTGCTTTGGAATGGCAGCCGCGAAATACTACCCTCCCCTGCCTGTCCCTAGAGAAAGGAAGCCTGTAGTATAGCAGGCAGTGCAGGGTCAGGGGTCAATCTCATGATATAGGTGGCCCAACCACAGCTGCATATCGAAGGCACGCTTTTAAAAGGAAGGAGTATCTTCATGGGGCTTAGCACAAAGTCCTCCATGCCAGGGAAGAAACATCTGCTGAAGGAATCATAAGGAAGAGACAATCCCTGTCACTCTCCTCCTGTCACCACCGTAGGATGTACCTTCATCCTTATTCCATAGTTGTAGCTTTGCATCTGTTACGTTTGAATCTGAAAGAAAAACCTTTAAAAAATTAATTTTGGCAATAGGTGAAGGTATGGCAGAAACTCACATTAATTTGGGGGGGGTCTATTTTAGGTAGTAAACAGTAGGTACTTTCAAAATCATAATGGTTAGGACTGCAACGTGAACAAATTTGAGAGCACTGTGGTTTGGGTTTTTTTCCTCACTTGTTTTGCCATCTATGCCAATGGGAACAAGTGTTCTCACTGAGAGAGTGGCATTTTCATTATCTTATATATTTCTTTAAAATTGGGGGAAAACAAAACAATCAGCAAGCAGTGTGAACACCATCAAGGAATGCTTATCTTTTAATTCTCAGTGCACTGGGAAATATCCCTGGGGAAGCTGTGGGAGGGAGACTTTAAAGTCTCCAGACATTTAGATTAGGGAATTTAAGAATTTAGGGAAGTCTGAAATAAAAAAAAAAAAAATTGGAATGGGCATCATGTGCTTTTCGTAAGTAGGCGTATCTAAACATGGTTGCAAATAACTCATTAGTGTATATAAAAAAACCTTGAAAATTAATCTTTGCTATCATTTTGTGGCCCACTTTCTCATATCTTATGGTCCTCAGTTGAAAAACATACACAATTAGGAGCACAATTGACTTCCTTTTTTGAAAGGCTGTTGTAAAAATAAAGAAAAGTTATGTGCTTCCACATGTACAAGCACAGAAATAAGTACAATTGAAACATAAAAGCAATAAACAAACATTCACAGTTTGGGCTTCTTTTTTTTTTTGTTGTTAAAAAAGTTTAAAACAAACTAGGCAACACTCCAGGAAATGATTCTTAATGTTTTAAATATATTGTTTTAAATTTAGGTGATCCTTCACTTTATTAAGCGGGTGGGGGGAATGAGAAACATTGTTGTAGGTTACCTGTTTATAAACTCTGCCCGCTGTTATTCCAGAAATAACTGAATGGCACAATTCACATAAGCACTATCAGAAAACAGATCATCTAAATCAAAGCTTAAAGCTGAAATTCTTGTTTACTATTTTAACTTCACCTCATTTGCTGTGTTTCTATTCAGATAAAGATGTAAATAAGATACAAAAAAGAAATTGTTGTAGGCCGGATGTGAACCAAGATGCATAGACCTTTTCCAATACAGTACTTTGTGTCCTGGTTTTGACCTTTGCTTGTGCAAATCACTGCCTGGGTTTGCAGGCACAGTCACTTAAAACTCCTTCATCGTGTCGTGTACAATTTACACTTGGTTCTTCCCGGTGGTTCAGTATCTTCACAATGGCTGAAAGTGAGCCACCTACACAATGGATGGTTGCTACAGGGTAATCTTAGAACCAGTGGCTTTGAGGTACCTGGCTCAGCCTTCTGCTGAACTGTGGATTTGGTTGGCTTGGGTTAATAAAGTTGGGTTGCCAATATTGCGTGTCCTGTTCAGTTGGAAGCATTTTCTTGTGTTCTCCTGCCTGTATATAGCCATCTCTTTTCCTGTTCCAAACACAGGCTTTGTAGCCAGAACTGTCATTTTGTAAAGCGTATTTTCAATGCCTGGTTTATGACCAGGTACTATGTATCATAATAAGGAGTTCCAAGCCTCACAGATTTGAATATGTTTGAGGATCTGGGTCAATATGAACTCAAATAGTGAGATATTATAGTCATTGAGGGTGTCAGTAACATAAAAGTACAAATGGCACTTGGGTTTCTACACAGCCTTCTGCACACCCAATCATTTGATTTGTACACTTACTCATAGGTCATGCATCTGCAGACTTTGCAGGGTATTTGCATTCTTTACATGTTAAAGCTCTGGCTTTTTCCTTGAATTCTTCCATTAGAAAAGCATTTTACATTCTCTGACATCTGCAGTCTAATACATGTTATATATAAATCTGGATTTACTGGAAATGTCTTTACATATTTTTCAACCTCTTTTGGAACAGTTATTGTAGAAGATACATTTGGCCTGATAGGCTGTGATGCAGTACAACTGTGTTTTACCTAGCACTGTTTTCAAGAGAGTAGATTTCTCTAGAGAAGCATGGTTGTCTCCAGTAAAGATTTACTGTCTGTTTGGCACAGCTCAGTACAAGCCTGCAAACCCTCTGAGATGGAGGCACTGTGAGACAATAATACGCAAGGCCACAATTTTCTCCCTCTGGGAGAATTTTTAATCTGGGCCAGCACTTCATTTTGGGGTTTGGCTCAGTAGTGGAAGTGGAGCTGCTCTCTAATTTCTGAATGTTAGATGGTGACCTGGTTATTGGATGTTTACTGTGTGGATATGTTGCTTTAGTTTAATAGGAGGCTGTCAGTAAAAACAAGCAGCAAGGAAACAATGTCTCAGGGTGAACCACCCAAATGCCTGGTGCTGTTATGGGACAATGGTAGGACCAGTGGCTTGGAGGAGTCTGGCTCAACCTCAGACTGCATTTGTAGAGCTGGTGTGGGTGAGTAGGAATTCAAAGAACAAAGGAGGTCTGGCTAGATTATAAGGGACTCCCTTTCTCCAGAAATTTGGAACTGTTTGAGAGAGCTAGGTTAACACTGGTGTCAATTTGAATGTTTTGAAAAAAACAATACTGTCTAGTCTACTATAAAGGTGTGGTAGGATACACAAGTAAAGCAGACTGCTGTTTGTTTGTTTGGGTGTTTTTTTCTCTTTAAAGAAAGCCTTTCTCATAACCTTGTTATAACTGATTGAAAACCAAAGGCTGTGCCTTAGAATGAAGGGTTGCTCTTCTTGTCACCATGTGAAAATGGGTAGGTACCAAATTCTGGTGTACCTTTGGGGGAAACAGGGTTTACATGCAGAGCACAGGACTTCAGAATAGGGTCTGATGCTAGGAAAATCACATAATTTCAAAGAATAGATTCCAGGAAAGACTTCCGTGAGGGAATATGAATGGAATAATTATGCAGCTAGTAAAAAAGTGAACTGAAATCAACCGAGCAGTGACTGAGGCCTGGTAGGAAGAGGAATTATTTTTTTCCTAAACTCACACTTCACACTGTTACAAGCAACTTCTTGGCTCTCCTAGTGCTGACTCTGTAATTTCTTAGACAGAGGATCTACTTTTAAACACTTTGGAAGTCCCACTGGCTTCACTGGAATTTCTTCAGGTGCTTCTTAAGCATATGCTTAAATTTTCGGACTGTGGCCCATGGTACTCAGCTTTTGATTGTTCACTAGTTTAAGTTATAGCCTCTGAATTAATTTTCTTTTAGCTGTGTCAGGGCTTTGTTGTAGCAAAAGATTTTAACAGAATGGGACAAATTGGGTGCTATCTGTAGAGTACAGTCTCTTGAGACAGACTTGTCCTTCATCCTACAGCTTTATTACCCTGTTGTGGCATGATATGTTGCCCATGTGACAGATCTTAATTGTAAGGTCTTTGTTGTACAAACCAGCATCTAACCAATAAGTCTTGTGTACCAGTTTCTTAAACCCTTAATTTAACACAGGAAAGAACCCAAGCATGCAGATTAGGTGTCTTAATATCTAGTGAGATCTTAGTCAAGTAGCTCTTCTCAGACATTATTAGCTGTTTTTTTGTAGGCACATGCTGCTAGAACCCTTTAACTTGTTCCAGAGAATGCAAATTAAATTAATTTCTTTATAGGCCACTGAATGCTCTTGGATTTTTTGTTTTACAAATCAATTCCTAACAGTTCCAAACTGCCTCCTCATATTGAGCCTGCAGGACTGAGATAGTTGATGTAACCTGATGTGAGAGAGGAATCACCTTGTTCGTGTCCAGTCCAGCTCCAGGTATCTTTTTCCTTCATGGGTCACCACCATCTAAGTGTGTGATTTAAAAATAGGTGCTGCAGAGACTGTTCCAGCCAAGGAAGCCTTCTGCTATGAGTATATAGTATCTGAGTGGCATGGGAACCTGAAAGACATTGATGTATGGTTTTCCTAGAAGCTGCCCAGGAGAGCTGAAAAGCTTGGTGCAGCGCCCTTTGGCAACTGTTTAGGTGGGAGCATGATTTACCCCTTTGCAGTGATACTGAAGCTGTAACCTATATCTACAAACCCTTTGGCAACTGTTTAGGTGGGAGCATGATTTACCCCCTTGCAGTGATACTAAAGCTGTAACCTATATCTACAAATTAAAGTCAAGGATTTATGAACCTTGGAATATTTTACCCATGCCTCTGAACTGCCAAGTGTAACTATTCTGGGCTGTAACCCAAAACATAGTTTACTGAAATTCCATTGCTTTAATGATGACTTTTTTTTTCCTACAGAAAACAATATGAAACATTCTGCCATCCAAACATAATTACATTCTGCATCTGGAATTTGTTGATGTTTCCTTTTGCTGCTCATATACATTCAATTCAATGAAGTGGTTAGTGAATGCCATCGTATCCTAAATCTTGGTTACTGTCGGCTGTTACAGCTCTTGCATTACAGATGAGAACTGTTGGATGGTGAATTCCAGCAGTTATTATGTGGAACACTGTTCTGTCCTTTCTCTCAAGAAGACTTGAAGAAGTAGGTCACTGAGGCTGAAATATGTCTTGGGAATGAAGATGAAACCATTTGGATGTACATCGCTCAAGACGGTCCATGTCCTGTATGCATACGCAGCGAGCTTTCTGTGGCTCTCAGTTAATGGGGAGGCTGGAATCAGAATGGAAAAGGCACTTAGATCTGCACTTGACAGAGGTAGGAGTGTGGATCTCTTACTAAATGTTTGGTGGTGCTGTGGATAGTGAAACAGCAGGAAGATGCTACAGCCTCTTGCTTGCCAGTGCCTTTAGGAGAACCCTAGGCCTTCCCTGCTCCCCTTTTTGCCCAGTATGCAAATGAGCTTTGACCCAGGGCTAAGAAAAGAGCTTGTTCTCCATGAGAATTAGTGTTCAGTCTTCAGAGGTGAGCTGTTGCTTGTTCTTTGTTTCCAGATTTAAACATATGGTAGTGTATATCATGAGTTCTTTCATCCCAGGATGATCTATGGCAACTGGGGAGGGTTAAAAGGAGGCATGGCTGTCAGGAACAGAGGCACCAAAGCCTTCAACACATCAGGAGCTGTGTTGTGAAAAGCTCTCTCGAGGCAATGGCAGGCTTTCAGGTAACCACAAAATGAGGTCTTAAGCCAGCCTTTAGACAAGGGCAGAGGTAATCCACAAATGTGGCCCTGGTGGAGTACACAGACAATCTAATTTTCTCTGGTTCCTGCTATGGTGGGCAGAGCAAGTGGATGTTTTCCAGATGTCTGCAGAGATGTATTTCTGAAATTGTGTTGTAGGAAAACAATCTACCACATGAAAGGACGCTCGTGCCAGGAAAGTGAAGGAGAATGGCATGCATTAACAGTGTTTAATCCTTCCCTTTTTCTTTTCTTGTATTCTGAGAAGTGGAAGTTTGTGCTGATCAAGAAAGCTCCTTTGTACTAAACCCGTAGCTTTACATGACATCTTCTGGCGAATTTTCATCAGATGGATTTAAGGAGGTTGTGCACAAGCAGTCCTAATACAGCCTCTAGGCATCTCCACTGTTGGGGAGGCCACAGAAATAGCTGAATTGGGAATATGTATGTGTTTTATTTCTTTTTTTGTTAGCCTCATCCCCAGAGCATCTCCAGCAGAAGTCTTCCATGATGAGGATGGTATGAAGCAGTGCAGGAAATGGAAGATCATTAGACAGACAGAGTTACAAGTCTGATTACTGAATCTTTGAACAGCAGTTGTGTTTAGACAGGAGAAAAAACAAGGGAGCAAAAGTGATTTGATGCAATTCCATGGAAAGAGACATTTTCACTGCTTGCATAAATTTCAGCAGACCTAAGCTTCCTCCAGCTCTAAAGGACTCTACAGCCCATCTAGCTACAGGAGAAATTAGGCTGGCCTTTGGGTTGGATTGTGTGTGAATCCTATGTGCAGGGCATTTGCTCTGGAACACATTAAACTGATGTGATCATCAGCTGAAAATGAGCAGTTCCGTGAGAGTCAGAAAACCCAGGCTGCTTCCTGCCTTTTGCCTGTGCAATTCAGTGGTTTCGGGGGTTTCCGTGTGTGTGTCTTTCAGCATGTTACAATGAAGATCCCTTTCAATCAGGGCTTTTCTGAAAGTAATTTGGCAAAGTTTAGCTACGTGCTTCTTGCCTGAGAGCTCAGGTTCTGAGTGCGCGTGCTTAGCTCTGTCTGTCATCAGCAACCACTTTAACCTGAGGTGAGGATACAGGCTCTGAAATCCCCCCCAGGCTATATTTGTTAAAGCAAGATGGTGAAAGGTGAGGGAGGCAGATTACAATGCGTGGAATGAAACCCAAAGGAATAAATGCACCTTAAACTTCTACTGTGCTTTTATGAAACCTGGAGAGCTGACTTCATAATTACCTGCTCAGCAATATATGCTGATAAGCTGGCCTTTACTTCGAGTCCATGGAAGTTTAACCAGAGCTACCTGTCCAGGAGCAATCCCTTCAAGGGAGCACGACAGGACTCACAGAAGCAATTCCAGAAAATATTTTGGTAGGGCAGTGCAGCAATGTTAGTCACTAGTCTGTTATCCCGGTAAACTGCCCCTATTCTGGCAGCCCCTGCGCTGGCTGAGAGTTATCACACCTTCCTTCTTACAGCTGCCATGCTTTGTGGGATAGCACCCATCCCTTTGATCCACTGGTACTGGGGCATCTGTAATGTCATCTCAGCTCAGTTCAGGGAAAACTGCTAAGCCTGGAGCACTTCTTAACCTCTGTCCCTATGACTTGCAGTTAGGGCACCATTACATGTAGAGCTTTGCTTGTAAGTCTGGTAAGGTCTGGAAGATGGGCAGAGGACTTGATGAGCAGCCTGATAGACAGGATAACCTGTTCACCTGCATCAGCAACATTCACAGCAGAACAAATGATCAGCCCCATGTAAACACATCCAACTCTCTATGCAATCATATCTTGCTCTCTGAGAATATTCCTACATCATCTTTTTAGTGATACTCTTGCAGTTCATGAGCATTAAACAAATGCCAGAAATTCACCCTGGCTGGAAAGGAAGGGTATTTGAGGGAACATGAAGCACAAGTCCAGGGTAAGAACTGAGAAAGTCCAGTCCCTGCAGTCACAGGTCACTATGTCCTCTCATCTTCTCTGTGAATTTATAAACAACCATTTTAAAACAGTAACATTTTTGTGTGCTTTGTGTTTCTCCCATCCTGTTGGAAGGCTGTGCCAGAATCTTTCTGCACCTTTTTCTAATTTCTAGCAGAAATTTATTAATGGCTGGCTTATATCCACTGCTTGTTCTGCAAATGTTTTCCTTCAGATTAGATGGCTCTTCTTCCTTCTGTTTGCCCTTCTGCTTTATTTACAGAGAGCCTTGTGTATCTCCTCTCAACCTCACTTCTGTTGCATCTTAAAAGGTACATCTTTGCAGTGCCTGAGGGAGCAGTGCAGAGAGTGCTGAGCTACTGATTCCAGGTGATGTGGAATGGGCTTTCTGAGGGCTTTGCAGCCAGGTCCAAAAAGCTGTCCATGCTGTGGTTCTTTGTAGCTTGGGTTTGTGTCCAGAAGGATTACAGGTGTGTTCCCATCCATCTCAGACACAGCCAGCTTGAGTGAATGGAAGATGAAAATGTTGAAGTTGTATCCTGAGTCTCCTCCTGCCATATTACCTCTTTGATTTGGCCAGGGTGTCTCAAAGCTTTGAATCAAATGATCACCAATCCCCTGCTGCCTTTCTGAGACTGCAGGCTCTTCAGCAACTTGAAGCAGTCGTATGTGATCATACTGAAATTGTTCATTCAGCTCTTAGACTTCAGCAAACTAGCAACTACTTGGTGTGATATAAAACATGGAAGTTATTAAAGTGAAATAACATATCTTTCCATTCTGAAATTTACTAACCATATGGGAAGTTTCCAGGAATAACTCATACATATCAATTTAGTGCTTGCCAGGAAGACTGTTTCAGAAATTTGTAGGACAGTACAGCAGTTACCCTACCCTGTCTCACATGGAAAGATTTTCTTTGTGTCCTTTACAAGCACTTGACACTGAGAACAGTGTGCTCACAGCAACAATTACATGTTAATGTAGGTTAATAGAAGTTCATGTGTCTGAGTCTTGAAATGCTTAGCTCTCCTTTTCTGTGTTGCTTGACAGCTTTATTACTGCAAATACTAGGAGAAGCCAGTTCATTATGCTGAACACTATCAAAAGATTTTTCTTTATGGTCTTAAGAGGGCTTATCTGTAATTCCTGGCTGCACAATCTTTGAAAACTATAATGTTAGTGAATTTTTTCTTTCTTTTTTTTAATGCATGGTTTATTTTTAAATAAAGGCATTCTGAGGCAGAACAGGGTCATTGTTAACTCTTTTTTCCCCCTAGGCTCTTCTAGGGAAACTGCAGATTTGACACAGTTGCTTTGTTTTGTCAGTCTATGGCAATTTCATTGAATTATTCAATTTGAAAAATTGCCTCAAGAGTGTGAAGAATTTAACTATTTCATTGCAAAATTTCTAAAATGAAACTGCAATTTGCAGTAGCAATTTGTTTTGAATTTTTTACATCATTTCAAAACCAAAATTGAATGCTTCAGAAGGACTCAAACCAAAAACAGTATAATGAAGACTGCTTTTTTTCCCTCAAGTTTTACTTTACTGTGAATTAAAAATATTCTTTTATCTGAACTTACTATGCTTTTCTAATCCAGAATGACCAATTAATAAGAAAAATCTGTTGATCACCCAGCGCTGCTCCTGGGCTGTGGGTCTGAGCCAGCTGGGGCAGATCTGTCTGCAGCATGGCCTGGCCCATAGGCTTGTGGTCACCTACAAGCCTTTATCCCAGCTCGTGTAAACTTGCTGGGACACACATTCCCCTTTGACCTGCAGATTCACTGAGGCCAGCAGCTGTGTGCTGAGCTCTAAATACAGTTGACAGTTCCTCAGCTGACATAAATTGTCATAAGTCTGTTCAAGCCAGTGACATAACGTAGTGATATCTACATTAGCTGTCGGCTAGGTAATGGCTAAAGGCATCACTGAGATTTCAGTGCTCCCTTTGGGAGGGTTGCGGGAGAACTGAAGGAGTTTTACTGTCAGTCCCTCTGCCAAGCACAGTTCCTAGCTGGCCAGGACTGCATTAATCTGAAGATTGCGCAGTCACCTTTTATTGTTACTTTCGTAATTTGCTAGTTCTAACTGAGGATTTGCAGTAACAGTTTGCATCATGAAACACTTCATTTTAATTTCTCATCCTCCTCCAGTCTGACTGTCCAACCTCCTTCCAGTGTGCTCCTTTCTGGAGCTGGAAATAAATGGGACACACTTGTACTCCTGTGACAGCAGGGAGAACCCATATCAGGGATCTGACTCTGCTGTGGAAGATGCTGTCTGTCTGGCAGCAAAGGAATGATCCCTGCCCAAAGGCCTTCCCTTTCCTTAAACCACCCATTTAGGAAAGGCACGAAGTGGACTGAACCCAGTGGAACTTAGGCATATGCCCATGTTTTACTCTGTCCTCTGAATAGGCACCAACTTAAGCATCTTCTCAGCCACTTGTTAGGATGCGGTAACGTGACCGTGCATCTAAGCGCTCCACAGGAATGCACATTTCAATTGCCATTTCTAGAACAAACTGTCTGCGGCCTTGTTGACAATCAAAGGGATGCCTGATGCAGCATCAAGCTGCAAATGATGAGTCAGGCTGTGTGTGTGAGCAATTAAACACCCTTCCCTGGTGCACAGGAGTTGTCAAGAATTCCCAGTAGCAAAGAGGAGCTGCAGGAAAGGCTGGCATGCCAGACCCACTGCCTTTGATCTGGGCTGAGCTACAGCAAGGACTAGACCTGCATGTTATTTGTCTAATACTTCTGCCTTCATCTGCAAAGCTTGAAACCTGTTTTTGAAAATGATGCTGTCATTACAAAAAGTGATCACATGATCACATGTTGCAAAGGGGATTTCTGATCTCTGAATTTTTTTTAAAGCTCCCCCCCTTTTTTTTCTTTGAAAAACTAAAATGCTTAGCTTTTCACTTGAATTTCTCTTTTTTCCCCATCTGTCTTTTTGTCCTCTTCAGTTTTACCCCTCAATCTCTAGCACGTATGATTAGTGCACAGTGGTGCCTAACAGGCAGATCTGCAGCCCCAGGCCACGTGTCCCCACCACAGGGTCCTGCTGCTGCTGCTCAGCAGGTCCTAGTGGGGCTCACTGAATAAATCACAGCAACAGGTTGTGCTGAGACATTTCTCCATCCCAGTGACTTTTTCGCTGACAAGACGGGGCAACTGCTAGAAGGATCAATCCACATTAGATGGAACAACTCATTGTATGAACACAATCTTTTTAAAATGTAAGGTATATTTGCCCTTGCTGCAATATTAGGACTACTCATCCCTGTTCTGTGGCTGCAGCTATATCCATATCAAAGCATAGATATTATGTATATGTTATCAATTACCTGCAGCACTCTTCTGTTCTTGAACTGTATCATGAATCTTAGCATCGCTTTTTTATACTTTTACAGTTCTACTCAGATTTCAACCCTAGAAGAAGAGCAAAGAGTGTATGTTATGTATAACTGCAAAAGTATCTAAGCAGTATAGGAAAACCATTTAATTGAATACTGATACAACTGGGATGTATAAAGAAGCTATAGCTGTAAAAGTATTTATAGCTAACCAAGTTTCTGTTAACAGGCACTGGAAATGCTTGGAGATCAGTGTGGGCAACTTGGTTCTGGGCTGTCTGGAAAAAGGTGTCTTGAAAGTTCTGTGTTCTCACCATCTGAAAATTTTAAAATTCTTCAAGGTATTCAAGCTGAGCACCTGGTAACTGAAACATCTGAAATCAAGCACTTTCTGTAAAAATGTAGGTTTGGTTTTACAAAATGGCTGCATTCATCTCAGAGCGGCTGCTCAAAAGCATGGCATAAGCAGGACAAATGAAAGGTTGCAAAAATGACTGTAAATTTTTATGCTTAATCTAGTTTCAAAGAATATTTTAGATTATTGTAATGTCAATGGGGAAAAATGCATTTCTGCTTTACACAAAGTACATATGGAGTCCAGCTCATAGGCAGCGAAGGAGGAACTGTTTGAGCCAGGAATTATATAGAAACTTTTCCTGAATTTCTGCTCACACACAGTTAAAACCCTCTGTAAGGCAGTGGCTCCCGCTGGGAGCTTCACGCTGTGGAGAGGGGGGCAGTGGAAGGAAGATGGTGGGGAAAACATACTGTTATACTAGCGCTTTGTTTCTGTAGACCAGAAAAGTGCAACATGACCTTAAGTATATGAACTGGGCAGTTTCTACATCTTCTGCAAATTACAGAACTGAAAGTATCAAATCCTTTGTGTATTCGTCTCTTTTTAGATTTGGTGAACAGAAGAGCTCTTTACAGAGGGGTGCTGAGTACATTGTCTCCTTCCAAATCCAGGGTCTGCATGGGGCTCAGCTATATTCCAAATCCATCATAGCCTTGAAATACATTTAAATCTTTTAAAAATAACTCTCTGAACTTCTTGTTTTCTTCCTCTTCCAAAAGCACAGGCATCAGTACTTACTGAGATCAGGGTTGTAGCCAAATAAATACGGTCTTTCTATACGATAAGAAAGCCATGCTTTTGAGATATGATGTTCCCAGAAATGGTAGCAGACTTTTCAAAATTAAAAACCTCTGCTCACTTTATTTATGCTGCTGTGTTAATAAATGCCTTGTTTGATTACTTTTAAATTTTGTGTTTCTGGAATGAAAATAGAATACTGGCTTTTAACTCTGGCTTTTAATTCTGTATGCCTTATTATTTCAGCTTATTAGAAGGCTGAGAAGAGGTGGTTTTTTTTACGAAGACTGGATTGTTCTAAGATCATTGTAAAGCCAAATGTTTAAATGCTGACCATTTTAACTTCCAATGCTCTGCAGTAATTGGTAGAAATCTTGAATCTTTTTCTACAACTTCGTAAAAAAGTCCTTAATTGATGGAAAACTTTTATGTCAAAATCTTGGCTAACTATTAGAACAGTGTACAAGACCCTGGTGGAAACATCTTGCGTTCTGGGATTTCTCTGACTTGTGATGTTGCTTTTTAGCTAGACTGACTTTTCTCATAATGAAATGAAAAAGGAAGCTATAGACAATTTACTTGCCATGAAGCCATGCAGACGTAGGATTCTGGATTTGGATATATTTTGGTTAACAGCTGTTTTACATGGCTAATACAAAGGGTATGAGCAAGGGGAATAGATGTCAAGCATTTGTATAGAATGGTCTGAAAAGTGCCTCAGATCTGAATATTTCTCTGAATCTTGGGAAAATGTAAATCTCCACCTGAAGTTCATGGCTGGCATTTTCTTTAAATACAGCAGGTTCTGTCCATGCTTTTCATGTAAGCAATTGTAATGTTGTTGGTTAACCGGGACCTCAATCTGGCACCGAAATTTTGTCTTGACCAAAAAATTGCTCTGAGCAATTCTGTGGATCTGGAGTTGTCTAAAAGGAGCTTTAATCTATCACAAGGGCCGAGTCTAACAGTTTTTTTCAACTTACCTTTTTTTGGACCGTACTAAGGAGTAAAATCAGATTCTCCATGAATTGAAGTCTAGTTATTAGTATATGCTACATTCTCCTTTTGCGTGCCTGCAAATATTTTTGAGGTGGACTTTTTTCTGAGATGGCATATGCACGATCAGTTGTAAGAAAAACACAGGTATTTGCATTCCTATTCTGCTTCCAGATCTTCAACTTGTCCTGAAAATTAAGGAGTTTGTTTTTGTTTTGTTTTTTTTTTTTTTAGTAAGTATTCTTATAGTTATTTGAAAAGCCTGAAACGAGGAATGAATTACTAGTATACATCAGATGGGATGAGAATGGTAATTTTTTCTGTGTGCTGAAAAGAGCTAGAAAACATTGAAAAATTTTGTCCAGAGCTTTAATTGGTATTTAAAATGTGTATCACTACTTTACTGATAATGCGTCTAAATTTGTTAGCTCATATGGTGTAGCTGCAGCTTCTTAGATCAGAAATACGTTCTGTTCTCTGTCCAGCTGGTTTCCTGTAAAGTGCTGAATTATTCTAGCCTTTATGGGTCATTGTTAAAAATGGCAGGAAGGGTCATTGTTAAAAATGTTTTCAGAACTTTGATAACCAGTTTATCAACTGATTCACATGTTTAATCAGTTAATAGGTTTTCCTTTTCAGTGCATGGGAATTTCTTTGTTTATCTTAACTGAGTAACTGTTTCTACAGTGGGAAGAACTGTAGTTGACTGATAATCTTTTCAAATATGTGGGGTTTGCTCTTGTGATGCAAGTTATATGGCCAGATCCTGCACTCTTACTGGTAAGTCTGTATTCTTAGGGAATAGTCCACTGGAATAAAGTGCAAGGGTTTGCATGTGAATGAAACCGTCAAAAGGTCCAGTATTCTGGGGATACAGAACTTGGAGCCATAGTTATGAGGCAGTTTACAATAGAGCTTTTAAAGGCATTTGGGTATTTAAAAGAGATGAACAGGTGCTTTTGAGAATTTTACTGGGTGGCTAAGTGCCAAACATCTGTGGTTCCTCCAATGCCTTGTCAAGAACTTCTTAACGGGATACTTTATCACCAACAATGCCAATGTGTCAAAAGGTACGCGTTCAGCATGAAACATCTCCAAGAACTGAGATCCTCTGCCTCTCTGGTGACCTGTTCTAGGGCTGCACCACTTCTCTCTGAAAAAGTTTTTCCTAATGTCCGATCTGAACCTGCCAAGATGGAGTTTTTGATATTGCCCCTTGTTCTGTCATCTGTCTCAAACAAGAAGTTCGGCTCTGTGTTGTCACTATAATTTCCCTTCAAGTAAGGCAATTCAGTGTAGGCTACTTCCTTGCAGGCTGCTATTAGATAGCCTGTTACTAGATCACCATCTCTTCATCAGACCAGGCCAGGGCCATGCTTCAGATGAAGCCCAGTATGCACTTTGCTTTACTTGCTGAAAGCACACTGTTGGCTCACATTCAGCTTGAAGACAGGGTTTTTCTCTGCCATTCCCATTGTAATAAGGCCAGTCTGCTCCTGTGTTTATTAACAAACCTTAGGCCAAGCAGAACTGTAAACTTTATTTTGCTTTTTTTGAAATAAATTCAATGATGTTTGCTTTCTATGTAAAGAACGACTTGGCATGGAATAATACACAATAATAAAGTTGCAAAATTTGAGTTTACATAACATTTACCTGCCTTGAAATTGCAGATACTTAGAGCTCTGCAACACTCAGTTGGGTTCATAAGAGAACCATATTCATACAATCACAGCAGCTTCTGGGAACTGGCATTGTATTCACACATGTGAGACAGAGTTAGCAGCTTGTTTTATGTGATCTGGTTTGTTTCTAGATATGTTCATTCCAGTTGCTGCATGAAGGAGATGTGTTTAGACGAACACAAGTTGTAAGTAAAAACCCAGGTTACACTGGAAACCCAGACATGGGAATTTTGTTGGTATGCCTTGGACTGAGGAAGGCACAGACAATTAGTAGAAAGTCAGCCCAGCTTGACAGACCCAGTTTCACACATTGTGGCTCACATCTCAACTATAAAGGCATTTCTGACTTCCTCCTACGAATTACACAGAGTATATTCTGTCTTGTTGAGAGAGCACTAGGGACTGTTGATGGAGAGGCATGGCTGGAAAACGCAGCTGGGCCTGGTTATGTACCATGAAAAATGTTTATCTGGAGCCTGCCATTTCAGGTTTTTATTAAGCCAGGGCAGGACTGTATTACCATTTGAAATGATCCACTGCTTTGTCAGCTGATGTGACAGAGAATGGGCAGGGAGGAGGCTGCAGGGATTTATTTTTTCCTGTGGCCACCAAAAAGCAGGAGGTGATGGGAAGGAAGCAATAGGATCTTGTGGATGTGGGTGAGAAGAAAGCAGAAGATTGGGTTAAGCCACTTCAAAACTTGTGTTGAGTCAGCCACTGTTTCATATGGAGCATTAATTCAGTGTTTTATTTGATAAAGCAAAACTTCCTGAGACTTGAGCAGGTGCTAGCCTTTGAGAAGCAGAGAAGCATTGCTCCATATTTGCCTATGGATATTTAACTGTGGATATTGAAAAACAGTGATACCAGTCCTGCTTACAGTGTTTGAATATTTACCTGTTTTAAAAAATATTAAATTAAAAAATTAAATTAAAAATATTAAATAAAAAATATTTTATCAAAAAAGATGCTTATTTTAAAAATACTGCTGTGATATACAGAGAAGATAAATGAAGTGTGGCAGTTGAAACTTGGGGGGTTTTGTTGTCAATTTTCTGTCCTGCTAAAAAAGTCCCCTGTGTTGGAGAGTCAGAAGCAAATAAGATCTTCCCATTTGTTGCTGAAGCTTTCTGAAATTTAAAACCAATTGATTAGGTACAATGTAGGTGTAGAGTGTAGGCAATTATTAGGATTTCAACAGCAAATAATGCAGCCCATCAAAAATTAGACTTATTTCCTTCTCATTTAAAACATTGTAATGTGTTTTGCCCTAGCTAAATGTGCTCTTGAGCTTTTATGTCAAAGTGAATCATGATCTAATGCTCACCAGATTAAATCTAAATGTTGCAGTATTTCCTTGCTAATTCTGGCTCTTCCCACTATGATAACATTATTTGTCTAGTCAGTTATGTGCGAGTGTGAATGAGAAGATGTAATTTTTATATGTATGCAAACACCCGTGGAAGTGTTGCCCAAGGAAATCATGCTCCAGTTGTGCTCAGCAGAGCTTGCCTTTAACTGCCGTCCGTCCTTTTTCAGATGCATAAAGAAAAAAGCTAAGTTGATAATTAGTTAAAAAGCATAATAAGATCCATGTCTATAAGGCCAGCGTGGCCCAAAAGACTTCTATTTGTGTGAATTTCTGGTACAAATGTTAAAGATCCCGGCTACTTAATTGGTTGCTAAGCTACACACCGAGAACATTTGGGTTAATGACCGCTGGGCCCAAAGCCGCCTGCTCAGCCGAGCGGGCCCTGAGTGGAAGAGACAGGCCTGGCCGGGCTGTCAGGAGCCGGCTGACACTGGCGGCCACCTGCGCTGCAGGGTTATTAGAACATTTCATGTCAAAGTGTTTGTGGCGTTGGAGCAAACAGGCCCAATTAACAGGCCTGAAAGCCCCTCTCCAGCCAGCCATCACTAACACTCCAGATAAAATTTGACATCTTCCCCCCTGCTCCCCCTGCCCCAAACTCCAATTAATTTAAATGGTTTTACTGAAGGACCATGGCACTGCTGAAAAGGCAGAGGACTTTGCTTGGGTAATCAGCTTAAATACCGGTCCATTTCCTGCCCTTGCTGCTCCAAGCTTCCCATTTGGGAGACATACATACTGTTTTTATTTTTAAATCTTTTTTATCTCCAATTTCCTCCAGTTTTTCTGATATGCCTTGTACAAGACTCCATTTCAAAGGGCAGGATGGTAAAGCCTGTAAACTGGATGCGGATGGGAACTTTTAAGTTCAATGTTGATTGCCTTTATTGGAAGGAAGGGGTAACGAGGGGTTTCACATGGAAGAGGTACATCTTCTCTGACAGTCAGAAACTAGTGATAATTAGGAAGAAATCTGCAGTTTCATTTATTTTTATACTTCTTAAACACTCTTGCCTAAATGAGCATTTTGCATCTCCTGCTGCAGCAGCAGATCAATGATTTTCTGAAGTTAAAAAAAGGTAACAGCTCATTGTGTACATTTTTGTTAGTATATTAACCTGAAGACATGCCAAGGTGTGTGTCAGTTGTAAGATAAGCTTTGAAATGCCAGTATTACAAGACCATGTATAGACAGAAGTTGTTACGGAAGGATCTGTGAAGTCAGTATGAATACATAGTTCAGCTTCTGCCAGTATTGAATTCTTCACTGTCATTACTCAAGTGAATTGCCATCAAGTGGAAGGGTGCTTCGCGGGGTCAGGGTCTTTACTCAGGTGAACAACTTGAGTATGTTTAATTTTAGGAGGGTGAGTAGTCTGTGGAAACATTCCTATGCTTCAAATTATGCGTGCACACAATTTTATTCCTGTATTCACCGAGAATTTTTTGTCCATCATACCCTCCTTCTTAAACTGATGGGGAAGTTCTGTTTTCTAGCAGGAGAGCTTGGGATCAAAGAAGTATCCTGCTTTTGAGAGTGTTTATTTCTTTTAAATGACCAGTATTTCTCTAACATTCTCTCTTTTTTTAATGAGCAGTAGCAGTTGGCCTTGAAGACAAACTGCCTTCCAGCCACAATCCCTTACCATGGCTGACACAGCGTGCTTTGGAAGCAGGTACATGGTGACCTCCACAGATGGCAGCCAGCAGCAGAAACACAGTTGGACCTGCAGCGATAACAGCACAACAAAAGTGAGTATATCATCCTCTTCGCAGCTGACATGCCAATCTCAGAAATTCCCTCCCAACCGTATTAGGGATCTGTCTAAAACTGTCACATGTTTTTATACTAGAGGCTGCAAGTGACACTATGCAGTAGTCAGAAAATTGTTCTTGGACACCGCGCAGATTTCTGGAGGCAGGTACATGTCACGTGTTAGGAGAGGTTCATCCTCTCCTTAAAGCCCAATTTAGGAACTGTGTGGCTGTTCTGGGATTTGCATGCTTACACGTGAAGCTTGTAGGTGTATGTGTGCACCCGCACACTGTGTATTTAGCCATCTCTGTTCAGGATCTAACTGAAATCTCCTAAGAAATGTTCAGAAGATACTCTGATGTTAAGGAGAAATGGTATGTAGGAAAATCAAGCTTTTTATCCCACCATTGTAACGGATCAATCTTTGTTTTAAAAGGAAGGGGCGGGGTGGTGTTGCTATTAATCGTATTTGTTGATTGGAAATGGCATTGAGTTCCACATCCAGAGTTTTCCTAGGTGTTTTGTAATCACAGCGCCTGGACTCAGCTCAGCTCCTACAAAGGCACTAAAATAAATTGACAGACATTTATTTACAAGGCTATTGCATACAGCACTTCCAAAACTAAGCTTAAGTAGCTAAATGGCAGTTAAGCTTTCTTAAACATTAACATGTTAACAGTAATGGTTAAAGTGTGATTTTCTCAGGGGAGGAGGGAAGATACTGTATTCTTTACCTCATGTCAGCAAAGCCAGTATTCACTTCCATCTATCCCAACCAGAAATGGATAATAGCTTTTCCTGACTGGATTTAATGGGAAAGACATACTCTGTTCCCAGGTTTTTGATAATTGAACAATTACTCTTTTTTATATTTTATTGATGTCAGCTTACACATTTGCTAGCATTTCTTTTTTAAAATGTTATCGTACTGTGCTGCTATTTCTCCAGTGCTGTTTTTCTAGCGTTGTTTAATGATGAATCACGAACATTAACTTTATATATGTGTAATGCTTTATATATATACACATATATATTTATATAAAAATCTGGGTGGTGGCAGGGAGAGACTTACTCTGTCTGCTCCATCTTTTGTTTTGATCTAGTTGCTATAGAAATACTAAGATCAATTTTGACAGAATAAAATACTACAAATTACATTGTCGGATTACCTCATTACAGAAGGCTGGCACTTTGGATTGCAACATTACTGAAATGAAAAGCGTGAACGCTACAGGAATTTCTGGTCTATGGAAAAATGTTATTTTTGGATTCTTCAGGAAGGCGTGCATATAAAACCACTGGTTCCCTGGTGAGTGACTGGTCCCTGAGACCAGTAGAACTTTCGTCTTAATTTTCGGTTGTGGTAGGTGACGTCATATTTGGCCATACATTTACTTTGAGCTGCAACTGGCATCTCACTGAAAAAGGCCTTCATGTTTTTTCTGTTAAACACTTAGGCAACTGATTTCTTACAGCAAGACTGATGGAATGAGTCTTTTTTCTTCCTTTTTAGGTGTCATCTACTACCTGCTATTGATACTACTAACATTGTTCTAGTGATTTTTCCCTCCCTGATCAAATAGGAAGTATTGCACTATGCCTTATGGTCTCAAAACTGTCTAATGTTAGAAACAACTGCCCTTTAGTTCATTAGCAGTGAAGGGCATGCTTTTAGAACAAGTGGCTTTGGGATGTAGTTTCACTTGCAGTGGGAGGTCTCTGTGCTGCATGGAGATGACTGTGAAATCTCAAGTTGCTGTGCGTTTCTTTTTCATGCTGATGTAACTTACACATGTTTACATGCAGATATGGGCCTTGCTTGAAGAAGTTTTGCAGTTTGAGTCAGAGAAGTGTCTTGTGCTCTAACTACTGGTAGAACTTTATTGCTGTGTTAGTAAAAGACATGTTTAGTACTAGATTTTATTTAGGAAACCATTTGTATGTTGGTATTATTTGTATACAGGGAGACAATCTGTGTGATTTGGCAAACAGTTTAGTCATTCTGTTTTTCTTCTAGTCAAGAATATTACTCTTGCTATATCTAATCTAGAGTTGTAAATTGCAGCAGAGGTACAAATCCAAAACAAACATTTTGAAGAATTTGAATGGAGTAGAGCCCCAATTTCCATTTCAGTACTCTCTCTGTTGTCCAATTTGTTAAACTCAAGTGGTCCCATGTGCGAGCAGCATGACTGCCAGAAGCACTCTCCAGCCATCTGCTTTTTTGGTAAGCCTTTGATTATTTCTTTGTCCATTTTTCTATCCAAAATTAGAACTGGCAACTCAATTGGTTGATTAATATTGTATTTTTTATAATTTAACATTTCCAGCTTATGGCTAGGAAATGGCAGCAAGGTAATAAAAAGCACAAGAAATAAACTTTCCTACTGAAGTCCAACTGTACTATGGTGGAGCTTTTTTACCACGTTGTTTCAGTCTTTCAGGAGTAGCAAGAGAATTGAATAGGAAAAGTTTTACGGTTTGAGGGTAATGTCAAACTGGAAGGAAGAGACATAGCAGCCTGCATTAACTTGATGAGCTGTCTTGGAAATGTGAAGAACTGCCAGGCACTGATAGAGGCATTTGCAATAGAGCTGAACTTAGAAGCTAGCACTGCATTTAAATCTGAACCAAACCATACAGTAGAGGAACAAAAGTTAATGAACCAGAAAGCTGGTTCAAAACCCTGTGGGAGAGGCTCTGATCTGTGTCCTACAACTGGATGGGGCATGTATCCAGATTGTCTCAACTGAAGCTTAAGTAGAGGTCCTGGCATTCTTCACCAAGAAGGGCTGAAGCCTGGTCCTGTGTTGGTATCTAGAGACAGAAGAGGTACGCAGGGCTAGAGATGCTATGGTACACCTCAGTGTACCGGCTATTCCTCCTGGTTCAGGTTATCAGAAGGAACCACTAGATCTTTTAGAGGCTGTGGTTCATTTGGGCTGACTTGTAGAGTTTAATACAATGGTGGTGAAGGGAAAGTTGGCTTTAAAGGTGGCAGCCTAGAGGACTCTGGAGCTTCAGTGCATGTTGTGGGCAGAGTCCTACTATGTTTGTGCGGCTTCAAGTTCTCAGCTTCAGTTCATAAGTGGCATCAATTGACAGAAACTGAAAGGTTTTAGATGCTTAATGAAGAAATTCTCCTGGACAAATGAATGCTGCAAGACAAGCAGAGGGTAAATGAGAACTCTAGATCATTGCCCTTGTATTTGCTGCATTTAACTACCTAATGCATGACATGGTGCTTTTGGATCTGAGCATGCTGGGTCTGTTCTAGATGGAAGCCAGAGAAGATAGTAATGGATGTGTCTTGTAATGCAGACTTGGCCAGAGGGATTGCATGATAAAGAATAACTTATTATAGGTTTGTTTGGGGTTTTTTTTTCCCTTTTTGAATAAATGGCATCAGAATTTTGGTCTGATCAGCAGCATCTTGTGAAAGTGCAACAGGTTTGCAGGCCAATGATGGAAATCTCATGTGCCACATGCAGAGGTTTGGTATTTCCAGCAGCCACTTTGAACTGCAGTGCTGACGGAGTGAGAAAGAGAAGGGCTCTTTCTTTGGTGCAAGCTCATGTTGTAAACTGTGCCATATTCAGATGTTACTGTTGGGGAGAATGGCTGGTCCCCTAAAACAACCTCTTAGTCCATACATTCATGCTTGCCATTTCTCTTACTGTGCAGACAAGGGGAAAATATTTCTTTCATGTCATAAACCACTCTGGAAACTTAACTCCCTTTGCATTTCAATTGCCCTCTGATTGTGTAGGAGACATTGGTTTTCACAGCAGTATTATGCAGAAAATCAGAAGTTCACAAAACTCTGGTGGTTTCAGGGATGCTGTTGAGGGTGGGCGGCTCTGACTTGGTATATCTGGCTGGTCTGCATCTCTTGACTTGCAGGCCACTAATGGCTAGCAGTGCTTGGAGCTGTCAGAATAGAGAAAAGGCAGGCACTGTTTCCAAATATACAAACGCTCAACACATAAAAAATATTTTTGTTTTAAATTATAATGGCGGGGGGGGGGGGAGGGGGAGGGAGAGGGAGAGGAAAAGGGAGTAATTTAGCAAGTGGGGATGTGGTGGGAGCCAGCCAGGCTGGGGTTTGCTAATATCTGAATGAGGCTGTTGAAAAATGTTCTAAATCTGTCGGAAAGTCCTGAAAGCTCAACTCTGCCCAGTTTAAGTTAGTGGTGACAGGATTGGGCCCTCTATTACTTTTTTATGTGCTGTTATAAATTACTTTCCCATATTTCCAAAGACATTAATGAATCTTTTCAAAGCACATTGTGAAATCATTGTATGTGTTACTTAAACTACTTATCCATATGTACAATAGGTTAATACAATATATGGGCTTTTTCTTTTTGTTTTGCTTTTGCAAAAAACTGGCAAACTAAAAAACTTTCCTCCCCTCCCCACTTTGATTTTTTCCAGGTAAAATGATGGCAGATGTACTCAGCTTAGTTTCATATAACATATTGCTTACTGGAAGAACGAATTTAGCTCTCTCCCCTTTTACTGTAAACTTGGTTTTGTTTTTTATCTATTTGTAATTTCCTTTGAACCATTTATAAACAGGTTAGAAATACCGTTTCATGCTATCTGACTCTATTAATAATCAGAGCTCTTTATATGGGTTCTTTAGGAATCTGTCAAGTAGGAACAAACTGTATGGTAAACAAACATCTCCAAACTCTTCCTGCTGCACAAATATTCACTGCATTGTTTTGTTATTCCTTAGAGCATTCTGGCTTTACTTAGAGTGTTATAGTTAGGGATTTAACTGCTAATTGTTATTTCCAGGAAGAATATTTTATTTTATTCCTTTAGGGTACAAAAAGAAGTAATTTTTGCAACAACATTGATGTTCCATTAAAAAAATTAAAAATGTCACTGGAAAATTGTAAGAGCTGGTGTTTTGATGACAGAGCCAGAAGACTGCTGGCTGGTTTGCCTGCTCGATATAGCAGAGCCAAGACAGTGATTCACTGTCACTGGACTTGATGACCTCCAGAGGTCCCTTTACACCTAAATTACTTTGTGATCCCATGAAATTGGAAGGTTCCCCTTGCTTTCCTCCTCGTGTCTGACTGCACACCCTCACCTCTTCCCTTGTGCTGTTCTGGCACTTGTATTCCTGTCTGAACAGATTCAACTCACTACACCTGCAGAAAACTAACCTGGGAAAGAAAAATAAGGCTTTCCTGTGCAGTTAGCAGGTCGAGTGTGCTCAGTGAAGGTCTGATAAATGTTGAAACCAGCATAAAGGAGGGGGCAGGATTGTGTGATGGGGAGTGGTGTTGGAAAAGAGGAGGGAGAGAAGGTTGTGGGACAGACCTTTTGGCAGCATTGAGCTGTTAGACAAGCTCAGCTGTGTTACTGTACTTATGTCCAAATAGGTTTGCTTATATCGGTGGCAGTTCACATCTCTTACTCTTCCCATTCAGGGATGTGTGGAGACAGTCCTCTTCCAGGACATGGTCTCCTTGATTTCATTATTCCATTTTAACCTGATGTGAACATACCCATATATGACCTTGTTATCACGACAACAGAAAACGTGAACTTCACTAGATTGGCTCAACCTGGCACAAGGAAGCAAGCAGCTGTGCTGGGTGCCGTTCTGCGGTTTCAGTGGTGAAGTTGGTTTAAGAAGTTTGTGGCTACTCATTTCCATCCATGGGAACACTGCAATTTGCTCTTTCCTCAGGCTGCAGCTTATCCCCTCCCTCTCATCAGTGCTGGTGCTCATAAGACCCCGTGAGCTGATTAACTTCTTCCATCCTGGTTAGTTTTCAACCAATGTAGTGAGTTGAATCAGTTCACTGCAGGGTCAGACAAGTACTGGAGCCAGCAGCACTGGTGGGAAGGATGAGACCATGGCTGAGGTGGCAACTGGCTGCTAGTTCAGCCCGTCTGGTTTAACCACACCATCAGGTGTTTCACTGACTTTACTTGCCAGACTGGCGTGTAGAGTAGATCACTATATGTTCTCTGCTAAAAATAACTCCCTGCTGTCTTTTGATTACTTGTTTTAAACTGAGAATTTGATCTCATTTGCAGTGCGCTCTTTTACATCATTGCATTGATGATAAATTGTAGTGAAAAGGCAGCCAAGGGCTGGGAATTTGTGAAAGCAATGTGTTTTAGGACTCTGCCACTGAAGTGATCTGGTCTGCTTCTGCATTTGCTAGTGATGATACTGCTTCTTTCTGTATCTGTAAAAATACAAGAGACTGTAAGAATACAATAGAGGATTTTTTTAAACCATTGCCTATAGGCTTGACCATCCTCCCGTGGCTAAAACTGAAAACTTACCCACAGCATCAGGAAGATGAAAATTTGATCAGTGCTGTCCTGGCTGAAAACAGCCCCATAATGTCCTTCTATCTTTCCAGAGATGGACTGACTCTTGTAACGTAAGGTGATAGAATAACCTAGAGAGATTTTTGCTGCATGGCTGGCAAGAAAGGGCAAGTGGAGGGCAAATGAAAAACATGAATTTTCAGTGTGGAGGGGCAGACCTTGGGAGGATTTGTGTGTACAAGTTACAGACCTTTAGCCCAGATTGTGAATTACTTTTCATTTTGGTGAGCAGTTGCTCACATGAGTACTCAATTAATTCCAGTGGGATCTCTCATGAGGGTAGCCACTTACCAGTAAAACTTAATTGCTCACTATGTAGAGTGCATGTTTTCTGCTTTGGTTTTGAATGTGGTAGTTTACTGGCAACTTGCAAAGTAGACTTCTCTTGTAAGGAAAAAATAGAGTTTACTTTTACAAATGTTCTACAGAAATTATGGTTTCTAATGCTTTTTGCATGTATATAACAATTCAGGAATTAAATATGAATCAAGACAACCGTAACATCATTTTTGAGCTGTAATGTTGTTGATAATAGTATATTTTCTGAATGCTAGCTTTGCCCATTGAGAGGTAAAGTGGATTTCAGACAGACAGTTAGCTGTTCCCTGTCTTATACCTCACACTCTCTTTTCATTCTCATGTAAACCACTGCCAGATCACCGCCTCAGGAAAGCTGCAGTTATTACTCGTATATCAGTTGGTAAAAAGCACTTTGGGCTCCAGTAGAATGAGAGCTGTAGAAAGAAAGAAGCAAGAAATCATTGATAAACTTATTTCTGTGAACATTGACAAACTTTGTCATTCACTCCACAAGATAAATATGTTGTGTTAAAGGTTTAAAATGTGCAGTTAATAGCTGACTGAGAGCAAGGGATGATGGTGGTATTTAAGACCTTGATGTTTTTATTATCTGTGTTTGCTTTGGGCCCATAAGCAACAGATAACTGGGGGGGGGGGGGGGGGGGGGGGGGGAGGAATTAGTGTTTTAATTTATACATAACTCTGGATATCTCCTTGGACAGAAAGATGGAAAGTTCCTGAATACTGTTGCAACATATGACTGCCTTGTGACAACACCGCAGTGTAGGGTGGTGTCACTACAGAAATGATCTCCAAGAAATGAAGGGGTTCAGCAGCGCAGCAATGAACATGCTTTTAATGCTTTCTTCCCCCTAAATGTAAAATTAAGGCACCCACTTTTCTACTCAGTTATGTGCTGCTTGGTGATAACCTTTTAATGAACTGTCCTGGATCTTATGCTTTCACCTGTTAAAATAAGTTAAATTTATTAAAAAAACAGTAACAATAACACCAAAACCATATTGTTTTAGGGCATGAATCTACCACTTCAATTGCATGAGCCTGTCAGTGAATTTCTGACACCAAGTTATGTTATTTAATGAGTGCTATTAGGTAGTTCTGTCACTTAATAGGATTGAGGGTTGGAAATGCCATGTAATATCACTTCACTGGAGAAAAAATCAACAAACAGCCCTCACTAAAAACCTCATGTCCCCTTTGATGTTGGTAAGACCTGCTGTCACTTCAGAAAGCAACCCGCCGGGGCTGTTTTCACAGGGCTACAGCTGCCATTTTAGGAGAGGCAACAGTTATTCTTGGCAATTTTACATTAAGGGCACACAAAAAAAAAATTCTCCCACCATCTGACTGAGAGTGAAGAATCATAGAATAGTTATGGCAAAAGGCCCTTTGCAGGCTTATGTCCATAAAACATCATCTAGTTCAAGGAAACGGGAATATGGACTCTGCACATGGCAAAAATGCTAATAGCCTTTATTGTCACGTGTTGTCATTTACACTTGGGTATCTCCTAAAATCCCTGGGTAAGTTCTGGGCTACCTTATGTACCATACAATTAGTGAGTGTCAGTTTTTGTCCTGAAGAATTGTTGACAGTCATGCAGTCATCTGTGTCTCTAGGTGTCCATCTGGTTGCCCTCCACACGAGCTGAGACTGCATCTTTACAGGAAGAAGTGTCGATGTGTTGTGGAAGAAAGTGGCAACGGCCTGGGGAAAGAAGGATGGAGACTGGTAGCAGAAGTTCTGTTTCAGATATTAGCTTGCAGGCTCACGCCACTGGGCAGCTTAAACCCACCAGAGGCATATCTCTTGGTGTTTTCCCCTGTAAAGAAAAAGTCCCTTTTCTGCTAAGAAAATTCCCCACCTCACTGGGAGAACAAACATCGACTACAAGTACTACTGAAGAGTGCAGAAAGAGGAAATACACTCCACTTACGGTCCTTGATGAACACTCTGGGACTGAGCATGGTTGGTGACACCGTTCTGTTTTGATCCAGAAGTCAAATTCTCACTTTGGTGCTGGTGTCCAAAATGCAGCAAAGGAGGTAATTTCCCCCTGCAGCAGCTGAGCAACTTAAGTGAGATTAAAACCAGAAAAGTTAGATCCCCTTGGAAAATTGAATGGAAAAAGATGTTTTGCCTTTCCCATCACTTCTACTTTCAGGTCCCCACGAAGGTTCTGGGGGTAAACATGCTTGCTGTTGGTACCATCGTGAGTTGTTCCACATGTCTTCAGATTTTTCCTTAACGTGAGCTGGGTTTGCTCCTGAACTGTGCAGAAGCCTTCTCTTTAAATTGCAGTTGTGCTTTTTGTGATCAACGTTATAGTTACAGAGTATTTTGGCTGTATGAGATTCTTCTGGGACTCTGTCCTGTGTTGTCTGAGCATATATAGAAGACAAAATAGCAGACTGATCTCAGAAAAGGAGTGGCCAGCAGCCACGACACTTTTGCTGGGCTGCATGTGTTTACAGGCTGTGGACTGGTGACTGGTACAGAGGATGGGTCTGTGTTCCTTAGACTTTGAATTTCGCATGGATACAACACTGTGTTAAGATATTTAGGATGCAATCAGTACCTTCTGGTGCCTGTGTGCAATGGCAAATAAACTCCCAAATCATCTGGAATAAGGGGAGCTATAACATTATATCCAAATCAGTTGTACTGGTTTGTTTCTGCTAAATCTACCAAAGTAGTGAGTAGAATGAAAAATGCTGGATAAATGGCGAAATATGTGTAATAAAATACCAATTAAAGACATCAAAAAAGCTTTTAAAAACATTGCTGGTGAGAGCTAGCTAGATTGATCGCATGTGAGCATATTGTAAGTGCCATGCATGTGTACCTAAAGACAAGGTAAATTCCAGAAGTGAAATACAGCTCCCCTGAAGTCCCCGAGAGAAGTCTCTCTCACTTCGGAGCAGTCAGGATTTCATCACAAATCCCACTGAGCCCATATTAGGCTAGATAGGCTGTATACAGTGGGAATGAAACAGTCATGTACAATGTATTAAATTTTTATAAAGAGCTGGAAGCTTGGTAGTAGATGTTCTTCAGTCCTAAGACATACTTATGGGGTTAAGATACACTCAACTTTTTCCTGTAACAAATCAGATTTGTCATTACTTGAATAAGTGCTGATAGAGACCTAGGGATAAGTTAAATCTCTACATAACTTCAAGAAATAATACCAGTGACAATGCTTCAAAAGTGACTTAGACTGCAATATCCTTATTTCTTCCCTTATGACAACTGTTTTCCAAATCCTGTGGCAGATTTTGGCAATGAAACTGGATCTAGGGATTGAGGGTCTTCCCAAGATTGGACTTTTTGCATTTAATTTTAGATTCTTCAGTTTTGCAGATCTTCAGGTGTGCTTTTTGTTCAAATTGTTGTGTGGCTGTTAATTAGTATGTGTCCAATTCAGTGTTTCTAAGTGGGATTTATGACTTGAGAAGAAAGTAGGTTATGCAAAAGATGGCTTTGGATTTGTCAAGAGTATTGAAAAGTGTGCGCTCTATTGCAGTTGAAGACACTCAAGTTGCATAAAAATTGTCCTGTGGGTCAAAATGATATATGCATATAGAGAAGGAAAGTGAAGTCCCAGGGTTTGAATCCTTAGTATAAAGAAGGTTTATTAAGTGCAGATCTTTTTTTGGACCTTGACAGTGGGATCTAAATAGAAAGTGCCCAGCTAAGCTTAGTGAAGCCCTGCTGGGATAGGTCATTTTTGGAATAATCCAAACATGACTTGGGCCAACTTTTTCTGTTCAGAAAGCTGCATAGGTCCCTGGTTTAAAACAGACCACTTTTTTAGGGATTTTCTGTGGAAAGAAGTGCAATGTTTAATCTCAGTATGAAATCGTTGCAGCGTTATACACAAATAGCTCCACTAAAGGGATATCCAGATTAAACATACACCTATTCCCTTTGATTTATTTAATTTCTTTTAGCATTCGTGGACCCTTGAAATCTCGAGGGCAAGTGGTTTCCCATTAGTTAGATGCTTAGACACAGAATAAGATGCAGAAATAAGTAAAGGGTGGTGTTTGCATTTGTCTCAGGAAAAGGCTGCCCAGCTGGACGGACGGGGTTAGTACTTCATCGCATCACCTAGCCGTGCTTACCCAAGAACTGCTGGCACAAAACCTTCTGCTTCCTTAGACAGTGGCCATTAATATTTTGACACTTGTTTTGTTTTTTTTGCATGAGAAAGCATTTAGTGTGTACAGTAAAACAAAACCACTGCCATGCAAGACATCACCCTGACGGGATCACCTTGATAAAACCACGCTTAATATGATTTCAGTTATGAAATACATTTTAATAAGGAGCTGAGATTTAGGTGTCCTTTGTTAAATTTCATCCTTGTACATCAGAGACTTCGAACGCTATATTGGTGCCCGCACAGCGTGTGCATACGGCTGTGTGCAAGGCAGTCTCACCTCCTGGGGAGGGATTGTCTGTGTGGGAAAGGCACGAGGGGGAGCCGTCCATCAGCCAGTGGCAGCATCGCTGAACCATGCCTGCACCTGTGTCTGAACACTGTCAAGGCTTTATTCCCTACCTCGTTTGGAAAAACAATTTATGAGATTTAAATGGGATTTTTAAAAGGGTGGCATGAGCTGATGTAGCTGAGGGGACCAATGGGAATTTGGGAGAAGGGAATATAGGCATATTCTGTTTCTTAAGTGAATAAACAAAAGCTGTAGAACCAAGCACTCCTGAATACTAACAATTATTTTCTTTTTAATCCCCATATTTCCTATGTTAGGGCATTTCTCTTTTGGAGTCTTCTATTTCTTAAAAAGATATACTGCTTTGGAAAAGTAGTAAAATGCCCAGAGTGCAAAATACACTTCTGCTCCCTCTCTCCCACTGGTAACTCCATGAAAACTCAATGATCACATATTGCAGCGAGGAGAATATCAATACCTGGACACGGTCCATCTGGTGTGTTCAGGCTGCAGACCGGCTGATAGCCAGTGCACATGTTGGGCATTGGGGGAACATGCTCTGCTCAGGTAGATGCATTCAAAAGCTGTTTTGAAGCTGCATGGGAGATAATTCTCAGATACAGTGAAACGAGGATATTTTCGCAAGCAATGGAATAGATGTAGTTTGTGGTGGTGTGTTGAGAAGGTGTTCACAAAAGCAATTGAAGAAGCTGTTGTATGGTCACTTCATTCTTAAATAAATGTCTGCTGTGAGCAAAAGGGAAATCCCATCCAACTCGCTTCTAGCCCCAGATGTTTGTTCCTGCTGCCTCCCTTGCCCCAGCATTAGTCTTCAGGGCAATGACCTGGATCAGAAAAGTGATCCAGCTAAAAACTAGCCAGATTATTCAAAAATAAAGAAATAAAAAAATCACCAACTTGGACTTAGGCCAGGCTGAAGTGCCTCTGCAACTTGCAGCTTGTAGGAGTAAAAGTCGGAACAGAACTGTTACAGTTTGCCCATAAAGATCTAGGAGGGAGCCCTGCTAAGAAATGAATCATGGGAAGTTCAAAAGCTGACTTCTTTCCCCCAAAGAATCTACTCCCTGCATGGGCAACTTTGCCAAGACGAACATCTGAAGTCTGTGTGTGCAGCCATTCACCAGTGCCGTTTCTTCTATGTGGGAGCTTCTCCCTGCTTCAGTGCATTAGCATTTTTTTCCATGGGCACAGGCTACGAGAGACAGGTTTCTTCACATTCTACTGTATCTGCATGAGAACAGCCTTCAGGAAGAACGCCGAGACACCACAGACTTCATATGTAACAGCTTTGGTGTGGGAACCGTGATCAACAGCTCTTTAAGGTTTTGGCTGGCTTCCCAGTTTTCTGGTGTTTCAGTTCTTGGGATGTCCTTGCACAGAAGTTGGAGGCGATTTATAGCTTGTGTATTGGGAAACAGCATTAGCGTAAATGGTTTTTCCTAGATAACCAGAAAATTTGGAGTCTTCTGGGACTTTTGGATGGAAAGACTTTAGATATTTATTCATTTTTCCTTTTGAAGCAACATGGCAATGCTTCCACTACTTGTATCCTAAGTAGGAAGCATTTATGTTTTGGAAGACTTCTGTTTCATACATTCTGTATAAAAGAAACAAAAAAATGAATTTGAACCTCCATCTCCTCCCAAACATCCCTGACCGAGCATATTAATGGACTGTTCTTGATTTTAAAAGATACACGACTGATCTTTTTAGTTGTGCTGTAACACTGAGGTTCTGGCTACTAAAAATGCAGTGTTGCTTCCAGATGCTGACGTGCAGTATTGATGACTGGTAGTGAGAGACCCCGAGCAGAGGAGGACTTTTCGTAAGACAGAGCTGTTAGCGTGAGACTCCTGGGTCCATTCCAGTCAGCCTGCGTGATATTTCCTCTGGAGTTTCAATCGGATTAGATATTCATCTTCTCTTCCTGTTCCAAACTGTTGTTTAGTGTTGATGTGTCCTCTTAAACCGTTGCCAAATTCCAGCACAGTGGTGGTGAAGCCAGTCCTACATTTATGCTGGGATTTTCAAACTTCTGGAGTTTAACCCTTTGTCTCCATTGAAATCAGTGGGACATATGCACCTAAATCTCTTAAATGGCTTTGAGAATTCCAGCACTGCAGCAACTGAAAGGCCAAGCTCAGGACCCTGCAGCAGCTCTGAACCTGCTTCCAGCCTATTCCCCTCTGCAAGATGCAGAGTGAATATTTATAATCTCTTTGGGAATGCCTGGGATAAGCAAACTTACTCCAATGTTTGTGAGGTAGTTCGAAATGAGATGCATGAAATAAAAATCTGCCTTCGCTGCTGTTGCTGCAGGGTGGATGAGGAGGGGGTCTCTCCCAGCCCCTCCACACAGCCCAGTGCGGAGTGGGGAGCTGCCCCCTCCCTGCCTAGGTTAGAGTCACGCCTGGGGGCAGACACACACCAACCTGCACCTGTGTAGGAGCTGCCAGTGCTGCGGGAGCTGGCACAGTTTCTCTATCTGAACAAACTAAATCTTGGTGATACCTGTGATTTCCTTTGCTAGAGAAGGTAACTGGAGCCTGCCCTCAGTTCCCTGGCAAAGTCTGGAGCTTTGCCTTCCAAAAGGGGTTGTGCCTTTCAATTTTCTGCATTGTTCACTGACCTCTACACTGGAATAGCTGTTCCAGCCCTTCTTTTGGCTCCCTTTTGAAGGGAGCATGACTGGAGCAAAATGACTGGCGCACTGGTAAGTGAGCGAAGAGTGCTGTGGAGAAGTTGTAACGCTGTAGTATTTGAAGATAAAGTGAGCAAAAGAACATGCAAATGGCTGTCCTGCATCTGACCAGAGGTCTGTCTAGTCCAGCAGTCTGTGTCTGAAAGGAACTGAAGATGCGCAGACTTGCTGCTTTTGCAAGGTACATGAATTCTCCATTCTTGGAGACAATCCTATGGCAAACATTCTGAATATTTAGCAAATTCTGGATATTGTTCGGATATTCTTGAGGAGGTCAATTATATCAGGTAGACTGCAAGCCAAATGTCCTTTATCCTAAATACAGCTAGGAAAAGGTTAGGCATATGACACAGCTCTGGTTATTCAAATGCTTTTGTTACTTGCAGTCTTTGTGAACTGTTCTTCTGACTGCCACAAGGTATTTCACCAAGACTTTGTGCCCATCTGAACAGGCTAGGGAGAAATTTAGAAAGTGCTAAGAGAGGCAAAATTCTAAATACTGTATTAACAAAAATGAATATTAAATGTTATAATGCATAAGTATTTCACATATATGCTTTTGATAGGTCACCATATACATGACTGGGTATATAACGACTAATTAAAAACCTAGGGCTGGGGGTTAATTTTTCTCTGGAAATGTAAGTGGCAAAAATGTTTCATAAATGGCTATTGTTTTCTAAAAGGACCAGATTTCTTGTGCTGTTTTGGTTTTTTTTTAAATCCTTGGAGATATAATATATACATACACCACACTTGGTTATCCACATAGACTTCATTTATTTGTGTTTGCCTGCTTCGTGCAAACTCATTACTTGCCAGTAAAGTCCTCTGTTGACACAAAAAGACACTGGGGAAATATAAATTTTTTTACAATAAAGTCTTGTATTCATGTAAAATGTTTCTCACTGGTAAACCAAAATAAAGAACCCAGAAACACTAGCATGCAGAAGTTCACAGCTTCTTATATGGTACATGTGCCATAGCACAGGGGACTCTGTAGCCACATAATGAGGAACCTAATACATTTTAAAAATCTAATGACAGGACCAATGGCTCAATGACTTTGAAACCCTTTTAAAACTCATTGTCTGAGAGTGTGAGGATGACTAACTGTAATAAGCTGTGAAATGTTTTTACCTTTAGAATAGTATGTGTTGTTCCTTTAAGTTCAAGCCTTTGATTTATTGGAAGGGCTCTGCTGATTTCTAAGGCGGGGAGTTAGGAGTCAAAATGGAATTCAAACTTTAAACTTGGTAAAGGACCTCTGTCTACAGAAGCATTTTGCAATAAAAAAATCCCTGAAAACAAACAAACATGAAAAACCTCCCCCAAATCCTCAACCCTTTGCATGGAAGACATGGCAGCTTTTGCTGTAGTTGTTATCATGACATTTTAATTCCAAATAGGACTGCATCCTTCTGTTACTGTTGCTTGGGAAGCACCAATGTGGATATATTCTGTAGGGAAAAAAAATAAAATCTGTGCTAATGTACCTCTGTTGTCAGTGTGTAAAATGCTAGTTGTGGATAAAGCTCCTTTACTCCTTTTTTTCCTGGCCTCAGAAAGACTAGACTCTTCTGCTTGTTTCTGCATGGCTGTGTGAAGAAATGACCATGGAGAAACATGTGTGAATGAGCTTCACACAGAAATCAGGTCCAGGGTCATTTTCTTCTCTGGCAGGTCTGCAATTTGGGGCCAGCTTTGAAGAAATCCTGTCTTTTGCACATGAGCATAAGTCGCAAAGGGAAGCATTTCGTCAGGAGACAGAGGCATTTTTTCCACTGGAGTAAATTAAAGCATAAATTAAAGCAGCCTCAAGGTGCATCCGTGTGCTTAGTAACACCTCGGAAAGGCTTAGTGATCGTAAACTCATAGAAAAACTGAGTCTGGAAAGATCTCTGTAGGCCTCGAGTTGAACCACGTACTCAGAGCTAACTTCCAAGCTAGATGAAGTTGTGCAGGGTATTACTAATTGTGTTTTGAAAAGCCAAAGCTGGAGATTATTTTATAACCTCCCTGGACCCTGGACCCTGTTCCAGCGCTGAGCCACTGTCATTGTAAGGAACTTTTTCCTTATGTCCAGGCAGGATTTCCCATGTCATGCTGTTGCCTCCTGTCCTTTTACTGAGCACCTCTGAGAACCGTCTGGTTCCATCGCTTCTCTCAACCTCTCAGGCAGGTGAAGAGTGCAGTACGGTGTCATGTCATCCTTCTCTTCCTCAGGCTGAACAAGCCCTCAGCTTCTCCTTGACAGCCCCAACCAGCTTAGTGGCCCTCCGCTAGAATCTTTCCAGTTTGTTGATGTGCAAATGTATCACATCATATTCCAGAGGGCGTATTGTCATCCTCTCATTGTCTGTGTGCTTGCTATAACTTTGTTTCCTTCTGCCACAGCCAGTATAAAAGGTGTGCTGCTTCTGCTCCATGGCTTCTACAGGTTGTCTCAGCTGGGCTGTGGGAACTGTACTTGAGGGTGCTTTTGATCTGCAGATTGAAGTGCTCTGTTAATGTCACATGCATGGGGTAAGTCAGAGAGCTCCTGCCTACGCAGAATGCTCAGGGTGATTATGGTTTGTTGCGAGGCAGGGGAGTCCCTTAACTGTGGTGGGAGTTAAGTAAACATACCAGGGTGAGAACAGCCCCGTTGCAGGCAGAGCTATACTGACTTGAGCATTCACTTGTGCAGGCTGTGAATGAGACCTGAAAAAAATGCCATTCAGAAGGAAGTCCTCGCTGTCTCAGAGGATTTTTCTAGCCGTTGGACTATTGTCACATGCATATGAGTTGTGCCTAGCCTGAAGATACAGCATTAATTCAGGTGTTGCCTCAAAAGCTTTGAATCATAAAAGAAAAGAGATTGGACTTTCTCTCCCTCTTCTTCTCCCTTGAGTCTGTGGCTGACAGCTTAAGTGATTCTTCCTATCCTCGAACATCCTTTTCCAATTCTCCTCAAAGCCAGAATAAATGCTGTACTTTTAGCATCATTTGGGAAATGTACTCCTAACACAGAGTTTAGATTCTAGCTGAAATTAAACATCATTTCAGTTCAAATCCCTTTTTTGGTTGTGAACCAGGTATTCCAACTCAAATGGGAGTACCAGAGTGCTGAGAAGGACGTGAGGTGTATTTGATGACCGATGCCTGAGTTCATAGCCCCTTTCCCCTGACTGAGGCTCTGCTCTAATGCAGCAAGGTTGGGAGGATCCTCATGTAATATAGTGCACACACTGTTCTGGAGCCGAGCACGCTACTCACTGCTAAATTTACAGAGAAGAAAGGCACTGCATGCCAAAATTACATAAATTCTGCTGGTTTCCTCTAGACTAAACCTCATATTCACTAGGTGTGATTACCTCATGCTCACCTCTGCACCTGGGGAGTATACAAGGCCAACAAACAGACAGGCCGAGCCAGAAGAAAGCTTCCTGGTTCCTGAAATCACTTTGCTTATTCAGTGAAATAGTGTATGCGCGGTGCACAAGTTCACGGTGGGGGCACATGTGGTGATTTGGAGGTCTGCGTTTGTTTATTGTGCAGGTCAGGCTCTCTAGCACTGACCAAAATGAGGTCTGCTTGCTGAAAGGAACCAAGGTGTGCTGCACAACGTGGTTCTGAGCGAAGGGGCAAGAGCCATTGCGTATGTCCCAGCTTCTGTAGGACAAACACGCAGCAGAAACCCCGTTTTGCTAACATGACTCTTGTTTTATGCTGCTGTGGTGGTGCACAAGCTCTGTTTCCTGCTCACATCTCCATCTGCACATGGGGAGTCCTGTTCACAGGGGCAGATGAGACAGGAGGTTTTCTTTAATGAAGGCCGGCTGGTGTTGGTAGAGAATAATGACCAAGTCAGGCAAACCTTGTTAGTTACAAGAAGTGCCTTTTCAGCCCAAACAGGCATTTTCACAGTCATTTTTTGTTTGTGTTAAAATTTGTTTTTGCAAATGACAGCTTGATAGATTTTCTTTTTAAATCAAAATAACTTTTCAAGAAAAAACAAGAACCCATTTACCTTCCATTAAATAAAACTTACTGTCTTCCTCAGCTGTTCTGCAAGCTTAAAGGCAAAGGCGTGACTACTCTTTATATGGAACAGAAAGATAATCTCTAATAAGGACCACTGTTTTCATTTTTATCTGCTCCATTTTTGCAAGGTATTTCGAGCTGAGTGATGTCAGAGGCAGTGGGAAATCAGGTTGGGCTACAAGACTTGCTGTCTTTAGGGGAAGCACTGCAAGACTGTCTCTGAAAGCAACAAAATACTCTGAGTGTATCCATAGAGTCCTATATCCAGGTGGCATATTCTCCAGAGCTTTGCAGCTTGCCCAGCCACTCTCTGGTGGTGACTGGAAGATGCATGGTCCCTTCACACTTGTGACACCAGTTCTCTAACGCTCTGCATGTTTGGAAGCTGGTTTCCCAAGGAAGAGTTGTTTTTCAGGGTCTCATTTGTTTGTCTGTGTATCTGTCTCCCTTGCTCTTAAATGCTGAAGCTGTTCACCAAGGAGACTTTAACTTAATTTTTAACTCAATTTAACTCAAGTTTTGTGATACAAAGAAGCTGCGCTGATGAGGCAGACGCCATAAATGTTTTGGCTATGACGTAGTCTCACACCTTGCTAGACACCCGAGAATCCACATGTTAGTGAGGCATTGTAACGTCTCGACCACAGGCTGTGTCATAAAACAAAACCCATCCAAGTTTCCTTAATTCCAGTGCTCATGAACTACTGGTTTTACTTTCACCCGTCTGCCTTCCCGGTTATTGCTCCTAAACATTTTTGCCACACCCTCCTTCTCTATACTCTTTTCAGTCCTTCCTGGAAATATATCTAAGTCATTAATTAAATCACTTAATGGGAGCATCAAGATAGTTACAGGATATAATGAGTGATCCTATTACCGTGACCGTTGTCCTGCCTTCCCTGGTCCCCACCCACGTCTTTCATTTTTGCTCCTCTGGCCTGTTGTATCATGTCTCCATGGAAGATTACCATTTCAAGGCAAAGACTGTGCCATTGTTTTCTGAGAACCACCCAGGATAGCTAGGGGAGCTCAAGTAATAATAACTATTATTAATAGTGTGGTAGAGGATGGAATTTGGCTGCTGGATCCTTTTTTTGGGGGGGGCCTTTATGCTGAGATATGTTGCTATGCTTCAGTGTATACTTGCCCTTGGAAAACACAGAGCAGATGGACTTTTCCTCAGTTTTTAATGTTCCTGATCCTGAAAATATTTTTGAGTCAATGTAGCTTGAAAAACCTCATTTGAAATTAACTCCTCCTATCTCCGTGGCAGGTATGTCTGTCCCTAACTGGATCTGCCACTAGATTAACTCAAGCCAGTGTTTGGATGAGCAGCAGCATTGGGAGTCCTGGCCCAAGAACTGCTAAATGACGATCGTTCAGAACAAGTGTATTTTCTTGTTCATAAACTGCTTGAAGACAAGTGAGAGTGAGAGAGACTGAGTGAGTTGAGACATAGAGGTGCAGAGGTGTGTGTATATGTACCACTGTTCCTCAAGTCTTGCCTACCCTGGCAAGCAAGAGTATTTTTACATAATTGACTTAATTAGCCCAATCGACTAGCGATTGCACAATAAACTGAATATACAAACTTTATTCTAGAAGAATGAAACTGTATATGTTAACTTGGTTAACAGCTTTTCTTTAGTCACCTGCCAAACACTTGATTTGGTTTATATCGTGACTTGATAAAGAAATGACATCATTAATACAATAATAACAAATCATTTCTATGTAAATCAGTTGACCTTCTACCTGGATCATTTTAATGATTGCCCTCCAGCTCACTTTTTCTTTCAAACAGCATCTTCACATCCAGTAATAACCATTCATTTATTTCTGATTGCTTTGGACTTGATAAAGGAAACAAAAAGGGCAGAACCCTTCAGAAGTTTCAGGATCCAAACAAATTAATTATTGTATTGCCTTTTATCAGGTTCTTGCAGTTTTGTTTAATGTTTATCATTTTAATGTTGTTTTTTTTCCCTGAGTTTTTGAGGTTTGGAATACAAAGTATTCTTTTATCTTTGTTAACATTTTGCAATACCCCAAATATTTTATGCTTTCTATAGAAAAGCAACATCTCTCACAGTTCAAGTCATCTCTTCATTAAAATATGAGGTTTGCAGTATCATCTGAAGTCAGATGAAATTTGACTTGAACTAGTACATCCATTGGGGAGAGTTTCCTATCAGCTGTGACTGGAACTGAATCTTTTGACCTCTTTTCCTGACTATGCCTTTAAGTCACTGTCTGGTTGTTGTAATTAACTTTTTAGCACTTGCCTGCAAAACAGGCATGATTATTTTATCCTCACAAAGGAGTGTTAAGAAGCTTAATTAAACCGTGCCTTTAAAGTATTTTCCTTAATACACTACAAAAGATTAGTGTGTTAATGTATATCACATGCATTACGTATAAGTAGCTTTATACCAAGAACATTAAGTGAATGTATACTTTGGAAAAGGCCTTTGTGTGCATCTCCACTCATGGCAGTATTTTATGTCAACTCACTTGAGTCAGAAACTTAAATATAGTAATTAGTATCTTTTTGTGCCTGAAAGCCAAAACTCCACAATTAACAATAATGTGCAGGTGATAATTAAGCTTATTCTATATCCTGTGTCTAGCAGCTGATAATATGGACAATCTGAGCTGCCTGGTCATAGCTGATATTTTAGGGAAGGGCAGTGAGGAAGCTAAGATTGTTTAAAAAAAAGATGATGTAGTCATGCAGGAATGCAGTCATCTGAAAAGTACCTATGATAGATGGGGAAAAAATGCTTCATTCTTCCATAACTAGGTCTCTCTAATGGTTCCCTATGATCAACATAACACATGTCAAAAACTGAGTTTACGTGGACCAAGACTTGGCAGGTTTTACTGCCAAAGCATCAGCCATCTAGTGATGTGAAGAGCTGGCAAGGTGCTCAGGCTAGCAAGGCAGCCCACACTTAGGTGATAATTTATGGCTACCTGTAATCTCATCTAAATAGAAACCATTCATATTCTCACTAGGGAAGCTAGAAATGACCAGACAATATGAGTTCAGCCAAACCAAGACTTCATATAACTTTACAAAAAGCAAACGCTTTCTGGTACTGACATTAACAATGATATGGGCTCTTAAAAAGTGTTCGCATTTAGGTTTTATTTATTTTAGTATTGTTTGCTTGTGTAATTTCAGAAACTGGCAGTTTATAAGAGCTGAAATAGAGTTTTAACTCTTGGACTTTGATTCTGTTTATTTAAAGCATAAAAAAGACTCAGGACCAGCCCAAGTCAGCACAGTGCCATGCAGTGGTGTTTGTGCACTCCGAGCGGGTGACTTGCTGATAAGTCCAAATGTGCGTGATACTGAAATTATTAGTCACTGATGCTATCTATCATGGTGCTGCAGAATTCATGCAGACGTTCTCCTTGCCCCACCCCGTGGTTTGGCATCGGTCTGCCCTTCCCTGGTGTGCTTCTGCCTCCGCTCTGGGAGGTAAAGTGGGTGTTGGCAGGGTAGGCATGGGCCACATCCACTAGGCTGGGGATGCTTTTCCCTATTCTCAGCACAGGGCCACAGCCGATTAGAGCTAGCATGTGCAGGAGGCAGTGAACTTGGGAAGATCTTGTGCTTTGGGAAAAAATCTGGTAATCTTAAGCGAGAGCAAGGGTTGATCTAAGTCCTTCTGATACTGGGACTGTAGCACCTTGCATGTATGAAGTCTTCCAGGGACAGGTCTGAGGCCTTCTGTGAGATCGGATAAGATCACCAGGAACAGGCTGCTAGAAAGGAGTAAGAAAGAGTTCTCCATTCACAGGTCCTCGTTCTCCTCGTTCAAAGATTTAATATTCCCACAGCTGGCGGTGTAAAGAATTCAAATGTTATTGCCTGACACTGAAGTTAACAGATCCAGGTTGAGAATCTACGTTTTCCTCAAACCTGATTTATTCATGTGCTGAGATCAAGGATTCCACATGAAATTCTCCTAATTCTGTGGGTGCTGACGTCTAATTTTGGCCTGAGCTGTTCTCTGCTCCGCCTGTTGGTCTGTATGTGCTGTTTATCTTTGCACATATGCATAGTTATACATTATTATTTATGAATGTTCTTCATTACCCTCCTGAAGAGAGTGCAATACTGTAAGGGGACAGAGACTCTTTATTCTTTATATACAGTAATACAGTACAGCCTTTAGGTATCACTGAAACTCAGATCATTAATTCCAGTGAGGAAAACTGCATTTGTTTCACAATTGCTTGTGTTTTATTAACTTCTCGTTTGTGGACCAGCAGGTTCAAGTCTTCTCTCCTCTTTTTTTTTTTAAAGTTTTCTTTTTTTGTAACTGTTAAGCAATTCCACCTGGAGATGTGAAAACTTCACAGGCTATAAAGCTTACATCCTGCAAATCTCCCTATCCAATATTAAAAACATCTAAAGGAGGAGAGGCACCATTGAAATATTTTGAGTTATGTTTAGGAATGAACACAGGGATTGGATTTGTTCAACAAAATAGTCTTTGCGGTTTCAGGAATGGCCCAATGAATGAATCTCAATGCAGTGGAAGTATGGAAAATACCTTTTACCAGATAGTGAGGTGAAACAACTTCTTTAAAACTGTTAGTAGAGTTAAGGCCATGTGAAAAACATCTTAAAAGCAGAAGGGACAGTGGCAGCTGCCACTGCCTTTTGTTAATTGTGGAAGTCCTTCTCTCCCACCGATGACCTTTGAAAAGATGCTTTTCCTTGCAAAGAGGAAACATCTGTTTCTCATGTAAGTTAATACTTAACCTAAGATACACACTAGAAACACCTTATCAAAAATTAGATAGAGGCAAAGACTGGAAGGCTTGGTTTATGCATCCATAGTGGAAGGAAGGTGATACTTTCAATCAAGTAGAAGAAAGTTGATCTTGGGTTGAAAAATACTGTATAAGAAACATGGGAACATTTGTGTGTATGTGTATATGTATGCCTATGTGTGTAATTAGTAACTGTTTCTAATATGTTATGTTTTTGGAAATGCTAGCCTTTGCATTATTAGTCTCATCCTCATTTTTGTTTAAGATGCTTGAGAGGGTAGCCATGTTACATTGAGTTTAGTACTTGTTTCTTGTTAACTTGCAGAAAAATATTCTAGTTACACTTCCAAACTCTTTTATACTACACCGGCCGTCATACCACCCATAGTGTGGTGCTCCTGTGGTTCTTTTTTAAGATAAAGATGGAATGCTAAAGCAAATAACTATCTGAAGCAAATCTACAGAATATCCTAGTTCATATAGCAGGCTTATATATCTGCTTGATGAGCAATGAAAACCTAAGTCTGATGTCATATGAACATTGTGAGAGGAGTGAAAAAGAGCATGTGAGTGCATAGTTGTATTATTGAAATATCACCATGTCTTTGCTTAAATGTAGGCAGCAGTATGTGGAGTTTTGTGGTTCTTTATGCCTTAAAGGAAAACCTTATAACTTGTTTTCCTGCGTGTTGCCATAACACTTTGTATCTTAGCAATAAATATTGGGTAAATTTAGTGTTATCTCAAGAAATTTGTGCTCCAGAGATTTACTGTTCCACTCCCACAGTACCTTTAAAGCCCACATCAGTAGTAGGACAGCAGTTCCTGGCCTGCGTTAGGACCAATTTACCTCATTTCCTCTGCTTCAGCAAAGTGAGATTGAAGAGGTTAGAAAAATAACAAACATAAAAACTGGAGGAAAGCGATTGCCAACCTCTGTGTGTAACAGTCTCCAAGTCACCTCGCAGAACAAGCCCAAAGGGTTCTGCTCAGCAGAGGTGAGGGGAAATCATTCTTCTTTTGTAGTACTAAGCAGGACCCTGTTTAAATCCATGCTTGTCACTGTTGTAATGTCTCATCTGGGTGTCTTTAACATGAAATAAAATACTGCTGTGTTAAGGACCAAAAAAAAGTGGAAAATGCACTCATCTGTGTCCCTCACTTGTGCCGAAGAATTTTTCATTCCCACCTCAGCTCTAATTTGAAATGTGTTAAATAAAAATCTCCAGGAGAGTATCCAGAATAGATAGGCATGTTTAGGTCAGCATACTACTTGGCATTGCCATGGACCTCATCTCTAATTACTAAAGAAATAGTGAGTTAAAATACACAGCGACTGTGACCTAAATCATTTCCATTCTGGATACTGGCCTGAAATAAAGAGGGCTTTTTATTAGCATGGCACAGATTTAGTGTCGTGGGACATAGAGTTTGTGCTTCAGAGGAAGTGCGGTCAATCGGCCATTAAGGTTTGAAACAGGAGGCAGGCATCGTCTAATCTCAGTGCTGTTGACAATAAATATTGGGGAATAGCTTAATATAGATTCATGATAGCCATGCCAAAGTCACTCAAGTAAGCTCAGATTTGTAATACTATGAATGTGCATGCACTGCATTCACATAATGGAGGGATCATTTGCAGGTCCCAAAGGAAATCTTTCCTTTCAGCCCTGGAAGATGAGAAACCGACTGGGAAATCTAATCCAGTGTATAGATTGAATGGCAATTACTTTGTATTGTGGGGATTTGCTTTTCCCCTGTTGAAAATAAAATGTTAAAATTAGAAAACAGTTCCTGAATTTTGGCAGTTTTGCATTTAAAAACAAGTAAACAAAAAACCCTCCAAACCAAGATTTACACCTTCTGAAATCCTTCAGGGTATGCATGTAAGGGGAAGCCTTAATAGCTGGGGGAAAGCAGCAAGCCGAGGTGATACAGCACGGGAGCCCCTGGAAGCAGGACTGCGCAGTATTGAGGAGGGACAGGAGATGGCTCGGTTTAGTGTAGTAGGGTCTATGAATCACACTGGAGTGCTTTAGGTTGCCACTTTTGGGGCTGTCATTTTAAGTGGTTATAACTCCACAAGGCCATACCTAAGCAGCCTGTAGCTCGTCTGTGTGTGTCTTGGTGGTGGTGGGCTGAAGCAGCCCTGTAGCCTCCTCCTGCCTGTCTCTTTGGGTGTGCATCCTGGCTAAGGTAAGCCACACTAAATGTAAAAGAACTGCTCATTTTAATAGACGTGTATTTTCTGCAGGATTAGGATGCTCAAATTTACAGAGGACATTTGGGTGTCCAGGTCCAAGGGATAATCTTTGAAAGTCTTACTTAGCCTTCACAGCTGAAAACCCCCAGATTTCATTTTATATTTTTAATCCTTAGTGGGGAAAATTTTCAGGTGTGCCCACCCAACATTTGCTTGCAAACTCTTCAGCTGTTGCATCCCTAAAGCCTGCAAGGCTGGCAGAGGTATCGTTCTGTGGTAGCTACCAGGCTGTTTTGTGCTGCGTGAGCAATCGCTGCAGTGCAAGGTACAGACACTCCCTGCAGCAAAACTCTGTGCACCCCAACCATTACTGGCAGTACTAGTTACTGCTTAGCAGCTATTCAGTATATTATTTCTTCCTCTTTATTCTCTATATGGCCAAGGTTGTACTTGCAGCAAGCTATGAAGACTAATCTGGAGCTGGAATGATTAATTTTCCATGTGTTTTTGTGATTTTCATCAGTTTTTTACCTGAATGCTTCACTAAGATGGGTGTTTTTTTCCATTGTCTCCAATCAAAAGGGATGGGTTTTTTTTTTACTGCCATTTAAAGGTGCAAGTTGGTAGCTCAGGATTGTTTTGTACAATAAACATATTTAAAAAATAAAATAAATGAATAAAAGTACCTAGTTTGAAACAGCTAGAATCTGAACTTTTGAAATTTGTGTCATTAAACACTTTAATACAGTGTTTAACTCTATGACAGGTTCTTGATAGACTCTAGACCAGCCATCTGTTCAAGGCTAAGACCAGTCTCCGTCTTCATGAAATTTGTTGCTTTGTTCACTGTGCATTTTACCGCTTCTTCAACAAAAAAGCTTCTGTGGACAACAGTTTGCCTCACTAGGCTCCTGGAGCCAGACCATCCTATGAGCAGGTCCTATGGAAAAGTAGCATGTTATCCTGTAATGAGACTGTGTCATAATGTACACACTCAGAGGGGTCAAACAGAGGTTGAGCAGGCAAAGGCAACCTTATTTCTGTAATTTCCTTGGTTTTGACTTTGCAGCCTTAATAAATACTCTTTTCTCAGTTTCTATATGCATCTGCATCAGGCGGGTTCCTCCTTTTCCATGCTACCCGAGCAGTGGCTCAGGTGTTAGTGAGGATACAGGAGCGACCTGCAAAGGCACTGACTGCAGTCTCTGCTGGCTGGTAATTTCTGTCTGTGGTCCCCAGCCTTGGACTGGAAGGACCATACACATTTGCTGCTCTGACATGTGAGAGCTAGTGGGAAATGGAACATGGTCTGGGAGAACGGAGTCATTGGAGATTTTAGCTATTAAAGTGCCACTGTCTCTGCAATGTACATACACGTACTTCGCTAACTAAATTTGGACAGATCTATTTAAGACCAGGAGAAAGTGTGTGCCTGCCACAAAAACCTGCCTATCTCGTCCCCAGGCAAATTTCAGTTTCCTATAATGAAGCACGGAGGTCCGAAGCCTTCTCAAAGGAGAGGTTGTGACCATTTTGACACAAGGACAAATCAATTTTTTTTTTCCTATACTCCTTTTCAGAAACAATTTGGGTTTAAATTACTGTAAACAATTCACCTGGAAGCAGACACTTGCTTGGAAGATGACAACCCAAATGTTGAAAGTAATCAAATAATAATTAGTTGGAAATAGTATTTTAAAAGGCAAGCAATGCTAGTAGCAGGCTGTAGGGATAGCCCTGTCTATAGGTATTCTGTGCTGATTAAAAAATTCACTGAAACAATCAGAAGTGTGTTTAGTGGGTGCCTGGATGTACTTGAAAAAGTTTGATCTAGCAGTGCTATGAAAATGCTGAATGGAATGAAATGGGCTCTTGTCCTCTCTTGAATGAGAGTTTCGTGACAGTATTTGCCAAAAGAACAGGTAAGGAAAACAAAGCAGCAACGAGGGCTGGTAGTACTTGGAAATGAATGCTAAAATTTCTCTGACTTGAAGGAACGAAAAATGCTATTTTATGGGCTGTTCATCCAGCCTCCACCTTGTAGAAATCACAGCCTGTCTCGAAGGGTGGATCCTCACCGAACATGTCCTGCGCAGCACATGGTCCGACCAGCGGTGCTGTGTCAGCTCCGGGGTGTCCGGCTGTTCCCCTGGCTCCGCTGCTTGTTATTCTGTAAGCAACACAGCAAGGGGAGCATAAAGCTTTATATACGTACATACATATATATATACACACACACACATATGGATATGTGTGGATATATATATATGGACATAAAAAGAAAAAAGAAAGCTACAGCTTGATCAATTTATGATTATTTCTACTGGTTATTTAACTCTCAAAGAATGTAAAACTGCTACTCTGTTAAATTACATTAAAGTCTGGTTTTCTTCAGGCCTGGTTTTGCCTGGCAGCCGTCCCTCACGTAGGTAGGCCCCATGGGAGGAATGTGCTCACTACACGTATGTCTGGGAGAAGCGGCCAGCCACGCTGCTTGAGTACTAAGTCTTTGGTTTTTATTTTAAACCCTTTTAAGCGGATTCAATCTTCTGACAAACTTAAGGCAAATGAGGAAGGAGAGTACTGTATACAGGCTGAGCCTATCTGTGATCCGGTGGGCTCGCAGAAACTCTGTGTATAGCTCAGGTGGGAGCTTGGGGTACAGCTTGGACGGTGGGTTGGTGAGCACAACTGCATCCCTCCAGCTGCTCTTTGCTTGAGAGCCTGAATGCCGTGTGTTCGCCCAGCCATTCAAGAAGCTTCTGGCTTACTGCATATAGTAGCAAATGAAGGCAGTAAATAGCTTTTATCTGGACCTGATTCATGTGGTGTGCTCAGAAATGTGATGGCTTGTGGGAGGCTGGCACATCTGATTTGGAGGTATTTACTGCTTTAGTACACGCCTTGTACATTTGTGGCTGGGCTACTCCAGGCCTTGTATGGCGGAGTTGCTCTCTGTTTCCAGTGCAGCACAGGGATTCGAGGCCAATGTTTACCAGATGCTGGGTGAACAAAAGTTACCGTAAAAATCAGATTCTACAGTGTTGGAGGAATTATTTTATGGGGCTGGAGAAATACCATGGCTACCTCAGCATACCACTAGCAAGAATTTTTATTTCTAGCCAATAAGTAAACCTGAAGACAGAGGGAAAGAGTGCCTACGATGCAAACAGGGTACCTACCACCTCTGTTAGCAGCATTGCTCTCCGTTTCTGGGGTGAGTTTACTGAGAGGAATTAGGAAACTATAGCATCCTGTCTGCCTCCAAACTATTGAAGCATGTGCCCAGATAAAGCGACTGGAAAGCAGCTGTGGGAATGGTCCACCTCTCTGGCGACCATCCTTGCTGTCACAGTTACAACCAGTCTGGCCTCTGCAGCAATGGTAGTTTCTAGTACCTTTGCTATACACTCTAGCTACCTTCTTCATGCTGCAAAGTATGTCAAGGTTATTTTTTTTGTATGTGAGCTTCTCAGATTGTGCCACACTGTTGAAAAATTTTGAAAATAGAGATGTAAGGCACTAGCTGTGCAGCTGTTCTAATAAAGACTCCTGGACTTCACCCATTTTAAAAAACTTTTACTCAAGAAAACGCTGATGCTAATGGGAATTAAAAAACTGAAGTCAGGAGAGTTTGTCTAAGTGAGGGCTAAGTTGGAGTGAAGAGCCAAAATTTGCAAGCAAAAATTTTGCTTGGCTACAGCAGCATGTAACAGCATCATGAGGGGACGTGGCACCTGGAATCCTGTCCTAAGAGAAACATACATAACATCGGCTCTCCTGGCCAGGCCTGCAGAATTACTTTGATAGTGGAAGGCACCACACAGCACATGGAGCATGGGAGAGCTGCCGCTCAGTTCCAGCTTTGAGTTTTGGAAGTGGATTCACCTTAAGAATGTTTCCATGCCCAGGAGTTGATCCTAGGATTTTGGTTTGCTAGCGGCTGAAAAGATGAGGTAAATGTTTTTGAGGCAGCTCTGGAACTAGGAGGACAAAACTTGCACCTCAAAAATGAAGGTTAATGGCTATTTAAAGCTTCTCATGGGTACCCATTTTCAGTCTTGTGTCTATGAGCGAAGATTGTTGGTGCTGAAGGTTGTTGATGGTGGCAGAGTAGGAGCTCCTCTGGCTGTGTGTGTTGAACCAAATCACTAGGAAGGATTTTGCAGACTAGGTTCTGCGCAAGCAGCCTTGATGGGGGAGCTGTAAATCTGCACCCTTCTCGCATGCTAGCAGGTAACCTGATGCTACCCTTTGTAGGACACTGCAGGTTGTGTGATGCAGACCTGTTACCTGCATGGGCCATGGGCTGGAGGTGGGGTTATGGTCAAGGAGAGACATCCACTCCATGGCAGGTAGACAACTGTAGTCTCTTTCCCCTTCTAGAAACTCAGGGGCCACTTGCATACGCCTGCTAGGAGGGTGAGCACTGCCTGGTGTCCTTGCTTCCAAAGTTGGAGAAAAGAGTGTTGTGGGTGCCATGATAAGGAGCCCAGAGAAAGGCTGCAACCTCTCCTACCTTCCAGGGTGTTCATACCTGGCACATACCTAGGAAAAGGGAAACTTGGGGAACATCCTTGGCAGAACTGCCCAGGGAGAAAACTTACAGTGCCTGGCTGAAAGCTGCCTTGGGGCTGCCTGCTGATCTTTCAGGTTTTGAAACAACAAATTCACCTTCAAAATTTGAAAATTGAGAGTGTGTTTCAACCGAGGGTGTTTCAACGCTTCCATGGAAAATAATTTTATGCTCGCAGTATTGATATATTTGGAGCTCTGTGCAAAGAGTTAAGTTATTGTATATTTTACTTTTTTAATTGACTCCATATCTGCTGGCAGCAGAATAGACATTGATCTGTTTTTTTCCTTTGCTTTATTTAGGAAAATACAGCACATAGTGTTTACTCTGCCTCCATACAGCATTACTTTGTAGGGTGAAAGTGAGGGCGAGACCACAGTGAAGAATTCCCTCATTGTCAATTTTAAAGGCTTCATAATAAATGGTAGGCTTTTTTGGATGGGAATCAGAAATGTTTTCATGACAGTGTTTTGCTTAACTTTTTGTATTCAGATGGGATTTTATAAACTCTTTTAAATTTGCTGATTTGATCATTTAAACATCTCCTTCTGGGCACCAACTACTTGATCAAATTACTGGAGTGACACTGTACCTGACATCTATTAAGAAAAGATTTGAAAGATCAAATTGGTGAGTGTAAACTAAAATTTATCTTTAGTGACAATAGGCATCATTCCCACTGGCAATAGCACCCAGACTGCCTTTCAGTGGGAGAGGATGAGGGACCGGACCCGTAATTCTGCAAGGTGAGAGACAGAACTGTCTCTACACGGGAGTTTTGACTGAGAAAGGACTATAGCACTGAGTCCAACCTCAGAAGGAAATGAAAAGGAATGGGTGCCCAGAATTGATCCATCCCATATATACCAGCTGAACTGTCTACTGAAGTTGATTTGCATTGGGCCAGGCCAAAAACATTAAAGTGGCACTTAGCTCCTTGTGACTTTCCCTTTTGAATTAAATTTCTGTAATTGTGAAGCTGTGTTCCTCCAGGATCCTTAGCAAGAGCTTACTGGTTTCTGTAAAGGAGTAATGTTTTGTGTTGCATGTGGACTGCTAGCACAACAGTATTATACTGATTAATTTTTTTCCATATTCCCCTAGGCTTGAGACAATATCAGTTAATTGGTCTCTTCACAACTACAGATTTGCCAACAGTCATGCAGTCCTTTTAAGGATTACTTTTGGTTTCCTCTGAAAACTGTTCAGGTCCTTCGTTTGTTTTTCTTATTGTTTTTTTTTTTTTTTTTTGTACTGCTTTGTTCTTGGAGGTCTCCATGCTTGTTGCAGCCTTCCCTGCGAACATTGTATTCAAACAACTTCTGCATATTGCTCATAAAACGTGCTTTGGAGCAGGTCTGTCTCACTCCACATGGTACTGCTGCTCAGTACTTGCCCACTGAAGAATGTCCTGAGGAGTGAAAAGCTTTGAGTAGAGGAACCCCTTTGGAAGGCATTTGTATTTTCCTCAACTGTAATAGCAAAAAGCAAGAGTGTGTGATCTTTGTGATTGATGAGCAGCTGAGGTATTGGTGCCTTTTTCTGTAAAGTCAGTACCAAGTTCATGCATCTCCTAGAATGACTACTTGTTGTAATGCATATTTGTTTCACTTCTTTTTAAATGGCAAAACTTCCTTTGAAAAAGAAACCTTGTTACCTCTAATGCTATGCAAACCACCCGCAGAGCCTCTTGGTACAATCTGAGGATTGCTAGGGTCCGTTTGTTTATTTTCACCGGGATCACTAACAGTCGCAGTACTATTTTGCTTGCGCTGCTGAAAGATGTCCTGGAGATCTGTTTTATCATCTTAGCACCATAAACTGCCTTCATTCTTTCAATCCTCTTGCAAAATATCATAAGAGTGGCAGGATGTGTCCTGCATAGGGGAATTTTTATTAGGCAGAACTTTACTTGGGAGGTTTAATGTACTCCCAGTGTTACTGATCAAGTAACACCATTGTGGTCCCACTTCTGTGGTGGACTGAGCTCATCACCCATTTACTGCATTTAATCAGTATCTTGTACTACACATTTGTGAAGACCATTTTTGCTATTTCTCCCTGTGCCCGGTGGTTTGGAAATTCTGCTTCACTGTTGCATTTTCAGTTTAAACTGTGTAGACTGGTGCAGGCAAATCTGTAGTTGTCAAAAAGCTTACTAGGTCCACTTCAGGGAACTTCCCTGATCACAGTGTGTTTGTGTCAACATGCTGATCATCGTCCTCCAAATTCCTATGATTTTGTGGCAGAAGAATCCCATGGGGTTATCCAGCTACTTCAGAACCCGACGTATAGGTTTAATAATGCAAATACTTAAGACTCTCTTCCCCCTCTTCCCCTTACTCATGGCTATGGGTTTGGGGTTTCCTTTCCTTCTTAAGAAGCTTTGGGGAAGAGGGTGGTCAGTAGTAATGCAAGTCACCAAAGTTTGTATTGTTTATGCTTCCTTTGCTATTAGATAGGATTTTTTGCTTTGTATCTTTTCCTCATCCCATGAGATATGTTTTTCTCTTCTCAGTGAATGAGAGTGTTTTCCCTTCCCTGGCATAGAAATAATATACTCAAACATGCTTCAGTACAGGAAATCCTATATCCAGCGTGGGGAGGAAAGGCCTTAATCAGTAAAAATTCCATTGTGTTTATATCAGTCCTGACCCTTGGTGTCGTTTGGACAAAGCTTTTTAGTCTGGGCCCCAGGCACTGGTTGGTGCTGCCAGTTCAGAGCTATGTCACTGCAAGTCCACAAGGCCCATATATGCCAGATTTCTGCTCTGCAGGTTATTCTTTATGGAGATTGCCTGGCCTTTCTATGGGAGGGGCTGAGATAAGGGGCAAGTATGCAGGGAGCTCCTTTTAATTGCAAGCTTTTCCCTTCTTTGGAGAATAAGTTAATCCCCCAGTATTTCCTGAGTATGAAAGGCTTTCATGAGAGAAAAGAGGAGAATTTAGGAGAATTTGCCATCTATTTCACAATCCCTAGCCCATGCTACAAGCTGGCTGCATCTTGACCTTATATTGACAGTCTGGTCTAGAGGGAGAGAGCCTGGTGAGATACTGGTCCTCTCTGAGGTCTCAAAGGGGTGACGAGGTTCTGCTGCGTGCCAAGAGCATAGGTCCATGGTGTGGCCCAGAGCGTTTAAATCGGGAGGAAAATTTCTAACCTGCCTGGCCCATTAGTGAAAGCTTTAAATAGAGGATTGACTCTGTGTAGAAAGAGCCCTGCACAAATAAACAATCCAGCAGCACCCTTCCTTTGCCTTTCAATGTGTTTTTTATCAGGCTTTGAATTAAACCACTGTCCAATTATTTGAAGGCATGATTTTCAGGAGTCATCCAAAATATAATTAATGGCAACTCAACACATTTTCTGGGAGTGGAGGGAGAGAGTCTTGCTGCTTTATCTTAAAGAGGCAGCTCTGTGTAATTCGCTCGTGGGTTTCTAAGCAGCACGTGCCTAACAAGCTGCTGAGAAGAGCATCCCGGCTGGGCAGGCAGGCCAGCCTGGGCAGGGGGTGTGGGTCCCGTGTCTGGCCCCTCTGGCTCTCTGTGAGATGGGAAAGGTGACTGAGGGACACGACCGAGGTGCGGAATGAGTGCTGGCTGTACGCTGTCTCCTAGCCTGATGCTGGGATTGGGGTTGGAGCAAATCCCTGTGGTGTCTGTGGGCAGTGAGCAGAGGCCTCTGCCTTATTTTCCCCTCCTTTCTCCCTCCAGCACTCTTTCTTCAGACCAGCAGCTCCCCAGGGTTCCTTTCTGGCTGCAGGAAAAGGAGGCTCAGCCTAGCACAGCACGCTGCTCTTTGCTGCGCTCCCTCCTTCCCTGGCTGCTGCCTCTCCCTCTCCCCTGACCCTGCCATGGCTCTGGCTAAAGTGGTTTCTGCAAGCTCCTTATATTGCTGCTTTACACTAGAGAGAAGGCTGGGGTGGTCTCGTTGGGATTGCCCCATTGGTCTCCCCAAGATCTGCCAGTAGCTTTTATTTGGGAGGCAGCTGTGTCCCTTTCCTGCCCATTTGAGGCATTCCCACTGGTGGCATCTGAGGACACATCTTTGTTTAACATCTACATCTTGTAGGTAACAAATGAAAATAAGTCATCTCACCAGCACTTTTCTGAACATTTAATTAAAGCTGTGCATTTGTGACAGGACATGAGAGCCCATATTTGACCTCCGAAATGTTTATACAATTGATATATAGCTTTTTCTTACCTCATCTCATGTTTGTGTATAAGATACTATGTCGGTACATTCCCAATACGATGCAACGCTTCGTTATGTGATAGACATTTAAAATAACAAACTATTTTTTTAATAGTCAGGGGTACCTGCTGTAATTCTTGGACTGGGAAGTGGGCTGGCCAGAATCTTTTAGATGCAGATGGCAATAGTTCAGGTACTAGTATTATTGTTATTTTTTGCCAAATAACCAAATTAACATTAAGTAGTTTGGCTTGATGCTGAAAAATTCACTTTTGGAAGTGAATTAGGTTTTTTTTTTCCTTCCAAGTCCTGGCACTAGTTGCAAGGGCCTCAGCATTAGAAGAAATAGATTTGGATGGTCTTCAAAGAACACTGCTGTGGTTCTGCCGTTTTTAACTTTTTACCTTGCCGTTCTTTCTCCCCACCTCTTCCCTGGGGAATTGAAGGTAAATGATTGATACTCTGTCTCTCCTGCTCACTTTCTTTTTTTAAATCTCTTTTGGCTAGACTTCTCCAATGTAGAAATATTTACCAAAAGAAAAATTGCAAGGGCGGGGGAATGGAGAGAAAAAAGGGAATTGAGAAATAAAACATAAACATTCAGCAGTTCAGGATGGTGACTTTGTTGGGGAAAGAGGCCGAATTGTTTGTAGAACCTAATGAGATTTAGGATTAGATTTCCTGTATCAGTGGGCAGCCGCTGGGGAAAAGTAAATTCACTGCACTTAATGTACTTTGCAAGAGAGGCATTTATCTTACGTTGTTTGGATATGGCTATACCTAAGGGGTCCTAGCCTTGGTAGTTGCCTGCCCCCAAAGAAATTCCAGTCTAAAACAGACAAAGAAGAAAAAAAACTGGTAAAGGAAATAGGAGCATGGAGAAAGACAGACACTTGCCCAGACCTGCCCGTGAGATAGTGGGAAACAGGGCTGAGATGGCCGTTCCTGTAGTGCAGCAAGACCAGCACTTGTCGCACTGCTTTTGCAAGGAAGGCAAAGAAAACAATGACCAGGCCATTGAAGTGGCACCATGCGAAGTATAGCTAAAGTGTTTCCTGGAAAGCGCTTATAGCTGGGGTGAAATAGATGGGGTGAAATTTCTATCTGTTTTGTGCTAACTTTTCCATCAGTCTAAGAGCCAAATATTTAGTCTGGTTTACAGTTGTATGGGTCCAATTCTATGTGCCAAATGGACTGAATGTAATGGGAATTTTTTCAGTGCCTGGAAGGTGACTTTGCAGGTACACAATTAAATTTTGCTTTTTTATTTACTTTTTTTTTTACTTGTCAGGTGTCCATTTTTCAGCTTAGATAAAATATCCAGATTCATAGCTGTTCTCCTAGAGCTTTCTTGTCAGGACCAAAGTATTTGGGTCCATGAACTGACAGGACATCTCACCTAGTCCAGTTTTCACTTGAAATTGTCTTGCACCACATCCTGACTCCAGGTAGATTCAGTCCCCAAGAAGAAGTCTTTTTCTAGCCAAAAAACTTCAATGCTTACATTCAGTGTGAGCTTTGGGTGAAAATTTTTGCATTGTTTCCTCTTTTTGTGGTTTGTATCAATTGTTAGGTTCGGAGAATCTTCTAGAAATTAATTCATAGGATAGAAGTTGGGTCTGTAAGAGAAGAATATGCATCCCCACGCAGTGGGCATGGCATTGTTAATTCTTCAGAGACTGTAGGCCTGGGGAACCACTGAAGGCTGTGACCTGTAGTCTGGCCTTCTCCCCCTCTGAAATCCAGCCAAGACACCTCTGTGTGATGCTGCTGCTGGGACCCTGCCTGAGAGGAGCTCTCCCAGTACATGTGGGGGCTGCATCTACACAAACTTCCACCTAACCTCAGGCCAAGTTGAGTTTCTCAGGAGATTCCCTGCAAGGCTGAGCAAGGACAATACCCTACAGGATGAAGCTGAAAGGTTTAATTCTTCAAAACTAGGCTGCATTTTTTTCCATCCAGGCAGATGGCTTTGAGGGCTTACTTGAAGCAGCCTGACTTAGCAGGCTGAGCACTGCTGCAGAAACCAGGTAGCTGTGAATTCTGATTCCCTCACTGGCTCCTGGAAAGACTGTAGACAAATCACGAGTCACTCTGACTTGTTTTTTTATAATTGTACCAATATATGTATTTTTTTCCTTTTCTCCTTCTAAGCCACATATCACACTCTTGCGTCTTGGCATCAGTGAAGGTTCTGTTTTTCACATCAGCGTATGAAAAAAATCTTGCCAGATCAACTCTGGCAGCTGTCAGCAGCCTAAGGTGCAGGAAATTCTTCCTTTCAGGAGACCTGGCTCAATGAAATGTCATCTCTGACGTTAAGGTAGATACGCAGAAGATCCAGTATAAGAGGGGCAGAACTTGTAAGACTGCTTATTCTTCATTGCCAGCTGAAGGTATGACCTCTTGCTAAGTGCATAGCTGAAGTGTTTAGACCTCTGGCTGGGGAAGGAGGATGGGAGGGTGACTGATGTTTGATTCCTAGGGTGAAAGTTTCTTCCTCTCTGCCTGGGTCTTTTGGCCAGCCTCTATCAGGGGGAACTCCCATGCTTTCACTTGGAAGAGTAAGTGGAGCCATGTGTCTTTTTTCCATACACAACAACTGGAGTCAGCTGGTTTGGAAAAGGATCTACCCTGCGTCAGCCAACGGGCTAAGGAGGCATATATTCATCGTCCATCCCAGAGGTAAAAGGAGTTCTGAGAGCAGGGGGGTGCATCTAAGGCACAGCTTCTTCTGGGCTAAAGGAATGATACCCCACACTTAACACAGGCCTTGCTAAGAACGTGCATGTATTTAATCCTCAGCAAAGTTGTACCAGGCCACTGTAATTCCATTGTACTAAAAATGTCCTCAATGTCTTGTTTGGTTTTTTTAAGCTAACCTCTGTTTCCCTTTGTGATACAGATCCCTTTTAAAACAATCCTCCCCCCGCCAAAATAAAATTCTCCCTGAGACTTAATAACATTTTTTAATATATACGCATAAAACAAATTTCCTTCCCCAACAATTCGTGTGGTTTTTCAAATCATTAAGGGAGTTTCCTCATTCCGTGATGTCAAGAGTCACCCAGATCAAAGCCTTTACTGATATTACAATTAAGAACTCTGCACCATTAAGTTCACTTTCCACACTGTAATTTTTATAATAGGTCGGGAAGGAGCTTCATGGTTTGATTTTATTCCAGCCATGGCGCCAGATTCTGATTTCTCATTAGCTCTTACACCATGGTTTGTGAAATACTGAAGTTAACAAGGAGTCTGAATTAATTTTGGACTGGCATCTGTCCAGCTGAATTGTGTTCAGTGGACTTGCATGCATATGATATGACAGGGGAATGATATGTTATGGTCAAGAGAAAGTAACAGCTTCAAGATAAGAACGAGGTAATCCCTCTTGCTTCCCCCAAAATACATTCCTGGGTAAACCAAGGTTATGCGCAGCAGATTCAAGCAGTTGCTTCAGTTCTTCATCTTTGCATTAAAAGTGTAACATAGAGAAACTCAACTTGAGGGAAGAGAAAGGCCAAACTGAAAATGGATCTTGCAGCAAAGGCAGAGAGGAAAAGGAAAGATGGGCATCTTTCTTCATTGAGTGATAATGGGATAGTTTTCCATTGCCTTCCTTGCAGGTGTCTGGAGAGCATGCTAAGTGCTCTCAAAATGGAAGGGTCAGTGGACTACCTTAGATAAAAAACAAAAAAAAGTAGGTGTTTGCTCTTCTTCCTGTGTGTGGAGGAATGAAAGGGGAAAAGCATCCATGTGTACATGTCTGTGCTCACCCTTCCCATTGCTGTTAATGGGAATTGCATGAGTGCAAAGCATCTGGATTCTGAGTTCATTGATGCTGTTGCGAACCTGCAAGATTTTGGAGTTTTGCTGACAATTGATACCAGCCTCACTGAGAATCAGTGTCCGGCCGTCCAAGAGGAGAATATATTGCTGGAGAGTTCGTAATCTGGAATGTTAGACTGCATGACTTTCTCTGCATAGCACGGTAACTAACACTGGGTGGGTGTTTCTTGAAAACTATTCAAGCAAATGTCAGAAAAACTGATCCAAAGAGAGCGTTTTCAGGCAAATATTTGGAGATACATAAGCTACACTTCTGCCTTGAGCCATAGAGACGGAGTGCTGCAGTCCTGCCAGCTCTGAGGCACTCGGGTGGGAGTCATGCTGTGTAATTTGTAACAGATGACGTTTATTACCTGAGTTTCTGTGGAGAGTCAGATTTGGGAGGAAAGGGGGGAAATATTTGACCAAGTTGGGAGCCAGTGATAAATTTATACAAACTCGTCCTAAACCTGCAGCACATGCCACCACCTAATCTAATACATTCTGCTGAGCCAAGACAAGGACTTGGTTCTGCACCAACAAGATTTACTGTCTGAGCATTTTGGGTTATAGCTGCAAACTTTGCACTGAGCTATGAATCCTGCCTGTATTTTTTTTAAAAAGTATTGTCTAATGTGTTTTTCCTGGAAGATCCCTCCATGAGCATCCCCATTCCAGATGCAGTTTCAAACTGTGGCCAGACAGCTTTAAGGTGTGCTACTGAGTTGGGGTCATGACAGACAATAGCTGTGACACAGCATCACTCCAGCACATGCCATGTCTTTCCCCACCCCAGTTCTGACAGACCTGTCTCTGAGCAGCCAGGAGATAAAAGGGCTGTGCTGGGATGCAGATGTAGCTGCAGTAACTGGAATTTGTCATACCGGCAGCCCGCTAATGGGCGCTTTGCATTGTCACAAAGGGGACAGAACAGTCATCTACCAGTTTTGCGGATTTTTTGGACTAGGATGAGGACTCAGGAGCCTTCATAATGAAAACACAGTGACACCCCCCCCAAAGACTCAGACTTTGGGGAACCATCTATCTCCCCTTGTCGGCCAGGTCTGGCCTCTGCACACCTGGTCCATGAGACAAGGATCTGGGGGCTTGGCTCAGAGCTGAGATTCATTTTCACAGGGGACAGAACCAGGCTCCGGATATATACATGTCTACTTTGGCACTGGAAATCTTGTCCCTGCTTTGAAGGAGTTTGAAGCCACCTCTCCTGCTAGGAGCTCCAGGGACTCCAATTCATGATATTGCAAATAAAATCAGGTTTCTTTTTACACATCCTGAGTTCATAACCAAAAAAGGAGATATAGCCATACCCTAGATGAGTTACCTTTGGCAGACATAACATGGCTAATAGTCTTAATTCAGTTTTGGTGATACTCTTGAAGACTTAATAATCCAAGCCTAATTTAGTGCGAGCAGCTACTGAGCACAAGACACAGCTTGTCAGTGGATCCAAGTCATGCTGACCGGCTGCATCATGCGCGTAGGATCCGGGCGTAACAGCTCCTGCTCTGTCCCAGGAGCACTCAGCCTCCAGGTGCCGCAGTGGGGGAATGTGGGGCAGGGGGCAAGAGAACACGTCTCAGGCAGGATGCATGGGCCTGTACCTGTGGCCACATTTACTACTTTCCTTTACAGCCTTCTCTCTCTGCAAGTAAACCTCATTTGAGAGAAGACAAAACGTTGAGTACTTATACAGTGTTGTGAACTTCACGGTAAACTCGCAGTACTGCTGAAACATGTCACTTCGTGCAGCACTTTCTCAGGGGTTTCTCAGAGAGGGCTTCCTGCCTCCTCCCTTGTTTACCTTGTCCCTGAAGTGCGGGGCCCCTCCAAGCACGTGCTGGGGCTCTCCTCTATTTCTGAGCAAAGAACAAGTCTTCAAAGCAAGAGCCCGGCAATAAATTTTCCCTCTAGTGTCCAAATTTCTGCTTGGCCAGAGGCCAAATGCCAAGGTGTGGCATTGCTAGTTTTGCTCTTCAGCAGCAGCAAGTTTTTTTCAAACGCTACTGAGAAATCTCAGCAGGTTCATTCCGAGATAATCTTCCTGGGGCAGAAAGCAGAAGTGGTGGTTCCTAGAGCTGTCTAGGAAGAAGAGGTTTTTGCTGGAATACCTCTGTGTCAGACTTCGCTACTGCTCTTTGCTTTTTCTTGGGGCTCATTTGGCATCTGGCTTAAATTAGAGGCATCTCACTTGCATGGTTTAACACAGCAAATGGGGACCGGAGATGCAGTAGGCACAGGACAGACCCTGTCATTAAGCCACCTCTGTACATCCGTTACTGATTGCTCTCGGTAGCACAGCCGCCCCCTGGGATCAGTCCTCAGTCGTGCTTTGGGAGGTGGGGGTGATGTTAGAGGGAATGTGTCCCTGTTTCCCCTGATGAGTTTCAGGTTAAAGTCTGAGAGTTTTGGAGTGGGGTGCTGTGCCTCAGGAATGAGCTCAAGAAGCTGAAGCAAGGGTGGTTCAGGCTGTTACATTTGTGCCACCTATAAGGAGCTGTAATACATCGCAGGCTTGGTAGCAACACACTAGCACTTGCAAACAAAAAAGTCTTTTTTTCCTATCCTTTAACAGAAATCCCCTGGAAACTGCAGAATTGCCTTCTATCTTCCCCCCCTCCCCTGCACATTCCTGCAAAAAGTAGGATGAAACTCCCTCTGTTTTAGGCAAAATATTTTGCAATTTTCCAATGACCTTGCCAATAAGAAAATTATTACCCATATATCATGGGAAATGCCTGCTTTCTCACAAGGCTGTAATGTTAAACTATCACCAGTAAAAGACTGTGTTGGCTGCAAGTTTGGCAGGAACATGAAGATCTTCTGGTATGGTACGTTACGTGAACTATTGACTTGAGAATGCCAAAAACTTCACCCCATTTTAAATGAGCTCCATTTTTTAAAATACATCAGCATATGAATTGAATGTGTTTCTTCCAGAAAATAAGAGTATCAGCCTCTGTACTGAGTTTACATCATTGCCATTTTTATAAGAGGAATCAATCTTGAGTTAACGGTTGAATTGCTTAATCATCTCATCAAACAGTTTTGTTGAATTCTGAGATCCAAGGGACGGTACAGCGACCATTTTGCAACTGAGTGTTAATATTGTCTTGACTAAAAGTGTCCCTTTCCCTGGCTAGTTAATGGTATGTGCATGCCAGGAGCTATTCATTATGGATGAAGAATGGTTTTGTGGTTAAAGTACTGGACTGTGTTGTGGGAGATCTGAGTTCAATCCCAGATTCTTCTTCAGTTTCCCTGTGTGACTATGAGCAAGTCGTTTAATCTTTCAGTGCCTCAATTCTCTTTTGGTAAAATGGGAATAATCCTATTTCCTTTCCTCCACCCTTCACTTTTACAGTATTTGTTTTCACTGTTGCCTGTTCATCACATCTGTAGGACATGGAAAACAGGCCAGTAATGGGAGTGCTAAAACATTATAAAAAGATGAATAATAATTTAGTGTTTCACTTAGTTTTTCATATTCATATTTTAAATTGAGGAAGATAACAAAAGCTTGATGGCAGTGCTGTTTGTTTATATGCAATGACCTACTTGTCCCAGAAAGCAGTATGGCCAAGAAATTGAAACAAGAGCTTGTGAAGTGCCATTGGAAATAAATCTGCTCAACTTCCCTTCTGTCAAGGCATCTCACGCTTGGGAAGGCCACTGGGAGTCATTAATTGTATAATGGATATACTTGATTCTTTAAAAGGGCTGTTTTCCCAAAGATTAAAGCAATTATGAGCAAAGTGGTTTGAAAAGAAAAAAACTACCCTAAACCAAACAGTGTGAATGATAATTGGGAATGGTTTAAGAAAACTTCAGCAGATGCTGTAAAAGTCACAGTTCTGCAATCGTGGAAGAGGACTTTGTCAGTGTGAACCCAACACCCCCTTCCCCTCCTTCAGCCCAGCATAAAAGGGAAATGAAAGCTACCGTACAAATACACATATGAAAACATGCACTGGCATATATGTAAATGAAAATAAAAGGAAAACAGGGGACTGATAATGAGGCTAGAAATTACTGGTATTTATGAAATAAAGATTGCTGATGAAGGAAAATAAGGATAATCATTAGAAGTTGTTGATGGGGGCAGTAGAACTGGCCACAGCAACACAGAAAAGACAGGAGAATTCCCTAATTATTTGTTTCTATATTAAAAAAAAAAAAGTTATGTGATATTTTTTAGAAATTACAGGAGTACTGGAATGGTTTGTATTCCTACACCCAGGATGTTGAACAGCAACTGCTACAGCTCCAGCACTTATATCCGGAAGCTCTGCAAGGTTAGCTGATGAGGTGCTGGAGCCAACATTGGCAATTAAATAATCTTTAAGTATTGGGTGGTTCCCAGGCACTCAGGAGGTAGCACAAATGTTGGGTCAGCATTTACAAAGGTTAAGTAGGTTGAGATCAGCAGCAGTGCCCTATTTAGCTGGATATTAATTCAATATAAAATCATGTGAACTTATAAGTGACATATTCAGCAAATGTTGTAGGACAGGAGCAGAATTAGCATTGATCAACAGGATTTTTAAGAAAGTAGATATTGTCAAAGAAATTTGATACTGGTTTTCAATAGTTTGTTGAAGGTAATTTTTCCAAAATATGGTTTCTGCAAGATGTAGAATTTCTCATAAGGCTATGTTTTGTTTATGAAATCTAAATTATATAAAATTAAGGTAGTACTTACTAAATATGATAAAATCTGGTTAACTGATATTTCTCAGACAAGTCCTTGAAAATGGAGAAATATTATCCAGTACTAAGGGTTTCTGGGAGAATGTCTCAAAAAGCTGCTGTTCCTACCTGTTTCTGTTGAGTATCTTGATTTTGTCATACAGAAAAAATGTTGGTAGCATCTGTTAGTGTTAACTGCAAAAGTTAGTGGTTAATAAAATAATAATGAGAATTGAACAGTCCCACAAGATGATAAAATTTTATCTCAGATGAGTTAAATAATGTAGGTCACACGTAATGGGCCTTTATTTAGGCAAACAGATCCAAGTGATTAACCAACCTTGTCAATAATTACCATCTGCTCAGTTATTTGGGGGAGTTAATATAACTTTTGTGTGAACACCAGTGGATATATGGAGATTAGGTTTTCACCACCAATGTCATAGAGACCCATGCTGAAATATTGGTTTCATTTTTGATCAGTGATTACAAAAGAATTGACAAACCAATGTGAGTTCAGAAATTAGTTATAAGAATATTTTTTGTTCTGGAAAACCTATCTCAGAGTGAGGAATCAAGAAGGCTGAGGCTATGTAATTTCTCAGACAGGTTGTGTGAGAGGGACCCGACTTGGTGGATGTTAGGCACATTGTTTACTAGGAAGAAGAGGAAACGATCTGGAGACTAGAAACTGGATATATTGAGACTAACAGTATGGTGGTTTTTATTTTATTTTGTATTTCTTAATCCGTGAAGATAGGTAACCATTGAAACATCTTACATAGGTGGTTGATTCTTTGCTGTTCAAATGCACTGCTTAAAGTTCAACTTCTAGCTTGACAAAAATTCCTGTGCAGTTACAGAGCTAGAGGATGTGGTCTTAATTTACCAATTGCTTGAAGAAATTCTAAATTTTGTGTATGTGGGAGGTCACAGTAGACTATCACAATGATTCTTTTTACCTTAAAACCTATCAATCAGTGTGGTGGCCTGTGTGCTGTGTCAAGAGACATTGTAAGTATTTGGTAAGTATTTGTAGACACCAAATGCTGTGCAAGAACAACAAAAATCCCCTGTGAACTTCCTCTGTGAACACTGTTCCCCACCAACCTCCATAGACTTGACCCATGGAGTAAACCTAGTAGGAGTCTGTCCTTCCCCAACTGCAAACTTCCTCCTGCAACTCAGGTTGGGAGTCACAGTCAAAACATGACGGGACTGTGATGAAGATGCATTTTCCTGATTTCACCAGGAAACTTTGGAGGTGACAGCATTAACACTGTGAGCTGATTATACAGTGTAACACATTTCCCTGCCCAGCCTGGTCTGGAAGATTAAACCACAGTATCATCTCTGCCATGGTGACCATGCTGGGAGTGCTTCTTCCTTCCATGCCCAGTGCCTAGATTTATAACTTGGGTAGTGTCTGAGTAGGTGAGACTTTTAATTCCCACGTCATGATGCAAGAAGTCACACCTGGGCTCTAGTGACAGCCTGCAGAGTGCAAACAAGGCTTCCTCCTCGAGCCTGCAGTCCTTTAGGTGTCAGCCCTGCATCACCCACATGCCACCCTTCCCATCCCTCTGGGACTGAAGCAGCCATCGGGCTCAATGTGTTATTTCTTACTTTTTCCCATTCTCTCCACATCTGAAAGCTGATGGGAGTGTGTGGGTCACACCCCCAGGTAAGTGGTGAAATGACTGCTTGTGCACCCCTCTGCTCAGTGAGTCCCTTCAGGCATTCAGCAGCGTTGATCATCCTGGGGCTGAACGGACGAGGCTGTCCTTCACTCATCAGCTGAGCAGCTGTTTCTCTCCTATTTGGGTGGCTTAACGCTGACTGCTATTTAGGTGCTTGTAAGTAGATGGATTACTTTGCAACAGGTCTTCCAAGTGAAGAGTGACACAGGCAAGCAATTTTCAAGCAAAAGTATTTCAAGCTAGGAGCTTAACTTTTAACGACCAGTTCCTCTTTGCCCCCATCCAGTCTTCAGAAATATCAGAGGATGAAGGAATTGTAACCTGTGAGGTTGCATGGTCTCCTTGCAAATGTAATTGGCATTTTAATGAAGGTACTGACACTTGAAAGATGCTATTAACCAATCTAAAATTGTAACTTGACAGACAGCACAGCTTCACAAGAAGTACCAGCTCAGCTTCAGTTAATACTAGAGCAGATCCCGTTCTTGTCTGGAAAATGAATTAAAATGAAAATAACATCATCATTTCAGTTTGAGGAAAAAATTTAGCTCAGAAGCACAGTAACAGACAGTCCCCTGTGCTTGCGTGTGTTCACCTGGACATCAATTCAATTTGATAGTTTGGTTTGCATAAATAATTTCTTAATGTTCATTCATCTGAATTTCTTTTATTTGAGGATGTGGCTTCTGAATCCCATATCTGTGAATGACAGAGCCTGAGTTCCTGCCTTAAATTCCTGCCATAAACAAGGGGATACCCCCTTTAGAAGTATAACAGCATGAAATGCATTTTCTTGAAAGCAAGATCCAGTCCCCTGATAGTGTAGGGATATAAACCGACTCTTAACCTGAAGAACCTGTGCCTTTGTATGTTATCTTGTTAGTTCTTTTTTGAAAGACAGCACAGAAGTTATAATTAGCTTTTGCAAAACGTTTTGAACGAGCAAAGTCTTTCATCCTGTCTGAATGCCTTAAGAGGCATAGCAGCAAAACTAAGGAACTCATGTGATGGACCTGCAAAGCGAATCTGAGTGTACGTTTATGAAGGAACTCATTACAGCAGCTTGGAGTGATTTAACAACTCTTAAATTCTATTTATATGGTTACTTTAATCTGGCGCATGTCGGCTGTATTGCTGAAAAGGGTGGTTCCACCTCCCAGCCACTGCCTGCTGTTGCTCTTCATCCCCGTTCCTCTCTCTTGTGCTGCCATTACCATTTTATCGGTTCAGTTATTTTTCAGCTGGATCAGTTCCCTGATCTGGATCACAACTCAGACACAGAACCATAGCGCTGGCACAGGGCACACAGCAAGAGCAAGCAGCCATGGAGGAGGACACAGGTGCCAGCAGTGACTTATGCTGGACTTAATGACCCTATAATTGGTTCGTGGTGTTTTCTACAACTCTTCTCCACCCCTTTGTAAAAGTTGAAAATAGGATGGAAGACAGAAGTTAGAGAGCAAAAAGGGTGTCTACAGAATTTAGTCTGGGTACTATATTTAGAAGACCCAGTGATAAATAATGTTTGATGCATAGAGATAAGTATTAGCACACTATGGCCGGGTTGGTGCAGCCCAAGTCATGCTTGAAGCATTTTGCTCTCTTTCGTTCTTTTGTTCCTGCCTGTTGAATTTGAAAAAGCAATAATTGACATGAAATTTTTATCGTGAGGTCTTTTCATAACCCTCCATACCTTGTTCTCATAACCTTCCAAACCCTAGCTGCAGCCAGCCTTTCAGAGGCAGCAAATTACCTGTCTCACCAGAGCTGCTGTTACCTTTCTGTGCTGGCATCAGTTCCTAGCATTCCCTCTGCCATTTGAGAACTCTCAGAGTAGAGTGCAGTCATATTTTACACCCTTATGCAGAAGCCATCAGAAAAGGAAAATAGTTTAAGGTTTAAATTGTACATCAATTCATAATTCATCAACTTCAGCTGGCTTCTTTTTATCTTGCTTCCATATGCAGAGTGTCCACATCTCAAAGAAAGATGGTCTGAGCTTGTGTGTGCAAAAGTTGTATTTTTTGCACTTTGGAGGGTTTCATTTATTCTTGTATCAATTACACCTGGGTGTGAATGTGTGCAAATGAATGCTCAGCACGTAGGCACATGCTTATTTTTTGTTACATACAAACATAAGCTACCTTAAAAGGAGATGGTTATTTTTCTGCAAAGTCAAGTGCTTGGATGTTCAAAAATGTCAGTTAACCTACAGCTGACCCCTTGGCACATGTATTGTGTTATCTGTCTTTAATGACAGGTCGCTAGGCCTTTTTATTCCTTTGTTTTAACCCTTTTCCTCTGAAGTTGCTGAGCCATTTGGTTAGGAAAAAAATATCAGTACATTGCGTGGAAAGCTTCAGCAGAAATGGTTAAAGTTTGGCACGGCTACAGGCAATAGTAGAAAGGGTTTCTCTTTTGCAAACTTGGATAATCTTGATAAAAAGAAGGGCTGCAAACTGTGTGTGAGCTAATAGCTCCTACACAATTGTTCATACCCAAATAAAAGCAAGGTTGAGACCACTATTTATTCAATAAACAGGATACATTTGATTAACCAGAGAAACAATTTGGCAGTACCATGATTGATGTAAAAAGTTATTGAAAGTACAACTAAATTTAAATTAAAAAGAACATATCATCACCATGTTTAATATTTTTCTGTAGCCTAGTTTTGAAAACCATTAGTAGTAATAAACTTTCCTCCCATAAAAGTTCAGCAATTTTAATTTCCAATTAGAACTTGCAAAAGATATATATGTGGCAGTAAAAGTAAAGAAATTAAGTCTCAGGCCATGCTGCAGCCTGACACAATGATGCCCCAATGCTCATAAATCAGTTTCTGTTTGTTGTGAACCTCTTAAATCCACACTGGTAAGAGGTGTAGAGGTATTTGTCTCCCATGAAAACATTCTCCCACACCCTTTGTAATTAAAAGTAATCTTAAATTTCATCTAGTTCCATGAGAAAGAGCTTTCATACAGTAATTTGAGTTGGACTCCAGAACGATGGAATGTGAGTTGAAAGCTTAATGAATTTACTCTATAAATCTTTTTCTCTGTTTTTCTTGTCAGTTATATCAGGGCATTACACATATTTTTCCTTACATTGCTAGCTGGGGAATTTTTTTAAGAGAACCTCAGTGCATGTTTTTCGGTGGAACTGCGTCTGCTGAAGTTCATTTTATTAATACTGTAGCATGATTGCTGCTTTTTGGGATCCGAGTTGAATGCCATTCTTCTAATGAAACAAGACTGGGAAAGCTCCTCTTGGTTAAGTGATTTCATGAGTGTTGTTTTAGTTTATTGGCTCTGTAGCATGATAGCACAACAGAGCTTTGGTTATGCTTTCAGCAGTATTATTTATGCAGTGGGATTTACTGAATGCAGGCCTTAAGCACTGCTCTTCCAGCTTCTAGAAAAGCTTAAGAATGGAAACCTGCTAAGAAGGAGTTGCAGTGTATTCTTATTTTTTGTAGTGCCACTGCTCCTGGAAATCATGATCTGAACTCCCTTGTGCTAATAGGTGAGAAAAGGTCTTCTGTTCAGGACAAAATGCACACTGAGCTACAAGGAGGGCTTCTTTAGTGCTCAGACTTGCCACGCGCTTTTCTTTAAGGTCTTCATTATTGCTATTTCAGGTTGCCATCATGCATGTTTCCTTCCAGGTGCACTGAAATTAGTATTAAAATGAGTAAAGGAAGAACAGGAATGATGACAGAGCGGACTGGGGAAGGAGAGCAGAGGGGTGAGGACAAGGAGAAGGTGGGAAAGATTGCCAAAGCAGTTTGGCAATTAGGACTTTAAAGTGACCTCACCATTCTCCCACACAGAACAATTTTCTGAAACTAGACAGATTTATAAGGATTATGGGAAAGTTTATTTTGTGCTACCTACTGCATTTTGTTACATGTATATATATAAACAGAACTGAGGTTTCCTTAAACATTTTTACAAAACATAGTTCAGCAGTGTCCAGAAAGATTAAAAAAATCATGAGGAATTTGTGTAAATAAAATAAAATATTAAAAGAAAGGGAGATTAGCAGGGAAAGCGGAGGTAGTTACTGATTTGGAGGGGGAAGGAGGGAGCACTCTTCCCTGTTACCCCAGCAGCATTACAGGGAATACATGCAAGTCCAGATCCTCTCTGTAGGAGAACAGGAAAGCGAAAGAAAGAGAGATCGGAGATTTTCTCTTGCCAGAGCCTGTCCCTTTTCTGGTAGTATCTGCAGGCCTGTGAAGGGAGGGTAAAAATCCACCATTCTGATCTGGCAGCAGCACGAACCATTTGTACCAGCGCAGGTACCTAATATTAAGTTAAAGAGAGAAGCTGAGGTTGAGCTTTCCACAACCTCAGATGCTTCTTGGGTTTTTTAGGATCAAAATATGAAACATTAACTAATAATACATTAAACTCCTACATGCTGCTGGCTAAAGCAAGTAGAAATGCTTCTTTTATGTTGACAGCTTACAGGATTAACTCTGAGCTTTGCATTTTTTAATAATAGAAAATGATCGTAAATGTTCAAAAAGAAACGTCAAAACACACAATCATAAAGGGCAATTGTGTGTTTAAACAGAGAGACTCCCTGTTTTGTGTTGGCCTTTTGTGCAAGTGCTTTTGCTACTTCAGCTTCGTTGCTCTGAAGGAGATGCAGCATGGATTGACATCATTATTTTCTTCGTTCATCTTTCAGTATGGAAGACTGCGGTCTGTCACCTGTCAACGCTGTCTTTATTATTTTGGAGAAGCCCAGGGGGGAAAAAGTGCTTTGGGGTGTTTCCATATCAGTGGATGTTGCAGTGTGGTCTCTGTAGCCAAAAAAATGTTGAAATATCACAGGTTTTTCCTACTGCTACTTTCCATATTTCATCTACAGCAACCTGTCTTTCAGATGGTACGCAACGAGACAGCGCATATTTTTCTTTCTTAGCCGATGCTGGCTGGGATGAGCTCTCAGTGCTGCAGATCCTGGCTATGCCTCTGCCTGACTTCACAGGCTCAGTCTAGGCCTTGTGATAGCACTGTTGCATTGGTGATGGCTTTTCTTCAGGTTTAGACTTCTGCAGAGTCGCCCACACAAATAAAATGGTAGAAACCCCAGTACCTGTTCTAGGCAAGTACTAGAAAGTGTGCTCTTGGGAACAGACCTGCTTTGTTCTTCGAGATGTTTTTGCCATATCTAGTTTATCAGTGTTCGCTGAATCTGGTTATGTGGTAGCCCAGATTGCTATCACCGGGAAAACTGAGACGTACTTTTGGTTTGTAGGCAGGAACTTTACCAAATAACTGGTTCTTTTGAACCTTAAGACCCCCCTACCCCAAACATACCAAGATGGAATTGAGACAAAATGCAGCCATTGAGAGCAGCAACCAGGAGAGCTGCTTCTCCATGCAGAAGTGACCTTCACAAATACTCTATTGCTTTTCCCAGGCATTTTGCCCTGTCCAGCTAAATTCTCCTCTGTTTTCATCTGAAAAGGGTGACAAACTATATTAAGGTACTGGTGAGACTAGCCAATCCATTTTGCAGATTACAGTAAAGTCCACTCAGATAGCCAGCAGTTCGGTCTATCAGGGCGCCCATAAATAACTTCAACAGCACTCAGTCCAAACCCAGTATTTAAGTTTCTTTTTGGGGGGGAAAAAAAAAAAAAAAAAAAAAAAAAAGGCAAGTTGTGATGATTAATGTAAACGTCACATGGAAAGCAATGGGTATAAAGGCCTCTTCATTTTTGACAGGTGCATTGTACATTCTGGGCTCCCAGCCAAGACACATTGTCATCAAATGTTAATAAAATCTGCAAATAATATACAAAGTATTAAATTGTGCTTATTCTTAGAGTAATTTGAGATGTAAATTTATCAAACCATGCTATACATTAAGATTCCTTAAAATGAAGAAAATCAGAAATATGAAACAGATAAAAAGATTGTGACAACAAAGGGCATTCAGTGAGCCGTCACCCTGTGTTAGGAGAACTAAGCATTTAAAACCTCTTAGTATTTTTGCTTAGAAGTTTTCTAATGTAAACAATTAAATCCACAAGTAAAATGACGCGGGCTGGGATGAGAACATAAAAAATTTCCCTACAGCTACACACTTAAGAAAATAGTAATTTTTCAGTCTTCTGCATATGGCTGTGCCCTTACTCATAAGGACTGTGGCTGCAGGCCCCTACCCCCCTGCCATTTACGCCTGCACCTGAGAAAAGTATGTGTATTACAACAAGAAACTCAGTTTTCAGGCAGGAGGGCTTTCTGCAGCTGTCCTTTTTGTGCATTTGGCCGCTCACCCTGCTTACTGCCAGGATCCTTCCTGGCAGCTTTGGTGCAGTGCTTTAGTATCCTCCTAATGCTCCCATTTGAAAATGAGATCTGTGGTGTCCTCAATGTTTGTGTCTGAGCAAGGGTATTCAGAAAGCTACTGAATCTTTTGACTTTTGGTACACTTAGTAACAGGAGACTCTCCTTTAGTAAGTATTAAATATTCTTTAAATTGAATGTCCTTTAAGAAGAGTTAAATGCACTTAAGAAATATTAAAAATTAAATATAGTGGAAAAATGAAATCCAGAGTGTAAAGATGCTATAGAAGCAGCCTGCCTACCACCGGAATCCTTTATACCTGATTCTCATAAATGGTTACTGTGCTAGGAAAACATTTTGAACCCTGAATAGCAATGTCAGCATAAAGAGAGCACCTCCGAGCTCCTCAGTGCCCCATTTAGTTTCTTTAATGCTAGGGCTTTCCTTCCCATACTGCCTTATGGTGATCTAAAAGAGGTGAAGCTGTTCCCCATCTCCAGTGTACTGGCTTGTCTCTGCTGTGGACAGAGCTAATTTAGAAATGTGTTGAACACAGGACATTTTAGTCTAGGGCAGGAGAACTTTGCTGAGAGGATGGATTCACAGGATGCAAAGGGACAACTATCAAATGCAAATGGGGCAACTCTGGGTTATCCATGTTAGGATGAGAAAGATGAGGGTGCATTGCACCCCTCCTGGGATGCTGATATGCCTCAATACCCTGGCTAACAGGTTGCACAGTTCTACCAACATGTGTGGCTTGAAGGTGTAGCCACAAACGTTAAGCCCCAAACACAGCTGCTTCCAAGGCAGAGAACGTCCCATCAGCATGTTTCTCAAGCTGGACCCACATGGCGTGGTATTGCCAGATCCCAGAGGGCATCCTCCCTGCCCAGATCCCAGAGGGAAGCTGCAGGGGGAAGAGTGAGTCAGCAGAGCCTCACAGAAATTCTGACACCCTGCCGTCCTCCTGCATCAGGAATGCTTGCCCTGTGGTCCGGGAGAGAGGAAGGGCTCATTGGTGTGAGCCTGGCCTCACTTCACCAACACCATGTGCTCTGGGGGAGGCTGGGAGGTGCAGAGTGTCAGAAGCAGCCCCGTTCTGCACCTCTGAGACACCTTCCTCTTCCTCCTGCAGCTCGCTCCGGTGCTAGGGGCTGGGCACACCTCTGCCTGCTGCAGTGACTCCCCCGGCAGTAAAGCCGCTTTGGGATAGTTCTGTGCTCAGCCCTCAAGACACAGTGGGTGAGTAAGGAGCAGGAGCTGGCTAATAAAATGATGAAGCTTTGGGGACTGCCTTGCATTTTGCAATGGAGGCAGGTTTTCTGTATGCTTCCAGCACTTGCTGCTGCCTCCCATGAGGCTGTGCCCCCAGGAACACGTACCCACTGCCAAGGTCTGTACTGCTTTTCCCCAGTCTCCCAGCATAAGGATTTTCAATCATATTTTCTTTCCCTGGCAGAGTCCTTCCCAGTTCTGTGCTCTAAGCCTACCCAGAAAGGATTTTCCTTGAAATACCTTTCTGTAGTAAGCTTTTCCACTCGTGTCAGTGGGATGGATGGATGAATAGATACTACAGAAGAGTAACTGTGCGTAAATGCAGGTGAGAACAAAACTTTCACACTGAAGCTCTGTGGCAAGGCTAACTGAGCTCTCTAATGAGTCATTCATTTTCTCTAATGGGTTTTGGAGAGTGAGTTGTTGTCCTTTTTATATGAAGCAGGGAAATAAAGAGGGGCTGGCAAAGAGCTGAGCCCAGATTCTGCCTCTGCTGGGCTGCAGCCATTGTCCACCCCTCCACCTTCCCTCCTCTGCTAGCATCTACTGCTGCTTTAAACACAGGGCAGCTCTCTCCCAGCCTTGTCTGTACTTCTCAAGAATGTAATTGCTTTACTGTCTATCCCCTTAGCAAAGCAGAAATATAGCAACCAAAACTCTTCCTCTTCAAGAATGTGCCTTGCCAATGGCCTTTGTCAGGGCCAGGTTGTTATCAGTATAATGCCTGATGTTTACTTTTCAGTGCCAGTAAATAAATCTCAGTCCTGCTTGACCCTTCGCTCTCCTGCCTCCCCCAAGCTGAAAACAAAAATGCTGTTCTGGATACAATCAACCAGTTTGGTTCAAGTCCTGCTTTTCAGGATCTGAGTCTGAAACTGGTGGTCTCTGAGTCTCTTAATGCCATTAAAGCTCAGATTTCAAAGATGTGTGCCTTGGAGCTTTTGGGTTTGATTTAAAGATAAGCCACTCAAGCTATGTTGATCAAGGGAGTGTCTTTATGTGAATTTTCCTTTTCAAATAAATCCAGGCCAAGATTTATCGGATCCTTCTAAAGGCATGTGTTACTGGAAGACATTCTTGCCTGCTTCCAGCTCTTCTTTTTTCTTCCTTTAAGGAAGGATCCTGAACTGGCTCCTTCCTTTCTCACAATATCAGAAGCTCTAAACTGGATTGCAGGCAGTTCGTAAAATGATGACATGCCCTCATATGCTGGGGGCTTTGTGTGATTTGTGAAGCCTCTGTGACCATGCCTCACTTTCCTACTTCTTTTTTTCTTCATTAAAATTTATGAGAGTCTTCCTATGTCCAGCAAAGCGGTGAAAATAGCCAGGAAAGTGAGAAGTGGTGGTAATTAAGGGCTTGTCACCTACCAGCATAATAGGAATCGGTGGAGCTGGCACAGCAAAATGCCACTAGCAATGCTTCTCCTCCACCTGCAGATATAAAGGTGTCACCTCTGAGCACTTCCAAGCCATCTCTAACTGAACTGGTTTGAGCAGCACCAGGACTGAAAAATTTTGCAGGAATGATCTGATTGTATTAAACGTTTCAGAAATTTATTTTCAGGTCAGTCAGACATCTACTGTCTACACTTACTAGTTATTTTGACTCTTCTCCACAGATTTCTACAAAATCAAATTCAGGGCTTTCAGAATAGGAGCAGATTCTGTTATTTTGGTAGAAATGATGCTTAGATGTAAATGTTTTGGAGATTGTTTTCATATTTGTTTGTAAAAGAAATCCCAGGTATAGGGGGTAACAAAAGGGGATGGAAGGAGCTCTGACTAACTGCTAGATCTCAAGGCAGAGATGTCGTTGCTGCGCTGTTGTCGTATGGATAGGCCTGAATCCATTTCCTCTTCTCATTATTCACCCTAGACTTTTTTCTTCTTTTTCCTTGTTTTTGCACTTTGTTGGTTTTATGCTGCTGGTTTGCATTCTTTCATATTTAAAACACTTCATAAATCCATGTAAGGGTAATTTCCTTCGCAGAGAATTCTGAGTGGTTTATATATTTTGTATATATTTAATAGTTACAAATTGGAAAAACAAAACACCACCTTATGCTTTTTTTCCCTCAATTTGCCTATTGGCTGAAAGGACTGGTCCAAACCCCAGACACAGGCGGTTTGGGCTGAATTATGGGGATTTGCGGGAGGGCAGCTGGTGTCCACATTGATGTCCTGCGGCTCCTCTGCAGGGCAGGGACTTGTGGAACGGGCAGAGTGGTGAGGTCCAGGTCTTCCCAGGTGGAGTCACCAGCTCTCCATTACCCATTTTCCAGCTGTACTGAATCACCAGCGTGGTTCTCCTGACAAGTTGTCCAGACATCCCTGATGTCTTCCAGGAGGGCGAAAGCTGCAGCATCTGTCTAGGACAAACCAAATCATCAGGGCCTCTTTTGTCTACAAATACCTTCTGAAGCACAAAAGCAAGTACTGTTTCTCTCTCTATCCCATTATGTTTTCAGATGTTGTGTCTGTTGATTAAAACTGTCCCCTTTGTTTTTTATCCCTTCCTGCCTTTTGTGCTCACTTTGGTTTAGCTCTGCCCCTACAGAAGTCCAGCTGATAGGAATCCCACCCAAAATCATTCAGTTTGCATGGCTGTAGCTGGTAAAAATAAGAAATCTAATTTAGTATTTAAAATATTTGAAAAGTGTGCAGAGTCCTAAAGCCAGCTGGAGGTATGGGGAGGGAGAAGCAGCGTTTTCATTCAGGAGGGAAAAGCAAGAGGCCAGGGTCTGGGTGAGGGTGGGCGTATATGAAAGCAGCCTGGAGAGATCATGTAACCTGAGCTCGGACCATTTATGTAGTTTAATGCAGCAGTTCTTTTCTGTAACCACTAAAATGAGTCCAACACATGGCATGTGTGTACCCTGGGGTACCGACTACCTCCGTAAGAAAGCATGTTCCCTGCTAGATAATACAAAAGCTGTGATTCCTGAAGGTCTGTTTAAAAGAATAACATGTTTCTGATCAGCAGGGACATTTTTACCTCTCCTATTTTGAAGCCTTCTGGCACTAACATATATATATACATATGTGTGTGTGTGTGTGTGTGTGTATATATATATATATATACACACATTACTGTGTGGATTGGTGAATCAGGACCGTTGCTGGCCCTCTGTGCCCGTGTGGTGTGTGCCCATCGGGTGGCAGTGACATGGGCCAGTGCTGCTGCACAGGGGCTACATGGAGCCCCCCCAGCACATATGTTCTCTGCCTCTAGCAGGTTTTTTGCCGTTCCTCCCCACTCCCTTGCCTGGTTATCAGGGAGTGAGATTAGGTGGTTACTGACAGCCTGTGCAGCACCTTTCTCCAGGTCTGGTTGACATTTGCATACAGAGGAGATAGAGTAAGATGAATGCTTTTGCACTGACATAATCTGTCATCGCTGGTGCTTCCAGCAGGTACTCAGGGGAAGAGCAGATGTCTTCGGATGCTCCACCCCCGCTTGAGTGGAGCACAGCTCTTCTCTCCCAGGCACCTTGCACTGGTAACTGCTGACTATTTACCAACCAGTGCTCGTGGACCCTGAGAAGTCAGCGAGCGGGGTTTTGTCTTCTCTGAGCATTCCTGCTGGCCCTTAGCTAACACACTGCATCCTGCTTCAAAATTAGTGTTGTTATATCAGCACCCTCTGCACAGTCCTCTGGGTATCCCAAGAGCAGGATTCCCATTTCAGTGACCAGGACCTGTCCTCTGGGCTCATGCAGAGATGTGAATGGAGGTCAGCTCAAGATGTCATCACCTGTGATGACAAGTTGCCACTTTGTGTTTCAAGAACTGGGCCTCTCACTACGAGAGAGACATTGAGGTGCTGGAGCACATTCAAAGAAGAGCAGTGAAGCTGGTGAAGGGTCTAGAGAACAAGTCCTACGAGGAGCGGCTGAGGGAAGTAGGGTTGTTTAGTCTGGAGAAAAGGAGGCTGAAGGCAGGCCTTATCCCTCTCTATAACTACCTGAAAGGAGATTGTAGTGAGGACAAGTGATATGACGAGAGCAAATGGCCTCAAGTTGTGCCAGGGGAGGTTTAGATTGGATATTAGGAAAAATTTCTTAACTGAAAGGGTTGTCAAGCATTGGAATAGGCTGCCCAGGGAAGTGGTTGAGTCACCATCCCTGGGGGTATTTAAAAAATGTGTGGATGTAGCACTTAGGGATATGGTTTAGTGGTGGACTTGGCAGTGCTAGGTTAACGGTTTGACTCGATGATCTTAAAGGTCTTTTCCAACCTAAATGATTCTATGATTCTATGCTGGAAACTCACCCCCATATCTTTCCTGAGCAGCAGGGTGCTGGATCTCTCTGTGGCCCTTAGGAGCAGGCTCAGGCTAGATGAATGGTGTCCCTGATGGCTACCACGTTCATTGGATACTCCTAATGCTATGTGCAGGAAATGCACATTTTTCTTCTACCTCTGTGAAGTGAATATGGTGCTGCAGGAAGGTGTCAGACATGCTGGGCACGTACAGATCAGAGTAAATGGGACTGCGCATCTGGGCAAGGGGTACAGGTAGGATGTGTCAATCAGTCTGTGGCCTCCCTGATGAGAAGGGCTGATAATTGCTTCCCTTGAGGACCAGACATGCATGCATGGCCGAGTCCAGGCTTCTTATGATCTTTGTGACCTTGAGAAGCTTTTCAGTCTTTTCCTTCCACAGGAAATTGTGGTCAGATAAATGAAGAAATAGTCTGGTGGGGTCCTCCAGCTCTCAGCAATATTCCCTTTCAGAGCATAGGCAGTGGTTTTGCCCTTAACCAAGCTGCTGCTGTTTCTAACTAAACGAGACACGGAGCAGAGTAAAGGGAGGAAAGATGGAAATACCCAGCAAAAACTCCACTATTTGTGACCTTCTAGTGGAAAATATTTTGAAAATAAACCATGAATACTTAATTTCTATAGCAGTGAAGATGGCTTCAGGCTATGCTTGCAGTGTCACTGCTTCTGAGGAGTTTACTCTGCTCCTAAATGTTTTGTCCAAAGCAAACTTAGCCTTCAGGCCCAGGAATGGAGAACGGTGAGATCTAGAAAGGCATTTGGCAAAAACAATGTCTCATTTTGGATGCACTGAAGGACTGAGATGGGAAAGAAAAGTGAAAGAGAGGGTGGTGGCTCCCCACTTGCTCACCAGCCTGCTGCCTTTCTCATGGCTCTCTCTGACATGACAGCTTCCATGACAGACTGCTGTACTGGGTGTCCAGCCCTGTAAGCACTGCATGAAATTGGTCAAGTCCCGCACCGTGTGTTAGGCTGATGTGAGATCTGCAGGGTGTTTCCTGGAGGGGAACAAAGGATTTTTTCCATCCTGAAGAAGAAACACTTCTGTGCAATGGCTGTATATCTGGCTGCATGCTCACCCAGCCCAGCTGCTCGAGCTGCATGCTGGAGCTTTGCATGGGGAACCTCCCGAGGAAGTGAAAGAGTAGGAGAGTGCAGGTCTGGCCCTGTTTGCCACCTCAGCTCTGAGCCCTGTTGCAGTCCCTGATACTTCCAAGGGAAACCAATTTCCTCAGGAATACCAGTGGTGGCCTTCCCTGCAAATGCAGATGCATTGCCAGGACAGCTAAAGGAGAGACACAAAAGGACTTCTGTCTTTGGGAGTCTAAAGAGATTTTGGCTACAACCAGGCAATAAGGGGCACTCAGGTTAGATGTTCCCAGAAGGACTCCCCTCTCCCTGAAGGGAGAAGAAATCAGAGGAAATGCTGCTTTTTGCCTCTTGCCAAAGCTGCAGGAGCATGGGATGGGGTTGCAGAGCACTGAGAGCAAGGTGAGCAGTCGTCTTCTCCTCGGAGCCAGGGAAGGACAGCGATACGTGGGGTGATACAGACTTTCCCAGCCCTAAACCCCAGATAAACATCCAGCTTGATCTCATCCCCTTTCCCTTCTATCTGCTTCCAGCCCCTATACCTTCACCCAGACCCAAATTAGATACTGTTTTCTAGAATGATATCTGATTTCAGTATAACATTTCTGAGCAATAGTGAGGCTACCTTTCATGAGAAATTGTTCCAGTATGTCATTGCCCTCACAGCTAGAAGATTACATCTTAATTTAAGGTCGAATATGTCTAGCTGCAAGTTCCAGTCATTAGATCTCATTAAGCAAGGTTGAAGAGTCCCCCACTATCAGATCCCTTTTTGAAGTTCCTCTGTGTAGTAATAAAATTGTCTCTTAATTTTTGGGAGACAGTCTTTGGAGAGAGGCCTAAACATAGCACTGAGCATAATAAAAAGAAGTTTAAATTGGCAGAGAAACCAAAAAAGAAAAAAAAAACAACCCCAAAGCCCATCCCTTCCCTTCCCTCCAAGAACTTTAAGGAACTGAATTAAAAATGAAAGCTGGGAAATTTCAGGTTTGTGGTTGCATCCACCCACCTCAGCTGTCTGTGCTGCAGCTGCAGGAGATACCGAGAGGTCGCCCAAGAGGTGGTTTTTAAATTTACCAAATAAGAAGTGCAGCATTCTTATCTCAAATGCAGTGTGCACTGACTTATGGTGGGGAGAGCAGCTTTGGAGCATTTCCTTGGGTTTGTGGGTTTAAGCTAGATTACTAATGTTAATTTAAATTAGATCTTTGTGGTTTAATAGTTCTCTATTTGCGGTGTGGTTATCTGAAGAACACAATTCAGGAAGACAGAGAATGGGAAAACAAAGACTGTTCTGAAAATACTGTGCTGAAAGAGATGCTGCCTTCTCAGACAACACACTGAGCTTAAGACCAGCTCCACCATGGTTTTAGTGCTCCTGTGATCCTTCACAGCCAGAGTAGGGGTTCTTCATTCCAGTGCCTTGCTTGGATTCTAGCTCAGAAAATTACCCTCTGCCCACTTAAGTTTCTTCCTGCAGTTTCAACTGAGTGTTATTTTTTGCTTCCGCCTTTGAAAAGAAACCAATGGTTAGCATAATTGGCACAGAGGTGGCAGCAACGGTAGCGAAAGCAATCTGCGTATCTACTAGAAGGTATTATTTAATATAATTAACTGGAGCATGGATCTGCTGCCTCCCTCTATGGATTCAGCTCCCAGCTCAGACCCAGGCTCTGTGCTCCTCATTTTAAAGCTGGTTCTTCAGGTACTGTAGCAGTTTTTGACTGTACAGGTCTGATCCTGTATTCTGCTAAACAGCCTCAACTCCCGTTGAAATGAATGAGAACTGAGATAGTTCACCATCTCCCAGAAGGAGGGATTTGAATGTGAAATGAGTTGAGGATATGGTTTTTGGATCAGTATTTGGTTCATGACTCTGGGGTTAAGGGCTTAAAATAATTCTGCTATGAACAGGCTTAGAGTTTAGCTACCTTAGAGCTGAATATCTGAAAACATGCCTTACAGCAGGAATCAAAGCCTTCATCAAAGTGTGTCTGTCTAAGGGCTTGACCACAAGTGGAAGTTGTCTGAAATAACCTCTCAATAACGGTTCTCGTGCCAGTCCCTTCTAGCACAGACGATAACTCTGAAACGAGTCATGCTGGATGAGCTGCACTTCCATTCACATCATGGTTATTTCCAGATTAGGGCCTCATCTGGCCAATTAGTCCGTTTGGTTTTAATTTCTCTTTCCATCTTGCCTGATGTGCCAGTGCCACTGTGGCTGTATTTCACCTGCAGTTAGCAACAGAATGACCAGAGTGACGGAGTCCTGCTAGTATTCGTACAGATGATGCTAAATCTTCAGAAAGATGGTTTTAGTTTCCATCATTTCCTCTTAATAACTTAGACTGTCTGACTTAGTTAAAGCCCCTGATATATCAAAGACTGAGAGTGGCTGTTTCTAAATTGATTTGTCTATCTGGAGTAACCAGTGAAATGTTCCTCCTAATGACCAGGCTCACGTAGGAGTCAATGAGAGTGATATGAGCAATAGCATTAATATTCTGACTCAAACAGTGAGCTAAAAATATGCAGCCCAGCATCGGCAGTGTTGCTAGCAGGACCTGCGGAGAACAATCATCAAGAGATGCCACCCACAGATCTGCATAGGGTGAGCAAACCCCAGAGGGGGAGGAGGTTCTGTTTTGATATACATCCAAGAGTTGCTCTAGAAACAAGGATAATAACAGTCTTCTGGGGATGGGCTTTTACTTGTGATGTCTTTGGTTCTCCCTGGTGTTTCACACAGAACCAGGAAATGGAGAAAGGTGCACCCAACATCAAAAAGCTTTCAACTAGGCATTTTTGCCTAATATCCTAAGGAAAGGAGTCTTGTATGATCACACTGCCTCTGGGGGTGTATGTGTGTGTCTAATAGCTTTTGAATTCTCTGGCCAATTTCAACCAAATTTAGCAAAAGGGTGAAGATCTCAAAGAGGGGTATGTTCCTACAAGTTTGGGGAAAACAGGTGGCAGGGGAATGAATGGGAGAGCCCCTGTTAGCACCATGCTGAGGGAGGAGGCCAAGCAGCTCACCTTTTATTAAACATCAGAGATTCACATGGGGAAAAGGGGGTGGAGAAAGATTGGGAATCAGACAAGTGGAAAACGAGCCTTTATTAGTTCTGCTTATCATGGACGTGCTTGCTGAAATCCCAGAATTGATGAGTTACTTATATTTGCTGCACCATGCGCTTTCCAGATGATAGGAGCTCTGTGGAGTTGGGCCACAGGACTTCCCTTTTGGTCAACACCTCTGTGGGAAGAGGTTGACTGCTTTGAGAGAACTGCACTCGCCGTGGGGAGCCTACCAATACCCACACTCCCATTCCAGGCCCTCCTAGACTAATCATACAGGATGATGCACATGCGTAAGGACAGCAGAGAACTGTTCTGCCTTTCTGGAGAAGAAGTGGAGGAGAGCACCATGATGCCAGAACAACTTGCTGTCAATAGAGGTATTAAATCTAGCTCTGTGCCCTCACCAAATGTCAATGCCCAGAGTTGCACTTTTCTGCTGTTCCAAGCAGCGGTTGTATCCTGCCTCACATCCCAACCGGAAAACTTGTATTTATTGTTGTATGCTGCTAAAGAACTGCTGCTTACCTGGAGGTTTGGCAGTTCTTTAGTAGTGTCTAGTCCCTTATCTCTAGAGCTTCACAGAAGGATGGCAAGGGTTAAATAATGATTGAAAAATGCACTACTGTATCAGTGCATACTATTATTGCTATTGTTCAAAGCAGTCTCCTCCATCCCTAAGCTGGGCAAGAATGAATTTCATGTGAGATTCCCCAAATAACCTTCTGGTACAGCAAAGTTGGTTGTCAAAGGCTTTAGATAGTAAGATCAAATTTTAGTCCTTGCTATGCTGCCTCTGGGGAAATGCAGCCCTTTAATGGTAGGAGACCATATGGAATTTTATAGGGCCCAAAGGCCTTTTGAATTATATTTATAGAGACTGAACTCTGAGCACAAATGTTTGATTCTAACAATCTGCCTGGCTGTATTGCTAATAAAGCTTTATACGCAGAATTTAGCAGGGACACCTAAGCTAACACTGTTCCCGCAGGTCAAATCCTCTGGAACATTTACAGACCCTCACAAGTTTGCTTACTCTCCCAGCTTCAGTATATCCTGCTGGACTAAAATTGCGGGGTACTTGCTGCTGGGATTAACCATCTGACAGAAGGTGGTCATGAATACTCTATTACTGTCTGGGTGACTGCCTGCTCTCCAGCTTCCTCTGTTAAGTCTAGAGAGCAATTTATTTTGTAGATGGAACCCACCAACAGGTTCAAGCATGTCCTTTGCTGTGAATGTAAGGAAGGAAGGAAGGCTACAGCAGCACTTGTGGCCACAGCAAGGATTTTATTTCATGTTGAGCCTGTAGAAGGACTGTGTGAGCCCTGTTCCTGAGGACGATTTCCTCTTTTTCATGTGCGGTTCAGGAGTCTGGGAGTGCTGTGCTTTAAAACCCTCTGTTTCTCGTTGGGCTGTTGGGGTGCTGCTTGCTGCAGGCAACCCAGCAGCTCCATAGCAGTGAGCCAGGTATAGGGGCTGTTCAGCCATTTCTGTGTGGCAAACTTGGGGACGGCTGAGGTAAGAACCACGCCTGAACCTGCACCCAAACAAGCACCTACTGAGTGTGGAGCTGCAAAAAGACTTGGTTTGAGTGGCTATTTTTTTAACTTTGGGATTTTGCAAGCTTGGGTGGTTTTACATACCCAGGTTGCTTCACAGACCCAGTTAGTGAGAGGCCACATGGACAGCTGAATCGCCCAGCTGAGGCAGCCTGTACCTCCTGTGGCAGAAAAGGAGAGTGGGAGTGAGAGGAAGAGCTATGGAGAGAAGAGGGATTGCTCAAGCCAGCTCTGCCATTGCAACACACAGATGAGCACTCAGCAGACCACCGGGACTGGCTCGGAAGGCGTGTTTAAAGTGGCGAGGAATGGGTAGGAAATCCAGATTTTAGCCGTACCTGTGCTTGGAAGTACTCAGATATTTCCCGGATGGCTCTGCATCCTCTTAGAGCAGAGATCTTTCACACAGGCTCAGCATGAAATAAAATCGTATAATTAAAACATACACTCATTCCCAGTCTGCCTGGTTGTGTTGGGAAGAGCAGTTTCAGTCAATAGCGTAGCGGTGCAATGCTTCGGTTAAAGGGCTTTGGACACCAGAGTGTAAAGCCCTAGGTTAAAAATATAATAGTGTTGGCAAAGTGGCTGGCAAATGTAGTTTGCATTTTACTGGCTTGACTAATCTGGCTGCTCTCCTGAGAACTGCTTTAATGAGCTTCCCTGACTTACTGCTACAATGGGTAGATTTCAGAACCTGCCATTTCCTTAGAGGAAAAATATTTGTCACAGAATATTAGATTGGCCCATTTTGATTCAACTTTCACTAAGTCCTGTGCAGAAATCATAGACGTGCTTCAGCTGTAGAGCTCACTTCCTAGTGGTTCTGTGAATACACACGGGGACACATTGGGCTCCATTCATTTCTGTGGCAGCCACTTTTTTTTTTTTTTTTAAATGAGAAGTTAAATACTGAAAATGATGGTTGTGACATAGTGGGTGGGATTCCCTCAGGGAAAATGTAGTAGGCAGGTTGGATTTCTCCTCTGAGTCGTAACAGATATGGCATTCACACTTGTTAGTGTTTGAAAATTAGTAATGAATAATGTTAATGTGGCTGAACAATCCACTGTCAGTGTTGTTGGCCACATGCAAGTAAGGAGTTTTGAAAAGCGCGGGTGGCTCAGAGCCTGCGGTCTCAAACCTTCAAGCTGCAAAACAGTTTGGCCTTGATATGCAAAGCACTTAGGTGCATAATTAATTCTAATTATCTTGTATAGTCATATTTATATCAATGAAACTACTTGCTAGCCTAAAGTTAAGTGTGTACTTAAATTCTTCCCTGGCTTAAGCAGTGATGTGCAAGATGCTGGTGCTGATGCTTCGTTGCCTTTGGTAGCTCATGCTGTCAGACTCGTCACATTTTATAATTACTGAGCCTGAGTAGTGTTAATTCACACTGGTGGAGTAAAGTTCTTGTTCCATTCAAGTCAAAATCCAGGATTTTACTTCACTCTAAAAAAAAGATATCCAGGGAAATAGTAGTTGACAGGTTATGCTTTTCTTAAGAATACCTGCAGTTGGCTGAGAAATAAAATAGCAAGCCTCAAAGGAAAAAAATGCAAAGGTGTCTCTATTCTGCTCTCCACATTTGTAAGAAGATTTCACAACTGTTTTCTGTTGAAAGTAGAGAGCAACTATGGAAAGGATTGTGGGCAATTTCCATCTAGTGGCCTCTTTTTTCTATTTTCAGCGATCAAATAATTCTGATAAGGTAGATGACTGCAAAAGAAAAGCAAGAAAAAAGAAAAATAGTCATAGGAAGTGATGAAGTTGGCAGTTAGGTGTAATAGAAACAATGTCACTTATTTTTCTTAAATGCTTTTTCAATAAGAAAACTCTTTTTGGGGGGTGTTTCAGCTATCTGTAATAGGCCAGAGTAATCTCTCACCATACAGACTCATTTGAAAACAATTCATACCTCCGTATGAAATAGTTTATTCCCACTTCTCCGGGAAACAAGGGTGGAGCGTACAGAAAAAGAACATCTATAAATCACGTCTTTGATGCCAGATTAATGAGTTATGAATCATGTATTCGGATGAGAAGGCTATGACTTCCATTATCACAACTGACCAATATCTTTGCTTGCATTAACTATTCTCATTCCATTAACACATTTTAAATGAAAAAGTAGTACATCTGAAAATATCACACTCTGAGGTTTCTTTGAAATACCTGTTACAACAGGCATTTGAGGAAGAACTGAAAGGCTTAGAAGGCTTAGCATGTGTCACCTTTTGTGTTAAGGGGTTGATGTTAGTAGATGTAGTCCGTTGGGGTCTAGAGTATTTCTTAGTTGAGAATGAGTGGTTAAGGGAAGGGTAAAGTAAGTAAATATTTCATCTCTGTCATTTTTCATACAGGCATGCTTGGAATCCTTCCTCATCAATAGAGGTTTTGCTGGATGTTGGCAATGTCCCTCAGGCAATGCACAAGATTAATACTACTCTCTATCTAATTACAGGTTTACTGACGGATATTACTAAGGCCCCAGCAATGCAAGTTCCTTACGTTGCACTTTTCCCCCTGTCTAGAGCTTACAGAAAGAAAAAGAGGAAAAAACAGTGAGCGTAGTAAGGTATAAAGGCATGACTCAAATTCTATTTCTGCAGTAATACATAGGAGCGAATATTTTGCTGCTAAAGAAGCACAAGTTTAGAGGTAATTTGTTTTTAAATGAACCATCTAGGTTTATGTGAGAACTAGATGTTTTGTAGTCTGGAGGTAATATTAGTGAGTAACAAAATGAGTTTTCTTCGGCAGTTTGTGCTCAGTGGCAAATAGCTTTGATCAGATATGTCTAGTCAGGAATGCTTATAGGCAGAATTTTACCCCTTGCTCTAGCTGGACGTTTTCTTATTTTCCTTAAGGAATGGGTAAAGAATTCAGGACTTAAACTTAACCATAAACAAAAACAAACAGCCCCCTCCCCTATTTAGATATCAAAATTAAGGGTAGGTAAATACCATCTCTGTTCAGATTTGTAGCCATGGCAGATTCTAGTGATTAAAGCATGAGCTTTAATGTGATTTTGAGCCATGGGACTCTCTGAATCCAAAGGGTGTCAGACCACAGTGAATAACCAGGGGAAAACAGAATACACAGGTTTATTATGATTTGACTTCTCCATCCTTAATTATTGTGATCACACTTTCTGATCTATTATCTCCCTTATTTCAAAGAGTCTATACAGCCCAATGTACAGGCAGTTTTAATATGGCCATTGTTGTGGTGGCGTGTGAGTATTTCCTGTCTAGGTGCATGTTGGTTGGAAATTTAAATACTTTCATTCAACTATCAAGTCTCTGTAGGTGGTTTTCTTTCTAGGAAATGGCTTTTTTCTGACAACATGACATGAAACAGTGACTCAGGAACCCTTCCCACATTAAAAGGGTCCTAAAGGAACTTGTAATTGTTGTGGAAATGCTGATTTAAGGTTCCAGGATAATTTCCATGGACTGGTTTCATGGAATTAATTTTCATTTTACATATTTTCTTGCATAATTAATTGGGTTGAGGCAATTAGTGGAATATACTGCTGTCTTTTATAAGTAGTAGTATGGTAACAGAAGTTTCAGGTTAGGACCGTGTTTTATTGGACACAGTTGTGCTTTGTGCAGGGCGGCACAAAGAAATGGTGTTTGTATGTTCAGGATGGCTGTGCCGAGGTGTTACGTTAGAGGGATTTTCTGTCCTCAAGAGCTTTCACTGCAAACAGACACAACAGAAGGTGAAAAACATGTGTTGTGAGCCAGTGTCAACCGATTAAAGCTTAGTGTTCAGCACCCAGCCCTGCAGCGGCCGTGTTGCATCCCAGCGTGCTGAGCAGGTCCATCCTTCACACCCTGAGCTCCTTTCCTGACCTGAGGCTTCTTGGGCGTAGCAAGCAGGCAGCCCCCCACCACTCACCCCGGCAGGTACTACAGGGCTGCCAGACTTCCCAAATGCCCATCTCATGTCTTCACACCACAGCTTGTCTGCACGGCTGCCTGGTGCACGCAAGGGAAGGAGGCTCTGTTCAGGCTGTTATTAGGCAGAGAAGATCTGTACCCCCAGGTGAGAGGGAGGGAGGTGCACCAGGGCCAAGAAAACAGCTGCCTTGGCCCTCTCTTCTGAGAGCTTGAAGTGGGTTTCTATGCATATTCCTCCTAATCATCAGTGTGCCTCCTGCTACACTGGGAAAGGTCCCCACGAGGCACGAAGCCCCGTGCTCCTAGCTGTGATGGGGACCGTGCCCAAGGACCCTTCCAGCTCAGGGCTGTGCACGGCTCTCCCTGCAATGCTGCTCCGATCGCCATCTTGGAGGAAAGCTGGGAGCGCAGCAAAGCCTTGCTCCACTGGATTTCTCACTTACTTTTTTCCTCCCCTTTATGCGTGTTGTCTTCTAATAATACCTTCTCTATGAATTCATCGCCTACAGCACAGACTTTAGATAAATAAAGCTAGCGTGGGCCCAGAGCCAGACTGGATTGCATAAATACACTGAAATCTTGAGTAGTTAGGCTTTACTTGCTGAGACACTTTAAGTACTGCTTGTTACTGGTGTGGGGTTTCCTGACAACTGGAGGAGACTGAAATGGGGGGGGCAGGAGGAGGGAGGGGGGTGTGATGGATGGTGTGGTGCCACTCAGGGGTGTTCCTGTTTGACTCCATGTCAGTCTTCTCAACGGCTAAGCGGTACGTTTCCTTCTCCCCAGTTACATCTGTGCTTCGCTGAGATGGATGTGGAGTGACACTGAATTTTCAGTTTCTAAAAAAATAGAGATGGAAGGTAACAGGAGGGAATCCGCAGCTAGAAAGCTCTGCCCTCTCCTTTCCATGGGTAGTCATGCCACTTCTTTTAGAGGCATGTCAACAGCTGTGAGATTTAAACAGGGGACAGGGATGAAAGAGTGTGAAGGAAAGAATTAAACTGCCTGACACCACAGCCTATAGCTGTCTGGGCTGAAAATGGGGAAACCTGTTTGTCTGGTTTTGGCTGCATGAGGAGGAAGGTAAGGAGGTTCAGAGATGCCTCTTCCTTTAGTAAAATCCGCACACGTCACAGGTCCCCAGGGCACAGCCCCGGGGCGAGGGGAGAGCTGCTGCTTCCTGCAATGCATGTTGCCTTCTTCCCCTCCCACCAAGGACTGCAGGTGAATTCTCTTCCCACTTTTTTCCAGTCACTTCACCAACTTATGCATGATTGGGAAATACAAAAGACGTTGCTCCAGATTTCCTGGGCTTTCCCTGAATTAGTGCCATGAGTATTTTTTTCATTTCAGATGTCTGCGATCATTAAAGTTACTGTGTTCTCAGATGTTATTACATTAATACATCATCCAGGCTCCAAGGCTTTTGATGATATATATGATATACTTGTGTCTGACTTCAGAAACCCTGCTGCTCCAGTGATACATCAGTCAGCAATATGCCACCAGTTCAGACCAGATACTGGTGGGCTCAGTTACTGTGGCCCAGTCCTTCCTTTGGTGTAAGCTGGCAAATCTCCTTTGCAAGGCAATGCGATGATTTACACCAGGTGAGGATGCGGCCCTCACAGTCCTTGGTGTTCTGAAATGTGAGAACCTGATTCAAAAGAAAACAAACCTCACTATCTTGCAGCACGGGGCAGCCTGAAACCATTAGCCCAGCAGGCAGGGTTTGCTGGGGCCAGTGCTATTCTGGGCAGCTCACTTGTGTGCCTTGTAACTTCCAGCTGAAATGCACATCAAGAAACTCAGATCTGACCAGGCTCACTTGGATTCAGGCTCCTTTTCAGCCTGTTTTCAGCTCCTATGTGTTTGGATAGAAAGCACAGTTGTTTGGAAACATTTGAATTGTGCTGTACCTAAGTGTCCTCCCCAGAAACTATATTGATGAACTGGCGCCTTTATAAAGAGCTTTCTGCTGTGTTACTTCACTCTCTGCTGACTCCCCGTGTTTCTGTAATAAGGCTCTCTGTTGCCAGTGGACCATGGTTCTGTAAAACATTTTGAAATGCCAATAAATTCAGAGACACAGTTTGGAAGCTGTCAGCTGGAATTTGCTAGCTGGGTTTAAACAAGCTGGGCATATCTGCTTACTCCTATTTTATTTGCCTAGGTGTAGTGAGAGCAGTGCAGTCAGCGTGGCTGTGGGTTTTATTGGAAAAGTTTGGGGAAGGTGAATCTGTAAGGAGCCATGGTAAGTTTGGCTCTCCATTCTCACTGCTAGCACGTTCGGGTCATTTTATGCCATGTTGTAGGTAGATTGTAGGTGGCCCTAGGGACACTTCCATGTTGCTTGTTGAAAATACCATTCTTCAGATTCACACAAAAGTGGCTATTTCACTCTTTTTAGTTGTTGATTGGCTTCCAGCTGAAACATAAACCCGAGCTTGTGAGCTCTGGAGGGCGTTAAGGATCTCCAACAGCTTTTTGCAAATGTAAGGGTATTAAACCCAAAAGCTTGGCTAAAATCCAAATGAAGGAGTCTTACTCTGAAACTTTTCGGTTTCTTCTGTACTCAAGGGAGTTTAAGATATTTTGCACTTCTTAGATCTCACATGATTGTAAGTGACTTGCCCAGGTCACACACAGGAAATCTGCTGGGGAAAAGGACTTGCATCTCAGCTTTCTGACTTCCAGGAGGGCTTCCAGATTAAGGGCTGTACTGTGTGGGGGGCAGGCTGAGGTTCATAACAAGTAATTCCCAGAGCACCCATGAGCTCTGGGGTCCTCAGGGGAGCACCTGTGGGAATCTCCAGTGGTGTAAGAGGTGTGAGCCCATGCTCAGCCTCCGTTTCTTCCAAGGGGAAGCAAAGAAACCCTGTCTTCTTTACTTGGTGGTCTGTTTTCATGGAACTTGAAGAATTTAATATCTCTGAGGCTGCTGTTAATGTCACCGAGGTTGGTCATTACAGAGTGTGAGCCTGGGAATGCAACCAGGTTAAATAGGAAACCCTGGTGCAGTGGGCACAGTGAAAGAGGTGGCCTGCTGCTGCGTCCACTAAGTTGAGCAGGAGTCAGATCAGTGACAAGGGTGATTCCCAGCAATGTTTGTGGTAAGCGAGTCCAAAAGAGCAGATGCAGCTCTGTCTGTGGGGACACAGGCTGAGATCAGCACATCTCTTCCTGGGGGAATGTCACCCCCTCACAGATATTGGGAGACACCGGTGGGACCTTCTTGAAAGTCCTGATGCTACTTGAGAAGAGAGCCTCTGGTTATGGCACTGTGACATGCCATGGATTTTCACACTGGCATCTGGCTCGTCTTGTGTAGAGAAATGCATTGTTTGACTAAGAACAAAATCCTTAGAGGCCTAAAATCAAGCAGTGCTGACTTTGACAGGTCTGTTCGGCTGATCCAAGTCATACTGCTGCTGCGTTTGAATCTGCAAGCTTTAATAAGCAGGCGCCTAGTGCATTTCTTGGCCTTGGAGCAGGGAAGTAGATACATCTAGGAAAGATTGGCCAGAGAGCTCCCTGTGGTGTGGGAGTTTACATGCGGTGTCAGAGAGCATCTGTGGGTATAATGGTGTCTATGAGTTTTGTACCTTTGCAAGCTTTCTTAGCAGCCCTGCTAATTGCTTTGATTTGTAAAGTGAGAGGCTCAGTAAAGCACCTAGCAGGAGAAAAAACGTAGATGAAAAACAGACCTTGATGAAGTGTCTCATTAACTAAAAAGGCAGCAATTTCTGGCATTAACCCACCCCCACACACACCCCCCCCCCCCCACGTATGTAAGGCTGGTTATAATGTCTTGGCAAATACGCAATAAACAGACGATCAGAGCACACCTTGGAGCGGATTCAGGTTTGTGCTGCTTGTGCTTTATAGAGGTGTAATTCCACTGACACCAAGCTGGGCCAGTGCATTAGGGGATCAAGGCTCTGGCTCTTCTCCCCTGCCTCTCTGAACGTTGTGCCTTTTTCTTCCCATGCGCTGAGCTCACAGTGAAGAAAATAGAAATAGGATCAACTTGAACTAGTGCAAAAAAGTAGCCCTTTGGAAGGGTAGCAGAGCACAGGGCACAGGATCAATCATCATGCAGGCAACGAGCATGGCCACATAAATCTCTGCTTCTGACTTAACTTCAGTCATTTGGTTATTCAACCTGATCAAAACCGACCTGTTTGAGTTTTGCAGTGGCAAGGGTGGCTGGAGCTGACACCTAATGAAAGACACCGGGACTCTCTTTGGTTTTGCTAACAGAAAGGAAAACGGAACAGCCACATATCATCCATCTGAAAAAGACTGTAATTACCACTCCCAGAAATTATTTCTTATTTAATGAAATGTCTCTTTAGGCTGAACAAAGGAATTTTAAGAGAGGAGAGCACTGAAGGGTGGGACGGAGAACACAGGCAAGAACACAGTTCAATTACAGGGAATAAAATCCTCTTGACATTATGACGCAGTTTGTGGGACATCTTATTAGAAACCTTGCCAGGCCAGAGCAACGTGTGCTTTTTTATACAGATATTCTGTATCTATTTATACTGACCCTACCCGCTGTGAACCACTATCTATAGTTTGCCAAGAGGCATGACGGACATGCAGCTCATTCCTGCATGCAAGTTTCGAAAGGCATCTGCTTTCTTTCCTACCAGCAAAATGCCAGATAAATTGTCGAAGCAGGGATGCTGCCAAGTCTGGAAACACCCTCCTGCATCGGAAGGGAAAATGTCTGTGGATGAGTCGCTCTGGCAGCGGGGAGGAGTGTGGAAGCAGGGAGCAGTCAGTCCTTTGGGGGATGTCTTCCTTCCCCTGGCACCCTGTGCCTGCAGGGATGGAGTGCTGTTAGCCCAAGAGGAGACACCCCAGGGGTCAGATGGAGGCAAGAAAGGTCTCCCTTCCTTTTGGCAGTGGCTGCAGAATGTGGGCACAAACCACAGGGTGATACAGGAGGTGGTACTCATGGTAAGGACCACTGGCCTTGGTGCATGACAGAGGTTTATTGGCCCCCATCATGGTGGGGGAGAAGCTTTATCCAACTTGAAGTGAAGCTCATAGTCTCTCAAGCCTCCTGGCTGTACTGAGAATGAAGCCTTTTGGTTATTTTCGAAGGACTTGAAAGTCTGTGACCCATTTGGCACTGGGTAAACTGTGAGCACCACATGGCCCAGCCATTTAATGATGGACTGGGATGGCTTGTGAGGAAGTGAGGACTCTGCCAGGTCAGCTACTGCATCCCTGGGACTTCATCTCCCATAGCATCACCTGGCTGTACAGATACAGACTTGCCAGTCTCTGCAGGTGGTGTCCTGTGAAGCTGTACGATTGGCTTTGGCACAATCTTTAAGGGCATGCACAGCTTTAGGGGAAGTGGAACAGTCAGCTGAGCTCTTCTTTAAACACTTGGTCATAGTTTATCTCAGTTGAACAGGATGGTTATTAATTTTAGAGCAATGCCCCAAAGCAGGAGGATGGTATTTTTAGTAGTTTAAATAATATTTTTCTACTGATTGCCTTTTGAGAAACAAGGCAAATGCTGTGATTTTCCTTCCAGGGACAGAGTTACTGGATTAAAAAAAAAAATTCTTCTCTTTTTTCCTTTTTCTTTTTCTTTCTTTGCTTTTTTAAAAAAATGTATTGTTTTTATTTAAGTTCCTCTTTTGGAAAACAGTGCTGCTGGTATATCTTTTTATTGCTTGGATTAAATGAATACTATGCACTGTAAAATACAGTAAAGTCAGGCCATGTAGGAAATAACAGTGGATTTAACCTCTAGCACTGCTGTAAAAGCAGCCTTAGTAAAATCTGGGGTAAATAATGCAGCTGTGGAAATTACCTTTCTCCAGTTTATGCTGGTGGAAAAAATAATCTCCTGTAATTAAGTAAGACCCTTAGTCTTTGGTGTTAAATTTCACAGGCAGGTTGAGGGACAGAACATGGGATCATTCTAAACGCCTAATGAAAGGGGCTTACGATCCGAACAGGCTGCAAAAACAAGAACTTGTAATTTCTGAGTCTGCTTGTGGCAGAGACCATCAGATCAGGTCATAACCATCTGAGTGAGGAAAGAGCAAGAAAAGGGACAAATCTGGAAGCCAATTACAACCCACAGTAAGAGAGCAGAGACCAAGTCCTGGTGACCTACAGCCAGGCACAACTGAATGCATGCCACATCCTTTGAGGAGGTGAATGCTGTAGAAATGTGGTGTTTGGTGGAGACAGAACATCTCCTGGTGTTCCTGCAGGACCAGGTGGCTCCTTGAGCACTTCCTTCCCAGTTGGCTTCGTCTTCACAGAGCCTTGGCTTCAGTTTGAGCTCCACATCTCATTGAAGTAGGACAATTTGGTGGCCCTAGGGCTTGGGCCAGTATTCTGTGGTGCTTTGGTGATTGTTGCTAATACCGAAAGGTGGCTTGTGATGAAAGAGTGACACTGTGCTAAAAATCTGACAGTCAAGACGCAAGAGCCCGTTAGAGCTATCACAGCAGAAATGGCAGCTCTGGGCCCATGTCATCAAAGCTCATGAATGTAGGCAGGAAAAACGACAGCCCATTGGAATACCATATACTTAATGAGGTTCAGGAAACTTCTGAAATGTATGGTTAAAACTGCAAACGCTAAACTGCCACTACCCTCAGGCCAATTTGAGAAGCTCTTTGCTCTTAGGATTGTTGCATGCTGGCAATCACCCTAACATAATTAAGTAGTTTATTCTATCATGTTTTGATAAATTCCAACCTTCACCCGCTGGCTTACCCTGTGAAGGCTTGGTCCATATGCTGTCTAATGTTTGTGGTATACAGGGATTTGTTTCTGCTGTTCATTAATTCTTTCAAATTAAATGTACTCAGGAAGGAAAAATATTGATGGAAAAATAAATAGCAACTTTCTCACAGAGGGCTGCAGTGCGTTCTGCCTTGAATCCTGATTCACGCTAAGCCAAGTTTTTCTAGTCTTGTGAAATCATAGGTTTTCCTGCTACAAATTGATAAAACATACCTGTTTGCATTTTAAAACTGATATCCAGGTGCAGCACATTGCTGTGAAAAAAGCATAACATGACCTCAGCAGGATTCAGCTTTAGTTTTGGTAATGTCTCTTTGGCATTTGTTAGCCAAAGCAAATGCAGATAACATGCTGGAATGATTAAAGTATTCAGTCTTTGCCTTAGCTAATGTTTTGACTCTGCAAAGTAGGTATAACTTGCATTTGATTCTCAGTCAAAAACAGTTTCTAGCAGCAATTCTGGCTAGAAGAGTGCCAAAAATGAGTGGGAACTGAATATCCCGTTGCTTACAGGCTGCAGAGTTAGTGGGAGCCAGGCCTTGGGGTGCAGTCCTGGAGTTGACCAAGGGGGATATTTACTCAACTGTAATTAACTTAATCAGCCACTGGGTATCAGTATTGTCTCACATCAATATATTAAAAAGGGTATTTTTATGGAGCTGAACAACTTGGCTGTTAAAGAGGCATTGCTGAGGACGAAAGCCAGACCTACTTCACAGGTGTGAGTGTGATGGTCAGAGGGTGAATCGCCATCAGCTTTTAGATACCTCTAAAATAAACCTGCCTACTGAAGCACTGCTCCACAAAGCCTTGTGTCCGTGCAACTGAAGGAGGGGTGAGCGGCAGCACAGGAATGGGGCACAGGGCAGGATATTTGCCAGCAACCTTGCCACCCAGGGAAATGCTCTGCCAATGCTGCTGTCCAACTGCGGACCTTGGAAAGCGGGGCATGCTGCAGGTTAGGATGAGCTCTACCTCTCAGGGAAAGAGCCGTGAAGTGTTTATGTACATGAAGTCTGTAATCGGTGTCAGATGGGATTTGAAGACAACAAGCCAAGGCATGGCCTGTGCCAGGGGTGCGAGGGAGCATGCCTGTTTACATAGGTACCGCACAATATTGCAATGACCTTAGTGCTACCTCCTGGCATGAGCGGATGGGGGAAGAGAGAGATGTGACCATTTACCCAGCTGAATTCCTTTCGTGTGGTGCCACTCTCCTTGTCTGCCTGCCAAAACAGGTGGTCGGGTTTGCATTTAATGGAGTGCTCCAACTAGGATGCGTGAAAGGCAAAAGGTGCTGCCCAGTTGCTCCATGAACATACCTGGGACCGCCCTGTTTGCAGGTTTAGCCCTCAGTCTGCTATGGGGTGGGCTTAGAGGCCACCAGCTTGCTGTGCGATGGATGCACGAGGCAAGAGCTGCTGCCCCACATAGGAGAATCCCACCCAAGTGAGGTGCATTGGCAGAGCCCTATGTGCAAGGGCAGTCCCCCTGCCTGTGCTTCATCAGCAGGAGACGCTGGCAAAGGCTTGTGCAGGTTTTTCTCTTGGGCCCCTCGCCTTCTTCACTAGGGATGGGACTCCAACACTGGTGGGATTTCTGCCTGAGTTTCCATTCAGTTTTGGCTCCAAGTAACAGTTGCTTCCCCTTCTGCTGCCTTGCAGGCTTGCTTCCCTTGCCAAAATGCTAATTTAGCCCTTCAGCTATGTTTAAAAATAAAAAAATCCTCCACTTCTCAGGGTAATAAAAGGCCAAAAGGAATATAAAAAGTTCACCAGACTGGTCAGTTCACTCCCCGCTGTGTCTTCCCGGGGCGTTGCAGCAAAAACACAGCCACAAAATCCAAAGCAAACAGCTTCCTCCTTGGTCTCCCTGGCTCCCAGCTGCAGCCCATGCTGAGGTGCCCAGCTCCCTCCTCCACCCCCTGCTTCTCCACTCTGCCTTGGGCAGTGCCAGCATCTTTCCAGGCTGTAGTGGCATCTTCTGTACCCGACTTAGAGGCTGCTTTTCCGACACCTGAATCATTCCTTTTCTTGCTTTCTCCTGTCCCAAAATTTCCCCACCAACTTCTGGGCTGTTTGGGCACAGACCCAGCAAAGAGCTCCAGCAACAAGGATTTTTCCCCTCTAGTCCCTTCTGGAGTGAGATAATATATCCACATCCTCCCCGCTGTTCCTGCCATTCCCAGGCTACCCTACAAAAAGACCCTGCTAGGCACCAAGACTGAAGTCCTCTGCTTGACTTCCTTTCTGGTTTAGTACCAGATGTGGCATCACTGGAAGCTGTAGAAGGATTTATTTAAAAATACAAACAGGATTATGGCAATGCATTGGATTTCATAGAAGTTCTGTGAAGTTGGTAAAACCTGTAGGATCACAAGATTTGTATTTATTCCTTCTTAGTTAAGGTCTTATGTTGTAATACAGGAAACTCAGATAACTAGAGCAGAAAAAAGGTTATTTGAATGGTTGAAAGTTTCAGTGTTTGTTGATCTAGAGTGAGGTTAAGGTCTCATTTCAAGCCCATCTAAGAAAAATAAGAAGTGCTCACCACACAACTTCCCTGTTCTGATTTCTTTCAATCTGTGTTGAGAGTAGCTGGCAAGGGATAGAGGTCTCCCCTCCACATCGCTCTCTTTTTTGTTGTGCCTTATGAGAATAGGGAAAAACGCCTTCTACCATATTAGAAATGAAAGAACATCCTGAGTGATTATCCTGTATTCTGAGAAACCTCCCGGGAACATATCACTTAAGGCCTCTGAAACATTAACCGAGAGCAGGTGAACTTTTGTAACCATAACTATCCCTGAAGTCGCTGAGTTTTGAAAGGCAAAAGCATGAATGTTGAAAATGGCACAGCTCTGCTCATGGTTTCCCAGTGCTGCATGCTGGGTCCGTGAGTGACTCTGGCTCTGCAAGACTTGGCAATGTGGCAGCCTATGGGAATATGCTGTTTGATGGCCTGTTTTGAAATATTTTAAGTGTACAGGACATTTTTGAGAGGTAGATTGCAGAAAAGCTTTTCTTCTTTTATTGCGATAATGTCTGTGGGCTTGTTTCTGGACTTCAGTAGTGGTCGTGATCTTGAGTATGGGGGATGCTCTGCTTTAAATTGTGCTATGGATAGGGATTGGAGTTCCTCAATAGATCCTTTTCTTCCTCAGGTTTTTCATTTTTTGCTAAGTGCAGCTATCTCTCTCTTAAGAAGGTAAAGAGGTGCCACTTTGAAGCAGCCACAGAGAAAGAGAGGTCTTGTTTGGATTACTTCCTGTGTTTGGGGCAGCGCCTGCTTAATTTTAGAGCTGTTCACTGTATGGAGAGAGATGTCATTTGTTTTCTTCCAAATTAAATGTCATTTCACAGAACTGATTAATCACTAAGAGATACAAACTATGCAGCGCTTGTATCAATGTGTAGCTTCAAAATTCTGAGTCAGCAAAACACGGTACACAGACACTGTCCCATTCCTGGGATTAACCCATGTCTCAGGTTTAAGCATAGGCTGCAGTTCCTTGCTGTCAGCCTGCTATAGTCTGTAGGAATTTAGCAAAAGCCACTTTATTGAATCAGGACCAGGGAGGATCAAAAGCAGACCACCACACAGATGTCAAGGAGCGTGCCAGCTGGTGCTCAGTGTTTCGGCAGCATGAACCCAACAACATGATAGGAAGTAAAACTGGAATGGAATAAAATGCAGTGGGGACATGAAAACAAGAAAGGGAAAACGTGATTCCAATACTTGAGCAAACAGTGTGCAACTAAATTAAGTAAAACCCTGACATAACATGCCCAGTGACCATTATTCTGCAAAGACACATTTTTAAATGTAACTAATGTTGAGGCATTGAGCTCAACCATTTTTCACTGCAACACATGTCTTTTCTCCCTTAATGCTTATCCTGTTCGCATCAGTTTTGCTTTTTTTTTCATCAAATATCGTTTTTTCCTGAACGAGAAAGACCCTAATCATTTCAGAGTGCTTGCCACCTACTATCAGTGGTTTTTTGGGGGATAGCTCAGCAAAGCTTTAAAATATCTGAACTGCATTAAAATGAATTGTTGGCATTCCAGCCCAAACCTCAGGAGGCAGGAATCTGCCATGAGAGCATGGAGGGAAGCACTGTTATAATAAAGCATACATGTAATGAGGTTTGATGTGCTTGAAATTCAAAGTCTGGTCCACATTACAAAACATTCACTGGTTTAACTAAATCAGTTTCAAATTGATCTAATTAAACTCCTAGACAGCCTCAGTGTAGACATCTTCATATTGGTTTTATCCATTCTTAAACCAGTTTAGCCAAGATGCGTTAGGAAAAAAATGTCCAGGAAATCCTCAGAGGGGGTTGACATTTACAGGTCTGAGATAGGTTGCCATTTCAGATTTGTTCTCGCATATCTTGCTTCTTTAGCTCTCGTTTGGTCTTCTCTCACTCTGGACTCTCGTTGACTTTGGACACCATTAACTGGCCCTGAATCAGAGCCCACTGCTCTATGGAGGAAGAGGAGTACAGCCATCCTAATAATGTAATGTACAATAAGCAGCAAACCAGGAGTACAAATGGCATGCTGTGAAACCTGTATAGATTTTGATCTCTTTTTATAAACATGGCACTTTGTGGACATTCAGTGTCCTGAGTTCAGGCACATGGTTCTGGTTTCCAAGCTGGGATTCACGACCGAGTTGGATCCATGACAGATTTACAACACATGAAGAACAGCAGATCCACAAGCAGCACAGGACTGGTAAAATGTACATACAGAAGCAGTTGTCTTCTGTGCAGCTCTGCAAAGAATTTTGATATCTTACTGGTCCATCTAGGGAGATTGTGTGCTCCCCGAGTGAAGTGCAGCAGTTCATGTCTCAGTCCTGGGAGTCGACAGTGGCCTTCAGAGAGGCAGCCCTCCCACTTGGCATAATGCAGTGGCAGCCTTCAAATTGCCACTGTGTTGCAGGACTGTACCAAGGGATGCAACTGAAAGAATCCCTTCTAGTGGGAAAGAGAGGCTCAGTGTTGAGCTCGCTTGATTTTTCTTTGCAGGAGAAGGAGTGATGATGCCAATTCTGAACTCAAGCATGGACTTTGCAGAGGTTAATGTACCCCTGGAGACTGTGGAACAAAGCTGTCTGTCAAACAAAACTGTTTTTTGGGGCAGGGAGGTGGAGTGCATAAAAGTACATTATATTCTGTTGACCATTAATTGTATAAATAAAACACCACTAAGAATGTTTTTATATGCCACTCTGTTTTCTTATAAAATATAGGGATTCCTGAAGCTGTGTAGAAATTCCATAGTAAACACAAAATCTGGCAAATTATATCCATCCTGTGGAACATGGACAGATATTCGCAACTCTCTGTGGAGTAACAGTATTGTGCGAGCACGAGAGGCTGCAGATCTTTCCACAAATGATGGGGACAGAACAACAGAATAGAAAATTCCTGCAACTCTGACCCCACATGCCCTTCCTGGGAAAAGGAGCTGTCATTCCCAGGGGGCTAGGGAATCCCTCCTCCCTTTCTAAGACAGCACGGGTGATACTTTGTGAGGATTAGTGATTTGAACATGATGTTCTGGTCTTAAAACCCTTCCAGAGGGCAGGAGTGGTTGCAGTTGTTCCTGCATATTTAGTATGGAGAAATCAGTGCTTTGTTCACATTCATGGTTTCCAGTATTGCCTGGTGCCCAGCAACTAGGATTCATCAATCTGTTTTTTGGAAAACTTTTAGGGCATGTCTGAGTGATTCTGACAGCTGCTGCCTGCTTGTGGCTAATGAAAGGTTTTCACATTCCTTTCCATATGCTTTGGAATGCCAGAGGAAATGTCCCAGTGACTCAAATTATAGGTGTTACTTAGGAGTAACTGCTGCATTATTGTTGAACACCTGGAATTAGCAGCAGGCAGGCTGCATGCTGGAAAAAGAAGGAATTGGACACTCTTAGCTGCCCCTTCCTACCTCCAACAACAGGTCCTTAGGCAGCCCTGCCCCTGGGCTTTGTTCAGCTGAAATAGGTACAGAGGGGCTGGAAATGGTCATTCAGTTGAACCTTGTCCCCTTGCCACCCTCTGGTCTTGTTCTGTCTCTGAAATCTTCCTGTTTCCTGCTAAAGCACAAGAGAATTTAGTTTCAGCGTCAAAGCATTCATTCCATGCAGTTAAGCCATGGATGGATTTGGATAGGTATCTTCACAGATATTACTGGATGTTCACAGAGGATAAAGCGTATCTGCGTTCCATGGAGAAAGACAGCTGAGGATGTTCTGCAGTCCCACTGATATTTACTTTATTTATTTAACATCTTGACAGTAAAACCGTTGGAACCAGGTTTGCCGAAGATACTTCTTTGTCTTCCAGCTTATCATCTCCTCTCAACCTGTCTAAGAAAAGCATTCTTGGCATGGCAGAGGCAGCCCTTTATCCCACTGCTTTGCCTTTGAAGTTGGGTTCTCCAACACAATTGGTACATGGCCAGGAAAGAAAAAACAAGTCTGGTACTGCCAGTTGGCTGCACATTCATTGCACAAAGGTGGTATTGAAGGAAAAACTTCCATTTCACAGAAGAAGTAGTGGGAGGACAGTATTGTTGTTTCTGTTTACATTACCTGATGCAACACGGAAGCTGCATTCAAGATGAAGGCCCAGGTGTGCTCCGTGCAAACTCATATTGGCAGCCAGCTCCTGCACTGACGGATTTAATACAACAAACAAGTCCATACCACAGTCAGAGTTCTGCATTTCTTACCGCAAGGTGAGATCTACCATGAGCGTACCCTGGCAGTGTTGGCTTCATCACAGAAACTACCTGCATCTTGTTTCCTGCCTTAGTCAACCTGCTGAAAAAAATCCCCTGACAGTGATAACATAGTTTGTACATGTCAACTTGCAAAGTACAGGTAGTTTGGAGCTGTTTGCTAATATTTATATACCTATAATTGCCTTATCTACATTGGTTTACTGTGCGTGAATTAACGTCTGGTAAAAATAGTGATTGAAATGGGACTTCAGAAGTACCAATGTGGTCATTTGGAAGCATAGGAAAGAGAAAGTACTAGTGAGCTGGGATCCAGAACCGCTTACCCTGGCGAGAGCTTTGAAACACCTCTCTGCGGTGCCAGTATTGATCCGTCTCAACCACCAGACATAACGCTGGGTGAAATCCTACCAGAGACACCTGGGGAGAACTGTAGGCAGGAAACAACCAGGGGAATGGCTGAAAAATGGAAATTAAAATAAAGCGGGTCGTTCAAGTATAACCTAAAGAGGCACCAGTGATATAGGCCATCAGAGATATTGGTGGCACCGGCATAGCGTTGTCACTGCAAGGAAATTGTGGAGACTTAACTGGTATTGGTTTGACTGGTGTCCTGCTGCTCAGTGGGCGTGTTGAGGGAGAGGGACTGGGGCATATTCTCTCTTCATTGGGTGGTGCAGGAAGGATCTTTTCTGTGTAAGTGCCTTATGATGAGCAAGGTCACATCTACTGCTTGGAAACCACTCTTTAAGTGATCTAGTTAGGCTGGTACAAATATGTTTTCTAGATAAGGCTAAAAATTCCCAATGTTCAGTTAGTACAATCTTAAACAGCCCCTCTGCATTTGGTCTAAGACAAATTTTGGGAAGGGCCTTTTCAGCCACAGGGCTCAAATACTAGCAAGATCAAATGGCATCTTTTTTGTAATGGTGGCAGCCTTTTTGTTCCTTCTCCTGATTTATGACAAGGATTCCTGTGGGCTTCCACAGTTTGATCCAGAAAAGTCTGAGGTAGTATGTAAGCCAGGATGTAGTTAAGCTTCGCTCAGTTCTTGACTGGAATTATCAGGGATTTACTTAAGCTTTGTTTTCTAAATGTTATCTTTACTAACCGCTGTGACGAAGTGGTTCAGTTGCAATATTAAGAGGCTGTGAATCCTTGGTGTCCTAAAGCTACCACTGAAAATTTGTCTTTTGGGGCTTATGATAAAGTACCTAGAGGTTTCTGGGATTTTTTTGGTCTTAATGGCCTTTTTTGTTTCCTCTCTGGCTTGAGTAGGAGGTTCCGAAGTAATTAACCTAGTAGTACCTTAATTAAGGTACATCTGCCACGTGAGATGTTATAGCTGTTGATATCATGCAAAGACACTATGTGAGTAAGTCACCCGAAGTACTATATCTAAAACACAGGCCTTGAGGTCCTGTGTGCTGTCCTTATTGTTTAGGGAATGCTTTGTCTTAGTGATGACCTGAATGTCAAGCTGGTCCTTCAATTGGTATAGCCAAGTTTGGAGGAACAACTTACTTTTCTGCAAGCAAAAAGGACTGTGCCCATTCACACTAAGCTTGCAATGTATACAAGTCTTTTTCCATGAGTATGAAAGTGAGCACTCAAAATATAGGGAAGAACTTGCCAAAAGTATTTACTTGGGTTTGCTGGCCATGGAAATCTGGAGCTAAGATGGACTCCAGCCTGCCAGAGATAGGAAGCTAGAAGGTGGGATACATTCACCCATTGTGTTTCGGTCTTGGTTGTTGAGCTTGGCTGCTGAACTGCTCCTTCCAGCTATGATTTGTCATCAGGCTCCTGAGAACAGGGAACTCAAACAGTGTTGTCCTCAAACATTTTGCAATCTCCTCGTTGTCCATCTTGCAATCCACCCATCGGGAAGCCGATAACCCCTGCTGCTGAGGTTTATTCTCATATTCTGACATGGAGGTCAGCTCCTATGGTGGTGGAGCCCTGTGAAAGCATCTGCGCTGCTTTCAGGAGGAGGAGGGCTGGCTCTGTATGAGGAGTGTGCTGCCAGCATCTTGAGTTTCAACCTTTTTTGTTGCCTTGTTGCACCATTACAGCTGTACTCTACGGAGCTCTATGGATTTCTTTTGGAAATCAGAGATCCACGCTTGAGAGAAACAGGTCTGCCATGTGTCGTGTTATTTAGTGTGCTGAAGACTGCATGATAAAGGAAGTTCACAGGCACAGCAGTGTTGTGGTGCTTGAAAACCCATCTGGGATAAATGCTGCTTTGGATCTGTTGTGAATTCAGACTTCCAACCCGAAATGAAAAATAAGGCCTTGGGGAGAAGTGTCTGGGTGACATTTTGGATTGTGCTTATGAAGTAGTGGGGGTAGAAAATCTGTTAAAGACCCGAGAGGCTTTAATAGCTTGGATGATGATTTACAGCTGTTTTATTCAGTGATTTATAGACTGCTCCTTATCACGGAGGCAGGATACAAATACTGAATTTAATAAAAGCACACAATTCTTGTTTCTTTCTCAGAAACTTATAGACGGAAAAGACATTCCACAGTAAACAGCAGTCTCTTCCCATCATCTAACCACCCCCTCACACAAAGATTTGAGACTACAGAGCACAGCCAGCACTGCCTGGGCATATCTCTTCCCATATAATTTCCATAATACAGCCCTTTCCTCTGACTGCAATGCAGACTCCCTAAATATACAGCCTGTTACCATAATGCTACATTCCCGCTCCCCCTGTCTGTGATAGGCACCTCAAAATAACATACAAAGACTTAGCTCTCAAGAGTCCCAAAAGAAAGGATCGGCGTTTTTTCTGGCAGTGGGTGCTCCAGATCTTCGTGCACGCTCCAGCTGGCTGGAGCAGACCAAGATGGGGTCATCCTCATGTGAGCTCCAAGAGCACTGAGGAACTGATGTCTAACCAGGGCTGCCTGGGTGTTGTACTGATTCAGAGTCCATATCCCAAACAGTTAGCAATTGCCTCAACAAACTTACAAATGGGTGAGGAAAGTGAGCTCTAGATCAGAGGAAGGACATAGCTGAGGTCACCCTGACCTCATGCTCTGCCTGCTAGGCCATGCTGCTTCCTCACAGCTGACCAAAACCCTCCTTAGAAATGTTCCTCCCTAGCCTGGGAACCATAAGAGAAAATCTGAAGTCTCCCAGTTGTGGTGACTGATGCTACCTCCAAGCACGAGCTTGGTTTCTGTGTGGAGGTCCCTCACCGTATTTCCACTGCTGTTGGTGATTAGCTCAAGCACAAGTCGCACAGGAATCAGCACCATCTGCTAATAGAAAAAAAATTGCATTTCCACGTGGTACCTCTCTGCTGGGAAGCTTAAAACAGTGCGTAAACAGGAATTAAGCTTGGATCATCACAGTGTAATGAGTCATTTTTATTAACCCTGTTTTCAGACTAATATATTTAGCTTCAGAGATGTTAGATGAATTCTCCAAACAAAACCATGAGAGGGTCAGGAAGAGACCCCTAAGATCCCGGTGCTCCCATCCGTGCTAGAAGGTGTCGCTGCCTTGGCCCCTGCTCCTGCTGTGATACAATAGCTGTGCTGGGGTAGCCAAGAGGAGTTGGAGGGGTAATGCTATTCCTTTCCTAAATATCATTGTTGCTAAGTATTTCCCAAGTGCTCTAATCTTTCCAGCTATATTGTGATTCTTTGATTTCTCCTCCTGTCCTTAGTAATTGTTTTTTGCAAGTAGAAATAGCCTGAGGCGGAACTGGAAAGCAAACAAGATCACACTGAATAAATCCATCTTCATAGTTCTTTTTTTGTATACGCCTTTGTATCAATTAGGTTCAAAGAAAGTATCTCCTTACTCTGCCTGGACTGTTTAGCATTTTTTATTAACAAAGTCCTCTTTTAGGCTGTAGCCCATTGAGGTTCATTAATCAACAATTGCCATGAAGTGAAAAATTCTCAAACTTCCAAAAATCTTTTTCTTGGAGTGAGTTAATACTAACAATGAAGTTTTCCTTGGCTAACTGTCCCCTGCTTTGATGTGTCTGGGTGAGAAACTAAAAGCCACAAAGGTGTTATAAACTGGGCACCGATCACAGATTTAGACAGGCTGGTATGTGCTTTTAACCAATAAATATATATAGTATTGCGAGAATTAGTATTTGTTTTGTGTGAGAGAGAATTTTTGGCATTTCAGTGATTTTCTTATCAGTTTTCCATTAGTTGAACTATTTTTTTTTTTTTTAGGAGAACAGCAAGTTCCCCTCAATGTCCTGAAAATGGCTCTGAAACTGGTCACCCAAACCCCATTCCTAGAGTAACATTAGTTTACGTTATTTCTGGCAGGAGCAATAATACAGCTCTTCTTAATTTTGGGAGCAGGCTGTTATTCAAACATATGCCTCTGCAGTTTTGAAAGCTTTTGAGTACCTCTGGAAGCCCTGGCGCGGTGAGCTGTATTGGCAACCAGGAGACGTGACCCTGTTCAAAGGTCCATTCCTGGGGCCAGACCTGGCAGCAGAATCTGCTGCTGCCCTTCAAATGGGTGCAGAGCTGACGTGCAGGGCTTTTTCACTGTTATTACTTAGAGTAGGTAATTTTTTATAAAAACACAGGCAGAGAAAAAGCTTGGGGATTACTTTTGAGAGCGTAAAGTCCCTAAACCTGCTCGAGGTTGCCTCCCCAAATAAAGCCTTGCCCCTGAGGCCAGTAAAATAACTAGGAAGACTCCCATGGCTTTCTATGGGCCAGTGAATGGGGACAAAGGACCGAATAGCTCCTGAGAGCAGTCAAGCTGCTTAAGTGCTGTTTCAGGCTGGCCAGATCCATGCTCTGAAGGTCAGGAGGAGGCAGAGCATTCCACAAAACCAAGATTGCAGAAGTATGAGCACTGCCCCTCCAGTGCCGACAAACCACAGACTCCAGCAGTCCTCTGCTCTCCAACTGAAGAGAGTGAGAAGTTTTGTACTTCACCAACATGTTCCTCAGCTTTGCCTTGACTGCTGGTATTGTTCTGATGGTGAGAAGTTATTGCTTGCGTCATCTTTCCATGGCAATATTGTTATTTTTTAACCTACTATAAAAAGCGAGCAGAAATAAGAGGTGCTGCTCTGTCCTGCATAAATAAGATGTAGTGTTTACCATTGATAATAGTTACCAGGGTGATTCTTCCTCCAGTGAGTCTGAAGTGGATAAAATCATCCATCTTTGTTTCTGGTTTTGTGTGTGTCTATTTTTGTTGCTTGCATTTCAAATTACTGTATTTTTCTAACAGTTAAAGACTGCGTTTTGCACGCATAGCACATTCTATAAAACCCTTGGAAAAAAAATTGGCAGTGTGAATTCTCTCTCCAGTGGGGTTGGAAGGATTTTAAAGTCTCATGAAGGAAAGACCATGCCAGCTTCCTGCATACAAATTCTGAAATAAGTAGTGGTGATCAAATAGCTAATGTGCAAGTTTCATATGCACAGACACAGAGGGAGTACCAGCTGTCAGAGAAAAGCTACACTTATGAACAAGCGCTTGTTTCTTATCTTGCATCAGCTCATATTCAAACAGAGTAAGTATTTCACTGCAGTAACAGAGGTCCAAAACTTGTAGGGTTACATGGGTGAGGTCCATACGTTCAGCATACGGTAGGGAGATGGGTAGGGTGCATTGGTGGGATGCGGGTTCTCCCTCCAGCTCTGCTGATTCTTTATTGCATGGAGGTGGGTGAATCTCCATGGGCCTGGTGGTATCCCCTTGGGCATCTGTAGGAATCTATTGGGGAAGCATAAGTAGCTTGTTCCTTTTAGTGTTATGTGCCTTGTTAGGGCCAGTTCAGGGGAAAACAAGATAAAGTGAATGGGAGTGCCACCGACATGTCCCATCACTTGAAAACTTACTGCTGAGATATAAGTAGCAGTTGGTTAGTGATTTGTACTGATTTAATAATTTCAATTCAGTAATATTTAAAATAGATCTAATAGAAAATAGATGGGAATTCTTCCATAGCTGGCAGGGTTGCTCCACCATTGTCCTTATATTTATATAATTTTAATGAGGCTGTTTTTCCACCCAGTTTCCACTCTGTTAGTTTGCTTTCCCTGAAGAGAGTAAACAATTCTACACAGGAAGGTGATCTGAGTTCCACTGTTAATAATTTGGGGCTTGAATAAGTGAGAAATGCTGTTTACAAAGAAAAAAAATAAATAGATAAATATAAAAATCAGAAGCTCTGTTTGGCTTTGCAAACAAAAGTAGCCCAAAAATAAACAGGCCTACCCAGCAGAAAAGAGACTCTGAGGGGAAGTGGATGCCAACTGAAGAGGCAGATGTAAAGAGCATTTCCTATTTGGTTTAGCAACTGCAGACTTTTGTCTCCAGTCTGCATGCACTTCCTCCAATGATTCATCATAAATGTGCATTTATAAATAAACTCCACCTTGGCCTGGCACATTGATTGCAGGCTGGTTACTTAGGGGGAAAAAAAAAAGGCATACTCCCCATTTTTGAATGATACCTGTGTGGCAATATGTTTTTATAGAACTGTTTCCAGGCTGTTTATTTTATTTATGTTGAGGGATTGTGACTCTGAGAGATGGGACCTGTGGTTTTCTCATTTCATCTGAGTAACGATTCATTAAAGAACTTATTTAAGCCAGCCCCATGTTATGCTGTCCGTGTTGGACATGTCCAGGGACTTGGGTTTGGAAGCTGCTCCCAAGCCTTGGGCTGAGATGACGGGAGGCTGGGAGCGGAGAAGCTGGGTATCTTTGGGGGCTGGAGAAAGGTGTCATTTGGAAGACTGTCTCTTTAGCAGCTTCCCCAGGGACGTGGGGTATGACAGTGGCTGTCAGGAAGGCAGAGTGCAAGAGGCTGAGCAAACCCACAGTGTTTATCCCTATGCATTTTTTATGTTTGTTCAAAACAACAGCCCAGGAAGATTCCCATAGCGGTGTCCAAGAGGGACCCTAGTGCAAGGCAGCTTGTAGCAAAGCCAAGTTGTAAGTTATTTCTCTCCCCTTTGAACTCTGGCCTTGAACCTGGCCTTGCAGCCTTACCCGCATGGGAAGCTGCCACAGAATCACCTAGAAAAGTTGTAACAACCATGCTATGTTTCTGTGGTTCATTAGAACTCTAGAAAGCCAGTGCAGTTGCACTTGGGCTGTGCCCTTGATGGTTAGGGACCAGATTGCTGCCAACCCAGCCCAGCTATCTACACCATAGACCCCTCAGACTTGGCTCCTTACCATCTTCTCCCCCTCAGAGCTCTGCACAGCTCCTGCCCTGGAGGCCCTTCCCGTCTCCACTGCCTTCCCAGCCCCACACCGTGCTGGGAGCCAACCCAGCTTGCCCACACCAGTCCTGGAGGACCACCAGCAACCCCACAGTTTTCTTTCCCTGCCTTGTTGCTATAGTACCTATAGCACTCCTATAGTACTTGTCCTATGGGATGAGTTTTGCAGACTGAGTACTGAGGAGGGTCAATTTGCACATAATAACTGTAGCTGAATTGTCTTTGAGGAGAGGAGCAAGGTTCGATACAGCTGGGAGGAGACCACATCAGGTGGCTTAGGCTGAGGTAAGCCAATCTTATGGCCAAGTCTTCATACTACTTCTTGGAGTAGGTGTAGTTTTTCCCAAGGAATGTGCCATTCTTTTACACCAGGTGCTATACCAAATGCTTCTGCATTGAAGTGTATCGTACCGCCAGATGTGTGAGTGGCATTCAGGAAAGAAGGGAACCCTAAAATTCTTCTGATGGTTATACCAGCATGGGCATCGTTCACAAAAAGCTACAGCTTTGCCATTTTGCTATTTGAATCTCTCTCCGTTGGAATGAAGCTGGAGGAGCAGTTAAATAAATTTAAATGTTTTGTAAGAACAAGAGCTAGTCAATAGTAAATGTTCCTAACTTTTTTTTCACAAGTCTAATCCCGAGCATGTTCAGAGCACTCCTGAACTCTTACTGACTCATGGAGCCACAGCAAAATCTGCAAACCAAAGGGCTGCTTTCTCTGCAGACAGTGTAAAGGTGCAACGCAGAGAAAACAAAGGCAAAGCAGTCTCAGACTCTGCACAGCACATGATTCTCTAATAAAAAATGTTTGGCCTCTTCTCAGGAATAACATGGCCATGCTTGTAGCTCCAAAAGAAGCCCTGAATGATATTAATACATTCATTAGAACAAGTTCAAAGAAAATCATCTTAATTAGCTTGCCTGGCTGAAACTGAGGTTCATTAATCTAAAGTAGATTAACCTGATGGTAATGCCATTAAAGCTGGCTGGGATATTAATGAAATATATGCAGTTGCAGGGAGCCCAAATGTCCTCCTGCCAGTCATGGACTGATAAAACTGCCGGTGTTTTCTGCAGTTCAGGCCATTTTAAGGAAGACCTGCCTATTTTACAGCCACCACCCTTGTTCTGTAACTCAGCCATGGCATTGCTTTTGGGACACGTTAAAAGGGGGAGAGCATCCCACAGAGAAACTTGAGAAAACAACTAACTTTAGCCTTTTGTGTGAAAAACTTGCTAGAGCAGAGCGTGCACGCGCACGTTTGAAACAGGTAGGGATTTGCCCATGCAGGGAGCATGCAGGCTTTTTATAAGGCAAACTGTGGTGCAGGACTTCAAAAATTTGACCTGCTTTTCAGATATATGTTGGTGCACAGTATGCAGTAAGGATCTAAAAGCTTCCAGAAACCCAGTGAAGACCCAGAGGGCTTAAAATGGCCTTCTCCTTCTCCCCAGGCTCCAGTATTCTTAATCTCAACTCTTTTTAGTCTTTGACACATCATTAAAGTGACAGTTCAAGAACAGCTCCGAGATCAAAGGCCTGCAGAGCTTCTATCGTGTTGCAATGCTTTCGGCAACTCTTTCTCCAGGCCTGCTTCTTAACTCCCTCCCTCCAGCCAGGAGGTTGAATCTCTCTTGCTGAAGGCCAGCAGCATCTGGCAGTGCTGCCTACATGCCTGCCCTGCCCCTTGGTCTTCTTGAGGCTCTGCCTCTCTGCTGGGTCACTCTGGGTTTCGCTGGACCAAAGCTCAGCCCAGCCACTAAATATGATGTATTCACTAATTTAGGTATATGTGCACTAGCAAAACAACTTCAGGTTTGGGCATGGCCATATACAAATATACACAAATCCAAAATGCAAATAGGGAGGATTTGCAAAATCAGCTCTGATCTGGAGTGCTAAGAGAAGACACGGGATGGAGTATGAGATGAGGAAGTGGGGATATTGGGGTTCCTCTCCCAACTCTTCCCTTGGCGTGTAGTGCTGCTGCAGGGAAACCTGCAAATCTCCTAGAGTAGCTCCCGGGTTTTCCCATGTGTACCTTCGTGGTGCCTACACAAGTGCATCGGAACAGCTGATTTCATGCTGTAATGTGCCCAGTGTCTAGCACGGGATACCAGTGGTGCTGAGCAAAGGAAGCCCAGGCATTGCTAATTTTATATTTACTACCCCCCCGCCTACCTACATGTTGAATAAGTTTTGCAGCTTCACTGACATATATATATATTTGTAGAAAGCTTTGTGATCCAAAAGTGAAAGGAAATATACATGCACACGGTATTGCTCTTAGGACAAGATCTAAGGACCTTCCTTCCTCTGCAGTGGCTCAAACGTGGATTTTCAGATGCGCAGGACTGAGGTCTGCCAACCTTACTGTATTGCCTCTCCCTAATGCTGAATGTTCGGTGACTAAGTGTCTTTCTCTTGTTTCACCGTAAAATGCTGGGTTGGCTCACAGCTTATTTACAAGGTAACGCGGTGTGATGCATCATAAAGACACTTTTGAAGAATTTCTGTTATTAAAAACTGCCCATGGAAAGAATTAGGTCAGGTGTTTACAAGTCAAAGCTTTGGGGATAATTAGGTAGAAGGCAGCAACTTTAGAAAAGAGGGTTATTTTCCAGCCCTCCAAGAAGCATGTAGTAATGCATATGTTAGCAGTAGCCTCTCATCAGTGAGTTTCCCACCTCCTTACTGCAGGATCTGTTACAGCCATTGCTTTCGGGATGGGGAAGAAAGCGGGGCTTAGAAAAGTCTCCAAAAATACAGAACCCCCTGAGCAAACCTGTTGATGTCCGGGCTTTCTATAAACAGCCATCGAAGTCCTGTTAAGGGGGCTTCTTGTAAATACAAGCTCTAGCTTGCTACTGCTGTGCAATGAGGGTGAATTCTATACTACCTTTGAGGGAAGAAAGTTGGTTTTGTTTTTTTTTTTAAAAAAAAAAAGGCCACTTGTTCCTGGTGGCAGAGCATGTGTGTGGAGAGGAGGGACAGGACAGGGCGCTGGCTGTTTGTGCACTTCAAGCAGAGCGACCTCCTTGAACCCCACAGTGCACAATGATGCTTTCCATGGAAAGTCTGGCTGTATTACCTTTGGCAAGGGCTGAGGGAATATTTTTGGAAGCTTTAAAATCCTCTGTGGAACATGCTTCATTTTTGTTCATATACAGTATCTTTATATTTATTCAATAAAGAAAGGTTTCTGTTTTGCTGCAAATGGCTGCCTGACCCTTCCCCTTCAGCTCTTCTCCAGCAGCGCCCAGGGTGTTGGAAAGGCTGGTCCTCCCGGGACAAGAAAAAGATCAGGCCTAAAACATCAGCCCCTGCCATATTGTACTGGTTAAAACTCAGTTGCCCCCCTCTCCTAAAAGTTTGTTTAAAGTGGTAAGAATATAACCTGTTCAAAGTGAGACCTCCAAGGGCCTGGTTCCCATTTGCATTTAAGCCTTTATGCGGTGCTGGAGCAGGGTAAAGGGGCCCTCTGTCCTAAATGGGAATCAGACTCCACATCTGCGTTTTTCAAAGTGTCCTTCCTTTCTGCAAGCAAAGCCAGGAAATGTCTCTTGAATGGGAAAGGGACAATTACAAAAAAAAAATTGCAAATCAAGGTTTGCAGGGCTGGATGGCGCGTGCAGTGTTACCAGGCAGTGGATAACTGTCTGGGCTGCGTCCCTGGGATCTCACCCTGGACCGCCTTGCAGAGAGGTTGAGGTGTAAAACACAGGAGGGCTTAAACCCAGTGTTAGCTTTGGGGTTGCATTTGGTAGCTGGAAGGAACAGGGTACCATCAGGAATGTGGGAAGGCAACTAAGTATTAGGGCATCCTAAGAGGAGTTTTCATAACTTTTAATTTTACTAGATTTAGGAAATAAATGTGACCTGCTGGCTCTTCCTCCCTTGGGTCAGCTGTGATGTCTAAACCAGAGCAGTGCCAGGAGGGGAAGGTACCCAGATGCCACCAGCCTGAGCATCCTGAAGCAGGATGAGAACGGAGCAGGACCCGCGGGGAGGCCATACGCTGGCCGGGCTACGACCTGGCTCACGCTGCTCTGCACTGGGGATTTTTTTGCAGGTCAGGCAAAGACAGGACTTCTAGCAGCTGCTTTAGAATTAGCTATTCTTTTATGTTTTAGGTATATTTGGCAGTGCTTTAGGAAGCAAGGAAAGCTTTTGTGTCCCTGTGATACAGATAGCAACAGCAGGATGGGATCGCAGAGCCGGCTGAGTCACTGTCGGGGCCAGACGCAGAACCCACTGTTTCTGGCTCCCGGGCTGGCAGGGTGCACGGACCTGCATGCGTCCCTTTTCCCGAAGGGTGGGAATTGAGCAAATCACACCCTGTGTGACAGCCACAAACCCTCTGAGCTCAGAGCGGGGTCAGGAGGAGGCTCCTGCCTGCTGAGCCTGCCACCCGTGTGCTTTCCAGCCACGCTCCTGGCTGAGATGGGCCGGAGCTGAGGCTGCCTGCCTTTCCCCGAGCCGCAGCACGCTTTGCACCGCTCTGCCTGATTCGTCTAGACTGAGTGAGAACTTGGCCTCGTGCAGAGAGTTTACAACCTGGATGACGGGCGAGTCTGGTCTTGACTGTGGCTTGTAGCCATACGAGCGAAGGAGACGGGATGTCTCTTCTGCAGAGGCCTGTAATCTTCAGCGGGCTGGTAATCGCCCTTTGCAGATGATAGCACAAACTGAGCTGTGAGGGGTGATCACTGGCATACGCGTGATGTGGCTCTGCTGCTGTCCTCAGGGCAGGATCACAGGGTATGTGGGCTAAAAGGTACCTTGGAAAATCCTCTCAGCCATCCCCATCACAGGGCAGAATTGATGTCTGGAGGATGTGGGTCTGATATTTTCTTGCAAACATCCCGTGATGGAAATTCTACCTGACCCTTATAATCCTTTTTATAATTGTCCTAATACCTATCCTGAATCTTCCTTGCTGTAGCTTTCTTTGTCCTGCCTATCCTGGACATGGAGGAGGGAGTACCCAAATACGACAAGTATAAGCATCTACTCTGTTGCTATGCCAGTTTTGAGTCTGCAGGTTAAAATCACCAGAGTGATGTCTTCATAAAATTTGGTTATAACAGCAGAAATTTCTTCCTCTTCACCAAGTTTCAGCCCCAAAAGAATGTGTGAGGATGAGTTAAACCCCAGAGAATTGGGATCTCTAGTAAAAACAAACATGAACAGCCTCTTAGCTATTGCAACTCCACTATCAAAACCCCTTTTCAGAAAATGTTTAGTTAAAGATTTAGTTTGGAACAAACATTGTTAAAGCATGACCATCGGGCTGCTTATTGGAGCCAGATGTTCATTATAAAGACATTTGGGTCCATTCAGTGATTTTGCATGCCCTGATAGGCTGGGGTGAGCAGAAGGATTTGGAAAGCTCTGACTCAGATCCTCAACTTGCCCAAAAATGCACAACCCCACTGAAAGTGCCTCACCCTGTGCCATTACAGGGAGATATTCCATAATGGCCAGCATCCTTTTTGTCTGTCTTTCATTGTTTTTAAGATTTTAAAATTTTTTTTTAGGAATGACTGGCCTCTCTTGTGTTGTCTTTCTTGATTTTTTTGTTAATCCTGCATACTTCTTGAACGGTCTTTTAGGAATACGTCTCCCTGAGGGCTGACTTTCTTAACAATTAAAAAATGAGTATCTGTTGACCTAATCCTGCAAGCTGTCTGGGTGTGACCATCCCACGTTAGCGAGTGGAATGGTGCCCTCGGAAGACGTGCAGAAATCTGACCCCTATTTCTAAACCAAAGGCCAGCAGAGCCAAGCGCCCTGCAAGTTGCGTGCAGGTTTGGCCAAATCCACGTGCTGAAAAAAATCAAAACCAACACAAGCTTTGCAAGGCTGATTTTATTACTTGTTTTTAGAGCTGCTTCTTCCATTTTTACTGCTTGAACGTTGATTACTGGCTGCTTTGTGGATGGAAAGCTGAACGGAGACACTCAGTGGGAGAAAAACAAATGTGCGGGTGGGCCAAAAGTGTGCTTCATTTCCTCCAGACCAGTCTCGCCTGTGCTTTTGGGGCCTGTTCCTTGATGGAAATGGGGTTTGGAGCAGGTCAGGGCACTGCGGGCTTGGCTGAGGTGTGGGCTGGGAAGTAGCCACTAGATGGCCATGTGGCTTGTCCCTACCTGTCCCCCCCTGCTGCTGTGCAGGGCAGGGATGTGCCAGCCCTCAGCCCCACGCAAGGCAAGCTCAAGGAGCTGCAAGCAGGCTGAAGACACCCCAGGGCTGTTGGACCTTCCCTGGGAACAGATCTTTGCCGGGGGGAGTGCTTGTGTGGAAGGGAGCAGCAGCCCCCGCAGCTGGGGACATGTGTGACACATGGGAGACCCTGGTGATTTCAAGGCTGAAGGATCTGCATCCCTGGGGAGTCGGCCTGACTCTGGCAGGGCTGAGCTGTCTCGAGCTCCATCGGTGCTCTGCAGGGGAGGAGGTTGGCACCAGCAGGTGGTGGAGGTAGGATCAGGCTTCACTGGAGCTGGGTGACAGGGCTCAGCTGGGATCTATTGCAGGAAGGGTTCTGATCTGCAAAACCATGTATTTTTTTCCATCCTGGACTTCCTTGAGATCAGAAGAGGAGAGGAGAATGGGGGGCGGAAATAGAGAATAGCAGGGCAGATCCTCACAGCCTCCTCTTCTACCCAGGGGATGTAGCATTTGGGAGTTGCACCCGTTCACACTTGGAGCACATCTTCTGCAGCCTGCCCTGAGAGGCAAACGAAACGTGGCAATGGGAAAGAATTGGGCGATTTGCTTCAGAAGTGCACTCTGTAAGTAAAACACCATTGCAGGAGATCCCGGCTCTCTCTCCTATCCTGCCTGAGAGGGCACGGGACAGAGGCCACTGTGTCCCCAGAGCCCATAGGTACATGCTGCAGATAGGTCTTGGGCTTAGTGTTACTGGAGGACACAAAAGCACTTGCGGAAAACATCATGGAATGACCAAGGTGAAAAATTAACTCTGTGATATGAAAAGGGAGTATAAATTGTCAGAAAAACATGAGTTTCCTTCTAGTAGCACATCAGCTATTGAAATGTTGCTTTCACGCGTTTACATGTCCTCTTTGCCTGTGATCAGGAGTGTTTCAGAGAGGTGTGTAGCTCCAGCTTATCCAGTGGATAGTCACTAGCGTCCACCCAATGGTCAAATGACTGATGCTGTTTACTGGAAGGTTTGGTTCCTTAGAGCTAAGTTTGACAACACAGCATGCCTAGACAACACAGCAAACTTTGCTCAGTGGGACAATTGTCCAAGGCTCATAAGACTTTCCACTGCCTTGAGATTCTGTGACGTGACTCAGAGTTGTAAACATTGGCACCAGCTGCTCTTCTCACTGAAACCATAAACCCATTAAGGGAAATTTGTTTTCTAAAAATAATCTGATCAATGAAAGGACTCTCTCAGCGTCCCCAGCCTCTCTTCCCCGCCTCCCTCGTAATGACTTCCTCGTAAATACGTTCAGTTAGAGGAGCATGATGCCTCTTACGAGTCTCCCCATTGACCCAGCTTCAGTCCTCCAAGTGAAGATACTTAAGGGGTAGTGTAGGGCCTTATTAAAAGATGTTTAGCTTTTTGGGGTGTAACAGGGAGAACGGAAAGGAAAGGCGTGACTGCAGCACAGTTCTTGTAGGGAGAGGCGAACATGACGCTGGTGTGTGGGAAAATTTATAATTTCTGTGTCATATTTATAATATTGATGCCTACAGATGGTCAGCGCTGTGCAGCTGGTGAAGCCAGGCTGGAGGTTTGGCAGGTGCTTTTAAATGAATCCTGTGGCATTATGTGCCCTGGATCAACTCTGCTTTTCTTTTACTGTATCACAAAAGGGAGTCTCAAGTCATCCTTCATGGTTTAAAGGAATCAAAGGATCGTCTCCGTATTGTTTCAGATGTCAGCACAATCTGGATGAAGGCACGTTGAGCTGGGAGTCAGGCAGCTCTGTTTTCTAATCCAGGCTCTTCACTTTGTACTCTGGTCCTCTGTCTGCTCTCTAGCTGTCAAGTGAGGATCAGGCTAATGCGAGGCCATCTGGCAGGCAAAGGCAGATTGGTCGGCTAATACTGTGGAATGCCAAATATTACTGTGTGCATGCTAGTAATTTTGGAAAGCCAGCAATAGTCAATCTATAATTTGCTCTTTGCTTAAGTAATAATCCACTCTATTAATGCAATGTTGCAGAGGCTCTGTTCAAATACTGCTGTGATTGGATTGTGCAAGAACCTACTAGAAAAAATTAATGCTGAATTCTGCACCAAGGTGCATGGCACAAACAGCTGCAAAAAAGTTGGATGTGATTCTGAATATCCCTCAGCATGGATGCTGGTCTCAGATGCCTCCACCTTTATGACAGCTGATGGGGTGACGGTCTGGAAGAGGAGAGCTTTTCTGGTCTAGAAAGGCTGTGACTTTGTATGTCTGGTGTGAGCAGACGTGGACTAGAGCCCTCAATGTCCATGAGGACTCTCATGGACCACGCAGACCACCCAGCCTCACAGCCCTTCCCAGGCTTGCAGCTGTGCTCTTCCCAAAAAACAGTATTACCAGTTCAATGACTGACCTTATTCCTGGAGTTCTGGGTCACAAATCTTATCTCTTACCTTTTGAATGCACTGATACAGCTACAGAGTAATACATTTATGGTCCAATCTGCTGTAGACAGAAGCAAAGGGCGAGGTGCATTTGGCATCAGAAGGGCTAGTTATAGCAGCATGTTTTGTGTTCAGTGGGAGCTCACGTAAAAGTGACCTGCACTGCTGACCCAACACCTGCCTCAAGAGGTAACACTAGGAGATCCCACCATCCCCTGGATGTCAGCTGGATATGGTCATGCTACTACTTGTGCAGCCCTGATCTGTCTCAACAGCATCTGAGTGGCCTGTCACAGAGAAAAACTAAGGAAAAAAATTAAAGACAAGCTGGTATAAGCCATCCTTACCTTCCTCCTTGCTCCTCCTAATGCCATTTCCTGTCTCTGAATCTGCCCCTAACTTCTTCTGAAGGATCAATATCCTTTTAAATAAATGGAAAGTGATCACCTTGAGCCAGAATCCATGCAGCCATCTGTTGCTGGCTGCAAAGCAGTGCCATGCCATCATTGTTTTCTCCATCATCGAGTACCATCCCATGAAGGTCACTTGGTGCTTTCATTCAGAAAGTACTGAATTTCATTGCTTTTGCTGCTGACCATGTTATTTGCAAACTGCAAGTGTGAACCTGTTTAATCTGGCTATTAAATGGAGATTTTGAAATAACACAGAACAAAACTGCCGACTGGGAGGAGAGGTGCCAGCAGTATATTTGTGACCACAATAGAAAGAAACCTATCACAGGATTAATTCCTGGTGCCGTGGGCTGATCTTTTCATAGGGAGGGTTGCAAGAGGGCTCTGAGACTTCATTTGGCTTGGCACACACGCCTAGTAACTGGACAGATCTTTTCACCTTTTATCTGATCACGCTGCCCTGTACTTTGCTACTTGAGACACTGGGCGTTTATTATTTTAATAAACCTGCTCTGTTTTGCCTAAGGCTAGCTTTGAAGCAAGCCCTACCCCTGTAATTGGGGTCTGTGGTGGTTTGGGAGTTTTTCATGCTATGCTGTTGTTCGACGAATGCCTGCAGCTCACTCACATTATGCTGAAGACCTCAACTGAACTGAGGCGCAGTTTTGTTCCTCCTGTGCAGGGTCAGGTGAGCCTACCTCCAGGCCAGGAAGATGACCACACTTGGGTTGTCAATGTATGCTCCCGTGGGTCCCATCAGCAACCCATGGGTGCCAGCTCCCAGGCGAGCACCCTGGGGCAGACAGGGAGCTGCCACACGGGTGCTGCCCTCTTCAAAGCATGTCCCAGTGTGACTGGGAGAGGTGGGAGGTTGGTGGGCAAGCAAGGGAGGCTGTCCAGGACGGGACAGGGTGGGGAGGAAGAGAGCGTCTATCATTACAGCATGAAGGCTGTGCTCCCACCGTATCCTGCCCCACAGATAAAAGACTGGTACTTTGGGGAAGGGGAACAGTGTCTGCAGCTAAGCAGGAAGGAAGGAAAGACGGAATATGGAAAGAATAGGGTAGTTTCCAAGAGAGAGGTGGGAAAGGAAGGGATGTCTTCAGCAGGGGAGAGGAGGAGCTGGGAGATGAGTGTTTGGAGCAGGATGGCCTTAGGACAGCAGAGATAACCCAGCCTCGGGCATGAAGGGATGATGGGAGGAGTACAGGACCCCTGAAGTGAGTGAGTGGGTGGGTGAAGAGGCCTCAAAGCAGCATCAATGAGGTGCCCTCAAATCCCTGTTTATCTTCCTGGAAGTTTCCATTGAAAATCCTGGCCTAGTCCCTCCATGCCATCTTTTTGCAGTGGAACAAGCATCGTGTGGGGGTGATGTTTGCTCTCCCCAAATCTGTCTCTTGGGAGAGGCAGGGAGCAGGGTGCATCCTGAAAGCCAGACACCCAAGCAGCCAGGAGTGTCGGTGCAGTCCTGGCACTTAAAGGGATCATTTCCATATGAGTTTTACCACTACTGTGGCACTGTCGCTGTCCTGATCCCAAGTCTCACCAAAGATAATTAGTTTATTTTTAATGAGTGCTGAGATTCTTGCACAATCAAACCAAAGGGACTTTAAGATAAAGTAAAAAAAGTTACTAAATTAAGAAACTAGGGCTTGTGATTGGTGGAGACCTTTGGAAAGCTGACATAAATGCATGCTGGGGATTTAAAAACAGAAGAGAAATAAAAAATAACTCTTTTTTTTTTTTTTTTTTTTTTTTTTGCTGCTGCTGCTGTTAGTAATAGTAGAAATCATAGTACTAGCATTTTAACTCATGCTTTTAACACATCCCATGGTTTGGGAACAGCCTCCCATCCGGGAACTGGCAGTGCTGCCCGTGCCGGGACCAGCCTGGCTCCTGGCGAGGCAGCAGGCAGGGTGCAGCTCCCAGACCGTGCCTCTGCCTCTCGTTTGATGCTACTGCGAGATTTCAGTTGTGCTTTGCCATGAACAGCCGCAGCCCTTTCTTTTCTAAACATGTGTGCTTTGAAAGGGAAAAGGTTGTTGCCAGCATGTCTGACTCCTTCGTCCTGACAACATCCGACCATCCATGTTATCAAGCCTTACTGGGACCTATCAAGAGACATAGTTAAACAAGCTCATGTTTATCTGAGGGAAGCTGTATTAATTGCGCAGTGGGATAAAGAACTGGCCGGCACCAGGCAAATCTCTCGCTGGCATGGGAAAGGGACAGCAGGCCTCCGCTTAACAATGGGCTGCAGCAAAAGAAAGTCGCTTAGTGCTGTAGCCTTTTTTTCTTTGCAGACTGCAGTATTTTTTTTTAATAGCTCTTACTCCTGTGTTTTGTTTGTCCATTTTAAAAATAAGAAAACAGTAACGGCTCTGCTGGTTTTCGGCTGAGTGGCTCCCTTAGAAGCGCCGTTGCAGGAAATGCTGTCGCTCCGGCGCACAGCTGCGGAGCTGGGCTGGGGCTCAGGTGCTACGACCCCTCCATCCTGTTCCCCACGCCTGGCGTCTCTCGTTCGCTGCCTCTGCTGCCGTTGGCGGTGATGGCCACGTCTCCCCGTAATCCACCCTGGGGTCACTTTGGATAGCGAGCCGCTGAGTTTCCAGCCAGGTGTCTGCAGAGGCTGTGGCACAGCTCTACTCGGCGAGTCCCTGAGAGCTGATAGGTGTCTGAGGCTCGCTCTTTGCCGGCGGGGCTCAAGGATGGTGTTGGGTGTTGGTTTTCTCATGGGAGTGCATAATGGGCTGGAGAGCAGTGGTTGCTGCTGGCCGTGGGGAAGGCTTAGTGGTCCAAGGAGATCTTCTCAACAGGGACGCCTTGGAGAAGATGCTGGGTTTCCCAAGGGAACAAGACCTGACAGCACTGTTGTTACCCCCATCTTGGAGCAAGTGTAAAAGGAGGCTTTGCAGCTAAAGCCCATTCAAATAATCAAACAGCGAGGAGTGAATAAGAGCGCTACGTTCAGCGTGGTTTGTGGGCTCATGCTATTCATCAGGTACCTAGAAAACTGGGATGGAAATATTTCCAAATTCCCTTGTTTCACAGGTTTAAACTTGAAAATTGGTACTTAAAATATGTGGTTTGCTGTTTTAAAAAAAAAAACAAACCCGCCGTCAGTTGGAGAAGCGCAGCAGCACCGGGTGAGCTCCTTGGGCAGCACTGCCGCACACCAGCCGTACTGCAAGCTCGGAGCTATTGATTAATACTCCAAACAAACCTCTTGCAAATGGCCAAGAGGCATGGAAATGACCCGCCTCGCCCAGCCAAAGGGAGAATTTCTCACTGATGGCAGAAACTGGTTCAGTTTGGGCATGATTCACTTATCTGATAAAGGGAGCTGCATTAGCCTGCAGAGCCCAGCTGGGCTGCTGGATGGAGAGGGAAGGGAAGCCTTGGCCATGCCATGCCACGGAGGCAGGCGAGTGACCACACTGGCACCAGAAAGCAGCACAAACCCTGGATGGTGTCCTCTTGTGAAGAACCAGGCTATCTATCGTTGATTGCCAGCTTTTGTCTGACGATGCTTCACTCAAAGAAAGATGTAAGAAAGGGGAAACTACCAAATGAATCACATCCCTTTTCTAATCTTATTTTCTCTTGGGGGTGGATTTGGGCATGCTCCAAAGCCACAGCCTAATTTAAATCAGGACAAAGGTGGCTGTGAAGAGCAGAGAAGCAAGAAAGCTGGGGAAAATGGATAGAAATATTTGTCCTTCCATGAATGAATATCTGTCCTGATGGGAAACGGCCACATCTGGTGATAGAAAACAGAGGTTTCTTCTAGACGCTAATCACTTGCTTTTTATCTGGGATTCACGAGCCATTTTAAATACTGTGTTGTGATGTGACTGGAGGCTTAAGGGGAATGGTTCCTGGCTTCCCCATGTCTGCTGCCCTTCCTAGGGGATGCTGACAAATGTCTTGGGGAGATAGCGAGCAGCTTGCAGGAAGGAGCCTCTTCAAAGTCTTCTCTCCCTTATCTCCCCGCTGGAGTTGTTTTGACAGCGGCTAGTTAGAGACAGGAGCCCTTGCTGGGATGAAGTCAAGATTGCAAGAAAAAAAACAAACCCAAGAGACTGCATCGGCAGCACACGCTATAACTCTAATTTGGAGTGGGCAGATGGAGACTGTGTGATTGCTGCTAGGCCAGGGAAGCTCAGCCAGTCTAAATAGTACTAGAGGTAACGCGAAAGGTCACTCCTGTTGTAGTTCAGCAGTTTTGTGCTGCTAGCGCTCAAATTTGTGTTTCAGCTCTGAATAGACTCCTAGGTTCATGATGGTTTTTGTGATAGGGACAATAGCAGTCCCCTGCTTTTACTTGCCCTGCTGGCTTGGTGAATGGCTCAGGGATCACATCTGGTTTCCTTGCTCCGTGCTGTTTGCAGACGTGTGTTAGCCAGCCCCCGTGCATGTCCCTGGCTCGCCTCTCTGCACCACTGAGCTCGCTCAGAGGTCTCACACTGGCTTCTTTCCCCACCTCCTCTGCCAAGTGCAATGTGCCTGACCCTCCCAGCTTGCTACTGAAATCACTGACAGTAAGATCCCACGGATGGAGGCTGTCTCAGGGGCAGAGGGGGTCTGTGCTTTTGACAAGCTGCACGGCACTCACCCACAGCCCATCAGTCCCGGGGACAGATGCTGGGACACGTAGCTGCTCATTCATCCTCGCAGCCCATGGACGTGCCCCCCACTTGGCTGTGCAAAGGGTTTGCAGCCATGTAAACATGCCCCCAAATTCTTACTCTGGCTTTCCAATCAAATTTGCTGACCAAAGCCATGTTTGTGAGCAAAGCCAATGCATCCCAGGCCTAAAGAAATCCAGTTTTGATAAATGGTGGCCAAAAAAAGTTTGCTCTGATGGCTCTGCTGCTGCTCCCACCACCATCTCTGCCAGGTGTTCAACATGCAGGTGAAAGGCAACGTGGCAAAAAGGACCTGTGTCAGGCAGGAATGGGGCTTCATCCAGGTTTGCTGTAAACACCTGGGACCTACCCCGACGCCCATATGTCCAGTCATTTCCATTTATCGGTGCAATGAAAAAAAATAAAATGGTGCCTCTCTTTTTAAAGCTTTTGGCAATATTTTTAGCCCCTCAAGCTATGCAATCATGGCTCCATGACACAGAGAGATAAGCTAAGTATTTAGGAACACAGACGGGATCTGGGATGTGGCCCAGCTAGTCCTGTACCCTCTCTCTGACAGTAGTAGGCAGGAAATGAATCAGAAATTTTTGCAAAAATGGCTGGAAAGGTGACAAGTGTCTCTCCCCAGATGCCGTCTTGTGAACCATTTCGCTGTGCGTCCGAGAGCGGCTCCCACCCCTTACCTCTGTGTAAGACAGTGGTCCTGGCTCCCATGGAGCTCTGACCCTATGCAAGAAGTCTTGCCTTTTTATGTTGACTTCTGGAGGCAGCCAGTTCATCTGCCTTGCCAGATCAGCCAAGCCCAGAAGGTTGGTAGGTGTGCAAGCCCCAGCTGTTTGTACCTTGGAAGCTACCCTGGCTCTCACAATGCTATTGCTCACTAAGCTCCATCCTAAGAGGTTTAAAGTGCAAAACTATTAGTGGAAGTAAACCCATTCTGCAGAGGTGGTTGAAGACACTTTGTAATGGACAAAAACCCTACTGTTCCCAAAATCCCTGTGATTTTTTACTTGGTCCCAAAATGTCAGCTGATGGCGCTGAATTTGTTGTTCCTGCTGGAGTATTTCCTATCTATTCATACTTGCAAAAAACTCTTCTCAGATGCAATTACAGACAGAGCTCTTCCTCATGCCTTCTTTGCCCGATTGACTCGGCCTCAGAAATTCTCCAAATAACATAATTTCTACGTTCTTCAGTAAGAGTTACCCCCCTGCAGAACCTCTGGAGCCCCCCCATTTCAGAGCTCTCATCACCTGCTGCCAGGCGAACACCTTGCCTGCACTCTCCCCTTTGCCATGGGAGCGGTGGGATTGGGCAAAGCTGCTGAGGGGCAGGGGGCTTGGATGGTCTGCTGAAAGCCCACACCTTCGGGTTCAAAGCCTCCAGAGTGACTTTCAGGAATTAGCATGCATCAGAAAACTGAGCGTGCAAACACAAGGTTTGCATTCAAAAGGAAAAGGCTATTCAATTTTTGGCCAGTTTAAAGTAGCATTGGAGCATCCTTGATGTGTCTATAAATAACTAATTATTATTTAAGGGACCCTTTGCATTAGTGGTTACTATGGCAATGAATCATTTGGTCTCTGCTGGTACCAGATTGAACATTATTGTCTAACGTTCATCCAAACAATATTCAGTCATGGTGCAGTTAGTTAAAGACTTAGCAGATGTTCCAAAGTAAATTCTATTCAGGGCTGTGCGCACTGGCAAAGTGCCATTTTCTAATATCTATGCTGAATATGTAAAGACTACTGAATTTCTCTGTTTAAAAAAAAGTTTGTTAATTATCTGTACCAAGCCTGTCTAATTAATTGCACATGGATCCACCCTAATGTGCAGAGAGAAATGTAAGTGAATCCATTCTGCCACTATTTCCAAAAGTATAATAAGTGCATGTAAAAGCTGTAATCATTGGCTGTAATGGCTTCCTAGTTGCAGGCTGTTTCGTAGACTATGAAAATATGCTGTGTGGAAATAAACCATTTGTGCATTGGACTGAATTAAAACCAAATGCTTGAACTTCTAATTAAAATTTTTCTTCAAGTCAGGGAAAGGAAAGGCTTAATTACTACCAAAATGCTCTCCTTTTCTTTCTTTCTTTCTTTTCTTTTTTTTTTCATGTTGTTGTTCATAATTTAGCTGTGTCCAACAGTTTTTGGTACATCTTGCATTGCTGCCCAAGCAGTCCCTGAAAGCCAGGTTAGCTTTCCAGGATACCTGCCCATGTGGTCCTCATTGGCTCTGCTTTCAAAGTTTACTGCAAACACATGGATTGCTGCCTACACATTCCAGATGCTAAGTAAGCTTAGGAAAATGAAAAAAAGAGGGAGAAGTGTGCGTGGGGTGGAGGGGAAATAAACAGACTTAGAGAGAGATGCCATTCCTGGTAGAGACAAAGATGCTAACTTCGATCTTGCATAAATGGCAGCGCTGGAATCAGTCGGTATTGTTATTTCTCCCTATCTTGTATGCTGTATAATAGAGGGCTTTTTTTGAACTTTAACATTTGGGCTTCTTAACAGACTGTTCTTTAGTGTGGTTTGGGAAGGACAAAAGAAGACTTTTGTTGATTTGGCATAAATTATACAGTGGGTATTTTTGGCATAAATGTTGGAGTTTGATGCTTTTTGTTGGTTTGGCAAAATATACCTTGAAATCACAAAAATATGCTTCTAATTACAGAATGTATGTTGCAGTGATGTGGGACAGTGAAGTAAGGAACCTTTCAGTATTTATATTAACGGAATCAAAAAATTAACCTCTTCCTGTTGAATGTTTACAGCTGGAACCCAGTCAAAGAATCTGAGGCTGGAGCTAGTAATGCCTAATACGTTTCTGCCTCAACAGCAAAGATAAGTAATTCATTATTCAGATGCTAAGCATTCAGCAGGCCAGTCCCAGCAATTAGGGTTTAGACTTGCTTGAGAGGAGAACTGGCAGGTACCGTGGGCCCCAAATTTAAGCCGTGTGGTGATGTTTTATGAAACCCTACATGAACAGAAATCTTGCAGGGGAATAAAAGGGCAAAAAGGCAATGAAAACAGGTTCTTGTTTAGACTGAAACCTCCTCCTGCCACATTTGTCACTCAAGCATTTCAGCAGCCTGCTAGAGTTTGACAGGCAGAAAGCGAAGCTGTTTTCACTGCCCAGGTAGAGCAGAAAGCAAACAAACAGCTTTCACAGTTCGAGCAAAGCCTGGTTTGGTCAAAGATCTTCTCAGTGCCCTTGGTCCTTCAGCAATAAAAAGCAGGAAAAACTATTTTACCAACTTGAACAGGACCCGGTTTTCCATCCAGCATTGCCCAGCCCAGCTGGATGTCCCTCTGCAAGCCGTCCTGTGCCGGTCCTCTCCTGCACTCTTCCTCTGAGCAGGGTGGCAGAGTGCTGACTCTGCCTTGCTGTCCTTGATAAGGATCGTTCTGCAGAGGAGTCAATGACCCTAATTAACAGTGTATGTAATGTTTTGCCTGAAGAGCTTCCTGTGAGTGGCTCTCCCAACATGTCTGTCTTGTTCAGAGATGCTCTTTCTGGAATTACCATTAAATTGCAGTGCTGCGTAATTGCTCCAAACGGTTGTAAATCTCGTTTAACCCTTCTCACTGCACAGGTTATGGAATGTGAGCGCCGCAGAGCATTTCCAAGGTATTGGACCTGAGTGCGCTCTTTATATAGCAAGAAAGACTTTTCTGTGGGCTTTTTTTTAAATGTACATATATTTCTCCTGAAGGGCTTTTTATTAAGCCAGGCAGAAAGTACTGAGTAGAAGTGCAAGAACAACTAACTAATTTAGTGCACCCTAGACAACTCTGAAGGAGATTGCAAAGGCTTGCTTGACAAAACAGGCACCAAACATGTCAACATTTGGGAATGTTACAGAGAGACTATTATGGTTTCAGGCCCTTCAAACACCAGCAGTAGGAAACTACCTCGCCCTGGAGCGTATAGGCAGCAAAATGCAAAAACAATGAGTGCGAAACCCACTCTGGCTGTATATGTGCAACCTCGACTTCAGCAAATCATATCAGCTCTCACGTCATAAAATATAGAAAGGAATAAATGCTTTCCCCTTCCCGTTTCTTTAGGAATGGTTATACAATTCCTGTGGTAAAATCTGCTTCGCTGTGCTGGTTGCTAAGATAATATGATCGTGTTTTGAACAGGGGGGAAGCAGTCTTTTTATTACTGTATATAATGGCTTTTCCTGTTTCTTGGTCATTATAGTTATTCTTTTTTTTTTCTTTTTTTTTCCCACGTTTCTCAGTCCTTGTGAGAGACATCAAGGAAAGACTAAGTTTTCTAGGGTACTTGATGGCAGTAAGAACAGGAGTCTGTGGAAAATCATCAGGTAAATTATTGCCACCTTGGAAAATTTGCCCCCTCAAAACACCTGAGAAGTTGGTGGGAGTGGTAATTTTTCTGTTATTGTTGTCCTTTTCTTAAAAAAAAACCAAAAAGGAGCGCCATAAGGAGCTATCATATGTGGGCCAAAAACGTGAGTTTTGCTCATGATGTTCACTGGTGATGGTTCAGTCAGAGAGAGGTTGGGTTCTTCCAAAAACACTGGTTCCCCATTCTCAGGCAGCTTTTTGTATGATGGTGGGCAGGGGATGGCATCTCTCCAGGCCTCTCTTTCCCTACCTACAATATGGAGATAAGGAAATGACAGGATACTGAAAGGTGATCTGGTAAAACACCAGATGAGCTGGTGTTTTAAAGTGCTGTGTATGGGGCAGGGACTATTTATTCCTAATAATCAACCAGCATCTTTTCAAAGTCTCAGTTCATTTTCCCCTTGTGGTTCTTCCTGTATATTCTTCATTTTTTCTCAAGTGAATATGAGGAACAGTGTTGCAGGGAAGGCAAAACAATGAAATGGAGAATGTGGCCAGTCAGAGGACTGGGGAGCAGAGGTTTCTGAGGAGACCTTTGCTCAGCTACCATCAGCCAAGCCTTTGCCACACCAGGAATTGGCTGACCACCACTCCCTGTCCCGGTGCACAATATGGCAGCCTACTTTGCTGGCGTGGGATCTCTCTGGGCACACGACAGCAGCTCTCGTGCATGGGTAATGGGGTTCTTGTGTTTGACAGCTGAAATTTCAGGCTTTGGCTTCATGTAATTGCCATCAGCGATTGATGGTGACTCTCTGAGCCCCTTATAAACAAGAGAGGGACCTCAGCTTTCCACTGATTGCTCCACTTGGGATGATTTCTCACGGAGATCTGAAGAGAAAAAAGTGATACGTTTCCCATTCTTTGAAGAGAGACCTTTAACTTCCGCGGATAAAATAATGTGTAAAACAATGTTTGGGAAAACTTCCAGGGGGCTCATTTGGGCTTTACAAAGGAACCCTCTGCATTTGAATCCTGATGGGAAGATAAGATAATTCTCCAGCACTGTTTAGTTATCGCATGTGGTATAAACAGCCATCCTCTCTTCATCTCCTGAGAATGCAGTGCTATTTGGGAAATAGTGTTAGGAACAATTAGAGTAACTGGAATAAACTCCACATTCCTCAAGAGATCATGGACTCTGTCCTCATCTCTGCTTGATGGCTGTCAGTAGGGCTGTGGATCTGAAGGTTCCTATTCATATCTTCAGGGCGATCTGCTGAGGTCTCTAGATGATTTTAGTCTTTTAAAGTAACGCAAACTTCAATTATATGAGCAGTCATTGCCATTAGATCTTTTCTTGGCTTCTGTCAGTTCCCCAGAAGATTTTAAGTGTCATCACTGTGCTGTGCTGGGAGAAGAGCTGGGAGGTCTGCTTTAACATGCCGGGATAATTCACCGCACGCCGGGATGGGGGAGAAGGAGCACTTAGTGGGCAGGAAGAGCCTTAGGGGAGACGGACCCCACACTTGCTGCGCAGTCCACAACAGCAATATAGCTGTGACAGCCACCTCAGCAAAAGCAGTTTAAGCCTGTGCATGGCTCAACTCTTCCAGAGTGTGCTGTCTCAGAAGCTGCTGGTAGGGCAGCATGGCATGGATAATGGGAGGAGCAGGGACATGGCTGTGGCAGTTTTGCCTTCACGGGATTTGGCTTGTCTGGTCCGTAGAGCAGGGTTGGGAGGGGAGGGAGCACTGCTGGTCTTCTGAGCTGCGGCATTTTGCTTTCCTGTAGCACCGAGTCTGGGAGGAATCAGTCATCTCGTTTGTTTGCATCACATATTGGATGTGATTTTAAAGCGAAAACCTTGCTCTGTGGAAGCAGCTGCAGTCAGCAGAACAGTGATATGCCCTACCCCTTATCTAGAACTTTTTACTAATAAGTTTTAAAGTACTTCACAGAGAGGTCAGAGGTATTATCCTCATTTAACGAGAGGGGAACTATTACTCATTTTGCTCTTGACATTTCTCTCTCATTGCTCTTTTGTTACCAAGCCCCTATAACAGCAAAGAGATCCCTTCCACTCAAATTTATCTGCAGGGAAGGATGCTGGAGCAGTGACAAAATGACAGCGTTGGTTGGAGACCTGTGACTGTAGCAGAGCAGTGGTTAAGTCAGCCAGAGGAATGTTTTGCCAGTTTGTCTCTGTTATTTTTTGTTTGTTTGTGTGTTCAGCAGAGCACTCTGTTATCTTCCGCCCGTCCCGACGCCATGCTTTTCCTGTTTAAAATTCCTACTTCTGATTTTCCCTTTGGGTTTTTTTTTTTTTTTCTATTTTGCTTCCCCAATTGTTCTAGTTTTATGTTCCCAGCACCAATCACCAAATGATATCTAATGAAAGCATTTGAGGACATACGCGTTTGGTGCCTCTGCCTGTTTCTGACATGTATTCATTCCCTGTGCAATTCTTGTTTCACCTCTCTTGCTTGCAAGACCGGCTGAATATTTCTCTGTCTCATTAGCTAAATTTTACCTGGTAATCCCTCTTTGCAAAGGGAGCTCATAATGCAAACACACTGAGAGCAAATTGGTGTCACAAATGATATCTTATACTAGACATAAAGCTGAGGGGAAAAACACAAATTTCTTTCTCTGGTGCCTCATGCAACGGACACTTGTCACACCGTGGGTACCGTGCAATCTGCTGCGTGGTGCTTCAAGCAGTCTTGGCTCAGGGATGGATTGTGCATCAGACCGTGGATTTATGTGGGGATGGACCAATGTGCTTCAAAGTGGTCAGGAGGGTCTTCTGATATAGACTCACTCTAAGTTAGGAGGAAACTTGTTTCTGGTACATCACTGCATGCTGGCACAAGGTGATGTGACCCTCTGCCTAGCCTGACAGAGCAAGTACGAGAGTGCAGTAACACTTGGTGACTGGGTTGAGGTGAAGAATTCGTTACCGGACACTCTTGTTGCTGTTGAGTGCATTGAATGGTTTTGAAGGTGCTTTCAATTGTGCTTTCAAACTCTGCTAGTGAAACACAAGAGGCATTGAGACTTGGTGCTATGCAGGTATTAGTTATACAGTTGGTGCTTTTCAGGGCTAATCTTTGTGCCTGTTGTTGCACAGAAAAGTGGAAACTCTGTAAAAGGCCAAAACATCCAAAAATATCCAACGCTGAAGGCTTTGCAGAATCCTGAGACCATGAGAACATCACGTAGAAGGCACATGAGAGACATGGGCAGGGCGGAGAGCTTCTGGGTTGGTGTCACACGAATCTCCAGAATAACTCACCAAAGCTGGGTACCAGAATACCGAGTCCTCCCTCCGTCAGTGCTCAGAGACTGCAGCCTGCAGAAACTGGGCAAAAAAGAGCCAGTAGCTGAGTTTCTAGCCTGCCCTTCAGCCCGGAAGACACAAAAGTGCTGGAGAACCTGCTGTGATTATGGCGCTGTAGATGTTCACTGCAGCCCAGCACGGGAAGGATGTTACTGCGTATGGTGTCTGCACAGATCGTGCAGAGGGAAAGGATCGCCACTTTCAGTATTTTCTTAGTTGATAAATTTTTAATAATCAGCTTATGACTCATTTCACACATAATTTTTGGTTTATATAGAATAAGGTTTCAAAAAGGAAATATTTAGTAAATGTATTTTCTAGTAGAGAGAGGTTGAATTTAGAGGGTTACTCAGAATCTGCAATACCAAATGTGGATACAAAGTTATAATAGTCAGAGGTTTTGTAGAAATGCCTGGCTGTCAGAGGCAGTAATGGGGCACTTTTTATGTAGTTGTGATGATGCCTGTGACAAATTGGGGCTATTTTGTCAGGAATAGTATGACAGAATTACAAGATAGTGTGAAAGAATCAAAAAATCAACTGTCTGCAAATGAGGCAAAGTAGAAGCAATATTGCTTTATTGAGGACTGAAGTAATCTAGGTTCATCAAAAAGATGACTTACCGTGGTTTGGATCTCTGTGCTATGAATACCAGCAGGAATGCTAAGGAAGCAGTTCTGTGCCTCTCTCTCACACGCACACAAATACACTCAGTATTTTCTAAAGATGTTCTTTTGTCCCTCTCTGCATGGGAAAATGTGCTTTCCACCCAAACATAAATTACTGTGCAAACTGCAGCTTACAATTCAGAAGTCTGCATTTTTAGTGGCACACTGTGCAGATCATTTTGGCAACAGCTCTGAGCAAACACACCAGAAAAAAGCACTTTGGGTGAGTGGCGAAGAAGCAAACAACCTGAATTCACTGTAATGAACTTTTTTGGAAGTCCTGAAGAACATTTTCATGGCAGGGACTATTTTAAAATACATTCTGGGAATACAGAACTTGGAGAAACACCCCCCCCACCCCCAGCAAAAACCAAACCCAACCCCCTAGACAACAGCAGAAATCCAGAAGCTACTCGTGCTTGTTCCCAGACCATGAATTAATGCCAGAGAGTAACAACCCAAAGGAATCATCATCCCCTCACCCAGACAATCCCAGATTTTTCAGCTTCCCTTAAAGTCTCCTGTCCCAGTATAGTCCCTGATTTGTGGCGTTCAGCTTTTTATAGTTTTGCTTATCCTAGCATTTAAGGTATTTTCAAACTTTCATACACTTTAATTTGTTACATTTGGAACGAGATGCTGGGTTTAGCACATAAAAAGGCTATTTTCATTGGAGATGTGATGAACAGTTCAGTGAGGAGGAACTTCTGACCGTGGCGACCTGCCATCCCACAGGTAGAACAAAGCACAGCAATGCACGTGGCGCAGCAGTCCCACGAAAAGGCTCACATGGACGCGGAATGCCTGGGACCATCGACAGAGCTGAGCCCTTTGCTGCCGAAAGGCCCCGATCTGCCCAGTCCCTGGGAGCAAGTGGGCTGGGAAGGGTTTCCAGCCAGGTTCAGGAGAGCTCGCTGCTCAGCTGGATCTCATCCCTTCCTCACTGAGCTGCACAGAATGGAGGAGGAAGCCCAAAGACCTTCTTGCAGGACAAATCTAGCAACAGATCAAGTTCAGAGTGCATTTCCTTAGGTGAATAGCTGACCTCAGCCAACGACAGGTACCGACTGAACCAGCAATGGTTGGTAACAAAGGAGAGTGCGGCTGAAATGGTGCAAAGGAAGGTGGGAATGGTGCTTGGTGTCCTGCACCCGTCACCGGAGGATCTGACACTCATGGGCACTGGACCATGGAGTTTGCAGAAAACTTAAACTTATTTTTAAGCGTTTGCCTTTCCCCTGTTTCTAATTGATTCTGTGGCGGCTCAGACCCTGTGCCAGGGAACTGTGTTTGAATTTCCCTCTCTGTATCATCCCAGTACACCTAATGTTGTCTCTGATGGAAAGAATCAATCTGCTGTTTTGGAACAACAGAACTATGTCAGAGGGATAAATCCCAAGTGAATTTGGGAGGTGTTGTGAAGGAGCACCATTTTACCCAATCTGCCATGGAGTGTCATATGCTTCAGTGCTACTCTTCTGAGAGAATTGCCATAGAAAGTTCAACAGTGAGAAGATCATTCGCTGCAGGGAAAGAGTCCAAACTTGGGCAACAAAATTCATTACACAGTTCTGCACTTCTGTGGATACATCCCACACTTATTTAGGCATTTCATTGTATGGGATGCCTGAAGTAGAAGTGTAGTTGCTCTTGGCTTCCTCTGTAGTGGAGGAATGCAGGTGAACACCTCCAGGGATTAATTAAGATCTTAGGGAGTAATTATGGTCTTAGGCAGTGCCCACTAGAGATGCATACAGCTCTCCACTTACTATGGAGGGAGCCTAAGGTGACCAGACTCATAGGCTTGTGAAATATCTCTGTAAGGTGGGTTGAATCTTGACTTGGGACTCATTCACATACCCTTTCTGAGTTGTGCATCATCATAAAAAAGAAGATGCAAGTTTGTGGTTTGTGTATTTCTTGCACTTTGTAGGTTACTGTATAATTCTCCTTTTCAAGCGGATCACAACAAACAAATATACAAACAAATCACTACATTAGAGAGCAAGACCTTTTAATGCTCTCTCAAGGGTTATTCTACAATGACCAGTTTTTTTCCCCTACACTGAAGAAAACTTCCTGTTAAGGTGTAACAGCCAACTTAGAGGAGGCACTTTGCCTGTGTGTCATCAGCCCTTGCGGTGATGCCACAGGGATTTGACAGCAGCAGAGAAGACAGCCCGGGGCTTCCTGGCAGGCTCCTGGATCTTCTGCAAGGTGACAAGGTGACAGCTTCTGTCTGAACTGGAATTGAAGTTGGGCTGCCTACAGGACAGGATGGATGAGAGCTGCTAGCTGTCAGAGAGGTCCTGAGCTCCACAACACCTCCAGCACCTATACCAAGAAGTCAGCATAAGTGTTTGAATCCTCTGGGGTACGATTCCTGCAAATGATCTAGTGCTTGAAACCAAACAGAAGGCAAGCCACGTGTTCGTGCAGAAGGCTGAAACGGTAATGCTTAGATACGTGTTGTCCAGTTAGCTGGGTTTGCTTGCTTGGAGACTTGAGACTGTACAAGTCAGCAAGATGTGATTTGAATAAACCTCTGCTGTACCACAGAGCTCCTAGTCACCAAGTCAAACATCTGGCAAATAATATGAAAGGTTACGCGTGCAATGTGCAATGATCTAACGGGACCTTCGCTGCCTGGAAGGGGGGCAGCACCACCAGCATCGTGCAGACCTATCGCTCTTATGGATTTTTGATATAGTGCAAATGTGCAGCACACCGTGCACAGCTGTTGCGATATGCTAAAAAGAGATTGCTGGTGTTTCAGTGTTACACTTTTTGTTGGGTGAAGCAGCCTGCAGAGATCCAGAGCCAGTCAGCGGTTTGCTTCTTGCCCCATGACTCTCCAAAATTCAATCAATGTGAGATCTTTTCAGGAGAGATCCTGCCATATCTGCATCAGGACGACTTGCACAGAAAGCCATCACACCTTTCCAGTAAAGCATTCATTATCATGCTTGGTGAACACAATGACAGAGATTGCAAAAATAAACAAACAAGAAAATGAACCTTTAAAGTGGGACAGGGAGTGGTGGCTCTTGAGAAATGATCTTTCATAAGATTAAGAGGTTGCCGCATAAAAATGCAGCCTTCCCTATAATACCATTAAAATGCAATGCACCTCAGGCCAAAAAACCAATCTGTGCAGCTATTTTTAGGAAGCATGTTGGTTTGGGAAAGTCTCGGAGGAATTCTCTTGCTCTCTGTCCCATCTGAAAAAAAAAAAAAAAATTGTGGGTCCCAATTCCAGTTCTGTACAACTGTAGCTTTGGGGATGAGGTAAAAATAAGTAATTTCTCATTTCTTGATTTGCATTTTCCAGCTAGAAAACAAGTAAATAAATACAAATATGAATAAGACAACATATATTCATGAAAATTCCTTCTGAAGATTTTGTGGAAGATCAGCCTGTAGATACACAAGGATTTTGGGTGAGGATTTGGATGAGGATCTTGCTGAATGAGCACAGAGCAAGGGGCCACTTCTACCTCTGGTGGAACTTGTTCACTCTCATTTAAAAGGTTTTGGGGACAGGACTGGTTCTACCTCTGGTGGAACTTGTTCACTCTCATTTAAAAGGTTTTGGGGACAGGACTGGGAACAGTTCAGCCCTGTTCATATTAGTGAAAGCTTTGCCACAGGTTAGATGTAACATTAAATCTTGAAGTTTGGTCTTTAAAAAGAATTTTTACTTGAGGAAGAGCTGGCTCCCAAATAGTACCAGGCACCATATCTTTTATCGAAGCGCTGTAGGACTATCCCATTCTGGAACCCTTCAGCAAGTGTGAAAATATGAAACATTACACACGGGTGAACTACCATGCACTTTGTTCCGTCTATCTGCAAAATGTTAGCTAGTGCTTACGGTATCATTTTGGATGAAAAGTTCTCCTTGACATTGAATTATTATCAGAATTAGTCATTAGTACTGTCGTCATCACAAGGAGTTTTGCCACTGATGTACTAGGACCGGACCTTGGAGCCAGAGTTAGGTCAGCACTTCTTACGTGTTTATAGGAAGGTGGTTGTGTTTGGGATGTAGCATGTGAAAAATATTGTGTGGGGAACAGTTTTAACTGAGGAAATTTATCGATACCCAAATTTCTTTTAAGCTCCTTTCAGAGAATTTGTTGACCTTACAGGAGTGTCTGAGAGCCCATCTTTACTGAAGGACTAGAAATGCTACACCCAGGATCCAGTCTTTATGCTTGCTGAGCTATTAGAATGGGAATTTGTTGCCCAACTTTTGGTTGGGAAACATGAAATCCAGAAAAGCACTCACCTTCAATGGAATGCTGAAAAAAAAGTGTTTTTTCCCGGATCTCCACATTTCCACAAATGCTTACTTGCAAGTGATTTCTCCCTTACGAATTTAAGTGTGTTATCATATTGGTAACACACACAGGAGCATCTTAGCCCATAGCTGTGTTCAGCTGGCTGGTTGTAGCAGCGTCCTGTGCTGATGGGTTTGATGCTGAGCACTGTAGAGCCTCTTTTCTTGCTGCGATAGCTGCTTCGCACAGCAGCCTGGGGACGGCGGCTCCTGCTAAGCTTGTGGAGGACCTCACGCAGGGGCACCGTGCTCTACCCATGCAACCAGCCCTCTTCCACACTGGCTGGACACAGCAACGCCTCCAGCCCTGCCAGCCCTGGGGCTCAGCAGGAGATGATGCCCCATGCCAAGGCAAGCATCCAATGTGTCCCTTTGGGAATCGGGTGCTCCTGGCTCCCCCCTCCCCCGATCTCTTTCCGCTGCCCCAGGCGCTGACTTTCCCCGTCTGAGATACCAGAGATTGGATGAATTATCTAATGGCTGTTTCCAGGCCGCTGTTTGTCTGGAGAAATCATACTGGAGATAAGGTGTTAAAATACAGATAATTAAATTTCCTTGATATGAGTGTAATTCTGAATTGAGATTTAAATAGCCTGCTTTGAATTATGCCTTACATGCCTCTCCATGGTTTTGCTTTGGGTGTCTGCTGAAGGAAACGATGGGGAGAGTCCTGCATTGTTGACATTTGCTCTACAAAAATATTTCCAGCTCTTCTTAGGGCCTTTTTCAGAGAAAGAAACCAGTTCAACCACTTCCCCATGAACATTACGTTCTTTACACAGCCGAAGAGCAGACTGTACTGCTGGGCTGGCTGTGATTCATTCCTTTGCATTTCTCTCATTAACACCTCTTCGTCTCACACTGGGGAAATTTAGGAAGTTTCATCTCGAACAGAGGGCAAATTGAACTTCAAGGAGACCCTCCTTAACAATGTGCAAAGCCCTTACACACAAACGTAAAAGAAAATAGAAAAGCCTTCCAAACCTGAGGGCCCTGTTGTCAATTATGGCAGCCGTGAAAATGTAATAAACTTTTTAAACAGCATTGATTGATGTGGGATTCTGTTTACTCTGTTGCTCCAGCAATAAACGCTCTGTCACGCCAGGCCCCCCATCGCGTGCTCCAGGATAATGCGGAGATGCAGAATTTGCAAGCTGAAGGAGGTGCTGGCAATTCAGGACCTGCTCCTTCCCTGTCCAGAATGCGCCATGTTGTAAGCAGGAGACACAGTTTGCGGGAAATGAATATGCAACTGAAAAGTGAGTTCAAAGCAGCAAAGTTTGGAGCATCAACCAGTAGCAATTATGCCCAATCTGCCGGAAACCAAGCTGTCTCAGACTAATTTGAGCTTTCATAAGATATTAGTCTTCTGGTTTGAATCACATTTCTGAAGCTGGGTAAGAGGTAGCTGAATACTGGGTAACTTTTAAATCCAGGGCAAATTAACACCGCAGCCTCTGACAGTCTCAGCTGAGCAGCTCTGCGTGGTTATGGCCTGACCTTCATTCACAAGAGCCGGAGACCGAGGCAAAGGGCTTGCCATCTTTCTAACCTTGGTGCCCGAGTGCAGTTAGCGTCAGTGCAGAGGTCTGGGGCTGCCTGGAGCCTTTGAACATGCCAGGGCTGATGCTGACGGTCAGCAAATGTCTTCATCTGCTCAGAAGGGCAGTGGGTCAGGGAAATTTTTCATAGGGAAAGACGTCGCCCCATGCTCTGTTTTCCACCTCCGTTTCAGGCTGTCCGGCTGATTATGGAGAGATAACTTGGAGAAGAGGCAGACCAGCACTTATCGACTCTGTTTTACTGTCAGGCAGAAGCTTTCTTTTCATTGTCATTAAAAAGTGAGTGTGTGTGTGTGTGCGCGCACGCAAAATACTGTGTGAGGCTGATGGACTGTGCCGTGTAGCTTTGAAATTCGAGTGGGCTCCTCTAGGCTATGTTTACACTACAGCATAATTTGTGTGTGTGAAAAAGCCTCTACTTCTGTTTCAGCAACATTGCAAGGATGGAAGTAATACCCTGTGACAGCCTCTCCCCTGGCTCTGTGGACACATTTCTGGAGTGTTTGTTCAAGAGAGAGTCCTAGCTAAGGAACACGGCGCAAGCATGTCCTCAGTGGATAGGGAAACCATCCAAAAAAGCAGCTCCTGCCCCAAACTCACATGCAAAACCCTTTTGTGGTCATTGCTCTGCCAGAGCCTTGGGTTGCCAAAGGCTCCAGATCCCTTCCTGCTTATTTCTCTCCCCAAAGTGTCATTGTGTCACTTGGCCACTCAAGCCTTGGTCACACCACACCATCACAGACATCGGGGGATCTCAGGGCAGGAATGTCACAGTGATTCTAGGCACCTGCCTGCTTCCATGACATATCTTAATAGGGGGAAGAGAGTTTACTTGATAAAAATAACCTATTATCTCAAGCAGAGCTTTATAGTGCTATAAAGCAATTTCTACACTTTCAAAACTGACGCGTCAGTTGTGAAATGGAAGTACTGTAATAGTGTAAGAGAGACCTGAAAACACAGGTATAACCATCCTGACGCCACCAACAATTTTGCTAATGGTCAGTTGTGCAAGCTTCTGCAGAGAGAGACAAAATTGTATCTGTCTCCAAACAAGAGCTATCTGAAAATCTCTGCCTCCCCCACCTCCCAGAAAAAGCATGGTTAAATATGTATTTAAATAAATCTAAAATTAATTAATTGGAATTATTTGAACTCAATTGAAAAAATCACCATGTGAGAGCTCCAGATCCCATTGAAATTTTATTCTTAACAGAGAAAAAGAACAGAAATTCTGTGAATGCCATTAAAGGTTTGGGCATTGCAAACTATTTGATATGGGGAAGGGATTTGGGCATCGCAGTGATGGGCAATGGTGTAAAAACCTAAGCTGGATGGGCAGCTCGAAATCCTTTTAAATTTGGGAGCAGACATGGAAGTCGGTTCACATTCAACAGTGACTGCCTTCCCATTCTTCTTACATTTACAGTAATGGATTTGAGAGCTTCCAAGTGTCCTGCGCTATTGATTGGAGATTTTAATGAGCTTTAAATTACTGAAGGGGTTTATGGGTCAGGTGCCTTCGGCAGAGGAATTGTTCATAGGCACTGGAACTGGGGTTCAAAAGCTGCTCCTGAAGCCACACAAGCAGGATGCCTGAGTCTCCGGCTGCCAAGCGCCTGAGTGCCCTTGCCTTGCCCTACTTATCTGAAGAGGCTGTCAGCATGTTCTATAACTAGTGGAAACCACTTTAGAGCTGGAGCCAGACACTGAGGTGCCGGGGTCCACATTTCATTTCTGTGCATGGGAAAGTTCGGAAGTAGATACGGCCAGATCCTTCTCCCAGCAACATTTTTCTGCCTATCTAGTTCTCAGCCCTGAGCTGGCATGTCTGAAGATTGACATAGGCCCTGCTCTTTGTAGATTTTTTTTTTCTAGGAAAGAGAAAAACATGGCCATCAAAAATTGTTGCAAAAGGTTAAGCTGTAGCAGTTTTTAGTGCAGTCTGAGAATTTTAATTGTACATTTGCAGAGAATTTAAGCTCCACTGTGGAAAATGTGTCCCAGTGCACTCTATAACCCAAAGTCTAGCTGAACTTCAGTTGCAGGGTGTTTGAAATTCATCCCATTAACAGACCTATTTGGGTGTAATGACATCCAAGAAGCATATTGGAAAGTTGTTCTAAACTGATTCCTTTTCAACTGTGTAATTAAACAAGTTGTTCATTAAGAAGTGACACTAATGAAGCTTCGTTTCATTGGGATTTGTAGTCTCTGTCCCTTGCATACTTCCCTATAATAATCCTATCTGTGCTGGGTGATTTCCCATGGTCTGCCCATCTCAGTCCTTGCCGCTCCCTTGCACACTCCCATGCAAACAGGCAGCGGGAGGTGCTGGTCACTGCCTGCATGCTCCTGGTCCCCCTTCGGGGAACCGAATCTGCCTCTTTCTTGTCTCACACTGCAGGGCAGCTGCTGTGCAACTTGAGGTCTCCAGGTCTCTGTTCCTCTCAGTTATTGGAAACAGGGCTCAGAAGGTGTGCAAGGAGGGACCAAGAGCCTTGCAAATGGACATGCAGGGTGATGCTTTCTTTAGCAGGCAAGGCAAAAGCTTGCGCATTTTTAAGTATGCCCAGTTACGCTGTGGGCTCTGCGGGAAGAGCTTTCCCTTCTCTCTCTGTGCTAAACTGAGAGTGCATTGCTCCCTGAGAGCCAGGCAAAGCCACCCTCCTCCTGCTGCCCCAGGCAGCGAGCAGACAGGTGAAGGTGCCAGTTTTATGGCAGGGACACGTTCCCAGACTGAGTGCTATGTAATTTCTCACATCCTCTGAGCTCTCTCGTCTCGGTGCCCTGAGGTTCCCATGGAAGCCAAGGGCAGTTTGTCATTGACAACACAACAAACAAACCTTGGTCCGTGGGCTCAACACGGCAGGTTATGCTGTCACTTGAATTAACCAAGATGTATGTTTGAAACGGCTGCCCTGCATTAAAGAATCAGAAATGTAGCAGCCTTAGCATCCTAACCTCTTTTGGGATTCACTCGTAGGATAAACCCATCCCTAGGTCTTACTCCTGGGACACTGATGCTCAGTTTCTTCCTCCATTTCCTTAAAACTTTTCCTTCATCACGACCTTGGGCAAGTCAATTGTTTTTGCTTTGTTTCCCAAGTGTAAGCAAGACCAGCAGCACTTCCCGCTTTGGAAGGGTGCTGCTGAGGTGGGCACAGCAGGGCTTCAGAGGTGCACGGGTGGTGCGGTAATGGGAGCCCACTGCGTATGTCTGGTGAGCAAGTGGTCCTACACACAAGTGATCACGAGGTCTCACCTAAAGGTTGAATAAAAGAGCTTTGAGTCATGAACACTTTGCAAGTGCAGACATTTGGAGTTGCTTTGTCAGGCAAAGCAATATTATTTTAAGGGAAGGAGAATGTTTTCCTGGGGACAGGTTATGCTCCTTAAGAAACACTTCAGATATTATTACTTTACACAGATTTCTGGTTGGGGAAAAACAGAGTTTAAAACCAGCCAGAACTGTTAAAATTTATGGTATCAAAATATATTCTGTCAAAATATTTAGACCATAAACTAGCATCGTTAACTGTCCCCTCATACTGCTCTTGGGAAAGGAGAGAGAGGAATCTGAGATGTCTGATGTGTAAATTCCTTCATTTATCGCTGGTTTATTGCCTGGCATAGCAACAAAAAGTGGCTTTAGAGTTTGAATGAATATAGATCTGAAGGAATTCCTGTTGTTGAACAGTGCTTCTGTGGGCTAAGGGGGTGTTTTCTAAGTGACATATTTCCAAAGGCACCTACACACATACTTACTGTCCCAACCCACATGCCAGCACATGTTATTAGCCTACAATTACTCTCCAGGAGTTGAGCAAGCAGATTCTGCTCCCATCGAATTGTGTGGCCACAGAAAGGGACCTGGGGGTTTTGTGTGTGAAAATATGAGGCTGAAATATGTATGCACTGAGACCCTGATGCTCTCATCTTCATGGCTTTGCCTTGCCTTTGATGTAAAGCTGTGCAAAGTTTGTGTAAAGCCGGATACAAATCCTCGATACCAGCTTCCAGCACACCCCTGTGAAATCTCCTCTTCGCCTTTTTTATCCTACACCATTTAATTAGAAGGTCCCAGGGATATGGCCATTATTTTAGAGGCCCCCACAGTGCGATGCTTGTCTGTCCAATGTGAATGGAGTTGCTCTGATGGAGGGACAGGCACCCAGCACCTTGCACCCTTCCTGTGGCCTGCAACAGGTCTGCAACAGAGTGACCACTGATCTTTAATTCCCACCACCATCTACTCCCCCCCCCGCCCCCAGCATCAGCAATGAACTTTTTGCTACCAGATCACTCTAGGGAAAGCAAACAGTACCGCAGTCTTCCATAAAAATGAATTGTTCTGCTTCCTGGAATTATTACTTTCTGTCTTATCACTTATCTATTAATTACCAGTGCTTTTGGATGGAAGGCAGCAGATAGACAGGAGCTCATTACACACATGGTTTAAGATGCAGGGTTACAGTGTCACCTTCTTTTATTATTTCACAGAAGTTTGGGTCTAACGTAGGGATTGTTAATATTTGCATTCATTTGACTGTGAATGCCTGGAAAAAAAGGCATCTATGAGTTTGTTTATCTTGGCAAAGGCAGTCCGATACATACAATGCATCTTTAGTTTTTGTAACAAGTTGAAAAACAGCCTGGAAATGGTGATTTCTGGAGACCATGATGAAGTACTTCCCAGGGTAAGAACCCCAGTAGGGAGTGGGTGTTGCGCTGGACCCTATTTCCAAAGGAGATGCTGGAGCGAGGTCCTGGGCTGTGTTCCCAAGCCTCTGCCAACCCCAACTCACGAGATTCCCTTAAAAATCCAGCAAATGCATATTCTTTTAAATCTTAACAAGGGAGTTCTTTTTCTCTGCTTTCTACCTTTTGCATTATTGGGGTTCCTGGGTTTTCTCTGTAACTGTAACTGTGAAGGTTAGAAAATGACTTCTGAAAAAAATAAAAGTCGAGATTCTGGTATATTCACAGGTCTCCCAGGACCAAGGCCATACAAAAACCATCAGCTATAAGGATATGTTTGTAAGAGTTGGCAATGGCAAGGTTTTTATGTCCAAGTGTTTGTGCAAGTGAAAGCCCAGATTTTCATTTGTCTGAAAATTATATGGTGTGATAAGGAAACAAAGTGCATGAAAAATATGGCCAAGAAAAAGCAGCCTGCAGTTTCAGAGATGGGCTAAAGGCCCTGTAAAAATGTGTTCCATTAAGTAAGTGAAACGACAGTCTTCCATGTAATGCAGGGGGTGATTCAGCCCTTTCTATTTTCTGGGACATAAGCATGAGGAGACAACTCTTCCAGCATGGGGATGTACAGTGAGGGTGTGCAAGAAGCACCTGTCAAAGTAAAATAAAATTTCGCTAAATATCTCAGATCAGTGCCTGCACAAGTGGGTGATCTGGGCAAGTTTGTCCATGTTATTAAATGAAAGAAGAAAAAAAATAATCTGCTGTTTCTTTAAAGGTCAGATGAAATCCTGCAGATTTTAAGGGATTATTGGGCATTTAGGGCTGCAGTCCCACAGCCACTGGGGGTGTGCGGGGACCGTGCCGACAGAGACACCACGCTGCAGCACTGCTGTGTTCCTGCGGGTCGGAGCAAGCCTGTAGCTCATCAGAGGTGACAGCAATGACTACGTGTCTCACCAGAAAATGCCATCACTGGAGTGGTTAACCTCAGAAATACTTGGAGATGGGCTGTTTGTCAAAGGACAAAGGTAGGTCCAGCAATGGGGAGAGACAACTCATAAATAGAGCTGATGGAAAAACGCCCTGATCACTGCTCTCCGGGATTCAGGCCAAGAGGCGGTGGGCCTGGCTCTCTGCTATCTTGTTTGACCATTTACACCAGTCCTGTGGGGATAAATGAAGCCACTGAGGTTTGATAGCATGCTTCAAACATTTTGTTCTTATTTTGCAACGTGTCAGCCTTTAAAGACACCAGTGTGTGGAGTGCAGGGCAGTGGAAATACATCCTCGCAACACACAGAGTCATGGTTCCCAAATGGCAGCTGCTGGTGACCCTGGAGGCCATGGGAAGGAGCCTGCAGCTCATCTGCAAACTGCCGTCAACCATAAAAGTTACCTCTCCATCCCACTGCTCTCCTTTAGGGGCTGGCCAGGGCATGCAGTAGTCTGTGAGAGGCTCCTGGTGCTCCACAGCGCAGGAGGTTTGAGAGCCATCGGGCAAAGCATTGGGCAGGGGGTTTAGGAACCATTGGGAACGAATTGTTCCCTTGGGGTAGCAGCATCTGTGCCGTGAATAGCCCCCAGTGCAAGGGAGATGTTCGGAGGAGTCTCTTCCAGCTCTGCCTCTTCTTTTTTAGCACACTTACTCACCCTGTGGGCATCTCCTTCGCGGTGTGATGGCCCTCCCTACTCCTTTACGATTAGGATAAGCCTGGGACATGCTAGGGACAAGCCTAGGGATGAGCCTAGGATAAGCCTTTGCTATCACAGCACATGAAGATGGGGGCTCACCAAGCTGCTGCCTGCAGTGCCCGTGCCTGCTTCTGCCTTCACACTGTGCTCCCATCGCTCCATCTCCTCTGATACCAGGAGAGGAAATCCTGATGTTTGCTGAGACAGGAGTCCAAGACAGGCTTCAAAACCCAACTCAGCAGCTCGCACCAAGCCCAGCCCTACACGTTGCCAGGCGAGACAGTCACCCAAATACAACCGTCCGCTGGCAGTCATCGCTGCCAGATCCCGGGGCCCCTTTGCAGAGGTATAAGGGAGCAGGTTTGGCTGGCATGGAGGAAAGGAGAGGTGTGACGGGATTTCGCTGTTACTGATATGCAAGGCCAAGCTCTTTTTTTTTTTTTTTCCCCTCAGAAATGTGTATAATGGTTTACACAGGCAGGGTTTGAATGTCCTCAGGCAGCAGTTGTGTCAGTAGTTAGTGATTGCTTGTTACTTTCTGGCACCGTAACAGGAGCGGTGCCAAAGCTTTGGTTGGGAAATCTAAACCCACGTGAACCAAGTGTCACCGACGTGAGAAAGAGGTCAGGTTCAGGAAACCTGCAGAGCACGGGGGCTTGAACCCAAGGACGTCTCAGCCAGCCCCAAGCCGTTCAAGACCAGGTTTCAACTTGCCCACATTTCCGAACTGTTTCTGCTTTCAGCAATTGATATAAGCCTGGTTTTTTTCAGCTGAGACTACGCCTACGTTTTAAGAGGAACCATAAAAAATGTCAAGCATGTGTAAAACAGGGAATCCCAGAGAAGTTGTCTCAGATAACAGAATCATTCCAGGCAGGAGATAAACTCACCTTGCGGAGCATGGCTAGGGCTGCGCTGGGGGTGCAGCATCGCCGTGCCATGACCACGTGCAGCACCCAACCCTCAGAGGCAACCTGCTAGGACCCTCCCAAAATGTGTGGGCAGGTTCCTTTCAGGGTGGACGCAGGTTGTAAGAAGCTTCTCCTGCAACTAGGATGTTTGTCCCTCTGTGCTTGTGGGATGGTGGTGTTAAGAGGAAAGCGAATCTCCTTGAAAAGCTCTGGTTGTGGGCTGAGCTCCCATTTTTCTTATGAAGAGGCTTAGTGGTACCAAGACAGCCCTTTGCAGGCTGATATATTTTCTGAAAGGATGTTTGAGCATAGATAAGAATGTTTCCAAAGCTATTTGTGTCCCAGCCAAAGAGCCCTGGAATGGGAGCAGACCTGCATTTTATCTCCCAGTGGGAAATGAGTAAAATTAGTTTTCTGGAGGGACAGGGTGAGACTGGATGTTTAATAGCCCAACCCCCTGAGTTACAGATAGAGCTAGCTGGAAGTTGGACTTTACTGGCCAGGCTTTGTGTTCCCCCTCTTCTAAACTGTCCCAAAGATGAATCAATAAAGTTTCAAATACAATTGAGGTAAGCAGAGATCATAGACCAAGGTTTGAACAGCTCAGTGTGGTTCTGGGATGCAGCAGGTGTGAACTAAGCCACTGTGATAAAAAAAATCCTCTGAATATTCACCCAGGGTTTTCACTGGATTAAAATCAGATTTTTGTGGAGGATTCATCTCCTTTTGCTGTTATTATTTTCCTTTTTCAGCACAAGAGGAATTGGGAAACCATGTGGCAGTGCAGGACACTGGCAGGGTTTCTAGCTTGCCTGCAGAAGGAGAGGGGTGCGGGAGGAACAAAAGCCTTTATGTACAAGTAGGATGAACCAAGTGACCTCCAAAGGAAAACTTTTATTTTCAGAAGCACTTAAGGCAATTGTGTGTCCAGATCTCCGGTTGGGGGGATTTGAGTATCTGATTCCAGCTTGGAGGGCTGAGTCATGTGAAGGCTGCAAATCTGATTCTCCATCTGTGACCAGACTTCCAGGCTTCAGTGGCAGGCAGGATTTGGCCTTACACAGGCATCCAAAATACATCTGCTTGTCTCAAGTGAAATCTAATTTGGCACTTTTTTGAGACTTGGCCATCGTTAATTATGCCTGCAATTAATGGCATAATGTAGGTTCCGAGAGCTGATGAACCTGACTCTGCTGCCGGGTCAGGGCTTGGCTTTGAAAAATGTTTTGAGATGCCATTCTTACGGAAGATGCTTTACCAGGCTCTTTATTTAGGACAAGTCCTAATGGGCATTTGGCTCAAGAATGAACTAATAGTGGCACAGGCTATTTAAACACGACCTGAGAGATTATAGGTTGGCAATGTGTGTTAAACAAAACTATATACTTCTGCAAAATTGAAATGAAATTTAATCACACAGCCAAACCAATGCACTGAGAAGCAGTGAAACATCAAGCTAGCAGAAAGCTGGTAGCAGTTGTTTGCTGTCCTGTTATTAACTCTGATTTGTTTAAAAAGCTGCCTCTTACTTGATTTTTCTAGTGTGATCTTACAAAGCATAGCCCTCCTACTCCTCTTGGAAAAGCAGGAAAGCATATTAAGAGCACTGATAAAAGGTAAACAAACCAGGAGACACAAAGTTTCTTGATATGCTCTAATTGAGCTAGTTTCCTTACTTCGGCTTTGAAAAGGAACAGCCATAAGGCATTCTTGAGAGAGCCAAGTGAACTGTTGTTATCTCAAAAAAGGTCTCCTCAATGTCTCGCTCGTGGGGGCTCCAAGTCTGCTCCGGCCATTGCCTGGAAGTCTAAGAAAAGAAGTCTGCTGGCCTCTGTGATAAAGCACCCATTTTTAGGCCTTGGGAAGGATGGGGTTGTTGACAGTTCATTCCTGTGAAAATTCAGTGCGGTCCAGTCTCCTGATTGTAAATGGAAGGAATATATGGCAGCACTAATGCAAAAGGTATGTGATTAGATAGTCCCGTCTGCTATCTGCCCCAGCTTTCTGCTGATAGGCAGCTCTCGCTGGTTCTAAATGGGAGCCATCAGAGTTGCCAGACTGACGCCAGGCCCTTCATCAACTGCCTCGCAGATAAGGGGAGAAGGCTGCAATCTCCACGTAACACAATGTTTCCCCAGTGGGTGAACTTGAATATTCCTGGCTGCATCTTTCACAGACATCTTGCGGAGCCAGTGAGGGGGTAATATATAGTTTCATACTGTAAGGAGTCCAAAAGTTCAGTGTAAGCGATCCTGTTGCAGCCACACACGGCTCATGGTTATCTGCCTGGGCTTTAACCTTCTGTTGAATAAGACTAGATATGATGCCAGCAGAAGAAGACATACCCCCTTGCATGGTGCCGGTGCTCCAGGCTCTGAGCTGCCCTGCATTCCTCGGCTGGCGGGAGCCTGCCTGGCCACAGCACACCCCACACGATAACTCGCCTCGAACCTCGTGCTTGCGGTTGAGGCAAAAATAGAAAAAAATTATCTGCTGTAAAGGACCCACTTAGGCTCCATGGGGTTGCTCCAAGAAAGCATTGACAGGGTCCCTATTGGCAGACTGGTGCCGGCTCTGCCCTTGCAGGTAAGCAGCCTCTAGTCACGAATGGTCTGAGCCCTGAAAGGCCACTGTAGGGCAGAGTAAAGATGGCTTCAGCACATACATGGTGAAGTCTCGAGGTTGCATGTTGATCCAGTTTGTTGTCTGAACTCTGTGTATCAGTATATGGTTGGAGTGGAGCAGTTTCTTGCTTACCAGAAACTTTGTGTAGTGGTGGCAGGATTTGGTCCACAAACCTATTGTGCAGACCCAAAGAGATGCTCTTCCGTGGGCCTCCCACCCACATAATATCCAAGGCTTTGGAGATGTGAGCCAGCAAAATCAGCTATCTCAACCTGTGCAGCCACTTCTGGTTTCTGCTACTGCTTGGGAGCTGGAATAAGGGTCTGCCCTTTACGTGGGGCATGGAGCAAGTGGAGGTAGATGCTCCTGGTACCACAGCTCTCTCTGCAGATTTCCAGGGATCTAGGTAGGCACAGCAAAGTTTCTTCCACCATTAGCTTCACTGCATGCAGACAGCTCCAGTGAATAATCCTTCTAAAGGCTTTTCTGTGTGGCCGTTAGGACTTAGGCAGTACATGAAGACCTTCATAAAACCTGTAAACCCTCCACAATGAAATGTATTGCAATTAGGATCTCAGGTACACTAGTTCCAGTTAGGCAGTCCAGAAAATTATTTGAAGGCACCTCTACGTTATACCATCAAATGCCAGCTGTTTCTAGGAATGTGCTGGAAGCACTAGGTAGACCTGAAAGCTACACAGACAATTGCATTTCTTCCTTAAGCCTTATCTTTTTCCACACCCTAGAAAAATCTTAGAGCTTATTCATTCATTAAAACAGAAAGGAACTTTCCTCTAATCTTTTCCTGGTGACTCATACGCTCTGTCAGAGCTGCCATCAGAGGCGTGACCAGAGCATGTGTACATTGACCCAAGTTTTCTCTGGCCTTTTCAGCTTGGGTACCCCAAACAGTGTTGTCATGGCAGAGTGGATTTCCATGCTGGCTACCTGGCCACATGCATGCCAAGCAGTGGGGTAACGCTTGCTGCCGGTCCTGGGGCTAGAATATGAGTTACTCATGTTTAAAGCAAGCATGTGCATGCCTCCCTTTGGTACAAATCATCTCTTGATTAGAAGGTAGCCATCCCCATGGCCAACCGTGGTGTGACACAGCCAGCCGGGCAGCTCACAAGGTGAGCACAGTGGTGTGCTTGATCAGAGCTATGTGTGGGCTCATGTTAGTCATTGTTCGCAAGTATTTGAGTGATGGCCAGGACTGATGTAAAGGTCTTCAGAGCCTTGAAGATTCATAACTGTCGGCACAGAAGAGTCTCCTACCGAAAATCCTTAACCTTAAATCCTTAAATCCAGGAGTCGGGCCTTTATTGCCAGCTGTTTGCTGCAGGCACCCAGGGCAGGGCTGCGAGCAGTTCCCCGTTGGTCTGCTGGGAGGTCCCGCTGCAGCCCAGCCTCTCGGCTGGAAGTTCAGACAAGCCACATAGTTGTACATTACAAGTAATAGGTGTGAAATTCAGTTTAACTGAACAGGTCTGCAAATGGGAAAAAAAATAGGGGTGACATTTGCAGCAAACATTGCACTCGGTAAGTAACATGCCTCAGCTCATTGCACTGCATTTATTTGGTGCTTGTTTTGTTCTTCTCTTGCTATGTGCTTTTCTTCCTCTTTCTCTTTTTAAAACTGCCTTGTACTTGTTTTTATTGTATTTTCCATAGAGTAACTCTACACCAGTAATTTTGCAGTGAGATAACTGTGAGATTTCACATAAGTTTGTTTCTGATTTCTTTTAGCTTGCCAATTTAACAAGTTATGTGAAGCTGGAGATAAGTTTGAGCGGTTTCTTAAAATGTACAACTCAGGTGCAATGCATTGCTGAATATAAAAAAGAAACTAGCATCATTTTGGGGGACTGATGGATGGCACTATCTCTAACATCCAATGCGTGGCTGTCTGGGTCTCGTGCATCACCTCCTCCAGCCAGAGGAGAAGAGCCAAAAGAGTGCCCAGAAAGGAAAAAATAAAAACACACTTCTTGCATGCCTGCTGGGAGCCTGTATTTCTGCATGTGTTAGGCCAGGTTTTAGAAGCAACTTTAGAATTTCGACTTCCATTTTCACACCTGAAAGAAGCAGGGTGACACATGCTTACCAGAGAAAGCTGTCTCATTGGACATTACAACCACCTATATGTTACGGACATCCTGTCCGATGCTGATGCAGTGGAGTGTGGACCATTCAGTTCTGGGAGCAAATTCGAAAGCCAAGTTTAAACACGCAGACCACTGTTTATTTCAGTGAATCATGCATGCTTAGGATCTGATCCTGCTAGCTCCAGAACATCTCCTGGGAGATCTTGAGAGCTCTCACTGATAATGCAATTATCCCTTTTCAGTTGGAAGACTAAGGCGGCAGCTCTGTTGCTTGGAGAATTGCACGAGAGGGCTCAGTGGTTTGGGTTCTGCTTATGAAAACCCATTAGGGGCTAGTTCACCAAGTAGCATCTTGCAATGTGCATAGATGTGCACAAACAAGTGGTTACATGAACAACAGATGCAGTTAAACACATACATAGGTGCACAGCCATGGGTTGTTTCTGCTTGTTTGCTTGCTGCTTATATCACAGTAAGAGTTTAAGGAGCTGACTTCAAGACCATCACCATTTACAGCAGCAGAACCCATCCACGTGGGAGGTGACCACAGCCACAGTGTTACATTTTCTCCCATCACTTTGTCCGTTTCCAGCCTGGTGGAAAGCTCAGAGCTGCCAGTGGCAGGACTCTCAGGGGTTTCTATGGGTTTTGAATCCAGCCCTGATTTACTGTAAATCATTCATCACCTTTTTCTTTTTATTCAGACAGAGCAGATCTTGGTGCTAACCATTGGGCAAGATCTGATAAACCCAGCACAAGCAGGGTTCCTTGTGAAGCAAATGAAGTGCCTACCTGTATTCAGGACGTTTTATCTGTTTCTTTCACTGTATCTCCTGTTAGTTGCTTGGCAACTAGAATAATATTATTGCACACACACACATGTTATAGTAGGTATTACCTGCAGTTAGAATTTATTTATCATTTTCATTTAGCAGATTCAAACCCTGCCATTTTGAATATGGCACTAGTTGCCGTACGGAGCTGCTGCCAAAAAGGAGGTAGTTCACAGCGTTAAAGGAATGAGTCACATTCTTACACACTCGACAGGATTAGACACTTCACTCCTTAATGCTTAAATGGAAGGTCATTAAAACAACCCTGTGGTTTGGGGAGGATAGCAATTCCACAATATGCTTATTTTGGTGGCAAGTGAAAAGCTTGGTTTGAATCTAAATTGGTTCACACTGTATCATCACAGAGCAGAGCAGCGCTCGCTCTCTTTTGTATCGGAGGGTGCAGTCAGTCTTTGCTGACTGTTCTCGCTTCGTTGTGGCCAGCCGTGTCTCAGCAAAGTGGGGACTTCACTGAGACTATTTATGGTTTATATCGTGGTCCTGGCAGGGTCCTCCTGGAGCTCAGAAGCTGGTGGTGCCACAGACAGGCACACAAAAGCCCCTTCTCCAAGAGCACGCAGTCCAGGGGTCAGATGAAACAAGGGATATAGGAAGCTCTGGGGAGAGATCAAGGCTTGAGGGAGACTGTTATGTTTTATGTAGTATCAGTCATCACCACCTTTTCCAGAGAGAGGTTTTAGAAAGCCATTGGTGTTCCCTCACACCTCTGGAGGTAGAGTCTTTTTTTATTTATTATGATAATAAAAATCATTTGCTCCATGAGCAGCAGAAATAATGAAGCTCTGGTTTCCTCCGTATTTTTGCCTTGTGATTGGATTTCTGTTAACAAAGAAAGTGCAGCCTCCAATTCAAGCTTTTTCTGACATAGTATTTCCATCCTGCCAGTGGATTCTTTGGTGTCGCATCTTTTGAGCTCATAGTTTGGTCTTTCCCCAGCAGCAGTGCTCAGAGGCTGTCCTCCTCCCAGCTGCTGCAATGTTCACAGAGCCCGTTACATGTGGTACAGCTGAGCCCGCCACTCTGCTGCTAAATTAGACAGTGATTGAGCCATGACTTTAAAAGTTCCTGCCATGGTTGTGGGGAACATAGGCACACATCCACTGAGAACAACTACATAAGTTTCTGTTTTCTTAGAAGACCAGGTTAGGTTAAAACATGAGAAGTATACTGGGTAAGGCCATGTAAAGTGTTATCTCCCAGTCTCCCAAACTGAGCCTGGAGAAGGGCTTGGGAGGAGGTGGGAGCAGCAGCGATGGGGCTGGCTGGCCAGGACATGGAAAGCGTGTGCTGAAAGCAGCAGCCACTTAGGGCTGGGTGCTGTTACAGGGTACAAAGCATCTGCAGCAGTTTGAGGAAAAGCACCGTGAAAATAATTTTCACAGCTAAACATCCCCATATATATGAAATATGTCAGTCTGTGTCTCTATCATGGACGCTGACTGTTGCTTCAGTCTGATGGAGCTATGAGCAATTCATAAAACCAAATGCCTTTTGCCTTCTAATGGAGTGGTTGAAGCTGAGGGTTAGATGATGAAATGTGTTTCTCTTTAATCTGCCTGGATTAGGTATGTTTCATTGCTCACTGAGAAGAAACTTCAACAGGATAAGTGATGTTAACAGCAACTAATCTGATGGTGCCAAAGCAAGTTCCTACAGATCAGTCACATGAAGCTGGTGGAAGAGGCAAAGCTTTGCTCTGCGGTGAGCAAGAGGAACGTTTTCCCAGTCTGTCAGCTGAAGTACATGAACAATATATTCTGAAGGCCAAGGGCAAGTAAAAATGATCATGGTGAAGGTACCACCCCTGATCTGTGGGCAAACAATGATTTAATTTAAGAATAGGGAAGAGAATAGAGGTGACCTACCACAGTGTCAGTTGGGGGGGAGGGGTTAATACCAAGGAGAGGCAGTTATTATATCAAAATGAAGCTGCTATGCTTTCTTGATGGTGGAGATACTAGAAGAAAGGGAAACCTGTAGTTATTTGGGGATTTTGAGTGAAAGAACTGTGTTGTTTTAAAAATTACTGATTTTTAGGCTCGGGTCTATTTTGGGAGGTGGGGAGGAGGGCAGGTGCTAGTTTAGGGTTTGTGAATGCTTGGAGTTGAAAATTTGGCCTGCGCCATTTCTTATTCCACCAAGATGTCTATTAATTTTATAAGTTTTAAAAAGGAAAAGGACTAAACCCCTCTGTTCTTTCGGAGATCCGTACCAGAATGGCGCATGTACTTGGTGTTCAACCTTTTCTGTTGGTCTTACAACTGTGTGTCATTTTTGCATGCGTCTTATTCCAAAATTGGTGCTAGATTCTGGTTTTAGCTTCTCTAGCACAGATCCAGAGCAACTCCATTGGCTTCAGGTATCACGTGGAGCAAGATCTGGCACACAGTCTTCTTCCTTTTCTGTTTCCTTGGGAGCTCTGGTCCTGTCTGTAGGTTGGATGTTGTACTTGCCTTCATATAGTCTAGGTATCATCTCACCCACTACCAAAGTAGCTCTTAGCCTCTTCCTGTGAGCCCTATATGTTGCCTGATGCTGGACACCCTTGGTCGTATCAGAAGCAGCTTCAGCCTGAGAGTCTGATCCTGTGCCTGGAATAAGATTTAAAGGTGAACGGGCAGCACAGGGTACAACTGTGCTTTCATCCATGTTGGCTGCTTCAGTTGGACCTTAGATTCCCAAATAACTGAACTGTTTTTCTCTTTCAAACCTAAAGCTTATGTTCTGCAGAACTCGATGGGGCCAGCAGAGAAAATGTTGATACCAAAGGACTGTCTCAACCTCCTGCCGAGACTCCTGACTTCCAGCTCTGTGCCTTAACCACAGGGCCACCCCTTGTCTCCTTTGATATGACCATTTATTTGTAGACCAAAAGCAAGCTGTTGAAAGCCACCAAACAGCATCCAACTTCGAGAAAGCATGTGCTGTGCATACAGACCTCCATTCAACCAAGCGCCAGGACGGGCAGACTGGAGTGTTGTGTTAAACAGCTCCTCTGTGCCACCGCAGAGGTGGTGGCGTTTCAGCGGTGGATAATCACTACATGTGCTTTGGAAGGCTCTCGGGGATGAAAAGGCTCTATGCAATTGTAGATTTTTTTTTTCCCCTCTAAGGCCAGCATTTGGCTTGGACTATCCAAAGCAGTTAAGTTTATTAATAGTCTGTTTCTGGAGCCGAACTGACTCCATAGAGGGGAGTTATTCCGTGCAAAACAAAACAGGAAAAGAAAACAATGTCCAGCTCCTCCATTCTGGAGGGGCACTCAGAAAGCAGCATTGTTCCACCTTCTCACGTGAAGCAGAGGAGACCTAAGACAGAGCAGCCTTTGCGGGAGGAGCGTGATGTGGTCCAGCACAGAGACGCTCTGCGGTGGGAGGGACATAGAGAGAGCATTCAGGAATGAAATGTGACTGCCTCTTTTGAAAATGAGTCTGTTCCTGGCCGAGTCACTGGCTTAAGCATTCAGCAAGAGAATCAAAGGGGGGAACTTCACAGGCAGCAGCACAGTCTGTTATTTGATGGGATCCAAGTGCTCGTACCCTTGGAAGGGAGCAGGATACGTGAATTCCCATCATCATTCGCGAGGTGTATGCCAGACAGTGAGACTTGTTCCATCTACAGAAGTGCAGTGCAGCTTTTAGGTGTCTCTCAAACCTGAGGCTTTGTGTGGCTTCTCTATTTGGGAAGCAGTTCACTCTTTTTTCAGCCCTCTGCCATTGGTTTCCATCCTTAATCGGCACCGCTGGTTTCTCCCATACACACAGCTAGCGGCCAGGTACTTGCAGACACAGGGAGAAAGTGCATCAGGATAGCGGAGGAGCTACAGAAGACCCAGGTGAAGACAACAGTCGAGGAACAGGCAGACAGTCAGCTGTTCTTCCAGAGACTGTGAAGATTACAGGAAGCCTCTCAGCTCAGGAGAGCCTGGGAGGATGATGTTTCTTTTCGCAACTGATGTTGTGTTTTTTTGATTATGACTTTCAAGTCTTCTTCCCATCCTGGCTAGTAAAGCTATGTGGGCTGAAAAGGACAAGGAGAGAGAAAGTAGGTTTGCTCCAGCTCTCCATAGTAAGCAACCTGGCATTGTGAAACACTGGAGACAGTTGTTCATTAGAAAAATAGAGCGTGGAACTTTTCCCATGGCAGGGAGCTCTCCCTAGAAATGTTCTTCATCATGAAAAACCCAACATCATCCGGCTCCTGCCTTTCCACTCCTCTGACTAAATATAAAATATTCTTCACATGCCTCGTTCCACTGGGATTCTGCAGCGGTTTGAGCATTGCTGGCTTTTTTCACTGCCATATTTCAACATATGCCCCTTATGACAGACAGCAATGTGCCTTTCATCAGTCTTAGCTCTTGGGTTAATTTTGCCTACCAAGGAAGAATAAGCTGTAAACATCCCTCGGACAGGGGCACTGAAGCCTGAGACGAGTTTGGGGAATTACAGGATTACAAAATAGCATGAATTTTAGTGACAGTGCAAGGTATCCATTTAATGACAACTTCAAGTTCCAGCAGTTCCAGTAAGGAAGTTTTACAACAACATTAAATCTGGGATAAAAATGGATTATTGGCAGTTGCAAAGTTTTGGGGAAAAGGTTTGTTCTCGTTCTGAATAAAACAAATGGTTTTCAATTTTTCTGGGAAGTGAGGATTTGAACAAAAAATGTTGGTTTGGTTGACTGCATGGTTGGATTTGCTCTCAAAACTTTGTAGCATTTTAAAAATAGAATGAAATGTCATTTAGAAATGGAGATGATTTCAACTCAAAGTGTCAAAAAGCTTCATTTTGAAATGCTTTGAATTTTCTTCTAATAGAAATTCAGCATCCATACTGTAAGGAAGTGACCAACCTTGGGCTGGGGCACGTCTGAGATGGCTAATTTTGAATCTTTAACTTAAAATCGCTCATCTGGGTGGAGGAGTGCATGACCCATGACCAGCGATGTCTGAGGGAGGGCGAGCTGGTCCTGGGCACTAGGTAGGCTGCAAGGCAAATTAACTCATTATACCACAGGCTCGTCAGCTTATTTTGCTGCCTTTGAACACCACAAAATTCCTACTTGTTAGTCACTATTTATACAGTTGCACACAGATTCTTTCTTAAGCATTCACATATTTTATGAAGTTAGAAAAGACTTTTAAGATGCAAAACCCCTGATGTTTTTAATGAGCTTAACAATAAACAGGCAGAGACTAAAGCATGCATAGTCCTCGGGTCAAACCCGCACCAAATTTCCACTGGCCTCAGCACAGAGTAGCTTCAAGCCCAGGCTTTCACTTCCAAATCACGCTGGGCTGGTGAAAACAGAGTTTTTACTGATGCTTCACACATAAACAAAGAATTTTGGAGTACTGAGGGTCGCTCAGAGCTTGCAAACAGCTCATCGGCGTGTGCTGGGCGCTGCTTTGGTTTATTTTATGCAGAGGAACTCTTTTGTTTGATGTGTCCTGCTGGTGACCAGCGCGGCGCGGTGCAGAACTGGCAGCAGAAAACTTTCTTCACATGCCTTTACATTTAACTGAGGCAGCTTAATTGTTACTCAATGAAAGCACAAATCTGCAGCAGAGGCATCACACCCGCTCCAGGGAGAGGAGCTCAGATTAAAGAGCTGGCAGGGAAAAACCCTTATGCAAGGGCAGAAAGATCATTCAGAAATATTCATAAAACACAGGACGAATCTTTAAAAATTTATTAAAAACAAAGTTTGAATGTTAATTCCCCCTCACACATCACCCGTGAAAGAGATTCTACAGATGAGGAAATGAAACCGCAAAGCCAGTAAGTGATTTGCCGGAGGCCTCAGCTGTAAATCAGGCTCTGAACTTGAGATCAGCTCTTCCTGCTCCCTCCATCACCTCCCCTGACTCTGTCGGCTCTCCATGATAAGGCGAAGGGCTGAGCTTGTGCCCGTGTTCCCCCAAGTACCACCCGGGAGCGATGCTCATCGAGGTTTCAGACCTTGGTTCTACAGCGAGAGATAAACCCTGCAGCTACAGGGGGAGCACCAAGGAGCAGCTGTGATCTTGTTACTTCTCCCAAATGTTATCGTGCTGAGATGAAATGACTTGCCTTCTCCAGCTTGTGAGTGTTTTCATGGCCTTATCAATGAAAACACACCTGAATTTAGTTCGGTAGGGTATTCTGTGTAATTAGTGGGAAAAATGATTGGTGTTGGCAGTTTTGTGCTGGAAAAGAGTTTTCAAGTCTCTTTTTAGAGTCTTTCAGATTTTGCCCAACTGTTTTGTGATTTCTAACTTGGGTGGCCCAAGTCCTACATGTGCAAGCATGAGGCCACCAATGGACTGGGAGCCCCAGTCCTCCTCCCAGGGACAAAGCCAACTATCTCAATTCTCTTTTGCAAGTTGGTAGAGCCTTGGCCCCAGCCCTGGTGAGCACCCATGAGCAGCTGGGCTCCCCAAAACCGCCTGGGCGCCGGGGCTGGGTCACCATCCCCGCACAGTGCTGTGCCACACGGCGCAGATGTGCCTGCGCAGCCTCGCACCAGATATGCTTCCTCCCGTGGGACTCTCCAGATAACTAGCTTGTGTATTAAAAGTTGTTTACCCCATGCTTAAAGCAGGATGCTTGCCTTATCTGCAAGCAGAGTAAATTCCCCCCAGTGCCTCCGCGCCATCATTCCTGGCCTGCTCCTGAGTCCTGAGCTTGCTCAGCGCTGGTGGTGGCTCTGCGTTATCTCCTGTCTGCAGCGCAGACAGACCCTGCCTGGAGCAGCCTCCAGGCTCTGCAATACCAAGACCAATGTCTTCAAAGACTGAAAATTACTCTGTAATTTGAATCTTTAACAACACATGGAAAAATCTACAGGAACTGGCCTGTATCATGTCTCCAAATGGCTTCATAAATATAACACTGAGGAATTTGGATACTCTTGTGTCTGTCCGTGATGGATGTCTGTATTCTAAGAAATGCATTTTCTGCTTTTCCCTATCTCTGCAAAGCAGCTCAGATCCACCGTGCAGCTCCTTTTCCTGTCCCTTCCTTACCTTCAACCCCTGTCCCATGTCACCGGTGACTGTGTCTGCACCAGAGGGCAGGGTTTAGCCCCTGTCACTAGTTCCTGAGCCAGCGGGCTCCAGCGGCTCCTCCTGGGCCACCGCTATTGTTGTCAAGCCCCCATTCCCATCTGCCTGAGACGCAGAAGCCACATGCAGAAAGTTCAGATACAAAAAAGCTCAATGGAATGTATTTATCGGAAAACAATAGTGTGTCTGGATGGAAAATCAGTGTTTTACACCAATCATGTGGTTGTTATTAATGTTTTCCAAAACACTCAGAGGTACCTTATGTGTTAAGAAAGAGTGGCCTGTACTATCTTGCTTAAAAAGCAAAATGTGCATCTCTGCACCTAAAAATGCTCTTGTATTTCAGCCCTGTATTGACGCCCAGATGGCTGCCAGAGGAATTTCTCGTTCCCCCAGATCTGCAGTCATGGGGCTTGATTTCAGCCCAAGATGCTGCAGCAAATATTTATGCTTGTGTTTCAACGCTTCTTTTCCATTCCCTTCCTTAAAGCAGGAGAGTGTCCTGGAAGTGCAGCTCGAGCCTGAACTGTGGCCCTTGCAGCCCCGCTCTGCTTTCTGCTGCCCTGCGTGGGCTGAGATGCAATCCCCAGAGCTGGGTGCAAGCGTGCCGAAGGCAGTGCCGCGGCAGTGCCGGGGGTACGCCGGGGGTACGCCGGTGGGGAGGATGCTCGCAGGGCGGTACCGTGGGCTCCAGCCGGGTCTTGCACCGCGTGCTTTAACCAGGCAAAGGAGCAAACCCAGCAGAGAGCTGCCGCGAGGAGGAATTGTTTAGAGAGGCTCCGGCAGCAAAGGCCGAGCTGGAGAGTTCATTTCCTTGGCCGTAGTGCTGCCGCAGCCCCAGAAACCCAAGATCCACTGATAGCCATTGAGCAAGGATTTCCATTTTTGGTGTGAGCTCAGACTTAAAATAGACAGTCTTGAGCGAGGAAGAAACTCTGTTGACAGAACATAGGGAACATTCCTCTAGTGTACTTTTGCAAAGGACTATCTCTGTCTTTAATCTCCGCGCCGTTTCCTGCAGGTCTCCCGGGCCCAGCTTCCCTCTCATTGTTAGTGGCACTTTTGGAAATGACCTCAGGCAGTTTGCAGTGACTGGCGACCCACGGTCAGAATGACTAACCCAGTCTGTCTCCATCCCTTGGACATGTCCCATTGACTAAATAAATGACAGGCACTGACATGTGAATAGAAACAAAAACAGCCTGACAAGTGAAATCTTAACTCTTTGGAGCAAAGAAGCGTCTGGCTGCGTGTGTGTTCAGCCTGCCAGTGGAGCAGAGGGGAATCGCTGCAAACAGTCCTGTCGACGGTAAAAATACAGCAAGCCTCTCCGAGCCACTCAGGACACATGCAGATTGGGTAGACAAACACCTCTAATATTATTTTTAATTGTTTGAAATTGTTTTCTGAAGCTTTTTATCTCAGCACATCTTTAATTAAAAGTGTGGCTCTGTATTTATATGGCCATTTGTGTGTCTGGGTTCAGCATGAATAATTCCACTGAACGTTACAAGCAAGAGTTAGCGACGAGAGTGCCTGTCGCAGGATCGAGGCCCTATATTGTACCCATAACAGTGGCTCTATAACTCACCATAGGTGAGCCTATAGGTGCTTCCCTGTAACTCACCATAGGTGAGCCTATAGGTGCTTCCCGACGTTCCTGGTCAGACAGGTGATCCTGATTCCCCCAAGCCTGTATGGAGCCCGCCAGCATCCACTGAAATCAGCTTTAGGGGGATGTAAGCTGTAAGGGGGATGTATGTATTTATGCCTCTCCTAAAGGCCACCGGCACTGGGTGCTGTCAAACTTCAAGGACTGAATTCCTCATCTGAGTCCCCACTAACACATTTTGCCAAGCTCCCTCCAGTCCCCACCGCAGCTAAGCGACACCAGAGTTTGAGAACATGCCACTCCATCCCAGCATGATATATTTTTTTTAGGGCCCAGACTAGCTGCCTTTGAAATCTAACAATAGTTTTACCAATAAGAATAGAATTAGTGTTAATAAGCTACATTTGTGGATTTTTTTGGTTGGAAAAGTAGGAAAGTATTCTCTTTAATATAATCAAAATATATTTTAAGTGTTGTAATTACAATAATTAATAATACTGCTTAGCAGTTATTAGCACTCGGTGTGTTGTTGGGATGTCTGCATTAGCTAAGGTTTAATAATGAGGTTCATATAAATCCAGAAGAAGAAAATAATGATATGGGGAGTGGTTGTAGTGCTGTGGTCTGATGGCTTCTTGCTTTAATGTACATAACAAATAATTCCCTCTGGCTCTCAGCATTTGTGGATAAGGCCATTAAAAAGGAGAGGAAAAAAAAAAAAAAGGAGGAAACCTCAGCTAATAAAAATGCCACCCTTGCTTTATGACTCTGAGAGAAACGTTTGTTGTTTGGCTAATGACGATATTAATAACTTGTGTTGGGTTGGTTGATGTCATTCTTTCGTCCTGCGCATTTAACATTTGCATCGAGGATATGGGGACCATGGGCCCATGTTTGGCAGCGTGCTGGTCCTCGGTGTGAGGCACTGGCGATCTGGTGGGTCATTGTCACAAACGCTGACCGGTGTCACAGCGAGGGGATGCAGGAGCAGGGGTAGCAGCCCCAGCTGGAGGTGGCTTTGGGAGGTGTTGGCAGGTCTTGCAGCTGAGGTGAAAATGATGTCCTAACCTGCCTTTGGGGGTTATTTTTTTTAATGCAACACAATTTATTGCCTTTCCTCCTAAATGACTCTTGTCTTTAGCTGTTGTTAACCAGCTGCGGTCCCCTACCACAGGGCTGGATGAAGCTCAATGAAGAGAGAGCCGATCCCATGAAAAGTGGGACAAAAATTGCTGGGACTTGGTTCCTGCAGATCCGGTGCCTGAGCTCTTGGCCGAGCTCCTCCACACTCACACGCACTCGTCTCTCCGTCTCTCTCAGTTCACCACATCTGATCACCGCGCATTGATCATTATTCACTCACTAGCCGAATAAAAAGAGGCTGAGAGCTAAAACCCACTCACCTTATATAAAATTTGTTTTCTATCAGACATTGTCACCAGGTATCTGCTCCAGTCAGTGCTCCATCCTCTCGTTCTCATCCCAAATAATGCTGGAATAGCCTGACGGGCCATGGGAAGCCTTCTGCGGTTTCCAGACAGCAGGACAGTTTTGCATCCCTGTGCCAGGTCAGCTCTAGCACGGGCTGGACTTTGAGTAGAGTGGGTAAGAGCCAGTGTGCAGGGTCAGGCTGTGTGGTCAGGCATGGTCCCAGGTAATCGCCCATGTAAGAAGGTAAATAAATGGTCAGATTTTGGCTGGGACCTGTCCACTGAAGGTGATAGGAGCTATGCCAGTTTACACTCTCCGAGGGCTTGGCTGCTAGAGATGGCTGGCACCAAAATACCGGTGAAAGAGTTTAGTGTCATAAATGCATGCCAAACTATGGAAAACCCCAGTCGTAGCTCCAAAAGGATAAGGAGTCTGCAGAGGAGACCTGCACCTCCAGAGCTGCCTGACTCAGTAGGTGTTTCAGCCAGGCACAGACCAATGGGTCTGTGCCCACGTGCGGCCGTGCTGGTGGCTGGGACGGCTGCCCAGCGGGGAGGTGTGCTGCTGGCACCCACGGTGCCTTAGGGAAGAACCTGCTGCTTCTGATCATCTCGCAACAGCCTGAGATGTTGGAGCCAGCAGTTTCCTGGACAGAGACGGCTTCTCAGCACAGTTTTAGGTACAGCAGGACCGACCCTGTGTGGTGCCTGCTCAGAGAGGGGTTTTCTCTTTCCATGGTGTGGCAATGGGACAGAGAAGATCCCCTGGAGACCCAACTGGCTTCCAGCCACCGTCTCCTTTCTCAGCAAAGCCTGCTCCATGGGCTGGGTGCCTAAGAAGCAACTGTGCTACTGCTCGGTCAAACTGTATACTTCTGTGTCCTGGTGTATGTTTCAGAATGATTTGCTCTCAGTAACACCCAGCAGTGCCAATGACTTTAGGGTCAGCTCCTTTCCTCCCTAATCCTGCTTTCTATTTTCACATACTTCTGCATGAGCAAGCCCTGGAGATCCTGCACCCAGCTGCCAGCAGAGATACTCAAAATACAATTTCAACACAAAGAGAGATGTAGTTTTGGTACTTCAGCAATGATTGCCCCTGGCTACCTTTGGTCCAGGCTCAAAACAGAGAAGACAATATTCTCTTTTTCCCATAATGATTTTCATATCCCCATTTTGAGGTTGCAAGAAATTTGGGGAAGCGTCAGACCAGTGTGTGCTGGTCCTACAGACGTGTCCCGGGACCGGCTTTTGAAGCCTGGCTTTTTTTTTTTTTGCCCCTGCTGCATTCAGCCTCTCCAGCCAATGACTCAGTCACTATTTCTATTCTCTTCCCACTTCTGTTCCTGCTTCTCTATAAAGTTTTGGTCAGTGGCAGCAGCTTTTGCTAATGTCTTGTGGCTGCTTCTCTCTGAGTTATTATTGGAGATGCCTACGAAATAACAGTGCTGCTCTTTAAGACACTACTGTACCACTGCAGAAAATATTTACCAAAGATGTGGTAAGCAGCTCTTTACTGGAGTGACTGGCGTCTGCTCTGAAGCAGACCAGACGCCAGTCACTTCAGCAAAGAGCTGCTGCTACAGAACAAATTGCCCAGGGCAGCAGATCTTGGGAAGGGAGAAAAGCCAGCAGCCCAGTCTGTCTGTCTTTGTGTTTTCTAAGGGAGAAAAATTATCTTTTTACAAGCCTGCCCTAGTTGGCTCTGACCAGCTCTTCCCAGAAAATACCATCGTAAATAGAAGGGCAAACTATTGCATAAATGGACAGGTTGCCATTTATATCTGACCTTTCTCAGATCTGCTTTGATGTCTTCGTCAACCTATGCTTCCTTCTCGTCCAGCTCCACCGTGTTTTTAGCTCCTGCTTCTAGGAGAGCACCACTGGACACAACAAACCTCAATTAAAATCCATTTTTGACATATATGTATACTCCCTCTGCTCTCTGGACCAGCTCCAAATAGAATAAACCTTTTTTTAATCCTGCCCTCCCAGGGAACTTCCAGGTTTGTGTTTGCAAATTGTATGGATAAATATGGATAGGGGTAGATTTTTTTTTTTTTTTTTTAAAGACACTGGGCTTGGCATATTACGCAGTTTGTTGCTAGATCAGCATGGTGGCAGCATGCAGTGCTGGACTGTTTTTCTTACTCAGATAGACCCTTTCCAGCTCAAAAATGACAATTCACCGAAGCCAAGCCAAAAAAAAGTAAAGGGCAGTTTCAGAACTGGGTGTTATCTGCCTGGAAAAGGCTCCAGAAAGGCAGACTGTCTCCACAAGCTGCTGAATAAATGCTGATAAAAAGGACAAACTCCTGTGTGTTTGTTATGGGTGGTGTGGTTTTTAGATGTATCCTCTGGTGGACACGGGCGGTTGTAATTCCCTTCCTATTTGAACAGAGCATCTGTTTTATGTGATATTACTTGACTCCTATAGCGAGACCAGGATAGGAGGAGTTTAATGGCTGGCCCTGCTGTTCTGCCTGCAACCGGGGAAGTAAAGAATGAGGCTGAGGTAGATGCTAGGAGTTTCTGTGGGCCTAGAAATCCCCAAAGTGCTCTCACGCAGACAGATGGCTGGACTCAGCACGTCCATCTCTCTCCTGCAGGAATCTCGGAGGCTGCACCACCCTTGGCCTGGCTGAATGTGACTTCTCCTCCCCATCCACTTCTCCATCTTGCACTAGTACGTCCTCGTGCGTGTCCTGGGAGCCGATCGCTGTGCTCACACTGCTGCAGGATCCATTGGAGGCTGGTCGCTCATAATTGATCGCGAGGTAGGATGTCCTCCTGGATAAAGCACTAGATTAAGGCTCAGGAGTCAATGTCTTTATCCTCTCCACCCACATGCCTCATTTTATTAGAGCGCCAGTTCAAAAGGTCATACAAAATCACTGTTGATGGCATCAGAAAAGACACAGAAAGGTTTGATAGCAGGTAGATCTTCCCCCGGATCAGCAGCTTCATTCCAGAGCACAGAGTAATGATGCCTGTCATTCACTCCTGTGCCGCACTGGTGGTCAGGAGATCCTGCAGCTGTCTAGTGAATCTGTAAAGTGGAGGTAAGGCCACAAGATCCTGGTGCTTTGAGGAATTGTAGCTTTGCTTTCCAACCCCAAGAAGTCCTCAGAAACCCATGTTCGGATGAGCAGTGGCCTAAACCCCTCCATCTTCCCTACAGCACTCATTGGGTACGTACAGCAGTTTAGGAACTTCTGCCCTCGGTCATTCTGGACAGAAGCACAGGGTCAGACCAGTTTTGGGGCATGGCAGCTGGGGCGCCTCCTCAGAGGACAGTCCTGTCCCCACGGGCCATTTGGCCTCTCCTGGATGCTGACACCAGGGGCCAAACTGGAACTATATCAGCTCTGTTTCACTGAGCATCCAACCAACAAAACCAACTTGTAGCTACTGGGCACAGGACTGGCGAGCCCACTGAAACCTGGGAGTGGTGTTTGCTTGGCTGATACCAACCTCCTGAGCGAGCAGCGGTTTGCAGCAGTTCTCGGTCTGAATCCAGTGTGCTCAGCTGCGGAAAAATGGAAAAGAAAGGAATAGTTTTGGGCAGGGGCTCCCCAGCTGGTGGGTGCACATGGCTGCTTGCAGGTGCTCTGCAAGCAATGGAGACCCAGGGCAGCTCCTGTGTCCCAGCACAGTCCTCTTCAGGCGGAGAAGGTTTCCAGTCCTGGACTTTCACATGAGCTCTGTTCCCTTGTTTAGCACAGATACTCCCCATTACCTTGGGCAAATTGCTTTCCCCTGGACCAGCAAAGGTAATTAGATCTCTGTGTCCCACCGGACTCCATGGGAGCTGGTCACTGACATGTCTCTGAGGGTCCTTCCCACTGCAAGCCCTCCGGATGAATACAAGGGGACGTTAACAGCGGTTCCTTGCCTCCCCAGAGTGTTGTAAGAAAAAAATACAGCATGGGGAAATTAACAGTGCTTGCATGGGATCAAGAGGGAGAGCGTAAGGAGGTGGTACAGAGAAACTGCGGAGGTTTGAGAGTTGGGTTTGATTAGGCAGTGGAACTGACTGATAAATCAGATCTCATTCAATTTGAGAATCTGCCTGGCTGGCCAGAGGATGGGCTCGCGCGGGAGGTGGTGGCGCACATTGCGGGTGCTGCCCGCGCTCAGGAAATGTATTGGCTGCTGGAGGAGGAATAAAAGTTATTGACATGAAATTTGCTGAACCTCAGAAGAAGTTTGACTTGGGTTCAGTTCAAGCCTAACGGCTTCTCCTTTTTCCTTGGCCGGTCTGCAACTGCCCGGTCGGACCTGCCGCACGCCTGAGACGCAGCCATGCGCAGGTGTCCGGCAAAAAGCCGGATGGGCTGCCAGCAGCACACACTCGCCGATCGCCTTCCCCATAATGCTGGCGAAGGGAAGCCTCGGCATGCTTTGTGGAGCTCTTCATCCTTTTCAATGTATGGGTAGCTCTGCTTTGCTGAGGTTATGCTGGATTTTTTGAAGGTGTCTGTTTGAGGCTCCTCGGAGTGGAATGGTCTTCTCGGCCGGGATTTTCAGCACTGTTGGGAAAGACAGGAGATGATGCTCCTCCTGCTTCATGTTTCACCGTGTGCCCTATGACTGACGCAAGAGCCAAGGTGTTCCTTTGGCTTGTTCTCTCACTGGAAAAATCGCAGTTTAGCCTAGAGGAAACAGCAGATGCAAATGGTTTGGAAATTGTAAGAGGTCTGTGTTCATTGCTGTGATATTTGCTGCTGTTTCTTCTGTGTGGATTGGATCCCGTGGGAAGCTGCGCCCTGCAGCTCTTTCTGCTTCAGCATCCTTTGCCATCACTGAGGCCGGCAGTGAGTGACTTCAGGCTGCGAAGCCACTGCCGGTCCAGCCCGGCCAGCTTCTCCCTGGGAGCGAGACGCACCTTCTGCGATACTCCCCAAAATTTCTCTTTTCACTTCTCACTGCCTGGAACATTTAATAACGAAACTTCATAGCAAGGATACATTTCTAGCTGTTCTGTATTTTTCAAATGGAGAAAGTGCATGACTGTTCATCTCTGGCTGAATATGAAATGACACCACATGGCAGTGGGACTGAACAAGGTCCCTCCGGCCGTGTTCGGGGAGAGGGGCAGCTCAAGAGAGATGGAAATACAGCTTTTATTAAGGGGAAAAAACCCACCTTTCTCTGCTGTGGAGGCTGGCATTAGGTTTGGATGAAGGCAGCCTGTCTGTCCTACAAAACCTGAGACACCAGTGCATTCCTTGGATTGCAGCAGGACTTTATTGGGATGGCTCGAGTTTGTTTTCCTACACAATGAAAGCAGCAGCACAGGGGATAATCCTGTCCTCATGGCACTGGCCTGACCTGTGGTTCAATCCCTGTTTGTCCTGACCCGAAACAGGGAACTGAACCTAATATCCCATATCTCAGATGGGTGCTCTCGTCTCCAGCATTAAAGTCGGACTCTTTCTCCCTGAATAACTGCTTAATTATTTGTACAAATTGGCCCAGCTCCACCCAGGAGAGATTTAAAGAAATGGGGCTACAATCACCTGTAGAGCCAGGTCTTCTCGTAGGATGCGAGAGTCCATGTCCCTGTTCCAAGCAAGGGGCCTCTCCTGGGCTGGGGACCACCATGGATGGGTGCCATCGCCCACCGGTGACGACCTGTTGGGAGATGATTTTACCTCTGTGGGTTTGACTAGAAATCCAGGCTTGAGCACAGGCAACTTTTCCAAGCAAGCACTTCATGGAATCTGGTAGTTTGCTACCAAAAAAAAAAAAAGTTTTGGTTTTGCCGAACTGACATTTTCTGACACAAGAAAACATGTTGTCAAAAAACTTCCCAACCGCTCTGCTGGGAATATGCTCTTTGCCATCAGTCCCCAAGGCTGGAACGCTGGGGTGTTGAAATGTTACTACAGCCCTGGAAACTGTGAGTCAGCTTGTCCCCACCCACAGCAGATACTCGTGGGAAGGGCCTTGAAAAGCCTGGAAACTCAGCAGCTCTTGCCTTGTGGAGTTTCCATTAACCCATTAACATTAATTTCAGGTCTGGTGAAATGTGGTATTTGGCAAATTTCTGTCAGATTTTGTCCCTTTTCCCCCCGTCCCCTTCCTAATTGTGATAAATTTTGGAGGATATTTAATTTCAACTCATCCCTAAGCCATTTGGCTGCCGTGGCCCCCAATCACCCCCCGAGCCCTGTGGGACTGGCTGGACCTGGGCAGCGAATGCAGCACCCATCGCGGTGCCACTGGATCCGGTGGGGATTTGGATGGGGTCACGGGGTGGCAAAACTTTCATCCCACTTGGAGAAAAGGTGCCAGTGCAAACTTTACCAGTGCAAAACCCTCCCAGCTGTATCGCTGTGCTGGGATATAAATGCATTGACTTGGGCATCTCCTGGCAGGGAAGAGGGTCGTGCAGCGATGTCCCAGCTTCACCAGGAAAAGACATGCGGCTGCTCTGCTCCCCGTGGGGATGCCGGCAAAAGCCGCATGGGAGCCTGCTGTCCCTGCCAGCAGCTGGGCAGCCTGTCTGCCCACACTGGCGGTGGCCGCGGTGCATCGTCACACATGGCAGGGTTGCCTCGAGCGGGTCGGGGTCGGGGTGCGATGCTGCCGTGTGCATGCATGCTCTGTGCACAATCCCTGCTGCAGTGGGACGTGCAAACCCACTTTCGGGGCGTGAGGTCGGCAGGACGTGAGCTGTGCTTCCCGCAGGCGAATCCACCGTGCTGAAGCTAAGCCCTGTTTTCAGAGCAGTTTGTGCAAACCACTGACCTCAGGCTATCTCAGAGCCATCTGCAAACTGCATTTATTGCCGACTGGGAAACACGTGAAGGTAGCAAATTCCAGGTCTTAACTCAGCGTACAGTGATATGAAACAACCCGTGCGTTCCCCTGAAGCATGCCCTCGCGTATGTCCCAGGAGCGGTGGCAAAGGGCGGCTACAACTTGAGCCCAGAAGAGCCCGGATGGGCTTTGCCGTGGCTGCAGCCCGCCCGGGACGGTGGCACGTGCCGAGGAGGTGGGGTGAGATCACATCCTCTGCATGAAGAGTTTCAAGATGCCCAGGTCTGGGAGCATGGAGTCCAGCGGTTGTGAAATTCTCCATACAGGAAAATTCTTCAGACTTTTTTTTTTTTTATTTAACTTTGGATTTATCAAAATGCCTTGTTCTGATTTTAGCTTTTTCCATTTTGAAGACGGTCCAAAGTCCTATCACAGTGTGTTACCGCACAGAGTATAACATTTGCAAGAGTAAAATGAAAAGTCGGTTTGAACTGGAAAATCACGGCAATGTCATTAAAACAAAGGAAACGGGACATTCTGATGTTGTCAAAACTTTTTTTCTCTGGTTCCTTTCAAAATCAGCTTCCAGCAAAACCAGCCTGATTTTATGAGGCATTTTAGTTTTTGGCAGAGCCCCTCGCTCTGCCGCAGCAGTTTTGTCGTGGTTTCTCTGGCTGGGCTCGTGCGCTCTGTGCCCCCATTCCTGGGCGGTGAAACGGGTGTGCAGTGTGTCCCCCAGCCTTCACTGCCCCTCAGCATCGAGTCAACGGGGTCCCCGTCTCAACCCCATTTCCCAGGCATTAAAATAGTCTACCATTTGGGCTGTTAAAACATTACTTAAATGGCAGTTATTAATTTTGTGTTTTACCTCTGCATCTTTCTCTTTGACCGGAAATGTATGAAATACTAGAGAGAAAAAAAAGCAGAAAATGATGAGATTATTTTTCCTTGCTGAAAACCCTGAGCGTGGCCATCCGTGCTTGCAGGTTTGGGCTCTGCCGATGCCTTTGACCATGCTGGCATGGATGCAATGGCAGCTCTGGCCCCTCTCCCCCCACCCCGGCTGCAGTTTGGCTTTGGGAAGACGTTGGTGCTGGTGCCCTCCCGGCCACCCACGGTCCTCCTGGGCCCAAGAGGATCTGGCTTTATATAGTACCTGGGAGATCCATGTCAGATTACGACTGGCAGGTTTTCAAAAGCTTCTCTCCAGCTTTTGTGCCAAGACCTATAGGATGCGTTCCAGAGCATCTCCCAGGAATGTTTGTTATTATGACAGGCAAGAAAAAAGCGGGGGGGGGGAGAACCGGCAGTGAAAGAGCACATTGCTGTTAATTACTAGAAATCCTTTAATAACCAACATTACTATAAATTATATGTGCATTATGACAAGTACAATTGAGTGCTCTGTTTTTCTTGCCCACGTTAGAACACAGAACAATGTACTCTTGTTGCAAGAGCTGAAATGGATGGCACTCTGGGTGAAATCAGGACTTCTCCATCGCATACCTGTGCCCGCAGAGATGGTCGGCTGCCCCGGGCCCCATGAAAGCTCCATTGTTCTTCATGCCATATTGCACGCACCATGATTATAAAGTGTTGGATAAGCAGTAAGATGTTGCTTGCTGAAATAATAACCTATCCTTAGTTTAAACAGTGCTATATTTAAGATGTATATATATTTAAATGTTGGTAATTGCACATTTGTGACATATTATAATTTGGATGACAGTTTGTAAATACGATATTGGAAAAAAAAGCATCAGCTGCATTTAGGGAGGTAAATCTTGGGGTCATGCAGGACAGGTCGATCGATGTGGATTTTAAACAAGTGCTGGAACCTCTCTGGAGCAGCCTGGGGATGGGCAGGGATCCTGCCTGGGTCCAAGATCCAGGAAATCCCCATTTCTGCTTCCACGTCTGAAGCTGAACCTTTTTTGCAGCCCTTCCCTGCCTTTTAACTTGTCTTTATTCCCTGACGTGAAAAAAGGCTAATAGCATTTTCCTACCACAGTGGGATGTTGGCCGACACTCGTAAATAGCTCTAAAGTGTGACAGAGGTGTAAAATGTCACTGCTCCGCAGGTTGGTGAGAACGCTGGGGTTTAGCGTGGCCATCATGGGACGTTATTTCCACGCAAAGTGAGTCAGTACCCAAATAACATAATTTGTTTTTAATCCCAGTTTGGTTTCTACATAGGGAGGGAGCCCATCAGAGGAGGACAGCACTGCACGGGACCATCAATCCCCTCTCCACAGCAGTTCAGAAAGCCAGTGGCAGAGGGAGCAGGTCCCTTACAGGATTTATATGATTTTTTACATTGCATTTTTAACAAGACAAACGGCATGTTTCCTAAAACCCACCCAAAAAGGGCAGGTAAAAAGGAGCTTTGCCCGTGGTCCTACAGGTCAGTAGGGGCAGAAGTGACCCCAGAATCAAAAGACCTGTTTACACATTATACTTACGATGGTGCAAACCTCCGTGGCACACGCATTGATTTTAAATGGAGTATTTTGGAATCCCTTACTTTCAGATGATGCACACAAATTAAGTTTGTCGTAAAAAAAATTGTACTAACTTAACTGAGTGTATTTAACTTATGTTCTTAGGCGTATTAGCGCAGGTTTGGGGAAATGTGGGCATAAGCCTCCAGTTATGGCAAGAGCTACCCAAAGATGCCAAGAGAAAAACTACCAACATTCAGGTTGTCTACCATCTGTTGGCTGAAATACTTTTATTGTTTTGTTTTGGGGTTGTTATGGCTTTTTTTTTTTCCTAGCTGGTCAACTGCTGGGAAATAAAATTGCCAAGATTTATTTTTGCTCATTAGGAACGTTCCCCAGCGGGTTCTCGGGCTGATCCTGCGGACAAAGCTCCTTCACTTTCTGCTCTCGGCCCCAGGTTCCCACCGACCCATACGAAGCCGCTGCCCACGGGCGAGGGGAAAGGCCCCTCGCCGGCCCGCGGAGCCGATGCCGCGGAGGCTGAGCGGAACCCCCCGCCGCCGCCGCCGCCGCCCGCGCCGCGGCGCTGCTCGGCGCCCGCCCTCCTCCCCCGCGGGGCCGCGGCCGCGGCCGGGGCACGCCGCCCCCCGCCGGCAGGCGCTTCCCGCCGCCCTGGGCCCCCGCCGCGGCGGCGGCGGCGGCGGGCGCTAGGACTCGGCGCGGCGCGGAGCGCGGCGCCCGCGGAATGTCTTTCATTCACGGGCACGCCGCGCCGCGCTGGGGCGGGAGGGAGGAAAGGGGGGGAGGAGGGGCGGGGCCGGCGCCACGTCCGGACCAATAGGCGGCGGCGGGGCCACGCGTCACGCGGCGGCGGGCCAATGGGCGCCCGCCGGGCCTGAACTTTTGCCACGGCGGACAAGTTGATACATCGCGGAGGTGTGTCCCGCCGCGGCGGCTCCGGCGGGGGGAGCGGCCTTAACCCCTGCGCCGCCGCCGCGCCGTCCTGACCTACTTTCCCCCGGGCGGCCGCGGCGGGGCGGGCCCCCCATCCCCGCTCCCCTTCCCGGTGCCCGCGGGGCAGGCCACCTCCACCCGCCCGCTGGAAGCGCGGGGTGGTGGTGGTGCGGGGCGGGGGGGGGAAGGGGGCTCCCCCCGTTGCTGAGGGGCGGCAGCGGGTCGCGTGTCCCTTTAAGAGTTCGGAAACTTGAGCCGGTGTTTGCGCAACACTCGGTGCCGCGCGGAGCCGCCAAAGTGTCTAGACTGGCACATGATGGGCGGCAGCCAATCGCGCCGCCGCTCGCGAGGGGCCCTGCGTGCGCGCCCCAGCCACACAAAAGCCAGCGAGGGCGGGCGGGCGCGAGCGAGCGCGGAGGCGGTAGTGGCGGCCCCGGCAGCAGCAGCAGCAGCAGCAGCAGCGGCGGCGGCGGCGGCAGCGGCAGCGGCAGGCGCCGCGCGCAGGGGAGCGCGAGGACCCGCCGGCCGCGGGAGCGGACCGCGCTGCGCTCCCGACCGCGCCTCTGGGATACGTACAACTCACGTGCTGACACCGGCCTTCGCTCTGGGTTCTGCTGTTGGTTTTTTGATTTTTTCCTTTTTTTTTTTTTAATTTTTGACTTTTTTTTTTTTTTACTTACGGGGTTTTTTGCCTTTTGTTTTGTTTTGTCTTGGGGTTGGTGTTTTTTTTTTTTTTTTTTTGACTATTTTTGGCCGAAGGGAATCGATATCTCCGAGCGCGGACCCGGCGCCGCTTCCCCGCCGGGCGGCACCCCCGCGCCGGGGCACTCCCCTCCACCCCGGCCGCCCCCCCCGTTGTATGGTGGAGCCGCCGAGGGGCGCAGCCGAGCGCTGCCCCGGCCTCTCCCCGGCCCCGTCCCGCACCCCCGCCGGCCGCTCCCCGCCTGGCCCCGCGTTGGCAGCCGATGTAGGGCACGGCGCGGCGCGCCCGAGCCCCAGCGCCGCCACGGGAGCGGCCCCGCACCTCCGCGGGCGTCGGCGCAGCCCCCGCGGCGCCGTCTATGCCCGCGCCGCGCTCCCTCCCCGCCGCCTCCCCCATGGTGCGGCCCCGCCGCGGGCCGTCGGCGTGTTCGCTGGGCAGGGCCGCGGGGAAACCGCCGCGCCGGGTGCTGCGGGCAGCCTGCGAGGGCGGCGGGTCTGAGATGAGATAAAAGCCGGCGGCGGAGCGAGGAGCCCCGCGGAGGGGCCGGGGGGGGGGCGGGGAGGGTGGCGGCGGCGAAGAGCGACGCGACCCCCGGCCGCCCGCCTGTCGTATGTTCAGGTCCAAACGCTCAGGGCTGGTGCGGCGACTTTGGAGGAGCCGCGTCATTCCGGACAGGGACGGCGGAGATGGGAGCGCCAGGAGCGGCCACGACCTCGGAGCCACCGGTAGCTTTAAAATCCCGGAGAAAAACCCTTCGGCGGAGATCCGCGCGGTAGCGCGCAGCTTGCTGCGGGAGGCGGAGGAGCGGCGCGGCGGGGCGGCGGCGGGCGAGGCGGCGCCCGGCGGGGACCCCATGGCGGAGCGGCGAGGGGCCCGGCTCCGCGTCCCGCCGCGGCGGGAGGGCGCCGAGGGGACGAGCCCGCGGCGGGCTCGGGAGAGCGACGGCCGGACGGTGACCTGCTGCCTCTTCAAGGAGCGGGAGCCGGGGGGCCCTCAGCCCGACCCCCCCGCCGCCGCCTCTGCAGCCGCCGCCGCGGGCGTCCTCCTGCCCGGCCCCGACGGTGCGGCCGACGGCGGCTCCCCGGAGCGGCGGGGCCGGGAGGCGCGGTCGCGGCTGCTGCTGCTGGAGCAGGAGCTGAAGGCCGTCACCTACTCGCTGCTGAAGCGGCTGAAGGAACGCTCGCTGGACAGCCTGCTGGAGGCGGTGGAGTCCCGCGGGGGCATGCCCAGCGGCTGCGTGCTGGTGGCCCGCACCGAGGTGCGCCTGGGGGGCCAGGCGGCTCCCCCCCACCTCCTCCTGGGCAAACTCTTCCGTTGGCCCGACCTGCAGCACCCCGCCGAGCTGAAGCCCCTCTGCGAGTGCCAGAGCTTCGGCGTCGCCGACGGACCCACCGTCTGCTGCAACCCCTACCACTTCAGCCGCCTCTGTGGGCCAGGTGAGGAGCGGCGGGGAAGGTGTTGGGGTCGGCGTCCTTCCGCCCCTCCTCGATTTGGGGGCTCGGGGCTTCTGGCCCCTTATTTGAACCCTCGTGGGCAGTCCTGCCCCGGCCCCGCGCAGCGGCGGGGGTGCCCGGCCGGGATGCGCCCGGCCCGGGGTCCCCCGGGGCTGGCATCGCCCACCCCCCGGCAGACAGCGGTTCCCAGTTGTGCTTCAAAAGCCCATTCTCTTTTTTTTTTTTTCCCCTCTTTTTTCTTTTTTCCCCTTCCCGCGGAGGTTCCCCTGCTATTTAGGTGCTGAAGGGGCGATAATACGCAGTTTGCTTACTGCTGGCGCCAGCCTGGCTCGCTGTTGATCGGGGAGCCGGGCAATTACCGCCGCCGGCTTAAAGCCGCAGGGCCCCGCCGGGCGCACCGGGACGGCGGCCGGGAGGGGGCTGCGGGGGATGCCCTGGCCACGAGAGAACCTCGAACCCGCGTGGAAGGGGTGGGGGAGCCGGGGCTTGTGCATTTCTCGGGGTTTTCTTATTTTTAACCGTGGGTAGAGGGGTCCCGGAGGACACCAACCTCCTGCTGCCGGTCCCTTTCTTGGCAAGAGCTTTGAGATTTTTTTTTTTATGATTATTATTTATTTTGCAATCCGGGATCCTGCCTTGCTTTGCATTACTTCTTTGAAAGAAACTGTGCTGGGCATGCTACCCCAGAAGATCACTAGAGGCTGGAAGAAGCTTTTTTTGCTTCAGTTGGGGTAGATGTGCATATGTAGGAACGGTGCATTGATTTTAAAAACAGGCAAAGTTTCCCAGTTGCTTTCCTGCAGCGGCAGTAGTTTTCCCAGTGCTGTGCAGAGAGTAGTAGAGAGTAGAGTTTTTATGGAGTGGCTCCTTATCATTTTGATAGTGGGTGTCTTGTGCCAGGGCCCCACTTGCTCCAACCAGGTGCTGGGAGCCCACGGAAGGCCTTAATGCCCCTTTTCTGCAAGTGTTTGCATGGCTCCCTGCAGAGACCGTCCCTGTCTGTGTTTGTCACCTGTTTTACTGGGGAGTGACGTAGCTGAGCGGTGTGAGAACCTCACACTGCGGTGCTTTGAAGAAGTCCCCTGGGGCAGCAGGTCTGGCTCTAGCATGGGACCAGCCCGCTGTGCACGGTGTGGGTCAGCCGTTATGTCCAGATTGGGACATTGGCTCCATTATTTTTCCTTTGAGGCTCTTAGGTGCCCTGTGAGAAGAGCATCTTGCTGCTGGGCAGCTTGCTCCATTAGGGGGGGATGAGGAACCTTTCCTGAGAAGCAAGAAATGACCACAGGCTATCCTAGAGCCATCACTCGGGGGGGTGCTGAGGTTTTTGATGAAATAGCCCAAGCTGAGCTGCAGTTGTTGGGCTGAGTTCCTTGGTTTTGGATCCCTGGGGGAACTGAGGAGCACACCTTCGCTTCAGTGGTCTGGGGCCAGTGTGATGCCATTGACTTTCCAGGACAATTTCTCACTGAAGTCAGAGTCTGCTCAGTGCTGGTGCCGTGATGGAGCCCAGCTGGCTGCACACTCCTCAGTTTTAGCAAGTTACAATTCTAGAAGAAAAATCACTGCCATAATTCAGAAGAAAAATACCCTCTAACCAATGCAAGAAGTCAATGGTAGGACCTTCTTCAGCCTTTTGCATGGCCTTGACTCTTAGAAGCACAGCAAGAGCCAGTTAGATGACCTGATTCAGCAAAGCACTTCTAAGGACTTGCTTAACTTGAAGTGCATGATTGCTGATGTGCTGCTGCTTAAAGCTGAGCATGTGCTTGGGAGCTTTGCTGGATCGAGGTCAGCAGGAGCGGGGCAGGAGAGGCTGAGCACTGCTGCGGGATCACGGGATGCTTGTTGGAATGGACCAAAGTTACTTTGGTGGCTCGTTGGCTGAAGCCAGCCTGGCCCCTGGTGTCAGGCTTCCTGTGCCAAGAAAGGAGTGACTTTTTGTCACACAACACCCTTTTTCAGTCATAATGCAGTATTTGGGGAGCTTTTGTTAAGTCTGTGTGTGTGTTTGAGCCGTGGTTGTCTTCGGCGCAGATGATAAAAGCATCGTTCTTTGGGAGCAATGTGCCATCTTGTGTGCTTTGGGTCACAGGCGCCCAGGCAGGAATGCAAGGCAGGAGTGTAGGGGAGAACAGCAGTGTTTTTTTTGGTAGTAAAGCCCATTTAGAAAGGTCAAGGTGGAACTCCCCATTCTTCAAAGATTTGGAAAACTCTTGGTCTTGAGTTGCTTCCAAGTGGGTTTTCTTCCAGTGGGTGTTTGTAAGCTTGGAGGAGTTCCTACCCTGAAAAGGAAAGTGTGAGGTTTTTGTTGATAAACTGAACACGGCACTAACATAAAGTTTTGTTTTTCCAGAGTCTCCACCACCTCCCTACTCTCGGCTGTCTCCTAATGATGAGCAAAAGCCACTGGGTATGTGTTTTCTCTCTTTTGATCTCCTGGCAGCTCTTTCATGGTGCAGTCCTGGTGTTGGTTCTAAGACATCCCTACGTGGCATGTCAGGCAAAAGCCAACAAGTTGGGATTTTATGGCTGCTCATTATTTCTGAGCAAGCATCAGCTGAAGGGTTTTAAGAAGTAAATCGATGTCAGTTTATCATACCAAATTATGGTGTAGACACATGCATATTTTCCAAAATAATATGAAGCGCTATTTTTAATGAAGGCGTAATGAAAGGTTACCAGACGTCATGTTTTGTTTGCGTGTGTAATCTGCGGGATGACGGAGCAGAGGGGGAGTGGGAGCTCCTGGGTGCCGTTTCCATAAAGCCCTGGCTGCACTGCGCCACGGAGGAACTGGCTATTACCCTTCTTCTGCTTATTAAAATGAGACGTAAACTCTTTGAAACTTGGCACTGTATAATTTTGGAATGGCGTTTCACTTTTCCTGATGAATTATAAAAGCTTTTTTTTAAAAAAAAAAGCTGGGGAAAGTAGCTTGGGTGGGTAGGCTGGGCACAAAGCGAAGGTTGCTGGAGAGCCTGGCACAACGCAGCCTTGGAACCTGGTCCTGCATGGTGCACACTGGCTTGGAGATGTTTTGAATTGGCATCGCTGCATCCTGACTGATCTTTCTCAGCGCCCGCTTCTTGCTCAAGTAAATGGGAAGCAAAGACATGGGAGGGAAGGGAGGAATCCCACATCCCTCTTGGGTTTCTTGCCGGGATCGGCGCAGCTGTGGCTGCGTCTGGAGCATGGGATTTCTCCCTTCGTCCTGTAGTCGGTGGCTCTGATTTGCGGAGAGGGTAATGACCGAGGCAAGCCGCTTTCGCTCCCTGTCGGGCAGGGACAGGGAGGAGACAGGCAGGGTTTGCCAGGGCGATAGATAGGAGTGGGATGGCGCGCCTGCCTGTCCCACCCAGCCCCGGGGAAGGCGGCAGCTGCCCGGTGCCAAAGGTGAGTCCCTGCCCTGCCAGGCTTGGGAGCTGCCTGCGACCTGCCTGCAATGCAGCCACTTAGCCAGTGCATGCACGCTGGCTGGAGGGACCGGCTCCTTCATCACCACAGCCGGGCTGTGGCACAGGGCAGTGACCAGAGCATCCTGCAAAGCAAAATTTGCTGGTCGTGGAGTGGTTTTGTGTTTTTGGTTTTTTTTTCCTTTTTTTTTTTTTTTTTTGTTAGGTGTGGAGGCACAAAAAAGGAGTTGTCCCTGCCTGCACTCCCCCTTCCAAGTTAATTCCCTTTAGAAACTGCTTGTGCTGCAGGGAGAGATGATAGCAAGTGACATGTGACTTTATTAAAACAACAGCCAGGGATTGAAATTTGCTTCATTGGCTTGTTTGATTGGAAAAATAATAGTTAATCTGTGAGCAAACAGTTGAGCACTTAATTAGAGGGGTGTAAGCAAGAGAGAATAACAAAGACTCTTAACTTGTTAAAACAAAGTTTCCTTTGCTTCAGCAAAGAGGAAGGAAGGAAGGAAGCAAGAATAAACAGCTTCAAGAATTTTAATGGTGATAATTAAGTATAGTAACTATGAGTTGTTTAGAGGCTTAATGTAACTTTATCCAGTAAGCACCAAGTTCCTACTTGTTTGATCAACTTAACTGCAGTTATTTTTGTGGTTGAAGCAATTCAAACTTTGCATTTGCATGGTAGAGGTACAAAGTTAAGCATTGCTTTCTGGCCCAGTGGAGGGAGAGTTTCTCTCGGGGAGGTGACGGGAAGCTGAAGAGCCATGGGTGCTCACGTAGCGCTTGCAAATGCAGGAGGACTAAAAGCGTTGTTGTTGTTTGTTTTTCCCCTCCCCCCAGATCTGTCAGATTCCACGTTGTCTTACACTGAAACAGAGGCTACAAACTCACCCAACGTCACGCCCGGAGACTTCTCAGGTTGGCAGATGTTTGCGCCTTCCCGCACGCGTGGTCTGCACCGGGGAGCTCGTGGCTGGGGCAGGACAGCAGGAGGAGACGGGGGGTTGCGGTGCTGTTGGTTCATATTCTTGGTGTGAAAAGAAGGAAAGAAAGAGCAGCTATTGGGGTCGATTGTTCAGAGGCATCTGCGCTCCGCGTGTCGTGATAAGATGCTGTTTCTGGGGTGAGTGTGCTGCGGCAAGCGGGGACGTTTGGGAGGTGGCCATGAGGCTGCGCATGTCCCCTGTGGAAGCCACCTAGACCTCGTCTGAGCCCCGGGGTCGTGGGCTGGCGTGGAGCTGGCCTGTATGCCGTCACCATTTGCGTGGCAGGAGCAGTGAGACCATTTCAAACGATGCTGCTTTGTGGTGGTTCTTGCTGAGTCCGTCCAGCTTGCGTTACCTGTTGGGTCCTGGCCCTGCAGTGCAAACCCTGCTTTCGTGAGCAGGGCTCCCAGCTATGATGCCATTGAAGCTCCCGAACAAAGCTTTGCTTAATTAGGTCCTGGTTTTTGCTCTGCCCCACCCCGGCAAGCTTTCATTCATTTAATGGTGCTCTGTAAGGCCCCGGGGTGGTTTTACCTGCAAGCAGGCAGAGAGAGAGTTGGGGCTTTCATTTGCTTGGCGCTGGGCTCTGGCTGCGGTGATGGTTTCCTGTCCTTCCCCTCTGGTTTCCCATCTCAGGCTGGGGGCTGGCTGCATGGAGGGAAGGAGGGACCTGTCTGTAGGACCAGGTTTAATTTCTGTGTCAGAAATGACCAGGTTAATGATCTGAGAGCTACGATGAAGACAGACAAACCTTCGTCCCGGTGAAGCCCCTTGTGCCTCCTTCAGCGGTTAGGGTGGGCTTTGCGGTGGTGTGGGACCTGGGCACTTCGGTGCCGGGTTGCTGAGCACATGGACGGGGTTTGCTGCTCTCTCTGGGGGATGCTGTAGGTCGACAGTAGTGGAGGAGACCCTTGGGGTACTGGTCTGTTAGCCACGGCTTTTCTCTTCTCATTTATGGCCGGTTTGGTGAGACCTGAGACTTCCTTGGGATGTTTAAGCCGATCCTGACTCTGCAGTGCTTTAAAGTGCATTTAAACAGCACGGCACCGCAGCGTCGTGGCATGGTGGCACATTTCCCTCTGGGGATTTTCCCTTCTCCTTCTCCTTTAAGGTTCTCCTGCTGCGGTCGGTTTTGCCGCGGTGCTGCCGCGTGCCGAATCCAGCGGCCGGCCCGCCTTGCTTTTGTTGTGCTGCCAAGTGTCCATAGCAGGGGAACAATTGATAGCCAGGAGTTGGATCGTTCAGGGTTGTGCTATAATAAATATGTGTTTGCAATTCCTAACAAACATTCCTCGGGCTGGATACATGTCCGTAAAGCTCCCCATGCCCATGGTTTTTATTGTAACTTGATAATTGCCATTAATTATAGCAGCCGAGTTTGAAAACCGGGGTTCCTAAGGTTGTAATGGTTTAGCTTCTCTCACAGCAGAGTCCTTTATGGGACATCTGGTGGATTTTCTGGAATAGAAGAGAGATTTTAACTTTTACTTGAACAATATAATGATAACACGTGACTGAGATTGTACTGAAATCGGATACCTCCTCTCCCCCTGCGTAGTTTCCAATGGTGTAACTTTTAATAAGAGTCTGGGGCTGCGTGATTTATTTTTCCCCAGTGCTTGTGATTGCTGAAAGAGGATAAGAGCGTCACTGAAGTTAACCCATACTTGTCATCACGGGGAAGTAAAGGGAAAAAAACCACTTAGACTCTAGTCTATCAGCCATATTTCAGTTTGTTTATTCTCCGTTTCAACTTATTTAATAGGTCTGCTTGAAACGCAGGCCTGTGTAAATGATACACAAAGCACGTGGTCTTCCCTGCCTTTTCTTGTGTGTATCGAAGGAGCTCAATGTGCATTTAACTCCCGTTCCAAAAATAAGTACGTTTTGGATCTAGCATCAAGCCACTACTATTTATTGCTTCAGCTTTGATCATCAAAAAGGCTTTTCCTACTAAAACCACAAAATTCAATTTTGGATAACAAAGAGAACCATTCTTCTACTGTTATTCGTTTACTTGATGAACTTCTAAACAGGAAGTTTTAGCATGAAGTCAAAAGATCATCTGTCACCTATATAAATTTTTTAAAAAAACAATTTTTTTGCCTCTTTTTGAAGCAGACCTTTTCATGGCTATAATACCACTCTTAAAAATAGGAAAAAGTCTTCAACGAACTAGCAGGTTTACTATAAAATTCAGAGTAACAGTCAGTGCTAACTAGAAGCACAAGTTGTGAATAGTTGTGCGGATGTGACCACGTGTGTCAGGAGCTGGACTGATGGATGATAGCCCAGAGTCCTGTTCATCTGAGGTTCAAAGCGTTTGGGTCATGAAATGAAGCTGTCTGTCCAAGGATCCAGCCACGGCATTTCCCTCGGATTGGGGATGCTCCTGATTTCTCAGTGAGGTACAGTGGCTTGGGAAGGTCTGGGTTGGTGGAAAAAGGCACTCGGAGGTGTTTGATCCCGAAGTTTCCATCTTCTGAGCTCAAGCAGTGTCATATTCAGGCTTGCAGGAGTATGAAGAGGGCCTCCATCTTTTCCTCATTGTATTTCTGCAGCCATGTACACCTGGGGAACAGAGGTGAAGAAAACCTGCTGCTTTGGGAGTTGGATTTTGATGACACTGTTCCCCTGGCCGGGGTCGTGCCCATCCCCTGGGTGTCAGCAGAGCCTTAGCCAGTGTCGGCGTCCCTGTGGCTCCCCCGGCTGGACCTGGGGAAATACCAGGGAAAGGGCAAAATCCAGCAAGGCAGAAACAAAAGCTCAGCCCTGTGACTCATAATTGGTGGAACATTTGTAGTAATTTTTTTTTTTTCCCTTCCCCTCAGACTTGGCTCCTCTACCGCATGCCAAGAAGCTGCTGTACCCGTTAGACTTGCCAGGCTGCTGCCGCGGGAACTGGTTCAGTACGGTGGGGACGTGCTGGAGCAGATGCTGTGGGCCACGGGCTTTGGGATTCCCTGCCTTCCCCTAAATGCCACAGGGCTATCCCTCACCTTCCCTGTGAAGGACCCTCTCTTAAAAACCATGACATAGCCCTGCTCCTTGGCGCTCCACTTGCACAGCACGCTGCCTCGGTCTGTTTTTCTGGCTAAAAAAGCCCCATGAATTTCTACGAGTAGCAACCAGAGTTCATGAGTGGTGGCATTAAATTCTGGAGGGCTTAAGGACCGTGCAGGAGGGTAAGGGTTGAGCACAAGTAGGAGGGCAAAAGGTGGAGCAGCCTCCCGTAGGTCTCCATGCTGACTTGACCATCACTTGTGGCCACTGCAGGTCTGGAGCAGCTTGTCCATCCTCTTAGAGAGTGCAGAAACGTCAGGGCATTGGTTTTCTTTGGAAAATTAATAAATTATTATCCTTATTAATAAATAAGGATGAGTCATTAGCTGTAGGAGCAGACAGGTGGTGATGGGTGCAACTCATGGCTGCCTTGCAACAAAGTCCCCAGCTGCTGTGCAGAGGTCCTGCGCCTGCTGGGTGTCTCCATTGAAGATATTTAACAAAGACTGTGCCTGCAGCAGTCAGTGCCAAGCTCTTATGATAGCTATTTTTCCTCAAAATGAGCCACTCATCACTAGAGCCTGTCTCATGTGTCCCTACATGCCTGCTCATTACTCCTTGCTTAATCGGGAGTTATACCAGTGTTTGCGCAGAAAATCTCATTGTTCATATGGAAATGCCTTTGTGAACCGATGTTGCCCGCAAGGCTCAAGCCCTGCGTGTGGCAGGGTTTTCCAGAGAGAAAGGGCTTCTTGCCAAGCGTGGGTGTCTGTGTCCAACCCCTTTAGTTCTGCAGCGTGCCGGAGGACCGCATCCTGCATCTGGTTGTCCTGACAGGGACCAGCCAAGCCGGTTCCCGGAGTTAGGGGATGCTCAGCACCGGGTGCGTTCAGATAGGAGAAATGAAGGTGGCTTGGTGCTCGGTAGTGCTCCTGAGCAGAGAGAGGAGGAGAAATAAAAGCTACCAGGGGAGAAGTGAGAGCTGGGAGTGGAGGAGAAGGGCAGGAGGAGAGTGGGGACGGCAGGGGCTGGCGAGAGGGGTTGCACCAGCAGCAAGAAGCCAGGGAAGATGCTGCTTTAGATTTTTCCAAAATTACTAATTTTTTTTTTTAGACTTTGAAATCAATTAACTTCCTGTGTGCTAACAAGTTTCAGCTCTGGTGAACCCATTTGTAGCTGGGAACGCGCATCTGAAAGAAGAAATTATGAGTTGGTGGTTTGCTGGAGGAGTGATTAATTCCTTTCTGCGCTGCAAAGTGGTGGGGAGCCGTACCCGAAAGTGGAAGCACACACGTGAGTCTGCTTCGAGCAGCTCTGCCAAAGTCTAGGAGATGACGGACTCTGTGCAGAGATGAGCTCTGCTCAGTGACATCCTTTGTGTTATACCCTCCCAAGTTGGTGGAGGATAATTGTGAATTAGTGGAGAGAGGAGAAACAAAGAGAGACTGAATGGGCTGGAGCTTATTTAAATTATTTTGGGGGTTTTTTCAAGGCCTGGGAAGGTGGAGAAGTTGTTTGCAGGGCAATGGTGGGACTGGGGGTGTTGGTATTGGGGAGCAGTGTCCCTGTACCCCCAAAGGGAGGAGGAAGGCAGGAACGTGCCCGTCTATCCCGGCTGATGACTCAGCCCCACTGAAGTGATGCCATGGCTCCAAAGTGAGAGCCGGAGGTTTTTTTTTCTGCTTCCAGCAATATTTAGGATGAACTTAAGGAAGCATATTTTAAAACCCACTGAATGGAGAAAGTGAATGTCTCTCTTCCTCTCCCCCCAGAAATAACAGACTGCAAGGATTTATGCTAACAGGGAAATTTATGAAGATCCTGTGTGTTAGGAGTAGGAAAAGAAAAAAAAAAAAAGCCTATTAAATATGTAAGGCGGATATGCGTGGAAACTGGGCAAACATTGCCCTTTCCAGATTGGGGGAGAGATTGTGAAATTACCTGTTAATAGGAAAAAAAAAAAAGATATTTTTCTCATTAATAGGGCAGCAATTTCTTCTCAGGGTGAACTGTTGGTTTTACAACTTTCTGATGATCGCCTCTGGCTTCAGCATGTCTCGGTGCCAGGCTCCCACTGCAGCCCCGGGCATGGGTGCCAGCCTGAGATGGCAGTGCCATGGGCTGGGGGCTGCAGGTTGGGTCTGACCCAGCAGCACCGTGGAGCCTTTTTGTCCTTTCTTCCCCCCGTCCTATTGCAGAAACATAAATCCACTTTAAAAAAAAAAAAAAAAAGCAGAGCATATCTGTGCATCCAGTTTAATCACAGACAGATGTTTATTTGGGCCAGTAATGGTTTTGGTTTCCTTTTTCTTTCATATTTAACTTTAAGTTAGCTGGCGTGTCTAACCCTGTGCAGTCTATAACAATCAGGGTTTGGCTAAAAACTTTTCTTGTCGGAGGAGTGAGCCTGTTGCCAAGAGCTACTTCTTTGATGCAAAAAAATACATCCTGGAGGTGCTTTGTCAGATGTTTTTATATTAAACATTTTTCCTCCATAGTTTTACTTTGCCAACGGGAAATAAAGTGCATCTATTTTCCAGTGTGCTTCAGAGAGGAATTTTTTGCTCGGTGTGAAGGTTTTCCCCACGTGACTGTGGTCAGCCGTGAATGTTGGAATCCCCATCGGAGAGCGTGACCGTGCAGCAGCATCCTTCCCGATGGTTGGGAGAACTTCAAAACAATAGCCTACCTTTGCTTTGGGTTTGTTCACGTGCAGGTTCTGGCCCTGCCTGGGGTTAACATCAAAGGCAACTTTGCAAACTACAGGGTGAATTGTGGAATTAATCCCTGAAAGGGAAGATAGAGAAGCTCTCAGAGATGGCATCCCCAGGCTTTCAGCACCTGTCCCTTTCAGAGAGATGGAGGTGTGGTGTTTTATTCTACAACAAACATCTTTCTGGGTTGATGGTAAATTCACTGGAGCCTGTAAGATTTACAGGAGGGATGCGGGGGTTTTTTGCATTACGTTTATGCTTGCCACAGTGGGTGGCTCAGGTGGCAGCTCCTGGAGTTCAAATGTGGTTTTTTTTTTCTTTGGAGCAGAAGGGAAAGGGAAGGGATCATTGATTCTGCAGCTGGGTGAGCTCCTCATTGTGTCCAAAGCCTGTTGATAGCAGTGCTTCATCCACAAGCAATGTAACCCAGCAGAGTACTCCATTTGGGTTGTTAATATGCAGCTGAAGATGTTGTCCAGAGCATTGAGACTGAGCAAATAGACCTTACTTAGCAATTGAAGAAAAAGCACCTTGGATCAAGCTGGGGAAGGTACTCCCTGCACACGGTTGTTTCTCCATTAAAACCCTGCAGGGCAACTGATGTTGAGCCACCAAACCCAACAGCAGTAGCATTGAGGTCTGCAGGCACTTGCTCTTGTAGAGCTTGTGGATAACCATGCTTTGGTGACGATACACCTTCATGTTGCTGCCTGTACCCAACGTCCCATCTGGAGAGCAGGAGGGGTGCCAGTGACCCCATCCGTGCAGAGCACGGGCCTCCGGAAGGAGGATGAAATTTCGGCAGTGGCCATGCAGCTGTAGAAGGGTTTCTAAAGCAAGTGACGCCTGTTCGTAAAAAATATCCTATGGGTTATGAGTTTGCAATGCAAGCCTTTTGGTCTCGAAATTAATTCAGAGCTGAGCGAGGTTGTTAACGTGGGGAGGGGAAATTAATTTTGTGAAGGGTGAGAGACGACTGGGGAATTTGCTGGAGATGGGAAAAGAGATGGTTTGTGCTGAAGGTCTCCTGAGGAGGGGAATAAAGGTTGTTCTGAGGCTTTGTATCCCATGCAGTGAGAGAGCATCATTACCAGCCTCCAAAAATACTGTCTTCCAGGAGGGAAGGTATCTTCTGGACTGGGAGATGGAGACATGTCCCTTTGTTATTAGCTGCACAAGTGCTTTGTGAGAGCAACGCTGTTCTCCAGCACGTTGATGGTGCCGAGCAGGGAGGACAGGAGGGAGCTCCCACAGCATCCTGCGTTCAACCGGGGCTGCTGTGTCCCAAGGACCTGCCTGCGCTGAGGAGCTTCTTTAGTTGAGGCAGCTCTGGTGACGTTCTTCATCTGAACTGATGAAACAGTGGTGGATTCCCTTCTTCCCATGTGTTTTTCCCTGCCAGGAGCCAGAAAGTCAGTGATTTTCCCAGGGTAGATGGGGCAGCTGTTGCAGAGCTGTGAATCGAGCCAAAATTTCCCCCGTCACCATCCATTGCTTGAGTTGCTTCACATGCAAGAACATCTTTCCTCTTGGATTATTGTCATGGCTGATGCTACTACTTTAAACCCTCCAACACAGACAGCACTTAGAAAAATGTGGACAGTCAGAGCTGTCCCTAGTCCAGAAGGAGGGAAAAAAAAAGCAAAACTAGCTGCCAGAGCCTTAGGATCATCTGTCGGAGTAACAACACAGGCTGCCTGGTGCACAAGGGGTGGAAGGAGGTTGGTCTTATCAATATTTGGCCCCATGCCTAATGCAGGGATTAAAGCTGCTTTGCAGATGATACCGCTGCACTTGTGTGTGTACACACAGCTCCCTGGCTCTGAAGGAGAATTTGCCGTGATGGAGCCAGGCGGGGTGATGCCCTGAAATGGATGTACGACGGGCAGTATTTGCGGAGCACCGTTTCCTTGTAGGCGATACACTGAATTTCTCAGTACGTTTCTGCAGAGAAGGAGAGAGAGTTGCTCTTTCTTTCCCTCTCTTTACCTGGAACTGGGATGGCTTTTCGCAGCTAGCCGGGATGTTTTCAGCCTAGTTCTTGGAGTAAGTACAACACCCAGATAAAATATGTTTTTGTCTGTGGTTCATTGAGTAGTTACGATGTTTGGCCTTGAATCACAGAATAATCACATCCCTCACTTCTCCAAGCACCTAAGCATCACACTTAAAAAAAGAAACATCAGGAAGTAAGCAAGTTACTTAAAAGTAAATTAGTTTAATCTTTGTAGCCAAAACATTACATTCTTGCACCCTATTAGGAGCTGGATATGGCTTCCTAGGTAGTAAAAGTTCTTTTGATGTAACTCCGGTTGTGTCTTTTAAACATTGCGTATCTGATGGCATGTCTTTGTTTGAACTTTACTTTTTTTCTGTGCCTGTGTTTTGCTTTTTAAACAGATTTGCTGAATACTGGACATAGTGTATTTATGACCTTTGAAAACGGTGAATGTTTTGAAGGAGGAATTTTGGCTTCTTATAGGGACCTGTAGAGAGAGGCTTGTATTCACAGTTACAGTAATAGATTTTTTTTGTGGTGCTTTGATGAGTGAGAGGTGTTTATAGGCTTGATTCATAACTGAGTTGCTAAGGTTTTCCACGGAAATAACTTATTAAATCTGTGGCGCTCACCGAAACGATTGAAGTCTGTAGATTTGCTGTTCATCAAAGGCACCTCCTTTCCCGGACTCCAATACCTAACTCAGCATTTTACCTCTGGAGGATGCTCAGACCCGAAAGGGCTGTGCAGTGCAGGAGCTTGAGACGTGTTTTAGTAAGAAATAAAAAAAATAAAAAAAAAAAATCCCAAGACAAACTGGAAAGGAGGAGGAAGGAAAAATAAAATAAAAAAAAAAGCTTCAGGAAAAACATCCCCTGTCGTTTGGAGCTGCTGATGGTTAAACCTGGCTTTCTGGAACACTGCTTATTTGTGTGGATTTTACTTTGCTGCTCGAGAGCTGAAAAGTACATCCCTTTACTGCTGCTGGCCAGGCTGCTGCAGGCTTTGAAGTGCCTCGAGCCCCTGGAACCACAGGTTCAATTTACTGGCAAAGGAGACTCAGCTCTTTGTCCTTCCAAAGTGCTTGGGATCGGAGGGGATTAGGCATGCGGCTGCTGTGATTCCCAATCCCGCCGAGCGCTGCCATGTGTCCTGCTGTGCTGTGGGCTCCGGGAGGGAGGAGAGGAGCATGCTGCCTCCCTGTCTTGTGTGGGGATCGAGGTGTTCGGTGGTGATTGAGGATGAGGAGGGATGTTGGCTCATTGAGGTCCTGCCTTGCTCATGGGGCGTCAGGTTTGGATGGTGCTTGTCCCAGCAGCGGGCTGCGCTCGCTCTCCTGCCTGGTTTATGCCTTTCCTTTGGTTGATTCTCCCAGAAAGTGGGTGTTTAGCCTGGAAAAAAGCATTGCTACAGGGGCTGAGCACTTGGAGATGTTGATGAGAAGTTGTGCAATGCACCACCAGCACTGGGGTCCGGGCTTTGGATGCTGAGAACTGTTGAATTTTTGTTTGGGTTTTTCTTCTGTAAGAACAAAAATATTTCGCATGGAAATGCCTGTCTTGGCTGACCTCTTCCAGAGTTGCTAAACACTGACTTGTAATGGCCTTTGCAGCTCCTGGGGCTGGAGCAGGGATTAAACGGTCTCCAGCGTTGAAGCGCTGGAGCGTGTTGCTGCCCCGCTGCCCTCTTCCTGGAGGTGCTTTTCCTTTGGTGAGAAGCCGAGCATCGCTTTGGTTCATCATCCCCGGCTTCGGATATGGGAAAATACTAGCAGCATCAGAGGATATAAATACAGTTAAAACCAAAGTCCTGTTCCTGCCTGAGCATCTCTTTAATCAGCCTTTTTTCAGCTGTTTCAAGACAAGCAGGTCTTGCCGGTGGTTTGCTTCAACACCCCCATTGCTGGTGCGCAGAGCACTGGGGTTGAGCCTGTATTGGGGTTCAGGTTCTGTCTCATGTTGGATGGCAGCACAGGGAGGCTGAGCCGTGGCCAGTGCTGAGCTGCATCCATCCGGCATCGTGTCCAGGGTACACAGTAACGCCGTCCCACAGTGGTGATGGCGCGGTGCCCCGGTGCCTTGTGCCCCTGTGTCGGGATGCAGCTGGCTGCTCTCAGCCCAGCCAGCCACCCTGAAATAATGCGGTGCAGAGGTCCGGCCACAATCTGGACTCCTTGTTTAGCTGGTGGTAAACAAACATACTCCTTTTTTTTTTTTTTCTTTTTTTCCCCTTTCTTTCTTTCTTTCTGTTTTTTAATGTGTAAGAATTAACTCTGATGACCAGACCTGAATTCCCTCATACAATACAACCTGTTCCTATCTCTCCACGGGGATGCAAACTTTGGCTGGGAACAGACAGGCTGCGATGCTTCTCCGTGCACTTGGCATTTTGTATTTCAGGTTATAAAAGCCCATGTCCGAAACCTGCCAAAAAGTCAAATTCCCAACAGAGCAAGAGAGAGGGATCAGTAGAGAATTTGTTTTTTTCTTCGCAGCAGTTTTCTGTTCCTGGGGGAGCAGGAGGCCTTTCCTGATGGTACAAGGGCCCCTTGCAGCGGAGCCCACGTGGTCCTGCCCTGCAGCATCCCCCAGCCCTCCCCACCCCACTCCAAGTGTGGTTCCCAGGTCAAACCCTGGACCAAAGCCCTCCTCCTCTCCCCAAATGGCAATTCATGCAAGTGCCCTCGTGTCACATTTGCTCTCCCAGCTGGATGCCGATGCTCAGCTGGACCTATTGCAGCTTGGCTGTCTCCCTGCCTGGGGTTTGAAGAGCTGGTTGATGCCCTCCCCTTCCTCTGCCTGTGTTCAGGTTTTATGGGTTTGGAGATGTTCCTCCTCCTCAGTGCTCTTTAGCAGCTGAGGAGGATCAGGCTGCCCTTTCCTCGTGTTGGCTGTGCTTTAGAGGCCGGAGGAGGACTTGGAGGCTTCGTCCTGCTGGGGGGGTATCTTGATGCAAGGCGAACCATGCTGGGGATACCTGGGCTTTATTTCTCGCAGCAGCAGCACTGCGGAAGGGTTTGAGACACAACTGTGTCAGTTTTATCTATGTATTCCATTAGCAGGAGTGAAACGCGCCAGCAGAAAGGCTATTTTTCAGCTCTTTCCATTTATTATAAAGGTTTCATTTGCTAAGATTTTTCCATTCAAGGAGCCAAAGAATGTTAGACTTAAAAAAATGCCAACTACTTTATGCTTTTTCACACATAGTGATGCAAACCACTGTTGTCTATTTAATAAAGAAAAAAAGCATTGACTGAAGGGTTTGCAAAAAAGCCCTGTAGATAGATACCTGCATGGTGGCATAGCATTTGGGTGTCTCGTTGATGGGTGATGATAACACTGCGTTGTCTTTAGATTTATTCCACCTGTCTCTGGAGGCTCCCGGAGGGATGGATGTGCTATTAAGAGCACATCGCTTTTCTTTCCTTTATTTCTTTTTTTTTTTTTTTTTTCCTCCGGCTGTTATAAAGCACAGCCTATTCTGGGGGTGAGTGCCTGGCACCGCGCTCAGACAACAGTCCATTTGTGAGATCCCGTGCCGGCAACATGCAAGTTTGTCCACTTGGAAGAATGAGGCAGTTGATTTGTCTCCCCCCGCGGAGAGGCGGTGGGATCTTGGAGCATCCCTGCCTGTCCTGTCCTGCACAGGTGACAGGGAAGGCAAACGTGGACAGTGGTGGCTGGGAACACTTTCCCTGCTTTCCCTCACTTCTGAATAAATTACGTTGGTGTCGCTGGTCCCCCATGATGCCTTTGCACCATTGCATGTTGCCCCAAGCTCTGTAGCACACACTGTCATTGTGCTCGGAACTCTTCCTGTGGCTTTTATATTTTTTGCTCTTTGAGGTATGTGAAAATGAGCTGTATGTATTTTTTTTTTTCCCCCCATTCTTCTTCTTAAGATCCAGAGAAGCCATGGCATAACCCAACTTTTTGCAAAAAGGGAACAGTGGAATTACACTGAGTAGCCCCTTGCCTTGTGCTCAGTGCTGCAGGTTTCTTTAGGGTCCAACACTTGGAAAAGGGAAACAAATGTGTAGGGAAAGGTCTTTACACTAATTAAGTCTAAGCAAAGCGTATGGGAAGTGCCATACTAAAGTGTTAAAGAGGCTTTGAAACATCACACAGACATAAGTTATGCTGGGGGAGGCGACACTGCATGGGCTTGTTCCTGTAGCATCTTCCTCCTGGGCTTGACTTGGCTGATGGTGCTCTCAGCTTGTGTCCAGGGGCCTGTCTCGGTGCTAAGTGTGTGTGTGCGCGTTGCCTTGTATAGTCTCTGTGTTGGGGTTTTTGATGGAGTAAAACTGTTGTGGCCCTTCTGATGTTGCAGGGTGTATCACTTTGGATGTCCTTGCCTATCCAAAAAGAGGAGCTCTCGTCCATGCCGGCGTTGAGATCAGTGAGCAAAGCTGTGCCATGTCTTTCAGCTAATAGTCACTGGTACTTATAAAAAGCTCAGGCTCCAAGATTAAATCTGGTTGGTTTTGTCTAGTGCAACCGCTTGGTGCATCCAGCTGTGGAGAGAAGGAGCAGATGTGAAAATGGGCAGTTTAATGTCTCGGACCCAAACCATCCCTATAAAATGTGTCTGCAGCTGCCATTGAAGTCTCGAGCTGTTTCTGCCACAGGGCTGATAATGGTAAAACTGAATCCATGAGGTTTTGATTTTGGCCTATTCAAAACTAGCGAACTCTTTCTAATAAGATTTTATGAAGCCCTGAAAACAAGATGCCGTAGTTTTGAGGGGGGCGTAGACGCCTGGGCTAGGGTGCAGGAGCAGCCCTTCGTGGGGAGGCCAGGGCTTGTTTTTCCCCAAGTGTCTCAGGAATTGCTTTCTGAGAACTGCAAAAAACCCAACTGAACAAAAAAAACCAACAAAACTTTATGAATCAACCAGGAAGCCAGTAAAAATTAGTAGTAACAAGCTCATTTCAATAGAAATGGGTTTGCTGCTCTGCTGGCTGCCAACCATTTATGAGACTGGCTGGGTGCCGGCGAGCAGGGTCCAGCACGCTGCATCCTTCCACCCTCCTGCTGCTGGAAATAATTTGTGACTTAAAAAAAATAAATAACACTATTGTGGAGCTTGTTTTATGGTTGGGGCCTGAGTTGGGCAAGGGTGACAGCTCTAGCTAGCTCTGGAGTTTGCAGAACCTGGTTGGGGGCTTTCTCCTCCATCTCAAGTGGGTTCTCTGCTGGGTTTCTCCAGTGCAGGTGAGGACACTGGATGAGTGTTGCATCCACGGCACATTCAGTCTGCTCACCGGATCCAATGCGAGGGGAAGAGCTGGGTTGGGGTGGCTGTGCCAATGCAGGGGTGTTCCTTGGATGCTGTTAGGTGCCACGTTTTGAGTAGCTCAACAGCACTTGGCAAAAGCCTTACCTGGGGCTTTGACATTGATGCCCCAGACATGTCTGCTCGTGTCATGTTTTCTGCCCTTTTTGTTCAGTGTTCCAGTGGGGAGTCTAGGAAAACCCCACATGCAAGGAAGTGAATAGGTCGGTCAGTCCAAATTATAGCTATAACTAACTCACTGACCCGCTGCAATCTATAACCATCAATGGCGATTGATTAACGTGGTATGAATGAGCCCATCAGATCCCTGTGGTGGGACAGCTGATGTGCATCGGTATCTGCCAGCGCGGAGCCGTGGCCTCTGGGGAGGTGGCATTTCCTACAGGCCAACGTGAAGTGATTCAGGCAGCCGCTGAGGGGACCAAGCCACAGGGCTGCTCCGATTCTGGGTCCCCATCACAGGATGGGACCGGTCTGGCTCTTACTCCATCACTCGGTCCCCATCCTCCTAGTTCAGCCAAAGCTGTCCGTGTTCCTGTGGTGTGAGCTCCTGTCCTCATGGGATGGGGTGGTCCTGGGATGAGGGGTGGGCAAGAGGGAATTCTCAGGCTATTTCGTGTCCCTCAATGAGCTGGTGATGCACCATGTGCTTTGCTTCTCGAGCCCAAGTCTCTGGTGGGGACGTCTGTCCCCAACAAAACCCAAAGTTGTTTCCTAGTGAGGCTGGCGATGGCTTGTTTGGAGGACCAGACCCCAGAACAAGCTCTTTTCTGATTTGGCCCTTCTTTAAATATTGTGGGAGGTTCCTGGTGTGGGAATCCACCCGACTTTTCCATTTGCACTGGGCTTTATTTCAACACTTGCACAGAGGGATGGTCTGTGCTGGAAGCTGGTGTCGGTGCCACCCGTCAGCAAAGCCTCTGTCCATCCCTGGCAGGCGTGCAGGCGTCCATCTGACGCCGTGCCAAGCATTGGGGGGGGCGGGAGGGCGGCTGTTTGCACCCCGTTGGCGTCACGTCGCATCTGTCTTCACTGAACGCAGCTGATTTATAGCCAGCCTTGAAAGATTTACGGCTGTCTCCTGGAAAAAGGGAGCGAACCAGGTTCTGGGATGCCACGGGACGCTCTGCTAAAGCCACTCACGTGTGACTGTGGAAACTTCCACCCAGAGGAGAGCAAGGAAATTCCTTTGCGAGTACACAGTAAGGTAAAGATCCTATGTGCATGGTGAGTTGCTCTTCCCCCCATTGTTGAGCTATTTTAATGAAAGGGAAATGTCAGCAAAAGTATGTTTTTAAAAAAAAAAAAAGTCACTTGCACATCACTGATTTTAGAATAGGAGCACTCTGGGCAGCTTCTTCGCTGCTGAAGCAAGAAAATTAGAGTAGGTTTTTTATTTCCAGGTAATTACAGCCACATATTTTGAAATATCCATGGTCTTTTCCATGTCAAATCATCAATATGGACCTTTAGAGCTGGATTTAATTCAGCTGTGCTTGAAAGGGTTGGTCATTTGAGACTTTTAACATTAAAGATCTTTGCAAATCAGTTTTGCTCTTGCCATGTTGAATTTGTTTGTGTAAAAAACCTCGGTGGATTTGGTATGTGTCCGTCTTTGAAGGGCTTTGCTTCAAAGGCTGCTTGCACTTGGTATTTTATATGCTGAGCTCTGCTGTCCGTGAAGCTCCGCTGCTTCGTGGGGAAGCATCAGCTAATGACTTCGTTAAAACCTGCAGGAAGGAAAAGCTGAGCATAGGTTTTTGAAGCCATCAAGGAAACTGGATGCCCAGGGCTCATTCCTGATAGGAAACCCATGCCGGAGCTCCGTTAGGGACTCGCATGTGCTGGTGTACAATCCACCCCCCCAGTCCTGTAATGCACACATGAGGGTGAACTTAAGCCTTCCCATGCACTGGCTGCATGGAGGCAAGCAAATACATATATGTATGTAGAGGCATCAGAGGGTATAACTGACTTTTTAATTATCCTAAACGAAGCTCGCGTGCAAAATCAGGCATGCAGAACTGGGGCAGGTTGGTGTTTGGGGCTGGGGAGATGGGCATTTCGGCACTGGGCAGTTTGGAGGGGTCACTGGTAGCTCGCTTTGCTGCGGCATTTGCTGCAGCCACCAGGCTCACCTCCTCCCAGGGCTTTGCATGGTTGCAGTCACCTTGGGTTTGGTCTCTGTGATTGATACAGTCCTAAAAGAGGTTCTCTGCCCGCCCCTTTCCTGCTTGCTTTGGCTGCAGACGAAAGGAGCCCGCGGGTGACCTGTGTGGCGTTTGGAGATTTAGGGGCAGTTGGTCCCAGAAAATTCAACTGAGATTGCAATTGGAAGCCAACCGCAAGAGATGCGGTCAGACTGTAGCTATTATTTAAAAAAAGGTAAACAGTAAAAATAATATTGCAAAGTTTCCCAATTCTTGGCTTGAAATCTTTTTTTTTCCAAAAGTAATTTAATCTCGAAAGCAAAAATGCGAGAACCTGTCTAACGTTGTGGCGTTTTGCATGTTTGGATCAGATCTGTCACCAAACAGGTTTTGTTCATGGTGAGGCAGGAAGCTCTTTCCCACCTAGCCTGACGTATGCGTGCACATCCCAGCATGCTGCAAATTTTAATTGTTCATTTTAAAATACATATGGAGCAGGAAAAAAAAAAAGTGCTAATGGAAGGGCCATTGCCTCCCAAATTATTGGGCTGCTGAAGAGAGTTGCTTTCAGAGTCCCACACAAAACGGATGAAGGTTTATGTGAGCAGAGAGCGCATTGTCCACGTTAAATGCAGAGGCTTCATTCCCAGTGATGCTTTTGGGCTGCCTTATCTCGCCGACGGGAAGGGGCTGCCCTGGCTGGATGTATGTGATACGATCAATCAGGGTTTAAATGAGGACAAACTAACCAACACCAGAACATTTCTGAGAGCCAGAAGATAATCCCAGATCAGCCATGGCTGGAATCACTGCCGCTCCATCGCTGCCTTGCAGAAAACGTTTGTTTCTCTCCTCTCCCCCGCTTTTCTCCCTCTCATTGAGATTTCTACACAATATTATTTTAATCCCGATACTCTCGCCCCTCCTTTTCCCTCTCTCCTTCCCTGCAGGCTCTCTTCCCCCCATGCAGGCTGCGAGAGGCACACAATGAGAAACAGCTGGCTCGCAAAGCGAATTTCCCCTTGGAGGCAGGAGCAAGCTGCGTGGAGGGGCCGGGCGAGGGCGAAGCTGGCACCGCGTGCTGCCGGGGCGTGCTCAGCCCCTGCTTCTCCCTGCCGCCTGGCTCTCCCTCAGACTCCAAAGTGCTTTTTCTCCTGGCTCTGTCCTCTTTGAAACACATGGTGGTTTTACGCCTGGGGTTTTGGGCTGGCTTCTGAGCCATCCCATGTCGGAGCATCGCCTGGGTGCCCGTTGCGGGCGGTGCGGAGGGAGGACTGGGATGCAGGATGTGCCACATGGCTTTCCGGCTCGCTGCCGTGGCTCAGCCGCCTTCAGCCATCACAACACAAGCTTGCTTTGATTAGAGGTTTGCTAAGACACGGTGCTTACTTGTTTCTCAAGCTCTTCTGCGGGTCGGGCTGGCTCGCTGCAGATCCCTGGGTTTGAGTGCTTGCGGCGTGTTGAGGATGGGAAGCCTCCGTTGGGATTTTGAGCCGTGTTTTCCACCCTGTTCAAACACCCGGGAAGGTCTTAGGCATTCAGAGCGTGCTTCCAAGGCAGGCAAGCAAGTTGAGGATTTAACTGCAAGTGAAATTGGTTAAAGCATGAACAACTTGCACCCATCTGCTTCATTAAGTACCAGAACGCCTGCTCACATTCATCCTTCAGTGTCCAGTTGGTGCAGGCATCACAAACTGGAAGACTGGGAGTTGTCACTAAAACATACATCAGGATTAAATTCTTGGCTTGGGCTCCTCACCAAGGCAGGGATCTCAGCCGGCTGCGCAAGGTCGAGCCCTGCGTTGGCAAAGGGAGCTACAAATGGGAGTAGGGGTGATTTATTGCCCTAACAGAGGGAAAGAGCCTTTCTCCAGTACCTCGATGAGTGCATTCACCTGAAGGAAACAGCATGGGCTTATCTTGGAGCTTTTATCACGTATTTCTTCTTTAAAGTTGCATTTAGTGCTTGTGTTGTGAATAAGCTGAAATACTGTATAAGGCGTGTAACATGCAGGCAGCAGAAATGGTTTTCCAAAGTGCTGTACCTTTATCCCGTCTTAACTGACAGTACAGGGGTGGGACTGCATCTCCTCAGTGTGATCCTCTGATGCCGCTGCTGTGAGTGGTGCGGAGTCGTACACAACTGGAGACCTTTGTGGTCTCCAATCTGACCTGAATTGGTGCTACAAAGGCAAGAGTGAGTGTTAAACGCAGATGCACTCCCAGACTTGAAGTGTCAGGTCACCCTGATACCTTGAATTATTTTCCTCTGGTGCAGACTGTGATGCAGGGAGAAATTCTCAACAATTCAACATTTCAGAGCTTCAGAAACACCATTTTTCCGGCTAGCTCAACCTAGCAGCTCTCTGCAAAAGGGGTGATGAGAAAATGCTTGCCTGTGTGTGCCAGGATGCCTGCGTGACCCTTGGAGTGCTTTGGCCATCACTCCCTTCCCGAGGTACCGTCCAGCCTGGTGGCGTTCCTGCAGCGAGGGGGGAAAATCAAGGCTGGGTTTTTAGAAATACAGTGACTCGAGTGCTCCCAGAGCGGTGCCTCTCTGTTTTGAGTAAGGTTGTGGGTGTTTATTTGAGGGAAGAGCTGCTCAGCCAAACATCCTGCTTTTAAACTTGACTTTGCAGCAGTCGGAAAGATGCCTGCAGCTATATTTGTGTGCAGCCTCTGACTGCCGCTGTTACGAGCGCTTGTCTCTGGGCACGGTTGGGATTTGCAGCGAGGGCTTAGGAATGGGCTGCCATCCTTTTGGGGTTTCTGTAGCATTAAGAGCTGTGATTGCCTCGGAGAAGCGCTGGCTGTTGTAGCACATGTCCATCAAGATGTCCAATGCCAGGCGGGGAGCTGGGTGTCTCACAGGGCTCTGAAAATCCCACCCCTTCCCGAAGGAGGGTATTTGAGCCCTGAGTTTTGAGACAAAATAAAAGGCAGTGGGAACTGCCAAGTTTTGCGGTGGGGGGACATCTTGGTTTTGGGTCAAAACTGCTGTGGGTTTTTTCCCCTTGTTTCAATCCCAGATGCAGCCCTGCCAGAAACTTGGCTCAGCTTCACCAGCAGAATTAGGAATGTATTTATGTTTTGGGGTTTGTAAGGAAACCTGAAACCAGGTGAGTTTGGCCGAGGCCAGGCTCTCACCGGGGAAGGTGCGTGGGGCTGTGCACTGCTCGCCCCATCCTCTAGCACATCTCCGCACTGTGGAGTGGAGCAAGGATGCGCATAACGGAGGGTGAAAGCAAGACTTAATTTTGTAGATGTCTTTCTTAGCAACAGGGCTAAAAGGGAATCGATGCTCTGGCTTTTACATTGCACATGAGAGGATACCCTTTTTCTGCTGATGCAGAGACTCTTTTGTGGCTGAGATGGGTCTCTGTTCAGCAGCAGCCCGTGTTTGGCTGTCACAGGGACCTTCAAGCTGCAAGAGAAGTTAGTGGCAGCTCTTATTTTTAAAAATTGATTCTGAGATAGGGGATGCATGAATATGAGTTGTAACTTCACCATCTCCTGCACACCACAGCATCGTGCTTTTTCAGGCCCTGGCTCCTCTAAATAGCCTATTTAATCTTACATCGGCCATTTGGATTTTTGCAAAGCTGGAGCATGCGGGTTGTAGCTGTAAAAGACTGTTGGGATACCTCGTTTACATTCTTGAAGGCTTGGGAATGTGCTTTGTTTGTAGCAACACTGAAAGTACTGAAGACATCCTTTAGTTACATAGGTGTAGCTAAATGCCACCAATTACACATCAATTTTGTGTCTGCAGGTAGAAGGATCCTCTGATGTATTTATATTTGCAGTCCATTTCCAGCTCAATTTCATATCCAGAGTAATCTAGGAGGATGACACATTACCCATAAGATTTTAATTCTCTTAGTGAGATACTGCTTTGGCATGTAATTAAAGAGCTGATAATTTGGGGGGACCATTTTGATGCTGCCTGGGTAGCAGTCGTCACATTTAGTCTTGCATTAACACAAATGTCCATGTCTGAGCTGTTTTTCTAGATACTTAACTGCAGTCAACAAGGAGAAAAAGCCACTTGTAGGGCACAATTCATCTTCTCTGTGAGGGAGAAGTCTAAAAGTCAGGTGAGTTGTGCCCCAAAAGTGCTTGTTTTTTATCATTCTCTGCTGGGGAGTGCAGCTGTGGAGGTCTGGGCTTGCTCGCATGGACCCAGGATGCCATGATTTATCCTCGTGTCAGCCGAGCCAGCGGAGGGGATTTGGGTGGTTGCGAGGTATGTGAAAGAAAAAAATAATCTATTTTTAAAAGAGGGAAATGTGCTGCGCTAGCCACTGAAACGAACAGCAAAGTTCTCTGCCACTTCAACTAGCGCTGGACTATCTCCATTGTTTAATAGTGGTTGGGAGCATGATGTCATGGACAGAAAATAGCGCCTGTTGTTATCAGAGTAAAAGTTTAATTTCTTGTAATCTTTTCCTGGGCTGCCGCCCCTTCCAGCCTTCCCTGCGGGAACCTGCAAGCAGATCTCCAGCCCCTTCCTGATTGTTTTTCCAGCTCCATTACACAACACGCGTTTGTTTGGTTTTGCAAATTGGTCATGAGCAGTGTCAATAGCTGGAGATACACAGAAAGGGGAATGGACTTTATTTGGGTTTTAGGGCCTTCTAAAGGAATAGTGCCAAAATAAATACGGAGTTTTATACTGGGACATGCTAACTAAACAGCCCTGCGATGTCGTGGGGAGAGGTTCAGTGGAGTACAGCGGGGATGAAACCATCAGGGTACCCTGAGCGTTGAGCGGGACTCGGGATTCATGAAGACTAATGTCCCCTTGGGTCTGGGTTGTTTTTTTTCTTTAATGATGGATTTACAAGGAAGTAAGAACATAAGGGCTGGTAACAGCATGCTGGGTGACTTAGCCCGCTTGGCTTCTGTCTTTGGAAACCACGTTATGTTTATCAAGCTCTGTCTTAAAAGAAATTCAGATTTCCATTCCTCTGCAACTGCTGCATTGCCCTGTGATAAAAACCTTTCCAGCATTTCTCCTCTAAATTGACGCATGTCAAGTTTAATCCCCATTTATTCTGGATCTCTTTGCAGTTACTTGTTCCTTTAAGCTTTTTAGCATAGGCGGGGAGAGGGCAGGTTAGAGCTTCGTTGCTACGCAGGACTTGAGTGCTGTGCTTCATGGTTACATGAGTTGTACCTTCTCAACAAACTCAAGGACTTTAGACGGGCATCTCAGTGAATGAGACATCCCAGGTCTGCGTGGTCTGAGCATGGCTCCATAGTCACATAGGCATTTTAAAGCTTTCCCAGCATCTTATGTGACAGTGGCAGCAAGGCACTGGTTTCTTTGCCATCGCTGTCGTCTGCAAGCATTAAAATGACCTTGGTGAGATGCTATCACTGAGGAGCAGGCAATGGCCAAAATAACCTGTGGCCGGACCCTTCTATTGGATACAATTGCGTCATTAGAAGAAAGAATCACACTCAAAGTTTAAGCTTATTGGAGCTGTTTCATGGTGCTGATGGCAGAGCTGTACTCTGTGTTTGGATGAGTAAGGCTGACTTCATCACTGACGGCAGACTGGAACGGCCCAAGCGTTTCTAAAAAGGACAATTTGAACGCCCAGGCCAACTTCTGCTCTGAGTTACAGCTGTCTAAATACAACCACGGTGAAGTCAGTTGAGTTACTTTGAATTTCTGGTCAATATTTGGAGCAGAACCTGGCCATCCCCACGTGCAGTGTGGAAGAATTTATTTGTTGCAGTGTGGAAGAATTTATTTGTAAGAAAAAGAGGAAAATATGATGGTGGTTGGAGAATAAATGGGGGTTGGAGAATAAGAGTCAGGCTACCCTGCTCATCATGAATTTTTACTGTACTGCAAGAGCTCTCCCTTTAGAAAACTGGTTGCCTAAATAGCCATGGTTGCTTGCTGAGGGCACTGGGTTATGACAATAAATAAAAGTGAACAGCGCTTCTAGAAATGTGAGGAATGTGAAAATGTTTAAATGATTTAGTATGAGAAAACTTTATTTAAACATTTAATCGAAGAGCACGCTTTCATCTTTAAAACATCGGTGTTTGAACTCCCATCCAAGTTTTTTCTGGACTTTCTATGCACTTCATCATATACAACAGAAAGCTGTGCTTTGCAAAGTGAATAAACTTCCAGTTCCCCGTTTCCATTTGTTGTTGCCTCAAACACACCTAAATTACAGTAAAGAAGCAGTTCTGGGGAAAAACTGCTAAACTTGTTATTTCCTGCATTAGATAAGAAGATCTGCACTTATTTGAAGAAGCCAAGCTGGGAAAGACCGTGTCCAAGCAAATCTCATAAAACTGCACGGCTTTCCATATGGAAACCACCCTGAATACAGATGTGTCAGTCAGCACAACATCTTTTTTTTCTAATGCAAGAGAATATTCACCTCTGAGAAGTGCATCTCTCCAAACAGCACCCACGAGAGCAGCTGCGGTGGATGGTTGGTCCTGGTTTGGTTGCAGTCATCTGTACCGGTGAGGGGTGCAGAGGTTGGCTGTAACGAATTAGGCTTTGTTTCAAACCTGCCACATGGCACTAAAAAAAAATCATTTAATTCTTGAAATGGATGCATATTAGTGGATGATTTTGGACTTACATAATTTTTACCTGTATGACATTAAATCTGATGCTGGATTTCAAGGAGAAAAATCTCAGGACTTCTATCCATAATGCCATCCACTACGCGTAACCATAAATAGATTTTTTAAAAAAAAACTGCGGCACTGGAGTTGCACTTATTGCAATGACTCGTTGCACATAACCATGCTCCATTTTGGGGTGAATGAAGGGAATCAGTTTAGTAATTATTTCCGTAAAATTGTGACCTTAGGGCCCCTTGGGTTCAGCATTAGCATTAGAAATGTCCCTGTTTGTGTTCTTAAAACCGTCTAAGCGTGTGCTGCTGTGATGGCCTGCCGTGCTCTGATGGGGAGATTTATGCTTCCTAAGTACATTGTAAAAGTTTTATAAAGTAGCTTAAATATTTACACAATAAGCATTTAAGGAAACAGTTATGTCTCTAAAGGAGCTGCTGATCCTTTGGGTCCATCAGACCATGGACATGGGGTTTTTTTAACTGTCTGACCTCCAGGAATTTCTTTTTTTCACCTAATTGTTTTTAAGCAGACAAACAAATGGAAACTCGTACACAGGAACCTATAAATAATGTTAATGACCTGGCTTGTATCCTCAAAAGCCAGGAAATTTAGGAACATGACGGCGAGCTGGCCCTTCGCTCGTGGAAAAGCATAGCTGGGAGGAGATGGTGGCAAGGACAGCACAGGTCCTGGGGGTGACGTGTGTGTCCCCAAACAGGGAGGCATGATGGTCACAGCCACCCAGCCCTGGCAGCAGGCACCTTGCTGGAGTTGCGGCAATTGCATGTGCAAGGTCTCATCTCCGTGCGGGGTTTGGTTTAGGACTTGCAGCCTTGGGGGCTCCTGTTGCGATGTTTAAGGGTTCAGGTGGTGCGGACGTTGTTGGTTTGTAGGTGGCTGGTTTGACACGGATGCTTTTTCTGATGTGCGGGATGTCCAAGATGCAGGCAGTCATTGCACGGTGGTTTTCGGGGAGGTTGAGCATCTCCAGCACTTTCACCCTGCCCTTGCAATTACTCTGATTATCCAGTCCTGCACCCCTACAACATCCTGCTCGCTGTTGGGTGCCGAGATGGCTCGCGCCGTGTGGCTGGATGTGACTTGGGGTGAGCTTTGGTGGCAAGCAGGGGTTTGCCTGCTTTGCCTTGCACTTGCCCCAGGACAACCACCTTTCTTTTGCTCCCAAATTCGATTTTGCAAGACTCCAGCGATGCTGTATCTCTAGTGTGCCTACGAGGTGCCTGTGCAGCTTTTACTTCTTGCTTCATCTGGCACAGGGCTGTGAGACTGCCTGGTTTTCAGCCTTGGGAGATGCTCAATCCTGCTGTAAGAAAGTGCAGCCAATGGTGGCGGTGAGCTGGGCAGCCTTTGCCTTCATGGACATGTTCAGGAAGATGTGAGGGTCCGGCTGGGGGTCCTTCGTTTGGTCTGCTTCAAGGAAAGCAGCCCATACCCCTTGGGGCAGCCGTTCCCTTTCATTTAGGGCTGGCACGGGATGGGTGCCCCTCGGATGGCAATTGGTGAAAACCTCACTGAGCAGGGAGCAGCAGGGTGGGTGCTTGCCTGCTCTCCTCCCCGCTGGCACCCACCGCCCCTTTCTTTGCACTTCCTGAGGTGCAGAGGGTTTTGTGTTTCTTGGGTTTTTTTTTTTTCCTCCCGCTCGCACGGCAAACGGATGTTTAGATCAGAAAGGAAATAGGATCGCTGTTTTCTCGGCTCCTCATGAAGCAAACAGCCCTTCAAAATAACTCCGGTGTCGTTAAGTGCCAGGAAAAATAGCGAAGCCAAAACGTTGTAAGCAAATAATTGGTCTTTTTGTTAAAGGTCTCCTCTTCATCTCCCAACTTCGCATATTGGAACGGTTGTTTTCAGGTTTTGTTCTGAGGTTTTGCAATTATTTTCAAAGCAAACAGATTCAGTATGTGCTGGATGAGAGGATTTTACTGATCCCAGACTGCTGCTGCCAGGTGATTTCCCTGGGACAGCAGAGCTTTTGGGTGGGAAATTGTAATTCCTGTAATTCTGGAGCTGATATATTTGGACCCCAAGCACCCAGTGCTGGGTGTTACCCTGGAGGAGGTGGCCCCAGAGCACAGCGCCCTCCGGGGTGTCCCCAAAGCAGGAGCCCTCCCCAAAGGCGGTCAGCCCCCGTCCCCTGCGGGGACAGCTCCTGCAGAGGCTTTCGGCCGGCGCTGTGGGAAGAGCCCAGCCTCCCCGCACAGCCCAGCCTAGCCCATCTGAGTCACCCCAGGCAGGAAAGGCGCTCTGCAGGTTTGCAAAACTGGCTGGAAGGGCAGGCGCTACCCTGCCTGCTCCCTGCCTGCCCCAGGCGATGCCGGGGGCGGCCGCACCTCCAGGCTGAGGTTAGCCCTGAAGCTCTGGGGCCGGGGCTGGTGTTGCACCCCGGGTTTGCAGACATGCTGCCACCACCCCCCTAAAACACCGGTCCCAAAGGAAAAACCTCAAAAGCAACTCCCTGCAGGTGAGCACCACCGTCCTGCTCAGTGGCAGGACACACGTCCCGTCCCTTCAGGGACTTCTCTGAGATCCTCAAGCGAGGAGCCCAGCTGCTGCCACCCGTCCCTCCCCGCGGCACCCAGACCTGCTGGGCAGCCGTGCAGGACCACACTGCCCGCACGGGATGGGGTAGGTGCCACCAGCCCTTCCCCAGGCGCCAGCCCCTGGCTGGCTCCTGGTTTTGTGCGGGGGAGCAGGATGCGTTTAAAATGTAGAAAGTGATGAAGTGTCACCTGGACTGTGCTGTTTCTCAGACCCACAGCCATCAAATCCCACCTTTTGGCTGCTCGGCCTCCAGGCAAAGTGCTTGCTCGATGCTGGCTTGGGACTGCAAGGCTGCAGACCCACGGGGGTGTCCCCGAGACCGCTTGGCTCCCAGGGCTCCACGGACCTTGTCACCGATCACCCTTCACCACCATGCAGGCGTCCGGGTGCTCCTGTGGTGGAAAATCCTGGATTTTGCAGGTTTGGTGGGTTTGATATGGAGGATGCGGGGCTGGAAGCGGGTCCCGCTCCCTCTTCATCTCCCTGGGGAAGAGCTCATTAGCGTAATGACTGCAGACACTGTGGTGCACTGAGGTGGGGAACAGGGGGAACAGGTACTTTTTTTTTAAACTTTATTTTACTTTTTCATTTGGAAATGCAGCCTCTCGCAGCCATGCTGTCACAGTTAAAATAAGGTTTAAATTACAGGGCTGGCTGTGGCTTTTTCCCTTTCTTTCAGAATTTTTGCCAACTTGCAATTTACTTAATGAAATCCTGCTATTTCGTTTAACAGGGATATTTTTTGCAGATGTTGATTTAACCCAGCTTTATAAAATATGTGAACTGTGCAGTTTCTTTCCTATTTTTAACAATTTAAGGATTCTCGTGCAGGAGCCTGACAGAGTTTATAACGTTGATAGCATTGGTTTGTTTGTACTGTGCAAATACTGGGTTTGAACGATGGGGCTTCCACATCATCCACAGCCCCATCAGAAATAGTCGGATATGTTGCAGTAATGAGCAAAAGTTGTCCGAAGTGGGAACTGTGTTGCTTGTTGGAGCTTTGTGAAGGTATTTCTGCAAAATATCTGACCCTGATTTTACACTCAGTTATTCTTCAGGTTTTGTGCAACGGGTTCTTTGCATCCATGTGGATATTTTATATATATGATACATATAGAATGGAGAAGAGAAATGGCTCTGGTTTAGGCTGCTGACTGGCTGCCTTTTTAATGTATAATACCAGGCATATTTCACCCCCAATATGCCTTACTTTATTTTTTAAAACCGATTTCCCTTGAGGGGAGGCGAAGAATTTGCTATTTCTCTTTCAGTGCTCGGCTGTGTTGAGGGTGTGCAGTCTTGAACTCATTAGCCATAACGAAGCATTCACATGCTCCGTTAATCTCCCTGTCCTTGATTTACAAAGAGCCTGACCTGCTCTCCTTCCCGTTTTCCTCTCGATGGGAAGGTCGTTTACTTTGGTACTTAATTTGCAGAGTTTGTAACTGCACCCTGTGCATTCCACCCCCAAAATGTCTTGTGGAGGATTTGAAACCACGAACCCTGCATAGGCTGGTCCTGAAAAGGTTATTTTTAGCTTTAAATTTCAGCTGCCCCCGAAGAAAGATGAGAGCTTGTCCAAGAAAGGTGGGAGGGTTTTTAATCTGAACGAAGACCCTTCTTGAGCTCTGCTCATACACCCACAAATTATTTTAGCTGGCTTATATTGAATGAGCATTACTGGAAATCAGGAGACCCGGAGCTAATGCTGGCAGCGTCTCTGCCATGCATCTCAGGCTGTGTCCGTGCTATATATAACTCATTAATCCTTTTCTCTTTGAACATCCCAAGTGAAGCTGGAGTATCGGGGTATTGGGGATTCGTATTAGTGCAGCAGGACAGGATATATCTCATGGAGTTCTGTGTGTATTTTGGTATTTTCCTATTCCCCCCCCCCTTTTTTTAAAAGAAACTGGTTTTTAGAAATGAAAACAAGTCCTTCTTGGCCAGGGAGGGTAATATAGTATGAGTCACCTCCACTCTCCATAGGCAAATACAGGGTTAGGAATTTTGTCATCTGGGAGATGACTGTGAAGATGCTTTCGGGGACTTTCAGGGGCCACACGTTGCTGCCTCGCCAGGCTGCAGTGATGCTTGTGAATGTTGTAGATTTCATGCAAATACATTGGTTTTCATCCCCCATCCTCTGCTTATCCCTTGCACAAATTTTCATGCTGTTTATCTGCACTTTAATAGATTTACAGCACCATTCCAGGGAGTACAAAAACAAGACGAGCTGTGTTTGGTCTTTGGGGTGACCTTATCCCAGGCTAGCAGAAACACATGCCCTGTGCCACATCTGCTCCTCTGGGTTGCTGATTTGTGGATTTTACAGAAAAAAGGCCAGGATACCCCTCCCTGCGCATCCACCATGGCACACCAATAGCACAAGGGTTATTATCCACGGTGTTCACAGTGGTGTAGGTCCTCCTGCAAAGCAGAAACCACCAGCGCAGCATCCTCGCTGCTTCAACTGTGAATGTGAGGGATCAACTATGGGGCTTAAATCCTGAGATGCTTAAGTCATTATTTAGTCTTTGCTTTAAGTGGGAGTAAGAGCCCGTGGATGCTGGCCACGAGCAGTTGTTAGTGGAGCGAGCTGCTTGCTTGGAATAAGGGCTGGCATAGAACCAGAAAATGTTTACACATAAATACATGAACTAGCTATCAGAAAATCTGGCGTGTGTGGGTGCACACGCATGCACGCATCCCTCTGCACGTTCCTGCCGGCCTGGCTGCAGCCATGCAGACGTGTGTGCGTGTTCGAGCAGGAGGGCAGGAGCCGTCCCGTGCTCCCTTCCAGCGCCGCAGGACCCGAGACCTGCCTCTGCCTCGCTGGCCGCCTGCCGCTGGGCTCTTCCCATGGCTGCTCACACCACATACGGACCCCATCCCCATTGCTTTTAATTCCTCTCCAACAGATAGGAGCCCCAAGACCTCCCCATACAGGTTTATCCTTTCTGCGTGACCAAATTGGCTTGCACACCGGAGGGGTTGTTTCCTTGCAAAGGCCACGCTGACACCCCAAATCCTTTAATTCCCTGTAAAACTTTGGCAAATCCTCCACAAGCGAGGCCTTGAAGCAGCCGCAGGCAGCATGACATGCAGTGGCAGCCATGGAGCCGTGGCTCCCTGTCTTGCGGTGCTTGCTCAGACAGCAAGGCTCGGGGAGAGCTTTATCAGGAGAAGGATCTTGGGCTTTGGCCAGCGAGAACAAAGCCTGAATTTCCATTTCGCTCTCAACCCCTTTCTGCTTCCCATATATGTGAGGGCACTGATACCGTGCTGGAAAAAAAAGCCTTTTTTAAGGATGCTGGGGGAGAATTATCAGGCAAGGGGAGGCATCCGCTGGAGCCCTTTTGCGGGGTGGAGGATGGGTTGCGATGGGGAACCCGCAACCAGTCTGGGTACCAGCAGGGGTTTGGGATGAAAGCCCAAGATTTTTATTCTCCCAGAGGTCCCAGACTGGGGTCTCATGGCTGCCCGGGGCTGGACTCTGCACTCAGCCAGCCAGGGAGGAGCAAAGCGGCTCATTCTCAGCCCGTATGGAGAAAAATGTTTGATGGGCTCCTGCTTGTGGCCTCCGGGGAGCCTCCCCAGCCCGGCACTCCTCCGTCACAGCTTGTTTTCCAGGTCAGTGATAGTTTCCTAAAGCTTTCACAGTCCTTGATATTTGCAGTGGTCTTGGCATCAAGCCGACAGACATCTGTCTCCAGTGCCTCAGTCTTCTCTCGAGGATGCTGCTTGTGGCTGCGTGGCATCCTCGCTTCAGAGAAATCAGGGTGGCCTTGGGTTTCTTCATCCCGCTCACTGCTTCTCACGTCTTCTGCCTCTGCTCTGAAACCCCGCGGCTTGTTCTCAGGAGTAAATCTGATAGAGGTGTGATAGCAGGGCGAGCCTGGCTTCGGTCTCGCTCCGGAGGGAACAGCTCAGGCTGGAGTGCAATTGCAGGCTCTCAAAATACATCCGATGGTGATGTTTGATTTGGTACTGCTTTGATTTTCCTCCCAGGGAAGCATCTTCGTTCATTTTCTGGTTCGTAAAAATAGAAAAGCGTGACAAAGCCGCTGCAGTCGCAGCCTGCTTCATTTCCCATGTCCTGTGTGAGCTCTTAAGCCCAAAGTTTCCAGCTTTGCTGGTGTTTTGGGGAGCGGGTTTTGCATGACCAGCCTAGGACATCTGAAGCGTCCTTGCATGGGGGACCAGCTGAGCATCTGTCTTCTGGAAATGGCAAATTCTGTTTATTACCTGAGGGAGCTGAGCTGTAATTTGGGGTTGGGGCTGTGCTGAGAGCAGTGTGAGTAGGTAACGGTGTGCTGCCTGGCTGTGTGGCCTTTGCAGGACAGCCCTCTTTGTCTGGAGGAGCTCAGTGCCCTTTGATTATCTAACAACTGGAGGAAAAAAAGGCCTTTTTTTTTTTTTTTTTTTAAATCTGCTGCTTTTCTGCAGAGGAGGTGTGTGTGTCAGGCATCCTGTGCTGGGTTAGTGGTCCTGCTGCTGCTGGGGATGCTCCAATGCTCTCAGCAAGCACGGCAGCGGGAGGTGGGGAGGCTTGACCATCTCCAGGGGCATCTCTGCAGCCACCTCAGTGACATTCTCACCACCTTGGCATCTGGCTTCTTAAAATAGCTCCGTCACCTCAGTACCCCCTTCACCCCGGCAGAAGCCCCTTCATTTAATGCCAGTGTGAACCAGGCAGGGCTTTGGTTTGGTTGCAGCCCAAGCCTTGCACGTCTGAACCACCACCCTCCGGTAAGGTGATTCCCAGGCTCAGCCGGGAGCCAAGTCCGGCACCCAACATGCCCGAGAGGCGTGATGGAGGCGGAAAGTGGTGTTATTCCTGTTTCTCTTCAGAGGGACCTACTAATTAGTTTCTGCTTTTAAAATGCTTTGAAGCGCTCAGCCGAAACTCCTCTATGAGCGAAAACTATTATTATTTATTCATACCATTTTGCAGAGTCTCTGCTCCACTGTGGGATGCTCCAATTTGCCACAGCTCTGGTCATTGAACAGATTATTTCCCTCCCCGAGGGCATCAGTCAGGATTTCTAAGAGCACCTAAAATTGTTCCGCAAAGCCGAAAGGGGTTTGAAAGGCAGAAGAGACCTCAGGAGGTCCCTTGGGATTTGGCTGGCCCAACTTCTGCCCACCAGCCCAGCCCAAGTCGGATGCGGTTGGCGTAGCCAGGATTGTAGGAGGCGGCCCCCAGATTAATTAATAGCGAGGGCTGGCGTGGCGCCAGGCGGGGGCGGCGCGGGGAAGGGGGAGCGTTGGACGTTGCGGCGGCGGCTAAAAAGGGAAATCTGCCATCGGGTGATTTATGGGGTGATTTCTCCTGGATTCTCAACGTTTTTCAGGCTCTGTGAAAAAAAATAAAGGGATTGCCTACACGGTTGTTTGGAGGAGCGGAAAACGTGCGAGTTCTCAACCTAAAAATGAAAAAAAAGGGGATCCCTCCCCCCCCTCCTCCTCATTATTTTTGTCCCAGCATCCCCCACCCTTGCAGTCCTGCCCTGCAGAGGGCACTCGGGGAATGAGCCTTCTCCCCTCCAAGCGTTGTTGGTGCCTTGCCCAGCTGGCAGCAGGAGGCAAAGAGAAAAGCCAACCTCAACTAGACGATGCTCGGAAGATTTTCAGCAAACCTCCCAATTTTACAGCAAACCACTTAGCAGAGACCTTCCCCCCACCTTATCCCCCATGTCTTTCACCAGCTCGTTTCTCTCCCCATTTTTTTGGCTGGTTGGGCACCCATGGCCGGGCAGCAGGGATGCTACAGATACTCACGGAGGTGCCAAGCATGACCCCGGGATTTTGCCAGGCTTGGACTTACTCAGGGCTGGTTTCCAACAGTGGAGAAGTCTCTGCCAAATTCTGGTTGATGACGGGTCTGGTGCTTTCGTAATTCGCAGCCCATGTAAGTGATTACGTTTTGGGCTCCTTTTGAAGATGTATTTACATTGTTGTGTTAACTTTTACATGCCAGGTATAAAGCGGTTACATGCACAGCCCAGGAACTTAAATGCAATGAATGTGCCTGCGAAAGCTGTGAGCAAGGGAAGCTGAGATTATATGGAGACTGTTCAACTCAAAAAAAAAAAAAAAAAAATCACCTAAATCTCTGAAAACATTGGCCTTTAGAAGTAACACATAAAAACGTCAGTGAAAAATACCTGAGTTGGGCTTTCCAGTTTTCTTGTTTTCTAGGACTTCTCACCCTTGGCTGAAAAGACCTTTGTAAACCATGCAGGGGAGCTGGAAAAAAAACCCTACTAAAATACCTTAAAAATCATGTTCTGGACTGCATATTTAATGGCTAGAGAAGGTATGTTAGAAACAAACTCCTTGAATTTAGCTTGAAAAGAAGCTAACTGATGATGACTTACAAATTTCCAGGCAGAACTAAACATGGCATGTGTTTTTCTTTGAAGGATATAAAAAAATTAGCATGAGCTGATGATTTTGCAGAGTGGTTTCTTTTATGCAGAGAAAATTGTTTTCATCCTAATTCTTGGCATTGGCTCCTGTCCTGTGTTGCTTTTGTTTCTTGGGCTACCATGGAAATGTCCCCCTGTCCCCCCAGGCCTCTCCACGCGCCTCTTCTACTGGCTCTGTTGCCCGTCAGACCCTTTTTTGAACTAATTTAATTAATTAACCCAGTGCAAATGTTCTTCTGGGTTAATCATCTACTGGGTTAACAAATTAAATCGGCTCACGGAGGAGGCTGGGGAGCACCAGAGCACTGCTCTCCAAGGTAAACCCTGGAGGAGGAGGAAGAGGAAGATGCCTCCTCCATGGTGGGTACAGTGGCAGCGAGGGCTCCTTTCAGCTGTCTGTGGTGCTTTCTTTGGTATTGGTTTTTGCTGGATGAGTGAGCTGAACTGGTCTCCATGGCTGCACGACATGACAGCCACATCCAACGTGAGGAATGTGCCAGGAGCTGTGCTGGGGTTGGAGGAGTTGGGACCCCACCACAACAGCGGTGACACTAGATTAATTGTAATACGAAATCACACTCTTATTTTGTAATTGAGGTATAAGCTGGGCTGAATCTTTATGTCTCTCTCAGCAGAGCAAAACTGAAGTCTGGGAGAGAGTTCGATGCTCTGCAGCATAGGGGGAAGGTCTAGACTGCTGTCCCTATGGCTGACCTCGGTCATCAGCTGGGGAGCTGGTGACAGCTTTTCAGGGCCTCTATGAATCAGGGAGCAAGTTTGTCTTGGTGAAAGCTGGGACATTAAAGGATCCCGAATTGATTCTGGGCCTTAGGGAAGAGGTCCAGGAAGAAGCCTGGGGCTGTCCAGCCTCCTGCTTGCACCCAACTGCCATCTCCTTGCACGAGCCTGTTGTCCTGCCGTAACACACAGCTGCTTGCTTCATCGGAGAAACCAAGAAGTAATTAGAAAAGGGGACCAAACTGTCCTTGTCCTCATCAGGGCTTTCCCTGACTTTTGCATGGAGGACCTCCTGCTGCCTCTACTCCTCTGTTGTCCCCAGGACCACCGCAGGATGGCAGCCCAGGTCCTGCCCAGCGTTCGTTTGCTGGTGGGCTTGGGATATTGCCTTACATATATATATATGGTGGAGTTAACGTTGGAGCGCTCCCATGGGCTGGCGAAGCGGCTGCTGGCCAAGTCATGGCTCACCAAGAGCTGCAGCTCCTCCAAGGGTGGGAAGGTGCCTTCAAAGTCCCACCCCACATTCCCAATGGGGATGGACAGACGGCTGGTGGCTGGTTTGTGGCCCTGCATCCCCAGGGCATCTGCACAGGGGAGCACAGCACAACGCTCAGCTTCTTCCCCAGCCGGACGGACAGGGTCTCGTGCCGGGCATAGATACCATGGTGCTGGTTGCAGCACAGGGACTCTGGGGGGCCGCAGTGATGCATTCCAGCTGAAACTTGTAAGGCAGAGGTATTTTAAGTATATTGGCTTAAGAAAATGGTTGTGAGCTTTGCTGGGGCAGATTGACAATTAATTTTTTTTTTTTTTCGGGGCCATAAAAATTCCATTTCTGCTGTGGAAAGTTTTAACCCCTTCTTTACCCTGGTGCTTGTTTCTAAGGGTATTAATGGGGGATTATTTTAACCAATGGCTCCCTGGTGAACTGTTAAAAGATTTGGGGGAAATGTGCATGTTCTTTGTGTCGGGCTTTTTATCTGGACCTTGTTCACAGTGACCTGTGTATGGCTATAACCATCCTTCTTCCATGCTCCTGTGTGTTGGGTAGTATAAGCATGCATCTGTGCTACGGCAGAGGGGAGAAAAAAGACTGAGCATGTATCTAATAGAGTCCAAAGTGGAATAAAACTGAATGGAAAGACATTGGCTGTTGAGAAAGGATGTAGCTGGGCTCCACGGCCAGAGGAGCATTAGGCTGCCCCATGACACAGGAGTATGGGAGGGTGGGACATGAAAATGGCATGTGGGCTGAGTCGTGGGGACACTTTTGAATATCCCACTTCATCTCTTCAGGTGCCTAGATGTGTATTTGAGAGTCCCCGTCACATTTGGAGAGTGCAGTGATTTTTTTTTTTATTATTATTTTTTTTTACATGCATGGTCTTCCCTATGGGCGCCTCTTTAAATGTGTTTTGAAAACCCATGAGAGTGGTTTGGGTTTAGATGGGGAAGGAGGGGCTGGCATCACCCGTTCCTCATGGGGGGCTCTGCTTGGAAAAACAACATGGTGCCACTTCTGACTGTTTCCTCAGGAGTCTGTGCAAAAATGGGAATAATATTCAAAGCACTGGAGCAAACTTCCCTTCTCACCCCTGTTTCCTTACGCAGCAAGATCTTACTTGCAGCCATATATTGTGGGGGCCATTTGACCTGCTGAGAAGAGGTTTGATGGCTTCAGAAGAGCCGAAGCATGAATCAGAGATATTTCATGTGTTTTGTGATCTGCCCGTGTTTTCCATCCTGCTTTTAAGTGCAACTTCAAGCAGTAGGACTGTGCAGCATTTTGTTTTGGAAAAAAGCATCTTTCTTTTCTCTTTTAATGCACTGCTTTGAACTTTACTGGCATAAAACACTGTCAAATCACAAATAATCTAAAACCTCAAGTTATTTTCTTTACCTCCACACTCTGCAGGGGGCAAAAGCAGCAGTGCTGCTAATGCCATGACGATTTACAGTATTTGCTCTTTGCATTTATGCCCATACCCAGATTCCTTTTGCCTGAACCATGCAAGACTCTTTTCCCGTTAAGTTCTGGTTTTGATTCTCTATCTAGCTTCCTATCTTGGTTTTTTATCTTAAATTGTTTGAATTTCCTTTTGGATGTGTCTGCTGCAAGGCATTGGTGCAACGGAGGAAATGGCAACTTGGAGGAACGAGTAAACAAGAGCCAGAGTTTCAGCCTGTCTATCTGATCGATAAAGGTGGCTTTGATGGAAGAGATAGCCCTGACGCCAGCCTAAATGTAGCTGTTAGAAGTTGTAGCTGCCTACAATGATAGTTGTTAAAAACGCGTGGTATACCATCGAGGGAGGCACTGCAGGACTAAAATATTTTTCTTTCTTCAAAAGAAAGCTAACAAGCCTGCCTCTGTTCCAGCAGAAAGGGAAAAAAAGTGGATTTTCTTGTCTGTGCATAAAGGGCAGCGTGGAAAAGAGGAGGAAAAAATGGAATATTTATTTAAAAGGCAGAGGACATGTTTTTCTGCTGGCCGCCCCTGCTGTCTGCTGAGTGGTAGTGGCTAATAGCTGGAGGCGAAACTAATACTTGGCAGGGGATAAGACACAGCGCAGGCCCCCTTGTATTAGGGGCTTGCTAAAGTGCTTGCTTTATGTCAGGGCTGCGAGATGAGTTCATCTTTTCAGGATTTGGTTGAGTGCACTGGGAGATAAAAGGAGGCAAAGGAACCCGCCACGGCATGGGGAGTGGGGCAGCCGGCAAGGGTGGCGATGGATGGGACTGGGGGAGAAGAGGGACCCTGCTGGAATCTGGAGGCAGAGGCTTTTCAGATGAGCCCTTTAACCGTCTCCTTTGGGAGTGTTCTGTTTGCCTGGGGGCCACAGGCAGGTTGCTTTTGCAGTTGGTGCATGGCCTTGAAAGCCTTTTCTTCGTGCCTGGCCAGGAAAGGTGTGGTGGAAAGGAAACTTTTAGCTGCTTGACGTGCAGTTACCTAAAACTCACATCTCCAGGAGTGCTTCGAGCTGGCAGAGCTGGCAGTGTAGCGCAGGAGCTGTGACGGAGTGACAGAGATGAGAAGCTCGTTGGCAGGAGGGATTTCACCCCCCGAGATGCATGCACGTATGGATGGACTGAAGCTCATGCCATAAATTGCATGGAAGTGATTTTAAGAAGGCTATTTCAGATGCACGAAAGCAGGAGGTGTAAAAAAACCTTCCCCTGTTTTCAGTATGTGTATAGATAGATGATTTTGCCAAAATACTTGCCAGTTCCTGGAAAGCAGAGATGGCAGCAGGGATGGTGGCACCTACAGCAAGATGTTCTTGTAGAATGGACACTGGTTTCTTCCTGCTTTGCTTTTCCCCACTAGGTATGTTAATTTGCAGTAAACCATGGGAAACACCTATTTAAATGTTTATTGCTGACTGTTCCCCTAATTAATTCAGCTGATGAGGAAACTTTAGTTTTTAAGTTGTCCAATTCTTAGTCTGTATGGGAAATCTGGGGGCCAAGTGGTAGTTTCTAAAAAATGTAATAACAAAACCAACTTGCCTAATGGGCATGCAGGGCTTTGTGGAGGTTGGGAGGTTAAACAGATGCAGATCGCTGGTAATCACTACCAGCCTCTGGGCCTGGCAGATGAAAAGCTCTGAGCTTGTCTGTAGCCCCCCAGCATCACTTGAGTGGGACAGCAGCAAAAATTAGCATTTGAGAAGAGTTTTGGAAAGGCACTGGGAGCATCTCAACTGTATGATGTCCCAGGGGAAAGATGATTGTAGAAACTGGATGCTGTGGAATATGTACCTGCAGATGAAGCTCAGTTGCTCAGTACCTCTTCTTTTTCTGCTGTTGTGTCATTTATGAACTACATCTTATTTCACCTCGTAAAAGAAAATCTGGAACAATTTGCCATAGTGCATTTTAAAGAGCAAAATGCACTGATGGTCTGCATGGTGGTAGACCAAGGGATGTTATCGGAGCAGGTCAAAAGATTTTTGTCCTTGCCAAGTTGTTGATTTCAGGGCTTTGTACAGATGTAGCTAAAGATGGTCTTGCTTCAGTAACGTTCAATTAGATAAGACTGTTTGGGTCAGATTTGTGTTAATGCCATAAACTTGGTTAATGTCATTTTTGCAACTACTGCAGAAATACTGCATACAGGTTCTGAAACTTTTTATCGCCAATTTCATCAAAGTTTCTGTTCTTGGTGGAGATCTTAGTGCACCATATTAGCACTAGGCAGCTGGGGGTGTTTCTAACTCAGAATTACATTTGAATCTTCTCTTCCTTCCCTAAAACTTCACGTTCGCATGGCTGATGCTTTGCAAGGCATCGTGAGATACTTCAGGAAGAGTCAAGTCCAGTCGTCAGTATTTAATGACGTGCTTGGGTACAACATATCCATCATGCACTTGCCGATGAAGTCATTAGGCTTTCGGAGCAAGTTGGGTTGTTCATTTAACTCCTGGCGATCCGGATGCAGAAGGGTCATTTGAGATGGCAAAGGAAGTACAGTTACTGGCCAAAGAGTAAGAATGGGGAAAAACCTTCGGTTTTGCTGATTTTTGTTGTTAGCAGAGTGCAGCATTAGGATGGGCTTATTACCGAGTGACTCTGAGTGGTTTCCACTGAGGATGGCTCAAGAAGCACAGAGATAGAAAGACCCATCGGTGCCACTGGGCCATGGTGGAGTGTCTCAGCCCACTGTAGCTGGGCTGTAGCTGGGGGACAGGACCTGGTCCTTGGGGGAAAGAAACCCAAGTTTGCCTCACCCAGCTCCGGGATGCTGCCATTGCTTTGACCAAGGGTCTTCACCCATTTCCCTGCTGTACAGAGCCACTAACTCTGAATTTAAGGGGCACATCTCACCCAGTTGTGTTCAGCAGGGCTTTTCCCATGCCTTTTAGGAGGCCCAGGACATCACCTCCGGTATTAGGGGGCACAAAGCTGTTGGCTCGCTCCTCCATGGAGGATTGCCATAAATGCAGGGAAATGGTGTTTCTTTTCCCCAGTGGGGTTGAAGTGTCCGATTGCTGCGAGGTTTCCTTCCCAGTTCTGGATAAAACGCACATCAAACCGAAAAGGGGCTATTAGCAGCTGTGCTGGGTCCTAAAAATTATTTAAATGGATGATGGGGGAGAAGGGGGCCAATCTGGCATTTTTGGGGTTGTTTAGACCTGTGATGGGTGAAGGGGTTGGTGCAAGATGATGAGCATTGCCCGTGGCAAAGGGCATCCCACCGACCCTGCTGCCTCCCTGCTTGTCCAATTACCCCCCTTCCCCCCATCTCCCTCCCCTTAAATTTGTATAGTTACAACTCAAGTTAAACTCTAACAAAGCTGCTTAATTCAAAGATCGTTAATGGGGAGGAGAGCCCATTCCCCTCTGGGGTAATTTGAGCCTGAAAAGAAACGGGGCTGTAGGGCAGCGCTTGAAATCCGGTGCGTCAATAGGGTCTCTGAAGCAAAATAATGGCATCATCCCGCGTGCAAGTTAATCGGACATGATGGCACGAAGGCAGAGGGGTCAGCAGGCCGCAGGCGCGTGATATATTGTCAGGGAGCTTAATGCTGGGCATGGAACAGGGCTGGCTTGAAGCAAAGCTCCTTGCTTGAAATCCCAGGGTGGTTTTCTGTTAACCGGTATGGTAGGAGCAGGAATGATGTTGAGGAAGAGGTTAATTCACCCTCTTCAGGGCTCTTTCAGGGCTGAGAGTTCCCATCTTCCTTCTGGAGGCATCATAAATTCTGGAGGCATCATAAATTCTGGAGGCATCATAAATTAAACAGATTTCTGGCAGCCTGCGTCAATCCTGTCTTCCTTGAATGTAATTCCTAGAAAGAAGAGACATTTCTCATTGTTCTGGAGAGAGTTCCAATGGTTTTGTAGGAGGACATGTATAGTTCATAGCAACTACTCCCCCTTGGCACGAAATGCCTCCTCAGATTTCATGTTCCCCGTGGGAACATCAGCATCGCTGTCAAAGAATATTACATAGCAGAGATAACTGTCAGGTCAGTCATCCAGGCACTTCATGGACATCCCCTGTCTTTCAGATCAACACAAGTTGGCCTTTGAAAATGGGGGTACACCACCACAGCAATGGTGCAGGCTCTTGGGGACCTGCCAAGCTCAGGGGTGGCTGAGTTGCAGTGGTAGAGTATCCGTGCCGGCTCTTGGTGTAGAAATGCACATATCTTGAGTACACAGGATGCCGGCTGCTGGACGCAGGATTGAATATTAAATCAGAGAGAGGAAGAGGTGTTGAGCTGCATGGGAACTGGTGGGTGGCCCGTTGGGTCACCAGCCTTTGCTTGAGCCTTCTTTCTTGGTGGCATTTGACATAATTGAAGATGAGCTTTGGGTTGGACATGGGCTTTGGGTTGGACATGGGCTTTGAGCTGAGCACTAGCTTTGAGTTGAAGACGGGCTTTGGGTTGAACACAAGTTCAGTTCCCATGTGAGCAAAGCCGATGGGTGGGAAGAGCCATTTGCTCACCCTCCATACCTGTCTTTTCCCAGGCGGTCACAGCAAACCCTTACTCTTCCTCTGCTTTCCCCCACAGATGCCAGTACGTCGCCTGATGCCGTGAAGAGGAGCCATTGGTGTAACGTGGCCTATTGGGAGCACCGGACGCGTGTCGGCCGCCTCTACACAGTGTACGAACAGTCTGTCAGTATATTTTATGACCTACCTCAAGGAAACGGCTTCTGCCTTGGACAGCTAAACCTAGAAAACAGGAGCGAGACTGTGAGAAGGACTCGAAGTAAAATCGGCTACGGGATTTTACTTAGCAAAGAACCGGACGGTGTGTGGGCTTACAACCGCAGCGAGCATCCCATCTTCGTCAACTCCCCGACACTGGACATCCCCAACTGTAGGACTCTGATAGTGCGCAAGGTGATGCCAGGCTATTCCATCAAGGTGTTTGACTACGAGAAGTCCTGCCTCTTGCAGCACACGGCCGATCTGGATTACGCGGATGGGCCCTACGACCCGAACAGCGTGCGGATTAGCTTCGCCAAAGGCTGGGGGCCATGTTACTCGAGACAGTTTATCACGTCATGTCCTTGTTGGCTGGAGATTTTACTCAGTAACAATCGATAACGGTCAGCCTCTGACAAAAGGAAAAAGAAAAAAAGACACAGACTATCCCAAATATCATCTACCTAGATTTAATATAAAGTTTTATATATTATATGAAAATATATATTATACTTGTAATTATGGAGTCATTTTTACAATGTAATTATTTATGTATGGTGCAATGTGTATATGGACAAAAACCAGAAAATGCACTTTGGCTTATATAATTCTTTCAATACAGATTTTTTTTAAAAAGAAAAATTATACAGCAAAAATAGGAGAAAGCCCTAATTTTGATGTATGGTTTTTTGAAATATTATTAATACCCAGACAAAAAGCTAATACCAGTCACTCATTGATAATAAAGTATTCGCATTATAGGGGGGGGGGTTAAATTGTCTTTTTTTCTCCCCCCCCCCCCCCCTCCCCCCCCCGCCCCCGACTGAAGTCTGCAGCAGTGTCTGCTCAGGCGCTCTGCAGTCAGCGGGCGTTTCCACAGGGGTGACCGCTGTCTCCCATCTCAGCCAGGACCCTTAGAAAAACAATAAATGGGTTGCTGGAAGGCTGCAGTTGTCTCCAAGAGGAGGGTAAGTGAGGACAGTTTGCGAGCCAGGGAGCAAACAGAGAAGGTGAGAGGAAAGTTGCCCGTACCTGTTCTTGCTCAGGGCTCTGTGATCTCTCTGATAACACAAAACATGATAGGGACGTCCTGAAGATGAGCGTGCATGTTTGTCTTTGTGCAAATTAATGGTTATCAGTGCAAATCAATGGGTATCAGTGCTGGCGGGAAGAGCGGAATAGACCATGGCCTAGTAGGACCAGTTTGCATTATCAGCCTTGAATGGGGGTTGTCTGTGAGTCCGGTATCTCCTGGACACGTTTGACAGTTGAGAAACAAATGGTGGTTTTGGACAACTCATGGTTGGGTGGATCCACAGTTGGGCACACCGTAGCATGGCGTGAATTTTGGGAACCTCTCCAGTAACTGGAAATAAGGCGGAGGTGAGTTGGATGAGTTGCGTGCAGATTTGTCCTGTAGATCTCCCAGTCTGTCATCCAGGCAATAAAACTGATACAGAATTGTTTGGGAAGAATATATTTGCTCTGAGGAGCAATCGCAGCCAAAAGAAGTCCTGGTCAAATGAGCTTGTCTCGGCTGATTTACTCTCTCTGGAAATCCTGGATAAAATTAGGCACTTTGCTGACTTCTGTGTGAGCTTCATTACTGTCAGCGTTGTAGCACCCATGCACTTGCATGAGCAGGTTGGACGTTGTCTGGCTTCGCTTGGTTAGTAATTAGTTATTGCCAGTGACTAGTGTTGCCAAGTCTTGGACTTGTATTACAAATCCCTGTACATCTGATTTTCATAAAGTCCCAGCCTCTGGAGTCCGGTGGCTGCAGAAGCACCTCAGCTTTCAATGTTACAGAATGATGTTTTTGTAGCCCTCATAGCTGCAGAGAAAAACATGCAATGAGACCTCTTCCATGGCTCAAAACTCAGAGACAGAGTAAAATAGGATGTAAACTTATTATTAAAAAGCCCTCCTGATACATGTCAGGGTCATGCATTTTGGCAGATAGATTGGTGTTTCTACAGCAGCCACAAGCGAGGATGAGGAAGGTGAGGACCACGTCCCTCCAGGGAAAGGAACTGCATCCCACCAGGGAAACGCACAGACCTGGGGTGGATGTCGGGGAGAGATGTGAGCAGGGAATGTCGCAGTGACATTTCCACAGTCATTTTTCAAATTATAACCATATTTGATATTTAATTGGGACCACATTGGTTGAGTTCATGCAGCATCAGTATTAATACTTGACATCATTAATTTTTGTTTGTGTTACAGCCATTGTTGTCAGGGAATGGTGTCAAAACATGTCACTATTGTTTAAAGCCAGCTTTCAAGAGCTTTGCAGGGTTTTTTTTATCCCCTTTGGCTTAGATTTGGTGTGTCCTGCCGTACCACCTACATCACTTGCTGTATCACTTTCATGCGGTCGGTCAAGAGGCTGTTTTTATGTTTGGGGTTTTTTTAAGAGGTTTTTGTTAATACTGTTCTCATTTTAACTGGGAAGAACCAGCCAAAAGCTGAGTTGCTTCTCCCTGTTTTCTTTCCTCTTCTCTTTCACGGTACTTCCCACCACCACCCAGAAGGTTTTGCATTCACATCCGAGCTGGCTGCTGCCTTCCTCCCTCTCCTCCTCCTCACATGCACTCACGGTTGCAGCAGTGCCCTCATTTTCCACTTTCTACTGGCTTCTTCCATATTTTGGACAAAATAGCACCAAGAATGGACACTGTTGTTTGCTTTTATACCACCCACAAAAGACCTCATCGCAGTGCATACAGAAGCTGTCATTCACATGCCATCAATTTTCCCTGACTTAACTCTGCATTTGCAGTGTGGCTGGGCTGGTCGGGTGCCTTTCAGCTCCATTCTGGGTTTGCATCAGCGAAAGCATTTTTGTGGGTTGAAATTTGAGGGTTAACTTTGGGGTTTCCCTTGTGCAATCCACTGGTTGTGTTTAATTTTTCTTTTTTTACTCCTCCTCATGCACTTCCCCAGGAATAAATCTGGAGTTTTATTTCACTTGACAGCAAGGCTTTAAAGGGAATAAAAAAGGATTTTATGGCGAGGCAATGCAATCAGACATCAAGTATTCTTTTCTGTCCCATCTCTTCCCTTTAATACCTTCCTGTAATCATTCAAACTTGGGACCCTTTAAAGATGCTTTAGGACTTCTAAGCCATTGAAATCCATGCTGGACCCTCGCAAATCTCGGCTGAAGCCTCCCCCATGCAATCCCCCACACTAGGCTTGAACCTGGGGGCTGTTGGGTGACTGTAAGTTGGCACTTGGAGCAGCCCTCAGGGTGGCTGTAGAAGGAGCGTGCTTACAGCAGGGAAGAACAATTCTTTCCCTGCCAGGGTTTGCCAGAGCAGCTGGGCATCGTTGGGTTTTGCTAACGACCCAATGGGTCTCTCGTGCCTACACGCACAGCTGTGGGTGTTTGCTCATCTGCCCCAGCCCCTATAAAACCAGGATGGCACACTCCTTTACCCTTTGGGGAGTTTCCTGTGTCTTCTGGATGTGGTTTTCTCCATCCTAGAACAGTTATGGTCTCCCACCACCAGAGGTAAGTGGCATGTTCTCTACTCTCATTCTTTTAAGGTCTGTATGGGGTGACACCATTTTAATGGCGGAAATGAAAGCAGTCCCTTGGCAGGAGGGTGCTGGAGTCTTTCCGCTTGGACTGAGCTCTTGATGCTGCTCTGGGTGCCCTGATATTGGAGTGCTGTGGGGTTTCGTGTGATGGCTTTTGAGCTGGAGCTGGTTTTGCTTTGTCCTGGGAAGGTTGTTGGGTCATGCGTGTGGCTATGTTATCACTGAGTGCTTTTTTGGGGGGGGGGGGGGGGGGGGGGCAGGGGGATATATTGGGCAGTACAGCAGGGCAGGTTTTTTTGTTTTGTGTTTTTGTTGTTGTTGGGGTTTGGTTTTTTTTTTTTTAGTAGTGCTGGGATGCCCATTATGCTGTTACAGGGGGTCAAACTGAGCCAAAGGAGCTGGGTGTGCTACCACTTAGTAGTACGGCAGGATCCCCGTAGTACCCCCAGCCCTGCATGGTCAGAGGAGACCCCTGGGCAGCAAATCCCTGAGCAAACACACCTTCCCACCTACGCTGAAGGGCTTCAGCAATGCACTGACCTTGGAGTTTGTTCCAACTCAGCAGTTATTTGTCTGGAGAGGTTGTGGGTTTGTTGTAGGGCGGGGGTGTTGCATGGGTTTGGTGCCTCAGCTGATCTTAAGCTGGTGAGTCTTGCCCCTCCAAGGCAGTGACTCCTTTTCAGGTGGAGCTTCCCCAGACCACAGCCCTCAAATTTCCTTGTCAATGAGGAGTCAGATCTTGATCCTGTAGAAGAGCCTGAGATGAATGGTCTGACTCACCCTGGCTGCTTTATGGATCATCTGCGGAGGTGGTGGGACATGGAGATGTTCTAAGGTATTACTCAGGCAGTGAAACTGGCTGGATACCTTTATCTGTGAGTGCCAAAGCATTGACAGAGGAGCATTGGCTGGTTCCTTGTGGTGTTATGGGTCCAGCCAGGAGGTTGAAGGCTGCAGTCTGTTTCTGGCTTCCCTGTGCCAAATACACCCAAAGTCTACTCAAGTGGAAATCCTGAATTAGTAATTCTTGTAGTATTGGGCTAGTTATAATGGGCTCTGATTTGTGGAGTGTGTTTATTTGACAAGATCCTCTTAATTTGAGTAATACTGCATTTTAAAACTGTGCAATAGGCGGATGAGAAGCAGCCAGTTGCTGCTGGTAGGTTCCAGAGGCTGCTGCTCCTCCTGTAAGAAGACATTCATCATCCCTGTCCTTGATGTTCATTGCTAGTATGACTGAGAAATACCTTTTACTAGCCAGAATGGAAAAGAAATGAATGCTGAAAGGAACCACTCTCAGCTCTTTTTAAGAAGAGAGGCTAAGATCCTTTTGCAGCACAGGTTTTGCCACAGTTCTGCAGGGTCTGTCAGTCTTTAGACTATAATCCTGCTTCTCAGGATTTTATCTCTGCAGTAAAAGTGTGGGGGACTTAGTGCAAAATTAAAAGCTGAATATTGCCTCCTGTGCATGAGCTAGCAAGGAAAGAGAAAAGAAAGAAAAAAAAAAAAATCACTGTTGGTGCAGAGGAAGGAGCTGGAGGTTTATCTCGGGGTGTGATGCTGCTTGGCTTAATGGTCTTTGTAAGTGATGGAACATCTCCAGCTCTTTCTTTGGGATGTGAATTGATGTTTTTAACAGAGCAACAGAGTTGCAGTCCTGGTACGTGTACCTGCACTTCCCAAAACTTCAATAGGTCCTATAGGCTCAGGCTTTCTGCCTGCTCTGGTGGTGTAGCTCTGTGTAGCTTCAAGCTAGTGGCTGGGATTGAAGTGGAGGAAGAGCTTTAACAGCTGCCCAGGACATGGTGTGGTCCTGGGTCAGAGGATGAAGCAGCTGTGTGGTCGGAGCTGCTGCTCTCCTGGTGCTGCTGAGGGGTGTGAAATGAGCCTCAGGAGCCAGAGTGGGTTTTTTCTGACAAATGCCAGGACCAAAAATCAAATGTCTCATCCAGGTAAATGGCCCTGTGGAGGGAACCAGCTGTGGGGATTAGGCTGTGCAAAACTGCTGCTGGTGCTGTCTGGTGCCTTAGGGTTTGAACTGTTGAATTTGAGTGGGGCTGGTGGTAAATCCACTGCTGCTTGGTTGCCCTGGCTGGTTTTTAAGCTCAGTGTTCTGAGAAACTGGGTGTGGGGTGGCTGCAGAGCTGTGCTGGGGGACGAGAGAGATCCTGGTGCTTTCACCCCATCGTGTCCCTCCCTCCTGTCCCTTGTCCAAGCTATTTGGAAGCAGGAGCCTCGTGGGTGAACATGGATCTGGTCTGATGGATGGCCAACATGGACCACAGCTTTCCTAGAAAGCAAAAATAAAGATTCATCTCCATTTCCCCTCACTTGAGGTGGACTAAGTTGCTGAATCTGGCAAGCCCCCGGGAAGGGAGGTGTGCTGGGGGTAACATGGCATTGCAATGGGGTCTGCAGCATCACTTGGTGCTGGGTGGCATCCCAGGACTGGTCCCTGCAGCCACTGTCCCAGCGCTGGCACTTCAAGACTGGGTCCAGGAGTCTGAGACACAGTGGTTAACTGCGGAGCATCCAGAGTTATTTCCTGTAAATAAGTTCTTTTGCTTTCCTCAAAGGTCTTATTTTCCATTTGGTGTGCGATGAAGCATTGCTTGCTGCTTTGTGGATAATCCTTTCTATATTCCTGATTTATGTATGTGCTGGTGCGATGCACAAAGTAGCATCTGTACTATATACACTGTGGGAACAACCCAAAATTGCTCTGAAACTCGACTGGCTTACAATTATATTGGATTCTATTAAATTAAAACACATAGCACATATATTACACAATAAACCACAGCTATTTCATGGATCAAATTAAGTTTTATTTGGGCAAATTACAACCTTTCTTACAGTTGGGCCTTTGTGAAACCATTCCTTTTTAATAAAAGCAGGCATTTTTGGCAAATGCTCTTAAAGTGTGCATTCCCAATAATTGCATATACTGTTGCTATTCTTTCTGGGATATATGTGGCTAATTATCTTCTCCTATTTAGGATAGGTTCAAATGAGTGGTATCTTCCCTTTCCTCCTCCCCCACACCTCCCTTCTGCTGGAATTTCTTATTGCTTTCCATTTTTATTAGCTTGGCTATGGAAGTTGGCAGGGAAAAAAAAAAATCTTCTCGTTAAAAGCAGGAGTGCCTTTCCCGGAATTTCTTGGGGAAATGTGACTCTTGCAGCTGCCCTCCGGCCCTGGCTTGGGGGGATGCAGGGTTTGGGGGATGAAGCTGAAAACAAACCTCTGAGAAGTGAGGTGAAACCTGGGGTGTGCATGAGGGAAGTCTGGGAGGGGGCTGTAAAAATGCATCCCACTTGTGTAGGCTCCTTATTAAGTATTTTGTTTTTGCTACAGCGTTTTCCTGCACAGGGACAGGAAGGGGCATGTGAGATAGCATGCCAGACCCTGTGAAATGTCTTTTGTGATTGCTCATCCTCACACAGGTTTTGCTAAAATCAAATACATGGTTCAAAAACTGTGGGGATGGACAGACAAGGTGGTTTTCTCCCATGTTTCCTTAGGAAACTGGGTTAAAAAATAAACCCCATCAGCTATGCTCTAGTTTTGAGAAGTGCTCCTCTGCTGTTTTTCCTGCCTCTTGCTTTCCACTTGCTGTCGGACCAGGCTTAGAGCTACCGATATTTTTCTGGGCATAATTTTTCCCACAGTATTTTCAGCCTGGACCAGGAAACAGAGGAAATGTCCTAAGTGCATTCTTCCTTGGGTAACATCAGTGTGATTTCTAGACCCCCGAGACAGAGATAAACAGCAGAGCAGCATCCAAGCTTCCCAATTCCTGAACACACAGCGCAAGACCTGCACGTTTTAGGCTTTTATTTCTTGACACAGCAGCACCTCTGGGTGTGGGAAGGGTGCTCAGCCCCTTAGCTGGGTGGGACAGGGATGATGGAGCTGTCACTGTAGAAGTCCTAGCGCATTCCATAAAACTTCAAAGCTTTTTGTCAGTTTTCCAAATCCTTCTGGGCACTATTGTCAGAAGATCAAGAACTGTTATTTAGCCTCCCAAATCACATCTGGATGCTGTTTATGGGATTGTGTTTGGCATGATCGCATCTGTGGGAAGGGGTTAGTGCTGGCAGTGGGAATTGGTCTCAGGGATGCCAGACTGTCTGCTGCCAGGGCCCATGGACCGGTGGCATCTCCTTCTCTCAGCCTGTGGTCCTGATAAAGGATCCTCAGAGCTAGTGGTTTCCCTATTGCTTTACAACTGCTGCCAAGTGTTTGCTCAGAGGTTCCTCATCTGCGTGTTGGTGCTTCCCAGCTCCTTCCCTCCACAACTCCCTGGTGTGGGACAGCCCTGGGGGTGGAGGCAACCTCAGCAACCTCAGCACCCTCCAGCTGCCAATTTGAGTTGGGTGGCAAGCAGATGGCCCTGTGGCATATGTGATGGGACTGTCTGGGTGCTCCACAGTTCCTGTGGGGAAAGAGGAATTGGGATTATTCTGTCCATATAAAAGACTCCCAGAAATGTCTTTATTGATTTATTTTTTTCAAATAATAAATTGAAAGCATCTCTGACCTGTTGCCTGCTTCCCAGCATGGCCAGGGTGGGGTTGGCAATGGCTGCTGCTGTGTAATATGTGATAGTGGTGCAGGAGACATTGGCACTTCCTCAGTCCCCAATGCCTCTGCACTGGGGACCCACGGTGGGGCAGGAACCAAATGAAATGGCCACAAAACATTTTTTGATGTCCTGCCTGTGTGACCGCAGTGAGGATTGTGTGGCTGTGTCACTCAGTTGCAGTGGCAGGAGGTTGCAGCCTGGCTCTGTCCCCAGAGCATGCCCTCCAGCCTGGCATCACAGGGAAGAGCATGTGCAATGGGAGAGAAAGGGAAGAGTCCCCATAGCATCCCTTGCAGCCTGGTGGTGGGTTTTGGAGCGAGAAGGTTCTGCACCTTGTCCCTGGTTGTCTCTTCTATCCAACACCCATGCCTTCTGTCATCTTCCAGCTTGGGTTGTATTTTTTCAGTTGGATGATGCTCTCTGTCTCAGCACTGGTCTGAGTCAGGTCGTGGTGCCATGCAGTGGGATGGCATTTGGGGCAGGAGGCTTTACGGGCAGGTGGTACAAACTGCTCTGAGGAGCTAACAGAAACCCTGACTGCAGTTAAACACCACCATCTGAAGGGCTTTGTGCAGAGCATGCGCTGTGCCTCTTCCCGTGGCAGCAGGGATGTCTGACATGCCGCTGTGTTCACTTTTGGGATGCAGAATTGAAACCACAACCCATTTCTGGGGAAGATGTATGATGAGCATGAAGTGCCTTCTCCTGGAGGATGCCGGGGGGGGGGTGTGAGAAGAAAACCCCCACTAGTCTCTGGAAATTGCTTTCCTTCCTCTTCTCCTTCCAAAATAGCATAATTAACAGAAATAAGCTTTGCAATGCTGTTAATTTTGAAGGTCTCGTATGCCAAGCTTGAACATGCAGAGCTCAACTGAGCAGGCGCTGAGCGCTGGGAATGGTTAATTATTACCCAAATGGTGTCTGAGTTAGTCTGAAAGGATTGAAGAATTATGAAACTGTAACAAGGGAGGCCTGTTCTTGGCAAATGCTTATGTGATTCAAATGCTGGGGAATTCAGCATGTTTTTCTTCTGAGGACTTTAAGCCAGCCGATGGTCCAGATCGCATGGTGGGGACTGAGTGGGGACCATCAGTCCAGGGGAGCTGATGCTGTAACAGCTTCTGCAGTTCTTCTGTCACAGCAGTGGTTTAAAAATAGCTTTGATGAGTCAATAATTAACCCATTGTTACTTCTTAAAACTCCTAAGCATGTGAATTTCTGGATATGATGGCTTGGTGCTGGATCTGTAGGAGAAGCTCTCTCTATGATGTGTTTGGCACTGCGGCAGCTGGGACCTCGCAGTGGCCCTTCTCTCTGCTCACATCTGCAGAGGTCTTTGTATACTCTTTGGGCTCACATACGGACAGTGGTCATAGGGAAGGGGGTTGTGTTCCTATGGCAGAGCTGTTCTTTGGCCCTGGAAGACCAAGAGAAGTTAAAACACATTAGAGGTTTTGGCAGAAGTTTCTTGGGTTTTCTGCTGAATATCTGAATTCTACAGAATCTTCCTTTCTCTCATCTTCAGACCACGTGGTCCATGTCCAGTCTCTTGGATCTTGACCTGTCTGTGCCTCCCTGGAAAAACAGAAGTCATGGAGCCTCAAGAGCTTCTATTCCACCCCTCCAGACACCATGGTCCATGCATGTGTGGTTGGGGTTCAGTCTCTTTCAAGCAGGATTTCAGTCCCAAGTCTCATGGCAAAGGTGGTAGAAGTGACATATCAATGGAAAAGAAGTCATATCAATGGAAAGCAGTCTATAACACTGGTCTCTAAATGTGATTTGTCTTGAACAGTTTCATTTGAACAGCCCCTGTTTTGGACTGCTGTGGTCTCTTTGTCTTGAGCTTGGTTCGCTTTTCTCCAGTTCAAATCTTTGAAGTATCATAAATAGATAAAGCTGGAAACTGAAGCATATGAATGTTTAGAAATCCTTTGGTGACCCATGTCCTGATGCTCTTCTTCAAGCTGCCCCACAGAGCCCAGGGCTCCCCCAGTCCTGACTGTGCTGTGGAGTGGAGGAGGCTCCCTGCAAAGTGACACTCTTTGGGAGTTGAGCCCTTGGCATGGGAAACTTTAAAAAGCTTTTTTCCTCCTACAGATGTTTTTCTTCAGTTCTAGTGAAACAAGTTAAGCATGTGGGAATGCCTTCAGTGCTCTAACCTTTAGGGGTTTGATGCCTTTCTTTCTAAAATATGTCTCGTGCTGCTTTTCCTGTGCTCATCTGGTTTTTTAGCTGCTTTACTTGTAGCTTTTCAAGGAACAGTTGTGTGTTAGATGATAAATACGGCTGTTCTGCTTTGCTCAAAATGTCTCCCACCAGGAAAGTCCCTGCTGAGTTGTCTTTCTGCTGCATGCAGTGAACTGCAGATTCCCCTCTGGTCATTGCTTCTGGTATTTCACAAGGGCTAATCCTCCCTCCTCCTCCAGTTGGTTGTGTGTTTGCAGAGTAATCCCCTATAGGACCTACGCTCTGCTCCAGAAAGTGGCTGGAAGGAACCTTTGACATGGCAGATCCAATGTCCTTATAAAACTCTGCTGCTTCCTTGTGGGTCTGTGTAGTCCCAGTGACAGACTGCTTGGGTGCCTGGTTGGAGCCTCTTGGACAAGCCAAAGAACGAGTTGCGTGGAAAAACACAGCTTTGACATCTGGACTCTTGCCTCCATGGGTTATGATACTTGGCAAGGGGTAGTAGGAGGGGGTTCAGCTGCCCAAGACATTGCTGTAGTTCATTGGCAAGGCTTTCCTTCTCTTTAGATTGGAGGCGAACACTGTGAACTGATAAAGTTGAAGGCATGGGTTAGAGCAGGAGACAAGTCCACCTGTATCTTCTGGGATCAGTGGTGTTGGGAGCAGGATGTCTGGCTGAGGTGCAGCTTGCTGTGTCACCTGTCGCTAGACTCTGACACGTACATGGCGATGAGCTAATGAGTTGGATCAACAAGCTGTTAGCACCACCAAAACAGGATCTGGAGGGTTTCATGTGTGAACTGGAGGACGAACTCTTAAAGAAGCATCCAAATTACTTCTCCAGAGAAAGGATGCCCAGAATGCTCTTATGAACCACGACCTCCTTTTTCCTGTAGCACTGCAGTTCTTGTCTGTCCTTCCTGCTCTAAAAAGCATGAAGAAACTAAGTCAGAACCTGAATGGTTTGAAGAATTCTCAGCTTTGGAGTTTTCACCTACAGCTTAGTCCAAAAGGCTGCAGTCTTGCAAATTGTTCCAGTTCCATCAGATCAGAATTTTCTGATAAAGTATTCTCAAGTTTTTTAAGAATTCCTGGGATTTTCTTTTAGTTCAGCTGATTGTTTTAGTGTTCTCTGCTTTTTGCTGTTTCATCCCCTTGTGTCTCTGGGGAGAGATCTGTGCATAGTTAGTTGCCACTTGTAGTTTCTCCTGTCTTGCATGTGAAGTAATTGCAAATGGCAAGAAGCAGGATAACAGATAGCAAAATGGAGATTCCACTTCTAGTGGACTCTGTGTTTAATAAAATGAGTATATTTGTTTCTATTATGGGCAGCCAGTGCCTACTAACCTTACTTTAGAAGTAACTTTTTCCAGCTTTATGCTGTGGCATACTCCTTGTGTCCAGGTCCTTCACTCAGTGCAAGACACTGCTGGAGCTGGGCTCTGCTCCTTTGGGGCTGGGCAGTGTCCTCCTCTGCACCTGGGGTTTGGGGATTGAGGTGTTATATCCTTGCATGGGTTCTGTCTCCCCACACTCACCCACAGTATTATGGGCACAAAGTGCAAAGGCCCCACTGGTGTCCTGTATATAAACCTCCAGCAGCTTCTGTAGGGAGAATTTCTCTGCAGGTCCATGGGAAAATGATGGGAGACCTTTTTCTTCCTCTCTGCTTCCCAGTTTTATCAGTCCCTGAAATCTGACACATCACCCACCTGGGTCAAACCTGTGCTGGGTTCAGTAGGCAGTCCTTAAATAAGCAGGACTTATGCTGCTGTTGGTATAAGTAACCTATTAAATTGCAGTGCATGTGTGGTAATGTGGGCAGGAAGCCTCTCAACATCTGAGGTGATTTCAAGTGTGTGGTGTCCTGATAGGAACTGACCTCAGTATTACTTGTCCTTTAAAAACTTGATAGCCATGCCCTTGAATTCTTGCATTAGTAAACATCTCACAAAAATGTGTATTTGAGCTGGTATCAAGCAAGATGAAAGGGGCTGTGCAATGATATTGGGGTTGGCCAAGATGGTTGTGACTTTTTACTCTGAAACTAGGCAAACTGAGATGAAATTTCCAGGTTTTTGATATCGGCTTAGCATTCATAAACTTCAGTTGTTAAATGTAAAAGAAAGCTGAGGTAATTTTTTAATGTGATGTTGTGAAACATTTCCTTCAAGACAAGTGGTGGTGTGTGGTGGGGCGGGTGGGAGGTCAGAGCTCCTCCTTGAGTAAGACTTGGGCAATCTTCCCTCTTGCCACTCCCCCCCCCCCCCCCAAAAAAAAAAAAAAACCACTTCTGTGTGTCTGAGCTGATTAAGTACAATGTGCCAGAGAAAGGGAAACAAAGTAAAGGCTCATAAAGCCTCTGGACATCACCTCTTGGAGCAGTGGTCCTTGAGTCAACAGAAAACATCTGTAAAACAGTCCTCCATGTGGGCAGGAAAATGGTACAGGGGAATGTAGCAGATGAATTTATGAAGCTCAGCCTACCTTTTACATGGTTGTGAATGATAACTACTGGAGCAATGCTGAACAAGATGTTCCCTTGTTTTAAAAACATCTCTGGGATTATTGTTTTGAGACGAGCTGGGAAATGTTCTGTTCCCTCCTTTTCTAGACCTGCTGTTGGTAATGTACCCCTCAGGTGGATTGAGGAGAGGGAAGGACACAGAGGCTGATATTTATTTAAAGCTCTGTATGGTGCTGCAAGACATCATGTGTACACAAGTTCACTGCACCACAGGCCCCATGGTCAGGTGTGGGTTTGGGCTGCAGTTTGGATGGACTTGGGTTGTTACCGATCCACTGCTGCTTTGCTGTGCAGCCTCATGTTGCTCCATCCTGACTCGTCCCCAGGCTGGGCTGATGTCCCCACATGTGGTGGGGGGGTGACACCACCAAACTGGGAAGCACCAGGGCACCCAAGGAGGGCCCTGAGCTCACCATGGAGTTGTACCACTGTTGAGGGACTGGGTGAACCCAAGGTGCTCTGTGATCCTGCTGTCCCTTTGTGGCATTGCTCTTCCGCCATGGAGGATGTTTCTGAGCACTGGGAAGCTCTTCCGGGAAGGCTGGTGGTGCTGAGCCCCCTCCCTGCCTGGCCCCAACATCCACCCTGGCTGAGCAATGCAGGTCCAAGGTCAGCATCCCCCTTCAGGGCTGTGGCTGGGTGTTTCCACTCCTAAGAAGACACTTGTGCCGAAGCAAGCAGAAAAATAAGGCAGTAAAGCAGAATTGCTGCTTGAGTTGCTTTTCTCATTAAAAAGAGAGGGAGGAAGAAACATCAAAATCAATCCCCTGCCCCCACAAATCCTGCCCTTGTCTTGGAGTACTAAAAACATCCTGGGGCTGAGACCATGCTTATGCTCCTGAATGTTGAAGGAGGATTTCTGCCAAGACACTGACCCCTTGTGGATTTCACAAATGTCTTTGCATCTCTTTCTCTTCAAAAGGCAAAAAAACCCCAAATCCTCTTTCAGACTTTCACTTGGTCCCTTGCAATCCAGATCTATCAGAAGATTTATTCTTAAACAGGGGCTTCAGGGTGATTTATGAAATTACAGCTGAGCCGTATTGTGTTCTGGTTACAAATTGCAAAGATATTCCATGGGACGTAAGCTCCAATGAGCATGGGATATATTACACTACGGGGAAAAGGGGAGCTTAAAACCAGCTGGCCGACTGTAACAACTACAGCCACTTCTCTTTGATGAGAAGATGATATACATCTGGGTTTAATACAATACATGATGGACTGACACTGGGTTTTGGAATATCTTATACAAACTGGATAATTTTTGCTTGTTTTTTTTCCCAGACCTGTTGTACCACTTTATTCAAAGTTATATTCCTTTTTTCTGTTGTTTCTTCATGTGTTAGTGACTCCTTGTTCAACTTTATAAAGTACTGGGGATAGCTTCTCACTGCTTTCCAGAAGAAGGGTTTCTCTGCACTCTGAGTGCACACAGTGAGTGCTAGGGCTTGAGAAAGGCGATGCTGCAGTACCATATGTGGAATCACTGAGCTAAATTGGCTACCTATAAATATAACCCAGATGTTAATAGGAAAAAGGAAACTGGAACACATTATCAGGAAGGATGTGTCTTCTTTGGAGTAAATCCCTCCCATGGAGACCCCTCCTCTAGCTGTTAATGACTGCACTTCTCCAGGAGAAGTCATCTGTGAGCCCTGTTGTGGGGGGTGTGATATATATTAAGACACCTCTTACAACCTTCCGGTCAGTAGGGAGTCCCGGTGAGCCAGATGCTATGGGTTGTAAAGCTGTGTTGTTGCTCTGAAGATGAACCTATGCTGGTTGACAGCATCTGGTCTAAAATCTTCTGCCACCCACAAAGGCATGTACTGGTCAGGTCTTGGTAGCCCATGAGTGGAAGGAATTGGTGAGATTCCTTTCAAGTGTTTTGATCCAAGAGAACAGCAAGGTTTCTGCATGAGAATCTCGTATTTTGGCTTGTTAGTAAGTCGTGGCATTTTTATGTAATTCTCTTGATTGGGTAACAGATCATTTAGCACTGATTTTGTTCCCTGGCCTGGTTGAGTGTAGCTCTTAGATCTGACTTCTGTTGTGAATATTTAATGGCAAGTCCAGAATTTCTTACCTTTTTGGTTTAAATTGGCTGTTATGAATAACTAATCCTGACACACCCCTTTCCAGTAAATAGTCCTGAAAGTCTGACTGCAACTGAACTTGCTTCAGCCTTCCCCAAACTTTACAGACTTGTCTGTGGTTCCTTGCCACAGCACTCCTGGGAAGCACCTATAAATATCCACTCTGAGTAGAAATCCTGCTTTCTAGTAGTTGATGGCAGAAGTACTTGCATTCCCTGAGGCTGACTGCTAGCCCTGCAGTTTTGGGAGTGAGAGTGGGTTGCATCCTTCCTGCTCCACCTCAGTCTTGTGCATCTCTAGGAGCTGTGCCTTGGGTGAATGCAGCCTCCCAAGCTGAGCTCCTCCCCCTTGAGCTTAAATGGACAAAACTTTGGAGAATTGTCCCCACCGGGAGCTGCAAGCAGTAGTTGTACTTTATTTCCTTTGTGGGCCAACCTTTGGATGGCAAAGTTGTTACACCTCCATGGCTGGTATGATCCAGCATGCTCCCAGCCCTGGCTTCAGGCCAGGGTGCTCCAGTTCCCAGAAGATCCTGTTTCAGTCACCTTTTTAGGGCTCTTTGGGCCAAAGTGTGCTTTGATGTCTGGTAGTTTGGCCCCTGGCACACCCCGTGGTCTGGCCTGGAAGAAGTGCTAGGAGGACGAAGCACAAACTATAAATTTCTGCAATACCAGCAATCCTGGCTGAGCCTCCCCATTCTAGCGGGGTTACGAAATACTGACATGGCTTTCTCTGAGATACTAATTAGGGATGGACAAACCAGAGGGAAGAAAATAAGAAATCCCTTTGCACTCTTTCTGGGGTTAAAGAAAGTTCAGCTAACTTTCTTCCTCCCCCATGTTATTTTTCCCTTCAGTGCGGGCTCTTCTCATCCAGGTTCCAGCAGGGTTGGGATGTGGAGCTGCTGAAGTGCTGGGGGAGGCTGTAGCTGTTGCTGCAGGATTTCCAAACCAGGCTGAAACAAGCCAGTAACCTAAACCTGACAGTGCCTGTGTGACTTAGAGCAATCCTGATGTTGTAGTTGTCATGGCTCTCCAAACAGAATGAACTGATGTGTTGTGTATCCAGGAAAGATCTGGATGTTGCTCAGGGTAGCAGATCACCTTTATTCCTCCTTTTACAGGTGGGGATGGTGCTTGGAAGGGTAGGGCTGTGCTTGGCTGGTGCTGCAGGATTGCTGTGCTCACCCAGGGTGCTGTGGCCGTGGGCTGGAGGCAGCTGCACCTGGGACACCCAGCCCAGGTTTGCTGATTCCTTCTGCAGCTGGTCTTGTTGCCAAAGTGGTGGACTTGGTAGTGTTAGGTTAATGGTTGGACTCAATGATCTTAAGGGTTTTTTCCAACCTAAATGATTCTATGATTCTATAAATCCTTCACATGGCATAATGAATGCTTACAAATCCTTTCTGTGCTGCTGATGTTCCCTCTTTGCAGCTCACTGAATGTAGAAAGCAAGCTTTCTAAATAATAATAAAAAGCAGCGTGAGTAAATTAACACGCATCAGTGCATGGGTCTTTGGCTGAGCTCTGCTCATCTCATTTTCAACAGGAGCCTCTTTCTGCAGACCTCCCTGCCACAACGTGCTCTCGCAGTGCCGGCTTAGACCCAGCATAGATTAAAACCATGCGATCACAATGGATTTGTCTCTGGCTAATGAAGCTCAGCATCTAGTGCAAAATTCCTCTAATGCATTAGGAAATAGTTATCATTTTTCTTTGGCACTGCATTTGATAAGCAATTGCCTTTGGCCAAAAGCAATGCCAAGATTTTACTGCTTGTTACAGAGCTAAATATGTGACATTGCAACACATGTAATTGGGATAATTTAACACCCCATTAACAGAGTGCAGGAATGGCCTCTTCTCTTACCGTTGTTTGGGTCCACTTTTTATAAATCTTGAAGTCTTTTGAGAGAGAAATTTTTTTTTTTCAGTGGAAAAATGGACATGTTCCTCATTAAAGTGACTCATTTTGAAACATTGAGCAGAAGCTTTCTTGCAGCACAGATGGGGAGAGCTGCTGATTTGTGATAGGAAACCTGGAGTCAGCCATGTCCCAGTTTGGTAAACTGGGAACTAATGGGTTATGGTCCATAATTCTACTTCTGGTTTCAGGCAAGTCACTTCTTTTCAAGGAACTGTAAAATGAAGACGATACTTTGAATTTTATGATCCCTGTATGGTTTCTGTGACATCCTTGTCACAAGGCACGAGATATCTGGAAGTGACCCTTGCTTGGGAAGGGAAGTTGGTGTTGGGACTGTCACCACCTCCTGTCCTGTGACCTTCAGTGGAGATGTGTGTGCAGAGCAGTGGAGTAGTCTAACAACAGGTCTTCTAACTATCTTCAGAAAGGCTCTTTCGGGGCAATTCCAGATCTTATTAGAAGCAGGAAAGACTGGATGTTGCAAGGGATCCCAGTCTGAAGAAGCTGTATTTCTGGTTGTGTCTTTCTTTTGAGCTCTGGGTAATGGGGCTGGATGTATTTGCATCAGAATACTTGGCTTCCTGATCCTGGCATCTCCAAGCCTTTTGATGTTCATAAGCATATGTGTGTTTGGAGATGGACTTCTGTATGTGGTATTGCACTGAGGAGTTGGCAGCAACAGCTGAATCCAGGAGCCAGTAATTAAACCTGTTAATCTTCTTGTCATGATTGTAGTGGGTTTGGGTGAAATCTTGATGAATTTTGGGGTGAGAGCATCCCTCCTTTGGCTTAAAGTATGCTGGCTGGTAGGTTCCTTTAATGGGGTAAGGCAGAAGAGGTTAGTTTGGGTCCAGGCTGGCCTTTCTCCCTTCATGTTTGGTGGAACTTCAGGACACTGGGGAGCACTGGCATAGCCAGCAATGTGGTTTTACCTGTCCCCCTTCCTTCTCCATCTCTTGGATAAGGAGCAGCTCTGGCTTGAGGGCAGTGACTGCTGTACTAGTCAGCCTGTCCCCACTCATGCATTTTCCAGAAAGTTGCCTATTTTGTAGCTGAAACCCTGATTTAATTAAATTAACGCCCAACTACCAAGTGGGGTTTGAAGGCAGGGGAGTGCCTGGTGCTCCTGGAGAGCCAAGCCAAAGACACAGACAGCAAACCAGCAGCCCAGAGATCCTGCTTTCCTGCCAGCCATGTTTCACTTATTGAAGGGACAGTTTAATTGTAGCCTTTCTGGTGGTGCTGTTCCTTTCCTAATTAGATCCAGCCTGATAGAAAAGAAGAAAAATTCACTTGAAACCTGCTGATGGATTTTGCTCATTCAGCAAAGCAGCAATGGGGACTGGTTTTAGCCTCCAAGTTGGATAGGGCTGTTTCTGATTAGTGCGGGGAAGGTTGCTGGGAAGGGCTGGTGGGTTGTCTGTGAGCCCTGCTCTGCCTGAGCCATCTTTAACTAGAGCAGCAAGTCCCAGAGAGCTGTTTTATGGCTCTGTGGTGTGAAATGACCTGATTTGCCATGATCTTGCTCATGTTTTCAGCAACACATAGATAAAAGACAGCGCAGATGACTTGAAAATTCATGGGTATTGCTCTTTTAACTTGCATCTCCTTCAATAGGCTCCTTCCCCTATAAAACACAGGTGGGCCTGTCTTTGCAACTGGGAAAAGCCTGATGAAATGAGTTAGATTGACTTTGTTATGGCTTCAGTGAAAACTTCTAGACACTTATTCAGAAGTCATTGCACTTACAAAACTGGTCCAAAGTGCTAATCCAAGCAAGCATGGTTTTACTGTTTTGAGGCCATCGGGCTGCTCTTGTTACATGGTCTGGTTTGCACCATGCTCGGCAGGGTGGCATCCCATGGCTCTAGACCCTCCCTTCTGAGGCTTGGTGACTACGCTGTAAACATGAGCTCTGAGCTGAAATCAGATTTCCCTGGTCTGTGCCACAGAACAAACAGTGCAGGTTTTTAAAAAAAAAAAAAAAAAAAAAAAATTATTTGGCACAAACCAGTCTAGTTATATTTGCATTTGAAAAAAATTTCTTCTCCCCCTCAAGCAGTAACTTTTCCATAGTGTCAGATTCTGTTTAATCAATTGCCTCTATAAGTTGTAACAAGATGTTTTCTTAAATTCAGCAGCTCCTAAAAGCTTTGTTTTGAATGTTGAGCCAATTGTCTGCCTGGCATGAGTGTTGCAGGTTACTTCCCCCACCCCATCAAAATGCTTTTTTGAATAATCCTCCCCAGTTGGTTTTTTTTTTCCTAAATGCTTTTTGATCCCCAGTGGAAAATTTAGAACTACTCGACATTCGGAAGTCTTGGATTTTTCAGGGCAAAAGGCAGAGAAGCAAGTTTATAAGAGTTGAAAACACCTGTTCAGAGCCACTGGTGTGCTTTGCAGGGAGCTCCTATCCTGCAGCCCAATGCCATGCTCGTATGTGTACGACCAGTTCCTCGTTGAGGGTTTTGTTTTTGTGTCTGCTTCTGGTGCATTGAAGTCCCGAGCATTCTGGTGTCCTGGGTGGTACTGGTGCCCAAGTGGCATTAGTGCAACTTCCTCTAATCTAATTGCTCTTTGTGGTTGATGGGAGACAGAAATAGTTGGGGGCTTTGCTTTGTAGGGCTTCCTACGATGCCCACAGCACTGCCTTGCCCCTTGTATCGTGGGTCCCAGGATGCGGGCAATGCTGCTGCTGGTGTTTGCGCTGGTTCCCGAAGCATCCCACCCTCGTGAGGAGCAGGAGCCTTCCTCCAGCAAAGCCCCAGTGGGTTTCGTCGCAGTCTGGAGCACCTGTCAGACAGGTCCCGTGCCCTGGGGTAGCTAATGATAATGCACAATGTTGCGGTCTGGCCATAAACAGGTTTAAAACGAGCTGAGCTAATTCAGTCAAAGGTGTGGGAGCGATCCAAAGGTGCAGTGAGTATTGCCAGCTCCTCGCTTTCTCCTCAGGGCACTGTCCCGCTCATTAACAGGAGGCTGTTCAATCAAGAGCACTGTGGCTTGTTTGAACTGCAGGGCTGCTCTGCTTACACACGTCTTCTCTGCTTTGAAGGCTCTGTCACTCTTCAGTTTGCATCAGAAACGTAGGCTCTCCCCATCTGCAAAGCCTACTGAGGTCTCCTCTCCCTGTCATGAAAAAGACCTTTCAAACAGCTCCTGAGGTCTCTGAGGGCTTCTCTTCTCCTGAAAGCTGAATTGCCTGTTGCTTTTGGAGGCCTGTGTTTCCCCCTGGCAGCTTTCCATGAGTATATTTAGAAAGGAAGATCATACCTTCCATCTCAAAAATAACCAAACCTGATGACTTAATTTAGAGCATGAAAATTAAAAGTGCTCTCTTGAACTGCTGAGCAGTTCAGGCTCCTGCAGCCCCTTGCTTGCTTGTCAGCTGTGGATTTTCCCCACTTGACTGTAGGTTTCTCTCGGTCAGCTTTGGGCATCTCGTGAGTTATTTGGGAGCAGGATTGTGAACCATAGACCCATGTCTCCTCTCTGCCGGCACTTGCTTCTGCTGATGTCTGGCTGTGTAATTGGGCATCGGTGTCAGAGCCGGACACTAGCCTCAGGGGAGACTCTTTGCTATTACTAGCAGACAGAGGGTTGTGTTTAAAAAAAAAAAAAAAATCTTTTTTGATTACTAATATAACTTTACACTTTCTGTAGGCTTTTCTGGGGCACCATCAGATACTTGTGTCTGTACACTGCCTAAAAAATGGGCTGGAAACCTGTGTAACCCGCATCCCAGCAGAGAAACCCCATCTCTCCAGGCAGCGATGGTGTCCTTTACACAGGCTGGATTTTGGTCCTTTGCTCACACAAATGGTTGTGTCTCCTTTGGCAGTTTCTGCTCATGTGGAGTAAGACCCAAGCCAGCTCTGCACTGTGCCAGGGGCAGAATGCCTGGTTCCCTCCTTACCTCTCATTGTGACTTGCTGGGCAAGCCTAGCCCAGCTGCTCAGTTCCTTTACACCTGTTTTTATTTGTAAATCTGGGATAAGCTGAAACCTTAGCACTGAAATTGGGTTCCTCAATTTCTTTCCTGCTGCTTGGGCTTTGCCTCTTGTACATATAAAGCGTAATATTTAATAACAGCGTGGGGGTGTTTGAGCTGGGTTAGTTATTGATAAAGCCCTGGAGATGTGCAGAACAAAGATGCTGTGTGCTGCTGTGATAAGTGCTTTCATTTCACTCATTGAAGCTCAGCTGTACCTATAGCTGCTGATCACACTGCTTTTTTTTTTTTCTTCTACTTTATCAGCTGTATTATCTGAAGTGTGCTCTGAGTGATTGCAATGTTGAAAGGCCCCAGAGTTAATTGGCATTAAGAATGGTGTAGTATTATTAGGTGTGCCTTAATGTAACAATCTCCATTTTTGTGTATTTACTCTGTACTACTGAGTAAACGTGGAGATAAAAGAAGGTGGAATTAGCACTTCTCTTGCTTGCACTAAAGCCAAGTTGCATTATTTTCTTTTCTGTGGGTTTAGGCCTAAAAGTAGCTCAGGTATGTGCAAGTTTAAACAAGACGAACCAGGGCCCCATTAAAAATTACTCTCTCCTGGATAATATTCAACACAGGATTAATAGTAAAGAGGCTGATGTCATCTCAAAGCTGCTGTGACCCTTTGCACTTCTTTAGCACGTTGCTGAAATAAAATGTTTGTTACAAAGGAGACTTTTCGTGCTGGAAAATGTGATGCTGCCGTCTTTCCAAAAGCAGAGGGAGAGTCATTTGGAGCAATGTGCAAAAAAATTAATTGGGTATTAAGAGCTTAACCTGAGAAACCACCTTCTCCTAAGAATAACCTTGCTGCTGCTGCGTGGCATGCCATGTGCCACGTCTTAGTCATGGATTAATGCTTTCCAGGGTGTCCAGCTCTCGTGGTCCCCCAATGCAGAGCAGACCAATAGCGCATGTGTGGTTTTACCCATGCAGGTGGGAAGGCTCCTGTTCACTGCCCTCCCCGGCTTAGTGAGCGGTTCAGCAGATGCCAAGCAAGGATGTGCTTTCTTCCCTGCTGTAACACTATGGTGCTGAGTTGCTCCAGTCTCTGCTGCAGTCAGCATGGCTGGGATCAGCATTGTACGGGTCTTCTGGGGTGCCATTGCAGACATTGTCATGGAATTGCTCCCAATTCATGCCAGGCTTGTCTTGGCTGGGACTAAAAAGACTTTGCAAGAGTTTGGTGGTTTTTAGATGGTATCAGTGATGTTACAGTTCCCAGTGTGATTCATGCAGGATCTCTTGCATTTTAACATTAGTTTTATCTTCCTGGCTAGGCTGGGCTCTTAAACCCCAACTTGTCCTTCAAGGGCTTGAATGAGTCATGTTCTGCACTGCACCAGCCTGGCTACTGCCGAAAAGGGCTGGATTAAACCGTGGCATTGTTCTAGGCTGTGAGGTTATGAACAGGTCTCTTGATAAGGAATTGGGCGTGCTATAAAATAATTATATAGCAACTCTCATCTCTGAATCTTTACAAACATTAATTAGCAGATTTCATAAGATCAGTTAACTCATTTTCCCTGTGCCCGTAGGGACAGGTAAATATTACAGCTCTGCCCTGGTGTGCAGTTTGTGGCATCAGGAGGGCAGGCACCTTGTGATGATGTTAGTGTCAGAGCCTGCATTTCTTTGTGACCTTGCTCATACCAACTTTAACTCCAAAAAACATTGAGTTATATTCAAGTTTGCCAGGTTTGTCTCACAGGTATAAATATATACTCCCATGCTGGGTATAAGAGAGCCTGCCTTGAGGATCTGCTTATCAGTCCTGGGTCCAGCCTCTGCTCATGGCTTTTTCTTTCCTCCCCGCAAGGTTCTCCTTTTTCTTAGTTTTATCTTGGGAGACCATTGAGTAGCTTTTGCTCCTTTAGGGATGCTCAAGGTCACCCTTGGAGCAAAGGTTTGCACAGGAAAGCAATGCAGCACCTGACAGCAGCCTGGAGGAGGGCGTGTGGAAGGGGGTGGTTTTATGGAACAGGTCCAACATCTCGAGGAGACTGCAGTGCTTTGTTAAACCCTAAATAACAGCCACTGACTGGAGTCAGTAGGGCAAATTTTCCATAGCTTTAACCCTTCTTACCTCCAGCTGAGGTGGCTTTCCCCTCTACTCTACCAGGCTGCCCTTGTCTCTTGGCATTGGTCTTGTTGCTGCAGCCAGAATAGGTGGAGGAGAGGGAAGGGCGGGAATCTGTTCCATAGCAGGTCATGATGGCTTGTCCTCAAGAAGGTTACAAGCTGTTCCCTGCAGATGCTGGAGGAAGCAGGGTTTGTGAGAAGGAGCTGGATGCTCCCCAGTACCCTCAAGGGAGTGGTGTGATGGTTGCCAGCATCCTGAGAATGACCTTAGAGAAACCAACTTCCCAGCCATGCTGTGCAGGAGCATGGGCCTCAGCCATGGGCTTGCGAGGAGGGTCTGGCCCCAAGCTTTAAGGAGAAGTCTGGGGCTGTTCTAGCTCTCTAAGGACACTGCTCCCATGGTATTTATATACCAAAGACCTAGAGGCTGAGAGGGTGAGATAGTCCCCAAACCCCTGTCCCACTTGTGGGGAGGCTGTAGGGGAGGTGAGAGGAAGCTCTGGCTGGCAAGGTTTGCTGCAGGAGCGATAGCCCTGTTGTCCTTTGGGTTGTGTCTTGGGAGGGTGGCTTGTTGTGTGTGGCTTTTGGAGGGGATGGTCCATCAGTCTGCAGTCTGCGTGTGTCTTTAATGGCCCGTTCAGCAGTAATTCTGCCAGATGTCTCTGTTGCATCTAAGCACATGGCACAGGAAACCCCAGAGGCCTCATTGCTGGAGGCCTTTGAACGCAGCCCATGCAGCAGCCCAGAGCATCTGTGTCCTGGTTCCATGTCCCCACCTGCAGTACCCAGGCTCTCCTGCGCTGTGGTGGCTGGAGAGGTGGCCGAGGTTCTGGCATCTTTGCTCTGCCAAACAGCAGGTCAGCATGTCTGGGGGATGGAGCTGGGTGGCAGGAACACCACGGTCCTCTTGCCCTGCCCAAACAGGTCCCATAAGGGATGTCACCACAATGAACATATCCACTGTGTAGCTGCTGCTGCAGCTGTTCATCACCTGCAAAAGCTCATCAGTGAGGACAAGTGATGGTCCTTCCTCTAGGTAGCATTTCTGGTGGTGTTAAGCTCCTCTTCATGTAACTTTTTTTTTAATTGCTCTTGTTTGCATATCCTGAAGTCCCTGAGGAGCATAAGAAGTGACTGGAAACACCCAGAGCACAACTGGCACAACTGTCTCCTGCAGGAGGGTCGATCCTGCAGCTCGGGTGTTAGGAGCCTGGACAAGGCAGGGGAGGGAAAGCAGATGGGTCTGAGCTGCTGAGCTAAGAGCTGCTTCGCTGGGGCACAGGCTCCCTGGGCACCCTTCCCTGGCCCCAGCCGGACTTGTGCCGGGATTTTCTGGAGACATGCCCAACAGAAAAATGTCACGGGACAAGTTGTGCCTGTTTTCCCAAAGATTAGCTTTCAAACAGCATGGAGAGAGCAGAGCAACTTCTTTCAGTAAGCGCCATCAGCGCTGGGCTCCTGGTGCCACAGCCCCTGCCAGGACAGAGTGAAGGGTGGCCTGGAAGGGGCAAAATGCCCCTTTTCTGTGCACCCATCTGCTCTGTAAATCAAAGGCTGACTTGTCTTTTCCATGTTCTATTGTATTTGATGAGAAGGTTTTGCAACTCAGTCTATCTTCTGCAGCACTACTCGGGATTTTTGTATGTGGCTTTCTGCAAGGTGCATTATCTTACCCAAACTTTGCTTTGTTTAATATGGCCCTATGTGAAGGTTAATCCATTTTAAATGTATCCTAAAAGAGCTGGTTTTGCATTTGCAATGATGTACTATTTTAAGTATTTAAAACATCACATAAGGCTCCTGGAGGAGTCAGTCTTGGTGTGACATTCATTTAGGTACTATTCTGCAGGAAATGCTGAGAAAACTACTGCTAATGATTAATGAGCTCCAAAGCCTCTGTCTTAACCTCCTCAGGTGTGTGAGCAACAAATATTGTAACCCTTAAATAGCACAAGTGCCTAAAGATAATGTTTCCTTGAAGAGGGAGATATAAAATAAATGGGACTGAAGATAACAGGATAATGGGATGCCAGATGGATGCAGTTTAGTGTAACATTGGTGAAAAGCACTGTCACTAATGCCGATCAGCTCTGCTGTGTGATGGAGTGCTGGGGCACTTGAGTGTGCAAAGGAGAGGCGGGATCATGGCTCCTGAGCTGTGGCAGTGCTGGACTTAATCCTGCTGCTGCTTTTCTTTACAAACAGGATATGGTGGTTTAGCTCACTAGGTAAATACAGACAGCTTGGAAATGGGAAAGCCTTCCCATGTCACAAGGGCTTTCAAAGCCTTGCTTGAAAGGTTGCTTATCTGGCCCATCCTTAGCTGTGGGTTTGACCTTCTGTGCTCATTACTGCAATTTCCTCTCAACAGCTGACACGCAGGGAGAAAGTTGCGTTGTTTCTACTGAAAAATCCTCCTCATTACAGAAAAAATATCCTTAATTTCTAATGCAGGCTTTGGCAGGTTAGCTAGAAAGGCAGAGGATGGGGCAGAGCTTGTCCATTGTGGGAAGCAGGGAGGGATACTTGGGAAGCTGCTGTGTGTAACATGCTGTAGAGCTGTTGTCTCAAGGGAAGGGGAGGCTGTGATGGACCTAGCAGGGGTGATTTATACTTGAAACAACTCCTCTCCAGCTATGTTTTGGAAAAGGATCCCTGAAAAGTTGCTCTTCCCCTGATCAGGGTGATGTTGGTGTCCCGTGGGTGGCAAGGACGATACCCTGCCCTGGGGAGGGTACCTGCCTGGTTTTTAGAGCATGCTGTATGTCACCTTTGCTTTAGAGCTCCTTGCTTGGAGGATGCTACGTGGTTAGCAAATATGTGGGACAAACCTTACTGTGTTTTTCTTTGGTTATATTTTTTCAGTTATGGGTTTGTCACAGATTACAGGACTTGCCTTTGCCATGGTGGGGGACAGACAGGGACACTTGCGCTTGTACCAAAGGTGACTCCTGCAGCTCAGGATTCATGTTGGGATCTGTGTGATAAAAATGAGGTTCCACAGATAATGCTGTGTTTCCAAAATGGATCTAAACTGGCCCAATTTGAGCCATGAACTGCTCGGCAAATGTGAATTAGGCTAAAACTTCAGTGTCTTGGCTTTTGTGGCTCGGGTCGAAATCTCAATATGCCGACAGTGATTGTTCACAACTTTGCTTGTCCCTATAGGTATTTTTAAAGCCTAACATGCCTTCATAAATTAGGCAGCAAATGTGTCTTACAGGCTCCCTCATATGATATTTTTGGTGAACTCATGCAAGATAAAAGTATTACTTGTAATGAGCCCCAGTGTTATCTGAGAGCATCTGGTAAGCATAACGCTCTGCTTTGTAAATGCAGATACGCTGCTGGGTTGTACAACAAGACAGAGATGGTTGGGATGGTGGTAAAGTGAAAACCCAAACCCTGCTTCCCTGGGCAGCCTTTGCCCTTGGACAATATGGAAACCCATTGTGGGGCTGAGCAGCAGCGATGCCTTAAGGGACTGGATTTCCTATGGGAAATGTGAATTAATCTCTGATGTTGGCCATGATAGGAAATTATTTGTCTCCTTTTTTGCCTATATGTATTAGAAAGAGCTGTGGACCATTCAGGAGAGCTGCTGTGGTAGTACCAGGGTGAGAAAGAGCTGATTTTGCCCATCTTTCCCCATCCTGGAAAGGTCCCTGATGTGCTGGATGTGCACCCTGGTAGGACGAGTGTTCCTTCCTCCAGCTGGTGAAGCTCAGCCTGTCAAGGTTTCCCCATCACTGTAGATAGGCATGGAGTTGCACCTCAAAAGCAAACAAAGCATCAGGTTTGAGTCCTGTCCCTCTTGTCTTTTGCCATGAGAAAGTAGAGGCACTTGGAGAAGTGGTCCAAGTTAAAATAAATCAGAAGTTTGAGTCAAAACCACCCTTTTTGATCCTTTTGGTATGACAGGGACTTTCTTAAGCAGATGCACAAATATTCTGGAACCAGCCCACCGGCAGGATGGTGAAGTTTCCCTGCCGAAACCATTTTGCTGACCACAAACTTGTGAATAACTGCACACATTTTCCCCTTATTTATGTTTGCCTCTTGGCAGGTTCAGGCTTGTGCCGCATCTGGCGTGGAGAATTTTGGCAGTAACAGGGTTTTATAAAGGCACAGAAAGGCAGCGTGGCCAGGCAGCCTGGGCAGATCTTGCTGCTCTGGGGTGCAGCTATGGATGACTGTGCTAGGATGCCAGTGCCTTGTGTGGTGTGAGATGGTTTCTCATCCAGAGGAGTTTTGGAGGTTGATCTGTAGGTGTTGCACTACTGACCAGGCACAATTTGCAGATGTTTGTGCAGCTGTGACATTGGCAGCTGGATCTGGCTGTAGCTGAGCTTAGGGCAAGGGGACTCTCCAGCCACCAAACCACAGCCAGTGTATTTGTGCTGTAGTGGAGCTAAATGGTAATAGTGCTGCTGGCTTCTACTATGGGGTGGGATTTAAAATATCTGTGTGCAAAGGTAGCTGGACTCTGGCACAGTGTTGGGGTAAGTGCTCTTTGTTTTCTGTCTGTGTTGAGAAGCTCTGTGCAGAGATGATTTTGAAGAAATAAATCTGGCTTTTCTCATATGGCTTTTTCCATGTGCCCTGATGAAGGGCGTGAAGATGTTAAGTGCATCAGTATATCATGTTGTGTAATCTGCACATCCAGATGTTGGCAGAAAGCTTTTGTGAGACCTTGAGGAAAACTGCAGCTGTGCAAACTGCTGTGGAGAGGGGACAGCCACTGTCCTGGGGACACAGGCCAGCCGGAGGTGAAGCTGGAGGTGTTTGAGACCCAGGCTAGAGGCTTAGCCAGAGCTGAACCAAAAAACAGGCAATGGCTGGTGGATTTTGCAAGGAAAATGTAATGCTGTCCCACTCATGGCTGGAGTGATGGGCAGCAGCATTAGCATTGAGCCATGTCCACAGCACTGCCGGGAAACCCTGTGAGCCTAGACATAGCCAAGTGACCAGCACATCAGTGCTGGTCTGTGTGTGGGGACAGCCTGAACCAACCTCTGCTAAAATCATACTGTCTGACTTCTCCTTTGATAACCCCAATTTTAGTGGTGTCCCAAATGCCTTACCAATGGCATTGAGCTTTGTCTCATTGTGAAACATTCCTTCTAAAATGTTTGTTCTTGGACCAAAGTCATCCCTGGAGTAACTTCACTGAGGTTAGTGGGCTTGACAGGAAAAATCTGGGCTATTTAAGGCTGCAAATCTCTGCAGTTCTTAGGAACTTGCTCATGTGTACAAGCAGCTCAGATATAATCAACAGTGAAAACATGCTGTTTCTCTTGGAAGCTGTTTACATAACATTTCAGCAGTGTTTAAACCAAGATTTATTTGTACAGAAAGGCTGCAATATCAAAAAGTAAGGCAATGTTACCTTTTGACAGAAAGGATGGAAGAAGGCAGCCACCTCTGCTTGCAACAGGTCTGGGACTGAAAGCACAGCAGTATCCTATGCCCCCTGCTTTCTGGGAGGGTTTATGGTTCCTTGTGGAAAATAAAGATACTGGGGTGAAGGTTGGTGTTTGTGGTAATGTGAATGTGAACAACCAAGCTGCAGCTTGATGTAAAAGATATCTCCTCCTCAGTGCTAATCCAGAAAGGCTAACCAGGGGTTTAGAGAAGAGAGCTCCAGAGTGGAATTATTTATTAGAAATACAGATTTCTGGGAGTTTTCCCACTTTTAGCTTGAGTCTTAAGGGGCAGCCTGAACACTTGAAACAGCTAGAATAAGTCTGGGGAGTTATTGCCCTGTTTCAGTTGTGGACAGTGTTCAAAAAACTGTTTAGAAATGAACTAAAGGAAAACCTTCTCTCTGTGGAGAGGCTTGGATAAAGACCCAAAGTGGCTAGAGATAAACTTCCTGCATGAGTGGGCCTATCCCTGTGTTAACGGCCATGGCATCCTGCACTGGAGGATTATGAGATGATGGAAGTGGCATTTGGGATGCCTGTGATGTGGGTTTCTCTGACAAAGCAAGTTAAATTCCCCCAGGTTCTGGGTCCTGAACACATCCTCCTGCTGAGCAGCCTCAGCTGGCAGCTTCAAAGGCTGCACAGTCCAAAACAAAAACCTCAATAAAGGATTCAGCCATGAGAAAAACGTACGTGCCCAAGAGGCCACGTGCTGTGCATATGCCTGATAAACCACTCCCAAATTTGTTCCTATCGAGCACTAAAAAAAGGCATCTCATGGTTTGGTCTTCCCTCTTCCTGTCATAAAGCCAAAAGGCATCTCTGCAAGTTTTAATAACTTATTTAAAACAGTTTTGGAAGTGATTTAAGCAGGTGCTGTCCCATGGTGTGTGAGCTTTGACTGAAACCATTGAGCGAGTCTCTGTTGAGACCTCTGCCTGGAGGGGACGGATGAGTAGGGAAGAGGAGTGGCCACTGATTCCATCGGTTGTCTAGCAGGCCCTTGAAGGAGCTTGTATTTTAGGTGGGGTGGGCTGGGACTGCCCCAAAACTAGACTTCGCAGGGGATCAGAAGGCAAAGCACCGACTGCCCGATGCCTCCAAACATCATCTTGAATTTCCTGTGGACTGATAACAGCAAAGCCAAGGATGTGCAGAGGAGTTGCTGGACAGACTTTTTGGTGGAAAAAGCAAGCTTCTACCCTTGTCTGTGTTGTGATAGCCAGCACAGGAAGCAAGAAGTAGGTCTAGAAAAACATCAGCATTCATAATAGCACTATTTTGAGTATATGTCTAAACTCTGCCTGCACACACTCGTGCAAAGCTCTGGTGATGCTTTCAATGACTCGCATTGAGACCAGAAGCCTTCGAGATAAAACAGGAACCTGTTCTGCAACTTGCCATTAGCACACAGTTGTTAACTTTTGCAGATGGTTTAAATTCTTCTTTATAAAATGGGGTGAGATGGAAACCCTGATTGTAGCTGTGCTGCAGACCCTGGGAGCCAGTGGGATTCAGCAAGCCGTGGCAGCTGTCAGCACACCAGCCTTTGAAACGGAGAGCTGCTCAGACTAGTGTTTCAAAACAGTGATATGCTGGGGAAAAAATCGTTTCACAAAAGCTGGTGCTTTTTTCCTTTGGGAGAGGAATGTTCCTGGGCTTTGGTTTTTACCTGTGGGATCAGAAGCTTTGCTCAGGCTCTGCCGGTCATCAGGAGAAGCCTGATTGACAAAGATAATGGCAGCTTAAGATTTGGGCTGAAAGATAAGGCCTGTCAGATGCTTTTGGCTGCTCTTGCAAAAACCACTTACTGTGGGTTTGTTTCCAGTAGCCTGGGGCCAGAGATTGAATTGAATTGAAAATGTACCTAACATGGCCAAAGCTGTGTCCTGTGGTGTGGGAGAGCTGGACCTTCTGTCCAAGGAGTGGTCATACCTGGAGAGCATCGGTCCTTGGTAGCTATGTGTCTTAATGCTCCACACACCTCCTTAATACCACTGAGAGTGAGTTTGCTTCTCTGCAGGAAGCTGAGACCTTCAAATGCATCTCTTCTAATATTTTGGGGGGTAGAAGGAGGGTTGCCCCAGACAAGGCTTGAAGCAGCTGGGAACCCCCAGGGCCATGCATGGCCACTAGCACTTCTCCAGCCCTGGGGTTTAAATAAATGTGGGAGCGTGTTACCCACAGCTGCTCTGTCTGGAGGTGGAAACGTGTGGGATCTGGGTGAGATTTCTCCTGCTTCAGGGAAGAACAAGACACTTCAAAGGGCTTGTGACAAGGAGAAAAGGTACATCAGCAGAGATGTGAAAGATGACAAACCCCAAAGCATAAAAAGGGGCAAAAAATGAAAATACAGACTCAGGGAAGCAAAGGGAGAAGCCAAAGCTGAGGAAAGGCTAATACAAAGGTCTTCTAAATGAGAAGAAATCAAAGTATAGTAAAGACAAAGAGTTAAATCCTGACCAAAAAGGGAGAAGTAAGAAAAGTTGTTGTGGGTGCAAAACAGAAGAGGAGTTAGGACTTTAAGTTGCACAGGAAGCTGGATTAATTGCTCTCCCAGGGTCCTGCCTTTCTATGCTGATAATTATTTCTCCTCTGTGCTAGTACAAAATGCTGAGTGACACCCAGGGATTAAACTGGCTGTAGGCAGAGGCAGGACCGTGGGTTTGGAGCTCTGCCTGGTCACCCTGCCAGCTTTCCCTGCCTTCCCTTGGTGGGTATGTCGACGTGACCCACAGCAGAGCTTGTCCCTTTGCTCCGGGGACGGGTGCTGTGCTTACGCAGGGTTTGAGGTTTGGGTCTTTGTCGCTGTCTAAAAAGAAACTGCAGGACCAGTGTGCTGTGGCTGGAGGGTTTGGATCCCAACTCAGATCAAAGGAAGCCTGGGGAGAAAACGCCCATGAGAAACAACAAAAGGGCATAGAAATGCAGCATCCCTGCTTGTCTTAGTTTGGAAGGGTAGCTCAGGTTTTGCAGTGTAACAGCAGAGGGAACAAAGTTGCATCCAGCTGCTGCTAACCATCAGGAGCTTGTGGAAAACACCCAGAGGAGCAAGGAGCATGTGTGGGGTGGATGTGACCACTAATTTGTTCCACATGTGACACTGAAAAAATGTGTTGAGGAAATAGTGTCACCCCAGAGCCATGAATGCAAGCGCAGTGCGGGGGGCAAGGGCTTTCCTTCAGTGCTCAAAACACAAGATATTTGCCCTGGCTTGGCTGGGAAATGTCAGGAGAACCATACAGGAACAAGGCTGAGGGCTGGTATTTCCCCAGCATGCAGGATGGAGTGGCAACATTTGGTTTCTTTGAGAGGTGATGGGTCTGGCTAATAGGGTCCTGCTTAAAATCTGTTTGTCCTCTGGATCTTCCTGGAAAATACTTCACTGCTTCCCCTGGTATAATGGCAGGCAAAGCCATTAGATGTGTCCAAAATCTCTGTCCCATTTCCCCAGGGTGTCCCTGGGGGGACTGGTTTTGGGCTGGTCATGCTGGTGGGGGCACGGTAAACCCCATCCCTGTGGTGGTGGGGTGGCTGTGCTGGAGATGGGCTGACAAGGTGGCATCGGGCTTAACCAACATCATGAGATTTTACAGCAGTTTTCCACTTTGAAATAACTCATTGGAAAAAGAATTGGAACTTCCTGAGCTCATTGGAGAAGGTGGTGGCTGTGTCCTCTGAGCCACCTCCACCTGTCACTGTGTCCATCTGCACTGCTGTGCCCATGATATGACTTCAATTCCTGCAACTCTCCTCCCAAAAGCTGGGAGGGAAGAGGAGTGGGGATGGATGGCAGCAGGAATGAGCAGCCCCGTGCTGCCTGCAGGGAGGAACAGCCCCTCGAGTGGGGCAGCAGCTTGTAGCTGACCTCATGTGAACTCCTGCAGGGCAGTGATGACCAGATGCGAGAAGCTGTTTACAGTGATATCATGTCCTGTTTGTTTTTAAGTGTTTGTCAACCATTGTTTCCATTGAAGTGTCATGCAGCTACTGCACTTCAGGTGCAAGGCCAGTTTGAGTAAGATTTATTGGAGCAGGCTTGTATTACATCTGTCAAAATAACGGGGGTAGTGCTTCAGAGGGAGCAGCAGAGGGCTTCTTCCAATGGAAGGGCAGAATATGTGGATTAAGCACAGGGCATGTCTACAGTTGAGATTTTTGGTTTGTTCTGGCACCCTGAGGCATAGGAGAGGGTTTAGAGGCACCCTGCTCTGGGACAGCCAGAGGGCGTGGGGTGCTCTGGGTGAGCATCAGGGACATTGGGTGGTTTAGGGGCACTTGCACAGAGCAGCTTGTTCCAAAGATGGAAAAAAGCTGGGGCGGGGCGGGGGGGGTGCTGTGTGAAATTCTGGTGCTCTCCTCCTACGTGCTGAAGTGTCAAATATGGACATGTGTGGGTGAACCCCTGGAGAAACTTCTGGCTTCGTAGGGTTGTACTGGGGGTTGTGGTGGGAGGGCTGTATGTGTGGGTGCATCTTGGGGGTAGGAAGGGCATGTGCTGGCCCATGTGGAGCAGTTTGGACCTGGGCCACCCACTGCTGTTGGCCTGTGAGATACTTCTTGTCCTATTTATATAGTGCTGAAGCATCCCTGGTACCACCCACTGTCTCCCTGGGGCTGTTTCACAGATTTTAATGTCAGAAGAACTGCTAGGTCCAGCCTGTTCTGATGGAGGTTATAGACCTCCCCAGTTATGTAGAGGCTGTACTTTCTGGCTGCAGACTGCAAATCCTTGATGCAGGCTGCAGATGGGAGAAGCTGACATGTTCCTAGGTCACCTCTTCCAAATGGGGATGAACATTTCTCTTGTTCCAACTTCAGACTCATTCAGGTCTGGAAAAGGGATGCTATGCCCCTGTAGTCCTAGTGGCACTGTACTTCTCCCTCTTTCCTCTTCTGTAATCCTCAGCCACAGCAAGATCTTCTGAATCCTTGCAGGAGGACTTCCATAAGGAAGAGTTGTACAACCTTGCTCTCATAGAATCATTTAGGTTGGAAAAGACCTTCAAGATCATGGAGTCCAACCATCATCCGTGCCCGCTAAACCATGTTCTGGAGTACCTTGTCTATGTGCTTTTTGAATACCTCCAGGGATAGTGACTCAACCACTTCCCTGGGCAGCCTATTCCAATGTCTGACAACCCTCTCAGTTAAGAAGCTTTTCCTAATATCCAACCTAAATCTCCCTTGCTGCAACTTGAGGCCATATCCTCATCCAGGGCACTCACTTCCCAATTATCCCACTCATGTTTCCTGCAGGATTTGCCATACTAGGGCTTCACAGCCCAGTGGGATGGTGGTGGTAAATGAGCAGGTGACTGGAGGGCATGTTTGTTTAAAAATACAAACAAAAAAGGATGCTTTGTCTGACCCTTGCTGTGGGTCAAACACTTGGACCCTCCATGCCCTGTGCACAGCTCTGGGCAAACGCTGTGGTCAGCCCATCTGCTGCAAATGAGAAATCTGTCTCGAGGGAAAGGTTGGCCTTCCTGTGTGCCCAAATAGCTGGAGGTACACCAGGATGGGCAAGGCTTGGAAGAAGCTGGTCAGGAAGAATAAATATCACAGGTCCTTGCTGTTATCTGCTGGGAAGGAACCTGCAGGTCTTCTGCTCCCAAAGGAGCAAAGAGGAGGGATCGACTCCAAAGGCCTGCTCTTAAAAATACTACTGCCTGATCTTCAAGCAACTTCTTGCCTTGTACTTTGCCTTGATCTAGGAATAAAATCTCTTTTGTCTGTGTGTCGTTGAGTAACAATAAGTTACCAGTCTTCCTGAACACCAGACACACTCTTGTTTTGGCCTTTGGCCCTGAGACCTGATATTTGCTTGTATTTACAAGCCCAGTAATTACTGTCCTGAGCCTGTTATCAACATAAATACATACAAGGGAAATTGCAAGGTTATGGTTGAAGCTTGCAGGTTTTTAGACTAACAAATATTTTAGCCTGGAGATATATTCAACTTTATTTTCCTTTTAAGTGGCTCTGGGTAAGATGAGAAGTTGCCTGTCAAATTTGATGGGGTCAGTAAAATTCAACCATGTTTTACTGTAATTAACATTTGAAAAGAATTTGCTCAGGAATTAGCTGTTGACAGTGAAAAGTGCCTCCTTGTATGGAAACAGAGCAAGCCCATCAGGGTCGATACTGTCCTGTGCAGTGTGGTGTAGGAAGGGAAATCCATCTATTAACACTTGTCTTCCTGACAGTTACTTGAAGATTCATCATGGGATGCTGACTAGATCAACCACAAGTGTCATCTCTGTGTCATTTAGAAATACAATAATCATCCCAGCAAGCACTGCGTGGAAAAGGTATTTCTACAATGATGGGGTGAAAAAAGTTTATAATTAAAGATGTTTAAAGAATGCAGTGGGCTGGAAGTGAATTTTCACTTACTGCTACATGTCCTGATGAAATAAACTGGTTGTCCCGTTGGCAAATTGAGTCTTCTCTCTAGCAGCACTGAAGTGGTGTTTGGTCTCCAGCCACTGTGCTGCTGGTAAAAGCAGGAGCAATTTGGATTGCAATCTCATCTGGAAGTCCTCATTGTGGGCCAGTTCCTTGTTGCAGTAAATCTGAGGGACTCATTCCTCGTGTGAGTTTAGCCAGGTCTTGGCTTGTGGTGGCAAGCAGTGGGCTAGCATCTCTGCCAGGCTGTAGTGTGACTCCACATCAGATGCCAGAGAATCCCTGGGACATGCATGGTCCTGACTCGTGGCAGTTGCAGGCAAAGCTTCCATGGGATTTGTTCCCTACTGGGAGGGTGAGGCTCTGATGAAGGGCAGCTCTGCTCTTGTGTACCATGAGAGCGTATCAGAATAAATTGCAATTGAGAAAGTTAGGGGCCACCTTAGGGGGGGGGGGGGAAATGGCTTCTGGTTCGTTTCTCTGTGGTTCCCAACTCATAAAGTAGGGGTGATGTATTTATTATGCTTTCTACAGTGTCCTGAGATGAAAGATATCTGAGTATTGCCTACTGCAGATATGAAATAAAGAAGTCACCAACATTGTTGCTTTGGCCAGGTTATTTTTCACTGCAAAGACTAGCAAAATTTCGGTTTTTCCGAGTGGCAGGAAAATAGCCCTTTGTCATCATCACTTAGTGACAACTACTCAGACTTCAGATTTCAAAGCATTAAGGAGAAAAAAAAAAAAAATCTGTTTCATTGAGATCACAGGGAAAACGAGGTTTCAGTTTATCAAAAGTTTGGCAGTTTGGCTCAATCTGCCAAATCCTTTCCTAATAAATAACTTGACAGGCTTTTTCAGAGAACAATAGTGTTACTTAATAGTCCTCTGTAATTAAGGCTGAAATTGTATTGATAGACACCCAAAGGCTTTTTCAGTCGTCATGGATTAGAGCTGCAGGGACGGGACCTGGTTTCAGAAGGTGCTGGGCTTAGCAAGCAAAGATGACTTCTGATAACTTTAATGCCGTCTCTGAAATGTTAAAAGTTGTACCTCAGAGCTATTTATCTTCTTTTTGTGATGTGGCTCTGAATAAGATACTGTGTGTCTGCTGTTTGGGGGACTAGGACATTATTTTTTCAAATATGCTCTAAAAAGCAAACACCAGTGAGGACTACAAAATGTAGAGTTAAGTACTAGTAGATGTAGTGGATTGGCAGTGCTTCTGGTAAATAGGCTCACTAATGTCCCAGCCCAGTTATTAATGCTGGGGACAGATGATGATATTAAAGAGCATCTGTTTTATTGTACTACTTTATAACCGGTGGAGAGTTGACCTTCTGCCCTTCTGAACATCTCAACAAGTACCAGTGCAGTAAAGAAACCTGTTTGGAGTCTTTTCCCTTTCAGTACTGAGTTACGGGCTTTTTCCCCAGTTTTCATTTCTTGTTTTTGAAAATAGCAATGTGCACTCAATGGACGCATGAGCCCTGCAGGTTCCTGGGGCTCAGCTCTGTAAGCACAACTGCCTTGATGCATCTATAGGTTTCACAAGCAGAGTGCAACAGCCATGTTGCTGGCCTCTTCGCTTGCATGGCTTGAGCCTCAGTTTCACTGGGGAGCTGCCCCCCTTGTTTAGAGGAGTCAGAGGGTTGGGAATCTGAATCCAGGAGGATCTGGAGAAGATTATGCTGATTTGTAATCCCTGCAATGAGCAACAGCACTATCTACTTGTGGTGCCTTTCTGAGATGCACACACAAATGACTGAGGAAATAGGCTGATACATTCCTAAATGAGGCTGCTGGGCTGGGGTCACTCATGAAGCTCAGCCAGGCAGCCCGGAAAATACACCACAATATACCAAACCAGTCACACCTATTCAGGGCAGCTGGTGCAGCCTCTGCTTGTGTAAAGCAGTGTTTGGGCACTTAGCACTGCCAGATGTCAGCCTGAATAAGGAAAATGCTTGTGGATTTATTCCCTGACCAAGACTCCATGGGGCCAGAAAATGTCTAAAATAATTGCAGGGATCGTCTGGTTCTTGTGGCACCCCCCCACATTATTGGTGTGTTACAGACACAACATTGTTCATGGTTGGAGTTTGCATTCAGCCCAGTGCCAGACAGGTACTGCGGCTCCTCTGCCAGCTTTGACCATGGGCAGTGGCGATGGTATTTTTAACCAAAATACCAAAATTCTCCTTCCCTTAGGTCATGGCTTGAGTAGGGTCACTGCTGGTGGCAAATGGCTGCAGTTTTCCCTTTGCCAGGTCTGCACCAGCATAGCTGCTCCTCTCTGGGGAAAAGCAGAAAACAAAGCCTGTTCCCAGCACCAACTCCACTGGAGAGCTAAACAGAGTAAAGAGCATCTGTGCCTTTGGTCTTAAAACTTCTTTGCTTTTTATGATATACCAGCGCCCCTGTAAAATCTCAGCTGTAATGCCACAAATGCAAATAGACAGAGGTTACAGAGCACAGCTGGGCTGCATGCCTGGCTACCGCCTTCCCAAGAGCTTCCCTACATTGGAATGGCTGGGTCCCTTGCTAGGGTTTGGGAATATGGTCCCATGGGGCAAAGGAGCTCTTGCTCCTGGGTGCTAATGCCTCCAAACTGCCTAAAATCCTCGGAAATGGGTTTCTGCTGCTGAGCTGGAAGAGTTGACTTGTTGACCAACCGAGCTGGTGGACCCTTGCTTGTGTCTTCACCATCACAGGCATCCAGCCAAGGTGTGCAGGAACTGACCAAGTGAAATGCCTCAGTCTGTTGGTGTTTGGCTGCATGTCACCTCCTGCCCTTCCCTTTCTGGTGGCACTTGCAGTGTGTGAATGCCAAGCCTCTTGTGAGGGACTCTTCCAGCTCCTGTAGAACCAAATAAACCAAACTTATTTTTTCTGTTTTAGCTGATGAAGCAACCTTATCTCATGGATCTTGTCTGCTAAGGCCACCGTGTGTCTTTGAACATGCACTGGGTGGGTATGAGCAGAGTGTGGTGGGGCTCAACTGGCCCAAACCAGCCTCTGGGAAGGGGGATTAGGCTGTGCTGCTGTGCAGAGGCTGCTGAACTCTGCTCTGGCTCACTGGTGCCATGTGGCTGCTCTGCAGAGCTTATGTTCACTGTTGACACAGTGCTCTGGCTCACCTCTGCTTCGTCAAGACCATCTTTAAGATATCCTCAGAGCATTTTCTTGGGCAAACATGCTTTCTCTTCCGCATCACTGGGTCATAGCTATTTGGGCTTTCTGATGTTATCTTTTCTGAGTTAGTTTTACCTTTGTAACCACCTCAGGGATGTCGCTGGGGGTAGCAGAGTGGATTTCTAAGTCTGATTGCTGTCCTGCAAGGTTGGTGTTGGGAAAGCTCACCTTGGTTTTATAGCGCTCCTCTGGATTTGCCACTTCCACAGTAAAATGGCAAGAAGTCTTTATTTCCAATGAGGGACTTAGTTGGATTTGGCTTTGGGTTGCACTGACAAAGCATGCAGATGGTCTGGATGAAAAGGAGATGGGAAAAGACTGGGGAGAGGAGGGTCCTTCAGGGTGGCAGGTCAAGGACCAGCCAGGGTTGGGCATGTGCGAGGTGTGCACAATAGACATCCTTTTGGAAACTTAATCCTTTAATTTCCCCTCATCAAGCAGGTCAAAATAATAATAATTTTAAAAAAGGCTTTCTCATGGTGATGTGAGCTGTAATTCAGGGCAACCTTTTTCATTTAGCATTCTCTCCTGCATAAAGTTACTGTCTCTTGTTCCAGAAGAAGCTGCATTTGAGAGCACTAATGAGCTGCCCTGGCAGGACTACAAAGGACTTTGGAGGAGCAGGTACGCGGAGGATGAGGTAAGTGTTGTCGTTTGGGTGAAATAGGTGTGGAAAGTGCACTCTGCACATGTTAGTCTTCAAAGCCAGCAATAATTACTGCATTTGAGACTGTATCAGCAGTCAGGGCTGTGATTCAAGTTGGGCAGGAATATTTTGTGTAGCGCTTTTGTTCTCAGACATCCAAACTCTCCATCAGTTCGCCCCGTCGCAACTGAGGAACGCAACTGGAAGTGTTGTGGCTTTGAGTTGGCGATCATTTTCTGTGTAGCCCTGTCTTTGATGCATTCATTCAGGGTGCCCTGTGAGTCCATGAATATGACTAGACTGTAATTGCTTGTAATCACAAAACCATGAAAAGAGAAAATGAGAAATGGGGTGGGTGGCAGCAAGACAGATCTTGCACAGCTCTGGCAGCCGAGAGGTCTGTCTGTGCGGTGGCTCCTGGCAGGTCTCAGCTCTCCAGGAGTGCTGCTTTTGGTCTCATCTCTCTTCCTTGTGCCTCCCCAGTCGCTGTAGACACTTGGACTTGAACTGTTGTTGTGGGGCAGGTGTCTCTGAGATGTGTGCTTTTTTCCATAAGTATGTGCAAAACATAGCGTCATTTGGTGCGTGAAGCCAAAAAATAGCTCTTAAACAGGGATTCACGATAGATCTTAATGAAGGAGGTCAGTATGGGTTTGTTTTACAGAAGAGAAATGGGTGAAGCAACTTGTCCTGGGTCACTAGCAAGCTAGTGACAAAGTTAAGGAAAATGTTTTGATGCACTGAGTTGGAGCTACCCAGCTCCATTGCCCCCATGCACTGCTCTTGAATAACTAAATCATGACTTTCCTACACAATCATGTCCAACGGTGCTTCCCCTTGGTGCCTTCACCAAGGACACTGAGGCAGGCACTCATGGTTAACAACTAGAGCGCAGAGCTCTGGAAGTGATGGGGTTGGGGACGTTCAGTAAGGGAAGTTCATCTCCAGGCTTGGGGATGCTTGAGGCTGTCAATGTCCCCCTGTGCCTTCAGAACAGGATGCAGCCTTCTCCCTGGAGTGTGCATCCCCTCTCCCAGGGAGGAATTTGTAAAATGGTTACAATTGCCCCTGGGGTTCAGACGTTAACATCACCACTGCCACCCTCATCCCTGGCTGAGCCACGGCCTGAGGCTGACTGCTCAGAGACAGCCCCAGAGCCACAGCCCAGCCGTCGCCAATCTGGAGAACGTCTCTTTTTGTAAATTGTGGGGTCACTTTCCCTGCTGGGAACAGCTTTAAACAGCGGAGGCCCTGGAGCACACAAAGGCAGAGTCAGACGCTCCATCAGCCACCGTCGCCAGTTTTATCTTGGAGCATAATAGCAATGAAGGGAAACGGTCTAATCTCTCTGCAAAGGCACTTCATGAAACTTTTCTCCCCAAAGAGCTCTTGTGCCCTGGAACAATAAATACTATGGATGCGCTGCCAGCCTGGGGTTGCTAATTGTATTCAAACCCGTGGGCATTTCTTTCCCAGGGCTGGTGGGGTCTCGGCACCTCTTTGGCCGCTACCCACGCGGGCTGGCGGTGGCCATCCCAGCCCGGCGACGGCAGGTCTGCTGGCATTGAGCGAGGGCTTGTGGGTACTGCGGGGTCCGATGTTTCGGCCGCAGGATGACGTCCAGGCTGGCGCGTCCCACCGCACAATGCACCAGTATGGCGAAGCGCAGGAGGAATGTGGCCCCGGGGCGTGGTGTCACCAAAGGCAATCGGGGTCTCGCTGGAAAGGTCAGGCAAATGAAACACAGCGGAGCTTGTCTGGTGGACAATAAGGGATGTGTTGTCGCAGGATGAATGAGCTGATCTACTGGATGTCAAATGTTTACTCTGGGTTTCCACAGAGCGGTCAGATGAGGACTGATGCCTCCATTCCTCCTCCAAGCAATGAAGACTGCTGTAGGAGCATCAGGATTGATCTGGTGGGATGGGCTGTGGTGAACCTGAGTCTTATCACTTCTGCCACCTTCGTGGACAAAAACAGGTCTCGCACAAAGCCAATAGCACTAGCAGGAATGACAGATGTCATTTTAGATGGTGCTTGGGGGGTCCCATTAGCCCATTCAAACCCTCTCTCGGGCTTCATTTAACAAATGCAAGCATCTGTTACTAATTCTGTTGTGCATCCTAATGCCTTTCAACATGTCAAAGGTCCCCTAGTCCTGGGTAGGATGAAGGGCTGGGTGGTGGCAGGTGGAGATGCGTTCATGCTGTCTGCACAGTGGTTTCCACGTTGCTTGTGGGTATGAGCTGCTCTTGTAACCCTGCAGACAGAGTATGTGATTAAATCATTGCAGCAGCCCAGGTGGTGCTTTGAGGTGGATCTCTGAGTGGTACAGAGACATCATTAACACGCTCTAAATATACGATCCAATGCACAGTTGAGTCAATGGGATTTTTTTCTGTTTAACTTCATCAGGCTCAGGACCAAATGAAAAAAAAACTGGTTTACTTTGGTGTACAGTAAGAATAAAGAGTAATTTCCTTAGCCCCTGAGCTGCAGGAGTGAGAAGATGGACTTCATCAGCACCCCAGTGCTGCCTGTGAGAAATCGAGATCGGCTGTCCACAGACACTGTTACATGCCCGTGATGTTTGTCTGGAGCTGCTTGACTACATGTGCTGCCCATAGAGGAAAGCATCCAGGGCTGCAGATGCTGTTTTTCACTGGCTTGGGAAGAGAGAGTAAACATGATCTCTGGCAGCTGTGTGAAATGACAGTGCCAGTCCCGTGTGGACCACAAAATATGGGCAGCGTGGTGTTCACCATCTACCAGCACTGCAGTGATGGGATGCAGGGACGCAGCCCTTCAGCAGGGCAACTTGGTAGGAAAGAGGAGTTGTGTGAAGCTATTAGGGCAAATGAGGCAGTACCAGGTGAGATCAGAGCCCTGCATCCATGCTGGGGGGCCAATACCAGCAGCTCAGTGGCCCGTTGCACTTGTGCAAGCTGCACGGATTGAGGAGATTTGCAGCCTGGAGAGCGTGACTCGTGCATCACGTCTGCTCCTCTTGCCAATGCTACAATCCCATTTATTAGATAGAACTTCACAGGCTTTTAATATACGTTCCTGGGTTTAATTTACAACTTGGGGAAAGATAGACAAGGTGACAAAGTGAACCGAAATATGAAATTACTTTAATTGCAGAGGACAGTTTATAGGCTTCAGAATCCAAGTAATTTATTTTAATGATCTCCTCTGCCCTCAACGCATAATTACCATTTGCATTTAGAGCTGGTTTCAGTAGAGGTATGTGGTGAGAGCTGGTTGGACCTGTTCAAACGGCAAAACTTCTGGCAACTAATAATCTGACATGAAAAACGAATTAAAAGCAAAATATATTGTAATGTCAGAAACACTTCTCGCTTAAGACACTGTTTTTTGCTTAGTTTCCTAGAGACAGCTGTGGTCCATCTAAAAGCAGCAATCCAAGGCACATGGCATGCCTGGTTGAGTTTGTTTCCAACCCTACATGGTGAAACACTTGGAAAGTCTCTAGGAGTTAATGCAGGGGCCAGTGGGTAATATGTCCTTTGGGGAGAGGAGATGGAAATGTTTCCTTTCTCTGCCATTCATTACATTAGTGGGTTGGATGTTTGGGGTGGTAGTAAAAAAAAAAGTGGACTTCAAGAGAAATGGATGCTGCTTTTCTTGCATGAATAACTGCTTTTGGCTAGTCATACTTGAAACCAGCTGGAGATTTTCATCCCCTGTGGAAGAGGGGCTGTCCGTGAGCAGCTCCAAGCTACTTTCCTGGCATTTCAGGTCCCACAGCGCAAAAAAACTGCGGGTGTTGTTGACGTCTCTTGTTGGGTGATTGGGCATATGAACATCTTGGTGCTTCCTGACTCTTCTGATGTAGCTGCTGTGGCTGTTCATATGGGCATGGCCTGGCACAGGCGGCTGCTGGAGGTGTGATGAGACTTGATCTAGCTTTCCTTTGAAGGAGGTTGTCTTGTAATTACCCAGCTTGGCTTAGCTCTGTCTTCGCATCTCCACTTCTCCAGTGTCCAAGGGCTCTCCAGCTGAGCTTGGCCTGGCTTATTTGGAAGAAAAATGCTGATGCTTTCAGAAACCTGAGCTCAATGCTGGGCTCTTCTTCTGGCAGGGTGGTAAAGCGGGAAGAAATTGGGTGTAACCTGAAGAAGCTGGAAAGCAATGATGAGCCCAGGCTGGCGGGACTCATGCCAAGGAGTGGGCTCTGCAGCCAGGCTGATGCACCTTCCTGCAGGGAAAGGAGGTGAAAATACCTTTTTCTTATAAGGATCATTAAGTTCCTTGGATTGGACAGTTGTGGCATATTGCTCTCCAAGTGCAGCCTTCCCAGGGTGTTTCTTGATTATTTTCAGATTTTTTTTGAAACCACAAGGATGGGCTGTGGACCAAGGGATCACAGGAGTCCTTAAAGTCTCTGTTAGCTTTCTCTGTGCAAAGTGGTCATGAATGTGTGGCAAAATGGACAAAATCCAAAGGCACCTGGACCCTCCATCTGCCTGCTGGAATAGGCTGGCTGGGATTTCATGTGGCCCTGGCTGAAGTTCATGCAGCACCAGAGATCGGAGTTTTGGGAGTGCTGTGGGACTTAAGACCCTAAAATCCATCTACCCCTGAACTTCTCAGACCACACTGGAATTGGGTCTGTGCTGGATCCATCCACCACAAGCACTGGTGAACTGCATGTGCCCAGGGGTACAGCAGCTTGTCCCGAGGCTGGCAGCGGCTTGCTGGTATGGAAAGCCAAGGATTTAAAAGCTAACGTGTCCCAATGTTGGCACTTTGCTGAAATCTTTGAGCTTGATTTTATTATCTAAATGATTGACTGTTGGACTTGAACTGCAGCAGGTAGAGCTGGAGCTGGTGCAGCTCTGTGGGTTCACAGCCGCTGGTGATCTGGCCTTTAAGACTTACCAGCAATAAGAAATAGTAAATTAATTTTCTTGAGTGGCTCCGTCTACTTCTTGGCCAGATGGCTCTCCAGAATGAAGTGCTCCTGGCCTGATGGAAAAGTGTGACATTCCTCCCCAAAACAAAATATCACCAGTCCATCATGCACGCATCCCAGTGCTTGGACACAGCCTCTCTGGCCTTGTTCCTGCGCCACCTTCAACATCTTTGCTTTAAAACCACACTCAGAAAAAAAACCCAACTATGTTAAAAAGAACGTGAAGGATGCAAAGTTCAGGTCTTAAAATCAGGAAATACTATAATAAAGCTGCTTTTGTGAACTTATTTTAGTCTCCTTGTGCAATATCTAGCCCTGATTTCCAGTCTGCTTTCTGCTGCTGCTAGACATGAATGGAAGAAGCGATGGAAGAAGAGGCCATATGGCCTTTTCATGCTCTTTTTTTCATGCTTTGCAGCATAGTGCCAGCAGCTGGGAGATGCAATGAGGGGGCATTCCTGTTGGACTCTGCATCTTTGCTTTATGGTATATGTAGCCATGGGAATGGTGTATTATGTGCTGATGGGTTGTTGGATGGATGTGGGGGAAGCGCTCGGAGATGCGGATGGTGTCTTATGGCTGTTGTGCATCTGCTGGAGGCTTGAGGATGCAAAACACATGGGAGAATTATTTGGGAGTAAAAATGGAGTGGGATGGCTGGGCTGGAGTGGGTGATGCCCAGTATGAGCGCAGATACCTCTGCAAAGGAACAGGGTGGTTAGGACCTGGCATCCCCTTGGCTATTCACAATGGGCTGCCTTCATTAATCCCCACCCCCAGGAAGTCTCCCAAACCCTGCTTTGCACCCAGGCCCTCTGTGCCCATGGTTGGTCATGCTCGGCATGCAGGTGCCCAGATTTCATCAGCAGTGTTCCTTCCCCCTTGCTCTTCTCCCCAGTGTAGCCAGTCCTTGGTGCAAACCAGCCCTGGTGAGGGGTTCTTAGGACAGGCTCTCCTGGGTGCCTTTTTGCCTAAAGTAGTTTTGCAATGGTGCCTTTTTGAGGGTCGTGAGTGAGGAAGACACTGCAGGGTGGCTCAAACTGGCTCCTCTCTTCATTTCCAATGTCAGCTCCTACTTTTTAGGGAAAACATCTTTTTTTTTTTTGTTTTGACATTCAGAGATTGGGGGTTTTCTGCTTTTCTTTTGACCTGAAGTAACAGCAGTTTCCAGACAATTCAGACTTAGGAAGTGGGGATCGAATTGCTTGCTTAATCCTTTGGGTTTTTTATACAAGGGTGTGTGAACTACAAGAAGGATCTTGTTCAGACCCTAGCTTTCTGATTTACATCCAAGCCAACAGAGCAAGGCTTGGAACTGTGATGCTGCTGGAGGGAAAAAAAAAAAAAAAAAAGTGGTGGGAAGGTTGTGGGATTGGTGGTGCTGCTCAGCAAACAGAAAGAGGAAAAGGAGAGCGATTTCTCATTCTGTTTCCTAACTTCAAACATGACCCAAAGTTTTTATAAACTTTCTGCTCAGGTTTCAGGAAACTGCAAATGAAACTGCATTCCTCTGTGTGTTTTTTTTTTCTCTTTCTTTTTGAGATGTAATAAAACATCATCACCTACAAGTCTGTGGGCTTTAAAAGTATTCTCTGGAGGGCAGGCGAGGAGTGGAGGCAGATTGACTGACAGCTGGAATAAAGCCTCTTTATTATCTCTGGGATTATAATTTCACTCTATTCCGGGCGCTGGAGTAACGGGAGCTTGGTCGTCTCTGTTCTTGCTGGCTTCTTGCGTGTGCTCCAGATACTGTGCTGGCGGTGTCCACCCACTTCCAGTGTTCCATCTGTAGGGGAAAACTCATCAGCTGAGGAAGCTGAACTTCTCATCACCTAGGAAAATACAGTGTTTTTTCCAAAATTGTGGCCTTGAAGGCCTCAAGTATAACTAGTGAGAAAAAGACAACATCTTAAATAAGAATATAAAAATAGCGGGAGTGCAGTTGGACCAAGGGCCAGGTGCCACTGGGGATGGAGCAGCCACGGCAGGATGTGGTTGCAGCATCATGTGGCTGCAGGGGCATCTGTTGTCCACCAATTCCTTCAACCCTTTAAACTGGTTTTGGTGTCTAAAGTGTGCAAAACCACAAACCAATAGCTGTTCTGGAGCTGAAGCTCACAGGCTTGTTGCAGAGAGCAAAGAACTGGGAAATGGCTAGAGTGGAGCTAAAACCAAATGTGATAACACTTAAAGACAGTCATGCACCACATCTGTGGCTATTTTCAAGCAGTTTAAGCATGGAGAATTTAGTAATGTGAGTTAAATAGATGTAAGTTATAGTATTTGCATTCCATGTCAAGATAAAGGTGTAGAGCAGGATTCAGTGCACAGCAGTGAACTAGCATGGACCTCTGATAAAGGACCAGCCTCACCTCTAGGACAGCTCACTGGTAGCACTAATGTGATTTTTTGGTTGTTGTTGTTGTTTGTTTTATTAATGTGAATTGCATAGCTTAAAGAAGAAAAAGGTAGGTAAAATGAAAGAAGCAAAAATTTGAAAAAATCCACTTGAAAGTTCATCAATATTTTTGGGGGCTTGTGTGGGTGCAGTGGGGCTCTGGCTGCTGGAGCAAGAGTGGGGCTGGGAACAGTGAGGGTAAAGACCAGATTTCATCTGAATGCTGGTGTTGTGCTTGACCCAGGCATAAAGTAGGGGCTGGACCTGTTCAGGCCCTCTTGTTCCTTCAAGTGGTGCTCCTCTTGGAGGAAAACTGCCTCCAGGATGCCAGGGTTCCCCTGTGCAGAGGCACAGATGGAGAAAGACTTGGAGCAAAGCTGAAGAAAAGAATCAAAGTAAAAAATTCGCATGGGAGATTTCACCCCTGAGTTTCACTGATCAGGTCAGAACTCAGGCAACTGGGCAACAGCAGGCAATGAGGGCTGGGTGGTGGGGTGCTATAGAGTAACATCAGAAGCTGATGGGGTAATGTCTCTCCTGCAATTCCTAGGCAGGAAAAGGGATAGGAGATGCAGGGATGGGGCTGGATTGGTGCAGTGTAGTCCCTAGCCTGCTTGCTGGGAAGTCAGGGAGCCTGCCTGGTTTCTTTTGGGGGCGATTCCTGGAGATTTTCCTGTGCTCCTGTCAGGACTGCTCCAGGAGATGGGGTGAGAGGTGTGTGGGTTGGGTGTGATCCAGCGTGGCCACCTTTCTTCAGTGCACGCGTGCTCCTTAGCAAATCCATCTGGGCTAGTAAATGCCTGGTGTGGAGAACTCTTGGAAGCCAAATTGCTCTTAATAATTAATCTTTAGGGTCCACTACAAGAATAATACAGTACATGTGATACCCTACAGCATGTGTGTATAGAAAATACCTTGAGATGTTGTGTATGCTCAGCATATTGTGCCATATACCTCCTGGGACTCGTGGTGCTCACCATGATTGAGTGCAGACCTCAGTGGCGTGTCCTTTCTGCCTCATTGCCACCCCATTAACGCATTAATGGTAGCTCCTCGCCCCACCGCCCCTCTCCTGTGGAAATGGGGCAGTGCTCTCGGAGAAGACAGGTTCAGGAGGGACCTAGCAGAGTTTATCCAGGTCCTATGTAACAGAGCAGTCCCTAATGGCAGCCACTGCCCAGCACCAGAGACCCAAAATTGTCCAGCAAAGGCAGTTAGGATTCTTGATTAATTAGAGAAGACTCGTTATTGGCAGACGTGGGGCATATTTATTTTTAAAGTCTGTTACTGACAGTGAGAACATGCCTCTGGCGAGAGATCTGAGGTTCTGGCTATGTAATTCAGTTGAAAAAGGGATTTACTTATTTCAAAACAAAATCAAACCCCCATGTCCCACCTCCTCCCTGCCAAGGAATGGGCACGATCAATGAGGCGGAGAGCTGGAAGGGGCAAGGGCTGTTATTTATGCAAAGTTTCCACCTCCTTCCTTCCTTCCTACCAACTCCCCATGACCCAGACCTGCCTGGTGAGGAAAATGGCTCCCTAGCCTTGCCAATTCAGGGATAAATAGGTCATCCAAAATATGCAAAAAACAGTTCCAAGTCTTTCAGCAGTCGGAAAGATCTCAGAAGTCTTTGGATGTATAAAGCCCATAATAATTGTGTTACTTCCAACATGGTTTTTGAAACTCTGGGTCCTCCAGGAGCAAGGTCCTCCACGGCAGTCCAGGGGCAGTGATGTGACGGATGAGAAAGCAGAACACTGTTTCTAGTTTTATTTCACCCATTTGCTTGTTCAGACCTTTTCGATGGTGATGGCAGCTGTCTGCATCATTACAAAAACAGTGTTTTATTACCTCCCTGTGGATGGGGGCTGTAATATTTCAATTAAAATAAAGAAGAGTCCAGCCAAGAATGTCTTCATTTAAACCTCAGTGATGCCTTTAACCTTATGAAGTGGAGCTGTCAAATTTTGCTAGATGATTGAGGATGATATAGGAGGGTTTCCTTGAGGAAACTCTCCAGCATCCTAGTCACTGGCAGAGATTTATCAGGTTTGCTCCGACCATGCAAGGCACCTCTAGAAATAAGGGGTGAGTAAATGCGCCATGGAGCTGTTGAAAACTCCCTTGTCTGCCCATGTTCACACATCCTTACTTTCACCATCCTCCCAGTTTGATTTTGCTAAAAATCCTGAAATCTAGTGAAATCCTTGTGTGTTTGGGTTTTTTTTAATTCCTTTTTTTTCTCAGAATTTTTCCTTTAAATGCTAACAAGCTGGTTTTATTGCTTCTGAACTGATGCTAGCATCTGATGAATTGGCAGCTGTCATAAGCCTTGGGCAGGATGAATCAGTGCTCTTTGCTTGCTCCAACTTACTTTAAAATTGAATCATTGTTTTTTAGTGTTAAAAGCAGGTTTTGAGTTGCTTTGTGCACTGGCCTGATATCATAACTGTATATCCCGTAGCATGTAAGTATGAGCCAAATCAAAAGAAAATGATACCTAAGGTAGTATTTCTTTGGGTTCTCTTACTGCTTCCACCACTGTCTTCGACAAACTTCTGTTCTCAGTGAACGTTCATCCTGTTTGCAGGTCTGTACTCCTCCAAGTCCCCTGGGATGATAAATAGGACTTACGATGGGTCAGACCCAGATAGTGCAGTGGTTTGAATCATGGAAAAGGTTAAAAACCCTTACAAGTGCCTCTGCAAGTCATTGACCCTGTGGCAATGATCTCGGTGTCTCCGTGGCATTCTCTGTACTGCAGTAACTGTTACTCAAGTTATAGGGACTCTTAATGGTGGTCTTTAGGGAGGCTTTAATCTACTCAACGCTGAAATAACAGATGCTTATGCCATGGCAGGAGCTGATGACATCTATACCTTGGAGAGCTTATGCAGGGATATCCCTTTGCTGCAAAAATAGAATCAAGTCTATAAGCACCTTTGTCTATTTTTTAGAATATATTCCTTTTTTAAAGAACCTGTTCTCTCCAACAGAAACTTTCTCGTGCATTAGTGCAACGGGTCTCACCTCCCGCTCTTGCGAGCTGTTTTCTAGCAGCAAGAGCCAGGCAGATGCTGAGGTTTTGCCATCGTGCTGTTATTGCACAGAAATGAGTGTTGCGCAGCAGAGGCACCGGGCCTGGGGTAGTAAAAGGTGGGAAATAAAGGAAGCAAATGTCATTACTGAGCGTCGAGTCAGTTATCAACAACTTCCTGACATTGTTAGTCCTTGCTCCATTTGCGGTCCCGCAGGCTGGCCCACGTCCAGGCATCGTCAGCAGGTATTTCCCTCCTGCCCACAGCTTCATCTATCAGCATCCTCCACCAGGTCCATCCTGTTGCACTCTGAGGAAGCATTAAAAATAATAATGTGAGCTATGGGGTGACCCGTGGGTGAGAGCATCTCTGCACCTGCAGAGCCAGGGGCTGGTTTCTTAAAACACCCTTACCTTGGAACAACTGCTTGAACAAATGCCTTGGCATTTGGTGATAAATAAGGAAATAGAAACCAAACTGCTGCTCAAGGATCCACAACTGAGATATAATGTTTAAAAGAGTGATGCAAGATAATCAGCTTCTACATTGCCTATTTTAATATACAAAAAAGAATTCTTAAGCTTGTAAAATAACAAGTTTGCTGAGAACACACTCATCTGTAAATTTTTCTCCTTTTTATTTTCTGACCTCTGCTCTTTCTTTTCCCAAATGCTGTTTAGAAAGTGGCTTGTTGACGACTAGGTTTTAAACCTCTCTTCAGTACTATTTCTACAATGAAGTCACCCGTGTAAGATAAATAGTAGCTGATCTCTTGTTAGTGAAGTACACGCTCTCCTTCACGCTCGACTTGAATGGAAATGCAAAATACTCTGCCATCTGCTTCCAGCAAGCAGCTGGAGCAAAGGATGCAGCCTCGGGGTCCTCCGTCCCAGGCCAAAAGCAACGCCTGCTCCCTTGCTGGTGCTGCATCAGTGAGGAGCTATGTCTTTGTCCGCTGCGGACAAAGTGATGTACAGGGGGATAGTTCTTGGTACAAAGCAGATTATTTTTTTTCCTGGAAATACTTCCCTGCTCATCATAAGTGCAAATTGCAACTTGCTGCAGAGATGAGGTTTCACACCAAAAATGCCTGAAGAGGGTTGTGTGGTCAACAAGTGTTGTTCGGCCTTGTCTTGCCATGGCATAAAAACTACAGCCACGGGGGACATGTTGCATCCATACAAACCAAATAAGCTACGATTCCTTTAGGAATCAACCCTTTAAAAAAGAAAAGGGATACACCTCTCTTGGGGTACAGCATATTGGCTGCTGTTCCGCAGCTGGTGTGACAGACAAATACCCCCAAATTTGTATTTGGTCGGTTTAAGTTTCCATCTAAAGAACGTAATTATCGCACATTACACTGTTTGTTTAAAGAAGGAAAAAGAGTGTGGCAATCTGATTTTGTGCCAAGTTATAGGGGGAAAATGCTTTTTAAAGAAGTAAATATGCGTGCAGGCAGCTGGTGCACGTGAGATCCTGGAAACAAAAGCGAGTTGCCCTGCAGCCAGCTGTGGAGCCTGTGAGGAGCCCGTGCAGCTCTGCTCTTACTTATCTCGAGGAAAGTGATGCAAAGAAAGACATTTAATTGCATGAAAAGCAAGAGCACCAGGCAGGCAGCTGATGAGCAGCGAGTCTATGCTGAATTGCTTGGAGGAGGAAGGCTTGCTCTTGAGGCCAGCTCCCTTCAATGGGGGATTTGGGGTGACACGGAGGTTTTCTGTTCGTGCAGGACTGGGTACCGCTGTGCTTCAGCGCTGCAGGATCTGTCTGTTTCTCCAGCCACACTAAACTTTCGCTAACTCAGCTCTTCCTATCACTCTTTATTTCAGTAGTCCTGGCTTTTCTGCTTGTAAATGTGCCTTTTGCTTTTACATACCATGAATATTTTAAAATTGGCTCTTATCTGCCCAGTATCTGGGCTCGTGGGAGGGAAGCAATGCTTGCGATGGTGCCTGAGCCATGTCTGAGAGCTCAGCTCTGATCCACCTTCCCTGAGGTGACCCTGGGTGAACGGTGGCAGAGAGGAATTAACCAGCTGGGTGCTGGGGAGGGGATGAGCAGCAGCACCCTGCCTCATGGCCCTGGGCTCATCCTCTGCTCATTGCCCATTAACCTGCCCTTTCAGGAGCTTTGCAGACCACATGAGGGTTGTTTTTCACCAAGTGACTCTTAGAAAAGAACACGTGAGAACGCGGGTCCTACTTAGAAAAGTGAAAAACTTGTTATTCTACCTGTTTTCAGGGAAAAATGTTAAAATGTGACCTATGGGTGCTGGACTGACTCTGAACCCAGGGGCCAACCTGTCCTTCGCCCAGAACCCTTATTCTCTTTTCAACAGTTTATAAACCGTGTGATTCTGGGGGGTCTGACTGTCTGTTTCCAAACGCAACACCTGATAGCACGCATGACTCCAGCTGGGAAAACCAGTCGGCGTTTTAGTCCTGGTTCCTCTGCGCAAGAAGGATGGAGGACCAGGAGCATTGCAGCCACCCAGCTGGGGATGGCTGGTCCCTGCAGCAGGGTGATGTACCCGCTCATGGCAGCAAACTCCGCACCGACGCTGCTTCGCTGCCTGCCAGAGGAAAGCTGAGTTCCGAATGAAGACCTGTTGAGGAAATGGGTCTAAACCCCCTTTCTTAAAGGATGGGAGGACGTGAAACAGGAGGTGGGGGGAAGAGCTGCTTACCTTGGGGGGGATTGTTTCTGGCTCCCTCACTGCAGCCTTGGGCTAGTGGCAACTTGGCATGGGCACTTGTTGGAGGGGAGAGCGATGCTGCAGCACAACTGGCTGCAGGATAAGAATTTGGGGGTTTTGTGAAAAACTTCAAGGTTTGCACGTTTGCTTCTGTTCTGCTGGGGACAGCCTTGGGTCTTTTTTTGGTTTGTTTTTGTTTTTTTTTTTTTTTAACTTTGCAAAAGCAATGGACTGTGCTGAATAGCCACTCAGCCCAATGCAAAGTTAAAAGCTGTGGCTCCTGTATCCTGGGCATGGCCTGGGACAAATGCATTACAGCTCACCAGCCATGCAGGACGGGACAGGGTGCTCCCCCAAAAGTCCACCGTAGGCATCGAAGAAGTTGTCCACATCACAGATTTTAAAACTAGTACAAGGGTTTTTAAAAAAACACAAATATTCTTCCTTGCATGGAGCAATGATGTGTGAAATGCACAGCATCTGGGACAAACAGCTTTACCATTTAATTTGCACCCTGGAAAGTCCCTCTGCAGCCTCTGGCTTTAGGCTATAGCTTGTGGAAGGTTTGCCAGAAGAGCTACAGCAGCAAAAATATATACTCTATCTGGAAAAGATACTTAAATCAAACGGTTATTGGGCTCAGCAGAGCTCAGTCGTCTTCTGCATGATAGAGCAGGGAGGATGTTATAAAGCAATGTAATTCTGCAGTATGAAGCAGGGAAGACGAGATGAGCCAAGGGCCCTGACCTTAAATTTTATGAGCAACTTATTGTTTGCAAAGAGCAGGGTGCAGCGGGGCTGGGAGATGGGAGGCAGGGTTTCTGCCATTGTGCGGAGTCAGGAAAAATGTGGAAATCTCCTGGCTCGCTAATCTGTAGTGTTTTCCTTTGGGCTTCAGCAGGTCTGTTGTGAGAAGAGCTAATAAAGGAGGTATTTTTAAATAATATTGAGTAGAAAAAGGTAGACGCTGCAGCATCCCCAGTACCTGGACACACACAGAGCTGCACCATGGCTGGGATAAAGAAGTCACAGCGGCTGACCCTGACCTCCCTGGATTATCTGATGTTCTCAGTATTTATAAGCAAGGAAGAGCCAGTGGTCGTCAGACCGACTGGCTCCGCTCTGAGCTTGCAGCCCAGATGGAAGGCGAGATCTGCCCTCCAAGCACCCCAGTCCTGGGGTCAGCGAGAGGAGTCCCTCCTCCCCCCTTTTCCCCAAAAAGGCCCCATACAAATTGCTGTCCGGGGCGTTAGGGCAGCATTTCTCAGTGGGTCACTAGAGCTGGGACTGTCCTGGACAGAGAAGTCACCAGGAAACGTCTCATCTTGCAGATGTCTCTAGAGTGGCTCTGAATTAGCTGCATCCTTTCAGCAGTGCAGCAGGACTCTGGGCTATCCTTAGAGAACCTTTTTCTTTTTGTTTCTAGCTTAAAAAAAAAAAAACAAAACAAAACAAAACAGAAAAAAAACAAAAAAACCAAAACCTTGAGCTGTCACAGAGCAGAGCCACAGTAATGTTGTTGGGTTCAGGATGGTGTCTGCCCCCCATGAATGCAGATGCTGCTGACCTCTCCTGTCCTGAGGGTAGATGCCTCCTCCTGCTTTGGTTTTTGGTGGCCCAGCAGCAGGGAGCTCCCACGCCCCTCTCTGGAGTACTGAGTGTGTTTGTTTAAGTTAAAATCAAGCGTTAAAATAATTCTGTACAAGTGTCAAGCGAGGGTGATTGGAGTTTGCATGACTCTACGTTCAAACTATGATTTCTTTAGGACAGAGGAGTTATTTTCATTAACTCTTCAGTGCTTGCTCTCTCTGGCAGGAGGAAAGGTTGGATTAGCTAAATGTTGACGTACGGACTTTCAGCCCTCCTCAAGCTGTTTTAAATCAAAGCAGGGTAGGTAAATGTTTGGCTGCGTTTCCTGCAACAGCCTTGTCGTCTGCAGCCTGCAAAGTAGCATGATCCAAAGGGCAGCTGTTAAACAAAGTGAAAACAGACAACGGGCTGCATGGGTCCCCGGCATCTGCTGCCCAGCGCTCTGGGAATCCTCCCTCCTCCTTCAGCATCCACAGGGATGGTCCTTTGTTAAACCAGACAAAGGAGCTCATGGCTTTTGGGAGGGCAGCGCAGGCCAGGGGTTGCTGGCAGGGTGTGCGTTGGGATGCAGTGGTACCCAGGGCAATGCGGTTGGGATGCTGCCCTACCACCACCCCGCGGTCCCACGAGCAAACCTCTGTGGGTTATATGGCTTTCTTCTTCTTTTCTTTTCTCTCTCCTCCTCACCCAGAGAATTCTTTGCCCAAACTATAGGTGGAGATACGGGTCCGTATTTATCTGTCCAGACCATACTAGAAAACAGGTCAGGTTTGGCTGCTCTGAGTATAGCTGTTTTGATAGGATGCGTTGCAGGCTGTTACGGGGAAGGGTAACAGGGTTATGTTCCTGAGTATTTATAGGAGCCATAAAGCTCAGGAATTCGTCATGTCCGTGATTTAAACGAGGCGTGGAGGAATTTGCTGTCTCCTGCCATTCCCGCCCTGGTGGAGTGGGCGGCAGAGGCTGGGTCTGTGGGAGAGCGCGCAGTGCACCCTCACTCCGGCCGTTGATGGGGATGCCTTAGGGGAAGGGGTGATAAAATGCAATAGGGTTCAGTGGGCGTTACTTATTGGAACTGCATAACTGTCTTTCTCCAAGTTTTCAGCCAGGGCAAGCTTGTTTCCAGGGCTTGGCAAAGCAGCTGGTTTCTCAGACAGGCACTCTTGCATTAACACGTATAAATAATAAATAGTCATAACGTGTGATGGCACCTTAAGCCTAAAGATGTTTCTTGAATTGCCATGGGTTTTTGTCCGCTCCAGCCCTGTTTTCCCAAGAGCTGGTGTGAATGGACAGAGTGAGCCCTTTCTCCTGGGCTTTGGGCTTCAAGATGCTGTTTGTGGGCAGGGTGACATGGGCTGTGCATGCACAAGGTTTTTTTAATTGAGGAAAATTTGGTGTATTTCTCCAGATTATCTGCTTAAAGGCTTCACCTGCAGCACCATCCTGCAGGGGCCTGGCAGGGTTTTTACCATTTCCAATCACGTCCTTAGTTTTGTTTGCTCAAACCACAAACTCAGTAAAATGGGAAGCTAATTCTGCTTATCTTGGTTCTGAAGCAATGTCGCAGCCTGCGGCAGGATAAACCCCGTTTCTGTCTCCAGGTGATGGATTACGTGGGAGTTGCACGCGTAAAATGAGCTGGGTTTTGTGTGCGTTTCTTGTGCCTTTGCAATTCCTGCGAAGCAAATTTAATGCAGTTTCAGTTTGGGTACAACAAAGTTGAGCTGCAGATCAGAAACACATGTTGTAAGTGCTGCAGGCACTGAGTGAAACTTGATCTGCCGAGGTTTCCCTTAAATCTGCACTTTCTCATTTGGCTCTCATATTAAAGCTGTATTTCAGAGCTGTCTAACCCTCTCGAAAGATGATGAATAACAATAAAAACATTCACTGGAGGACTGTCATCATTTCCAAAGGAAGTGTAATAAATACTTTACGACAGGACTTTTTTTTTTTTTCCTATGTACAGCCATAAACTAGTTTTAAGTTACAACTTATTAAGCCTCTAAACAATTAGAGGTTGGCTGTGGGGAGGGCACTGGGGCTGGTCCCTGGGCTGGGGTTTGCCTTGGTTTTGGGCTTGAGGGACCCAGAGGGAATCACTTTGCTGTCACATGCCTCAGTTTCCCCTTGTGCTGGTTGAGCCATGGGTGTTTATGGTCACCAAGGTCTTAGGGGGTTTGGGTCAGACTCTTGTGGTACAAATAATTGATGTACCAATGTCTCCCATGCTTGGTGCTTGTGCAAACAAGAGTTGTCCTTTCCTTCGGGGGTCCCTGTGTGTGTCCCACCACTGTGTACTTTCTGCTCCTTATTTTGGTTAAAAAACATGCAACTGTTTGGCGGCACCAACTAAAAAAGAAAATAACCTGAACACTGTGTGACCTCCCCTAAGCTGCCGTGCCTCCACAGCAATCCCCTTCATCCCTGCAGAAAGAGCCAGTCCCACAGCTGGTCTGTGGATCTGCCTTGTTGCAAAGCCCCCTTCCCCCTCTGATGCTTTAGCAGGGGAAAATCTGAGAGAAACTGGCTGAAAATATTCCAATCAGGAGAGGTTCAGATCTCCCTTTATTGTGCCTTTTATTTTGCTTTTGGTTTTACTGAAGGGTAATAAAAATAAAAGGGGGCTGGTGGCCCAAGGACATCGCCTTTCGCAGCATCATCCTGCTCTGGGTGCAACACAAGTCTGCTGAAAAAGCCTTTTTTTGTTGAGCCTTCCCCTAACTCAGTCCTTCACTTGGATGGTGCTTAATTGCTGTGGCTAAAGAATTGTTGCTGGGATGTGCTGAAAGGCGCCTGGTCCCTGTGGTGGACAGCTTCGGGCAGGGATGGCCATGATGGGGCAGAGGGTGGGCGAGGACCCACGTCATGGGCAACAGCGAAATGCTTAAAATGTGATCTCCCTCTGGTTACCGTGGTGTTTCAGCTCTGCTTCCCACAGTGGCTGCTGTGCATAACTGGTGTCGGACCACATCCCAACCCGCCTTTCATACATCCAAAATTCTGGGGTGGAAGTAGTGCAGCAGTTCGCAATCCTGCTCCGGCTGCTTCACCGGAGGGTTTGTGCAGTCCAACTGGTGTCTGCAATGGGGAAATTTCTGAGCAAACACTGAAATTGGTTCTAAATGCAAAGCTGCATAAATTGCTCTTCTGTTCCTTGTGCTGTTGTTCAGCCACGGCCTTTAAATGTGCAAAGGTGAAGTGCTGCTCTAGCACAGTGTTGAGGATACTGCTACCTAATGCGATCTGATGCCGTACGTGTGATGATTGCTTCTATAATTTTCCAATAAATTCATTTCAGACAACAGAAATTTATTTATGACTCAAAAAAGTGTATTTCTAATGAAGGTTTTGCCCTTCTTGCTAATGACAATTCCAAGTTTCTGATGGTATGTCATTTCTAATCCTCCATTCTTTGATTTTTCTCATTCCGTGCATTTCCCATCTGTGTAATTATATTGCTGTGAAAACATTGCTGGAGAGGCAGGTAAAATAAGGGCTATCCCATGAGCAATGTGCCCCCACCCCCTGCTGGGTGTTTATTCAGCCCTTTGCCTTTGGGTGCTATTTCCCAGCCTTGGGCTGACCCTTGGCCCTAGCGCCCACCCAAAGGAGCCTTTTTGGGTGGAAAGATGACAACACCATTGTAGTCAGCGCAGAAAGAGATAGTATAATTAATTGTTTCCTGCATCAAGACTCTGTGCAGTACCTCTGGCAGCACCCAGCCCGAGGCATCCCACCGAAGGCACTGCAAAGGTGTGTAGGAAGAGGAAAAATTGCTCCTAAGATGGTCAGGACTTGAGCCTGGCAAAGCATGTGGATGTTTTCTGTGGCACGTGGGTATAGTGATGCTCGACACAAAAAAGGCTGAGAAGTCTGAACGGGCTGGTTATGCTTGGTCTAGTTCCAAAGCTGTCCCCACCTGGCCTGTCCAGAAAATCCCCGTACCTCCAGTTATCGTTGGGGCTGGAGGTGGATTCTACTCTTTGGTGGTGCCCTTGCTCTCATGGTTTCCTCCCTGCTTTTACCTTTGCTGTGATTTATCTCAACAAATGGTACTATTAGGTTGATGGAAGATACAGCATCACGTGCCAAAAACACCCTGAGGTCTGCAGTAAGTGACTACTTAAGGCATTTTCCTTACATTTAATTGTGAAAACTTCACAGACCTCTACTCTGTGGAGTTTGCTGGCATTTAAGCTTGCGGAAGATGCAGGGTCTATAGGTGTAGTTCGTTATGTGTTTCTTTCCAGTGCCAGTCATTCGCTAACTGGGCTCTAATGAACCTGAGTATCTGAGAGTATTCAACCTGAAATGAAAATAAACATTTCTAGCTAGGCTTTATGGCTGCTAGGGCAAGTGAGTGGATTTGTCCTCTAGTACCAAGTGGGGATTATATTTGCTAGAGGTATTTGCAATTCAGGCCTGTTTTGACCACAAGGAAAAACAAAAGCTATTGTCTGAATATCTTTTAATGCAATCACACACCTACACTGTGATTGACCTTTTTGTACGTATTTCATGCTTATTGAGCTCTTACACTTACAAATCTTACTCTAAATAGAAAAGCAAAGACTGAATTTCTGGACTGGACCTCCAGAGCACCTTGGCAGCAGACCACAGGTGCCTGTCCCCTGCCTGCAGTCTTGCCCCAGGGCTGGGGCGATGTTCACAGCCATCCTTGGACCACCAATGCCCCCAGCCCTAGCCACTGGGTTAGCAAGATGCCTGCACAACTGGAAATCTCCAAGGATGGCTTTGGGTTTAACATCCATTTTCTTAATCTGCTTGGAAGATGGAGCTCATATGGGATATCCAGGCAAAAAGGGAAGATTTATTCTGGCTTCTGCAAAAATATGTATGAACGGGCACCCACAGGGTGCTCTGCTCAACCCCGGAATGCCTGGCAGGAGGTGCTGCGGGGATCCTTGCCTGCTTGGTGGACGTGTTTAATGTTTTCCACACGCAGGCATGAAAAGGAACTGGTGCAGCCTGTGAACCATTTTATTTATTTTCTCCTTTAAAGCCTTTCCAGGCAGACTTTGGTTTGGACTGCTGGCTCACTTTTTTTTTTTTTTTTTTTTTAATTGCAATTAGTGCCACAAACATTTCTCATGGAGCACTAGATGTTATTGGCAAGAGGGTTATTAAAAAGCAAAACAAACCCCAAACCCAACTGTAACCTGAAACATATTTGATCCAAGCTATTTTATATTAAAGAGGATTTGCACTTTGAACATGGAGGAATTTCTAGTTACAGGTCCAGAATATCTGAAAATGTTGTTCTTCAGGTGCCTGAAAACAACCTTTTTGTCATTTTCCAAAGCTTGCAGAGTCTTCAAACCTGTGCTTGGCTGCATGGGTGCCCCAGGCCAGGCGATGGAGGTGGGTCACAGTTGTCCCGCCCATCAGTCCCATGGTGTGATGCTTCATCACCTCAAAGTAGAAACCAGAGCATCGTGATGAACCCTCTAGCCTTGTTTGCTCAGGTCTCCGTTGCTCTACAATCAAACACCAAGAAGTGCAAAAATCACTCATAAAGTCCATTGATTTGCAATGTGTACCAGAACTATTGTGTGAATCGGCTTCTGAGTGCACTTCTGCAAAGTCCAGTGTGCAATGAGTGACTCTGGGCTCCAGCACTTATGGGCAGCGTATTTTGTTAGCTGTGTCATTTTGACTTGTTTTATTGATTTAAATGGAGCTGAATAGTTGATTTTTTATTAGGAATTTGCATTACTCAATGTTTGTTTACTGTGCTCAAATGACCCAATTTTTGCGCTCACTGAAATGTTATGTATAAGTAATTGACAGGTACATATTCATAGAAGTTGCCTTTAAACGCAAGGTCGTTTGGTGCCGGTAATTTACAGAAAGAGCCAGCCTAGCGCTTCTCAGGGTGCGTACATGAGAAATAGTGTTTTGGGGGTTGCTTTGATTTCACAGGTCAATGCTGAGCATGTGGCAGGGGTAACAGGGCACTGTGGACTCTCCTGCTGGCAAGTGTTCCTGGTGGCCACCAGCCCTCATCCAAAGTGTGGTCTCCTGAGACCAGGTTGTCTGAGCAAAAGCCAGCTGTGGGGCTGGGCCCAGGTACTTGCAGCCTGTCAGGATTCAGAGGATGGTCTTAATTCAGGTGGGGAAGATGCTCTGCTAAGACCATTGCAGGCTGGGCTGCTGGGTCTGAGGAGAAGACCACATAGAAAGATCTCTGCAAGGTCCAGTGAGCTCCTTCTGCCCAGAGGACTTTGGTCAAAGGCTAAACTGGAGCTTGAGGGAAGAAGAGATGAAAGGGTTGAGCTGGAAGGGACAGATGAACTGTGTCAGGGTGTAACAGCCCTGACCTTGGGAAGGCAAATGCAGTTTGTGCAGGGAGAATGTAGGGAGTGGGAGAGGCACTGTGCCCTGGAACAATGCTTTGCTGGTCAAAAATCACGCAAAATGCACATTTTCCTTCATTCCTGTAAAGCAAAACTGGCAAAGAGAGGCTAGTGTTTGGGAGCTGGCTGTGTTTATAGAAAGAGAAAGGCAAAAAACCACCAAAACACATCCCATCGCTGGCAGCACAGGTTAAAACCAGGAGGTTGTCCCCAGAGAAGCAGTGCACGGGGTGGCTGTTGTGCTGCAGAGCGTCCGCTCCTGAGTCGAGTCTGGGACTCAGGCTTGGCCCTGGGCTCATCTTCGTCTCCAAAATGGCAACCTTACGGTAGGGTTGGAGCCACGCAGCTCCTCAGAGGTGGCTGGGGATGTTCGCTCACTCCCCGCGCTTGGGCAGGCTCTCTGCTTGTGAAGGATTTATAAATCATCCTGCTTGGGGAAAGCTGCTGGGGCTTGGTTTTCGCATGTATTTATATTTATCAAAGTGACAGACTCAGTTTCACAGAAGCGTTCCCAGGTTTAATTTTCTCCTTTTCTGTTTGCCAGGCTCAGGGCTGTAACAGCAAGTCGTTTTTTTCTTTTCTTTTTTTTTTTTTTTTTTCCCACATTGAGCAGAAAACTGTATTTCCCATTGTAGTTTTTACAAGGTTCAAACCTATAACATTGGCAATGTTCAGACATGTCATTCAACTGCTCTTGTGTATTTGGAAGTAGCATCATCCCCATGTCTGTATTTCCCTACAAACTCTGAATTTGGTGGAAGTTCAGGGACTGCAGTCATGAAGTGCACACACTGCTTGGAAATGAGCAGGTAGCTGACTTAGGAAGTTAATTTAATCTTTTTTCACCCCCCTGATGATTACTGTCGCCCAGGTATAACCAGTGTTCAGGGTGACCTGAGTGCATGTTGCATTTTTAAGCTGTCTGAAGCTCCGAGAAGCATTTTGGGGAGCAGTTAGTGTTCGGCTGAGTGGGACTGATGGGATGAGCTGCGTGGAAGCAGCTCCGGTGATCAGATGAACACTTGGATGCTTGTTAGTGCCCAGGCATGTGCTTTGAAATTACATTTCCACGAATCCATGTGGCTTTGAAATTCACTCTCCATAAACGTTCCTGCTGGTAAAACTTGATCCCAAGAAGGTCTCTGGGAGCTGAGGGCTGTGAGCAAAGCAATTTGCTTTGAAATCCAGACTGATAGCAAAGAAATACTATTGCCTAGGCTCACCTGTAGCTACATTATATAGGTACTGGCTGTATATCCAGGTTCTTGTCAGAGCCAAAGCACTACAGTTCTGCTCCCCTTTGCCGTCGACAGGTATTGACTCAGGTGTGATCTGGACACAAGAGTCTGACGCTGAGTCCTGGGTCCAATTCTTGCATGTGAAATCTGGAATATGTAGAATTAATAGGAAAAAAATGAACCAGCTTGGTACTCACCTGTTAATTTGGTTTTTTACACCATGAAAAATAATTTGTAGAAGGCCTATGTAATATATGAGCGAGGGTTTATTGGCTGGCAGCTTTACAGAGGTATTTCATTACTATAGCTGGTAAAAAATAAAGAAGTTCCATTACTGGAAGTAAGATAGCAGGTCGGGGAAGGTATTGAACCAGAGATGCTCAAGCACCAGCCAGGTTTCTGAGCCATCCATCCTCTGGCTGAGCAAGGATGTTGTTCCCCCTTCCCTGCTGCAAGCTTGTAGGTATCTGTGGCCACCACTGAAAAAAGGGCTCAGGCTGCTGCTTGGATCTGGCTCTGGGATAAGACGGAATATTGATAAAATAAAGCATTTCTCAATGACCTGTGCCATCTAGTGGCAAAGCAGAGCTGGAGCCGGAGAAGCAGTAGGGTTTGTGCTCTGAGAGGATCGTGGTGAGATGGGTGCCCACCACGCTGGTGGCGGCCAGCTGCAGCAGATGGTGCTGTCGGTGGGTCCCCTCCACAAAAAGCCTCATGCCCGGTGTCGGATGCAGCTCTTTGGGCTTTGCACCATGAGTGCTCACTCTGCAAATCTAATTTTCTGTCTCTGCTCGGTCTCGGTGCTGTGCCTTGGATGGCTTGAAGAGAAGAGGCAGGAGCATGTCCCAGGACGTGGCTGGTGGTTGCCTGCTCCATGTCTCACCGGCGGCATGGGCTACAACCCTGTTTCCGACAGCAGCAAAGAGCTGCCCTGCTCTAAATGCCTGTGTCCCCTGGGGACATGCCGTGGGGGACACCACACTCACCCCTGCAGCATCCTAGCACCTATCAGAACTGCTTTGGACACGTGCTGAGACAGGAGAGGCATCACTTGAAAAGGTTTTTAAATAATCACTTTGTATTACAACCCAGAATCTATATATGGCTGGCCTGACCACCACGAGGATTTCTCCAGCAGGATCTCCTGGGCTGCAGCTCAGCATGGAGGGAAGGCTGCGTTGATGGGGAGTTTCCAGCTGATGGCAAAGGAGAGTCCCTGGCACCAGGCGGGTCTCTGAAGATGTAGGCTGCAGGTGGGCATGCTCGAGGTGGGCATCACTGACAGCGCAAGGACATCTAGCATGGGTGCAGAAGGCCCAAGAGTTTTGATGATGACTTTTCAACTCAACTCTGCTTGGAAGTACTGTGCATCGTCCAGCATCTGTTGGAAGATCATTTGGTTTTGAGATCAAATTTAAACGTTAAACCAAAAGCTTAGAGGTGCCCTTTCTGGCAATGGTGCACTCAGTGCTGCATGATAGGGCTGGTGGATGACCCCACACTCTTCTCGTTTATTTTTCCCCCTCAAGGGAGCTTCCCAAACCTATCTGACCACAGAAGTGGGAGCGGGGCTCCTGGGGCGTCTTCAGCAGTCTTCAGTGAAGATGATCTCCAAAGATTCACAGTTTAACTCTTTTTCCTGGTATCCTCTTTGATACGATATGATATACTGTATCTTTTTGATATGGCACAGTGGAGCTTGGTTTTGGGTGGCAGATGAGCAGCTAAGGGGTATGGCCAGCCATGGGCTGCCCTTAAAACTGAAATGCAAGTTGCACATAAACTAAAACAGGTTGATGAGTCTATAACCCAAAAAAGAACCTGAAACAAACCATCCCATTAAGCTGTGTATTTACGTTGCTATTTCTAAACTAATGCTCTCTGCTATTTACCGAGCCTAAACCACAATATTTTACCAAGTGGTCCAGAATCCAAGATGCATTTTTGCAACTCCAAGTCAGTGGAAACTTAGCAGTTTATTTTTCCCTTTGGAAAGTAACCAGTTCCTATTTTTATCCTGGTTAAAGCCCACAGCATCACCCATCGGACTCCTGCAAGCAAACAGTTCTTCCACCTTTTGCACCAAAACTGCCAGGCTTCCCCAAAAATCAAACAGTGAATTGTTGCTTTGTGACCCCGATTCATTACTCCAAAATAGAAATGGAAAATGCTATGGCAGGAATAGAGAGATCTGTCAGTAAAGAAAACCAGGCAAATTATTAAAGTACCTTTAATCTTGGGTTGCTGGATATAAACTAATCTTTCTTAGAGGTCTGGATGACAGAGGCTGGATTATCCCGTGTCTGACTACTCCATTGTTTTTATACCTTCCTCCGAAGCATACGGTGCTGGCTGCTCTCGGAGACAGGATGCTGGACCAGCTAGACAGTGCCTTTCATCCCACACAGCAGTTTTGGTGCTCGTATAAACGGGCCCAGTCTGTAAAATATATTGAAAAACATTTTTATAGGAACTGGTTTCTGTCCTCCATCCTCAAAGGATTCCTTCAAGCCCATCAGCAGTTTTTCTTCTTTTCTTTTTCTCTCCTGCTTTTAACCCCTCAGCTGCCCAATGGGAATGGCCCGTGCCCTTTCCCAGGCACGCCAGCCCTCTGCGGTTGAAAAGCAAAGGCAAGGTTTGCACTTTAGAAGAACGCTCCTGAGGCTGAACTGCCCCAAAATAGGACCTTAGGTATAATGGAACATGAGTTGATGCCTGACGCCAGCAGTCTTCTACCAGACCTGCTGGTGGTGGCACCATCGCGTGGCCAAGATCCATGGAAGGTGAGTGACGTACTTGTTTTCTGGCCAAAAAGACATCGCTCCCAAGTGGGCTCAGCAGGTGCTGAGCTCCCGGTCCTGCTGGTGCTATTGGAGAGCCTGGGCTGGTGGTGTTGAGTCCAGGATCCCATCAATAGGGGGTTTTGTTGTCCAAAAGTTATAATTCTTCATTAAATCCTCCACATGATGTTTCTCTGCTTGATATAATTTTCTCCTGCACTGCATGGGACTTCTCCCATAAGGTAAGGATGGAGAATCAACAAGAATCATTAGCAAGATTCTACAAGTTAGATTTCTTGTGGTTTTGGTTTTAAAGCTTAGCGTATCATTCAGTCATCATTTTCCATGGCTTGCTTGGCTTGCTTACACAAACCGAGTTCACTGGGGCTCCAGCCGTGGCGCCCACAGGGACCTCTCCGGCATTTTCCATCACCAGAAGTTGTCCCTTGCTACTGTGAAAATTTTGGGCAAAAGGCCGGGAGTTTTCACACCCGAGCAGGAGCTGGCAAAGACCCAACGTTTTCCTGGTTCCAAGCCTGCTTAAATAGCCCTTGAACACAGAAAGGGCTTCACTGCCTAAATATTCCAGCTTTTGGTTAAATATTCAAGTTATTCTTATCGGCCAGGCCTGACGCCAGACCTACAGTGTCTCTTTTCACTTGTTCAGCTCATGAAATGGAAGGTGCTGCCTGCCTTGTTTGCAGCACATTGGTGAAACAGCCGAGGTCACGGGGAGGTGCAGCAGCAGTGTGGCATGGGAGAGGGCTCAGGCTGTGCTGCCAGCAGCACCTTTGGGTGCTTGGCTGGAGAAATGCATTTTCTCCTGATGCTTTTGTGAACTAGCATCACCTGTAGTGCATCGGAAACACCCGCACCACCCTTTTACTGCTTCTAAAACAGGAAGAATGAGAAACATGGTATAAAAGTTAGTTAAAGTTATTGGAAGGAAAGATTTCCAGCCAGAGAGTTGTGCTCTAATCACAGTCCCAACTGATTAAGCTCATACGAGCCCCACACTCGGCCCTGTAAGCACTAATTAGCGATAACATGAGTGGATCCAGGTTATTATTTCTTTATCTGTCAGGAAACAGTCCTGCCCTAACTGTGCATCAGTGGGCTCTCCTGTGCTGGACACGATGGCGTGCTCGCCCCAGACGCCTTTGTGGGTGATAGGAAAGCTTTGAGCTCAGTCTCACTGCTCCTAATTTCTGATTACAGGCAGTAATGATGTTTTGCTTTAAAGGATAAAGGTTCAGCAACACACACAATCTCTAGCAATTGCTTTTTCCAAAGTATATATATGGCTTAGGAGCACCTGTCCCTTTGATTTGGGCACTGCACATCCCAATCCAGCACCAACCACTGTGGCCACTCAGCTGAGGTCCATATTCACTCCTTGCCATTGCTTTCCCCCAAAGGACACAGAGGAACGGGGTGAAAGCAGCTCAGGCAATGGCAGCTCCCCGCAGCCCCCTTGGGCATCAGTACATCCACAACAAGTCCCAATATCCCACAGCCCAAAGCAGCTCATGAGCAAGTGGAAAAAAAAATTGGGGTTTTCCTTTAAACCCTTTATCCCAAGGAAACGGGCCATTCGCAACCACACATGTCTGTAGAGCCTCCCCTGGTGACTTTTGAACTTATGGCTGATTTAAAACAAATTTACCAGAGAGGCTGGGTCTGGAGGCTCATGGGATTTCTAGATGCAGAGTGAAAGTAGATGTTGGGGCCACCTCTGAGCCACACAGAAGGAAATCGCACCCCTCACCCAGGAGTCAGGGGCCGGGGAACACAGTTTAGGAAGCCACACTCCATCAGTGCCACTAATCATGGAAAAACATGTCCCAAGCTGTCCCTAGATTTCTATGCCATAATTATTATGAAAGAAGGAACTGCAAAGAGATAGCACAATAAAGTGACCGACACTTTGACTTTGAGCTGAATAATATTTATTGAAGGAAACAGAGCCATCGTGCCATAAGGGTGTTAAATCACCAATACATGGGTGGGAAGGAGATGGGATGCAGCCTGCTGCTGGGAGCTGCCTTATCCTCACTCACTCCTCTGGGGACTGCCCCTGCATGGGAAAACAGCATCTCCCCTAATACACAGCCTGGGTTTTACATGCTGTGTCAAAGCTTGCCTGCAAAAAATATTATTTAAAATATTTTCTTGTGTTTTTCTCACCCTAATCCCCCCATTTTCATGTATCTGGGGATGAAGGTGGCAGGGTGCAAAGCACCTTCCCTTGTGCATGAAACCTTTCTGCGGCCCCTCTGAGCCAGCCTTGTACAGCAGCCCATGTTTCATGCTACAGCGTGGGGATCCTGCGTTTTCATCCTGCTACACTCAACAACCTTCAGATTTCAGCTGTAACACATCCCTTCTGCAAATCAAAGGCCTTTAAAAAAGCTTCACGTAGCTGAATTTGGATGTTTTGGTGTTTTCTATTTGAATTTTCAGTTGTGGACAAACTGACATCATTTCATGATCCCTTGTGAAACAGAGACTGTAACACACTGGGAAAAGGCACTGTTGGTTTTTAATGGGTGATGGGGAGTGAATCCTGTATCTGTTCCAGGGGAGCTGTAGATCAGGTCGCAGCACAAGCTATGCCAACCTCGTGGAAATACAAGAAGCTGTCGAACTCGAAAGCCAAACTGAGTAACAGCGGGAAGGCCCCAGCCAACATGCAAATTCTCATTTTTCACTATCTTGACAGCCTCTCTACATGGCAGGTGAGCGGTGAAAACCGCTCCGTCCCCTGCGGCGCTCTCGGCATGGGGCATGTGGCTCCGCACGAGCTGGAGGAGCTGATCCTCGGCCACGCGGGTCTGTCAGCTGGGCTGTCGGGGATCTTGGTAATGGGTGATGGCAGCGTCTGTGATTGCTCCCAGTTTGCAGCCAAGGGGCAAAAAGGAGCATGAAGTTTATTTCAGACCCAGTGTTGCCAGGGAGCCTCCAGATACGGGTTATAAGGGGAAATATTGAGGGAATGCAGCTGGAAGGTGTGAGCCAGGGACGTGTCCGAAGCACTCCTGCGTGCTCTCAGAGCCAAGTCCAGGGGGGCTCAAAGCTTCACAGAGCCCTGTAAGCCAAGACCTAGCCAAAGTCTTGTTTGCTTATTGGATTCTTCTGGCTCAAACAAAAAAAGCATGAAACCAGTGGCCAAACCCCACCTGGGCCGGGGGGGCTCTGCTGAGCCTGTAGCCATCCTGGATGCTCCCTGGGCTTAGCCTCTGAGCAGGGGTGGTTGCCAAACACATACATTTTTAGTTGCATGTATTTAATGAAAGGCAGACGCTGAGCCTGTTGACTCGCCTTCAGGAAGTGCCTTGGTACCACCTGAAATCTCGATGCTGCCTGTGGTTTCTCCCAGGTACAGCTCTGCACTGCTGGGCTGCACGGAGCATGCGGGGATTTTACTGAGCAGTCCTTGATGTCGGGCTATAAACCGTGCGGGGGGGGACGGAACGGGAGCTGTGTGCGAGCAGCAGACTTGGGAGTGCTCATGTGCTTTTTGTCCTGTGGCTTCTTGGGTAAGAAAGGAGATTTCTGTAAACAGCAGCAAAGTCCTTGGTGGTCCTCAGACTCGTCATGGCTGTGGCACCTTTGGGGAGCTCTGCAATGGCTGGGACAAGGCACCTGGCCCTTGGGCTGTGCTCTGTGTCCGCTCCTGCTCTGCACACACCTCTCCACTTGTAAAATGGATGTGCTATGCGTTTACATCTCCGGAGCTAAATCATGGGCAGTTTTGCTTCACCCTCCTCTTATGCAGTGTTTGTCCACATGTCCTCCTGAATGGTTCACACTAAACCCCAGGGAATTTTGCGGTTGAAGAGGGGATTTACACAGACAATGCAGTTGCCTCTGGGTGTCTCTGGGTGATATGACTCCAAAAGAGGTCACAAAATGACAAAGAAGGGTTTCTCTGAGGATGTGTTTTCCGTATACACCAGTGTGGGTGGATGTAAGACCGTTCTGCGGTATGAATTCAATCCCTTTCTATTCCCTTTTGTTTACAGCAGATTTAACTTGCTCTGTGCCTCTGAGTTTGCCTGTCCTTGACACTACTGGAAGATAAATAAATATCTCTGCATTTTAACAGTAGGAGTGGTATTAAGCAAATCTCTATCTACACAGAAATACTACATTAAGTAACATGCAGGGGCGTTAAGTTTAGAAGTGCAGACGTGAAGAATGAAGTGGAGCTGTGGGGCACTGCCCAGCGTGCAGGCAGGATGATGCAGCCCTTGGTGAGAAGTGTATCCAAGGAAGAGGAGAGCTCAGGCAGGGATGAACAACCCATACACACCAAAACTGCTCCAGCTTGGGTCTGGGGTTAGCTCTCGCATGATGACTCCATCACTAGAAATGCATCTTTTAGCAATGTAGCATGTGAGGCTGATGGTGTAAGTGTCCACAAGTGCTCCTGGGAATCGGAGCCTGGAAATCTGTGCCATGCTCCCTGTGTGCAGGGCAGAGAGGCCCTCCCGGCTGATACTGGGGGGACTGGGCTGAGCAGGGATGTGTGAAGGGGGTTGAATTTCCTGCTTTATTGGGTTTTTTCCCTCTACAGGTGTATTTGTGTGGAAATCGTGACTCACTACAGACAGTGGTGGTGGCTGGGAGGACTTGCTGATAAATCTGGTGGGATATGCCCAGGGTTTTGCCGTAGTGGCTGACAGCAGAGCCATGGCAGCCCCGAAATAGCCCCCCTCAGTGCGATACCCCCATGGCCGTGGAGCACCAGTGCCCTCAGGCTGAGTGGAAAATTCAACAGCAGCAAGAGATCCTGCACAAGGGGAAGTTAATATCTAAATGTGATTTTTATCTTTGCTTCCTGGGTCACAGATGAGGTCTCTCCAGGGCATATAGAATTTGAGACTGCGGTTTCTGGAGCTACAAATGTAACACCACTGTGTTTTCATTAGGTCTGAGGACAAATACGTTGACTGAAACCTTATCGCTTACATTACCCTAACGGCTTTAATGTCACAAAGTCAGTAGGCTAAAAAGTGTACGAAGGGTGACCTAGCAGCTACAATGGGTTTTCTGCAGCTCAGATGCGTTATGCCAGACATGTGCAACAATGCACAGTGAAGTGACAAACATCCGAGGGCCGCATTAACACAAAACACAAACAAACCATGTGCTTTGTTTGCCGATCGAACACTTTCCAACTCAGCACAATTACGTCAGATGTTAATTACTTGAACTACTTATTACATAGAGACTTACCTGTTTCAATGAACTGGTGTTGAACCACAAGTTCCCAAGGGGCCTGGCTCTTGTCATGCCTTAAAGATAAACGTTTTGGGGTTTCTAACCATAAACCTGTAGCTGCTCCTCTCCCGAGGCTCTGCATGGAGCAGGGCTTAGGGTCACAAGTACAAGGACATGACAGGTGGCTCCAGTCGCATCCCACCGCAAGAACAAGGATGTCTAAGTCCTGCGGGAGCCTGGAGCTACCTGGGGACCCGATCCCTGGCTTTGGCACAGCCTGGATTGCAACCCTGATCCCTTGGCAGGTGCTGAGCAAAGATCACGATTCTCAGTCTTTTCCCTTAGCAGCTACCAGGTCCCCAAAAGACAGAGTGCATTTTTGGGGTGCCACTTCTCTGTGTTTTTTGAAAGCAAAGTGCAAGGAATTCTAATTCTACAGGAAATTTAAGAAAACATTATTTTTGTTCCAAATCAGAATAAAAATATTTCAAATGGTTGAAATGTCCTGACACCCACCGATTCTGGGACTTGGCCAATCTGGCTAACATCACCTGAATGATGTTTTGAGACCAAGAAATTAAGAGTATTGTTTTAGTAAATTCTATCAAATGAAGAGGATCCTTTCTTTCCCTACTGGCTGTACAGCTCATATTAGCCCATCTTAAAAAATAGTGGTTTACTCTTAATCAGCCATGACTTAAATCTGACCTGATCTGCAATTTTTATTGCTTTGGTCAGAGTGAGCATGTCCTACCTCCTGGACCAGCGGCTCTCAAGCTGCAGTCCATGACCTTGGCTGCAGGGTTGTGTCACCCTCCCAGAACTGGGACAGTAGCTTCAAACACATGGTAAATCCCACCTAAAATGAACCCCCTTTGTTTTTATGTGCCTGTTTCACAGACAAAACTGAAACATCCCATGTGTGCAGGGGGGTAAATCAATTGATCATTCAGTTTGGCAGCCATGCACGTGAGTACATGCTATCAGTCTGTTTGCCATGTTTAACATATTACTTTATACAGGGTTCAACCCCCTGTTGTCTGTCTTAGAGGGACGTGGTTGCATTTGGTTTTCACTGGTAGATGCAAAGCCGTATGGCTCCCTGCTCTGCCCTCTCCACTCTATCGTTTCATGGTAGGTTTGCTCACAGTGTGGATTGAGATGTTGGATGTAAAAATGATGTGGTCCAGTATGGTACCAGGGAACGTTACGGACCTGTCGGAGGAGCTGAGAGACAAACCCAGCTAGGGTGAGGGGCAATAAAGCGTAGGTGCATCAGGCAAACGCATACCATGATGGCTCAGGGTTGCTCTTCTCTGTTCTGAGCAGGCCTGTTGTTATTTTTTGCAAATGCACATGGTTTGATTAGTATTCTGGAAAAAAACAGGGCTTTAGAAATATTTAAGGACCTTCCTCCTTCCAGTTTAATAATTTTTTTCAATGTCTTCTGTTGGTATCTCAGGTATTTCTCTGCTCAGCTGTTCTTGGTAAGCATGCACAGAGAAATGTCAGTGGGGTTTAGTTAGGAAAAAGCCCTGCTAATTACTCCATCGCATTTCGGAAAAAAAACAACAACTGAGAAGTGATAAATTAATCATTAGCTCGAAAAGAAAGAGCTGCGTATATCCCACACATTTCCATACAGGTGGGAAACACTTTTTTCCATCTGGCCGGATAAACTGTTAATAGAGTAGCCTAGCAATTTAAACATGCCCTTAGCTGCAAAACCAAAGCCTATTTCTCATAGATATAAAATACACATAAGAGTAAGGGGATACCAGGGGATTACACTGCAAGTCTGCTGTGTCGGAGGGAGGTGGCTGCAACAACAAAGAGCAAATTCACGGCCGGGGTCCTGCCCCATATGAGGTCATTTTCTGTTGAAGTTGGGCTCATTAGTCCGGCCGGCTTGTTGATACAGCTCGAAGTGTGGGTGACAAGTGTGACTGGGTTTGCTGAATTAGGCCTGCCCACTGCGCCCGGCATGCAGAGATTCATCATTGTCTCTCTCTGGGAACAGGACCGTTAATTACACAAACTGCCCAAGCTGAATTTTCCAGCCGCGTGTCTCCGCGAGGTCATTTCTGTCCCAGAACCATCAGGTTTTGACAGCAGAGTGTTTAAACAACATGAGAGCAGTTTATTTGGGACAATAAGGGAGAGGGCCGGGTCACAGGACTTCATTAGGTAACTTCCTCCACGTCGGAGGGGGTGGGTTTGGCCCCCAGCCAAATCCCCAACCAGGGCTATCTCGGCAGTCCCGCATATCACCCTCCTCCTGCCAGAGCAATCCCAGGCTGCGTTTCACCATGGGCCTTTCGGATGTGGGAGCTCCGGATGAGCCAAGCATCACCACACTGCCTTTTCTCCCAGTGTAAAACACCCCGACCACGAGATGCCAGTTGCAAGGGGGTTTTTTTTATTTATTTTGTTAAGCAGCATGCGGGAAAGCGTTACATATTTGTTTGCCACCACGGGAACGTTGCTCTGATGAGGAACGTCGGTTGCTCCTCCCAGTGCTGCCTGCTCCAGCCCAAGCACTTGGGGTGGCTTTTGGGTGGCCACAGACAGTGTTTAATTCAGATAATCCACCCCAGAGGCCACTGAATACACCCTTAGTTTTTCTCAGTTGAGTTTGGGGTTTGAACGGTCAGGTACCAGGGTCTTATTTTCCGAAGCTGCTTGAGATATTCAGCCCAGTAAATCACTATATGCTCATTGCTGCAACGCTTCACCATGTAGTCATAGCAAGGAGTCGCTGAAAACACTTTTTTGCAATTTTTTTTAAAGACAATTATTGCTTGAATGTAGCTTTTTTATTACTAATTAGAGCTAAACCCCTTGGACCATAAGTGTTCCTTTTTTATTTACTTGTTTATTTACTAATTAGAAGTAAATTACTTAAAGGGATCCTTCAAACTTAGGACAAGAAGGGGACTTTTCACTTCTCTGAGTGGGAATGTATGATAAAGCTTCTGACCTGGGAGGTTTCTATCCCAGCTGGGAGGTTGGGTCAATGCAGGGGAAGGTCCGATCCAAACCAATGCGGCACGGCTGAGCAGGTGCAGGGAAGCTGCTGGGGATGTGACACCCCGTGAGGATGCTCCGATCCCTCCAGCTCCGCAGCTCCTGGCCGCCAAATCCACCCAGAGGTTTTTCACCTCCCGTTTTGGTTCACACAGATATAAAAGTCTTTGTGACCAGCAGTGGATTTAGAGGTGGGCTTTAGCCAAAACCCACGTCTTGAGGTCCAGGGGTGGCTGGAGCATGGTGTCTTTGCTTGGGTCGGTGTCCATATCCCTTTGGTTTGCTGTACACCAGCAGTGCTGGATTACAGCACCCAGCCATTAACACAGCATTTTGGAGATGAAATATTAGTTCTGTTGTTCGCTTGTTGGCGTGGATTTTGTTTCTGTCCCGAGAGCAGGCAGCGCTTCCCATAGCAGCCGGCTCTCCCCTTGAAACCCCTCTTACAATGGCTCTGGCAAAGCTGGAAGGAGGGTATTTCAAGCCCAGATTTTCTTGCTGCTCTGACGGGGTAGCGTTAGGAAATGACAGGCTGTGGAGTATAGGTAGCATTGGGAAAAGGCTACAATTCTTTTTACTGTAACCAGAAAGCTTGTTCACCCAGAAGCCCTTTTGGGGGAGCTACTTATTTTCTAATCTTGTGGTAATAATGAAATGATATGGGAGTCCAGGGATAATGAAGACAGACTGATTTCCTAATGTACTGAGCACAAAAGGAAGCAGAAAAGGGTTTTAGCAAAGAGATAAAAAAAGAGTTTATTTTAAATAAAGATTACAAAAATAACCTACTGTCAAAGATGATGTGAAAACCATTAAATAGCAATTTAACGTAATTATAATCACGGGTGAGCTAAGGGCTATCTTGCACAATTACAATCAATCTTTCTGTCTGAATGCGTTATCCTGAGCCTTTACTCCTGACTCCAGCCCAGTGTTCCCCCTGCAGCAATACTCAGTTTAGAAAGCGGCTCCATGACTGCCGAAACCATTGAGACCGAGTGATATCCTCCGAGGGCTGACAGAGAAACCTGCTCGGGCTCTGCCTTCCCCAACCGCAACAGCCCTTTTAACAGCCACCACTGGAGTTAATAACCGAGCATGTTACCTTACTGCCGCTGATTGCTATAAAGCAATGTCTTGCCAAACGAGTAGCAGATGGCACCATCATGCTTGGCTGTGTTGAAATTTTATGAGCATGGTGGATCCTTATTTACTAAACTAGCAGAACTGGGCAAGCACCCGACACTTAAAAAGAAGGGCATCAATCAGATGGACCACGCCGTGCTCATCCACACAACATGCTTTGGCTCCCGAGAAGTAAGAAATAATGTTTAAGAGAGAAAGTGAGTTCAAAAGCATTTGCTTCAATGAGCAAAGCCAGCTGTTGACCTGCAAAAGTGCCACCCAAAAGTGCACTGGGAGAGCCTTCAAGCTGGGAATGGAAGGACTGTGCAAGTGCCCATAGGCGTTAGTGGGATCTCGGTGGCCTTGGCCGGGACCCGGCATGGGAGGCACTGGTGTGTGATAGCCCATGTCTCGCTGCACCATTTCCAGTCTGAAACAAAGGCTCCTCTGTCAGCTCTGAATGAAGAACCCAAGAAAAAATAATAAAACTAATCTCGGTAATCTAATTTAGTGCTGGTTCGAAGGTTTCTGTAAGCATGGGAAGTTAATCAGAGACTAATTAACGGGGCTTGGAGCTGCCCTCCATCACTCAGCAGCAGTTTTGGCGAAGCTGGACTGAAACGCCCGTCCTGGGGAGCTGGTGGGACCATCCTACCCCACCTGATATGATTTGTGGCTCAACAAGGGCGTGCGGTTCAACTCTGGCAGCTGCCAACAGATTTGGACATGCTGGGAAGAGGTCATGTGCCTCTTGTTCCCATGAAAATCATTGTGAAGGGCTAACCATTTTCTCTTCTTGCTCATGGGTCTAAATGTGCTGGTCCCAAGGAAGTCTACACCCTTCTCCGCAGCACCTGGAAATGCAGAGAGAAGCCAGTGCTGGACCAGAAGGGACGGTTGGATGTTTCTCCATGTCAGTTGGATGTTTCTTCATGTCCTGGTTGTCGTCGTCTTGTTTCTCCAACACAGTTTCAGAGCATTCGCAGCGGTTTTAAGACGTTTCTGTGCCCTCACGGAACACTTGTACGAAGCAGTTGATGAATCTCACCACCAACATCATGGATGTGGGTCATTACGACTTGTTCTGGGTTCACTGGCTCCTCAGTAGCATAAACTTATTTAAGCAGTGATGTTAAATACAACATGATCTCCACCACAGAGCCTGCAGCCTTGTGGCAAGGCTGGAGCATCCCTGGAGCTTACTCCTGGCCCAAAGCATCCCTGCTGGAAAGGGAAGAAGTTAATAAAGGGATTGGGAGCAGCAAAGCAAACTTGATAAACATCTTCTGTCCTGTGTGATGGGCATGCAGCTGCAGTGGTACAGCAACTGCATGATCCTTACTGGGTAGCCAGGGCATGCAAACAGTGCCCATGATGATTTTCTTGTTTATGCTTCAGAGTCACTGAAAGGGAGTAATGGGATGGGAAAATCAATAAGGTTAGGTTGTCATAAAGTATCACTAATGATCCTTAGTTTTCAAAGCCTTGGACATTGTTTATATATGGGCTTTTCAAGCATGGCCATTAAATGATTGCCACGAAGGCAAAGGTGCAGATGATAACCCTGATCAGGGGCTGCAGCTCCCTGAAGGTCTCAGCTTTTGTTGAGGGGTCACATCGTGTTTCCTCCTCTCAGATGAATCATTGACTGCAGGAACCTGGCTGCCCTAAACTAGGTTTGCCAGCCAGGTTTGATTCTGCCAGACGCAGAATCAGGTTTTAGCTGACTTTCCCATCTGAGCGGAGCATGGTGTGAGCATTGCAAGGTGCCAGCACAGCAGTACTGCACTCACTGTGGGAGCAGTCCCTAGGGATTTTAGGTCAATGTGAGTGATGCAAATGCCTCTGCCTCAGTTTCCCACCCCTAAGTGGGGCCTGGGAGTATCTGAGTTGCTGTGAGTAAATGACAAGGAGTAAAATGCTTTAACAAGACCCGACGATGGGTCTGCGGGAAGCACAAAGGCTTCTGCTCAAGTAGCTCCGAGCAGCTTCTCCTGCCTCTTCCTGAGCTGAGGAAGGTTTCCTTACCATCCATGCTAGTACTTTCCAGGTCGAGCTTAGCCACAATGTGGCCTGGATCACAAGAAAAGCCCCTTAAAAAGGAAAAGTGAGCAAATGGCAGCCAGGACCAAGGGGGAGATGCCCAGAACCGCTGTCAGCAGCATCAGAGAGCTCATTTCATCTCCAAGCGAAGGGGGCCTGGGGATTAGCTTTGTGTAAAAGATTGTTCTGAGGGGGAAAACGTACTAATTAATTTGATTTTCATTTGGAAAAGGGGCGGTGGTTTGAAAGCTGAAATTGCCTGATTATTGCCAGCACATAAATTTCTCCTAGAAATGTGGCTGCAGTTTATCCTAATCATATTCAACTTTAGGCAATGAAAATACTTCTTGCTATTTGTTTTGGCTTCTCTTGCTGTTACAGCGTCTGCAAAAATATGTCATGCATGAAATGCTCCCCTATAGTTTGACAAGTTATTCCTTATGCTTGCTAATTTTTCATTAAGAAAAATGACAGAAACACCAGATACCCAGTAAGGTCTCCATAATAGCTGTGCATCAAGATTAAAGACTGAGAAGTGGGGGTCTGCTGGAATTGCTTCGTCTCCATTATTTTCATGTATTTGTTAAAAAGAAAGTTTCCCGACCTGTTCCTGCACTTCTCAGCTACGACAGCTGGAATTTTGCCTCTGTAAAACATGCACGATAGGTTGTAATGTATAGTTTGCACAAGGCAAATCTGCTGGCGAGCCTGAACTGTTACACTCATGTTCAGCCAAAAACTGCCTCTAGCTGGCTCTGGGTGCTGCTGGTGGTTGAAGGGGGGCAATTAGTGTTATTATAGCAGAAAGTAGAAGTTCCAACCAAAACAAAGGGATTGGTGGATTAGGTGGTCTAGAAAAAGTGAGTACAGACAGTTTCTGCCCCAGCTCCAAGTAACTCCTCGACGAGGTCGTGTGCTGGGTGCAAGGGGCCACAAGGTACCCAGGCGGGGTGCTTGGGGATGTGGAGCAGAGCTTTAGTCATGGTCTGCGCCGATGCCTTAAGGAAGAGCAGAAGCGTGCTGGAGGTTAAATTCAAGGCTGAAGCCTCTACACATATGTTCTCTAAATTCCTGTAAAACCTGGGGAGCTCTGAGATGGGCAGAGGCTCCAGTGCATTGATGAGATGAAGGGGGTGAGAGGGTGGATTTAGGGATGTGAGGACCCCAGGAGCTGAGGTTGGAGAAACTGCTGTGAGGAAGGAGGTCAGATGTTTTGAGTGCAGTGAATGGTGCTTTTTACAATGACCAGTATTATAAACTGCTGGAAAAATGCCATTGAGCGGCTGCCGTGGAGGGTTTGGTGCAGCGGTGGCAGAGAGCAAGGCAGGTCCATCCCCAACTCAGGGGTGCCTTTGCAGAAAGGGAATGTGCAGGAAGGAGGTAGCTGGTATTTTAGGATATTTTTAAGGCTGTGTTGTACATCTGCCTCCATGCCCCTTCCACCCTCTGCCTTGTATTGTCAGCTTCCTAAAGCACTAGGAAATCTTTTCTAAAACCCATTAAATGGTATTTTAGAACCGAAGTGCACAGCTTAACTGAGCGGTGGCTGATAGATGGTTCGTGGCTCCTGCAACAAAGCAGCAGTAGGTGAGAAAATTGGTATTTAGGTACCCAAAGTAACAATTTCCGTGCACAGATCAGCACATGCCTTAAAGCACAGAGCAAACTTGGAGATGCAGCTGCAGAGAGCTGTGTACCAGCTTCTAAGAACGGGGGTGAGGCATTGCACAGAGTCATTTACATGGTAATTAATAGCGTCTGTGCATGCGGAGGAGCGAGGGTGGGTGTCTCCCCAGGGACCTGCCTTGTCCCAGCACGCTCATGGGGAGTCCTCACCCCTGAGAATGGGGAAGGAAGCAGAGCCCCCAAATAGCTTCATTTCCTCAAGGACCTTTCTGAACAGATGGGATAAAATTGCCATAAAAAAAGGAATCCCAAGACAGGGAAATGTAATGAGCTATGGGCAAGGGGAAAAATAAATGCTGAGGGATATTTATGCAGCATAGGGAGTAGATAGATCAAATCAGAAATTCCAATTAAGTCCATAATTTATTTCAACGGAAATAATAAAATTAGAGATAGGCCCAAGTGGCAAAATTCAGATTGGGATCCCGATCCAAATGGCATGTTTGGGCTAGGTCCATGTCTAGCAATCTCTGTCTGACCATCATGGACAGCATAGACCTGCACCCAGTGGCAGGCCCTCCAAAAGTTATGGTAAAACCTGATTAGATAAAGTAGCAGGCATTCAAAGGGCATCATAAATGGCAGGTATTGTGAGACAGGATAATTTTTTTTGAAAATACAGGTGTTAAAATTTATGGGAGGAAAGGATACATGATGCAAGGACAAACTATACACATCAAATACAAGGATAAAGCATTAATTAGAAAGAGAGACAGGTATTTATCAGGCCCAACAGCTATTGTGGTTGCTGCTGAAAAGTCCTGCTGGCAAAAATGAAAAATCCTCTTGGTCTTTCTCTTCTTTAATCTAGCAAAGTAGACTGATGTCCCCGCAAAACCAGGTGTGCATCCTTGCTAGGAAACCAAGGCGAACTCCAAACAGCATGGAGATGGACGGAGAAATATATTTGGGGGAGGGGTTCCTGTGTGTCCAGGCATCTGCAGTCACAGGGCACATCTGGCACGTGGGCACGCCGGCACTGCTTTGTAATGGGAAGATGCAATTGTAAAGCCACAGCCAAGGAGCTGCCCTGCTTGCTGCAGAATTGCTCTTCATGGTACCTGTCTGCCCCACTTTAATTCAGCATCAGAATCACTGGGATTGGCACAAACAGAAACATTTCTCCAAGCTGGAAGAGGGGAGGGAGCTGGACAAATTTTTTTGACCCCCCTAACAGCAAGAGACAGAATCCCTTGAGACACAAAAGGGTGATGAAGATGGATCGTTGTCTTCAGCTCTCACGTTCCAGCAGCCTGTGGCGAGCCCAAGGAGGATGCAGCAGTAATCAATCATCTGCAAAGTGCATGAACTGGAGCTCCCTCCACCTTGAGACCCGATCAAGAAATACGACATAACACCCTGCCCAAACAGCCCTGATTAAGCAAGTGGAAATTAGCACTGGGGAATGCCCAGGACAAAGAATGAGCAGTTCCCCTTCTACATGGTTTGGCTCATGATGTGAGGAATTAAAAGGCTGGTAAAAGACGCTGCAGATTTATAAAAGGATGAGAGTGCAGCATTTTTAATCTCATTTCAGCAGGACTCCATGTTGCAAATAGTTACTTATTATAAAAAAATTCTCAGTGCTTGACCTGAAATTGTGCTGGGTTTGGTGCATGGCTCAGCTCCGTCGCTGTTGTGAGTAGCGTCCTGGGAGGGTCTGGGCAGCGGCTGCGGTGGCACACAGCCTGTCCCAGCACCCTGCATGTGGCCAGGCCGTGATCAGGGCATCCCCACTGCCTTTGAGTTAACACCCATATCAGTACTGCTGACATGGGAGTTTTGAGGAATTACAGGGGAAAAGCCTCATTTTTCTCCTGTAAAAGAGTGACCCATAAGAATGTCGTCGTGGTGGCTGTCTGTGCAGCTTGCATTAAAAATAGAAATAAAAGTAATAGTAATATTAATAATAATAATAAGTAGCAAAGAGTGGGTCTGTATGGTTTCTTTCTGCCCAGATTGCTCACCGAGCATCTCTACTTGGGTGTGTGTTATGATGCTGTCTGGGATCCTCATCCCATGACCATGTGTGCCGAGCAGATGGGGTGGAGGGATCCCGCTGCTGCAGATGCAACCAGGGTCACCGACGCATCAACAGTAGCAACCAAAGCTCTTCTGCAGGCCAGCAGGTTAACCCCACACGGCTGCCGCTGCCCATGCTGCCACACCAGCTGCTGGGCTTTTGTTTCAAAGCCTTGCACCTCCTCAGGAGACCGGTGTTAGCATTTCATTTTAGCCTTCCAAGTGCTATACGTCCACAGCACTTGTGAGTCATGTTTTCCACCCCCTATTATTTAACAGAGCGCTTTCAGCCAACATATTTTATGGACTGAAGTCGTCGTGATTAGAAATGTATGTTTTCAATAATGACAATGTACTTTCCCTCCCCCCATCCCATTCAAACCCTCAATTTACAAAACGGAGAAAAGTATTTTAAACATGTAGATCAAAATTACACACCAGCTTAAATGTGTCACTTTTTGGCACAGCCATCTCATTTCTCAGCCAAGACTTGCAACTAAGATTTCTGCTCCTCTATTTTATTGATTTCTTTTTTTCTTTCCAAGAGCACAAATAGCCACTTAACAAAAAAAAAAAAAAAAATTAACCCCTGAGCAACAGCTCCATCTTCTTTCTTGGGGCTTGGGTTTTGTGCTAATTCACAGTGTTTTCCATTACCATGGTGGCTTCTCATTGACCATGTGAAGCTTCTCAGCTGCTCCAAATTGTCTCAGGTCCTTCACCTTCAGCTGAGACCAGCTGATGGCTCCAGCTGAGGTGTCCTTCAGCAGTCATGGGATTTTTCAGGTGCAAATAGGGGTTTCTTAAATAGAAAGATCTGAGTTCTCTGTAAATAGAGGTTTACTTTATATCCTAGCATCTCATTTCAAAGGACCTCTGAGTTTCTCAGATGTTGTAGCCTTTAATGCGCTTTGTAATTAAAAGGGAGATTGTAGCTGCAAACATGAATGGCTGCATTTGCAGCTGGAAAAAAAAGGGGGGGAGGAATATGAAACAGTATTTTGCACTGTATTTGTGCAGGGCTCTTGTAATGGGAAGATCCCACCAGGCAAAGGGAGTTGGGATGTTGAGGTTGGAAGAGGAGTATATTCAATGGCATGCTGCACAGAGGACATTTTGTCTCCTGGCACATGCAGTATAAAACACAACCCTATTGTGCAGTTTAGTGGTTTTCCAGGCTTCTCTGTTGTATTTTGAACTCTGTGGCCTCAGGTAATAAGCACATGTATACACGCACCAGTGTTCATCGTTATCCCAGACTAGGAATTAACCAAAACAGAGAAAGTGCATCCTTGGTTGAGCTCAGTTACCAAAGCTGTGCTGGAGCAGCCAGGTTAAACCTGAGCAAGGGCTTTGAGCAGCAGGACCAAAGGGGACAGAGAGCAAAAAATCCTGGTTTTGCATCTCTGGATTGCTGCAGGACATAGTTTGGGGAAGCCTGGCATGGCGTTTGTCCCCCGCACCTGTCTGATGCCAACAGCAGCAGAGCTTAGCTGCCCTTTTGCAACGCACCTGGAAAGGAGCATCGCAGCAGTCCTTACCCTGCAAACCAGTGAGCAAATCTCCTCCTCCCCATCCCTGCGGTGACAGCTGCTCACGCTTCCCAGGCTGATGGTATATGACAGGTCTGATGTGAGCAAGGATTTTCATTTACACTATGTAGCAGTTAGCAACAGATGGAACCATAAGATCAATATACAGTCCAAATAATTAAGAATCGTGTTTTTAATTGTGCCTTTTCAACAAGCATTTCAAATGCTTCTTAAATCAGCCGTGCGGTTGTTGATATAGGGAACAGTTGCAATATAATTCGTTTTGAGAGACGCATTGAAACTGCAAAGAGACTGATCCAAACAAGACGAGCGAGTGCCTTCTGTTTGTGAAAGGTTTTTGGCAGCTCTGGGAGGGTCACTGCTGACCATCACTGTGCAGATCGGTTGTGATACCCAAGAGATTAACCTGGTGAGTAAAGTAAAGCACAATTGATTTTATCCTTCTGAAGGCTTTGGGCTTTATCCTTCCAAATGCTATGCTTTCAGATGAATCAAACTGTTTTAAACTCTCATAGTTTCCAGGTGAGTTCAAGGTTGTGGTATTTGGGTAAACCAAGGCACAGAGGTCCTATGGGCCAGACTAAGTGAGGGGAGCAGGAGCACTGAGCTCTCCTTGCCTCTTTTGCCCTTTGCTTGAGTGTTTGACCCATTAAGACTAAAAGCCTTCCCAAAAGCAATGTTATCTAGCAAGTGTTACAGCGGAGTACAATCTGAGCAACCTGTTTTTAAACTCAGATGAACTGGATGTTGCCATCAGTGTTCTCACTTGAAAAGCTGAAATGAAAGATTTTGCATCCTTTGGAAAAGCAATCCTATTTAGCTCTTCTTTTAGGCATTTAACTAAAGTAACAGGCTGAAAATCAAACCTGATAGACCGGTGGCTTGGAAGCTGTCCTGTCGCCTGGCGCCCTTCCCCAAGCACACAGCAGGATGCTCAGATAGGCAAAATCTGGGAAGGAGCTGTGCTCCCCCAACTGCAGGCAGCCCAGTGCCAGTGCTTGCACAGGTGGTGGGAAAGATGCTTTAATGGGGAAGGCTGGGAAAAGGTTTCCCGCTGGCCATGGGACCGTTGCCCCCCAGCAGTCTTTTGCATGCTGCCGCAGCGATGCTGCATGCGTGTGCACTAAAGGCTTTGAATGTGGGAGAGAAGGTGCCACCCAGCTGTGTACCGTAGCTTCCCACCAGCACGGGATGGATGTTGGGGCTCTCCCAAGGTGAGCTGAGTGCAGGTATGATGGTCAGCAGAGCCCAGGGTGCTGCACGAAATGCCGCAGCTCTGGGCTGCCTTTGCAAACGCAGGGGGAGATGAAGTCATGCCCCCCTGTATTACTTCTTTTTGGCTGTATCTTAGAAGGCCATTTGGTATCATCTCTCGTTCTAAGGGGTTTCAGCACCATAGCAAGGTGCGTTTGGGTTGTTTCCATTCACTGATGTCATTTTGGGAGGTCATTTGGTTGTTCTCTGGTTGGAACGGAACATAAAGCCACATCCAGATATGGCTGAGAGCCAGGAGGAGCCTGTGCAGGTGAAGTGCCTGAATTTGCTGCTGGTCCCGTGGGTCCTGTCCCCTGCGAGCCTCGGCCGTCCCACCCAAACAGGCTCAGCCCCAGGTCCAGCCCTGCCCCGCAGCGTGGGTGCTCGCAGACACAGGGGGCTGTGCCGTGACAGTGGGGGACAAAGGGGAGCATCCGAGCTCCACTATCCCCAGCATCTACCGGCACGAGTCGGACCACGAATGCCGCCTGCACGTGGTTACTCCCCAGCTTAATTTATATTAAATGTGGCCGCATCATTCAAACAATCTCCACGCTCTTCTGTTTGTGCAGGTAATGATGATATAGACTCATTTATGCAAGATTATCCTTTTATCACATTTCCAGACTCATTTATGAGGCTCATGTTTTCCCCCCAAGGGCATCATCAAGTGAGTTAAGTTGTACTATTTGCCTCCCGCAGTGAACTGGCAGGAGCCTACTTCATTGACTGATGAGGGCTGCTGCCTTCGCCAAATAGGGTCTGTGTGATGGATATTTTACTTGTGAATATTATAGCTGGAAATTAGCATGTTTATTGAGGTAGAATGCGTTTGTTTACATTCTGCTACCCATGGTATTACCTTTTATGACCTGAGTTATTTAGCTGAAGATAAGCATAAGTGCTCCCCATCTGGGGGAGGGGAGAGAGGAAATAAAAAAAAAAATTAATGAACTACTAGATATCAAATTATGCCATAAGTAAGTGACAGAGACGCCTCTCTGGGTGCTGCCCCGATCCCCTCATCTGGGCTGGACCGGCTCGAGCACAGAGGGGTGGGAGGGAGGGACTTGGCTCCATTTTACCTACAGTTTTACCTATTTTTGCCTATCAGGAAAGAGGCTTTCCAGGGAGGAAACCATCCCATTTCTCTTGAAGCATCCAACCGCAGTTGGCTACCCCATAGTGGGGATGGCAGGTGGGAAGAGCTCAGGGTCTCAGCCTACCCCGCAGAGCAGTTCTCCCCTTTCCAGGTTCATTCACCATTCCATTGCCTTGACTAAACGATGAAAGCCGGGGTGCAGCCAGGCTAAAGGATTAGGAGAAGACTGATTAACTTTATATTCCTAAGGCAGCAGCGGCTAAATGAACCCTTCCCGATTGTTAAAAGGTGAAAAAAAAAATCTAAACCTCAGGTTGCAAAGCCGCCCAGTGTGGTTTTCAGCATTACAGGAGTGTGCACAGCACAGTGCCATGGGTTCGTGCCATGCCTTAAGCTACAGGCGGGTAGATGCCATCTTTCCCCATTTGTTCTTATTTTTCATTTTTCTGGTGGTGGATGCCATCCATCCTTTTTGGCATTGCTTTCCTCTGCGAGGTCTGGCCAGCACACGGGCTCTGACTCTCATTCCCTCTGTGATGTGCAGTTGCTCCTCCGTGGTGACAATGCCAGTTCATTGATGAGTGGCAAACTCTCATGGGATGCTTAGGGCTGGAGGGAGCCTGACCAGAACATTTCAGAGTGGACATGCTTTCCCCACCCAGGGAAAGCTTTGGCCTATGAGACAATATATAAAGTGACCCTGATTGTGTCAAATTTTCCTAAAAAGAGTCATTCCTTTGCCTATTTAAAATGACGATGGTACATTCATTATGTGAATTACCTGGATACAGAGCTGACTGCCATCTGATGCAACCCAGACTCGTAGTCAGTAGGGTCTGGAAAATAACACATTCCCAAACCCTACAAAATGGATGTCGTGAAACGTGCTTAAATCCATACATCAAATCCTTGGGAATACAGGCATGTTCTCTCCACATTCAGAAATGCCTGCATGGAGCAGGGAATTTGCCTGGGCAGACAGGGTACTGGGCGTGGGACTGGGTACCCTGCTCCTGGGCAGGAGGTGTTTGTGGAATTACAGATGAAGGCTATCCTGTAGCCTGTGTCATGATTTAATTTCATTTTAAAAGGTGCCTGCCAAGCTCTCTTTTATTTGGTGCACATCTGCAGACAAAAATGTGTTTTCTATCAAGTCAAAGAAATGATCTTTTTCTCTTTCAGCAAAATTTGGCTCTAATTTTTATGGCCTTTAAATATACATTATCACGTGTGAGCAAAAGAGAAGGGAATTAGTGTCATGTCAGCTAGAGAGCAAAGAGGAGGTTTCAGTGATGGGCAGGGTCGGTGCCAAAGCTCCCACTGTGCCAGCTCATGAGCTGCATCGGGCAAACGGGTGCCAGGAAATCCTCCTGCTCCCCCAAAGTCCCACGAGCCTTTCCCTGGACTGCCCTGGTCTGTGAGCTGAGACTAAACCCACACCCAGTTCCCCACCTCTGTTCACCGAGATGCATGGGCCTCCTGTGTGTCGGTGATGTGGTGGCCTCAGAGGACTTGCAGCTGGCATCAGCAATGCCGCCAATTCGTCTGCAAGAAGTGACACCTTCAGAGAGCAATGATAGCGTTACCCCATCAGCATCTGCCTATCTTGCTTTGCTTACCATGTTAATTTGCTGCTGTGTGACTCTCCAGGGTGAAATGGAGACAAATATGACTTCACTGTTACAATAACTAGTAATAAAAATTATGATTGCCAATATCTGGGAGGCACGCACTTGTGAATCGTAAGATGAAACGAATTAACAGCTTGAAAAATTGTTGGCCCTGGTAGAAAGCAAAGCTGTAAATGTTGGGATTATTTCCCCTGTGACACTGCTGTCAGCAGGGGATGGTGCAAGTGGGGATGTTCTCCAGCCCCCACAAGAAATCATTTCCCCTTTCCCTCGGCTGTGCAAAGCCCTTCATCACGGGCATCCATGGGGCTTGGTTGGAGTGTTTAATATATGGCAAATGTGGACATGTTATGCACGGATGTCTGTGAGTGTGTAAATCTGCTTTCACAGGTCAAGTCCAGGAGCATCCCTGGGCCACACATGCGTGACAGCAGCCACGATGGTTTTGTACCCATGAAGTAATTTCTTCCCAACCTCTTTCCCAACCATTTGGCCAAAACTTGATGATTTATCCTGGTTCTTTGCCTCTCCCTGGTCTCCAAAAGAGCTCTCGATGCTCTTGTTATCCCTGTTGACTTCCTCTCCTCATCCTGCTTTTGGCTTTAAAGATATCATGATGTAATAAATTCTTGGGGCTAATTGTGCGTTATGTAGCAAATATTCAAAGCAAACAGTTTGCCCAATGGGCTAAAATACATTTGCATGAAGTGTTCATTGAGCAATTATGAATAACCTACAAGTTTTAAAAACAGCCTTTTTGTGGATAATTTGAATGTTTGCTGCAAAGTGCAGCATTTGCTGAATTAATGAGTCATTACAGATATTTCACTGAGCTCTGGTGGCACTGCCTGCTGCTGCATGAAGGGGTTTTTTTCTTCCATTGCACCTGTACCATTTCAGTGACATGCAATGCTTAATTTCTGCAAATTACTCCTACTAGAGCAATATGAAATACAACTAACTTGGGGGAAGGAGAGGTATACTTTAATTAAATCATCTTGCAATTAGTCCTTGAGTGATGAGGTAAGGTGTTTTATCTCTGTTCAAGTGGTACCAAACCACTGAGGAGATGCACAGAGAGGGAATTCCAGAATTGGACATCATAATCAGATGAGTTGTTCAACAATTTGAGATTTCTTAAAAGCAGCCAGCCAGCTATTTGGGGGTTACTTTTGCTGATTGCTTGGAACCATCCATATTTACAGCATTAGAAGAACTGATTCAATTAAAATCGATATTTTCTGGAAGTGCATTTGAGCCCTAAGGACTATAGCAAAATACATAGACAAATTAAAATACGCTATTGATCAGCTATTTTGTGATGAGGAGGATGCACAACATTGCATCCCTTGTGTATAGATACTGGATTTGGTTCTTTGAGACTTGCTTCTCAGCTGTGGGACTCTGGCTCTCTGCTCCTCTGCTCTCCGCAGTACTTTTGGGGAGAGTTACTCAGGGAGCACAGAGTGAGATACTATTAGCAATTGGCAGTGATCTGTGGGTGTGATGGTCCTGTTTGTCCCTTCCAGGTGACACTTGCACCCTCAGAAGTCAGAGATACAGGCACCATCCAAAACAGCTCCAAGGTGGGTTAGAGATTTCACCATTCATTTCCCTTTGGCTTCTTTGCTGGAGAAGGAGATGAATGGCTGAATGCTTCCAAATATATAACTCCCCCAACAGCATTTAGCACAGTGTAAAGTTTTCTTAGTGATTTATTGTCCCAAGTGTTTTAGACAGACAAAATATGTTTGCAGTCTGTCCTGCCTGACACTGAAAACCTGGGCTGGCGTATTGAGCCCTCCAAAAGAGAAGAATGTCTTGTTTGAAGACATCTAGGAGCCCCTTGGGAAGCAAACGTGAATTCCTCTGTGCCTCCGGTCTAAGTGTTCATGGCAGTTTGTGCAACCCAGGACCAAGCCCCGCGTGCCTTTAGAGCACAGTAGAGTCATTATTTATATTCAAGCCCAAGAGACGTCTTGTACACAAGCACTGCACCAACGTCTGTTATCTGAGCATTGGACTGAGTTCAGTCAAAGTCCAAGAAGTCCATTTCATTGACTCTGGCAATTGCTCGGTCAGGCTTTTAATGCAGACTGGGTCATTTTTCTGCTGTCAAGTCGTGCTTAGGGAAACTTGATTTCAAAGAGGGGAGCAGGCAGAGGCACTGGGGAGATCCTGTCCCAAATCGAAGATTAAGTGTTAAACAAGGGCAGGTGCAGGATAAACGTATCCTTCAGAGCACTGTTGTCCAGATATAAAAAAACCCCGAAACCCTAAGTGCAGTTTAGTAGCAGGATTTGGAATAAAATCATCAGAAGCAAGGAAATTGAAAGTGGCAGCAGCAATTTCTCCCTCTCCTCTCAATGGACCTGAGTATTACAAGAACCAGTGGGATGCAATCCAGGGACCTGCACGGGGGTAGTTTCATGCAAAATATAATTTCTTTGAAGTTTAGAAAACTGTGTATATAATAATATAACATCAGGTTCATCTCCTCTGTGAAGCTAATAAGTAGCACGTTCACGAGTACACGTATACGTACAATGGAGACAACAACAAGTAAAAAGCCCAGCTTGAATTTAGATTTTTGGCTTGTATTATATTGCATAACAACCTTAATGTTACTTAAATGTAGGTGTTTTGTGTGTGGGTGCACGCCCGTATGTGTGTATGTGCATTAATAGCAATTTGTGATAGATGCCTTTGGGGCCCACACATTCAATAAGAAAAAAGGAGTTTTTATGGGAGATAACATAACTGTTTGCAATTTGGCTATTCATTGTATCTTTGGCATTTTATGTACTGCATTAGCTGAGGCAATTTCATGCATATGGATATAATGCATTAAGTAGAAGCATTTAAATATAGTGAAACTAATTTTATGATGATTAGTTGAAGGAAAACATTGCATTCGTATCATCTATATAGGAGCCAATTTGCATGAAAATGCCCAAAGTTGCTATGCCAACATTTTCTGTGTTGTCGGTCGGGGTCGTCTCTGTGTCAAGACTTTGTATTAAAAATCGGTCTCCAGTGCCCGTGTCTTTTAATTCATTGCAAGCTGTAGGCCATTTGCTCACAAAGCGCTTGCAGTAAAACAAATGAATAGCTAAAATACTCATTTGCATGATTCCCATTTGAAAACGATTCCCCTGAAATTAAGGAAGCGTGTTACTCGGTTGTGAAGATGGATGGGCAGATGAGCCATGCAATTAATATTTTTCGGCATTCTCTTTTAAAGCCCTCCTAAGACTAAAAGCAACACATGCTGCCTTCCAGACAAATTGGGTCCCGCAACAGTTCCAGGGCTGCCATGGCAGCAGCTTGTTCCCACTCTCTCCCCTTTATTGTCTCACTTACATTATGCAGTAATTAAAACTATTTACCATTCCTACTTATCTGCCATCTGCTGCCATTGAAGTTTCCTCTTCTTTATAAAGCCATCTTAAGCAGCAACAAGAAAAGTAACGGATTCAAGGACAAGTAGGGGGAGGGAGAAAATTCTCCTGCTTTTTATTAATAGGTAGCGGACCAGGACGAGGGTTGAGTATTATGAACAACTGGGTACTTTCGTGTAGTGTGTCATTTTCTATGATTTACCTCCTGGCCACCCTGATAAGAAGAGCTTTTTCTGGAGCAAACGTGGGCACATGGTAGAGGGAAATAGATACAACAGATATATTTGGTGCTATAGGCGCAGCGGTGGGATACTCCTCTATTTACACCAGGGTGAGTGGGAAGAAGGATTGTGCTGATGGTTTCATTTGCTCCTGAGCCAAGTTGGGAGGAGTGAATGAAAGATTTTGATTTGAATGGACACTGGCTTTGAAGCACAGGTGATTTTTAGCAGATCCTTGAATGGCACCTCGGTTCATGCTGGATGAAATCCTGTAGGATGCACTAGTTGCAGTCAGGCATGGGTGTTAGGCAGAAGCAGCACCTGATGTCAATACATCAGAGAAATGGGGATGAAAATACCCAGAGATCTCCAGGCGAACAACTGTGCTTGCAGGTCTTATTATGGAAAATACAGTTAGTGCTTGTGGCCTGAAGAATGCTTAAATCATCCCTGGTGCTGGTGGGTCAGGAAGCAATGACAGCCAGGTAAACGGAGCCTGCGGGAGACTCCGGAGGGCCCAGCCCCGAAGGCAGATTTAGGGAGGGCAAGACGTACCCCAGCAGGGCTGTTATACACTCAAATGGGCCAATAAACCAGCTCCCAGTGTGCTGTCGGTAATAAAAAGTGAAGAAGCCAGCAATTACTGTCGGCCTCATCGCATAACTCATGCTCCATATTATTTACAGTGACTCTAAAATTTAAAAAATCCTGTTAGCTTAATTGCTTTTTCTACCGCATGGATGTCAGCAAGAGAGGGTGGCTCGAGCTGGCTGCTCCAGCTGCGAAACCCACGGACAGCTCCCAGGGACCAGCTTGCCGGGCGCTGGGTCTAGATGGGGTAGTCGGTAGCAATCCACAGAAACATCAAACTTTGCTGGGTAACTGCTAAAAAGCAGTTTCGGTAGTATATTCTCCTTTATTAAAACTCTGGCAGTCTGAGTTACTGCTGCATAAACCCAGCCATGGCACAGAGGACTCTGGCTGAATTGTTTTTTTTCTTAGAAAGCCATGGCAGTTTCATTAGGTTTCCATTGGTCAACTACAATTGATTTTCTCAGTATTAATTTTTTTTTATAAACACTCAGTTCTGTATTTCAACTATTTTTCGTGAGTCTGTGTTTTTGCCACCATCTTCTGGCCTGAGTAAAAAGTCAAGGAAAAGAAAGATGAGAAAAGGTTTAGTTCTGTGTTTGGGTGGGGTTTTTTAAACCCGAAGTCTTAAACATCGGTGATGTTGGTGTAAAGCATCATCCAAAAAACTCCAGCAGAAATATTTCCAAATCTATAAAAATATGCAACATGGAGAAAATTATATGTTTGCATTACAAACAATGCTGGCGAAGAGCTGGCCATTCGCTGGGGTGGCTTATTCAGTTTTACAGATATTTCATTCTCCCCACATCTGGAAGGATTTAATGGTTAGGTGAAAAACAGTATCCAGTTTTTCAGCACTTTGTGCGATTTCTCAAATACAGTGGAAAGCCTCATGTTCAAAATGACAGTCATTTTCCAATCCATTAAATTCCTTTGTTAACGTGCAAATACTTTTCATTCCTTCTGAAGTACAGTAGAGCAGGCATTGTTGCACCAAATTATTTACAGACACACAGCTGAAACCTAAAAGCACAGAGGTCTTTCTAGTCTTTTTTGGGGAACCGTAGTGGGCTTCTCCCCAGATCAAACACAGGGAGATTGGAGCATCTCAAATGAATCCCAGTCCGTCCCGGCAGGACGGGACCACCCTGCTCTCCCCATCATGTTGTTTCTGCATAGTGCAGAATCCTCATCCAGATATGGCTGATATCAGTAGGAGAATGCAAATTGGCCCCAGAGCAGCATAATTAGCTTTTTGCTTGGTGCTGGGCTCCTCTGAGCAGCCGTGGTGCAGTTGGGCTCCTAGAAGTGCCCAGCCATTGTTGCCCCTTGAGTGAAGCATCTCCTTCAGCACCAGAAAACTATCAAATATTCCCTTCATCCAAAGCTGAAAAACTGGCTGAGTTTTCTTTACGCCATACAGCATTCCCATTCCTTTTAGTAAATGATTTTGCATCACGACCCCACCAAAAAATTACCATACAGATCCCATTTAAAGCAAGGGGGAAAAAAAAATATGTAAAAGGAAATATTTTAGGTAGGAGTTGAACAGCAAATGCTTTTTGGTCTCTGTGGGGAGTAATGATCCACAACAAGGACACAATTCTATATGCATGTAATATTATCACATGCTTCAAAAAGCTTTTAAATCACATAAATGCAGTTATGGACCATTGTACAAAATAAACATTCCACTTGTGTTTAGGCTGTTTTTAGTTCTTTGATCTAAAGTGATGCTTGCAGATTTTATTGCTTTGTAAATTAAAGCGGCTTTGATTTGATTGAACTAAATTAATAAGACTTCTGCCTTGTTGCAAGATAACAGCTACAGTATATTTTGGCTGCACTGCACATAAGAAAACCGCAGTCTGTAACAATTCCGCTGAAGCTTCATGGAGGATTTCAATACCTATTTTAATTAAAACAAAAGCCTATGTAGCACTAATGTGTTCCTTAAAGAGCAAAATCTTAAAGTGTCCTTTTAAATCTATTTTAATATGTCTTAAGGACTAGAAGATAAATGGCAGGAGAACTGGGCTCTGACAAGGTACTTTTTCTCTGCCTTTTGAGTTTTCTTCTTGCATGTCCAAGGCATGTCTCCTTTTAAATAATAAATCTCACTTGGAAAAGCGAGCAGTTTTCAGGTGTCCTCTCAAGTGCTGAATGATGGCAATGCTTTCAACCCAGCCTCAAGGACCACAAAAAACATCCATGTCTGTGGGCAGAGCCGGCAATGTGCTCATCCCCACAAGCACGGGGGCCGCCCACGACCACCCCAGCAGCGATCCATCGTCAGGGCGGTTCCGACCGCACCGGCAAGGTCCTCGGCCTGTGTTGGCCAACGTGCAATTACACTTTTCTAGCTAATACCTCATCTATGAGCTATTTTTATCTATGGGACCTCTTGGGGTGGCTGCGTGTCACTAGAAGAAGGGGGAGCCCCAACCCGACTCACAGTGCAGTAACCGTCTTTTAGATACCCTGAAGAGACTCCAGTAGCTCACAGCAAGGCCCGTGGCATGGGCAATCATGGGACAAGGCTATTTATAACCTGCTGATGATTTTAAGCAAGCTGCTTGCTGCCTGTGGGCCTCGTTGGCTTTTTTTTCCCTCGTGCAGACTCGGGAAGTTTGAAACCGGCAATGTTTTTTGCTTAATTCCATTTACCAAAAATCCTTAAACAAAAGCAGCTCTTTGAAATCTGTAACAATGAAAAGAAGCAAGTGCCAAAAAAATGGAGCCGCCTCATCCCAACCGCAGGGGCACCGCGAAAGGAGTGGGAGAACTGCTTCCAACAGGGAAACTGGGGGGGCACAGGGGCTGTGCCCCTCCACCCACACCTCCCCAGCCATGGTCAGGGCATCCCCACACCTGGGGGGGTCCCCAGGCACAACCACAGCCAGGAGAGCTCAAGCTACAGCTCTCCCCTGCCCATCTCTGGGGCTCCAGAGTGGCAACAGCCAAAGAAAGCTTAGGAGCAAGATCTCCCTCAAAACCTTCATGTCACATCTCTCCAGTCCCTGGTTTAATGCCACCACGTAAAGCAGACCCCCAGTGCTGAAACTACACCAGTGTTTCTGCCCTGGCCAAGCAGGGATCCGGGTGATGCAGGATGGTGACGCTTCTTTGCAGCCACTGTTTGTATTGCAGTTTGTCTCCTTTAAATAGGAAAGGAAAAAACCAACTTCTAATTGCAGGCACTGCAAACTTTGCCTGGAGTCAAGAGATCAGCAAATACATCAAAGGGGCGGTGTTTGCTCGTCAACCTCCATGTGCTCGTGGGCTTCATCTGTTTTGTCCCAGAAGCTCAGATCCATCCAATCTTCCCTCCTTCACCTCGATGGTGGATCTGCCCCATACAACAGTGCTGGGAAGTTTTGGGGTGCTTCCCAGTGCCTTGCTAACCGAGTCAGAGGGACAGAGCTGCTGACCCAACCTTTGCATGGGCAGGTGACCCATGGTCCTGTTGCTGAGACCCAGCTCTCTGTTGCAAGCTCAGTAGTGGGATGAAAAAATCCCCCCAGGCTCATCTCCCCCAGCAGCAGCCCCAGCTCCCCATCCTTCCCCTCCTTCTTACCCTTTTCATAAATAATTTTAATATAGTACAGAGTGGCTCAAAACAGGAAACTCTGCTGTTTTAGTTTGGTCTGGAGTCAATTTTCCTAATCCCTGTGGTGGAGTTGCTAAGTTACCCTATCCCAGGGCCCTTGCTGCTGTTTTCATGTGGAAAAAAAAAAAAAAAAGAAATCTGTTCTTCGCTAAAGTACTGGAGTTTGAAAAAGCCATGGCTCATTACTGCGCGAAAGGTCTAGCACGCCCAGCATTTACAGCATTGTCATTTAGAAATCGCATTTACCGCAGCTGAAATCCAGCCAGCAAAAAGCAAAGTCTTCGCAGGCTTCGCCGAGGTCAGGCGGGTCAGACATGAGATGAAATGAAAGACAAACAGTGGCCGTGGAAAGCTTTCACTGCCATCTCCTCCGGCGTAATGAGCCCTGGCTGCGCGCTTGGACAGAGGCCAAACATTCATTTACCACAAATCTTCTGTAAATGATTACATTACCTTACATTAGTTTCTGTAGTACCCCCAACTGTTCCTTCCAAAGCAAGTTAAGCAGAAGGAAAGCTGCCACTTCCCTGTAATTATTCTCCCTCGACCAACGGGGCACGTTCCTCCCATCCCTCCTGCCCGGAGGTGCGGGATGGAGGGGGGACAAACCTGCCTTCTCACAGTGGCTTGTTGGATGCTGTCACCTTGGATGAAGGAAGAGTGGTACCCACCAGCAATCGGAGAGGGTGAAGAGCACAGATGAGGCCAGAGGCGCAGACGCTCCCCCAGATTGCAGCCGAGGTGATGCCCAGCGTTGCTTTGCACCATGGGTGATGGTTTGCACTTTTGCTCCTTGGTGTCATCTTTGCTGCTGGAGGTCCGTTGGGTTGAAGTTTGGACCTCAGCAAGTGTGATCTTGGCTCACACCGAGGGAGACCGTGGCATTTCTGATGCCCTGTGGTCCAAGCAGGGTGTAAAGCTGGTGCTTTGAATCAGATAACACTCTAGCTTGCAAGCTCCAAGTCTAGTGTCATCCCAAGGTCCAAGATCTGGATGTTTTAGAGAAACCTTGTATTTCCCCAAGAAATTCCTCTTTTATCCCACTCTGCCTCCTACTTCCCTGACCCAGATGAAGGCTAAAGCAAAAATACTAGACATAATCTCTCATCTTTATCCACACTGATATCCCCAGCACACTCCTCTGCTGTACCCATTTCTTCAAGCTGCATTTGACCTCTGGGGGCTACTTTTTAAAGTTCAGCCATATGCACGTGGGTGATGAAAGAACAACTGGCCCGTTATAGCCTGGTGTAAACTTACAGTCTGCTGGTGTGAACTAGTTTTCCTAGACGGGAGTGTCAACCACGCAGTGATTTCTCCCCTCTCCAGTGCTCCTCAGATGACAAATTCCTGTGGCTTGCAATACAGGGCCAGTTTATTTATTTTTTCCAGTCCTACATGTGCAGCCCATGTTGCAGAGAGGCAGAGTGATCCCTATCCCGACGGCTTTCCATTTCTCCGAGGCACAGGAAATAGCATCGCTTCACTGTCCAAGACTTACAGTTAAGCTAGAGGCTGGTGTCAGGGGAGCACACTGCTCAAAAAGCCCTTACGAAGATGCTGTGAGATGAGCAGGAAACAAAAAATAACCCCTGGGAGTTAAGCTCTGCTTAAGCAAAGCCAGGGAGCACCGGCACTTTCTGTCATTCCCAGGTGTGCTCCCCTGCGCATCCCTCTCTGTGTCCTCCCTCCCCTCTTCCAGCCTTTTCCCCAGGCCTTCTGCAAATCTGCCATTTGTTATCGATTTTATTTAAGCCACAGCAGTTTGTTATTATTATTAATTGCAGGCACATTTTTAATAGCACTAATAGGTTGAAAGAGAGAAATGCTCTCATTTGCACACCCTTTCTTTAGGCTGGCTGTAGCTGATTTAAGTGCATGCATCTCCCCAGCACAGAAACAAATGGGAAAGGAAGATATAGGCTGTTACTGGTGTTTTTAAAGTGCTGAAGCAGGAGTATGGGGGTGTCAGAGGCAATACCAGGAGGTGTTTAATTGTCATTCTGTGCAAGCATGGGGTGTTAAAAAGAATTGCGCTTGTGCTGCCTTACGGGAACACAGGAAAGTGGCACTAATCCTGCAACTACTCCCCATTAGATGGGCAGGCTTTTGCAATATTGCCCTAAAGGCAATTGCCCTAATTGCCAAATATTGTCCTAAAGTATTGTAATTTGGCTACAAGTTTGCAACTTGCTCTTGAATTTGTCCTTGTGCTGAAATCTATAGGCTTCATCTAGTGGAGGAGTGATGGAGAGAGCATTACCATTCCTCATCGTTACATCTGTTATCTCGCCGCTAAGCTTTTGTCACTGCTACAATGCCGAGGATTTCCCCAGGAAGAGAGAATGCATTTGTTGCTGTGAATTTTGGAGTAAATAACTCCTGACGTACGCTTGGCAAGTGCTGGCTTGCATGGAGACAATGTGCACCCACAAAGCACGAGGGTGCCCTTGAGGCTCCTGCCCTTACGCTGCAGCAGTGAAACCCAACGGGATTTTCTCCATCGGCCTCACCCCCTTCACCTCCGCCTTTGGCCAGGGATGGGGGAAGGTCACTGCTTGCCGTGAGAGACCTCCCGTGGGGTAGGAGCCATTTCCGAGCCCCCGTGGGCGATGCGGAGCCACAGCCGTGCATCCTCCCGATGCCATCATCACCATCGCTTGGAGGCATGCGACTCAGCTGTCCCCCAGGCTGGCAAGTTGGGAACCCTCTGGGCCTGCTGTAGATTAAAGCAATCAGATTAACAGTGGGACATAAGATGTGTGTAGGAAAAACCCAATTTTAAGGCGTCACAAAGGGCCCCTGGTTTGAACCGAAGCTTCTGCTACCAGGAAGTTTGCCTTTTGTTTGATCTATTTTGCACATCCCTATTAAATAACTAATTATTTAACATCTTTTAAAGCTTTGCTATATATTACAGCAGGCAGGACACAAATGGCTGCTTTTAATAATATAAAAGCCCATTAGCTTCATTTACTGTTAATGTTAAAATAAACATGAGGCAATTTAGATATACTATTCCAATTTCACGGAAACTTTGATGTTTTTCTTCTCCACTCACATAATTAAGGGAAAAAACTACTAATGATATTAAGTTTGTACAGTGTTAATGACAGAAACAAGCTGCAGTAGAAATTGCAGCCATTAATATGGAAAAATAAAATATTTAACACAGGAGATAAATGAAAGCAATTTTAATAAAGTAAAATGAAGAAAATTAATTTTAGAAACTTTCAGCATTCTTAAAATGCTATCGGTTTATGACACGTCTTGTGTATTTTTCTGGTTGGGATTATTTATGGGTAGTATGGAAATCTATCCTTATTATTATTTTTAACACCTACCTGTTTTCTTTTTCTCTTGCCCATTGTTTTCTCTGAAGGCCAAATTCTGCCCTGATTTACACCCCCTAGTCTGGCAGCAGCTAAAGATAGGCTTATCCCTGTGTGATGCTTTATCACAAGCTTTTTTGGGAGGCAGGAGCCCTTCAAGCATGTCAAACACCTAAATACCATACTGGGATGCAGGATCGTGCCGTCCCATCTGGATGGGGCTTCATGGTTGCTCATCCCAAGTGGCATTGGCAGCTTTCCAGCACGGACATACAGCATTCGAAGGGAGCGACATCGTGTGGGGCAGGGTTTATGCCTTGGGGAGGGGGGGGGTGCAGTTAGGAGTTAGGTGATGCTGCAGTTGTGCTGCGTGAGCATCAGTAACTCAGAGAGCAGCTAATGGGGCTCCGCTGCAGGTGGATCTGGGCTGAGATCCACTGTATGGTGCAAATTTGAGTCCTCAGAGCAACCCAGAGCTTGAATAGGATAAAAAGAGAGTCTGTACTGAGGTGGGTTAGAGCAGAGATAACCTGGCGGGTCCAGCAGCCAAGCGCCAACCTGTGCTCCTGTCCCCATGAGAGCCCTGGGGCTCTGCTGCGATGGAGACGAGACCAGTGAGGAACATCGCACCAGTTCTCAATTAAACGTGCTTCCCCCAGGAAAGAGGCAGGGAGAGCTTATACCCACAGAGAGAGGCTCTTGCTATGTGGCTCAGCCATGCAGTGCCCAGCATCCTGCTCACTTCGGAGCCCCTCGGTAGCTAAAGCAAGCCCATTCCCTAAGAAGCTTCCCACATTTCCAAAGTTTGGAGGAAGGACAACTGGCACCCACTTAATATTTCAGCTTCTCTGGAGCTTCTTCCACACCATCAGCTCCATCATGCTAACATGTGGCAGCCTTTTACAGCAAACCATTTTTGGAAACAATGCAGTGATTTATTTTATTCTGATGCATATATTTACAGGAAATGATTAATTAAATAAATTCTTTTCATTGCCATTAATTGTTTTGCAGACAACCCAAAGAGATAATCATCACATGCTGACAATCACTTGCCATCAATTATCCACACGCCACTGCTGTCAATGAATCACAGCCCCTACCTGGTGGGAGAGTCACTGCTGGTGCCACTGAGGCATTTCACCAATAATGTATAACGGGGGAGGATATTAGACGCTATTTTCAGACAGGCTGAGAGATTGATATGCAAGCCAAAGGGAAATGCATTAAACTATTTAACTGCCTGGAAATCCAGCATAATGAACATCCAAAGGTATCTTATTACTAGTTCACTGTAGCTTGCCTTTATTTATTTGTTAGCATTTAAATTTTGTTCAAATTAGTTCTTCTGTTGGAAACACCCTTGCTGCTAGGGTAGGACCTGCTCTTGCTCTGCTGAAGGCCACGGCTGAAGTTTGTATTTGCTCAAGTCACTGCAACAGGGAGGGGAGAGGGAGGGGAAGGTAGGGTGGCAGACCCTGGGCACAGGCAGGTCGAGGATCATGACAGCACTTGCGTGGACCCGGCGTCATGGCATTTGGGCGGGCAGGGGTGCGGCATGTCCCTGCTTCTGAGCGTGGTTGCCCCGTGAAGTCACACTGCCCAAGATGCTGCACTTTGATGCTGGGCCAGCATCCGCAGCGCTGCGGCTCAGGGCTTACAGAGGAGACTCACCGTGATCCTAGTGCCCGGGTAATATTTCTTTTTGCTGCCTGGGGTTGGGGGGAGGAAAGCAAGTGTCCTGTTTCTCCGTCCCATCATATCCCCATCAAAGGCCTCGTGACCCAGGCTAGGGCTCGTCACCCCCTCCATTCCCCTTTCCCAAGTCAACACTGAATTTGTTTTGCTGATGCCGCCCACCGGCACCTCTGGCATCTTGCCTGTTAGATGTTTTAGAAAGAAAACCAAAAACTTCCTCCCACAGCCAGCCAGGGCTGCAAATCACCCCGGCCGGGCGAGGGGACGCTGGGGACGTGCGGTGGCTCCCTGCACTCCCTGAACCTCCCACAGCTGGGAAGAGCAAGGCACCCGGGGAGCAAAGTTTTTGTGAAACCGGACCAATGTGCTCAGCGATGTCTGAGCTTCTTAAACATGCCAGAAGGACATTAAATTGAATGTATTCAGTGCTAAGAATTATGGTATATCTTTAGAACCTAAAGTGTATAATTAAATTATAGCATCTGAGATTGGAATTGCTTTTTCACTTGTAGGGGAAAAAAATAAGACATTTTAATAACATGTCATAAGTTTTACAGTTATTGGATTTTCAAATTGTTTACAAAAGCAATATTGTTAAATTGCATAGTTGGTTTTTTTTCTTAAGTCTTTTGATAAAAAGAATAAACTAACAATAATGTTCCCAGGAGGTAAAACAAAATTGCATTTCACTTTTGTTATTTGTTTAATTATCCATTCAGCCAGTCAGTATATAAAACTCATTTTCAGCAGATTCGTTCTGAAAGTCTCCGGCTCCAGCTGTAACTGCAAAGAGCATTCAACTTTTATTTAACATTAATAAGCCAAGGAAAAGCCTGGCGGTTAAGGTACTGCCAGCACCTTGTCTGCAATTCCAGCAGCCTTTAAAAGGGACACGGATAGGAGGGGACATCAGGCTGGTAATTCCCAATGTTTAGGACTGGGGAGGGGGGAACTATGGATCATAGTGTCCCATTTGTTTTAAATAGGGAACCACTGGGGACCCCTTCCTAAAAATCAACAGTCTCCAACAGCCTAATATCAGCAGGGTTTTACAAACCATAACGTCAATTAAAGCCGGGTAAATCTTGAGGAGTTTGAGAGGGTTTGTGAACTCTTCAGCTATTGTTGTTTGTTGGGATTTTTTTCCTGGCTGTTTCTCCCCAGTTTTGGTAGGAGAAGGGAGCCTGGGCTTCAGGAGGTGGATTCCCTGTGCCATAACGTGGGCGAGGTTCACATCTGAAAGGTGACTTGGCTCAATATAAAGACAGGAGCTGTTCCCATGGTTGGTTTGGTTGGTTTTGTCTTGGTTTTGAGGAGATTTAATCAATGGATTTTATTGATAGATTTCTGCCTCCATCAAAATTCTGGTATTTCTATGCAGCCACCCCTAGTTAAGTGTGTATTTTTAGCAAACGTAGTTTCAATAGCCTTTAAAACCATGATTTGCTTGACTAGGAGAACTTTTGCATAGCTGGAAACCTACCAAAGCACTCAGTAATCGCTCTCTGTGTAGATGCTACAGGATTAGTACGCACGGCATGATACTTCCATAGATGGTTTCTCTCTTCTTTTAGCATCTTATTCCAGAGGCTGATTTCTGCCGTGCTTGAAGCAACAATGCTGATAGGCAGGATCATACCATACCAGAGAGCTGTTTTCAGGCAGCAGCAGGACCCTACGCATTCGTGGTAGCTTTGCAGGACACCCTGTTGAAATGAGCTTGCTCTTTTGGACTTAGTGCCACATCACCCCCCAAGAGCAGGACCTGAGGGGGGCAAAAAGCAGAAACAGGTTATAAAGAGGCATAAAACTGAGCCACCTTCTTTCACTGCCTGCAGCCAGTGGGATGAAATGAAAGAACAACATATTTCATCCTTCTGGATGACCAGCCTGCTCCTCCTGACAAAGTGTATCGGCTGTTAAATGCTTACCCAACAGTGGGAGGGAGGTTATTAAGAACAGTGAATTCCTTCAATAAGTTCTCAAGTCATAAAGATGTTTGATTCCTCATTTGCACGTTGCTCTTGGAATCAATCAAAGCAGAAAAGCTTGAGGATAAAAATCAATAAGGAAAAACAAGTCTGTGCAAGGCATGGGAAGACATATAGATACAGATGTGTAAGGTGCAGGGCAATCATTTAGTGTGCTAATAGATGGGAAGATGATAACTCAGAATTGATCAGATGCTGCCTAAGCTGATGCGATTCAGCGGCTCCAGAAGTCTTGGTCAAGAAGATGTCGCAAAGGGATGCTTGGATTAGCTGCACAGTTCCCAACCCACTCAGCTGCAGGTATTGGCAGCTATATTTATAGCACAGAGGAAAAGCAAAATGAGACTTGCTCTGGGTTAAATACCTAATAAAGCAGGACTTCACTAATAAGTGCTCTCACTACTCCAGTAGATATTCATTGCCCACTCCATCTTACATGGTATGGATTCAGAGGCTGTCACTGCACCCGCACGTGACCCACAGCCTGCTCCTCCTCTGAAAACTGCGCTACCAGCTTATAGCAAGCTTTGCCTCCCACCAAAGCATCACAGGACATTGGGGGATTAATTATTCCTCCTGACACCCTTGTGGGCTGGAACTGGCTCTGTCCAAAAGTCCCAGTGGGGAAACTGAGGCACAGCATCTCAGTCTCATTAAGAGGGTGGAGAAGACCTGGCTGCTCTTGAGACTCTCCATGGGAGGAGATCAGAAATGTTCACCATAGCTGTTCCCTGTAGGTTGCAGATTTTTTTGCAGGGTGGTGCCAGGCACAAGGCACTGCTGCTGTAGGAGGAGACAGGAGTCTTCCTGGCCAAGGCTGCCCTTGAGGGCACAGATTTGACATTCCCAATAAGTATTTCTGGATGAAACTTAGCTTGAACACAGGAGGGAAGTCTATGGACCCATTTTTTTGGAAGGCATGCGATAAGATAAACCAGATACATACCACCTGCGTGTACCCTCTGGGGGGAATTTCATGGCAGGGCTGTGGGCCAAACTGTGCTCTGATTCCCCTCTGGGTAACTCTGTTGTTGGATGGCACCATCCATGCAGTTCCTTGAAATAAATTATGCTTTGGGGATAATTTCTTGAAGATCTGCCCTTAACCCGAATGGGAAGAAGGTTTTAGCACCCAGAAGCCCATGGAAAACCCACCTCCACTGCTTGGCTCCAGCAGTGACCCCACAACCACAGCATTGGTACCAGCCGGCTTCCACTGCTGGAAATTTTGAAGACCAGGTCAAGAAAACATATCCAGGAGAGTTTCGATGGAGCTGAGCCCTGGGGCAAGGAGGTGGCAGGTGACCAGGCACGGTCCTCCTGCGCCTGTGACCCTTCCTCGGCTGCAGGGTGCTGCCCAGAAAGGGGCTTTGAAGGTGCCCAGGTACCTTGAGCTTTTTCTCTGCCCTGCAGCCAAAAAAAGGAAAGGAAAAACAAATGTCTTGGTAACAGCTGTGTTTCCTTGACAAACAAATGTTCCCTTAAAACATCCAGGATGACGAGTTGACAGTAATGAAGTAACATCTGTCCAATCAGTGCACTTTTTGGCAGCTCCGGAGCCTCCGAGTGAATGTTCCCTAATGTTCACCAGATACTTGCAGCACCTGCTCTTCACCCCCAGCCTCGTACCGTTGCCTCCAAATGCAGAACAGATGTGAGGGCTGAGATAAAAAGCTTCCCCAAACAATCTATCAGTTTAATAGCATTGATCAAACAAAACAATCTCAGAACATCACTTGTTTTGCTCAGGGCACCTTCCGCCTTGCTGGGGCATGAACCCTGCCATTAACCCTTGCAGGGATGTGAGGAGGGAGGACTGGGGCTCTCAGGGATGTAGCAGGGTGCTTGAATGGTGCCTATTATGGACTATTGCTAGTGCTGGGACTGCAGCACTTAGGGACGTGTAAGAGCTGCTGCTGGGAGTAATACTGGGACAGAAAGATCATCCATGTAGGCATCAGCTCCAAGGTGGCTCTGAGCCTGCCTGTGGCTGAGAAAATGCAAAGCAAGGACACATCAAGAGAGGTATTTTCCATGGAGGCAGGGGAATGTTGTCAGCATTGCACATGGCGCTGCGGAAAGCTGGCATATCCAGTGCAATTCTGGTTGCTCATGCCCAAGACCAATGAAACCAGCATGGAAGGGCAGCTTGGACACTTGGGCAGCTGCAAGCTGTGGAGTTCATCTCCTGAGAGGCACCTTGTCCTGTCTGGCCCACTGCGGGTAAGAGAAGTGGTGCAAGGCTGGGCTCTGCAGATCTGGAGGCGGGGGCTACTTACGGTGTACGACTGCTACCGTCTTGCTGTCTGCATCACCCCTGGCTTCCCAGTGCCGCACGAGGTGCTGTAAGGGCAGAGCAAAGCGATCTCCCTGGCTCCCTGTGTTAGGCTTCTTGGCTCACGCCTGCTCCACTTAACTCTGCAACAATGGTGTTTTGCACCCAGATTCAATCAGTGAGCATACACTGAGAGTGTACAAGCCGTGAAGCCGCAGCCTGGGGGGCTATCTTCCCCAACCCCATGTCTCCTGCTGTCCGGTCCCATTTTTCAGCACACAAGGCAGTGGAGGCTATTCTCCGTGAGGGCAGCCAGCCTGCCCAGGCAAGTGGCACTTCAGGACTGTTTATTTTCTATTTAATTAGCTCAGTCCCAGTCTGCAGCTCAGGGGTCAGCGGGTCCCAGCCCTGAAAGGTGCTGCCATTGCTGGTTTGTTGCTATTCATTTCTCGACAGCCTTTTTCATCCCCTTGGCTCGGCACACTAAACCCGCCTGAGTGGGCTCCCTCCAGGCTGTCCTCCTCTCTAATGGGGGCATGTTTATAGGCTGGCAGAGTGACAAAAAGAGCAGCTAGTCTCCTTGCTTCTTCCTCTGGTCTTGTCTTGAAAGGAAAGAGCAAACCTCTGCACTCCTTTTGAATGGGGGACATGTGAAAGAGCCTTGAGCGTGCTGCTGAGACGGTCCCAGGGACACCCCGTGGGACACCCCATACCTGGAATGGAGCTGCTCCGGCATGCCCAAACCCCACGGCATGGCACAGCACCACCAACGTGGAGCATCAGGGAGAAGGACTGAGCAGGGCATGGCCAGCGCTGGTATAAAAACATGTCCCACGCTGATTGCAGCGCAGGTTAAGTAAATGGAAGCCTTATTAGTCATAAAAGATGTGATATGGAAACACTTAAGGCGACCACTCAGATAGAAAGAGCCAATTTAGAAATCTATTAGGTGCAAAAAGCACAGCATATGTGGTGCAATAAGGGAGAGCAATGCAATCACCAAAGCATATGGACACCTTCCCGTGTCTAAACATATCTATTAGCTTGGCGTATCAGTTCCTGCGAGCACTGTCACTCAGGATTATTAATGTGCTGTCTGAGCACTTGCAGGGAACAGCCACCGGCTCTTCTCTGGGGCACAGCCACAGCTTGCATCTGTAATCAGCCTGTCCCCAAAATCCAGAGGGGTGGCTGAGGTCAGAGAGCTCTCGGGTGCTGCTTGCTGCTGGCTGGCACAGGGTGATTTTTCCTGCCACGTGTGCAGAGAGTGACCCAGCCACAAGTATATACTACATGGCATCTGCTTGCTTCAGGAGCCGTGCCCTAGGCAGCTGCAGGTGGGGAAGGCTGAGTTGCTCTGCATGGTTTTCCGGAGATTTGCCTGCAAAATAGTAACGGCAGCTGTAGACAGTAGGTCATTGTACCCACCAACCGGTCACACTGTGTTATTAGGCCTCTTTTATTTGCTGGCCTGTGAGAAGTAGAGATTGACATAGATACCTGGAGATACCCGCTCTGTTTGGCAATTAGATGTGATCCTTTCCTGCGGTCCCGGTGCCGGGAGGCAGCAGGACGGTGCTGTCTTTGGGGGGGCCATGTGTTCCAAGGTCTTTCCAATACCATAATCTCCTGCCCGCGGTCAGACTTGGCGCGCAGCAGAAGGCAAAACCACCCAAGAACATGAAAATAGCCGAGACTACAGCCGCAGCGCATCACGCCACAACATCATTTTGTGCAGTTAATGGCCCCGGCTGCCTAGAAGGGCGCTAATCTGGAAAGAAACCGCAGCTGCCCACTGCAGCAGACGCTGGGAAGTGCTGTAAGCAAGAATTCATCCACACTAGGGCCAGAAGCCCCACACCTCTACCCTGCCCGAGGGCTGCATCCGCAGCAGCATCTCAGCCTCTCTTGCTTGCGTGGCAAGTGGGGCTGTGCGTGCTGCCCGAGAGGTACCCAGCTGCAGGGGCCCCGCCATGGGTCAGCATTGCCCCTTGCCCACCCCTCCCCAGGCCACCAAGCAATGCTCCTGATCGTGCTGCCCCACGGCTCTGTGCGGGATCAGTGAACGGCATCAGCTGTGGGTTCTGGAGATGCACCCAACCTGATGCCCAGCCGGGAGGGACAGGAGCCCCCGTTGAAGGGGGGAGCAGGAACAGGCTGTCTTTCGTCTTACGGGCGCTCATGCCCAGGCAGCTGCATGGCAAAAGCAGCAAAACAGGAGGCACTGAAGCATGCACAGACCTGTCAGAGACCCCACATCATGGTCTTGGGGTCAGGGACACGCCCAGAAAGGCTGGGCACCATGTGCTGCTGGGCACCATGTGCTGCTGTGCGCTGTGCAAGCGCGCAGCGAGCACCGTGCGCTGCCTACAGACAGCCACAAGAGAGAGCCCGTACACCGAGAACGGTCCTGCAAGGGCAGAAACCATCCCGGCTGCTGCAGGCTCTGAAGCACTACCAGCTGCATTTACTGTGCTGGTTTTGTTGTGCTTTGGGGGCTCAGGAATTTTTTGGCTGTTACCATAAAGGCGATCTGAGTATATGGAGCGATGCGGTGACTTGAAAGCATTTGGGTGTGAGCTTGTGTTGTCATTTCACAAAGTTCATAGAGTTCCTGACTTCCCATTCTCTGGTGCAGAGGTTGGTTTTAGAGCAGAAGTTGTCCTGTTATGTTGGCTCCTCTCTAACTATCATCTTCCTGCTCACAGTTCCTTGTAATAAACATAACAAGTTATTTAAACCTGGGCCACCCGTAGAGGTGAAATACATGAATTAGTAAGAGGCCAGAGCATTAATGAATACAACTGTCCTTTAAAAGTTGTTGGAACCACACTGATATATTCCAGCTAAGGGTCTGGCTCAGAGCACATGTGTGGAGATACTACTGTATCTTTTGAGCTGGAAGGAAATTTAATATCAAAGTAAAATATCCTGCCAAAACCTTCTCAGCTTTTAGGGTAGAGATTGTCGTCCCGGGCTGACTGTAGAGCATGGCGGGGTGCTGTGCCTCTCCCATGCCTGCAATGATTAGTTCTATTCTGGGGACAGAAAGCTGAATTTGTTGTCCCATTAACACAAAGCAAAGATGAATTAGCAAAGGTGGAAGGTGAAAGGTCTGTCTGCAGGCTTGCCTGGAGTCAAACAGAGGGGTCTCAGCTCATTTTGCATGAAGTGCAGCAAACTAAAGCCTCAGCCTTGGGGCTTATGGCCATTGAGTTTATGTATATTGATTTCACACCTTCACTCATTTGCTTCAGCTTTCCATAGTGCTTTCATGCGGACAAATTTAAAGCCCAGCAGAGAAGGAACATCCTTAGCTGGAAAAATCAACTGTGGCAAATTCGCGATAAAAGTCAATCTTCCATGCACCTTTGTTTTACTATGTGTTGTAAGAGATTAGACATTTATTTTATCCAGCTGGATTTTCAGCCTGAGCACACTGAGCTTTCCTTGGTATGGATCAAACGGGAGGGAGGTTGGTTGCTGTGCTTTGCTCTCCTGAGAGCCCAGCCCAGCTGGCAGCAGCCTGAGAGCACTCCAGTTACCTGAAAATACAGACCCCTTATAACAAGATGCTGGGAAGGGGTGGTATTTCTTTTTAGGTAAATTCCAAGTAGCTCTGCTTTCCAATTTACTTTAATTTTAGGAAAATCTAATTAGCCATGTAGGCACATTTTGCTGAAGTGCGTGATATCGGCACAATGTTGCAGCAATGAGGGGCTCACCTCCCCCGCCCAGTTTCTGGTGCTGTTTCTGGAGCTGTGGCCCCTTTCCTTTCTGGTTCGGTTTGATCCGAGCGTCCCTGCAGCTCTCCGCTGCAAACACTGGCTTACAGCTAGTTCACTCTCTCTTCCTGCCTTATGCTGCAACCTGAAACAAGTCGTTGCTCTTAACACAGGACAAAATAAAGTCTGTATTGTTTCCTGCATCCTCTGCAGTCGCCATCCTCTTTCTCCACTCCAAAGCAGCTAAATCCAGCTTATAAATTTGGCAAATGCAACTTCAGGGCACTTCTAACCTCAAAACCAAGATGGTTTTATTGGCAGCAGTGCGATCCTGGGCATGTTTTGCAAGAAGCATCTTTCAGCGCTGAAAGCTGAGGGTCCAAAGGTGGGTACTGCTGGCGTGAACTGGGTCCTGTCCTTGGGGAAGAGCCTTACCTGCCCTTGCAGAGGGACCCTCTGCTTCCCTCTCCTTCTGCAGGAGAGCTATGGGCCACCCTTGGATTTGCTAAGTATTTATCCCACCAAATGAGTGCAGCTCCGGCTTGCAAGGCATGAAGCTCGAGCTGGCTAAGGCAACTCCATCTAGCGCTGCTTTGTTTGGATTAAGCAGCACAGCTCCCAGCTGCAGCGTGTTTGATCTTTCCCCAGGACTGAGGAGATAAGAGCAAGATCATCGTGGAGATAGGAAATCCTCCCTGCTCGCTGGAGCTGGGGGTGAGGTGAGGACTGCTTGCAGGGCTGTGACCCCCTGAAGGACTGGATGGCTTTCTTACAGTCCCATAAATCAGGACTACAGGCCACTCTGTCACCGGTGCAAAGCAGGGGAGGGTCAGCGGAGCAGGTTTTAATCCTGGATCTCCTCCGAGAACCATGAGTGTGCACCGGAGAGGCAGAGCTCAGTCCTTGTCTGGGGCTGTGTGTGCCAGCGTGGGAGCTGGGCTGCTCTGCTGTGCGCGTTCATTTATAATTGGCAATTAAGAACTGAGAAGGTCAAGGAAAAATGCCTACAAAGTCATCATGCCTTCATCCAGAAGAAATACAGCTGGATAGAAAGGGAGAAGAAAGAGGAGGAAGAGCTGACTAAGTAGGGGGAAGGAGGTCAGCTAATCTGGAGTAAGGAATGACCAGGTTGGCCCCACTGCGAGCCCCATAGGGGATGCACTGGAGCATCCTCCTCATTCACAAGCATCAGTGTTGGGGACAGCTATAGGAAAACAGTGACCAAAACTCCTTCTCCAGACATTACATGGGCTTTGTTATATGTCTCCCACAAAAATGTGCTTTAATCCTGGAGTAACAGGGGAGAAAGTCTGTGGTTTCATCCCTAGCATCTAAGCAAGGGAGAAAAAAAATCCCTATCTCTGCATACCCATAAATGGCTAATTTTATTAGGCAGGGCTGTGGGAACAGGGTGACCTGGTTAGGGGTGATTCATGCATGCTGGGGCAGTAGGCATTCCTTGTTAAAGGTGTCTTTCCTTCAATCTGCTTTGTCGCTGTGTGAATAACAGGGAACCTTGGCTCTTTGTTATTAATATGCCATTGGACCATATGTTCTCAGCTTCAGCCCATATGTATTTTTGAAAAGAACCACCTGTGAGTAATTCTGCCTCCTCAGAGTAGTGAGTAAAATGTGCTTCGGTGTGTGTGTGCTGTGCAGGGAAGGGGGGCTTCAGGCTTTTACAGAATTTGTTGGAATGCCACTGTCTTTTGGTTCTCTCTGTTGCGGCTCAGGGGTTACTTCGGTCCCCGTGCCATCAGCCGTGCTACCTCTACCACCTCACTTCTGCAGGAAACCAGCCCTGAACAAGAGGCTGTTGTTATTTTTCAGGCAATTGATGGGTCTGTTCATCTCAGGTTATTTTAACAGCTGTCATGAGCGGTTCAGTTAGGAGCTGGTATTTCAGCCAGTACTGAGGCACGGCCAGTGAGTCACCTCCGCTGCCAAGGACAAAACACAGACCTGCTCAGGGATGCCAAGGATGAAAGGCTGACCTGCCTGGGGATGCTGACGGTGCTCAGTTACCCCAAAGAGGCAGAGGTGTGTGCCTGACCCTGGCCATAGGCTGCCTTTTATTTTCCTCTATTTCATTTTAAAAGCAGCCTGGATGGCCCAAGACCCTTTCCAGAGCTCTCGGAGGCTCTCATCCGCTGCAGCCCTGGGATGCACTGCTGAAGGATGTCCCAAAGACAGCTGTGACTTTCCCATTTTCTGAGGGCATCAGGACAGAGGGTTAAATCTCAGCCCCTCCAAGCTGGTGGGGATAGCTGGGAAGCAGGCAAAAGGCTGAGCTGTTCAGAGGGGTGGCTGTCACTCAGAAAGAAACATCGCCTTTTTGGTTTCAGGGAGGCTAACACATTTAGCAGCAGTGATCATGGGCCAGTGAAAGTCTGGAAGTAGCTATTGTTTGCAGATGCAGGAGAAAATGTTTGCTAAACACGTTATGAATCAGTGTTTTAATGGATTGAAACCACATGCTTGTGTGGCTGATGTGTATATTTTTTCACGGTAAAATGTTAATGAAAAACTTTTGGGCAAGCCAGTTCCAGTAAGCCATATAGCCCATGTCTGTGCAATGCTGGGAATGCATGAGAAAGAGGGGCAGATCTACTGCTCCATCAGAGTCAAAAAAAAAAATGCTGTATAGGAAGGGGTGAATACAACAGAAGAGTTTTTTCGCATCCCCTCCGTGCCCTGCCCGTGCTATCCTCACTTGCCCGGCATACACGTGGTGAAGGGCAGCTCCCCACCTGGGATAATTCATGTTGCTTTCAGGGTATTGCGGAGGGAAGTCTGCATGTGGAAAGCCAGTACTTTGGATCACTCCCCTCCATCTCAGCAGGCTGGCTGGAACTCTCAGAGACTTTTTTCCCTTGCAGATGGAAAATATTCCTCAGTGGAGCCCCAGTATTTGACTGACAACATAACAATATTCCTTTCAAGCTTGTCAGGCAGCCAAGTAAACAGAGGCTTTGCTGGCATCACCAAGGATGCTCTGACACCAACTCCTGGCCCCGACTAAGGGCTTCGAAGCACAGCACAAAGTTTTCTAACACGAGGCTTTAGCAAGCAGGGTTGCACATGAAGATCTACACCTTGCCCAGACTGGAGGGGGTGAGCAGGACGACAGTGCCTTGCTGAAACTGCACTGCAGCCAGTGCCCAGGTACTTTTCCATCACAGTGTGCCTGGGAGGCAGCTAAAATGACCTGAACTTTGCACCCCAGCTTTTACCAGTGCTGGAAATTTGGGTCTAGGAAAAAAACCCATGCTCTTGGGCAAGTTGTTAGATTTCAACGCTCACTGCAGCTGGTCAATGGAGTCATTCAGAAATGCCTGCTGCAGCGCCCCATGCCTTGGGAGAGAGGGAGCCCAGATCTGCCCCTCTGCTCCAGGCAAGCAGTCCCGGTTTGATGGCAGAACGCGTTCCCAAGGAGGTCCCCCTCGGTGTATGGATGGATGGCACCATCACCAGCAGGCAGCGAGCTCCCAGGCACCCACCAAATGCCATTTTGGGTAGGAATAAGGCCAATTGCTGCTTCCTTGTGTCATCCAGGGCACTGACTCAGCAAAGTCCTTCAGCGTATGTTTAATGTCAAGCCCATTCAAGATTCAGTTAAGCACATTTACTTATTTTAGTGACTAGATGTGGCTCAGATACCAGATACATTTGCTGTATGTGCTTATTTCCTTTCCGGACTGCTTTCCTTTCTGTATCATTTGGGCAGCAAGTGCTTGCTCATCCCCATTCTGCTCCGACGGTGGAGTTTCACTCTTGCTTTTAAGAAAAATTAGGAAGTTGTAAATTCTGCAAATGGAGTGTGCATGTATGGTGCAAGAGGTTTGTTTGTTTAAAAGAAAGAAAGAAAAAGCAAAAGAGCCCAGTGCAACTCAGAAAACAGAAGATGCATTTCAGGCCCACTGGTGATACGTATTGTGTGCCAGGGTCTGGAAGGAGAATGGGTTTATCAGCTCCTTCACCTTTCTTTTATCTCCCTGCATTGCAGTGGCATGTGCTCACAAGGGAGCTCACTGCACCAGCTAGTAGCACCTTTTTCCACTCCTGGTATTATACTTCTGGTCTCAAACAAAGCTTCAAACTCACTGAGGTCTTGTCCTCACTAGCAGTGGCTCTCAGTGTGTAGTACCAGCAAACTGTCCTGTGATGGAAAGAGTTTGTACTGGTGAAATAAATGTTTCCTTATACGAGAATACCATAAGGTATGGCAGCAAAAGTCTTTCTTGGCCTGGTGGCAAGTGTACAGTGTGGGGCATTGACTGGTCCATAAACATGGTTAAAATCCGTACTCCTAAGCAGGGAAGCTGTGCAAGGGAAAGTTTCCAGAGCAGACCTGGCCTTTGTTTATGAATCATTTGAATCATCCATTTAATGTAATGCAGAAGGATTAACCCACTACAGATTTTTGAAAGGAAGCTTTAGGAAGATCACTCTTGTAGATTGTGGAGGGGGTTTAGAGCAATGCCTCAATTTAATCTTTCTGGAAGTTATTGTTTAAGCCTGTTAAATTCCATAGGATTTCTCATGGGATTGAGGATGAGCGAGAGGTAGACAGACAGCTGATGACCAATACTGACTATTCCAGCTGCTGTTTTGTGTTCAAGGACTCTCTTTAGTAGGGGTAATCTTAAATGTCATGCCTCGAACAAGAAACAGAGATATTTCAAGGTCCCCTTTCCTGGTGATCTCATGTCTACACCAGGGAAACCTTAATTATAAATCATAGTAACACCAACAGGGATGTATCATACCCATCCCTGCAGCCCCTCCTTGCAGCAGGAGCTCCACTCCCAGCTTATCCTCCCTATCTGCTCCCTCCTCAGACAGTGTTTACAGCAGCCTCCCAGCACTGGCGGTCGGAGCAAAGGGAGGAGCGGGGTTTTGGCTTTAGGGATTAGGACCAAAAATAAAACTCTCTGCTGAAAGCCACGCGGCACTGGGAATCTTGAGAAATGCTCCCGTCCAAACACACAGACGGGCTTCCTTGGCTGGAAAATTAGAGATGGGTATTGGAGCAGGCGTGGGCGGCAGGTCGCTTACATAGAATTTGCAGAAACCGATGCTGCCTTGACATAGACATGTCCAGCGCTAAAATAACCAGTGACTTACACTGGTGTAAGCAAGAGCAGATCCTGATGGGCTGTCCAAGCCCAGGTAGTTCAAGAGGAAGCTCTGAAGTCACCAGGGATAACCATGTGGGTGAGGAAGCTGGGCCAGTGCTGCTCAGTTTAAGATTCCCACCTGCATTTGATTTTCAAACTAAGTTAGCTCAGATGTCTTCAAAGCAAAAGCTTTGATTCTGCTCTTTCTTGAACTGGTCTAAGAAAAGGAGTCCCCTGAAGTTAATGATTAGCTCGTGCAAATCATGCCTCCTTGGTGGTCCTACCTGGTGCACTCACCATTTCCAAGATAAGCCCTGAGCCACGGCCCCCACCTCAGCAAAGGGCCAATTTTGTAAAAAGGTTTAAAATGCCAGATAGCTGCCAAGCACTGACCAGGCTGGTTAGTCACAACTTTGTCCTGGCACCATCACAACAAAGCGCGTGACACAACAGCCCTTCAGCAGTACCACTTCTTATCACCCCAGAGCACATGTGTTTAACAGGGCTGGTCTAAGTCAGAGGAGGTTCAGCTGATGGTAACTGGGGTTTGCTAAGAGCAAGACAGCAAGCAGTTCTGGGCAGTTATCTGTTTACTCTCTCTCACAGTGTGACTTAAAACATCCTGTCTTGATAGTTTTGCATAAAATGAATCCGATTTCATTCCATACTGCTGAATACATTGGATTAATTTTTAACCTTAATTATTAATCCTAGTTCATTGACCTGTTCCTATACAAAATGCAGCTGGAGTTTTAGAGGACTGAGTGGGAGATCAAGGAGCAAACTAGAGGTGTGTTTGTATAGATTAAGATTGAAACATAAGAAGGACATGGACCTGTTGGACCAAGTCCAGAGGAGGGCCACGAAGATGAGCAGAGGGGTGGAGCACCTCCCCTATGAGGACAGGCTGAGAGAGTCGGGGTTGTTCAGCCTGGAGAAGAGAAGGCTCTGGGGAGACCTTATTGCAGCCTTTCAGTACTTAAAGGGGGCCTACAGGAAAGCTGGAGAGGGACTTTTTACAAGGGCATGTAGTGATAGGACAAGGGGTAACAGCTTTAAATGGAAAGAGGGTAGATTTAGATGAGATGTGAGAAATAAGTTCTTTACGATGAGGGTGATGAGGCACTGGAACAGGTTGCCCGGAGAAGTTGTGGATGCCCCATCTCTAGCAGTGTTCAAGGCCAGGTGGGATGGGGCTTTGAGCAACCTGGTCTAGTGGAAGGTGTCCCTGTCCATTGCAGGGGGGTTGGAACTAGGTGATCTTTAAGGTCCCTTCCAACCCAAACCGTTCTATGATTCTATGAAACCATGGAAGAAAGGCCGTGCACGAGCAGCACAGCAATTCCCCTGATCGGGGCAGCTCCAGCACAGTTTCTGGTTTTTCCACCCCTGATTCGGTAACACAACTGCGACACAGGTGGGTGTACCATGCACTGAACTACTGTGTCTCTGGGCAGGTACTGACCCCACGGCCACCGCCACTGTGTTGGCCAATCTGCTTTTTAATATTTTGAGGTCTTTCCTAGAGACACTCTTCTGGCAGCTAGGAAGCCCCATGCTGCCTGCTGGACAAAACATCTCGCATAGCCTCAGGTAGGCACGTGCAGTGTGTAGTCTAAGTAGGGCCAAACTCTTTTCTTCAAAGATAGTTTTCACATTATTGATATTGACACATATTAGTTTGGCTTTGGCTTCTGGCCTGTGTCGCCTATGCTTGAAAATGTCTGGTGCTACAAGACCATTTTGTGTCACCAGTTGTAATAGGTAATGCCAGGCTCTGGAGTGTCTTTCTGTTCAGATGTGTCCTCAAGACTTTGCCCCTCCATCTGCCTCTTCTGATGCACCAAAACATACCTATGGCTTTTGAAAGCCCATAGAATCAATCTCCAAATTCATATTTGCAGAAAAACATTAATGTTTGCATGTGGTGTCAGAACAAGATAAGTGTCTATGCAATTAAGAAACAGCTGTTGCTGGCGGTCTGCCCCTACCAGTCTCAACAAGGAGCAAGACAGGTAGCCTGGTTTCATCAGACCCTGGAATCCCTTTCAAACCACCCCAGCATATTCACATCAAGAAAATAAAATAAGCATTTTTATTAGCCTGTAGGAATGGCACATTGGTTTGGGTCCAAAACACAAGATTAAGTTGTTCTAAGACATAATGCACTGTGGCGAGAACAGCATGTTTCCACAAACAACACCTGGCAGAAGGAATTAAAAACAATGCTGAAATCATGCCAATCTAAAGATTTTCTGAAGTTGATAGCGATGCGAAACGAGGACAGGTGTGGCCATATTTTCAAAATCGCCAAGAGCCAGTGTTTCAGGAACTTGGCAGCAACTGGCAGGGCCAGATTTTCTAAGGAGGTCAGCATCCAAGATGTGGAGCTTGCTTGAAAACCTGTCCCATCATATCTAGCAGAGAAATACATACCTTGAGGGTGTCGCAAATGTTTCCCCACTGCACCAAACGCGAGGAGACCTAAGACCCTTCTCCAGACCCCTGGACACAGCCTGGCAGTGCTAACTGCCTCTCCTACTGCTGGAGTTATCTGGCAACTTGTGGCTTGAAAGCAGCTACTGCCATTTCTCAAATAAAATCTGTGCAATTCCCTTCCTTTTGCTTTCTCTCCTTACCTCTTCTCTTTTCTTTCACTCTTAATTTTTTCTGTAGTTGGCTTGCATTTCCAAAGCATTATGATTTGCAATTGTGATTCATTAATTGTATTATAGTGGTGAGCGTTCCCAGCATGATGCTGGGAGCTGTACAGACACCTCTGTCTGTCCAGGGCTCAGGCAGGGTGGAAGCAAGACAGCTCCTCTGAGCCAGAGCAGGATGCTCACCCTGCCTGCCAGGGCTGATGCTCTATATGAAGAGGTGCCTCCAAACCATCTCTGTCCAGCTTTGGGAGAGGTGGGGTCAGATCTCAGCTTTTGGCATGCTTCATACTGGGCTGAACCAAACCCAGACAGGGACACCCATAAATTCTGGGAAAGTCTGGTTCTGAACTCTGTGGCTTGGACTCCTCTTTAATTACAGGTCACTAGTAAAGCTGGTTGGAAAATGTTATATATATTCTCTGCAAAAATGGTTGTTCAGTTAAAAATTTTTCACAGATTTCGTTCCTTGATTATTGTATCTTTTTACTGCAGCTTCAGATATATTTAGTTGTCCATTTTTTCACTTATCTTCCATTTTTCCAACAGAGGAGCAGATTAAGTGACAGAAAATCAAAACCCTCGTGTGCATTTTTGTCCAAAAACTTGGAAAATTCCAACCAAAACAAAGAAATACTTTAGCCAAGAGCCATTTTTGTCAATGAAGTGCTCTGTGAAAAACAAAATTGAAACCAGCCCTGGTCACAAAGCTAAACTGGCTGCCACCACATACACAAAGTGCTGTTGGAAGAAGTTACCCCAGCACTCGCCCACACACTGCTCCCTAGCCCTATACCCCAGGCTGTTGTCCTCTGCTGAGAAACCCCACTGCAGCTTGGAGGTAGTGCAGGCTCTGCCAACCTCCTGCCAGCTTGTGCCCCTGGGTGGTATCTCCATTTCCTTGTTTTTAGGGCTGGAGAAAGTCGTAGCCGCTGCAAATGCAGTGCCTGTGCACAGCATGCAAGTGGTGCCATGCTCGGGAGGGTGATCCAAGCAGGCAGATGTTCCTGGGGAGTGAAGGGTGTGGAAAGAGAATTTCTGCAGCACGTCAGTGGGAAAAAAAAAAAAGAAAAAATGAAGGCCAAGTGTCTTAAGCAATGGTGCTTCCTGCAGAGCCAAACAACAGTGAGGACAACCACCTTTGGGAATTGATGATGTAGAAGTGCTCTCCTGCCGGAGGAGGAAGCAAGAAAGTGGGAGGAAGCAAGTCAGCAAGAAAGGCCAACGCTTCTGAGCAGCTTGACCCACATCCCATTGAAGTCTGCATTTTATTATTAGAATCATTATTATTTGTATTGTGGTAGCATCAAGTGGTCCTGACTGGAAGAGAGCCTCATTGTACTAGGCACTAAACAAACACAGAATAAGAGACACTCCCTTCCCCACGGGATTTGCTGGCAGAGAAGACACACAGAGGGCTGCAGAGGACAGGAAATTATCATTTACTGGCATTCACTGTAAGTGTAACAGCACTTCTGTGCTAATGAGACTGTCTCCCACTACCCTTATTCCCATCTAGGGCCTGATCCAAAACCTGGTGGAGTCAGTGGAAACGTGGACTTGAGCACAGCACAAACCAACGCATTTATTAAGCTCCCTTCCTGCATGTCTGTCCACACAGCTCCTAAATATGCAAGAATTCTGGTTTCCAACCACCACTGGCTGAATAAAGATGCAGCCTGGAGACAGAGGAGAGATGGGGAGATACGCTCACACTCCTCCCAGAGCTCGTAAATCTAATTTTAGGTTTATCAGCCTTGATTAAGTCCTTTTAAAGACTGACCCAGGAGGGAAAAGCTAACTATGCAGCTGTGCAGAGGCCACGCACAAGGATCACAATTCTCTCTGATTCCCCCAGCCTTCAGCTTTATAAGCTGGAGATTACTACAGCAGCCTCAGAAGGGAAACTTGAGATAGATCCAAGGTTGACAGGTCTCCCTGGTTGAAGGTCACTTATTTCCACATTCAACATTTTGTGTCTAAGTGGCTGGGAGTCACTGCGTGCATCTTCAGGAAGGGAAAGTGGAGCATATTCTCCAGGGACCCGAACCCCAAAAGACAGCCTTTGCTGCCAGGTATGTGACAAATAATAGTTCCAATTTATGCAATTTTTCATCCTCCTGTTTTATTCAGCTGACTAGTACCAGAAGTCCAAGTCTGGCAGATGATGAGTACTTTGAAATCCACACGAAATTATGGGAGCTGCAGAAGAAACTTAGCATCACAGAGTTGCAGTGGATGGTGCTCTAAGGGAGGCATCACTCTGCTTCAAAGGCAAGGTCCAAAACCTTTTAGTGCATCATAGTAGGAGATCCCTTGCATACCCATAAGCAGTCTGCTCATGGACTGACATATAAGCCTGTATATTCCCAATGCTCCTGCTGAGCCTGACAAAAAGTCTCTGCACAACCCAGCTGAAAAAAAAGCTAGTGCTCCAGCACTGCTCCCTCTGCAACCTGTGGGAGTTTTGCCATTTGCCGTGGGCATGACCAAGGCTGTTGTTGATGGAGGTGAAACAGAGCAACTCAAATCTCAAGCAGAAAAAATCGAATGTGCTGCTAGTGAACTCCAACCTGTGCCGCTGCATTGCTGATCAAGAAGCCATGGGCCTTTTCTCTCACTCATATGTCTGGCATACGTCTGGTGGGCAGCGTTGTGCTACTTGGGGCTGGCTGGCATGGTAGAGTAAGGGCTCCAGCCTTACCCTGTGGTCAAAGGCAATCTTAGGGTTATGCTGAGTGCGGATGCACATTCGCACTGTCCTTGCAGGGCTGCTATTTGTCTCCAGCTTGTGAACCTTGTACCAGACACAACCAACACACCACCTGCTCTGCTCAGCATACAGGACCAGGGCACAGAAGAAAAATCCTACCACCACACTGCAAAGCCTGAACCACGGCTATGGGGTTTGTGATGGAAGAGATCAGTGAACAGTATTTAGCAGGTCGCTGGGAGAGCTGCATCATCTGGCAAATGCTCCACTAAGACTTTAGGGATGTTCTAGCGAGGGCTGAGATGGGGCAGCTCCCCGCAACCTTCCCTGGAGCACCACAGGGCTCTGCCTGCCGGTGTCCCAGGAAAGGTGACACGAGTGCAAGCAAACACAGCAGCTTCTGCCCAGATTTGTGGCAGCTCTGAGAACAGGAAACTCTCTAGACAATTGTTCAGAGAGGTGTGGGCAGGGAACTCTTTGTGGGCAGAGACCGAAAAGCAAGAAATCTTTTCCAGCCCAAAGTGACCCCTAACCCTTTTCATTGCCCACAAGGTATCTACCTTCTTGACTACCTACCTGACTTGAACGATGCTTCTTTTTCACAGAAAGACTTATTTTGGTACTCAAGTGTCAAAATCAAGCGCTCAAATGGTGACGAAGTCAAGTACTCAAAAGGTGGGAAGTGCCACTAAGAAAGAAGGATGCTCACTGAGTCTATTTGAACGTATATGTGCCCTTGCGTTACGATGTTATCTTCTACTATATGACTATGCACAATTTTCTTCTTAGGGCTCCTGTCCCTTTCCCTGTACCAACTTGCATAGTGAACCATTATTCAACCTCTTGTTCTTCCTTGTTGTGCAATGTGTGGCCCCATGCCTTATTTACTGCACACTATTCAAATCCTGCTATGAAGACAGAATTATTCATTTCCTTATGAGCTCTCTTAGGGCACTGATGACAAGCATTAGCGAATTTATTTTTCACCGTTCCCCTGTGAGCTGTGGGGGTGGTATTATGCTTGGTTTATAGATGACATTTGAGGCAAAGAGAAATCAAGTTCAAAAGTATTCACCAATTCTGGTTTTGGACATGATGCTTCTGCAATTGTAGTCCCATGCAGTGCTGCAGCTTCTCGAAGCCCGGCTGTCTTCAGATCTAGTTGGGAGTCAGAAACTCAGCGAATGAAGAATGTATATTTAGTGACCATCTGGGAATATTTTATTTAAGTGACTTGCCTAATTCTGCTCAACAATTCTGTGGCAGAGGCAAGGACTTTACAGACATTTTTTCCAGGTCAGTTTTCAGCTGCATTAACTGGTTCTCTTTCTGATTTCCTCCTTAATTCACTACATGCTTCCCACCTCCTGCAACAAATGGAGTAGGGGCCCATTGGATTGTAGCCTCCATCACCTTGCAGCCCTAATTCACCCCTTAATAGGGTCTTGCCTGTATGCTGGTAGAAACTGAAGGGAAAACAAGGACATAGTAATATAATTTGTAATAAATGGTTTTGTGGGGGCCACAGTAGGATGGCACAGACAGATCATCAGGTCCGTGTCTTCTCTGGTTCCTTCCACAACTCCTACTCATTTCCAGTTCTGCCTTTCTCCCCCCTCCCCTTCTGCACATATCTCCTCTTCCATCCTCTAACACTTAGCCAAGATTTCTGTCCTCTCTTCTCTCCTGCACTGGCATCCATTCCCAGTTTCATTGCCCAAACTTTATTCTGCAAGATTGCCACACCTTCCAGCTCCTCTCCATGTGTAGTAAATGAGGCTGTTGGATCCACAGTGCCTGCAGCACCTACGAGCTGTGGTGACAAAGCTAGCTCTGCTCAGCCTCCCCGGGCACTCAGCTAACACCTGCTCTGCTGTACCAGGCCAGCCATGGAGCATAAGTTCTTCATGGGTTTGTAACTTGGGCAAAGTTTAGTGGTTTTTTTTTTTCCAAAAATACTCCCCACTCCCCTTCCCTTGCCAAATTTCAGGTTTGTCTTCTGGAGAGTAAGGATGTTTCTCAGAGGAAAAGTCAACAGAGTTACTGTAAAAAAGGCAAAATAACCTATTTTACTCTGTCCTCATTTCAGAAATGGCTGAATGGTTTCACTTGATTTAATTTGAATCAAGAGAGCAAATAAAACTTCAAGGCAAACCAGACGATGTCAGGCCTTTGACACAAAATTTTCAACTCAAGTGATGAAAGTTTGGCAAAGATTTCAGCGAGCTTTAGCATCGAGGCAGAGCTATAGCATCAACTGTAATAGCTGCATTTTACCCAAGGAGACTGTAGTGACCTCATACTGTTTTGCAACTAAAGAAAGTGAGGCGAGACAGTGATATTAAAGGTATTAAATCATTAAAAATTGCAGAGGTGGTAATCTTTGGTTCAAAGAGTTTGCACGCTCTTGTGCTGCCAGGCAGAGATGGCTGAAGATAGGGCTGAGCACTGCATCCATCAGCAGGGACACCACCATGCCTGGAGCTCTGTCCTGTACAGTGGCTGTGCTGAGATTCACAGACAGAAAGCTAGACCAAGTCTTTGTAGCTCTTTCCTTTCATTTCTTATGGTGGATTTCTGGGTGTGGAAGTAGCTTATAACAAAAACTGAATCCCTCCATTGTATCTTTAAAAAAGAAACAGGCTTTAGAGGGGAATGCTCTTCTTTTGCAAAAGCAGGGCTGACTGGAGTCAGGGACCCATGTGATGTCATCACTGAAGTGAGGGGTTGGTTAGTAAAGGAAATGTAGGACAAGTTCTGCCTTGAAAAACACAATGGAAGTCAGGGAAGAGGTTACAAGATATCTGAAGTTCTAACCTGGTGGATGGAGCCATGGCAAGGGGAGCATTCCAATAATGTAGGATCTGCCTGGCTTATCCAGGAGACCCTTTCTGAAACGAGCCTCAGATGTCAGGAGGGGAGGGGTGCTTGCCTTCCTTAAAAATCTCATAGTGACCTACTTACTGTTTAACAGACGGCTGGCGATGCACTTTGGCTGTGCATAAACCAGAGATCAATTGGGACACAAAATTCAGATGTGATAAGCAGGCAAACGGTCTCTAGCTTCAGGATTTATCAGTGTGGGTCTAAATTCATTACCAAGGCCTAAAGCAACGGCTCTCTTTCTAGTGGCAGATACTAATCACAAAAGTCCTTGATCCTGCAGATTCAAAAAAAAAAAAAAATGGAACAAACCCTTCAAGGCTATTCTGTACTCTCCTCTTGATGTCAATACACGTTGCTTAGTTCAGCTTTGCATCAGCACAACTCTTCCCACATGCACGTGCTTTGGGACAGGTAGCATTAGTACCGAGCAGTTCTTTTTAATTGCTGTGCAGTTAAGGAAATTTTCACAAGCAGATATATATTGCTCATAAACTTTTCCTCTAAAAAGTCTTCTGTTTAGAGAACACAGTAACAACCATCCCCTAATACAATACATTTAAACATCATGATAAAAATCCTCTCTGAAGAATCTGACAACACACTATTCCACCAACATTATAATGGATGGTTTTCTTCTTTTAAATGCCTTGCCATTAAAGTTTAACGAGCAATACTTACTTTCGTTCTAAACTTATTTTTCTCCTTGACAGATTGGATACTTAGTTTGGATTTGTTAACATAGCTAGTCATAAAAATGTCTGCTTCAAAGAAACTGATAGATACTGTCTTTAGGAAATTGGGCTTTGATGCCTTATTTGATTTCCATGGCAAAATAAGTTCATATTTTCTTGTTTGGAAGAAATGAACATGAAGTGCTATACTGAGCAAGATAATAAGCTCATGCCCCTTTTTATTTGCCTGGAATTTAAGTTTATATCAAGCATAACAGATTGTGTAGCTCAGAAATGTCCTAACTCAGGACTGTAGTTTTTAACAACGGAGGGTTCATTTGTGGAATTTCTGATCTAGCTTCAGATGTTTGCAGGACTTTCCACCTTCTAATCCTTTACTTTAAAAATATGTAGTGGTACAAGGAGTAACCAGAAATGAAATTGCGACTAAGGCTCACATCTTTACATAGAGGTTATTTATGGCATCACACATCTTAACCAAGTGTCTGGCAAATGTCCTTTGTAGTGTTCCCAGTTCTCACGGTTTTACTTTGAACCTCACAATATTACTATTTCTCTTACTATTTTGGTTAAGTTTCCTTTTGGAAGTTTCCTTCCAAAAATGATTTCTATCCTTAAATTTGGAAAGGGAAGACTCAACTTGTGAATTCTCATGCTTCAAGACAAGTATACATTTATTTTGAGCCATAAAATAGCACAAGCTGCAAGGAAGGAGGGATGAGCCTGACTCATGATTTTTCTTACATTCAATTTGTCCTTCCTCTGATACACTCAGACTCTCTTAGAATAGTCTCTGTGATCTTGCCAAGCTTTGTGCTTCAAGAACAAACATTCAAGGAAAATATCCTTGACCCCCTTAGTGCTGTGGTGCCTAATGGGTTAGTATGTTGTTAAGAGTTACAGTACAGAAACAAAGCAAGCAATTCAAAGACTTGTGAGAAATATTCACAAGGGGAAAAAAAAAACCGCTGAGTGAGGACATTCAGAATTTCTTTAGCATCATTTCCTTACAACAGCTGCCGTCATTACCCTCTTCTCCAAAGCTGAGCTACAGCACCTACTGATGAGCCTTTTCCTAGCTCAGATGAGGGCAACAGGCAACTGCTTGGTATTTGAAGACACTAAGATCCCCTGGAAAAGGAAAAAGCAGACCACAAATAGACGGCAGAAACCCGTACAACATCGCAGCAAACATTTCCTAATTTACTGCAATGCCAGAAGATGATTCACCCCAGTGTTCCTGTTGCATAATCTTCCCCACAGCTCAGGAGAGTGAAACTAGAAAACCAAAGGTCTCACTGGGCTTTCAGTGACATTTATGTTTAGACTGAACTTTCAGTTAGGAAAGTGTGAGTTTTTCTCTGACAAAGGAGGGGGAACTGATATAGTAAGGTGTTGTTTCAGAAATGATAAACTACTGAGCATACCAGATTGTCACCTCCCTTGGCCCAGCGTAAACCCCAAGCCAGACCACAGGCTTCATTCGCCCTTCTTGACTTTCACACAGGTCTCTTTGCAATGACATTCTGGTCCATTCAGCCTGCTTGGTCACTGGGAGACCACAGCTGGACCCTGAGAGCTGTAAAGCCCCTCCAGATAAACCGCGCCAGGATCCCTCAAGGCTTGGTTATCGGAGTGGAAGGTATCCTGGGGGCTTCCCCCTGCCCCGACCTTTCAGCAGCAGCAGCAGGAGGTCTGGAAACTCCAGGCACATGTTTGCTCTGCCTGAGCATCGTGCACATGGTAGGTCCAACACTTTTCAAAAGCACCAGGCTTGCTGTGTGCCTGCAGCATCTCCCAGGCGTGCAGGCAGCCCTGGGCGTAAGCATAGCCGCCAAACTGCCTGTGTAGTGATTGGGGAAATTCCACCCTGGCAGCCACTTGCCAGAGAGAGCGGGGAGAAGGGAGTAAGAAAGCAGCAAGCAGCAAGGATCACTACTTCAGAGCCTCTGAGAGGTGTCATATATATATAGCTATGTGTTTTAGGGGCCCAATCTACTCTTTTATTCCTTAAAATCAAGTCGAGTGAACCAGTGAATGCTGCACATCTTCAAAAGAACATCAGGCTGAAGACTACATTCTTGTTAGGCTATGTTATCTTGGGTTATCTGGGTGCCAGGCATTTTTCTGTGCTGATTTGGTGAATCCTGTTTCAGAAGAGCCAGTGTGAGCAGCACACGAGTCCTTCACACCTCAGTAACTTTCTGCTCTGTGTTACACCAGAGTGAACCAGGTTAGTTCCTCCTTCAGGGCAGCATTACTGCAGGCAATGTAATTTCTTCCCCTCTCTGTTGAGAGTAGAAAAATTTCCTTTATTCAGAGAATTTTAAAAAAACCTAAGTATTCTGAGGGTGGCTTTGTTTTTCTCAGCATCTCTGTTTCTGTGGGATTTCCAGTGTTGCTGTATTTCACATCCCCTCCCTGCAGCTGATACACGGCATGGTCTAAATGAGCTGCTGCTTGCCAGTTTGTGGGGCAGGTAAGACATTTGCTGAGCACTTGTCTTGAACACATGCCCTTTTTGGTAGGGATGGGTGCTCTTCAGCACAGCTTTGGCTCTGCAGGTGCATGGCCCTGACTCACAAGGCAGAGCCGTCTCTTTCCTGCAGCAGGGAAATTCTCCTGCTGGCTCTCTGCCCCATGCTCTGCCCTCTCGCCAGGTCTGGACGCGCCGTCTGCATCTGAGGCTGGCTGTATCTAAAGCATCCATGGGCCTGGCCTTGAGGAGGAAAGTGGGTGATCCCCAGGTGATCAGCAACAGCTGCTGTCAAAAGCTATGGTGAATCCCGAAACTAAAGAGGCTTTAGGGTTTGAAAACAAAAGGACGGACTGAGGGCAACCTCAGTCAAATGGAGAACACTGTAAGCCTTGTGTTAAGGTTAGTGAAATGAAGGTTCCTCGCATTTTGCCAGCAGAGACCACAAACCCAACAGGCAGCTGCCTGTGGGTGAGAAAGGGCTGCCTGACTCACCACCTCTGAACACTTCTTCATGCCACCATGGGATGAGAACGCAGAGCTGAAGTAGAGCTTTATCCCTACAAGCTAGGGTGAAGCTGAAGTAGGAGCATATGCCAAAAAGGGAACCAAAACTCATCAACTCAACCACAGCTGTGGCTAGAGAAGGGAAGATGGGGTTTCACAGCCTCTCTCCTCTCACATCAGCACCGCATACCATAGGGAAGGAGGGGTAACCCACATTGTTCCCACCCAGGCATTACCATGGCTTGGAGAGGGAGTCCTGCAGCACGATTCCCCCATCCCGCTACAATCTCTGCCCTCAGCAGCAATGTAGCCAAACAGTTCTGTCATTTGGATGAGGATGGGGATGAAGAGGCCTGCCAGCAGGCAAGGACATCAAGGTGTAGGTGCCTCCTACATCCCTAAAACTGTTACATTAAATGGAAAGTCATCCACAAGTGGTAAGCAGAAAAAGAACAAACTGGGTGCATTAGTGGAAATATAGGTCTTAGCTGATAGTCTGAACAGAGAGACAAAAAGCCAGGCCTGTGTTGGTAAAGATGATGCTAAGAGAGCACACAGGGCTTACAGATCACTCTGAGGCCCTCAGTTGCACAACATAGCAAAAGGGAAAACACAAATATGGGTGTATTTAGAAGCTACCTGAGAGGCCATAATTCATACCATATATGATTTGTATGTCATGATCTGTACACTGAAGATTTCAACTGAAGAGTGCAGCTTTCCCTTGCATTGATGAGCAGGATGGTGTCACAGTTCATTCAGAGAGATGAAGTTGTTTTGAAATGATTGGAATACCTACCCAAAAGGAAACTTTATAAATCATAGATATTCTGCACTAAAATACTTGTGGAATATTCAAGACTTGGGAGGAGGGAAATGTCTTCAGAATTGCTGAAGGACTGATAATTTTCGATGCCAAGTCTCAGCTTGAAGCAAGTATTTATGGCCAAGTTATTAAATGGTGCCTATAATGTTTCTAATGGAAAAGCTGGCACCACCTTAACTCTGGCAGTGGCTGCCATGACTCTGATACTAACATCAGCTGTGGCTGCAGAAATAGGAAACAGCCTCTTGTTTGTTCCTCATTCTGAAGCAGGGAGGGCATATGTGCCTCCCGTGGAGAACCCCTTCTTCCTCTTGTATCCTCTAATTTGTAATCTTTAATATCTTGTTTTAACTGGAAGTTAAGATTTTAGCTTCATAATGCTGCCCACATACTAGGAGTATGAAACTGAAACATGGCATTGACTGCACATTAGGTTCAAAGTCCTGCAAAACAAATACATGTTTAAGTATTCACTAAAATCCATTCTAAATCAGGAAAAAAATATAAAAACGTTTCAGTGTTTTGATGAACAAAGGCAGATTTAAGTATACACTTAATTTATTTGCAAACTTTGGGCCCAGGGCCTGCTCCAGAAGTGTTAGGAGGTGTTCCCTTTTACAGAAGATCTTTTAGAGAATTCTCTTTCCAGAGAATATCTTAATTCGTTACAAGCTAGACTTTGCCATTTCCATTAGTGCAAAACCATCCCTTCACATTGAGCTGAAAATAGCTAAAAGTAAAAATCTAATTTAACTCTTAAAATGAAAAGAATGTTTGGAAGGATATGTTACCAGAGTGTAGGCTCTGCAGTGCTTGTTTTCTATTTTATCTGTGTTAACTGCTGTAGCATTCAGGCCTTTGACGTGCATTGTTCACTGGAAGTGAAATTGCACACTGTCATAACAGTCTATTAACAGCACTGAATTTCTGCAGAACTTTACCTCTTTTCTAGAAGATAACATCTCTCTTTCCTTCCAAGGATAAAATAGCTTCCTTTTTGCAGCAGTGCTATTGCTTGACAGGGATGTCAAGTTCCCTTGACTATTAAGGAGAAGGGAAATGTGTTTGTTACACATTTTTGTTCTCCTTTCATCCTCTTCAGAGAGGCCCCCAGCTCAATTTAAACAAAATAAAGCCAGGGTATCATTTAAAAACAAAACCATTTTGAAAACACTTTGATCTCCCTGACTTCCTGTTAAATATACAATCGACTGTTTCTCTACATCCTCGACCACTACAGATCTGATTTTCTCTACGGTTTATATTGTCTTTGGCACTACAGAAAATTAACATAGCATTTGCTATAAAATCTCTTAAAGGCAAAGAAATCCAACCCCTCCTCAGCTTCACCTTTGCCTTTCTGTGTCCTCTTCTTTTCAGCCCTGCCACCCACCTTTCTGTTTACGTACAAGGACCCCGAGGCTGGTCTGTCTGTTTTGTTGAACTCCTGTTTTCCAACACTTCTGTCAGTCCATCTTCCCCTTTCCCCAGTCCAGTGAAGATCCCGTATACACATTAGCCCTGCAAAAACCTCAAGGCCTCTTCACTCAGCATCTCTTTTCCTTTTGTATCTAGACACTGTTTTGGTGTTTTTTCCTGGAGAAGCTTCTCCTGCCCTGCTCCATCAGCACTGCTACCAGGTCACTCTGTTGACTTTGGTCATCTCCTCCAGCATGGTGACTTTCTCCTCCACTTCTGCCCGAGGCTTGCACCATCCTCTGGGTGGGGAAGAGCATCGTTTACCCCTCCCCGTGCCTCACCACCTGCCCTGTGTGGTCGGGCCCTGACTTCCCTTGTCCTTCCCTTTCTCCTCACATCTGACTCTTCCTGTAGCTCAGCACTCAGCTGCATCTCAGCCCTGACCTTATCCCTTTTCAGAATTTAAACTTTTCCAGTCTATTCATAATGCCATTTCTTCTCTTTCAAATTGCTTTATGCCTTCATCCTCACTCCATTGCAATCTAAACAATTGATTGCCTTTTTTTTCTTTTCTTTTTTTTTTTTTTTTTTTGAGGGGGTGAGAATGAGTAGATGGGAATGAGACAGTTTGCTGTCAACTTTCTACTCCTTAAGCTTATCTCTTAACTACCCAATGTTCATCAGTTCTGGTGCGTTAATGACTCAGGCAACATATATTAATTATTTAGGGTGAGAAGGGAGTTATATCTGATATAGATGAATAGATGGTAAGGTATTTAGGTCTTACTGTATTTGTGCAAAGCACTGCACATAATCTATTGAGCTATACAAGTAGCAACAGGAAGTCTAATCCTCTATACTGGCAAACTGTTGACTTGGTGTCTTCCAGATTTAATTACACTGAAGAAAAACAAAACATTGTAGCTTTAAGGACTAACTGCTCCATTAAGTGTAACATTTTAAGCAAGAGAAATGTTCACACACAATGGAAAGACACATAATGTTGCTTCATGCACAAATCAGATAAATTGTTCTCTAGCTTTAGTGACAGCAGAGACAAAAGGCTCTGTCTCCCACATTGCAGCAGCAACATCTGGGTGGCTGCCTTCAAATTTCTCCCCCTACTTGAGGCCTCTCTGTGTTCAAATAGCAGGAGAAAGAACATTGTTTCACATATCTCAGGTAGCACCAAAATGGGCCAAGGTCTGAAGCAGGCTGTGAGAGGGTGATGGGTGTAAGTTTTGACATGACAGTGCAAAAGTGGGAATTGAGTTTGCATGCATCATGGGGAGATTTGCTGTCAGAATAATAGATCTCATGGGGCTTTGAGTGGCTGATCAGAGAATTATTTTGCAACTTGCCTGGTTTCCCTTCTTGCCTCAGAGGTATTTTATAGAAAGAAGCCAATATTTCATAAAAGAAAGGGCCCAGAATATGAAAACGAATTGCTATGTAGCACAGTCACTCAGCTTACCAAGTACCAACCCAATGCAGAGCAAAGGCCAAATTCTCAGCTTACCTAAATCTATTCAAATCCTGCCTTGCACTGTAGCAGCTTTGTGTTCATCCTGTCTTACAGAGCTCTCATAACCCCAATAGCAATGGCACTTTTGGTGATTCTCCTCCCATAGAAGCACAAACCAATGATGAAGAAAAGACACTGATATTGGATCTTCTTCCCTGCTCACAGTACCCTTATAGCCTCCTTCCCCTTGCTCCCCAGGTCCCATTTTAATAGCCAGTGGGAACTATTGACAACTGGGCAGTGTGTAAAAGCCACCCTCCACAGGATTCCGGGTTCCAGGCCCAAGAGATCCTCAGTTTACAACTCAATAATGTTTGAGGAAAACTCACAACTCTCAGAATTGTCAGAAGAAATAAAAATTGAGCTGACTAATTTCAAATGTGCTTTAATCTCCACCTCAGCAAGCTTGGTTAAGTTTTTAAAAAACAAGCCAGAAAACACAAGCAAAACCAAAACCAGAAATCAGAGTTGCAAAAGACCATCTTTGTATCCTTTCACTGCAAATTTAGTTTCTAGCCTGGCTTCCTTTCTTTTAGGAATAGTGCATCTCTTTGGAAACAGTCAGTTCTGTGAACCTTTGTACCTCTGGTTTGTCATTACCACAACTGGTCAGAAAAAGTCATGGTACAGGAGACGAGTTAACCATTTCTCTTTTACTAAGTCAGCTTCACTAAAAGAAGGGTCAGCCAGGAGTTCATCCCCTATACACCAGAGCAGAGATATGGGCCCATTTACTAAATGTATGCTTTATCTAACAGCATGTTCAATATCCTGTAAGTATATACCATAGTGAACTTTCTGCCTAAAGTGAATGTTACTGACATTTTCTGTACCCTTTCGTTGTACAAATATTCTTACTTTCAGCAGTTTGTCTACATGACTAAAAGTCAGGTGTTCTGGGCTTAGGCCATAACAATTTATGCAATATTACAAGTGATACTGAAATGCATATGCATTTTTTTCATGTAAATGTATATCAGAAAGCAAGAAATCAATGGACATTTAATAGCTGAGTTATAGCATTCTGTCATTTTTAACCTAGGGGTCTTCAAACTCTTTACAAACCCTGATTTCTTGTCTGTAATGAGTTTTGGATCAGGCCCCCTAAAATAAAGGAGCCAGTTCTCTTTTACCCAGCTCCTTCTTTACACTGTAGGCGTAAATTACATTTTACTTTCTCTAAGTTGGGAGCTGCAAACAACTCTGGTACCTTTGGGGTAGGCGGGGAAAAGAAGTATGGCTGATTCTAAATAGAAGTTACTTGTCAGATCAACCTTGATAGCAGAGATAATGAGGGTGATCACATGGGAATATAGATTCAGGGTTTAGTTTAATCATCGTTCCGTATCAGCTGCACTGTTCCAGTTCTGTGTGACTAAGTCAAATAAATGTTAGGTAACTGAAATTATCTCTAGCCTCCATACTTTTCACTCCCCCCGCCAGTACCCACAGCATTGTTTCAGTGACTTTAAAATAGGTAAATCTATAAAGGACATCTGTAAGTGCTAAATAAGTAAACAGAGAAGAGTTTTCATGAAGAGGTATCTGAAGTTAAGCTATGAAAGAGATTTCTAAAGGCAAAAAATAATAGTAAGGTCATAAAAATCACATGTGCCTTTGAAAACCTCTATCAAGGCTGTACTCAGGTGCCTAAATTGGCTTCCATTAACTTTACAGGGATTCTCTGAGTGTTGAAGCATGTGATTTTCAATTCTTCTCCCAACTCCAGGGCAGGGGGGGCGGGAAGAACATCAATATTGAAAAAATTGCTCTTTGATATATTACAAAAAGCCTTATAACTAGTGATGTGGCATTATCATTAAAAAAATTCCCCAAACCTTATATCAAAACCAACAAGCAGCCTTACGTAGGCAGCTCTGAGCTTTGGTTTGGAATCTTGATACAGATCCAAATTTTGCTCGTTAGCTCATCCTAAAAGAAAGAATAAATAGTGTAGGATCTCAATGTATTACAATAAAGCAGTGTTTGAGGTTTCCTTAATTTGTTCAGTATCTGAGGTAAATTTATAATTAATTGCATTTTCTCCACAGCTCTGGTTTCTTTTGCACTGTTCCTACCTCTCACAAGTTTACTGCAAGCCTCACACAGGTGATGTTTCTTAAAGCCCTTAGCTCCTGGAAACATATAATTGCATCAGAACATCAGCCTTGATTTCATTTCATCTTCTATGTGGGCCAAGACAAGGTAGGAAATATGAAACTTTTGAGATTAAAGAAAAAAAAAGCAGGAAAAAAGAAACAATGTTATTATTTTAATTTAATTGCTACAATTTCAAGCCTATTTGATGATATGCTAGGGTCTTTACTCAGGAGTTTTGAATGCTTGAGTTGGTCATTCTGCCTTTAGCCTCCATACCAAGTACTACACTGTGTGCTTAAACTGAATTTGATTTGGGTTTAGTTTTAATTTAGGGCAGTCTGCCCAGATTGCTTTCCCCTCTCCTGACAGACTTGGCAATGCTTTAGCAGGGCCCGGAGAGCATTTCAGCCTCACTAGCAAAAAGCCCTCACATAAATCACTTTATTTCCCCCCCAGAACAAATAAACAAGGAGTAAACATCCCTCCTCTCACACATATGGAGTGGGAGCATTTGTGATTCTCTTCCTGTTCTGTGCCGTTCCTCTAGGTTAACTAGGACTTGAGCTTTATGAAAATTTTATGAAACAGCAAAGCTGTACTTCTGCAATAGTAAGGACCCAGAAGAAGACTTAAAGAAAAAAGTAAACCCAAATTTTTTGTATGTGTACATGCACAGCTTGTGGACTCTCTTCAGTTCAGCTGTGTTTGAGGACCCCCATATTAATGGGACTGTGCTATCTTCAAAGTGTAGCGAAATCCCCAGCAGAAAAGAAGAGCAGGGAAATTGTAGTGATTTGATTTTGCTTTTTTTATGCTGGTTTGTTGGGGTTTTTTTGATCCTGAAGAATGCACTTTCTTGGGTTACACATTAAACTGTCAGGAGGCAAAATCAACACTTGGGATTCTACATGGAGCTTGAAAAGTTGCTCCACAAAGCATGGCCACACAGAGCTTCTCCCTTAAATCTTCAAGTTGTTTTTCTTATCTAAGCAAGCTATGTATAAATATTAACATATTATTAATGGGCAAATATTTCCATGTCACTCCTTACTGCTGCTGAAAAGAGGATTCTTGATTCAGATGAGAATGACAGTCCCTTTGTGGGGCCTCAACTGCAATTCAGGTTAAAGGAATTAAAACAAAAAAGAGGGTAATGGCACTTCTTAATCAAGTAAACCTCAAAAATGAAGAATTAAGCAGCCTTTAACTGTTGGTTTTAATATAGAGGAGCCACCACATAAAAACTACTGGCTAAACTCTATAGTAATTGAAATTAGTAAACTCCCACTTGACTTTGGTGAGGCAGGGCTGAGATCCAAAGCATTTGTTCTCTGGTGTGTGTGTGTGCATGGATGTATGTTACAAGCAGCCTCAAGCTCTGCTCAGGTTCAGCACAAATGTTACAGCAAGCAGATGGTGTCAGAGACACACAGTTTGAATCTGGATCAGGATCTCCCTGTAGTGCTGGGGGGGGGGTCAGTTCCAGCACGTTGTCCAGGGTGGTTTCTGCTACCCAAGACTGCAGCACAATAGTGGGATTTCTCCCTGCAACACGGGTGGATTTTTTTCATTAAAATGTTCTTTGAGAATCTCCCTTGTGCGCAACAAGGAAAAGTGTATTCCTCCAGAAGTGTAATCTTCCTGCAGAGGGTTTCACATGCCAGCAGTTGTGGACAAGAGGCCATTGCAAGTGGAACATGTGAAAACAGGGGCCTATTCATAAAAATAATATATTTATATTTACTTGTTAAAAGCTTTTGCTCAGGATCTTTTTTAAAGTTCAGCTGGATATAAAATGCCCACTTCAAAAGCCAAAATGAAGACTTTAACAGATGTGCCCTGGCAAAGAAAAGGGTGTAGACACAGCAAGGAATTCAGAAGGGACAGACAGTCATATATGGACATAGGAAAAGAACCTCAAATAAAATGCTTGTGGCTGGGAGCTGGAGTTTTTGTGTTACCTGTAACGAGCCTCTGTGTTTGGGGCTTTGGGGCCTGGCCTATTCCTTTCTTTTTTCTGGCTGCAGCTTTTTTACTGGTGCTTTTTGTACCACAAGAGACTATCTGTGTAATTTTACATGGACCTCAGTCACTCTAGCAAGCAGAGGAGGGAAATGTCTTATAAGGAGAAACTTCCCTGTAACTGAGAATTTGGATCTTATTTGAACTGCATGGCATACTTTAAAAAATACAAAATTTCAGGTTGCAAGACTTGAAACAGGCAAGTGTTTGTATGTGTGTGTGCAAGCAGTTTCATTGAGTAACAGCCTGACAGCAGCTACTTGTATGCTAAGTCTCGGCAGTGCTGAGCATTTGCAGGTGCTGCCTCCTCGCAGACCCGGGTGTTGAAAATACTCCACTCCATGCCATCAGGATATCTGCACGGCCTAGTGGATGTCTATACTAGTAGACAGTTTTATCTCCAGGTTAATTGAAAGCATATTAATTTCAGGCTGTTAACACATTTGTAAAGATTAGATCAGGCCTTATCCCAGTGATTGTGGTTCAACCGAGGTCTCAGCCTCAGGAGGCTTTTGTTCCTTGCATGTACCTCTCCTGTCCTCTGAGAGCTGTGCAGGGGAAGATGCCATGGTGTCCCCAGCAAGACGCTTTATTGTCTCTCATGAAACAAAAAAAAAACAGACCAGAGAACTATCCTCCATACTATTGACTGCCATCTCCTGTCACTTACTGGACATACGTAAACCATGTTAAGAGTTTTCATATAAGGTATATGAAGATTTCAAAGCTAAGCCTTCAATGACTAGGGAAAACCAGAATTAGGATTGCCATATTCAAAACTCTGCTAGATGTGTGTTTTTAAGGAGGTCCTTTAGGACCCTGACCACCAGGATGTCCTGCTTTATTGAAGCAGATCTCTCAGCAGCTTCCCCTGCAGCTGTGTGTACCCTGCTGCAGACCTGACCCCAGGGGAGAAGCCAGACCTCCTGAGAGTGAGGTGCACACAATAAACAGGCACCGTTTTGGCTGAAGTTGCCTTGTATCACACAGGAGCATTGTGATAGAGAGGGGAAAGCTCCAGTTTCCCAGGGGAGCACTCACCTGCCCTAACCACAACACTGCCCTTTCTCTTTCTGTATGGTCACCAAGTACTGTCCAGTTTGTAAAATAAGTAATGACAGAATCTTACAGGCAATTTATTTTCATTGGACAACTTCAGTTCATCTTTAGAGTAGCTTTATTCTGTGTCCTGGATGGCACATGGGGGTCTAGTGGAGGCCACTTGTAAACCTAAGTCAGAAGCAGAGAGGTCTTGGAGTGTAGAAATGGCCTATCCATGGCTCTTCGGGGAGGCCAACTTCAGTTCAGGAGTGCCTAGACAAATAATTGCCAAAAATTGGGAGAGTATATTACAAGAAGGATCACTCTGGACATGCTGCTGCCTTGTATTTTTTCCTTAGGCAAGAGGTACTGCCACGGTCACAGACAGGATTCTGGCTTAACTAGATCTTTGGTCAGAGGTGGTTGTGTGATTTCCCCCCCCCACTATTGAGCCTCTTGGAACATGCAGGTGAATTAGCTTGTGTATATTAAGTATTATGAATTTTCAACAAAGCAACTTTTTATTGTGTATGTATAAGTTTTCTCATATGTAGAGAAAAATAATTGCTGTACCCTGAAAGGATTTGTCTGAGCTGTGTTTCAGTGTTGAAGTTAACTCTGAAGGCATTAACTTAGAATGACCTTGCTTTTTTCATGACTCACACCTAAAGTTATTTTCCTGTAGGTTTGTTCTGAGTGATTAAGATAGGTTTGCTTGCATATAAATGCTGTTTTACATATATATATATTACCTTAACCAAGGAAAGCTCCCACACTTTCCCTTGTTTATGCATATTATATGTGACATAGATTCAAAGTTAAATGTCATAGCCCTTATTTACAAGTTAACATATGAATATAACCCAATTTAAAACGTATCTCCTGATTTTCACTGCTGCCTATCTCACCCTTCAGTGTGCCTGCTATTTACGTAACATGGAGCAAACAAAGTTGAGGAGGTCACAGCCCTCTTAGCTGCTCTAGTAAATCCCTATTTGCTGTGAACTTCACAGGCTGTCCACCTGCTTCTCAACTGTCTTGGTCAGTGACATTGTAAAATTCCCTTCCACACACCAGTAATGAGCACGTAGGAAATTATACTTAATAATTCTGTCAGTAAGTGAAAGAGAGAGGGGGGCAGTACATCAGAAGCTGGTTCTCAACCACTCCCTGATTTTCAAACTAGCCACAATTGCATGTTAAGACAGCCTGGGAGCTGTTTCAGCAGGCACTGGGCTCCTCTAAGAACTGTCTGTTAGCTGAGTGTAGCCAGAGAATAGTGTGCTCTGGCCACGCTTCTTCCAGCCTGCCTGTTCCAGCATGCCCCTTCACAAGGGATGTTGGGGAGAGTGGCAGGAGCTCAGGGAACTGCCTTCACGTCTGCCCAAAAATCCCTTGCTCCCTTCTCACTCCTTGAAGGATATAAAGGGAACGTAGAGCGAAGCGCAGAAGATATTCTTCCATCTCTGAAGCTGTTAAAAATATTTCTAATAAAGGTACATATGAGCATGTGTGAACTTCAGAGGCCACCTTCTTGTTTCTCATGCTAATTTTATATTGTTACTGAATCGGAGCACAATTTTTCACTTTGTGAAAGTAAAGTTTAAATTCTGTTCCTATACATCAATTGATCCTACTAATAAACAAGGTATGTAGAGATTGTTTTTTAGTAATTGTTAAGGTGCTAGTGTATTAGTAAAAGGTTAAGAAATGCAAGATAGCTGTAAAGGGTATGGGTTTTTTCTTCAAGTATATGAACCAAGTATATGGTTTTCTCACATTATTGCAGACTATATATAAATCTTTATTTTTTTAGTAAGAGCAAACTGCAATAAGTGAAGTCCCTGAACCTGTACTATGCCACAAACAAGCAAAGATAATGACATTTAAAAAGCAAAGACAAAATTATATCTCAAATTATCCTGCCTAGAGGTGGCTTCCAAGACGTCAGACATTTTGTAAACCACCGAAAGGATCCAGACCATGCAAAATTGGGACGGTCCTGTCTCTTCCTGTCTGTTAATTTTTCCACTATGAGAGTGTCCAAAACTCTCTGAAATAAAGGATTACTGTCTAGGGGTTCAGAAAGTCATATTTTCATGGAACAGTTCATTCTGACAGGTAACCCTAGCAGGCACACAAGCTGTTCCATAAAATGTAATGTCCCTAATCTTAAAAATTTATTCTACATCCCAAAACCAAATGTTTATTTGTTTTTAGTAGTGTTCACAGTGCTGCTGTGGCCCAGAGTTTAGATCAGTGATTTAGCTGCTTACACCTCATTTATGAGACCCAGTTCGGTTTAGTGTTTAGCAAATTTCTATTCACCCTTTTGTCACTAAATCACTGTTCAAGTGTGAGCAAACCACTCAGCTCTCCCCTCCTTTCCCTTATTCAAATTTACCCAGCCGATCACTTGCGATTTGACTGTAACCAAGTGAAGATTAGCCCATGAATATGTACAGAAAATTCTGGAAGCCCTGCTGAACTGAGGTCACATCATGACTTCTAAGTGTAGAGATGAGATTTGAGTATTATTGCAAACTTTCTGGATGAAAAAAGTATGGAACTGTCCCCACAATCTTCTAGCCAGAACACCTAGAAAGAAACGGATACAGTCCCCAGCAGAAATCTGCACTGAGATCACCCTGCCATAGTATTGACTTGCCAGGTCTGAGACAGGTCCTTCAGGCTCAGTCTTCTTCTGGGCTGGTTTTAGTTGCAAAATGTGCTGGATGAAGAATTAGGGAAATAGAAAAAGATTACTTTAAACTTCACCACATTTAAAATTGTAATAAGTAGTTATTTCTACACTAAAAATGTATTTAACTTCACCCTCTGCATTTCACTTGGTTTAAGTATTCAGGTTATTCTCTGAAGTTCTGAAAAAAGATTTTTTTTATTTTTTTTTTTTTTAAATGAAAGTTCAGATTCTTAACTAATCACCAGCTATCAGGAACTAGGCCTTTTCAGGAAAACACAAATATGCAGCAAGTCAATGGCACTAGCAACAGTCAGTAATTTAGGCACCCTGCTTCTGGTGTAATTAGTGTCAAAAATTTTCTGCACTGTTTTAGAGGTATTGAGGAACTATTTCCTCAAATGAAGTTGGGATCATCTACAGGGGTTCCACATCTCTGTACTTCAGGCATCTCAACCGAGGCAGCCAAAAACTGGGTCAGGGCAATGTTCCAAAATTTTAGTGGTGAGCCTCCAAAATTCAAGACACTCAGGGAATGCATGTTGGGGAATAATATAAGAATGCTGGAGAAAAAAAAAAAAATAAAAAGAAGGGAGTATTTGATTTGTACCCAATATTGATATTTCAAAATTTAGTACTGTCAATTTGGACTAAAACACACCGTTTGTTTTAAACCCCTGTGAAAGCCAAGCCAGTTGCCTCTGAGCCTCAGACACTGTCTGAACCCATAGGTTCCTAACTTGCCACAAGGCAATCTGTATGGCTGGCTGCTTCAAATCCGCAGGCACGGGAAGTTTTTGGATGCCGGCTTTCGAGGAGTCTCCCCACTGGGTTGCACTGGAACCTGGAACATGAGAATGTGGGTTGGCAAGAACCTATGTGTCTGGGAGCTGCCAAGCAGCCCCAGAGGCTTCCCAAATTCGGGCTCACCATCATCCCTTCTGATAGGATGGAGAAAACTGGGAAGCATATCTCAGCTCGAAACCTCAGAATTTGGGAGCTGGGTCCCCTGAAACTTTTACCCTTGTTCCTGGGCAGGTGTTGCAAGGAGCCGTGAAGCAGCTGGAGTTCAGAAACACAAACTAGCCTCGGCAGAGGCACCCGGTGACTCTGCAGGTGGCCCCCAGCCTCCTTGCTGCTTGCCAGGCTGCTGTGCTTGCCACTTGGCACCATTTTGGGGTGGTTTATCAGAGAACTGGAGCCCTGAGGAGCTACGGTTTGTTTTTACCTGTTTTTTAGGGCCTGGGCTCCCTTTTGGCATGGAAGGGCCGATGCTAGAGACTGGGGAGTGTGACAGCCCAGCCTGTCCAGCGATGGAAAGTGAGAAACTGGAAATTTACCTGGATGCCACCCTGAGTCAGCCAAAACCGAAGTATCTCTACAAAACACCTAGATCTGAACAAACCGTTGTCCTCTGATAAAAATATTCCGTCTGAGAATTTCTGACCAGGTCTGGTAGTAAACATCTCCAGGGTGTCATTTGTGCCTGATACAGGGTAAAAATTATTCGGGTACCTGGTGCTCGGGGTAGAAAGATGAGGGAATGGAATAGTAAATTAAAGGGGTTGAAACAAAACCTGCTGATTGTCTGAGCACAACTGACCCAAGCTGTGTTCAGCTATCTGTGTGGAAACGCACCTTTCCACAGAGGAAACAGCCGTGGTGGGGGCTGCATCCATTCCACCCTGCCCGAGGACCCTCACCGAGGGGGACTTTGTCGCCATGTGTTTATTTTTGCTGCCTCCCCCTCCGTGGGCTTTCTCCCAGGCACGGCTCCGTAGCTGGCTTGCGGGCTTTTACGGCCGCCGCTGACCCTACCCGTGAGCCCGGCGGCCCCGAGAAAGACGAACCCGCACCGCGGGCCTCCCTCCGGGGCGCCGCCGCCTCGGTGGGTCCCCGCGCTGTGGGGAGGCCGAGGGGACGCGGCTCGGGAGGGCAGAGCCCCCCGCGGGTCTCCCGGCGCGGGCTGAGAACGCTCCTTCCCGCCGCGGCGGCCCTGAGGGGAGCTTCCCGCCTTGCCCTCTGAGGGGGCTCGCGGCGGGAAGGCCGCGGGTGCCCGACGCCACTGAGGGGACGCCGCGCTGGAGCGGGGCTGAGAGAGGGAGAGCCCCGTCCCGCCCGGGGAGCGGGGGCCTTTGCCGGGAGCGCGGGGGCTGCCGCCGGCGGCGGGGGCAGTGGGGGGGGGGGGGGAGCGGAGTTCCCGGCGGGCCGGCCGCCTCCCCGCCCTCCCTCGGCGGCGTGAGTGAGCGTGTTTGGGAGGGAAGGAGGGGGTGGAAGCCGGGCCGGGGCGGCCAGCAGGCAATTTGCATGAGAGACAGACTGGGAATGAGCTGGAGTGGGCGCCTCTCCGCGCACACAGAGCGGGGCAGGAGGGGGAGGAGGGAGCTGCCGCCGCCGCCGCCGCCGCCGGGGAGAGGCGGCGAACTCCGGGCAAAGTTTGGTGCCGCGGGCCCGAGGCGCTGAGGCATCGGCGGGGCGGGCGAGCGGAGCGGCGCGGCGCCGGGCCAAGGCAGGCCACCGCCGCCCGGGGCCCGGGCTTTGTGCTGCCCGCGGCGCGGCGGGGCCTGCGCGGAGCGGCGTGGCGCGGGGGGCGGCGGGGCGAGCGCGGAGCCAGCGGCGGGGCGCTGCCGGCCCTGCCGGGCGAGCCAGCATGTCCTCCATCCTGCCTTTCACTCCTCCCATCGTCAAGCGGCTCCTGGGCTGGAAGAAAGGGGAGCAGAACGGGCAGGAGGAGAAATGGTGCGAGAAGGCGGTGAAGAGCCTGGTGAAGAAGCTGAAGAAGACGGGGCAGCTGGACGAGCTGGAGAAGGCGATCACCACGCAGAACATCAACACCAAGTGCATCACCATCCCCAGGTAGAGGGGGTGCACGGCGGTGGTGGTGGGGAGCACACAAAACAAGGGGCACCCCGCTCGGTTACCCCGGCGGGGTGGGGGCAGCCGCGGGTCCCCCCCTCCGGGGCGGGCACGGGGGTGCTCGGAGGCCCCTTCGGTAGCAGCTTTCTCCCGAGGGACTCGGCACAGCCTGGTAGAGGGCTTGTTTTGCTTTCCAGCCCCGCTGCACTTCGGTGCGGTGTTAGTCCTCTCCTGCATGCTCTATCCTGGCTCTATAGAGAGTTAAAAAAAAAAAATAAATAGCTGGCTACAGAACTGGTTTACTGTCTAGTAACAAGAGGGGAATGTAGGGGAGGAAATATGTCTCCAACCGAGATTAAAAAAAAAAAAAAAAGTTGGAAGTGCTCTGGATTACAGTTATTGTGGGTACTCTCATTGTCAAAAGTTTCAGCGTGTTCTCTAGTACTGTTACATTAAGATTTTCTTTTGATTAATGTATCAGGAAAATGGTTTTGTTTGGGTTGCTTGGTTTCTTCCATATTAGCTAGACAGATATTACTCTGAAGAGGTGATTTAGAGCCCTGCTGTGCATATGTTTTCAAATTACTTTTTAAATCGGGAATGCAAATGGCATAGCTGAAGGGGATTGTTTGGAGTGCAAAAAAAGCATGTGAGGGTGAATAATTTTTTTTTCTTCCATTTTTTGAATTAACATAGATTGTATTTTTAGCCTCCATTCTGAGATTGATCCATACGACCATTATAAATCATAAAGGATGTGTATATAAGTATCCCATCTAAGAAAAAATTTCCAAGTAACTTGCAAATAGCTGGTCACAAGTGGTGTTTTATTGCTGAAGATTTGTTGATTTCTGTGAGCTCAGCCAGATGACTGCTGGTTCTGTTACTGATTGTTGTTTGAGGGTACTTTTTTTTTTTTTAAACAAAGGCCAAAGTTCATCCCAAATATTTGAATGCTGCATAATTGTATGCTTCTGCGTGAGAAGATATCTGTGTGTGTGTGTATTCATGCTTCTCTCTCGCGCAAACAAATGTATGCTTTCTTGGTTGTCAGAATGATTTAATATGCAGTAGCTAATACAAAGCAGCATCTGTTGCATGAAAAAGTGAAGCAAGTAGCTTAGAAATGTGGATATTTGGAACTCCTAAAATTTTCTCCCAACAACTGCAGTGTTTTTTTAAAGGAAAAGTAAAGTCTCCTTATCTTTTTGGTTGTGAATGACTGGCTAAGATTTTGGCCAGTAAAGCAAATAGACCTCTCAGCCTGTTAGAGTTACTCTGGTTCGCCTAGTTGAAGCAGAAATCAAAACCTGTAGAGCTACCACCCAATACAAATGCCTTAAAACATGTATTTTTAAATTCTTGGTAAGCAGTGTGCTTTCCGCATAGATAATACCCTATTTAAACCACTTCCCTGAAACACCGTTTCAAAAGAAGAAAATGACTTGAGCAGCCCTGCTGATGTGACCTGGATATTGTGTCTAGCTGATGCTGACCTGTTGGGGAGCAGAGCGTGAAGCCTCTTGGTGGTACTTTTACTAGTAACAAGGTGGTTTAGGTAAGGGAGGAAGGTTTTGATATTTTATGATTCAAAGGTAGCAAAGAGATGAGTTGGAGTACGATGCTTTAATTTAGAAAAATATTTTTAAAGCTTGAAAATCAGTAACAATACGAGCAGATATCACAAGTCATAAATATTATCACCTCCAGAGACTGTCCTGGCTGCTGCTACTGTGCAGAAGTGAATGTCTGTTTCTCCTAGACCTTGCTCTGTTAAAGGAAATCTCTACAGAAATTAAAACATTTCATGTTCACTTATGACACAGAGCCTGGATCCTGCATATCTTAAACCTTGGTATGGGGGAAGTGTCAGCATATTTCAATGGTAGCTCCTTATGCCTTGGCACTAGTTTTTAAAGATGACACTTCATATGTACTTGTATTATTGTTTAGTATGTATATTACAGAGATTCAAATGAGCACTGTTAGGTTAGTCTGTGCTGGACCCTCTGCACCAGCATACTGAGAGGTCAGTATCTATATATCAGAGATTGGGGGATGGTGTGGAGATCTGAAACAGCTTGTCTAGAAGTGAGTGTCAGAGCTGGAACTATAACCAGGCCTTGTGACTTTAAGAGCTGTGTCTTTTCTGGACTGTGCTGTTTGTCCTAATGTATCTGTGAATCTGATTATCGTGTCATTTGAAATTAGCGTTTGCAAGACAATTTTAGTATGGTTTTAGTTTGTTGTGTGGTTTGTTTTTTTTTTTTTTTTTTAGATAATTCCACATATGTCATTTTATTATTGAGTCAAATAAGTATGTTGGGGGGGAAAAAGGGGTGAAAAACCATCATTAAAGATTAGATCATGTTGTGCATTGTCTGTAATGCATCAGTAGACTGAATTACAGTGGAGCTATGCCAGTGATGACTCTGGCCCAGCAGGAGTAGGGTAAGTCCAAAATTAGCTATTGTATCCATGAGACGAAGCAAGTTTCAGATGTAAAAGTGCTTGAGCTTTGCAGAAACATTGCTCATGGGAATAAGGGCTACGCAGCAAATTCCTGTAGTGATCAGGTGGGATTGTTTTAAGAAAGAATAAGAAAAAAAAAAAATTTTTGTTGTAGGGCTAAGGAATTAGAATACCAAATCTATTCTTGCTGTCATTTTTATCTACTTGAAATTGGAAATACACATACTACATTCTGTCTCCTGATGGATTATTGAACAATGAATAGTTTATTTGCTTGTGTATTTGTTCAGCATGTATTACTTTACAAGTGCTCCATTTGTAAGATGATGTGACAGACACCTCAGGCCCCACATTTTCTGTTGGAAGGACCTGTGGCAGACAGCAAAGGCTGGAGAGACCTTCAAGGATTTCAGTGTAACGCTCTGCTGGCAGGATTTTTCCTTCTTGTTTTTTCTGCTGGAGCAGGACTTAGTTTCCAGCTGAAAAACCTACCAGTCTCAGACCATCCAATTGTTTCTTGTGCCGCCAGTTACTGATGCTCGCTGGAATGGCTCATTTAGAGGACCTTTGTCCCTCCTTTTTCTGGTGCTCTGCTGCCAAAGCCAGTCCTTCTCCAGAAGGGAACTGCCTTTAAACCTCTATGCACTAAGCTGGTGGGCTTTGGTGTCAGGAGCTGCCTAGTGAGTTGTCTGGGTCTGGGTCTGCATGGCAGTAAGACATTTTTTCATACTGTATCAGGTGATTAAGTTGAAAACACACATTCTTTTGTCTGTTAAAATATATCCTTTGTAGTAGTTGCATTGATCTTGAAAGCCCAGCTTTCAAGAGGGGGATTTTTATCACTTTTAAGACAAGCTTGAGGATAGTGTGCATTAGCACATACCTGAGCACAGCCAGGTGTTTGAGTTTGCAGCCTCTCTGCTTTGCCCAGTGAGCAAGCTTAGGTCTACTCCAGCTGCTGTCAGATTTTTTGAATTTTTGATGGCTCTGTTTGCTTCTGAGACCAAAGAATACAGTAAGCATGGAATCTGGAATCTGATGGCAGCAAAGTCTACAGCTGACATTACTACATGCCTGCAGAACCCCATAGACTTCATGCTTGGGAGAAGAGCAATGAGTTTCTAATACTATACCTGACCTGAAGAGAGACCATACTGTGCACCTGACAAACCGTCAGCATTTTGCCTCTGGAAATAAAGGGTGTTAGGCTGAACTGTGATGAGTGTTTAACTCTTAACCTATATAGAGGTCGGAACTGCAAAAGCCAGGAACATGTGATGAGCACTTAGTAATTTCTAAAAGCTGTGCAGTATATATATGTAGTCTTGCTGATATGGGACGAGATAGTAAATGCTTTGTTTCAAGAGCTTTAGTGGTATTACATATATTAAGACATAAATCTCATGACATTTTGTAATATATTTTCATATGCATATTTTTCTTTTGAACCTATTACTGTATTTGTTTGGGGTTTTTGTATCACTAGTGGTTTTAGGGGAGTCAGGATTCTTGTATGTAAGGAACACCTTCTTTTAAGTGGTGTTTTTTTTAATTTAGAAAATAGTTTTGAAGAGAGGTGGGTGTTATTTCTTGTGGAACTCATCTGATAAGGATAGAATGTACCAACTGAAATGGAAACATGGCACATTTGCTTTTTAAAAGCAGCTGAACAAGGTATTCCTTAAAAGATTTGCATTTCAGTGGGGAAAACCCAGGATAATACATAAGTGATTTTAGGAACGTCTTGGGTGTGAGCATGCCTTCTCCTGTGTTGGTAGTTGACCACACCATATTTACAAGAATTGACCATGTTCTTAGGATTGCCTTGATACCAGGAAAATATGAAAACTGTAAATACAGTAAGTGGCAGAGGCTGTCTGCAAGACCGTGAAGTATGTTCTTTTGAGATTGGTGCCCATCTGGTTTCAGTAATAAGCAAAGGGCCAGTCATAGTTTTGTGTGTCCACACACAAATTTGTATATTTTTTTAAATGCCAATTTTAAACTGCCTTGTTTTCAATTTGGCCTGTCCCTGTATGTGAGGAGCTTTAATATTGCATAGACTTGTTTAAGGGTGTCTGCACTTTAGATTGACGTAACGGTGGTGCACTGGAGATGATTACAGTACAGTCCCTGTGTGCAAACACAGTCTAGCTGCCATCATACTTGTTAGCTCCCTGTTGCCGGTAATTTTACTGCTACAAAACTCTGTCCACTAACCTATGTACTGACCTAGCTTTATGGGCAGGTTTTTACAGCCCTATCCTAACCTTTGTGCTGCCACAACTGTGCTGCTAGCAGTACCCACATGAGCTAGTTTAGCTGTGGCAGTGATAGCTGCAGGGTAGACGGCGCTTTACGAATCTGTTTGTAACTAGCTTTTGTGGCATTAGTGTGACTTCACACATCAGGTCTAAAGGTGAAAATACGGTAAGTGTACACAGGCCTTTAGTCAGGTGTACTTTCTGCACGTAGTCCCATTTGTCCATCAGTATCTTTCTCATCATCCTCCTTGTCATCTCCCCAGAGGTCACCCCCCTACTCCGGGCACAGAGGTTTCTGTTCCCTACAGCCCCTCCAACTTCTTTTCCCCACCCTTGCATCAGAGTTACTGCCTCTTATATTAGCTTGGATGATAGCGTGTGTAGTTGACTTCTAGTCCACACTATGCCATTTTAAAAAACAAAATGCTACTGTTAAGCTAAAGCAATAACGTTGATACAACCAGTTAGGGAGCGACTGTGCAAGGAGGGAGGTCAGGGGAGAAAGCTTTGTCCAGCATTGCAGCCCCTTCCCTCAAAGTAGTTGCTGCTGGAATAGCACATCAGACCCAGCCCTTAGTAAGATGTCTTCTCAAATTTGTAATCTCTCTGTCAGCAGCTAACACAATTAAAAACTTTTTGTCAATATATATTTATCTTTTTTTCTGAGATGTGCAGACCAGCTAACATTTTGCATTAAAACCAGTGGTAAAACTCCTCTTGACTTGAAAGGCAACACAGCAATGTTTATATAGAACATTGACGAGCTAAGGGGAAAAAATGTATTTTACCATTTGTTGAGATGTTTTCAAATAGTCATATCTCTGCCTTTTTGTCTTCTCCCTGTTTTGAAGAGACTGAAATATTTAAAATAGCTTCTGCAAGGACTTGTAAGATTCTCATTATATTGTGTATTAAGTGTTGAATCTTTGTGGAAAAAAAATGTTTAAAAAGGTTGCTTAACTTTTATAGTATTAGGAAAAGACCCTGAACATTGCAGTCATTTAAATATAATGAGAAATAAATGCAATAAATTGATGAAACCAAGAAATACACACTGTATAGGATTATCACATCAGGGATCCAATTAAAATGAGTTCTTCTAATAAATATTGGTTTAATAATGTAAACTTGTGATTGCTATATTATTGCAACAAAAATAAAATTAACAAGATTTAATGGACTGAGCAGCCATTAATTTTCACTTGTTAATTTATTAGGAGCTTCTAATGCTGTTAGATGCACAGTAATGCCATTATCCTGCATGAACTACTTTATGAAATAAATAGGGCCAAATAGTGCTTGAATTAAATTGAAATCAGATTTTACTCCCAAATTATCTTTTTCTGTTTTTTAATTTTTTTATTATTATTAATTTTTCTAGCTTTTCTCTATTGAGTGCAATTAAATTTTCAGGGATGGGATGCAGCACTCTCTTCCAGTAAGGCTTATGAATAGTCCTAATTAACTTTTGTCCTTGTCTGTCTTGATGTGCTGTGTAAAAAGCTTTTTCCAGTCCAAAGCTGATTGTGTTGATTGGCAGTGAAGAGAGCAGACAGGAGCGAGGGGAATAAAGACAGGGCAGAGGTTCTTGTCCAGACACTCCAGTTCTAGTACGCTGACTCTACCAAGCTTAGCAAATGTTTGCTAATTACATTTCCTTACATGCAACTTGAGTCCAAACATAAAGACAAGGAAGTTGTTAATAATTGGGCTCTTGTCACTGGTAGCACAACTTTCTGTGTAACTGAAGAGACAATAATGTGTCAATTGTTGCAGTTAATACTGCTTTTAAAGATGTTTTGAAGCCTTTTAGACCTGATCCTCATTTGCTCATGCATCTCTTTACCATCACTGTCAGAATGGTGGGACTTGCCCATAGGCAAGCAGGAAAGTTTGATTGCTACTGGTACTGTGGCTCTGTAGAAAGAGAATAAAAAGCCAGAGCTCGCTCTTTCTGTATTAAAGGCTTGATCCTTCAGAAGCGTAGGTCACAAATGTGAGCAGCAATAAACTACTTGTGCAAAGTAGTAAGAGCCCTATTAAAAAAAAAAAAAAAAAAAAAAAAAGGTAACCCTTATCTTCAAAAGAGCTCAGCCAGGTAAGAAATAACAACACCCTGCTTTTTAGAGTATCACCTAGGAATTGTGTGAGCTCCAGAGTACAAAATCTTTGTTGTCAACTAAGAAGCCTGTTAAACCTAAGCTGCTGTAGCTACACTGTTTCAGGTACCCAAATCTGATCATTTAGTGACAATGTAGATTTCTCTGCCCTACACGGCTGAGCGTGGTGCAGACAGACTTTAGGCTATTCAAAAGGAGTAGGTCAGAAAATCTGTGGGATTGTGTGCCCCAGCAATTGCTCCAGGTATTGAACCGTCATTCCTTTCTCTACAGTGGAGAATCTCCACGATTGCTGATACCGACCTTGCTTACCTCAAGACCGCACTTCTGAAGTAGCAGATGTCAGTGGATAGGAGCACGGGGAAAGGACACGGGAAGCATGGGGAGAAAATGGTAGCTGTTCCTTGTGAGTTTGATTCTTCAACTTGCTGGTATTCAGAATCATGCTATTCCACGAGGAGTCAAGTTGATTGCATTTTTAAAGTATTAGCTGCTGCTGTTGATGTGAAAGACATGATGAAATTATAAATCTTGTTGGTGAGCCTCATGAAAGAACGTGCTTAAAAATCCAGTAAAACCTACCTGTTAGAAATGTAACCTGTGTAAGTCTAGGAAAGGTGAATAGGTGGTCTTGATAAATTTTGTCACTAGAAATACCTTTACAGCTCACTTGCTGTTCAGCACTGAGGTTATCAGGGCAAAGAAGTTGCATGTTTCAGGTAGTCGTGTGACTGGGGTCTGTGTGTGCCTACCTTGTCCTAGGGCACCTGCATACTCATCACAGATGGGCTGTGTGCCCGACCCCATGAACAGGAGCATCTGCTTTTTGATCTCCAGGGAAATATGCATCAGTTTATGAAAAGTGAGGAGTGTGAATCCTAGAGAGAAGATTGCAGGGGACAAGGTGTCAGGAGAGTCAGTCTATCTGCCTGTAGCCCTTGCTTTCTCCAGGCTTCGGGGTCCTCAGGAAGGAAAGTCTCAGGGTCAAGGTATTAGGTGGGCCATCCTTAGCTCACTTTATAATTTCTAGTTATCTAATCTGAAAATTTCATTAAACTTTTGCTCACAAATTGTGTTATAGGAAAGGTCGGAGATTGTCTTTGAATTGGTGACGTTGATCATAACACAATCTTTTTAAAAAAGGAAGTCAAAACAGAAATTTCCTCCTTTGTGGTAAAGTTGCAGCCAGCAATGGTTGAATGATAGATGCGCATACTGACTCTCCTTTTTCACAACAAAAGAGGAATAACGTTGTCCTTCCTGTTCCCATTGCTTGAACGTGAAAAGAGAAATTCTCTTACTCTTCACAGATGTAGAACAGTTAAAGTTCACAAAAATATTGGGCTTAGTAGAAGGCATCTGTGGAACATGAGAATGCCTCTTTGTTTTTGTGTTGAATATGCAACTGTTGTTGCTTTATCTACTTAACAGCTAGAGAACACTTTTTCCCCCAAATTTCCTTTCCTTCCACAACTGGATTTTAAGTGTTGCTGTATGGGAAGACAAAGACCCAACTACAAGCACCTTTAATTTTGTTATACTATGAAAGACCAGATGTGGTTTTTTTCATAGGGATACAAAGTCTGTGGTTTCCATACATGTGGAACTGTACAGAAAGGTCCTTTTCTTCTTAATTGTTGAACAAATTGTTGTTCCCCTTAAGTCAGATGCATAGCTAATTTGTAGCACACATGTAACAGTATCTGAAAAATTATATCAGTGTTTAAAAAGCACACTTTGCCTAAAAGAAAGGCTGTTAAGGAGCTGGAGTCTGAGTCTTTTCCCACTCTTTTTGCATTTGTGTAATTACATGGATTTCAGTAAATTTACTTCTGATTTACATGCAAGTGAAAGGAGAGTCAGACCAGCACAAGAAAGCAGTGAACTGAAAACAGAGGATACGGGTGTTTGTAGGTTGAATATTATCCAGTTTTCTCTTTTAAATTCAGGGCTTTTGAGACTTCTGTGGGTTCTTCTTTGCACAACTTGAAGCCTGCCCAGCAGAGCCTGCAAGACCTGAGGGCTCCAGTCCTACGAAGACTGGACTTGTCAGCCCTGAGCTGGAAATCTGGCATGAAGTCAGGCAGGATTTAGCTGGAAGTTTGTTGAAAATGATACTTCTCTGCAAAGCATTTCATTTTTGGAGGAGTTCTTGGTCATGTTTCATTGAGGGTTTTCTGATGGGCACTAGTGTGGCTTGGCTCCAAATTTTGTAGCTGAGATACCACTGGCAGTGGGTTTGGCATTGACATAGCTCCTTATCCTGTGCCTGTGCAGAAGGTGGCATTTGGCTGTTCTCACTGTGGGATTTTTTTCTTTTTCTTTTTTTTTTTTTTTTTTTTTAACCATTTTTAACCAGCTTGCATACCAATGGTGAAGCCCTTATAATGTGCTTTTCCCCGAGTCCCCTTCCCATCTCCCCTGCTACACAGCTATACAAATACAGGAAGGAGTAGGGTTTCCTCTTGCATGGCTTAGATAAAGCCCACCCACAACTATAGGCCTTGAACTCAGAAGAGCACAAGGTCTGCTAATAACATCTATCCTTTCTTTCTTCCCCCACGTTCAGCAGCCTGTTGGAGGAAAGGTCTAGAATAGTTACTGATGTTGGCCTGGAACCTTCAAGAGAAACTCCAGTGAACTTTGGAGACCCCAGATTAATTACTTTCTAAGAGTTTCATAGGCTTGGAATGGTGAAACTTGGATATGATTTGGCTAATCTTTCTCCATATCTGCTTCTTGGGCCTAAATTTATCTGACTTACTGAATGTATGCTTCACCATAAGTCAAAGCTATGTTATTGGCCTGTTTAATGTTATTGTTTTCTCTCCAAAATTTTGTGGCCTTTTTTTTTTTTTTTTTTTTAATGGCCAGTGGAGGTTTTGCAGAAGATTACAGTTAGAATGGTGGAAAGTGGAAACCAGCTGATTTGAAACCACTGCATTAGAAACAAGCTTTACAAAATAACTAAATGTAAATTTTTAAAAAGATGTAGATAATCACTGTCTGATCATCAGAGCTAATACTCCTTTATAGCTGATTTCTGTCACCAGTAAAAGTCTGCTGGCAGTCTGCAAACTGTTTTGAGCTTTGCTCTGAATTAGATGCCATAAATAACTTCTGTGTTGGTAGACAGCTGATCATTGAAGCTTTTTCCCAAATCTGGTTTTGCTTGTTTGGTAGAGCTATAGGCTGAAAGTTCATGTATAGAGTTGCAGTTGCATATTTGTTTTTCCCAGTCATAACTGAATTAAGATAGGTTTTCAGTTGTGGATTACTGCATAATGAATGTACATTGTGGTTGGGGAAGACTGAAAACATAAGGTTTTGTTCCATACCACTATGTAACATTGAGCAAAATATTGAACCTGCTTGTACCTTGCTCTTAACTACCTGGCAAATACAGTACTTGCCTCACAAGGATGTCAGAGAATATAGTAACAGTTGTGAAAAGCTCTTAAAATCTCAAGAGGTAGACTCTGTTGCAAAACCCAATACCTTGACACTCTAAAGAGCTTTCTGTGGCTGTTCGTCTCATTCATACTAAGAAAGCAGTTTTAATTTTTGTTGGAAACTTTCTTTGAAACTATGTAGGTGTTATGTCAGTGAGAATGTTAGAATTCCATAAATGTTTAGTGGTAAACCTTAACTGGGTTTGCATAATATTTATCTATTCATCTCTATGCTGGTGCCTCCTGTACACATGGAATATTTTGACTGGTTGATACACATCATACCACAGTGTTCTGCTACTGAGCTTAAGTTTGAAGTCTGTTAGCACAAGTCCAGGGGAAACACTATACATGTAGCCTCATGTTTTCATTTAAGTAATATTATATAACCATATGTGAATTTAATGCCATCCAAATACAAAATGTTAAATGAAATAAATGAATGTCTGTCAAGCGATTGTGCTGTTGCTAGTGGGCTTTTACAACCATGACCCACAGCAACACAAGCTGGAAAAATGAAACATTTCTTTACCTATAGTTGTGTCTTTTATGGAACATTTTGGCAATCACATCTGTTTGCTTTAAAACTCCTTTGCATCTGAAGAATTCTGGTGAATTGTTCCAAAAGAGGTGACTGAAAACTAATAGCTGCCCATCTGTCTGGAAACAACATTTTTAATTAAGCTTTCCCTTTTAAATCATTTACAAGTTTGAAATAAATGCTCTTTTCAAAGGTATGGAAGCAAGTTGAATTTGAATTCTTGCTGTGGGAAACAGTGTATTTAGCATATCTCTTTGCTAAAATTAAGGATCAATAAATAATGCTTGATATCATGGTTACTTAGATTTCTTAAGAGCAAAACAACCTCTAGATTAGTCCTTGTGTGTTTTAAGTGGTTACTTTCTGTGAAGGACAACAATTAATCTCAGATGCTGTCAGCTACTCCCATTTAAAAATAAAGAAAATCTTTGCTATGCAATATTCATCGAGTCCTTTTAAAGACCTTTTCATTATGGTCATTCTACAACCTGTTGAAGGGGCCATGCCCTGTTGAAAGGGGAGCATTTGTGCCTTCTTATTTTATACTATAGATCTTAAAGTCCTTTATAGCAGTAGAATTTTTACCCCCTTTTGCTGATGGGGAGAGTGAAGTCCTGAGAACTTGGTTTAATTACTTGATGTTCATGGGGGGCAGAGGCAAAGCAACATTTAGGGTGCAGACATCCTAAGGCCTGCTACAGTGTTCCATATACAAGATAGAAGTGACATCACTCTTGAGAGTGCGTCTGCCCATGCTATGGATGGAAAACTGGAGTCAGTTTAAAAGCTGCTCTTTCTTCATTATACCAATAATTTATAACATATTTGTAATGTAGCATTGATAATTATATTAATAAAACTAGTTTTCAGTTAAATACAGGAAGGGGTCTAACATTTTAGAATCACAGAATCATGGAATGGTTTGGGTTGGGAGGGACCTTCTAAGATCATCTAGTCCAGCTGCCTGCCATGGTCAGGGACATCTTTCACTAGATCAGGTTACTCAAAGCTCCATCCAACCTGACTTTGAACACCCCTCCAATGATGGGGCATTCACAACTTCTCTGGGCGACCTACACACAAAGAAACTATGAAAGTGCTGAGGATACACCTCCTTGAATACTCCAGAGATGGTATTTCATTATGCATGCATATTTTCCAGACTTAAGATGGGTACAGCTCCCTATTGTCTGGATTTTTCAGTACCTTAAGTGTACCTAGCAATTCTTATTGATATGTTGGAGGGCCAGAAGAACAAGCTTTAATTAAAAGCTATCTGTAAGTATTGCAGGTCCTGATGATTGCACTTGGAGAATATGTGTCTTAGGATAGCTAAAGAACTGTATAGCCATTTAGGTACATGGAATGGTGTACAGTCATGAAGGGAGAACCCTTAAATAGTGTTCTGGGTTAAAAGAGTAGTTTCATGTAAACATCTCCTCAGTTTCCTCCCTTTAGTTCACCGTTTCTTGCTAATGGTGTCTGTGCTGTAAAATATTGGTGTGCCAGACACAAATGAACCCATATAAGCAAGTGAAGGCCTTGGAAATTATGGCTTGAAATTGAGTTTTGTAAGTCACTGCTTTGCATGCCAGGCTCTACTGGTTTGAAAGCCCCGTTGAGATAGCTGCTTCTAAACAGGAATAAATATAGACATTTGAGTGTTCTGATTTTAGAAAAAAAAAAAAAAAGGCATTTATTGGATTATGATTGGCTGATGACTTTGAAGCTGGAGACAGTTTTATATTACAGAGCTTCTCACTCTGCTTATTCTCTCAGTTCCCATTCTCCCCCTCTTTTTTTTTTTTTTGTTTTCTTGCTTTCTATTTTTAGGATGGTATTTCAGAGTTTCTGCTGTACTGGCAGGCCAGCTATTCCAGAAGAAAAAGAAAGAGGAAAGGTGGGAGGTAGAGCTAATGAGCACTAATAGTCTGTTATTAATTTGGCTTTTGAGTGGTTATGTTCAAAGTTTATATGTTTCCAATTTATCTGATAGTTGATTAAAATTCCACTTGTACTTGAAGCCATTGATTACATGCATCGGTAGAAAAGAGGAAAAGTAGGAAGTTTAGGACTGAGGAGAGGCCATTAGAAGTTTTAGGACAATTCTCTGTGCATTTTATATTTTTTTATATGTGTGTACATATATTATTTTTTAAATATGTGTATATAAATAAATAAAAACTTGTGTCCAGTACAATTAGGTTCAAGTAGAAACTGGTATTTTAATTAACCATTCTATGGAGGGGAAAAAAAAGAAAGTATTGTAACTTCATTTAAAAAAAAGTTAATGGTCTATTAACATTTGAACAAAATATGAATAGCCCTTGTTTAGTATGTACGTGTGCCTACATAAATGAAATAATGGGATAATGGTTTCCCAGTCAGCTCTAATGCCGATCAGAGATTTTAGCTGCTTCAAGGACCTAAAAGCAGGGAGAGGGAATTCCACAGGGATGGAGTAGTTAGTGCATATGGATGTGAAATTCCTCCATCCCTCCTGGTGAAGAAGCTGTGATGCTGTGTGGCCATGCTCAAACTGTTTCGTGAGATGCAGCTGACCACAGACTCTTTGCTAATTCGTGCCTTTGTGACTTGCATTCTCCTGTATGTGTGTGTTTTGCTTTGTTTGTTTCTTTAGGGGTTGGGGTGGGGGTTTTTTGTTTAAATATTATTTTTCTTCTTGTGCTGTGTCTGAGAACCTTAAACAGTGGGGAAAGATGCTTATTTGGAAGGCAAGAAAATGAACAAAAATGTTCTTTGTTATGAAAGCAAAAGGCATTACTTAGTATGACAACGTGTAAAACAATCCAGGCATAGGTGTTCTTGTTTTTGAAGCCTGAGTGGGCTTGATTTTTGTTATTTGTTCAGTAAGTCACATATTTTTTCACCTGTGCAACTTCAGGGCTGTCATTTTTGCACGTGCAGAGCAGCTCTGAATTTACATCACTGTGAGAGAGTAACTGCGGAAGCGTAAAAGACTTTGTCGCACTTTTGCTTTAGAATCACGTCTTGATTTTACAAATCATATCATATTTCATCCTTAATTTTGGTTTGCAGTCACTGTGCTACTTGGAGCTATGAAGAATATTTTTCTAGGTTCATTTGAGGGTTGAGTGTTGTCAAAAAGCTGGCCGAAAGTTGGTCTAGTGTGACAGCGTATATAATGTATTGCTATAAATTAAATCACTGAAGAATTATTTTTAGAAGACAAGGGTTATTTCAAAACACAGGGCCATAGCTTCTCTAACAGTGATTCAGTAACTTATTCCTGTCGGTTAAAAATTGCACCTCATGTTGAGTTAGATCCAATGCTAGCTTGCAGGGTTTTTTTTTTTTTGTTGTTTTTTTGTTTTTTTGGTTTTTTTTTTTACAGCAAGTGAGGTTGTAACTCAAAGGTACTTAGTCTCTTTAGAATAAACATGTCTCTAGAATAAACGGGAGACAAACATGTCTCTTGGTTCACAAAAACTGATACGCGTAGTTTGTTTTGTAGCTATCTTGGGGACTGAGGTCTGCTGCTTAATCTGAAGTTGGCAGTCCTTTGGGAATGCAGTGTACAGGCTTGCTCATAGGATAACCTTTCTCCAGTTTTGTTTTCTGGTGTTATCTCCTGGCATAAAAGACTGGAGGAGGAGTAAGTCAGTCAAGTGTTAAAAATTTGCATATGTTTATATCTGCTGCAGTAGTTTTCAGGGACTGAAGAAGAGGTGACTAAGGAAACTATGTTTGTGTGTGTTGTGCAGTGGTCTACATGGATGAGACTGCTCATGCAGTCTTTTGGGAAATTTTAAATAACTTTTCCACAGGCTGAAGAAGTTGAAAGCCACTGTGAATGCATGCTGTTGGCTGGCAGATGCATCCAAGCCAGCTTGTTGTAGCAAGTGGCATTATGTTGGTGGAAGTTGAGATAGCAATAGCCTCCACTTTTATTTGTCAATAATTTTTTGTCTTGTACTTTAACCCCAAATATTTTCTTAATATGCCAATAAATGGCAGAGTGGATTTGGACAGAGTAGACATCTCAGGCTGTGCTTCTGTGTGTCATTAACATTGTTTGGAAGCCAAGTTAATTTTAACAGAAATGATAACTCCAAATTATCTCATTTCCATGCACTTTTATGCTGTCGTATCTCTACATATTATGATAATGATACATCAGTAACATAATTTTATTTATGGTTTCCACTTCTACAAGCATAGTTCTTGTTACCTACAAACCACTGCAGGAATATTACTCACTGGGTGAACCGCTTGACTTTGAAGAATGTGACTATGATGAAGTGTTTTGTTTTCTCACATCCTACGCCAGTGACTGGTAGTTTCTTGTCACGATTGCTAACAGGGTCTGTTCAATACAAGTTTGTGGCTTTACTAGCAAATAGGTATGTCATGATTCCTCAGTGAACAAGCATCTAACCACATGCAAAACCATTATAGTTGGCCATTTGGTAACTGTCCTTACAAGGTGCCTCTGAAGTGACTAGCACTGAAGATGCAGACTCCCTTATGCCTTTTGATGTCCCCTTCAAAGAAAAGACTAAATGATGTCTCATTGTGTAAGGTAAGGAGCCTGTTAGTGGTCACGTCCTCTAATGAAGAGCTTGAGCTCTTGAGATATCCTTAGTTTAGCACTTTTCATGAGGGTTGAAAGCATTTTGCATGCTGGAGCAAGGTGTTACAACAAAGCAAAACGTGGGTGCAAAACTGTCTGGGCGTTGCTGAACTGTTCTTCGTGTGGAACGTGAGTAGCCGTGTGACCCTTGTGCAACAAGGAAATGAGCAGCCGTTGAAATACTCCTCCATCTTCTTAACCTAGTCTGGCACTCTGCAGTTTGAACGTTTGTTAGCACACAGATAAGCTAATTGTACAAGAGGCAACGTTACCTGGCAATTGCCTAATCTTCCCATGTGCAATAATCTGCTACCCAGATATCTCGGGTAATGCGTATGTGAAGTGTTATAACTTTATGGGACTCTTTTCTTAATTGAAAATTAGCTAGCTCACCACTGTGCATTTTGTCAGAGATGACAGTATTTTAGAACATGGACGTTTAAATGTCAATGACAGGAATTGTGCCTGGAGTGTAGTGGATGAAAAAATGCTTCTTAAAATCTTTTTCCTTTAAGTTACATCAGAAGAATCTTATATAATTTTAACATATTGTTACCATCAGATGGTGGTGTTCATATGCATCTCTAATCAGTGTAGCATTACTTTCCTCATCTTTTTGCTTTACTTGAAGCCCTTCATGTGATTATTTCTGCTAAAACCTCTCATTTTCTGGCATTTGGTCTCTTCCTCTGCAGTGCACTAGCAATACTTAAAGTGATGGATCAGCACCTAATAAAAGTGGGATTATCTCTAAGCTGAAAATAAGTAGAAAAAGCCTACTGTGGAAATTACAGGGTTTGCTTGTCATTACTGATTCATTTCATAATACTTGTAGTAACTTCCAGTGCAATAATCAGCAAGGTGAGGGTCTTCAGAGGACTCTGTCACCGTTTTTTACTACTTGCAGACTATTTAGACTTTGTCTGTTCAGACTGTTCAGATGATCTCTCCCCAGTCATGCAAATATCACAAGCTGTTCAACTTGTTCATTTATTCTGTTGGAAAGGAAGAGGGGAAAAACAGCCTTGACTTGCACCCTGGAGGGTCACTATGCAAAACCAGTCTAAGGTTTCTGGGGCGGGAGCTGTGGAGTTTTCTATTCTTTTGTTTATTATACTTTGCTTTCTGTCATCTCTTAGCATATAATGAATAACAGTAGTAGTATGCTGCGAGACATGAAATCTGGAAGTGTTTATTACAATATGTGTGTGAACCATAGTCATCACCAGAACTTATTTTCTCACGGGCTGGTCTAGTAACTGCCTGGGGGAAGAAGCTTATAGCTATCTTTGTAATAAGGTCTCAGGGACTCTAGTATTTCTGCTTCCCAGGTTCCCTGTGCATAGCAATTACTGTCCATTCTGCAATCAACACCTGTCTCTAATTTCCATTAGTAACAAAGGACTCTGCCTGCTGTATAAAATCCTTTGCTGTTTGTATATAGAGTACTTTGCTTTTACAGTCAAGAGCTAGGAAACACCACAAAAGCAGATAAAAGCAAAATAAAGCAGTTGCTGCAGTAGCCCTAAAACAGACATTAAAATTTGTGAGGTTTTTCCTTCCTTCCCTTCGTGGTTTATTTTTGTCTTTATTTTTTATACGGGGGAGGGGTGTAAGTGGAGAAGATTTATCTCTGAGTGTGAACACTGAAATTTTGTTTGGGTTTGTGCACACTGTTGTTTTTTTGTTTTTTAACCACCTTCCCCTCCTTTAAGAACTGCTTGCTTTAAATTAAGATTTCCATGATGTCAGTCCTGCAGTGAGCATCCCATGATCAGCCCTGTGTCCATGTGGAGCTTCACGAAGCCCTTTTGCCCCGTGAACATTTAGGATGAGTAATAGCAGTCCCACCAAATGCACATGCGCTTGAAGTCAGACACGTTCTGAAGAGTCTTGCCAGATTGAGTCTCATATAAGTCAGTGGAACTAATCGTACATCTAACTCTAACCATACAATGCCCTTCCTAAAAATCTGCAGCTGCTCGTGCATGGCAATGGTATTGCCTGAGGTGTTGTCAGATGCATGTGTTTCTGAGGGAGCTGCTTTGCCTGCAGTAATATTTCTTTAATTTTATTTTTTACTTTTCATAGGAGATCTGTTTAACGGTGGTGTTGCTGCTACTTTGGACTCCAAAAGCATTTTGGAGAGGATTGCTTGTAAAGTGATTTTTCAGCTTGCAGTGACTGCAGTCTGCTTACTAAATATATATTTAGTATTATTCTTTGGGTTTTTAAAGAAAATGGAACATCAGATAATTAGTTTAACTCCTTGTTTCTAGAAATCACATCTCTACTGGCAAGCAAATGTAAAACAAAAGGAAGCGTCCTGGGACTGAATAAGGATGCAGCTTCATGTTACACCTCTTATTTAGTCTAATAGTAGATTGCCATTAAAAGGCATAATCCCATTTCTGTCTGTCTCTGAGTGAGTCTGCTGCTTGCTTGTGCAGATTTTACTGTAGTTCTCAGAGTGTCTTTTTATCTTTATGGCAACAAGATTACCCAGTCTAATATCCTGTAAATTGTGCACTTTTAAATCAGGCTTGTGGGTAGAGTTTTGACCTGTGTATTGACATTAGTAACCTGTACAAGCGTGTCTTCTAGAAATGCATTCTGTCTTCATTTAAAGATACCGAGACAGAGATTCCACTATGTTCTCCGTTTTTTTCCAATGGCTAATAGTCTCCTCACATTAAAAAAAAAAAAAAAAAAAAAGTATTTCAGCTTCAGTTGGCCTGGTGTCAGCTCACAGCATTGCTTCATTGTACCTCTCTTGGCTAGACTGAAGAGTCGTTCAGTATTCACTTTTTCCCCTCCAATAAACATGCTCTTACACTGCTGTGTTTCAGTCGTCACTTGGTCATTGTCTTAATAAAAACAATGGATTGAAATTCTCGTGTTTTTTTTTTTTAAGACATTTTCTTTTGCCCTAAGTAGTTTTTGTGGGTATATTTTTACCAAGCTGTATGCAGCCAATTGCCTTACAAAAGTCTAAACATATTATGTCTAGAAAACTACCTTTTATCAACCAAATTTCTCCTCTTAATAATGGAACGAAACTATATTTGAGAAGACCTTAAAACTAAATTGCCCTGAGTTGTGGTGGTTTTTGATTCTGCTGTGGTCTTCTAATTTTTTTCACTGGAGATAAAATTTACCCTGTACCTGCCTCTAGAAGTCCCCCACCCCTCAGATGATGTTAAATTTTGTCCCATGATGGGTTTTTTTTATGTTTTGTTTTCTGTGCCCTTGTAGCTTGTTCAGTCCTTCAGAGGAGCTTTCTGAAGAGCAGTTGTCCCCAGAAGCACAGCTTTTGGGTCTGCTGGCTTCAAGAGGGTAAAGGCACTTAAGCAGCATACTATATTGCTGACTTAGTCTGCGTTGAAGTCTGTAGTTTGCCTCATGATTTGAGAGGGATGGAAGAGAGCATGTTGGAACATGGTTGTCCCCATGACCTGACACTTCTGATTCTGTGGAAACAAAACTTCAGAAATTCCTTTGTAGAGGCAGTGGGAGGGGAGGCAGCTTGCCACGGACCTGACATCTGACTCAAGAGGATTGATTCTTTCCACCTGGAGAAGTCCTGTGATTATTTTTAGTACTTCTGATTCTGCTTAGAAATAGTTTTGAATAGTATGGGCTATTGTGGGAAAGTGGGCAAATTGTCCAGGAAGGTGTCTGAAAAGGTTTCATTTAAAAAAAATAATAATCCAGTGTATACATCACCTGTGTTGGAGTAGAACAATGCCAGGTCATGAACAAACTCACATGCTCTGCTTACAAGCACCAATGAGCCAAGTCAAAGTTTAGATTTGAGTGTGATTTCCATAATCTTATGAAAAATGGAAATTTAGGATCTCCTATATTCTTTCCAATTTATATTTGTTTTTATTTAAGATGCTAGTACGATTTTTACAGTTTCAAGAGGGGTGTGGGAATATATTAACAATACTTCAAGTATTTCTTTTATGGGTAAACTCAGGACAAAACAGTATCTTGTTGTTTCAAGCTACACTTAGCATTTCTGCCCTGAGGAGAAGAATATGATTACACAGCATACAAGGCTTGCTTGGACAAGTTGTAATGAATGTTAAATAACTGTTTGGTAGCTGTGTGCGTGCTTTTAACTTAATAAATATACATTGTGGTAATGTTAGAGAAGACCTCAGGATTATAATTATTTGAAATATGCTTTACAAGTGCTTAGCAAAGCAAACTAGTTTGTAGTCTCAGTCAGGAGCACACGCTCTAAGGAGATGCAAGGAATATTCATTCACCCCATGTGGTTTAAACCAGCAGAAGACATCTGCCTCTCTTTTGGCAGTCAGCTACTTTGCAAGGGCTGTGTAGTGCTCATTGCAGTAAGACTGAAAGATGTATTTAAATACTTGCCCAAACTGGGACTTGTGATGGCAAACTGATCTTCAGGTGGCCTAGGAATCCAAAGTTGCTGAAGACCAGTTGAGCATTAAGTGACCAGAATGGTGCTGAATTGAGACTGGTGCCCAGAGCTTCCTGCACCTGAAAAAACTGCAATTCCAGGGAATAATCAGGAAGATGCATTTTGACTGATTGATAGGCTGATGGTCTTGCAAAGCTTAGAGACCCGGGGCGGGGGCGGCATGTTTGGCTGTGAGCAAAAAGGATGAGTAATTTAGCATTCACCTGAGCGGTTTTGAGGTCCAAAAGAAGCTTCCTGTGCCTGTTATTTCTTTAGCTTTTGCAATAGCTAAAGAGTCCCTCTCCAGTGTTATCAGTTTGGTTAGAGAAAAAGGGCTCTTACTACTGAGCTGTGTGATGAGAATGATTACCATTTTGTAGAATTTTTTTCTTTGCTTCATTCTTGGTTTTATTGTAGTGCAGAATGAACTTTGACACTTTTGGGGAATTAAAGTAGACAGGATTATAAACTCTCGTGGTGGAAATTGTCAAAAGGTGATTAATACTAGAATCTCTTTTTTTTTTCCTTTTTTTTTTTTTATTGTGTGGACAGTTTCCAGCGTAGAACTGCATTGTTAATTGTTGTGGTGCAAAGTCTGTAGGCAAAGCTTAAGACTGCTCTATTTCTGTTCAGGATTTCTTGGAGAGGAACATGTGTGCATCTGTAGTATTAGACACACAGAGTAAGTTTGCGGTTTTGGAAAGGTGTTAGACCCATTGTATTGGGCTGCCCGGATGGTCTCGCAGTGTGAATTGACTCTACAAAATGTGTGGTAGCTGAGATGCTTCTTCAAAGTGTCAGACTTGCTGTACAGGTTTGCAGTTTGTGCACGTGCAATGAACGTATCTGGACTTTCTGGACCTACCACAACCTGTAGCTTTGGCCAGGCTTCAGTAGGTCTAGAAAGCATGAAGAAATGTAAGAAAATCTTCAAGCTCTGCCTGAAAACTTTTTTTTTTTTTTTGTTTGGATGAAGAAAATGCTGATGGGCCTGGGGAAACCTGGAAACATGTTAGCTGGAGGAAAGCTGTTTAAAATGGCAACGTGATTAATTTCCACTTCATTTCTTCAGCTAGAGTCAATACTTGGACAAGAGTTGCACCCTGGGAACCAAGCATTCAAATGCAGACTGAGAAGAAAGGAGATTGCTTGCATACCTTTTGGCTTGTTTCTGCTCAAAATAGCCCATACAAATGGAAATTGATTCCCAACTTCTGCTAACTGGGCCCTAAGTAGGCCCTGTTTTTTCTCTCAGCGGTGGGGGTACTTTTAAGGCCCGTTCCTAGGTAAACCTGTGGCGGGATGTGCATTTAGTCATCTTTCATTTATCTGGGGAAATTTTGGGATTGTCTTGTTTCTGTTCAGGGTCCCTCAGACAGAAATGAGAGCACATCCAGGGTATATAATACATGGACAAACGCTCAAGTGTTTCCTGAAGCTCTGAATTTCCTGGGTGTGCGCATGCAGTAGCTTGTGATAGCTCCAGTGCTTTGTGGGAGCATATTCCTTACTATTAATTCTGTGTACAGCAGATGAGCCCGTTTCCTGTCGGCAGCCTGTTCCCCGCAGGGAAAAGATGTGGTTTAAAAGCAGCCTGCCATTGCATTCCAGGACAATATGCAGCCAGCTCCCAGCTGCCCTCTTTCCCAGACACTCTTCAGATCTAAGCAGGGGATAGGATGCAAACTGGATGAATTGCCTTTGTGGTAGCAATAGGCCATTTCCAGCCACCATCTTTCCTAGAGAAAGTTTGCCCTCCACCGCATGAAAGGGAAGGAGGGCGGTGAGGATCAAGCCAGTTGGCTCTTGGTTGAGCAGCCCAGGGTGGGCAGCACAATGTGTGTGTTAACCTCCTCCTCGAGAAAATGTCCAGACTCATCATGTTCTGTAGCAAAATTTATGGGATACTCAGATGTACAGGTTTTTTGGTTTTTGAAAGAAGGATCAGCTTGCAAAACATTAGATGTTGATGCCAGATGTATTTGGATGTGGTTTGCTTTGTTCTTAAACAATAGACAGTTTTAAAGAAAGAGGAATATTACTTGTGCCCATATGTCCCATTGTTTCCATCATGGGTATAATCCTGGCTACAGAGTTCAGCATTATCATGCTGATTCTGTTTGTAGCAGCTCATACAGTTGAACATTTGTCATCCAGTTTGTTGAGTTTTTGATCTCTTTGCTGCTTTTCTGATCAAATCTGGAATTTGCATCCTGTGCTGCAGTAACTGCATGGTTTTGTGAAGCAGTTCTGAAGGAGTAAATTCCATCACTGCACACCTACTAGGTGCTTGAACTGTTAGATAAAAGCATTTAGTTAGTTCTGCATATTTCTATCATAGTTTTTCATGGCCATGTGTTTTACCAGCAGTGATTTCAAAGGGAAATAATATGCAGATTTAAAAAAAAATTTCTAATAGCAGACCAGCAGCATACATTTAAAAATAATGTTCTGAATACTCTGTTAAAAAAGAATCAAGAAATCCTCCTGAGTGACACTCGCTTTTAATGTAGGCTAGGCATCTTTTTCTTCCGTAAGGCTTGATAAAATGTACATTGAAAATGACTGGGAGCATTCAGGAGATCATGCAGATGAGGATTATTTAGGGTTTTTTTTATTTGGAATTCTCAGGTCTTAATTAATTTACCTAAGATATCAATTAGTATCTTTCATTTCTCTCTGAAATGCAGGGCTGATAGCTGAATTTAGATAAACAGATACTGTAACACCATTTCTTGGCTGTGTGAACAAAACTTGAAAAACTAAGAGTGATGAAACCATAATGGGATTAGATGTATTCCCTTACACGTTGGGAATATGGATAAAATTTCTGTCTTTCAATAGTTTTGTTTTGACCATGCTAGTTAAAGATCCTAGGCTCATGGCTTGTGTTACAATGGGTTGAATAGCAGATGGCAACTATGGAAGTGTAAATTAGCTAGCAGCTGACATTACTTGGAGAGCTATTGATTGTGTTGATACCATTATATGAGGATAAGTGCTAGATACTAAGTCAATCAATAAAGGGAGAACAGAACTCACTTGGAATCATTTCATTAAGGTAACCCATCAAGAGTTTTTACTGCTGTCCCGTTACACAATGAAACTTTTTTCTGCTTGTTTGTTTTTCCCCCCCCAGAATAGCTTGTTGCTTTGAAACCTGGCCTCTAATTCTTTATGGGCAAAAATTCCTAGGCTTTACAGTAGCAAATATTTTTATTTTTAAATTTTTAAATATTTGTCCTTATTTCCTGGACTGTTCACATTCAGGCACACAAAGGTGAGGGGAGGTAGGAGAGTAGGCCAAACATTCCCATCGGAAGATCCTGGGGGAATCTTTGTTTCTCTCGAGCAATTTCTCGTTGACTTGGGAGTGGTGGTGACGACAGGTTTTGCAGAAAGTAACATCCGGTTTCCTTGGCCAACAGAGTACTGAATGTGATTCAAGGTTTTTCAGGGAAACAATGGTTTTAGCAATACAGGATTATCATATTGGCTCACCAACTTGGGTACCTGCCTTGGATCATAGCTGGTGTGTGATGCATCATAGGAGTTTCCAGTCCTTCCCGTAAAGATCCTGGCAAAGCTAGCAGCAAAAGAAAATAAAGTCTCTGTGCCTTGATACAGCACATGGTATAGGATGATTGACTCCCTTCTACAACAAAAAAAATTACTCATTTCTTACTCAGTTTTACTCAATTACTCAAAATGACAATCTCATTTTTAAATCTGTCTTTAGTATTTGATTTGTTGGCTTTTTTTTTTTGCCTCAAAGAATTACAAAAATCCAATCAAGGTAAGGCATAACGTGAGTGAAGTGAGTAGAGCAGCAAACCCAAAGCATTGGACTCTTTCCCTAGCCTAATAAATAAATAGACATGCAGCTTGTGGTACAGCAGTGTTTGGATGGTGATGCTTTACTCCATGACTGTTCCATAGCATGGAAATGTTACGTTAACGCTGAAAAAAAGGAAAATACAGGACTTAAGTTCAAGAGAGGTATCTGGCTTCCTGTTAAAGATCTTCAAATCCAGCTGTTGCCAGATAGGTGACCAATCTGGGAATTACTGTTGTGTGGTGCAGAACTTCTCTACCAGGTGCTCCCTCTTCAACCCTGGGAAGTGTGAAGGGTAAGCATTGTGCAGAATATTAATATTTAGAGACACCGAGGTGAGGCTTTTGTTACCATCCCTGTTCCATGTCACTGGTTCAACTGTTGCTTAGCTGGCTTGCAGCTCAATGGAGCAAATGGAAGTTGAGAACTGACTCTGAGCTTCATGTTAGGTAAAGAAGTGGTTTTAAACTAAAGCAATTTATCTGCATATTGTTGAGAATTTACTTGTGGCCTGATTTCATCGCTTGGAAATATTTCAGGTTTTACTCTGAGGGGACTGGTTCCTGGGGGGGCCTTTGCTTTCTGTGGTTCCACTGTCCAGAACTGCTTCTGCAGCTGCTGGAGGCTGTGTGAGCCTTCCATGCTCTCCAGCCAGAGACAGCTATTCCTTCCTCAGGATATTTCTCCAGTTCTAGCCCAGAGCAGCTGCATGTGCTGCCCCCATTCCCTAGAGCCATATTATATCCAGCAGCACAAGGAGGCCTCACTGGGGTAGATGGGCAAAGCAGTGAGAAATGGGATCAGTACTGCAAGAAAACCTGCTGTGGACCTGGAGGGCAGGTCCTGTTCCCTCCTGCACAAGCTGGGGACCCAAGCCTGGCACAGCAGACTGAGGTTTCTCCTGGTATGGCAGCCCAAAGCCAGCCTGTCCTAGGGTTTGCACACCCTCTAGAATAACAGGCCTTTTTCCTCCTGAGTGAAGAAATGAGTTCCGGGTAGGTCTATCGCTCTTTGACTGGTTTCACGTTTGGTTTTCATGCCTGTATCAGTGAGGATGCGTGTGGCATCATCTTAGCATCATTTTGGAACAGAATCACCCAGGAGTTGCATCTCAGACCTCTTCTTACTTTTCAGTGATTCTGAGACAGAGCTAGGACACAGCTGAGGGACTTGTTCTTTTATACCTCATTTCTTCTTTTTTTTTTTTTTTTAAACTGACACTGTTTTTTTCTTTTTTTTTTTTTTAAGTAAGAAAAAGAAGTCAGTAAGAAAAAGAAGCATCTTGTTTTTAAGCTACACTTAAAAAGGAGTTAAACTGAATATGTGAGGTGTGACACAAGCTGCCATTCCAGTATTGATTCTGCAATAGAGGAAGGTCTCTCTTAAGGCTTTGAGGAGCAGTAAGAAAGCGCAGCATGGACTCAAAGAGACTCCTGTTATTCAGCGCTCAGGAATGCAGAGGCATGCTCCAGCCGGGGTGTGGGCGGCTGTTTGGTTTGCGGTTCTTGCTAGGGGGTGGGTGATTTTTAAAAGCACTTGCTGAATTCGCATTTGGTTGAATAATGGCTACTTTATATACAAATGATAAATGTTAGTCACAGCGGAGCAAAAGAAGTTTCTTGTGTTGGTCATGGATTTGGCATATCAAAAAAAGGAGGGGGGGGGGAGAGAGCAAGCCTAGGGTTTCACTGCTTCAGAAATTGCAAAGTTAAACAGAGCTGCATTTATGTTATGTGACATCTTTAAGCCTTTGGCTCTCTCAACTTAATGCCAGATATCTAATTTGGAAATATTTATTGTAACTGGCATATCTTTTAGAAGCCTGTCATCGCGGAAAAACTGTCATCAAACCGTCCTTGCTAACTTGTTTCTGTTAAGTGACTTTTTTTCAGTGCTTCAGAGTTAGATGAATCATTTCTGCTTTCCTATGGCAAGTAGTGGCTGTTACAGAAAAGCTTATAGGGTCTAAACTGGATTTATGTGGTGGTTGGTTAGTTTTTTTTTTTTTCATTCAAGAATCAAATATTCTGCAAAATTAGATGCCTGAAGCTGTATTCCTAGATTTTTAAAAGTATCTCTGGCTGAGCACCTTGATATTTATTTATTTTTTTCCCAAGTGCTGGAGGCTCAGCAGCCCCTCTTTGAGTCACGCTTTGCTGACCTGATTTTTTCAGGTTACTTTAGTGCATTAATGTGGAATGAGGATGGAGTTCTACATGAAAAAAGAACAGGTTAGGCATAGAACTTGTTTGAGAATGGAATTTTATTTTCCAGCTGACTTTGGTTTTTCAACACTTTATTCACTTATTGCTTATTTGCTATTATTGCTTATTTTGAAAAAGCAAAGCTCAGTGCTCCACATTTGGCCGAGGTTAATCTCAGTGCCGGGACTGCTGTGATACTTCCTGGGAAATGGCCTTCTGGATCCCATTTTGCACTCCTCTATATTTGCCCTGTTCTCAGCCAGGTGCCCAGAATTTCCAGCTGTAGTGTCTGTCTTAACTTGGTGTCAGATCCGCAAAAGAAGTACCACACGGCAGATCCTAGGATGTAGAATCCAGTAATGGACCTTGCCTTTAGGAAAAAAATAGGCTCCAAACAAACTACATCATGATAGCAACTCCCAGAAGGCTATGAAGTGGTTTAGGTGGGTAGAGATGATGTTGATTTAAAGCAAAATGTTGCAAAGCTTTCCTAGTCTGGTTTGTCACTGCTCTGCTCCTGGGGTTAACATTGAGACTTGTTTAAAACTCTTTGCTTATTTTAAATTACTGCGTGTCAAGCACTGAGACTCAGACCCAAAAGGAACCAATTCAAAACACTCTTGGTGAGGCTGAATGCTGGCTTCTTGCTCTGCTAAACTGCAAAGCCCTTCCTGGGAAGAGTGGATTATAGAAATCCTGGTTCCACTGAAGGAAAAAGGATTTCTCCTTTTGACTTCTGTGCAGCAAAGGCCTTGTGCAGCAACTAAAGAGGGTTGCTGAGGCAAGTTTTTAATTAATGGAGGGGGAAGGAATCCACAAATAATTCCATGCTTTCTGAAAGATGAAAAGGGGACTGCATATCACTTTTAACGTCAATAATGTTAATAATACAAAGCCACAAAAAGGAAATTAAACTTTAAAAACCATGTTAAAATAACACTGAAGATTTGACTATTGCCCACAGAGGCAAGAAAGTTCAAAGGGAAGACTGAACTTTATCTGACCCTGATGTGCCTAGGAATTGCAACACAGTTTCTCTGTAATATTATCCAATTTTTAGAGTCTTTACCAGAGCAGGAAGAGGAAGGTCAGTGGCACCCTATTTAAACTTGAAGTTGTTCCCTGTGTAGTTAGTAGGACACTAAAAAGAAACTCTTTAAAATTGCAATTTAATACATCCAAGCTATCAAATGATTATATACGTGTGTCTATTTACATGATACCTAGCAGAAAAGTAGAAATCTCCTTAAACACACTAGTTTTCTGTTTTGCTTTTTCCCAGAGAAGGTATGTGACCAAAATGTCTTCCCCTTGGGATTAATACTCTGTTGTTCCTCTAAACTTTTAGACTTTTAAGTTGTAAATCACTTCCCTTGATACATGCTTCTTATTAAAAACCATTAAACTTTGCTGCTATATCTCCCTGGTTGGTGTAGTTTTTGGTTTGTTTGTTTGTTTGTTTTCCTTGTTGTGCTACAAATATCTTGGGTTTGGTATGCATATGTGTGGGGAGCCTTTTTTAGTGGGTTTTTTTTTTTTGCTAGTTTGGAGTTTTGTTACAGATGTTGGTATTTTTTGGCCCTGCACTTGAAATACTGTCAAGAAATGTAACACTTAACAAGCTGGGAAATTCTTGAGTTAACTAGTGCTGCCTTTCTTACAGGTGTTACAGCTTTCACTTTTGGCTTCAAGAGGAGTTTTTAATCAGAGTTTTGAGTGTTTGCTTGTGTGGTGGCAACCTACAGAAGAGATGTATGCCAGCTAACTTCTTCACAACATGCTAGTGTAAACTGTTATTGCAAACGAGAGATTAACTTTATGCTGTAACTTCAGTTTTATACCAGTCTAATGAGATGAGGCTGTTTGAACTAATGATAGGAGCTTGCTCTCTGTTCTTTGTTGTATTCACCCTTGAGCCCTGAGCTGAGATAGTGTATCCCCACCAGAACCCATTCTCTGTGCCAGCAGCTCGACACAGGAGGGGGGCTCGATATATCCTTTGTTCTGCCCATCAGGCCAAAAGCCTCATGTTGCCTTCCCTCCTTCCCTACTGTAATGGTTTCCACTCCATCTACCTCTGGAGCTCCCTGCAATTCTCTGTCACCACTTTTCCATTTCCCCTGGATGCTCATGTCCATCATTTTTCTCTCTTGGCTAGATTGGTCCCTCACCAGTGAGTCCACCTCTGATGTCCGTTTCTTGCTGCAGTGTGCCAGACACTTAGTGTGGCATTCCCCCTTGCCCATGACAGAGGCAGTCTGTCTGTTTGCATTTCGCTCTATCTCATTATCTTATGCTTTTTCTTTTCCACTTCACTTTGAGGGTACTGTGTATTGGACCCATAGACAGAGTCAACATGTGTAGATGTTTCACTGTAATGTGGTGGCATGCTGTTAGCTTACAGTGTGGTCTGCAGGTTGTTACAGATCTCCTTTAAGCCGTTGGCAAGATGCCTTCTGCCTTTGCTGTCTCCTGTCACAGTGGGTATTCTGGTTTTCACCAGAACTGATGGGGGGTTTCTTGCTAATGCTCTTAAACGTTACTGTATTACAGCCAAGCGCTTCTTAGAGAAAGGTCAGCAAGTTGCGCATACGGCCTTGTGTGCTTGGCTGACCAAAAAAACCCAAAAACCAGAGTAGCCGAAAAGATGTAGAGGTGTTTGTGGCCTAGGTTGGAATTTGCAAATGAGTAATATGGTGTGCAAAAGTAGCATGAAGCTGCTCTTATGGACCCCTGATGTCATGGTTGGGTAGTTTAAAGTAACTGAATCTGAGAGGAGGGAAGTCCCCAGAAGATCCCCACTTTCACTGTGGAAGCCATGGTGAGAGAAAGCGCAGCACAGAGCCTCACTGTCTGCCAGCTGGTGCCTGCTGTGGGTGCATTCGAAGACTTTGTGCAAGGGACTCTGCTCAGGTGGGGTGAAAAGGTTGGTGAGTAGAGGTTTTTCCCTAGTCTGTCTGTTTTAATGCTGGCTGTGCAGATCTATGAACTCCTCAGTTTCAGTAATGCCATTTGGAGCAGGTTGTCAAACCCCTGTGGTTTTACTGTGTGTGTACTTGACATGTGTATTTTATTGATTCCTTAGAGGGTAAACTTTGCTGTTTGTCAGTGTGAGGGGGAGGGGTTTTGGTGAAGTGTGAAGTCTGCAATGTGGGTACTTGAATTTGGTTTTGTATTTACTTTTCTGGAGAAGCTCCAGTGAAGCTCTTCTCCTCTGAGTAACTCCAGAGGCCTCCTGCACAGACTGAGCGAATGGAATTCCCACAAGAGACACTCCAAAAATTTTTTTTAAAAATAACAGCCAATTAATAAAAGACTGCTGCTGTATATACTCACTCCATACTCATTCAAAATGTATTTGATTATACCAAACCACATAGTACAGATGGGAGAAAGGCATTAATATTTGCAAGGGAGGGGCCAGTATTTAATTTTTACATTGACCTGTGAGAGACCCAGAGAGGGTGACTGGTAAAGGGCAATCCACAGAATTCACTGCTGAAGCAACGTGGGAATGACATGTAAGCCCTGGACTGTGAGAAAAGTTATACTAACCAAATATACACACAGACATGACTGGCCTGATCCAAATCCTGAGCTTTGGATTAAGTCCTAAGTCTCCGAAGAAGAACAAGGGAGTTGCTTATTGGGATTGCATGCATCTGGGCTCTGCCTGATACAGCAGGGGTGACTGTTCTGTAAAGAAGAAGATAGCAAGGAGGGTGTGCATGATAGCAAGGAGGATAGAACAATTGCTTCCCCCCACTATACACACACACTTTTAGAAGTTTTTAGGCAGGAGGACTGTAACAAGTAGGGAAGCTATTAGAAATGTCTATATTATAATAGCATATATGTAGTAAATGTTACTCTTTACTGTTATAAATTATTATGAAGAATTTCCTGTCTTGCCACTGTGAGATAGAAGATAATAAAGATTATTATTTCTTGTTGCATTTACTTTCTGCAAAGAACTTCTACACACATACATGGTATGGAAACAGCATTACACATTAGGCACAACCAACAGGGAGCTGGTAGACTTGCACTTTTGTTCTTGTCATAACTTCATATCTGTTAGTCTCCCTTTGCCTCAGCTTCCTTTCTTTGAAATGGAGCAAATAATTCTTTTGGGCACTGACACAAGTATGCAAAAGTGTATCAGACACTTGGATGCTAAGCTAATGGTGACCATATAATTGCATAATTACATATAAAATGCAGTTTTCAGGTTATTGTAAACACTTTGTTGCATAATGATGTAAGGAGGGAAAACTTAATGCTCTTGAAAACATCATGTAGAATTTCAGTATCATAAGCAATGTTTCTACTTGGGGATAGAGTACGGTGTAAAGGCTGCATTGCAGCATCCTTTTATTAATGAGTAAAGATAATCAGTGCAGCCCTCAGGTTTTGCTCCAGCGCTGCAAGGGAAGACAGATGCTGTGGTAGCAAGCAAGCAACAAAGTGTGACTCTTTGTAACCCTTGCCCGCTATGCGACCACAACCAGGAAGGGAAATGAAGTTGCCTACCAACACTGCCGTGCGTGCAATGTGGCTGACATAGTGTTCAAATATATCCTTTCTGGGGACTTCTGAGCTCTGCAGGGCCGTAGGCACAGTCATCTTCTTTGCTTACCCTTTCTCATAGCTTTGATTTTTTTAGGGTAAGAGAAGACATAGTCATGGGAAGGCCTAACTTCTTATTCAACAGTAGTTCTTGAACTGGATTTCTATGACGATGTAAGGCACTCTTAAAAGTTGCCTTATATATCCCCCCTCTCCTTTCCTGCCTCATTTTGGGGAATAACAAAATGGATCCTTGCCTCAGGCATGACAGGGAGTGGACTAGATAGTTCATTGAGAAAGCTGACATAAAACCTAAACTTGTTCATAAAGTGGCTAGGTTGTTCTGGTGCAAAGTGGTTCCTGATGCCATAAGGAGTTGTAATGGGTCAGCATGTGCCAGGAGGGCTGCTAGCAGTCAGAAAAGCATTAGATACCTTGCAGGTCACATGAGGACGATGGAGCAGGATTTTCAGCTTGAACTTCTAAATTACTTAGATTTTTTTTTTTTTTTTTTTTTAAAAAGAAACTAACCCAAATTTTCGGGAGAAATGGTATCAAAACTTGACTTGCCAAGAGTCGTAAGCAGATTAGTAGGAGGAAAAGAGCAGTAAGTAAACATGTTCATTGGTTAAGGTATTTTTAAGGCAAATAAGTATAGCCAATGAGCTATATTTTGGAATCGTGAATATTTTTTAAATTTTATTGGTGAAACATTTGGTCTCTCAGTGACTTCACTTGGGTAATTTTAGTCAATTATTTTGTATAACTCTGTCTCATGGGAGGGTGCCCTCACAGTACAGAGGATCTTGTATCAGTATGTATCCTGATTTGCCACTAAATTTTCTGAGAGTTTCAACAGAGGCATGTGCAGCAAAGATGTTTTGACTGTCCGTCTCCTGCTAGTGAAGATCTGGCATTTCAGATGGCTTTTTGTCTTGCACATATGGCTAGGACCACATTGTGACAGCAAAAGGCAATGGAATATGGTAGAGCTTAAAAAGGAGGACCCTGCTAAATTTGAGCATTTTGCAGCCCCTCCTGGAGTGTGTTCTTCCTCGAGTTGACAGCGACTGTGATGGAGACTCACAACATCTCTGCCAGCCGCTTACAACTAAGACCATATGCAGCCATACTCAGTGCTGGGCTGATGAAGAAACCAGGGAGAGTGTTCACTCCTTGCAAGCTAGAGGCTCCAGCAGAAGCCTTGCTCTTGATGCCTTTTCCCTGTATCAGAAAGGTGAGTGAGAGAGGAAGGATCCTTAGGGGAGAGCTGACAGGAGAGGAGAGGCTCTTGCTCAGCAACCTGGGAGAAGGAAGCTGGGTATCTGGTCTTGATTGCATTGCTGTTAGCTCTAGGTCTAAGTCCCTACTCAAAAGGAGATTAATGGAAGCAAGGATGTTCCCTACAAAGCTGGCACTTATGTCCTGTATGACTCTTGCTTCTGGGCAACAGCAATCCAACCTGCTTTAAGAATTTAACCAAGGCTGGAAATTTCACAAAAAAAGCTAAGTTTTACTGCAGAGAATTGTGCCTTAGTAATATTCTTGAAGGTAACTAAACGGTCTGTCAGTATAATTTTCTATCAGTTATAAACATTAAATAATTTATAATGGTAAAAAAGACATCTCTTACTGATACTGCTGCATCAACATTAGGGCTTTTGGTGAAAAAATGATTACAAGGATCACACTTTAATTCACATTGCTATGCCAATGAAGATTTCAGGCCTGGCTTGGTGAAAACAGAAGATAAAGGAGCTGAGGTTTCCCCTTCTGAGTTTTCATCCAAGAGTTAGATCTGTGCAAAACCAGGCTGGAGCAAAACAGAACTGCAGAATGATGAGATGTTCTACCACATGCAAGGCTGAAATGTGTCTCTGTGTGTGTGCCTTGTCAGCAGAAATACCTTGCTGGGGGAAAAGGAGAGTCACAAAGTTCTGTATGGGATTACTGCCAATTTGAAATACGGTCTTGTGCTTGCTTGCCTACCAGCATATAACATGAAGCCCATATGTCAGTTAGAGCTGTAGTTAGATCATGGTTAAGAGTGAAAGAACTTGATTGCATAAACAGAAATAAAACGTGGGTAACAACTGGTGGTAGAAGGAATGAGGAGAATAAAAAATGTCTTCTAAATTGTTGTAATTAGTAACACCTCACATGAAGGAGGGCTTGTTCTTTGGGAATGCAGCCCACAAATTTGACAAGGTCAAACCATCAATTTTTAGCAAGGCTTATTCTTTTTTTGCTGTTTTGGGGGCTTGGGGTTTTTTGTTTTTTTGGCAATGCAAGTTGCTTTTACTTTGTGAACTTTGGGCATCATTACTGAGAAGTGTGCATTTTTCATCAATGAAGAACATACACTTTGATATTTTTGGTATTGTGCCACCTATTAGTACCAGTTCAGCTAATGGTGGTACTGACTTTCATTTACAACCCTTCATACTCAATCATTAAGATTTCATTGTCTGGTAATCTATCATGAAATGCCATTAAAAAAGCATTTCATAATGTAAATGAAACAAAGCCCAGCAATAGTTATTTAAAAGTGTGCTATCTTTTTGCATAGTGTATGGAAGATCTTTCCATGAAAGAATGTTAGACATTACCTGGAAAAATAAAGACAAGTATTAAAGAGAACCTACAGACAGAAAATAGGGAGTGGGATGACAGCAGAGTCGAGTGGGACCCAGCTGCCTCCTGCATTTGCAGGCTGATCCTTTCACACATAGTCAGTGCCAAGGTAGGTTTCCCTGTGCCTAACACGTGGCTATCACTGGTAGCTGTACCTTCTCTGGTTAGTCTCTCTCTAGTTAATGGAGCTATTTGTGGATACACTGTTATAAAGTCAGAATTTAGCCTGTGAGTTTTAATTCTGCTTTTCTTTTAAGTGAGTGAAAAATTTGTCATGACCCCACAGTTGTGTAGTTAATTGCATGCTTAGTGACAGAATTGATAATGTATTTAGAAGCCTGAAGAGGAAGGAAGGAAGAGCTTATATATAATGCCAACACAGATTCTCTATAGCATACCCATTAGTGCTTTTGGATTTGTGCTGCAGTTGTTCATACCATAGTAGATGGGTATGTGCCGCAGCAAACCAGCTTTTCATTAAGGGGACTATGTCTGCGAGAGCCCTGGATCAGGGAGAGTGTCTGTTTGCTGTAGAAATAAAGAATATGAAGTATTAAGGTATCTCCTGAAGTGGCACATCCAGATGGAGGCTGATTTCCCATTAGGCACTTTGGTCACTGTGCTGAGAAGGCTCTGTTCTGCTGCCTCAGTTTTCTGAAGCCCACATCCACTACGTTACTAAGGCACCTACATAAAGTTGAGAGTCAATACTCGTAATACAGGCCTATGCAGTAGCTTCCAATTGTTTATTAGTGGCTTGAAAAGTACCTCACTAAACATGGCTTAGAGTTTTTGTTTTAAGGATTAATTATTCAAAAAAAGTTGAGGTTCAAGCTATAACTAACACAAGTGAGGAGGGTGCCAAGCAGTGGTTCGGAGATAAAATTTATTTCCCACACAGCCTGTGTACCCACACAATGCCAGCAGCAACGTAGCTGAGCCCTCCTTCCCATTGCACAGCCAGAGGTGAGCAGCCAGGCCAGCACTCTTTGCTGGGCAGCTTGCTCTCAAGGTAACTCTGATTTAATCATCTCTAAAACTTATGTCTTCACTAGAACCTGCTTCCCTGGCGCTGATGGATGGGTTCATTCCTTCTCACTCCTTTTGTGCTGGTACAAGTGCTTTATCTCCGCCTTTAAAAAGAGCCCTTTAAAAAGAGCCCATTGTGCCTCTCGCCTTCCTGTCTCCGTTTCTTTGTGCCTTTTTCCGTTTCTAGATTTCATATTAGAGGGCTTGTTTGGTTCATTTCAGGGAACTGCATACTCCCTTGGGGTTTAGTTTCTTTTTCTGGGGACAAATTGTGACATGTGGCCATTTTTAATTAAGCTGCTGCCACCAATGACATAGGAAAGCTGTGGCCTCCCTCCCTCCAATGCCTCTGGGGTGCCCTGTGCTGCTGCACCCTTGCTCTCTCCTGGTTGCCCACACAGTTCCTCAGTATCGATTAGTCTCACCTGTTAATGCTCTGTATTGAAAAAGAGGAGCATACTAGAGATGGGAATCTGTGGCTGGACAACAGAGTATTTGGGGTTTTAACTTTGCCTGTGCCATATCATGTCAGTCTTGGCCTAATTAATCTACTAAGAGACAAAAATTGTCATTATCAGCTTCTTGAGAAATATTTCATTCTTTGTAAGTGGAGACTTCCAGGTCTGATCAGAACCTGTTACCTTTTGTGCTCTTGATAGAAACCAAAACACTGATTCAATGGGAATTTTTTTCAGTATAGCAGTGAACATAGCTATTTGATTTATGAGGCCTGATTATTGCTGTATACTGGAAGGTGGATTCTGGACAACCATACAGCTAAAATAAACACACTGCCGAAGGAAATCAGCTTGTGGTTAATTAGCAGCAGAGAGAATGAATATGTATTGGTGTTCAGATGTTTGAATTGGAAGCTCGTTATATGACTTTATAGGCTTGAATGTACTAGCGTTTTTTCAAATGCTAAAGAGCTACCAAAAATGTATTTTTAAAAGCTTCTTTGAAGACAGCTTTCTGTATTAAACTGATTGAACTGAGGGCTGGTGATGTCATTTCCATCAAACTCGCTGCAAAACTCTCCTATAAAAGCATAACATTAGGAAAACCACAGCGAAATGAGAGAAGCAAAGGCATGTGCCCAAGGAATAATGCCATCAAAGGCGGAGTAATAGCACCACTCTTGCACCACCGACTGGAAAGAGCCCAGGCAGCATTTCACTAAGGAGATGTTTGAAAATCTCCCTTCCTTCTTGAAGCCCATTTGTGCAGTGCTGACACTTTTCAGGAAGGGCATCTTGAGGATTCCTGTGATCCTGACAAGAAGAAAACAGCCTTGTTGTAAAACAGTCTTTTAAAACAAAATGTTCCATTGAGAGCAAGTTGGCAGCACCATTGAGTGCTTTCTTTGAAATGTGTACTGACTTAAAGGAAGGCACTTCTGATTTGCATTGTTTGTGAGCTCCTTCAGTATATTCTTTTTCGAGGCTTCCCTTGGTGGTGTTTTCAGGTGTGCCTTCTCCTCAAATAGGACTTGAAGCAATGCAGGGAGCTTAATGCCGTCATCACTCAGATGCATTAAGACCTGCTAGGAATGCCATTCTTAAACAGCACTGCATATGGAAAATCCTGGCATTTTTACTGTGGAAGGAACCTTATGTATAGAGTAACTCAGACTCTGTGTGTGTGTGAAAGTAATCAAGTTTAAAAAATATATATTGCTAAATTTGCCCACTATCCTGTAAACATTCTGTGTAAAATGTAAATGAAAGTGGTTTAATATTGTGACAAATATGAAGTAGAACAAAATAATCTTAAAGAAGAAATGTAATGAATCCTTCAATGTAGCAGTCTCAGTTCTTCTGTTCCCTCCCCAAAATATCAGGCAGACCATTTTTAGAATGATATGATAGAAATAACCTTGCACATTTCCTGCAGTCTGCTATGCTGAATTTTGGGCAGAGTACGCTTTGGGAATTCACTAGTCAAGCTGAAGCATGAATCCAGATGGGTTTGGGAAGCTTGGGCCAGGATTGCTTAAATAAGTGTACAATCAAATTAAGCCTGTTGAAGCATGAGAATAAGTGGCCTGATGGGGGTTTGTTGAGCACCCAGCAACTCCCACAGAGCACAACAAGCCTCATTTTCTCTTATCATAGACCTTTTGTAACGATTTCCACTACCAAGGCAGAAATCTGCATTCACTCAGCAGCAGTGTTTCGTACCCACTCTTGCACTCACTGGCCCAGATCCTCAGGTGTGGAGGAAACAGCAAGAAGCCGTAGTCCTCAGAGCAGTGCTGCAATCCCCACATGGCTGGAGCTCACTGCTGAGAGCTTTCCAGAGCTGCTCCAACCTGGTGACAAGCCTCTTCTAGCTGCCCATGTGCTCAGGTGTGTCCCTTGGGCTGTGGGGAGGGAACTGTCGTAGGGCTGGCTGCCCTTCCTTGGGAAATGCCAGGTGGAGGAATCGTAAAGCAAGTTTAGGAAGGTATAGCTAACATCTTCTGTTGGCTGAGCTGTTCAAAAGCGCAGGATGGGGCTGAGCGTCTCATCTGCTTCATGTGGTGGCTGCCCATGGTGCTGGGCAGTACAAAGCCAAGTGAGCTCTCACTGACTTAAGGTTGTTGGATTTGGCCCCCCAAAAATGAGCCCTTTGGACGAAGGAAAAAGCAGGAGACCTACTGGCTAAGAAATCCTTTATAGAGCACAGTAGACTGGAGTGATGTTAACCCTGTATCACTACAACTAACAGAACTGGTCCTTCGCATAGGCTGGTGTAACTTCATCGCTTAATTTTAGGGGAAAGACTTTTGAAGTTACCTTTTCCATGCAGTGAAGTTTGGCTTTAAGTTTTTTCAACTGTTCCAAGAAAGAAGATGAAATGTTGACTTTAAGCACCTCAGTTAAATACTCCCAAGCTGTGAAAGTGCATATTTCATAGGGGAAAGTTCTGTTTTTAATGCAGTAGTTTGCATTTATAGGAAAGATAAACCTAGTCTGAAGTAACATTTCTCTAAGCCTTTTTTGGTAGAATTTCATCAGTGGTTTAAGCAACTGTAACAGATTCCAGGAACACTTCAAAGCAGGCACTTCTCATTGGCCATTTGCAAAATCACCTTCAGAGACTGAGGCTCTGGAAATGCATTTATTCATAGAATATGTCTTGCATTAGTCCTCAGTTGGCCAACAAAATTATCTAAGGCATGTCTGAGGCAGCTACTAAAAAGAAACTTAAAAGGCATTACTGTTCTAGTGAAGATGATGCAATACACTTGTACTATATTATCAGTCTCAAAGTAAAGTTAAATACATTCAAATTAACTTGTTCTGAAGGGATTTGATTAATATAGAGCTTTAAAGAAAAGTTGCTTTGAGTGAAGGCCCACCCTTCTTAATTTATTGTGCATGAAAGCTTAGGTAAAAGGCAAGCGCCTTTACCTGCCCCCATTGCTTATCCCAGGTTTGCATGTGATGAAAAGGAAGTGACACATGATATTCCATGTTGTTTTTCCTCATCTCACAGGCAAGGCCTGCAATTGTCGAATCTCTACAGCAGGAAACAAAATGCTAAATATGTTGGCTTGTATTCAGATAGGAGTTTAGAACAGAGTGGGGCTGAATATTCTCTTTAAGTAAGCATTCATAGTTGTTGCCTTGAGATACATTAGACAGTATTGCCTGCTGGGGTTGAAATAATAGGTGCTCGCAAAAGAAAATACTGAAGGCCTTTATTTTTATTTTTAAAAAACACTTCATTATCTAAGAGAACAGCAGTGCTTTAAGATTTCAAAGTCTCTTTCATCCTAACTGAGCAAAGCATTTAAGTGCTTCCTCAGTCCATCTCCTTTATGCAGGGGCCTCTAAGTATACGCTTAGATTTAAGCAGTTAATGGAGCTGATGCGCAAAGTCTAGCAAATGCTTAAACATAACATCGACGGGGCATTTCTGGAGTGCCAACTTGGGTAATGAGGAATTGTTCGCTGGGGACCACACTTAGAGCTTTCTAAACACATCAGCAGGTGAGAATGGCAGAGACACAGATGGGAAGCAGGTGGTTGGTTTGCTCTATGCCCCCTCGTGACAAATGGCACACTGTCTTCCAAATATCTGGCTTCACAGCCCTCTGGAGAATGTGTCATGGCTGTCAGAAAACAATTAAGAAGCCATTATGAGGGAATGCTTTTGCCAATGCAGCACCTGATACAGCCACCGGATGCACCTTAGCTTATGAGTCAGGAATGCACCAGCCACAGCCTTGGTCATGTAAAGATTCCCCTGCTGCTGGTATGCACCCTGGCCCTTCTCCAGCCAGGAGATTTTGTATTTGATTATTTTTTTTTTTTAACATCTGAAGGATTTGGCTCAAGAAAATCCAATGCCACTTTTTTTCACGGTTTCCATATTGTTGCTGTTTTTTGAGAAATAAATGCCTTAAAAGTATACGATTACTCATGCATAAACTGTGCTTATTTGCAGTGCCGCTGAGTCTCAGGTGCTGGTCCTGCCCACACAGCCACATGCAGCGCTCCTACTCTTCCCACCTGTGGCAAAGTTACAGAGGTTTTGTATAAGCAAATGTGTGCTGTGTGGTATGCAGGCATACCACTCAGCCCTCAGCGGCTTCTGGGGGCAGGTAATTTGTAAGTTATGTTTTTTGTCTTCTCTGCAGTGTGCATCTGGAAACGTTACAGGGTCTTAGCACCTTGTTGTAGGAGAAAACCTTATCTTGCTTTAAAATAGGAGTAATAATAAAAAACGTTTTAAAAATCTTTAAGAGAGTCATGATTGATAATTTATCAAGAGTGATCTGCGGGGGAAAGCGAACAGGATTGGTGCTCTTTGCTTTACTGATGTACATTATTTCCCCACAGCCTTCCTGATGCCACTCTGTGATTTTCAGAAAAACGTGTATTTTTAGTTTTGTGCATGTCTTTTCCCCTCTTTCCTTCTCCTGCATGTAAAAAGAAGCAAAATCCTTTCCAGATTTGCCCACCTGGACTTTAGCACACATGTTTTGGAAGTAAAATCTGATTCATTGCTGGAAGAAGAATGTGATGTTTTTAATTTCTTTTCCCTGTGAAGCCACTTCACACTTCTGGTATATAACAACTGCTCCTGTGATAACTGCTCCTTCCTGTTTGTCCATTTGTCCTTTTGTAAATGGAAATCACACTCTCTTTGGGTCAGGGGCTTTCTCTTTTATGCTGGTTGTGTATTAGCCTTTATGTTTGATTGGGGTTTACTGGGGATTAGTGGGCACTACCATAAAACAATTAGCATCCTCAAAAGTCAGTGATCTAGAGGTCTGGAATGGAATTCACTGAATTCATTGCATGTGCAAATGAGCGCACACAGTTCACCTGGAGGGCTCTGCTCATTCCCTTCCTGGAAGGTAACTAACCTTTCAGGTTTCGGGAACCTGTTTTTGTTTACCTTTCTGAATACCCTTTTACGCCTTAGAACTTTACATAGCTCTGGGCACATTGGAGGTTCTGAGAAAAGATTAGACTGTCTGAATGATCATGTGTATTGTTATACTCAAGGATTGCTTATGGCTTTTTGTTGTAGGGACTGTTACACATAACTGCATTGAATGCTTTTAAAGTTTGACATCCATTCTTGTGGTATTGAAACTCAGAAGTGTTTCCGGTGTCCTTACATACTTCCACAAGAGGGACCTATCACATGTATTTTATAGAAAAGCATTGAGACCAATGGGAACAATATTGATAAGAATAATAGGCCTAAAAGGAATCCGAAGGTTTTGAGAACTTCGGTCTAATTCACCCAAATCTAGCTAAGCTACACCTACTAGAACAAGAAACGAATCTTACTTTCCTCTGGTGGAGAACTGTGCCCCCAGTGCCTCACTTCTTTTCAATCTGGGATGGCTTTTCACATTCTCTAATTTATGCTAAACAAAGTATTTTCTGCCTCAAGCCCAAATTTTGCGAATGGGAACAAGGAATGCAGCATATAATGTCTTCTAGTTACCCGGAGCACTTTGGTTTTTCTTTTGATTTCTGGGTAGAGAAAGGAGATAGCAACGGCCCTTCACTTGCAGGGAAGAGAAGGAGTGTTTTCAGAAGACCTGAAAAGCACTGCCAACTGCAAGGAACCACGCTGCAGTGAGTCAGCACATTTCAAGGCTGGGTTTCCTGCTGCAGGCAGGACACAGTGCTCCTACAGGTGCTGGCCTTACCAGAAAATGGATGGTAACACCATTTCCTCCTTCCACACCTTCTCCCTGTGCCCTCAGCAGACCTGTGCCCCTGGGCTGTCAGAGGGATGGGCAGCCTGCCCTTGCCGGAGGCTGAGGCAGCCCAGCCATGCTCCCACCAGGTTCCTTGTTCTTCCAATATAGAGCAAGAGATCTGGGATGAGGAGCATAAGGGCTCTGGGATGAAGGCTGCAGTTTATTACAAACTACTGTCTTACTTTTTGTATGGGTGGCCTGATTTGTACAATAGTGCCAATTCACATTGTCGTGTTTACAGAGTAAAGACAGGATGTGCGCTGGCCTGTCTCAGTGCATTATCTGCTTGTGTTATATTTTTAGGCTCTTGCTTCTATGACAAAATATTCAGTGACAGTATATTTGCCTACAAGCCTTTGAAGGTCTGTTTTTGCCTCATGTAAGAGTTCCCATTGTTTGGGATTCAGCCAGCATTTAAGCAGTAATGCTACATTTTACATGTCATCTCCATAACGTTTCTAGAAACAAACTTTGTATTGCTTTCAATAAAGCCACGGGTCCCGCCACAAAAAGGTTGAGTTTGTGGCAAGCTGACTGCTGATCAGTTCTTCATGCCAAACAAATTGTGGCGAGTGTTATGAAAGCAATAGGTTGTATGTGTGGTGCTGTTAATTATAATAAACATAACAGCCTGTGGAGTAGCTGCTCTCAGGGGCTGCTCCTCAAGCTTGTCTTACAAGCAAGCCCATATTCATAGCAGGGGGAAGACCTACCCAGCGATCCTCAGTTCATTCAGCAAAACAGGAGTGAGGATTGTTGTTGCAAGTATTGGAGCTGAAATGTGAGAAGGTAGTGCTTGGAGGAGGAGGATAGATACTTCTGGTGTGAAGAGCTAGGCTAGAACTGTGGAACTTTCCACCAACAGAGAGCTAATTCTCCAAGCTCAGCATATTTAAACCCTGAATGCAAAACTCATATTTTCCTTGAGTATTTTTTTTTTTTCTCACAAGCTCACAATGGATAAAAATAAAATCTTAAGAACTAATCCAGTTAAGCTTTTTCTTGCCGGCTAAGAGAGACAGAAAGAACAATAAACATTTTGTTTCTCTTTTGCAATATCTGGTCAGTGGTCAGATACAACAGAGGTAAAGAGGTCACGTAAACACAGATAATTAGGAGCTGGGTATGCTGCATTACAGGTCTGGGTGGGAGACTGAAATTTTGGCGGGGACGGAACCAGGACAAAGGTGTGTGGGCAAGATGACTTAGATGACTGAAGAAGTCAAATCCTCTCTTTTGGACTCATCTATAAATCAATTACCATTTGTTCCTTATTAATAATTTAGCTGCCAAGAATGTGCTTATTGCTTTAGAAGGGGAGGGGAAATACAGACTGTCCCTGTACTGAATAGCTGGCAGTCTAAAAGATGCAAGACAGTACTCATGGGAATAAGCAGAGAAAACTGTAACTGTGGGCTATATTAATTACTTTAATATTTTTGCACCATCTCCTCCCTGTAAACCTTTTTGTCTGCTTGCATCATGCTGGTAGTGCATGGCACACTCAGTTTAACTGGCCTTTCCAAAGAAATGAGACAGTGAAGGATCATCCTTCCATTTCATCAGGGCTAAAAGGTTTTTCTATGCCCCAGTGTAATGCTGAAAGCTGCACAAGGCGGGGAGAGGGGCCGAGGTGGGGAGGGAAGGTGAAGCCAAGGGGAAGCATGTGGTGGATGTCCAGTCTGGGCAAGGAATTCGGGAGGAGGGGGGAGAAGCTGCAGTTGAGATGAGCTCTCAAATGTGATATAAAGAGGGCTGGATTGCCTTGAGGACAAGGCTCCAGGCTGTTTGAACTTAATACCTCATAGAAGATATGGGACAGATTAAGAGAGGAGTGTGACTGATGGGTCAGAATGATAATTTTAGCAGCTGTGTTTTTTGATGGGTTGGAGGAACAAGATATTTATCTGATGTGCCAGAGAGGAGGAAGAGATTAGCTGGGATGACATAAGGACAGGCAAGTTGTTCATGTTGCTAAAAGGAAAAAGAAGGGGTAGATCTTCATTTGCTTTGGGGGTTTGTTTTTTGTTTGTTTGTTTTTTCTTAAATTTTGTGCAGGAAAATGAATCAAGGTACAAGTAGTGAACAAAATAGAAAATGGCTGAAAAGGCTACTAGAGGTGGTGTGGAGCAGTGGTTCCAAGATGGTGGGTAGATTCCTAGAGTAAGGTTTAATATCATTGTTATGTAGCAGGTCTGTGCCAGGATGGGGATGAAATCTGGGTTTTCTGCCTCCAGTTGCAGGCAGTGTCCTTGCCATTACACCAGCAGTGCTTACCCAGCACAGCAGCAGAGCGTTAAAGGTAAGGCATGGCATAAAGCCTAAGGTAATAAGGTCAGCGGGATGTTGGGAGGCAGAGGCAAGGAGTGCTGCCAGCGCTCTCCCTTACCGAAAGGCAGGAACCTCTGTGGCACAGCTCACTGCTCTCGCTTCCTTGCCATACTTTCAAGTGCCAGTTTGGGATCAATTCTGGTCTCTGGCACACTGGGCACTGCAGTGTCCTTTCCCTGAAAGCAGCTAGGAGTGATTTCAGAAAGTTTATCTGGGCGATGTCTGCAGACTCAGAGGTTTGGGAATGGGATAAGGAAAATAGAGAGGAGTTGGACTTGCTAGTGTTTAATGTCTCATTGAGAGAGGGAGTTGGATCCTGTTACATACAAAGCAGACAGTTGGTGCAGACTCTTAGTAAATAGACTTAGTGCTGTGAGGAGGAGGTGCGATTGGTCATTGCCTGTGTGTATTTTAGAGCAATCAAATTTGTTTCTTGGAGTTGTTTTTTGAGGATGGAGTGGGTGTGTGGACCAAAGGCTTAGTCACGAGGGGAGGGGAAAGAAAACTCTCTTGACTTGTGAAATCAAATATTTGTGACTTATCCCATTGTTTCCCTACCTTCATGTAGCTTGTGCCCATATTCACTTGCTGTAGGAGTGAGCAGTGCTGCTAGATCTGTGTCTGCTTGTATTCCCTTTTGTAGCATTCAGGTATTCAGAGAGGATTGCCTGCTCTTTTGCACCTTTGGTGGCGTGCTTTCTCTCTCACTCTCACTCATGCCTTGGACAGCCCAGTAAGTATTTAGGGAAGGTGTAGGTAGGGAGACATCTCCCAATCAACAAAACCCAGAGGGTGCTTAAAAATGTGTGGATGATTCACTGGACGGCCCTCTGTTCTCTGAGTCACTGCTGACACAGGGACCTAGCAAGTGTATTATGCTGCTAAAGAGGAGACATAAAAAGAAGGCCATAATTGACTGTTACCTCTATATGCCTCATCATGTTGTTTTAGAGAAGCTGGGTGGTGTTCCTGGGTCTCCTGTCTGCATTTCATCTTGAGTAGTTATTGTGGTTTGCTTCTAAAGTTTTCCTCAAGCTTTGATTTGGAGTGAGTGGTGGTGGTCTTCACGTTGACCATGAAAGTGCTGTAGTGTTGCTGTGAGCTGTTAAGCAGCATTTTAGTGTTACTCTCATCTTGGCTATACCACAAAGATGGACAGATCTGTTTGTACACTTGTATGGTTTTGAAATCATTTTAAAATTTGAAGAACTGAAAATTGTTTCGTCTTCTGTGGATTCCCCTTTCAGGTCACAGCAGAGGGATGCTGGTCTACTGCTGCAGGCCAGGTGGAATCTCTCTTGTGGCTTTAAAGAGCTTCCAGTCTTCATCTAGCATTATTGCTCAGGCCAGTACTCATGAAGGTTGCCAGATGGCAAGGTGATAGGAGGCCTGGGAAAGAGAGGCCTGTGTGGTTACAGGATGGGAGCAAAGAGGAGGAGAGTTGTGCTTCCAAACAGCATTCCTTGCCCCTTTTGTGAGTGCCAAAACCACACACGACAGTCCAGCCAGACTCCTCTGTGGCTGGCATTAAAGGCACCAGCCAAGAGGGGCCAAAAAGAAAATGAGGAAGAAAAACATCCCTTGTTTCTGGAATTCTGCTGATAGCTTTCCATAATTTGGCTGATAATGGCTGGCAGTGTCACTGTCACCCTGGACCAGCTGCCAAAGACACCAGCCACTCGTTCCCGCTGCGTCACCCTGCCCTACCAACGTTTGACAGAGGACGATGTGCAGTTGGCATGAAAATCAAAAGCAGCTTTAAAATGTGCTCTGGCTTTTTCAAGTACAAACTAATATTTACCTGTGAGTCTGCTTCCCTCCTTGTTCCCCTCTCCTTGGCAAGCCCTAGGTTTGCTTCTAGTTTCAGCTTAGTGTTTAAGCATTTATCCAGTGAGGTTCCCAGGATGTGAATATTAAATATTCTTTTTAGTTTGGAGAGAGGGAAGGGGGAGATGACAACAGGAAAGCTACCTGAAATGGCTGTCTGTTACTTAAATGTGAGTTTTGATGCAGTTGATATTTTCAGCTGTTCGTTAAGGACACCTCATGGAAAACTTTTGAAAAACATCTCATTTGGGAACAGTTCTGTCTCCTGTGGTGGTTGAAGGGTGACCTGTTACGTGTTGTTTTTTTCTGGACTCTTCTTTAATCACTTCTTGCCTAAGTTTTTATTACTACTGACATTTACATGAAAATAAGGTATTTGTGTTGATTTCAGCTACGTGCTTTTTCCTGCTGCCTTTTATGTCATATCAGCTGGATTTCCATGCAAGCAATAGTAATGATAAAACCTTTACAGGAAAGGTACTGTGCACGCACATGCTTGAGATCCTGTTTGGATGATAAGAATGACTTAGCGTGATACTGATACGTGCTTTATAGAGCTGTTATTCATGCTGCTGTGCTGCTCTCCCACACATCCTGCATTAGTCAGAGTTAAGCATTGAAATGATACATCCTTGCTCCCAGCCATATCACCGGTGCAGAGCTGGTGCAGTTTAGGGCAGGGGAGAGTGAAGGATAGAGGGAAAACATCTGTGCTTGTGTTAGTGCTGCTTTCCTTCAAATAGATAGTGAGTGCTGCAGATCTTGATGGGAAAACGGTGCATCCTGATAGAGCGAGCAACATGTACAAGTGTGATTTTTGGTGAACGAGGGAATTCCTCATGTCTTGCAGCATGGGGAAAATACTCTCCTGCCCTCATTTTCTCCAAGTTTTCTAGTGCGTTTTTTTTTTTTAAACATAATATGTAATTTAGGAAAGCAGAATTGGGCTTCCATGAATAAGATAATTATCTTGACTGGAGGGGATGGTGGAGGGAGTGACTTTCTCTTGCTGCATGGCACGTCTGCTGTGCTATTAGGCTGCGAGAGGTAGCCTGAAAAACAATCTTTCAACTGATCTGTAGATTTACTAGAAGAAAGGAAGCTTTCAGGTAGGCCACATACACGGCTTCCTTTTTTGCTGTTAAGAGTTTTTGGTGGGGGAAAAAAAGATTTCAGCTGAAGCATTTTCCACCTCTCTGGTACAAATAACTCTCTTGTCTTATTGTATAGAAACAGTCCCCCAAATAACAAACCAAAAGCCCTTAACACCACCTCCTCTTTTCCCTCACCCTCCTCAGATGTGTTGTAAAACCTGATTATGACACAGAGAAGTTTACAAAGTTGTTCCTCCAAATACACACAAACTCTTGCAGAGTCTTGAGTCTCTGATTTCACTAGTAATTACAGACATAAGAGACTGTAAAATATTAACTTCTGTGGGCTTTTAATGAGGCATTTCATCTTAAATCTGCAGCATTCCCCTAAGACATCACACTCTTTTAGGTTTACTTTTTAAGCTGGATTTCTCCTGCCTTGCTGGTGACTCATAATTAAGGAAGTCAGAGTTGTAAAATTAACACAGCCTTCTTCCACTACCCTTTTCACCTCTCTCACGCAGCACACACCTTCTCTTAACTCCTTGTGGAAACTTCAAGGCTTGTTTTGGTAGGGGAGGTAGTTCTTTGTCATCAGGTCCAAGGAGGAGAGTCTGTGAGAATCTGCTCTGTGATGAAATACGCAGTCTACACATGGGAAATGATTCATGCAGAACTGATTCATTAACAACTTGCAGGATGCCAGAGTGGGTCGGAGGCTGGGAAACCTCGATTGGAAAAGAGAGGTGGTTAATTGTTTGGGAGAATGGGAGAGACTGAAGGCTAAGGAACCCAGACTAAAGTTTTTGTAAGCAAGCTGCATTTTGTTTAAAGTTGATCAGCCTTAATGAAGAACAGGTCCTCATCACGGAGCCATCTGAGCACATGTGTAGCTCTGCTGTTGAATGGATCCCAAAGGACATCCCTGCAGAGGGGCTCGCGGTGGGGGAGGTTGTTGGATGGAAGTGTGAGCATTTGTGGGATTGGGTCCTCTTGTTTGTGGTATGCTGTTAATTAGTACTGGTTGTGCAAATAATTATATATCGGAGTTGCTGTTAAAGCAACTTGAAAAGCAACATAATGTAGAGCCAGTGGAATTAATGGAAGACTTAAAAGGCCTATGTAATTCAAGGAAAGTATCAATCTATGTCTTTAAGTACCTGAGTTGCTTTTGAAAATGGGAGATGGGCACTCTGGAAAATTTCACCCTGGATCTTGTTATCCATGCGGGGGAGGTACAAACCCAGATGTCAAATCTTGAAATAGCTGCTTTTCAAATTACAGGAAAAGCAGAAGCATTTTCACTATATAATAAAGAAAATAACAGCAACGAACCTCGAGTAGCCTCAAACTATTCCAAAAAAGATAATTGGAGGCTGTAGCACAGTGTATTTTTAGTTATATCTGCTATAAAGTAAACATGTTCTTTGCCCAGGACCACCAAAAATGTTTCCATAAGAAATGTTGGCTTTGTCCCAACTTGATAGAATGCACAAACATTTGTCTGAGAAGTCAGTTCGACTCCTGGTATTTATATGAAGTTTCTGTTGAAGGCACTGGCGATTGTATATATTGTGAAGGAGAGTCCAAGGTCTTAAAACTGTCATTTTTCAACACTCACTATGATAATCACTTTTGCTTTTGTTAGCAGACATATATATTTGGGGCAACAGTTCTTGGTGTGAGACTTCTATCTAAACATTGTGCAGTATATTAGTTTCTTTTCTCTTTCAGCAATTAAGAAGCATCTTCTTTTCTTGGTTCTTTTGCTCTGGTTTTATTTGGGCTATATCAACAGCCAATGCTAATTTGCAAAGCTCTCCTGACTTCAGTGAAAATAGGGCGATTTTTTCCCTACAGTATCAAGAAGGTGCATGTTGAAGCTAGATATTAGATATAAATCAGTGTAAGTACCATGGAAGCTAACAGAATAACTGAGTTTTACAGCAGCTTTGCTTTTCTTCTTCTTTTTTTTTTTTTTTTTTTTTTTGATTGCTAGCAGGACCATGTGCTCCAGTTATTCAGTCTATCTTGAAATACTTTTGTTTTGAATGCACTCTGTGTGGTGGAAGATAATCAGAATCTCTTTGGCATTTCCATCCGTCCATTTTCTCCTTATGAAACTCCTCTGAACATACAAATACACAGACCTATCAGTATGCCTGGAATCTCCTCAGAGAGAGGAAGTTGCTGGTTCGGTTGGATGAAAGTGTGTTGGGTTTTGGATTTCATGATTGGAGTTGAACACAGTATTCTGGGAAGAAATGACAAACTCATGTGATAAATGACTTTTCAAAAATGCACGCTCCTTTTGAGAGGCTGAGCTTCTTACTGTGTCCGTTTCCTCCACCCCCAGTCCCCTTAAGGCTCAAGCACAAATAAATTTAGATGAGTCTGACACAGATTTGGGCAAATAAACTTTGCTGAAATAAATAAAAGGACTAGGACTGCTTAGAAAAACTGTATCTCAAATTTAGAGGAGTTGCAAAAATAATGTAAAAAGTTACATTTGCTCCAGAAAAGGTAACTGGGAAAGGGCTTGTATGCAATACCTTCAGAAACACTTGTGGCCTCAGATTCCACTTACATCCCTTATTCTCTACTAATTTCTATTCATGCTAAATTAGTAGTTGTGAATTACCACTTTCTTACCAAAATAAAGCTTGTCTGATCTGCCTCTTGCAATGAAAGCAACGATAGTTAAGGGTTTTTTACCTTGCTTTGCTGATAGCTGTGGGCTTCCCGAGGGTAGAGGGGTACCATCAGAGACATTTTAACTGCATAATTTCTGCTGCAGTTATTAGAAATGGTGTGTCTTCAGTTTTGTGCCTTGCTGTTGAATTCATTGCTTTCCTTTGAAATGTCAGTAGTAGAAGAGTGTACCTTTTCTGAGAACTGCCATCCACCTTGCAGGTCCAAGTGCAATTGGACAACTGTAGGTGGCAGAAATATTGGGATGTATATTAGGAAGTTTAGAACTGGGTTTATGATTAAGCCTTAATTAAGCATTAGGATATATTATGTCCTTTCTGGGGTAGGAGGGTGAAGGACATGCATGGTTGGGCCTCTGAAGTATCTATCTTCTGTGCTACTGGCTGTCAGAAAAAGGAGGTAGAAGAGATGTAGGGGCATATAATTACAAAACGGCTAAAAATAGAGGAAAAGGAGCTGGGTTTGATAGCCAATAGCCAATATCCTGTAACTGTGGCATAAGCAGAAGTGGTGTAAATAACGGAGATTAGTAAAAAGTACAGAGGAAAAAAATAGTTAGATTGTGATACTACCTGACAGAACAAGATCTATCTGTAGCTTTAAAGAAATCTACATTAAACTAAGTTGTTATTTGCATGCCAGTAGGGAGTAGAAGTGGACACAGAAGAGAGCTGTGGAGTACAGGACAAGCAGAAGGTGGCTTTAGAGAAGCAACAATGGACAGACAGTTTATGGTAAACCAATAAAACGTACTTATGTCTGAATCTGAAATTAGACTCTGAAAAATATGGTCTCAAGGCACCTGCTAAAGAGCTTAGCATTACTGGAATCTTAGTAAGTGACTCATGCTGTCATAATCTGATCCTGACATCAACTCTCCGTGCTGTATTTCTTCAGCTTTTGAGTGTGGGGGAAGGGGAAGTCTGCAAAGCCTTAGTAAAGACTGAGAGATGTAAATAGGCAGTTAGAAGCCCACACAAAGTATATTGGTAATTTCTGTATTGTCAGCTACTTTTCAAACCGAGAACAAACGAGACTTGAGTAGAAGAATTATGCAGCATCAGAAGAAATGGGAATTGCTCTTCACCTTTAAAATCTTTACCTGATACTGCAGGCTGTAGATTCTAGCAGCCTCTGTTCAAGACTTCATGGCCAGCAGATGCGTGGAGCTGTGCCACCCACTGGCTGTGATCCTGTGCTTACCTGTAAGTACACACACAAGGGACTGCCCAAAGGGTGTGATAACCTTTGCATGGGTTCCCAAGCTTTGCCCGTTGCTGCTTCTTTGTGCCTTTGCCGCAGTGCTTATGCTCCTGTTAGCAACTCATTGCAAAGGTCAGAAGCATCTGAAGTCAGCTACCATCTGCAAACATAGAGGAGATGTGTTTTTCTTCTAAATTCAAAGGAGGAATTTAGTGGGAAGAATAAGCAGTGCAGATGAGAGAGTTACCAGCACAAAATAGCGGTGATCTTTGATAGCATTGAGGAGGTGATGAACTCCTTATTCCTGGTGTTGGCTCTGACACAAACTTTTCTTTTGCTTTGGGAGGATCATTTAACTTCATTGCTTTGGGGGCAGTAAAAACTTACCCTCTGCATAGAGATGTGTTGCAAATTAGATGTTTGTTAATTCTTTTAATCTTCTATAAATTTAAGTGCTAAGTAGAAGTATTACTTATTAGCTTCCTCTATGGCAGTGTGATAATGTGCATTGCAAACCTCGGTTTGATGCAGTTACGTCTATTTCTAGAATTTGAATGGCAGTACTGTTAAAACTCCACCAGAAATTGGAAAATTCAGTGATGCTGAGCAAATTGAGGGGAAAGGGATGGCAAGCGATCAGCTTTTGAATTACAAATGTGCTGCATGGGTCATTTTTTTTATTCAGTGTTGTTCATTTGGCCAGTATTCAGGGAAAGTTGAGATTTTATCCAACTTTTCAGTGAAGCCCTGTGGATATTGCAGTACTCTACACACAAAAGTAGATTCTGCTACAAGAATAAATGCTTATTTTCCTGGTGCACCAGACCAGATGCAGGGCCAGTAAGGAACTACTTATGTTTTGTGCTTAAGAGAAAATCACAGCCTGTGGCCATAGTCCTTGGTGCATTTTAAAGCATACTGGCAACTTATTTGTCATGGTTTTAAAAATCAGCTTCTACTCGTGGTTTTTAATAAGAATGCCTTAGAAATGCATAACTTAAACTTTTTCTTCCTGATTGTTTTTCTCTTTTCCTTACCCCTTTTTGCACATGCTGGTGTTACTGGATACTTGAGCTTTCAGGCATTTTGCTCTCTTGGAAGATTAATGACAGGGATATAAAACTGATGGGTTTTGCAAACAGGAGTGTATGTGTGTGAATGGTAAGGGGAGGGAGTGGATCTCTGATGGGGTAAATCTGAAACTTGACAAACCCCCCTTTGTAATATCTTATTGCTTATATCACTGTGCTTAATTTGCACTACTGCATTCCACTGATTTTAACTTCACTTTTAAAGAAGGAGAGTGGGTTCAAGGAAGAGTTTCATTACCCATCTAGAGGAAAGATAGCTGTAAAATGCTCAAAGGGAAAAATAAGAAAAATAAGAAATAACAAGTACATCTTTTAAAGTGTGGGGTTTGTTTTTTTTCTTTCCTGATTTAAGATCTTACAAATTAAATCAGGCTTCAAAACAAAACCAAAAAACCCACACACAATAACAGCAACAAAAACAACAAAAACCCCAACCCCAAACAACAACAACAAAAAACCCCAATCATGCCTGGAAATCAAATTCCTGTTATGCAGTGTAATGTTCTCCTATTTACTCCTCAATCTTTTCAGACAGTTAGAGAAGATTGTTTAAAAAAAAAAAAAAGCTTCAGTGTTTCTGTCATTCTTTTTTCCTCCCTTCTCTGTTTTTGCTATTAAAAGTCACTGTTGCCCTTTGTTCTTTGAGCAACAGTTGTCTGGACAGTTTGGAGTAGTAGTTTCATGTGTTAAACTTTGCTAGCAAATGGCTTGTAACAACATGTAACAATGGATCCTGAGGGGTTTTTTGTTCGTTTCTTATGGACACTGCAATGGTGTCCTGACCATGCCTTATGCTGTTGTGCAAGAAATTAAACTACCTGACTGCATTCCTGGAGTCTTGGTCTCTCTTTCTTCATTCAGTATTTTTTAATCTCTGGTTGTAACTGCCCTAGGTGTGGAGTAACCTCTCCACTGGATACCTCTTGATCATGTTTGAATGCACCATATTGTAACCCTCAAGCTTTTGGCAGACTTCTTGGGCATCTTTTACCAAGCACTGAGTCTTCTGAGCTGTATCCTACCTGCGGGATATGGGTGCACAGTCATTATCTTTATTGCTAACACCCACAACATGGGCTGGGACGAACATGCTGTGAGGCACCAGTCTGCTCTCCTGCCCCAGCACAGCCATCCATCAGGTCTGCTGGCCACACAGTCATCATTCAGGTGGGGAAGTGCTGGTGTCTGCTGTTCTTCTCAATGGGCTGATCCTTGACATCACTGAGCCGCTGTCTTCCTCCTCTCTGCTTCTTCTTTGTCTTGTCTTATCAGGACTTTATTTTTCTGGATCATTGTTGAGTTCATTTCTTTATTATAAACCACTGCTAACTGGTATCAGCTCAGCAATCTTGCTGGGTTCTGGCTTTGTTTTTACTTTATCTTGCAGCCTCTCATAGCCTACATGCTCTCACACTCTCAGGCGGTGATAACTACAGCTCATCATATTTGCCTTGGTAAAACAGGCTTGTGCATCACAATATTTTCTTGTTCTTATCTTGCAAGTTCAGGATACATACTAGTTGTGGAAGATGCCCTAGAACACCCTCTGGCAGTGAGAGTCTGCATCACCCGCTCGGTCTGAACATAGACACTGTGAAAAGATCTCTTTACAACTTTTGCTATTTAATCCCACCATGCAGTATAGAGGCACTTTGAAGGTATGGTGTCCCACCAAAATAAATGGTGATGCTTTTGGAGAGAACCATCTAATACTGAATTTTTGGCCAAAGAAGCTTTGGTATTTTTAAAAGAAATCCTGTTAGGTGGTATGGAATCATAAATGTATCAAGTCAGTTGTACAGGGGCATCCTCAACACAGGCTGGTTAAAAGAAAGGTAAGAGGGAGGAGCAATTCAGTAACCCAATGGAAATTTTCGTGCTTAGATTCTGCTAATTTTAATGAAGCCTGGATGTGCTGAGCTCTCAGGTGGTTTAGGGATACTTCAGCCTGGAAGATCAGACTGTTCTTCAGAACAGGACCAAGAAAGGGTAGCAGTTGTGTGCGGTATGGAGTTTATTATCAGATTACTCTGCACATGGATGTGAGACACACCCCTGCCTGGGTCATCCCTGAGGGCTGTGGACTCCAGAGATGGCGAGCCAGTCAAATACATCCTCAGCTGTGGTGCGTGCTAACAAAAGTATATACTAACTCATCTTGCACCAGCTTTTGGCTTTCATCAGGTTCCTCTGAGAAATGTTATAGCCTGCTAACCCATGAAAAAGGGGATAGTCTTCTGCCGAGTTAGAGAGCTGAGCCAGCTTGTGGTACAATGCTGAGGGGACAGGAGCCAATGAAGGAAGGGAGGAGTTGAGATAGGGCAGAACTGTGGGAATGGGAATGTGTTGGACAGAAGGAAGACCATCTCACCAAGGCAGTGCTAGTCCTGTAGCTTGGTGCAGCTGCCCTTAAGAATGCAGCCTAGATAATTTATAAGTGAGATGACGGGGTGCTCAAGACAGTTCTCGTGCTTGATCAAGTGTTTGCATCTACAAATGAGCATTCAGTTAGCTAATAAAGACGTGGCAATTCACTGTGGCAATGGGAGGGCTGTATCTACACAAAAAGCTGCCTTTAGAGCACGGTGTTTGCTCATCTAACCTTGTGTCCCATCTCAGCCATACCAGTTATTTGTTGCTTTGGAGAAAATACTCCTTGAGGATTGAGGCAGGACAGCAGAAAGAAATAAAGCTGCCCTGTTACTTAGCCACATTCTTCCCAAGAACATGCAGACAATGTTGTTTCGTCTCAAGTCCCTTCGCAGAGAGCCTGAGGAGAGATTTCACAACCATAAAAATGTAATTAGCCCTCAGGGCTTTGGGGAAATATAATTTCTTTTACCTTATCTCCTTATTGGGGGGAGAGGGGAGAAGGGAGGTTATTATATCTGAAAATAAAACATATGGCTCTGTCATTTATAAAAGTCTTTTTAGATAAGATTGTAGAGAAGTCCATCTCTTCTGCCTTATAGACAGCATTCATGCCATGAGAAATGGTAGATAGCAAGCACAACACGTTTTCCACAGCGTGCAGTCTCTGCTAACAAAAACGAGTAGCTGTGATACTAGTGGTTGAGAGCTATGTTATGCTTTTAGGCTTTTTGTTTTAGATAACCACTGAAGCTGTTTAGGATTTGGGGACTGTTCAGACAACAGTGACTTGGTGCCTCTCTCCACTGTCTCCTGCGAGAGCTTTGTCAGCAGAAGGGCTCCATTAACCTGGGAGGCCAGGGCTGCTGCATCCAGAGAGTGAGTCAGGCATGTGGATGTACTGGCTCATCTTTTGTTAAGACTTCATAGCTTTTACCAAGAACCCTGGGGTGATGGGAAGAAGTGCACTTTACCTTCCAGCTGTCTGGGAAGTCTGTTGTAGGTATAAAAAATTTCTTCTATCCTGGGAAATGTAGGGAGAGACCCATCCTTGCAAGTAATCCCAAACTCATACACACTTTGTGTTAGTCCCCCCCCATCTCAGCTGCTAGCCCCAACCCAAATCTGTCCATCCTGCTGTGATGTCCGTCTGCTGAGGGTGACTGGGAACAGTAAGAACACTTGCCACAGTTGTATCTTCTGCGGCTACTTGGAATAATCCCTCTGAGTCTTCTTTTTTCTCCTTTACCCTCACTTAGATGCAAGATATCCTTCCGAGCGGGCAAAGATGTTTGAAAGAGGAACAGAAAAGCAGTCCTGTTTTGTTCCTTATATCAGCCTACTCTCTTTTTATTAAATTTAGTATTTTCACACTTTTGGTATACATTTTTTTTTAATTTTTCCAAATTGACAAGTTTTGGGGTCACGTAAGTCAAGTCTTGGCCCCATTGAATTAAATACCAAGATTTCCACTTTTCACAGGAGATCCGTTCTAGACACTGGCGCCCTCCTTGTGAGTCTTCCACCTGGGAAGACCGATTTCTGCTTTTCTGTCCTCAGAAGGAGCTTGGCATAAGAACACAGTTGGAAAATGTGCGAGATACTCAGCTGGTCGGTCACCCCATCACAGAGCAGTCTAAAGAGTGAAGTCTGAAGAGAATGTGTGACCCATAAATAACAGGCACAAAATGAAGAAATACATACTATAAATACATACTATAAATAATAACTGTGGGCGTTGTGCATTTTTCAGGGCTGCAATATACTTGCAGGTTTTAGATGTTTTGTAACATGTACCAGCAAGTCCCTCAGTGCTGGCTTAGACTCCTTATATACTTCATACGTAACAGTTATATGACATGTTTTCCTGCTCCCGTAAATCAAGTGCTTGTCAGTAATAGCTTGAATTGGTTGTGTTTTGCCTTCCTCGTTGTTGTAGCAGTGTTTACAAGAGGTGTGCATGTTACCAAGCTCTGCCAGAGAAGCTTTTGGGAAAACTCTCTTAGGGCAGCCAAGACTAGCGCAACCACTGTTTGAATAATTGTTTGTGTGTTTTGGTTTGGTTTTGTTTTGTTTTTCTAGATTGGCTGCCAACACAAAGAACCAAGGGAAATAATTCCGAGTAAAATTTCAATTTTCTTTTTTTTTTTCTTTCCTTGACAAATTAAAAATAGAAATATTTCATTTCACCAAACCTCTGAAGTGTTTCGTTTTGGTCATTAAGAAAACCAAGGGAAATGAAGGGTTAGACTTCAAAGAAAGTGCCTGGGGGCAGTTCCCATTCAGTGGCTCAGGGAGTGGAGCCCTCATTCAGGATGGAGGAGACCCTGCTCCAATTCTTTCCTCTGCTGGAGAGGATTTGAACATGCTTGTCTTGCTTCCCAGGAAGGTTTGCTAGGAACAGGCTATTCTGAGGTGAGGATAGGATTAGGAGAAAAATGAGTTGGAGGAGACACGGGCTAGATGTAAAAACAAAAGTAAGCAATCCTGAAAAAAACTATTTTTTGCTTTCAAGCTGCAATTTGGAAAATGAAACTGGAAACCTTGCTTGTTTGTAATGTTCGTGAACACTGTTTAAAGAAAAGGCATCTATATCAATTTTGGATGGTTTTGTCACAATGGAAATTCATGTGTCTCTGTATTTTAAAAGTCCAGTTTTATTAGCACATATTGTAAGATGTAATCCCTTTACGTGCACAGCATAAATTGTTGAGAGCTGTGCAAATGGCCTGTTCATTAGGACACACATAAATGCTTCAGAATTTCCACTAAATTGATGTATTGTTACTTGCTGTAGCTCTTGTCTCTGCCTCCAAATCAACCTCTTTTCAGAAAATGAATAAATCCAGAGCAGGGCTGTTCTATAAAACAAACATTTTGCAGTTCTCGGAGATAACTTCTTGGCCTGAAGACTGGGAGCGGAATGCCTCCCTGCAGCACTGTCTCAGCGGGTTTTGGTGACTAGCACCTTTTGGATTGCGTCAGAATACTGCATTTGCTGGGCAGCCTATGCTTTGAGCCTGCTGCTGAACTCTGCAGTCTTCACATTAGGTTCCCCTGTGTAGTGTTTGATGGGATGTGGTCAGTACTACACATGTATTAATGCCAGTCTAAATTGCTGTCATCTTTATATTCTGACTGCAGATCATTAGATGGCCGGCTGCAAGTGTCTCACCGGAAAGGTCTTCCCCATGTGATCTACTGCCGGCTGTGGCGATGGCCAGACCTTCATAGCCACCATGAGCTGCGTGCCATGGAGATGTGCGAGTATGCCTTTAACATGAAGAAGGATGAAGTCTGTGTGAATCCTTATCATTACCAAAGAGTGGAAACCCCAGGTACTGCTGGCCCTCTGTCCAGATACCTCAGCTTCTTGGTACCAGCGTAAGGGATTTATAAGTGCATTTCAAAATTGAATAAAGCAGCAGGCGTAGGGTTTTAAAACCAAAGTGTATCTATTATTGATGGTAATCTCTTACTGTATGCAGTAGAATAATTTATGAATCTGCACTTGGGGGGAAATTTCATTTTAAATCGATAAAATCCAAGTTGAGCAGGTTGCATTGTTGCCAGGTTCCTAATGTGGCATTGTATGCCTGTAAACAACACACACATGTAGTAGATACAAGTATGAACTACAGCAGTGTTCTGTGTATCCCCAATTGTTGGTATTAAATTAAGGATAAACTTAGTGTTAAGTTGAAGTGGGTCTAAGAATAGCTCCCAACACAACTGAACTTCCTGTTCTGAAGTCTCCTCCTGCCTCTGAAAGAGACTTTCATCTGGAACTGCAGATAGTTCTGCTGCATGTCAGTACAAATCTGCAGAACCAGTCTGGATGTTTATGCTAATCCTACTTTGCTGTTTCATTTTATGTGAAATTTATTCCTTTTGAATTATGTGGTATAACTTCTCTTAAATAATTTTTCAAGAAGACCTGTTTCTTTGCCTTCGAAGGGGGAGACAGACTAGGTGTGTTCAGATAAGCATGTATCCCATCCCCAGCTGAGATACGTTAAGAATAGCATCTTTAACTGCTGCTGTTATTTCAGAAGCAAGTATCAAATTGTGTCCCTTAATTAGCAACTTTGGTGTTGCATGTATTTAAGGGTGTTACTCCAAACTGGTTTCTCTTCATTTTCTAGCGTTTCAGTAATTTTATTTTAAAGCTGTTAACGTTGCTGTTCTATTTTTTTTTTTGTTTCCATTTGTGCAGTGTTACCTCCAGTGCTGGTGCCTCGGCACACAGAGATCCCAGCTGAGTTTCCGCCGTTAGACGATTATAGTCATTCTATTCCAGAGAACACTAACTTCCCAGCAGGTATCGAGCCACAGAGCAACTACATTCCAGGTACTGTATATCGTCCATACAGCAAGCGGAGGGAAAAGAGTCATATTGCACAGTGAATCGTGTCTATGTATGCAAAGCTGGATGACTGGAAAGTCTTTCTTTCCATTGTTACTATGAAGCTAAGGAGTGGGAACCTATACAAAAATAGATGAAAGCTGTAAATGTAGACACACAACAGTGCTGTTTATAGTTTTGTTTTGTTTTCTTTTCTTTAAACTCACCTCTTCCTTTCAGTAGTACATACTCAGTTTATTGTGGAATCTAAAGCTGAATGTTCCTTTAACAAGTTTAGATTTGAATGAAATTCAGCCATTTTAATTTGAGTAAAACTCTCTAGATTTCTGATGGAATTGAGCTCTTCTATTTATGTATCTCTTTTACAAGCAATTTACACCTTATTTGCATGGACAAGCTATGCAGCTGCACACCAGGAAAGGAAAAATACGTGGACAGAAAACTGTCTACATGGCTTAAAGTTTTATGGGACTGAAAATTTGGATTTTTTTGTTTCCCCCTCTCCTTTGTTACTCACAAATATGCTATGGCTATCATCCTGGTTGTGCCAGCTCCTCCTTTCAGCAGTCTGATGAAGAAAAGTAATAAAAAAGAAATTTAGCTCCTTGTGAACAACAAAGTAAATGGTTTTGGTGTCTGAAATCCAGACTTTGCATCCAGTTGCAATGACAGTATGATCATTTTATGCTTCTAGAGACACCTCCTCCAGGCTATTTGAGTGAGGATGGAGAAACTAGTGACCACCAGATGAACCCCAGCATGGATGCAGGTAAGTCATCTTTTGCCATTTGCTGCAGCTTTCTAGGTCATATCAGAGACTCTTTTAAAGTTTTTTCTTTGGGGCACTGAAGATCGGATGGTGGTTTGAGGTATTTTGTCCCTGTAGGAGTGCAAAATGTAGCCTGACATCTCATGTAAAGCACAGGGCTGTATGTTTTAGAGCTGCTGGTGAAAGGTACAGCATGTTCTTGTTCTCCCCAACATCCATCATTAGATACTACTAAGCAGGAGCCTGAAACAGTGGAGACTCATCTAAGGATGATAGTTTGTGTTGTATTTGCATCTGGGCATCTGTATGCACATGAAAATTTTGCACGTAGCTGGCACTTTTCTGCAGGGCATTTTTCTGATCGCTTAGTTGTTTACATACTTAAATGTCCAGTTTAACTGTATTTGAAATGATCACTAGCAGATTTGTTTTTAAATGGGTTTATAATTTAGTGCATTTGTCATTTAGTCTGTGTTCTCGCTCATTGCCAAGAAAACAAGTAACCAAGTTTAGAATGAACAGCCTTCCTGTTTGTGCTAACCTGTATCAACACTTTAAAATTAAACATGCAGGTCTCATCTTTCTGGGAGAAACTGTTTAAGGTATCTTGTTGATCTTACACTCACACTGCTTGTGAGTAAGAACCACTGAATCAGACTCTGAATTCATAGAACTTTTGCTTGAAAAGCAAAAACACATCCTTGGTTAGAAGGGCTGATGCTTTACAAGAAGGATATGCAAATACATGGCACTTTCATAAAGATAGACATGCAGAACCTAATTAATGCAAATACTGCACACAAATATCTTGGTTACTGTGCATGTCTTCAGCCGTAGAACATACGTGGGATTCTAAAAGAGGGATGACTGATTTGCAGTCTTTCACCGCAGTTGTACAGATGGAGGAAGGCAGTGTGGGTTGGTTTGTCTACATGAAACACAAGCCTATTGACATAATCCATTTCAGTGCATACAATTATTGGTAGTGTTGTTGACATGTGGAATGTATGTATGACTTTTTGAAAGTGGACTGGAATAGGATGGGCCTGGAAGATGCTATAAATACCCAATTTATGTTCAAATGCTATATCCCTTCCTTCACATGTCATGGACTTCCCTCTTTACAGAAAAACAAATTTTAAAGAAACCAGCCAAACTCACTGTGAGAGGAAAAGAAAAAATGGGCTGTACCACCTGTCTGCATCCATGTGGCATCCAGAGACTGTGGAAATTGCCCTGGACATCCAAGTGCAGATATTTGAAATATATGCACAGAATTTGTGGACCAAATTGAAATGATTGGGGATAAAATTCTGACAGTTGTTTGGTCAGATCTGTATAGCTTGATACAATACTCCATTGTCCCAAAACCAGTAAGATTTGTTGATACCAAGTGGTATGTTTTCTACTGTTGTGAGTACGTTTTGTGCCTGGCAATGTAAAATTAAGCTCTTAAATGCCCAGCTAACTGGGTTTGGCTGTAGCTGTCATGATGGTACCTGGACCTTTGATAACTGCAAGTGAATGTAAAACTGACAACTGCATGCTCAGTTTTGAAAATTAATGGGTTAAGCTTAAGTGAATGCATTATGAAGATGCTTAGCAGTATTGCAGATGTAGCAAGTTGATATAAATAATAGCATTTGGAAGCTCATGTAAAGAGTAATCAACATCAGAGAAGCTGCTGGTGTCACAAAATGAGACTTAACTGAGAAGTGGGTTATCCCTCCAGCAAGCCTGGGCAGCACTGAAGATTTTCTGCAAGTGTTTTTCCTTGTGTAGATGCCATTCTAATACTTACAATGTCTTGATTTTCAGGTTCTCCAAACTTATCACCAAACCCTATGTCTCCAGCACACAATAATCTGGGTAAGCATGTGATTTTGAGAAGTGTGTGTAATTACAGTCAAGGTACTGACATTTTAATGATGATGTTATTTCTTGAGGTTGTGCACTTTTGATGAGGTTGTGAGCACCGTTGATGTGCCTTTCTGCTAATCCTCTTTACTGTGATAACAGTGGTTCATAGTAACTCTATATGAAAGAAAGAAATCTGAACTTACATCAGAGTTAAATAAAGAAACAAGAAATGTTGGCAGACAAATACCAGAAAGAATGAGTGAAGGGCTGCTGCAAAAATACACTTATTTGATTACATGAATTTGCAAGGAATATATCCATCTGTTTTGCTGATGGGTTTGTGTCCTTATATTTTTAAAGGCTGCAGCTTGAGGTTAAATTTTGTCTCCTGGAAAGTTACTTTGTAAATTTGTAGTGCTTACTGGTCTCTTTTACAATACACCAGAGCATCTTGCAATTTTTTTTTTTATTATTAATTTGGTGTTACATTCATTATAGGGCAAATGCTGTTATCCACATATTGTGGACAGGGGGCTGAGGTTCAGAGCTACAGATTTGCCTGCACTGCTTTGTCAGCTCAGGCAATCATCTGCTTGACTGAAGGGCAGCAAATGCATTACATCCTCATGTAAACCCAGCTCAGGAGCAAACCCATGTCCCCTGCAGAGCAAGTGTGCAGTTACACATCACAGATAGGCATGGCCTTGAGGGTTTGGGTGGCAGTGGCTGGGGACTCCTAACAAAACTATGAGTGCTAGGATGGTGTCAGATCATAAGGTAAGTCTACCCGAGGGGCATCCCTGGACTGCATAGGGATAAAGCAGCCCAGAGCCCTCATGTCCCAGTGCCCTAAACCAGTGGAACAACTGATGGCCCAGGTGTATAAGTTGTTATAGTACGAAGCTCAGCATGGACTGAGCAGAGCAAAGTGGAGAAGGCTCAAAGTTGGTTGGTGCTGAAATGGAACACAGTCCAGTCCTAATAGGCCACTGCTGTCACTGATTCACTCCATAAACTGTAGAAAGTAAATAGGAGGAAAGCTGAAGAAGAAGGAATAGCAGTTGAAAAGGGCCTTTATCTTTGAGATACCATTAGAGGTTTTGTGGCTATCTCTGAACCTCTGTTGTCTTCTCAAATGGCTCTGCCCTTTATTTTCTTACCTACAGACATAAAAGGTCTGATCTTCATCAGTTTGAGCTCTTACCCTGTTTGAAATTGCTCTCAACGGTCTGTCATAAAAAGCACTCACAGCCCTGGCTAGCTGCAGGATCAGTTTCTCTAAATGCTCATTAAGCCAGCAGACAGAGGCCACTTGAGATTACTCTTGAATAACCATAGCCATAAAGTTTACATATGCTTTTAATCCTGGCACAGAGTACTTTGACACTGCTCCAAAATTTGTCAGTCATTGGCTGACTTGTAGGTATCTTGGGGCTGTTGAAGAGGGGATTTCTTCTCTCTTCTTCCCCCCCCCCTTTTTTTTTTTTTTTTTTTTTTTTAAAGCGTAGGATATATTGCCACGGTGCCACTAAATTTTTATTTGCTTTAACTGTTAAAGCCTAAGAAGAGAATATATGGCTAACTTATTTTTATTTCCTTTTTTCTTTTTTTGTTTGAATCCATTATGCTTCAGTGTGCTGCCTAGGAGTTGATGAGAATTTCTAGCAATTTTTTTCAACGTAAAAATAAAAAGCCAATTACATGTAACAAAACCAACCTGGCAAGCTGACTGTGGCATCTGCCTTACATAAGGAAAAAAGGAGTTTCTAGGAAAGAGGCCCCAGTGCATATCCTTTCTAACAAGGATACTAGTTATTAACACATGCTGCTCAGCTGATGGGCCTGTCAGATGTCTAATGTGCTGTCTGGTGACAAAAACTAAGTAGGAGCAGGTGTAGCTGGTTAACCACAAGGAATCTCTTTGTAGTCTAAGGAGCAGACATCAGAAAAGCATTTTAACTTACCAACATTAAAAGATAACTTTAAGTTTTGCAAGCCAAATATTTATTGCTCTTAGGCAAGACCTTCCACAAATTAAGAACTTCTTGTCTCTTTTAAAAATTTTATTGTAAATTTTTGCATGTGAGGAAGCTACAAAATAATAAATGAAATTGCACATAGCTAAGCAACTGTTAATGACTGTCAAATGACAAAGTTGTCTGCATCTGTACCTTGTAGATGGCATATCTAAAGGAGCTGCCTATAGCAGTGTAGGTGAAAACACCAGCAGCCCATCAGACCTTCAGCCTGATGGTCTCTGCAGCCCAGAAAGGAGTTACGTAGACTGTAACAGCAGAACTACTCAGCTTTGCAGGTTCTCTCTCCTATTAGAAGTTACTTGGTGGCTGGTGACCTGCAGTGTTCCTGCTTTTGCTGTGCTATATAATTCTGTGGATAAGCAGAATACTCCAGTGTCTAGGGCTGTACTTTCATCTGCAGAAGTTTAATCAGGCTTTCTCTGTATGTTTGTTAAGAAAATTGAATAGAAATTTAAAAAACACAACAGTGTGCAATGAGGAAAATTACCAGCAAGCTCTCAGCAGCAGAGTGCAGTGGGCTTTTGCGGTTTTGCCATTAGGAAAATAAAGTCACAGTATTGATGTCTGTTTATTTGACCAGAACTACCTGAAGCTTTTAAGACAGTTTACTTTGTGTAAGCTGAACTTTGGACTTAAATCCCATCCAGAGAATTACAAAGGCAATAAACTAGCATGAAGCAAACCAACTAGGACAATAGAAGCAAGGTTTGTTTGAGGTGCAATGTGTGTATTTCAGCATAAAGCTGTAAGACTGTAATATGGGGTTGAAGGAACTTAGGGAGTTTCATCTCCCCATTCACAGGCAGAAAAGTGTTGCAAGGTAACGTACTGGGTTTTTTTTTTAACTCCTTTCAGCTTGTGCATTTGATTTGGAAGCATTTTAGTTTTGGTCCAGAATTTCAGTTGTAAATTTTCAGTTGTCAAACATAAGCTTTAAGTGGAAGTTATAGATATCCAATGATCTCTTCTGTATTACTGAAATACAAACTGGAGAAAATACAGAAAGTAACCAAAATGAAAGGAGAGTTGCCAGCATTATGTGGACATTTGGAATGAAGTCAGGGAGTTTATGCTGGCCAAGGGCCAGGCCTGAGGTTGCATGCATATTGTTATTTGGAGTGAGGCAGTCCCTTGGTGTACAGGAAATCCATTGTCAGTGTTTGCTCCACAGAAGACTTGACGCAAAAGCTGTAGATGAAGTAAGCACATACCCTATGGTCAAATCCATCAGTAACATAAGCCTCTGTTACTCTCTGTGTTGAAACACTATTTCCCAAAGCAGTGAAAAGACAGCCCTTCCCAAAGTACAGAGGGGAAGGGAGTATGTACACCTATTTATCTTTTTGTTTCTGAGGAGGGAGTTAGAATTACTGGGGCTGCAACTAAGACAGTTAGATAACATATATCAGTAACTTCTGATATACATTGTGTATCAAATGCATTAACTGAAACTAGGATAACAACCGCTCTGATGCTCAGAGCACACATTGTAGAGAGTGCAAAGCAGCCAGCAGATTTTTTTCCTCTGCAGCTGAACAGATAGTACTTCCATCTTGTAGGGAAGATGCAGTATGGGTAGCATCCCAATATTCAGTGGACAATTGTGAAAGCAGAGCTGTAGTGAGTCAAGGTTGAAATTGTATGGAGACAATTCAGGCAGGATTTGCTTGGTTTTAGTGTATCGTGTTAGTTAATTGTGTACCTCCTCAGGATTCTTTGGTTTTAGCAGATCTACGTTCTTTTACTTTTCCCCAAACAGTAAATCCATAAATTGAAAATGAATGTTCAGGACAGCTCTAATGTAAGAGGAAACTTGCCCATCCCATGACAGCTTAAGCTGAAGCCTAAGACCACAAATCACAGGAGAAAGCAGCATTATTAAAAGGTTGGTTGCATTTTTTTAGAGACAAGTTTTTCTTCAAAATAGGATTTGTTGGTTTGTGTCTTTCCTCAAATTGCAAATAAGCCGGAAATAAAATTTCTGTGCATCCTTCAGTGGGGAATCCACAGTTCCCTTGAGTCGTAACCAAGCGGAGGTGGTTTTTGAAGGAAAGGACCACAAAACCATAGAGAGTAATACAGGCTTCGGTGTTTTTATAACTTGAACAGTACCAATCTGAGGACATTACTTAAGGATCAACAGAAGTTGATTTGATTTTTCTGGAGCTGAGCAGCCTTTCAATTAAAAAGGCACTTGCTGTGGAATAAGAGCACAGTTATGTGGAACACAATCTGTTTTCCTAAGTGGGTGGGCACACTTAAGAGACTCTGATTAGTGCTGGTATTTGCTGTACCTCTATACAAATTGCACTGGAGCCATGTGAAGCCCAGAGTCAGTTACAATGTGTACAGATTACTGCTGCAGGCCACAACTGCTAATTGATGAAATGAGGCTGGTATTGGAGAAATAAGCCTGATGTGGCAGTTTCCAGTGGGACAACCAAATATGTTGTACAAGAGAAAAAGGCAGAGAACAGTAAACTTGTGTGACTCCTGGGTGTGTTCAATATCATCTGCACGTATCAGGAGAGGGGCTTGCTTTAAGCTATGAAATTGTTTAAAATGTGACAAAATGGCAGGTATGCTTACCAGATCTCTTAAATTGATGTAGCAACCACTGTTCTGTTGAGCTGCCTTCTGTTAGCTTTTGCTTTGAGCATTATGTCCTTTTCTGGAAGAGGAAGATAGGCTTTTGCTTTTGTGGGTGTAAGGTGTGGCGGAGAGCAGGAACATCGGGCTTTGCTTGTGATAGAGCATTTTTCTTTTGGATGATATAATTGAGGAAGGAGAGACTGTGAAAGAAGCTGGGAATGGGTATAAGCTCCAAGATTCACGGACTTTGAAGATCTGCTAAGGATTACAGAGTTCCCCAGATGCGCTTTTATTCAATTCCTTATTTGCTGTCAGCAAAGCTTGTAACAAAGCAGAAACCAAAGTTTTTTTCTGATTATTGGCTACTTTGGGAACTGGTACACCACAGTAATGGAGAGGAAACCAGCATGTCTTTTGTCTGAAGCCAGGCTGCTTCAACCTGTTTCTAAAGGTTACAGAGTAACAGCAGGTACCAGATGAGAAATTACCCTCAAACCTCTGTAGAGACACCCTCTTCATGATGAGAGGAGGCTGGGATGGTAAAAACCTGTCTTTGATTTTTTGGAGCTGATCTCTTAAGCCCCAGATTCGCCTAAGCCTTGCAGGAGCAACAGATGGGAAAGCCTATGGAAAAAGCTGGGTTTTGCTGCTGCTTGTTAACTCTTTGGCCAGATGGGAAGCTGTTGTGTTCTGCTTTTAAGCACCATTTGAACGGGGATGAAGTGATAAATTGAGGGGAGGACTGGAGGGAATTCTTCTCTTGCTTTTATTTCTTGCATTGAATTTGGGGAATAAAGCACTTATCATTTAGCTTAGTCTGCTTTCCACTTCCTCTGCTCAGCAGATTCTTGGCTTGCAGCAGGACTGGGCACCATCTAGTGCAGTATTTCCAAGAATCTTTGACTTAAGCCTTCCTCTGCTGAAATCTTATTGGCTTCAGTGGGAGCAGTTAAATAATTCAAAGCCATTTGAATGTCCCACCTTTCATGCATATCAAGTATTGTCTTCCTGAGACTGCCTCAGGCTCAGTTTGCTCATGAACTTTGGTCCTTTCGCTTCAGTCCACAGGCTGTGTCAAACCATAACCCCAATAAAAGAGATGTGCCATCATCTATTGGAGAATTGGATTTTCTTTTCATAATTTGAGATTAAATGCACTGGAAGAGAGCTTCTCATTTTTAAATCACTTTGATGCCAGTGTTATGTACAATTTGGTGCACATTGCAGACAACTCTACTGGTTTCATCAGTGCTAGAGAGATCATAACAGAGTCAGTAAGAATAAAAGTTGGATTTGCTGGGTGCTTGGTGTAAGTGCACAGCATTAGGGTTCTGGAGACCTGTGCTGTTGAAAGCAGGTTTGTGGTCTGCTCTTTCTAGAGTTTTCTGTTTCTTCCTTTTCTGTCCTTTTCTTTTCTCTTTTTAGGGTACTGGCTACCTAAAAGTGATCCCACATTTCATAGTAAAGCTAACTTTATTTCTTAAATTTTCTCCAAGTATGAAGATAGTTAACTGACACCCCTGTTGCTAAGTGACTAATTTCTTTGACTGTTTGTGATTGTTCCATGTGCCAAAAGCTTCAGAGGTGATGCAGCTTTCTAGCTGTGGTCCGTTAAAATCTGTCAAATAATTAAAGTTTGCTGGTTAAAGTGAGCCCAAGGAATGAAGCAGAACAATATTTCAAAACAGTTGCTTTTTTTCATCCCCCTTACCCTCCTGAGGGCCTGTGATTCATTTTGCTTTTTATTTTGTGCAGATCTGCAGCCTGTTACCTACTGCGAGCCAGCTTTCTGGTGCTCGATATCCTACTATGAACTCAACCAGCGAGTGGGAGAGACTTTCCACGCCTCTCAGCCCTCTATGACTGTGGATGGTTTCACTGACCCATCTAATTCTGAACGATTCTGCCTTGGTTTACTGTCTAACGTGAACAGAAATGCGGCAGTGGAACTCACAAGACGACACATTGGTAATTTCTAATTCCTTGGTTTAGTCAGTGTCTTTCAAGGTGGAGTGTGGAGACCTGCATGTAAAGCTTTTTATTTAGCTAATTGGCATGCACCTCGGTCAGTTTTAGAACACTGCGATGTTTGAATATCCATGCAGGCTGTTTATGGAACACTAATTATATTTTTTCATAAAAGTATAATGAAAAAGTGCACTGAGGAACACTTAAAATTGCTGCATGTAATAGAGATAGAATTTAAACTTTTACATGCACTCTTTTGTATTCGGATGGATGTTAGTGATAATCTTGTGTATTCCTTTTCCCTCCTGCACTATTTTATTTTCCAACTGACTGTTCTTTTATAAATGGAAACTTAGTTCCTTGTTTTTCATCTCAATTTCCACTTTTCCTGCTTATGCTGCAAAGTAACATGCAATTTTGTTTTCAGTTAAACTTGCGCTAAATAGAATATCCTAGATTTATGCAATTTTACTAAAAGGCAAAATTGCTTATGTTTTGCTGTGTTTTCTGCTGACTTCTATCAGAAATGAACCTCCTGCTTTTTGTCCTGATTTTGCTCCCCTTTATACCCTTTCCTGAGCAGTAAACTTTGATACAGGAGGATCTTTCCTTACTTATTTCTAATATCAAAAAAACCCTAACCCCAAGAAACCCACCAAGATTTAGAAATCAGTCTTTATATTCAGCAGGCTCCTTATGCTCTATGGAAGAATGAAAGCAAGGTATTCAGATAGGAATGTAAGACTACAACAAATGTTTATTTGAGCAACAAAGATGTATTCTGGAAATTTGTTTCTTTATTAACTGAGATTTTAATAATTTGTGTAAACTCCTATGGGAAATGTATGTTTGTCTTTGTATACAATGTAATCTCAAGCAAAAGGCAATGATTTTAAAACATTGTATAATTTAATTCCAAATCACTAAGTAAATAAACAGTTGTATCCAGCTACAATGACTTTCAGAAAAGGTTGAAAACCATATGCTAACTGGTAGAACATTCATATGGAAAATATCAGAGACATGTATGTTTGGAGTATGCAGGCTGTGAGGTGGTAAATTTATGCAGTCCAGGCTGTGATTGACAGTGGGGCCGGAGAGTGCAATTCTGACTTTATAAATTTGTCCTCCTGCTTTCCTCAGCTCAGCTTAACTCACTCGCAGAGCAAATTTATTGCTCCCTAATGGGAGTACCCAGTGGGCCAAAAGAGGTGGTTTTCATTTTCCATCACTCATAGTTTAGCTGCTTTTTGAGAGCTGCCTCATGCAGAGGTTGTCTACGTCTATACCAACTCTTCTTGCACGTTTTGCAGATGATTGTTCTAAGCTAAACGAAAACTGTGCCATGTGTTTCCTAGGAAGAGGAGTAAGACTCTACTATATTGGCGGCGAGGTATTTGCCGAGTGCCTTAGTGACAGTGCCATTTTTGTCCAGTCTCCCAACTGCAACCAACGCTATGGCTGGCACCCAGCAACAGTTTGCAAGATTCCACCAGGTAAGGACGTATGCCCTAGCTGTGATCCTACACAGGCTTCACCTTTTGCAAACAGGGTCCTGCTATGAAAAGCAAGCTCTTTGTCAAGGTAGGTATGGATTTGTTGAGCTCTGTTCTTGACAATAATCAGAAACTTGAATCCTATTATAAGCAACTTGACAACTCAAGCAGGGCATTTTTTATAGCATATAGGGTGAAGGTACCGATAAAGGAAGCTACTATGTATGCTCCAGCAATTGTTTGTACTAGTTTCATATAAGTAGGAAGAAATAGTACTGCAGGATCTAAGCAGAACTAAGAGCAGGATCTGCCACTTGTTCCCTGCAGTGTTTTATCAGTCCATTATTGTATTGTAATGTTTATAGTCATGTTTATAATTTTGTTTGTACCTTTCAGTAAAAGAATATAATGTAAGAAATTTCTCTTAATTTAGAGTCACCCACAATAGATTTAAATTGTTACTTTGTTCTGTAGTAAAACTTTCGCCCCCCTTTGTGAATTAGTTTTATTCTAGGGAAATTGCACTTGCAGGCACCTTGTTCTGGTTACAGCAAATGTATGTCTAAAGTATGCTGAAAGATAATAAGACATTTTATTGCATCTATCTAGGAAGAAAATACTTTTTTGTTAGATACATGCAAAAGAGCTAGTATGAGAGGATGCTGCTGTTCGAAAGGGAATTTAGCTATTTAGCTAGGCTTACAAAAGCTGATTTTTTTACAGTTAGAAGTATGTATATATTTGAAAAACAAACTTTTTTGTTTAGAAATATTTGAATGAAGATTGTCTTTCTTTTGAGAAGAGATCCATACACTGCAAGCTCCAGCCCATCTTAACGGGTTTCCTTTCTCAGATGCTTAGGAAGCAGCTGTCAGTGTTGCAAACATGACTTAATTCTCCAGCCACATCACAAGAGTCCACCCCGGCTGGAGTCAACATCTGAAGACATAAACAACCCACATTTCCGCTGTAGATTCATCTAAGGCACATTTTTTGGACTCCAGCTCTCCCCATTTTTGCCACAGTCTTTGGCCGCCTTCTCAGGCTGATCTTCAAATCTTTGCTGGGTTTGAAGCAGTTTCTTCATTCCCGTGTTGACAGGTACCCGCTGCTCCCAGGCACAGTCGTGGAGAGACCTGTTCCCATCCAGTCCTGAAGTCTGAACAGCTTGGCAGTCTGATCCTGATCCAGTTTTTTGCTTTCCTTGCCATAGCTCTTTCTCTGTGCTCAACCTGGCTCTGATGCTCTCACCCTTCTTATTTCCCCCCTTATTTTCCATGCAACATGCATGACACAGCTTCCCTTCAAACTCTCTGCAAGATACATGGCTCTTGGGCTGTGCTCTTTTATGGTCACAAAAATGGGTAGTTGTTTCTGCAGCTGCTGAGCTGTTGCATGCGGTTATGCTTTGCTACATGCAGTTCGACCCAAAACAGATGACAGTATGAGTCCAGCCCAAGAGAGTAGGCTCAGAAGTGATTTTAGAAAAATACAATTCATCACAGTCCAAATGGTTGTTTTTCAGACTTGGCCCATATGTAATCCCAAATGAGCATTAGTTGTGTGCCAAGTTTCAGAGTTTAACTTGTTTCTGGTTATCTGGGAGAAAGCAAGCATGGCAACACTTTTTTAATAGTTGTGTATTTATTTATTTAAACTGTGAAGAACGTTATTATATTTCACCTTTATCACATAAAACAGTTGAATAAGTTGGTTTTAGTCTTTTAGCTGTGACTGAACATAGGGGGAAAACTCCCGTTTTAAAGGAAAATTCTTTGGTGCGTGATAGTTACTTTTAAGAGAGGATTATAGCAGAAACAGCTCTGCTACCAGCCTTTTTAACCCCGAGAACTGGTTTCTGGCTTGCCAGAGCGGTTTCACTTCAGAACTTCTGCATTACTTCTGCTGACGGACACCGTGTAAATTTTTAGTCTGTGCATCCCTTTCTTTCAGGCCCCATAGTGATTGCCATTAAGTGTTGTGATCATAGTTAGGCTTTTAAATTACAGTATGAGGGAAATGATTGTAAAGGAGATAGAAGGAGGTTCCACACGAGGATCCCAAGTATGGTTTCATTGATAGCAATCTGCTGTGTGGGCACTAGCATTAATCATTCCCTGTCCTGTAACATGGTTTTCTTCCTTTTCAGCATATGAGCTGTGGAAATGTGGCAACCTTAATTCCTTTTTCTGAAATGCTGTGTTTAAACAATCTGTGTATAGTACCACATGGTCTGAGGATATGGGAAAGCAGCATTGAGTTTCTTTCCATCCCCAGAAAGAAATGGATTTCTTAATCTAGTTAAGCTAATGCCTTGTTCTTGTCATTTTCTTTTTTCACAGGATGTAACTTGAAGATTTTTAACAACCAGGAATTTGCCGCTCTCCTGGCTCAGTCTGTAAATCAGGGCTTCGAAGCTGTGTATCAGCTGACCAGAATGTGCACAATTCGAATGAGCTTTGTCAAGGGATGGGGAGCAGAATACAGGTCAGGCCTTTTGAATTAAACTTTGCGGTATGCCTGTGCTTGCCATTGCCACTCCTGTATTTCACAGCCTAGGACAGTGTTCTGCAAAGCTTCTTTACTCAGCTTTTAAGGTGCGGGGAATTAGCACAGTGTCTCTTCAGTAATGCAGATAGGTTGTAGCTGTTGAGAATGTGTTGATCTCCTCTCTTTTCCCATCCTATTTGTCTAAAACATACATCACGTGATACACCTGGAAGACCATGTGTATTTGGTCGGTGTTGTATGAACCAAGAGTTTTACCTGAAGCACAGTAGATAAATCCAGATGGCCTGTGTCGGAACTATTACTTTTTTTTTTTCTTGAAATTAGATGTGTATTTATAGTTTGAGTGTCTTATGACTACACTGTTATCTGGAAAGGATCAGTGTGAGTGCTTCCTAAAAGATATGGGTTGGGTTTGATGCTTCTTTTATCAGGGACTAATGGAATTAAAATAAAAGCAGATTGGCTTGAAAATTTATATTTGGAAGAACTGTTAGAGTTGCTGCAAAATTATAGTTAAATCTCCTTATCCTTTCCTTAGTGCTTGTCATAGGGCAATTGCTTAAATGTGACTGGAGGCAGTGGGAGAAACAGTGTGACTATTTTTCCCAGTGAATATTGAAGATAAAAAAGGAGATGCAGTAGGGTCTGGTATTTTGGGATCAATGATGTGGTTATCCTGACAACACAGGGACAGTGGAGACTGTGAGGGACAGAGTACTCCATAGCTTGTGTTGCTGTTGCTCCACTGCATTAGGAAGCAAACATCCCAAAGTAGCAAAGGGAGTGAAATCAGTGTTTAATAGTACAAGTAGGAGAGACGAAATTCGTTGGAAAATGAATGTCGTTTTATGAGAGAGAAGGCTGGCAAGGATTTAAGCCAAATGTGATTTTGAAATACTTACTTGACTGTGTACCCTCTAATTCTGTGGCCTTATTTGAAAATCTGGGGGCAGTCCTTGTCTCCCAGAGCAGCAAGGCTCTCTGCTGATGCTCCCCTTGCACAGCTGCCTGCAGCAGACGGGGGAGATGCCATAGTATCAGCTGGAGCCGGGACCCTGCACGTTACTCTCCCACTTTCTTCATTTCTCCAGATGTTTGGAGTCCATTTTGTTTTGAAATTGTCCTGCACCCGGGCCAGAGCATTTCAGCCCTGGCTCGCAGCCACGGCTCGTAATGAAATCCAGATGAGCATGACTTACGGAAAGTCAACTATCTCATTAGAGTACTGTAGTCAGTGAAACCCTACGCTCACACTGACCGCGCCGAAGCTGCTCTCTCGCTCCTTCATTTCCTTGCCACAAAATACTACGTCTGATTACCTTTGTCAGAGCACGTTTAGTTGTTGAACTGATTCATATATGAAAAAGTTACTGTGGGAGCTGCATCCAGCGCAGTGTTCCAGTGATTTCTGGTTCAGCTGCTTAGCCTTTTGAGCAGTCCAGTTGGTGGGGTGTTTAGTGCTCTTGTGTGCCAGGGATTTATTTGGTGGAGGGAAGGGAGGAGAAGCCAATTGCATAAGCAGCCTGTGGTACAGAGGTTCTCCTCTGTCCAGCAAGAGCCTGGTGGAGCAAGCGGAAGGCATGGAGAACTTTTGAGGGTTTGCCTTTCTGAAAGGCTGGAGCCGATGTGTTGGTCATCCAGGCGGGAAGGCAGAATGAAGTCTGCCGTGATAGGTTTGCAGAGGGCAGAAGCGCGGCAGCCCCACGGGTAGTGGGTTTCTGTACAGTGTTGCTGGGACAGTCGTTGGACTGCTTAGTGTTAGGCTAGTTTCAGGCAGCAATGGGAGACTAGTTTTTCCTGGCACCTGGGAGGTTTGCCTGCTTCGCTGAAGCTGACAGAGCGAGAGGTGCTCTGCTCTCACTGTCCTGCAGTCTTCCTGCCCAAACAGCTCACAAGACACCCCTTAATGCAAAACCCTTACCATTAAATCGCTGTATAGGACAAGCCCTGCCCATACGCCCACTCTTGGGGCATCGCCTGGCTGGCCAGCTCTAGTCAGCCGCGCCTGAGCTGGGAATGGGTGGGGTGCCTTCAGGGAGCTGCTTCCATTTTCAGTTCAGAGGATGAGCGGTACAGATTCATCAACAGAATGGCTTACAGCCCTTGGCCAAAGCCTTGCAGAGCCGTACCTTGGAGCCCCACTCCTCTGCCCTGCTGTGAAGGGGCAAGGATGGCGGTGGGAGCGCAGGGCAGCCCCACCAAGCAGAGGGTCCCCTTTTCAGCAACGTTTTCTCCCTGGGTCCTGCAGACTTTGGCTTTTGCCTCCCACAAACAGATTCCAAGGTCAGCTTCTGTGGGAAATGAGGGTGTAAAACAAGGCTGTTTCCAGGCTATTTCTCTCTCTTTGTAATCTTCCTCCTCCACAGCAGCTGTCCCTGCCACTCTGCCTGGAATAAGACTTAGGCCATCCCTCTGCAGAGGAGGGAGAGTCCCTTGCCCTGTGCCTTGGCCTCCCTTCCCTTCCCATCTCTTCCTGCTTTACCATCTGGAGACACTCCATGGGCTCTGGCCTCAGGGAGAATAAGAGAGGCAGATAGGAGAGGGGGAAGGTGCTTTGTGGCAGGGAAAAGTAAAAGCATGGTGTGTGCTGACCCAGCAAGGCATATCCCCTTCTACTCTTCAGCCGCAGCCGCCAACTCTTGAGGGATTTTAAAACACATGGTTTAATACTACGTTTCTGCTTTTCTGATAGGTTTTGCAACTTTTCACACTCTGCAGCATTTCTGCTTCTTTTGAGGCAGCTGATCACATGCAAATCTGTTGGAGTGCCCCATACACAGCACATGTAGCGTAGGGTTCAAACCTCCAGCGCATCCTCCCAAGCTGTGCAAAAAGGATGCTCAGCGGCAACTCTGGCTGCACAACAGAGGGCTCCATGGGGCTGCAGAAGGGAGACTGTATGGCTGAGTGGTGATCTCTCTCCATCACTTCCACATTCTGCTAAAACCTAAAGATACAGTAAAAAATATCCTTGTCTTACACATAGAGAAATTTAATTGCTTACGTTGCTGTCTAATTAGGAGAGGCAAGGTCTGCAAAATAAAACTGAAGAATTTTGCTTAGATAAACACCTTTTCTCTTCAGTGAATCCGATGCTGCTGCCTATTTTCAGGAATCTGAGTAGTAAATAGGTTATGTGGTGAGTTGCTCCTTTGGGATCATAAGAAATGTAAAGAGAAAAGGTAGGGTTTTTAAATAGAAGTTGGCAGCATAGGCCAGAAGCGTGTTATGGAGGAGAGAGACATTCCTTTGGCCCCACATGCAAGACTATTGTCTAAGCAGGAAAGAATGCTTCAGTAGCTGTAAAACCTTTTCACATTTGTAAAGTTTTGTAGGTCACATTTATGTTCTTTTTTTTGATTCTCCCCCCCCCCCCCCCCCCCCAACCCCTTCTTTCTTCCAGGCGGCAGACTGTGACCAGTACTCCCTGCTGGATTGAACTGCATCTTAATGGTCCTTTGCAGTGGCTAGACAAGGTCCTTACACAAATGGGCTCCCCGAGTATTCGTTGTTCCAGTGTCTCCTAAGGAAACATCTCGGGGCGGGGGGGGGGGGGGGGGGGGGTGGACGGGACAAAGACTCTGGAAAACGGAATTGGCTTAACCCTTAGGAAAATGCATAGTGCATAGTAAACAAATTCCCAGTTATTGAAGTGATGAGAAAAAAAATCTGCTAAAAAAAAAAGGTGGATTTTCTTTGTTTTGTTTTGTTTTTTTAAACGAAATACTCATTTAAGCCACTTCCACTGAAACTGTTAGCACTTTGGTTACAATGCTATGGGCCATTGCAGTTAGAATTTGAAGCTGAAGTTTATCACAACAGAAAACTGGACTTTGTTCCAGTGGAGAGAAGCCAGTGCTCTGCCTCCAGCCGCGTCGTGCCTGTCTGGCTGCTTCCTCCGTGCTGTTGTGAGCACGCAGAAGCCACTGATGGCTGGGAGGAAGCTTTCCATTTGCCTCACACAACTCCAGGCTTGTGTCATGCAGCACCTCTGAAAAGCCAGATACCGTGGGACTTTGGGATGACTCTTGCTCATGCATTCCTGTCACCATCTACCTGATCCACACATGTCCTCCCTGGGATTGCAGCAGTAGCGGGAAAAGGAAGCATTTAAGGCACACACAAGAACTAATTTGCCCAGTAATGTTCCCGAAAGGAATGTATTTCCCACGCTGGACTACTAATGAGGAGGCAGAGTCTTGCTTCATGCCTGAGGGACGCAGCTGATACCCTGATGGTCTCAGACTGGATTGACGTGAAACAAAAGGCCAAACTTAGGCTCCTGATATTGCTGCAGTGACTTTTGACTTGAGCTGCTCATGGACGGACGTTTGTTACTTGGGGAGCTCTGGCTGGCTAAGTTAAGCCTTTGTTATTGTGCAGTCTATTTGCATTAACTACAGAAAGTTTGTATTCTATTTTCTCAGTATGTTGAATGATATCTGCCACTTCTGAAGTCTTAGGGGCTTAGTGGATTCAGTGTCCAGGTCAGCTCTAGTGATGGAAGTGAACAGGCCCTTGCTGCCATTTTCAGAATATGCAATTTAACAGGTTATCCCATGCCGTCACATCTGACTGTGCATGAACCAGGACATCTCAGACACAAAACCCCTCTGTTTAAAACTTATTTCAGCTGATTAAAATGCTCTGAGATGTAGTTTTGCCTGGAGAAATTGGGAGAGTGTGTATTTACTTGTATTATAAAATGTTCATTTTAAACATACATGCTCCAGACTGTTTAATATTTTTTCCCTGCAGCAACTGTCGTGGCAAACAACTTCCACAACTGGAAAAAAACCCTTAGCACTTGTTTTTATGGTTCAAATTTGCCAAATAAGTCTCATAACTTTGTCAGTGCTATCCAATTATCTGTTTCTTTATATCTGCATTGAATATCATATGCATTTGTGCCAAAATATTAGAAGGGGGAGGGGAGAAAGTGATAATCAGTTTCCTATGGAAATTTTTTTTTTTTTTTTTTTTTTTTTTTTTTCATATACGAAGGACACACACACAAGCTAGGTCTGTGTCTGGGAAGGACAGACTCAGATGGACTTTACAATGGTTTGTGTTAAGGCTTTAGTCCTGCAAACTTTTGTGCTCCCAAAGGCGAACGCGAGTGGCCCCACTGAGTTCAGTGGAAGTTTTCCTGCATGCCGGGTTGAGGTTTGCAGCTTCAGAGCGCCCTGGTCCCATAATGGGGTACAGACTGGTAATAGCATTTCAAACGCTTATCAGGAATTTCCACGTACCAGCCTATCTGTGAGAGAGGCTTTTCCCATGTGCTTGTTGCTTTGAGACCACTCTGTTTATCAACCCCACCACCTGGTTTGCAAAAAAACCCAACACTTTTGGACCTGAGGCATTGGGAAGACAGGGTACGAGGTGCCCCTTGTTTGGTGGACACAGGAAGAGATGATCCGAGAGGCTCGTTGCTAGTCTTTGTTTTACCAGGCAAATGAAGGGATGTTTTAGAGAGTTTTCTTCCAGAAACAAGAAATTATATTTTGTATATGAAACTTAAATTCTGAGGAAGACTTTTGGTGGTGGATGTGCTCCTGAATAATGCAGGCACTTTTGAATATCCTCTTGCAGAATTTTGACTGGAGCCTTTCACTGTGCAACATGGCTTGTATCATAGCGCTGGAGGTTTTCTAGGATTTAAAATTTTTTTTTTTTTAGTTTTTGCAATGTGTCTGATTTTAGATAAATCTCTGATTGCATGGACTTGTGCAATAAGAGCAGCTGTATAAAATAGTATTTTCTAGCCACTTAAAAAGTAGGTCTGTCTGTCATTGTGGATTGATTTGGCATATACTTTCAGATACAGGTTTCTAACATGGTCGCAGACAAAAATTTGTCCGGACTTCTGTGGAAGTATTTGTCTTGCTGTTTTAGTGAGAGAGGGAAAAAAATCTGCTATGTAAAATGGACCCAGGTTTCCTCCCTGAGTGTCTTTAAGTCATATTTGCTTATTTTAGTGAACAAACTGTTTCCGTTGTCCACATAATCGTGGAGGAAGTTGGGCTCTGTGGTGCCTTGTGCATCAGCAACAAAAATGACATCTTAAATTCCAGTGTCAGAGAGTTCATTATATGTGATGGTGTGTGCAGGAACCCAGCCTGACCCAGAGGCTACAAGCTGGAATAAACCCTAACTTTAATACGAAGTTTGCACACAGAATTGCCTCCTCAGCCAAACTAAAAATTGGACCTGGATTTCCACTAGGAACCAGATTTATATCTTCTACTTGATAGAGGATAATTAATTGCTAACCGCTTTTAATAGAAGCCTTTTGAAAAACAAGATTCAGATGATGCATAAAAACTTTGGTTAATCTCACCTCATCATCCCTTAAGTCAAATGACTTCAAATGGAAAAAGTAAGCTGGTCTAGCAGTACAGTTAGATAAAATTGAGATTATCTCCACTAAAGTATTAATTTCCTCTCCTCCCCTTTGTTTACCTTCTCACTAATTCATAAAAGCTTCATGGTTTCTAAAGTTACCTTATAAAGTCAAATGGAAAGTCCTGTACCATGCAACAAATGAAAAGATGAAGGTTGGGAAAGGGGTGTGATTCAAGGGACATTACGGCTGAGTTTCTTTTTATGTTGCACAGTTGAAGTGGACTGTACAGATGAAAGCTAATTCCCCTGCCAGATCTGAAACGTGCTTAATCATGCCATTCATGTGGACACTAACGAAAGGGAAGAGGTAGCATTCGGCTGTAGATCATTGTAGGCAGCGGTGCCCCAGAGGTGCACGTGGCTGCTTCTTGGTTTTACTTTTTTCTAAAACTTTAATAAAGTAGCTTTGATATGTAGCACAAATGTATGCAATCAACCATGCCCTAGCTTAGATTACATATCTGTACTGGAATATCTTCTCATTTAATGGTAGTCTTGGCTAGTTTTACCAGGATTTCATACATTTTTGTTACTAGTAGAGAGTCACTAGCAGGAACTTTGACTCTTTTTAATTGGTGTAGCCATACACAAGGGCCTGGCTGCTGGCAGATGATATTGATGGCCTTGTGGTTTTAAATGACTGTGGTGATTTTTTTTTTTTTTTTAATTATTATTAATGTATTGAACTGAATTGCAGTTTGTATTTTGTGTTAAGCTTGTCTTAGAAGTAATCCAGTGCTGTCCGTTTGATTTAATCACCAGGAATCAGCATGCGTATGTACAAAGATGGAGAAATCTAATCGTAACAAATTTCCCCAAATCTCTGGCTACCCGTATATGCCATGAAAAGAATGGGGGGTAACCTTTGAGAAAGAGTTAAACAAATGAGTTTCCTCTCCCCTTAAGGATCAGCGCAGTTTGAACCATGCAGGGGACTCCTTTGCAGGGTGAAGAATATTCAGGACTCCATCTCAAGCAGCAAGTATTGACATCTGTGTCTTGTGCTACTTACTAACTGGAAAAGCACAAGGAGCAAGAAGAACACAGCTCAGTGAAGGACTTCAGCCATATCACAAAACATCTGTGAGCTTTCCTAGTTCTCCAAGGTACTGGATAGGTAGGAGGAATGGAATTTCACAAATAAGCTGGTAAGCTAGAATGAGAAATAATTAGTCACTATATAGTAGTTGATTGAGCGGTATGGTTAAGAAATTCAGTATATGTTTTTTATTATGTACATGCTTTTGTATTTATGTTGTCTTTCTTGAATATTCAGATGAATCAAATATTTAATTTTTAACAGAAAGGGCAATTAAGGATTCAGAGTATTAAATCTTTCATATGTTCCTTTCTGGTGATTGCCAGAAATTAGGCAGTCACTGATGTCAGAATGAGAGACCTCAGAACTGAGCAACAAACCCTGGCGAATAGAACAGAACAAGGACTTCTCCAGCAGAAGCCTTTGCCCAAGTTGCCGTTTTATCCTTTAGCAATAAGTCAGGTTCCCAGATGGGAATTGTGCTCTTCAGATTTATGAGGCTTTAAAAAGAAAATAACATATTACTCCATAAATGTTTTGGTTCATCTTACGTTTCCTCCAGTACGTGGATACCAGAGGAGTCTGCACCAGCCTCTGCTGCTGAGATGCATCTTGTTCACTCTCCCAATGGAGGCAGCCTACTTTCTCCACTCTAGATTGAACCATTCCCCCTTTGATAGATATGTATGAGCATGTTGGCATTAGTGTTTAGATTTTCTTAACCTGAGATTGTATGTTAATGACCGGTGATGTCACCTACCTGCTTTAGCTTGTTAAGCATTATTCACCTATTTTGTTACTAAAGGCCTGTACTATGTATGCCCTCTTATTTCATATGTGAAACTGTAAGTTCTATTTTTGACATTTTAATAAACTTTGATTTGAAAACTGAGGCTCATGAGAAAATAAGGATCTTGTAAAAACATATTTAAGGACACAAACTGAAAGCATTTGGAGTTTTGAAACCACAGATAATTCAGAGACGGCAGCATCTTCAGGCATGTATAATGAAGGTTGTTCCCAGTAATTCGCATGAGATCTCAGTTACAGGTAAGATCTTCATTGTTTCTACAGTTTGGACAGTTTTGGTAAAGAATTTAAAGCCAGATATAAAAAACAATAAAAAAATTGCAACTAGTTCTTTTAACTAACAGGATTCAAAGGTGAGTAGAAGTGGAGCACTGTGGCTCAGAGGGTTTATTGTCAAATTGCTGGAAAAGTCAGACATAGCTAAATATTCATTCTTTGGCCATTGTAATAACCTGTAGCTGTACTTTCACATTACGGCTATGAATTAGGAATCTCCATTATCAGAAGCGTAGGAGCTGCAGTGGAGAATTTAATGCTTTGTCCTTTGGTGTCTTGTCATGAGGCAGACCCTAAAATACCTCTGGTGTCTCTGTGTTGAGGAATTGGAAGTCCCGTGCTGAAGACACGTGTTAAGCCTCTCAGTTGTTCACTCATGCAGAACAGAGGAAGGCAGGTGGATGGGCATAAATGTGGTCTCTGGTCCATACTGCATCGGTGATAAGGTGTTAATGCTCTTGGGACGGCACATGTTCTGGTCCGGCTCAGTGGCATTCATACAGTCAATGTGCTACCTTACTGAAAAGCATGACTTCTCTCAGACCTGGTTTCAAAGTGGCCCACTGTTTCGTCAAATCAGAGAACTGATGGTTGGAAGATACTACTGGAGGTCTCTAGTCCAACCTCATGCTTGATCCAAGACCGTTGCCAACACTGGATCAGGTCAGCTGGGCTTTTGTCCAGATAAATCCTGAAGAAAAATCTTGAAGACCAGAGGTCCTACCACCTTCCTCCCCAGATAAGCTGTTCCATGGCTGCATTATGTTCCTGCCTTAATCTCCCAGGCTGTATTTTTGGCTGTTACTCCTTGTTATAATGGGTTTCTGGAGTCTGTGGTCTCTCTTTGCAGCAACGACACTGCTCCTCCCTGCCACTCAAGGACAGCATTGTTAGCAATCACTATAGTCAGAAATGAAACAGTGGCCAAGCTTGAGCAGTGGCGGCTGCAGGGTGGTGGTGGAGTCCTTTGCACCCACCCACCTGGTCGGCTCTAGAGAACTGGATGCCAGGGATGTGTCCCTGCTGCTGTTGTCACTACTGGGACTGCACCTAGAGGTGACTGGGCCATGAAATGTCCAGCCAAGCAGCTGTTTCAGTAGAAAGCAGGCAGGCAGGGCAGGTGCTATACTGGGGGGAAAAAAAAACCCATATATGCTGGCATTCAGCTGGCCTCAGAGAGGGCATTCTCCAAATAGCATTACTAACTAAGCCAAGGCACACTATGATCTAATTCTGTGAACTCCTAACGTTCCTCCTAGGGTTTCACTGAAATGCAGATTTTTTTTTTTTGTTTTTCCTGACACAGGATTTACGAGAATACTTTTTCCACTCAGTTTTCCAACAATGTGGTAATAAAAGGGTCTCGGCCAGGTTTTGTACTGGGATTGCCAAAATTCAAGTGTGATGTAGTAAATCAGCTCTGAGCTGCAAGTTCTGCTAGTTGTCACCTGAATATATAATGGATTTCAGTATCACAGTCTTCTCATCTGCACTGGAAATGGGAAGCTGAAGCAAAATACAGGTTTGGTAATAAAAGAAAAAGCTCAAAGCCATAGCCAAAAAAAAAGAGTGAATTGACATTGCATGGAGGTTCCGGTTCAGGCAAAAGTTGGGTAATAAGCAGTTGGTTTGTACTGACAGGAAAGTCCTCTTGTGAGTGTCATCCTAGAGCTTCACCAGGACTGCAGCCTGGCTCACACAGCAATGCCTGCTTTCCAGACCTGAATCCCGGGAATGCCCTACCAGCAGCTGGTTATTCTGAAACTCAGGGAGTGGTGGGGGGAGCTCTGGTTTTACCCTTGAGATGGGTGGTTCTGTACCGAGGCTTCATCCCTGTCTCTACGCTTTCTCTGGGCTCAAGGGAGGTGCTTCTCCTCCCCGGGTTCTGCAGGAAGCTTCCCTGCACCAGGCAGCTGCATTAGGCCGGCTGCAGGGGAAGGAGGGGAAAAAGGTGAAAGCAGCGATAGCGAGCCCCACCACGGCTGGGAACCAGAGTCTACCACCACAGCACCCACCTTACAAAGGATATAAACCTTTTCTTTTTTTCTTTTTCTATAATATACTAATTGTGGGTATTTAGGACAAGGTTTCCATGAGTCCAAAACACTATTGGAGTAATCCATTTTTGTTTGAGATAAACATTACTGTTCTTGTATGCAAGTAATATTTTCTCCTTTTCATAATTAATTGAACACAACATTTCTGTAGCCTTTAGTCAGAGTTGGAAGTTCACTAGGAAACAGTGGCATACTTGGAGTCTGTCAGTTTAATTCTATACTCAATTTACTTAAAATGACCTAGAAACTAATCACAAAAAGAAATGCAAACTGCACTGGCTACAGAGAAAGACAGGACTTGGCCTCAGAAGCTGTACGGACTGTTTCACATAGGTAACAAAATCAATACCAGACAGCGTAACAAAAGTGTCTTTTCTCAGGTCAGAAGAGCAGCAGTACTGCTATGAAAAGCCTTTTAAGCCCAGGAAAACTATAGCATGTTTTGGCTCTATTTAAGGACGTATTAGTAAACTAACAAACCTGAATGCAAAAGACGACTGAGCCATGTTTGTAATAGGTAAGAGTCATAGCCAATTACTGAATGGGTTTCTCTAAGGCCACAAACTCTTAACTCACTTCTGCAAGTGCTCCTTTGGATTAGAAAGTGCCACTGTCTGGTGGAGAGATACAGAGAATTCAACTTCTCTCTGCATGTAGAGAACAGACTTTCCAACGGAGCAGCTGCTCTGCTGATTTTGGAGGAGGGAGGTTACTTTCAGAGCATAGAGATAAAAATCTCTCTGAAACGCGCTAAACCAGATCTAAGGCCACTGGGTTAAACCAACAGCAGTAGGCTGCAAACGACGGCGTGGGGAGAGATGGGCATTCTGCAAACCTTCCCTGGAGCGCAGCCCGTGCCATTGTGAGCGCAGGCTGCCCGCTCGCCGCATTGCTCCTCTGAGGCTCTTCGTTGATGACGGCACGTGTACTTGTGAGGTTAACAGCTGCCTCCAGCGTGGAGCAATAGGAAGACGGTATTTCAGTACGGTTTGATTTCTTCACTGCCTTTCACATGCTCCGTCTCTGTTCTTTGTTACATCCCTGCTCTGTTACTCTCTTGCCACCAGCTGCTCCTATGGCCCCCCAGGGAAACAAACTACTGGCACTCAAACAGGAAACGTGTAGACTGATAGAGCCTTGAAAGTTTAACTCACTACAGTGTGTTTTCGTGAGATTCAGCAATCGTTGTGCCGTGGCTAACACTGGAATTGCAATTTCTTCAGTTCTGTTTAGTTTAAAGGTCTTCCGCAGCCTTTGGAGTGCTTGCTGTGACCCTTTTTAGATGCTCTTCACTAATACAGATGCAATCACTTCCCTTTGAGCTTTCTTGCAAAGACCACGGCCAGAAACAGAGGCTTCCCATTTTCACTGAAGCATCATCACATTTTCCTTCAGAATTGTGTCTTAAAATTCATTCACTGTACATCTAGATGCTCTTGTGACCACCTTTACCTAGGAAAAGCCACTACATCTAGCCACAGTGCATTAACTTAACTGCGGAGCTGTTCCAGCACGGTTCTAGTTCAGCACTGGAGTACCAGTACCAGGGAAAGCTAACAACTTCAAAACTGTTACAAGGATTTAAAACCAAGATGGGAATTCTTTTGTTGTTGCTTAACAATGCTGTGGCATACAAAGAGAAACTAAGTGAAAGACACAACAACTTTCAGGCTTGCTTTTCCACCAATGCCCCTTTTATTCGTTTCTGTAACATCTATTTTGTAAAGAAATGCTGTAGCCAAAAACAAAGGGTTTTTTATTTTCAGAAAAAAAACCCCAACCCACAAAATGAAAAACAAGCTGCCAGCAAAGGAAACTTTGATTTAAAAATACAATACCTTTAAGGATCATTACAACTATTTCCTACTATCTCCTAGCCACACTTCCTACCTTGATGAATTGTGCTGTTTTAAAGCACAGACTGCATCTACAAACAAGACACATGTTTACAACAAAAACATGTTTGAAAGAGTTCTTCTTATGTTAGTAAGATCGGCACCAACGCATTATCTGTGCAAATGTTCTGCCAATCTTAGGCAGAAGCAATATGGGTATCTTCCCTGCGGATCAGTGGATATCAGGCCTACTACCTCCTACTGGACCAGGCTCCCTGTTCTTCGGATCAAATCACACTTGCCTGTCCTGTCAATCCTTGCTCTGCGCTTTCAAAGACTCATTCTTGTCACTGTCTATGCCAAGAGCTGTGAGTCTTTCCAGGATATATTTTCTCTCATACAAATCTCCTTCTCCTATTTGTAGCAGGCTGGAAAAGTGCGTTGCCCAACGTGTAATTCCGATTCCTGGGATAAGGCGTCATTTATGGGAATTTAGCTGCTGCCACTTTGTAAAAAGGCAGCAAAGAACCTGATTTTGATTTGTATAATTATATTAAATTTAAATAAACTGTCACATGTATATCATGTCTAAAGAATCAGTTTTATAAAGTATTCAAGTGCATTATTTTATTCACTGCCTTCAATTAATTTACTCTGCGCTTTTGGCATTTATCACTATTGCACAACAAATATGTAAAAAGGAAAAAAAAAGCCTTCAGCTACCCAGAAGCAAACATGGAAAACCATCCCCTACTTGGAAGGAACCACCTTCAGTTCTTTGTTACAGCTCTCTGTGCTGGGGAAAAAGAAGGAGAGAACAGGAGGAGATGGCAAAGTCACAGCAAGGCCCGGCAGCTGTTTTGTGTCGTTCGGTTTGCAAGAGGTGGCCCTGGTAGGTGTGTTTCCTTGAATGTCTGTACATGTATCCCTGTAAAAGGAACATTTTGTCCTAAAAATAGGTATTTTACTGTGGTGGAGCTACTGCTCAGTCTTTGTATGAGAAATGCTTTTCAAACAACTAACAAGGCTTCAGTTCTATTTCTTAAGAATTGAAAACGCTGCAGTTTTTACCCAGGAAATCATTTACAGCATTTCAAGAAGCCTATTATTTTACCTTTGCTTAATCTTTAAAGAGGCAGCAATGTATGTCAAGAACCACTGTGAAAGTGCTTTCAAAATTTAAAGCCGTCAAATAATTTATGGAAAGCCACTGTCTAAAGACTCACGAAATTTACTGACATGAAAAAACAGACATTGGAAAAGTTCATTTCAAAATTTCTAAATACAATTGCCTAACACGGCGTATTTGCAGATCGATAAGGAAATGCTCTTGGGGCAAATACATGCCGTTTCATAGAGTATGCCAGACAAGCACTAAGGAAGGCCCGATTCTTCAGCAGGGCATCTGTTGGCTACCTCTCTCCACTGAGCTGCTGACTGTGTCTGACAGTTGACTGCACTAGAAAAGGAGATAGGATAGCTTTTACCTTTTCTCCTCTCCCTCCATCACCAGACTGCGCCCTCCTTCTTGTCTTCCTAGTGCCTTGCACGTTTATACTCTCCAGTGAGTCTATGACTGTGCAGATGATGACGATATACTAAATCTAAGGACAAAGGAATTTTTTCTAACCCTTGATGCCATGAAGCTGCAATTTGAGACTTGTACTCTGGGGCCTTCTAATGAACATACAGGAGCGTTAAGTCTGTAATAAACGTGTCAGGTGGCAGCATGAGGTTTTTAAATCATAGGTTTTCTCTTTAGGTGTTCAGGACAGAATTCACCAGCAGAAGGTCTGTGCATTCTGCTAGGCCTTGGAGGCCAAGCATTGCAGAAGGTTTGGGCAGGGAACTTCAGCCCTGGAACAGCAGCAAAAATCTGTCTTGCATTTAATCCCAAATTTTATTTCTAATGGAAACCCAGGGAGTGTGGCACAACACCTGACTTTCCAGGGAAGGACCACATACTTACACATGCAAACAGAATTCAAAGCCTGTGGGCCATTTTTAATAGCTTTGGCACTCAGCAGGATTAACCTTGCAGCCTTGGCATAGCATCCCACAACAGGGCACAATTCAACAACTTTCTCTGCATGGCTCATATAAATCTGGTTTGTTTTAACTAGTAAGTCAGCTATAAAGCTACATAAAAACATCAAACAGGCCTACATCTAAAATGTTGAGTTTAGAATTAAGTAGTCACTTAATAACCACCAGCCATATGTAGAAAGATAACTGGTAGTAAATATGTTTATTTAAACTCAAAAGAGGAAACAATAAAAATGTTAATTTGAAAAATGTAAACTAATTATTATTTCCTCTAACTGCATGCGTCGCCTTCCAAAATTCTCTGAGAGAATAAATGGTCAGACAAAACCACTCTAACCATTAGGTGTGGTGGAATGTGTTACTTACTACAATGATATGGAGAATCCTTTAACCAAAGAAAGCAATTAAAGTTAAATGGGGCTTTTCGCAATAAACACTCATTGCAGGAAAAGACCACTCTTTCAGGATTGCTCTGTCGCTTACAGCTACAGAACTTAGTTTTCTTCATCTGAGGAGAGACCTTCAATTTCATCTCTGTCCCCTCCAATTGCCATCCAGAACGCTTTGGCCACCTAACAATGGAAAAAAAATATAGGAAAGGGAGAAAAATTCCCCTCAAATGACTGAAGATTTTGCATTTACCATCCAAAAAATAGAAACTGAGCAGTAGCTAAACCTAGCAACCATGTTTCTAGGTACAATGCTAATCCTCTCTGAAGTTAAGAAATTTCAACACAGAGACAGCAATTTAGAATTCACGGGAGGCATATGTGACAGAAAACTTGTGCCAATTAAGGCATCATTAAATTTTCCTTGAGATCAAGGCTTTTCCATTGACTTAAGTGCAAGCTGGCTTACACCCTCAGTGACTGCAGACTTCATTTCAGAAATTTTGAAAGGGGAAAGTTTTTTCTGGTGTTTCAAAATTCCACGTTTGTTATTCAGTTCTTGGAAGATACCAGCCAGTCTTCCCTAGGACCGTGCCATTTGTTCTTACTACTCTTAACATAGGAACCCTACAAGAGAAGTAACTACGGCTTAGAAAAGAAAACCCCATTTTTTTAAGAATTTCAATGCCAATTTCACAATCTCACCTTTTCCGCGTGTAGTTTTCTTTGTTCATGAGGCAACGTTGCAGCTTTATCTGTGGAAAAGAACATGACTTGGGTTGTCAACCTCAGGAGTGAGCAGGGAGAGAAATGCAGCTGTTTTTAGGGGACTACCAAGAAACTAGTTTAAGATCACAAAAACTGAATCTTATTTAGTAAGAGCAATTGCAATTCCCAAACACCAGAAAGCTGGTGCTTCTGAGCACACTGGATTTCATCTCAAACATTTGTAGCTTTAAACTGCAAGATTGGCACACAGTTGTAGAGCTAAAAAAAAAAAAAAGTCTTGTTATAGGTTTGTTTATAGAAAACTGTAGCATTAATTCACGGTGGACAAAATCAGTGTGATTGATAGCAGTATCTACTTCTTTCAAGAGCACTATCAAGGGGAAGGGCAAATTAATGAAAAGATCTGCTACTTATAAAGAACCTCAGACAGGAGAATAGGAATTTGTACTATATTCCCAACTCACACACTGGCTTTCATGCCTTTGAGTGATTAGAATAGGTGATACAGCTCAGTACGTCGCTCTCTGGTACCTTTCATTTCTTTCAGCTTTGAAAACAGCCTTTCAAAGTTCTCCAGGTCACCATCTCTCGTGGTTAGGCTGGCTAACTCCTGAATGTCCATATCTAACATGGGATCTGAAATAAATGCATATAGGTTGGTTTAAGGTAAATTATTCTGTTTTGTTAGCAGGTATGAAAGCCTTTCTGTTAAAAACTGTATTTCAACATCTGCAAATCCCATTTGAAAATTCTGCCCCTGCCCCCACCCCCCCCCCGCCCCCCCCAGGAAGGAAAGAAACATTTAATTTACTGATTGCTCATACAGACAACTCATGGCACCATTACAGTGGTAATTAATTTTGATACATTACATTGCAAGACTGTTTTTGAGTTCATCCAATACTTAAGGTTTCTTGCTTATTATAAAATGATCTGTCTAGCCACAGAGTAAATTAAAGAATAATAAGACTATGCTTAGACCACAACTAACAACACCCAACCTTAGAAGATCTCCACATACAACTTGTAAGAAAGTCCCATCTCCTGGAATGGTGCAATTATTTAAGGACCTATAGCTTAAAACACTTGAACCTCTTAGGACTGACCCAAGGGGAGTGTGCTTCATTCAGCTCTTGTGGGGTCAAACTGTAATGATTTTTCTCTGCAACCATAAAGCTTGGAACTTTATTCTTATAAAGATGTTTCTATATATACACAATATACACAACATGCGCATCAGGAAATTTCCAAAATCAGATAATGTTTCCAGTTGGTAGTACTGCCAGGGCTCTGTCCTCTCCAAACTTGGGCCCATTTTTTCAAGAAGAACACCTCAAGTTTAAACAATTGGCCTCTACTGGCTCTAGCAAGCACATTTATGCCATACTTTTCATTGAGAAGAAGCCAGTGGCTTTCTGGAACCATCTCAGCCAGGGGTGCCTGCTCCAACATATCTGCCAAGCAGAGAAAGAGCTTACCTACAATGTTGTCATTCTGTATGCTATTTGTGCTAGCTCCATCTTCTCTGTTGTCTAAATGGGATTCTTCTCTGTCTGCTGGTGATGGATTGGACTGTCAGGAAACAAACAGATATTAGAGTATCCAATAATGTGTTTAAAAAGCATCATCAGCAAATCAGGTGCTTCCTCTTTTGACTTCAAAAACTTAACTCTTTATCATAAACTTACTTACTGCAAAACCTGTACCACATGTATTATGAAAAGCCACTTTTGCAACACTGTAAATAGGTACTACATGAAGGTTTTCTACGATAGGTTTGTTGCTGTTTTTTAAATAATGCTATCCTGTGATAGTTTTTGCACAAAATACTGCTTTTGGATATTCATGAAAAACAACATCTTGAACGGAGCTTTTAATAATCTTTGCTTGGCTCCAGAGGTTTGTATGGGGTAAAGCATTTACACAGTGCTGAAGTCAGTGTGATCAACACCCGACAGCTTTCCACACTGAGCACACAATCAGACATCTCCAGGTAAAATGATGAGTTCTGAGGCAATGTCCTGAAAAACTGCAAGCTTACAGCCATGAGGTGACAGCTCCTAGGAACAACTGTCTCAGGAGGACTTGTAAGAAAAATGCACAGAGTTTTTCAGACTTCACAAATGTTTCCTTTAAAATACATTCCAACAGGCTGTGAAGCATCCCTTGAGAAACAAGGAAAAAAAAAAGCAAGCCACCACCCCACCAAGTGTGACAACAGGAAAGAGCAACACGAGAAACAGTATGAGCAAAGAACAAGAAATAGGAATTACTGTTTACTTCTGTATCTTGGTTCTCTTCTGACCCAATGCTACAGTTCGCACCTGCTAATGTACTGAGAAGACCAAAGCCCTGGGTCCTGTCTAAAAAGAAAACAGCCGTTAGTTTGACAGAAGATGCAGTATTATTACAAATAGTTGTAACTGACCAGGTGGGATAGAGAATATTTCAGGGAAGACAGACAGCACCCTGTAAAACTGTGTCAGTGCACTTGAAAATATATTTTAAGCAGAAATTTTTCATATCCTTTAAACTTTTTTTAAACTATATTAACAACATTTCCTGCTAAATATTACCAACAGGGAATAGATATAGACTAGAATAGAATAAGCCACAAGAGATGCAAGCTCTTCTTTCTTCTTAATTGAAGTCACTGCTCTGTTAGGATTTGGTCTGGCAAATGTCTTCTGATTCCAAACAAGGCAGTTTTCAAAATATGGAAGCAGCATTTACTATTACTGACATTCAGTGGACCAGGTTTCACTGACCATGGGAAGCAGCACTGAGTTTGTGGTTAGATACAGGAAATGCAACAATGCCTTTGCTTACACACATATTGTCTAAATAGGTTGAGTGCTACAGTAATGGTAAAGGCAATTTTAAAACATCCAATTCAGAATTCATGGAAGGACCCAGCCATCAAATCCAATGTTTCTTCACACTGCAAGGTGCTCTGGGCTTTCCACATCTGCTAACCTACTATGTATTTCAGTAGTATTTTAAAATCCAACCTAAAAAAAGCGCTAATTCAAACCTGAAACTAAACAATAATCTAAGATAATAGATGCAGTACAGTATTTTTAAATTAAACTATTTAAAAAATACAAATATATGCATAATAGGTGATACTATGTGGTGGTTTTTTTCTAAGCCATGTTTTCAGCTGGCCTTGCATTAAGTAGTACATATTTGCAGTTACACAAGGGACTCAGGAGATTTTTCTGAAAATCTTAGTATTTTGGTCAACTAAAAAAGAAATAACATTAGGTTATTGTACTGCAAATAGCCAGGAAACAGTGACTTGTGCCAGAAGAAAGATTAATATTACTTTTTAAAAAAAAGTGTTCTAAATTATTACACTAATGACTAAGCTCTAGACTCAAATGTTGAGATGATGTAATTTTTATGCACTATCCAAATTTACTTGCTATTTATACAAAATTTCATTTTGAAGAGTTGAATGTGTAACTAAAACCATCAGCTATCTAGAAAACATGTAAACATGTTTCCATTAGGGGATTACTAAGACCATTTCCTGTTTAATAATCTTCACTATGTACTTAGGCTAATGTGTGTCCTGTCCCAGTCCTCTTCTCCCCTTGTGCTCCCCCCCCAGCCCTGAGCAGGTATGTGTTTCAACTGGCTGTTCTATACAGTTTTACTGCTTTAACAGATCACTCGCCAAAGGTTTGGGAAGAAGAAGTGAATCAGTCTAGCCAAATGAATTGCCTTAAAAATGTTCAGTTGCAAGATATGTGAAAGCCTGTGAAGCCCACCAGCTAAATTAACAGGCAATTGAGTGATAAAAGATTGGCACTTGCAACCCAAAACAAAGTAGCTTCCCCAAGTTTCAGCAGGCTGAGCAAAGTCAGTCTTTTGGGAAACTGTAAAGATGGACATTTAGCCAATTTCTGAGTCATCTGAAGCTAGATTGGACATTGCAGTCCAGAATGTATTTGAGAGAGAACATTCCCACATTGGCAGAGGGGTGGATGAAGTGATCTAATCATGTACCTCTTTCATATCTATGATTAGAGTTCATCCTGTACAGAAAAATGACAGTGGCTCCATCCCCACCACCACCACATACACATAACCTCAGCCAGCGTAATTACAAAATGTTGTCACACTTACAAAGAACTGAAATCTACAGCAGGGATCTCTGAAAAGCAGCTATTTGTTTCTGGCTCCGTGGTTAGGGAGGTGGCAGACAAAACACTTGGTTGCAGGCACACCCTTGAAAAAAACCTTCCTATAAACTCTTTTTATTGGATGTAAAAGTTATTTCAATTTCTGGGTGCAATTCAGGAAGTGGGTGATGCCTTACACAATGTTCTTACAGCATCAAAGACAAAAATTATCTCACTCAACTTACTGTAATAGTTGGTGGCTCCATTATGATGGATTCTATATAGTTTCACAGGTGTCACTCATCAATAGTTGCAGAGCTGTAGTAGACTGTACTCTGAGCATGGCTTCGAGATTTATATATGCTCATTTTGTAACAAAATGTTTTCCACTGTCTTTATCTACTATTCCTCCATAGTCTGTCTCTAGCTGACATGTGGTGATCCTGAATTCCATACAAAATTGGAATTAAAAAGTCAAAATACACGATTTGTTTAAATAACTAAGTTTAAATAGTCCCCCTAAATCAGGTTAATTTTTTGTAAAGAGAGCCAGGCTCATTACTGGCCCCACCCTAGGTAACCCACTTCAGCTGGAGTCACTAAAGCACCCATTTAAGCAGGAAAGCAGCCAAGTAGCCTTTTTTGGAGGGTAGTAAGTTGTTTCTCTTCTTGCCAACTGGGTCAACTAGCTTTGCTCTTGAAGGGACAGATAAGGACAACAGCAGTGCACTACCCTTTGGGGGACATGGGGGGGAAATGTTAGTTGAAGTACTACTCATGCTTTTCTGCAGAAGGGAAAGAAAACCACCTCAGTATCAGATTGAAGAGAGCTCTGATGCTTGGAGAACCAACAACTTTATGCCAACTACAAAACAAATTGCCCTCTGGAGACTCTGGGGTAAGACTGCCTGTTTTTCTTTTAGTAGAGACAATACTGTTTTATTTACTCACAAAGCATGTGGTATTACTCAATATAAAAATGTTTATAATTCAACTATGTTATATTTAATATATATTTTTATGAATTGGTGTGAAAATGAATGTATTTAATGGCTAGAGAAAAAAATCAAAAGGTCAACAATCTTAATAGGTGTATGAAAAAAACTACTTCACAACTTAAGAAGAATTGTGTTTGGGTTTAAGATAAAACACCTGAAGATAATATGGGTTTAATGCTTGCACTTGAAAAAAGGCATTCCTGCTCTGTGTGTAAACTTAAAATTATCATACAAAGAGATAGCTGAAGTAAGGCAATGCTGTAACACTGGCTTTTTGGATGGCTACACTTAACAGTGCTATAAGCATTTACTACTACACAAGTACCTTATACTCTATGAAAAATCTTCACATGAAGTATGACTGTGGTTTCTAAATGGCCAGCAGTTATAGGTAATTCAGTAGAAAAGCTAAAGTTTGATTTACATGGCAGCCAGTTTCCAGGATCAGGAGGAAGTTGAAAACAAAAGATACGTTACAGGTTGTAAAAAGTTTTATTTTAAGTAAAACAAGCTCAACAATTTCCCTTTGAAGGCATAGTCAGGCTATAACAACTTCCAAATATAGTTCTCTTCCTGAGGAGTTTGTAGTAATGTGCATCAATGCTGTGTGGTTTCTGTACTGTGGAGATAGAAAATCTGGATTTTCAAGGAGTCTGACCTTTACAGAACACACTAATGATGCATAGGAATTTCCCCCATGAAGAACTGAACATGTGACTAAGTTCTGTTCTGTAATGTGGCATATGTCAAATGCAGGAAATAAGCTGCTAAGAAAAGTGGTTTAGCACTAGTGAGATAACTTTACACCATCTCAAATGGCTACGTATTTCTCTACAATGGTTGCATTAAGTTAGAACCCACCTTAACCTCATTCTGATGTGGCATGAGAAATACTCAAAAGGCTACATTAAGAAAAAGAAAAATACTATTGGTTTAGTAGTTCTCATCTTAGTTCTACCGAGTCCCAGTAACCATTTTGCAGTTACAGGAATTAGCAGAAGCCTCTCAGCACCTGAAGTCATTACAAAGTTAAAAGATGTAGGAAGGAAGAAGCTGCAACAGTGGAAAATTGTACATCAGGGAGCAGATAGACACTGGAAGGTTGCTAGTGGGATGAGACTTTGTGAAACAAGAAATGTAAGGCCAAGCACTCCACAAGAGTTTAATCTTCCTACATTTCCTGCAACAGCTTGTGTTATTAGAAAGGTAATTAAAGGTTTTCAAGTAAACGGAAGTATCTACACTTGCAATAACTCTGGGCTAGCCACAGCATTTCCTTTTCTAATGAGCCTAATCCTAAAGTGATTCACAGTGATCCAAAATTGTGGCTCTACCTGATAATCAATTATCTGCAGGAAATTATGTGGGGTTGACTGTTTTTTGTACTGTTTTCAAAAAATTCTGTGGTTTCCATGTACTCAAGTGGGGTTTTCTGTAGGAAAGGCAGTCCTTCTTGCAATGCACTTAGTATGTCCTTCAACAGACATTTGAAATCACTTTTTGCCAAATCTCATCTCCACGCTTGCTACCCTCATTCCTGTTTCAAAAAACTATAACAAATTTGGAACTTAACACTTAATTCTTCTACACTAAACCATGCATCAATTTTTAGACCAAGCTGATAATGACTAGCTATTTGCTACAGTTTGGTGGAACAAGCTTTCATTTTTCATTGAAATTTGAAGAGTTAGTGGAATATTTAACTCAAGTTATTGGTAGCAACCAAGCCAAAGTACAGAAGGAACAGGAACAGATGCTGAAACCGGAATAAATCTCACCCATTGCCTGTAAGTTTCTCTGTGCATCAAGGGATAATGAAAGCAATACCTGAAAGCCTACTATTCCATGTAAAAGGTTGAAGAGTGCTTTAGTTCTCTGTATACTGATGCACTGGCAGTAGCACTGTAGCTGCTCAGTTTAAACTTTTGCTGAAAATACTAAGCCTGCTAAGCCTTACATTCTCCAGAATTCATATAAGAGGAACCTGTGTTACATACCGCTCTTCATGACTACGTTGGACCACACATTGGCGTTCAAGGCTTGTACAATTCGTTTCACTCCAGTGGACTCCGGAAAATCGTCTAAAGCAAAAGACAAAGGCATTGCACTCCTAACAATTAGACCAAAACCCATTACATGCCTGAAAGTAAGGAGGTGTGTGAATGCCTGTCCTATCTTATAGCAATGGATATAAATGACTACTGTTGTTAGGAAACACAGATTTCTTGCCTTTGATTCAAGGGAGGCCAAACAAATCTCAATTAATGCCTCAATTCTTGGCCTAGGCTTCCAGGTACTATGAACTGTGAGCTCTGAGCCTTTTGTAGAGATATCTAAGTTCTGAGTGGGGTTTAAGTATTTAGCATGAGGCCTACATTGCTAAATAACGTACAGGTAAATTTAATAGTAATAGACAATTTTTAAGTTGTTGTTAAAAGCCAGGCATCATTTAGAATGCTGTATGGCATAAAAATAGATGCTAGAATTACTTTTTCTTCCTTTACTTTCTAAAGAACTTCAGACAACTGTTTAAAAAAGGTGTGATGCTTGCTTAAAGTAAAAACAATCATCGTAAAGCTATCTCCACAGCATCTAACTCCAAATGTTCCAGCAATCCTGTGAATTACAGTAACTTGAAAGACTAGGGAAAGCATTATTCGGACTTCAACTTATTTACTGAATAGATCTGACACCACTTTGTATAACGTCAGTTTTCCCATTTCCTCAGTTTAGTCAGCTTCCCATTTTTGTGCATTTTGTGCTCACAAAGCAATGGCGGGGGGGGGAAACCTTTGGATACAAAAATGTGATTGCTTAAAAAAAAAAAATCAGACTTTTTTAGGATGACTCAGGGACAGGTGCAGTAATTGAAACTGCCTTCAAAAATTAATTTAAAGCTGTCTGTGACCCCTTAGATCAAATATTTTGCTATGACACTGCTGTTTGATTTTGTATCAGAGTCATTATCAAGAGTCTCAGTTTAGAGTTCTTGTCCTTACTGCACAAACAACTGACTGACAGTGTAGTCATAGCAAGAGTTCCAGTTCATTTGTGATGAGCTGCCAGAAATGTCATAATTTTTAAACAGATATTGGCCCAGTATGTTTACTGCATCCATTTTATCTTTTGTAAGTAATTCATACAGTGTATTTAAGGGGTAAATGTTACTTACTCACTGGAATACATTTCCTCCTCATGAGTCACAGTGAATCAACTACCATATTAAAAATCCAGGAAAGACCATGTATCTTAATACTACGAAGATTAACATCCTGAGTTGTTGTTATTCCCATTACTTATATTATTTAAATAGCAAATAACTTGCTCTTTACAACAATTATTCAATAGAAAAAACCCAAAAAACTTGACTTAATGTTACTAGTATTTCCTTTTAAAGCACTTCATAAGAAAACTTTAGTCTAAGGGGTACCAACTTCCAATTTGTCTTGTTTCTATAAATCAGAAATATGTGTATTCATCCCTCCCTGACTAACAAAGTGCCAAAAAGAAATTCATCTTTAAAAACATTGGGGGGAGGGGGTGGTTCTTAGCTACTCAAGATACAATTTTAATCCAGGCCTTTAAAGGGGGTGGGGAGGGAGGAACTTGAGTTCTAGCTTAGAAGACCTTTAGACTAAATTATTTTTGGTGACAGCTGTATACTTGGTGAACCTGAAATAGAGCAAATGTTAGTGACTAATTCCACTCAAGCCTGGAAATGGAGTCAGTTAGCTCATTTTAGCTCTATAGAGGTAAGATGTAAACACTTTTTTTGTCACTGAAATGAGGAGATAAGGCTGTCAGGAAGTGCATAGTCACTTTTCAAGAGTGGAACATCACACTTCTGACTCTGCTTCATGGGTTTTATCATGTTATAAATGTATGGTGAGCCAGTGATTTTGAAACTGGTTTATTTCCTGTGTAACAGTGCATGCTATTCTAAAATGTTTTAAAAAAACAAAGAATGTTCCTGCCCTTCTGCATTTCTCTAGTTCTTGTTTTTTAGATTTATTTCCAAAGTGGAATATAAATGCTTCTAATCTATCAATACAGTCTTAGGATTAGTGCCAGAAAAAGGAGCAGATATTTTTATGTAGGTGCTACATAAACAGCAGCTGTATTTGGGAAGAGACAAATGGAATTTCTTGGAGGAAGTAACCACCTCCTCCTGACCTTTTATAGCTGAGACTAAGCCTCACCAACTGAGAGCATTCCATGCTGTAATCATGTAGCACATAAAGTTATGCCCCTTGCAATTGTTTAGAAGATATTTTGGTGTGCTTTTTCATTCTAAAAATTAAAACAGAAGTAGCAGTCCTACCATCGTCATCAGGCAGTTCCTCAGGGCTAAGTTCTACCAGTTCAAAGCCATGTTTGATGCACCATTCTTGAGCTTTCTGTCTGTTAACACCTAAAGTTGGGAAACAAAAATGCATACTAAACATAGATATTTGAGACCAATACCAGCAGTTTGATCTTTAGCTACGCTTTATTCCCTCAAATTTGTTTGCTTATTCTGGACTATATGGGGGCAAAGTATATAGTAGCTGGGGTGGGTCCTCCATTCACTTTGGATTTGATTCCAAAAACTCCAGAGTTAAACAAACTCCTCCGAATTGTTTTTTTTTTTAAATACCATAAAATCAAATGGCTTTCCAGTGGGTACTCAAAAGTAATTTTAAGTGAAGTGCCACAGTGAATGAAGACTTCTATTAACTCTAGGTTTGAATCTGAATGAAGTTACAGGGACGTGTGTGTACCTTACAGCTTGCTGTTGTATTGCATATACTAATCTAGAACTAAAGCAAACATGCATATTTAATGTCCAAATGGTCAAAAAAATACTTTCCACTGTAGTTAAGCAACCAACAATCATTGTCATTCTTCACCTGAGAGGATCATGCACATTGAGTAATATGAATGCCTTTTTAGTTACCTTACAGGGCATGCTGGTATACTAGGAATGGGATACACAGAGCTCATTTGAACCAAGCTTGTAAAATTCTGATTCGGTTTTAACCACAACTAGCTTAAGACTTCTGTTCCTGGCCGCAAGAGTAACCTGACTCTTCTCAGTCAAATCTCAAGCCCGGTCTCACGCAGGTATTTTGAAACAATTGTGTTGATTTAACTAGAAAATAAATCATTATGCAAGCTCAATAACTCTAAGTCAGTTTGGAACTTCTTTGGGTTTCATACCATTTTCAGATACTCTATTACAAACCAGGATCATGACTTCTGGTAACCACTCTTCTGTCAGAGGAAGCCATTCAGAGACACTGTCAAGTCCAGATTTCTAAAGGTGAAAAAAAAAAAAAGTTCTTTGGAATATATCCTCAAATACTTTAGTTTTTAAACTAGTTTAAAATCATTAGTAGTATTAAAACAAAAGGAATGAAGTAAGGAAATATGCTAGGCTGCGTATCAAGTATGTTTAAGCTACTTCTGCTCTCATCAAAGAAGTTGACTTATACACAACTTCCTTCTGATTCTTGACTTACCTTACAGATGAGTTAATCCTACTGCCTTGGGCCTCCCTTTCATGTTTAATATTAATTATGCAATCCTAGTGTAGATTAGCAAAGATTTTTATTTAAGGCTAATCATGAGTATTTCATTTTAAGCATATCTCAGGTTTAATGTGCAGTTACTCCGTCTGCTACACTAAAGTGGATGTTATGAGAGCTGGTGGACTACTCCCATTGCTCTAGTTTATTCTGAGACAGCCCTGAGATGTCTGGTTAAAGGTATCTTTGCAGAATGTGTGGTATGTACCCTTTCCCATCTGTGGTGAAAAACAGTTCCTTATTTAGAATATTTTTTTTTTGTCTCAGAATCTTTCTGGCTTTTGCTAAAGCACTGTTTTCACTGCTGCCATCTTAGAAACAATTTTGGGTAAAATGATTGATAGCACTGCATCTTATGTTTAGCTCCCTCAGTCTTGGCTATCCTAAAGCAGCCTTTCTGAACTAGCATAAGCTAGGAGTAAAGTTGGAGGTGGTGGGCTGGAGGAGGATTTGCCTAACTTAGTGACATATTTGCATCCTGAAAACCTCTCTTGCAGCTAGAGTATAATAGTAAAAGGGAAGGAAACTGCTTCCATTGTTAGCAGGCATAATTTAACATTGATCTACTGACAATTAATGGAACAGCCTAAAAGGAATGGATGGCACAAGATGAAGAGAATATAATTTGTGGTTATCACTGTGATAAGGCAACTATATCATACAGATAAAGCACTGTAATGAGGCAGAAATGTCTTACTATTGTGCTGTCGAAGTACACAACAAATGCTTGCACGGATTCAGCAATATCTCCAGTAACAAGAAATGTGTTTGGTACTACACAGAGGTGAATATCTGCAGAATAATATTTATTATCTATTGTCCAGGGGTAAAAATTCACTCTTCCACTTGTAGTTGCACCCACAGTAAGGTCATCTTTTCCTGTGATACCTGCATAAAAGAAAATGAGACAGATGATAAAACCAGCATCAAGAAAATAATTTGCCTAGAGAAACTTGGTACAATGCCAATACAGAGCCATCTTTACTTACTATAATAAAACAGTATATATTTAAGATCTTTAAAAATTCAAACTCAATTTGTTACTCTCTCCTAAAGTTTATTATTTAGCTTTCAAAAGAATTTTGTTTCAAAAGAGTTTATTTTCTAGCTTTCAAAATAAAATATGGTACAGAAGCTCTTCAGAAAGCAAGCCTTTCTTCCTGGAAATGTCTTTTAAAGTGTTAGCCTCAAACTCAGTACCTGTAAGCAGGATGTATGGAGAGAATACCTAGACTTTATTACAGCAGAAACAAACCTTGCATGTTCATTCAGATGTAAAAAGTGTTTGACTGTGACCAAAACCTGAAGGTAAGTAATGAGAAAATAAACCAAGTTACTACAATTCAGTTGTAATTCCCATTAAATTCCATGTAGGAGTTCGACAATTAAAATCCAAGGCAGTGCTTTGATAATGTAATTTTAAAGACTGCCCTTCGTGTGCTGGTAGCAACCTTCACAGGGCATACTCTCATAGCATGACAGCCACCTGGTGGAGTTGAATTACAGTTAGTAGCGGAGCATCCCATCTATATACCTCACTGGAAAGGGCAGGGTATCTTGTTCAAGCCGAACAAATTTAAGGACACTTTAAAACACAGGTCAATTATCTATAAAATTGACTGAGTCATCTAGAATTGCCTTGGACATCAGAAGAGTTAAAATACAGAAGAAATAAGGTATGTGTGTTTTCAAAGATCTTAAGGGTCCTATTTTAAAAGTATTGAGACACAACTCCTGGAGATGCTAGAACAGGCTGTTCCCCAAATAGTCTGGACATGAATTTGAAATTATGTGTATCTTATCAACAAAAAGGCAGGAAAAACTCATTGCGAAGGTTGCCATAGAAAGGTTCAATGATTTTTGCAACTAACTGCAAAGTCTGAGAAATGTAACTGGTGAATGAGCATGGTGTACAAGGCAGCACAGAGGAGAGCTCTAAACCAGAAGGATTATTTGAAGCAGTGAGGAGGAGGACACAGGGAATCTGAGGGAGAAATTTGACCTCAGAAACAGAAACCTGGGAGGGAATCTCCTGTATGGGTTTCCTAAAAAAAAAACAAAAAACAAACAAAAAACAAACAAACAAACAAAAAAAAAACCAAACTACATGTTTTTTCCAGGTTAAGGAAGTTTGACTTCTTAATTTGGATGGCAATAGTTTTCAGAGTAATTGGTCTTCAGTCAGAAGCTATTCTGTGATAACACTATCCATGTCACCTTGGGGCTGAGGGATGATGATACTGAGTCAATACCAAACAAACCTTGATTCTGAACTTTTTATTCTTAGAGCTCTAACTTGTTCATATAAATGTGGAAGAGGCTACCAATACAGCTAACCAAAATCATTAATCGTGAAAGAGATCCATTCTTTCACAGCTTTTTTTATCACTCTTAAGCAGTACAGACCAGTTCCAGTGGCACATAGAAGCTGTTTTTCCATGCTTATCTCATAAAAACTTGTATGCGTGGATCTCTGCTTGCCCTGCAACGATTCATAGTAATGCTGCAGTCACTTTGCAACAGGTATCTCTATCCTATTTGCATTAGCTGATATTACACTCTCCTGATATGAAGCAAACGCCTATGTACCCATCTTCCAGGGAAACATAAAAATAGCTTTTCAGTTTTAAACCCAAGCTTTTCAATTTAGGCTACACAAATATATCAAGTCTATTCTTCCTCAAAAAAAACCCCAAGTAATTAGTGAAACAGATCATCAAATGACAGTATGTCACTTTACAAAATCTATAATGTACGTATTCTATTATAATAAAGGCATTTTGGCAGATGACTTTTTTCTGCTATAAAACAGGTGCTATAAAAATGACTAGTTAAGTGCTATATGTGGTATAATTTAGTTGGTATCTTTGGTAAACGGGACTATATTTAATATGGGCCAATTGCTACTAGACTAGGAGTTTCTTTTAAATGGATATTTGGGCCAACGGAGGTAGCTTTCACTCTGCTTGGATATAATGTGACAAAATTCCAGCAACTGGGAGAGGAAACAGGTTAGGCAGGCAATGTCACTGTGCATGTCCAAAACAGTGATGCTTTTTCTTTCCAGAATTATCTGTTGCCTAGCTTTTCAAATGCAGCTGTAATCTTAATTTTCTGCCCTGGAAACCAGATGTTGTTTGGAAGCTTTGAATGCTACATAAAATATGCTGTAGATTTCCCTTCACTAGTGTTTTGACAGTTAAAAATAACTAAAAAATCAGTTCTAAGCTAGCAGAATTGTAAGTCAATGCCACAAGAAGCTAAGAATAAAGGAGGCCATAAAAATCATTGAAACCCAGAAAATCAGCAATAAGACTTAGAAAGCCAAAGGGAGGAAAACAGGGTGAGGAAAGGAAGTCAGTTCAAAAGTCACTTCAGTGAAGTTAGCCACCCTAGCAAGAAAACAAAAGGGAAGAACTTCTTATAAAAGATTTTCAAAAGCTGATATGAAAGAACTTTCACATTTGCTTTGTAAGTGATTTTTTTTTTTTCCCTTACAAAAGAGTTCATGGACAAATTTAGGCCTCAAAGCACTGCTACAAGAATGAGGACGTGTCCCATTTCCTATTACATGCTACTTGTTCCTGTATTTTAAGCAGTCTTCTTTCATCCCATTGTGCTTCTGATTACCCAGCATTCATCCACAGAGATTTTGCCAATCCCCTGTGAAATTTCTCTCCCAGTAAAAATGGATGTTGCACGCAACTCAAAGGACTGCAGGAACTTTCTGAAAGGATTCAGACTTGCTATGTCTCAGCCTGCATGTAGGGTTGTAACAAATTACTGCAAAACAGCCTGATTGCTCATAGCAGGAAACAAAATGCAGTTTGGATATCTACTGAATAGTTCTCTTCCACAGGAGTCACTTAGACCACCAATTAGGTTTTGGCCTTTAAACAAGCAGATGCTACAAAAAAATATACACTGCAACTCAAATTGAGCTGTCAAGGATATATTCCATGTTGGAACTAGTTTTAAGGATTACATTTGTTACCTCCAGATTCCAGGAATTTCTTACCATGACAGCCTATATTTTAATGAAAAAAGTAAATTTTGCTGAATAGTTTCGTATCTAATTTTAGAGAATATTCATCAGAATAAACGCCATTAAGTTTTATTTGGATACGGAATAAACTTCTAGAAAACTAATACAGCAAAAGGAGGTGGCTTGTCAAACTTATCTCTAGTGAGTTACTCATTTTTAATTTTAGACTCCCTAGCCATTGAAAGTGTCTGTGGTTTGCCATCCAAAGAGCCTGGAAAACCAACTGAGTCACTCTGACCACAACAGTAGGCAAGCCTACTGGGCTGACTTAATTAGCTTGCCTTTTCACAGAGCAGAAGTGGCTTGTTTGGATGACAGGAATGCAAACAGACTCCAAATGCATCACCATTAAAGACTACTAAAAACATGCATGGAAAAGTTCATGCCACAGAAGAACATTGTTTAGTAGCATTCAAAAACATGATTTAGAGTTCAAGGTCCTCTAAGAAATACTGCAACTACTAATGCTGGACACTTATTTTACTGAAATAGCTTTTACAATCTTACCAATAACTGCTGAATACTAATTAAGACAATGTATTTCAGTGCCCCACACTTCTGTGTAAAAGCACTTTGGAGCAACAGAAGCTTCTTAATCTACAGTGAATTATTTGAGGCTAGGGACCAAACAGACCATTTCTAAGCCAACTGCAGTATCATCCTCAGGTCATTACCTTCTGCATACGTGGGCAGTATTCACCTATGTGACCGCCAAACCCTTGTACTAATGCCCACCTATGCTAATATCACCACATTTGTTGGACATGGACAATTCCCTTCCTCCTGTTTATCCCAGTTCATGACTCCCTTTGCCTGCTTTCTATCAGAAAACCATTTAAGAACAGAACAGCAACTGACACATGAGATCAGTTCATGGCTCGCTCAATCCAGTAACTGAGAGTGACTGGTATCACATGGCTCAATGAAATTCCAAACTTCTGTGGAATCTGTCCACAGGAAAAGGTTTTTTTACTTCCAGGCAGTCAGTAGCTTATGTTTTTCAGCAAATTCATTAGTTGTGTCCTTTCTTTACTCAGAAGTCTATAACTTTTAATAAATTGGACAAAATTCTGACCAATACTTTTGGAAATTAATTTCAGTTATCTATTTACATAAATGTTTGCTCATTTTACTGATTTGGACTTGTTGACTTTTAATTTCATGAGCCTGCATACAGACAAGGTAAATTAAACAATGGTTCAGAAGACAAGGAAGAGGACACGAAATTGTAAAACCTAACATCCATTCCCTTTCTGCAATACAGAGGCTTAGTAAGTATTCTGTAAGTGCAAGGCAGCAAATACTTTTTCAAAAGGAGAACTGGAGACCAGAAATAACTTTCTGAAAAGAGCTGAATAATAATCAAAGAACAAGATATAGATCTCTTGCTGCTTGCAGCAGTGTTCTCAGCTGTCTAATACCTAACTGATATTTAAGCACTTCTACTGCAGAGTGTGTTTAATAGTAATGGTTTTTTTTCAGAGTCATTACAACTCCTCTTTGCAGGTTTTTTTTTTTCCCAAAGGGATTAAGGTATTGATCACTCTTCCTAGTGTTTTTCAAATTGAATACAAGCTGTAAGAACATAATTCAGTCTTCTGCAATGCCCTGAATAATCCCCAAGTCCTCTTAGTTGGTAGGTGCACCAAGTAGTTCTCACATTCTGGGCCTTGAGAGCCACCTGGTGGAATACACCATAAAAAATACTCCTGCAAATTACACAAGGAGTAAAAAGAACTCAAATATGCTGGGCGGAGGAGGGGAGGGGTAAACAGTCAAAAAAAAGAAAAAACTAAAAAAAAATCATATCAGACAGTATCTGTCTGTTGGCCAGCATTTTAAAAAACTAAATCTTATTTGCCATTTTAATTTAAGAGAAGAGCCAATCCTATTCTGTGCATTTTAAATAGCTTTATTTTGCCACAGTATCTAATGAAATAAAGCATTCAGGGTATCCCACAGAAACTTGAAAAAATAAAAATATATCTAGCAAATGTACCATAATATTCTTCTCATCCTCAAGCCATTTCCTACTTAACAGGATGAAAACGCTGGAAAAAGCCTTGTAATTAGCCTGGAAAGTTCTGGCAGGCAGCAGGAGAAATAGGTTCTAGTACACCTCCTAACACCAAATGCTGTAAGCGGCTTCTTTCTACTTATAAAACAGGTTTGCCTACAAAGAGCATGTACAAGGAAATCTAGCAACACAGCGGCAAAAGCAGTGATAATAGCAATAAGGGCTTTGTTTCATGTTTCTGTTATAGACTCAAAACCCAACTGCTCTATGGATCCTACCAACTTACACAATATTTAATAGCACATTGTTACCATACATATTGTATCTCAGACACTGTAGTGCCTCAGAGGTGTCAATATAATGCTCTTGTTCTCACCATTGAGCTAAACCACTATCAAATAATGCCTTTAATCTGGTGTGATGCTTTCATGCTGTAAAAGCTCAAGTTCTGAGAATTGCACCAGCATTTTGTTTCAACCCACAAAACCCTTCAGCCCAGCCTACTGTAGCCAGCCACTAGCTGCCTTGTCCTTATTGGTACAACCTTGAATGTTTTACAATGTTTGTTCTGCTTATGCTTCTGCATCTGATGTACTTTCACTTGTTATACAAAGCAGGAATTTAAAATTCTCATGGTATTTATTTTAGTAAATGATCATGTTTCTTTCAGGAAGATTTTAATGTCTTTTCTGAAGCAAGCCAATCAGAGGATACAGAGCCTATAAGACTCCAGTTTTGATACTGGAAAACAGTGGAAGCCTAGACATTTCAAAGTGAGTACTATTTAAAAAAAAGACAAACAAAACATGAAGTAAAGTTTTAAGACTTTCTCAGATTAAACAGCATTTCTATGAAGCCTTTTGCTCACCTTCCTTTCTTGTTTAATTTCACTATGAAAAATATTCAAGGTTCCTGTAGATTTCCTTTGATTAATTCCTTTTAATTTGCTTATATCTTCCTCAAAAATAAGCAACAACCAATAATAATATTCTTTGGTATGGAATCTTTAAATAATTCAATATCAACCCAGCTGCTTTGACAGAGTAGCCTTTGATGGCAGACCTTGTGCTGTTGTTCTTGCTTCAAAATGTGGTTTAATGACATGGAGTGAGCCAGTCCCTGGGGGCAGCCCTCTGCTTTATGAGGTCCTAAGTAAGATCTTGCTAAGAGAGAGATGAAAACAAATCCAGGGAAGGGGGTGGGGGTGTTGATAAGTTATACATTTTAGTGTGCACATCAAACTGTTCGTGACAGTTCCCTGAAAAGCAAGGTTGTACTAACAAGTTGTAATGGCAAAACCAACAAGATCTAAACAGCTTCTTCCTGGAATCCCCCTGATTTTAGAATTACTAAAAATTCCACCAAAGTTTTCTCTACTATCAGGTCTCACTCTCATGCTCCCTTTTCTAAGCCACAAAAAGGGGAACTGTGTTCCAAAAAAACAACTTCCTACAGAATGAATTCTATGTATTTGATATGAAGTAAGTATAATCTACAATTCTGACAACTGTAGAAAGGAAGAACCTTTTAGTTTTCCCTTTTTTGTGCTTCTGCACCGAGACAACTAATCGTCTAATGTGTGAAAGCAAGCTTAAGTAAAGCAAGAGCTTAGACCCACCAGGAATTTCAGAAGTTCTACCATTCTTAAGGTCCAAGATAGTCTGTTCACTTCATAAATGGAAAGAAGAAACCAGAGGGACAGCATTTACTCTGCTTTTGTTTTCCCCTTGCCTACACTCCTGAGCTGCTCTGGTATCCCCCCTCTTGTTCTAGGGGCTATCTGGGCCACTGACATGTCCCAGTGAAACAAGATCATTTTTTGTACTCTGTGTGAATGACCAGAATGGCGAGCAGCGAATCTTATGGTCTCATGAATCTGTTCTTCATTTGTTGTTGAACAAAGTATTATTTTTTTATTCAGTCTCAAGGCAATTCTCAAATTATTTTGTCCAGGTATAACTTATGACAGCTTATTCACACGTAAGATACGGCAAGTGGCCAGTGGGTAACAAAGCATTTTAGGATGTGAGGCTTCCTTTCTTTCCTGTGGGTTGTGGTGGTGAATATTGCCTGCTCGTCAGTGTCAGCGAGTACAAAACCCAATCGGTGGCTCTATACCGACTCTCTAAAATAGCTTATTTCCCTAAAGCAGTAAAGGAGGCCCCTGATGCCCTCCTCAAGGCCAGGTGGTTAAACGCCACAGGCCCGGGGGCAGGCAGGGAGCCGGCTGGCCGCCCTGGCAGGGCCCGGCCGCTCTGGGGACGGTGCGTGAGGGGAGGACAGCCACGCCTCGGGACTCCCCCTGAGGGCCCGGGCTGGGGGTGAGGAGCTGCCAGGCCGAGGCCTGCAGCTGCGGGCAGGCCGGGGCTCCGCGGCTGCGTCCGTCCGGGCCCCGCAGCGCGCCGCGGCGACGACTCACGTTTGACGAGTTCTTCGGCCGCGAAGCCGGCGGCGCAGCTGGTCACCAGCGCGAAGGGCCCCGCCGCCGCCGCCATGGCGCCCGCCGCCGCGCCCCTTCCGGCCCCGCCGCTACCACCCGGCTGCGGGGGGGGGGGGGGGGGGGGAGAGGCGGCGAGCGGGAGAGCCCTGCCGGAAAGGCGGGGGGAGCACGGAGAGCGCGAGGGGAGGAGCGAGCTGGAGAGCGGGCTCGGCCCCCGTTTGACTTGCCCTCCCTCCAGCAGCGAGGCGGATGGTGCGGTCCGCCCAGCGCGTCCCGTTGCTAGGGGCGAGGGCGGCAGCCGCCATGGCCGGCTTCGTGGAGCCGGGGCAGGAGGCGGGAGCCGTCCTGGTGCAGGTGGGTCCGGGCAGCGCCCGAGCTCGGCCCCGTCCTTCTCCGGCAGCTGTGGCGACGATCCCCCGTAGGACCCCTCCTCCCCCGGGGAGGCCGCCTCACACCTCGGCTGAGGCGCGGGCGGCGCGGCCTGCTGCTGAGGGGAACGGGAGGGCTCAGACCCTGCGTGAGGGAGCGGCTGCGGCGTCGCCGGTGAATTTTGGATAAGGGCTTGGGCTTTGTAAACGTTACGGTTGTTAACATAACGAGACCTTCAATTTTTTTTGTTGTTAACGCAGTGTAAATATACGTTTTTGACGTGGGCTGACATGGTATCCTCACAGGCTGCCTCTACTTTTCAGTCGCTCGTTAACACTTGGGAGATTCCTGTAGATTTAAGCCATCTGTGCCAAGGGGGATGTTTGAAATGCATAATGAAACATCATTCCTTGGCCAAAGACCTCAGTCCTGAAGCTTATTGCATTTGCTTTGCAAGATTTGTTTTAAAATTAACTTTCTTCAGGTTTTCTATAGTCGATGGCTTTAAAGTCATTGGCTTTGTATTCTCTTATTTATAGAAGTACAGAAGTACGGGAAGTTGGATGTATTTCTCTCCTGTATTTAGGAGGCATTTAATTTGGATTAAATCTGCCACATAATCCCATGGTGTTTGGTTATGGGTGTGATTTTTGTCATAACTTGCTTTTTAGGTTCAAGAAGACCTTCACAAGCTTAAAGTGAAAAATATCAACTTGAAAGAAAATGTAAAATATGTGGATATTAGCGACCTTGGAACAGCAATTGAAAGAACCAAATTTGGGCTGAGAGTAAGTAAAATGGAGCAGATCTAGAAGACGATTCAGTTTTTGAGATCTCTGTCAGTAATTCACTTAGAGTACATGGGGCCAGGTATTTGTCATCATGCAAGATCTCTTTCTGATTAGGAAATTATGGGATTCATCAGACGTTACAGTTCAGAATGGTGGCTTCCTCTTTTGGGTCGTCAGAATTAACGGATCTCGTGCCTCATACCGTTAGCCAAAATCAGATTTAGTGCAACAGAAGTACAAAGCCTATCAACTTTTCAGTCGAGTGGATTGCTAAATTAAATTAGTTAAATAAATTTAATATCCCTCATACCTTTGTAATAGTCTAAACGTTATTTTTTCCCTCTAACAGAAACATGCTGAAAATTACTTAAGCACTATGAACAGACAAGTGTTAACTATTTCTTCTACTGATGATAAAGAAGTACATTCAAAAGAGACCCCTAAATGGTAAGTGAAACAGCTGTTTTATTGTAGAGATAGATGCAAGCAGCAAGACAGAAAAACTGTGGTATCAGAATCTTGTAAAGCAAACACAGTTATTGGCCCCAATGAGGTTATTTTGGTCATTTGCTATTTTGGTGGGGTTTTTTTAAGTTAAAAAACAATACAAAAGTAAATGCAGTTCTAAGTAGCTACAGCAACCTTCTGCTAACGCCTGTGTTTTTTTCGCTAAATGCAAATTTAAATAAAAATATAGTCTTTCAGATTCAACCAGATGGAAGCAGTATGGGTTTAATAGGTAAAATCAAAGTAATTTTTTAAAACCTCACTGTTTGTTTCTTTCTAAATCAGGGGCCTTCATTTTGGTGCTTCTCAGAAACAGCTTATTTTGCCACGAGTACCTGTTGAGCCCATGACTGTCCAGGCGTACAGCAAATCAGCACTACGCATTTCTCAAAGTTCACAGGTCTGAAATAACATACTACTTAATATGCCAGAGACCATATTAAATGAGACTGGTGTCTTGTAGGTTACCAGCTGTTCCCATAATGTTATATTCTGACTCCACATGGATTCAGTTTTTGACAATATACCATCTATGACTGAAAGTGATAAAAAATTCTTAGTAGAATAAGTGGGCTGAGAGATAGGAGCCTTCTCCTAGCCTCACAGTCCAGATACTGAAGTTCTTCCTAACTTAGATTTTATCATCATGGGTGCATCCAGAAGCTTTCCATTCTTTATTCCACCCCCCCGCCCCCCCAGTATATTGTTAAAGAGTTCTGAAACCAGAGGTTTGTTCTGCTTTAAGGTCCCAGTCCTGCAAATACCATATGCTTAACTGTGATTCTGCAAGTAACATGTTTAAAATAAATAGAACTATGTATTGGAATAGCATGAGCTCAGATATCAGTGTTTGTATTCTTTGAGACTAAAAGTGGGTCTCTTTTTTGTTTTTGCATAAAAGGTAGGGCAAATCTGGGAAAGACTTCTGTTCATGTATAGGGTAGTGAACGTCTATCATAAATATAGGTTTTCTCCTTGAAATCTGATTTTTTGCTGTTTTTCATAAATGAAGTCCTTGTAAGATCATTTAAAGCATTCTTAAAATGTTTGTATCTGAAGTATTTTTTTTCTTTTTTATTCTAAGCTGTGAATTTTGCCTGGTGTGTTCAAGGTGGTTTCCTCAATCATGTTTTAAAAACAAATGAAGGTAATTAGTTGAATTGCAAAATACCCATTGTCACAATTTTGGGTTATTACTGTTTAAATCCAAGGGAGCTTTGAGTGAGAGAGAACCTTAAGAGGCTCTCTGTAGTTCCAAGACTGTTACCAGAAGCCAGGGATTGAAGCTACTTGAAATGGTATAATCAGAATGAGCAGCCTAACAGTTATATTGCTGATTAGCTTTCTAAAAGCAGTCACAATATAAAGTAGTATTAAAGTATTGTTTACTCTTGAAATGATGAATAAGGTGCAGTGAGGTCTCTGATTTTTTTTTTTTTTTTTTTTCCCCAGACTATATTCCAACCCTGTCCTATATGAATACGTTTATATTGTGGAAAAAAATAATTATCAGAGTTCAGCTACTCTGTAAAATCTGTATTATCTATGGTCTTCCAACTCTTCATGTGCACCAATGAGCTTAATTTACAGTGGAGCACATGCTCTGTCCTGCCTTGACTTTCTCTTTGTCTTTTCATTTCTGATAGCTATGGCATCTGCTTAGAAATGCATATCCAGTGACACACAAGCTAGCCCTAATTTCCCATTATAAAGAAAATGGCAAACAGTGCTGCTTTGCCAGCTGTTCTACATGCCCAGCATGTCAACATAAAAAGCTTTTATTATTAAATAGTTGTGAAATCCAGCTGGGAAATTATCACCTACAATTCCTTACTTCCTGTCTTTTCCCTACTTGTAGCTATAAACAGTTTGGGTTTTTTTAAGCATACTTTGGTGTTTTTCAAAATTCTTTTCCACTCAAAGGAAATAATAGTGAATTGAATCGTTTTCTGTTTGCAGAAATTTCCAGTTATGCAGGCTTGAAGAAATCAATGTTTTAACTTGTAGTGGTTCTGAGAGAAATTAATAATTCATGCAGTAATCTTTTTGTGCTTTGCAGTCCATAGTACACCGTCCAAGAGTAGAAATGGAACCTAAGTTGTGTTTTTAGTAGTTCGGGTGAAACAAGGTTGGAGTCAAATAAGCACAGATGCTGTTTTCATATATGCATTGCTAGAATACTTGTCATATGGGAAATAGCTTGCCCACAGGTGTCAGAATAGGCTTAAAATTATTGTTTACTCACACATACAGTATTTCTGGGTCGCATCATCAGCAGGGTAAGACTGCAAATCTAGCTTACAGGGGAATTGTGAAGCACTGTGTCATGTCCCCCCCCGCCTTTTTTTTTCCTCCACTATGTGTTGTAATTGGATTTCTTCTTCTAATAAAGCTTGAGAACTGTAAAGAGGTATCTTCCTCATGCAGTAATTGTAAAGCCTCTGTATAGCAATGGCTGAAAAGACATTGTTATCCATAACTGGTAACTGTGTAAGTTCAATTTAAAAAAAAAAGCTTAATTGAAAACACCTGAACTGATGTTTGGGCAGCTTTGGTTTTTGGTTGGGGTTTGTGTTTTTTTTTCCTAAAAGTTGATACTTTCTGTGACATTGTGAATATACAGTAGAAATTAATATGCTCTCATCATTAATAGAATTAAAGATGTAAATGAAAAGATATTTGTAGGGGGCTCTAGACTGTGCAAATAACATAAATAGCTAGACATGGAAAGTGGTTTAGTTACTGATAATACAGATTGTTTCAAAGATTAATATAATGCAGTCCATTCATAAAGGAATTGGACTGGATTAGAAACCATGCACCACATGCATCTGCAAAACAGAATTACATAGTGAATCAGGTTTCTTGGCTTACTACATGATAAAAATGCCCTTCACTCTGAAATTACTTTTGTGTTAAAGTAGAACAAGATTCGAACCATTTAACTGTACTGAACATGTCAACCTGTTCCATATACTCCATGTTAATAATTGACCACAATAATTCTGATTTCAGTTGAGCATTATATTAGTAATAATGCACTATTCACCGTGCTATTCTCATCTTTTTTTCTAATTCTGCATCAAGATGGTTCAAGATAGCTTAAATTTAAGACTTTGGGTAATATAGATGGATGGATAATATAGATGGAAGAAACCGATGATGCCATCTGCTCCAGCTTCTGCAAACATAGAATTGTCACTTGCCATACATGTAAGCTGACAAAGTAACTTTTATCAGGTTTTTTTGTTAAGCATTTCAATTCTTGTTAACCTGTGTGGAATCTGCCACTCCAGCATTGATCATTTCACTGTCAGTCTGAGCGGGGAGTCTGTATTGTGAATCATCTCCTATTTTAATTGAGAAGGTACTCAGTTTTCCCCCAGTTCTTGTTTAATAGCACAAGCAGTTTCATTTCTGTACAGCGGTGTGTTATAGTAATAAAATAAATACCACAAAATCACTGATGAGGTGAAAATTGAACTTTCTGTCTCTGTGCAGCCATGTGGGTAAAAGAGTAATTGGCTTGGATAATAACTTTTGTTCTTACAAACCCAAATCTAAATGAGCATCTCATTGATACATCTGCTTGTAATTACTATCAAAAGAAGAGAATATATTGTGCAGATAAATAATTTAAACCATTTTTAGTGCTTTCACAAACTAATACAATTGTTTAATAGTTCAAATATACATGTAATGATTCTTAAACTTTTTACGGCATATTTTGTCAAAAAATAGAATTCTCATAAATTTATTTTTACATTTACACAATAGAAGTATCAGCAGAGAGTTCTTGTGTATAAATATGTTTAGTTGGATCTTACTATGTAAGGGAGCTTTTGGTATTCCTGTATCCATGTATTGGGAATTAAGCACCTACACTGCCATGCCCCCAGCTCCTCTGAATTGCCTTAGCTCTGTTGACTTCTCTGGTGATACAATAGTTTCTGCCATTTGAGGATTCTTCCTTATTTGGCATTGTTTGGTGAATAAACCCTGTTGGGTGCAGAGTCTAGTTAGCAATGTTATTGCAATAAGAGTATTGGGAGATACTACTACACTTGATACAGATCCAGGTGTAAACTAAAGCACATGCATTAAGATGAACCAAAATGTTTTCAACTTAAACTTATACTCTAGTAAAAATAGATGGCATCACTTCTGGCTTTCATAGGAAAAGGATATGCTTTAGATACTTCTTATAACTAGATGAAACTTTAAAGTCTCTTTCTGTCCATCAGGATGTAAATCATAATAATTTTTATTAGCAGAATAGTTGAATCCATTCTATGCAGATAACACAGTACATTAAGAAACCACTATGTTTGATTCTTATTACGATAAGGATTTTTTATTTCCTCATTTACTTATAAGCAAGTGCTCTATCGGCATTGGGTCAATGGGCCATAACAGATCCAAAGACGCTGTTCTGGTCCATCAGGTCAATGATTCCTGAATTAAAGTCTCTGGCAAACACGGCCAAGGTAGATTGGCATCTTATTATCATCTGTGGGAAGAATGCACATATAACACCCTCCCAATAGATAGGGTGCCTATAAAACATTTGTTATAACACAGGTAAATGGAATTCACAAATGACCTATGTTAATCAAGGAAGTCAAACCTGATTGTCCTTTTCACTCAAAATTTAACTCAAAGGTGTGCAAATTTGGAAATTTCAGAGCTTGTAATGTAATTAATTGAATAAATTTTGGCAAAAGTGTATATGTGAATAGTAGTTGTATGCCTTACTAAGTTTTCCATCTAATCAAAAGGCACTTATTAATTGTTTGCCCAGTTCTGTGTGGATAGTTAAATAACATGAATTTTTATCATTGTTTTGCAAATTTATGAACATGTTAGCCAATTCATGCTTATAAACACTTCTGTCCTAGTGCAGTTATTTTAAGGCTATGCCTATTATATATTTCAGCAGCAGATGGAAATGGATATGAAAATTATGCTTGACCCAGAGAACATTGATAATAAAGCTGTTTTGAAACCACAGAACTATGAGACGAGGCTGCCACTTATAATTGCAGAAAAATCTGCTCCTGTAAGTAACTTATCTTATGGGCTTATATGCATTACTTTTCACTATTAAAGTTAATACATATAAGACCTAAATAAAAAACATAATTTTAAGTGAAAGTATCTCATAATTTCCTACTTTTTGACATTGAAGTGTAACAATCAAAACATTTTTAGTGACAATAGTGGGGAAAACAAACCTGTAGCACAACGGGTTTAGGTAGCAAGACCCCAATCCAGCAAAAGTATAAGTATATGTGGGAATGTGCATGGTAAGTAATCCCAGTAAAATCAGGGATTGAAGATAAGCAAACTGGAGCTTGTGGAGTTTAGGATGTCACCCAAAGATCAAGGAAGAAGTAAGAAAAAGGGGTTTTGCTGACAGGAATGGGCTTTCAGTTGTTCATTCTCTGGCCATTTCTTAAAAAGACAAGAAATCATTCTGTTTTCAGATGATAACAGGATTGTTAGGAATAAGTGAAAAATGTTTGTACTTTGTTTTGATGCTCTTTTTAATTGACTTTTTTTGAAAAAGCAATCCTGCCACATGATTGCTGACCCTGACCAGAAATCAGTGTCACTGAATTAAAAAAATAGAGGTTATACTGAAAGACAATGAGAATCCTAGAGTGACTACATAAATTTAGGTGTCATTTACATCTTATTTTTCTGACATGGTTTGAGAGGGAATGTCATGTTCTATTTCTGAGCTTCATGCTGGGACCACTTACATTGGAATGTGAGGGACAGATTCAAATCCTTCCTTTCCATATGGAGATATTTCCATGTCTTTTAGATCCCAAGTGTCCTCACTATCAAGCTCAAGGTATTCTGAAGCACAGCCTTTATTTTATCTCTAGTCAAGCTGTTTCCCTTAGTACAAAACAATTACCTACCAAAGCTGAAACTGAGCACTTCCACAACACTTTCCTAAGAGTACCCCTGACTAGTGGCCATCAAATCACCCTTCTGTATTCTTCTTTCTGGTCTGAGGATGTTCAAGTTGTGCAAATTAAGTTTTGATTCTTCCAAATTTCTGCTTTGCAGCCGCTGCTCCTCTTAAATAAACAAATGAACATGAAGATGACATTTTCTGCCAAGTATGCTTTTTAAAAAAATTAATAGGGACAGGCATCCTTCCAAAGATCAATTACGTTCACAAATTTAGCACAGCACTGTGGTCCACATGAAAGAATATGCCCAATGGTCTCACACAAGGATGCTCTTATACAATTTAATTTATGTAATAGAAACATTATGCAGCAAGCCCAGTGCTATAAGAGGCATTCTAAGGTATTTGGTTTTAAAGTACATAAACAGAATCTGTGAATGGCACAGTTGTAAGCTGCCACTTATAAAAAAATATTTTTGAAAGCTGTTGCCCAGTCTAAGAGGTGATTTGTCTAACCCTGTGATATAGAGTTAATTAGAAAAAAGCATCATGGCTAATAGCTTTTTAGAACCACTCTAAAACACTCACAGAGAGGAACATTATACTACTGCAGAGCGCCATGTGTTTTACCAGTCTCACTGAAACATATACTGATCAGAGAAAACTTCTTAATGTTGACTTAAATTACAAACATTTAGTGTAAATTAGTCAAGCTCGCTGATACATATTTGCAGTTGCTAAGGAACTGTTTATGACAGGGAGATGGGCTGAAAAAACAAGTAGGTATTTCCTATCTCTAATTTATTCTACAGCATTTACTGAAGTAAGTGCTTTTTACAAGTTTTCAAATCCTATGACAGTCTGTATTTTGAAATGTTCTGGCTTCACTGGGGGTAAAATTTTGCAATTAGATTTGCAAAATCCACTACCGAGATTGTGAATTAAGGCATTTTTGTTAAATGTGATCTATACTAGCACTTAGAGCAGTGATAGTTATAGATCACCAATAGTAACTAAAATAAATCAATGTGTAGTTGCAGGTCTAAAATTATATGGTCTTTAGTTTTGGAAAAAAAAAAAAAATCAATTAAAGTAGCTACAAGAATTAAGTTAAGTGCTACCTACCCTGTTTTTACTAATCAGCCATTAGAGGGCAATATTTGTACGCACACATGCGGGCACACACACATATACCCATGTACATGCCCTAGATATGTACCTAAGTTCAAAGATTATCTCCAAAAAAAAAAAATCAGTGGCGGAAGGACTCTCATTGAAGTAAATTAAAAACTAATTGCTTGGTTAACTGCATTCAGGTTTTTTCTAAGCGTTGTCAGCATCTGAGTTTTCAAGGAGACCTGAGCATTTAAAAATGTGATGAGATTAAAAACACACTGGTTTTGAGGTGACTAGATAGGTCAAGCACAAATCTACACGGACTTTTTATTATACTGCCATTTGAGTAGTTTGAAAAATTATTAGTAAGGATCTCATTGTTTCATGCAAAATATCTTCTTTTCTTGCTCTTTTGGTATTATAAAGTTGCTGACGCTGGATTTTATGGTAGAAACTAAGAACAATTAACTATTGCCCTTTTGTACCTTTTTGGGTCTGATAAGCACTAATGCTTCATCCTCTGTAAAGTTCTGTAGTTATCTTAAAATGAGGACTGTAATTCTGTTTGAAACACCATGGGCAGTCTGGGCATCACTTTATTTTGTAGCCTATATCTGGATAACAAATGAAAAATGATGAGTAGATAATTATTAAATATGTATACTTCCATGGAGTATCTAGCAAAACAAATTGTAGTCTGAATTGCAGCAAGAATAATTCTGACATACTGCTGCAATGTAGGAAAGTTTCACAACTATACCTTTCATTTTCATAGGACTGCTGTTCTTTTATAGAATTATACCGGCATTTTTTGGTCCTTGTTTTCTTATAAATGTATATTATACTGTAAACTTGGGAATCTTTTAATTTATTCATGAGGTAGAATTTAATATGGTGATTTCTAGCCTTTATGAGTTGCATCTTATATAGTGTGGTTCTAATGGTGATGGCAACGATTTTGTGTTATGGGGGGGTGTTAAGCGATCTTATTTGAGCACAACCATTCTAATCATATCCTCAGTTATTCATTCTTTATTCAGTATTTGCATCATGCTAATCACTAATGCTTATCACTGAAAGTCTATGCATTTCCAAAATTATAAAGTAAGGCGAAGCAGGGCAATTCTTTTCATTTCCAGTGACTAGAAGAAGTTGTAGAAGAACAGGTCTTTTGGTTCTCCAAACCTGATTGTGTTTTAAACCTCTGCATATGGCTATAATTACAGTCAAAGCATAATTTGGCAGGGGGTAGCAGAATGAGATTTAAACAAATCGATGTTACACTACAGTAATTCAAAATAAGCTTGTTGCATTTGTATTATGGTATGTAATCATAATAAGCAGCACAGTGAATTAATAAAATCTTGTCACTAAAAATAAAAAGGAAATAATCGGTGAGATAGAGTTAACTTAACAGATTACTATAGTCAGCATCCTTTCAACCTAGAAATGGGAATGTGAAGGTCACCCCCATCTCAGATGACAAACGTAGAACATTTTGTTGGTAAACAAATTAATCTTTTGAAAGGTCACCATTTGTTTTAAGTTTTTATCCAGTTCTTGTCATCTGGAATTGGAGATTGACTGTCATTTCGCTAGGTAGGGGTGCAGCCGAAGCTGCTGAAGCTCTTTCTGTACATATCAGCATTCCTTGACAAAACTCAGTGCCTGATTGTGATGCTATGGGCTGCTGGTTTACAGCTGTCTCCGGACAAGAATGGAGGCCCACCCCTGAATTCCAATAAATTGGTCCTGTATACACTGCCTCGTGTAAGCTGGCCCTTTGCCCACAAGTAAAATGTATTGTAGTTCAAGCCAGCAATTATCTTTCTTACTTCCTTCTGTGCTGCTTCTGTTGCCTTTTTCAAAAAGCAGATGTGGGATTCACTGAAGTTCTCCATCTATTCTCTTTTGCACCTGTTATGGCAGAATTTTGATAGAGGTAAATTTCTGGGAGAGCTAGCAGTAGACCATAAAAGGAGCAAAGCTTGATTTTTCCACGTACATGGAGAATTGACAGTTCAGAGCCATCTCTGGTTACTTTAAGAGCTTAAAGTAGGTAAGAATAACACATAAGACCTGTTGTTAATGATGCCTAGTTGCTCTATTCCATTTAAATGGGACTTTATTTTCTGTTAGGTGAACAAAATCTGTGGCAAATAATATGTATTAATAGCTTAGTATTGCATCTAAGGGAAACTGTATTAATCATTGAGTCGATAAAATGCTGGACAATGTAAATCGGAATGAGAAGGACAAATTTTAATTTTCTATACAATTTTCCTATTCAAAATTCTTCATGAATAAAAAGACAACCAGTCATAAAAATTGTTCATATTTTAAATCTCTTACAGAGACTGTTATAAATTTGACTCATCTGACTTTAGAATAGTTCCACTGACACTGGTGAGAATTTGTGCTTTACTTAGTATTCAGTATTTCTGCAGTGAATTCCATGTGCTGGTTCTTAGACTTGGAGGACCAAAATTAGGTTATTTGAAACCAGAGTTAAACACTTTCTTTATTTACTATTTATTAATAAGATTATTTGGCTTGACAGATATTTCGTCAGAACAAGAGTCTTTTTTCCTATAGAAACTGACAGATGATGCAAGCATGAGGGAAGCTATTCTTTGATACTGCTTCCTTGTTTTGCTGCTCAGGGTGTAAATAAACACAGAAAAAATGCATCTGTTTAGACTGTAAGGCTGTGAAACTATAAAATGCAGTGAAATCCTACAGTAATTCTCATCTAGACAAAACCAAAGCTGACCTGATCTATTGTGGGTCGTACACTCAAGGTTGGACTTGGTGTCCTTTGAGAGCAAAGAATGAAAATCACTTAGCATCTCTGCCTTTATTCCATTTGATTTTTTTACAGTCTGAACTGATTTTCTCCCACTGCTTAAAAATTAGATACCACCTCCTCCTGCATGAACAGCAGGCTCTGTTGATTTGTAACACTTAGGGGACAGACCCATTGAACCCTCTCAGTATCATTCCATACTGACATAGAAATTCTTCCTGAATTACTTATCAAAGCACCTTTGCAGCTCTCTTTAAGTTTGTCTAAACTGTGCTTTCTTAGCTTGCTTATGTAATACCATGATCAGGTAGCTTCAAAAGCCTAGCTCAAGCCAAGATAAGTAGTACTTACTTTTTCTACCCCACTTGCAATGCTTACTAACCTGATGTAGAAGAAAATTAGATTGGTCTGACAAATTTGATCTTGACAGATCCAAGTTGCTCATTGATTTGCTCCTTTCCAGATGTTTATAATTAACTTGTCTGATTATTTGTTTTAAGAATTTTTCCAAGAATTGTAGTTAAACCAATAGGGCTAGAATTCCTCAACATATCTTTTGCCCCTTTCCAAAGATAGGCACTATGCTCTTTTCCAGTCTTTTAGTATATTTTCCATTCTACAAGAGTCCCACCAGCAGTTCTGAGATTGCTTTAGACAGTTCTTTAAGTATCCGAGAGTGTATTTTATCAGGACCAGCCAATTTCAAAACCTCTGAGCACTATCTGATCTGTTTTGCCCTTAAGATAGCCCAAGACCTCTTCCATTTTACACTATAGTTCAGTTGATTCTACTCATAACTAGCTGCTTTTTTAATGATAATTATGAATGTACTTAATGATGTCATTTTTACTTACCCAGAAGTTTCTTTCTACTTGCATCTCTTTTTGTCGTACTTGTTTAAGCGAACAAGAAGCAGTCATCAATATGCACATTTTCTGTTTTCTGTATGCTTTTTTCTTCTTTTGAGATCGACAAAGAACATATGATTCATCAAGTTTGATAACTTGCTATCCTTCCTATCTTGCTTCATGTCCGGAATAGTTTGAGCTTGTTTCTCTAGTACTTTTTATCTGTGGAACAGACAGTTCAATGGAGTTCCAATTTCTTCCAATTAGACTTGCTTTCTACAAGCTCTTTCCTTTCAGTTTCATGAGCATATTGAAAACTGACCTTAGTTCCACTGATTTTATTTTGTTATGCTTCCTCCTTCCCTTTATAGGGATTATGACACCAAATCTTGATAGGAACTTCTTAATAAAAAATATGAAGGTAGATGGCAATTTGGAGAAGATAATCATGAAATGATAGATTATTATATACCTTTTCTACCATTACTATCAAGCTCTGTGATTTTTCTGGTATTTAGTTACCAAACCTCATCTATGTAATCTTCCTGGTTGATAAACTGTAGTTTTGATACACGGTAGTACTCATCTTTTCTCTATATTTAATACTAGTCTCTATTCTTTTACAAGGGGAAAAACATATTTATAAAGATATTTGAAAAAAGAAGTTGTTCTAGTTAAATATTGCTGTCTAGGTAAAAAGAAAACAAATAGAGAACTGATCAGAAAATCTCTGTGGTGTTACAACAAGTGCCCTATTTAAAATGAAGCAAAAAGAAAAAAGTCAAGTGGGAGAGGTTTATCCACAGGAGAAAAACACTTTAGAAAGGGTAATAGAATTGTTTTTCTCATGTCCCAGGTTAATTACACTCAGAAGTGCTTGAAATGAAAAAATAGTTTTTCAGCACACTCCAAGCATATTTTAAGGCAAGTAAGCCTTAGTCTGCACTGCAAATTAAGCGCTCCCTTCCAGCCCTATAAAACTGTACTTTAAAAGTACCTATGATGAAGCAAGCTGTGTGCTGACTTCAGTAAAGCATACCTGCTGAATCACTATCTTCATAACAAACTTCCCAAGAAGACATTATTCATGCAGGAAAATGTTTGAGGTTCCAATCACCTCATAGCAGCAACAGTTGCTTGGGTTCTGCCAGAGAGAAAGCAGGTGAGGTGCCTACAGTTAGTGTTGTATAGGGTGTGATCCTTTGCTTCCATAGTGTTTTGGGTCTGTCTACACTACAAACATTAAAATGCTAGTTAGGAGGTGCCAGTTCCGGAATATGTGGTATTAAATTCACCAGGTTTTGTGTTTATGCCATAAAAGCTGTAGGTGTGAGTAAAGGTTTTAAATTGCGCTGACATAAGCAGATTGAAGTCTATTGAAAACCTTTTAAAAAGATGCAATCTTTTAAATATCTTTTTAAGTTAAATCCCTGAATAATGATAATAAAACTATAAAATGATGCTAAAAGTAAACCTATTTTTTGCAGTACTTAATATTATTTTTAAGCTTTTATTGTTGTAATTGAGTTGGTTTAATTTTAGTGAAAATAACTGAAGGATGAAAGCATTTTGTCAAATTCTGCTTTGATATCTCACTGAAGTCTTCAAGAGGACAGCTAAGGCAGCAAATAGGATGCTGAAACAACATAGAAGGGTGTACAGATTAGGTGGAATTTCTGTAACTGTTTTGGGTGAGCTCCATAGTTCCACTATGTTGCCTGTACTATGTAATGAAGTGAATCATAGTGGCACTGTGCAGAGTAAATGAGAGCTTAAATTACATCACAGTTGATCTGTCCTTATTTTAACATGACACCTGCCATGGACTTTATAGAAATTAAAGGATACAGCAAAGAAGAATTGAATATCCATTTCCAGTTAAAAAAAACCAGAAGACCTCTAGGCTGCTTTTGAACTCATACACTCCACCCGAATAGCTTTTCTTTGTAACTTACTACATCTCTATGAACAGAAATGAAATATGTATGTTTCATAGTGCTGTTTATCCCAACAAAACTCCTAAGATTTAAACTAGGATAAAACTGACCAATAGTAAAATCAGTGCTGCTTTACTGATACAATAGCAATAGCCTGAAAAAGGAGTCACTGTTTAATTAAATTTCTTTCATTTTATGTATTTTTGTTGTGTCCCCAACAAACTGCTGGGGCTGAGAGTGGGTAGAAAAGTGTGGTTTATTATTCCCTTTTCTCAGTATCAAGCCACTTATATGCCAGCTCTTATAAAGTTAATCTTTGTTACATGCTTATTGCTATTTTCTTGGAACACAAGGACGTGAAGATTCATACCTCTAGATCCCTTGAAGCATAATGCTTCATAATGGCCATAACTAAAAAGAGTGGCTATGATTTCTCTGAAAGATTCTCTATTATGATAAAGTGTACATATTTTCTATCTCCCTAATGTCTCTTGTGCACAGTGTTATTATACAAATTGGGAGGAAAAATTATAATAGTTTATTTTGATCTATCTCATTTCCCTATTAGGATTATAAGGAGTTCTTTAGAATTGCCTATCCCTTTCTATAAAGTTGATGGTTGATGTTATTCACTAATTATGACACAATAGTGCTCAAAGATCCCAATCATGGCCTGGATCCTATTGTACTAAAAGCTGTACACAAGCATGATAATTAGACATTAAAACCTAGTATTTTAAACCAGGAAGTCCCAATGTGCTCTATAAAAGAGGTAAATACCATTATTCCCATTTTGCAGATCTATCAATAGTTCCTAGCTTTCTGACTTTATGTATTTAATATTATTTTAAGGTAGTTTATCATTCATAATGAAATAAGTTTTTAAAAAGCAAATAAAAAAATTTCCAGTACATGGCATTAAGCTGTCTTCCGTATAGCTCATCAGTAGGGTTCAAACATTTCTATCCAATGTAAGAATTTCTAACTATTAGACTAATGGAGTAAGCGGTAACAGATTGTCACCCACAAAAGCATGGGACTTTTTTTTATTGGGTTTCACAGCTATTCGCTGACTAAAGATGAGACTGTAGAATCTTGAGGTCCACTCCAAATTGTGAGGGAGACATTCCCTGTTGCATACAAACGTGTCTGCTTCCTTTTCTCAGTCTGCCCCAGTTTCCCCTTTTGCCATTTTTATCTCACCCCACTCTCTCTGTTCCTTGAGACTGTCTTCTGAGACTGCTTCCAGAACATATCCTAGTCTTATCTGCCTGATTCTCTGCCAGGCTCCCAAGCTATCTGCCAGGCTCTTTGTCCAGCTTGTCTCAATGTTCTTTCCTGACCCTGTTGCCCCCAGGTCTTTTTCCTTGTGCAATCTGCCTGCTGGCCTTTCTGTTTGCTCAAAGACCCAGTATGCCCCTCCAACTACCTTTCTTCTTCTTGAGATTGATAATGTATTCACACCTGTGTGTTGGCACTTATTTACCCTATTCATTCAAATTTAGTCACTTCCTTCTTGTGTTGCCTGGACCCAGCATGAAAGTTACTGGAGAACCTGTGAAGTTGCAGAGGAAGTTCTGAGCAATATATATTAGAGCACACCCAATCCCTAGGTAGTTTAGCTGCTAAAACTAAGAAACCTTTATCTAGATTTCCAAAAATCTGTTGACAGAGTAAGGTTGGATAGACTAGTGTTAAATTTTCCTTTTGCTTCATAAAACATTTGAGTTTATTTAAGTTGAATTTTTCATGTCTCTAGGTTCATCATTGTCTTATTCTTCTAGCATCAGCTAGGTGAGAGAAAACAATATAATCTTCTGCTGGTGGTGGTTCACTATCATCAAGTGAGAGATCTCAGTGATGTTACTTGCCTTGAAGTTGCATGTGCTGTAATGCTTTAAACCCACTGAATAGCTAGCTCTCTTTAGGAGAACTCCTTTCTTTAGGAGTTGAGTACAACCCACGTTGCAAATGGAATAGTATGTGTATTCCTAGTCAGAAAGAAACTGAAGATACTTAGGATATTGGAGAGAGAAAAAAATGTTAGATGATAACACAGAGTTTTTGTATTTATAATACTGAAGTATAAGGTGGCAATATATTCTTTTCCCTGTGCAGTGTTCCATATGTGCAATAATAACCGTAACAGTAAGACACATGATATCACTGTCCCAAAGTGATGTGTGTCACCGGTTGAATTCCTGGCACTTAGAACCAGCAGGTTCTGTTTTTTTCAGGCAAGCACAGGTTAATTGGGGAAGTAAGGGAGCTTTAATTCCCACATTAGCACAGCCAGTGTGGCACATGTTTCACATCACATTATCAGGCTGTGTCATTCCCTGCTGTCCTTGAGGAACCCTGAAACTTCAGAAGTCTGTGATACATACTGTTCCCTGATTTGTGAGTAGTTTCACATATATTAATTGCATTGGTATTCTCTCCAATGAAAATTTATTTACATATTTGAAAGTACTTCCTTTTCTTTCTGGTACCTTGTCTGTGTATGCATTTTATATATTTAAAGACTGTTCTGTCAAGAAATACTATGTTTACACTATACTCATTAAAATTGAGCAAACTTCTTGTGATTCCTTTATTAACTAGTACACTGATTTTTGCATAGCAGAAGTCACAAGACATCAATTGGATTTAATTAACTTTATTTTAAATTGCTAAAGTAATGACAGTAGACAATCCTGTAGCATGTTCATGAGTAGTAAAAGCAGTGCTTGTACTGATGCATTATTAAATCTTAATGAAACTATTCATAGCAGAAATTATATTTATTATTTATTATTGCGCGAGTAGAAAAGTGTGTCTTTGCAAATCCCAGATTTCTCTCTGTTAAAAGAAGATTCTGTCTCTTCCTAGATGTGTAGTCAGAAGATAGTGAAAGGTCATACAGTTAGTAACCTTTGGGGTTTTCCTGCCTCTCGCTACATGGATTCTCCCTTACCCCTGTTAGAAGGAGATATAACAAAAGGTGAGTCACAGAAGCCCACCTGGGTACTGTTGCCACCAGATATATGCTACATAAGCAGTGTTGTTTGCTGTTTGCAGCAGATATCTGGTAATCAAATTTTCTGGCACATCAAAACTTGTAAGAATTGTGATCTCAAACGTTGCAAAGGTGTCGTGGTTTAACGCCAGCCAGCAGCTAAGCACCATGCAGCTGCTCACTCACTCCCCCTGGCACCCAGTGCGATGGGGGAGAAAATCGGGAAAAGAAGTAAAACTCGTGGGTTGAGATAAGAACGGTTTAATAGAACAGAAAAAGAAGAAACTAATAATTATAATGATAATGATAACACTAATAAAATGACAACAGTAATAGTGAAAGGATTGGAATGTACAAATGATGCACAGTGCAATTGCTCACCACCCGCCAATCGACACCCAGTTAGTCCCCGAGCGGTGATCCCCCGCCCCCACTCCCCCCAGTTTATACACTAGGTGTGATGTCACATGGTATGGAATACCACATTGGCCACTTTGGGTCAGGTGTCCTGGCTGTGTCCTGTGCCAACTTCTTGTGTCCCTCCAGCTTTCTCGCTGGCTGGGCACGAGAAGCTGAAAAATCCTTGACTTTAGACTAAACATTACTTAGCAACAACTGAAAACATCAGTGTTACCAACATTCTTCTCATACTGAACTCAAAACATAGCACTGTACCAGCTACTAGGAAGGCAATTAACTCTATCCCAGCTGAAACCAGGACAAAAGGGTAGAGATCATCTTCAGACTACTTACTCCGTGTGGTAGCTAACCTAGGACATAGCATATGTTATGTTGAGCATCATCCTCCCTGAGTCAGTTATATTGTAATTCACAGAGTTCAGTTGCTACTGGAAAGAAGAATTGCGTGTGATGGAGGGTTCTTATATGACTAAATAACATGGTCAAAATAAACGGTCATGATTAACGTCTGGTTATTAATCATTCAATCTTAACTAGACCTGCACTTGGACTATTTTAGCAATCGAGTCCATATTCATGATTACATGATTACATTACATTTACAAGAGTTAATTCTTATCCATTCTTCATATTAAATTGCCATTGTACAAGCATATAATTCCTTTTCAGAATCAGCAGCGTTACAATATCTTTCATGTGTTTGTCAATTTTTATAGGCAAAGCTCACCTTCCTTGAAGGTAAAATACTGAATATTGAAAGATATGAATCTTGAAATAAAAGAAAACCGCTGCGTTTCTAGTTTTGATTTGGAATTGGAAGAACTTGGGTCTACCTTTGTTTAATTCTTTCTTTATTGCTACTACTTTATTGCTACTTTTTTCTTTCATAGCTGGAATAGATATGAATTGTTCAGTAATGTCATCTTCTTGTAGGTGTTCTGAGCCTAACTGAGCAAAGGCTTGTCCCTCCAGCAGCAAAGATAACTCTCCAGACACCTCCTGTTGTATCCAAAGCAGCACCTTCCCATGAATTTCACAGGCAGTACAAGAAATCAGCTGTAGGTGAGTACAAAGGATGGATAACAACCATCAGTTGCATCTCCAACTTCACTTTCAGGCCCTTGTTTTACCTCACAAGGGAACAGCTGTCTAATGAGCACTCACTCAAATTCTTAAGAATACTAAGCGCATAAAGATGTATGTGAGCATCCTGTGTCTTGCAACTGAATGGGACACAGATTTCTTAATTCCTGTGAGGATTTGGTCCTTGTTCATTTCTGAAATCCTGGTAGGTTCCTACCTGTATGTTTCAAATTCTAAGCACCTGCATCTGAAGATCTGACTATTGGCATTAGTGTAAAGCTAATGTTACTGTAAGTCATGACTTAGAAAGCGGATCAAGCATCTATTTTGCCAGGGTGATTATATGAATGCCTCCTGATAAGTGAGTATACTCTGGGCAATGGGATTCTGACCTACCACAAAGTGTACTCAAAACTGTTGTTGCTAAGCTGCTTGTGGCATGTAACATCAGTATGGAAAGGAATGTAAACAAAATGAGCAGTGGGCTCACTAGCAATCCCATAAATTTGAAAAGTTCTCCTAATGAAAAGGGGTGGTTGAAAACTGAAATTATATATGGAATAACCTGGAGTATAAGTGCTAATATTTTGACATTGTTATCCTGGGTATACTGTTGGCTGGCATACTACAAACTTTAGAACTTTATAGATTAAAACTGAAAATTGCAACCCACTTGGACATGAGAGCAAACTGGAGCATGCCAGTACCTAATGGTAGGTGGTAGAGTATCAATTTGATGCTGTTGTTGCACTTCTAACAATGAAACCTGCAATCAATTTTTTTTTCTTTGGTACAGGAGAGATTAGTAGTAGGGTGGACCCTGAGAATACAGGCACCACCACCTTCCCAAACTCGAAGGAAGCAATTTATGGCACATATTCCTCTAGTAAAGGTAACATTGCACCACTTCCACCCAGCAGCTCCATGGTTTCAGCAAGGAAGTCAAAGCCAGTGTGGACGTGTCCAGCTCAACAGTTGGAAACTGAGCTCCAGATTCTGTCTCAGCCACAGGTATTTAGACAGTGAGGATAATGAGGTTTTTATTCATCTTTTTAACACTGTCTTCACCAGAGATGGTTTAGGAAGTGACTGTAAATCACTGAATTGGTACAGGAGGGTTTGAACCAAATCCAGTAAATAGTAAATATTGAAGGAAAATAGGAAATACTTGATATATTGCCAGTTTCTACTTTCTCAAGTCTTCTACTTAAATTTGTCTGTTTTTTCACAGAATCTTAGAAAATAAGTCTAGAAAGGATGTTACGAGGTTATCTAGACCTCCAGGCAGAATTACCTGTACCTGTAATATAGCAGACAGATGTTTTTCTAACCTGTTCTGAAAACTTTTGGTGATAGCAACTCCACAGTCTCCCTAGGCCATCTGTTCCAGTGCTTAACTAACTATCTTTACTCTTATAAAAGAGTCTTTTAATGTCTCATCTAAATCTCCCTCGCTGCAGTTAAGCAAATGTAGTGTTTCCCTTTATATTTACAGAAGACTATAGGGGAGTTTGACCTTGACTGCTTAATGCTTGCTGATTGTTCTTGATCCCCATGCAAAAGGGACATTTCTTTCTTTTTACGGCTAACTATTGTGTTCCATAGCAAACTGTCTGGAGTTTTGCTTGATCTTTCCAGACTTCTTGACTTTTGTGCCACTGAGGACATCTGAAAATGAAAGACGAGATCTGAAAATCAGACATAAAGCAAACTTGAGAAATGGAGATCAATGAGTTGTTAACGTAAATAAAAATAGTTCCTAAAAATAGTTTGAAAATAGTGCACTTTAGATTGAAAATCAGAGCTAATGAGTTGCTGGCTAAAGTTGCCAGTAAATATGGAGTTCTGTTAAGAGGCAGGAACATTTCTGTTCCAAGTTTTACCCTGTGTGCAGGATGTTACCCATTCTCCTGGGATAGGTGGAGGCAGTCTCAGTGGAAGAATGCTATTGTAGTTCAGTGAATCACTGTAGAGCTTAATTTTTTTATTTGGTAAATCAGACATAGTTCCTCTGTACAATTAATGTATTGCCGTAAAAATGCTCATAATCTTGCATGACCTCTGAGGTCCTTGTGTGGCAATGGGTTTTATGGTGAAGCTGGGCTAGACTTTGTGATTATGATGTATAAATCAGTATGAGTGTATTTCAGATGCATAAATTCCCACAGTTAAGTTGTAAATAGTAATACAGTAGTGTGTCTTGACCACTCATTTATGATCAATGGCAATTACTCTTAATCTGTGGCTATTCTCTTCCCACAGCCCCTGCAAATGTCTCCACGTCAGTCCTTACAGGATCCATGCTTTGATTGTGACATTGTTGTTTACCATGGCACAATAGACCAGAAAGCTCCAGGCTTTCTTGCGTTCAAGCAACATTATTGTTTATCTTGGGGGAGCGTTGTCTTTTTTTTGGAACATACAGAAAAGCTTCTCAAGGACTATGCTGTACCATTGGCTAAGATAAACAGTAAAAAGTTGGTGGAAGTTGCGTCAGACTTTGAGCTTACTGAGAATCCCACCAAAAGTGACATTCTGTCAGTGATAAAGAATCAATCAACTGTGGAAAAGATCTTAAATCGACCTGGCCAAAGATACAAAGGCCAAGGGGGTACCGAAAAGGCCGCTACAAAGATCCAAGCAACATGGCGATGTTATCAGGCCAGAAAAACCTACGTCCATTTCAGGCAGCAGCAGTGGGCATCAGGTGTGATCGCCATTTCTTGGCTCTTGCATAATCACATGGCACATGTGAAAAAGACCCTGAAGGAATCACGTCAGAGACACCTGGAGAATTTTTACATCAGGGCCAAGGTGTGCAGTGCTACCAGCTGTTACGGCAGCACTTCTTTTCTAAACATCTCTTGCTTCAGTGATTGCAATAAGCTGTTTCCATTTTTTTCCCCTTTAACCATACACTTGTCCGAGTATCATATTTCATCCTTCATCAGCGATTCAGCCTTTGTGGCTGCAAAATCTGTTGCAGTGTTTCTACTGAAAATGTCCCTTCACTTTGACTTCAGTAGTTGTGTCAGAAAATCAATGTTTTAACTGCATTACCTTAGTTCCTTATATATACCTTGTGGCACTTAATTTGCTCAAAAAAAATCCCTCTCTTGTCTACATTCCTGTCACCACTTTGTCAGAAAGTATTTAAGTTTGCAGACAGCCTCTTAATTAGTGCTCACAATTTCATTTATGTTTGCTTTCTTTTTTTTCATTCATATTCTGTTAATTAAGTGAGCAGCCTCTAATCTTCCCCTGCCAGTAGCTTCATGTAGCCACCTAATTAAATTAATTGGGGAAGATGTTTTAAGTATGTAATTAAATCAATTAATATAATTTATGCCTGGCTTAACTGTACAGTGGAAAAACAGCTGAAGTTTGACTAGATGAATCCACTACCGCTTCCTGTCACTGATCAATGCTCTTCTTGATTTTTAGCATCTGGCAGCCAACTGGAATCGCATCAGGACCTCCAGGAGGACTATTATCCATATCCCATCATTAGGTATAACACTTTTGCCTGCAAATCTATCAGCAACCTCTATTACCCACCACATTATGACTCCTTGATTGAGTTCAAGGAAGGCCCCTTGTTTTATTCAAATTGGTCTCGGCAGGAAAATGTTCTCGACATGATGAGAGTAATAACACAGGGCCTTCGCTCGAAACGGCGTTTAATTTGGGGATTAAGCAAATAAAGTCATTATGTGGGGGCCGCTATTCAGTGGAGAGGTGATTTGCTGTAATTTGCTTTCATCTGTATGAAATGAACTAAAAAGTTGTATTTTTCCCCCTGAAATAACAGATAATGTTTTCAGTCGTCTTTAATGATAGGAAAACATGGGCCTGTGTGTGTTGTTGCTGTTACAGCAATAAGCCAGGATATTGCTTGTACACTGTTTTTAATCAAATGTGCAGTCAAAATGATAAGCTACATTCTCTGAAATTATTTAGTTCTAATTACGAGCAGATGGGATGCTTTATTTGCACCTAGGGCGCCTGAGCAAAAGGAAATGCTGTGTGAACAAGAATAATTAAGAAGTTGAATAGTGTTTTTTGCGCTTAAATAATCTGCAGTTTCATGTTAATTAGCACTAATGTAATTATTTAATTACATTTATGAATTGGGGAGCTTAAAAGCTGTTTTCTGCAATGCAATGGCAAAGTGTAGGTGTTCAGAAATTACAGAATATGATTTCCTGGGAATTTCTAAAATGCACCAATAATCTCTTAAAACATGAAATCCTGTCAAAATGCTTGTAACTTGATTTATAATTTGTACTTACATAGCAAATTAATTGACCTGAGAGATTCAGGATTTGGTAAAGTGAATTGGTTAAGACCTGAATTAATGAAGACTGTAAATAAGTTTTAAGCTCTCAATTTTGGAGCCCAGATAGCCTTTTATTTCATGATTCTGCTCACTATGTCTAACATAAATACACATTTGATGAACAACTGGTTTTAATTACACCTCTGTCTTAAAGTCTCATGTGAATATGCTACGTTAAATCATGTGACCAAATCCTATGTTAAAGCAGGATCGTTTAAAAATAAGTTATACATTCCAGTGTTCTAAACTGCGTAAAAATGTGAAGGAGAGCATTTATACAGGAAAAAGCAATTATTAATTAGGTGTGTGAATTCAAAAGTCAGCAGAGTTGTTGCACAACAGATGCTTTCAAAGTTGTATTAAAAAAATCTCAGTATAATCAAAACAGGTTAACATAAAAAAAATTAATCATTATGTCCCTGTTCCTCTGAAGGATTTGTAGCATGCAGTGGTATTTATAAAAGTTTTAAAATTATTTCAACCTCTTAAGTAAATTCTAAAACTCTAGGGAATTCCACTTCATTTAGCACTTCACCTGGAGCTCAGGCCCTGATTCTGTAACACGCTTTATACAACGTTCTGCTGTAAGTACAGGAATTTGTATATGCATGCGTAGGAGGCTGCAGTATTCAAGTGGAAATTTTCCCTTAATGAGGATGAAAGTAAGTAGTAAAGATAGTTTGAGTGCAGATGTTTTCTTAGAAAATTAGGAAGCCTATTTAAGTAGGGCATGGAAAAATATATTATGCCCTCCAAAGGAGGGATTTGAAAGTGCTGTTTGAAAAAGTTATTTATGCTTATTTTTACTAAATGCATCGACTATATTGAGAGTTCTGGTAGAGTTCCATAGGGTTTTTATGTGAATTAAATCATGATAAGTATTTAGCTTATTAAAATGTAATGTAAATACATGGCATTTTTTTCTTTTGAAATGTTAAGATTGAACTAGTTTTGAGAAACATCAGCATAAAATGACTAAGAAATTGGCCACATTTGGTTTTATACAATTTTAAGAATAGCTTATATTTAAAATTTAAAAGATGAAAACATGAAGTCTGTAAACTAAAAAACTTTTAAATGTAAGAATAGAAATAATTTTAAATGTTTTATTATTCTGCTCCTTCATATTTGTAATTTTAAAAAACATTTGTAAAATTTTGGGCCCGTTACTGGAACATTTCCAGCTCGTACCATTGTGTAGTTTGTTCTTGGGCATCTTCCAGTTATGCTTTTGATCTGCCATGTCTTACAATATTTGTTTTGAAAAAGAACAGCTAAATACGCTGAAATATTTTGCCTTCTTTTCGTTAGCCTTATGGAATGTTACAATTAAGAAGTCTGTTTGAGTAGACTTCTAGGAAGCTGGACAATTTAAACAAGTAGTATTTGTTTCAGTCTAAGAGGACTAACTATGCAAAATGACAGCTGATTTCAGCAGGATTTTTTTTTAAGGCCTGAGTCTGGGTAAACCTAAAAATGTCTCTAAACTACAAGGACTGGGACAGAGCAGATAAACACCAAGAGACAGAAGTTTGATGATACACTGTTAGTGGTTTCCCTGTTCAGTTTTGTAAATCAAAAATAGAGCCTGAAATTCTCTACTCGCATTTCCTTGACTTCAGCATTTAGGGCAAATCAGAGTCTGATTTTTCTTCCCATGCAAGTGGAATTCCAGTAAATGGAGGTAGAGTCGTAACTGTGAATTTCTCAGCAGTCTACATTTTCACAACGGTTTCAGATTCATGTCAAGTATCTGGAAATAATCCAGGAAAAGGGATAGTGAAGGGCTTAAATTATACTGCTGTGAGGAACAAATGTTTCCATTTATTTCACCAAAACAAAAACTTTGGATTTCTAGTAGAGCTAAAAAAAGGAAGTAGATTCCATTTTTTAAAGATTGTTTAGCATTTTTGTCAGCTAGTGTTAGGAAAAATGAATTTGAACTTTCCAATCTGATTTACTCCCACACTCTAATGGATGAATACACTTCTGCAATATTTGGGGTTCAAATACTGTTTCTTTTTTCATTCAACTGTTTTTCAAATGATCGATCAATCTTTCTACCTGAATAATTACATTTACAATAAATAAAATTTGTCACCTTATATAACCTACTGTATATATATCAAAGCTTCCTCTTGTGTGTTACATGAATCCTTTTTAAAAGCAGTTTCAGTTGAACAGTAGGTGTGCCAAGTATAGTGAGAAAAGTTAGGTATTATTTATTAGACCTGTCCCAAGCACTCAAAAGTACAGGGTGGCTGAATCTTAGATGTCTTCCAAGGGGAAGGAGGAAAACAAGCTATCACCCTATGGTTACTTAAACTGTCATGTCATGTCCCCCCGTACTCTGTACTGCTACTTCTTTTTCCAAAGCAAGTTTGAAAAGCACTGTGGATTCTTTGTTGAGAGAAGACACTTTGAGATGAGCAAAATTTATTAAGAAAATGGCAGTTAAAGGGCAGTAGGTCATGGCTGAGGTTGAAAGGGGAGGTGAAAGCAGGCCCTTTACCATTAATTCATACACCCCTTACTTTAGTACTTTTATAACTCTCCCTACACTTCCCTCTGTGTGAATTGGGAGCATTCCACTGCAGTCATTGCGCCATACGCTACTGTAAAACTCGCATGAAGGAGGAAGGTCCTCAGTGTCCTTTCAGTGCCACTGAACTGAGTAATCAAAATTCTTAGTTCTCACTTTGCAAGGTCAACCCTCCTGCAGACCAGCTCCACCAGTGGGGTGCCATGATGCACTTAACCCTTGTGCAAATGAACAACCACATCCTCGAGTGCTCTGCCACCTCCAGCTTTTGTCAACACTACTATTTTCAGACACCATTTGGAGTTTAACTTACCCAGATTGCAACTAATAGATCAACTAAAGTAGTGGTTCTTTGAGTCAAAATAGGATCTTTGGCTTCTGGCAAATGCAAATTTATCTGAAATATTTCATGCATTTGAGACCAAATGCTGTGGCGCAAAATGCTACTGATACGTAAACCAGCTGTACATAACAAAACAGAAATGATGGCGCATGTTAGAGTTGTACTGGAACATGTAGACTATGATCACAGTATATGTAATTCATTTGGGTGGAATTTCGTTTAAACTACAAGGAAAGGAATATTAAGCCTCTGCCTTTAATAAGCATTGTCAGATGACCAGCCATATAAGGACAGAGTCTTCAAAATGTATCAGGTGTGAGGATTAATGTGGTTCATAACGTCCATTGGAAGGTGAATGATTCACAAGGAGTGAATATTCCTCTCATTAAATCTAACGGGGCCATGTCAGTGGAAGCTAATGTATTGTGATTAATATGTTTTATTAACATATCTAAGAAAAGTACATGTGGTAGTTGGTATAATGCTATAGTGTATCTGCAGAACCATAGCAACGTGCAAATTTTAACTTTTGTTCGATTGCTACTTTAACTATTATTATTTTCAAATAATTACTGATTTTCCAAGTGATATTTGCATGTTATTTTTCTGCCCAGATTTAGTTCTTAGAAACAAATGTGTTTTCAAGAGGACAGTTTAGTGTAGGGAAATCAGCTACTTTCTACATTTGAAATATAAATGTTTTGAAATTGTTAAGGCAGCATTGTTAGTGGCTTAAAATTGGTCCCCACCTGAGAGAACAAAATGAAGCCTTGAGACTAAAGTTTAAGTAATCAGAGCAAGCTTTTTCAAATTACTGTAGTTTAATATTAGAGTGGAAAAAAGATCAGTATCTTTTACATTGATGTAGTTCTGCAGGTGCCTGGTACCATTGTGCTAACTACAATATGTAAGTTTTACAAGAAATTACTAAAAATGGAACTGGTGAATTCCATTTCTCTATTTTATTATGTTCTGCTCTCCTGTGTGCAAAGTGTCATTGCCACAGCACCTTAGAATGCTGATTACTTGTAATAATTGTCCTTGTAATTTGCCTGGAAGATCTACTATTACTATCTTCCAAAATGAAAGCACTGAAATATTGAGCAGATTTTAGTCAAACTAAGTTTTTCGTAAGTTTCAGATAATTGGTCATGTGCAGATATATGGAAATATTGTAAGGAACTTGTCACTAGATCAATCAAGATTTTACGCCAAATACTGAATATTAGGCTTAACTTCCTTATTGATTCAATTACAGCTACTGCCACTAGCAACTCACTTTGTGTGGTTGTGTGTGTGTATATACACACTGATTAATTTAGAATTAGCTGAATTTAGAAATTACAGGCTTAGAGATTATAGTTACAGTGGTCATGTCATTTACTGCAGTGTTTTTGAATGTGAGTATGCAATCAGTGGGGAGTCTGACCTCCAGATAGATAATCCAAGCTCAGACAGGCTGCCACTCATTCATCCTCTGCAACAAAGTGATCAGGTATCACTGAGACATCTCCTTAATGAAGTGGGGTTTTTGCCTTTTATCTGTGAGAAGGACAAAATGTACCAGGATTCTTGCTTAATGATGGTGTCATTTTTTTTCAGTGCTTAAAAAAAAAAATCCAGCAACATAGAAGACCCAAAGAATATACTCAGTCTACATGTTTATAAAGCTCTATAGGTCTGTAACGTTTAGGTCTGTATTTAAAATCTCATGACATAAAAACATGATGTTACATCTGTTCACTAATAAAAGTGAATTCATAAAGATGATGCAATTAGTGCTAGACCATGTTTGGGATTTGAAATACTTCTATTACAGCTTTTTTTAATCCAAAAGTCTGATTTCTTTCAAATATGTACCAGGGGTTTTCTGAATACAGTTTGTGGGGGGTTTTACTTGTTTTCCAGGATATTCCCAATGCATCCGTGAGCATATTCCTGATCTTGCTCTCCAACAGAATATGCAGATGGGAAGGCTGTGTGACATACTGGGTATGTTATGAGCTGTTGGCTGCCTATTTTTTGATCATTATTTGCCCATAATTGTGAGTAAAAGAGAATGACTGATGAGGACTTTCTTTTTGTATTAATGTTAAATATAGAGAACATGTAAGATCAGAAGTAATTTATCTGCTATGGCGTTTCCTTCTGTCCACTTTATTCAGAAGAAAAACATGCTGATTCTTTCCAACTCCGTGATAAGGTAAAGCAGCTTCATCCTGTGGCATGCTGAGCACCACAAACAATCAAAAGTGTTTAGTGTTCTACAAAATTAGGTAGCTAATTCTGCTAGTGTTCATTCAGGCTCATACAGAGAGAAAGATGTGCTAGAAAAGAGCAAGCCCTTATTTAAACCAATTTTTTTTAAATTAGCAAACGAGGCAAAAGACATACATTTAAAAGTTTTTCCTAGAATGACAGTCCTCTTTTAAGCAAAGCAGTGAAGAATATTATTTGTCAGTGACCAACTTCATTGGCTCCCTGGAATGACATACTTTACATGATTCATGTATATTTCAGTATCATTATTATTTTATAAATGCCATTTAGTAAGTTTGTAACAAAAATATATTAGATCCAGAAATTTACAGTTGCCTAAAATAATAATGTAATTGCCTTTATATATTATCTAGGCACTAATATTGGTTTTCCACAGTACAGTTTTTTTTTTTTTAACATAGATTTTTTTTGTCTCTAAAATGATAGTTAGAAACTTAAAGGGACAAAGTCAACACATTTAACAGGCATTCTTTCTCATTTTAAAATCTGTGAACATGAAGATTGGTTCTGCTGTAAAATGTAAAATAGACCATGAGTAAGATACAAGCTAGTTAAATGTTAACTAAATTATTAACTAGATCAGATGCTTTACCTGTGCCTGGCCGAAGAGCATTGATATTTACCATATTGGTTTTCTTTTTCTTTAGAATACCAGAGAATTTCCTTGCTTGTTGTGACCTCCTCTGAGTTAATCTGTCTCTGGAGCCCCACTGTGTCGAAAGGAAACTTGTGTATCTCTTTATAGGGCAGTGCTAAGAGTAGTAAAATGTGTTGCAGCATTTTATTTAACAAATTCACTTGAGCTTGTCAGTTTTTGACAGTGCAGTCCATTCAGCATTACAACTGACATTGGCAAGTAATCTTTTTGTACCCTAGCTGGTAAATTTTCAGGCTCATTTTGCAAGTCTGAGTAAATGCCTAAAAGCAATAGAGTATTGACTAACAGTTCTAGTGAACTGTTCTTTTAATTATTTTAAAAAGTTATATGGTAATGAACTGTATTATATAAAGGCTCTGTCGGGGCTTCAGATGGAGGGCTGATTGTTGGATGCTGTACTGCTTTAATGCTTCAGTTGAGATTCTGGCCTTACATTTTTAATGTGGGTTGTTTGCCTGCAGCAGTATGGCACAACAAAGTGAATGAATAGGATATCTTATTCCTCTATAACGTTAGGCTCAGGGTTTCCTTAGTCCAACACTTGCTTTGCTTCTGATTCATTCACATGTAATAGCAGTTGTCCCTGCCACTTTCCAGGCTCTTGTTCCTGCGCCCAGTAAAGACAATGAAAGACTTCCTACTAATTTCAGCAGGAGTTGAATCAAAATCTATGAGTGCTTTTTGGCAGTGTATTCTGTTGATGTTGCAAGGGCCATTAATTCATTAGCTCATCTATTAACATTAATATTTTATAAGAGCCAAGTATTTAAAATTTTCCAAAACGGCATATATTAAAGACTTTCACTTTCTCACCTCTAAGTGTTTGTGTATACACTGTCTTTCAGCCCAAGTTGTTCTACATGCAGAAAAACAGATTTTCACACTGTGGTATTTAACTAGCTAATCTGCACACTCACATGCTCAGCAATAGTTATTAATGGTATCCTACCGTGAGCTTTTATGTGGACAGGACAAGAATAGGAACAGGCCATGCAAAATCCAGGCAGCGTATGAAATTGCAATTTCATCAGCTTTCTAAACTTAATAGCTCAGTTTTATAATTTACTGAAGTTAATGGGATATATTTTTAAAGCAGTGCGCAATTCCCATTGATGTTAATGTGAGTCGCGCATATAAATCCCCCTGCAACACTTTCAAAATTCTGCCCCCAATATGTTCTGCAGATTGAATTCTGAAAACTAGCTATTTCTTTGGGTTACTGACCTGTCTTCAGAGAAATGCTGAAGCACAGAAAAAGCAGTTAAACCACTAAGATTTGGGAATTACAGATCTCATTTTTATTTCCAGTGCTTTTTTAGGGAAGCTGTTTGTTAGCATATGATCAGGAATTATCAGATTACTGTTCTGAATGGAGTCTACCTTTCTTCCAGTAATGAATATTGTGCCCCTTTGTTTTAGATGCCAACGTGGACGTCATCTACATCTGCCCCCTTCATCTGAGTGAGGAGTTACTGCAGTATTACAATAAACTCCTGGGTCTGCAGGCAGCTGTTAGATCTGGGAACCCTGAGGACATGGGTGACCTGCAGGACAGGTTCAAAATTCTCACCCCTGAAGCTATAAACAGCTTCCCTGTGAGTTTGTCTTCTAATTACTACAGCTTGAGGGATGCAGTAAAATTAAATTGGAAATTTTATAACTTGTAACGCTCTGGTACACATCAGTGAAATATTATTGCAAGTTTAAGGGCTTTACTGATTAGACTACTAGTTAGAGCATTGGAAATAAATATCCTGGTTTAGCTTTATAGACTTAGTTGAGATAGTCCTATATTTGCTATTTGTAGACCACTGTCCCTTCTTACTATATGCTTGGGACTGGGAACTTGATAGATTTATATCTCTGAGCAAATCGTAGCAATAAACCATTCTTATTACTCAAACTTTATCTCTGAGTAGCCCAGCGTTCAATCATTCATGTGTTCCTAGTGCTTCTTGCAATTAAATCCAATGCAGAGCTTCTTAAAGAACAGAACTTAAAACAATTTAGGTTGGGTAATACAGAAATATTAGTTCCAAACCTGTCAAGTCAGTTTTAAATCCATGTGCTAAAACATGGTCTAAAAAGAGACCTTAATTAATGTACACTATGTACAGTGTTTCTGAAAATACTGCAGGGCAGTGAAGACTCTTTACAGTGGAGAATAATTTTATATTGTAAATATTAAGTCCACAGTGTCTTAGCTGAGATTTGATTTTTATGAAACTTTGTGGTACATTTATATCTGTAGGGTCTATGCTTGAAGCCCTGCTCCTGTTTTCGATATATATTAATAACCCTCTTCTAGTTATTGTGTTGAACAAGTATTGGTTATACCATGTACTGATTTAAACTGATAGTTTCAGAAGGTAAAGAAGCTTTTTATGTTTTATAAATGTGTTGGGTTTCAAATGTAGTTCTATAGTAGCATACTGTTCAGCAAAACACTTGTATATATCTATGAATCCTTTTCTGTTGAACTAGTTTGAAAGCACCTATGTGAGAAAAGTGCTTAGCTCTTTTGCTGTGTAGGGAGAGACCCCTGAGTCAGAGCTGTCTGATAGTTTTGCTATAGTTAAAATGAATTCTGTAGGTATGAATGTGTTCTGTTTTCTCTGAAGTTGGAGAAAAGCATCAAGATGATATTTGTGTTTTTAGGAGCTGGCTTTTCTTTAGTATCGTCCTTTTATCTGAATACTGGAAACCTACAAGAATCACAGCTGCCTGTGGTGGGCCTTCACCTTGTAAAGTGAAATTATTGGGATGGTAAATCCTTGATAAATACCAGTGATATATTTTTTCTTTTTAAATTGCACTTTGACAATTGTAGCTGGTTTTTCTCTGGCTACTGGCTTATTTTTCCAGTATTAACTACCAAATATTGGAAGCTTTAAGAAGCCTTCTATATAAAACATGCTAAAAAAAAAATCTAAACCACATCATATTATGGATAAAAGGTGCTGCTAAACATGGACAGGCTGTCCAGGAATGGAAAATGTCTTTCATGGACAATTTTGGTCATGGTGATTTGGCTGAAGTAGTTTCAGTGTAAAAGCAGGTTGTTTTCAGGCATGCATCTCTTGTGTATAGCCTTCACTCTTCCCATTTCTGTTGAAATATTCCAAACAAAGTTCCTTTTCCAGGTGAAGAGCAAACAGCTTTGTGAAAATTTATTATGCAGCTATGATTTACTGGGAAAAGTTACATGCTCTGATGTAGGGAGCTACCTTAGTTACAAGGGCTACATGGTTGTTTCATGGCTATGGATCATGCTGCTCACGCAGTTGTGGAATGCTGGGAAGTGTATTAGTGCCAAGTGCCATCAGAAAGAATGGGCAATCACGGGTTTCACGTGATACCAGGTTGAGGCATACCCTTGGGTGTTCAGTGTGGTGCACCTGTTTACATGCAAAAATCCTCAAACTACCTTGTTTTCATTAAGCATGTGTTCTTTACCATCTATTAACTAATGTGTCCAAGAAATGTATCTTTTGTGTGGAGAAGAATGTGTACTGATAACTGATCGTAGTCATCCATTGGCTTCAGTGACTGTGGATTTAGCTGTCATTTTGTCTGTGTAAGGTTCTTTTTAAGGATATTTCTTCTGGGTTATTTAATAAAAAGCTTTTGTTGTACCTAATGTATCTAAATTTATTCCTAATATACGAAAGTATGGCTTGAAGGCCACATTAGCAGGCTGCTTTGAGCAATTCTAGAAGCACAAATCAGCTTTGGCCAGTTTCCCAATTGTTTTGATGAAACTGGATGGGAGGAAAATCTGTGGAAAAGACACCCAGACACAGGTAGCCCTGTGCTCCTTGGCGTCTGCAGAGGGGAGGCAGAGAGAGACTGTGAGGAAAGGGTGTCCATATACCGTTGTCCTTAGGCATTTGCTAGCTATTAGAATGACCTCTTGTGACCCAGTGCATCCAGGTGCCATGAGAAACATTTCCAACAAAGGGTTACACTACGCTGATTCTCAGCTAGTAGCGTATCAAAACAGTGTAGCTGTAGCTTTGCTCATCATGGTGAGGCTGATGCCAAGGTCATCTTCTCTGATCTTAAGAAGTTTAAAAAAAAATAAATCAACAGGCTTGAGAACCAGGAACTAGCCCTTTGGTTTACCTCCTAACCACTCTTCTGTGCAGACCTGCTGGAATTTGGAGGATTCCTTGGTTCTCCTGCTTTTACCTGCTTTCACTCACACTACTATATATCATGGCAGCTATACCACTCTCAAAGCAGGAATGAACTAGATTTTACAGCCTGTTTCCTGCACTCCTTAATTAACTGTAAAATCCATTATTGAGAGACACAAAGCAAATCTCGTCCCTACATCACCACTCGTGGCCCCAGGGAGCAAGTGACCGGGGCTAGAAATTGATCCTGTTCTCTACATGGCAGAACTCTGCCATGAGACCAGCAGAATGGGCCATCTCCCTGATTTTATACCAGTGCTCAGGAGAAAAGAAACAAATGAATCAGAACATTAAGAGTCTCGGTTTTAAAACTGATGGAAGGAAAAAGACTTCGGGAAACTTGTTTGTTGCTCTTTTTGCCCTTATAATTCTGTGACTCCCTTTTTCCTGCTAGAACTTTGAAGAGTATCTCATTTCTTTGACTTATATCTTCACTGTCCTTGCAGTATGCCTGACTCATCTACAGAGACACTTGGGCACTTTTTGGAGCCATGTGTTTGGTATGAGAAAGCACTGAGGAACTGGCAAAAGGGGATTTCTTTTGTCCACTTCCAGGGGCTCCCACATCTCCTTTTCCACCATCCTCCCCATCCAAGTATTGGAATCAGGATTTATACTTCAGTCCCTGTGAATGAGCATCCAGGACTTTGAAGGAAAATATTCTGGGTTCTCCAGTCCTAGAAATCCCTAGCAAATCTGGTATTTATGCTATCCTGAAAAGGAATACTTCCCTGACTAAGGCCTAAATTAGATGAAATCTCAATGTGAAGATTTTCTTCTTACAATTATGATTTGTTTATGGCAATCTATCACAGTGGATGTCTTTTGTAGTATTTCTGCATGATGTCCATTCCTATCTGTCTCAACCTCAGCGCGCCTCTACATCTTTGGAAAGATAATTGGGTTATCTGCAGACCATGCATAGGATATGTTGTAGCAAATATTTTTGAGGTTTCACCTGCCGTGATTAATATTCTTAGTTTAAATTTAGAGGTTATAGCATCTGTCATGAACAGCTTGTTCAGCAATAGATCTTTTTTGGGAGAAATTAAAAATTCCTTCCAAAAAGTTGAAACCCTTGTACTTTAAACAGCAACAAAAATACTACCCTCTCCTTGAGTACTCTGCAGTTGCGTTTACAGTAGCTATCAGAACTACTGTGTAATGGAAATGTATATCCCCAGTAATTTAATGTGATCAGTGAAAGCTTTTGTAAATCAAAGTGTTTTATTCTCAGAGAATCACTTAAAATACTGCTGAACTGTATGGTGAAATACATTCCCTGCTATAGGGGTTTTTCTTCATTTTTGTATTGATTTTTAGGAGCTTTAGAGTTAAACCATGCCAGAAGTGTTGCTGAGATGAATCACTATTATCCAAAGGCCACCAGCCTCTCTGCCGACTGACAGAAGGATAATTCCACATGGATCAAATAAATACAGATGTGTAGTAATTAGTTCTATTCCCAGTGAGCCCATTTCCAACACACTAAAGATGTGCACGATTATGGAGCCTCACCCCAACAGCTTTTATCAATTTAAACTGCTAAGCTACAGGATAGGTCATAACCCAGCCTGCTATTAATAATGTATTTATTGTGTGCAACATTATAAATTAGGTTCATGGAATAGAAAATAACACCTTTTAACAAGAATAATGTTATCTTTATACAGAACCATCACATGTGCCTAGCCACTCAGCTGAAGTACAGTCCCAAGACAATCAAAAGAATAAAAATTCTTATCCAGAGCAGAGATGCCTACATTATTGGAGGGGTTCCCCACAAAGATGATTTAGCAGTGGCTGACATGCTAAATGTGCCTATACTAGGCTCAGTGCCAGAAGTGGCTCATCTTTATAGTACCAAGTCTGGAAGTAAACAAATTTTTGCCCGTGCTTGCGTGCCAACCCCTCCTGGAGCATCTGACATCTACAACAATGAACAGGTAAGCAGGACGTGGTCTGGGATGTGTCAACATGCAGATGCCTGTTTTCACTTGACAGGATGCAAACTTTGTACAATTGCAACAACTCTATTGATTAGACCCTAACTGGGTTTGATTAAATCATGTATGATTTCTTTTTTGGTTCTATCTGACCAATTAAATGCAATTTGTATCCTAGTCAGGAAGTAATACAATTGTTCTGGTATTCTTCATGGTCTTTCTTGAGAATATATAAGAGTGTTTCGTCCAGTTATTTCAAACAGTTTGTGTTGCTGCTCCTTGAATGAAGTCATGGCCTCAATGAGATTAATAGGAGTTTTACCATTGACCACGAATAGAACAGGGATTTCTGGGAAACTAAGTATTTGATGAAGGAAGAATTTCTTCTGCTTAGGAAGTCAGCCTATTCCAACTGAGGTTCACTAAGCATATTTGCAACTGGAGTTTTACCTTGTACCTGGCTTATCATTGCTAAATTCGCCTATCTTGTTAGCATGACCAGTAAGAAAAGAACAAAATATTACTACACTAAAATTACAAAGCACAAGTGTTCTGTACTATGTTTAGTTTACATATGTTTATTTTGCATTCAGTGCCTCAGTATTTCATTCTATAAGCTGATTTTGCAATTTCCAGTGATATGTCTAAGAATGATCCGTACTGATTTTTTTAAAAATATTTTTATAATGGTGCTACATCTCATACAGGAAAATAATCAGCGCCATGGTTTGTAGGTACTCCTACTTCTTAGAGAGGCTTTTCACATTGCTTTGCTTTTTATTAATCACCTTTAACAGTGAAAACAATCTAAGCTACACAAATACATTGCAGCTTCTATAGTAAATGAAATAAATGTATGATCAATGATCTGAAAAACAACTGTTTTATTGTTAAATAATTTATCTGAATCTAATACTTTTGATTAATACTACAGTGTTACGGAAGTTCTACTTCTGTTGTCTGCTTGTATGAAATACTGACATTTTAGGTTAAATAATCAAAGCAAGGTGACTCTATGTTAAAGCACAATTCAATTTTCACTTAAAGATAGCACATTCTTTATGATTGGTACAGTCCTTACGATATTATTGATCCTTTCCATTACTGTAGGGGAGTCATCAAGAAAAACACATTTATGTGATTCTCAAAAGCCACAAATAGCATCTGGAACACACATGTAATTGTATTTTAGGTCAACATTAAAAAAAATAAACAAAAGTCCCCAAAATTACTGTGTAAAAATGTAGAAGGCTCTAGCCAATGCAACAAGATCTGGTAATACTTTTACCAGGTTCAAAGGCATTTGCAGTTTCTAAGAAGTTAATTGCATCCTACACCAGCTGGGCAAAAGGCATTTTAAAGCCATTTAAATCTGCATACATACACAAATAAATAATTAGCATTTTTATAAAGCCTGCCTGGTAACTCCTTCATACATTTATAACCTTATAATGTACTCTCCAGTAGGAAAATTTCACAGATGTTAGGCTGGTGTTAGAATCTGGCACAACTGTTTCTCAGATTTTGCAAATAGCGTAGTCCATCCCATGTTATTCCCTGTCACAAACATGTATTGAGCTGTACTGATTATCCAAAACCTAAGATCCTGATTGGACAAGAAAGCCTGGACAGGCAAATTCCTTTCTGCAGAATACATTGACCACCAGAGGTGCTCAGTTGCTGTTTGGTAGTCTGCCCAAGTGGACTCAAGTACAGGATGAAGGCCATAGATTCTTCATCAAAAAATGTTCAGGGTTGCTTTTGCTAAGTCTCCAATATAACTGTAACAACACTAGCGTCTCTAAGAAACAGAAACCATAGTTAGAAAATAAATTTCAAGTCCAAATATGAGAACTGGAAGTCTAAATCGAGGAACAATTTAATATTATCATGGTGCAAAATATCTTTGTGTCATTGCTTGCTCCACAGCTGATTAGTGTTCTCAGCCAGCTGATCATTGACAACATGGAAGTGCAGCGTTGGTTGTTTAAAGTGAATGATGAATCTGGAGGAAATGGCACTGCCTATTGCGACATTATCTCACATTTGAAATGCTACCACTGGGTTCAAAAGGAACATCAGAGATACAGCCCTGAGATATGGAGTAAGAAGTGGGCACATGTAAGTAACAAAGGAGCAGGGTGTCTTGTTTGTTGTCATGGCTTCTTAATAGTCCACTGGGGTTCTTCCTCACAGTAAATCTTTTCTTGGAGCTTTCATTTTAAGACGTTGGTAAGAGTTGATATTACAGAGTCCAGACTAGCTTGTACAAAGCAATAGGCAACAGTAATTCAAATGAAGCAGTTAAATATTCCAAAATATAAATGAATAACTGGCATCCAACTGTGGAATAAGTTGGGTGTCATAACCCTTCATTCATATGCAGTAATGTGCAAATGTTAGTGTTTTTTTATCCAAAGTGAGGACATGTATAAATGAAAGTATATAAGCGGCAGAGCCTTATATCTACATAGAAACTTGGAATCATTGGAACAAAGTGGTGTACTAATATAGTTGAACAATACTAATCAATTTGAAACCACATACAAACTGATTACTTCTTAATCTGGCTTTCTAAGGATCATTTTTTCTGTACATTTTTCCTCAATAATAACTTTTAAACCTGTTAGCCATTTTCAGCTGTATAAGACAGAACACTTGAGGTCTCCAAGACCATTAGACTTCTGCATGTTTCATTACAGTGGGTGTTTAGGTAAGGAGAGGTAGATACTTAACTGAGGGAAACAGTATAGCATGAACTGATGCACTACTAGATTCCTAAGAATCCACAATTGAGAGAGGTTGTAAGATTATACATTTCAACGGCAGAAAAATCTATATGAAACTACACTTCATTAGTTCTGGCATTCAGAGAACTATTTGTAGTTTAAATATTCATTGGTATTTAAATGTGTTAATTTCAATAAGCATTTGATATTTCTGTATATTGTGCCAAATTCATTCCTAATGTAATGGTTTTAAAGCCAGAAGGAATGTATCCAGAAAGAATTGTTTAATTTACATAAACTACTCATTATAGCTCTTTTGATTTTTTTTTAATTCAGTCAAAACTGGTTCAAAATTTTTGTTTGATTGAATGATATTGTATATTAAAATTTCAAATTGTGCTGATTACAATTCTGTTGCATTTGACAACTACAAAATTATTCCACATTATAAAACAGAGCTTATTATATAAAGCTAAAGGGCTAATTTCTCTGATCTAAAGATCCCTCACTCTGCGCAAGTCAAACAGTGTGGAGAACTGGAGAGCTACCCTAGTGGAAGCATTATCTGGCCACTGAGCTCTCTGGGACATAGAGCTAGCAGAATATACCCAGATCCTGCTCCCACCATCTGAGTCAGCAGGGCAGAAAACATGATTCATCAAGTCTAGTTCTTTGCTAGTATTAATTCCCTGTATAAGTAGTATTACCTAGTGTTAGTATTACTGTTCCTGTTTCTGTGCCTTTTTAATTCTTTCGTGGCTACGTGACTCTGAATAAAGGACGTAGTTATAACTGTCTGTCTTTAGTTTCCTTTTTATAATGCATTTACCTTGAGCTTTGATGCAACCAGGAATCAACCCATTAGAAGCCCTTAAACATAAACATTTGTTGGAAGTTGGAAAATACATACAGAATAACATATTTTATCTAATTTCCTAGAGTCAGCAGGAAAGCTTCCACAAATCCAGACCAGTATTAATGTGGGCTTTGGCAAAGCATGAAACTTGCTGCCATTTTGAACGTCTTGTTTGAGTATGTGTGTCCAAATTTTTCTGCTTTCTGAGTTTAGCCCTCTTTTGTAGAATGGGAGACCTTTTTTATATATAATGAATTGCAGTCTCCACTGAGTATTACCATTGAGAGCAGAGGATTAAAATCATCCTTTGTTAAGGAATACCATTGTAATGATACACATTTAAACATCAAAGCATTAGTTTATGAGCACAGGCATGCTTTAATGTCCTATTACAGTATGTAGACCTGTTTCTTTTGATAATGAAGACATTGTGTCATCGGCATAGGCTGCCACATACAAAACGTATGCTGGCAGGTTATTAAAAAATTCAGCTTCGTGATGAAAGACTATCCTGCAGGCTAAGAGTACAGTGAAAAGACTCTCCATTTTGGTAGAATTATTAGAAATGAGAATATGACTGTAAGCAGTAAATTATGTTAATACTTACAAATAGCATAATTTGCATAGCAGTTTAAGACATGATACCCAGATTTTCCTTATTGGTATGTAGTAGGCAACAGAATAAAAATAATGTAGTTTGTGAGTTTGAACTGTGTAAAAATTTATTCCATCTGAAAATGAGACTGATTTTAGATTCCTCATTTCAAACATAACATTGGGCAAACAAAAATGCAGGACAGGATTATCAATGTATTTTAGCTTGTTAACTTAATGCAGCATCTGAGTTATCTGAACAGTTATTTTGCTGCTGCATAAAGGGTAGAATTCACAAACTATGCTGAATGTCTCTGTAAGGCCTTCATCCTACTGTGAACTGCTGAAGTCTGTCAGCTTATAAAAAATTTCATCCTGAGGCCCAGATTCTAATGATATTCAGTATCAAGAGAACTGCTGCCTTCACAAGTGTACATTTGACAATCATGAGGCCATTTGTGGAGACATTCTCCAGTGTGAAAAAGACTGTCAAGATCTGGCCCCCGTTACATGCAAAAAGATCAGTAAGTACTGAGACACCTTAGCAGTTCAATTGTATCTTGCAATGTGAATGATTATTGTAGGGAGCAAATAAATTCACAGATTTTTTAACTGGTTGACATATGCATGTAAGGCATGTGTTCTGTGTGAAATGCTCTTATGCCATCATATTGTGATTTTCCCACCTATTTTCTGTACCAATTCAAGCTTCAGTTAGTCTGTGCATAGCAAAAAATGTGGTTCTGCTACTACTAGAGTAAGTGAAAAAATAATAGGACAGTTGCATGAGGGTCTGTTTGGAATATCTAGAGAAAGATATCCATAATGCTTATTAATATATGGTATTCCAAAGTATGCTACGAAGCTGGGTATCTCACTCCTGCTGAAGTCAGCAGTTCAGTTTTTGGAAAAATCTCACCTATACTTATATGGACCCTTGCTGGGAGACTGTATAAATTCATGGAAGAGAAAACTATTAACTATTATGGTTGACAGTCTTCGGCTTAGAGTGATTCAGAGCTGCAAATTGTTGGAGGCTGGGAGAGTATCTGGGGAATGGATATGCTTGCTGTGTTTTCATACTTCCCTGAGAATCCACTTGTGACCACTGTCAGAGTCAAGATTTGGGGCTAAGTAGCCCTTATACAGCCATACTTTCATGACCTTGAAGAAAGATGCTCAGATGCCCACTCAGAATTCAAGCTGAAGATTGGTGGAAAAGTGGTCTACAAAGTATATTTGGTGCCTTTTGTTTGTTTTTGAACAGACACCAGGCTGTCAAAGTCTGCGATGCCTCCTGGTCTCTGACTTCAAATCTTGGGACTTAACTGCCACCTCAAACTCTCAGGACACTTGCAGTCCTCTTCCCTTTTAGAGGAAAGGTAACATCACTTTCCTGTTAGTGTTGCCTTTTTTCTTCTTTTAACAGTCTCCCTTTTACATAAAATAATACAGGACTGTGCAGGCATCCCATCCTCTTGGATAACTACAGAACTCTAAATAGTATCTAAATCACTAGATTAAATTACTAGTCAAATTAATTTTAGAATTATCTTTTATTACACTGCGACTCTCAATTAACCACCAGGACCAGCAATATGATATGAGTTTACCTAGCAGCAATCCTAAAGATAACAAAGGTCAGACTGAAGACTAAAAAAGGGGCAAGTGTGGGGATAAAGACGAGCTAAAAGTACAAGAATAGAACAAAACACACACAAACAAGCAACAAATATTCTCTCAATAAGCCATTATAATTGGCCATAGCTACACAACCATTTCAAAACTCTCCATTAACTATCTGTTGTAGAAGAAAAAAAAGCTATTTAACGCGCTTGGGCAGCCTACTGTTTTAATGTTAGAGTGTTTGAATCTTACTGCCTCCAGTTGTGTCACAGTATTTTGTCATGGTTTGTTTTCCTTATAGAATATATCTTGGTTAATTCACTAAAATGTGTAAGAGGAAGTCAAAATCTTTTCAAAAGGTGACAAATCTGGAAAATCCAACTTCTAGTCTGTGTTGCATAAAGCAATATTCAGACACTGGTTGCAGGATTTTGCATTGATTGCTATTGGAAAATTAGAGTTTCAAAGGCCAAGATAAAATGATGTAAAATGCTGGCTGTTCCTTTAAATTAAAAATTTTTTGGTCAACTTTCAGAAGTCCTGTAATAAGTATTAGATAAACTTGGCGATTATCTGAAAATCAGTAACAGTGGTGAGCAGATTCTTTCCTGGTTGAATGAATCGCATTCACTATATGAAACCTGAAGCATATATACCACATCTTGTTTCTTTACTGAAGTAAGGAATTCAGAGTAGAGAGTATATGTTTGTAAACAGTTCAAAATAAAACCAACTGTAATACTGTCAAAGACAATTTTAGAAGCATGGCATTGCCAGCACGGTATTGTTTCTGATCATCTTTGAACATAGTATAGCTTCCTAACAATGTTTTTTTCCTTTCTGCTACCCATTCTCATTTTCACCACTCCAATCACCTTTTGTAATGCCACCAGCTTTGTTCTAGGGCAACGCTACAAATATTACTGAAACTGGAATAAATTGTGAGCAACTGAATTGGTCTTAGTATAACACCTAAAGTCTACCGAGGGGGTTCTTAAGCAAGTAGTATTTGCTGCTGCTGTTACTGTACATATGCAATTGCAGGTGTGGTATTTTTTTCAGCCTGAAGAGGGCCAGAAGCTCTGACAGATAAACAGAAGATGCATTTACAGCATTTTGACAGGCTTTTAAAATTTCGTCTAACTGATATGATGTTTAATAGGAAAAGGGCAAGAACCCAAAGACTTAAGAAAGAAATTGATTACCTATAAAGCAATACAGCTGCAGGTTTTTTCCTAGTATGGGCAGTGCTCTGTCAGCAATATATCCTAAATAGTTTAAATGTTCACTGTACCTGCGAACAGTCTGTAGTGCTCTTATTCAGTTTATTAATATATCCGTGTATCTGCCATGGTGACGTTTCATGTGATTCTCAAATCTTAAGTAAAATAAAGAATGATAATTGTATCCCTTGGTTAAATTAAAGCCATGATATCCATTCCTAAGACTTGCAATAATCAGATATGCAAGCTGTTGGTTTGTATGTCCTATTGATTTAATATGCTTCTAATCAGTACATAAAGCTATAGGCCTGCAGTGTTAATTTTTCATATGCTTACAAAGTACCCTTTGATTTTCTGTCACGCGTTAATTACAGCGTTTTGCCATTAAATAGGAAGCTTTGTGTAAACTAATTACTAGGTAATCATTGTCTACCGCAAGCGTGCTGTTTGTACCTTTTATTTTATTCTAAAAATGCACAGATCTCGCAGTCTGGAACCACTATACCTTCCAGCCATTAGCTCTCACTAATTCATAGCATTATTGTGTTAAGATTGTAGGAGTTGTAATTGTTGTGGTATCAGTGCTGTTAATTACCGGAGTAAACAGTTGAAATGGTGCCAAGGTCTATTGTACAAGGCAGAGGAAAGGAGGTTTAAATGTTACTTCCACCATCTGGGGACTGGAGTAGAGGCAAATGCTAGAAAACAGCAGTGAGGCAATATCAGAACTTCAGCTCCAGGGTTTTAGGCCATATGGATCCAGAATATTTTGAATCAATTGAATTTAAGTGCCAGTTTGTAGCAATAACAGTGTGGAAGGAGAGGATAAAGCAAGAGCACTAAAGAAATCTGAAATCCGTTAATGTTATCGCATCCAATAAAATGCCTGCTTGGATTATTTTAAAAATGTTTATTTTGCTAAAATCCAAAAAGTAACACATAGGCAACTCGAAGAATAAAATAAGTTTAACTGTGTGTTGTTTGTGAAACGCGATGCAGGTTTTGTCTGACAATTCCTTTAGCATTACAGCTCAGCAGTTTAGATAAAATTCCTGGGAAGTGACTGTGGATTATCTATATGATGTCTTTTTTCCTTTTGAAATCACATTTTTTTAATTCATTAGAATCCTTTTTTTAGAGATGCAAGCCAGAAAGGAGGGCAAGTGAACAAAAGCGGACAAAATTTATAGAGATTGAAATAGAGAAAAAAAAAAATAGGAAAATATTATTAATGTAAGGCATCTGAATTGTTTGTGCGTTTGCAGAGATCTCATTAAAATACAGAAAAGATGCATTCAAATATTACTTATCTCATTTTGTATGAGGATTAACATCTCAGTGCCCTGAACTTTCAAATGCTGCATTGAAATAAACATATGATTTTTTTTAAATACAGATTTTTTAAGATTATGACAATTATGTTACATTTTCTTTGCTCTGAAGGTAGATGTGGGGAACCTTGAAAAATGAAGGCTGCAACCTCGCAAAAGACATGCTTTTATGCATAAAATAGCAATGCACATGGAGTATTTTTTTGGATTAAAAAAGAAAACTATTTAATAAAATCATCCTAATCTCAAATTAACATGCTGTGCATAAACACGCAGAATTATTTGACAAACTCATAGAGCTTTCAAGATCCTTTTTCTCTCTGATTTTTGGTAGCACAGGCTGTAGTGATTTTATATTTGATTTCCCTGCATATATTGTTTTCCGAGATGACATCTACAAAAAGGGATCGCGCAGCATATTGCTGTTGCCAGTTTAGGAGTGTTCAGAGGAAATAGAAAGGATCTCACTTTCTAAACAATCCTGGTTTATTTATTTTTTATTGGTCTGTTAGCAGATGTTGAAGTAGTTCAGGGCACAATGTAAACATGTGTTTTTCAATGGAAATAGCAAGGTATACAATGAAACAAGCAATTGGGAGGGGTTTTGTGGACTAGGCCAGTGGGGTTTTTTTGCTTTTTTTGTCTCTCTGTGTATGTGGTTGAATTTAGAATTAAAAGAAGTGCTTGATCTTTATATATTGAAATCCTCAGCGTGCAGAGTGACAGCATGAGCGAGAAGAGAAAACCATGGCCCCATGTGGTGTGAAAAAAGGAACAGCAGTTTAAGTGCTGGAAAGTTGAAAGAGAACTAACCTTCTTGTTCTTGTAGTCAAGGAAAGTGGCTGTTTTGTGCTTTTGTATTGAAGCACAGCATATGTGCCTCAGTTTGACAAAAAGCCTCTTGAGTCAAAGCAACCCTAGTCCTGTGTGCTGATCCAAAGCGAAGGCCATGATAATGAGGGACGGGCTCTCAGGAAGCAGTGAGTAGATAATACTACATAAGTGGAGAATTCTGTGCACCGTTTTCACCATTCTACTTAATGCAAGTCGCAGCCACAGTGAATCGCTTGCCATACAGCTGAAATGGGCCATTAGCTATCAGGGAAAATTGTCTTTGGTACTTTCAGCAGATGGAGCAAATATTTTACAAAGCAATTTTACATACGAAAAACATTTGTGTTACTTGGTAATGATGGCTGTTTTACATGATGTTACCTTCTATCAGAACATACTTTTCCAGCTCGTGGAAAGCAAAATTGGCACTTTTTAATTTTAAAATTTGCAGTTAACAATTAAATGCCTGGGCTTTAAATCAGGTTGCAAACTTTAAGTAGGTAGGGTATTCAGTGTATCACTTCCAAAAACATTTCCATTTTCATAAACCTCTCAAATTGTTTTGTTCAGTGCAGTAGATTGTGATTCTGGCCAGCATGTACCTGTCTGAATTAGAAAAAATGCCAAATCAGTTTAATTTGCAAAATAGGAAATAATGAAAGTTATTTGGACAGTCAGACAGCAGTTACTGGCCTCTTCCAATATAACTGTGTTTGCTGATGTTGCTGAGAATATAAGAACAAGCTGGGCTGGACCAATTCATGTCAAGGCAGCTGGAATAAGTTATCACAGCTCCACTGATCACAATATAAAGGATATACTGTACAAATGGTATGAATTGTCATAGTGCCATTGAAGTGGCATAAATTGCTGTAGCTTCATTGACTTCAGCAGAGATGTGGCAGTTTGTATTGCTGAGGATCTGTCTGCTGATTTTATTCTTCTCTGGCCCAGTCAGCTTTAGTTATTTAGAGATACTTTCTTCACTCTATTTGCTTGCAAGGTCTAAATAATTTCCTTTCAGTCTGCTTTTTAGCTAAAAAGCTGTAGGTCTTTCTCATGCATTCTGCTCTGCAGCCTCTTTCTGTCCCCAGGTGTTTCTTCCTATTTCTAAGTCTATTTCTTCTTTTCTTCTTTCTACTTATTTACTTTATTACTCAACAGGCTTTTCTTTGCTGACCGATCTGTCTCGAGTAGATTTCCTACTGGTGCCTTCAACACATGTCATGTTTGGTCCTAGTTTTTTGTTGCAACTGCCATTCTAAGAAAGCCTTTCAAAATTCAGCTTGCAGAAGGATGAGAAATTAGGTTTAGGGGGAAAAAGGTGTAATTTTTTTCAGGCTTAGTCATTGTTATAAAAAGGTGCAAACCAGATTTGGATAGGTTTAAAGAGTTCTACATGATGTAAGCAGTATTTGGGCTGCTCCTTTTTTACTGGTACTAAGAAACATCAGCTGACAGATTTGAACAAATGCTTCCTGTTTCCATTGAGCCTATGATTCTGAATTGTTTTGGGCCACATCAAGAAATAAGACATTGGTAAGCTCTGCTGGAGATACCGTCCAATTTAAATGAAATTAGCCTACTGAGCACTGATCCTTTTAAAAGGTTTGACTTCATGAGTGAATGTTGGATCCAGCCTTGAATTTGCCTACTAAAACTCCCTATAATCAGGATTATTGCCTTTTTAGAGCTTACGGTTGCAAAAAAACTTCAAGTAGAATTCCAGGTGCTGATCCTTAAAAAGCAGTTGCCCGACTCCCTTCTGTGAACGCCTTGATTATCTACACATTACTTGTTAAAAGCACTGTTACGTTGGGTTTGATCTCACAAGAACATTTTTCAGATTTTCTTGAATTAGTTATTTCTTTAAAAGCCTCTCTCTTCTTTCTGTAAGGCAACTGGTTTTGATGCCTGTATCCTTCACAGTCAGCGAGTTCTGAGGGTGCTTTGAACTGCAAGATGCTCCTGAGCTGGGCACTGTGCATCCGCATTGCCCTAACAGACGTTCTGAGTTCATCCTGTGTTCAGGTCCCCTTCAAATGCTATTTGACCTCATTTAAGCAAGCAATACTGGGTCTGTTGAGGAAGTACCACAACAGTCTTGCCTGTCTAACGTCCATCATATGGACAGAGAGTAGTAGCATATGATGTTACTATATGTATAGATAATGTGAGTGGAGACTCTGTGTCTTACCAGCAGCCTCCATTTGTAAGGCAGGTAAGTGTGCCCTTCGAGATACTTCAAAGTCTGGAAGCTCTGCTTGATTTTGCACCCACTTTAGGGAGCTTTCTTTCACACCCATGTGTGATCCTCGAAAACAACTTTGTTTAAAAGGAGATACTACTGCCCCCAGCACTGTTCCATGGAGACGACATGGCTGCCCTCAAGTCCCTTGGAATTGTTGCAGTGGAAAATTGTGCCCCAGTTCACATGTCCTTAGTTTGAGTTTTACTTATACAAGCTTGGTCACAGCACTCTCAAATGCTTCTACATATCCAGCAGGGATTATTGTTTTTTTCCCCAGTAATTTATCAAAAGCTTTCAGGCAGTCATTACGTACCTCTTCTTTTGTTTGTTTTGATATTTCTGTTTAAATTGCACAATACGCAAAGTCATTAGATCTCAGGGATGAGACTCAGTGTGACAGAGGTATCGCTGAACGCACTGACGGGTGCAAACTGATTTGTAGGTCAGCAACTCCGTGACATTCATCATGGCTCACATTCTCTCTCTAAAGCTGCATTTATTTTCACTGTGCAACAAACCACTTCTTGGCTTAGCAATATTTCAGTGCAAATACAAATCAAGACAAGGCCAAGTGATATTTGCTCACTGCTCTGTTGTTTTAGTCAGCCAAGATATCCAAAACCTAAATTCCTCCTTACAGATTTTAAGGAAACGAGCAGTGTAAGACCTGAATCTGGGTAAATTCTGAACTTGGATCTCATGTTTTATGTGGTCCTTTGTTTTTGCCGTAAAGTTAAGGTTGTGCTGCTTAGTATATTGATATACTGAGCAAAACCATTTTTTTAGCATTTTTTCTGAGATGTTTAAAGTCAACAACATACTTTTCTCCTTAGTGTACAATAGGAGCCCACATAGCCTGGATCAGCATCATCATCTAAGAACCTCAATATTTTTAAGGTATTTTTTTCTCAATTCCATGTGAGGTAGGGACAGCAATTGTCCCCCTTTCATGGCTGGACAGCTGAGTCACAGATAGAAAGTCATTTTCCCAAAGTCTCACAGGCAGACTGCATTCAGGAACAAGATATATCTAGGTTTTCTATACACTAAGTTGATACCTTAATCATTGGCCCATCCTCCTACTCCTTATTCTGATAGATAAATGACAGTAAGCTGATTTTGAATTCATATTTTTGGTTACGTCACATCATGCGCTTCATGACAAAGCCCATCTCTTCAAACTCATTGGTCTGGAAAAATAGATTTTTTTTTTTTTTTTTCCCCCCCTATTCTTATATGTTAGCCATAAGGTTTTATCATGTTCCTCCAGAGCTCAAGATAATATGATTGTGGCTTAGGATATTGCCAAGATCAGAAGACGGTTGGTCATCTTCTGAAGCACGGGATGCTGAAGAGAGAGTATGTAAAACAGAAGCAAAGAGACCCAGGGGAAGCAGGCGAATGCTTATGAAGCAGCAAGAAAAGGAGCCTGAAGCAATAGAGTCAGGGTCCTTGCACTTTATATGCTGGTGTACTTCTGGGATATTTTTGAACAGTAAAAGCAATGCAGTTAGTTTCTGTATTTAATGGGGTTGTTTTCTGTGTGTGGTAATACAGTAAAGAATTTGAAATTAGGAAGAAGCTAGTTTATCTCCTATAGTATGACTCATCAAATTCTACCAAAGATAGAGGCACAAATACACTCGTGAATTTATGTTACAGATTGGAGAGTGTAAAAGGCTATCTCCTGCTTTAGAAACACTTTTGGTTGGTTATTCCTCTTTTTTTTTAATTTTTTTTTTTTAAATAACTAAAGGGTGTTCAGTTTGATATAACAGCTTAAACATACAATCAGTAAAACTATTTCTGGCATATGTGACTGTTTCAGTACGCTCAGTTTCAAAATATAAACAACGTAGAATTTATTGACTGCTGGTATTGATCCCTAAGCAGTTACCAAGTGCTTAGCATTTTCAGTTGCCAGATCAAATTATTGATATAAATTATAATGAAGTAGATGCTATAATGAAGGGGGGGGGTTGTGTTTCAGAGAAGGACAGTTTTCAATAGGAGGGAAGAGTACTAAGTAGAAAAATTAAAAAAGGCTTCCTGACTGTGGATAAACAGTAACCACATTTTTTTTTTTTTTTTTTTTTTTTTTTTTGCCTGTTGGAGGCCTGGTTTTTAATCACCCCACAAGCAGTTTTCATTTCTGTAGTAAAATTGCTTGTGGTTCTATTTAATTTGTTTCTGCAGGAGCCAGCTTTGGTGAAGATCTCCCAGGAGCTGCCGGGCCTTTTAGCACAGCACGTACAGCCAGTCAATGAGAAACGATTCCCTACATGGGAAAAATTCCTCCAAACATTTCTTAGTCAAGGTAAATAAGACTGCAAAGTCGCTGTTAAGTGTTATAAGGAGTAATTATACCATATTGTATGCCATATTCTTGTTAATCTTGGGCCCATTTAAATATTTATCTCCTTTTATTTCTCCATTATGATTCAAATGTTCATGTATGAATGAATTATAGGCAACTATTCTATCATTGATATGTCCTAGCCAAGCTTTTAACCTGGATTACCTTTCTCACGTGATTCTGAATCAATAAGCACCAACTCCTCAATCCTGGGTTACTGTACTGGAGACTGTCACATTTGGCAAAGGGCTTTAGGGAATGTTAGCATCGAGTTTGCTTGTAGGCAAATGTGAGAATATTTCATCTTTGTTAGGTGTTGGTCAGCAAACATCTGCAAGAGTTGCTTTTCCCTCCCATTGGACCAGAAAGGGAGCTATATGTAAACTTTGGATGCTATATACATACATTGCATGAAGTCAAATGTACTCATAACCTTTAATAGCTTGGAGAAGAGCTGAGGTTTCTTCCCAGTTTTTGCCTTCCAGGCAGGTGGTGTTGCCCCTGAGGATCCATAATGCAATGCCGTATTGTCCCTTACAGTACATTGGCACAGACTCCTCGTTAGACCATTGCCGTGCTCTTTCTTGCCCTCCAACCAAAGGAAGATGAACAAGTTCCAATCTGATAGCTGGATAGTTTTGTTCATGTGGTGCCGAGTCCTCAGCAGGGCTTCCTGCATTAAACCCAGTCATGGCACCTTTGGATCAAAGCTGGCCAGTACCCAACTGGCCTAGAGCTCAGAAGTGAGCCCATGTTTGTCTGTAAGAGGCAGTGCAGATAAAACCCTTGTCTTATCACTGCAAATCAGTGTATCCGTACGTGGGCTTCGCACAGACATGTTAACATCCTATATTTGTATGCCAAATTTTGGACAGAAAAGGAGTTTGTGGTTGGGTAGTAAATTTCTGTGGTGATTCTGCCCTGCCATCATTTTGTATTATATAAACTGGATATATAAATTTCATACATTTCTTTATCTGTGGAAGAGACAAGGATGATTCAAAGCTTTAAAAGTATTTTTTTGAAAGATAATGCTAGTTAACATATATAAACCCAATTTTTATGACATATTAGTTTATCCTAACTGAGTTATGGCATTATATGCAATAAAAAGGCAAATCCAGAATGCCAAGCAGTTTTCTTTGTGATTTTCCTATGGAAAACCATACTAGAAGTTGTCATCTACAAGCCTTCCCATCTACACACCAAGTTCCTCGTATGGATGAATACCAAAAGGCAGACTACTTATCTCAGACCATCATATAGATGGGAATCTCCAAGATAAGTTCACAGCAGGAGATGCCACTCCCCTGAGGTCCCAACATTGCATTTCACCACTATTCTGGGCCTGGCATTTAACTGGGCTGTAGGACAGCACAGGATTCATTCATACTACCCAAGAACATATTTCTCCTGTCAGATATGTGATATATCCAGTTTGGAACTGCTTGCAAAGCATCTGTAGCTGAGAAGCCACTGGTTGAACTGTACAGTGCTATAGCAGATGAGATAGATACCTTTCTCTTCTAAGAGATTCATGGGTTCTAGCTATACTGCTCACATTACATTTATTTACTTGCTGTATCTCCATAGCAGTCCTGCCTGCAACGTCTGAGCACAATAGGAGCTGGATGGTTTCATTCTGTGCACTCTGAAGAGCATCACATGTGAATTTGATTACTAGCTTAACAGCTAATTCATTTCTTACTAGGTGGTGTGATAGAAGCCTTCCCGCTCTCAGAAAATGTCACAAACCTTACGGTGGATATGCTGATAGAGCCAACAGGCAAGATAAAAATAGTGTCATCTGGAGATCAGCTCCATGCTGACGGTCCTTTGCGATCATCTGGCACTACCATTCCACAATGTTCTGTTGATCCAGCAGTTCTTAATTCACTCTGCTTAAAAATTGGAGAAACCTGTAAATCTAAAGGAGTACTCGGTTACTTCTCTGTTGATTTTGTGACTTTCATCCATCCACAAACGATGGAGCAGCAGGTGAGTGGGGGCAGACATGTTACTTCACGTTGTCCCCCTGAGATCAAGAAATGTCTGCTTTCCTACTTGATTCTGGAAGATATCAGGATAAGGCTTTGCCCTTTTGAAAAAACTTTATTTCTAAGCTGTGAGGCATGTGGAGGGAGGTAAAGCACATGGTTATTCTAACAATAGCATAAAATTTAGACCTGATCTGCCAGGTGGACCTGAGGAACCTTTTTCATCAGCCTTAAGAGTAACAAACCAACAAAGCCTGTAGGGCTGCTTTCAAAGCTGAGTGATAAGAAAATAATATTTTAATTCCTTCTAATGAATTTTTTCCCCCTAAAATAAGTGCATTCTGCATTAAGCTGGTAATTACAGATGATGGTCTTATGGCTAAGATGTTTAGATGATTTTAGTTTCAAAATGTTCTGAATCTCTTGTATTTTGCTCTGTAAAAATAATTACAGGGATTATTGTACTCTTTTGAGTAAACCAGTGTCTGTAAGAATGCAGATCTGAGGTTTGAGGATGAATCTAAGGAAGAGGGGATATTGACAATTTCTTGTAGCAAATAGGATGGTAATGATGAACAATTTGGTTTACATCGTAATGGCTAATTTAAGTAAAGAGAGGTAATGGAAAGCAGTCCAGGTATCATGTCTCAAGAAGTTACAGCTGTGGGTCAGGAGTTACTTTCTCTTAGCTGGTACAGAACAGCTGACTGTTCTGACTGACAGTGGGATATCAGTTCATTGTGAATGAAAACATGCTCATTCAAACCACTTTTGCTCTTCATTTGGCTTTTAGAATGTCTGAGAGAAGAAAGATAGATTGTGATCTCACACTGAATACAAAATTATTCCCCAATATCAACACACAGACTGAGGTCAGTGTGTGGCACATGACAGTGCAGATGATTAAAGATAATTGTTGCAGGGATTGAAATGAACCTGCATTGCTTCCCAGGTGTAGGGGCCTGGGAGCAATGACTGCAGTGCATTTACGTCATCTCACTTGAGGGGCAGTAACTTCTTAAAATGTGCTCATGTGATAGCTTAAGCTGTTTAGCATGAATGTTCCTGTGGAATTCCCTCTGTAGGTCCTTGTCCTAATGAGTCTTCCACATGGGCTGCACAGGCTTCTGAGTGTTTTTATTGAGCCCTTTTGGTGTATCAAAGCTCTGAGGTTTCCTGCATGCATGGTATCAAGAGTAGTGCATGAAGCAGAGCAGTGCAAGACACCATTCCAGGTCCCCTCCCAACAGCCTGAGGCCACACACCGCTTTCTGCTGGAGCGCAAATGTGTACACAGTTAGTAGTTTGTTTGCTTTAGAGTATTTAAAAATACTTTAACAGAAGATCAGCAGATCCAGGTACTGGGTGACACATTATGAAATTCAGCTTTACGATAGTGTCTGACAGTTTATCATACTTCCTCCAGTCCTGAAAACTTCATACGATGGGCATGTTAACTGCAGGCACAGGTTGCACTAAAGTGGAAGAGATGGGTGGCCTTTAGGGAGTCTAGACTGAAGAACACAGCATTTTAAAGAATGATATTCCAAGGTTAACACCTTGAATTACCTAGAAGGGAAAATGCTGCTAGGAAGTCAGTGCAGTTTTGGAGTGCTGGAGTGCTGTGTGACTTACATCAGGCATAACTGAGCAGAATGGAAGGGACTAAATAAATGTTTTCTCATGGAATCCTGCCCAGGAGAGTCATTTGTGTAAATGAGTAATGGGGTCTTTTTAAAAGGTAAAATCCGAACCACTCAAGTGACCCTAGTCCTCCCTGCCAGAGTTTACAAAGCTATCAGCAAAACCTCATAGTCAGCTGTATCAGAACTTTTGACAACATAAAAAGTAATATAATAAATCAAGACAGCAGAAGGGTATTGACTCCAGAATCTGCTGCTGCCTACGATGGATGGCAGGGAAGCAGAGGAGGGGTGGCCACTGTCCCTTATAATCTATAACTGAACTTTCAGACCTTATAAGGTGATGGAAGATACTGTCCCAACACACACTGCTTTCAGTGCCAAGGAACAAATAGGTAAAAGAATGGATTTAAAGAAATATTGTAATCCCTGGCATGAAAATTGATGATCAGCCTCGATCATAGTTTGTAACAAAATATTGATCTTGCATGTTTCTATGCTAGAGTAATCTGGCATTTGTTTTATTCATAAAGTCAAGATTTCTTTGTCACAACATAATCTATTAAATTCTTTCACCAGTCAGATGCTGTGAAAACCAAATTAAGGGCATTATTGAATAGTGTATTCTGTTTAAAAATAAAAACACTTCTTGAGCTTAGAAACAGTGAAGCTAGGTTTCTCATAGATTTGTGCCTTGAAGTTAAGTTCCCACATGTTTTCCAGCTGAACTCACCCGGCAGCTTTTCCCATTGTAAGGTCACTAGTAAGGTCTCTTTCCTCTGTCCACTTACTTATTTTAGGAATCTCATGGGAGTTTAATATATTTGACAATTTTACCTTCTTGCAAATCTGGTTGATATTGGCCAATAGGATTGAATATTATAATAGCCAGGTGTAAAAACCTAAAACATAATGCCAGGCTAAAATAAAACAAAATGAAGTAAAACTTGGGTGAAGAGACTGAGTGCTCAGTGTTCTGGTAGTGGCCTTGTGTTTGAAGACTAAAGAAAATATAATTTTTAAAGAACATAAAATCCTTAGTGATGAATAGTATTGTTGAGCGTACTGGGTACAACTGTACAAATTCAAAATTAGCATATGAATACAGATACTATTTCAAGATCTGAGCATCAAGTCTCAATTGTTTCTTGTATTTCCAATGCATCTCCTTGTTTTTTCGCTCTTTTGTTTTCTTCTACAATCTTCAGTTAGGACACTCACTGTTTAAGAAGTGTTTAACTTCTTCCCTTCCTTAAAAGGGAACATATCTGTATTTGATGGGATAGGCTGTGTAGTAAGGGCGGACTTTCAGAAAATGGTGTGGCTGTATGCACTCAAATACATTTGGGTGTGTTTCTCCTAGGCGTCTGAAAATCACAGCTTCTATGGTGTGAGAAAATGCTTTAAACACAGGGCTTGTATTTAAAACCAGAGAGTTAGCATATGGTATCTATTGGCAAAAGCTGGCTCTTTGGCAGTACTGTGACAATTATATTCCATTTTAAGCTCAGAGAAAGCTTAAAATCAGGCTTTTGGTAACTGATACCACTGTAGGGTGACTGTGGTAAACCAGAGAATCGGAATAATGTTAGCTTTGAAATACAGATCACAGTTACATTTGACTCCCAAAATGTATTTACACAGGCATTGTAATTAGAACTGTGGATAAGCCATATTGGACAACTTCCATGTAAAGTTGCTTTAAAAAGATTAAGGGATGGTATTCTCACCCTCTGAAGTCAATGGGAGTTTTGCCAATTGCTTCATTCAAGCCAGGAGTTCACCAAAACACAGAAATGCTTCCTAGATTATTAAGGTTGTCATATTTCCTGGCATGAACAAGGACATATTAAGTCAGTCAGTGTTTCTTGTGGCCTCTTATTATGCGTGTCTGTTCTGTCTTGGTTTTCTTCCCTTGTTTCCAATTGATTCTACCTTAATATTTCCTGTGTTTGTCAGCATGTACCACAACTTTAACATTATTTAAGCACAGGTTTTTAAATTTAACTAGACGTAGAGGCAATTAATGATGCCATCTGTCTTGGGAGAGAGAGATTACACAAAAGATTGTGTTCCTGAAAGCACTATTTTTTTGGCAAACAAGAAATCCTATTAGACTCTTAGAACATTTGCTCACTAATTTCAGAAGTGCCCACGTTAATGCAGTAGCTGAAAGGCTCAGATACATTTCCTGGAAGTACGGTACACTTAGGCATTCTTTCAAAGTTATATTTTACAGAAAATACCAACCGATACATGATATTTTCAGTAAAACTAAAAATTCAATATATCGTTGAACATCTGTTACCAATACAGTCTGAGTATTTAAATACTTAAAAATCCCTGAAACGTTCATAAAGTTACAGGCTACATAAATACAAGTCTTTAAGAAATGTGAAGGGCCAAATAAGTGAAAACATATTTCTGCCTTTGCGGACTGAGCAGCTGTATGCTGCAATCCATGTCTTCACACATACTTCCCCTGTGCACTCATGCGAATGGGACTTCAGAGCAGAGGAAAGAAATGCATGTACTTTGAGTTTCAGGCTCTTCATCTGAAAGCCTTTAAAAATCTATATGTCATAAGCATAAAATTAATTTTGATATGAACAACAGGGTATTGCTTATATTTTTTAAGATTGCTACTGTTAGTATTTTCCTTCAACATGCTGTTATATTGCTGTGTTCCTTTGGAGCACTAGTGGCAAAGAGAGTCTGCATGATGGATAAGGAACAATGTGTCTGTGTCAAACACGCAAGTCAATGGGAAACCAGAGCAGATGTAGAAATGAGAAGGTAATCTCTGTTTGGGTCACTGTAGAGATTTGTGCCCATCACAGACACAGTGATATCTTTACTCTCTTGCAGTTCTTGCAGTCTACACTGACCAAAAAGGTCATAAGAGGCATGCTGTCCTCAGGCCTGGAGGAACTGGGTGATGCTGTAACCTTTCAGATATAAGATACACTGCCTCGTGTTTCCACTAGGCTTTCCACATGCTTCTACTCTGTATCCAAGTCTCTCACAGCTCCCTTTCCCGTATCCTCACAGGAAGGCTTTTTAGTCTGTCACTGTGTGTGCAGTCCTAGCTGGCCTGTTTGCCACTGCTTCTACATACAGCAAGTAATTCAGAGACATCTACAGATTGTATCATCCTCCATCGACATATAACTCTTCCTTAAATTATGCTAGAACTGGAGGAGGTTGCAGTTTGTGACTAACAGCATTGAGGGTAGTGCCTGTAGGAGGAGCTAACTCCTGCCTGATAGTCTTCACATCTGTCTGTCCTGCGGTCTACTGCACGTTGTACTTTATTTCTTGCATTTCATTGTTTATTTTGTGTGACTCTGATTGGAGTCACAGTGTTGGGTTAGATGAGGAAGGTGGCAAGGCAGAGCCTACCACTGACTGCATCACTCTCTGCACTGCCCAGCCCGGAGCACAGCGTGGGGCTGTGCACGGTGAAGGTACCCATGGGATTATGCATCAGCTGCCACAAGCTGCCTGGCTGTGAGCACCCCAGCAGGGTTCTGAGGGGCAGAGAAAGCTGGAGACTTGACACAATTCTCTGTTTGCCTCAGGAATCTATTTCTATCTTGGTTATAAGCATCTGTGATTTGTTCCCAAGGGAAAGTGAGATGGAGACACGCTGTTTTCAATGTCTTGTGGGAAAAAATGGAGGAGAAGAATTAGGTCCATAACTTGGACTGAATCTCTTCTGATTCCCACTCTGTTTTCCAAGACTGACCTTTAAGACCAAAGCCTTGACCCTTCAAAGTGAAGTCTTGCACAGTATTGACTGAATGCTGCTCAGATCCCAACTTGTCAAGGAGCTGCACCTAAGTAAGTCCATTTAATTGACTGGGACTGTTTGAATGCATAAAGTTACTTACATCCATAGATCTGTGGACAGATAATTTGGAGAATCGGGGTCGTAAGTCACCGTTTTCATCAGTCTGATAGCTTACACAGCCCCATGGCTTTTGCAGCAGTAGTGAGAAAACGCTGGATTAAATTGTTCAGTTTGGGCAGAGAATAAAAGATGAGGCAGAACATAACGAAAGGAGAATTATATTGCTGGGAAGGTTTAGGTGGGTATTCTCCTTCCGTTGCAGCCCAGTGGCTTAAAAAGACCCTGAGGAGGATGGCTTCAGGGCGGTCAGCCAGCATTGGCCATGCAGGCAGGTCTGGGGATAGGGAGAGCAGAGTACAGATGTCTCTGAAGCCCATCGATCAGCTCTGGTGTTACAATTTAGTTAATGCTTTGAGGGATGCTTTCTGGGATGCATTCTTCTGTATTCACATATGTGTCTTAAGATTTTCCAATCTTATATTTAGCAGCATAGAGGTTAGCGCCAGTTCTAGGGCCCTAAAATTCAAGTTTTCAGGCCCGCACCGGATCATCCCAGCAGCTGCCACGAGATGGCAGCCAGATAAGATCCTGCGATGGCTGCTGAAATAATCAATTCTATTGCAAATTTTAACAGTCATAAAAGAAGCTCTCTTTTCAACACCCAAGTTGCATTAGTATTACACTAATTGACATTTTTACAGTGTCATTCAACCACTTCTTTAAAAATAGCAGGTGTGCTCTTTACAATAACGCAGACATCAATACTAGGTGCAAATGAAACAGTTGAACTGGAGAAAGAAAAGCTATAATTTAGTAACTCTTTAAGAATTTATGTTTCTTTCCCTTCTCAAGTTTACATTTTAAAGCTGAAGCATTTTTATTGCAGTTGTAAAGAATTACACTATAATTGTGACTTTATTCACTTGAGATGTCTTTACCATGAAGCAGAGGCTCTTAAGCTGTGCACACTGAAGGAGAGCATCTCCTGGCAGCACTTGGCAGCCTGTGTAAAAGGGAGCAATTCCAGACTTCATCGTATTTCCTTGGACAAACAGCCAGTAAACCTTGTAGGATGTATTTCTAAGTATTTTTTTTCCAGTGGTGGGATTCTGGAAAATCCTAATCTGTCCTTTGCTTAGCTTAACCTTAAGACTATCTAAAATCTTAACTACTGCCTCTACTTTTTCTTTTTTTTTTTTTTAATCATAACTCATAATAAAAACCCAGATCTGACTATCTTTGAACTTTCATTTGTTGTTTGAAAACTAAATATCAGTTCTAGATTTGACAAGTGAGCTCTGTTCCAGTTTAATTTCTGAACGCACGAGTGTCCTGAAAGTCCCCCAATCTCAGGTGAAAGCTCCTTATGTTACGCTAATTTGCCATGCAATCCTATCAGGATGTGACACCTACAATGGTAAATACCTATGATTGCATACATGCCCTTATTGTATATACTCAGAAAATGAGGATAGACTCAAGTAATAGATATTTATTCATCTGTACGATTGTATCATTCTTTATCTTTACTTAAACTTGACCTTTGCACAGGCCTTCTTCTAACAGCTCCTGATTTAGTGGAGGAGATGATAATTCATCTGGTTATTAACTGCCTGACCTCCATAGACATTGCTTTGTAGACTATGGAAATATGTTCATAAAATAATAAAAAAAAAACCAAAACCAAAAAAAAAACCAACAAAACACCACAGCTCAGATTTTCAAGGCATTCTAGAAGCTTTTGACACCCATTTTATAATGCTTCAAAGGAAAACCTGTTGCAATCCAATAGAAGTTACTACAGAGCTGAACCTAAATGAACTTTCTAGCCTGCTAAGAGAAGAACAGCCCAAACTAATAAGTAGGTCTGATGTTTTGTTTGTTTTGCCTGTGCTTGAAGCTCTGTGGAGTTGTTAGACTGTTTTGAAGATTATGTGCCATAAAGGTGGAGTTGAGTTGATGTTTCTAAGAAACGTTTTCATTTGGTTTGGGTGTTCTTCTTTTTTTTTTTTTTTTTGCTAGACTGCAGGAACAGGTACTATTCGCTGTCCTGAGACAAAGTGAAAAGCCTTTAATTGATTTCAGTAGGCTCACATTTCTGCATGTAGGGTTCTTTCAGTTAAACTTGGCCACAGATAGAAATGTCACATCCTGCTTGTTTTACTGGGAGGATACTCCTCCCTTTGACATGGGAACCTTGCTGGAAAGTGGTGTTCCTTGCTCCACTGTAACACTAGGCATTGCTGGAAACTGTATCAAGATCTGTTCTTCACTGCTTTTATCTGATGTTGTGTGCTTTTTCTTTAGAGCTCATGTAGTGCCACTCTTACCTTTCCCCCCCCCCCCGACTTCTGCATCAGTTTCAACTGCTTCTATATTTCAGTTTTCAAAGGCATTAATAGTGGGAGCCTCCCTGACCTCCTTCTCCTAGTTACAGGTGGCGATGTCAGGAATGATGAGTGCCATTTTATTTGCCGTATACAATCTAGTTCTACAAAGTATGCAGGGAACCAAAGAATATGTGGGCAAAGCCTTCAATCCAATCCCAGCGATGGTGGGGAGCAGCGCTGGAGGTCTGTAAATGGCACTCCTTCCTCCACCCACAGAGCCATCTGTGGAATCAGCACTCCTGTGAAAGTCTCCATCATCCTTCACAGAGACTATTCTTTCAGTTGAAGAGTCGTGTCTCCATTGGGGTGACTGGTGCCACCTTTGCTTGCCACCTACTGCTTTCTTCTCCACCATACCCTCTTTTCTGTGCCTATGTCTTTGCTCACACACTGCATGATGCTTCATCAAGGCAGGCCAGCAGCATCAGGACTGCAGAACTGGAAGGAGCAGCCAAGCTGAGACCTTCCTGTGCTCTGACATTTTAATATGGCAAAAGAAGCAGAAGAGAGAGCAATAGGTATGTCTAAATTATATTGCCTGAATTGGTCACATACATGTGACGCTTAGCTCTTCTTGCTCTAACATTACATGTTTTTCTCAGTTCATGTTCTTCTCCATATCTGCTGCTGACAGCAGCCCTAGCCGTACTGATTTAGCTTAGTGCTCTGCATGCCAAAGAGCACTTTCAAAGCAGTGGAAATATGTGTTCTTAACACGAGCCTGGTAACATCTTCACAGAAAATGAGAACTCATCAACTAAGGACTCCGCCTAATTAGAATTCTTTAGACACAGATATAAAGGATTCCGGTGCTCTTTTCTTTGTTTATTACAATTAATTTTAGGTCATTATGCTCAAGGGACACCTGCTAACTTTAATATGGTCAACATGTGCTTAGTATGATATAATGAGCTACTCCTTTCCATTTGGGAATATATATTGATGTATTATTGGTGAAAGGTGCCAGACTGATAGAGCCAGCACACAGATGTCCACTGCTTACTTCCAGGATAAGAGCACTATAAGCAGCAGCATAGTTGTTGTCTTCACAGGGCTCCACCAGCCAGACTCAGGCCTGCCGAACTTCCATCCTTGCTCAAAACTACCAAAAAATGTTGCCTATTGCCTGATTGCTACAATTTTGCAAAGAGCACTTGTGACCTTCAGGAACTGGAATGGGTCTTGGAAATGGTTCCATTGAAGAATTCAGTCAACTAGTTACTAATGATCTGGCCTGCATTTGAACTAATAAAATGGGAAAAAATTATCCATCAAAATAAAGTTAGACCCATTGCCCAGGCCCTGTGTCTTTCCCATTTCTGTAGCAGTACAAAGGGGATTTAAAGGGCACTTCTGGATTTCTATGGCAAAAGGGAATCCCCTGCTCAGGTAAAGCTGGAATCTTATGCCATCTGATCCTTCTTCCTTTCTCCTGACATTAGGGATGTTCTGAAACACATCCAGGGCAGAAGGGGACATGGCCACAATATAGTGTTCTCTAACAGTCCTGAGCCAGGAAAAGAATCCTTGGGGGTGATCCCAGCTGGCACACAGTAATGACCATTTGGCTGCTTTAACTGGCAGTAGGGGTGGTTCAGCCTCAGGCTCAGGCCCAGAATGAAAGGAGGTGGACAGGTGGCTTCCAGCCATGTTTGCCTTCCTCCCCCTTGTGCTCATGGAGACCTACACCCTATAGTTAAAAGAGAAAAAAATACGATGACTTCACCTATGTAGAATGTAACTGTGACTGAAGCTTAAGTAGGTGTTTAGAGCTCTTCTTCCGTACAGTGTTAAAGAGTGACAGGCAGGGGAGGTGATGGACACCTTCCTTCATTACACGGTAGGGACATCGGTCCACTTTGTTGATCTGAGCCCTTAATTCTGTAGGCAATGGTATGAGGGTAGTCGGTCTGAGATGAAACCATGTCCAAAGCAACTGGTTGATGCACAGACTAAGCAGAACTAGCAGTTGGTTGGTCTCATGATTTCCAGCATGAAACTTGGCCTGCTAAATGCTTTTTCTCCTCTTCCCCATGTTCTAGCCCATTCCTTGGGCAGAGAGGAGGCTGGAGCCAGCCCCTGGGGCAGGGATCCAGGAGTGCTTCTGTGCCTTCCCAGAGCAGCAACTGGGAATGTGCCAGCGGGATGTTAGAGCCAGGTTGGCATGCTGAGTTTTTGTTCAGATTATTTGAGATGTATCACACAAGTAATTAATGGGTCTCTTCTCTATATCTGAAATTAAAACAATGTCACTTGCACGTACTTTAATTTTAGTTACTGACAACATGGGATTTGTTGAGTAAGTCTTGCAAAATGTATGTGCTATCCCACGCTTGGTACAGTTTGTCTGAATCTCTACGAGGGTGTAATGAATTTGTCTTGTGCTAATGGCTGTTTATGTTTGCCAGGCTGCATTTTTTAATGCTTTACCTGCTGTTAAATGCTCAACCCATTGTCTACATATTGCCAGAACACAGCTCTTGTACTTACCCAGATGCACTACAGCTGCAGGGATGTCTTTGCTTAACTTCTGTGGTTTTTCCATCTCAGCCATTTTATGGTCCACCTTCAGACAAACTTGCCTCCTGCCCCTCTGTTTGTGCATCAACAAAGCTTCCCGATGGTGCTGTTGTAGACTTTGCGGTTAGAGCAATGCAGATGTAATATCAGGGTCTGGATTAATAGCAACCAGTTCACTTTGAGCTAGTGAACAGTCCTTGGATATCAAAGATTTTCAGCAGTCCCTGGTCTCCTCATGTAGCCCTGCCATCTCTTTCTGGGGGCAAAGCTTTAACTGAGAATCTAAAATCCAACTCAAACAAGGTTCAAGACACATTGGTTGTTACTGATTTGTTGATAATATTTATGGAAATAAATGTAATGCTTCTACAGTATGTATAGTTTATAATTATTATTCAGCTCATTGAAAACATTAGCACATACTGGAAAAGTACAAATCGATATGAAAGTTCCTTCCTGTCTTGCAGAAGTGATGATAAAGAATAAATTATTGAAGAAAATTGAGCATTATAATTGGGGAACATTCCCCTATTACTAAGTAAAGCCAGCCATTAGCATCCGATTTGCATTTTATACCATGCAGCAGGAAATATTTAAGTTGACAAATAGGATATTTAATACAGCAACAGATACTTGGCAGTTAGATATTAACAACTGTTACTGATTTGATTTATTCACCATTATAAAAAGGGCATTACTATGTGCATATGATTCAGAAATTAACTCCAGTTTACCAAGAGGCCTTGACTGCCTGACCTCTTAATATCCTTATAATGACGCCATTTACCATTCAAAGGCTTATTCAAGTCATTCACTGCTAGATTTGTTTTAAAGGGGTCCACTGTAGGGCAGATATTTGTGCATGTTAACATTTCTCATTGGTGTAGTAGGCACAAGCATTTTTTAAGTGGGAAAAACTCATGGGTAAAGCCATGCTCAGGTTATTGGGGGCAGAGGAGCCTCGCAGAAGCAATCCACAGTACTTCCTTCTGCTACACCCTTGGCGTGGACTAGCCTCACAAATCCTGCTTGACTTGTACATGCTTTAATGCTTTGAAATCATCTTGAGGTTTATATGAGGCTTTTATCATTGCCTGAAAGTAAGTCCTGCACATGGGTGGGGTGGGCTTCCCTTCTGCCTGCCTGTGGGACATGTCCCACTGGTAGCCCTACGATCTTATGGTCTGATTTCTTGTGTAGTTCTGCGAGTATAAATCTGCATTAGCACCACAAAACAGCAGTGTGAGTGGAAGCAGAACCATACTGCAAGTCGTATGGTTTCCTGCATGCTGAAGTATCCAGTCTGATAAGCCATGTACTGCAAAGGGAACAGGCTTTGCTGTACCCGTGATGACCGATACATGTCCTTACACATAGATTTCACACTTCCCTGCTCCTTTTACTCAGTTTACCTTTGCCGTCTGGAACTTCCCTTTTTCTATCACAAAATACCTATTTGTAACTCAAGGCTGATTTTATTTGACATTAATTATTCTTCAGCTGAAAAATCCAGGTGTGATATTTAGTATTTGGATAATTACCTATTTAATGTGATACAGGCTTTAGAGCTGTTGAGCTCATCTTTCTGCTTTTTCTAATTGTTGCTAAAATCTTGGTAGTACAGGTCACTGTTTTGTTCTTAGCCTTTTGATTTTCTCGCAAAAGTTACTTTTGAAATTCCCATTTGGAAGTGGTTTATTGCTGCAAATGAGGCACCGGCACAAGGAAACCGGAAGTAAGCATACCAACATGCATGAAAATAAAGGCATAGATGTTCCTTTACGCAATTGCTGAGTTTCACCCTTCTTGTTCTCTCTTTTTTTTTTTTTTAAATTTTAATGCACCTGTTTGTGTTTTGATTAGGTATGGGCAACGGACCTTGACCTTTGCTATAGTGACCAGCTGGCCTTGACTCAGCTTATGTTGTACGTGACAGATGGAAATCTGGATTGTTGCTCTAGCCGCTTTGAAGTATCTCTTGGTTCAAAGAAAACGAAAAGCCAACGTATTCAGCATGAGGAGACAAAAACTGTAAGCAGTGATTTGTTTACAAATAAAATTATTAATGTAAACTACCAAAAAGTTAAAATCTGCCCTAGATCACTGTTCTAGAGGAGCTGAAACTGCTCCTTTCAGATTTTAAACTGCTACTTTTAGATTTTACAAGGTTAATAAAGTAAACGGGATACCATCACGTTAGAAATTAAAGGAAAGGTTCTGGATGCTTATGGATACCTGATTATTCATCCTGTGTACTCAGCAATATTGATTTGTGGTAGTAACTAACTTCTAAATATTTCAGGTAGTTTTCAAGTTGTCAAAAATGTGGTAGTTTATATGTTGCAAGAAAAAGGAAGGAGGTGAAAGCACTTCCTTGACTACAGGAGTAACTTAAAAGCAGTCAAGAAGAAATCTGAGCCTTCAGCTGATGAGCTCTGATTTGGGATCAGAAGTTAGAGCACTGAAGTTCTACCCCAGCTTTGTACTTCCATGCACAAAACTGAGGGTAAAACAATCAGGGCTACATCTGCAGAAGGATCTGGACACCTAAATCCCTCCCAGCTCTCACTTAAGTTAAACCCAAATGTTGGTTCTCAGAACCTTCGTTCAGTTCTGCATCCTTCTAACTGTTCAGTATTAATGTTCAGTATTAGTATTCATTATTAATAAATTATGGATACATTCATTTGAACAGGAAGAAAAACTCATAGCACCCTAACCAAGGTGAGTTCCCTAAGCAGGAATATGCAGTCATACTCCCTCCTGCTTGCTCTCTCTGGCCGACTTACAAAGCACAAGGGGGAGAAGCACCTGTTTGCAACACCAAGCAGGATAGCTGAGCCCTGAAGACCCCGGCTCAATCTTTCTGTTTTCTATTGCCAGGTCAGATTCATCCACACTCAGTGTGACGTGCTGGGAATTCAGGTGTGCTTGCCTCTCCATGGGTGTTGCACACAAAGCTGAGGTGCTCAGGATTGTAGGTTTGGGTACTGAAATGATGAGTGCTGTGGCACTTGCTTCTTGTAGATCTCACCTTTAATCTCTCTGAAAACTCTTAAGATTGTGTCCATAATAGTGCCTCACAGGGATGTGATTTTAAATAAGATGATATTTGTGTATTGCTTTGAAATCCATATAAACAACACACTGTCACAGAAGCATGGTTAACATATTACTTGTTTATTATGCTGATTTGTTGTATTAGATCACTCTTGCTGCAGGATTTACTATGGTTCTGAACATTGACACTGTCACTCTAAAAAGGGAAGAAAGGCCTTTAGAAAAGTCAGAGTAAGAAATGTATGTATATGTACACATATAGATATAAAACAGATGCCACTTTACACATTTTGACAGAAGATTCACAACTCCCTTTTTTTCAAACACAGAGGAGGAATGTAGCACCATTCCAAAAATGTCATGGAGCTATAATTTAGAGGTTAATGAGCTCTTGATCTATTGTTCTTGTCAAGCAACCACTTTTAGTTGGAGAGAAGTAAATTAGATACGATTAGTCCCAGTAGTACAAGTTTTAGAAATGAAAAGTAATCAAGTAGCAACTTTTTTTAATTAAAATTCTGTCAGAATTAACATAAATTGTCACTATATCCTTTATTTTTCTTCTTTCTGTATTTCTGAGGGTTTTATCTCCTTAAGAGTTAACTACAAAAATGCACTCTCTCAGGAAAATATCTTTAGAAAAAGAAACAAACAAACCAAGAGACAAATGCTTTTACAGCACATGATCTGTAATGAATGATTAAGTAAAACACTTTCTGTAAAATTATGATGTTAATAATGATTCTGTCCCTTTTAATTTATTATATATTCTCAATCCTGGTAGGTTTGATTTTGATAAAATGGAGCAGCAACTGAGTTTGTGTGATGATTTTATTTTTAGAAATCCTTCTTTGAAAGAACAAATTTCCTAGATACTGCTGCTACTGTAATTATGTACAAAACCAATCACTCATTATAGTTAGGATACATTATCTTCTAGACAGATGAGGCTAAATAAGCAACACATTAATAATTCATACTGCAGTTCATTATGCATGTGTATGCATGCTTTGTAGCTGAAATAAGCACCTCATCAACCTGATGCCAACCCTTAAACAATAGTTCTGTGTTATTGCAGCCACATTCAAGTTTACGCTTGTTAAACTGCTACTTGGATTATTTTATCAAGCATTCATTTATTTGTGGTCCCCTACTGCAGAGAACAGATTTTGGAAGCTCCTTTTTTAAGTTAATGACTTGAGCAATGGGTGTTATTAATTCTCAGAATATTATAAACATGATTAATTTTCAGGCAGAGATGTATTATATAAGGATTTCAACTATGTCAACTTAAATGAGTCAATGTCAAAACAAATATCATTTTAGAAAAAATACTGTAAATTACATGCTTCAATGGGCAGCATCCCCACTCTGAATGAACAGTCCAGTATTAAAAATAACATCACAGGAAAGCCTTGGTGTAGGAGAACATCTCTATTCAGTTCTACTCAATGCAACATCTCTATTCTTTTGTCCAAAGCACTAATAAGAGTTTAAACTCAAATGCAGTACTGATTTTTATCTATAGTATGAACTCCACCTGTATCAGTTGTATAGCTCCTTGGAGTCACTGCGCCTAGTCTACTCAAAGACTTGCTAGAAAAATTATGCACACTAATGCTATAGCAGAATGCTCAGTCTTGGAGAAACCCAATTTCAAAAACTACTGATTATCCACTTTGGAATTTCTGCTATCGAGAAGAGCTGACTCTAGAACAACATATGTTACCACAGGGCAGGATGGATTCAGAGGATCCACTTAGAATGATTTCACAGGGCTCTGTTACCAATGAAGCTGTGAAAATATCAAAATGTGGTTCATAAAGAGTGATTCTGTAGACCTGATCTATAATATAAGGTTTTACATACAGTGTGAGGTGAGGATTTAATTTTGCTGCATGGAAGTGTCTATGTTCAACAGACATTGTGATGAACAGGAATTCCTCCAAATGGAGTCTTACTCCACACTTAGATGAGTTCACCAAGAAAAAGCCATTTAAATAGTAAATTGTTGGTTTCTGATATAAACTGATAGGAAAATAAAGAATCCTGTGTTGTTTCCTCTAGCCTTCTCCAATAAGCAACCGGTGTGCAGTAGCAAGCAGTCAACTGAGGCACTCCAGCCTTTCAGTAATCTACTATAATGTTCTCCTACAGATGTGTAAAGCTCACAGTGTTGGATTTGACCTCCAGGTATGAACAGGAAAGATTAGAGAACATGATATTCACTCTGCATAATTTTTGTATGTAAATTCTAATATGGTGAAACCACTTAGCACAATGTAAAGTTGAAGTGTTCTGTTTAGCATAGTAAAATGTTTAAGCGTTCTGTTAAAAACACAGCAAGGTGTTGCTCTACAGTTTTCTTGAAGAGGACTTAGTATAAATCAGAATTGTTTCATTTTAAATTCTTTTCATGACACTAATTAATGAACTCTCAATTGCATAAAGGTCTTCAGTAGTTCCTGTACAAATTAGTCCAATATTCTAACACTTACCTGTCAGCTTATTTTAGCTGGGGTGTAAGTCTTGAAGAATGGCAGTACTGAGATATCTGTCTGATTTGGCTTAAGACTGGAAGCAGTGAAGGATGAAGAGTATTACAACATGTTTATGTTACACAGTAGGGAGTGAGATAGTGTTTCTCTTGGAGACTACGGAGAGAATGCTGTCCCGGCAGGTTTGTTCACGCGGCTCTGCAGGCAAAAAGGATTGTGGCTGTCAGCCAGGAGCTGTGCTTGGGTTTAGGACCATGCTAGCACCGAGTTTTCATGAGAGCACTTGGGCATCATATGGCCCTTTCACACACCTCTGTACCCATAAGAGAAGATACACCTTCAGAGGCCAAGAGTCAGGTGATAATGGAGAACAGAAAGAATGAAGAAATGCAAGTGCAGTCTTTGCTAGGCAACAAAAAGTGCTTCAGGCTTATGAACAGAATTGTAAAAAGAATGACATGTAAAAGAGTTTAGAAGATGTTATGCAAGACAGAACAACAGATAGAGATTTCAGATCCTAGGGCACAGGGCTTCACTGGGAAATGCAGAGTTTTACGTGTTTTCTCAGCATAAACCCTCCCCAAGGACAGCACCTGCTCATGAGACCTCTCCCAGTGACATTGTGATAACTGTCACTTAGCGCATCTAAAAATCGAATGGTGAGTTTTGCTGCTGACCAAACTCTTACCAGTATCAGGCCCGTGATGAACCAGAGCAGAAAGAAGGTTAATGAAAGTTCATGTCCTGTGTATACCTAAGGTGAAGTGTAAGCTTGAAGAACAGGAAAACCTAAGCATATTTTCACTGTCTTTCAACTTAAGTGTGTGTAAGGCTTTCAGGGGTTAACCTGTCTCTTGATAAAAATAACTGTGGAAGGAGATAATTTTTAAGATACTTATGACCATCTCTTACTGTTTTGAAACAAAAATATTTGCTATTGAATAGACTGTGCCTTATGTATTCTATTTACATGAAGTTAACATATTGTATTTGCTACAATAAGTTAGAGCAATGATCTACTTACAATCCATTACACAATTCAAAACTAGCCTTTCTTAGACACAGTTATGTACTTACTGTCCCTGTGTAATACATTTATTATAATTATCACTATTTTAGGAATAATTAAAGCACCTTTGTCTTTTTATTTAACAGGAAAAACAGGGGACAGTTTTTATACTGTATGAAGATCAGAAGCGATACAGATTGGGTATGATGTAAGTATACACTGTCAGTTCCACAGTCTGACACACTTGATCCGAAGCGAGTGACCCCACAGAGTGTGCTGGCTTGGGCTCTGACAAAGGTCATGAAGGAAATGAACAATCTGAACACCATGCACTCAAGTTCAAAAACTGTCACCTACTGTTCAGGAAAGTATAATGACTTCTTGTAAGATTGGCCTTTTGAAAAGTTTTAGGGAGGCTTTAAGCATTTTAGTAATAAAAGAAGAAAAGTACAGGAATCTGCTTAGATCAAAGCCTAACTGCATTGCAGACTAAAGACCTACTGCAACTAGCTTTACAAGAACTAGATTCACTGTCAATAGCAATCTAGCTGTGAGAGCACACGGATTAGCACAGACTTACTTTTACAGGCAACATTATTAAAAACCTAACTATACGTGACGCAAAGAAGGTTGAAGTTTAATGCCTTTTTATATTGTTCTTCACAAAGTGATCACTGGCAGTCAGGCAACAGCAGATCTGATAGTTTAGTAATTCTTTAGACATATGAACCTCTCCTAAGAAGTCTAAGAAAGCATAATCTGGACACATCTACTATATACTGATTGAAAACCTCTCCTCAGAGAGAATTTGTGTAAAGTTTACTGCCAGAGTAGGACATAAAGAGTGAGGGGCTGAAATGGTCTGTTCTGTCTGCTCTGTATTCCTTTGATGCTGGAGCTATTTCATTAATGAGCTGGATAAGAAAACAGCTTCCTCGAGTGCTGGATGTGACTGCAAGTATTTTGGAGGGCAGGAATAGAATTCAAAATGATCTCGACAAATTGAAGAAACAATATCAAAAATAGAATTGCATTCAGTTGGAAGCAGGTGCAAGAAATTACATTTGAATAGCAGTAATGAATGTGAGGAACAACTAGCTTTGCAGAAAAGGATCTGAGTTACAGTGGCTTACAAACTGCCTGCAGCTCACAATGTCATGATCTTATGGAAGAAGGTAAACAATATAACCTGGGAGGCATTGGAAGTAATCCTTCCATTCTACTCAGAGGGAGGCAATGAAAATGTTTAGAGTTCTAGAAAGCATGACTTACAAGGCAAGACTAAAGGGGGTGGGGGGCAGGAGTGAGATCTGCTAACAATCTTCAAGCACATAAAAAGCCTCTGCAGGAAGGAAAAACCTGATTTCCATGTCTTTGGTAGTAGGACAAGAAGAAATGAACTTAACTTGCAGCAAGAAAGATTCATGTTTAGTATAAGTAAAATTTCTGATACTAAGGGAAGAACTAATTAGATTGTTCAGTGTGGTTGTCATTGACAGTGTTTAGTAACAGATTAGACAAACCTCTGTCAGGACAATATTAAGTAGCATTGATCCTGCCCTAGCACAGGGAATGGACTAAATGAATCCTAAAGATTGTTTCTAGGGCTATGATTCTTTCAGCCTGTACTGAGCTCCTTGTGGATGAGGCTATTGGTAGTATGCAAGTGAGTCAGATTTGTTCAAAGCTTAGATATTCCTATACTATACTGCAGTCACAATGTAAGCAGCTTATATAATTGAGCTCTAAGATAAATTTGAAAGGAAATCACTAAACTAGAACTTGTAAAATATCTATAGGAGCCATTTAAAAATTGATTTAGGCATCTGAAAGTGTCCATAAGCTGCTAAACTCTCTTAACAGCCCACTGATGCTGAAAGGTGAGCTCTTTCCTTCCCTGACCCCAGCTATGAAGTCCTCCTTCGTCCTGACCCTCCTTCTGCATAGTCTGTGGTGCTTGTACACCTCTCCAGGAGTTGATTCAGCTGAATAATTCAGCAGAAAGCTTTCTTTTATTGGATTGGTTTTCTGTGAGGCTAAGATAGAATCAGCCCACAGAGGGGTATATAGTGAGCATGAGAGTTGTGAAAGATAGGTAGGGAGGAATTGAAGAGAGGAGAAGGACCCGTCCTTTTCACAGTCAGTGAACTGTTGGATTGGCTTGTCCCTGTTTGTGGGGTTTCACTCTGTTAGTCACATACTTTGGAAAATGGAGTCCTTACGTTAGAGATACTGCATCCTACCTACATTCTTGCTAACTCCTTTGGACCAATACATTGGTGGTTGCTTCCCCGGTAAGAAACATAACAATACCTCTTGGATAACCAGCTTGAATTGACAGTTATTAATATATTACCAGAATACTCTCAAATATATTTGCCATATATTCTGATCCCAGATTTGTCTTCCATCAGATTTTCAATGCAATTTCATTATCTTAATTTGGAAATATTTTCAAGAATGTAACAGTTTGAGCTTGTGAAATCACTGAAATACTGGAAACACCTATGTGAATCATCATCCATTTTACTACATTGGAGATCTATTGTCAGTTCCAGTCAGTAAATGAAGTACATTCTTCTTCAGCATAATATCCTCTTCCCTAAGTTCATATGTATTGAGAGTCTGTATGTGCCACTGAGAAATCAAAGCCTCAAAAGCTACAAGAGTCTAAGAAATGCTGATACTGCTAAAATTTCTTTCAGATGTCTTTCACAAATAGTAGGCAGAAGCAACAGTTCTTCTGAACTAATCTAGGTGTTTAAAATGTTCTACTGTCTCAGTCCTAATTCAACGGTAGCTTTTTACTTGGAGTAGCTGAAACCTTACTGCTTACTTCTGCTGAGTTGATTAATAAAAATTATTTATTACACAAATCCTTTCTGTTGACAAGTTAAAATGGAGCCTCATCTTTCATATCTCCCTGAAGATTGCCACCTTGTGAGATTGAAAATACTCATTAAATTCCATCACCAGACAGGCACAAATGAGAGGGCGATTGTTTTTAAGCATGTGAAGGGAATCATTGGTAAACTCATTTGTTTGGATATCATTAACAGAACAATCGGAGAGGATCTCCAGGGGGTCCTCATGACCTTTGCTCGCAATCTCTTCATCATCCATCAAGAAATATCAGCACCTAATATGCAAGGCGAGACCAATTTTAAGGTGAGGTGTTAATTAACTAACGATCCTGGTTAATTTCTGTACAAGGGCTGAAAATACCTCATGCTGTATCATAAACAAGTGCTAAACCATTCCTTTTTTATTGTTAGCGGTATGTATTTTACAGTGTCTAGGTCAATATAGTAAGTCTCCCAATGAACCTGTTAGTTAAATTTAAGTTTGAAACTTTTTCTTTGAAAAGAGACATACTTTAGTGTGAAATTACTTGTAATGTAATGCTCTCAACTGTCCTTTGTAAGAGCAAAGGAGCTATTGGCACTGCCTCAGACAGTTCTGTCACAATTGTCTGTTTTATTTTAAAGGGACACCATCAAGGTAGGAATCTTAAATTAGAAACAAACTTCTCGGTTCATAATAGCTCCTTAGATTATTAACACTGATTTCTTTTAAGCAGGCAGCCACTGAGTACTTATTCCATTAGTTCATATCTTTCACCCCGCCATCAATTTCACAAGTCAATTCTGCTCCCAATTTTCTCTGCTCTTTGAATCTGCCTGCAGTGCCCATCCCTGTGTGCCAGAGGATGCTCTGGGGTGGTGCGGGGGGAGGCAGGACAAAGCGCTGGGGCTTGTCACACTGGGAACGTTCCCCCAGGAGCGCCCACCTTTACTCAGAAGCTCCTTTGTGACGACCTCGCTGGCAAAAGGAGACAGTAAAGCAATAATGAATCCAACCCCGTGCCCTGAAACAAGCACTCATTACAATGGTGCTTTTTGATTCCAGAGAATAGCTAAACTTTCCGGAGGGAGTTCTTTTGCTAAACTGCATCACCTCTAACTTTATCAAAAGTTTGTAAGATCCTGTCTGTAAGCGTTTTGTAGAAAGGTGAAGGGGAGCACTGTGTTACAGATTCGTGTCTTAAAGCACATACTGTAATTTATATCAGATTCTTTCCAGTGTTAACTCTGACTATATTTTTGTCTGACAAGCAGAGTATGAAACGACAGTTTTAGAGAAGATAAAATTAAATTTCAGCATGTTACAGAATAAACAAACAAACAAAAACCCACCCCTTTTTTCAATATGAGTGGAAAGCAACCATTGAAGAATAACATAAAAAGGAACTCTTCTTTGTAGTGAGTTAACAATGATTTACATACATGAAATAGAACACCTGTTAGTTAATTAGAAGTACAAATTGCAATGAATTGTATTTTTTATTTACCTGAGATTTGTACATATTTACTAATAATTTCCCCAACTGTCCCCAAAGTAATAGTAAATTTAATTGGTGCATCATGTCCTGTGTAACACTGGTTACCTTTTCAAGGCAAGTACTACCAGCTGTGCATTTTGGCTGCTAGATTTCATTATAATGCCCATTAAATAACTTGTATTCCTTGAATCCGTTACAGATGGCAATTCAAGGTATCAAAGCAATTCTAGGAATTACAGCAGAAAACAAACTGAAATTGGAAGAGGAGCAACCTTCGAAAGCAGATGCTCTGAAAGAATAGTTAACGGAAAATGTTTAAGTGCCTTATTCTTTATGCTTCTGGATACACTTTCTCATCTGTAAGAACAGGTTTGGTTTTCCTTCTGCATTGGCATGTGAAGTAATATTAACTGAGACAGTACATTTCCATGATTTCCAAGCGCGGTGTTTAGAAGGATATCCCTTCTTTCACAAAAATAAACTGTTGAAAAGCAGAGGATCATGATAAATGCCCCTGAAGTTCATATTGTCATTCCTGAGGGTACAGAATCTGTTTTTAAAATCTTATTAATAGGGGTCACACTGTCTTTGTCACTAAATCAGACTAGGAGATCATACTCCATTGAAAAGAGTCCTGTACCCCTGAATTCCCTTTCAAACCTTCTAAAAGACAGGCTTCTGACATGAAAGTAGGTCTAGTGTTCCTCTGCCCATAAACAAATACACTTAAATGCCATCCTAGCAGTAAGGCTAGCAACCTGGATTCCTCTTCAGAACTGACTGTCCGCTATTTCTTTTGTTATCTACACAATTTTTGCAGCAGTTGTTTTATGTTCATTTTCAAATTATCAGAAATAATAGTAATAGCACTAACTCAGCAATGGATTCTGAGAGGACCATTAGAATTATACTGGAACGATGATTCCCAGTATACCATGACTTTTGCGGATCTATCTGTCCATCAGAGAGATTCTGTATTTCAGATACTGGTGACTTTTTTTGTCACAATTGCTATGCACTGTTATGTTAGAGGGCAACAGTTACATTTGTAAAGTTATCTTTATCCATCAAATCTCTAATATCCCAACAGACAACACATTCTAAATTTTACTATAGAAGAGTGCATCTTCTCCATTGGATGGATACTATTGTCCCAAGCCTGGCAAATATCTTTGCAATTACTTCCCCAAAAGCTTGGGCAAAACCTGTTTTTAAGATGAATAATGAATGTGACCATGCAGTTGCAGCAGATCAGTGCCAGGTTTTTCCGATGCCCAAGTCTTTGGTCTGTTAGCTTCATACATTATCTTTTATGTTACCCTTTTTCTCTTCTACTTTGGTCACAGAAGTAATTAATTGCAGATGAGAACATTTGCATAAATGCTGTTCCCTGTTTGAAATAAAAATCTAAAAGACTATTTTTGTTTAATTCTTGTTTGGTTTTGTTCCTTTCTTGCATGTAATCTCAATATGGTCTTGGTTTTGGGTATACCAGAGCCCACACAGATTTTTTCTAATGTGAAATTTAGCCATAGAAGGAACTTCCTGGAAGTCTTTATGGTTAGAAATGAAAGTAACAGAGGTATTTTTGGCTGTGGTAGGTACAACAATGATCTCTCACTTGCCAAGAAATAATATGCCAAAAAGCACAGTATAATTGCAACAAGATAAGAGGTATTTGTGCTCTGTTCTACTTTGAGGGGCTGCAGACCAGCCTGTTGTTCTGACTTTTTCCTCACCATTTTTATAATGCACTCTCTCCTATTTTACTGGTAAGAAGCTCTTTGTAGATTTCTCACCTAGCTTCACACCCAAGCTATATAATGTTCCAGTTTGGTCAGGAGAAGCAATATCCTGGGAGAAAAGGAGGCATAGGAGACCACAACAGTGCCAACGCGGGAGTCAGCTAGTTTCTTAAGGGTTAAGGAAAATGAAGCCTTGATCCAAGCCAGAACAACATAAGGTCTGAGAGGCTCATTAGTTCACTGGCACTTAATAGACTGCAGTGTCCTAGGAGTAAATGAAACCTGCACTTCCTTATGTCTTTGTTCTATTCTGACAAAAGAAAACTGTACCTGTTTTTCCAGGAAACAAGTGACCTGAAAGTTCCCATGGTGAGAGAGATTTCTCAGTATGTGCAAAGTGTGAAATGTATTTTGAGGGAAAAAAGTTTTTAATTACTATTAACACTTCTGAGCGTTGAGCTGATGGAAGGATTGAAACTTTACGGTCTCTCACATTCAATTCCCATGCTGCTGGTGCCAAAAATGTATTTTTTTAGCAATACAGCAGATATACAACGAAATCATAATCTTTAAAAAAAAAATTAGAAATATAGTCATGATTCTCCTGTTCACACAACTGGATTATTTATTCCCACTCACTAAAGGAATAATAGAGTTCTTAAACTGTAGCTTGAATTTCAGAACATGATCTAGACTGGGAAGAAAACAGAGCAACTGTGAATGGAAAGATAAAACGTGGCCCAGGTGTGGCTCCTCATCAGAAATTGGCAGAGAATTCTGCAGCTAGGGACAGCAAAAGCCCAAACTGGTTCCCCAGCTGCACAGTGTGGAGGAATGCTTGTGGAAGGAGATGAGGGGCAGTGAGGTTTGGCACCAACTGCAGGAGATGTGGGCAATTAAAATAAAGGTTTCGAGCTCCTGATAGGCCAGAGCTGCAAATTAAGGTGTGCATTCACCTCATACCACTTCATGGACTTTGTTTTTGCAAGAATTGACATACTGTGTGTAGCACATGTGCTACCCATTTCAGCTCATTCTCCCGAGAGAACATTACCTGGAATTGATACTAGAAACTGTGTCTCCCTTTTCAGATAGTTGGGTGTAAAGCCCTGAAAAAAAAAAGGGGGGGGGAGCGGCATTCAGCCCAAGTTTCCACATTTAGAATGACAACTCTGAGCACAGAGCAATAAAGCAGTTCAACAGCACAACCACTTCCAGATGTCTTCTGAAATAAAGTATTCACCCTACCCATTTCCTGAAAGATCTCTGATACCTCATTCAAACGGATTGTTCAGGAAAATTTACCACCTTCAATCTGGGTTAAGGTAACAAATCCCTAGAATTTTAAGACTAACCTGGTCCTCAGCATTTCACAGTGATGACCTAACATCACTTCTCATTTAACACATCACCTGTCATAGATCTGAGGTACTCCCTCTCTTATGGTATACAGATCCTCTGTATTTCATTTTAGACTACAGATTTTGTTACAGCAATCAGGCACTAAAGATTAGGAACTACAATCATTGACAACCTTCATGAACGTAATTTAATCTATCATCTCCACTGAAGAATGGTTAGACTGTTTTTTAGTGTCATCACAAAGATGCGCATTTCAGGAGACGGTTTTGATGTAAAAATGTTCAGACTGTACCCGAATCCAATGAACACAGAGACCTGAATTGTGCAACCAAATATTATTACCAGAAGACATTTGGAAGAATGCTTCATAATACTTCCAGCCTCATCTTTAGGAGGTTTGGTCATGATTCTCGCATATGTTTGAAGTATGCAATGTTTTGCTATGCATTTGTAAATACAGATGCTACTTCACTGCATTTGTAGTATGTTGTGCAAGTAGAGGTGCATCTACGTTCTCTTAACCAGTTCAAGGTTATTCTGCCAGAGGCTGAAGGATTTCTCCTTTCTTCTTGCACTTTTAACAATAAGAGCAACACAAAATTAACAGCAAAGTAGCTTGAAATAAACACTTTTAAAAAACAAAGTAATTATCGTATGTCCACTTTATAGGCAATAGCTTTATAGGAGCTAATTTTGACCATGAAATACAACAGCAGAATATCACTCTTCAGGTGTAATACATGAGTTCAGCCCTTCACCATAGCAAGCCACAGTATCAGATTCCAGCTTCTCTTGTATCCTCAGTCATCGTTGCCACTAACAAACAAAGATACTAAAGCTAACTATAAGCTCTATTAATTATAGGAAGGTGAACTTGAGTGAAATTTGTTACTGACTATGATTAATAATTACTGGTTCTACACACATGTAGTACATTACAGTAAATAAACAGGGTACATTGTTGGGTAGTAATTGATGAATTAGCACATTCATACTACATAGCTCAATGGTTTAAGATTGCTGAGTTTGAGATATTGCTTGCAATTATTAAAAGGAAAAATCTGTTCCATTTCTCAGTTTACTCTTCTGTACAGTCTTTTTTTTCCTCTCAAATAGAATGTTTAATGGTTCAAAACTTTAGCTTTTATTTAGAAAAATCATATCATGGAATATTGGCTATGATTTTAAAGTATTTCTCTTCCAAGGGGTCTAACACTTTCAAAGAACTATTTTTTACCTGATATCACTGTCAAATTTCACCAAATAAAATCAGTGCAGCTTAATACATTTTTTTCCTGAGCGCAGGTTAATCTGGTTGATGCTGCAGCTGTGAGATGTGCCAGCAACACACAGGGTGCTCCTGTCAGCACGCACGCTGTTAAACAAAACCATTTCTAAAAATGTAATTGCCCGATTCTTTGCGATAGCCTCACTCGCTGTAAGGAGCGCTAACGTGCGCCCTTCTTAGGGCGACCGGCCCGTCTCTCGGCCTGTGTCGGGCAGGGTGACTCGCTCCCCTCGCTTCGCGGGGCTGCCCCGGCCGCCTCAGCCAGCGCCCGCCCCGCCTCGCCTCGCCTCACCCCGCCTCACCCCACCCCACCCCACTTCACCTCAGTGCGCAGGGCTCCGCCGCGGGCTTTCGCGCCTCTCCCCCTGCCCGGACCTTCCCCTCCCCTCCCCTCCCCTCCCCTCAGGGAGTCGCACACACCACACCGCCCCGCTCTCCCTCCCACCCATAGACAAGGACCTTCCACGGACAAGGTCTACCGCAGAGCCCGCTCCCACGGCCACCGCCACACCCCCGCCCCCCTTCCCGCCCTCCGGCGGCTGGCGCACGCGCCGAGGCGGCGCACGCGCGCCGGCCGGAGCCGTTGAGTGCGGGGTGGCTGCGGGAGGCGGGAGCGGCCCCGTGGGATGCGGACGCTGAGGCGGCTGCATGAGGCAGCCGTGGGACTGCTGCTGTGGCGGGGGGGGTCGTCATCGTCGTCCCGTCCCGCCGCCTCGGAGGTGCTGAGCCAGCACCTAAGGCAGCGCGGCCTGCCCCACTGGACCTCGTACTGCGTCAAGTACAGCGCCGTGCGCAACGACCAGTTCGGCCTCTCCCACTTCAACTGGCGGGTGAACGGCGCCAACTACCACATCCTGCGCACCGGCTGCTTCCCCTTCATCAAGTACCACTGTTCCCGCGCCGCCCCGCAGGACCTGGCGCTGCAGAACGCCGCCTTCACCGCCCTCAAGGTCCTTAACGCCGGTGAGTCGCGTCCCGGGCCGGCTCTGCGGCCTTCCCTCAGCTTACCTCGCCGGCTGTGAGGCGGGCGGAGAGGCGCTCCCCCTCGGCTCTTGCCGTTCTCCTGTAGCCGGCGGGTGGAGTGAGGCGCTTGCGGCGGGCGGGCTGCGCCCCTCGCAGAAGGGGCGGCCGCGGGAAGAGGGACACGCCGGCGGGGGTTGTGAGGCAAAAGCGGGGCTGGCCGGTGGGGGGCCGCGTCCCCTGGAGTCGGGACGGGGCGGGGGTCTGTAGCTTCGGGCAGCACTCCGCGTCTCCTCCCCGCTCCGCTCCCCCTGAGGTGAGGGAATCGGCTTGGGGTGCCTCGTCCTCCGCCCCCACCGGCTCGGAGCAGGCGGCGTAAGGAAACGAGAATCACAAAATGCCCGAGCTTTCAGCAGCTGTGAGAACGCAGAGCTGTAAACCGATAGTCTTTGGGGTTTTACCGAGTTCGTGTTTCTCTGTCCGGTTGTGAGAGAGAAAAATTAAACCGCCTGAAAGCAAACGCGCCAGCGCTTGTTATTTAAATGTTTAACATCAGTTGGTATGGATCATTTTCCATCTAAAAATCTGCGTTCTGTTACCGTGGATGAAATTCTGTCCTCTAAGCAAATACGCGAGCGCTAGATGAAGCAAAACAGTTTGTTTCTTAGAAAGCGCCTGGGCTAATTTTTTGCATCTTGCATACAGGCAGCGTCTAAGGTAGTGGAGGGCTCGGACCATGCTTGATCCTAAAGTGCTGCTGTAATAAAAATGCTTATAAATAAAAATGTTCTATCACTAGCTTATTAATATAAAATGAAATACATTATTATTCAAAACTTAGTATGTGGGTACCACACTTACTTAAACGGTGACACTCGCGTAACTAATTTCACCAGTTTCTTGTTTTCATGTTTCATTTAAAAAAATAAATCTCATTGGCTTCGCAAGTCTTCAGTGACTTTTTACAAAACGTGTCTGCTAGTCTTTATTTTCTGATCTTTCCAACTGACATAGTGAGAAAATATAGTCACAGAGATTGATTTCTTAATAATAACAATTTTAAATCTGATTTTATTTTTCCCTCTGCATAGTCAGACCTTTTATCTTCCCCATCTTTCTGGCAGCTACCCTGCATATTTCATATTTAAATGATCAGCAAGCATGATTAAAAAGTCAACTCATCTCTCTCTTCTGAGAATCTAGCTTAAGGACTTGGGTAAATTTAACCACGTTAAATCCGGTGTTTCTGTACCTTACTGAATTCAGGGCCTAAATCCATCTCCATTTTTTCCCCTACATTAAGTAAAATATTGTTGTCTGTAATAGATGTGTAGCTCGGCAGTGCTAAAAATGATGGCACTTTTTATATATACACCTTTCTACTCATTCCAGTTTTGCTGGAGTTGGTAGTCTTGACTACTGATCTAATTTTCCCAAGAGCAGCTTCATGTTGATGTGTGAAGTCACTGCTTGTTTTCCGTCCTGTCTCTACTCTGGTACATAGATGAACTCCGAACTGATAACTAAGTGGATGTCCAGGGATTTTGTGTTTTAGTGTTCGGTTATATACATATATTTTCTTTAATCGGTAGAAATCAGGCTGTAGACATGACCATGTTTCACTTCTTTCATACTGCTATCCTTCCCTTTTTCTATTAATTACTTCGTATTGCTGCTTTTCTTAAGCTGCTTTCTGATTCTTGTGTGCTTGATACACAAGAAGGGTGGTATTATGTACTGATAGCTGCTTGTAAGCATTTCACTAAAGGCAAAATGTTAATAAGGCAGCTTTTACAGGAATGCTTTTTCTCTAATTTCATTTTTGGAGTCATTCTTTACTATTAGTAGGTGGTTTTAATTTTCCTGGCTTGCTATCTTTGTATGTAACATGTTTTTGTCTTTTCTTAGGCATCCCAACTTTACTATATGGAATTGGCTCCTGGTTCTTTGTCAGTGTCACAGAGACTGTTCATACGAGTCATGGCCCAGTTACTGTTTATTTTCTAAATAAAGAAGATGAAGGCGCAATGTACTGAAATCATGCCCTCAAGTACCTGTCATTTGGTGGGTTTCTGTGTTACAGCTGCTACAAATATCTACTCCCTTTGACTAAAAAGAACTGAAGGCAACTTTTTTTTTTTTTTTTTTTAACAATGCCTTCTTTTACTTAACATGCTGTCTTCAGGAAGCTTGATGGACTTTTTGGTCATAAGAGATTTATTTTTGCAGAGGTCAGTAAAGTTGAAAAAGTAGAAGCCTTAGGAGAAGAATTAATATTTCCAAGGGTATTAGAATTTATGGAAGTCAGTGATTAGTACTGCTGAACAAACTTGTGATAATTTAAAGAGATACATCTGCCAACTTAGATAACTGAATTGTAGCATGTGGGCAAGGAAACTGTGAACACACTAGACATTTTCAGAATGTCTCTGAAAAGATTAAGCTGCTTAGGTTTAAACTCTGACTAGATGTTTCATAATGCATTAATTGTCATAGCTGTAAGCATGTTTGAATGAATCCATGGCACTGACTATTCACAATTACCTGGAAGACTCTTTGGAAAATTAGCACCCTAAGAAGTTAAAAATGGCTGTATCATATTTCTTCAAATGATATTTAAATAAAATATCTAAAATATGTTTTATGCTTGTATCTTTTGCAATTCTTGAACTCCAGACACCTGCATTTTTTTTTCTTTTGGTTGCTTTGTAGGTACATAACAAAACCTAAGTAATCTAGAAGATGTAGTCCCCTGTGCTAATTTACAAATTGCTGATCTTTTTAATTAATAGAGGAGAATGAGAAGATCATTTTTTGGATGCAAAATGACTGATTTGTCCAGCTGTAACTGAGCACAGCTGTAACAGGCACAAATAATGATGAAATGTCTTAAATTCAGTTGGAAACCTGGGCAAAGAAAAAGCTTTTAGGGAATTATTTGGATAGTGGAAATATGGAATTATTGGATAGTAAGTTCAAACCACAGAAACACCTGTACAGGCTATATTACTGGTGCTTGGTTTTAGTGCCAGCAAATAATGCTGTCTATTCCAAATCCCATGTCTGGTGACATAAGTTGATTATTCCAGTTTTCGTAAGTAGGAAGATAAATGTAGGTACTGTTTTTGGAGGGTAATCACTATTTCTAAATAAGTGATTATCAAGCTATGACTACAGTATAATTTCATTTAAATACTTTTTTACTTAATTCCAGATAATGGAACTGTTTCCCACTTAATGAAGCAATACATGTGGTTTTTCTAAAAGCAACACTAAATAACACTTTAATCAGAGAAGTGCTTGCACTGTTCTGTTTAATTTTGGAGAATATTCTTGACACAAGTTAAATGATCTCAAAGATGAAGAGACAGTATTATAAGAAGCCTCATTAATAATAAAAATAATGACTTAGCATTTTTCTAGAACTGATTTTCACTGTATTGGATAAATAACTGCAGCTCATAAGTTTAAAGTCAAATACTGCTCATTCATTGCCACGGATCTTGTCAATATCTTGCTGTAAAGGTTTAGTCTCAACGCAAGGCTGATAAAATGGTTTTTAATTACCAGACTATAAATACAGCTTTTCATTGGAGTTGCACCTCCACTCACTGCAGCTTGTTTGATTTCTGATAATGTGTGTTGCTGACTTTGCTTACCTGTTTTTCAATAAATGCAGGCAACAAGACTCCTTGTCCATACAGTGATGGGCAAGTCTCCTTAGAGAACATCTTTGACAAACTACCCTATTGATTACTGCAATTCTGTGCTGCTTGCAGCATTAAATAGAGACTTGATTTCTTGTTCAATGATCTCACTGTGTAACAATTAAGCAAATGTAATATTTTCTTGTATTACATGAAAATCAATAGACCTCTTGCTCTTATGAAGTTGCTCATGCTAAAGGATGAACTAGAAGATGTTTGAGGGCAGCGTGCAAATATGGTATCATACATTCATTTCGTTAAGGCTTGTATGTGACCTGTTACAGTACATAAAGGGAAAATGTGCTATTTATAAGGGATAATGCTTGAGTTATTAAATCATGACAAAAATAATTTTCAAGTATGAATATAAACCTACTTGCTTGTCTTCAACCAAAGGTAAAATACTTCATCTGGCTTTCATTCTCTTTTTGCTATAAATACCTATTTCTTAGTATCTTTTTTCATCACTCATCTTAATTTTTGGCCTGAATGCAAGAGAGAAATGTTGAGGGCCAAGAAGATCCAAGACAATTCATACCATCTTGTCTCAAAAATTTCTGTAAGGCTTGGGGGAAGATAGGAGTGTCAAGCAAGGATGAGCATGCATTGTATAGTTCTCAGCTGAACCTTTGCTGCTTTACCTTTCTAATCCCCATCAGCACAAACTCTTCCCTTGTGGCAGTCAGCTCCTAAAGGGACACTCCAGTCTGAGGACAGCAGGGTCTTCTGTTGTGGAGAAGTCCGAATGCTTGAACTAAAGAGTTTTGCTGAAGTGGACTTTTAAGATGAGCTTCTAGCAGTTTAATTGTTCAAAGATTAATTATTTGCATGTGTAGCACCTAACTGCTGTCTCTTGCCTGTAAGGTCCTTTCAGGTTGTCTTGTAAACCCATTGCTTCGAAAGACAACTTGTAGGGAACCAGGCTTTGTTAATTCCTCTGGTCTGGAATAATTTATTTGTAATTGTTTTAATTAGCAGCTTCCTTTTTGTATGTATTATACTATGCATGTGTTGTGTATGCAACATATACTAATGTTGATACGTATTTTTTTATAGATGATTGAACTACAAAATGACCCTTCTAACTTTTTACAGATTTGATCTGCACCATTTCCATTTGAAATAAAGTGTAGTTTATCTTGTAAGTCTTGCCTTAATTATTTCTTTACTGTATTCAAGAATGATGTTTAAATGAGTGAGAGATGACATAAAAAGGCAGAGAGCTTTGTTTCACCTCACTTAACAACTACTTCAGGTAAATGAAACCTTAGTCTAAACCCAGAGGATCAGGTAGCTACTTCTTGTAGCAGTCTTTTTAAACAGTAATGACTATTGGGGGCATCTTAACCTAAACGAGCGCTTAGCATTACATCTTACCTAGGTCAATGGTCTCAGGTATCTGAGTTAAACTGTGTTACTGTAAATTAATGGAAAATGTAACTGCGCTTTGCTGAAAGATCAATGTCCAATAAAGGCTGCACAATCAAATCTTGTTGCAATGATTGAGGTCCTTAATTGCCTTTCAAAGATAAGGTGGTAATCAACATAGGTTTAACTGATCTTTTTTACCAGTTCAATTACATGCTAATGACTACAGCCAAGTCAGGATCTTTAACTACTTATACTTATTAAATCTTATGTTTGTTGTGAAAAATTACTTAAGCCACACAATCGATAAAACCCAGGTTTTAATTACTATATTTCACTTTTATACCTTTTTGTATGTTTGACAAATGTTTCACTGGAGACTGTGTAGCACTAATGATAGTACACCAAGAAATACTGTTTTCTGGTATTTTCTACTCCAAATTATGATAACACGTGGGTGTTCTTATGTTTGTTTTAATGAAGTTTTGTGACTAGTAATGCAAACGTTCTAGGCAGCTCATTGTACTTAAATATAATTTTTACACATAATAGCACTCCTTTTATCACTAGAAGATGTACTACTTGCTAACCTTCAGCTGGACACAGTTTCAGCGTGAAGTTCTTAACTTTTTTCCAATGTAAATTAATACGAGATATAGATACTAGTAAGGATTGATATTCCCAATTGTTTATGATTAGTACTCTCTCATTGTTTCAAAAATAAGTTGCTGTGTCCCCTTCTTCTTGATCTCCTTTCTTTCCCTGGACCGAGATCCAGTGCTTTTCTCCAGTCTTCAGAGGAACCTGGAGCCAACTGACCTTTCAATGACTTAAGCGGAAGTTAGATCTGTCCTCAACTTGCTTTGTGTGGTTGACCTACTGTAATTCTGAGCGCGTAGCAGCATTAGGTAGAATCTTCTGGCATTTTTCTTTGGTTTTGCATATTTGTGCTTACTTTGCATGCAAAAGTTGGCAGGCACGAACAGATCTTGGTTTCTCAAGACTCCTGCAAAGTAGAGCAGTGGTATCTCAAAATTAACAACAGAACTATCTGACGACGTGATGTACCTGTGCTTGTATGCAAGTCTGAGCTTCTAGGTGTGCTTGCTTAGGCTTGCTAGGCTCACTTGTGCTCAATGAAAGTATGAATACTGAAAATCTGTAAAACGATAACTATATCAATAACCTTAGCCTTAATTTGAGTCAATCATTTGAAAGAAGCTGTCAGTCCTTACGGAGCTCTTGTGGCAAAGCACACTGGTATCAGCTAATGTACTTATTCAAATAACATACTTATTCCAACTTGGCAGCAGTAGAGTAAGAAGGCAAGGCAATTACTCATCAACAGAGAAAAAGGCTACTCATTTTTTTTTCCCTGTTTGTTTTTTTTTTTTTTTGGAACTGCTGAGATTAAAGAAATTGGAGGAGGGAAGGGGAACGATGATGTGGAACTTCTGGAGCTCCTACAGGATAATGGAGTGGAGAAAATGTTCATTCTCTGACAAATGTGCTGAGTAAATGAGAGACTTCAGCAAAAACATTTTCAGAAGGGGTGGAGTGGTGTTCAGATGGAGAAGGATGGATTTGGTAGGAAGGATGTCTAGAATGGGACTGAGAATGAGCAAAAAACCATCAGGTTTTAAGAAGTTGCTTGCTTCAGCCTGGTACTCTTCAGCTGTAAGTATTCTCAAACCTATTGATGCCCCTTCCATTACTAACGCTTTCTGGAAAGAGAAAACAGGAATCCAGAGTTCATTCTTCCAGCACTCAAAAGTGCAGTTGTCATGGAGAGATTTAAAGTTTCTGATGAAACAGAATTTATTGGAATCATTGTATAGGCAAGAAAAATTAAGTAGAAACATTTGAGTTGACCAGATGGTCCCCTTTGAGAATCTAGTTGCAGTAAAAAGATCCTTGATGTTGAAATGCCTTTGCAAACCATAATTATAGATCTCCCTGATGCAGGTTATTATTGAATGAAACTTAGGTATTTATTAATAGTTGAATGCCCTTAGGCCTCTGGTTTAGACCACTTTGCCTAAAACAAAGGAGATTTTGCTTCATATATTATTTACTTCAGCCATTTAATTTAAACTGGCTTTTGCTGTAACTCCTTAATCATGTTCACTACAGAAAAGTAAGTTAATAATTCTGAGAGTTGTCTTGATTTCATCCCAAAATATACATATTTATGGAAGTATATGTCATGTTAAGCTTTTTTGGGCTGTATGGTTCGGTTTAAATGCAACTAAGAAAAAGTGGCAGCTTCATCATTACAGCAAGGGGAATTTAGAATAAAAATTGTTACTAATATATTCCAAATTTATTTACAAGATTTCTTTTGATTTCTAGAAAAGAGTAAGATGTTATTACTGTGTTTGCATTTAAGTCTTTCAAATAAAGCTTGTGTGCAGTAGAACATCAAAATTTGCATTAATGATTGGGATACTCAATGTCAATTACTGACCTTTGTGAATTAGTAACTGAATAAATGCAGCTGAAATAAAGAGGGCTAATGTATCACAAAATATTTCTTACTCAAGGATGAGTGTAGTTTAACCTTAATTATTTATGCTAATACATCATAGTGTTCTAGTAGATGCACTGCGATAGGCTTTTTAGGAAGTAATGGTGTCTGTGTAGCGTGAGAGCTTTCTGCAGCAGACTGTAAGAGATCATGATTTTGTCTGAGTTCAAGTTATAAATGATCCAGATCATTAACATTTTCAGTGATGAGGTTGTCTTATAGAAAACTCAAGTATATATCTGTTCAGCATTTAAAAAAATACAGAGGAAGCCACTAAGGTTTGAGATGATGGAATACTGTGTGTTATAATTTAGCCAGTTTGGATGCATTACGGTTGCTGTTTGCTTGGTAAGGTAGAATACATATGGCTTAGAGTGATTTTAATAGCAATTGCATCACTTTAAGCACAGTTTATGAGCCCTGTTCTAGTTCATTATAAAACCAATTTATTACTTTCACTGATATTAATAATCCTAATAGAATTAAAACTGTAAAACATGATTAAAAGCAATCCTTCAGACAAAAAGTCTGATCAAGGAAACTTTCAAGTTTAAAATGTAAATTTCAAAATGGACTACTTCTAAAGAACGTGAAATTTTTGAACAAGATTATAAAATATTACAAAGTCAAACCTATTTTTATTCTTACAAGAAGAAATGGCATTAGATATGATTGTTACATGCTTAGTGATTCATGGGCCTGGTTATATACATGCTTTGTGATATATGAATTATTTAGTAAGAAAAATCACAATAATTTTGTTGTTACTCAAGAATTTATAGGTTGACAGAAAAACAATTATGCCGCCCCTGAAGCTGGTCTGATGTAACATCATTACAGTAACATCATTAATGATACACAGCCATTTTTGCTCAATCCAACTGGTATAGTTTATGTTGTAATTGTTCAGTAGTTGTGTATCATATCTAGCCTTTAAAATATACATAAACATGCTTGTAATCTGCTTTATTTCAAAATATGCTCATAATTTAAAGCAAGAACTAAACATTTAGTAATTCAGCCTAAATCGAGTTTACTGTTGTTTTGGGTTTTTTTCAGTTCAAGATGAGTTTCCTATGAGAAAGAGTTTTAAAAGATCTATTTGAGGCCAGATTCTGCTCCCCACGGAATTGAAAGTAAGATCCATTTATTTCCCAGTATTTGGTTCACAAATGGTCCTTTGCCTCTTACTCCAGAGAGCCTGCACAAAGTGTTTCTGCCTGTTCCAGCCCATGCAAAGTGACTGCAAGGGGTAGTAGGAAGGCATGGAAGGAAGACAGCTAGTTTTCTGCAGGTTTTAATGCAGGTTTTAAGGGATCTTCATCTATGCGTGTATTGATCAAGCTGGTACACTTGAGTGATTCTTTCCTAGGAGATGCATTTTAGGGAAGAATATGTTCAGAAAGCCTGGACACTGTTGACCTACTTTTTTATAAGCCTAAGGGAATTCAGTTCGCTACACTCGCTGGCAGTCTGAAGATGTGGGAAGAAAAAAAAGGTGAATTTCACCATGATACATTATTTTATCAACATAGAAAGTTATGTACTAATCTTTTTTAAAAAAAGACAGGAAAATGTATGCTATTAAAGCAATGATCAGGTGCCATTTTCTCTAGGAAATGAAGAGCTTGTCCTTTGTTATTTATAATACCTATCTAGAAACTGGTACAGGGAGGAAGCAGAGATGGTAAATTGAATTTAGTGAACCAAGGACTGACATTTAGATTCTGATTCCTCTGAGTCTGTTTATATGCTGTATCTGAATTACATGTAATATAGTACAGTACTGGTAATATAGTATTCCAGAACATTTTTAATAGTTAAAATGTTGAATAACATTTAGCACGCGTAATTAACAAAAGTTAACTACTTAGTCTGTTATGTGGTAAATGCATGCTATTCCTATGTCATAGCTGGGCAAATTCTAGTAGTAGTAAGGTTAAAATTTCCCAGAGATGCTCAGTAGGAGTGGTAATGAAAACGCAGGACTTTCTGACTCTGTCCTCAGCTTCCTTTCTGTGCCTCGTGCTTCTACCCAAGGGTCTGAGCACAGGACTAGAGGACATTAGTTTTGCATCCTAATGCCAGTTGTAGTGCACTTCAACTCCTGATATGGCCCAGTGCAATTGGCATAATTTACCTGTTTGCTTCCACTGAGTATTTACAATGGGCATATTGTAAGGGTTATTATAAAAATAGCATGTAGCATGTATGTAAAGAAATGCTGTGTAAAGAGGACTATGCAAGTTCTAAGCACTGCGGTTTTTTACCTGCATCAGCCTGATCCACTCCTGAGATTGAGCTCACACATGCTTCCACCAATGGCAAGGAAAACCTCCTAGATACCAGTCCTGGAACAGGAATGTTCAAGAATAGGGCCAGGGGAGTCAGCTCTTTCTTTCCTTCCTCTTCTTTTTATGGAATTTTGGTAGATGGACTCAAAACTTCATTATATGATGTCTGTGGTAGTGAAAAGATAGAAAATGACATGTGTTAGGTAACTTCCTTTGCAGTGGGAATTAGAGAGGGAAACAAGTAATAACTTAGTTTCTTACTTTTTGAAGGCCTTGCAAATTATCATGATAACCATGTTCCAGGCAATCAGTGGGGGACAGCATTTTTTCCATACCACTCACCGATACTCCTGTGAGATTCCACAGCATGGCAAATTTAATAATTTTAGTATTCTTCTGTGTCAGCATTCTGCTTTTCCTTGAAAACAAATGTTTATTTTCTTTACATGGCCATCTCCAGATCTCCTCTGTCCTCTCTAACCGCAATGGAAAGCAGCAGAGAGCAGCAGCAGACTGCAGTGAGACAGTTGTTCTTGCGCTTGTAGCATAAAACCAGCCTGGAAGTCTGTGCCACTGATGAAGGAGATTTCCCCCACACAAATAAAAATAGAATTTGTAGAAGTCACAGGCTTCATGATCCTCCTGTAATTAAAGAACCGATATATTGTTCCTTTGCAGATTTTGAATGTTATTTCATTGTGGATAGACAGTAACTTTGGATACGTAATTATAAATAGGAAATCCCTGCATATTTCTTGCTGACAGCATGTCATCTGGATTTAGTGGAGAAAATCAGACTGCTTAATTATTTTTTTCTGTGCCTTTCTGGAATCCTCGACTTCCTGTGTTGGAAACTTTTTAAGAGGAGATTCTTGGGGCAGTCAAATACTGAACTTTAAGAATATTTTATGATGCATATTAAAAAATGTGTGTTCTTGCTACACAATTTTCCCCCCAATGTTGAGGAAAAAATATAAAAATAGATTTTGGTGAAGTTCTGTTCTCATAGCAGAAGCTCTGCGGGATGATAAAATACATATTAACTATTTGTTTCAAATGCTGGTGTAGTTACAATTAAAATTTCCTATGAAACATGGGTTTTAAAGAAATATGTGGCAAAACCAAACCTGTATCAAGAAGCACGTGCTTGATGTGCTGTACTTCTTAAGATATAAAAAAACTTGAAGTTTGATTACAGCAGCATCAACACAAATCAGAATGGGGGATTAAGGTTATGATTAGCCCTGGAAAATCTACATAATATTTATGCAAATTTGGCAAATTGAGTTGGTTTTCCCCATAGTCTTTAAATGAAAAAGACATTTTAGAAAAATTGCGGTTCTATAGAAATTCTATGATTTTGTATCCTATTCTTTAAAATTTAATAGAAAATGAATCTGATTGAAATGAACCTGACTGAAAGGTATACAGGGACTGTAGGTAAAAGGTTCATTTGAACAGAAAGACGTCTGTGTGGGCAGCAGCAATCCCTTAGATACTTAGGAGTTGGGGTTCTATTAATTTCTAGTGTAGGAACTAAATTATAAAGTTATTGAACAGAGAGAGAATTTATCTCTGCTAATGGCCATTGAAAGATCCTTTTTTTTTTTTAAAGCTCAAAGAAAGTAGAATTCTAATATGAGGAAGCTTTAAGATGTTTCAGGAATTAAATGAAATATACCTTCCATTTTTTTCCCCCTCTAAATTGATAATATAACTCAAATAGTCTAGTTTGTCATATATGATAATGTGAGAGATTGTGATAAAATGTACAGATCAATAGTCTACAATTGAGATTAAAGCTCTTCTCCCACTAAAAAGAACGGGAAAGTTTTGTGCCGCAGAGCTGTATGGAGGGGAGAGCCTTCCCACTTAACTTCTGTCAGGTAAAAAGCTTTTTTTTAAAAGCTGAACATAGCATATCGTGGCTTGTGATCACGGTAGGGAGATGACACAGCTGTCATGCTCAAATGCATAACCCTTCTTTGCTGCTGCCGAGGACGGTGGATGTAAGCTTTTAACAGGGATTTTCTTTTGTCAGAGCTATGCTTTAAGATGGTCCGTGTTTTGAAAGGGACTGTTTTCCGCTGCACCACTGAACAGACGTGGAAAAACTCTTTGATGGAAGAATTTTACCCGGATGTCAGTACAGCAGGTATTTAGTGGAGTATTCTGTAACTTGGAGGAAGAGCGGAGTGCGTGACAGCTATTGGCAAAAGTGCTTAGAGCACGTTAATGCAGTCGCCTGGGTGTTAAGTAATGAGCGGAGCCCAGAGTAGTCCTGCTTCCAGTGCCACAAGCGACGGGTTTGTGTTGTAGTCCGACGGTCAGGGTCGGGGTCAGGGCAGGGACCTCGCACCCAGGCAGAGAGCGGCGACGTATGGACTGTGCGAGCTGGCCACGCGCGCAGGTTTAGGTTTGCCTACGTTTTTGTGTGCTAGATTGAATAACCTGAAGACAAAAGCCCCGCGAGTTCTTAAGGAAAAGCTGTCGCTGGAGGAGACTCAACTCATAACTCTGAATTTTGAAGACCGGGGACTTTCCACAGTTTTTAACGAATGCAGGAGTCCGAGCCTGACTCTGATTTGCTGTCTCGACAGTGGTTTTCCTGTTAAAAGTAGAAGCCATAAGGCGGTGGGGAATTAAAATCGGTGCCTCTGCGCTTCCCGGAGCGGCTCCTGCTCGCTCCCCGGGGCGGGCTGTCAGAGCGCGGACAGCGCCCGCCTCCTCCCCGCAACATGGCGCCGCCTCCGTTCCCTCCTCCCCTTCCCATTCCCCCTCCGCCTCCTTCTCCTTTGTCCCTCCTCCCGGTCCCTCCGTTTTGGTTCCGGGGCAGCGAGTCCTTCCTGCGGGCGGGGCGGGGCGGCGCAGGCTCGGCCCTGCTCGGCAGCCCCCGCGGCCCGCCGCAGCATGTGAGCCCGGCGGGGCGGGGATGCTCTGGCTGCTCTGCGGCCCCTCCCGCGCCATGGAGAGCCAGGCGCTGGTGATCCGCATCAAGATCCCCGACGGTGGGGCCGTCGACTGGACCGTTCACTCGGCGCCTCAGCTGCTCTTCAGGGACGTGCTGGTGAGTCCCAGCGGGGGCGGCAGTCCCGGGACGCCCCCCGCCCTCCCGCTGCCCGGGGGGGGAGGGAGGGGGACGGGGGGCTCCGGCCGGGGGGGCGCGGGGTCAGCGGCTCCGTGAGCGCCGACCGGTCACACGCGTCGGGTGGGGAAAGGGGTAACAAAAATCCCCCATGGAAGGCGAAAGGTGTTTGTTTGTTGGTTTTTGTTTTTGTTTTCCCCGGGACGGGCTGTTTGCTGCCTCGTGTCTGCGCCTGAAAGTTTTAACGGGAAAGTGAATCTGGGAGAGGCTGCCCAAAATGACGGGCCTGGGGCAGCGCCGGTGCCCCCCACCCCGTGCTTTCGGGGAGGTGGTGCCGGTGCAGTAGTACGGGGTGGTTCTGCTCTCCTGTGCAGAGGAGCGCTTATTTGCGGTGAAGCGGTCAGGAGGAGCCGAACTGCGGAGCGGTGGTCCCGAGGCGTCTGAAGGGTTGGATCCTCCAAGGGGTCGCGCGTGCAGTAACGCCAGGCGTGCAGCATCCCCCTGCCTGCGGGCCTTGGCGCGATGGGGCGGTCACAAGGCATCGCTTTAGGGTGATTGAAAAAGTTGTCGTGTGGAAATTAGTGCCTCCCTGGCTCAGGCACCATAACTGTGCACTTTGCACGTGGGCTGTAGCTGTACTTGCTTTTGATGATATTGCCCGTTGCTGTGCTATGGGTTTGTTACATCTCCTTCGCCCTGAACTGCCCTCAACCCCTGCCTGCCTTATTTTCTCCCCATCTGCACATCAAGTATACAAGGATCCTCTGTTTACTCAGAAGTGGCAGTGGATATTTATCCCGCTTACTGTTTTTTCTGAATTGCATCCTTAGCCCAAAGAAAAGTCTAATCCTTGCGTGCAGGTCGTGTAATGTAATATTACTTGTTAGTAATACTGGAGAGAGATTCTGCAGATCTCTTTCAATGTGTTGCATTTTACTGAGAAGACGTGTGGGGGATTAAGGGGTTGATTTGCTGGAAAATGTTCAATGTTGGGCCTATAGAAGATTGCGGAGGTAATTGAAGCAGATGGCAGATGTTCCAGGTTACGTTCTTCCTAACATTTAGCATTGTCCAAGACTTTCTATGGATGGAGGAGAGGGAGCAGAACTTTTGACAGATTGGTGAGATTTCTGGGAGGGGCAGTTTCCCCTTGGAGATTGCTGTGAGTTTCCAGTGGTGACACAGCAAGCCTGGGACAACCCACTCTACCCTTCAAAGACAAATGCAAATCTGAGCCAGGTTTACTCCACATTCTGCTTCATGTTTTCCTTTTTTTTTTTTTTTTCCCCCAAATAAAGTGAGATAATCACTGATGCTTGGACTATCCTTTGGTATTTTAGAATTACTGGAAATTTAAGTTTGGTTGTATTACTTAGAAGTAAATAGAGAACCGTTGTCAGGTTGAGGGCATGGCTTTTCAAAACCATTTTGCTTTTTAGTTTTCATCCTTGTTGCTTCAGCATAAAAGCAGCTGGGAGTATGTGGGCCTTAGACTTGACCTGTGTAGTCTGTTTAACAAGTAAGTTGAAAAAAAGTGCTGTTGAAGCTTCAACTGCATATGCATAGGAACCGGAGCCTATGGTTTACTCTGAGCCTGTGGCCCTACAGGGGGTGCTGGCCCTGCAGGTGCTCCAGGAGTCTTTGTTTGGGGCAGCAGTGCGGTATGGGGACCTGTGTCTAAAAGCTGGAGAGGGCTTCAGGCAGCAGAGCTGTAATTCAGTGGTCGGACCATATCTTACATGTGAGACTCTGCACTTGCAGTTTCTGTTGTAGCTCCTATATTTGCTCCATCGGGTTGCAGCTGGGGCCAGCATATGACTTTTTGACCTGAAGTTAAAATGTACCTGTGTGTTCAGTTGTGGTATAGTATTAAGAGACAGCATGCCTTTTGGAGCCAGATCTCAAATAAGCAGAAGTACAATGCTACAGCTGTTGGAATAGCTCTGATAGGCTATACCTGCATTGATTAGTTTTATCAGGGCAAAGTACTGAGCTTGGGTCTTGTGAGATACCTGTAACTATGCCCTGCTGCGAGGAGTTTGAGTAATTGCCTCCAGCATGCTGACAAGAGAGCCTGACAAGAGCCCTTGACATCTGAAGCGATCGATGGGTGCTCCTCAAGGTCCCATGTTGTCCAAAGTTGTCGACACCAGCAGTAACCTCCAGTCACATGGAACTGATGCTTTCTGAGAGCTGTGGCCACTCTAAGTGTGGAAGAAGTGAATGGGTAAGGGAGGACATGTCAGTCAAATCTTCATCTTGGCACGTCTCGGGTTGGTGAGGACTTTGTTTTTCACTGCTAATGTGTTTAGGGAGACAGTTATGTAGGGGATCTGTCATAGAATAGGCATGACAAATCAAAGCAGAGGGACTGTGATATAACATGTCACGCAGAGCATTCTTCCTACCGCTAGATGGGCAGTTCCTGTGATCAGCAAGCCTCGAGTTTACTTAGGCAATCGTCCCCACTCAAAAGGCCAAGAACTGCAGGCAGGCTTGGCTAATGCAGTGCTTGTCTTGTTCTGCATTGCTATTGAAGTCACTGAGAAAAGAGGAAGCTTCTGTTTCGTCTCTCTCTGCACACTATTTTGATGCTCATCTGAGTTGTTTTTTGCAGTTGTCCAGCAGATCTACGGGACTTTTAAAAATGTATTTTTCCAGCTATGAGTGGGTTGAGCTTCCTGTTTCATGGCATAGGTAGTAGTTTCTCCAGTCAGCAGGTGATGGTGAAACATGAGAGGAGCATACATTGCTAGTTTTCTTACAAAATACCAGTTTCTGTGGTTATATTCAGTGATCATGGATGTTCTTCCCAAACTTCTGTGATGTTTGTATAGGAAGCTGTGCACATTGAGGCAGCCATGAAACATTTGGTGATGTCCATTGCCTGTGCTGTAGGCACTTCTACCCCAGCCAAGCGCAGCTGCCGAAGTGGGGAGTGTACCCCTACACAGTTGTTTCATTTAGCACACCAGAGCACAATGGAGAACTGCACCAGGTGGGTGGCCACGTGTACTGTTTGCTCTTCTATGTGGCGCAGGTTGAAATCACTGTGTTAACAGTGTTTTTGAGAAGGTGCAGCTGCCACAGACACCTGTGGTTTGCTTCACCCAGCTCCTCTGCAGACAGAGGTCTGTCTCCAGCCATCTGCACGCTGAATTATTTCCACCCACTGATAGAAGAATGTGAATAGTTCCTGGGGTGAAATGTCCCAGCACTTTGTCAAGTGAAAGTGGATAGATTTCTGCATCAATTCACATCCGTGTTGGTGATGATAATTTTCAGTTATCCAATGTTAGGCTATTGCATTGAGGGTAGCAGTGACAGCAGTACTTCCATCGTAACTGGAAGTGTTGGATTACGTATGGTGAGTCAGTAGGTGATGACACATTTCTCACCGTCAGTGGAAATCTCAGATGTGGGGATGACGGGTGTTATGACAGTGTTCAGCTGGGAGTGTAGCCGTGCAGTAGTACCATTTGATGATTGTCGTTTTCATGTCAAAAACCCTCTCTTGTGGACTGTGAAATCTTAAGAAGGAAGAAGTTTAATAAGGTCTGAACTGTCTCAAGGCCCTCATTTGTCTAACTGATTGTGTTTCAGGAGGTGCCATCACAGTATGCACATGCACTTAATTTATCCAGTAACTACAGAAATTAAATGAAGGAAGGCTCTGTACACTCAAGTGTGGTAGATCTGGCACCACATGTGGCTGGGGAGGGCAGGAGTGGGGCTGACCCAGGCTTCTGTTGTCCTTCTGCCTTCAATGTAATTTCCCCTCACCTGGTAGGCAATTACAGAGGGCTTATGTGTTAAGAGTATCAATTAAAGATAATGTGGAGAATTGAGACATTCCCTACTAAGGTAAATTACTGAATAGTAATAATCCAGTCAGACCCCACTGTTTCCCTTATTGTCCATGTCTCTCTCAATTGAAGACACAAGAATGCAAGGTACCCCTTTTTTTCTCAGCTCTTGCTGTTTGGGGCACAATCAAGCTCTGAATAATCCCTGTAGTTTGCCCTGTTTAGCACCAATCTAGCTCTCTATGTGGTGCTGTCCAGAGCACAGCAAGCTTCAGCCTGCACCGTGTACCTGCAGTCCAAGTGGTTTGATGGGAAGTACCATCTTGCCTTGAAGTGCAGAAGCACGTTTGCTAGCCACTTCCAAAAACCAGGTGCATACCCCCAGATCTCTAGCAGCAGTGGGAACTGGCAGCTTGGGGGAGCCTTGAATTAGCTGTGTAGTAAGGTTGTTCTTCCTTCTAAGGTAGATCCCATGGTCTGCTTTGTATTAAGAAAGCCCCATAAAATTATCTTTGAGAACAGAAATATTTTATTTTTAAACATGATTTTTGTTAATTTAGCATCCTAGAAGTGCGAACGGCCTTGTGAATACAAATGAGCGTAGCCTTGCAGGATTTCAGGCTGGCATGCAAGAATATTTCTGTCTTCCTTTTTCAGAGAAGAAGCAGTGGTATAGAGTCACTAAATATCCTGTCCATAGCCATAGAATAACCTGTTGGAGTCGGGAGTCTGATGATCAGTGGAATGCCTTACACACGAAATGACAACATTTCTTAATTTTCAACTGCTCTAATTCTGTCTCTTGGAGGAGCCTTTACAGGTACTAAACTGTGCAGCAGGTATTCAAACTGGAAAACCTGATGCCTGCAGGTTGGTGCTCGTGGTTGGTCTTGATGCAGTAGGATGGTGTTTGACCCATGGAAGCAGCACTGCTTGTATGCTGTAGGTTAGGGATTTTCTTGATTACTTTCCTAAACTGGGTGCTAAGAGCTGTTCTTCATAATGTCACTTTAAATATGTTCTGTGTATATCAGCTTTGCAGACCTGTAAGTTACCAGTAAATAGATTTATTTTAAAGGCACCACTAAATGAATTACAGTAAGCTTATTTTTTTTATCAGGCTGTCTAGATTCGTTTGCCCTGGCTGTCACTGGAGTATTTAAGCACTTGGTGTTAATTCAGGATAACTTCATGATGTCATACTGAGATAAAACAAGTTTTAACTGAAACGGGAGCGAGGGCCATAGTTTCAATGTTGACATTGTTGTTTAAAGCAGTGCTTTCACATTTTCTGCGCTCTCGCCTAAGAGGTAAGTGCTCCACAGCTCTTTTAGAGAGCAGATTTGATGGAGTTCTTGTTTTAGGTGCTGTTCCATGATTTTTCTCCTCATTATTAGATGCTTTTCAGTTTTATAAGATAAAATAGAAGCTATCGTGTGTGTGAGCCCACTTGAATAATGTCGACAAGTTGTAGTATTTTATTGTTTATGATCTCTGTTGTGATAGTAGAAAATCATCACGCGTGCATGATTTAGAGTAATCCTTTAAGCCTGGGTCACTGGGAGGTCTGCTGAATGTTTGAGCATGGAAGTCTTAATGTAGCTGATGAAAATACTATGCTAACAACAGAGTAATGGTGTAATTTCCCTCCCTCCCACTCCCTGCTAGTTTTTCTCAAATGTGTTGATTTAATAGAAATATTGAAAGTTGACCAGAGCAAAGTTTTTGTGGCTGTTGGAAGGGTTTTCTTTTCAACTATTTATTTAGTGTTAAGACAGAGTTATGGTGCATAGTTCTTAAATTCATGTACTTGGTTATTACTCGTTTTAAAGAAGTCTCAATATATAGAAAAAGTTATTCTCAGTGGGGGGATGGGGTGTGTGTAAGAATTTATCATCACTGTTTCAGTGCTATAGCAGCTTTGGGAGTCTTGGAGCTTTCCTAGCAGACATTTGGGGCTGTCAGTACTGTCTCTGTCTCAGTGCCATGCTTACACACCTCTTAAATATAGTTTTTAAATATCCCAGAACTGGGGTCCTTTTCTGATAACAATTTTTAAATCCATTTCATGGAAGCATCTGTGTGCCCACATGAGAACATTTTACAAGTGGCTTAAATCTGACACAATTACAGTGTGTTTGCTGAGGAATTTTCAGTCTTTAACTAAATGGATTTAGGAATAATTGGTTAACAGTACAGTCTTCTGTTTAGGCAAGACTTTAATTTCTTGTTAGGAATAGAGGGTGCAGCTTGTCTGGCTTTTGACAGAGGACTGACAGAGCTGTCAAACCCCGTAGAAGTATTTAAATGGCAGAATGTTTGTTAACTTGGCAATGTTTTGTTTTGTTGGGTTTTTTTCCCCTTTTTTTGGTTCCACAAATTTACAGTGTACATAATTAGGTAAACTATTACACATCTTTTGTATACAATTAATAGTTTAAATTACATACTATTGATTTATTTTAGTATCTAAAATGAAAAGACAACATGAGAAAGTTTTAGAAATATTATTTGCTTCAGTTAGCTCTGTGGAAATCTTTAGGTTGCTTTTGGTGCTTTCTCCTTGTATTAATTGTCTCTCTTTAACGTCGCACAGAATGTTTAATTTCCTGGTTTTAGACTAAATGAAAAAATAGAGAAAACAAAAGTGACAGGACAGTGATCACTAAAGTTTTGATATGGGGGGGTGCTTAGCACCCCAAAATGCTCACAGTGTATGTACTACAATAAATATTGTTGTTCATTAATTTCTAATCACTTTGCGACACTGTCAGTGGAGAGATTGTCTGACATGAGAAATCAGGCAGCAGGAAGGAAAAAACCATGCTGTGCATTTATGCTGTGCCCTGACATGACATACTGCAGCCTCGCAAAGGCTGACAACAGCACATACACTGGGAGGCCAGGATGACTTCAGTCTGAGCAGCTATTTTTCACTGAATTTTGAGTAAATGCTGTATGTCTAAGGCTAAAAAAAAAAAAAGCTCTCCTCGTCTTGGTTTAGTCGTACAGGAAGGGCTTGTATTGGCATAAAACCGCTGGTTTGGATCAGAGACATGTAACACTTGGAAATGGTCGGTGTGTTTTGCGATGGGCTTGTGTATGTGCAGCTCACATCTGCCCTAAGAAAGGCATTGTATGGCATCGTTGTAACGCCAAGGTTGGAGGTTGCCTTCTAGGTTAGTACTTCCACTTCTTCGGATATTTTAACCTTATTTCCTCCAGGGCAGCCAGCACATTTGAATCTGTCTACCAAGTTTTGAAGAAGTTTAAATTCCAATTAGGAATGACAAAGAGCCCTCCAAACTTTCTGGCTTGCATGTAGTGGAGAGCATCTTGAGACGCAGCGCTGCTTTGCGAGGCAGCAGCAGGCAGCTCGGCGCAGCTGCTGGGTCCTGCCGCTTTCCCGGGCAGTTGTGGAGTGAAAGCAACAAAAATTTGTTCAGTCTCACAGCTACTGTTTTAATTCATGATGGCAGCCCTAAACCCATCCGGAGCTGTTTGTTAGTCTGTTGTTCCTGAGCTGCAGGCAGGGCAGGAGATGGAGCCGTGTGATGAAGTTACCTTGTGGTGGGAGGGAGGACCAAGGCAGTTGTTTGGAGGTGGAGAGGAGGAATCAGGGTGATGTAAGCAGAAGTACTGAGAGAGAAAACATGCTTTCTTAAGTAAAAAGCCATTCATAAATCTCTGCTTTTATGACTGACTTTGATGAGTTACATATACATTTTTCTATAACCTGCGGACAAAATCATAGAATCAAATCGATTCTTTAAACTGCAAGATCAGACAACACTGATTTGTTTGTAATTATGATTGAGTTATGTGAAAACAGTTTTCCTCAAGGTAACGTGGAGAGGAAGAAGAGCACCGTGATTTGTACTGATTTGTGTTGTGTGCTAAAAAGTTTGTAATTTGGGGGCAGTGGTGAGTAGCAGGTCTTGAAGTCTTCAGCCTGCAGCTGGGAAGTGATTAAGATGATTTACTCTAAATCATCTCAGGCATTTCCCATTTGATATATAGCTAATTCTTCTTTACATTTTAGGATGTCATCGGTCAAGTTTTGCCAGATGCAACGACAACAGCATTTGAGTGTAAGTATGAGTTGTATAAACTGTCTCTTTTGTCACATTATAGGGCTGTCATTTTTTAAATAAATAATGTTTACGTTCATTATATGTTACAGTTAAATATTTATGCATTAATGCAAGTTTAATGATGATACTGAACTAAGCAATATTTTATTATTTAATCACATCTTGAATGAGCATATTTCTACAATATAGCTTTAATTACCAGCATGACCTTACCATGCTCTTACTCCTTACTGCAATTATATTGCTCGAATTAAATGAAAAGTATAAAGCACCTGTAGGTCTAAGTTTAAAATTTTAATCCTCCATTGGAAGAAACCAAAAGAGCAGCAGCTTTTACAGAGATATGGTACAACATACAGATTTTGTACCAAATATAGCAGCGTTAGAAATTAATGTTTCCTTTCACTGGAACCAATGTCTGTTTTTTGCTGGAAGGACTGCTGTGTTTTTAGTTTTCCTTCTTTTCTTTTGCTGGGCTCAAGCCAAATACACCCTCTTCTCTGTCTCCTGTGTGAGAGTGGGAGACGTCAGTAGTTATTCAGCGTCAGCTCCTGGAGGAGGTATGAGAGCTGCAGGAAAATGGCACCTGGTTAGGCTTGGGCAATAGTAGTAACTTCTAAAAGGCCACATGGGTCTGGCTGAGAAGCTGGGAAAAATAGCTTCTGTGTAGGATCTGAGAAAGCTGTAGGTTGGGGTTGTTCATAATGACGCTTCCACATTGTGAGGGTGGTTTTATTGTGCTTTTGCTGAGTTAGGAAAGCTCTCAGTGAGTATGTTAGTGCAGGTTTAGACCTATATCTGCTAATTTCTATTTCAGCTCTATTCTTTGAACCCTGTTTATTTTTAATTTTTGAGGGATTCCTGGGGGATTGTCCTATCTGGAGAGCAATAAGCTGCAAAGGGGAGTCAAACATCTGTGTCTTAGGGGATAAGATACCAAGCTATAGTTTTCTTCCAAGTGGAGAAGGCTCCTGCTATTCCCTTTTAATGTTTATTGTATTTTTTTTCTATGTGACTCTGTGTTTTCCTTTGATAGAGATGAAATAGCAAGAAGGAGCTGGAGGGGATTAGAATTGTTATATGAGTAAGGTAGTGATGCTGAAGGTGAGAGAGCAGACATGACAAGATAGGGCCTTGCATTCTTATTAGCATTTCTTCCCTTTTTAGAGCTTTATGGATAATTCTGCGTGTAGATAATCAAAGGAAATATTGTTTTATGGTCCTTCAAGTACTATTCAGGGCTTTTTATCTTTCTTTTCCTGTGTTTGTGTTTTCCCCTCCTAAAACACCAGAAACCCAAGAATGGAGATTGTAAGTGTTATTTTTCGATAGCCTCGACATTTATCCTGCCCTGCTTTTTAAAACAAGACTTTCTAAAGAGACCTGACAAAACCAGGCTCCAGACCTTGCCATTTTTTTTATGATTTGTTAATTTTTTTTTTTTTACATACCTCCCACATCACACATTAGCTTTGTTTGAACTTCATGCACCAGTAACAGTCACTGCAATCAGGGCAGTAGCCCATATTAATGGTACCATGTGTAGAACTTTCCTGGAAATACTTATTTCATTGCGTCTTCTAACATCTGCTTCTGTGCTTTCAGTTCATGTCTCTAGTCTGTCATTTACATCTGCACAAAACCATTTCCCCTGCCATTTAACTGGCATCTAAAATATGTTATGTATATTGATGTGTGATTTTTCTGGTTACTTTTTCCATATCAAATGCCTAGGTTTTACCAGCTTAAGCTTCATTCTCACCTGCTTCATTGCTTCTTCAGATGTGGATAATTGTCATCCAGTGCAGGCTCCTCTACTGTTTGTTTAGTTATTGTTATCTACAGTGTACCATCCATTGCGGCTCCTACCTGGGGCTGCACTTCTCCTACTGTTGGACCTTTATGTGGATTTCACCATTGTATTACACATCACTACAAATAAAATCACTAACAACATATGGCCTGTTATGATCCTTTTATCCAAACTCTGCTATTTTGTATATTTGTGACACACTGCAGATTTTGTGAAGATTGCTTCATAATATTTGTTTACCATCTGCTGCACTCTATTTGGTATCTTGCGAGGATTTCTTCCTCCATTTTAAGTGACATTAGCAAAATCCAGCCAGTACTTAGGCTTTTTTGGTTCTACTTCTGCTTCCCTAATGTGCTGGAAAATCATATTGCTGTGCTCTAGGCAAGTAGAGAAGCCTGGAAATCTTTGTGAACCCATGTGTCATATCTAGCTAGTTTTTGGGTTATGCCCACTTAAATGTCAAGATAGGGTGGCAAAGGATCTCTGCACAGATACAAGAAATACATTTTTTTTCTGGTTTTGCTCTTTAGAAGCATTGCCTGGCTATTTTAGATTTGGCTTTTTTAATGCCAGGTAAGATCTTCTGCCTTTTCATCAACATATTTTTAATTTATTCTCTTTGTACCACCATCAGGAATTTTGCAGTTCTGAGAACTTCAGAGTTAATTTCTTAATCATTTGCAATGAATAATGTGTGATTTTTTTTTTTTAATTATTTTTTATTTTTTTTAATGAACATTTTGCAAGTGGACTCTTAAGAGTTTTCCAGCTTTTTTTTTTTTTCTTTTTTTTGGTGGTCCCAGCTCAGTTTGTTCCCCCAAGCCAGGCTTGTTTAACAGCTTTCATCTCTGTATATTCGCTTCTCTCTGTCATATGTTTCCTCTCTTCTGCATTTTACTCTGATCCCTTCTTGTTGATGCATGGCCTTCATTGTGTTCACTATTCTAACAGCTGCTTCTTCAGCTTTTCTTACTCTGTTACACACTGCAACTGGGACTTGGGTTTTGGCCAGGTAGCAGTTTTACAACTCCTCCTCCTTTCTGCCTAAAATGTTTCCAGGCAAGGAAGCATTTGGTTTCAACTCACTAACTCTTCTTAATCTTTTCATCATTCATGACTTGCTGCAGGCTGGTAACCCTAGCAAGTAGTTTTAGCAATCTGACAGTTCACCAGTTAAATTTCCATGAGACAAGGCTCTTCTAGGACATCGCTACGCTACCTAGTTCCTCTTCCAGCTTCCATGTTTCCAATGTCCCATAGCTCTCTTCCAGTACATTTTTGAAGTGTAATTCTGAGGTTTTTATTTTACTTTTTTTCCTTATTATTTCTCTGCTGTTGTTTTGCTATCTCTTCTGCATTGTTTTGCTTTTCTCTTACAGCCTCAGAATTGCCTGCTAGGTTTTCAGAGGCAAAATGAACAAACTCCTTTTCTCGGATAACTTTAATTTGTTGACTCGGATCTTTTCCCACATTCTTGAGCAAGAATGAGTTTTCATCTAGGGACACAACGTCACTTTTTGATGCTGATGTAATACACAGGGACTGTGATTGTAGAGAGCACATGTATCAGTTAGAGGACCTCTATAGAGATGGGGACAGACAGACAGACTGCCTCAGCCTCTGCTCTCATCCTGAGCTGGTCAGGAGCAAACCTGCTCCGGTCCCAAAGCCGTGTAAATGCACTCGCTCACCTCCATGTCCTCACTCTTTGGTATTTAACAGGTGTTTGAAATGCGGTGTGTATGTTGCTCCTTGGTTTCCCAGTGCATGATAGCTTGGGCAGAGTGCTTTTCTTTCGTAACCATACGACTTTCTGACCAGCCTGCTTGCAACTTGGAGCACGGGCAGAATTGTTCTGGTCTGTCCGTCCTCGTGTATGTGGACATGTCCTGACACACTGAGCCCTGTCACCTTTCAGGAAGAGGTGGGTGTCTCAGGCCTTTTAAATATCCCAACTCAAACGGGCCTGCGTGGTTGAGATTCCCCACAATAGATGTTTTTGGCCAAAAAGTCATGTGAATTTGTTAGCCATTCTTTGGTATCAGTTGGATATTTCCTGGTTGTTTTATTTTCAAGAACTCCCTGTCCAAAGGGAAAAAGCAAATGTAAAACTGGGCTATACACCAATGTGCTTTCGTTTTGGTTTTTTTTAATAAGTATCTAAGGAAGATATTTAAATAGCAGCAGGCAAAAATTGGAGACAGATCATTAACCCCTCCCTTCTCCCCAAAGCTGGAGCAATAAAAAGAAATTAACATTTTGTAACTGATTTGGAGGGGAGGGGTCTGTTCCATTCATCTGGCGACTGGTGCAGCTCTCCCATCGGTGAAAGTGTACGAGCTTTTCATGAGGACCAGGGCAGGAGAGGATGGGGTGGACACTGCTCCCGTCTGAGCGAAGGAACCGCACGGGGTGTCTCAGCAACTGCGGCTTGTGACACTGGAGCGTGTTGTTGTACCAGCTGGTGCTAATGGGGGGGATTGAGCCCCCTGGTAAATCTGCACCTGCTGAATCCCGCCGTATGTCTTTTGGAAAGTCTATTCCTCCTTCAGATCTTCATATTAATAATTGTTTCTGAATGCCTTGCTCTGCTGCAGCCTTTTTGAATCTTGCTCCCTTTCCTCTGGTTCTGTTTCTACAGCAGCCTCTTTCATTATGCCAGAAGTGCCTCGTCTTTGCGTTTGTGGCTGTGCCCGAGCCATCATCGCAAAGCCGTGATTGCCCGGTAATGCTGCTCATGCCTCCTGCCTCCTCTTCACCCACAGTTGCACTGCGAACAAAGGCACAGACGGGTTTTGCTTGTTCACAAACTTCTGCCTTTGTCTAAATCTCTCTATATAGACATTGCAGATTTGTGTCCGCTTGTAAGTTACTGATTTTAAGTCAGCGTTGCTCTGTTGTGAAGAAGCAGAGATGCCTGTGCATTTGTAACAGGGATAGGGGCAGAGGGGTGGGAGGAGGTTGACATGGGGCAGGTGAGTTGAGGTAGAGTTGACAGTAAGACTTAGAAGGTTTTAGTGGGAGGAAAACAGTTTAAATTTTTTTTTAAATTATTTTTATTTTTTTTTAGTTTCTAGTAATTCTGATTAAAGAAACCACCAGAGCTTAACTCCATCTGGGAGGATCAAAGCACACTAAGAAACTTTACTTTGTTTGCTGTGTCAAAAGAATACTTTGATGGGTTTCAGCAGCGGGTATTATACTATGTGTAAGGCTCTTGGCTTCTGGAGAGGTTCTGGCAGTAAAAAAACTGTTGAGAGCAAAGTTTTGAGCGCTTTGTTTGTGCCCCCTTTTTAGATGTGATTGTAGTCTTTGTTAATTAATGTTTGGAGTCATTACACATTATTATTTCAGAGTACCTGTGTAGTTGGCTTATACATTCTTCATATTTTTATTTGCTTGTAGAAGTTCAGGTAAAAACCTTACATATTAAAATTGGAAATATCCTTCTTCCATTGTTCATGAATGTGATACATTTCTTTGTTAGATGAAGATGAGGATGGTGATCGGATTACTGTTAGAAGCGATGAAGAAATGAAAGCCATGCTATCTTATGTAGGTATAGTATAACAAATGCTGATATTTTCTATGTTTTTCAGTTTGTTTGTATATTTTTGCTTCTATCAAAGTGTTAACATAAGCTGCAGTGTTCACAGTACAATATTCCTGTATTAAGTGTAGGTGTTTAAAAACTATATCATATGAGATATATGGACATGCTTGACTTTTTTGGGGGGAAAAAAAAAAAGACTTGTACATTTACTGATCATATCATAAACATTAAGAATAATGCATCTTAATGACTTTTGCATTAGGTATAGTGCAGGCTAAATGGACTATCAATTTCTTGTATTTTTTATGCAGTACTTAAAGTAACGGCTCATTAAAAATGAACCCCTGGGCTCTAAAAATTTTTCAAAATCTACTTTCATCTGGAGAGTGTTTCACCCCTCCTAACAGAAGAGTTTCATTGTAGCTGCAGGCTCAATATTCATAGAGGATTTAAAGACGTATTTTCTGTTTTTTAATATGAGATGCGTGTGTCTGTGTGTGCCTTTATATACATAGATGTGTGTAAAAATATACCTATAAATATAAAATCTGTCTACAGAAATAAAGTATGCAGTTACTTATTGAAACAAAATCATTTGAGTATAGCTTCAGTGTATCTTTCATGTTGCAGATGTAAGTGGAAAAAAATCATTTAACTTTTCCTTTCAAATTAAATTGATAAGCAAGAGAGTAACAAATGGGTATTTTCTCTCTAAGCCAGATGCAATGCTAGCTCCTTGTAAAGTGCGCTTCTCACTGTATTCGGAGACATTAACTTGGAACGTATCGGAAACAAGCCCTGTTTAGTACCATTCGTAGGTGGTTTTGGTGGGACTTAATGACTTGGTTCAGTTTAGTCCTCCTCATCAGTTCCCGGTTGCAGAGGAAGCTGAGCAGGGACATGCTTGGATCACCTACGTCTTGCCTGAGTCTCTGCTTAATGGATCCCTCTTGGGCACATATTCTCTAGTGTTTTGCAAAACAACGTAGTTTTGTTGTTGTGAATTTAGCACATAAACACATCAAACGATTGGTGTTTCCTGTGAAGGAGGCTTATGTTTTCTAGGCTCCAGGAAGGCTTCCTCAGTGAAATTCTGATCCTCTTGTTACCTGTGGAGGTTGTACTCTTTCTTGCCTCGTGAAGGCTGTGGTGGACGTTTGTTGACTGGAAGTCTGTTAGCAGACCCTGGTTCAAAGAGATTTTAGTCATTGCCTATGACTTAATCCTGGGGTGAAAGAAGTGCAGGTTCCAGATGCTGGTGATTGATCTCTGTGAAACTCAAGGGATTTATTAAATAAGCCCCTTTCATGTGCAGTTTTCTTTCCAGAGGAGGTGAAACCATTGTATTACAAGTTTGATATTAAAGAGTGTAAGACAGATGTGTGAAAGAAAGGAAGAAAAATCCTGCTGCGGTCAAGGGGGTTTTGTGCTTGTCTGAGGTTGATTTTGTTTTGTTTCATACAACTAGATCACTGACGATGCTTCCCCACTGGAATTCCTTGTGTTTCTTGATTTTTTCCTTATAAAATGTCTGCCATTTTTGCTGTTAAACTGGAAAACTTGCATTTTCCTGGCACAGTCTTAAGATTAATCATGCCTTTGAAGGTCATCTTTTTGCTATGCTTCCAAGCTTACTGTTAAAGTTTCAGTACGTTAGAGTTATGATTACTCAACTCTCTGCTTTACCTTAAAAATTATGGGATGTCTGTAAATGACTTCTTTCCACTTCAGCAGCTTTTCTTCTCTGAAAATTTTCCCTTCAGTTTTAAACTGGTTTTCTATTTTGAGTGTTGCATTGATGGTTTAACTTTCTAACATCCTATAGGTGTCATTTTGGGATATGTTTATAAGAAAACAAATGTTCTTAGCCTACAGGAAAAGGAATGAATCTACTGTAATCTTGAAGACTATACTGGGGAAGAAAAATACTCATTTTTTAGTATTTACAGGCCTGCAACAAATATTTGGAGGATTGAACAGCTGCTAAAATATTTCTAGGAATTTTGACATGGTGCAGTTTGCCTCCAGTTCTGCTAGTAGTCTCCAAAACCAAAGTGAAAGATTTTCTTTCAGTTTAAGAACAACAACAAAAAATATTCCCTGAGAATACAGATCTCTTCCATGCAGGTATGACATTATAATTGGGGAAGATGTTTTGAATCATGCATGAGCTCTTATCTTTAGGTTCTTTCGTTTCTGAACTTGACAGTAAGTGATTTCAGACAGTTCTGGAATTATTTTACAGTATGCAGAAATATTTTGTGTTATGCCCATGCAAATATTGTGGAATGGTAAATAAAATTATTTTTCTGTTGTGCATTGCAGTTAATTAAAGACAGACATTGAGTAGCAGTGGAGTTGCACTTTAGTTGTTGTCTTGTATCAGTATAAAAAGGCAGTAATTTTTTTGACAGCCACTGATTGGAAAGTTGCTTGCAGCTTTCTGAAAGCAAGGGGTACATGCTTTGGATCAATAACTGGCAAATTTTCCATTAAAAGGAATACCTGAACAATGTTCCAAATAGCCACTGGCATCTTAATTTTCCATGGAAACCTCAAATGCTCATGTGTGGAGGACAAGTCATTTTCAGACAATTTTTCCAGACTACTTGTTAACAGTTATTGCTGTCCCAAAAGGTTGACAGCTTACATGATTGATATTTCATTTACTTGTCATCACTGTTTGAGTAATGGAGAGGTCCATCTTTTTTTTTTATTCTCTCTCCCTCTGTTTTGGTGTTTGGTTTGGTTTGTTTTTTTTTAGGGTAGGAAACAGTCTCATGTATGTTTATTTTAGTTTATTATTCTGGACAGTATGTAATTTAAGTTTATACTGTGTATATATATGTCTTCAGGTCATAGAACACCACTAGTAAAATGGTAATAAAAAAGTTAGTTTTTCTTAGGCAATTTTGGCCCCCAGTGGAGCAGGAGATTCTTTTACAGCTCCATAGCTGTTAGGTACTGGTGACACATTTTTATGAAGGGATATGGGGACATGGGGGAGGATTTGGCATGTTATTCATGACCCCCCTGATACAAAATAAGTCTGTGGCGTAGTTCTGGCTCGTGAAAAACCTTTTGATCATTTCAAAAGAGTGGGCTTTTGTAATGAACAGCTTTGCTCTGTATAAGCACAGTGAAAGCATGTGTCACGCGGTTATTTAAGATGTAGATTTATACATTTGTGCACTAATATGAATGAGATGCCCCGCTCAAAAATCTTGTGCTGAGATTTTAATGAGGGAAATGCTTTTAGCAGCAGGCATTGTACTAGATGTACACACAGGAGGTGGGGATGGATGGATCCTTAAACCCTCAGCAATTTTCTTTATAACAGTTTTTGGTTTTTTGTTTTTTTTTTTCATAAAAAGGAAATGTCTTCCTGTTTCTTGACATGAATGCGAAAAACAGAAGCACTGGAAAACTTCTGCACATAAATTGACTTTGGTGTCCATCTAACACTTGCTTACTATAGTTCACATGTTTAATGCCGTTGTAAGAGGAAAGAAAAATGTTTTGTAACGTTAGGTAGTTAATAAACTTTTGTCTTTTTTAAGTTACATAAGTAAAAAATGCCTGTGTTATGGGAAACCATTGGTGTGAGTGAAATACATGTGTTTGATTTCATAGAGACTTAGAATTTTTTTTTCTTGTTGACATCCATCCTTGCCAGTTTGAGTAATAGTATCACAAAATGCTGGTAACAGTGACATGCTGAAGTCTTAGACCACACTCGGCTGGTGAGAATTAGCATGAAAGTCAGTGGAGCTACACTGATTTATGCCATGAAGATCTGGCCCACAGCCAGCGTGTTTTCTTCAAAGATGTTTGGCAATTGCAAAAGAAATGTGCTTTGTGATGTGCTTTCAATATTTAACACATCATGATGAGAGATATACTGGTTATAGACAGTAAACTTGTAGCAAGGTCTGTGTTCCTGCCCTGGCATTGTGTGGTCGTAATGTTAAATGTCCTCTCTGATGAGTGCTCACGGCTTCTCAGGAGTGAGGGTCAATTAAAAAAGGCTTGTAAAGATTTTGATTTATTTATTCCAAAAGTTTATTTCTTGATTTAATGCCACTCCTAATGCATGTGCCACTTCTCAGGCTTCTTCATACCACATTATGTATTTTCTGTCTTCTTGGGTCTTGATGTTCTCAGATACTTTTGCATCCCTTTTTGTCCATTCTTAGCCTTTCTTTATCAGTAAACTTCCCCCCAGATCACTCGTAGCAGTTGCTGTGGAGTCCAAGGTCTCAGTATGTCTGCAGGAGCTTTCTAGTAACACTGTTGTGCATACCCTACTGTGCATTAAATTTGTATGCTAAGGGAATGCATGACATCTCCTCTTATGTGGGATGTGGCCCCAACTGCCCTGACTGTGCTTCATCACTGCAAATTGTTGGGTAGGTTCCAGATTCTTTTCTCCCTTGGAGTTTTCCTAATTGCACAGTTTTTGACTATATTTACAGCATTTCTTTGTTTCCACATTTGACTGGTTTTCCTGGCTTCTCCAGGTGTGGCAACTGCTGTGTTTGCTGTAAATGTTTCACTTGCTCACTCTTCTGAAGCATTCCCAGGCTTCAGGTGGGCCTGAAACTTGCTTAGCTGAGCCAGTAACAGATCCCTGTGCTGGAGTCAGTCCTGTGCTCGGTATCGCAGCCCTATGCTTATGTTCCTCCGTGCCACTTTATTGTGTGAACATTGCAAATGGCAAGAAAGCATTCTAAAGGCTGAAATGTACTATGGCAGTTTAAAAAAAACACCCCACAAACCAAAAAACATCGACTTAAACAATCCATAAGTGCTTTTACTACTATTCATACATTACTGAGTAATGTCTTTCTTTAATCTCTTTGCAGTATTACTCCACTGTAATGGAACAGCAAGTAAATGGACAGTTAATAGAGCCTCTACAGATATATCCAAGAGGTAATGCTTAACAAATTCTAATCAACAATGATGATATCAGTAAACTGTTTCATCAACAGTTATGTTTTCGGGAGGTTTAAATGCACATAACATGATGTTTACCTCTTAATTTGGATAGAAGAATTCATTATTGTGGGGAGTGTAGTGAAAACTACATTTATTGCATATAAAATAGCTAATTTACTGGAGTAAATTAGGCTAACAAGATTCAGTTTGCATAGTGCATATTTATGTACATTTAAAAAACTCATTGGTGATGGTTCTGCATGTATTCAAACCAAAGCAGATGAATAACTTAAGTTTTGGATACTTAGGAAAATTGGGGTTTGTTAAGATCTTTTAATGTCATTAATCAGTCTAACAGACTTGGGGAAATGTGACTGTCATTGTTCATTTTGAAAATGGGAACGTGTCTGTCACAGAAGCTCTATGCGTGACATATTTTATTTGAGATTTGGGCACTTCATGGTATCAAAATGATCACTATTACTTTAATAGTTCTCCTGAACAGGGAAAGATGTAATCAATTATGTGGGTTGAGGCAATTAAAAAATAGGTCATCTACATCCTGAACAAAAATCCGTAGGCAGCTAGTTAGGTTTTTGGGAATGTACCGCGCTCTCTGAACTCAAATAATGGCTAAAAAAAGACTAATACATTGCATAATTCCGCTGATTCATTCAGATGCTCTCACTATCTAGTCTTTGAATCTCTGATTCTTAATTGATGAAACAGATAAGGTTTAAATTCTCCAAGTAAATCTCCCAGCAATAAATTAATTGAAATAATTAAAAATTAAACTCTTCTCACTTAACTGATATTATACAAATAATCATACTATGAGTTTCCCAATTAAACATTCTAGACTTCCATTACTTACAACTCTCTGAAGTTTGAATTGGGCAATTAACCAACAGCCTTCTCAAACACATGCTAATAAGGTCTCAAAAGGAGGCTGGGTTTCCTGGTAGTTTAGTATGCTGCTATGGAAAAGAGACTTGAATTCAAGGGGAATATGGAGATTTTTTTTTTTTTTTTTTTTTTTCAATGGGTCAGGCTAGCAGGATCTGATTGAGAGAGGGACTCCCAGATATTTGAGCTGTGGGACTCCAGAGCAATCAGCAGTTGAGATCTGTTCTCGTGATATGAGTGCAAGGACAGCTGTAAAGAGGGAAGCTATCTTCTGCCTCCTCCCAGGCTGAGATGGGAGGCTCTCAGCCTTTCTCCTGAACCCCTTTCTGTAGAAGGCCATTTAATTACTGACATACACTCTGTCTAAAACCACTGACCACCACTTGCAAGAAATAAAGTGCTATGCTTTCATGTGGCTTGGAGAAACTGATACAGTGGGTGACCATAGTAGGTGGAGAACCCTTCTTGGAAATACAAGGCAATTAGATATATTTCCCCTTAAGCAAACAGTTAAAGGAAGTCGTGACAGGAGGTGCTCAGTAGCTGGCATGCTTGAGTGTTTAAAGGGACGTTTTGAAATTACAAATTGGGCTTAACCTCCTTTTAGATTCTCCTTTTGGGTTGTTCCTGAAGAATCAGCCAAGTAGAGTCCTATTCCTGCTGCTGTCTCTTTTTCTATTTGCTTTACATCCAAGGATAATCTTTGACTACAGATTCAGAATTCATCTCCAGGCTGCTGAGGATACAATCCCCATGTATTGTTTCTACATTTTCACCATTGGCTCAACTACGCACGTTTCTGCTGGGTGTTTCCTCTTAGATGGCTTTAAATTGCTTCAGAGCTGAGTTGCTGTTTCATCTTTCCAAATCACCTTCTTAAAACATCTATTCTTTCTAGATTACAGCTTTAAAGCTACCCTGCACTCCCTTTGTACCCAGACTGCCTCTAAGTTCTGCTGCTGCTCTTCTGCAATATCGAACAAAATGTGCTTCCCTGCATTTTTTTTCTGTCTTCTTGTCCTGCCTCTCTAATGAACATCCCAAATTTTGTTAGTACAAGCACTTTTCTTTCATGCCCTTTTGGCCATGTCTCTCTACGTACTGCAGTTTAAAGCCGCATCAGTAACGTGCAGCTTTTCTGCCTGTAATTTAAGGTTCTCCCTTTTTAAGAGCTTTCTTTGCAAGCCCAATCTTCCTTTGAGTCCTTTTCCCTTTCTGCCTCTCTTACTTCTGAGGAAGCCCCTCAGTTACTGTCTCCAGTCACCTTCTGGAAACTCATGTCTTCCATAAAGCCTGCCAGCACTAAGTGTCTTATGTGCCATCCTGTGTTACCTTGGCTGTGCTGTATTAATTTGATAATTTAAAGGTCTTTAAGGGGAAAAATTGGTATTTTGTCTATTTTTAAAAAAAATGCATTGTGGCAGTCTAGGTAGTAAGAGCCAGAGTTCTTTTTTTATACTGAAAATAAACCTCTGTGTGTGCATATACATGAACAAGAGTGTGTGTGCATACACACACATATATATCTCCTGTCTGTGTTATATATATCCCATAAAAAATACTATTCTTTTAATATATTGTTCAAAATGTTGATTTTAATCTATTGGAAAAAAATTAATATGCTTATATGTATTCTAGAATAGTTTATTGGGTTTTTTAGAATAGCTTATTGTTTTCTGGTTTTTTTTTAATGCCCACAGTATCATAATATTTTTCTTCTTTAAGATGCACATGGTAATTTCTAATGTCATTTAAAGGTGCATGGCCTGGCCCTAACCAATGTATTTAATAACTATCATCTGTGTCCTTCTGACTAATAAATAGTTCTGTTTCCTGCTGTCAAAAATTGAAGTGAAATGCATGTGCATCAGAGAAAGAGAAAAATCAAATTCATCCCTCCTCAGACAATCAATCAAAAGTGACAGGCCCTTTAACATACAATTTGTAGGGCACTGTAGTTTTAAAATGGGAACTGTCTGTAACATGTAGCTAGAAGCCTTTGTGGCTTTAACATTTGACAAAAGCACATCCACTGAATGGAAGAACAAGGCAATATATAGTTTGAGAGACTTGAGGAAAATACTTTCTCCTCAAGCAGCATGTCCCTCTGTAAATCTAGACATCGTAATAAGATGCCACATTTGTACATCTGTGTCCAAAATGTGGCATTTTGTATTGCATTTATCCAGTATTTGGTTTCTTGAGACTGACATGTTTTTTCCACATTTAAAACAAACTGTTTGCATTTGACAATATGACTAATTCATGATGTGTGGCAGCTGATTCCTTTAAAATACATCTTGCAAATATTTCTGTTAAATGCCAAAAAGAATACAGCATGTGAAAATAATAGTGACATAAGATTTTAATTTGAATTACAAAAAGAAGCTGATAATTTAAGCCAACAGTTCTCTTGATTTTGATGTGTTTTAAGCAGAAATTAGAATTTATATTACGTGGTGTCAGAAAGCTCTTAGCATTTATAAATGCTCACTCCTGCAAGTTAAAAATCCTGGTTCATAATTCCCACTCTGGGTCTTGTGAGGCACTTTTCAATCATTTCTCTCTGCTAATTTTGGTGTCACCCTCATTTCTTTTTAAAAGATTCATTTTGAGCAAATTTGTAAATGGCCCTGATGTGTTCTACAATTTAGTCAATTACTGTTTCAGCCTGCAAGCCTCCTGGGAAACGGAACATACATGGCCTGAAGGTACGAATTTCAATAATTGTTTCAGTAAAGTTAGATGGATTTGTAATGCTGTGTTCCACTTATTGAAATGTCAAATAAAACTGCACTTTCTTGAGCTCTGACAAGCAGATTTTTTTTTTTTTTTTTTTTTTTTTTTTTGAGGGTGGGAGAAGGATTCATCTGCTGGGTGTTGGCTGCAATATCTCTATATACAGTTTTATTAAAAATGGAATTGCCTTCCTTTTTGTTTTTAACCTCTGTTAATAAGGTTCCTGAATTTTAATATTCAGTTTATCAACTAATGCCTGCTACTACTTCAAAGAGTTTAAAAAACCTCACCATATTAATTTGATTTCAGTAATTTATCAAAGTGTGGAAGGCACTGCAATGAAATTCTTTTAGGCTGTTTGATTCATTCAGGTATGCTTATTGCTTCTGTAATCATACTAATTTTGAAATGCAGAAGGCTAAAAATATATTAAATGATTGTTTAGTTTTTAAAATGAGAATAAATGGTGGACATATAATCTCTTTTTCTGTATTATTTAAGTAAGCATTTAAGATGTAAAGATAGTATATTGTAGTCCATGAATTATATAGCCTGCTAACCTACATACAGGCGAGACCTCAACCATCGGCATGCCTAGCAACAAGCTAATTAACCTTCATAGTGAAATGAGAAATTCATGGCAAATTACAGGTTAATTAGAATAGTGTCCTCTGAACACAAACGACTGATAAAGATCCTTTCCCTGCCTGCAGGTAAATACGCGAGCAGGGTCTGCTAATAATAGCAGTTCGGCAGTCTCGGATTCCCTTCCAAGCAATAGGTAAGAGTCAAGAACGGAAGCATATGTTTTGTTTTGTGTTCTTTTATTAAAACAAAATGGAACCTTGTGCGCGGTAGTTACCAATGATAAGCTTCATGTTGAATAACTTTTTCAATATGACTACTGGGCACGGAGTGAAGTGAGGAAGACAGAATTACCTTGATTCATGGATCTTGTTAGACTCGTACTGCTGGTTCTTCAGGAGAAGTATTTTCTGCCGAAAGAAATAAGTCTTTGCTGGGTATTTCAGATGGCTTTGTCCTTTATAAAGCATTGAAATACTGTTTGTGGGTGAGTTAATTTGTTTTAGGTGATCTAATAATCACTGTCTATGGCAAGGTCTGTATGTTCAGGTCTTTGTTGCTTATCTCATTCCAGGATTCTTTGATTCTAAAATTTGATACCCGATTCAATAGGTTTATGATTGTGGGGTAAGATTTTCGAAACATCTGAACAGCTTAGGTGCCCCGTTTCATACAGTTTCAGCACAGTTTTGGAGACCATCTCCCTTATCTTTCTTTTTAGATTCCAGTCCTAATTTGAAAAGCCATATTAAGATCTTAAAATGCGAGAGAACTCCTTCTCTTTTTTTTCCTTGAGATCTGGTTTTAAATACTGGAGCATAAACTCCGTTTTATTATATGAACTGTTACAGGAAGTCATTATACTCAATACTGATGTTAGAACAAATAAACAAAAAACCCTTATGTATTCTTAAAAGGAAATAAGAAAAGTCTGGCTCCATCTTCTTCAAATAAGAGCGTATTTGAAACGTGGGAATAGAAGTCTCTGGAGGTCCCTTTCAACCTAAATTATTCTATTATTCTAATAAGCATATAATACTACATTTGTCTGTGCATCAGCATGCTGCTCCCTTTTCTCTCTGAGAGCATTTTGAAAAGAAAAATTGACGAAGATGAACTGATCAAAGACACAGTCATACTGCATTAAGCATGTTCAGTCGGTGAAGTGTCGGTACCCGTTCTGGCAGACACTGCAAAGTGCTGCAGTGGTGGGACTGTCCCACAAACCCTGCCTTAGTGCGGTGGGAGTGATGTGACATGGTTACCCGTTGATGAGCAGGATGCCACCCCACATGGTTGGCAGCAGTGGTGGAGTTGTGCTACAGTGAGTAGCCCCATTCAAGTACCACTAAAACCAGTTTTGATTTTCCCTTTAGTGTCTTTGCTGATGGAGGAGATAAAAAAAGAGAGCCAGTACCCTGGGTGAATCTCTTATAGCAAAGTTTGTCCCCATCCCTTGGGGAAGATTTGCTGTCTATTGCAATGGTGAAGATCGTATCCAAGACTGTTTACAGAAAATAAATCTGAATGTCTTTATGAACTACAGTCCTCCTCCCAATCTATCATACCACTGAACTAAATAAAGCTCTTTTCTGTCGCTGTTGTGCTTTGGCTTCCAGTACTTCCTGTACTTTGAGCTTGTTCTTAAAGTGCATTGAAAATGAGGCTTCTAGAAGATTCTTGTCACCTTATTTGGTGGTTAATTGCCATTCCTTTTCCGAAACCTTCTGCACTATGAGTTTTGTTTTTGAAGTAATTGAAAGTCTCTCTTTGTTTCATGTTCACAAATTGTTAGTCATGAAAGATGACAAGATCAACTTATGTTTCCTTGGAAAACTTAATTTTTCTTTAAAGTAGTCGTGGGAACAAGAGGCCTATTAAAGAACAAAGACACCAAATATGAAATCTGTGTTTTCACTGTTCTTGTTAATAATGGTCTGTGATCAAGACACGTGCACATGCTTTCAAGAATATATTATTTTGTACTTTTTTTTTTTTTTAACTTCAGTAATAAGAGCAGAATGTGTCTTTGAGATTAAGTTTTGCAGACATATTGCTACCCAGGCAGTTTGTTGTGTTGAACGTACAAGGAACAGAGTTTGTCCGGAAAGGAGGTGAAGCAGTACTTTGTGAGTGGGTGGAGGTAGTCTGAAGCCACTAATAGTTTTACCTACAAAACACACCAAGCTGATAGTTGTGGTTTGTTCAAGTTCTCTTAGTAGAAGAAAATAATAGGGGTCATTTTGCGTAATGTAAGACTAGTGACATGGGAGTAGTTTCTCCTGAGAAACCATAGGGACTGCAGCAGCAAGTTGACCTGGAATGGATACACGTGGCAATCTGGCTGGACTCACCCACCTCAATTTGGGTATGTCCCTGAGATGCCTAAATCAGGAGTTGTACTCACCTGCTCACCATGCTCCAGTCTAACATCAGTTGAGGTAGTGAGGCATCATTGATGGCACACCCTTCTGTGGCAGATTTATAGAAATTATTGAGGGATAATGCCTTAAGGGGTTTTAAAACAAGATAAGGCACCTGAAAACTAGATGTGAACCTTATTTTCCTGTTGTTTTTTGAAACACTTGGTTTGTGAGGGTATCTTTTTTTTTTCTTTTCTTTGAACTGACAAACAATAGGTTGTATCTCTAAGGGTAGTATAGTCAGGTATCTAAAAAAGGTAGTTTGTAAAGGTGAAAAATATATTGATTTTCTTAAATGTTCATTGTTTCTTCATTTCTGCTGTCTGCAGTTTGAGGAGTAGCTATACTGAGTATCAGTCAGCATTGCTAAAGTTAAATCTATTAGAATATGTAACCATGAACTTAACCTGTTGGCTTGTTGTTTCTTATGGTTTCACTTTATTTTATAGCGTGAAATGGCACAGTCATTAAAAATAATTGCCTCTTATTTTTCAGCTTAAAAAAGTCTTCTGCAGAGCTAAAGAAAATACTTGCAAACGGCCAGGTAGGTGCACTGAATTGAGTCTTGGCTACACACACGTCTTGTTACTGCCTAATACTGCAGTGATTGGCATACCACAAATAGGTGGAGAGATGCTTACTGCTCATTTAGTTGTAATGTGTTCTTTTAATACAGAACTAGAGGGACCATGAAAACCTTCATGATATGAATGAGTTATGTGTCCTGATTTACTTTGATTGGCATAGCAATTTGCTTCCCATTTCTCCAAATGTGCTAATCAGATTTAGCTCCAAATAGATTGAAGTACCTCACACATGTTGCACTGCTGCCACAATTTCAGGGAAGAAAGTTAATCAATTTTGAATAACTAAGTCAACTGCTCAGTTAGAATGACCTTCGTATTCTTTAGAGCAGTAGATACTTAAATATTTAGCAGGTTCTTGCAAGGAACTGCTCTGTGCTATTTGGAATCACCTTACATTGTAGCTTCTTAAAAAAACAAACAAACACAAAACTAAAACAAAAAAACCCCCAAAGTTGTAGAAAGCTGTCTTGTTACTTTCACTTCCTGCTCCAGGCATTCAGATTCTGGCACCCAGGAGTGAAAGGTTTAATGTAACAATTGATGGACAAATGGATGTTCCGGACAGACGGAGCAATCATTTCTTACCCATTTTGATTTGAATGTATGGGCGGGCTTGTAGTAGCGTAATGACATTAAATATACACCATTAAATTGAACTACCTGAAAAGAATCCCGGATTCTTCAGCAGCAACATAAATATGTTTTAACGTTTGTGATAGTGAAAGCCCTTTGATAGCCTTGGAGGCAGGCACCTGTCCATTGCGATCAAGCTTGCCTATTAGGCTCTATTGACTGAGACATCTGTGTCACTGCAAATAAAAGACTCTTATTGATTTTCTTAACTGCTGTTCACTTCCCCTCCATGTTTCGAAGGTTGAAATCTTAATTATCTCAGATGCGTATTCAGTGCCTTCACACAATGACCTCTCCAAGCCTCATTGGCATTTCATGAATCAAGTAGTTGTAGTTGAGCGTGTCAAGAAGATAAAGGCTGGTCTTCATGCTTGTCCTTCAGTATCACCTGTAACATTGTGGTCTAATAGATGAGAATGCCCCTCTAAAATGTGAGTCGAACAGCCCGGTATTGCAACCTTGCCTATTTGGCACTGAATCTTTTGAATACAGCTTGGAAATGTATTTTTTTAAGCTTGTCAGCATTGCTTACGTGCAGACTTAGTTTAATATTCACAGATTCCTACCAGGTAAATCTGTTAATGTTTCAAAGTTATAGCTAAACAATATATTTTTCTGGATAACTTAAAATTATGGAAGTACCAGCAGCATGCTTCTGAACTTTTAAAATGAAGTTGATAATTGCTCCAATATTACTAATTTTTTTAAAAGTAGAATTACTGAATGTGAGTAAAAGCCACCTTTTTGTGATTGAGTCCATAAGCTGTATTTGGCATTTTATTTGTTCTAAGTAATAGAAATTAGTATTTTGTGTGCCCTGCAAAAGATTGTTACAGATTTCTTTCCTGTGTAGTAGAATTTTAGAAAGATATAAAGGAACCAAAACTCTTACTATGATATTAAAAAATGTTACTTGAACCCATTTAAAAAAAAAAGAAAATTCAAAGTAAGTTTTAATACTATTTTATTCACCCTGCTCTGATAGGAGTTACACTGTTTTGTCGAGAGAAAATGCTTTTTGTTATGCTGCATTGTATTCTGCAACATTTGGTCACAGATCCGTAACTGGAAATAGGTTTTTAGTTGTAACTTTAACTTTTCCCCCTTTTGGGGGATTAAGTCACACTTATCATTACTTAAATATGGGTTGGGTTATTATTTTTTATTATTTTTTGGCAGTTTATGCTTTCAGGCATTCATAATGGTATTCCTCTAGTAGTTTCCATTTAGGTTTAATAAGGAATTCATATTAATCATTAAAAGAAGGGGACATGATTCTTCAAGATAATCAAATATTGACAGGTTAGAAATAGCTTTCTGCCTAGGTTCATTGATATAGGTGATGTGATATAAATATTTATTTCTTTTCTGTCACTCAGAGTAAATGCCACCAATTGATTCAGCATTGATATAGTGTCAACAGTTCATAAGAAACATTTGACTGGCTTGTGTTTTCCGATTAGTCTCTGCTCTATAAAGTGGGATTTACTAAATCTCTTCAATTGTCTGCTCATAGAGTGTGACTGCTTTCTGAAACCATTATTGCTTCGATTCGTAAAGCAAAGGTGTGACTATAGGACTTTGCCTCTGTCAGGCCTCTACATATAAAATAAGGATTAATTGAGCATTTTGTTTTTAATGATTTACAAGAGATAGACACTGATTTCTATCAAAAACAGCGGGTATAAGCAAGGGATGTTTTGTTTGCTGATCCGTAATTGAAGTCTGTTTTGCTTTTTTCATTAATTCTGTTAATATTGGCATCCAATCAAACTTGGTTTTGCAGGTTTAATATTCCAGTCCTTACTGTCGAGTTCATTGTTATTATGTTATCATTTTATGATTGAGAATCCACTTTTCCCAGTAAAATAAATAAATCACCACATGTTTTTGGCATCTTTATTTGAGCCAGTAAATCACACTTTATCTCTCAATCGGTTGCTGGCAGATCCTTGCTCCACCCCAGTCTTCCTATTTCACCCTGGATTTCTGGTTGCTCCTTTGTGCACAGAGACAAGAAATGGTGCTGGACTGGCAGCAGGCGCGAGCAGTGCGGCATCAGAGGATGGAGCTGCTCCTATCTCTGGCTTTTAGGGAACGGTGTGAAGAAAATACTCTGCTTTTACCAGTTAGCAAAAAGCAGGAGAAAAGAGAATACGCTTCGTGTCTGGTTCTGCTCAATTTGTTGCTTATAACTTGTGTAACTACAAAAAATTCTTCTTTTTTCCCCCCAAGAAGCAAAGATACGAGTATGTTCATGGCTTTGTGGATTCATTTAATTTCTCTTAAGAGTTTTGTTTAGAAGAACGTTGCTGGGAATATAGGAAAGAGATGTTTGTTGTTAGCTCAAAGACTGGAGAATTAAAGTCTTCCAGTTTAGAAGACCGGAACTTCTTAAACACAGTGTGTGCTTTAAGTTAACGAATACTGCAGTCTGAGAGAAATTATTTTTAGCGCAAGGGATCCAGTATAGATTCTTTACGTATTTTAAAACCCATTCATGAATTATTGCTCCTCATGAGGTGTCTTTTTTTTTCCCCTCTTTATTTGCATTTTCTGATTGATGCAGTAAGCAAGATAGCTTTCAGTAATAAAATAAATTTTCATTTTCATCATAAACCTTGATATTCAAATGGGACATTTCATTCCCTCTGAAGATACCTGGCCCAGGCTTAACTACGAATCAGTAATAACATAGAGTCAACTTCTGCTTTGAGGTATTTTGAATTTTCTCCGAACTCAGAGATTTTAACCTCACCGGAAGAAATGCATAGAGGAAAAGTATTTCCTGTGAGAAACAAGCATGCTTTTTATTCAGGTAGCGAAAGGAAGGAACACAAATTTGGGAGTTCATCATTTCTGTCCTTAAAACTTATTATTTTAAGTAAGTTAAATATTCCATTTTCTGTTCGTAAGACATGCTGAGTATTGACTCTTTAGGGCATTTCAGCTTGTTACCATCACTTACTTGTTCCAGTTGAAGCCAGGGGCAAAGTTCCTCTTATCTTCACTGACATCATATGGAAGGGGATGCTTAAACATGGCTTAGTAACTGAAGGGCGCATGTCCCCACTGAATTTTAAAAGCCATTTCAGAAGTTGGATAAATACAGATAGTTAGCTTATGGCGAGCTCTGCGTGGCTCTCGCCGTGGTGCTTGTACTTGAAATCACTAATTTCAAGCTATCTCAGATGTGTTTACGTAATCTCTAATCACATTAATGATAGCAGACCAGACATATCATTAGGAGGTTTTTGGTGCCTTTTAATACACAAAAATGACAAGAGTCTTTAAGCAGCCATGCCAACTCATGTAAAATGTTTAACATGGTATCCCATAAAATATAAATAGTTACTAGAAACGAATTAATGTTTCCTAGGAAAACACCTTTTAAAAATGGAACTTGCCCAATCATTTACTACTTAAAATGATCAGGCAATGAGGGAGATCTTTTTGGAATAGAAAATGCATACAGCCCAGAATTTATTCTGACTAAAACATTTATTTTCAGGTATACATGTCCGTTGCAAAAATGTCTTCAGTAATTTTTTATTTTTTATTTTTAATAGGTAGTTTAGCTGGAAAATCAGTATATGTATTTGTACAGGAGAAGGTTGAACTGTAGTTTTATATTTGAATTGCTCATTCAGCAACATAATAAGTTTTTATAAAAGCCATGTCAGATCCCAAATTCCAACATTTGCAATCAGCAGTGCTTGTATCAGGCTTCTGTCTGAATAACTGAGGATACTGTCATATCTGGAGAGTTGTCCTAGTGAACAGAAAGATTGAGGCAAGCAATTAGTTGTGTATTTCAAGGAAAATTATTTTTATTGGATAGCAATTCAAGACTATTTTTTTCTGAAGATTTGCTTTTGTTAAAAGGTTAATAAATTGAGCACTCCGAAGCAATCCTACTGACATAACTGTCACTCAATTAGTATCAATTATGCTGATTCCAGAATAAATCATAAACTTTTCTAGCCATACTTAAGATGACAGTTTTCTGTTGGATTGTTTCCATTCACCTCCAACTTTGGCTTTGGTTATGTGCTGTTCTGGAGACCCTTTTCCTATCAGTATCTGTGACCTGACCCTCTTGAGCTATATTATATCATTCCATTTTGACACCTTTTATCAAACTTTAATGAAATGACCCAGGCAAACAAATTGTCATTAAACTTTCCATCACTTTGTCCCTTGGTATCGTCTTTTATAAATTGGACAGCAAATGTTGTATTGATCTTCTCGTTCTTGCAGCTGAACTTGAAATGACCCAGACTGCTTGTTGTTTATGGCCTAGAGTTGCTTTTCCTTGACATTTCCATCCACAGCATGACATCTCTTTTGTTTTTCTTTCTTTCTTGTGGAGATGAATGAACAAGACATACGGTATCGAGACATCCTCGGTCATGGCAATGGAGGCACAGTCTACAAGTGAGTGTTGAATTTCACTTAAAATTTTTGAAAATAAGATTTAACAGCGCTCTTTTTTTTTACCCTTCGTATTTGTATTGAGATGTAGGTGGGCCATTGCTGCTATGCAGAAGAGATTATAAAAGAAATTCTTAATATAAACTTTTTAAGAATTCTCTTTACATATTTACAAGGTATCTGCTCTTGGGTGCTGTGAGGGCTGGTGCATTTTTATTATCTTTTTAATGCTTAGTTTTGAATCCCCCCTAGGTAACAAGTTAATGGTTCACAAGTGGAACTTGAAATGTCCTGAAGCATAATGAATTGCCTTCAGTATTTGCAATGCCATTATTCTTGCTGGCTTACCACGCCCTGTGCTAGCCCAGTACTGAGAATGACACCAGTGGGATGTGATGACATCATTGCTCTGCCTTTCTCTGGCAATTCAAAATTAGTAAATACCCCTTTCACTGTTGCAGTGACTTGCCTCCCTTTACGAGCAGCTTCACACACAGGCTGATAAATATATTAAATGATAAACTCCCCCAAATTTTGGTAGTGAAGCTTATACCCTGCAGCCAGTATTAATTTTAATATTATAAAGATTATAATAGCAGAGATACAGTTTTCTTGACAGGAAAGTCTTTCTCATGCATAGTGCAAAGTTTAAACTACATAATGTAATATCTGGTACTTAATAGTCTGCAGTGGTGTATGAAAAATATTCCACTAGGAATTAAGAAATCCATACTTTATAAGAAAGCCCTGAGGGAGTAATAAAGGTTTCCTCCAGAGAGCTATTTACCATATACAGTAACCCAGCATCCCATTATGATTTTGTTTATACCTTAGACATTTTAACTTTGATATTAACATTTTTTTAAAATGTTTTGAAAGCTACGGTGCATTTAGTTTAGTTTCTAATTGGCTGCCAACATTGCAAAATGGCTCTCCTTGCAGAAGATTTAATGAAAATGAGCTTCTAAAACCTTAAAGGAACAAATCCAGTCTTCGAATGGACTCTTCAGAAATCAGGTTAGCCTTGTAGATGGAATGTAGTTCAGAAATCTCATTGACGTTCTCTTGTAGAAAGATATTCCTAGACCAAGAAACTTGCAGAAACGATATTGTTTTCTTACTTTATAATAAGAAAGATCTGAGAGAGGGTTTGAACTTTACAGCTCAGTCAGTGACTTCTTGGTGTTTTCTGATTTAGAGAAGGTTGCTTCCCTTCTCCGTGCACTGATAGATGCTCTGGGAGTGATGTAGGTGGAAGAAGCATCACAAAGGAGGGCCACATGCTCTGGTCCCTGTGGAAGGCACTTGAGGCACAGTTAGGGACAAGGAATATCCCACAAAGTGATGGAACCCACATGTGTCCTTGTTACCCAGTTCTGGGTCATTTTCTTTAGAGAAGTAGCTGAAATAAGGAGCTAGCAATTTGAAATCATGAGCAGCGTAAGAATGGCCATACAAGGTTGTACCAAAATTCTCTCTCCTTCATCCTGTGTCTAATAGTGGCCAAAGTCTAAGGAATGTAAACCAAGGCAAGTGAACGTGTGCTTTGCTAATGTTTTTGCACTGAGGATCTGCTGAACTTAATGTCTGTTTGGCAGCTTGCAGCTGCCCTACTCACAAGGAACAGCTCTATTCCACGTTTGCTCTGTGTGCTTAATGCGTACAATGATGCAGTGCTTTTAGGTGGTATAAAAATATCTCATTCTTTTATAATGTTGCCACATACATAGTACATATTTCACGTTTTGTAAAATTCATATGGAAAAGTTGGATAAAATGCTGTGTAAAGCCAAACTTGCACTTTTTTACTTCTGTTTGTATTTCTGAAAGGTAGTATAGTTACGTGCCTGCTTTTTGTTTAATATTTTTACAAAAATATTTTTCTCTTGTGATGAATACTACTTTAGTAAGAGTCTGCAGGAGTGATGAAGGAAGAGAGATGTGAACACTTGAGGTGCAGAGGATAATAGTGCAGGAGGGAATGCATAATACTTCTGGCACTTCTACATTGACTTGCTGCATTGTGTGGGCTGATGCTGTGATCTGCTTCGTTAAGTGGTTGAGTGTTGCATTTGCCTGCAATTTGGGAAAGTAAAAAATTTTACCTGTAAAAACGTGAGCCCTCTTCTGTGTCAGGGAAATATTTTTACCTTTTTTCCTTTTTATTGCATTCATATTTTAAATTAGCAGTTGCAGTGACTTCACAGTATTTTCTGCAGTGCAAGTGTCATTCTGCACTGCTCCAGGGAATGTGCACCGTTTTTACATGTGGATATTTTACACATTCCTGAAGTTTGACTTTCTTTGCAATGCAAATAATAGCAGGATATAAATATGAAATAGAGTTTTCTCCCCAAACTGGCTTCTAAGCTATGCATTCCTCTCAGATCTTCCTGAATTTGTTTCTTGGTGCATTGGATTGAAGAGTTGTACCCATTCACTCTTTCATCCCTGAAGAGCTGCTGGTTGCTGTTGTTGCAGGGAGTTGGCAGTAACCATGTGGTGGTGATGTGCTTTGGACAAAGCACAGATAGAACTTCCTACATTGGAGCAATTGCCTCTTTGTAAAAGAGAGCCTGTTCTCCCTCACCAAAGGAGCATCTGTGCTACACAAGCCAAAAAGAAATTGCAAAATAGAATACTTACAGGTAGCTGGATTGCAGTAGTCATAGATAGCAGCCCACATATATTTTATTCCAGTAAATCAATAAACATTTGTCAAATAAAATTAATTGCAAACGTTTGGCTGTTTTCCTCTTCCAGCATTCCTTGCTGTCGGTTTGTTTCAGAAGAGGCTGTGTGTAGTATTGATCTGAATCTAAAGAATGAGTGTGTCTATGTGGTATCTTTCTTTCTTTCTAGCTCTTTATACTAAGTCATATCCATTATGGCAATGATATATTATCAGCATTTAACAAACAAGATAGCGTGTTGCAGGTCGCTGAGCAAAAATTTTCAGCCTCTCTTTCCACGTGAATTAACTACTATTGAAATAGTTTATTGAGATTGAAGTATTGATCACTTTTCATGCTAACCTTGGCTTAAGGGAGAGAGAGGAGGTGGTTTTGTTCTCTTTGGAAGACACTATGTTTAGTTAGAAAATGTATTTCATTTATTTGGGTTCTTTACAGCTGCAACTGTTTTATTGCTTGGAGAAGAGGTATCTTAGCTTTATTTTTATGACAGTATAATTATACTTTAGAAATACACTTGATTACTGTGTGTAGCAAAATTGTTCCAGTATATTGGCTTGGCCAATATTGCTATACAAACAACTTTTCAGTCAATTGAGTCTGGTAAAAAAATCAATACTTTATAGCAATATTTCTAGTGAGAACTTGCTGAATCTAAATGTTTTTCCTTTTTTAAAAAGAAGGGCTTTTTTAGTTGTTTGACTTCCTATTTTTCCCCTACCTTTTAGTACACTATTTTCTTAATTAAGGAATGATAACAATTATAGAGTTAGATATGGCAAAAAACAGTTAATTATTCTTGCTTTCTGATTGCTTATATTTTCAAAAATACATGAGAACATATAAATAATCCCAAACTGTATATTCAAAAAGTGTTTCTGAATATGCAAACAACCAGAAAGAAAGAATTCTTCCACTGGTGCATAGTGAGCAGCGTGTACCTTGTCTTGAGTAAAGATTGTCAAGAAAGTGATGAGATCTGCCATAACACGGACTGAAAGCACACCAGTATCTTTCTCCTCTGTTTGCCAGTCCTTATAGGTAGTTTACATCATTAACTGGGATTTCCACTTCCTGTGGAGTATCGTTAAGTTGAATTTTTTTGAAACTCTCAGGTGCCATTATTTCATGGAGGTTCGACCTGACAAGAGCGCCCTAAGACTGTTACTCTGGTAGATGTACGACCTTCCAGCTCTGCGACAGGGTTTCTAATTTTTTATCAACTATTTTATAGAAGCTGGTAGGATGGAGAATGCACAGTTTGAGCTGTTTCACAGCAGAAAACTTCTATATACCAGTACATCTATTTTATTTACTTAAATTGCTTTTTTGGAAAAAATCATTCACAGGTAGGTCCAAAAGACATTTAAAGTATGTGCTTCTGTGCTGCATCTTTTAGCTCCATCATTGGCTGCAGAGCTCTGAGACTGTTTTGGTAAGATTTCTCCTTTTTACTTCAGTGAAAGAAGGTTAACATTTTGGTTTGTGATGGGATGTATACGCTCTGGCAGCCAGTCTCAGGAGTAGCTACATTAAATTATTTAGACCTAAAATGCTTAGTTGTATATATTTTGAACCTAAGTATTACAGACTAAAGGTATTTATCTCTGGCAAATAATTACTCTGTGAAGTCTCTTCTCACATGGTATATCTAAAGTGTCATGATTTCCTTCCTTTATGTACAAGCAAAAATAATATTTTGCTCTTATTTCATGTTTTCTAGTTTTTGCGTTGCAATTGTAGCTAATGAGAAGTGAGATGTTCAAGGAACTCTGTTTAGGGCATGGTATAACCTTCTGTGTGCCTGGGATTTTTTAAAAATGTGTGTTGTGTATGGTTTGTAAATCTTTGGATTCTGTTAGAGGAGTCTTCAGCAGCAGCAAGCTGTAACACTCTGTATACTGAAATAAACATAAAGTCCCAATGATGCTGTAACTAATTTGTGAAGCTGCCTAGTATCTGGGAGAGAGGGAAGAAAAGGGAGAATCGGTTATCATCTTAGCAAAATGCTGTTAAACCAGACGGCTTCACTTTAAGTTGAGTAATTGGGAGAGAAGTGGCTGTTGATGATGTACCGCCCAGAAGAATTGTATAGCTAGGGAAAATACGGATAAACGTGGAAGCTTAATTTGTTTGAGCAATTTACTTGAGCAATTTTGCTGTTCAGTTGAGTTGTACATTCCAGCATATGCCTGTTTCTTTATTCTCTATCTCAACCAACCTTGGGGTGCCCCATTAGCACGTTAAACATAGCGCATGGCAAGACAGCTGGAAAGTTGCTATCTCTTGCAAGACAGCCTGCAAACGGTGCCTTGTGAGCGTGTTGCAGATCCTCTAACATTAGCAGGGAAAAAGCGATGTCAGTTCTGGAGTGAGGAAGCCGTAGGAGATTTAGCGGTGTTTGAGAGTGAGGGAGGTGGAGGTGATTTAGCTCTATTTGGAATGGTGATGGAATAGCCGGAGTTTATCATTGCCTTGAGGAGCTTTGACGCAGCAAGATTTGCTCCTTCTGGCTTGTCCCATGGCTTCTAATGCAGTACACTGGTGCTGTCATGAAGGAGGTCGCTCAAGAGGGTCTCTATCGTCCCAGTTTGTTCTTTAAAAGCGGTAATCATCATGTACCTGAAATGTTGCGGGAAGCCAGTCTAAATCTAAGCAGAGCTGTTGCTCTCCTCTGTTCATTCGTTTCTGTATTTCTGTATGAATATGCAATACAATGACAATAATTTGCCCCTCTTTAAAATACTTCAAAGATTATTTGGGCCCTTTTGCAAAGGAGCTAGTGTCATCCTCTGCACATGGTAGAGGGTAAACAGAGACAGAGAGGGAAATTATCTTCCCAAGACAGAAGCAGGAACAGAGCCCATCTCTGCAGGTTCCCAGCCCAGAGCACTGCCAGCTGACCCACGTGGCTTCATCGGTATTGTATTTCCAGGGGAGGTTCTCACTACACATTGCTTGTCCCAGCCTCGTGCTTGATGCGGCTCTGAAAAAAGGAAGTACAAGCAGGTTCAATGTTTTGTTTGGCGTTAAAACAAATCTGTGGCCATGTGAAGTCTGAAAATGGCATCTCCCTGCATTCTTGTGTTGCAGTTGTGGAGGCATTTTCCTTTATTTCCTTTCCCAGGCTACATTCATTTTCTCTTTCTCTTGTTTTGTTTTATTTTTAGTCACACTGAAAAGCATTGGAACAATAATAGCTGGACTAAGTTAGAAATATGCCACCAAATTTCTGCATATTATCATTGCAGTTTAAACAAGACTGACCAGTGATTGCTGTTCACTTGTTTCTTTTGACCCCAGCTATCACTTGCCTGCCTCATAAAATCTGTTATGCACAAAAGTGCATAAAATGAAGATAAAGTACCTCCTTCAAGTCTGACAAAACCCATTCCTTTGCAGAATGGTAGCTGCAGTGAAAGTAAATAAATGAATGGACAGCAATCACAGCCTAGTTGATGAAACTGTTCAATTAAAGCACAGGCATTTACATGGTGTAATTTCCCTAAATTGCCAATGAGCCCCTTTAGACACAACCAGTGTTCAAATTGATTTCAGCATTGATTTTGGCTGAAGCTGATAAATTTCTGCTTGTTAGTTAAAGTAATTTTGCAGAAGACTTTGTACTGCAGTATTGAAGTGTTCATTTAGCTGATGGTTAAAAGAGGAGTTATTTACAGAGGGTTCTACTGTTGTTCTGAGATGGGACAATTCCCCGGTCATCTTTTTACTTTTAATTTTTAAGCTTCAGTATACAATCAATAGGTTGTTGAAACTGATTAAAATGTATCCAGCCAGCTGCCTATGACTGTTTAATTAGAAACTGGATGATTCTTAAATTAAAGTTGTTTTGTTTGCATTGTATGCCCATAGCTTGGAAGATTAAGAGAATAGTAATCCTGAAAATTTGAGTTTGTTCTTGTTACCAATGAGTGAGGTGGAGTGTGAGCATAGTGCAGCTTTCTCTGCAGCTTGCCCCAATGTGGGCAATATCATCTGTTTCTTGGTTACAGACAACACTGTGTATAGTAGAGAATTGGTGAAATTTGCCACAGCCAAGCTATGCCAAGCTTATAGACACTGACTGTTCCCTGACATAGAATACTTTTTAAAATAATGCTTTTGCTCGTAGAAGTGAATGTGAAGTGATAAGGGACAGAAGAATGTGTATTCATGTAGGAATCCTTTTTTGCCATTATGCTGCCAGTGATGTGTTTCAGACTCTCTCCTTAATCTCTGATGTCTCTGTGAAGAACAGTGGGCATAACAACACTGGCAAGGTTGATGTTGATTTTTCCATTTCTTTTCACCCCAGATTCTTTGAAAATGCTCACTTAAAATGCTAAAAATTAACTGCTCAGATATCTGCTGGTCATCATAAAGATTAGCCAGCCATACCCAGCTCTGATGTATAACCACCTTCTCTATACGTCACCACAGCTGTTTTGATGACGATGGCAAGGAGCGGTATAAGAGGAGCAATGCCAAAATTGTTTCTAGCGTGTTGCTCATCATGGTGGTATCTCTGCAATCCAGTAGTGAATGGAGCGGTGTAACTAACCTCACGGTGTTTATGCTCTCAGTCTGCTCCTGGGGAAGAGCAAGCTTTCTGCTTGAAACTGAACCACAGTTAGAAGAAAATGCTCTTTCAGCTATTACAGTGAATACCTAGAAAACTTTTGCTTCTTGGTACAGTTCTGTTTTCTACTACTACTCATTACTGAATTACTGAACAGCTCTGTTTTTCCTTAATAGTTGTTATGCTGTGAGTGTCATGAACGCATCTCGTGAACAAATGGTTTGATAATGCAGAAAATCCAGTTTTAGGTCTCCTTGTGGAGACATGTTAGCATCTAAATTGCTGTCACCATAGGATGTGACGTACTTTTTGGCTCACTCTGTTGCTTCAGATTTCTTCCTAAAATTGTGATGGGTTTACTTTGTACTGGCAGGCTTTATGCTGTGTCAGATAATGCCTGTCCGCGTCAGTCTAAGCTTATGACTGCTCTGCTGTCTTTTGTCCTTGCAGCTACTTTAAAGCCAGCAGCTGAAATACATGACTGTCTGTATCTGATCTAGGTTGGTCCTGTGGTAGTGAGTGACCTAGTATTGGGGATGGTGGCACCACAGCCTCCTCAAGCAGCGTCAAGGCTAAGCCATCTCCGTCTTTAGTCCTTTCTGTCTACAGGTCTTTCTAAGGAATGAGGACTGAATTGTAATGGGATGGGTACAAGGAGAGCGACTTGTAATCCAGTTTTCAAAGGTTGACCCTGAATATTTGGCTGCAGTGGAGAAGGAAGACTCATCTAAGTGGTAACAGATGGAAATAGTAGTAGGTTACAGCATAAAAGAGGTGAGGGATTCATTCTGCTGTGCTTAGGCTTGGATGCCAAAACTGCCTCTTTCCCACAGAGATGGGTTAAGTGAGACATTTTGCTATTCGGTATTTTCTTTATGCAGCTTCTAGTGCCAATATTCTCTTTTGAAAAGTTTAAAATTTAGATACAAGTATTTTTTGTTTGTTTTCTAGTTTAACAACAAATCATTTTGCAATCAGTACTCAAGCATCTGTAATGGGATTTTAGATAGAGGGGAGGTTGGTGTAGATTGCTGTTTGAACTAGCACAGTCCCCATAAAAGCTCCTTTTTACAACTGCTGTGCACTTTGGATTTCCTGTTTTAACAGCCAGAGAGTCAGGCTAATGTGTTTGTCTATTGCAGAAGGCAACAACTGTCAAAGTGTTTATTTCCTAGAAACAATTTGAATCTGTTTCTTTAGATGGCCATCGGAGTACGTGACAATTCCTGCATTAGACTGCCAGAGTCTGACCAGGAGCGTGACAGACAGTGGCAGTACTAGGGAAAAAGGCAGGGGGGGAGAAAAAATTAACAGTAAAGCAAATCTGTGGGTGATTTGCTGCATATAGTTTGCAGCTGGTGACTGCCATGTCATTCTGCAATGCATAACACTTAGAGAATTGTATTCATCTTGCGCGACACTGACGCAGTCATTTTGCTCTAGGTTATTTCTCATAGGGCAGAAAAATGTTCAGTTTGACTTCGTTCAGTGCCCTTACATCCTAAGGTGCTGCTTGCTACAACCATAGCTTTTTGTGTTAACTTTTTAACTCAAATAAGAAACCTAGGACTTCTGCGTGTATGTTCGTTTCTGTTAGGAAATACTCTGCCTCAGTCCCAGAGACCTTTCGCGCGTGTTACTCTGTGCGTCGAGTGAGGGGTATGTCTGGAGGACTTCCTCTGCAGTTCATCAGTGCAGTGCTACAGGTGAGCAGATATGGCAAAACGGGACCGTATTTGTGATTCTTGTCGAGTGAAATGACATCTTGATGGTTTTAACAAATGTGTATAATGAGTACATACCAAGGTGTGAAGCAGAAGGAAATGTATCTGGGAGAAAGGACCTGAAATATTTACTTTTATTTTTACTTTGTGGCCTCAGGTTGCCACTCGGGAAGGTCATATTGGACATTAGGAGAAACCTCTTTGCAAGTAAGATGGTGCAGCACCGTTAACAGGGCATGAGAGTGGCAGGGGATCTCCATCCTTCGGGCTTTCAGCACAGAGCTGGACAAAGCTATGGCTGAGCTCATCTACTCCTCCAGTCGCACTTCAAGAGGGAGGTTGGATTAGATGATGTGCAGAGGTCCCTTTCAACCATGCTTTCATCTGCTAAAAGCATCTTTTAGCAGAATGACATACCAATGCTTTGGGTGAGCCAGTAGAGCTACAGCAGATCTGAGTTTGTGGCATTAGCCCTAAGTTTCTCTGGTACCTCAGCCAGAGGGGAGCATTGCATCCCTGCATCCTGCAGTCACATCACTAATGTAACAGTACTGTCAGTATATCATTTTGTCGTATTTGCTGATGTTAGTTATATTTCTAGGAAGGGAAGGGACTGACTCATTGGCATAGCAGACAGGTCATGGCTTTCCCTTGAATCATTTGGTCTTGCCAAGGAATATCTTATTGATTAGAAATTGTTTCCATGGCTATTGGGGGAAAAATATAAAAATACATCCTAGTGACCGGAGTGAACAGGTGGGAAGCAGGATCTTCTGCGCGGTAGGCTGCTGCAGGCTTCTTCAGTGCTTTTTTTGCATCAGCATTAGCAGCATGATAAAATAATTTTAATGAATTTTTGCTTCTAGAAAGAGACTGCATTTATTTTCAGTTTTCAGGTAATAGTAAACTCAGTTTGTAGTAGAAAGTTATTATATATGTTAGGAAAAGCTGTTTGAGAAAGCTCAAGGATCTTTGCGTACTCAGTCTGTTCTTCTGATGTGACCATCCTTGAGTCACTCATATGTGGGCAAATGCTTTACAATTAAAAATTAGAAAAAAATTGCTGTTTCTCTTGAGTGCCTGCATGTTGAAACCTGAAGTTAGTTCTTTGCTTGTCCTGGAAGAAATTATACCACAATCACAGCAAGTAGTGCAGCACCCCACTGTGCTTTTAGGTACAATTTCTCACAGGGAGAATATAAAATTGTTAGTCTTAGCAAGTTGAAAGAGGGAGAAATTTTTTGTTTGGCATCTAAGCTATTTATTAAGAACCTTGTGCATGTTCTGTTTGGTTGGGTTTTTTTATTTTACTTTTGAACTGAGTAGAAACTCGCCATATTCAGTGTATGAAATTTTTAGCATTAAATATTAGGATGGGCTATGGTTTGTTCCGTAAAGATGTTTGAGCCAAAGCATCTTACATTTCTCCCCTGCTTTTCTTTGCAGTAGACCTCAGGAAGAACAAAGCAGGCAATGTGAAATTCAGTTACCGTTTTCTTCCTTTTCTTTTAAAACGGAAGCCAGCTGCTTCTGACACTTTCGTTTTGTAATTTGCTTTCCTGTAGAAACACTTCTTATATACAGGGGGAGAGATGCCGAGGAGTTGGCAGTTCCCCCAAAGCCCTATTCTAGTTTTCCATGATATTGATTTTTATTTTCTGTAACACAAGGGATGCACACGCTGTACTCCACAGTCCATCAGAAGTTTTTCCGGCTTAGCCGGAGGGCTTTGTTCAAGCAGAGTGCACGCTTGCTCACACCGTCTTTCTTATTCCCCAGAATAACCCAGCTTTTGCCACGGAGCTGGGCAAGCTGCCTTCACACCGCTCCCTGAGGGGCACTCTTGATTTTCAGAGTAGAGGAGACAAAGTTATGCTAAAGGACTTGGCTCGCATGGGTCCCCTCAGGGCTTTAAATGTCTAGGGATGTGGTTAATAGTCAAGGTTAATAAAATATTTGACACAACTGTGCCAGTCTTGCTTAGAAGCTGTTCATTTTAATGAATGTAGGGGGCTCAGAGTAACGAACTCTAGTGGGAATGTGAAGGGAGACTTAAATTTCTTTTCCCCAGTCAGAATGTTTCAAAGTACGCGGTGTTTGAAGTCTGCCTGTCCTTGTCTTATACGACATGCGGCAGCTTTAAGCCAACCTCTCTGCATCACCTGCCGTGCATGTTCACTAGAACTTCCCAAAAGGAGATGTCGGCCACTTCCTCCATCTCACATTAGCAGTGTGCCAGGGCAGGGGGGAAGGAAGGTCGCCCCAAAACTCATCTTCTCCCTACCTAGCTTCCAGCTTTCTTGCTCTGTTTTTCCCCTCTTTCTTGGAGCTCGTGCAGTGCTTTCTACCACACTGCCTCTGTTGCTGGAATATTATTTTTTTTTCCTGAGGAGGTCTGAAAGTTGCTGCTTTCTTTACTCCATCCTCCCTGAAGATTTCTTCCTTTTTTTGTGAAACCTATAAAAATTTTGTTGGGAGTTACTATTCTGAGTTACTGAAACTCGGTTTTAATTAAACAACAATCTCTTAACTTGGTCCCTGCACCAGGTACTGCTAATATGTGTAAGGGGTGCTCCTGCATTTACTGCTTTCTACTGTGTTGTTTATCACCTTTCTCCTCATCTAGCAATGTTAAATTGGTTGCTCAGTCAAGTGCGGGTTTTGTCCTTTATCTGTATTGGACATAGAAACAAAAATATACTTCTGAGCATCAAGAAAGAACAGTTTGCTTCCGTGAAGAATTTTCATTTTCTGGGGAAAATGAGGATGAGTTATTTTCTTGTTTCCTGTATGTATTCTGAGACTAAGAGGCAATTTTCAACTACTAGCTTTTACTCGTCACTTTGAAGATGTCACTGCAGGTTGGTTTAAGATATCTACAACTTTTTGCACTATCTGGTCTTTTTACAGATGCACAGCACCTATTTGCAGTCAGACTTTGGTGAATTTGAAAAGAATTAATTGTCTTGTAAGATTGGTATCCCAAAATGGATTCCTGAGTTTTGCTTTTTTTTAATAACTTCAGTTATTATCCTCAGCCTAAAAAAATGCTGTGGCTACAATAGCTAACAACTGCCTCTTTTTAAATAAAATAAAATGAAAAGTTACGTGCAGAGTATTGGAATTATGGTTTCTTTATGTGCAGAAATTGGGCACCAAATGAATTGTCTGATTGTTGTGTTTATTTTTCTACTATTTTAATAAGTACTATGTCATTATTTTAAAATGTATATTTTTAAAGTATTTCAGTATTGGAGAAAGTTGTTATTATGGTGGTTATTAATCTCATAGCATTTCCATCAATTTGCACTTAAAATAATAAAACATCAAGTTTATGGTAAGATGCAATTCTGCAGCTAACCTGGGTGGGATCTGGGTCAGACCCTGCAGAAGAATATATTCTTAATTTGTCCCAATGTCTGTTAGGAGCTTCCTCTCTAGAGAGCAAAAGAGCACTCCATGCCATGGTATTTGTCTTGTAAATTCCCAATGTAACTAAGAGACAGAGAGGGAAGGGGAAATGCACATCAGAACCTGCTTCCTGCAGTTGGCAAATTGCAACAAATTTAAATAATAACTTTTCTGGTTTTTAATAGTAGACACTTGGCATCAGGTGTTCAAAATTACTTTTTAAACTTGTGATTGCAGAAGTTGGCTCTCTGATGTAGTACTGTCTCTTCAATTTCTCCTTAACAATAAATCATTTATAGCCACCTGTTCTCAATCATCTGTTACAGCTTTTGCAGTGGGTCAAAAGCAGACCAAAACCAAACCCCAACAAAAAAGAGCAGAAGAATGAACTTGTTTTCCCAGAGCTGGTTCCTGCAAGGAATGAAATTTTGCAAACATCAAAACAGTGTTTTCCTTGAATATTTTGCATTTCAATGCATTGAATTTCTACTCTTCACATTTGTCTTTAAGTAGTTCAGCAGCTATTTAGCAACTGTTTTCACTCGTTTTTAACATCCACTTGTCTTTACTGTTAGGCACTGCTCAAATGCATTCCTAGCAAGAGGAGTTGTTGTAACTGTTTATTAGGCGACATCATTTGCCTACCATCCTGGAAGATTTCTAAGTGTGTGTTCACTGAAATGTACAGCGTTGCTGAGGAACCTATTGCGTTTTGCTACTTTTGCTTCATCTAATGATCTGGTTCTACAGTGATGAGTTTGTTTACTTACTTTTGGAGGTGGCACTGAAATCTGTGAGAGTTGACCCTTGAGATGAGACTTCACATTACTTATAGAGTATGAATATTAGTTTAATCTCCTTGTAGACATCCATAGACTTACTGATGGGTGCAGTATGCACAAAAAGTATGTTTTTCTTCATGCTGTGCACATTATTCTGTGGAGGTTTTTTTAGTACATCCTTCTGAAGCTACATAAAGGTACTAAGTCTTCAGGCTTTAGCTGTGCTGACTGTAACCAAAATGATCAATTCCAACTTACAGTTCTACATAATATCTAACAAAGACGTTTTCCCTACACACTCATTGGAACGGGTAATTACTGTAGCAACTACAGACTAATTTGAAGTGTTAGCTGTTAATTAAAACACTACAGAGGTGTACGGTTGTCTTTTGGTGTAACCAAAGCTCCTATTCAAACTTCATTAATCACTTTACAGTTATTGTGTTGAGGAAGGTCAGGACAATCGAGATGCCGGATCAGCCTGGAGTAAACAAATTCCTTTCCTCCCAGGTAGCATGCCATTTGCAAAGCCACTGGACACGCTGTACCCATGGGCATGGTATCTCCTTTGTGATCCAATTCTCAGTGATAATTAAATGTTAAATTGGTACTGTCAGTGCTCTGTAAACCAAACCAGGTATCTGCCCTCTGCTGGAAATTTAACCCAAACTTCCACGGATGAATTAGCGTGCATCATAATTAAATAATCAAGTCTTCCCTTTTAATTCACTTGGAAACAGGAGATCTCTCTTATGGAAAAAAGATCAGCTTTCTTGACAAGCTAATTAAGTTGCCAAACTGTCCGGCACAGTACATATTAAGCTAACAGACGTTAAGCATGCTATCTCAACCTGTTCATTTTCTTATCATTTCTGCTGATCTTAAGTCCATAATGTTTTGCCACTGTTGATTCATCCATAGTTACAGCAGAGTTCATTTACTCCGTTGGATTCGTTGATTATGCATTCAGCTATCAGTCTGTCAGAGTTTTGTCTGATGATTTTGCTTTTTGCGTGTTGTACTGATATTAAATAACACTGATTTTTTTTTTTTTATATGCCTTTTTAAACTCTGTTCCAAAAAGCTAATGCCACTTGGTTACATAAATGTTTATCCATGAGTTATTAAATTAAGGTGAAGTTTTTAGAAACTGCCAAACTATTAACAGAAATTATATAAGCACTCAGGGTCATAAATAAGATTAAACAACAGTCTCGCCCTGTACTATGTATCATTTTGCATGCAAAAAAAACTGTTAAAGCTTTTCTTCTTCAGTAATAATTGCTAGAGGTATATAGTGGCAAAATATTGTAATTCTTTAAACTTAGTGCCCACATATATGACATTACTGTGCATAGTGTCATAAATCAGTATGAGACAATAAAACTAGTGAAGAGGAAAACCTTTAATGGTTTTGCTTTTATGCAAAATTACATTGGATTTTTAGTAGACTTTTTGTTTCACCTACCTTTTTATTTTCTTAAGAGTTCTTGGTTAGGAATACACAAGTCATTGTTAAATAGCCAATTATAAATGTTCGTCTTCAGAAAGACAAAACTGGAAATTTATTTTGGGCACATGTGAGCATTAACAATAATGCTTTCTAACTTATATGCACAAACACATACCAATCTTAAATACAAATGCAGAAAGTTCATTTTACTAGTGTTTTCTGTGGGTCCTTAGGTTATGATAAAGAATCAGTCATTACCTTTGTAGGTAGGTAGATAGGTAGTTTTACTTCACTTTGATTGATACAGCTGTGTATCTCACTGTCTTACCACTGAAAATACCCATAGGACTGCCAAACTTGTGTGATAAATGTTGTTTTACGTGCAGATTCTGAATAATGGATATATCATAATTTTATTTCATTGAAAGAAAATGTGAAAGTGGATGAGTTCATACTTACAAGTTTGCCGTTACGCTGTATGAAAGTCTTCAATGTGTAGATTTTATATAAAACATGCAGATGTAAAAACCTGCCTAATGGTTTCATTGTAACTATATTCTTTTGATCAATTGTTTTCATCAGTCTTTCTTTAGAAATGCTATATAAAATTGGTTTAACGTAAAACATATTAGCTCCAAGTCATTTTTCTGTGAAATTAGTGTATACATGTAGCACATATGTATAGAGGTAATTTTATGGGTTCTCAAGTTATTTAATTTTTTCCCTCATGCAGGGCATATCATGTCCCAAGTGGAAAAATACTAGCAGTAAAGGTAAGATATTACAGTAATTTCCTTTCTCTCTTTCTTTCTCTCCATTCTTTCTTGACCTTGGTTTCCTTCCCCTCCCTCTGATTCTTAGATCTCAATTTGTTTATTGCATTAAAGTCTACGTTGTTTATGCAGGAAAACCCCAGCCCATAAATTCAGTAATTCCAAAGCACAGAGTTCCCAGAATCCAGGTTTTGTCCACTGGGAATCACTTGGCACTGTGTGTAGGTACCACCACATCTTCCCGTGGGGTTACGTGGATGTGTCCAAGTGCAGTTGTGGTTTGTGTCTCTCTGTTGACTGGCAGAGATGCTGCTTCACCCTCCTGAGCCCTGGCATTACAGGAGCGGGGACGGAAAGGTCGCGGCATGTCAGCCTGTACCTTTCTCTGCTAATGCCAAACTGTCCCCAAGGGCATATTCTTCAGTGGTCTCTGCAACCTCGTTTTTAAATAAAGAGAATTTCCCTCTTTTCTTTGGGGTAATATTCTGTTTTCCTAAGAGATTTTGTGGTTTTAACAGCTTTATTTATTTTAATGTCCCCCTCCCCAATTGTTTTTTATCCAACTGATTTGGCTTTTTTGTTTGTTTGTTTTTGTTAGCATTCTTTGCTAACAGCAGTGAAGCTGTATACTGTAGTGCTATGTGGTCAGATAAATACCAGTCTTGACTGAAAGTTCGGTTAAAGCTGTGGTAAACAGTATGCCAACTCTCGTATGTAATTTGTTAAATTAAATTTGTAAATTAAATTATTAATACAGTTAATCTATTAAAAAATTGAAATATGTCCTTTTTTAATATATTAAACTTTTTTTTTTTAATTTGGCAATTTTGTTAAAACTCAAAGCAGTAGAGACTTTTGGAAGACAAATTAATTGTTGCATTCGTACAATTCCAATTAATAGTTTGGGATCTTAAAGTTGTATTTTAAAAACATAATTTGTGGAATAATTAGTTTAAAAACTGTAAAATGGGCGTTTGAGCTCTTTTTTTTTTTTTTGCTGTTTTTACATAATCATTAAATACTGGTGTAACTGAGTTAAACCGAAAGAATGTGGGGGTGGGAGAGGAGGGCAAGAGAAGGATTGATGGGAGCTGGTTGCTGCAAGCAGAGTTGGTGTTAAATAGAATTTAAAGATGTAAGATTATACTAAAACTTCAAATGAAGCATTTATATTTACCAGGCAATATTTACATATATGGGTAACATTCAGATTTGGGCTCAGATTGTCTTGGTGTTCCAATCAGATATAATTTACTAAAAGGAGATTCTGCCCATGTTTTGGCTTTCCTGAGGATCACATAAATAAATTCCTTCACCCCACTAGGAGAAAAGCAAATGCTTACTACTAGATTTGAAATTATTCTCTTCATGTGGAAAATATGGAAATTAAAATAACATCCAAGTAACTTCTAATTATATGGAATACAAATATCACTTGAAAAAAATTTGGGAAAAAGTCACTTTGAAAAAGTCCTTTCAAGTGGTATCTGTCATTCTGAAACCTGTCATGAGCAGTAAGACAGGAATTCTCTGAGTTGCGATAGGCACAAAAGTACAGAAAATTTAATATTCAAAAATATTTTTTATTACAATTGTCAATGCGGGACTAAAAAAGCTCTTCCCCTAAGTGCTGGGGTTGCATAAGGATGCTGCTTTTCCCTGGTACCTACTGTATTGCTTCCTCAATTTTCAAGCTCTACAGAGAGCATCGTCTGTGCCAGCCCTGCTTGGCGTTGGCATTGCTGCTCGCCAGCCTGCCCCGTGCTGCTGTGGGGCTGTGGGTGCCCTCAGAAGCTGCCTGGAGAGGAGGTGGAGGACGAGAAAATTCACGCAGGCAGGAAGGGAAATGAGTTCACCCTTTGCAAGGTTAATTGAAATCCACCTCCCTGTGGCAAAAAGCCTTTTCCCCCAGCAATTTCACCTTCTTGTTTCCCTCAGAGTCCAAGGGTTTGGGTAGTCCTCCCGGATAATTAGCATCCTGAAGATTGGGGAAACTGGGTCCTCTTGTAGATACTACTCATGGTGGTCCTGTCACTCTCAATTATATATATATATTTTTGTGTGTGTGATTTCAGAAGAGATACTACATCAACATGTGTGTGTTATCATAGTTTAAAATAACATGCTCACAAGCTGGAGGTCAGGAAACCTGCTATAATAGCGATCGTGCTGGCTTGCTCTATTAAGAAAATTACTTACCACATCTATGGCTCAGCATAGCCAGCAATAAAAAGAGGATGGTAATGCCAGTGTCTTGACATGATCATCACACGGATCAAGTGTTTTGACAGAGGATTACCACGCTAATAGGAACATCACTGGATGGATCTGTGAAAGCAGAGTTCTGCATTTTGGGGGCTTTTTTTGACAATAATATACAGACTTGATAGGACAAGATAACATGCTGAAAACCTGTTGATTAAAATGCTGTCAGCTGGTAGATAATATTGCAAACATACTGAACAGGAAAACAACCCAATGTTAATTCCTGTGTTATAGACCAACACTGTGTCATTACTTATTTTATGTAAACTTCACAGCTAGATAACGTGCAGAGGATTTAATATGTTATTCAAGGGTAACTTTTTTCTAATTAGAGGGAAAAATCCGAATGAAAAATTTGAGTGTACACTGGCTGATTGCTATTCTTCAACTGCTTTTAGTTTCTCCTGCTCTTAAGCTAGCATTTAAATGGACCATTTGATTAATCATTTGTATACTGACTATAATACTCCCAAATTTCCTTTGAGTTGTACATACTGTAAAAGACAATTATGTCACCACAGATTAAATAAGTGAATTAAAACAGAATAGCAGCTTAATTTGACCTGTGATTTTGCTCTCGTTCCCTTTAGTGGAACGTATGCCACTCCAGCAAATAGATGAAGTCATCCATGACAGCTTGTGATGAATTGCCGTATTTATACTGTATATTTTAATAGCCTCACACTAATTTAAATTGAGCACAGAGTAAATTATAATTCAGTCACTTGACTGCTTGTATTTAACTTGACAACTCATCCTTATTTGTCCTGGAGGTGTAGTGGAGAGCAGAGGAAATATGCTCAGGTATTCCTCTTTTAAAAATTAACCCTTCTCACTTGACACGTTAGGTATGTTCACGTACGTTCCAAGCATGCTAAGCGATTTCAAGATTGCTGTATTTGAGGCAGGAACTTGGTAAGGAAGATATGCAGGAGTGCTTGGAGCCCCTTGCTGAATTCCAGAGGACCACCATGTCATTTAAATTTAAAAAAATGCTCCCCTTGTCTAGTACCCTTCTCCAGCTCTACCTGCAAGGCACCATTTCAACTAGTTTTGAAGACAGGGCAGGCACTGGAGCTTGGTTGCCAGCCCCTCTTCCCCAACCAGCCCAGGTTACCCTTGGCCCCATCTCTAGACCGGTCTTGTCCATCCACATCCCTGAGGCTCGGTTACCCCTTGGCAGGCATGGGTGGCTGGGGACCACTGGTCATCGGCAATCTGCCAAGCTCGTCTGTTCCTTGAACTTTTGTTGTAGCTTCTGATGCAAACTTGTTAAGAAACTCTGCTCCTGCATGTGTCAAACGGCGCATGTTATTTTATGCCGGATGAATTGGGTTTTGCTTTTCTGCTCTCAATAATTCTGGTAAAATAACAGTGATTTTTTTCGCTACGAAGTTCTTTCCAAAGGTGCTGCTTTGGAGAAGTTTATTGTCTAATGTTACATCTCATTCGCTTACCTGTGTTACAGTTGTGGAAGTTGCAGCTAAATCCTTATTCACAGCTTCTTCCTTGGTAGCAATGGATTTGAGGAGGTTTTTTGGTTTGATTTTTTTTTTTTTTTTTTTTTTTTTTTTTTTTTGGCTTTAACACTGTCCCAGCCCATGCTTAACACTGTCAGCTCACATATTCTTAAAAGTTGTTTCACCCATACAAACTTCATTTTCCAAATAGGCTTGGAAATTTGATACAAAAGGAGTATGACCATGCAGATTAAGGCAGTGCTATATAGATTTTTTTTTTTTTTCCTCTTTCTGTCCCACATTTCAGTGCTATAACTAACATAAGGTTCCTCCAACCTTGACATCAGATGGGTGTCTCTCCTGTGTTGGAAGTCACACAAGCCATGCATGTTTAAATGGAAGAAAATATTTCTGTACAATAGTTATGCAGAGCAGGTGAGACAGTGGTGTCTCCTAATTTATTTTGTGGTGATATATGCTTGCCATAGCGTTGCAGTACATTTCTGTACGTGCCCTACCCTAAAGTATCCTGAACACTTGTAAATAGGGTAGCTCTGCTTTTCCAGGTTATCGTCACTATTAGAATGCAAGGTCTGTATGTAATTATAGTTAATGCAAATCAGCCAGAGACCTTTCTTCATGCCAGGTCTTGGTTGATTGGATGTCAGTGATGTATTTGACACTGATCATGCTAACTAGTCATTGTTCAGGTCGGTGAAGCCTTCACAGTAAACAAGGCAGGGAAATTTCTGACTACAAGTAGAATGTAGTGAGATAAAATTTTAATTTTATACTGATGACAAGTTTAAATTCTGTTAATATTCAGTGGGTAAAACTGATGGTATTCCAGCAGTTTATTTTAAGTTTTTCACGCTGGAAAAATGTAAGCGAATATTGTTGGCAAATGATTATTGATCTAGACAAGTGTGTTAAACGTTTCTTGGCAGCCCTGTATTACACTTACAATTTAGTTTAGTGACAGCTTTTATAAATAACCCTAAAGCAAATTCTTGATAGAAACAGGTTATCGTTTTTTCTTTTAGACAGATTTTGATACTGTAAAATGTGTGTGTTTGGAAATGGTCTCTCTGTATTTTGTTTTGTCAGCAGTATATGCAGCCTATAATATCTATTTTGCTAATTCTGCAAATTGACTAGATTTTGTTTCCCTTTAGCTTAAAGTATTAAACTGAAATATTGTGTGGTAGGAGACTGAGCCTGGCTAAATGCATTTGGAGTCCATTTTGGTTTATATAGTAGTACTTAATAATTGAGTGCGCAAGTCTTCAAATAATCATGGCAAAGAATTTTTTGTTAAAGTTGACTTTCAATGCTGGTTCTGTCGGAACCAGCATCCTTATTAAGAGGATCTGTCTTGAAAATCCTGAAAACTTGTAACTCGAGTGCACCCCAGCTTCACTGCAGCACTTGGTACTTTAGTCCTGGTTAGCAGCCTGGCTCAAAATGACGAAAAACGAGGGCATGGGGGAAGGAAGCAGCAGATAAGCATGACAGTGAGTGGCTGGTTTGAGCTGCTGAGCGCTCAAAGTCAGGTTGTTTGTAGTTGTTTTGAGGAATGCTTTGGTGATGCTTACCTAAGCATCTGTACCATCTGCTACCATCTGCATTTTTTCTGTATATTTAACAGTTTGCCATGTTTCGTACAATGTTAGGAATTGATATAAAAAGGAGGGTAAATATTAAAGAAACTGAAACTGTAAGAGTGGTGGTAAGAGATACTCCTTTAGGGCACCACCGAGACATTCAAAGATCCTTTCAATACTACAGTACTTATTTAGCCCTCAGAGTTACCATCGGCACGTTCAGCAATGCCTGCTGGGGTCACAGCCTTCCAGGCTTTTTCACCAGACATCTTTGCAGCGAGAAGAATCGGTGCTGGACAGGTGAGGAGGAGGCTGTACCGAGCAGGAGCTGGGAGGTGATCGCACTTTGGGTGAATAAGCAGCAACTCTTGAGTTTACCAACCTGCAGATCTACCACGCCTGCTCTTTACGTTACATGTGGGGCTTGCGTTCAAGTTCTAACTCGTCTCTTGGTCAAATGATTAAACCACAAACCCTATAACATTTCATGGATAAAATTGGCTGTATAACTTAGTTTACTTGTAACACATGACTTTTAAAAGCAAATAAGTCTGTCCCTCCATTTCCATTTCCTTCCTTTGCTCATTGCTCTATTAAAATATTCTTTCTACCTATTCCTCTCTTTCCTTTTCTCACGTAAGGATAATTAATACATGTATCTTCAGGTTTTTATTTTGAATCATTCACTTACTTTTTAAGTCAACTCTGATCATATGTCTGTTTCTTGTAATTTAGGTCATACCCTTAGATATAACACTGGAACTCCAGAAGCAGATAATGTCAGAGTTAGAAATTCTTTATAAGGTATATAGATTTTTCTCATTTTCATTATTCTTGCTTATGATCTTCTTGCAGCAAATTTTAAAACAGGCTTCTCTTTTTCCTTTCTTTTTTCCAGTGTGACTCGTCATATATCATAGGATTTTATGGTGCATTTTTTGTAGAAAACAGAATTTCATTGTGTACAGAGTTCATGGATGGTGAGTTGTGTATCTAGTGTGCTTTTGATTGCTAAGTATGTAAATGAGAAAATCGTATAAAGATGTGCTTTTCCGAATGTAGCAAAATGCAGTAGTATGACTTGAAAATGTGAAGTATTAATAACTTTGCAGGTAGTTTTTTTAAAAAACAGGTTAGTATTGGGATTGTGTTACATTCTCCATGGTATGCTGTATTTTCCTGAGTGTATCTTCGCTTACTTTTATTGAAAATGTAAATAGAACAGAAATAAATGCTAGCTTAATTTGTGGTTTGAAATTTGAGTCTTCCATACAATCTGTCCTCACTGACAAAACAGCTGTTCCTCACTTTTACTGTTTTGATAGCCAAAACAGATTTTCTTTTAAAGAAATCTATTAACCCAATGTCCTATGTGTTTTCAGTGGAAATCGTCTCTTAATTGCAAGACAAGGACTTATTTTCTAACACAGCTGTTTAGCAGAGCTGTGTTGAGTTTCTTTTTGAGTGTACTCTTGTTTCTCCCAATGTGAATCTTCATACTAACAATATCCCCTTCCCCACAATCTGATGTTACTGTCATTATGGAGATGTATTAGTACTTTGCTTTGAAATCTTGTGCTGTGTGGCATTCTTGGAGAAAAGGCAGGAAAAGTATACTGATTACAGCAATTTATAATCATTGCTGCCCTCTGTGTATCAATTCTGAGAGCGTGTCTCATGACAGATGCAGTCCCCTTGTGTCTTGTGTGCAAGAACCCTCTTCACAGCGCTCAACTTTTAACATCACGTTGTTGTTACAAGCAACAGTCTATTACTCTCTCCAGGATTTTCTTATGAGCCAGCTTTTTATGCCCTATCCAGGTTTTTCACAAAGGTTCAGTTAAACTGGATATAAAGAAGTAAGGATCTTGCAAATAATTTACTGTGGAGGGAAGGCTTTCTGGCAGGAGAAATTTCCAAAGCCGAATGTGTACCATTAAGCATCACCGAGTAGCTTCTTTCTTTCTGATAGGGACCACGGATAAAGCCCTTTAGGGTTTTATGGTGCATTTTGTTTTCTCCCTGTTAAAATGTTCTGTTATTACTGTTATTTCTCTCTTTTTACACTTACTACCTCTGTCCCAGTGATCACTGTGCCCCATTTCCAAGTATGAGTATTCTCTCAGATTTTCCGTATTTGATGAAAAAGTATTACATTTTTTCAGCCAAGCCCACAAATTAAATTCTTTGCTGTTCTCATGCTGTGTGACTATTAGCCATTTCTCTGTTCTGTCCTTGCAGTTGCGCTCGACTTGCAAGCCTGTGTTAAGCAGTAGTCACGTGCAGTAAGGAAGCATCTGGTCATGCCAAAACATGCATCTGCCTTGGAGTATGTATGCTCCTACTAAATCAGAGATTTTTTAAAAATGACGGACATAAATGCTTGCAGTTCTGAATTCTTGTTTGAAAATACTTAAGCCTTTAGGGTATGCATCCCTCATGATGTTGCACAACGATGGTGTTTACTGACCATGCACAAATTACTTGGAATTATACTGGAGATGACCTCTGGTCTGCCTCATGTTGTGCATTCCTTCTGGCAGAAAGCAACAGCAATCATTTAAAGGAAGAACAAAATGCAAATAAAGGGACCTTGCCATTTTTTTTTTCCCCAAACCTTTAATTGTGATGTGTAAAGATGCAGGTAAAGATAAGAAAAAATACTTTCTTATCCTGCAGATGAACAGCTTTAACCTTGACAAATTTTTAGCCCTTTTGACTGTCTTAGGCCAGTTCGTAATATTTCCTGAATCCATATCCCATGACTCTGTTTGCCCAGTTGTATCCTGTACCCTATTACAAAACATGGGCATTTCCTTTATGAATTACCTAGATACAGGTGGAGCTGCGTCTTTTGGGATACTCATGACTTAGGAGTACATATAGGGAAAAGGTGCACATATAGTACCATATTGGTTCTTTCCTGGTACCTGCAAGCAGGAAAAAGCCAAGTAACTCCAAGTCTGCAAATATCAGAACACTGAGGTTGAACTGACCTGGATCACCTCCCCACCTGCCAGTTGATCTTAAAGAGTAACAGAGATGTGAAATGATGCTTTCTGATCTTTGTCCTTTTATATTTATAGTAAAGATGATGTTCTTGCAAATAAAGGTGGTGAAATGTACTATTGCCTTTTACTTACGTTGTTGCCTTTTTTCCTTGAAACTGCTGAACACCAGCTAAATTCCCCTTAAAATCAGTGAGAGGTGCAGGTTATCAGGCTGTACCTAGATGTCTATACATAGATTTGGGTGCTAACATTATATATTTGGATTTAGAAATGTTGTCCACTACAGAACTACTTGTCCATAGAATAATGGCAGATTTCCCTGATTGTTTGCAAAAAGATACTTTCCTTCATTTTTGAAACAGCACTACCTTTAGTGCCATCTGTAATAGCAAGACTTAGCAGTTCAGTGTATAAAAATAAGTCTTCTTTTGTCCAAAATTCAAGGATATGTTATAAGCATTAACAGGAACCGCCTGCCATATGATTGCTTTCTGTTTGGCTTTTGTAATGAGCAGTAGTTATCTGTGATGCTACATCCTTTTATTTCTATTAGATAGTACTTGCATTTACTTTTAAAACTGAGGTTCATTATAATCCACAAGCAACGTGGACAATAGAAGTTGAAAGATTAAACTTGATGAATGAATAGTAGTTTCAATGACCTGGAACCAGAGCAACGTTAGTGAAGACAAACACATACTGTATCCATTCTATGATTCTATGATTTCTGACAGTAGAGACAATGAGGAAAATGAGGGGAGGAAAAACAACAACCACCACCACAAAACCCCAATCATTAGAATAAGAAGTATAGTATAAATAAGAACTATTGTATAATTAAGGCTGAAGACTGGAGTAAGGACCTTGTGACTTCTTTGGATTGCAGCATTTCAGAATGAATGGCTTTTACTTTTAAAAACTGAACCATAAGCAAAGTACAAGGTGTAGTTTTCTTAACTGCTGAGTATTGGCCTAACTCTTTTCCCAGTGGTGTCATCAGTAAAATCCATATGTTACAGTGGGAGCAGAGTTAGGTCAGTGCTGAGCACTTCTGAGAACCTCAAGCCTTGAATAAGACAACACGCTCTTGCAAGCTAAGTGTAATATGCTCTGCCTGTGATCTGCTTGGTTTTTTGTTTTTTTGTGGGTTTTTTTTTTGCCATTCTACTTCAATGTTTTTAATTCTCAATTTTAAATTTACTTTCTTGCCCAAGAATTTGTATTTCACCCCAGGCACATTTTGAACACTGTGTAGATCATGAATCTCCTGTGTGGAAGATAAGGGAAACAATCCTTCCCAGTCCCTTGGGAATGTCTATAGGACCATTAGAGGGACTTGGGCTTCTCACTTTCCCCATGAATGTAAGATGCTGGCTGGACAGGGTTGTGCCAGATAGGTAGCGAGTTGTGTCCCATACTGGAGTTCACTGGCAAAACTTACCTGCTTGCCCAGGAGCTCCTTATCTTTCATTTTCAGACATCAGTGTGGACACAGACTGCAACGCTCAACCAAACTTTCACTGGTTTGATCATCAGGAGCAAACAGCTTTAAGCATGTATCTAAGCATTGTATCAGATACCATGTAATGTTAGCACCAGGTTTTGGGGACAAGGGTTAGGATACTTTGGACTTAAGTCCAGTGTTGCTTTTGGGGATGACTGTGATTCCCAAGAAGTTATGCCAAGCCTGGTGGTTTTGAGTTCTCCAATTTCAATATTTTGTCCTGTGACTGGGAAGTTTTCTAAAAGGAGTTTTAGTATTAATGCTGCAAGGAAAAATAAGTAATGTGGGTAAAAAGAGACCTGAGTCCTATTTCATGTGTTTATTCAGAGTTTGGCAGATTTTTAAGGTCAGTTATTTCTGACACAGTTATTGTTATATCATTGATGGTGTTTTTATTAATAACCAAGGCCTAGAAAACCCTTGTGACTTCAAATCTAGGGCAGTATTTCATTTTGTATTACCTAAGCACATTTTGTTTGTTCCTGCAGGGGGTTCTTTGGATGTTTATAGAAAAATTCCAGAACATGTACTTGGAAGAATAGCGGTAGCTGTAAGTACTTTTTTCTTTTTGTCTTTTAGTTTTTGATTGTGCATATAACACATCTGATTTGAGTGTGCACATGGCCCTTTGGGATACTGAGCCATCTCCAGCATCTGTGTCCTCGTTTTGTCTGTGTAAAAGGGAGGATCCTTGCTATCTTGTGCTCTTCCTAGCCATCCTGTGTGCACAAGGACACCGCGGTTAAGGAAGTCTTCCTTTCGAATGACCAACACATGAGTTGCCAGAGGGTCAAGAAATGTAAAAGGATGTGATAAATTGAATAGGATAAGAAAAAAAAAAAATCATTAATTTGCTGCAAAACTGTGTGATCATGTTTCTTTGTTATCGGCCTGCATAGGATGGAGCAGTGCTCTTAATTGCCTTTATTTAGCCTTTAAGTCCTTCTGTGCTATATGGTTCCTTTAAAAAGTGATTCAGAAGCCCTGTCTTAGCCCTTACGGTGATCCCTTGTCTGTTGCTTCTGCTGATTCTTGTGTGTAATTTCCATTCTAACTGTCCTTATTCTGTACAAAGTAACTCAATTAGATTTGCTTCCCAGGTTGTAAAATTAAGTCAGTTCCTGTTATCAAAATGCAATGGCAGAACACATTTGCTGTCTTCCCCTGTGGCAGATGTACTCCTTAAGGCAGATGAGGAGGAGGCTGAAGTTTTTATTTGGCACAAGCCAGGCCTGACAAAGGCTGCCTGGGGACAGGCTGCTCTCTCACCCCTGTGCTGGGACCCTTCACACGTGAGCAGTCATGGTTGAAGAGCTAATAGTCGTTTTAGGGATGATGAGCAGGGAGATGGTCTGTGATCTAGGAAGAGCTATCAGTCCCTAGTGTCTACTCAGTTTGGTAGCAGGGTGTTGACAGTGGGATCCTTAGAGTACCTGGTAGCCCATCATTGTGTCTCAGCAGCATTTAGTGTCTGTTGCTAGAAATTCACTAGCCATGGTTGAAAACTCAAATTACAGGAGAAAAAAAAAAAGTTCCATATTTTGCCACAGTTGAACACAGGGTAAATGACCAATGTCTTAGTGGATCTCACAAGGGAGAGAGATACTGCTAAACAATTGCTAAATATAAGGAATACTTTGATAACTTAAGCAGTTTAAAGCATAACAAAGTTATTCTATCATGTGCCATTTAATTAAGTGCTGGGTTTTCACATTCATTATACATCAAGCTGACAATTTAAATCCTTTAATCCAACACAGGCAGCTATTTAGTCTCTGTTCATTGTAATTCACAGCTCTACTTTCTCTTAATTTGTGTGGCCTGCCCAGGGTGATGAACATCCTTCTCTGATGCTGTTTCCTCTAAGTAGCTTCAAATCTGCTCATTATATAGCCTAGCAGTTTCTTATGGAATTTGAATGCTTTTCACCTTTAGTTCAGAGTAAAAACGTTTCATCTCTTCTTCCCTATGGAGCAATGAATGATAAGTTGTTCACACTGTCCTCATATTCCTGACGCTAAGTAGCATGTGTATGGTGTAATAATACTGGGATGGGCCTTCAAGTGTTTCTTCAGCTGCTTGTTCCTTCTCTTTTTCCTTATCTTACTTGATGTTGTGTACTTAATGCATCCACACTAACTTACCTTATCATTGCCTTACTTGCTTTTGTTTTTCCTGTCCCCCCATCCCCCCCAGCCCACCTGGCTTGGTATTCTGCAGATGTTTGCTTCCAATTTTTCACTTATCCATAATGGTGGTGCTTCAGCCCCATCTTTTATGTCTTGTTATATATATTTTTTTGTTCACCTGCAGGGTCATGTCTTTACAAATCTGTTAGTTAGTGAGCATGACTCCCTGACATGGACGGTGAGCTGATACTTGACTTTTTCTAGTTATTTTATTTGCTGCTGTAGCAACCTGTACTGTGCCCACTGCAGTGCAGGGGGTCAGTAAAGAGGTGAGCAAAGGAGCGGGTGCCTTCAGAGAAGGAACTCGCCCCTTTCTCCTGCTTCTCCATAACAGAAGGTGTGCACTGAGGCTGAACCAGCACTGGCAGCTTCCTCTGCTCTGGTGCTGATTTTTTGCTCAGTTGGCATAGTAGACTTGTTGGAAGGAGGCAGTGAAAGCCTTTGTTTTCTCTAGAATTTATCAGTAGCAGAAGGAATGGCTCCTTTAAGTCTTCACAAATGGCTACCCTGCATCTTGGTGTCTGACGTTTCAGTAGAGCCCAGCAGCCCGTTGTGTGGGTTGGGGCACCTTTTTGCCAAGTGCTGCACATAGACACCATAATCCCCACCCCGAACAGCTTGGGAAGATTACCCAAAGCCTGGAGGATTTCTGTTCGTGTGCTGATGAGAAGGAGAATGTCAAACAAAAGCTGGAGCTCGCATGGATGGATTCTGGGGACAAAATCTGGAGCTTCCATAGTCTCTCTTTTTCCAGTCTGTGTGTTTTCTTTCTACCTTCCTTGCACCATGTACACAGTCATTTGTCTTTTATTCTCCCGAGACACGTACAATGCATTAGTTTATTGAAGCTGCTTAATAATATGTGTGACCTGCACATCTGTTAATTAGAATACCCTTTTGTTATATTTGTAGAATTTTTAAAGTGAAACCATTTCCAGAGGAAAATGATGCAGGCACATATAGACATTTAGCAGCATACCAGCATTCCTTTTGCTCCGACTTGATGATTTTCTTGCTTCCTTTCTTGTTATACAAATTTAATTGTCATGAAAAGTGGTGGACTGACAACCCTTAAAAACGATTGTCCTACTCACAGCAACGAGCACAAAAGGCGCAGGAAATTCCAGCTGATCTGGAACAAGATCTGTGTCTGCTCCACACAACATGGCAAAGGGAACACACTGCCCCTGCGCTCCACTTGCTCAATTAAACACTGAGTTGTACTCAAGGTCATTTCCTTGCACTCTTTGACCTCCACAGGCTGGGGCTGAACTACCTGAGAGACATCCCTTTCTTGACAACCCTCACTTTCTGTAGCCAAAAGGATAGGACAATGTTGCTACTCATTTCCTTGAAATACTGGTATCAATACTTACCAGGTACCTGCGATGCACTGCTTAATGGGAATGAACGGTACTTGCTTTCTCGTATGCTCCCCTCCCCCAACCAGACTTTCTCATGATTTGGCAGGAACCAGAGGAGAGTTTTGTCTGCTGAGACAATCAAACGTTTTCTGATGACAGCAACGGTCACTGTATGTTTTCTGATGTGAACCCCTACCTGCTGAGAAGTAGACTGGATATCCCAGAGCCGTGTAGCATATATGTAGTCTGTACACCATAGCGTTCCTTTGCATTCTTGTTATCCATTTCCCATTGAAGAAGCAATCACCATTAATTGTGATGGACAATCAGCTTTCAAGCTGAAATAGCAGGAATGTATTGCCGAGTGTTCTCTTGGTTATTTTTTTGAGGAGTAAAGGGTGGAGGAGGGGTTTGAGGCTGAAAGATGGAATGCTGAAAATAAAGCAAGGCAGTGAAAATCAATCCTTAAAGGAGGAAAGCATTTTCCAGGGCCTGGGGAGAAGGACTGTTTTTTCAGGGGCAGGATAAAGTGGTAAGAGAGGTAGAGTCTGCTGAGACTTGGGTCCCCGAGAAACTGGGGGGATCTCTGACTTCATCATAAAATTCATCCTGGTTGCATATATGAGACAGTGTCAATGAGAAGGGGAAATCTCATTTCTTCCTTGTGTTCTTTATTTCTGTGAAGGGCTAGTGGGTTTTTTGAAAGGAAAAGTGTATCTTGGAAACCCCAAAGTGATGTTGTGGTCGCTCCTGTTTTCATACTGATGTGTACTTACTTGGGTCTGCTGATGTAAAATCTGTTCTACCTTTGCTTGCCACTTCACACATTTATTTTCACTTCAATTTCTGAAGCAGTGACATTGTGCACTGTATTTTGAGTGCTAATGTTGATTGAAGTTCTCCCTGAAAGGATGTGCACTTGAACTGTCAAGAGAGTGAGTGATTGACAGCAAGTAGAAGTACTTTTTGTGTCAAGGCTTTGTCAAGTCATTGTTGCAAAACCTACTTTACTGAATACCAATAATTCCTGCTAGATGTTCAATCAAAAGATACTCTCTTCCAGCACCATTTTAGAATAATACTTAATACTTAAAGAGTCCTTCCCTAATAGGCAAATGTAAGTTAAGTGAATAACGGTACTTTGCACCAGATTAGTCCATCTGGGGGGCTCCTGTGCGCATATTTGCAGCCCAGAATAAAGGGAGAAACTCTTTTCATTCCTTTGTATACTGATGCTGAGATTATCTGAATGTGAGAGTTTGTTTAATACTGTGTCTTTTACAACTGCTTATTCAGCACACGTTCCATAATAAAGATGTTTAATAACTTACAGCTGTTGATTTTTTTTTTTCCATAGGAAATGTTTCCTTTTTTCTATGAATACATGCTTTAAAATAAATAAAATAATTTTATAATGGTTTTAAAGATTTTAAATAGTCTAAATATATGTTTAATAATCAAAGAAGCTTACTATGCTTAAAATCACTTTCACCATTGGAGCAAGCCCAAAATGTTGCACCCCCTTTATTTATTTTTGCAGCAATACTTTTTTTTTTCTTCTTATGTCAAAATGCCGTGTAAGTAAAATTCCCCTGTTTTGCTTTTTGAAAGGCTAATGTGAACAAGGCCACACCTCTCGGCATGCAGAATTTGACTAAGGCCTTTTGTTACAGGTAATTACCATCTGAGGCCATGAGATAGTTGGGTATGGAGTGTGAGTTTAACGCTGAGGAATTGCTACCTAGAGCAATTTACTGGGGATCCGGAATCATTATTTGCTTTACAAGAGATTCACATTCCACTGATACTGTTTTTGGTTACAGAATAAATTTTAAAAAGAGTTTCTAATCCAATAGGAAGGCTGAAAATTAATATGCTATCTGCTTTCACACTGGATAATATTTTTAGCACTCCTGCTTGATCACTGTAACAGAAGTAATTTCATTTCCGTCTACTTGGACAATGAAAAGAATGTAATTGTTTTGTCTGAAAAACTCATACAACTTTACAAATGTCAGAAATGCTTTATTGTTCTGGAGACGCACAAAGAGAGTGTCTCAGGAAAATGAATGAAATGTCATCTCGTAGATGGAAACTTTATAAAAAAGATTTGCTCTATTAAAAAAGCTGGCTGAGACAGCAGGGATGGCTTCGGTAAAAAGTAAGCAGTAGTAGAAGTGTGCTTGTTGAATCTTGTTAGTTCTCTGGGCTTGTAAAAGTAGTAAATCTAGGGGAAAAATGACAATGTTAAAAATGCAAGAAGTATTGGGGTTTAATTACTTTACAGAAACAAAACCTGCAGAGAGGATAACTTCTAACACCCAACTCCTCTCTTAGGGAGTTGACTGAACAGCTTGTTTAATTTTGAGCTGTTACTATCATACCGTATATAGAAAATAAATAGAGTGGCAGCTGGATCCAGTGATGATTTGTTGGTTCTGAAAGAGCCGTATGTATGTATTCTGTGTAAGGAAGTGTCATGGGTGGTTGTTTTGGGAAATACTCCTGCATTCATACTACAAGTGCATGTCCTACAAATTTTCACTAAAATGCATCTCGTACATAAGGCACTCCAATGTAGTACTGGAGTAACAGGTTTTTGAGTTTGGTTTTAACAGTTTAGGTAGTGGAAGGAGCAAATTCTGGAATAGCAGGCCAAAGTCTGCCCCAATTGTTATCTTCTAGGGTCCCAATTGTATTTTCTGGGGCTATGGGATACAGTAAGATTTGTGTTTGGTCCAGGATGAGTAATATGAAGAATGAGACAATTTACACAGTTCAAGAAGAAGTGTTAAGCATTTACATTAAGTAAAAGCCTGGGAAGTAAAGGACGAAAAAGTACAGATGCACGAAAGGGAAAGGGAGGGTGAAGTGGAAGAGGCTGTTAGAGATTTTGTTATTTTCTGGCCTTTAATTTCACTGGGTTTCTTTTGTTGCAAAAAGACAAATCATTACGCACTTTGTCGTTCATGATTTTCAACACCCCAGCAAAGAGAGACGAATTAAAAATACATTGAAATACCTAAAGGGATTCAGTATAAGCTCAACTAACTTCACATTACAGATCCTGGGAAGAAGCTTATTTGTGTGTTCTTAAAGAACCTGTTGCCGTGTAGTCCGCAGCAGGTTTGCAGCAGCAGTTCATCTGGGTCCTGCGGTCCTTTGGAAGGGATGCTTTGTCTCCCCTTTTCATGGTCCTGGCTCCGTTCTTCATTGGAACTCCGTGTCTTTAACGACTCGCACCAGCTGAGATGTGTAGTGTTTCCTACCAGGAATCTTTAATATGTGTTGTCGCTTTTTCTTTTACATTCAGGTTGTGAAGGGCCTTACCTATTTATGGAGTCTAAAGATTTTACATAGAGGTGAGTGACAGATGTTTTCTGTTTTCCAGTGAAATACCATATTATTTTATTTTAACAATACTTTCTACAGAGACAGTAGACCATACTAGCATCTGGTTTGATTCCGGTGGAGTAATGCAGAATGAGTCTTACTCATTAGTCTTGCAGATTTTCTGGTAAAATATTTTTTACTGCTGTTCTCTTTTATTGCCCTCCCTCCTCCCCTACAAAGAAAAAGACTAAAGAGAGGAAAGAATTTTATAGAGATTTAGATGCTTAGGGTTACAAACAGGTGCCCAGTGGAAGAATCAGCAAGGAAAATCAGATGTTTGACTAGTATTGAAAATAGAAGATAGATAATGAATTTTCTTATGTACTTCAGAAATCTCACGTGACAGCCACAAGCGTTGCTAGAGTCTCAGATCTCTAAAATTGTGGCCTGCTGTCCTCTAACATGGTCATGAATAATTAAAGAAACTTTAAACCTGGTTGGACATAAGCCATTTTTGGGTTTTGCTGTTCATTCTCCTTCCTGGAGCTAATCTGTATTTTTATAAACTTCTCATTTATTTCTTGCTTTCTAATGTTGTTACATTTTGTTAAAAATTTATCTATTGCGGTAAGTTAATTCAGATATACTAGAACTTTCAAAACCAATGTCATTTCTGGAAACAGTGGAAAATGCTCTTTAAAGAACAAAGAAGCCCTTCCCCCTACACCACCATCCCCCCCTTCCAAAAAAAAGAGAGAGAAACTCATTACATTTATAATGTTTCTAAAGTGTCTGAAAGTAACTGCTCTGGTTCCTAATGTTGCTAACAATACTGTTTAATTTAACCCATCTGCTCACTCAGCCCGTGTGCACAGTTGGAGCGTGCAGTAACTGACATCATTTGTGATTGAAAGAGAAGTGTAAAGTAGAGAGACACGTAGAAAATTTTAAGTTGCAAACCAAGTAGGTAAGACCATTTCTTCTGGGGTGCCTAGTTTTGGAGTGTCTGAGAAGTAGGTGCTAGGCTCTGGCAAGGTGATGAGCAATGCCTGAGTTAGGCACCCAGGGTCCTGATGTGATCAGTGCAGAGTCAGGCACCTCTGGAGAGTCATCCAGAAATCTGTGCACTGAGTGGGGAGAACAAGCTAATAGGAAACACTAATTACCAGTAAGTATTGAGGTCCTGCCCCTCCTTAAAGCTTAGGCTCAGGCTGTCCTCAGGCTTTTGTGGAGTGAGTTTGTAGTGGAGGAGGAGATTGATCCTTTCTTTATGTAATGGCCCAGCGAGCAGCTGTGCAACAGGACATCGGGTTCACTTCTTCCTCGGTCTCACAGCATCTCCCTCCTGGGAGATGGCTCTGACGTGAGAGCGCAGGCTGTCTCCTGGGTGGGAGAAAGAGGGCTGTGGCCAGAAGAGTGAGTAGAGATCAAGAGAGGACCTGGCTTTGTTACCCCCGATTAGAAGGTGAGTGAAATGCTAAGGCTGCTGGTGTATTTGACCCTAGGCTGTCACTGGATTAAAAGAACAAAAATAACCAAGAGTCCATGACCAACTTGATGCAGACACAGGTTACCAAGGAGGCTTCATTTCTGGTGATGGTTTAAACATTTCACCTACCAGCCTGAATGTTGCCAGATGCAGAGATTTATCAGCTCCATCCACTCGCAGCAAAAGGATGAACAGTTTAGATGCCAGAGCTGCCATAGCGATTGACAGAATAAATATGAAAGAAAAGGTAGCTGGAACATCCATGGCTGGGTATCGCTCTGAATAGGCTACACAGTCCTTGCCGCCGTTTTATAACACCCAAGAAGAAAAAAGCAGATTGGATATTTTTTTCATTTTTAATTTTTTCGTTGAAGATTCTGGCTGCCTACTGAATGTGATTTGGAGAGAGCAATGTGGTCAAGCATAAATACTATAACTGTAACATTTTATTCTGCTGTTGCTGTAAATTTAGAACCTGGGTCTGATTTTTGCTTTGCCAGTAAAACACAATCTCTCCTTCTGCATGGGTTTCATTGCCTTGATTGAAGAGCAGCTCTGAGTTTTTGATGAATTATGTATGGTCCTTGCTATGGTCTAAAGAAAGGCGCAGAAACTGATTTTTCATCACACTTCCAATTTTCTGGCCTTGGTCTGTTGCTGGATTGACCAAGGTGAGAACAGCACTGCAAAACGCCATGGAGGGGATAACTAGCATTCCAGCATCCAGGAGAGTTTCCTCAAGGGATTGGATTTCAGTATTACACTACCCATTTTTAAGATACAGAACTTGTGTGTACTTAAAAATGCGTACAGAGAATACAATGCAAGGAGGATGCCTATTTCTCAAAGTTATCTCCTTCAGCTGTCTACTGGTTTTAATGCAGCAGAGGTAAATGAAAGAAAATTTAACCCTGACTTCTTTGCTGTCACATGTAAAGCAGACCGTGCAGGAAGCTCACATAGGCTAAGAAGTCAAGAATTTCCACCGTGGTGATAACGAAGGTGGAGAAGCAATCATCGTGAAGAAGCTGTGTAAGGCAGTGCAGCACCCGACAGTTTGTGACTTGAGCATGGATTAAAGCGAAGGAAACAAACAATGAGCAAGTCTTTTATTCCAGATCAGACATTTCAGCAAATATTACAGCTTAACTTCAAAACAAACCTTGCAACTAATGAGGTGATAGCCGTGCATATTAATAAACCCAAAGCTGTAGTCATAGTCATCACACCCACATCAAACATAAACATAAGATTAACACCTATACCACTTCTTTGGAAGATGTGAGAATGTCCCAATGATAAGTGTGCTCTTTTCCCCAGAGGATAAGAAGTAGAAATGGAAGGGTAATGAGAAATTAACTTAGATTTAAAACAGAATTAGCAATTAAACAAGTCTAATCATGTACAAAGTCAAAGTTTGTATAAAGACAAACCAAAATCTGTTAAGTTCAAGAATAAGTATAGACCGTATGCATTTTATGTGGTATGTTTTTCTCTGTTCACACCTCCTTATTAAAAGAAATGTATGAAATAAATGTTACCCGCTTGTGTTTAATTGTACTGATCTGTATTTGTATGCATGACTGTCTGTTTACTGGGGGCCAGTCTGTATTGCACGGTTTGGGCACCTTGGTTTCTGACTAGGTTTTAAATTTGTGTCAGAGTTTTGGAAGTTTTTTCTGGTTGGTGATCTGTGAGGTTGAGCAGAGTTGATGATTTGGACTTCCTGGACTGTCTGTTGGTTGTGTGGCTGTCTATGGCAGAAGGGAGGTTTGTGCATCACTCAGACCATCTCTTTTTTCCCCGCGATATTGCCATAGAAGGATAATCAAATCCTCTTTGTTTTGATGTAAGCTACTGGAGCTGAGGAGCGCTGGTTGGTAGGAACAGGCACTAGTGCAATATGGACAGTGAGTGTTCCCATCTTCTCAGCAGTAACTGTGGTTTGCTAAGGGTTTCACCAAAGATGTCCAGAGCAGTGTATTTGACTTCCCCCCCGCCACTCTTTTTAGCTTTGTGAGAAATAATCAGCGATAGCGCTGCATATAATGAAGCACAAACAAAAATACTAGAGCATGTGTACATATACATACTTATATATATATGTATAGCTAAACGCGTATGTGCACACTCATGGACCACTTACCTGTATTTGAAAAAAATAATCCTGGCCTCTGCAAAAAGCATACTGATGAGGTTGTTATGGCAAGAAAGTATTTTCGTTCTTCCAGCAGCTTCACTTTAACAGTAATGTTCTGTGAGCTGTCTGCAGCTAAAGTTGTGCTTTTGTATCTTGTCCACCTTGAACCTGGCGTACTGTGGGTTTATATTTTTAAAAGACAGAAAAAGTCAAGAGAGAGCTTTTAAAAATCTGGGGTTTTTCTCCCCACAATTGTTAATCTGTTTGCTTTTCAATAAAACAAGATGACTGAAATGTTTGGTGTTCAAAAAGCTGAACTTCTGGCAATTCTGTTTACTGGTAAGTAAGACCTTGGAGGTCCAATTTATTAGCAGAGAGGTGAAATGACTTAGATATATCATAAAGGGGACTTGTTCATCCTCTATAATGATGCTTCATAGAAATAATTTGTATTGAGCAAGCACTGGTAATGGGAGCATAATGACCCCTTTTGGCTCTTGTTTAAATTCTTTCACTTCTAAACAGTAATATTAATCACAAGCAGATGGTGCAGAACATTATTTATGCACATTTGTTTTCCAAAACCAAAAAATGTTTAACCCATTAACTGAAGCGGTTTATGAAACAAAAAGGCTAATTTACTGACTGGGTGATTTTTCTCCCCACTTTCAATATGAGATATTTTGTGAAGTGACATTTTTGTCTAGGATTGTCAGTTCCTTTTTTTCTTGAGGAAACCAATGCAACCCTTGGAATTCATAGCAAATATTTGCTTAAATCCTCCATTTGCAGTGCTGTTTAAATTCTGCTGTAAGGACAGATAGTATTTGTTCTTAACAGTGCTTGTTTGGCTGCAGCTTGCTCAGTAGAGTAAGTTCCCCAACCTGCACAGGCTTCCCTTCCTTTACGGACTGATTGCCAATTGCTTTTTTCAGGAATTTTTTTTTTTTTTTTTTTTTTTAAAGTTCTGTTTGTGGAAGGATTTCGGGATCAAGCCATGCTTAATGAATGACAGATGGTTTTTTTTAATTATATCGACTTACTGTCACATCCCACATGATAGCAGGGAAGGGGAGATGGGGTCTGCAGATCCCCAGTGACACAAGGTGATGGCTGGATAGAGCCTCGGCTCTTCCTTGGTGGGACAGGGGACAAATGTGGCGTGGTGGTTTCCTCTGGTGAGTTGTGTTAAGGGAATGGGGACTTGTGGGCTGCACTTGGACACCACCCTACTTCTTCCTCTGAACTCATGACATATATGTGTTTGAGTCCTTATAGAAAGAAAATTTGGCTGCGTACATGTTGCATCATCATCACTTTCCATGAGGTCATAGCGTTTCATGCTCAGACCTTCCTTCTGCTTTCCCAGACCCTTCACTCAGAGTGAAAGGATTTTTGCTTTGTTAAAAAACAGTGCTGATGATCTGGTCCTGATCCCACAAACCTATTTTCAGCCATACTGCACCAAAATGCTTCTCTCATCCATTTGGCCATTAATTATTTTTGTTACATCCTTTACAATTAAAAGCAAGAGCCTCTTGTTATACTGTGGTTTTCTTTTAGAAGTGTTAGTGCTGTCAACTGCTGGATTCGTGGTGCAGAATGTCAGTATTTTCTGCGTGTGTAATTGCACCTGCTGTTTAGTTCATTACAATTCAGCGCAAGCCTAGTAATGAGGTAGCTCTATTGGCTGCCATATTTTTAGAAAGAAGGTTAAACAGGATTACTGTGCAACTTACTGTTCTTCTCGGGATTTAGGATAGAGCCTGCTGATGTACTCGGCATGTCTTGTTAGATTTAGCAAAGTCACTCGACACCAGAGAGGAGTATGCTGCTTAGCGGGTTGCCACAAGCAAATATTTGAGTCTCCCTGAAGTTTTAGTTAGAAAACATATCCTAAAATGTTGTTGGGAAGTGTATGGGAGGTTTTGCGACTGCATGGATCGCTCTGTAGCGGTGGTGTTGTTTCATTACCTGAGGCAGGGGAATAGGTAAAAATCCATCAAAAATGGAGCACACGGATTGAATTCCTAAAGATAAATGGAGATCAGGGTACACAAACTGAGTCTGTTGATGCTGTAACGTGATAGAGACACTTGTGACTAATTTTTCTTTTGGCTTTGGGGGAAATTGCAAAATGTATTGGCAGTATTGATGCCTAACTTAAAACGTACAGATCCACTTAGGTTATATAATGTACTATTGAATGCTCCCCTTTTTAAACTGGATTTTTAGCTCAAATATAGGAAAGCATTTAATCAGCTTGTTAATTGAGGTTATACATTTCTACATTACAGAGACAAATTAAGCAAGCTACTGTGGTACCAGAAAACATCTGCTAAACAAAGGCAAACTTAATGATAAACAAAATTAGGTTCTTTTCTAGTTGGGTTTCATCCATCTGCACCCAACTAGTGTTCACTTTTAAAGAAGGCAAAGATACAAGCTATTGCTTTTAATCCATTTTGACAGAAGAAAGCAGTGATTAGGCAAAGCCACTGTGCTCTAATCTTCCCAAGTTTAAGCCAGGCCATAACGTGCACTTTATGCTTTCTGACTGGCATCCCTGGAACAGAAAAGATGCTCAATGTTTCCTGCACTACAGTCAGGCTGGATGTTCACATGTCGATTTTACAGTATGCAGCAGAAGCGTACCAACTTCTTTTGACATCAGACGGGGTCAACGTTAAGATCTTTGCGCCACTGACAATCTGGCTTTACGATGTACATTGATGTTTTATTTGCTGGACCAGGTTTAGTAATCGTTTTTAGGCGTTGCTGGCAGTTAACCTGTGTAAAAACTCTGAAAATGTGAGATCAGAGCTGTTTTATGCAGTAGAAGCCGTGGAGGTGGAAGCCAGTAGTTTTGAATAATGGTTTACACAAGAGCAAAGCTGCACTGTATATATGTTCTTGTAGCAGAAGGAGCCTCGAATGTGCTTGTATTTTTTGTGTTTTGCATGTGTTCCTATATACAGGTGTTTGTATGGGATACTTTGTAATTTTTTATTAAATTCTGCTCTTGTCACTATATGGAATTAAGCGAGGGCTGTTAGGGAAGAGGGAGGCAGGGTTAATTGCAGTGTTAGAATACAAAGTCGCAGGGCTGGGGTGAACCTTAAAAGGTCAGCCTGGCTATCCCTTGATAAGAAAACAGGCTTCACCGTTTGCGCTGTTGCTTTTGGCTCATTCCTAAATTGTCCAGTGACAGAGTTTGTTCCCTCTCTGTCATTTCCCCTTCATGCCATAATCTGCAGATCCTTTTTTGCAGACCTGCTCCAGCCTACACTCCAGGCAGTTCTTTAATCCTATATTTATGCAGTTGATTAATCCCCATCTAAATGTAGTGCTTCCATTTGTCCCTATTGAATTTCATCTTATTTTTTCAGTCTGATTTTCCAGTTTGTCAAGATCATGTTGAATTCGAGGTCCTATCCTTCAGTCCACTTGCTGTCCCTCCCAGATGGGTGTCACCTGCAGATTTGGACTCTGATCTTAAGGGTCTTTTCCAACCTTAATGATTCTGTAATTTAATAACAGGGTTTACTAGTATTTGAGAGGTACAGTGTCATCTGTGCTACTGACTGTTACAAACCAGAGGTTGCATTTGGAATATATCTTTGAAATATTTCCTATTAAAATCCATCATGCCAATATTCGTAACAATCTCTGTATATGCGATGTGTATCTAGGATAATACAGATTAAGTCCAGTTTTGTTCCCTCAACAGATGTGAAGCCATCTAATATGTTGGTGAACACGCGAGGCCAGGTGAAGCTGTGTGACTTCGGGGTTAGCACTCAGGTAATTCCCCCTTTAGATATCTGCCGACTCTCCTTCTAATGTCAAAATCACCTGGCTGCCAGACAAACAGCCCCACAGCAAGCTCCCCTCTGCTGGGACAGCCCTATTCATTTTTAATCTCTGGGCGACTTTTCTTCATCTGAATATGATTGTTCATTGTTTAATGACAGTAAAAACTGCTGATATTGTAATTACTACTTACGAATAGCAAACTTCATTGATATGCAGCTTTGATATGAAAGCGTTTTGGCCAGACAAAAGGGAGGGCAGAACGAGAGATGTGTCTGGGGAGCCCAACTGGCCCACAATAAAAATTAATATTGGGAGTAACAATAGTGGTGGGCTTTTACAATGTGCAGCACAAATTTTAATTAATTTCCATTTTGGGCCTCCCTGGAGAACTTCTCTGATAGTGACCCATGAGCTTGCTGTGATGTTGATTTGAATTTCAGCACCTTTACTCTCAGCCAAACATGAGGACCAAAGAGAAGGTCAGCCTTGTATTATAAGTTGTCAGAGTCTGTTGTCCCTCCAGCGTATTTAGTGCTCGTTGCATTCAAGTGATGAATGTGGCTTTATTCACATCTTGAGCCAGCTGACTGAAAAATGAATGCGTTCAATCCTACTTCAAATTGACTTTTTATATCAGACTAGTTTGGGGTACTAAAGCGATAAGCATCCTGTTTAACAGAATTGTTTAAGGTTATCTGCCATAAACTGTAATGCAGTGCTTGTTTAAATTGGAACTCTCATTCCGAACAAAAGAGAGATTTAATCATTTTTAATGCCTTTGCAGATAAATTTGTTCCCTTTTACATAATTTTTAGTTGATTTATAGGAATGATGATTGTAGGTTAAATGAGGAATAATTGCCCATTTTATTTCCACATTATCTTTATATTGTTCTAACAGACTGTTTTGTCTGATAGCTGGTGAATTCTATAGCCAAGACGTATGTTGGAACAAATGCTTATATGGCGGTAAGTGGATTTATGCAAGAATAACATTTAAATAGAAGTATTTCTTCACAATCTTGTTCTGTGTAATGCAGGATATATTCTAAATCAGTTCTCAAAACTTCATCTCTCCCTATCCCCAGCATAAACTATGTCTTAATGGTGTGTGCCACGAAACAACTCCCTTTTACTGTCTTGCAGACCCACTGCCTTCCTATCTGTGCTCACCTGCCTGCTCGGTGACAGCTGCACTTCTTGCTCATAGGGAAGAGTAATATTGGAAAAGGGTTTCTTTCATGTATTTTTAGTTGCCTTTACTGCATTGTAACAACTGGGAACAATGAAGGGAGCCAGTTCAACGTTCAAAAAAGAGTTTTCCCCTGATAGCCTGCGACTCTGCAGACCGCTGACAGTCTGATACCATCCACAGTTTGGGAACTGCTGCTCCCAGCCTGCAGTTTAGCAAAGCAGTAAACTACAAAAGTTAGCATGTATTTTCTGTTAGATCAATTTGATTAATTTTAGTTCTCCGTTTAACAGAAGTGAAAACTTAAATGCTTCAGTTTAGAGTGGTATATTAACTGTTGACTTTTATTTTGGGCATTAAAATTCTCCTAGCAAACTACTTCTGTCATAATATTGAGGAAAAAATAAGTATTCGGCTTGTTTAAAAAAAAAAAAAAAGTGTAAACAATACAAAGTGGTTGATACTTGTATTTTTCAAACCTCAGAAAAGAGGAGAGAGAAATCCGTGACCTTTAATCACACTTAGGTGTTTTTTCTTACTTTCTTGTAAGAAGAAAGCAGACCAGGGTGTCCATTTATTTGCTAAGTGCTTTTCTAGTCAAGGTGTACTCATTATGTGGCTTCTGAAACACTCGTGCCACCATCCTAGAAAGACTTCGGCTATCCTGTGTCATCAGAATAGTATGTGCAGAAAAATGTTTTTTAAAAAAAGAAAAAGAGAAAAAAAATCTGGTCTTAATGTATTACCACATTTCCTTAGTAAGCCTGCTGATTTCTGTGCCTTCATTTTCTAAAAGAACTGGAATATAGCGATTCAGACAAATAAACAGCTTCAGATTAATCAACTTTTCCAACTCAGCTGTTACTCTTAGAGTGGTCTTAAGCAGGTCTGAGAATTAAATTGTATTATGCTTTTAGTGTACAAATCAAGATTACTGTTCTCTTTCCCAGGTGTACATTAAATAAATTACTTTTTTTTTTCTTATTGTTCATGGATGAATGTGATAGATTCATCTATTAATTGAAAAAGAGAAGTTTAAGCTAAAACATAGTTGATCTGATTTCTTGTGTTAAAATTGTTTTGCTTGCTGAATGAGTCATTTGTCATCATCAAATTTATAGTCTAGTCATCAAAAAATAATGAAGGTCATAAGCTTTGGTTTGCCTACTTGGCAGACTGAGTGAATTTGAAACCATTAAAAAAATTGAGGTTTCTGTTTAAAATAAATAAGCAAAAAAGATTTTTGATTGAGAAATTAAGATTTCCAACAAAAATACATTTTCTGTAAAATCATTTTATCACCACTTTCATCCAAAATTATTTTCTGTATTAAAGAGTAACCAGTTGTAGCAATTTTTAAGAGAAAATATTTTTGAGCTGTGTATCCTTAGGATGATCTCTGTGTTGCACACTTTACTTATGCATGTGTTATTCTTATTTTTATCTTCTTTTTCATACTCTTAAATTCACGTGACTAGACTTTTTGTTTAAATGTGCAAATGATTTACTTGCCACTGTCTTGCATGAATACAGAGGTTCTAAGCATAAGTTGCTGTTTAAAACTTGAGCTGTTATAACAGAAGAATAAACAATTTAATATTGTTCAATGTGAATTATGCATCTGATTTGGCAGCTGAGGAAAGGCCAAGGTCTCATCTGCACTAAAAAAGATCTGCGAGTATTACCATCTTGCCACAGGTGCGCTGTCTGCCGGTAACAAAACATGCTTGGCTGGGATAGCCAATACCATGTTATGTTATAAAGGCAGATGTATCTGTTGGTGTACGTTTTTGGCTGCATATCTGCATCTTTAGGAGGATCTTTATCAGTATAAAAGGATGCTTAAAAATTGTATCCCTATATGAAAGATGCTGTTGCAAACATTTCTCAGGTATGCTGACCTAGGCTAACTATACTTAATGAAGGCTTACCTTAATGAACTTTAAAAAAATAAATAAATAAAAATTTTGGATCACTGTTCAGCACAAAATAAATGAGGTTCAGTCAAAAAGATTTTGTTCCAGTTACATTCTGGGGTGGCTTTTTAGGTTATGGCAGTTGTGGAAGGCTATCCTTAAAGATAACGTGGGCAGCACTGTGTTTTTTACTTAACATTCATGCTGCGATAAAAGCTCTTGACCTGGGATTAGCAGTGCAGAGTAAACATCCGAAAACACATTGGACTGGCACTAATTTGGGAGTTTGTTTTCTAAAAAAGGTCTCTGGATTATTAAAGACTAAAAATACAGCCAGTGCTTTGTAGGTGGTTGGGCTAGACAGGTGCATTAACAGCACAGTGGGGAGAGAAGTCTCATGGAGCCTTTTATTGTTACATTTCATGCTGTACTTGACCTTGGAAATGCTTAAATTGTAGCTTTCAAGTAAAAACTAGCAGTTATATTTTACAGCATTCTATTTCATGAGGCATTAAACTTGCTATTAATAGTTTTGAGTGAAGTCTTTTTTTCTATAGGTCAAAAATGAAATTAAAAAGTATATAAAATAAAATTGCTGGCATGTGACTTCATTGATTCTTTTGGCTTCAATAACTTTGCTTTTTAAACCATAGTTAGTCCCCAACCCCTTGACTCAACATTAGGAGTCTGTTTTCCTAGTGTACCTTGCTGCCATGCCTGGGCTTAGCAGTAGATGTATACACCGTTGGACCCTCACAACTTGAGGGGTTTGCTGCGCATGTGCAAGCCATTGGCTTTTATTGTTGGCTAAAACAGCCCAAACACAAATGCCATGGCCAACTTTACAAGGTGCATAGCAATGCATGGCTATAAGTCTAAGCATAACCGAGTCCTTCGCTCTTAAAGAAGAGGCAAAAATAAATAAGTCACGTTTGAAGAGTGGATTTGCTCTCTGCCAGGTTAGCTGGTGAGCTTAAGCTTCTTCGCATTTTCTCAGTTGATTTGTTTGCCCTGGGCTAGCTTTTGTGGAATAAGTATGTATGTTTGTTTGCTAGGCTCAAGAAGGTGTTTCTTTCCGTCTCTTTGCAGCCTGAGCGGATTTCAGGAGAACAGTATGGAATTCATTCGGATGTTTGGAGTCTAGGGATTTCCTTCATGGAGGTATGCAAATATCTCTCATTTTCATGTGCACAATGCAAGAATCCAACGAAATCTAACATCAAAATATTTTAATGTAGTCTTTGTATACTCTTTTATATGTGCATGCTTTTAACTATTGCTAAGTTTCTTGGCTGTATTTAGAATGGGTTTGTTCTCTCTGCGCTCAATTTGGTTAGATACAAAGAGCATCTACAAACCATTTACCAGTCTTAAACCCTCTAATAAAACTCCATATGAGAGTATGAAGTAGGGCCTGGTACATGGATGCCTCTGCATCCTTTCCACACCTCTGGGATTGAAGATGACCATATTTCTGTATTGCATCTTCACAGGCCAGGACAGAGTGGGCTATTATTAGGGTTAAAATTGCATTATGCAGATTCAAGGTTTGAGGTGGTTAATGGCCTTGCAAAATCTTTGCCGAAATACTTGCACGATGGTACGAGTCTCTCCTTGTGTGATTAAATAAAGTGTTTGAGTTTAAGTGTTCACAAGGGCTTTTAGAAAGATGTCTCACAAACATAGTTTCAAGCAGGAGAAAGTCTGATCAAAATAAAGCAGTTCAAAGAGAATGTGGTCGTAAACGCAGTCATTCAGCAGAACCCATGCTTTCTGCATGTTTAGTCAGAACAAGGTCAGTTTTGATTCAGGAAAAAGGTTATTTTTTTCAGCTTAGGGTTCATCAAACATGAATGCCAATAACTTTATAAAAACGGGTGATTGTTTATAGGAAAGATAACCTAGAGTGTATAAGTTGAGTAGGAATACCTGTGTTAGGATTGCATCTTGACCAGTAAAATCACATCTGTCTTGGTCTGGTCTGGGAGGAGGGACAGGCAGCTCTGGGCTGGTGGTGACAGAAGGTTGTGTTCGCTTAGCCTTTTTCACGCTGGCCTGGGCTGGTCACAAACAAGTGAGCTACAGTCGGAAACCCTTGTAGCCTTGAGAGCTCGAGCAATAAGCTCTCAGGAGACTTCTTCAAGTCAAGGACAGTCCCGTGAAAGAAATTCTCCAGTCTTGGAGCAGTTGTTTCTTCCTAGAAGAACAGTTCATTCAAGCCATTGATGACTTGCATCATCTTTCTTGCGCAGCCTGACAAAGGCGTGATATGATTAACTGAAAAATATAGGTGCCCTTCCCTCCTCTTCTGGTATATTACAGCATCATTAAGGTGAAGCTGAATATACCTTCTGGTGAAGTGTGGCTGATGTTTTTAGCAGAAGATTAGGTAGAAGTTAAGTAGTCTTGGTGCTGGCCCTCTGCATCTAGGCAAATTTCACATTTTGTAGCCTAAAAGTTAACCAAGACTATTGTTATGTTTTCAAACGATAAATTCCTTGCCAAATCAGTTTTAACCAAAATGAAAATACTTAATGCTGAATCATTGCATTCAGACCTTGTAAATCTTTTCCAGAGTCTGACTGAAGCCTAACTCTGAATTACAGTAATGACATACTTTAATGTGTCACAGGGGATGCAGTTCTCTTAATTTGTTTTACTGCAAATTTTAATGGTTTGCAATGCTGGAGAGCCCTCACAATTTTGGGAGAGATACAGAATGTACTCACGCACTCTGTACATTAATCTAGCCAACAAAGGGCTAAAATGAGATTATATTACATTAAGACTTGACTATGGTGTTCTTCCTGATTCATGGTGGAATAAGAGTGATATAAATGCAGAAGTCCTATAGAGCAAGAATTTACTAGTTCCTTTGCTGAATAAAAAAAACGTATTTTGATTTGCAGCAGAAATCCGATGATTGATGTAGACCAAGATATTTGGAGTTTAGTTTAGGATTATTAGTAGGTAACCTGTCTGGTCATGAATTTGATTTGAAGGATGAGGTTTGCATTATATTAGCCAACATTAGGAAAACTCCTTTAATTTGCATTTGCTCTCCTCTTTTAAACCTTCTCAACTTTCCTCCCCCTCTCACTTTTCACGACTGTCCTCTGAACCAAATGTAGAAAAAACAATTTGGTTCTGTGTGCTCTGTTAATTGGTATGTCATCTGGTCCTCTGAGACCTCTCTTCAACATGATCGCTGTTTTATTGAAGTGGTTTGAGTGATGTGTTAAATGATGAAAGCAAAGACAGTGGCTTAGAAAAATGTCTCAAAAAAGGTGAAGAAGATGCTCAAGGAGCCACACAAGGTCACTGTCATTAAAGTAACACTGCATCAACATGGGGATTGGTAGTGGCTCTTGCTGATGGAACTGTTAAAAAGGGAAGTTATCATTTGCTGTAGGATTTTGAAATCCTCTCCATTTAGTGGTGTAATACTCCAATCCCTACAACTTCACGCTAGTAGTTATAGCACATTAATTTAAAAGAAATGGCATGTGGGGCCAAGTTAGCAAGGGCTGTTCTGATGTATGATAATATAAAACAGCAGCTGAGTAAATCTTCTCATTTTCTTTAATATTCTTCTGAGCCTTTAAAATGTCTTGAATTTCTTTGCTGCAAAGCTATGTGTAATGAGAAACTGAACTGTTACTTTTGAAGGTTAAGAAAACTGCCCCCAAAAACTCGCTAGGAGAGTGTGAAAAGTATTAGGTATGGGTACCACCGAAGTTTTGAGAGATGGTGAGCGTTCTTGTTCCTTTTGAAGTAAGAGGTGTCTGAGGGTGTTCAGTCTTCCCTTTGCCAAAAAATAAATAAAAATAATAAAAATAAAAAAAAAACTGCTGCTAGCTTTTCTACTATTACTCGTTCATTTTTTTGGAGTTTGCATTTCTTTCTTCAGGATTTTCTGAAGTGAATTAAATTTTATAAGTGTTTCATCACAAATAGTTTATGTGTTTTCAGGAGGTTTTTAGATGTTTTATTTAAGTGCTCTTGGGTTGACAAAGCAAGTTCAATTTAAACCAATGATACTGCTGTCCCTACACTGAAGACTGTGTCAGAATTTTCATTTATAAAAGCTGGTTTTCAGTCATAAAATACACTCCAGGCTGACTGGGCTGAGTCAGAGTGCTGTGCGCACTCTGTAAGCGATTCAGTCTCCCTCCAAGAGCTGTGCCCTGCACAGGAGGATAAATAAGATCGCCTAATATTTCTTGTTACTTTCCAATATGACTCCAATCCTACCTTGCATGGCTGCTATCCTAAAAGCGAACTTTAAAGCATCCAAAATGGGATAAAATATATCTTGTTGGGTTTTGATAGGCAGCGTTCTTGCCCAGTGGTGCCTTTCTGTGGACACGTTTGAGGAGTAGGTTTGCCTTTAGCTGAGCTGCTTCTCCTGGGATAAGAGACTGCTATAAGAGACAAGAAGGTGGGTGAGAAGAGGTTTGGTGGGACCCTGTAGGACTGGTGTGTTCTCAGGTCCTCCTGTGCTTCCACAGAGGGTTGCTTCTTGCTTTTCCCCCAGATTTTACCACCTCAAAGCTGCCTGCTGAGTAGTGCTGGCACTCTCCGGAGACTGAGGACCAGAGTCTCCTGCATACCACAAGGAGATGGTAGGTGAGGAGGAGGGAGTTTTGGGAAGGGAACGGAATAGAGTTGTGATCCGAGTTGTTCACTGAGGCAAAGTATAGGCTTGCGGATCTTTGCCAGAAGATCCATGGCTCATTTTATCTACAGATAGAATTGGTATTATATTTTGTTGAAATGCAGGAAGTGAAAGTGATTTGCTTATGCCACAAACCGAGTGAGTTTTGGAAGTAGAATGTGAGCTCGTGCTTGGCTAACGATACCTTTTTGTACCTCCTTTTGTATCACATCCTAATGTCTACTTTCCACTGTCCTCTGCTGAGAACAGTAGCTACTTCCCTGTGTTTCAGGTCTCCTTTTAAAATGAACTTTCCTTGCAAAGATTATCAATGCTCTCTCCTTCAGGGAAAAGGAGTTTGTCTATTAGTTCTAACGTTAGAAGTTCTTAAAACTCCCCTAATGAGAATTTTAAGTCTTCGGTCACCAGAGTTCTCCGTTATCTCTACATTTGCAAGAGTTTTCAAGGGTTGCTAGTTATTTGTGACATTTGTGTTAAGATGCTGTTTTAAGCAATATTTCAAGCAGTCGTATGACAGATTTTCAACATTGTGTGCATTCCCATATTACAGGAACACCAGTATATATACCACAAACATGCCTTGCATCATGTATTTCAGGCACCCATACATATCTTCTGAGCGAGTTTAACACTGATTGTGTGCAATGTCAGCATTATGGAGTCTTAGACTGTTCAGCACACTTGGGCTGGGAGCACAGACGGAGTTGTAAGAAGAGCTCACTCAGACCACGGAGGCGAAGTGGAGAAACATGTTTGAAGAGGGTGCTACAAGAGCAAGAAGCTCTGCTTTAAGATGATTCTCTTAAAGCACTTCAATCTTTAAGATGTTTAACTGCATAAAACTGATGTAAAGACTCATGTATATGTAATCTGGTCAAGGATAGGAGGTTTCAGAATTTCTAAGGAGTTTAAAATATGTGATCAGTCACATATCATCAGCTTTGAAGTGATAATGGTTCAAGATCAAGATTATGAGCTGATCTGCAGGAAGTTCTGCAGACCATGATTTCATCTTCTGCAGGAGTTCACTTATGTGTGGATGTTATGGTTGGTCTTTCATCAGTTTTACACCCTTATCTAAACAACAGCAGGTAGACAGATGGGGGGCAGAATCTGAGACCCAAAGCTTGGCAGTAGGTACAGCATAGTTTCTGTAGTGGCACTGGAGACTCGGTGAAGGTTTGGTAGAAAGGGGTACAGTCATGATGGGGAATCTGTGAATGTCTGCGTGACTGCTGGAAGTAGACACGGACCATGCAGTGACCTACAGTGTCAAAAGCTACACTGAGTAGAGGCAGGAGGAATATTAATTAAAATAGCCCATTAGAAGATGTCAAGGGTCAAGCTTAAAAGGGAGATGAGAATTTGCCTTTAATCTCCATGCAGAGCAGGAGTCTTGATATGGTAACAAAATACTTGGCTGAAGTGAGGCATCTCCGATCAAGTGACAGGTCTTACTGGGCTTGTCCTTGCCTTTTGTGTGCTTGGAATGAGCAGAATTTTATTCTGCTTGTTTAAACTGGAGAGGCTGGGAAACACCTTGCCATGGTGATGCCACTGGTGCTGGTAGAGCTACTGAGAATGACTCGTAGCAGAAGGCATGAGGTCATCATTAAGCAAACATGTGAAGAGCATGATTTCCTCATTCCTACACTGAGAATTGAAGAAGTTCTTAAATTAATGCATTAGATGGATCTGGGCACATTTCAATAGATACAGTATTATCTGTCTTAAAGTACTTTCCCCCCCCGCCCCCGCCTTTTTTTTTCCTTATTGAATTCCAGCCTTCTCTAAACTAATAAAAACACCGAGCCCCACTTCTGTGCCTAGCCATCTAATAACCAGCAATGCTTGGATGTGATAGGTGTTTACTTTGTCGCTGCAAATTACTCTAAGTAATATTAATATTAGAGAAAACTTAAACCAAGCATTTCTGAAAATGCTGGATTACCATCTCTGTGGGCTGACATCGTCTCTCTGCCAATAGCAGGGCCTCAAGTAGCACTGGTTTCGGTGACCCCAGCTCTTGGCCAGACCATTCTTGAAAAGCAACCAACTTTACGGAGAAAATGTTTCATTTCTGGCCTTTTTCTGGTTTCATGAAGTATGGCTGGGAGCAGACTCATGCCTTGAGCCCTTGGGTCTCGCAGCTTGGACCACTGATATTTGCGTAGGTGTGATTATTTAGTAACAGACATCTTTCATTTAGGATTAAGGAAAACAAGAAACTAAAAAGTGCTTTTTTCGCAGTGAGCCTCATCCTGTTACTCTGTATTCGTAAAGGACTATACGTAGTGTGATGTTTGTGACTTGCATGGACAAATCCTTGCAGGCTTTGCTCAGCCATTGAGTGTGGCTGTAACACACACGGAAGTTTGCTCAGTAACTTGAATTCTCCTCATCGTAGAATATTTATGTAGTTTTAGTCATTCTGTACAGAATGATGTGTTTCAGAAACTTGTTCTTAGGAAAAAGTCAGCCTAGATCCCCACCACCACCCTTGAGCTATTTCAAGCGATGACTCCAAGGAGTGGCCGTTAGCTCTGTTTCCTCGTCTGCCATCTTCAGTGGCCACCAGGACGAAGACAATGTCCGGCTACATCACGATCTTTGCGGTAGCAGAATTAGAAGTAAAAGTACCAGTGCCTGAGGGTTGGGTCATGAATTAATAATTGCTGTGTGGTGGGGGAGGCCCGTCAGAATAGCTGAAAACAGTGAAGTTGCCTCGCAGAGTGCTATCAATCACTCAGTGACCATAACTTCCAGTAATTAGTGTATTTTATGGGCCTTTGCTTCAGTGACTCGGAAGCACATATGCTCCACTCACAGCTAAACTTAGCCAGAGTAATATTCCAGGATGATTTATCCGCTTGCTGCACTGGGATGTAACCCTATATTAGGTGAAGATTGTGAACTAAGCTGCAATAAAGTGTAAGTTTAGGTACAGTTTGCACGGGTTGAGACCTCAATGTATCATGCTTCTCGGCAATTGCTCTTAGGCCACTGTGGGCAGTCTGTGCGGCAGCAAAATAAATAATACAGTTCTCTACCTGAGTAGATAGATGAGTGGACAATTAAGGAATAACATCAGCTGTGGTGTATTTGTAATATATAGGATTATGTAGTATAGATTAATATTCCCTATTCTTATACTGTGTAGTATAGCTGTTTCTACTTTTTAAAAGTCAAAAATTTAGAAATGTTTGTCAGTCGAGCCTGCCTTTCCCTGTTACTTAATTGGTTTGTAATGGTGGGTGAACTCTCTCGTGCCAGTGGAGATGGAGAACAGCTGAAGTTGAGCTGCATTTCCACCAGCACAACCAAATTTGACTTTCTTTTTTCCTTTAGGTATTGAATCTAAATCCAGCAAACAAATAAGCAGGAAGCCTCTCTGCTCAAACAGGTAGTCTCATTAATCTTTATGGACCATTTGTGTAAATTTTACACCTGACAGTTTCCATAGATTGGCCCTGAAAGGCCCACGTCCCACCTTTTTCCCTTTAGAAAAGGCGCTGCTATTCTGAGTAACACCTTTGAAGATGTAGTGGTAAAAGCCTAGTAATGTAAGGGGTTTGTGGCAAGGAAGAAATGTGCAATTTAATCATGATTGTCTGCAGTCTTTAGTTTGCAGTGCATTTACTATAGTTCATATTTAAAAGAATTCAAAGTGAAACTAATTATCTTTAATTAAGGTGTATTAGGCTTTGATTTTTAATATATTTTATGTAGAGAGATCTCGAACTCATCTGCTCAAGCCAAGGAATGTCCCAAAGGTTATTAGGGCATATTTCTGTTGGGCCTGACGGTATTAGTAATAACCTTCTTCCTCATAGTCCTAGACATGAACAAATATGTCACTTCATCAGTCTCTGTTACCCACGCTTATGCCCCTCCGCAGGGGTCGCAGATTCCACAAGTTATCAGCTAATGGCGTTATACATTAAAAATTGAAGCTTTCCTCACTCTGAGGCCTTTCAAGGCTTTGTTCTTAAGCCCCAGACACTTTGGAGTGCAGCTGCAAACTATAGGCAGAAGATTAAATTAATTTGTAACTCTTTTTTCGTCCTGCATTACTAAATCCTGCACATTTAATTGAAACCCTACTTCAAGATGCTTTGTGTTTCTGTTCTTCTTTGTTGTCAGTTTAACCTCAGAAGCACTTTAACGCTGGTAAATTGCTGTTATATCCTTTTGGATTCTTTTTTTTTTTTTTTTTTAACTGTGCAATAAGAGGACAGTGAAATTGATATTAGAAGGAAAGAAAAAAATCTTAGAGTAGTTTTTGAGGTATTTAATATTTATTAAGGTCCATACCCTGCAGAGTTTCAGGTGGTTTTAAGCCATCTATCTAGGAATGTATAAATTGGTCTTGGAATGAAATTTCACCTAGGGAATTTTATGTTATCCAGTAGTTAAGTCTGATTTTTAAAGTTTCCTGTGTCTGAATATTCCGAAGTGGTGGCTGCTTTTCCATAAAATGAGGGTTTAACTGCAGTGCACAATCTAAATGCAAAATCCTTAGATGGAAATTTAATTGTGTAAAATGTGCACAAGGTAATTAAGAACAAATTTTAGAACATTTCAGACTGTAAAGTCCTCCTTCAGCTAGATCACTAGCGATATTGTAAGTGCTTATTTTCAATTTGCAGTTATGCTGAGAAACATGGAATGTGTCTAAATTAAGAATAAAAACATCCCATGCTTTTCAGTATAACTGTAAATTAAAAAACAACTTGCACAACATAGACAATAATCTAAGTAGAAGACTTTATTGCCTGAGTGTCCTAAAAATATGTTTCGAACTTCCTTCCCTCAGTCACTTTCTGAACAGGATACAGATCAAGTTGCTATTGTAATTCTTATTAACAATATAAAGGCAGGCAAGTAAAAAGTGATGTAGAGAAAGTGGTTTGTTAGTGAGGATTTCTGGATTTCCATTTTCAGTTCCAAAATTGTTAATTACGTTATTTCAACAAGTCATTTTAATTTTGTGTTCACTTACCTGCACATTAAATGTATGTATTTGAGAACAGGTTAGAGTTACTTTCCAGCCCTTCTTGTGGCTGCTCAGTACAGAGGATTTAGGCACCTGCCTCTAGCAAAACTGCCTGCCTCAGGTTCTTTTTGCTTTCCCTTATGTGTTTTTATATATAGTCTGATAAAAAATCAGCATATACGCACACTGTACCTCTGCCTGTTATTTAATAATCTGGGATTATTTCTCAATTTATCAAGTACTGGTTTAAAATCTGATGGTGCACCCCGTACATCCATCTGCACCGCTGTCCAAGTCTGGGGGAAGGCTCCTACCAGGTGCTTGCACTTGGAAGTGCACATCATTTTTCAGGACACAACCTCACTGAACACCATAAGGTGAGCGTTTTAAGTGCTCTGATGGGCTACTTCTACGTTTAAGAAAGTAATGGTTTTAAAAAAAAGAAACACCACACCCCCAACTCCCCCCTCCAAAAAAACCCCCTACACAGACATGTAGTTGCTCTAAGGTGAAATGGTGTGGGAGGGTGTTATTCTGACATAATTCTTGCTGATATGGTCCAATTCTCATTTATATTTCCATACCATGCTGGGATTGCAATTCACTGGGCCTTTTTAAAATTATGGTTTTTACAGTTCTTGGGTAGTGGGAAGTATCCGTAGGGAAATGAGAACCAGCTCCTTGGAGTTTAAGCATTCCTTTCTCCCCTCCTTGATATCCAGAGCTACATAAAATACTGATCAGTTCCCAAACCTAACTAGTGTGAATGCCTTAAAAATAAAATTGCAAGTCCCCGAGTTTCATTGTGTAAATGCAGAGGAGATAAGTTTTTGACAGTGTGTTAGTTTGGTAGTTTACATTTTTTTGTATCCTGCATTGGGCCTGTGCTGCATATGTTTATATGACTTCCTTGAGACAGATGATAGAGAGTATGAAAATCCCTTTAGTGAAGCTCTAATCTGTTTGTTTTTTGTGGATTTTTTTTCTTTACTTTAACTGTGACACTATTTATAAATCTAAATCTACATACAGAGGTCATTGGTTGGCTGAACTTAAACCATTTTACTTAGTAAATTTAATTAAGAAAATACAGTGCAACTCATAAGCAAATGAGTTTTTCCTAGTTTTAAACCAAACCACCCTCTTGAGTGCTGATTGCCTTGCTCGACCCCTGGTGATATAGAAACAGGCAAAATTAAAAAGGACATTAAAGCTTCATTAAATCTGAAACACATTTAGTACAGTGACATATCTGCGGGCTATTTCAGGGAAGATTACATACTCTTTGGTAAGTTTCTTAATTTATAATACCTTGACAATCTTGCAGGGAGGAAACAACTCTGACGAGATGAATCGAGTGATGGTTCAGGGGGATGCAGAACTGGCACATGATCTGTCCATGGCTGTATTGCTTTGCAGTTCTCGGTCAAGGAGCAGCTTCACCGAGAAACGTGTTTCTTTTTTAAGAATCCCCAAAGAACTTGTTCCTGATGCATTTCGGGTTCTTCAGAGCTCATTTATACACCTTGTACTTATGTCTGGCAGAAAACTGCTCTTTCCCCAATTATTCTGCTACCTTTGGAGCCCCTGCTGAGGTGTGTGGTGGTCAGGGAGAGGAGTTGTCAGTGAGAATGGAAATGCTTAGTTTGTAAGTCATCATCGAGGCAGTGGCCATTTTTCTACTTAAATAAGATCTGCAGAATGATGCCCTGTGCATATAGCCATAATTATCTTCTTGTTCTACAGTGGGATAACTATTACATTTCTACAAGTCTGTAGCTATTGTAATGACCATTCTTAAGTCAGTAGTCATTGGAAAAATCAGGATTTCTTCTAATTCTGTTCATGGAAAAGTGTTTGACGTTTATAGGTTTATTTCTAGGCATTTATAGGCTATGACAGCAACAGTGCTTCTTAGGATCTTGAGCAGTTCTAGGAAGTTAAGGATGGTCCTCCCAAAAGAAGAGAAGATGAAAAAGGGTATGTTTTAGTAGCTCCTGATCCTTAAGACGGAGCATAACAGAAAACATAGGGTCTTTGCTTAACTGTTTAGTGTTGTATTTCAAAGCCTGCCATCAGAGAGTGACTGGAGTGACACTCTGAGCTGGGGGAAGCTGTGAACCAGACATAATTGATAGAAGAGATGGCGATCAAGCCTGCTTGGCTCAGGTTGTTTTGTTATGGGGATGAATTTGCAGCAAAGAGAAGCACTGCACTCAGCACTGTACCAGAAACAAAACTGAAAGGCAGAATTCACCCCAAAGAGTTGAGTCTTAAAGGCAAACCTGGAAGACAAAGCACAGAAGAAACCCAAAGGAGGAAGCTAGCTTAAATTGGATCGCTTTGGAGAACCTGAAGAGATCTTGTCTTGTCACCTTAATGTTGTTCCCTATTCCAGTGTCTCTTGTAAGCCTGATTTCTTCTATATTATGTAGTTGTTGGTCTTACAAACTAAGCAAACACAGCTATGCCCAAATGGAAGTCTAAAGCAGATCACAACTTTCAGAGAGATGAGTGGCACAATAGAAACGTCTCAGAAAAACTGCACGTGTTATTGCTAGCAGGGCTCCTTGTTCAACACCATACTGATACAGCAGACCATAATGGCTCCTCCTCAGTGACTATGTAAACTCCCACTGATGAGATATTTAGGAAAGTTTGGGGTGATTTTTCAGTGATGCATGGAAATGTAGATACACAGTTCCTATAACTGTGATGTGTCTGTGCAGTAAGTAAGCGTTCAGAGATACTGCACAAACCGAGTAGCCCCTTTAGAACCAACTTGATATGTCTGTAGATTTTTTAGGACAAATACTATCTTGATATTGCGAAAGTTTCTTTTAAGAGTAGTAACCAAAAAAGTTGTTTCACCTCTTTGGGTTTCTCTTGCATGCCTCTCTTACACAAATGCTTCAAGACCTACTCTGCTTTTGTAATGTCTTTCCTCTGAGGATCTGGAAGAAGTTTTTGCTAAGAAAAGAAGTATTTGCTAAGGCTCACAGCCAAATGGCAAGTACCATACTAGGTTTGGGCAGCAGCTGGAACTGCAGAAAGGGCACCATCTCTGCTGTTTTCTGGTTGCTTCTACTCATGCTGTCAGCTTCTTCTCACCACCTTCTCATGACCTTTTCCTGAACTGGTGAGGTTTGAGTATGTCTACTGGTCTATGCCCCATCAGTTCCCCACCTTGCTACAGCTCTGGCTATGCCTTATTTTTCATACTTAGGATAGTTTTCTGCTGCCAGCCAGGCTGAAATTTCATCATAGGTTAGCACAGCTGCCTCAGCTGCAATCTGGCTAAGTCAAGTAACCACGGCACTGAGGAGCTCAAATACTGGGGGCAATACAGGTGCCATGAAAGAGCTTTTGCCCAGCACTGGCGCGTGGTTTACAGTACATGACACGATGGCTTAGACCTTCAGCATTAATGCCGTTACCCAGTCTGATGTGGATATACCTAGTTTATCATGCAGACAAATCAATGATAGTAGTGCATCCATAACCTTTTTGGTAGACCTCCTTCTGAAGGTTGGTAAGGGCAGGATTCATGAAGATTAACCAGAGTGTAGGGAAGCTCATCTGACTATGGCTTCTCTGTAAACCGTGGAGAGAGGTGGGCTTATCCAGAAAGCAGGTCAGAACAGAGCTGCTCTGAATGCCCTTTTGGAGGAGTCTGTGTCAACTCTGAAAACCCTTATCCTTCACTGAAGAGCAGACAAAAAACCTTAAACTAGTTGTATTTTGCTGAAATCTTTTCCAAGGTTCAGATAGCAAATGGGAAAACCTAAAGTCTGGTACAAAGAATTTATCATGGAATATTTATTAGCTATGGCATTATGGCAACAGTAGTACTGTTGTTGGGTCTAATACTGGTACTAGCAAATACTCTAGTAATGCATCAATTGACTTACAAAACAGTGTGGGGAACAAATCCAGTTGATATCGTATGCAATTGAAAGTAGATCTGAAGAAAAGACGAAGTGTCTTTTTGTGGGTGCCATGATCTCTCTCCAGATCCTGCTCACAGGGTCCTAGCTGGGTTTGACACCGATAAGGAAACAAACCTCAGCTATATAACCCAGATTTTACTCTGAGCCAGTTAAGGAAGGACTTTGGGAGTTCAGTGCATGCTCTATAATACCTGTTCATTGCAGATAATTATCAGTAAAGGTCAGTGTCGTTGGCCTCACTATTGAGGCTGAACTGGTTTAATTTAGAGTCCTCAGGAGCTTGGGCATCAAACAGTGTTACTGAGTGGTACAGACAAAAGAGCTTGAGAAATACAGAATTACTCAGAAACGTAGAACAAGGGGTAATTGTTGTGAATGACTCCATTCTAAATACAGCTCTTTGTGTGTTTTCAGAATTACTTTTGCTGACATTTTCCAATTTATACAATAGTAAGAGTTGAGTACTTTTCTCTGTTTAAGAAAATGTGCCCTCCATGCAAATCTATATAACTAGACAAATATTATTTCCTTTCCCAGCTTGCTCTTGGGAGGTTTCCATATCCTCAGGTAAGATTGTTCATTACTGCTGTTTGCCACTGTGACATTCATTCCTATGTATGAAGGTGCAGAGAGCAATTGTGAACATTTGAGCCACATACAAATAAATCTGTCCTGTTAAATTGAAAAGTGGTATCTTGAAGGAGTAATTTAGAAGTCTCTATTGATTTTTTTTTTTTCTTTTTCTCTTCTCCAAACTCTAGATTTTCTTTCCCTGGAGACAATGAAAATTATGATGATGTTAATGATTGTTTTGTTATGAGATTAAAAAATAATCCAGTATGTACAACAGTGCTTTTGAAGCAGGAAGGTGTATCTACTCCTTTTTTATATTTTAATTTTTAACTCCAATTTTGAATAATGGTACGATGGTCTAAAATCTTCTCAAGTCAAAAATATAATGTGAATAGAATACTTAAGGGAGCTCTCCCTCTAAGAGGACCTAATATTAGTATTTTATTTAGATACTGGCATTTTCTAACTTTCCACTGACCTAACTCGGTTTCATTGAAGTTGGTAGTAAAACTATTTCCATCTTCAATGGCAATGGTTAGGCCAGTGCTGAGCCCTGCATTACCACGTAGTATTTTATTTTGTATGCTTGAAAAAACATGAGGCTCTGAACAAAACAACCAATCCAGAAATAGCTTTGATGATTACTTTAAATTCTTATTGCAAGATGGATGTTAGAATTCATAGTAACAAACTATTCTGTAGTTCCCCGAATTATTCTTTCCCGGGAGAGGGGAAAAAGTGAAGTGTCCAGGGACTAAAATGAATTATTTGAATGTGGTTTTTATGTTTTCGTATGTTTTATGAACACTGTTTTCTGCATCTTGGTCTATACAGATCAGAGTGCCTGGAGGCATGTCTGATTTAAAGGTGGTGTTGGTCTGTGCTCTTTAAGCATCTATTAACTTGCTATTATTATGCAAATAACTGTTGTAATACACATACTAATTTATGCATGGTTAGATTATGCAGATGCCTCACAAACATGGTTATTGAATAATAGGCTGGGACTCATTCTCTCTCCCATTTTTATAAGCTGTTTTAAGCAAATTCTCCTGACACTTTTATGGACTTGCAAAGGTTTTGCATATGTAGAAATCTACTGATTTTTCACTTTCTCATCTCCTATGGAAAATGTTTACTGACTGAGAGAGCTGTAGCTGGTTAGCAGAACATACTTTGCGTATTATATCCATATTTTAAAATGTACCCCTCTCCTTTGAAGAGGGGATTGAAAAAGAAGCTCTTGTGTTGAAGTGTCCTCCATACATTGGCGTACTCACTTGTGCTCATTGAGTGTCTTGATGTTCATTGTAGATGGTGTATTATAACACTAAATCGAAGTGACGTGGGATACAATTTCAGATAACCCTCTGTTCACAGGAGTGTTGGAGCTTGGGGAGAGAAGTTAGAGCGCATACATTATGTATGATTCTCGACAAAAATTTGTTTTCTGAATTGGGAGCAAAACATGATTGCTAGTTTAAGATCCTTTTTGCTATTCTAATTAAAAAAGCGGATCGGGTTTGTAAAAGAATATTTGGCAAGTCAGTAGTCCATGAAATTGTATATATTTTTTAATGTAAAACAGTTGAGGAGGTGAAACTTTAAAATGTAGCTATTAAGCTTTTCAAGAAACTGCTTTTCATAAGGATTTTTATGTGAAGAATATGTATTTTAGACAAGTACTTACATAGCTGGTCACAAGAAACCTTAGAAACCTACTCTGATTAGGGGGATAATTAGTGGTTTGGTTTTTTTTTAATGTCTAAATATCTATTTATCTCCCTACATAAGGGCTTGATTCTGCAGTCACTCATTTGAGTAAATCCTCCTCACTTCAGTGGGCTTATTCGAATGAATGAAGCTAATCATATGTGTGTGTGCAGAATTTGTCCCTAAATAACTTGAAGTTACTTCTCTCTCAAGATGGAAAGTATGGATACATGTCTGAGAACACCTGAAATTTCCTGCAAATGAATGTTTGTCTCCAGCTGTAGCAAAAATTTTTTTTTTTTTCCTTTTTCTCTATTTTTAAGACACAGACAAATGGTGTATGTAAATTCAGTTTAAATGAATAAGATTTATAGGGAGAATCATTGCAGTGTGGAAATTCAGGACTCCTGCAAGATGCCAGTAAGACTAAAGGATGATTTTTTTTTTTTTTCTGGCCTTTAGTAGAATATTTTAATGATAGAAGTTAGCACTTCTCATTTTCCACATCTTTTATAAGTATTTATTTTGCTAACACTTATTCGTCACACTATCATTATATAATCTTATGTTCACAATAAAGTCTTATTTTGAAAGCACTTAAGCGTGCGAGCAACTACTCATGTAAGTAAAGTTGAGTATGAGTGTGTTTAGAGTTACTGTAAATTTTTGTTTGTCTTGATATGCAGCTAACTTCATAATCTGTAGCTAACTGCCAAAGGTAGCAATCTGAACAAGGAAATAACAAATAGTACTGATCAGAACAGACTTTTCCACTACAAAAACTTTGCACAGGAAACTCTAATCCTAAAAATGTAGTAAATTTCTAAACCTGTTATGGTTTTCATGGTTTTGTTGTTCGTTTTCCAGGCATGGTGTTGCAATGTGCTATTGCTTGCTTGCAATAGCAATGTAAAACTCCTTTTGGAAGTAGTAGGATATGACACTCACAGGATTTTCTGTAGACATAAACATAAGCGCTTAAGTGTATATTCTTCTCCTGATGTGTTTGCATAACTCTGTTAAAATTAACAGGAATGGTGCATGCACTCACACACACACACACACACAAAATACTCTTTTGAATAAAGTTCTTTCCTATGTAAACATTTAAAAAAGAAAGGAAACCCTTTTCACCAAACCCGCTGGAGTCCATATCCATCCAGCTTTTTCAGTATCTGAAGAAGGCACATAGGGAAAATAAGTTTCAAATTTCTTTTAAAAGTTTAACCTCAATTTATGTGATTTTGATTTTACGTGTCTGTGCAGAAAGAACTATAAAAAAAAAAAACCAAAACCAAAAGGCCATGGTACCTCACAGTATATTTAATTAAATTTTAAGTTGGAACCCCAAAGATGTGCAGTGGCTGAACAAACTGCAAGATGTACAGTTAATCACATAGATTCAAATTCAGTATATTGTATAAAAACATGATGGGGGCAATGACTTGTTTAATGATAATGCAATTTAGGAGAAATGAAAAGAATTGCCCACTAAATAGTCTCGGCTTGTAGTCAAACTTTATACAAAGCATGACGTTAAAAGGATGCCGCATCCATTAGGGAAATATTCCAAAGAAACAGGCAGTACTGAGCTGCCAAGGATTTAATAAGCTATAGGAAAGTGTGGATTATGATGACTGTATTTAAGATATTTTTGCATTTAGAGAAATGTTTTCCTTCATTTGCCTGCAATTCCAGGCCTCCCTTAATAAATTACATGAAAATGACCTGAAGTTTGGGGGGAAAAAAAAAAAACACAACACCCCCCCCCCCCAAAAACCAACCACCCTGTCCCCCGTTCTGCACCCTCCCATCCCACTGCTCCCCCCCCCCCCCCCCAAATCTGAGCAAATACTGCCCCTGGTATTGTAAAGCTTTGAATGTTTTCACACCCCATTAATTTATTACTTCTCTTTCCTCATCTTTAAATTTTTTCTTTTTTTTTTCTTTTTTCTTTTTTTTTTTTTTTTTTTTTTAAATTCAGACTCCCTGCTGCTACAGCGATTTTCATCTTGTTGTTAATTTTCCCTGCTCCATATGGAGCTCCAGACATTTCACCTGGAGGCTGTACTAGATTTTGCTGTAGCGATCGCACTTCCGGAGGCCAAAACTGTCATTTAAGGTTCCTGGTGCATCTGTCTACGCCAGGCTTTTCACTGGCACCGGGAGAGTGTGAATAACAAATTGGATGCACCTGAGATTCAGATGATTAGTGTGTTTTGTGAATCTGGGCGACTTGTAAGCAGATAGCTGTAGGGATGGGGAGGGCTAAAGAGCTACCCTGGGTGAATCTGTGCTCACACCTTGCATTTGGGATGTGCGGGAAAAGCGCGAGCATCCCGGCAGCCTGAACGCGGAGAGTAACAAATATTTCATCCTGCCTTGTCATTGATTAGAAAAGAGCCTTTAATTTCATTTCACCCCATGTTGTGATTAATTTGCATTCTTTGTCAGAAGTTAATGGAGTTTTTTATGGTTCACTCTGAAATCCTTGAAGACATCAGAGTTGATCTGATGTTTATACAACCGCCAGCGGAATTTTTTCATTTGATTGATGGAGAGCTTGATGTTATTCCAAACGGCTTTTTAAGCTGTTTTTAAGAATTATTTGAATGAAATGCAAGCAAGATATTGTTATAACGATCAAGATTATCTGTTAAAAATCTGTTTCAAATAAAGAACATGATAAGTAGAAAAAAAGATCAAAAAGACATGAGAAATGATGAATACAGAAGATGGTATTTGTTAAAATAGATAATCCAAGGATTCAAATAAGTTATTTTAAAATGTAGTGAAAGTGAGAGAGACCTCAATTTAAGGGTTGGGGTTTTTTTAATATAAAGAGTTTATTTTTGCAGCATGATAAATAATGGGAATGAATTAGTAAAGAATTTAGTTACAGTTAGATTTTCTCCTTCATTTTTTTATGCTCCCAGCTTTTTCACCTTCGTTTTACCAGCAGCACGAGCACAGAGCGTTGGTGTCTCTAACTCGGAGAGACAAGACTGTCAGGCCTGTTAGTTCAACAAAATGATGACATATTACTTGTCTCAAGGAAGAGGCATTCTTAAATCCCACTGCAAAGAAAACATAAGTGGATAATAGGAAATTTTATAGCCCAAGAAAGCGCTCACTATAGACTTGCCATTGGTTTGCTTTATAAGAAAATATACAGGGGGGGGAAAAAAACCTCAGTGAAAGAAAACGGCTTTTTGCTCCTCCTGTTAGGGAAAGGTTTGTACTTTTACCAAACCCCAGCATATCAAAAGCATCGGAGAGATGATGCAGAATATGCTGCGTATGCTGGGCCAGATCCTCAGCTGGAGCAAATCAGTTCTGCTGCTCCGGGGAGATCAGGGGACAATGCAGACTTACACCAGCTTTGGGACACGGCTCTTCTTTTCAGCAGGAAAAGCTTTTGCAATTTTTTTTCTTTTTTTTTTTTTTTTTTTTTAATTTCTGATACCAAAGCTGGGGGTTTTTTGCAAGATTTTGTTTTTATCCTTTCATCAGCAAATTCTACCCTCGCTGTGATTTCTGCAAGTAAGATTTAATTATAGGTCAAAAAGCTACTGTGCAAGCGCTTCCATTTAAAACAGATTAATTTATTTGCTGTATCTTAGTTTGCTAAATAATTGCATGGTTTTAAATGAAGCTGCTGCTTTCTGATCCCTGTATTAACATGGTCTAAGATTCTTTTTGTTATATGTAATCCATACTATTGACCAAATTTGGCCTGGTTTCATTTAAATGTAAGCAGGTTGTCAAGGAAAAAAATATTTAGTTTAACTTGGCATGTAAAATAGCCATTTTACTGTTGTTTTTTCAATTGACAGAAACATCCTTTAAGCATTCATTTATTTTGTGAGAATAAATTGAGGGTTGGTTACAGCAAGTAAGAAAGAAAGAAATGTTTTTCTTCCACATATATCATTATATCTAACCATTTAAAAGACATTAAACACTGTTCAAATGCTAATGCAAAAATAGTGAATTAAACTATTGTATAATATCTTAAATATGATAGATTTGTGCAAATATTTTTGCTTTTATAATATATTCCAGAAATCACTGACAATATTTTAAGTCATTTGCTATTATTTTAAACTCTTACCAATTTCTTAACATAGGTTTCACTACATATATCATTCGTGAGATAATATACTTCAGATACATTTTGCTTTATTTTTTTTTCTCCTTAGCCAGAAATAAGTTTGAACTTAAATTTGATTTGTCTATTAGAAAGTTGCTGTAAAATTTTAATTTAGTTTTAGTTTTTCCAGAGGTGTTTTCTTTTTTGAAAATGGATAGATTTTAGAAAAAAAAATCAGTTAGGAATCTGAAGTATAAAGACAAATTTATATGATTTTATTTTAATCTTCGTGTCTGTTTTTTTTTTTTTTTTAATGTAAAATTGGTGGTTGAATAATATGGTCAAGATTGGAAATACAGGTAACTAGTAAATCCTGATTTTATAATATGTTTTTGTATGGTTTGAATAGATTTTAAGAGTGGATTATTAGCTTATGATCTTGAAAGACTGATTTTTTTTTTTTTTTTTTCTTTCTAACCCTAACAATTTCAGGCAGTCTGAGGGACCAGAGGTTAGGCTGTGTTTTGTGACCAGCATTCCAGGAAGTGTTCTGTTCCCCTGTCTTGTGTAAAACCTCATACCTGGTCGTGCTGACATCAGCCTCAAACCTGTGAAAAGTTCAATTTACTTTTACAAAGTGGGAAAATTAACTACTACAGATAATCACCCATGGGTGCATCTTTGGGGTCAGGATGTAAGTTTGTGTCTTCCAGTTAGTTACGGCATTGTCACCGTTCACAACCTGTGTTGAATAAGAAAATGGCTTAATGCAACGAGCCCTTTTGTTGCTCTGTGCAGTTATTATCTCGCCTTCACAGCGCAGGACTGACTGTGCCGAGACCTTTGTGACTGCGGAAGTTGAGCGAGATCCTGAAACGAAATGATGTTTGTTGCTGTGAGAGCTACTTATTGGGGGCGGGGGAGAAACATGCAGGAGGAAATACTGAAATCTCTTCAGAGAGATTTTTGCAAATATAGAAGGATCTCTTGCATGAGTTGGTGCTTCTGTGGAATGGGAGATGTTGCTGTGGTGCTTGGAAGGAAAGGTCCCTCCCAGTTACAGTTCCTGCAGTGGATGCTTTTGAGTGACTTGCCTGAATGAAAATTTAAACCTGGGAGATCGGCTCTCCCTAGGAAGAAAGCTAGCAGTAGGAGGATTGATTTGTTTGGTTCGTTGTTTTAGGTTGCCATTTGCAAACTGTCAGCAAATATTGGATTTACTGAAAATTTACATCTTCTGTGCTCTGAACAGGCTCTCTTGGCTGGGATAAGGAGGAGGCATGGTTCCTCCCAAGTCACCGAACTGGAGACGAAGGGACAAGGGTACAGTGGATCCCTGCTCCGTTTTACCCATTTCCTTACCAAGGGTGCACCTGTAAGAGCTCAGAAATGAATTGTGGCTCTTGGCCTGTTTGAGGAGCGAGGGTACCTGCTCCTCATGGGTCTGTGACGTTGTGAGGCACTTCTGGAGATGGTCCCAACGTTTGCTCTTCCCTAAGTTCATGGACTGGCAATGCCAGAGGCTAAAGACTGTGTTTCCAGCGTGACCTGTAGGAGCACACAGCATGCACGACCATCTCATCCTCCTGGGCTGGGTGATGGTTGCTCAACATAGTGAGGAGCTCCAAAGGCCAGAATAAGAGTGAATGATTTTGAGGTGTAGGCAAGGGTTTCCCTTCCATGGCAGCCGTTCTTCTGCCAGCCCCGTGGAACCATGGGTTTAATTTGTGAGAGAGTGCAATGGTACCTGCAGTGGGCAGTCGAATTGACATAGGAGAGGATGCTCATTGCATAGAGTGGTGCCTCAACCTGCTCAGCACCTCAGTTTAGTTAGAAAACTCCACTCATATACCCAAGTTGTTGTTGCTTTGGGTTGTTTCCTTTCAGATGTCCCTAGAATTGTGTCATCTGTAGCAATCACAATTGATTTTGCAGCTTGTCGGGAGAAAGCTCAGGATTTTTCTAGATGCCTTCCAGTGACGGGTTATAGTAACTGTCATTTTTACCTGTTTCTTATCAAGCTGGAAGGGACTTGCAGTGGTGTGCTTATGAGGAGGGACAATCCTGACAGATATTATCTGCTGTTGAAGGGCAACGCTCCGGTATTAGAGGCTCTTTTGTTTCCTTAGATGATTTGTTCCTCTGCTTTATTATTAGAAAGGTTTTCCTCGCTGCAGGGTATAGTGGTAGTTGTGTGCATAACGAACATGGAGGAGAGATGCAGGAGGGTTGTTGGTTATGTCATCCTTGCTCTGCCTTTAGTCTGAAGGCGCTCGTTCTTTCAGTCTCTCTTTTCTAGATTTCTGGCTGTTCTTGTGGTTTTTCTTCGAACTTTCTCCAGCTGGCCCACAGCTCCCTGGGGGAGCGCACAGGCTCAGGCACAGCTCTCCAGTGCTGCATGGAGAAAAGATAACCTTGTGTGTCTTCAGACTGTACTCCTCCCTCGGCATCCCACTGTGGTGTTTGTCCTTTGGGGTTTTTCGGAGGAGGGGGGTAGCATCATGACATTATTCCTGCTCAGTTGTGATCGGTTTTCCTCTTCTGTAGTGTCCTCTAGGTTCTCCTGGTATTCCTCTCTCTTACCACGGTGGTCATTTCACTAAACTTGATAAACATGGGTGACATTAAGCAAGAACTGGTTAGAACTAAACCCTGTTCCTTTATTTGGTTTCTGGCTGACCACCCTTTGTTCTACTTATTGCACTTTTTGTGATGCTTAAAACAAGGTCTTAAACAGCAGTTTGCTAAATATACTGTCTTTCCTAAGAGTTGCTTGTCCCACATTCCTGCTGACTGAGGAATGTGTTATCATGAGCATCCTGGTCCTACTCCAGCGTAGTGCTTATTGTTGGCTTCTCACACTCCCTCCATAATTTCAACAGTGTGTAGTTTTTCATGCCCGCTTTTTTGAATTGTGTTACTAAACTCTGGGAAACAGATTTCTGTGAGAAGTGGCTGCAGTTCAATGGTGGATGAAATAATCTCTTTATATAAATTTGTTTGTAGACCTCTGGGAAAACCAGCGTAATATAATTGTAAGAATATATTTAATATTAAGCTTGTTGTGAATTGTCTTTTTTTATTATCTTGAAATTATTTTTATTCTTTTTTTGTCCTCTGGTTTGTGACAGTGATTGAAGTTTGCCTTTTGCAAAATCCACAGATTGGGATTGGGGGGGCTGTTGAGAATGTCAGGAACAAGTTAGGGGGGTCAGTCTTACTGGCTGTGGTGCTTTGACTTCTTTCAGCAGTACAACCATTCAATTTTGCCAGACTTTGTAACGTATGTCTGAAGATCATGCTTTCATTCCAGAGGAAGAATAAAACCCATGGTGGTGAACACCACATGGAAATGCAGTACACTTACATATTTCTCTTCCGTTTATATCAGGGCAGAGACAAAGCAAGTGTGCATTGGTCATTTGTCAATAGGAGACAATATTTGTAGTTTCAGCTGTTCAATAAAACTTTAAGCCTAATTTGTAAAGATTAAAAATAAGCTATATATACTTTTTAAATCCACATTTTCCAGGATTAGGAAAATAAATGTTCTACTGTGAAGCCTCCCTTAAAAATCATAACTGTATGATTTGTTGGTATATGTATTTTTCTATTAAAAAAAAAAAATCACTAGCTTGAAAAGCAGTATATATGTAAAGAGAAAATTTGTTAACTGATATGGGAAGATCTAACCCTGGGTCACCTGCAAATCTCTCAAACAAGAGCTGCAGGGCAAGTCCTAATTCCAGAGAGTAAAAGCGAAAATTAAAGCTATAGCTAGTGACTCCTGTAAGTTACCCGGGGTGGATTCATTTGAGTTTCGTTGATTGTGCTTGTGAATATAATGTGAAAGGGATGGTAGAGGTCTTCTCAGCCACTTCCCGTCCAAAGTATCTCCATGGAGACAGAAATATAACCTGATGGTCTGTCAAAAGTTGCTTTTCATAACCAGAGGCATTCATTAAATAGTAGATGAAGCAGGAGGCAAACTTTTGCATTTTTAACCAACCTAAAAAAAATGCCATTTGGAGAATGTGCTTTATGGAGTAGTTTATCCAGATACCACTGATATTTCATGACCTGAGAAACAGACTGTTAATGTGATAGATTTATTTATCGTTTGCCCTGCTGCTTCAAATTATAAACTATCGCATGCAGTAAGTACAGAAAAAAACACAGCAAATACAATACAGATTCAAAAATTTCAACTAGCTGACCTAATTCTGCAAATTCACACAATTTTGGTTGCATATGAAAAGCTTACAAAACCTTCTGACCAACTGGGTTTTCCAGCGATGAGCAGGTCAGGGACTTACATGCGTTCTTCTGGCGTGTCTGAGGGAGCGTGTTGGCGGTGAAAGGCTTTTCTGAGATGAGATTGATGTTTTAATGAGTGCATCAAAGCGTTCCTCGATACTCTTAAAATGCATTGTCTTCCTTTCAAGCAGGGTTTTCAGTTGTGTCACTGCAACCATTTCACTATTTGAAATTCTTCATGGAAAGTATAAAAACAAGACAGTGCCGGTCTCCTTCCTGATCCCCAAGTTTTCTGAGCATTGCACAGGGTAGCGACATGCCACATGCTCAGACTTTTGAGCTGTGGCCACTGCGCTTGGATCCCTCGAGACGAACCTGCCTCCTAGACTTCTTGTCTCCCAGTAGTGCGTGAAAACCAGACGGTTAGGGGAAGAAAAAAAGGAGCATGGGTGAACAGGAAAATAAAACATTTTATGTTGAGTACTTTTAAAACTGTTCTTAATGTGCTATAAAACTGGATGCCTCACTTTTTCATGAACTGTGTGCAAAAGGAGAAGCACTGACTGTAAAGTTGTCCTCAGTTAGGTTTGGTTTATAGTTGCAGAGGCTGCCCAATAATGTTATCTTGGAAGAGGTAAACAACATAGTTTTAACAGTGAAAAATATGCCTAATATAAATACAGCTAAGTTCATTGCTGTTCAGAACTTGAAAAATACGACTGTAACGTTGCATTTTCTAGTGGAGTTAACAGAGGAGCACAGTGCAGCCTTACAAGCAATATATCCGAGACAGAGAAAATAGGTAATACATCTAACTGGGGAGTCTCTGTGGCATTCTCATAGAGGAAGGCACAGTAGCTTTATTTAATTGAGAAAATGAATCAATTACAATGATGTTGCATCATCAAATGCAAGGGAAATAGCAGATATGTCATTACATTGGGTAACAGTGTTAAAAAGTAATTGAGTGTCTTAAGCATTTTGAATCAATTCCAGGTACTGGCACAGCTACCTTAATGCAAAATTTATGAAGATGATCTCAAAATAATATGTTGCCATCAAAATTGTGTAATAAAACCCTGTAACAATGTGCGTGTGAGCGAGGACACGTCTCTCCCTCTTGCAGAAGCTGGGCCTGCTGCTCCAGCAGAGAGTTGCAGTGTCACAGGAAGAATTCTGTAATACTTCGATTTGTGTTGCTTTATTTTTCATTAGAAGCACTGAGCGCTTTTATTAGAAATAATTTTTTAAATCTTGTTCTGAAATGGGATGTAATCATATCTGTGTCAAGGCTACTGTGTATGATCCCACCTCTATTCCTTTTCATGACAAGACCTATTTTTCCGGTAAGGAAATGTGACTGATACTCTGTTTGGATGAAAAACTGAATTGCCTGTTCATGTGCGCTAATCTGAAGGAGCTCCAAATCATCACTATTGAATAAGCTGAGTCTATTTTGTCATTTAGCATCTGGAAGTGAAGTACGAAAAAAAGACTTTTTATACCCACAGAATATTTTGCTTATTAGCAATAATGCAAAACAGCAAATTTATTCTGTTGAATTGTAATAGATTGACATTGACCATTACAAAATATAATGGGCTACTGCTATCTCTTTTATTATTTTCTTTTCTTCCTTGGAAAAAATAGAATTATACGCAGAAACTTTATGTGTGTATTTGTGCGCTACCAATACAATAATGAAAGACTTCATGTGCATAATACCAGCTATTTTCTTGGTGCTAGTTTTCAACCTCCTCTATATTACATTTTACTACCTGTAAAGTATTACTAGAGGATCCTGCCTCTGGCTGGGTATTGGGGGAGAGCGCTTCCAAAGCTGATGGCAGCCCTACAACATTCATCATCATGGCACTATACAACAGAGAATATTAAATGTAAGGGGCAAGCCAAATAAACTGTTAGAACAGAAGACAACATTGTCACTAAGGACTGCATTCTGTTTGCATCGCGAGCATGTTGGGTTGCAAGCAACTTTGTGTCTATTTAGGAAAAATACGCCATTAATTATCCATACCCATTAGAAATGGTATGCATATACAAATTATCAGAATACCAGCATCCCTAAATTCAGTCAGATGTTTTGCATTAAGTACCTGCTCTGTGCTTTGTATTTAATCATTCGTATTGTAATTCTGCCTTTGTTTCTTTTTGTAATCAAAAGGTGCTTTGCCAGTATGGGCCAGAATATTTTGTAGCTCTCTCTAAGCAATTGAATGGTCTGTTACTACAAACTATTAATTAATTTCCCAACCAAACTGATGTTAAGAAATTTAAGAAAGACTCAGAGGTGACTGATAACAAGTCTTTGCCATTTAAAACAATGCAAAGTTCGTCAAACTTTCCAGCCTCACAGATGGCAATGCTCTACTTCTAGTCAAAGTAAAACTGGGTTGGAATATATAAGAAACTTGGGTAAAAGTGGAGTATTAAAGGCTTTCCTGAGCAGCGGTAGATACTTCAACCACATAATTAAAGTTTTCTTCACAAAAAAAGGATTGTGAGCAGACTCTGGCAGTAATCCAAAATTCTAATTTCTGACTATGATTTAATTTCAATTTTAAATAAATCGGTTTTTAATTTAAAAAGAGTGAGCTTCATAACATTAGCAATGATTGCAACATTAAGCCCAGTGTTCACAATCTAGCAATATAAAACATTATTTATATCTGAATCGTAAACAGCCTTTTGAAATGGATTATGGTTTTTCTTCCTATTCTAATACAACCTGGAGGGTACTAAAAAGTGTTGTGTGAAATTAACATTCTGCTGACTTTCGCCTATAAATGAGAAGCGAGCTATTAACATTTGTGTATTTTCATTATGTAAATTGTGTTAACACATGCCCACAAATTGCCACCAGCGATGCAATAATTTTCTCTCAGTGATCATAATGTGTCCAAGTGAGTCATTTTGATTATGACATGCTAATTACATATTGCCTTTTTTCAGATTCAGAAAAACCAGGGATCTTTAATGGTAAGCTTTATGAGTTCAGAAAAAAATTCACTTTTCTTTTTCCTGATGGCTGCTTCCTCTGCATGCTTGAATGCCTTGTTTTAAACTTAGCAAATTGCATTTTGAAGAAAATGCAAACCTTTAACTGCCTGTATTAGATTAGGTACCATTAGAAATAATAGAACATCCTGAGCATCAATGTTTTTATAAGAGTTTGCTGCTGTTGATTAATCTTGCTATATTTTATTGCATTAATGATTTTTTCTTTCCACTCCACTGTAAAGATATTGCATATAGGCTAATACTTTTTCCTCTCTTCTTTCCATTGCAGCCTCTCCAGTTATTGCAGTGCATTGTTGATGAGGTGAGTCGTCGTCTTATGTGCTTTCACTCCTAAAGTCATTCCTAATGGAGTGGAAAGCTTATATTTTGTTTCCTAATGAAGCACAATGCCCAACATCCTCAGAGCACAAGTTGCCTTGTGCAGCTTGGAGCTGTCGAACATGAACTGGCCTTGTCCCACTTTCTGCTGTTTTTCTACTCTTAACATTGAGTCTTTGAAAGACTTGCTCGTCTCAAAGGCTAGTCCTTTTAGCTATTTAGGCCCTAAAGCCTCAACCTCATCGTGTGAGTTGATCCTCTGCGTTTGCCAGATGAGTTGGAACAGAGACATTCAAGTGGGAGCAGACTTTATAGTGGGCATATTTAATGCGGCTTAGATAGGCAAAAATGGTGTTTTGACAAGGAGAGAAAACCAAAGTGTGAGCAGGAAAGCATCTGAATGTCATCTAATCATTTTTATTTAATCAGAAGGGCAAAATAAAAAGCTGAGATGCCGGAGATCCAGCTGTGAACAGCAGACTGAATTGCAGTGGAGACTGAATTGCAGTGGCTAACGTCACATTTCTCAATTGAAACAATTCTTTGCAGCTCCCGTCTTCCTTCCCAAACTGAGGTGTAAGCAGGGGTCCCAACTCTTGACAGTAAGGCAATAGCCATGGGCAGTCTGCTGTCAATTTTGCTTTGTTTTTAATGTTTAGCAAAATGATGATGACGATAATTGGGAAGTTTGAACAAGAAAAAAAAATAACTTTTTAAAGACTTGACTCAACCTCTAGCAGAAAGTCATTGCTGGCTCCTCACGTTGGAGTCGTTGGGTGTTGACGTGTCCATTTAGACCATTCAGCTGCTTCCAACCTGTCCTGTGTAACATGTTTGTTTAGCTTGAGGTAAGCTCACAGCCAGTGTGATGCCCCAGTACTCTTATCTTGGTTGTATCTCCATCTGTTAACTGCTACTTATGAACTGCTAAACCTGCTGCTCTTACCTGTGGTGAATGCTTTTGTCCTTTTATTAGAGAATGACAGTGGCTTAGCTGAACTTCTTTTTAAAAGTGACATTTGGGCCTTGAGGGATGCAGTTAAATTAAAATGAACAAGTGTCCTTTGTGTAAAGGAAAAAAGTTCTCCCAGTCCTCCAGCAGTGCTAGCTCTTCTACCTGGCTCTTTATGGTGGTCTGGTTCTTTGGGAGGTTTTTAGGCAATTCTGTTTCTTTCATCTTTTTCATCCATTGTTACTCCTGTTACGTACATCTTTGGTCGAGGTGTGGAAATTCCATAGCACCGATGCTGTATATACCAGAAGCAAAAGGCCATCTCTATCCTAAAGAAGTTAAGTTAAAGGTGCTTGTATTTATACTTGTGTTTTGCTACTGCTTGACAAATTACCTCTAAATAGGTTGGTACCAGTGCCTAAATCTAAGCTTACTGTTCTAAAACACAACTCTAAAGATCTGCAGATTATGGTAGACCTTCTTGCAGCTTTCACGTCTTTTCCTCAAGATCAGAATTGCTCCAGTCTTCTTACAAAAACTTTAACCAAGGAACTTTGTACGGACTGTAAACATCTGAGTGCTGAGCTAGCTTTAACGTTAGCATTTTGTTATTTACTTGTTCTAACTCACTTTATGTTCTGCAGTATGCCATGGAGCCATCATTCTCCTGAGGTGGTGGTTCAGAGCGCACTGTGCTCGTGGGCACGTTAAGACTTCAGGTTACAGAGCATAGCTCAGCTGAAAGTTCTTTAAGTGCAACTCGCTTTGTTTTGCAACACACTCGATGTCTAAATGGAAGTTGCATGCCATAACATTTAGAGCCTGGAGGGAAGAGGAGAATGGATTGGCTCTGTAGTGTTATTTGCTCGGTACGTGTGTATTGTTAGGGGGTCATTTAATAAGATATATAGCGTTTAGATAGTGGCTGCCACACCTGGAAGTGCAAATTCTTGGCATGACGGTGTCTTGGAGGACATTTATATTAAGGCTTATTCTGTTCTAGCTGATGGGTAGCATTGACTTTAACAGATCCTCCTGCCACCCCCAGCCCTGTCCTGTGTACAAAGACCTCAAAGCAAAATGTGTTTAACTTGTGACTATGGTTTTTTCCTCCTCACTTTGTCTTCCGTAAGATGTGCCTCCTGGGGAATAACAGAGGGACCTGCTTATTTGGCTAATATGCACTCTTCCTTCTACACAAGGACCTTTTGAGAGGGAAAATCTCTTTACTCTCTGGTACTGTACAGCTGTTATTGCTACCATGAATATTAAGGATTAGAAATGCTTAGTGTTGTAAGACTGATTATTTTGGGTCAAATTTTCCCCTTGGCTGTAAGGAGGTCCTAAAACTCACAGGAGGTGGGAGCCAAGCCTCTCCCCTGCAGCTGTGCTGTACAGCCTGAACCCATGGGAACCCCCAGATACTGGTGCAGAATTCCCCACCTACCTTAATGACGATCAGAACAGCAAGGAGTGACGATCGGTAGCTCGCCTATTCCTGCAAACAGATAGGGCACAGCAGTGCTCCCATAATGGCAAAGCTTCTGGATGAGCCATAGTGTCATAGGATATGGGAGGAACAGATCTGCAAGGGTGGGATCGAGCTGCCTCAAGGATCTTCGGTCCCCGTGTAGCTTCATGCCACAGTAACAATTTGCTGATGTTGTTGCAGTTGAAAACTCTGGGTCTTTTTTCCCTCAAGTCCCTTAGTGTGTCTTTTTGTGTGACAGACAATGGTTTGGGCTTTTGGCTCCTAAAATTGCGATTAAACAGTGCTGTGGAAGAGAGTGTTTCTTGAAATTGGGTCTTTGCTGGCAGCATGCTTACCCCAGTCTTTCCCCCTGGACCCAGCTAAAAACTCCAGAGCCTGATATGGGAGAACCTGGAAGATTTTAAAATGATGAAATGGAGACCTTGACTCTTTATAATAGTTGCTTATTATATTGGTAGTCATTGGGTTTTGTAGAACTGTTCCATGTTCCACCAAAACACAGCAGGAATCCAAAAGTTAATGTTCTGTTCATTCATAATCATTAGTTTGTAGGATTTATTGATGGCTGAACTAGTTAAGAGGTTGCTTCTCTGTTACGTAGGTATCATGGACTTCTCTCAAACTCTCTAAGGTGGTGCACTATGGAATAAAAACAGTCCATGGGAGTTTTTAGATGTCCTGCAGTAGTGAGATTTTTGGAGCTGTTTTTAAATTCTTAGTGAAATATGTGAGACGTAGCAGGTCACTTTGGCAGGTTAAAAAGTCCATTTGTTAATTTTCTAGGACTTAAATTTACTTGCAGAAATTCTGCAGAATGAGTAAGTGATTTGAGAAGCAGGATAATTGTAACAAAAAATGTCAGGCACTGTTCTTCTTCTCAAATCACAGTAAACTATGCCTGACATTTTGTTGTTGTTGTTAAATTATGTTATTGGGCTTTTAATGGCATTGGTTCTGGGACTATTTTTTTAATGTCAAAATTAGTGAGGAGCATTGTGTGAATAGGAGAGATGCCTGCCAGGACCTTTATTTTTTAACATGTGGTAACTTATAGTGAAATCTGATCCAGCTACAAATAAGACACGCTCATTTAAGCAACAGTCCTAATCGTAGCAGCATCTCCCACCATGATAAGACTCCTGCTTCTGGTGCAAAGATGAGGATAGAGTAGTTGTTAATGTAGTTCATCCTGCAACACAGCCAGCAATAAAGGCAGTCTGCTGTTATTTGAGAGCAGAGAGTAATTTAATATTCTAGCACTCAACTTAGTTTGTCTCCAACTCACCGAAATGTTATATGGAAAGCACCGAGCAGTGCAGATGAATCCCTACTGAGAAGGACACGCATCGCTTGCTGTGCGCGCAGTCTTTCCAGAAACACTCCAACATGAAGGAGAATGGAGTCCTGCTGGAAGCAGGAGCCATTGCCTGGCTTGGAAGATGTCCTAGATGTGGCCCTATGTTTCATGATCATGCAGCCAAAGAATTTGCAATGCAATCTACTCAGCAATGGGATTATGCTTCAAAAGCACTAGGTGCGTTTAAAAAAAAAAAGTTTTTGTCATCAGAATCTGTTCCAGATGATAATTTAGAAATACAAACAACAGACCCCCAGAATAATACCATTAATGTTGCAGACCCCAGAAATGATGCATTGGAGAAATGCAAGCCACCCAATTTCACTTCGTAGGTTGACTCAGAAACCTAAAGACTGCAATAAAATCAGTATGCCTTTTAACCTTTCTTGCTGCTGATGGTCTCAGAATGCCTCCTGTGATTTTTTTTTTTTTTTTTTTTTTTAGCTGACAAAAAAGTCTTTACTGTTCCCTGCTCAGCTTCCAAATCTCCAGCAACCTCCCAGACAACCTACACGGTCCAGTTAAGTGTTCTCTTTGCTGATGTCTGCAAGAGTCACTCAATAAATCAAATTCCACTCAAGCAGAGATTATGAGAACCGTAGCCTTGATTATAACTATGCATTTTCCTTTTAATGCACTAGAAAATTTTCCATTTAAAAGGTAAATGAGGGTGTTCTGAATTTTCAGTTTGGTAAGCCATGGGTTACTAGGTTCTGTGACTGCAGCAAAACGGGGGGTTAGGTTTTCAGGAAAATCAGAGCTCTGATCATAGCGTATTTTTGCATTCCTGCCAGTCAGTTGAGAAGTGGCATTGTTTTCAGGATTCTTCCAACCTCTAGTTACTTATTTCCCTGTTATCTTGATGTCAAAATGTATTACATAGGAAATTACTGTTTAGTTACTTCCTCAGCTGTTTTCCAGACACAGTATTTCTAAAACCTTCTAAAAATGTCATTTTTCCTGATTGCTAGTCAGATCAGCATTTAGTAAAACACCTAGATGATTGCAGTTTGTGTATGAATATCCCAAAAGGCCAAACCTGACAGCTCTGTGTTTTTCAGCATGTCAGCTTCCCATCCTTTCAGTCGTGTGGTTTTTGGCTTTAGAGTTCTCTGCTCTGCATCCAGAGAAGGTTGGAGAGACAAAACTTGCACTATGGAATGCCTCCAGTAGGCAGTCCTCCTGACTTAAGCAAGTCTTTTAAATTTTCCTTAAGCTCTCCAGGGCTATTTTGTTTGACCTTTATTTAGTTAGAGTATCCCTTCTAGGAAAGCAATTATTGCCAGCCCCTTGGGTGGTTGCTGTAAACTGGGTTTTGCTGTACTGGAGCATTTGTGGTCACAAGCTCTGTAGTTAAGCATCAGCTCTAGTTTCTAACCCTTTCTTCTTCATAACCTGAAATAAATTAATTTTGGTTTCAAAGTTTCCATAGTTTGTCTCAGTGTAACAGTGACTTAGGTGTTGGGTTTGGCTTTTTTTTTTTTTAAATGTATTGAATTAGGGAGAAAAAGAGCTTGATTTTTGTCCATCAGTTTTTGTTATTGCAATTACATTAGAAGCTTGAGGAGTGAAGACTTTCAAGAACAAATCCTATTTTTACAAATAGGAGGCAGCATTGAAAAACCTGCTTATTTTGATGAGTCGGGCAGAAATTTAAAAGAAAAATTAATTAGTTGTACTCATGAATCCTTACTCTGATAGCTTCATAAGTAAGTAGTGAGAAGCTTTCCATGAGTTTCTTGAGCATTTCTGTTAAGTGCCCCCACAGAGATACTCAGTCTCACAAGACTGCAGTTTAATCTAGCTCAAGGACTTTACAAACTCCACAAATCAAAGACCTCTTTTTTTTTTTTTCTTTTTAAATTCGTACTCTAGAAACATTTAGCAGCATCAGTTAACGCTAGTGTAGTGTTAATGCTGAGCTATGAAGCATTTCAGCATCAATAAATTTTCAGATTTTCCCATGGAAAAAATAGCTTGCACTTAATACATGTATCCTATATAGTTGTTTCTATTCCCTTCTTTTTTTACCTGGTTAAATATATCCATCTATTTATTGCTATGGCATAGCCTTAAAAAGTCACAGGATGTTCAGCTTGATCAAATAACACAATGAAGACCATTGCCTCTCAAGTGTTGAATTTCTTAATCTTATGCATCAGTGCTACATATTACTATTTCTATAAATATAAATAAATAAAATAAATAAATACAAATAAAGTAAAAAACTCCAAAGGCTCAGAATGAAACCAGACTTTATTTTTTCTTTAGGAATTTCACTTTAGATTCTCAGGTATTGATTTAAATGTATGAACACCTATATTTAACCCTGAAAATTTCCAGAGTTTTGAAGATTTCCATGCAAGAGAAACTAGTGTTAGGATGTACACACGTGTGTGCGCATGTGTACACAAACCCACCATAATTTGTCCTGTGGATAAGTTGTTTTAGGGTGTACTTTTATTGAGACAGAAACTGTGACCTTACTAGTGTATGAGATTCAGAGACTTGTATAGGAACAAGGTAAAACCACAGGTAGGAATTGCTGAATAATTACCTTTAGACCAACCTGAGCAACAACCTTCCCAAGAGGGCAAGCTCATTTAATGGTTCCTAAAACTCAATCTTGTGGATGTCAATGGTCATGCTTGATTATTTGCAGCAGTGTTTTATGAAAAAGCAATAAAAATGCATTGGGAGTGTACAGAGGAAAAAGGGAACAATAAATGGTTTTAGTTTTTCAATTGAGTCCCTTTGGTGTGAACAGGTAGAGGCTACGTTTCATGCTGCTGTGCCTTAGCTATTTGAAATGTGCGTATGTGTGTGTATCTACCCAAAACACTGCTGTGCTCTGCTAGCTTATGATCGACAAGAGACCGGCAATGAGAGGAAAAAATTCTTATGTTTGTTTTAGAGAGAAAGCAATTACAGTTACGGTTAAAGGATTAACCTGTTTTTCCAGCTACCTGTACGCTTATCTGCAAGGCCCTTTGGAGAGCCACACTAACGAGTACAAAGCTTGGTGAGAGGTAGAAAATGTCATGCCGTACACTCTAGATTATTCCTGATGTTAATTACACTCTTCCACTTCTTTCCTTCCCTCTTCTGGGGTCTGAAAACTGTCCCACAGTAGCAAATGCTGCAAAAGCGACAACCAAATAGCCCCAAGTATCCACTAACTTATTTAACCAGAAATGTCTGTGTGCCTTTGGTGCGAATGTAGGTTACGCATACGTGGTAGTTTCAACAACTTGGGGAGCAGGTAGCGCTGCTGAGAGAATAGCTGGTTCTCACGTGATTTGAGGTGTTAAAGGTAGGCTGAGTGTTTTGGTGGATAAAACACTGGCCTTTCGACCTTGCTTCCCGTCCAGCTAGAGATCTGGAAATAAATGAGTTTACTGCTGACACTCCAATCCCAGCAGACGAAACTTCACACCAAAATGCCCCCACGTATAATTTGTCACGTTTGGCATCTGCTACTAAGAAAAAGAGCAAGAAGCGACCTGGCGCAGAGATGTAATCATCTTTCACCTTCCTTCTGGGGGTGGGAGTATAACGGGGACAATCCAGAAATGCTTTCAAGTCTGGGCCTCTGAGCCACCTCCAGACATCGCTGTCTTTTGCAAACTTGTTACCGGTAGGAAATCACCTGCCATTAGGTTTGTGCAAGGCTTTTGAAGTAGATTGGCTAGAAAGTCAGAAATGGATTTTTTTTCCCTTTTTTTTTTTTTTTTTTTTTAGGATGTGAAAGAAAGTTGTCCTTGTAAGAGTAAATCTGAACATGTACAATACTGTAATTTGCTGGTCTCATTGAAACAGCTCGGTAACTGCAGTGCATTTGTTACATGTAATTGCACCTGGGAGCATTTCTGGTGCATCTAAAACTTAAGTTTGTCTGAAAAAAATCACTATTTGCCCACAAAGTAAAATGCAACTACTGTATAAAAATATGTGTATTCTTTGAAAGCTTTAGTAAAAGAGAAGCTGGGGTGCATAAAAAATTCTTTAACCCTAGAGATTTTTTAGGCTGAAGTGATAAGCCAGAAATGCTTTGTAAAGCACACACATTATTTAATAAATACTGCCATTTCAGCATCAATGGACAAGTTGCAGAATAGGAGTATCTGCCCAGAGGAGATGATAATTTCAAAGACAGGGTGTGCTGGGGAAACCCAGAGGAGAGAGGAACTGAAGTTTGGTTTGCTGGGTTCTGCTAACTTCCCTCTTGTGGCCATAGAGCCATAGGACCATGGCATTTCCTTCTGCACAGGCGTTCACACTGAGGAGAGAGTATTGCAAAATAGCAGTAGCTGTGGGGAATGGGAAAATTTAACCCTTCACAGAGAGGAGTTAGCAGATGAGAAGAGGGAGTAAAACCATTTGTACCGAGTGTGGGGATCCGCGGGGAATACCAACCTCTGCTGCCCACAAAGTATAGCTGAGATCATCTTCAAGCCTGCATGGCTCTGCAGCCTGGCTTTCTTCTGGGGATGTGTTGATGACAGGCTGCCATTGTTCTGCACCGTGGCTGTCCGTCAGGCTGGCCCCCGAAGAAGGAGGTAGGAGGAATACAGGTTTGATCTTAACACGTAGTTGGGGGCTTTGCCATTGCCTTCTTGAAGGTTTTAGGTGGAAGGCTGTATTTGCTGTTTTCCTGTTATAGGGAGATTGTGGGCTTTCTCTTCCTTCAGAAAGGATGTGATAAATCTCAGACTTACAGTTGCTTTGAGAAAATACTTCACTCTCAAGAAATTGTCTGTTGGGGTAAGACCTCTGAAGGTGTGTAAAGCATGGGATGCTTTTGGTGTATATTACCAGTCAAGAACTACTCCCAAATTTCATTGACATGAGTGTTTCCAAAGAAAATAAGGAGCTCAGAGCTGCATCTGTTGGATTTGCTTCTTGAGTTTGTCCAGGCAAACCTCCAAACTGGACAGAAAAGAGGGGAAAGGTGCCTTATCCATATTTATTTGTGGGTTTGCTGGTCATTATTTATTTCCTGAGCCTCAGTTAGCATCTCTGCTACTGCTCTGCTTAGTGAGAGCAAACAGATCAGGAGATATTTTGAATAATAGGTTTGAGAAGTAGGTGAGGATAACACTCAGACCTGTAATTCAAGCTCTTATTGCATCGGTGAAAAGGTTTGGTTGACTTCTGGACGCAGTGTTAGGTGGTTCACTCTTCCTCTGTTCAGACCTCTGAAAAAAAAGAAGATACAGCTAGTAATGTTATCACTCCCTTCAAAAGAGAGGGCTTTTGGAGGGATTTTCTCAGTATTTTCGTTCTCAGGTCTTCATTTAGATAATGTGACTTCCCCTAACTCCATGGAAGTCAATAAGGTTTATACCAGAGCCTTGGCACTCTATAAATTAAATATTAGGAGCAGTGTTTGAAGTTTAAAGCCCTCCCTCCTCCTGCTAGCTCAGATTTTCTGCTGCTGTGCTTTTTTCTTTATGCCTGAGCACCTTGCTGACAAGTGCTAATAACAAAATGCCAAGAGAGGGTCCAGTCGGAGTTACCACACATTAAACATTCTGAACTTGTCCTTTTGCTCATAGATTGTGCATAATTAATAATTAAACGGTTTCAGTTGTAATGGGTTGACCTTCTTGAACTGTTCATTATTCACAAGGCAAAGGCATCACTCAAACTTTTTTCTTATTGCCCTTCCCCGTTCTCACTGTGCGTGCACGGTTCGGCTGGTTTTGAGAAATCAGAGGCTGATCTTGTCTTCTCCTGCAGCAGATCCCAGTTATGGAAGTGTTGCTTGGATGCTTAGGGTAATAGCCAGTCTTGGGAACAAGCTGCCTGGGGCTGTAAGAGGCCAATGGTACCTTGACCCTTACAACCGTTTGTGTCTTTACTGCCATTTTAGCAGCATCCCCAATATGTAGGTCTTCATGATATTGGTTAAAAGGTACGGCATTTAACAAAGATGAAAGAACCATTTCCCAGTTTTAAATGAGTATACCTATTACCCACTCCTTTCAAATCTAGGTTTTCTACTTTTTTTGCCTCTATAGTATGATTTCATTGTGCAGGTGGGTAAAATACGGCAGGCCATCGGAGTGCAGCTGGACTGTTCCCTATGGTTACATCAAATGTGACTATATTGCATCACACAGACGGCATAGACTTGATAGAGACATGTGTAGCTTTGCTTTATTTCCTCATATTCCCATCTCTTTGAGTGTCAGCCAAGGTCCGGGGAACTTTAGGATGCAATATAGGATGTATTTACTTTGTATAGTTTTGGAAATTTTTGCTTTATACCTGGTACAACAACATTGTGATTGCTCAAGTTACAGAGGTGGCAATAGCAGCACTTTCTCTCATTAGAAATAGCTCTAACTACAAAATAATCTCACCTTTCTACTACTCAAATGGTCTTTTATAGAGCAATATCAGAAATTGAAATATTTTGGTCATTGGTTTCCCTGGGCAGATACTGAATGGATGTTTTCTCCTTCTAAGGTAAAATGCAGCATTTGAGGCAGCTTTTCAGTGTTCACCTTTGGAAGCAGTTGAGGGTCTGTACTTTCCTGGTTCAGCTAAAACCAAAATCTGCCGCCTCCTCCTTTATCTTACTTCTGCTGTAAAGCAACAATTGGCTCATAGGTACAGGAGTGAGATTAAGCTTTTTGTCTGCACTGACCTTTTTGCCCTGAAACACACTTGCCAGCAAGTATTTCCTTGAGATTGATGCACTCTCCCAAAAGGCTTTCAATTTCTCAGGCAAATAGCCAATAAATTTGTGGGCATCCACTCTAAACTCCTTCGGAAGACTGCATTAAAACATCTAGTTTTCATACTGAGATCCAGTTGGTGTTCATCTCCACCCACCCACCCACACACAATCTTTTCCTGAGCTCCTGAGAGCAAACCAACCAAGGCATGGCCATGACTGACAGGTCTACAGCAGAAAAGAGTAGGCCTGGATGGGGTTGAAATACCTGCATTGTACAGAAAAATGTGCCAAAAATACCCAAAAAACATTTACTTTTATCCAGGCGAAATTTTCTTGCATGCTTGGGCAGGAGCACCTTGTCTCCTGGCTGTGACGCAGTACAGGAGCTGCGTGGTCAAGGCGATAATACTGCCGTTGGAGCAACTTCTTCCCTTGCCTGCATGAACCCTGATGCCAGCTTAGCTTGGGATAGCCAAAGGGAAATGCTGGTGGCTTCAGAGCAGTTCATCAGCTTCTCCTCCCCTCTCATAATGAAGTTTCACTCTATTATGGGTCCGTCATATCTTTGTGATTGCAGAAATTATCACCTACCAAATTAGTGTGAAGTGCCGTATGCCTATTCTGTTCCCCAGCATGGACTGATCCGAGCTGGCAGCCCCATTACGGGGACGTTTGTAACAAGCTCCTCACTTGCATTTTACTTAGAATAAACAGCGGGGGTAGATTGCTGGGCAGAGTCAGTTCCCTGGGGAATGGGCTCTGATAGCTTTGTCCTGTAGTTTTCAAAATGGTCTGTAATATGTGCCCAGGGTATTTCATTAGAATTGTAGAATACCAGGTTGGAAGGGACCTCAAGGGTCATCTGGTCCAGCCTTTCTTGGCAAAAGCATGGTCTAGGCAAGATGGCCTGGCACGCTGTCTAGCCAAATCTTAAAAGTGTCCAATGTTGGGGAATCCACCACTTCCCTGGGGAGATTGTTCCAATGGGTGATTGTTCACACTGGGAAAATTTTCCTCTTGTGTCCAGTCAGAATCTACCCAGGAGTAACTTGTACCCATTACCCCTTGTCTTTTCCATGTGACTCCTTGTAAGAAGGGAGTCTCCATCTTCTTTGTAGCCACCCTTTTAATACTGGAAGATGGTGATGGTAAGTTCATTTCCTACCCGTTCTGCTTTGAGTCTGTCCCATCTGGGAAAGCGGCTTTTGCCCCTGAAGGTGCAAGCCCAGGAAGGCTCTGCCGGACAAGAGAAAATGTTGGGGAGAGGTAAAACCTGCTAGGCTCCACGCTATATAAGCAAGCCTGACATTTTGCTCTGCATTTTCTGTATTAATACGAGTAATTTTCATGCACAGTTCTTTGAAGTGGAGAAAGTTTAATTGCACTGCTTATTTCCTTGTGTTCCTTCCACTCTCCAGTGGAAACCTTCCTATATTGATGTCATTTATAAGTTTAGAAACAATAACCTCTCCCTCACCCGGTCTAAGTTCAAAGAGAATTTGGGCATGTTATATCAAACGCTCCTTGTATTTAATAGAAGTCTTTGAAAATTGTAAAGCAATTTTGGCTTCTCCTTTTACTCTTCAGTTACTTTTGATTTAATTGTATTTTCCAGCAGTTTCCAATTGTTGGAATTGGAAACAAAGCCTTAATAAGAGTTCTAGTTAATTTTCTGTCTTGTAATTACCGATCTCATTTTTCTGATAATTGGCCACAGCAATTATATGTATATTTACTAATCACATAGGAGGCTCTGCAGTTGTGTCTATCTGCCACCATTGATAATGGCACACACATTGCAGAGGTGCTTTTATCATCTTCTTTTTTCCACTACATCAAAGCTATTTCCTCGCATTCTCAATAATGAATACATGCATGCATTTGACACAGTTGTGTGCTAGAGAAATTGTTTGGCTCCCACCAAATGCTGCACGCTCTGAGTTTCTTGCCTGCAGCGCTGGAAGGTTGTATGTAATGATATATTGCTCATCCAAATGGCCAAAGCACTCCAAAGCACAGTGAGATTAAAATAAGTCATTCCTTTGTTAATTTAAATAGGTGCATGTATCATACTTTGCAGGGTACTTTGTGTAGGGATGTCAGGGAGGAAAAAAGCCGCCGAAAGGTATTTTTAATAGCAAATGAGAATAGATGAGAATGGAGTCATTTGCAGCTGCCTGTTTTATGTGGCTCTCTTGTTCCAACTGTAGGTCTAATGAGATGACACTGTTAAAGTACTCTGCAGTGTAATTTCATTACATCCTGAGCTGTTACACTATAAACACAGTGGAGCTCTCTGTCATTCTTGGAAAAACTCCTAAATTCGTAAAGCCCTTCTTTGCAAATGGTGATGTTGTTTGTTCCCTGTTTGTATTTTTTTCCTTGTGCTCTTAATTTTTTTTTTTTTTCTTTCATAAATATTGGGTGGCTATTTTCTACCGCTAGACTGGTAAATCCTGCATTTTTTTCCTCTTAAAAATTCTTTCGCCTTTTAAATCTAGAACAGACAACATATGAGGACAGCCTCTAAAATGAATAAGTGTAAATAAACATGAGTGTAAATAAATAGCAAATGCAAGTGAAAGAAACAAAGGTCAACACAAGAATAATTTCACAGCTCTTTGTTAATTACAAGACCATTTGTGTGTTACTTAAATAATCATTAATTTCTCATTTACACTTTCCCTACCTTCCTTTTTACCCTGTGGCTATCATTGTCCTTTTTTCACCTCCCCTCAGTGTCTTTCCACATGTTTTTACCCATTGTGTAATACTCATTAGTTGAAATTCAGTGTTTTATAACACATTCTCAGAAGAATTTGTACCTTTCTCCCTCAAATTCTCTGTGTGAAAAGGGGGCTTTGTCATTTCCTTGGTTTTTTTTCCTTTTTTCCCATTTGTTTTGTTGTTGCTGTTATATTACTCTCCTTATAAAAAAAAATATCTTCTCTCCTTCTGACTCTGCTTCTTGTTTCAATCCAATCCCAGGAATCACCCGTCCTTCCAGCCGGGGAGTTCTCTGAGCCATTTGTACACTTCATCACTCAATGGTAAGCTCAGTTTGCAAACATGCCATGCCCTCAATGTAAATGATACATGCCATTAACTCTGCAGCTCTGTGAGACCTTATGGCTTTCCTTGCATCCTTTCTGGGAGAAGAGGGACTTGGGGGCCTTGGGCAGATGGGGCAGCAAAGCTAAGCAAACTGTTTAAATTATGTAAACGTTATTTACACAAAGGGTCGTAAAAGTACTTACAAGGGTTTTTCCTGTTTTAATAAACCTGCCCTGAATGTGGGTGCAGTCTTGTGCACTGAGACTCCCAAGAATTCATCTGGGGGTAAATAGGCCACAAAGACTCATGTGTATAATATCATTGTTCAGGGCTTTTTAAAATATTACCTATAAAATTGCCTCAATATTTAAAAAGGCAAGCAGCCTTGATTAATTCATTGGCTTTTCAGTAAGTAATTTTTACTGAGAGTCACATTTTAAAACACACCACTGGGTATATTTTCTTTCCTTAAAACTGAATAGTTCATTGAAAACCTTTTAAATTAAAGGAGGATTGGGGAGAGGAGGAATTTGTAGGCTAAAAAGTACAGTTCTTGAGTGATTAGAGAATAGAAATCTTGAGGGTAAGCTATACTAAAGAAACAAAGTGAAGGGAAAAATCTTTTTTTTTAACTGTTGCATCCCCCCCCCCCCCCCCAAAAAAAAAACAACAGGGTCAGCCATTTATGTATGGCGAAGAAATAAGCTTGAATTCTGTAAAAATACAATGTGTTTGATGGAGAAACATCCCTTCTGCAAACATGCACTTCCAGAGCTGGATGCTCAGCTGTGCTAAATCAGATGGAGCCATCACAGTGTGTGCTACTGCAAGCTGCAGCCGTGTGGCCGAGAGGGAATCCTGCTTCAGGGATTCGTCCTCCTCGAAGTCCTCGGCCCCACGCAGATCCATAGGTCGGGCTTCACAGCGCTTTCAGGTTCTGTAAAGTATGCCAGGACCACTGCAGCAAAAGTCGCCTAATGAAATTGAATTTTGAATACGTAACGTAGGAGAAAGTACCTCTCAGGACTGACATAGTATGTAACAAATAATACAGGCACAAAAAGCAGTCTGATTATCAGTTAATTAAAGTAACTAAATAATTAAAGTTTGTGTAACACAGGCCTCCGTTTTGAATAGTTTCAGTTTACAAAGAGCAGCGCTATTTGGAGGATTCTGCAGCGCAACTAACTGATGCGTGTGGAGGTCTACGCTTTTTATCCTTGCAAAAAAATTGATGACAGACTGTTTTAAAAAAATTCTCATTGAGGCAGAGGGAGGGATAACCTGTGTTAAAATTTCCACACATGTCAAACTGAAGCATAACTGATGGTGGCTAATAGCCTTATTTTCCCTGGGGATGCAGCTACTTTGGACTGTCAGATTAGAACTGCTACCAACCTACTCGTCAGACAGCTTGCATTACTTGCTAATGCCTGTATTAGTTGATGCTCGTAGTTATTTGTAGGGAAGGTAAATTGTATCGTTCATACTTCCAATTTACAGCACAGATCATCTAGTATTTTAGATACAGTGTTATATTGGCTGTACTTTTTAGTGGGAGGCACTACTGTTTAAAAAAAGCAACTAAGAAGAAACTATATACTATTTAAGCAATCGATTCCTTATGAGTATTAGAGATGTCAAGTCAACGGCATATCAGACTTTATGACTTTATGCCAATTACGCCATAAACGCTGGCTGTTTGGATGTAATCCAATTAGTCAGTAGGCAGCTCCTGATGGTCACCTCTGTGCCATGTTATTGTGTTCCTTCATGCAGCTAAGCACAGCCTTCAATAGCTAATTGCACCTGTTGCACAGAAAACTAGGACTATTTGGATGAGAAACATGATCTTATAAACAGGTTAATGCTGTGTAATGAACTATCACCCTGCAGTGTAATGGAAATAAATGTGGAAAAATTAAGGTAGAAACCCCAGGGTATTGTGCGTTCTCTTGAAGCTGTTTAGTGTTAGAGTTAAATTTCCCACCTGTTTGTATAATACTTTATGTCGAGCTATGTAATCATCCCTAGCAAAATGAGAATCAACTTACTGTGCCTTCTGAGCTGACTGGTTTTCAGTGATCTCTATATTTATACACTTCCATGGTTACAAACAGTGTAGACCACCACATCCCGTAAGGGAAGGGATGGGAGGGAAGGAAGAAATCCATTAACATTTTGGTGACTGTTAGGAACCTTGTCTTCCATTGACACATGATACAGTTAAGAAATACATTTAAATTCTTCACTCTGTGTCAAAAGAGGGCATTTTCAGTATTTAAGCAGGTAGAGTAAATAATCAGTTGCTTATATATGAACATTTTGTTTCATGACACATAGCATGAAAAAGCAACCAAAGGAAAGGCCAGCACCTGAAGATTTAATGGTAAGTGAAACTTCACAGCCCCTCCGTATGTATTTGTCTGTGAATACTTTATATTCATGTATATAGAAGTGTATCCATTTTTTTCTACATTTTTCAGTATGTACAAATTTAAATCTAAACTCTTTCTGGCTTGTGCAGCAATTACATATTTACAGAGAGCACACAAACTAAAGGTGGAATTACGATTCCGCTGAAGTTGATGGGTATTTTGCTGTTACCTTCATCGTGGCCAAAACTTCACTTGTGATTTGGGGAATTAATACAGAACTTCCACAGCCAGTATCAGGTTTCAATCAAAACCATTTTGATGCTTAATACAGTTTTTTCAGTTTGTATGTCCAGGGATTACAGCTTAATGTAGGTCTCTCTTTGTCGTCATTTGCCAGTGTTAACCTTACAAAATCTGAAGATTGAAAACAGAGGATATGGTCAAAATAGTGTATTTTTAATGAAATGCAGGAGCCACTGTTTTCACTTGTATTCATGTAAAATGAAAGTAGATTGGCTACAGAAGATTGACTTAATATGTAGCTTTCGTCTATCCATAGAAGGGCTCTCAGTGTTGGAATCTGAGCTCAGAGACCGCTTCTTTTCCTTGCAATTGTCATTTTTTCAGTAAGGCAATAATAGGGTACCTGCTCTCAAGCTGGTCCCTTGTGTCTGCGCATTTAGTGCAGAGTGCTGTTTTGACTGTTTTTAAGCAGCTAGAAAAATACTATCTCAAACAATTATTACAAATATTTACAGTAACTTATATAGTAGATAAGAGTTGTAGTCCCCTCTGACTCACATCAAATATCTTTGATTTTTAAATCTTTCATTGCTTTTCTTTATATGCTGTGTTTCCTGTAACTTGGAGGCTTCCTTAAAATCATCATAATTTATTTTCTGTGCATTAAATATCTAGGAATAATTTTAACAGATTTTAACAAGGTAAGGACGTTTGCATCATCTCATTTCTTGCTTACATGCTGCGAACTGCAAGTAGCATAAACAAGTATTTCTATTGCAGCTATTCTCTAGTTAAAGGCTAATCTCTGAAGGTGCCCTGGGGCAGGTATCTCACAATCCAGACTAGTCTCAATTTAGATCCTGGTTAGTAAAGTATTTAACTGTGAATCTAATTTTAAGGATATTAACTTCAATAGATCTACATTTGAAGTTAGGCACCTGCTTAAATACCTTGGTAAAATGAGGCCTTAAAGTTTATCAGAGCCCCTCCACTTTGTGGTGTTGTGTGTTTCATATGAAAGGCTTACACTGCCTTATTTTGTCTTTTTTATTAACTTTTGATGGTTGGAAAATTCTTGCAGTTAGTCACATCTGAGAAAACTTGGAACAGGTTCTAGAGATGTAGACACATTTACCTTGTGCACTATTATGCTATGGCTGGATAGCTTAGCTATTAAAACAACGGAATAGGGTTTCATAAAACCTATATCTGTTTGTAAATGCATGTTTCTGTGATGCAATAGGCCTGCCACTTATAAATAAAACATCTGCAGATTGCACATACCCCCATAAGTATATATGTATGTTTGTAAGCAATAACACCACTCCAGGGTGTAGAGTCATAAAAATGAGGCCAAAGGGTGAGTGCCTGCAGTACCAGGGAAGTGCACAGATTTATCTTTACAACTACATGCCCTGGAGTGTGCTAGTCTCCTTTTAAGGAGGTATTTTGTAAAATAATTTTAAAATTATAGCAGTGCAGGAAAAAAAAAAAAAAGCCTTCCTACTTTTTAAACAAAATCTTTTGTTTAATGCATTTTCCCCCTCATGTTACTTTCTATTCAATTATAAATGAACTTGCAACAACAAGTACTAAAGCATGAGGTAGATGGCTGCTGAAATCAAGAAGTGACCCAGTCCTTGCCTGCAATGTGGCTGACCCTCATAAGCTGCCCTAAATTCCCTCCCCCAGCCTGACGGGACCAGAGCACCCTGTGCTTTTCTGTAACAGACTCGCTATTAGCTCAGTGGTTGCTCGCCAGTCAAGCCCTTTACATTCTTGCACTTACCCAGTCTTGTCAAGGAGCACTTTATTTATAAAACTCATATGCATATATACATTAGCATAATATGTCTATATACACACAGCATATCTGTACATACATATACATATGTGTATATAAATTACCATACTTTGTTGGAAAACAGGGCCAGAACAGAAGCTGTTACACGTCCTCTGAATTCTAGAATTGCTCACCACAATATCCTAATTCCACATCATCTGTTTCTGAAACCTCTGTTGTAATTCTGACGGATATCTCCCTGTTAACTATCGGAGTGGGGAGAGTGATGCAGATACTATCAGTGAAATCCTGGACTTGTCAAGGTCAGCTTACTGTTGAGTTAAATGAGAGCAGGATTTCACCTTGTTCATTGGGTTTGGTTTGGGTTTTTTTATTTAGAAGAAATGTACTAGCAAGGATGAAAGGTGTAACGCGTAATCATTGTTAGCTTCAGACAAAACAGTGGAGTGCGGGCTTTCTCCCCTATGGACATTAACCGTACTGGAAGTCACTATTTTGTAACCAATTTAGTATAATTAAAGACTGAAAGCAAAATGAAGGGAGCAGAACATCAATCTTTTTCTACTCTCCTGATAATCAGTGAATTGTTAAATGCACTTTAAGAGCCGACTAACAATACCTGGAGTGCCAGATTGGCAACTCGGGTGAAGTCACAGGGTTACATCAGGGATGGATTTACCCTGTCTATCGTGTTAGGAAGCCCTTTTTTATAGAAGTCACTATGCACATTTTGTCAGAAAATAGGGCCAAAGCCAAGGCTGTACGAAATTCCTATATAAAGTCAGGCTTTCTAGTACCATAGATATTCTTGTGCAAGCGAACACTGAATTTCCATAACAGCTGGCATAAATCAGGTTCCTGTATTTACCCTCACTCACTATGCCCTTTCTTCCATATACCCATCCACAAAGCAAGATACATCAGTTGCTCTCTGTATACATAATCAATGATTTAATTGTTTCAAAGTATTTCAAATTAACAGACTTGTTCCGCAGGAGTGAAAAAAAAGTAATTTCAGCAAGCAATGGGAAAATTGTCCATCCAAGGAAAGGAACAATCTTTATAATTCACCAGTGGTTATTCTGAACCTTGTGCTTACAGTGTCTGCTCTTTTGTCTCCAGTTTGTTCCCTCTTAAGAAGAGAAGGGCGTACGGTCAATTAAATTGAACGTACTTCTGTCTCAGCACCAGGGAAGACTGTACAACATCTTAGCATATTCCTCTGTCTCTCCTCTCTCCCCTTCCAACAAGAAAAGGAAAATCTCAACAATTCTTCTGTATAAAGATTCCGCCGCGCCCCCCCCCCCCCCCCCACCCCCCCCCGCCCCCCGTGAACTCCCTGTTTTCATCTAAAACATGGAGTTTTCTGGCATCACAAGCCTGGCTCCCAGGGACATGCAGACATGTGTGTGTATTTAGCAGTTGTGATCTGGCGGTACGGGTAAGGTTTAAACTCCTACTCGTGCTGAGTGTATGGGTAGGCATCCATGGGCTGGTTTGGCTCAGGAAGCTGTAGATCTGGCTGTATTTACGGTATTTTTCAGAAGCTTTCCATTCTAAGCTCTATTTAATGGAATCTATGCATAGTAAGTAATCAGGTCAGAGAGAAGCAACATCCCCTGTTTGAGATCAATCGCTGGCTAATACTTTATCTAGGCCACTTTATTATCTCATGCTGATTCCATTCCCATTCTCCTCCTCCTTTGTAGCATGCACTTCAGCTGTGGTAAAAGTACGTATCGCATACATATTAAAAACATATACCCATTCTATCTGTATGTAAATGTGTGAGACACAGCTGGATATTGCAGGAGTTTGATTTACTAATAGTTATTATCTGTTCTAGCTGTTCAGAGGCAAAGAGAGTTTCAGAAAACAAGCTAGCGCAGAAATTGCCTTTATGATATCACTATCCTGCTTTGGTAATTGTTTAAAATCTCTTCTTTAGCTGGAAGCTTGGCCTTTTTATTTTGCAGATTGTATGCGCTTTTTCAGAAAACCAGCAGAATTGTTGAAGTCTCTTGTCGAGTTTTTTGTTAATACAGCATTGAACTCTACCAAGCTATGTAAGGCTATTTAAACGAAAGCGATTTACTTAAAGAAATTGTATTTGAAATACCAAATGTCAAGCACGTAGCAGTTATTCCTTTAAGCTTTCCCAAGGATGCATAAAAGTACAGTTTTTAGGATGCTGCTTGGATTTCTCAAGGAGAGTATTGGGCAGGGAGAGGCAATGCTTTTGGCCAAGGATACAGTCACCTCCTGCACTTGATTACTTTTGCACAGATCTAACAATTTTTGTTGAAGTCTCCCAATTTTAAATAAAACTACTAGCTTTTCTCCTTTTTTAAGTTTAAATAACTGATGCTTTTTATGTTGGTGTTTTATTAATTTAGAAGATTGTATGATAAATTGTACATCACCCGTGTCAAAACCACTGACCTGCTGGAAAACATGTTGTTCTTTGGGTTTTTTTATTTTAATGCCTAGTGCAGTTTTGAAATTTCCCATTCCTATGCATTCAGCAATCCTTCTCTCCAGTTCGGGAATAGCATTTAGACCAGGCACCCTGATCTCATTAGTTACAATGGGCATTTTTTCAGATAGACTGTTTGTATATTTAAATGTGTTAAGATATGTGTCAAGATATTACAGACTCTCAAAAATGGATTCTGGATGGCTGTTCCCCCATCTCCAACAAGCATAGGAAATTAAAAATGCAAAGCCTTTAAATTTTATTTTATATATATTTATTATATTTATATTTTTATATATATATAAAATTATATTTTAAGTAGCTATATTCTAGAGGGTCTGGACAGTAGCACTTCTTACCAGGTAGAGCTAAACTTGTTTGCAGCTCATTGTGTTAAACCGTTGTTTGTAGCTCTTAGGAAACACTTTTATGGTTTAAACAAACAAATGGAGGATCAGCATAATCCTACCTGGATTTTCATATAAACCTTCAGAATAAAGCCAATGAAATACTGCCACTTATGTTTGTCAATAAAAGAGATTTCCAGCAGCTAATTTGGCTTTTGCATTATAGCAGTGGCATCACTGACTGAGTACCAGAGATGGCTGTACAGGTTGGGTTTTTTGATGGTGTTAAATTTTGGGAAAGACCAGAGGGCTGTCTGCACTTTGCTTTTCACAAACACATCCTGTAGATCTTGTGAAGACAGCTTTACAGATAAATGTTTTCTGTCTGCACCTATCCAGATGTTTATGTGTCATTGCTGGATTGCAGTGAGCCAAGAATTTTCCCTCTTTGGCTACTTAGAAGTGTTAGGGTTTTTTTTTCCTGAGCCAGTACAGGATCTCCTATCAGTGATGATTTGTCCAGCGTGAAATTGTCCGTGCTTGAGCCTGTGATGGATAGCTTTGTTTGCAAACATTTAGACTCTCCTCTGTCACAATGATCCCAGTCGTTCACCCCATGACAAGGAGAAATTCTGACAGACACCAAAACACATGCCAGATTTGAAGGAAAGGGCGCTCTCCTCATTTCCCAAGGAAAAAAGTACAGAGCCAAGTATTTTAGCTGTTGTAAATATAGAATCATAGAATCATTTAGGTTGGAAAAGACCTTTAAGATCATTAAGTCCAACCATTAAATATATATGATAAATATTTAAGTGTATATCTTCAATCTATCAATTCAGACATACAGTGGACAAGGAGTTCTGGATCAAATCCTGAAAACACTGGAGGCGATATCAGAATTTATATTGACTTCATTGACGCTAGAATTTCACACTGGGGCTCAGGATGCTCTTGTTACTTACTGTGTGTCATTATCTTCCTCGCTCAGGGTAGGTCAAGAGTTGGAGAAAAAAATATGTATTCTTTCAGGTGGCTGCATTGCTCAACCTATTGCCCACTCAGCTGAAATGGGGAAAGGTGGGTTATGGATCTTTCCCTCTCTCTCTTTCCCTCTGTCTTTAAAAAAAAAAAAAAAAAAAAAAAAAAAGCCGTTTCTGTCCTTAGGGGTATGATTTGTTCTTCTTTGTCACTTGAGAAATCAGCTATCAAAATGGAGAAATACATTCTATCAGTGTCACTAAATCCAGCAATTACAGAAGACTAAGATTGTGACAAGGTTAACTTGTGAGCATTAGAGTTTTAAGGTGTTATATTCATTCACTGTCTTCTGCAGTCCCATTGCTCATACGACCACTGACTTTTTACAGAAAACGTGAAGATCAGACTTTCTAACGTGCCCTAAAGCAGTGCAATACACTAGCACTTTCCAGTGAAATGTTGAAAGAAGTAACTTGAGTTGGCTCGAAGAAGTATTGAAAATCTAAGGAAATTGGACAAAAACAAATTGGCAACAGCTTAGAGTGATACAGTTAGTATTTTTGGTTACTTGAGTCTCCTGGGCTTTGCAGTTTAATTTGAGCAAATGTTTCATTTGGCACTTCTGGGTGTTCTGTAGTTCTCCAGGCACAGAGACAAATATTTACATCTCGCTCATTTTGATAGCAGAATTGCAAATCTTTCAGTTATGATACATAGAGAAGTTGTGCATTTGTCTTGTTGATATTTTTGTCAGCTGTCTTCCCTACATATTTATTAAAAAAAAAATCTGTTACCTGTTCCAAAGTAAGAGCCATATCTTTAATTCCCAGAATATTTTCCTTCCTGTTCATTCCAAATTCATGAAGGAATTTGCTCTAACAGGCAACTGTTGAAATCTATGTATGACATTTATTTGTGTAATAAAACCGGAATTTTAAATTTATTCAAACACACTGCATTGAGTAAAATTGCTGGCATTTGTGTAGTACCAGCTACTTGTGGGTCTGTACTGCGATTAGCACCTCAAGATGCTCCTACAGTATTAAATAAGTGTAATAATTGCCTATGAATAAGCGGAGTATAAAGCAGGAGATAGAGATATGGCTTCTTAGTGACCTGTGTGCATTATGCCTCAAATCCCTTAATCAGATTTGTGCCGGTTGATTCTTGCATCTGCAGAAATTCAGCTGGAGGATCAGGGCCTAAAGTAGTAAAAAATCAATTAATACTACTTTCTAATTTGTGCGGTTGACAAAAATGCATATAAATAGGGGGACATTTTTCTACTTAAGAGGGCTGCACTGAAAGATTTTTAATTGGATTTTCATTGTGATTGACAGCATTTGATTATGACAGTAACTTTATTTGGCTGGACTGTTATAGCCCTCTTGTTGGGGGTGGGGGGTGGTTTTTTTTTCCATCAAAGCTCTTTTTTATCCGCTGAATCCCAGCGGAGCAGCAGTGCCTGTGAAAGAGCCTTTTAGCACCTTTGTTGCAGCCATCCCTGGTGATGATTGGACCCAGCTGGTAGTAGATAAGAAAATGTGCCTTTCACAAAGAGGTTGCATCTCCCGTCTCCCTCGTTTCAATAATTTTAAGAGCCCCAGAAACCTGTTGAGGATTAGAAGTAGCTTTAGATGTGAAATGAGTGTTAAGTATTAGTAATCGGGAGATTAGGGCCCCGGGGACAATGGGAGATAAACAACTGCAATTAAGGCAAATCTGCCAGAGTAAACAAAATTTAGCAGAAACAGATGCCCTAACCATTTTGGGGGATTGATTGGAGGGCACCGAGGAATCGATTTTTGTCTTGTTTACACTTCCAAACCCCTGTGATAAACTGGGAGGCTAAATATTTCATACAGCCTGATTTTAGTTAATTTTTTTCCAGCTCCTCACAGTAGGCCTGCTCTCTTCTAACAGTGACCAGGCCCGAGTTTATTCAGCATTCACAGGGAGCAGCTAATTGTCTATGAAGGGCCCCTGTGTTTAAATGGGCTTGACAGGAATTTAAATTTTGTTTCAATCAACCTCTGTGCTCACAGCCTGCTCCAGTTTCTAATTTTTAAATTAAACATGATTTTTTTTTTTTTTTTTTTTTTTTTTTAAGCTGCGGCCTCTCCTCCGGAGCCGGCTGCTCGTGCTCCCACCCAAGGCAGCTGCCGCAGCACGGGAATGCGCAGGTTTATTAAGGCCGTAATAGCAAAGCACGACGAGCCGCAGCCGTGGAAAAGTTCATTGTCCCATAAATGTGCATCTGCCTGTTCGGATTTAATGGGAGATGCTGGGGTAAACGCTCGGCTGGTGTAAATCGGGACGGCTCCGCCGGCGTCTGCCTGCATGGCTGGAGAGAGCCGGGGTTCCACTGGGGAAAGGCTCCCGGTAGGGAACGGTGGCATTAAAATACAAGTCTGAGAGCAGAAATGGTTTTCGTGGCCTCGGTCGTTTGTTCAGTGACCTTGTGAGAGATTCAAAGGAATTTTTTTTTTCCCCCAAGCCAACTAGCGGTGATATATTTTTGCTTTCTTCTCTGTGTTTTCAGCAGGGCTCCGCATGTTTATTCGGACGTTGTTTCATACCTGTGCTTTTTCGGCTCCTGAGACGGGGTGATTTGACAGTATGTTCATGTTTGATCATTTACAACTTGCTTTATTTAGTCTCTTTACTAAACCCGGCAAACATGAGGATGTTATTTTGCACTAGATGCAGACGGTGTGTAGGCATGTAATGCAATATGATCGTACGGGGTACTTTTAAAAACAACTTGTTCATTTGCAGGAACTTCATCATGGAAATGCTAGCGAAGTGCGGGCTGTTTCATTCTCCCTTTTTGCTTCCAGCCAGATCATTTTCTGGGGTTTTTTCGGTTTGTTAGTTGCTGTTATTAGAGTGTATATGTGTGCAGACATGTGTATGCACACAGCATTTTTTACTCCAAGGTTTGGGTGAAAAACATTTAGGAGATTGTTTCTGTTTACTCCAGCTTAGTGATTTTCTTTCCTTTTTCCCTGTCAGTAGAAACCAGTTTCTCAAAACTTGGAGACAACAATCGTTTTTTCTACCCTTCTTTCCCAGTCCAGGGGAACACTTAGTCCCTGTTTGAAGGAAATATTATATCAACTTTCAATGTCCGACTAGCTCTATTCAGTGTCAGCGAGACTGTTCCTGTGCTTGCAGTGATACATGAACTGAAGACACTTCTGCAGGTACATCTACATTAACATTAGAGTTCAGGTCAGGTGTGCCTTTTTGGTGTGAATCTCCAGCTCTTTCAGAGCTACCACTCTTTCATTCTCATCACAGACAGGTCTTGAAGCTCATGAATTGAATCAATATCAAATGAAACCAAACCAGAAGATGTGCTCCAGGCACACACCTAATGAGCTCCAGCTACTAATGGGCACTGTGTCCGCAGACCAGACCAGAGCTGGTCAAAAGTAAAACCTCTTCCATCCCTGAAACACTGCACCAACCGTTACACTCTGCGGATCTGCTTCTGTTGTCGACAGCTTGCTAATGTTGACATACTCTATCAGCCTTGGGCCACTCTCTCTATTCCTCTTCTACAGCTCTTCTTAACCTCAGCGGCACTTGCAAAAGCACACTCCAATTATATTTTGGTTGCCTTAGTTTTTTTTAAGAGTCATCACAAAAAAAATACCTTTGCTGGGAGTTAGCTCGTTTTGTTAGCTAAGCACCAAGAGGCATGCCAAGCACAGTTATCGGTTTAACAGCAAATATCAAAAGCAAAACTGCTGTGGAAAGAATGATCTGCAGATGGGCAAATAGACTCCTCTGTGCCACAGCCAAAACCAAAACTCCGTAGTAAATTTAAGACTAGTATATGCCACAGAAAGAGAACAGCAAAAATCAGGCCCACCCATGTGTGTACCCGTGCACGCCCTGGGGTCCTGCCATAGGAGGGGATTGAGTTGTTTGAAGTCAAGTCCATGCTATAGAAGTCAGAGGAGCTGCACTAGTTCCTGCTAATCTGACCTGAAAAAAAATTCCCTCTTGACCCTGAGTCCGGTGATGAGTTGCCAGCCTGGACACATCAGTCAAGTGCACAAGAGGTCTCTGAGGACTGTTTTTAGGGCCACTAGCACATTGTTTGGCTATGGCCAGTGTCCAGAGCTTCAGAAGAAGGTTGAAAAAAGGATTTTAATCATAATGGAAGGATCTGTATTGCTGTTTAAAAATGGAAATTCAGGTGTGATGTGTGGACAGTTCCTCTTCAGGTTAAGGTTTTCAGGTTTAAGTTAAGCTGTTCTTCCTCTTGGTCCATCCATTACACTTGGGGACTGCCAATATTTAAAGACAAATTCTGTAAATTTCAGCAGAATTTTGGTGCCTCAACAAAACTACTAAACCAGCTGAAAATCACTTGCGATTATCATATAACAAGTAAAAGTGCATTGGTAAAAGTTAATCTACAAATAGATAAATAATACGAGGGAAAAAAAAAAGGGAATCCTCAAAAAAAAAGGATAAACAAGAAATATAGCTCCAAGACTTCACCGCTTAGTAGTGTTATCCATTTATCTTTGTTTGATACATTTTGTATCATCTTTTCACTGTCTTAAATATCATCAGAGGGATAAAGTCATTAGTGTGCTAATCTAGATAGCCATAGTTCTAACACTGACCTAGGCTAATCTGCTTTTGCAATTTCAAGAACTATGTTTGACTCCTCTGAAAGTAACCTTAAATTGTAGTCTTGTAAGAATTCCAGAGCTGTATCCTTCACTCCTTCTCCTAATGAGGTTATGACCAAATGCTCATTATAATTGCTTTAGACTCCTTTTAATTTTCAAGCTTATTAATCATAAGAAGAGTTATTTAAAATTGCATAAATTAATCTTAGATTAAAAGCCCATCAAAGCCTCGAAACAATTAAGAATAAGTAGGATTTCCCTGGGGCAGCAAGTTTTATTTTAATAGTGTAGTCAGGTGGATATCAGAACATTGAAGTATGGTAGTGATTAATGTATGCAAAATTTAAATGAGAGTTTTTAAATGGCAAATCTAAATCACATATTGACCTAACTGTAGGCTTTAACTGCATTGTCTGTCATATATTTAAACTGTTTAGTAATCAACATTTTAATTACAGTGTATGTTAGGGAGGCCGTGCAACAAACAAAACTCACCACTTCCCGACACTCTGCGTGGAACTGTTTAGCAGGCTGGGGCTGTGCTGTTAGCTGCACAGAATAAGGAATGAGGAAAGAGAGCAGAAACTTCAAGGAGACTAATGATACTTGATTTTACTTATGGATGTGTTCTTGTCCTTGCTTCATCTCTGCCCAGAAAACACCACCAATCGATGCAGCTTTCTGGCCCTCTTTGCTACCCCCACCGTTCTCTAGGCAAATTGGTCCTTTCTGCTCTCTGAGCTGGCAGAAGCTACAGGTGATGTCCTCATGGGGGTGGGAAGTTCTGTGAAAACACTTATCTTCTGACTCTTGGAGTCCCTGTGCCCTCAGCCTGCCTCTGCCACCCACAGCTTTGCAGGCTCCTGCAGACCTATTGAAGCACTGTGTCTTTGGCCCCTGCTATGGGAGATTTCACTCTAGCAGCCGGACGAGAACAGGCTCTTAGGGATGCTGAATTCCTTACCAAGCACAGCGAGAGGCAGTCCTTGCCCTGAATAGTCGCTATTCTGAGGATAGGAACTGGGAGAGAGAACTGGGCCAGTAAACACTTGGTCCCAGATCAAACGGAGCCATGAAAGTACATAGGAAAAGCTGGCACTTTGTGGCTAAACTTGATGTGATTTGATATATGCAGTCCCATCGCTGCAGGTGCTGCATGGAAGAGACAAGGAGGCTTCATTTCTGGAGGAGAGTGTCTCTCAAAGCAAGGGTTGACCATGCTGGTGCTTTGGGACACAGGGGTCATACTTTCTAGACATGCATGCTAAGCTAAGCCTCCCAGCCCCTGCTGTTTCAAGCACTTCAGGCACTCACCTTTTTTTTTTTTTTTAAAGGGTTACCTCCCATGGTCAAAACACATCCTAAAATTGCAAGAGTGAAACAAGAGATGCAAGAGCTAGATCACACTTAAATAGTGTCCCACAAGCTCTTTTCACCCGTGTACATATTCTGTGTCTCCATGGATCAATGCGAGTGTCTGAAGCCTTCAGATTTTTTTACCCTACTCAAGCCTTAGAAGCAAGCAATGGAGGGAAGCCTGCTGCATGGAGTACCCCCTGAGGAGGACTCTGACACCTTCTGTGCCTGTGAATTAACAATGTTTTGGGAGTCAGCAATAGAGTATTGGCCTGAGGATTCCTCACTGCTATTCCTGGCTGTGGGAGCAGAAATCGGCCTTGTGGATAGCTAGCACAGATAATTAGAACAGCATTTAGTTTGTCTTGTCCTTGGAGGCAGGAGCTCTCGACGTAAAATCCGCCGCTACTGGAGGCAGTGGTAGAGTGTTGAAATCTTAGATGTGCTGAGGTCACTAGAGGGGGACACAGGGTCAGTCCGGGGTAGTTTGGGTTACTCAGCGCTTCGTGTTTCCAGGCATCCTGGGAAGATAGTATAGCTCCAGAGCTGAGATTTGGATTTGTCCTTTTGGAGGTCCGACTTGTGTTCCCATTAAACATGTGAATGGGCAAGAATTTTCCCTCGAGTATGTGCCCTCAGTTAATTACAAGAGCTGTAAATAGCATAGACACATTGGTAACGATGGGAGAACTAGCTGGGGTGATAACTGTGGTGTGCTGTTTTACAGCCAAGTTCTTATTTTCCAGAATTGCAGGGCTTGCGCTCCTTCAGCCAGCTAGGGATGAGCTGCCAGCCAGACTTTCTGATTTAACATTTGCGCTGTGGCCATCTGATCAAGCTTGCCTTTAAACAAAGAGGACACCTGCAGTGGAGGAAGGCATGGGACATCCCAGGTCATTCAGGAGCACAAGAAGTGTCGTGATTTGATCACATTTTACGCTGAGTTACTGCAGACACAGGCTGGAGTTCTGCCGAATGGCTCTCAAACGTGGTGGTGTTGGGTGGAAATGGGTGCAGATGCAAACAGACAGGTCCCAGGTGTCTTGCAGGCAGCGATGGGGCTGTGCAGAGCTGGGTCAGAGGATGCTCTTCCTAGGTCTCAACTCCTACTGCCAGGGAAGCCTTACCAATGTCCTCGGGGATTGGGGGATGGCAGGGAAGGGGAGCAGGTTTCCAGTTTTCATTTTATTCTTAAAAGGTGCCCCAGTGCTCAGAGGTGCCATGTTTTGTGCAGGAAGAGCTCTTGTGTTGATGTATCTGATGCACCACAGAGACATTCAATGCTGCAAAGCAGTGATGTGCCATTTCTAATATTGCCTAATAAACTGCTGCATTGTCTTCTCCCTCCCCCCTTTAAAAAATGGCATCAAAATTGCATGTTAAGCGGAGAGTGAGCTTCCCTTAAAGCAGCCTGTAGCCATCAGTAATATTTATTTTCTCTATTTGTTTTAAGCCTGTGAAGACTGTGGTTTCCTCCATACTGTCCTGATGGAGCCCTGACCAGCAAGCGTGCAATGCCCCTAGCCCTAATGTGCCATTAATGATAGGTTAATGTACAGTATAATGTTTTTTGGACTATGGGTTCATTACACTTCTGAGTGCAAGGTCCTTCTGCAGAGCGCCCAAGGTCCCATTGCATTATATCATGCAATAAAAATACCCTTTTCATATCACACACTAATAAACTGTATTTGAAATGCTGTCTAAGGGCACTGCCATTGTCTTGATAGTCTGTGTCTGCAACAGTTGGGATCTTTTTATTATGGTTTTTGTTATGCTGAATTCAAATTTTTAAATGAAATGCATAATTTGTCTGTGCTTCTTTGTAATAAATGGAGCACAGTCCTTTAACTGCACAGTCTGGGAGGATTCCTGTAAAAGAGAGCATTAAAAGGATGGCAGTGTTGCAACCAACAGCAATGCTGCTTATTTCCTAACATACCTTGCGTAAGCATGAGGGCTTTTATTGTCATTTCTAATTTGCTAGGTCTTGTGGTTACATTTGGGTGTCATGCAGTCGTTAACATAAGACCTTGGTCCCTCAAATGGTGTCCCTACTTCCTCCTCTGTATTCATATGGTTTACGTTAACGTCTGTTTTTGCAGCTCGCTCCTGGCTGCAGGGAAGACGGGCTTTCAGGATGTCGACAGGCAGCCCCCAAGTGTTTGCAGCAGCAGCCGTAGCCGGTGCTGGCTCTGCCGGTTCTCCTGCCCGTGGCGTTGGAGCGGCAGTAGTGCTCCCGCAGACCGCATGAGCAGTACAGCACAGGGTGCCTCGATGGCACAGCTGGCGCTGGCCTTGGCCGTGTAGGATTGAAAGTCAGGGCTTGGCTCTTCTTGCCACGGAGGAGAAAAGGAGGGAGGGCAGCACCCCGGGAACTCAGTGCTGCTTTTGCTGTTGCCAAAGCAGTAGGAGATACTGAGGTGGTGCCATGGGGGCACCTAGCTGTGATCCTGGCAGTAAGCACAGCCCTTCCAGCCTGGCTGCGGCATGGGCAGGAAAGCCACGGCACTGCTCATCTCCCTGTGCAATCTGTTGCTTAAGCCACAGCCATCCCGTAGATCAAGGGGATGCGGGATGGTGTTCCCAGGTTCCTCCCCTTAACCTTCATGTCCTCCTGCATTGGTGCAGCTCTCTGTGCTGGCTCAGGTGCCCCTGGGCAATTCCTACCAGGGCAGTGCAGTGAGCAAGTACTGACCCTGGCATATACTCCAGGAGAGCTCAGAGTAGGTCATGCTGCCCTCCCCAATTAACCTCTCACTGCCCCAGTGAAAAAAATACAAGATGACGACGTTGTTGGTTAGATCTGGATGCGCTGTCAAAAAAGAGTAGTATCACTGAGCACCATTTGGGATTAAGGTTCCTGTCTGTGTCCTCCCCGTCCCCCTCATGTTCTCTGCCCCAGGAAGCACCACCCTGTCATTTTTGCAAATTCAGAAGGAAATTTGTGACTGACCGGTATTTCATGTTGGCAATGTACTTTGTCGCCATCCTGGCTAAGGTTCGTAGCCGCCTATTTCATGGACCTTTTAAACCAGTCTCACAGTAAACGCTCACTTGTTTTGTGCCTGGAGAGTCCTCTGAAGTCACAGAAGCATTGCTTAAGGGATATTATTTATTGTCCGCCTCTCCTTTGGCAGTGTTTAGGAGCCTCAGTGTTGGTCTAAACCTCCTTGGTGCTATCCAGACAGAAGGATTTTATAGTCAGTGGCAGAGGAGCCTATTTATGGGTGAGACTCTTGTGAAGCTTTGATCTTGCCTGGACTTGTGTATGAGAGGCAGTGTAAACTGTTACGTATGCATTAGACTAAATCGCTGAAAGGATTCAGGTAGCCCAGGTGCGGGGCTGTGGGTGATGCACAGGTCTTGTATTAGGGCTGTGTCCCAGGGGGACTTCCGTCTTCCCTGGACAGTTCACCCTTGCTCCTACCAGCAATACCGGCGACCAGATCCAGAGCAGAGCTGCATGTGGGCACCTGGTGCTGGAAAAGGCCCGTGTGTCTGCAGTCCTGCTGAGGATGTGGTGTAAAGTCTGTTGCAATAAGCTCTGGGTGGGTTAATATCAGAAATGAAGATTCCTCAGGCTGGAGGAGAAGGCCATGAAAGCAAATTGCTGAATTTTAAGGGTAGGTAAAATTACAGAACTTTTACCCTTGAATAATGGCAATTTAATTGACTGGGCTAAATGATTGATGGTTTGTGAGCAATGAGTTCAAATTACCAGGGTTGTGTGTTCAGGGGGGCACTGCCCTTTTAATTTCATGTCAGATATTTAAATCGTTTACATCACCCTCTGTGAGGCGCTCCCCTTTGAAAGAGTTAACCTGTCTGGTGGGACACTGCAACTTGAGAAATGTACCCTTTATCAAGAGAACGAGATGAGACAAGTTCATTTAAAAAGCCTGGTTTGTCATTGTTTATCTAATTTTCAGAGTTGACACACAAAATTAGGCTGGCTGACACTCACTCTGGGGCTATCCCTGGCCCCGTCCTGCCTGACCTTTTCGGCTCCAAGCTGCTGTGCGCTCGCCAGCGGCTGCTTCCCCTTGGCTGCAGAAATCGCTGTGCAGCTGTGCATCCTACTGAGCCAAACCCCTGGCCGGGGTAAGGCAGGCCAGTACCTGGCCAGTATGGGGAAGCAGTTTGGTGGTGGCTTTTCAACCTATTTTCTCCTGCTTGGGTCTGCTGGACGTACTGATTGCCAGGTATTTTTAAGGCTGGGTATTTAAGAATTGGCAAGGAGGCGGTTACTGTTTTCTAATGAACACGCATAGAAGTCTGAGCAAATACGAAACGCGTGGGGATGGGATCAGGTCTGTCATGGGGATGTCCCGCGATACCTTCAGGCTCCTCTCATGAGCATCTCTTTCCTTGCTGTCGTGCTTCCCTCCGTGATTACGCCTGTCAGTGTTGCAGTGAGCTCTTGCACATTACTGAGACTCAAATGTTGGCTGAATCATCACTGGTAGGGCATGAACAGTCTCCATTACAGTGATTTTACTAAGGAAGGTTTAATATCAATCTCTTACTTGCCAATTCACAGTGGACGTAAGTGCCAGTATAGAAGAGCTGTGCTCTCTGCTGATGTTAGCGTGCTGCTGGAGCAGGAGAGCTGGGTACAGCTCAGCACCCCGACTGCTGCTGCCCAGGGGGATATGAGTGCAGGGCTGATCTGTGCTGGAAGCCAGCTAACTTCCCCACATCAAAAAAACAGGTGGATGGATGCTGCAAAAAAAAGCATGCACACCACACCGAGCAGAGAGTCTAATCTCACCGGGGCAGTGAGAAAACGGCTGCTGCAACAGAAAACACATTTCAAGCTTCCACACATTTAACTTTTTTCAGTGTTACTTTGCAAAGCAAAATAAATCTGTACGGGAATATTTAAATACAGCAGGTTGCTTGTGTTTGTTTTAGAAGATATTGCTCACTGTTGAAGTCAGGGCTGGGACTTTTATTTGTGGCTGAGACACTCAGTGGCCAGAATTTATTAATAGTGCCCAAGCTGTTGTGACTTTCATTTTTTTTCTTTCTTGAGGTGACAATTTATCCCAGCCCCATCCTGCAGCCTGGGCATGCACTAGACCTGGAATGGTGCAGCTGCATTTGTCCTTCAGCAGTTTTGGTTTTTACCTGGTTTTTTTTCCCTCCTTCCTTCCTTCCCTCCCTGTCTAATCTCCCTGCCCCTTCTCTCCACTCTCCCTTCCAAAGATATCTCCAGTTTAAGGCTCTGGTTTCTGAGGTGTGCTTGTTTTGGACTGTGGGCATTAATGGTTGCAGTACTCTGGATGCCTGAAAAGGGGGAAATGGGGGACTAGATGCTGAATAGTGGCAAAATGCAGACAACCCGTCAGGGTGACTTTATGAAGAAGTCGCTAAGAGCAGAGGAGACTGCTGCTGGTGCAGCCACAGTGGCTGGGGACTTTGGAGGAAATCTTAAATGTTTTTCCTGAGACATTTCTGGATGCTAAGCCAAGCGCAAGTACCTCTTACATAGTTTGTACTGCATTTTCACTTCAAATGTTGCTGTAAGCAGGCCAAAGGCAAGTTTGATGGACTTGTGCATTGTCCACAATTCTGTATTGCTCTTTGATGTATTTTTTTTTTATTGCAGTTGCAGGCATGACTGCAGCAGGCAAGATGCTGCTGAGCAAGATGTGGTCTAGCAAGGTCAGGTATTAGAAGCAGCAAAGTGGTTTTGGCGTAGACTTCAGCACAGGCCATCCATGGACATTGCACATCCTTGGGCCACTTGTGACCTCCTTGCTCTTGGTGCCTGACCTGAACATGCCATGGGCTGTCCAGCCAGATTTGTAAAGACAGGTCCCACTGACACTAGTCTTAGCTTTGGTGGAAATCTCTGTTCTCCCATTCCTTATTTAAAAACAAACAAACAAAAAAAAACCCAAAAATCAAAACAAAAAACAACCACCAGATTCTGAAAAACAGCTTCTAGTAAAAACATCCCTTCAGTCTGAGAAAAATCCTCACTAGAGCAGTATAGTCTAAAAACAGAGGAAATCTAAAGAGTAGTTTCAAGTTAAACTTATTCCTAGGGAGAAAAGTGAGTATGTAAAACCCCAGGCTTCAGTGAAATAACCTCACAAAACAAAGCAAATAGGGTGAACAGCATGGCTAGCTCATGTTTTCAACCTTGCATAGCCTGCAATTTCGCTTTGCATGTTGTGAGTAGCTTAAATGCAAGGATATACTGGGTATGAGATGTCTTTCTCTGCAGGGAGTCTCTCCATCGTAAAGGAGATTCATGGGAGAAGTGGACTGGCTTTAATAGCTGTTTTTTAATTGCCCCAATGCATCTGCTCTTCCTTGTCTGTGGGCTCTTGGTTGTTTTTCCCTAGTTCTCACTACTGTCCTTGACCGTTGTTTTGTTTAAGAGGTGAAACAGCTACTTCTAGGATACTTGCTTATAATAAGCATTTACCTTACTCTTGCACCTTTTGCACCCCAAAATACTGAAGTGCTGGACAAACCACGCTTGCACTGATTCTCACAGCACTCTCATGAGACAGCAGAATCATTTATTCCCTTTTTAACTACGAGGCTGAGGGAGATTAAGCAGCTTTGTGAAGGTCACGCTGGAAAGGATGTGGCAGCTTGGGAATAAATGCCAGGACTCCTGTCACTGGGTTCCCAACCGTGCCCTCTCCTGAGTTGTTTTCATAGGTAGGAACCAAGTAAAACCAGGAATATTTCAGATTGAATTTGTTTAGTAAAATGATGAAACCCAAACATATGTGGGATGTCTGGAATAGGAGGTAAAAAAAGAAGGGTGCTGTCTTTCTTTAGCGTTGTTCCTGATGTTAGACATTCAAGACCAAAGCTAAAGATTTTTAGTAGCCAGGTGTTGGAAGGAAAAAGACATTGTCCATATGCTCAGTGCCGCAAGCATCTGTGTACTTAAATGCATCACTTTAAGATCATCCATCTTCTGTTGGTAGCATTGAACTGTCTGCTGCCATCCTCAAAGCTCTCCAATGGACTCTGGTACCTCTGGATACATTGTTCTTCCTTGGTGGACCATTTTCCAAGCAACAGCTGAGTGTGAGCACACACACATCTGCCTGGATGGGAAATTCAGAGCTCTCTGACAAATTTAAAGTTGCTGTCTACAGCTAAGAATGGCTGAAAGGAAGCAATTTGCTTCAAAAAATTGAATATTGGGGGAAAACATCTATTTCTGTAGCAGTTTACAAAGAGCAAACTCAGAAAGGTCGATTACAATGGCAGGTAGCAGCTGCCCACAATTTCAAAGGCCTGGAGATAAAATTAAGGGCTTGCAGCTCAAGCCTGGTGGGAAGCACTGACAAATCTGAGAAGGGGAAAGCAAGTTCTTTGAACTGACTTTGCTTTGGAAACCTGTAATCACACAAGAGTCGCACTGCAGCCTCCCATTTGCAGGAGTCGGGTGATCTTGGATCTGCAGGCTTCAGCATCTCGGTGATTGTTTTCTGTGGGATGTGCACATCCACACGTATGTGGGCTTTCACACAAAAGGAGCTTTACATCAAAAAACTCACGAGCTTTCTTCAGACTGCAACCATGCCATTTCTGTTGTAGCTTCATCCTAGTCACTGCGGTGTCTTTTAGATTCTGTAGGCTTTTGGTGTGGCTTTTTTTTCCCCTATTTCAAATTTGAGTTACAGACTGAGCAGGCCGACGCTTTCCATGGGGAAAAAAGCAGGGCAGCCACTGGGTTGAAGCCTGCAGTGCGAATGTAAGGCGTTCCCAAAGGCTGTGTATTGTGTGCACCTGGTAAATAAAGAAATCCAAGAAGGAGCGGAGGCCACCAGCCTGACCTGTTCATGCTGATACTGGAGAGGAAACCCATGAGTGTAGTTTCTCCCTGTTCAGGCTGAAATACCAAGTGTTGCTGCGATAGACATTGCAGGGCAATGAATGAACGCTGGAGAAGAAACACGTGTGGGGTATGACCGGTCCTAGTACGTCTTGCACACCCAGTCACCAGCACTGTGCTCTGCCTGTGGTGTAGTTCCTGCACTAGCAGATCATAACAGACCTTTCTACATCGTGGGTTTTGCTCACACAGTTATGCCAGCAGCTGTTGAAATTATTCATATACTCACTGATGATCAGCAGTGAGGTTTGTTGGGAGGTGACTGGAATATAGTTGTTTAGATTAAATTATCTTCTCTCTGCCAAGGTCTGGCCGTGAACCTGTGTGGTCTCTTACACTCTGATGAATGAATGGGGAAAAGTTTCATTTAAGTAGTTCCAAAGAAAAATCTGTTTCATTGCTGAGAGACTAAGCCACTAAATGTCCTGACTGGTGCAGCTGTGTCTCCTACCACCTCCCAGCTCTTTATTAGCTTACAGGCAAACTTACTTCTCTTTTTTTCCCCACTTTCAGGGTCTCTCCCTCACATTTTTTTAACCATATCCTCTTGTCTCAAGTCCGCGGGCTGTACCACCTCAACTCCCACTAGTTTAATTGTGGGAATTAGTCCTCTGAGATGAATGCAAATGAGAACTGGCTCCCAACAACTATTGATGAGTTCACCTTTATGTGTTTGTTAGCTTTGTCTTGCCTCTTACTATGGTGTTCCTCCATCTACATGGAGAAGGAGCCACATCTGCAGTGCTCCCCACCAAGGGAGTACAGCAGAGATTGCAATGTGAGAGGAAATAAAGGCCAAGTAATATGCTAATTTCGTGGGCTACAGGGACCTGTAGCTGCCTGTTTGGGGACCCTACTGGCATGGAGATTGCTATATGTTGGTTTTCTTTGAGCTTAAAACACAACATGGCAGAGCTCATCGGCACCTCTGCTAATCCAGGCAGCAGAGCGGCAGCGTCTTTCTTGCTGGACCAGGACCCTTTTCCAGTTGATGTGTTGGGTGCCAGGAAGTTGCTGAGATGGGAGATAAGATTTGAGCTGGGCTCTGCTCCACATATGCAGGCTTGGGTCGCGACGACTCTTGCGTTGCCCCTTCCTTGCATTGCCTTTCCCAAAAGCCTGTGGAGGTGCAGCCAGTGTCCCACGGATGCACACACAGAGAGGGAAAGCTTGCTGTTCTGCTAAGTCCTGGGGTTGTGGCAGGCAGGGGCCCGTGCTGCAAAGAAACTCAGGCGCAGGGCTGTTCAGCAGCTTTCAGGGCACCTGAAGCTAGTGTGGCGGAATAAACCACTTGAGACATTTGTAGCACTTCATGGCATAGTCTGTGTGTCATGTTCTCCTCGTGGTGGGCTTCTTGCTCAGCGAAGTCACTCCACCAGAGTATTCCTTCCGTCTTTCCTCTACAAGGTTAACTGGGAAAGCAACTGAGCTGGTCCCAGTAAGATCTGAAGAAGGGCTCTCCACACCTCAGACTTCTCCCTACAAAGTTCTAGCTGAGATTTCCAGCCATCCCAAAGAGTTGGAGCAACAGCGTCTCGCTCTTCCTCCATAATTCTTGAAGATAATGGCATATTTTATTCCCGTGGGTCCTGCGTTTGCTGGCCCTGGCCCACAGAGTGTTTTATTGCTTGGAGCTGATGCCGCAAGGATTTATTGTGCTCTATTTAGCCTGGTGCTGCGTCATTGCTCCACTTGGTGCCATCCTAACCCAGCCAACGACCAGGCTTCCCGGCCCCCACGTCAGACCCGCTCTCGCTCTCTGTGTGCCGATTGCCGTTGTTCACCGCCGCGGCTGGCGTCAGGCTGCGCGTGCTGGTAATTCCCACATGTACGTCACCCTTCCCAAAGGCTCCCCGACAGATCTACTCTGATTCCTTTCAGGCGTTGTTTGCAAGAGCTATGAAGTTTAGTGTTGCAAAAACTGAGCTGCTTTTGAGTGATTTGGAGTAGAGGTTTTCATCATCTGTGATGATTTCTCCTGGCGATCGCTTTCTTTCAGTCATTTATGTAATTGCCGTACTCGGTTTCCTGTGGATTTTTATACTTCATTTGAGATTCATCTGAAGATGGCATGTTCCCATCTCTAGGAATGTGGCCAGATTGAGACATGAGCTGCCTAGGCTGGCTGCTGAAATTGCAGGCCATATTTTTGTTTCATCCTGAGATGCTGTTCTGATTTTCCAAGGTGTCTAAGACACAGTCTTCCAGCGCCTGCAGTAGCCATATAATTCACGGCCGAGAATATTTTATAGTTATCCCTCTTTCCATTGTACTTAATTCCCACAATAGCTTCTCATGAAGACCCGCTTCAGTTATACTTAGGTGATATTTTCGTTTCTGTATCAACTGATCACTCCAAATGACATGTGCTAGCATGTATGTGCATGAACAAATCCCTCTCCTTACGGACGCTGTGAGTGCTTCAGAGCCTGGCACCTGGTCCTGCTGCATCTGCAGGCACAGAGCTCAGTGACCAAGTAACAAAAGGAATTCAACACTTGTAGGGATATTGTTTTTTTCCTAGATGGTCCTACAAATTACCTATTTAAGGGATGCCTGTGCACAGGGTAAGGCATAAGGTTTCCACTGATAAAAGTCAAGGGCGCAAAGGTAAGCGAATGTGGCATTCATACAGCTGCGTGTTTTCATATGCCCAGTGGCACGGTTCAGTTTCTGCCCCACAAACGAAGTAGTCCATGTTGTGAGCGCAGACTGCCCTTACGCTTTCCTTTAGACAAAGGAGCGTGTTACGTTAATACACATGAACGAGCTGCACAAGGGGGCTGTTGAAGAGAGAAATTTTGAGAGATCATAGACCTTTACAAGCAAACCAGTAGGTTAGTGTTTTTGTCAGGATATCTTTTTACCAAAACATCATTTAGAAGTTGGAACAGCCTGGCAGGCCATCCTAGAAAGGAGCTGGTTCAAAACACAATGACCTAATCAAACATTTTAAAAAAAAATGGTATTTTCAAGGAGTGCTAGGCTAAGGCCTCAGTAAAGAGGCTGGGCTCCCCCAGCCCTCCCTTCTCTCTATGAACGATGTACGTGGATAACATGGATCCAAGAGGAAGTTCACTGGTTTGAATCACTGGTTTATTGCATTTTTATGACTGTAACCACAGGATGTTCTAATGTATTTTTTACAAAAAAAATTAAAAAAAAAAAAAATCCGGGGGGTTTCACAGGAAGGGTTGTGTTTATCTTGGCTAAGTCTGCCTATCCCACTTTCCAGGGCCACCCATTCATCATGCAGTACAACGATGGGAATGCAGAAGTCGTGTCCATGTGGGTGTGCAGGATGCTTGAGGAACGGCGATCAACCCAAGGACCACAGTGAGCTGGACTGGCTCACAGCAATGCGCAAGACAACAGCTCATCCTGGACTAGCAGCACCAGCCCCACGCTTCGGACTCTCAGTCTCTCTGGATCATATTTTACTAAAAATATTTTCTAGAAGCATCAACAAAATCTTTCAGGATATTTGTTGCTGCCTTTCCCTCGGCACCACATTAAGGGATTTTCTTCCCACATTTCTTTTGTTGCTGAGCAATTTAATGTCCTCAGATTATCTTCAGTTAAACTGTACACAGCCTTAAAGCAAGTATTTTATATCTATATTTTTTTGTTATCGAATGTATTGTATATTTCCTGGCTCCAGAGTATTTTTTAACTGTTAGTCTTTTGCTATTGTATGAATGACACACTGAGTGTTCAGAGGATTTCAGCAGGAGTCGTTGGCTGTCTTTGAGTGCAGACATCCACAAAATTTTAAATGTAAAACAAAAGCAAAGAAACAAAAAACCCAAAAGTATCTGGACTTGCCCATCCTGCAAGGAGGCGAGGGCTTGCCCTTCCAGAGTAAAAGCATGGCAGAGAGATCAGCATCACGCTATCAAATGACCGGTGGTGCCTCTGCTGCCAGTCGCCTGCTGCTGTGGCTCAGGTTTGCTGGGAGGGCCAAGCAAGAAAGACAATGCAACAAGCTGGTGTGTGCGAAGAGCATCCATGCTCAGGCACTGCAGGCTGATCCGTAAGCGCAGAAAGGTTTTGCTGATGTGGAAAGAGGTGAGGTGAAAGAAGACAGCACTCTCCTCAACAGGGAGTAGGGGTGCTGCTGGGTGAGCACCAGCCAGAGCTGGCAGCCCCAGAGCCACACACAGTCGCCATGGGCTGTTGGCCTCTGGCTGCAAAGGGAGAGCAGCCCCAAGCAGGGGGAGTTTGCGAACAGCAGCAACACAGCATGAGGTTCTGCCTGTGCCGCGCAAGGAAGCCAAGGGCCACGGCACAGGCTTGCATAGTGTCCCGTGAGCTTGGGGGGCGGGAAGAGAGCCTGCACAGAGGGGTCAAGCCGTGGTGTGCCACTTGCCCTCGTGGCCAGAGAACAGGCTGCAGGGTTTTACTTTCCGTCACAGCAGTTCGCAGCTTGCTTGGAAGCGTCTTGCCTTTCTCAGCTCTACCTTGATCACTTATTTTCTTACATCAGAGTCGCTGCACGACGGGTGCAGCTGGGTCAAGCAAAGGCTCCCAGGTTTGCTTTTACCGTAAAGGAAAGAAGAACAATTGCAATGTCTCTGCTGTGTTTCTTACTCCTGCAGTTTCTGTGTACGTTTCCACAACAGACTGACACAGATTTAATCAGTCCTTATGTTAAGATGCATATTAAAAAAAACCACAGAAGAGAGGAGGACCATGAAAGGCAGGGTTGGTGTGTGTGCCTTGGGTGGGGGAGGAGGTTGGGGCTTTTGTTTGCTTGTCTTAGCGTTAGAAATAAACTTTTGCTAAAAAAAAAAGCTCAGGTAGTTTATTATATACCAGCAGCTTAAAAAAAAACCAATTCGGTGAAAAATTCCTCCTGAACCACTGCAAATCCTAGATGTTACTCTGGAAGCAGCCTGGAAAAGACTTTGTTTCCTTCCTTGGAGGGATCGTTTGTCTTCTTTTGAAGTATAGAGGTTGCAGGCATGAACTTATAGACTAAAGTTTGTCTTAATTGCTCTGATGTCACAACCTCCCTGGCAGATAACAGTACAATGAATGACTCAACGGCCCCCATACCTCCAGGTCCTTTTTCTAAAGTGAGACAAATTTCTTCCCTGTGAGCCAACCAGACTATAGGCAGCTCTTCCATTTATTTATCTCTAACAGTTTGCATTAGCTTTCTCTGGATAAAAAGTCTCTCCCTTGGAGTTAGTTAAAAAAAGTCAGTAAAACCAAGGCTTTTCCTCTCACTTTCCCTGGCAGGGAGGTCGGGAGGGTAAGACGTCACCCTGAAAATCTGTGCAGGATGCCAGCTGATGGAAACGTGAAAAATCTCCTGGCGAACGGGCTGACAGTGTTATAATTCACTGGCATACGTATTAACCTTGCTGTCTTCATCAGTATACTTAATCAATCCACAATCATGGGGGAGGTTTGGGGCCTCTGTCATCTTTCCTTCCCCAAGTCCTTGAATTCGGTGCAGCCGGGGGACGGGAGGAAAACGAGTGGCCGGGGATCTGCTCGGCGGCACCACTTCTGCCCTGCTCCACTCCCAGCGCCGGGTTAACGCCGTTTGGGGAGAATTAGGGCTGGATGAGAGAGCAGAGTGGGCAGGTTGGGGAAAACCCAGTTTCTCTTCAGCTCTGCCAACCATGCTGCCATGGCGGGTGTCGAGCAGCAGCGAGGTGGGGTCTCCCCAAACTGCCACCTCCTGCCTTGGAGATGGTGGCTCTGGGTGGTGGGTCCCCATGGGAGGTCTGGACACCCACAGCCCAGTCTGTGTTGCTGTGTGGGGGCTGCTGGGCCCCCCCCACCCCGGCACAGCACCTTGCTCTCCCATTCCAACCCGCATCCTGGCCCTGCTTTGCACACAGATGTGCAAACCCCTGTCTGTGCCCACAGAGCCCAATTAAAGCAATTCAGCCCAATTCTCACCACCACCCATCAGCACCAAGGGGCAAAAACAAGAGGAAGGGCGCGGGGCAGGGGGGATGCAATAAAATTGGGCCAGGATCTGGGCAAATTTAGCTCCACTGAGTGCCCCCACCCACGGCAAGCAGCTCCCCAGCAGGTCTGCACGCAGCCCAGGCTCCTCTCCCTGCAGCAAGTGCCTGCTGACCCCATGTCTGTGCCAGGGCAGCGAGAGCCAGGGTGAGCCTGCTGTAGGGCACCCCGATCCGTTGCAGGGTCCCCCCCTAAACCCAGCTGAAGGTATCCCCTGGGGTGCAGCGCTGTGAGCAGCATGACAAAGCGGGGGCTGCTGTGCTGTATTTGGGCTAAGGAAGTCCTGCCTCCGTGCGGGGGCTGTGCACACAGAGGTGACTTTCAGATCGCCAAGACACGTGAAACGTGCCCCACGATCTGCCGCCAGCCTCGCGTGTAACATCATCCTGGCCCTGAAACCCCTCTCCGGGGCTGGGAAATGAACCGGCAGGGAGATTCTCCTGGCTGCCAGGCAGGGCTGGAAGCGCTGGGTGCTGCGAAGGGGCTCAGCAGTGCTGCTGCTCTCCATGCAGGTGGGAGCTGCGCCGGAGCTCAGGCTGCCTGGGGACATTGTCCCTCTCTCCTCCATCCTGGTGCAAGTTTTTGGAGTCTGAATCAAGGCATCTCTTGGCTCAAAAGCTTGCAGAAAATGCAGCAATATTATACCCTGCAGCTGAGTCCTGCTCAGAATATGGCATGGGGGGGGGTGGTGCATAACGAACACATTAATTCAGCAGTGGATGCTATAGATGTGCTGAGTGATCCCCCCCCATCCTCCTCCGTCCCACCAGCTCCTTTAGGGACTCCACCGGCAGCCCCACACCAGTCTCACTGCTCTGTCTCCTCGCCCTGTAACCTCAGCCATGGTGGTGGTACTGATAGACCCAGTCTCCTATGGGAGTGTGTACGTGGAGCTCACAGGCTCCAGGAAGAACTGGTTATGTCCCATCTGTGCCAAAACTTGCAATATTTTCAGTTTTTCTCTGCCTGTGATCCTTGCCAGGCAAAGCACAGGCAAAGCTGTGAGATGAGCCTGGGGTAGTTTGCCCTTAAACAGAGCACAGAATTAGAAAATACTTTTGTTTCTTGTATCCTGTGGCCAAATATATCCTACTGTCAGCTTTCCAAAGGCAAAGTGTCAGTCTTTGTTTTCCGAATAACAGCCTGAAAAGCTGTGTGTGTGTGTGTGTCTGTGTGTGTGTGTCTGTACACATGCATACTCTGGCAAAGAAACCAGAAACGGGGAATTACAGAGGGCTGCGGCGTCGAGGGCTGCAAGCAGTCCCTGACCCATCCCTCTCCCTGGGCTTAGGGGCAGCAGCAGCCAGTGATGGCTAGCGTTAATAACTGAGCAATCACTAGAAACATCTTCGTTTGATCCCTTTGACATCCAAAAGCATAAAAGCAAACCGGAGAATTGAATCTGGGAGTGGCGTATGGGTTTTCCTGCCTCACGGAGCTTTGTGGTCCTGCAGGGAAAGTTTACCATGAGACATCAACGGGAAAGGGATGGACTGCTGGGACCCTCCAGCTCTATGATGCAGGGAGCATGTGAGCCATGTCTGAAGCAAAACCTGGGAATTTGAGTCTTAGCTGGGAAAAAAAATCCCTCATCCTGCAGGGAGCAAAATGGGCTGACTGAGAGCAAAGGCTCTGGGAGCCCACAACAGAGACCACTGTTTGGTGACAGAGGGACTTCAGCTGTGGGTGGGGAGCGGGGCAATGCCACCGGGGCAGCCACCCGGCTCGCTCAGCTTTCTGGCTCCAACTGTGCTCCCCCTGCCCAGCGCTGCCTCCAGGGAGGACAGCCCAGGGGGGCCATCAGCATCCAGCCCCATGGGAGGTGCACCTGGGACAGTCCCCCCCAGGGAGCCTGCAGCCTCGGCCAGCAAGGAAGAGGAGGGAGGAGACGGGTCGGGGGGCTGCAAGAGCCAAGACACCCCAAGCTGGAGCTCTGCTTGGGGGGGGGGGGAGCTCCCCAATGCAGAGAGGACTCCAAGGCTGCTCAGCCTCCTGGGGACAAAGCATCTTTGTGCAGAGGCTCTTCCTCCTGCTCCCATTAAGATGTGCAACCGGCAGAGAGAAACACTTAAGATACACAACAACACCCCCAGGAGACCCCCCTCCTCGCTCAGCTGCTGGGAGCCGGCCCATGCAGGCCTTGGCAGGCTGATGGGGCTGAGTTAAACACATCACAGGTGACCCCAGCTCTTTGAGAGCTGCAGAAGAACCAGCTCTGGCCTCTCAGCTTCTCTGGAGGGTGCTCAGGAGACCCTCTTCAGCCATGGAAGGTTATTTGTGGGTGACTCCTGCCCCGTGCAGCCGGGTCCCTGCCCCACTGCTATCCCAAGGCTGCCCCCTGCCCTGCAGACACCCAGGCAGGAACCAGCCCAAGCCCAAATGCTGCAGCTTGGTGGGCATGATGTCCCTGCGAGGGGACATCCAGCAGGGAGGGCGAGCTGGGGCCCATTGCATGATGGTGAGGTCCCGAGCTATAGCAGTTATTTTAGGATAACCTGTCTTCAGCCTTCCCTGGGGGACCCCTCAGGCTGGGGGGGCTAATGGGCACCATGAGGCAGAAATCTGGAGGGATGGGGGGACTGTCCCCTGAACTTGCTGGCCTCATCCTTCTCCCCCAGCTCACCAGTATTGCACCACTGGGCTGCCCGGCCTGGTCTGTGAAATTCTAATAGGGAAAAAAAAAATTTAAAAATCTCTAACTATACTAAAGCGTTTTGGTCACACTGAAGAGAAAGAAGGTTGTGCTTTAAGAAAAGAAAAGCTCAGAGGTCTGTGCCTTTCCCTGTGGGAAGCTGCAGCAAGGAGCCCTGCGGTGCGGCTGCCGAGGAGCTGCGCTGACCCAGGGCTGCCTTACCTTCAGAAACGGGTACGGCCATAAACTACAAGTGTGCACTAAGGACAGGATTTATAGATTGAGCCTTACCGGCTACTGGAGCGGCTGCTGCTTCACCGGTACCCACTGCGGCTGCTCTCGCCGCCGAGTCCTGCAGTGAAAGTTCAAGGTTTATAAGTAGCCGGTCAGCTCGGGAGATGTTTAATGGTAAATGGATGTCTGGGGGCTTTTACAGGCAGGAGGAGGAAAACTTCTCTGCAGCCAAGACAAAGCTGCTGGCAGGGCCCCAGGCACAGGTGAGTGCAGCTCTATCCTGGAGGGTCGTGGTGCCCAGCTGTCCCCGGCACAGCACGGCCTGGCAGGGCGAAGGCAGAGTTAATTGCTGCCCTCGGCTCATCCCGCTCCATCTCCGGGAAGGCGCTGGTTTAACCTAATCAATAAAGTCATGTCTATCGATCGTGTACGTTGCGTTCCTCCGTAGCCCCACCGCCCCGCAGCTGCTCCGGCTGAGGGAAATTAGGCAGATTTAGAGCCAGCAAGGACGGCATGGGGAGGGCTTGGGTGGCCAGAAAGGTGAGGGGCAGCACTGCCATGGGGGGGGTAGGGGGTCAGGGGACAAGGAGGTGACAGCAGTTTGGGGGGAGGTGAACAGTGCGGAACCTGAGACACATCAAGGGCTGCACACTGGGGAGAGCCAGGGTGTGTGTTGTGGGGACAGAGGGTGCATGGGGGGGGGGGTCATGGTGGGCGTCGTGGGGGAACATGGTGGGAGGGCCGGGATGCATAGATGCGGGGGGGGTGGATGGCAGGAGAGCCAGGGTGCACAGAGGGGGTTCATCAGGGCGGGGGGCAGGCATGCACAGCCCAGGCACTTGGAAAGGGCCCTGGGGTGCACCGAGAGGGCCCCGTGGGCTCTCCGGGGGTCCCACGGCAGGAGCCCCAGGGGGGTCCCGACTCCCCCCCCATCCCTGCCCGTCCCTGCCCGCCCTCCGTGGGGGCTCAGCACGCCGGGTCAGGCGGTGTGTGCCCGGCCTGCAGAGAGCCGCCACCCGCTCCCTCTGTCAATGTCCAGTAATTAAAATGTCACCGTTTAATTTTCAGGCCTCTCGGAGCAATCTTTTCCTAATAAAGAGTCTAATCGAAATGCTCCTTCCCCCCGCCTCCCTGGGAAGGGCCGCGGAAGAGGCTGTAAAGGCGCAGAGCCGCTGCGGATCGATAGAGAGAAGCCCGGATTGATCGGCCTCTAAAATTAAATTTATTGGGGTCATGGTTTTATATGGTGCTGATACAACTGTTAAATGGGGAACATTCATTTCCAATAGGAGGCGTTTATTAAACTTCCACTGAATTAGACCGCCGTGATTTATGTGGCAATCTCGGCACAGCCCTCCAGGAGAGAGGGGCCTTTCGCGGCCGTCCCCGCGTGATTATTTATTTATACACCCGTGACACGGCTCCCTAAGTTTTAACCTAAATTATCCGCCGGCCTCGCCTGCCAACGGCACCGGCCCGGGGCAGCGGGGGGGGGGGGAGGCAGCGGGGGGGTCCCGTCGGGGCGCACCGCGCTGCCCACCGCATCCCCGGTGGCCGTGACCTCGCCGCGCTCCTCCGCGCCCCTTCCGCGGCCGCGCACCCCGACCCGCTCGGCGGCCCCCGGGGGGGCGGTCGGGGCGGCGGCGGAGCCCGCAAACGTCCCGGCTCTCGCGTGCGGCGATCGTTGAGCGTTAATTAGAAATTCATTACAATTAAAAGCCGCGCGCACACGCCTTAATTACATCTGATTTTTAATTCCGAATCCGTGTTTACACAGTAAGCGAGACGTACCTCCTGATTATCCCCAATACTCTTTATACTGTACTAATTATGTAAATTAAACCTAATTAACTGACAAAAACTGCAGTCAATTCAACTGTTAAAAGATACGGCGGCTGCGAGGAGCGGGGTGCCGGCGGGGAGAGCGGCCGGAGCCGGAGCGGCGGGGCCGGAGCGGCCGGTCCCGGAGCCGGTCCCCGCCTCGGGGCTCCGCGCTGCCGCACCGCCGTCGGGGCGAGCCGCGGGCCGGCTCCGCCGCTCCCGGCTCCGGAGGAGCTCGGCGGGAACCGGGGCAGCCGCACGGCTCGGGGAAGAGGGGGGGTCGGGGCAGAGCCGCAGCCTCCTGTCCGTGTGTCATGCCCCCCCCCGAAACCCCCGACGTGCCGCCGCAGGAGCGGCCCCGAGAAGGAGGAGGGGGGTACCGGCTGGGTCGGCACCGCCGCCTGCTCCCGGTGCTTCGCAGCCCGGTGTGGCTTCGCAGACGGTTCCGCAGCCACTGCGGGTATTTAACACCGGGGGGGATCACCTCAAACCCGGTGGGGAGAGGGGCAGCGGGGCTTGGCCCCAGTGCGGGAGCGTCTCACCGCGCTCCTGCCTGGCTGGAGGATGGGGGGGGGGGGGGGGGGGGAGAGATAAATAATTAAAAGGCGAGGAATAATTACCGGCTCGGGTTGCGATCATTGCGGGAAGGCCGCGCCGCAAGGCCCGGTCGGCAGCACCCGGTCCGCGTCCCCCCCCCGTCCCCGCCCGCCCCCCGACGGGACGTCCCGCGGGGAGCCGCGGCCGCTTTCCCGCGTGGGAGCGTGAACCGGGGCCGGTTCAACCGCGGCGGTGCGGGAAGCGCGGAGGAGATGGGTGGCTCCGCACCTGCGTTTCGCTCCGCGCCGGCTCCGCCGCATCCTCCGGGTGCCGTTGGTGATGGCGGGGAAGGCGGGGGGGGGGGGGGGGGGCACACACACACAAAAGTGATAGCTGGGGGCGATCCGCGCCGTTATTAACTTCTGTTTGATCAGTGTAATTGCGCCGATCGCGGCCGGACGCGATGATTAATTACAGTTTAATTAACGTGGCCGTGACGAGCGCTGCATGCGGGAACCCAACCAGGGCAGGGACGCAGCTACGGGCCCCCGCCACGCCGGCAGGACCGGCGGCCACCGGAGCGGGGACCCCCCCCCCGCTCCGGTGGCCGCCGGTCCTGCCGGCGTGGAGTGGGTCCCCGTGGGAAACGAAAAAACACGGGCGCGCCCCCCCCCTCCCTCGCCTTTCGGCGATTTCGTTGCCGCCCCGATGTCCCCCCCCCGCCCTCACCCCCGGTGTCGGTTCCCCCCCCCCCCGCCCCCCCGGCGGAGCGCGCATCCCGGGCGGGGGGGGGGGGGAATGCGCGGTAGCACCGCATCCCCGATTTCGATGGGGCCCCTCCGCCACCCCCCCCAGGCTCCTCTTTTCGTTGCCGCCCTCTCCCCACGCAAACTTTCAACGAGCATCGCTTCCCCCCCCCCCCGGGGGGATGCCCACACCGGAGGAGGGGAGGGGGGGGTCGAAGCGCGGACAGACGCGGAGCAGCGCGGAGCCCCGCGCAGGTGCGGCTCGGGGCTGATCCCCGCTCTTACCTCGGGCAGCCCGGGCGGGTCCCCGCTCGGTGGCGGCCCCCCCCGCCCCCCCCCCAACCTCCCCCCTTCTCCCCCCTTTCCCTCCCCGTTCCGCCGTGCCTTAAAGCCGCGCCGTGATTGACTGGAGCGCATCGGTGATTGACGGCCGCGGGGTCCCGGAGGCAGTTAATGTAAATATGCTGGTGCTAAGTGGGTGTGTCTTCCCGTTATTTTAGCTGTCACCGGATCAATGTGCAGCGTCTCCAAGTACGGTACCGGATCCTCCCTCGGTGGCGCGGTTGGTCACTCGCTCTTGTTGCATCTCGCCCGGGCGGACGCGGCGGCGGGGCGGGCGGCGGCCCCGAGGCGTCGGTGAAGGGCGCGTCGCTGCCCGCCCGCCCCGCGTCCCGGCGTTTGTCCGCGGTAAAGGGCTCGGTGGAGACCGGGCTCCCCCCCCCCCCGGGCCCCCCGGCTGATGGCGGCCCCGGTGCCGGGCTGCGGCCCCTAGCCCCGAGGAGAGCCTGCACGTCCAGCCGGGCTCCGCAGCGCGGTAAGTGGGAGCGAGCGGCGGATGGAGGGGATGGGGGGGGGGGGTGGAGGGGGGGAGAGGGTAACGGGGCGCGTTTTCGGGAGGCGCTACCCGTTATTTTGTGTAATGACCACGGAAGCGGCTTACCGCCGTGAGCCCTCCCCGCTAAGCCAATTTGCCTGGCTCGCTGCTGCCCTTCTGCTGCTACGTGCTGCGGGTCCTGCCCGCCCCGGCCCCCTAATCCGCCCGCTCCTAATCGCCTGCCGGAGACACGACAAAGGGGCTCCCGGCCAGCCGCCCCCGCCGCCCCGCTCCGCCCGCCACCGGGCACCGAGCGGCAAGTTTCGGCCCGTCCGGCCCGGCCCGGGGCTCGGCCCTCCCCCGGCCCCCGGCCCCGGCGACTCGGGACGCGCCGGTCGCATCCTCCGGCGCGTTTCGTTGGAGCCCGCCCGGGGCTCGCCGCAACCGGCGGCCCGGCCCGGCCCGGCCCGGCACGGCTCGGCGAGCCGGCACAAAGGGAAGGGACGCGGCACCTCCCGGGGACCCGGAGCGGGGGGAGGTTGAGGGGGGGGTGCGCCGCCCCCCATCCCCCTCGGGACGCCCTTGCCCCGGGCGGCCGCTGCCGCCGGGCTGCCGGAGCCGCTCAGCCGCGGGTCCGCTCCCGGCGGCGGATGCAGCGGGGCTCGGTACCGGCGGCCGCGGCGCGGGGAATGCGCTACGGATCCGCCAGACCTCTCCGGCCGGCCTGCCCGCCCGCGGCGGGGAGGGTCCTGCGGCAGCACCCGGGGCGGTGGTGGTGGTGGTGGGGGTCTGTGCTCCGGGCCGGGGCCGGCAACGGCGGGCGGGGACGAGCCGGTCCGCGGAGCGGGGCTCCGGGAGCGGAGCGGACAGGGGGCGGCGGCGGCGGCGGCGGGGCCCCGGGAGCGCTTCTAACCCGCGCCGTTCCCCGATTTTGTTTTGCAGGGGCGTTTTGGGGGGGAATGGAGGCGATCGCCAGTCAGATGGGAAATGGGAGAGATGCAAGCTCCTCCCCAAATTCAAAGCAAGAGCTGCAGCCGTACCAGGGCTCCAATACCCTCAAGCCCAACCAAGTGGGTGAGACCTCTCTGTACGGCGTGCCCATCGTGTCCCTGGTCATCGACGGGCAGGAGCGGCTGTGCCTGGCGCAGATCTCCAACACGCTGCTCAAGAACTACAGCTACAATGAGATCCACAACCGGCGGGTGGCCCTGGGCATCACCTGCGTGCAGTGCACGCCGGTGCAGCTGGAGATCCTGCGGCGGGCCGGGGCCATGCCCATCTCCTCCCGCCGCTGCGGCATGATCACCAAGCGGGAGGCGGAGCGGCTCTGCAAGTCCTTCCTGGGCGAGCACAAGCCGCCCAAGCTGCCCGAGAACTTCGCCTTCGACGTGGTGCACGAGTGCGCCTGGGGCTCCCGGGGCAGCTTCATCCCGGCCCGCTACAACAGCTCGCGCGCCAAGTGCATCAAGTGCAGCTACTGCAGCATGTACTTCTCCCCCAATAAGTTCATCTTCCATTCCCACCGCACCCCGGACTCCAAGTACACGCAGCCCGACGCCGCCAACTTCAACTCCTGGCGCCGGCACCTCAAGCTCAGCGACAAGACGGCCACCGAGGAGCTGTCGCACGCCTGGGAGGATGTCAAGGCCATGTTCAACGGCGGCACCCGCAAGCGGACCTTCTCCCTGCAAGGGGCGGCCGCCGGCGGGCCCGGCGCCGGTTCCCCGGCCGCCAAGGCCGCCCTGCACCCGCCGCCGCCCGCCGGTCCCGAGCTGGCACCGGCGCACAAGAGCCTCCGCTGCAGCGGGCAGGAGCCGGCGGGCGAGCGCGGGGCGCTGGGGCTACCGGCGGCTCACGGCGGGGCGGCGGGGGCGCACGGCGGGGCGGGGGCGGTGCGCAGCTACCCGGTGATCCCGGTGCCCAGCAAGGGCTTCGGGATGCTGCAGAAGCTGCCGCCGCCCCTCTTCCCCCACCCCTACGGCTTCCCCGCCGCCGCTTTCGGACTCTGCCCCAAAAAGCAGGAGGACGCGCTGGGCGGCGCGGGAGGCGGCGAGGCGGGCAAGGGGGGAGCGCTGCCCCCCGGCATGTTTTGGGGACCCCCGCACCCCCACCCGCACCAACCGGCCCAGCCTCCCCACCAGCCCGGAGCCGCCAAGGACGCCGGCGTCTACCCCTCCTTCCCCGTCTTCTGGCCGGCCGCCGGCAGCCTGCCCGTGCCGCCCTACCCGGCCCAGAGCCAGGCCAAGGCGGCGGCCACGGCCGTGGTGGTGGCGGCGGCGGCGGCGGCGGCGGCGGCGGCGGCCGAACCGCCTCCGGGTTTGTCGGGCCGCCACGGCGAGCTGGAGGGCTCGGAGCCGTCGGGCAGCGGGAGGAGCAGCGCTACCCCCCAGGAGGGAACCGGCACGGAGGGCGAGCGCTGCCCCAGCGCGCTGTCGCGGGCGGCGGGCGAGGAGGAACGCTCCGGGGACGAGGCGCTGCTCCCCCCGCTGCCCCTGCCCAGGAAGGGCAGCTACCTCTCCGCCTTCCGCCCGGTGGTGAAGGACGCCGAGAGCATCGCCAAGCTCTATGGTACCCGGGAGGCGTACGGCGGCGCGGCCCCCCGCGGCCCCGGTTACCTCTCCCCGGACTTTCTCAGCGAGGGCAGCTCCAGCTACCGCTCGCTCTCCCCCGGGGGGGACACGGCCGAGGAGCCCGAGGTGGACGTGGAGTCCAACCGCTTCCCGGAGGACGAGGAGGAGGATGCCGCCGCCGCCGCCGCCCCTCTCCCCGAGGGACGGGAGCCACCGCCGCCCCGGCTGCTGGCCGGTACCGAGGAACCGCCGCCCGCCGGGGCCGACGGGCCCGAGGAGAAGGCGGGCGAACCGGCGGCGCAGGAGGGCGGTCAGCAGCCCGACGGCAGCCCCGAGCGGAGCAGCAGCAGGGGCGGCTACGAGGTGCGGGGGGGAGGGGGAATGTCTGCCCTCGGGGGTCCCGGCGGGGCCCGTCCCGGGGTCCCCGCCGCCCTGACTCGCTCTTTTGTAGGTGTACGCGCCAGACAGGGGGGAGCACCTGCAGCCGCTGAAGACGACCGCCTCCCTGGGAGCCCCGGCCGCGTACCTCTGCACCCCCGAGGCGAAGGGTAAATCGGGCCCGGGGGGGGGGGGGGGGGCGGAGAGGGCGGGAGGCCGGTGCGCATCGAGGGCGCGGCCCCGGGCGTCGCCCCCCGCCGGCTGCTCAGCCCCGGGGGGGCTCCCGGGCCGCCGCTTTCGTTTTGGGGGCTTTCGGCAGGAAAAAAAAACGAGTGCAAACGGTTTCGGGATGGGGGACGGGGCCTGGTCCCCCCCGCCCCCTTCCCCGGGCCCGGGGATGCCGCCGTCGGACGCGGCCGGTGCGGCGGGGATGGGCTGGCGGGGCCGCGCCCGGCACGGCGGGGCAAAGCTACTTTCCAATAGCAAAGCGATTAGGATGTCCGCTAAGAAGGTTTTAACGGGGGCTTTGTCCGTAATTATGTAATTAAGGATATATCAGGACCATACTTTCATTGCTTATGGTTGAAAATCGGTTTATTAACTTTAAGAGCAAGATAAAGAAGACAATCACTCCGCGGCAGAGGATTTAGAGACCAGAAAATCCTATCAGGACCAAAGGAATGTCTCGCATCCCAGCCCTGTAAATACCGACAGAGGTAAGCGCCGGTCCGCGCTCCGCCGCGGCCCTTCCGCGGGGCGATGCGCGGTCCGCGGAGCCCCCCGCGGCGGGGCTGACGGCACTCTGTCCCCGTGTCCGTGTCCGTCCGTGTCCCCTCGTCGTCGCCCCTCCGTAGGAGAGGACGGCCTCGGCATGGATGTCGCCGGGACGCAGCTGGTGGAAAAAGACATCGAAAATTTGGCCCGAGGTGAGGCGTGTGCTCGTCCCGCGGCGGGGCGGGGGCCTGCGGGGCCGGGGGAGGTGGGGGGAGGCTGGCGGGACCCCCCGGCCTCTCCCCGCAGCTCGAGGTATTTGTGTTTTCTGCAGGAGTGATTAACTCCTGTGATTAATGTAACGTAATGCGATTAGCGCCGCGCTGAGCCGCCTCCATATGGAAAAGTGCGGGCTCCCCTCAACCCCGCCGTGTATTTTTAAACAGATGAGTTACAAAAACTGGTCCTGGAGCAAATGGAGCTGAGGAAAAAGCTGGAGAGGGACTTTCAGAGCCTGAAAGGTACCGGCGACTCCCCCCCCCCCCCCCCCCGCCTTGCCCCGGCCGGGGAGCGGTGCTGACCCCCACTTGCCCCCGCAGATAACTTCCAGGACCAGATGAAGCGGGAGCTGGCGTATCGGGAGGAGATGGTGCAGCAGCTGCAGATTGTCCGAGGTAAGGCCGGGCCGAGGCCATCCGGCAACTACTACTTTTATTTTTTTATCTCCTTTTTGGCTCGCTTTGGTTTTTTTTTTCTTTTTTTCTTTCTTTCTTTTTTTAATCGATATCCTTCCGTGCACTCCGATTCGTCTTGGGGTTTCGAGCCGCCCCGCAAACGGCTGCGAGGCATCATTACACAGGAGCGAATGAACCTTCCCCTCTTACAGCGATTTCCACCTGGGCTAAATTAAAAACCGAGGCGTAAAATTACCTGGGAAGCCATGCCCGACGTTGCGCGCATCGCGACCCCCCGTTCCCCGTCCAACCCCCCCCGTCCCCGTGCTACGGACGAGCACGTTGCCCTTTGGCCCAGTGCATCACCGACGGGGCGGCTGTTCCCTGGACCCCCCCCCCCGCCCCGGCGCGTTGTGATGCTTTCCCCCCATCCCAGATACGCTGTGCAACGAGCTGGACCAGGAGAGGAAAGCGCGCTACGCCATCCAGCAGAAGTTGAAAGGTACCGGGGCAGGACGGGGGGGACACCCACCCATCCCCGCGTGGGGGGGGCCAGGGGTGACGGCTCCGTCGCTTTGCAGAGGCCCACGACGCGCTGCATCACTTCTCCTGCAAAATGCTGACCCCGCGGCACTGCACGGGGAACTGCTCCTTCAAGCCGCCGCTGCTGCCCCAGTGAGCGCCCCCCCACCTCCGGACCCCCCCTTTCCCCCGAAGCCATGCGGGCAGAGCCCACACAAGCCATTTCCACGAGGAGACACTTGTACATAGAGGACTCGGAGCCCGGCTTTCCTCGGACTGGCAATACGGCGGGGAGCGGCCCCGGGCCGGCCGGAGGGGGAGCCCGGGCCCCCCCCACCCTGCGCCCCGCGCCCCCCCGGGGGCCCCCCGCTCCGCCTCTCCCCCTCCCTCCCTGTGTGTCCGCTTCTTCAACCCTTGTCCAGACTGGAAACAAAAGTGGCTATGTGCAATGGATATAAATGTACTGTGATTCTCTTGGTACAGTATTTGTTGGATTTTTATTTATTTATGATGTATATTTATTCCCCCCCCCCCGGGCCCCTTCCTCCCTCACCACCCCCTTGTAAATTTATGGATGTAACAGCACTTTAACGGGCGGTCCGCGACTCCGGAGGCAGAACAACGCTCGCCCGCTCTGGGGAGAGACCCCTCTGTACGTGATTTTGGTTCTTTAATAAAAACCGACTTTAAGAAGCCGCCTGGTCCGTGGGGCTGTCCCGGGGGGCGGGGGGTCTCCTGTCCCTCCCGCCCCCCGGGCACGCCGCGGGAGGGGCTCGCACGGCCCCCGACGGCCCCCCCCGGGCCGACACCGGGTGCCGCAGCCCCGGGGGCTGGGGGGGCTGCCCGCTCCCCCGCGAAGTTCTCCTTTCTCCCTCCTCCTCCGCTCCGCAGCCGGGAGCTCATTAATGCCCATTTATATGCTCGTTTCACACATGAAAGTATTACATTAATGAGCTCTGAGAGCGGGTGTGGAGGTGCTCGCACACCTATTAGCCCTAAATACCTGTTTTCACCCTAGGATTAACCTAGCACGACATCTCGGTGGGCTGGGGGCGGGGGGGGGGGAATGCACCTCGCACCGGGGTCCTGGGCTGCTCCGGGGACGGGAGGCACCGGGGGGGACACACGCACGTCGCACCGTCGGTCCTACGGCGCACCGGGAGCTGGGGGGGGGGGGGATATGCACCTTGCACGGCCGTCCTGCAGCACAACGGGGCTGCGGGGGCCGGGACCGGCGTGGGGAGGGGGAATGCACCTCGCAGCGCCGGGCACCGGGGCTGCGGGTACCGGCAGCATCCCGGGGACTGGGACCCGTGCGGGGGGATGCACTGGGTGGGCGGGGGCGCTGCGCCTTGCCCAGCCCGGCGCTGCCCGCGGGGTTGCTGCGGTGTGAGCCGTCCTCGGGAGTTCCGCAGCGCGGATGTGTAGTAATTAGTTTCTGGGACTCTCATTAGCCGGAGCAGCGGCCGTTCCGCGGCCTGGGCTGCCACCGCGTGGGCACAGCCGGCGGTGCAGGCCCGCCCCCCTCGGCCCCGGGAGGGGGGTACAGCGATGCACGGTGCTCTGGCCGGGCATCCCCCCCGCTCCGCCGGGCCTGATCCGGCGGCACCCCGCGGGGTCATTTTGCAAAGGGACGGGGCCGGGTCCTCCAGCCACCGGGTCCTCTTGCATGGCCGCGTCCTGCCAGCATAGCGGGGTCCGTGTCTACCCAGCAGCTCCTCTCGCCAACCAGCTCTGGGCTGGGGGTCTCCAGAGGTGCCTCCCAGCCTAAATCCCCCTGTAAGTCCCCGATCAAAGCCCGTGTTTTTTATTAGGCATTATCCCCCTCAGCAGTTCAGCGTGGCTTTTTCCTCTCGGCAGGGCTGGGGCAGCGGGTGCCTGACCCTGGCATCAGCTGTGCTGGAGCAATAGCAGCATCCCCCATCACCTGTGGGTGAGGAAGACCATCTGAGCCAGAGCTGGCGCAGGTGAACATGATTGTCTGGGCTGAAGGTTACAAAACCTTTGGGGTGGAAGTGCAGCTGACTTTCTTGGGTTCTCCTTGTTTCTTTGAGCATCAGGCAAAACGCTTGTGGCCTGTTTGGGGACAGGCACCCTTTTGCACTGTGTGAGCTGCAGGTGTCTGCGATATGTGAGCCTGGGCGGGACCAGTGGGGCTGGGGTTGCTGGTGGCATCTTTCATGCAGGTAAGCTTATGGGAAGGGGGATCACCTTGCTGGGATGGGGAAGGGATGCGTAGACCAGGGAGATGATAAAGAGGTGAATAAAAAAGTAGAGTCAAGCTCTGCAAGCTGAGAGGTGGGTTGCCTGGGGGAATGAAATAGTTGGACCTCTTTGGAGCTTGTAAGAGAGCAGCTGAGCCTCTTCCCTTGCATGTTCCTCTGCACCGCTCCGGCTGGGTCATTGCTGGCACCTCGTGGGCTGGAGGTGGCTTAGGGTGACCCTGTGGAGGAACCACAGAGGAACTTGGCCCAGGGACCTGGCTGTGTCCGCTGGCACTGCGGGGGGAAGCGTGCCATGCTGCTGGCACTGCCGCACCTCAGAGGGACTCTCGCTCCTGACCCCAGCCCCTGGTCAGGGCCCACAGCCGGGCTCTGCTGTGCGGTGCCTTCCCAGCTCCCACCTTCCTCGTGCTGGGCTGCCAGAGTCGTGCTTTCCCCAGCAGCTTTCTGGCCCACAAGGTCGTCCGGCCTCCCCTGCGCTCACCTGCCTGGGCACACCGTGCATGGGCAGCAATGTGGGTGCAAAAATGAACTATTATGTTGTATTAATATTTTCACACTACTTAAGCTCTCATTAAAATGTACTTTGCTGAATTTAATATGCGACTTCAAATGACACAACGTATTAAGTGCTTAATATACTAGAAATTATGAAACTATTATAGTCTAAGTAATATGAAATAATTAGAGTGAATTAAACTTCACCAGTAGAATGAGGGAAAGGCTTCAAATTTTTTCTTCTGTTTTTTTTCAGTCTTAAAATAGTTGAATGCAGTAATAGCCCCTGAAAATAAACAACCAGAGTTAGGAATTTTAAATAATTAAAGCAGGAAGAAGCCTGGAGTGTCTGTATTTGAGCCTGTGATGAATTCTGAATTGGGGGAAGCAGAAGGGCTGTTTGCTGTAGCTGATGGAGTTGTTCTTTCAGGCCAGTGGCAGAGCAGCTCCAAGGAGCTGATCACCAGACCTCTAGCCTTGCCAAGGCTTCTCCCCATATGCTGTTTTCCTCTTGTATGCAAGGCTGTTTATTTGGAGGCAAGCGGACGCGATGGCTCCTGGTGATGGAGCGGTGTCTGCTCTGGGTTTCGCTGCCACGCTGCCTCTGAGCCGAAAGTCCCCTTTGCAGACCAGCTCCCCTCTTAACAGGGGTGCAAATGCCAGAGACCCCCAGGTTAAAATCTCAGCGACTGGATGGAGCCTGGCCTCTCGTTCTCAGAAGCGCTTCGAGCCATCCTGCTGAAGTTGGGGTTGAATTGCAGGTGCTTTTCTCGCAGGAAGGGGATCACCCTGGAGCGTGGGTGGGCTCAGGGGCTGGTAGATGCTCTCCGGTGGCTCCGCAGCAGCGATGCAAAGCACCCGACCCATCAGCTGCCGGGTTTAGGCAGGGTATTTGCACTGAGGTGTGAATGCACGGGATCGCGCGGGACCGCACCACTACGGCACGCGCCGGGCGCCGAGCACGGCGGGGACCCACTCGATCGGTGTCTCACAGGCCCCAAACCTCCACCGTTGACCTTGTGCAGAGCGGGGTCAGCTCGGATGCGGGTTGTTTCTCCATCAGCACCGTGGCCGGATTGAGAGGACGCCAGGAGATGGCGTTCCCAGCTCCGCTCTGCGCTGAGCTTCTTGACGGAGTTTGTCTGGGTTTTGAACTGAGGTTCTGTACAACTTCCATGGAAACGACCAAAATTACCCCTTGAGAAAGCAAGTCTGAGCCTGGGGTGGGGGGCACAGGGAGAGCAGCCCGGCGGAGAGCTGGGCAGAGCTCAGCCATCGCCTCTCTGCAAGATGGACCTGCAGCGGTGAAGCTGTCGAGTCCCTCCTGAAACAACGGCTTTGGGGACAGGAGAAGAAATGGGCACTTACTGTCCCCGTGGACTTTAGGGACATGGGCCTTGCTGCTACCATGTGGGATGGTGGCCATCAGTGAGTAAAAACGTGCTTGCACAGTATTCTGCTGGAGGACTTGAGGGGAAGGAAATGAGCAACGGGTGGATGTCGGTCCCATCTGTGCAGGGCTGGGGTGCTCAGGTGGCATGGTGCCATGGGTGGGGGGCAGTCCCGAGGGGCTTGTGTGTCCCTTGCAGGTTCGCTGACCCCCCACAACCCAGGGGAGAGGAAAAAAGCAGCTTTCCTGTGAAATCCTGGTGTTAGGAGAGACCCAGGCTGACCAGGAGTTCACAGACCTGATTCTGGGGACTAGACCAGTGGTACTGTTACACATAACCTAAGCTGCTCTGTCCTGAAGTGAGGACAGGCTCTTCTTTAGTAAATGCATAAGGCTCTCACCAGATTTACAGAGCAGTATCAGAGAAATAGTGCTGTACTTGGGTGAACACTAAGAAGGCTAACACTCGAGTTAAAAGTGAAGAAAATGGTCCTTAATTTGCCTCCCTGAGGATTATTTAGGTTCCACCAACTGTATCATCAAAAGACACATTTGCTTGGAAAGTCTAATCATTAAGTACAAAGAACTTGCCAGCAAGCATCTAAAAAGTGTTAATTTTTAATACAGGTCTTTGATTTCAAGGGACTATCTGCTGTTGGTGACAGGGAGGAAAAATAATCGCCTGATCAACCTTTTTGAAAATATGTTGTCTAGTCTTGGGCTAGCATGGCATGCTTTATGGAAGATGTGTTTGTATGACTCATCTGACTTTGAGTGTGCTCTTTCAATGCTGTTTTATCCCTATAGCATGTATTATCTTGGACTGTGGGCTGGTGAGTACTGTGCAGAGACACAGGGAAAATGTTGCCTTTTCCAACAACCATTCAGACCCAGGGTGGGTCTGGAAACCAGCAGGTCACATCCAGGTTGGAAGGGACCTGTGGCTCTAGTCCAGTCCCTGCTCAAAGCTGGGCCATCAAGTTGCTCAGGGCTGTGTTCAGCTGAGGCTTGAATATCTGGAGGAGCTCCACAATCTCTCTCCACTTCCAGTGCTTCACCTCCCTCATGATAAAAAACCCCAAGGTTTTCCCTATCATCCACTCAGAATTTCTCATGTTTCCTGTTGCCTCTCACTGTGCTCCTCTGAGAATAGCCTGTCTCTGTCTTCTCTGTGCCCTCCCATTTGGGATTTGCAGACAGCAGCGAGACCTCCCCTTTGCCTTCTCCTCTCCAGGCTGGACAAATGCAGATCCCTCCACATCTCCCCATACATTGTGTGCTGTGGCCCCCAAACATCTTGGCCCATGAGGACCCCCCAGGTCCCTTCCTGCAAAGCTGCTCTCCGGTTGGTCACCCCCACCTTGCGCTGGCACGTGGGCTTATCCCAACCCAGGGGCAGGACATGGCATTTGCCTTCACGAGGTCCATGTCCATTCTCCAGCCTGCCCCCGTCTTTCTGAATTGCAGTCCCGTCCTCCCCAGCATCGACTGCTCCTCCCAGTTTGGTGTCATCTGCCAACGCTCTGTCCCATCATCCAGGCGGCTAATAAGGACAATATTGATCCTGAGGCATGGCACTGCTCACCGTCTGCCAGTTGGACTTTGTACCCCAAAAACGACATTTGAGCCTGGCAGTCTGGCCAATTTTCCTACTAGCCCGCTTATCCAGTTCGTATCTCACCACTTTGGCTATGAGGATGCTATGGAAAGCTGTGCCAAAGGCCTTGCTAAAGTCAAGGCAAATAAACCCCCTTGCTTCCCCCTCGTCTGCAGAGCCAGCCCTTTCATCACAGAGGCCAGCCAGGAACAATTTGTGCCTGGGGACCCTATGCTGGCTGTTCCCAATTGCCGTCATCTTAGCCTCTTGGAAATGCTTTCCAGCAGGATTTTCTCCATCACCTTCCCTGGGTTATGCTGGTGAGACCAACCGTTCTGCACCGCTCTGGATCCTCCTCCTTGCCCAGACCACAGCTGGGTGTCATATTTGCTTTTTCCCAGTCATCAGCATCACTGTGACCTTTCGGAGATGATCCAGAGTGGCCCCTCAGTGACGCTGGCTGGTCCCCTGGGTGCTGCCTGCCTGGCACCACAGACGTTTGTTTGCCCAGGTGGCTGAAGCGGACCTGAAATGTGCAGTTGTGACCAAAATGTGCCGTGAGCTGTTGGCTGCCTCAGCCTCACTTCAGCAAACTCAAAAAGCTCTTTCTTAGGGGAAAAAATCCTGGCTATTTCAGGATCTGGCTGCAAGGGGCTGGGGACAAGGTGTGTGTCTAGTCCTTGCCTGGCTGGAGGTTCCTCCCTCCTTCGTCTTAAGTGTTTTGTGTAAATCAGTTTAATTTGTGCAATGAAGTGCATGTATGGCTGGTGTCCTTTGGGTTTAATTTTGGTATGTTAGGGACAACTGTGGACAGGACAGCAAGGAGCCGTATGTAAACAGGCTGGAGCGTCCACATGCAAGGAGGCACGGGTTTAATTAAATTGTTGGAGGTTTGGGTGCAAACAAGACTTTCTGTGCTGTGTGGATGACTGAAGAGCATACAGCAGGGTAGCTCTGCCTTGCTTACGAAATAATTTATTTTCATGTAACAAAGTGAACGCTGTGGTTTTCTTGGAAACTTAAAACATATTTTCCCCCCGTCTCTTTTTAAGCTGAAAATTCTTTCCTTTGATCTCCTTTCTGACTCTTAATGAAGTTGTGGGATCTGACTTCCCGCATCGCGCCTGTTGTTTTCGCTTCGCTTCGCTGCCTGACCGTGGCGGAGCTGGCGAGTGGGGCGAGCTCGCCTCTCCCAAGTATTTCACACCTCCTAACACCAGCCCAGCTTCAAAGCATGCTACAAACACGAAAGGCCCACGCCTGCCTGTGTGAAGGCCACGCTTTCACTGAAGTCCGTAAGAGCTGAACATGCACATCCAAAGGTATAATTTGACACTAACAAATTAAGTCTCGCTATTTTTCTGTGGAGGAATTGAGCTGCTATTGCCACAATGCAGGCGGATTAACTGGGGAGGGGGCGGCAGGGGGGACCAGTGCCTGTGCTGGAGAAGGGATATTTTCCAGTCCATCATGTGTTGGAGGCAGCGATGGGATGATCAGTCCTCAGCAGACTCACCCCAGCAGTCTCACTGCCCAGAGCCACTTCTCTTGCGTTGCAATTAAAATAATTGGTAGCCTAGGAAGGGAGCAGCGGGCACGATGCATTGCACAGCGCTTGCATGCAGAGCTGCAGGAGCGTTGGTCCTGCTCTGCTAGTTGCCAGTCAAGGTGCCCTACGGGGGGGGTCTTGAGGTCCCTGAGGCCCCCTTGCCCCCATCCCTGCTGTATCTTGGTGGTGGGTTCTTCATGCCAAACCTGTCCTGAATTGCCACCGGTGAGCTCTGAACGGCTGCGCCAGCCAGGAGGATGCAGGCAGGCAGTGCGGCAGTAGCTCTTGCATCGAAGGCAAAGCCCTTTTGGGAGAGGACGGGAGCACCTTTTTGGGAAGCCTTTGCTGCTCCTGCTTGTGCTACCCCAGCTCTGGAAGAAAGAGCAGCCTTCAGCTGCTAGGGCCGTTAATGTCACCTTTCACAAGTACTACGCTTGCAAGGGAACCTGCCAAGTATAGCACATTTTAATTTGCTCTTTTCCCATGCATTCCTGGATTTATGGCTTAGTTCAGTCTGGTTACTGCTTGCTGTATAGATGTAAAGCTCCCTCCAGAGGGTCACTCCACACCATAAGCTTTGTGGGTTCCCTCGAGGAAACTGATGTGCTATTCCCTGAAAAGCATCCACCTAAAGAGGGGTTTTATATTTGATTTTGCAGAAATTTGAGCTTTGAAAGCTGGCAAGGAGATTTGTCTATCCGGTGATTACATCTAACAGGCTTCTGTCTGAACACAGATAAGTTACTCTCTATTCTCTGCGTGCCTTTAAATGCTTAGTTGTTTTTAGGTAGTATGGATTGGGGAACATATTAATTGTGTAAAAATGAAGAAAAAAAAAAAGAGAAAGAGAAAAAAGAGCAACTTAGAGAAAACACATTCTCAGTGATGCCTGTACCAGGTTGAGAAGTACATTTGCAGTTGCTTGCCATCTGTAGCAACTTGTCCAAAGCAAACATTACCAGTCCGTCCAGGTTTGGCTGCATAATTGCCATAAACCATTGCAAGGGCATCCAGAACAGCACAGCCCTGGAACTACTTCTAGGATTAGGTCCTACTCCCTTGAAAAATAAACCTTGGCAAGAGCTCAGTTCTCCCTAATAAAAATTCCGTTTTCACAGCTCTAATCAAGTTTTCCAGAGCTGTGGTCCAAATTAGAAACTGCATGCAGAATATCTGACCCAGGAGAACAAGATGGAGTTTTTCATTTAAAGCAGTGCCAGGCTGGAAATTTCCAAAGTTCTCAGTGGTTCACCTACGGCAAAACTGTGGAGTGTGTCCTAATAAACCCGTCCCTTCCATGGCAAAGCTCCGTCAGACCCAAACTCCTGGTCACTGTTCACATGTAGAAGAATCTCCTTTGGGGGATTCTTCCAGAAATGGCATCTCTCTTCACAGACGAGTAGATATTTCTGGATTGATTTCATGACCAACCATTAATTATTTTTATTTTTTTTTTAACTGGGGAAGGTGGTGGGGAAAAGAGGCAATGGAGCTGAAGCCACCTGGCTGTGTGAGCATCCAGAGTGCCAGTGGGCTCCATGCTGAACCCCGTCTGCCTGAATGGCACCCCATGTCTGCAAACTTTTTTGAGATCCTCCAAAATTGTTCCATGAGTGGTCTTTGCAAAAGATGCTGTGGTTCCTGTAGGATCCCTCCTCATTTGTCACTTACCTGCCCTTCTCACCAGCAGCAGGAGGCATTAGGACATTGTTGAGCTGTGATCAGTGATGGCTCTGCAGGCTTGGTCCCACTTTCCAAACCCCCCCCCCCCCCCCCCAACAATACCGTGTATTTCTGCATTTCCAGGAGGGAGACTTCAGAAATACAGGACTGTCCCCAGGAGGGTTACAGGGACCAGTGGCTGGGTTTGTGCAAGTCATCTGAAGTTCAGCGCTAAGTGTTAGAGGAGAGCTGCTCGCAAGTGAACAGCAGAAGCAGTTTTATGTTTAATCATTTAAATTGTTTTCTACCATTGTTTTTCCAGCCCTAGATCCAACTGCCCATCAGTAGCTTTCAGTGCAAATGCATTTTTCTTTTCATGTGATAAATGGTCCTCTTGCAATATTTGGAAAACAATGAACCTATTAGTGTCTTGAAGAGAGATGATCCAGTTACATGTAAACACGGGATAAATCTCTGCTTGTTCTGTTACACAGTGCACAGGATTCAAGCAATATAAGTTTATTTTTTAAATGCAAATGCAGCAGTGATCCATGCTGCATGGATCACAGATGAACTTGGCCATCAGTAAACGACAGCGGAGACTGTAGGAGAAAGGAGGAAACCACAGTCACAGTTCATCTTTGTATCTCAGGCTGGCTGGGCTAAAAGATGTACAGAAACATAAAAACCCCAGGCAAGATCATTGCTTAAATGCTCACGTGGGCTCCTAATTGTGGAAACATGTTGAATTATGTGATACCATGCGGTTATATAACACCTTTTATGAAACTCTTGGCATGAAAACAATGCATAAAAATAACAGATGTGGCAAATCACAACCATGTTCTGAAATCTTTCTGTAGTTCATTTTAGTGAAAACAATGGACTTGATTTAAATTGGGAAATTTTTTTTTTCCCCCAAAAAAATGTCCACGGGCAAAGAAATATTTGAAAGAACAGTAAAAAGGCTAAAAGTGCAAACAGGGTTTCTCCTAAAGAAATCTGCGAGCGGCTGTTAACTCAAGGGCAGCACAGCAAAGGGCGTGGGAGGGGACGGAGGGTCAAGCCCTGCTCCTGCGACTCTTGCTACCTTCAGCGAGACTTTTCTTGTAAGCCAGGCAAGTAAGATGTGGTCCTAAGATGTGTCCCAAGGGAATGACGGTAAACCACCTGATTAACAACAGACTATGCAATTGTCTTTCCAGGACCACCACTTCAGCAAAACCTAAAGGGATGCCCGAGATGAATTGCAAATGCATGAGGGTTTCTGCAAGGGAATAACCAGGCGGGTGCCTGGCCGTCCTCTCCAGCCTTTCACCATCCCCAGAGTTTTCCAGGGTATCGGCACACGAGAGATGGGTTTGGAGTCCTCCACAAGAGAGGTCTTGGGTGTCAGCATGGCTTTTCCCATGCTTTTGTGAAGCTGCATTGCTGGTAACAGGCCTCGCCGCTCACAGCCTGTAATCAGAGCAGAATCTGTGCACGAGCAAATGCTCTGTAACTCCACCGGCTGATAAAGAGGAACAGGCTCCAATTAAACACTGAGAATTTACTCCCATTTGTTGTGGTACTCGGTGTCCTGAACATGGGCACTCCACAGCTTGGAGCACCTAAAACCAGACCCAGAGCTTTAAACCGTGAGGCAATGCCATGCCGCTGCTGTGCATGGAAGAAGAAATTGGCTATTGCTGGGGGTTGTTTGTTTTTTTTCTAAATCCCCTTTCTGGCTGTTAGCCTCTTATACAGTCGATTTCTACATCGGCTCAAGCCCTGGCCCCAATTGGCATATGGGACCATCACTGGTACGACGGCTCCATAATAACCGTTCTTCCCGGAACTGAATTTGGCCTCAAGTCTGCTCCATAATGTCCCATTAATTCATTATTCATTGTTCAAGAGAGCCCAGATTTGAGCGCAGGACCGACTGCTCGGTCGTTTCTGAGCGATTTGGCTAAGAGGTGCCAATTATTTCTTGGTATCATTTTAAAGAATTTTGGTTCCCAGATGGAAGAAAACTGCAGGACATCTTCAATGAAAAAGGGAAAAATAGTATTAATAGCCTATTTTCATTAGTAGAGGAAAAAAAAGACCTTTCAGTTAAAGGCTTCCAACTTTAAAAAAAAAAAAGGAAATTTCAACTGAAAGAGAGAACTTACTGTTTTGAAAGAGTTTGCTGGGTGGAGACGTCAAACTGAAAGGATCTTGTGCAACTCTGCCTTTTTAGGTCTAATACTAAATTCACCCATTTATTCCTTTGCTTTACCACAGGAAAATCGCTGAGGAATGCTAAGGAAAAGACTGATTTTTGGACTAGCCAAAAGCATGTAGCACCTTCCAGGATCAGACCCGGACATACTCTGTCTCTAATTTTTGTCCGGAGAGCTGCTATTTCTGTAGTAATTCCCATCCTCCAAGTCCTCTGTAAGTGTTAAGTATTTTTGCATCCAGCAAATGGAACAATAACGGAGGACTTAATTTTCCCATCTGTCAACTAGTCCTGAACAAATTGTACATCTTTTTTCTTTAGAGAGAAATCTTAGGTAAATGAAAAGGTTTAGTGTTCATTCTCATGTAACAGAGGTTCTGAAAGAAATTCTGTCATATTTCTGGCTGATTTTATTTTTTTTAACATATTAGAAACCACAGAAGACTTGTTCTAGTAACTCAGAGACGGTGGCTCCATCTTGGGTAACCTTGGCTCACACTGTCCCAAAGTAACGCACATCACAATGTCGAAGCCCGAATTTGGGGGGAAGCCAATGCTGTATGTTAAGGATGGTTAGTGGTGTCGGTAAGGGAAAACTGCAACCCAGGGCCTTCGGAGAGATTGCTCTGCTGGTGCAAAGCTCGAGGGCCAGGAGCATGCGGCAACGCTGCGTGCTCCGTTCTGCCCTGCCGAGGACGGCTGAGCACAGGCTGGTCTTTGTTGTTTCCCAGCCTGCCAGACAGCGTATGGTACAATGCTGTTTGTCTTGGGCTTGACCCTCCGAGGCCGTACTCCAGCGAACAACGCTACTGACTTCGGTTGGTTTCTGCGTGGGAGGGTGCCGATAACATCGCTTAAAAATGTCGGTGGCCTCTTGTGCTTGCAGAACTTGTTGGTGTTGACTCTGTGCAGGTGACAGCAGCTCTAGGCCATGTAGCGCTGCTCTCTTCCCTTCAGTTTGTGACAGAAGAGGTGCCTTTGGGTGCAGGTTTCCCCCTTCTCTTATGAGCTTATGTAGCTCTGTGCTTGCTTCCTCGTAGACGTTGTCTGTCCTCCCCCTCGCCGCCACCCCAGCGCGACCCAGCTGGCAGGCTCAGATAAGGGCTGAATGGGAAGATAAGAAGCTCTTTTCCTTCTCTTCCCTCATCTGGAGCACCAACAAACGGTGAGGCTTTGCTTCTGAAATCCCACAAGCTCTGTTAAATACATGGGAAAGCGGCTCCCAAATGAAAATGGTCACACAGCCCCCCGGTCTCTGGAAAACAGATTCGTCAAATACAAATCTTTGGTGAAAGAAGTGAAATGAGAAAAAATTGGAACCAGGTTCTCCTCCTCCTCAGCACCCCACCATGTCTTTTAAGAAGCCACCCTTGAAGCTCCAGGATAGTTTTACCTTGAGCAAAACCATATTATGTGATGTGGCAAAGACGCACCCTGAAAGAAACAGGTAGGAATTTGGCTCTAGAGCTATTTCTACTGGAAAACAAAAGAGTTTCTGTGATAGTCCAGAACAAGTGCCAATTAAAGGGTATGAACTTTTTTCATATTGTGTTAAATGCAGAATATTATTAGCAAGGTTCATGCAAGCTACCAGTAGCTTTTTCCACCCTTCTTAATTAGGCAGGCTAAGCGCAACATGGTGAACTAGTCCAGCAAACTGAGACAACAGGGCAAATAAATAAGTTTTTCTTCTTGTCTATCAGTTTCTCCCTCGGCAATGCATTTTCGGAGTGATGTCCTTGGATGCAGCAATGCATCCATAACAGGACTTTGAACAACAGAGCACAAGGAAAGTGTGGCAGGGCTCTGGCAGGAATCCTCTGGGCTTTACGGCTAGTGTGATTGCTGCTGCAACATGTGCTGCCTTACAAAGGAGGCATGATAGCTTCATCACACCAGTGATAATGAAGTAGAAGAGGACATAAAGAGGCAGCTATTGACTGGGTCTTCCCTGCTCTGAGCCTTGGCGTCAGAAGCTGCCGCCGCTGTGATTCCAGCGTCGGTATCCATAGCACAAGCTTTAGAGCGGATCAGGTTCAAGTATTTTTGCTGGGTTGTGCTGTCTACTCGCTAGCTTGTGCTGCCAGTAGAGCTGCAGCGGGGATAAATTATGATGTCAAAACAGAGAGATGTTGTCACACAACCATCTCCCCTTCTGGGGTCAAGGTTCTGCTTTATAGCTTGGAAACCCATTAGTCCATTTGAAAGCATATGGCCAAGAACAGACAAAAAAAAGTCTTGTGTGTTTGGGTCAGAGCTACAGACAAAAGGCTCTTTGTGCTAAGAGCTGACAATGACAAATAAAGAGGAACCTGTTGATCTAGGAGAGAAACGGAGGATTATGAAAAGATCACATGGTGAGAAAAAGACCTTGGCTGTTTGTCTGGATGTCAGTCTCGTCTGTCATTAAAACACTTTCTGCAGCTATGGCATATTTGTTAATAGAAATACTGTCTCCTGCTCACGTGTTTTTTTCTAGCCTACAAAATGCTACCTGTGCCTAAATGTGCCACCCTCGTGAGACCGCATCAGAGAGGTGGTATGCTCTTAACTGGATCCTTGCCATGTGTTAGGTGTTACGCAGTATAATTAAGGTTTGCAAATCTCTCTGATAGCTCTGGGAGCACTAGAAACAGTAAATGCTAAAAAATAGTGTCTGTCCAACCATGATACATAAATACAGGACACAAAGAAAACCCAATAACAAAACTCATATAATTCAACAAAGTTATTGGAAGTAAACCAAAAGCCATGTCTAATGCTAATAATAAGCATATTTCCCAAAGGTAACATTTGATTTCTATCCAAACCCAAACATATTTGAAGCTCTGCCTGAATGTCGTTGTATAGCAGATTAACTGGGACAGTTTAATCTGTGAATAACTTTGTAAAGCCTTCAGCCAATTCTGAAGAAACAGCAACAGTCTTGACAAGACTGGGCTACAAAACACTTCACAGATAATGTGGGTTTTTTTCACAGTAAGTCTGGAGAAAATAGAGAACGGCTTTGGTTTTGTGGCACACACATCTGGCAAGTGCATAATTCTGATCAGTGTGCAGAGAACACGCTGAACAGAAATATTTATATTGAACATTGATGGGCTGCCTAAAATGACCTCCAGAGTCTATGAAGTGCACCATAGATTTTTAAAAAATCTATTATAGCCCATTATGCTCTGGAATGTATCCGAGTCATCACCGAAGAGAGTGCCAGCAACTCTCTGCATTTGCTGTAGCGAAGGAGACCTATGGAACCATGTTTAATTCAAAATAAACAGGGGATGGAGGGGAAATAACAACAGAATGCTTTTTCTCTGGTTTTATTTATCTTTACAGCTGAAGAGACTGGGATGGGGAAGGTGACTGGAAAATGAAACACAAAGGGAAAGGTCCCTTGCTGTTCTTCAAGCACTGGTTTGAAATCAATGCAGATAATGCACTTGGAAGGACTGTCTCATTTACTGGTTTTCAGTAAATTGCTGGGCTGTGCTTCCCAGTGATAATGTGATAGTCATGTCTGTGCCAGTAGGAATATACCTTAAAAAAAAAAGGAAAAAAGAAGTGTCAATTCCTTGCAAGCAGTGTTTGGATAGTTTAGTCTGAGATGCCCTGAATTCTATACATTGACTGAGAAATATCTAGGGCTGCTGCATATCTCTCCTGGTGATACAGTGTGTTTCTCAGTTCTCTGTAGCTTACTCCAAAGACACAACAAACTATACTTAAATACGATATCCTCCTGCAGAGAGAAATGTCACCTCCTGCTCACCACAGCCTTGCACAGCCTCTCTGGCACAGCAGAAGTATTCTCTAACCACTGCTCTTCCTTCTTCCCTTGCCATCTTGATTTTTCACCCCTGGTAGTCGGTGATACACTCCCAGTGACTTCAGTGCTGCTGGATTAGGCTTAGGGTCCAATTATCCTCATTAAAAGTATAACCTAATATTTGTAGTTCAAAGTAGGTTTGCTATGGACAGCACTACTAGGGATTTAGTGCATGATAGTGGAGTTGGTGGTTAGGTTTTCTTTTAATAGTATTTTTTAATTGGAGGCAGATCTATTTATATATGCTTTGGGAGAAGAATTTTATGGGTAAATATGATCTTTATTAATATTTTCTTTGTTAATTCATTGATGTTAGTAAAGAGCTTTGAAGATGAAAGCACTGTATGCAATAAATATTAACGTTATTCCAACTTATTTTAATGTTGCCAGCATTCCAGCTCCATCATCTTTCATCCAAGAATCTCAAAGTGCTTTCCAAATGTTAATTAATTTCCTCTCAACAGTCCAGGGAGATACCTATTATTATCATCCCCATTTCACAAAGGAGTCATTTGGAGTGCATGTTACCCCATGACTTGGTCAAAATCAGGTAATGTGGCAGGAGTCTGTTTGGGACTGATCCAAAAATTCCTGACTCCCATTCTCCTGTTCTTGCTGCTAGACAGCATTCCCTTCTTGGGAGTGGGGTGTGACACTCACCGGCGCAGTGCTTGCCTGCCTTTGTCAGGTGCTTTTACTGGTTGCTCTTAAACCAAAAAAATAGACAACGATAACATGCCACACCCAGGACAGGTGAAAAAATAAAACTCTTCAAGATCAGAATTACCATAGTTATTAATGGTACTGAGTGGGCTAGGGTGAATTTTCAGTATCTTTTAATGTGCAAGAGTAAATCTTAATTGGATGCTGTTTTGGAGTCCTATTGTAGAGTCAGAATCTTACAATCCATACTCAAAAGACTATTAAAATGGAAACCTTTTCTCAAATGCAGCACAGGTGAGGATACATTGTGGTGGAGAGTGCAAGTGAGCATGAAAGGTCTGAGCTAAATAGCACATGCTGCAGCTGAAACTTTTCTAAAACACTCTCCCCAAACCAGAGGCTAAGTTAATGATGAGACGAGAAGACCATTTAGAGACAGCATGACTCCAGCAATCCATGAGAACAATGCAAAGTTCAAAAATAGCAGTATTGACTGGTGGAAAAACAACATACATATAATTTTCAGGTAATTACTACAGTATAATTATCTCTGTTGTTTTCATATGAGCCATCTGAAATGAACTCTGCTTGCTACTGGAACTCAGCTTTATTTACAGTGTTCCTGTGACTAAAGTGATTCTTTAGAAATAGCGATTAGGTAAAAAAATAAAGATGTGAGTACTTCATACCAGATACAGTCTCTGTGCCAGCAGGCATAGCCTAGCTGCTGGCACTTTATTCAGCTTTTTATCCACCTCTACTCTGAACCACTTTAGGCAAGATGAGAGCTAAAGAACTGGAGAAGATGAGCATAATCTGCTCCTATACTGCCTACATTACTTCCATGTGTGGTCCATAATGGAAATTGTAGGACAGGGAGGAGGAAAGAGACTCAAATTGTAACAGGTCTCTGTCTTTTTCTAGATCCCTGTATGTGACTGATGCCCCATGCAAAATTGTTATAAATTAGGATTGTATGAAAATGTCAGCATTTTACACATACCGTGTGAGCGGAGGAAGCGGGGGAGTAACACAGAACATCATAACAAGGATTTACTCTCAATCAAATTTCTGGAAAAATTAGCACCATGGGTTTGGGTTTTTTGTGGGTTTTTTGTTTGTTTGTTTGTTTGTTTTTTCCTCACAGAACTTTGCTTATTAGGAATTATTTAGTATCTGTAGAAAGTAACTTCTTAAGCACTGGGACCTTGCAGTCTTACATATAATCACTTTTAATTGGAATGAGAGTTTGTCACAGGTAAAACCTGGTTTTGTTGATGCTGTAAGCCTGTACAACTTAAAAGTCTGCCTCACCTCTCTGCAGATATTTTGGAAATAGATGTAGCTTTCTGTAGTTTTCTGTCCTCATGTTTGAATAGTTCTTGGCCAATTTCAAGATTCTGAAGCATCTGACACTCTAGGTGTTGGCTTTGATACGGCACCACGCACTTCACAGCTCACTACGGATCGGCAATGGCCTGTTGCAGTTGCTTTTTACTCTTTCTTCTTGTACTGCATGCACACATTATGAAAATGGGTGCTAATGACAAAAAATCCCAACTGTGATTCAGCAAAGTGGAATTTTGTTGACAAAAAAATCTGAATTCAACTTAGCCAAAGGAAATGCTTTTACAAGTGTAGATGAATACCTCAGGAATGACCATTTATTCTCAGAGAATAAACTATTCCAGCTTTAATTAAAAAAAAAAAGAAAAAGATAACAATTCAAATTAAAGCCCAGAGAAAAGTGAACAAAGGTACATACAGAACTAGGTCCATTCAACAGTGGCAGTTGTCCTGGGGTTACAGAAGTTAATTTTAGGTAAGTTAAAATAAATGCTGCAAGGCCAGTAGGATGCTGTTACCTTCTTAGCTTGGACTGCCTGTAACAAGTATGCCTCATTTCAACACAGAAAGCAGTCCCCTATGACATAAAACTCTAGCGTAAACGAGTTTTGCTGTTGAGACTACTGTTGTTGTGTATAAAATTAAACATGGCATTTTGCATGATACCTCTGTGGTTGGTTCAGAGGTCATCCAGGCACTTTTCTTTTCCTGCACCTGTGCTCTATGAAGGTGCAAAACCCGAAAGGCACCGGGCAGAAAGCAAACAATCGCTGCGATCTGTAGGCTGTGCGCAGTGTGGTCGGGCAGCCGCAGCAGGTTGATCCCCCGGGGAGGTGAGCGGGAAGACTTTGCTCTGTTCATCCTCACCTTAAAACGTAGTCTCCTTTTGACATGACTGATACTTCATTTGACTCAGTCCAAATATAGAATAGCTTAATTATGAAGGACGGGCCTTAAGAACATTAGTGGAGCGCTATGAGCAAGCACATATCATCCATTGATATTGGAGCGGAAAAGGCTAAGCAAATAGTTTTAAAGAATGGGCTAATTGTTGTGTCTATTACTATTGTCTTGCAGCTGCAATGCTTTGTATAGCAGTAAAGTACATAGGGAGCTGAGCTTGACTTGGAATGTGTAATTCCAGACAGGGAATACAATATACAGGCATTCAAATATCAAGGAGTGCAATTAAAATTTTTAAAGATTTGCAAAAATTGCAATGGGGAAAGAGTTTGTACCATGGCCATGGTAGGCTTTGAGTACTTGGTGTTGTAAACCGCAGTCATATGTGTACAGCAATAAGGCAAGTTGATATTTAAGAACTGAAAAAACAGGAAATAGGCAAATAAAGCTGGGATGTGTCATGCTGTAACACTGCATATGTAATTAAAGATTATAGTAACTCATTTACATATGCTTTCCATATTGCAATACCATTGTTATACCAGGAGATCTAAGGATATAAATGAGGTGACATTAACAAAATGGTCCAGTATCTTTCCCTAATTTAGGATTTTATGTGATTAACTCCCCCTCTGTAAATTTTAATAACACAGTCAGCAAAGATGTAATGAATCTTCCTTTTCTAAGCAAGTAGCAGCCCTTGTTTTGGGTCAAATTCGAGAGATGATGGTAACATCACATGATATAATATAATTTAATATAATATTGCACTTGGATGTGAATTAAGGGGGAGATGTGTGTACCAGCCAATTCTCAGTCAATCAACATTGCTGAACTTACTATGCAGCATATTGAGCAATGCCACGTATATAGCTTATAAAGAATGGACTTATTTTATCTGATATACTGGCTACTCCATTTCTTTCACATACAGCCAAGTAATTTTCACTAAAATGTGCCTCTATGCCTTTTTTTTTTCCCCCAGAAAACGCTATTTCAGTGATACTTCTAAATGTTTTTTTATGCCTCCAACAATCTCAGGAATAAAAAATGTTTTTAATGGCTTGGTCACGTTTTTCTACCAAGAAACAGAGTCACTGAGAATCTATTGTTAAACAACTTAAGTTATATTCAGGATCAAAAATGTCCCCCGTTACTTTTGAGCAGAGAGTAAGTTTGGACTATTAGACAAAGAGGGAAAAGTCTTGGAGACTTGGACTAATGAAAACAACATGTTACTATAAAAAACGAGTATCTGTTTTAAAAATGTTATTGTGTCTGAACATGGTTTTAAGCAAGTGAGTTACGTGACATAGTACATTTTTGGGGAGGTTACAGAACAGGAAAATAGAAGAAATGGGGGTGGAAGGTAGATTCTGGAAGTCATTTATTTTGCTGCAATATGGCAAAAAGGGGGAAATGACCTTCTGAAAACTGGGAATTGAAAATATCAAAACTTTGAATGGTTGAGGAAAACCCTGACCTTCATTTTTCTTTCTCTCCTGCCCACCCTCCAAAGGTTAAAAGAAAAAATATTGTAGTTTTAGCTCAGAAACAGAGGTGACTGACAACTGGAAGCCTATTTTGGAGGTGTTCTTACCTGCTCCAGTTGCACCTCAGTTGCACTACTTGATGGGCATGTCCTTTTGAAATGAAGACAGAATTGTGACAGACCTGAGTGTTGCCATCACTGACAGAGCTGCAGCAGAGCTGGAGCAACTGAGAGCACCTTTGAAAATTACTGTGTGTTGACAAAGTCTTTTCTTGGCAAAGAAACCATCATCTAAGTCTCAGGAATAGAGAGGAACAAAATTTCATTACATGTAAATAATTGTCTAAAAATAGAAGCACAGATTGCTTTTCACATTAAGTTCCTTCTTCATACTAAAGCATATACCACATTAAAAAAGAAGTGACTATCAGAAGTCCAAACTGAAAAATCAATGGCCTGTATTAGCTTTGTCTGTAAAAACACTTAACAGTATTTAGGGTGAACCATTCTGAATTGAATATTCTGTATCCTCTCTTCTAGTTTGCTTCCTTATTTTAATGTATCTGAAGACATTCTCAGCCTGTTTTATTTAAAGCAAGTTTTGAAAGAGGACACTGTGGTTTATGGCCATGTGTCAGGTTTGATAGTGTTATGCCATGATTTAGCAAAGCACTTAAGCACATGTCCACATCCCACTGAATTTGGTAGGAAGTGAAGAAGCAGAGGAAAAGCTGTTTGCTGTGCAGCAAACCTCTTTCGGGGGGGGAGGGGAGGAAGCAATTGGAAAAAAAAAAGGATTTCTCTTTATATGATTATAGATCTTTTGCCAAATTCTTTAAACTAGACACAAACTCATAGATCATATTAGATCATGATTATTAAACATATTCCATCATTCAAAATGAAGTATTCTAAACTGGGCTGGTTCAGACCACTGAAATAGATCAGCTAATTATGGTACATGTGGGTGTACTGGGTAGTCATCTGACTTTTATTTTTTTAGATATCTTGCCTAGCACCCTGCCCCCTCCCAAAACCAGCATTTTAGACACTATGATAAGTCTTCATTACATGCAGTATTAAGCCAGAGTATCAGAGTATTATTACTCATCAGCTTTTTCTACTTGCTCCTCATTTTCTGAATGCTTCATTTGATATGCCAGTGCTGAACACCAAGAACTGTAAGAGAAATCAATGAGAACAGTGGATACTTGGCATATTTGCAATAGAAATGGGATGTGCGCATGACCTGGAGAAGACAGACGGGTACCAGCGCGAAGTCAAAAGATGCACCTGGGTTTTCTGTCAATCTGGTCTTGAGACAAAGCTGGGGAATGTTTCTGGTTGAAATGCTTTGAAATGAAATGTTTGGAAAGAGATGTGGGTTGTTTTCCTTTGTTCAGAGAATCAGGACTTTATTCTTACCAATAAACAGCACTTTATTCTTACCAATAAACAGGACAGAATCAGGACTTTATTCTTACCAATAAACAGGACAGAATCAGGACTTTATTCTTACCAATAAACGGGTATCAAAAAGCTACTTAGTAGAAAGATATTTGATTCTACTATCACACTCTTCCCTCAATGGAAACTACCTAATTTTAAATTGTGGCTAACTATTCAGGTCATATGGGAGACATAAATTATAATTCAGTAATAATCATGAGTGGTAATTTCTTTACCACTGATTCCCTGTGTGGCCTCAAGCATGCTTTCTTTAATCTGCAGAGTGGGGACATGAATGCTTGTCTTGCAATGGAAATAATATAAGTAAGTGCTTTCTGAATGTACAATGATGAATTTTGTAGCAGCTATGCAAAAAGAGCAAATTTTGTATCTCTCTCACTTAAAAGGATGTACAATATTGGTGGTGTACAACAAATTTTTTCTGTCCTATGCATGAAGGCAAAGGCCAAGTGGAGAAAGCGTCATGGCAATCTGTAATTATAATAGAGTAACATGTAGGTAAAAGGAAGCTGAATCAAGCTAAGGTGTGTGACTTAAATGCTAGTATTTAAGCCAATCAGCTCCACAACTGATGAAGTAATCTTGCCAGTAGCATTTTTGGTATATATTTTTCTCCTCTGCATTATCTGGTCTGCTGTTGCAAGAACCCACATTTTACTCAAAAATGATACGACACAGGCGCGTTTGGATCTAAAAGCTCTGCTCTGATTCTGTAGGCCCTCCTAAAAACACTTGTATTGCTTTTCCTAAGTATGAGGAAAACCCGGGCAAGCTTACGTTGATCCCCTGAACTTCCTCTGCAGTAGCTCAGGGAAATAAAAACTTAACCTTTACCGCTTCGTGCTGCTGTTCGTACAAATCGGGAGCCGGAGGACGGCTGATGGCAGGACATTCTCCCAGCCGGTCCTGCAGCCGCGGTGCCAGCCGCCGCGGCCCAGCAGAGCGGTTCGGCCGGAGCCGGGCACCCACCCTCGGCGTCGGCGGGGCCTGGCCGGCCCGCGCCGCCTCGTTCCCGTCGGGAGAGCGGGGTACCCAGGCGCCCGCTGAGAGACCCCAGCCTAGTCCCGTGCTGTGCCACTCCTAAGGCACTTAAAGCTGCGGACTAAGTAGGAGGAAGCGGAGTTGCAAATTCCAATTTTAATCAACTTATTACTACAGGAATGCGTATCCACCTCTTCCCTCTGGTGACCCTATTCGAGAGGCCCCCCGGCAGCCGGGGGCTCTACCCGGCGCGGCTAAGGAGACCCGGGGCGCGGGCACCCTCAGCGGCCCGGCCTCGGGAACGCTGCGCGCTCTCCCCTCAGCGCCCCGTTCCCCTCACGGAGTGAGCAGCGCGGAAAGCGGGACAGAGGGGGCCGCGCTACCACGGGGAAACTTGCCAGGCAGGGCGGCAGCGGCGGCGACACGCTGCCCCCAGGGCGGATCGGAGATCCCCCGCCGAAGACCCAGGGCTCCCCGCAGCCCAGGGGAGGAATCCCGCGGGCCGCTCCCCACCAGAGACCCCCCCCCCGCCCGACAGAACGCAGAGAAGGGACAAAATGGCGCCGCGATTCAAACGCTGCGCGCTGCGTGCCGGCGGGGGGGCGGCGGGGGGGGGGCGGTGTCCCGGCGGGGTTCACTGCGCCTGCGCCTGGAGTTGCAAGATGGCGGACAGTGCGGAACTAAAGGTAAAGCGCAGCTTCAATTCCCTTCGCGATGCTCCTCGCTGCCGCGCTCAGGGCCGCCGGGGCTGTGCTCCCCTCCGCTCCGGGGGCGAGCCGAGCCGCTGCCGGCGCCGTGCGGCGCCCCGTGGCGCTGCCTCGCCGGGGTGGCTGCGGCGGCGCCCCGCCGGCAGCGGGGGCTGAGGGACGGAGCGGAGCGGGGCGGGGAGCGGAGCTGTCCTCTTCTCTGCTCTCCTCGCCTCCCGCCCGACCGCTCTCCACCGGGCAGCCCTGCCGGGCGGCAGCGGGGGAGAGCTCCCCTCAGGGCCGGTGGAGGGGGGCGGTTGGGCTCGGGCCGGGCCGTCGTGGGGGTGAGGGCGGTGGCGACGACGACGGCCGGGGGAGCCCCCGGGAGTTGCCAGCGCTGGGCAGCGCGGCTCGGCCGCCCCCGAGGCGGGGGACGGTTCCCTGGGCTCCCCGCAAAGTTTCCAGGGGACTCCGCCAGCGGCGCCGGGCGGGGAGGGAGCCCCGAGGAACGGCTCTGCCCGCCGTTGACAGGCGGCCGGCTCCTAACGAGCGCCCTCGCCGCCCGGTTGGGCGGGGGAGGGGGGGGACCTGCCGGGGGAACCCCGCTTACCTCGCCCCGCTCCCACCCCGGTAAATAAAGGACGTCACAAGTAGATGTTGAGGAGTTACGTGATGTTAAGCTTGCGGCTGTCCCTGTCATCCTGCGAAACGCATCAAAACCTGGTTCTCCGAAGCACCCTCGAGCGAAGTTACAGCTCCCTGAGTGGGAGAAGCTGGGCGGGGAGGGGGGGTTAGAGGGGAGTCTGCCCGGGGTGGAGGAAAGGGAGCAGCTCCGTGTAGCGCATCCCATCAGGTATTTTGAGGAATAGTAGTGGTGGAATAGTGGGTGGCAGGGTATGCATGCTGTGCACAAAAAAAAAAAAAAAAAAAAAATCCAACAAAAAAGACCCCAGAAAACTTTCCAATCACTTTGACATGGTGTGTGGGGGTGCAAAGTCTGCCTTGCACACCTGGCGATGTATTTAAAAGTCTGAGAATTTCATTGTGGTTGTCATAGGGTCATTATTCATCAGGAGGGCTTCTGTCTCATACTTGGAAGTTAATACAGAGAAAGACACAAATCAGAAATGTATTAAATGTGTAACGCAAACTAGAGAATATGTAAAGTATGACTAGGGAAATATTTTGTCTTTCATAGAGTTTCGGTAGGTCTTAGTTTTCTGTGTATCAAAGGTTTCTTGTGCTTTCATTTTTAGATGCTTAAAGAGCTGTCAGGATGGAAAGAAGTATAAAATCTTGTGCGTGTTCTAACTTTTGGGGGTCTGTGTCTGCCAGGTCAGGATAAATAGATTCTCCTTTAAATCCTCTTCCATCCTTTGTTTTTCTGGGAATCTTGCAGAGTCTATTGCTCGAGCTGTGTTGTCCCCAAGCCTTTTTTTTCAGATTGTGCTTCCCACATAATGAGGTAAAGGGTTGAGATGTGATTCCAGTGTTAAACTTTTGTTAATCTTCGTGTGGCAAATGGAATAGTGTGTTTTGGTAACTGACTTTAAGAGTTTTTGGTGCACAGTAGCCAGCTTGGGTTTATGTGATACCTTTACAAGCAAGACTGACTCAAATAGAGTTAAAAGAGACGAGAGCTAGTTTTACTATGGAAATCAACAATTTATTGATCTTAGGAGCTTTGAAACCTGAAGCCTTGCCTCTTGTCCATCGTGGAGCCTCCAGGCTCTGGATGGGTATACTCAGGTTGGAGTGCCATTGGTCTGCACAAGCGCAGCATAGAGGCCTCTCCTTTTCTCCTTCTCTGCAGCTTTACAGGTGGAGCTTTCGGAGAAGTGTATTTGTGTCTGCCTGTCATCCCGGACTTCTTTATTGATCCCTTTCAGAAACCTGCTTCTTGAGAACCGATAGAGAGAAATTATGATTTTTTTTTTTAAGTACTGTTTTTGCCTCAGGGATCTGAAGGGTAAATGCCAAACTGACTCGTTTATTTTCGATTTCACTTTGCTGCTCAGGATATGTTGTGGTGCTTGCAAGCTGGGATTGTAGGATGGTAGCGCTGCATTCTGTGAAAAGTTGTTGTTGGGGTTTTTTTGGTAGCTATGGGGGCTTTGCAGTTTACATAAAAAAATAGTTACTTCATAAATTCATGCTTTGAAGAATTCCAATACATTATTTTCTTTTCTTTAGACTGTACAAAGAGGTGTGTGGGTGTGTCCTTCTCTGTCAGGAAGGAGAGGGAAAGACAAGGGGGCATGAAATTTCTGCTTAGAGTTTGTAGCTGTCACATACCGGTTTTCCAGAAGTAGTGCAGCTCAATTAGGTACTGGATGAGGTGAGTGCTCCTTGGAAAAATGTGGCTAATGGAAAGCTGTTATATCGTAGTTGGGTGCAGTGGGTATTTTTAAGCAGGAATGCATCCCCAGAAAACGTGTCTTTAAATTCTTTCTTTTTTTGAAAGTCGAAAGGTAACTAAGGGAGGGTTTGTGATTAAGACTCTGCTATTTGAAGAATGAACAGTGAATTCCTTTCATTATTTTAATTTTCTTAGGTAAAGTCTTTTCACCTCTCTCATTAATTAGCAAATGGCATTGATTTCAGATTTAGGACCTTTAAAAACTAAAATAAAATGTAATAGTTGCACAGTAACTCACTTGCCTTGCGTATAGTCTGTCAGAAAAACTTAGTCAAGTTTCTAAAACTTTCTTGCCTTCCCGTGTAAAGAACCATGGGGGTACATGTGAGTAATGTACACACATGTAAATTGGGGAGTGTGATATAACAGGTGGTGTTACCAAATGCACAAAGTAAATAAAATAAAAGTTCTTGCTTCCTCCAGAAAAACAGTGATCATTCTTACTTGCCATAATCTTCATAGAGTTCTAAATCATGAAATAGCGTTTCCTGTAATGTATTTTCTTACCATGATCAAGAGTATTTCAGTCTCTTGCCCCATTTGAGAATATTTGTCCTGTTGGGAAAAAAAAAATCAGATAGATCAAACACAGTTTGCAGATCCCAGACTTGTAAGGTTACTGAATTCTTTGGGACTCTCGAAGGTTTGGATAAATTGAACCAGTATGTTTTCATTTCTGCTGATGAAACACGGTAACCGAAAGTCTGTTTTTCTGTGGATCACCTCCCTAACTCTATAGGCTGAGGCATATGTGAATTTTCCTCATCTTAATTACTATTCCTGTATAATTGCATACAGACTCTAATTTATCTCAAGGTAAGCTATTTAAAGCTCTTTCTAATTGGAAGGAGTACACTTGAGTGATTAAATCTTTCCTTCAATATTTCTTACATCTCTTTAAATTGGTTATTAGATTGTTGTGATCTTTGCCTTCTACTCAAGTCTTTTGGAAATCATTACACAGTTTGCAATAATCAATTCAATTATACATGGATCAAAGAATGAAAAAGAAAAGCTTATGTTCTAGTATTGTCATTCTTGATACTGTCCTAAGAAGCTGGTTTGGAAAGCACATGCTGGGAGGTTTTCTCCTTTGTTCTCTCTCCTTTTAAGAAAGTGCCTTTGGGGATTGAAGAGATCCCTGGTGTGTTTCTTGTTAGACACAATTTATACTTAAAAAAAAAAAAGTGAGCCAAGAGTTTGAATGAAAATTCATAATAGCATTTCCACACAATGGTGATGAAAACAAACCATTTAAAAATACTCAGTTGGGAAATACACCCCCCCCCCCCCCCCGTAAATACAGGGAAGCAGTTTTTTGAGGGGGAGAGGCTAGTAGCACAGCTTCCAGGTGGTGGTAATAGTGACAAATGGATCTCTGGTATGGAAATGCAGTTGTGTTAAATTGCATCTCCGGTATGGAAATGCAGTTGTGTTAAATTGCATTGTCAATGCTAATAATCGTAAGCTACCTATTTCAGTGTTCAATTAGAATTTTACTCTTCTGTATTATGAGCTATTTTTGCTTAATCCTTTTTTAAGTTGCTGGGGTTGCGTGTTTCTGTGATTAAAGTCAATATAATCCACTTCTCATTGTTATCTCAGTCCATGGATTACGTTATTTTCATGCCTGTAATTTGTTGTATGTCAGTATAATTATATTTTTAACTGTATTTTGGTGTAGGTATCTTTTTTGAGCTTTTGGTCTTCCACACTGGATTGCAGATATCAGATGAATAGAATTGGCAGCTGTGCGTCACTGCTTAACTGTCAAAGCCCCAATCCATAACACTTCTTTATTGCCAATAAAAAACAGATTGCATGTTGTGTACACGTAAACATACTGTCAGCACACTTCTAGTATAAACCCCCCATGAACATTAGGGGCCATCCTGGAAGTATTTGTAGGCCTGTGCAGGTGAAATTCTTATTCATTGACACTTGTGAGAAGGAAGGAAGGTATAAGAACCAGTAGCTCATAGTAGTTATTTTTAATGGATTTACAGTTAATTTCTCTTTTGGTTATAAAGGTATTTAGAAATTACAGTTAAAAGGCTTAGAAGCTAAGAAGCGGGTAGAAGATGCATCTTATTTAGCTTTATTCCGTGAGAATAAGAGAAAAATGTTACCCTAGGGAGGGGAAGAGCTCAGGACTGCTTGGCCATTGATAAGAATGTTTATGGATCAGACAGACACATAAGACAAATATTTAAAAGCATCCCATGAAGCAGGGTGTAGACGTTTAAGATATCTTCCAGATACTGCAGTTATTTATAGGGATGTAGATGACTGGTATGGTTTATACTCTGACCTGCATTCATATAGAGCACAAAGATAAGTGCAGACTTGTCACTAATGTGTTTGGCATGGTGGATTTTAGTTCCTGTAATCGGTTCTCGTAGAAGTCAACATCTGATCATTTTTCTCTTTAGTGCCATTATAGTGAAAAACAAAACAGAACTTCCAAACACTTGAGACTCAAGTGCTCCCTGTAATTGTGCTGAGATACCCCCAGCTCTCTCCGATCCTCTGAGTGGCTAGCTGCTGCATTTCTCTGAAACGTCTCTTGTAATCCTTGTTGACTGTAGTAATACTCATGAGTGAGTTCGGGGCTGAACACCAGGGTTAGTTGGCTGGTGGACTCCATCAATGTGGGGTTCATTGGTCTCTGCTGAAACTATTGATTTTGAAGTAATAGTACCTTTATTGCTGTGAATCAACGTTTTGAAAGGGTTACTTTGTGGGGCCTTGGGATCACCCAGTGTCCCAGAGGATTTGTGGCTGGAAAATGGATTGGATCTCTTGCAGCTTTTCTCTTACACGGTGATACTGGTGTTTGGCCCTTTGGCTCCACAAGGAAAGAATTCTACCTACAAACCTTAAGTTGTCTCAGAAATGGCTGTTTAATTTTGCTGCTGTGCCTCCACTGTAGAAACTTTTGCTTTGATGGAAGATGTTACAGTTGCCGTTCTAATGGACGAATGCTTTATCGCCCTCCATAAAAAGTAGTAAAAGCCTTCTGAAAGCCACAATTTCAGTGAAGAATGCAAACATGGTTTTTATGTTAAAATGTTGTTGATAAATACCTTGTGTGTCTTTTGCAGTCCAGCTGCCTCAGCTCATGCTGTCCCCTGTAAGTAGGAACTTCACCTCTGGTTAACACACAAATATGCCTGCAAGAATCACAAAGAAGTTTTTGCCCTGTTCTTTAGCGGGGAGAAAAGGGAAAATGTATTGTTTGGGTGACTGCTGTGACACATGCTTGGGCAGCTGAATTTCGGAATCCTCTTGATCAAGCTCAGGTGTTGATTGTCTCATTGCTCTGTCACTATTCCAGCTCTGTGTAGACCAATAAATGCTAGGAGTGTTGGTTTGGGCTTTTAAAAATGAAGATGATTGGATTTTATGATGCAAAAATTGCATGTAGTACCTTCGATGGTGGTCTGTTCACGAAAATAAATGCCTTTCTTAAAAGTAGATTCTTTTGCTAGTTAAAGGGGGGGGGGGATGAGGAGAAGAAAGGAGCTCCAGTAGCTTACAAAAGGGTGCTTATTTCTGTAATTTTACTCAACACTATCAAAGCCATTTTGAGCAACTAGTCGCTGCTGTAAAATTTGGCTGTTTCGAAGTAAATTAGAAGCTTTGGGGCTACAACAAAAAGTAGAAGATGTTAATCCTTTGAAAATGAGAATATATAGAGTTGAGGATGGGGATGGGAGATGTTAGTTTACCTAGCCTTGTTCTGATCTTCCAAATTTTCAATAGCCACCAGAACCAAATTAAACCAGGTAACATTATTTTATTGTTCTCTGTGTGCTGTGTCTCTGTGTCTGTGGTACAGACCTTTCTATTGTCATTTCTTGCTGTTTTGCTGAGACTCCTGTGTCTGTTGCAGCTGTATTGATCCAGGAGTTTGTCAGCAATTTGCTTAATCTTACTTTCCTGTTGGGATTAGGGATGGGTATAGATGTACTGCCATGTCTCCCCTGTTATATTCTGTCCCTTAGCATATACTGGAGGGATACAAGAGTGCTTTGTAAGCAAGCATTGTATTCCAAGACTAGGGGAGAGTAGGAATTAGCAGAAGGTGGGTACTATGGGGCTTGTCTAGAATATGTGAAACAAAGAAATGAAAAGCTAGTATACAATTAGACCAAAGGTCAACCTAAGCTTGACCTTTATGTCTATAGGACATGATATACAAGAGATTTATATAGGAAGTGGCATGATAATTAATGGAGAAGGAAAAGAAGCCTTTTAAAGCCATTGCTTGGTAAGGATAGAGTCCTAGGCTCTACAGCAGAGCAAAGACTCTGTGGGTATGCTAAAGTTTATTTAGCGTGGAAGGCAGGTAAGTGTTACTCGCTTTATGTGCATCAGTGAAGATTGCTCTGTAGTGAACTTCCCTTGTTTTGTTTAGGAAATGGTAATGAGCTTTCTGGATACATGCTAATAAACACGTATGAGTTCTGCCTCCTTTCTGCTTCTGCCAGGACTGCATGGGCTGTAGGTAATGCTTCAGTTGCCATTTTCCATCTTAGAAGTACGTCTAACAGCAGGAGAGAGTAAGAAGGGGCGAGTTTCAATCTCTGCTCTGCTTTGGAGCTGATATGCAGCCAACAACTTTTCCAGAATAGTAAGCTGGGAAGCATCCCTTTATCTCTGTAGATATTTTCTTCCCTATGCCTTGCACGTTTGTAGTGTATACTAAGAGTGCTTTTTCCCCTGTTTCCAGCCCAGGTATGATTTGTGCTGAATTCTTCAAGAGTTCAGTAGGACTCTCCTGTTAGCTTTTCTTGGTGTTATTTTCAGTTTGACATCTAGTTGCTCCCTTGATCCTGACCATAGATTGTTTGGTAATTTTGGTTGGAAGGGACCTTGGGAAATCTCCAGTCCAACCTCCTGCTCAAAGCAGGATCAGCTATGAGGTCAGAACAGGTCACTCAGGACTTTATGCAGTCTGATCTTAAACCTCCAAGGATGGAGACTGCACAACCTCTGTGGGCAACATCTTCCATGGCTTAACTGTTCTCATGGTAAAAACAGTTTTGTTTTGTTTTGATTTTTTTATATCCAGTCTGAACCTCTTATTGCAGCTTGTGCCTGTTGTCTCACATTCTCCTGCTGTGGACCTCTGTGAAGATCATGGCTCTGTTTTCTCAGTGACATGAGAAAATGTTGGACATGTCCGTCACACGTTAGAAGGTTCCCATTAGGTTCCTCCAAAGCCTTCTCTTCGCCAGGCTGAATAAGCCCTGTTCCCCCAGCCTCTTGCTAGATCATCTTGCTGTACCTCACATCTTTGACAATAAGATACCAGCAGCTTGTTTGGGGTTGGGATTTGGGCAGATGATTCCATGCTACAGATGTAGTTCTTGAGGATTTTTTACTCCTGTGGATTTCTGTTGGTGGAGATGTATTACAAAATCCTTAACATCCTCAGAAATGTGCAAAAGTAGTTCCTGAGTCTGTTGACTGGTATCACTGGAAAAGGTGGAGGTTGCTTCAAAAAATTAGCTTTCAAAAGCAGTGAATCTTCTGAGGGCAGATGATGACAGATGACAGACAGTAGGTAGGCATCTCTTCACCAGGAGGCTCCATAGGATTCTTGTCCATTTTGAAAATTGGTATACCAAGCTCTCCCACTCTTTACCTCTCTCCCATTAAATGCATGGTTATTAACCAGATGGAAAACTGAGCTCAGTCTCCTTATTGCTTGGTTGCAGCAGTGCCTTCACTTTCTGAAGATGCATCTTTTGTGGCCACAGCCGTTCGAGTGTGCAAACATATGTGATAAATGTTCTCAGAAATTTGTGTTGGGCAGGAGTTAAGTCATTATCTTTGGGCAGAGCTGAGATTAGAGGCCTGGTTTTCTAAGATGGGTTTATACTAGGAAAAAAACAGTTCTCCTCCAGAGATGACAAAATGTAAAACTACAGAGTGCTTTAGGTACACTAGAATTTTATGTTGAAGCTGTAGGGGTTTGTATTCACAGTGGTTCTTCCACTGGGCACGTACTCAAGCTGCCAGCCACAATTGTGGCTTTACCTTTCCATACTGTACAACTCATTATTGAGCAGCTGTAGGATCCATTGTATGCAGGTGATGTTGTTTGCAATAGGGTGCCTTAGATCCATCAGATTTCAGCCTTGGCCCTCTTCGCTGTGTATTTGCTTGATGCTGCTGTTCTTGAGGCTCCCAAAGGGGGGCAGATCAGCAGCTGAGCCAAAAGGCAGAGTTTAGGAAAATAATTTATCCCTAGTTGCTTCTGGGATTAAAATTGACTCTGTGTATCTCTGCAGAACAACTGGTAGTCCTGGGAGTCATTTCACTGGTCTAGTCTAATCTTGGTCCTTCTGCATATTCGTTTGATCAGTGTAGCCATCTATGCAAGGTTCCTCCAGCTTTGTTTTGCATGCGACAGTCCCAGAGCTTCCTCCTGAGAAAGTGCATCTTTTTTCTTAAGAAGAGCATCTCAGCTTTTTTTTTCTGTGTAAGCAGATAGCTTACTTTCACTGTCCAGCCACGTGAAATTTACTGTCCCTTAAAGTGGGACAGTCATTTGAGAATCAGGGCTGAAACTTCCTGCTTACCTTCATGTACAGCCTTCTGCAAGATGTTCCTCCCGCCCTCTGTGTAGAGCAGGGTCTGAACTTAGCAAGGCTGCTCTGTTCAGCTTTTCAGATGAAACCATTATTAGTTCACATGCAAAATAGAGTACAGAATGGAAATAGCAGTGAACATAGTTTTGCTTGGCAATTTAGCATAGGTGCAGCTCACTAGTATTTATTTTTTTAAAAAGCAGATACAAGCAGGGGCCAAATATAATAGGGATAACGTGTTTGGTTCAGGTGAAACCTCTAATCTGAGCCACAGGAGTGTGTTGTAAAAAGTTGTGTGGATGAGAATGTTTTCTGATACGTTAATTTCTCATATTGTTTCTTGAGACTCCCTTGACAAAATGATCTCACTTCTGTGCAGATGTTGTATCTTGTTTCCCTTGTGCAAAATAAGAGTCTTTGAAGCTGTCCAAGTATTTGTGTAGATTTTCATCTTATTGAAAAATCTGTTAGAGACAGCTCTGCTCAGGCTATCTATGGAGTTGTTAGTGCACCTATAAATATATTGCACCAAAATGAGAAATGTAGAAACTTCAGCAGCGGTACAGAAACAAAGCTGTTCTTTTCTGTAGGTTCCGTGTCGATTTAGCAGTATCTCGTCAGTGAATCTGCTGAGGCCACTTGGTGGCAGGGCTTCAAATTTTTTTAATCAAGTATCAGAACTGTTGTCGGTTTGAATTAAAAGTATTTTAGATAATGTTTTTCTAAAGGGTGTACACACAGGTTTTCATTCAGTTAATTTCCACTTTTGCCTCTTTGGTGTTAAAATTCGACTCTCTCAGTTGAGAAGTAACATTTTTTAGAGGCTCTTGACAATGTCACTTGGGTTGCTGAGGAAATGGCTAAAAATAAATATGCATAATAAACTGAATCTTAAGAATGTAAAAGTAGCTGTACTGGTTCAGACCAAGGGTCCATCTGGCTCAGTATTTTCTCCTATAGCTTCCAGAAGTGAGTGCGTAGGGAAAAATGAAAACAGGACAAAGTATGAGAGATAACTGTCACCTCCCTGCAATATTCTCCTGGTCTCCAGCTATTTTCAGCTCAGTCCTCTGAATGCAATGGGGGCTCCTAGCTGGACAAGCCATAATAAATCTATTTGCCAAGTGCCTGTCCACGTTCCTCTTGAACCTATATAAACTTATTTTGTTCACAGTGTTTTGGTAGGGATTTCTGTTGTTCTGCTGCTTGCTGTGTGAGGAGCCTTCTCATTCTGTTTTGAGCCTGATTCCAGCCAGCTTCATCCACTGGTCACTATATTGTGTAATGAAAGAACCTGAACAGCTGATCCCTGTCCATTCTCCTTGTGCTGTTCATGGTTTTCTAGATTGCTGTCATATATCTGTGCCCATGTTCTCTATTTTTTTGTGTTGAAAAGTCTTAGCTTTTGTTATTTCTTAATTAAGGAAGTCATGCTGGACTTCTGTTATCCTTCTGTGAACATTTCCACTTCTAGTGTGTGTGTGTATATATATATATATTTTTTTTTTAAGATCAGACCATCAAAACCTTGAGACACTTTGAGATCTGGGTGAACCAGGGATTTATATAGTGTATAATGATTTCTCATTTGCTCTCTGTTCCCTTTCTAATGATTTCTAACAATGATTTGCGTGTTTGACTGCTACTGAGCTGATGTTGTCATATGTCTGTTTATCTTGGGCCCAGGAGCTTGCTCTAGTGTGGTAAAGGTCATCCCAGAGCCCATCACTTTATATGTAAAGCTAGCTCGCTCTGGTCTGGTTTTCCCCATAGGCATCACTTTACATTTATGTACATGAATTGCTCTGTCACTGAGTTCTTTGACTGATTCTGCAGTTTGCCTTCATCCTTACAACCTCGTCACCCCACTGATCACTTCATTTTCTAGGTCGTTAACAAATAGGTTAAGCTACATGTGCCAGCATAGGCCCTTGTAGAACTCCATGCATGACCTTCCTCTATTGTTTGGTCTTGGAACAACTCGGGAAACATTGGTAATAGAAGAACTTTGAATAGCAGGCTAAGGATCTATGGCCTGCTTTTTTAAAAAGAACAGTATTAATGCTGTAAGAATATCCAGCTTGTGTGTGCGGACTGGATTTTCATAGTTTTGTTTGACCTGTACTATTCTGTTGTTTTTAAACATATGTAGAACTCTGAGGTGGTGCCAAGCTGTTTTAAGGGGAAGCAGAGATGTGTTGAAACTTGTTTCCTATGTTCAGTTAACTAGAAAAGTTTTCTAAAAATGTGCCTTTGTTTTTCAGAGTACATTCACATAGCTTAGTAAAGGGCTCAAGCTAAATATTAGTAGATTAACTGCAATGACTCCTTCATTCCTTGGGCTTGTGCATGACTGATGTCTTGATGCCTCTATTTTTATTTTTTCCCCAGTACTGGACTGTCCTTTGCTTTTGACATAGAGGCTGAGCAAGGTTGTGAAGTAATACGATGCTTACAACATCCTTACCTGGAAGTGGAAGCTATATGTTACTTAGTGAGTCTGTCAGGAGGCAAAAGGGTGAAGACACTTCATACTAAAATGCAAGGCTGAAACCCAGAAAATGCTTCGTTTTGTCATGAGATCCTAAATAATCTGCCCCCTGCCCTGGTCCCTTGGCCCGTATATGTAAAAAGGGACAGGCAGAGTATAAATTCATGAACATGTGAGTGTCATTCAAATTACGTTAATGAGCTGCAAAAGCCTTGTATATATGCAAATTCCTATTCAGAGTGGGATTTGGATGAGTGTGGTTAATGAGGTGGGGCAATAGTTTGGTCAGTAAGGATGAAAAGGAGCAGTGACTGGAGCAGCATCCTCCCTCTGCCCCGCCAGGGGTGTGGGAGTTTGGGGGGAGGCAGCTCACCACAGGGTGGGAAAAGTGAGGGAGTGTTTGTATCTGCAGTCAGTACTGCAGAAACACTGCACGTTTTCTGTTTTCACTTGGTCAGGATTTCCATGGAAGTTTTAACTTTGCTATCAAAGTTTTCTTAGGCAGCTTTTTCAATTCTGGTTGTTCTTGTGGCTGAAGCCAAGTTAAATGCAGTATCATTTTTGGAGTTTACTTGCAATAGTTTTCATGTATTTTAAATCATAGGTGTGGCTGAAACTTGGCTTATAAAAACGTTCGTTCCGTCAAGCAGTTTGTTTCCATGCAGGGCAGGGGTTATTGTGTGAATAGATTAATTGAATTCAGTCTTACTTTGATTATAAGAAAAATACAGTGCTTGAAGGATGAGGTGGTGAGGAGAGGGACAGTGTGTAAGATTGATGGCACCGGGAAATGAAATACCCCTCTTCCCACTGAGCAAGCGTCCTTAGTATCTCTCCTTAACGTGCCAGTGTGACTGTGAAAGAAATATTCCTATAGGCCTTGTCTGTGCTATATGTGGGCCAGGAAAGTATTGCATAAAGAATGTATTCTTAGCTTTCTAACGCACTGTTAATGTTTTGTCCTGGGATTAATCATTGTGAGCTAATGGGTTCTTAAGCACTGCATGCTTGTCTTCCAGCCTGTAGGTAACATGATGCAGCTAATACATGTAAAAATACGGTTTTCTGGTGTGGACAGCACTGGGAGGAGGAAGGACAGAGTAGCCCAAATTCTGAGGGGTGAAGTAGGATTGTGGAGTTAGGATCAGCTTTGTCAGGAGTCTAGGCCTTGCCTAAATTGCATTTTCTCAGTTTGTCTCTGGCTGCATGTTGTCATTTGAAACTGTTTTTTTTTATCCTCTTTTGAATGCTGAAGAAAAGCAGGAAAGTCTGCTTCCTCTCCTATTATTCCATCATCTTTTTGCATTTTTACATAGTGAGAAGAAACCAGTCGTTGTGGGTGATATGAAAAACTGAGCTTCCTGCTTTCTCTTTCTTTGTCCCCATGCCTCTTTTAGATGTCTTCCCCAGGATATGCATTCAGTGTTTGGCACTGCTGCTGCCCCGTTGCTCTCTTTCCAAGCTGCGCTGGTACTTGGAATGAAATCAGTGTGATTCTTGACAGTCTTACTGATGCTTTAGTGTTGTGAGTAGCAGCCAAAGAAGTCATCCATGTCTCGTTAACTTGACTGACCTAGGATCCTGAATCTGTCTCTGTGGGAACTGGGTTGAGTACTGACATAGTAAGAGTTTTGAAATGGGACATGAACTTCTGACTGCCAGTATTTTCACCTGGGCTTGGACAAGTGACAGAAGTTCTTTTTATCCAGCTACTGATTTCTTTTCTTCAATAATGAATGTATTTTGGCACTTTAAAATTGATCTGTCTCAATATGTGATGTAAATGTTAATTTATGTCATATTGTTGCATGTAATAAATAATCACATTTTTTAATGCATCTGTACAGTTAGGAATAAATTAGGCTTTCGTGTTCATTTAACTTTTCTATAAATAGTCAGACCTATAATTTGTGTTTCCTATTGTGCTGCGACAGACAATAGCTCTTCAGAGTTTGAAAAACTGACTTTTCTTGAATTACTGGGTGGCTACATGTGGTTCATGCATAGTTTTCCTGCTAGCACTTTGCTATTATGTGGCTACTCTCTATTCTAGATACCTTGTTGAGAGAAAAAAATGAGCTAGCATAGATAAGAGTGATTTTACTGGGTGGTGTTCTGATCTGGTTGCATAGCCCTTTGTGTTCCTAGGGTAGTCATAGGTAGTCATGTTCCACTGATGAAGCATTCCCACATTGATGCCCTCTTCTCCTGTCCACCTCTGCCCATGTTTCTGAGGTTTACAGTATGTATTTTGCAATTATTTGCCTTTTTGGAGCGACTGTAGGACCAGATATGTTGTGTATCTCATTTGTAGTTCTTGATTCCCTTCTTTGACTTTGCCTTCGGTTCTGAAAAATACTCTTATCCACAGAATCTGAGGCTGGAAGGGACCTTCCAAGGTTGTCTAGCCTACTAGTTCCCTGCAAATACACTTATTCAGCTGTAGCTGCATGAAGAGCTATCTGTAGTGATGCCCAAGTTCCTCTCCTGAACCATCAGCTACCTAATGAGAAAAATGTGTGAAATTTAGGTTTTCTTCCAATTTTGACTGCTTTGTGTTTAGCAACTTTCAATTTCATATGCAGTTATCTCTTAACTTGATGAAAGTTGATGACTGGGAGGGCCATGTAAACATGTGAATGCTATTTCTTGGTCTTGCTTTTAGACTGGTGCCTAAAAACCTGAACCTGTTGGTTCACAGATAGGTGCTTTGATAAAATATAAAGAGATAGTAATTCTTCTTAGACCAACTGATATGGCTGAAAAACATTTCAGATGTGCAAATTCTTTCTCTAAATATAATAAAAAGTATTACTTTCCATCAAACATTGCCTGTCTTGCATCCTTTTGTTATGGCCACTGCAATATTGATAGATAAAATATGGGAAGCAGAGAAGTGGCTCCCAGATAAATGGTGATGCTTAAACAGGAAAATATTCAACAGCTAAGGAACAGAGAAAGGACTCTTAGTCCTTTGGTCTCCAGCAAACATCTGAGACAAGCTTTTTCTAGGAAGGACTAGGACTAAGCAAGCAGAGTGCAAAGAACTAGGATCATCTCTGCTTTGTAATGATGGCTTGTGTTTCAGAAATAAGTAGAGGAAAGGCAAGAGAATGGGTGTTTCCTCCTGAAAGAGGAGGAAGACTTGAGCAGAGAAAACGCTTATCTTGCCTGCACTGTATGAAGACTTAGAAAAACTGCACTAAAGGAGTGATTTTGAAGAGCTTCACTAGAACATGCTTGAAATCAATACTTCATCAAAGTAGAGGCCAATTGATGATAATCTATGCTATGAGAACGTTGATGTATGAAACTTGGGGCTTCCCTTGGTTTCATGCTGTCATGGTTAGGGAGTCTTCACAGAACTGGTGAGAAGATATGTGATTTGTGTGGTGCGTCTTACCTGATACTCTGAGGAACAGTAATGTAAAAGGAAGATTTCTTAGTACTGTTCAAGCTTTTAATTCGTCTCAATGACTTTGCTATATGACTACTTAAAAAGAAGTATGTGGTTTGGCTTCCTTATGTAATTTCTATACATGAATTTGAGGACCTTGTGAAATAAATTATGTGCAGAATGACTAGCTTTTTTTTTTTAAAAAAAGAAGACTATATGAATGCCAGTATGATTGCTTGATGGATTATTTGTTTTCAGCTTATTGACACAGTGGGAACTTTTGGCTCCGTTGCTTATTTCTGCGATAACAATTAAGACTAATTGTTAGTAGTAATAAATTACTATTCTTGGTGGACCAGTATTAGAGGGGAATAGGGTATTTGGGCAGTGTATTTCATAGGTATTTGTTGTCAGCAGATTTATTTCATTTGTGTTCTGTTTCTTCCTTTGGAAAGGGAAATATTTTAATGATAAATTATTGAGTATTTCCCATACCTGATGTTTTATCTGATCTCTTAATTTTCCTCTTCTTCTCCCTTCCTTCCGCCTTTCCTTCCTCCCCAGTTTTTGTTCTAGATGTTATTAACTATTGTTGCGGTCTTTTGTATACTCCTGTGGTTACAGATAAAAGCACTACCAACTTTCTCATGCATCTTGTGAGGCGGTGTATGAAGAAGGTGATACTAGTAACATGGTACCCAGTGACAAGGCTGATGGCAGCTGTGGGCCTGTCGGAGTTATGGCCATTGCTGTCCTTAGCTCTGTGGACAGATCCTGCTTGTGTGATGGAGCTCAGCGTCTCAGAATCTCTCTTTTTAGGTGTAATTCACAAAGCCTGGGAATACATTCCTCAGAACAGAATTTTGTGAGAAGGTTTGCTTCAAAGTCTAAAAGAAAACACTAATTTTATCACGTGCCATTTTGGCTTTAAAATATTTTTTTTTAAAGTGAGAATTGTGAACAGATAACTCCAGTTTTCTAGTTCTCCTTCTCTCGGGGCATTAATGTAGCAATTGGTTACTTTTAAGGGAAATGAGATTCAATTATATACTGGCTTAAGCCTGCTGTTCAGTACTTTGCAAGTCAGTATCCAAATTTAATATGATTATTAATTAAAACCTTTTGAGATACCAGAATAATAGTCAGTGATGACGTAGTCTGTCCCCTGTGCTGCATCCTAGAAAATTGGACAAATGAAGGGAAAAAAAGTTGATAGTCTATCTATAAGTGTTTTGGGTATATTTGACTGTATAATCTCATATCCTGAAGTGTTACCTCATTTGAAGCTAATTAAATAGCAAAAGTTTATTTGGTTTTAGTGGACAACGAACTCTTCAGCACTAGGTGATAATTTATGGCATGTGGAGAATAGATCGCTTTGCAGTTCTGTAAGCTGCAGAAATAATTTTTTTTTTAATTTTGGAGGAAAATATGCATTTATTATGGCAATAATTTGTTTTAATCAAGTGATGCTTAAGTTGGTTAACACATACAAAGAAATAATGTCTGTTGATGCAGTAGAGATTTAAATAACTGTTGCAAGCAAACATCAAACACTGAATGTAGGAGTGTAGATCTTGAAATTGTATGTCTTGCTGCTAAGAGGTTCTGTAAGCTGCTTGTGGAAGCTGCCTTTTTATCCATGTTGCAATGTAAGTACATTCATTGAATTCCAGGTACATGCTTCTCCAGCTTTCCTTCAAGACTGACTTCCAAAAGCTACATGTGTGTTGTGCAGGTATTTTAGATATTTAGAAAGTAACTAGAGCTTCATTCTCTAGTGTTCTGCTGAAAATGAACGGCTGTAGGGATTCTCATTTAGTAGACTCCCTATCTGTAAATCCCAAATTAGTCAAATTGTTTATGTAACCATTGCTTTTGTTTTAACTGTATATTTTAAAATGTATGTTCTCTTTTTTAAAATCCTTGAGGGAGGGGAAATAAATGTGTGTTTGTGACCTCTTGTATGGCTTCCAGAAGCTGAGATTTCTTGGTCCTAATTTTTTTGCTTTTTTATACAAAGAGACAATCTTTCAGACTATTACTGAGAGCTGTATAAGTTGTTGTATTTTGATTATACCGCTGTAGACCTTTTGTGTTATTTGTTAGATTATAATAGGACATACTGTGTTTAGCAAGCTCTTTGGACAGCTGTGTCTATGGCTGGCTTGGGCTTCACTGAAGCTTATTGCATAGGAATTAGCTTTTCTGTCAGCCAGTTGAAAGGCTTAGTTAAGGATAAGAACGTTCTTAATAAAAAGTAAATTTGTCTGGCAATGACCCTCTCCCAAATAGCTGAAAACAATTGTCTTCATTATTAGCCTTAGGTGTAAGCTGTTTGTCTTTAGAGAGGCACATTGTTTTGTATCCAGAGATTGTCTAAACTAGTATTTCTGCAGTTAGTTGTCATGAAAATCATGCTAGCGCGTAGCTCTGTACAAATAATTCCCATCTGCAAAGATAAATACACTAGGGACAATTAAGTTGAGTGTGGCTGAAAAAAACTTGAGTCTCCAAGAACTGAAATGAAGATTACTACTGTGTCAGCAACCTTATTTAATACCAAAAGTAATAATATAGTTCACCTAGTGAATAAAATCTCTTGAGAACGGTAAAACTTTTGTTATGGATTAAGATAAAATGTGACTTACTTTAAATCAAATACAATTTAGACATGACTAAAGTCTTGGCAGACTTTCTGCAACAAATCTAGCTTTTGCAGTTTGAGCAAGTTACTGCACCAGCTGCCTGCCCCACTTCTCTGCTACGGCAGTGTTAATGTGCAGCCAGGGAGGCAGGGCAGGACACAATGTGGTTTGCAAGCCATCATATACAAAAAAAAAAAAAAAAGAATGCCAGAGATTTAAGTGTTCAGGCACTGAAGTGGCATTTTGGGTACGTGGGCACACAGTCGGTTCTGCTGAATCTCTCTTCCAGAGGAAATAACCTCTAGGGAAAGGGGTGGAGTGGAGGTCTAGGAGGGCAATTGCCTACCCTAATTTGCCGGGTTATATGTGTCAAGGCTTTTCAAAGATATTTCACATGTATGATAGCATAGCAAAATACCACAGACATCTGTAAAAAACATAAGACAACTTTTAGCACATGGGGATTATATTAAAAATTCCAAACTCGGCCTGCCTCTTGTTACTAGCAGCCAGTTCAGTGGGGCTAGAGCTGTCGTACTGTTTTCTTTTGCAACATCCTTCCACTTGTCAATGAATTTTGTTACTTTTATCACTGTGGGTTTTCTTGTCTCCAGTAAGCCACCGACATCTCTAAGAACTTGGTAGCGTCACTGGCGTAGGATTAGATGGAGGCCCCTGAACTGTGGGCTGGAAGGAGAGCTTAGATTTGTGTTCATGTATGAAACAGCATTGCTCTGACCTAACTAAAACTTACTAAATTTGAGGTTAGTCAAGTTTTACCAGCATGACAGATACAAGCAAGCAACGTTTGCCAAGAGTGGTTAAGAAAAATGTTCATTGTACTAGTTGATCTGTGGAATTAAGAGTTAAGTGGTTATGGTATACTTGGTAAGTTGTTACGTGAACTAAATACAGAAGGATGGCAGTGGGGAATTGCAGGACCTCAAGTTCAGCAGCCCTTTAGACTGAACTGTTGCAGTTTTTAGATGATCACTGCCAGAGATCCCTAGTGTTAGCAGGTGCTTGAATCTAAGCTTCGTCATTTGGGTAGGCTGGTTCAAGGGTCATAATGTGTATATTAACAGATACGCAACCATATCATTTGCAAGGAAATATATTGTTTGTGAGCATGCTAAAGTAAATAACACCTGATGACTTAAGCTTTATAGTGTACTTTCTCTGCTAGCATGGGAAGAAATATGTTACCTGGTGAAAATCATGAATACAGTGTTTGACCTTAAGGAAGCCCATATCTGTGGAGATACCAAGAGTAAGTCAGTCCAGGCTATTTTTGGCATTTGCAACCTATGGACATAATTTTGTTGATGCATTTTTAATGGATTAAAATCTATTTTTATTGCCAGCTAGACGAATGCTTAGATTTGGTCATACAATTGTGACATGTTCTTTATAAGCACTGATAAACTGTGTAAATATAGGGTTTCTTTGAGTAAGAAATACCCTGTCTCCTTGCGTGTGTAACAAAAGGCAAATAATATTTGTACCTGCCATTGGTTTGTACCTATTCTTTTAGCGCTGCCCTGCTTGCCAAAACATTGTACATACCACTCTAGGAGACAGATGGGGTTTTCATTATGAAAACCAATGGCCTCCTTAAAGGTTGTAGTATGTTGCATATTTATGACTGTTCTGTGCTTTTGCCTCCCCTCCATTTTGAATTACGGTGACTTCAACCTTTGAGTGTTTTGGTTGCATTAGACAAATGCAGGAAGTTACAGCCTGTCATCGAGGCGCTTGAGCTTCCATGAATTGGTTTTTTCACTCCCTCTTGCAGATTTTTGGTAGACTGACTTCAATTTTTATAGTTTAGCCTTGATAGCTTCCTTGTGTGAGTCTTGCGGATAGAATTTAGGACTAGGGAATGTGCCTTCATAAAAGACGGGAATATTTTTGCCTTTGTGATTTCCCATTTTCACAAATCTTAAATGTCTTAGAGCCCAAGAGTTTAGTCTGTGTAACTGTAGAGAGCTCATGTAGCTCAGGTATAGCTTTCTTCTCCGAAGATTTATATCAGGGGTTAAAGAGGCTGTTCATAGCATGCAAGAGCTCTCCTGTATTTTTACAGCTGGGTGTTGGAGGCATACTGAGATTAATTCAAAACCATTTCCATACTAATCTAATGCTTCCTAGTCGCTTCTATTGGAAAAAAGAACAATTTTGATTTTTTTTTTTTTTTTTTAAAAAGTGCATTTTGGAATTCCTTGAATAGTAGTTTCCTTGTTTCATAAGGGGTAAATTTCCATTTGCGTCGTCCTTGAAGACGGTGTTCGAGCTTTGTCAGTGTGAATGTGTGCACACTGTTAATGCAAACTGTAGCCAGAGCTGATCCCTCTGGATGCTGGGGCTGAAGGTGCTGTGCAGGGTGTCAGTGTGGAGGCTCCTGTGGTGAAGACTTTAAAAGAGTACAGGGGTGTAGTCAGAAGGGTTTTCTGTCTTACACTTTGCCTTTGAAGTGACTTGTTGCAGTGCTTGCCCTCTTCTGTGATAATGATTCTTAATTTCTGAGACTGTTAGCAAACTATTGCTAATCACTGCGTTTCTAGTAACACAAGAAATTTACTGTCACTGTCTTAAATTGCTGATTATAAATGGGTGACCTCCAGTTCGTTATCTGTTTTTTCATTCTTCCTTCTCCTTTTACTTACTCTCTTCATCCATCTTTTGAGTAGTGTTTGAGGTCATTTTTTTCTTTTCTTTTTTTCCCCTTTTAACTTTCATGTTAATGCTTAGAGAATTGTGGAGGACCTGTTGTATAGCTTTAGGCACAAAATGCGGTGTGGTACCTAGCCAAATGCTTCTTGTTGTGCTGGCAAATCTTTTGAATGTGTTTTGGAGCTTATTCACAGCTTCTAGTTATCATAAACATCCGGAAATAACTTGTTAAATTCTCCAGATAGATCCTGGGGCTGATTACTGGGGATATAAAAATACCCTTTCTAGAAAGCATTCATCAAATTGTTGGAACTATTAATGCTGCCTCTGATGGATGAGTATGCTGTTTTGAAGGCAGTACCTTGTGGTACTGGTATTTGTGATAAATTTTCAGTATTGTCCATCATGCTTTCCTACGGACACTGCTCAATTTATTTAAAAAAAAAAAAAAATACTGACTGCTCTCTGGTTTTTACCTGTCAGGCAAGTCCCTCCCTTCAAAAAATGGGAAAAAAAGGTGAAGGCTCACAATCTGTGGTGTTGGATCTCAGCAGATAACCTGTATCTGATCCTTCCTTGAGCAGCGGGATTTACAGCTTGTCTCCTGCATTTCAAACCAGTGTTTTAGCCCCCATGTATTTTCCAGTCTAGAATGACATTTTCTGCCTGAATCTGCTTTTTAGTTGCACTTCTCTCAATTATGTGCCAGTGAGACCCACCACACAGAGTTATCAAAGGAATTTCATATCTAGAGGCACTAACACGTAGATTTTATTTGTTTTTAAACTTAATTCCCAACCTTCATAGATCAGTGAGACAAGGTCCAGTTCTTGAAAGCAGTTTTCTTTGGTCTGACCTGTTAACCTGACCTGTGCTAATGATGGGACTTCTCTAGCCAGAAAGCTGCCCAGCCTGGCCATCTTTCCTTGATGGGTGGAATGACTGGGCTTGTGTGGAAAACCATTCTTTAAAAATAAAGATTTCTCTCTGCTATTTGCTTTGCAGAGAGAAATCAAAGTAAATGACTCTTAATGTTGGCTGCTCTGTTACAAGTTAAGGTTCCTGGTGAAGTATTTACTCTGAATGCCTAAACAGCATTCACAAAGCAGAATGGTCCTGTTGTGTGGCATAGACACATTTCTCCAACCAGACATGCTTGTTTATTGAGAGAACTTGGTGAGTCAGGAGCTACAAAACGTTCATTGATGCTGCAGCCTGATGCTTTTTATTTAATAGTCCTTTTGTGGATGTTTTTGGAGAAAACTCTTGTTCCTCCTTACCTCATAAGTGTCTACATGCAATTTTTGGTTTGGGGGACTTAAACAATTTTCATATCTGTTAGCTTTTAAAAAAGTGTACTAACTCTTTTGAAAGAGAGCGCTGTAGGTAGAACATTCTTTCCTATTGATAGTCACAGGAGAGAAGTAGGTGGATGATGTAGGATGCCACCCATGGATTGCTTTTGCATCCTTAAGCCATTTTCTTCCAAACCTTATTGGTTATCTGAAGTAGGCATGGAGCAGGAAATAGTCCTTGTTTTCAGATGAGTTGCTTGAGAATGTTTTCTCAACACGCAGAAATAGGGAGATGCACCTGCTCATGTGGCTGTAGCATGAACTGCATCAAATGGTTGAGTTCACACAATCCGACAGGAGAAAAGTGGCACAGATTTGGAAACAAGCAACTGAGAGGTGGGAAAATAATCTGGGCTCTTTGCTTCTGTGGATCTCCTGCCTGACACATACAATTAGGTGATTTATCGTAAGACAGCAAAATGCCCTGATGGCTTTGGGAAGGATGGACTGTGGTCAAAAGCCTTGGGTGAGGGGACGTGGGCTGAAGCAGGAGTGTATATAACGAACCAAGCAATCCCCATGACTAATGCAGCTTTTGCGGAGGAACACGTTTGTGTTGTGTTGTCGAGCAGGAAATGTCAGATGCATGTTTATAGATTAGAGTTACCTTATAAACTCTGTGAAGGTCTTTACAGTGAGTCAAAATAGAAACACTCTGCTAAACTGAGATAAGTTGAGTTTCTGTAAAGCTTGTTCATACTTTTTTATACTTAGAGCAGTTTTTCTACTGTCCTCACCCTCTCTTTGAATTTTAGATATTGCCTAGATATTACAGGTACCAAAACGCACAACGTCAGAACACCTAGTGTGCTTGATACTGGAATTTGTTGTATCTGAAACTGGGTTGCGGTCAGCTTGCTGTGTTTCTCCTGCCGAAGTTAGGCAAGTGGCAAGTAGCTCAACCTTTTCATAGCTAAATAGCATCAATTTCTTGTGCACTAGTGTGATGTTTGTAAGAACATGTATTTACCTGTATGTGAACATGTAACTAAACACCTAGTTATCTGTAATTGCAGTTTGCAAGCTATCTTTCAATCTGTCCTTGGTAGCTGTGTATATCCTTTTATTTTTGTTTGGTTGGGTTTGTTGTTGTTTTGTTACTTTCTGTTGTGTTAGGAAAGAAAAACCAAAACATTTTGCCAATTCTGATAAACAGCCAGAGGTAGGGGCAGTTACTTGCATTGTGGATATTTGATGTTGTTGGGAGACAGACTCTTTGTGGTGGGTTTTGTAGCTTGCTGCAGATGCAGGTGTACTGCTGAGAGTGATCTTTTTACTACTCTACTTCAGGCAACAGGAAAAAAAAAGCAAGATTTCCTGAAGCAAAATGCTTTGTGTCTTTGCCCTTCAGCTTTGCTAGTGTAACTAAGCCAGCAAGGGGTTTGAATTGTGATGAGGTGAGATGTGACAGGAAAAAAAATTATAAATTGCAGCTTTTTCATGTATTTACTTTGTGTGTTTGACAGCACTTGGTTTGTTTCCCTGCTATAATTATCCTGCCTGTTCTAAGATTAGGGTACCAGTGTGACATGGGCCAAGGGCTTGTAGCCTGGATAGTGCTTGTAGAGGCAGAGGCACTTCTGCTGGTAGAGCTGGGCTGTGTCCTCAAATAAAACACAACTGTGTTGGAGGAGGGGAGAGGAATTTTCATGTTCAGATTGCAGCAACGTGAGAGACTTTTGCCAGCACGGCTGTCTGTTGGGCTCTGCTTCCCTGTGCCACTGATTGACACAATCCACTGGCAAAACTCTATGGATGTGTGTGTGTGTGTGGCATTTGTTTTAAGGCATTGCCTCTTTTTACTTATATTTGTGTCAGAAAGGTTCCGATGACATGAAATTGTAATAAACCCACAAGCCTTTATTGCTGGTTTTTTCGTGACTGCGTTTTTACTTGATGTATCTGTTAGTGCCCTCAACATTGCAAATAAAAATGTTCTTGTCCTCCTTTGTAAGGAATGCGCTAGGGTGGGGAAGATCTGGGGAATTTTATTTGTTTTGGGTCGTGTGTCTGGCTACATGATAGACCCTGCTTTCTGTATGCTTATTTCTAATTTGCCTATACCTTCAAAAAAATGGAAAACATCCAACATGTAGCAGGAGCTTCTTTGTTAGCTCAATTATTTCTTAATCCTCTGTGTTTTTTGCAATTTAGGCCTATGAGTTTATTACAAAACAAGAACAGAACGAAACTCTGAGAGGTTCTGGCTGTTCAGGAAGTGACTTCTAATGGCAATGGTAGTAGGCTTTAAACCCTTCTGCTGTGACTGCTCATTCTGTTGAAGAAATGTTTGTAAAGCATTATAAGTAGCATTTTTCCATGTTTCGGATCTATTTGTTTCACTTTCAGCTGTCAACACTTCTGATTGTAACTGAAATGCCTTATTCTTTTAAGACATCTCTGTTTCTTACAAAGTAACTCCCCTGTTCTCATTAGTAGCTCCCATAGTTAAAAGTGTGAAGTAGGTTCTCAGGGTATTCAGAAAAAAAAATGCCAGCAAACTCCTGTTATATTAGAAATGTTTGTGGTAGTCTGCAGCAAGGTTTATCTAAGATTTGCAGCAAGGTTATTCAGTTCTGTTGGTGTGGTTCAACAGAGCAGAGATTTTAAATCTGTCTGGGTGCATACCTCATTAAATACATGAATCATCTAATTTAGGGCTTTTAAATAACACGACCTATTTCGGTACAGGGAAATACTTCTTGTGGACACCTGTGCATTGGAGATCTCTTGCAGGTGCTGGAGGTTTGAGGAATTGATGAGAGTTTTGGGGTGGTTTTGCTAAAGCTAGGGATGGCGTATTTTCTAATATTAGCACTTTAGGTTTAAGAATTAATGTGAACATAACTTGAGTAATGTACGCGTCTGAACACTTTGCACAGTTTGAAGAGCTGGAGAGGATGGGAGCATTTGTACTCTATTTCAAAGATAGTTTGTAAATGCTAGTTTGGTTATTCAGCGTTCAGTGGCTGGGAAATTGCAGAACCCTGATATGCTGAATTAGCTGTTTTAGTCCCAAATATATACTTCAAGTATTATTTTGAATTTGGTCTTTTGGGATTGACTACAAAATATTCAGGGTATTTAATGGTTTCATACAGAAGATGCAGATAGCCAGTCGTGGCAATGAGTTCTAGGCATTTCACTTCCTTGTGGTTTCTTGGGAATGCAAAATTCCGCGGGAATATAATTTCAGCTGGTGTCACAGGCGTTGTGTTGGCGAACAAGCCACTGTCAAGCACTGAAAGAAGTTTTAAAATAGAAACTAGGCTCGTAAGTTGACTTTCTGGCTCCTGCTTGACCAGCGGGGAAGTACTTTGTGCACACAGGCGATTGCTGGTTTTGCTACTTTGCATAGTGTTTTTCTCAGTTCCTGAAGAAGTGAAACAGTTTACAAGTCTTACTAGTTTGATTCATTAGACCATGTTGGGAGACAGTAGAAGACTGTGTAAATGAAGAAACTAATTAATAGAAGTCAAAGCCCTACTCCCCCATCCAAAACAGAACATGCGGCTCTGATGTGAGAAGTAAGAAAATTGAATCGGAAGAAGTTTCCTTTAATTCAGTAATAATCATATGTGGTTGAACACAACTCAGATTATAATGTCTCTCTTTTTAACATTGGTCATTTCTCTCCTTTCCTTTGAACCTGTGTGGATTAGTTATGCTGTATGGCAAAAAGTGAGGGAGGGACTTGAAAATGAGGTAGGGTTCCAGAGTTAAGGACTGGCACAGCTTTTAAGTACAGGTACTGGAGACTTGGATATTGTCGATATGTGACTTTTTATTCATCTAGCTGGAAGTGAAAAAATTTGCTAACATTAGAATTGCTAGCAGAACAGTGATTAGAAAATGGTTATGTTTACAAGCTTTATTTTGTACTGGCAACTTGTCCTTCTCTCAATTCCGCACTCCCCCCCCCCCCCCCCCCCCCGCCAGTATTGCTGTCCTGAATTGTGTATGGCAAATGGAAATCCCTTTAAAAATTACTCATTACAGACTTTCGAAGTAGATATATGTCTGTGAACAAGTACTGTTTTACATTATATTTTGGATAATCAGTGGAGGAAGAGCAGTAGAGGTGTGCCTTTAAAAACTGTATGCTTAATGGGATTAAGCCACATTCTGATGTTAGTGTTTAAGATGATGTAACTTGAATACTAATTTTTTGTTTTGTTTCTTTTAAGCAAATGGTTATGAGCCTTAGAGTTTCTGAACTGCAAGTACTTCTGGGTTACGCGGGAAGGAACAAGCACGGACGAAAACACGAACTTCTCACAAAAGCACTGCATTTGTTAAAGGCTGGCTGCAGTCCAGCTGTACAAATGAAAATCAAAGAACTCTATAGGCGAAGGTTCCCTCAAAAAATCATGACACCTGCAGACTTATCTATCCCCAGCGTACACTCGAGCTCCATGCCAGCAACTTTGTCTCCGTCTACCATTCCACAGCTCAGTTACGATGGCCACCCTGCCACGTCACCATTGCTTCCTGTTTCGCTTCTGGGACCTAAACATGAACTGGAACTCCCCCATCTCACATCTGCGCTCCACCCTGTCCATCCTGACATAAAACTTCAGAAATTACCTTTTTATGACTTGTTGGATGAGCTGATAAAACCTACCAGCCTAGGTAAGGTTGCAAATGTAATAATATTTGAACTCTTTTTTTTTTTTTTTTTTTTAAATAGTAATGGATGAATTCAGCTGCTAATGCAGTAACTGGTTAAATATTGCATCACACCAGTGTTTAGAGAATTGCTATTTTTGGTAACTTTTGGAACAGATTGTTCTACATGGAGAGACATCTTACGTAACACTCATTAGTTGCTTTAGCTGAGCCACTAAATATGGTTCAAAGATCCGTTATATCGAAGGGGTGAGTTTGAAAGAAACAACTTTACAAGAAACAAACTAAACCATAGAAAAAGGAAAAAACCTGTCTGCTTTCGGTAGTTCTTATAAACCATAGAGTTTAATTATGTAAAAAAACAAAATAACAATACCTCCGAATCCATCAAGCCCACAAAATCTTCTCATCTGTGCTGGGAAAGAATGCCAGGCTAGATACTTGCTGTGATCTATTACAGCCTGAACATCTGAATTTAGGAAGACTTGTGGTTCTTTTGCAGTTGTGGCTACTTTTCTTTAAACTGTCTGTTGTATTAAGGTATAAATCACTTGTGTAGCTGCTGAGAATAATCTGATGCTTCTAGAGCATTATATAACAATGTGTGATTTTTCTGGCTCTGACTCCATGTAGCACTTAACAGCGTGGTTAACTTTTAATACTCTTAAATGCTGCTTAAATACAATAGTCCTGTTGATTTCTGGAGGGGCTGCTTGCATGTTGGAACCTCTGCTGTCTTGAAACCTTGGAAAAGATTCACTGTGAGAATAGCTGGTAGGAGGAGGTTTGTGAGAGTAGAGCCGGGGAGATGGTGGGTGAGTGAAAAAAAAGTCCTTTGCGAAAGAGATCCCTTGTAAACAGAAATGAGCAGGTACTTTACATTAACAGTCTGAACAGCTACAGGGACGTAGGAGGCCTGATATGTGAGTGGTGATGGTGGCCTGCAGATTTCTGAAGTATGTTGCATAGTTGTTTGCATATTTTTTTGTTTTAACTGTTATAACTGAGACACTGAGGGAAAACCAGATAGCTTTTGATAACCTTCTGGTTCAGGTATTCTTTTAAGAGGTATACTGTATCTGTTTAGATTTAATCTAAAACCTAATTGATTAATAAGCATTCCAGGCAATGCTGGTGGTACAGGATAATTAGGTACTCAGTATGTGTCTCCATCACTTCTACATTATAAATACTTAAAAATAATGCTGTAATTTCAATAAGACATTCCAGTGCGGGAATTATGGTATGCTTTTATTCCTAGATGTGGTAAGAACACTTTGCTGTCAGCTCCATGTCTGACAGACTGGCCCCAAATGAAGAGATCATAATTCACGCTCTGTCATGTCTTATTACTTGAGGAGTTTATATACAATAGGATACATTTTTTTTCCCCCGTTGTGGACTCTGAGTGTCAAGGTAGGAAAATGGAAGTGGGTGAAATTCCAACCAGATACCTTTATAAGCAATCTCTGTCCTTTCAGTTAACTTAAGGGTCTGTTTGGGGTTTTTGTTTTGCATGTGAATCCTGTCTGCAGATGTCTTTCTGTTTGTCCGAAGTAATACTATTAGAAAGCTTTTTTTTTCTTGTGCTTTTGGGAGAGGAGAAAACTTCAGTGTCCATGCATATGAGAAATGGTTGGTTGTTTCCTTTTGTAGTGGAAAGTAATGTTGCTACAGATTGTAAAATTGCTAACTATAAATGTCATGAAGGTATTTTAGAGTAATAAATATATATATGTTAATGAAAAAACCTGTTGGATTAATAACCAGTAATATGCAGCTTTATACGCTTCCAAAACAACTTGGAGCAATTGTGCATACAGCTTAGCAGTTTTAAATGCAAGTATGGGGCAGACTTGTATTAATTTTTTCCATTTATACAGTTACTGGTACTCTAACTAAAAAGTCTTAAATGATTTGTTGAATATTTGCCCCAAATGGTTTGGGCGTCCTTGTCACCACTGCAAACAATGTGGATTTCCTCAAATGTCAAATTTCTAGATTCCCTGGCTTTGTTTCAAATGGCAGATGCATATTACAAACACTCAGAACTACTTATTGGCATTTGGCCAGCGCTTCAGCATCTCCTGCTTGCTTTTTCCCATCAGATTCCTCATGGGGTAGGGATAAGAAACTTCAGAATTTACTTTGTTTCCCTCTACCGCAAGAATGAACTGATGACCTGATGTGGGGTTTTAAATAATTATCTCCCTGCTTAAAATGGAACCTACAGGAAAAGAAAAAAATATGTGTGAAGGAGAGAATGAGTGCTCTTTCCACTCATTTGAGGATCTTTAGCTTCTTCTGAAATGATAGTCATTATGTAAAAGTTGGGCAAAGCACATCTTTGGATGTGATTCTGCCTGGTCTTTCCCAAGTCAAGGTGGAATTGCTTGGAAGGTTTGCTGCAGTAGTCTTCTTTCCCATCAAGAAGTGATTATTAATTTGAAAAACAATAATTTGATGAAGCCTTAGGGAAGGGAGTTGCACAGCAGGGCACTTGAACGTGCATTCTCTACCCAAATACTTTACGTAGGTGGGTAGTACACAAGTTAATGTGAATAACAGATAAGGAAATTAAATTTGCTAACTATTATTTTTAATGTCAAGAACAAAAGGAGGAAATGGATGTTACCTTCATACACTTGCTTCCTCAAAATGTAGCTCTGAACTGTGATTGAAATCGAGATGTCGACTGCTTGCTGGGCTGGATTCATGGCAAGGACGAAATGTGGTGCTTTATCCATCTGTAGCCTTCTCACCAACAGCTATTGAGGATCTTTACTTGAGCATGGCTGGCTGAAGCATGTGTGACAAGCTAAGGTTAGAAGGCCGTTGGCTAACTTGTTTTAACTTTCATTGGCTTACAGTAGCCCATACAACTTGTAGCAGTGAGTAGGATGCTTGCAGAAGAGCAGACTTGCCTAGCTAGTTGAACTCGTAAACTCAGCCTATGCTACCTCAACCTGCTCTTGTTCGAAGAACTGAAAATAGCAGCTAGGCCCTGCTGATGGTGGGACTCTCCTCCTGCTGTTACTCTGCTCAGATAGCAGAGTCTCTTGCTTCCTTCCGAGTGTTTCAAGTACATGACTCCTGCATAGCTCTTCCAGGGCTGTGTGGCTAATACTGACAATTAATGGTTATGCTGGCTGTGCTGTCAGGAGATGACAGCATTTTCTTTACTCCCAAGAAGGCTGTCAGTTGGGCTTGTTTATCTGAGACGAAGAGCTATCTGTCCATGTTTAGTGGAGCTGTCGAATTTGATCCATATTTTATTAGTCATCCTTATTGCAAAATTGAGAAAGCTTCTACATTGGATGTTTTTGTGTACAAGCCAACTAGGAATGCTCTATATTCTGAAAACGTATGTTGGTAGATGGATCTGTACATTGAGCTCTTGCAGTGCTAGTGAGAAGTCTGAGCATTCTGCCCCATGGTTAACCACGATTTGATGTGATTATATGACTGTTTTTTTTGGAGGAAAAGCTATCCAGTTTGGCCTTGATGGAATGTATGAAAGTTGCCTTATTATTGTGACTTCTCTGCTGTTTTTTTGAATAGGAACTCCTTTAAATAGGAGAATTTTGGTTGTTGATTTCTGAAGTGAAGCTGCAGCTTTCACTTAATTTTTCCCTATTTTCAGCCCCCAGTGCACAGACGCTGCTAATTGGTTGTTTTTTAAGCATAGGGCCAATTTTCTAGAAGTAACTTCTAATACACAGATAACATCTCTTTTGTGCGGTGAAGTGTGTTCAGTACGAGATGAGTAGAGTACCAAAATTCTGCCAGATTATTATGGAAGGGACATTAGATACTTCAACAACATCTTAAAAATACTTCTTGTTACAGCATATGTCATTCCTAATTGCTTTAGCTGTGTAGTTGTTCCAAAAAACATTTTAACTAGGTTATGGGTCTTTACTTACCTGTAAGGGGAAATTAACCTTTTATTTTCAATTTAAAGGATTAAAGAGGGCTGTGCTACTCTTTTAAAAACTGTCTGACTGGCATACGGATGATCATCCTACAATTTATTTGCTTGCTTCAGGTTTAAGTGATATGGAACACAACACAAACTCAGAACTGAACCTTGGAAAATGAGATTTTTTGCCTACAGGTCACAGCCTCCTGGAAGGAGGAGACAAGCATCAGGCTTTTTGGGGACTCAATCACTTAGAGAAAGCATGCTGCCAGACTCCAGATACTGGCTCCATCGGGTTAGATGAGCTTCCAATGGCTCTACTGAGGCTTGTCTTGATTTGCTTAGGTCTTAGTTTAATTTCTTAATCTGTGGATTCTAATAACAGGGTTTCTCCAATAAGCAGAATTTCACCCCTGGTGCCTGCCCTCAAGAGTTAAGTGCTTACTAACCAGCGTTTGTGCTTCTGACTTGCATTTACCTTGAAATTTTCTTTTTGACTGTGATTGATCATGGTAACTTGGACATGCTGTGTTCTTGAAGACAGATCTTGCAATTGATCTGACTAAAATCTTTAGGGTGACTGTAGTTCAAGGTACAGCTATTAAACAATTAAACAATTCAGTGCACTTAGAAATCTAGGTTGGAAACTATGTAAGTTTTGTTTGGCAAGTATTTCTCCCTTTCATATATCAGCAAGCTGATCTGTTGCTCTGTGCAATCAGTATCACGGTATATATGAAAGTCATGCTTTTACTGTCTTCTGTGTTTGTTATTTTTTTAAATGTACTTTGTGGGAGGAAGTTCAACAAAACACTATATTCTCAACTCGGGCTTGAGCTTTCTGACTTCCGGCTCTACAGCTTTTAGTTTTGCAAGAATAAGCTGAAATATTAGTTCTGTCTTGTTCATGTGCTGTAGCTGAACTAGAATTACAGTGCACTTAAGTTTCTTTTTTTGGCTTCAGCTTGTATTTGCATGTGGTATGCCTCAAGTTCATGTATAGAGAATCTTTCCATAGGCTTGAGTCTGTTTCTTTTAAGTATGAGAGCTTTAACCAACCGGGTAGCTCTTGTGCTACAAGAAAAGGAATATAATTTATCACGGCTCGCTTTAGCTGATTGCTCAATCTCCTCATGCGCAGAACTGAGATCACCCAAATTCCAGGACCTTACAGGATATGGATGTTTTCAGACACTGCTGCTCTGATATGAATGGATCTAGGAAGCCACTTTGCTTTCCAAGATCAAATTAGGATATCTTTTTGATAATTGATAATTTGATAAGGAGTTGGGCTTGATGATCCTCGTGGGTCTCTTCCAACTCAGGATATTCTATGATTCTAATTAAAGCTTTTAGTAGAAGGAATTATGGCAAACCACGTGGTTGACTCAAAGCATGTGAGTAATCCGCTAATAATCAGTGAACCAATCTGAGCTTGGAGTGGTATCCCTTTTAAGCGTTTGGAGAGCTTGAGGCCTAGCAGTGGTGCTCACATAGCATGAGAGAGGAAGCTGTGCTATTGCAATACATATTTTTTAAGATTTCCACTTGCAACCAGGATGTTGAGGTCACTTAGTAGCTGTTGGAAATGTTGCTGGGACTTGGAAGTCTTCAGTAACTTGGAGTCTTTTAGAGATACTTTTATCTCCCTTTATGATGGCTTTTAGAAAAAGATGATGTGGCTTGTGCTAATCCTGGTAGAGAGCTTACTAGGGACTCTGTTATCTAATCATGAACTTTAATTTTTTGCCTTTCCTATTAGGCTTATAAAACTTGCTACTTTCTTGGTGAGAGTAAAAATGCAGTATAAGCAGGATACCCCATGTAGGGACATGGCAGTGCCAGCTTTTTAGTACTGCCCATTTGGAGTGTTTAGCTGCTGTTGGTGCTCTTAGGAATAGAAGCTAAAATTTTCAAGTCTGAATGGCAGCAGTTGAGTTCTGGGACATACGTTTAGCTGTCTAAAGAGATCAAGTGACTTAAGAGTATGGAGGATCCAGTGATGTTCCTTCCCTCTGGTAAAATGCTGGAACAGATGTGCAGTGGAGGTCTGTGGGCCCAGGATGGGCAGCGGCGAGAGGAGAGCTGGGGTGGGTGGGTATTTACACCACAGAGGTAGGTTGGGAGGGCAGAGAGTTCTGGCACTGAAGGTCCGCATGAAATTGTTCCTTAATACTAACTGTAGGTCTTCAGAAATCCTCATTGCTCAGAAATTCTCTAATACGTAAGTGATTAAAAAAAAACCCACATAAATATCTGTCCAATTGCACAGAGTTTCCAGCTGATCTATTCTGTTTATACAACGTATCATAGAGAGTTATAAAACACGTAATATTTATGAATTAATTGTAGCCCTTGGAGTATTTCCAGGCTATTTTCATATATATGTTTAGGCACTATTTCAAATAAGCTCATTCGTGTCTCTTTACTCTCTGCCTTTCCCACCCCCGGTGTAGCTCTGTCTGTTCCTTCTGAGTATTAAGTGTTAAAAGCTTAAATTGAACAGAACCTAAAAATGATCTTAAGTGATAAATGCAGCAGACTGACCAGAACCGGAGTTCAGTTTTTCATCTGGTTTAAGCTGAAGAACGTGGCATTGTCACTTCACAGTAATGCAGTGTATTTGTGAGTGTAGTGCAGCTCTAACCCGTGGAAGTGGGTTAAGAGCTAGTCACCGCTATCAAGGAAAGAATGATTTGTATGTTTATTAAAATGCTTCCCTGCAAGTAGTTTTGAAGTGTTAAGGTTATACACAATATCCATTGTTATAAGTGTTTGAAATGAAGTGAAATGGCCAAGATGTCACAGCAAGCAAGTGACAAAACCAGAAATGGGAATCTGAGATTTCTCTTGGTGTTGGATGTGAGCTTGGTGTGGCCGAGCTCCTGAAGCCCACGGCTTGTGCAGGGCACGCTGTGCTTCTGCACAGCCCTTGGCCCTGCTCTTAGATGGCTGCCGTGCAGCTGGTCAGGGCGAAGGGTCCAGTTTTAGCCTGGTCTGACATGGCTCTAGCGATTAGCAAGAGGCTTCTCCTGCCTTCCAGGGGAGAGGGTGGCTCTGAGGAGTGGTCTAGCTGGGACTGACCTGATACTACAAACTACAGATGCATTTAATGGGCAGCAGGAAATTAAGGGTATGGTGGGTAGTCATTTAAAAGGTACTGCTGCTTGATTCTAGAAGATGGCAGGAGCTTGGTGCTAAGAGGTTGTGGTTAATGGTGAGGAAGTGTTTATGTATAAACACTTGTGTTACCCAGGAACTTTATAAATTGCGGTGGTTTTAAAAGGGCTAATGATGCATCCCGGGATGTTGTAGATCCCCCATTAAGGTGTATCCTTTCATTGTTTCTCTCCCATGTAGCTGCTTGGTTTCTGCTTAGATACAGGTATTGCACTATACTGTACACAAGCATTTGATCTCACGTCCAAAAGCAGTTTTATAAACGAACCCTGTTCAGGACTGATAGAAGAGGTTGTGGACAAATTACACTATGAGGAGCTATGTGTATGTAGTATTGTGTAATGGATTTTCTGGCTTCTGCTGCAATTGAACATAATTCAAAGCCTGTCTGAATTTTACCTTTTTAAAAGGTAAACATTTTCTGTGCCTTAATCTAAATGCAGTAATTTTGATGTAGCTTGGAGGCAGTGTATTAAATTTTGAGCAGTGATATTTGAAAGAGGATTGAACATAAATTGATACAATGCCTTCTGTTGTTTAAAAGAAAAAGCAAAATGCCTGTGCTGCAACAAAATGAGGTATCTTACCTATCTGGGGAAGATAAGCAAGAATTATTTGTGTATTGGGTTGACAACTTCTATAATGTTTAGGTTTCTCTGGCTAATATTTTGACAAATTTAACTGATCAAAATTATGTACTGTATTAGGTTAGTGAATAACCAATTAGATATCTCTTGTTTATCTTACAGCATGTAGCAAAAATTTTCTATAGTCCTGATACTCTTACTTAACATAATTATTTTTGCCTTTGGAAGTAAATGTGCTATTGGAAATCATTGGTAATAGGCCAATTCAATGATAGCTTTTCTCATGGCCTGAGCTTAGGTAATTACTGCAGTGTAAAGTGCAAGTTTAATTTTAGTCCAAGTATCTTTCTGTATTAGAAGGTAACATGTTCCCTTCACTATTTAATAAGCTGCACTTGGTGATGATAGATAGAAAAGATTAACCTTAGTATATTGGCAGTATGATGGTCAGATGCAGTTGCATTAGGAAGCATCACCACCTCAACAATGTGATAACAAAAGTTTCATTAAAGATTTTAAGGTATCTGTTCTTGAATGGAAATTTAGAGACTGGCTTTTTCTCAAGACAGCAAGAGGTATTTTACTGCAGAAAGATTGTGTGGCTATTTTTAGCTGTGGGTACTGGTGAGGTGGAACAGAATATTTTTAGAGCTGTAGAAAATGCAGCCACTCAAGCTGGGTTCTTTTTTTCACTCTAGCGCTATAGGGTTTTTCCAAAATAAAGAATAAAATTGTTAGGAAATGTTTTTTAAGTATCATTATTGTTACTTATATAAGTAATATATTCATTGTCTGTATACATACATACATATGTATATATACATTCATATAGAATTTTAAGTGTTTTGGTCCTGTGAATGATAGTCATGTATTAAAATAGTTTTTGCTCACATTTTGAAAATTCATTACCCATGTGAAATATTTATCAAAATATACAACCAGCAAGGCATAATTGGGTCACTCTCACTTGATATGTACCAGTCCCATGTGCTGTTTGGATCATTACTTGAATGAGGTAAGCATGAAATAATTCAGGAAACTGTGGTGATAGTGAATTGATAAAAAGAACAACTTTGAAGAAGAAACTCTGCTCTGTAATGTTTTTGCAGTGTTTTAGGCATTTTAGAGTGTGTTGTACTAATGTTGGGGACCTGCAGAGGCAATGGACCTGAGATTGTGTTGGTTTTTAATAAGTGTATGTACATGTTCACAAGAAAATGTGGATTTTATTCATTGCCTTTCCTGGATTTAAGCTGGATGAATGAAGTAGTAGTAAATACTCCCTTCCCCCCGTCCCCCTTCAGCACCCCTTCAAAACTGGTGAGATTTTGGTAAGATGAGAAGTGGATTTTATACGGCTTGTCTGAAACTGTTCATGTTGACACCCATTTAATTACACAAGTCTGCTTGAAAAGCTTTTTATTATACTTTCAAAACCTGCCCTTTCAAATTTCTGAATTATTTAGGAATTTTTTTAGCAGCAAGGTAAAGCGATGCTTGTGATTCATGGTTGGTTTTTTTCTTTAAATTATTGCACCTTTGTTCTGTATATGTAAATTTTTTTTTTTTTAAAGTCCATTAGGCATTTTTGCATTGTACCTCCTTTCTGAGATGGCAATGGAGATGTGGCCTATAAACCACTTTTGACTAATCCTCCAGGCTCTGTACCATTCAGAGAGTGCTAAAGAAAAGGTTATAAAATTTAATAATTCATAGTTATGGAAAAAAAAAAAAAACCCAAACCAAGAAACAACCAACCCCAAACAAACCCAAACCCCCACAAAACTGGCAACTTTCTTAAGGATGTTCATATTAACTCTGTTGTCCTGGCTAGATTCCAGCTTTGTTAGATTATAAATTCTATTTTAATCCACTTGGTTTTCAATTGGAGATCTATTTTTGCCTTTCTTTTGTTAAATAATAATAGTTGTTTGCAGGGCATGGTTGCATGTTTCTAGCCATCAAAATTATTTTCTTGTATAAAACTATACATTTGCATATTTCTGGTTTTAATCATACTCTAGAACTTTAAAAGTAAATTATGTGTTTGACTTGCCAGGATCTGTTTGGTGTTCTTAAACACAGCAGATACACCAGATGAATTAATAGAAATCTGTTAGCTTTTCCACACTTAAATTCCAGATTTCTGATGTTTCTGCCTTGAGAAATCTGAAGTCCTTAGAAATAGAGGAGTTTCTATAGTCATAGATAAGCTTGGAAGCTTAGTATTAAATAGTAAAGCTGCTAAATTAGCTCTCTTTAAATGAGTTTTGTTGAAATTTTCATGCATTGTTTGTAGGGTAAGTAGATCTAGAAAGAATAGATACGGGTATAAAAAGATTGCATGAAAACATATGGGAGAAGATTAGAGAAAAACCACAAAGAAAAAACATTTCTCATCTCCCTTCAGAGTATGCTTTTGGGTTTTTTTGCTGCATTTCCCCCTTCCTCCTAGGCAAACCCCAGATGTGCGAACAAGGTCCTCCTCCCTAACCTGCCCCTTCCATGTCCCCTGTCCCCCACCAAGACAAACCCCCTCACAGCCTTGGTTTGCAATAGCATGTGAGGCAGCAAAATAAAGAGGCAGTTGGTTTTCAAGTGTAGTAAACAGAGTCTTTATGAAAGGTGTTGACTTTTCCTTGCCGTATTTAACTGACCTCTGCTTCAATTAACTTGCCACGATTTTGCAACTGGAGGGTGTATTTTGCGGAACCTTCCTTTCCACGGCCTGGCTGCAAATGCCATTACAGTGTGGGGAGCCGGGTTCCCTGCAGCACAAGTGGGTGGGAGGTTGTCCTGGTGTGTTGGTGTTAGAGAGGCAATCGTGGAATCCTAACTGAAAGCTAGAAAATGAAGTAATGCTTTTAACTGCTGCAGCCTTTGTAAAACTTAACTGTGCTTTCAGATGTGATAGCCTAGTATTTTCACTGTTCTTCCTGGCCTCTTTTACAAGTTGTTTTCTGTCTGTGTTAAACTGATTCTATTTGTTCTTTGCATAGTTTGTTCTTGCCATTTCTTAATATTGTGCTGAATGTAAAGATTAAAATTATGTCTTTATAATTGGCTGAAATGTGCCTGTTCGTAAAGGTTAGATTTGCATATGGTAGCACACACTGAATTGGGCAATTGGTGATTAAATTTGCTCTTTTTCTGGTTGGTAGTTACATGTCCAAGCGGCAGAGCTGTATCCTAATACTAGTTGAAGAGCCTGACCGTAACTTAGAGTAACGTAGCATCTTGTCTGTCTTCCTCTGTCTGTACTGCTCAATCTGTCAAGAGTTTTGAAATCTTTTGATTGGCTTTTGGATCATCTTTGCCTAATTAACAAGTTGTTTCTTCCTTCTTTGCAATTTGGCCGTGCTCCCGTGGTAATCACGATGATTGCTTGTACACAAAAGCAATGTATTGAAAATATGGCATGTGTATATTAATGCTGTTTTACAGCTAAGAAAACATCAAGCAGCATGTGATAAAGTACATTCTGATCACTGGGGACCATTGATCTATCAGCTCATAGACTTTTGCTTACAGTTATTAAGTTGAGTGCATATGAAGTTAATAGTCAGCATAAGAAGAAATATTGGAGGCCTTTTTTGTACTTAGTCTAAACTGACAGTGTTAAAACCAGCCAACCAACCATTCTCCCCTCACCTCCAAAGCCTTCCTCCTTGCCTTTATCATTTTAGGTGGATTCTAGTTAAGAATAAATTCATTGACTGCAGTGTGCACAATGCAGTTATTAGTAATGCTTACATTTCTGTGGTATTTTAACAGTTATGACTTTGAAGTGGCTATTTCTGTTGCAAAAATTTTTGATTCAAGCACAGGCTATTTACTGTCTTAAAAATGTGCTAGAACTATAGCTTGTGAAGAAAACTGGAATTATGAAAGCTCCCATGTCAGCACTGAAGAATGTACTTTTTAATTTTCTGCCATTTTAATGTATAATGCTTTAATTTGGCCAGTGCGAGAGCATGATGAAACGGAATATAGAAGTTAGAAACCCACTTTTCAGGATCACATATCACTGTTTAGCAAAAATAACTCTTGCATTAATACCAGCCGGTAACAAACAGAGGAAAATGATTTAATTTTGGAACCTTTGCTGTTTTGCTAAGTTACTTTGCTTCTCCATTCTTCCTAATGCTTGCAAAAATCCGTATTACCTGCTTGACTTTTTAGATTGGGGATGCTGCAAAACCAAAACAAGCAAAAAGATGAGCAGTTGAAAGGGAAAAAGATTGGTTGGGAAATTTGGTTTTAGACTTTTTCTTTTGGTATCTGCTGTTTAACTTCTTCGGATAATTAAGTTTTAAATGAAGGTAGCGTTAGTTAAATGTTCAGCAGTCTTGGCCTTTAATTAAAGATCTTGGAGTTCACAACAGAAGTTCACAAAGACCTTCCAGAACTTTTCTAATAAAGCCAAAGTTGACAATTTCTAGGGTAAAGCAAATAATACATGGGAGGAAAATAAACTTGGCACATTAAGGCCACATTTAACCATTTAAAAACATGAAATAATAACTTGACTTTATTCAGTTCTCTGGTCTGCAGTGCCTTAACTTTGCTAATTCATCTTTTGTTGATTACAGTATATAATTCTGATCTTTCTATTTATAACTAAAAATAGGTACAAAATTACATTGAAGACCAAATATTATAACAGATTGTCATTGTTAATTGCATACATTGTGTTTATATTTCCTGCAAATTCTTATATTGTGATAACATGACTGGCTGTCATGTGAAACCCTGCGTGTTTCTCATTTGAAGAAATGTAATTGAAAATGTATTAAAATAAAAATAGATGCTGGGTACTGCAGGCATGAGCGTTTAACTAAACATAAACTTGAGGCTGCATGCTGCACCCTAGCCCAGATGGTGCTTTTGGACATTACAGTAGAACTTATTATTGAAAAAAAAGATATATGCATATATATTAAAAAACATATAAAATATAAAAAGTTATTTATATAACTTTATGCTTTTTGAAAGATTTACTATTGCTAGTATTTTCACAAAAGTTGCTGTTTGGTATATATTATGTGTTCTTGCCCGTCTAGCTTTAGAGCAACTGATAATGAACTGCATGTGGTTGTTGCATATAATTTAATAAAATGTACAGATCTTGTAGCATTGTCATACAAGAAAGATATAAATGTAATTCTGTGAGATTGCTGCTGTTAATATTTATACTAAGGCAATGTCTATTCTATTGTTGGTTCCAACCTACCACATGCTGTTTTTAACAAAATATCTGAAGTATCACCCTGAAGTATTCACTCATCTGTCACTCAAGGATGAGTCAGGAAGTGTATTATAGTAAAACAAAACCCGATAAATTTATCAAGTGTTTAATATACAATATAGTTATTCATAACCTTATAAAATTATTAAGAATAATGAAATTGAATGGCAAGCTTCTTACAACTTCATTACATGTGTTGATGAGCATGTTGAACAGTTCTCTGGGGAGAAGCTTCTCTTTTTTTATTTTTTTATTTTATTTTTTTAAAAAGCCATTTTCATTGCCATTTTGTATGGTTCTGTACTGCAATGGTGCCTGTAGCCCTGGTGAAGGGATATGTTTTAGATATAATAAGCACTATTTTGGAGATGTTTAACAGTACTTTGATTTTCAGCAGGTGCATTAATTCTTCAGTAGTGTTTGTTTTGTTATGGAGCCCTATGGCACAGAGTTGAAGGACTTTAAAACCAGATTTCATACTTGCATATCTTGTGAGTTGTTTGCATGTTATATATTTGGTGCATTTAACTACATAAAATGCCTTACTGAAATGTGAGAAGTTGCAAGGGTTGTACTTCTCAGTCACTCCGTATACTTTTACAGGCTAATCTGTGATCTTGTGCGTTAAAGGAAACAAAAAAGTGATTGATGAGAATTCCTAAGAATTTTTTTAATTTAATATCAAAGAATATTTAGCATTAAGTTACCATGACTGATGGAAAGTCTTAAGCTGATTTGTCTCAGCTTTGCTGTTATCTGTATCACTTTTTTTAATGTATACTTTATATGCATATGAAGTTTGCTTATTGTATTTTTATTTACAGGATGGTTTAAATGGCAACTTTCTTGTTGACTCTGAAGTTGTTTACAGAAACAAATGTGTGTTGTGCTATTGGGGTTGCTATAAAAATGTGTGTGTGTGTATATATATGAAGATGCTTCAATGAAAGGAGATCGTTCTGTTAATTACTCTCTATTTGCTGTTTTTAAAGTGATGATCTCTTGTTTTCTTCTAGCATCAGATAATAGTCAGCGATTTCGAGAAACCTGCTTTGCATTTGCACTGACGCCACAACAAGTGCAGCAGATCAGCAGTTCAATGTGAGTGAGTTTAATGAGTAATACAGTATTTAAATAAAAATAAATAAAAAAGGAACTAACTTACCATATCTTTCATTTTGAAACGTGATCTTAAAGAACACAGGTGTGTGTGTAGTGCCTCAGAGAATACTCTTCTGGGGAATTCTTTTCTCCTCTGTATGTAAGCTGATGAAGAGGGTGAGGAAGAGAGAATTAAATACCACCACTGTCCAGTGAGTATTGGGCAGGTTTCTCTTGTACCAAGCACTGTACAAATACGTAACTCTTCTTCCTGCAGCCCTTTCTCGCCATCAGTCAGATCCTTTGTTAAGTTCTATGTTTATTCACTATAAAGGTGGTGCTTCATAGTGACCCATCAGAGTTTTCTTTATAGTATACAAAAAAAAGGAAATGGTAGAGGACAGATGGGAATGTAATTGATTTATTTACCTTGAAAAATAAAAGCGTATCTTTTAGTGTGTCTTGAGAGTGGTGGTTTGACTGACCAGAAGAAGGAAAGTGTGGTATACACTATATATACAGCGGAAAGTGTGGTTTATGTACATTGAATGTACAGCAAACTCTGAGAGAATATTGATGAACCTGTTGTGTAAATGGTATGTTTTAACCTGTGTTCTGTTGTTTCTAGGGATATTTCTGGGACCAAATGTGACTTCACAGTACAGGTCCAGCTAAGGTATGTATTTGTATCACCTGTTCTTGATGCTGCTGTTTTTTAAAATATAGCAGATACAGGTTGGCTTTCCTTTATGGAAAAGAGTCTTATCCTGTTGTTTTCTTTAGAAAAGCTTGCTGTTGGCTGCTTTGAAAAGGGCAGCCTTAACTATTTGTCCTTGTTACATGCAGCTTTCCTGAAGTTGCTGGTGGCCTGATACCTGGCGTGTCAGAATACTGCATGTACTTAGCTATAGCCAGCTGGTTTTCTTCAGTTAGCTGTTTTAGGTTGTGTGTACACTCCCTTCCTTAACTCCTTATCTGTTGGATTCCAGGTGCCCGGGCCTTCAAAATCTATGTGCAGGGAGGGTTGCTTTTCCTAGCAGAGATGTCAAACACAGTACTTCCTGGGTATGATAACCCAAGGCAATGGAAGGCAAGATTTTGGGAATCACCAGGTTGGGTCTTAACCTGTTGGTTATTTTAGAGGCTTTGACAAATGTATCAAAGTTTATTAAATCCTATGTATACCTGCTATTCTGCGGAGGCCTGTGAGCAGAGCTGACTTCAGAGTTTGCTCCTGTCAAAGATGGCTGTCTTGCCTTTCATCCCCCTGGTCATGTCTGCATGCTGAGCTCTTAACTCGCCCCACAGAAAGTGATTGCTTTTGGGTCTTGCTTGTTAGGATACCTTCTGCTGATCAGCAAGTCGGGTTGGATGGACATAGGGACAAAGAAGGCATGAGGGAAAACGGGAACAGAAGGTAGCTCCCCCTTTTTGAGAGCAGCAGCCTGTTAGGCTCAGCTGTGTTGAATAGCTATACCCTGCTGTGATGGTACACTTGTGTGGATGGGGCAGGTCCCCTGGAAGAAATCCAGTGGAGTTGAGAGGCTCTTTTTGGTCCTTGGAATGCCTATTGTCTGCAATCTTGGCCTACATGCATTTCATAGGACAAGGAAGGGTGTGTCTTTCTTTGGTTCCAGCAGCAAATAAGCCTGTCTGAACTTAGGTAAATAAATAAAACAGTCTTAAGTGAGAGGCTTGACATAGGCAAGAGGATAGTATTTGATGCTGTGGCTAAACAGCTGTCTGATTTATTGAAGTTGGAGGAGGGACAGTTGAAGAGACTGTATATTTTGTCCTTTGTGAAACCCTGGTCTTGTATCAAGAGGTCAGGCTGGAGAAATGGTAGGAAAGAAATTCGGATGATCTGTCTTTTGTAACAGGAGCCTGCATCTGAGTGAGTCAGAGTCAGTCTGAGGAGTGCAAGAAATCTGAGGAGGAACCTACAGCCATCTTGATGCAAACCTGTAATTTTGGGGGGCTTTCCTGCTTAATCATCTGTACAGCTAATTTGAGGACTGTGTTTAGCAAGATTTGTCGAGCTTTCGTAACTCTGGAAAAAAAATTCCTGCTAGGAAGAGATGATCTTTAAATCACTTTAGAAGTGAAAGATGATGGAAGCTCTTTGCTTTTAGGTTTTGTTTATCAGAAACCAGTTGTCCACAAGAAGATCACTTCCCACCTAATCTGTGTGTGAAAGTAAATGGGAAACCATGCAGCCTTCCAGTAAGTAAGATGTTATTTTGATATACATATTTGGATAGCATCATGAGGAACTGTCTGTCAGAAATTAGCCTTAGAATTTATCCTAACCTTTGTTTTCACATTTTGGAGCATTTGAATGAAGATGGATAGATGAATGGAAAAGATAGTTAAGTAAATTGTTTCTCAGGAGGCCAACCAGCAGGTCCAGAAGATTAATTTTCAAAAAACATGACAGTAAATTTTTATGTTGGACAAACATCCAGTGAGGCTAGCTGAAATTTGACTCTGTTTTGGAGGTCATCTGTGCAGGGAATAGACCATCACTGACCAACAGGACTAAAGAGAAAAACACCAACGTACAGTACTGGGACAGCGCACAGGATTAGACTGGGCAATGTTAGCCAGGCAGGTTGAACAGCAGTACTGAGAAAGGAGAGATGGCAAAGGTGCCTTTTAGTATGCCGTGGGCAGGGTTAGGATTTGGAAAGTGCAAGCAGAAAGGGCTTGTAAAACACTGATACTTTATTGTCTGATGTAGGTTATATATATATATATATCTTTAAATTGGAAAGGGATCCTGGTTCAGGTGAGACAGAGCTTTTACTGGGTTATGGTTGTGGTGAGAGGGGAAGAAAGCAAAAGCAGTATTTATTTTTTTTTTTTTGCTGAGGGGAAAAATACTTTGATTTCTAGGGCTATCTTCCACCAACCAAAAATGGTGTTGAACCAAAGCGACCTAGCCGACCAATCAACATTACCTCACTCGTCAGATTATCTACGACGGTACCAAACACAATTGTTGTTTCATGGACTGCAGAGATTGGAAGAGTAAGTAACTTTGGTACATAATGCTGTCTAAAGCTTATTAGTTTCTGCTTTGGCATCTGTTTGAAAGATTTGAAAGATAAGCAAGTTTAATTGTGCAGAAAATACTTAATGGTTTAGCAGTAGACTGGACTGTTCCTTCTTTTGTTTGTATTATTTATGCTAGGCAGATATGACATGCGCCCTTAGATCAGTAGCCCTCAAATATTTTGGTGTGATCCCTCCCTCTTCACCCCCCACCCACCTATCTTTGTGACTCACTGAGGGCCCAGATAATAAGATCAAGGCATCCTATAAAACGTTTGTTTGTTTGTCTTAACTTCAGACTTCAAGCTCTTCCTGATTTTAGGGACTTGACAAACCTAGTTTTGGCTTCAACTTGTAACTAGCACGTGACATTCAGTACAGAGTGGTCTTTTATAATTGTAAATGTGGACACAAAGCATAGTGACTCGGCAGGGCCCAGGAGATTTAATTTGCCTTTTTAACATTTCTGTTCTCACAACTGCTATAGTTATACTTAATATTTAAAAAGTCATGTTTTTATAACTTTTTTGTGTCTGTGGGGAGAATGTTACAATTGGTATTATAGAATTGCTGATGTTCCACTGGACTAATTAAATCTGGAACATGCTGCAAAAAGTTACTTTGGTAAATTAGTCCATGAATTAGTGCACTGCTTTCACTGATGGTGAAAAAGCTGCTAGATAAGCATTACAGAGTCAACATGTACTTGAAAAATGGTGGCTTTGCCATTGCAACCATCCTGTTTTTAGAAGTCCCGAGACTTGTCCTGAGATGAAACGTTGTCGAAGAATTTGTCAGTGCGCAAAGCCCAGGATTCCTGAACCAGCATGGAAAAATGCTTACAGCCCAGTCATGCACAAGTCAGTTATAAAACATCACGATGGTGTTTCATGATGGATTTATTGTGGAGCGTAAAACAGTCTCCATTCAGATGATAGAATAAATGATGGCTGGCTGATTTTTTTTTTTTTAAACCTTCTTTTATCTAATGAGAACTGCAGGTATCAGAAATAAGCATTTTAAAATTGAACCTGTTTTGGTTTACATTGCAGAAGTACCTGCATGCAAGCTGATGAATCCTGGTTATTACTCTGCATACAGTACTGCTGTTTTGCTTAAGAATACCAGAGAGGATTTAGGGAAAAGAAACATTGCAAGTCTGCATGGACTCTAAGCTAGTCTCTTGTGAACTAGCTCATTTCTCAGGCTTCATATATATTTCAGTTACAGAAACCATATTGGCTGACTACTAGCTTACAATACAAAATTGAAGAGAGTGACGGATTCTTAGTGTATTTCATGAGAATTAGATGCCAGTGAGAACTTCCCCACTCACGAGATGTAATGCTACCTGAAGTGATTGAGACCTTGACAGTTAAATGCGAGGAATTATTTTATATTTGGATGTGCCTGTATAGTACAAAATTCGAATTCCCCTCCTTCCCTTCCCTTGAGAGTCAGTTGCATGTCTCAACTGGTCTACTCTACCTTTCCTGAAGTCATAATTGTGATTTTTACACAATCTGTTTCAAGAGCCTTCTGTACAGGATGCCTTGGGCAAGTTTCTAGCTTTGTAGATTCAAGCTGTCGGTAAATAATTTCACAATGTTAATTAGCATTTTTCTAACTTCTATACTAATTGAGGCATTAAACAAACAAGTTAAAGCAGTAGTGGTTTTTAACGATGTGAGAAGCATTCATTGTAAGAATAAAATATTTCAAATGTGGTATTTCTGATGCTATTTCAATTTGTGTGATTTTATGGTAAGATATATTACTGAAATCCCATCCTTGGATTCTGGTGGCATCCTAAGTAAAGGATGGTAGATGTCACAATTGTATGCTTTTTTGTTTTGTTAGTGGAAACATACATGGCAGTTGCTGGGGGAAGCCTTTCATTTTTCAATTTAAAGTATATGAGTGCAGCTACAGGTTTAGGAAATGCTGTTTATATCAAAAAGTAATTGATGTACCCTAACATGAGAACACAAATTTTGTCCTTTCCATTTTGGGAGTGGGGGGAGAGAGGGGTGGTGCTGATGAATGCATAGTACAATATTACATTTTTAGAAAGACAGTCACTACCTGCTGTTGTTAGTAGCTTACAAGAAGAATGAGAGTTTCAAAAATCTCAGGCTGTGGTTTGAAATCAGTTAGCAATGCCAGGAAGAGCACTCTGCCACTCCTGCTCGTCCCTTGAGGGAAGGCTTACCCTGCTTACAGGGGAGCTGGCAGAGTTGATGTTCAGTCTGCATCTGACCTGCTTGTATGCCAGATTATTTTCTGTAGTAGCAGAAGTGAGCATCCATGGCTTTTTGCTGACGCCGATAAGGAACATTTGCATGGTCTGTTCTGTTGAGACTGATGGGGGGAAGTGACCTAACCTATTCTAGAGGGGAAGGACAGACAGTTGGGAGTGGTGACTTCTTGCCTGCTCTGGCTAGATGCAAGAGTACATCTTGGCCCCACTGAACTCTTGAACTCTTTAACTGCCTTACTTCTGTTAAGCTTCGGTGGTGAAGTTAGCATTTCATAGACAGTAAGTGCAGGAAGATAAGAATAAGAAAGTTCAACAGTGCTTCCAGACTGAGTAGGAAATACTGCAGATGATGAATCTTTTTATGTGTTGCTTTTGAAGAGGCATCACTGCTGATTTACATATTTTGAAAATGAAATAAGCTTTTATTAAAAAAAAAAAAAATTTATCATATTTGACCTGACAGCTTCCCTTAAATGTATTGACACAACTGCAGTACCTAACACTATCGATGTAAAATTACCCTTCTTAAATGGACTGTAGACTGCGTGTCCTGAGTTGGATGTAAAACTTCCAAAAGTGTCCTAAGTGCTGTTTTAATAGCTTGGTTTGCAGCTAAATCTAATGTCAGTGAAGCGTGGAGTCACTTTTGTTGCATCTCAAACTCCAGCCCTGTGAACTTTCTGAAGCATGATGGGTTTTCTCTAGTCTGAAAACTCTGCCATCTGAAGTCTTGTAACTGCTTTAGAAACACAGTGCCCTGTAATCACGTAATAAATTGCCTAAGCATTGTATAAAATTCAAGCTGTCTTTTGATTAAAACAGTTTTTACTTTGATCTTTTGTTCTGTTTTCTAGAACTATTCCATGGCAGTCTATCTTGTAAAGCAGCTGTCCTCTACGGTGTTACTGCAGAGGTTGCGAGCAAAAGGAATACGGAACCCTGATCATTCTAGAGCACTAAGTATGTCTGATGTACTACTTGTTTAAAAAGGAAAAATAGCTTTTGTAAAAGGAGATTTGAAATAGGACTGTACTAACCGAGGTTTGGACTTCCTACAATTCTATGGGTTTTGAGAATCTGATAGTGGTGTTCTTTGTATTCAGTTCTAATTCAAAAACTCAGAGGCCTTTGTTTGTACTAGGAGCCAGTCCAGGAACCCTGTTGACACTGTGAAGGGAAAAATGCAAGAGAATCTCTTTCAGTTCAGCCATACTGCCTTTGTTTCTTCAGAATAGAATAACTGTATTTATATAGTTAACTGGTAATTCAGTACCTCATGCAAGTTGAACTAAATGCCTGATACTGAACCTTGATGCTGACATGCTGGAGGAAAGTCTCCATCAACACGGTTTTTGTTCCTTTGGCACGGTATTGTGGAGTCAGCTCCTGGAGAGAGAGTGTCTAGCACAATACTCCTCCCAGCCCCCTTCCAAATTTAAGTGTGAAGTTTGCTGCTTTATTGTTTTCTCTGACAAGTGCATGTTGGTATAAGTTTGTATAATAAAAATGCAAGAAAAAACTGCTGCATGTTTCTTTTTCAGGGAGGGGGTGAAACTACCAACACCTCACAGCTGTTGGTCATACTTTTTAATGGTCAGATAATGTGGGTTATACACAGCACAGGACCTTCTCCAGAAGTGAAGAAGTTAGTCCACCAGTAAATGCTACAAAGCCAGTGGTATATAGTGCTGGGCATTAGCTTGTGCTAATGCCGTATGATGATTTAAATGCACAAAAATCTAGAGAGTTGCCAGGTGGCTACTGCTCTGTGTATACAAGGTGAGAATGAGTGTGTGGGTCTGGTTCATAGAGCAGGAGGAACATGGAACTGACTTGTTCATTTACCAAATGACCGCTTATAAAACAGTCCTTTTAAGTAAAAGTAGAGGATGGGTAGAAGATGAAAGACTTCTGTAAGTGCTAATACTTCACTGCAGTTATTTAAAACTCAAATTTTATCAGGGTACTTCTGATTTCCCGTTTCTCAACTTGCTTTTCAATTTTAAATCACAGATTGCTTGATGAGTATTTAAGAGGTTTACAGTGGTGCTTGTCCATGTGAGAGTTACTAACATTTTTTTAATGTACTTAACAGTCAAGTCAATGTGGCTCATCTTGTCAGTAGATTTTAAATAACTGTCAAGTACAAAGTTGCATATATATGAAAAGAAACATCTCTGTATGAATACGTTTTCTAGGGACCTTGGTTTAAGATGAGTTTTTCATGCTTTTTGCTTTCTTAAATCCTGTTGTTTATGATCTTTGTAGAGAGTAAAGACTGCTTACGTTACATGTTTATTGTGTGAGTCTGAAACAATAGTCACTGCTGCTTGCTTCCAGTAGATATGGCAAACTGAAAGTTTAGCACGCAGTTTCAGACTTGTTTTATTTCTCTGTCATCCAATTTGTGTTTTAAATCAACTGTAAAATAAACCTTTTCTTCTTTCAAATAACAGTTAAAGAGAAACTGACTGCTGATCCAGACAGTGAAATAGCAACAACAAGCTTAAGAGTTTCTCTTCTTTGTCCAGTAAGTTTTTATTTTAATTCCCTCAAAACTGATTCTGATCAAAATGTGGCTGTTCTGGGACATGTATTTGGTAGAGGTTAGCTTGTGGTTTACCTGTGTGTTAACTTTGTGGGGATAGGATCTAGTGCTGAAGTTATTTGTCACTGAGCTTTAAGCACATGATATACCCCTGAAAAAATGAGTATTCCATTAACTTGAAAATGCTATTCAAAATTATATGTAAGCATACATTAAATCTGTCACTAGATCATCTGAGTGTGCAGTTTGGGTCCTTGATTGTGAGAAAACCACTCTCAGTGGTAAGGTAGGTGAATCTGACTATTAAAAATAGCTCTTCAGCCAGTGTCTGTAGTCAAAGAATTGAGCATCTTTTAACTGAAGTTGATTATATGCATGTATTCACATTGAGTATTTAATAATCTTAGATTAAAAATGAAGCAGTGTCCTAGAGGTTGCTCAAACACAGTTTTTTCCAAATTTGAAGTGGGAGAACACGGTTCCGATGAATGTGGAAGTGGCAGAGTTGTACTGTATCTTGACCTACTAACTGTTTTTTAACCAAGCAGATGCAGAGATAAGCAGTAGTTTATACCTGGGTTTATGCTATCATTGGTAAACTGCACAATATTAATATTATGTGCACTTTTTTTAATCTTTGGAACTTAGTGCTCTTGTTTCAAGTACCATGCACCTTCAGAATACTTGCTCTCTGTATTGATTGACACAGTATCTTTATTGCAGTATAACTTTTTAACCTCTTTTCAAAATTAAGGATACGTCTGTTTCCTGGTTTGGCTCAATCTGTTCAAGCTTGACACAAAATTTTCACTTTCGAAACCTAAAGAAGAAAACTGCTTTATTCTTGCAAAATTGAAGCTTATTTCTTAAGTTATTAAATGTGTTCTTAAACTCCACCAATGTAAAGATAAACTTTATATATATATGAGCTTTGCTTTGTAAAAAGAACAATTGACATTGTGGTTACTTTTAATGTATGTATTAGGTTATTGTAAATCTTTAAATGTGGTATTTTCATGATCTTTAATCTTAAAACTTTCTCCAAATCAACATTGATGCTAACTAAATAATAACACATTTATAAGGAGGATAAAACTCATCTGTAAGAAAGATACAGGGATTACATTTACAAAGTAAAATCCTGATCTGTAAACTTAGAATCTCATAACCTATAATCTTATAAAACTATGAACTTACGTGTCACATTGAAACTGCTGCAGATTTGGAACACTGAAGTATTTTGGGCCCACACCTGGCAGCTTATTTTGCTGGGTTGTTATAGTTGAATTTTTGTTGTGCTGTTAGTACTTTGTTATTCTAGAAAGCATGACGATAGTCCTGTTGGTTTTTTTGTAATTTTTTATGCACAATATTCTTACCACTTAAAATTAGTTTCCTATACAGACAAAAATAGTAATCCCTTAGCAGGAATTAAATGACTGTAAGAGTTTAGAAGTGCCTATGTATTAATTCATTTTCTTAAATTAATCTTCATGCATCTTCTGGAATTACAGTTTTACTTCAGTCGTACTTGATTAGTCAAAACTGCCACTTCAGGCAGTTATGTTGCTTTATAGATCATTCTGTGGGAGTTTTCTGGCACATTTCTGTTTGTCTTGATTGCTTCCATTACTGATAAAAGTTTTTCTGCAGTGCTTTTAGATGCATTTTTTTCCCCTGCTTTTAGATGCATTTTTTTCCCTGAAGACTGCAATTCAGATAAGTTAGTATTAGAGCAGGAATATCCTCTACAATATTGCTTTTAGGACTGCAAGTTTGCTAATACCTAAATATGCCAAATTCTATTTTGCTTTCTCAGAGTTCTACCAGGTGTAAAAACAAAACAGCAATCAGACATTAGGATGTAGCTCTTCAGAAGTCCTACCTTTGTCGGTATTTCCTCTTTAAAATTTACTACTTTTCTGATAGACATACAAACCAAAGTCTGTAGCAGATTATTTTGAGGATATTTGTCTCTGTATCATTTTAATAATGTCTACAAAACATACACACTTGACTTTTTTTCCAGTATGTTCCTCGTTCAGTGCTGTCTGATTTCACTGTAGCTCTTGCAGTAATCCATCATTGCAAAGAGTCTCCTTGCTCAGCGAGGATCAAGAGTAAGGGTACCAGTGATAAGGGTGCCATCCCATCGTTGGGACAGAGGCTGCACCTTTCAACCTGTCCTATGAATAGAAAGGTTATTAGCATGATTCAGACTGTTCTTGGGTCTGAATGTAATTTTATTACAGCCTCTATATTTTTACTTGCTAATTTGTAAGCATTTGGCTCATGGAAGATTTTATTGTAAATATTTTGTGGTTATTTTCTAATGCTTGAATGGACAGTGTATGCTTTGAAAGTACACGTTGAAAGTGCTGATTTGATCTCCAACAGCAGAACCAAAAATTAAAGAATGATGCATCTTCAGCTCTGTTAATGTGAGGGTGCTGTTCTCCAGTCTCATTTGTTATGGGTGTGATTCTCTTGTGCATATACTTCAATAAAATAAATGGAATTGCATATCCAGATGGGGGTGGCAGGTTTAGACTTTATAACCTTTGTTTTGCCCTCAAAAAAGTGCAGAGTGAGGCAGCTTCCTCTGAATTTGTTTTGGATTACTGCTGAGCTTTTTTTAGCACAGAGGCCTGCTCTCCCTCTGAGACCGTGGAGTATGGAGAAGAAAGAAGCTGTCCTTAACTGGCTGAATCTGTCCAAGATACAGCAGGCAAAGGGGCTGGACTGAGTCTGTATTTCAGGAAGACGCTTGAATTCATGTTCTTTTTTTCCCTTGAAATAAAAATAAATAAATTCACAGGTTCTGCAGCCGGACCAAATATTTAACTGAACAAAAATTCCAAATATAGCATTTTACCATAGGTTTTCCAGCTTTGTTTACAAATCCTTAACTCCTGTTTTGGGTGCATTTTTTAGCATGAAAGGATAGCAATGTTTTGTACTCTTGTAAAAGAAATCAATGCAGTGTTTCTTTGGCTGCTGACAGGCAAGAATCAGAACAGTAACAGGGTTGGAAAACAGAGTTTTTCAAAAGTTGGGATGCATCTCTTCTTTTATGACCTTTTCTTTTGTCAGTTCTGACACAGCTTGGCCAGTATGGCAGAACTGATCCAGGATGTTCAATGCCAAAAATGAGAAAGGAGACATCAACTTGTTAACGCTGAGTATGCTGATTCTATCTGCATGTGTATGGCTTTGGTTAAATCCGACTGCTACTTAGAAATTAGAGCCACAGTTTTTATACCAAAATCTTGTGAAAATGTTTCTGGTTTAAATCTGCTTTTTTTACTCAGGAGACAGGTATTTATGTTCTTCCTGCAGCATGTGTCTTCGACCTTCCTTATTTTTATGTTGCATCACATAGAAGCATCCAGGTTTTATCTCTGGTACCCTTACTCTTGATCCTCGCTGAGCAAGGAGACTCTTATTGTGCCCAAAAGACAAATGAGCCATTGACCTACCATCTGGGAGATAAGAATTCATAACAGACATGGATCAGGGGGCCTTGCTTTGTTGGGGGTTGATTATGTGATAGAAGTAATGTGCTTGGTCATGGATTTTGGGGGAGGGGGTGCCAAACACATGGCACATACAGCACCTCCTGCTGTCTGAGCTCTCCACCACCATAGCTGCAGACTCCCCAGGGAGTTCTCTGCTCTCCTCCCATCTGGTGGTGAGTTTTGTGACAGTGACTGAGAGCCAGAGGGAAGAAAAATAAGCAAGATCCTGCAGTCTAGCCGAATTTGCTGAGAATGGGGTGGAGGGATTTCTGCTTACGGGGGATGCAAAAAAAAAAAAAGCATCATGGAGGAAGTAGTGGACTGTGAGTAGAGCCTTTGTTCTTGATACTGGTTTTAGTTTTCTGATATTCTGAGATTGAGTGCCATCCTGTGGCACCCATCTTGTATTGCTCAGAATCAGTATGCATGACCATGATGCTTGCTTAAGCCATACTAAAAACAGTTCCTCCTACTATTCACTGCTAGAATTGGCTGAAGGTTTTCAAATGAAGTCATTGTGCATGTTTTAGTCAAATATATATAACTTCAAAATACTCAGTATAAATAGTTTTTAATAAATAATTGTTTTGTTGTTTTCTAATGTGGGAAAAGTCTTCTTCAGACATTCCTACTTTTTACCTTTAGTATGGTCAGTTAAAGCCCCTCCTAAATTTGCAGTGTAAGGACTTTGCCAGAAAACAACTGCTTGGTTTTTTTGAGGAGAGAAAACTTTTTTATTTCATGTTAGTATGAAATGCCTTTCACTGTCTAATCAATTTGGCATTCAATGTAATCAAATCATCTGTTAATGTTTTTATGGTCTGGGTTAGCATTGATTTACCTAATCCAAACTAAGATATTCCTGTTCCACAATTTAGCCTGAGCACTCACTGTGTGTAGCACTCCTATGTTACCTGCTCAGCTTAAGCACTCAACTGTGCTTTTTGTATTAAACTTGTGGAAGCTTTGTGCTGGCCTACAAAATCTCGCTGTCCTGGCCTTCCTACAATCTTGAAGGATAGTCCCCATCAGAAAGCATACTTTAGAACTCATTTGCTCCTGTCTCATCTTCTGTTAACATTTGTAGGCCCTTTTTAGTGCTGAAAAAGATATGATGGTAGTATAGGGGATAGTCAGCTAAGTGTACTTTACACAAGAAACAGGGAGTGAAATTTCAGGTTAGCTCACAACTGTATATGTAGCAGTGCTGTTTATCACAGCAGGAGGAGTATAAAATAGTTTCTTAATAGTTAACAGGTGTGACTTACTTTGTGAGTAGTCACTTTCTGACAGTGCTTTGGAGAATGTAGTGAAAATGGTGGAGTTAGAGAAGCACGTCAGGAAATGATCCCTAATCCTGCCAAATGCATTTTCTGTATGCTTTCTTCTGTGACTAAAGTTAAACAAGTAGTTCTGGTAGTGCCCTGATGACTGAGTTATGGACAGCAGCTTGAATGCACACTTTAACTGTGAGTGAATAGGAGAGGGCTGACCCGTGTTCATCAGCTTTTAAAATACTAATGAAGAAGAATTCTTTTTTGTGGTTCATCCAGGACACTGGTATGTTACAGGTGCTCAGTGGACTCTGTATTTTGTTACGGGAATATAGAAGGATGTAGTCTTCAGCCTCCTTGATCAAATGTAGTTAAAAATGTGATTTTTAGTAACTTTTTCTTTTATGCGATAATCAAACCTACAGGAAGGAGGGAACAGTGTATGTGGCATGTATTTTAATCAAAACTTGGATTTATGAGAGTTCTTTCTGGAGTAAAACTCAACCCGATTCTGTCTCTTTTCAGACAGAAAAGCCCTGTTGGTTAATTTAATACCAAGATGGTGTAATCTTGGTTTTTTTTTTCTCTTAAAGCTTGGTAAAATGCGGCTAACTATACCATGTAGGGCCCTGACTTGTTCACACCTGCAATGTTTTGATGCCACTCTGTATATTCAAATGAACGAAAAGAAACCAACCTGGGTTTGCCCTGTCTGTGACAAGAAGGCTCCCTATGAACATCTCATTATTGATGGGTAAGTAAAACTTGAATCAAAATGAAGGATGTACCTTACACTCCGTGCTTACTGTTCCTGTGCTGCACAGAATACAGTGCTCTGAAATCTTGGTTATTTGGCTGTGACTTGTTTTAAGTTACCATGTCCTTTCATTTCCTTGCTGATGGTGAAGAATTACTAACCAGGTACCTCTTCATTCAGTATTCTGGAATAATGGTGGTCATCAAACTGTTAAAGTTAATAATAATGAAAGGTATTCCTTCCAATCCTAGGTAAATTTTTGAGCTATCCTGCCTAAGATGGTTGTGGGTTTTTTGTTTTTGGATCGCAAGGTGAAAACAGCACGTTGTCTTTTCTTTTAATGGAGCCAACTGCACAAATCTGGCATGGTTAATAGCAGACATTCATGTTAGATCAAATAAATAACTGCCACCCCCCCAAATGCATGTACAGTTCCATGTACAATTTCACACTTGGGGAGTTGCTATACATAGAAAGTGACATAGAGATTGATTCCCTGGACCTACCTGTGAAACATTTAAAAAAAAACCAAACAAAAAACTAGCATTGGTTTCCATGAAGAAATGCCAAGGAGCGACCTGGGTTTGCAGGGGAAGGCCTTAGAGGGGAAGCCCAAAGTGTGATAAAGGAAGAGAACAAGAGAGCGGCTGAGAAGACGCAGAAGAGGAAGCAAAAAACAAAAACAAAAAACAAAACAAAAAAAAACCCCCAAACAAACAAAAAAACCCAAACAAAAAACCCAAACCCACAAAAACCCCCAACAACCAACCAAACAAAAAAAATGCCCAAACAAACAAACAAAACCCCCAAAACAAACAGAACCCCATAAAACCACCTCACAAATGATTGAGTCTTTTTAGTGAGTACGTGCTTCATTTTGGTGACCTGCCAGTGAAGCATAAGGTTGCTCGGGATCCCCTTTAAGGCCTTGCAAAAAGCTCTTGAAGAGACACTCGAGGCTCACACATGCTGCTTAGGATTCACGGTCCCCGAGATTTATAGGTCCTCTGCTTTGGATCAAAGAACTGTGGGGTTTCTTGTTCTGGGTTCCAGCCTAAAATAGTAGACTAAGAGTAGTAGTAATCAAAACAGCGCATTTTCCTTATTTCTTCTTGTGTTGCCAGGTGTGGATGTTGGAGATTAGGTGATATAATTATAGCATCCCAAAGAGAAGGTTCTTTCTAGAAAATGTTTCAATCTGGGAAGGAGTGAACTTTCTCACTAATTAAACCAAAGCTCTTTCCTGTGCAGAACCACATGAATAGTCTTGGTCAAAAGGTGGAATTCCCACTGGGAGTGATGTGGTGCCAGGATCCTAAAAGTTTTAGAAGACGCAGCTAGGAGAAGAGGCTGCAAGTTTAGATTCCCATGCTCAGCTTTTGTTAGGAAGCTCTTACTTATAAAGAGGTTTTGGGAAATACTAATCCTTAATACTCAGTTATATAGACCCCTTTAAGATATGGGCTTCCTCAGTTAAATATTGTCAATGATAAATATGGGTAAGGAGGAGGTGGGTTTTTTTAATGCTAGTTTACATTCTTCCTTTGCTTTGGGAAATGGAGAGTTCTGTGTCATGAGCTCTGCAGGATTCTGCTATTGTAGTTCTTTTATGTGGATGTGCAGATTTTTAGTTTAGATAATATTTTAAAATTTTCAATGGCTTCTTTTTATGAAGGAAGTAGTTGAGAGAAGGGTAGAACAATGAAAGCTTTCGACTTTTTAAACACTAATTCAAACTTACACTGACTAGTAAAGATATTGGAGGAAGAAAAGGAGTTAAGCTCTTTTTGAGGACTGATATTAGATGTTTTTGATTGAAGGTTGTTCATGGAAATCCTGAAGTATTGTACAGATTGTGATGAAATTCAGTTTAAGGAGGATGGATCGTGGGCTCCTATGAGATCGAAGAAGGAAGTACAGGAAGTAACTGCATCTTACAATGGAGTTGATGGTAAGTCATGTTTAGGGGTGTATGGACTCAATGTCAAACTGTTGAACTGTTAAGTATTGATGTTCCTTTAACTTTTCAAAATGCTCATTTTTGCATGTATGTTTGTAGCTTTTAATGATCATTTGTGAGAAAGATTACTTGAGTAATACCTGTTTGGGGCTGATGGTACTTTTAAGTTTTTATCAGTGTTAAGTAATTTTGTTGTCTTTTATTCTAAGTTGTAAGCTATATTTATGAAGGCATATAATAAGCTGTGATGTTATCATGATTGTAGTGTTGTTATAAGCTACAGCTTATAATGTTGACTTCCTTTGTATAGGATGCATAAGCTCTTCCTTGGAGCATCAGGTGTCTTCTCACCAACAGTCAAATAAAAATAAGAAAGTAGAAGTGATTGATTTAACCATTGATAGCTCATCAGATGAAGAGGAGGAAGAACCATCTGCAAAGAGAAGCTGTCCTTCCATATCTCCAGCATCACCATTAAACAATAAGGGGTGAGAATAAAATATGCAGGCCAATGCAGAGAGAATATACTCATGATGGAGAGTAGTAACAAATTTCAAAAGAAATTGTATCTAGAAAGTTCTGTATTTGGAGTATATCCCGATTTAGTAGCTTATAGCAAATGGATTTGATCTTGGGTCACAAGGCCTGAGAAGATTGGAATAACAATTTTGAGTTGTTAAGTGTGTAACATGATACAGTTTTTCAATTGCATTTGTGAAAATGACTATAGAATGGCACAAAAGGTTGTGGCTTACAAGTATGTTTTTTGCCAATCTGGAAATGTTTTTCTTCCATAGAGAAATATAAAAGCAGCACATACGGAGAGAGAGAGCAACGAGAAACATGGGTGTGGTATGGGAGTGTGTGGGTTTTGCCGGTGATTACTGCCAGTAGCATAGTAATACACAATGCCAGAATAACCTGATTACACCTAAGTAGCCAAGCTGTTAATAGCACCCTGTTTACATAAACATGTAGGGATGAAAACTGAGGCTAAACCGAAGGGATCCTGTTGTTGAAGTGATTACTACTACAGTAATGTAAATGACTCAGTGATCACTTAAAACTCTTCAAGACCTTTTTGGCTGTCTTCCATTGCTAATGATCTTGTAGAGTATAAATGTTGTGGTGTTATACAGATTTGTATGTGTTTTTTGGGGGTTCAGTATACCTTTAGGATTGTCTTGTCCTGGCTTAGGAGTATTTGTAACATATTTATAGCAGAGATCCCAATACCATTTATAGTGAGAGTTATCAGTTTCTGCTGTTTGAGACCGAACTTTCCTTTGCTTTTAATTTTGCTAAACTTCAGTTATCTTGGACTGAATTAACTTCTGATAAAATGTCATTGTGAGAAGAAGGCTTGGGAACGTGTGATTCTCAGGTCTCTTCCACTCCCTTCCCCTCCCCCCCTTCCAGTCCCTACAAGATTCATTGAAGTGCTGTAGCAGTGTGATGCTTTCTAGTGAAGCTTTGAAATTAGTAGGGGGGGTTGTTGGACATCTGTCACAAAGTTCATAATGTGTACTGAGAGGTTGACTTTGTGTTAAATCTGAAAATAGGCATACCCTGTGTGGGACAGCAATAGAAATATTCAAATGCTGTTCTTTTAGCATTAAAGCCAAGACTATATTTTAAGCTTGTAACAAGCCTTTGTTTCTTCCAGCATTTTAAATTTACCCCATCAAGCATCTCCTGTGTCAAGAACACCAAGCCTTCCTGCTGTTGACACTAGCTACATCAATACATCACTTATCCAAGACTACAGGCATCCATTCCATATGACACCTATGCCTTATGACTTGCAAGGTGAGCTTCTGACTGTTCGTAGCTGTAAGTACAGCTCTCCAAGCAATAATAACTATTGTAAAAGGATGCAAATGTGCAGTTGTTTGACAACCCAGTAGTGCAAAATATTATTTTGCATCCACACAGGATGAGATGGTATTTAAAAAAAAAAAACAAAATTTAGGTTAATATCTTAAGGTTTTAAAAGGCTGATGTTTTGCAGGCTCCAGTAGTGAAGAGAATCTGAAGTGTCATCAGTATTATGCTGGTTTTATTTCAAAATAAATGGTGGGAAAATGGGGAGGTGCTTTTTTGTTTTGAGAAGCTTAATTTTTTTTCTTTGGCTCTTTACAGGTTTAGATTTCTTCCCTTTCCTGTCAGGAGACAATCAGGTAAGTAAAGGAAAATCAAGTCGTATGGCAGATACTCTTTTCAGAGAAGGACTTGCTGGCATGGATGTATAGGCGAGGAAGGAGCAGATGCACGATGTAGGTGTAAATGCAGGCAGGCTGCAGCTTTATTTTATACACATAGAAACTGTGACCAAACATAAGCATTGTCTACATATGGGTGTAGGATAAGGCCTTAACAAAAGATAAACATTTCAGTTTCTGAGGGTTAACCTCAGTCAGCCACTGCTGTATTGTGGAATGACCCTCGGCCATGGCTGAAGGTCCACCAACCACCTCCTTAGTTTTTCGTATCAAAGGTCTGGCTTTGGCCATCTGTCAGTGCTGGGCACCACCACTGGGACTCTTGACAGTCCTTTACAGAATTCAGAGAGTCAGGGGCAGCTCTCTGGTTTTTCTGAGGCTGTGTGCCTGTTCATACCATGTTTGCCGCCTTTCTGTAAATACTTACTGAAATGAGCTAGATAAGTGCTGGCTCTGCCAGTTTTGGGAGCTAAGCAGGTTATTCTCAAAAGGAGGCTGGGTTGGCAAGTTCTCCCACTTGACCACTTTTCCTCCTGTGCCTCCAAGAAAAGAAGGGGGCTGGGGTAGCTCACCTGTCCTTTGTGCCTTCATGTCTGTTCTGCAGTCTCAAGTAGGAGAATAGCACTAAATGTAGAGGGATACTTTTCATATCATAATTAAGACCAGAGCCTGCACTGTAGAATTTGAATTCAGAAAAGCTATCTTGATATTCAGTAAAACATAGATATGAGAATTATTCTGTAACAAGTAGTGCAGAAGTCTGATGCTGCACTGATACAGCATAATTATACCAGTGCATAAATGTTGGGGAACAAGGCTGAATAGCCTACATGTACGTTTCATCGTAGTGGAAAGAAACATGAAGAGCAAAATCACCCTACAGAGAGATTGTATTTAAAATCTGATTCTTGATAGCTAAAGTTCTTGCCTTTCAGGGGCTGCCCAGCAGAGAGTATAACTTGGGATAGCCCTTGTTGCCATCTAATGGGACTAAGCGTGCTATTTCTAAATGCATTTTTCACAGAAGTATGCTTTCCTCCACCAACAGTGATTAGCACATAGTTTCACCAGGTGTGGTTGGTCTGTGACTTTTGAGCGGAGGAGAGGGATGGCAAAATGTTTCTTTGAATTTTGGGGAATTTTTCCACCAAGGAATTTTTTGAAGAGGTAAAAGAGTGCTGCTTCTTACCGTTTCTTACTGTTTTGGGTGTCTTGCAATACTGTTGCCTTTCTAGTGTTTGCTCTTACTAATACTAGTATTTCCAATTTCTTTTGGCTTCAGAAATCAGGGACTGCAGAGGTAAAAGTTCACTGCATCAGTCCACTTACCTTACAGAAAGGTTGAGTAGACGAGCTGGTGTGAAATCCAGAAGCTGTCAGAGCTTTAGCATACAAATACCGTCTTTTGTGCTGGTCTGAATCAAAACTATGGTGTCTGAAATGTAACTTGAAAATGTTGTTTTTCCCCCCAGCATTACAACACATCCCTTCTTGCTGCTGCAGCTGCGGCAGTTTCTGCATCAGATGATCAAGAACTCTTACACTCTCGTTTTTTCCCATACACTTCATCTCAGATGTTTCTCGATCAGCTAAATGCAGGAGGAAGCAGTTCTCTGCCAGCCACAAATGGTAGCAATAGTGGCAGTAACAGCAGTCTTGTTTCCTCCAACAGCCTGCGAGAGAATCATGGTCATCCAGTTGCAAGTAGGAGCAGCACGGACACGGCGTCTATCTTTGGTATCATACCGGACATTATTTCGTTGGACTGATTTTTGGAGTAAATGAACTCGTCAGAGGAAATCTTTGTGCTTGGTTTTACTTTATGTTAGAAACATAGACAAGTTTTTTTCCTTTTTTAGGGAAAAAAATTTATGTGTACAGAGAACAAAAGTATATTTTCAGTTTTACTTTTGTATATAAACCTAAGATGGCCTCACTGGTAAAAATAAGAAAAAAAACCACAAAACAAAAAAAAAATTATCAAAAACAAGGAGCTTCAGTTCATTTTTATGGATGCTGAAGATTTTACACCTGTGCATTTGTCATGGAGTTACTTTTTTTTTCCCCATAGTTTGGACACAAATGGCATTATTTTCTTCACAGTAACACAAACAGAAAAGGAGCTGAACTTCTAAAGTTCAAACTTGTGAGCGGGTGTTTTCTCCTCTTGGAGACATTTACCTTTGGTGGTGGGATCTAATTCCCCACCCCATATTTAGTGCAGAATTTATTATTATGCTTAAAGCGGAATAAACCCTACCCAAACTGTTCCACAGCATCCCCTCTGTTTGCAGGACAGAGCCTTTCAGGAGTGGGTTTGGTGTTTCAGGATTTTTTTTGTCATTTCTGGTTCTATGTGACCCTCTATTCAGACAATTTTTTTTTTTAATTCCATGCTTTAGTCAAGCATGTTGCAAGCTCATTAGTGCACCAATTATTCTTGAGGGCCAGACTCAATAAAATCTCAGGCTGAGGAAATTACTTGGCTGTGTTTATGTGGGACAGGACAATTTTTATAGAATCTAGCCCAAAATAAAAGCATTGACACATTGGACTGTAGGGTTTTGTTTCTAAGAACTTACTATGAAATCCTTTTAAAATAACTTAAGATCCTGATCAGCAAAATATTAAGCATGTGTCAGTTTTAAATTTGTGGAACTGCTTGTGCTTTAAAATTAGCCATGCGTGTATAAATGGCCTATTGAGTGGAGGCCTATCTTGTTCTGTCTGGAGAAACCTACTTTTAGCTGCAGTAGATCAAATTTCTGCTTAAAAGTGAACTTGTCAACAAAAGGAAGAAAATACAAATACCAACACGCTATTGCATGGTTTGTGCAGCTGATAATGGTCTTACAGTGTCTCCTGAGTTCACATTCGTCAGAATTAATATATAATGTTCAATGTGAGTCTCTTAAACCAAAAACCAACCCAATAAAAAAGCACCACCCTGTAGCCCATGTACTCAAATGTATTGCTACCTATTGAAGTCTCTTAGGGTAGTGGGTTTCAAAATTCAGTTTTCTCTTTTTGGCCTTGTAATTATTTTGATTTCCCTGGTTTTTCAGTACACTTATGTTGAACTTTGAGCCATACTTACTTCCTGGTTTCTTCTTCTTCTTCTTCTTCTTCTTCTTCTTCTTCTTCTTCTTCTTCTTCTCTCTCTCTCTCTCTCTCTCTCTCTCTCTCTCGAAGTTGTGCATGACATAGGAAAATCTTTTTTTAGAACTGATGGGTCATTTGGGCTGATCCGTTTCTTATTAAAGAGTGAAATGTGTAAATAGCTGGAATGCAGTTTTTCAGGAGATTCTTTAAAGTAAGAGAATGGGGAGGGAAGAAAGTGATTCTCTTGTGTCCCAAAGTCCATGTCAGGGAGAGTAAATATTTCCTCTGGTGTGAAAAATATTTTTATAACTGGTTGAAAGTGCAGGTAACAGGTTTATCAGGAAAGAGTGTTAAGGAATACTAAAATTAGCAGATTCTTGTCTGAATTTTTAATGTCCAAAACTGTTGATTGCAGCTAGTTGCTTTGAGCATTGACAAGGGCCACCTTTTGCCTATGAAGTTGTCTCAAAATCTTGCATTGATTAAAAAAGAAAAAAAAAAAGGAAAAAAAAAAAGGAAAAAAGAAAAAAAAAAACTTTAATCCAAGTAGCATTAGGTATTGCTGTATGATCAGTCGTATGGTTATTTGAAAGGTTCACATTATGTGGCATCAAAATCGTTTTTAGTGTTTTTACAGCATCCCTCTGCCACTAAATAGTTGACTTGAATTTTGAAAACAAATGTTTGTGTTTATATGTATATGTGTGTGTATATATGTATTTATAGATCTGTGTGTGTGAGTTAAAAGTGAGTTAAATAGTTTTTCCCATGCATGTGTATTTCATACATATCTGGCTGATATATATATTTCACCATACACCAATTTTATAATTTATTAAATGTCAGTTAAAAAATAAATAAAAGGATAGAAAATGGGAAATACTTATTTTTTAAACTCAGTCTGATTTTGAAGTGATTAAACCTACACTAGGAATATATCTCATACATTTTAGTCATGAAAAATAACCTGGTAACTTCAGAGCATATGCTTTGCTATAATACCGTTTGTAAATCTGGAGTACAACTGCCATCGGTGTAACTGGGAGCGTGCGTGTCCCCAGCTTCTGAAACACCTAAGAGAAATTTGGGAGAGCTTGTGGCTGTTTTACCGATGATTGTGGCAACATTTCCATTGACTGTATTGTTAATGACCTGAAGAGCAGCTTATGTCACTTTTGACAGTGATATTAAAATCTTGTTAATTCCCATATAAAATTAAATGTGGCGAGTGTGTGGTAACACAGAATCTGGCAACTTTATGCCTGTCTTAGCTTTTGGAAAGTGAGGTCAGCTGATGATGTCTTCCATTTCCTCAGAAGTTACCCTGAAGGGAAGGAAGGCTGTTCAGTTCACCGTTGTCATTTTTTAACCTCATTGCTCTACAAAGAAGGGACAGAAATGTTCTTAAGTCCTCCTTTGTGGTATTAATCCCATATGCTGTGTGAGTATTCCTGTTTCATGCTAGGGTGTTCTTTATAGTTGATAATTCTCTGTGCCTCTGACCACAGTTAACATTGCTTGGTAGAAGTCTCAGTCTGAGTTCTTGACAAGTTCCCTGCAAATGTCGCTCCAAAACTCAATCTCTGTTAGTTCACATATTGTCAAAGATGCAGTAGAGCAACCCAGGGTGGCCTGGCTTGCGGTACTGCTCCATCCGCTGCAGATTGCAGAGTTTCTGTGATCCTTAAACTAGCAGTCTCTTGTCCTCAAATTCTTCCACTAGAGGAGCGGGGTGTGCGCACATGCGCACGTGTGTCTGTGTTAGGTATAGAGCTGTGTGTGTGTGTATGTACATACACACCCAGGTGTGAGCACGTAGCTGTTTGAATAGCAGGGTGGAAGTGGCTTTGAATCGCTCTTGAGGGCATTACTGATGCATCCTTCCGAAGATGAAAAACCACGCTAAACTGTAACCTATGCCATGCATTAAAAACTTTGTAGTCCTTCCATAATGATAGATGTGACAACAACTCCAGGCTTGCCCCTTCCTCTCCATGGCAGATATTCAATAAGCCTTTCAAGGACGAGGTGACTGATAGATTTTCATTGGACTGTCTTGGACCTGCCTCCCAGTGCAGAGCTAAGGACTGTGAGGAGGATGTTTTGAAAATTAATTCTTCATTGCAGTTTAACATTTCAGGTTTTTAAGCACATTTTAAATAGAAAGGATTTTGTTTTGTCAGTGTAACTGGTTTTTTTCTTTTTTTTTTCTTTTTTTTTTTTTTTTTTTTTTTTTTTTTAAACAGAGCTTAGATTTCTAACAAGGGAAAATTGCTGGTGGTCCCCGAAAGTGCTGCTGTTAATTGTTTTAATTAACAAAGGGAAAAATGTATATAAGCAGAATATTAAAATTACCATTAATTCCATGAATTTAAATCTGTCATTCATTGCCTTAAAACTTTCTCTTAGTTTCCATACGGCATGCCAAACCAGTAAATGGCTTTTAAAAATGTATAGTAGACCAATGTCAGTTTGTATAAAAGTACCAAGTGAAAATATTTATTATATGCATTGGAAAAAAAAATGGTTTACCTATTGAATGTTACCTGTTTATGTAGAAATCTTTAGATGTAATAAAAAGCATTCAGTTACGTTGTGTTTCCTGGGGGGAAAAAAGGGGGGCGAGGAGCGTGTTTTCTGTGAACTCAGAGTTGCAAAGGTCACTTTTGAACAGGAATGCTTTGCTTCTAAACGTTTTGTGGCATGGAGTGTCTCACACTTGTCTCTCCGAGCTCTACCAATGCTGCTTTGCTTTGTGAGTGTGTGTGAAGTGCGATTCCTTTTTGCTAGCTTTTATTTGGGTAATGTTTACCCACCCAGAGAGGGTAGTAACCGCCTGTTATGATACAGATGCATTCTGGAGTAATCCAAAGTGATTTTGAGCTGATCAATCCCCATGACATACAAGCTTTTATATTGTCTGCAGCTGAAAGGATTTGTTAATCAACTGTTCTGGTCAATAGGGAAGAATTAAGCTGTGTATTGGATCATTTGTAATTTGGCTATTGATGCATATTGGAAACAAATGCTTCTAAATGAACTCCTTGTTTCATAAGCTAATTACGCTCATGCTCAAAGCAACCGAGGTTTTTGCTCGCCTTCATTGCTGGTACTTCTGTAGCAAAGGTCTGGAACAGCTCCGGAGGGCAGAAACTGAACTCCACGCTGTGGGCAGACCTCCAACAGGCACTAGTGCGGAAAGGCTCAGTGTCAAGGTAGGTGGGTTTTTTGTCCAAACATTGAGATTAGCTGTGAACAGTGGGAAGAGAGTTACAAGGGAAATCCTATCTTCTGCTGTTACTTAGAACCTGTTGTTGGTTTTTCTAGTGAATCCTGTCTTTATTTCACTGTATACTGTTTTTCTGGAGTGTTATCTGAGCGTTGAGCTGCTTGTAACTAATTTTCACAGAAACAAGGGGGGGTTTTGTTTTGTTTTCTGTCTGTAGAGTAGGAAGAGCTAATATAAGAACTGAGGGATATAGTAGACAGGCATGACAAGGTGTGTCAGTTTTACATCAAGCAAAGTTCATTTCCCCTTGAATCATGATCCTTTGCTGTTCAGAGGGCCTTTGCTTAGTATCTTAGCGTGTCAGGATCCAAGTTTGAGCTTACTGGGTTAGTCTGGGACTGCTGTCTTCTGAGAACAGCAGGCTCTTCAGCTTGGATCTGAATAAGGAGAGGTTGGGCACAAAACTGCCATTTATCTGAAAGATACATCCTCGATCTGCTTCCATTTCTTGCGTAGCATTTAGCATGTCATTTAATCTTTTGTGTTTTTTTACCCCATGTAATAATATTCCATGAGAATAATCCCTACTTTACCCTTCTAGAGACACTGTCACTGATTTGGAAGGGTTATGATTGGCTCGTGCTTTGTTTTTTCAGTTTATAACCAAGTTTGTGCTAGTTACAGTCCTGGCTGATTCCAAGTGTTGCAGCGATGTGTGATGGTTTTGGTGATAGCGTTAGTCGCGGTGTTCAGGCTGTGCTGGGTGCCTCAGTAGGGGATAAATGCATTGTGTCTGCAATGGCTGTGATGATTTAATTGCTGGTCATTTCATAAATTGAGCAAAGAGTGAGTTAGTTGCTTCAGTGATAAAGATTCAGAATTAAAAAAAGGAAGGAGAGGCATGGGTGGAAGGAGGGGAAGCTGAAGGGAGGGGAGGGGGGCTCCCATGGGTAGAAGCCATGACAGGAGCCTGTGCTCTTCCAGTGTACTTCACAGGTTGTTGCTTAGGCTGTGACTGTGCAAGGATGGTCTCTGCAAATTTCTGACTGACTCCAGAGAGAATATGCTGTATGTTGTCCTGAATTTCATACCAGTCTGAGGACCTTAGTTAAGGCTGCCAGGACATAGATGGAAGAAGATCAGTAACGACTGCTGTGGGTCACATTGATTTTAATCAGTCTAAAGCCAAGGGAGATGGGGTGTTTTTTTCCTGTTGTAGAGCAGCTGAATTTTCATGGCCTCTGTTTTTCCCTGCCAGGCTGTCTCTGGGAGTGTGTTCTGGGCAGCTAGCCCAGAACTTGGTGACACACATTTACCAAGCACAGCATTTTCAGTGTGTTGCCTCAAAATGCGGGGGCAGCTTAACTGCACAGAGACTTGACGTTGCAAGATACTGCACCTTAATAAATAATGTGACAGAAGTACAACAATACAGACATCTTGTATGTTGGAGGAGTGAAAGGTGAGGGGAGGAATGAGACAGCGATCATAGACTGTTCCTGAGCTTGGAGACTGGGAGTTGTCCTCTGCAGCCAGTGAGCATCACTAACTGGGGGAGTTGGAGAATTGCTGGCTGCTTGTCTCCTGTTGCTCTGGATAGTCAGCAGGGACGCGGCCACCCCACAAATGGGGCTGCTAACTTGACAACTTCATGACGGGAACATCTGGTTGGGAACATACCATGGATCCAAGGAATACTGGGGAGCTGTGCATAGTTATACTAAATTTACCGCTGTCGTGACATAATCAAGCTTCCCGGGTCATGTGTTTCTACACAAAGAACTGTGCCTGGGCTTGCGTGTGTGGAAGCAGCAAATGGTTATGAGTGATGCTGACTTCTTGGAACACAGTCACCATGAGACCTTAACTACGAGTTACCATTTATGCTGCAATCTGTAGACTTAAATGCCTTTTTAAAATAAGAGGGTTTTTTTAAGCATGACACCTGTTACACAAGGGAATGTTACATTCAGTTTATTTAAGTAACAGCTCACATTTTGTGACAACATTTCTCCAGAAATGGGGTGGGAACCTGTGTAAGTGTAAGCACTATCATGAAGGCAAAATAAGGATTTGTAAAGGCAAATGATGATTCCTGAGTCCAGGTAGTAACTAGGAAGAACTGAAGTAAAAAAGTTCCAGGTCCTGCTCTTATCAAATCTCTTGTTTTGAATTTTAGTAGTCAACTGTAGGAAGACAAATGATGTGGACAAATTCTTCATATTTTATTGTTCCATTTGGTCCAACTTTGGCTTCTTTTAGCAGGTCATCAACTGAAAGAAAGAGTAAAAGAAAAATGTAAGTCTGAGTGGCATATACATTAGGGATGTCATGATCTTCAAAAGAAGAGCAATGCAGGATTTGGGTTTTCAAATCATTTTTCTTAGAAGTAATAACTTCTGGGATCAGTTGGAGGTGCCATCCAGATGATAGTTTTAAACTAGCATCAGTTAGCACTTTGATGTTCACGTGTAACTTTCTGGAGCAGAGATGGCCATCTCTGCCACAAGGAAAAGATTCACAAATTTAGTCCAAATCGGCTTTTCATTGCTTTTGGTAGGAGTGGCTTATTTGGCTTGAATAGCAAACCTGTCCCTGTTCAATTTAGACAAAACTAAGTGCTCATGCTGATTATGTGCCCAACTTTATGTAGATTTGTGTGCTGTTTGTTAATATCGGCAGGCCTTTAGTGTTTGAAAGTGAAGAATACCTTCTCAGCTGGGGCTCTAAGGCTCTCGCTGAAAATAGTTCTGCAGATGTGGTAACTGTGCAGTTGGCACCTGGCAGTAGTGATGCTTTTCATTCCAGCTTTGGGAATGCCGTGGCAGTGATAGCAGTTATCTAACTTAAAATGCTCTCTTCTGTACAGGCTAAACCATTAAAAGGTATTTTTCCTGTCAAATAATGTCAATAAAATAGAATTACACAAGAAATGACACATAGAAAAGTAAAGTTAAATGTTGCTGAATGAAGCTGCTACTGGGAATTAGATGCCATCTTCCTTCGGATGACAGGAGAGGAGGTGAATTCCCTTGCTTGTTTACTTTACCTGTAACGTATATAGTGGGTGGGTGCTAAAACAAACATCAGAGAATCCCAGCAGCTTCTATTTGATAATGTTTTGGGCAGCAGTTAGTTTCCTTTGATAAGGTATCTAATACAGTCCAGAAGAGGTTTTTGCTTGCATGCTTGCTAATGTTGAGGGGCGCGTGTCCAGTTTCACAAGTGGGTTGCCGTTTTGCTTTGGGCCAGTGACGCGTGAACAGGATCGCAGCTGGATGCTGTGCGGAGGGATGGGGCAGGCAGTCTGTCGGAGAGGAAGCTGTTGGGTTGTACACCTGCATTTATCGTTTGATAATTAATTAGCGGGACACCTTCTAGGTGTTTAGAGCTTGTTGATAGACCACTGCAACAGGGATCATATGTGGTGTCATGCTCCATAATCTCATGCCAGTATGGGTTGGAGTCACATACCCAGGGCTTTGCTCGAGTGCTCTCCCTTTCTGCAATTGGTGCGGGCAGGTTGGCGGAGGCTGGTCTGCGTTTTTACTTGTGAGCTACTTGGCTGAGGTTACCAGAACGGCTGTTCAGGCTGAACAAGCTGTGGTTGGTTAAATAAGACTCTGAGTACTCGTACTGGAGCACAGAATAATAGCTTTGCAGTTTCCAGTTGTGAAATCCAGGGGGAAGGTCATGGGAGGGGGGAAGGTTTAGGGCAAAAAAAAGCTGTTTTACTGTAAGTTGTTGTGGAAGGTCTCTATGAGCAGCATAACCTGTTTCCTCTCTCTGCTGTTCGTGGGGGTACTTGATGAGACACTGTTTTCCCCTCTGCCCCTGTTTGCAGGCAGGTGTCAGTGTATATAGGGGGTAAGCGCAGCCCCTGTGGGAGCTGCTGCCGGGAGGATTTGGTTGCAGCATGGGGTAAATGAGGGGCTGTTGTGAGAACTGCTGTTACTGTAAGGTAAGTAACAACTTTCTTTCCAAGAGATCTAATCCTCCTTTCAAAAAGAATACCCTGATGGTAATCAAATGCTTCTAAGAACATAAATTCAAAAAATAATTAATTTTTTCCAGAACATTTAAAAATAACACAGAAGAAAAATGTGTCGGTTCTCATTTGCTAAAAGTATGCTAAATTAAAATGAAGGCTTTTCTGGAGCCACTGTAAATGAAGGTACATGCCAGTAGTTACTGAACAATTGCAGATGCTAATGAAATTGAGTCTGTTCCGGTATCAAATATTTATAGCAGCTTTAGCAAGCTGGAGTTCAGTGTGTCAAGCCAAAGGGGAAATTCCTTGTTGAGAAGAAGCATCGCTTCCTACATTAGGATCTATAGTGCCTTGTTACAAGTTGTGAGTAGATGTGCAGCCTATACGCCAAAGTAATGGGAAATCCCCCTGCACCTCCCAAATCTTTATTTAATAGCGATTCTTGCTAGGATGCCTTTAATTAGGGTTAATGTCTCTATGTCTTCACTGTTTGTTCAGCTCTCATAATAGCTCTGAAAGTGTTTTCAGATGTAAATAGCTGCAAACAATTGAAGAAAACACTCAGAAGAAATGCCTTGTTGGTGTATCACTGGTGAAGCTGGTGAGGAGACTGGACTGACCGACCTTACTCTGATTAAATCTAAATTCTACTTTTAACATTAGAAAGGACAGTTCTCATACCCTCAAGGAGCTTAATGTGGTCTGTACAAACCCTATAACCCTGGTAAGACTCATTCCTTGCCTGTATCAAGCTGGTGATGGGTTTTTCTAATGCTGTCTTTGGCAGAGAGTGAGCAATTTGAAAGCTCCAGAGCCTGCTCCCTGCAGCGGGGTTGGAGGGGTGAAAGTTCTGCAAGAGCTGGAGAAGAAGCCAAAGGTAGTGTGGTTTGGAGCAAGGAGGGGACAGGACAGCTGGTCCCCAGGACTGAGGGGCAGAGGGGTGTGCAGAGCACTGCCCTGCCTTCCTGCAGGCCTGGGCCCGCTCCTGCAGCCTGTGAAGGCTGGAAAAGTGGGGTATGCATTTAAAAAGTTTATAGACATACATGAAATGCCTACAGCAAAATCAGCTGTCTAAAAGGTTTTGATCACTTTCAGCTTCCTGGATATTCCCTCCTGTTGTGCCCCTTGGGGTCAAATTTCTGACAAGCAGAACTTTTTTTTTTTTCCTTTTTTTTTTTTTTTTTTTTTTTTAAAGAACCTTAATTAAAAAGTTCCCCTCTCTCTTCCAAATTGTGGTGGCTGCAGAGCTGACATTGCTCTTGGGAAACTGCCAGTGCCCTGTGTGCTCCTTGGAGCATCCCTGCAGCTGGGGGGCTGGACGCTCTCCCAGGGCCCTTCGTGGGACAGGTGCTGGCTTTATAAATACAGCGAAGCATCTTGGGGTAAAAAAAATCATCGTTCAGGAAACAACTTGAGAAAGGGAAAAGTTCTCTTGGTTAACGGGCAGCTGGCTTACCTCTTCTGCAAGGCACAGAATCGCTGCTGCTTAGTGATCGTGGCGTGGGCAAAGGCTGACAAGGGCGAGGAGACTTTGCCATCATGTGAGTCGAATTAGCTGCAGCGAGCTGACGTTGCTAACGCGCTCGGCTCGGCTTTGGGAGTGCTGCCTGCTCTGAGCGCCCGTCTGGGTTCAGCTGGGGGCTCTCGTTTACGTGGGCAAAGTGGTGTAAACCGCAGCACAAGCTCATGGTAGGGCTGTGGTGGGGAAGAGACCCGTGCCGGTGGGGTGGAGCGGGGGACAGGACGGCAAGTTGCAATGCCCTGGTGCACTGCACAGCTTGGGCGTGATGGGGAGGCCATCCCTTCTCCCCCTTCCCCCCGAGGGTCACCAGTGCTATGTCCTGCTGGCCCAGGACCTTCCTGGCTTTCCAGCTGGAAGCGCCCGATCCCAGGTTTGACTACAGAGGAAAACCAGGAAGGATATAAGAAGATGGGGAACATTTGATACATCTTTGAATTGCAAAATACCTTCTTCCTCGGAAAGCTTTTCTCCTAGTCTTGTAAGTTTGGCTCTCAGCTCCGAAACTGAGATAACGCCTCTTTTCTGCCTGTCTATCATGGACAAGGCCGTGAGGATTTCCCTCTCGGGTTCCTCTTGCTTCATTTGCCTGTACATTATATTCAGGAAAGTGGAGAAATCCAGCTCTGCATTTCTGTCTGGAAAAATAAGAGCAGATTCTTTAGGAATGGCTCAGTTTTGTAGTCTGCATCTAAACGTACGCATCCCCCTCTTCTCCCCCCCCCCAGTTGACCTTCCTGGGGCACCTTTTCCCTTTTGCCTGACTCTGGTCTGGACCAGGGTGGATCCACTCCTGGGGGCTTTCTCCTGCCCGAAAACCCATTTATAGCTTTGCTAGGCTTGTGCTCTGAAACCTCGTATCCAGAATTTTTAGCCCAGCCCACTTTATCTGGTGATTCTTCTTTGGTCTCTGTGCTGTGCTTTGAATTTATTTAGACGAATCTGCAGATTAATATCTTTTTGTGCTTTTCTACTTCTGCTGATTGGACTGGACAGTTTCCCAGCCTCAAAATCCATAATCAATATGTATGCCTCCCACTGCTCTTGAAGCTTTTCTTTTTTAATGGCACTATTTTAATCTGTATGCTGGATTGACTTTGTTCACCATCTACCACATCAGACTAGGTTTTCGTGACTGCTCTTGGTTCTGCTCCATTGCCTCGCCTGTTTGACTATATATTGAGAGAATATTACCTCTGGGGCTCCAGGAAGCCTCCTTGACTTTGCATGTAGTTTTCTGACCACAGAAAAGTTGAATTTCTCCAACCATAATCCAGTGTGTTTTATTCATATGCAACCGCTGCGCTTTGCTTACCAATCTTGTGCAAGTGCAGGTGTCTCTGCACCTCTCCTGGCGTCGGGCTGGCTCCCAGGCACCGCATCACTGCCATCAGGTCAGAGGCTTTTATCTTGCCTTTTTGTTTCTTGTCATACAGGGAAAAACATTCCTTGAACTCTAATTAAAAACCAAAACTCTGTTACGCCATGTAAGATTACATCGAACTGCTAGTGACGTTTCTTCTCACGTTGCCCGATTGGGCGGCGTTGGTAGGGTTCCAGCAGCGATATTGTGTCTGGTTTGGGGTGTCTTGTTTCAAGGAAGATGATGGACAGTGGGGGAGGACCCTGGTTAAAGTGCCAAGGGCAATTAAAATCCAGGCTTGTGAATAGCTGAGCTAATTGGGGTCCTTCAGCCTAATGAAGCAAGTCTGAAAGTGGAGTCAGGCTTCCAAATGTGTAGAATACTGTTAAGAAGTACTTTTCTCTGCCTTCATGAAGGGTAGGAGAGGATGCTAAAGGAATGAGCCTTAAGGAGCAGTGGAGGATGCTGGTTGGGTCTGGCACTCGCCCCTGCCTTGGCCTGCCACCGGCTGGATTTTAATAAAAGACAAAAGAACTGATAATGTTCCATTTGACAGTCTTGAGTGCTGCCAGCTGCGTGAGTCTAGCAGAGAGCCCCTGCCTGCCCTGCCGCCATCCCACTGCAGCATCTCCCCTCCCTCGCTTCTCCCCGCGGTCCTCGCCTGCCTGCTCACCCTCTCCCCTTCCCCCTCAAACACTGGCTTCGCAGTTTTCAAATAAATAAATAAGGCTTGCAGCTGACCTAGATAAGGCTGCCGTCTCTCATCCTCCCTTCCCACTCTGCTCCCTCCTCGTCACGCTCAACGCTAACGGGCAAGTTGTGCTGCATGGGGACAGTCCTGTCTGCAGAGCAGCCAGGGAAATAAAAATCAGCCTGTTTTGGTGCAATCACCCTCCACCCCCCTCCTCATCCTCTCTGTCCCTAGACCTTCTTGCAGGCGTGAGTGTGGGGTGCCGGGGCCCCGTGGGTGGGTGCTGGGGGGCCCCGTGGGTGCCGTGGCCTCCCCCTGCCCTGGCCGCCTCCTCCCCTGCAGCAATCCTGCTGAGCCCGAGGGCGCTGCAGATTAACAGATTTGCAATAATACTCTTATTTCAGCTTTCTTCTGCCATTCCCATAGCAAACCCTTCCTTGTTCCAGTCTGAGGCAGGGCTCCCCTTTCCCAGGGAGAGCCCCGGTGTCTCGCAATGAGAATTTGTACTTCCTGCACCTTCTTCTTCCTCCTCTTCCTCCACCTTTACTCCTATCATACATGAAACCTCCACTACCACAAATGGTCACCTGAAACTTCTGGTCCCTGGTAGCTTGGCCAGGGCTGACGTGTTTATGGGGTTGGGAGGTTGCTGGTTAACTTCTGGTCTTGATGCAATCCAGCGTGTGGGTCTGCGGGTGGTTTCAGCTCCCTGCCTGTGCCCAGCACTGTTTTAACAAAATCTGGGAGATTTCTCTGGTTTCAGAGCAAGCAGATCCCCTCAAGAGCTGGGAGGAGAAGTGGGGGAGCACAAGCCCAGACAGACACTTTTGGGGGAAATGCCATTTTTTACATATATATATAATATATATATATAAATTTGTTAAGCTGATCTTGCTAATAAAAACCAGAACAAAACTGTACGTACCATTAATTTGATCCTGGGACAGAAATTTTGCCTGTAGCATGAAGCAGAGGAGGAGAGGAAAAAAAAACCAACACAGCTTTAAAATCTGGGTGGGATGAGGAGGGGTGAGCAGTTTGTACCAGCCGAAACGCTTCACTCACCATTATTTTGGGGGCCCTCCTTGTGTTTTACGCTGCCCGTCGGGATCGAAGGTGTCTGCAGCTACTTTTCTATTCGATTAAGGGCTAAAGTCCACCAGCCCCGGGGTGGAGTGCGTCCGGGCTGTAATAAATACCCTGCTGCTATGGCTACGAGACCTGATCCCTGCTGGGGCTGGATCCTGCTGCCAGCCCAGCTCCTGTTCGCATGCCGTGGAGAGAAGGGCTCTCTCCAGCCTCCCCGAAACCTCGGGACTCCGGACGGCCCCCGAGCAGCGATGCTGTCAGGAGGAGTGGGGGAGAGCTTCCCTCGATCGGCGTTCAAGGGTGTTTGGGGTCGGGCCGGTTAAACACAAAAGGTTTGATAATCTCAAATAGCTGCACACCTTGCACTAAGCTTAGCTGCTGGGAGACAAACCCAGCCTTGGGGAGGCGGCTGGGGAAGGGTGCGGGGGCATTTACAGCTTTGCAGTTCACTGCTGGAGGGGTTTTGCTGGTGGGCAGCAGAAGGAGTTAATTCAGGCTTTGCCGAGCTCAGCGCAGGGCATTGGGCATCGCTGGCAATGTGGCTGTGTGCTGCCTGGAGGGTTTGCAGGGGAAGTGGGTTTTAGATATGCCCTCTGCAAGCATGGAGGAGCTGGGACATTGCAGACAGGCTGAGAGGAGAAGGGATTTTTGAGATAGTTTAAAAAGCTCCCCATTGTCTTAGTTTTTATTTATTAGCATTTATTTAGCTAATCTGCTTGGGAGCAAATGGCCTCTAGGACTGCCAAGTCTTGTTGCAGCCCTCAGGAGGGACTCGGAAGGGGGATGCTGAGGAAATGATGCTGAGGGAGAGGGAGGGCTACAGCGTGCTGGAGAGCTTCTGGGGTTTAACGCTGGGTGCGTGCAGGAGGCAGAGCCTCCAGCTGTTGTAAACTAGCTCAGACAAACAGCCGTGTTTGCTCACATCTTCTGGTCCCTTCCAGCGCTAGGCTTCTGCCACTCAGTTGACATTCAAGACATTGAAAAGCAAGTATTAGACATGAATCTACAATTTTGTCCCATCCTGTCCCCTACAAAAAAAAGCTGAGCCAGCAGCTTGGCTGGGTGCGGGATGGGCGATGCTCTCCCCCTCCCGGATCCGCTGGCGCTTGAAGAAAAGAAACCCAGCAGCTGTGCAGGCAGGGCTAGCACGTGCGCAGGGGGATGAAGTACCTGATGCCAGGTGGTGGTGGAGATTCAGGCCCAAGAACAAAATATTTAGTGGCCATAGTGACCACTGTAGCATGGACCAGACCCTTCCCAGGGTTGACCCTGCTCTGTTACAATGACACATTCAGGGTCCTTAAATCTCAGGGGATAAAGATTCTCCATTCAAAGAACAGAGCTGCTTCAAGAAGCAATGCGAGTCACAACTTTTACCAAATATTTTTATTCAGTATGTTTCGCTAATAGCTTTTTTTCTTCTACCACTTGGATTCTGTCACACAGGGCTCTAATACAAGTTTTATAGACATAAACCATCACAGGGATGCAGCTGGCGTTTTAGGAGCTCAGCTCCATCACCTGAGGCTGGAGAAGTGGTGAGCGGAAGCAGAAGGCGCTGGCAGCACAGACCCCATGGGAACGGGGCCGATGCTGGAGATCACCTCCCTGCTCGATGCTCTTTTCGGGCTGCGTTCATGGGGAATTGGCCCTTCTGCCTCTGCCACCAGTCCGGCCTTTTCTGCACAATGCCTGTGCTCAGCAGCGCAGGCACTGACAGCCAGGACCCTGGGAGGGCTTCCTGGGGAGGCATGGCCAAGCAGAGCTGCCATTCAGATCCAAGGTAGGGCGGCTCAGCCCCTTCCCGGCATGTTTACTTGGCTGGGAGGAGCGGATACACCTCTCCGCGCCAAGACATGGGGTGGGCGAGAGTGCTCCGACTTCCCAGCAAACCGCTCCTGTTAAAGGCCGGGATGCTCTCTTGGGTGGCGATGGTGGGATGGGGGTTCGCCAGTGGCGTGGACCACCATGCGGCTGGGATGCTGCGGCCCTACTCCGATACGGGAGGGATTTGGTGCTGTCCCCTAAGCACTCGAAAAAGTCCAGCGTGGAACTGCACTGTGCAATTGTGAGGGCTGGCTGGTGCAAAGCCAGGGGAGACGCCCCTGCCACGACCCTGGCTTTAAAGCGTTAAGTCAGAAAGACTATTTTCCCCTTTTGTTCAAACACCCCCTCCCTAGCTAGCTCTAGCTAACATACCATACATCTTGCAGCTACTGTTGGTCAGGAATTTATTTGAAATACATCTACATTAGAAAAACTAGATTTTTTTTTTTTTTTCCTTCAAATCACTCTAAAATATCAAAACTTATAAACTTTCCTTTGCTGCATGGAGGTTGTTCATGTGCAGGGTATAAAATGCCCATGGCTCGGGGATATAGATCACGCCAGGGTACTTCTTCCTGAGAATTTTGTCATTCCACAGCCAAACCACCCAAACAGCAATGAGGACCAGTGTTATGATGAAGGAGTAGAACAGAAAAAGCCCATTGCTGTCCAGGACAAGTCCTTTGCGTTTCTGGTGCATCACTAAAGCCATCATGGCAAAGAAAGTGAAAATGTAGAGGATGAAAATCTGACCCTCTGTCACGAGATACCTACAAAGCAAAAACACCTGTTAGTGCCCCCCAGGAGAAAGCACTGAGCGACAGCAGCCCCCAGCACTTCCAGCTTTACCTGGGGTGAACATCTCCCCCTTCTCCCTGCTCTACATCCAGACAGATAAAGCTGTGCTGCTTTCTACTGCCAGATTTTAAGCTGTTACTTGTTTTCACGTTTCTCACCACTAATTTAACAACTGAGCTATGGGCTTCATTAAGAGAATGGGTAAAGAAATGCATGCCCAGTATGGGATTTGAAAGGTGCTGGGCTCAGTTTGTGAACGGGATGCTTAAAGGCAGAACCAAAGCCAGACTCTGGCTCCCACCTGTGGATGTTGTGCTTATTTAGTCCAAAAATCCACTGCTCCCCCTGTGCTGTATCTGGCAGTGGCCAGTCCTGAACGGGTGTTAGCAGGGGGAAGGAGGAATTACACTCCCTTGTTCTTAAATCGCTAGCACACAAACTGCACAGTTTCACACTGATATATTTAAAGGAAGTGCAATGGGGTAACTGGGAACTGACCAAATCATCTTGATGATTTTGACTATCAAAAATTAATTTACTGTACAAAACCAGTCTCAGCAGGGGGCAAAGCCACAGGCAAGAGAGAACATCATCTCTGAGGATGAATGAAAAGTTGTTTGGCTGCCATCAGGGAAACCGTTTGGGAAGATGAGGCTAATGAAAATGGGAAATAAATAAGACCTCTCTCAAAAGGCTATTTGGACCTGCAGGGCGAGCTGAGGAGGCAGCATCCGAGCATCACACGGGCGGCCTGGGCTTTCTGTAAAATGCCTGGACAAGTGGTAAGAGCATCCCCATTGCCACCAACAAGCTGAGACCTGGCAGATGGGCTGCAGGCACTGGGTGACCATCCCACCCAAAATCATTGAGGAACTGCCTAACAGCACAGTGAGCGGCAGCCTTTGGCGGGGGGGGGGGGGGGGGGGGGGGGGCAGACAGCAAGTACCACGGAGGCTGGAAGCCGGAGCTCCAGCAGTAACAATATGACTGACTGTGGTTGAAAAAAAGACCCTGAGCAGGGACAGGAGTGCTGAGGGGGTGACCCTGAAGTTGTCCCAGCTTGCAAAGGCTAAAGCAGCTACAAATTTCAACAAGATTTGATTTGATTTGATCTTCCAGACCTGCAGAGCAGAAGCTACAGCAAGTTCTGCCCTGGGAAATGGAGAACTGCCTGCATGCTGTGGGGCTGCCTGCATTACTCCCTCTTCATCCCTCACCCATGCAGAGGGGGCAGAAGCCACTTACCAGTAATAAAGGCTGCTGGGCCCCATCAGAAGCAAGGCAGCCACTGGCATCCTGCTCTCCTCTTCAACAGGGGTGAAGCAGCCGGTGAAATATATAAACAGTATCAGGAAAAAAGGGATATACCTACAAACATAAACAACTCCAATTGGCGGTGTGACCCTGGAAGGTGTTTCAGCCACCCCCCCCAAATCCAAACTGTGCACATAACCAATTCCTATGCTGAGCCCGTGAATTAATTTGGTGAAAGAGCAGAAGCAGAGGCCACCCAGCCTGCTCTGGCCACACATGCTCAGGCAGGTGAAACAGCAGGTAACTGGGGTGTGGGGTCCTGCTCCGTGGGGTCCTGCGGTGCCAGTCAGGGCATCACCTCTTTGCCAGCAGCACAGCTTTTGCTACAAGATTACTGCTCTGTCCATATGACAGACGAAGGGCTGGTGGTGCCTGGTGCAGGGCTATTGCATGTCCTGGCTGCACCAAGTGCTCCTGCAGATAATAAGACTTCTGGGGCTCTGGCAGGAAAAGCCCAAGTTTGCTGATTAGGTCAAATGCTGGGCTCAAGTGCTCCATCAAACAATTGCATCCGTTACATTCTCAGACTCTAAGAGGCTGTGTAAGAGTCTTGTGTTAAAAGCTGAACTGCAGGAAAGCAGGATGTGGACCAGGATTTCAAGAACCTAACAGAGCCCTTTTTTATTTAAAAGGACGGGATTTGCTTGCTTCACAGCGCTCAAGGAACAGTAAATAAACCGGGAAAGCCTGATGGGGAAGAGATTTCCCTCTGCTCTGAGCAACCTCAGGATTATCTGGCAGCAGATAAAGGGCCAGACAGTCCTTCCTGGGGTCTTCGGTGCAGGCAGAGTAGCAGGACATGGGACACGTCTACAGCACCTGGTGCTGCTCACGTGGGTGGGAGGGTGCTGATGGGACCTGCCACAGCCTGCGGGCCCTACCAGCATTACCTGCCCCTGGGTCAGCAAGTGCAGCCACGCTGGATGAAACATGCTGTCCAGCTGGAACAAGCATTTCTAGAATCGGCTTGGGGCGATAGTGCTGAAATCAGACCCTTAACTGAGCTCCCTGGATCACCACGGTCAAACGGCCTCTGTTACTGGGCAGCACTGGTCTCGCCATGTGAGCAACCCTTCCCTCTTGCTGGAGGGTCACTGAACAGATGCACAGCAAAGGAGGGGAGCGAGCAAAGGGCTAGAGAGACTGGGCAGAGTCGGGTTGTTTTGGGTTCAACCTCCAGAGGAGCAAAAATGTGGGTGGTGACAGCCAAGGAGCCTGCGGAGCCGTCAGACCTGTGCTGTAACCTGTCTCTTTATCTGGGTATCCTGTGGAAGGTGGCTGAGGGGTGAGACCTGACGAGCCGTTCTTCTGGCCCCTATGGCCATCAAACAACTGCCACATCCTAGAAATATCACCGAGACGGAGACAAAACTAGGGGGAATGGGTGATTTTCCGAGGGAGAGATCCACTGTAATCACACTGGCCATGAGAACATTATCCTCAGCCAGCTCTCATCAGCTGCATTTTGTTTTTTTACGTATTAAGCTATGATCAGATCAGATCTGCCCTTCCTTGTATTACGTTCTGAGGCCACTAGATAGACTGTAAATTGCTTACCACATCGAATGACCTAAATATTCATCGTAGTAGTACAGCAGCTCAAAGGAATCAATCTGTAATGTACCAAAAAGAGATTTAAAAGGGCAGAGGGAACTGGATGCTATTGAACAAGAACAAGCAATTAATATATTTTTTAAGTGCTTATATAAAAAACGCAGCCTCTTTACCAGTGTCTCTGGCTTCAGGTTCTTGATGATGGGATTCTCTCTTACAGACAGATGGTGCTGGTAGCCACTGAAAATCAGGCGATGGTTTACAGAGTCTCCGACTAGGTGGATGCTGGCTCCCATGACAAACATGATGATGCTGACATAGACCATTGATCTCGGTAAGGTTTTGGGGGATCTCTCGATGAGCTAAAAAAACATAGAGACGTGTTGAACAGTGAGAAGGTACCAGCAGAGATACGTGACAAGTTCTGCCCTCTTCGACTTCATGGTGCTTTGCAAAAAATCATCAAAAAACCAAGCAAGAGGCCTGCAGAAAGCTGCAGGTGTAGCAGGGAAACAGTTGTCCCCCCGGGAAAGCGGTGCAACCGCACCAGAACGAGCTTCCCTGATTGCAGCTACTTTCCCTAAATGCATCTCCTCAGACACATTTGCATCAGCCTACGTGGCGTTCAGGCTTGAATACACAGTTTATCCCTGTTTGCAACAAGAAAACCACATTTTTTGCCCTTGTTAAACCTTTCTGCAAAGCAGCACCCATAACCTGAGTCAACGCTTAGACCGAATCAGTGATCCAGTACTTCTAATACAGTACTTGAAGCAATTTCTTCACCAGATGTGATCAAAACCGATTAATGAGAAACAAAAAGGCAACTGCTTTCTCTAGTTGCTCTGCTGAGCGGATCTGCAAGGCTGGCTGTGCCCTCCAGTGGCAGGGAAAGCCTCCAGCAGCACTCCAGCTGAGCACATGCACTTCACTCCCTGGCTAAGAGACACTTGCTCCTTTCTAATTCTCTGCTGGATGATTTTCAAAGGCCTCTTGTTGAACTGTTTGGGGTTTTTAGTTCCTTCCTAATGGAATTGACTCTCCTCTCTGTGTATTTGCTTCGAAAGAGGAAGCTGCATTTAAACCCATATCTAGAAATCCCTAATTGCCAGCAAAACCAGTTGAGGCAACCTTCTGAACTGCAGCTTTAGCGATGAGCTCTCCCTGTACCATCTCATGGTCTGCTTAGGTCTGGGTGGAGGCAGGCATGTGAGGCTGGCAGGGAGCCCGATGTTCCTCAGAGCCCGGGGTGAGCTCCTGCAAGCCTAACCGGGGACGAGGAGCAGGAGCTTCTCTCCAGAAAGGAGCTCCCCACTCAGCTTGCAAAGCAGGGAAGATCTCAGAAGATGTAAATCCTAGCTCAAGCGGTTCAGGCTTTGGAGGGGACGCCAAGCCGGCCTCGGGAACCATGGGTCAGGGAGGACGCATCAGCCCAGCCTGAGGATCAGCTGGGCCACCTTCGCCTCCTATCTCCCTGCTGCCAAATCAGCTTTGCAGCCCTTCATAAACAGTGAAAAGCTCCTTATTTGTATTTAATTTTGAGGCTTAACTTTCCCTTTCTCTGTATCTGCTGTATGAATGTCAGAGGAGTCAGAGAGGACAAGAAGAGCAAAAGGTCCAGGAGAGCTCTTGTCTGATGGAAAAAGATGGTGGGACATGTCCTTTTGAGGGGACACTGGGCAAAAGAAATGCATCCTGAATAACAAATGGTTTTTTTTCTGTGGACCAACCCTTCATGCTGTGCTGCCAGGGAAGTCCAAGATAGAAAATTTTCACCTGATGAGTACCCAGCCTGCAGAAATTGGCTGTGTCAGACTGTGATGGGTCAGACCGAGCTTCAGAGCTTTCACATCATCCAAAGGACTTCGATCCTGAATATTCCTTTTTGGCGATACCAGCATTTAAAATCTCCCAGACAGACTCAGGAGAGAGAGAATCATTTACATCTTAGGACATAATTCAATTTCTAGCTAATGAAGGTTAAAATATATTTATAATTGCTTTCTCATATCTTCTGGCTGCTAAGTATTTAACATAAGAAGATTTCTAATGATATGACAGTCTTTAACCTCATAAATGGTTTATACGATCCAGTGGCTGGCAGCTGAAGCAAGATAAATTCAAGCTAAACATACAATTCTAATGTCGAAGAGCAAGTGTAATTAAGCTCTGAACAATTCAGAAAATCTACTATAGTTCCAGCTGTCTCATAAAATCTTTTAAGTCACGGATGGATGTTGTCTAAAAATACGCTTTGGCTCAGCCAGGGAGAAGGGCTCTGACTCCTCCTGAATCCGGAGTTCCCAGGGAAAGTGATTTGCTTTGTATATGTGGGAAATTGAGTTGCATTAAGATGGTCACTGCGTTGCTCTTTAAAAGGTGGCATCATGAATTCTTTCTGAAGTGGCAAACCTCTAACGTACAGTAGGGCCAGCTCACTTGCAGAAGTTTGTGAATAACCAACATTTGTTCACCAAGTTCCTAACAAACTCTTAGCCTGGTTTTACACCAGTAATATTAAAAAAAATGCAACACCTGCACCTCAAGGTTTACCTTTAGCAGAAGAAATGGCGTGATAACATTGTAAGCCATGTGGAAATAATCTCCAGCACTTGGTTTATTTAGAGGAAACCACTCCAAAGGTAGGATTATCTGAGGAGGGGGGAATAAAAAGCACATCAGTATATCCTCACCACTCAGCTCACGATTATAGCCCCATCACTGGCTGAAAGGCAGGGAGAGAGAAAATTCTTGCTTTGGACTGCTGCTGCTTGCTAATCGTCAGCTTGACTTCATGTAGCTGTTAGTAACGAAGTTGGGCACCTCTTCTTGCAGTAAGCATCCCTAAAAGCACAATCTGGAGTGGGTGCTAAATGCACAGCATATTTACATCTCAGCCATTCACTGTGCAGTGCTGCCCAAAGCCAACGCCGTGAAGTTGTGTGGCTGAGCGAGCAGGCAAGGTATTTGGAGTCCTGCAGCAGTGGATCTCCCTGAACCCTCTGCCACGTGCAGATGCCAGCAATAAAAAATTACATTTGAGGGTAATGGCCACTTCTGCCCTGCATGATCTGGAGACCAGGAGTCCCAAGCTCCGGAGATACAGGCAAGGTATGGGGAAGAGCAGCAGGAACCTCTCCAGGTAACTTTTGTTATGAAAATACCAAGTTGTGGGACAGATGACTTGGAACAAGTTTCCCAGATACCTTCCCCGTGACTGGAGCAACACGCTTGGTACCAGTTATGCCAGTACATCGCAGTGGTCCTCGTCTCAAGGACAGCTCCTCAAGGGAGTCCCTTTGGTGTAGAAAACAGCCCATGGGTCTACAGGGGACCACCACGGCTCTGCCTCCCTGTCCTCCACCCCAAATACATTGACCGCAAGCAAAGCAGCGTGCCTGCCTCTGCCACACTCACCATCGCAATGGGACGCCCAAAGTCCAGCACCCAGTTCTGCAGAGTGAAGTAGAACCACAGATCAAAATGAAACGGGGAGGTCTTGAAGGTGTCCTCGTTCTTGACCGCTCCATGCCTAGAGATGACGGAAGTGACAGTGTCAGCCTTAAGTCATATAACAGGTTTCCGAGGAGGCAGGGAGCAGACTCTAGGTCTGCATCCCCACACAAAACCTGTGCCTCCCTGGCTGCCAGTGCATCTCTGGGCTTTGGGATCTGTGGAATAACAACAAGGCTGAGAGGCCAAAATGAGGAGAAGGCAGTACAGAAAGGCAAAGCATTGTTAATAAAAACTGGCCTGTCCCCGAAAGGAGGCTCTTTCTGGCTGAGAAGTGAGCACAAAAGCAGCATGAAAAGCTTAAGTGCTGAATTAAGTGCAACTATTTTTAACTTTTGCATGACAAAGCAAAATTCAACTCCCATGGCACTTCTGCTGAACGCTAAAAATGCACTGATGCCTGGTGGTACTCAAGCACAGGGATGCTCTGGATGCGCTATCACCTTCATCTTCCACTCTGAAGATCCTCCTCCTCTGCCTTTGCAGAGCAAGGCCTGATCCAACCCCGCTGAACTCCTTCTATCAAAGAACCCTCCAGCACCACCGGACCTTCACGTCCCTATGGGAAAAGTGGACAAATCGCTCTTCTGTGGTGCTGAGACCAGAACGGCATCAGCCGGATCAGCCACGAGCTCGTGCTACCTGAGCCCGTGGTCCAAACCCGACGGACGGAGGAGGAGCATGGTTGTACCCTGAACGAGTCGGGGTGCCCTGGATGAGCCGGGAGAGTTGCGGCTCCCTGGAAGAGGCCGTCAAACCCTGGACCAGCTGGGATGACCCAGGTAAGCCAGGATGCCCCGGACAAGGCTGCGGGGCCGAGTGGGGGAACCCTACATGAGTCCGGGGGACCCCGACGCTCCGGGATACTCTGGACAACAGCAGCATCCCGGATGGGGTGCTGGTACCCAGCATGGGGCAGGGGATGAGCTGGGGGGCTGGGGTATCCTGGGGGACCGTGGGGCAGGATGAGCTGGGGGGGAGGGGGGCTGGATGGGTTGGGGACCCCGGGGAACAGGGAGGGGGGAACCCGAGGGGAAAGGGAGGGGGTGTGCCGGTCCCGTGTCCGTGTCCCCCCCCCGGCCCGGCCCCGCCGCTCACCTGCCCGGGTAGAGCGGCCCGGCGGGCTGGGGGGAGCCCGGGGCCGCCGCCGGGAACGGCCGCCGCCGCGCCGCGCCCTGCATGTGCCCGCCCGGCCCCGGCCCCGGCCCCGGTCCCGGCCCCGGTCCCGGCTGGTCCCGGTCCCGCTCGTCCCGGCCCGGCTCCGCCCGGGCCCCGCCTCGGCGCCGGGGGACGAGCGGCGGCTGCGCGGCCGGTGGCCCCGGGACCGCCCCGGCCGGGCGGGGGGGGGACGGCGGGGCGGGAGCAGCTCAGTGCAGCCCAGGCCGGTCTTCCCCTCCCCGTGCAAAATGCAGGCAGTTTATTGTATTTCCCTTCCCTCTCCAAAGCAGGAGTGGATAATCTTTGGTGGTTTTAAAATCGAGGAAAAGGAGAAGGACGGCATTTAACTCCTTAATTGCTCTTTCGATGAAAAGCTCTCGGCCCTGACGCACAACCACGTATTCTCCATACGAGTCCTCACCCGGCCAAGAAAAATGAGATTCGGAGGTGGGAAAAGGCTGGCAGAGTATGAGGTGGAAAATACAGCCCGTCCCACGCAATCACTGTAGTGTTTTAAGCCCGAGGTTTAATGGAAATAAGGTGGTGGAGCACAGCATTGGCTCTGCCACAGGTTTGGCTTACCACCACGAGCAAATCACTACGTGTGGCAAGTCTCGTCTCCATTCCCCTGGAACGAAATAACTTGTGTTCTGCATCGGCACGGCGTAAAGCACACGGACATCGTTACTCTGATAAGTCGGGAGACGCGGATGCCATGCTCTGTTCCCTCTCCCCCGTTTTGCCCAGATAAATGCCGTCGGGTCGGGACAACTCACGGGCAGTAAAAGTGTGAGGCAGGGAAGGATTTGCACCCTCTGGGACTTAATTCGCACCCCTGGGACTTGTAGTTTAGGGTCTAAATCAGGAGATGCAGAGCTCCTTGAGCGGAGATACAGCTTAAGATGTGCCGCTGGTCTCAGGGGAAACGGGGATTTGATGGACTAAGTGGTTTGATGCACTGAAACCCTTTGGCTTCTGACCCTGCTCCTGGGCAGCTCGAGGACTGTTGATGCTGAGCACAGTGGAGCTCAGGGGCTTACACAGAGCTGGGAGCTCTGCAGTAACTACACCGACACGTTCGCGTCTCTGTTTCCCTGGCTGCGCACGGCGATGTTGCTGAGATGGTAATTGGGGATAATAACCTGAAGCTGCGCCATAGCCCTCTGTTGAGGAATTGTGGTCCGGACTGCAGCGAGCTGGACCCACCAAAGCTGATGAGGCTTCAAGAAGCTGCAGAACGGAGACCTCAGTCTCTCTGCTCAGCGGTGCTGCCAGGAGGGACGTCCGGTGGTAGCATCGGCGCTTCCTCAAGGGACCCTCTCTGCGCCGTTCATGCTAACCCACGGGGGAACATGAGTGGCAGCTAGGCAGGATTTGTTGGGAAAAAAAAAATATCATTGAAAAGTGGAGGAGATCGTTGAGGTAAGGGAGACAGGTTCCACTTAAACTTACCATGAACCCTGCTTGTCACGCTGTACCTTACATGCGTACGTGGCTGTTAAAAGCTGATCCTCCTTGACTGAACACTGCAGAGCTGACCGCGGTCTGACTCGCTTCCCTCTCGCCTCTCCAGGGCTCCTTTTGGCAATGCTGGCCGTGCAGCCGGGCTGCTGCTCCCATACATAATGCACGGCCCGGCCTGCACGAAACTTTCCACAAGAGTTGCGGCTCCAGTTGCATGATTTTAAATTAACTATTAATACGGCTGATACCGTATCCCCTTGAGAACAATGGCACGCAACAGACAGCGGCGCAGGTTGCGTATCATGTTACTTACCACGGCCTTTATTGGTCTCAGGTAACTGGTCACAGCGTGGGGCACCTCCCGAAGGTCTCTGGGAGATGATCTGTACAGAGGAAAGGAGAGGCGGCCAAGCAGGTGGGTTCCATTTAGCTCTCGGTTAAGCTGATACGCATGCAGCGAGGCTGGTAATGGCGTCCCTGAAACCAAGGACGAAGCTCCTGCGTGTGCTGAGACTGGGCACAACAGGCTTGTCGGGGTGGGGTCATGGCTGAGGCGGTGAAAGCTGCCGGTCCCTTCTTTAAAAAAAAACAACAAACCAAACCGAACAGAACCCAACCCAGCCCAACTGATCCCAGCCCAACCAGTCCAACCAACCCAGCCCAGCTGGACCCAACTCAGCCCAGCTCAACCCAACCCGATCCAACTGAACCAGACCCAACCCGACCCAACCCAACCCAATCCAACTGAATCAGACCCAACCCAGCCCAGCCCAGCTGAACCCATCTGAACCCAACCCAACCTAACCCAACCCAGTCCAACCAACCTAGCCCAACCCAACCCAACCCAAGCCGGGAGGGCCCGGGCCAGTGCCGGGCCAGCCGAGGAGGGCAGGCCAGGGGAGGCCGTGCAGCCTCCGGCCGGACGGCGGGCCATGAGGCCCCGGGGGCGGGCGGGCGGGCAGCACCGGGGTGCCCGGGAGAGGGGAGGCTGCCTCGTCCCCGCCACCCCGGGGTCGTGAGCCGCCCGCGGGCCGGAACGTCCGTGCGCTGCCGCCGGTTGCCGGGGGGGTTGGAGGGGGAAACGGGAAAGGGCGCGGCGCTTCCGGTTTCCCTTCCGGAGTCGGCGGGGGCGGAGCGGCGACGGACGCCCGTGCCCGCCGCGCGCCCGGCAGGGCCCTTCCGGCGACCCGTAGCGGTGCCCCGCGCGCGCGCGGCGCGGCCCTCTGCGGCCGGCGGAGCGGCGCCGGTCCCGGTCCCGGTCCCGGTCCCGGTCCGTGCCTTGCCGCTCTAACGGGTCCCGCCTCCCCCCGTAGGGCGGGGCCGGCGGCCGGGCCGCGGGTTCGCGTCCCCGGTCGGGACAGCTGAGCGGCGGCGGCGGGGATGGGCCGCGGGCCCGGGGCGGGCGGCGGGGACTCGCGGGACGGGTGAGGCGGCGGTGGGCGCTGGGGCTGCCCCGCCTCGCCGCCGGCCCGCAGGGGCTGGCCGGGCCCGGGGGGCGGCTGGCCCCGAGGGGGCCGCATGTGCCCCCCGCCGGGCACCGAGGCAGGACGGAGGAGGAGGCGGAGGGAGAGGCCGCCCCGGCGGCGGGGCAGGCCGGTAGGCCCGAGCGGGGCCGACCCGGTCGTCGGGGCCGCAGTCGGGAGGAGGAGGAGGCGGCGATGGAGGGCCTGGCCGGGTACGTGTACAAGGCGGCGAGCGAGGGGCGAGTGCTGACCCTGGCCGCGCTGCTCCTCAACCGCTCCGAGAGTGACATCAAGTACCTGCTGGGCTACGTCAGCCAGCACGGCGGGCAGCGCTCCACCCCGCTCATCATCGCCGCCCGAAACGGCCACACCAAGGTGGTCCGCCTGCTTCTCGAGCACTACCGCGTGCAGACCCAGCAGACCGGCACGGTCCGCTTCGACGGGTACGTAGAGCTGGCTGCCGCCTGGCACTGCCCTGGCCAGAAATCGGTGTTGGTACCGGCATGGCGTAAGGGCTCAGGACCCCCTCGTTTGCCCAGCTGGCGTTAGGGAGGTTGTTTTCGTAGCCATAAAAATGCCTTTGGCCTTCCGAGATCCTCCACCTGGAACTGTAGACGGAATAATATTCGCCGCAGCCTAGAGAGCTCCTCGGCGAGCTCGTCGCCTCGTATTCTCTCTCGCTGTGCTGAAATGGCCTTTTCTGTGACATTTCTGTGCCGCGGGTGACAGTGAGCATCGGGTCAGGGTCAGGTGCTAGCTGCACACGAGGAGCTGGGCCTTGTTTTACTCAAATTGAGAGTTTTTTGGTGTCCAGCCCAGACACCCCGAGGAACATCCCTTCCTGGCTGCTGGCAGCCAAGGTATGGGATGGCTGGGAGCGAAATGTGACATTTTAGGATGGGAAGGGAAGAAAGGGAGGGAAGGGGGTGCCAGGCCCTCAGCTGGGACCCAGCTGGGGCAGCGGTGCTGATGCCACTGTTTGGGGAGAAGCCTGGCTGTGATGTCTGGGTCCTCAGGCGGTGTGCTGCCACGGCAGAAGGAAGGAGGAATGTTGTTTTTAAAATCTCCTACAGTGCTCATCAAGTTCTTGCCCATATGTCAGCCTTCAACATAAGGCTGACTAATCGTGAAGGTAGATTGGTCTTTTGAACAGCTTCAGGTTTTGCAGGTAGCTTGCACCAAGAGGAGAGCTCGCATCAGATACAGAGCGAGAGAGATCGTGATGGGTCCCCGTGGATATCTTTCATCTGGTTCCTACTTGATGAGCTGGAGTTGTGCCTGTGCAGCTCCACCTCGCCCAGGGAAAGACTGGCTTGGTTCTTACATGCTGAATGAAGGGGGAGGAACCGACTTCCCTGTGTGGTTTGGTTTGGTTTTTTTTTTTTTTCTTTCTTCCTCTTCCAGCCCTTTTTTTCCACAAGCAAAAACTGGTTGGGAATACCTAGGGTGAGGTCTGCCCCAAATTCAGTTAAAGGAAGGGTTTCTGTTGACAGAAAGTGATAGGAAGGGCTGTCTGGCCCCCTCTGCAGCTGAATTTTCTCCTGCTGTGCCTTGATGGGATGGTGATCTGCTTGCCAGAGCCTCTGCCTGGTGCAGATTAAAGGAGGTGTTGTCTGAGACACAATGGGCATAGTGGGAGTCGCTGCCTGGTGAGAAGAGAGGCGGCATGTGATCCCAGCATTATTGTCGTTCTTGGGATAAGGTGGCACAGGCACAGCAGCTCTGCTTGTTTGGGCTCCGGTCTTTTGACTTGTAAATATATACCTCTCCACCAATAAATTACCTCCTGTTCATTAACAAATCCTAGGCCCTGACTTTCCTCTGGTTTTAATATAAAAGTATTTTAGTGTGATTATTTACAAAACAAGAACTTCTTACTGTGACTAAAGGTGTAGACATCTCTGCGTGCCAGAGCTCTTAAACGGCTTCTGGAGTGTTGTCTAGAGGTGTTGGATTTACAAACAGCCACACTTCTATTCCTGTTGAGCTACGTGAGAGCTTCATAAAATGATAAAAATCACTGTTAAATTTAGAATTAAGTCAGTGTCTTATGATATTTTAACTTTGGGAAAGGTGACTGTTTGGACATAGGGAAGTAAGGTATTTGTCCCTCCTCTGTGATTTGGGATGTGCCTCAAGCGTGTATTCTCTGCGATGTGAACGCCACCTGTTTCTACATTTAAGTGCTGCTTCAAAAATCAGGAGATCAGAAAGGACGTCACCCTTTAGCTTTGTAGTTACACAAAGTGCTGTATTTGGGAATGAAAACAACTTAAGAAACTGTGATGCTTTGCTGAAGTTAACTGTCCCCTTGTTTACCAGTGCCAGCAAGCTGTCCACAAGGCTATGATGTAAAACAGATCTCTGAAACAGTCCGGCTCAGAAGAACTTCTGCTTTTTTTATTCCTGGAGTTCCATTTGAGTAACCAGACTGCTGGTTTACCGTGTGGTCTCTCAAACAAGAAGTATCGGCACAGCAGAAGCGGTTGCAGTTTTGCAGCTCAGGGCGAGAGAACGAGTGAAGTGATATGAAATTCTTCAGCCAGCTTTGCTGCCAGGGCCAGTGTAGTGTATAGCTGTACTGTTAATCACATCTGAGTTTGGTTTTTTGTATCAATATGTCAATTTTGAGTTTTCTCTCTTTCTTCAATGTGTCAGTTTCTGGCACAAGGCATCAAAGAAGCGGTAATTTTTGTAGCTATTCTTCCTGAGACCTCCGTAGGCTGAGGGCTGGAGCTTGCAGGTAGGATCTCCAAAGCAGCCCAGGAAGTACTAGTGCAAAATGTGGCTAAATCCCCTGGCTGCTTTGAAGTTTCAGCTTCCAACGCTTTTTCCTTTGGGAGGTCTGCGTGCTTGATAAGTCTCTCATTCTTTTACCTTGGCTATCCCGGTAAGTTCCTTCAAGTACAAAAATAGGATGGCTATAAAATAGTTTTTAATGGCTGGGTGCGTACGTGCCTGTTCCATACTGCTTGGCGGGCTGTAAAAGATGCTTTTGAAAGAGCGTCAGTTTAACTGCTTGTTTCTGTCTTTACATTTTCAGCTTTGTCATTGATGGAGCCACAGCTCTCTGGTGTGCAGCAGGAGCCGGCCACTTTGAAGTAGTTAAATTGCTGGTGAGTCACGGCGCCAATGTGAATCACACTACGGTGACCAATTCAACTCCCCTGAGGGCCGCGTGTTTCGATGGTAGACTGGACATTGTGAAATACCTGGTAGAAAACAATGCCAACATCAGCATTGCCAACAAGTACGACAACACTTGCCTTATGATCGCGGCTTACAAAGGCCACACGGACGTGGTGAGGTACCTCCTCGAGCAGCATGCTGATCCCAACGCCAAAGCCCACTGCGGTGCCACGGCGTTGCACTTCGCGGCCGAAGCCGGCCACTTGGAAATAGTGAGGGAGCTGGTCAAGTGGAAGGCGGCGATGATGGTGAATGGCCATGGGATGACTCCGCTGAAAGTCGCTGCTGAGAGCTGCAAGGCTGATGTTGTAGAGCTGCTGCTTGCTCACGCCGACTGTGATAGGAGAAGCCGGATTGAAGCTCTGGAACTTCTGGGTGCCTCATTTGCAAATGACAGAGAAAACTATGATATAATGAAGACTTACCACTATTTATATTTAGCAATGCTGGAGAGGTACCGAGACAGTGAGAATATAATTGAAAAAGAAGTTCTTCCACAAATTGAAGCTTATGGAAACAGGACTGAATGCAGGACTCCTCAGGAATTAGAGTCTATTAGGCAGGACAGAGATGCCCTTCACATGGAGGGCCTCATTGTGCGGGAAAGAATTCTGGGCTCGGACAATATCGATGTTTCTCACCCCATTATTTACCGTGGGGCTGTTTATGCAGATAACATGGAGTTTGAACAGTGTATCAAGCTATGGCTTCATGCGTTGCATCTAAGGCAAAAAGGCAACAGGAACACTCATAAGGACCTCCTGAGGTTTGCTCAAGTCTTTTCTCAGATGATACACTTAAACGAGCCTGTTAAAGCCAAGGACATTGAGAGTGTTCTGAGGTGCAGCGTCTTGGAAATAGAACAAGGCATGTCCCGGATCAAAACCACCCAAGACTCTGACATCCACACAGCCATGGACAACTACGAGTGCAACATTTTTACCTTTCTCTACTTAGTCTGCATCTCTACCAAGACCCAGTGCAGCGAAGAGGATCAGTCGCGAATCAACAAACAGATTTATAACCTGATTCACCTCGATCCCAGAACTCGGGATGGCTCTAGTTTGCTGCATCATGCTGTCAATTCCAGTACGCCAGTTGACGACTTCCACACGAATGATGTCTGCAGCTTTCCTAACGCACTTGTCACAAAACTCTTGCTAGATTGTGGTGCTGACGTGAACGCTGTGGACAACGAAGGGAATAGTCCACTCCACATCATTGTCCAATATCACAGGCCCATCAGTGACTTCTTGACATTGCATTCCATCATCATTAGCCTGGTGGAGGCTGGTGCTCATACAGACATGACGAACAAGCAGAAGAAAACCCCTCTTGATAAAAGTACAACAGGGGTGTCTGAAATACTCCTTAAAACTCAAATGAAGCTGAGTCTCAAGTGCCTGGCTGCCCGAGCAGTACGGATCTATAACATCAGCTACCAAAACCAGATCCCCAGAACTCTGGAAGAATTTGTGAAGTTTCACTAGGCAACATAAAATCTTTCGTGGTGGTGCTATCCCGGGATGACATCAATTGCAGACAGCAGAATACATTATGTGTACATGGAGTTGTTTTTCTCTATTCTTTTGGTTTTGGGTTCCTCTGGATTCAGTCTGCAGCCTCAGTTCTCATGCAGACCTTTGGCAGGGAGAAAAGCCACATCATTTTCCTGTAGTCAAATCTGATGTTTGAGATTTTGGTCATTTCTTTTGATTAAAAGAATTGCTTCGTTATCTCTTGTTTTTGTAAACAAAATGAAAAGAATCCCAATGTAACTTGTGCAGAATGTTTTCTTTCCGATAACACATCTCCACTTACGAGTTGCAGCCGAGTGCTTTAGGTAGTTATTTACAAAGGCACCTCTGAAAGCCCGTGTCACCGCGCTACCGAGGCAGTAGCTTTGCAAATTTTAAAACTTCTTGGAGTGAGGTGGGAAAGGACAATTGGAAATTATGTGGTAGTTGGTTAAAAGTGAAATCTTGACATACAGAGCAGTCCATTGCTCTCATACCTCACCATCTTTTTATGCCTTTCAGTTAATGCTGAAGACGTTGGTAACGTTTTAAATTTTTATTTTTTTTAATTAAGTTTTGAACAGCAGTTATCAACAGCTACAGACGTATGGAATGCTCTGTTAGGAAATACAGGTTTAAATTCAGCTATGGTATGTTCATCTAATAACAGTTGAAATATCAAGCTCTTCATTTACACTACTACAGTAAGTATTGAATAACTTTTGAAAAAGGAACTTGCACATTGACCGAAATGAACCGGAGTCATGGTTTCTTTTTATGTAGCTAAGTTGCTCTTATATAAAGATCATGCATGGATACCTAGAAAATTTATAGGGTATTTGTGTTTGTGTGTGTCCCAACATTTCAAAATGCTTTTAACTTGTTTTTTGTTGTTTCAATGATCAACATGCACCTTTTTGACTCAAAGTATGTAAAACTGCACTCTTGGATTCCAAATGCTGTATCTTCCTAATGGAGTAGTCTGTCGCCAAAGAGAGTCTTCCTTGAAACTGCTTGAAACTGGCTTTTCCAATAAGCGTGGAGTCTGTGCCTCCCTGAATTGGACTTGAGGATTTTTCATGATTTTTACTCCTTTCATTTTGAAAATCTCTATGAAACCTGATTTTTAAAAAATTGTCCTATCATAAGATCTTTTATGGTAAGCAACTGATTGTATAATAATGCTGTTGCTTGAGAAAGTACTTCTCCTTGGTAGAAGTTGCAGATACTCCGACAGTAAAATGTCACTTGTTTTGACAGGCTACTGAAAACTCTGTTTATTTTAAATGCAGCTTTTTAACTGTAAGATGATGAAAGAATGTTCTGTAGGTTTTTTTTAAACAATCTGGGTAGAACTTTAAGGCGAGATTTGGGCACACGTTTCTATTTGTATTACAAATAAATAAACATTGAATGTGGAATTAGCTTGTAACTGTTAATTTTTGTTTAGTGCCAAGCAGAATAGCGCTGCTTGGATTGTACAGTACCGAAAGCGCTGGCTGTTGCGTCTCCTTCAAGGGAAAAGCTTCAGAAATACTGTGTCTTCTAAGCTGCAAACTTTACTCTGCTAGAAACTAGGACCTAAAATGAAAAATGTGTCTGTCACTTGTATCTCAGGTAGGTTGGACTACTGCACTTAAAAAAACATGACTCTTGCAGTCGAAGGTCAGGCAAAATGGCAAAGCTAAATTTGGCCACCTGGGGCCTTAATGCAACAAGTGGATGTTGTCAAACAGTTGGGAAGGTGTTAGTGTTTCTGTAAATTGTTACCCTAAATCTCTACCTCCTGTGTGCTGAGATGTGTTCATCAGAAATCATCAGGAAAGCTGCAGCTTTGCTGAGAATTTACAGTGGTGATTTTTAGCCTGGCTGTTGGAAATGCAAAAAAATGTTTGAGTCGCTGTGGCTTATTGCGAGAACCGGGGAACGCTTTTAGTCTCCCATTTGGGGATTGTGTCCCTTACCGCTAAAGCTTTGAACCTGAAACTTGAACAACTTGAGACCATGTACCAGGTAGTTATTATTTAGGTAGTAAAGTTGCTGGTAGCTGACTCGGTTAAAATTAACCAGTATATGAACTGGTGTGTATGTATTACAGAGAAGAAGTCTTCTGTTACCCTGTGCCACGTGCTTCAAACAGGGCTCTGGTGCCTTGCTGTTCCTTTTTGCACTTGCACATTTATAATTTGTGATGTGCCTGTAGTTAAAAATGAGAGTCAGCGGTCCTTGAGTCTGTTTGACTTGGGAGAGTGAGGGGGAAAGAGGGGAGAGGGCTGAACACTTGCAGTGACTCATACTGCTTGCTGTATAACAAAGTGTTCTGGATTGGAAATCATTTCGAGTTGCTGTATCATTGATTAAGACTGTATTTCCTTGCACTGTTTCTTTTTTTCTCAGGACCTGTTTCTGACATGGGGTTATCTAAGTGTTGTGTTCTTGTGAAATACCTGTATAAAACTGTTCTTGGAACAAACGTGCATGCTTGAAATATCTGTAGGTAACAATAAGGTGACAGAAGCTGCTCCTCCCACAATTCTGCTTTTTTAATAAGAAACAGAATGTTACACCAAACGACCTTGTGGAAAAGTTGCTTCTTTCTCCCTTCCTGTAGCTTTGTTCTGATCCTTTCCCGCTTTTGGCTCCGTTGCAGGATATTTGCTGAGGTTCTGCTTTGTTCATGCTGTTCCTGGGATGATTTCAGTATGTGAAGACCTGAAGAGAGAGGATGCTGTTACCTAGAAGCAGCAATAAAACTTCTTGTCAGTAGATTGCAAAGCACTTTCTATAAAGAGGGGGAAGGTCTGTGCTATGGAAGGAGCAGCTGATGTTAAAGCTGCTCCTGTCTCAGGTGTGGTCCCTGGTCTTTGTCCCAGTTCCTGATGAAGACGGGTTCCTGCTTGTCTGCAGCCTGGGAAGGTGGCGTCATGGACGTGCTGTTCTGCCGCCTGCACTATGGCAGTAAAACCTCTTGGCCAAGGGATAGAAAAAAAAGAGATAAAGGTGGGTGCCTGTTTCTGCACACCGGCGGATGCAGCAAAGTCCATCACGGCTCTTGGTGTCCTGGGACCATCCCTCTCCTTAGTCTGGAAATTTCTTTTTCAAGCATTAAAAGCTGGAAGAGTGTGCTTGCTGTCTTTGTGGGAGTTATTTAAAGCTCTTGATAAAAATCTGTATAAACCCCACTGGTGCTCCTTCCACTGGGAAAAAGGAGCTGTGTGACATCGCCTCTGCCAGGGACGAGGCATGTGTGTGCCCATAGGTGGTGGTCTGTTATTTATAGAGCTGGCTTGGTGCAGAGAGCTGCTGTTGGAGAGCAGACTGGCTTTTAAAAATATACCTTCCCGAGGCCAGCCCACGCTCGGTGGGATGCAAACCCTTGACAAACCTGGAGTCTCGGTCCCTCTGGCCGGAGGGATGTGAGCCCGAGCAGAAGGGCAGTGCCACCGCAGATGGAGGGAGCTGCAGCTGGCATTTTACATGCTTGTCCTTGGGTCAGCTACGCTTAAACCATGGTCCTTAGGTGGTGATGAGAGCCCTAGCTGGTCCTGGCATCGTGTAGCTGCATGAAAAGCTGAGGTTTTCACTTATTCCGTAGGCTTCTGCATCTCTGCGGAGGCAAACGTTGCTCAACTTTACCTCAGAGCCTCGGCAGCGGCAAGCAGGGGAGAGCACTTGGCTTAGTAAAGAAAACCGTTTTCTGAAAACAAGTCACTTATTTTTTTTCAAATGATGGGACTCAAGTTTTTGTGTTTGGCAGGGCTTGCATACCAGCCCCACCACTGCCACTGCTGTTGCTGCTGCAGGGTGCCTGGTAGGGGACCAGTGGCCCTGCAGGGACCCCCCACAGCCTCGAGCCCTGTCCCGGCTGTGGCAGCGGTGCCTGTTTGCTCTGGTCCCCCCGCTGCACTCACAGCAGGGTTTGCCAGATCAGGCCCTGGCTGGGGCTGTGCCACCCTGGTCAGGATATGTCAAGGTGCAGAATTAATGAATGAGTTAGTTTATCTGAAGATGGCTAGAGCTGCCTCTTGTCGAGGGGGTCAGATGGTGCGGCTTAAGAGAGCTTGTTTCACCGAGGCTTCCCTGGGCATGAACGTAAATTTGTGACCCCCAAGTACCAGTGTGGAGCAGCTCGACTGCTTTGCCTGCGCTGTTTTAAGTTAAATTGATAAAAGCTGTCGCTGTAAGTAGCTTTAACCAAGTTCTCAGCAGTAACAAACTCTCTTTGTGTTTTCGGAGAAGGGCTGATGCTTTCATGCCCGGTTTGAATAAGGCGCAGCCTGCAGCAGGGCTTGTGTCCCACAGCGTGGGCATCCTCCCTGGGCACCCCGAGCCCCTGCGCTGCAGAGAGAAATTGGAATTGTGTTTCTGGAGAGTTTTGACTGACTGGGAATGAAAAAGTGCAGCTTTCCTTCCTGCGAGGGCACAGAGCGGCTGTCGCACACCAGCCGTCCGGCTGCGGCAGAGGTACGGCCGCACGCCTCAGCCGGGGACGGGCACCGGTGGGCAACAGCTGCTGCTCCATGCCCGGGGACGCTGCTGGGCGGGAGCTGTGTATACAGGGACGGTATAGAAATATATATATATATATATATATGTACACACATACACACACACATATATATACATGCACACATATATATGCCTATACATATGTACCCACACATAGATAAGCATATACACACACACATATGTAGACACACACACACACACACACAGAGATCATAGCTGGTGCACAGTGTCTGTCCCCTGTGATCACAGCTTCCCAAATCTGGAGGTAGGAGATGCTCTCTCAAATACACACACACTTATATTCATAGACCATGCACATATATACACACACATACATAGATACACATTCACACACATATATGTAAATACACATACACAGAACCTGGATGGTGCACCATCTTGCCTGTGAGCATGGTTTCCCAAAGCTGGAGGATATATGTCCACATGTAGAGGGAGAGAGACTGAGAGTACATAAAAAACATATATATATACATGTATGTCTATGCCCTTATATGTGGCTCTGGAGCCGGACAGCAGCAGGAGGGCACCCACGTCCCTGGGGATGCCCTGCTGAAGGATCCTGCCCAGCCCTGGCTGACCTTCAGCTCTTTTCCTTGCAGCTGGTGCTGCAGGTATCAAAAGCCTGGGGAGGAAGGGAGGGACTGTGCGGGGGCTCAGGGGCAGACGAGCGGCCACTCTTCTCATAGCACCAAGGGCTGAGATGCTTTTGGGCAAAGCCTTGAAAAGCAGTTAGTTACTTTTTTCCTAGGAATAAAAGGTTGGAAAGATGCCATCAGTAGTTCTCATGCAGCCTATGTGCTTTCAACAGCGGTAAGGCAATTGAAATTGGTTCAGCATGAAAAGGGACAAAAAAACCCCAAATCTGCAAAATTTGGTCTCTTTGGGGCCATGGGAGCGCCGGCAGTGCCAGCATTGCCCTGGACTCATGGAGCCCCAGGCCCCCACCCTGATGTCTGCACTGGCATTTCGGCTCTCCGGGGTAGCCCTGCACCCCAGCCGGGCCCCCTGGGAAAGCTGAGACCCGAATCAGCCAGAAACTCTGCCCTTAACAACTCCCATTCAAGGTGAGGATGCCAGCAATGAAAATGAGATTTTTACCCCTCCCCCCCCCCCACTTTATACAATAAGTGGGGCTGATTCTGCAGCACGCCTTCCTCCGGGCTCGCAAAGGCTGCAACCCCCAGCCACTCATCCCACCTGACAGCATCCCTTTAAAAACAGGCTGCAAAAAAACTTGCATCCCACAATAAAAAAGTGGAGGAGAACGTCTGAGCCCTGTCCTCCTCTGCTGCATCCCAGAGGTGTGTGAGCAGCTCCCCCCTCGTACCCAGCCGAGCCGTGCAAGTGAGCTAGCACAGAAGGGGAGTAGAGGCTATTCATTTTTAAAATACTGTATTTTTAATCCTTAAAAAATACTAGGACAGTATTTAACAAACTTCATTACACATCCAGCGGACATATGCTTTCTTTTCATCCATAAAATTAATATTAGCATAAATAATTCTGTTATGCAAAAAGAAAGATTTTTGTCAAACAGCACCGATCATCTGGTTTTGCGTGACACCAAGTATGTACAATTATAATACACGTGCGGACCCTTGCTGGACACAAGCTCTTCAAAACTGCTCAGTTTGTAGCAAACACTTCAAACTGGTTTTTGATTTTTTTTTTAAATTTTTGAATTTTTTTTTCTCCTTTGCTTAAACAGGTAAATATTTTTAGAATAAGTATGTACAGCTGGACACTGGAGATTTGCATTAAGGTGCTTTAATTTGCTATCATTTGTATTCAGTGCATTAAGAAGGCGGCAAATTAAAATCTCCACCCAATTGCTCCGGTTAGCGAATGCCACGCAGTTTGAGAGCCATGGCCAGCAAAGCCTGGGGGTTTGCTACAGCCCAGCCACGGGAATGAGCAATCCTCATTTTTAAAGGATATTATTTTTTACAGATTTTTGCAGCCCCATAGTTTGCCCCAAGTTACAGGGCACGTTACTTCGGTGGCCCCTCCGTCCCCGCACTGCTGCCACCTCCTTGCAAACCCAGTTTGAAGCTCCTGTCGCTGTGGCACGGGGCCACGAGTAGGGGTTGGGGATTTTTGGTATGTGTAGGGTGGTTTGTTTTGGTGGGGTTTTTTGTGTTTTTTTTTTTTTTTTTTTTTTTTTTTTGGCTTTTGGACCTGTTTAGGTGATTTTCACACAAAGGGGTGTACCCTCATCTCGATGCAAACCCAAGTTCAGCACCCAAATCCCTCAGCATTGAGGCGAACCTCTGCTCCGTAACCGGTGAGGGGCTGGGAGGGAGTGCGGGGAGGGGGGGAACCCGGTGGCCCCGGCACCATCACTCCAGCCCCTGGGTGCTCCGCTCCCGCTCCGCCGCTCGCCTGCGGCTCCCGCTTTTAAAAAATCCAAGCTGTAGGGTTTAAAGAGAAACAAAAGAGAACCCCACCATTACTTCAGCTGATCGCTGGGAAGCGTCTCTCTTTTAACGGGATATTGCCAGGAGGTTTAGACCCTGAATGTAAATAATATGGAAGCGGAAAGAGGTTAGAGGAGCTTTTTGTGATGTCTGGTGGTGCCGAGGGGCTTGTGGGGCTGTGGACATGGAGCTGGGGGGGCAGGGGGGTCCCTCCTCACATGGGGGTCTCCACCGAGCCCCCAACACGCGCGGCTTAAGGGCTGCTCACCTTCCAGAGCGCGAGGACGAGCAGGGCCAGGAGCAGGAGACCTCCTAACGTGCTCCCCAGGATGATCCAGATGGGGATCTGTGATTCCTCCGGTTTGGAGATTTCAAACGTTATCTGCAAGGAAACAGCGTCAAAATATGCTGCTGCTGCTGGGTGCATGAACCGGGTGGGCAGGGGATGGGGCAGGGGGACACACGGCAGGATGGCGGGGATGTTGAGCATCCCCCTGCTTTGGGAGGATGCCCACCCCACACACCAGTGATTTGGCTCAGGTTTTCCCTGCTGAAGCTGGTAGTGCCGGGACCAGAGCTGCCCGGCTCTGGCCACAGCCGCACTGAGTTGCTCCAGGCTCTGCAGAGCTGGGTGCCTGGCTTGCGTTGCGCTCCAGCCCTTCTGCTGGACACAGGGTTTTTCCCACTGGGGTCAGAGCAGGGTGTTGCAGCATCTCCAAAGCTGCCAGGTCCATGTGTGACCGTCCTGCCCGGGGACTCACCTGGCGGCTGGGGTCCTCCTCGCGGAAGATGAAGGGGCTCCCGAAGCGTCGCTGGAGAACGGCGTTCGTGGTAAGCTTCAGTGACTTGAACTTCAGCTGCGCAAGGAGATGCTGGACGTGAGCACCAGCCATGGGAGAGGACCCAGTGCCCTGACCGGGTGTCCCCCCATGGCTTTGCTACCCCACACAGCTTTACATCTCTGCCAGGGATGCTGTGTGCTGCATCCGTGGGGGAGGATGATGCAGGTCAAGTTGTGAGTGTGGCTAAATTGCAGCAAAAAGGACTGCTCAAGATTAAATTCCCCACGACAAGGTGCTGTGCAGGATGTTAGATGCACACACCAATAGAATAAATGGGATTTGAAAACAAATTCATCCCACACATACCCAGGCTCCCTGGCAGGGAATGCAATTACAGGAGAGAAAAAAAAAAACCCCATGTTATCGTGGTGCGAGGGCTCCTTTGGGGGATTTCTCCTCAAAAGCCATGCGTCTGCTTTGGGAGGACTTACTGCTTTTAGAGACTTCATCCACAGATTGCCATGCAAGTGCAAGTTCATCTCCTCGTTGGGGGCTAATTTCACATTGCAGTCGATGGAAACGACATCGGAGTTGCTGTGGTTCTGCAAGGGGAGAAGTTTGTGGTGTGGGAGCATCACTGCCGAGAAGGGGATAAAAACCTGCTGGGCTTTTCCCCTGGCATACACCGAGGGGAGTGAGATCCAAACCCCAGCAGAGGGGCCATGCACCCGTCCTCCCCCGTGGCCACGGGTCATCCCCATCCTGGGGGCTTTCTCTTTGGCTTGGGGGCTGCCTGGGGTGACAGAGCTCATCCCGGGGCCAGGATCAGGCCCACGAAGACACGTACCAGGTGGGGGGTGTGGAAGAGGTCCTCCTCGGCGGGCGTCCTCTGGTAGTCAGTGGTGTTTCCCCAGATGTTGCAGGTCGCGTTCTCCTGCAGGAGAAGCTGGTGGGCTCCGAGCATGGGGATGGGGACCACGGCGGCCACATCCCCACATCTTACCCCTTGCTCAGCACCCGTCCTGGTGGAAGCGGGGGGGACCCCAGCACCCCCCGGGCTTTGCTGGTGCTGGAGGCTGAGCCTCTCCCCAGCAAAAATCAGCCTGGCAGAGACCCCCATCCCAGGACTCCAGCCATGTGCGCAGGAGTGACACGGGGACTTTGCCAGAGCTGCAATACAAAATGCCCCCATCGAGGCCAAATCCATCCATAAAGACGCTGTCTCCTGTGCTGGGTTCTTTCCATCACTGGCACGTGGGGCAGCGGGAGGCTTGGGGTACGCCAGGGTCTGCTCCCAGCCCTCTCACCACTTTTATGGTCACTCACACCTCCAGTTTGCCCCAGGCACAGCTAATGCTTTCAAGACCCTCAAGAATTCATTGCATACTGGAGGAAGGTCTAGCTCAGAGAAATATTTGGACCAAACCCTTTGGCCGCTACCATTTTCCATGTTTCCAGCCAAGCGAATGCAAAAGAGAGAAGCTCGGGCACGAGCCAAGGCCGTCCGTGCAGGTGTGAGCAGAGCACAGGGGGGAGGGTTTGCAAAAGGATGGGGTGACCCGCCGTGGGGTGTCTCCATCCCCACCCCTGGTGCAGAAGAGACCCACACATGCTTAATAGGGATGAAACCCCCTTCCTACCTGGTCCACCATGAATTCAGTCAGGAGCAGGAGGCGGTTGCCCGCCCGGGTGGCCACGGGCACAGTGAGCTTGATGGTAACCCCCTCCACAGGGAAGAAGCCCAGGTTCTGCAGCTGCGAGGGCAGAGGACAGGGATGTGCCCGGGGTGCTGGTGTCCCATGGGATGGGGATGAGCAGGGTGACTGTGGCACATTCCACCTCCGGGATGGTGCTCGGGGGGTCCCTCAGCTGGTTTAAAATCCCCTCCTTACCTTGAAGGTGCAGTGAAAGGGAGGGCCGATGCTGTCATATCTCTCCAGGGAGCTGTTCGACCTGATTTCATAGTAGTCCAGGCTTGACGTTCTGTCATGACAAAGGATGACAAGTCGCAAGGTGGGCTCGGAGCAAACAGAGCATGAAGCAGCCCCATGCCCAGCTGCCCTCTCCGCAGGCAGATTCCCCAAGGAGAGGACTTGTGGTCTCTCTGGCCCCATTTTTAGATGGAAACCATCACCTGGCTCCACCTCATGCAAAAAAAGATGGGGGATTTTCACGCTATGCTGCTTCTGCAGTCTTTTTTCCCTTTCTTTGTAGAATTCTTCTCATCTCTAATATAACAGAGACATCCAAGACCCCGGTCAGCTGTTTGAAAGTCACATACAAATCAGAGGAGGTAAATCACATCTCTGTTTCGCAGCTGGAGAAGAGGGGAAGGAGCCAGGAGCATTGATGGGTGCCCGTGGGAGCCTGGCCAGGATCGGCTGCGATGGGACGCACGCTAACCGGTGCCATGACACAAGGCACATGGCCCAAACCCCCCAAAACTCTTTGAAATTATTTCCTCTTTTTGCCTCCAAGGTGCCCAAATTTGAATTTTTTGTGCTGTTACTTTTCCCCCAAGTTCTCCCTTCTCCCGTAAGGGTGATTCTGATATTTGTTAAATTGAGAATCCCCCTGCTCCCCATAAATTTTAAGTATTAAAATGGTTTTATTTTCAGTGCCCCACTGCCTCTAGTGTAAAAAAAAAAATTAAAAAAAATGACTGAAGGTCTTAAAAATCTGCTAAGAATTACAGCAAGTGGTGCCAGAGAATGTGCTTCTGGGGTCCACGTTTTTTCTTATGATCAGGTTAATAAATTATCATCTGTGACTTAGCTCCCTGCTCTCCTTGGACCAAGGACGCTCTCTGCTTTAGTTACTGTTGATGCCCAAACCTTCCACACACATGCCTCAGCTGAGCTTCTGGTGAGATGATTTTTAGTGGGATGGCTACCAGCCCAGGTGCTGGCTAGTAACATGTTACGAACATTAAGTATTTTTTTCCCCTTAAAAAACTATTGCCCTCACATCTATTTAATAACACTTGTGCTTTTAAACATTATGAAAGCACAGCACCTTGTTGCTCCTTGCTGTTGATTTTTATAAGGACCCACTGAGTGGGATGCCCCTGATTTCATAGTTCCTTCAGCCCCTTTTCTAAACAAATTCCCCAAATTAAAGCTCATTTGCACTGGGCTCTGTTTGAACACAGCTCCCATGGGGTCAGTACTGGTTTTCCTGAAGGACACTCTGCAAGCCATGTCCCCCTAAAAGCTGCGTCCTGTTCCAAAACACTCACCTGGTGAAGAGCAGGTCGGCTTCATACTTCAGGTGAAAATTCAGGTGGGCGAAATTGTCCTCCTTGGTGCTCTCCTTCTCCTCGCTGTCACTGAAACATCAGTGGGGCAAGTGGGAGTGAGGTGGGAGCCAGCTCCCCTCTGATTTTTTTTTTTGTGGGGGAGGGAATCATAGGAAGCAGGTGGGGAAGGGTTGAACTTTTGCTTTTTTGGCCAAAGTGTAAAGAGAAGCAAATTTATTCTGTATTTTTTATTAGCCCAAGGCCATAAAAGTAGATATTTGGAGAGAGGTTTCACACCCAGCAGCCTTAAAGCGGTGCAGCAGCCCCAGCAGAGCAAATCCTCGGCCACTCTCTGCCACCACGACTAATGAAAATGAAAAATATGTTAATGAGATTTCAGTTGGCTGTCAGAAAACTTTACCTGCGCAGGGCAAGTGCGCAAGGAGAATTATGCAAAGCTGTTGGGAGATAGTTTTCCTGGGAGCGTTTGCAGTTGTGAAGGCTGTGAAGAAAGCAGCAGTGGCTGGAGACCTTTTCTGCTCAGCACAGAGCCTGGCAGTGACTGCACAGCTTCCACATATACAGAAAAATGAGGGATATAAATATACAGATAAATAAAAATAGCCTGGTTTGTGAATACAGGGCCGCACACTCTGTAATAACCCATAGCAATCAGATTTCCTTGTGGTTATTCCCCGAGTAAAGCCTTCAGCATCACCTATGGGCATGGAAGAAGGAAACCCAACACATGCAGGCAATGTCCCGTTGACCTCGCAAACGCGTGAAAGGGAGAAAGCAACCATTAACCTGTTGGCGATCAAGTAGATCTCCATGCTTTGAAGGAAAATCGACTTGCTGAATTCAAAATCCAGGCGAAAAGCTACCTGTGGAAGTTGGAAACAGATTGGAGAAAACATTAGGGGAAAAAAACCCAAAACCTGAGTGCCGGCCAGGGGCGGTGTGGGAGCTCTGTGTGTGAAAGCATCCCCCTGATCCCACTGGGAGATGCTGCCAGGCTTCGGGCAGAGCCTCAGCTTTCCAGGGAGAGAAGAGGCCATGCCAGGGATTTGCAGGATTTGCTCTCAGCCCTGCACATTGCATTTTTTTGCTCTGAGATTGGAGAAGCAAGCAGCCCCTCTTTGGAAGAGAAACCCTCCGGGGGACCTGCAGTGAGAGGCCGCTCACTCCCATCTGCGGCACGGGGTCGGCTGGCGGGGGAAGGCAGCCGGAGGGAGGCCAACAACAATAAAATGTGATAAATGTCACATCTGCAAGAGCTGTGGCAATGACCTCAAACTGTCTGGGACTGCACAGCTGAGTATAATATTAAAGCTCCTGCTGCTCTCGGGCCAAATTTCCATTTCCAGCTTGTCTTTGTTTTGGCAGGACCTGGACTACCTGATGCCACGCAGATGCATTCTCAGCCCCCGTAGGTCATGGGGAGTCAGGATGCTGCGCTCTTTGTACAGCCACAGGCATCTGAGAGGGCTTTTTTGGGAGCTTTAAAGCCTAGTGAGGTGCCTGGAGCTCATCCATCACTATCAAGCTTCTGACAAGGAAAGGCTTCAGACGGATGTGGGGGTTGGAAAGATTTTATCTTTAGATACCATTTGTATTGGCCCCTCTTCCCACGGGGGTGCAGAATGGGCAGGTGGGATTTCACACAGAGCCCCGGTGACTGCAAAGAACGGCATCTCCTTGCTTTTCCTTCCCCACCTTCATGCTGCATGTAATGTTTGCAAAGGGTTTTATGGCATATTAAAAAAATGATGCTCCCTGGACCTGGGCTTACTCTGAGTGCTGGGAACCACTGTGAGCTGCGGTTTGGAGGGTGCCACCAGCCTGAGGGGGTTTGGGCAGGATTGGAGGAGGGTCTGGAGGGACCAAGGGTGTTCAGAGCAAGGAAAACCTCTCAGGCAGGGAAGGGTGCCTCATCCTGCGAAGAAGGAGCTCCAAGAAGTTACCATCAGTGGCTTGAAGCCAATATTAAATTGCTCCAAAGGACTGGAGTCAAATTCTTTGACTGGGAGGAGCTGGGTTTCATTTCTCCCAGCATCAAGGCAGCGTCCTAACCATCCCAGCTCCCCTAATGTGCCTTTCAAACACCAGAAACAGACAGAGAAAGGGAAGAAACCAAATGTTTATCTTTAAAAATCCTGTTCAAAGCTTGCCAGCCTGAAGACGGATGGATGCAGCCCCGCAGCTGTGCCAGGGCAGAGGGCTCCTGTCCCATGGGTGAAGCCTCACTTGGGCAGGAGGGAATAGGTTTACCTTGGCCTTGGCTCGGAAGAACGGGTAGCTCACGTTGCACACTTTCTTGTTGGGGTGTTTGTCTTCCATCATGCAGTCGATGTTGATGTCCGTGTCATCCTAGAACAGGACGCGACTTGTCTGTGACACTGGGCATGAGCCCCACGACCTGGCTCTTTATGAAAGTAGCAAATGCACCCGTGGGGCTCAAAACAGGCTTTAACTTTTGGAAAAAACAACAAAACCAACCAAGCAACCAACCAACGCTGCTTGCTGCAGGCTGGGAATCCTTCCCATGCAGCTGAATTTCTAGGGCCGTTCCTGGAGAGGGGCTTTTCTAGCAAACAACTTCCAGCTTTCTGATTTAAATCCTCTTTAGAAATTTAGCTACAGCAGTGAATGAATGAACTTGATTATCTTGGCACTTAACTGGGAGGAAGAATATTTTTCTGTGGTGAGGAGTCACAGGGAAGCATCAAGAGATAACATGAGCTATTATTCTGCACGGCCACCAGCTAAGGAGTAATATTTAATTTCCTCGTCTCAACAATTACATTCCTGCTGCTTGAACACCTTCCAGCTCACCAGTCAGGCTGGGGAAGCTCCTGCCCATCGCAAAGCCCAAGCACAGGCTGGGGTGGGATGTGACACCGACCCTGCTCCACTGCCAAGCTGTAGCAACCCTACAAGAGGTTGTAGCCTGGTTGCATGCAGGTGTCCATCCCCACCACGAGACAATGAGCTATTCCAGTTTTTGGCCCTGTGTTAGACCATGCAAGGGTCTCGGTTCAAGCTGCTGCCACCGGACAATCCTACTGAGGAGCCGAAACATCCCAGCACCAGCCACAGGGAAAATGCCTTGACAGCCATCAGCAATGGCCTGGAGCTTTCTCCCACTCATCTGCTGAGATTATGGACTTTCTGGGTCCACAGCTACTTTTGTTTGGGTCTTTGTACAGCCTCTAACACAAACATCCATCCCCTCCAGTTGGCAATTTGCTTATTTATAAGGAGCATCAGCCAGGAACCCGTTAGCAGTGATGCTTCTGTAACCAGCTACAAATATTTCCTGCAACCACTGCTGCATGGTGCTTTCTGTTACCGAGCATTGTAGGGTTTTCCCCCCTCACTTAATTTGGAGAAATGTCTCAGAAAATGCATTTTTCTTATTTCGTGGGCAACGTGCCCCACAATTTTCCCTTGGCACAGCTTGTAGAAAAACAAACGAAGGACATGGGATCTGCGGGTGGGTATGAAGTCATTGGGGGGACGAGGGAGGGCTCGGCAGCATCAGCATATTTCTAAAACCTCGCTGGGAAAAGGGAGGAGTCGCACCGAGACCCAGCGAGTGGTGGGGGTGAAATATTGAGGAGGGTGGGAGTGCATGGGGCACGATGGGCTCATCCAGGGGACAGCCGTAGAGAAGTGGCATCGCCCGGCTCGATGCTGAGTTGTGGCCACGTTCTCATTATCAGCCCACACTTCCAGGAGTTATATCTCAGCTGCAAAAATTTATCCCTGACGGGAACTTGGCCATGTGCAGCAAGTATTTTTAAACTACTGGAGTAGAAAAATAAAGAGGGAAATAATTTCATCTGCATTTGACCTTCTTTCAGGCTCTTAAAATTCAAACATTTTTTGTATTTCCAAAATAAAGAGCTGAAAGGGCTGTAAGTGCTTAGAAACTAAGCCCATAAACATGTCTGATTTATGAGGGATGGAGACATTTTTGGGCTCCGGTTTAGGACACAGCTTTCTCATCCGGCCGGGATTAGAAGTGCCTCTGGAAAGCCCTGGATCTCCCCTGGCAGCCTTACCTTGGGGATCAAGCTGGCGAACTGGAGGTTTCTGGAGAAGGAGATGTTGAGGACCGTGCTGTAGGCATTTTCGCCTCGGTTCTCCAGTGCCGCTTCCACGGCCACCCTCCTCCTGCTGCTCTCGATGACGAAGACAGAGGTGTCGAAGGAGAGGGTGAAAGCCGAGCAGTCCGGCGGTGCCCTCCGCAGAGCCCGACGGCAGTACTCCCTGCAAGAGGAGCGCAGTGGTGCAGGCAAGCGCTGCCTGCAGCACCGCGCCAAGACCTAGCCCCGGGATTTTTACGTGCACAGTGCATACGAGAGTGCAAGGGAATCCCTACTCTCCCTCCGTTGTGCTGCGATGCTGCCGAAAGAGGAATCACAAATTCTTCCTGTGGACCATCGTTTTGCTTGTGATTTTTGGCTAACGGTGCCTAGCTCTCTCAAACCCAGTTAGGAGCTCTTAGTACAGCTGGGATGTAAGGAAAAAAAAATAGATGCCATACCATTAACAAAGGGTAAAGCTGGCATTTAGTTTCAGCCTGGCTGAGATCTCTTTCCCAGCAAGTTTACCAGCACAGACTCTGTAATGGCAGCAGCATCTGCTTTTGCAGACTTGATGGGTGTTTGGGCATTTATTTTCTTTATGAAAAATAAAAAAGGAAAGGAAAATGTAGGATGGTGCCACCTTCAGAGTCACCTTCTGCCTTTAATGGCAGGGCAACTAGGGTGCCAGTTTGAAGGAATGGCTCTATTCCAACAAGTCACCTCAAAAATGGTTTTCTCAGCAGAAATCACCTCCATATCAGTTGCTTTTCTAGGGCACGGTCCAGTTCCCAGTGATGCTGTCAGGAAAGCTCCACGGGCTTCAGGAGGAACCAAATTAGAGGTCTGGCACCCCGGTAGACCACAGCATCTGCCCATGGTTATTTGTAGGACTCCAGCCACTAAGATCCATACATAATCCCTACCTACAGCTCACTACAAGCTCCCACAGCACAGCCCAGCCCAGCCCGGGGTGCTGGGGGCCCCCACCCTCTCCCAGTCAAGCCCCAGTGACAGCCTCAGGACCAAGAGCTTTACAGGAGACACAGAGCAATAAATGCTGACTTACAGGATACAAGTAATCCCCAGGTAGCAGCACTAGCTATGAGCTTGGTTCAGAGCCCACTGCCATAGACAGGAGGCGGAGGTTCAGGCTCCTGCGCTCCTAGATAACCTTTAAAAGCTCTTTAAGCAATGAGTTGTAGCGTATAATTATTTCTGCTGCGTGAGTCAAGCTTGTAATTGCCAAGTGGGTAATGCCAGCCTTGCATTTACTCCCCGCTGTTATTTACTGATTTGTCTCCCTGGGGCTCATCACCATGGCATCAAATATTAGTTGTTTTGTGGATTCCCTGAAAAACCACCGATTTGTTCCAGGCAGGGAGCAGGCAGAGGCTCAGAGACCCACTGCGAGCAGAGGTCCCAAGGAGTACCTCGTGGTGGTGTTGCGTGAAGAACCAGTTGTGATGCCATTATCTATGGAGCGTGGGTTGGGGCTGGGTTTCAGAGGCCCCCCCCCGCCCCGTTTGTGATATTGGTTGGAGGATGCTCTGAGTGACCTACTCACATGGCACTGGGCACATCGCTTCTGGCATCCAGGACCAGATCAGGGACGCAGTGCTCATCCTCATTGCACCCGTTCCAGAAAGGGACCTGAAGGGGACACCAAGAGCAGCTCAGTGATGATTTGTGCCCCAGGTTGTACTCCATGGAGAAGGGACATGGGCAGTGATCCCCGGCTGCAGCAAATGCCCAACACATTGCTATCATGGGAAGGACCAGGGATTGCAGCCCCAAGATAAAGAAGCAAACGTTACATCCAGAGATAAATCTGCTGACCAAGTGCCTGATAACAGGCACCCTGGGAGGTCGGTGCTGCTACCTACCGAGACCTTGAGCGAGGTAGGCCAGCCATCGTCCAGCATGGGGCCATTCTCAGGGTGCTCCAGCTCGTAGTCGACGGAGAACGTCACTGGCTTCACATAATCAGCTGTGTCCTGCGGCGGACAGAAAGCATCGTTGAGGAGGACAGGGCTCCTGCTTATAGAGGGGCAGCATCAGAGAGCAAGCTAAGGCAGAGCTACAGGCACGTGTGATTATTGTATGAAATAAAAGCTTTGCAATCTAGTATCCTTGGTGTGTAATCATCCTGTCTCCCCAGCTAACCCTTACCTAGGGACAGGGACAACCCGAGCTCAGTGGTGCTGCTCAACAGCCATCCACATGTACATGTCTGATGATGCTGGAAATGTTTCACCCCAGAGATGCTGGCTCTGAAAGGTGGATGCTCCTTGGTGGAGGCTGTCCCCAGGGGGGACAGAGCTGTCCTGCAACCCTTACCTGGGGCTCATCTGGCCAGTAATGAAACTGCACTTTTCCTGCAGGTCTATGAGCTCTTCTCACATATTGCCTCAGCTGCACGGGGTACAGTTAGATGCTCTGAAGCAAGACGCTGCTTGTGCTAAATCACAAGCTCTATCTTGAGCTCCAGACTCGAATTTCCCAGAAGTTCACAGCAGTTCAGGCCAGGGCTTGGGGCCGGGCCAGTCTGGCAGCTCGGCCCTCCCTGGCCTCTGCAATATTCTCATCATTCACTGGGAATGTTTGATTTTGGCCAGATTTGTGCATCAGCTGTTCCTTGCAAGCGATGCAGAGGGTTTTGCTGGCTCCTGCACCCGGGGAGGGGGACCCAGAAGGTTAGAAGGGTGCAGAGGGTGAGAGCAGTGGGGACTGGCACAGAGGCATTTGGTTCCCAAAGGAAAAAATGTGTTTGCACCAATTTTGGAGCAGGGGGACAAGCCTGATGCGGGTGTCAGGAGTGCACGCCCTCCCTGAGGGCACAGCTAGCAGCTCGTGGAAAGGAGCACAGCGCAAGCTGGGGCTGTAATGAAGTCAGTGCCCAGGGACCCAGCAGCTGCTGCATGCCGGCAGCTCCATCCCTGACCACATCAAACCTAGCGCGAAGAAATCCAGGCGAGGGGATGAGGCTCGTTTCCAGCCTTATGAAGCCATCGAGGCTCCTCTCACAGCATCCCGGGGCATCACTATTTTTGCACAAGGTGGAGAGCATCTCCCCCCAGGTTGGCAGAGGAGGAGACCCCAGCCTTGTTCTCCTTCACACTCACCAAGACGTGGAACTGGAGCGTGTCGCAGTGCTCCTGCCCGGCAAGCAGCACCAGTCCCTTCTGCATGTGCCGCTCTCCGCTCTCGTCCAGATGAGCCCGCGGCGTGTACCTGCGCTCATCGATGGTGGCATTGTACCGCAGCGCTGGAAGGAGAGCAACACCCTCAGGGCTTCTCCCTGGGGTTATGCTCACTATATAGCAACACTGGGTCAAAGAATGGGCTTTCAGGCACTCAAACCCCTACTGCCTCGCTAAGGGAAAATCAGGTTATAGTTTGCGTTGCCTATTTCTAACACATATGTCTTTTTGGCAAAGCATCGACTCTCCAGGTCAAATGAGGAACTTCAAATACAAGACACTGTGTAAAATCTGTGCAGGATATATAATTATTTGCCTCATATATTCACATGCTGGCCTGTACCAGTTCTGGAGGTTTTGTACCCTGGAGCACTCTCCTCTTCTAGGTGCTTTACTGGAGATCATTTTCTTCCTGAAGTGCTGTTGAAAACAAACCGAAGGTTCCCAACCCAGCACCAAGCAGGGTGGGATTTGCACCCACTACACAAGTGTGATGCAAAACGTGCATAAGCAAAGAGCAGCCATCAGCCCCCAGCATGCACCGTCCACGGGGTGGCTCTTCTGGGCAGAAATAGTGTAAAATTAAATAAATAAAGAAAACCCCACTCAGCTTTTTGTCCTGCAAGCTCCACAGTTATACCAGAGAGGAGGAAAACACTGGATTCGATAGTACAAATTGAAATTCTTGCTCTAGGGGATGGGAATTTTTCCTTTGGCTTTGCTCGGGACCCGATTTTCTTTTGACAGTGTTTGCTGCTGGTTTACAAGGGGCTGAGCCACTATTGCTTCCCCCTGCGTCATGGGCATCCGCCGGGTAGACTCAGGGTCGCAGCAACATGCAAGGACTTAATAGCAGAGCTGGCCAATAACTTCAGAGAGATTCCCCAGGATATTAGGGAAAAATGCACATATGGTCAGCAGATGTGTCCTGCCGCTGCAGCAGGGAGGATGGATGAGCTCTGCGGGACATAGTCCGGGCACGTCCCCTCCTGTCCCACTGGCTGGCAGGGTGGTGGTGATATCCCCATCACACGTACCACAGCCAGATCAGCTGCGGGAGAGCTTGGCCCCAGGGTGTAGGTGAGAGAAGATGTTCAACATGGGTAAGGTTGTATCCTCGGAGTGTTTCTTGGCACTGCTTAATGGCAGAGCCACCGTCCCTGCTACATCAGCCAGGATAGGGACAAATTTGTGGGTAAAAAGGGATGTGGTGGGTGGCAATGTGCATGCCTCCAGACATGCCAAGCTCCTGGATGGTTTCCCTTGGCAGAAGCTGGGAGCTGCCTCGGGGTTGGAGACCTAAACAACGCATGAATTGGGGTTTTTGTTGCGTGAGCAGCCGTGCCACTTACCCACGCTGGCTGTCTGGAAGTGAGCTGAGAGGAAGACGGCAGTGAAGCAGATGAAGGCTGACATGCAGGTGGCATCCTTCCCATTCCGCTTGCAGTCCTTGGTGAAGATGTTGATTTTGGAGGGCTCGAAGCGGATGCTGGCGTTGATCTGGACCACGCTACGGGACCTGTGGGGTGAGCAAGGGTCAAGAGACGTGCTGTAGCATGGGATGCCCTCACCCATCTGCAGCATCCTCCAAAAGTCTCCCACATCTCCCAATTTACCCTTTTCACACCTTTTCACTCTTATTCTCAACATCAAGAAGGTGTTGAGGAAGACCAAAGGCCACCACAGCATGCTGATCTACTGTCAGCTCATCTATGTAGCATTTGAAGAATAAAATCTCTTGCACATATTTGCCTCCTGCTTATGCCAGTGAAGTAGGTCAGCACCGAGAGCAGGATTTGGCCCCTTACATGAACATAGTACTTTTCAAGGCAGACCCCAGGGTGGCCCATCTCTGCTGGGTACAGCTATACTCCGTCTTAACAGCTTCAAGGGCCTTTCCAAACATTAATCAATATTTGAAAATATTAAATTGTTCTTATTAAATAAGAACAGAGGGAGCCTGGGCAAATCACTAAAAATCAATTAACTGATTTGAAACTCCTGGGGAACTAATGATGAAATTCAATGCAAAACCAACTCTGACATCCTTCTAGGGCCCAATGGCATTGAAATCCCACAGCCCCACCAGACAGGGGGCCATTACTGTGAAAAGACGGGTCAGATTGTTGGGACATCAGTTTTCCCCTGAAAAATGTCAGCATATTGCAATGAGCTTTGGGCAGAGGAGGGTGCCAAATGAGATACAGCTAACCACAACAGCACAGCGTTCCCCAGAGAGCCGACGGCCAAGTCTACGAGCCCATCTTCGTTCAGGTCCAGCTGTCCGTGGATGCTGCATCCAAAATACATCAGGCCTGGTGCAAGGTCCGCAGCTGCTATCCGCTGAAAAGCAAAGGGGAGAATCCAGGCTGGTTTCCAGCAGGAGCATCCCTACCTGCGAAGGAGGGGTTTGCCATGCTGACCTCCACCACGCTACTGAAGGTTCCCCTTTCCAAGAGATTGCACCAAACATAATTCTTTAGGGAATGAGAGCAGTTTCTCTTTGGAGACACCGTCCAGAGATTTCTGCTGAATTTACTCTGCATATTTACTATTTCTCCCAAGTGTGAGAAATATCTTATCTAGAGTAATTCACTGCACCCAGTGCTTAGCATTGCCCTTAATTTCAAGCATGTTTTCCATACCCTACATTTGTTTTGTCTTGGACCCCTCAAAAAAGAAAGTATCCGGCAATAACAATTAATGCAATACTGCGTGTGAATTTATTGTGTTCTACCAGTCCTTAAAATGGGCACAAATGACATTTATTCTGATGAAGGACGAGGACAACTGAAGCACCCAGGAGCCATACCTGCTTGTACTTCTTCAGGATGGTCTCTTTGAAGCCGAGGAAGATGTATATTGCTCCTTGGTGCTCGTCCTCCAAAGGTGCCCCGACAACAAGGTCGTTGTAGGAGTCCTGGTTGAGGTCAGGCACGGCAGCGATGCAGGAGCCGAAGCGAGAGTTGTGGTAGCTCTGCAGATCGATGAGGGCACCGCTGGAAACGAAGCGGTTCTGCTGGGCCAGGCAAAGAGAAAAGGCAAAAAAACCCCAAACCCCAAAACAATCAGCAGCAAGCCTGGCAAGAAGAGAAAACCCTCAAAGGGAAGCAAAAAAGATGCAGCGATATGTGAGCAATTTCTTTAAGGAAGGAGGTGAGAGCTCTCCCAGGGCTGCAGGACTTTCTGCTGAGCACATCCTTGGGGAGGGATGAGCCCCATGCCAGCCCCATGCCTGCTTTGCCTTCCTTTTACAGCGACCTACGTAAATAATTGCATAAAAATTTGTGCTTTAGATACAGGGACTCCCACTGCTCTGGGTGGTCTCTGCAGCCTTGGATATAGAACACAACCCGCTTGCCACCCCACGTGGCCCCATATCCTGATGGATTTGGCTCAGAAACTGCATTTTGAGCCAGATTTGAGGGCGGCAGGAAAGCTGGTCCTGCCCCAGAGCACTGCTGGGCACGAGGGCAGAGGACAGGGATGGCACATGTTCCATCTGTGCCCTGAAGTGGTGGAGGGACTGACCTTGTCGCACCCCACCACCCTGGGCAGGAGGGTGCCCTTGGAGGGAACAGTTTTGGGGGAGGCAAAGTGGATGGAGACATCCATGTTGCAAAGACCCCACTTGCAGCCCGTGCATCGCCTCCTCGGGGCTGGGAGCAGCAGGACCTGTCCTTGCACCCTATATATCACCTCCTCAGGGCCGGGAAGCTCACCCAGCCGGGAGCAGCAAAGCGTTGAGACGAGGTGGCTCTGCTCCAGTGCAGGCTGGACGCCCTTCGCTGGCAGCGAACAAACCCCCTGAGATTGTTTATAAACAAGGAAAACAGACAAATCCTCCTCGAGTCTCACAGCAGCCACCAGCGAGGTGCTGCCAAGCTCTGTTGCCTTTGGGCCGGGCTGCCGTGCCCTGTGATGTTTGATGGAAGCTGGTGGGTGAGTGCAGCCTGGAGCGACCCTGGGGAGGTGACAGGAGGGGACACAGTTCCCGCGCTAGCGCCCGAACGCCCCGGCCCCTGCGGCATCCCTGGCTCTCCCCCGCAGTGCTGCCACATACCTCCCGCAGGGTGTAGACATAAACCTTCCCCCTTTCTCTGCCCTCGCTGAAGTACATGGGGGCTCCCACCAGCAAAACATCGGTGATGCCGTCACCGTTGACATCGAGGGAGTTGATCTCACTGCCGTAGTAAGAGCCGATCTGGAGAAGACAGAGGAGGGGGTGGGAGCAATGCTCCCGGCGTGCAGGGGCACTGCCACCCTCCCTGACAGGGACATTTCAAGCCCTGTCCCTGCTACGGCCACCCAGTTTGGAGCTGCAGGTGCCGCGACAGCCAGGACATCCCCAGCTGCCCGTGGATGCTCTACACTGCTGAGCCATTTAAATGGAACAGTTTGCAGAATGAAGGGGGAGGATTGATGGAGGAGCATGCATGCCACATGGAAAAATCAGTGCAGCACCATTGGCAGCATGTGTCCCGGCGTTACCTGCTCTCCCTTCAGTGCTTGGTGGATGGTGAGATTTCGGTTGTTGTGCATGCTGAAAATGATGACTTTCCCGGTGTGGTTGAACCTGGGCGCTCCCGCAACGTAAATCCGCTCATGCTCGGTGGATATGACAGAGGAGACGGTGTAACCTGGAAGCAGGGGGGGGGCAGGCGCGGGGTGAGCACAGCTGAGCAGCTGCCTGCCTGCTCCCAGCCGCTGCCTGGTGATCTGCTTTCCATTAGCCCCCAGCTGCTGACACAACTCTGGCCACCTCCCAGATTGGGAAGCTAGAAACCCAGATTTCTTCAAAGATAAAGTCATTCCAATAAACCCTAGTGCCCTGACCCTGGGCTTTGAGCTGCCTGCTCAGGTCCTACCTACAGCCTGAGCAGCACAGCCGTGCCAAAAATTTTGGCACTGCCTAATGCAGCCGGCAAACCCCGTGCAAAATCCTTCTTTCATTGAAGACAAGTCCAATTCCTGGCCTGATAAGTGTTTTACTTCATGGCTCACATCAAGTTAAACAAACACTAGCGAGGCGCGTGCTCGCCAGGAGGCTGTGGCACCCACTGCACTGCTCCTTTGAGACCTCGGCAACACCACGTCCAAAGCCAAGCGTGAAAGACTTTGCTGATGCTTGATGTTAACATTGATAGTCCAATAAAAGCCATGAATCCATCAAGACCGTTGCTCACGAGTCCTTATGGAAGTAACCCTCTGCAAGCAAATCACCCTGAGCAATCCCTCTTTCCTACCCAGACGGGTTATTTTCTATGCCGGGATCACCGACACCACACATTGCACACTGGGCTGCGGCACTTGCCTGTGGTTGCAGATGGGCTTATGTAGGAATATAATGCTGGGGCTGCAAAACCCTATTTTTCAAACTCCATGTTCCTGCACATTCACAGTCAGTTTTAAATGCTACTTAAATTATTAGAAACTCAAAGCATGGCCAGCCGTGAAGCTGGATCAGATCACTCAGGGTCACATCCTGTTTAATTCTGAGTGTCTCCAGGGATTATTGGGGTTTATGGACCCCTTTTCCTGGGCATTGGCCTGACCTGGGGTGTCTCTGTACTCCTAAGCCAAGCATCAGCCTTGAAACCCCCAGGTCCTGGCACTGGGCGAGCTGGGCTGCTCCACAGCAGGATGCACCGGCGTTTCCTTAATATTTCTGGATTTCTTACTCCAGGCAATGGGAAAGACAGAGCCCAGCTGAGCTCCCACATACTGTCACGGGTACCCCTTGCACAGTTGTAGCTGTCCCCACTCCAGGTGCTCGCAGCTGAGCGCAGGGGACACTCTGCTGTCACCCCAAGAGATGAGCCACGTGTCCAGGGGCTGTTCATGTCCCCAGTGGAGGGAAGAGCCCCAACACACTGGCAGGCGACCCCGCAGCATCCCACACTGCTCCCTGCCACGGGGCAGCTCAGCCTGGCACGCACATCTCCAGGGAAAGGCTTCATTTTGCAAACCAGGCTGATATTTTTACTCTGGGGCTTCAACAGCCGCACATGGAATGGATTAACCCAGCAGGTATTTCCTCCCTAGGCATGAAATTTCATCAGTGCTTTTTAAACCATTCCGGTAAGCACTGCGGATGACCAGGGCTGGCTGGTGTCTGAGATACTTCTGCATTTAAATCACTTTTGTGCTGCACGCTGTGGTTGACGCTGGACTCTTCCCAGGTGAGGATGCTCACGTATGCTACATCCCTGACCAAAGGGCAACACAGGTCTCGCGCCCATGGGAGCTTGCAAGAAGCCAGGCATGGTACTGCCTATGGTGGGAGCGCTGGCTGCTATGAGTCATTTGAGAAATATGTTGTGCTTCCTATTATTAAGCATAAAATCATTAATTCAGCCCTGGCAGCAGAGCCTTGTTCAGTTTTCTTACCTAAATACGCTCCGTGATTTTTCAGTTCCTCCGGGAACTCCTGGAGATAAGATTCCCGCAGGGGAATGACCTTCCCGCTGCTGGTTTCCTTCAGGACGGCTCCATTCCAGTCATAGGCACCCACCGCCCCCAGCAAGATCCCGTCCTGTGGGAGAGCAGAAGTAGTCTGAGAGTATTTCTTGCCAAGTGAAGGCAATCGTCCCCCTCACTGCCCATACGGGCAAAGTCGATTCATACCGAGATGGACGAGGGGACCCGATGGGCTGGTTTTGTGTGAGAGCACATATGGGGGTCCCCCAAAGCCCAACTCCTAGACTATATACTTATTGGAGGCTGCAGAGCACAGAAGAGAAAACCAGCAAATGGTCTCTCCCAGAAATCGCACGTTTTACAGAAAAGGGGCGGGGGGGAGAAATCTCACAAATGGCAAAGAAAAAAAAAAAAGAAAAAAAAAAAAAGAAGTCAAGCAAACCATTCTCTAAAGCACACCTGGAAAGATGGAGATTTTTAAACATGCTGGAATGATATTTCCACCCCATTCATATCTTTTCAGCATGCTTTTCCTCCCCAGGAAAACTCTGAGCAGAAATCCCTGCTGGCTTTTTGCTTGGACCTGCCAGCCCGCAGAGGGCAGAAAGGGACTGACCGTCCTCCGCACCCCACCACCGACGAGCACCTTCCTCCATGGCACATCCCAGCACGTCCTTTTCAAGAGGTCGTGGCATCGGGAGGAGCTGCTGCAGGCTGGTCCTAAGGATGGCACTGGTCTCCCAGCAGCTCCCTTCCCATAGGATAAACCAGCACCAACAGCATTTTCTTCCTTATGCTCATGTTAGCAATTTAGCTTCACGATTAATAATTTGCCCCAAATACCCATCTCTCCACCTGCAGCGGCTGGTGATGATTAAAAAGCCCAGGGTGCCTGCTTGCACAGGCAGGAGCAAAAATAAAACCCCCACATTTACTCTCTTACTTCTACAACATGTGATGAAAACCCAGTCTGGGACATTTCCAGGCCAAAGGAGATTTCATTCTTGTTAGTTCCTAAAAAAAAAAAAAAAGGAAATTTGTATTTAATGGTGAGCTTTGCTTTCTTGGAGGGGCTGAGTGGTGCCTTGGTGGGTTGGCAGGGCATGAGCATCCACCTCTACCCCACCTGGAGCACAAAGGACCTCAGCTGCAACAAATGAGCCTGTTGCTCCCTAAATCACCGCAATTACACAAACTTGTGCTGCTAATAGGTACTGGGAGCTCTACTGTGGTGCGGTTCTCTCCTTTTCTAGCTGCAAGATCACACAAAAATGTGGATTTAGAGGATTTTGCTTCGTAATTGCAACTGGGTGAAGCTTCTCACCCAGGGAAGCTTTCTTCCACAGAGAAGCGTTGGGCTGGCTGGACCAAGGTAACTGGCAAACTGGTGGGGAGTTTGTGAGCTGGTTTGATCAAAATTACCCCAAACCCTGAGATGCTTAATTTTCAGTGAAAGCCCTCCATCTTCTGTTTCAATTGTTCATCCCAGGATGTGCTTTTCCTATGAAATTTAGATAAATATAGTTTTGGAGACCAATGAACTTGTCACAAGGCAGACAGAAGCGCTGTCATTTAGAACAAAAATATTTCCTGATATTTAATTTCAGCCAATAAACCATAAACCCCCACATTATTCCCATAACTCCACAATGTCTGTCACTCCAGGGAGTCCCTGGCAGTTGATGTGTGGTTTTTGCCTGTTTATAGCCTGGCTGGGTTTGAATAAAGTTTGATGGGTCAGAAAGATGCTGACACCAGATGACCCCCATAACAAATTTCAAAGGTTTGCTATAAAGGACAGAGCCACCATAGCTCTGCAAATACCAGTGGCCAGAATGAAGGGTGTCCTTTGGAGGAGAGGGGATCTGTGCTCCTGATGCTTGAGGGATGCAAACCACTCAAAATAAAGACACTTCTTTATGGATGAAGATATTCAAAGTATGATTTTAGGTTCTGTATCAAACAGATATTAGGGAAACCCCCAGTGTGACCCATTCAAATTCAGCAAATGGAGAACCAATGGTACACCTGAAGCAACCCACTGCAGCCTGCCAGCAGGGATTTGTCGGGGAGGAGCATCACTCACCTTCCAAGCTAAATATCCTTTCCCCCAGAGCATCCACAATGTCTTTGAGTGCTGCTTCATCTGTGACATTAAAGAAATGCTTGTCATCTGGGTCGCTCGCTATAAATTTTATCTCGTTTAAAAAGGCTTCGGGATTGATTCCTCTTCTGTTATAATAACCCAGTACCTAGGTTTAAAATAGAAATGCAAGACTTGGGTTTTCATGCGATGGATAGAGCCGTCCCAAAGCACCTGAGGGGTATCCATATGGAAGGAGCCCAACAGCCTTGGCATCTGACACCCCATTGTGGGAGCAAACCGAGGAGCAAGGAGCCGCTGTAATTCCTCCAGGCAGCCCAGGCTGGGCACCCCTCATACAATCTGGGTGCCTGGCACAACGCAGAGTTCTGCTTATTCCCAGCCACAGCACCTGCTCTGGCAGCTGAATCCAGAGCTGAGCATCCCACTGCCTCCTGCAAAAGCAGGACCAGCAACAAAGACCCCTGCAAATGCACCGGGAGTGGTGGAGGTGGGCTGCGCTGCCAGGCCCATTGCACTGGGGCACACAGGTCACCGCCGAGCTCTGCATGGCTTTTGCAGCTGTTCGCTGCCGAAAGGGTCCCCCTCCACTTACTGCGACTGCGTATCTGGTGACATTGTCCTTCTCGCTGTCCTCGATCACCTTCTCCAGGTCTGGGCTGTCGTGCGACTCTCCATCTGTGATTACAATCATTACTCTCTTTGCCCCTTTCCGGCCACCTTTCTGAAATGCTTCCGAGCTGCAATTGAAGAGATGCCCTGGGCTGCTCAGCCACGCCAGGCAGGTCACTGCCGAAACCGTCGCGGCTGCCGAGACACGCACCCAATCGCCCTCACTGTAAAGCACTGAGCGGTGTTTGGTGGGCTGCTAGCCCTTGGGGAGGTGCAACAGGTGCAGGACTCTCAGGAAACATTTTAGGACTTTAAAAGGGGATTTTTTCACCAACAGGGCTGGGTTCTTGCAGGAGAGGAGTTTTTAATTCAGCAAAATGCCCTAAATCTTCACCAGGAATAGTGGTCGGGCTGTGGCAAAAAAAGTGCAGGAACAGGCACTTGCCCCAAATAACAGAGGAGATGGAGCTGTGGGTCACGGCTGTACCGAGCTCCTGGGTACCCAACGGGGGTCTGCAGAAGAACTACAGTGCCTGGGACAGACGTGGGGTCACGTTTGGGGGCTGAGAGCTCAGCTCTGGGGTGCTTTCAGAAAAAGGATATATTTTCAGAGTCTGTCCCTGCGCCCTCCTTCTGGTCCAGCTGCAACTGAGGACAGGGCAGTTTTGCATCATTTGTAAAACATTAATTTGAGGACCAAGCCTTTTTGCAAAAGCATTTTTAGCCTGGCGGTATCCCCTGCTTTCTAAGCAGCAAGGAAAAGCAAAGGGGGAGAGAGGGAAGAAAAATAAATGGTGATTTTAAACTTGTTATCAGAATAAACAGGAAGGTGAACGATTTTTACCGAGCAAACTCTATCCCATAAGCAGTCCTGGTTTCTGTACCTCCTCTTTGCTCTATGTGACTGGCAGCCGCTACCACATCTTTTACAGACCTGTAGTCATTTAAATGAAACTCATGGACGACATCTTCTCCGTACTGAACAACTCCAACCTAGGAATTAAAGGAATATCACAAAGGACGCCAACAACCTGCTGCGTAGTGAGGGCCTGCGACAAAACGAGCAGGCTTTGTCAACCACATGAAATAACAGCCACTGTTAAAAATCAGTCACTCTGTCCCCATTTCCTCCAGTTTTTCCCTCCATGGGACAATTGATAATGCTCAATTGTACTTCTGTTCTCACCCATGTGCAGCCACCCCTGCCCTGCTATAAAGGTTTGGGGCGATGCAGATGTGCTGTGCCCCATTGTGGACCCACAGCATCTCTAGATGGGACCAAACAGGGGGTTATTTGTGCAAATTGTTGAGGATATCCCTGCACAAATCCCTGCCCAAATCAGCCCACGGTTACTAATAGGAAGAGGATGGAGAGCTCTTCACAGCTGCAACAAGCTGCCTTGGCACAGGACAATACTTCTGTATTTCCGTATGATTTCATCTTCCCCATGCCTGGTCGGGGTGTGGGGTGCTGCTCTCTCCGTAGCTCATTTAGGGACATTAATGTGAGCATTATTTCCATGGGCTCAGCTTTCATATCCATACAATGAAAGTTTATTTTGAAAAAGCACGGCCCCAAATTACAGCATATTGGCAGAAAAGGGACATTGAAAAGGGCCCCGTGAGGACAGCCAGAGGACTCTGCATGACACGGAGGGATGCACAAGTTGTGCAGGGGCTTACTTGTATCTGGCCAGGGCCAATATAAAATTTTTTCAAGATGTTTATCAGGAAGTGCTGAACTTCAACCCAAGGGTATATGCTGTTTGATCCATCCAGAACTATGATTATGTCCATGTACGTCTGGCATCCTGTGAAAAATACGCAGTGTGTTATTGAAAGACCTTGGCAATGCTTGCAAAGGAGAGATTTATGGCTTCATTCCTCGCAGTCAGGTACTTGCTCTTATGATTTCTTTGAAAAAAAAATCTTATTTCAATCATTCGTAAAGACCTTTGGGCTTCAATAAGGTAGAGAGAAGCCACAAGCATCCTCTCTGCCGAGAAAAGACCAGATAACTTTCTAAGAATAACACTCAGCGGTATCTTTTCTGATTCAGATTTGGACCTTTATCCGGTCTAATATAGTTGCATACTTCAAAGAGTGGCCCGCTGCAGGCAGGATCCGGCCTCTGTTCCTCCCGCGGAGCAATGCTTTATGCCTGAGTCACTCCTCAGCCCTGCCTGTACTCGCCATATAACGCAAGTCGGGTATTTCCTCCCCTTCCCATTAAATCCTCAGCAACGAGACAGCCAAAAACCCCAGCGAGGACCCCAGGGCTCGGCTCTGCAGTATGAGCCGTGAAGGATTTAGCCAGCTGACTGGTTTTCAGTGGGGAAAATTGCTCAGCGTCATCTCTCTATTTTGCTTATATTTTATAACATTATTTACAAAAGTTGCAGAAAACCAGAAGATGCTGAATTTCCCAGTGACACATATTTATCAGTTGCTCTTTTCACCTGATGTAGGCATTTATGGGTTAGCGCATCCACAGACTGGAGTCACACATGGGTCGCTCCATCACTGTGGTCCTCAGCTTCGTGCCACCATCTCGATCCCCTGCTCCCCCCGGGACCCAGGGAGAGGAGCCAACCTCCAGCATCCCACTTGCTAAATGGTAACGTTCTGCTCGTTAACCACCTTCTCTCAAAAAAAACCCCAATTACCCTTTGCAGCGAGGGCTAAAAGCATCTTCTGGCCATAAAGAGGGAAGCGACACTGAAAATTTGGTGGTGGGCTCTGCCTTTGCTGCCTCTGTCCCCCAGAAGTCCTGTTTTCCTGTGCCCTGCTCTACGCCATGAGAATTAATCGATACGAAACGGGTGATGGAACTGGGGCATCACACCCCATGCCTGGCTGGGGCAAAGAGCTTCTGGGAGCCCCAACGGTGCAGGATGGGCTTCTGCAATTTCTTACCACCCACAGGAAAGCCAGGAAGCTTATTTAATACCTCAGAATAAAATCACATATCCAAATTTACAAATTTGGGCCCAAATACTTAGCTTTCAGTCAATGAGCTCTTTGTTTTGTGTGGCCAAGGTCTGAATTCTTTCCCTATTTTGCCTTCCTAGCTGTGCTGATAAAATATTCTGGATACTTTTATTTCTGGTTTTGGAAGAATAAGGTATTTTTTGTCTTCCCCGGGTGTCAGTCAAAAGGAAAATGTTTACCAGATGTCTGTATACGTAACCCCCTTTGAATCACTTCCCTGCAACCATTTCCTCTGCTCTCTTGCCTTCGCTTAAACACTGACATCGCTTTGTTTTCTCAATGGGACTGAAGCGATTAGAGAACAGAAATTCCCTCTGACTTCAAAGGCGGGATTAGAGCCGCAGGGCAGATTGTTTCTCGTACTCTGCAGAGCTGGAGCCACCGTCTTGGAGAACCTGAAGTTGGAGTTGACCCGGGAGCACATGCCCGTGGTGTAGTAGGAGCTCCCGCACTCGTGGGACCAGAGAGGGCTGCAGGCCTGGGGGAGAAAATCAAGCATCGAGGATGGGTTTAAAACTGCCACTTTTTAATTGCTGATTTGCAAGGCTGTCCTCTCCTTTGGCATCTTTTTCCCCATGGAAGGTGAGGTTTGTGAGCCCCACGGTGCACACAGCATATATAAAAATACACAAAGAGGTGTATTTGCATGCCTTTACATGCTTTTGTACATGCATCTGGTTTTGCATGCCTTTACACGCTGATACACATGCACCCTGCAGCGACCTCCCGGCGCAGGGAGGCCAGGCTGTGCCGAAGCCCCCGTTCCTCACCAGAAAGCTGTTGTCCTTGGGGTTGGTAGCCAGGCTGAGGCCGAGACGCATGTTGTCCTTCCGCTCGGAGACGTTGGAGAGTGTTACCCGTCCTTCGGAGAGAGGATGCGGTTAGAGACAGCTGCCGGGCAGGGATGCCGGGCACCCAGCCCATGTCCCCGTGGTGCTCCCTGGCATCTCTGGAGCAAGAGGGAACCCAGCTGAACAGCTGGAGGAGAGCTGTCTCTGCCTACTTACACTGCAGACTTTGTGCTTTTGCTTTTCTTTGGAAGCAGTTGTCAAGATAAGAATTGTTTTTTTTCTTAGATGCCACAACCAAGAAAGAGAAGTCTTCTAGGGAATTAAGCTGTGAGTCAGAGACGGCATCTCTTACATAGTCAGTCCTTAGGAAGAAACCTCTCTGAGCGGCTCTAGCATCTCATCTTTTATTGCCCAGCCAGCAGGCATTTAGTGGCTGATTTATCTTTGTGCATTGCCTTTGTTTCCCATGTCACAGCCCAGAAACTGGGAACAGCCCCCAGGGCAGCCTTGTCTTTCTGTTAATGCCAATATCATTTCGCTGTGACTCGAATGCTGCCTAACCCAGCCATTCCTCCACTTCAGGGGGCAACGCAGCTCCCCGCGACCCAGGGCTCCCCCTTTGCTGTTTTGCCTGAGAAGCAAACTGAGAAGGAGGAAATCAGGCAATTAATGGTAAAACTGGGGGGTTGGTTTCTTTGCCTGTGGCCTTTGGAAGTTTCTTACTGAGGTTTAAACTGAGTGGAGGCTCAGAAACTGAGAGCCACAACCCAGAGCTCAAAGGAGCTCAGCCCGAAGCTGAGCACCTTCCAGCAACCCCTCACTGATCCCCTACGGACCATCTGGCTGCAGCCCCGGCTCTCGCCTGCACGCCCGGAGCTTGCTCTGACCCGCTGTCTGCATGCATGCTGCAGCAAAGCCAGAGAAAAAGGGGCTTTAGCTCACATTATAAATCCTCCAGGGTCCAGGCTGCAGATGCTGATACCCAGCTGTCATGCTCTGGTACCCAGGTATGCTACACCTTGCGACTGCAGCTCTGCGGTGGGAAGCAGGATGCTCCCAGCCAGCTCCTGCACCCGCTGCCTGCTCGGCATGGGAAGGGCAGGGGCAGAGCCCCAGGCCCACATCAGCTCGTGCTTCTCCACGCTACAGTCATCTCTGGTGTACGCTCCTTGTCAGCTTGGCATTCCCACCAGGCAGCTCTGCGTCTGGTTTTACTCAATGGATTACTCAGTGGATTGTGCTAACTGGACAAGTTAATTGGGAAACAAATAAAATAGGATGTCCTCATGGAACTGATCTTTTAATTTGAAACTTGTTTCCAATGGAAAAAAAGATTGCTTTTTAGCAAGATTCAAATTTACACACACAGGAGAGAGATTTCCTTGAAGAATCTCGATGTTCTCATAGCAAATAAAAAAAAAAAAAAGGAAAAAAGAAAACAATGTTTAAAAAAAAAAAAAGATTTGGAGCCAATCAATCAAATATTGCAGATGATCCAAAGTTCCTCCTCCCTTATCAGCTCTGGTAGAAACCCAGGAGGGTTCAGATTCATAATGATGAAAAATAAAGTGAGAACAGCTGCTCCAGTGTTAAAAAATCCCAGAGCTTGCCCCCAAAGCCCAGCGATGCTCCTCAGGACCATGAGAAAGTCCCCGGCTCTCACGTTCCCCACTGAGACAGGGACTTGCCCTTTGGGCATCCCACCTCGGGCAGCAAAGGGGACTTGTCTCCCCCGTGCCTTGCACTGCCCCGACCAGGGGAGGGCACGTCCCGATATCACGATATTGTGCTGTCGGCACGGTTGGTGCTGGACCAGCCCGAGAAATCCTGAGAAACCAGTCGCCCTCTCCATCCAGGGAGATGGGATTGGGATGTCTGCGGGACCGGAGCACCCCCGGGGTCTCTCCTCCTGTGACACAGCAGTGATGGGGCCTGGGGGTGGTGGGGCTGGGTGATAATTCCCCAAATACCAAAGCTGCAGGGTCAGGCTGGATGCTGGGAGCAAAACTCGCCTGTGTCCAGGGAACCAGCCGCAGTGGGCACATCGGCCCAGCATTCCCTGGAGAGGGAACACAGACACTGCCATGTGCAGTTGGGTATTTGCTAGTGGCACCATTATCCATGGATAAGTTTATCCTGATCATTTAATAAACCAGTTCAAGCTATATTAAATAAGTAACCTTTTTTACTTTATTCCAATTTGCTTGATTGTACCCTAACGCTGCTTAAAGCTCGGCACCGGGAGTAACGTGAACACCTGAAATAATTCCTTATCTAAAAATCCTCCTAAAACATGCAGTCCTCATGCTTTTGGGAACAATCTGGGCAACGCAACAGGGTGCATCTTTACAGACCAAAGCACTGATAAAAAGCACCGTGTTAGAAATGCCCAGTTCCCCTCACTGTCCCTCGGGTGTGTGGTACCTAGGTTGAGTTTGGTGCAGTTGCTGTGGGTTTCGCTGGTCACTGGGCACTTGTAGACATCTCCCGTCTTCTGCTGGCCATTGGTTTCGTAGGGAGCTCCCACCACCAGCCTGTAGGAAAGAGGGGTCTGTCAGTGCCCAGAGACTGGATGGGAGGCACGGGAACAAACCCACAGCCACAGCCGGAGGGGAACCCCCCTGCCCTGGGAAAAAGGGTTCCCCAGCCCAGATCCCCAGCTCATGGTTTGAGAGGTGTCACGAGAAGGTCCCTTGCTGGGGGGATGCCATCATTCCCCTGACCTGACTCAGTGCAAGCAGCAAAAGCATTATTTTGACTTTCCCTTCGCACGACAGCAGGCAGCAATAAGCTGGGGATGATGACTCACTGCTGCTTGGAATTAATGCCCATCAGATGCAATGGGGGCAGAACAAATGTCTAGCAGCAAGCGAGGTCTGCAAAACTATCTGATGGCACGGGGAGGAGCAGGGGACCCCCATCACCACCTCAGCTCATGACCGGCACCGAAACCTTCAGCATCTGTCTGAGGTCCCGTGGTGGGCACGGCTGGCCCCGGGGTGGGGGGAATGGAGGTGTCCATTCCTACTGCTGCTTCAGGTAGGAACCTTTTCATGCCAGGATTGCCTTCAGGACACGGATGTGTAGGAAGGAGTCCTGCCTAGCGATACCCAAAGGAATAGCAACGAGATGGTATAGCAGTGACAGCAACTCACATTGGGATCCACAGGGAATTTTCCCCACTAAAAAGGTGAAAAAGTGAATTTGGAGGAGTTTTGCTCCAACTTGGGGTTGTTCACTTGCGAGCAGGCCGGAGCAGTACGTTAGGATCCCCAGCTCAGCGGTGGGTGAGGACCTTGGGCATCTATCTGTTCTTTAAAATAAGAGGAGCTGATAAAAACGCATGCACCCACCAAGGGTGGGTGTAGTTGGGGTGTATCTGGGACATCGCAATCATTTTTTGCACTTTTTCTTGTGGACTTGACCAGAATAGTACAAAACAGCAAACCAAAGGAGGAGGAGAGCAGGACTTGAGGAATTTGACCATTCCTTCCAGGCTAGTTCAAAAATACTCTGAAACACGTGTTATTGGCATCTTCTGCTCCCAATGTGTTAGCCCAAAATAAATCTGCCCCATTGCTTTTTTGCTTTCAAAATCCTATCGGTGGATGCAACCGTCCAAGTCTGGATGGCCAGATAAACAGGACCTCTTTTGTTCTGCACCACCCTACGCAGCAGCTGGCAAAGCAACCGTCCCCAGCACAGATGTTCCCTGTTAGACCAGAAATGGTCATTTTTTCAAAATTCTGCTTCTACAAAGACACTAAACACTCATTCTTTTATTCCATCACTATAAAACGGAATTGCTTACCAAATTAAAAGCTCCAAAATCTAAGTGGCGTTTAAGGATTCTCATGGAAATACTTCCTGTCTTACAGCTTCATTGCTAACGAGGAGATTAATTAAGGGAAAATAATAACCATCTGGAGCCATCCTCAGTAGCATCCAGAAGCTCAGGGCAGTCTGGTACCTTCTCCCTGACTTGTACAAGAAGCCTTGCTCATGTCCCTCTGCCTCTGCCGCACTATCAATGCCCGTTTGCTCATGGTCAGAGAGGGGGGGAAGGTGAAAGATGTGAAATGTAGTGAAAGGATGTGGGAGGGGGAGAGAAAAAGACTTTGAAGATAAGAAGAAATACAGGCTGAGACACCTCAGAAGAGGATGTTCTCATTTTTTTAATTCTCAATTCCCAAAGAAGAATTTAACACAAATGGGATTTAACATGAACTTCTCAGAGCAGCTCCACCTGGGTGTGGCCCGCCCCCAGCCCCGGCAGAAAATCCTATCTGGGACCTTCCCAGTAATTAATAGTCACTTATTAATATTACCACACTACCCATTAATAAATATTCCCGAACAGCAGCGGTTATTAGGTCAAAGCATCTCTTTCAAATGTGAGACGATGACGAGGGCAAGCCACCCACTGCCCCAGTTCCCCAGCCCTACGTCAGGGCTAGAAGCTCAAAGAAAGCCCAAATATTTACAGATGCTGCCATGAATGCAAAAGGGTTGTGAAGCTCATGACACCAGAATTTTTGTCTCCCAAAGACAATGGCATTGTTTTCCCTTTTCAGTTAAATTTAAATGATTAATTAGCTGAAGCTGTCAAATTCTCACGGAAACTTGGCAGCTCAGGAAAAGGCTTTTCCAGCTGTTTGAAAGGTGCCGGTTTCAGGGATGCTGTAAATGTTCCCCAAAGTCAGCTGTCAGAGATGCTGCTCTACTCACCAGCTCACAGGTTGCTTACAAACCTCTTCCTTTACTTCGTGGTTTGTAAACCTGTGCTCTAATGTGTTATTTTTCCTTAAGAAAAAAAAAAGAAAAAAAGTCCCATCCCAAACCGCCCAAATCCAACTGGAGCATCCTGAAGATGAGCCGTCTTCAGAAGAGAGCCATCCCCTGCTCCATCCCAGCTCTCCCCCTCCCCACGCACCCTTGGGTCACCCCAAATCTCCTCCCTCGTACTCCCTAGAGTGTTGCAATCCCCCCACCCCGGCCTGATGCTAAACAAGCAAAGCCCTCTGCAAAGAGCGAAGCGGCAGGCCCTTGCGTCATGGCTTGGCTAATAAATGAAGCTTTAAAAGAAAATAAGAACCAAACAAGCCCGCCCTCGCCTTCCTTTTCATGTACTCCTTATGGGGAAAACAAAAGCAAAAAAAAAGGATGAAATATGAAAAGCGCAGACTGCTCAGAGCAACATGTCTGAGGACATATTTTTAACTTTCATCCTGGGAAAAAAACAAAAAAAAAGGAAAACCAGGCTGCTGGTGGAAATACCCGAGGAGCTTCTGCTCTGTCTGTGCAGTGAAGGGAGTGGAAACCCAATTTCTGCTTTGCCAGCAAAGCACCCGTACTGGGTCTTGCTTCCCAGTGCCTTGCCCGGGCTGGGGATGGGATGGCTGTGTCTGTGGCTGCAGGCTGGGCAAGCCTCACATCAAACATCAAAATGATGTGTCAAGCTCAATTTGCATTTTTTTTGCACTGTTTTAAATGATTTTGTTACACGAGCACGAGCGGTGTGCGCAGTGCCAGGGCAACATAAAACCCAAGCACTGCCGTGCTTCGGTGTCTAAAACAATTAGAGTCACAGCTGCTCGGTCCTGATTGAATTATTGGGGTATTTTTTTTCCCTTAGTCAAAACATTATCTGGTGAAATTCCCTGTGTCACAGACATTAAATCATGCCAGTTATCTCAGTACTGAACCCAAAAAATTATGTTTGGCTGGAGCACATCTCCCAGAAAAACATCCGTCCCTGATTTGAAGGCATCAAGCGACGGAGAAGCCAGCATTTCCCTGGGAAATTTGTTGCAGAGTTGAGTGCTTAAAAATTTGTGGCTATTCGGGTGTACCTCCAGCATCTTTGCCCAGAGGTACCTCAGCCCCTTGCCCCATATGCATGATGATCCCACACCCCAGCTGAAGGGCCCACCAAATCCAGCAAATTCCGGACTTTTTAAGGGAATACCCCCCCGCCCCAGCACAGCAGGCTCCCTGGGCGCATTGCGGAGAGGTTGCAAAGCTCATTTTGAGCCTTAAGATATTTTGATTAAATGGAAAGAAATCAGGAAAGGAAGGTATGTCTAGCTGGTGATCTGGGAGTGCAGGGATTAGGGAGGAACGGAGAAGCAACTATGCTTTTCACAGGATTTTTCAATCAATGGGACACTTAATCTCCTGCAAGGCAAATTCACTTGCACTTAATTTATTCAAGATGGAACTGGATGAAGAAGTGATTAAGGAGGTTCAGGAAAGGGAGAGTTCAGCTGTGGAAAACTTTAAATGGGATCGGGGCTCCTTGGAGGGAGTGTGACAGAGGAATGGACTTTGAAATGTTTTTCTCCACATTGGCAACGGTGGAAAAAAATACCTAGTGGGAGTCGAAGGAGAGGTAGAAACAGCAGTGGGGTCAATGAGATGGTGGCACAGGAGGATGTGGGACCTGAAAATGAGTCCTTGGTCTGACAGCAGCTTTCTGTGTAGCCTCTAGCAAACCATTTAATAAATTTCTGGTCATTTTTTCATCCTTAAATATGAGACAGCTCTGCCGAAGAGCACAGGCAATGCAGGACAGCTCAGCTGACGGTGAGGATCCCATGGCCTTGCACAGGCAGCAATGGGCAGACTGCTGCTCCGGCCAGTTCTGCTCACTGCGAGCAGCTAAAACCCGCGTGTTGGTGACCAAGGGCCACCGCAAAAACACGCTTAGGACAAAGAGCTGTGGCCGAGCACCAGGTGACCTCCAACATGGTCTCACAGAGGGAGTTGGAGTTGATGGCTATTGCATTATTAAACCCAGATCCATCCCTTAGCAGTGCCCAAAGCCTGGGGAGGTGCAGCAGAGATATCAGAAGATGACAAACCAATTTTTTTGTCTCTCTATGGAGCAGTCCCATGGGCCAGGGGCAGCCAGGGAGGGAGCTTGAGGCATCCGGGAGAGGAGCGCAGGTCGGCAGCGAGAAGAGACGTTGGGTCTGGGAGCACCAACAAGCCATCCTGATGTGCGCTGGGTTAACAGCGTGTTAAATAATATCAACTGGGTACATTCAGCAAGCAGTTTTGAAAAGGCACGGCGCACAAAGCCAGGAGAGATGCAAACCTTTGCTTTCCCACCTGGCAGCAGCAAGATGTTTCACCCAGCCCCGGAACTGAGGCCGGGGCGTGGGGCCGGGGAGGAGGAGGAAGAGGATGGTCACAACAGGAAAGTATTTGCACTGTTTGTATCAGGTTTCCATTACCCTCGGTGAGGGACAATGTCCCCTGGCACTGCCACCCAGGAGAGGATGCTCCTCCCGTCCGTGGTTGTTTCATTCACATCCCTCTCTCCTGTGCGTAACATCATCTCATCCCGATCCGCTCCTGATCATCTCCAGCCCTCGCACTGCTTCTGGGCTGACATCCTTCACACAGCTCTGGAGGGGCTCTTCTCCAGCACCCAGCTTTGGGCTGACTCATGACCAACGAGCCATTCAGGCTCATTATTTAGTGGTGGTTGCAGGGGAATGTTACACCATTTGCAAGATTGTTTTGCCCATCAAATACCTGATACATCATCCCTTGGCAGAAGCATTCCCAGTGGAGGCATTAGAGCCTCTCGCTCACTCCCAAGTCTCCCTGTGCTCCCCATATTACCCCAATTAATAGACAACCTACTAACGACAGAGCAGTTGCAGTGCTCCATCCCCATGTTTGGTGAGTTTTAGGGGATTTCTCTCCCAAAATGTAGTGCATCCTTGCTTTGAGGTTTGGGTCCCACTGACCCCACAGTGCCCAGTGCAAGCAACCAGGTCCAGACCCTGACCCACTCCTGGACATGTGGCTTTGTCCCCATCCCTGTCTCTTCCTGTCCCCTCCTGCTCCTGCACAGGGAGTGCCTGCAGGAGGCTGTCCATCTGCCACCGACATGCACAAGCACCCTCGGTTGTTGTTTTTTTAAAGGCTGATCAACGTTTTCTCTGCTTTATAACAAACCCTCTCATTGCAAAATGAAACATAAACACAACTGTAATTTACCCAGCTGTTCTGTGCACCGGGTCGAGCCGGGAATGGATGCTCCTAATTACACAGCCCGTTCCCACAGCGCGTCTGCAAACCCCTCCCGTGGCCAGGCAGGACCTGGTGGGCCATCTCCCCCTACACCGAGTGGCCACATCGCGGGAACAGCCCCGGGGACCCAGCACCAGGACACGGAGGAAAGCAGGATCCAAGCCCCACGTGCTGCTGCAGCAATTACACAGACATTGCCGTAAGCAAAATTACCGGAGTGCTCCTTAAAATAGCAGACGACGGGCGTGTTGCAAAACATGTCTGAGGAACTCGCAGAATATTGTGGTCAGCAGTAATGATACTTTCTTATTTTTCCTGGTGTAATTTTTTCCCTTTTACTTAGGGATATTGTAATAAGGAAGTGTTTACAGGCGAGGTCCATCAGTGATTCTTGGCCCAGCTGTGGGTTTCCACTGCAGCATTTGGAGCTACTGATCGATGCTCTCTGCAGGCTGCACGTGTCCATCAGGACTCATGCAATCTCTGGCTTTCTTCTGGAGGTTTCCAAAGCTGATCTGTGACTCCAGTTCTCGCCAGGTGCCTCTTGCTTTCCCCAGTTACCCGTTACCACCTGCTAACAGCATCTGGGGGGGGTTCTCCCACCCACACATTTCTGCATTGGAGGCACCGTTGGGTCACCGGCTCCAATAACACAGCACCATCCAGCTGCCCTTCGGTGCTCTGACACCAGGGCCCCAAGCCCCCAACCCTAAATAATGATGTGATTGCAAAGGCCTTTTTATGGGTGAATAATATTGGCTGGGAAGAAGCAAGACACCCTTCCTCCATATAGATCTTCATAAGTGAGGGTATAGATATTTTGCAGCACACGTGTATCGTGGTGGCACAGGCAGGACTTGGTGTCCCTCCACCTCCAGCCTCCCCCGGTCTCACTGCAGCAGGGGTGCTGGGGTCTTAAGGCTGCACCTGGATGCTAATGCTATGGCGCAGTGAGGATGCTTTAAAAAACACCAAGGAGACAATTTTCTTCTGTGCACCAAGGGCCTGGTTGCTGAAGCTTGTCCTTGATGTGCCTCCTCCAGCTCTTCCTAAAATCCTGGTGCACCTCAGAGGGGGAAGCCCACCGGGGCATCACACCAAGCAAAGAACAGAATCATTAAGCTTGGAAAAGACCTCCAAGATCATCAAGTCCAACCTTCAACCCAACACCACCATGCCCACTAAACCATGTCCTGAAGTGCCTTGTCTACGTGCTTTTTTAATACCTCCAGGGATGGTGACACAACCACTTCCCTGGGCAGCCTGTTCCAATGCCTGACAACCCTTTCAGTAAAGAAATTTTTTTCTAATATCCAATCTAAACCTCCCCTGGTGCAACTTGAGGCCATTTCATCTCGTCCTATCACTAGTTACTTGATAGAAGAGACCTGTACCCACCTCACTACAACCTCCTTTCAGGTAGTTGTAGAGAGTGATAAGGTCTCCCCTCAGCCTCCTTTTCTCCAGACTAAACAAGTTAAGTTAGGGAATGCTGTTCTTGCCGCAGCAGTTTGGAAAGCCTGGGGTAAACTCGAAGGGTTGGGGCAGAGGAAATTTTCAGGCCCTTGGAGTGGGGAAGGTGAGGTGGAGATGCTGGGGAGCACAGAAGCTGTGGAGCTGCTGCTCTCCACTGCCTGGATTTGTTGTGCAGCCCAAATGCCCATTTCTGCATGTGCCTCCTCTCGGGTCCCTTGTGGAAAAAAATACCGAGCGCAGTTTTGCTTTTTCACTGGACAGGCTGGCAAACCTTTTCCTTCCTCTTCTTGGTTGGTAGCAGGCTGAAAGAGTGTGTCAGTGGAGTGCAGCCTGGGCTTGCCTGCAAGGGGATGTCCTCCTGCAAGCCCTACAGCAAGCAACACGAGACCACATCTCTTTTTCCAATTAGACCAAATGCTTTCTATAAAAAAAAAAAAAAAAAAAAAAAAAAGGCCTAACCTTGCAGCTGATGCAAACTGACCCTGGAGTCTGTGATAACCATACTGCTTTATGGCAAGGAAGATCTTCCCCGGGGATGTCAGATGTCCCATGTCCTCCAAGGCAGTCCAGGAAGGTGCCGGGCAAGGACAGAACAACCCATGGAGCAGCCCCAAAGAGCTCAGCGATGCTAAAAACAGAACCTACGGGATTTTCTGGAGAAAAAGGCCATACTGTGCCAAAAAAGGGACAACCCCTGAACACAGGAGATGGGGTGGGCTGCTACAGCATCCCGCACCCAGCACCCAGCCTGTGCCTGCAGCCCTGGCGTGGTGGGAGGGAGAGCCAGGAGCAGACATTATCCCCACGCCGGAGGAATGCTTTGCAGTTATGTACCCTTTCACCAAAATAATCCAAGCACTCGGGTACCGGCCAAACCACAGGAGAATTACAGCCAAGAAAGCCTCTTGCAGTAGTAGGGAAATAGCAAACCCTTTAACTGTTTTTCCAGATCAGCACAATTATAGCTTTAAATCCACCAAGCAGATTTTTCTCTCTTCTCCCTCCTCCTTTTCCCTTTGGCCGCACTCCGACTGGAAACGTCATGTCTGTGCCTGGAGCAGCCGCGGGGATGGGGGCTCAGGGCCGCCCCCCTCCAGGCATCCTTGGAAGGGGGACTTAGCCCTGGGGTGCTTACAAGGGTGAACTCTTGCTGAGGGCAGTGGGGAACTGTGCACAGGGAGGGGTTCAAGGGGACCAAAACCTGCGCCAAGGCTTCACAGCACCCCTTTGCCACAAAGCGGGGTCAGGACAGCACGAGACATGAACTCAGGAGGGATAGAGCAGCTAGGGAGCATCCAGCATCCCAAATGCTACATCCGCAGCCCTTGAAGCCCATCCAGCTGCCAGCACGGCTGGGGTCCCGCTCCCCAGCCATGCCACCTTGCCAGCAGCATCAGCGAAGCCCTGGCCTCAGCCAGCTCGGGAATGCTATATTTATTGTTTTTACGGCTTCTGAAGGCTAATGGATGTTTATTCCCAGGGCTTTCCTTCCACCGCCAGCTCTTCTCGAGCTTCATTTTTTGCATAGCTGGAAACTTTCAATCCGCAGACACAAGCCGGCATGGGGCAGCAGTCCCGGCACTCGCTGCGTGGAGCATCATGGCTGCTGCCGTCCGCCCCGTGGAGGCACAACCTGCCCCCTGGACCCCTTTTCCTCTCCTGCTTCTGTACTGGAGCATCTGGTGGCAATGGAAAGCTGAGGGCGGTGGTTGGCACGTCCTCCTGTGCACGTGTGGGAGGAGGGAACGGGTCCTTTTGTCCTTCTTTAGGGAGTGACACAGCTCCTGCCCATGGGATGCTGGGGAGCAATCAAGAAAAGCAATTGGGAGAGGGGACATGAAAGATGGAGGGAACTTTTTTTCCCTTTTTCCCCTGAGGTTGGGCCTCTAAGAACATTTTTCCCCCAAACTCAATGTGATTACAGTTTGTGTTTGCCACAAACATCCATGTGTGGCATGAGAAGAACGCAGATGGGATCTTCCACGTTTGAGGGACATATGTCCCATGTGCATTTGTGGAAACTCTTTGCATGTTTGAACACACCTATTTTGCCCAAGTAAATCCCTCCACAGCAACAAACCTGCCTGGACTCATGTGATTCACACCTTAAATACCCCCAAAATGGCACGAACCAAAGCGTGACTTGGGGGAGAGGAGCAGCTCCAAGCCAACTCACCACTTCAGGTCAACACCATGATCATCTCTGCCCTTAGAGTAACTCCCTCTCCTTCTGCCAAAACTCCTGCCAGGCCACTTTGCCCCAAGCACAGCAACACAGGGAGTTCTCATTTCCCCCAAGTTTCACCCAAGATGCCCAGCCCTAGGGACTGGGGATGCTCAGACCCTGTAATGCCTGGCACTGCTTGCCCTGCCTGCATTGGGAGCGCTCCAGGGCAGGGCAGCCACTGTACGAAGCTACGTTGCATGTTAGGATGAGTTTTGGTAGCCTGTTGTCATTTTTTCCATTCACATACTTGGAGAAGACACTTGGGTTGCACCTCCAGCTTAATGAAAAAGGGAGAGAAAATGTTGAAAGGGAGCTCTGAAAGCTACTTGCTGCTCTGGAAGACGGTGAGCAGAGAAAAGCCACCCCACAAATCGATGAGATTTTCAAGCAGTATATATCCAAGCGTTTTTTCCCCTGGAGTTTAATAATCTGAATTCTTTCCTCCCAGATTTTCCACTATCAGTGCTGCCATTACAGCCCCCTTGGGCAAATGATCTGGCTCCTTTCTCAAACAGGTAGAAAAAGGGAAATAGTCACGACTAAAAATATACCTAAAGAATATTATATATAAGTTTGTATACACTCAAATATGCCTTTACACACACATCCATATATGTATATATATATAAAAGCTGCTTTGAAACCCTTCTAAAACCATCTACACTAGCCAAAAGCAGCATTAAAAGACTCAGACTGAAGGACAGGTGCCAAAGTCCTCAGATTCCACATTTGGTATTTGGCAGCCGGGTCTCTGCACGTTGTTATAACCATCGCTCCTATACGAACCACGCTTCTGAGATAACCATTTAGTTTCTCTGAGCTCTTCTGCATTTCAGTGGATTTTATTGAACTCCTCAGGGCCATACTCAAAGATGCTTGTCTGGCTTCTGCCTTACCAGCAACTGGGGTTTCATCTTAGCATCTCCATTTCTTCTGCCTCCTGCCAGCTCCTGGGGTTGGCCAAGGCTCCGCACAATTATTATCCTGCTCACTCTGTACGTCCTTGGTTTATACTATAGATGTTTTGTTTGTTCAGTCATTTATCCTTTAACCAGAGTGAGTCATGTTGGCTTCATTTTTTAACTGGGTACACATATTTAATAGACATTTTGTACAACATAATTGCATATTCAAACAGATGCTGTACTTATGTATATACATACACTCATTCTGTGCAGAGAACATCCATTTTTTTCATGCAGAGGAACCGACAGAAGAAAAAACTACAGCTGTGTCCTGCCTGATGTTGGCAGGAGAGATGTGAGAAGGGCCAAAATGAGCCAGAGCTGGTCTTTGCTCCAGTGTCCTGCTGGGAAAGGAGGAAAAATCCTCCCTTTGCCAGTCCCCAGGGAAGCTAGCCCTTCACCACCCCATCAGTGATGGTGGCAGCTCAAAGACATGAGGAAAAAGCATAAGAGTCCCCACATGGCATGGGAATTGCAGACCCTCTGCTGAGGTACAGCCAGGATCATGCCTAAAACAGCACCTATAGCTACAATTAGGCTGAAAATATTTTTTAAAAATGGGTGTTTTCCACCAATCTCTGCAGGGCCTCTCCCTCAGAGAGCTCACTTTGGGCACAAATCTCTGCAGAGCAGCAAAACCAACCTGTGCAGGCACTGAACACCCAATGGCTTAGCTACTGCTGCCATCCCTGCCTGGCAGGGAAACCAAACCTCGAGGGGCAGGAGGGAATTGCACCGGATCCCTCATAAATGCCTTGGCCAGGATGTCTGCAAGATGGGCCAAGGGATGGGACAGGCTCGGCCGCATCCATGCCCTGCATGCCCTGCCCAGGGGTGGGCAAGGACAGTCCTTCCTCGGGAGCAAGGCTTAGCTGTGGTCCCAGGAGGGCTTCCCACCAGTGGCACCTATGGATATCATTTTTGTCATTTGAGGAGCACGGTAGCACACCAGCACTTTGGAGCAAGGCACCTGCGTGTCATTCACACCCAGTTACACTGTTCTCCTCCAAGGGGAGACTTTTAGCATGTTTAGGATGAAATAAGATACGGAAAATGGATATTCTCCAGAAGCAGAGGCAGGGAGGAACATGATAGCAAAGACACTCAGTTCCTGTTCCTTATCTGCTTTGGAGAACCATGATCTCTGAACAGCCTTTCCTGGGCTTATCCCTGACCTGGCAGACAGCTCTGTGGAGCTGGAGTCGCTTGCAGGAGCCAGGGTAAATATAACCAGATTTGGGGGGTTTTGGATCCGTTCCTGATAGAAAAATATTTCACAGCAGAGGTCTATGCAAATGAAGAGCTCACATGGCCTGAAGCATCAGAGCAGTTATCCTGGAGAGCATGGTCTCCATCCCACCATCTCACAGACATGCCTGGGCTCTGCGCAGAAGCAGGTGAGGGATGGAGACACCAGGCTGGGCTGAGATTCCCTTAGAATTTAAGCACATGGTGCTGCCCAGATGTGCTCCAGCATCGCATGAAGGAAGATGAGGGTGGAAGACTTCATGCCAAGCAGAGTAACATCATCCGTTAACATCAGCTGTCACTACCCAGGTCTCGAGCATGGGACGGTGGAATTTGCTTTATTTACTGGAACTACTCGACAGCCGTGTTTATGCTGTGCTCCAGCGGCTTCAGCCACAAGCAGTTGTGCTGTCATGCTGCCCAAAATTCTTTATCCCCCCCAAAAGCATTTCTTTGGGTAAATATCCATGTTCTCAAGTGAAGAAAGGGTGGAGGGCTGTGTCCCATGCCAGATATTTCTGGCTTCTGGCTTGTTAAGTGTAAGCTGGCCAGCTGGGAAACAGTCCCATAGCACAGGTTCATGGGCAGTGAGGATGAAAAGAATCCCAAGAGTCCACCTGGTCCCCGACACAGCCCCAAGGCAGGGTCAGCTATAGGAGAAAGCTCCCTGACTGCTGTGTGCAAACCTGCTCAAGGACCACGGGGACGTGCCCCTGAGAGGATGCTCTGGTACCTGGCATGGTCATGCTTCTGGAAAGACTCATTCCATCCATGAGCAGCCCTGCGCTCAGTCTTGAGCTGAAGCAGTGGAAAAGTTCATCACTGCCATGCAGATGTGAGTCTCTGAACTTCAGAGGGGATACTGGGTGCTAAAATACCTGCTCAGGACCCATCTCTGCAATGGGGCAGAGGCAGCTCCATGGGCTGCACCCCAGGTAACTCCCTCCCCTCCCAGCCCATCCCAGAGCACACAATCCCAGCGGAAAGCTGAACCTTATCCCACCATTCAAAGCTTTATGAATATTAATTTGGGTCTCTGCTGGACGGCAGAAGGAAACAGTGACCCAGAGAGTGCAAATATCAGCATGGATTTAATTGCAAATGGCTCCCCGGGATGCAGCTGGGAACACCAGAGCCTGGATGGCCCCCACAGCCCCGACGCAGCACAGGGGCCACAGCATCAGCATCACCCCATTAACTGGATGCATGGTACCATTTGGGAAAAGCACACGATCCTTGTGGGAAACTGGGGCTCAGAGCCAGCAGAAAGGCTCAACACAGCATGCCTGGGTAGCCGGCCCTGACCTTCCATTAAACAGAAGGGAAGCAGCAAGCAGGGAGGTTTCAGGCCATGCTGATGGCAGCTGGGGTGACCAAGGTTAAAGTCAAACCTCCCTGCTCCTCCTTGCAATGAAATATCAGCTCAGCTTGAGGACACAGGACAGGATCCAGCCCTGCACCCCCCCACCAGCACCAGCAAAAGTCATAGAAAGACAGCACAGGTCTGATTTTTGAATTTCAGGGGTATCCATCTGCATTAATTCCATGTGTGCTTGCTGCCTTAAGCCTAGCTGTCATCCACCCATGGGGCAGATCCTTCAGCTCCACAGTAATTGAGTTGCAGGGAATTTCATGGGCTTTTGAGCTGCCCTCATCCCTGCAGCATCCAGATGTGCTTCTGGAGAGAACCAAGGGTCTCTGCCAACATCTGTGCAGGATCCCCCAGCAGGGATCAGCCCTGGCAAGGAGCAAAACCTGCCATGAAACCCAAAACCTGAGCAAAGCCCATCCGAGTCTCATCTTGCACTCCTGATGGACACAGCCAGGTCTGAGCACTTCTGCAGACTGCGGCACTTTGGTGGAAACTACATAAAATGGGATGGCCTCAACCCAAAACCCAGATGGGTTTCCAGCAAGCGTTGGAGGCTGAGGGGCCCTGGGGAACCATGAACCTGCCTGGAGCAAAGCTCCATGCACAGCACCTACCACCAAGAGGCAGCCGGGCAGGAGCCAGAGCACAGCACCCTCCATACACATACACCTATCAAATACAAAATAGACTGTTATCCCCCTCATAAAACTCCTTTTTTTGAAAGGAAGAGCTTTTCTGTTCTCTACTTTGCCCAGGCTGGCTTGGCACCAGCATCACCAAGAGCAAACCTCAGTTTCCCTTGGAGCCACAGCACTGTGCACCCCAAACCAGTTGTTGGAAGGGGCAGGAGGAGATATTCAGCATTTCGGGTAGGTTGCTTTACACCCCCTCCTCTTCAGAGCCCGGTGCAGTGCTCACTTACCATTTCTTCCCCCCAATATCATGCTGCTGCACTGTGTAGCCAAAATACGCTTCCTTAGAGCCAGCTATGATTTTGGGCCTCTTGGTGTCAATGTTGAAGGTGTCGCTGAACCCTGGGGAGAGAAGAGAAGGATCCTGTTAGCCAAGGTGCTGAGATGGTAGGAGAAAACACTTTTGTACTGCAGTCAGAGACTGAACAAGTCACCCCAGGAGGCTGTGCAGTCTCCACCCATGGAGATACTCAAACCCCAACTGGACACAGCCCTGGACAACCTGCTCCAGGTGACCCTGCTTGAGCAGGGGTTGGATGAGATGACCTCCAGAGGTGCCTCCAACCTCAACTATCCTGGGAATGCTGCTCCCCCAAATTGTATAATATGCCCCAGGAGGGTCCTACGTGAAACAGATGTGGTTTTAGCCCATCACAGCAGGTCTGTGGCACAGCATTCCCACAGCCAGCCAGGATGGAGAGGAGGCTGCAGGATCCAAAGCACACCAGCCCCACCTCACCTGCAGCCACCCAGCACTCCTCTCTCCACCACTCAGCCTCCAGGGAGTAGCCAGCCCCAAGGTTGCAGCTTTAAATGGGTTCATTTAGGGTTTACAGGCCACAGCTGCACAAGCCCTAGAGGGCAATTCCCTTCCCCAGCCCACCTTCAAAGTGGCTTCACCCCGGCAGGCAACAACGTGCTCCTCGGGGCCGCTGAGCTCGTGCCCACCCCTGCTACCAAAGCAAATGTGTGTTTCTGGTTTATGATAAAGGAAAAAGTATTTCTCCTCTAGGCTGCTGTAAAAGTGAGTCAGCTGAAGCCAGGGCTGCCAGGACAGGCATGGGGAGGGAAGAAGAGAGCACTCTCCTCCCCTCTGACATCTCCCCTGTGACAGGCAATGCCGCTCTGCAATGCTTTGCTCCTCCAGCTGTGGAGCAGCAGCTGCTCATGGTGGAGATGGCCATCACCATGTCACCACCCACCCCAGAAGGGACCATGGACTGGGGGTACATAGAAAATGTGTGGCCACACCAGATGTGCCCCGTCTGGAGCCCATCACCCAGCCTGGCTGTCCCCATGGGCTACCTCCTGCTGTCCCCGAGGGTTTTGCAGTACCAAAGAGTCAAAGCTGGGATTCACTTTTCCTGTGCAAGCAAAAGCCGGTGCCACTGGGAGGTTTGCTAGGGAGAGGCATGTCCCTAAGGATGGTTGCTCAAGCCAGGATGGGGCGATTTTGGGGCTTTGTCCTCTCCCCAGTGCTGCTCTGGAGGATGCCCCTTCCTGCAGGACAGCAGGAGCAGGATCCCTGGCCACGGCATCCCAGCTCTGGGGAGCCCAGTGCTCACAGCCCACATGGGTCAACCTTAAAGAGCAATTTGCTTGTCAGGGAGCAAATCTTGGGGGATCAGTCTGGCAGCTCCTCCCTCTGCCAGGAGCTGGACCCAGGAGCAGGGTGTGCAGATGGGGGGGGGTCAAGTGAGTCTCCCCAGGACTGGTGTGTTTTGGGGCTGCTGGAGATGCCCCTTTGCCCATCCATGGGTGCAGGAGCTGCCCCTAATTATGCTCACAGCCCCCCCGGGTGCATTCAATGGAGAAATTGGCCGGGGGCAAAGACCACCCCCAGGCAGCGGGGAAGAGCACTATCTGTGCCAAGGAGCTCTGGCACTGCATTGCCTCTATTACTGGTGGCTGCAAAACGCTGCAGCCACCCATGTCCCATGGTCCATGTCCCATAGCCAGCAGGTATCAGCCCATGATATCCCCGTGCGCATCTTAATCCAGAGACACACACACACTTTCGCTCAGGCCAGCAGCCCACTCAAACCCTCCATGGGTGTAAACTCTTCATGGCTTCTACGAGGAGGTGTATTTTTCTCAACAATATTATTTTCCCCAAGGGTTTGCTTAAGCAGAGGGGCATGGCCCAGGTTCCAGCAAGGAACGACCGTGTCAGAGACGGTGCTGCAGGGATGGATACCGGTAGCCAGGATATCCCAGCTCTTCGTTTGCCTTTGGGCAGAAAGTAGCTGCCGGATGGTTCATACAAATAAAAGATCCTGGCATCCTTATTAAGGATGGCTTTAAAAGCAGCAGAAGGATCATGTTTGGTATTTATAGGGGCATAAAGGGGTTGTCGACAGGAGAGATTGGGAATGCTGCTTCCCAGGCAGAAAAATTCAGGATGGAAAGTGTTTTTATAGGTAGGAATGTTAGGGATAAACCTGATTTTTTGCAGTCATAGGAACAAGTCTGCAACATTGGCTCCATGAGCAGAGAACTGCAGAGTCTCGCCAAGGAGAGCTGAGGTAAGGAGCTTTAAAATCCTACAAAAAGAAATTCTAGAAAGCAGGGGGAAAAAAAAGGAGACGGGGGGATGAGAGCCAGCATATTTTGTGGTAGATTGACCTTATTTAGCATTACAAAACAAATTAAAACCTCCTCTGAGTTAACTGTTACCCAGTGGAGAAACAGAGGCCAGGACCGGCCATTGAGAGGAGTGATGGGCAAGGGGAGGGGGGGAGGTCGTGGGGAGCTGGGAGCACCCTGGGGTGTCACATTGCTGCCACCAGCGAGATGGGGTGACACCCTGGACCTGGCTGGAAGAACGGGTTCTTTTGGGGAGGGTAGGTTGTATTTCAAGCAAGGTTCAATTCCAGGTAATGCAGAGGCATCTTCATCACTTGAGTGTGGAGCAAGTGTCAGAGAGGATAGTATGGGTTTTCTTCTGATTTCTTGCATTCAGCAGAGTTTCTCTGATTTTGTACTGCAGAACCCCAAGCAGAGTTTTTTGGGGAGCGGGAACACTGGGACAAGTTGGGGACCCCCATCCCATGGTTCCTTGCTTTAGGACTCCACTGTGCAGCTGTAGCCTCCTGCAAAAGGCAGCCAGGCTGGTCATGAAAAGCAACATAAACCACCAAATAAATAGCAAGAACGCTTCATTAAGTGCAAAGGTCTGAAGCGGGGGGAGCAGGGAGAAATGCTGCAAGGGGCTTGTGCCGCTCACCGTGCCAGAGCATCCTGCTCGTGGCAGGTAGTGGGGACCAGAGGAGGCGATGGGGCTGGAAAAGCAAAATGATCTGGAGAAAGTTTCCAGGCAATGGATGGCAGAGGGGAGGAATTTCAGAAACCCAACAGATGTGGGTCCATTCGAGGCAGTAAGAAAAAAAAAATAATCAGAGAATATTTGAACTGGCTTAAACTAATGGGAGCTTTTTGAGAGGTTGTCAAGGAGATTTAGCAACCCGAAGAACCGAGTCTCATTTTCTTGTCAGGAGTGACATCACTGTCATAAATAAGTGACCAAAAGCCACATGTTTTGCTTGTGATGCTGCCAAGGCAGGAAGCCTCAAATACCTCCTTTCCGAACTGGAGCTTCTGTTGAGTCCAAACTTTTGATTCTTGTCAGGTCAAATATTGAAAAGAAAAAAAATAACACACATTTGGGTAACAATACTGGGAATAAAAGCCACCTTTCCTGCCAAAAAGAATAAAAATAAGTCCTCCTGGTAAAGGAAACCTTCTGGAGGGGGACGCTCTCAGGGCCCCAGCACCATCCTCCTGCCCATACCTCTGCCCATGCCTCCTGCCTGCATCCTTCGGGCAGGCAACGGGATTCACCGCTGGCAAAGGGACTCTGGGAAGGTGCCGTAACGCAGCCTAGCGGCACTTGCTGTGATGCCCCAAGTCTGCTTCTGCTGCTGTGAGATGTTTGGGGCTTTAGCTCACTGCCTTTGCTTCAAACCTTTGGGATTTAAGGAGATGGGAGCTGGACAGTGGAGGTGCCGGGAAAATATCTTTTTTTTTTTGACTGTGAGGAAAATGCACTCAATTTTTTTGACTGCATGGTGCAAACCCAGCCTGTTTCTCTGGCCTCCAGCACTTTCACAGCTTGGGACAGAGTTTCTGGAGAGAGGCTGAGCTGACACGGGGCAGTAACATGGTGGGAGAAGCATCTCAAAGGCTGGGGCTGAGTCCAGCCCATGGGAAACTATGTCCGGATCCGCATGGGCTTTTCTGCTGAATTCCCCAGGGTAAAGGCAGCTTGCCTGCTGCTGGGCTGCTGCGGGTCCCCAGGGGCAGCACAGGAGGACATATGGAATTTGAGGACACTACAGGTGACCCAAGGAAAAGGGTATGAATGGGACACAAGAAGAGCACATGCCACGCCGGGACTCTTGCTTTCTTGCAGGGACGAGCGAGCTGCTCATTGGAGGAGCCCGAGAGCGTGTGGTGGGGGGAAAACTCACATCTGCCAAAAATGTTGAGCGTGCCAGGGTCAAACAACTCGGTCTGGCACTTTGAAACTTGCCCTGCTGCTCTCGCTCCTGCTTCCTCTCTCATTGCTCAAGCCCATGCAGGAGATGCAAGCTCTGCAATGGGGCAACGCGTCCATGGACACCAGCATTGCCGCTGTGACCCCTGCATCCTCAGCATCCATAGCGGTGCCACCGGCCACCCAGCACTGGGCTGGGCTCCTGTGACCCCATCCCCACCACCACATGGGCTTTGGCATCATCGGATGCTCCTCTGCAACCCATCTGCCATGCATATTAGTTTTTCTTTTCTTAGGATTGAAATATTTGTCTTAACTAGAAAACGTTTAAGCTTGATATAGGGTGTTTGGGCAAAAACCAGCAGGCCCTGAGAAGGAGCAAGGGGGGCCACATGTCCCTGTGCTTCCCTCTAGCTTTAATTCCTATCAAGCGCTCTTTGCTGAATGAGATGCTGAAAGCACCAAATTCCTCTCCAGGTCGCTATCTCAAAGCCAGCGTTTGTCATCAGCTATTAGGAAACAACCCGGGGTTTGGTGGCTGCTGCAGTGGTGGATGGCGAGCCAGGGAATACTGAGGATGAACAGAGGATCAGTCATCGACGGCTCGTGTGTTGTAACATTCCTGGTTACCCACAAAATCTCTGACAAACAGCCCTGGGGCGTTAGCTACACAAGTACCTTGTGCTTCCATAATTCCAGCTTTCTGGCCCCCCAAAAGCTGGGAAGGAGCCATTTGATGGCCACCTTTTGCAGCCCTAAGGAATGTGGTGATTATGCATTCGCAGTGCATTCATTAGCAATAACACAAATGGCATCAGGTATAAATAGCAGCAGGTCTCTGACCCCCCTTTTCCCAGGGAGATGCCAGGAAAGCGATAGGTTGTGGGGGGCATTGTTGGGGGGGTGGCTTCTCAGAGCCCCATGCACCTCAGGGGGGTTGTTTAATGGACCTTCCCTGGCCAAACCTTGGCCAGTGGATGGACAACTGGTAGGCAGGGAGGTGCAGTCCCTCAGCCGCACTGTTGGGGCTGTGCAGCCACCCAAAATTAAGTACCCATCATCAAAGCCTGGACTGGAGGGTCCCTTGGGAACCCACCTGCACAATCCCAAACTTGGCCCATGGAGCAAGCATGATGGTTTTACCATTTGGTGACCCTTTAGAAAGGGAAGGAGCCAACTACTTTCTCTGGAAAACTAAACCAGCGAAGGAAAACAGATGCATGGTCTGACACAAGGGAAGTCATCACATCTCAGCGCATCCTCCCCGGATCCTTCTGGAAGCCGCAGCTTCCCTGCCAGTGCACGGTGTCAGCAAGAAACCGGGTGATCCGTGGCCACTGAATGCATTTATTTTAACAAGCCGTGGCTCAGCACCCCTTGGCTGGGCTCTCGCTTTCAACCCAGAACTGCTCCCTGCTTGCACCAAAGCCTCGGGGAAGAGAAGCTGGCCCAATCCAAAGTTTAGGGAAACCTTGGGTTGTCCGAAGACAGGCTGCGCATGGAGGCATGACGCTGGGGTCCCTGACCCTGCAAGGTGGCTGCTGGAAGGGGACCGGCTGCCAAGTGCTGGCATCGCCTGCCTCCTCCCTTGGCACTGAATAATCACCAGGCAATCGCTGGGGACGCCACGGTGCCTCCGGGGACTCCCAGCCCGTGGCACGATGCGAAAGTGGGGACAGAGCCCACGTGCAGGAGGTTTCCCCAGGACCTCTGGACAGAGCCAGGAGGGGGGGGTTTCCCTCAGGCAAAGCACCCGAGGTTTTGCGGCAGGACAGGCAGCGCTGCCTGCACAGCGAGGGGACCATTCCCAAGGATGCACGTCCCAACCTGGCACTCTCAGCTCAGCCCAGGGGGTCCTGCACATCGTGCAAACTTGCTTTTAGTCCAGATGGCAAAACACCAGCATTAATCCTCAGCAAAATATATTGACCGGTAGACACAACGCATCCTGGTCTGGAGACCACCACAGAGCGCTGGAAGCATTAACCCTTCTCACCGGCACACGGCATTGCCAGCCACTCCAGGTGCACACAGAAACCCCCGTGGGCAGAAACGCTCCCATGGAGGATTTCCCATGCTCAGCCCCATGGGCTCCCATGTTCAGCCCAAGGCGGAGTCGCCGATTTGCCACATCCCCCAACCACCCTCTGCAATAACCATCATATATCTACAAGCAGCATCTCTTTAAGGGGAGTTGACCCCACGGGCTCGGTCGCCCACGTAAGCATGGCCGGGTCTGTGCCACCATCTCCATGCCAGAGCGATCGGCCCCGGCAGCTCCACGCAGGCAGCCCCGCGCCCCGCCACGCTCGCCGCCGCCATGCAAGGCGTACACACATGTTCCCTATTAAGCAAAGAAAGGCAGCTCCGCTGCGGCTTGCTTTAAAGGATCGAGCAGCAGTGCAATTAGAAAGGGGAAAAAAATAAAAGAAGTAAAAAAAATAAAAACCCACCCTGGCGTGCTTTTCCATCAGGATGTTTAGAAATGTTTGCAGTTCCAGAAGCACTGCAGGCTGCCGGGGAGGCGTGAGCTGGTGGCAGTGCTCCTGGTAGCGGGGAAAAGCTCTTTCTTCCCCTTTGCAGCACCAAGCAGTCCCAGACTGGCTGCTCTGAGTCTGGGCTGCGTGCGGGAGGATGCCAGATGTAATTGCAGCAAAAATGACCGGTGCCGGGGAGTCTCTTTCTGCAAGAAGAGAGCCTGAGCACGCCAGCGAGGGGCCAGCAAGAAGCATAAAACCCCCTGTCCCGCTGCAGCCCCCAGCAGGGTTTATCCCGCACACACTGAGCTGTAGGAGAGGGAGATGCAGGCTCGCCTCCTGAAACCAAATGCTTGCCTAAAACCACCCTTAACTTATTTAACCCCAAGCAATTTTCTTTTGCACAGCCCCCTCAAGTGCGACAGGACAAACCACCTGTGGGTCACAAAAGTTAACTCTCGGTAAAAGGGTCTGGCTTTATTTTGGGGGATTATTTTTTTCCCCCACCATCTGATGCTTCAGAAAAACACTAACTAATCCCGCTCCAACTGCAGCCCAGCCGAGGAGGGGGGCCGGGAGGACGCCGTGCTGTCCGCCTGCCTGCCCGCTCATTCCTGGGGAGCCCATCAAAGATCTCCATCCCTTTCAACTCCCCTTCACCCGCCTCAAAGGCACCCGCCTCGCTCCCTCCCTCCTGCTTCTGGCAAGACTTTTCCAACAACAGCCTTATTAACCTTGGGCTTTCTCCAGCACCTTTCCCAAACAAGCAAAAGTTATTCCCGGTTGCTTTCCCCTTGCCTGGGGAATTGGGGTGAGTGCAGGAGGGGGAGTGAGTGCTTACCGGGCAAGAGGCAGAGGGAGCAGGCGAGGAGCATCCCGCTGGGGAGGTCCATGGGAGCACCGGCTGCCCTGCTCCCCGGCCCCGAGCATCCGCGGGAGGCAGCCAGCCAGACTGGTAGCCTCGCTCGCAGAGCCCTTTCCTTATCCCCAGCCTTTCCCGGCTCCCTGACAGAAGGCGAGCATTGGGAGGGAGTGGGAGGGACGAGCGAAACTTGTAGGAGGTACAGCAGGAGAGGACGGGAGAGGGGACAGCCTTCATGCGGCCGCGGCACCCTTTAGGGATCGGCTTCCCAGCAGGGCCGTGCCAGCTGGGAACTTCAACCCCACAGCAGCACACTGGTCTTCTCCCCGTGGTACCCCACTGGGGTCCCCTTGGGACCCCTTGCCCCAATGGGGGCGAGGTGATGAAAGGTCTGCGTGGGGTCACTGATGGTTGTGGGGTGCCACCTCTGCGGGGTGCCACCTCCATTCAGGTGCCACGTCTGCTGGGATGCCACCTCTGCTCGGGCGTCACCTCCCCTTGGGTGTCACTTCTGCTCAGGTGCCACCTCTGCTCAGGCAGATGCCACCTAAGTAAGCCTGGGTGCTACATCTGCTCAGATGCCACCTCCAGCTTGGGTACCACCTCCGCCCAGGTACCACCTCCGCACAGATGCCACCCCCGGGGTGGAAGAGAGCAGGGCCAGTGCCCACGGCACCAAGGAGGCTGCTATGATGCCACAGGATACCACGTAGCCCTGGGGCAACTGGTCACACCACTTAGTTTCCCCAGCACCTACCCAGGCATGAGCACGTCTCCACTGGCATGGGCACCCAGGAGAGCCGGGCTGGGAAGCAAACAGCAAGGGAGCAAGAGGAAAACTGCTAATGAGTGTTTTCTTCCCCTCTGCCAGGGCCACCCTCAGGCACGACAGGGTGCTCCTGCTGCACACAGCTCTGGGGCCAGTATCCCCAATGCCCCCACAACAGTCACCATTGTCATTTAGGGCCCCGTCACCTCTGGGCTGGGCTAAGCAGCCCAAAACACCTGAAGCACAGCAGCATCCCTAGGGTGGGACTTTCTCCCTCCATCCTCTTCATCCCCCGGGCTGGGGACACCCTTTGGAGGAGATGCCCAGGAGGAAGCTCCAGCAGCTCTGGCCGTGGCGAGGCTTTGGGGCTGGGACACAGCCCAAGTGCCCACAGACCAGACCACACAGCCCAACTGGGGCACGTCTGCTGGGGAGGTAGGACCAGCCACTGCCTTGCTTCCACTTTTTCCAAGCAGAAAAGATAATTGCAGTCTTTGGTTTATTTCCATACAGTAGATGTGACCCAGGAGGTCCTTCCCTACCTGCCCTCCAGCCCAAGCCCTGTTTGCGAATGGGAACATCTCCACTTGCAGTTGCTACCTGCAGCGATCCAGCTTGGTGAGACCAACCTCATAGCCAGGAGAAAAGCAAAGCCAGAGGTCTGCCCGCTGCAGCCACCGCTGTGGTGCCAGCTCTCCTCCTCTCGAAGCAGAAGAGCGAGAGAAGGTCCTGGATGGGGTTTTTGTCCCTCTTCCCACCCAGCCGAGAGCGAACATCTTTTGAGGTGGGTCCAAGTGTCGATGTCTCTGTCTACCGAGTGTCTGTCAGATGGTTTGGGGTCTGTGAGAGGGAGATAAGCTCCGATCGAGACACTCTTGGATGAAACAGACTGTCTGGGAGATCCATTGTCTTTTTATTGTCCCCTCTTCCCTCCTGAAAATACACGTTTGGGGTCTGCAGGCGGGAGAGGACACATGTCTGGAACGGAGATCAAAGCAGCAGTAGGATCCAAAACAGCGCAGAGATGTGGATCCTCTAGCTTGTTTGTACAGTGCTCCTTCCACCAGCAAAACGCTGCTTGACAGAATTAAGTATTTTCAGTTCTTAACTACATTTCCCAGCTGTTTCTCCCCTATATAACTCTGGAGCAAAAAGCAGAATTTCAGAGGATAGCAGCAACTGAAAGGAACAAAATGCATTTCTGGTTTGGTAAAAGTTAAAAAGTTTTTTTAGGAGATGAAAGGAAATATTAAAAAGCTCAGGCAGGAAGCACAGATGAGATTTAAAACAGAGTAACCAGAGCACAGAGGGAGGGATCCCTGAGAAGTGGATGCTCAGTAGAAGTCCCAGTCTCACTGCTCTTGCTCCTGGCCTGGGGCCGCAGACAGGGCACGCGAGGGGAAATCCCTTCCTGGGAACTAAACTCTCCCATGCAGTTGGAAGCCAAGCCAGTTATTCATGAAAAAAAAAAAAAGAAAAAATTACAAAAGGCCTATATAATCTTGAAATTTGCATCTTGCTTCAGTTTTCAGAGAGGTTATTTGGAAGCAGGTTGCTGGAACCAGCTGGCTTGATGGGTTTTGGAGGAAAGATGGGGAAACCAACACCAGAGAAAGGGTCCTGGGTCTCCTGTTATCTCTTCCTCCCCAAACAGAGCAAGTGGGGTCTCAAGCACAACACTTCAGAAGTTAAAAATCTCCATGGAAAACCGAGCGGCAGCAGCTGCCTTCTGCCTCAAACTCCCTGACCTGGAAACCAGCAGAAAGTCGGATTTACAGGGATCCACTTTTCCATGCCTGCCAAAGGACTGGCCTCGAGAGGTTTCTCTGCGTCGGCTATGGTTCCTGTGCCTCAAAGCAAAAGGAGAAACCCCCAGGAGCTGCTTTGGCTTCATGAGCGACGGCCGTCAGACCCCTTCTGCTTCGTCTCTCTTTGCTGGTTGTCTGCAAGCAGCTTGCAAATCCATGGGGGTTTGTCATTAGTCTAAATAGGACCCAACTGGGATAGCAGGGGAGCAGGGTCTTACTCGACTGATCTTCTGCAAAACTGGTTTAAACTATACAGTCACTGCTGTGGCTGCATCGCTCTGCAGACCCCTCCTCTGCCGAGTTATCAGCATTAGCCCTCGGACATCTTAACGTGACCGAGCCTCTTCACATGAACGAGAAATGCCAGGAGTTCAAAAGAGAAGAGCTGTGCTGTGATAATATTGATGTAATGCTTCCAAAATGTAAACAGCTGTCGGTGGAAGTGATGGATGGGAAAACAAAAAACAAGGAAATACTAGTATTTCAACCCCTTGCAAAAAGTTGTTATGGGGACATCCCATGACATCCAGCAGAAAACTCAGCAGCAGGGCTCCTTAATGTCTAAAAAGCCTACAGAAGATAATTTTCATGTATTCATCATATGATGTTAATCCTGTAAAAAGAAAAAAGCTGGGCTCATATTAAGAGCTGCCTTCCCACTTCATTCTTGGATCCCGCTCCCATTTCAGTGCTGTTCCATCCAGCCCAGGCAGCGCTTTCCAAAAATCTCTGCCTGCAGCGGCACAGAGCTGGGGGCAGCCGGGGAGACCCACACGTGCTGCCACGGGCTGAAACACAAACTCAGGCAACTGAAGGAGGGCTATTGGTTTTGGTTTTGTTTTTTTTCCCCATCTCCCAGCTGCCGACTGCAATGAATGCAGCAGCAAGGGGAGCAGTTTTGCACATGAGCATCACTGAGGATGAGGACCAGCCGGCAACGCTGCTTCCTCGTGGGGCTGACACACACCAACCATCTCCAATAGAGACTGGCGCGGCTGCAAACAAACAGCCGGTCCCCGCGCAAGCGCTTGGAAGGGCGGTAGGAAAAGATTTGCTGCGAGCTCTGCCTGGCTTTCAGCAAGCCCTTGGGATGGTTTTCTTTATATTGGGTTTTGCTGGGGGATGGAGGGGTAGGGGGGTGCTGAGAGCCAGGATGCTGGGCCTTGCAGGTGCTTGCAGGATCCATCCCCACCGGTTAATCGGGCATCCCACCGTGCTGCAAAACGAACCTGATGAGTGGCATTGAGCCCTCAGGGCCCTCCGGCAGCCAGGAATAAATTGGTGGAGAAAGTGAGAAACAAAACAGTTTCCTCCTCAAAACAGAGTCAAGCAACAGCTTTTGGTGAGGAAGGGCAGCCCTCAGCTTCTGACCCTAAAAAAGTCTGGCTCCTGAGAAAAGTTTCTGCTTGTGGCTCAGATGTCAGAAGTTTGTGACCAAAAAACCCTCATATTTTCTCTGCAAGCCTGACAGTTTCCAAGAAAAGTGTCAAGGTGCAAACTAAGGCTTATGCACATTGGAGGTCATCTATGCTCTGTGGCCAAACACTGCTGGACTTAAACCACCCCATCTCTTCAACAGAAGCATAACCCAGGAGCTGAATTCTGCACCTGAGCCCTGGGCAAGGTTTTACCTTCCCAACCATCAGCATTTTCTGCAAATGCTGGCACAAGTCAGTAAAAAGCCAGGAGAGAGCAGGCAGGGACAGTTTCAACCCAGGCAGCAAGTTCATCTGGCTGCAGATCTTGTCAGGGAATTACACAAGCCATTCCTGAGCCATTCCCAAAGGGAAGATCTTGTGTCTTCCCCAAATTAACATTCTTGGATGGGCTTCTTATAAGATCTGTATAAGGAGAATACTGCACTGATGGTGCCCTTGCAGGTTGCGTGAGGATGACCGCAAGCCGCATGGCTGAGCCAGGCAAGCCTTCATGCACCACTTAAATAGAAAAACCTACAAGTAACTAACTTCAACTTCCATCTATGCATCCGAGTCCCAGCTCAAGTTCTCACCCTGACGCCTCCAAACCCTGCATGAGCTCGTGCTACCGACTCACTGGCTGCCTGACCTTCCTCACCTACGTTTTGAAGTCATCCCAGCAGTTCACTGTAGGTTTTCCCACGTGTGGTCATTTTTTCCAAACTTCAGCCTTTCCCTGCAGCAGATGCCTCCTTGTGCCTGACCTTTTGGAGGGTGTCATGTATTGGATGCTATTGCTTCTGGAGTTTTGGAAGAATTAAGCTAGGATACAAGGAATGTAAACAGAGGCCAGGAATGAAAACAAAATCCCTAATTCACTAATATAAACGGAGGAAGGGCTGACAGTGTCATGCGGGGATTTAATCGCGAGCTGCCCTGGGGTGATGGTGCTGTGGAGGGTCCAGAATGCGCCTGGTGCTCCCAGGGGTCCTTCTTCCAGTTTTGGGGGAAGGATGGGTGCAGGTTGGATGTTCAGGTTACACATGTTCCCCAGCTCACGAGCACCAAATGCTGCTCAAGACCTGGCTCTGGGGTCAAGATTACACCCGCCAGCAGTTCTGGCATGGCAGGAAGGGAAAAGGCAGCGTGAAGCCGGCCTACCAGCAGCTCCCTGGAGGTCTTGACATGCTCAGACCCCTGGGTGGGTGCAGTGGGGTGCGAGCAGATTTGTCACCCTTGGGTGATGGGGAGCAGCTCAAAGCGGTCTGCTGAGGGCGAGCACGGGCCAGCAGAGCACGTGGTGCCGTCATGCCTGGCCGTCACACAGCCCCGCTGAGCTCAGAGCTCTGGAGAGTTGGTTGTCCAAAACAAAAGCTGATGTAAACAGAAAGCCAGCCTCTCCCAGAGACTGTCAGCTTCATGTGAAGCCAGGAAAAATGTTACATCTCTATAGAGCACAAGACTAGGAAGGCGAGAGCCTCCCCTGCCCTGCCAGCACAGCGCCCGGGGGAGTGACCCGAAGGTTTCCCACTTTGGGATACTCCAGAGTTATTTCTGTGCCCCGAGGTTCTCCCCATCACTTGCGCTACCCCGAGGCCAAGAGCAATGTCCCAGCTGGGATCACCCTGGATACAGCCTGGTCCAGGGGAGCGGAGGGAGACCAGAGCCTGGGAGAGGAGGGGAAGATGCTGACCTGGGACCCAGGGCACCCTTGGGGGTGTTGCCCGTGGAAGCAGGAAAATCCCGAGTTATGCTACAAGACCCATGTTCAACATCTGACTCCTTGCCGGCACAGTTTGGTGTTCCTGCTCTCAGCATCCTGTATCGGCTGCAGGGTCCTTCCATGTGCACTCCCCATTCCCGGCGGGCACAGACCCCCATCCACTCGGTTCTCGGGGGGAATGGAGGAGGAGGCAGCCACAAGCAACACCCAACTCCAGAAGCAAGGTCGGGATAAAATATACACTAACCCAAGAGAAACTCCTCCGGTGAAGTGGTGCTGCAGAGACCCATTGGCAAAGTTATTTAACCTCCGGAAAGCAGACACTTGGCACCCCTGCTGTGTTTGGAAGAACTTTGGCCCTTAACTCCCAGCACTCAATTAGCATAAGCTGTATTTATTAGCCCTTGCCAAAATGCTTTGTTCCTCTTCTTCCATGCCACCAAGCTTGTGCTGGGGCCAAACGCTTTCGCAGCTGGACCAGGGCTTGCAGGGGCTCGGCGGTGCCGGGCTGAGGTAGGCGGCAAAGCCTCAGCAAATGATATTTTTTTTCAAAAATATATACAAAAATCAATAGCTGAGACATTCCTTGTCGGGTGTTTCTTGCTGTCTTGGCAATCGGCACCCAGCATAAACATCCACCTCTGAACAGACGACTTTACACACCGAAAGCTGCTTTCTGAAGTGGGCTAAAACCCTGCTAAAAGAATCGCTGGAGCCCCAGGACCCGACGGCAAGGGCGGGGAGCTGGGAGAGCCGCAGCCTCCCCTGAGGGGACCGCAGGGCTGCAGGGGGGCAAGGAAGCAGCTGCGGGGATGGAGTCCCCCCCTATATTTAAGGTCACTCCTCTCCCAGCTGGACCCTGGACCTGAGGCTCCCCAGGTGTCTGGCACTGCCACGGTGACTTCACAATTCAAGCAGCTTTCCCAATGCTGTATTTACAGACCCCTAACCATAAAAGAAGTGTTTGCTACCGAGGAATTTCTTTGTTTACTTAGCCAGCGTATTTTTTTCTATTTATTTAGTCTCTCCCTGTTTATTTCTTACTTTGAATGAACAAACATCCACCCTGCCTGGATAATGAATTATTAGGATGAATCCCCTGGGGCAGAGCTTGTGCTGAGTAACTGTGGTCTGAATTCCCCGCCTGACCCGTGGCACACAGTGTCTAGACGAGTTCCCAGGTACCCCAGCACAGGCTCACACCTCTTCCACACATATAGCACACACAAAAATAAATCATATGGTTGGGGTTTTTCCCCCTCTATAAGGAAGGCTGAAGTGTCCAGCATTGGCTGGATCCCTGTGCATCCTCAGTGCATCACCCCAGAGAGGCCCTGGGAAAGCCCTTGCATCCCAAGCACTTAACCCCCTCTCAAACCAAGAAAAAGAAATTAAATACCTCCATGATCAAAACAGAATCTTTCCCCTGGGAAATTTTCCATTGCAGAAAAAAACCCTCTTGTGTAACTATTCTGAGCTATCTATTATGAATATTATTTTATCTCTTGCTCCACAGCAGTGCTATTCACAGCTGCAGGTTTCTGCTACCTCCATTTGCCTGCGTGTAGCAATTCCTCCCTGTCTGGAGGCAATCGCTGTGCAATATGAATTCTAGTCTGGCTGGGGGTGTCCACTTTAATTCTACCAAAGTGACACACATAGCTAAGCCATTACCATGTAATGGTAAAGCCATTTAAACCTTGATTTGTCAGAGGAGATGCCAAACTGGCTGTGTGCAGTTGGCAGTCCATAAAAATCACAACATCAGAGGAGAGCTTGATTAATACGCTGCTGAACCTCCTGGAGGGGAAAATATGTGATGGTAAAAGTAACTGAGCACAAAATCTTTTGCAAAGGAAGGAAAAAAAAAAAAAAAAAAAAAAGGCTTTTCAAACCTGCTTTCCTCCCTGTTGTGTGCAAAGGGGAGGCACAGTCAGGAGAAGGGTGCTGCATCCATCTCCATGCACCATCCATCTCCCGCACACCATCTGCTCGGACTCCCCACATTTCCCCAAGGATTATACAAGGGGTATCACTTGCACCAGCACGGCTTCATGCTTCACTGGCCCTACCAAGGGGGGAAATTGTGTTAATGCACACAGGGTGGCAGAAAAAAAAACCCCAAACAGCTGATGGACTCAGGGTGGGGATGGTGCCCTGGCAGTATCACCCAGCCGGGTCCTGCAGAGCTTGGTGGTTTTGCTGAACGTGCTTCAGGGTTAAGGAAAGGGATGTGAGTTTTTACGCTGAGACCAAAATGTGGTTTTTTTCCCCTCTTAAAGGAAAGCAGTGTAACAGCCTCTCTTAGCACAAGCTTTGAGGGGATTCAAAATCTTCAGAAAAGGGAAATAGAAGTTTGACCTGAAATCTGGTTGAGGCTCAAGATCATCATGGCATGAATCCCACCAGTTCCTCCTCATTGCTTGCCTCCACGCCAGCTTCCAACACCAGCCCTCCAGACCAGCGGCATCGAAAGGGTGAGCCTAGCCTTCACACCGCTTTTATTGGGAATTCTTGCTCCTCTGGATGCAGGTTAGGAATTTAATATTTTTGGTCATTTCTCCAGAACAGTCCATTGCAGAAAATAAGCACGTTACCCACTCCAAGATGCAATTGGGTTGCTATAACAAGCCTTCATACTTTCGCAAAACACTTCATCCAAGCAGCTCAAATGCCTTTCCAAACCAGAAACGCCATAAGGCAGCAAAATCGGATCCCCAGCTCCCCATTCACCTGACTCCAGGGGCACTTGGTGCTGGCATTTTCTAGACAGCCCTCTCTAAAAAAAGGAAGGATGATCCATTTTTAGACTCTGGAGACAGATTTAACACATTCCAGGCACCTGGAGAGTGCTCTGTTTTGCTGTGTGTGCTCTGGTAAGGCCATTACCAGCCGAGTGCTCCTGCAGAGGATGAGTGCCATGGTCCCCTGCCTTGCTGACACCAATGTCCAGCAGCCGGGAGCCGTCCGCATCCCTGTGCCGAGGCGGCAGCCCGGGATATTGCCTCTGCCGTAATATTTGCACACTGGTGGCAGATCCCTGCTGCCCTCTGATTCATCACCTGCATCAACTTAAGCATCCTCTGATGGAGGGTTCACTCCCAGTGGGGCAGCTGGCAGCAGCTGCCCTGCAATGGAGCAAGCGGAGAGGGCTTTGCCTCTTGCAAAGGCATCCCAGTGTGCTTCATGTCCCTGGCGTGCGCTCTCCCAAAAGGCAAATTGCTCTACTCTTCCCTCCCCACCACTAGTGTTACAGAGCAAATACCTTCACACATGGTCCTTTAGGGATTTTAAAGTGTCCCCTCTTTGATTTCCTTTTATGAATCTGCTTGCAAGCAGCTTCGTACCCCTTTGGTTTGTCAGAAGGTCAAAAGCTTTTCTACTGCTCTGAGTTTCAAGCACGGAGGTGTGAGTTCAGCTGCATTTAGCGGCCCTTTGACCATTGTCTCTGAAGCCAGTGGACTTTGCTGGGAATGGCGTTGAGCCTCCTGTTTCCAAATGCTCTCTTGCACAATGCAAACTCTGCCCATGTATTGAAAATGCCAATGTTTAACAGTGATTAGCTTTAAAAAAAGAAAAAAAAAGAGAGAGAGAGAGAGAGAGAGAAGCCTCCCTGGCTGCAGCTCCTGTGAGAGCAGAGGGGATGCACATTAACCTTGGATGTGACAGCCTGGTCATGGCCACACTGTGCCAAGCTGCACCCGGTCAGTTGTTTGGGGCAGCAGAGCAAGGCAGACAAAAAGCATCATCCTCAAGGCATCATCTCTCTCAATTTGCACTGCTTTAGATTTGATGCTAGAGTCAGTGCAAAGTTTCCTGCTTCTGCCAAAGAATTTGAAAGTTGGATTTTTAAGTAAAGATCATCCAAAAGAAGGTGCTTGCTTTGTCAATGAAATCAGCTTTTACTCCAAAGCTGAATGCCAGCACATTCTCAGATTTTTTTTTTTTTCCCCCTAGGAAAGCCAGTTCTTTATAGAGAACGCTGACCCCACTTTTCACCGTCCCCTGGCTGCCTGTGCTGGCTGGAGCATCAGCGGCTCTGCCATGCAGCATTGTCTGCAGAGCAGGAAACGCCATCAGAAGGCATCCAACTAAAGGAACCAAGCAAAACGGAAAAAAGGAAAATGTGAAAGCATTTAAAGCTGCCGCCATCAGACTGGCTCTCACCGAAACAGTCTTGATGTCTAAACAATGCCTTGCAGATTCTAGAGATCCACATGAGAAATATTTCAGGCTAAGGAACTTATTACCTCATAAAGCAGGTGGCTTCTTTTCCTCCCTCCAGTCCATAAAACCAGCCCAGAGATGTCCCAGGGACAAGATTGCTCTGAAACCACGCTAGACATCAGAGCTGCTCGCTCCTGCTTCTAAGAATTCACTGAAGGTTTAACTCCATCACTTGCTTAAAATCACATAACAGCGTTGCTAAGTTTTTCCCTTGTCCTTTGCTTGGATTTTGGCTCCCTCCATGGCTTTTGCCATGCAATGGGAGGGAGGAAGAGTCACCACTTCACTACAGCAGCTGCAGGGAAGAAAAGCCCCAGCCATGGGTGTCTGTACTCATGCTCCCCCCCCCCCCCCCTTTTTTTAACCTAGTTCAAGCTCCCAAACTACAGCTTTCTCTGGCTTCTCCCACCCCTTCCCACATGTTATTTTAGCACTATTATTATTTTCCAAGTTGCATTATTATCAGTTTCCAAGTTGTGGCACGTGCAGAAGCCCTGCCTGCAATGGCTAGAGGGGCTTGCAAAGCCCCTGCTGCCTGGTGGTCCTGTACCTGCTCTCCGCTTACCCGTTTTGGGAATCGCACCCCTGGGACCGTCCCCAGCCAGTGCTCTCAGGGCCAGGCAGGAGCGGGGCCAGGCGGGGATGGTTAAGCAACTGTATTTCAGCAAGTGGGGATGAATCAGTGTCACAGAAATGCCGGTTCATGGGGAAGGATGCAGCATCAGCAAGAAACCTGCCCTGGCTTGTAACAGGAAAAAGATGTTTTGCTGCCCAAACCAGCCCGGGGTCTGGGACAGATTAGGAACAGAGAGAACTCCCCGCCAGCACACACCAGGGATGTGCCAGCAGCTGCAGCGGGCTGGCACCCACGCGGGAGGGCAGAGCAGGGATCAGTCAGTCCCCAGGGCTGCCCACCTTCCTGGCAACTTGCCTGTTTTAAACCAAACTCCAGCATATCCTCTGGCAGACGGTGCTGGATCTCACCCCGGGTCTGCAGCCCTCTACTTCTCCCTGCAGCCTGGGCCTCCCGAAGCGGCCGGATCCTGCTGCTGGTGGTCCCTTGCAAGCCTGTCGCAAAGCAGGGGACAGCACCTGACCCAGCCCAGGGATGCTCCAGGGGAGCCTGTCCTCAGAGTAGCCCAGGCAGACAGCACAGGCACCTGTAAAATCTCTTTGCCACTGATAAAATCCTATCCTAAAGAGACTTCATGCATCAGAATGAAATAAAAGTAAAGAAAACAGGCTGTCTACTTTGTATTTTCCAAGTTATGACAAGTGAAAAATGATTCTATTCACAAAAGATATTTATACCGAATGCAGCGCTTTAATAAATGACCACCTTCATAAACTAAATAAATCTGTCAGGAAGCAGGTTTTAAGATCTTTCTTTCAGTGGACATATAGATTTTTCTATGCCATCTGCATGCCATATTTGTGATGGAGTCAAGTATTATGTATGAAGGCACCTCTTCTGATGTCAGGATGCTGCTGGGATGGAATAAAACCCGGTGTGAACCACAGCTGAGTGCCACACGCTGCTCATCCCACACGGGTCGACATTGGTGTCTAATATGAAAAACAACTTGGGTTTCAGATGAAAAAGGATGTTTTATAATTTAACAGCAACTTCAGCAAATCTCATTTTCCAGAGCCCTCAAAACCCAAGGCATCAGCGCCCACAGCCACTTCTGCCAATGCTCCAGTTGCAAAGCGGCACCGACTGCTTGCAGTACGTCCCAACTTTCTCTTCCTTCCATTTCAGCTGCTTCTTGGTAAGACACTGCATTTTTTAAAGCTCTCAACATCTTTTGGTAGTTACAGATTTAAAAAGCTCGAAGTCATCTTATAAACCTGGAGTTTTAATTATTTCCACGTCGTTTGCTTTTAAAACCAGCCTTTTCCAGAGGGATGGGCCGATGCATGCTAGGGAGGGCTCCGCGAGAGGGCCCCTCGGCTCAGCCTCCAAGCTCGGCTGAACGTGAGAATTCACAAGTATCCCCTTTGCTTCCTTTTTAATTACGCATGTAACAAGGAAAAACAACTTTCATTGCCCCGCAAGCACTACCCATATTAAAGCAGACTTTCTCCTGCTCCTCCACGGCTGCCGCCAGTGTTGCAGCGCATCTTCTACTCTGCTACCTCCTAACCCCGAGCCGGCAGAAGTGGTCCCACTCCTGACTCAAGGAGGCTATATTTAGCACTTCAGGAAAAAAAAAAAAAAATACAATTTTGCAAACTGTAACTGGAAGAATATGTCATTTTGCAGACGTTTTCCTCCAGGCCAGACTGCTGGGAAAACATGTGTTTCATTAGATGCAGTACGTTGTGCAGGTGGTCAGGGCAAGGGAAGCCAGCCCCATAGCAAATGTTGTTTATTGTTTGAGGAAGGGAAAAAAGCCTCAAATGATGTCATGAAACCTCCAGACACTTCACTCCCCCCTGCTCTAGAAATGAAGAGGGACTTGCCAAACCCTTTAAAGGTGCTTTTTCCCCCCAACACTATCAGAATTGTATCGGGAGCATTACACAAACACTGGCTGGAGACTGCAGGGAGTCAGGGAGCCCAGGTGCAAGCTTTGCCTGACTTGATAAATTACTTCTGAGGTGGGACACCCGCAGCCCCGAGGGAGCAGGTCCTTGTGGGTCAGCTCTGTATTAGAAACACAACAGGAGCTGGTTCCTGTGCCAAAGGCTGAACAGCCTTCGCCCCAATCCCACACCCATCCCCATGCCGGAGGGAGCCAAGGCAACACCCAGCCCTTGGCATGATCCTGCAGCCCCTGCATGGCAAGCCGGGGAAGGTTACAGCCAGGGACCCTTCCTCCAGCAGCCGCCTTTCACTGGGACCGGTCAGGTCCTTGCTGGAGATGCTGCACCCACCAGCTCCAAGCTCAGCAGGACCTCAGGGACGGAGGGTGTCCAGGCAGGGGCTGCAGTGACGTCTCACCGCGCTCCACAGTGATCCCGGCACAGCACACCACAACAGCATGTGGACCGCACTCAAATGGCACAACCTGCATCCATCAGATGCTGCTGATACCCGAGCAGCCCAGATCCAGACCCGGGCTGGATCTCTCCAGTCCAGAAACCCTGCTATAACCATCACTACAGGACCTCTCGACTGTAAAATTACTACTTCAACTTTTTTTCCATACTCCTATCATGTAAAAAAAAAATCTTGGTTTATGTAGCCAAGTCTCTATTGCTCTTAAGTATGATGTATTGTTAATACATTTATGGAAGCAAAGCCATTCCTTTAATTTAGTGTTATAACCCATGTTATGCTACCTACTCACACCTGAAAACCATTTAGGGGAGCTCTAAATTATTGTTCTGCTGCTGTGCTCGCCTAGGTCTGTTAGAAAAATCAAGCCAGAGCGGGTGGATTGGTTTCTTCTCCACAACACTTGGCAGCCTGTCCCAGGCCCCCATTTCAGCTGCGGGGATTTATAAAAAAGGAATCTTTTACAGTATTTTTCACTTCACACACATGCACACAACCCCTTTTCATCACCTTTTGAAGCGTTAAGTGGGCCCGGACCAAACACAAACGCTTTTGATCCAGCCCTATGGTTACCCAAGTTGTTTTGCAGCCAGATCCCCCTATCCACTGCCTGGCTGAGCAGGAGAAATATAAAGCAAAGCTGGAACACCCTAAAAAGAAGTTTTGCAGATATATCTGGCATTTGAGGGGCTGCTCTGGACTCCCCAACACCAGAAGTGAACCTGCCATAGCCTGGCAGCAGGGTTTTCTCATGCTCGAGCTGCTTTTATTTCCCTTACAAAACTCTCCTAGCTCAGGGCCAGGGGAATGGTGTGCAAAGGTGGCAGTGGTCAGCATTTTGGAGAACCAGCCTTTTCCTGACTCCCCTGCAAAGGATGGCACAGGATTGAAATTAAAAGCCCATTTTTCATTCCCAAGAGCTCTCTGTGCAGGGCAGGCAGGCTGTGCCCTCCACTTCCTTCCAGTTTATTGCACTGCTGGGGAGGGTGAGGCTGTTTAAGATTTAGGATTCACATCCCCGTGCCAGGACCCTCTAACAAGCTCACCAGGACATAGAGCGTCCTCAGCAGCTACAGGGACAACAACCCAGTTATCAGCACAACTGGCCCCTGATCCCCAAATTTCCTTATTTTGTCATTTCAGCTCCCTCCGCTCTCTTCCTCCTACATGTGTGCACATTCACAGACAGATACAAACAATATTGCTATTAAAACTCCCAAGTTTATTCACAGAAAAGCATGTAATACGTAAAAAATGAGCGTGCTGGCTCCCCTGCTGCCTGCAGGCAGCTCTCCCCTGCCTGTTCCTCTGCGGGGGGACGGCGCCGGCTCGCTCATGCTCACTGGAAGGGAAGTCATGGGAAGTCGCCCTGTACCAGCAGCTGGGCCATAGCATGCCCCCCAAAGCCCTTCAGAGATGATCCCAGCTAAAGGAAGGGGGATGTCCCACCTCCTGGGTCTGCTCAGTGTCCCCAGCCCCACGTGGTGCCCAGCCACGGAGCAAACACGTGGGCATGGCATGGCATGGCATATCACCCCACGCCTGGTCTGGGGTGCGTCAGCCTCTGCCAAAGCTTGCCATGCTCAGCCCTGTGGTCATGGTCACCTTGAGGGGGGACACACACCAGCAAGGGTCACACTGGGGTTTTTGCCCCACAGGTAGTGTTTGAGCCAGGAAAACTGAGGTACATGCTAATTCAGAGTAAGTCAAGAATGGAGATTAAGGCATTTCTCTCTACATAGCGAGGTTTCCTATTTGAGAGATGAAATGGGTATTTTCAGCAAGTAGCTGAGAAGTTGACAGCAGAGGAGATGCATTGGCCTGACTTCATCTGAGGGGGTCAACACCTCCCTTTCACCCTGCATGGAGCCAGAGAGGAGCCTGCAGAGCCTGGGGACATGCACAGGGCTCATTTCACTAGCCCAGGGATACATTTAAGTAGCACATACAGGAGCAAGCCAACAGTCATGTAACTTCATGCCCATATAAGCAGCATCCTCCAGAGCTGAGCCCCCAGAGCGAGAGCTAACAGCTCACTCCAGCTTTCCCTAACACCACTTAGAGCAGCAAGACCATAAAGTGTTGCTCAGAGGAGAAGCTGTCTCTGCAGAGCCCATGGGCAGATCCACGCAGATAACCAACACTGGGGTCAGGCTGGACCTCCAGGACCCCAACAGCAAAGCGCTCAGAGGCACCTGGCACCCATGGGTGCTGCAGCACCTGGTAGGGTCCAGCAGGCTTTGTTAGAGATACGGCTGAGCTTTGCTGAGAGCCATAGACAAACCAGGACAGCACCCTCCACACTTGAGCAGCCACAGACCCCAGTACTCACCCCAGGCAGAGGGTCCTCCAACACAGCCCCACAGCAGCCTTCATACAGAGACATGGGTCCAGCCTGGGAAGACACTAGCTCTGGGTGCAAAGCTGGGCAGAAAGATTTTGGTGTCTCTCCAGGACAGACTCCTGCACCAGAGGAAGCTGTAGGACATCACAACTTCTTGCAACACCAACAAAACACTGCCCTTGGTCCAGCTCCAACCCTTTTAAGCACAGACTGCTAATTAGCACTTGCAGCCTAATGAGCTCATTTATCTTTGGACTCACAGCTGACAGCACACTCCTGCTGCAGCCCCAAAACGGAGCACCAAGCTGCTGGGGTGCTCCCTCAGCAGCCCTGGGGACAGGGGACACGGGGGACAGAGGGAGATGAAGCAGCCCTGGGTGCCAGAGGGGAGGACCCTGCCTGGTGCGTCCCGTGGGAGAGGGCAGGATCTGGGGCCAGCTGTGGCTCCGGCAGCTGCTGCGCTGGATCAGACCCAGGTGGCTCCAGCCCAGCTGGGGCTGAGCACAGGGACGGCCAGAGCTCGTGACATGCGCCCATGCTCCAGCAAAGCTGACCAAAACCTCCCTGTTTGAGCTCTCCGACAGGCTCTCTCCTACCAGCAACCGCAGCAGAAGGTGATGAAAATAAGCAGAGAAGGAGAATCAGAGACAAAACCGGTACAAAGCGGCAGTGAGAGACCTCTTTGCAGCAGTATTTGGCCGAGAGGTGCGCTGCACACGGCCGTGCTTCCAGCGTGAGTCACCCCGCGGAAGTGGGCTCTCCATCGCCAGCCCCAAACCCACGTTTCCAACAGGACCCTGCTGACATTTGCCAGAAAATTAACCCGGAGCTGCATGAAACGTGTGCAGCATGTGTGGGTGGGCAGGGAGCGCTTCTGGCACCGGAGAGGGGTCAAACAGCCTCTTAAAAACTGCCAAGAGGGGTGAAAGCTGATGCACTTTCTCCATGTGTTACACACAAAGGGTCGCCTTCCCTCGCTCCCTGGCTTGGCCGTGGGTCTGCAGGCAGTAGGACCAAAACTCTCTCCTCCTGGGCAGAAAAAGCTTGTGTTTAAATAAGCATTTAGCAAATAAACATAGCTGCTAGCAATGATGCTCAGAAATTTTTATTTTTGTGGTGTGAAGTATTGTTCAACCAATGTACCCATAGCACTGCAGAAACCCCGTGCCTGCCCAGAGTCAGTGCTTGGAGGGCAGTGGCTTCCATGCTTACTCTGGGTAAACTGAGACACGGGAGGGTGCAGACGGCCAAGCACCCCCGCGGCCTCCATTGCCATGAGTTTTGGGATCAGCGACTACCATGTGTAAAATACAGCTGAGTTCTGGCGGAGCTGATGAAACTGCTGGTCCCTGGAAACGCACCCCATCGTCCCAGCTCCTTGGTCACGCTTTGTGGCTTTCCCCAGCGGCGCGTTGTTTGCTTTTATTTATTTTGCTCCAAAATATTTGTAATAAGCTCGGGGAATGCAAATGGCTTTACAGCCACTGTGCCAGGCACACGGCTCTGGTCGGCGTTGTGGTGCATCGCTGCCGAGGCTCTGCCTGGCGTGTCCTGTGCATCATGTGCTGTCCTGTCCCATCTGATGCTGTCACAGCCCTGTGTCTGTGCCGGCACGCTGCCGGGGTGCCTGTCCCCTGCAAGGGCTGAGCACCCCATCCCATTAACACACAGGCAGTTAGCCTTGATGCTGCAAGCCCTGGCCTCTCGCAGCTAAAATAAGGGGTGATGGGGGAGAGCGCTATGCATTTTGATAAAAATTTGTAATTATTTCATGGCTTTAGTGGAAATTGTGGTGGCTTTGTGCACCTTCTCTCACCCCTGGTCCTGCACAGAGTCACGCCGTTGGATCTGGCTCAGCCCCAGCTCGGCACCCCACTGCAGCACGGGTGCCTGCCACGGCTGGCACCGGCACAGGCTTCGGCTGATGTGGGGTGCCAGAGCCGGGTGGGATTTGGCCTGCTCTGGGTCAGCTGCTCCAGGGCTGGCCAGGCTGGGGGCAAGGCGGGGAGACCCCCGGGGCGGGGGGGGGAGCGAGCCCTCCCCAGGGTGCCCGGCGCAGCACCCCGCGCAAGTCCCGCTATGGGGCCGGGTTCTGCGGGGTCGGTTTTGCAAAACCCCCAGGGCAGAGGGGAGCCGGGGAGCTGGGTGCCCGCAGGCTCCGGCGCCCCCGCCCCCGCGGGCCCGGTGCAGGATGCGGCCGCCGTGCAGGGAAGCGGCCGGCGCTAGGGGGCAAACGCGGCCGCCGGTGCTGCCGGGGCTGCCGGGGCTGGGGGGGCTGCGGGGGCTGCCGGCGGGGCGGGCTCGGCCCAAAAATGCTGCGGCGCACCCTGGGCTCAGCCCCCCAAAATGCTGGGGTGTGTCCTGGGCTCAGCGCCCCCAAATGCTGCGGTGCACCCTGTGTTCAGCTTCTCCAAAATACTGCGGTGTGTCCTGGGCTCAGCCCCCCAAAATGCTGCTGGGCACCCTCGGTTCAGCCCCGCCAAAATGCTGGGTTGCACGCTGGGCTCAGCCCCCCAAAATGCTGAGGTGGACCCTGGGTTCAGCCCCCCAAAATGCTGCAGTGCACCCTGGGCTCAGCCCCCCAAAATGCTGCGGTGGATCCTGGTTCAGCCCCCCAAATGTTGCAGTGTGTCCTGGGCTCAGCCCCCCAAAATGCTGAGGTGGATCCTGGTTTCAGCCCCCCCCCCCCAAATGCTGTGGTGGACCCTGGGTTTAGCCCCCAAAAATGTTCAGTGTGTCCTGGGCTCAGCACCCCAAAAATGCAACTATGTGCCTTGGGTTCAGCCTCCCCAGAATGCTGGGGTGTATCCTGGTTTCAGTCCCCCAAAATGCTGCAGTGCACCATGGGCTCAGCCCCCCTAAAATGCAATGGTGTGCCTTGGATTCAGCCCCCACCCCAGCAAATGTCTGAGGTGTGTCCTGGGCTCTGCCCCCCAAAATGTAACAGTGTGCCTTGGATTCAGCCCCCCCTCCCCAAATGTCTGCAGTGCATCCCGGGTTCAGGCCCCCTAAAATGCTGTGCTGCACCCTGGGTTCAGCCCCCCAAAATGCTGCACTGTGCCCCAGACTCAACCCTTGAAAGATATTGCAGTCCATCTTGGACCCAGCCCCCCAAAATGCTGCAGTGGCCCTGGCTCAGCCCCCCCCAAAATGCTGTGGTACCCCAGCTTCAGCCCTCTAAAAATGCTGCAGTGCACCCTAGGCTCAGTCCCTGAAGGATGCTGCAGTGCCCCAGGCTGGGACCCCAGAAACGCTATGGTGTGCCTTGGACTCACCCCCAAAATGCTGCAAAGTGCTTCAGGCTCAGCCTTTTAAAAATGCTGCAGTACCCCAGGCTCGGACCCCCAAAATGAAGGGCCGTAGGAAGGCGACACACAAAAGCCGCCTGGAGAAGTGTTTGACTCGGGGCTCATTTCTCAGCATTTTCCTTCTCCAGTTTGTCCTGGCAAACTGGGTGGGAATGGCAGATGGGGGTGAGGGGTGCAGAGGTTGGGGGTACTGGGGGGAGTGAGGAGCTTTGGTGGGCTCCCGTCAGCTGCTGCTTCCCCAGCCCCTTTCCCAAGCATTGTGTGGGGTCTTCCAGCTGGGGAGCAGATCCCATTTCTGGTGACGTGATCATTGTGGGGATCCTTGGCAGGTCACCCACACAGGTCAGTGGGAGTGATTGAGGGGTCCTGGTCACTCTGCCCACCCCAAAGGTGTCACCCCCCCCCCCCCCCTTGAGCCCAGGGAGACTTGGGGATGCTCACGCTGTGAGGGGAAAAAGAGCAAGTGGGCCAGGCGTTTCAGGTTTGCCTTTAAAATGCATATTGGAGACAACTGCCGAACACATTCACCAAACAACAGACTCAAGCTATGGAAAACCCTTCTTAAATTGCCCGGGCTAGCTTCCCACAGCTCAGGACGCTTGCCAGGATGCTCTGCTTAAAACGGAGTCCCATTTCCATGCCCTCTGCACTGTGAGGAGAGCTCCCAAGTCCGGCCACTTTCCGATCTGCCACCGTATCCTCCAGGTTTCCAAATTCAATGTATGTTTTTCCCCAGCAGGAGATGTGACAGTGCAGTCTTAAATCTGGACTCCATTTAAATCGAAATCCGTATTAGGCATTTGCCTGTCTGAGCAGCGGTGGTTAGCCAGGAAGACCCAGGCTGATGAGGGTTAGGAAATGAGCTCCCCGTGTGGTCCCAGGGGCTCAACCCGGGTCCCTGCTGGGAGGGGACTGCACCCCCCTGTCCTTTTTGCTGCTCCCCCCCATGTCCACCCAGCCTCTCTCTATAGGGGACAATATTATGACCCTGGGAACCTCTTGAGATTCATCCACAGCTCTTGGGGCCCATGGTACCCAAATGCTGCTGGGTTGGGAATGTCCTCTGTAGGAGATAGCTGAGAAACCTCGGTGCATGGTTTTAACCCAATATTGTCCCTCCGGTCTCTTGTGCTTTAGCCATTGGCACTAGAAGCAGAGAGGAGCTTTGCGAGAGAAGTGCAGGGGGTTACCACAACACACAGCCCGCGGTGGGAGCCACAGATCTGCCTCGGACCTGGAGGATGGGGGGAACATGTTGGGAGCATGTTGGCTTTGGGGAACAGTGACAGAGCAGAGCCACCCATGCAAGGAGAGCTTCTTACCTTGGTCAGGCTGGGGAAAAAGCTGGTTTCTGCAGGATTTTTGTAATCGCCTTGGGTTTTCCCACTTATTGCTCATTTAAATCTCTCCTGCTTGGGTTTAGGTTTAGAGCTGCTCTGGGACCCCACAGGTTCATCTTCCTCCAGCAGGGAGCAATGGAAGAGCTCCAGAAGACCCCAGCTTCTCTTCTGCACCATCTGATGCTCAGCCCTCTGGTTTTCCACCAAGAAACTCTGTATGGGCAGAAAATAAGGAAGCTGGGAAGTATTTTCAGAAAGGAGGGCTAGGTCATGCTTTGCACAAGGCACAAGACAGGCCTTTTATAAAAGGTTTAGCTGGGGAGCAGAGCTGACAGCAAACTGAGATGCTGAAAGCTCAGCTCACAGCGCTGCCTCCGATCCATGCCAGTCCTTCAGCGCCTGCAAATCCATGTGCCCCTGGGGAACCCAGCCACGCCGGCTGGAGACCAAAGCACCGGGAGCACCTCTGTAAATAGGAGAAGAGGGGGAAGGACATTGCTGTGTCTCACGAAGAGGATGGAGGCTTCACACATCCTTTGGGCAGCAGCATTTCGCCCAAGCTCAGGAGCCAGCACCCATTCACAGGTACCCGAATGAGCCGTCTGATTTCAGACCTCCTCGTGGCATGTGTTGGGTTAGGGAGGCTGAGCCAGAAAAGCTGCTCTTGCCAATAGCCCCCTCCTCTCAAAGGGTCAGAAAACCTCGCTGGGTGGGCAGCTCAAGGGGAAGCCGCCATCTCCTCTGCCACGGCCAGAGCCATCAACACGGAGAGCGATGCTGCACGGGAGAAGATGTAAATCTTGAGCTGCACGTCCGAGAGGTCACTGGAAATATCCTTGCTGGGACACGAGCCATCAAACCCACAACATGCCCAGCCCATCAAAAGATAGCAAACACTTTCAAAAGGCTTCTTTAAAAAATAATTTTAAAGTCTTTTGTGCCCCCAGCCCAAGCCCTTCATTTGGCAGCAAGAGCCTGGCCACCTCCTGAAAAGCCCTGGAAAAACCCGCTGACCTCAGGGTGTTTTCCACCCCAGCTAGCCCAGAGCCAACAGATCACAGCCATCACTGGTGTGCTGAGATGCAGGAGAAGGAATGCCTGAAACCACACGAACGCTCAGCGTGGGACACGGTGATGAGCCACCAGCCTGGTGACAGGTGCTGCTGCAAGCCAGCAGCTCTGCTGAGCTGGAGAAATGCAGGTGGGGACAGGCAGCCCCCTTGCAATGCCAGGGACAGGGTGAAACAGGTTCAAAGGTGGAGATCAGCTCGGTGTTTCCAGTGAAATCTGTCTCCCCGAGATGTTGGTGCAATGTCCCCGCTGAGGGACAGGTTTTCTGTGCTAGCTGGCACCGGGTGAAGCTGAGTTCAGAGTGCTTCATGGGCTGCAAACACCATCTCAACACCTGAATAACCACAGTTTTCTTTGGGTAGAGTGAAAAAAATAAAAGAACCGCAACTCCTCTACAGGTAACTCACATCTTGGCTACTCTGCAATGAACTCGGGCTGCTTCAGACCCACCTCCAGACAGTGACCCCGAGGGAGGACACACAAACATGTAGTTAACTTCAAGCACATCCTTATTTCTGCTGCCATCAGGAGCTCAGGCGTGCATTGAATCGCTCTCCTGTGGCTGGGGGACTTGAGGTCTTCGCTTGCAGTATGTGACCGTCCTTTCCTGGCTGCTGCCCGGCTGCAGGCAGCTCGCCCCTCACTGCGGCAAGTCCTGCTGTGGGAGACGGTGTTGCTGCGTGGGCACTTTGCATCACACACCCGATGCTCGAGTGCTGCAGCAGCCACCGACCTACCCGTATGGAAGGAGGACACCAGGCAGGGTCAAGCTCTGAGTATCCCAAGGGAGTTATATATATATATATATATATATGTATACACACAATATGTTAAATTTATCACTTTATCTCCCCAAAACACACCAACCCCAAATATAAACAGCTCTTCGCCCTGGCTCTCTTGCTTTGCTCCAGCCTCTGACGCGACGGCTGTTTTTCTCTGTCATCTTCTGCAAAGCGTTTCCGATCCGTCACATGCTATCAAATTAGCAGCTATGGCAAGAGCTGGCTATAAACAGGCGTTATGTAAACAACAAGCCACAAGAAGGGGCTAGATTTAACTTGCTGGTGTTGAGAGGCTCCCTCTTGCTTGGTTTTTCTTGGGAATAGCTTTTCCCACTTGTGAGAGGAAGGCTTTCCTCCCAGCCAGCTAGCAGAGGCTGCTGGCACCCTCGCCGGGGAGGTGAGCAAGGAAGGCTGTCCCTCCTCCTTGTTGGAGAAAACAGCAGTTTCCTGCTGGGGTGAGAAGATGATGGGTGCCAGGAGAGCAGTTTGGGACCCTCTGCTCCCAGCCGGTACGGAGGAGCCCCCAGACCCCGGCGCTGGCCTGGCCTAACCAAACTGGGCTTCTCCCTCAAACCCACACTTCAACCACAGCTTCCCCCTCGCCAGGGGTCATTGCTACCGGTCCTGGTGGTTGCCTGGGGTTTGGGGACCGAGGGCACTGCTTTGAGGCGGGAAACTCAGCTCCCACCCTCCATCTCCCGTGCCGTTAGAAGTGATTTTCCACCGGGACGAGCTGCCATGTCTCTTTGATTCCCTTCACATGTTGGAGCTCATTGCGTTTTCATTTGTGCACCACATTCAATTCATATTTGAAATGAGTAGAAATAGCTCCAAGTTCCCCTCCTAGTTGCCTGAGCAAAACGGGACCTTGTCCAGGACTAATCTGAACCAGATGACTGTAGCAGAGGGGAAGAGCAAGGAGAGTCAGTAATAGAGAGATGTTTGTTCTTGCTAACAGTGTTTTTAAATGGAAACATTTTGCTTTCAAGTAGAAGGGCTTGGGTTTTCAGTGCAGTCCAAGTGCCAGGTTCTACCAAGTTATTGTTATTCCAGATGAACTTTCATCAAAGCAGATGAAAGCCTGTCCCTGGACTTCTCTATAAATTATCTGGTATGAAATCCAAACATTAACCTCCATATAATTCACAGCTGCAGTAACTCTGGGGATAATCCAGGACAATTTGCCATGCACAGACTGTATGTAGTATCTATGCTATATTTATTTCAATGTAATTTTAGCCAGCGCAAACAATGCACTGAGCTTTGGCCACCCTACTCCACCAGTCCAGCGATGGGAGCGTCTCTGAGAACTGTAACTCATTTTTGATGGGGCAAGGAACCAGCTCAGTGGATCTTTCCTTAAGGATCAAGTATTTGCTAAGGGAGGACCACACGTCCTTCATTTCAGGGGGAATGGCATTGCTGAGAAAGAGCAAGGACCTGGAAGACATGAAGGCTTGTTCCACCTGCCTCTGGGGTGGCTCATGCTCGTGGCAGCATCGGGACCACCGCCTCCGGCGGCAGCATTGGGACCACCACCTCAGATGGCAGCCTCGGTCCCAGTCTGTCCCTCCAGCACTCCGGTGCTAATGGAGCCCAGCCAGCCCCAAGCACTGAGCGGTTTGGTGTCCCAGCCGGCCGGGCAGACACCTCGTGCAGGAGATTTGGGGCCTGACCTGCATCCCCAGAGCAAAGCCATCATGGGCTTGCAGCAAGTGACTTGGCCAGCTCCATTCATGAATCATCTCATAACCAGGGCTCTCTGGTGACACAGTGATTATGTGTTACAGCGTGGCTTTGTTAGTATTCTCCTATGTCTGCAAGCACAGCCTGGTGCAATAGAGATGTGTTTTTCCGAGTTTCATATGAAGGGCTAAACTCACCCGTGGTGTAACCAGCTCAGCCTCGGAGCTTGCCCCAGAGCCCAGCCTGGCCCAGGCAAGCCAAGTAGTGAGTAATGGGTTGATGAAGTCTCTCCAGACTTACGATTCGGGATGGGTTCGGCAATATTTCTCTCAGGAGCTTTCCTTGAACAAGGTGATATATTGCGCTGAAGACAGAAGTGCGTCTGCAGCGTTACATGTCCTGAATCTCCTGGACACAGGCACTACGAGCCACGCTCTTCCTGCAGCCCCTGCCCCACTGTCCAGGCAGGCAGGCAGGCTCCAATTTTCCCAATGACTTGTTTTAATTGCTCACATCCACAGAGGCAGCATCTCCTTCCTCCCTCTCAGCAGCGCCAGTAAATTAAACATGCAGATAAATAGAGGGGTGGGATGAGCCGCATGGCAGGAAGGAAATGCAGCCGTGCTCTGCGCGTGGGCTCCAGATGCTGTGAGGCGGGAGATGGGGGGGCACAGGGGCCCCCCCAGCCTGGTTTCGGGAGGGCTTCTGTTAATTAGCCCAGTTCAGGCCTCTGAGCATCCATCTGCCTGGGTTTGCTCTGCTGCAGCAATGGCTATGGACTTTTGCTTGCCCCAAGGGCTGTGCAGTGCCACATGGCCCCCCCCCCCCCCATTGTCCCTGGGGTCCCCTGGGGCATCCTCTGTCCTGTCCCCACGCCATCCGTTGCAGCCGGCGTGTGCTCACAGGCTTGAGAGCTTCCCATCCCTGTGATATATGCACCAATTTTATCTCGGCAGAGCCGGGAGAGGGAGCCCAAGCCACCCCCACTGCCGCTCCTCGCCCCAGCCCCTGGCACCCACATGGCTCCATGCCCGCCATGGCTGCTTGGCCTGGCTCGGCAGGGTGGCATCGCACCGCTCTTGGCATCGTGAAGGACATGCTGCGGGTGCGAAATTGCAGCTCCCTCCAGCAAGGGCTCTCTGCTCCATAGCTTTTTGCAGCAGATGCGTCTGCACAGGGTTGGGGCTGCATGGCCTGATCCAGCCCCACGGGAGTATTCCCGTTGGCCATCCTGTAGGCATCCTCCGGAGAGCATGGGGACCAAGTGATCCTCCCCACACAGCCGATGTTTGATGCTGATTTCCTCTGCAGGTAACTCCAGCCGGAGGAGGCTAGGACCGATCCTGCACCGTGCCAGCAGGAGATTTTAATGCTTTGCGGGTGCTGAGCATCTCCCTTTCCCCGGGGACTGCAGTAGGAGAGCAGGTGCTGTCAGTGCAGCTCTGCACAGCCGTGGCAAGCCCCCCCCCTCCTTGGTCCCCCTCAGGAAGGCAAGTCCAGTCTGGGGCATGAATGGAGTCCCAAAAAACCTTCAAAGCAAAGCCCCGGTAACAAAGCCCCTGCAATCTATCACTGGCTTAATTTTGATCAAAATATAATAAAATCCTTTCCAGCCTGCCAACAGCCAGATGATTTGGTGTTAGAGTTGCTGTGCCGTGCTGGTGAAACAAGGAGCCCATGCTATTTTCCTGGTGGTGGGGCAAAGCTAAGGGCCCGTTCGCCCCCACCAGCTCTCAGCAGTGCCGCACGCACCCATTAATGCCATTTTCTGCTGGGACTCGTGCAGAGATGCTGCAACGGGTGCCCTCAGCCCACAGCGTTGCTGGAGGGCAGCCACAGCGCAGGCACTCAGGGCAGGGAATTGCCCCGTGCTCCGCCGGGCCAGCACTGCTGCAGCTTCCCCATCGCTGCAAAATCCCACCTTCCCACCCCAGCAAGGGCCCAGCATCCCTCCCGCTCCCCAGCAAGGACTCGGCTGGTAGGGCTGCACCGGCTCCCCCAGCCCTCCCTGCTCCCTGCTCCCCCCCCCCGCAAAGGGGGTCCCAACACTCCCCAACATTTCTGGGATTCTCCCCAGCAGCAGCATTTGGGGTTTGGGCGATGCTGGGGTTTACCACGACATGGAGAGGCCGGGTGGCTGCAGCCTCCCTCCGTCAGCAGGATCAGGCCCCCGGGAACCACCCAGCAACACATGCCTTCCCAGCAGCCTTTCCCTTCTCACCCTACCTTTGCCGGCTGTCCCAGTTCACTGCTCCAAGCGAGTTGTTTCAATCAGCTAATTGGTGCTAATTAATCCCAGCAGCTCCAGACGAGCGCAGGAGGCACAGCAGGCCCCGGAACTGCCGCTTCCACGGCACGAGCGAAGGCAGACGGGGCACGGCGGCTCCTCTAAGGCTTCGCAAGAGCCTGGTTTCTCCCCATTTGGCTTATCCAGGCCTCAATGTCCCCCGTCTCGGTCACCTCCCAAGCTCTGTTTGGTTTTAAGCATCATCTCTGTCTGCATTGAGCCTTCCGCTTCCATCACCAGGTCCTGGGAAAATGGGGTTTTTGTTGGGAAAAGGTCATCGCTGGGTGGTTTGGGAATTAGAGGTGGCTGCTTCTGCTGGCTAATGTCATTAGCTCTACATTAATGGCATTAACCTTTTTCAGTTTCCAGTCCAGCTCACAGCACATGGCTTGTCTTTAAAAACGGAGTTGATTTTTAGAAGAATATCAGAAGACAGACATTTTTTTACAACTCCCAGTATTCACTTGTTATCAGATCCACTGGTATTTTATGGGAAGGCTCGACACCAGAATAAAACTGAGTAATCTTTCATCAGACTCTTGGCTGAATAATCTCCTTATAAAAAGGAAATCCTTTGTTTATTGGCAGAGTGCTTTTCTTTAGGGGGAATTGGAAATGCATTTGGTATTGGCCTCAAGTAGTTTTAATTCAGCAACAATAAAATAAGTTGGTGCAACATCTAATCTAACGGCTGGATAATTCTGTGCCTGGGCTGTATCCTGCTGGTTTCATTCCCTTGTAACAAGGAGACAACGAGCTAAAATGCTACTTTTTCTAAGTATTGCTTCTCTCATCTCCAATGATGGGGATCTTTAAAAATGTGAGAAAATGCCTGTGTTTTGTGGCTGGTGCAAGGGTGCGCAAGGGTGCAAGGCCTGGCAACCCAGGCCATGGCTAGCAGGGATGCTTCAGCACCACCTGGTACCCTGCACTGCTGAATTTGTTTTGAATCGGTGCCGTCAGGAGGGTGGTTTGCTGGGTGGTGAGAAGAGGAAGCAGGGTAAAATTACACAGATTTTATTCCCTCATCGATGACTTCGTGGCAGCTCTTTGGGCCGTGGTCTGTGGAGGTACCTGGGCATGGTGGGACACCGGAGTCCTAAGTAACCCTGTGCATCTGAGGCCACCCCCAGTCTGGGCCACCCTTCATTCGCCTAGAAAATGGAACTGACAGCTCTGGAACAAAGCAGTGGTCTCTGGTGTTGTCACTTGTCACTGTCTATAATAGGGAAAAAAAAAGAAAATCGTGTTGTATGCGAAGGGAAACAAGCACACGGATGGATGCTTATGGATGCTATAGGACCCTACTACGATGCCCAGCCGGCAGGGACCAGACAGCAAGGTGCGAACCCTGCGGCACATCCCCGGCTCCCGCTGCAGAAAGGCGATGATCAACTACGTGACTTGGTTGCAGTCACCCTGCAGAAGCTGGCGACGCAGCCCGCCGCCCGCTCAGCGCCCAGAAACCCCCGCTTATTTTTATGGCTTTGCAGAGAGGAGAGCTATCGCGCTCCCAGCGGGTACACGCCGGTCTTACTGGTCACCACTGGACCTCGAGGGATCGACTGCGTGCAGGGAGGCCGCCACCCCCCCCGCGCATCCCCGGGGTGGGGGACAGCAGGTGCCTGCCCGGCTCCCGCCCCCGGGAACGGGAAATTCGGGTTGGCAAAGAGTTAAAAAATCGCCTTTTCTTCTCCCCGGAGCTGAGCGGCACCCGCTCCCCCCCCCAGCCTTGGCAGGCCTCCCTGCCTGCCCCTGCCTGCCCCCCCCTCCCCCGCGGGAGGCGGCTGCTCCGTCACGGCGGCGCGGGCTGACATCACCGCCGCCGCCGCGCCGAGGACCGACCGCTTCGGCTGCTCGCCCGGGCGGGCGGCGGAGGGCTGCGGGCAGCGGGCTGCGGGCTCCCCCCGCTCGGCTGCGGCCGCCGGCGCCCGTTCCTCTGCAGCAGCGTCCCTCATCCCCCCCACCCCACCCCGGGCCTCCTTTTTCTTCTCTATTTTTTATTTTTCCCCCTCTTTTTCTCCACCCACCCCCCCGCCCATCTTCCTCCCCCCCCTCCCCGCCGCCCGCGGAGCTCCCTCATCCCTCCGCGACTTCCCGCATGACTGTCACCAAGGTAAGGACCTGCCTTCCCCGGCTCGGATGCTGTGCCGGCCCCGCGACGTGCCACCCCCCCGCCCCGCCGCCCCGCTGCCCGCAAGGTGCCGCGCTGGGGGCTGCGGAGGGGGGGGCGGGCCGGCCACCGCCTCCCCCCGCCCAGGCTGCTGCTTTTTATTTATTTATTTTACTTTATTTTATTTTATTTTATTTTATTTTTGTTTTATTTTGTTTTTATTTTATTATTTTATCTTTATTTTATTTTATTTATTATTATTTTATTTATTATTATTTTATTTACTATTATTATTTTATTTATTATTATTATTATTTTATTTTATTGTTTTCCTCGCGTCTCCCGCTTGTTCGGGCCCTCCAGCTCGCAGCCGTGCTGCATTTTTAACCCTTGGAGCAGCCGGCCGGGAGGGCCGGGGGAGGGCTGAGCATCCCCTGCGGGCGGACCCCGCTATAAGCCGCTTTGCGCGGCCGCTCGGCAGATGCTGCCGAGATCTCTACAGGTGGCTGCCGGCTTGTCTGGGGGGGGGGGGGGGGAGGGGGAAAGACCTCGGGAAGGGGGTGGGGGGGGATTACGGAGCACGATGGAGGGCTTTGGCGTGGAAGGGGCTCAGCGGCGGCTCAGCAAACCCACCCCGAGCAGAGCTGCTGGGTGTGGGAGGTGATGTGGGGCTGCTTGGGTCCCCCAAATCTAACCTTCTGCTGGATCTGCCTTAGAGCTCGGATCTCTCAGATTGCTGCCAGTGCTGCAGAGGGGAAGGGTTTGCTCTCCAAGGACTGTTTCCCATTTCTCCCCGTCCCCACGATCCCTCGTGCCTGGGAGCCAAGTTCATCACCTCCCGCTCACCCCATCCTGCAGTGGGTCAGGGTTGTGCCAGGGTGAATCTGCCATGGGGGTGGTCCAGAGCACACAGCATGCTGCTGAATTAGTGCGTGATACGGCAGTGTCCGGAGGAAAGGGGCCACCTCCGGACTGGGCCGGCCATGGGACTTTGGGAGCAGAGCAGTCCAAGCTGGACCTGCTTGGCCCAAGCCCTCCTTCTCACTCCACGGCCCCGACACGAGGATGTCATGTCATGTCGTGGTCATGCCAATGAGTCTAATGGTTCATACACTCAAGGGGAAACAGTAGCCCCCCTGCCCCAGGAAGCCCCCCCCAAGCGCAGGGCTGCCTGGCCCCGTGGTGGGCAGGATGTGGCCATAGGTGGAAGGGTCTCGGTGGGCTGTGATTGCCATCCTGGGGACGGGACTGTCGGCATCCCTGCGGGTGTTTGGTGCCACACCGCTGATCCAGGCTGTGGCATGGCTCCTGGGGCCGTAGCGCAGACTTGCCGGGGCACTGGGCACAGCACCGAGTTAACTACCTTGGTGCATGCCGAGTGGAAGCAAATGGGACTGAAGCTGTTGTCGTCCTTCTCCGAGCCCTGAGGCGGGACGTGCCCAGGGATGGCAGCGGGAGCTGGGCTCGCTTTGCTGCCTTTCACCCCAAATGTCGCTGGCCTCCCCGGCAGGAGGGGACACGCAGCAGGGCCACGCGTGTTGGCATGAGTGTGCTGGGGACATCCAAAGAACCTCAAGCAGCTCCAGAGCTGACGCTGGTGTGTGCCCAGGCTCCCCAGTGAAGATGCTGCTGGGGAGGAATCGCTCTCTCCCGTCTTTGTTCTTACCAAATAACTTGCATTTTGCCTGCTTGGCGTTTGCTGGGCGGTCACCGGCATTTGCATTTGTTGGGTATTTCCGCGCGCCTCGTGCTGCGTCGTGCAGTCCCGCAGCCCCTGCCAGCTCGACAAACCCACCAGCATCAAGAAAAAGTGTGTTTCCAGCTATTCTGGGTGCTGAGAGAGGGATTGATGGCCGGACCTGAAAGGTCAATTGGGTTAAAAGAACTACAAACTCAGTGAAATCAAGTGTCACAGTTTTAAGCCAGGCTGACTAATTTGCAGTGCTCATTCACAGATTTTTTTTCTGAGTGCAAGTAGATTTATTCAGAGCTATGTTGAGAAAAGGCCACAGGGCTGTAAGGAAAGCACCTTCAGTAGGATGGGGAAGGGCTCTGCTGTTAATTTTTGGGGAATGGAAGTGCAAACTCGGAAGATCTATGTCATGCGCACAAAATACACTTTTGCTAAAGCACTGTAAAGCTCTAATACACCTTATAGATTTTATTTTCTGCAATGTGGACTATCCTGATGGAAGTTAAAGAAAACCCAAGAGCAGGCTCCTGACCTGTCACAGCATCAGCACCGGGGTCTTTGCAGGCAAATCGGGGCACGGACCACAGGACTGAGGTGGCGAATGTGTCTTCAACGCACCGGTCCTTCCCCTGGGTGTAAGGCTAGCACATATGGCCCAGGCTGATGTGGTGAGGGGAAAAGAAAGGGGCACGAGCATCCGTGGGAGAAGACATGGTTTTTCTCTGTGGTTTTGGCTGCCAGGAGTCAGTGCGAGGCAGGGACTTGGGGAAGGGTCCGGTGACCCAAGGTTGGGGGAAACAGGGAGGTTTGGGACAGTGGGGCAGGTGAAGGGGAGAGCCCCAGGGGACTTCTGGGGTCTTTGCATCCTGTCCAGCAGCAGGCATCTAACTAAAACCAGTAAAGCCCACAGCTCCCAGTGCTATCAGGGACAGGCATTTATGGTGTTCCTGCAACAACTCTTCCCACGCTGGGGCTGCTTCCCAGGCAGTGCGGAAAACAGGAGCCATGGGTAGGATTTTACAAACTTTGCAAATATCCTTGAGCAATTCATCCTTAGAGGAAAACAGATTTGAAAATCAGGTCTGGGTGCCTAACACCAGGCAGAGCTGTCCTAGCGCAAGCCCGAGGCATGGGGAGGCATGAAAAGCTTTTCCTGGTGTGTGTGGGGGCCTGGGGAAAGCAAGGAGGGGGCAGGAATATCTGCTGTCAGTATGTGAAACAAGCTGGTTTAATCTGTGTCCCAAGCCACCCCCTTCCCCTCCCACAGGAAGAAATGCAAGCAGCCGCATCCCCAGACCTTGCTCTTTTGGGGGAGTTTGCTACCCAGGAGAGTTTAAGCAGGTTATAAATAGGATGGAGAAAGGACTGATTGAAATGCAAAAAGAGCCCACGCCTCATGCTTGGGGATCTGCCCAAACTCTGTGACACCTCCCTGGCATGGCATGGCATGGCATGGCATGGTGTGGCGTGGTGTGGCGTGGCGTGGCGTGCCACACCAGCTCTGCCTGGCTAGGCCTTTCTCTGGGTTCTGCAGTAAGAGCCAGCGAGGTGGTGGCCTTCAGCTGAGAAGGTGCTGTAGGAATCAGGGGCAACTTCATCCCTGCTGTAGATCAGCTGGTTCTGCCAGGGTCTGGGGTTCAGGTTTGGTCTCTCTTGCTTGCAAACAGAAAACCAGCCCAAATGCCTTGCTTATAAAGAAAAGGGTCCGTCTTACGAAGCTGAACAAGTCTGCTTGCAAAAGCAATAGGCAAACAGCGCTGACAGGCCTGGGTCTCCTGGCAAATGGGGAATTTCTTGATGGTTGTGGTTTACTGGGGCTGTGTGAGTTAATTCCTCACCCCAGATGACTTTCTGCTTCATACCAGTGAGCAGGAAGAGCACGAAGCCGGGCTGATGGCAGGCGGGCGGCGCGGGGCTGGGGGAGAAGGGATGTGAGTCACAGGATGGAGAACAGAAGTGGGAGGAAAGAGCCCACGGCTGGGCTCTCCAAATTTATTTGCCGTCGAAAGGGTAGCAGGATCTTTGGGGATACACAAGTGGGAATCCTGTGGTTGGGGAAGGACTAGACAAATTTAACCTCCGAGCAGGGATTGTGCTGGGTGTGTTTTGGCAGGCAGAGGTGTGGCAGAAGTCCCTTGGTATGGCAATGGTGCTTCCAGCTCCCACCCATCGCCAGAGGCTGTTTCCAAAGCCCTAAATATAATTAACCATGAACACAAGTTAGTGGGGGCATGTTAATTTTGGGAATATAGTTTTAAAACGACTGGAGGTTTTTCTAAAAGATGCGGTTTAAAAGAGGATGCCATCTGGGAGGTCCTGTGGCATGCATTAGCCTGAATTATCCAATGGTCTCCTCTGGCTTTATTATGTATTGTATTAATTGGAATTAGTCATTGAGCCATGCTGCCTAAATAACGGCTCGTCTTCATAGTTCAGCAAGCAGATGAAGCCAAAACCAAAACTCAGAGAGGAAATTGCAACTATGGCCTGTCGTGATCAACCGTTGTAAATAAATGATGCCCTAACACGGGTAAATAGTAATAACCGCAGAGGCCCTTTATTGGGAGGTTACAGTTACAATGCCATGAAGTTTCTGATGGTGAGTCGCAGTGTCGTCCCCCTTGTTGGTAAGGGCAGGTTTAGTGTGTCTGGGGCAAACGCTGATCCCATGGAAAAGCTGATAGTGGTTCAATCAATAGGAAGCTTGATTGGAGGCACTGGGCCATGTTATCAGGGAAGATGGCTTTGCAGAAATGAGGCTTTGGACAGCACAGATTGACTTTATTTCTGGAGAAATAATGAGTGAAGTCTTCTCTAAGCAGTTCGCTAAAAAGGAATCTGATGAAGCACCGTGTGTGCTCTGATGCTTGAGAAACGGCTCCAAATAATATTAATAAAACTCATGTTAATGGATTAGGTGCAAGCTAACCCACTTCTCTAGAAAATAGATTAACGGGATTTATCATTGCATGGGGTTTTGCTCATGGTGTTCAGGTCAACAGGGCTTCTTTAACCCGGAACCCAGCTGGGGCTGTGCACTGGGGGGGAGTGGGGCCACGTGCCCACACAGGACTGAGTGTCACAGCAAGCCGCTGGCACGGTGCTGTGACAAAGGGCAGATGCTCTTCCTGGTGGGAGAGGGGCACGGAGGCAGCAGTAAAGGCAGAAACAACCCATGGCAGGTGTGGGAGGAGCAGGGCTTTCTCTGCCTCTTGCTGCCTTAAAATCCGTATATTTTTAGTTGGGGTTCAGCGATGTGGCGGTTGGAAAAGCCTCGCTCATTTGGGCTGCCCAGGCAGACATTGCTCATGAGTAATTGTGCAAAATGGATTCCCAAGGTGGGTCCGAGGCAGGTATGGAGGGATGGTGGCTCTTCTGGAGGGGCTGCTTTGCAGCACCTGATGGGTGGAGATCAGGTAATGGTGCGTGGTGCCACAGCTGGAAGGAGGTAAGGAGGTCACATTGCTTACTAGCCGGACCGGGATGGAACAAGGCAGTCAGTGCTGAATTGTTAATGAAGTACAGAACGAGTTCCCTTGTCTCTAACAGGGACGACGTTCGCTAATCTTGAGCTTTGGTGGGATTTCTGAGGGTCGGGAACAAGCATAACAGGCCGCTTTGAGTCTAAAAATGGAAGCTTCCCGTTTCAAGAAGTATTACTCTCATCAAAGGCAACTTGTCTGGCCTGCGGCTTTTTAATGAGTTTTAATTGAGATTCAATGCAGCATTAATCTGGCGCTTTAACATTGCCCGTCTGTGGCCAGCAGGCTCGCTGGGCGCTGTAATTCATACCCTGAAAATGCAACTCAGGGTCACCCCCCCTTTCTTCTTCTTTTCATGGAAATTTTATCAAATGATGAATAGTTCAATTCATTACCCAGCTAGAAGAGAGCTCGAAGGAGTTGAATCCTGGATTCCTATCTCCCGAGTCAGTGTGTAATTACCCAAATCTGGCAGCAGGCAAAATCTACGTGACGGAGCCAGCTGCTAGAGTGCCCCACAAATCTGTGAATCCCATCGTTCCTGAGATGGGAGGGGACCAGTGCCAAGCTCAGCTCCCAGAAATCCCGCGCTCCTTTGTTCATTGCAAAGCTGTTGGCAAAGCCCCCTCGCTGCAGCTCTCCGGTCGGAGTCAGTCTGCAGAGCCTCGAGCATTGCCGTGAAAAGCTCTGGGAGCAAAACTGCTCGGGGAGAGGTGGTGGCAGGGCAGTGCTGGAGCAGCCAAGATGTTGCTTGAGTGGCAGAGAGCAGGGAAATAGGGCTAAACCCTTCAGACTCAAGCCCAGATTGGGGTCCTGCTATGGCATGCAGCTGGTGAGCGTGTCAGAGACCCTGCTTGATGGGAAACCCCAGCATCCTCAAGCACAGCAGGGTGACAGCCACCTCGCTGCACCAAAAATGAGGCTTTCCAACCTGTTGCTCCATGCTCATGTAAAAGCACGGCTGAGGAAGCGCCTGCTCCTGCTCAGCACCAGGACAGGAAGCGTGCCTGCAAGCTGCAACGCGCTGCTCTCCCTGTCTGGGTGCCGACTGCAGCCCTTGTCCTCCCGCCGGGATGCGGACCCGGATTTTCCCCCTCTCGGAGCGGTGGTTTCTTCTGTTGACAACCTGCTGTGAGAATCCCTCAAACAAGCTGTTGGGCCTTATGGAAAAATCCTGACCCACCTTCTGTGCCGAAGGGTGGGGAATAGCCACGCTCCAGCCAAAAAGCCCCGCGGTGCAGCCGGGGAAGCTGCTGAGGCCAGCCTGGGGATGTGCACGTGCCTGTGTTGGGGACAGGGGTGTGCCTGTGCTGGGCGTCACTGTCACGGAGTTAATGCTGTTTGGTTTTGGTAATGGGAAGGACCTCAAAGGCTGGTTCCCGGGGTCGTAAGGATGCTGGGGCTGTCGCCAAAGCCCGAGCTGTCAGCGATGCAGGGATGAGGGTCCCTTTGCAGCCATGGCTGTCCCTTCGGACAGCCCAGCCCTGGTCGCCTTCCGCTCTGAGCATCCCTGCTCTCCGCCTGTACAATAGCTGCTATAAATTCCCCAGAGAATAATGGCCTCTCTGTCTGCGCACAGGACCATAGCTGCATGTCCGTCGCGAGGCACGCTGGCCCTCGCAGGGCCTGGGGCAGCTCCAGAGTGATGGGGGCCACATCCTGACTCATCCGTGCCAGCGGCACCAGGAGTGTGGCCGTGGTGCTTGGGGGTCCTGTGGCTGCAGGACCCATGGCTGCAGGCAGGCTGGGGCCATCCCCATGCCAGCTGCCAGCACCCAGAGCCTCTGCACCGGGTGCTTTGGGGCTCGATATCCCCACCGGTGAATGAAGGATTGCTCAGCTCACGCTATGAAATCCCTCCTCACAGCTGGGATAACCAGCAGTCTCACCGTGCGGAGCTGAGGGCCGGTGACGAGAGCGGGGTGCTGAAGCTAATCCTTATATCATGAGGAATTAGCTGCCTGCAGCTGCACTGGCGCCAGCAGCTGCACCCCAGTGCATGTTGGCACCCAGCATTTCTCGAGTGCCTTTGGTGAAGCCGAGGTTGAGGGGCTTGGGGCAGGCGGCAGCGATGCTGCTGTAACCAAAGGGTTTCCCTTTCTTCCAGGGTCGAGGAGCGCCCACGTTTCCCTGAGCCCCGCGTCCGTTCCTGGGTGTCAGGAAGCGCCCGACGAGCCCGCGGAGCAGAGCAGGGCAGGTGAGGACCCCGCGCTGCGCCCGCGCCCCGACGGACCCCAGGGCGGCCCCGCGCGGGGCGGAGGGGCATGGAAACAGCCCAGGGATATGGTGCCGTGCCCAGGGTGGGGGTCTGCCACCAGCAGCCCCTCTTGCCCATCCCAAATTCCTCTGCAGATAGCTGGGCAGGCGGTTGCGTGGCCAGAAAAGCATTTTTTATCAAGAGGAGTGCAGCAGCTGCCGCAGCTCTCCTCCTTCCAAAATTTGACCCTGTACCCCAAAGAAGCTCTGTACATCAGATGAGAGCAGATCCACGGAAGTCTCAGTCCTTGCAGAAATGCTGAGTCCTTTAAGCAAGTGGCCAAAAAGCTGAATGTACAGAAATATTGCTTGGGTGAACATGGTGAGGCTGTGGTGTGCAGCGAGCATCCCGTGCGGGCTCAGCCTGCGGGACACCAGCTCCTGCACCTTCCTGGGGGGGGTCACAGCTCCGGGTCAGTTCACTACAAACCTCTGGCAAAGAGAGTCGCTTTAGCTGCTCTCGCAATTACATTAAGTGCAAAGAAACCCGATTCTAGAGCACTGTGTGCCAAAATGCAAGGAAAAATAGGGAAAAGGCGAGATTGGAGGCTGTGGCGAATGCATACACATCACAGGGCAGAGGAGGAATATCGCAACCGTTCCTCCATGAGCTTCCCTGCGCTCTTGTTTGTGCCTGTGTAACAAGTCTCCATTTCACTTTTGTGGATGGTTTCCCTCTTCCTGGGAGCCGACGCACAAGGCAGGGCTTGTCCAGGCTCCAGCTCCCCGGCGGGCACCGCACGGGCTGGCAGTGGCGGGGTCGGTGCCTCCCGCATCCCGGCCCCGGCTGTCCTGTGACCATCCACCCAGGCTCTGGCACTTCCTCACGCTGGCCAGGAAACGGGTTTCTGAAGCCTGAAATATTTAGGAGATGGTGTTTGTTTTTCTTCTTCTTCTTTTTTTTTGTTTTCTTTCCTTCTTTTTTGGAAAACTTTTGCCCCCAACTGGGATAAACTTCCAAAAAACCCTTGTGGTTTTGTAAGCTGTCCAGGAGCGAATGGCTCTGTGCGGGAGCAGCTGGGATGGGAAAGGAGCCACCGGAGCCTGGGCTGTGGGATGCTGCCCCATGTCCCGAGGAACACCCTGGTGTGCTCATTCCCGGGGAACATTTTGGGGTTTTTGGATGGAAAATAGCACGTGAGGGAGAGGTGTCTGAGCTGCTCACCCATGCGCTATCTTCCTGCTTTAGAAAAGTCCCATTTGCCAGGATAAATAAGTTTCTATGGTTCATGTCCTGTACAAAGCTGGGGCTTGGTGAAGATTTTTTTCAGGCTATGACAAAAGTAGAAATGTTAGTGCTCCCAGCAGTCCTCTTTGCCCCGAATTTTTCACGCTAATGCACCGAAAGCATCTTCCCAAGCAGTTTCTTACCCGTGGGGTCTGGCAGCCTCTTGTGTCCCCACCGTCCCCCAGCCCTTTAATACTTGTGCGTGTGGCTTTTCACCTCTTTGCAATTAAAAAGCAGGTGAGTTTAGGAGGGGTTGGATTTATGGCATCCTCCCACCGGAGGCTGTTATACAGGCAACCCCTCTTATTCTGCTTAAAACTGCTGGATCCTGGCTGGAAAAAACCTGTTGTGACCAAGTCTCTTGACTCAGTCTTCTTGATGACGTGTGATGCGATGTGAAATAACGCTCATGGACAAGCGCCTGGCTCGGTTACCCGCTCATCTCAACACGTGAAAAAAGGCTTTTTTTCCCCTCTCTGAGTTTCCTAAAAACCTCTGAAGTTGAGAAAAAGCATGCAATATTTTTGCCCTCAAGGAAACATTATTCCAAGAAGCTGGAGGAGGGAGGAGGATAAAATCCTGTGGTTAGTGACCCAGGGCAGCTCTGGGGGCCAGAAACGCTTTGTGCTTCATCAGGATGTTTCCGTGGGCTTCACAGGGTGGGAAGGAGTTGGGAAACAGAGTGGGAGGAAAATTGTGCTTGTTTACAGTATTTATTGACGAGCGTGAGATTTGTGTTTCTTCTCAGCACGTGGGCCCAGGAGAGGTTTGGTTTGCCTCCCCCGGAAGGTTTCCTGGGGGGAAAATGGTCCAAAATGGGGCCCCCACCAGTGCCGCAAATCCTGATGCCAGAGATGCTTTTTGTATCGTTCCCAGGCAATCCGTGACATCTGTGGGACCATGTGAAGTGCCCAGGGTGGGTGGGAAGCAGCACTGTGGTCAAGGAGGGATGGGGACTGGCAGTGACAGCCTGGCCCCATGGCCAGGAGACATCTGGCCTCGCTTGGTGATTTTTTCCCAGCGGCTTGGGAAGAGGAGAGGCTCTTCCCAGGCAGTCAGGGGTCTCTAGAAAGAAGAAATCATTGAAAAGTTGAACTCCAGGGAAATCCCAGTCACTTCCTTCCAGGCTGGAAAAAACTCAGCTGGCAGATATCGCTTCAGAAATGTTCATCTGTCTTTTGTCCTTTGTTTAGACCATATTAATGGGATTAATCCTTAATATTTGTAAAATCAATCTACTGCTCTCTACAAGTTGGATAAACACAGAACTCTCTTTGCCTCTTCTCCTTGTCTGTGCACTAAGGACAAGTGCCTTTCCCAAAGTGAACCGTACCTGCCAAAAATCCCATCTCGGGCCCCCACCCCCTGCTTTGGGGTCACCGTCAGGGAGCTGGGGAGCACCCACTGCCCCAATGGGTGCAGAAGCAGACATCTGCTCTGGCTCTTGGCAGCTCAGCCCCACTTTGGGGGGACCAAATCAGAGCAGTGCTGTGGTGGGGGGGTCTCAGCCCCTTGGGAGCTCTGCCCTGGGCTGTATGACTGCCTGGTGTCCCTGGTCTCTCCTCTGCCCAAACGTGACTTCCTCGCAGGGGGACATCATCCCACGGAGCTTCACGGCAGCCCTGGTGCTGCTCCTTTGCTCACGGCTGAGCGTGGGGCAGCCCAAATACACCCCTTGAGCGCAGCCACTGCTGCCGCAGCGCTTGTATCTCGCCATTGGACTCCGTGTCAGCAGGGTCCATCCCGCTCCCCTGCCGACCCTGCCCGGGGGAGAGAGGTTCGGTGTGTGGATGCATTGGTGGGGGGCACATTCCTGGGGCACAGCAGGAGCGGATGGTGCCAGCCTGCCTGTGAAGGAAGCAGCCAGGCCACGTCAGCGCTGGTGCTCCTGCACTGCAAGGCAATTAAATCCGTCATCTCATCGTTCTCTCTAGCAAACAGGCAAATGCAAAACCCTGCGGGGAAGGGCTCAGTGAATTCAGCATCAAACCCCAAGTCTGTTTTTTTTAATGCAACCTTAACCCAATGTGTGCTCCGGGGGCTCTGCTGAGCCCACGCTGTGGATGTCCCACGTACAAGCGTACAGCCCTCCGACAGGCTGGCAGCATCCCCCTGTGAACTGGGCTGCTGCTGCTGGTAGGGAGCTGCCGGTGAGGTGCTGGATGGGGTAAGACCTGAGCTACACCCCACACCAACCCCCAGCCACCTCCGTTTTCTCCCCAGCAAAGTTTTTAGCTTTGCCATGTGGTCTGCAAGCTCGTCCCCACTGCTGCTGTCCAGCTGTGCCAGGCAGGGCGAAGCCCGGTGGGACGGAGGAGCTGGGAACATGACAGCCTGTTTTATAGGAACACGCTCTTTTTTGAGGCCCTGCTTAGTGCATTTATTCCGGTGTTTATGAGAGCCCAAAGGTGTTTCCTGCGGCTGGGTACAGAGCTGAAGCCGTTTGCTCAGCTTCCCTCTGCCGCTCCAGCTGTTTGTGCCATCAGCCAGATGCATAAATAAGGAGAAAACAAGGAACTCTGCTGGTTGTTGTAGGATTTGTGTCTCCAAAGTGTTGTCAAGAGCAGGCTGAAGGGCTCTCCCCTGCTCTGTGGAGTGTGTATGTGTAAAGGGCTGGTGGGGATGGGGAGGATGGGGTCTTTTGTCAGTGGTATGAACATGCACGAGCCATGGGAAAGACACTCCAGCACCATGTCCCAGCAGGACACGGTGCAAATGGAGCTGGTGGGGTGAGACACAAGCAGAAGGACCCTCTCCCTGCATGGCTGATTCACCTCTCCCCCCAAGAGAAGAGGGGGCCGATGGCACCTCATCTTGCCGCGGGCACACGGCAAGGGACACTGCCTCATGTGGCGTCAGCTGGCAAGGGTGAGGACTAGCGTGCCTGCGGCACTGAAGGCTGCTGACCTCTGCCCGGCACAGTGCCCCGGGTCTCCATGTTAGGTCAATAAAGCAAAAAATATGCAATTGCTTATCAGGCTTCAGCTTTTCATGGGGATCAAACCTATATCAGAATTGGGAAGAAAACTTCCCAAGGAGGAGACTCTTTTCTCTGTTCTTGAACATTTATAATTAATTTGGGTTGTGTATAATAAACTTTTTACTGAGGGATCGAAACATGCATGGAAAAACTTGATCTGAAAGTAAAAGCACCTTCAGGATGCTGATGGCATTTGGGACTATGTGCCTGCGGGCAGCCACAGAGGGGCTTGCACGGGTCTGCATGAGACCCCGGGGCAGGGGTTCGGCTGGACCGGTGCTGGGGGGGAGCAGAGCTGTGATGGTCCCCAGCCCCAGCCTGGGAGCCACTGCGCTTTTGCAGCAGCGGGAGATGGATGAGGTCCCGTGGCACCGCTGATGTTATCTTGGAGTCATCTACCGAGCCATCCAAACCATAATAACTGCATGGAGGCTTAATGGGGAGCTTTATTCTTCATTATCGACGTAGTTATTCTGTAATGGAATGTGCAGTTTTTCCTGCCTCATAAATACCCATAATCTGCTTTTTAGTGGTCAGTATATAATCCTGAACTGACCTCATACAACTATTAAACCCCTTCTTCCCCTCCAGCCCCTGTTACTTTCTCAGGCCGGCAGGACTTGGTTTCGGGACTCTGATCATCATCGCTGCTGTGTTGCTGCATGTTGTCAGCCTGGTGCGGGTGTGCGGGGCTCTGGATGCCTGGGGCTGCTCCTCGAGGGGGACACAGGCTGGGAACGTGTCAACAAACTGTGTCCATCAGCCTATGCTGGATTTCATGCAAACTGCCTTTTTTCAAAGTTCACGCAAGGGCTTCTTGCAGAGAAGCACAAATTCTAAAATTGAAGCCTTTGAAAATGTACCATTTTAAAAGTTTGCACTATGGCAGTGTGCAAAACAGCTTTTCCCCATGGCTCAGCGCGACCCCCCCCCCCCATTTCTGGTGCTTGCAAAAGCCGGTTGCACTGAAAATGTCCAGCAAAATAGTGTTCTCCCTTCTGTGTTTCCCCAAAGAAGGGGATCAGCCCCTTGCCTGTCGCAGCCACTGCAGCCCCACTGCCATGGCAGGCCGTCCCCGTGCGGGGCTTGGGGCTGGATCCTGCCCTGGCTGTGGCAGGCGAGGGGTGGCCGTGCCCACTCCGGTGCTTTGGGGGCTCTGAGCAAGCAGCTGACTCGCCAGCAAGCTTTACTTAGGTGTATGTATAGATTGTTGCTTTACATCCCGCTGCTGATCCCAGGGTTTCTGGACAGGTTAATGAGCATGTTAACTGGGTATGAGTCAGGTAATGTGCCGTGTACATAAATGCTTCCATTTGCTAATGGTCTCAGGAGCAAAACCTATTTGTGTTGGAGGTAGCTTGTTCTCTAGAAGAAAGTAGGCGGCGATGCGTAATTATCCTAAAGGGGGCTGGCAGTCGCAAGGGAAGAGGAGATGGGGATCGGTGTGATGGCTGCCGCCGGCGACTCGGGGGACTCAGCCTTGTGCCCTGCCGCTGGCGATGCTCTGGCTCGTGCAAAAATTAGCCGGGAGCAGCCCTGTGGGGGTCAGATCCTGCCATGCATTGCCCAACACCGCGGCGCGGAGAAGCAGGAAGGGTTTGTGTGTTTTATCTCAGCCTCCTGGGATGGTGAATTGAATGTTTTTGCTTTCCCTCTCTGCACAGAGCTCTTGTCGAGTCAATGAGAGACCTCCACAAGTCTAGCGTGCTGGGGAGCAAGCACGGCAGCCTGGTGAGTGTCCCGCGCAGGGCATTTTAATAAGGCTGGGACAGAGAGATGCATAGAAACAGCAGCTGAGCCCAAGCAAGCCAAGAGCCCAACTGGCTGGCTCTGCTCTGAAGGTCCCTTGGCACGGGAGAAACCACTTAATTTACACCGGAGACTCGGCATTTCTTAGCCCGACTGCTTTTAAGTCAAGCTCGGGCTGCAAATGCACCCGGGTGCCCCGGCTGAAGCATCAATCCTGCAGCAACGCTGAATCTGGACTTTCAGACACATTTGGTGGCTGAATTATGCCTGCACACTGCGAACATGTGTTGCTCGCTGTGGTGGAATTGTTATTAAAATGAAGAGCGGGATGTGCCTAAATGTTAAATCTTACCGAGCCTCGTTAGCATGAAAGCCATTAATGTGAACAAAAGCCGTTTTCAAGGTTGAATTGAGAAGCATCAGAGCATTAGAGTACTGGAGAGATTAAAATCAGCATTTGTTTGGCTCTAATCTAATGTGCATGGAACAATAAGCATTTGATGACTAATTTTGGCAATGCTGAGTATCTTATCAAAATATAGCTGTTTAATTTCAGGCTTTTCTTTAGGGAGTGGATTCCAGCAGCATCAATCCTACGTACATGCTTTGCTAACGCACTGGGCATGCACTGAGCAGATCCCATCCTCCGTGTCTGGAGGAGCCTGGGCAGGACACATCTTGGGGTGACACGGTCCTGCCGCAGCCCACCAGCAGCTCTGCCAGCTCCTGCTTGTGCATTTTCCTCTCCGAGTAGAAAAAAATATTGGCTTTGCTCAAGCAAAGCGAGCGGGGACAGGGTTGGGGCAAGGAGGTGGCTTTGCGGTGCCTCCCCCACCACGTAGTGATTGCAGGGACAGTGTTTTGCTGTTTGCCAGCATTGATTTAGGCTACGAGCACAGGCCTGCTCAGCCCAGGGCTTCGCAGGTGCACGTCCCCTGCTCCTGGCTGTTGCGGGACCTGGGCTCCCATTCAAGTCCATGGCCGATACATACCACGTCCTTTGGGAAGGGGTTTAATCCTAAATCCCTCAGTGCTGATGCTCAGTGGGTGCGGAGGAGCATCAGGAGCAGAGCAGGGTTGCACTCGCCTCGCGGGGACTTTGGGGATGATGGCTCTGTCCTGGAAGGCACATGGCAGGGTGCTCAGGAGTGTGGTATGGCAGTGAGTCTGGTAGTGGCTTTTTCCTCTAAAATAAGCCCTGGAGAGCTATTTTGATGTTTTCTTCCCTGCTCTCTGCACAAGGGAGCTGTGAGGAGTGTCCCTGGGCAAGGGCAGGGCGGGATCAGGCAGCCCTGTGCTTCCTAACAGATGAAGCCATCTCCTTGGTTAAGACCTGCCAAAAAGCAACTCTTGTTTTTGCCCAGTAACACTTCATTGCCTTAATGGCTGATCGATACTTGAAATGTCAAACTCGAGCACCACTGACCTTTCTGATGGAAAATAACTTGTGCCCAGCGGCTTCCAGGGATGTGCAGGCAATGTGTTGGCTCCGGAGAGGGGCGAGGGAAAATAACCCCATGCAAGGGAGGCACGGGGCAGTGAGGGGGTGGGTTTCTGTTGTATTTGGTTTTCTTCGTACAAAACTGTGCCTTGACTTTAACTGGAAAGCCCCAGATGGGGAATGCTCTCCAGAACCTCTGCCTGTGCCAGGAGGAGGCAAGAAAAAAGGGAATAATGTGATTTTGGAAAGGCACTGTCTCCTGGAGTGCTGCAAAACCCCTCCTGGAAGCCCCAGATTTTCGAGGCAAACAGTGAGTGTTGCATTTCCTTTTCCAACACACTTTTTCATGCAAATATCTTTTTCATGCTAGTCAGCCATAACCCTGATACTTAACCATGGGCAGAACAATAAGTCAGACAGTCACGACGAAAGAGCACTGGTTTCCCATTAAAAACCTCTCTGAGGCCATAGGAGATGTTATGTGCCATCGCAGCAACCCAAAGATCTGCTGTAGGTGCCACAGCCCCCTTGTCACCCTGCCGGCACGCTGCTGGAGGGCACAGTGCGAAGAAGAAAGGGTTCCCGCTGCGCTGGGACTGGGGGGGGGGTGGATTGCCAACCCCCCAAAATGACTGCTTCGTACAGGTGAAAGCAGAAATTCATTTCTCTGAAAGCTTTCACGACTGAGGCAGATTAAACGCTGCTATATATAGGATATACAGATTTTTTAGGGATTACAGTCCACTGTGCTCTGTAACTGCCTATTGCAGCGTTAGGGGCTCTTTGCGCAAGCTTTCCCTCCCGGCTGCTGTTGCCAAGACTCCCGATGCTTGAAAAGATGCATTTAAAAATAAACACATTGAGACAAGAGCTGTGTCCTGCTGCTGCTGGTAGGCAAAGGCTGGAGCTGCCAGCAGATCAGAAAAGCCTCCAAAGAGGTGCTGAGTTTTTGCTTCTTGGTTCCTTTTCTTTTTTCCAGGCGAATGGCAGTGCTGTTCCCAGGGGGATGTGGGCAGAGCTGGTCCTCCTGGGTTTTGTGTGTGGTGCTGGGACACGCAGGTCAGATCTGCCTGCCCCATGGCATCTGCTCTGCCCAGCTGATGGTGGCTGCGGGGTGGGTACCACTCCTTCATCCTAGAGAAAAACCTGCAAAATAAAAAGTTTTTCGTTTTTTTTTTTTTTTAATGCAATTGCTCCTGAAGCTGCTCTCTGCTGTAAAACTGAATGGCAGCCTGAGACACCCACTTAAAAGCTTATTTCCCCACCCTGCAAGAATCAGGAGCTCGCAGGCTGCCCAGGACGGGGCAGCTCTGACCCCTCTGCAGCTGCAGGGTTGCTTTGCGTCTTGTCCTGCAGAGCTCCCCACTCCCACGGATCAGGGTGGATGCCGCTTGGATCAGCTCCTCCATCCAAGAAATGGATGCCTCCATTTCTTGCTCCTGTGTCAGCCCTGTGATACGTGATGCAATATTGCAGCTCCTGGGATAGACGGGGAAAAAGAGGGAAGTCAGCTCTCTGCAACCTCCACGCACGGAGCAGCCCGCACTCTCAGAGAGGAAAACTTGCCCGTCCCTTCCCCGGTATGGGGCTGCCGCTGCTCCACAGCATCATCACCTTAATCCAGCCCTATCGTATAAGGAAAATCTCTTGCTAACCGACTTACATTGCATGCTCCTGCCCGTCTTCTCCCCATATCTGCTTTTGCAGTGGAGCAGGGACAGAGCAAGATCCTAATGCCACTCTGCAAAGGTGCCAGGGAGCGCGGCAGGCTTCACCCAGAGCTGCAAACGCCGGGCTCCTTGCCTATAATATTGTCCCTGGGGCCTTTCCCCACCTTCAGGTCTGTGTGTTTTCCTCTGATTTTGAGGAACAGCACCACAACCAATGCAATGACGCACAGAAAACAGTCTGGCGCTCCTATTTCTCCTTCAATGAAATATTTTTGCTAAACGAGGGATGTTCCCCCCAGCCTTGGTGCCCGGCTCGGCGCCGACAGATATCATTGCTCCAATTATGAAACCTCAATGAGCTGCTTTGTTCTTTTGTTTGGAGAGGAGGAGCAGGATGGCAGCGCTGCCTGGCCTTCCCCTCCCCGGGGCTGCTGGGGGGAGCAGGGCAAGGAGAGGAAGGGGATAGAGATGCTCTGCACTGGCCTGTATCCCTGCTCAGGGCTTCCCAGCATGCCTGTTTTCTGCTCTGACTGTTGTTGCCAAAGAGATTTCCACCTTCCGGTTTGGGATTTTGGGACACGCTCTTCCCCTCAAGCACTTAAATAAGTAAAACATTGCAATGAGCCTAAAAACACCAGAGTGGAGCGGAGAATTTCTTTGCTGTTGCTTGTTTCATGAGGTTAATGTTGATGCTGAATGTTGTGACTGGGGATGTGATTTATTTTATTGCCTCACTTCAAAGTGCTTTACAATATTCTCATTTTTCTTGTAAGTTCTGCTCAACCTAAAACAAGGGAGGAGTTTTGTAATGAAAGGAAAAACCAGAGTCCAAGAATAATGCAGAACTAGAATGAACCTTGGAAATGGTGGCACATTAGTCCAACTCTGGAGGTGGATGGAAATGACTCCAATAAATCAATAATTTTTTTTTAATGCCTCTGAGCCATTGAGAGTGAGGTGATGGAAAAATAAAAATGCCCATTAGCATCAGCAGAATGTAGAGAATTACTCAAAAGGCGAGTTTCATTAAAATTACATACTGTAGGATAGCAAATGCTTTGGATAATAACTTCCAGAATTGCTGGATGTGGCACATCGCATGGTGACAGGGGCTGGTCCGTTGCTGCTGGGAGTTCAATCTGACCTGGGGCTGACCGGGGCTCCAGGGACATCTGCAGCTTTATGCAAGTGCACGAGGGCAAGTGGCACACAGGAGCTAGATTTAGCAGGATTTTTTTGTTTTCCAGCATCCTGCGTCTTCTCGGAGCGCAGCCGGCAGCAGCATGCCCGTCAGCTGCAGGGTGGTGGCTGAGGGGCTCTCAAGCATCCCTGACTCACCCTGAGTTTCTTTTTTTCATTTTTCTGTTCTAGAGCAGAGAGAAGGGAATTCGTAGGGGGAAAATAATTTGCAATGAAAACGATAGGTTCTGAACAGACACAATTTTGCAAAATTCAAGTCAAAACCCTGCAAATAGCTTGTAAGTGAGGAGAAAAAGGAAATTTGGAACAAAAATCCCCAAGAGTTTGAAATGCCATTTCTTTCCACAGTTGCTGAAATGCAGATGGAGCAAGGGTTTAAATTCAAGGGGAAGACAGCAAATGCAACGTTTCTCTTTAAGTTTTGGGGAAGGTTCCTGTCCCCTAGCACATGGAGGGCTTGCCACAACAATGCCATCATGGCCAGGTGACAGACACCTCTCCCCACACCCCGTGGGACATGAGACACTTTGGTCTCCACATGCAAACACCCGTGCAAAGCCTCTGGTCGCCGTCGCCGTCCCCCCGGGAGGAAGCGCAGGGCAGAGGGGCTGGCACGGGACCGTGGCTGGCTCACTTTTTCCAGCTTTTCCTCTCCCTCTTTGTCTTGCCCGAGTCGAGCTCCTTTGGGGAAGGGGCTGTTTTGCTCCCCACCTGGGAAACGTCAGCACCACCTGCAAAATACTCGGCGCCAGAGGGGAACGCTGACCTGCGTCCCGCCAGTGTCCGAAGCATCCCTGCATCCCCCCTCCTCTCCATCCCCTCCTTGTCTTCAAAAGCCTTCGCTTGCTTGGCCAGGAAATAGGATGTTTGTCGAGCGCCGAACTCCAGCGTGCCCCCTCTGAGCCCGGAAACCCCGGGGAGCGAAAGACTCTGCAAAGCAGCACGTGAAGGGAAAATAAATAAGTAAATAACAAAACTATTTCCCATTTGAAACTATACCTCTACCCTGGATTGCAGAGGCTGCGGGATAAGAGATTTTCATCCTCCCGGCTAGAAAATTTGACATGTTGTGAACAGTTTTCCATCATAAAGTGGTGTTTCTTGTGAAACCATGTATTTTGCTGGGAAGACTTCCCACGTGCAACCCATCGGCAGCCGTGTTTGCAGCGTAAGGGCAGTGCACCATACTTTGCACGTTGGTTTTTCATTGACTTTCTTCCTCCGGGCATCCCTAAGGTCCCTTGGTGGCCTTGCGCGTGGGCTTGTGCTTTTGTCCACATCCTGGGTGCCGGGGAAATCTTTCCAGATCGGAGCCGGGCTGTCCCTGGCAGCGCTGCCATGGGCTCAGTGCTGCAGCCACCATGGGCTGCCAGCAGAAACCAAAGGGCTCCTGCTCCTTCCCCCATCCCCTAGATGCTTGGAAGCCCCATGAGATGTGCCTGCCTGCAGACACTAGCTTCAAAGAGAAGGTTGAAGTATATATAGTGGGGATAAATAAGTGGAGGAATAAATAATAAAATTAAATGGAAAAATAAAGCTGACATCTGCTTGGAAACTTGAAGTTTTCATCAATCCAGAACTGAAACATCACTCATGAGAACACCCCAATGGGATAATGCAATGGGAAACTGGTCATTTTTTTTCAGCCAGAATATCTTTCTAGGTTTTTATTTGTGGGTAATGCCTCCTGCAGCCCAGTGGGCTCCACAGGGAAAGGGCTTCGGGCAGAGCGTGGCAGCCCAGACTGGGCAGATCCCCTCGATGCCAGCAGCACCTCCACGTGCCAAACCCGGAGGTGTGAACAGCACCGCAGAGCAAGACGCTGCTTTCCCCAGGACACTTTCCAGCCGGAGAACACAGCCATCTGCTGAAGGACCAAACACGAAGATGATGTTTTGAAAGTGGACTTTTCCTGCCCACCCACCTCTTGAGTGCCTTGCTCCAGTGACGGGACACAACGCCGGCAGGAGCAGCCTGCTTCAGAACCGGACGAAGGGCCAAAGGACACTGAGCTCTTTATTTTTCAACCCAAACCCTCCCGTTGGTGCAAAACTGTCCCACCAGCTGCTTTTCCCCACTCCTCCCTCACGGCAGCACCCTCTCCATCCGAAGGCTGATGCTCCCCACAGCCGGTGGGACTGGGACCCCTGCAAGCGCCCCCCCCAGGTTCCCAGCTCTCCCACGCGGCACAGGGAGCTATTTCTGGTGCGGGAAAGCCTCCGCCGGCTGCCAAACCCAGAAATGTGCAGGAAAGGGCCCAGCCGGGAGCCGCCCGCTGCACAATGCCGGCTCTGGACAGCCCTGAGCCCCTCGCCGGGGCTTTTGCCGGCGTTTCCGGGCTGTCTGCATCCCTGGGGCCGCAGGGCGATGTGACGCTGTTTACAGGAAATACTGACTGAGGTTAAAGGAAAGAAACTCTGGATTTCTCGAGCGAAACAGGCACTTAAGCTTATTGCTTCCTCCCGGCGTGGCGGGGGCTGAGTGGAGACTTGCCCAGTTTTTGATGAAAGAATAAAACAGGGAGGGCTGGAAAAAAAGAGAGATGCAAAAGTGGTGAGGTCCTGGAAGCAGCATCGCTCTAGTGTCTGGGGACCGTGGCGAGTAGGGAGCATCCATAGCACACGCGCGAGGAGCCACTTCAAGGGTAAAAACACATCTCTGGGCTGCTTGGAGCTCATTTGTGCTGGGGCTTTGTTTGGCAGTGACTCGTTAAGCTGAATTTCTGGATGCAGAAAATATTTAGAGCCCCTTTTCTGCTACCTCCCACGCGGCAGGAGGAGTTTCAGCAGGGGGGTCCGTGGGTTTTCTCCTGTGTGGGGATACGCTACGAGGCATCTGAAAAGTTTAGTGGGGGAAGGATTGGGCAAGTGTCCCTTTCAGTAGAATTTGGGGCTTTTTTTGCAATAGGTCTGGAGCACAGGGGCACAGAGGGCAGAAATGAGAGCAAAGTCAAAGTCCCGGGATCACAGAACAAATCGAGAGCTTAAAAAATATCAAAATATATTTTTGTGCTTTTTTACCATTATAAAAAAATTAATTTCACTATGAAAACTCATCTGTTCAGACAAAGGAAAGTGTAGGATTTAGTGTAACTCTTGAAAGCCACTCCTCAGGCTGCGGTCGGGGTGTTTTTCCTTGCCCTGCCTGGCTCCGACCGCTTGGGTAGGTTTGGCAAAGATTCACAGAGCTTTGTTGGACGTGAGTCTGCATTTTTTCAGAGCAGAAACCTTTCCAGCCAAAAATGTCTCTGCTGTCTTTCCGGGTTAAATCCTCAAGGATCTGTGTCCTTTTTCCTTGCAGCCTGGGGATCGCAGCATCGTCTCCATGGCAAACGGGCAGCCCCGGTGCTGCCGTGCATCCTCAGAAGGGTGCTCTCAGCATATGTGCTGCTGGTGGGATGGAAAATACAGCTGGGATTTTGGGTGTGATGGGTGGGTGAAGGCAGTGCAGTGGGATCCTTGCACAGGATTTCTGCCTACGGGCAGGTTTCCTGCAGGCAGGGCGTTGAATGCTGCGAGGAGTATTGGTACGGCGGGGGCTCTTCTCGCACGACGTCACTGCAACATGTCCCATGTCATCATCCCTATAATGCATGGCACAGGCTATTACCCTCTGCTGCTCCTCCCTCTGCCTTTTGCCCCATCGCCATGAATTAAGCCGATGAGCTTGTTTATACAAGTTAGAGATGGAAATGCTACTGCTTCCAGTCTTAAAGCATTCCCCTTTCCTATTCAGGAGACACTGCTCAAACACACCATGCTCCCATGGTGTGCCCATGGTGTTGAGTTTATTGGGAAGCAGGGACTTGGATTTATTTAGGATTAGAGCAGCCACAGGAGCGTTTCTGTGGTGTTGCCCCGCACCGAGAGATGCTCTCAGCAGGTGACCCAGTGTTTTAAGTACACACTTACGTGCTTTTGTCGATAGATGCTGGTTATGAAGACGCAAGCGGCTACGAGTCCTCAGGCATGCAATTACCCTGTGTTTGGATAGAGCTGAGTACTTATGCTGCTCTAACGTGGCTCAAACACTTATGCTCCTCTGCACACTCAAAGTGCCTTAAATCTTTGTAGATTTTATCATGGACACTTGTGCTACCATAAGGATTGTTCAAAAGAAGAGCTAACTGGAAAAAGCAGTCCTTTTTTTACTTAGAAAAAGCAAAGTAGTGAGGACAAGCGAAAGCACGCTCATTTCTGTGCATGCATCTGCAGTGCTTGGACTTGCTTTGGGGAAGCAGGATGAGCTAGGGGGTCCTTGGGATCCCTGGTCCGCTGGGATCAGCTTGTGGGTGCCTGGGAGCATCTCACCACCGGCAGCGATGGCAGCCAGCCTGCAGCAAGTGCTTCTGCAATGCTGTGGGTTAGCCCACGCAGGGACACCCGTGCAAAATAAGCTGAGACAGCTGAACGCATCGTGTACCAACTCTCCGATGCTCACTCCCTGCCTAAGTGCTCTTATTCTGCCCTGATGCATGCTTTCATGTGGTCCAGACTAATCCATTTCCAAGTCATTGCATTAAAAGCCTTAATTCATTTGTCATATGCACATGAAGTAGTAGTGCTGTGTGTTCTAGATAAGGAGTTCATGCTGAAAAAGAGATCAGCTTAAATTTTGCAACAGTAGAGAGCCTTTTAATGCCTTTTGTGAGCTGTACCTTGCACGAGGGAGACATCTAACATTTTTTCAAGGGTGTTATGTTTGCAGATCTGGACGGCCCCGATACTGCTGTGCCTTGTCAGGCAAAATCCCTATCGCAGCACGGGTTGGAAACTAGAGAGCAACTGGGAAACAGCCCAGGTGGGGTATTTTTAGAAGGCTAAGCCCTCTGCGTTTGCCCCGCAGATGTCATGGCGCCCGCAGTACCGCAGCTCCAAGTTTCGGAATGTCTACGGGAAGGTGGCGAGCCGGGAGCACTGCTTCGACGGCATCCCCATCACCAAGAACGTCCACGACAACCACTTCTGTGCCGTCAACGCCCGCTTCCTTGCCATCGTGACAGAGAGTGCCGGCGGGGGGTCCTTCCTCGTCATCCCCCTCGAGCAGGTAAGAGGTTTGGCCCTGGCGGAGGCGGCTCCGATCCGGAGCAGGTCCCTAAGGGCGGGTGTGCGGATGCACGCTCCGTCCTGGGAATCCCTTCCTGCAGCAGGATGCGTCGAAGCTTCTGCTGTCCTTTACTGGGGTTTTCTGGTGCGGGGAAGGGAGGATTTACAGCTGCCTTAGTGAATTGAGTTTTTTCTTTAGGAAGAAAATGAAACATTTGTTAAAAGCATTTTTGGCATCTCTCAGTGAGCATGTGCCAGCAGGGTGGGCGCTGGGCATATCTCCACCCTGCCCCTTCTCAGTGGCAGAGACCACTCAGGTTTGTGACCCCGATAGTTCACCGACGCAGCTCCCAGAAAGCGAGGGAGTCCCTGTGGAGCCCCTTGTCCTGCCGAGCAGGTAGCAGGTCCTTGCCCTTGTCATGGTTTAACCCCAGCCAGCAACTAAGCACCATGTAGCCGCTTGCTCGCTCCTTCCCGCTCCCCGTGGGATGGGGAGAAGAATTGGAAAAAAAAGTAAAACTTGTGGGTTGAGATAAGAACAGTTTAATAACTAAACTGAACTAAACTATAATAATAACAATAATAATATAAAATATAATGATAATAATTGTAATGAAAAGGAATATAACAAAAAGAGAGAGAAACAAAATCCAAGAAAATACAAGTGATGCACAATGTAATTGCTCACCGCCCACTGACCGATGCCCAAGCAGCGATCCACCCCCGCCCCGGCCAACTCCCCCCAGTTTATATACAGAGCACTATGTTCTATGGTACGGAATATCCCTTTGGCTAGTTTGGGTCACCTGTCCTGGATATGCTCCCTCCCAGCTTCTTGTGCACCTGCTTGCTGGCAGAGCAGGGGAAACTGAAAAATCCTTAACTCGGGATAAGCGCTGCTTAGCAACAACTCAAACATCCGTGTGTTATCAATGTTATTCTCACACTAAATCCAAAATGCAGCACTGTACCAGCTACTAGGAAGAAAATTAACTCTATCCCAGCCAAAACCAGGACACCCTTTATTTCAGCTTGTCTGTATAATCTTAGCCCTCAAATTTCACACCCTGGGCAGCTTGAGAGGGAGAGCATGGCTGTGCACCCAGTTTTCCTGTTGGAAAACCCCAGGGGCTTTTGCTTTGTGCACCGCAGCAGATGCCACCTCACACAAGATTTATTTTTAAGACTCCATCACCAAGCCGTAGCCCCTTACCAGCAGCCGATGCCCAGAAGCCATGTGCTGTGCAGAGGGCTCTGGGCTTCGGTTTGCAGCTGTACCTGTCTAAAGCACTTTGCACAGCAGAAGTGGTGCACACGCCTCTGCGCTATCAATCCTGTTTGCAGCATGTATCCCTTCTCCCCACCGGGCTGGGCTTTTGCTTCCCCAGCTAAGACTTTCCCCAGCTCTTTGCGTGAGTACCCACGTGAATCCGCATATCTCTTGCTCATGCAATTTTAAACTCCTGTAAATTCAGCTGATGCTTCAGAAGCCGCCCCGTGGGACCGCACTTGGTGTGCAGCAGTGGCTCCTGGCCGAGCACTCATCCCCGTAGCAGACAGAGCTGCGTCTCTTGGAGGAAAAGCCGGGCGGCAGCGACCTTGAACATGAAAAAAATACTACCTTTGCTTTGCTGCTGAAACTTGAGCGCAGGGCACTGCCGCGGGGTACCACGGTCGCACTGATGCTGCTGCTCTCCCGCTGGTGCTCCAGCGTGTGGACCAGCAGCTTGGAGCTGGTACCAGCATCCCATCCCTGGGCACCCTTCCCTCGCCCCACGGCTCTTGGGCTGCAGGAGGGGACATGGGGGCTCCGAGTCACTCATTCTCAGGAGCATTTTTGACATTGGAGGAGCTGCGCTCACTCCCCTTAAGGATGCACCTACCCCATGCAACTTGAAGACACACCGTGTATGAAGACGTACGACATGCATGGGGAGAAGGTGGTTGTCTCTCAGGCTGCTGGACAGCAAAGTCGCGGTGACAAACCCACCAGGATTTCCAGCCGGGAGGGGAAGGTGGCAAAGCTGGCCACAGCAGGATGGGGGAGCGCTCCCCTCCGAGCCCCTCCGCACCCCATCTCCCCACGCCCTGGCATTCCTCTTAGACACTTTCCCCATGTAACATTCACATCTCTTCTGAATTTCTCTTTAATTTCTGGAGTAGAATCGTTTACAGATGGAAGGAATTATAATCAGCATTTTAATTGCAGCACACAGCTTGACTCTTATTAATATTCAAAAAACCAGGAGCTTTGTCTGAGCACTCGGAGTGCTCCAGCCTCCATCTCTGCCTCCCTCCCCACGCCACTGAGCCCGAGCTGGGAGGATGCCCATCCACACACTGCTTGCTCGTGGTCCTAAATCCTGAGCTAATAACCCAGTATTGCCAGCAAATTACCTTTTTTTTCTGGCAAACGTAGCCTGGTCCCAGTGGGATAAGAGCAGAGGGAGCACGATGCCATTTGCAACCTGTTCCGAAGGGATCGTCAGCCCCGTGTGGAAATCCTGGCAATATTGCACCCAATAAATCCCAGCCGGAGCAGACCTTGGCACTCCGTGTCAAGTGGCTGCACACGCCTTTGTACAATCTAATAATTTCATTTTTTTTTTTAAATAGGGACTGATTAGCTCATTAAGAGTAAACTAATTTTCTTTGGAAATCAGCAGCCCTCTAATTAATTGGCATCCATATTTAGCTGAACATAATTAAGGTAACCTAGATACTGCAGATCTACTCAGGATTTGATTTGCTGCCATCTGGTTTTTTTTACATTTCTGCCCTCTGTTCTGCTCAGAAATGTTCACCAGAAACCCCTCTGCTTTATGCTTCAAGTGACAATGCATTTGCATACGCTGGGCCATATGTTCCTCTGCCTGCGCATCAGAAATGCTGGTTCCTCACGTATTTACGTAGCGATCACGGGGATGTGTAACCACTTGTGCAAGGCTGCGTAGGTTGGAAAGACCCCATCCTCCCCGCGAGCCGTCCCCTGTACTCTCTGCCTTGTGAAGGGACATGTGGACAGAGAGGGACTGGGCAAGCCAGACCTGTGAAATTATAGGAAAGCCAGGATTTGGGCTCTACTTTGAAAAAATCTCTGCAAAAATTCCAGAAACATCAGGAATCGTGTGGCTACAATTTTTTAGCAGAGAATGTGCTTAATTGGGAGAATCTGAGATAGGACCCTTTACAGCCCAAACAGCAGTGTGTTCCCAGTGCTGCACATCCCTTAACATCAACACTGAAATCCAGCATCACCATCAATAGCACAGAGTCACCCATGGAGGAGCCTTTGCCTCTTCTGGGCTTTCAAACACTCCAAGGTGCTTTCCGTGGCATTTCCAGGCTTTTTTTGGTAGCGATGGGGATTTTCTGTTCCTCTGAAATGAAAGCAATGACTTTCACATCCATGCGTGACCCCAGAGCCGGGATGGGGCCGAGCAGCCCAAGGAGCACCCGCTCTCCCCCTCCCTGGGGAGTTTCTAGCCCTAAACTGTTGCGTTCAGCTTTGGTCTGTTTAGTTTTCAAAATGCTTTAGCCTTATCCAAACGCGTGGGGAGCCCCGGAGCGCGCTGGCCAGGGAAGGGACAAAATACGTGGCACTTTTTGAGGATGCTGTACTTGCAGCCCTGAAGCCCGAGAGCTGCTCTCCTCCCAGTCCCAGAGCTGGGAGAGCTTTTGGCAGCAGTTATTAAATCAAAAAATAAACTGATGTGTTTGCCCTGCAGCTCACCTGCAACAACCAGCACCAAGGAAGCTCGGAAAGCCTACCTGTTTCGGGCAGCACCAGGGTTTTGCTGGCCCTGAGCTGGCCAAAACAGCTGGGGAAGAACAAACTCCAGCAGTATGGGGATTTATTTCAGCTGTGCCTGATTCAATTAGCTTCATATAAACTGGTCTGGGGGAGGAGGGGTTGTAATGCAGCTTGCTGGGGTGGTAAGGAGATGCTGCAGGGGTCCCTTAGGGCAGCCCTTGCAGGGGAAGGGTGGCTGGCATCACTTGTGCTGCATTGGGCAGGTTTTTGTTTCTACATGGGATGAAGATAGCTTGTTTTCCGCAGCCAGACAATGTTATCTGCCTACATGCCTGAAGGAAGTAGTGAGCAGGAAGGTGGAGTCTCTGTTTACACGTAGGAAGCTGAAGTCTGAAGCTGTTGCTCGTGCCAGCGCTGCCTTTCGTAGCTGTGGTCGTTGTGTGCGAGCTGCTTGAGCTTCAGTGCCCGTGGCGTGGGGCTGAGCGTGGGGCAGGTCCCTCACCCTGCTGCCGGCAGGGCTGCCTTGCTGCCGGCGATGGGTGGCTGTGCAGAGCAGCAGAAGTGTGAACGTGGAGGTTGTGGGGGGGCTGGCAGGGGTCCGAGTGGGACACTGATGCCCATCACTGCTGCTGTGGGGGCCTGTATAACCCTGCCCGGAGCTGGGGCAGCCCATGGAGGTGGCAAACCCATTGCTAATCCCCACGGAGGTCCCAAACCTCCACGGCAGCCCTGGGGAGGACAGGGACAGCGGCTGGGCAAAGCCCGAGTTGTGCTGCAGGGAACCACTTGCCTGTATTGCCTGTCCCTTCCTTACCCAGCACAGGGGGATGCAACAGAGGAGCAGCCCCTGTGTCACAAGGAGCAGGGCCACCGTCCCTTGTCTGTCGGGTTAGTGGGTGCCCCCCCCGCCAGCTGGGTGGCAGCTGGCGAGCAGGAGGAGTGGGCTGCGTGCCCCAGGCAGCCTGCCCTGGCTCTGGGATGACTTGTCTTGGCTCAAGGTGCTGGTGGCATCTGTTCTGCCTGTGGCATCGCCCAAGGGACCCCCCCCGTGCATGCCCTACTCTGCGAGGACATTGACTTGCCAAGGTTGGGCAGAGAACGGGCAAGCTCATCACACGGCTCTTTTCCTTGCTTCTCAGAACTGCTGCACTTCAAAGTACCAGGAGGGTTTCTGCAGGAAAAAATACAGAATTTTCTTTGTTTCTCTGTACTATGTCCTTAGGGCTTTTCTGCCTTTAAACTTGGGACCCAGGAGACTCCCTTGGCCTGTGCTACTTTTTTGTTTTCTGTGAATTTTTCTCTCTCTGATTTTAGTCTGCAGGAGACATTTCCTTTAACCTAGAGTTGGCCAGAAAAAAAAAAAGACCCGAGGCTTACACAAAAGCTGACACTTCAGCATTACTGTTCCACACTGGAGCACAATCTGATGTCCCTGCGTTTATCAAGGAGATAACAGGAGAGCAGCTGTGGGAAGCCCAGACCTGGGATCTGGCTGGTTTTAAGCACCTGGATCAGTCAAAAAGCGTCAGCATAAAATTTTAATGCTGCCCTGAGAGCTGGTGGTGGACCACAGGAGGAAAAAAGGTTTGAAAACCTAAGTCCTTGGGCCAACAGGAGCTTGGGAGAGGAAATATGGATTTTTGCCCCCATTAATGCTGCTGCGTTTGCAGCAAAGCCTGGGGTCGAGCCTGGGGAAGTGAGAGCTCGGCTTTGCCTGGGCCATTGCAGCACAGCCCTGCCTGCAATTGCCTGCCCCCTCTGCCGGTTAAAATAGAGAGAAACCCTGTCCTCGCTGGGGAAAAGTGGCTTTTTGTTACCAATAAACATGGATTTATTTTTAGTGTCCATAATCCAATTTAACAGGGACATTATACGGGCTTTTGTCTTTTTAATTAACAAGCTTGAGCCTGGCTACTGCTTTTATGGTGCAGATAAATACTTCTGCAGCAAGGCTTCGGGGTTTTAATCTGTGCAAATTGTTTGTCAAAAGCTGCTGTGTGCATTGCTTTGCGGGTTTTAGGGCTATAGGGCTCTGTGGGTCCAGCATGGCTGGAAAAGCTCATCTGATGGTTACCCCAAGCGCAGGCAGCGGTGGGGCTGCAGCCTGCCTGAGCAGAAGATGGGATGCTTACAGCCCACAACAGTATTTATATTTAATTTAACAGTATTTCTATCCACACAAGAGGATATTTAAACCTTCATCCTGGCAAAAGTGGCATTAAGCAATGCTGATTTCTCTTCTTGCTTTATGACTTGTGTGGTTTAGTTGTATAACAAAAAGAGTAACTAAGTCGTCTATTAATGGATGTAATTTTTTATGGCAAGTAACCTGGTAAATCTGGGCCTGTGCGTTTATTCCAAAGCACCCCAAGCATGGAGTTTGCCAGAGACAGCGATAGCATCATCACTCCTGGGGAAACTGAGGCACAGAGAGGAGACTTGTGATGTTTGCTCAAGGAGCATGGTGTGGAGGCTGAGATGCCGTCCAGCTACACTGCTGGTGGGGCTGCGGCGGGGGGTAGCTTCTGCTGGGGAAGAGGATGGCTAAGAGCGCTTGCTGTACGGAGGATGGTGGCTAAAACCTGCTTGGGTTGCAGCCTTTCCTGCTTTCCACTTCTCCCCCCTCGCCATGGCGAGGCTGGCTGAGGCAGGTGCCTGGGGACCCAAGAGCGTGGGAGATACACAGGCAATAAAATCCATAGGACTAAGCAGAAATCCTGTCCGGCTCTGCACCCCCCTGTGTATTCTCGCTGCTTGTTTAAAGAATACAAATGCTGTTTTAGCAGGTGCGGGAGGATGCATGGAGCACATCTCCATCTCCTTCCTCTCCCTGTTTGAATTTCCCAGGTGTTACAGGCTGGGAAGAGGGGTGGCAGTTCTCACTTGTGGCGTTATTTTCCTGGAGGTGCACATCTGGCTAAATAGCTTCTTCACTCAAAGGTGCCAGAATGTGAGCTGAGCTTCTAGAATTTGTTTACTAGAAAGCTGGCTCTTGGCTTAGTGTTTTCCTTATTGCTCTCATTCACAAGAGCAGTCAGGAGGCTTGGCAGTGTGTTCATGACAACTGGGTTACTCTCTGCAGGACCCAGAAGCAGGTTCAGGTATTTCCAGCACCTGGAATTGATGTTTGCATGGATTTATTTGGGCTTGGGTTTTTTAATGGATTTATATTACTGAGAATCCCTGGACCAGCTTCCAGCCAGGTCAGTTGTGTGCCCCATCCCTCCCAGGTGATGATCCTGCTTGGGAACACCCGGGAACACACGTGTGGTTGCCCAGTCTCCTCAGCCTTGGCTGGCTCTGGCCGAACTGGGGCCATGCAATTGCTCCTGTCTGGTGGTTTGCGGCTGCTGGAGGCTGGATGAGCATCCTGGCAGAAGGGAGGCTGCTAGGGGAGAGCAGAAAGAGTGGAGGAAAGGCTTGAGACATCTGTCCTTATTCAGTTGTTGGAGAGAAACATCTCCAACAGCAGCATCCTTCCACCTGCACATGGGAATTTCCTTGGGGAATTATTTGTGCAACTGCACAGGTGACTAGCGCAGCAAGTGCTGACTTGGTGCAACACCTCCACTGCCCAGGAACCCGTCCCCTTGTGTTCAAGCTCTTGTTGCTCTTTGCTTAAGTAACTCGTGTTGCAGATGTGATGCCCAGCTCTGCCTGGAGCCCTCCTCTTGCCTCCCCCTTCCCATGGGCTCTCAGCCAGGGCTCGTCCCTGCTACAGGGAGATGTGCAGCCAGCAGTGCATCGTGGCAATGGGTTTTCTGGGTCCCTGCCAAGGGTTTGCCCAATTTCTCTCTCACTTGTGCGGGTTTTGTTTGACTTGGTTACTAATGAAGATCAGTTAACCTGCAGTGACCTTCCCTTGTACTGAAATGAGCCGCAGATCTGCCCCAGGTCAGGGAAATCTGTGTAATTTCCTCCTTTTTGGCTCTCAAACAGGAGAGACCTTCTTTAAAAAGACAGCAGTAAATGTATTTACTCTTAATCTCAACCACTGGAGACTTGTGTGTACTCAAGGATTTCCTGGGAAACCCTGTAAATCCCCTATGGCTCAGGCAGCGCTTCCCTGATCCTCCTCTAAAAGCTAATAAGGGATTAGGGAGTGTCTGGGGGAAGCTGCTGGGTGGGGAAGGGTGGCCTGGCCAGTCCCCAGGGCTGGTGGTGGGTGCTCCTTCCTCGGGGAGGTTTCTCACCCAGGGACATGTGCTGAAGGTGCTGGCATCGATGCCAGATGGACGCTGCTATTGTTTCTGTAAAGTTTTCCACACATGGTTGGTTTGAGGGTAGTTTGAATAAAGGTTTGTGCCACACTTGTAGAGCTTCATAGGAAACAGGAGGATTTGGAAACGTTCTGGGTTTGTATTTCCAGGGAACCTGGTGAATAGCAGGTTTTATAAAATACATATATTAAAATGATTTATCTGAGCTTCCTGCTGGTTGGTTGCAAAGCAAGTGTGGAGTCCTGCCATCATGAGACTGAAGCTTGTGCTGCTTAGAGGGTCTGAAGCGATAACGCTTCCCATTGCTCGGGTCTGGTGAATGGCCAGGAGGTTCACTCAGGTGAACTCTGATATCGAAATTACTCATGAGCTCATGCTGCTCACAGCAACGCTTTGATGATGTAGAGTGCTTAAGAGGGATGCTTCTAAGAATAAAGAAGCTTAGCTCCTCCTGGTGATGGTGTTCCCCTTCCTGGGGCAGTCCGACCTCCTGGGGCGGTGCATCCACCCCTCCTGGGCTCTGCTCTCGCTGCTGTTCCAGCCGTTCCCAGGGGAAGGCTTCCTTCTCGGTCACCAAGCAGCAAAATAACTGAATTCAAGAAGCTTAAAAAAATTCATGGTCCTTTCTCCCCTTTGTCCCCCAGCCATAATACAAACAACTTTCTCCTTTTCAAGTGCTTCTAATTGCTCCAGCAAAGGGAGGGCTTTGAGGGGCTGAAGTTGCTGGAAGGTTTGCTCCTTCCAGTGCATGCCATGGAAAATGTCAGAGCTGCTGGAGCCCGGAGAGCCACCCCACAGCATGGCATGCTCTTGCTAAAGAGATGGTATCTGGGTCACCGAGCTTGCCCTAGTCAGGGATCCAGCGATTAGGATTCACCATGGCTTAATGCATGGCTGCTGGCAAGGTCCCTCTAAGAATGACTAAATGGGAAGCTATGGCATGAATCCCTATTTAATTTATTTTTTTTCTTTTTATTTCCTTTATTTGGCTCCTTCTCCTCTTTCAGGTGCCCCGGGTGTGGGCACAACTCACCACTGCTCTTGCACAGGCACTGTCCCTTACTGCAGGCACTGTGGCAGCTCCTGCGTGCAGGCTGCATTCAACTAACTTTAATCAAACCTCTTGAATTCTTGGGCAGAAGCTATCCCTAGTATCCAGAGTCTGGTTTGTCCTCTTGAAAGCCTAATAAATTTTGACAAAACCCATCAAATCTGCTTTGCAAAGGAAATCACTCAGCTGGTTGCTCAAAATTAAAGTGATTGCATATTAACTTGTGCCATTAAAAGGTCTGTCCACCTGGAATTTAACAGCTGCTGCATGAATTTCTACTCTAGACAGTGTGTTAATAATGTCATGCTAATGCAAATATGAAAACAGGGGGAAAGCTAGATAAGGTTAAGCGGTGTCTGCTAGCGTACTTAATATAATAACCGATAAAGCTGTGCTTTGCATCCCGTTAATTCATAGGAGGGTTGCTGGGTGGTACCGGGAGGCAGAGCTTTGTATTGCACTGACGTTGCTATGTTTCCCTTCACCTTCTTTGTCTCGCTTTTGGGTTTTTCCTTCCCAAATCTTGTCTGCTTGTCCCGGGGGCTGCATCCCTGCAGCTCACGCGTTGCTCTGTATGATGCTTATGTGCAGGATGAGACCCAAAGCACCGTGTCCTCTCTCCAGCGCTGAGCTCTCCCCATACATGCCAGCTCCTCCCCAACCTGTGAAAAGAGGGCAAAATTAATTTTTTTCCATGGGAAAACTTAAAGAATATGAAAAATCAGATTTTTCTTCGTAACTTTTCTTGGCATGATTTTTGCAGTGGAGTTCGGGGGAAGGCGATAGCTGACACAGGGGCTCTGCGGGTCTCCCCAGGCGATGGGCAGCTCTCGCCCCATGTCCCGAGCATCCATCAGGGCAAACAGCTCCTCCTGGGTGCCCAGCGCAGCAAGAGCACCCGATGTACCAGGGCCCCGAGGAAACAACTGCTGAATGTTTTAGATATTGAGCTGGTTTTAGTGAAAAGCAACATTTTCCTAAATCTTCCCCTCTACCCCTTTGGAAAATTCAACTTGGTGGAAAACTAACTTTTTGATCAAAGCTGTTTTCTAGGCTCTGCATCAGAAATACTTTATTTTTTATTTAAATGAAGGACTTGTCTTCTCTAATGATTTTCCTTGTATTATGGCCCAAGTACTTTCGGCGCTTGGTCAGTCGATGCTCCTTCTTGGGCTTTGCTTTTCCTGGGACTGTTGGCTCCCAGCATGGAGATCTTAGTGTTCTGGGGGGGTCAATGGGGGCCATTGCCCCCCACTGTGCAGGTTTGGCACGATGGGGACTTCCCAAGGGGCTGTCTTTGCCACTGTGTAAAAGGAAAATTTAAAATCCACACGTGGTGCGTACTTTAATGTATTGCCCTTCCTATGGGATGCTCTGGTGTTTGCAATGGTGCTTGCTGTAATCTAGGCAAAGAAGAGTATCCTGGGGGGCAGGAGGTTGGGATGAGGGTCTGGGGGGATTTGGGGCCAGGATGGGGGGTTCAGGGGACCATCCCTCCGGCTGTGGCATCATCCAGAGCCACTGGCTGCCAGAGGTTTGGTTCACCCTGGCAAAACTGTCAGAAAGTCACTTTGCTTGTTGTTATCCCTAAAAATGTGAACTGATTTATAATAGTGCTAATAAAACCCAAGTCTGGGGCATTAACCAGGAAAATGCCTTTTCAGCTGTTTGATAATGTCAGAAATGTTGTGTACATCGATCACTGCTGCTTATCTGGGGCGAAGCTGCCAGGTACATGCAGGGAAGAAAATGCATTAGTGGATGGCAGGATGCAGTTAAGGGTCCAGGGCTGACGTGGCAGCTCAGATCTGAGCCAGGTTGTTGCTGATGGGCAGAAGGATCAAAATTCAGGCTCTCTGAGCGAGCTGAAGTGATGCTGTCAGCAGCTGAAGGAGGAGACAGGCGCAGCTGCCCCATCCCGGTTCTTCCATCCATCCCTGCCCTGACACCCCTGAAATTGGCCCTAATGGAGGTTAAAATCACACCGGCAGGTATCAATCACCGAGGGGAAAATGAACCCTGTGCCATATGGGTAGGGAATTTGCCTAAGATGCCCTAATTAGAAAGAGGCTCATGAGTTAGAAATCAGTCTTGCGTTAAGTGCTCATCACAGACTGGCTAATGGGGATGTGATCCCGCGCCTGTCACACGCTGGGGAATTAATGAGCGTTTGTAAGAGACTGTATTGAAGGGCAGAGGGGAACGACTGCCGATGACCCTGTTACCCAGCCAGCGATGGAGCTGAAGGTGTCCATTCATTCACGTACTGAAGGCAGTGAGAGCAGGCACCTATTTTTTTCACTTTACCTCAATAACTGAAATGACCCATATAACTAAGTCCCCGGTGTTTTAAGCCCAGCCTAGTTCTCATCTTCTATATGGGCTGTGTCCAAGGGATGACTTAGAGCTGTTGTAGCAATTTGAGCAAGAACTGGCTTTTCACGCTAATAATAGTGCCGATGAAATTTTAAGATTGATAAAGTGGGCTTGGGGAGGGTTGGGTTTGCCTGTGTTTCTCAGTGGCTCGTGTGACAATTTTCTGCATCTCTGACCAAATCCAGGCAGGCAGAGCTGCTCTGCCCGTGCATCCCGTGCTGGTCCTGGCAGGTGTTCACCGGAGCTGCGACCGCCCGTGCAGTGCCGCAGCGGGCACCGTGGCTGCCTGGCAATTAGCAGCCCCGTCTCCCTGGGAGCAAATTAATTCAAATAAACCTTCCCAGCAGCGATGGCGCAGGGATGAGTCCCCGGGCCTGATCCGGCTGCCCAGAGCGCTCCTGGCTGTTGCCCTTAGCTGCGGATGGTAAAAATGCAGCGTGTTGTCCTCGGTGTGTTTCTTTGTTCATGTTAAATGGAGCCAGGAGCTTAATACGTTAAAAGGTCAGCGCTGGAAGGGCTATGAAATATTTAGTGGCTGTGTCGTGCTGACCTAGTTAGCTTGCACGCTCCGAGCGTGCCACCACCTCCGGGCTGCGGCAAGGAGCCAGCACAGGGGAAGGAAGGACGGTGGGGTCGCCAGCCCTGGAGACACCCTGCAAGGTCCCTGCAAAGAGCAGGGGGTTCCTGCAACCCATCTGCGATGGGAACCTTAATAGGAGGCTGTGCTGAGTGCTGTGTGCTGTCCTCTGCTGCGGAGCTCTGCAGGTTCTCGCTCTGCTGGGACGGCAAGACCAGACCATCCCCAAAAGTCTTGCAAGGATTTCCATCCGTGTGGAAGGAACCCACCAAGTGGTGTAACCGTTAAGTTATTAGCATGGTTAAGCAAGAGTGTTTGTGATCCTGAAGCCAGTGGGGATTTGTTCTGTGGTGTACTCATACAACATCACTCAACATCACTTCTGAAGTTTGGGAGGAAAGTACCAAATGTTTCATGTGTGACCCAACGGCTGATCTGCCTCAAGTCCCTTCCAGCCCTTTTGCCCCTGGTTTCAGATGGTCATGCAGAGATTTCCTACTGCGCTGGGGCTGGGCGGGTGCTCACACAGAGCAGCCCCATGGGGTTGCGTTTGCAGAAACCCCTTCTCATATGTGGATCAGCTGCAGATGCCCTGGGAATACTGATGAGGTAAAACCAATCCCCAATTCAACCAGGTGTTTCCTCCAGCCAAAAACCCCATCCTGGGGCGAGCTACGGAGCTTTCTCCCCTAACAAGGCTCCAACCTTAAAAAAGACCAATTTTATAACTGATTTTTTTTTTTCCTCTTTTTTTGGTTTATTTTACATTACAGACAGGCCGGATCGAACCAAACTACCCCAAGGTTTGTGGTCACCAGGGCAACGTGCTGGACATCAAGTGGAATCCCTTCATTGAGAACATCATTGCATCATGCTCCGAAGACACCTCGGTGAGCTGCAATGCTTCAGGCTGGCACCTCCCCGGAGTCATGCAGCTCCGTGAACCCTCCTGCCTTCAATTTATACACCCAGAGGCGTGGGAAGGGGCTGCCGGAGGCACTGTGGGTGGGTGATGGCTCAGCCGTCTTGGGAACGGAGAGGGAGTAAGAGATTGATGCAGAGCCATAGGCAAACTGTGCTAATCCCTGGCTCCTGTGTCGGTGGTGCAGGGGCTGTGGCCGGTGCCTAGCTCCTCTGCTGTCCCCAGTGTCCCTTATCGTCACAGTGCTGCTCTTTCTGCATCCCCTGCTGCAGATAAGCCGTACAGTTGTGCACAACGAGGTTTTTTGGTTGGTTTGTTTTTTGTTTTTTTTTTTAACAAGCCCAACAGCAATGCTATTATTAATCCTTCATGCTCTCGGGGACCGCAGGGGCTGCAACTGCTCTCGTGGCCTGATCCATCAAGTGATACAAGCAGAAGGCAGCTTTGCAGGCTGGGGGATAATGAATCAGGTCATCTTTACGTAGCTGTTATTTGAATCCTCCTCCTTTTTATTTTCTGGATGCAAACAAGTCCATCCTAAAGGCTGTATCACAAAGGAAAAAAAGCCTTTGTACAAGGGAGAGAATCAAAAAACATCACCCGTTCTGCATGGCAGAAGCTGGGGTTTGGGGTGATCCAGTTTTTAACCGGTTACAAATCTGCCTTGCCTGATCCTTAGTGTTTCACTGTATTATCACCTAATGTCTCATCCTCTCCTTCAGTTCAGTATATTGGCATTTTTTATTAGCTGAAAGCTTGTCAAGGAAGATATTGAGTAGGCAAAAAAATGCAGATCGTGGCCATGAATCATGGTGAGCTGTCTCCCACCTTAAATTATAACATTTTATATACAGTCGCTGGGGAACAGGGGTACTGGGAGGGAGGGAGGATACTGGGTGGACTTCATGAGTCATTGTTAAACCTGGAAAATTAAGTTAATTGCCCCTGAGGCTGTCTGGTGGGGGGAGTCCCCAATGGAGATTAGTTGGAGGGGATCAGCCCCACAGCTGGGTGGGCTCATGGTTCCTGGTGCCACCCCATGCCCAGGGTGCTGCTTATGGGCAGGTCGTGCACCTTCGGGCTCTCTCCACTCACTCCCAGGAGGTTTAACAAGGTTCAGGCCAACAGTCTTTATCAATGAGAGAGGATGATCAGGTGCTTGAGGAGTCTGAGCTGCAGAAAACAGAGTATTTGCATGATATTTGTCACCCGGGGGCACTGCTGATCCCAGGCTGGGGACAGCACCGCCGCGGGAGACACGGAGGACCTGCCACGTGCACCGCTAGCCTGGGGGGAGCATGGTGATGCAGCCAGCCGGTCCTGCTCCAGACTCGTGTCTTTTCTCCATCATGCCCTATGCAGGGAGGACGACGTGTGCAGCCTTGTCCCCGGGACATCGCTATGGGTTAATCCTCTCCAAGGCGGTGATGAGGATTTCACATCTCAGCAGCACCCAATATTAATGGCCACGGTTAGATGCTGCCTTGCTGGAGAGTGATCTCTCTCGTAGCCCACCTGGATTGTCGCTCTGCTTGAAACCCCTCCTGTAATTTCTCCCTAGCTATCAACCCCATATCCATCCATACCTGTCTGTCGCCGCTCAGATAACGGTGTCTGTCCTCGCCTGATGCTCTCCCTTGGGGCACCAGGACTGATAATTCATTATTTGTCTTTGTGGGACAATTAGCGACAGGGCTGATTCTCAAGTTCCTGGTCCCTGCTGCGGTGCTGCGAGCTGCTGAAATGCTGTGAAGGCTTTTTGGGAAGGAGCTTTTAAAGGACAGACCAAGTGGGAAGACTAAAAGGGGAATTCCCCAGTCTCTGTAGGTGTTTCAGGCTCCACGTTTTCCTTGCGCCGGAGCTCTCTGTGCACTCAGGCGCAGTGAGCTGATGTGGCGTGCAGAGCTAGAGGGGGGATTTTGCAGCATGGTGTCTTGTTTGCAGGGTACATCTCATTGTGGAAAGGGGCATTTCAGGGAAAATTTTATCAAGAAGGTTTCTTAGGATGGGTTGGGAGAGGAAGTCTTTGGTTTCACAGGCTGCGTCCCACCCTGGCTGTGCTCCTGGGTGTCAGGGGAGGAGGGGGAGGGAGGTGCTTCTAGGGCTGTTCCTCTGGGTCTCTTTTTTTAATGAGAATTTTCCAAAAGCATCATTTCCATCCCAGGATGGGACAAGGTTGTGAAATGCAGTGCTTGATTTTTGAGTTAGCTCCAGCTGTGCCTATACTGGCAACAGAATGGCACTAGTACTGCAGCCAGTTCTGACACGTCTATATTCAGGTCATAGTGACCGTGGTAATTTAGGCAGGAAACCTGCCTAAAATAGCCTGTCCCTGGCACTCACCCCCTTTTTTTGCAAGACACGAGGAATGATGCAACTCTGTTAGGAGCAGACCGCAAGAGGTGATGCTGTGCTGCGAAACCCTGGCGATGATTCCCAGCTGAGCGCAGATGCAGGACACATTTAATAACCATCCTTTAGGCTACCTGCACAGCAAAAGGCAAGAAGTAGCTCTTATTTGAGCAGACCCTGACGATGCAGGGACCCTGACGCTGCGTGTCCCACCCCCCAGGGTTTGATGCTGCATCCCCCAAGCAGCGAGCGTGCAGCAGGCACCTCTGCGGCATGCAGAGCTCGCTCAGAGCCCTTGTGGATGCAGATCACTGGAGCGAGGCGCAACCGGAGGTTTGCTAACAGCCGTTTCGTAAGCCGCCGCTTTCGTAACCGGTTCCTTTGACACCCGGCAATCAGGGTCGTGTTGCTTGTTCCTCGTGTTGTGCATTGTTTGAAAACCGCTGATGCTCTCAGAATTGTCCCTCCGAGCCAAACCAGCCTCTTAACCATGTCTCTGTCATAACGTCGTTTCCACTGCATGCCACACAACCTGAAGAGCAGCGTCTTCCACCTCTAAATGTGCAGGTTCAGGCAGAAAACTCACCACTCCACCTGTACATCCTTATGCAGTTTCTTCACTGCAATATTGCAAATTAACTTTTGCCCCCCTTGCCCCAGCTGTAGCTCAGCCCCCGGCTGGATGGGGTAACCTTTGGGGGTGCTGGAGAAGAGAGGGAGAAGCGACCGAAGGGACAGCAGGATCAGTCCTCCCTGGGTAGCAGCCTCCCAGATATTCCCTACGTTTTGGAAAAGCTTTATTTCAACTCAGCAATGCTCATTGGGGCAGCATGGCCCCAGCCACTGCGTCTGCCCAAAGGCAAGCTTGTCTTTTGAGATGCTGGTGGAGGAGGTGAAAGGGAACCTGCACAGGCTGTGTGCTGCATTTGATATGGTTTGGCTTTTTTAATGGGTGTTACTCAAAAGTGTTGTGGTGTGTCTGTAACTGATGTTAGAGCTGGGATGAGATGAAGGCTCTGAGAAGGATGAGTGTGCTGGCCAAGGCAGCCTGCCGTGGGGAGGAGATGGGAGTGCAAAGCTCAGTCGTTCCATCTCTTCACCTGAACGTGGGGACACGTATGCACCACCAAACGCTGCTGGGTTTCGGAAGGCTTTGAGAAGCCACAGGGCTGGCAGGACCCCGGGTCTTGCTGCTCGGATGGGTGCAGAGTGCTCGGGCACGGAGCAGACCGAGGCGGGGTTAGATAAATGCGATGTGTCACTTCGGCTTCGTACCAGAGACCTGCCATGAAGATGAAAGCATCTCTAACCGCTCTTTGATACTATTATCTGGAGCTGTTTAATTGAAGAGGAGACACTACAGAAGCCTTATTGTGTCCCAGTGCACCGCCTCCTTTTGTTCAGCAAGCATCTTCAGTGCGGAGGCTTTTCTGGCTTGTTTTTAACCCAGGTTCTCCTCGCTGATGGCAGCGGGGGTCTCCCCTGGCCCCGTTCCCCCGGAAGCGCTCCATCAGCTTTATCGGGTCCTTCTCCTCAGCACCCACAGTCCAGGTGTGATCAACCCCAGGACATCCATTAGGGTGCAGGATGAGGCTGCTGGCCTTGGGGCACCACGGGGATTCAGCAGCTCGGAGCCCCCCTGGGTGGGTGTCGGGGTCCTCCTGGGGCTCCCAAACCCATCCTGACGCTCGCCCCGTCCCGCAGGTGCGGATCTGGGAGATCCCTGAGGGAGGCCTGAAGAGGAACATGACGGAGGCTGTCCTGGAGCTGTATGGGCACAGCCGGCGCGTCGGCCTCGTCGAGTGGCATCCCACCACCAACAACATCCTCTTCAGCGCGGGCTATGACTATAAGGTGAGCCCTGCCCGGCTCGGCTGCTGCCCGGGACTGCCCTTGCAAAGGCTTTCCCTGCTCGTGACATGGGTGGGAGTCACCCGTGCGCAGGCAGGGCAGGATCCTGCCGGCTGGAATAAAATGACCCACCGTGTCTGCAGCAGACAGTACCTTCCCTCAGGCAGGGGTCTTGCACCCAGTCTTAAGGACTATTGTAATTTTGCACAAGCAGCAGCTGCAGGGCGGCCCTGGGAGGATGGAAGGGGGGTCTGTAAGGGATGAGGGGGCGATTTCAGCCAAAATAGGAGATATTAAGATGCCCGAAGCAGACGTGGAGGTTGCAGTAGGGGTGGGGGGTCTGCAGGAGTGGAGATGCCAGGGCAGCCTCCCCGCTTCCCACAGGTCCTCATCTGGAACCTGGACATTGGGGAGCCGGTGAAGATGATCGATTGCCACACAGATGTCATCCTCTGCATGTCTTTCAACACCGATGGCAGCCTCCTGGCCACCAGCTGCAAGGACAAGAAGCTGCGGGTCGTGGAGCCGCGCTCCGGCAGGGTCCTGCAGGTGTGGTGCTCATGCCAGAGGGCTGTGTGCTGCATGGGATAGGGGGGGTTAGAAATAAGATCTTAGGGAGGAATCCTACTGAAAACACATAAAAACATTTGCAAGGTACTGTATGTACTCATGATGTGATGTTGTGCATGTGTCAGTGTCTGCAGGTAATTCTCTGCTTGTTAAAATTAGGGGAAGGTGTTGGGGAGGGCTTGGCTTCATTCCAAGCACAGGAGTTGGAAGCTTTTATTCTTTTATTAACTAAAAATTTGTGGAAAATAGTAGAAATTAGGGGGGTGTGTGTGTGCAGAAAGTCCAGAAAGAGCCACAGTTTGGAGGAAGACAGTGGTTTCTCAGTAAAGGTGATATCTAATATTCAGGGAGATGATAGGCATTTTCGTTTTGCACAGGGTACAGGTGTTGAATCACAGTACCTCCACCCTGGCTGCCACCCCACCAGCACGGAGCTGGTGTTTCACCGGGATGAGGCGGGAGAGGTGTTGGGGAGGCAGCAGGTCGGGGTACCTGCCAAAGGAGGGGCTTTCCTGGGATGAGGGTCAGGTCTGGGGGCCGTGGCGGGGGGGTGGCTGCCGGTGAGCATACTCCTGTCTTGCAGGAGGCCAGCTGCAAGAACCACCGTGTCAACCGGGTGGTCTTCCTGGGCAGTACAAAGCGGCTGCTGACGACAGGGGTGTCGCGCTGGAACACGCGACAGATTGCCCTCTGGGACCAGGTGGGTGCCAGGACCCCTGCTCCGTCCCCACTGGGACCCCTGCTCAGCACGAGCATCGGGACAACTTGGTTAATAAAGTGCTTTTCCCTGTTGTGCAGGAAGACCTGTCCATGCCCCTGATAGAGGAGGAGATCGATGGGCTCTCAGGTCTCCTCTTCCCTTTCTATGATGCCGACACTCACATGCTGTACTTGGCTGGCAAGGTACGGGCTGTGCTTCGCGTCCCGCAGCTGTGGGAGCTGCGGCATCTCCCGGGGAGGCGAAGGGGTCTCTCTCCAGCAAACTGTGTGGGGAAGAAGCGCCGTCCTGGGAGCAGGGCTGTCCTGAGCCCCAAGCAAAGCGTTACACAGCTCTTTGGCCACGAAACCCTGGTTTGGAGAGGTGCCTGCCAGTGTTGCATGAGTGGGCAGCATCCCGCTGGGTGATGCACAGGGCTGCAGCATACCCAGCCTGTATCCCTCCAGCATTTCCCAAGGACAGGGTCCTGGGGGTTTTTATCATGGTCTTTATTCAACCTCATGTTTGCCAAAGCACTAAACCATCCCTCTTCCCTGCACTCACTCCAGGGTGATGGCAACATTCGGTACTATGAGATCGGCTCGGAAAAGCCCTACTTGAGTTATCTCATGGAGTTTCGCTCCCCAGCACCTCAAAAAGGACTGGGTAAGGATGGCTGTGCTGCTGACCCTTCGCTCTGAACGTGCAAAAGGTAGATGATGGAAGGCGCTTAATTAAATGCCACAGGCAAATGCGTTTGGCACGGGTTTGGCAGGCACTGTGCCGGCTCTGGAGCATCAACACAGGGCTGCAGTGCTTGCAGGGTGGTGTTCACATTGCTATGCTGTTCCTCCTGTGGTGATTCAGCCAGGCTGGGGCTGGGTCCTGGCCAGGCGCACGCTCGGTGACACCCGTCCTGCTGTCACACATGCCATGGCTTTACCAGGGGACATCAGTCAGCGATTCATGTGATTTGTCCTGAATAAAAGCTGCTCATCCCTTTCCCAATGTCCCTGCAAACGCCTTCGGTATGGCCCAGGTCTATGCCCCAGGTCCCCAGAGTGATGGCAGGGGTTAATTCAGCAAGAATCTGGGTCTCCAAATGGAGAACAAGGACCTTTTGGGGTCCTCCGTGCTGGGGAGGTGGATGGGTCCCAGCTGGCTGCCTGGGGTTTGCAGCACCCGGGGGTTATTGTCTGTGCCTCCTCCGCAGGGGTGATGCCGAAGCATGGGCTGGACGTGTCGGCCTGCGAGGTCTTTCGGTTCTACAAGCTCGTCACCCTCAAGGGGCTGATCGAACCCATCTCGATGATTGTGCCGAGGAGGGTGAGTCCCTCGGGGCGTGGGGACAGGCTGGCCGGGGCAAGTGGCATATGGGGGTGTCCAAAGTGGGTCCAGTGTGATAGAGATGCCCCCGCTTGCACCGCTTTGCTGACCAGTCTGATCACTGGGTCTCTTTGCACCAATCTTAGACCTCCCAGTCATTACACTTCCCAGGCATGGGATTCCCACGGGAGTTTTACCCAAAGCTGAATGGGAATGTTTTTAGGGAATGCATCTCTGCATTGCTCCTGGCCTTGATGCAATCGATTTGTGCAAAATCAGCTTGGTCCATTGCGACGGGCAGCAAGGGGCTTGTCTCGCCTGAGGTTTGGGGGCTGTTTCTGGTAAAATATATCTCAGAGGTGGAGCTGGAGCAGAGTTTGGCGTTTGCCTTCCCAGCACCATCTGTAGCTGGAAGCAAACCCAGCTGCTGGCCAGGGCTGCGTGGAGGAGCCGGTGCTGGGCTCTGCCGCAGCTCAGCAGCCGCTCGTCCTCCTACAGCCCCTTGGCACTGCTGCTGCCAGTGGCCAAGCCAGCATTTCCCAGATCCACCACGTGTGCCCTGAGCAGGCAGCGCTGGCATTTCTCATCTAACTTAATGGTGCAAACACCAGTTTATTGCTTCCCCAGATGCCTTGGGTGGGTGCATTGCTGCATGCCAAACGAGTGAGTGCAATCGTTTGCAGCACATTGCAACATGTAGTTAAAATTGTGAGCAGATTCACGGAGGCACTTGCTTTTCTTTCCCCGTGTTTTCAGTCAGAAACATACCAAGAGGACATTTACCCGATGACTCCGGGTACGGAGCCAGCCCTCACGCCGGATGAATGGCTGAGTGGGGTGAACAGAGGTAAAGCCACCGGTGCTGCGCTGGGTGGGCGGCACGGAGCCCCGAAAACAGCCGGGCAGTGGGATGGGACCGCAGCCCTCCCTGACCCCCTCCCGCGCTCTGCCCTGCTCAGATCCCATCCTGATGTCGCTGAAGGAGGGCTACAAGAAGACATCCAAAATTGTCTTTAAGGCACCAGTGAGGGAGAAGAAGAGCGTCGTCGTTAATGGCATAGACCTGCTGGAGAACGTGCCGCCCCGGACGGAGAACGAGGTCGGGCAGCGCGGCCCCGGCATGGGGCACGGGAGGGGACAGTGGCTGGCTTGGGGGGGACATTTTCTGGGTGCAGTTTGGAAAGGCACCACTCTGCGGGTCTCTGCCTGTACTCCCAAACTGAGGTACCCAGGCACCGCGTTTCCCTGTGACTTGAAGCATCCCGCTCCGTATTTACCACAGAGCAACTGAAAGGAGCGGCATTAAGCTCCTAAACTTTTTTTTTTTTTAAATTAAAATCCTTCTCTGGGAACAACATACAGCAGCGCTGGGGAAACATCAGCGCTTGGTCCTGGAAGGCATTTCTTTTGCCGGAGCCGAGTTTGCAGATTGCATGTGTAGGGTATCCCCAAGCTGGAGGGTAAAATATTAAATCCGAGAGAGCAGGCAGCATGGCAGATGAGGTTGTGTTGCAAAAGCAGCCGAGTTACGAAATGGCCCCAGCACGGCTCCAGGGGCTGGCAGGAGGGCGAAGCCCTGGGGGCAAGTGGCTGGTGCGGTCCCTCCAGCTCCCTCCTTCCCTTTCAGCTCCTTCGGATGTTCTTCCGGCAGCAGGACGAGATCCGGCGGCTGAAAGACGAGCTCTCGCAGAAAGACATACGGATCCGACAGCTACAGCTGGAGTTAAAAAACTTGCGTAACAGCCCGAAGAATAATTAACTTCCAGGGACGTTTTATAAATAAACTTTCTTTGTTTATACTTGCTCTTTAATTTTATTGTATCCACTTACACAGAATATGAGCCAGAAGTCAAGTGACCTGCCAAGAGCCCACTCGCTAACTGGAAATACGTCCTCCTAGTCTTGTCTAGCACTAAAACCGCTATAACTGAAGGCTACTGCATGAGAGGCAGCTGGGGCATCCGCGTGCCCCAGCGATGGTCTTGGAGTAAGTAGACGAGTTGTGTCCCCTCCGTCGGGAATAACCGGCACAGGGGAGCCGAGGCGGCGGCGACTCCCTGGGAAGGCGCGATGCTTTGTTGCTATTAATTTTTTTCCTATGCAAAAATGTGACAGCGGGTGCAGAACTGGAACGGGGTGCGGGAAGGGCTTAATTCACAAAAGCATGCTGCCACGGCAGTGGCCCGGGACCCTTCCCATGGCGGTGGTGCTGCCGGGTGGGCTCCGGAATGGCCGGGCTTTGGCAGGAGCAGCCTGTGAGCGTCCCCAGGCTACAGCCTGGGGAAGGGAGCTGCTCCATGTGCATGCATGTGTGCGTGCGTGCATCCGTGCACATGCACCTGTAGCCTTCTTTCTTTAAAAAAAAAAAAAGAGGCTGGGTTTTCTAAGCAGGGATGGATTTTTGCTCCCTCTGCAAAGAGGGACTTACCCTCCTCCAGTCTGCTGGGACATGTGCCAGTGCCACAGGGAGGGGGGAAGGATGCTACCCGGCTCGCCCTGAGGGTCCCCAGGCAGACACCATGGTGCTGCCCCAAGGGATGGACCCAGGGGATGCTGAAACTTTGTGGGTGCTCGATGGGCTCAGCACACGTGTACAATCACAAGTTTTTGTGGATTAGGCCTGTAGCACAGGGAACGACACCAAATACTGCTAGTTTACCTATATATATATTTTCACTAAATCAAGTTGCTGATCTGCCCAGCACTACCAGTGCAATGGTTTCTCCTCTCTGTTAATTCACATCGTGCCCTGCACCCACTGCTTCCCCCTCTTTACGTTCAATGTGCTGTCATTGCCTATTATTTATGCTACCACAGAATAGTGATGAAATAAAACGTTTTCAAGATACCAAAACCTTGCCCACTCCTTTCTTTCTCTGCTGAGGGGCCATGCATGAGCGTTGGCCCCCACCCGAGAGAGGGTGGTGGGACCCAAAGGGACATTTTTGGGTGTGCACAAAGGTGTCCTCTGCTTGCCTGGGGCTGGGTTGGCTGGTTTGGGCTCCCTGGCAAGGCGAGTGCTTCTGGGGGGAGATGCTCGCTGGAGGGACTTTGCTGGATGGGGGAAACAGCTAAAGGTGAATCGTGGACTCAGAGAATGGTTTGGGTTGGAAGGGACATTTAAAGGTCATCTAGTGCAACCCCCACTGCAATGAGCAGGGACATCTACAACTAGACCAGGTTGCTCAGAGCCCCGTCCAACCTGACCTTGAATATTTCCAGGGATGGGGCATCTCCCACCTCTCTGGGCAACCTGTTCCCGTGCCTCACCACCCTCATCGTAACAAATATCTTCCTTGTATCTAGTCTGAATCTCCCCTCTTTTAGTCTAAAACCCTTGTCCTATTGCTACAGGCCCTATTAAAAAGTCTGTCCCCATCTTTCTAATAAATGTCCTATGCTGAGACCAGCCCCAAATTTGCAGGTAAAATGCAGTGGTTCTGCAGCTGCCCTGGCTCCCCACGGCGCTGCAGCCAGGCGTGTGTGAGCAAGAGGGCAGCGCGAGGGATGCTGAGATGGAAATAGAGCTTTAAGCTTTACTTCCTTCATTTTCTGTGCTGAAGACTATGTTAGCATTTGGTGTCAGGACTGGAGTTTCCTAGGTTTATTGCATCTATAATTGGGAGGAGAAACCACTTTTTACTCACGTCTTGGCTGCTTCGTGCAGAGCAGCGGTGGCTTGGTCCTGTTTGAGGTTATTTATGTCTTATGGCCTTAGTCAAAGGGGGTGTGTTGGGACTTAGTGCACTAAATTATCTCTTGTAAGGGAAGAGCCAACATTTCTCCAAAGCCCCTTGAATCAATACAAAATGAGCCCAATTACAGCTGCAGGTAGTGATGATTAATGAGCCAATTAGCATATCTGCAAACATCAGCACAAATCTAGTGGCGATTGCTGCCTCTGTTGCAGGTGACAGGGACGTCTCAGGGGTGCAGGCGACTGATGCAGGATGCGGCCCCAGGGGGTGGCTCTGGGTGGGCTTTAGTGTGCAGCATACCTTTGCAAATCATTCTCAAGGGACTCCCAAAATGTTTGGGATTCACTGAAAATCTCCAGCCCGAGTTGTGGTTGCACAGTTTCCAGGGCAAACCCTTCACCAGCTTCTCACTGCTCCTCTTCTTGCACCTTTCCTCCCAAACTCCCCTCTCAGTAACAGCTTGAGCTTTTCCTGACATTTCCTCCTCCACCATCTGGGTGCTATTTAAAGCAGAAAGCCCATTTTTGGGGACACTTGATACATCTAATTTTAGCACTGAATTCCCTGCACTGCTGCAACCTTATGACTCGACCACGGAGCAGGGGCCCCATGCAGCTGGGTGCAATCCTGCATTGCTGCAAGGACCCACTGCATCACCCCTCATCCCAGTTTGGGGTCACTTGGGAACCGTGAGACCTGCTCCTGCAAAGCCCCATGTCCTTGCCCTTTGCTCTTGATGAGCCTGTGGTTCCCTTGTGGGTTTTTTAGGTGCTTCTGGGTAGTTCAGCATTTGCCAGGGTCTAAATGCGACCAATGAGTCTGTAACCTCCCAGCTTTTTTTCTCCCATCCTTCTTGCAGACATTACAGTTTCTTTAAAGCCCCCCAACTGCTCCTTGCTCCTGCAGTGTTAGCAGAGCTGATCCCTTGCTCTCCAGGCCCAGCTCCTCCAGGACCCCTCCAGAAACTTTATCCAGCCTCTGTAATTCACAAACATCTAATTTATCTGCAGCATTTCCCAAGCTGTCCCTATCCAAACCCAGGCTGAGGTCTCACCCTTCCTGTACTGCTGCTAATTGCAATTACCTCTCCATCACAGCTGACATCTTCCAGGACAACAGGTTTTAAGGAAAAAGGCTTAAAGATCTCAGCTGTCCGTAGCAGACAGTCCCTTCCTTCTTCAAACGGGGCCATGGGGTGATTTCTTCCCTACTTTGTTTTTCCCCTCCATATTAATGCTGTCCCTCTGTGCTCATCCTTATCAACCTGACCTACTTTCTGCTTCCTGGAGATTTCGCTTTGTTTGAGGCTTGGCCTCCTCGTATGCTTCCTAGCTGCAGGATTATTGTTAATTCTCTGTTTTCCAACATTTTGTGAGTGCCTACTTGAAAAGATTTCTGGTGATTAAAACCCCCTGAACTTATAGATGAAGATGTAGGATCTGGTTTTTGAAATCTAAAATTAAGCAAATGCAGAGAAGCCACTATGGGTTTTATTTTAATTAAATGGGAGTTTCCCATCGATTTGCTGAGGATGACACTGGTCCTTCCCTCTTCTGACATCCTTAAAATCAAGGGGTGCTTTGCACTCACAGAACTTGGCACCGCTTGGCTCAGCAGCTCCAGCTTCGCAGCCGGGGACCCTCCGTTGGGAGCTCACCCCCCCCCCCCAAGCAAAAAATTATTAGAAATTTTTACCAACCTGGTACATTTTTAGAAATTATGCACTGCTGCCTTTTGATCTTAAGTGAGATCCCCAGAATCCAACTTTCCTATTCCCTCCTCCTCGGAGGCTTTCAAACACCGCAAGGGGAATTTGGTGCTGAAATGGAGCTGAAACCGCACCAGGATTTGTGCAGCGGACGGCTGCTTCTCTGGGTGTCCTGGCAAGCGCCGGGCACGTGCCACATCAACCTGCCTGCTAGGACTGAAGGCCGTGCTTGGACGTACCTGCTTCAGCCAGATGTGGCCGCTCCAGATGTTCTGCAGCATCTGTAAGGGCTTAGCAGGGAAACACCCCGTCACCTGCCCTACTGCCCAGCAGCAGCCAGCTTCCAAACAGCACTGGAAAAAATCACAGTAAAATTAGCAATTTACAGCAAAGCTGTACTGTTTGGAGCAAGGACTGGTGGTGGTCTCTCACAGGAGGATGTCCAGGGTGAAATGCTCACCTGGTCCTACCTCTGCTGCTACCTCCCTTCTCCATGCACATTTAGCAAGTGCCAAGCATCCAAGTGTAATGGAAGAACTCCAAACTGAAAATGTTAAAGTCTTGCCAAAAAGTTCTTCACCGTGTTTTTATTGGCTCCGGGCAGGAGGAGCAAAACCAGCAGTGACAACAACCAGCTGATAGCAGAAAAGTTGTACGGTGACATTATCTGGACCAAGCGAGAAGTGCTGAGCTAAACAGAACAGCAGTCAAAATGCATTTGGAGTAGCACCAGTAAGAGTTAATGGGAGATGCTCGGACAGAAGCAGCGGTCAGGTTTTCCACTTAAAAGGGAAGTAGTAGCTGCAGCTCCCAAACCGCACACGTACATACTCTGACTCCAGCCCATGTCCCACCTTGTGCTTATCCTCCCCGACAGCATTAATCCCCACCCCATCCCCTTGCCCAATGCATGAAGCAAATAGCAGCCGATGATTTAAATCCTCCCTCGGTGATTCGTGCAGCCGTGAATCGGGGCACCGCTGCTGCTGCCAGAGCCTCGCCTGGAAGAAGGGCGAGGGCTGTTGCAAGCAAAGCCGTGGGTTGCACAGGGTGATTGCTTCACGCGCTGCCGCGAAGGAAGCATTCATCAGTGCTCAGCAGAGCTGGAGAATGGAGGAGAGCTTTCACAGCTCCATTTTGGGAGGTGGGAGGAATTATTTGCAGGAGCAGAAGAGAACAATGAGCTGGGACGCCAAGGGAAAGCAGTGCCTGCTGCCCTGGCCTCTTTTGGCACCGGGAAAGTATTGCAGTCCTTCTCTCAGACCTACCTGCCATCAGCCTGCAGCAAGTGCAGCACCTTCATCCCATTCCCAGGTTTCCCACTTACTTTCTGCTAGAGCCAAGCTGTTGGTCATGGTCTGGAGGGGCTGGCAGGACGCAGGCAGCAGCTGCATGGCTGCAGGGGGGGCTGCCCTCACTGCAAAACCTGCGCTGGGGCATCCTCCCCGGCTGTAGAAACGGCCACTGCCAGCCCAAACCTCTGCCCAGCCTGCACGTTCGCTGCTGGTTTATCTGCGCATCGACATCAAAAACTGAAGCCAAAGTACCTCCAGAAAGCTGAGAAACATTTTTGCGTCACGATGAGCTCTGTGCAGCTAGATCCTTCATCAAATCTCATTTTTTAAGTACTCTGCAGTACATTTCTTGTCTTAATGCTGGGGACTGAAAATCCTCAGGGCTCCTAGGGCTGAAGTCTGTAGTCATCAGAGATTTCTAAATTTCAGCATGGGACAATTCATTCTTATGGAAACATAAGACATCTTTAAAGACAACTGTAAGAGATTCTTGGTCAAAGCAGGGATTGTTCTGCAGAGAACCAGGGCAGTGATTAAACACCAACCAAAGCATCGCAGGGCAGGATAAGACCCTAGACTATCACTGGTTTAGTGATAGGGATAGTTTAGTTTAGGCATCCACTTCTGGCAAGGATGGTCAGTCGTTACATCTGGCTGCAGACCAGCAGATTTTCCCCTCTATTTATCCAAATCTCAATTCAGAATGAACTGGAATATAAATGTGGTCAAGCAAGTCACTGCCCCCACCTTGGGCAACAGGATGAAGGAATAGGTTTCCCCAACTATCATTCTCCTCCTGTATAACTGGATAATATTGACAATTATTTGGGCTCAGAAAGCCTTCCTGACCTTCACCAGAGTCCCGTCCCTTACTTTAAACACCACAATTAGTACAGGTACAAGAAAGCATTATCGAATCAAGCAAGGAGAAGCTGTCCTCAAGGGTGCTAAAAATGCAAACACCTAGGCCACTATGTTATTAAGACTATATGGATTTGCAGTCCCCATATGTTCAGCTTGGCACATAACAATTTTGACCACGAACATCTTGTTCCTGGCTCGTGTACGCTCATTGCCAGGCACTGCACAACCCCGAGCAACACAGGAGGGAGGTTTTGTTTGTGAAGAGGGGTCACAAACAAGGCTGGAAAGCCCCGGCAGGACATTTTAGGTGGTTTGAGCTTTACAACAGGTTCAGGACAGCAGGCCAAAATAAAGCACATCAGGAACAAACTCTTAGGACTTCTCTGAAATAGGAGCCAAGGGAGGGCTCTGCTTTTCCATGAAGAACCTTTCCCCAGCACCCGACAAGTTCCAGGTAAAGCAAGTTTCATGCTACATATAAAGACAAATGCACAAATGAGAATAGTCTGGGCATCTGGCAAACACCAGGCTCCATCCCCACGGTCCCTGCCCAGGCAGATCGATCAGCCCTAGACTGCTGCACAACCAGAGCTCTTCAAATTACCATGTAGTTAAAAGGCAAACCAAGAGCAGAAAGAGCAAAGTGACGCAAAACCCTGGCATTTGAACATGCTGAACTCTGCTGTTATTCATTCCCAACAGTATTTCTACCTGGGTTTTCCTGTTGAACTGTTATAAAGTACTGGGGTTTGGGGTGTTTTTCCAAGAGTATATAAGTCACTAAGCATCACTGCAAGTTGCTAAGTATCTTTAGCCAGCACTTATGTACATCCAGAGCACTTGGGAAAACAAGCCCTTGGTTCTCAGCATGACAAGACTGTACTTACATACTATGAAATATGAAATAACTGTGAAATTATCCCCAATGGGCAAACCTCGTTTTTGTTTTCAGTGGCAGTAGGCAGGCAGAATTCACTTAGTTTTCCCCCTCCCAGCACACACAGTCAAAACCTTGCTGTTCATCAGATGCATTCATGCTTCTCCTTCCCTCTCATCTCCCAGAGCATTAGTGCTTCAGAACTGAACAGTGAACAGGACTCTGCTTCACAGGGAAAGCAGTAAATACCAGGCATGGGTAGCAAAGATCTTACTGCTGCAGTTTTGAGACACCTAATTAATTCCAAAGTAAGCTTTGAAACAATTAATGGTACAAAGAGAAGTGTTACTTAAATGGCACCTGGGCCATTCACTGCTTACACAGGGCAAAGAGCTGAAGGGTTTCTGAATGCTTCCAGGGTAAGAGGCAAAACGCCTTTGCAAGCCAGCAGTGGCTTGCTAGAGGCCACGGGTGACAGGTTAAACCAAACGTCACTTCAGCATTGCTGTGTGAGCCTGGTATTGCTGCATCTTGTGCATGCAAAGGACACGTTCATCTGGATGTCCTCGTTTGCTATGTCTCTGGGACTTAGGGAGGCTCATCATGCAGGAAAGGTCAGGTCCAGTTGCTGCCGATTCCTTCTAACAGCTCGAGTAAAAAGCTATGTCTTTGGAAAACCGAGTTCCCCAGTACAAAGGCAAACTGAAGTCTGAGACAGAGCTGGTTTAGAGCAACACAAGGTTTGGGTTGTAGCTCTAGAGCTACTGGCCCTGCCCCTGCGTTACCCACGGCTGGCGGCTGCTATTTGCTTTGCAGGAGCCTGACCCTGCCCTGCCAGTTCACGGTTTCAGTTTCACAGCAGATGATCCTGGCTGGGGAGGGAGCAGTTTGCCCAGTTGGATTTCCTCTTAAAAAAACCCCAAACAACCAAACAAAACCCCCCACCCTACACAACGCTTCAGGATAGTGTAGTTTCCCACCTACAAAAAAGGCCTGTTTTTTTCCAAAGAGATCTGGTTAGGAAGAAATACGTGATCCTCCACAGCTTCTCATGCTCTTGCATGGCACAGAAACTGAATTTTAAGTACACAGAATATGCTACTTGCTGTGCCATTCACCTTTAAGACACAACTCATTCACGAGAGAGGAAAACACAGAGACCTTGCTCTGGACTGGCAGTAAGTCACAGCAGACAGCCCTTGTCTTGGATGACCAAAGCTCCTAGATATACTAACCCAGAACTCACACACGGAACCACAGCACCGCACTCAGACGAAGGAAATCAAGAGTTCATGCTGGCAACACAGAAGAAACCCTCATTCTGAAAGAAAAATGGCATACCATTATTTGCATTAAAGCCACAACGCCTCCCTTGGTTTCACCCAACCATGGCTAAGAGTAGTTTATATGGTGCAAAACGTATCGTCAAGCTACTAAAAATATCAGGGTATTTACCAGAATAGCTTAGTAAATGCCTTTTTAAAAAGGTATGCAATTCCTTCCCAGTGGCCCATTTTACTCAAATAAGCCACAGAAAAATTGTATAAAAAGATTTATTGAAATTCATCAATGACAAACAGACATAAAACTCAAAGTTTGGCTCTTCTGGGAAAAAAAACTGTTGCAAATGTATTTATACAGATGAAATATTGACTAGGAAATACAAGTCACTTCTAAAGCTATTTTAAAGAGGGATATGAAAGTAAAACTGTACATTCACTAGGTATTTTCAGTCATTTTACTGACTTCCACTAGGTAAGAAAATACAATTTTGTATTAGTATCTCGTGCTTGAGTGTATGAAAAGAAACCTCCTACCCTACATGCTGAACTGCCTCCTGTATTTAGGTTTGTAAAAATTTTCAAAGTATATAGCACAAGTGGAAGTAGTTTCTCATCACTTAAAATTGACTAGGTGTTATATATTACAGACCAAAATAGTACACACCTTATTTAAAAGGGTTGAAACATTTTTTTATTACAATTGTCAAATTCATTTCACTAGTAACTCAGGAATTAGGAACACTTTTTATATATATTTATATATATATTTAAATGCCTGCCATTTTCAGTGTATTGGCTATACCCTAGCCAAAAAAAAAAACAAACCCAAAAACAAACAGAAAGGAAAACACACAACACACAGGGCAGGGAGGGGGGATTGCAAATTCACCCCACAAACCAGATCCAAAGGAACACCCCAAAAAAACCCAACAAAAACATTTGGTCACTATTTACATACAGCAAAATAAAAGGTACCTACAAAAGCAGGGAAAGCATTGGCTGAAAATGGCAGTCATTCACGGACAGGCAACAAAGAAATCACTTTATCAATATGCCATTCTCACACCTGTTGCTGTGGAGGGATGCTTTGCCTAAATTTGCAGCATCCCCCAAAAAAATGCTTATAATGTATTTAGTGACTGGCAGCGGTGGAAAAATCCCAACAACCAATGCTATTCAGCTGTCTCAGAACAGAGTATGTGTATTTGGGGTATCATCCACTGATCTTAAAATGTTTTTGTCTTTTTTTTTTTTTTTTTTTTTTTCCAAAGATGTCAAACTATCCACTCCAATAATAAGAAACAAATTACCACTTGGTTTATACTTACTATTGCAGTTACAGGGACTGAGAGAGGGACAAAAAGAAAAAATTTAAAAAGAATAGGAGGAGGAGTGGCAGTAAAAATAGTATTTTATTCCCTTGCCCACCCAGTCTGCTTCTCCCTCTCATTCCCACAGCAACATTACAATCAGAAAAAAAAAAAAAAAAAAAAAAAAAAAAGAAAAAAAAAAGGTTGGGGGTGTGGGGAGGGAAAATACAGGGTAAAAACAGTCAAATCACAATAGGAAATTCTCAAAATAGGTTATTCAGTTTAGTCATCTTCATCCCCTTCATCTTCAGGTTCTCGTTTTCTCTTCTGTCCCCGTTCTTCATCTAGAAAATAAAACACAACTTGAATCACATGAGTGGTCCCTCATACTGCTGAGGAGTTGAACAAGTTCAACAAGCTTCTACTTTGGCAACTGGCTTACTATCAAAGGAGCAGGAATACTAACAGAAGCCTGTTTTTTAGAAAATGGTATTTGACTTTTTTCTAAAAAATTTTTTTTTTTTTTTTTTTTTTTTTTCTCTCTCTAGCAAAAACTGGATTGCTGCCATACCGGGCTCTTCTTCATCTTCATCGTCATCTACCTCACCATCGTTGTAGCCTTCTTCATCCTCCTGAATTAGAAAAAAATAAATAAAGGAAGGATTAAAAAAAGTCAGTTTCAGTACAGGACCCTTCACAATTTGGCAATATCCAACAGCATTTTACAACAGAGAGAAAGTCCTTGAAGTATCTTAAACAAAAACCAAACAAAAAGGTAGACACTTCCCACGCACTTATATAAGTGCAGTTTTTTGCTACAGTGTAACTGGACTCTGGCCCAAGTTTCATTGCAGAAAATCAGAAGCAATCATAGCAGCCACTTCTAGCTTCAAATCTTCAGTGAGAAAATGGTTTTATACTTCATGCTGATATGCAGCTGCAAATTTTGTTATATGTCCTGAGTTTAGTAAAACTTGACTGGTCAGTAGGAAAAGGCACATGTTCTAGGGGTAGAGAGAGTTAAAACATGAACAGACATCTCCAGAGCTTGAGGAGCTGCTGTTGGTTTTGAGAAGAGGCTGACCAACCATTCAGGAGTGGCAGTTAAGTATCTAAGATTGTTTGACCGGCTGAGAGATAATATGACCTCCTACAGTCAAATTTTAGCCCCATCCCAGTGGTTCTGCTAACAGCAAAGTCTCAGCAGACTGTGACAGGTTCAGCACACCCTACACACTGGAGCTGGACTATGCTAAGAATTTAAGTATCCTGAGGAATCACAAGGTACATGCCCAAGGAGGAACATTGGTCTGAGAGCACAGTCAGTAATTCCCGTACCACACTCTTGTCTGTATGGAGGCTGTAACCCCAGCCCTTCAAAGGCCCCACAAACTAGGTCTGCAGACATTCCCGATAGTATTTTTGACATCAGCCCAATAAATAGAATGATTTCATGTCAATGGTCACTAGATGGCAGCTGGCTCATAGACAGGCATGCCTCAAAGCCACCCCCCACTGCGATGCTTCTCAAGTAAAAAAAGCAAGTACATGCTTGAAGTACTCAAAGCCTCCAATATTTGGTCCATTTCTTGCCCAACTATTCCCAGTTAGAGCATGTTCACTCTACACCCATTATTACTGCATAAATCCTTACCTCCTCTTCTCCGCTCACATCCTCCTCTTCTCCTTCTTCTTCTTCCTCCTCATCTTCTTCGTCTTCTACTACCTGAGCATCATCATCATACTCCTCTTCTATACAGTCAAACAAGATTAAGCACTCAGACATTTAAAGTTTACTTTTTTCCAACATTGCCACCTGAGATGTGACCTCCTACCGACACAAGGAGCAAATGGAAAGCATTGCTTAAGGGCTGTACAGAATTAAAAGCAGCTCTCCAGCTGCTAGACAGGGCTAGATGTAGTCCTGTGCCTCTTTAGCCTAGTGACAGGGTAGTGTGGCAGCTGCACCCATGGTCTGAACTGCTCAAGGGCTGCAGGGGCCTTGACAGTAAGTCACAGCAGCCTCAGGACTGCTTTAGCTTTAGCTGCTCCAGTTCCCACTACTAATACGCATTTCTGAGCCCGTGGGACACTTGCAGCTCTTCATCTGCAAGTGTTCATCTGCTCCCACCAGGGATAGAGCAGACCTTGACAAGCCAACCATGCACTGGGAACCCTCCCCAAGGGACAGCCCTCGCCTTTATGCTGCCAGAGCAATACAAGAGGCTCACACACAATCCATCCTATGGGTTTGCAAACTCTTTTCAAGAGTAAAGAGATTAAATGCAACTAGTCCAAGCAACAAACCAGAAATTGTTTTTCCATGCTGCAGGAATGGTATTATGGAGCTTTTTCATGCATTTGAATGCAGGCCCAGACTTGTACTCTGATGAGGAGAACCTGTCCCTGCTGAACCTGCGTGCTGCTGGCTGAATGCACCGCTCTGCTAGGCACTGCTGCAGCACTCACCCCTCTCAGCAGAGCTCACATTCAGCACTCGAGGGAAAAGTGCAAGTCCAGCTATTCTGCTTTTGCTGTGCAGCTGGGTTTGAAGAGTCTAGCAAATTCCCCAAACTCAGCCGGATACTCATCCGACTGGTACACTGATGCCTCTGAGTGCAGTCTGCCGGGGAGGCAGAACAGCACCTACAGCGCAGTGGGACCCACCGTACATTTTCCTAACATTAAAAAGTTGCTTGCTGCCTAATTAGTGTCTTTCACAGAGCTTGCCCCAGGCAGACTTCAATACATACACCCTCCTCTCTTCTGCCTGATCTCAACTAGTTCATTTTGTCCTCACGGAGCAGCTACAAACTCCTATTAATGCCTTGGCTCCTTTACTTAATTCCTTGACTCAGCCACTTTTTTTCTATGCCCAGTCTGGTTGTCCACCCTACCCTTCTCCATCAGTCTCTACACAATTGCTCATACCTCCCTGACCACACAGTTCCTGGAAAACTGCAGTGTGAGCACGCCATCCTTTCTTACCCATTTCTGCCTTATGTCCTTGTCCCCTGGGGTGTACTGTTCCCTGAACTCTTTCAGGGTCTTACTCCTCCTCCTGGTCCCTTTCTTCTACCACCCTTTCACTCCCCAGCTTTCGCTAGAGATAAGACTGAGATAGTAGCTCTTTCAGGCCCTGCCCATCTTCTCTCCCCTCATTCCTTCAGAGGAAGCTGATATACTTCTGCTTCACATCAGTCGGAAGGAGCTGCTAAGGACACCCTTCTGCCGCCAACAAGTCAGAGCTGGAAGCAAAAGGTACCACGCAGCACATCAATCTTTCAACTTACGTACACCAAGTAGCACAAATTCACATACCATCTTCATCTTCCTCGTCGTCGTCTAAGCCCTCCACGTAGCCCTCTGCATCAGAGTCCGGTGCTTCTTTGTCATCTCGATCTTTCACTAGAGATAAGACTGAGAAAGTAGCTCTTTCAGGCCCTGCCCATCTCCTTTCCCCTCGTTCCTTCAGAGGACACTGAGGTACTTCTCCTTTACATCAGTCAGGAAGGAGCTGCTGAGAACACCCTTCTCTTGCCAACAAGTCAGAGCTGGAAGCAAAATGTACTAGGCAGCATATCGATCTTTTAACTTACGTACACTAAGTAGCACAATTCACATACCATCTTCATCTTCCTCCTCGTCGTCTAAGCCCTCCACGTAGCCCTCTGCATCAGAGTCCGGTGCTTCTTTGTCATCCCGATCGTAGCCATCGAGGTATGTGAGTTGCGGGAGAAGATTGAATACGTTTTCTCTATAGTCGTTCAAGTTGGTTACCTCGCAATTGAAAAGATCTAGACTCTTCAGGTTTTCTAACTTTTTCTGCAAAGAAAGAAAAGTCTCTGAAGTTCAGTGTTACAATAATTCTCTACAGAGCAGAGAATGCAATAGTAGCCAGAGTTTATGTGCTCAAGAGCTTCCCATGACAAAAGGGTCATTTTCATCTCTGCCTGCTAAATTGGTGTGGAACAGCAATCTGCAATGCCTGGCCATTGCTACTTTGGTATCTGAGAGCGGAAAATGCCCTCTCTCAAGATCAGCATCTTGCAAGTAGAAGACTGAAGTCTGGAAAGAGGTAATGGTGCAAAAATCACACATGCTGCAAGGGGCCAAGCTAAGAATAAGTAATAGTCCAGTCAGTTATCCCAAAAGCACAAGGCAAGATATTGGAGGCAGCAGCCAGGTCTATTTAAACTACTATTTTCAATGGAAGAAGAAACAGACTATTCTTTGGACGCAAGGATTTTACTAAGAGAGATTTTAAAAATTTTAATGACTGTACCTTAGCCTTTGGAAAAATGAAAAAAGGCTTAGAAATTGAACAGGAATTAAATTCCTGGTTTTAGTTTGTTGGTTTTTTTTTTGGTTTTTTTTTTTGAGTTAGTCTGCACTGCCCACAGCACTTCAAAGTACTAACAACAAAAGCACAAGCAGTTGAGGATTTGTATCAAGTCTTATGAAATATCTCCCTTCTGGAGTTCAGTCTGTAGAGCAACGGTGACATCAAGAAAACAATAAGCCTGAAACTGGGAGCAGTTACAATCCTCTCTCTCATTTGTTTGCTACATGAGTTTAATGGCTCTGCTCTTTCCTTCTGCTGGGGGAAAGGAGATCCAAGATGGACTCGCTCAGAACTGCTCCTTGAGACATTTTAAGAGCAAGCATTTGGGAAACAAGCATGAACCAAAACTCTTCCTTTCTGGAGAGCAAAGGGCACACAAATCAAGAACTAGAAAACAGCATTACCACCATTGACACTTGGATGCTTTTTGGAACCGTGACCTGACAAACTTGCTCTCAGCACTTGAAATAAGAAGTATAATGACCGTGAGCAGGAGAGGCAATGGAAACCAGCAGGAAAAAGTTGGAAGCTCAGTGACCTCTGCCCAGCTGCAGTGAGCAACCCCGTACAGAGGCACACGGTGCTGCAGCTGGCCCCTGCCACCATCAGCACACGCCGCACCCCTGGACAGAAGTGGTGATTTTTAGACCCAACACTTCAACAGAAAACACACCGAGCTGAAGCAGAGCATCTGGGAGAGAGACCCGTAGCCCACACGACCGTGGAAAGCCATGGTCGTCCCTGCAGAGCCCGTGGGGAGAGCCCAGCCCCGGCAGCGGCCGAGCCGCAGCCACTAGAGGGAAGCAGCCACCGCTCACGCTGCCGGCACAGCCCCGGGGCAGGGCTGGGAGACAGCCCGGGGCCAGGCTGAGCCCCACAGCAACCTGGCTGGAGAGATAAGCACCGAGGACACTCCACTGCAAGCTGCTTTGGGACTTTCCAAGCCTGTAATGCCTCTACTCATCACAAAATGGGGTTTGATTTCACCCTGTACCGCATCAACTTACCAGAGGTTCTATTGTACCGAGATCTTTTATTTTGTTGCCGCTTAGATTTAGATGCGTGAGGTTCGGACACTTTTCTGCCAACACTTCCAGTCCTCCTGAGATTCTGTTGTCGCTTAGCTCGAGCTAAAAGGCACATAAACATCTTGAGTTTTTAGTGCAAACATGTATCACAAAGCAGTCTGGTCAGCTACATTATGTTTTTATACAAACAACTATTTGACACATGCAGTAGAGTGCAAAGAGGGAGGAATATGGCACAGGACATTTTATTTACCTTCTTAAGTTTGTTTAACTTTGGTAAGTTTGCAACTGAGGTTAAGCCTACGTTGATTGTACTTAAGAATTCCAGCTCTTCAAACTCATCTGTGAGGCCTTCGATTTTGCCTTCATATGACCTACAGTTGTCAAGAACGAGTTCTTTAACCTGGAAAGAGAACAATGCAAAATGTGCATAAAACGTTCTGCATGGAGAATAAAGATTTCACTCACAAGCAAAGGATGACACAGATCAGGCGAAAATGAAAGGTATTCCAGTAAACTGGCAAGTATGCAAAAGGTTACTTTCAGTCTCTGATCCCTACTTTTGCTAGCATGGTTAGCACTGTTTCAGAAACACAGGTATTTGGCTTTGCTTCAACTGCCCACCTTGGTATTGTTCTAAGAACAATGTAAACTGTTCAAAAACATTAATCCTGATTTAACCAATTTGACTGTTAGAAGTAGCATTGTCTTTAGTAAATGCAAGCAATAAGCATTCTAAAAAATATAAACCCAACCTATTTATTTTTAAACTAACGTACAACTTTGACACTCCGTACAACTCGTGCTATTACAACGCATCATCAGTTGTTAAAATAGCTTATTTCTGCATGCAAAAATTATTTGAGCTTTTCAAGCGTGGAGAGATTACTGTCTCCTCAGACACTCGTGAAACCTAAAGAAGGTACTGGTGATCCTAAACCAGGTCTTGTTGCAGTCCTCCATCCTCACCCCTCCTCATTAGAGTAGCTCAATAATGATTAGTACTTTAGGGGAAGATCTCCACAGAGGCAACTCCTTTCTTGGGGAACTGCAAGGGATGTGTAGGATGATGCTGGCAGGGGAGGTTCCATGAGCATTGCTGCTGCAGCAGCAGTATACCCCTTATCTCTGTTGCCCTGTTGCAGCAGGGAGGCTCGAAGGGAGAGGTGAAGATAATGTCCCCATGGGCCTGAGCAGCACAGGACCTGCCTGACAGCCAAAGCTGGACAGCCACATGGGTGTGTACAGCAAGTTACAGTCTGCAGGGTTTTGTTGTTGTTTTTAAACAGAGCACCAGTCTTTTTGCAGGTGCTATCTTCAACAGACACGAAACAACAGCATCAATACAAAAGAGCCCCTAAATACGCCCCAGCCTGAATAAGACTGCTCCTTTTCACCCTAAACCCAGGTCAGCCTTATGGGATTCAAGTCCCTCAGTAGCCAGCATGAGCTTTCCTGAGCTCTGGGGAAGCTCTGCCACCGAAGACTATGACTCCACAGGAAGGGCCCACCCATTTGGGGAACATGCAGACATTTTCACACCGACGGAGAATTTCTGGGGATTATTTCTCCCCTATAAAACACCTAGGAAAACCCATCCTTCTGCGTGCACTGCAGACTCCATCCCGTGCTTGAGGTTTGTTTACAGGTTTGGAAAGGGAGGGAGTGGTGCTTTACGCTGAGGATGGGATAAAAGAAGTCTGCAGTGTATGCAGAAACACGAAGCAACTCTTCGTTTCACACCAAGGACAGTTAATGTGCAAATATTTAATTTTCTTAATTTTTTTATTACTGTAATCCCACTGCTCAGAGAAGAATCCTAGGTAGTTTTATGGCTCCAAATAACATCCCTAGATTTCTAATTAAATCCCAGGCACTGAAGTCAATAGGGAAGTCAGCCCAAAGCAACACAAGAGTACAAGTGATTCATTGAGAGTAGGAGGACCAGCGTTAGACAGGAAATACATTTTCCAAGACTCTACAATTTTCCTAGAAGAATTATGATAGGGAATGACTACACAAAAGTCTTCCAGAAGAATTTTAGACTGGTTAGAATAAACCAAAGATCAAGTCAAATGCTCCTGATCCCACATACATCTATTCCACTGGGGAAAAAAAACCCCAAACAACAAAACCCCAAAAGCAAACTACAGAAAACCCCCTTTGCTTTGAAACTTAGACAACAGGAAAGCCATTTTAAAAGCAAACATGCATATCTTCTTACTGTAACACTATTTAAGTATCAGGATCCCCCAGCGAGATCAATTCGGGGACAAACACACGGTTTTCTCAGTCATCTGCTTCACACACACACAGAACTCCCGCCAAAAAATTAAAGAAGGAAAAAAAAAGTAAAATAAAAGAAGCTCCACCCCAAACCCAGACCATACAGCAGCTACATTCCCCCCTATCTGTGTCCTTGCTCACCAGCACACAAGGCCCCTGCCTGCCCCACTATCTCCCTTGGCCAGCGAGGTGGCTCATCAGGGCACCCACCTACAGACACGTTTTGGAGCAAGGAGGGTAAAGGAGCACAGCTGCACTGTGCCGCACGAGAAGAGGTTCTCTGCAGAAAGGGGCTGATCTCCATGCTGTGTAAAGCGCAAGGTCTTTTTTTGCCTTATCCTCTTTGCAAACTAAGTTTGCAAGAGCACACATAGGAAGATGAAGCAAGGCAGGAGGGAGTTCAGGGAAGGAAAATGCTCACAGATGCAGCAGCCAGCACAGTTTAGAGTCAGCTCTGGCTCTGAGCTATGCAGCAGACCAAAGGCAGAAAGCGAAGCAGCACCTAAACCTCACACTGAGAAAGAAATGGCATCTGCCCTCACTCCAGGAGGTGGGACATCCATCCCTTCATCCTCCCCGAACGCAGGATGGAGAAGAGGCAAACAGGGAATTGGACAAAGCTTCCTCAGGGGTAGAGAAAAGATTTGATGGGGAGCTGGAAATAGCAATGGATGCAGAAGAAAAACTCTTTAATATGGTGACAGAAGAGCCAACTGGCTCCTACTTTTAGTTTGCTCTTTTGAGGCCAAGACTGCGGTTTCCTCTCTGCTTTTCAGAAAACTTTGATACATAACTGCAATGCTCTCTTCTTCACTGCACCCAGTACCAAGATACTGGGCAAAGGTACAGTCAAAACAACTCCACGGCAAAGCTATCATGGAATAAACCCAGCCAGGTCTGCAAGTGGTAGAAAGCTTGGTTGAATCGAAGAGCTCGTTTAGGAAAACGGCAGGGTACAGGCTCCTAACACTCCCCAAGTGCAATCACAGCAACATCATTTCAGTGCTTATGTGGTCAGAGGTATATTAATACACTGAATCGCTTCTTAAAGAACATGACTCCATAAAATAACATTCAAGTCAAAATTAAGACGGCTTCATGTTCTAAGAGATTTAAGAATCCTGTAGAAAATACACGCATGCAAAAGGAGGACGAACTGGGCTTGCAGGGCTTCTCCCAACTTCACTGCCACATGCACTCTCACTGCTGCATCACACCCAATTCTCTTGCATATAGTACAAGCAGTAGAAACTACCACCAGCTTATACAGTTTTTCTAAGTATTAAAATTACCCTGCAGCTCTTTGCCCACAGCCTCTCAGCCTGTGCTCCTGCACATCCCACTCTCCTCCACTTCCACTCTCACTTGCCATCTCCTTCTTAAGAACTTGCTGTTTTGCAGTTAATTGGAGAGGGCACTGCCCTCCAAGGCCCCTCTGGATTATTAACAGGACACTTTTCCAACGTGCTGGCTGCTGCACAGAGGTCTCTTCTCAAACCTTAGCCCCTTTGTGAGGATGTTGGGCCTCATCCAGGCGTACTACAGCCTTGACAGTTAGTGAGCTCATAACTGTGTCAGTATACAGAGAGGGAGAAGTGGAAAGGTGACCTCAGTAAAGCTACATTCCATCTAAAACAGCTCACTACCACAAAAGTATGACAGAAGGACTAAAACCCTATTCCTCATTTGTTTTTCAGAAGTCTTTGTAATCTTAAGGAAAATTCCACCTCCTGAATCACTCTCCAAACATCTACTGAACTTCCCTGAAAATGCACAGTAAGACTACAATTTTTACATCTCTTTCTCATCTTCTGTCACCGAAACACAGAATAAACCTTTGCCTGATGCAAGTAGCCTGGGTGAGCACCCTTTCTGAGTCTTGTTATATACCTGAATGAAATGAGTGGGCCTCAGCTGGTCTGAACCAATTTAGCTGTATCACACTGCAGTCTCTGTAATAGTACAGACACAGAGATAAGCCATCAGAATTAGGGAGGACAATCTGAACACATTTGGAGAGAGAGGCTAAGGGAGTAAGTGTCCTCAGCTAATTTGTGTTTAGCTGCATCAAAGACAAGAAGATAAAACTTACAAAAGTTGTGTATCGTTAACTGTATCACTGTCTATACTACAATGCATAAGCAAATCAAAGCACTAATTGGAGTAAGTACTAGCATGAGTACTAGTGAAAGACAAACCACATGACCTTTACTTATCTTCGCAAAAAACTGCTACATAGTGAGAAACAGTGGAAGAGCAACATGCCATAGGCAACCAACCACCACGAACAACACCGCAATACTTACCTAAACAGCTAAGAAGGCACCCACAGGTGAACATCTAGCAGAAAGCCTAACATGCAGGTGGCTAGGTTGGTTCCTGTCATACATAACCATGTCTTCGATAGCATTTAAGATAAGGCACCATCAGGTGCTTGGGTAGGGATATTACACATCGTACAGCTTCAACTGCCAAGCGTTTCGCACCCAGCCTGCCATTTTGCCTTGTCCTCTGCATTCCCAGAGTGGCTCAGGGCTCTGCTACCCTCTCCCCGATTCAGTGGTTGCCATCTGCTCCTGCTCCAAGCATACTTCTGCTTGAGCGCTGCTGTGTGGTTTGCTGGTTATCAGTCCTTAGTTTTCAGCAGTCACATGTAAGCAAGGAGATTGCTGCTTCTTCAACAAACTCTTCAGACCATGTGCCTTGGACCTGTTCTCCTGTGGTCATCCCAGTTTCTATTTCTGGTAGTCCCAGATGCTTTCAGCACATGACATCACATCACATCTCTGTTAACACACGCTGCACTGTTAACTGTGGATTACAGCATGCCCTACGTCTCTTCATGACATTCATGACATCACACTCTACATTACTGCCTGCTTGATAACCAGGGACTCTTATCTTTTTCCTAGTATGGTTACTGCATTAAGCTGTGTTCCCAAATGCATATACGACATCCTTAATATAGCCATGTGGTATACTGCAAAACTCCAACCTACTCCTAGGGTAAGAACAGGCAACCACGTGTAAGCAGCCACTGGCTTTCATGGCAGTCATCTCAAGTGACATCTGGGACTCACTCACTGTGCATAGTACCTGGCACACGTTCCCCTACCTCCCTTTCCCAGTGCTGGCTGCCTCTCTGGAAGGGACCATACTCTCATCAACACACATGCAATCAATAGAGTATAATCACACACAGACAACTGTTAAGCTGCACATGTCACCACCTTAACCTTTAATCTATATTTCCATTGTAACAGGTAAAAAGGCTAAGTCTCTACTTCAGAAAGCCTACAACCCATGGGCACAGAGATCCATGAACTTGGGACTAAATTCCCAAATCCCAGTCTGTAATTGAAGGCTTAACAAGGTGACAGAAGGACATGGTTGTGAATATAATTTTAAAAGATAAAAGGCAAATTTACAAGTACAAATACCATTCTGCTGGCTTTACAAGCAGAACAGCAAAGGCTGTAACATCTCATTTTCAGCACAACGGACCAGATGCTTTTGAAGTGTACATTGCATATGGTACCCCTAGGACAGGAATATCCAACTATGTGGCATTTTTATCGAAAAAAGCAGGTAAAGATGAGGGTGTTAACTCTGTCCTGCACTGCTCTCAACCAAATGATCCAGGGGAGCATTCAGAGAAGTCCTCCATACCTCTTAACCCAATGGAAACCTCATGTGGAGGAGGGCAAAGCTGTGGAAAGAAGGGAGGGGAGAGCAAGGGAAGCCTGTTGTGGTAAGTGGAAGTGAAGTCCAAATTACTTTTGAAAGCAGAGACAGTTTTATTCTTTCCCAGATGCACATGTACTTCTTCAAGACACTTCTGTTTCTGTCTGTGGGATTTTTTCGGTCTCAAAAGCCTGCATAGCCCATGCAAAGCTTTGCATCGCTCCACAGTAAAGAATGACTATTGCTGTCTACTGTAACCAGGCTGCCAAGAGTTGTGTCCTCCTACTTATTGTACCATATTCTAGATCTGTACTCAGGCAGATTTGGGGAACCTTGAGCAGCAATGGATCTGCTTAGGTTTCTATTCCACTCAGTTTGTGCAGCAAAATTTAAGAGAAGCCAGCCCTCCACAGTCACAACGTTCTTCTTTGCAGGGGAAGGCATGAGTTTGACAAGGCTCAAGATACTGCCCAAGTCTTGCAGGAGCCCACTGTTCATGCTCAGCTCCACAGTGATGGTAAGGACATGATGTTCTCCACGCTCATGTTACAAGCTTCCCCCAAAGTTACTACTGGAAGAGATAAACATTGCATGAATTTCCATTTCAGATACTATCTGGAATGTGACTAGGTCACAGAATTCTTGAATGAACAGCCTACTTAATACCTTGGGTTAACAAAGCTGCTCTGAATGCTCAAAGACGTGATGCCATTTCTGCTCTATGATCACCAAAATGTAACCAACTTGAAAAACTTAACTTTTTTAAAAAAAAGGTAGCACCACATGCCATTTGCCACCTGCATTCAAGATGGATCTTCAGCCATGTTAGGACCCCCTGTGATATAAACACACAGCAGAGCCAGGCTACACATAGTTCTGCTCCTGGTGGAAAACAGTAAGAGAAAGAGGAGTGCAGAATAATCTCTCGCCCAAATTAGAGCAGCTACTAGGCTGCTGTACATCAATTCAGACACCCCTCAAGAGCTGTTCAGCTTTTCCAGGCTTGCCAGTGCTGCCCATTCGGGCTGTGCCCCCTGCTACCTCTGGCATGCTGCCTGCAGGCAAGCAGGCAGGCAGGGGAGGGGAGGGAGGCAGGTGCCATGGCACCAACTGTGCTGGCTTGGTGCCATGAGGGATTCCCCTTTAGGGGGCAATCCTCCACTGCTCCTTCTGGGCAGCTCAGCATTGCCTGGTGGAGATGCTCGGGGATGACATCTAACTGCAAACAGAATTAAATTTAACAGGGAAGGGAAAATTGCGATAGTGTTGACATCCTCTTTCTCCCCCAAGATACACAGGGAAAAAGCAAACCAGAATAAAGGCACCAACTGCAGGTGACGGCAGTTAAGTTTTTCTCCTTACCAAACCAGCACATGATTTTGGATTTTGATACATCCCTTCAAGGCTTTTTTATAAGTATCTGAGATGAGATAAATAGATTTAACTCACTTGCAGTACATGTCTTAAACTAGTTAGCCAACAACCATTTACCTCGCACAGGCTCTGGTCATTACTGTATTGGGCACAGAAACTGTAATTCCCGGGGCACGGAGCAATGCTGCGCAAAAGATGGCCATGTAACACAAACCACTTGCCTTGAGATACAGGCAAGATATCTAGCAGCCAGAGTACTTGAGAATCGTATCAGCAGAGGCAGTGACTGACGGCTGGGAAGGGACTGGATGGGATTAATGCGTATACCTTGTAATTTTGAGCAGTGCTCCATTACCACCATTACGGACACCAGGTACAAGCAAAGATCTTCACCACAGCTGAATGCCAGGCGCTTGTCAGGACGTCAACACAGTTCAGGCTTAAGTTTACAGGATTTCCCCCAAGCACACTCCCCACACCTGAACAAAGGAGTCTCTTCCACCAGCACTCTGCAACTGGCCCCTCCAATACCAAGCAATTCACAACTGCTGAACAAAACAGCTTCCAGCACAGACTGGTTCAATGGCAACCTGCTCCACTTCTAGCTATTTTGCGTATTTTATACCCATTCACCTGAGCTAAACTCCAAATTCTTGCAACAAGGTCATGTGAAACTACTACTGGACCTCAAAATTAATCTACGTTTTTTCCAAATGATACAACCCTGTCAAACTTTCATATTTTAATTCCTCTTCTGCATCTCTTTCTCAGAAACTTCCACCAAACACTTCAGCGGAGGGTTTTAGAAGCCCAAAATTGAACTTCCAGCATCATGCCAATACAGTTTTGGTGCCTCTCACGTTTTTCACTACAAGGACCAATATGCATGGATGTCCGCGGATCCCAATACTGCTGTCTTTGAACCATAACGCCATGGTTCTTATACAGGTTTACTCTGTGTTTGTATACTATAGCCTAGCAAGCACTTTGTATTTAATTTATTTGATCCAACAAGCACATGATGAAGAAACTCGGATTTACTCCAGACAAGGGTGCAACCAAGGAATTGCATGAAAATATTTCCTTAGGTACCAAGACCTATCCAGTGACAACACGGGCATCTCTGTGGACATCTGTCACAGTCTGGACTCAAGCAGCTTGTTAAACTGCTGTACCCAAGTTCAAAGTGATGCAGTAAAATAGCAGTTTAAAGCCACCTTTTAAACTCCCCTGGAGCTGGGCTCTGTTTATGTTAACTCCCACAAGGATGAGCACAGTCAATGTCCTCTTTTTGCTGGCCACTCTGCATGTATGGGGGACCCTCCAACACCTCTACCCTGGCAAAGGGAAAGGAGCAGGGGAGGGGAGACAGGAAATTTTTGTTGTTTTATTTGTTTACTTGTTGTTTTTGTTGGGGGGGGTGGTGTGGTGTTGTGGTTTGTTTTTTTTTTTTTTTTAAATCAAAGCTGCTCTGTGTTCAGAGACAGCTTAAGGCTGCTTGCACAGCTCAGAAAAAATCTGGCTCAATATCAATACATTTACTTTTTTTACCCTCTAATATTTTTCATAGCACAGCTATAAACCCTCAAAGCAATACATATGGCTCCAACTAATTTTACATCCCTTTTCTCTGTTCTATGAGAAACTAAAGGTCCAAGTGAAACACATAAGCGGCAGAAGGGTGAAGAGTCTTGGCAATTCTGACTATGTCTTACACTCATATCTAATTACAAGGCATCTCCAGTACTAGAAAACTTCCAGAAAGAATAATCTACTGTTGTCTTTCACAAAAAACACCCCCCCAACCACGAAACCCCATGAGTCACATAAATATACTTTCACACATTTACAAGGGTCAGTATAGCCATATGCATAAGCAACATACTAATTAATAAACCGAGAACACACTCCAGTGACATGAAAAGCTGTTTCATTCAAAAGCATATAGCTAGTTCTCGGTTTTGTTTCTACTGTTAGCAGCATAACTCTGTAAAAACTCCAAATATTTCTTTAGATAGACTGTTTCAAATACATGACTAAACTGCTTGATCTTTGCATTAAATGCTTTTTAATATTCACACTAATGTTGCTTGCGTCTCTCTTCTCTACAGATGGTATCACCTACAGGCAGAGCACTTCGCTCTGCTCCTGGCTGGGGTGGGTGACTTTGCACGGGTCACTTCAGCTCCGCATCTCAGTTTCTCTCTATTTGAGAAACCAAGTGCCTGATACCACACCCCAAGTGCTTTTCATTCACTGCCAGCTATTATTAAATAAACCAGAAGCAAAACATAAGATTGCATCGCACCTCTAATTTGAAAGTTCTTGTTAGAAATTTTAAGCATTTAGCTGAACTGCTTAGTTTGTTCAGTTGCACATACTCCGAATTGCCCTCAGCAACAAAGGACTGATGTAGAGACAGACATAAAAAGAGAAACACTGCATTTAAATGAAGACTAATTTTAAGAGCTGCATGTTTAATATGGAAAGCAGTCTCTGAATATGTCAGCTGCTGTAGAATGCATTGGCAAATCACACTTGCAAAAGATAAGCTTTTCCTAGCCTTTTTTTTTATGGCTTTGAAGGGAAAGTGTTCGATAGACCAAGTCAATGCACAAATGAGTGCTCCAGTAGAGAGCACAACTTTTACACAGCAGCGTAAAGACAAAACACTAAGGCTTTTTTTTTTTTTTGGCGGGGGGGGGGAGATTTCAGAGGTCATGCTCACATATGCAAGGGCTTCAGGACTGATTTTTTAGCAACCTAGTAAAAAAATACAGACTACGTATTTACTAGCTATTTTGTCTGAAGGACAGCTGAGCAAGAGAAGAGACAGGAAAAAATTATATGCAGAACAAGTCCAGTAGTGTCACATAAATAGCTGAGAAGTGTCCATCACTCCAAAGCACAACAAAAACATCACTGCTCTCTATTCCCACTTGAGACTTGTACCTCGCTGCAGACACAGAGGGTTTGGTTCATCGAGCTAAGCTGTTCGTCAATTAAGACTGCTGAAAGCCACCATAAGTTCCGCAAATGGCAAGCCCGCCTCGGCGGGTGGCAAGGAGAGGACCTCCCTTCCTGGCACCCTGGGGAATCCTGCTCCCTCCCAGACACGGAGCTGGGATCCCAGAGGTGCCTGGGATTCTGGTGTGCAAACCAGAACTACTCCCATAACTCTTCCTTACTTTTAATTCATTCAAAAAAAATTCAAGACATAGCACCCACACATGTTTCATAGGTTCGGTTCTTATTTTTCAGGCTTCTCCAATTTACCAATACCTGTACCTTTATGACAGGAGGATGGGGGGAGTAATCCACAGAATGAATGAAATGGGAAGAACCAGTCAACATCAGCCTTACGGGATGTAACTATTTAAGAAAACAGCCACTGACACTTGTGCCACCATTCAACGTACATTTAAAGACACATCACTGACATAGGTAATACGGTCCTTTAAAATATTTTATCTTTTACTTTATTTAAGCGTCCTAAATCCCTGCATGTGATTAGTGGTACCTCGAAACATTCAGGAGTTTCTGATGTACCTTTAGAGCAGAACAGCAGAAAGGTATATTCTATTTATTGATACATAACACACAAATCCTGCTGCAAGCATGGATTGTAATAGCTAGGCTTAAGCCTAGAAGGTTTGTACTGAGTTTTGGGGTTTTTCCCCCCGCCTTTTTTCAACAACTTGTTTCATTTGCTGGGCAGGACAAGAACGCTTTTTTTCTTCAGGAGACGCATTTCTTGATGGACTACAACACAATTACATCAACTAAACCCCAGCTATTTCTTGTAATGCATTTTTATCAAGCCAGTATTTGGACATACACCTGAATCATACAGAAAATTTTGTAACTGTCACTGCACTTTACATATTGCTGGTCAAAAGGGAATTCTCAAGAGTTGAGGGTTAAAAAAAATAAAAATCTACCATTGCTACTTTCTAGCAGCGTCACAGGGAAATGGGAAAATTAGGCAACCAGTTTTAGATCCATATACTGGTGTTTTTCAATTCTACATTCATAGTTCTTTTCATATGCTTAAAACTTGGTCCAAGGTAACAGAATTTGCCAAGTATTTCCCTGGTCAGCCCAGTAGTCAACTGTGAAACTAAATTGCAGTGAGGACAGCTCACACATCACACCCGTTCGCCAGCCTGATTTTTGTGGGCTGCAGTCCCTCCAAGACGAGCATCCATCCATCCATCCATCCAATAGGATGCTCATTTTAGAGGTTTGCATCTGAAAATTCAGAGCCGTGAAAACCACCTGCTATGCAAACTTGGGAGGTTTGCAAAAAAGACAGCTACTTCTTTGTACATTTACACCCTGCTGTCAGCTACATAAGTGGTTAAGTGATACAAGTCCGCAAAAATCCATGATAATCCGCACATGCCGCATAGTTTGTACGTGCTGATCTCATGCCTCCCTAGACACAACCATATCCCACTTTGTTTCAAACCTAGAGTACATCCCCTTCCCATTTTGGGATTGTTCAGCCTGGGGAAAGTGAAAAAGTATGTATCTGCACACATACGCAAGACCAAAATTTTTTTTTTTAAATGCAGGTCTTTAAAGTGACGTGTATCACTTTAAACTCTTTACTGTTCTTGCAAGCATCAAAACAAGGAACTAGCTTGGGGAAAAGAGCCTTTTTATTTATATTCTTCATCTGAAAGAACACTTTATATAGATGCTTGCACTGTATTTCCCTTCAGTTTTAAGATCTACAGAAAACCAGAGAGAAATCAGACTGTCAAATAAGTTTTAAAGTGCAACAGAGAGTTAGAAGAACTGTAAGAAATACTCAATGTTACAGTCAGTATTTTATCACTGTCACAGTTTTGAGCTGATAAAGCACTAAGTCCTCAGACTAAATGAACTGGCATGGTAGCTGTACACCAGAGAAGATGAGTTTTGTGTGTAATTTCAAAAACCTACCTCCGTGTCACACAGCTAAGAGCCTTAGTACTGAACCTGTTCCACCGTCTTTGCATTTTACTAATGAGTTTACGATGGGAATGAACAAGAACGCCCACAAACATGCCCAGGTGAGCAGCCCCTCTGCGAGGTCAGTGGTTTTACCTACCAGTTCCTGGAGGAAACCCCATGTAAAATAGTTGTACTTGGCCCATTTCTAGCAAGCAGTTAATTATAATAGAAAACCATGATAAACAAAGCAACAAAGGAAACAGCAAGTGCACTACTGTTAAGTGACCACTAAATGTAACGGGACAAAAAGTTGAAATATCTGGGCAGAAAGTAGATGTGCAAGCTCAATTCTGGCTGTACAACACACAGAAAAAAAAAACAAATTTCAAGCTCCAAAACCCCAGACCTCTCACCAACACTGAATTCATATAAAAATGGAGGGCGAAAAAAAAAAAAAAAAAAAAAAAAAAAAAAAGAGGCTGAGGAAGAAAAGGAAGAAATGGCTCCTATACAATCCACTTCAGGACACTTACATTATGTTTTATTAGTCAACATGTAACCTAACAGGATTATATGACTTAACAGCTCAAAGTAGCTAGCTCAGCTGCATAGTAGTGCACAGTATTCTACACAAGAACCATATTAGCCAGATCAAACTGTAAAATATTAATATAGGCTCAGAAGGAACCACAACACCTTATCAACATCATATTATCTAACTGTGATTTACAAAAAGTTTTGATCCTGTATGCTCTGATAACAGGATATACTAAGTATACATAAGTATAAGATGTACCACAAAACTTAAGCATGTATTGGGCAGAAACTCCAAAACAAGTATATTCACAGTTATTTTCACCAAGATTTATTTACATTACACTTAAAAGTTTGAAAATAATGATCCCCCAGAAGGAGGAGAAATACTGCCTATCTATCAAAGCAGACACTAACAAAAACAATTCACAGAACCATCCTGTTCATGCCCAAAGACTCACTAAAATCCATAAATAAATGACATTGGCTTCTAAACCCTAGTTCCAAGTATTTTAGCTAAAGCACTAGCTGGATTTAGCTGAATTTTATTTTAATATGTATTTTAGAGAAACAGACTTCAAACCGTACACTTAATTCTCCACGACACAAAAGCACGTGCACACATCTGTAATCAATGGCTTTACAAAAGAGACTCTAAACAGAACAGCATTCCCATATGGCATCTCTATCCCCCTTCATATGAAACCAGAAAGATTTGGCTTTATAACGGGGGCGATCACTTTCGCCACCTTGGGAAGACTGATACACATAACTCACTGACAGAGCTAAAGGCTAGCAGGTAAAAAGAAGTAACAGGTTAAGCCTTCTACAACTAACTGCTGTAGATTTCTGCGTTACTGAGGGACAGTGAACCCCCACCAGATCAGAGCTCTCTTAACTTTCTTTGACATAAGCCAGAACAGAGCAAAAACTGAACACAATCCAAGCCTGGAAAAAGGGAGGGCGGGGGGGGGGGGGGGGGGGGGGGGGGGGGGTAAGTCCAACTTATAACTAACACACTTTGGATCAAGTCTTTAAACCATAGGTCTGTCTTTATAAACGGTGAAGAAGCCTCCAGCAGTAGGAGTGACGGACAAATCCACCAAAACTAGGGGGAAAAAGGCAAAATAATAATAGTAATAAAATAATTTTAAAAATAAAAATAAAAGGAGCTCCAAAAGCAGAGACCTACCTTCCCGCAGGGCCCTGCCCAAGAAGAAGGCATATTCCCAGCGCCGCACTCCCTGCCCGGGGTGGGGCTGCAGGGCACCCCCGGCCCCACTCCCGCTCCCGCCCGGGCGGGCGCTGCCGTGCGCGGGGCGGGGCGGGCAGGTGCGGCGGCGCTACCGGCCCGGTGGGGCCCGATCCCCGCGGCAGGCAGGGGGCGGGAAGACGGGCATCCCCCTGCCCCACGGCGGCACCCGCCGGATTAAATAAAAATAATAATTAAAAATAATAATTAAGGAGGGGGGGAGGGAAACAACGGCGCCTTTTTACCCTCCTGGCTCGTCCCGCCGCGGTCGTCACGAGCCTCCTCCCGCCCCGCGCTCGGCGACGGCGGCGACAAAATGGCAGCCCCGGCGACGGGCAGTCATGTCGGAGAGGGCGCCCGGGCGCCCCTCCGCCGCCGCCCGGCCCCGCCGCCGCAGCCGCAGTGCCGGCGGGAAGGCCCCCTCCGCCAACGCCTCATGTCGCACTTCCACACATCGCCGCTACCCCCCCCCCCCCCACCCCGGCCTGCCAGAGCGGGAGCCGGCGGCGGGCGGGCCGGGGCGGCGGGGCTCCCCTCACGGCCCGGCGCTGAGGGCCCGGTGGGGCGGGAAGGGCCGCCGCCCGCGACCGACCGTTCCCTCCGCCGCAGCTGAGGAAAAGGAGGAAGAGGAGGAGGAGAAGGAGGCGGCGGCGGCGGAGGGGAGGGGGGGAGGAAAAAAAAAAAAAAAAACATGGCGCCGCGTCCTACTTGCGGTGTGGCGCTGCCAGCGCGGGGCCGGGAGCGGCTCGGCGGGGGGGGGGGGGCGCTCGCCGGCCGGCCCCGCTCGCCTCATTGTGCCCCCCGCGCCCGAACAATGAGCCCCCGCGAGCCGCGCAGGGCCGGGCCGGGCTGCGCCTCACCGCCCGCCGGGAACGGCGGCGTGTACAGCGGCGGGAGCCCTCCTCCCCCCCCCCCCACCCCCCCCGTCCTCGTCCTCCTCCTCCTCCTCCTCCTCGCCCAGGAGTTTTTAAACTTTAAAGAGCAGGTTACATCGACCTGCCCGCCTTTGTCCCTCGGACACCGCGCTTGGCCACCGAAAAGCCGCGCGGCCGCGTCCCGCCGCCTTGCCTCCGCCCTGCCCCCAGCGCCCCCCGGAGAGGTACGTTCCCCCCTTCTTCCCCTTCCCGTTCCCCTTCCGCGGCGGCGGGGCCGGGGCACACCTCGCCCTCCCCGGCCATTATGCAAGGGCCTGGCGGCGGCGGGCCCCGCCGGGGGATGGCGGGGCGGGGAGGGGAGGGGGCTTCCCCGCCGCTGCCCTCAGCCTCCCGGCGCCCCGAGTTCGCGCCCCGCCGGAGCGGGTTCGGGGCCCCGCCTGCCTCCGGGTACCCCCCCACCGGCCGCCCCCGACTCTTTTGGGGGTGGGTTTGGTTTTGTTTTTTTTTTTCCCCCCTTTTTTTTTTTTTTTTTTTTTTTTTTTTTTTGTCCTGACAAAGTTTTTCTCTCTCTCGTTTATTCCGCGAGACGCGGAACAACAACCTGAAGTCCGGCCCCGGGGGAAGGGGGAAGGGGGGGGGGGGGGGGGGGGGAGAGAAAAACACGCACACGCACACATCCAGCCTTTTTGTGCGTGTGTGGGGATGGAGGGGGTGGAGAGTGCGTTTATTTCTTGCAATATTTTTTTTATTCAACGCTCGCGCTACCGGCGGCGATACCCGATCGCCAAAAACGCTAAGCATTGGTTTAAAATTCTTTTCTTTTATCTTCTCAGCATCTGGAGAGAGGGAGAGAGAGAGAAAGGGCGCGTTCATGAGGACTACAAAGTTACAAATATGGCTCCCCAGTCTCTCTTGCCTGATCACTGCAAAGAAATGAAGACGCACTTTAAACTAAACCATTTGCAACTCACTCGCAGTCCCTGTCTGCCTCTCCCTGCCCAGCACCCAGTACAAATATTTGCGAACTAAACACGCCAAGAGAGGAGCACCAACTTATTTTTATTTAATGCACGGGCGAGCCCCCTCGAAGGCATCGCACACCGGCAGAGTCGGGAGCAGCCTCTAGTTTCCCCCTAGACCATAACGCGTGCGCCTTCGGGCACCCCCAAATTGGGGTGCACGGCCCCACACGCACAGACACACACACACACACACACACACACACACAGGTAGGCACCTCAAGGGCAGCAGCGGCCCCGCCGCCGCCGCTGCCCCCCGAACCCCGCGGGGTTGGGATGCCCCCTCCTCTCCCCCCCCCAAAAAAAAAATGTGGGATGGATTTTTATTATTAATTTTTTTTTTTTTTTGCATTGCTTACATCTGAGGGCGTCCTGTTCCGCAGCTCTAAGTGGATCCTTTTCTTCATGTCCATGTCCGTGGCTGGCGGGAGTCGCTCGCTGTCCCCGGCTCCGCTCGTGCAGTGACACCGATGGAGACCCCCCCAAAGCCAGCGCGGTGAGGGACTTTGAGGGCTCAACCAGCTCCGCTCGGAATCCCGAGCCCCAGCACCGCGGCGAACACTAACCTGATAACTGCGGAGGCGGGCGCTCCCGGGGGCTCCGGCCTGATTGACGCCCGTCCCCGCCAACCGCGGTTCCGCAACGCGAGGCCGGAGCCAATGGGGCGGGCAAGGGGCGGTGGAAGCCAATGGGGGAGCGGCGAAGCCGGCCAGGGGGACAGCCCGGCTGGGAGCGGAGGATCATTCCGTGCTGGTGGCTGATGGGGAAGGAGCGGCGGCGGCTCCGCGGTGGGGATGGGGTGCGCTCTGCCTTCGCCGCCCGCCCCTCCGCTCCCCCGCCTGCCGGATCCTAGGGGAGGCGCCGAGGCGCGGGGCGGGGAGCGGCCCTAGAGCCGGAGCCGCCCGGGCAGGGGCGCGCAGCCAGGAGGGAGGGAAAGGTGCGGAGCGGGGCGGCTGAGGGGCGGCGGAGCGCGAGGAATGGCGCGCGGGCCAGCCGGCGGGGGGGGGTGGGGGGGGGGGGGGGGGGCGGGGAGAGCGGGAGGCGGGCGGACGGACCGACCGACCGACCGGCGCGCGGGGGCGGGGCGCCGATCTCCTCAGCGGCGGCGCCGGCCGCGAGGGGAGGCGAAGCCGCCCTGCTCTGCCGGGGCGCTCCGCCGGGCCCTGCCCGCCCTGAGCGGGCTCCCCGCGGCGGGAGAGCGCGCAGGCTGTCGGCGCCGCTTGTCCCGGGCGGGGGCTTGGTCGGCGCGGGGTGTTACCGCTTGGGGTCCCCCCGCTGTGGGTGAAGGGGCTGCTGAGGGCTCTGGGCAGAGAGAAGGAGGAGAGGGAGGCGTTGCTTGTGCAGAGAAGGCCCGGGTCGGTCGACTGCCTGTCTGGAAAGCTTCCCTGGAGATGCTTGCGGCTGCTTTTGAGCCTAAGTGTCACCAGAAGCCTCGCAGTCTCTCGGAAGCCTGCTCTTGCTGTTAGTCACGTCCGGTCGTCGGACGAAGTGGTGGGGCAGGGCCTGGGGTGCCAATAGGAGGTACGTTCTCCGGTGTCTTTTGCCAGGCAGACTTGCGAAACGAGGTGCCAGATAGGTCCTGGCGGGGCTTGCTGTCTGCGTCAGGTGTTGGATCCACTAGCGTTCTGACAGTGGCGAAACCCCACGCTTGCTTGTCTCCGTGTACTTGTGACTGGTTTTATCAAACGCAGGGGACCGCTTTCACTGGGTGTAGCAGAAGATAGGTAAAATGTGCTTCACGCGCTTAGTGAGATGCCTGCTTGTCCCTTTGTGCAGAGTCACCAGAGTTTCAGTGGACTTGTTAACCTTACCTTCACCTCAGGTGGTTGAAAAAGATAGGGCTGTAAAAATCCCGAAGAGTTGCTTAAAACATTTGATATTTGCTATCAACAAAAAGATGAGAATTGCTGGAAAACTGTCTGTCTTGTCAAAATATTTTGCAGTGCAGGATGGAGATACTTCTTTTACCCGCCTCGTCTGTGGATAAACTGTAAGGAATGCAGTTGACAGCTAAGGACAATTTCTGTTGAGAGTGTGCGAGCTGGGAGAAAGGTCAAGCTGGGTCCAGCTTAAGGTAAAAAGTGTAACTTACAGTACGGTACCAGTAGTATTCTGTAACAGGTTAATATTTTTGTGATGGTTTAGGGCCTCATTATGATTTAGCTGTTAGAGCCGTTGGATTTTGGTTTTGTCTGTGACGTGGACAAGCCATTTTATTTATTGTTCTGTGGCACTGGTTTCAACATAACAGAAATTACTGTAGTAGTTTTAGAATATAAACTTTACAAAGCGTTTAGGACTTCAGGATCAGGGTGAATTTTATTTTAGCTCTCTTTTAAATTCTCCTTTACAGGTGTGAACAAAGGTGGCCCCAGGGTTGAGGCTTCACAGAGGAAGGTTTGGTCTGGAATCTGTTTTCATGGCACAGGTGAAGACCTTTGGAAAAGAACTTTTATCATGGAAACAAAGTGACTATAAGTATTAACTAAATCAACATAATATTTTAAAAAAAAAAGTTTCTGAGAGTACAGAGATACTTTTTCCTTTGTTTTCTCAGAAGAAAAAACGTGTTGTGTGTTCTAATTATATAAAGTTGTATAAAGTGTCCCCCTCCAACCTATTGGGGGAAACTTACTCAAAGTTCAAAACCAAAATTAAATGTTTAAAACCTGTTGGTTTCCTCTCTGCCCAATTCGTGTGCATGGTGCTTGTACTGCAAGGGTTTGAGAAGTCTTGAAAACTCTTTGGAGAATTGAAAATGAATGGAAATGTTCCACAGGTCAAATACCTAAGCATCCTATCGGAATGGTAAATAAATTCTAAATAACATCTTTCCAGAGTACAGCTTTTCTTAAACAAACGGCAACAAGAAAAATCTGGTCACTGGACTGATTAATACTTTTAGGATATGAAAAAATGTAAATCAGTTTTAAAAATGGGTATGATTATGCCATTTCAACTAAGGATCCGGTTTTGTTCTCTTTGTAATAGAGGAAGAAACTGTTACATTTTGATGAAGCAATACTAAGTCTTAGTTGAGGAATTTTTATGATGCTTTTGTATGAATAAAGCTGTCAACTAATCTCTTATAGATGTCATTGATTAGAAATACTGTGTACTGACACAGTGTATGGAATCCTGTCTTGTCGGACAATGGTGGGAAACTCCTCTGTAGGATCCCTGGTCAGTCTCCTGTTGGAAGATCAAAATATTTTCTGTTCTTATCTGTATGTTCTGGTTTTTAAAGCTCAAGCACAAAGGAGTTAATATTGTGAGTAATCACTACAGTTAATGTTTGATTTTTGCACATAGTTCACATATTTGTCCAATTTCTTCATTGCTCAAAGTAGTCTGTTGTTAACTATATGAAAAGGAAATTCTAAATACCAAGGTTTGCATGTTGCAGCTGATCATGTGTCAGAATCCTGGGCTGAAATCTAAAATCCTAAAAACACTAGCTGTAGAAACTCTTCAGTTAGGGCTGAGCCTGAGTTAGGTTTTCATGCATTTCTATATGATTATCTTTTAGCTATTTTCTGACCTAGCTTTAAAAGCTATTTAATGTAACCGTAACTTGGCAAATTAGGTGATTTCATCCACAGTTTATGTTTTTGTTATGGATGGTTTCTTTTTTCTTTCTTTTTTTTTTTTAACATGAATACCGCAGCCTTACATTAACACAAGTTTCATATAAAGGGCTCCTGTACGTTAAGCATATGCATCATGTGTGAAATTCTACTGTGTTGTAAGTCTGTAAAATTGCTGGGTAGCTGAACATTTGCTGAATGAACTGCTGATTGTTTTTTGTGGCTTATAATACTCCTTTGTAGATGTGCTGGTATCTTGTTTGTCCCTGCTGCATCTAGACAATGCATTCCTTCATGTTTTGTGTAACATCTTCTTCAGTCATTTCTGTCTACGGAGAGATGGTAACTGGAAAGAGAAAATTCTGTTTTTAAATTCTCCCTCTTCCCACCCTTAACTTCCCCACTGCCCAGCATAGCTGGACTATTGGTCTTTAAGGGGAATTTAGAAAAGTGTTGGTTGCTGGTATCCAGGAATTCCGGGGAAAAGGTACAAAAATGAGTATGGGGAAACTAAGTGAATTTTCTGACAACACAAATTTATTCTTTGAGACCCTTAAAATCAGTAGGGGAGTGCTACAGGCAGAATAAAAAAAGAAAGAAAAGGAGCTCAAGATGTTGGATGAATAAGCTCTGGAGTTTACTACTGTTTTAAGAGGCTTGTCAGTTGTTTTAAATTTCTCCTGGTAGTGGTTAGCAAGGAGTAAACTGAGTGGTCAAGTCTAAACCCAGAAGGGTTCTTCTCTGCTGTTATTTGCTGGGTTTTTTTAATGTAATCAGTCCTTTGAGGGAGTTGGGCAAGTTCAAAACAGTATGTTTTTCAGTGCTTGCTTCCGGGACCGGTGTATAATTGCTCTGGCTTATGAGTGATTCCCATTGGTTTCTGCATTAATTGCTTGCAAATACTGCACATTTGTGTCACAATATTCTGTTTTCTAGCAGTGTTTCAAGTAAGAGATTGATGCTCAACTGGGAAGCTCTGACAAGAAGTGAAGAAAGGTTATTTACAGCCATGTATAGAATGGGAAGCAGCTGGTTTAGGTTGGCAAATTAGGAGAAGAGGTGGTGAATACTTCTGGTATGCCTTAAAACTGGCTTTTTTTTCCCCCGAGTTGAGTGTTGGATGTTATTTCCCTTTTTATTTGCACAATATCAGGCATACCAGTGGAGCCTAGAAACATTAATTAACCAAACGAAGAAATTGTTTCACACATTTTTGCTGGTCTGCGGGAATAGATTGATCAATGTATATACCCATAAACCTTCCATAACTTGTACCCCAGTTTTTAAAATAGTTTAAATAGTTTTCTGCAAGTCGTTTGCAGTATGGCACTTCCTCCTGCTGCTGTCCCAAGTTTCTGTTTGTCAAATATGCTTTATTTCCTACCAAAACTGGTTGTCAGAGTTAGTGCGCTTTTAGGACAGGGTTTAGATTAGTTTTGGAGGTTTTGTTTTGCTTTTTAACCAGGAGATGCTCTGTATATCATCTCTTTTTGTGAAAAGAATGCTTGAGAGTATTCATGAAGCTTATTCTTCGGTATTCTTTAGATTATCAGGCAATTCATTACATAAACAGGCAGATTTCTTTGTATTTCTTTTCTGAAGCATTAATCATTTTATTATGAAGGTAGGATGACATCGTTACAAATAAATGCTTTTTTATGGCTTTGATACTTCATTTTACTGTACAGGATTTAACAAATGAAAAATGTGTTGAGTTAGTTCCAGTGGCTTATAATACATATTCCTTGCTTTGTAACTGAATATTCAGCCATTCTTACTGCCGTTGGTCATCCTTTTACAAGCTGTCCTCTCCATGATCAACTTCAGAACTTTTGTAAAATCTCATGAATTTGACATTGTAAGCCAAAAATATTACAGATTCATTTAATTGCTAGATAAACCTTCAGGATAATTTGGGGGCAAGATGTGTGTATAACATGAAAGTGAAAAAATCCTAAATTGAAGAAATAGCATAACTTTGAAGTCAAATGAGCAGGCCATACAGCTTTCCTAAGTAGTTTGTAGAGAATCAAAATACAGTAACTTGTTAGACATCTGACGAGAGGGAGGATGGGAAATCAGCATTATTTTTTTTAAGCCTGTCATAAATCTATGAGTGGGTCAACACAGAAGTGGGAAAAGAACTGTAGAGATTCTTGCAAAACTCCTGATAAAATTCCTTTTAAAAAGCTGATAAAATCAGCTGTGGTGTGGCAGAATAAAACAAAATCAGAGGTAGGTAAAAAAAAAAAGGCAAATTTTAGTACAAAAAGTTTAAGAAGGCTACATACCAGAATTCAAAGCTAAAAATAAGTGTTAATGTATTTTGTAACTAAGGTGGAAAATACAGTGAATGCTGATGTCAAAATGAAACTGTATAAAATGAAGTTTATTGAAAATACTATGCAGGACTGATTTAGCTGTTCCTGAAGATGACAAGAAACATTTGGAGGACTAATTAAAACAGAAAATTCGGAGATTCTTGTCAAATCGGTGTGTGTTGGGATAAGTGGAAAGGTAGTTTTTTGGTTTTTTTTAATAGCAGTTTGTCTGAGTAACTTAAAGCAACAAGAACATGATGTCAGTTTTTTACAGGGCCTGCACACCAGCAGTATGAATGTAGTTGAAGGTGCAGCAGCCTTACTGCTCCACTAGGACTTTAAAAAAACTTTTGGGAGTATTTTACCAGTTATACTCTTTTCGGGGGGGAGGAAATGTACTTGTTTTTATGCTTTACAGAATGATTAGGTTTTGATTTAGCAGAAGTATTTAGGAAGAACAAAGTGCATTTCTTTCTTACGCTCAAAAGCACTGGCTGTAGAAAGAGCATATTGTACGAAACTTGCTGCAGTGGATGTGGGAGCTTTCAAGTCTGACAGTTTAAGTAGCAAAGATGAAAGTGAGGACAGTTCTTGGGCAGGGGACTTCAAGAGGAATGTGATTCATGGGACATAGTTACTAGCGTAATTACCAGTGCAGCTGCCGTAGTAACTTCTGCCAGTACGAAAAAAATCTGTCATGTCCCATGCTCTACTGGTCGTAGTATAAGTGATAAAGATGGGAGCAGCAGCAGTGTAATACCTTGTTCCACTTGCCAACTTCAGACCAGCGTACGTGCATGGAGCTGTTTCTGCTAGGTTTCAAACTGACACCAAAGCTTCACAGGATTTCCTAAAGTGATTAGGCTGGGCTAAAATTTTGGAATTGGAGGTGTTAAGATTTTGTTCTGTGTTTTCTGTAAATAATAGTGAAAGGGCAGGGATTCAGAGGGACTGAATTACTCTGATAATGAGTAAAACCTGTTGAATTCAGGCAAGAAAAAAACCCCAACCCTTAAACATAAATGCCTTTTATTTTTGCACTTCATTACACAAGGTTTTATTTCAGTAATAAATTCATTTGTTTCAGTATTGTAATAAATAGGACTTTTCTACTTCTCTCTGTGATAATACTTTCCATTTGACATTCCTTAAACTGTAGGTCAGACTTTTCATTTATTAATATTTGTTTCCAATTATGTTGAACGGAACATTTCAGATTTAATCCAAAATGGAATTTGGAGTGAGGAGCTCTTGAAAAATTCGGGGGGATGGGGGATAAGGAATGTTCTGCTAGACCCAGGCTTCCTTTTAAGAGAGATTTTTTGTTCCAAGGGGAAAATTCTTCTACTGGGAAGTGGGGGACTTCTGAAATACTTACCCCAAAACATGATTTCTCTCACTAACGTGTTATCAAAACTCACTTTTCTAGCATTCAGCAAGTGCAGTTTCCAACTGAAATTGTTAAAGTGAATTGCCAAAGGTCACGCATCAGTCTAGTGTCAAAGATGGGTCTGGAATCCAGGAACTCTGATTTTTATAGTCAGAGCAGTCTATTTAACTGCCTAGCCCCAATGTCTGCATTAGCAGATCATAACATTTCATCTGTGCAGCAGAAATAGTTATTCTGTCCTATTTAAGAGAATATTTAGCTTCCTTTCTACCTGTTCTGAGTATCAGCAACACATACGTATGCACACGCAACCTTCCTAATTTTATTCAGTCTTATTTACCTTCTTCAAAGAATTGCCAGGTTTGCCCTTCTCAACCTCTCATCTGCTGTTGCTTCACTTCGGTCGTTTCCACCTCCTGTTTCTTAAGAAGTTACCTCCTGCAGCTTGTTTGGCGTTCTTGAGCAAAGGTTTTTGTGGCTTGCTTCAGAAAAGAGGTAAAGAGGGAATCAGAAGTTCCAGTATACAAAGTTGTCACAAGATTGTTAGTTATTTCATGAAAATGTTCTGTAAGCATCCCTGGCTGTTGCTCCTGTTGACTGCTACAGTACCGTTCCTACAGACTTAAATTCAGGCAAAACATGAGTCCTAAAGTAGTACTACTATAGGACTGAACTGTAATACAGGGCAAGAAGAGACTCCCTGTACTCCTCCCAAGCACTTCCTGACTGCAAACAGCAATAGTAAGTAGTGCAGTTCTGTAGCTTACATGTCTGGCATGTGTGTGTATGCATTGAGGCTCAGCCCTAATAAAGTAACCTTTTTTATGGCAGTTATATTGCATATTTTCTTCCTCATAGATGGCTTCAGTTTATGGAATGAGAGTCACACTGCGCTTTTGAAAATGCCATTAAAAATTAAGATTCTCTACAAAATTTATTTTTGCCTGAAGGTTGTGGTTATTTTTTTTGAACAATGAAACCCCCAGGCCTGAGAATTGTAGTTTAATGCTTTTTCTGTGCCATCTTTGAACCTCTTTCCAATACGGAAAGCACGGTGAAAACTGATTATTTTTTAAAAATTTAAATTATCTCCTTTTAAAGCCAATGAAACAAAAATAGTTTAGTTCTAAAATGAAAACTACGGTTTCAGCTGGTGTAAAAGGAGATCAGCTCATCCCAGAGTGTTTTTCTTCAACAATTAGGTCTTCACAGTCTCCAAAGTAGGTTAACAAATAAGAGTTTAATAATCCTTTAGTTTCTCTGCTTTTCTTTGTGACTTGTTAATTTTTCTGCCTAATGTAAAGGTATGGTGTGTTGTACAGTCATCACTTTTTTTTTTTTTTGCCCAATTACATAAATCCATTGTTAAACTCTAAGGCTGATCACAGGTGCCGATAGGATATGAAACTCCTGTTTTTTGCAATTCTTGTAATGGTTCAAAAACTCATTGAGCCAGAGATAATGCCAGCCAATGGATTGGTAACTATGAAGAATCGCAGAATCATTCATAACTATGAATGATATCCATGAGATGTACAAACTTGGAGGAAGACTCATATCCATTGTATAGATAGGTAAATTAAGCTGTGGTGATTTGGATGTCGTGTGGGAAACCTAGATAGATCAGAACTTACAAATCCTAACAGATGGCAGAGTTACCCTTCCTATCTGTCTACCCAAAAGGACTTGGTGCTCCTTAGGAGTGCAGGCTAGACTTCAAGCATGTCATGTGTCTTCTACCATTTTTTATGTACAGTTATAAAAATAAATGCAGCTGCTTTTAAGACATGGAGGAAGAAAGGGAAAAGTTAATTTAACAAATTGAAGTCTTGACTTGTGCTAGAATATGTGGATACTTTCTTTATTCAGAGACAGAATGAAGGGGGAAGGAAGCAAATTCTGTAGCATCGAAGTTACTATTGAAACGAAATTAATTATAAAGTAGATGGGCCATTTTAGAAAGTTACAAAGCAGGATTCTTGCGTGCCTGCACCATTGATGCCTTTAAAGAGGAAGTGATGTGCTGGAATAAGTATGATGAATTGGTGCTGAATAGGAGGTTGAGCGCACATTGGATGTGGTGGTCTGGCTCATAGAGTTAATGGAATTGTTGCCGTTGGCTTCATGAACTCTTTGGTTTTCGCTCATAAGCCACTTACAGTTCCACTTCTGCAGTGGGAATAAAGAACAATCAGCAAGTTTGTACAGAAGCTGCTGGTAGACATCAGTCATGAGATCTAGCCTGGCATTTAATTAAAATTTAATTAAATAAATGTTTTTCTGGAAATAATTGAGAATCCTAATCCTCTTGTGGCCACATTGTGTTGTTTTCCCTCCTAGGTGGATATGGAGTTTCTGGGCGGCAAAAGCAGTAGTTTCACAAGTAGTCCATGCATTTTGTCCTCTGAAGCTGTAATTCAAGTATGTTTCATGTCTGCTAACGCAATAGTAGCTACAGGGGTGAAGGAGGACTTGGATAAGTGATGTTCAGTTTTACTTCAGGAGACTGCAGAGTGAGGGTCCTTACCTCCTTCCTTGTGGAAAGAGGACCCTAAAACGTAGGAAGTGCTTCATGCACCGCCCTGGTAAATGGAGGGCTCTGCTGAAAGATAAAACTCGGTATGCTGCTCCAGTGAAATACATTACACATTTGTTATTTTCTGGGTAACAGCCAAATCATTTGTTGTCCCTCCCCACACACACTTCCATTTATAAAGGAAGTCTTCAGTCTTTTGAATGTCATACAAAACTGTTCAAAACCAGACTTGAGCAATTGAAATTCAATTAGTTCAATCAGAGCAATTCAATTGACACAGCTGAGTTCTGTGATCCGAACAAAAGATTTTGCTTTAATTGTGTAGGAATATATAAATGGTGATGTGATTGTCTTGTTGCCAGCCCTCCAGATAGATGTAATGCATTTTAAACTTTACTTGTATGCACCCCATTTTACTACTTGAGGTTTATGTGGTGCGTCAGCCTTTCATGAAATTGCAGGTGAAAACAGTCTCCTGGAAAACAAGAAAGTGTCGGTGTTTGCTGTGGGCAAGCCTGGCAAATGTTGGGGGTTAACCTGTAACATTATGACTAAATTGGGTAAATGGCTCAGTCATCCGTTCTGTCTTGAGACAGGTGATCTTGTAACATTCGTTCACAGATAAATCATTTGAGGTTGTGATTCACAGCTCAACTGTAGTGATGTTCAAGTCAAAAACTGAACTTCATCTCAGAGCAGAAGAGGTTATGATGTCTGCTTTTTTAAAATCTGTTTACACTGGTCAGTCTACAACATACAATGGGGTGCAAAGGCAACGTAAACATGTTTATTCCCTAACGAGAGGACTGAGATTTTCCACTAGCTAGAAGCAGAAATTTCCTTTGTCATCTTGCTTCTGCCACTAGCAGTCATGCTCTTGGACGTCTGTTTTCCCATGGCATCTGTGGCTGCTTGCCACCAGTTTTCTTACCTTCCTAGAGGCTTCCTTACCATGTCATGTTTGTTTTTCTGTATGTAATCAAAGACCACAGTCGTCGTGTTGTTTCCTCTGTCCCTCACTTTGCATAAGCATGAAACTAGTGGTCATACCAGGAGTTCTGGTGTTACCTAGTTGTGTTTTCTGTCACAATTTTAAATCTTATTTTGTCTTTCTGAAAGTATCTCTCTAAATGAGGCATCAGCTTATGCATCACACAGTTAAATGAGATTTGCTTCCTTTGCCAGTCCTCCTTCTTCACTGTCTTAGTTGCAGCAGATGAAACAGCCTTATTTGCTTATCATGCAAATTCAAATCGGGCATCATCTTTGAAATAAGATTTCCTCTAATTCTGAGTAGGGTTGTCTAAACTTCCATATTTCTTTCTACATGAAATCTTAAATAATGTGGTACTTGGCCATCTGCACATGGAAAACTTAAGCAACATTTCACCATCTAATTAATCACTCCTTCCAATATTGTTTTCTCTAACTTGACAAAGTTCATCATGTGTTACATCCATACAGAGCGATGCCGTGGAGGGCATTGTACAGGATAGTGGTTTGATATTTCATCCCTTTCTTGTGCTGTGCTCTCTTGCTTTCAGTAGGAAGTATTTTTCATTATCTCAGATCCCACACTGCCTTATTTCTCCTCACCTTAGTCAGCCACAAATTTTGCTTCATCCAGTGTGCCAGCCTCTGTTGTCTGTCAATTGCATTTAAAACCCATTATTTTCATACAAGGAGGAGTATCCCATAAACAACCCCTTCTCCTAAACAACCCTTAATTTTCCTTTGCTATGATGACTGCAAAAGTCTTCAGAGTTACTTGTTGATGGGTCATTGGGACTATCAGTGCTGTCTTGCTGTTTCTTTGGGCCTCCCTACTTGTCTATTCCACTGCTGCCTCTTACATTTCTTTGTGTGCATTGTGGAATTTCTGTAACATGTTTATCCTATCCCAGGACTTGGCATGAGTCAGTGGCTAGACTTTATAGACATTATAGTAAAACAAACAAATAATGATAGAATATGAAAATAGCAAACTTTGACTCATAAGTACAGGAGGCCCTCTAGTCCATACTTCTTCTCAGGGCAGGGTCACCTACACATAACTTTCTTCCTAACAGATGTTTATGTAGGCTGCTCTTGGAGGTAGTACTGAAATTTCTGCTCCCCAATAATTTGCTCCAGTACCTTGCCATCCTTGCGAGTCATAATGTCTAACCTGAATCTTCCTTGCTGCAGTGTAAGCCCATTTCTTCTTGTACAGGCTGTGAACAGAAAAAAAGGTATTTCCCTTTGTTTCATTTTGGGGTGGTTTTTTTAACACTTCAAATAAAGTACTCACAGACTTTGTGGTCTCTTTGTCAGGCCAGCCTCCTCTATTTCTTCAGCCTTTCCTTGTAGGTTGTTTGCTGAACATCTGATTATTCTTACTGGCTTTCTGTGTATAGTCTGTATTAGGTACACCTCTTCCTTAAGGCACAACATTCCAAAGCTGGGTGCTGTACTCCAGCTGAGACCTGGGTTATATTTGTCTTTGAACCCCATGAAGTGCAGTGCTGCTGTCAAAATAAATAAACACTGTTGACTCATGTTCACCTTGTAATTTCTCTGCAACCATTAGATTCTTTTCTGTAGAGTTACTTAGCTTGTTCTATCTGTCCAGTATTTTTGTGATTGAAGTGGCAGTAATAGTAAGTAGCTGCAGTTTTTTCCCTCAGCGAGGGTCTTGGTCTGGATGGTCAGTATGTCAATGAAGAACTATTCCTAGAGGGAAGTGTGATCAGCACGGGGAAGTTGCATGGCCTTGAACTGGAAATGGAACCAGAAAAGATGCTGAGGCGGTTCAAAAGCCTCTGGTGGATACAAGCCATCTGATGTTTTCATGGTGGTTTGGCTATATCCTTGTAGTCACCATATCTGTTAGATCAAATAACATTGCTTCTCTGATAGTTATCCCTTAGGTATGTAGAGGGAGGAGTTTTATCCCTTTTCAGCCTTTGTTTTTGTGAAGTGCCTATATACTTGATGAGATCTGTTACAAAGACAGTCTTAGCTGTTTTTCTCTGGACTTGTGCTTTGCTAACAAGAACAATTACATTTTTACCAACTTTTCTGATCTATTTCATCCTGGGTGTCACAGCGCAAGGGATCCAGGTTTCATTGCTTAATCTTGAACCTTTGAGATGACATAAAGAAGCCTAAGTATATCAGATGGTACTTTGATGAGTGAGTCAATGGGCCAAGTGGCTGAAATCCATCCTTCCCATCCACACAATCCCAGAGTGCTACAATGGGTGAGGAGCAAAATCTTACAAGGATTTTCAGACTGAAAAAAAAAGCCAGAGGGGACAGAAAAGATCTGAATAGGGAAAGAGAGGAAAGATTGCTTGTTATTAATCACTATCCATATTGAGTGCAGTACTACTATTCTAGGCCCTGGAAAATGACATGTTATTTTCTTTTCTTTTAAATATGACAAAAGCAAAACCTAGGACTAAGTGGTGGATATTAAATATTGAATATACCAAAAGGATTTGTCATCTGCTAAGCATAAAAAGGCTTCACTTCAAAAAGTAATAGGCTGGCTAGGCCCTATATGTTTGTTTTTCTTCATACAGATCATGTATTCACGTTTCTGTTAAAGTGACATTTACGTTTGGGTAAATGGAAGCTCTTTTCCTTTACAGAAATACTATCACAAAAATAGTAAGTGATTTAATCAAATGAGCTTCACAGAATATTCACAGTTCACCCTCTTGTGTGCTGGAGTTCAGCGTTGTACAAACAGGATCAGAAATTCTTTGCTTACCTAGCAGCAAATTGGCTGCTTAGATATGCAAAACACCCTGTTGAGCATACAATGCTGAAATAAAGTTTTGATAATTTAGCTTTCTTCTATAGTGTCATTTGTTGCGGGGTCAGACTTTTTCAGATAATAGCTGTACAAAGTGCCTCAGCATTCTGTGTGTCTTCTGAATGAAGCTCAAAGCATGGATCTTTACACTGGAATGTGTGCTTGGAGATGAGCTAGGGAAATGTTCAGAGGCTCTGAATGTTATTACTGCTTATGTGCTGCGTTATTCTTTTTGAAAATTCCCAGAGCTTGCGATATGTTGTGTATATTTAAAAGCCCCAAGAGGGGAGGAATAAAATACGTTCTTCTTCTTTCCTCTATACTTCATGAATAGCTTCTTTCTTGAAAATACAAAATGATACAACCTTGTTTATTTTCTTATGTCTACTTCTACTGTTTTTACAGTAACCTTAAAAATGTACTTTTTCTGTCATTGTTCCTTAAGTATTTGCTTTCCTGTCTCAGCCTTACGAGTGGAAAGCCATAGGAAATGCATGTTCGTGGTTTATTAACGTTTTAAGTTCTGGTAGTTGAGAGTTCTAGAAATCATTGTAGTATGGGCAAAACAAGTAGAGTTGCATTTTCAAATATTGTTTCTGTATGTGGAAATTCTGTGGCCACCCTCTGTTTTTTTTCTGAGGCAGTTCCACAGGTCAATCAGGCATTCGGAACTCAAATTAATTTTTGTGAAAACAGATAAAAAAATCAGTTGGCAGTTACGGGGTATGTTACTACAGACATTGGAAAAACACAGGAATGCCAGCTAGCATGAATGACAGTGTGTGCTTATAAAGAAAGGTGGGGTGTTCATCTGAGGAAATGGGTAGACTTACAAGATCAGATTCTGAAAATACAGAGCGGCTGAAGGAGCATGTGCAGGTATGTAGAGCTGCATGCCAAACGTATCTACTAGTTTGCAGTGACCATCCATGCAAATGGAGCTTTTGTGGATGCAGATGAGCTATACTTGTTTTACTGGGCATGTATCTAATTCACACAGAAGTTCATGACAAGGCATTATACAAATGACAAGTCAAATGACTTGTGTTTTATATTAATGAGTATGTTTGTGAACTTTTAAACACTCTGATGTACGTGGTCATGTATATTTGAAGATACATCTCTGCATACAGGTTGCTAAAGGTAAGTTCTAGTACCAGGAAAAGTATTAGTGCAAGGACAGTACAACGATATAAAAAAGTCACCTTTTGTTTTTTTATTCTGTGAGGTAAAATGGAGGGATTCTGATGTATTATTTGCTAGCTAGGAGTGAGTACTGAAGGTGGCTTTTTGTTCTTCTAAAATGAAGACGGTGGCTCACCACCTTCTGGTTTTCACAGACACTGGCAAAATATCTTCCCCTTGGTTTAATCTTGAGCTTGTTCCAGCTTTCCACCTTCCTTCTGAAAATAATCACAACATGTCTTTACTCAGCATCTCTGAATGCAAGGGGAACATGGGCAGGACTTAAAGCTAGGGGTAGGAAATTAATTTAAGCAAAGGCAGACACTACTTGAATTTTTTTTTTTAATTTTTAATTTGTTTTACAAAGGGCTACTTCTATCACAAATTCACTTTATAATCATAGAGCAATGTTGCACTCCCCAGGAATATCTAAACTCCACCCAAAAAAAGTCCACACTAAAGGAGGAGCAGGAGTGTAGAAGTACCTATAATGAGCATGTTTTCTTTTTCTTTTTTTTTTTTTTTAAGGGGTATCCTGTACATTACTGCCAAAAGGTCCTATTACTGAATCTTGTACATTAAGCTCGTTAAGCGTTTTAATTAAAAAATGTAGGCACTCCCCTTAAGTCTTGATTAGATGCAAACATATATATTGTTCCCCCTGCTGAGAACCATCGCCTCTACTCAGTTCTGGCCACCTCTTCTTGTGGCCTAATCCTGTTTTGACAGAATCCCCCTGCAGCTAACTTGAGGCCTGACTGAGGGTGGAAGCCCACAGATTTAAAGCACAGTTGTGCAGTTGATTACATGTACAGAAAGCCATTGTTTTTAATTGCTGGGTAAAGTGTTGAAATTGGGGAAGAAACGCTCTCGAGATCCTTAGTGTTGCTGTCCTTTTTGATCTCCTTGGCAATCCCTCTGTTTAGGCGAGTCAGATCCTTAATGTCTTGAGGTTTTGATACGGTCAAGTCCACCTCGCTGCAGGGATTAAGTGGCTCTGTCCTGCCCTTTTATAATTTTACAGTTTCTTTGGCGATTCTATGATCACCTCCAACCTCAGATGCCTGCAAGATGCCATCGTTTTCCAGGGAGTTATTGAGGTCCCATAGTTTTTTTATTTCACAACTGAACTTGCAGGGAATATCCTGTAATAGTGAGTAGCAGAGTAGAAGCCAGTTGCTTATCTGGTAAAGGTGATAGAAAGGACTGGTTTGGGGTTAACCTACCACTAGCTTGCCTTATGAAGCTTTTTTTGATGTGATGAGCATACCTGCTTCTTAGTTGTTCATTAATAGCATTGAATACATTTTAGCCTTTCTTTCAAGGTAGAATAATGAACATTAAGTATGTAGCTAGACAACAGCCTGTCTTTCAAACACCCATGAAGTGCCACAGTGTTTTTAACCTTCCTGTTTATTCTTGCTTCAAGGTAAGTATATGTGACTTGGCTGTCAGTATGGCCGTAACTTAGCACTGAAATGAAACCATTGCCTAATATACATAGTCAGATATTCCAAAAACAACAACAAAATAGTCTTCTCTTTGTGTGGATGACTGTGACTGTCTGGTGAATGTCATCTGTGTTAAAGTGCTTTTAACTTGTTGCCCAACAAAAAATGTGTTACAGCAGCGATTTGTTAGCATTAACATTTTTCTGGCCGTATCCAGTGCAGTTTCCAGGGTCTTATCTTACATTTCTGACTCTGGAATTCTGCATCTCTGGATTTCTAGAAACAGAGTTTGTTAACGTTTCATGCATTTAGTAAACATATATCCCAAAGCAGACTTTATTTTGTCCATTGCCTAGGGGCTATGTGTGTAGAGCACAGCATAAGTTTTGCTAGCTATACTTGATTTTAAGAAGTGGAAGTAATGAATAAGGTAGAATCCTTAGTGTGCACAAGTTTGGGCCAGGAGGGATTCATATTCTATGAGATTTGCATAAAAGAAAGGTGTTTCTGGCTGTCTTTAACATAATTTTATATAAATATGTTCCGAAGGCTTTTGTATTGAAATTTCTTTTTACCAGTGCCCCATGATTTGCAGATCTGTTGTTCCTCAGCAGAAATAACTGGCTTGGCTATTTTGTTATGTTATTGTTAGAAAATCTAAAAGTAATGTTAGTTAGGATTGCTTTCTACAAAGTTTACTATTACACTGATAGTGATCTTTGGCAGATACTAGATAGGAGTGACTAGCCATAGCACTCAAATAGGAGCAAAAAGAAGGAACGGAGTGATTGAGCAACCTATGTGGAACGTGAAGAGTTCTCCAGATGTGACTTGCGGCCTCATGTCCCCGGAAGGGGTTACCAGTGTAGATCAGGCGTATGTAATACCTAAGGAAGCATTAATCAGCTCCTAGATTCCTCAGCAGCCTGTGAAACACTCTCAGGAACAGTCTGCCAAAGAATGCTGATGATCAAGTGATTCTTAACTTGCATTTCATTGGGGGAATGCGTCGTCAGTCAGTATCTTGCCAAGCAAGTTTAATGGGGTGGAGATTCTGGGAAAACTGGTGGGACTGGAAGTAAGTAGTACTCTTCTAATATTAAAATTGAGTTAGGCTTCTGAATAAAAAGTGATTATTTGCCTAATTTCCCTTTAGATGTTCTAATATACACATGGGTCCAAAACTAATTCTCTGACTATTTAATAGCTTTTAGCTAGTTAAGATGCAGACCTTAGAACTGGGGGGGTTGGGGAGTGTCGACAACTCGTGGATGGGAAATCAGGTAGGTAGAAAACTTTTGAGGGTTTTTTTTGTACCTTCCAAAATCTTTTTCTTCATGGTTTCTGTTATTTCCAGTTCTCTCATGCCTTTGTGATCTATTATTCCTATGGATGTTTCTCAAAAAGCTGCTGTTCCTGCTTGTAGCATGTAGCAAAATGGGGAGAAGTGGTTTGTAATGTCATTTTTTTTTAAAAAAATATTTTCCATGTTGCCTAAAAAACAGGATGGAAAAGAAATCCTCTTTATCTTTTCAGAAATACAGCTTGCATTTTTTTTCTTTTGGGAGACTGTGGATAACCCAGAGATGGGGTCTGTCAGCTTTGGAAACCCTTCCTTGAAAAGGCAGGGATTTGAAGTCTCAGCCAAGGTTACTTCTCCCCAGGTATTTGAGTAATGAACATAAATAGAAACCAGATAATTTTAAGCCACCTCTAGTAAAGCAATTTCCTTTGCAGAGCAAATTTTGCTACCATGTCTCTCAGATTCTGACTACGCATACCCCACGGGAGAGAAAACCTTAGCATCCAATGTAAGATCTTGGCAGGCAGGAAATTTTTTTTTTTCCTTTTAAACAAATGTAGCTAGTTACACTTCACCTTTTGTTTTTAGGGTTTATAAAGAAAATTCACAACCTGGAAAACAAAACAAAAAAAACCCAAAAACTTTAATCTTTCCCCCAAATGAATCAATTTGCAATATTTTCTTTGAGCAGACTGATTTTCCCTTTAGCTGTGCGTGCCTGTTCTATAGGCTGTTTGTGTTGTCCAAGGACTTCCAGGTATTTAAGATCCTTGTTCCTGAAGGTAGCATGTGTAAAAAAAAAAAAAAAAAAAAAAAAAAAAAAAACCCAAAACCAAACCAACAACCCCAACCAAAAAACCAAAACTCTATTCAGGAGTTCCTAGAGTGCATCCATATTTGAAACCCATCTCAGGATCTCAGTATTTCCATTAAGCATTTTGCATTTCAGCCACCATTGAGAGAGCAGAGTGCTGGTAGTGTATAGGTACATTATGATTAAGCTATTTTAAGTAATGATATAGCCAAACAGCCTGGTGACATCATGAAGGAGGTAGTCATTGTTCTGGTAAGCCATCTCATGGTTCACTGTGGTGGTGTGCTGTGTGTTCTGGCAATTACTGTGTTGCATGTTGTGTGAGTTGTATCGGGGTAACTGATATTTGGGACTTAATCTCAAACTGAGCAAGCCCTGTGATGCTTCTTATTTTATACTACAAGTTTCCTTGATATTACCCCCCCACCCCAAAGTAGAGGCAGGCCCTAGCAAAGAGGAAGAGAGATGTGCATCTGCACTGCATTCCTCACACTGGCGGGTTCAAGCCGGCTGCTGCAGGCATGTGTAAAGATAGGCAATATGTGTAGACCCAGTGACACTGAGAAAGGGACTGATGTAGAAGAACATAATGCTTTTTTTTTTTTTTTTTAAATTCAGAAAGTTTATGCAACGAATGCCAGTTTGGGGATCAGCCAGCTGACCCTGACTGGGAAGTGCTGTAGGTCTGCAGTAAGAGAAGCTGAGGATGTCTGGAATGACTTTTCTCTGTCACAGATCTTGTTTTGTGGCTTCACAACATTGATATGCATTCACTACTGCCTCCTCCCCAGCTGCAAGTCCATAGCTAGCCAATTTGGTATTGACAGATAAATCACTAGGGCTTCTCTAATGGAGCCAGCACTGCTGACCGGAAGGTGTTTGTCCCCCCCTTGGGTTATTTTTGTCTGAGTAATGCACAGGAACTTCATAATGGTTTGAGATTTTTTCTTTTTTTTTTTTATTATTTTTTCCTCAGTGGAGTTTCTGAATTGCACGAAACTCACCAATGGAACTCATATCACGGAATCATTTAAGTTGGAAGGGACCTCTTGAGATCAACTAGTCCAACCCCGCTGCTGAAGCAGGGTCATCTACAGCAGGTTGTCCAGGACCGTGTCAAGTCAGGTTTGGAGACAATGCCTCCTCTCTGAGAAACCTGCTCCAGTGTCTGACCACCCTCACAGTAAAAAACAAAACAAAACAAAACACCCCAGTGTTTTCTTGCGTTGAGATGACACTTCCATTGCTTTTTAATTTGTGCCCCTTGCCTCCTGTTGCTGGGCTCTACTGAGAACAGTCTGGCTCCCTCATCTTCGTTCCCTCCCATCAAGTATTTATACACACTGGTAAGATCTCCCTGACCTGCTCTTCTCCAGGCTTAAGAGTCCCAGCTCTCTCGGCCTCTCCTTGTGTGAAAGATGCTCCAGTCCCTTAATCATCTTTGTGGCCCTGCACTTGACATGCTCTAGGACAAGTCCATGTCTGTCTTGTACTGGGGAGCCCAGAACAGCACATACCGGTAACAAGCAGAGGACCTCACTGGCTCTTTGCTTTCCGCAGTTGGTCTCAAAGATCGCTTTCAAGAGAGGGTGTTTTGTCCAATGTTTTTTCCAGCCTCTCTGACTACCATGAGGTTACTGGGGGGCTCCTAACTCCAGGAATGTATTAAGTCAGGTTTTTTTGAGAAGAGAAGGGCCACAGGATACATGCAGGCTACAGCACACTTTGTGAGTGTAGAACCAACACCTTATTCAGGAAAACCTTGGCTTTGTCAGCCCTGCCAGATACTGGCTGTTTCTCTGTCCTTTCTTCTGACCCACTTTATGGAATCTTTACTCCATTCTTCCACTTTTTACCTCTGTTTTGGCCAAAGCAGGCTCTCCAAGAGTGTATTTTGTACCATTGTTCCTTTGGCGTAGATTGGCCAGGAATTCAGAGACATTAGGAGCTTTGTTAGGAGCAGTCACCCAGCATAGTCAAGTAGCAGGGGAGAAAAGAGAACATGAATTCTGATGGTTAGGTAGAATATAGCAGTGGGGAGTCTGGCAGAGGTGCAGCAGGTGTTGGGGGTGACTGCCTGCCTGTGGACTCCCTCTGTGTCCCAGTAAACCTATTTCCTGAGAGCTTCTAAATACCAGCTGTTTTCTAACAAATTCTTCTGTTTATCAACACAGACTACTTTGTAACACCAAATAGCAAGCAGAGCTGCAAGTAATTTTGAGTATAGGCAAGTTGTTAGGCTTGAGGCCTGAACGTATTTTCTGGAACTTAATGCCATCTCTGTGTTCCTGTTATCTCAGATTCCTAATTTAGATTTGAGATCTCTAAGGGGTTCACTTGAACATACTCTTTACTAGCACTTCAAAAATGTCAGGCATATGTTTGTCAAATTTAGAGCTGGGTTAAGCACAATTACGCATGCATTTAAGCATAGTAGTTAAGTGATTTCATGAACTACATCAATAAGTTTATACTAATATAATTACAGTGATACTAGCAAGTTTTATGAATTAACTGTATTTGTTTCCAAACAAATGTAGTTAGTTGTATTGGTACAAAAATCTGTGCATAGACAGACCCTTACTTTTGCTAATAATACAGTATTACAAAGATGGGGTGTGTTTTCTAAGATGCATTATAATATTCTTTCCCTTAAACAAGAGGAAACTGAGGAGTTGGAACAAAACGCTTCAGTAAAAAGTGGGTGTAGATTTTGTTTGGTTTGTTTTTTGGGGGCTTTGGGGGTGGGGTGTGGGTTTTTTTGGTTTTGTTGGGTTTTTGTTCAGTTGGTTTGGTTTTGTTTGTTTTTTTGTTGAGGGAATAGAGGGCTCGAGATTTCAAGGAAGAAGCATGCTTGGCAGCAGTCCAGAGATTGTTTCAAGTGTACCATAGTCAAAAAAGAATAACTTGCAGAATGAGTGTTGTCAGGGCTGTCTTGACTGGTGATGACCAGGGAAGAGCATCTTTGGTGGGTGAGCACAGGGTCTTTGAGCATGGCTATTCCTAGGGAAGCTCCCTGCAGTCTGCACTGCGCTGGCAGCAAAAGTGTGTACTGAGCTGTCACAGAGAAGAACCTGGCAACTCCTTTGTCTGGCTCATCACTTCTAGTAGCTGAGCATTTACCACGTAGAGGTCGAAAAGCCGTGGAGAGAGACACATGGGTTGTTCCTGGGAAGTCATTTCTGAATTAGATTCAGCTCCTGCAAACCATGCAGTACAAGAAAGCTCCCCTTCTGGGGGTGGGGGATTTGATGGGTGCAGGGGAAACAGCTGCGTGGTATTGAGGGGTTCTCTGGGTGCCTACGGGGAGGAACAAGAGGATGGGAGTCCCACTGCAATAGTCCAGTCCCTAAGCTTGCTTCTCTCTGCGTGCAGAAGTAATGTGACAACCTGCAGCCCCTGGTGTGGCGTTCCCAGCATTAAATATCAAAGTTAGCCTTTTCCTTCTGTTTTCCAATTCTATAAATCCTGCATAAGTACTGCCATCTCTAGCCCTTGGGAGTACTGCTGTACTCCGTCTGCTGCTGCCACCTGACAGCAGTGTCAAGCCTGATTCATCTCTGAGTGAGACTTGTTCTAAAGGGATGAGCCTACATTTTTAAATTAGCTGTATTTTAACTGAACTGAAAGGTAGGCCAGAGCTGGAGCTGCCAACTCTCAACAAAAAGAAATTTTGTTTTGAGAGGAGTGCAGTAAAGAGTCCAGTCTTTTGTCTGGAGTGGATGCCATTTTCACTCCAACTGCTTTGCTGATAGAGGAACCTCTCAGGATCGAGTTCTCACTGATTTGGTTTAGGGACTAAACTTGAATGGGCAGAAATGTTTGGATAGAAGTTTCATATCAAAGCATCTGTTTTTTAAAATTAATGTGTTTGATGTTTCAGTAATGTTTGGGGGGAGAAACTGTAAAATCTTCAAAAATTGAAAGCATGTTTTGGTTTGCCTTTGCCACCTCATTTCATATTCAATAGTGTGAATGGTCTTGTTTGACTTTCAGATTTCAGATGTTATTATTTTCAATATTTTGAAGTGGTTCTTATTTTGGTAGTTCCAGCCAGGTGCTGCATTCAGAACAGCTCTGCTGGCCACGAGGAATTGCTGTTTGGTCACAGCTACTCTGAAGGGTTTCCTTCCCAGTGGGTGCTGCTGCTGGCTTGCAGGAGTTGCTGCCCCGGTGTTTGTGGGGGGTACGTGACAGCTGCCAGGGCCAGCCCTTTCCCCTGCCCCCAATGCAGGGCCACCCTTGCAACAGTGGTGCCTCGGATGCTGCAAACTGGTAGCTGGGCCAGTCTGTCTTCTCCTCTGTTTTGAAATGCAGACATCAAAGTGAAAGAAATGCTCTAATAAATTTGTTTTGAAGCTCCGAAAGAAAACTTTCCTTTTCCCATGTGTTTTCCATTTTGTTAGTTTTGCAATATCAACTTTTCATCCTGATTCAGTTTTTTTTTTTTTTTCCCCCCAAACAAAACAGAATTAGCATTTTCCTGGAACAGAAATCCCATTTTCACACATGCGTTTCCATTGATTTTTGTGGTGCTACTCACATAGATAAACAGCTACAGAGTGTTATTGAAATCACAACCATAAATTTTGTAATAGGTTAAAAGTGTCCTGTCAAACTGTGGATAATAAATTCTGGATATAATGAAATTGTTCATAACTTTTGGGGAAAAAAAAAGAGACTGCATTTCCCCCAGTGATTTACAACAGTTGTAATTTTTAAAGGGCCTAAAATAACTTTTCAATTTAAAATTATTTAAAATACTTCCCTGAAAAAACAGTGATGCTATGTTGGCCATACTGCTATCTAATTAAATATTTACTATATTTCTGTATCTGGTGGCTGAACAAGGAACTTGGAAGTGCTGATGCACACAGCTGTGAAACGGCATATCTTCCAGCTCTGCCGGCTGACAGCCCTGACCTTGGTGGGCTGACCCTCCGCCTCCCACACCCTCACTTTGCTCTGGCTACTCTCACCCTGGCACTGTCACTGCAAGCCTTTCATCCCTAAAGCTCTTCTGGCTTGCATGGATTTATTTCCAAAAATCTCTTTGACAGGTGAAAATGTCTTTCTTTGAAGTTCGCTGGAGAGGCAGATTCCCCTTTGGTCTGCAGTTTGCTGCACCAGAGCCTGTGCCTCTCTGTGTGCAAGTGTTTCTGTTTGCTCTATGAGCCTTTTGCCTCTGCTGTGCTCTAAATATTCCTCATTTAATGAAGCGAAGTTCTTTAATTACTATTTTTCTTTGTGGAATGGCTCATGGTCCCTTGGTCTTTTGATATTATCAGACTGAAAGGGGAAAAAAAAAGTCCTTTAAACAATTTTCTGACTCCCTCTAGAGGATTTCTTTCCAAGCCCAGAAATAGCTCCACAGTGGGAGAAGCCGAGCATTCAGTCACTGTGCCTGCACAGCCAGGTTTCAGTGCAGGTTACATCTTTTCCAGTACCCACAGACTGCTTTCTTCTGTCAGTTGCTGCTAATGTCTCCCAGATTTTATTCCCACTGTTCTTTAAATATAAATGCTCGCAGTCCATTTTTCCTTAGGCAGCGCAAGTCCAGTGTTCTCTGCTGAAGGACCCCACTGCAGTCATCATTGTCAGGAGAATGGTTGTTCCTGTGATGTGCTCGCTCCTCTGGACCAAACTTTATGAGCCTGTCGAGTAGAAGGCTTAATTTTAACACCTTTTGGATGCCTTCTCTCCTATTGCAACAGTGAAATTTAATGTCTGTCATGAATAGCAACTCATTTTCATGATGTCATGGATTTTTTCCCCTTCATATCGAGGGGTACGCATAATTTGCTTGTATTTCTGTCCTCTCCTATTGCTGTCCATTGTGTCATGCCACAGGTGATGAAAAGTGCCCTTGAAGTTGGGCAGAGTGGTGTGGCTTCTTTACAAAGGTCACAGGAAGAGTGGAGACCTTTCTATTAGAGCATACTAATGGGGTCCTTCTCTGAAAGGTGATAACATGGTGTCGGTGGTCTGTAAAGAAAAATGCTCCAGGGGACTCTGTGTGAAGGCTGTTTCCTCTACATGTTTAAATGACAAGGAATTTTTTCCTCATATTTCAAATGCATTATCTTATGTAACCATTCAGTACCACTATCTTATTTAACCATTTCAGATGCATTATCTTATTTAACTGGGGGAATATTGCTAGCAAAGTTGGAACAGGCAATCCTGGACTATTCTTAACTGCCACTTGTTAGTTCAAAATTCTTTCAGGATCTTCTTTAGCAAGCAGCTGTGGATAAGGGCTAATAGCTGGATTATCGCTGCACTAAATAATTCTCAACTTGATACAGGTTGCAGCCACCTCTAATTCACCCACTTGTTTCCTAAAGGACGTGTTAACCGGAACAATCACTTTAAAAGCAGTAGCTAATGATGGGCAATATAATTTGATTCTTTTAACATGCTTACAATCAAGAGAGAAGTAAATCATGGTGTAACCAACTCACACTACCACCAGTCCCTCGGACAAGGGGTCAGGTGTGGATGCATGCACACCCTCATCAATTCTGTACTCCACAATTCAGCTGGTTTCTTTGGAGAGCTGGGACCTGGATGATTTCATCTGTGGCAGTGGCTCCAGTATAAAGGTGACACTGGGTCCCCATTCTCGCCTGTCACACCCCTAGCATGTACTGCCGGGACATGGCAACCCCTGCCATGGTACCTATAGGTAGCAGGGTTATTTCAACCCCTTGACCAAAGTCCCTGCAAAAGCACAGTAAAAAGTACCGCAGGGCTGGGAAGGTCCGCAGGTGGTTTGCCTGGGGTGTTTCTGAAGGGCACAGCCTGTATCAGCAGCAGTAGGCACCAATGGTACGGCAGAAGCAGTTATTTATTGCTGGTCATGCACCCTGCCTACAGCTGCGTATTTCTCTGCCCTAATTGCAGCAAATTGTGATTGCAGTAATTTCAGATTTGGATCCTGCATCCTAAAAACAGTTTGGTTTTATGGTGTGTCACTTGTGATAGCAGAGAACCCCCAGAGCGCCAAGATGTAAATGAACTTTATTCATTTTTTCAGCGTGTGGCTAACACATGCCGGCATCCGCTGGCCCGTTGGTTGGCTGTGCCTGCTGTGCCTTGTGCAGGTCCAGCAATCCCCACTGAGAGCAGCGCTGTGGAGAAAGACTTGGGGGTGTTGGTTGACGAGAAGCTAAACGTGATCCGGCAATGTGCGTTTGCAGCCCGGAAAGCCAACCGTATCCTGGGCTGCATGAAAAGAAGCATGGCCAGCAGGTCAAGGGAGGGGATTCTGCCCCTCTACTCTGCTCTGGTGAGAACCCATCTGCAGTACTGCATTCAGCTCTGGGGCCCCCAACATAAGAAGGACATGGACCTGTTGGAGCGAGTCCAGAGGAGGCCCACGAAGATGATCAGAAAGCTGGAGCACCTCTCTTGTGAAGGCAGGCTGAAAGAGTTGGGCTTGTTCAGCCTGGAGAGGAGAAGACTCCGGGGAGACCTTATAGCAGCCTTCCAGTACCTAAAGGGCACCTACAAGAAAGCCCAAGAGGGACTTTATACAAGGGCATGTAGTGATAGAACAAGGGGCAATGGCTTTAAACTGAAAGAGGGTCGATCTAGATGAGATGTAAGAAAGAAGTTCTTTACTCTGAGGCTGGTGGGGCACTGGAACAGGTTGCCCAGAGAGGTTGTGGATGCCCCATCCCTGGAAGTGTTCAAGGCGAGGTTGGATGGGGCTTTGAGCAACCTGGTCTAGTGGAAGGTGTCCCTGCCCATGGCAGGGGGCTTGGAACTAGATGATCTTTAAGGTCCCTTCCAACCCAAACCGTTCTATGATTCATTCAATGGTTTGTTCCCCAGCTCCCTGCCTGGGATGGGTGGGCTGGGAAGGGGAGGCCCAATGGGACAGAGGCCATTGGGTGCAGCCGTTGGGTGCTGCTGTGATGGTGGGGGGGCAGCGCTGGGGTTCCTCTTTTTCTACCCCAAATCCTGCCAGTCTGAGGTTTTCCCGAGGGTGATGCAGGGCCCAAAGGGGCTGGGGCTGCAGCGGCCCCTTCTGCGGGCAGCTACTGATTTACCGTGTAGCTGGTCCTGGGCTCACATGCCTGTTTACTTCCCAGGAGCCGTCGTGGTTTGTGCTGTGCTTTATTCATGGTGCCGAGCACGTAGAAACAGATAGAAGTGTTAGAATTATCCATAAAGGGGATGCTGAACTGCTTAGCTACATATACAATTCCCTACCAAATTAAAAAGCTGAATACCAAAAAAAGAATTGAAGGGGCTATCATTATACTACTGAAGCTAGTGGCATTAGATATATTCTTTTCAGTGTTTCCTAATACTTTTTTAAAAGGTGTTTTAAGTGCCGAGAAACCATGTAGCTTCTGTGTGCTTATAAAAATATATTTATATCCTATCAGTTATAGGTTAAGGGTTGTTACTCTGTCACGTCATGAGGGGCCTAAAGGAACATAATGTTCACGTATTTAGGGAAGTGGCAAGCCGAAATAGCTCTTCTGCAGCTCTTAAAGTAGCAATCTGGTGTGAATGCTTGAGCTTTTCTGCCACCAAGCGAGGCAGAGCGCAAAGTGATGAGTGACTGGCCCATCTTTTCCCCACAGTCATCGTCTCTTGTGACTAATGTTGCTTTAAAATTTCATTTTCTTCCTTGCATTTTCTACCTGTTTCTTCAAATAATTCTCTCGTTTCAAAGCTTGTCATTTGTTTCACTGGAAGTATTTGGTTATGCCCCAAACCACAGGCGTTTGCTTAGTGATAGTGCATTAGTCTGCTGTTGATGGAAATGACAACTTACATCAACACTCCTCTTCTTGCTTAAATCAAGACTTCATCAAGAATGATGTTGTCAGATGCGTTACTTGGAGTTCAGCATGTGTCTGAAAGCGAGCGAGCAGGACGGGGAGCACCGGTGCGTGGCCGTATGCTGCTGGTGCAGGCTAGCAAGGGCAGTTGAGGAGGGGGAACGCGTCTACAACTGCTGTTACCAACCTGAGGAAAGCTCGTGAATTTATTCCAGTCTGAGCTCACGTTCTTCCATAGCGTATCACTCTTTCACCTTCAACAGGAGCGGGCACAGAAGAGATTTGTTGTTTCTGTTTGTACAGAGGACTCTGCCTGGTGGTTAATTGTATGTGTGCCTGTGGGAAGCCGTTGCTTGTGTTAAGTCATGCTGCATAAACCACCTTTTTCCCTTTGATTGTTTGCTGAGCAATGGCTTGTTAGAGAAGACCAAAAAACTTTATGTTCTTGCCCCAAAATTGAATGAACTGGAATACATCTGTGGCCTTTTCACACAGTTTCTGTGTACCTTTTTATGGAATATATATTTTAAATATTTAGCCATTATAGAAAATTTTACAGAAATAAAAATAATGCTAGGCTTTGCCTCCTATATAGCAATAAAACTTTTAAATTGTCTTCACAATATTCTACCTGAATAAACTGTTACACCACTATTCATACCAGAAGGCAATGCAAGATAAACCTGTTAGAGGCCATCTATTACCTGAAACCTTTCGTTGTTTACATATACTGTTCCTAGCATGGTAGAAGTTGTAGGGCTGCTGCTAACTGAGGCATAAGGAACATTTGGAAAGAGCAGAAGGCACCTGCAGATGCCACCAAAGTTTATAATATTTCTATTCTGTTGGCAGTTTACTTGAGTGTAGCACTTATAAATGTTTTCTGTTGATACAGAGGAGGGGAAATACCTTTTTTTCTTTACACATTTAGGAAATCAGTCCATATGATAGCTAAGCCTTTGAGTTCCCAGCTGACAGCATTTAGTCTGTTAGCATCTTTTGGGGGACGGTAACTGCCATTTCAGTGGATGAAAGGCCTTTCTGGTGAGCCTACGGGCAAGAGGATGCAATGTCAAGTCACAGCTGATGGGCCTTCTGCTCCTGCACGAATTGCTATTCTGGGGAGGTTTGGAGGAAATTTTAAAGAAGACAGCTGAGTACAAATCAATATTTTTCTTGACAGCCCTGGTCCTCTTCCTCTCTTTCCAATTTACATCTGTCCTCCAGAGATGACAAATCACAGTGTAGGAACCAGAGAGGCTTTCCATCTTCTGGATTACAGTGTGGGTTTGGGGATGGGGTTTTTTTGTAATTCCACAGGCAAAATTGATTAATCGGTATACTTTCTCCACTGTAAACCCTTTGAGATCCCTTAGATTTTCAGATTCTCCCATTGCTTGAATAGGAGTGTAGCTGTAATTCTTTTCCCCCTGTTCTCAGTTTAATTTTTAGTCATTAAGATTGCTCATCTAAATTCTGAAATTAGAAAACTTTATGCTATTGAAAGCACTGCATGAAAGTCTCTGTAAACCCTCACTTGTTGGAGAACTGATCATGTGAGGAAAGCTCTTTGTCATCAAAGGTCAAATTTATTTTCTTTTGTGGTTTCAGCCTTGCTCCAAACATGATTTCTTGTGTGGATGCTGTTCTGTAAATAAGATTCTGTAACTTTTTCAGCTAAAACTTTATTTATTACATACATGTTGAGGTATTGTGAAGCCTCACGAAAGACAAGAGAAAGCCAGAAGTTTATTTGCATTCTTTCAGCAAAAAATCACACACCCTTTTTAGCAAATAAATGTGTAACATTTTAATTTGATTTTATAACGGTTAGTTTTGTTTGCAGCTCTGCTTCCTAGCTTTTGGTTCCTGATTAACCATGAAGGCTTTAACTGTGAAATTCTTATTATTACATTGTCTGTCTCTCAGAAAAACATAGACTTAGGAAACAATTTGAAGTATTTTAGGTTGAGCAGTTACTGCAACATATCCTTACTGTTAAGCTTCAAGGTTCGATATTGTCTTTGATGTTTTTTCCTTTGTGTGTCTTTTTGATTTTGGAGACTTACTGGAGTGCAATTTTTAAGCGATGTAGATAGTAACGTAGCCATTGTAATGATCACATCATAGAAGCGGTTGTACAAATGCATGCTGCTATTTCACTAGTCCTGTTCTGCTGTGCAAGTTATTTAATGGCCAAGGTGGAAACTTGCATAGCTCCTTTATCTAGCAGTAGAAGATCAGATCTCATTTTTATATTACCTTTCATGTATTTTTTTTCCAAAGCTGCTCTTCTGTATTGCTCAGGAGGGACCAGTAAGATTTTCTGTACTCATGCAGTGTCATACAGGCAAATTGCGACTAGCTTTATTTCTAACTCGCTCTGAAATTGTTAGGATGAACTGATCATGCAAGGTAGAAGTCAATCCCCCCAAAATAAACCTCTGAACTTTTGTGAACACTTGAACACTTTCAAATATGTACCTGGGGGATCACGAGGGCGGTGTGGCATGGGGAAAGGAGATGCATCACGTTCTCTAGAAGGTCAATAATAAGGCTTTACAGCATTTCATTGGAGGTGGTTAGACTGTATTGAGTCACTAGATAGGATGCTTCAATATAGTATCTTTATTAAGGTGCTACGTGGGAAAATAATTCATTTTCTCTCTGTTTTTAGAAGTTCTCATCCTCTAAAGGGAATTCCAGCTTTGGAAGGGAATCTGTGTTTCAGAAAAAATCCGTACAAGTTTCAGAGGACTCACTGCAAAAAAAAGAAACCTAGCTGTAAAAAAGAGGCCACTCTCTTCTGTTCTTTCACAATAGAGCTGTGCAGCTTTCCTTTACCAGAACTGCTTATGACATGGCAACTTCTATTCAAAGCAGAAGATTATAAAGTACAGAGAACAGCAAATTCAAGCCTATGTATCAAATTGAGATCACGTTGTTTGTGTTTGTGCTGAGTGACTGAGTATGTTTCTAAAAATTTTTCTTTCTTTTAGCATTGCAGCATAATTTCAGGAATGCTAAACATGTAAAGGTAATTTTAAGGAGGGGACTTTGGAACATGGATGTATTTATTTCTCATTAACTACTTGCCCTTTTGGTGCTACTGTGTATATGATAAGCCAAATTATGCTGCTCTTGAAACTATTAGGAAGCTTGCCCGTTGATTTTTATGGGACCGATGTCAAGGGAGACAAAAGGGAATCCTAACAGGTTCCCAGTATGGAAAGACTTGCATGAATTTCATTTTAAAATTTGCAAGGTGGAACCTTTCATAAAGACATTTATTCCTAGTGAAGAGGATTAATTTCACCAAGTGGCAGTTCTTATAATACGTCACTTAGTTTTGATATGTCACACTATTCCAGTGCTAAGATTTTAATGATGATGTAGGAAAAACAATCATAACGTTCTTTTCTGATTTCATGTTTTTCAAACATAATAATGTGGTTTCCATGTTTTTCAAAAGTTTGTGATGTGCTGTGAATTTTATGACATTTTATTGTAGTTGTTAGCGATGACCAGCTTGGTTCAGTATTTCAGAATAGCTCTGAGTGGAGGAACTTTGCTGCTTCTGAGGTGCAAGTAATTTTAAAGAATGCATGGTACTTTTTTGTAGTTGAACGGTACTCTTCAAAAGTTGTACTTTCTTAGTTGTGCTGTGCTGTTCAAAAATACTAAGTCTAATGGCAAAAGAATATACTGTGTACATGTAGGGCCACTGGCCTTGTATGAGGCTTTAATTCATATTCAAAGTTTTGCACCTGTGGAAGTTTGTACATATATTTCTTGTATTTCAGCATGCAGACGGGGTAGCTATTTAGAATCTACCTGCTGTAATTTTTTTTCCAAGAAAAAAGGTAAGAAAGCAAAGTGTAAATTAGAATGTTCATCTGAAAGTGTTCATTTGCAGATTGGATTTTGACATTTTTAAACTTGAAAAAGCCTGTATTCTCCCCGACATGGTGCATCTAGAAAAGAAGCAAATTTATGAGTTGTGAATATTATAAAGAATATGTTCACAAACAAACTGGTTTTTTTTCTTGCCCTGGTTTGATTGCTTCTTTACTAAAAATAGTAGCCTTAACTTTGAGTTTCCAGGCCTTTCTAGGCAAAATGTTTGGATTGAAGTTGTCTTCTTCCACCCCAGTTTTTTTACAGTAGTTTGTCTTAATTTGAACCTAAAAAATTCAGTGCGATAATACGGTGATGAATATTATCATTTCAATGAGCTGGAAGTCCTGATGCGATTAAAGTTAGTTTTTGTATTTGACAGATGATGGTGCATCATCCCTCCTCATCTACTGAGACTTCAGCTGCAGTTGGTGCTATAGTCCATGGTAAGAACTTTTCCCTTGCACAGCAACGATCCGCAGTTCAGCTGCATGCGAAGCAATAGGACCTTTTTCAAGCCAATAAGCTCTTGAGGAAGGCATCCCATGCACATTTCCCATGCTCATTAAGGCATAAAAACTGTGGCTTTCAAGAGCGGCATGGAAAAAACTCCATTTCACTGCAGAGACAGAGTGAACTGGAGAATTCACTGCATTATTCATCCATTCAAGAAAGCAGGGTTGCTATCTAGTATGGCAAAAGGAATGAATTTTCTGTGAGTATGAAGATTATAATTATTCTAGCAAAAGTGCATTTATACTAAAGTTTGTGCTATTTGTGATGTTGACTGAAAAGTGAGCGTAGCGAATGTACCTCTGACATTTGCATGAACGCACAGCTTAAAAGCTATTTAATACTCTTTTGCAGCATCTCAAACAACTCCCTCTAGGACAGAAGCAGTTAAAGAAGAGGACACCCTGAAGAACCTCATGGACACTCTGCAGCAAATAATGCGAAATGTGCCCACTCAGGGCACACCAGCTCAGCATTCAGCCGTTACACCTGCTCTTAACGATACCCTTGATGCACTTTGGTTAAAGTATACAGGAAACATACTAAAAAGCAAAAAAACCTAGAAAACGTCGCAATGACAAGAAAAACTACTCCATCTGCAACACCGTCAGTTCTGATACCTCAAACTGACCCAGATATTTCTGTTGTTTTATGTGTTTATGAGTCTACTCAGCTGACAGCAGCACTGAAAGAGCTAGCCTTAATATTTCAAACTGCTGCTACAAAAAAGAAAAATAAGACCCTTGATCAGTTAATGAATGGATTTAGTGAAATCTTTGAAGAATGTTTTAAAAAAAGGAATGCTCAATATCGCAATTAAGTTTGAAAACACAGAACCTACCAGCAAAAAGACGAAAAAGGTTGCATGAGTCTAAGAAGGTGGAACATCAAGCTCTAGGCAGAGTCAACTTAGGAATGATTGAAACGTTACAGACAGCAGTAGAGAGTGCACCTGAGAGCATTAAACAAACCACATCTCTGTGGGCATGTTGAATTGGCTGGAATCTAGACAGCAAAAGCTCAAGCACGAGAAAAGCAGTAGAATTTGTAAGAACAACTGTATAATTTTTCTAATGTTTCCTCTGCTCCTCTGTCTCTATCTCTCTGTCCACGAGGTCTAGGAGAGAGCTCAACTGAAACCAGGAAAATAAGATCTTTGATTAACCTGCTTTATGATTTTAGTCATCAATTAAATACATATATTGATAGTTATGTTGAGAAAAATATTCCAGCTTTTAAGAATGCTGAAAACACTCTAAAAAATAGTTAAATACTGATATCTGGAATACTGTCATTGTCTTTCCTTGAGGTTTAAAAAATTGATTTTCAGTTTTGTCAGTCACCCAAACCAGATATAACTGTATTTATTCCAGTAATTAAAAGTTACCATTTTAAAATGTTTTTACTCACGTTTGTTATATGACAGTGATAAATTGGACTGTAGTGAAATAGAGTAATGCTCATTTGGCTTTTCCAAACTTTACTGTGTTTAATATGGGCATATAAGAGATGACAACTCAAGTCACTCATATTTTTTGAATACGCTTGATGTTCTACACTAATGGCACAACAATAAATTGGCTCCAACGATTTCTCCTTTTTTTTTTTTTTTTTTTGTGGACATATTCCAATTTCAGCATTGGAAAATATATTCTTACTTAAAAATAGCACCATGCAATATTTACATTTTCTGCTGCTAGTTGCCAGATTTTTGGAGCTCTGTATTGTTTCTATTTTCCTCCTGTTTATTTGGATTTTCTTTTGGGTTTAGTTAAATTCTTAGAAGGCTTCTGTCAAATATTGTTCTTTCTTGAAACATAGTGTTCTGCATGGGTTGAAAGCTGAAAATGGAAGTTTTGGGGGTTTTGGCATAAAGATGCTTTTAAACTAAGTATGTTCACTTGTATGTCCTTTAGTTCAGTATCCATGACATACTTCTTTATTGCTTTTTCCATTAAAAATGGGGTTATACCATGATGATACAAGGTTTATATTCAGAGAAGTACAACGTGCATGTTCTTGGTAAAGAAAATGATTACATTTAATTTTAAAACTTATTTCTAACTTTCTAATACAGTCATTATTTCATAAATTTGGCATATTCAGTTAAAATATTTTCTTAAAACTTTTTTTCTTCTGCCTGATGAAAATTAAAAGAAATAGGCTGTTGGCTTTAAACCATTGACCTTTAATGTATGCAAAAGTAAGTGGTACAAAGAAATAAAAATGCGACTTGGAGATAGCAAAAAGCATCAGAGAAAGAAGCGGAGTTTAGATCCTGACTGTTGCATGACAGGGTTTCATAAATATGGGCAATTTTAGTAATGAGATGAAAACTAAAGTCAGTGGGGTCAGAACTGAACTGTCGTGGGAAAGTTTTGGAATAGGCTGGATAATCCAAAATCTCATTTGTCTTCTCTTGTAGGAGCAATTGCAATGAATTTCTCTGCTTTTCCACTTAGAACTATACATGAACAAATGGACTTTTTGGTAGTGTGGAGTAGTTGCATTAGTTTTTACTTTGAAACAAGTGAATTTTCAGTATGCAGCTTATTTATAAATTGTTGACAGCTTTGATTTTTTGTTTATTGTTATTATTGATGTTGCTTGTTTAAAGTTAATAATTCATGTTCCTTCAATGGGCCAGTGGAACTTTGAGGCAGAAAAATAATGAATAGTGAATACAGCACTCTGAACCACAGGTTTTTGTGCAAGTAATCAGTTCTAAGTTTTTAAAATTCTCTGGCTTTGCCAATATTCTCGCCAACTCTAGGTAGCTGTCTCAATAGGCATCGCTGTTGGTGTTACAGTAAGGTCACAGTCAGTGGATCTCCCTGCTTCACGTCAATTACGAGTTTTTTACTTATCAAGGGTAAGTAGGCAGTATTGAGAAAGATTAAGACTCTAGACAATTTTAAGTGCAGAATTTTGGAGAGTTAAATGCTTTCAGAACAGATGCCTTATTTTCACATGCTTCTATCAATATAGGCTAATAGATGTGTGTTTTGGTAAAGAGAGGTATTTAAAAAAACCCACACTACCCTTAGTATGTTGGAGTGCAACTTTCTTATGGCACATGTTTGTGGCCATAATGCACTTGCACTCGTGCCTGTTGACAGTAATAAATTGTTTGTAAGACTTTCTGCAAGACCTGAGGAAAGAATCACTTCTGAGTTTGCAGTTTGGATGCAAAATGGAAACAACCTCCACAACATCAGCAAACGATGGAGGTTTGGGAGCCCGGTGCCTCCCGTGGTCCAGCCCTCAACACGGCAAGCTGCTTGCACTCGGGTGGTTGGTCGGTGCTCTTGGCCAGAGCCCCCCGAAGCATGTCTGACTGTGGGGTTAAAAATTATCAGATATAAATGGACTCATACCTCCTTCTTACTTATAAAATACAGTACTGTTATGAACATGAATGAACTGTGGTCTGCTGTACGCCTGGCTGTATTCAGAGTGCCTGGTAGGGGAGCTCGTCTATAGAGGTTTCTCCATCACCACTCGGACGCAGAGCTCGCAGCTCAGCCGAGCAGTTTGCCTGTGCTCAGCTGAGGGCCTGTGATGTTTTCTGTGGATAACTTGGTTATGTGCATTTGAGGAGCCACGTGCTCTCTTCAGTTTTCAGAGTATTTAGGCAGGGACCCATAAGCCACTTTCAAAGTAGTTCTAAAATAACTAGGTAATTACGGAAATGTCACAACCAGCTGCTCCTTAATGGTTCAGCTGAAATCCTTTTTTTTTATTTGACATGAAAAGCTTTACCGGGGCTGACTTAGCTTAACCCTTTAAAAGAGTACGCATCTCTGTGGTACAGTCGTTTAAGGTAAAATCATTTCGATTGGAATCCACAGCAAACTGGATCTTTGAATGAACAAGCATGAAAGCTGTATCAAATGCCTGATTTAAGGTGAGCTTAAGTATTAAGAATGTTATAGTAGACTATTTGTTAAAGGAAGTTTTTTTTGCCACTTTTAATACAATTTAAACATCTTAAAGTTTTCTGCTTGGTAGAAACATTTGTGTAAAATCTGAGCAGACTTAAGTATTTTTAGATCTAAGTTGCACAATTTGTTAGTATATACATCATTTCTTGCCTTAATGCAAATATTCTGATAGTTGGTAAATACAAAATTAACTTGATTTTTTTTTAAAAAAGGAAACTACATATTTTGAGGAGAAATCTTTAGATTGATACATATTGGCCAGTTATAACTTTGTATTAATTGTGCATAGTTTGAGTATTTAAAGTATTGTAGATTAGAGTTTGTGGAATTATAAAGTGATGAAGTATGGTTAACTTAGTTCTAAGAAAAGAAATGGAGCACAGCACTTAAATCATGATGCTTTTGTGCATATTTTTAACATGAGAGAAACACTATATTGTCCTGGTGAACAATCATTTAGATTTTATTTCCTCAGAAATTTTTTGATAGTATTTAAAAAAAATATTAAAATTAATCTCCATTTAAAGGATATTAATTTCTCAAATCTAATTCTTAAATTTGTAAACATTTTCTTTCTCCTGTGTCTGTACATATTTCCTTTTTGACTGTCTTTACCTGAAACTCGGCACTGAGTGAATACACTGATATACTATATTATCTCCATTCTCCTTTCCAAAGTTGCTGCCAAACTGCAGTTTGGTTAACGCTATAATCAAGCATGTGCCCGTTGTATTAAGCTTGAAGTACTTGAGGGTGTTTTCAGAAGACAATGTTTTTTTCATGAGTGTAGAACACCACAGCTCCTCCGCGTGGGTCCCCTCCCTCTCCGCCTGTTTGGGAACACTTAGAGCAAGATGCAACAGGGGAATTATCTCAGAATTACCAACATCAAACACCTGGAAATCACAAGCCAGATCCCGTAAAAACTGGGCTAGCTTAGCAATTGAGATTCCTGATAAATAATAAAAGTCGGCCCCTTTTACCTAGCTGCTGGTTTGGGGCTTTAAAAATTCATGTTGTGAAGACAGGGAACCCAGTTGCTCTCGATCCAAAGATACTGAGAGTCATGAGTTTCAGACATCATGACATGACTCCAGGTGTTGAAGCTTTTGGAAAAATATCAAATATCACTGATGTTAGGATGACACCGCAAGACACGCCAGCTCTGCCCTCACTGCCCGCTACTGTGCTTAATGCATTGGGTCACGAAAGCTTCCCTGGGTGTGGAGGAAGAGAGCTATAAAAATCAAAATGTATCAAAAGTCAAGTTGCTAATAAATGCAAGAAGCAATGAAAAATAACTTAAAATCATGGCTTGTGGCTTGACTGCCTTCAGGCTACGCAAAGACCCAGGCAGGGTGACTTTCTTCCTAGAGCAGAGATGACTTTACCTCTGCCTTCCCTCCTCCCCGCAGTGGGATGCTGTCTTCACCACCTCCCACCAAACACGAGGTTTGTCATCCTACATCTACAAACGTCCCAATTTTCAAGCTCCATTAGTAGGGATGTTGCCTTTGAAGAAGTGACTCAGGAAGGCAGCTGCACATTTCAAAGTTGCTTCTTGCCAAAACTATTGCTCAGCAATATTACAGGGATATACCTCTTCTGTATTAATTACAGCCTCTTCATTTAGGCAGGCATGAACCTCGCTCTTTGCTGCTGGGGTATTAGCTACTTCTCATCCTCGGGTGTTTTGCTGATTCTAGGGCCAGTGTACGTGTTTGTACATTTGATTTTGGTCTTGGAGTGCTAGGCGGTTGAGGCACCGTCCTGTAAAGTTTTACAGATGCATAATTTGACTCTAGAAAGTAGTTTTAGTTAGCGATTTAAATGGAAACAGCCTGCATTGGGCTCTAAGTTTTCTCTAAGCCTGCTCTAGGTTTTAGTAGAACTGGGTCCTTGTCTTCAGGCTAGCTAGCATGGCTTTGGTTACCTTCATACATTCCAGTGTGGTGCAAAAATGCTGGGTTTGTGGTCATCTTTGAAAGCCTGAGAGGGGAATCTCTGCAGGCAGAGAAGACAGAAGTGCTTTTCTTGAGAGATTGACTCGTCGGGCTTATTTTCATAAACTTCTATGAGGAATTTAAGACAAGAACTGAAATAGAACAGACTTGTGCTGGTACATGCGCCAGCTCCAAGTGGAATAAATAATCCCGTATCCCACTCCATGCAATGACCGATATCTGAATATAATATATTATGTTATTTTTGTAGCAGCCTGACCACAATTTATTAGTCATATTAGCAATTTTAAGGTCTCTTCTTTTTTTGTTTTAGATACCTACAGTATGTTTGTATAGTGGAAATACTCTGAGTATAAAGGGGGGCTTGTGTCTGTAAGATCCAGCACATGGAGATGATTTATATTTTACTTTCCCCTGTACCTAGTAAATGGTTTCTTGACCTTGGATTACCACAGTTTTAAAATGAATTTATCTGGATTGTGAATTGACACTTTTAGCTCAGTTCAGAATTTGTGCTTGGTTTCTGCTGGATCCCAGTGGGGAAAGCTGCAACTTTGTGTAAAATACACACAGTTGAGAAGAAATACTGCTGCACTGGGAAATGGGGAGAATAACCCCCTTGAAACTGTATTAGTTCACAGTGAAGCTCAGTAGCACGCAGCGTCTACAGCAGCTATTTCCCAGCTCTTAGTTGGGTTAAAATATTTATATCTATTTTTGTGTACTTTCTTAAAATCTGCTTACTGTAATACTGGTTCAGCACCATTGCAAATTAAAGCCTTATCGTGGTTAGGGAAATAAGCCCTTGTGCGAGGAATGACTCAGTTGTGACCCAAGGACATGCTTTTTGTGTGATGGATTTTGTGTTTCCTGATACTTTCCATCATGATACTGAGTCAGGAGGGAAAAAGGTGCTGACTGCAGGGCAGTGTGTACGGGTTTCCTATACGTTTTGTCAGACTCTGCTGCCTTCTCCACATTTGTCCCTGCTCTTTGCAGTCCAATATGCAGGGCGTGCATCAGGGTGACGCTTGGACGGTAAGGTAGGAGAGGTGAGGCTGTAGATGCTCCTGACATCGGGTCTATGTGCAGCATGAGCCTTGGTCCCTGGGCAACGTCTCCAGACCTGAGCTGTGTCTGCAGTGCCCATGGAGCCAGAGGGAGATTTTTGTACAAAGCTCCGCAAACTTTCCAATAAACAAGACAGTAGGTAGTCCAAGGAAGTTTTCCAGCTGGGATCGGCTGCTTCAGCTCTGGCGATGAAGCGAAACTCTGCCGCTTAGCGTACAAACCATCTCCCTGCTTTCCCTGCTTGTTTACTGCCTGGAGCACCCATGACATCAGCCAGAGTAGTAAAGCAGAAATGCTTTACTACCTGGTTTCTGGTTCTGACATTCCCATGGCAACCTCCTCCCCAATTTAGTCACAGTTTAGTGGCGTACAAGTAGGATTTGTTCAAAAAGGAATAAAGCTTGCAGTATGAAAAAGACACTTCCCCATGTGTTCCTGATGGCCAGTAAATAAGGATTGAAGCACCAGGTGAATACGAGCTCTTTATTGGATTTGGCAGGGCGCGCACTTCCCGAGGTGAGACTGCTTAATGGCGCAAGAAATATAAAATAAAGGAAATTAAAAGAATAACATACAACAGCTGTGATCAGCTACATTTTAAATATTATGCGGCAACAGAAGAACTGGGCTGCAGCTAGAGACCTGATGACAAAAAGGGGTGTGATTGTAAGATAGGCAAGATGATAAATTAAAACCGGTGTGAAGCAGGAGAGGGCTTGGGAGTGACCTCCCTGTACGTGAGCAGAAGTTTGTGCCTTGTTTCCAGCTGCACTGCCCAACATTGCTCTCTCGCTGCCTGTTCTCCCCGGGAACACCATGTCCTTCTGCTGCGACCCGCGTTTTACGTCCCACAGGAGCCATTTGAGAACGGTGAACAGAAGGGGGTTGGGGTAATATGGCACAGGCTGGCTCAGAGTTGTAAAAAGGCTTGTTGAACGCAGCAGCTCTGTGTTGATTTTCTCTTGGTTTCCCAAGATAATGAGAGCCGGTGGTAATTTTGGACTCTGTTGGCGAGCTGCTGACAGATCTGACAGAAGGATGGGGGATTCGGAGAAGCGCTGAGGTCTGGAGCAGGAGATGGAGAGGGGGACAGGGAGGCGAGAAGGCAGGGACCGAATGGGATGGAGCAGGAGGATGGAGGTGAGGACCATCCAGGAGAGGAGAGGGAAGGGGAAAGAGGGCCAAGTGCCTGCGGGGAGCAAAATTTCCCATCTCCCTGCTCGAGTTTTGTTTACAAAGGGAAACCCCAGAGCATCTTGCTGCTGCCACCCTCCCTTCGTCCCAGCTCAACTGAGGAGCGGCACCTCCCTGTCGCTGGGAGCTGAAAGGGTCTGGGAACTGTTCAGTCTGTAAAACTGAGCTCTCAAAAGCTAGGGAAATCTGAGGATGAAGGTGTGGGTGTAACAAAAAGTTCAGCCTCACTGAGCATACACTGTGAAACACGTCGGGCTGTGTGACGCTGCTCACGCTTGGGTGATTAGAGGGACCCAGGCAGCCCAGGGACTTGTACCTGAAGTACCTGGTTAACCTGTCGGACGAGCTGCTCGAGAGCAGGAGATGAAAGAGGAGAGACTGTGCAGGACCGCCAGGGAGCGAAGCAGGAACCTTCCTTCCTCCACAGTCCCTTTGGGGCTGAGCCGTGAGCTCTGTCTCCAGGAGGGGAGTGGGAGGACGAAGAAGGATCATGGGCTGACCCCCCTGAAGATGCTCTGCTCCCGCAGTGGCTGGCAGGTCGTGGTGGCCATGTGAGCCTCGTGCAGCACAGGCAGCTGCAGATTTTTTTTTGGGGGGGGGGTTATTTCTCACTTTTAGCCATCAGCTGCACAGCCCCTGTGGGGATGTCTGCTCCAGCAAGGGCAAAGCAAGACCAGGGAGGTGCCAGATGCTTCGCAGGGGCAGCCCGTCTCCTCTCCCTTCAAATGCACTAGCTCTTACCATCTTGTGTGTTGGTCCTTGCTAATTCAGGTCCATAAAAGCAACTGGGAGTCTCACGTGGGGTGTGCAGGCACAGGGATGGCTCAAACAGCTGCATCTTTTGACTTGCCTTGGGAGGAAAGGTCAAGAAGGAAGGAGTTACCCCTTATTAGTGCTAATATCACCTCAAGCACCTTCACAGTGGTGTTCAATAGCGTGGCAGGTACAAATAGGACTCAGTAGCTCATTTCTTCGGTACATGGAAGTTTGGGGTTGCATGTGATGCAGCACCCACATGCCCCTCAGACGTGTATCATCACCACAGCCATCGGGGCTGCCCAAGTCCCAGCTCAGCCCAGGGTGGCTGCTGCAGGACCCAGTTTGGGGCCAGTGGTGAGGGTTGCCCCATCCTGCCCTGACAAGGCAGACAGTGCTCTGGAGCACAAGGCTGCAGGGAGTCTGCAGGTGCTGAAAGCATGGCAGGAACAGTAAAAAAGCAGATTTTGAAGGCTATAGGGCATTACTAGGGGCTACTGCCCATCCTGTGCTGCTCCCTCCCCCAGGTTCCTGCACCATGAGTGCGGCCGAGGATGCCGAGTGGCTGCGGTGGGTGACAAAGCAGTTCGGGAGCATCGTGGGGGAGGACAAAGAAATCGACTTGGAAGAGTTCAAAACCGCTCTCCAAGTGAAGGAGGTGAATGCTCCCGGGGGGGGGCGGGGAGCTGAGGTGTGGGGTCCTTTCCTCCAGGCAGCACTAGCAGCCCGACACCGAACTGTGCTCTCTTGCTGTACTTGGAGAAAATTAAGCTTAAAAATAGAATTGCATGGTGTTGTGTGAGAAGAGGGAGAGAGAAAACTAGCGGTACTCTGCAGCAAGCAGGAGTGGAAACCACCGATTAACCATTGGCAATGCAAAATCGATTGGCTATCCACAGCCTGTCTTTGAACATGCTTGGCTATTCCCAGTGAATATTCCCTCCCAGCTGCCTCCTGCCCCATCCCATCCTGTGTCCCCAGGGCTCCCTCCTTTCCCTGGGCAGCCCCCTGTGGCTTCGGTGCCAATACACCCCTGCAAAAAGCAGCCTTTGTTCCTCCCTCCTGTTTTCAGGCTTTCCCCATGACTTTCAGCTTTTGCCAGGTGATTCCCATTGCTGGCTGTGAGAGCTTTGTTTGTAGCATCAGGTTTTGGTCGGTGGAGAGCATCCCACCGCCATGTGAGAGCATTTGTCCTCCTCCCCGCAGTCCTTCTTCGCCGAGAGGTTCTTCACGCTGTTTGATGCAGACGGGAGCGGGACCATTAGTTTGGAGGAGCTGCTGAAAGCCCTGAGCCTGCTCGTACATGGGAATGAGATGGACAAGCTGAGATTCCTCTTCCAGGTTTACGATGTGGATGGTAAGATGGTGAAACATAGATTCATTTGTCTTTTTTTGAACAAAGTTGCAATTTGCAAGGCAGCACAGCTCTCCCCTGAGCATCCAAGTGAGGGCATCGCCACTCAGCTTCAGTGCTGGTGTCATGTCCCCTCTTAGGTTAAGCACAGCTGGGTAATAGCGTAGGAGGGTCTTCACTGCTGGATCTTCATCAAAGGTAAGTAGTGTTAGCTGCCTTCTTCCCATGATGAAAGCATCAAAAATCCATCTGAAAGCCAGCAATTAAATCGGCCACGTGTCAGGATTTCCCACGATTCGCTTTCACCCTTGGCTGCGAAGAGGAGCAGTCTCTGCTCCGCTCAAATATCAACTCTCAATCCCGTTGATATTTATGAATCTCAGCACGCTCTCTTATTCCTCCATTGGCTGGGAAAGCTGGAAATAACAAAAGCAAAGCTCTTCTTGAGCTGCTTTTCCTGCTCTGACCTGCTTGGGCATAAAATGCTGGCCGAAGAACTGAGAGCCGAGCCTCTTGCCTATCTGGTTTGCTCTCATGCCTTGCTGCCAGATAAGCGTGTCTGCATCGCTTTGCTAGCGCCAAGCTCTGCCAGCCAAACGACAACGTGGCTGCTGCAGGTAAACTGCCAATTAGGTCACCTTTTTTTTTTAAATGCATGAGTTTGCTGATTTATGAGCAATGGTACGGTCCTGCTCTGGCCAGGCACAGTTTCCTCCCAAAGAGCCTGTGTGCAATTTCTGCATTAAAGGAAGGCAACTTATGGATTAAAGTTGCAAGATGAGGGTAAAACCATGGGGTTGTCAGGGTGCTGTGGCATATCGAGGTCCCTGCTCTGACCTGCACAGGTAGTGGCTCCATCGACCCAGACGAGCTGCGCGTGGTGCTGGGCTGGTGCCTGCGGGAGAGCGCGATATCCCTGCCTGAGGAGCGGCTGGGAGACCTCACCTTAGCCCTCTTTGAGGCTGCCGACAAGGACCACAGCGGCTCCATCACTTTTGAGGAGCTCAGGGAGGAGCTGGAGGGTTTCCCAGAGGTCCTGGAGAACCTGACCATCAGGTAGCTGCGTTGGTCGGTGGGTCCCTCTGGCAGCTCCACGGGGCTGCGGGTTCCCTTGCAAGCACCTTTTTCCTCCTGCATGGAGGAAAAAGCATGGGATTTATGTTCTCATTAAGGCTATCATGGGGTGTCCAGACCACGAGGTGCTTGGGCCAGCACTCGAGCAACTCAAGTGCCTTATGGTGCCAAGCCGGGTGCAGGGCTTGGATGCAGGGCTGGGTGCCAGCCTGGGTGCAGGACTGCCCCAGCTTCCCCCTTTCTTCGGGCAAGGAGCAATCCAATGCCTTTGCTCCCAGTGCAGCGAGCTGGCTGAAGCCCCCGCCACCCACAGAGAGGAGCTGCCGGCCGCGCTACCTGACCTGGGCATACTGGCACAACCACCGCAGCAAACTCGCCTTCCTGGGGGGCTATGCCGGCCTCAACCTCCTGCTCTTCACCCTGGCCGCCCTGCGGCACGTCGGCCTCGGCAGGTGGCTGGTGGTGGCCCGGGGCTGCGGGCAGTGCCTGAACTTCAACTGTGCCTTCCTTGCAGTGAGTGCCGGGTCCCGGGAGGGATGCGAAGCTCGTGGGGTGCATGGGGTGATGGCTACCTGGGCTATTTACAGTCGCATTTATACTGGGACCTTATCCCTGTGCCAGGGGCTCTTTGGAGGGCAGTAATTAGAGCCTGTGGGCTTTTGCAGCTGTGGGACCAGGCTGTCTGCTCTAAATAATTATATATAAATAATGGGTTAGGGAGGTTGTGAGCTCTTTGAGACAAGGGCACTCATGGCAGCCTGCAGATAGGTCCTTGATTTCTGTCTCTGGGTGCTCTCCAGTCTGACACCCTGTATCAGCAGGGAGCTGGCTCTGGAGCCCCAGGGGACCTGGCTGAGGCCCCCAACATCTCCAGTTGCCCCCCAACATCTCCAATTGCCCCCTGGCATCTCCAATTGTCCCTCTCCCTCTTCCGGAGGTGCTGATGCTGCGGAGGTGTCTGACCTGGCTGCGAGCTACCCCCATCGCCAAGGTTTTGCCGCTGGACCAGCACGTTGTTTTCCACCAGCTCGTGGGGTACGTGGTGCTGACGCTGGCAGCCGTTCACACGGGTGCCCACATCGCCAACTTCAGTAAGTAGCAGCTCCCGGGCAGGGGAGGCCCTTCGGCTGCCGTGGTTTTATCTCGGGCAACACCCCCTCTAACGCACCCCATCAACCCTGCGATGGGTTCCCCTGCTGCTAAAGGGGAAAATACCCCTTGGTGGAGGAGGCATCACCCACACTGCGCTGATGCAAAGCAGCAGGGGTCTGCACTGAGCCCCGAGGGGAGATGCTTTTGTCCTGGGGGGGGGATGCAGATGTCCCAGGGAGGGGATGCAGATGTCCCAGGGGAGGGATGGTTGTGTCCCAGTGGGGATGCACATATCCCAGAGGGATGCCAGTGTCCCAGGGAGGGGCTGCATGTGTCCCTGGGGGGGATACACATGCTCCATGGAAGGGATGCACATGTCCTGGGGGATGCACATGTCCCAGGGAGGGGATGCACATGTCCTGGGGGTGGGACACACGTGTTCTGGGGGGATGCAGATGTCCCAGAGAGGGGCTGCTTGTGTCCCTGGGGCAGGGGGAATGCAACATGTCTTGGGGGGATGCACATGTCCCATGGGGGATGCACATGTCCTGGAGGGATGCAGATGTCCCAGGGAGGGGGATGTAAGGCCTGGAGAGGAGATGCACATGCCCAAGCGGGCAGCGAGGCCGCAGGCAGGGTGCGGGGAGCTGGAGGGCCCGTGCGGTGCCGCACAGTCTGTGTGCTGTCTGTTATCCCCCTCTAGTGGCTTCCCAGCCGGCCAGCGAGGGGCTCCCGCTCTCCCCCCCGCAGCTCCCGAGTGGGGTCTGTGCCCTGCATCCCACAGCCCTGCACCCCACAACCCCCCTTACCCCACGGCGGGGTGCCAGGGCTGCACCCTTCCTCCGCTCGAGGGGATGAGCAGCACCCCGGGGAAGCACGTCCGCTCGCGTTGCCCACCCTCCTGCAAAATGTCCCCCCTTGCAACAGTGCTGAGCCCAAGAACCGGCTCTGGAAAGGAGAAACGTTGCATTTTTCAAAATGTCTGAGCAAAGCACTTGAGCGCTTCTTAGTTAAAATAATTGGTAGCAGTTCGGTGAGTGCAGCAGAAATCTGGGTGCGCAGCGGGTGGGTGCTGCGGGTGACCAGCACCCCGTCCCGACCCGTGCGTGTGCCCAGGCAGGCTGGCACGGCAGGACGGGCGCCATGCCCTCGCCGAGTACCTCTTGTCGGCACGGCCCGGCGTGGGGGGCCTGGGTGGCACGGCCTCGCAGACGGGGCTGGTGCTCCAGGGGCTGCTGGCCGCCATGCTCGCCTTCTCCAGCCCCTGCGTCCGACGGAGCGGCCACTTCGAGGTGGGTCCCGCCGCGGCCCAGTGCGACCTGGAAAACCCCGATGCCATGCCCAAAGCTGCTCCATCTCGGGGAGCCGGGGGGACCGGGGCGAGGGTCCGGCGGGTGGGTGCCCATCTGGGTACTTCCCCATGGGTGGGGGAGAGCTCATGAGCCGGTGCGGTGCCCCTTGATACCGCCCTTGGACACCGGCCCACTCCTGAGATTTGCAGTTTTGGGTTTTCTGTGCTTTTCTTCATCATTTGGGCTGCCTTTGCCTGCTGGGATGCCCCGGCACAGCCTCACCACAAAGCACCATTTGGCTCTACCGGCTTCAGTTCATGCTCAGCCCCCCTCAATGTCCCTTGCTCCCTGCCCACAGGTCTTCTACTGGACCCACCTCTCCTACATCTCTGTCTGGACCCTCCTCATCCTCCACGGCCCCCACTTCTGGAAGTGGTTTGCTGTTCCCGGCTGCCTCTTCGTGCTGGAGAAGGTGGTCGGCTTGGTTTGGCGGCGTGCTGGGGGGCTGCGCATCGTGGAGGTCAACTTGCTGCCCTCCAAGGTCTGCACCCACAGGGGTCTCCATGCCCCTTCCCACCTCCCTCCTGATGCTCTCCTCTTCTGAGACCCGGAATAAAGCTGCTATGGTGCACAGAAATATCTTTAGTATTTGCAAAGCATTTTGCAGTTTGGGGAAAAGCACTTTGCAAGTGACCATGCTGGTTACTCGACACAGGGAAAAAGGAGGGACAGTGGGACACGGGAGGGGCTGATGCCCCTGATGTGTTTGCACAGCAAGCTGGAAGGGGGATACTCTCCCGGCCACGTGTGGGAGGGACGGGGTGCAATGAATAGCTTATATGGAAAAGATGCGGGTTTGGGTTCCTTCGGGCTGTGTCGGTGAATGTTTGCAGCAAAAGGTGAAAGCAATTTTTTTTGTTTTCAAGCAATTTTTTTAAAGCTTAGAATTTTTTCTATTTTTCAAGTAAAAAACCCTAAACCCATAGAACAACAAAAGACAAAATGAAAACTGCTTTGACTCTTAGTTTCTTCAGAAAAAATCTTGTTTGAGGCCAGCCCTGAGATTTTTGTTTGATAGCAAAGCTGGGCAGTGAATAGAACAAACCTCTTTCTCAGGTCAAAGCTGTAATTCCATCTCATGCTGGCCACTGTTTAAAATGGGAGGCACAAACTTGGGTGCTCGTGGGCTGCAGGGAGACCAGCCCGGCAGAGACCGACTGGCATGACGTGCCTGCTGGATGCTCCCAGCTTTTCTGGTCTCCTTTACCTCCAGGTGACTCACCTTGTGATAGAGAGACCGCAGTTTTTCCACTACAAGCCCGGAGACTACATCTACCTCAACATCCCGGCCATCGCCACCTACGAGTGGCATCCCTTCACCATCAGCAGCGCTCCCGAGCAGCAAGGTGATCGCTGATCCTTCACTCATTTTGCATTGCTGGGATGTTTTGCATCACCAGGACGATGTTTTGCATCACACAAGCCCCATCGGGGTGGCTGGATCACCTCTGAGGGTCATGCAAAGAGGTGTCCATGCCCCTGGAGCAGGGCAGTGTGTGTTTATGCCTCAACTCCCCTGCCTCCATCTCTGCCTGTACATAAGTGCTGTATAAAAACATGTGCTTGGGTTATTTCAAGCAAAGCGTGGGGACAGAATGGCACCCGAATGCCCTGCCTGGCTCCATGGGTGCCCAAGGTTTGGGATTTGGGCTTCACCCAGCTATTAGAGCAAACCCGATCCTCCGCTGCAAGCCCGGGGCTGATGTGAAGGACATCGGTGGGGATTGCTGCCGGGTCCCTGGGGCCGGAGGTGTATGGTACACAGCCTGTGGTGCTGGGGCTGCAGGGCAGTTCCTTACGTAGGATGCCCACCCACTGCTCCACTTCATCCTGCAGAGACCCTCTGGCTGCACATCAGGTCGCTGGGCCAGTGGACCAACAAGCTGTATGAATACTTCCAGCAGCCCGAATTGCCCAGCCTGGAGCTGAAACCGCTCAGCAGGAGCCTGAGGGAGAAAAGATGCCGACGCTGGGAGCAGGTTGGTGTGGATGGGGCTCAGCTTTTGGCAAACACAGAGGTTAGACCTTGAACTGCTGCTGGTTGGCAGCCATTTGCGAGGTGGTGGCTTTGCCAAACTGAGGACCCCCCGCGATGTGCCCATGGGTTTCTCAAGCTGATGTCCTTGTCTGGCACGTGCGCAGGGCTCTGCCGGACAGTCTGTCTCTGGCCAGCTCCAAAAAATCAAAGAAGTGAGGACAGGTCAGGGCTGGATGTGCTCTGCTGAGCCATTCCCCCCGGGGTCACCCCAGTTTTCAGCCACCCATGCAGCGCCAGGCTGGGTGCTGGGGGTACCTCTCGTGGTGCACATCCCCTGCAAGGTGCTTGTGCAGCCTTGAAGGATTTCGTGTCCCACCCCTCCACCAAGGCTGTATGACCCTGATAGATAGGGCATCAGATGCCCACAAGAATTGCAGCCGGTGATGCCTTGGCCTTTGGCTTCCAGGAAGGTCTCTGCAGCAGAGCTGGCTCCGAGGGGGGGTCTGTGGCCACCGGCGGGGACAGAGCCGTCCAGCTGACATCGTACAAAGCCACCGGTGCTGCTGCCCCAGGAGAGGAGGACCCGCTGGCGGAGGGGGTGAGCACCATCTCCCACCCTCGCCCAGCACCGCTGAGACCCCCACGCTCCCCGGTGGGCAGCGGCAGAGCCCCTGGTGCCTGCGGGGTGGGGGTGGGGGGCTGTCTCTGCTCTCATCAACACAGCAGCAGCCAGAGGACTGACCTGGAGAAACGAGGGGAAGCATTGCTTCCATCCCAAATGGGCCAAAGCTCGTTAAAAGGTCTTTTCAAAAGAAACTTCTCGGATATCAATCATGGCAATGCCAGGATCCTGAGAGCCACCGTTAGCAGCTTTTATCCCCTGACATGAAAAGCTCTTGGGATATTGATTCTGTCTGGGCTGGAGGAGCAGTCCTGGCAGATAACGTATTTACATGCACCGGTTTTAATGAGTTTCTCTACCTGTCGCCCTTACATTCTTATCTGTCCCTGGGTGAGAAGAGGTTCCCCATGCCTGCTCCCACCACCCAGGCCATCGCGGTCCTCGGAAACTTCTTACCCACCTCCCAACTTGTGTGGGGATTTGGATAATTGCCTTTTTAATCAATACTCAAACCGATTATGATCCAGATAATGTCGTCAGGTGACAGGTTCCTGGCATTGGACGTTAGTGGGACGTACCGCCGGGAGTGTGGGCACTGCGCTGGGCTTGGCACGAGCAGTGCCCTGGGTCTGACTGAGGGATGCGGCTGGAAACGTGTGCAGTCTGGATAAACCCAGCTGGAAAAAAAACACCCCAAAACCAAACCCGGGGAACAAGCAGGTTTAGCATTAGCTGTCATGGAGGGCTTAGGGATGGGGAGGAGACGGTCACTGCTCTCTTTACCTTGCAGGTCTCCACCGGGCTGGGTGAGACCCATCGGTTCTGCAGCATCAAGGTGAGGGATGCCTCCGTCCTTTCCCGGCTCCGGTGAGCAGGGCTGCACTCAGCATCCTCAGGGGGGACCCACACGTGTGCCCAGTCACCCCACACGTGTGCCTGGCCACCTGATGCATGTGCCCCTGTGCACAGGGAGTCCCACCTGGGGCTGATGCAAACCCTGCGCTGCCGGAGGGCTTTGTGCTTCTGCCCACCCTCTCCTCCTCTTCCCTTGCTCCCATGAAACTCCCATAAAAGACCCCAAATTCTGCCTGGGCTCCATAAGCCTGCAATGCATCTTGCACACTAACCCTGCTCCTATCTGCAGCCTAAGAATTGTTTTAGCACCCATGGGCTGCTGGATCTCTCCCTATTTCTTGTCTCTCCTAGTGCTACATCGACGGCCCTTATGGGACCCCGACGCGGAGGATCTTCACCTCGGAACATGCTGTGCTCATTGGCGCAGGCATTGGCATCACCCCCTTTGCCTCCATTTTGCAGAGCATCATGTACAGGTTGGTGCCACTGCAGCAGCTCAGGCTGCGGTCATGCCAGCAGACCCCAATATGAGCTCTGACGTGGCTTTGGGAGGCACAAGACGTGATGTATGCCATGGTAGACCCGTCCTCCGGCACTTCTTGCGGGATGAGCACCCTGAGGCAGCACCCATTGTGGCTCCTCCTCAATTCTAACCTTGGGACTCATAACACATGGCCATGAGACCCACGCGTGGGTCCTTCCTTGGTGTCAGGCTTCCGCCTGGGGAATTCTGCTGCAGGAAACCCCCTGGCAGGAGGTCGGCCATGGGCGTGCACCAGAGCTGGTGAGGAGTGGGTGCTCGGGGTCTCCCTGAAAAGGTCTGCTGGCGTCAGAGGGGTGCGGGCGGTGGGGCAGGCAGGGCTGTGTTTGCCCTTGCAGGTACCGCCGGCGAAAGCAGAGGTGCCCCAGCTGCCACTACTCGTGGTGCGAGGACCTGCAGGACGAGGAGATGACGCTCAGGAAGGTAGGAGCAGGTGGAGGGGGATGCAGGACCAAGGTTTTCCCTGGGGATGGGGGCAGGAGGGCTGCAGACTCCTGGGGGTGGAGAGCCCACGAGCATCCCTTCCCACTCCAGGAGGTCTGGGATGGTGGGTGGCTGGATTTGGCCCCTGTGCTGCCTGCCAGCTTCGAAGCAGAGGCCGCTGTGTCCTTTCAGGTTGACTTCATCTGGATAAACCGGGACCAGAAGCACTTTGAGTGGTTTGTCAGCCTGCTAACCAAGCTGGAAATGGAGCAGGCTGAGCAGGAGCCGGGAGGTGAGTGGGAGGCAGAGGCCGGCCAGCACAGCCCCCTGACCCGGGGGTCCCCAGCCCCGTGTTTGGCATCACCCTCAGAAGAGCCCAGCCCAACCCAAGGGGGCACAGAGTGGGGCTGGACCCCCAGACTGCAGCCAGGTTCCCCCTGAATGCCCAGGGCGGTTTTTGGAGATGCACATGTACATGACGTCGGCCCTCAGCAAGAATGACATGAAGGCCATCGGGCTGCAGATGGCCCTGGACCTGCTGGCCGCCAAGGAGCAGAGGGACTCGATCACTGGGCTGCGGACCAGAACCCAGCCCGGCCGCCCCGACTGGAGCAAGGTGAGGGCTGGCTCTGCCCCACCACCAAAATCATGCTCATGCAAAGGGAACCATGCTCACCAAACCTGCTCTTTGGGGGGGAAAACCACAGGAGAGCCCCGTTTCAGAGCGGGAGGATGCACCAGGATATCCAGACCCAGGGAAACCTCTCCCTCCCATGGGAAAGCAAGTGCCATGGGAGCGTGGGGAGGCTAAGTTGTGCCGGGCAGCAGCTGCCAAAGCAGGCAGGGATCTGGCCAGGGCGGGAGGGGGCTATGCCCCCACCTCCTCTTCTCTTTTTGCCTGTGCCCTAGGTGTTTGGGAAGGTGGCAGAGGAGAAGAGAGGGAAAGTGCAAGTCTTCTTCTGCGGCTCGCCAGCACTTGCCAAAGTCATCAGGGCACACTGTGAGCGCTTTGGCTTCCGATTCTTCAAAGAAAACTTCTAACCAACAGCTCTTGCCTCCCTGCCTGCCCCTACAAGCCCTGAAGTGGGGTGATGGGCTCTGGCGGCTGGATCCTGCTACACCATCTGTGTTGGCTCCTGGCTACCTCTCAGTCAGAGCTGGGGAGGGTGGGATGCACGGCGAGCAAGCAACAGGGAGGGGAAGGGGCTGAGCTGGGCTTTGGGGCTTTGGGGTGGAGGGGACAGGATCTTGGAGCCATTTGGGGTGTCCTGGAGCATCCATGCAGGGGTTCTGAGGAGGAAAGAACCAGTGTCCCAGAGCACTTTGGGATGGGGGGGGGGTGGAGTCCTGCATCACCTTGCAGGGCTTTGGGATGGAGGGGACAGGGTCCTGCATCCCTTTGCAGGGCTTTGGGATGGAGGGGATGAGGTCCTGCATCCCTTTGCGGGGCTTCGGGATGGAGGGGATGAGGTCCTGCATCCCTTTGCAAGGCTTTGGTATGGAGGGGACGGGCTCCTGCATCCCTTTGCGGGGCTTCGGGATGGAGGGGACGGGCTCCTGCATCCCTTTGCGGGGCTTCGGGATGGAGGGGACGGGCTCCTGCATCCCTTTGCGGGGCTTCGGGATGAAGCCCTTTGGGATGGAGGGGACGGGATGCTGGAGCCCTTTGGGGTGGGGAAGGGGGGGCCGGGGTCCCGCAGGACCCTGCGGGGTGCCGGGCGGCCGGGCCCGGCCGGCGGAGCGGTGCCCACAGGAGGGCACTGCAGACTCGGCAACCAGCGCCGTGCCGGCCGCCCGGGGCCGGGGCTGCGCTGGCCTGGGCCCCCCCGGCCCCCCTGGCCAAGGGCAGACCTGCCCCAGCCCGCTGCCCGCCCCGCTGCCCGCCCCGCACCCTGGGGCAGCCCCAGCAGCTCCGGCTGCTCCTTTCCGGAGGGCACGCAACATTTTTCTGCAAAAAGACAAATAATTTGGCAGCCCGCCCCCACCCCCCGCCCTGTCCCATCTCAGCCCTGGTCCGCTGACCAGAAGGGGTTTTGTTTCTTTTTGCACCGGGAAAATGGGTATTTTGGTGGTGCCGAGGGGGCCCAGCCTCGGGATGGCTGGCGGGATGGGGTGACTTCCAAAACAGTGGGGCCCGGGGTGCAGGGACGTCCCCGCGCGTGGCCGGCAGTGCTGGGAGCAACAGTGGCCCGCGGGGACCCAGCTCGTGTGAAGCTGCCTTCCCTGGCTGATTTATACGGCCTTTTATGGGCCACCTGTGCAATACACTGATGCTTTTGTGTAAAAAAATAAAAAGGAAAGATTAATGTGGATGAGACACTCATCTGACGGCCAAGACGCCTGTGGGGAAAGCAAAGCCTTAACCCGGAGCCGGAGGAGCAGCCCGCTGCCGGCACGGTGTGCTCCTGGCCGTCCCGCAGAGCCAGCACAGCCGGGCATGGCAGGGTGCAATGTGGGTGCGGGGGGACCTGTGCCCTGGGAAGGCTCTGGGCGCCCAGCCGTGCCGCGGGGCAGGATTGCACCCCTCGGTGCGGTGGGAGCCCATAGTGGACGAGAGCGTACAGCACCCTGCACCTTGCAGTCCCTGGGCCTTCATGCCATGCAGAATGGGTGCTAATTGGCATAGCTGCTGGAGGGGCACGGGAGCCCGGCCCGACCGGGCTGGGGCGGCCGTCAGCACGCCCTGGGCTGCAGATCCTTATTGGGGCCATTTTGGTTGGGATTTGATGCTCAGACCCTGCTGCCTTCCAGAGCCGACCACAGCATCCAACCCCATCCTGGGTCATTGCATCCAACGCTCCTTGGTTTGCCTTTGCATTTGCCCTAGCTGTGGCAGCCGCAGTAAGGCGTCGTTGCAGCGGGAGGCCCAGGACGGTGCCACAGGCAGCAGCAGGGGCTGAGCCCCCTTGTCCCCAGTGCTGGCACAGTGCTGGGAGCTGCCCCACCACTGCCTTTTCCAGGCATGACCTGAGCGAGGCAGAAACCCACCAAAACTTGGACCCGTGCCTTCGTGCTCTTGTTTTTCTTGCAGCCCCAGCCGTAGCTCCCTCCTGCACGAGGTAACGGGACAGGTGAGCTGCAGGGGGGTGGCAGTGTTTGCTGGGGTGGCACCTGGGACCCCTGTGTCATGCTGTCAGTCCACTCCACCGGCCTCATCCCGGACCTACTGGGATGCCGGCACAGGGACCGCTGACCTTATCACTTAGCCTGAACCAGTAGCTGATGTGGGAGGCAGTGAGGAGCTGGGCTGTGCAATCGGCTCCAGTGATACAGTGAAATCTGGAGCCAGAGAGGAGAAATCATTTGACGTGGGGCCGTGACATAAACTCTGTGGCTGAATCTGCTTCAGATAGCATGAGAGATGGGTTGGGTAATGATCCCCCGTGGGTTACGTCCAGGACTGAAGCATGATGGATGCAGAGACAGTGGGAGAGTTCTCAGCACCCCGTGCAGCACAAGGTGAACATCCCAAAGTCAAGTGTCAATTTTTCTTAACCCAGGCTAATGTGGGCTTCTTGCCTCAATTAGCGGCAGGATGGAAATGTAAGGCAGCTCGCTGAACCAAGCTCCTCTGGCAGTGTCGGTGTGGGAGAGGGGCTCCCCTTTCCTCTTTGTCCCACTGCATTCCTCTGACAACGTATTCTCCACCCTTCAGCTCGCTCTGCAAAGTCTCCTCAGCTCTGCACTCCCCATCGCTGCTCTGTGTCCCTTCCAAGCTTCGGCCAAGAAAAACAAACCCATTCAGGGTCTTTGCTAGAGACCCACACTGTGAAACAGAGCTGGGATGTGACCCCAAACCTGTGGGCTGATCCTCTGGGGCATGGACCAGGGTGCCCGTTTACCAGCATTGCCGCAATGGCAGCCCATGCACCGTAATTAAGAAGGCTGTTTCAATCAAGGGATGATGTAAGATCCTGCTCGCCACATCCAAGGGAAAATCAGGACAGCTGCAGTCTCTTGGGGCTCGCAGGGAAATAAATACCCCCTCTGCACACGGAGTTATGGTGGTTTAGGGACATCTTTCAGCTATGGTCCCGGACCGACTCTGTTTACGTGCATGCATCTACGCATTCGCATTGCCAAAGACGCCAGAAAAAAATTGTGGCTGTATGTGGCAGCGTCACGTGACTGAGGAAAACACACTCATCTCAATCATAAAGAAGAGTTAATTACATCTCCCCGCTCTCCCTACATTTCGAAGCAATTATAAACAGAATGAATCATTATGCGTCTGCTGATAATCATTTTCATTCCGCATCCCTGCTGAATTGCAGGGTGCCGAAGTGCTCTGATGCCTGCAGCATCTCCAAAAAAAAAAAAAAAAAAAAAAAGCAAATTTAGCTCTTTTTGAGCATTGTGGCACCAGGGCACCCAAAGCAGAGGGATTTGGGGGGAAAATCATACAAAACACCCAAGAAATGGGGATGCCACCCTGATGGGAAGCATGCAGCCGTGCTTTTGAAGGGCAGGAGGGTCTTGCAAGCCGGGTGGGCTTTGATTTTTATTTTTGATTTTGATTTTTATTTTCCCTTTAGAGGACAGTGTTGGTGTTTGGGGATACCGAGACGTATAGCGTGTCCGCTCTGCAGCTGGCAAGCTGCCCGCCAGCATGCACACTGCTGGCCTTTTGCAGTCATGCATATGGTTCATCAGGAAGAATTTGGTTGCTCCTCTTCGTTTCAGGGCTTGAAATGTGCCGGGCAGGGGGTTGCAGGATGTAGTTTTGCTGCCCTGGAGCATGGAAGCATCTTGCAGGCTTTCAGCTGCCTGCTCCCTGCCTGCTCATGCCAGCAATGGTACCCGCCTGCCTGCACTCACTCCCACCCCGGGGTGTTTTCCATTGCCGGAGGGCAGGCTGATGCTCAGCAGATGGTGGGGAAACGCTCTCCAAGGGGGGATGAAGGCAGCATCAAGGTCACTGCTGACATGATGAATACTGAGCTGCTCACGTCCCAGCCACGGCGATGAAAAATTAATGAATTTCTTCCCTTTCCATCTGCAGCAGCTCCATCAGCTGCCATTTTTCCCCCGCATCTCCGGTTCGTCGGATGTTTCCTTTGGATCCCAGGAATAAATGATTAAAAGATGTGAAAGTTGGGGAGGGAGGATTGCTGCCACTCGTGAGGTTTCGGCGCTGGAGCGGGCACGGAGCTGGAGCAGTGGGGTACAGGCGGCTTCGTCTCCTTGGCCAAACCAAGTCACAGCTGGGATGGGAAATGGCACCCAGAGAGGGGCTGCTCCCTCCAAACCTGGGGTTTGCTTTGTTTTGGGGTTGTTTTTCATGTTAAAGCAACAGGAGGCTCCGAATCAGGAGCTGGGGAGGCAGGGGGTGAGGTTGGATAATGATACACCTCCTGATTAATGCCTTCCCTTGGCTGGCTTCATTATTGTGATTACACTCTGGCTGTAGCATAGCAACAGCTAATTGTTGGTTGGATGCAAAGTGCATAATTCCCTGTATTAAAATTTTATTAAGATATAATTGCATTCATCTTGCAGCAGCGGATGCTTCAAAGATGCCGAGAAGAGGCAGCAGTGCTTGTTGGGGCTCTGCTGTGTTTACCCCAAGCCACCGCTCCAGCTGATGGGGTTTCGATAATGGTTGAGCCTCAGGATATGAGGTCTGGGTGTCAGGATGTCAGGGGTCCGCAGTGCCGGACCGGGGCTGGGCACTGGGTTTCAGGTTGGAGAGGGCTGGCTGAGGGCACCTGGGCTGCGGCGCCTCTTGCACAGGATATTCCGTGCAGAATATTCCCTGACAAACCCTCAGTATATAAATTTTCAGCCACTGACAAAAGAAAATGAGGATTTGAGAGGTGATGAAATGCTGCCATGTATCAATGCTGCTGGAGGGCTGTGAGGGGCAGCTGCCGTCAGCATAGGAAGGTTTTTGCAACCTGTTGTTAAGAAGAAACTAAAATAGGAGCTTATGGCTGCTGAAAGTCCTTTGCTCCCCCGGCACCGTGTCCCCACTTCTCCAAAATCCAGACAGAGAGGAAAACCTTGAAGAAACTGTATTTATTAACAGTATGATCACACTTGGCATATTCTATTACTAAGTGGTCCTGGTACATAGATATTATTCACTTAAGTAATCAATCACTGCCAACAAATTACAGGATACAGGGAATGAAATTAGCAAAATGAACTATGGATGTAAAATTCATTTGAAATTCAATTTAGGAGCAACATTAGCTTTCAATTAGTCTGCCCAACTGTTTGAGCGTCATTTTGTCTATCAGATTTTTAAATAAATGTAATTAACCTTTGCTGTTAAATTGTTGTTGATTTCATTGATATAATTATTACGCGACTCCTAATATTTTGCTTGGGTGATATCTCATTAGCTGGTGGCTTCTAATTAGGGAAATGAAGGACCAGTGGTGATTTCTGGGTCTTCTTGTTCCCTCTGCCTGGCAGGGCAGGGGAGGGAGATGCTCCAGAGCTGGGACTCTGGGTGTGAAATTTTGTACAGGGAGCGGATGTGACCTGCCCCTACTGTCCCCAGCACAACTGGTCCCAAACTGGTGGAGCTAGGGACTGGGGAGCAGGGGGTGCCGGGCGTGCTAGGGACAGGGGAAGGACCACGGGGTGTAGGACCACGAACATGAGGATGGGGGGGTCCTGCAAATTAAGGCGGCAGCACCCAGATGTTAGACGCCTCCTCGGGTGCAGCTGGAGGGGATGATACCGGCTTCATCCCAGGTTGTTTGCAGCAGGGCAGATGGCCCATGGGGTGAGGTGGGGTTGGTAGGGGACTGGTGCTTTTTTGTGCTCCCTCTGTTGCTGTTTCCATCCCCATCACCAGCAGGATGGAGGCTGGGGAGCCCAGGCACCATTTGTCCCTAGCACTGCGGTAAGAAGAGGGTATTTGGGGCTTTTCTTCCTTGCCCACTGCTAATGCCCAGCACAGCCGCTTCAATGCACCATGTGCGTGGCCACAGGTAAATTCAGAATTAAATTAAGCTCTTATTTTGGGGCAGTAGAAACTGTTTTGAAAGCAGAGGATTCCCTGCAGAGAGGAGGGTCGGGGACTGTCCCATGGCAGCGGGGGAGCAAGAGGCTCTGCCACAGCCGTCAGCGGCCACGCTCCCCCCTGCTTCCCTCCCACCTGGCTTTCAAGAGGGGAGATGGATGAGATGGAGGAGTTAATTAAAGAGCAGTAACTCGTTAGAGCCCCATTTGAAGAGCTGGGGGTCTCAGGTTGGGCAGCAGCTGAGCAGGGCTAGGATGCTCCCCACATCACAGGCAGCCCCCTGTTCACAGCCAACAGCCCCAATAGTTGTTTTTCCCCCTAAAAGGGAAATAACTTTGACAGTCACTTAATTCCCACGAGTTATTTTTAACAGATACAGCCTTCCCCCTTCAGCTACATGGAGTTTTGTGAGGTTATAAATCAAGTTAATATCTGATATATAGGACTAATTCTGCCCCTATTGAAGCCGATGGAAATGTTTCCATTGACGTCAGCGAGAGCAGGATTGATCTCCGTGCATGGACTATTTGTTCCTGAGGTTTTAAGAATTCATTTCCTCCTTCCATTGCCAGAGACAGATAGCAGCAGTGGAGGTAGAGGAATCATCTAATAACCACATATTAATACATGAATCATCAGCTTAGAGCCCAGTGCAGGAGGAGGCTGAAAGGAGAATAACTGAGCTTGATATTGGGCTGGTGGAAAGAAAGGATTCCGCAGACAGGGCACAGCAGCTAATCGGGAACAAGATAATAATTGCAATGTAAATTTTTTCATGCTAGCATGCGAACCGCATCCTTTAAGCTCTATTTAAATGCATTACGGTAGACAGGGCCTCTGCTGAAATCCCTTATCCCATGCTGGAAGAACACCTGCGATATTTCTTTGCAATATACTTTGAGGACACTATTTGCTTTTGGATTGATTCCTAACAGCACTTAAACAAGCCAGGATAGCTGACGTGCTGTCATGACGGTGTGGGGCAGGCAGAAAGGGGCCTTGAAGTTTTACCCGGACACCTTATTTTTACTATTGCATTTTAATGAAGGAAACTGTCAATTTTTTTTTCATTTAACGATACCTCCTGTACAGCACTTCAAGAACTTCTTACGTGAAAGCAGAAAGATGTATTCTGCTCAACCTTACGTTTACATCTGCCAAAGTATGTAAAAGCATTGGTGGGATTTTGAACTCATTTGCAATGGAAATTTCTCGGCGCGGCTGGCTCTGGTCGCACGCTCCCTCTGTGCACAAAGAGGAACAGTGGAAGGCAATAACCTTTCATTATCTTAAAATCTCTTTGCATTTTACCCTATGATTTTGTTTTCATGGTGTGTGACAAATAAGACTAACGAATAACTTAGACAAAGGAGTGGGGTGCGTATGTGTGTTTATTGCCATGGAAACAATCTCTGGGCCAAGCTAAAAGAATAATTCTTTTAAGACTATTCCTGCTTTGCAAAGCCACCAGAATCCCAACATTTGAGAGGTCCCCACAGCACACGACCTTCAGCAGCTCCTGCAACATAACCGAAGGTCAGCATCTGGTTCTGCACTTTTTATACACAGTCTTGCTTACTTAAGTGCACCCCAGTAACACACCAAGTGACACATGGACCCCCCTTCCACTGCTGCTCGTTTCCCAGACCTCGCATACCACGTGCTGGGGCAATCTTTTATTTGCAGTGGAGAACGTAAGACTGAAGGATTGTGCTTTGCAACTGCAGGGTGAAGCGGTGAAGGTGGCGCGGCAATGCCGAGTCCTCACCTTGAGTAAATGCCTTCCCTGGTCTGCTGATGAGTAATGAAGATAATGCTGTAATTAAGACACTCACTGAGTCTCTTCTTACTCGGTTAATTTAAAATCAGTGGAAGGTCAATCCACCATTTCCAGCTGGAGCTCCCTAAACCTGGATTTTAGCACGGGAAGTCTGTAGTGGTATAAAAGACCGGTGGGCTTGGATGATGTGGGGCGAATCCCCGTGCCTGGCACCTCCGTGCAACCGGTGCACAAACAGGGCTGGGAGGGTCAATCCAGCCTGTGCAGCTGGGACATGCAAAGGGCCCCGTGCTCAGCCCATGCGCCTGAGAGCACCGTGCTGCTCCCAGAGCAGCTTCGTCTCCCTGCTCCAAGATCTTACCCACATTGTCAGAGCCCCAACAGCGGGCAAAGGCTTTTTGGAGCTGGTGGTTGAGCTTAGGGGAAAGGCAGCCCTCGGAGCTGGAGCATGGGTGCAGGGGGAAGGGAGTGGGGCAGCAAACCCCTGCCCCGAGGGCAGGAGCAGAGGGAGCAAGGCTGCAAAATGCAAATGAGGGTTTTGCAAGAAGCAGCATGCAAGGTTGTGCAAACCCACCTGGGCAGGATCCAGCCTTTGGACGGCCAAGTGCTGCTGGCACTAAGCAAAACAGCTGTACAGAAGCTGCAGGCAAAAACTAAAAGCGGCTGAAGGGAAATTCGGCATCTGTTGCCTGCACAGGGATGAGTAGTTTTATTTCTGGAGGGAAACCTCTGGCACGGGTACCTCTGAGACCACGAAGGAGAGCGGCACACAAACTAACACGTCATCAAATGTCACAGCAGTGGGTCAAGGTGGCGATTTCTGCACGCTGAGCAGAAACAGGTAAAATTTAGTTCATGTAGTAAGTAATTACGTTTACTTCAAGAGAGAACTAGACAAAAAAAGTCCAGTAACATTTGTAAAAGGTGGCGTTTGCGATTGGGAAACCACACTGCAGCTGCGAACCTGCCAGGCCTGAGGGAGAGAATTCACAGCTCCACCTACAAGATCGCTAAAACCCTTACAGACTATTTTAATTAAAAGGAAAACAACGGCAAACCCTCACAGGTTATTTTAATTAAAGCCCCCACCCCAGTCACACGGAGACAGCCCAGCAGGCCGCCGCCACCGCGGCCGCCATGCCGCCACGTGCGCGCTGCCAAGGGGCGGGGCGCCGCGCAGCCAATAGGCAGCGTCTCCCACCCGGTAGGCCCGCCTTCCCGATCCCGCGCAGTCCATTGGCTGGCGGCAGGCCCCGCCCACACCCGCCGTTCTCGCGGGAAGTAGGGGCAGGGCCGGGCCGCCCGTTCGCCCCCGCGCCCCCTCCCCCCCCCCCGCCCCGGGCGCTGGGGTTCCGCCGCGGCCGCTGTGCGCTGCCCTTCCCCGGGAGGCCCCGCCGCCCCGCCCCGCCCGCCACCCATGTCGGCGGCACCGTGCAGGTAAGGGCGCGCCCGTGGCTGGAACGGGGTGGAGTGAGGCCGTGGCAAAGGGGGAACAGAGCGGGGGCGGCATGGGGGGGGGCTGCCCGCCGTGGGGATGGGATGGGAGGGGAGGGGCGGGAGCGGCCCCGGCCCCGCCGCGCGGCCGGTGTCCCCGGTGCAGCGGCCCCTCCCGCCCCGCCACCTCCCCGCCCCGCCGGCGCCGCTGTCACGGCGCGCCGCGCGGCCCGCGCCCCGCGCGCCTATTGGCCAGGGCATTCGGCGCGCCCCGCCCCCCGCCCTCCCATTGGCGGCGCGGCGGGAAGGCGGGGCGGGACGCGGCGCGGCCCCTCCGTGCGCCCCCGCCTCCCCGGCGCTGGGGTTCCGCCGCCGGCGAGGCCCGCGCCCCCGCAGGTAGGAACCGGCCCGGCCTCCCGCCGCTCGGTACCCCCGGCCGCGGCTTCTCCGCCCCGCGGGGTCCCGGCACCCCTCCGCTTCCCCCCGGGAGGCCTCTCTCAGCCTCTCCGGAGGCGGCGCGGCCACGCGCCCCCTCCTCAGCCCCAGGCGGGCCCCCCCGAGGCCCCCCTCTTCCCTCAGCGGGTGGCCGGTAACGGCAGCCTCGGAGCCGGTAGCGGCAGCCGCGGGGCTTTCTGAAGGGTGGGTTGTGTCGCGCAGCGGCCTGGGGCTGCTGGGGTGGGCTGGGGGAGGGAGCTGGGGCCAGCTGGCTTCACCCCGCGCCCTCGGTGCGTGGAGGTGCTCGGCCCAAATTGGGGGTTTGGGAGTTCTCTCTGAGCCTGGTAAGGACGATGCAGGAGCGTGGGCTGTGGTTTGCAGGAATACGTGGAGGAATCCTCTGTTTTCCAGCTGGTGGGATTCCAGCGCGGTGAGTCCTGCCTGGAAAACCTCCAATTCAAGGTGAACCAAACTCTAGAAGGAGGAATTGCGCTAGCTGAGGTCTCCCGGTAAAACCCGGTGCGTTTCTCGCAGGGGAAGCAAAGCTGCCTCCTTCGCCTAAGCTGTGTAGCAGGGGTGTTACCTGGTGAGATGCAACACGGTTTGTGTACGGTATCTGGATAGGCTCAGCGAATAATAAGGAATCGTGTTTAATCACGTAGTACAACCTAGCTTCTGCTAGGCGAGAGGGGTGTGAATATTTTCAGAGGTCAACTCCCGATACAGAATGACAGATGCTGCTCAGGCAGCTTGTCTGAATATATACCTAGGGAAAATGCTGAAGTGGCCCAGACAGGTGCTGCTGGGTTGTCCCTGTTCAGGCATGGGTGCTCTTTTGCTCCGTCAAGGCATTTTGCATGCATTTGTGTCCGTACTTGAGATGTCAAGGTATAACAAAAACAACAGGAAGGCACTCATAGTAAGGCTGAGATGCTTAGTCAGGTGCCCATAAAGCTAAACTCAACTCAGAATACTTTCTTATTCTTTAGTTTTTCACTGGGAACTGGAGGTGCATCAGACTTTGTCAAATCAAGCTCTGAAACTGCTTCTGTACCAGCAAACAGCAGGTTTCCCGGTGCTTCTGGAATCAACAAAGTAACGGCCACCTGTAAACCTATTTACGTGAGGGATCGCTGCGCGCTCCAAGCGAGCGCTGTAGCAGGTATAATAAGATGAAATCAGCTTTGTTAGGAAGGCCACAGCTAAATGGGTTTTGTGCTGGAGGTATGTTAGTACAGGAACAGTCACCCTCCTTAACAGGACTGAATTGAAAGAGACCTAGCCTATATGTGCTCTTTATTTTGCCTTCTGGAATTCACACCCACTTGAACAGTGTGAAGAGGAGAAAACCTGATCAGTGCGCTCTCTGGGAAGGGGAAAATTAAAATAATATCCATGGTTTTTGTAAGAGCTAGAATGAGTGCAGGTGAGTCCTCGGATGATGAGGACAGTATGTTCGGGATCATGTGTACTGTGGCTTTTTTGAGTACAACATAGAGATCAGCTGCTGCAGACCTTGCGCATGAAACTGTGGAAGATGCCTCATAATGAAAGAGACTTTGGGCATTTTATTGTAAGGCAAAATCATGAGAACACAAAAAAGATGTGCTTGTGCTGTAGTTGCAGATAGGTTTGAGCGTCTGTGGGCTGCTCTGCTTCTGTCCATTCTGAGAAGCATAAGAAGGATGCATGATAGTAGTATTATAATGCAAAGTTTTAGCTAATATATTCTGCTTTAAGCAAAATTTTAATGTTGCAAAGGCAAATACCTCACAGCTTCCCAGGTAGTGGAAGAGGATCAGTGTACAAACGGGAGTGTGATTTTTCCAGTTCTTCCACATGATGCTTGTTGGCTTCAGGGGAGTGCAGCCCAAAAAGTGTGAGAGTGTTTTGGGTTTGTGGGTTTTTTTTTTTTTTATTATTCTTTTGACAATTAGGAACTTGAGCCTTTTGGCTTGTTCCATTAGACACAGGAGTTGCCAGTAGTTAATAGCTCTCCTAGTTAGAGCTGGCCAAGCAGGAAAGGATTTTAAGGACGTTGTGTGCTTCTAAACTTGGCCAGTTATAACAAGCCTTAACAATATTTGATATATCTGTAGAGGCGTCTTGCCCTGCTGAGATGTTCTTTGGCATAGTTGTGAAATCTAGGTGAAATATTGCACTTTGTTTACTTAAAGGCATTGTTTTCACTTCAGTGAACAGCTAACCCTTCTGATACAGCTGGTGATCGATAAATATAATTGAGGTCAGAGGCATCTCGATTTTCCAGGTGCTCTTTGTACCTTTTTAAAAAAGCAAATCTCTTCTTACCAAGATACGACGTAACTTCCACGACTATTTTGTCTGCCCGGCTTGTGGAATGGCTTTTGACATTGTGCTCTAGTAAGGTAGGAAGACTTGCTTTAATAAGGAGATCCTGGCACGTGTCCCTTCAGGTGGTGCCTTGGGAAGTCCTTTAACTTTTCATGAGGTAATAATGTCACTGTCTACATTTGGGATGGTAGCTATTTCTTTTTTTTTAATAATCAATAAAAGTATCCTATAGCACAGCCTGGACGAAGCTGCCCCTTTTGTATCACGCAGCGTGTTACACAGCTAAAAATTAGTAGGGACCTGAAATGATTAGTATCTGGCTGGTGGCCCAGAAAGAGGGAAAGCTGGGTCTGGCAGCATTTGACAGTAATTTTCTGTAAGACAAGTGTCCTTAGCTCTTTCATTGTCCAATTGATTCTTTAACAATAGCACTCCCATTTGTAATGCGGAGTCTATAATGCTACTCCAGCTGGAAAAACAAGAGGTGCACTAGTCGCCCTGGCTAGTGCATATGCTGCAGTAAACAAGAGGTCTTGGGTGGTGACTGCTGCAGAGAAATAGGTAAAATGTGTAAAACAAACCCCCCGAAGTCCCCCGCCCCAATAATATTTGGCAGGAGTAGCAACGGTCGCCTATGGTACTGTTGTAGCATGAGCAGGTGATAATCCAGACTGCTGCTTTGTGGTTTTTTGCCTAATGGTCTTTGGTGGTTTTCTTCTCTCTGTTCAGGATCTCTGCTCTTTTGGCAAGAAAAGGGAAATAAGAAGTTAGATTTCACTGAGGCTACATTTAAAGTAACTCTCTTTCTCTGAACATTTAATTGAGCTGTAAGATTAAAAGGCATCTACTTGCGGTGTTTCTTAAACTGGTTACTTTAGTATTTGGGTATGTTTTTAATGACCTAGCTTTCATGTCTGAGCCGCAGTCAAAACTTTAAGATCTAATTTCTGCTGGTTTTCAAAGCAAGTTGACTCATCAGTTTAGCCTTGTGCTGCAGACCTAAAATGTCAGAAGATGTTCCCCTTTTACAATATTGCCATTTTGTGATTTTTCCTTTTTTTCCCTAATGCTAAAATTCTGATGTTCCTAAATAAAATTTGGGGAATAAACACTTGTATTTGCGGACTATTTGCTCATGCAAGTAAGCCTAGCACAAATTTAGCTTTTCTGTAGTTATGCTGGATTTTCACTTAGCATTTCTAGAACAAAATGTAAATTTGCTTTCCTATCGGCACTTGCTATTTTCTTGACTGCCCCCTCTGTGCTCTGCAGTTGCAGCTTTTGTTTCTGTTTTTTCACCTCATCTCCTCTTGGCATCCTTTTTGCTTCCTGCCTCTTCACGGTGTCTTGTTGGCACTAGAACATGGCACCTCCTCTGTGTGTGACAAGCGGGCTGCTGGCTTTTTAATCCCTCCTCACCGCCGAACTTTGTGCCGTACTTGCCAACAGAGCCATAGATGAGCCTCGGTGCTTACTTTTAATCTGGGTGAAGCAGTGCGCAAACGTGTGGCACGAAAGAAAGACTTTGTAATGATCTAGCTAATATTTAACAAAGTTTGCTTGAAAACCGCACATAGCTTCTCGGCTGTGTTTTAAATGTTAATATTGAATTTGAAATATTGGAGGTGACAGATAAAATGCATGGTAATGAGATCCTTCTAAAGAAAGCTCACTGCTAATTCCAAAGGAAATGAGCTTTTAATTAGTGTCTTATCTCAAGTATGCCACCTTTTCTTTTTTCCTCATTTATATCGCTTGTATTATTAGAGTTAAAGATCAGCTGGTGTCTCCTGATATGGGAACCAGTTGGCTGGTGTCACTTTATAAAATCTGATTTACAGACTCTAGATTACATGTAGCTTGTTGATCACAAAATAAATTGGTTTGGCTATGTTTTCAGGAGTTAGAATTTATTGTTATCTGAAGCTGCACTTTTGGAAATTAAGATGTTCAGGGAATACCCATGTTGCTGTCCATGCAATATCTACCGTACAGATAGAGACTTTGAAGCATTGAATCTTGGCTCTTTCAGGAATGATATATTCCCTGTTTCACTATAATAAAAACCTTAACACAGAATTTTCTGAAGCAACTGTAAATGCTAAGCAGTAAGGTTAGCCGCTCAAAAAAACCCAAAACACCAACCCCGCCGCCCCCCCCCCCCCAAACCCCAAACCATTTTAGCTTGAGCCTTAAAATGTATCTCCTGCTGACCTTGGTAAGGTTGAGAACAATAAGGTTTCTATTTGCTTAAGGTTCTTTTCAAATGGGCTTTCCACAGGAATATTAGTTTAAGAACAGGTAAAAGAGCAGGTAAGATTTTTAAACTTAAGCAAGCATGCATGTAGTTTGGATCCAGATTGAGAGACATGATTAGATGATTTGGATTAAGGAACAAATTCTGCCTAACAAAGCTCACTTGAGCAAAGGGTTTCCATGTCTAGCAGGGTCCAGCGTTTCTGCTCTGGATGTTCCCTGGAGAAGGTGCTGGGGAGGGACCACGGTTCAGCACACGCTCTGCAAATGGGAGTGGTGGTGAGCCACGTTTGCTGGGTTTTAGGGCTAATATGTAGACCCACGAAAAAGCAAGGTAAGAACAGAGCTGAAGTGAGGGAGCAGAAAATGAGCTTGACTTGGCAGTAGAGCACTTGATCTTCTCGTATGTAGTGGGAACTAGGAAGGTTACCGCTTGGTTTAGCTTCTAAAGTGGCTTCATTCAAGCTCATTTTTTTTTCTGTCCTGCTTCTTGCCATGAAAAATAAAGTCTCTTCCAGAGTATCAAAACTTTTTCTGTGTCCCTTGTAGGGTACTTGTGGGTTTAGTTTAGGCTGTGTGTTTCAGTGAGAAGCCTTCTGAACAGGCAAGTTTGATAGGAGTGTCCCTGAGCTGGTCTAAGCACAGGAAATGGGGCTGTTAGCGCATTTCTTTTCCTCTTTTTAATTGTATTAAGGTATGTGGGAAATGCCAGAAAGTTTTGAAACAAAAGCAGTTTATCAGGAACTCCTAAAGCCTGTGCGGCTGTGGGGCTTCCCTTGGAGGTGAAAGCTCAGGATATTTATTTGCGCTTCTCAATCTTGGAGATACCAAAGGTTGACCTTACCTTCAGTAAATGCGTCTGGTGCTTGAAAAGGCAGTTTTGTTCCTCTTAAAACTTTGGTTTCCATGTTGAAAGTGAAAGGATTTTCCTGTTTCTTCCTGGGTGTGGTTTTCCTGAAGAAGTATTTTTGCTGTTTTCCTTCTCTTATAGAAAAAAGGAAGTCTGAATCTGAACAGAATGAGCTTATTTTACCAGTTATTATATTTAATGTATATTTGAATTTCCCATAGAAATCTTTTTAACAATACCAAAAGATATGAATTAATTCCTGCAAAAAAAAACACTTGAAGAAATAAAAAATGGTTTCTATTGCTTCCTACTCTGCTTCGTTAACAGTCTGTTAGCTCGGCTACAGGTGTTCAGTGCCATCCAAGCTGCAAAGGTAACTGTGGCAAGAAAATAATCTTTTAAAAATCATGCCCTACAAGTGCAGCTCTTGTTCCTTATGGTGGGATACATTCCCATGAAGTACCTGAAGCTTTCGGACCTGCAGGTTTCCTAACCTTGGTGGTTGCTATCCATTTAATTTTTGAATGTTTGTGGTATTTGCCACACTTTTAGGTAGAGTTGAGTTGTTGAAATGGACCTGAAGGTTATCCAGTCAGGTGACCTTCACACAATATTTAACTTTTCTTTTTCATTCATGTTTTCCCTGAAAAGCTGTTGGATTGCCTTGTTTAGTTTGATGTTATACGAGATGGCTAGATACTGTTTTGACTGAATAAGAAATAATGTATGGCTGCTGGCTTAATTTTCTTTCTAATGATTTGTTTTAAGCAGCATTTGAGCAGATATAAGGATTAATTGTTAAATTGATTATTGAGCTGACTATTTAAGAGCATGGTTTGTGTTTGCAACCAGTTGTCAAAAGTGAGCAAAGCAGAGTTAGTGAGCTGACCTGGATGTGTTTGCTGAGTGTCTCGAGACTTTAGAGAGAGAAGATGTCATACATCTGCAGAAGCCTCTTGTCAAATTAATGTACTCGTCTGAAAATAGGGTTCTGGCTTGTGGTTTGAAGTGGAGGGGCCTTTGAAAATACTTTTCTATTTACCTTTTTTTTTGTCTGCGCCTGTTTGATTTACGCTTCTGCTTTTTGATAAGCAGAAAATTTTTTCTTTAGCATATATTGTTAAAAATGTTGACTTTGATTTTTGGGAAGTTGAGTTATGACTTCAAGATGTATTTATTCATCAAGCTCTCCTGTTAAAAAGGTACCTGAATACAAAGTTGAATACAGAAGGCTGCTGGTTATGTTGTCTTAGCTGATTTTGTTAAGTTCTTTTTAAAAAAATAAAATTGTGTTAACTGTACTGTGTATCTCAAGCTGAAGGACTAATCGGTTCTCGCCATCCCTGCTGTTTAATGTAGGCTTTCTTAAAAACCCTAAGAAGCTTTCCTTTCCTAGTAGGGCTTTCAGATGTCTCTCTTCCTAATGATAAATGTCAACAAATGAGATCAGAGCATCTTCTGCTGCAGTAAGGGAGAAGTAATTTTCTCAGTGTGGGTTGTTTGGGTTGGTTTGGTTTTTTTTTTGATACACTGTTTCTCCATGTAGCTGAGAAACCAAAATAGATCACATACTTCATACTGCAAAGGCAGCAAGCCTTTTGGTGATGCGTGGTTGCCAGTGGGATCCACTGGCTACTCTGGGACAGTCTGGTTGTACTCAGGGGGAAAATACGTGTGCAGGCAGGGCTGCCTGCGCGCACCCGGGAGCCTGCCGTCTCCGTGGGTGCGTGGCCAGGGTTTGCTGTGGTGCTGCTGGCTGCGAGCAGCTATCCTAACCACGGAAACACAGCCACAGGAACTGCTGGAAATAACTTTGCCTAGGCTTGTGAGGTTTTCTACTGGTTGATAATAGAAATGTAAAGAACAACATGAACAGCACTATGGTTGCTCTACAGATGAAGAAAATGAAGGATGAGTCATCTGTGGAAGAACAGGGAAGATGCTGAGTGTAATTGGAGTTGTTGTGATTTTTTTTTTTCTTAATCTATTCTTAAATAGAGTTATGCACTTCTGTTTCACTTTATAACTGGTTTTGAGTGGTTTTTTCCTTGCCCGCATGATAAATTTGCACTGGAAGTGCTGTACAGAAGGTGAATTTAGATAAAATCTCCATTATATGCCAGTCCCACAGCCGAGGTGTTGGAGATCTGCATGCTTTGTACAATGACAGCCACCTTCCACCACATGCTAGTGGGTTTTGCTATATTTTTTGTGCACTGAGTATTCTTCCAGAAAAATCTTAATTTCCCAGGAAGTTAAACTGTCAAAGCTACTCGCTTTTGGGTAGGTGGGAGGAACAGCTTCATCCTGCTCAGCCATATGTTAGTGGTAACTTAAAGCCAGCAGGGTTTTAGGATTAGAAAAGGCTAATATTTCGGTCACTTCCACAGCCTGGACAAACCAGGACCCCCAGCACTCGGTGTGTGGTGCTATAGATGTGCTGCTGCCCTTTAGTTTGCAAAAATGCTTCTTGATGCCTGTGGCCTCGCAAGCATCAGGCTATTTCTCACCCCGAACACACTGTCCTTGCCCCTGGCAAGGGTGCTCCCTGCGACCTGCTCTTGGGCTTGTCTTCCAGCTGCTTTGCTTGGAAGGCTGTCCCTAGCTTCATGGGTGCATTGCAACCAAGGGATGTGGTGTTTATCTTCTTTTAAGCTATTTTCAGTGCCTCCCCCAGCAGACAGAGAGCTTTCTGCAAATCTCTGCTCTGTAGCTGAAGCTTCAAGTACCTCCAGTGCATAAGAGCATGCCACTGATCTCAGGGTCAGCCGGACTGTAGCACTTCTGTTTGAGGAAACCTGATGGAGGTAACTGGACCTTCACGCTGGGAGGCTTGGCGAGCCCCTGCAGCTGCGTTTTGAAGGCAGCTGAGCATGCACGCAGCGCAGGTTGTGCAGCAACTTGCCATGGAATCTCAGCTTGATGTGCACTACCTTCACACTTCCATTGGCACGGTGGTAATTCGTAGCTTGGATGCTTGCGCGCAGTGAATCCTAGGTGGCCAAGTAAAGTAGGTCAGTTATTTTAAAGTGTTATGATTAATTTATAAATGCCATTATTTTGTAGAGGCAAGGTAGATCTAAATACACAATCTTATGCGATGGGTGGCTGTTTGCAACAGAAAACTGGTGCTTCAGAGTAAACAAATGCTTTTGCAAGGGAGAGCTAGAAGTAAGTGGAAAGGATTATTTTTAAGCTTCAAGCTTTGCATGTCTAGAGATTTTTCTTTAACATGAAATGGCTTTAGAACAGAAAATCTTTCGTGGTATGTAATGCTTCCAAAACCCTTGGCAGATGGGTAACTTTGTTTCCAAACATCAAATGTTTTAGCTGTTTTAATGCCTGTTTTTAAGCATGAACAGCACTCTCGGAGAATGTTCATATTAAGCCTGCCGGGAATTAGACTTTTAAAAGAACTGTTTCACAAAAGAACGTTATCACAAAAAGTGAAGAATTATGGAAAACTTAATGCTACACTTGGACTCCTTTGCATAATATACAAAATAACATCACACTGGATAAAAGAGGGGAGGTACACTCATGCCCTAGTGTTTAACCCTCTGTAGTTGAAAGGCATATATTTGCATACCTCTGGTAGGGAAATGGCCTTATATCAAAATAAGCTGTGCATGCACACAAACATTTTTGACATGCAGTATCAAAACCCTTGAACGTTCATTGGTAGGGCTAGGATCAGCACCTTGCTGAGATGTGAGAATGGACAGATGCGAGAGAAGGTGTGCTTTTGGATTTAATGTCTGCCAGATGCTTTCCTCAATAGTTGCAGGTCTTATTTCCACTACAAGTTTCAACAGAGGGCTTTTTTATCACTAAATGCTTAGTTTATTACTGCTCTGGGCAGGAGGTTATATATCCCTGTTGGTATAACGTGGAGAAAGTCGGTCACAATCCACATCTATCTAGTCCTTAAACTCCTATTTGATCTTTGAACTACATCTAGAAGTATTTGGTGCCTTATATCTTACAGAAGTATTACGTATACAGAAGGTGAATTTGTTCTTAAATTTTAAGCTGAGTGGGTCACAGAGCTGAGAATTACGGTAAACACCAGCAGTGAATGTTATGCTTTAGACAAAGGATTTTGCACAGTTCTGAGTTTTCTTAGAAAGGCGAGTCTTGGCATTGGCATTCAGTAACAGTAAAGCATTCTTGGTATTTGTGGACTGTAAAATTTATAGAGTAATAGATATGCAAATGGGCTGCCACAACACTACAGGCTGTATAGTAATGCATAATTGTGACATGTTTTTAGCTATTTGCAAAAATTGGCTTTCTTGCAGGAGTGCGATTTATCAGGTTCTCACCTTTTTAAAGATACAATTCTCAAGTTTCTTACCTAAATACTTTTTTTTTTTTTTTTTTTTTTACACATTATGGTATTGGTGGCTTGGGAAAATGAAAGCTTACAGATCATTCACAGAACAGCCACGTTTCGATGGCCGTTTTTCATGTTCAGAAGACTTAAGGTGATGCTGTGTTTCTCTGACACTAAATTGCTTAATCTCTGACATGTGTGTTCATAAAAAGGACACAGTATCAGGAGGTCAAAAGTTGATCTACTCGGTGTCTGGAAAACCTAGATGTTCAAGCCCTGGAACAGCCAGGTTTACTCTCTTGGCATTTGCCAGGGATATAGTGCTTGCCAGGTGCCTGTTCTCGTGATGGCAGAGCAGCACACAGGATTTTGGTTTTGCAGACTCTTGTCAATCACGCATTCTGATTTTGCCTTAAATCCACCTGTGTGATTCTAAAACCCTGTCTTATCTATAAGCTTTTAAACCTATGTAAATGAAAAAAAACCCCCAACTATCAATCTTCCCCTGTTTTTCATAGTGCATGTAAACATTTGCATTTTCCCTGACATGGGCTATATAGTGTGCAGTTCTTATCCCACATATTTTATACTGTGCACAATCCAAGGTGCACAGCTCATTGCATTTGCTTGGAGATGTATGCTGTAACTGTAGGCTTATTCCTTGTTGTGACAACTACTTTAAAACGACCATCTGTAATACTCTGTGGTAAAAGGCTTCTTGCTCCAGAAGGACCATTGACCAGTAAAACTTTTTTTCCCGAAGTAACTACAGTTGAAACTGGTCCTACTGGTTTCAGTCCTTACATTCAGTTTCCATTTGAGCAAATGGAGGTTATCTTGCCGAGATACGACTTGTGATGCACTGCATTTTAATGCTCATGGGATTTTTAACAAGTTCCCTGCCTGCTTGACAGGAAATTTCAAATTTTGCTGCTATAAAGTTGGCCACTTCTTCGAGGAGATTTAAGCTTTCTTTGCAAAATGTTGCGGCGTAAAAAACATCTAACAAGATGCTTGGCTTGACTTGTGACATTGCTTTCTCCTTATTTTAACAGCTGGTGTGACTGACAGTAGTGCACATTTCCCCTTAAACGGTTTCCCAAAGTGGAAGGACTCCTCGGGGACTGGTGTGGAGTTTCTTATTCTCTGGTCTTTGCTGTCAAAGCAAACCCATCTGCGTCCAGTGCGTGGGATTGCAGAGACCCTTCGAAACGGGAGTTGGCAGCAGAAGCGTTTTGCTGTGGCTGGAAGAGAGCCCGAAATTAGACCTTGGATCGAACATGTTGCATTTGCGACTGCTTGAGGACTAAAGGCAAAACTCGTCTCTCCCGGTCGATGGAGATGTTGGCCGAGCCATCCCCACGCCCTGCGCACGGTGGGTTTGTTCTCTTTTGGCATCCGAGTGCCCTCTGCTGGAACTCGCTCCTCTCCTTCCAGGGATGAAGTTTGCTCTATGGATTGCAGCAGGTCCCGCCTGATGTTTGATGTCACTTCTGCACATTGCAAACCTCCTCCCCTTGGTATCCGAGTACAATTCAGTCTCCTGCTATCCTGATCTCCTGATGGCTAAATGATTTGCCATCATTTCTCTTGGGACATGCTTTAAAAAATTCTTATTCCACCATTCTGCATTGCAAGCTTAATGTTTGTCTAGGCGGGGAGCAGCGGTCTGTGCAGAGCCCCTGGCACCCCGCTTCTGTGGGCTGGGGCTGCGTGAGGGAGGCTCACGAGGCTGATGAGGATGGAAAACGAGACGCAGATAAAACCAGTGCAGCTGCAAGAGCGAAGCTTACAATGCTGCTGCTGTTTAGTGGAGGTTTGCCCTGCTTGGGGAGCTGCAGGAGCTCTTGCTCAGCTTTGGTGAACGGAGGCAGGCAGGTCCTTCGCATTTAGCCCAGAACTGCCTCCAGAATAATTTAGTCTGAGCATAGTTTTTGTAATCCTATATTTTTATAACCCAGCAGAGCTCTCCTTGTAGGACAAGGAGATCAATCTTAAGTGGGCACTCTTTTTTTTTTTTTTTTTTTTTTTTTTTTTCTCTAAACTGCTTTGCACTACATTGCAGTCAGAAAATCAGCTGTGTTGGGATTGAACACTGGCATGGCAGCACTTGGGAGGGACAGTTTTACTGCCTTCGTGGCTCAAATTGAGGGACTTGCTGTGACAGCCAGCGCCTGGGTTAGTTGGGTTTAACCCCGTGGGCTTGAGTCAGGCTGGTTTCTCTTTCTGTGGGACCAAAAGTTCCCCTCTTACCAGGAGCAGAGTTGGGTAAAGCTGAACGCTGGTGTTTAAATGGGCAAAAATCAGAATGGAATCCAAATCAGCTACCAAAATGAATACTGATTTTTTAAAAAAAAAATTTGGGGGGGGCATGGTAGAGTATTAGTGCAGCTTTGTTGTGTGTAGGTTCAGACAATTAAGAATCCCACGTCTGCTTTGAATGTTTCATGAATATTAATGCTGTCCTCCTACTGAGCAGTTAATTGGGTGCTATCACTTTAACCACCTTATTTAAATTGAAAAGCGCTCTTAATAAATGACAAATGTCAGCGTGAAACTCAGTGTGTTCAGTGCACTGAAGGCAGGCTGCTGTGCCTGCACCTTTTCTCCTCTGCCCTCTTCTAGCAGGCTGATACTTTACCTTAAACCTGTGATTCTTTGCTGGCCTTTGGCATCTTGGCTGAGACATCAGGTTGCAGCTTCCACGTTGCTCTTTTGACTGCCCGTACCACCATCCTGTACAACTGGGAGGTGACAGAAACACTGGGTTATGGAAAAGATGTCCGTCTCTGTCTCGATGGATGGGCATGACACATTTAGAGGAGCCACGTTGGTAATGGGCATTGTATGAGAGCAGAAATTCAGATCTTGGGGTTTATGACCAAGTCAGCTGCCTGATCTGAACTGTGTAACTTGAACCTGTCAGATTCTTGACTCAGATGGCAAAATGTTAAAATGCAGCTTGGAGGAGGAATTGTGTGTCCTGCCTGTGCCTGTGGATGTGGCTCAGTGTCAGAAATGTGCAACAGCTGGAAGTGGAGGAGAGAATTTTTTTTCTTAACAATTTTGGGCTTTAGAAACAACAAATTCTGTTTTATAGATCACTGAAGTAAAATATGAGGTCTTACTGTTCTGTTAATAGAAATGAAATAAAATCCTCCTCCTATCTGGGCATGAAGAGAAAACGTGATTTTTGTGCATTCATGAGAGTAATATCAACAAAATGAGTTAAACTGGTTTTGGACCATCTCTTTGGGATGTATTCTGACAGCCTTAGGATGAGATCCTCTTGCTTTTCCTATTGCAAGTCCTTCCTGGTGAGGCTGAGTACCTGTCTCCTCTATAGCTTCTGTTAGCCTGACCCCTCTGTTAGCTTTGCCTACAGCCGAAACTTTTGTTATCAAACATGGAAGAGTTGTTCTTTTATGTGATGCCCCCTCCGGGGAGCATCTTAAAACCTTGTACAAAAGCTGGAGTTACACTGTTGTCCAACCTTACCCTGCTCCTGGAAAGGTTGTACCTCCTAAGGCAAGGTGTGGGCAGTTACATGTAGTCTTTTTTTTTTTTTCTTAAATAAAAAAATAATAAAAAAATTAATTTAATAGTAAAAAAAAAATTAACTTCAAAAAAGCATGGCAAATCCTTTCTGGTTTAATTGTGGTTTAGGGTATTGCATTCCCACAGTGTTCTGTAAAGCGTTAGCCTATATCTAGAAACAGGATTTCATCTTCAGTCGGGAGTTTGGAACTGATTGTGTAAAATTTGCATGCTTGGCTATTTGTTTTGTCATTTTGAAACCAGCACATGCCTGTCACTCTAACACCGTATTTAGACACAGCAGGTTATTAACACATTATCTGATAACGCTGCTGTGGTTGTGCTGAAATTGCAGGTTGCAAGCAAAGGCTTCTAATCGCCCAGTACATGTATTAATGACTTACCAAACCATGCTAGAATCACTATATTTCAGAAATATAACAAAAGGAATCCAAAGCTTTGTTTCAGCGCTGAAGCTGAGTTTGGAGAAGTGAAGCTAAGTGGAGCAAGGCTTAAAATGAAGCAGATGGCTTGGACCAGAGAGCAAAAACTTGTCTCTACTGATGGTTAGAAATCTTTCATTTTACGCGTGTATTCGTAAAAGCTCTTGATAAATGTGCAACTCTGTCTATGTGAATTTTACCTTCAACCTGCAAGTCAACTGATTTTCTGCTGTGGTGCCTCCTGAGGAAGCTACCACATTGGGCTTCTGCTTCCAACGTGGCTTTGGGCTCCTCTGAACAGAAAATAGCTGCTCTCCATCCCTCGGGGCTGCATTAAGTGTCACTTGTGCCTTCTCCTGCTCGGTTTCTGTCCTCTCACCCTCTACCTACCGCAGTCCTTGTGGAGCTGGCTGAATGTCTGACTGCGTCAAGATCTTGATCCCTCTTCTGAAGGTACCCGCAGGGATTTCTTTGCTGTTGGAGCGATGCCCTTGTCTAGCCCCCAGTGCAAGCTGTTTGCATGAGCTGCCTCTCGCCTTGCGAGAGAAACGGGGGTAACGCACCTGCTTGGCTGCTTCGTGCTCAGCCTTCAGGCAATCTCCTGGGTTTATTTCCAGGCTCTGCAGCTGTTCTTTTTGCAAGCGAGGAGCAGACAGAAACATAACTTGGCCAGATTGACTCTCCTGACTGTGTCCAAGCTGTTGCAGGGATGCTCCTTGTTTATTCTCTGCTGACCTGTTGTAAGGAACCAGCCTGGTCCTGCCTGTCTGAGGACAGCGGGGAGCAAGGGGACCTTTGCCCAGCACTGATCTCTGCGTCAGCGCTGAACAGGACTAAAATGGTTTCTGGAATTTTACCAGTATTTTAGAAAGGTATTCTCCTTGATGAAGAGATGCAGGGGTACTTCTGCTGATGATGCTGATAAACAAAAGGAATGTGCAAATCTAAAGCGTCAATGGGTCTTGTGCCTTCTAAGTCAACCATCTCAAACATGTTGATTACTTTTAAAACTTGGTAGTGAGACACAAGGTAAAAGATTTGTATGGGCAGACTCCTCTAGACGGATTCAATTTGGGCAGGAACTGAATTTCTGCAGTGCTGGCTGTTTTTTTCTCAAGTTAAGGTTGCAGGGCTGGTTGAAAATTGTGCCAAGGTACAGCCTTGTTGAAGGAAATTTTGGGCACTTTCGGTGGTAGGTTAAAGTTTGAGAGAAGGAAGCTGCAGTGTGTGAAAAAGAGTCGATTCACTCCCAGATAGAAATATTGACAAAAAATAAGGGAGGTATTAAAAATCCAGAGCGCCCTTAGCAAGTAACTGCAGGGAATCCTAAGCCGTCCCCTTCTTGGTGTGGGACACATAGCATGTGTGTTGGCACCATCCTTCATGTATGGAGGACTGTCTTGGATGAAAATATCACTGCTTTCTCATGTTAAAAACTTGTATTTCTTCTATAAGAGTTGTTCCCATATGACCAGAGTGCAAAATGGGGGAGTTCTCGCCTTGCTACTTGAAGGCAGTAGGGTGAACTCTTAAATAATAAAAATAAATCTCTTGGGGCAGCCAAGTGAAGGGCTTTCTGGTAGATGTTATGTGAACTCACTGCGCAGTCTTTAAAAATACATGTTGTGTGTAGAGTGGTTCTCGTCTTCTGCAACCTGGCTGTAAGGAAAATACATGTGGTGCTTTGTTGGTCAGATTTTGGCTTTGTTTGCTTCAGTTTATAAGTAAGTGCCAAGAAAATGAGTATTTTGTTGTAAAGATATTTTCAAGGCCATGTTTCTGTTTGTTTGTGTGGGTTTTTTTGTTGGTTTTTTTTTTTAAAGAGAATCGTGGAAGACAAGCTGACAATTTAATGGTGCATGATGCACTAATAAAAATGTCTGCGTGGTTGCGTTTAATCCTTTAAAGGAGAGAAAAGAAACACAGTAGTTATCAGCATTCAAAAGGCAAGACGCAGGCTTAAACGTATGCAAAGCCTTGGAGAGAGACTGAAGAAATGTACTGACTATGTTGTAGAAAGCTTCTGACAGGCACATCACATCGTTGAAAGTAAGATTTGAATTATTAGAGCTGCCTTTGTTTATTAAATTGAGCCTCCAGCAAGAGGATTATAGGAAGAAATACTGTGCAGGCTCAAGTTGCGTTGGCATAAATTTTAATGGGTGATAAAATTTACTTTATGGAGCTAATCCAGTAAGAAAATTCCAATAGATTTTTAAAAGATCCAGGTGTGTCTCAGATACCTAAAGAAATAGAGTTCAAGTGCACAAATAAGCCTCCTTTTATAGAATCCAGTTTGCTTTCAGCGGCGGGTAATCCTTTTAAAACAAGACTTCTTCAAGGCAAACTCCAACAAAAGAGTTTTTGTTTAATTTTAAATTGGGAATGCAAGGGAAGGATGCAGAGAGCTAATAAGAGAGTAATTATACACGCTATTGCCCAGTTGAGGAAGGGCAGAGACTATTAAAATGCCATTTTAGCAGTTAATTATATGGTGTTTCAAGTTGATGCTAGTGTCCTGATTTCTGTTTAATCCACATATACCATGTATTTAAGATGTTGTGCTCATGACATCTAATTTCTATTTCAAGGAACTTTAGGCCACTGCATTATGAAATGCTGTCAAAAAAAAAAAAAAAATCTTCTAGCCTCCATAGGGTTTGTGCCTGTTGGATTTGATGAGGAAATATGCAGAAGCAATAAAGGAGATGGAAAAACCTTAGCAGATATTTTGGGACCAGCACACATACCATAAATAAAGCATTGCAGTGGAATTTGGTTAGTTAAATCTCTTCTGAAGCTCATTTAATAATTCCAGAGCCTCTGTTACTGCTCAGATGTAGCCAGCTGTAATTTGTTTCAAGGTTAGTCTTTGACTTCTGTTTTATTAGCTTTTCAGTTTATATTCTTCTACTTGTGCAGTTTCTCAAGTCAAACTACATAATGGTTTAGCTAAAACTGGGATCCTTTAGATAGGGGCTTTAAATTGGAATTCTTCAGAAACATTTAATGAAAGCTCTGCATGAGGCAGATGTCAGGATTTACTCTTCAGTTGGGTAGGATTGTGGTGGGGAGAGCAGATTAGGCTCCTTTGCAGTTGATGTGCTGCCTAGAGGAAGTGACATTTATGCTCTTGATCCTTCAGTGATTCTGCATGTCAAGAGCTGAGCCTTGAAATTCGTCAGCAGTGCTGTCTTAAGAGCAGACAGGACTGAATAAGAGGATTTTTACAGATAGAGGGGAAAAAATTCAACTCCGATGGCTGTTGCAGATCCTTAAGTACTTAAATTTTTCCTTTTTTTTTTTTTCTCTCCACATCTCCCCTGTAGGAAGTCGGAGAGGGAAATCGCGTTAAATCACCAACTGATATATTTTTGAAGTTGAAAAATCTGAGATGCATTAGAATTCAGAGACCTCCCTTTGCTTAAGGTAAGAAAGGAGCAGATTCTCCCTGCTCCTTGTTTAATAAATGTCTGTATTTGGTTAACTCTTGGGCTGGAGTTTCTGTAAGGTGTTTAAAATGTGTAGCCTGCTGTCGATGCCTAAATGGTTAACGTTCATCCAATTTAATAACTTGCAGCTGCAGAAGGCATATGGCTGTGTGTTTACAGGAGGTGTCCTGGCAATAACCAGGTTCAGCCTGCGCAGAGGAAGGGAAGCAGGCTGCTTAGCGTGGGGACTCTACCAGCTTGCTTGTGGTGCTCGGGCGGAGATGAGCTGGTTGTTTTTGTTGTACAGCTGAAGGGCTGTCATGCCTAAAACCTAATTTTCAGAGGTTTTTATTTTCCCTGTTTGGACGGTAAGTAAGCTTGGTAACTTCTGAAGGATGCGGGGGGTGGAAATAGGGTGGAGGTGATGAAAAAATCTCACTTTGGAGAGGTAGTAGTTGCATGAATTTCATGAAAGGTGAGACTTGGTGAGCTGTAGTTATGTTACCATGGTATCCATAAATTACTCCAGTGTGAGTGCTTGTAAGTATCAATGGTGAATTATTCCGGGTAAGGTGGTGTGTGAGAACAGGTCTGCATGCTATTAGCCTAGCTGTTTGTTTATATGTGAGAATTGTGTTAATTACCTTCTTTTGTAAGTTGTATATAATTATCCATGCTGTAAGCATGAGCTCAGTAGCACAGAAGAGGCAGGATTTTTAACCTGTTGTACTTGCACAGGGGCTTTGGGATACTATACAAAATACACGTATTAAACTGAAGCTCGGCTTTCCATGACTCTTAATTTCCAAGTGAAGTTTCTCCTCTTGTTAAATTTAGTGATTATTTTTTTACTTAAATCGCTTCTCTGCTAGTTGTGGTATATCTCACTGTGCACAACTTTAGGAAACCTAATTCAAAAGGAGAGATGCCAAAACTGGAAGGTAGAAAACCTTGTCTGGGGTTTCCAGTGTGCCTCTCATGCTACAGCTGGAAGATAAAAGCTCTTTCAGAGCTGCTATACCAGACAAGTGATTCAAAGCATTTCAAAACGATTAAAGAAAACGTGAAACTTCTGCCCAGTAATTAATACATGCTGCTCTTGTGTGCTTAATCTGAAATTGGTAAGTTTTTTATTTTTCAGGCTTCTGCTGCTGAATTCGTTCAGCTTGGGGTGAGTACTCCCGTGAATCTGCCGAGGTTTATTTCAGAACTCGATGTACAAACGTCAAGCCTGCACTGGTGTATGTGATCTGTCATTTCCAATTACTTTGTGCAGCAGGACTGTCTCGGGCACAGAATGTTTTAAATTCTCTCATATTGAATGAGCAGAAAAGAGCATCTGTGTTAGCAATTAAAATCTTCAGTTAGAAGTAGAAAATGAATTTTTAGCCGGACAGAGAAACTTGTTTGGAAATTAAGGTGGTGGTTGCAAAAAAGCATCCATTTTGTGTTACTGCACTGTGCTTTTCTATCCTTTGTGCAGCTGGAGTGAAAAACAAGCACATTGAATCCCTTGTGGTGGATTTTTTTTATCAGTTGTTTAAAATGTTCACTCTTCTATCACTTGCTATATTCTCCAAGTCTACTCCTGAATTGTTTGACTTGTCAAACTCATCATCCTTCCCAGACTTTTTCAAGCTTAACTGATCGTAGAATATGCTTTTTATTAACATCAAGGCAATAGAATCTGAGAGAATACCCCTGTTTAGTAGGGGAATAAAGTTTTGCTGCCAGGTTTTAAATATATATCCTCTTAAACATGCTTAGCAATCTGCTTATGTGAGCATCATGAGTTTTTAAAGTGGAGTGATTTTTTTTTTTTCTTTAGGATGAAAGTAGTTGAAGATCTGAATTGTGAGGGACAGATGAAATTAAGCCGCAGAAGCACTGATGGCAATCTACAAAGCTTTAATGTGTTAATGTAGTCTAGGCATTATACATATTTAGAAGCAGTCTAGATTGAATCCTGGAGAAAAAAGCGGAGTTATTCATAGACTCCTGTCTTGATCGTATTTTCCTGTAAGTGATGGATGGTGTGAAACAGTGGTTTGAAGGAGATGCTAAAAATCATTTTGCTGCTGTTAGAACTGTATTGGATATTAATTGCCCCCAAGTTCAGTATTGGTTTAAAAAAATACAGGGGAGGGTGGTAGATGAAAGAATGATGTTTGCAAAATTTCCTAGCTGCGTGTAGGCCTTTTTTTTTTTGTGGGTTTTTTTTTTTTTTTTGCCTTCATGAATTATGCAAGTTTTCAAGTTTGGTATATTGCTGTATTTAATATGTTTTAAATGACATTGCATCAGTTAATATGGTGAAGGAGAAGATCTGGGTAGACTGATAATTAATCTGCCATGGGGAACAGCAGCAGAGAAGCTATTGACATAGACTGAACAGTTTAGTTTATACAGACAGGGAGCATTTTAGCATCTGCTAAAAAGGTATTTTGATAGACCAGGACTGAGAAGCTTTTTGGAGCCAGTGTCTCCATTCTAGCGTGTTGCCTTGACCCTGGCTGGAGCCTCTGGATGCCCTGCAATATAAAGTAAAAATTTATAGGCTGTCAATGGGCTTGAAAGAGAATAAAGAGTGAATGCATTGAATTTCTAGATGAAAAAGGGAGCCTTGTAGCATCCAGAAGAAAATAGGTTAGTATTAATTTTATTTTTATGCTTGAATATTGAACAGCTGTTGAACAGAAACTTCAGGAGAATACTCTGTTCCTGGCAATGGGGGGTGTGGGGTACAACTTCTTAAAGAAATTTTTACAATATTGGTGGAAACAGAACGTTTTGCCTGTGTATTCATTTGTCTCACGTGCTAGAGGCACGAGGTTGCTACAGGCAGGGGCAACTTGCTGGCTGCACCCTCGTGGTAAATACAGCCATGGATACCAGGTCATGTCTTTGACATCAGTCTGTCTTTCATGTAACCAATATTATTGCCTTTCCAAAGCAGCAAGGTCGTTCTAGATTATTTTTGGAGGTGGCTGCCCTTCTGTGAAGTCTTCTCATCCTTGTTGATGGCCTCAATTAATGTTTCCGGAGCTCGTTGTTAAATTAGCTTTTTCTGTAATAATTCTATGATGGTTTCTTATTCTACTTGTGCTTCAGCGGTAACTGTTCAGCTGTAATAATTAGGATGAAGTCTTTCTAGGTTGTTTGATCTATCATATATTTAAATAACTGGGTCTGTGCATCTATAGCACACCTGCTGAAGTTTAAGATCAGCTCTATCAGTCCCCTGGTAAAACACAGGTGGCTGTTAGACTGCAGAGGAGCTTTAAACTTTTTGTTTTATATTTCTGCTTTGTGTTAATTTAACTTAACTAGCAGCATAAGAAAAACTCATTTCAGAAGGTTGTTCTGAACTCTGTTCAAACGAGGGTGTGTTTCAGTCCTGTGACCGTCCAGGCGCGGGCAGTTCTGTGCGGCCACCTCGCAGTTCATCAGGCGCTTGAGGGATCTGATGCACCATGGCTGGGTGGAAGGCGATCTTTGCAGTGAGCCTGTTAATTGCTTCTCGAGTGACCTAGTTCCCTTGCTGGAAACAGACGCGTAAGCCTTTCCTTCCTCCTCCGTATTTTATGATCGTGGTGGAGTCTAGATTGGCACATCCAGAGCCGCTTCCCCAGCAGGGTGGGGTTTTGGTTGTTGGTTTTTTTTCCTGAAAGAACCAGCTTCTGTTTGGAAACTTCCACAAGCTTGGTGTATTTTGTGTCACTTCCCTGCGGATGTGAGATGGGCTGTGTTTCGCGGGCTGTGCTCAAGCGTGCCTTTCTGTAGCTACTGTGGAAATGTCACATCACCATATTTTATTACCCTAATGTGGGAATTCATTTCTCCAAGCAGATGGCAAAAAGGTGGTTTGGTTAATTTGTACCTGCTTGAAATAAGTCACTAAATGTGCGTTACACTACTCATTTATTAGGCCAGAGCGTATTACTGATGGATAAACGATGATGTTGGATTACAAGCTCAAAACCACTGAGGAACTGGGCAGGTATCTGCAACTAAAACAAACCCAGACAAAATGTTTAAGTTGGAGCCTGCAAATAATCAGCCTTTACAAAGGAGAGTGATGGCCATTTGTTATGGGAAAAACTTGCCCCACAAATAATTTTTGCTAATAAACTCAGCATTTCTCCTATAAAATCTCTCTTGTGCTGTTTGCTTGCAGACTTGGCTTGTAGGGTAGTAGACATCTGATGGTCACTGAGATGGTACCAGGTGCATGCTGGCCTTTATTTACCCAGTTGGGCACAGGTACGTACTGCACCCAGCCTAGTATTAGTCCTCTGTCATTGGAAAAAGATCTGCCATTCCAGTCAAAACCTGATCTTTCAACCATATCCTTCACAGAAGGTGAAACTATTTTTTTTTCTTCTTGGAGAAATACACCTGGCAGAAGGGGTAAAATCACATAATAATTAACTCACACTAATTACTAATTCTGTGAAACTTGAAACAAAATAGTGTTTGTTTTCTGCCCAACATTTTGGGCTTTGTAAAATGTGGTCTTTCATAAGCATGTGGTTTATCTCGTGCTTTAGTAGGTACCAGGTGCAGGTGTTAAATTCTGCCACTGTGTTCTTATTGCCTGAGGAGTTAATAATGCTCTGGGTGTCCTGACGGGAGGAGCTCCCGCACTTGCTGCAGCTGCAAATCTTCCTTTATCTTCCTGCTGTTCCCTCTTTGGCAGAGGGTCTCTCAGCATCGCCAAGCAGTATAAATCGAAGTGAAACTGGCCCAGTAGCCAGCTGAAGGCTGGGAAATGTTGCCATGCCCTCTCTGAGAGTATCTTGGAGTTGTGTAAGCAGTTTCTCGATGGCACGGGTTATATCTAATGGAACAAAAGGAAGCTGAGCTAACAAGAATAGCAAAAGGGAAAACGATATTTTTCAGTCATGTGTAAGAAGGACATGGGGATGTGGACCTGTTGGAACGAGTCCAGAGGAGGGCCACGAAGATGATCAGAGGGCTGGAGCACCTCCCCTGTGAAGACAGGCTGAAAGAGTTGGGCTTGTTCAACCTGGAGAAGAGAAGGCTCTGGGGAGACCTTATAGCAGCCTTCCAGTACCTAAAGGGCACCTACAAGAAAGCCCAAGAGGGACTTTATACAAGGGCATGTCGCAATAGGATAAGGGGTAATGGCTTTAAACTGAAAGAGGGTCTATCTAGATGAGATGTAAGAAAGAAGTTCTTCACTGTGAGGGTGGTGAGACACTGGAACAGGTTGCCTAGCAAGGTTGTGGATGCCCCATCCCTGGAAGTGTCCAAGGCCAGGTTGGATGGGGCTTTGGGCAACCTGGTCTAGTGGAAGGTGTCCCTGCCCATGGCAGGGGGCTTGGAACTAGATGATCTTTAAGGTCCCTTCCAACCCAAACCGTTCTATGATTCTGTTAACGAGGCTATCAAAGCTGATAACCTGATCTGCCCAAATCCAAGTTGTTGAGAGTAGCTATTGCTGCAGCCTCTAGCAGCAGGTCCCGGGCAGCTCAATGGTGAGCCCAAACAGCTTTCTCTGGGCTGGGGCATTCACAGGCTGCAGCTGGAGTGTGGGGGATCTTCCATCAACAGGGCACATTCCTTTAGGTGTGAGGACCTCCGTAACCCCAGATACTGATATCGGGGAAGGGGGGGGAGTGGTGTCAGATATCCATCCATCTTCTCTTTGGCAAAGTGCTCCTTAAATTCAACAAGAGAAGTAGCATGACTTCCTGGTACTGTGAGGAAATATTCTCGACTCTGAGTGTTTTAGTATATCTGTTGCATTATGAGGTTTCCATTAGTGCCAACTAATTACGTGGACCATGTTGCATTTGAGTTGCAATTACATTGACCGATGTACAATAATTAGCTTTAATACATGTTTCCGTGTGTAGGGGAGATTTAATTGCTTGCTGTTTTTTGACAAAGATATTGCTATTTTCCGTAATTGGGTTTCCCCTGTCTTCTGCAAGTGACTCTCGAGAACTAGCAACCACTTGAATAGGAAGGTACAGCCACCGACAATTTCTTTGAGATGAATATGGCATTAGCATTCTCTCTGGCAGTTTCGCTAATGGCATTTTGTACATCTTGCTCACAAGCAAATACTTTGTCTTCGCATCCATCTAACAACATTAAGCCTTACAAGTGCGTTTCCTGTAACGCAGTGCTAGCTCCAGCTAAAATGGAAATGCTTTTGGATCAAACTCGTTGGTCTGCAGTAACTTACGTTAATGGAGGTAGTCTACTTACACATCTTGATGGTTGCAGTTAACAAATTTTATATCAATCCACGTGTCTTTCTGTGGCGGAGTGATGGCACGGCAGCTCACAGCCCTGTCTGCCTCTGGCTGTATGACGTAGTGGGAAGTCTGCATCGATGTCTTCTCTTCTGAAGTATCAGGAACCCACCTGCTTTGTGTCATGCCTGGCAGCTCACGGTGTCCGCAATGCAACGGGCAGAAGTAACCAGTAGTTTTAGCTTTTCGTGTCTTTACTTGGTATCTTCCAGGCACCATCTTTTCTGAAAATTAGCAGTGACGTTAGGAAATAAGTCAAAACCACTCTGTTTGCATTATTAGTCAATGCTTATAATGTGTAGAATAGAAATGCTTATAATGCGTAGAACAGAAATGCTTGTAAGGCATAAAATAGAAATGCTTATATATGCATAGAATACTAAATGCTTACGTTTCTGCTTAAAATGTTTACTTTGAAAATTCTTTTTATTTAAATTTTCAGTAAAGCTGCTAGCACAGAAATGCTATGAATCACTTTATCCTGTCTGTATATGCAGTTTCTTGGTGCAGTGCATATTGCTGAATGTGTTCAGCATAAACAGTATAATCAGCGAAACTATTGTTAATGCTTAATTGCTAACTGGATCTTTGCATGTTTGCAGAATTTTTTGGCAATACCATTGCCAGTTGCTCAAAAGACAAACTCCCCACAAAGAACCCACTTGTGAGTAAATTATGCTTGCAGTGCTACATTTGTCAGTGGCAGACCTATCATTAATAGTACAAACTTTTAACTAAGATGCAACAATAAAGCCACAACAAATATTAAATACATACTAAATAACATGTTATAAAATTTCAGATAATGCTTTGAAGTGTATTGCTAATAAACCATTTTTACAGTGCTGTGATGAGTTCCATCTGTAGAGTGATTTAAGTGTCTTCATCTTAATAGCTCTTTTGCCTGTAGCAAGGTTATATGATCAGGATTAATGATGAGGTATAGTATCGTTGTCAGTCTCAACATATTTTTCTTGATATATTTTCATTAGATTAATGACCTCATTGTAGGATAGACATAACTTGTCTATAAAGCAATCGTTATGTTTGTATATAAATAGATTGATAAAGCTCTCCTCCCTCCATGGTGGTTCTCCTTCCTCTTTCAACTCTGCATTTCTTGTGTTCATCTTGCAAGTTGGCAAGCAGGGAACCAGGATAAACTGGTGCTGTGCGCACTGACTTTCACTGTGGTCTGTCTTTTCAAGTATTGAAGTTTTCCTCTCTGCGTTCAGTGGAGAGTAAGATTTGAGGTCAGATCATGCTGTCCTATTTGTGGAGCTGAGCTGAGTGTCTGAACTATGAGGACTTTCATAAAGTCTAAAAGGCAACCTGTTGAGTGAATTTTCATCAAGTGGCAATTTCCTTTAGCTTATTGAGTCCTGGAGGCTTCATTCTCAATATATTTAGCTGATGTTAAATAGTTTATATTTTCTTGTATTTTTGGTAAAGATATTTTCATTTTGGTAAAAGCTCTTCCTCCAAAGAGGCAAAGCTATTCTAGTATCTTCTAGTGAAGCTAGAGTATCTTCTAGTGACCCGAGCATCTCTAATTTTTGCTGTTCTGGGATGTAGTGAAGAGTGCTCATTGCTTGCTGTGAATCAGCAGGAGTTAACATAAACCACTATCATCAGAGGGTTGAACTAAGATTTTAAAACATTCTACTGCCAGTTTAAATCTGGAAATACTATCTTATTTCTGAAATCTGTGCAGCAAAACCAGATATTTAAAATAATGTAAAAATAGGTCAAAGTAGTGCAGTCTGTATTTAGATGAGCACTTCAGGAACTGCTGCTGCAAAATGAGTTCTTTCTTGCTTTAACAATAAAAGGTTTTCTAGGAAATCTAAATAAAAGTATTTCAGATCAGGAGGTAATATTTAATTGACTCATCTCTTCTTTTTCCCTGCTTCCTCTGTTAATGAGTTGCATGTTTCATGGTTTAGAATAGACAGTATGGAGATGAGAGAGACTGTCAGTGCTTGTTGTGTAACTGGATTGCTTGGGAACCTTCCTGTGTCAGTATTTTCTGTTCAGTTTAAGTATTTGTAACTTGTGTCTTTACTGCGGAGAATATGCTCTGCCTGGGATTTAAGTTTTTGCCCCAGTGTCTTAAGACAACACTTTCTACCATTTGAAAACGTGTGGTTTTGGAAGAAAAAAACCCATCAGTTTAGTCATAGACACCTCACTGGCTACAAGTCACACTTGGAAGGTTGAGGATGCTAATCTGGAGTTAAGCACAGGAGAGTCCTTGGAATTGGGTTCATCTTCAGAATGATTGTGAAAGGGGTTTGGGTTGGCTTGGGTTTTCTTGCTTGCAAATAGAATTTTTGCATATGCAGATTGTTTTGGAGATACTTCATAATGAAGGAATTCTCAATTATATTGAACTTACTTAAATTTTGGACTGTTCTTAAAGCTTCTTGAAGTTTGCTTTGCTTCTCCCCAGAATAGCTAACTTGATTGCATCCTTCCTGTTTGTTCCTTCTTACTTTGAAATCTTCCTTGCTATTAAGCTTGTGGTAGCAATGCTGCCTACCTTTGTGGGGGAGAGGAGGCATTGGGCTTGTTGATGTTTCACAGCAGTTTATTTAAAATAGAAAAATCAACTCCTACTTCTGCAGAGCAGAAGTTGCATTGGAAAAAACAGGTAAACTACAAAACTGAGTTCTTTTAGCAACAGGAGCAGATGCATAAAGTGGTGACGATTTAACCTATTTTGAAAAAGAAGAGAATATTTTCCTGCTGGTTCTGACTTGCTGTCCTAATACATTATACGTGTGTGTTTGTATGAATACATATTCATACATTATTTATTGACACAGGAGAGGTTGGTAGGTTACGGTCCATTAGATTCAGTCTCAGAGTAGTGATCAAAGACCACACATCCATCACAAATCATTCTCTTTTACATGAAGCGCTGGGGGAGACGGAGGGAATTGTGGCCTCTTTTTGCAGGAAAACAACTAAATAAGAGAACTGCCTTTATCCTGATTGTTTCATGTTAATAGCTGTTTTTTCATAAATGGAATTCTATAAGAAGTAGTAGGTGAATCTTGGGATTCTGAGGATTTACATTGTGTAGCTTCTGTGAAAATGTCCCCGTCTTCCGAGGATATTGAATGCATCTTTACTGATTTACATGGGGCTACTCAAAGTATTCAGTGTAAGTATCGAGGTCTAATTTAACTCATCTGCCCTACTGACCAGGAGCTAGGAGGACTTTGTCTGCAGCAGCTCTGGGCCAGTGCCTGCCTGGGTTTCAGCAGGAATACGGGTTATGTGGGTACAGCCGCCAACACCTCGATTCCCTGCTGGGACGGGGGAATTGCTTGCAGGCTTCAGGCAGTGACTGTCGTACAGGTAGGCAGTAAAAATTTGCAATGCAGAAGTGAAATTGTGTTCTTCCTGAAGTCTGTAGCAAAACTCCTGTAGGTTAATTTGTGTAAAATAAGATGCAAGAAGAGAATAGAAGAAGAAAATTTTGGGGTTGGGAGGTGGTGCAGAGAAAAGTCAGGAAGCAAAGATGCTTGGCTGAAAGTGGGCACATCTGCAGTCTGTGGTGGTAAAATTGGTCTGTTCCCATAACCATCTCTCCACCAGAATCCCACAGCGTTTTGATTAACTTGCATAGCAAGTTGCAAGCCAATAAAAAGTCTACAATAAATGGAGCTGAAGAGTCAAAGATTAAAAATTGTGTGCTGATTTCCTTGAGGGTTTGTTCTGCAATGTGGCGGTTCTTAAAACAAACTGCCTGCTTGCTCTGGGGAAAAGGGCATTGCTGAGTGTGATCCTGCTCCCAGTGAAATGGTATTTTTGGCTGAAGGAGACAGTAGTTTTCTCCCCCACTACTCACCTTTTTATAATATGTGACATTTTAAAAAGCAGAGGAGATTCAGTGCCAGGTTACCAATCCTGTGGTGACATGTGTGTGCTGGGTGATAATAGTGTGGTAGGTGCAAGGGTTTGGATGGTCGCAAACGTAATCCAAAAGCATTATGTGCAGCCAGGTCATGAGCTCAGCTAATCTGGGATGTTCAGAAGCATTTAGGGAGGAGAGTTAGTTACGAGAATTTATTGACAGCAGCTGCTTGTATGCTGAAATAGTTTAAAGATGAAATTGTTGCTGTAGGGGCATCACAGTATCCTTGAGCACAAGAGTCTTTACTTGATGGCTGCATGATGTTTAGTCTGACCTGGTAGCACTGAAGGTATTAAAACCCTGCAATTCCAGCTGAATTGCAGCTCTAAAAACCCCATCCCGCATTTTTTTAATGTGAAAATTCAACTGGGACTATTGCTGGAGGGCCTGTAGCTAAAGTTAATCCAATCAAACTAAGAGCCCGGAGAGGAAATAGAAGCCATCGTGAAGCCACAGACCAAAATCAGTCTGTGCTTGTTAGGATCGAGGTTATTCCACTGCCAGTTATTTCCCTTGAAACACATGAAGTATCTGTTGTCCGTGTCTTTTGTTTAATGATACTGCTAGATGCTACAGTTGACTCTAGGGGTTTTTGCATGCGACTGATCCCAAGAAGAAAAGCAGAAAGATTATGTTGTCAAGAGCAGTTAAGTTTGGGTTGCAGAATAGAATTCTGTGGGTTGCTCAGCATTTAGAGGTTGAAGAAATTTGAGTGCCACTTCTTAAAGAATAGCGAGTATCCTGTTGTAACATTATAACTTGGTGTATTGCAACAGGAAGAACAGCTAAAATCTATCTTGAGAAGTGGAGCCAAAGAAGATCATTAGAGACTCCCTCTGGATTAACATTGACTGTAAATCCGCATTTGGAGCTGAGCATTGTCTCTTTATAAATTCTTTTCTTTCCTGAATATATGAAACTGCAGTCAAGACCTCTTCAATCCCCTAATTATTGAGGTGGAAGTGGGGAGGAGCCTTTGTTACAAAGGCTAATGGAGAACAGTTTCATAAGGAAGAACGGTTGTGCATAGTCGGGATATTTGTGTAAGTTTATGATTTCTGGGGTTTAAGAACTCTTTTTATTGCTGTGACTTAACTGGTCCAGCACTCGTTACAGTTACTGCATGGAGAGAGAGGGTGTGATGGGAGGGACTGTGCAAATTTAATTGGGAAGCTACTCATCTTTCATAGCGAACCGAGGATTTTGCATGTAGGCAAAGAGCTGCCTCCTGCACATGAACTTTATCAAAAGCCTTTTCTATCCAAATGGAAATTACGCAAGCCTCATCTTCTGAATCTATTGTGAATCCAAGGAGTTTGGAGTCATTTAATCTATTTTTTTCTAGCCTGTGAGAAGCAATTCAGTGCAGCTGTGCCTCCAGCTCCCTCCGAGGGATGGGGGTCCGGTGCGTGGGAGGGCACGCGGCTTCCTGCCCTGGGAACCCCCCAGGAGGGCTGTCGGCACACTGCCGGGCGGCATTGCTCTCTGCACGGAGAAGAAGCCATCAGTCCCCTCTTCGCAAAGGTCTCCAGGAAAAGGGAGAAATAGGTTTGTGGTGGCATCTGTTCGCTAGTAGGGCAAGTCAGAAGAGGCTTGATGTCCACAGACGGACAAGTAGAAAATATTTGACACTTTGAGAGCTGCTTGCTCGCTTCCATTTTTTATGTTCCAGGATATCCAGATGAACTACCCCCCCCCCTTTTTTTTTTTTCTTGAAAGGCTGAGGCTCTTTTCTTTTTCAGGATTGAATTACTGTATCTTGAGATTGAGCTAGGGAAGGGAAACTTGCTTGGGAAGAGAGTTTGAGAGTTTAATCGATTGTTAGGGCTTTTTTGTTAGGTTAAGTGTGAGTTAACCTAAATTCTAAAGCACAAACTGGAAAGATGTAGCCACCAGAATGTACGCAGAGCTTTATTTGCCACAGTGCAAAAAGATGCTTTACAAGCTTCCACTTTAAGCTGTTAGACAAACTGAATAGAGCCATTGTTGTAACATCTATCCTCCATTAAATGTTTCTAAATGTTGTAAAGCACAGTGAATTTTTTTTTTTTCTCCAATACAATTATTACCTCTTCACTAGCAAATGACATGAAAAAAGGAGTTTCTGTAGGGGATGCGCGGACACACTTCTGTAAGGCTGCCTCTCCTAAGGACAAACCACTTAAACTTGCTGAAGTCCCATTAGACTGGGATGAAATTAAATCAACTGCTCCAGGAAATGACATAAATATTCCATAAAAAGCCAACCAAATAAACAACTTTGATTGTAACAACTGGTTTTGATATCCAAGCACTGGAGCAGAGAGCGTGTCTGTAGAGATGCAGAATGGATGATACTTGGCCTTGAAGAGGCCACTGGGAACGTGCCTTCACAAAACGGTGGTGTGGATCTGTCCCTGTTGCTGCTCTCTGAATCGTCCGTGTCTTGGAGTGGTACTCATAGTAGGTCAGGGTTCCGGCTGCATCTCCAGAAATGCTGAGCAGAGCAGAAGTGTTGTAAGCCATTTCCATGTGTATACCCATCCTGTGGCGATTTTTGTCACGACAGCCTGCTGTAGTTTAATTTGCAATGCAGTATAACCTCTAAGTATTTTTTAAAAAAACAAACAACAAAACCCCAAAGCCATCCTGTTTAGTGGGACAACTTCTGCCTTCTCATTGTGCATTTGGTTAGTCCTGTCTGAATAACTTGCATTTGTTGAAATTTTTCTTTTCCAGGTGACTTTCTTAGTTTATTAAGCATCCTATTTTCCACTGTACTTGCAATGCTTTCCTAGCTTTGGCAGATGTACTGGATGATGGGGACAATAATCCCTGTTAGTGAAAAACATTGAACAGAAACAGGAAAGTCCTGCAGGCAATGCTCTGTGCCCTTGATGCTTTAGCTGGTGGTCCCCTGGTAGCTGGTGATCTCCAGGAGCGGTTGCTTCCCTGGGCCCTTCCGCAGCCTCCTGCTGGAGCAGCCGCTTGTGCACAGCATCCGTCCTTGCCTTGCCTGTGAAAATGCTGCTTGTTCATCTATTTTGATGCAACTCGGTGTTGCAGCTCTTCGTCAAACAGCACACACCACTGGGACTTGTTCCTGGTGGGGTGGAGTTGCCTCGTAGGCTTGTTTGCGTTTGGTTTAAAAAGTGTAGGTTTAAATCGTGGATGAAATGCTGCCTACAAATATTAGAAGAACTGAGACCCTGATGCTTAAAATATTGGGGTAGAATGCTTGTAAAATGTGAATTCATTTTTCAAGCAGGAATAGGCATAAAAAAGTCACAAAAATGAAGAATCTGGCACTACAGTAGAATTTTAATGTCTGGTATTTCCTGCTGTCTTTAAGAGTGAAATCTGTTGTTTGCTCCAACTGGCAAAACTATTTAAACTTAGACGTGGCCTTCCCGAATAGAGCTGGAGAATAGACAGGCATGTGGGGTATCCCCCAGCCAGGTCCCTGCATTTGATCTCTCATCCTGCATTGTGGCTCTGGTCCCCCTGAATAAGAAGTCTGAAGATTTTGCATTTATGTTTCTTACAAAGAAAAGCTGTTTTGAGTGATCAAATTATAGTTTGTTTGCTAGAATTTTAAAGCTACAAATCCTGCCAAGCCTGTGTTAGGTTGTGTGTTGGACATACAAGTCTATAATTACTGTAGGTATGCATCCCAGTTTTGTTGGAAGCAAAGAACTAAAGAATCTTAGAAATCAGCGGAACACAGGAGCCGTGGACAAAAATATTTAATCTCTCCCCATGCAATAGTTCTTTGCACTTTACCGACCTGCGTCTCTTCCTGAAGAGGGGAGTCTTCTCTGAAAACCTTTTTTCTCTTCTCAGCAGTCGTCCTGACCTTTCCTTTCACTGGTAATATTTTTTTTTTTGTCTATTGAATGTTTAATAGTAATCACCTCCTGTACTTAAAAATAAATAATTCACTGTCATAGCTATACAAAATAATTCACGGCCAAAGCAGTTTGCTATCAAATAGCTTTCAGCATGCTTTTATATCACTTCTAATTTTGTTCTGCCCTCCTTTTTCATCAGCTCTTCTAAGGAGCTGAAAAGTAGGATAAAAAAGGTAAATTAAAAGGATATCTCTATCTTATACCTTATTACATGCCTATATTGATTCACGGGCCGTATTCTAAAAAACAGAATTAAAGTTACTGTTGTGCCTTACGTAAAAGCTAGCTCAGCCTTTGTGGTGAACTTCAATAAAAACAGGATTTGTACGTTATCTTGGTCTCCCCAGTACCCAGCGCTGCTGCCTCTGAGTAATCTCTGGCGTGCTGAATATGGAAAAAATCTAGAAACAGAAGGTTTCCAAACACATTTGCCAGGGTTAATGCCAGCGTCTAAACATAAACTCTGCTGGGACAGACTGTTATTTGGAGAATGAAGTGCCAGACTGAGCTTGATTTGAAGGATTAGGAGAAGGAAAGGCAGCACCTCTCCCCAGAAATAGACATCTTGTGGATCGGAGACCCCGCCGCTGGGCATTTGTTCTTCTGCCTTGACCCTGTTCCCCATTTTCTACAGCTTGGACACCGTTACCTGGTGCGTATATTTTTGTGTACTGATTGTTAGAAAGCGATAGTTCGAAGTGGGGCCATGCACAGGCACTGCTTTATTTCAGCATCAGTCGGACGCTCCTGGTGCCTGTCCGTGTTGGTTTACACAGCCAGGCTGTGTCTAAGCCAGGCTGTAAAACGCAGAGGTGGCCTTCGCTGAGGTCTCTGCTCTCTCTATTTGTTGTTCAAACCAGCACCTATGGAAAACTTTATGCTTTATGTTGCTGCTTAGCTTGTGTTTATCAATATTGAGGTTCAGGCACTACTAATATATGATATGAGGTACTTTGAGGAAAAGTATTTCAGTGGTTTTTTTCTAAGTGAACACTATGAGAAAATACCCATGAAAGCAATTATAATCAAAGCTTCAAAATTTCCTGGCAAGTCTCTCTATTAAAGTTTTTAAGTGGCATTGCTTGTTGTTGTCCATGTCATTCTCTTTAGAAATACTCAGTTGGTGAAGCAGCAAAATTTCACTGAAACCTGTAATTCTGTAATTGAGTAACTACCGTACATAACTCCTTCCTGGAGAACCATCTGTACAGAGCGCCAGGGTTTGCTAAGCAAAAAAAATGAGGCATTTTTAGCCAGTTCCTCTAACTTAAAACAGATTTTATTTATTTCTCTGCTATAAGCAGCGTTACTTCCTTAACCTCTGCTTTTTGCATAGTGAAAGAAAAAGCCAATGAAACTGAACCTTCAGAGTATGTATGTAAGAGTACAGTTGTGAATGGTTTATGCCAATAATAAACTGTAAACATTGGTGAACCAAAACTGTGGGGTTTTGGGCTTCCCAGAGATTTGAGCTTTCACGGGAGCACTTAGAAGCAGTGCATGAGGGAACTGCTAATGCCTTTACTGCTGTGACGCTGGTGCTTGCAGCACTGTCGTTCGCAGAATCTGCGTATCTATCACTTACTGGAAGATAAGTCATGATTAACTGCAGAAATTACATGAAGCTCACTAGCAATAGCCAAACAAAAACATGGTCTTGTGAAGCTGTTGGACCATGTCTTCAAAGTTCATCTGCTTGATAGGAACCGTGTAATTTTTAGGGCGAGGTGTGCGTACTCTCCAAAGTCCCGTGCCCACTCTTTTTAAAAGGTGGCAGTGTTCAGACTAGAAGGGTTCTTCTATTTTTATTTGAAGGCTGCATGTGAGCAGGCACGCCAAATACTTGCCAGCTGTCCGAGTTGTAATTTGGAGCACACTTTGTATTGAATTCTTGTAGGCGTTGTAATGAGTTGGCAGCAGAAGTGCCTGCATCTCTGTCCGCTCCGTTAATGTCCGTGAAACCCTGTCGGGAAAGAAAACACCGCTCTGTCTTTCCCACCAAAATGTGTGTTGCCTATCAGGCTGCTTGATGGCAGGAAGAACATTATGATGTTCTAAATCGGGATTTTTTAGTGGAAGCTCCTAGAGGGAACCTGGTAGGGAGGAAATGAAAAGCACAAAGTGAACTTTGGGCTTTCTGGGCAGCAAGAAAGTGTCAACAGGTCTTACACAGTCGGGGTCACTGAGCTGTGCTGCCTCTATTGGCACCGGGGTAAAAGATTTTCCTCTTCTGTTCACATAAAAGGTCTCCCAGCGCATATGCTGAGAGCAAAACAGATAAACTCTTTTTTTCAGAATGAAGGAAACTCGTGCTGCTTTGGCTGCTCGATACTTACAGCCATTATTTCCCAATACATTAGGAAAGCAAAGGAGTCGGAGAACTCAGCTACAAGCTGGCTCAGTGTTGTGCCTGGGTGATGGTGTCACGTCATTTGGTGAAAGAATTTAGTTGCAGAACATAGTTGCTAATGTGTACGTAACTGCGTGAGACAACTTTCAAGCATTTCTGATAAGCCAGTAAAATGTAAAGTGATAGTGAAAAATCTTATTTTGATCCTAGGCTGTGTGTTTGCTTTCCATTAATTTCCAGGGAAAACACATCTGCTTGTGAAATCAGCAGAAGTGATGCTCTGCGCCAGCAGCCAAGCAGCTCCTTGGGTCTGGCGGAGAGGGGTGCTTTTGATGTTGCCCTCTCTTTTAAAAAAACGAGGGAAACCGAGCTTCAGGCTTTGCATTTTAGTTCATCTAATGTATGTTTGCAACAGAGACAGGTAAACAAGAGATGCAGATGATTTCTCGCACCTGGATTGGGGTAGCTGTGTGTGACACGCAAAACTTGTCCCGAAGCAGGTGATGATAGCAGGCTGGGTAAAAGGAGACCTGGCTTTTTTGTTTTGTTAACCTGCTTTGCTAAGCACAGGGTTGATGCTATTATTTAAGTTCTGTTGCTATAAGCCACAGATATGCTAAGATACATAACCTCGTGATGCTAGATGCTTTGTCCTGCGTTGTTGTGGTCTGCACAGCTTAAACACTGTCCTTTTTTTTTTTTTTTTTTTTTTTTATGATTCCTAAGTCCAGCCTAGAATTAGGGTGGAAATCCTGTGTCTGTGGTTTGAAAAGCAGGTCTCTTTCTCTCAAAAACCCTCCAAAACTTTACTCCAGGTGTGTAGGTTTGATATCTGTTCACCATGCCATGAAAAGGGAAGCAGGAGGGGAAAATTCTGCTTTTTTTTTTTGCCTTACCAGCCTTAAAGATGTCCGTGCATAACCTTGAGCTGTAGAAACGGACTTCCAAAGTAGATATGTTCTGACTTTTTAGGGCTAAATAGACCATGAGTTATGTGGTTTATCCTCTCTCCAGTGGCATGATCAAAATTTAAATTACTGCCGCTGTACTGGATCAGTCCCTGCATTAAAGGAATTTGCCCTTAGATGCTGGCCTCCAGCAGAAAGCCGAGATCTGAGTAAGTGTTTCCAGACAGCCGTGTGGCTGGGGTGGCAGGGGCTTCAGCTGGGTGCTCCTGTCCCCTCTATCCCCCATGGCACATACAGTGGGACATCCGTGCATTCAGTTCAATACCTGACTGAGCATTATCCATCTACTGCTATGTTACTGTTTAAATGTTAGCTTCCTTTTCATTATGATTTGACTATTCCTTGACTGCAGCTTAAATGTAAAATACCTTCCCACCTTTGAGATAAAGGTTATAATGATTTAACCAGCAGGCAGGTACTGCAGGCTTTCTATCAGCAAAGTTGTCTGAGGATATAAATCAGCATATCAGTCCATTAGAGATAGTGCTGCCAAAACCATGTGCACTTTATACATTAACACATTTTCACAATTACTATTTTCACACACGTATGCGAGAGAACTGCTGCCAGAGCAGAGAGGGAGTGGGGATTTATATTCATTTAAAGTTTTGCCGCTCTCTGTCATCAGTATAAAATGCTTCTCTTTTTTAATAAGTCAGTAACAAATAGGAGCTGACATGATAATGTAATAGTTGCCAGCACTGATGATTAAATGTGACCTGCGTGGAGACTGCAGGACTGGAGAAGCTGGTAACAGAGATACCGTGGAGGCTGTTTTTAAGGATAAAAATGGTGTTAATCAGGGTATTTCACTTAAGTAAAAACATGTAGCTTACTAATGTAAGTAATTGGTCAAATTACACTCTTATGAACCTTTCAGATTACTTGTAGTCATTGCAGCTGAGGATTCAAATAGTTTGAATGCTTCGTGGGGAGTTTTGGGACAGGGAGGGTGAGGAAGGACATGTGCTTGCTCTCACTTTCTTCATGTGAAGTCTGCTTTTTCTTCTTCAGGGTTGTGATCAGATGCCTCGTTATGAGGAAGTTACTAATGATCCAGAGGAACAAAACGATCCAATTGCTTGTTCTTGCCAGCCAGGCTGCACGGTGGGATGGAGTAGATGATATGTCTATGTCCACAGAGCAGCAAACGCTGCCTGCAGTCGTTTTAGATGCCTTTTTGTTTGCTCTGAATGATTAACCTACAGCGAGACCTTTCCTGACAGTCCACTCATCATATCTCACCAAACAGCACTGTAAAGAAAAAGGTGTATGGGGCTTCCCCTGTCCGGTTTGTTGTTGTATTTTTACTTTATGAAGACAAATAGTTGGAATGATGCATTTTACGTTGTTCTAAGAAGGTAATAATGTGTTGCTGAGCAGAAAAATGAGCAGCTCTAATGCCTGTGCCTGGCAGTGCAATCAGAGCACATACTTGTGCTAGCTCCTGTAAGTTAAATACAGTTGGCAGGTGCAGTTATTTTTGCCTGTAGGTCCCAGGATCGCTGTAAAGCAGAACCGACAGTTCAGTTACTGCTTAAAGCTGCTGAACCTCAACCGGCTCGCTGGGGTTGTTCGGTGGGAGCTCCTCAGCCCCCCACCCGATCCCTGCAGGAGCCCGAGACGATGGCCGCGTATGCCGCCCTGCTTCCCCTCCCAGCTGGTGTTTCCTCAGCGCTTCGATATGCTGTTAGAAAGGTATAGCTAACTGAAAAGCAATTTGAGCTGAATGTGGTAGCAGTGGCATCCACGAGAGGCAAGTCACAGGCATAACTAGTGCCGTCCAGAGTACCACTAAGGAAAAAGGGAATGGGGGTGCTGTAAAAGCAGCGGTGCGGTGGGCTTTCCTTTCCTGCCTGAAGAGAGAGCCCAGCTCCCTGAAATAATATTGCAAGGCTCCTCCTCAGAGTCTTGTTACAGCCCTTAATGCTGCTGTCTTGAGACTTGCTCGGGCATTGCTTTCAAAGCCTAAATATGAGGGAGACTGATGAAATGGTTTCATCTTTTGCTTCATTAATCTGCATGGTAACAATATAATACTTGATAGCTTGGAAAGAGGCAGTGTAATGCCTCCATAAGCAGGAGCTAGATTTTGGAGTTATTGTTTGTGCCATTAGTGAGGGGTTTAATAGCTTAATCCATCTGGAAAGCAAGTAGATTTATTAGACTGTACAATAAATGGGCTCATAATTACAGCAGCAGTCCCTACTAACTGGTTTTCCTGATATGGCATAAAAGTATGATATCAAAGTAATTTCATCTTCAAAGTTTTGTAGTGATATTCTGTACTAGACTTACTAGCAAAACAAAGGCACCTTTAGTCTCTTTGGTGTCTGAGAGCTTTTGCAGTGGCTGGGACTGGCCAGCTGGTCCGAATGCATACGGGCTGAGGAGCTGTGCAAAGAAACATGGATAAAGCCATCGTTTGCAGTGCAGGACAAGTGAACACCCTCCTAGCATCTTAGAAAAAAAATTTTTTTTTTCTATCTAGTTTAGATTACAATTACTCTTCGAGCTATACTCGATTTTTTTTTTTTTTTTTTTTTTTTTTTTTTTTTAGTACAGGCTGATGAATGCTTTTCAAAGTGTGCAGCATATGCAGGAGTTTAGAAAGAAGACCAGTGCTTGTTGTGTAGGACCAACATAAACAGATCCTGTGTTTTCTGTTGACTACATCAATGTGCCTTCTTAAAGTTGTGCATCATACTATGGATGCATAGAAAAGTCGAGGTTGCAGGGGACATGTGGAGATCATTTAGCCCCACCTCCTGTTGAAAGCAGGGCTTAGAATAGGTTATCCAGGGCCTTGGTGAAGTCTTGAAGCAACTTCTCCACTTCACTGCAACGAAGCGTGCAAGTTTTTTCCAATTTTACAATGTTTTTTCTAATTTTAGATCATAAAACATTCCTGATCGTATGATAGTCAAAGGCCCATGAGTCACTAAAATCCTGCTCTCGTGTGGGGAAATAGTTTGCTCTGACTTGTTTTAACTGTCTTGCGTGCAGAGAAATGTATATCTGTCCAGAGGGCAGGAGAAGACGCTGTCCACGGGGGAGCGGGGCGAGGGCGGGGTGCAGTCACTCCCTACATGTCTCAAGGCAACAGCTAAACCTGTTTGAAAACCTTGCCAGTTGTGTAGCTGCATGGATATGCAGCATGCGCCCAATGCTGAAATTAGATGCATATCTCAGTTTCTAAGAAGAAATGATAACATCAGTATCCATAGAAAAGTACATTGACTTTTTGAGTTAACTATTATGTAGCCACAGACTTGGCTGATGCTTAATAATAGATGTGTTGATACAAATACAACTGTATTGGGCTAATTGGAGTGGAAAACTGTAGGATAAGCTGCTGGGTACAGCTTCTTCACTTTATATTTTAGATCCTCTCTGTCTAATCATCCACAGATGGAACCAACATGAGCAGATTGAGGATGCAGGTAAAACGTGTTTGAGAAATGCAGAGCTGTTGGGAAGTTAGATGATTCATAAATATCACATTTTAAGACAAAAGTAAGCTTTGGCAAAGGATCTGAAATTTTGATGTCATTACAATTATCAAAAAGAATTTTCCACAGTTACTGAAAACAATTCCCGAGTTCTTTGGTTTTTTTTCTGTTATATAACATTGTAATGACTAGCCTAAATAGCATTTTGCTGTGTGTAATAAACAGGAAATGGCAGACAATTCTATCTGAGGTTTGTGTGTAACTGAGTATAACTTTTAGGTCTAGGTATATATTGAAGTTCCAGTCTTGTTTCCTTTCTTTTGTTAAATTGTATGGTGTATCTTTTCTTTAAATATTGAATTTAGTGTATCTCAGATTGGCAGTCACTGTTCAGGGGTTTTTTTTTCTCTGTACTAAATAGCTTAGTCTGGCATAGAGACTTCAAAGTAAATAGGTAGCTTATCACTATTCAGCAGAAATCCCTGGTCTTAAGTAAAAATACTGTCTGTCTTCCTAGCGAGCAAACACAGAGCTAGTGCGTTAGACTATTGGGAGACCTCTGGGACTCAGTGGGCAACTTTTGATTATTGTTTAAATGCAGAGAATTTAAATGTGAATACTTTAACTTCATGCCAACCAATGTGTTCTTGGGAAATGTACTTTGTGATGTGGTTTCTTGAGTCCTTACTCGGTTATTTATTCAGGATGATGTCTAGTATTTTTAACCAGCTTAAACCCCTTTTTGTGCTCTTTGCTCACGCTAGTAGGGCGGTTGCAGAACCCTGGAAGTCGGGCTCTTGCTGCACGTGATGCATCCTCTGGGGCTTTTAATTTGAGTTAAATGCGAGTCATCTCTGTTGCTTGGAGGATCATTGATCTGGTTTATTAAAAGCTGATCCGTGCACTGTGAGCAAAAAAAAAAAAAATAAACGACAGCACTGAAGTTGCCACAGGCAGCTTGTATCGCATACTTATCTGAAAGCACAGTTTGTATCTGTGTCACCCAGGTGAAACAGGCATAATGGTTAAAAATAAAAGCAAGCATGTGGCCAGCAGCAGTATTCCTGTCTGCATTCATCCTGCTGTCACTGTCACCGCAGTGTGTCCAGTAACCTGCACAGATGGGACCTTTGGGAGCTGTGAGAAAGCTTTAAGTAATTCTCACCGCTAGCCTGGGTAACATGCATCAGCCCTTACGCAAACTGTTGTGTCCAGTGTCAGCACGTACCACTTTTTAATAGCCTTTCATTTTTAACTCTGAATGCCAGGGAGACTTGAAAAACACCTGAGGATGTGTTTTTTCGGAAGGGCTCTGGGCAGCAGGACCATGTTGCTGCTTTGGCATCTTCCTCGCAGCAGAGCCTTCCCGTTCCACTTGAAATATGTTCAGGTTGTGGAAACACAGACCCTGCGAGGACCAGTGCAAGCATGAGGGAGGAAACGCTGTCGCCAGGCAGATGGGCAGCAGCAGCGCTGCAATCTCCCCCCTCTGCGGAAACTAAATCCCGCTTTCTGAAACAAGATCAGGATGGTAAGTCCGAGGATTGCTGCAGGTTACCCTCTTCCACACCAGTTGGTTTAAAATGAATTCACCACATCACGTTGATTAAGACTGGGAAAGCAGAAGTGGTTTTCGGAGTGCATCCTCCCTTTCAACCCTCCCAGGAGGCACAGACAGTGCTTCCCGTCCTGGGGAGCTGCATCTTCCCACCTAGAAAATACCCCAAGGTCTTCCTGTGCTGGAGAGTATTGCTTACAAGCACAACTGTGTGCAAAAAGACTGCAGCATTGCCTGTTCAATTTACAAATGGCCTAAATCGATGGTTATATCCAAGAGAGGAGCCTCCCATGTTTCTCCTGGGCTTTGAAGCTGAGCAATGACGAGTGAAGCACCGGGATGGTTCCTGTGCCGAGTACACAGAAACCAGGCAATAGCCTGGACTTCAGAGAAATTCTTACTTTTAATATATTCAACACAGTTTTGCAGATCAAAAAAACCCTGTCTTATAAGGGACTTCCTGAGAGAGACAGACATATATATTTTTAGAATGCGAATAATTTGGTTTCATGTAAGAACTGAGTACCAGAACTGAATCTGTCATTCTTAGATACACAGCTGGGACTGTGGATTCCTAATTCACAGCACGGAATACCAAGATTTGTCCTCTTTCCAGGCATCATTAATAAAGCAGCGGTATCAAGATTTTATTTTTATTTAACCCTCTTGTTCTTTATATTAAAAACAGTGTCTCAAAACCTTGTCTTGACACCTCACTTGAATTGGCAAAATAAGTTTCTCTAATTGTGTCCCTGTTTTGGGATACATTTGAAGCTAGTTGTTTACTCTGTAAGAAATGCTCTTTCATTGCATTTTAATTAGAATTTATATAATGATTTGTACAGCAACTATGTAAGTGTAAACAGTGTAAAACTAAACAAGTATTAATTTATAGATTATTTGTGTTGTTGCTGTAGGCCAGTGCCAGGTGTCAGTCCCAGCTGTAAATAACAGCAGTGCATTGCTCTGCTGCAGACATTTCTGTAGCCCAGTAATTCAGCATAGGAATTAAAGAAATTTAGCCAGACTTCTCAGAAGTATTTGCCTTTTAAAACCTGTAGCTCCAGTATTACTTGAGGGATAAGGATCGACTTTCATGATAACAGCCTACACCTTAAAATTTAGGTGGGAGATGTTTTGGTGCACAGCCTTAGAGAGGCTAGGTGTGTCATCCAGCAAAATGAGGAGAAAACAAACATGGATCTCGTGGATATATTACTTCATAACTTAAAACTACTTTCCTGTGTTGTACTCCTTAAATCTTTTAAGTATGGTATGATGAAATCCTGTTTATAAGAGCAGCAAGGGAATAAACCGATTTAACACAGTCCCTTTGTGGGTTTAAATTACCTCTTTTTACTGTTGAGATTCTGAATTCTTTTTTTCTGCAGTTGAATAAAAATCCATCTATCTATTTAACATGTAATAAGCCTCTCTCACATATTTCTAGATTTTTTCGGTGACTGGCGACACTTAATGTGATGGTTCTCTGAAAATACTCCACTTTTCTTTCTGAGTCCTCTTCAGTTCATTTATAGTTCATAAAACTAAATATTTCAGCAGCATTTCCAGGAAGCTGCAGATGCAGCTGGACTCAACCTGCAGCATCTCCTGCTCTTCCCTGGAGCTGCAAGGTGAGCATAGGAAATGCTCTGTACCGCTCCAAATTCTCTACTGTCCAAGGCAGTAGAACCAAAATAAAATAAAAGCTGTGTATGATGGCATAGCCAGGACCTTTTCACAGCTATGGAGCCTGTTTAAAACCATGGAGTAATGGGCATGGGGTAATAGGGATGTAAAAAGTGTGGTGATGGTGTTTCTCCTTCTCTCCCCATCCCCTGGTAATCCAGATGGCTTAATTAATTTTGAGTTTTATAGGTAGGGGTGAAGTGTGTCAGAAATGTCATTCCGTATTTAAAAGTGAATTATCCCTTTGTGTAAAAAGAGCAGAGCATATTTGTTGAGGTCATCCTGAAAGCATCATCACTAGAAATTATCTGCTGATGCAGAAAATTGGATTTATTCTTATGTTAGCATTTCCATAAAAACACAATTATATATAAATTTATGTTCTCTAAAAGCTTGTAGTAAACTGGGCTTTCAGAAAATAAGACACTTATCTTTTAAAGTCCAGTTTTAAATGACCAGATGGTGCTTACAGTATGGAAGCATAAAACTGGTGAGAGATAATTGATTATTTCCATTTAAAAAGGGGGGGATGGAACTCGAGGTGAAACTCCTTTTAATTGCTTTATGGTTAAGTCCTGCTGATCAGCAGAATCTCTGTAATATCTGCAGCTGTTTCTGGAGCACCTTGTTGAAATCACCAGTGATCAGGTCCGGTACCATGGGACCATCCTGGCACGCCTGGGGCTGCACGAGCCCCCCCAGCTCAGCTGCTGTGCGGCCCCCGGGGATGTCAGATGGGGCTGCAGTTAAGCAACGGGTTTAAAACTTAACTCAGCGGCTCTGATGCCATGGCTTACTAGGGAGGTGAAATTAAACTTCTGTTTAATAGGGATTTTATGAAGTGTATCTTAAATATTCCTGCGCATTTGAAAAATGCACATCATTTGTTTGAAGGACTTCATTCCTCAGCAAAACTAGGGTCTTCTGAGCGAACGTGCTTAAATCACTTCAACTTCTGGATTTATTTTCACGCCGTTCAGCCTTGCTCCTTGTTGGGGCTGTAATGGTGGCGTTGGAGCATGCTTCGTGCAGCAGGAGGTTTATCTTGCAGGAAAAAAATAATAAAATCCCAAGAGAGGGTTTACATAGTTTCTGCCTTTTCCTGGGGGACCAGGACACGTGAGCCCCTGAGCGTGTCCGTGGAGGTCCTGTCCTTTCCCAGTCCCTCCTTCACTTCTTCTGGAGGCTCCTGCCTTGGGGCTGCTAGCACCATCCCTGCCGGGGCTCTGGCTCTAAAGTCCTCCATTACCAGCCTGCTTGCTCCTCCTCATACACATTATTGGTTTAAAAGTACATTTGAGGGGCAGTAACGTCAAGAATCAAGCCAGCCTTGAGCATTGAGTTTCTTCTCAGAAAACGTTTATAGCTTGTGCTTTAAAAAAAAAAAAAAAAAAAAAAGGCAAAAATAGCCATCCCTTTTTATGTAGGTATCTCAGTGATTTAAGCTGTGTGAACTACAAATATATCTGGGCTTCAGGTTTTGATTATAAGGCTGTTTTGTTGGAAATCCCTCTTTCATGGTGCTGGGTAGGTGGCAGTTAAATTCTGCTGGGGATTTCTCTTCCCCTTGTGCACTGAGGCCGGTGAGAGTTTGTTCGCTGATTCCCAGTGGCTGCTGAGCATCTCATCAACATCACGCTTTTTATTTAGAAGCGGTTCTCCTGCGATTGCTGCTGTTTCTTTGCGTCCTTTGCATTTGGTGAAACAATCTGTTATCGCAGCAGGGAGGTGAATTGTGACTTGGTACATTTGATCTCATTGCTTGCGGAGAGCTGGAAAAACCCAAATTGTCTTCCAGGTGCCCCCGCCTGTCCCCTTCCCACCAAACACCATCACGGTGCGCACGTGGCGATGCTGCTGCTGGACAGGCTCCACCGGGACTCTGAACTAGGAGAACCAACAGCTCTGGCTGTAAGCACCGCATCTTAAAACCCTCTCCCCTCTCTCTTTTGCAGGTATGGTGTGAATATGCGTTGCTTGGCAGCTCGGGTCAACTACAAGACTTTGATCGTCATCTGCGCCCTCTTCACCCTGGTGATGGTGCTGCTCTGGAACCGATGCTCCTCTGACAGAGCCGGCCCGTTCCCCCGCAGCCTCGCTGGTCCCGAACGCCGAGCCGCCGCTGCAGCCTCCGAGAGTGACCTGGCCCGGCAGCAGAGCGAGGAGGCATCACCCCAGGAGCAGCAGAAAGCTCCCCCCGTCGCAGGAGGCTTCAACGGCAACAAAGCCCCGGGGCTGAAGTATGAGGAGATTGACTGTCTGATCAATGACGAGCACACCGTTAAAGGGAGGAGGGAAGGCAACGAGGTCTTCCTGCCGTTCAGCTGGGTAGAGAAATACTTTGAGGTTTATGGGAAAATTGCTCAGTACGATGGTTATGACAGGTTTGAATTCTCTCATAGCTACTCCAAAGTATACACACAGCGAGCACCTTACCACCCCGACGGGGTCTTCATGTCCTTCGAGGGCTACAACGTAGAGGTTCGAGACAGAGTGAAGTGCATAAGTGGTGTTGAAGGTTTGTGTTAAGTATTTTTTTTTCAATAGTTGAAATGCTTCTTAAAATTTGCTGTCATCATTTGAGATGCAAAGTGATCTTAATTTTGTCGTGATACTGTTGATAAAACCCACTTACTCTGAGAAATCACGTATAGTCTCTGCTTTGTACTAGGTTTACCAGTTCCCATCCTGTGTCTCTGGTTTTACTGGTTGCAGCAAACTCTGGAGGTGGCGGGACACTTCTCTTACAGTGCTGCTGTCAGGTTTTGGCATTGTTGTTGACGCTTGTCATCTCTGTCAGGGAGCCAAAATTATTTTAAAATAGAAAATGAAATAAAAAAAGCCTGGCCCTGCTGCCTGAGGAGGCTCCTGCTTCCCTGCAGGCACAGATACAGCCCCACGCTCTGAGCCAAACAGCACTGCCAGAACCTGTGGAACAGCCTGGCCGCTCACGGGCAGCTTAATAGTGGATATTTGTCTTCAGGTTTAACAATATCCTGTCTCCTTGCATTGCTGGGGCAGTGCTGGAGATACAGCCGTCAAAACCTTCCCTGCTGGGCTGCTCCAGAGCAAGCGGGGAAGGTTTTGCTCAGCAGCGTGGGATTTGTTCTTGCCAAAGCTCGTCCTGTGCACGGGTCCGGGTAAATCAGTGTCACCGCACTGCCGTACCCAGGGCAGGCAGGGCATCGCCTCGCCTTGTCCTGTGAAAGGTGCTGCTGCCCGCAGCAAGGTGAGGAGGTTTCGGAGAACTGCTGAAGGGTCAAAAAGCTCTCCAGCCACTGAAGCGTCCCTGGATAAAATTAATATACAGTAAAACCTTTCCAATTTGCACTTTTGCTAAACCGTGCTATCGGTAATTAGGACGCAAGGTCTTCCCACGTCTTGGCAAAGATTTGATGGCAGAAAATTCTTGTCAGGTTTCATATTAAAAAATCAATGACTTTATAAAACTATTATGGAATGTGACACTGTGACCCCTCATAAATTAAAGACCAACTTTCACTTAAGGAATAAAATACATTCATTTTCATGTACCTCAGTGATGGGTGATGCTCTGCTGTGTTGATAGGAGCTCTTCCCATGATATGGTCGCTGCAGAAAGCTGGCATGTCTTGCAATTAATTTCTCTGTAAAGGATTCACGTAAACAAATGCCTAGGGTGTGTCAGTTGAGTTTTTTGTAAGGTTACTCTCACATTTTGATTATTTTTTTTTTAACTCTCATCCTTGTTACATCTGCCAAGGAAGGGAAGCAGGGCTCTGAAATTTGGGGCTTTCCCAAAGGTGCAAATGCATCTCGGTAACTACACATCTGCTATGTGTGAGCATTGTCCTGCTCAGGGTTTACATCCACTGTGAGAGGCTGAGGAAATAGCTTTCCTTTCTAATTGCTATGGTCATTGCTGGTTAAATACAGTGTGTGAATATGAATAATAGCCATGGGTGCTGCTTTTGTTGTTGGGCTTGGACCTAGGTCTTGGAGCCCCACCAGTTTTTGTATGATATGTGCAGGATGTGCAAGATGCCCCTTTGCCCTTTGCAACTGGATTCCACAGTTCTTGTGATGTTTTCCAGCAAAAAGCAAAAAGCTGAAATTCACTAAGAGCTAATTGAGAACCAGGATGGATTCTGCAGGCTATTGTCGTGTGTAGCTGCTCTCTACTTAAGCCTCAAGAGACCAGCGAGTTTAACACTCAACAATGTGATTATTTATCTATAAACCTTGCTTTTTTGCAGCATGTGATTTAAGAGCTATCATTGTGAAATGTGGTGCCAGAGCCTGGGTTTTGTAAAGGCAGTAGAGTTACTGGCATCCAGCAAGCAGGTCAGAGAAGAGAAATAGTTGTAGTTTGTAGGGAAGGGGTTTTAATATTAAAACACATTCTCAGACAGTTTTAGGCTCTTGCCTTGCATCATTCCAGCCCTAGAGATTCTCATATTGCTGCAGGACGGAAAAAACCTCATGTTATATTTTTACCTTCTCCCTTTCTGCAAGGTTAATGTGTTGTTATGTCCTGTGACCTGGAGAATTTAATCTTGTCATCTTGTATAAATTTCAAGTAAAGCTTTTATAGCAGATTTCTTTTTTTGCATCTTTCAGTCTCAATGAATGCACCCTTAACTGAAAATGCTTTGCATTAATGAGCAAGCTGGCTTGCAGGAGTTGAGCTAATACATGGTATTTAAATATTTCCTGCGATGGTTTTCTCTTTAGGCAGCAGTAAACCATCGCATCTCCATCAGTAATGTTTATTAATAACACAAAGCACCAAAATATGTATGAAAATGTATCTTTTTACATTTAGTTTAAGTAAGCTTTTCATTGTACCAGATTTCAGAAGAAACTGGTTTCTGAGCGTGACATTGCCAAGGGGAAAAATGGTGCAAATGCCAATGTGTTTATTTTCATCTTCCTTTTCCTTTTCTTACACACCTGCAAAGGTTTACAGTACTAAATATCCTTGGCTTCCTGCAAGAGGGTCACAGTGATCTATTCCCACTTTGGATTCATATTTAGAGGTTGGGAATTTGTTCCAAATAAAACTCAGGACTTCAGGAGAATCCTGGTTTTGTCCGTATCTTAAGTATTCTGTGTTTGCTTGCTTATGGAGGTATGTGTATAAATAAGTCTCCTCCACACAGTTTGTTTTCATTTCCCACACAGCTGGTGATGCAATAGGCAGTTTATGGCACGAGGGTTTTTCCACCCAAACCCCGAGGCTGCAGCTCCTGGGAGCTGGTGAAGGGCAGGCAGAGGAGAGCCTGGAGCTTGGCAGGGTTTTCTGCAGGTGCATCTCTGTTAACGATCATAACGGAAGGTGGAAGTTTTATATCGAGCATGGCTATGTGACATTGTCTGAGCTCATTCAATGGGTTTTGCATGTGAAATGCAATACATCAGGCTACGGAAGATGTACTCTGTGATCTTCCTGCTTTGAATCCTCTAAAGAGGTGGTGCTCCAGGGGGTTCTTCTGGTCCGTGCAGACTTTTAAATCTAAAATCACCCTAACCCTGAATTAAGAGTGAGAAGTGTGCTGTCCTGCGAGGCTACCAGCTTTTGGGACAGTGAGTCATGTGTGGAGGGTTAATCCTGGGTACGGCTGGGCTGGAGCAGTAGCTCTAAAGACAAGGGACAGCTTTGGGTGGAAGAGCTGGGGCATGTTCTGCTGGTATTGCATGGAGAGCTTGGCTGGTTTCCGCAGGCAGCACTTCAGACTGCGCTTGCAATACTCTTAGGGGAGCCAAGGTAATTGGAGCAGATTTGCAGATGCTGGCTAAATTGCTCTTTTAGCATCAAATAACTCTTACCAAAATCTAGTAATAACATATACACCGAATTTGCAAAGATTTCTGTGGCATTAAAGGGATTGTGTTAGATGTAACATTGTTTGGAGATTTAGTGGTCTCTGGGGTAGGGGGAAAAAATCTGTTAGGGCATTTTAAATGTATTTTAAAATAAGTGTGGTGCTTCAGTAAACAATTAAATGAGAACGTATGGAAGACCATGATAAGGACTTCTCGGCCACTCAGATCTGCTTAGTTTTGCCTAGTCATGGATCTCAGTGTAAATGGGAGCAATTCACTCCTTGAACAGGACTTTCCTCAAGCCTAGCTAATGGTGAAGCCTAGAAATACCATTTGCTAGAAGTAAAGGAGTGATGGGGTATGGAGGAGAAGTGTGCAGAGCTATAAACACTGCTTTTTGAAAACTTGCTGATAAAATACTCATTTTCTTCCTCTCTCGTAGGTGTGCCATTATCCACACAGTGGGGACCTCAAGGCTATTTCTACCCCATCCAGATTGCACAGTACGGGTTGAGCCACTACAGTAAAAACCTGACAGAGAAACCACCTCACATCGAGGTGTACGAAACGGCCGAAGAGAAGGACAAAACCAGCAGGTCCGCAGACTGGACAGTGCCAAAAGGCTGCTCTCTGTCCACAGTATCTGATAAAGCCAAGTTCACTAGTGTCAAACAGTTTGTTGCTCCAGGTGGGTTATCCTAAATGTGTGGCAGCTAAGCCATGTCTATTAATTCGCACAGATGGTATCAGGGGAGCTTTAACTTGCTGGGATCAAAGTGTTTTCATTTATCCTGTGTGACTTCCCATCCTTAAGATTTCACCTGAGGATGTCATCTTGTTTCCGTACCTCTGGAGTTTTTCTTTTGTTCTGTTTTCTCTCTATCACTGCTTTTTCAACACTATTTTAATGAAAAAGTGGGTGGATGTATGTATGGAGGGCAGTGAGAAGCTACAGTCACGTTTCCTGAGCCTTTCAGCTTCTGTCTCAAAATAGAAGCCAAAAAAAAAAAAAAAAAAAAAAATGGAACCAGTTGTGAAGCCTGGGAAATAGCACTGACGTGTGATAAGCAGATGTTGACAGATGATAGATAAGGTCTATTTTCAGCCTGGAGCAAGCGTAGCACGTGCAACTCTTCGGTTGGACCCGGGATCTCTCTCTTCATTGGGATGCAAGTATTTTTGCAAAATTTGAGATCTTGGTTCTGGCTAACCCAAGTTGCCTTAAACAAGGCAGCAAGAGGGAGCAGCTGCCCATGTGCTGCACAGGTATTTGCAGAGGACAGGGGGAGGACGGTGAAGGTCTGGGGCTGCATACGGGCGTCCTCCTTCACCTGCAGACGTGCAAGATGCATTTTGTTGCCATCTCTTCACTTTACTGTGTTCTGTTTTGTACTTAGCAGGGAAATTCATTATTTCATGCAAGAGTTTCCTTTGTGCTAGGACAGGCTCATTAATAAGGACGTAATGTATTTTTCCTCGATCAATACCCATTAGAATTAATGAGTCCATTACTTAAAAAGACAATGAAGTAATTTTCAGTTGGCACCTTAGGCCTGAGTCTCTAGGGAAAAAATTGTCGAACACTCTTGTGTCTTTGTAGTAGATAAATATGGGGAGAGGAAAGGCTAAAAGATCTGTTATGTATTCTCTTCTCATCCTTTATTGATGGCAGAGTAATCTGCGGGGCTCGAAGGCCGAGGTACGCATCCACTCGTCTTAGATGGCCTTAAGTAATGGATTTATAGGCGCTTAAGGCAGTGCAAACAACAGGCAGCCTTTAGTTCTCCTTTGCTTCTTAAAACTCTCCCCCCCCCCCCCCCCCGCCATTGTAATTCACTTCGTTATCACACAAGCATTTATTTACAAGGAACCATAAAACTTACTTGACAGGAATTGCGAGTGGGGTTTTTAATTAGATTTTTCATAGGAGCAAAATGTTGTGTAACAAAGCGCTCAGTTTCTTGTCCCGAAGCAGATTCTGATCTCCAAAATTCAAAGGAGTGAGGCTTTTACTTTAAAAGATTGGAAAACATGACATTCAGTCAAAATAATAGGTACTGTACAATAGCATCGTACAACACAAGACATTGCAAAATGCCATAGATTAGTTTGGGAGATGGAGAAAAGCCTCTGCTCTGCAGAAGAAGCTGACCGTAACTCGAAGGTTGCACGTAGAAATATTTATGGGGTATTTCACACATCAAGAAGTAGCAGAAAGGAGACAATTGCCTTGCACAGGCAAATTTTATTCTATGGAAAGCTGTTAATTTAAGATGACTGTCTTTAAGTGTTTATCATCCCCCTGTGCCTTCAAAGCTACAAGATTTGCACACAGCTTTACAAACTAATTAGCCCTTTGATCTTGTAGTATAGGTTTTTGGGGGAGAAGTTGATTTTACATTTTAAAATCTAGCCTGCAAGAGAGCACCGGATTTTATTATGTGGCATTGCCTAGGAGCTTTATTTAAATTTTTTTTTAATTAAACTGAGTTTTGCCAATGGAGAGGTTAATAAATACTTTAACACATTAGTCTTTCTATATTCTTTTCTTTTTTTCCCCGTTAAACTAATCAGCGCACTGTTTTTTGGAACTGTCAGGTTGGGAAAGAAAAAAGTTGTAAATGTAAATATTAGTCCCAGGGGGATCCTGAATACCTGCTTCTTGGCACTCCTGGCTTTTTTGTTTTTGCTGAAAGCAGAGCTTTATTCGGAAATGCGACTGCTCAAGCGGCGCTGCGTTTTTGGTGTCTTTTCTGCCAAGTGAAATTTTCAGTTTGGAGCAAGAGAGTGGTGGTTCATTTATGTTGTGAATTACAGAAGGGAAAGATCACGTAGCATCTACGTTCTTGCAGCTTGGCTGCTGTGCCCCATCCTGCAGGAAAAGTGCGGCTCTGCCCGTCCTGCATCCTGCCAGCAGGCAGCTGCAGGCAGCAGTAAGACCCCCCCTGCCTTGCTGATGTCCCTTTCCCTTACCCCAGATCCTGCTGGTGTCCGTTGCACTCCTCCATCGATCAGGTACCAGAAGCCTCCGATAAAGCCATCGATCGAGCCCCTGGCACTTCTGCTCCGCAGCAAAGTGTTGCAGCGTGTTAATGTAAGAGGCAAACGAGTTTTCCCCAGTGCTGCGGGAGTCAGCCTTCACTTGCGGATTTACTTTTATGCTTAATTAAATAATACATGGTAGGGCGCAGAAAGAATGATTGAATTATTGATGGGCTGCCCTAAAAGCTTTTGGATCCTGTCTGGTAAGAGGGGTTACCTCTGGAAGGTGCGCTCTGTAGCTTAAACATTTTGGAGAAATGAGGGTTTTACCACTGAACAAGGCTTTTTTGGTTTGTTTTGCAGAAAATACCGAGGGGGTATCTCTGCAGCTTGGGAACACCCGAGATTTTATTATTTCTTTCGATCTCAAATTCATAACAAATGGGAGCGTTTCCGTGGTTCTCGAGACAACGGAGAAGAACCAGCTCTTCACCGTCCACTACGTCTCCAACACCCAGCTCATCGCTTTTAAGGACCGAGACATCTACTACGGCATCGGTCCCAGGACTAGCTGGAGCACCCTCACCAGAGACCTGGTGACTGACCTACGGAAGGGCGTTGGCCTCTCGAACACAAAAGCCGTCAAGCAGACCAAAATCATGCCCAAGAGAGTGGTGAGGCTGGTAGCGAAGGGTAGAGGCTTCCTCGATAATGTCACCATCTCGGCCACCGCTCACATGGCGGCTTTTTTTGCTGCCAGCAACTGGCTGGTGAGGAACCAGGACGAGAGGGGCGGCTGGCCCATTATGGTGACGAGGAAGCTGGGGGAAGGCTTTAAGTCCTTGGACCCGGGCTGGTACTCGGCCATGGCGCAAGGACAGGCCATCTCGACGCTGGTGCGGGCGTACCTGCTGACGAAGGACCACGTGTTCCTCAGCTCGGCTCTGCGGGCGACGGCGCCGTACAAGCTGCCGTCGGAGCAGCGCGGGGTGAAAGCCGTCTTCATGAACCGGCACGACTGGTACGAGGAGTACCCGACCTCGCCCAGCTCCTTCGTGCTCAACGGTTTCATGTACTCCTTAATCGGGCTGTATGACTTAAAAGAAACGGCCGGGGAGAAGCTGGGGAAGGAGGCGCGGGTTCTCTACGAGCGGGGCATGGAGTCCCTGAAGGCCATGCTTCCCCTCTACGACACCGGCTCAGGGACCATCTACGACCTTCGGCACTTCATGCTCGGCACCGCTCCCAACCTGGCCCGATGGGACTATCACACCACCCACATCAACCAGCTCCAGCTCCTCAGCACGATAGACGAGTCCCCCATCTTCAAGGAGTTCGTCAAGAGGTGGAAGAGCTACCTGCGAGGTGGCCGGGCAAAGCACAACTAGAGCTTACAACCAAACCCCTCGGTCCTGCTGCCTCGCAGAGGTACAGTTTCAAAGGTTGCATCCTAAATTTTTATGGACCGTTTCAAAGAAGTGATCCTTAAAACTGATCTCCTGAAATCATTGCATTCCAGTGTGAAAACATTTGGGTCTGATGGGCAGGATTCGGGAACATCACCTGTCCTTAGTGCTCCACAGTGAAACTATCTGCACGAAGCCAAACCCCTTTGTGCTCCTGAGTTTGGGGACGTGTTTTGTTTTTCTTTTTTTTCCTTTTTGTAGGAAAATATCTGCAGAAGCCATACAGGTCTCTAAAGTCCAGCACTTGCCTGAAAAGTTAGTCCGTGGCCTCTTTTAAAATGGAGTTAATATGTGTATATGTTGGAACAGCGTAACAGATCATGTGGTGTAACGCCGTAAATGTGTATTTACTTGTAGCCTGGGTAGTGGACAGTGTATCTTTTTTTAAAGGTGGGGGCTTTTTAATAAGGATTCTTTTCTTGGGTTGAAAAATACACTTTTTTTTTTTTTTTTTTTTAATTCGGTTCTCTGTATGGAGATCCTTTAGCTGTATGGTTTCTTTACAGACGTGTGGACAGAAAACACGCAGACAGCGTGCAGGCTTCGAAGTCACGTCACGTAAGCACAACTCAGTGGGGCTCACAGACTGCACAAAGCCTGCAACCATGCCACCCCCTTTTTATAAAGCCAAATTTACCATCGCCTGTCAGGTTTGCTGGTGTCGCCTCCTCCCTGGTAGCTGGAATCTCTTGTCGTGGAGCCTGATGTTTTGTACTGTATTTTTTAATTACATCTGAGAGGTTTCTCTAAGCTTTTACAACTTCATTCTTTGGGAGACTTGTCTTGAATTCCTGAGTATGACGTGGAGCTCATTTTCAGTAGCGTGCAGGAAATGCAATTGGAATTAATTATGGTTTTCCTATGGTGATTTTCATTTTTAACCTGCTTCAGTGTATCAAGCATTTTAAAAATTAAAATTACCCCAGAGGGCTTTCCAGCTCCACCTGTGCTTTAATACCAAGTTTCACCTCTGCCTACTGTCTTACTCGTAGTGTAAGGGGTTGTTACATCTCCAGCACTGGCTTTTTGGGTGTGCTTTGTCTTCGTGGCTCTGCCAAGCAAGCAAGGGTACCCGTGCAATAACCAAACATACACATGTCCGAACCCAAACGCTTTCACTGTACTGTTGTAATGCAGAAGAAACCAGGTGGTTTCTTTTTCCTGTTTATCAGTCCTTTACAACCACCATTAGTCTGCCTTCTTGGCGTGTAGCATCCTGGTTGATCCAGAAGAGTAAAACCAACTGATAGCATCGTTAGATCAGGGGTGTTTTGGTTGGTAGTGTAGCAAATATTGGGTTATCAGCTCTGTTGAGGCATGCTGGTGTTTGCTGTTAAGAGTCCCAGACTCAAAAGCTCCTGACGTATGCCAGCATGGGAAGGACATGTATTAGCTTTGGGGTTTTTCCACTGATCTTATTACGTGTTGTACGTGTAGGTGGGGGTTAAGCTTAAGAAGTTCATGCTGACAACAAAGTTCATTCAAATCACAAAAAGGCTAGGCACAAGGACAATATGCATCTTGATTTTTTTTTTTCTTTTCTCTATTTTTTGATGCTTTTTCTTATTTCTCGCAGATATTTGAAGCAATTTTTTAATTACTTGATCTTTGCAAATGCATGCTACGATTATATCAATTAATATGAAAAGTGGATGTCACAGGAGAAATTTCAATACCAAAGGTAGCAGAGGTGAATTTTTTTTACGTACATGTGTACACACACGCGCACACTCACACACATACAAAACCCAGAAAAATGTGCTTCCTTTACAAACGACTGGTCCTTGCTGCAAACACAGAAACATCTTTCTCCTGCATGTTTCCTCCATCTTGTGCCCATTTTGGATTTGGAGAATCTAGAGAGACTCTCTGGGTACTGCTCAAGAGGGGGTATCGGTGCCTTATGGAGGCCACAATTTCCTCTTGGTTTTGGGTTTTTTTTCTGGTTTGGGGGGTTTTTTTGGTTTTTTTTAATTAATGCCAGTTAAAAAATTGCAGTGTCGCTGATTTTTTCAGTGCTTCGTGAGCGGCAGCCCGGCAGCTGTTGGATAGGTGAGCTCAGAAGTGTAGGTTGGCCATGCCAACGCCGTCGGTCCTGTCAGACCACCTTATCCTTAACATCTCCATTGCATTTTTGTTGGCCTTAGCACATGTGTGACGTCAACCAACCACCATCAGAGGTTGTAGAACCGAAGAGAGTTAGTGTGGGGTTTCTCCTGTTACTCTTTAATTGAGTTGTGCAGTGGAAGAGGATTATTGGACATTGGTGCCCATAACTTCATCAAATTCACTTAAGTTGGGGTTTTTTGTTTCTTTTCAGTCTTCAAACTGACAAAGGTCTTAGGGGCTAAGATCTGTTCAATCTTTCCATGGGGCTTACTGTACATAGACTTCATCGGAAACATAGTGCGCATGAGTATATGCAAACCAGTGACACACAAGCACAACTGTACAAGTGTGGCAGTGCTGTTTTTCTTGGCCATTGTGCAAGACATTCACTGAAAGCTGCTATTTTCATTCACCTTGTAATTGTACTTTATTTTTTCTACATTTTTTTCTTTTACATGTGGGATATACACCATGTGTTAAATATGCAATAAATTGTTTACAGGATGCTCTTGTAAAGGGTAGTCCTTTGTAAAGCTGTACAGACTTTGCAGTTTAAGCACAATGTGCACATGTTAGTTTTATATACAGCAAGACATGACTTTTTGCAGCGGGAAAGGTTCTACTATGTTTATATACAAAGTAAATGGATCAACGTTTGTGCTTAATGTAAAGCTGCTTTATAAGACTGTAAAATAAATTTTTTTATCTTAAGACAAACGTGGGGCATCTTCATTGTTTCAGTTGGTACCTTCTACCCCATGTGTGGTTGCAGGTGAGCCCTGGTGAGCAGTCATCTTAGTGGTTTTGAGATGTCTCCTTTTAGGGTATTCTGGAAGGTTTTTATTCTAAGTAAGGTAGAAAACATTCTTTTCAACAGTTAAGAGTTTGCTGATTTGGAGTGAGGACTACAGATCTATATTCTCTGTCTGCTTGAGTAAAGTTCACGCACTATGTTGCTGGTGTGAGTTGTTTCTGCTAAAGGCATCTCATTCTGAGTTTCTATGATTTTTGTTAAATAACAATTTTAACTGACTGGTCACTAAAAAATATCCTAACAAAGACAGCAGGTGGTCTGCTGAGGTTGCCTGTAATGTGCAAGAAGTGCACCACTTTCTTAATTCCTCTTTTCATCTAAAAATATGCAAGTCCTATCAAAATTCCCCCCCAAAATTGGGATTGAGGTCACCTCTGTCTTAGCCGTTCCATGCCTGAAGTGATGCTTCCCACCTTGATGCAGAAGTGCTGTTAAATCAGAGCTGATCAATGGAAAGTCGGTGCCTCCTTGGCTGTAAACGTGAGCTGCACCCAGGATGCTACGTTTGACTTGGTCGTGAATAATTTTGCATGACTGAAATGCATAGAGCAAATCTTCTGCAGCCGGGCAGAGCTTCAGGACTGTCTCCCAACTGCTTGGGTGAAAATATTGATTTTCATTACTTAGCAGTTTGTTAAAAACGTATGAATTGAAAATAGAAGTGGATTTCAATATGTTGTCTTGGTGATGAATTTGAATGTTTGCTGCTCAGTTTGTGGTGAAAAGAGATACATTTACCATCTGCCTGGAGTGACTGATAACTCCCATGTATGCTTTGCATTTCCTGAATGTTAAATAGCTGCTTCCATACTTTACTAATCTCCTCCAAAACCGGCAGGAGCTATTTAAAAGGCAAGCGCTCAATGTTTCAGCCTATTCAACAAGGTGGAGTTTTGCAATGAAGTACAAATGTTGAAAGACATCCTGGTGCTCACTGGCTTGAATCTTTAGGACAGTAAATATTTTAAGAGCTCATCTTGTTGAATTTGTATCTCCGAGCAACTTGCTGAGTAGCTCTCGTTGGGTTGAACTGAAGATTAACAGGATGGAGCACCTTGCGCCATGGTAATAATCACTAATGAGCAGAGGTTGGGAGGGGAGAGCAGAGGGGTTCTGCTCCTGCTCTCGTAGCTACTCAGGGGTTTCCCATCTCAGAGGAGAGGAGTACATGTGCCTGCCTTGGTCTGGAAGGGGTCAAAACCCACCATGCTGCTGGCCTCGAGCGGAGCTGCCATCCCGGGAGCAGGACACGCCTTGGAGTCTGTCTGTCTGTCTGCACTGGCCAGGACAGATGGATTCTGTGCATCTCCTGCCAGCTGCCACAAAAGGCTGTTTATCCACAGAGCAGAGGAGTTCCTGCTCCTTTCGAGGTGTCGCCAAGCCTTTGCACCAGGGAATTGGTGGACCCTCATGCTGTGAATACGCCAACAGTGCTTTATTTCTCAGCATACTTGGGTGACCACAGACAACCAGCTGCTGAGGGCTGGCTGTTCTGTCCCTAAAGAGGCAATGTGATATGTTTGATAGCTAATTACAGCAAGGTCAGGCTTCTGGTGCAAAGTGTGGGAAGAAACACAAGTATTGGCCTGGCCTCAAGCACCTGAGGGTCTGCTCTTACCCTCAACATGTGCAGATGCTGGTACCAGGTCGTGTTCGTGGTGGTGGTGAAGGTGAGGTGTGTGTCTGTTGGTTTTTTGGTTGTTTTTCTAGCTTAGTCTAGATTAATAGTATTTGCTAGTGGGAAAAAGCTCCATGTACAGCCTTCCTTCTGCACCATCCCGCGGGGGCTCCATCCCTTGCCTCGTGTGCCTCCTGGCCCCCCTCTGTCAGCAGAAATGCTGCTCTAAAGCGTTTTCCCTGTTTATAAGCCCAGTCTGATTGCCTTCCTGAGCTTAAGCGATGCCATTGCCTTAAGGCACTCCCTACTAAATGGATTCATCATGGTTTAGTGGCTTTCTGTCACCCTGACGAGGAAATACGAGCAACGCTGCTGATGCACGGAGCGGCTTCCCCGCACAGCAGGTCTCCAGCGAAGGAGGCGGCAGCTTCTTTACCAGCGCTGGGAGACATAAATGGCGCATGGACACATTTGCTAGGTCCAGGCGCCTGTTTGTGAGCGAAATCTTGGCTGAACCTTTCTGGGTGTTGAAAAGGGGTTTTTGAGGATGCTGGGGAAGAGGCTTGTTGTGCAGGCGCCGGCATCAGTGCCTGCTGAGGATGCTGCAAGGGCTTGGGGCTGGCTGCATCCCATGGCTGTGCCATGCGGGAACCCGCTCTGCTCCCCAGCCCCTCCAGAGGGACCCTGTGCTGGCCCTGGGCCAGCGATTTCCTCCCTTCCTTGCGTTTTTCCAGGTGGGATATCAAACCGTCCTCTGCATGGTGACCTCTAAGGTACTGAATCAGCCAGAGCCCCCCGGGCATGGAGCACCGAGCGGCACCGTCAGCTGCTTGTGTGCAGGAAGCATCTAAAAAGACTTATTTCTGCAAAGCCCATTACTGGGAGGGGAAAAAAAGAAAATCCAAATGGCATCGCTTGGGTGGGGAATACTAACCCATTAATTTGATCATAAAGAAGCCTTTTTATTGAAATCCCATCTTTATCCCAAGTGCTCACAGGGCTTGGCTGGATCTTATTAAATGCTCTGATATTCCACTGTAGCTTTTTGTTTTCCCTGGGCCTTGTTTGAACAATCAAATGTCAGCAGAAGCAGCTGGTGGTAAATGCCATTTCCCTCTGCCCGGGGACCGCAGGACTGGCTGCTGGGTGCTTAACCGAGAGATGAGCTGCTTAGAGAGAATTAAATATTAATACTGGCTATTGCTCTCTGTAATGCACTGGGCCCCCAGCGTGTGTGGAGCGGAGCTGTATCCAGCTGGGCCCATGGGTGCCGTGGGCAGGCAGAGCAGCGCGTGAAGCTCCGGGAAGTGATGATGAGGAGGGTGCCAGGGATGGCAAGGAAGGGCTGGGGGTGATTTTCCCTGTGGCGTCCCAGCGCTCCAGCGAGGGTTTGGCTCCTCTCCCACGATGCGGCTCCTCCTCGGCACCCGCTTCTCTCCCCACTGGTTTTCTGCAGCCGCTCTCCTCCCTCTCTGCTCTGCATCCCCGCAGCATCCCTGCTCCCGGCTGGGACTGCCGTACCCCCATGTCCTCCAAAAACTTAACAGTAATGTCAGCACCGGCACATTCCTCCATCTCACATGCCCTGTAAGCAGAACACGTCAGCATATTCATTTTGTGATTAAAAGTATTAATTAAGGGAGGCTGGAGCCAGAAATGTGTTGCATGAGCTGGGCTGTGCCAGCACCAGGGGCCGGCTGCGAGCAGGGGCCAAGAGGGCAAGGGTCCTGTTCCCTGCCTGGGATGTACCAGGGTGGTGATTTTGGCCAGACTCCCCTTTTTCCACCCAGGCTCGGCCACCTCAGTGCTCCCCCATTGCTTTCCAGATACAGGGGTCTCCGCCGGGATGCGGGAGGTGGGGAGCAGGCGATGGTGGAGCAGGAGGGGAGGAAACGCTGGAGCGAAGCCAGAGCTGCTCCGCAGGTACCTCCCAGGCTCAGCAGTGACCCGTGGGGGCAAAGCCCACCCCACCCCGCTGCCGTGAACCCCCCAGCTCCTCGGGGTGGAGGAGGCTGGGAGATGGCATCTCCAGAGAGGAGGGCAGAGAGGGGTGGTCTCCAAAGGCATTAAGGGGCTGCAGCAGGGCTTCTCCTCTGCTCACACAACGGCTGCTAACAGTGATGATGGAGCTGCTAATGATGTCAGTTTTTTCTTTTTTTTTTTTTTTTTTTTTTGATGAATTTAAAACTTTCTAAAGTTTTGGGGTTTTTTTGTTGATTGCTGGTGCAGCAGTGTTCCCAGAGTGACCCCATCCTGTAGCAAAGCCCGCAGCCACTCTCGCCCCAGCTTTCCCTGCCCATTGCAGAAGGAGGTAGGGACAGGGATCCTGCTCGGCTTGTGAGTGCCACCTGCTTTTACCCATCCTGCTCTGTTATTTGCAATGATTTCTGTAAAGCCTTCAGTTGCCCTGACTGCAGCAGAGGTCTGCTGGTGCCAGCGGGCTCGTGGTGCGCTCGGGGAGCTGCTCATGAGTGCGGGTCCCGCTGGCAGCACGGGCCATTAACACCCACCGAAGCAGGGGGCCGTGGGACACGCTGCAGCCCCGGGTCACCTACGGACATTTTGCAATTCTGCAAGTCAGGCACATCATGAGCTCGGCTCCGCTTTGCTGTGAGCTAGCACAAGGTCTGGAACAACTGATTGCCTTCATTTAGAATAGCTCCAGCTCACAACAACTGACTTTATAGACAACTAACTCCCTTTTATGGGGAAAAAACAACTCAGAGCAGCAGAATAAACCGTTGCATTCCTATTCCGCAGTTGTCACCTTGTGAATTGTCCCTTGTTGGTATTTGCACTGTGGTCGTGCCCAGCAGTGCCAGCCCAGCTGGCAGCAATGCCTGCTGCAAAGATGATGCTGCCAAAGCGCAGGCAGCGCAGGCAGAGGTTGCAGTGGGAGCCCTCGTCCTCCATGGGCATCCACACATGCTCTGCCCGGCACTCGGGCACAGCAGGATCAGGCCCCGCAGGGCTGCAGGAGATGGGACACACCGGCTCGGCCTCTGGCGGGGTTTGCACTGAAAAGGCGGCACTTGCGGTAGACCATGAATAACACGGCAAAGAATTAAATGTGTGTAATTAAACATGCGGGCTTAGGGCTAAATTAAATATTAACCAGTTCTCCCTTTGCACCTCCTGTTAGCGGCTCTGCCGCGAAGCTGCACGGAGAGGAGGCAGCGGCAGCTCCTCTCTGGGTAACCTGGCCAGGAGAGAAGGCATGAGCCAGCGCTGCCCTGACAAGGTCCCCTTTGCGAGGAGGAGGAGGACGGGAGATCAGGCTCCCTCTGGCCGCAGTGACCCCCCCTCCAGGATCTGGCACAGGGGCTCAGCACCGGCCGGTGGAGCCACTGCTGTGCCGGGCACTGTTGGCCCTGTCACCCAGGGGTGGTGGGGGACCGATGGGGCCACACAGCAGGTTTTGGGCAGGGCAAGGGCGAGAGATCCCAGAGGATCACCTCTGCCCATGCTGGTTCCTGGCTCTGTGGGGTATTGTGTGCCTGACCCGCAGCTCTTGATGGCTGCGGGGCCAGGGATGCTCCTCAGTCCTCCCGTGCAATGGCTTTCACGTGCTTGGACACTTCTGGGTTGGGGGGAACCTTTCCCACGCTTGGTCTTCACCCCTCGACAGAAACTTTGGGAAAGTCTGTGCCCGGACTCTCCTGTTAATTTAAAGACTGAAAAAAAAGCAGAAGAAATACTTACTTGGAGCACCTTGCCATCACTCCCCTGTGCATCAGACCCGGGCAGAGCTGGGCAGTGGGAGTACAGCCCAGGCACAGCCTTGCGAGGGCCGGACTCTGCCCTGCGAGCTGCTCAGCCTGAAAGCTGGGCTCAACCTAAAAGCTGGGCTCAGCCTGCAGCTGCCAGGGCTGGGGCTGTATGGGTGCCTGGGGGCTCGGCAGCTTGCCGTGGCTCTCCCCCAGGTTGGCAGGCCTTTACAGGCAGCTCCGGGTGCCTCCACAGCTCCCACTGAGTCATTTTTTTTTGAGGGTGGATGTTTGTCCACAGTTCAGCAAACAGACGCCGTTTTTCTGGGGTATGGCCAGCTGGGAAAAGTCACCTTTACGCTCCTGCTGCCCAGTTATAAGTCAAATAAAAACCAGGGAGTGATTAAAACCAGAGCACGCTGTGCTGGTGAGTGCAGGGGGGGATGCAGCCTGGATTCATGAGCTGAGACCGCAGGTGGGATGAGCGCTGGCACCCACGACGCGGCCTCTGCTCTGGTCCCTTGCGTGGGGGCCACCAGCATCCCCTGCCCCTTGGGTGGTGGCTGTCCCCAGGCTCTGCAGGGGCTGCGTGGGGTGGTCACATCTGCACGGGGGAGTGCAAGGGCACGTCTGGGGGTGCACGTAGGCAGGGGGTTGTGCACGCCTGGGAGGTGGATGTGCACATCTGCAGGGGTGGCTGCGAACGTCTGGGGCTGGGTGTGCACAGCGGGGGTGGGTCTGCACATCTGCAGGGGGCCGCGTCTGTGCGCAGCTTGGGGGACGGATGATGCGCAGGGGTATGCGCGTGCCCTTAGTGCTCCCCAGGCCATGCGGCGCGCCAGGGCTGCTGGCAAAGTGGCGGCGGAGCCAGCGCTGTCCCTGTCCCCAAGCCGCAGGATGTCCCCACTGGCACCGCTCAGCACCCAGTTCCCGCAGTTGCCTGCTGGGCCAAGCTGGGCCTCCCCAAAACCTGCACCGGGCACCCTGTTTGGGGCTTTCCTGCAGGTACCCCTTGCCCACAGCAAGCACCTAGAGCCGCTGTGACCCCCCCCAGATCAGCAGTGCTCCCTGTGCTCGGCCACACTCAGCTCACACTGTTCTCCATGAATGACAGAGCAGGGCAGCAGGATCTGGCCACTACTCAAATACCAATTTTTCATTTTTCATCCTCTCTGGCTTGTAACACCCTCAGTAAAAGCTCTCGGGTGGTTTGTGCTCGCTGCTGGTTTCCAGACCCCCGGGACGTCCCGCTCGCATGATTGTAGTTCAGCGTGGTTCCTATTTTGTTGCAAAAACTGTAGCTGGGGGTTCAGCCATTCAGTGCTGGGAAGTTTCTACTGGTTTGAAACTCATTGCACCAGTTGCATGGGAGGCACCGCGGGACTGGCACAGCCTTTGCAAGCGCTGAAAACAGTGGTCTTGGAAACATGAGGTTTCCTAGGCTGCTTGTACACAGGCACGGTGCTGGGAAGAAAGTCCTGCCTCGGGCTGGAGGTCATGCCCAAAGCGGGGTCAAAGTACTCGGGTATAAAATCTCTCCTCCGCCGCTGCTAGGCAGAGCTGCTGCCAGTGCACGAGCCGCCAGTGCGAATAAATGCGTCTGGATTATCTGATGGATTTGTGTCAATGATCGTGTAAAAACAATCAGGAGTAATTTTAAAGTTTTTTATGGTTTTATTATGGTGCAACAGCAGACTTCATCCTTTCCAGCTCATTTGACTGGCTGCAGCTCATAAACCCGGGCAGGCGAGGGGGTAAGTAGAGTAAATCTGCATCTTGGTCTCTGTGGTCAATGGTTTGGAGGAAAAAAGAGCCCAGAAGATGGTTTAAAACACATGCTTAATGCCAAAAGCATGGAATGGGCAGAGACGCAGCGTTTTCCTCCTGCTCGCCTCTCTCCTGGCCCGGAGCCCTGTGGGGACGGGGACTGCAGGGTATGAAGTCAGTGACAATCTGCCCCAGGAGCCGAGCTGTCCCCTGCCCCGCAGCTGGATGCAGACGTGTGTGTGCGCAGCCCGGCCATGGCCTCACCCGCCCCATGCCTGCAAAATAAATCCTAATTTTGTGCCAATTTGCTGGCAAGGGGGAAAAAACGCTGCAGGAGCTGTGGGTGACCCAGAGGTGCCCAGTTATCCATGATACAGCTCCTCCTCTGAGCAATGCTGTGATGAAATTGTCTTCCTTCTGCTGCCTGGGGACAGCTTTACTTTCTTCATCCAAATAAAAGGGTTGTTTATAAACCCAGCCTTGCATGGGCTCATGCCGAAGCGTAAGCATCGGCTTCTGCTGGCACGCATCCGTCCCTGCATCCCCGGCTCATCTCCTGAGCTCTTGTTTGCTGCCAGGGATGAATTTCGTGGTAGCAGAGGTCACGGCCACAGGGCTTGGGTTTTGCTGGTGACATCTGGCTCTCTGCATGGGGGTCCCTTCGTTAAGGAACCTGTTACTGGACCCGTTGGTGCAAATCCCCGTGCCCGTCCCATAGCTGCCTCCCGCCGGTGGGTCAGCCAGCGAGGCTCTGACATTGGGAAACAGGCATGCTCTCAGCTCTGGGGCATCCCTCATGGTGGGAACAGCACCCAAAAGGAGATGGCAGAGCCCTGGGAAGCCGTTGTCCAAGGGGAAGCTGTGCTGCAATGCCGGCAAAGGAGGGTTAACACGCTTACACCCAGAAACTGATGTCAAGAGACCTTCCCTTGTGATTAAAATGCAGGATAGTGCTGCACATTCACCAGCCCTGATTTCATATGACCCTTAATGCTTCTCCCCGTGACCTGTGAGCAGTGCATTACGCTGGGCTCCAGTTCTTCCAACTACTTAATAATACAGGAGCAATGCCCATGCATTCCTCTCCAGCGACCTGCAGTCCTCAATCTACCGCTGTATTCAGATATTGTGAAACACGTTACCAACGGCTGCAGTAAAAATAGAGGCTTTATCGGGGAGGAGAAGGGGAACCACGCTGGGGTTTGCAGCCGGCGCAGGCGTGGGGAGAGCCGGTGGCTCCGGCTCCGCGGTGACCGAGGGGACCCCCATCGCCCAGCCAGCTGTGGTCCTCTGTCCAGCCGGGAATGATGTAAGAACTCTTTCCAATTTGGGAGCACCTCCCTCTTCATCTACAGGAGGGTTTTAACTGTACGGTCTCCTCGGAGACAGTTAAGCAAGTTTCGGGTGTTTTCCGGTGCTAAAGCAGAAGGGCCTGGGAGCTGAAGATGCACAGGGAGGTCTGTGAGTTAATATTTTTTCCTGCCCGTATTCCACTTCCTTGCAGCCCGGCTGAAGCTAATCCAGAGCACAATCTGAGAGCGTTTGGCCACAGTTATTTCCGGTTTTATTTTGTTGCCTTTTTCCTGTTCCACTAAAAGACGAGCCAGAATTAATTTGCTCCTAATCTGGGAAAGCAGCCGGCGGGGCTGACCTCCGTCGCGTCCTTCCCCCCGAGCCCAGCTGGGGTGCGGGGACTGTCCCGCCGGGTGCCAGCAGCAGGCAGGGGTTTTGACAGAGCCTCCTTGCCCTTCCTGCTGGGCTGCCGGTTTTGGCAAAACCTGCCCCAGCCCGCTCGCTTGGCTGCCTACGCCCCGACCAGGCTTCCAACGCGGCTGGGCCATGTGGGCTGTGTTTGTACACAGATGAGTAATACGGTCTCCCAGAGCCAGCGCCGGCGATAACACAGCATCCGACCCAGCCCCGCTCCCGGGAGCAGTGCCGTAAGTACCGGCCGCTCTGCTTTTTCCCCTGAATCATTTTGGCTTGCTGCTTTTCACGCTACTCCGGGGATGCTGAGGGTTTGCACGGCACGATGCTCACCCATGGGTCTGCACCGGGAGGCTGGGAGTTTTTCACACGCGCCGTGAAAAGATGAAGGTGGGAAGGAGCTGTGTGTGACAGGGACAGTGCTGCGGGGGCCGGCAGGACTTTGCTTTTTCTCTGCCCTCCTACAGCACCAGCAGCTCGTGGCTGTGCTGGTCGCTTGCAGAATTTATGGAAGTTTCACTCGGCAGCGTTTTAGGAGCGGGACGGGGCGCTGAGACGTGGCCGTCCCCCGAGGAGGACGAATGAAAGCACTGGGTCTGGCAAAGAGCTCAAGCACGTGCCTGAGACGCACTGATTTTGGAAAGCCTTGAGCTTACGCGTATGCTCGGAGCTGCCTGCTCATCTCAGATCCGGAGCAGATACCAGCAGCCACCCGCAGCAATAACAACCTCCTACAAAGCCTCTGTTGTTCTGCTGGAAAAGGTCTTGGCATGTCCCGTGCTGCTGATGCTGGGGCCGAGCACTCAAAGGAGCCCAGACGCTAGTTTTACAGTTCAACTAGTCTCTCTCCTTGCGCCGCTGTAAGTCATAAAAGTTAATAATTAACAGCTAAAAATATTTTTCCCTCCATTGAAAGGCACCGGCTGGTGCTGGCGGGGAAAGCTGTGCCATGCGAGAGCTGCTGCAGCCACGCTCCACGCATGCTGGAGCCAAGTCTGGACACGCGGCGGAGGGACGGTGACAGGGGACATGTCAGGGCTCGTCTCACCAGAGACAAACTGCAGCCTTAAAGGGTGAAAGCTGGTGCCAGGCAGGAACGTTCCCTGGGTGAACTCGGCACAAACCAAAGGCTCCCGGGCTGGACCTGCAGCCTGAGGTGCCTGACATGCCCACAGGCCTTTGTGCATGGCCATGGGGGGATGAGGATGAGGAGGAGGAGGAGTAGGAGGAGGAGGAGGCATCCCTCATCCCACACCGCTGCCACAGGAGCACTGCTCCCCGGGGTGGAAAAAGTCAGCTGAAGGAGGAGGAAAACACGGGACTGCAGGGTGTGCCTGGACTGCTGCTGCACCCCGCAGCTCCGGTGACTCATTTTGCTTTTAAAAATACAAGTTCTTCGTTAAGGCTGGGCCCGGTGCTTCCCACGTCCTTCTGCGGAGGCAGCCTGGCGTGCGGTGGGCACAGGGGACCGGCTCCCTGCTTTAGGCATGGTTTGCCGGGGTTGCACCCAAGTCCACCCAGCTCGGGGCTCCCATCCAAGGGCTCTTTGCAAATCAGGGCTCCTGCACCTCGCGACGTGCCTTTGTGAAGAGCTTGTGCGGCTTCCTTGGCTTCACTGAGATAACAGACATTATTTTTGTTCCATCCCATCATCACCTTCATTTGTGTTTATATCAGCCGTGCAGCAGGGATAGGCAAAGGCTGCCTCTGTGCCAGGCTGCCCTTTATTTCTGGAGCATGCAAATAACCAACCGCAGCCCTCGTTCCCTGCCCTCGCTCCCTGCCCTCCAGCTGGGTCCTGAGGCTCTGGAGGCCACCGCAGGGTTCAGGTCCCTTTTCCCCATGGAGAAGTACAGGAATACTGGGGAGGGGGGGCTGCAGGCTCTGTGTAGCTTTAAGGCAGCATGCTTGTAGTTCAACAGCCGAGAAAAAAGCCTCTGATTTAAGTCTAATCTTTAACTAAAGGCATTTCCAGTTTTATTTTATGTCAGGTTTATTGCTTTCTTGCCTCGTTAATTTTTTCCCTTCTGTTAACCACCTCCCAGCCACCTCCCTCTCTCCAGGCACTCCCCGCACATGGTGGCCCATGGCATTTTGCCCGTGTCGTACCAGAGCTGCTTGGCTGCGAGGAGAGGTAGAGTATGGGCGGGGAGGAAGAGGAGGGGAAGACGAAGGGTAATGCCAGGGGCCGGGAAAGGGCAGCAAAGGGGTTTAATTTGGGACTAGCAAGTCTCTGTGCGGCACTGGCAACGCGTGCTGATGGCTGAAACTCGGTGTGTCCCGATGTGAAGTCATGGGACGGCTGGGGCAGCCGAATCGCCATCCCAGGAGCAGCATTCAGGAGGCTGATCTCACAAGCCGAGCCTCGGGCTCCCTTCTCACCCGGCTTCCCCTGGGCCAGGTGCTCCCTTGCAGAAGGGCACAGGAGATGATGATTTTCTTTTTCACCTTTATTTCACAGACCGGAGGTGGAGGTGGAGCGGGGAGAGGCAGCGCTGCCAAAGCCATCCACAGGTAAGAGAGGGAGACGCTGGGGCCGGAGGGGCTGCACCGTCGATGTACCAGGATGTTCGATGGGGAGCTGGCAGAGGGGAACCAGCCCAGGTGCTGCCTGGGACCCCATGTCCTCCCGGCTTCCCTGAGGGGACCTGCCTGCACCCCGCAGCCCCCCAACCCATGCCCAGGGCTTTTTGTGCAACTTTGAGGTGCTCCGGGGACATGGGCGCTTGTTCCTGCATCACCCCTGGCTCTGTTGGGGTGATAATAGCGGGGGTCAGTCCCTCGGGGTGGTGGGCACAGGGACATGCTGTCCTTCTCCACCTGCCCCTTTCGGGCACAGGTGGTAGGGAGGGATCTCAACATCCTCTGCAGGGATGGATGCCGTCTCCCCTCCCCATGCCATGGGAAGCCCCCAGGAAGCATTTAGCCACGTGCGGGTTTGGGACCCCGCATGGAGACACTGTGCCATGTCCCCACGAACACTCATCTCCCCCAGGCCACCCATCCTGAGCTCGAGGAGCATCGCTTCGACTGTCACGGGGCAGCCCTGTCCCCATACCATCGCTTCCCCAGCGGGGTGTGAGATGCAGCCAGGCGGGGTGTGAGGCACTGCCGGGGCTCGTCCCCAGGGAAGCCGAGCCGAAAACGTCCCTTGGAGCTGGAGCCCTGACCTGCGCAATGCTGAGCCTCAAGTTACCCCGGCTGCTTAGCATCAACCAAGTGCCTAAGGTCAGAGAGGAGCTTTTCTTCCCTAAGCCCAAAGCTTGGCGGGATTTTGGGAGGTGACGGGCAGCCCCTCCCCAGGACCACCTCCCATGGCAGAGGGGACATGGTTCTGTCCTCGTAGCAGGGTCCTGGGTCCCGAATCACAGGCAGCCTTTCAGCAGCCTTCCTTCCTTCTCCTCCGACTGCCGCCAGTGCCAGTCTTTGCCTTGCAGGGGTACCAGGAGCAGGGGATCCTCTTTGGGTATCGCCCCCCCCGAAGCTCGGCAGCAGACTGCCTCCTCAGCGTCTTCCAAATGACGAATGAGACCCTAAATATCTGGACGCATTTTGTGCCTGCCTGGTAGGTACCATGCTCTGGGTCTTCAGCATCTGTGGGAGGAGGTGGTGGGTCTCTGTGGTGGGAGCAAGGCTAGGGGAGCAGGGACGGGGGACACCCAAGGGTGCAATGCTCACCTTCCTCCATCCCACAGGTACTTCTTGTGGACCCTGGTGGGGCGGCTGCGGGGACCGGGGGGCCGGGAGGACCCCCACGCCTGGCCCCTCCTCGCCTACCTGCTGACCTGCTGCATCTACCCCCTCGCCTCCAGCTGCGCCCACACCTTCAGCACCATGTCCACCCGCGCCCGGCACATCTGCTACTTCTTCGATTACGCGGCTCTCAGCATGTACAGCTTGGGTAGGGACGGGCATGTCTGCGGAGGTTTTGGTGGGGTGCCAGACCCCAGCACTTCCCCGGGGCAGCAGGAGCTGAAGCACAGGGAGGCATCAGGGATGGGGCTGAACCCTGGGTGCTCAGATGGCTCGTACCTACCAGACAAGCAGAGCCGGTGGCTGCTTGTGTGTAGTTTCCACTCCTCCTCTTCCTCCTCCCTGCAGCCTGGAGCTTGGGAGGGACAGTGAAGCATCTCTGACGCTGCCACAAATAATAATTTGGGGCTGGATTTCATACTGGGCAGCCCTGGGATGGAGGCCTGGCTGTGTGACACTCTTCGGTCTTTGTAGTAAATAGAATAAGGAAAAAAACCACATTAAAGACAAATGCTGTCAGTGAAGTCGGTGGCCCCTTGCTGGGCTGCAAGCCCCGAGTAAGCAGCAGCAGCCGGGGTCTTTGCATGGCACAATGTGCCTCCAGCTCCCCAGGGAAAGGTGTCTGCAGGAGCTGGCTGTCGGGGCGTCTGCCTGATGCTCTCCATAGCTACTTAGCCGCTCCTCTACCTTAATTCATATCTCCCTTTCTTGAGAGCACCCAATGCCAAGTGCCAATTTGAAGGTTCACAGCTGTGCCCAGGAGGATGCTGAGGGTCCTGGCAGGACCTGGAACTAACTGAGCACCTCCTATATTTCCAGGGTCTGCGCTGGCATACTCGGCATACATTTTCCCAGCAGAATGGGTCAACAGCACTTTCCACCACTGCTACATCCCCATTGCGGTATTTAACACTGTCGTTAGCACCAGTCTGTCCTGCTATTCCAGGTAAGCCTCTGCTTTATCTGCCATGATGACTACAGCATAATCATTAATTAGTATTATTAATAAAGCTTTTCAATTACAGGCTGTATTGTAACAATATGAGCCTTCGGCTTAGGAAGGGGAAGAAGAGGACTTTTGGCTTTGGAAGTGTGTTGCGTGTGGGCACTAGGAGAGTTTGATGATCAAAAATGCAAACAAATTAAGTAGCTTTAATTTTTGAAAGTTCAAAAGGTAATTTTGTATGGTGTATGGCTGGCAGGAAGATACCCACCTCCAGCACCTTGTTCAGGCCGTTGTTTTTCTAACATAACCTGCAAAAAGGGGTGGGCTCCAGTGCCCCCAACATTTAAGCATGTCTTTAGGTTTAAACATGACATTAGTCCTGCCAAAGGCATGTATCAGCCTAAGTGCTGTGTGCGTGAGGGTGTGTTTATATGTGCATGCGTGTGTGTGTGTGTTTATATGTGTGTATAACAGATTTGCAGAGGAGGAACTTCAACATTCTCGCAGCTGATTGCATCATTTTTAAAGCATGAGCAGCATTGTGTGCGTGGTATTTTGTTCCTGAATGGCATTCAACAATTTGTTTGGAATAACTCAAATGTCTAAACTCTTTGGCTGATTTCCAGTGATACATGCTGTGCTAGATCTCTAGCTGGATTGGGTTTTGCTTAATTCATGGTACATACCCCCCTGAAGGCTGTGTTTGTAAAGCACTCATGTCTGTCATTGCGACGACACACAGTTTGCTTTGCAAAACGTACAATTCCTGTTTTCACAAGCAGTGCGAATAATTTGGCATTATTCCTTCCTTCTATTTTGGGGTGTCATTGTATTTTGGGGTGTCTTTGGCATGTGGTCACCTGTCGCAGCATCACATAACCCCAGGGGTCTTTTCCTCCCCGGCTGCCGTGGCCTGGGCAGCCCCCCCCAGGACCCCCCCAGCACAGTGCTGTGTTTTGATGCTGCTGCCTCGGCAGGGAGAAAGATGCTCCCATGCCCTGGCAAACACAGCAGGAAGAAATCATGCTGCCTGGCTGGCTCTGCTGCAAGAGGGTGGGATGCAGCAGGGTGGGATGCAGCTGAGCATCGCCATGTTTTCCCAAGAGGGAGAGTGCCAAGCTCTCAGTATTCCTTGCAGATCCTGCAAATTTGGCTCATTTAAGTGTCTGTTGAGTACAGGAGGATTTACTTGCATTTTAGTCTGTGGGTTACTCACTGGAGTAACTCCCTGGGGTAGAAGATTTGGACCTATCCTTGGTATTACTGAGCAGTACTGCAAACTCAAGGGTCTCTCTTGGATCACTCAGTGGATGATGCCAGTTGGGGCTTGGTATTTTTTCCTTATATTCCTCATTTCTTTCTCTTTCTTTTTCTCTTTTCCCCCTCTTATTTTTGTCTTGTGCGTCTCTTTATTGTCTCATTAGATGGGCTTAGCAAACGAAGCTCACTGACCATGTGCTAATCCTAGTACTTAACCACTTGAAGATAACACTTAGGAAATATCAGCAACTTGAGATCAGTTCCAGATTAATTTGGATTGTTAAAAAAAATTCTTGATCTGCAAATTTAATTGTCAGCATCTATCTACTACAAAACTGTAAGTACAGGTATGTGAAACACATGCAACTATCGCTATGTGATAGAATAGCAGTTCCTGTTGTCTCAGTAATTTTCATTAGAGAAGTAGTAAATCCATCAAATGTAGGCTTAAAAAAAAATCAACAAAGCATCATCCCTGGGTGAGCAGGAATACTGACTATACCATACCAGTGGGGCCCAGCAATGGTGCTGGGTTGCCCCCACGGTGGTGAGCAGAGAATGAGCCCCCGTAATTCGTCACTGCACCCTGCGCACACCGGGTCATGTCTGGAGACCGCGTTAGCCATGGGGATGCTGCCCCGGCACACTGGGCTGCCAGCATCCCCACGGCAGCTGCTCTCGCCCCGTGCCCCTCTGCACGCCCCATGCATGTGAGCATCTCAGCTGTGTCACACCAGCCAAAAGGTCCCTCCAAGGTGGGGGGGGTTGGATGGGAGCAGACCCAAAACCGAATTGTGCAATGGGCGGTGATGCTACCGAGCCGGTTGTGCTCGGAGGGGACCTGTCCAGGCACTCCCGCTCCTGCCCGGCTCGCCGAGGGCTCAGCAGCAGCACAGCAATGCTGTTGGGGCTGCTCCGCCAACCGCACCTTGGGCAGGGTTCTCTTCAGGAACGGGGAGGGTCCGTGGCTGCCGGCAGCCCTGGGCGCACGTGGCACTGCCAGGCACTGGAGTCACTTGAGGAGAGAGAGGTGAGCAGCACGCCTGGCCGTTTCAGAGAGGTTCTTTTGAGGGAAGGGCTCCTGAGCCCGGCTGAGCTTCTGCACCGTGGCCAAACGCAGCAGCAGAGTATGCTCAGCCTCTTGCATGCACCCTGTGAAGGTCGATGGGAGTATGGTTTAATGCAGAGGAGGATGCAGCAACATGATGAAGGCAGGGGCTTGCAGTGGGGCATCAGAAGAAAGGCATTTGCTAAGCTGCTGCACCAAATTTCCAACTTCTTAGGAAAATTTTCCAATCCTAGATGGGTGGTTGATGAGCCGACAGTAAGAATTTTTGTATGGTTGTTTTTTGCATCCTCTGCCCTAGGAACATTGAATTGCCAAACAGGGAAACGTATGCAGATGGATGAAATAAGTGTGTTTATCCTTTACGTGATGCTAGATACCTCTGTCACACTGAAATAGAGAGCATCCAACTGCACCCCCCCCCCACTGCAGGATGAGCAGCTGCACAAAAGGTTTCTTTTATGCTTGACAATTTGACATCTCCCTGAGGACATCCCCATGAAAGCAGAAAAACCTGTATGGGTTTTTCACACTGAGAACAGAGTACGCTTGAACTCTGCTACATCTCACGCCATCCTCTGTGAATAGGGCACTGTCCCTGGGGTTACCGTGTGCCTGGCCGTGCGCCCAGGCTGCAATACAGTGGCTCTGTTTTGGCAACAGAGGAGCGCAGGTTGGATTGGTACGTGGCCGAAGGAGTGGGAAGATGTGTGGCAAGGGTGAGCGCAGCACCGCGCAGCAGCAGGCGAGCAGGATGGAAGTACAGCCCTGGGCAGGTGAAACCACGGTAGGAAAATACAGCAGGAATCATGCAGAAATACAGCAGAAAAATAGAGGAGGAGGCATCTTCAGCATCATCGTGACGTCTTCTGAGCAAGCCACAAGCCATGGTGGAAGGCCAAACCCGGGAGGAGCAAGAGGAAAGCCCTTATGCAGTTAGTGGCTCTTGAGCATAAGTTGAAGTGTTGGGGTTTCAGTCTGTATTTTGGTTCATAGTGATTGAGCCCTTCTGCGTTGTGGGCAAGTCTGTTGTAATTCTGCTCGAGTTAATCTCCCTGTTTCCACATTGGGCTAAAACCCTACAAAAGTTGGTCTTTCCCAGCGGGGAGGCATCGGAGGCAGAGGTTTTCCATTCCTGGTCTGGAGCTCCCGTGGCTGCGGCGGGAAGGCAGGGTGATGGGCTCACTGCTGGAGCCCTCCTCGTGGGAGGGAGCATCCTGAACGCCACCGTGCTGCCCCCCAACTGCCCCCATGGCCGGAGGGGCAGGTGTTGGTGTGGGGCGCATTGACCATGCCGGTCTTGCTGCAGGCGGCTGGAGATGCTGCATGGAGCAGGATGGCTGGCGGCTGTGCCAGCATGTGCTGCTGGGCATCTCCGAGGCTCCCCTGGGCTTTCTGTCTCCAGGTTTCATTTGAGTTGTGTTCTCCATGCGGCAAGAGCAGGCCTGGGGCTTGGCACAGGGCTTGCAACCCAGCTCCAGGTTTTATAACGGCTTTTTGGGGGACCTGGGTGGTCAATTATTTTGTGATTTCAGCTATGAAGTATGTCCTACATTTCAGCAGCGTGATTTCCTGGGGAACAAAATGCAGAATAGTATTCCCTGTCCGGACATACACTTTCCTCCTCATATATGGTATGATTATAACCAACAGGCTGCTTCTTCCATTATAATGGTGATGTCATTAAAAACTAACTTGTTTAATTAATTTACTTTGTGATTTCAGTAACTCTCTCCATGCATTCTCAGAAATGACAATCGCAAAGTCTTGGCAGGATGTAAAAAAGAAAGATGCTGGGACATGTCATGCATTTCAGACATAAGCTGCAATACAGCTTAATTAACAAACAGTGACAATCACAGCCTGAATGCTGCATTACCTACAAAGCCTTCCAAACCAAGGCAGATGTATTCTCCTTGATTGCTGTGCTCAGAAAGCTTGGATTCAAAACCAAGAGTGAAAACTCAGTTAAAAACAACTGCAGGGGCAGCAGCTGTTAAAAGACCAGCTCTGCTTCTAGCTGCTGATGGGTAATGGTTAATGAGCAATGGTGAAAGAAGCAAAATCAGCCACGCCAGGATGGTGTAAAAAAGACTGTTTTCAGAGCTGCAGGGATGCACCTGCAAGAGTCAGAGCATAGAACAGGGGAGGGTGGCCCCTAAATCCTTCCTCCCCCAGCTCAGGGTTCTGCCAGGGAAGGTTCAGCCACATGAGATGAGGGTGGTCACAGCTTTAATACTCCCAGCAGACAAAAACCGCACTGCTCTGGCTGAATTCACAGTCATCTGTGGAAGGATGTATGTGCAGCCTATATACTGCAATTCACGGTCCCCAGCAAATGACTGACAAACAGAATCCAGCGCTTACGTTAGCCTAATCTGCCATGTTTGCCTCTAGGTTTCTGGAGGTGGAGCGGCCCAGGTTCAGCAAGGCTTCCCGCACCCTGGCCTTTGTGTACCCGTACCTCTTCGACAGCATCCCTCTCTTCTACAGGGTACGCCTACCACGGTCCATATTCACAGCACCGAGACATTTGCTTGCTGCAGGGTTGGAAATATCAGCTGCTTCATCTTAGTCTGAAAATATTTGGGAAAATATGCCAGCCTTCTTTTTTTTAAAGGAAAACAAACTCTGGCAGGAAAAGAGATTTGGTTATTTTTTCCTGCACCTACTGATAGGCAGATTCCTTCCACTTCAAAGCGCTACGTTCAAACTTTGCCCATACTGGAAAGTTACTGCCTTTGAAAGCTGCAAGTTTTCCAGTTCCTAAACTGGAGCAGGGTGGGAATTTTGCTGCAGTGAGGTCTAAGGACAGGATGTGCGGGGCTGGGACTTGCATGAAATGGAGGCGACAGCTCTTGTATTGAGCCCTGGGTCCTGCACCGTGTGCCCTGGTGTTGGGTGATGGGCAGCCAGAGACAATGGGGGCTCAGGGAATGGCACTGCCTCCTTTAGAAATGTGTTGTTCCCCTCTTTCCTTTGCACGGTACCCCTGCATGGATGCCTCTCTGCTGCTGCAGTTCTACTTGTGCACAGCAGAGAGCTGCACGGAGGCTGCGATCCTGGTCCACTACAAGCACACCATCTTTGCCTTCCTCACTTGCTTCATCTTCGCTAGCCATCTGCCAGAGAGACTTGCGCCAGGACACTTTGATTATATTGGTAAGTGCTGAAAGGGTGAGTTGGCATTGTTTTCTCATTATTTTCAGGATGAAAGCGCATTAATGCATGAGTGACTCCCAGAGGTTATAATATATTCCCTGCTGGAAATTCAAAATGTTTTACATACAAGATAGAGCAGTCCTGCCTAGGTAAAGTGGGAACAGCTCTGGAAGTGTGCTGTTTTCAAAATGTTTCACAGACGGTTTCTTGACCACAAAGCGCTCATTTCTCATGCAAAAAACCTCACCAGTGGCACAGCAGTGCTTCACAGTGCCATGTCAGGGCACTGCAGGAGCAGCCACCAAGGAGACTGGATGGCAGTCCTGGCCGCACTGGGGTTTTCCCTGTTCCCCCCTCCACACCATGCACAAGCACAATGCTCCTTAGCACATCGTGAGTGCCAGGACTGCAGCAGCAAGCTGCACGTCCCTCGCTTCCATTACAGCTGGCTGCGTTTTGGAAAGGAAGATCTCTGTGCTCTGGTGGCGCAATGATAAAAGCCACAGAAATTAGCAGAATAAATATTTAAAGGCAATGGATGCTAGGCAGAAGGTCTGCTGAGCCCTGACGGCAGTGTCTTAATGAAGCCCAAGGAGTTTCTTCGTGAGTGCTTTTGGCTTTGTTACAGGGCACAGCCACCAAGTTTTCCACGTCTGTGGGATTGTCGGCACGCACTTCCAGATGGAGGCCATCATGATGGACATGGCTGAGCGCCACGACCGGCTCCTGCCCACCTCGCTGCTTCCCTCCTCCCTGCAGACCCTTGGGTCGATGGGCATCTGCATGGCTGCGAGCCTGGCTGTTATTGGGCTCTGCTCGATGTCCCTGAGCTTCATGCCAGAGCCTCAGCACAGAGAAAAACCACATGGGCATTAGGCTTCAGGTCTAGATAGTATTTATGCTGCTCCACGGGAGACACCCTAAACAATACATGTATGGTATGGATGAGGAAGAGTTTATTTGCCTACGCTCTCTGAGAAAATGCTTATTTAAAATTTTCTCAAGAGCGAAACATATTGCACTGGTTTTTGTACATACAGCTTTAAAGCTGGGAACAGATTACGAAATGCTTTTAGTAGAGTTGCTATTTCACCACAAGAAATATTTAAAATAATCTTAACTTTTTCTGTAAAAGGGAGAGAAGTGCTAATACTTTCCAAAGCAATAGGCATTCATCAGGTCTGCCTTACGGAGGAGTCGGGGAGGCAAGTGAATGTGGATAACACCAGTCATCTGGTGACACAGATGTCCTTGTCATCAGTTTAGACCAATAGCCAAGACTCCTTGGCAAAGGCACGAGCAAGGGCTCTCCCAGGGGCTCCCTGACTAAGGTTTTCACCTTGAAAGTGACATTATTTTGGAGATTAAAACCTCAAATATCCATTTAACACAGCCTTACACTAAACCCAAGTGCCTGACAGATGTGGGATTGAGAGACTAGAGTTTGCCTACATTTTAAATTCAGCTATTTTTAATCATTACCCAGAGAGAATTATTCTGGAACTCTCCGTGGGACATTCCTCCAGAATAGCTTTTTTTTTTGACCAATTCTGGTGCATAGGTAAGTCCTGGGAAATTAATTCCCATGGGAGAGCTGAGCTCCCGCCTGTGTGGGCGATGTGACTGCCCGGCAGCTGATGCAGCCCCAAGCACAGAGCATGGGGGGCACCATCCATTCCTCCTTGCACTGGACACCTCCGTCCCGTACTCACAGCTGGGCTCTTTCTCTAATCTCATTTGTGGCATCAAAGGTAAATGGAGGAAGAAATACCTGCACCTGCCAGGTGACAACACGGGCTTCCTTACAAGCACTGTTTGGTACCGAGTGTTTAACACGTGTGTGAAGCTGCCTGCAGGCAGCTGCGCTGTTCAGAAAAGGTGTTTGACACCGTGTTGAGGGCGATGGCTGAGAAATTCATGACTGCCATGTCAGGACATCCTCTCCTGGGTGTTTCTGGAGGCAGGATACTGGGCTAGATGGACCCTTGGTCTGAAGGTGTGACTGATGGTAGAGCCATCACCTCTGAACCTCTCTAGCTTCTGGTCCCACTCGCATTGAAGAATGTTTTTCTTTTCATAAGGGAATAGGATGGGGGTGTCTGGGGAGAATAAAACATCAGCTGAGCAAGAAGTGGGAGTCTGTACAGCGTAGAGATGTGAGCATTGTTGGATGAAAGGCAGGAGTTAGAACAGCTGAGCTGGTAATGCACAGGGGACCAAAACCTGTAATTTTAAAGCATTTCCAGAGTTAGACCTCTGCTTACCCAGCAATAGCCCTGTGCTCTGGCAGTTGCTCGTCGCTTCCCTTTGCTGCTGCACCTAGATTTTACAGGCAGAAGCAGAGAGCCCTGGAGAGAGCCCGGAGGTCTCAGCCTGGTCCGGGCAAGGGGGAGGCAGCCCACGGGGAGAGCTCAGCTGGTGGCTCCAGCGACGGAGGTTGTCATGTTGGATTTACCTAACGCCGTGCAGGAGGTACAGGAACATGTGATGCAAAGATTACTGCTAGGGAATATTATCAAGCTTCTTGATAATCATACGGGTGTATAATTTGTTTTGTGTATAATTGCCTCTATCAAGGTATAATTGATGCACTTTTGAGTGACAATACAATGGCTCGTTAAATATATTATGGGACAAATAAGTCTTTCAAAAAATAGCTTTCTTTTGAAAGCTGACCAAGATTTATATTAATATTTATAAGCACTGGAACATAATTGTTTATTCAACAGTTTTATTTCATTAAAAGAGAAAACTAATATAACTATCGCACTGATATATGCTAACCTGATTTGTATAGTTTCATAAAAATACCGTCTGTGAAAATGAATCACTTCAGAGATAATTGCTAATAATTGCAAAGCTTATTTACCTTGTGTACTCATGTGACCGGAAAGGAATCTGGCTCTGCACGCAAGACATGATTTAAGAGTCTATAAAATTTACATGAATCATTATGCATTTTTTCTTAGTCATTTAACTTCTGAATTTGGGAAGTCCTCTCATCCTCTTTGGGTGAAATTATTTGTAGTAAAACTACATTAAAAAAACCCCCACCATATTATAGACTACCATAATCCCTCTGGATCCTGCAGCGCTGTGCATGGACCCTTTGTCTGGCATGTACGTTATGCACTGAATGAGTGAATGTTTGATCTTGAAGCAGCACAGGTCAGCCAGATTTCTTCTTCAGCTGGAGACAGACCTCCAAAAAGCTATTCAATGTACTAAATTTTATGCACATAAAAAATAAAAAATCTGTGTCAAATTGTTACAAGTAAATAATACAGGATATTTATTTGCTGGAACATGTTGTTTCATTGTGTCTCTGTGCCCAGTCCAGAGCAAATCCCAAACAAAACTATTAACTTTATGACCAAATCCCAGAGAACATCACGCATCTGCTCTTCAGCCAAGCAGGTTTTACTGCCCTGATGAACTAGGCAGATACAGCAGATTTTTAGGTCTATCGAGTTCCTTTGGGCTAAGGTAAAAGGTGAATCTGAATATTGCTGAATAACGCTTAATCCAAAATGAGCTGGAGTGAGGGTATGAAAGTGATTGTGGCAGGACTGTCTTCTGGAGCATGTCCCTGGGCGAGGCACGCACTGTCGCTGGGCTTGCTGTACCTTCAGTCTTGGGAAAGGCGTCTGGTGTGTGCGAATTGTTAGCTTGCTTGTTAAACCACCTTTCCTCCTCTGACGATACAGAATTGTGCTCTCATCCATCCTGTGTGTATCATCTTCCAAGTGGATATCGGTATGCTGGGTTTAATTTATTAAGTCCTAAGTGGTCTGGGATCCACGAGAAGCGAGACGCTGCCGTGGCTGTCAGCGGAAGAGTGAGCTGAGTTTTTTGCTGCGAGAAGTGCAGCTTCAGGCGTCATTATCCATTAGTCCCGAGGGCCTTGGGAATTCAGTCTGGTTTGAGGACAGCAGCCCCATCTTACCAGTTTTAGGGTGCAGGGGAAGGACAGTCGTGGCTTGCAAGGCGCTCTGTGACAGTGGGACTGCACGCGGGGCTCTGGTTCTGCTCCTGGGGAGGCCAGTTCAATTTTGACCGCTTCTATCTTTGATGTGTGCGATGAGAACATTAAGAAACGTGTCTGTTTTGATGTATTTTAAAACAGTGTTTGAGAAGTGAAGGCTGGCCCGGGACACTAGCTTCTTCTGATAGTGGTCACAGTAAAAAATACAAGACCGCTTGCTGGGATTTCTTTGGATTTTCTTTTTCTTTTTTTTTTCCCTTAAGGGGGTAAGCTTACTTGATTTGGTTAATTTGCACTAAAAGTGAGAATTGACTGGAGTCTGTGGTTTGAGAGAGACTGAGTTCAACCCACTGGAGGCCTTAGAGCTGCTACCCAGGGTTAAAACCCAATTACTTCATCCTTTACCCCAGTTTCCCCATTTGAATTAGAAGAGCATTTCCTTGTCAGGAAGTTAGGTCTTTCAATGGACTTGTTTGGCCAGGATTTTTACGTGTGTCTTAACTTCACATTTTAGGCTTTGTTTTCCACCATTAAGCATCTCCTACAGGCTAGGAAATAACTAATTTACCTCCAAGCAGGTAGCGGCTTAGCCACAGGGAGGCCCTGGCCCAGCGAACTTGCTGGATGACACCTCTCCTCCTGAGCCCCAACCTTTATTTCAACTAAGCAAATAAAAGAGGCAAATACAAGACAAGCCAGAGCCCGGGCAGCCTTCCAGGGAGAGCCTCCCCAGGCCTAGCCTTAAGCCCTGGCCTTGAACTCCGGTGACATTATTGTCTCTGTCCCTGCTCCAGCGTATGGTGGCGTGGCTGGTGGACAAGCGGTCCCGGGGTGGGATGGCGGGGTGTGGAGGGGCGGCTTCCCGCTCCCCTGTGGGGCACCCAGAGCCCTCTCAGCACGGCGGCTTCAGCCATTTCCCCGAGGCAAGGCCTGTCTCCGGCCTGCAGGCCCACCTCTGGGCCCACCCCCAGGCGGGAGCACCCCCAGCCCGGCCCCGGGGACCGCCACAGGCCGCAGCGAGGCCCCGGGGACCGCCACAGGCCGCAGCGAGGCCCCGGGGCCGCCGGGGCTCCCCGCGGGCCCGGTCCCACTTGATTTCGGTGTTCCCAGGCCCCGGGCCCGCGGAACCGGGGCTCGCCGTCCCCCCAACCCCGGGTCCGCCGGCACCAGCAGGGGGCGCCCGCGGCTGCGGGCGTCGGCCGTTGACGTCGCCATGGTAACGCTTGCTGCCTGCGCCGCCGGGAAGGGGGCGGGGCTGGGGTGGAGTGCGTCACCGCCACGTCGGCGCGCGCTGCGCGGTGACGCTCGCGGGGGCCGCGGCCGCTGATTGGCTTGATTTGAATCGCAGCGGGCGCGCGGGCCGCCGGTCGGAGGCAGCGCCGAGCTTGAGCGGCAGCGCCCGCCTCTATCGCGACTTTCGGCTCCTCCCGCCTCGATCGCGACTTTCGGATCCGCCCGCTGCGGCTCTCCGCGACATGAAGGCGGCGTAAGTCGCCCCTCCACCCCTTCAACCCCCTCCTCAGCCCCTGTCCGGCGGCGGGCCCCGGCCCGGCCCTCACGCCTCCCGTCTTCTCCCAGTAGGGCCAAGACGCCGCGGAGGCCGGCGGTGAAGAAGCCGTCCAACCCCAGCCTGAAGGATCCCGTGGGGGTGAGTGAGGAGCCGCCGGGCTCGGCTGAGGCGGGGGCGCCGGGCGGGGAGGGGCCGCTGGCCCCCGGTGAGGGGGGGTCCCTGGGGGCTCGACCTGCTGCCGCCCCTCGGGGCTGCTCTGAGGGACGACGGGCTCTGTGTGTGTCCCCCCTGCCCCGTCCCCTTCCCCAGGTGTACTGCAGGGTGCGGCCGCTCAGCCGCCCGGACCAGGAGTGCTGCATCGAGGTGATCAACGAGACCACGGTGCAGATCCACCCTCCCGACGGATACAGGATATTCCGCAACGGGGAGTACCGGGAGGTAACGGCCTGGGGCGGGGGGGGTTGGGCAGCAGGGAAATCCGCGAGCGTGTGCCCTCTGCCTTGGAGCTGTGGGCGGTTGAAGGGGCTGCCTGCAATTAGGGAATCGAGGTCCTTTTCCCTGCTGTGGCTGTTTTCCGCTGGCTTGGGGTGTCTCCGGCAGTGTGCAAATCAGCAGTTTGCGCACTTAGAAAAGCGAATTTTCAAAACCAGGAAACCATCTAGAGCAAAAATGCACCCTTAGCCATCAAATATATTCTCCATATACGACAAGGCTGCTTCTCCAGGGCGGCGGAGGAGGATGAAAAGAACAAAAGCAAAGCTGGCAAACATTTAGACTGCTCAAAGGACTTTTCTATGTAGGATTAATTGAAAGAAACCAGCTCTAAGCTAAACCAGACACAAATGACTTAACAGTTGATTTGTCCCAAAGTTAAGTTGGGCAAAAAGCAATATGTTTCCCTATTTACAGAATATGGGGGTGGAGGGTGAAGCTGTAGGTTATGTGCACAAAGTGGTGAAATGTCATGAATTGTGGAAGAGTAGGCAGCGGGTCACGGAGTAGTTCATATGGTTCCTTGATCAATACAAATGTTTCCTAGAAAAGGAGGGTTTAGATCATGCATACAGAATGAGGAGCCAGAGTATTGTAGCACAGAATATGATTTGGTAGTGCAACAGTTAACCGCAGGTTGCCAACACAGTGCTGTAACTCAAAATGTTGCAAGGTAATGGTGTTTCTAAGGCGGGTGGGGGGGGAGTTAGTTGGGATGTAGAATACTTTGTTTCTGATTTCAGCATGGGAAATTCTTATAGGAAGTACATAAAGTGATCTTCAAAGGCTTAAATAAAATAGGCAAAGATTAATTAAAAGTTTGGTAAACAAACCTTTGCTCAAAAACTTAAAAATCAGATATTTATATACGGAGATGTTTTGATTGAAAAGTGACCAGATTCATCAAAATAAAAAAAAGTATACTGAAAACCTATGACTGGAAACTGAGGCTAGACTGGAAAAAGACACAAGCTTAAAACAAAATGATTAAATACTGGAACAACTCGACTGTGGCCACTGTGGGTGTTCCTTTGCCCAGTGCTTGTGTAGCTTATGGTGGGAGCACAAACAGAAATTCAAGCCTGAAGCTGTAAATTGTGAGATTCTCTAGTCACTGGGGTGCCAGGCTTTGTGATCGTTATGGTTATTTCTGGACTTGAGCTCTGTGAAAATGAGACAGTTGCTACTCTTCATTATGCACAGCTTATTCTCAGAATAGTTACACTGGAGCAACTGCCCATGTTCAAACACTGGTATAATCCTAAAGTAGAATCTTTATCATTCTGGTAAGCTGATGGAAAGCAGTTCTAAGGTATGAAACAACAAAGCACTTTGAAACAATGGACTTCTTAAAGGGAAACTTAAGGCTTAGGACAGTGTATCTTCTTTTCTTCAGACACAGTATTCATTTAAAGAAGTGTTTGGCACCCTTGTTGTTCAGAAGGAGCTCTTTGACGTGGTGGCTAAACCTCTAGTGGAAGATCTCATTCGTGGGAAAAATGGTAAGCAAGTACTTATTCTCTACCACTTTTCTGTATGTCTACCATGCAGTTTCTTATATTGCTATGATTTCATATGTCTCAAGGTTTCCTAGCTTGTCTAGGTAAAAACATGTATACCTTGTTTGCAATGAGAATAGCTCCCCTATACAACATCCTTGGGAGGTCTTCCTGCCTTTCATTACTTCTGAGCCTATTTACCTTTGTTATGATGTGCACGTTACTTGTGTCAAAGTCTCATCTTTTTGTACACCATTAACTGGAGAAGCTTTTTTTCTGCAGAAAGGGATGACTTACCCACCTAAAGACTGACCACAGAAATCAATTTATAGGGCTTGGTCTCCTGGGCATGGTTCAATATCATGGTGCTTGTCCTTGCAGTATCTGGCTTATGTTAGACTCCTCAGTAACAGTCATAACAAATGAGCCCTCTACACCTGGGACTTAGTGGCTTCCTTCCATTTTGGCTTCCAAATGCTCTCTCCCCAGAGAGGGTGATAGGTACTGTCAGTTATAGTTGAAGTGGCTATCAATGAGATGCAAACACTAGTGATGACAGTGGCTTTGATGGGCTGGAATAGTTAACTGTTGAAAAGGAGTGATTGTTTTTTCCAAATACATTTGACACGGGGAAAGACAGGACGTGTGATTATAACTGAGCTTTCTTTTGAGACAGCAAGCGTGATGGCATAACTTTCCTGTCCCTCCTAGGTCTCCTTTTTACATATGGTGTGACAGGCAGCGGGAAAACACACACCATGACAGGATCTCCTGGTGATGGAGGACTTCTCCCACGGTGTTTGGATATGATCTTCAACAGCATAGGACCATTCCAGGCCAAGCGATTTGTGAGTAGTTTTGCACTAAATTCTTCATGCCGTTGCTTATAACAGCCTATAAACCCTAAACAAAATGTTCTGTTCAAAGTGTTTATCTCCTGTCTAGTCATGTGACTGGAGCACTTTAATAAGAAAACCAACCAAAAAAAAAAAAAAAAACCCCACTCCCATGAGATGTGAAGAGTAAGGCCAAGGAGGCAGGCATAGCAGCTAGGAGGGATGTTTCATGAAGATGTACAGTCTGGCTATCCTTATAATTGCCGCTCGCTCTTTAATTAACTTTTTTAAAACAATAAAAAAGGAAAGAGGAAGCTGAGTTATAGAATGAAATCCTGCCACAAGATACAAAAGCCACAGGAAACCATATCTAAAATAATACAGGGCGTGATGTGAGGCTTTTCTTGTGGTGAAAAGTCTCTGGATTTTGGTTATCTAAATATATTTGAAATAGTACTGAAAGTCCTTTCCTTGGTAGCATGCTAGCTTGGGAGCTTTTAAGAAATACTGTTGTCTTGGAAATACCTGTTATCTGTCAGATCTACTTTGCTTTAGCCAGCAGATAAAGCATTAGTGAGGGGCATGGTATTTGCTGGTTGCTAGACAGCTTGATTAAGTAATTTGTTTTGCTGGCTAACACCTTATGTTCTCTAGTGTTTTTCATTATATTGTCTAAACATACTCACTGCTCAGGTTTTCAAGCTTGATGACAAGAATGGTGTGGATGTTCAGTGTGAAGTAGATGCTCTATTAGAGCGCCAGAAAAGAGATGCCATGCCAGTTCCAAAAACTCCATCTGGCAAGTAAGTAACTATTGTAAGATACAGAATGAATTTAGTCAATGTAAATGTTGTTCTGAAATTGTGGTTTTAACTTACCTTGGTCTCTTTATCCTTCCCTTGAAGAAAGAAAATAAAAATATTAATGGAAAGCTAGTATATTTCATGTGGTTTGAGCAATTGCATAACTAAGTATTTAGATTAGAAGACTTAGAATCAGGCAACAGAAGTCTATTTTTTTTTTTGTACCTGTTAACCCATGAGTAAAATGCTGTGACTTCACTGAATAGGAATACTGTGAAGTTAAACTTGGGGATATTTTGCTAAATAGTGGGATTTCTGAATGGAGGATAGAAATGCTGACTATCCAGGAATTTTGCAAGGCATTTCTTACTGCAGCTGAGTACAGCAGTGTCAGATGAAAGTTTATCTACTTAAACTTTTCAGAGTGCTTTTTTTTAATCTGATGAGACTGGATGCCTTGTTGTTAATTGCTAGTGTGAGCACTTCCATACTTAAATCACGCTATCTGTTAGTAGACTTGCTTTTTAACTATATAGTCCCTGTCTGACATGTTAGCTAGCTGTGGATGCTCCATTACAATCACTTATTGTGTGTGTTCAACAGGCGGCAAATAGATCCAGAATTTGCTGATATGATCAATGTGCAAGATCACTGCAAAGTGGAAGAAGTTGATGAAGATAATGTCTACAGTGTCTTTGTCTCCTATATTGAGATCTACAACAACTACATATATGACCTCTTGGAGGAAGCTCCCTTTGAGCCTATAAAACCAAAGTTAGTTTTATGAATATTGTTACTCCTACTTCAGTTTCACTTTGGGGGGAACTACAGTGTTTTTACAGCTGTAGTCTTGGCGAGTCTGGTTCAATTCATGGGAATCACCTAAAAAAATCACGTGAAAAAGGTGATGGCAAAGGAGTCCAGACAATAGTATTTAAGTGTGCCAAGTACTGATGGTTGTTCTGTTGCTGCTAAGACTTGGTGCTGCCTTCCCCATTATAATGGGAGATTAATAAGCAAATATTTAATTTGTTAGGCAGTGTGTTGTATCCCACTGAGATTCTAAGTCTATTTGTGCTATTCTGTGAGTACTGTTCCTAGCAGGTGACTGCAACTTGTAGAGTAAGCCACTCCTTAGCTGACACTTTTCCTGGAAACAGTGTATTGGGCAAAAGTAGCTATTTTGTTGTTGCTTTACAGTTAATGCAAGTTTGCATATTATTTCACTCGATGTTAGTAATTTCCATAAAAACAGAAATGAATTGTCTTATAAATGAAATTCCGGGTATTTTTTGGAAAGGTGTGTACTTGGCTGATGTCTAAAATCAGTAAATCTTGAAGACTGTCAGAAAAAACAGTCTGCAAATTGAACTTAAATACATTTTTTTAAAATTCTAAATCCATTAAAGAAAACCCTGTGCCTGTCCAACGGTACATGTGTTAATTAAATAGTTGGCTGATTTACAAAGACTATCTACAGCAAAACATGCTATGTCTCTGAAACCTCAAAAGCTGTCTCCAGGGTACTGATTTGAAAAGGGTTTGAATGTCTGTGAATGCTTTTTAAAGAATAATAAAATTATTTGGTTTAGTATTGTGCTTATGTCCAAAAATTGGCCTACAGAGAATCTGGGATTATTTCTATTTATGGAAACAACAGTATATTATATATGACAAGATTTTAGACAAAAGCTGAATGATTTAATATTTTTAACCCTGTCTTTTTGGTAGGTGGAACAATTGCAACACTCCTGTGCGAAATGGTGACTTTATGTATGTGCATAAGCATATTATTCCCAATATTGAAAAGTGAAATTTCCTATTAGTAGAAGCAGAAAATAAATGCAGACTGACTCCCTATCTCTTCTTGCTTTACTAGTGAATATAGAACGCTGTTGAAGCCATCTTGCTTCTGTATGCATGTAGAAAAACAATAGCTGCCACCCAAACCCATGATTTCCAATAAGAATTGCAATTAAACCTAGCTTCTAAATTAAAGCAGTAGCTGAAGTGTAACTAATCTTGGCTGAATGTGTGTCCATGTACTTGTACTTCCTCTTCCACCTGCTGTATGGATAATTGACACGTCCAGTCTGAATTTTGTACTTAAACAAAAGAAAATTTGCATGGCACGACATTGTGCAGAAAACTCCACTCAATTTTAGTGTTTTTTTGTTTGTTTTATTTCCTTCTTGTCCTTAAGACCTCCACAGTCCAAAATACTTCGTGAGGACCAGAATCACAACATGTATGTCACAGGATGCACGGAAGTAGAGGTGAAATCTACAGAAGAAGCTTTTGAAGTGTTTTGGAGAGGTAAATCTTAGAATATAAATTCTTAAATTCAGTACAGATGTGTAACCCTTTATGGTATTATGCTGAAAGCAGAATTGGCTTTGCCAGGTGGCAAGTCTGTTAAAACAGTTTTTTGGAGGGATTGTTTTTGTTGTTCTAAACAGGTCAAAAGAAGCGGCGTATTGCAAACACTCAGCTGAATCGAGAATCTAGTCGCTCTCACAGTGTTTTTATAATAAAGTTGGCTCAGGCACCCCTGGATGCAGATGGAGATAATGTGCTACAGGTGAATTCCAGGGGAGGACATTAAAAGGAGAGCTCTGCGCGCGCACGCATGTATATATGTAGGTTAGAAAAGGTGGTGAGCCTTGCAGCATGGCCTACTGAAACAGTTACTGTGTCTTGAGCGTTAGCAATTTCACTTTGAAGGAAATAAAAATTATTAAAGTTCGAGTCTGTGACAGAATGAAAGTAGGGCGTTAAAATAGAGTGCGAAGCTGCTTTTTCCTTTGATTTTTACCTCTGCTTCTTTTGAGCAAAAACTGCTAATCATAAACTTGAAGGATTTGAATGAGCACAGCTGTTATATCTATCTTGTGGCCCAAGACAGAAGGGATCTGCTAAACTTGTTCACAAAAAAAGCTAGTGGTGCACAGCTTCTTGCACTACGGGCTAGAAAACACCCTCAGTCTTTATTTAAAGGCGCAACACATATTCTTTTTAAGTGTGCATGCTGGTTTAGGTTTGGGGGGTGGGGTGTTCCCCCACCACCACCCTGTTAGAAGGAATATAGTGCTAATCATTAGCCTAACATAATTTGTTTTCTGTAACAGGAGAAAGAACAGATCACTTTAAGCCAGCTGTCTTTAGTTGATCTGGCTGGAAGTGAAAGAACTAATAGAACAAAAGCTGAAGGGAACAGGTTGCGAGAAGCAGGTATGTACCACTTTTTAGAGAGCCTGGTAATTTTATGTGCTAATATATGCTCATATTAGTCTTGTCTCCTAGTAAAGACATCATAGGAAAAATTGAAGGGTTCTGTTATGAAGTTTAGTTGTCTGATCTGATGACCTTAAATCCTCCAGTTTGGAAACCAAAAGTTTTTAGTAGCAGTTATTCTGATACTTCAGTTAATTAGAGTAGTTATATTTGTTACAAATAACTTAAGTCCAGGCAATTTATTCTTAAGTAAACTGCTAAATAATTTGGGAACATGATCCAAATGGCTGCTTATAGAGTTCTTTGTCTTGTGTGTGTTTGTTGTTTTTTTTTAAGGTAATATTAATCAGTCACTAATGACATTAAGAACATGTATTGAAGTTCTACGGGAAAACCAGATGTATGGAACAAATAAGGTATGCAACCCATTATCTAATTATCTCTTGATTTGATGAAGATCTGGTGTAATGAAAGCTTACTAGATCTTTCATTTACTTTATTTTAAGATGGTTCCGTACAGAGATTCCAAACTGACTCATCTCTTCAAGAACTATTTTGATGGTGAAGGAAAAGTGCGTATGATTGTGTGCGTTAACCCTAAAGCTGAGGACTACGAGGAAAGCTTGGTAACTTCCTTGCAGATCTTGCCTCATTTCTTCCTCTTTTTCATGTTTATCACTGAATTCTTGTACTTCTTTAGTAGAGGAGAGGAAAGATAACTTTTGTTGCTTGGGCACATCAGGTAATCAAATACAATATTGTAGGGCAAATGTGTCCTCTAAGTCTTGTTTTTCCTCTTAAAAATGACAACTGCTACTTGCTTGTAAAATAGGAAAAGTTTCTCTTATCTGCAGAAGTCCAAATAGCCATATTTAGGTGCTTAATCCCTACTATGACAGTACTTGCAAAACTTCAACTATCTGCACAGTCGGTTTCACGGTTCCTTGGGGCTGAGGTTGGGGAGGTGTTACAGGAAGGTTTCTGGATGTTCCACTTTAGAATCACAAGCTATCTAGCTGGGAACTACTTGAGATTATAGCTTGATAATGTGTCCTCTAATATTGTCCTAAAAATATCACTTTCAAACTTACATTGGACTGCTTCTGGTTAGTTTTGTTGTTAAGCTTGCTTTTGTTCTTTTGTAGCAAGTCATGCGCTTTGCAGAAATGACCCAGGAAGTTGAAGTTGCAAGACCTGTTGATAGACCGCTCTGTGGCTTAACACCAGGACGGCGCTTTAGGAATCAGGCCTTCAGAGAGGAACTCTCCCGGAAATTGGAGATGCGGGGTGGTCCAATAAATGGAGGTAAATGCTGGAATGCTAGGAGATTACAGCACAGTTTTTTCTGTTAGGAGTTGAAGGCCATTTTAAAGCAAATTATTTGAGCCTTGGAACTGCAAAAGGAACTTCATTTAACTGCTAGTTGTGTGCCTTCTCTGCAATAGGCATTGCTCTTTTCATACTGCAGTGCTACTTGTAGTATAAACCCAGTTGCTGTGTATGTCTTGAGGTAATTCTTTGTTATTGGTGATGAGTTGAATTCATGGTCCCATTATTGCAGCTCCTGAAAGGAAATTGGGCTGAGGATGATATTTTGATGTTTCTGTATGCTTAGGGGCTACTTTAGACATCAAGAGCTGCCTGGAAGTTTTATAAAGCAATGAATCAAGAATGCCACATTTAATTTTTTCTCCACACCGTTATCTCCTCTGAAAACTTCTAGTTATCATTAATTATTCTAAGTCTGTCTGCTTTATGGTACTGTGGAATGAATGATCTGTGGGTGTACGTTGTCAAATGGAATTTTTCTGTTCTGTAGCTTGCTGACAGACTTTCTTGGCTTTAATCTTGCAGAAACAGAAGAGCAATCTGTTTCAGAAATGTTTTTGCAGAACTTTCCTCCATTGCCTTCATGTGAGCTATTGGATGTTAATGATGATCAAACACTTCCAAAGCTTATTGAAGTCCTGGAAAAACGCCATAAACTACGACAAATGTTGTCAGAGGAGTTTGCCAAAAACGGTAAGAATTTGAATATCAGCGTGGAGGTAGATATTTTTTTTGGCGCCCTTATTACTGCTACTCAAGGGATCTCTTCTGTGCCAACATGAGATAAGAATCTTGTCTAGATTGATCACTTAAAACCCCCTTTTTTTTTGAGGTAAGGAAATAGCTGGTAGTGTTAAATTGGTAGGAGAAAAACAGAACTGCTTTTGATATTATAGAGATATGGTGAGAAGATAAAATATCAATTCTCTTGCAGTGCTTGCATTTAAAACAATGCTGCAAGATTTTGACTCCAGTATTGTATCCAAGGAAAACTATATTCAAGGGAAACTGTCTGAGAAAGAGAAAACAATAGCAGGACAGAAAATGGAGCTAGAACGCCTGGAGAAGAAAATTAAAACTTTAGAATACAAGGTCAGTTTTTTTCATTGTCTAAAACTAAGCACAAAACGCATTTTCTGTGTACCATTTAGCAAGCTTCTGGGCATCTGAAGTTGCTTGCAAGATGGATATCAGAAAAAAGATTAGAAGTATTTTGTGGGGAACTTTACTGAACACTTAGTTTTTTGGCTTTTCTTATGAGGTAAGACTTTTCTTAATACATTAAGAAGGGCAACTTAAAGTTGTAAAATTTCTGAAACTTTTTGGAATGTGGACTGTTTCTCTGGGTGTATTTGTACAACAGCTAATATATTCTAGTATATGTTAACAGTCAAATATAACCAGCAATTCTGGGCTTAGATGGTTGCACTTCTGAAAAGCATAGCCAAGTCCTTCCTCTCTTCCTCCAGATTGAGATTTTAGAGAAAACCGCAACAATTTATGAAGAAGACAAGCGTAATCTTCAGCAAGAACTAGAAAGCAAGAGCCAGAAATTGCAACGTCAGGCTTCTGACAAGCGTAGGTTGGAGGCACGATTGCAAGGCATGGTGGCAGAAACAACCATGAAATGGGAGAAGGAGTGTGTAAGTACACTGCCATATTTATTAGAAATGGGTAATGGAGCAATGCTGGGGGGAGTCGGGTGGCTTGTTTTTGTGATGGTTTTTTATATAGTAGTACCATTAAAAATGGAGGTGTGTTTGGCTTTAATTATAGACATGGAACAGACATTTTGAACTTAAATTTTATAAATATGGTATGATAAGATAAATTCCTCAAGGACTTTCGGTGCAGTTAGAGCAGCCCTCTTAAGCACTGTGTCACTTCATTTCAATGTCTAGAATTTGTTCTTTTGGGTTAGTGGCACTCTAACTAAGGAGTGATTCCCTTGTTCTGTGGGTTCTCAGTAGAAGCCTAGTGACAGGGTTTCCCCTTTAGCCTCATGTAAACTCTTGCTCAGCTATCCACTTGACAAGCAATAAGGAAAGGAAATCTGAGGGATTAACTTTTACTACTGCAGGACTGTTTACTACTTCAGGATGATTGCTAGAACTATAGTTAGACATGTTTCCATTTGTCATAATTTAGGAAGCAAAATGGTTATGGCATCAAATGTATTATTTTATAACCTGGAAAGTCTTTAGCTTGATATGTCGTTATCTCCAATAGCTTGTATCTCAGTGGGGAAGAATTTCATTCCACATGGAATATGCAATTCCCTTCAAACCTTCAGCACAATTGCTTGTGCTTTTGTGTAACGTACTTCATGCTTGTCCTCACTTGTCTTTGTAGGAGCGTCGTGTAGCAGCAAAGCAGCTGGAGATGCAGAACAAACTTTGGGTCAAAGATGAAAAACTGAAGCAGCTGAAGGCTATTGTTACTGAACCAAAAAATGAAAAGCCAGAGAGACCTTCACGGGAGAGAGACCGAGAGAAGCCTGTGCAGAGATCAGTGTCTCCTTCACCAGCACCTGTAAGTTGCCTTTAAAACACTTCTTGATAGAGGGAAAAGCATATTTATAAGAATGAACTGAAGTGCAGGCCAATTCTTTTTAGAGGCTAGAAAATAGTTCCCAAGCACAGAATTTGGATAACTTAAACTTGCTTTGAATTCTTTGTCTCCTGTTGTATTTATCAGTGCTCTTTATTCATGCTCCTACCTTCTAATGCTACTCTAGTATTGGAGGAATAGCTGATTCTTAATGCTGTCACTGCAACACAATACCTCTCCAAAACAATAAGCTTGAATAGCTGAATTGGCATCCTGCACATTGTCAGTATTCATTGTTTTATTGCCTTATAAGTCAACAGTTCTGTATGTTTGCTAATTTCTTTCCCGTTCTCTCTAGCCTTCTAGTAACTTTATTACTTGGGTCCCTAACACCCAGCGGCACATGAGCAACCCGCAGGTGCACAGACGTTCTAATTCTTGTAGCAGCATTTCTGTGGCATCCTGTGTTATGGAATGGGAGCAGAAAACCCCTTCGCACAAGCATACCAGTGGCACTTCTAATGCAAGGAGTAGACAACAAGAACCAGAACAAAGTAGAGACTATAACACCTCAGACAGAAGGCGAGGGATGTGCTGGACTGGAGTCATTGAGGTTCCCAGGCGTAGAGATGAGCTAGAAATAGAAGAGGATCAATGCTGCAGGGTTAGTGCTGCTCCTGTCAAAAGCTAAATGTAGCATTGCTTAGTCTGACTTAAAAGCTCATTACAACTGCTCCCTTACATTGAGCACCCCTAACATAGATTGGAGTTTTCCCCTAAATGTATTTCTCATAGGACAGTACTGTTTCAAAATTGAGTCTACTCACTCTCTTTGACTTCTTAACTTGACGTTTGGAAACTCCTTAAAAGCAGTGTGTGTATTTCTTGCTGGCACCTAGATGGCACTGGTAAGGAATGCTGAACTAGCTAGACTTTTTCTCTAGCTATGAATGTCCTTGTGTTTTAACTTGTGTCTGTCTCCTCAGATCTATCTTGCAGCCTGTAATTTACCATAGTCTGTTTGGGCAGCTTAAAAGGTGGTCTTATAAGCCATATCTGCAAATGTCTACTGGAAATAGTGCTTGGACAAAAATCTCACTTGTGTGACTGTTAACTTTCACTCTCTTAGAATAGTCTTCCCTAACTTTCACATCTGCGTTAAAACTGGGGGCTTTGCTTACAGGTGGGAGACTTTTTTCTTCATTAAACTGGTGCATGCAAATGTTTGTATTGGTGGTGTCTCTATCATGTTATAGTGGTGTCGCAGTGGCTCAGGTAAATCGAAGAGAATTGTACAACTCCAGCCTCTTGAGAGAGCTTCTAAGGAGGAGGAAAGTTTATCATGGTACAATTCATTTTTGAGAGTATTCTCAAGACTTCTGTCACTTGCTGGCCCTTTGAAGTCAGGGACATGCTTTTAAGCAAATGCTATTCCAACTAATACATGAACCACTGTCAGCAGAGTAAGGGATGTGGTCTCTGCCACAGTAAAATGTGACCAGTAGTAGCATGCCCTCTCCTTACAATGTAACTTCTAAGGCACCTTGGCAGAATTGTTTCAAAAAGTCGTCAACGGAAACAAGTACTTGCCCACTAAAAGTGGGGGAAGAAAGTACTGAAGTGTGTTTTGGTTTTTTGTTTTTTGTTTTTTTTTTTTTTTAATTTATTTTATTTTAATGGAAGATTTTTGCTGAAAGCCACACTTCCCTATATATGTTTAATTTTTAAGAGCTGCTTTAGCCTTGTAAGAGGTTTATCTGTAGAGGGTACAGCCAATCTCTTGTCTGTTGGTCAAAGAAATCCTAATTGATGCTCATCACCTGAAAATACAGTGGATGGGATTTGCATTCATAGGTTTGGGTTATTAACCTCACCATGATTCAGAGGTGTCTCAAATTAGTGTGTAAATGGAACAGAGAGAGTCTACAAATACTCTTTCAAAAGCCCATTCAAAGATCTTGAAGGGACCCAGGTTTTTGTTTTTAAACAAGTTTCCAGAATGTTCTGATTTTCCTGAGCAACTGACAATAATGTTCATAAAATAAAAATACAAGAACTTCAATCATTTTTCATGGATTTCCAACAGCTGAGTTCAGAAGTGATAGCACTAGAGCAGCGGATGCTTCCTCTGCTCTATTTACTCAGAAATGTTATGAGGTCTTGCATCCTTTAGAGATGTTGGCAATCCATACTCAGTCTGCTTCCTTTGCTACCTCAAAAATACATTTTGATTCATGAATGCATCCATGGGAACAAATGTCTCTTTTCTGGTCGGTTAACACGTTTGTAGCAATCTGTTTTGATTTGGAAACTCAGGAGAAGCATTACCGAAAATAATATATTCTTGAGGAATATCCTCCTTGAGGAAACTCTTACTAGGTGTGGAATGCAACAGATTGGATATAACAATTACCTAAAATTTACAAGAAATAGGAATTGGCACAGAAATAATCTGTTAATAATTTTATGCAAGGCTCTTGGTAATGGTGCCTTTCAGGATGCACTCTGAAAACACTTCAGGAATAAACCTTTGATCTTCATACAAACGTATCTTAACCAGACCTGCAAAGTTCACTTCTGCTAATGATAACCTCTGAGAGATTTACTGTGTGCTGATTTCTTCTGATTCTCTTCCACTCTGATCAGAATGCACCTCCAGTTCGCCTCAGACACAGACGGTCGCGCTCAGCTGGGGAGAGATGGGTAGATCATAAGCCACCTTCTAATCTGCCCACTGAAACAGTCATGCAGCCACATGTCCCTCATGCCATCACAGTAGCGGCTGCAAGTGAAAAGGCACTAGCTAAGTGTGACAAGTATATGCTGACACACCAGGAGCTAGCCTCTGATGGGGAGATTGAAACAAAACTAATTAAGGTAAAACAAACGCCTTTGTTGTAAACTTGTGATAACCCTGTCAAAACCTATTTCTGGCAATCTGTTTGTGCTACGGGCTTACTGGCTTGTGAAAGGGTATGTTTGACTCAATCTTTTAAGAGATTTGATTTGAAAGTTTTGTGCAGTTGGATTCAAGGGAGCTTTTAGAGTCTGAAAATACTTTTCTTGAACTTTGTCATTACTTCATAAAAACTTTTACAAGCTTGTTTATCTCGGTCACTGTTTTCCTTGAAAGTAATTAAGGTGGTTTTTTTTTTCCTCTAGTAAAATGCAATAATCCATTTGTAATTAAAGTTTCTTAGACTTGTGGCTGCAGCTAATCTTGTGGAGTCAGTCTTGTTGGAGTGATATTATTTGATTTCCACTAGCAGTATGAGTAAGCTTGCTGCAGTGATGGATGCTCGAATGCTCCAGGACATAATTTCTAGTAGTCAACTGACAAACAAATTGGTGAGACAGTCTACACTTTGAAAGCTTGCAATGTTTGTGTCCCAAAACACTGACTGTACTTACCTAAGGCAAACTGAGACCTCTTCGTAATTTGTAGCAAGAAGCTTTTGGTTTATTTTTCCTACAGTCACAGGCCTTCCAATATTGTCTTTTTTCTTTCTGAGTTTTAGAAAAAGCTCTCACTCCTGTAAGGTAACCTTGTACGTTCCAGCGATGTTGCCAAAAGCAAAGGCTTGCATAGCTGACCACATACCTGTTCATGCTGTGGAATGGAACTAAGCCTATGACATGTTTTCTGTAGTATTACTTGGTCATCATTATCATACAGTAATCTTTGTCATCGTAGTGACTGCTCTATGGGTATCTTGCATGATCATCAGAACAGATGGTGTTCACTCTTTATTGTCCTGTGTTTAATAAGAGAAGATATACAATGGGGCAGAGTGTATTTGTGCACATATGCTTGCTGGCTACTAACCTGCAAGGAAATGACAGTTGTAGGCACCTAAGTTTTCACATGAAACCGGTGCTGTAGCTATCATACTGACCTAGTGACTGTACCTTAACTACTTTAACTGCTTTTGGTTTCCAGGGTGATGTTTTCAAAACCAGGGGTGGTGGACAGGCTGTGCAGTTCACAGAGATAGAGACTCTAAAGCAAGAATCTCCAACCGGGTGAGTTGTGGTCTTAATTTTAGGTTCTGACACTGCTGGAGATATGCAACTCCAATCGTGCATATGTAACCGCTTCTGGTCCAAATAATTGAACATAAAGTTGTTGCATCTAACTTGAAATCGTATAAAAGTAATTCAGAGAGGCTTTATAGATACTGTAGCTGCTTTTAACGTTGGTCTGCTGCTGAGACCAAGGTATTTATTTAGAAAGTATAAAAAGTATTCTCTCCTGTATGAGAATCTGCCAAAATACATGACACTTATAACTTCTTTTTTTCCCTATATACTTCTTTCAGTCGAAAGCGAAGATCATCCCCTTCTAATCCTGACCCACCTGAGGGTGCTGCAGACTCTGAGTGGACTGATGTAGAAACCAGGGTAAGCTAAAAAGGAAGAAGGGGGACATCTCATGCTTGGTCTGGATGAGAATTTGGGGTAATGCTGATAGCTAGGTGGGGGGTTAGCAGTGAAGACTGATTTTCTGTGTCTTCTCAGTGTTCCGTGGCAGTGGAGATGAGGGCAGGATCAGCTCTTGGACCTGGATATCAGCATCATGCTCAGCCCAAGTAAGTGCAGCTCTCCTTTGTAGCTGGGGTATTACACTCTCTTTCCTGATAATATCTAAAGTGAGAACTTCCCCCCCTGCACCCCCCCCTTGACCTTGCTGCCCTTCCCGCTTTAGGTTTGGTGTGCATACCTCCTTATTGCTGTAGGATAAGCAGACTTATTCAATGTTGGAAACTGGTGACAGGGTAGATCGGTAGGAGACTCTAAGCAGAAATATTAACTTGTCTTCTCGGTCAAAGTCTGGCATTCAGTGCAGTGAGCAGAATGTCAGGTTTGATCTTGTGCTATCTTGACTGTGAAAAGGTGGGAACTGTAGGATGCCTAGCAGGTCCAGACTGGCATAGGGTTAGGGATTGCAGGGACAAGGTACTAAGCTGTATTCCCTCTTCTTCTGCCTCCCTAGCCTCTATCAGTTGCTGATGTAGTAAAATGTATTCATTTTTATATCTTTAGACAAATTTAAATTAAATAAGGTTACAAATACCTTACTATTCATTTCAGTATGGTTTAGGGAGGAGGAAACCGAGGCAACTGTAGGATATACCTAATGGTATACTTGAATGTAGCTCGTATTCCAGCTGCTACCTGCTGTGTAATTGTAAAGGCACCTGCTAAGGAAGCATGGACTCTAGTCATGCTAGAAGAAACTTTCTGCTTTTTCAAATGCATAGATAACAGTCTGAATTCCTCAAGGCTGTCTTATCATTCTTTACCGTGGTGGGATCAGTGGTAGGTGCACACATAAATGCAAGCTTACCAAATCAGAAGTCCCAATTTCTAGCAAAAGGTCCAGATGATCCTGCAGTTTGTAAGGCTAGTGCCCAACACTTGAGCCCCCATGTCTAACAAAACACTTTATTGAAAAAAGAAATGCTTCAGATAAGATAGTTTTGTTAAACTAGGTGTTGCAGAACAGAATTCAATATCCAGATTTGCCGTCTTGCACATAGATGCTGGCAGTGCTCTGGAAGTCACCTATTCAGCTCAGGGGAATAAAATCTGCAGTTTTGCAAGAGATGTTTACAGGCAGGAGAGGGGCTGGAGAGGTAAAGAGGTTTCTATGAAGCCAAAATCAACTAAACTTACTGCATTTGGAATCCAAAAAGTTTAGAACTTTGGTGGAAGGGTATTTTGGAGAGTATCTGAAATCAGTAATCCCTCTTCCAGATAAGGTGACAAATTTGTGCCTCTCATCATGTTAGCATATACTTTATTACATCTCTTATTAGAAACTGGGACCTGCTCAAGGTGCCTACCGCTACTTACAGCCTTGTAATACAGTAGTAAATCCTTTAGTTTGCCTCTGTGTTGAGTTGGAGCTTGTATTAAAAGCTTATTAAATAATTTAAATAAAAATTTGCTCTATGCTCATGGTTTTCTAAAAAAGAAAGCAAAATACAAGTGTTTCTTGATAAATAAGCTCTTTAGTTTTCTTGTGTTAATTGTTGCATTTCTTAGCATAGACGTATTAGTGTGAGAGACGTATACAGCAGAATAAGTAAATAGGCTATTGACTACTGTTAAGGAAAACTGCTGCTGTGTAAAATCTGAAAGTTGTTTGTGGCTTTTTTTTTCTTTCCTTTTTTAGGCGAAGAAAGCCGTGAACTTAATGTACCACTGCGTTGGAATCCTCTTGATTTTATCAGACTGATGTAATATCTGCTGCCAGTGATAAACTTGATAAAAACTGCCTTGTTATCAATCACTACAGGCTTATATTTATATAACGGCCTGTGCTAGGCAATGGTTAAATGGGAGATACTTCTTGCAATCCTAAAGAAGCCTATGTGTGGGTGTGTATATTTTCAATAGATGTAGGGAGGTTCTGCCATTGTGTCCTCTGGACTTCTGAAGAACACCTTCTGTCTCGTATGTATGAAGCCCTTGTTATTAAGCTGTATCTTTATAGACTAATGACACAAGGCTTTTGCCTTGCATATTTTTTCTTTTTTTTTCTTTTTATAGTGCAAAATACTTCTGTCCTGGTTACTATCCCTTCCTCGTCAGGTCCTCTGTTTTGAAGAGGCATAAATGCTGCTATTTATTTAGATGCAGTAACGCACTTTAAGCGTGTTTCTATGCCATTTCATATTTTATTATAACTAGCAACAGCTTGGTAATATGGATTTCTTCTTGAAAGAATTACCTTTGATTATTTAATATGCATATCAGCTTGTGAAAACATTTCAATCTTCAAACCTTCATAGTAACGAAGCAAGAATACTGATATGATGAGTAGTGGTGACTTGACATCAGATCTACTTTATTTTGTAGTGCAAGTAAATAAATGTTTTACATCTGTAGATATGGGGTAAAAGGGTAATTTGCTCACAGATATGGTGAGAACTTTGTATGTGTGGTTCTGCAAACATGTTAAAATAAATACTTTTATTCAATGGCTCTTCCAAGCCATGTTCTTGTTACTTACGGGAATGCTAAGCTACAGGAACTAAAGGTAAGTGTCGCAGCATCTTGACTGTGTCGCAGCACCTTGACTGTGTCTTGTGCAAAGAGCTATGAATGAATGCACTTTTAGGGATACTCCTGAAGTTTAAACCAAGGAATCTGCTTGGATCCCAAGATATGTTCTGGACAACCTTATCTTCATGTCTGCAAATTGCTTTCAAGGGCACTTGGTTCCATTCTGAATGACTGACTGCCTTGTTAAAAGATATTGAATCTTTGAGCTTTTTCCAGCATAAGAAAAAGCTTTTGTTACTAAGTAGTTTAAAAAGCATTTTTATAAAGCCTAGGGGATTTTTTTAAAACTTTTTTTTTTTTCTTTTAAGGAAGAAAACGACCAATGTGAGTGCCTGTTCATAGCTGCTATAAACAAATTTATTTTCAGGTAGGCCATGAAAAGGCTTATGTTCTAAAGAAACATCATCTTTTCCACAGGTCTCCTAGGCCTGCAGCTGGAGCAGAAAGCTGTACAGCAGCAGGAATGGCTAGCGCTAACACTGTCTGCTGTGGTAGTCTTAGCAATCACCTAGCTAAAAGCAGGCTTGATCATAATCACTCTGAGAGCACACAAGACAGAGCATCATTATTCTATTGTCTTGAGCAGGCAGCGCTGCTTAATGGTTTCAGAGGCTTTCCGCATTGGTCTGGGAAACAAGAAGTCCTACTTGAAAAAGCTACAAGCTTTGTGTGGCAGGCATGCATTTGGCCAATGTGTGTTCAGGTTGCCAGTTGAAGTACAGTTTTGCTTTTATTTACTGCCTGACTAATTAGTTAAATGTAGTGCCTAAGAACGGAAGAAAAACCAATGAGGGGACAAACCAGCCTGAAGAAACGTGTGGGTTTGTTTAAGAGGCTTCTGTGAACTTGAGCTCGACAGGCAAATCCCGTGCTGCCTGTCAATGGAGCAGTGGGAAGCCGAGCTGCATGGTGAGCTAATGCCACTAGATGGTGTGGAATAACCATCAGGGGCTGGGGCTGGATCCCTCTTCCTCTGCCCTGCAGGGAGGTAGGCTTTGCCCTGGGCATGGGGCAGGGAGTTCCTTTTTTTCCACCTTGCGGTGTCTTGGGATATCCCTAACCTGGGCAGTGATTCCTGCTGCCACCCATCTTCCTGCCTTTTGCTGCTACCCTGTGGGAGGATAGGGATAGGAGGGGCAGCTAACAGAAATAATGATGAAAGACACTTAAACAAGGCCTATGCTCCTATTTCTGGGATTTAAATTAACTCCTTCACATAGACTAAAATAATTAATCTCCTATTAATGATGAGCAAGCTGTCAAAAGCATTATCACTTTGATTTGGATTCAATCATCCTGTCATCAGTTTAAGTCATATTGACAGTGTTACTGGGGAAACCTGGGAGGGAGATGAGAAACTGATACTCAGAACTTTGTAAAGGAAATGTAGTCAGCTACAGAGCATGGCTTCATTTGGGTTGCTTCAAAAGCAATGGGAAAGGCATTCTGAATTAGCTCTCAAAATGCTGGTTTTTGTATCACTGGTGGCAAAGGACGCACGGCCAAAGTGTTTGTTTCTCAGTCGTTGCCAAGGTCTGTATTTTGATGCACAATGTTTTGCAAGAGCTTTGCTCAGAAATTTCGTGTTTTGAAGGAGAAAGCTGTTAAGCACAAACAAAACGGTCACTGCAGCCACCTTGTCCTATTATAAAGGTTAATCAAAAGTGCAAATATAAGACCTTGGTGAGGAGGATATCTGTCCTTGCCAGTGCTGTGAGGAAGGTGGCAGCATGATAACAACTCGTCTCGAGTCTGTGACTTGTTCTTCATGTGCTTCAACTGCCCTTGAGGTCTATCGCTGAGCTAACTGTGCTGCCTCATGCCTCCAAGCAGAATTTAAGGGTAGGGTGAAAGCTGGGCTGCTCTTTCTGGCTTGAAGTCTTGACTAGTCATCACCCCTGTGCAGCCAACACAACCATACTGCACCTCCTATCTTAGTTACATCTTTAATTACTCAAATGCTATTATTACCTCCTGTGATGGGTGCCATAGATAACTTTAAAGATTAAAACCTAATGAGTGAGAACGAGCTTTGCAAGCTGCCCTGGGTTCATGTTTGGAAAGAAACAGAACTTGGATGAGGACTCGGGCTCATCTCGTGAAGACTGTTACCTTGGGGGAAGAGAAGACACAGGGACTCTTGCGGCAGCAACAGCAGGAGGAGCTCAGCGCGCCCATCGAGCTCAGTTTCCTAGCCCAGGTCTAGCAACGCTTTTCCATCAGCAGAGTTGCATTCCGTGCCACTCAATTGCATTCCCCTGAAGTCGTTCTTCATGTCTTTGCGTATTCTTCGCATATTTACCCTCGCACATAGTACTGGCAGTGTTTACTCTGCAAAGATTCCTCTAAGACTCAGCTAAGCACACAATTTACTCAGCTAACAAGGGCTGGCATTTATTGTGGGTATCTTTGTGTACTTGTCGTTCTTTAGTCTCCGTTGACATTCAGTGGGAAGCGTTAAAACAAACAGCAGCACGCAGTAGGAGGGTTGCCTGTACCAATGCTCCTCTGTGAAATAGCTGAACGAGGCTGACTGCTTGATGTTGGCCAGAGCCGGCTCCCACCAGTCTGCTGTCAGTGAGGATGGAAAAGCCTTTTTGAAGCAAGTGGGCTTTTGGGAAAAATTTTCATCTTTGGAAATTCAGCTTTTTTTTTTTTTCTTTGCAGTACATGTATACCTTCTTTTATTTTCCCCTTGAGCTTTGCACTGATTGCTGCTAACATTTTCCAAGAGCAGTTAAGGAAGTAGCCCTATGGAGTAACTTGAAGTTCGTTTCTAGCGGGCAAGCTTTTGGCGGGGCGTGGGGGTTTAGCCCTGAATTTGTTATTGCCCAATAATAGAGCAATTTATTGGGCTGGAGCGATTTATAGAGCAGGGGTTCTAACCCCAAGGGCATCTTGGGGTCTTGCTGTCAGCAGCAGGAATGTTTGTTCGGGATCTGTTTGCTCTGTGCTTGGTAGAGGCAGCTGCCCACTTGCCTCCCTGTTGGGATGCTTGAACCTGTTGCTGAGGAGAACTCAGTTATACATGGAAACAAAGTAACCAGTGTGATGTAAAAGCATGATAATCTGTGTGATTAGTGCTTTTCTTCATTTAAACAGGGTTCATGGCAGGTCCTTCTTGTTTCTGCCAAGCCTTCTGTCGGCCAACAGGAGCATACCATACTCCAGCGTGATGCATCATGCTATTTTGCAAAGGCTTGTAGCCCGCTGGTGAAAAGCTATTCAGTGCCTTTGTTCTGAGGCTCGTTTCTGTGATTTCTGGTTCATGCAGCTGGAAGCCTGCAAAATTTCAGCACTTCTAGTCAGCTGGTTCTCTCTGGAAGAGAGCTGATGAGCAGTGGATGCCCTGCTCTGTGAGCAAGCCTGGTGTCAGAGAAGAATTTCGGTCAGTTTGCTTGTCCTTTAGCTCCTTAGCAAGCCAGTATTTGTCAGGAATACTGAACTGAATTTATGTTTACCTTTTGAGGTAACAAATTCCTACCACAACGGGCTGAAGTCTGCAACTAATGCTGCCTGATCTTCCTGCCAGTTCTGAATTGTCAGAGTTTCCTGCTGGCAAAAGGTGAAGGCTCTGGACTCTGTTGCCTGTGTTGCTTGGATGTTCTTGGCATTAATTGGCTGCAGCCTCTGCTGAGTAATGAAAAGCAGAAGAATAACATGCAGGCTCAACCTTGAAATTGTAGACACAGTGAGCTGGATTAGAGCTGTTCTTGGACTGGGACTGTTCCAAAGTCTGCCGTCGAAAACGGGTCAAGGTAGGGTATGAAAGTTCAGGACACCAATCTTCTTCCAGGTCGTGTTCTGCCCCTCTGTGTCCACAGCAGTGAATCACTGTTAAGGATGTAAGCACCAGAAGCTTGTAGGATTAGCTGAACTCTTCCCAGTGAAGTTAACGGGGTTTTACTGCCTACCTCGCTAGCCTGCCTGCTCTTCTTGCCAAGTGCTTTGCAAAAAAAAAAAAAAAAAAAGGTGCCTGCACTCTGCTGCTGTGAAAAGCGTTCTGGCTGAACCCAGCCTGTGTGCTAGGCAGGCTGCCAGAGAGCAGGGGAGGAAAAAGCTGATACGGAGGAGCCTGTTTGCTTTTGGACCTGGCAGCTCCTGTGCGTGCTTCACACTTGCATGCTGACATGCTCCGACCCTGACCCGAACGGCTACAGCTGTTCTCAGCCTGGCCTCTCGATCGGGGACTGTCAGTCTCCTGATCCTCCTCTGTTGCCTGGTGGAAGCTATTCGCAGAGAGGGATCAAAGGCATGGCCAAAAAAACTATCTAGGGAGGCTGTCTGAAGTGGAAGTCAACTTTTGCTTCGAAGTCATCGCAGAACATCTATGCTTTGGCTGTGCCTGTCAAGCAATGCTGCCTGAAGGCATGTAAGCCATGCTGGCAGCAGGCAGAGTTGGGCACTTGGTGCTGCTGCCTTGTCCTCGCTGTGTGATGGGGAGGCAGAATGGGCTGCAGGGGCAGGCACTGACCTGAGACGTACAAACCTCGGGTTCTGCTGCTGACCCATCTCCATCAGACATTGCTCAGTGCGTAACAGGGATGCAGGAATTCATCTGGCTCTGAACAATGCATCCGCCAAAATGCAGGCGGGGATCAGAGAACGGCCACTGCTGGATGCTTGGGATAAACTCACTTTTTGGTGATTATTTTTGCTTTTAATACGCTTTCTCACAGTGAACTGTTTTCTACTTTCCACTCCCTTTTGTGGTCTCCCTTTCTCATGTCCAACCCTGATTATTGCAGAGTGTGTGTGGCCTGTATTGTGGCTCTGTGGTGTGGGCAGTGCTTGCTGGCCTGGGGTGGTCCATGGTGGGGTGGCCTTCATCTCCCCCCAGCTACGTCCACGCTGATGGTCTGAGCGGTAATTAGGGGCTGGGTGTGAAGGCTGAAAGCTGACTCTTAAGAATTTGCAGGAATAAGCTTTAGATTGCCCAAAGGAATAAAAATCGGAGTTGCTTTTCTTGAGAGGCTTGCTGTTCATGGCACAGCGTGAATAATTATAAGCAATAATACTGGCAAGCACGAGCAACCCTCACGAAATCATGGCAGCAGATGAACCGCTGGCATGTGGCAAAGCCTGTGTTGGCAGAGCGGAGTGGCATTGTGTGGGGATGACGCTGGGAGCAGCATCTGAGGGCTTGTGGATGATGAAAATCACCTTGAAGCTTACTACTTCAGGCAAAAGCATTGATCTTACTGGGGTGGGCAGCTGACGTGAAAAAGGGCTGGTGTCTGTGACAACTCAGCAGCACCCCTGTCCGAAGGATGGGGCTTTATCCCTATAAACAGGGTAGATGCTTATGTACAGACGTCCCCCGGCAGCGCTGGTGGCCATCCTCCTTCGGACAGGACCTGCCCCGGCAGTCTGAATGACATATAAGTAATGGTCTTTTCCAACATGTTGCTCCCTGCTTCCCAGAAATAGCATTTGTCTCCAGTGTCTGCCTTGATTTATGTTGAGTTCAGATGCCGTTAAAAATAATCCACCCACATGCTAAAATTATATTGTCTCTGATGATAGTCAGCTTTGTGGACGAAGCACCTATAAAAAGATGAGTAAAAGGGTGTTTGGGTGGTGATGGGGAACAACAGTTGTTTTCTGTAGGAAAGAAGTTTGTCCTTTGCTCAGGCCAGAGCCGCGATCCAGGGGCAGGGATAGCACTGGCACAGTTGGATCACCTTGAGTTAGCTCCCAGGGAAAGGCAGCAGACTGATTCCCAGTTTGCCCCTGCAAAGAATTCATGTTAGGTCCCTGAGACTGGATGTGCAAGAGTTAAACACATCTTTTTAACCTGTGGTTCAGATGAAAACTCTTTAATTAGTGAGCAAGGAGTTTTAGATGGTAGTGGAAAAGCCTCCTCCTGCCCCACCAGCTTGGTTATTCTGGAGCTTTGGATACTTGGATTTATTTTTAAAATACCATGAGCTGCTCTTGTTGTTTTATTAGGAAAAAACCTAGAGCCTGTAAAATACAATTCCCTAGGATAGAATGCTAATCCTCTTATTTCTACACATTTCTGGATGATTAAATGGCTGGATTATTTAAGTAGTGATTTGTTACTAGATTGCATCATCAAGGAGATCTAAGGCATATATATTAGCTTTGGGCCTTTGGCTCTTTACTGTTGAAAGGGGTAGAAGGTGTTCTGTAGACAAAAGCCAGAGAAATTAAATTAAATGAGCATGTGGAGCAGCGGGTCACGGCGAAGCCCCTAAACCCATATTGGCTCACAGCGCTTTAACCTTTACAGTGAATGTGTACAGTAAGTAACATCAGCTTTGCCTAGTAAATCTTGTCTCCTACTGTGTTTCGAAGTGAACTGGCTCTTCTGCTGTACTTGGAAATGTTTTGAAACCATTTGTTAGCTTCTTGGGCTTGGATTAGCCTTTCCCTTGCGCTGCTCCAAGTCCTGGCAGCCGTTTGTACAGCCTCTGCCTGGCAAAGGGAGCGCAGGGGGGCTGGGGGTCCCATGGCAGCCCCTCGCAGTGCTCCCCCCTCCCTGAGCCCACGCAGCAGCTGTGGGGGTTTGCCACAGCACCAGTGGGGCTGCATCCCCACCACATCGGTGCCGTGGGTCCTGTATGGTTGCCGGTCCAAGCGCAAGCAGCACAGGGTGGCAGATGGTGCTCGGTCGTGTTGTCGCCAGCTCTGCTCCTACCACCCTCCCCTCTGCCTGCCCTGAAACGCCTCCACGACCCCCGTACTCGGGGAATGCAGCCTTTGAAGGACAGCTAGAAAAATGTTGGGAGCAGTTAATGAGGGCGTTGGAGATGCTCTGGAGAAGGGTGGCCGCATGGCACCCTGCCTTCTCATGGCACACAGGGAAAAACAGAGGAAGACCTCCCATGCTGTGCGTCATCATTTACTGGCAGTCCTCTAGACACATGAGTTCCCCAAGGCACAAACGCAGGAGAGATCTATTTGGTGCTGCTGGAAATGCATGGTTATTGTAGGTTAAACACAGGTGTTGCATGTTCCCACCTGGCTGGTGCAAGAAGAGACAAGCCTGTGCTTGTAAAGAGGTGTGACGGCCAAAGGTGTCCAGAGTGAGGCGCATCATCTCGGGGTTTGCAATGGAGCATGCTGCCCATCAGGTCTGACAGCCTCGGCAGCACGCAGAGGTTGTTCTTCTCGTGTTTTCCTCCCTCGGGTTAAAAACCATGACAGCGAGCACAAGGACAAACACAGGAGCGAAGGGAAGTGGCTCCACATACAGAGCTAGCTGGATTTTGCCTCAGTTTGGCTTGAGGCACAAAATGTGAATCGCAGCACCCTTTGCTGACAGCACCCATCAAGTCTGATGCTCCGTGGGGTGGGGGGTGGAACAAAGAGAAAGAAAAGGGAAAACCTCTTTAGTAGGCAGCTGGAGAAGCAGGGGGGTCCCTGGAGAAGCATCCTCCTCTTCCGGGTCCCTGACCAGGCTCCAGCGGTGGAGGTGATGCTGTGAAACATCTCATACCTTCTCACTGGTACAGCTGCACCCTTCCTCAAGACCAGCTCAGGCTCCCTTTCGGTGGCTTGTTTAACATGCTACCAGCACTGATCGGAATATGCCTAATTAAGTGTGGTTGTTTTGCACTAATCGGTTGTTAAGCCTTGTACGTGTATAGTGTCGGGCAGTATTTAACACATTAAAATGACTTACCCGCTTCTTACCTGCGAGGTTGTGTTTGTTCTAGCAAGCTACTGACTAAATGCTACAAGGTGAGAGGATCTTGGTGTGGAGCTACAGACTAAAAGCTACAATGCAAAAGGGTGAGAAGATAAAGGGAAAACAGGATGGTTTAAATGTCAGTGGCAATCACTTTGACAATAAATCCAGTGTAGCAGTGACCCGGAGCCTGCCGGTGCAAGGTGATGAGGATAAGAGCACTTAGGACACTGTGGTGTCTGCACCCCCGGCCTTGGGTGCGCAGGTGAAAGGTTGTGAGCAGCAAAAGCAGGGCGCGGAGCTGCGGCCGGAGGGCTGTCAGCACCGCAAAGGTAATGCCCCATCTACGTACCACTTACACTTTGACGCTTTCAGGGTGAAATGAGCCTGCCCACTGCTCAGGACTGTGGCTGCAGCCCCTCACAGTGGCCCCTGGGCGCTGGGGAGGGCTGTCGTGTGATGGGGCACCAGCGCTCCCATACCTCCTTCCTCCCCTGCTCCGAGCCTGGGGGACCAGCTCGCCCTTGGGTCTGGCGGGGGAGGAAGGGACGGGCGGCTTGGTCGGGTCCTGCCAAGATGCCCGCTGAGTTTTGGAGAGGTGCCTTGCTGTTTGGTGGTGGGTTTGGGGCTTTGCTGCTCTGGTTTTGTTGTACCCTCTAGCTGGAATCCCCCAAATTATTCTCAGCCAGCCACGTAAGGAGAGATGGGTGTTAAGCAGCATTTTGGTGGATGCACTGCAGACTTTAGTAACGGTATCTGAGTAGTACAGAGGGTTCAGGAAGAAAATTTTTCACGAAGAAATGTGGGTTTTGTCTCTAGCTAGAGAAAGGAAGGTGAGCGCATGTGGCTTTGGCTCTGGGTTAGGGGCCAGCAGGTCTGGGGCTTGCTTTCTGTGTGTGATGTGCTAAAATCAATTGGTTTGAATGTTTTCAGGGCTATTTGACGGAGGGATGGTAGGTGGCTGAAAATCAAGGAGTGCCATTGGCAGGGTGGGCCTTCTGCAAGGGTTTGGGTTTCTGAGGTTTAGAAGAAGTGGCGTTGGAATGAACCAATGCAAAAAAAAAAAAAAAAAAGCTGCAATAATAAAAGTATTTTAAACATAATACTGATATTAAAATGAGTATGAGCAGGAAGGGTGTTTTGCTGTGGACTTGAAACCAGAGCAGAGTTGGAAAGTGCAATTTCTCAGCCGCTTTAAGAAATTCAGTTGAAAAATAAGACAAAGTAAATATTTACTTGAGCTTGGACTATCCGAATGCATTATTGCATTGGGAATTCTTAGCTCTAGTACGTTAATGCTTTCATCTGTTGTGTTAATAAACCTTCTGACAGCGGGGCTGGAGCACACCCCACCGAACCAGCACACGTGGGTAGCTGCCCATCGCCAGCGCTGGGCAGCCAGCTCCCACATCCCCCCAGCTGCTTCTGACACCTCTTGTTTAAACACGAGTTCTGCTTTTTAATGAATTCAACCTTCAATGCAAATTAGATTCCAAATAATAAGTAATTAACTTTATCAAATTGACATTACCATTTATAACAAAATGTCAACATTGCCTTTATAAACAAGGCAGAGCTGCTATTTGCAGAGCCAGGGGGAGACCGACTCGGTGGGAAAATGCAGCAAAACCCAGACAAGAACAAATGATCCGTTTCTTGGGCTGTGGTTTCTTGCCTGCTGCTATTCAGAGGGGCTCCCTGCAGCTCCATGGTCCGGAGACCTCGGTACCCCAGGTGACATGGCCAAAGGATTTTGGGGTGGGAGGCCTCCACCCACCCCCAGACAGGGCAGGTATCGCAAAAGCCTTTGTGTTATTCTAGGCGAAGCTTATAGATAGTTTCATTTTTCAATGGTGCTTAAGTGGAAAAGCAGGGTTTAGCTGATGGTATTTCCAGAGGTGTGAAATACAGGCAAAGAGGTCAGGCTGCGGTATTAGGATTCAAGCCTGGATTTCCACCTTCCTCTCAAGGTCTGGGTTTGACACCTCTGGTTTTATAAAGAGAAAAAATAAGTTATGGATTAGAAAATGTGGCTCTGGATCTGGAGTGGAGGCCAAGCCCCTGATGGATGCATATGCCTAATAAAAACGTGAAAATTTGCAAACTGGGAAGTTCCTTTAAAAAAAATAATCTAGTGTGTTTTTTAAAAAAAAAAAAGTGTTTGCTCTCACACATGGAAAGAAAATCACTTCTCTGTGTGCATTGGTGACAGTATTGTATATTTTCTCGTTACCCAAGAAATGAAGTTACTCATTTACCTCTAGTGTCCTTGCAGGCAGAGGTTAATAGCTGCAATAAGGATAAAGTTAATCCTCCCTCCTGAAAGCACAAATCTGAGACTGCGGCGTCAGAACAGAATTTAAACACATAAAACTCGAAGGGCTCTGCCCCAGCGGTTCCCGTGAAGGAAGCAGGAAATACGAGCCGTGCTTTTTTATTTCGGGGTGTTGTGCAATAGTGCCAGGTTACACGCAGGGACCCCGCAGCCCCTGCAGGGCTGGGGGGTTTAGGAGCAGGAGCCCTGCGGCCGGGGGGGGATGACAACACATCTGAGTTGGGGGGGGAGGAGGGGGGCAGATTTCTTCCATGTGATTTGGTTCATAATTTTATAAGGAATTATTTTCATAATGGAAAATACCCATTTTATTGGCATGGGTGTTTCTGTGAATATGTCTTTCTTTTTACTATAATTCACCATTCCTGGCAAAGGCCACCAAAAATTCTGCAGTCAAAAAGCAAGTGTTAAAATAGAACTCCCCATGGACTAGCAGCTCGGAGGTGTCTGCCCCAGGGATGGATATATGGGCAATTAAAAGCTTTAATGCCTTAATGATCCAGGTGCAAAAAAAGTATTATTGTTTTTTTTTAATTTTTCTGAAGGTTGCTAAGTAGAGGCCAGCCAGTCAAGAAGATGCCAATGTGATTTGTGGCCTTTCTTTTCAATACATCTCTTGGCAACAATAAACAGGATAAATTTCAATTTAAAGGATAATTTCTTAGGACCAGGAAAAAATGGGATGGGAGGAGGAGAGCAGCTCCCCACCTGAAGCAGGGCTGCTGCCCTGAGGGATGTGAAACCATTTGAAAAGACACTTTTGTTCCAATCCAAAAATCCATCTTCTAGTTAAGATTAAAAAAAAAAAACCAAACCCCAACCCACACATTAATCTCATCAGTGGAAATAATCATGTTGGGTCTATGATCTTAATTTTTTATGTCATACACATCTGGAAAAGTAATTCAGGGGAAATAATATAAACCTCAGCTAAGCTGTATAAACCCAATGAGAGAGTGATTTCATTGAACTGCAGCTCGGTGGCCCTTTGTCACACGCCTCCTTGTAACAATATTGACTTTATAACACCTACACTTTGTTCTCTTCCTTAACAGGACAGCTGCTAAGTGCTGGTAAAACAAACATCACATGCTCCGTGGGGCTCCTACAAGGTTTGCAATCAAGCGCTCTCTAATAACCGCTTAAATACTCTCATCAAGCTTGTCCTTGCTGTTTGCTTTAGGACATGGTGTTTTTCTCTCCCCTCTGTATTTATTCTACGCCAGCGATAGTTAGAGCTAGAGGTCACACAAAGTAAATGCAGGTGGCAGGTTTTTTTTTTCTTTCCCTGGGTTGACTCTCATCGTCGGGTTTGCCTTTCTCCATCAGCAGAGTGGAGGTGGCTTTAAAAGCATCGCCTTGTTTTTTGAGGTTGGGTAATCTGCTCTGAATGCGGCTCCTTATTCTCTCCTGGCAGGTTTTCAAAACCAAACAGAGCACATGAAAGGTGACAAGAGAAATAAGAGCTTGCTTAGCAGGAAGAAGGGAATCCACACCATCCACACAAAATTATATTCCCCCTTTGCACAGCCTCCAAGGTCAGCAGAAACTGGACCCAGTTGCTTGTGAAACGTTGGGGGGTGAAGCGGAAAATACCAAGTGGCTGCTTACCCCTGCCCCATCCCAGGGCAGCAGCTGTCCTTCGCAGGTCCCTGTCTCTCCCGGGGGAAACTGAGGGTTGATGCTGCTGCCTGTTGGTTTCTTGCTCCGCTTAGAACTGCTGTCTGGTCTCCATGCATCTGCAGCTGGGCCTTCAAAGCTGTTGCTGTAACGTACAGCAGGTATTGTATAGGTGAGGCTATAGGATAGCTGTGGCTGGTGAGTTACCCTAATGGGACCACAACCCCCTTCTCCTCTGGGTGACTGGTCTGGATTTGGAGTACACACCTCCATTACATAGCTGCATCCCCAGAAAAGCATCCCAGGATGGGATGCTGTACATCCCACCCAGCACAGTACATCCCCCCTGCCTCACATGCCAGGTACCGTGGGGTCCGGGAGGGCGGTGGACGCAGGTGCCTACGTATGGGAAAACACTGGGAGCAGGGCCGGAGAGAGGGGGACTGGTAGCACTTCCCCAAAGAGCTGCCAGGAGCAAATGTTTCCAAAAGCGATGGCTCTTTACAGCGTGTTGCTCCCCAGCACCGGCCACGATGACAAGTCTAATACAGCCCATTGCGTTCTTGGCTCGCTTACCTCTGGCAAGTGTGCAGCCCAAGCAGCTCGGCTGCAGGGGCTGGCTCTCCAAACGCCCTTCCAGCCATTTCCCCACAAAGCTGCTATTATACCCTAACGAGGCTCCTCGGATCCGCTCGCCCTGGAGCAGCTCCATCCCATATGACCCAGCTAGCCATGTCGTGCACGCCGCACCCAGCTGCTTCCACATTAGCGTTGGAAACTGGAGCTTTATGATCAAATAACATTTTGTCTGATTTTGCAGCTCGCGGGGCTTTGCAAAAATCTGTGCCTCATTGTCCCGAATCGTGCTGTGTTCCAGTAGCTTGTTTTGGTGGGGATGGCGGAAGAAAGCAGCCTGTGCAGCAGCCTGTCCGACCCAAAGATGTGGTCAGCGTCGGTACACGTGCAGGGCTGTGCCTTTTGCAAACCCTCTGGAGCCCAGCAGTTATTGTCCCTTACAGAGCCAGGCTTGCCAGCCCATGTGCATGGCCCAAAATACATGGTTATTTTACCAAGCTAACCTGTTGCTGGTGTGAGGATGGGGAGGAAGATGCTCTGCTCAAAAGCGCCTTGCCTATCGGAGATGTGCAGAAGTTAATGAAGGGTTCAAATACTGTATCCAGAATGATTTTTGCTGATAGTGGTGGACACCAGAGACAAACCTCTCTCTCCCTGGGCCGCAGCGGTGCGAGGGCACTGCCCAGCTGCAGCAGCGATGCTGCTCAGCCCCGTGTCCTGCCAGGATGGGGAGCAGGCAGCTGGGCGAGGGGCATTCCTTGCAACCGCCTCCTGTGTGGCACAAGCAAAATGAGTCTGTACCAGGGCTTCAAACATCCATAATTATTGTGCGGGCAAAATTAAAATAACCCTAATGAAGCCGTATAGGTTTATCCTAATGGACCAGAAAGAGTAAGCTGAGGCTGCCACAATTTCTGTGCTTTCCATGGAAGGTGGGCCAGTAATGTTGGCTTCGCAAACTTGCTTGTTTTGCCGCCTTTGTCTTTTTCCACTTTTCCCACTTACCTGCTCCTGCGCCGAGAGCTCTCTCTGTGTGCGCGCAAAGCAGCTCCTTCTCTGTACTGCAATCCCCTGGGGCTTCCATTTAATATCAAGGTGACTTTTCTGTTGTTAGCAAGGGGGACGTGTCTCCTAGGCGATCCCTGGTCCCAGCGAGGGCTGTCTGGCCATGGTGGCTGCCCAGGAGGGTCTCGCTGGCACTGGGGGAAGGCAGAGCTTGGGAGCCGGAGTTGCCCTCAGTGTATCCTGCACAGGGAAGGGTTTCTGCAAGGCTGATGTCCTAAAGCCCAAGTCCTGAGTCTTAGCCCGACAGCAGCTTGGCCCCCTGGCCAGCCTGGAGTGACACCAGTGGTGGCCCCGTGGCTGCGTGTGGTGAGCCAAGCTGCAGGTGGGAGATGCCCATGGTGAAGGGTGCAGGCGGAACATGTCCCCAGCGCACCAACGGTGGAGGGGAAGAACTTGAGAGCAAAGGGGAGAGGTCTCCAACGAGCCCCAGTAATGCCTGGGTCTGTGCCAGCGCTCCTGGAGCCGGCAGGTTTATTGCTCCTCTCCTGCCTGGCTGCTCATCCGGCCCTCGGCAAAGCAGGAGCGATCAGTGGGGGCCGGAAAGTGTTCCCACCGCTGCCGCCGGGAATGGGGTCTGGGTTTCCATCGGGTTACGCAGTGGCGTCCCAGCTGAATGCAGCCCTTCAGCTGCTGCAAGTTTTCTCAGCTTTCTGGTTTCCTCTAGGAAAACCAGAGCTGGTCAAAACATACTGGAGACTCTCAGCACAGGAAAGGAGCGGGGCTCGTCTAGGGTCTGAGCTCCTTGCTCCTGGGTTTGCTCAGGTAGGCAGAATGGCAGGAGTGAGCATTTTTGGGGTTTAGAAACTGTGGGTTTCGCTCTGTGCAGTTGCTGTGACCAGCCTCACTCAAAATAATCAGATTACATGTTCCCTTTAAAAACAAGGGAAAACGCTGCATATTTTCTTGCTTTCAGAGAAAGGATTTGCTCGTGCTGAAGTCCTTGTTTAATATGCAGAGTCCCTGCACGCTGGATGCTTTCCAGGTACCGCAGCCTGGCAGAGGTCAGCGGCACTCTTGTAACGCAGGAGGTCCTGGCGTGACGCTGCGTGAACCCCCTCGGTGCACGTAGTGGGGGTCCAGGCACCGCTGCGATCGAAAGCGATGGGCTGCCGATGACGGCATGAGTGCGGTGTGTTTGTGCAAGGGGGATCAGCCCTGGGCACAGAGCCTGGGGGAGACCCTGCTCCAGACCGAGCCCTCCTGCTCTTTGTGTGATGCTTAAGTATTGCTCGAGGCAGAGAGCAAACGCTCCCAGGCTGCGCCTGGATTCCCCATGCCTCGGGGAGTGGCTTCCCACAGGGTTTTTGCCTTGTTCTGGAGGGGCTTTGCATCCTTGTGCCTCCCCTCTCCCAGCTGCTCCTGTCTCACGCTGCTGTCAGAAGCAGAGGCAGGTTCTTTCCATCGCGTCATAATTTTATGTCCAGTCAAAGGGTCGTTAACTCAATGCTGTTGGTTTTCTCAGCTCCCAGTTTCCTTCCGGCAACTGGAGCTAGCTGAGTGCACTGGCAGCACTGGAGACAGGGCTTTCAGGTAAGAGGGATGGTAAAACACCAGCACTGACTCCCCAGCACTGTAGTAAATCTGCCCTCAAACCAGATTCCCAGCCCAAATGATGTAGCAGCTACTGTGGATGTGACCCAAACCCCATTTCACAGAGCACACATGGCTCCCTGAGGAGCATCCATCTCTCCTTCACACCTGCACCTCGGTTCAGAGGTCAAAGCCCTGCTGTAACATCTCAGAATAAACCTTTCCTCCATTTTAATTTGAGAAAATCTGCCTTGCATCTTATAGGAAAGCTGCCACCTTAGGGAGGACAAATCACGGGGCACACTCTGCCTGGCACTGGGACCGCTCCATCTGAGCAGCAGATCAATACGGAGGCCTGGATGAGGATGTGGTATTTAAATCACCGGAGAGACCGTTTAAATGGGAAATCAGTAAGTGAAGCATGAGAGATTGATTTTAAATAATTTTTATGGCCGGGGACTTCAACCTGTTGTCAATATTTCTGCATAAATAATGAAAAACATTAAAAGGGGGTAGATGTGACCAACAGTGTGCCTAGATAAACCTCGGGGCTGGCGGGGTTGGAAGGTGTGGGGAGCACTGCAAATCACACTCCTGGCAGGTGAAGCCGCTGACACACCATTTATTTTCCCGTGCTGACAGCATCAGCCCCTTCCTCGCTGGCACTACCAGCAGCAAGCCGCTTATTAAAGCAATGCTGATTTAAAAGGAAGGAAAAAAAAAAAAGTTATGATAGGAAATGATGAGCTGGGCAGATCTTATATCCCATCCCTAAGTGGCATCTGTTGATTTGTAGCAGCAGCAGCAGGCATGGCTGTTCCTCCGGCTGCAGAAAGCGGATGGGGAGCATCCTGGGGACGTGGGGGATGCGGTCCTGCCCGCTGGGCAAGCACCGGCCGAGACCTAGGGGACAGGGCTGGCGTAAGACAGCACCGGGTGTTCATGGGCAGGTTGGGATGATCACTCATCCTAGTGTTTTAATTTCTAAATGGGACCCTCCTGCCGTGGGGCTCTTCCTGAAACCCCGCTGCAGTTGGTGGGGGCTCTAGCTGCTTTCCCCAAGCGGCATTTCGGCAGCATCTGTGGGTGCTGCCCTCATCCCACGCTCTATTTATAAATCATGTAGATGTTTTCTCACTTGCATCTTCCTGGCCAGGACGATGCCCGCTCTCACCTCGTCCTTGGTCCTGTCACAATGCCTCTGAAACAATAACCAGGCGGTAGCTGGCACCCGCTCACAAAACATCCATTACCTTGGTCTCTGCAATCAAAAGCCATTTATAGTAAATGTGTTTGCTTTGTACTGAATTACTCACAATGCTGCCAAGTACAACCACACCAGCTGTTAATTAGAGTTTAGCTTTTATTACTAAAAAGTCTGCTCTGTTGATATGGAAAATGGGAATAAAAAGCCATTTAACCTATTGTGATGTGAAAATAAACGATGACTTGTTGGTTTAATTAAATAGTCTATTTATCTAGCCGTCAAAGTGTTTGAACATACACAGGATTACGAGCAGCATTACCCTGGCTTGTCTCCTGTTGTCTGAATAATCCATGTTGTTTGAAGTGACAGTTACCTGCTAAATGGCCCATTGAACTCAACATGAATCTTTCAGCAGAAAAGTCCGATGCATCACTTTGCTTCCTGCGCTCTCTGATGTTTGTTTGCTTGCCTTTCCTTCCACGCACCAAGGAACCGCCACCTCCTTCCCACCATGCTCATGCAATTATTCTTGCTGCACAGCAAGGGACATCAGCGTCAGTCCCTTCCCTGCATCCATGTGTGTGCGCACATTCTCTGCTTCCCAAAATCATTCCCGTGGGGCTCATTTCAGGATGTCGCTATATGTTGCATGGAAGAAGTCATATTGGGGTTTCCAGTACGGGCTCTGTCTTCATGTTTTGCATCCTGCTCTTTAGGATAAAGCTGATAAGGGAGTTTCTCCATTCTCAGGTCTGACGGTCTTTGTGTTTTCTGCCTTTTCTTTGTACCTGCAGCTCTGTCTTGAATCACCGAGAAAAACACAACAACATGCAGAACCGGGATACACGTTGCGGTGAACCGGGCTCGTTGGGACCTCCAAATGCTAAGGCTTGGATGGCAGGTGTGGGGAGCAGGCTGTGCTAAATGGAGTGGCTCTAGTGCTTCTCCTGGGGGGAAAAAGGAGGGTGAGGAGTTCTTCAGATGTTGAAGGGAAAAATTGATTTCAAGGCCTAAAGGGAAATCTGGTGGTGGGAAGGGTACCGAGGATTGCTTCTGTGCTCCCAGGAGGGTGAGCAGCTCAGCACAGCAGCTCCAGGGACAAAATGGCATCTCTGTGCCGGGATACTAAGCAAGGCAGGAATGTAAATCCCAGAGTTTCCAGGGCACAGCTCTCAATTGCGAAATGAGGTGGGCAGCAAGGGAGCTGGTGCTAAGGCGATTCGGATGATTCAGGAGCGGGCTCGGAGTTCATCTGCCAGGCAGAGCATTGCAAGCTGCCCTGGAGGACACAATGCCTCTTTCTGGAGGGAGTTCAAGGATCTTTATTCATCTGTAGCAGAAATGGCCTTGTTATTGCTTCTTTTCCTTCTTCCTCTTATGGAGTATTTTGCCATCTGCCAAAGCTGGAGGGAAGATTTCTTGCTCGCCAGGCTGGGGAGGAGGGCGGTGGGGTCCCACCAGGGTTGTGTGGGAGATGCACACATTTTTCTGTCTCAGGTGCCTGTTTAATACAAAGCAGACCAACCAGTGCCATTGAGCATGTGTTTTGTTCTTGGGGACATGGGGTTGTTCTCCTGGCACTGGTCAGGGGCTTCTGCCTGTCCCTCCCACCACATCTCCTCCCCTCCATCAGCGCTCCATCAGACTTCCCTGGCTTGTGGTGCTGCTATTGGATTGCGAAGGTGATGAGCAGCCTTGGCAGCTGCTTTGCAAAACGTGCCAATGCATCTGCACATTGCAGCTCTGCCATCGTGCTCCCATCGAAGAGGGGACGTGCTGCCAGCTGCCTGCATTACCTCCTGCCCTCCAGCCCTCTGCCAGGCTTGGTCCAGCCCACGGCTCATGGAAAATGCCCCTGCCGTGGTGGCAGGAGGTGGATTCCCTCTGTCACCCCGGTCCGGGTTTTATCCTTGGTTGAGCAAAACTAGTGCTGGTGAGAGCTGGAGCAGAGCTGAGTGGATTTGCAAGAGCTGGCAATCAACAGCAATGACTCTTTGAGCAGAAGTTCCACTAATCTTGGCGTTGCAATATTTTCCTGTCCTGAGGAGCCTGGAGAGGAACTGTCTGCCTTGAGATAGATGCACCGACGATGCCACACACGTTGTCCAACGACCGTCTCCCCTGGAAACCCTCTTTGGCTGCTCTGCTGCCCAAGACCCCGGGATGAGCAGGGTGCTCTGACCCTGCATGGTGCAGCCAGCTGAGGAAAAGCTTAATTGCGCGTTGCTCTTTTTTGGTGTCAGCCTGATGTTTCCTCTTTAAATCCTGCAGTGGTGGCACGGAACACACGCGTCCTCTGCAGAACTCTGTCTCCATGAGAGTGCTAAACTTGTCATGGCTGTTTACTTACGCTTTCGCACTGTTTGTGTAGTCAGAAGTCTTGATCTCGTATTTATCTCCTCTTAAAACAGCTACAGTTTATAGTTTAAACACATTAATCATTTCCAAGCCTTTAAAGGGCTTTTAAGTGGACACACTGGTTTTGTTTGCCTTCTAATTTTTATTTCAAGTCTCCCTTCCGAATCAGAAGGCAAGTGCTTTAAAGAACATTGAAGGAGCGCAGTCTTGTATAAACTGCAAGCCGATAAGTACGCCCCCATGCTAAAAAAAATATTGCAGGGAGTTGTGCTTTGGAGGAACACCTCTGTGTGGGAGCAGCAGCTGGGTCCTTGTTGTTTGGGCTGGTTTTCATCTGCTGAGCAGTGCTTTGCTGCAGCCTGCCCTGGGTGGCAGGTCCCTTACGGACAGTGTGGGGCTCCTCGGCGTGCTCCTGGGTTCATGGTGCTGCATCTCCAGCCCAGGGGCATGATTTGCACCCTGCAGCCAGCGTGGCCTTTCAGGTGGTGTGTGCGGTCGGCATGTCGTGGGCCGGGGAGATGCTGCCAGCCCGGGTTTGTGTGGTCTGGCTGCAAGGGAGGTGTTAATGCCGTCGGTGGTTGACTTGGCTGAGCTGCTCCAGGGCTTGAATTTAGGTTTTTACAGTCCCCGGGTCTTATAAATAGATGTTGCAGTGTTTTAGCTGAAGGTTAGAGGTGATCAGAAGTGCTGGCAAAGCACAACCTACCTAAGGAGATAACTAGTGGCTCTTTGGGGTCTGCGTTGCTATTTGGGTTATACCTTTCCCGTGCTGCTCTCGCCCCATCCCCGGCAGAGAGATTGCAGGCTCCATGGCTGACCGTACCAGGGCTGCTCGTGGTTGTGGGGTTTGAGCTAAAAATCTCTTTCAGGGCTTTCAGGGAAGAGAGATGGGGCATCCCGGCTCAGCCGCGACTGAGCCATGCTGGGTCTCCTTCAAGGAGCTGCTGCAGCCTTGCTGGGGACAAGGTGCTCAGGAATGCTTTTGGTAAATACTGGCACGCTTATTTACTTTACAGGGAGGAAATTCTGCCAACAGTAAGAAAACTCATGCAGCGTCCGTTTCGTATAGAAATAATAAGCATTGTGAGGGACTAATTGCTTCAGGGCATCAGTTAGGCACGCAAAGCCTCTCGTTAGCAAGGGGTTGTGACCTCAAGTCATCAGTGTCTGGTTAAAATGCATGAAATAAGGCTGACGGTTTCTGCTAATCACCTAGAGCCAGGTGTCAGCAGCTCGGAGTTACTGGCTGGAAAGGATTTGGGCAGTTGCCCTGTCCTCTCCAGCCCCCTCGGGCTCAGCATGGCTGCACCGCAGCAGCTGCAAAGCACTTTATCACCAGTCCTCGCTGGCCTTGGGGGGTGCAGAGCTCGGCGTTGTTAATCCAGCACCTTGCACAAGCAAAACCTGCAAAAAGCAAACGGAGAAGGAACTGCTTTTCAAGTAGCTTCCCAAAGCACTTGCCTAGACAGGACGTTAACAGCGACTTGCACTTTGTGTCCCCTGTCCTTGGAGGCACCGGGTATCTGGAGAGGGAGGGATGCTGGAGGGGTGCTCGTAAATAAGGGCACATTTTCCACCGCTCCCTCAATGCAGCCGAGGTGTGAGGTGCTGCTGGTTAATCAGGGTGTTGATGTTTCTCCCGTGGTGGTGTGAGAATGGGACCCTCCTTGCAGACCTGTTTTACCCCCCCATGAGTGGCTGTAAAGGTGGGTTTGCCAGACCCCGTCTCCGTGCCGTGCCGAATTACTGTTGTTATCCTTGGAGTGCTGGCTAGGTGCTGCAAATAGCTCCAGATGTGTCAACACGGAGCCCATCTGGATCTGCCAAGAGGCCTGGATGAAGCAGTGTCACTGTAAAGGGATCCGTACTTGCAGGGGCCAGGACGTATCTTCACATAGCAGGATGGAAATCTGGATGTGTTTTATTTTTTTTTTCCTTTTGGGGAGGATGAGTGTCTGCATCCCACATTGCCAGGGCTGGAGCTGAGACCTGAGGAGGCTTGCCAGGTATGGATGAACACAGATTTACCATCTCATTGACTTGGGAAAGGGAATCGTGGCAGTGCTGGAGGGGCTGCAGGGCTCCGGGTGTTATAGCAGTGGCTCATCATCTGCATGACAGCCCTAGAATGAGGCGCTTCTCCCCAAAACTCAGCATGCTGCACCAAGCAGATGTCCTGCAGCCGTGCTGCAGCTGAAGGGCAGCAGGAGAGCTGCCCTGATCCCTTGGGGGTTTTGGGGGGAGTTCCATTCCTTCCCAGCTGGTGAGCTGGACACGCGGAACGCTTCCCTTTCGCAGCAGTAGGTACAAAGTGGCCTGTGAAGGGCTGACAGCGTTTAAAGGACATCCCAGAAGAAGCAAAGAAAAGTCCACATGTGTTTCATGCAGGACCTGGAAATTCCCTGGCGATGGTCAGGAATCTGCCTCAGACCTGCCCCGTCTCAGCCCACGAGGTGGGTTAGCTGGTGGGCAGGGGCATGCGGGGGAAAGGAGTGAGCAGCCATCCCAGCAGGGATGCAGCGGCGAGATCTGGCAGTTGATGTGGATTTGACATGTTCCCTCGAGGGCTGTGGGTTCCCAAACCAGCACATAAATTACAGCGAGGCTTCGCTAACCCAGCACTCACATTTGCTGGAGGTAGCCCAATACCAGTGCTTTCTGCTACATAAAACCAAAACCAGACCCATTTGCTCAGCCCTCTGAAATTCCCAGTGAGAACAAGTTCCCCCTGAACAGAGGGTGAAACCCGGCAGAAACTCATGGCATAGAGTTTGGCACAGGTCTTTCCACCCCGCATAGCCACAAGCAAACTCTTTACATTTCTTATTAAAAATACGATCACCTAATTATGCTTTTGCATCAGCATTTCTGTGCTCCTTCAGTGCTCTGCAGGGAACATGACCCAAGCTCTGAAGCTGTGGCTTGTGTGAGCCCCGTGGGAGGTGGGAGCAGCTTTTGCTCCCAGTGAATGGGACTCCCTCAAGAAAGCTTTATGCATGTAGGAAACCGAGAGTCGGTAGGTTTGTCCCAAACATTCCCTTTTGGGCCAAAGCAGGGAAAAAGCTCAGATTTCACCGTCCTGTTTCGTGCTTCAGTCGTGTGACCGCCGTTTCTCAGGGTTTCTGCGCATTTGTCTAGTTTTCTGTTGCTCTCCTTGCAATTTGGGTGATGCTACGGATATCTTTAATAACCAGGGGGCTCCTGGGGCTGGGAGCGACTGGGCAGAGCCTCTAGAGAGGACATATAGTTTCTGTAGGTGACTTTCTGCTGGGAGAGCCTGCTGGGTTTGCACCCTTTCTGGGTGATACCGCTGCCAACAGCCAGCACAGCCACCTGCGGTTCCTCTGCTGCAGGAACGGATCATCTCCCACCTAATAGCGATGCTTAGCGCTGAGGAAGCTGTCTACATCTTCCTGCCACTGTGCAAATATTAGCTAATTAAGTGGCAGCAACCTTATCTAAAGGACACTTGTGATGGCGTTGCTCATGGCTGCAGCAGGTAACAGGGAGGATTAATTCCCAGCAGTCATCTGCAAAAAAAAAAAAAAAAAGAAAAAGGTGGTGTTGAAGCTGGCCAAGGATATTAGCAACACTTTTATTATCAGCTTTTGTTGGGAGGAGGGTTTGTCAAGGGAGGACTCCCAGGTGACTGCTGGGGGGTGGCCTGGGGGTGCACAGTCTGGGGAGACCCCAAGACCCATCTCCTGTGAAGCTGGGCTTGGCTGCAGAAGCCGGGCTTGCTCCAGGAGGAAGATTGCAGACACCCGCTCCGGAACAGCCGGTGATGGTGAAGGGGGTGCGGGTAGTGCTGAGCTGGGATGGGGGGGGGGGGGGGCAAAGGCACTGGTGTCCTGCCAGCGGTTGTGTAACCCGGGGCTTCGCAGGAAAGGCCAGAGCTGTATGCTTGTACTGTGCAAAAAGAAACGATGTCTGAAACCTCAGCGCTTTGAAGGAAGGGAAAAATCGTTTCAGGAGCCCCTCAGTTCTCGTCTCCATCATCCCCCCAGGCACTTTCACCTCTGCTGCTGCCCTGTGGGTGGGAGGCTTGTCCCGCTCCCAGCTCCCATGGCACCTCTGTGCCGGGCTGCTGCTACAGGACTTGGAGGTAAAAGGCGTTCAAGCTTGTGAGCACTTGGGTCTGACAGTAATGAGGGCTGGCTAAGTGACTACCGCAGGGTTCCCCTGAGGGTGCTGCATCCTCATTTCATCTGTTAACTGGATGGCTGCTCTCTGTGATGTTTATTTTAAGCAATTTTGTTAAATACTGTGAATTATTCCTGTTTACTCACAAGTGGTGATCTTGAAAGCAATCTAAGAAGTTCAGATAAGCTTCCCAATAACTTGCAGAGAGATGATTTCTGCTCACCTGCAAAAAATCTCCTGGCTAAAAAATGCGATGGGCAAACTGGCAGCCCGGTGGTGTTCAGCTCTTCCCTGTGCTGGCGATGCTGCTTGCACACATTCTTCTTTTTACAGAGTGAAGGACAAAGTGGCTGTTTGCCAGCGGGCGTTAGTGCACTGAAGGTCCATGTGCATGTTGTTATCTTGTGCCTGGTAACTCAAGATTCCCTCCTGCTACCTTCATTAATTTCTAACAAATTCATTTTGTTTCTTGTTGTAGAGGACAGTGCACCAAAAGACGACTACTTTTTTTTTTTTTTTTTTATAAAATCATCAGAAGGAAGTGAGGCTGGAGGTTAAGTGTTAGGTTTGCAGCTACAAGACCTCCTCCAGGTTGTGCCAAGCAGCGAGGGGACTCATGGTCTCACTTAGATTACTTTAATTGCAGAGAAATGTCATTGATTTTTTGTACAGCTAATACCATGGCAAACAGAAACAGTTTTGTTAGGACAAGGTGGGTGACAAAATTCTGGCCTTTGTGATGAAAATCTGCCCTTTAAGCGCCTCTCCAGCTCCTGGAGCTCTGCAATTGTAACAAATGCTTTTTCCATAAGATGTCAGTATGGCACAGGAGTTTAGATGCTTGTTTGTTAGTTGTGCGAGTAATCCATCACAGGCAAATGAAGGCAAGCCATCTTCTGGACCGCCACCAAGTTTCAGCTCATTTACAGCTCACAGCATTAATTTTTTTCATTGGCGGAGGAATTGCTGCGCTGATCTAGTGCCATGAAAAGACGATCGCTCACCTCCAGTGTTAAGATCAGTGCCAGATGTGCCTGGCCAGCCCAGGTCTCTGTCCCTGCCTTTGTCTGTTTGGCACTTTCATCCTACTGACTCCCTCGGGTTTCTTTCTCGCCCCCAAAAATCCAGCCTCGAATGCTCTTTTCTCCATTCTGTGCACTTGAAACAATAAGCAGGAAAAAATTTTGGGGTATTAATAAAATTCTGGATGTCTCTTATACACTAGAAGTAACCAAAATAGGGAGCAAACCCACCCCACTTCCCACCCCCCTTAGTGATACTTTTGGCTACCGTATGACTTTAATGGTCCGTAAGGAAGGGAAGGCAGGACTCCATAAACATGGGCAAATGTGGATATTTGGGCAATGTTTTCTCTGACCTTTTCATGGGATATTCTCCCCCCAGAAGCCAATGTGTGGGGAGAGCTGGAGGTGACCTTGCATTGGGCCAGCCATGTGCTTGGAGCCAGGAGCTTCGCTGGCTGAGTCTTTGCTGAGCCCAGAGGAAGAAATAAGACTTATTAGGAGAAATACAGTTTTACAGCAAATGAGAAAAACAGCCAGGGCTCCAAGCCATGAAACGCAAAGCACAACCCCGCAAGACCGCGGCTCTAACACAGCAGGGAGTTTTATTTAACTCAGGGCTGCGTCGTGCTGGTTTTGCACTAGAAGTTTCTCAGTACCAAGATTTGGCTCCTAATGTGGGACCAAGCTTTGTAGCTAGAGCCCCGCGCCAGCTCCTCCTGCTTGCCCCGTCCCTGTCCTCCCGCAGAGCTGCCATGATGCTTGCTGTGATGCTCACCATGATGCTCTCCACCGGCCACGGCTGCCAGCCCCGGGGCAAAGGGAGAAAGGATGATTGTCCTCCCTGGCTTGGCCATCTGCAGGGAGGTGGGCTGGTAGCAGCAGCAGCTTCTCCGCTCCCGGCGTGGGCTTAATTGCCCCATTGACGAAGCTGTGCTTGTCTAAGGGTTCTTAGTTTGGGATTTGTTAGGAAGGAGCAGCTCCAAAGGCTGCTGAAGCCCATGGAAAGCCTCCTGTTGACCTCATTAAGGGCTGGATCGATGCCTAATGGCAGACAAAGGGCTCTCCCTGTGCAACGCTGGCTGTAAGCGCAGCACTCCGGCCCCCGCTCTTCCAATGGTAAGGACTTCGGGGGCCGAGGGGATTTATTTCCTCTCCGGGTAATGGGCACGCTTGAATAGTTCAGATATTGCATAGTCCTTTTCCTTCTCTAGTTTCAATTCGATATTTAAATCCAGTAATATGTGTAATAATCTGCATGTCTGGGATTAATATAATGTTATATGTTTCTTGAAAGCCTTGCTGATCCCGTAGTTAATTTAATCTTTTATTAACATTAACTAGCTCATGTGGTGTCCAGCAAGCCTGGGGAGTTCGCTTTCCAATACCAACAGATGACAAAGAGATGAAAATATAATAGCAGATGAATTCCTCCTTTACCACAAAAGCAGCAACGACAACAAGACTCCAGCAACGAGCCTTCTCCTGCTCAGAGAGTATTGTCTCACAGGCAGAGCACGTACTGCGCTGCTAACGGGAATTGCCAGGAAGTAATACTTATTGTCGAGGCTTTGAAATGGTAAAGGAAGAGATTATTGAAAGGCATATCTCTGGCCTAGGAGCAGCCTGCACTTAACAGCTATCAATGCACAAGTGCCAAGAGGAAAATGTTAACCTCCCTGGTGCCAAAGAGACTCCACGGATCCATTCTTTGGCCGCTGTGCAACGTTATAAAATAGAAATAATGGCATGCTGGAAAATGGCCATTTCGCTGCTAGAAACGCTGCTCTTGTGCAAATGCCAAGGCTCTACCTCTGGCAGAGGCACGGCTTTGCCCAGATCGTGAATGTCAACGTGGCAGTGTGCCGGTCCCTGCCAGCCTGGGCGTTGCAGGCAGCAGGTATCGCACCGTGCTGCGGTTTTGGGGGTGACTCCAGCACCCAGGCCATCCCCGCACCACCTGTCCGGCCACAGGCATCCCCTTCGGGTGCCTTTTCAGCGGGGACCGCGGCAGCTCCCAAGGGGCAGCCGGTGCACGGCGAGGCCGGGCTCCAGGAGCGCGAGAGCGGCTGGAAGCCCCTGCTGCCAGTGTCCCGCCGCTGACCCGCGCTGCTCGGCCGGCTCCGCACGTCCGCCCACAGGCTGCAGTTAAACCTGGAGGGATCCAGCAGTTTCATTAATTTCCAATTGAATTTTTGCTGGTGCAGCTCACTTCTCTCACTAAAACAAAGCGGTTCGGCACAGTTTGCTGTCTCTGACACATACCCGTGCTGGGATAACACTGGCATTGGATCCAGATGGGGAGAGGCTCTGCTCCGGCAGTGCAGAGGGAACCCATTAGCAGCACGCTGTATTCCAAGGAATTCCTTTTCAATTTCCTTCCCGATTATACCGCTTATCCCCAAGCATGAACCCTCCCCTGGTCTCCCTTTGGTTTATCTCCGCACTAACTCTCCTGAACTTGTGTGTTTTCTTTTCACTTCATCCTATTTTGGCAATTGTGCTGGAGCTGGGGAGCCTGCAAGGTCCGTGCTGGTGGGGAGCAGGTCTGTGTGGGGTGGTGGGGTGCCTCTTCTGGGACGTGCTGGAAGATGGGCCATGGGGGTACATGGGTCAGGGGAGCCTTTGGGGGCTGATTTGTCTTTAATGCAGAGTCCTACAAAAATATGGCACCCGCACGGTGCTCACTTTTCTTGAGAGACTTTTTGTTGCAGCTCCTCTGAGCCACTTCAGATGGGATGAGAGAGATGCGCTCTCCAGTCTGTGATGGAAAGTCCTTAATTTCTCTCTCTGCCAAGCCTCTGAAGATCATTGTGCTGTTTTTAAGTGGCTCGGTGTGACAGCAACTAGGCTTTGAGAGGATGGGGCTGCGTGGGGTGGTTTTCTTAACTGTGGGAACGTGGGGAAAGTCTTGGGGAGGGTTGTCCTTGCACGGAGCTTCAAGCAAGCTCCCCTGCATGTGTGCATGGAGAGGTGTGTGATCTTGCTCGCCTTCTCCTGCACAGCAGCAGGACCTGCCTGCACCCAGCCCAGCGCTGCTCACCTTGCGCCCAGCCCGACAGCTTGCCGTGGCTGTGCCACCTCTGTCTTTCTGCCGGCAGCTGCACATCTGCTATTTCTCCTCCAAAATGCCGTGCGCATAAGGAACAGAGCATCCCCCCGTGCTGCAGCCCTCGTGTACTGGGACTGCTCCCTCCCCAGCCCCAACTCAGGGTGCAGGGTGGATGTGGGTGGGTGGGCAGGCGACTTCCCGTGTCCTGCAGGATGGGTGCCTGTTGACATATCCCCGTATGATATTTGCTTGCTCTTGCACCCACAAGCCACTTGATGACTCAGGTTCAGCTGGTCTCCATCATAACCCCAGATTCTTTCCTGCAAGTGCTCAGCAGCTTCCTATCGGACCCCAAAGCACGTTCCCCAGACAGACCTCCCTTCCCCTCTTTTTCCTCTCCCAGCAGAGATTTGACGCCAGCCCGTGTGCCTTGTTTCAGCGAGAGGGCCTCTGTTTGGCCCCATTTGCTCCATCCTGCGGGTGACTGCAGCTGGTAAGTACCACCGGTGATGGGCTGGGTCTGCCCGAGCTGTGCCACTCCTCTTGCCACTGTCTGCAAGGTGGGGGTTTAAAAAACTGAGGCTGGAGCAGGGCTGGGTGCAAATTTGGCCTTGAATAGCCAGCATGGGAATTTTTTTTTTTTTTTTACAGACAACCAGCCTTGCTTTTGCATGCTACCCAAAAACAAGCACCAAAAGTGATGCACCAGGGTGGGGTTTGGTAATAGCCGGCAGCTGGCAAAATGCTGGTTAAACACCAGCTTCCCCAGAGCAATGCACCCAATTTGCACACTGTGAAATCAGACCAGTACAGGCTGTAAATGCAGGAAAGCAGCATAAAAAAGGCATTGGTATAAACAGGACAGCAAATGGCGTTTTCACTGGTTTAGTGAGAAGTTAGCAAATGAGCTGGAAAAGACTGGGCTCTGTTTTCTGAGCCATAAGCTACAGTCAAAAGTAAACTTTCAGAAAGTGTGGTCTCCTCTGAGGTCTGCACCATGGTGAATGCGGTGGTGCTTTCCAAGCCTCAACTGTTTTTGCTGGGCTAATAAAAGTTATAAGAAGCAAAGGAAAAGACGTAGTGGAATTGGGCTATGTGAGAGCCAGGACCTGAGCTGAAACTTCAGATCTGGGCCCAGCTTTAAATAAACCAAACCAAAATCCAGCTTGTGGCTCCAGACATGGGCAAGATGCAGTGCAGCAAACACCAACGTAAGCCACGAGGTCTCGGGGTGTGCGAAGCTGGCAGACCCTGGGTAGCTCCATCCCTTGCCAATTTCCCACAAGGTCTTTAAATATTTTCGGGTATGGGTCTGGTTTTAATTTGTTTTTTGCTTTGAGAGAAGGTGCACCAGCATGTGCTCAGGGAGGTGTAAGCGGAGGGCGGGTTGTGGTGGTGAAGCAAAGGCAGAGGAGGTGGAAAAATCATAGTCTGGGAAAAAATTGGCTTTTGCATACATCTGGGGAAGGTTGCTAATTAGTGCAGAGTCACCACACCAGGGACCACCGCATGAAAGGTAGAAATCATCAGTGCTCGAGTTTGAGACAGCAAGGGAATGTTGATGTGATCTGCTAAACTTCACCTTAAGACAAACCCCTGAAGAAATTCAGGTTTTCGTGCTGAAAGAACTCGCTGAGCAATGCTCCCTCCTCTAGCCCCGGTGCCTACTGCCCTGCTCCTGCTCAGCTCCGTGGATGGGGAGAGCGGTTCGTGACATGGCAGGACGGTCCCTCGTGGGAGCATCAGCCGTGCTCCAGCACGGTGCCCGGCAGCCCTCCAGCAGCCGGATGGTCTGTGCAAAAAGCTGCATGGGCATTTGGTCACGGTGGTGTATTTAAGTTTGGGCTTTAAAATAACCCGGTCCCAGCCCTGCCTTTCTCGTATGCTCAGCACTTGCGCTGGCTGTCGGGTTTGCGTGTGTCTGAAGTGTGTGCCAGCAGGTTTACGGACATTGGAGCGCTTGGGGTGCAGCTTCCCCTCTCCTGGAGGAGCTGAGGCTGGCAGTGCCGAGCTGGGCTGGAGTTTTCTTCGCGGGAGACGTTACTGTAAATAAGAGCTTTGGTGCGTGCAGAACTGGGGTTTGGGGAACTCTTGTGTGCACCCGTGCAGGACCGACCCCCTCCTCAAACCCATCTTCAGGATAAAGCTGCTTGAAAGGAGCTTTTCTCATCAGCAGCGTAATCATTCTAACTCAACTAGGTGTGTCTTTATTGCACTCTAACACATGCCCTGTTATGTCTTATTCTTTAATGGGTACTTGGCATATCCTTGGTATAAGTCTGTCTGGGACCTATTGGAGATAAACTCTTCCTCCATTAACATCAACTGGAAGTTTTTATGGCGTTGATGAAAAATATATCTGGGACAAATCATTGTTTTATGTCTTAGAGAAGTAAGACCTAAGAGGCCTCCAGACACGCAGTGAGAGAATCATCAACCATTAACATGAAGGTATAATTTGTCTCTCATCCTCTTTAACATAGGGCTGAGGGATACTTTCTAGGTAAATAGAACGTTCAGCTGTCTTCTTGGCACGGCAGATAAGGGCAAATCCACTTCCTTGGCAGATTATAATGATATACATTAGCCACCCAATTTAGTGAAAAATATTGTTTTCTCCTAATTAAGCAAATTGTTGCAAGCTAGGTCGCTGACTCCTGGGGAAGTTACAGTTTCTGCCTTCTAGGCTTGCTGACAAGAGAATAGATTTATCTCCAATTCAGATCACTAGAGAGGGTTCCTGGTATTTTATTACCACATGCAACTTTCTGGATGTTACTAGGAGATTAATGAAGAAGGGAAGGCGGGGGTGAGGGGAGTTCAGCAACAGTCTGTGCATGACAAATATTAATTATATTTCATTTCATATGCAGATGATGCAATCAGCTGTGCAACGCTGGAGATAACACTTTTGTCTAGGTTTGTTTCTTGACCTTGAGAGGCCATGTTCCCCTCCCCCCCTTCTTCCTACACATCAGAATTCACATCTTAATTACGCTCTGTGATTTGAGTTCCCTTTCATACGCACAGATTAGCGAATGTTAACACATGGGATAGACAAGATAACTACCTGCAGGTCAGCTAACTCTCGCCCTGGAAGGATCCTCGTGCAGGATAGTCCCATAGCCCCAGGGAGATGGAACCATCACCAGCTTCTCCTTCCACCAGCTCGGAGTTGCCTCGTGAGGCCACATTAACTAACTCAGCAGTATCGCACCCGCCGGGGATGAGCGGTGGCATTTACCTATTGCAGGTCTGGGCATGGCAGGGTGCTGGCTGGCAGCACCCGCTATCCTGAGCAGGTGCCCAGCACCCCGCGGAGGCTGCAGACATCACCTCCCGCTTACCTGAGAGCCATCGCTCGGGGGTGGTGATGGGGAAGGTGTCGGCGCGTCAGCCCACGGTACTGCGTTAGCTCGTGCAGGGGAGCCTGGGCTCGGAGGTGGGAGCTGGTGCGGCAGGGCTCAGGGATGCTATTAATATTATTTATAGTAGTTAGGATAATTGTATTCCCGAACAGAGAGGAGTGAAGGAGGGTAGCAGGCACAAGGGACTTTTAATGGTGCTTTATTTAGGTTTGAGCTTTGGCGCATGCCTGGGGTGCAGCTCAGCATGGCCCCATGGCAATGCCTTACCTGCACCCCTCGGGAGCAACCTCCTCCAGCACTAGCATGGCAATGCAGCCGGGGAGAGCCAGGCAGGCTGTAACGAGCCCACCTTCGTTTGCACGCGAGGGGACGCTGCGGAGAGGACAAGGCTGGTGGCACACGGGCAACTGGTGAGCGGTCACCTTGTTAGGCATGGCGTCGCGGTTTTATTTGACAATGCTGCTAAGCACTTAGTCTGAGAGGCCAGAAGTATTTATTGGGAAAGCACTGGGTCAGCTGGATTGCTCTACGTCCTGCGTTAATGTTGAGATAGATACTGGTTGAATACAGAGTAAAACTCTCCCTTCTCGTATGCGTGTGAATATACATATGTACATGCTCTGCCTTTGTGTGTGTGTGCATATATATATATATATATATATGCATACATGTCCATGTATGCATATGTGTAATTAGAAGTGTCTTTAAGTGTCCCATAACAAAAATGGAGCTAGTAAAGAGCGTGAATTTTCTTAATATTCCAGCAGAGCAGCTCTTGGCCGGAATTCCAGCTTTTTATTAAAATTTGATTCAAAGCCTTCATCCACGGTAGTATTTTTTCTGTCTTTAAGATCTTAGTGCTTATAAATGTCATCACCCCTGGCTTTTATTTTGTTCCATGAACTCTCGCAGACTCTGGGAAGCGGCGGCGGTTTATTGTTATAAGGAGCCGCTCTGCGGGTCGGGAGCTGCCGGCCCCGGGTAGCGCCTGGCGAAGCCGCCCCGGTGCTAATGCACTATAAATAATCATAATGTAAAGAGACGCTGTCAGCTTAAATACATCAGGCTTGTTTTCTCACAGAGTGGCAATTTGCTCTGTCATTTATAGTTATGCAAAGTAAGGGTAAAATAGTAATATCCTCATCTGCTAATAGCTTACAAGCGGCTCGTCAGAGGAGAAATGGCTGTGCAGAGCCGGGGAGGGGTGCGTGGGGCAGCAAGAAGCCTGGAAACTCCTCGTGTCTGGCACCATGGGCTCTGACAGCTGATCGGCTTTTAAGACTTCTTCACTCGGGCACGTTTCCTTGCTGTTTGTGTTTCCCCATCCTCTTTCATTTGTTTTTCCAGCCCTTTGCACCCCAGGCTCCTAATTTTTCTCACTCTCTTAAGTGAACTTATTATTCCAAGGGATAGTTTTCTATTAAAGCTTGGTAAAGCTGCTTTGCTTTAACAGGTATTTTGTCCATAGCTATCAGTTTTGCAAAAATGCTTGGGGTGCTTAACACCTAAATGTTGAAGTTGGTTTTTTTTTCCTGCAGGAGCCCTCGGGGTCACCAGTCTGCTCTCAAACACATGTACCCCAAAGCCACAGCAACCACCCGGCACAGGACCCATGTCCCCGAGCCTCTTCCACTGGCACTCACACCCTGCAAGGCAGAGATGCTGGAGGAGGTAAGGGGAGGCTTTCTACACCAGTGAGGATTTTGAGATGTAACAGATCCTGTTCATCAGCTAATTACCGGGCAGCCAAGCACCAGCGGCCTCCCTTGCCGAACATGGCTCTTCAGTAAGTGGCTCATTAAGTAACGAGGGGTTTGCTCCGTTGGTGGTGTTAGTGTGGGCTGGCGATGCCACCCTGTGCGTGGGGAGGACCAGGTGCCTGGGAATGGGTGGCTTACACTGAACTTCTTTCTTATTCTTCTGAGCTACTCCCCCGGGGAACGTAGGCACCGCGCAGGCTGGGTCTGGCTGTTTCCAGCCTGTTCTGGCTCTGATCCCCCCTCCCCCCGAGGGTTTCTTCCAGGTAAGTATTATTTGCTTCTGTCCAGGATTAGCAGATGACTATTTCCTCTGGGTCCCCATTGCCCGAGGGATCCGCTACAGATGATGCTAATGCGCTTGTTTGAACAGTACCAGCAAAAGTGGCCTTTGCTTGTGCAAGGAACCCACCTCACCCACCCCCCACCCGGTCCTGCCATGTGCCCGTGGGTGCTCAGCAAAACTGGAGGAGGATTTGGGCTCCTCTTGCTGGTCTCAAGGTCAGAGAGACCCGGGTTTTGGGGACAGTTGGGTCTGGGAGCATACATTCCTGACAATACAGGAGCGTTTAAGGCCACACAGCGAATCCCCGGTTGTCAGTTTGCTTCAAAGCGAATCTGCAGCGTGTGCTTGATATGCAGAGCCATCGGCATGTGGAAGTGGGATTTAACGTCCAACGAGCCATAAGAAACAGCAGCGACAGCCCCAGCTTCCCTGCGGCGTGGCGGAGAGGCTGGGATACAAACCCCTAAATCCAGCATAAATGTTTTTCCACTATTTCTCTCTGATGGATGTCCTGGTTGAGCATCCTCCTGCCTGGCTCTGCCCCAGCTTTAGTCCCAAGCCATGACCCCTGGGCATCCCCCAGCAGCTGAGCAGCATCAGGCTTGTCCCTTGGGATGCTCCGCTCCCCCCCAGGCTGCTCCCCTGGGAGCAAACTAATCCATTGAGTATTTAATTGATTCATCATTTTCTGCCTTCCCATTATAGGTACGAGTGTTTTCCTAACCCTTCTAATTCATACAGGCTTGTTTTTTCCACTGTGGGGCTTTTTTTTTCCCCTCCTCTGTGCACAAACAGACAAGATAGCTTAAGAGCTCTTATCTGTAAAGGAAAAAAAAAAAATAGTCTTAATCCCCATTTAATAACATAATATCAGCAGGTAACATGTTCAATATGGCAAAAGAACTCCAGCACCAGGTCAATAGGGTAGCTATAATTTTTGGCAATAAACAAAGCCTGCTTTTAATTACTTCTGTGAAATTGCTTGATCCATGCATGATTAAATATTCATTCTGTGTAACTAGACAGTTTCTTTGTATATAGATCCATATTAAATTTAGCTGGCATCCTGCCCACACAACACATCTAATAAATTCCTTTTAATGTGCTGCAGCTTTGAAGACGTTTTCCCTCCCCTCCTCCCCCCCATCTAATTTGTATAAATAGCTGATGTCGCTGCCTTACCTGGGCGACCACGCGCTTGGGATACACATGGAATCTTTTAGGAAGGGAAATGATGGAATTTGGGGGAGACATGGGAAAAATAAACCTTCTGATCGCTTGGTGATGGATCTGCTAGGGGAAAAAGTGACTCTCAGACCTTGTTTTTTCACTGGCTTGCCAGCTAACTACTTTGGCAGCGTGTACAAGAGGAAAAAATCCCTCCTTTTAAAGTGAAGCCAGGGCTGATGTAAATATTTATGTAATATTTTATTACAATCTGAATTTACTTCTTGATTGAAAACATTTCCTAGAAACCTTCTGGAAAATCAAATTAATATGTAATTTAAGTATCTTGATTTTTTTTTTTTTTAATAGTGTTTTTACCAGGAATGCTGATGTCCATAGGTAGGGTGGAGAGGTTGGGTCTCAAGGTACACGATCGGTCCTGGATGCCCGTGGATGAGCGGACCTTGCCTTGATTTAGAGCCCTGCTCAGGAACAAGCTGCGTGCTTGGGAAACCCTCACCCTCCCCGGGGTAGGGGCAGCTCAGCCTGTCACCAGCGGCAACAGCAAACCCCTGCTGCTTTTTCTGCCTCTTTCTAATCGCACGAAGGCACGTTGATTGATACAGCGCAACGTTGACCCCAGCCAAGTGCAAGCAGGCAGGCACACGCACCTCGCACGTGGGCTGCGGTAATTAATAGGTTCGGGATGTTCACCTAAACACAACCAGCCCGAGCACTTCTTCCCATCTGCCTGGCACGGGGACGGGGCTCCTGGCTCACACCAGGGGACATTCCCCTTCCAGAAACGCCTTCAGCCCTCTGTCAGATGCGTGGGCTCTTGAGCAGTCTCCATTTATTCTCTGTTGCTGACACCAGTCCAAAAGGTGTAAATATTTGTACGAAAGAGGTGACGGGTGAGCTGCGGCTGGGTGAAAGCCAGCAGCGGGCTGCCAAGCTGTGTGCACGCGCGTGTGCGAGCACGGGGGAGCGCTGGGCGTCACTCAGCATCTGTTAATGTTCGAGGCTCTTTGGGATGAATCTCATATCCCCGATGGCTAGCCTTTTGGATGGGCCAAATTCAGGAGTTGGACTCTTGCTAAAAGCTGACAACTTTTCATTTAGTCCAGCAAATCCATCTTGCCTCCCACTGAAGGCAGCGGGCTGTGCTGGGGGTTGTTCCTGCCTGCGTTCCTGCCTGCAACCTGCCTTGGGGGGCTGCCTGCCCACACCAACCCCTTGCCGAGCATCCCGCTGGATCTGGTGGGACCAGGGGGTCTGGGCGCGGGAGGACTTTGAAGCCATGCCCCCCCCCCAGAGGGACAAGGGCTGGTTGGGAGTGTGAGTGGCTTTGAGATCTCTGCCTCAGCTGATGGGAATCACGGAGGATAACGATTTCCAGCTGGCGAGCGCTGTGCTCTCAGGGTCCCTTTTGCACCTCCCATCCAACCTGTAGCGTAAAGGAGAACCTCACCTGCACCTTCCTCCCTTCAAGCCAGTGCTCAGGCAGGGACCATTGATGGAGACACCCAGCTGTGATTTAAAGGCTTCAAGCGATGGCAAAATCATTTGCCCAAGCAAATAGCAGCAATGATTTGTGCTCCTCTATTTCTAGAAAGAACAACAGGACAATCATGCAATCCATCAGTCAATTTGGGAGAGAGAATCAGTTAGCTGAGCCATCTCTAACATCAGCAACACCTCCAAGTAGCAGACCAGTGTCCCCCAGATGCATCCGATGACTGTGGCACTTGAGTGTCTTGGTGTCACCCACCTGCGGTGGCTCCAGCACCCATCACTCCTGCTGCAGGGGTCTCCGGGCCAAGCCTCTGTCTGTCTGTGTTTGGTTTTCCACCACAAACCTCTTTATTGATATTGCAAATTGAATGAAATAGCTAGCAGATTTTAAAATTAATAATGTATGTGTTTCTGTCATCAAGACTGCATTGTTTAATGAAATCTAATTCAGCAGAACATAATTACTCAATGGGAAAAAAAATATCTCTTAAATAATCAAATCTGCACTGATAAAGCTAAATCCAATCCTGCTTCCAAACAGACTAGCCAAAACAGTGGTTTGGCTTGTACTTATAGAGCTCTACTTGCCCATGGGATGGGGCTTGGGGTGTGCGGGGCCAGAGCATGGAGCTGCTGCTCAAAGCACAGTTCTGCATATCCCCTACTCGCCCCGTTACAGTGAAATTTATCTTAGGAACAGTCCAGTTTCTAGCTGAATTCACAATATTAATTAGCAAGCCTGCATTTCAGACTAGAACTTATTATGCGTTATCTTCTGTGGCAGCAGCTTCTATAAAAGACTTTCTCTGCTTTTCTCCCCCTTTTACTTTTAATCTCACATTCAGGATTTTCCAATCAAAACAAAAGGGTGTTTCATCTAATGAGGATGCCACTAGTGTTTAGGAAGCATTATTTTTATTGTATGGTACCAAAAAAAAAAAAAAAAAGAATTCCTTGGAGGCCCAATACTTAAAGCTGGAGTAACAGACTGCTTTTAAATTTGCTTATAAGGAAATGTAAGAGTTGTAATGAGCAGGCAACTGAACTAAATGACTGGCAAGCCAATTAGCTTGCTTTAAAACATTGTATTCATTAGAATGAAAATAAAGCCAAACTTTTCAAAGATAATTGTGTCTTTTAAATATCAGTATTCTTGATCCACAGTTGTCTCATAAATATGCATTATTATATAATCCTTTAAAAAAAACATGCTCCCATTAATAAGGAGCACAAAAAGTACGCTAAGTGTTTGAATTTATTACATGAAACAAAACCAAAAAAGTAACAAAAGCAAAGAGATTTGACTTAAAAATCTCAGCCTGGCACTTAGCTGTCCCCTGGTGTGCCCAGGCATTGTGGTGTGCCCAGTGCTGGATAAAACGAGCCTTGGGAGGCGAGATCATGTGGGCCAGTGGTGGAAGGGAGGGATCCTGCACCACTCCAGAAGCCCTCACCAAGCTGTGCTGGATGGACCCAGAGGCACCCGGGACCTGGATCAGCACCAGGAACCACCCCCGTGTATTGCAGGTAAGGGACTGCTGGGCTTTGGCTTCTGGGCTTCACTTGGGCTTCTCTTGGCGCATCGCCGCATGATTTTGGTCACCCAACAGCAGTCGGGATCCCCTGTGCTGTCCTTGTCTGCATCCCACCCCAACGTCAAGGCCCGTGACCTCTGTTAGCATCCTTGCTCAAAACTTCTTGGGCTGAGGCTTTTCAGCCCAGCTTTGAGCCAGAGTAAAGGTTCAGTCCTGAGCCTGAATATTCAATTAGCGTGCAATTAGCAGCCGGGTTGGGTGGGGGGAGAGCCAGCTGCCGGGCTGCTCGGGGGTGGTGGCTGATGGTGGCTTTGTGTTCCCATGGCCTTTGCTGTCCTCCCCTGGGAAGGGGGGTCAGGAGGCTGGGAGTGGTTGGAGTATTTTCGTCTCTTAAAAGGTTTTGACCTTGCAGAGCTGTTCAGGACTCCTCCAGTCTGTAGCATTTTCTCAAGAGCACACTTGAGGATATTCTTACATTAAAAATGCAATTAACAGTAGTGGAGCCTTTCCCAAGGGATGCATGGGAGGGCGGGGGGGATGCTGTGCCTGGACCCCGTCCTGCACGGCTGGGATGCCTCGCAGCCGCAGCAAGCGGGAGCAGGAGTGAAGCCCCCGCTGCACTCAAAGTAGCGGCTGCTGTGGCACGTGTCCCTTTGCCCCAGCCGGGATGTCCACGGTTACAGTGAGAAGCCCAGGAGCAGAAGTTTATGGTAAATTTGGGCCAAAGTTGTAGGGTTTTTCTTGCCTGACCCACCGTGGGGCCGGCTGCAGGGTTCCTGCTCTGCAGTCCCACGCCCGTGTTTTCTGTACTGAACTGGAGACTCAACCTTGCACCTCACGAGCAGCTTTTGACCCTAATACATACAGAGAGGCCGCCTTGGGGAAAAAAAGAAAACCTGCTATTTCCCAATGCTTACTGTCCATTGCAAGCATCCTAGCTGAACCCTGGTATCCCGGAGAAATACATGATAAATGTTGGCAAATACTACTGTTGAAAACCCAGCCGCGGGGTGGAAATGGGGAACATGGGTTTGTTTAAGCCAGCGGAGCTACGGGGCAGTCACTGCGGGGTCCCCGCGATCTGATTAATTGGCTTGGGGGGGGGCAGGGGGGGGAAACCACCCTCATCGCTCCGGGAAAGTGTGGCTCCGTGGCTTCCTGCTCGCTCAAACAATTTCCTGATTTTATAACCCAACAGAGAGTGCGTGATAAATTACTTAAAGTGGGAAAGTTTGAAACAGTCTTAATTTTGCAGTTGTGCCGAAGTTTGCCACGCTTGGCACGACAGCAAAATGAAGGTGTTCCCCAACTCCCTCTAAAGCATCCCCATGTGACAATTAGGATGAGCAGGAACTAATCAGACGTTGCTTTTTTTTTTTTTTTTTTAACAAGAGAAAATATAAAAGGCATTATATTCCTGGCAAGAAAGTGCAGGTTCTGTGTGTGAGGATGATGGCAGGTCCCTCCGGTGAAACAGAGCAGCTGCTTTTGAAGGGAAATATTTTTCGGGAGGGATTTCACCTCACCTTGCAGCCGGAGGGGCCAGTACTGCATCAACCAGTGATGCTAGAAATGAAAGCGTTGAGAAGGTGAATAAAGACAGAAAGGTAAATTTTTCTTCTCTTTTCCCCCCTGGAGGTGATAAGTGCTACCTGCACTCCAAGCTTTGCTGGAACGTCGCGCTTTAAGACTAAACTAATAGAAGTTGCTAGCATGTGCAATTTGGAGCTTACACTGTAAAAACCTAACTTAGTTGTCCCTTATGGTTTTATTTATGGCTCTGGGAGAATTAGCCTGTCAAATGAAGAGTGTCACTGGAAGAAAGCAATCCATGGTTACTGCTTTACCTGGGAAATACTGAAGCCGCTCTTGTATTTCAGTCCGCCTGCTGACCTCTGCGCCGTTAGTGGTGGGAGAAGTACTTTTCCCCCCAAAACCCCCTGTGATTTCGGGGTGATGTCCGCCTCTGTCTGCTCCTGGTGTGGCATTGGAAGCCAGCTTTCACATCAAAAATACGCATGGCTGAATAATGCCATGAATGTCTTTAAACCCCCGTCCTCCTGCTGGTAAAATTTGCAGTGTTTAGTCCTTGTATTCCTAAGGACTGGCCTCTCCAGTGGCTTTTGCTGCACCAGAAGGTTGCTTCTGTCTTTCTCTCTCTCTACTTACCTGCAAAATCAAGATTTAAAAGACTTATTTAGTTGCCAGACAAGATGAGACATGACTTAATCAATGTATGTATGATATTTTGAGAACATAAAGCTCACGCATTAATAAATTATTGTTCTATTATAAGTGAAGTGCTGTAGGTTCAACCTGACAACGTGGCACAACGCCGACTAAGTGCAGCGTGATGTGGAACCTGCAGCATGTTCCTGCTGCTTATTTTCACTCATTATTCCAGTAATAAGTTGTTGTTATATGATAGAACAGGATAATTACCAGCTACCTTTTGGAAGGCAACTATAAGCAAGAATTGCAGACTATATAGCAGATTGAATTAATTTTCTGCCATTTTGTTTCTTTTCCAATCTCTCTCAGGGTAAATAGGTTCCTGCGGCTCCTGCCATTTTCTATTCGTTCCAGGCTTTGTTAAGAAAATGAAGCTTCAGAATCGAGCATCTCATCTATTTCGTGACTTGCAGGTGCTGTGTGTGTGGCTGGGAACGCACCATCCCTGGGCACAAAGACGATGCTCATCAGGCTGCGTCCGACACCGGCTTTGGCACCTGGATAAGTTTTTTCTCTTCTTTTTGCCTTTTGGTGTCTCCAAAAGTGAGGGCTTCTGGTAAGAGCCTGGAGGTCAGGCTGGGCTGGGGCAGGAGCAAGGGACAGCGTGGGGGGGGAAGCACCGTCCATGGCACCGGGCACGGGCACCTGGGACCACTCTTGCCTCAAATTCACCGGGAATTAACCATGCAAACTCTGCTAGCCACATACATGCGCAATTGGCTGGCTAATCTGCATATCCAAGTACCAAAATCACATACATAAATCAGTTAACCGTGTGGAAAAGCTTATCGTGATTCACCATTTGCAGGCAATAACCTAATTTTGGTACATGCATTAGCTGCAGCGCTGTGCACGCCTGGGTTATGCAGCAGGGCAGGTGCTGCTCCAGCAGCTCTGGCCGTCCGGGAAGGCACCAGACAGAGAAGCGTGGCTGTCCAGGTGTCTCAGGAATGGCCAGCGAGGCCGGCAACCTTCCCAGGTCCTGCCGGCAATGCTGCCCTTGGCTTTCTCTGGCTGCACAAGGGACGTCGGGGCAGGATGGGAGCAGCACAGCAGCGACCGTCCCACCAGCCAGGGGGGTACGGACAGATGGAGCAGAGCCGAGGGAGACAGTTGTACATGACAGCAGCACTGCAAGTGGCCTGAACTTTCTGGAGGCTTTAATGCTCCAAGTAAGCATTTAAATAATCTTACTTCTATTTATTTTTGTTGCCGTATGGCTGCTCCAGAAATGGCCAGAGAGATTTAAAATTGCTCCAGATTAGGAAACATAAGAGCATCATCCACTGCGGCACACATTCTTTTTCTGTCTATCTTAGTTATACACTAAATCCATGGAAATTGGATTTATAATAGAAATGCTGGGACAACCTTTGCTCCTGTTTTGCTACTGGCTGCTGCTGCAGTGTATTTCTAGTGCATCTTTTCTTCCCTCCTTCCTTCCCTCCTCGCTCTCATCTCTCCCAGCAGCAATTGGGTGCTGCACTTTACCTGGCATCCCCCCTAAGGTGAGTGTTTTAAAAACCCAGCAGCCCTCTATGAAAACACACCCTGCCCTGGCAGGTACCCCAAGCTCCCTGACTCGCCTCCCGGGGTGTCCCCAGCTCGCACTCACTCCAAATCATGGAAATTCCCCTTCTTTTCCTCTTCAGGAGCTGCAGCTCTGCAAAGTCCTTCCGTAGCACCCGAAGGATGGCTCCCAGCGCCCGCATCCTTAAACACCAGCCAAAGCACAGGCAGCCCTGGGAACTCACCCCATACATCGGGACATGGTGAGAGCAAGGAAGACCACGCGTGTTGTAATTCCCACTAGACTTTTCCCACAGCTGGAGCTGGAGTTTGATGGCTCCTCATTTTTCCATTGCTTATTTGTGGTGTCTGTGCTCTGCTGAGCTCATTTCCATGGGGAGTGACACATCCCAGACCTCTCTTGGCTGTTTCATGCTGACAAAACTCTTTGTCTTGCTGTAGGGTTTCACAGGGACATTGGGAAGGAGGTGTCCCCATGATGTGGCTCTGAGGAACATGTGCTCCTGGCCATTGCTCCATGCTTCTCTTCCCAGCTTCTGGTTTTGCAAAATGCTCACCCGTTTTGAGCAGTTTGGCTCAAAACTTTTATCATCTTTGGTTTGAAACTCCCAGAAAGTGATTTCCTGAGAGGAACAAAGCTTGAATGGTTTAGATCCCATCGGTGCAGGGGCTGGCCTGGATAGCCCAGCAAGGGCTTTAGCACACAACAAAATACCTTACAGATGCCTTAACAGCAGATCATCTTGTTCTTAGCGCCTACTGCTGAAGGGGATAGTGGGGGAGATGCATTATCGGGTTTCCTTCCAGAGATATTCTGCTTTATGGTTGGCTTCATAAGCTGGTGTGACTGGAGCAGCCCACTGTGTTGCTGAGTGCTACCTAAGTAGGGCCCAGCATTAAAGAATAATGCTAATTTTTCTTAAGAGTTGGCAGCGCTAATGGCTTTTTTGATTACACTGCATGCTTTGTTCTTCTGCTTGGCCAGCGAAGAACAGACACTTCCCAAGTGAACGTGCAGCACTTCGAGGGGAGGAGAGGAAGGGGCAGGGATGCCCTCGCCCATCGCTCTGCGGTGGCTGCGGTGGCATGGCATTTTCAGACGACAAGGATGGGTCCCCCTACTCAAACAGTGCCATAAATCTCACTTGCACAACGTGCTCATCAAACTGGGCCTATCTTGTTTTTTCCCTGAGGTCACTGGAAAGTTTCCCAGTGATTTCAGGGAGCTGGATGCGACCCATGACGGTGCACAACGAGGAGGAGAGCTCCTGGGAGCAGAGGGTGGGCAAAGCTCTGAGCATGGAAACTCTCTCAGAACGCGAGGGCTTGGCAGGCTGTGAGCTCTGCCAGCTCTTCCTGGTGGGTTTTGTGCAATTGGAAACATACACTACTCGGGTTTAATAATTAATCGGGGCTTTATTTAAGTCCATCGCTACACTGTACTGCAGTAATGATTCATCAGATACGTTCTTATAATGTGTACATTGTAATTTTTATTAGAAGGTAATTCTTAAGCAAAAAGCTGGTTGTTACCTGTTTGTATTCAAACCCATCATTAGTTACTATGTAGCGTGGGTCAATACACAGGCATAGAACAATCCCTTTTCTTCTCTTACAATGATTAACCCATCTATCAACAGTGTCTGTTTAATATCTCTCACTATAAACAGTCGTTATTTGCAAGCATAGCCAGATGGGCAGATAATTTAAAACATAACTTAGAATCTATTTTAGTTTTTAGAGGCCTAACTTAAAAAAAAGAAAAAAAATCATAGAAATGCCCATGCAATCACACGCCCAATTTGTGTGCGTAATTACCTTGATTACATGTGTGCTTGTGGTAATTGTCACCACAGATGGTATTTGGATGCATGAATGGTCACTTGTGCATGCAAAACCGCGCCGCATACCACACCAGGGTAATTGCACATGCAAATTGAATGTATATCTCGCGCACCCTGCGCTGCAGAGCGCGGCATGCAGCGCTGGAGCCAGGGCTGCCACCGCGGGCGGCCGTGCCAAACCCGTGCCTGGCCTCCGGGAGCCGGCTCCGCTCGCGGCCGGGGTGGCCGTTTCAGGCACTTTGGCAAATACCACGGAGAGATGGAAGGAGGCTGCAGGGGGGTCCGTAAGGCACCGCAACCCGGCTGCGTGTCCCAGCTGGGAAATGCCACGGGCAGCTGCCAGCAAGCGGGTGCTGGGCCGGTGCTGCCTTTTGTGCCCTCGCTGGTGCTGACGGGGCATCACCCCATCTGCCCTTTTCCACATGACAAATCCACCTTCAAACGCCTTTTTCAGGGCAGTTTCCTCTGCAGAGCATGCCGGATGGCTGCCCAGCGCCACGACCCCGCGGGCCCCGCGAGAAGGCACAGCCCTGGCTTGCCCTGGGGAGTGCTGCTGTACCGGGGGTCGTGCGAAAAGCCTCTGAGGGGTGGGGTTTGCCCCATGTTGTGCCACCCCATTAGAGCGTCCCCGTGCCACCCCATTAGCACACCCATGGGCCAGCAGCTCTTGAGGCCGCGGCTCCTGCTCGCTGCCGGCCACCACCCTCGGCTTAGAAGAATTAAAGATGCCTGATGCTGTACTTACCAGGGGAGGAGAGAGAGACTTGGGAGGCAGTCTATCTAAAAGTTATTATTAATTTTTATTGCTGCATGGATTTAGAGATTTGGAAGAAGATAAATTCCAAACAGACATCCATTACCCAACCGACAGTGTAGCTTAAAGATAACATTTACATTCTGACGGTGTTTATATATATCTGATCCCACTCAATCTGCTCCCTGTTCAAACTTTTTGCCACCTTCAGAAGGATCAATACCTACATCAAAGGTTATATGAAGGTGGCCAGATTCTTTTAAGCTGTTTGCATAGCCCTCAGTTTACTGTGCTAACACAGACTGGTACTTCTTCCAATAACTCTGTTTGCCTTGTATTAGGGCTGTTTGCTGAAACACCTAGCAGAATCCAATAGAGGACAGACTTTCTAAACATTTGGTCACATCTGTCAATCAATAACACCAATTGGTTTCCTGATACAAACAGCAAACTCTGCCAAATCTAATATTTGCCCAAACTTTTACTGACTCTTGCTGGTTTTAAACAGTAAAAGGCAACTGAGCAGACATTAGTGCAGAAAGGTTCTTGCTAATATTTAACTCTGGGCAAACAGAGAATAATTCCAGCAATGAAAGGAGCAAAAACAAACAGTGTAATTATTGTCCCCTTTTTATTTGAGATAATTTGCTTAAATGTACAGCTATTATCTGTTAATATGGTGAGGGATAATTAGAAGGGACCAAATCAGGGTTTGGCTGAAACTTACACACAGGCGCGCAGCGGTGCAGATTTCAACTCTTGAACCTTGCCCCTTGGGCTGAGAGCGTGTTTGTGCAGGTGATCTTGGAGCAAACAGGGTGATGTTATCGGGGTGGAAAACACCTGACTCGAAAACAACTGAAAAAAAAAAAAAGAAAAAAAAGAAGAAAAACTACTGGGAGGACTCCAGGCAAATCTGAATTCCTGCTTAAAACAAAAAGGAACAATAGAGGCCAAATGTTTCTCTGGAGTGACTGCCAGGCTGGGATGGCCAGCCAAAAATTGGCGCGAGTCTTTTCCATAAAACCAGGAGATGTTTTTCATCTGCAGCTGAAAGAAATCAGAGCTGGGCCAGCTTCGACACCCCAGACGTGAGCGGGGCTGCGGGCCACAGGCCGGATCCAGCCCATGGTGGGGAGCCGGGGACCCAAGCGGGGACCGTGCTGTGCACAGGGGTGGAAACACCTTTGTGCCAGTCCCTGGTTCTTGGTAAGGGGTCCCCAAAAAGTGACACCACCCCTCCTACCCAGGTGGCTCCTTTCGCTGGTGCTGGTTGGGAGGCAGACTGTAACGGTGCGGTTCATCTTTAATTCATCATCTTGTGGAAGGAAAATAAGTGGGACAGATAACGATCTGCACAGTTTTCCTTTTGGGTAACCAAATATATCCTTGTGATAAGTGACAATTATTCTAAAAGCTTCTCTTTGCAGGTAAGGTGCTCCAGCTCCTCTGCCTCAAAGAGTCGTTTTTCCCAGAAAAGGAACCTAATTGGGCTCTGATCAAGAGCAGAAAATACCTAAAAGATGCAGAGAACAATATTTTATCCAGGTAACAGCCTTTTCATTCTGAATGCACAGAGTAACAATACGTGCGACGTGTAGTCGCATCTCTAACGCTTTGTTTATTGCAGCGTGCTGCTAAATATTAGATAATGGTAGTTAAAGAACACTTTTTGTAGGGGAAAACAACTGAAGGAGAAAGGAGGCTTGCTGCCCTGCGTGGAGAGGCAATCACACCGCAGGTGATGGGGATGATGGTCCCCGATGCATGTTAATGGATGTGAGCTGGTGCTGGCAACCATTGTGCCCGCTCGGGTTGAGCAAGGCAGCAAATCCACCCCAGTTTGGGTTTACAAGCAGCTCCCAGTGCTCCTGCCCCGAGTCCCTGTGATTGTTCCCTCAACTCCTGCTCAGGTTTTGGTTAACCCAGCTCATGCTAAGGACTAAGGTGTGCTGGGAGCAGCGCCGTTCGGTCAAAGTGAGAGCACCAGGTGGGCAGGATGGGTGGCCATGATGCGATGCAGGGCCATGACACATCACGATCACCTGCAGCTTGCCATCTCCTGCAGCCAGCATCTTTTGTCTGGCAGTTTTGTCAGAATCTGGTAACTTGGGGAAGTAGTATAGGTCAAACCTCCAAGCTGGAAGCTGTAAAACATCAGCTTACCCAAAAAACTTTTGAAGCGGATCCAGCAGCAGCTGGACTACTGAGGCTTTTGTGCTTCCCGGTGTGATACAGGGGATGCCCACACCGTGACGGAGGAGGAAGGGTGAGCACTCTCACCCTCGGCTAGGGAATGAATTCTTGTTTTTTATTTGCTCATAGGTGCACGATATTAAGACTTACGGGTTATAAGTTATGAAACCTTATGACTTGAATGGTGAGTAAGTGAATTCACATGATAGACTAGTGCGGGCAATAGGGGACTGAGCCCCTGTTTATCATGTTTGTTTATTGTATTTCTTAATGAGCTTATGAAATAAAGTTTAAATCACAGAGTGCATTGTCCTGTAAATTTGAGAGATCCAAACAGACTGTGACAGTCCTGTGGTGGGATAAGCCCCTGCACTGCTCTTCAGCAGAGGTGTGAGGGTGCGAGCACCACGTCCCGGCTCGCTGCTGTTGCAGCACCGTTGGTGAGCGCTGTGTTGAAGTACCCTCGGTGCGTTCACGTTTCTGAGCCCGTCCCCTTCCCCCTGCAGAAATCACGTGGGTTCAAGCTGAGCTTTCGGCCCCGTGCGTGCCAGACCTGCGGCCGCTCGCCTTCCTCTGTGGGACTGTGTGCTCAGCATGGCTGTGAGCCCCGAGCATCCCTGCCTTGAAAACAGCCCTTCTGCTGCTGGGTGTTAGTCCGGGCAAGAGACGTGCCAGCACGTACGTGGAGAGTTGCCACGTGCAGACACGCGCATGCTGTGCATGGCAGAAGTGCATGCGTAGGGATTCAAAACTCATAAAGTTTCAAGGAGCCAAAGCTCCGGAGAAGCCCAGCCAGCGCAGAGCGTGGCAGCAGATGGCAGTGGCACCGTGTCGCTGCCTGTCCGGACAGCCCCTGGCAGCTGATTAACATATTAAGTGCTCAGAGAATTGCAAGATTTGGGGCTTTGGGGACCTGAAATGAACTCTCTCCTTTTTGTTTAATGTCAGGTGGAAGGATTTGCATGTAACGGCATAGCTTGTGGCCTTGAAATTCAGCCCCAGCCACGTGGCCGAGAGATGGGAATCGTTTTGATGGCCGCTGCGCCCACCCTGTGGCCCCCGTGGCCAGGGTTTGGCTCCATGGGGGATGTCTGGGCTGGCTCCAACACCGTGTGTATGGTGGATGGAGGGATGCTTGGGCTGGCCTTCAGCTGCTTTGGAAGCCGAGGTGATGCCCTGTGCTCCCACATGGCAGGTCCTTGCTGGCACTGAGGTCCCAGGGAGGAGCGAGAAGCAGCGCCTGAGGCTGCAGCATGCATCGACGGTCGCACACTGTGCCTTGAAACACAGAAGGGCCTGGAAGAAATACTCACCTGTGGAGAAATGGGACCCGTGACCTGAGATCCAGACATGCTAATTAGAACTTTGTTATAGTTTATATCTAGACTGCTCTAATTTACAAGTTGAAAATTAGCTGCATTGGACTTGATTCTCTGTACCAGCTTATTGCTGCGATATTTTCCTAGACACCAAGATGAATCAGAGCATCGCATCTCATTTCATACCATCTAGAATATATTTCCTGAAGAACGTTAAGGGTGTTTTACTATTAAGCAATTAACCTGGATGCTCTGGGTTAGGAGCTGCTGAGCATCCATCAATCATGAGAAAATGCAGCAGGCGGGAGCAGGGAGGCCATCGGGCAGCTGTAAGAGCAAAGCAGGTCTCCTTGTTGTGCCTGTGTGGGCGGAGGGGAGGCCTTGGGCAGTAAGCCACCCATTGATTTCTTCCCTGAGCTTTGCAATTTGGCCGGGCTGCAGCTTGCACAAGAGGACGAGAGGTGACTCCGCTCGCCTCGAGAGCAGCTGGAAGACCCTGCAGGAGCTGCAGCCCTCCTGCCATCCTCCCTCAACCTCTTGCATCCAGCAGGAATGGCTTCACATCCAGGTTGCATTCACCAGGCGAGGTGTATCGGTGTTGCCCAAACGTGCTCATTCGGAAGGTTGCACAACAGAGCGGCTGCTAATTAGCTCCTGGCCGAAGCTCTCAAGGCGAGTGCCAGCTGCTGTCCCACTGTCTTCACGGCGAAACCCCGGCCCTGTTGAAGTTCGTTGTGAAACTCCTTAATTAAGCGAGCTGGACTGAGATTTTTGCCCTGCCCCGCTGCTCCCTACCGTGCCCTGACACGCTGGCCAGCGAGCTTGTGGCTGTGCCGGGACGGGCTCCAGAGCAGCCCAGGCAGGGCCGGAGCCTGCAGCCCTGGCCCCGCTTATGTCTGATGTATTCGCCCAGACCGGTGCTTGCACTGAGGTCAGGACCAGAAAAACAGAGGTATGTTATCTCGGGTGACCTCCGCTGCAGCGGGAAGGGGATGCTGCGGAGGAGCCGATTCCTGGAGTGATGGCCCCTGTTTGCCTCTGTCAGCTGTGGGGATGGGAGCGGTTTGGGTGGATGGTGGTGTAAATGCCGGTGTGTAAAATATGCTCATTTGTTCTTTACACTTTGAAATTGTATCTTGGGGATGCCCAGAGATGATTTGGAAAACAAAGTTAATCTGAATTCTTCATTAAAATGTATTTTTCTGCTTTAATATATATGAAAATCTTCAAAAATGCACAGTTTGGAAATATTGGCTATGGGGGTGACGGACAGCTCCCACCAGCTGGGATGCTTCTTCTAACCCATGAGCAATTTTGCTGCTCCAGAACTCTTCCCCATCCCACATCCAAACTAGTTCACTGAGAAATGTCCACAAACTACATAGCCAGCATTAAATATTTTGTCCTTTTTCTGGAGATGGCCGGTCAAAAAAGTTTCAGTTCTATTTTGACTTTTAAATATGTTGAAACCTTATTTCTGTCTGCCTGGAAAACCCCACACCAGCTCTCGCAATGGTGGGTGCTGGTGTCAGAGCACACGAAGTAGCTGCCGAGTGGAGTTACCTCCCCAAGCATGGCCCGTGTGGGGTGACCTCGTGCAGGCAGCCGAGATGCTCTTTGTCTCCCAGGGGAGACAGGCATGGGGACATATGTGCCACCACTGCCTTCTCACTGACCAGAGGCTCAGCACAGGAAGAGCTGGGTTATCATCACACAGCATCTCTCAAAGGTTTCTGTGGATTAAGGAGATAAGCATAAAACTATTTTCCTAATGCTCCTCCTGGCCTCCGTGAGCAGACTTGCATGTTGTTTGCCTCACGCAATTTGCAGCAAACTCCCAAGCGATGATGTATGACATCCCGACAGACTCGGTACTCCAAACACCGCTGCTCCGCTGGGATGACTCCCTGTTCCGCAGACTGGGGAGCACGGTGAGCAACCGCTTGCGATGGAGAGGACATTTGGTTACTCCCCTTCAGCCAGCCTGGAGGAAAAGTGGCAGGGAAAGGCCTTGGGTTTCATAACTGGGACACAAAAGGTGGGTGGGGAAGGCTGGGGTAGGAAGGGCCATTACCACGAACCCAAGTTGCAGTGCACAGCCATGCCCACGAGTGCTTGTGCCCCTCCTGCCCCATCCAGTTTGGGGACATCTGTCCCCATTTGCCCTGGATTACGCTATAAGACTGCACAGGCAGCCATGAAATTTCTAAGCCTTTAAATGCCCCTTCAAGGCAATCTGCATTATTGCTATTTATTTAGAATGCGACGCTGACCCAGATGTCACAGGGGCTTCCCATAGGAGCCAGCCCTTGCGTGGCCAAAGAGCGAAGGCAGCTGGTGCAGGCGGGTGAGGACATGCCAGCAGGGACGTGTGTGATGATGGGGAAAAAAACCCTGGTAGTTAATGACAGGAGCTGGTTGCTCTTTTGTGGGTGAACTGAGCTCGGAAACAGGGAAGGCACCAGAATTCAGAGGTGATGGCTGTGCTGGATGTCAGTTTGAAGTGCTGGAGGTCGAGGATGGTACCCACCAGCCAACGCTATGGAGGCAGAAAGGGCTGAGCTGGCCGGGAGCAGAAAGTGAAGAGCAACCTCAGGCTGTGCTGGAGCAACCCCCTGGGAGAGGGGGGGATTTGTGGGGATGGGGAGTGGGCAGGGGGAAACCCAGGCACCCAGAGAAGGCAAGGTGAAGGCCACGCGATCTCTCCCGGTGGAGCATTGCCAGCAGGCTCTTGTAGATAAAACCCTTGCCGAGGCTTCCAAACCACAGCAGGCTAATTGTAACTAATTATGAAATGTAATTGTTTGAACACGGCACAGTGCTTTGACCTGAATAATGAGGAGGGACACAGCATCCCTCCTGCATCCCCCCACATGCCGGGCAGAGGGGCAGGACCTGGGAGCAGCGGGGGCTCCTGCCAATATCTGGGTACAAAAGGTCACCAGGAATGAACCCCATAGGAGCGCTTGGTGTTTTCATCTTCAGGCAGATTAAAAACCTGCAGCAGGCACCAAAATTGTCCCCTGTGATGGTGCAGAGAGAAAACACTCTGGGCTGGGAGTGGGAGACTTTAATTGCTCTGATTGTTAAAGGCAATGGTGCAAAATACAATGGGAGTGTAGTGGGAGGAAAGACAGGTCCAGCCCCAACATCCATCAGTCCACCCGGCCAGCCACTCCTTGCAGACCAAATCCTCCCCTCTGCCCATATGCCTTCACTTCACCCCGGCAAATGTGTTTATTAAAAACACCAGAGAACCCCCAAATTAAAGCACTTTGCGTATTTTCCTGCATACAATCGCTGTCTTTGTGGTAGGCAGGGACTGGAGGCATCAAGGCTGGGATTTCCTCTTCCCCCCCCCCCCCCCCCTTAATATTTTTTTTTTGCCTTTGGCAAAAATTCCAACATTGGTTTAATGTTTGTAAAGCAGCATGAGACCCGAAACGAAAGGTGCTACATAAGCACAAAGCATAATTGAGAGCCTGTGTGATGGGCTCTATAGAAATGCATGTATAATAATAATGACATTAATAATAGGCTGTTATTTGTCACTGAGCAGACCTGAGGCCCAGGCACGCCCCGAGCAGGCTAATACAGAGCAGAGAGCTTCAGTCTGCATACTGGTTTAAAATAATATCATATAATAATACCAAAATTGCTCTCCAAACCCTGACACAGTCCTGCTCAGGGCTCATGTACAGCCACCGAAGTTACCCTGAGCCTTGTCCCAGGACACAAACAGCTGCAAACATGGTTTCACAAAACCAGATACCTGCTATTCTCCTGCTTTTGTTAATAAATGAATGCTTTTATGAGTCACTTACTGCCCAGCTGTTTTTTTTTCTCCTTTTTTTCTGCCCAGAAAGGGAGGTGTCTGCCTTCTCTGGCACACGAGGACATCTGGAGCAGGAGGTTGTTTCCACGTCCAGCCTCCATCATGTCCTGGAGGCATAGGTCACCCTCCTGGTTAGTGATTCCCCACTGAAGTACCAATGGTTCCCCAAACAGAGTGCTAATTTCGTCAAAAAATATTAATTTACTGTGGCAACATCCTACCATCACTGCATCTGCTTCCTGCCTTTGCATTCAGCCTGTTTTGCTCCTCAGCAGGTTCGTGCACATGGAAATGAAGCTGCTGCCGTGCTTTGTGGAGGTCCTGGAGAAAACATTGCAGCTCGGCTGTGCTGCCTCATCCCGGAGCGGGGCATGTGAAAGCATACCCAAAAATATTGCAGGACAGACCTCGGTGCCGGGAGACACAGGCCAGGTAAGGGGCCAGGATTTGGCCCTTTCTCCTGAGCTCGCCTGAGCTGCGCGGCCCTGGGGGATGATAAAAGCTGGCTGGGAAGTTTTGTAAAAACAAACTTGGCACGTTTGGCTGCCCGGGGAGCTGAAGTGCAAAATGGAATATAAGAGCAAAGGCGTGTGCAAACGCCTTCACTCCTTCTGCAGCATCCAAAGGGCTTGGGTGCAGGAGCGATCTCCCCTCCCTCGGCTGAGCTCAGCTCAGAGCAAATGTCTTTCATTTGCACATGGCCCAGCTCACCCAGCTCCAGTAAATTCACAAGTGAGAGGATGCTGGGGCCACCATGTCGGGCCCCTGCAATGGAGGGACCCCAAGGGACCATCCAAACGGACCCCCGGCACCCCAGCCCTTCGCAGGGCAGGAGCCTCCCTTGAACCGTGCACTCACGGAGAGGACCGAGCTGCTACGACTTCGGTTCTGGATTGACTCAGCTTAGCAGGCTGTATTGGCTTTGTGCAGCAAGGTTTTGGTAGCGGGGGGGTTACAGGGGCGGCTTCAGTGAGAAGCTGCTGGAAGCTTCCCCTGTGTCCGACAGAGCCAATACCAGCCGGCTCTAAGACGGACCCGCCGCTGGCCAAGGCCGAGCCCATCAGCGACAGTGGTAGCGCCTCTGGGAGAACAGATTTAAGAAGGAGGAAAAGTTGCTGCGCAACAAAAATGGCAGCCGGAGAGAGGAGTGAGAACGTGTGAGAGAAGCAACCCTGCAGGCACCAAGGTCAGTGAAGAAGGAGGGGGAGGAGATGCTCCAGGCGCCGGAGCAGAGATTCCCCTGCAGCCCGTGGGGAAGACCATGGTGAGGCAGGCTGTCCCCCTGCAGCCCAGGGAGGTCCACGGTGGAGCAGATCTCCACCTGCAGCCCGTGGAGGACCCCACGCCGGAGCAGGAGGGTGCCCGAAGGAGGCTGTGACCCCGTGGGAAGCCTGCGCTGAGCAGGCTCCTGGCAGGACCTGCAGATCTGTGGAGAGAGGAGCCCACGAAGCAGGTTTTCTGGCAGGACTTGTGACCCCGTGGGGGACACATGCTGGAGCAGTGTGCTCCTGAAGGACTGCACGCCGTGGAAGAAACCCATGCTGGAGCAGTTTGTGAAAAACTGCAGCCCATGAGAAGAACCCACGCTGGAGAAGGTTGTGGAGAACTGTCTCCCGTGGGAGGGACCCCACGCCGGAGCAGGGGAAGAGTGTGATGAGTCCTGCCCCTGAGGAGGATGAAGCGGCAGAAATACCATGCGATGAACTGACTGTAACCCCCATTCCCCGTCCCCCTGCGCCGCCGCGGGGGGTAGGTAGAGAATCCGGGAGTGAAGTTGTGCCCGGGAAGAAGGGAGGGGTGGAGGGAAGGTGTTCTGAGATTTGGGTTTATTTCTCCTTACCCTACTCTGGTTGATTGGTAATAAATTGAGTTAATTTTCCCCAAGCTGAGCCTGTTTTGCCCGTGATGGTAATTGGTGAGTGATCTCTCTTGTCGTTATCTTGACCCACGAGCCCTTTGTTATATTTTCTCTCCCCTGTCCAGCTGAGGGGGGCGGGGGGAGTGATTGAACAGCTTTGGTGGGCACCTGGCGTCCAGCCAGGGTCAACCCACCACACAGACCCACCAGGGATTCACTGTAAGGTAGCAGAGCCGGGGGGAGCACCATGCCGGAGATCTGCCTGCCTTGCCCGCACTGCGGGCAGCACTCACGTGGTGCATACAACCATACAAGCCCCTCTTCGAGCCCTTGCTCTGGTCCTCCATGTAGGGTGATCACCCCTGCGTGCGTAAACGCCTGAGCGCAGGTGCCTGAGTGCCTCTTGGTGGTGATGATTCAGCCAAAGCAAACAGGCAGTCCGTGCCCTGCCCAGAGAGCAGCTGAGCAATGATAATTACCTCTTTGTTTCCTTCTTTTGGAGTTATTTGCGGCAGAAAGCATGTTTGCCTTTTTCTGTTTATTCACACGGTCAGTCCTCAAGTGCTTGCTCTCCATGCCTTCGTGCCGTTTGTTCATGGCCGGAGGATGAGGAAGATGAGGGTCTCTCCCCTCTACTTCCCCCCAAGCAGTGTTAGCCCCTGGTACAGGCTTCCGAGGGTCCCCTCTGCCCACCCAGCTGCACCATTTGGGGCTTTACTGGGAAGGGAGCCGACTGATGAACACTTGCTAGACGGGGGCTGTTCTCTGCCTCTGTGTACATCCGATATGCACACACGTCTATTTTATATAAACTAGTGGACGCACGTGGGAGGTAAACAAGGCAATCAGTCTGGCTGTGCAATCTGGAAGGGAAACAAAATATGTCTGCAAAGTGAGTGCTAACGGAGGAGTGCTAAGCGGGGCTGCTGAGGAAGGGGAGCGCAGGGCAGCAGGTACCCGCGGCACCCGAGCCACGGGTGCCACCCCACTCTGGGTGGATGAGTGGCAGCGTGGGGTGCTGGTAGAGCTCATCTCCCTTGCAGGATGCCATGCTGATGCTCCATATAAGCCAAAATCGCTGGGCGGCCGTCCTTGCCTCTTCCTCTACTGCTCTCGCTGTCCTTCCCACCGCAGAGGGGTCTCTTCTGTCCATCCATCTGTCTGTCTGTCCATCCATGGCACGGTGCTGCTCTCCCACAGCAGGCGCGATGCTGGGAGGCACGAGGGTGCCTTGGCATGGGGCAGCATTCACTCACCCCGGCCCGAAACAAACCCCTCCAGGTCCCACCCAAGGAGACAAGCAGAAACGAGCCTTTCCGTAGTGTTTGCTCTGCACGAGTACACAATAACGCTGTAACCTTGGGCTGTTTGAACTAGCCAGGAGTGTCATTGCCAGCATTATATTCAACAGTTGTACTTGACTGAATAAGCAGACAGGGTTTTTTTCCCCTCTGTCATAATGGCACTATCCCACGGAGGGGTGATGGATTGCTTTTTCGGTTGCACATGCTGTTATCGCTGCGCTGTTCTAATGCTAGTCAAACATTATTGTGAATAGCCAAACTCAATAGCAGCAGTGTTAGGCTGGAAAGTCAATATTAGCTGAGCAAACAAAGCAAATAAAGAGTTGCTATTTGCGTAGCTATGAGTATTTGTATGCTCTGCTGCTGAACAGGGTACTTTGAAATAAAAAAAAAAAAGTTTTTTCTGCAAGGCAGGGAATGTTTTTTATTTAGGGCAGAGGAATCGGCTTTTTTTAAAGTTCATGTTTGCTTCCTTAGAAGTTGTGGTGGCCCCACGAGCAGTGCAGGCACGGCCTCCCCTCGACCAGCTCTCAGGGAGCAAAGCCGGGCGTGTGAGGCGGCTGCCGGCCATGCCGCCACTCACGCTGGCACTGTCGGATCCCCTGACCTTTAATGCCGCAAGAAAAAGTGTGGGAATCTGCCAGAGCAGCCGAGTGCTGAAGCAGCAGATGATATTAAGTTATCCATTAAAAGGCAGCTCTTCTTCTGGAGGAGCAGCGTCGTGTTTTGGCAGTATCTCCTGGCAGACCCGTAATTGCTCCTGAGCGGCACCTCTCTGCCCCGAGGATGCTCCTCTGCCGCTGGGCCAGGGGCTGTGCGTGGGAGCGCCTGTTCCGTTCTGATTTGATTTGTGTTTCCCTGTTTCTTGTTAAGTTTCTGGCACTTTTCGAGGTTCGCTGCGTGACCTTCTAAACAACACATGCCTATTTATAACCTGCTGTCTGTGGCCCAGTGCCACTTTGAGAAGCCCTGGGAATGAAATCCAATAAACCTTTCCTTCATTAATATTGTATAGCCCAACGTATGCACCCAATGTGCATGCTAAAGAGGGGATGCCATAACCCATCTTCATCCCAGGCTTGTTTCCTTATAGAAAGCGTTGTTAAGTATACCTACTGAGCCAGGTTAGCTCAGGGGCAGCAGGTCCCAGCCCCACGGTGCCTCTCTTCGCCCAGGACCCCTTCCCAGCTGGGGATGGATGCGCTGCATTACTGGTTTAGTCTGCGTAGCATTTTTCATGCAATCTCCAGCCCAGGATGCTTTGGAGAGCTAAATAATACAGCTGGGGGATTAAATAATTAATTCCAAAGAAGGAGAGTAGCTGTGAGGCATAGGCGAGGGACTAAATATATATACAGTCATTTTGGCTGAGCTGGAACAAGATGGAGAGTCAGGGGTGGTGAAGTGCAGGCTGCCTCTTCCTGGGAGGTGCAGGAAAGAGGGCTCTGGTGCTGGGAAGGGGAAAAAAGCCTGGAGGAGATAAGATGGGGATAAGGGCAGTGCGAGATGTTCCTGCAGGTACCAACGGCTGAGAGTGTGCTTGTGCCTGGGACACCTGCAGTCTTAGCTAGCGGAGAGGGAAGGTTGTCCTTGAAGATCCCACTGCAGAAAAGAAATAAAGTCTGGGAGGTGTCTGAAATCTGGAGGCTTTGGTTTCCCGCTGGTTTTGTGATGACCACTTTGGCCAGAGCAGTTTCTGGGAACTCGGCAGCAGAGGCACTTTGCCCTTGGCCAAGCCAAGCACGGTGCATCAGCCACGCTTCCGCCCTGGCCTCGGCTGCACGTGCCCTCGCAGCTGGGACCGCTGGGAAGCGGGGGGCCAAGCTCTTCCCCAGGGGAAGGGCAAACCAGACACCCCCCTTGTAACCACCCCACTCCATGCCTGCAGCCCTCCTGCCTTCTGGGGATGACCGAGAGCATCCTTCCACTTCAGAGAAGACAAAGAAAGTGCCGGGAAAACATTATGGCTTTTGCAAAATGAGCAGTGGCTGGGGGCAAAGGGAAGGAGCCAGGACCCCCACCCCAAAATGTGCTCTTAAAGAGGCAGGAGAAGGGCAGACAGCTGTGGCCTCGAGGATACAAATCACCCCACAGCTCATCTACAGGAGGGGACAGGGCCACAGGACTGGCACGGTGGTCCTGCTGCCCAGCACTTTGCCTACAAGGTGTCACCCATCCTCATGCAGGTGCATGTGACACACCGTGGCTTTGGGGACAGCCCTTCCCCAGGGCTTGCACACTGCAGCACCCTGCTTGCACCGGCGCCGACGTTGCCGGCGGGCTCCTGGGGACAGCCCACGTCGCAGGGCTGCGGGAGCAGCATCCGCCAGGGAATCGCCTTTGGGGGAAGAGGAGTGCACCTGCACTCTGAATTAAGCCCATGCATTTGCTGTAATTTTCTGCAAGCGTCCCATTATCGACTTGTTGCATCGCCAGCTGCTGCGTGGGTCCCTTTTGGCCATGGTCGTGCTCGGGACCCGTGCGTGGGGCTGGGGCAGCCCTTCCCTCCGTACTGTCGGTGCTCTGCTTCCCTGGGGCTTTTGGAAACATAAAAACATCCGCTACTAAATTCCACTCGGTGAGTCTTGATATCATGAAGCACATTTGCTCTACAATTATAGCCCAGGCTAATGCTGTTTGGAATAATTAAATTCACATGACAAATGTAGTTGCATTAATTTTATTTATCTTGAGTGGGTTAACAGGAACTAGCAATGGAAAAAGTAATTATTTCGCTTCTAGGGTGCTGGGATTGCTGATTTGGAAACCTCTCCGAGACATATTCCTTAAATGTGGAATAGCAGCATGTGAAATGCATGAGGAGCTAATACAGTGCATAAAAATGAACATAATTTCTGAAAAATTGAATTAATGAGGCAATGAGACTGTTTTAATGAGCACAAGGTCTGCAGTAAATGTCACTGTTCCCATGTCTTTATTGTAAATTATAATGTGCATTTTTAGAAAACACTGCCTCGATGCAAGCCGAGGGGAAGCTGCTGGAAGGGGCCGAGCTCAGCCCGCGGGGCCCAGGCTTCGCAGGGAAGATGCACAGCCCACTGCTGCTGGAGCAGAGCTCCTCTCCTCCTCCGAGCTTGGCACCGGTGGTGCTTTATTGACATTGCTTTTTTTTTCTTGCTGGGTGAACAGGAGTGTTTGGTTGTGGAGGCTGACTGGGAGCAGGACCAGGAGCAGGACCGGGAGCGGGAACAAACAGCGCAAGTCTGCGGCAGCTCCTGCCCACGGCACTGCGTCTGCTGCTGCGGCCAGGAGATGAACCGAGCATCGATCTACCACGCAAATATTAGCCAGGTCACCGTGTGACTTCAGTGGAGGTTTGGTTTGATCAAAAGCTCATGCAACTGTTTAATTCTCTTGTTAAATAAGGTAGGTGAATGGCAAGGGAAATAACGGCTCTGGGCTGAGCTTCCCTGCTTCAAATAAAAGCTGTGGCTTTGGTACCGCTGAATTAAGCAGCAGTAGCACCGGGTCCCATGTGCTCGGAGCCAGATATGAACAAAATCCTTCTTAAAACTGATTCATCATCCAAAGTTATTGCACGTTGTCTTTGTAATTTTATTCCTGAGCATCAGCACTGGGAAGGTTTGCAGAAAGTGGCTCTCCTGGGCAGGGGCAGCCGGGATTTAATCCGAGCATTAACTCCCAGCAAGAGCTGGTGGATGAGAAGGAGGATCTTTTGCTTTGCTCTTCTAATCTCTCAGGGAAGCTGCAGCAGACTTTCTCCCTGCTGCCCACAGCTGATCTCCCCAGTGCCGAGGGGCTGCCGGAGGCTCCCAGCAGGGTACAGCCCATCAGAGCGTGCAGGGAGCGCACGGGGAGTGTGCAGGGTAGCTTTGGTAAACAGGGACGTTTCCTCTGCCTCCTGGAAACGAGGGCCATCCTTCCCCTGACGTCGCTGCAGAACGCGTATAGACGTAATGTTGTCAAAGCTGGCAGGCGGCCCAATGCCGCTGTGATGGGCATCACAAGAGGGTGACATTTCCTGTTGACTGTGCAGGACACGAAGCATCATCTTTGCCTCCCCTGGCCCTGGCACCTGGTCGGCTAATTAATCTCTATGAAATATATCCCTGCAGACCGCCCGTCAGCCACCTCTGGGGCATTTTGGGTTATGGCAGTCCTCCCGATGCTGTTGGAGAGGGTGACACCGGTGTGATCCTACAGCCGGCTCTGCCCTCGCCCTGAGCCGGGTGGTCGCGGGCTGTCGTGCAGATGGGCGAGCATCTTGCTTCGTCTTAGTGCTTGGAGCCCACCGCAGCCCGAGCGGGTCCTGTTTTGGCTGGCAGCAGCTCGTGCCTGTGCCCCCCATCCTGCAGCCCCGCTCCCAGCCCTGCCGCCCTCCCGGGCTGGGAACGGCCCTTTGAATGTCCCTGCACAAAGCCCCTCTTGTACTTTGCACGTTGCTATGGCCTGCCCCTGCCTTCAGCGCTGCCACCGGGGCAGCCGGGATAGATTTGGCCCTTGCAGAGGTCTCGCCTGCCCAGAAATTGCACAAACTTGTGATGGCAAGAAAGGTCACAACCCCCGGTCGCTGGTGGAGCTGTGCAGAGGAACCTCCCGTATTAGCATCATCTACAGATGCTTTATCGGTCATAAACCCACCGTAATTTTCTAGGGAATAAAGCCCCGGTGTTCCAGACCCACATCTTTCCAATGAAAACAAGAAAGTCGTCATCGCTTTTCTCAAGAAAAACAGAAAAAATAACCAGCTGCGACAGATGTGCTGACTCACCGCTCACCTGGGGGGATGTCCCAGGCTCCCCACGCACCTAATCCCTGCTGCTCCCCAGTCGTCAGGAGGATCCAAGAGCTCCCCGTCATCCAAAAAGCTGGAGCCGGCACAAGCTGTGCCAGCGCCGGAGGAGAGGCTCTGCTGGCACTGGCGCCAGCACCACCGCCTTCCAGGATGATGACTGGGTGAGAAGATGAACCCCAGCACGTAGCGCGGGTCATCCAGGGTGCATCCTCTTCCAGGAAGGCATCTTTGTCCCGGGATGAGGTATCTGAGCTCACAGGGCTCCGCCGATCCTGCAGCTGTGGGTGTTTCGGGTATCGGTCCTTGTCGCCAGTGCCGGAGGCTAATTGCGAAGCCAGGGCTGGTGGGAGAAGCTGGGGGCTCACTGCTTCTCCACACCGGGTCCCCAATGCGATGCACCTGACTGCCTAAATGGGCCAGTATTCCTCATTTTCAGCTGTAAGGTTTCTGGTAGGGATGACTAATTTAATGGGAATTATTGTTTAAGAGCCAGTGTGGCTCCCCCAGACCCCCGGGTTCCATCGCCCAGCACTGGTCCCTCCCAGACGATGGGGACCACGGGGCTGGGGGGGGCTGCTGGGTGCTCTGCTGTGAGGTAGCCAGTGAACTGGGGCAGAAAATACAAAGAAAAATAAAGTTTTGACCATAAATTTCAAAAAATAAGTTCCAATATGGGTCTTTCCTTCTTTTGTACTTGGGTTTCCCTTCAGTTTAAAAAGCAGGAAAAGAAAAAAATAAATACAAAGGCAGCCTCAAGGAGAAGGTTTTTTCCTATTTGTTTTCCTCTCTCCCATTCTTCCATGGAGGAAAGGGGAGAAAAAGGACTCAAAGGAAAGGAAATACTTTCATTTCCTTGTACAGTGCCCGGGATGTGGCAGGGGTAGCAGGCAGGACCACGGTCGCCGTCCCTGCCCCGCTCCGGTCCCCCAGCCTGGGACAGCTGAGGCATCGCTGCAGGATGTGGCCGAGAGCATCCCAGCCCGGCGGGCAACGGAGCCCATCCAACCTCCCAAACTTCCTAGGCTGGTCAGCGGGTGTGGAGCCGGCAAATCTGAAGAGGGCTTTTCAAAATCAGGCTTTTTTAAACTCAGAAGAGGCAAGAGCTCTGTGACCAGCGTCTTCTGGCAAGCGGCTGCCTGTTTACAGACATGTAAATACAACTTCACAATTGCCATAAATCCTATTGTGCAATATTCTCTAGAACCAATTAGATTCTGACATCTGCTTAATGTTTAATTACTTTTTGACGAAGGAAATGGAAAAATTGACAAATAGTTTAATCCATCAAATGTCGGCCTTTTGTGAGTGTGTTTATATAAAGCTTACATGCCAACGTCTCTTAATTTTTCTTGCTGCTCTGGCAAGGATAAGGACAAATATTTATATTCCAGGCACACAAGATGGCTTTCATATTGTTTTCATGTTTAACTGATTTCAAATGAACTAAGATGGCTCTTAATGTGGTTATAAGAATTTGCCATTAATTTTCACTTAAAATTGGATCCAGCTTGCTACATGTCTGCAATATATTAAAGTTAATAACGATTTGTTTAGAAAACGCAGTGCTTACTGCTGGCTGATTGGCACACGCTTGCTTGGTGGAAACATCAGATTCCTATTATATTTAAATGATAATTAAGCTTAGAATATTACTCCTATTTTGGAGCGCTTAATGCGGGATAGTTTTGTTAATGCTATGGGAAAAGACAGCTCGGTGTCCCTCCATCACCTCCAAACCCCGGGAAATGTTCCTGCTTTGCTGTGGGATGCTTGGGCTCATCCATCCGAAGCCCAGGCCAGTCTCTTCTGCTGGATGAGTATCCGGCTGTGCAGCCACCTGGCCTGACCGACCCCAGCCAGAACGGCTGCACTGGGCTGGGTTTGCCTTTTCCTCCCATCCACCACTTTTGGGAAAGGCGTGGGAGAAGGAAAGCAGCCCAGCTCCCTGATACTTCACTTACACATTTAATAAAAGGAATAAAATATCAGAAACGCAGGAGAACCTTTAATAATTCAGCAACGTCGAGTTGTTTCATTACCTTAATATTTGCAAAAATTGCCAGCAGCTCTTGACACCTTTTCTCGCTCACGATCTGAGCCAAAAAAGCCACAAGGAAGTACGATATATTCACCTGCCCTCATTATGCTAATCACAGCATTGCAAGGCTTGCCTGTAAGTGTCCTCACTCTCCGTGATGGAAAAAGAAACGCAGCGCAATAAATTTGACCTAGAATAGTTGTTGGGAAGAGAAAAATGCGTAAAGCATGAGAAACCCACTGATCTTACTCATAGCATCTTTGAAAACGCTGTTATTAACTGACAATAAATCTAACAAACTTTATAATTAGGTTACTTCTTTCCTTTGAACTCCCATTGCCAGAGCCATTAGTTAGTGCAGTGCTGTGATTTATAAGCGAGAAGCAGCACTAAGTTCGTCAGTTTATCGGCTTTTATTTTAAAAGGCATTTGTTTTCCCGTCTCCGAGGAAAGCCTGCTGCTCCCTGAAGCTTTGTTGGAAGTCGTAACGTGTCAGGTTGTTTTCTTTTCTCTCCCTGCCGAGACTGCCAGCCAGCATCCCAATTAGCCCCAGCAGTGGAGATTTCGGGGATGAGGGGAGTTGTCCACTGGGAGCTGGATGGAGAAGGAGCAGGTTCCTTCCATCTCGGCCATCACAGGGGTGGCAGACCGTCACAACCCACGGTCACACCTGGGCTGACGTCCAAGGGGTGCGAGGAAAGCCGGAGTTGTGAAATTTTCCCCTGTTTTGGGGACGTGTTTGTATTCTGAGCCTGAACTGTCTGGGAAATGATGAAAGCACTGCCAAAACGTTTCCACATTTATCCCATGAATTTTGAAGTTGTCTGATAGCTTGCAATAATTTAATTTAGCAATTAAAAATTCTGCTGCTGCAGGATTGTATGGCCATCCTTCACGTGCCTGTTGCGTGATGTTTGTCCCATCCGTGCATGGCATTGCCCATATTCTCTCTCCCTCTGTGGGGTCCCCACTGTCCTGTGAGACCCCCCCTCCCATGGCCAGTCCCTGAGCGAGGAGCGCAGGGGGGAATCTGCCTGCACCCCTCCCTGAGGAGCTGCCAGCAAGTCCCCTCCCTGCTACCTTCCTCAAGAACCCTCCTGCCTGCAATAACTCAGCTTTCCTTGGGGCTACCAGCATCCTCGTATTTTTTCCATGCTAATTAAGGTTATTATTTGTGTTTGTGGGGAGCGATGAATGCTGCACTTGCTGCTCACTGCAGCGGGCGCTGTGCGTGGGCCAGGCTGGCTTGGGTGCTTTTTGTTAACAATCTCTCGAAATCAGCCATTTCCCTGCAGGCTTTTTGCTGTCAGGTCATTGCTTTAAAAAAAAACAACCTCTACATGAAAAGGGTTCGATTTCCACAGCCAGTCGGCGGGTTTTCCCACTGCCTGTGCTGACAGAAAGGGTTTTTTATTGTGCATCAATTACTTTCAAGTGAATGGGAGACATTATGTTATTAAATCCCACCCTGCCTCTCGAGGTGCTTTTAATTTGTATGTTTAGGTTTAAATTTCTTCAGGAGTGCCAAACCTTGTATTTGTTTTCCTTGGGCTATTTTCATTTAGGGTTTCGGTAACTGTCAAAGCCTGCGAGTTAATTGTAGCTCACAAGGTTATCTTTCAAAGCTAACTTATATTTCTGTCATATGCTGGAGCCAGTTCTTGACTGCCTATCTTTATGATACTGTAGATTTTGACTCTTGTAATTATCCTTTGAGTTTAAGCTGATTATGTAGACTTTATAACCGGTGTTTGTTTAACTTACCCACAGTGTGTTGTTTGTACAGTGGCTCCGAAAGTAAACACGAACCTGATTAAACAGCTCTGCCTGCCACCAATGGCCGTTTTCCCAAAGATACACTAAAATAAACAGCGGAGGGGCTGCGGGAGGGAAGCGGTGATGCTCGCTTCCCTCCTTGCACTCAGTTGCAGAAGAGCCCCGTCAGCCCAGCTGCACCAGAAAGAGTTGGTTTGAAAACCGGTATTATCTTAAGCCAAGTAAACCCAGCCTGAAGGTGTTCCCCTCTGCTCCGGGGCAGAGGTGCCTGTCGCTGGGGAGGGAGCACGGCGCTGGCACTGCCACGCTGGTGGCTGGCCGGGGGGTTCGGCATCGCAGGGCCGCTGCCACCGAAGGAAATGGGGTCTGCTGGGTCCGTACCGCTGCACACGGGGTCATCCCGAGCATCTCCGCAGGACAGCGAGGGGCTTGGATAGCCCCAATTCCCCCTGCGCAGCTGGGGCGGACCCACGTTCTGCAGGGCCCCGGTGCCACGCAGGGCTGGAGTGATGCCGTCAGGGCGAGAGGTGGCGTGTCTGTCTGTCCTCTGAGCTCCTGGGTGGAGAAACGCCTCTGTCCATACCTGCAGGACCCACAGTGCCGGGATTAGAGCAGCGCTTCACCATGCATCGAGCACCAGACCGGGATCGCTGCAGAGCTCCTTGGGGCTGGCTCTGCTGCGGCGGGCTCGGCTTTGCAGGCGTCCTTTTGTAAATGCACTCATTTCTTATTAGAAGTAATTAGCTCTTGGAGTGGCACGGTGTGTTACGCAAGCATTTGAAGCTAAGGTGTTTTGGCAGCTCCCAGCCCTTGGATGGCTCTTCTGGAGGTAGGTGATTTGGACGGGGAGCCCTCGACGTGACGGCACAGGTCGGATCCTGCCTGCTTTCCCCGATGGGGGCCAGGCGTGGGCACAGCATCCCGCTGCTGCCAGCCGGGGTGCGGGGCCGGGGGTCCCTCTGAGGGGGCCGAGCAAGGCTGCTGGGGATGGGCACCGTGCCGGCTCGCCCTGCTCAGCACCCGCGGGGATGTTCTGCAAGTGACACATCATTAATAAATATTTTTCTTTTCATTAATCAACAAGCTTTAAACTTACTCTTGAGCAACTACAGTTTCTCACATTATCTGGTCTCTCGCTGCAACGGACAGGTTAAAACGTGTGCATCTTATCAGGTTGGGGTTTTTTCTTGTTTGTTCTCCCAGCCATGCCAGCGCACCTTCCCCTGCACAACCAGGAGCCACGCTCGGAAATGCTGGTCCGACCGGGCACCGAGGACCTGCTGCTTTTGAGGAAAGGACACCCGGAGAGGCAGACACTCTCTCCCAGCTGCTGGCAGATGAAAGGCGGAGGCTTCCCCCCCCAGGAATGGGAGCAGGGACCCTGGACGAACTGTGCGGGAGGTTTCTGCAGGTCAACGTGGCTCCTAACGAAGGCACGAGCTCCCAAAAATCCCCCCCTCTGGTGCCAGCTGCTCGGCTGGCTGGTTTGGTTTGCAAAAGGTGTGAAGCGGGATGGCAGGCATCCAGCATTCCTGCGGGCTCCTTTTAATATCGGGTTTAGACAGATTGGAAAAACTCCTCATTCGCACAGGCGCCGTGGGTGGTTTCCTCCGCTGTCCTCCCTGGCCTCGCAGCACCGGTTGCTGCTGCTGCTGCTGCTGCTGCTTGGGGTCCCCAGGACTTGGCTCCAGCCCCACTCTCGGTCCCTTTTGCCTCCCCCCTTTGCTCGAAGCAGAGGAGACTTGGCCGCTCAGTTACAAAGGAAAAGCTGCCTCCTCCTTTTCCCCCAGCTGCTACAAGCACAGCCCCCTGACCCTGAGCAATTTTAGGGACAATAGATGCTGTTTTCCCATTTCAACACCTCCTCAGGGTCCCTTGGACCAGCCGGCGAGTTCACACCTCCTTTTTGTCTCACTTTCACCAGTGTTTTCTCCAAACTGGGCAGGTCCCTGCCATGCCGGACCACCCCTGGGGCAGCTCTGCACCCACAGCCCTTCTCATGAAGAGGGTCCACAGGCTGAGCCCTACTGCTTAGCATCACCGCTGTGGTCCCCGACTCCGGGTATTGCCTGCTTGAGGAGGGAGAAACTCTGCTTTTGCTCTTTTAATGACGTTTTCTCACCTGCATTAAGACAGAAAAAAAATGCCAGCATGGCCTGCTGGGGACAGGGGGTCTGGATCCCTCTTAGCAGAGTCCTTTGCCTTCAGTGAGCACTGGTGGGCGGTCGGTGCCTATGGGGGGGCTGGGAGAGGACCAGAGCTTTCTCTATGGGGTCGGACTACCCCTATGCATGCTGTACCCCACAGCGTGGACACAGGGGACTGGTCAGACTGGGAAGGTAAGCATGTGGAATGGTAGCCAAGGAAGGGCTGGGGTGTGCAGGAGCTGAGGGACTTGGTCAGGGCAGGCAAAGACATCGCTGCCATTCCCGGGGCGTGTGGGAAGGGCCGATAACCTAGAGGGAGGGAGAAACTTCACGTGAAAACTGAAATGTGGCAGCCCAGGCGTTAGAGGAAAGGGTCATGGGAAGAAAACAGCTTTTTCTCTTCTGCTGGAGATGCCCCTCTCAGTTCAGCCCTGGGCTGGCAGCCTCCCCCACGTCTCCGCTCCCTCCAGCACTGCTGTGGGGAGAGTTTCGGTCTCTTCCGAGCACTTTTATCTCTGCAGATGGAAGTGTTTGAGGAGCACCAGAAAGCCAGCGAGGATGACCCCAGGCTGTCTCACGGCTCTTATCATTCTCCTCTCCTCCCCCAGCAAACACCTCCCATCCCCACCTGCCTCTGCAGCTCCCTGCCTGCTTCTCCCCAGCTCCAAACCACTCTTACCCCATTAAACACCACTCCTGCTATCAGGGCAGGTGCTCCTCAACTGCAGCCTCGCTCAAAGCCAAGCTCTAGTGCCATAACGGAGGGCTTTTATATTCTTTTTTTCCCCCAGAGGAGGTTTGTAGAGGATTCCCTGAGCCAAGGCAAAAACTCTCTGCCAGGTCTCCCTGTTCAGCACCCGGGGAAATTCCTCTGGCCCTCCTTAGAAGAGCACCGGGCAGCCCTAATTACAGGGAGGGAGCTGGAAAGTGCGCAGATGTCATTAACCACCCTCAGGTTTGTTCTGGAGCCAAATTAAACAGCGAGGGTGGTAAGAGCTTCCCTGAGGCACAGCCCTTCGCCCAGGAGGGCTGAGCTGGGATGGTCCCGCATGCTTGAGCAGCACGGTGCCAGCTCCGGCAGCACGGGGGTCTCCGTGCCAGTCCCACCAGGGCTGGGGTCTTCACCCCAGCAGTGACCCACTGCAGCCCTGGGGATGGGTGAGGATATCTCTCAGAGCTGCTCTGCTGCCAGAGAAACCATTGCATGTGCCCATCCCCATTGCTCTGGTCCAGAACCCTGGCCCCGGGCTGGTCTCGTGGCTGAATTTCTCTAAGGCCATGTTTCTAGCCTCTGGCCTGGGCTGACATCCTGAGCCAAAGGTGATGCTGCTGTGTCAACCGGCATACATTGGTATCTGTGTTTATTTCTGTGTCATGAAAATACTTGTGATGCGTACTTCTTATTCCCCTTTCTTTTTATGGAAGTACTGGATTCTCAGCCCTGTGCTGATAAAAGCCTTTCACAGGGTACGTTGTCTACCCAGCCCTGTGGTGGGGGTTGGATAAGGCAGGGGGCTGGGGCGGGGTTAAGTGCCAGGGGGCTCAACTGATGCCCACCTGGGTGCTGTGCACCCTCAGGGTGCTGCCGGCTCTATAAATCAGGCTTTGCTGCAGAGGGCTGCGGAGTTCTGCCCCGGGGCTAGGAACATCACAAGCAGCGCTTCTTTTTCTTCCTCTGGTTTTCTAATTGCTCTTTAGCCTTTGTTCATATATTTTCAGTGGTACGTGTCCTCACGTACGAGTGGGAACAGACAGGGAAGCTGCCCGGTGCCAATGCATGGGGGTGGATTCTTCCCAGCAAATTGCTATTAGCCTCTAAGGGTGAAAAAAAACCACAGCAGGCTGCGAGACACCCACGAGATGGTGTTTTTCAGGAGAATATCGAGAAGCAAGAATGCACTCAGGCTGCTAGAAAAGGCCCAACACCTCTTGTTTTTAAAAGCTTGATGGGCTTTCAGCTCTCCTGCACCCGCAGCAGCACGCTGAGCACCTCTCTCCTGAAACCATGGACTGCGCTGGCTGCTCTGCAATATTCAGGTGTGTGCATGGCTGCAAAGCGGAGGAGGGTTTTTTCTTTCCTTTCTGGTGGGCATTGGAGACCCACAAGCTCAAAAAAATCAAGCTCCCCTTGCATTTTAAAAGCTCTGAAACATATGAAGCCTTATCAGTCAGCCCCTTACCTTATGGGATATATATGCAGTTCCCAAGCTGTGCTAAATCAATATCTCTCCACAGACGGATAGAGAGATAAATTTTAAAGAATAAGCTTAATTTTATTACTGTCTTCTGAGTGGCCATTGCATGACAACGCAGCACCAGATTGACAAGAGTTTGATGTTCGGTAATAGCACATCAGCAGGCCCCCGGTACTTTGATGTATTATAACAGTGCATCATCAGAACAATGGCGTTTTGATATATTGTATTAGAACATAATCAGAGTGATGGGGCTTTGAGATATTATGTAAGTACATCATCAGAGCGGTGGTGCCGTGACATATTACCTTAGAGCACTGTCAGAGCTGCCGCGCTTTAATGGATTTCAGTAATACATCACCGGGGCCGGGGGTCCTTCGGAGCCGTGGTGCTGACAGTCGGAGGGACCGCTGTGCTCGCTGCAGGACATCTCTGCCTCTAAAAGACCTGACCAGTTCGTGTGACAGACAGAGCTTTCTGAAGAAGGTCCGGGGAGGAAATGCTGGGGGGGTTCAGGGCAAGCACAGCCCCTTCTCTGTGGGGCGGCTGTGGGGCTCAGGGACCCCAGCTTGGAGAAATCCCCCTGCACACAGCCCGGGCTGGGGAGAGGGATGTCACTGAGCTATTTGGGGCTGGTGCTAGGGACTGGGCTTGGGGCTTGCTAGGTGCCATGTTTTCCGGGGGCCACATTTTCTGGGTGTCAGATTTTCAGGGCTTTACTTTTAGAGCAGCTGGCACACCCATTCTTTCCATCAGCGATGGGTAGCTGAGAGCCAGGACTTGTGGTTGCACAGCGGTCCTGATGCCACCTTCACTGCACAGTACTAAACTTCAGGTTGCATCTCTGAGCTGTGAAACGGAGGATATTTCCAGAGGAGCCTCGTAAGGACAAGATAGCGCTGGCAGAGCATGCTGGCAATGAGCAGGGCCGTTGTCTGTCATTAGCTGGAGAAGATCCCTGCATTTTCCTTCTTTCATCCTTTGGTTTTCCTTCTTTCATCGCATCCCCCCAGCCATGCCCTGAGCCCCGTATCTGAAGCCCCACAGCAGTGCGGGGGCATCCCTCCTTCCCCACCCGAATCCTGGCTCCTGGGGCTGGAGAATCCTCTCGGCAGCATTTTTATGGAAAGATATATCAACTGCATGGCTGGTAAAAAATCACTTAATTTAGTCTCTCTGTGGCTGGGACATCCTGTAGACCATTTTCATCTCTCTGGGTGGAAGGAGAAAGGTAAGTAGCACGGGTAAGTACAAAAAATAATAAGAAATTCTGGAAATCGCAGCTTATGCATACTGAGGTTTCACAGAAGTGCTCGTCAGTGTGACACCTGGGTTGAATGTCATCTTGTTTTAGGCTTTTTGTTGGTTGTTTCTTCTTGCTTTGGGGTCAAGCAGTCATTTGCACCGGCCTAAAAACATGCTTCATTTTCTTCTCCTCTTCACTTCAACAACAAAAGCCATCAACTATGAGTCTCAGGTGAAATTTCCTTTTCTTCGCTGAAACGGACACATTTCATCTCTCTGAAATAGAAACATGTCACGATGTTGGAGCTTTCTTATCTCTTTTCAAATTACATTGGCTGCATCTAAATATATTTCAAAGTAAGAGAAGAGTCATTCTATTTAAAAACGCCAAAATAAACATTTTCACCTTTCCGAAGTCTCTTCTGATGGGATGTGGCTAGGGCTGAGTGTTGCTGACTGGCTTCCCAAGACCTTTGCCAGGCCCAAGAAATGGATGTCTGACCTGAAAATGAATTCGGAAACGAAGAAGGAGGCAACGCAGGACACTGCCAAAAGGGAGCTCTTGGAAGTGGAGAACAGCGCTAATATTTTGGGAAATTGAAATTCCAGCCATGAAATTGCCTATCATTTATCACCCCCAACCACCTTACAAAGTAAGAAAAACAGGCATTAAGCCTTATTGCTTTTTAAATACTTATGATCTCGGGGAAAAGCTGTCTAATCTACTTCCTTTAATACGTATTCTACAAAAATGTCCGTGAGTGTAACAGTAATGTTTGTGTTTATATGTGCATTTGCACGTATGAAGAAGCGATGTCAGGCTGTTGTTGGGATGCTCAGATGACCAACCCCATCTCTGGGGCTTGGGGGCTGCTGTCTCCTCCCTGTATCCCCAGTGCTGGGGGGACAGTACCATCTCTGAAACCAGACCTCCCCGGCACAGACCAGGACACCTTTTCCTATTTCGCAATAAAGAGTTCAAATCTATTCCCTTACAGACCAGGACTGAATTAAAATCTCAGCAGCAGCCCTAGGCACCAGGGCAGAGCCCAGAAGAGGCAGTGGATTTCCAGGCTCAAGCCCTTCCAAGCCCAGAAAAGCAACGCTTGCCCTCAAAGCAAGAAGAAGGTTTTGCTGCTGCTAGAGCATGTCACCGAATAGTTGTTTTCTGATTTAAAGGTGGCAAGCTCCTGAGCATGTCTCCCCATCCCTGCCATGCTGCTGCAGCTCCATGCCCTGAAACCTGTAAGTCTTCAATGGTCATACCCCAAAACTTGCTGGTGTTACCACTGGGAGCAATGCTTGAGCTTATCATGGTGCATATTCTGAGGGGTTTTCCTCCCCGGTGCCGAGGTCCATGGGGCAGCGATGCTCCTTCTCTGCCACAGCACTGGCCACCCTTATAGTTTCTGCAGGTAGGAGTTTGTGGGTGTTGGGGGTACCAAGCTCTGTAAATGTTCATAGCAGCGCCGTGCAAAGGCATTTAGGGCAGGTACTTCTGTAATTGTGATGCATTGGAAAAATTTGATGTTCAGCGGCTGTTTCACTTGCACGGCCACCCTGTGCCGGTCCCTCCGGCTCCAGGCACCCGCAGCCATCCCAGCTGGTCTGGACCTGCCACCATCTCCTGCAGGGTCTCTGTGACTCTGGGCACCATGTGCCTCAGCTCCTGCCTTTCGGTTAATTTGCTTAAAATGGAATCAGAAAGAGCAAAAACCCCTGTTGGGCAGAGTAGAGTGGGCTGCAGGGGCCTCTTGGACCCGCACAAAACCCGAGCTGCCTCCTGCCAGTGAGACGGTTGTGGGGTGCCTGGTTCCCACGTTTTTTTGGGGATGCTCTTCCCTGCCTGAGCATCAGAGGGTGCACAGGGCAAGAGCAGAGAGGGGATAGGTGGGAGCAATGCTTGCTGCAAAAGCAGCTCTGCAGGGCTGTTGTCACCATGACTGTTCTCTCTGGGAGCGGGCGGCGATGGGAGAGGATGCTCGGTGTCCAAACAGCATCAGCCTGGTTGGTGTTGCTTCCCAAAGCACCAGCGCGACCCCCCAGCACCCCTGCAAAGTGCAGGTCTCCCTGGGGGTTTGCATGCAGTGTGGGCAGCTTCTCCGCACGCCGTGGGGCATTCGAGATTCCCCAGCGAGGGCAGATCTCCTCCTCCTCCTCCATGGGCAGCATTTCAGAGGCTTCCTCGTACATCAACACCTCGCGCTCCAGAGGAAATGTTGGAGTTTACCTGCTAATGGTCAACCACAAGGCAAAAAAAAAAAAAGGAAGCAAACAAACAAACCAACCAACCAACCCTTGAATGATAGGGGAACATAAATTATCCAGAACTGGCAAGAAATGAAAGTGTTGCATGGTCCCCTGACAGCAATGGGATGAATAACTGATGATGATTAGTTAAATCATAACATTGCTCATGCCATGCATAAATGATGAGCCAACTGCTTGCGATGCCCTGATGAGATGCAGCGTTCTTAGCTTTCTATCATTCCCACTTTGTAGCCCCAAAGAAACTACCACATTTCTGCATTTTTGTGTTATCTGGCACATCAAGCAATGCGACAATGAATATATATTGACCTTATTATAGCAGCCGGCTGCTTGTGCCAGAAGCAACCAGGCATACTTTGCACAAATTAAAGCTGTCAGCATGTAATTTATGGTTCATTGCAAAAGAGGAACAGAACTCTGAGGGGAACATTGTGGTTTGGGAAGCAGGTAGGTAGGCAGATGAATTGCATGATAAAATATCTTGCTAATGATGTGATGTTAAAGCTGAAGTGTCATTTTCATTCTGTTTTGCACATTTTTTTAGTTATTTCTTGCTTGAGATGATTTTCCCCTTTCCACAGTTGGTTGTTTTTTTTTTTTCTTTCCAAAAGCTAAATTACTGGTTATACCTGAAAAGGATGAAGTAGGTGTGATAATTTATGAGCAGACAGCCATTGTCTGAAGACAATGTGGTGGCATCCTGAGCAATGTTGGAGCCCCGTAATAGGGAGTTGTCTTACGCGTGCAGCCAACAGCCTTGACATCGGGGCTGGGTGTGGATGATTAAAGTTTTGCTCTTTTTTCAGACTAGAGAACAGTCCTGAGGAGAAATAAAACAATCTAGCTGTGCGCCTTCGCTCCTGTTGACACACACACAAACACACACGTGATGGCAAAACAGTACATCAAGAAGGATGCTCGACATTGCAAACAGCATCCTCGGTGCCGATGTCTTTTGGGTTCAGGGATGCTGGGTCTTTCCTGCCTTTTTGTTTCCCAATCGCTCAGCAGCTGAGGGAAAAGGAAAGGGAGAAACAAAGGGAAAAAAATATAATTCAGAGAAATAGGTGGGGGAGATGTGTTCATGTGGGATTATGTCACCTTGAATAATGCACGGAAGTGCAGGAGCGGGGAACGTGAGAGCCGAGCGAGGAAAAGCAGGGGAGGAAACGGGGATTTATAGCCTGCCGTGCCAGAGAGCTCTCTTTAGTCCAATAAATAAATGATAAAATAATTAAATTCTGAAATAAAACGTCACTGAATTATTTAACTGCTCACCTAGGACTAGCTCTGACTCAGCCGGGCGAGTGCTGTTGCTCTGCTGCGGGTGCCGCCGTGCTGCCAAAATCAACGTAGGACGCGGAGAAGCTCTCGGCACGGGGTGAGCGGCTGGTCCCTCGTGGGATGGTGTCTGAGGTTAGGAAATCCGGGGTTTGCTCCACCTTGGAGCCGGCCCAACACGGCTTGAGAGATTTGGCACGGCAGGGAGGGGAGGAAACGTCCTTGCCCAGGCGGAGCGGGTTGCATGGGGACTCGGGGAGCAGGAGATGTCCCTGGTGCAGGGACCCCGCTGGAAAGGCAGGAAATTATTCTGCTGGTGTTTTGGAAAGCAAGAGAATGTGTATGCATTTTACAGAGCAAGATGTACATGCCATGAGAGATGCAATCGGGCAAACCCAGCCCCGCAGCCCCCAGGCACGTCCCCTCCCTGGACCGATTCTGTCCCTGCTCTTGCCATGGACAGAGCTGCTTGGCAGAGCATCCCTTGAGCGGGATTCTCTCTGAAATACCGCTTTTATTTTCCCTTATCTTGGCGATTTCCTCGCTGACACGCTCTGCCAGCTGGTCTCCGCACCTGCCACTCACGGGTGGATATTTTACTTGACACGGCGAGAGGAGGCTGGGCGATGCCATCGCTGTCAACGTGCATCCCGCGTGGGGCGATGCAGAGGCAGCAGCAGGGACAACGGCGTATCGGTGCCAATCTGGGGTGACAAGGCTGCAAGACGGAGGAGGTCTGGCCGATGTCACCGTGTTTGGAGAGAGAGGTGGGAGGCAAAGCAGGGGGGGAGGAGCGGCTGAGCGGTGGCAGCAATGGTGGCTGGAGTGACACGGGGAGGCACTCGTGTGCCCGAGGACAGCCTGCCTTGCCAATCGGTTTGAGTTCCAGCTCTCCAGCATCAACAAAAGGTAAACTGAGCCTGAGAGGTGGCTAAGGCCTGGCTAAGAGAGGTCCTGCCAAGCTGGGAGAGTCTTCCCAAGAGGTCACCGGAGCCGCTGCTCTTGGGGACGTGCTAAAATGCAGAATATGCAGGAAACCCACAGGCAGGCATCAACGATCACCAACGTTGATACTTCCTCTTCGGACACTTTAGTTACTGTATCTGAGTGGGCAGCTCATTAGTCCAGCTCCTTTGCCTGTGACAGGACGCTTCACTGCTGTAACTGGTGTTAACTGGAAGATGACTGCAGCCAGGACTTGTGCTTGCACACTGGTTGCTGCTTGCTTCTGCCTTGCCGTGCTGCTGGAGCGGGTCCACATGCATCCCGTGCTGTGCCATCGCCCATCACGTGTGTGCTGGGGCTGGCACCCCCGGGGACCTGGCAGCACCTGGCAGCTCCCTGTGAGTCAGCCACCACCTCAGTGGGAAGCTCAGGAGAGGGTGGGAGGATGCTCGTGTGCAGCAGCTGGGATAGCCCCGCTCGCATCCATCCCTCACCGGCAGCTGTGCCGGAGTCGCCCGCGTCCGCCCGGCGTGCTGAGCGCCGGGGGCTGGAAGGGGGACTCGGCACCGCAGCCAGCCACGGGGTCCCATGGAGGGGGTTTGGACAGTGATGCTGTCTGTGGTGACAGCCCCCTCCAGGTCCCCACTGCCCGTGCTGCCGTGAGGACCGTCAGAGCTTTCACCTTCCTTGCAGGGAGCACGTTTCTTGAGCAAGTGCGTGAGTGGCCCTTCAACACAGCATTGCATTATCCGTGTCCATTAAATTGCCACTTCTCCACCCCGAGCAGTGACCTGGTGTGACCAGCCAGGCAGCCCATTCACCAGCCCTCTGCGAGCTGCGACAGCAGAACTCTGCTTGCCTCCCGGTGCCGGGGCGGCTGCTGCAGCATCCCCCACCAGCCATGCCCCCACCGCCAGTACGGACAAGACTGATGCTGCCAAACCAGACAGCCAGAGCTCCGCACCGCCTATCAGAAAGGGGAAAAAAAGTTTTAAAAAAAAAAAAAAAGCCCGAGTTGGCTTGGTGCTGGCACTGCCTTTGAACCAAATGTCTTGCTGCAGCCAGTGACAGCTCTGCAACAAGAGCGGTGGCAGCATTCGCGAACTATTAGTGTTAAATTATTCCAACAAAAGCAGGCCTTGATGTTGTGTTGAAGTTGATAACTTGAGGATGTGTTTGAAAAGGATAAAAGCTTTGCCTTCAAAGGCTGGCTCCTCTTTTGTATAAGACACACTGCTGAGCGAATTAACCATTTTTGTAACGAACGCATCGTTCTAGAGGTTAATTAGCAAGCGTTGGGGCTCATGGTTTGGTAACTGTACATTAAAAAAAAAATAAATAATAAAAGGATTAGCTGTTTTCTTGATGTCCAGCAGCATGTCTCGAATGCCACTGTGCTGCATGCATTTGCTCTGGGCAGGGGCAGGAGACGCGTTTCCCCAGCGGAGAAGGCGCAGGCACAGGTAAGGCCGTTCACGGGGCATTTGGGGTGACTGAAGCAGGGGATGCCAGAGGTGCCGGTGCCGACATGCCTGATAACACATTCTCCTGTTCTTCTTCCCAGGACTAAAGCTGCAATCTCTTTCCAAGAAGATTTTCCATCACGGGCTTTTCTCCCCTGTCAGCCATGCGTGGCTGTATGTCCTGACTGTGATGTGAGCGGCCAGCCTGTTTCAGGTCCTGGGCCATGGGCACGGCAGCTAACGAAGGGGTAATTTAGCCATCACTGCCTGTGCCACGTGCTCAGGGCCAGCAGAGAGGCTGCAATCCTGCCGCGAAGACAACAAGCAGGGAGACATGTGGGAGGAGGGAGGTGAATCGTGAAGTCTAAAGCTTCAGCCCCAAAATGTGACCTGGATTGGAAACGAACCCATCTTGTGCTGCAGGAGCTGCTCTGACAGAGGAGTGGAGGTGGGAGAGCATCGCATGGTGCACAACCCAGTGCAGGGGCTTCCCTGCACCACCCATGGTGCATCCGCATTGCCTGCAGAGCCAGGCAAGGGGCTTTGCTTGCCCCTGGGAAGGGGGTGTTTTAGCACACGCTTATATCCCAGTGCTGCAGCATGGCTTACAGAGCTATAACAAGAGAAAAAAAACCCCTTTTTTTCCTGGATTCATGATGTCTGATGGGAGCTGAGTGTGGGAGCGCTGGGGTCTTCCCCTCCCTGTGCTCACGCAGCCCTAAAACCCCCACTCCGCTTCCCACCCCTCCAGGCTTGTGGGGGTGAAAGCCCAACTTCTCAAAACGTGGTGGGGCAAGAGCCCTATGTCCAGCCCGGTGCGATGGTGGGTACCGCTTGTTGAAGGACCAACGGCCACCCCTTGTCATCACACCAGTCCCCCGGGTGATGCTGGCCCCGTGTCACCAGCAAGAAAGCCATCCCGGCAAGCAGCAGCGCCGAGGTTGGGTTTGTGCCATCTGACATTGAACCAGGGCTAAATTTGTCCGGTTTACACTTGGGCGGAGTGACAGCCGTGAGGAGAGAGAAGTGCCTTCCATTTTCAGCGCAATAAAGATATGATGGAAAAAAAGTTTCATGGTGGATTAGCACCCTTGAGGTACTTGAAGCTGTCACTTACAATATGGAAGATCCATTGCCTGACCTCTGCTCTGTGCTACGGGAGGGGGAAAAAAAAGAAAAGAAAAAAGCCTTTTACAGGATCCCTTTTGCAAACATGTGACAGTCCACAAATCAAGGCCGTAACATGGAGAACTTACCCAGTAATTAGTTTTATAAACACGCAATTCAGTTGATGTAACAAAAGCTGTAATTTAAAATTTGACACCATCTCCCTTTGCCGGGGGCCGGCGGGAGGGAGGTTATTAATAGCAGGAGTAAGAGTTTGTATTTTTCTTCTCCGTGGCACTTGGGAGGGGGGCAAATGACCTCAGTGTGAAGAAACTTTATTTTCTACTGCCTCTTGATTTATGTGGGGAATCTGTTGCATGATTAGCGCCTATCATCAATAACCAGGCGGTGCAGGCTGACAGCTGCTGAGTGGAATGAAGAAACCCTGTGAAGCAAATAGCTACAAATTTCCCTGACAGCCCTGGTTCGATTACACGGCGTCAGCTGCCAAAACACCAGTTATTACAGGCATGGAGTGCCATGAATAGCTGAGCAGAAAGGAGCACGGGCAGCGGTAACACGGGTTGGGATGTTAACACCCCCGGTGCTCTTTTCCCTTGGCGAGGGCATTCGGGGATCATTTATTTACAGCCACCCGGGCTTGGTGTGCGCCAGAACCTGGGTCTGCTATTTACACTGATGCTGAGGGATCACCTCTGCCAAGATGAACGGCTGCGTGAGCGGCAGCGTTTTTTCCCCTTCCCAGCCAGAGATATTAACACTAGAAATAAGGTTGTAAGAAAGCCCATGCCCTGGCTTTCCAGGTGAACCCTTTCTGAGAATTTGCCAATACACATATCCGTAGGAAAAAATTGGAGGCGGTATGGAAGTAAATGCAGGACGTGCTGCTTTACCCGCAGCGTCGAATCCTGCAGTGGAAGTGCTGTGTAGAGCAGCGAAGGGGGAGGCGGGGGGGGGGCTGCTCACCGCTGGGCTCCAGGGCAAGCACCAGCCACGGCCCTCCGACCACACGCTGCACCATCCAGCCCTGGGCATCCTCACGCAAGGCTTTGCTTGTGAACCAGGCTGCTGGCAAAACCGGCTTGGGAAATAATTAGAAATTTTAAGCAAATGTTGGAAAACCATCATGAAAAGCATGAACATGCAAACTGGAACCTTAGCAGGCACAAAACGTGATTGCAGTGTTACAGGCACCTAACTGGGGGGTCGTAGCGTTCCCCAAGACCGGCACAGCCCGTCCAAGCTGAGCAAACACAGCTCGAATTTAACCTGCTTAATGCTCGCGGGGAGCTATTTGCAAACAATCCGAGGCACCAAGCTTCATTCCCAAAAACGAGAGCGGTTTTGAACAACTGATAGATCTGAGAAACATTTGTCTGCTGGCAGCCTTTCCACGTGGGAATGGAGGTAACACTGAGTACACCACTTACTGGAAATTATTCAGCCCACACCACTTAATGGATATGCCCCTGGCAGACTAAGGATCTTCCCTCCTTGCTTTAATAATGAGGGTTTTTTTCATCGAGGAGGGAGATGGGGCGGTGTTGAGCCCACTGCAGCACCGGCTGCTTGGGCCCCTTCCCCAGATTTTGGAGACAACAATTGCAGGGCGAGGAGAAAGGAAACATTTTGTAAATGAAGACGAATTTGGCATTTTTCATGGGAATGTTTGTCAGCAAACACTCGCTGTGACACACAGTCTGCTTCCCAGAAGCGTCTGGGAGGTTCAGCCTGCCGAGCTCTGCCACAGCTCAGCCCCGTGCACCGTGGGTCTAGGGCTCGCACTTTTGGTAAGGATAGCCCGCCCAGCATCGTGCAACCCTCCGCACCCAGGATTTGCCATTCCCTGGCTAGTTTCTGCTGTTTTCCATCTTGAAAATAACGCCTTTGAAGTCAGTTGCCCTTTGCTCACTGCAAGGTCTCAACAGGGAAAGGACAGGACCCACCGGGCAGACCCCCAGGATAGGGCTGGCTGGAAGACGCATTGCCTGAGGTTTCCTATAGGAAAAGAATTTCTTCCAGAGACGGGCATGTTTTGAATTTAGGCTTTCGTGTCAAGTTGTGTGCCAGTGTTAGTATTTAATTTTGTTTTGATGTTTATATACTTTTTTTTTTTTTTTTCCTAAAGCCGCAGAGCACGTACTGGCTGGAGCGCTTCTGGTGAAATCTGGTTTTCGTCTGCACGTGGCATGTCTAAGCAGGGAAATGCCTCTCCCGGGATGACGTTTCCAAAGGGAAGGCTTTGGGGCTGGAGGAGAGGCAGGTTCACCCTGAAGGCCTGGAGCTGGGGGCTGGCTCCCCGGGGGGCACGCTCACAGCTTCTCTCCCCCTGCAGAGGGGAGCAGTACCTGGCTTTGGACCCTCCCAGCTGCCCTGCGGAGCTGGGCATTGTGGTTAGGGCTTTTGTTTTCTGGATGTTGACGAGAGAAAACGTTTTAGCTTTTTTTTCTTAAAAAGGTCAGAATTTTGCCTTTCTTTCCTGTTTAGAATGAGAACACCTCCCAGTGCTGAGATTATTCATGGACACAAGCCACCACTTTCTGACTGGGATTTTTTCTTCTCTTTCCATAACATCAGTGCTGTCGGGGACCAGCATCGGGGTGAGGACCAGGCAAGGGGCTGGACAGAGAGGCTTGCTCAAGGCTCTGTGGGTCCCATGCTGCAAGGATGGCCGGGATGTGCAGCCCACTGCAGGCAGTGCACCCCACTACAAGTCGTACACCCCACTGCAGGTAGCGTACCCCACGTCAGCAGCTGCTGTACATTAACACTGAGATGCCGGGCTGCACCCAGTCTGTGTCCATGCGATGCCCAGGCAACCTAGAGTCCCAAATCACATCGTTTTCTGCTGGAAACTCTCCAGGTGCTAATGAAATATTTATGAGTCAAGGCATACACGGCCTCTATGTAAGGAAAGAAACTGTTTTTATCGTGAAGATGAACTTGAGGGGAACATTTTATTAGAGAGCATGGTGTTGTAAAACATTGTATTCAGAAGAGGATGGCATGTGATTTCCCTCCTGTGGAGCAAGGCTCAGGCACTGAGCTGGAAAGCCAAGCGTTTCCTTACCCAGATGTACGATGCTGCCATGGGGCTGAGGTCTCCTAAAGACAGGGTCTGCTCTGAAATGCAGTTGATGGTCGTGAACGGCATTTGCTTTCCAAAATAGCATCCTCGTTGGGATAGTGGGATGTCGCTGGTGTTTCCTCATCCTTGCGACTGCCTGGCTTTGGTAGGAGATGCGACATGCTGCCCAGCACCCCGAGGAGGGCTTGGGAAGGCTTCCCATCATCTGGGATGGAAATCCTTCCCCTGACAGTGCAGGACGGATCCGGCAGCTGCACTCAGCTGGGCATGATGCTCCAGAGCTGACTCCCATTTGCCTCTCACCTGCTCAGCTGGAGGTGAGCTCCGCTGCTGGCCCCTCTCCCGCGGCACAGGGTTATTGGTCAGGTTTTAGTTTCTCTCAGCTTTCCTTTTTAAATAATGGAAGTGTCAAGCCTGGTTCACGGGCTGGTCAACGTTTTAATTCCTCCCTAACTTTATAAGGCAATTTCATGAATTATACAGTGTGGTAACAGAAGGAGCTAAATAAAGATGCAACACTAGCTGTGTTTAATAAATACACCCTCGCTATCCGTGGAAGCTATTTGCAAGTCAAAAATATGGCACACGATGATCTAGCTGTCGATTGCAAATTTTTTAGATTACTGCTAGGTCAGCACTATTTTATGCTAAATCCCATTAACTAAAAATAAAAGGAGGAGGCTGTGCGCGGGGAGCTGTAAAGCAGAGGCAGCCTCGCCGTGGGCTCCCTGGTGCCGGGAACCTACCGAGCTAACGACCAGGCATAAACGGACAAACTTGTATTTCGTCTCCTGACAGGCACTAAGTAGCCTCTCGGGAATTCAATAAGCCTGTTTAGGTGATGCCAGGAGGCATTAATAATAAAGGTGACCCTCACCTATGGCCTGATCCTGGGAGGAACAGAGCAGCCGTCGGGAGAAGGAGCAGGAGAGGGTGCACAGGAGGTGCTGGTCTTGGAGCTGCTGCTGAAACCCCACCAGAGGGGACAACCCAGCAGAGGGGGATGGCTGCTCTTGCCATGCTTAGCTGGTCTTGATGGGCAAGAAGAGGTTTTTGAGGAGCACATCCAGCAGCATGAGAGAGCAGAGAGCTGGGTGCCAACAGCTGCATCGCCAAGTCTCTCTGTGGTAAGCAGCAGCCGCCTCTTTCTTCTGCCTGCCCTGCACACCTCTGCAACAGACTGGAGAAGGGCGAGGGGGAGGTGAGGATCACTCCCTTGATGTTTGCAAATAGCTTTGAAAATAGGCAATTGTGCACTTGTGGCAAGACTGTTTATATTAAGGAAATGTCCAGATGCGAGTACATTTTTGCTGTTTTTCTCCAGCAAACGCCAGCTTGCTCTGCTTGCACGCCAAGCCTCGGTGGCAGCCGGGCTCCTGCCTGCCTCAGAGCTGCTCGGGTTGCCTTGCAAAGGCTGTGCAGAAATACCTAACAGGGGTCATTGCATTGGGCTAAATGCTGGCATCGGGCCACGCCAGCTCGGGGCGTTAGGAGATGCCACGCACCAAATGCTACACACAGCATCAAGCAAAAGGTGGGAGAGAGGCAGGCAGCAAAGCCCAGGCTGTGCTGTACCTGGAGGGCCCTTGCCACAGCATTGGAGCCTGCAGAGCCGCTTTCGCTCAGCAGTGTGGCGTGCCAGCAGAGCCGAGCCTGGCACTGCCACCAAAACCACCATCCGGCACCAAAGGCAGGAGCGGGAGGAATGGGATCCAGCCGGGACTCAGCTCCCAGGCAGACTGAGGGTGGGTGAGAAGAGGTACTAACACGTGCGTTCCTCCTTCCCTACAGTGATGAGCTGCTCTCCCAGTCAGCCAGAGAAGGTTTTCCATGTAGCCCCCAGCCCACGCAGCCCAGCCAAGTGGAGCCGGCGATGGAGCAGGGGAATTGCCATCCCCGCACAGTCCCGGGATGACCTGCAGCCCGGCATGCGAACCTGCTCCACCACCCGCACCTTCCTCCCCGCACCGGTCTGCAGCTTGCTGGCATTGCATCAAAGCCGTGGGGAGGTGCCTGAAGCCTGCCTGGCTCTGCAGGGGCTGCCACAGCTCTCCTCGGCTCTGGGGCGGTTAAACAGCCTGCAAACATCAGCGATGCCCTCCTGGTTGTATTGATAGTCGTGCCTGGTGCGGGCGATGCCCTCCTAAAGGTGTCTGGCCAAGGTGACTCCAGCACAGCAGGACTCAGGTTGCATTCACCGCTCGGCCAGCCTTGTTTCAGCAGCAGGGATGGACTGAGGGAGAAGAAATACTAATATTTGTGCTTGTCTCCCTCTCCGCATGCACAGTAAATTGACCGTTAGTTACCAAAAGTCTATAAAGACAGACTGAGGGTGGTTCCAGACCTCAGAGAAATTAGCTGGATTCAGTTAAGCTTCTCCCGTTGCAACCAAATCAAAGGGCGAAGATGTTTGCAGGTGCTGCGTGCGCTGGAGCAGCAGCCCAGGGGGACAGCCATGCCAGGCTGGTAACGATAACGGGTTTGAACGTTGTTTCCCGCAGCTGGAGTGCAAACTGGAGTCTTCCCTTGAGGTTGCAGGTGGGCACTGGTGCTCGCCTCTGAAGCGCTGCACAGGCTCAGCCCGGCTGCATTTGGGGCTCCCATTGGCACTGGCCGGCGCGCATGGACCCCTGCCTCGTAGCAGGACCCCGCATGGCCGGGGCACGGTCACACACGCGTTGCACACCCCTGCGATGGGGAGGGAGCTCGGTCCTTCTGACAGCAGCCCCTTACCCTGCTGCAGCGCTTCGTCCTCAGCACTCGAGCGAGAGCTTTACCTCACTGTGCATTAAGCTGCGCTCTCTTACATTAATGACATCGGTCTTGGCTGCAAATCAGGCAGACCCAGTTCTCCCTTCCCATGCACGTTACAGAAATCCCAGTCTCTTTTCCAGTGTGAGAGCAGAAAACAACTGGAACTGCGTACTGGGAGGAAACTACCATGAAATAGCCCTCAGTCATAGATTAGGAGCATGTCATATGTTTCATTACCTGCTGAAAGACAGTTGCTGTGTGCTTGGGAATATTTATAAAGCCAAACTATTTACAGCTCTCTGCCTTTTCCTTGCAAGCATGCAGCCAGAAAGGCGTTAATAAAGTAGCCTTGATGATCTGAATGATTTATGGAGCAGCAATTCTGTAAATAGGGTTCAAACTTCTAAAGATTTATTTGTTTTCCAACAAAAAGTCATCCTAGTGGTACGCGATGTATATACCATGTAGGTTCATTATGCTATTTATATCTGAGATAAATTGTTCAGTGGGCAGTATGCCAATGCACCAGTTTAGCTTGATGCTAATGTTTTCTAAGAGACTTTTTATCCCCCTGGAAGTTTTGTAATGAGTTCATGTGACTGCCAGCTATCAGGAGATGTGTGTTCGAGCCAGACATCACACCACTCAAGTGCCCCGCACAGTCAGGCCATATTTCTGATTTTTTATTAAAAATTCTCTTTGTTCCCCTCTGTCTGCTGTTGGTCCTTCTTGCGCTGAAGCACGCGAGCAGCAGAACGCTATGTTGGATTTTGAAGTGCAGGCAGCTTTCTTTTCAAATGCTTCCTTTAAAAACCCCTTCAATATTGCAGCTTTTAGAAGTCCCCCCTTTCTGCCAAGCCTTTGCATTACTTTTGTCCTTTGTTCTGCTTCCTTTGAGCCTGGTCCCCCTTCCATTACGCCTGCCAGAGGAATCCAGAGTACAAAGCCTTTTACCAGTGCCTTGCTTGCTTTCTGTCTCCCTCCCTCCATCCCTCCAGCATCCTCCGTGATGACATCCCCTCCATTGCTCTACAGCTGTTCCCAAACTCCCCTTCAGCATATGAAGCTGCAAATAACTCCTGCCCCACATAAGCACAAGGGGTTTGGATCTGTGCAGCATTTGAATCCCGGGGGCTGGAAGGTTTTTTGCTCTGGCTTTCAGCAGAAGCTGGGATGCGGTGGATAAGGCTGACTCCCAGTGGCTCACAGTCCTTGACTCGGCCGGTTCTTGCTCTGTTTCCTATTCAGGCGATGAATTGCAGAAGCACTCTTACTCTTGGAAATTTTGCCTGTGCACATAAGTAGATTTTTATCCATTCCTTCCAGATGCTGCAGTTATAAGTGCCCGTGTACATTTTGTTATGGTTCCCCAGATAACAGCATTTGGAGTATCACTCCTTCAGAAAATCCATGCAAAACCATCTGTGATTTTCTGCTCTTGGATGGATAATTGGATTGTAGTGGAGGGTGGGCTTGGGGCTTGGGTTTGTTTCCTTGCCTGAAAACCCGAAGGTACTTACACCCAGGCTCCCAAGAGGTTTTCAGAAAAGAATGAAGCCTTACATGCCCATTCCTGGCTGGAGGTGAGCAGTTTGCCACCAGCAGCCCCAGTTAACCCACAGCTGCCCCACTGGATGCCTCACGGCCACTCTTGTACCATCACTCACCAGGCAGGAACCTCATTTTTCCTGCTCTGGGCTTGGTCCCATATTTTAAAGCACCCTTTAAAGAGCTGCAGAACTTCTTTGATATGCTTTTAATATCTGTGATAAGTTCCTTCAGGGCAACCCAGCTTTCTTTTCTTTCCTCTTGATTAATTAAACATTGGGTAACGGTGGCATTTTTAATTATCTATGGACAGGGCAAAACAACTGCCAGCAGAGCAGCCTTCCTCACCCATCCCTACCACGAAACACCTTGAGGAGATGGCACCCAGGGCCACCAGGATTAAGGATGCTGCTGCACAGGGCACGGCAGCGGCACATGGTCCCCGGTGCTGCGGCACATCCTGGACGGGACCAGCAACGCGGTGGCGGTAAATCACATCACAGAGCAGGCGGAGGGAGGGAAATGAAGCGAGGGAGATGCTGGCAAAGGCTACGGGGCGGGCATGGAGCAAACAGCAGCCCCAAATCACCCCAATGTTGCGTTGCTTGAGACCTTCATGGACTTCTGGGCAACCTGCTGGGCCATCAGCACTGCGCCAGCGCGGTTGGTCTTGTCAACTGGAAGGGCATTTAACTGCAGGGCATTGAGCATCTGGTGCCACGTTGCAGTCCAGCGGCCGTGCCGGTGGAGGGCTGAGCCAAACCAGCAGCGGGGGCATTAGCCCAGCCACCCACCTGCACCGCTCTGACTTGGAAGCACCAGCCCCGGCTCCTCGGGGGTCACAGGAGGCCAATTTTGGGTTTATGCAGGCAGCAAAACCACAACGACCTCTAGGAAAAATAAAATTTAAAAAAAGCAAAATACAGAAAACAAAGAACCAGCAGGAATTTGGATGGGGAATGGGGCTGAAGGATGCCAGTTAATGCTGCAGGCTGGTCCAGGTGGCTGGCTGGCTGCGATTTGGTGACAATCTGGCCGGTCCCTGCCGCCCTGATCACGCTTGTGCATGGCCCGGATGTGGCAGGATGCAGCCAGAGAGCTCCAGGGCTGCACATGCATCCCAGCGATGTGCTCTGCCTGACCCTCTGCCCGCCCAGGGGCTGCGATGCTTCTTCCACCTGGTCCCCAGCACAGAGACAGCCCCAGTTTGTGACTGGCATCCCTCACAAGGAAGCCCTGGCCAAACTGGTGGCTGTGGCTCCAAGGGAAAAACCTTCATCTCCCACCGAGCCAGTGGTGATGGAGACATGCTTATAAATGCACTTGACATTTGTTGGGTTTGTTGCTGGTTTTTTTTAAGAAATAGCAACCCGTCTCCCATCTGCCAGCTCAAGTGCCATGGAGCGCATCTCCAGCAAAGCCAGACGGCTGCAAAATAAACCTCCCAGGCTCTTTCCCGTCCAGTCGGAGGAGTCATTGAGAGCCATTGGCTGTGCTGGCCCAGGGATGGTGCATTCCTGCTCACCTGATTTATTATCTCTGCTCAGCACACAGAGAAGAGGATTCTTCCTGGGAAGAAAAGTTGGCAACTCGAGGCAGTCCCTTGGAAACAGGCAGTGTTTGTCTGAGCATTCATTCAAGGGAACAGAGGGAGAAAGGAAGAAAACTGTAGCAGAGAAAGATTAAAAAAAAAAAAAAAGAGAAATCAGAGGCACTTGCAAAGCTGGACTAACTGGACTACAGCAAGGCAGTCAGTATTTCTGTTCCAGAAGGCTGGGACAGAGACCTACAGAGACGAGTTTTGCATATTCAGAAAAGTAAACAGCAGACTCAGCCTTGTTTTTTTGCAGAATTACAGGAACCAGAGATGGAAAAGACCTATTAACTCATCTTTCCATTTCCCTCCAGGGCAGAGCAGGATTGCTCCCTGGAGGAGATTATTTTTAGCACTCTGTTGAACAGAGTTTTCAACGTCTCATGACATGGAGGTTTCTTTTCCAGGGTTTTAGATGTATGACTGATAAACCAGGTTCTGCCAAAAGAAGGCTTGACCCAGAGATGAAACGAGGATCAAAGCAGCACTATGAGGTTCAGAAATGTTTGCCTGCATGTTTTCTCTCTCTAACATGTTTCTGCATCTCTCTACAGCAAGCCTTGCCTGGGAAGGAAGCAGAGGCAATGAAGCCCCAGTTCTCCTGGGATTTTTGTTCTTACAGAAAAGAAGAAATGTGACAACTGCTCTGGAAGAAGCTCCACGCGGGCATCCCACGTCCCAGGGAAATGTGATACACACTTGCATTTATGGGGAGAAAAAAGAGGCACTGCGCTGCTAGGTAAGCAGCACATGCAACAGAGTGTCCCATAGACTCAGCAGAAGGAGGTAAGCCGTGCCAGCAGGTGATTTCTGGCACGGATTTGGGGTGACTGTGCTCCCGCACAGGCTCTACAGAGAACCTGGTGAATCGGCACCCACCGGCGCTGCACCCACAGGACCTGCACATCTCCTGCCTGAGGTTCAGGGGACCTTTGAGCTCTCACACCCACAGCATATTTTAAATGGCCTGAATTAATGCCGCAGCCTTGGTCTCCTCGGTGGGGTCCGCTGCAACCCTGCACGCCTTGCTGCAGCTGCTCGCTCAGGCCGTCCATCGCTTGCAGCTTCCCCGCGCAGCTCCTCCGTGGTGCTGGCATCGCTCCGGGCACGGAGTCCGGCGGCTGCTCAGCTCCTGCAACTGCTGCAGCTTGTTAAAAAGGAGAGACACGCACCGGGCTCTCTCCTGGACGGGTCTCTCCCTCCTTCCTGCGACTCTCTTTGATCTTAAAATTGAAATTGTTTTCAGCCTGCGAGTATATTTTTGCTCCGCGTGGGCTGAGCGACGCCAGCCGAGCAGGGCTTTCGCTCCCCAGCAGCCCTCGGCTCCTGGGGAGCGGCTGCAGGACCCGGCGAAACCTCGTGTTTGCGCCCAGAGCGATTGCAAACAGTTTGCAAATGGTTTCAGTGGCTGTTTCGGCGTGAGGGGGAGGGAGAAAAGGGGAGGAACTGGACTTGGATGCTGCCTCTGAAATGATTGTTTGCAGGCCAGTAATTCAGGTTGCAGACAAGGCCCCATTGACTCTCCAGCGAAGACAGAGCAGTTCAGTTGTTAACACTGGAGAACCGGCTCCTGCCTGCGTGCCACGGGGCCGCCCGGAGCTGGACCTGCCGGACGCCGGGGCAGCATGGCCAGGACACCGCTCGGAGCTGCCCGAGGGGCTGGCCCGGGTTTTGGGCAGCCCCTGCATCCTGGCTGCAGGGACGGGCTCAAGACGCCAGTTTGGAGCCTGGGGTGCTGCGTGAGAGCTGCTCTTCCCAGCACCCTCACGGTCCCTTGCCTTTAGCGACAGCACCCATGAGGTGTGCAAGCAGGAAAGCACGCAGGGGCAGCAGTACACCCCTCCCAGGTTCATGGAGCACCCGGTGCAGGACGGGAGCTCCCTGCGCGCTGCTCCTCTCACCTGAGCGCCCAGGACACCCGCCTGTGCACGGGTGCTGCCAGAGACAGGGTGTGCAGGGGGTTTTGCAGGTGCTGCATCCCCACTGAGCACTGCGGTACGCACTGTGACGGGGTATTGCAACGGCCAAAGTCCCAAACAGGTTTAGGTCATGCTCCCAAAGGGTCTTGGCACGAGCAATCTCCCAGGCTGCATCCCTCTGGGATTTGGGGCATTCCTCCCATGTTTCCTTCGAGCTTTTTTCCCTTGCAGCTCAGAGGAGGAGGAAATGTTTGTCTGCAAGAAGCAGGTCTCTGGCTGAATTCCCCTCCTGTGGGGGATCCTGTGTAAGCAAGAGGTTTAATTTTATGCGGCTGTGCTTTGCTCAAAAACATTAGCTTAACATTATCACGGGGTAAGTCAACAAATATGGAAAAATCTACCAAGGTTACATTTTACCCACTTTTCTTGCACCTTTGGAGATGAAACTCAAGCTACGCTGCTAAGTTACAGTGATTTACTGGTGGGCTGAGAAGCTGGGTTTTAAATACTGCATCTTTGGGATGCTGGCAACCTTGCTTCCTATAAATCTTAACTAGTATTTCTAAGCCCTTTTATGCCAGCTGCTTTCATGTATTCAGAACCTTTTCCGTGCAGTAGCCTATGAAAATATTGAAACGATGCCCAGAGCAACACCAGGGTATGAAGGGGAAAACTTTAAGATGTTTTGTAACTATTTTTTCACAGAACCTGCCAAATCTTAATTTTTCCAGTTTACAAGTAAGAGCCTCTAACCATCTGTTTGCTGTCAACTGATGTTTGTTTGGAAAGGAATTTTATTATTTTTTTCCATCTCGCACTCCTGTTCTTACAACTAGTTTACTGAACTTCATAAATGTCAGCTTTCACAGTTGTTTTGTAAGCCAGTTATGATTTAGGATTTAATCAAAATTGAGCAGTCAGTGTCTTTAATCAATCTGAACGGAGATCAAAAACAAAGAAACGGAGACTGAAAAATGAAACATTTAATGTATCCCAACAGTCTTTGAAAGAGCCATATTTCCAACATAATAGCTACCAGGAATCATTATAACAAACTTTAAAAAAAAAAAAACCAATACCCTCCAAAACTGCTTGTCGTGTTTTTTAAAGATAAAAAGGGGCTAAGGCAATTTAAAGCTTAAAAGCAATTCCAACTTTTTATCTCATTAAGTATTAAAAATAAACCAGCATCAGCCCCTCGCTGTGGCGCAGGCAGCTCTCGGCACGACGGACGGGGCTGCCGGTGCCCAAAACACCTTTCGCCCCTCCCCGGTCCAGCGGTGCCGGCGAGGTGCCGGCACGGTGCCGGTGTGGTACGGGCAGAACCGCACCATGCTCTCTGTGAGGATTTTGGCATCGGCACTACCGCGGTCTGGCACCAGTCACGTGTGCCCCGAGACACGTCGATTTCGAGCGTGGAGATAAAACGGAGGGAGGTGGGAAGCGGAGCCATGAGGTGACCCTCCACCGCTCTCCGGCCTGCGCGTTGGGATGCAAACGTGGGTGCTGCTCTCCCGCGCGAGACCCCGCGTTCCCACCTCCCCCCGTCGCTGGGGGGTTATTGGGCGTTTGGGGCTCCGGCGGGGGAGCAGCTCTGGAAAAACCCAAGTCATCCCAATGGGAATGACAGGACCCGAAACCTCCTCCGTCGCAGCCCAGTCCCCTCCTTAGCTGGTGCGATGGCGGCCATTAATGATGCCCGGGGCTCTGCAGAGCCGATGTGGGTCGGGAAAACCAAAATTAGCTGGGGTGGCAAGCGGAGCAATACCCTGATGAATAATGAAGGAGCAGAACCAAACTTGGAGGGGCCTCTCAGGGCATCGGGGCCGTGGCCCCACGCCGCGGGCTGCACCGGGTCCCCCCGGCGCCGGGAGGAGTAAGGGGAAGGTCAGCCACGGCGACGGGGGTGCGGGGATGGAGCAGGGCGGCGCTCGGCTCGGCTCGCCTCGGCTCGGCTCGGCCCTCTCGAGCGCCCCCTGCCGGCGCGCCGCGGGTGCGAGCCCAGAAAGGCGGCGCGGCGGGGCGGGGCGGGCAGCGGCGCGCGCAGGCAGGAGGCCGGCAGGCCGGCAGGTGAGCGGTGGGAACGCCGAAGCCTGAAACGCCTTCCTCTCCTCCTCCTCCTCCCCCCCCGCCCCGGTGGCTGATTTAACTTCATTAAACTCTTAGTTTTGCCCTTTGGCATCCCCCGCTGGAGCCGCCGACAGCTGTGCGGTGCTGCCGGGAGCGGGACGAGGCTTCGTGGGGACCCCAGAGCATCACTGTGGGTTTAACTGGGGAACTGGCCCCCGACCTTTAAGTTCAAACCATCAAGTTCCGCTTTGCACTACAGGGTTTTGCTGCTTCTCTCCTTTTTTCGCTTGTAAGGCCCCATCCCCTGTTGGTTTGTGGGCTCCGGGGTGGTGGGGTGCCCACATGGGTGCTTGTGAGGTTAAAGGTGCTGAGCTGCTCCTGGGGGACCCAGCACCACCTCTGGTCAGCCCTCTCCAAGGAGGGGAGCTGCTTCTGAGCCCCGCAGTCAGCTTTAATGGGCAACTGGGCTTGGACTGGTGGGAGCATGGGGAGGACCTGGGGTCCTGGGGTGCCTCAGCCAACAGGGATGTGGATCTTCAATTCGGCCACGTTGAGCAACTGCTGGGTGCAAAGACAAACCCCAAACCTGCTGCTCCGCTTTTGCGGTGCTCCGTTGGGGTGGGAAGGGAGCCCTGGGAAAAGGAGGCTGTCCCTGCAGGAACATCTCCTCTCTCGTAGCAGAGCATCCCCCTTCTGCTGCGGCATCGACTTGCAATAAATGTTTTGATTTAGCGTCAAGGTTTGTGTAGCAGCAGGGAAGACCCACCCCGGGGTGATGTTGTATTCCATTTGAAACTGGCTCTTGGACGAGGCGCGAGAAGGAGTGGATTACCTCCTTAAAGGGGTTTGTACACGCAGGAGGGAAATGCGGGGTGTCCTGCCTCATATTCTGGGGTGCAGGCTTGACATGGACGCGGTGCCATGCCGTGGGTGAGCTCCTGCATGCCGGGATGCGGCCCTTGCATCAGAAAGGATAGTTAAAGCTCTGACCAGCAGTCGAGCCGTACCTCCGAGCACCTCCGGCCCGGCATTTTCTGGGTGTCCACGCTGGGCACCTCAGTCCTGCTGCGGGATGCGGGTGTGCCCACACACTAACAGGGCCCCTCTAATTACATCGCTGACAAGGGAGTCCTCGCACCCGGCCTCTGCCTCTGTGGTTGAGACAGTTGGCTGCTGGCAGTCTCTGACTGATGGGGTTGCTCTGTGGTTTCCTGCTCTCCTGTAATTTTCATCCCAGTTAAAGCCAGGCTTAATTTTATTTCTACTTGGAAGCAGTTGCGCTGGGTCTCAGCGGCACAGGGAAGGTGCAAAGTGCTTCGATGGAGCCGGGCCAGGGCTTTGCAGAGATGCCGGCGGCATGAGAGCTGCCACCTCCAGCACGAGAGCCAGAGTGCTGCGTGGTGGCAGGGCTGTGAGCATCCGTGTCCTGCCGGGCTTTCGGAAAATGCCCCTGCTCCAGTGACTAAGCCCTTTGACTGCTCTTGGAGTACCCGCTCCCCACGGAGGAGAGGCTTTGCACCTCCCCAGGCAGGGACAGAGCAGGGAAGAGAAAACCTACCTCGTGCAAAAGCTGCTGCAAGCATCAGGCAGGTGAAAGGCTCCCTCCCTGCTGCTTGCTCATCTCCCCTCCGCTTTGCAAGTGAGCATCCTGCAGCCAGCGACCATCCGATGCCCGTGGTATTGCCCGTTTGCCACCATGGTTGGTGCTGGATGCTGCCCATCCGTAGTTAGCACGCCAGGAGCCTGGCTACTGGCAAATGTTACCTGCATCAGGAAATCAGGGGGTTTATTCCTGCCTGAAACCCAGGCTCAGCGTCGCCTGGCCTTGCAACAAACAGCCAGCGCTTTGCTGGTGCTACTCTATAAAATTCCCTCCGAATCGAGGGAAATGGGTTTTTTAAATCAGTTTTAAAGGCCTCCAGGGGCTCCACATATTCTCGCAGGCCTTCCTCTTTATTTGTCCCCTTATTGTAATCCCCTCCGCTTAGGATGTATGGGCAGAGCCGAACATCTGGCTCTCATCACACCTTCTGTTGACTTACTGCTCAGCACCAGGGCTGAGATGGCTCCCAGATGTTGCAGTGTGTCGGTGCCCTGTCAGCCGCTTGCTTTTACAGTGGGGGATAAACAGAGGTGGGTTTGAAATTGGAGGGGGGACTGAATAAGTGTTACCTGTGGGTTAGGGGCATGCAGGGGCTCATGCGTGTTTCACACGCCTTCCTCGGAGAGGTCTTATTTTTGGGGAAAAGCTGCAGAAGTCATCCAGGGCTTCAGTGGGTTTCCCTGTGGGTTGTGGCAAGCGTGGGACAGCATCGGCGGGGCTGCCTGCGAGGTAGTGGATGGTCTTTACTGCCCTTCTCACTAACCTCATCCCTGAGGCTCTTATTGGCGTGCTTTGCTTTATTTTTAATTAAAGGCAAGGTGTGCTGGTTTTGCATCCCCATGTGCTGGGAGAGGAGGTGAGCAGGGCCAGCAACAAAGCTGCCGTGGTGCTGATTGTCACACAGCCTGTCCCAGAGCTTGGAGAAGACCTGGCGGGGTCCTGCAGCACCTCTGCACACCCACCTGTGTGCATTACATGTACCCCTGGTCCAGAGCTGTTCAAAACCAAAAGGCATGCACTTGAGTGTGAAGCATCAACTCCCACTGAAGCAGGATAGGTCCTTGGGGCTTTTGCTGCCTTGGTTGTCTCTGGCACTGGTAGTGGTGTGCTGTGGGAGCTGGGACTGCTCAGCACGAGACGTCTGCGGTGCACCAGCTGTGCTCGGATGCTGCCGAGCTCCTTGGTGCCTTCACCAGGGTTGGCATCTCATCTATGGGTGGGACCTCCTGTGACCTTGCAAGGGTGACAACCACCCAGGTATTTGCTTGCAGATGAGTCCTCAAGGCATCCCAGCGGGGCTGGTCTTCGCCCAGCCTGTCGAGGTGCCGGCAGGCAGCGGATGGCATTGTTAACAGGTCTGAAGCCTGATCTTGAGCTCTTTGATGCTCTGAGCATTGATGTAGCTTTGGTTCATCTTTTTGTCATTGATATAGCATGTTTATCTAAAAAGGAATCTAGTTTTCATTATTGCGGATTCGGGGGCTTTTTGGTCTGCATGCCAATGAGTGGGAAGGGAGCTGTGGTGGAGCCCCTCCGGAGAGGCTGCTCGTTAAAATGCCCTCTGCAAATACACGCCTTAGACAAAACAGCTCTGCTGCCCGAAGGCATTTCAATCCTCACCGAACCTTTGCTGTGGAGGAAGGCAGTATATCAGAGAGCCAGGATTTCTCCAAGGCAAATGAATCTGTTCTCATCTGGTTTTCCTCTTTGATGCATTTTTATGTTAAGGGGCCTAAGTGCTCTTTTAATAGTTCTGGCCCTGTCAGAGAAGCTGTGGTTTCTTTGCTTTCTTGTTTCTTCCAAACTTCCCTCCACAAGGCTCCCTGACAGCTCCTTTTCTGTGATGGAGATTGCCAAGCCCCTGCGCTTCACCAGCCCTGAGCTGGGAATATCTGTAGCTTCCAACAGCAATGCTCAAAAATGCATCGTGTCAGATTATTTGCCTCAATGATTGGGGGCTCCCAGGAGAAGCCCAGGCTCTTAATGACAACAGCAACAACAAAAATTAAGTCTGTCTGGTGTTGGTTGTGAGGGTGCCGGGATCCACAGGCTCGTGCCTGACTCCAGGACGGTGCCGAGCTGAGCACAGAGTCCTCCTCGGGTCCCTCCTGCCCCAAGCTGCTGTGCCAGCTGGTCTCTGGTCCACCTCGCCAGTTTGCCGCTCGAGAGCTGGAGAAAGGCAGCACTCGAGGGTGATGGGTGGTTGTGGTGCACCCGCCTCCCTCCGCTCCTGCTGTTCTGAGCCACGGCCAGCTCTGGCCACGGGTTTTGCAGCATTGGAGAAGCTTCTTGTCCTTTGTCCTGCACACACCACGACTTGGTCCAGGGGCACGAGGTGGGTAGTATCGAGCTGGATGACAACCAGGTTTGAAGCTTGGTATCTTGCTGTGATTCGGAGGTCCTCACTTGACGTCCTGCTATAGCTGTAGCTCTGCTGGCAGAGACCCCCTTGTGCTTCTGCAGACTTCAGGAAGCCACATAGGGACAGAGGAGCAGGACAAGCAGGTGATAACTAGTGACATACCCAGAGCGCACAGGAGGGCTATTGCAGGCGCTTTTTGGCAATAACCTTGGCCGGGTGCTTTAGTTATCACCCTGGGAAGGGTCCTTGCCTCCACTGGCCCGTGCTGCCCGTGGAGGTCAGGGGAGGTCTCCTGTCTTGCCCCATGCTCCTAGAAGCATTTCCCGGAGGTCTCTGCTCTGCAGCAGCGCAGCCTGCTTGGCTATGGGCTTCCTCCGCTCTCACACGGTGACCAAGGTTGATAGGACCTTGATCAAAACCATCTGGGGCAAAGGGTGGTTCACACCCAGTACCTGCCTGGTGCTGAGCTCGGTGCAACCCTGATGTCCCCTCGGATGTCACAAATGACCAGGGGGGCTGTCTCAGAAACACCTCCTGGGGTACAGCCAGTCTGGCGGTCCCTGCATCAAGGTGCCTCCGGCTTCGCCTTCCTCCGTGCACCCCCAGAGAGCTGGTGGGAGGGCAGCGCGCCGACATCCCTCCGATCTGTTCTTGCAGACGAAACGGGGAGATAGGGAAACCTGTGGCTTGGCTTGCTTTAAAGAACAGTTTCCCTGGCCTCTTTTTTGTATGTGGGCTGCTTTTTTAATTAGCTTTTTTTAAATATAATTTTAAACTTCTTTCTTCTGCTTGCATTTTTATCTCAGCTTAGGATGCACAAAGCTTGACTATTTTGTTCTCAGAGTCAGCTGGATGATCAAGGTTTTTGCAGTCTACTAAATTATTAAAGGAAACTCAGTTACTCACTAAATATTATTGCTTCCATACTGTCAGGGAGAAGATCACAGTAATATTTTGTTAATTCAAACATCTTTCTCTTTCTCTGAGGTTGCTGATGACAGGCAAAGTGCTTGCATAATATACAAAGGTGCTCGTTACAGAAGGAGGACATAATTAATTTTAGCAGTAGCAATAAGTCTTTGCTACATGCAAAGCAGCATCGGGGATGCGGGGCTGGCTCGGCGAGTCTTCTCCACGGCTCGGTGGATGTTTCTCATGAATCATGGGGGTAATGCGTTTTGCGCAGCTGATGCAGTTGGAGTGTGATGGTGGGGTGGTGGGAGGCCGCCCCACGCATCCCGACGGCTTGCCTGGCTGAAGATGGGCCGGTGGTCGGGGGATGCGGCATTGCCGTCCCTCTCAGTTCAGAGGACACCGGTGTCCGAGTCGTGCGTGCCCAAAGTGGAGAGGCTTGTAGCAAGGCTGTGTCCCCTTGGGTTGGGGTCCCAGCTGAGCGGTACCCGATTCCTGGAAGGGCATAGCAAGCCCCACACAAAGATGGAAAGGCGGATGCAGAGCTCCCACTGGCTCTGCCCCACAGGGACGGAGCGGTACCTGCGGTGGGTGCCCTGCCTCCCTCGGGGTCTGCGGGGTGTAATCCTTCCTGCATCCCTTGACCCCGAATTGCTCAGCTGCTCTTGTCTCCCCGGGTACTGCTGGAGGGGCAGAGGCACGCCTTGTCCCCGTGGCTGCCGGTTATGTTGGGAGGCACGCGTGGGGCTACAGCATGGGAAGGCAAGGCAGGGCTCTGTTGGCATCGGCATCACCGGGGGGTTTTGTCCGCGCCCTGCCTGCGCTGCAGACATCCCCGGTGGGACGGTGGCACATCCCTGGCGCAGGGCAGGCACACCCGCGCCTGCCAGGCAGACGCTGTTTGGTGATGCGGCCACGCACAGACCGGGATTCGTGTGGCTGTGTGGCAAGTTGTATTTTCACACCAATGTTTTTTGGTTTGGTTTGGTTTTTTTTTTTTTTTTTTTTTCCCAAGTCATTACAAGCTAAACAGCTCAAATAGTCTTCAAGGTGAAATCTGCTTTTCATTACTCTGTAAGGGCACTGCGGCTTCATTTTCATAAGTTACATTACCATATGCAGCATTATACTGCTTTGCTCTGCTACATATTGTCAACATTAAATAACCTCTTTTTGTGGTTACATCATAAAAATTCTTTAGATCTTGGAAGCAGACTGTGAATATTTGCATATGTATATCTTTAATTTTCGCAGAACAGGCTGGCTACCAGATGGGTAAACCAAATAAGCCTCCAACATTTATCTGAAAGTTAGACGTTTTCCTGTGTTGTTAACCGCAAAGGAAACTAGGTGGTTTTCAGCCATGCTGAGCCACTGCCAGTCCCTAACCTTCAAATATTTTCACAGGGAGGGGGAAGAGGGAGGGAGCCTTTTCCTTCAAACCAGATGGCCGTATGGAATCAATAAAAGGCAGTTTTCAAAAGTTTGTTTACTTAACATTGGATATAATATGCCTTTGTGGTCCCTTTGCACAGCAGAAAAATGTGATCCAGCAACCGAGCTAATGAGTACAGGGAACGCGGCGCAAACCGGGGACGAGCCTGTTCCAGTTATTGGCTTTTTCTTCTTTTTTACCCCAGCAGCCGATGGGCTCAGTGGCTGGCCAGCACCCCGGGCTGGGTGCTCTGCAGCCCCTGCCGAAACCCCATGCTACTGCCCGTGCCCCCAAGCCTGGGACATGGGGGTTTGTCCCAAAGGACCTGCTAGGTTTTGGGGTGAAGGTGCTCTCCCTGGGAACACGGGACAGAAATTATGGTTTTTTCCTATTGACAACCCCGGATTTCAGCGTTTGGAGTGTAATGATGTTTTTTGGGGTCTAAGGGTGTTGCCCCTTCTCCCACCCACATCCCGAAAACCTGTGCAAAAGGCAGGCTCGACTCTCCGCTGCATGTGAGAAATGTCTGAAAACTTGTAAGGTATTAATCTTCTGCCGTAATTATTTTTAAACATCCCAAATTATACAAGTAGTACAGCAAAAAACAATGTAGCCTTGTCTTTAAAGCAGAGACTCTCATTATGGCAATCTGTCATCTGTTAATTCATTAGAGCCCTGACAGAAAGAACTTAGATCAAAACTGTTTTAAATGATTCCTGATGACACACAATGGCAAATTTCAGCCATTATTCCGGAAATGTAACATCGTTCCTTCTGCTGCCTTCAACAAGGGGCCTTCCGCTGATATTAATTGACTTCTAAGTGGTTTCATGTGTTGTATTTGCGTTATTGCTCAGATCTCTGGTTTGAAATGCTATTTGAGCAAGAAATCTTGTACTTGTTAAAGGGACTGATCCAGCTCCAAATGGCAGAGCATGGTTTGCCGGCGGGTGCCGGGGTTGCGGCACAGCACGGTGCAGCCCATCAGAGCGGCAGTGCCGGGGCACGAGCACCGCGAAGCACTGGGCTCGCCGAAGTGTGGGAGGCCAGTTCTCCCTGACAAAAAGAATAACAAATATTAAGAATCTTTTTAAAAAAAAAAAGTTTGGGTTTTTCTTTTTTTTTTTTTTTTCCCCGTAAAGATCCAAGCTGGATTTTAAAGCAAGTACCAAATTTTATTTTGCTTTTTTAATTTTTAGGAGATTTTGTGGTTGTCCACATGGCCAGAGAAGCCATCCAAGAGTCAACATCTGCAAACACAGAAGCACCAGAGTTTCTGCTGGCAGAAACGCGAGAGTGGGCAAGGTGCTGGGCAGGTTCTGGGTAGCAATGATTGTTAATGACTTTAGTTGTAAAATAGCATTATTGTTGCTGTTCAAAGCAAGATGCAGGAACTGTGGAACACTTTTAGACATTTTTCCTCCTACATTTCAATATACTTTCCTGCAGGTCCGCTTTCCTGAAAAGCCCTGGCACGTCTCTGCTGTGGGGAGCCTGTTCCAGCTTCTGCTCTGCCCGTGAGTGCCTGACCTCATCTTCATTTGGGAATTGAGTCACATCCCCGCAGCTCTCTAACTTGCCGAAAAGCTGTTTGCTGTCGGTGGTTGCTGAAAAGCATGAGCCCCTTTTGCTGTTTGAGGTGGGGTGCTGGGGCTCACCCGGGACAGACCCAGCCTCTCTCTGCCCGCACGGAGCAACATGGAAACCTGAAAAAGATGGGGGATAACCAAGTCCTGCTGTTCATGCAGCTGGTCCCTCGTGGCTCCTGTCCCTAAGTCAGAGCCTTTGCAGCCAAATAATGTGCAATCTCCCATGGATGCTTTTCCTACAGTTGAAACATGGTCCCCAGGACCATCACCGTGGACGAGAAACAAAACCTCTTTGCGAGGCTGGATTTTCGTGGTGCCCTCCCACTGATCACAGCTGCGTGTTCCTGCCCAGAGCCCGGCCGTCCCCAGCTGCATCCCACCCTGTGCTCCCCTGTGCCACCTTGAGCCCTGCGTCCCTGCGTGGGGGGGGGACCCACTGGGTGACGCGGGTCCATCCCCAAGGGCTGAGCCTCTCGCAAAGCAACCTGAAACACGAGAAGTTGGCTGTGCTGTCAGACACTGCTGTTAGAGAAAAGGAGAGGAAAAACCAAGTTTTGGTACAAAACTTGATAATCCAGACTTTTCCAAAGATTTCCATGTCGTGACACAGAATGTCTTTACTCTTGCCGAGTGATGAAAGGCAATGCAGTGGTGTAGGGTTTTTCCTGCTGCTGTGAATGTGCACGGGAGGGTGCTGGGTTTGCTGGTGGCTGTTACAGCGATGCTTTGTTCTCACGTGATGCGTACCTGCCCGCACCGAGCCTGCCGCTGCCTTCGCCGGAGCCATGCTCCACGGCTTTCCCCAGGACGTATCGGATAGCTGCCGGGCAGGTAATGGAGAGGCAGTAACATGCTTGCAACGGAGCAAAAGTGGTTTTGTGAGTTGCCAAAAGAAATGTATTTTGTTCTGCTGAAGGCGTCTCTGTACTTTTTCCAAGTGAAGTATATGAAAATCCCGCTCAAATGATGCGTGAGTTTCTCATGAATTGGGCTGAGAGCTGGTAAATTGCTATGTTTAATTAAATACCTTGACTTACTGTACTTGAGGTGAAGCCAAGTATAGCGACAGGCCGTTTTTATAAATTATGAGAAAATGAGGAAACCAATGATGATCCATAACGTACTGTAGGACCAATAAAAAAAAGAAAAAGAAGGGATTTGAATGCTCTTTTTGTGCAGCAAAGCCCCAGCCATTGCTGGGCACATCCCAAAGGGCCATTGGAAATGTGGCAGTGGATCAGCTTTGGGCAAATCCCATCCCGTTGAAAAATGTTGTATTTGCTTTCCCTTGTGCTGCCTGTTGGCTGTGCCCCCCTGTACCCGGTGCCTGCCTGGGGGTACGGGGCTAAGGATAAAATCTGCATGGGGGCAGCTGAAGGGGTTTTGGAAACAGCCTCCAGGCTGAAAGTGGGTGCAGGAGGATGGCTTGTGACACGTGGTGGGTGGCAATTGCCCACCCTGCAGAGCATCCCCCGGGGCTTTCTGGGCAAGCCCAGCGCTTTGCTGAGAGATGCAGCTCAGCTCACCCGGAGCAGCTTGGTCTGAAGCAGGACCTGGGAGGGAAGGATGCTGACTTGGGCCTTGGCTGGAAGAACGATGCTCACGCACGGCTGTGCCGGTGGTCTCGCCCATCGTGTTACGCTGCACTTGGGTCCTTTCTTGTTTACACGTTGGTAGGAAATGCGCTGAACTGAACGGTGAACACAGTCAGGGCTTGACTTGTCACTGAAGGTTTATGCAGGAGCAGGAGCAGCCCTGCTCTGGCATGAACCTGCAGCTCCAGAGACACCGGGAGCCCGTCCCTGTGCCGAGGGGTGAGAGTGCGGTGATGTCCCCCCTCCCGTAGGGCTGGCTCCGCTGCAGGGATGGGGCAGCTCACAGGGACAGGGCTATTTTTGGTGTTAAAAGCCTTCAGAGGACAGGATTACTCCTTGGTCTATCCTGCTTTCATGGCCAGAGCTGTCCTTGCCTGCCGCATCCCGGTACAGCCCGCAGCACCCCTGCGGCACCCGGTGCTTGTCCCTGCGCGGCTGCCCGGGGCCGGGCGCCGGAGGAGCAGGACACCTTGGAAACTGCTGTCCCATCTAGACTATATTTTCTATACGAATCAAACAAAGTCACTGGGGAGACCAGGGTCGGGCGCAGGAGGACTTGCATCCACTTTATTTATCTTCGGTGGCTGCTACCTTGCTGTGCATGAGCATAACTCTTCTGTGCATAATTCAGTGTCTTTGTACTTCATCGTACTTTAAATAGCACAGCGGAGCGGAGAAATAATTATTCTTTTTGGTTGGCTGGGGTTGAGTCTAAATCTGCACGAGCAGCGGCTGTTCAGGGACTTTCAGTGCTTGAGTCAGCGATCTTCTGACTTTGTAACTTCAGAAGGGGACAAGCGCTTTTCCTTTCTTTTTTTTTTTTTTTTTTTTAAAAAACAATATATAACAACAAAGATATAAATCTGTGGCAGCCCTGAAGCATAAATAGCAGCAGTGTGGCTAGCTTGCTCTGCCGCCCGTGACCCGTGAGAGGTCTTCACAGCTTGCTTTTCAGCTGTAAAATTGCTTCAGTCAGCTGTGACCGGCTTTGGCAAAAAGTGCAAACCGGCCCAGCACCATCTCCCCGTCCCTCGTGGGGGCACCTGGGCGATGCAGAATAGGTGCAAAGATGAACAGTAACCATCTTCTGAGCTCCCTTCCTTCTGGCTGGGAGAGCAGGAAAGGACGCATCCAGTTGGTGATGACAGGGTTGAAGGGAAGGAAGGTGCACGTTTGCTAATGAGTTAATTTGCAGGGGGCTGCCTGGCCAGGGAGGCTTCGCATGCTGCTGCAGGTTTTGCACGCTGCGGGTGCCAGCAGAAAGAGTTGTGAAAATATCAACTGGAGTGTTTACAGATTTTTTTTTTTTTTTTTTTTAATTTTTTTTGAGACACTGTGATTATGAGCCAGACTTTTAGAGACAGGAAGGGCCCGGCAGATGAATGTATCAATCACTTCTTTCATAAGCTTTTGAAGATTTTGCAAATCATTTTATTGCTTAGGTAGCAGCCTTCCCGTGAAGGCAACAAACCTGGCACTGGATCAGGCAAGGGGACGAGTGTATGGCGTGACGAGCCCTGCACCACAGGCGCTCTTCTTCTTCCAGATCCCAGGGTGAAGAGGAGCAAAGCCCTGCTTGGGGCAGCCAGCCCGGCTCCCTGCCCTTGCGTTTGCTGCCCTCTTTTTTTTCCTCTTTAAATCTCAAGTGTTTGGGTTTGCTGGATGGCCTGGTAGGTCGGGGTAAAACTGTCAGTAAACACTGGTCCCCCAGCAGACCCTGAGGACTTGAAGCTGACCAGTGGCTTAAGAGACCTATAAACTTTGGGATTTATTTAGACAGAACAGGCTTGGCAGATTGGAGACTTTTTTGGTATATAAGTGTGTGTTGCTCCCCACTCCTCCAAGCTGATTCTTCCTGTAATACTACGGATAAAATATATTTGTGCCCATTTCATAGGCTCTACTCCCCGCTAATTAAAATCAGTGAAACAAGCCAAACCCGGGGGCTAGGATGAGCTAAAAAATGGGGTGCCGGATGCCCGGCGGCGAGCCGGGAGTGATGCCAAGGTGTCCTTGGGTGCCGGGTGCTCCCTCACCCGGAATGCTGGCGTAGGCGAGCTGCGGGATCGCCGCCCTCTCTGCCACCCACTACGCGTCCGGGGAGATGGAAGACAGCAGCTCAGTGCAAACAGAAGAAACTTAGATCTGTGAGAGGTGGCCTTCAGTTTTAAAAGTGTCCTCAGCAAGCTCTTGTTATTCCTGGTGAGGGTACAAAATGCGTGTGAGCTATCCCTCCCTCTGCGCACGTGTGTATGCGTGCACCCACGTGTGTCATAAGGGAAAAGGTGCCAATTTCTTGTCCATGCAGCCGTCCCTGGCCATGAGATGTTGTTACAGGGATCACCTGGGGCAGCCTGTTCAGACTGAGCTCCTCTCCTGCCCAGCACCAAGGGCATGTTTTTCCAGGAATGTGAAATATTCCACAGGAATTGGTTTATCCAATCTTGGCCTGTCCTAACACCTGGTCCGATAATAATGTATCTTTCCTGTAATTCAAATACTCTGTTTCCACCATGCAAAAAATAATTCCACCATGCTGAGCAGTAATTAAGCTGCTGGTTTTTGGCTCAGGTGGTTTCCCCGGGATGGCTCTGTGTTCACCTGTGTCTCTATGTCATCTCAGTGAGGATGACACCTCAGCTCCAAAGAAAACATCCGAAAGAAAACGTGGGCGCCTGGCTTTCCTTGGGAGGTTGAGGATGGAGACAGCTTCAGTTCTCGTCGGGTCTAATTACTGTATGAACGTGCACTTAGTAATTTTCCGTACAGAGTAAATGGCTTTTAGTTTGCAAAGTGAATGGAGTAGGATCTGGCAGTGCTGGATACAGCACAGCTGAAGAAGCAGCAGCCCTGGTTCTGTGCCTTGGTGAGGCGTTTCCAAAGCAGCCTGCAAGCCGGGGGTAGGTGAATCATTTTGGAGAGGTTTATGTGCTTTATTTTCATAAATAAATTCTAACGTGAGCTAATGGTTTTGCATAGGAAATTCCACAGTTGGACTTTCAGTCTAGGTCAGTGAATAATACAGCTCTTCTAAAACACCTTTTAAAAGTGTGTTTTATTTTTGAAGACAGTTGATCTATTTGGGAATGGCATTTAGTGGAGTTTTCCCTGCATTTTCCTGTGCGACGGGTGTGCAGGAGGGTAGGGTCCTTCACTCGCCGGAGTAAGGGGACGTGGTCCCGTGGGGTTTTGCTTCTGGGCTCCTCCGCTGCTGCCTCATTTGTGCAGGTTGGCAGAGAGGTCCAAAACTTTCTGACATCCGTTGGAAATCTTTGCCCTGGGTGTAGTTTGTCTTCATTTGGGCAAAGCAAATAAGTTGAACCGCTGAGTCTGTGCAGCTGCTCCTGAGCTCCGAGGAGGGGTGATAAGGAAGCAGCAACACGGAGTCGGTGCCTGCAAAGCCAGAGACTCAGGGCCAGGCTCATCGTCCGTATTTATAGCCGATGCAAAATTGATCCTTGCTGTTTCCAGACTCTGCAGCCAATTAAACCTCTTGCTCCCTCTCCATTCCTGGGGCAATTACCACCTTGCGCCCTGTAACTTGCTGCTATGAGTAAGCCAAATTCAATTTTATCTAGAGTGTGCAACGTGAAGTGTAACTGGGGAGCAGTTTCTTGCGTGCCATCCCTCCCCAGCCTGACAACCAGTTTTACTACCCAGCAGGGAATAGGCTGATCGCTCATTTACGGCTGCAATCATCTCCCTGTTACAGCATTAGGAAGGAATGAGCACCAAAAGCCATTATAATTAAGATCTCTCTGGAGCTGACAGTAGAAATAGATGGCATGTGGAGCTGGAGCTCTGTGGCTCAGCTGTTTCTTTTCGAGCTGTCACTGGAAAATTACAGAGGCTGACAATCATATTTTTAACACAGCAGTGCTAAGTAATATATATCCACCTTGCGCTGGGGAGCGAAGAGGAGATGGGGGCTGGTGCTCTCAGAGCTCCCCCCACCCCGCGGGTGTTGTGCTGGGCTGAGAGGGCTGAGCCATCCCCACCGCATCCCTCTGTCTCCGAAACCCCAGCTCATCGTGGAGCCGAAGGTCTTGAGCATCTTCCTATGGTTCAAATGAGTATCTGGTGATGAGGGTGACCTGGCAGCGGGGACCACAGGTGTGGGACAGAGGGACTCGCACCCAGAGTTTTGCCCAGGGCTCTCAAGCCTTGCTAAACTTTGGGGATGTCTTTGCAGCCAGAATGGCTGCACTGTGTTCCTAGAGACATCTGGGAGTTAAAAAAAAAATTTAAAAATTCCCATTTCTCATCTTCCCATCGAACATCTGAGGCTGCACCAGGGCTGCAGAGATGGCCCGCTGTGTTGAGACCTGTAGGTCTTCATACCTGAGAAACTATTGCTCAACAGTGATGCATGATTGGAAACAGCAGACAATGCTTTCCCAATTATTTCATAATATTGGGAGCCGCCTCCCCTGCCCCTGGACAGCAAATACCACGTGGTGATTCTTTAATTGAGGGGTGAGTTGGGTTTGCTGCCTGTACAGACAGGGTGCTCAACCTGCTGCCTGCACTGCCTGCCTGCATTTTTGGCTTTTCAGGGTGATCCATCTTCCCTCCCACCCCAGGGAGGACTCCTGGTTGGGGCACCCCTTCCCAGCCCCCCACGGCGGCTGCTGATGAGAGAGGCCCACGGCATCCTCTGGGTCTTCCCGGTATGAACCAGGCTGGGAACGTCCCGACCGCTTCAACAGTTCTGCAGTTCACTTTGTCTTTCTCTGTTGCCAAAGGCCGTTCATGCCGCCCTGTGAGCTGGACGTGGAACAACTGAAGTCATGCGCTTGCTATCTACATTTTTCACTGGCAGAGCTATTTCTTTTAAATGCCTGATGCTGCGTCTCATCGTGTTGGGTTACCTCTTGCCACATACCCCCATGAGCACACATGCTGTTTAAAGAACCAGTGCTCAGTATGTTATACTTCCTCACCCCGTAACATAATATGCCATAAACACTGGTGGCCTTCCTTTTTTTAATATGTGGGTCTTTAAGAAGATCCAAATTAAAATATAGTTTGTAGATGGGGATTGCACCAGTCTCTGATTTATTTTGGCATGCTGGTGGTTCCTGGCAGCGGGTCCTGCTGACGGTGCTTGCGGTATGCTCCCGATGCACAGAGTATTTACGGCAGAGCCTGGTGTAACATGACGCGTGGCACTCGCTGTCCCCGCGGGCAGCAGCGATGGGAGAGTGGAGAGGAGGAGGACACACGTTATCACCCGCTGTGTCACGATGAGGATCATTTTCTAATTGCCTTCCAGATAACCTGCACTGCAAGTGCCCCTCTGCCGCCAGCCAGGGTTTTGCCAGGGGAAGGACGGGGGGGGTGACACCGTTCCTCGTGCCCCGAAATGGATGATGGACAGAAGCTGTCCCCGGGTACGGCCACCTTGCCAGCCCTGTGTGCTCAGCGGGACGCAGGCTGAGGAGCTCACTCTGGCTTCTGTGCCCTTACAAATGCACTGCAGACTCAGGCACGTCTGGGGCCGCATGTAGAGGAATATTTTGAGTCATCCCAACGTGCCATCCTGAGCACCCGAGGAGTTTGATAACTGGGTGATTTCAGCCCCGGGAGTATTTACAGGCTGTGCGGATGGATTGGGGTGCAGGTTTGGGATCAGACATAAGCCTCGGGGCTGCTTTTAAAAGTATTTTAGAGACTTTTCTTCCATCACAATATCAAAAAGCTTCAGAGCCAGACTGTCCTGTTCCTACAGCTAACGTTGCGTGAAAGTTTCTTTTAAGCTGCAAATGAATTATTGATGCAATTATTCATTCTCATTTAAATATCTATTTAATGGCATTTAAATAACAGTGTTCAGAATGTGTCAACAGTTTACACAATAATTTGGATTCTGAACTTTATACCTCTGTTTTCTCCCCACACAAATAATTGAAGCTCATCCATTTTGAGTGACAATTGTAGATAAGTATCACTTTTTTTTTATTGCACATGTGCTTTATCTAAATATATCAAATCACTCAATTTTAATTTCATTTGAATGATTAATCAGTTACTTGGCTATAATTATTTGTGTTAAGACATCTCCGATTAGAAAACAGAGCAGAGAGACAATAGGAAAACAAGCATGTTGAAAATCCGCCTGATCATCTTGCAGCATGTGGTTTGGGATGCAGGAAGGTGTTATCGCTGCCAACAGCCCCGATGCCGGGATGAGAGGCACAGCCTGTCGGGATAACTCGGACCTGGGAGGCTCTAAATACAGGTGGATGGGATAAATGTTCTTGTGTGATTTCCTTTGGCTCTTGGATTCAGTGTGAGCTCCAGGGGCGAATTTCAGGGCAGGGTGTGGGTGCACCCCAGCAGGGGAAGGGATTGGTGCCCTGCATGCGTCACTGGGACCTCACTGGTTTCAGGTGGCTTCAGCCGCTTTCCATGAGAGTGAGGTCCAGTATATCATTCCTAGATCAAAATGAAAACCTTGGCTTTAAAAACATGCTTCTGCCTTTGATCTTTTTTCCACACACGTGTAACTTTACGGCCTTTGCAGAATTGACTCCCGATGTGCATCTCTCCAAAGAGCGCATCGCCTCCCTTAAGGTGGAGAGATGGCCTCACAGCTGCCGCTGAGTTTTTATTTTGGGTTGGTCAGGATTTTGCAGATTTCAATGAGCGCTTGAGTTCCCAGGTGGTTTACTCTTTCTCGCCGTGCCATCCTGCTAAACTGCAGGATATGGGTGCAGAGGGGAGGACCTCAGAGGCCGTGTCACTCTTGGCAAACGGGTGATGGGTTTGCTGGGATCACGGCAAAGCCAAGAAGGGAGCAGGGTGCTGGCAGTAGAGGCTGAGTTAATTTGCCAGATTTTAGGGCCATTTCCCTTCAAAAAGGTCTTTGTGGGTGAGCGACCTATGGCCTACGATCCGCCAGCCCGTTCCCTCCTTGTTGCCCCATTTTTCTTTTTTTTTTTTTTTTTAATCCCAGAGATGTATCCCAGATGTGAGCTTTCTGGAACTAATTTTCCCTGGGTGTAAAGCCCTGTGGAGAAGTCCAAGAAGGGCAGAGCCAGGCGAACCCATGGAGCTGACCTGGAGGGGCTTCTCTTCTGCAGCCCTGACCGGGGGGTTCCTAATCAGCCCTCTGCCTTGGGTGCCTTACAGTGACCCATCGACATCCTTACTGTCCTGGGTCTGGGGAGAACCTGCCCTGAGCTGTGGAAAACTGATTTAACCGCAGGCACAAAGCTGTCAGGGGAGCAGGATTATGCTCCTAGTCCCAGTTTCTTCAGCCCCTATTTGCCCCGGTCGCCCTGTGCCGCACAGTGCTCTCAGGCTGCAGCTTTCAGAGGTGCACTATCATTAAAACACCTTTTTTTAAATTTTATTTTCTGGAGGGCTGCATGGCTGGGAAGGCACCAAGCATGCGAGCGTTAAAGCGCAGCTGTAGTGGGACTTGCATATATATATATATATATATATATATATATATATATCCGGGCCGGAGCACTGAGCAGAGCCAGATGTTTCTCCCCTCCCGCGGCTTGTCAGCGTGCGGCGGCCGTTGTGTGCAGCGGTAGTCATGTCGGTGGTAGGAGGAAGCAGACACACATTGGGGTCACGGTGAGCACTAGCAGATCCCCACAAGATTTATGGCTAAGCTTTCCAGCTGGAATGCGTTTGAGGCTGGGATGTACTGCTGGGGATGGATGTGACAGTGGGGATACGTGGGTCCCTGTGGATGATGCCTTAAGCCTGGTCTCAGCCCTCGGCTGTGGTAGGGACCAACGGGGGGACCCCAAGAACCAGGGGAGCTGCAAAATGGGAAAATGCTGGAGAAACCCCCCAGGAGAGGAGAATAAAGGGACCCCATTCCCAGAGAGGTGGGATGATGCTTGATGCTGCTCTGCCAGCGCCTTTCCCCCCACCCACGGCATCAGGGCCGGAGCAGGATGCTCCCCTCCCCATGGGCAACGTGCTGAGGTGAACAGCCCGCATGCCTCCCGGCACGCTGCCCCTGGATTTCCCATGAGAATCCTGTGCTGTTAATTACCCCCGGGGGATTCTCCACTTACCCCCAGCAGCTGCAGCCATGCACCCATCCCAGAGGTTTTCAGCCCGGCTTGTGCTCTTGGCGGAGGCAGGAGGGGGGTAACAGGGCTCCTCCAACGCTGCAGCTCCGGTCGGAAGAGCCCCGCACACAAACCGCGCTGGCAGTGTCCCCATGCGCGGTGGCAGCCATGACAAATGTCACTGATGTGAGCTGGCATCGCCCTGGCCCCATTGGCCCCCCCGGCCTGCAAAGGCTCCGAGTTTCCCATCTCGGAGGTGTGGCTTGGCACTGCCTTGGGTGAAAATGTGGCGTAATGAGCCAAAATGTGCACTTATTGGCACTCGCTGGACCAGAGCTGGGTGCCAGCCAAGGGTTTGGCCCCGTCTCCAGCGGCAGAAGAGATCTTCCCTTTGGCATGTCAGCTAAGGAGAAATCTTCCTGGGCTGCCCACTGCAGAGCTGTCAGGTCCCACTCGCCCTTCGCCCCCCACTGACGGAGGCACTGGGTTAAATCACTCTCCCCTTGCAGCCCTGGGTTCCCCCGAGCTGTCCTGCCATGTTGCTGTAGCAGAAGCCCGCGGGGTGTGCTGCACCGCACTTCGCATGCAGCCTTGGACACATATCCCTGCCTTTTTTCAAAAAAAAAAGATTTTTTTGGCTACAAGGAGAAGCACTGGAGCTGCCCCAATACTTCTTGTTGTTAAAGTGCCTCAGCACTTTCTGGGCACCTCTGGCTCAGTAGAAAAATGAGGTTTGTATTTTTCTGATCATTACCAGAAGCAAAGAAATGGGTGTTTCTGTTCTATGAGTAAAGTGACTGCTGGGTGCTCAGGAGCTCACGCAGCCACTTGCACCGGCGCGGTGTCTGTACCGGAGCTGCACTGGGGCAGGTACAATAGCAGAGACGGGTGGTGGTGAGGAGGGTGTGTGGTTTGCAGCCAGCATTATCCATGCCAAGAAGAAGCACTTTTTATACTTGTGCAAAACATGCACAGGTGGTGCAGCCCCTGCTCTGCCCGGCACGCAGCGTGCAGCAGCCCGTCCTGCGGGGAGCATCGGAGGAACCCCACTGCGGGGCTCCGGCTTTGGCACGCTGTGCCCAAGTGCTTCACTTCGCAAGGTGGAGGGGTGAAGGTGGGAAAGGCAGTGGTCGTTGTGGGAAAACACAGTCCTTAAAGAGCCAGGAAAATTGCTCTGGGATTTGTTTCATCCCTGAATTTTAGGGGTTCCTTGTTCCTTGCCTCGTCCACAGGGCTGTGAAGTCCGTGGGACTGTTGAAGTGCGATCGATGGTGGACTTGGGCCACATTCTGGTCCTGGTGTTCACATTCCCCAGGGTGGCTGCTCCCAAGCCAGCAAGGTGCACTGGACCTCACCCATGGCATGGGTTCCTGGAGCCCATCGGGAAGGGTCCCTGTGCCTGGCCAGCTGGCAGCTTGCTGCAAGTGCAGGGTAGCCCTGCTTGCCCCAGCTAGGCAGGAGCAGTGATGTGCTGGATCCAACACGTGCAAGGGGCACCCACGGATGTTCGAGTAGGGTGGGTGTCCTTGGGGGTGTCCAGGAACGCTGGCACTTGTCCTGCGGTCGGACAAGAGCGTGATATATGGAGCTTGTTTCTCAAATACCAGGAATTTGAAAAAAGTCTCGGCTGTAATAAACCCCCAATATTTCCCACAATTCCTTCCATAATGACTTTAGCACATTGATGAGATCCACCCGGCGTGGCTTCCCCCTCTTCTGGAAGGAGGATGTCCCGTGGGGCAGGGCTGCACGAAGAGGGGTTGCACAGCACGGGTGCAGCGAGCTCCGGCAGCAGCAGTCATGGTATCATCCTCCACCAGCAGGTCGTGAAATTGCGGGGTCTGCACAAAGACAGAAATTTGGTGTTTGAACCCGCGGCCGCATGTCTGGGAGCTGCTCAGCAGCGGGGCTGCCTGCTGAGACACATGTGCTTGTGGAGGACCTGGCAGCCCCATTCCTCATCCTCCACCTTCCTCCCCAAATTCATCTGTTTGCTAATAGAGATTTCAGCAGAACAAGCGATACGCAGATCTGGCAAATAGGTTTCTTGCAGTCCCAAGGCATCTTTCATTAGTACAATGTAAAAAGCCACTATCTGTCACTGAGTTCAGGACAAAGGAGCAACACGCCAAAGGCTTCGGAAACAAATTCACCCACGTTACCAGTTTTCACCATTTGCCAGTCAGCTGAAGGAGATAGTCAGAGCAGCTTGTGGAAAGAGGCAGTCCTCGTTTTGCTGCTGGATAGCCCCTCCAGACTCTCCCAAGGCACTTGTTCCCTTTTTTTTTTTAAGGGGAAAAATATCTTTCATTTGTCCTAATGGGCTGTTAATGGGATTGGTGTCACAGGGCTGCCCAAACCATCAGCAAGATGTGGGGGTCGGCAGGCTCCAGCCCGCAGCGGTGACCCGGTGCGTTTGGGGAGCAGGCATTTTGGCAGCAGCAGAGCATTTTACCAGCTCTGTGTTTACTCGGTTTTCATTTTCTTTTTTATTTTTGCGGCTCTGCTCCATTAATCTTCTTCGTGGCATCAGTTTTCCGGTGCCTCGCTGCGTAATGTCTTCGGCAGTGCTGTGCATTTGCTTTTTATTTCTTCTTGCTGAAGGGGACAGCCAAGAGGGAGTTGGTGGCAACTCAGATCATGCATTTGGCTCTTCTCATGGTAGTTTTCTGGCCATGATTGCAAGACTCTTTCCTCTTGCACGCTTTAGGAAGCAAAACTGGCTATAATCTGTAGATGCAGCTGGCTTTGATGCCCAAATCCAGGACCAAGGAGGCTTGTGGCTGGGGGCTGTAGGCAGTGATGGTACGAGTGCCCGCAGATATCACTGGGCTCTTTTGGTCCACAGGTGTTGTGGGAATTGGTCCAGACTGATCCAGATGCTCTTGGAGCCTAGGCAGTTGGGATAAAACTCCCTAACTCCAGGGCGGTGCTTCCTGTCACCGGCAATGCTATTGCCAGCCTGGGTACCTGCTTTGGCCCTGGTAGCAGATGCAAAAGCAGGGTTATGTGTCCCGAGCGAGAGCCTTTCACGTCCTCCCAGGTCTCACGGGGTTTGTTGGGCAGCCAGGGCTGGCTCGGAGCGCCGGAGGGAAGCTCCAAGGCCTTCCGTAGGCCGATGAAGCTGGCTTGCCCACCCTGCAAAGGCAGCGTGCGGGAGCGGAGGCTGCACGGAGCAGCCAGTGCGTACCTCACCTTTTCTGGGGTACCATCCATCCAAGTATCAGCCGGTACGTGTGCAGGAGAAAATCCTGGACCATTAATTACCCCTTGCAAGATGCCTAACAGTGCCGTCATTCCCAGCTCACCTCATTTAGGTAGGGATTTGTGTAGGTGAACCCATTTGCTAGGGCAGGTGGTGGGGCTGTGACCATCCAAATTCAATTGTCTTTTAAGAGCTGTTAGGAAGCACTCAGGGGCACCCAGCATTGCTGCCTCTGCCACCTCTCTCTGTGCAATAACTGGAAGCGGGCGCTCCCAACCTGGGGGTGCCACGTGAAACGTCAGCAAAAATAAATCTGGCTAATCCCGAGGAATGACCGGGCGCAGCAGCAGCCCTGCAGTTTCAAGGAGATTAAAATAAAGTCTTGCATTACACCACTTGGAAGGGCTGAGATTTACTTGGAAACTGAATCACATTAATTAGCATTCTGCTAATGGCTGTTTTGTATAAATATAGTGTGCCTTAATACCAACACGAGTCGCAGGTTGACATATTTAGATCGTTGATATCAAAGTCATTAACGCCTCTCCGTGGTAAACCTATTCTCAGTTGGGGCTGCAAATGGGATTCTCCTGAGCCAATCAATCTTACTAAAGCCTGAGCAGAGCCTGTTGATCTTTAGCCACCGAATGGATACGGCTTCCCAGAAATGTGCTTGCATCTGTCAAAATTATAAGCAGCTGGCAGCCGTAGACAAAGGTCATATTTGCTGCGAGTGTGAAAATAGGATCTTAGGACAAGAAATGCTATTTAGCAGCGTATCAATTCGGGATGTGCTATTAATGTTGCAGCACAATACATGTGTGTGTGTATGTGTGTGCGTGCGCGTGTCCACTCCTGCAGGCATTTGTACACATGTCAATTATATATTTATATGTAAAATTTCTCACGTATACCCTGTGGTCCTGGAACTTATCCAGGGCTTATTAAAACTTAGTCACATCAAAGGATGGGAAAGGTCTGCCTGAGTTTAGGAACTTGGAGAGCTTAACAATTATTCTGCACTAATTCACTCCTAATTTATCGTTCGTTATTGCCCTGATTAAAAGCCCCCGCTGCTTGATAGCAGCGGTGAAAGTATCAGGTTCCTTTAAAACCTGATTTTAGGGAATTTCAGCATGGCAGGAGCATGGGGCTGCTACTGTTTCTGAGAGCCACTGGACATATTAGTCATGCAATTACTACAATCATTGCACTTAGCACAGCAGAATGTCCTCCGCCGGGCTGTGCCAGGAGCCGTCTTCGTCCGGGCGATGGGGCAGCCCCCCAAGGGCTGTAGCCATGTGAGGGGTATGGAGCCGGTGGGACTGGGCAAAGCCCCGATGCTGGTCACGGACCCCTGCGACGGCTCTTGCCCAGGAGCAATCAGCAGCACTGATTTATGTCTCCGCTACCGGGGGGGGACAGACCGGAGTGTAGGGCAGTTAATGCATATACACCTCCCAGCCCCATTGTGTAGGGCTGGAAGCGATGGCTGAGTGGGAGCAATGGGCATCCCCAGGACGGCATCCCCTCGGTGTTTGCCGCCCTGGGACAGAGCAGGTACCCTGGTTAGTTGCCCGCAGGAAAGCATGAGTCTCCTCGTCTGCTTTGAAGCCGGGAGCGTGGTCTCATCTGGGGTTATTATTAGATTGCAGTGACAGGGATGAAACCGCGTAAACCCAACTTCTGAAGTATGCAAATGCCTATCTCGTCCAGGAGATCTCGCTCTGTGGTGTAATTTAAGGCCAAGCATTTTAGCTTGGGAGTTTTAATTTTAAATCATAATCTCTACGGTACCAAAATCAGGGTGCTGCGGTAGTCACTGCGTGCAGGTTCCATGCCGGGGATGGCGAGCGGATGCACACTGCCTCCCAAAATTGGGGTGCGTTTGGGCACCGAGCAGTCTGAGATAGCATCCCTGGGTGGGATGAGGCCATGGAAACCCATCCCCTTTCCCTGATGCCACTTCAGGGGAGGCTGCATCATAACAGGGGTTATTGCCTCCTCTTGGGAGACCAGCCTGACAGCAGGAGCATCACTTGACTTGCATGAAAACCTGAAAACACACTTTGTTTGCATGCGTGAGGTCTGAGTCCAGCCTTGTCCCGAGGGAGGCTGGACCGAGCATCGCTGCCCAAGGGCAGCCTGCGAATTAACACTGCTTGGGGGGATTCCCCCTGCTCCACATGTGGGGAGCTCAAAAACCACGGAACAAACTCCGTTAAGCTGGCGAGGAGGGAAAAATGCTAGACAACAAGTTGAGGTGGCCTAACAATAGTGAGCACTTATTTTGACAGCGGGGGGGGGGGGGGGGGGGTTGCAGTTGGGAGGTTGTGCTTATAATAAAATCTGCACTTGGCTGGTGGATTTTAAGTAACACTTATCTCATGGATCGAGCCAGACAGTATGTAACACTGAGGTCCATGTACGGCATGTCTTTCCTTTAATGATTTCTACCTCCTATTTTGGGTATTTGTTAGCAAGCCCTGAAGCTCTGAAGTAGCTGCAGATTGCAAACAAAGGTATTTAGAATTTTACCAATCAATAAAGGTATTAAATAAGAGAGAGTGAGAGCCCTGGAAGCTGCATGAAAAGTCATTAGAGTGGTCAGGGCTTGGGAAACACATTCGATGTGAACAAATATAAATGTCTATTAATTTTTTATTCAAAAAGGAGATGTGGGGGTGGAAAAAATACCCGTCAGTATAAAAATGGCTGGCATAATTTGTTTTGTCAGAGACTGGGCAGCTAGAGCGAGCTTTAGATACAATCCTCCTCCAACAGAAATGCAAGCAGAGGAAAAGATTATCAAAAGAGGAAAGGCTTTAATAAACTGTGAAGCCCTGATCACCCACTGAGAAGTGAAGCTTAATTAGAAGATTAAGCAGTTCTCTGGTTGTGTGCGCGGGCTCCCTGTGCGGCGGTGCTGTGCTGGGAGGCGCCAGGATCGGCTCTCCACTCGCTCCTTTGGCTTTCCTGGGATGTAAAACATGTCTCTGCCTACCCCTGAAACACGGCACCACTTCCTCCAGCTGCACCCACATCCCGCAGGAGTGCAGTGCCGGCATCGCTGGCACACCTGGGAGGCCAGGAATTGAGCTGGGAAAGGGGAAACCCTTCGGAGGCAGAGCCTGCGCCTTGGCTCTCCGCTCGCTTTCCATGTTTCAGGCATCCTTAGGGACTCTCCATGACGCTCAGCTCTGTCCTTTCCCGCTCCGCCTGCCCAGAGCCTGTCCTGGCTCCCTCTGCACCAAGCGCATCATCTGCATCAGCAGCTGCTGTTGGGACTATTACTTATTTTACCCAAGTGCCCGCCAAATGGAAAAGCTGTCTTTAGAAGGCTATAAATCGGGACCATTCATACATCTTTATTGCTCAGGCTCCGCTGACTGCTGGAAGGGCACACCGGTGCGTCCCTGGGAAGGGATGCGTTGGTGCGCAGCTTTATCTGCTTGCCAGCCGCAGGGTGGGTTTCAATTACATCAAGCAACACGGTGCAGAAGTTATGCTTCCAATTTCTCCAGTTAGCAGTGAATCAGGCTTGTTTGTATTGCCAGCTAATCTTTATGCCAGAGTTGTTAATATGCTCTCAACCTTCTTTAATTCCATATGCTGAGATCCCCAGAAATGCCGGCAGCACCCCAGGACGTGTGCGTGTGATGTGTCTCATCGCTTCCAGCACGGCACTACCAGATGTGTGTACATCTTGGTGCGCCCACTCCTGCTCTGCCAGGGTGGGTGGGCTGGATGGGGCCTTGGGTGCTGGTCCAGGTGAGACACCAGGGTTTTACCTGCTTGGGAAAAATCTGGTTCTCTAGATAGCGCACCTCGCTCCCTCTGGAAAAACATGATTTAAAACCCGTGCTCTTCCAGGAGATTCTGTCTTGTCAAAGAGCCAGCAAAGCCTTTTTCTTTTTGCTTGCATGTGAAAATAAAGTGCATTTGCATCCATTGGCGAGGTCTGTGGCAGAAGTAGCCACCGAGCGTGGTGTGCATCCCAGCAGTGCCAATCCATGCTGCTGGGCAGAGAAGATGGTAGCAATGTGCCGCCTTGCCCTCTTCCCGGGACAGCTGTGTCGTGACAGAGCTCGGGGGGTGCCTGCGGGCACCCATAGCCTTTTGCTGTTGCTGCTGTGTGTTTTTCTTGAAAGCCCTGCTGCTCCCACGCCATTACGAACGTGGGTGCTTTTTGCACGGAACATTTCCCATGTTGCAGCATCAGCCCGTGACTCATTTGCTCTCTCCGTGCCAAGGCTGTGGTGCTGCTCCTGCCGCTCCCGGGCTGCCCCCGTGCCCCAGCTCCCAGGCTCGCTGCTGCTTGCTTGTTGCCGGAGCATCTCCCTCCATGCAGGGTGGACCATCGCCCTGGGGGGGGGGTTGCACCTCCAGCCACCCCACTCTCTTAAACGCTAAAAGCAAAAGCCATGCTCTTGCAAGGGTTTTATCTGAACGCCACACGTGTCTGTGTGCAGCATCTCTTTAGGGAGAGTCCGGTACGATGTTGTATTGCAGCTCTCACTGCCCAGCATTGGTCCAGGGCTCTGGGACCCGTTATTAGTGCACCCTGTGCCATTTCAGGGACTGGGGTGCTGCCTCTGGATGGGTGTCGTGCGTCTCAGCTGCACTCGGGGGACACCGCGTGCATTTCGGGTCCCCAGTGCTGCGGGAGGGCAGCAGCACCCGCATCCCCAGCATCGCCCGGAGCAGTTCCCGCAACGGCTCCATCAGCGGGGAGGAGGTGAGATGAGTTTGTGGTGAACGGGCCTTGAGGCACACGTGTCTCAGGGTAGGAGCAGTTTGCGGAGGAGCTGTGGGGATGTCTGTCTGCGGTGAGCTGGGAAAACAGCCGGGCCGATCTCCGGGAAGGGCCTGGCAACCTTCGGATCTGCGTTTGAGACCCCAGCATCTGCGGGGGATCCTGCTGTGCTCGGGGCTCGGTGCCCGTCGGGAGTCGGCACCCCGCAGCCCCGGGTGGGAGAGGCAGCCCAAATGCCGCAGGGTGGCTGGCAGGACCGAGCCCCGATGCTTTATTCAGCAATTAGCACCGGCAGCTCGTTTACCCAGGTTGCACTGGAGACGTGGTTTTGGTTGGCCGTGCCGTTCCCTCCTCCTTTGCTCCCTCTTCCCGCAGCCCCGGGGCTGGTGGTTTGCGGGGCACGGAGGTGCCCAAAAACTGCTTTTTGGGGGGATGCCCACGCCGAGCACGGGAGCACCTCAGGGTCGGGCAAGAGCTCGTCCCGCCGGCAGGAGAGGTGCCGCCGGCCTCGCCGTGCCATGGGCAGTGCCGGTGGCGTACCGCCTCAGCTGTGGCCTTTCAGCAGCGGCGAGGATGTTTCGGGATGCTTTAAAAAGCATTTTCGCCCCCCCCCCCCCCACCCCACACTCACACACATGCAGCTTGCAAAATCTAATAACAACCGGTTGAAAAACATACTAAAAACAGAAAATTTATGTAGCATGACCCAAATTGAATTATACATTACAGCACTATAATTGATTTTTTAGAAGAGAGATTAAATTTATTTTATGCCTCACTAACTAACAGCTAGATTTACCTAATTGCTTGGAGTGCAGAGTTAGTATGATTCATTAAACCCCATACATGCCTGGGTACATTACACTGTGACTAAAGCTTCCCTGCTTCGAGCAATTAAAGTGGAGAAACTTGGGGCCTCATAAGTAATTGAATATAACAATACAGCTTGGAGTTGCTGTGGATGTCTTATTAAGTTCTTTAAGCACAAAAACACAAGTTTCCCTCCATTCTCCAGTGAATCATTTTGTGAAATTTTCTATGACTGGCATTGTTTTCTCCTATTGCCAAAAAAAAAAAAAAAAAAATCGTGTCTATGAGACAGATTTCATGCCTTGCTTCACAGTTTAATTTTATCAATCATAACATTTAAAAAAAATTGACAGCACTGAGTAGACATCCCCACTATTCCAAGGAGAGAAATTTTGGGTAGAATCTAGTAACATTTGGTAATTATATACACATTGCAAAAATAAAGGTAGCAATTTAGTAAAACAGGAGTGGAGAGAAATTATCATTTTAGCTGGCAGGAATAAATTAGAATTGTTTGGCACGCTTTAATAAAATCCCACATAGGCACAAATTACTGTCGGAAAAAGCAGCAATGGTTGCGGAGCTGAGTGTCGGATGCTGGGGAGGGTTGCAGGGGGAGGTAGCAGCCTGGTCTCTCTTGCACAGCCGTTGGGATAGTCATCGCTGGCATCATCTCACGGTGGGGTTTAGATGGTTTTTTCCCCCCATTTAGGGCTCAGAAATGCTGGTGGGCAGGGAGTTGTTCTCAGTGCCGTGACTATTCTTCCTTAATGCGCACCGCAGGCAGGGCATGGGTTTGCCTGCTCTTAAACAACCTGGCCTCCATCTCTCTCCCCTTTACAGGTTGCATTTTATTTTGCCAGTAGAATGATTAGAAAAAAGATCCTGATTTATTGTAATCTCTTATCAACAGCTCAACCCATTTAAACGCTAACTGTGCTCCAGCTGCCTTTTCCCAGCAAGGCTTTGAGGATGCTTCCAGGGTGTGAGACACCCTCTGGTCCGGGGCAGGGCTAACCTGAGGGGTGATGAAAAAAGATGTTTTAACCTTGGTTGGATGCACTGTGCTGTTCCTACAATTTTGGTTCCTGCAGACCTGTTATGTGCAGAAGCAGCCTCCTCATCAGTGGAACTACTCACCTGCAGAATATTAAAGTAGTGAAGAAAGTTTCCAGCATTTGCTTACATGAAATTGGAAGTCCCAGCAGGGCTGCGCCATGGTTGCTCTTGTGGACTAATTTCAGTAAAGAATTTGGGGTGAGCAGACGCTTTGTACAATTATTAGGAAAATGATTAGTAGCCTTCCAAACGCAGGGTTGGAAATGCACACAGCATTAACGTTTAATGAGCATTGCACAATCCAGGATCATCAGTTTACTCACTTCATGGAGCCCACAGGTCATAAAATTCAGGCTGGATTGTGTGAAACATCTTACACAAAGGGCTTCCCGTAACAAAATAAGCCTTTAATTAGCAGAACATCATGCGAGGCTGAGGTGCAACTTTCCCAGACGTATCACCGGTGACGTTAATTACCGAAAGGCTTTGCACATGCATGATTTATGCCTTTTTTTCCCTTGCAATGCTGCTGTGTCGTGTTTCTTCATGGGGCTTTGCCGTGGGAAGGCTGGCACCGCCACAGGCAGTGGGTACCCGTGGGCTGGGATGGGGGCACGGCCACTGCTCCATCTCTTCTCCCATCTGCATCCATAATTTCTCATTGCAGATGCACCCCTCTGCCTGCTGCTGGTCCTGGCCATGCTCTGCAGGAATTGTGTGATTCACGGTTTCCTTGTCCGTGTACAGTGACGCACTTGTAATTTTATAATCTTTTTTTGCTGAATTACTTTTGGAGCTCAGAGGCATCAATGGCAAACTTTGGGAGGGAAAATCTAGTGAGGGTCTCTTGAGATACAAGTAGATGACATTAATTCGTTAGATTCATCAAAACTGGAGAACCTGAGACTGGGAAGAACCTGCCAGCATCCCCCATGCCGCCGGCCGCAGCACAGCCTGGGACCCGCAGTGCTGACCGGCTGCCAGCACCACGCCAACAAATGCGAGGAGAGACACGGGGTTTTAAACCATTAGGCGAATGATTGTGTTTTTTTAATTACAGCCAAAGCTATATCATAGGAAACCTTTCAGCGAAGGAGCATGCAGTGCTAATGGGAACCAAAGCGTATGCATTTTGTCGCCTGAAAATGGGGTTGTTTTTTCTCGGCGCTGGTATCGGCGAGGTCTCTCATGCTGCCGTTCCCTTTGCCGTCTTAAGAGGCTCCTTTTGCTGCAAGAGCTGCAAAAGAGCCTGGGAGGGTTACAGCTCCAAGAGAGATTAAACTGCTCGTTGAGGAGATGCAGCGTGATGAGGATGATTCCCGCGTGTGATGCTGATCCCAGGCTTTTTTTTTTTTTTTTTGAAAAAGGAAAGATCAAGGGATGCATTTAACAAAATGAGATGCCCTTTATGTCTGTACACACAGGCATCGCTCGTAGCTGTTACTGTGAAGGGAGAACATCATTAAGAAATAACGAATGGCCCTGCATGGGCTCCACCCCGCTCTCGGTGCTGGGAAGCCTAATTAGAGCACAGAGATAACGATGGAGTGCTCGGATGAATTTGCATGGGACTCCAGCCTCTATAGGGTATGAAAGTAATTTATTATGCTTATTAGAGAGAAGCTTTTGTCACTGCAGACAGAGCCCCGTTAAGACCCTTGGAGCTCCTGCCCCAACACCTGCAGCTCAGGATGGGCTCACACCGCAAATTCCCTCCCCAGCCCCGAGAGCTTCTTTAGTCTCGTGTTTGCTTTGGGGTGGTTTTGGAGGTTTCTGTAAGGTATCAAGCAAGCACCCAGTGGGAGTTGCGAGGGAGGGATGGGTGCTGTAGAGCATCGCTACAACTGGTGTGCGGCTGGGTAGGCTCAGGGGTGTTTGTCCTTGGCGGGGGGCTTTGGTCTGACCGGTCAGAGCTGGGAACAAGGGGTCTAGGGCAGGGCGTGGAGCACCCCGAGGAGAGCAAGCAGCCAGTTTTAATCCTCTTGAGGCAACTAGAGGCTAAACTGCCTCCAGCTGCTCACAGGGTAGAGCTGAGCAGCTCTGAATTAGATTTACTGCCTTTAAATTTTCCAGAAAGCACCTTTGTCCTCCTCCTAAGCGAAAGTATCCGATCTACTCCTTTAAAGCATTTTGCTCATCTTTATTATCTTGCCTCTTGGTTTTCCCTTCCCCACATAAGTGGTCGCTCTGGGCTTGGCAGCCTTTCCATGCTGCCAGGGGATGCCGAGAGCTGCGGGTTGGAGCAAAGTCGGGGGAACCTGTCACTTGCCCACTTCTCTTTTATTAAAGTTCCTGACACAGGGATCGTCGTTAATGCTTCTCACCTAATGCATGCGGCTCATAAACGATGGCAAAGATGTAAACAGGTTTCATCAGAAAAACTCTTTCTGATTGAAACTGTGGTTTGGGTTAATTAGGTGGAATTGTCTTGGTTTCCTTTCACTTTTCACAATTTTTGACACTCTGCACAGAGGAAAAATATTATTGCAAGGGTTTGGAAGTTTTTAGAGATGTTTATTTCCAGAAACAATAGGATGCAATTGCATTTTGATGGAAAGCTGGCCCAACACAATCCTTCCCGTGGGGTGGGGAGCAGCGGGGTGTTTGCTGCTGCATGTCTGCCAGCAAACTGGCCGTGAGCCGGGGCCGGCTGCGCCGAGGGAGAGGTGCCTCTCCAAGCTTGGGGCTCCGGCAGAGCTGCAGCTGAAGGACAAAGGTACAAAACGCAATTGCCCTGCTTGCTTATAGCTGTTTCTGCTGCTCTTCTAGCTTCATTCATGATCCCATAACCCAAGGAACTTTCTATAGTGAAAGTTTCCAATGAAGTCACCACGTGTTTTGCATGACACAGGACAGGGGAGAAACTGGGGACCAAAATCCCTTAGGCCCAAGTGGCCCATGGAATGTATCTTAGTCCCTTGCCCCAAGCATCCTATTCCCAAGTTTTGGGCGGACCACTGGCCCTTCTTGATGCTCCGATTCCCAGTGAGCTTCAGTGTGGATGGTGCTAGCAGCTGTTGATCCGGCTCTGGCTCAGCTCCGGCTGGCAATATGAACATGCCTGGTGAGGTGGCACTACGGTTTGTGGCACATTAAAAAGGGGTAGTTCCTGGGGTTAAAAATGGGCTGAGATAGCATCAGTGAAACCCAAATCCAGCGAGCCAATCTCTGGTTGCAAAGAGCAACTCTGAGATAAAAAACCACATATCCAGCTCTGCGGTATCTTGCAGATCCTTCTGCTTCGTGGTTGCCGTAAGCCTCACTCCAGGAGGAATGTGGCACCAATAATTGGTGTTAATTGGCACCAACCATACCCTCCAATACCAGGGCTGCCTTTGGGGCTGGTGGAGTTTTGCTGTTTGCATATGGTTTGACCTGGGTGTGTGTCATGCTCTGCAATCACTTACTGGATAACCATATACAGCCCATCCAGCAAACTCTTGTAAAGGGCTTTTAATGCAGCTGAGACTTACAGCAACACAGATAAAACGTAGACCAAAACTGTGGGATAATAGCTCTGTTTTTCTGCAGCGATTGCTCAGAGAGAGACATGAAACTGCCCCATTAAACGCTCCGGCTCTATCCATGGGACATCAGGAGAGGTCAGGGGTCTATTCTTTCTTATGCTGTTAATATTTTGGACTGAGCCACGCTTTGTGATGTAGAGGTTTGGTCTACAACACGTCTGCCTTAATGAACTATAACAGCACAGAAGGCAATTATGTTTTTGTCTAGACCTGTCTAAGACCATCAACAGCACCTCATTACTTTACAGATTGTTAATGCTGTTGGCAGAAGTTGAAGATCCTCCTTGAAAAAAAAAAATACCAAATTTATTCTCTGTTGCAACGTACTTCAGCTGATGATAAATGATAAATAGGGGCTTGTGGCTAATTAGACCTTGCTTTGTCCAGAGGCAGATACGTAACCGTAAACCACAATCAGGATAAAAGGAAGAGGGGAAATGGCAGAGAACTCACATGAGGTTTCTTTTAAACATCATTAGAAGCTTTAGGAAAATTAGGAAACAAAACTGCTGCTGTTGTGTCAGCACGTCTTCTCTGCGTATAAGGACTCATGGTCAACAATTAATCATATTGCTCTCGAGACTTTGGGCATGGATTCATTATGTAGATCTACTTTTTTTCATTTTTATGTACATATCAAATCTGATAAAGAGGAGTTGACCCCCAACAGGTCTTCCTAACGGCACTATTCATAGAAACATGGAACAGGTTGGGTTGGAAGGGACCAGAAAGATCATCTAGTCCATCCCCCCTGCAATGGGCAGGGACACCTTCCATTAGACCAGGTTGCTCAAAGCCCCATCCAACCTGGCCTTGAACGCTTCCAGGGATGGGGCATCCACAACCCCTCTGGGCAAATTTCTTTGAAATTCCCCAATTTCAAAATGCGTGGTGCATTTCCATCCCCGTTCCTATTCCCGTCCCCCATGGAGAGGCTGCATGCCGGGAGAGCCCAGGGTGTGGACGAAGCCCCGGCACAGGGGACAGGCTCAGCCCCACAGCGCGGCAGGGGCAGGGACCGTCCCCAGGACAGGGAGCGACCCCGGGGCTGGGAGGCCGATGCTGACCGCCATGGGGACCACCTGAGCCCGGCATTGCGAGGCGAGGCAGAAGCACCCCGGGAGCGGGATGTTGCAAATAATTCAGGCTCTGTCAGCACAAACGTTGCAAGAGCAGAGATGCGTGTTGTGAGCTGTCAGCTGACAGTAATGGACTTGTTAGGCTCCTGATTGATGGCGATGGCCTTGGAAATTGCCAGAAGCCATTTCAATCTTTGTCTGGCTCTGACACGGCCATGCACAGGGATGGGGGGAGTGCTGACAGACCACTTTGGGCAGCCTTACGGCTGCCTGCTCTGCCCTTTGCACTGCCTGCCACTGTTCTTAGCTGCTACATGGTGCCTTCCAGACATCAGACACCACGTCCAGCAGTTCAGTGCTACAGATATTAGCTGTTTGGTGTCCCGCAGGTCCCCTCCATCTCTGTCTCTGGAGCAGCCCTGGAGGGAAGGGCACAAGGATACACCGCAGCGGTCGGTGATGAGTAAGGCTCACTGAGAAATGTGCAATAGGAGAGATGAGTGGATCATCTTTGTCTCAGAGCTGCATGGTTCTGTGTGTTCTGACTTTCTAAATGTGTTCACAAGAGTAAAAAGCTGCTGTCCGTTCCTGGAGAGATGCGCAGGGATCAAAGGCAATGTCCCCCTGGCCACCTCCATCACCTTTCAGCCCACGATTGGGTTGAGTGCACTGCAACCTTTCTGCAAACGAGGGCCAGGTGCTGCAGGAGCCCACAGGCTGGTGTTGAGAAGGGGCCAGGGGAAGGGGAGGGGAGGGGTGGCAGGTCAGGCTGGGAGGCTCGGCTCAGAGCCCCTTCTTTGGCAAATCAGCCCATTTCACAAATGTGACTCAACTTCACAGTCTTGGGGCTGACCTCCCTGGCACAAGCCATGGGGTGAGGCGAGCGGACCTCAATATGCACTGATGAAATGGCTCATACCTGTTACAATGCTACTAAACTGGCACGGTGTGAAGGGCAGCAGCAGGCTTGGTTTTCCTGGTCCTTTCCCTTTAGCCCAGGCTCTCCGTGATCCATCAGTCCCACAATGAAAGCAGCATAATCCTACATGAGACACCTTGGAGCCATCTCTAGTGCCTTGGTCAAGTTTGAAGGCCAGGCATCTAGTGGAAGTGGTTATCCTACTGCAGAGAGCATCTCAGCTCTCCTCGTCTCTGGACTTCGAGGGGTGAAAATCATCAGTTCTTCTCACTGTAGACTTTACAACCATTTTTTCTGGTTTTGTAGGATCTGGTGACTCTCAGGAAGCAGCTGGAGGATGTATCTGGGTGGAAAAGGAGGCAGGGAGCTGGAGTGCTGAGCAGAGCAGGTGGTCCAGCACACAAGTTCCTGGATGCGGGCGCTGCGGTGGTGGTGTGAGCAGGTAAGGGTGTGCGCAAGGTCCGCGGTTATCCGACCTGCCCATCGCCTGTGCGTGTTGCCTGGGGATAACATTGCTTCAGTCCTCACTGCACACAGCTGCAAAGCAAACAGGGCAGTTATCTTGTTAAAAAGGTACATTTTGATGGGCTGATTAATGACGCGGAATATGCCTTCTCTTAGGAAAGTCTCCTCTTGTTCTGCATTGGTCAGTGCCAGAGAGGAGGGGCTGCTGTTATTAATTGCTCATATTGGGGAATTACCCAAAACAGGCTGATGCTATCCTGAGGTATGGAAACGTGCAATTGTCTGCCATGGAGATCTTTCCATCTGGGCAGACAGGGTGGGAAGTGTAAGCCTGGGAGATGTGTGACTGTGCAGATGTTTATCTCAGAAGCTGGAAGCTTGGCAAATAACAAATGTCTTCATGTGGCCATGGATGGGGAAAGGGGTTTTGCTTGTTTTGCTAAGGCATTCGTCTCCTTGCCAACGTCACCATGTGGGAATGCGTAAAGGAGCAGAGGTGTGCCGTTTCCTCATCTTGTCTTTCGCAGCGGCTCTTGCCCCGTGTTTTGCTTCTCCCCACTGCTTCACCGTTTGCTCTTTTCCTCAAGGTAGGCTAGGGGAAAAGCAGCTTACAGAGGCCCCTTCCCTTGCCCGCAGCCCATGGCCGAGCCTGTCTGCAGAGGAGCGGGTGCTCCCCATGGCAGTGCTGCAGCCCAGCACCAAACCATCCCATCACTTTTAATCTGAGCTCTCCGGTGGTCACCGGCATTGGAGCCCAGAGCTCCTTTCTCTTGTACATCCCCTGGCCCATGGGCGTGACTCAGCCTGCAAAAAGAGAAGGCAATTGCCGTTCTCGGGAGAAGTCTTTCCATTTGGGATGGGATAAAATTAATGAGCCAAGGCAGCAGTAAAATGCTGCGTTCTGTGTGGTCATGGGGTTTCATCCACAAGGAAAACCTGTTCGAAGCAGAGCTGGTCCTGACCATGGTTATTAGGATGATATGGAGGATGGAGAGCTCATTTTACAAGGGTGGACAGAAATTTGTTTGCTTACTCAAGAAAAACAGCCTGCGGAGGAGGTTATGGTTGTGATTAATAGATATACTGGGGACATAAGCGTGAAGGAAGATGAAACGACGTAATGCAGATGTGAATAAACAGAGACTTGACTTCAGGAGGTGGCTTGCAGCCCTCTGAGAGGGGAAACACTGGGATCCCTTTGGACAAGTGTCAAAGTGGAGGCTGCTAATGGGATTTTACAGCATGGCTGTAATCCGTGGTCCTTCCAATCCTAGGTGAAGAAAATTGGCCTACATTTGACTGCTAAGTATAGAAAGAGCTTGTTTCTGTCTGTGCCGTGTGCGGTGCGGAGCCCCGGGGGCAGGAGGCTGTGCTGTGGGGTGGGTAATGGCCGGGCAGGGGTGGGCAGCGAGGGACCACCGGCCCCTGGGAAAGCAGAGGCTAGGATTCAAGCTCTCCTGCCTTCCTGACCGGCTTGCTCTGACTGTCAGGAAGCTCAAGCCCACGCGGATAACTGTGATCCAAGTGGCACTGAGTTAATCCAATGGTGCTGTTAATGCCGGTGGTGTGGATGATGGGGAGGCAGCTTTGGGTGACGTCCCGGCGGCGAGTTCCAGCATCAGGGCCGGAGTGGTCCTGGGACCCGTGCCTTCCTCCAGCACTGCCTCTCCTGCAGAAAGAGGAGCATTCAAAGAGGAGCATTCCCAGGGCACAGCCTGGAGTTGGGGTTCATCACCCAGCCCGGCTGCGTGCCCAGGGGCTCCCCACCAGCCCTCCCTGGCGCAGTGCCTCTCTCTGCCAGCAACCTGGCAAAGTCTGAGGTAGCACAAACTGTTCATCTCTGTGACCCCGATCTAATTTAAGTTGTTTATCTTAGCTGCAGAAAGAAAATTAGGAAAAAAAAAAAAATCAAATCATAGTTGTGGAATTCATTGCAGTGTTTATTACCCTCTATTGTGTTATCCCCAGCCTTGATACAGACCCTGCAGCCACGCGGCACTGCCTGCGCTGGGCTCTGCCAATGCGCTTCGCTTTGACCTGAAGGGATCACTATGTCTTGGGTATAAAATGTTATTTTGTTCCCTCTTTTTCAATCTCGGGGCTCGTTTTAGCGAATGCGATCATTTTGAATTGTTCTCAGCAGTGAGGTATTTTTTTTAATGGACTATTGAGCTCAGATAACAAATTTTAAATTATAACACACATGACCTGAGCCAATTTAAACTTAATCTAAAATGCCGAATAGCTATTACCCCAAATGGCTGCAAGAACACACACACACACAGAGTTGTTGTTTAAAAAAAGTTATTGCAGTGAAGTGAATGAGGCCTCCAACCCACAAGGAAGCCAAAACCTTGATCAAGAACATCAGTAGACCCTAGTGATCTAAAGCAGATTTGTGTGGACCAAAATCTGAATTAAAATATTTTTGCGTCTCTTCAGGCCACATTAAAAAGCAGACTGCTTCAATGGGATTTTTTTTTTTTAAAATGCCCATTTTTGTCTAGGCTGTCATTCAATTACCGAGGCCTCGGGCTAACTTGCTTTGAGATGAGCTTGTAGAAGATGGACGCTGATGCTGCAGACAGATGCTCACAGCCGGGGCAAGGGGAGGTGGGGACCCCCGGGGAGGTGCTCAGCCTCAGCTATGGGATGCTCATCACCAGCATCCAAAGCCATCCTGTAACCACCAAGCAACCTGATCTCGTATCTGTCACACGTTCATTGTTCTGTCCTCCGCCAAGGAGGATTGTCCATGCTTGCATGTTTTGTTTTGAATTGTTCTCGTCGCATGCAGGCAGAGCATCCTGCCAGGTCCAGGGTAGCCAGGGCAGAGCGTTGAGTCTTGTGTGTTGGGTCTGGTCCCCATGTTCCCAGGAATCATCTCCTGGGATCTGGCTTGTTTCTGTACGGGCTGGTGCAGAGCAGGATGAGGCCATCACCCTGGCTGCATCCAGGGTCACTGCTTTGAAGTGAGCGAAGTTGGAGCAGCACAAAACCGAGGCGAGTGCGGTTGGGTCCAGAGCCACGCTGTGCTAACGGGCTGGTCAAGCATCAGCCGCAGGCAGGCTTCCAAGCGTCACCTTTGCAGTTATTAATTAAGATTTTACCAGCTGCTCTTCGCCTCCTCTTGCTTCTTCCAGATACCCTTCCTTGGATGAGCAGCTTGAGCAGAGCTCCTGGGGGATGACTTGGGGCTATCCCCATGGCTTTGACAGTGCGCGTGGCTTGGCTCGAGGAAAAAACATGTTGAACGCAGCCGGAGAGCTCCTCTTTTTGGAATATTTGGGGATCAGAAGGTCCCTTGCAGAGAACGTCCCCAAAAAGCCCAGCAGACACACAGCGGCAAGCACAGCGGGGAGGCTTTCGGACTCGTGGAGCGTAAAGCTGCACGAGGGGCTGTTGCAGTGCAGCCGTGCCGGGGAAGCCGTGCCGTGCCTGCGGCGAGCCGTGCTGTGCCGTGCCGTGCCGTGCCGCGGGAGCAGCCGCGACAAGCCGCAACCGTAAAGCCTGTGTGCAAGAAATCATCCGTGCTGAATAAAATGACAACAGAGCTGTAATGCTTTGTGGAGTGTGTTTAATGAAAATATCAGCCCAGGCCTACGACGTGAGGCATTCATGTATAATAAAATGAGGTTCCTGAAACACTTCAGAGCATAAACCATCTGGTCTGCTGTGATGTACTAACAGCTTTGACTAATTTTTAATGCAGGTTTTATGACGGATATGCACATCACGCTACCCATGCATAAGGAAGATACAGCCTGGCTGCACTTTGAACTGAACTGACTGATGATGAATTTGTCTCCCATTTTAATTACTTTCTGTACATTAAAGGTGTAGTGGACCATGTGAAGTGCTTTGTCTGGCTTATCCCCTCTGTGTCCCCACGTCTCCTTAAAGTGCCAGAGCTGCCTCCGCTCCCTTATCTGCAGCCAGGCGTGTGGGCGACGGAAAGGAGGGAGATGGAGAGAAAAATGCCTCGTATAGGACTCGGTCAATAAACACGCTAGGCCACCAGCAACAAGCGCGTTTCATGAGGTTAATTAGTTCTTATTAATTATGTCCCTTGAAATTTTCTCTAGCCCATATGGCAGGGATCGGTGCTGCCTAGTGGGGTTTGCAAGGAGACCTCACCATTTTCTTCTGCGCAAATCAGAGCGGTAACTCACGATGGAAAAGGCTTTCAGACTGCAATCTCTGCTCTCGGCTGCCTCTCGCCAGGCTCTTTCTCTTTAATGAATTTTTAAAAGACTTTATCAGCTTCAAAACATATTTATTTATTTAACGCAACCCAAAAGTGGAACCATTTATCTGAGCGAGCCCCAGACATTCAGGATGGTGCTGGAATAGGGTTGGCTTTAGTTGGATCAAAGCCTCAGCAGGACTTTTGCCCATTTGTCACTGAATTTGCAGCCTCGCTTGGCTCTGCCCCTCTCCTGATTCCCAGGAGAGCTGGTTCCCTGAGGAGAGACCGGTTTTGAAAGGTGAGCATCTCCTTATGTTGATTCTTCTGGCAAAAATCAAATGAAGTTTAATGCTTTATTATGGGAGGATCATGCCCCTGTTTCCTCAACTTTTCCCATCTTTTGGAAAAAAAGGAGAAGAATGAATGAACCTCAGCCAGGGCTGGCATGGCTGTGTCATTCCTCTCCCCTTCATCGTGTCATTCCTCTCCCCTTCCACCACAGCGGCTCTGGAACATCAGAGCTGCAAGTGATTTTCTTTCTGGGTTAGCGACAATACCAGGATTTAGTTTGTCAATTAAAACGTGAAACAGGACTTCAGTCAATGAGAGTGAGGCTTTTTCCAGCTGCCCTTTCTCTCTCCTTCCATTGGGCCTGGAACTGGACAGACCATTAATTGCAAATACATTATCTAATGACTTTAGTCCTTTGTTTATTCTGAAAGTCATTTGTGAACCGATCACGATTCCTCTCCCTGCCGTCATCCTTCGGGGATGAATGAGCTTTACTGTAGTCTGGGAATTCAGCTTTGGCTGTGTTTTTGATGCTTGCAGCGTTGTCCTGGTTTTACTCATCGATTGGCCAGCTGAAGCCTTTTAAATGGGAGAGGGCTAAATAATGACTAACCTGTCTCCTTAAGTGAGTATCCAGACATGCTGAATTTCACAAACCTTTTGGGATTCACCAGTATTTGAACAAATAAGCCAAGAGCCGTCCTGTTGCTGGAGACAAGCTAAGGCAATGGCTGTGCTATGAGCCACCACAGACAAAATGTGTTTTATTAATGGGAATATCCACAAATCACAGCTTAAGTTCTCCAAGTGGAAACTGAAATTCTAGTCTCACAGTAAAAAAAAAAAAATATTCCAAATTCAATAATGAGACTGGGCTTGGTGATTGAGCAGAAGGGAAAGTACCTACAAGCAGCAAATCAATTGCCAAGGACGGAAACCCCTCCAAGTGCGATGTGGTAAAAAGCAAAATGTCATTTTATTGGATGTTCGCTTCATCTTGCTAACAAGCATACTGCTTCATTCCCTTTTTCTGGAGGATTTTAATTTTAGCTTTTCTGCTGCATTCTCAGTTCCGTTGTTTCTGCAGATCTCCAAGCAAGCGTCTTGCATAGCCTTCGCGGGTCGGTGGTAATGGGGCTGTTCTCCCATTAGCAGCAATAACAGCAAGTTCAGCACTTAAAACCACGTGTTAACTGATTTAAGCGGTTTTGTCTCGACCGTACTCGATCATCAGCCACAGATATTAAATGCATCCCTGTCGCTGCGTGCAGCTTCAGACAGCTGCTGCATTTACATACCCTGTTCCTCAGTACAAACGAGCTCCTGCTTTTGAAAGTTTCTTTGGGGAATACCTCACAGTTGGCCTTGTTTGTTTAGGAAAATATTTATACAAGTTGTTCTTTGAAGAGAAAGGCTTGCTGAGAGGCTTCCTGTGGAGCTGGGTGGTGGGGAAGGAGCGGAGGAGCTGGTCTGGGCTGCAGGGCTGCCATCGCTGGGGCACCCACCAAGCTTGCTGTGGGTACCCCAGAGTTTGCAGGCTGCATCCATTGCTACTGAAGCTCCTTTCTGCTCCCCCAGTTTGGCATCCCACTGGGACCATAGCATCCTCCCAGCACCAAGACCTGCAGGTCCTCGGCAGCCGGGGAGAGGGAGCTGCCCGGGCATCCTCCGCTGGGCACAGGTGAGACTGCTGCCAGGCTGGGGTCACCACATTGCGGAGAGGTTTTCCAGAGCAGAAGGAAATCCAGGTGCACATGGGGTGTGCAAGCAGGCGGTGTGTTGGACGGAGCTGCACAGACCTCCCGGTGCATGCATTAAGTAGGATGCCTCCCCAGAACGGTGGGATGCATCGACTCTGGATAGCAGATGCCGTCTTTCTGGCCTGCTCAGCAGAGGTGCCCAGGGCAAGTCCCCACGCACTGGTTGAGGTTATCCAGGATGCCTGGGGCCAAGCACAGACCTGGGCAAATTCTCCAGTTCCCAGGGGAGCGTCCTGAGCGCTGGCCGTCCCTGTGAGGGCCAGTCCGGGCATCAGTGGGGGGTTTTCATCCCCCTGAAATAGGGTCCACAAAATCCCACAGCACCTGGCGTGATGCTGCTGTCTGTTTTGGAGCACAGCATTGAGAGTGACTGTGTTGTCCCAGCTGGGATTATCCTGGGGTCCAAAGTGATGGAAGTGGTATGTGATGATGAGCCAAGGAGCGCATTCAGGGTTTATTTTTTTTTCCTTTGAAAAAGTCATGGCTGGGCAACAGCAACAGGTCTGGTGCTGCTCAAACAAGTCCTGAGTAATTGTCCCCTCCGCCTGTCTCTGCTCTAAGCTCGGAGAGCCCCAACAGGCAGCCACAAGCTCGCCCAGCACAGCCAGCCCTGCTTGCAGGAAAGAGGAAAAACCATGTGTGTGCGTAATCTGGAGCCAGATGTAAATGAGCATCATTACTCAAATCCGCCACTTGGCACCTGTGGGTGCAAGGATGTACCATGGGGCAGCTCTGGAGTGATGCTCTCCTGCAGTCTGGGGTTCGGGCTGGCAATGGGATATCGCCCTGGCCATCCTTATGGCAGCATGGGTGGGTACCAGCCCTGCTGGCTACCTCCGCCCGGGGCTGCAAGCCACATCTGACCTGCCATGTGCTTGCGTGGGTCAGGCAGGGCGAGTGCAGGCAGTGTTGCTGGCTAGTGAGCGGATGGACGGCATTTCAGGACAAATCGCGTACATCCCTGCGAGTGATGTGCGTGGGAGCTGCAGCAGGCTGGCATCCCCTCTCTTCTGGTTTGAATTTCAGGATGGCGTTGGTCATTTTTAAGTATTTTGTCCCGTTCCCTGCACTGTGGTGGGGGATGCTGCAGGATCTGTACGACTAGGAGTAGGCAGGAGAAGGGCAAATTCCAGATCACTTTGCCTGGCTGTTGAATAGGAGCTTTATTACTAGGTCAAAAATGTGGCTGACTTCTTCCCATCTGACTCCACATTTCCTGTTTTCTTCAGGGACCTGGCATGGAAAACACTGAACCACCACAGGAAAAGTCGTTCTCGCTCATCCACTGAAATTCAGGACAGGCGAAAGTTTTCACACGGGTTCCCCTGGGATTCCCCAGCCCGGTTTTGTACACACAAGTGGTTTAAATCATCCAAGCACTTAGTTGAACTGGACTTAATGTCCAGCCCTCTTGAGATCAGCCCATCTCTATTTACTGGTCCAAATTTTTTATTTTATTGTTACATAAGGATAATGCTGCTTTTTGCATTTCGGAGTTATCTTCTCCTAATGGGACTTAAGTAAGTGGTACAAATTTTTATGTATAAAATGTGCACTCCTCTGCAATTAAATGCAAAGTGCTTCAGCTGCCTGTCTGAGCATTGCAGGATTTGAACCTCTCAGCAGAAAGAGAGGTGCTCTGAGGTACCCTGATAAAGATGTCCAGGCTTGTTTTCAGGCTACTAGAGTGTATGAAATGGGCACTGCTCATCTTGGCGTGGCTCCTGCGCTGCATCTGCTGGGGATGGAGGGACTGTCCATCCCCCCCCAGGAACGCACTGCATGAAAAGGTTAAGCATGACCCCAAACCTAAGGCAGCCCAGGGAAATCCAGGAAGGCTGAAGATGCTGGTGTCAGGGTGGGCATTTTACATCTCTGTGTGAGACCGCTCAGACTTCACCAGAGGATGGAGGACCTAGGTGTCAAAGGATAGAAGAAACCTAGCAGTGCTTGCAAGCAAGTGCTTGCTGTGCAGTGCACGTCTTGGGTTGGTATTGGCCCCAGATGATTCGGGATTGGAATGAATTGGCAAGAAACGTATGTACAGGGAAAGTAGCGGGGTCAGAAAAAGAAAGTCACGATTACATGAGTATGGGGAAAAGTTACTCATATCAGCTGGGCCATGGGAGAGAAGCTATGGTGTGATAATAAGCAGGTTATATATGAGGTTTGGATAAGGAGAGCTCAGTTTCCATAGCTGTAAGTCCAGGAAAAATTCACCCCAAAGCAAAACAAAAATGCACGTTTGTGTTTTGGATGGATTACGTACACCCAGAGGGAGTAGGTTGGTTGGACTTTGTAAGTTTGTGCATTTTGGTTGCACGTTTTGGGGTTCACAGCTTGGCAAGAGAAAAGTCTGACTGTAATAAATGAGAAAAAGAGGAAAAAAAAAGCTCTCCCAGACATAGCATCCCCCGAGGTATCCCTTGCTTCCCAGGCAGAAGGAAGCCTTGCACAGAAATTCATCTGTGGAGCAGAGGTCGGTGCGAGCCGGGGCTCCAGGCAGCGCTGCCTGCACGGCAATGGAGGGCTGCCGCCCTGCCTGCTGCTCTTCAAGGACCTCTCTGCTCCGGGAAAGCCCTCCTCGTCCGAGCCAGCTCGGTTGAAAGCAAAACACCATGTTTAGCAAAAATATTCCTGGAAACGGCTGGTGCTCACGCACCGCTCCATCAACGTCCTTACAGCTTCTCGACCGTTGTATCAGTGCCAGCCCCGGTGTTATTGCCAAGCCAGGAAAGTCTGACAATGAAAGGAGTCCATCATCACTCTCGCACACATTTCCTAATGCTTGTTTTAATGCCTGAACATCTGGGAGAGATGCATGTTATGCTCCCAGAGTCATTTGCTTTGGCTGCGTGGAGACATTTCAAGCGGCGGGGGAAGCAGAGCCTGTGTGGGCCAGGGCTCTGTGGAGGTTGGAAGAGGGGAGAATTGTTTTAGAAGTGCATGACAAGTAATTAACAGCTTCCTGAGAACTAGAACCAGTTGAAAGTTTTACTGAAGTTTTTTTTCCAAAGAAAAATGGCTTTGTGAGAAAATAATTTCTCTTCAATTCTTTCTTCTATTGAGAATTTGGGAGGTTTTTCTTAAAAAAAAGATACTATGATATTTTTGGTTGCTGGAAAAACCCTTTCTCAGCCCAAAGTTTTTTGCTTTTTGGGAGATGATAGACAAGCCCAGGAAAAAATAATAAATGGAAAGGCAATATTGACAGAAAGGCAGGGCAAGGCAAGTGTGTCGATGTAGGGGGAAGCAGGCAGCACCCTGCCTGCACGCTGGCAGCACCGCGCACTCCCGCCACTGCCAGCCAATGTCCACCGGTGTCCGGGTGCGCTGCGAGAGCCCTTCCGCGTCCGACAGCCACAGAGAAATAACGACACGGATGGTTCTATTAAATTCAATTATATTTGAAACAATTAGATTAGACTACATAGCTAATTAACAGCAACCTTAGTGGTGAGACCTTCATTAGGAGCGCGGGGTTATTGCCAGGGGCGGCGGAGGCATCCTCACCCTGCCCTCCGCTGCTCGTGCAGCTGGGGGACATCGGTGCGTCGGTGGTGGACCCGTGGGACAGCACTTCCAGATCTGGCTGTAATGATGCTAATACGCTGCTTTCTCTTAATTTTCTATTAATTGTTTGCACTCCCTATGTGTCTTCAATCCATTAGTTACACTTTCAGGGATCGTAGCAGGCAATAAATCCTCTGGCCTGCCAAGGGCTCCTGCAACGTCTTTCATATGATCATCCCCCAAGCTAATGTTTATAATGCAATTGAAGCAATCCGTATCAGACCCCGTCCCTCCGCTCCTCCCTCCGCCAGCTGCGGCAGGAGCAGCGCTGCCGGATTCCCCCGGGGCCGCGCCTGCGGAGGGATGATAAGGGAATCGGATTTTAGTGGCGACACTAGAGGTGAAATCCAAAGATCCAGAATATTTAGTTATGTTTACCCACAGTAATCAGCTTCTCAAATAGATGTCACTGGGAAAGCTTGCGCTACATTGATTGCACCGTTCCCCGCTTTCTGCCCAGGGGCAAACAGCTCTGATTAATATTTCACAACACTTTTTTTTTTTTTCCCTTTTTTTTTTGTGCTCAGAGAGCCTTGATAGAGAGAGACAGAATATTTTACCATCTCTTGTGTTTGCCTGCTCCAGTAATCATTGGATTCAATCACTCTTGCAATGTTTTTATGAATTAATAACAGGCACTTTGGAGGGCTAGCGGGAAGATGGGAAATGCAATCTGTACAACCTTAATGAGCACCGTGGGGACCCGGTACCATGGTTTCCAAAATCCTCTCTGTGCTTCACTCTAAATCATTGTCTCTAAAATTACCTGCTTGCAGTTGGCTTTAGATGGCTCTCGTTCGGCGGGTAAGTACACCTGCCGCCCCGCTGCGCCCTCTCTTTCATCGCAAGGGCTCGTTTGGAAGCTGTCCCAATTAATTTTTTTGCCTTTTTTTTTTTTTTTTTTTTTTTTTGCTTTAATAAAAGCTCACCTTTGTCAGCGCTGACAAAATGTTTGTCTTCGCTGCCTCATTAGTGTTTGCTCTGCCCCAGCCGCCACTGCCACTGGAGCCGTGCCGGGAAATTAGTTCTCGCTCTCCACCGCTGGACCTGGGAATAAAGCGTTTTGGGCATTTTGCTCTGCAATTTGATGGGGCAGATGGCATTGGGGAAGGGGGGCCATTGGCTCTGGCTCTGATTGACACTTCTGCTGCAAAACAAGGGAAAGTGGGCCAGGGCACAGCGGGGCGAGCACGGAGGGGCTTGGTGGTGGGCACCTCTCCGTCGCTCAGCGGTGCGGAGGGACGGGGCTCCGGTGTCCAGCGCTGTGCTCTTCACCCTGGCCGTGGAGCAGGTGAGCGAGGGTGGCCCCAAAACGAAGCTTTAACCATTCCTGCCCATCTGTGCTGCTGCGGGCTTCATCTGCAGCACTGCCTCACCTTTGGCCAGGTGCTGGCCAGCCTTCCCTGCTCTCAAATAACTTCCCACCAGGAGACAGCCCTGCTGTTCTGCTCAGCAGCTCTTCCTAGGCGTTCTTGCTTCCCCTCCACCCAAGTGGAAACTAGTTGCATGAGATGATGGCATCCCCCAGCCCAGGCAGCACGTGCAGATCTCAGCAGGGAGGACCGGCACTGTGGTCCAAGCTTTGCCTGGGTAGCGCTGCTCTTGCCACCGTTGGGCTGTCAGGTTGCCTGTCGACCCCATCCCTGGTGTTGTCCGTGGCACCGGGGCGGGTGCTCAGGCTGCTGTGCCCCAGTGCTACTCGGTGCATCTTCTGCTGCATCCGCAGAGCGCCCGGCCACTGTGGGTGCTGGGAACTCTCGAGTGATCCTCCCGAGCCCGCTGTCCTGTGCTGATGGAGGGGGCTGACCCCCACCTCCCGGCTTCACCTTGTCATCCACCTCCCGGGGCTGAGCCCGGGCAGTGCAGCTGTGTTGAGCGCTCGGGGCGCTGGCTGTTGGCTCCCGCAGGGGCTTTGAGGACAAGCATCCAGACACCCATAAGCCTAGACGTGCGACTGCACTTTTAAAAATTGTCTGAGTGGAAATCTGGCCACAGGCAGCACAATTGTATTTCAGCCTTTAAAGCCAACTGGAGCCATTAAACCACATACTATATTCCTCTGGAGGAAGCATAGTTGTTGATAGGGCATAATTTCATAGCGCAAGTGCTGGCTCTCAATCCAACGTTAGTATTTGTGTGAGTTCACGTTTGAGGAGCCTAGAAATATCAACTGGCGAGATCCGCACGGAGAGTCCTTCGCTGGGTCCCCGGGCAAAGGAAGCTTAGGGAAGCGGCCGGGGGCCATGGGGAGAGCTCGGCGCCCACCCGTGGGGGACAGTGCAGATGTCGCACAGCTGCTTGGCACACAGGCTTGCTCACGACATCTCTGGGAGCCCAGATGCTCCTCAGGTCTTTGGGAAGTGTCGCTTGCTCCTTTAGATCATCAGCTGGTAGGTCACCTGCAAGAGGGGGGTTTGGAACATGCTGGCTGGGCGCCTCGTGCGAGGTGTCCGTCGAGGCCGGTGGGTTTGCAGGGCTGTGGACAGGGGTCTCCCTGAGCCCCCGGCAGCATCCGCAGGACCCCCGGCAGCACACAGGTCTGGGTGCTCCCCGACACTAGCACTCGTCCTGAATGCAGCGCTCCTGCTACTTTTAATTGAGGACTAAACAAATGAAAGAAGCAAACAAGCAAACAAAGCCCCCAAAGGGCTGCAGCTGCTGGGCGCCATCTCCTCCTCCCAGGCAGGCACTGCTCGCCAGCTCTGGCCATCGCCGCTCCGAGAGCCAGCTCTGCCCACGCCTGCCTTCGCAGAGGACGGAGGCATTCCTGCCTGCTCCTCCGGCGGGCCGCCCGCCGCCTGCAGAGCCGCTCTCCTGTTGATAGCCCAGGAACGTCCAGCATGACAAATGCACCTCACCGAGCTCTTCGCAAGGGCCCTGATTTATCTCCACCCCCCTCTATAGAAAATTGCATGGCATTTATGAGCAGACCCAGCAGAGCTCCGACTTTGGAGACTTCTCAGTTTTCACCCTGCTCTGTTTACTTTCTGGGTCTTTTTAATTGCTTTTTAGAAGTCTGTTCTCAGCCTACAGCTATTTTTGAGATGTGGCACGGAGATCTTAGTCTGGGTGACTAATAAGTAATTTATAGAGACTTGGCCAGCGCCGCTCAAACATTTCTGCCGGCCAGACAGGCGTTACGGTGCGGCAGACGTGTCGGGACACGCGCGGCAAGTGCATTTGAGCAACACCTACCGATCTCTAATCGGCTTAAAGCGGCGTGAACTGGGGAGTGCTTGCAATATGGAGAATAAACAGGTCGGTTCTACCACAATCTGCCGTCAATGGGAGCAGGCAGCACGGCCGAGCCCCGTGTGCTGGGATGCTCCGCTCTGGCTGCGTCGGGGCTGGGGGAACGGTTGCACCTGGCCATGTACGGGCAAAGCCTGGGCGGTTCGCAGGGGAAGCTCGTGTTAAAAGAATTTCCCCCAAAACAAGGTCTGACTGTTAACCTTGCCCAGCGAGCAACGAGGCGGGCATTGATTTCCTATGCTGATAGCATATTATAGCGTGCGTAGCCAGTGCTCCCCAGGTCTGGAGAAGACCAGCCAGCTCCCCGTGCGGGCGCCCGCTGGCGAGGGGTGCTGGCTGCAGCCCCAAGCAGGGCAGGACGCGGCCTCAGCAGCACTGCAGCCCGGGCTAAGCCAGTAGCTCGGCTGCCAGCGGGCTGCATGGGGTGAGACGGCACCCAGCACCCTTCCGTGTGGTGGGGGGCAGCTCGGGCATCCCAGTGCCGGGCCACGCTGCCTGCCAGCCCCGTGCACTGAGCATCCCTGTTCCTGCCCTCACCTCTGCACTGCCAGCTGATTTTTTTAAAATTTTTTTTTATTATTATTTTTTTTTCTTTCCTCTTTGCTTGATGGTGCTGTTGTAAAAGCCCTGAACAATAGCCTGCATTTATCCGGAGCGCGCCAGCCTGCCAGCTGGCGGCAGATCAGCCTTCTCATCCACTTCCAGGGCTCTTAAAGACAACTGTCCCAAAAACTGGGGTGTGCGTTGCTCTGAGAAGTCCCTGCTCTCTTAAATGCCTGGGCACTGATACAATTAATGTTTAGTGCGGCATTCTTGTTTCCTGGTTGCCATTCTCTGCAAAACAATGGGGTGTTTTGCCCATGAAATTACTGTTCTGATTAGGAGGAATATGTCCGTCATTAGACTTTCAAATGCGATCCTTCTGCAGCGAGGCGCTGGCAATCCGGCCGAGATTACTCCGGCGATATTTCTGTTCCTGAAGGAAATAGCAAGTGCAAATAGGGCAATTTTATATACTTACTAGGGAAAGGGATTTGCATTGATGGATGCGGTTGTGTTCGCAGCAACGACAGCTGGGGCCAGGGCACGCACAGACTGCACCAGGACTCGGCAAAAGCTGCGGTTGCAACTCTTTTTCTCTCTCTCTCTCTCTCTCTCTGTGTCTGCGTATGTGCAACAATCCACATTTTAACAGGGGCCCAAGCTGGCCCAGGCGGAACAGGCAGTTCAGCCTTGACCTTGAAAACCCAGGGCCTTTTAATTCAGAGCAGATGTTCCAGGTTTCTCCAACAGCAAAGTCACGTCAGAAATCCCTGTCGAGAGGGAGAGGACCAGAGGTGCGGGTCTCGGGGCTGGTCTGTTTGCACGGCTGCGGCACGGGCTGCGGTTACGGCACGGGGGGCACGAGATGGAGCTGCTCAGCGTGGGGGGCTCTGAAGTGCAACGGCACCCCGAGGTGTTTTGGGGTGCCCGCTCTGGAGAGGTGGGTCCGTTTGCCAAAGGCAGGTGCTGGGGATGGTGCAGTTGTGCAGCACTGTTCATGTCTGCTGTGGTATCTTGCAGTGGCTCGGCGGGGCTGGTTTTCCTGGGGGAAGGGGCTCACAGTGAGCCCCTTCGCTGGTGGGGACAGGCGGCAGGGCTGGATTGCTGCCTCGGGGCTGCGCTGGGGCCAGCACTGCTGCATGGCTCCTGTCGGCACTGTGTGAAGGGTTTCATCCTAAAATACCTTGTGAACAGCAGTTAGATAAGGCAGATAAAAGATACAGCGAGACATCAGCATCTCTAAACTCAGCAGCTCCCCACGGTGTGCCGGTGATGCTGCCTGGCAACAACGGGGGAATTATCATCCCTTCCTCCCATGTCCAAGCAGGTGAGAAAGGTGCTTCGAGGGGGTTGGGAGCCGGGAGAGCCGGGGGCTGCTCGGGGGTCAGAGCTGCGCCTGGGCACTTCTCCCCACTCCGTTTTCGTCCTGCCTTCCCCAAACCTGCAGCGTTCAGTAGCGGGGCTGGAACGGGGAGGTCCCAGTCCCCAACCCGCAGCTCCTAGCCCCAGCTGAGCCTTCCTCGTCAATCAAATGTCCCTTCCTGAGCCTTGGAGAGGTTTTTTCCGGAGTTCAGCCGATACAAATTCCCACCGGAGAGTTTGAGGCTGGCAATCAGCTTACTCATTCTTGGCTTATCATCACAAACCTCTGACCTTCAAACATGGCTGGTGCGGTGCCCGACCGAGCAAACTGAAATCCAAACAGGCAGGGATTCACCAGCGCTTCCTTATTGCTGCCTGAAACCTCCCTGCAAATTCATGCCCCCCCATCAAGGACCCCGCTGGGAATGCCAGTGCCCCGAGATAACCCTCGCCCAATGCTGGCACGGGGCTGGCCCCACGGGTGGCCAGAGCCCACATGCCACCTCTCATGGGGCATGGGTCCGATTCTCCACTGCAATCCCCAGGAAGCAAGGTTGGGGTTTTGGGTGTGCCGGTGAGCGGGTTTGGGCTCCATTACCCCTCGAAAGAGCCGCCTGGGCACCCCAGGAGCAGCCAGGTACATCAGAGCCACCCTGAGCCCCTCGTGGCTGGGAGCAGCCAGGCTGCACCCGCTCGGGGACGTTTCCCACGCAGATCGAGGGCAAAAAGGGGGGAGCCGTGGGGCTGGGGGGTTCCTCCCCCTGTCCCCAGTAGGGACATGGGTGAGGCAACTGGTGTGCTACTAGAAATGGAGGAATGCGGCAAAATGGGAGGGGGGGAGAGAAATTAATAATTATCTAAACCGCACCCCTATCACTGTTCATCAAAATTTGCCCATACTTCATTCCAGCCTCCTTTCTTCTTCTTGCCTCCAGTAAGTACTTTAACATCCTTTTTAAAAATTAAAGGGGGAGGGTTATGGAACAGATAAGAGATAATTGCCTAGCTTTGACTCTTCTATTGATGTGAAAATAGGATTGGAATTACTCACTCTGGTTGAAAGGTTAGTTGAAGGTTATTACAGGAAAATTGTTATTCATACATTTTTTCTGTGCTGCTGGATAGCCTAAAAGATTAAATTCACAGAGTGCATAATGACCCATCACAACGGACAATGGTGGGAATAATCTCCAGAGACTCCAGATAACAGAACAGAGACTTCTTTGAATAATTCATGGTTCAACAGACATCCCTCACTAACAGATTACATGTGAGTTTTCATTAGAAAGGAGATAATTTAAAGTAGCTTTAAAAATAACCGGTATTTTTAACGGAAGTGGAATTACCATAAGCATTTATGCAGTTTGTTTATGCTTTAATAAATCTACTTTCCTCCTGACCTTCATGCCATGGGAACAAAACGCAAAGGGATAAAGAAAGTCATTGTTTGTGACAGTCCCCTCTCATCCGCATACTGCTGATCGAGCATCGGTTTCATATTCTGCCTCACACTTGACTGCCTTTAACACACAGGACGTGTGAGTGCTCCCGGCTGAGAAAGATGCTCAGGACATCCCGGACCACCCGGCGCTGGGTGGGGATGCGGATGGAGATGCAGGGGGACCGAGCCCGGGATGTCATTGCCCGGCCCCTCCGCTGCTCGGCTCCCTCACCCAGCATCAAAATCACGCACTGGCTCTGGCTAATCTTTTAATTTCATCTCGTGGAATAGCTATTACGCTTTAAAAGCTGATTGTTTGTTAAAAGCACATATTTATTAAGGTTTAATGGAGGCCCGATACACATCTGTCGCATTGTTGTGAGCTGCGACAAATATATCTTAAATAATTAATTGATATTTAGTAAACATATAATAGTTATCTTCTCCAATCTAAATTAAATACTAATTAAAGCTATATAATTCGCTGCTACGGGCTGCTTAGATTACAACTTTTCTGACAAGGGGGATGAGGAGGGTTGCTGTCGCTGCAGAGGGGTGAGCGGAGCATCCCCCGGGTGGGGGGCTCGGAGGTTTTATCTCTGCTTTCGGGCAGATTTGGGGATGCTGCCGGGTGCTGCAGCTGCTGCGGCTGGGAGAAAGGCTGCGATCGGGGATGGGCTGCAGGTCCCGGGGGAAAAGAGCATGATGGAAGCTGTAGTCCGGGCGCTGCCTTCCCGCAGCGTTCCCGCTTCATCATTTTCAGGCTTCGCTGCTTCCGTCGTGGGTTTAAAGCCAACTATTTAACCGCTCACAAAATAAAATTGGTGGGGGAGTCGAGATGTAATTATACGGTAAGGTAAGATAAAGCAAATATTTGAAAGGTGATTCATTTCCAGCATAGCTGAGTGATGCGCAAGCATTCCTCTGGGAGAGAGTCAGCTCGGGAAATATTTACCTTCTCCCATCAGGTGGATTTGTGGGCAGCACGCAGAGTAAATGTTGAGTAAAGTAACACGGAGCTGCTTAGCAGAAGGCCATCATGTGCGCTCTCTCCTGCTTGCATCACCGCTGTTGACAGAGCATATTTAGAAGCACGCAAGGAAAGACTTTGACCTAAAACGACTGTTAAAAAGGAAAAAGGAGTAATTTGCTGCTGCGATTAAAGGCATTTCTCTGGATTTCTTCTGGCCTTGCCAAGAGCAGCCTCTGTTGTGAACTCTGCAGGAAACAACGTTCTCCTTATCTTGCAAAAGATGTTTGCTCTAATTGTCATCTTCCTGCGGCCAGGGGCTGTCGAGGGGCGGGGGGACAGCTGGAGCTCGGGGTGGGGGCTGGCTGGAGGAAAACGCTTTTCTTGAGGCCCTGTAGACACAGCAGCAGCTCCCCGGGGCAGCTCCTCCCACTGCCCACCTCTGTGTGGCACAGGATGGTCAATATTTTGCTCACAGGTGTACCTCTTCCATGCTTCACCTTCATTTTGATGCAATATTTGCAAACGTTGAGTGCGGTGGGGAGTCGCCCTCCTCCATGGGCAAGAGGGTCTCTGTCAGGACCAGGTTCTCCCCACCTCCACCAGCTTTGGGTCACACTGGTGCTGATGGAAAGCCCTGGGGCAAGCTGGATGACTCCCTAAAGTCCTTTCCCAGCCTTGCCCCCACTCCCCGACAGAAAAAATTAAGGTTTTAAACATCATAAAGTACTGCACTACGCAGCTGCTGTCCCAGTGGGTTATAAGCTGCCTGATCTGAAGGACGGGCAAACCCCCCTTCCTGGTGGCACACAGCAATGTTATTTTTCATCAGGTCCCTCCCTGTCTCTTTTTGTCCCTGCTTGCACCGGCCAATCTTATTTCTGCCCTTAGCTGGTTCAGCTGCGTCGTGCGGTGAAGACTCCACGCAGCCTGCACGACGCAGGAAGGCAAGATGCTTGGGTTTGCCTTCTCTGAGAAGCAAAGGAAATGCTGGCAAACTGATTCAGAACAGGCATGATGAAGTGTGAAACTGAAGTGATTCCTCAGGTCCTATCCCATCTGAGAATTAACTGAGAAGGATTTATCCCCATGGGGGAAATGGAGCAGGTACAGAGATTTTATTCTCGCCCCACCGCTCTAGGTATAAGGGCTTGTTATAAATAATCCTCGAGTCTAAAGGACGTGAATGAGGACTTTTATAGATTTAACATGAAATTCTAACATCTTCTTCCACTAAAGCTCATGTCAATAAATCATTTTTTAATTATAAGCTTAAATTATCAGCTAAGCATGTCTAAATGATCTCTGGAGTGATTTCTGCATTCAGAGCAATGTTAAGGAGGCCTAAGAAGAAAGTTGTTCTCCTTCCTTTTAAAATGCTTTCTATTTTTTCCCACCTCCAGGAAAACTAACCACCCAATGCATGTGTGTCAGATGGGATATGAATGAAATTCAACCCACCCCTAAATTAAGGACTGTACAAATCCATATCCAAATGTTATGGCTCGGTTCCACCTCTGATATATAACAAGAGCAGTGGGTTTGATTTAGTGCTGCCTTCCGTGATTAGCTCGCATATCAGAATTTGTCTTGGTGCAGTTCAGCAGTGCTCAGGTGCCCTGGGAATTATTTCGAGGTTGGCAACGCACATCAGTGCCGGCGGGAGTCCCTGGGGAGAAGGACTGGCTGGGGCACATCTCGCGGCAGCAGCCAGGGGATCCCACTTGAATCCGAGCATCCTAATTTTACCTACAGAAACGCACCTTTCTGTTGTCTGCACTCCATGGTCCAGAGCAGGATCCTTCTGATTCTCCAGGGAATCATCAAAGCCCAGAGAAAAAGGCATAGAAAATAGATGTGCGGGATGCTGCTGCATTACGTTGGCCGGTGCTTTGGTGGTGATGGAGCTGGAGAAGCGCATGGGGGGGCATTATCTGGTGTTCTGGCCCCAGGTATAGATAAATCGATGCCGTCTCTTTAACTGGAAGGGAAGAGCTCCTCGCAGGCGAGACCTGCCCCTCGTTTCAGATGGCCGTCAGAGCAGGGCCCTTTGCTCTGCAGATTGCTCCCTGGCCACTCAAAATCCATTCAAGAATTATTTTCTTCTTTGCAGGAGGAGATTTATAGCATTTCTCATCCCTGAGTGTCCCATGTTCCCTAATTAATGCAGTTAATCAGGGCTGTACGGCCCATTGACGGGATGAGGAGCCGTGAGCGGCACACAGGGCTCTGCCCCAGCCGAGAACTGAGACAGGAGCTGCATCAGTCCCTGCAGCAGAGCACCGGTCTGCACCCAGGGGCTCCGCGGGCTGGCATGAAACAGAAAAAATTCAAACTGTTTTCTGGTATGTTTTCTGTTCCCAGAGAAGTGCCTGCGATGACCTGTGAATTGTTGCTGGAGACCCTGTGCAGACTGACACGCTGCTCCTCCTGTGAAGGAGTAGCAAGTCTCTCCGTGTTTTAAGAGGTCTGGAGATCTTCAGATGAGAGCGCTATTGGTATTCGATGGCAATCCTCCTCAGCGTCTCTTATCCTCCCCAACTAGGCTCTGATTTCTCACTTTCTTTTCCTCTGCCCCGATTAATCTTATTTCATGGATTCCATGACAACATAAGCATCTGAGGATCTCGCTCTTCAAACCGTTATTGAATTATATGCAGGGAGACGGGGCTTGCTCAGCCCCCGAACCACATTAACCTGAGTATGCTATGAAGGTCGAATGCAAGAATTAACTGGAGTTCTAGCAGCACATCATTTTGCAGGGAGGTGCATTGGCTCTTTGTTGCGTAATATAACCACCAGCTCTCCGGACTGCCCTGGCAAAAAGGATTTAAGCTCTCCTTCCACCTTCCTTCCATCCGAAAAGAGGAGGGAGGGCAGCAGCTGACCCGAGCCCCTCCGTGGGAGTCTGGGCTGGCGGGCAGGCTCACAGCCCTGCAGTGCGATGCTCGAGCCCCAGCTACGCTGCAGTTGGAAGGATACCCCATTTTTGTCGCCACTAAAGAAATTGCCAGTTTATTCCATCTGGTAAGTGGTCTTCAATTACTGCTGGCAGAAATGAGAAACTGCCCCTCCAAAGGAGCTGGGAGCATCCTGACTCCTCTTTCCCCATCCATGAACGTTTGATTTCAGTGGGCACCCACTGGAAGGGTGCCTGCAGCTGGGGAGGGATGCCCAGGATGGCTAATAAAAGGATAAAAAGCAGTGAGAGCCGGAAGGCTGGGGGGGAGGGTGGGCCCAGGGGGAGTGATGTTGGTTTTTGTGGGTCTGCCTCCCTTTCAGCTAATGGGTGTCTGCCAGCCAGGCGGCTAATAGGTTTCCATGTCACGGCGGGCAGGCAGCGGTGACGGGGTCAGCTCAGCCCCGCGTGGCTCCCGAGGACGAGGCCGCTCTGGGATGCTCCGCTTTTCACCGCGGCTCCAGCACCAGGGCGTGCGGCCGCCCCAGGTTTGCATTCATGGGGAGCTTAGGTCTCCCCCCAGCTCCATCCCGGCTGGGCTGTGAATACCCCTGCCCGGCCTGGTTAAAGGCTTTTGTCTGTGCTTAATGATGTGGCTGCAAATTTACCCTAGAGGAGGTAGGAGCTGTAAATAATGTTGTTTTTTAGAAAAAAAGCCTTTTGAATGGGATGCTGTTAACCCCGAGCTCTCCAGAGGGGCTGTTCCTGCGAGGTGCTGGTCGCCCTCGGCTGGCACAGCCAGGGCTGGGGGTGCGGGGGCATCGCGGGCGGCTCAGCACCCACAGGATGGTTCCTGTGTGGGACCGGCAGCCTGGGAAAGCTCCCGCGTCCTGCACACCCCTTTGCACACCCTGGCATTGGGCAGGGCATACCAGTCCCTGAGCTGCGTGCCCTGTCGCCTGGGTGGTGGCATTTGAGCTACAGTTGCCTACTCGTGCTCCTTTGGTGAAAAACACCCCTGTGCCCCCAGCTTGGCTGCCAGATTGGAGGCGGGGGGGGGGTGTGCATGGGGCTGGGGGGGTGCGTTGGGCTGGGGGGATGCACGGGGCCAGCAGGATGCATGGGGCTGGGTGGATGCACAGAGCTGGGGGGATGCACAGGGCTGGGGGGATGCATGGAGCCAAGGGGATGCACTGGTCTGGGAGCTGCTCCTGGTGTCTCCGAGAGCCCGGAGGGTGGGAGCAGGTCCGGACTTGTGTTTGCACTCACTGGAGCAACATGGTGAAGCTGAGGGAAATGCACCATCTGAATTCCCGTCCTTCCAGCAGCAGCGGGGCTGTGAGCAGTGTTACGAGCCGTGAGAGCTTCATGCAGAGGTGGCCAGACTCCCACCTCACTAATAACTAGTGCAGGCAAGGGCTTATGAGCAAAAAAAATACTATATGGCTGCAATTGGAGGGGAAAGAGCCCCCCCCCCCACCCCCGGCAGGCTGGGGTGTTGCCCCCGACAAAGCCGGGGGCTCCTGTGCACCCTTCCCAGGGTGATGCATTCAAAATGGCATTTGAATTCAGCAAAGCTCCCTCATTCTGTGTCTCGAAGCAGCATCCCAAAGTTTGCAGTGGGGCTGCTGGGGCTGGGGAGAGGGAGTTTGCTCCTTGTAATGTCCAAATTTAGAGTCTTTGACACCCGATCCCCCAAGCCCCCCGGGTTGCTGCCGACACACATGGTCTGCATTTACCCTTCCTTCTCCTTCCACTGAACACGTGTAGCCTTCAACAGGTTGCTTTGTAAATTCCTCGGTATCTGAACAGCCATATCCTCCATCTGCAGAGCTTTCTGTTAGTCAAATAGTGAATCCTCGCTGCAAGTTTGTTTTCGAAATTGAAAAGATTCGGTAAAATAAGGGTTTTGCTGTTGTTCAAATAAGTGCTTCCCCACTGAAACGGTGACATTTGCTCTCAGACCACCAAAGGACTTGCTGTCTCCCGCACAGGGCGTCTTGGCTCCTGCAGGATGCTGCTTGCGTACCATCGTTATGAGGCTTGGCATTTAAAAATGTCCACCCTCGGTTTTAAGAGTGTGTATCCAAAAAATCCTCTTTTTTTTTTTTGCCTGCAGAACTACAAGCCACTGGGGTTCCTGCACCCTGATGGGCTGCAGCCTTCTGGGAGATCTCAGTGTTAGGCTGCAGGACGGGTTTATGTGGGTTTTTCCCAAGCCAGGTCCAGTGTTAATTCTGGGAAATGGGGACCAAGCCAGCGTGCCGGCGTCCCCACTCCTGCCTGGGCCTGCTGTCCCCCTTAATAAATAGTCACTGAATTGTCTTTTCTCCTTCCTATTTTAATCCAGGAAAGCTTTGGACAATTTCAAGGCGCACCTTTCTCTTTGCCAAGGATCTCTTTAAAAGGAACAGAAATAGGGCAACTGGAGTGCGCGGTGCCAGCGGCAATCCAAAGCATCCAGGTAAGAATGTTTTGTGTGTTTGCTTTCACCTTGTCTGGCCGAGCTGCTCTAAACATCCCGCAGCCTGGAGGTAGAAGCACATGTGCCATGCCTTTTCTATAGCCAGCCCTCCAAAATACAGTCCTTTAATAATGAAAAAAGCAGATGATGTATGAGACCCTCGCAGGCTGTTAGCACTCCGATGTATCACTGCTCAGGAGTTTAGTAAAGAAAATTGTATTAGCGGCCTGGAAGAAGAGCAATTTCCCCTGGAGCTCTGTGGTCTGGGCAGGAGCACCAGGGATGGTGCAGCCCTGAGTTTTGGGGGATGCCTGGTGCTTGTTTGGCAAAGAGACCTGCTAGGAAGCTTTTCCGACCTTGCCAAGTCACCATCCAGCTCTGCCCGTTATCATTAGCTTTTATTGGACTGTGATGGTGCAAGTACTGGATGTCACCGCTGTTTGTTGTTATTTATTAATTACAGCAGCATGGAGGGACCCTGTCCGGGATCTGGTCATCACCGTGAGGGGCAGGAAGAACCTGAAGTGCAGATAAAATTAAAAGCAAATAAAATGAAGCCACACATGGCGATCACGAATGGAGGTGTTTGGTTGGGGTCACCCAGCATGGGCGAACAGCCAGGGTTTTGGTCAAGAGCGGGTGCCCTAGAGCAACCCACCTCCCGGGGAGCAAAGACAGGTTTTCCGTGGCAGCCGGGTGTTCCTGCGTGTGTGGCTACTCAAGCCGGGTGTGCTCTGTACAGGGATTTTGGGTGCGCTGTGAAGGGACATGGGTTTCAGCTGTGCTTTCGGTGGGGGTCTCAGTGCTGCGGTGAGCTGGATCCCTCTGCCTCAGGTAGAAGATACACCTTCAGCAAAGGGGAAGTTCTACTTAACTCCTATAATTATCCCTATTTCTGGATTTTTAGCCTGCCTCTCCTAACTACGTGCGAACAGTCTCGTGCACCTTCTGCATCCTCAAGCCTGCATCTTCCTGTGCCCGTTGCTGGAGGCTGAACGGCCAGGGGGGCACACAGCAGGTTTTCTGGGCACAGGGAGCTGTGGTGGGTCTGTGTTTGCCCCCTCTCATGTGCTGAAAGGCCCCCGAGGAGGGTGGTAGGCTGAAAGGCACATCAGTCCTGGAACCTTTTTTTTGCTCTGCTGAGCCCAGTGTGTAAGCGTTATCTCGTACCCTGAGCACCTCGACTGCGCGTAGTCGCTAGGACAGCTTTGGGGCTGCACGTGCATGGCCATACTTATGGTTTACTCAGGGCTCATAGCTCTGATGGAAGTCTGCCCTCAGCAGCTACCGAGTACTTGAGGATCCGTCATGGGGCTTTCTGGGGAGATTTCCATATCCAGCTTTCTTAAACCCATAGATTGGCAGATTTGGATAACACGTCCTGCAATTATAACTTAAGATCATGGCTCACTTGTTTCTCAACCTTCAAGTTATTCGTTGCAGCCTGCAGGCTTGAAAAAGCTGCTGATTATCCGTCTGGTGCTGCGACCCGTGCTCTCTGCCTGCCTGCTGGAAGAGTGATCCCTTTCCTGGCAATACATTTGATTTGTATTGTTAATATTCAGAATAAATAAGTTTGTGGTCTTGCAGTTTGGCGACTGTCGCTCTGAGATCCGACATCTAGGCAGCCTGGGGTGGGGGCTGGGAGCAGAGAGGGGGGACACCTCCTTGTCGAGGCACACAAATGCGGGGTGAGAAGAGGTGCAGCATGTTGGGGTGCGAGACGGCTCTCCACCTGCCTTTCTGGGGATCTGCGGCCAAAGCATTTGGTGGAGCGGGTGCCCCTTGCTTTGCAGGATTATTCTGTGGTTTATTATGCTCAAGGTTGCTGGCACATCCAGGCAGCGCTGGGCTGGGGCGGCTGCGGTGCTGCTCCACCTCCAGCATTAACTGGGGTGCAACACATCCCAGTGCACCCCAGTTACCCCAGTACACCCCAGTGCCGCTGTCCCCAAAATCCCAGCCAGCAGGCACAGAGGGATCAGAGAGGATAGCTGATGCCTGTGGCTTAACTGGTGAATAATGCAGGCAGGGTAAGGTGCTGCCAGAGGTTTGGGGACCATGAGTGGAGTGTGCAGAGCAAGCAGGGAGCGAGCACGGAGCGAGCGGGCTGCCAGGTCCTGCCCGCCGGCGCTGCAGGGCGCGGGGGCGGCAGGAGGGTTTGGCTGCTCGAAGGCTGCTGGTCCTCCCTCCCCAGGAAAGCTGGTGTGCCCTCGGCTCCAAGAGAAAGACGATGTATTGTTCACTGACCTAGAGCTGGTTGGACTCTGAACTGAAGTGGTACTTAATTAAGAAGTGCTAAGTTTTCCACTCCAGCCCTTGTTTGCCATCTGGTATAATGGGGAGAGAGTGGGCTTTTTCACTGTTTACTATTCTCCCAGTTGCTACCAGACCAGACCTGGACCCGGGGATTCTTCAGTGTCAGCATCCAAGTGTGTGCTTTTATGCACAGTACATGCAAACGCTAGATAATTTATTTTATAAAACTATTTTTATTGCAGTTCCCAGTGCTCCTAGTACCAGCTGCGATGAGAATCACTTGGATGCTAAAGTGCTGTTGACAAAATTGTTCCCAGCGGCACGTATGCACAGATGCATGTCTCCCTTCCTGCCAAAATTCAAGGTATTGGGAGGACGAAGGCATCGATGCAGCCGAGCCCTCCAGAGACACGCAGGGGTCGTTTGGGGACAAAAAGCCTTTAATGAGCAACCGCCGCTGCCGCGCAGGGTCTGTGGGAGACGTGCTCAGACTGCAGGAGCCAGCACCGCTGGCTCGCTGGCTGCTTCGGCAGCGTGCTATGGGATGGGGCGACGCCGGGCTCTGCCTTTCCCAGCTCATGGGATGGCGAGGACGCAACTGGACCTAGGGAATAGCTAAACCCAGTCTTGGGGGAGAAAGGCTGATTTAGGAAGAGCTTTCCTTTTAATTTATGACTCTGGAGTGCTGCTTACCTGCGGGGTGTCTCACAAGCATGGCACGTCCTGGCTGTTCGGGCTAGGAGGGATCGTGGGCATCAGAGCACCCACAGCCCCCCAAGATGGTGGGTGGGGTGGCTGGGCAGGAGCACAGGGGATGGTGGCAGGGAGAGGGGGACGGTGTCCGGAGGGGATTTTGGTGATCTGTGGAAGGGAACCTGGCAGGAAAAAGGCTGGGGGGGCTGTTTCAAAGGAGGCGGCTCCTGGAGTTGGTGTTTGGAGGTTTGGCTCAGCCCTTTGCAGGGAGATGGGCCATGAGCCGTTCCCAAGCCTCAGGGAAGCTGCAAGAGGAGGTGATGTGTTGGGCAGGAGGAGGTGGCACCCGGCACCCAGAGGAACCGACCACCAAAGCCCTCGGGAAGGAGAAATGCTGGGGTGGGAGGTCAGGGGTGGCTCCAGGATGGCTCCAAGGATGCAGACGGAGGTGCAGGAGCAGAGGAGGGCTTGCCGGGACACCCTTCTGGGGACCTGCCCACGTGCCGGCTCAGCTTGCAGGTGGAGTGCGTGACTGCGGGGTCTAAAATGCAGGTGGTCCTGCGTGTCTGGAGATGCCCCTTCTGGCAGCGTGGGCAGCGTGGGGCTGCCTGCCCCCAGCCCTCCCGGCCCCGGCAGCAGCACCCTCCGTCATCCTGCGGCTCTGCAGCGGCTCAGGGTGGCTGTCGGCACGGATCTCCCCATCCCACCACGGCTGCTCGGTGGATCAGGGGTGGGAATGTGGTGACAGCCGAGTTCGGGGAGGAGGAGTTAACAAGCAAGGAAAATAGGAGATAAATAGCAAAAGAATGCTTCAGCCCATTCATCCTGGAGCCTTACTAAATGTACCATGAATGATTCCTTACAAAATTGAGCTGTATGTACACTTGCTTGATGGCACTGCAGTGAATTGCTTCTTTAGTAAATCTGTCATGTATGCGTAGACTTTATGGCTTTTTTTTTAATGTAAGAACTGTGCATCTCTTCAGGTTGGATATCTCTTGCCAGGATCCAAATCAGGTTCTAGTGTGTCGTCCTGAGTCCCTGGTGTTCATGCTGGGGGCTGGGGCAGGGATGCCTCTTCTCCTGGAATGTTCCTGCACTTGCCTTGGATGCCATGATTTTGCCGGGTCCACTGTGGCTATTCCGTCACCCTTTGCCCCAGCACCACGATGGTGCCTGCGTTACTGGCTGCAGGAGCCAAGGTGGCTGGCGGGGATGTGACTGCTGCAGCAGCAGGATCCCAGGAGCGTGCCGTGGCAATGTGACTGTGCCGTGTCTGGTCCTGTGCCCAACCAGGCATCTCTGTGGGGCCATGGACCAGTCACAGCACGTGCAGGAGTGGCCTGGAGTCCCAGCACGGCCGTGGGCATCCATCGTGTGTCCAATACATGTGTGTAACACATGCACCCAACACGTGCATCCAAAGCAGAGTCCAGCACATGCATCCAGCGTGTGCATCCAACATGCACATCCAGTGCATGGACCCAATGCGTGCATCCAACATGTGTGTCCAAGACACGCATCCAACACGTGCATCCAACACGTTTGTCCAACAATGTGCATCCCACATGGGGTCCAGTGCAGGGTCCAACATGTGCATCCAATGCGGAGCCCATGGTGTGCCCCCAGCCAGGGGTCCTGCAGCAAAGTTGTGCAGCCGTTTCCATATCCTCACCCGTGGGCACTGGGGTCACTGCACGTGTGCCGTTTGCAAACTGCACCCCCAGCCTTTTCATGCCCCGATTTCCTCCTTGGCTGCTTCAGGAGGAAGATTTCTTATTTCTTCTCACAGGGTCACTGAGAGGGTAAATGCATTAGTGCGGCTCCCGGATGGATGATGCTGTTAAAACAGAAAGTCTTACTGCTATTTGTACGCTGGATTTTGCTTTGAGGGCTGCTAGCAGCCAGCCGTTGGCTGTGTATTTACACGCTACGCTCCCAGTCCACGGGACAGGACAGATATATTTTCTAAGATACTTTCTTTTCCATAAAAAATATTTGATCACAGTATTGACAGAACCACTGATGTAAAAGGGCAAGGAAATATTTCCAAATGGTTTATCTGGCAGCTGTAAATTTCATCTCATGTTGCTTATTGACCTCTAATTGTTTCCAGTAGTAGTGGGAGACAGGAAGATCAATAGGGCCAGGGAGATAGTTAATACCCTCCTGGTGCACTTAACTGTAGTTAGAAAATACTAGAATTCATCTTCCTGTGATTTTTAGCAGGTTTGTAATTGAAACATTGGGCGCCCGTATGTTGGACTTCTCCATGTGCTGGGTTCTGTATAAAGCTTTAATTTCCCTGCTCACCCGTTCTCCTCGCCTCATCCTGGAGGCTCTGAGCAACCTTGTGGTTCTCCAGCTGCCTTTACCTGGACAGAGGAGCTTTAGAAATTCAGGAGACCCTAATATAGGGGGAAGGTGCAAATCAAACTCTTCTCCCAAAGAGCCTGACCACCTCGTTTGCTCCGTGACGGCAGGGGTTGTGTTGTGTTTGCTGAGCAATGAGGAAATGGTGTGCCACCAGCTGCAAAACAAACATTCATTCTGCATATATTTCCAATAACTCACTTGTGTTGGCTGCCAAGAGCTTTCCAAGGTCTCCAGAGCCTCACTGCTTCTGTCTTTCCTCGTGCTAACCCAACCAAACCACCTCTCCTCATGCCCAGGAAACTCAGCAGCCTTTCCGTCCAGTGTATGACACTACAAGTTTCCTATGCTATAGACAGGAATTTTTGCAATTTTCAACTTACGACTTTTAGTTCCAAAATTAACGGAATGATTTCCCATTGCTCTATGAGCCAAAAGGTGTGTGGATCCATAGGCTGCACATCGCCTGCCTGTGGAGGTCTTGCTGTCCCACTGTTCAGGGCGGGTTAGCCCGGCGTGCCCGGACGCCGGCATGCCCAGGCTCGGGGGCAAGCAGCAGACCGCGCTGGGCTGATGCACCAAAACCTGCTGCCCACATCCATGCCGAGAGCCCGGCGGGTGTGCGCCAGGCAGGCTGCACAGGCAGCATGCAGGCAGAGTCGGGAATCAGCCCAGGTCTGCAGCTATGCCGTGGGGGGCTCCCCGTGCTGTCCCCAGCTCTGCCGGGTCTCGCACCCCTTCCTACTGCCTTTCCCGGGGCTCCTTGGGTTTCTTCCTTCTTCCCCTTGCTCGGGGTCAGCGGCTCGCTTTGCATCCCGGCCACCACACACACTGAAGGGCACATTTGCAATGCAAACGTAAGGCTTGCTCGGGAAAATAGGGTGCACCCCACCTGCCCCTATGTTTGCAGGGTGCTCCTAGCTGGGACCCCCCTGCCCACCTGCACCCAGGCTGCAGGGAGCGGGCATCCCCAGTATCACAGGCACTGCCCACAGCCTCTCGTTAGCACTGCTTCCAATTGAGCCAGACAAAGCCGAGGAATTTTTAGCAGTCCTTTAGTCATTTCTGTTACTCCACAGCAGATACATTTGGATTTGGGCGGTAGTTTGGCATGACCCAAACGGAACTGTTCTGTTGCATTTGCGGGCAGGGAATGTGACCAGTATGGGTTTCTTTTAAAAGGGAAGGAGGCAGCGGGGCAGGAGTTTCGGTACCTCCAGGGCTCAGGGGCAGCTGGCACGAGGCTGCATGTGCGAAGGACACGTGGGAATCATCCTGGCACCAAGTTCACCCAGGTCCTGTGGTCTGTAATAGCCAAAGGTGAGTCTGGTTTTATAATCCCTTTCCAAATCCTGGAATTACCAAGTCCCCGGTGGGAGCAGGGTGTCCTCCCTTTGTGTTCCTGCAGCATCTCCGAATCCCACGGCGTGCGAGACAGCTGAGAGGCGGCAACACCAGTACTGCAGAGCAGCCCTGGAAGTCACCCCATCGTGTCTCAGGCCTCCCAGCCCCCCTGCCATCCCCTCCTGGGAAGGGTAAGAAATAAACCCGTGTTTCATGCTGAGTTGAAGGAAATGCTTCTTTCCGTCTTGTGTGGTGGTGGAGTTGGTCCATCCAGCGTGGGACCAGCAGTGAGCCAAGAGCTGTGCTTCAAACAGGACAGGTATCTCTAATAGATCACCTCTCCTCCAGCTTTCTCAAAGGCTTTCTAAAAGTGCATGAGGATTCTGGTAGCCGGAGCTCCACAGAAAAGAAGGGGCTGAAAAAACTTGAGCAAAAAGGGAAGGTGAGGAGAGCTGAAGCGTGGTCGAGTGCTGCTGGCTGCACCAAAGTGTGGGAGAGGTTTCAGGCATGAGGACCACTGGGTGCATGAAAGGAGGTATCAGGAAAAGCCCTGAAGAGGCAGGGAGAGGGGGAAAACTGGGAATTCAGGATGGGGATGGATTCTCCTGCGGAGGGAGGCAGAGAGGGACCAGCCTGCAGAGGCAGCTGGCTGGCACGGGACACCTTCACCCCTGGGAAGGATGGGGATGCTTTGGGTGATCCCACAACCGGCCTTGGGGTGGGGAGCGGGTGGCCGTCAGCCGGCCGGTCCCCTCCCCGGACCACCTGCAGGGCCACCAGCGGTCCCCCTGCCCGCGGAGGGGCCGCACGGGGATGCCACTCTCCAGGGCAGCAGCGATGCCCCCACCTCCGGTCCAAACCCATGGCAATGGCAGGGCTGCAGGTGACGGTGACGGGGTTATTGTCTGCCCGGTGAAACACAAACAGCTCCCCGGCTCTGCCTGTCATCATGAATCACGGCAGAGCAGTAATCTTTCATTAGAGCATTCAGCACTAATTGCTGGCAAAATGCCACGTGCCTATTTTCTCATTTTAACAAAACATTTATGCATGAAAGATTTAATGCCAGGTATCAAGCATATCATTGTAAATTTACCACTAATTAAGCCTAATTAAAATAATTAAATGGCTGTGGAGTCACAATGTGAATTAAAATCACATTTCCTCTTGTGTGCGCGCCACTCTTCTTGCTGTCCTTCCTTACTTCGAATTTAAGATACAAATATTTTCCTATTCAGATTCATGCGAAGTGTCTGTGTGGCAGAGGGGATTTAATCATTAAGATAATGCTGTGATTTGATGGTAAGTTTTTCAATTTCAGGACCTCTTGAGATTTTTCTTTATCTGGATGAAGTATGGACAATTTGACAAATCTGTTCCTCCAAGCAGCCGCTCGCTTTTGCATATTCATTACTCATTGGATTTTTAATCAAAGTCGCTGATGGACCCTTTGCACCACAAATAACTCGGTCATGAATAATTGATGGTGTTTAGCTGCGGGTTGGTGGGTGCGGGGGGCTGCTGCGCCTGGCCCGCTGCACGCACCACATGGCGCTGCAGATGTTCGGGTTTCACATGTGCACAGCTCATCAAACCCAGAACCGAGCCGGACCCCTGGGCAGGCGCCGTCCCTCGGCACGCCATCTGCTTCCCACCCGGCGCGAGGTGAAAACAAACCTCGGTGAATTGTGGGAGCCGGGTTTGTTTTCCTGCTGCCGGTGCACGAGGCGCTCTGCTTCTGGTTTCTCCTTTTTTGCTTTTGCTGCAGAGGCTCTAGCCAGAATTTCTGCCCCGTTTTCACAGCCGTGGGTGAGCGGGGACTGGGGAGCTCCAGGGGATGCTCTGGCCGGGGGCTCCAGCTGCACCAACCTCTGCTGAGACTGGGCTTTCTCAGAGAAACGCACATCCCGGTGCCAGGACTGCTTTCCCCGGGCCTTTGCAGGTGCCCCCACACACCTCCCACCCACAGTGGGTGCTGGGGACCCCTGAGGCTTGCAGGAAGCCTCCCACCACTGAGCTGTGTTTGGCAGGGACCAGCCTCCTCTGCCCCGGCGTGCCCATCAGCGAGCACCCCGGTTCCTCCAGCAGCCCCTCCATCGCTGTCCGCACCTGTGCTGGGGCCAGTTCCCCAGAGGGTGTGGGGTGCCTGTCCCACACGTGCCTCCCTCGTACCCCTGACGGGGGCAGAGCCTTCCTCCCACCCCAGAAAACTGGTGGTTATAAGATTGCCGGGTGTAATTGTTTCTCACCCCTTGCGTTCGTGTGGCCTGGCCGCAGCACTGCGGGAGGTGCAGAGCAAGACACACGCTGCAAGTTAATTAAGGTGCTGGAGGAGCTGGAAGAATCTTATCACTGACACAATGAAATGTGAAACAGTTGTGATTTTGACCTAAAAGGACACAAGAAGGGGAATCATCACTGAGCAACCAACCGAGGACATCCCCAGCAGCCCCAAATTGCCACCAATATGGGAGGGCTCCGGGCACGTGCTCGTCCCACACAGCTCCCCGGAGCAGAGGTGGGAACAGCAGCTGGGGTCCCCTGCAAAAGCCCCAGGGCATGGGGAAGGGGCCCCTCTGGTCACCCAGGGAGGCAGAGGAAAGCCTTCCTCCCTGGATCACACCCTGGCCTCTCTGGAGGCTGGATGAAACCCTCTGTGCTCGAGGTGTGCTGATCCTCTGGGGTCCACGGGGAAAATGAGAAACTGCTCAGGAGGCAGGGGACATCTCTGCTTCAAAGGGGCTTGGTTTCTCCTAGAATCCTTATGAATTTTGGAGGCCTGATAAAACAGCTGGCAACCTGCTCCCGGTGTTACACCAAGTTACAAGGGGGTTTACGAGGAACCCAAAAATCCAACCCTATTTGCCCTGTAAAGGAGTTTTCATTATCATGTTGTTTGGGTGCACTTCTTGGTGCCGCTGTCCTGATCTGTGCAGTTGTACGGCATTGGGCCAGTCCTTTACTGGATTGCAGGGATGTTGGGAGCAGCTCGGCTGGTTGCTGCTGGCTGCTTTTGCAGCAGCATGTGTGTCATTTTGCTACTGGGTGAAGTCACCTGGAGCCTGGATCCATAGGGAAGAGTCCTTTGTGCCACTGGGGGCATCAGCCAGCTGCTGCCCCATTGCCCCTTGCCCAGCCCCGCATGGGCAGCAGCGGGTGTTTGACTTCAATTTGTGCCCTTTTTGGGGAGCTTGGGAGCGGTGGGTGCTAATGCTGCTTGCCGAGGCTTTGCTACTAGAAAGCCTTTTTGCTCTCTTGGTGCCATCAGAGGAGACAGACCTGAGAAGGGCCTTCTGCTGGGAAAAGTCACAGCAAACAAGTGGGCACAGACCCCTGGGGCTTGGCGTTTGCCCAGGGATGCTCAGGGTCTCTGGGGAGCTCAGGGGTGAGTTTGGGGTGAGCTTCTGGATCTGGTGCAGTGCGGGAGGCTGCTAATCTGCTCCTAAAAATCTCTGAATCTAACTGGGACAGAGTCATGCCAAGTCTCTTGTCAGTGTGTGTCCAACAGAGACAGAGGAAGTCTTGAATTACGGAGCCCTTCTGCTGCAGAAGTGGTGGCTGTCCTTCACTTCGAGGATGCTGAACTTGGAGACTCACCCCTTCCCGAACCTCATCCGCGATGTAATTAGCAGGCGGTGGCAGCCCTGACAAACCTCTGCCGGCAGCGCACAGCTTGTCTGCCGCTGTTGGGGATGCAGGCACAGCCATCCTGCTATCGCTCTCCCAAAGGCATTTGTCAGTCAGTGTCAACACGACACGCAGGTGTACATCCATCCTGGCTCGGGTCTCAGTGACGGTGTGGCTCTTTGCTTCCTCCCTCCGGGCACGGGTGGGAGGAGGAGTGTGGTCTCCGGGGCATCTCACAGACCTGCCGCCGGCAGTTGCCGCACATGGCTGCTGGGTGCCGAGCGCATGTTCAACGTGCTCGGATGCAGCGAGGCTCTGCTTTTTGGGGAAACATCGCTCGATGGTGCCAGCAAGGCTGGTGGTGTGGGGCACTGCTGGCTCGATCTTCCAGGCCAGGGTTTGTCCTGGAGGTTCAGCCACTGAAGTCAGCCAATATATGGGATGGTCACAGTTGCCTTTCAGAGCCAAGGTACATCCCTGTCCCCTCTGCACTCAGACAACCTGACCCATGCCTTGAGAAACCCAGAGGCTATAAAACACCACCGGTGTGAGTGTGGGTGTGCCACGTGGGTTGCCGGTGTGCGGGGAGAGCTTTATCCGCCATCCCTTCTCTTCCCTTGAGGAGCAGAGCAGGACCCTACGTTTTGCAGTAATACTGGTCTCTTGTCTTTTTTTTTTTTTTGCAGGAGGAGGGGTTTGAAATTTTTACCCTGCGGTGCTTATTCAAACGGGCAGCCTGGCACCGGGATCTGACAAGGAGGTTAAAAGGAAAGGGAGAAGGAGGGAGGCTGGCCGGGGCGGCGATGCATTATTTACTGCTGCTCTCACATGTGTGGTCTCAGCCAGGTCTCCGATGCAGCATAATGGATTGCAAAGCCCCTTTGTATGCTCGGTGTGGCCGCTGCTATATTTTAGACTTGAGTCATTCAAGTAAACCCTGGGCAATGCTCTACGCAGGCTGATTAACCTTTTATTTCCCAGGAACTGGCTCATTTTCCCTCGCAGCATGGTGTCCCTCACCCTGCACCCTCAGCCCGCCCTGGCTGCCAGGTTTTGCCGACTGGCCGGGGCAGGGACTGGGCAGAGGGGGTTTGGTTACCCAGCACTGGGGTCCCTGCAGCGGAGGAGCAGCAGATTGGCCCTATCGCTGCACCCTCTAATCCCGAATAAAGTCCCCTAAGCTCTTTGGCAGCGCTGCCTGCTGCACGTAGGGGCACGGCGGTGGCAGTGGCGGTGGCGGTGGTGGTGGTGGCAGCGGTGGTGGTGGCAGTGGTGGTGGTGGCAGTGGTGATGGTGGTGGTGGCAGAGGCAGGGCGACCAAGCGGGGGGCAGGCAGGCACCAGGAGCAGATCCAGACAGATAGAATATCCTGCTCTGGCAGGACTGAGATCTCCCAGGCTACAGCATGGGAGGTTGGTCTTAAACTGGAAGGAAGAGCCGTGCATTTAACCCTCCTCCCACCTTGGCCTACAGAGAAAAAATGAGGGAGGTGGAGGTTATGGGAGGTGTAAGGGGACAGGCAACGAGCCAGGGTTTGGGGACGGGCACAAGCCCATGTCGCATGTGCACCCCAAGCACGGGTGACCTCCCTCAGCCTGGGAGCTTGCCTGTACCCACTGAGCTTGCGGTAACACACAGCTGCAAAGTGCTGCCCATTTATCTCCTTCATCTCGGTGGTTTGCAAGATGAGGTTGTATTTCTCTTTTTATAACCCAGAGAAGAAGTAGCTGGGTTTTTATAAAAAAAAAATGAAAGAAAGAAAAGAGGTGTTGGTTTTCTGAAGAGAGCTGCCTGTAATTGTGTCTGTGAAGGTAGATGCTCTGCAAGCCTACAGGGAAAAAGCCCCTCTAGGTCCATAAATAATTCAGCTGCTCTGACATAGACTGCAAGCATGTCGGCGGAGTTCCTCTGCTGCAGATAAATCTATTGATCCTTGTTTGATTTGAATCCTGGAGACAGAGCTTCCTGGCATCGCCTTCCTGCAGAAGCGGAGAAGCATCTTGGCATCCTCCGCCTCCCAGCGATGGAGGTTTCACAGCAGCTTTGAGTCACTGTCCTGAGAAGCACCCAGTGCCGCCCGCCACCCTCTGGTCCTAAGGGGCTTGTTGCTGAAGTCCTTTATCACCTCTCCTCTGAACTGTAGGATGAATAATTAACTCTTCTGGCTAATCACTCTGAAGTTTTGCACACTGAAAGGGAGCACTTCTGCTCCCTATTAAAAGCAAAATGTTATGGCATTATCCCCTCGGCCGAAGGGACAAGTGGTGCGCAGAGCTGTGTGCCTTCCTGGTGGCCACAGCATCCTCCTGCCACAGCAGCATCCTCCCAGCACCGCAGCATCCTCCTGCCACGACAGCATCCTCCTGCCATGACAGCGTCCTCCTGCCATGACAGCGTCCTCCTGCCATGACAGCATCCTCCCAGCACCGCAGCATCCTCCTGCCATCGCAGCATCCTCCCACTATGGCAGCATCCTCCTGCCACGACAGCATCTTCCCAGCACCAGAGCCACTTGTGCCGGGCAAATATTACACTGCAGGGCCCTGAGAGGAGGGAGAGCTCCTGCAGCCATGGGCAGCGTGTTTTCTTGCTACGGTCTGATCCGCAGAGCCATAGCATCCCTTAGCAGGGTGAATAGCGGCTCCGCTGCACCCACAGCCACACAGCACAGCAGAGCACCTGCACAGAAATCACATGTGAGCCCCCAAAGGGTCTCGTTAGCCGTGCTCCATGGGTGCTATTTGAAAGTCATTTCAATTTGGGCTTTAAATTCAAAAAGGGAGGAAGAGGCTGAAAATCATCTTTTTCTTGTTTCCTGAAGCGCGATGGCTTCTGAGCTACAGAATTCACTGCGAGGGTCCATTTTCCCAGTTTGCTGGGCATTGTGTCCATCCGCAGGTGATAAAACTGATAGGAGCCCTTGTACAGACACAGGCGTGTTATTGTAAAGGTATTCCAAGATACCTCTTCTGGCACAGTTATCCTCCCCCTTGTTGAACACACTGAAAAGATTCAAATGCTTCAAATGGATTAAGCATTTGGTTTTACTTGGATTAATTTTTTTTCCATGAATATAAACCATTTTGCATTTCAAAATCCTTCAGCAAACAGAGCAGTTTGTCTTTGTGTTTGCTAATTTAAAAACAAATATTTGCCTGCCAAGCAAATATAGTCTCTTAGGATGTGCTATTAATAGGATAATTAGGCAGCCGGTAATGAAAAGGATTGCTGGTAATTATGGCAAGATTTGTTTTGGCATTTGAAGGCAGAAAGGGAGGCTGAAGTGCTAAAATCTACCTTAGAGTTAATTAGTGCTATTAGAATACACCTGAAAAAATAGGCCAACTAATGAACACTTCAGTTTATTTTTAAAGAGGCCATGCAAGTATTTTGTCTGTGAGATATTTAGAAAGAAAACAAAATCCTCTTTCTTTCAGGTTTCCATGAAACATTTCGGGTGGGATGAAGTGTCGCTCCACAGCGGGATGGAATCACTGGGAAACCCCCGGAGCAGCGTGGCTCAAACCTCGGTGGTTCATGGGGTCCCTTCCCGGCGCTGGCAAGGCTTTGGGGTGCCAGCTGGGGATGTTCTGGCTGTGGGCGGTTGCTCCGGCATCACATCGGGGAGTTTGGCCGAGGTCAATGTGAAGGGGCAGTTTATTTTCCAGATGCAGAGCAGAAAGAAACCTTTCTGTTATATAAAGCCTCCCCTCGCTCACAGTTGAACTTTATGTGCATTTGTTGGTATACAAAAAAATGCGGTGGCTGGCCCTGAAATGATTAATTAGAAAATTACATTTATATAACCCTCTAATCTGTATTTGTGTGTTGCCAAGGGCAGAAGCAGAGGTAGGGGAATTACATCCAGATTAGCTCTGAGCCAAAGGAAGCCCAGATCTGAGATTATTTTGAGAGCAGAAATTGTAAAATTGTACCAATTTGGGGAAAAAGAGCCAAAATTAGGGTGTTTTCCTTAATTCTCCCCTCCCACAATTAAAAAAAGAGAGAAAATGAATGGAGCGAGGTGGTGCCTTTCAGGGGTTACTGGGTAACAGCCCCGGAGCCAGCTCTGTAAAGCAAGAGGTGAGATTATAGAAAAAGCTTATTTCCAGCTGAACATGGCCTTCAGTTTCCCAAACAAAATTGCTTTTATTCTTCTCAACATGTGTTCAAAAAGATTAAAGAGCTGTAAGCTTGCACAGCTTAATAAGAGTATGCATTAGAAGAGTGGCCTGGAACGGCAGCGCAGAACAAGTCCACCCCAGTTTGGGGAGGATTTGAAATCCTGTTTATTGAATTATAAAGAACCTTAAAGGATAAAGGATATTGAAGTAGGGATTTTAATACTTTGTGGTATTTGGGGGAGTTATTAGATCACAACAAATCATTTAAAAAGTATTTTGTTGGGGGTTTTTTGGGGGTATGCAGGCGGAGTACCAGGGAACAGGATTGATGATGAAGAGTTAATGGAAAAATAGGACGTGGCTCTGATTGCTGGATCGATTTGGAATGCGATCGCTATAAAGAATACATTTTCTCTGTAATTATATGGACAAATTAAAGATGAAGCCTAAAGGCTTTGGTAGATGCTCTATTAACTGAAAAAGTCGAGCGGCAGCAGAGCCCTGCGTGGGGTTCCCGCTAGGAGGAAATTGTGGGTTAAGTCAATTCTGGAAGGCAGACGTAGCTGAATGCATATTTTTGGTGTGTCAGTCAGGATGGTATTTAAGCACCTAATAAGATCTGGGGGTAGGCAAATCGCCTGAAAGCAAAGAAGTGACTCAAAGCCCTAAAATTTCTCTCCAGCTCTGGGGAGGTTGGAGGTTGACCCAGCGCTGCCAGAGCGGGGCTGGGGCTTCGCCTCGCTTCTTCGCATCCTTTCCAGCCTCCGCGGTGGTGTGCGCTGGCAGGAGCGGGATTAACTACAGAGTTCAGGGTTTGCTGGATGGGTGGATTTGCAGTTTCTAAGCAGCCCCGTTGTCTGCGATAACTTATGCTGTTCTGCTCCGTAAGAGGATTGGGCAGATTAAATGAAATCATGAGACATGCTATGCAAATTACATCCCAAATCTGATTTTCTGTCAGGGATTAGGGTTAAAATATTGGGAACTGTAAACTTTTTCCTTGTCTGGTCTAGAGGGTGCACTTTCCAAATGAGGCGGGGAGTGTTAGCTCGAGAGTCCCAGCTGGTTCCTTGGTGTTTTCAAGCCCGGTGTTTAACAATAATAAAAATAAAACACCCCTCTGCCGTTTTGTAGGGAGCCTGGCAGCCCTTGCGTGGTCTGCCACATCCCATCGATGGGATAATCTTCCTGCGGTGTCCCGGGAGCTGAGCGCAGCCCGCACGGGGATGTCTTTGCACGCCTGCTTCCACCCAGCATCGGGCATACGGCAGCTCTCGGCTCTCGGTCTCTCCAGTCTCCGGATCCGTCGGCGCCCGTGCTGGTAGCAGATTCGTGCTTCTGCCAACTGCCTCCCCACACCTGGGCTGCTGCGGGCCTGGGCAGAGAGGTAAATCTCTTAAATTTCCCCAGTGCTGTGTCCAGGGATCTGCTGGAGTTACACACCGGGTTACTTCACATCTTTCTAATCTCTTTTGCTCCATAGCAGGGCAACGAGCGATGGATTGGAGGAGGGAAGGCATGAGCAGTCCCTGCAGCTCCCCGGTTTGCAGTCCCCCCCACATGGGTCTGGTTTTCAGGTGTTCCCAGTTCTTTATGTGACTGTTGGGCAGGGACCAGCCCTGGCAGCACAGCGGGCAGGGTCAGAGCCCAGCGCGGCCGCCCTGGCCGGGGAGCAGCTCCCCACATTGTGTTTGCTCGTCTCCGAGAGATGTGTTCCTGCCATGCACCCAAAAACTGGGTGGAACAGAGCAAATAGAAATGAAAGCAGCTTTGGTATGACCTTGAAAAGTTACAGGACAGCCCAGCAGTCCCCACGGGGACCTGCCAGGTCAGGCACAATGCCGGCAGGTACGGGAAGAACAGGCAGAGCAGCAGAGAGCCGGCACCAAATTTCTGAGTAAAGAAAGAAATAACAATAAATCTGAATCTTTCCATGACTCAGAGGAATTTGCGATGGAAAATAGGTTTTGGCCAGTTACAACTCTCCATAGGTTTTGGCAGCCAGACACGACAGTGCTAGGGTGTATACTGGGGTTGAGTCTATAGAGCTTCCCTATAGCACTGTGCTGTATATATGGTGTGATGGCACTGGCGTGTGTGCTCGGGTCCGTGGAGCAGCCTGGGGATGTTCAAGCCCTTGCGCCACTGCTCACCAGTGCCGTTATCTGAGCTGAAAGTGACTGTTGCCTGCTTTCCACAGGCAAGGTGTGTTGAGTACTGTGCCCCCAAATTCCAGCCCTAGGGCTGTAGGAGCAGGGGAGCGAGGACGGACCCCCCTGTTCCCCCAAACGCCCCATCCTGCTGCTCCCCTCTTTCTGCGCCTCTGCTCAGGCTGAGTCTGCACCTGGGAATAACTGAGATCTCTTACTGATCATTAACCCCTTTAGATGTCCTGTCCTCGTGTTCATTAGGCTTCATCATTTTTTTGTTTTCTTTTTAAAAACCCTGGATTGCAGCTCGTGAACGGCCCGTCCCACTGACCCCTTGCCATTTGGAGAATGGCTCTCTTTCTGCAGCGGCCATTGGGGCTGTAAATCAAGGCCCTTCCTATTAAAGCTCAAAACCACTCAGGGAGATCCGCACAGGTTTGGGCTTCACGTGGTTTTCGTGGCATTTATCAAGACGTCATTAATGCTGCTGGGGACCGAGTCCCTCTGGAGCTACCCCATTATGTTGCAACGCAGCCAAACGCTTTATTGTCCTTAATTTTGGAGGTTTGCTGGGCTTGTGCCCTTGCCTCTTGCAGAGCCTGTGTGCACACCTCATGGGCTGCAGGGGTTTCCCAGACTAAAGCCAGGTTTTGCCATGGGGAGAGCCCAGAGCCAGTGTCATGGGAAGACGGGTGCAGGAGGGAGGACCCTTCCCCTTGGGGTCCCAGGGGAGCAGCTCATCCCCAGGGACCACGCAGTCATGCTCTGAGAAAGGAGGGGGATGGTTCCAGCAGCAGCAGGTCCCCAGTGCCATGCCATGGAGCACCGGGCTCCCCACCGCCCCGCTCCCCTGCCAGCTTGGGGAAGAGATGCTGCTTACCCGCCCCGGGCACCGGGAAGCTGCTTTTCGGCGCCTCTACCGGGAAGGGACCACCACCATGTAGCTCGTCCTGCATCCCGGGCTTAGGAGCTCTTTCGGGAGCCTGGAGGGCTCACAGCACCCCCAAATCCTTTCCTGCCCGGTCCCCCAGACCCTCCCTGCTACCCACATCCCCCCGGGGAGCAGCGCAGAGGCTTTGCAGAGCTGCATCCCCAGGCAGCTTCGAGTCAGCCCCATTTTAAGGGTGTATTGGAAGGAAGAAGGGGCCTGGCAGGGCAAAAGTGACAGCCACAAAAATAAACACCAGCCTGCCCGTGTGCCCTCTGGCGGGTGCGGGACGGCAGGGGGGGCTTTCGCTGGCTCTGTTGGTGTTTGATGTCCCAAGGTCTGGGGCGAAACGCTGCTTCATGTAGCACGGGACACGCCGGGCTGTGCTTTTTGGCTCCCGCGCGCTGTGTGTTTCTTTTTAAACATTTCCAGCCTGGTTCAATTTGTTTTCTATTACCATCAGCTCCGGTGCCTGTGCAGTTTTGTTGATCAAAGCAGAACACATTGGCTGACATCGAAGCACTTCCAAAAACTGGGGGACGGGGGGGGAACACGGCCTTTCCATGAACTCGCTGGAAAAACAACGTACCTCGGGGCTGCCTGGCTGCTAATGGGGTTTTTTGGAAGGCGCTGGCCCTTGGTGGGACCCGGTGCCATCATTTCATCACAAGCAATTAAAATTGAGGCCAAAGCGGGTGCACACTTGGAGATTTTCCCCTCGGCGCGGTGCAGCCGCATGCCTTGCACCCATGTGCGATGGCCTTCAGTGGAGAGAGGAGGATTCCCACAGAGGGAGCGTGGTGGTCTCCCCCCACGGGAGAGGGCTGCGATCCATCGATCTGAGAGGGCTGCGATCCCCGGGGGACCTCGCTGCCCGCGGGCAGGCTCCCCACCCTGCTGCTGCCGAGTTTCTCAGCTGCGCTGTCTGGCGGGGATTAGGCAACATTAGCGGCCGCAGCTGAAGGTTTCCAAAGACAGATGTAGGAGCTGGCATCACCTTGCCGTTTTTATTTGGTTTTTTGATCCATTCCTGGAATGTAAATTAAAGCAGAGGAAAAACATATGGGGCCAAATCCTGCCGCTAGATATGCGGGCACCCATCCTGCTGGCTCCCGCATCAAGGGGGGCTGCGCCCAATGCTTTGCCGGCTCCAGCAACGGCTGCTCATGGCAGGGAGAGATGCTAAAGGGCTTGGGGTCCGGAAAGTGGATCCCAAAGAGCCTGAACCCAGAGGCAGGGCTCCCCCCTCCCCTTGAAACCGGGATCCCCCCGTGTGCCCAGACACGGGGGGATCCCGGTTTCAAGGGGAGGGGGGAGCCCTGCTCGAGGGGATGCAGGAGGGAAAGGATGTGGGATGGAGGGGACGTGGTACCCAGGGATACCCTCAGCTCCCTGCTGACCTCAGGTTTCCTCCAGACAAGGATGCCATTGGTTTGTCACCATGAGGAGAGCTGGGATGTATAAAACCTCTTCTCCACTGGCTGCTCTGGCTTCCCGAACCACTTTGGGCTCCAGGTCCTCCTCTCCCCACAAAAAGGTTTGCTAGATTTGTGTGTGAAGTAACCAGCTTTTGCAATGGGTTTCCCAGGCTGATGCGCTGCACTGCTTGGGGAAACACTCAGCATCTCTGCGGCATTGGGATTTATTTATTCAGAGTGTCTCTTCCAGTTAGCGTCACTTAAGCATCCCTAATACTTGATATAGGAGATGGTAGCTGTCAGGGAGAACAGCCCTGTGAGCTGTACACCTTCAGCATCCTCCAGAGCATGTTTAAGAAGCTGACACTAAATAAATAATACTGGATGAAGATGCAGAAGTGCTGTTTTCAGGTAGTGAAGTGTGGTGTTCAGCAATCACCTGGCATTTCTCCTGAAATTTCTGTAACGTCTGCAATCTAATCATCCCAAATGCACTTCTTGAGGAGTAAAGGCACGGGATATTAATGTTTGGGATGAGAAAAGCTTTTTTTCCCCAAACAGTGTGTAGGTACAAGCTGGAGCATCATGTTGCTTTGGCTCATCTCCGCTGTTCTGGAGTGGGGTGTTTGCACCTGAGCTGAGGGGGGAGCAGCATCACGGCACGGGCTGTGGGACAGGGGGTGGCTCAGCACCCCTTAATCCCATCAGCTCCAGCAGCAGCAGCCAGGGAAGGGGCAGTGGCAGGGGGAGCTGCCTCAGTGCCATGCGATGCACATGGCAGCAGCATTGGGAGAGGGGCAAGGGGCTGCCTGAAAGCACCAACCAAGGCGATGGCTTTTTGGGGTGCCAGGACTGGGGCATCACCCACTGGGGATAAATCGGTGCCCCAGTGCCCCACTGCTGATTTCAATGGGCACTGTTCCTTTGCTTCCACAAAAACGTCCCCCGCCCCTTTTACCCCCTCCCAAAAATCAGGGCTGTGACATTGGGTTTGTGTATGGGTCAGGCTGGTCTGAAGCCGGCCAGTGCTTTCAGATATGGGTGGCTTGAAGCGATGTTCTCAGACCCGCCATGCTCCTTCCCATGGCCAATGACCGCTTGTCCAACCTGGGCTTTCTCCAGAGTGCAGGTTTCCAAATGCGCTTTATTCGGGGTGCTGGAGCGGTGCTGAGCTTGGGGAGCCGCAGGAGCTCAGGGAGCTGCAGGAGCTCGGGGTCCTGAAAGGGGCCGGGGTCCTGCAAAGAGCCAGGGTCCCGCATTGCTGTTGTCCTGCTCCATTTGGCTTCCATCAGTGCGAGCTCTCCCTGAAACCCCGAGCTGCTTTGGCCACCTACCTAACCAGCTCCAGCTTGGGTTTGGTGTTTTGTTGCTCTCTGTTCTTGAATGGAAAAGACCTTTTGGTCATGTTATTCAAATATGGGATTAAAACGTAACTGCCTGAACTCAAAGGTTGCCATAAGCTGCGGTCCCCCCTCAATGCACCTCTGATCTGCCCTAGCACTCGAGCAAAGTCTCTCTCCTAACCCACTTTAAATTATTCCAGAAAAAGGCTTATTGCTTCTTTTGTGTCTTGCAAATTTACAGGAGGAGGGACTTTTTATTTTCACAGATTAATCATCGCAAGGGGAGCATAAAGGGTAAGTCATAATAATGGGGGTTTGAATTAAACTTCTAAACTTCAAGCCCCTAAGCCTAATAAGATTAGAGCGTGCATACCTCCAGACCACATTAAAAGGTCGCGTTTGCTGCCCGCGCCCTTCGGCAGCGTCCCACACCAGTCTCCCCTTGCATCATATTAAATGGGACCTTAATGAAAACTTCCAAGGGATGTTTATATTAATTCCAGAGGAAAATCTTGCAACACAAAGGATGCACGGAGCTGACGCTCTGGTTTGGGGTGAAGCTCAGCACGACCAAGGGCTGTGTTCATGGTCCAGCCTTGGGTTTTTCCAGGGTGGCTTTGCCACCAACCTGGGTGGCTGGAGATGGAGAAAGAACTGTTGTGCCCAAACATCTTCCTTTCGAGTCCATATTGGCTCTATGTTGTTAGATAATAAGGTTTGCCACTTCTACCAGAGAAAGCTGGTAGGTGGACCCTACGAAGAAGGATTTCTTTGTCTTGTTGAGTCATTTGGTGAGGCCCATCACGGGGGCTCCCTGTCCCGGGGGTCTCATGCCCCTCTGAGGCAGGCACGTGCCTTTCAGAAAGCCCTGGAGAAGACACTCGGCATTTTGTTTCCCTCTTGGAGGCAGGAGATAAAATCCCATTAGCATCCCGCTACCAGGAGAGGTGCGGGTCCCGCTGGTCTTTTTAATCTCCAGGATTTTCCCCTCCAACCCACAAAAAATGTATTTCTTTTAACCTATATTCAGAGGCAGTAAAGGAGTTTATGCACTGTGGTTTTTCTTCCTGTCAAACAGACTAAGGAGATTACTACGCTGCAAATCTGATATAAAAGATTTCTTTTAAAGTCACTGATAGAGCTCAATAAATAATGAGCTCAGTGTCTGAGACTGCTTCACAGAGATATTAGACTATAAAAAAATTTAAATGGCTGTTACTTAAAGTAAAAAAAAAAAAAAAACCACAAAACCCAAACTGTAGTATATTGCATAAAAACAATACCGGTGGGAGAAAATGTGGAGTTCTGTCTACAGGAAAAAGAAACATTTCAAATTGCTATCTATTCACACCTGAATGCATAATGGGTTTGAGCTGCAAGTTTACATACATTTGCAGGAAGAAGAGTGTATTTGAAAGAGAGAGCCAAGAATTTGTGTCTCATTTCCAGGAGACAACAAGAAGGCTGCAGAAATGTTCTCATGCATTGCCTGCGCCTCGCCAGTGGGTCCAATAGAAGGAGACAGAATGGAGCTCTTCTTGTTTTGGAGTCATGCAAGCACAGCAGATACAAAGGGGTATTTTAAGGGGTGCATAGCGAGAGCGGGATTCTTTCTTCAAGAAAATGAGGAATGGCTTTTCCGCAGAGCTTCAGGGTTGGGCTGGGACACTGGGGAGCGAAGGCTGGAGGAGCCCCGGGCTGGGGGAACCTCTGCTGCATCCTCCCAGCTGTGGCTGAGTGGTGAGGAGGGAGTAGACGCTGCTGCTGTGCCCGGGACCCCCAAAGCCTGGGGTGTCTCCCCGCATTGCTTCAGGGCCCCATGCTGCAGGGCAGCAGCAGGTCTGGCTGCTTCACACCCCGGAGGGAGGAAAGCCGGCCGGCCCTGGCAGCGGGAGGTCCCAAACCTCCTCCTGGCACATGCCACGGCACTGGGGATCCCTCCAAGCAGCGTCCTCCAGCGCCGAGGCAGATGGGTATGAACCACCTTTTCCTTCCTTTGCTGTGCAGCGTGGCTCTCGGCCCTGGAGCACAGCCTCTGTGGGGGAAAATGCTTTATTTATGGCTGGGAACTGCCCTTGAAACTCTTTTTTATCCTGACATGCAGCTCCTGAACAGGACCCCTCAGTGCAGGAGCTGCAGTGAGGTGGCTGGGGAGGGTTTTTGCCTGAGCTGAAACTCTTTCCATCCCTTGCATGCCAGAGCTGTGCCAGGCATCCCTCCTTTCCGTGCATGCCAGAGCTGTGCTGGGCATCCTTCCTTTCCATGCACACCGGAGCTGTGCCGGGCATCCCTCCATCCGATGCGCAATGATGCCATGCCAGGGATACCTTTCCATCGCCCCATGGGATCCTGAGCCGCAGCACCCAGCTTGGTGGGAGCCGCGTCCTCCAAACCTGCCAGCACCCCACGCCGTGATGCCGGCAGGCAGGTCAGGGCCGTTTTGGGGTCGGGAGCTGGGAACAGGCCAGGCTTTGGGGAGACGAAGGAGGCTGCGGCGGGAGCGAGGATCAAAGCGTCCCTCCCCTTCGCCCGGCGAGCACATGGGCTGGCTGAGCTTTTGTGTCGGGAACCGACTGCCAAATGGCGGGGCCGTGGGGGTCGGGGAGGCAGGGCGGCCGCGGAAGGTCCCCATATGCCGGGGAGCCGGGGGAGCCGGGGGATCGGGGGGAGCCGGGACCGCCCGAGTCCCTCCGGCCAGCTTGCGGGCCGTGCTCGGCAGCTGCGGGCTGTAACTCCTTATCGCCGCTGTCAATAGGATTTGCTTTGTGTCGCTGGGAAGTCGATTAGTCCACCAGCATCCAGCCTTAACAGGGAAATAACTGGAAGTGTAATTAAATGTTTAGAAGAAATGAAACAACACAGAGGGATAAGCATCTGCAGGGGTAAAGCCCGGTGATTGCCTTGCCCCGGCATTTTATTAAATGCCGCTTGGTGCTCAGCCAGATTTAGCTGCAGCAGCAACATGGGCTTGTCTGTCTGCTTGACTGTGGCCGGCACTGGGCCTCGCTTTTGGGGCTGTTTCTCTGAGTTTTGTGCCATGTCCAGGGCTGGCATGGCCCCATGGCACCGGCTGCAGGTGCAGGAAGGGGTCCTGCCCCTCGGGTGCTCCAGTCCTGGGAGAGAAATGTTGCTCTGAGGGTCTGGGTGCGCAACCCTGGTGCAGTTGGAGCTGTGTCTGTTAGCCCAAAAAAGAAGGACTTTTTTTTTTTTAACAATAGTTTTGCATCTTTGTGTCAGCTGCAATGACGCTGATGTTTGCTGCTAACACAAAGTTACAAAAGTGCTGCTATAAAACAGCACTAAATGCAAAAACTTATTTTTATCTCTATTTTGCGGCAGTTAGTTATCAGTCGAGGTTATCCCCTCCTCTTGTTTGAGGGCAAACAAATAAGCACATTTCAGAGAGCACCTTGTGCCTGACCACAGGTGTGTGCTTGTGGGGTGCTGGGAGCCCCAGACCTGGGGTCCTGCAGCTTGGGCACGTCTGCCTGGCTGGAGATGGGGGGAGGAGGAGGAGGAGGAGGAGGAGGAGGAGGAGTGGCAGGGGGACAGGGGGTGCAGCAGAAGTGGGGAACATCACTGGGCAGAGGAGGACCCGTATCTTCCGTGAAGAGGGTGGAAGGGGCAAAGGGGCCGCAGGGGCACGCTGCAGGATCGGGGCCACCCAGTTTGGGGTTGGCAAACCCACAATGGTTGCCCAGATAATCAATATCCTCCTTCCTTCTAATGTACAGGAAATGTGGCTTTTTTTTTCTCTTTGTTTTTGCTTTTTCTTTTAAAGGATGCATGCGTTGCATATCCATTTTAACCCAGCCTGCCCCAGGGGATTTATAGCCTCTATCCAGTTTTATTGTTGATACAGATCTTTATCTGCCCTGGGCTTATAACTGACATTTAAATTACACTGCAAACAATGAATCAATATTTATGGATTACTGGTCCAATACATTCGCCAAACGAGTTGTTATGGGATTCTGTCTCCCGGCAAACAGGACAATGAGGTCAAGGTCAAGGCTTTGTCTAATGAGAAATAGGCACAGACAGGAGCTGCCAGCCCAATATTGACTGCCTAATAGGAATGCATTTATGTTAGTCATTTAGCCGAATGTATTGAGCTCTTTGTTAATTTTCTCATTCTTGTCATTTTCCCGCTGATAATTGTTCATAATTTAAAGCCCCGAGCCCGGAGTGTTTCCCCTTGCCCATAGCAACCTGGAGGCACGGGGAGAAGGGCTGGATGCCAGCGCGGGAGCAACACCCGTGCACGCTCACGTGCACGCACGCTTGCACACTCACACGCACGTGCACGCTCCTCTCGCACACACCGAGTACAGGCTTGCGTTCCTCTCATTTTTTGCCAGCCCTGCTTTTCCGTGGGAGCGGGTAGGACCGACAGCTCCTGGGGGTGGTTATCAGCGTCAGCAGCTGTCGGGAAATTCAACCTGGACTCCAAGAAACCAGAGGAGCCGGGCTCATTCGTGCGCTGCTACAAACCCTTTCTGGGTTTCAGCCTCAGATGGGAGCTTGCATGCTTTTCCTCAGCTGAAATCAGGAGTCAAGCTGGCAAAAAAGAACACGGCTCTTCTTTTTTTTGGCTTTTTTCCCCGGTTTTTTTTTGGCCCTGTTCTTGTATAATTCTGGTGCATATTGTGCTTAGGTATCTGTCCTAAAGCAGCAATAGCACCGGGGCTGCTTGCTGGCTCTTTGCACTTCTGTGCCACTTAGGGTTTTATAAATACTGATTTATTATGCTTCATGTGGCCCTTGGAAAACAGGGGAAAACTGTGTTTTATTGATGAGAAGGCTAAAATTGGTTAAAATTCAGCTTCTGGTTCCCAAAAGCAGTGAGGCGCTGCCAGCTGGGTGCAAAACCAAGGTCAGCCGCCTGCTTGATTTTCCCACGCAGCTTCTCCAGGCACGTGCATGAGTGGGTGAGTGTCCAAGGGCAGACGGCAGGAAAAAAACCAGCAGCTCTCCTGGCTGCAAACTGCCTCCACATGCCACCGTGCCTGTCCCTTGTCCCTCTCGACATCGTGATGCTCATCCCTCCAGCCACCATGGTGCACGCAGCCGGGGCCGTGGCTGCATCGGAGGGACGAAGCTGCTGCGGGAGAGGAGCTCCCCGGGGAATTAAAGCATCACGGAGGCATTGGGCAGCGCTCACCCTCTCTTTTTACCCACCCCCACCCCGGTCAGCACCAGCCCCCCCCAAGGAGCTGCACCCCAAGTAGGAGGGGATGACCGGCGGGGCAAAAGGGAAAGGGGGGTTGGGGATTTTTTTTTGCATCGTTTCTTTTGGAAGCTGTGTTTATCCCCCTTGTTAAATGCCAGATGAAAAGTTTCAGGCCTAAATTAGTTTTGTCCTCTTCCCTTCGTTTATTTACATTATAATAATCCCACGCCTGCGAATTGTGTCAATTATTCTTTCCTCTGGGCGAGCCAAGAATTCTTTGTTCCTCGCTAGTTTACAAAAGTGAAATATAGGTGAGGTTTAGGACCTTTTAATCCTCCTATGTAATTACTGTTCCCTGCAGACACCGCAGCATTTTACAATCGCTGCGTGTAGCTGCTGGGCTCAGATTAGACACACAAAGTCCCTTCACTTCATCAAAGGTTTCCTTATCTGCCCAAGACAGCGAAACAACAAACGATCCACAAATCTCACCGGACCCGGTGTTTATTTGACCACCGCCGAAATAAATAAATTTGCTGCAGCCAAACACGCCGGGGCCGGCGGTTTCCCTGAGAACGGGGGCTCGGCAGGCGCCTGGGTGGGAATTTTCAAGAGCGTGAAGGGCCAGGGACTACAGTGGGGCTTTTGAAGTGCTTTTTCCACATTTTATGAGCCCAAATGAGGATGAAACTAAAATGACACGAAGAAATAATCCCCCATTCAGCCCTGAAAGGATTATTCTAATTACTTTGATTATTAAAGATCAGACAGATTTTTTTTTTTTTTTCCCCCAGCCTACGAGCAGAAGTAAACCAACCCCGAAATACAAATCCTCGCTGGGAATTGAGGAACGTCTTAAGTAAACAGCGGGAACAAACGGGCTGTGTGACGGATACCCAGGGTCCGGCAGCCGGGCCGGGGGGGCCCCCTTTGTGCCGGCCTCAATAGGGGCTAAACGCCCCCCGAGACCCCGCTCCGGCTCCCGAGCGAGGGGCCGCGTCTCGCCCCTTTCAGATGCAAATGCGAGTGGGTTTCGCCTTTATCTCGGCAGTAAGATGGTGGTGTCAAGCTGGGCCTGGATGAATAAAATGGAGAATTTATGCTTTATTGAGATCTGGGGTGGGTTTTTTTCCCCCGGAGCCTGGCTCCCGCCCGCTGCCTGTGCCAGGGAGGGGTGCGCAGATGGTCCCTCCCGACCCCCTATTTATCACCCCGCAAAGGCTCGCTGGGCGCGATTCGTTTAAGGAGCCTGTTTGTTTCTGCTGATGAGGACTGTTAATTTGCACAGCGGTCTCATTAGGCCTAACCCACCAATTAATTTCTTTTGTTCTCATTAAACGGCTGATTCCTAAACATTTCTGCAGCCACAATGGATGGCTCAAAGCCGCAGCCCCGGCATCCTCCCCGGCAGCCCCGGCATCCTCCCCGGCCGCAGCGGGTACCGCTCGGCAGCACCAGCGCCACGGATGCACTTGATGCTCTGGGGCCCGATCCCAGCCTGCAAACCCAGGCGTTAAATGCCTCCAGCCTGCCAGCGGCCGCATCGCCGAGCTGGAAAGTGAGCGTGCATGAGTCCTGGGGCACGGGGGATGCGCTTGCCGAGCGGGCAAGCCAAAGTCCAGAGCTTTTCCCATCATTTCAACATGTCGAAAATGAGGCTTTTTGGATTTTTTTGCTCTGTGCTTCATTATGGTTTTGTCTGATTAGGGGTGTGTTCAGGCCAAGAGGAGCTTGTGGCTTGTGTTTTCCAGCTTGGCCACACAATTTGCAGCCACATTGAAGAGTCCTTGACTGTCTCTTAGCAATTTAATGCCAGAAAGTATCAGCTTTTGTCTGGTAGTGACGCTAGGGCAAGTACTTAGCCTCGCTTGACATCCCTGAAGTTCAGGCTTGCTTTGGAGAATTAAATGCCCAAGGTGAGATTACAAAATTACTCATCCTTTACCAAAAAATTAAAAAAGAAAAATCCCCCACGGTCAAGATAACCTTTTTGCGATGGCCTTACACCAAAACCTGCTGCAATCAAAGCACTTTCTGGAGTGCTGGGCTCACTCGCTCGCTCTCAGAGTATTGCTGGGATTTGTTTTCCTCCGCCATGGCTGTGCATTCAGGCACAATCGCTCCTTTAAAGCTGCTGCCGGGGGGGTGGGAGCGCAGGGGGGGCTGCGTGTCCCCTCCCAGCTGTGGCCGCAGTGCAGTTGGTGCTGGAGCACATGGCACGGCACGGTGCTCAGCCATGTGCCCACATGGATCCTTCCACTTCTTTCACCCGGTAGCGGTGACTCTGCGCTTCCCTGCATCAATATTTCCTTTCCTCTGCTGTGCACACTTTGTTCTCTCCCAGCAGTTCGAAAGAGCTGCTGCAGGGAGATAAAATAAAAAAGGAGCAAACGCAACCCTTCTCTGTCAACTCCTGAGCCTGACATGTCGCCCCTTGCCTCACCTTGGGCGCAAACACTGATTTTGTCCATCAGTCTTGCAGTCACGTCTGCTTTTTGAGATGACTTTTTGTTAGTTGCTCAGCAGTAGTGGACAAGCTCCCGCCAGCAGCTCGGCTAAAATCAGGCTCAGTTGGGGTATCGCCCTTTGGAGACCTCCGTGCTGGGGAAAACGTGCTGCCAGGGCAGCACCCGTTCCTCTCAAAGCATCCTCGGCAGCTGGCCAGAAGCTGGGTATCCCTCATGCTAACCGGGAGCTGGGCAGCCCAGGGACGGTCCAGGGGACACTCTGCACCCTGGCGTAACGTCTCCAGCCTGCCGTCATCTGGGGTGCAGCCAGTGCGCGTCTCCATTTCTAGCTCTTCCCACAGCTGTTGGGGGGGCCCACGTGGGCTCCCGGGCTGAGACGCTTCTCCGTCTGCTCCCAAAAGGCAGAGGAGCCAGAAGCCGTCCCTGCTCCCTGCAAAACCTCCAGCCTGCCTGTCTGGCGGGAGCAGTCACCAGCAGCAGCATCGGGGGAGAGCTGCGGGTGACTGCTGCACGCTGGGGACACCAACGCCATGGCTCAGCAGCCAGAGGAGCACCTTTGGCGCGTACTCCATCAGGCCGATGGACACTGGCACGTATTTATTTTTACAAACAAATTGGGGGGGGGGGGGGCGGAGCAAGTGGGGAAGGAACCCGTAGAAACAGAAGACGAGCAGAGTCCTGGTGATTCGGGTGCTGGCAGCGGGTGGGCTTGGTGTGAGCTGGACCGGCAGCCGGGACCTGCCGAGATGCCATGCTCTCCGGGTGCTGGGGCAGCCACAAAAGGGACTGCCATCCAAACGTGTGCCCGGCCCAAACCAATTAACCTTTTTAATATAACCGTATACTCATGTGGCTATCCATTACAGTCTATTAAGAAGAGCTGTGGCTAGGTATAATTACTGCCAGGCCATAAAGCGAGCTGCGAGTAGGCGGTCTCCCCGGAAGGGGACGGGGGGGTCCCTGGCGGGGACACGGAGGGGCTTACAGCCCCGGCTTCCCACCGCGGAAGATTGCATGAGGGTTCAAAAGCAGTCGACGCTATCAAACAACAATTGCTTATTGTGTTTGCTGGGTTTGCCTGGATTTATGGTGTCATCGTGGCCCGACAGCATAAGCAAACAGCTGCTGGGGAGTGCAGCAGCCGCCCGGCAGCATAGGGAGAGGTTTGCAGCACCCTGGGAGGGAGCAGAAACCCTGTCCTCGTCCCGCCGGGGGCTGAGCTGGGGCCAGGGGACCCTGGCAGGCTGATGCCACCTCCACGCCGGGGACGATGCTCAGCACCCGTCAGAGCGAGGTACCCACTGGGTCCTGTGCACAACCTCTCCTCCTGCTGTTATTGATGTCCATAAAACTCTGTTGTGGAAACAGCCTCTTCCCGAGCAGGTCTCCCCGCTGCTGCCTGCGGGTTTTCTCCGGGCAGACGCCGGGCTGCAGTGCCTGTGCCCGGGATGACTTACACACATTCAGAGCAATTTCCATTTGTCTCTATTACCTGGAAGAAAGGCACAATGATCCTTGAAAAGGGCCCCTTGTTGGGCCGCACCACTGCTCCTTCCCGCATTTCCTGCACCTAATGAAGACAAATGAACATTATCTTAACCTGTTCCAGCAATTCCCGGTTCCAACCAGCACTGGGAGAACAGGCAGTAACCCTTTGTTTGCTGTGCTGCATGCACTGGTGCATCAGAAGCAAGCTGGATGTCCCTGCGAGGGTTCCCGGGGGAGTCCTGGCTCGCTGCTGTTTGTGCCATGAATGGGGCTTTGCTTTATTGCTTATGAGCTGATTTCTCTTGTTCCCATTGCTGGCTTTGCTGTAAGGCCGGAGCTTCAGCTCAGTTCGAGTTCCTGCTGCAAGTGGTGCTTTGCAGCATAGGAGAGCAATTTGGTCCTTGCCAGGAGGAGAGCAGTCAAAGACCGCTCCACATAACATCACGAGAGATGGGAAAGGTACTGAACCCAAACCCACGAATTGTTTAAAACCAGTGGATTAAAGGAAAAATTAATGCCAGCAGAGAGAAAGCTGAAAAGAAGACGTTTCGGAGCAGGACATCTTAACAACGTATTCCTGATCTACAGGAGGAGGATGCAGAAAGGGCAGAGGTGTTCAATAGCTGTTGGTCGGGTGGTTGGGAGGAAGCCAAGGGTTGGGATCGGTGGTTGGTGATGAAAGACTTCCCGGCCCCACAGTCACTCACGCGAACGTTAAGCAGTTGCTAAACCCGGGAGTGTGGAAATCGGCAGGTCTGGTTCAGCTGCAGCCAAGGAGCTTTAAAAACAGTTGGCCAAGGGGAACGGTTGGGCCATTAATGTTGATTTTCAATAAGTCTTTGAAGACTGGGGTGGTTCCAGAGGGCTGGGAGAAAGCTAATGTTGTGCCGGTATTTTAAAAGGGCAAACAAGATGACCCAGGTAATTACAGGCCTGTCAGGCTGACATCGATCCTGGGAAAAATAATGGAACAGCTGATACAGGACTCAATTAATAGAGAGTCAGAGGAGGACAGTGCAATTAATGCCAATCAGTGTGGATTTATGGAAAACAGCCCTTGTCAAGCTCTTGTGATATCTCCTTGATGAGATTACAACTTTGGTGAATAATCATAAATGTCGAAGCGATGGGTTTCGTACTGTCCCCAAGCGCTCATGTGCCGGGAACCCGAATAACGTGAAGGCACAGAGCCCACGGAGGGTGGCCGGGGGTCCTGCGGGTGCTGGCGCTGGAGACCACTCAACGTGCCCACCAGTGACCTGGAGGAAGAACAGAGGCTGTTGCCTGGGGGGTTACATGGAGGATGAAGGGGTGGGGGCTTGCTGAGTGAGGCGCGAAGGCACCGTGTATATTTTTAACCCAGCCAAAAGCAAAGCCCCTCACGTAGGAACGGGGACCGGCGGGTGGAGGAGGGACCGGTGTGGGTCAAACCACCCCAGAGGAGGTTGGACTGCTTCAAAAGCACATCTAGGGACATCTAAAACTTGTTGCCTGACCTAGGAGGAAACGTGGTGCTTTCAGGTTATTAAACCTTTAAAAGCTCAGCCAATTTTAAACTTAAAAAATTGAAAAAAACACTGTTTGTAAATGCAAAGGCTAAATTCCATTTTGGAAATGTCAGAAATAAACCATTCTAACATCTTCAAAAGGAAAATCCCTGTTCAGGCTTTTATTTTCAGCCAAAAGCTCTCAGCAGGTTTTGTACCAAACCCCTGGGGTTGCTGATGGCCTTCCCACCCTGCACCCATGGATGCGGCCAGGCTGCTCCTGGCACGCACGGTGCAGGCAGGGATCTTGGAAATGTGGATTTGGGGGGGGCTTCAGGGCTGTGGACGGGCAGGGACCACATCGCTCCTGGCTCTGTGGCAGGAAGGGCAGAGCCGCTCTGCTGGCCCCCAGCACACATGTCCCTGCGTGTCCCCCCCGCCCCAAATCAGTCTGTTTGGGGGCGCATGGTGGCAGATGGGCTCCTATACAACCATAGATACTCCTTCCCCTGCTGACCAGCCTGATTAGCAATCGAGATGCTGCTGTGCCCAGCTCCCAACACCCATTTCTGGGGAACCTTTTATTTAAAGTATTAGGCAGGTTATAAAAATGTCACTGATGATTTGCTCATGTTTTCTAAACTGTCGTTAAAAATTTATAGTCAGGACAAAATGCAAAAGGGGGAGGGAAAAAACTCCTGCATGTTTTAAGCTGAGCCTCTCCATAAATTAAAGAGATTTGCTTTTGAGGGTGGTCCGCAGAGCTGCGTGCCAAAATTGTGTGCGTTCAAAGAGTGAGGATCATGAGGTTAAGTGTTAGGAAAGGGGAGGGGAAAAGCAACTTATTTAAGAAAGCGGTGCATAAAGCAGGCAGAGGTCCTTGCATCTGCCAGGGTGTCTGTGCAGTTTCTGGCCAAGGAGCTGCTCAGGGGGTGGGACACTGGCTAATCCCTGCTGCCCTCCCATTAGCATGCAAAGCTGTGGTCTTGCTTTGAGGAATTTTTGAGCTGCTTTTGGGGATTACGGGGATGTCAGCCGGCATCGAGCTGCAGAGGGACACACGGCACAGACCTGAGGAGCAGCACCAGGGCCATTCCCCATCCTCTGCACTGGGACGGGGTCTTGGGGACTCAGCAGGCAGCGTGGCAGGGGGGATGAAGCAAGACCTTTACAGAGAAAATGGTCCCTATTTCTGCTGCAGGAAGCAAGTCGGCTGTAAGGGAATGTGCTTCCCATTTATAGATGGGGGTCAGACCGCTGCTCTGTCTCCAAGGACAGGCTTTCTTGGGTTTGCACAAGCTGGGCAGGCTCAGCTCTTGTGCAGCCTCGGACCAGCCCTCGCAGAGAGCAGCGGAGGTGGTTTGATGGCTCAGGAGAGCTCCTGAGCTGTATATTAGCTGGGATGCTTGCTTTGCCGTTCAAATGGCTCCTCTTCCTTGGAAGGTATTTATCAGGAGATAAATCTCATTAAAGCTGGGCAGGGGGTGTAAGCACCGTGTCCGAGTGCCGGCTGGTTTCAAAGGAGCATTGGTGCTTTCAGGAGGAGCAGTGACCTCCAGCTCGGCCAAACTGAAGCTCGCCAGAACCCCGTGGCCAGCGGCACGGCCTCTGCCACATTAGAGATGTCTCCTCTTCGTTCCTCCAATGTTACTAGGAAAAAAATCTAAAAAGAAGCACAAAACCACCCAAGACCCCCAAGTTTGCCCTAAGGGAGAAGTGGGGGCTCACCCACCGGGCTGAGGTTACCCTGGGGGGCCGGCTGGGCTGGGTGGGAGCTCCCCGGCTGGGACAGCAGCATGGGGGAGCTTGCGAGGGAGCACACGGCAGGGACTGCCCCAGATGTTGCTTCCACAGCTGTTTTGAGCTCTCGGATACCGCGCAGAGCAAAGCAGCCGTGGGTGGGATTGAGTCAGCCCCAACGAGGGCTTTGATGCCTACGAACCCGCAGCGCTGCCTGGCCCCGCAGCAGCGTGTCCCCCCCCTCCCTGGGCAGGGTGCCTGCTGTGTGTGCAGAGCCCAGGGCAGCACTGCGGCCCCCCCCAGCCTCATCCCCCCCCACCCCAGCCCTCCGTGGCAGCCGCGGGACGGCCACCCGCCACGGCACGAGCCACCCCGGGAGCCGGAGCCGCCGTCCGTCCGGGCTGTGATGCTGCAGTTTGACCTTGCTGGCTCTGATCTTTATCTTTGAAACTCTGTGTTTTCAGAAACATACTGACTTTTACAATTTTGCCTCCTACAGAAGAGCAAGCTGAAGGCAGTCGGTTGCTTTGCTGTTTGTCCGGCAGCGGTCAGGAGGGCACAACCGACGCCAGCGTGCGGTGCCATGCTGTGCGGTGCCATGCTGTACCGTGCCGTGCCGTGCCTGCTGGCCTTACAAGGGCCAGGCAGGGGCTCCCAGACCTGCTCTCGGTGCGTCTGATGAAGCAACATCGCGCTCACACAGTCCCCTCTCCCGCTGACCTCGTGAAGAAGATGGACTCATCCCTGCTTTGAAATTTTGCACTTTTGCATTTATTTCTAATATTCGAACTATCGGAGAAGTGTTACGTGTATGAAGTTAGCAGCATCGGTGGAAGACTGCCCCAGCCCATCTCCTCCCCCTCCGCTGCACTTGGCAGGAGGGTGGAGGGCTTAAAGCTGTTATTTCACAAAAATGAGTGGTCAAGCACAGAAGAGAGACCCATTGCACGTGCGGGACCAGCTACCCTGCGGGGAGGGCAGTGCCACTGGGAGCAGCTCTGGCCGGTCCCCCTGTGCCTGTGCCCGGCCCCCTCGGCTCCCCACGGTACCCGAGGCTGAGTGACCCTCCACCAAGGGCGGCTGGGACAGCAAGGATGTGTCCCCACCACACTAGGATCAGAGTAACAAGCGTTCATAAATACCGCATCTCTCAGCACATTGTGGGCTCGCTGGCTCCCCCAGATAGGCTGTACTGGGGGATAATATATTTATCTGCAAGTAAGGTATAAGGCCACAAGTCCAAAGCTACAAATCCTCACAAGTGAGTATTAATGGATTATGCCTCTGCAATCCATTGCATGTTCTAGTTATACAACAAAAATTGGGATAATAAAACAGCTCTTAGTGTCAAAATGTAATTAAACTGCTTCAATACGCCTTGAGAACAGCACAGCTGCTTTGTGCCGCCATAAAGCATTTTAAAACTGCTGGGCCATTTGCTTGGGTGCCTAAATGAGAGCTCCTGGATTCAGCCGTGGCTCCTGCACCACGGCATCTGCGGGGAGGTGAACCTCTCCTCCAATAAATCAGCCCTGATGTGCCTGCGCCTGTAAACATGGGTCCCAACATCCCGCTGATGGATGCGCTCCCCCGCGACCGCTGCAGAGAGCAGGGGCCGAGCCCCACTGCCGTGTCCTGCCAGCAGCAAAGCTTTGGTCGCTGCCCTGGGGAAGGTGTTGTGTGTGCTGGAGGGGGATCCCCCCCACCCCAAAAATGTGCCCGGGAGGGGCTGCTGCTGTTTATCCCTCTGCTGCCAGTGCCGGTCAGAAGGTAAATGCCGAGGGAACAAGACCTGTCGATAGACTCTTGTTTAGTACTTCTGGGGGATAAATGAACCATTAATTAACCTCCCAGCAGAAGCTATCAAACCTGCATGCATGAAATACCAATTATCAGTCAGTCACAGCGTTTATTCTCATCAACCTCATTAGTGTCCCAGGTGTGTCCAGGGCCCACGGTGCAGCTCCCGGGGGTAGCACGAGGTGCTGCCCACGCTGCCACACACCCCGGGGGTCCCGCTGTGTCCCCATCCCCGATCCCATCATGGTCACTCATGGGACCAGCCCTGCTAAGCAGTCCCACCTCGGAAGGTTCCTGCTCTGCAGACGAGGGCGGTTACTCCAGCAAGCGTGGAAGTCGTGCTCGTCTCGCAGGGCAATGCCAGCCGTCGCACGAGATGCATGGTTCTGCCTGGAGGGGGCTGCAGGCAAAGGGTTAGGGCGCATCCAGCTCCCGAAAATCCCACTGATTCCCTGGAGACCTCTCCCTGGCAGGCGCACGCTGACCTTGTGGGTCCCCAAGGCTGCCCCACACTGATGTTGCAGGAACCTGCTCTGGGGGTCTGTATTTGTTTTAAATCTCAAACTCTGTAACACACAACCTCCCTCCCAGTGCCCAAGCCACCGCGTGCGGGATGCCCGGGCTGAGCCACCTGGTGCTCCTGCATCCTGCTGAAACTGGGGCATCCCTGCCCCACTGCCTGGGAAAAAAGGGCTTTTCCTCATGGCATGGCCCATCCAGGGTTCAGGAATGACGGGATAATTATACCAGGCCGGGGGGGGGGCACCTTCCTCAGACAGCCCTGGGGGGGCAGCCGCATCCCAGGGGCTGCAGAGGAGCGTGTATGTGTGTATGTGTGTGCACACACGCACGTGCGCCCGTGCACGCAGTTACCTTTATCATCTCACCCATCTTCTCCCCAGGGGTGCTGGGGGTTTTGACTTTTATGTGTAACAATAAAAACTTTCATTGTAGCAAAACATTGGCTGGTCAAAATTAGACTAGTTAATTCCAGAGAATTGTTTCATCTCAGCTCAACAGTAATAATGAATCTTTTTTACAAGATGAATTGGTGAACAGCCAACTTCCTCCAGGGCAATTCCTGTGTAGTGTTGATCCCGCTGGAATTTACCTTGGAAAAAAAAAAAAAAAGAAAAGAAAAAAGAAAAGGTTTAAAACTATCAAATGCTACTATTCATAACAACATGTTATTTAGCTCAGTCATTTACTGACAGTGTACAGATGGAGCCAAGTCTTTTACAAAAAATGCTCACACAACGCTTTTCTCCTAAGCCAGCCACAGCCTAAAAGAAATATTAGGTGCACACAAGCACGTTATTATCCTCGCAGAAGCCAAGAAGCACGATGGGTGCTTGCAGAATGCAGAGCTGCCTTTAAAAATTAATATGATCTTGGCCTCTACCTCAGAAATAAAAAAGGGTTCGTTCCCACTCGAACGCCATGTTTTCAGTGGGCTCAATGCTCCCATGTCTCCCTGCGGAGCTGTGCCCCTTGGTCACGGCTTGAGATCCCCAGATTTGCAGGATTGGTCCCTGGGGGCACAGGGCTGAGCTCATCCAAGTGGCCAAGCGCTTGGAAGGTATTTATCAGAAAAGAGATAAATCTCATTAAAGAGGGGGGTCGGTGGTGCAGCAGTGCTTTAATGAGCTTTTTGGGACTTTTCATGCTTTAATAAGACTTTTCATGCATTTTAGGGCCAGGAGAGCATGCAGCGGCCACCTCACTCGAGGTGTTTGCAGCAGAGGTGGTGGCACGTCACCTGGCACCGTGTCTCCTTTCGTTTCCCCCTGGGTTGCTTTGCAGGGGACAGGCACGGTACATGCAGGCACTTGCAGCAAACGGCCGTGACTGAGGCTGGCAGCTCGCCTCTGCCGGCCCTGCGCCATGCTGCTGACAGGTCGGCAGGTCCGGAGGTGGTTTGGGGAGGCTGCAAATGGGGCGGCTGGGCGATCAGAAGCACAGAGCTTCCACTTGGGAGCTGGCACCAGCGCCTCGCCGGCACCCATGCACCCTCGGCAGGGCCGGGAGAGAGCATCGCATCTCGCCCCAGCCTGCTGTCTGCATCCCACCCACGGGAAACACTGGCTGGGAAAGGCCAGAGTGCCCCACGTGAATAACATCCCTTTCCTAGAGCAGCAGAGAGCCTCAAAGCGATGGTCAGTCTCCAGGCTGAAGCTGGCCCTTCAGGTGCTGCGTAAGCACCAGCACGGAGGAGTCTGGCCGGTTGCAGTGGGGTTTAGCTGTATCGGGGGCTTTGCAAACATCCCAGGTCAGCGTTGAGATGTCACCATCAGAACACGGGCTGGGTTTGGGCTGTCCCCAGGCTGGGGCCCTGACGCTTTCTCGTGCCGCTGTCCCCCAGCCCCGCGGCCGCTGCGCCAGGAGCAGCCTCTCCCCAGGCAGCAAAGGCGAGGGCGGCTGCGAGCACTGTGCACGGGCCGAACGGTGGGCATGGGCATGGGCAGAGCAGGGCCAGGTGCCTTTCCCAGGGCTCCAGGTGCCCGTGTCACCTGCAGAAGGGACAGGCTGGCAGCCACAAGCTGCCCGGTGCGGCGAGCGGCGGCTGGCAGGGGCGAGCCCCCTCCAGGAGAGGCTCTCGGCAATCCCTCGTGCCGTGGGCGGTGTGTGTCAACCAGCGCTAATGATTTTTTCAGCGGCCAAAAGCTCTGCAGGGTTTTTTTTTTTTGCTGTTGTGGTGTTTTGTTTTTTTGTGTTGGGTTTGTTTTTTGGTTTGTTTTTTTGTTTTGTTTTTTTTTTTAAGAGGGATTAAGCCAAATTAGTTTTTATCTGTTTCTGCAGTTTTCCGCTGGGATTCAGTGAAGCACCAGTGCCTGAGAACAGAAAAACGATAAACATCTAAACGCAGACACTCTGAGTACTGTTTTATCTCTGCCATTTGAAGTGATGACACCCTTCAACCAGATAAACAAAGCAACGAGGAGGGGCATGTTGTTAGATGGAGTGTGTAACGAACAGAATACTCCCTGCCACATTACAGACAATGGTAATGCACAATCATTCATTATAACTCAATTACAGTAATTAAAACTGGTGGGATGCAGAGGCAGAACAGACGAAGGGAGTAGTGCCAACAGAATTTACACTCCGTGTCATCAGCTAGCGATAACAACAGCTGATGGTGTCCCAGAGCCTCCTCCTGCCATCTGTTCGGAGAGCCGGCGACGAGGGATGGCATTAGGTGCCGCAGCAACCGAGCGGGTGGTGGATGGAAAGGGGGTAGGAAAGGGCTCTCGGCCCTCCCCGGCACGGCACCCGGCCCAGTGGGTGCCATGGGTGCCGTGCTGCGGGGAGGTGCTGCCCCGTGCACCCCGAAAGGTGAGCCACCCCTCCGAGCTGCACGCAGAGCCTGGGAAAATGAAGGGGGAAGGGTCACCCCGTTATCCCAGCTCCCTGTGGTGCAAATGGCACGGCCACCTGCCTGGGCAGCCCAGCCTGCAGAAGTCTGCTTCGCTCCTGGGGTGGGCACGGCACGGCACGGCACGGCTCGGCTATGACTGTCGTCTAGGGATGAGACACAGAGCATGGGAAAAGCTGCTTGGCCAGGTCGGCTCCTCAGGGCAGGTATTCCCAGGGGGTCACCATCCCAATTCTCTGCCTGCTTGGGGCAGGGGACGCTCATGCACCCCACCGACTGCGCAGGAGCCCCGAGGCGGCTCTGCCAAAGCCCTCGGTACAGGGGGCGAGTCGGGGCAACCGGCACGGCGGCAGCCGGAGCAGCCACCCTGCACCTTGATCAGTTCGGTTAGTTATTTCATGGCAAGCTCACCACCTCTGCCTCAGCGCCAGGACCTACGCACTGTAATTTGATAATTGTTGGTTACTCAAAGTGCAATTTGGACTGACTGCCGCCCCGGAGAGCTGGGCTGGGAAGGGGGAGCGGTGCCCAGCCCAGGCGGCTGCCGGAGCGGTGACCTCCGGGCCAAACCACCCACCCTCGCGGTGCAACCTTCGCCCTCACCTGCAAGAGCTCCAGGAATGGCACCACTGCTGAAAACCAGCCAGGAGCAACGTCAGGGTGCACCCAAAAGGGTAAGGGCTATAGGGTGCACCCAAAAGGGTAACAGCTCAGTTTTGATGCCCAGCAGCTACCAGGATCAAACATCTCACACGCTTCCATGGGAGCTCTTCGTTGCAGGAGTGCGATGCTCATGGAAGGAAATCACTAATGAAAAGTGGGTAATGCAAGCCAAAAGGCACCATTTGCCGGGTGTGCTGAGCCATGGCCCACCGGCCGCATGGCGCAGCCTCGGGATGGGCGAGCACCGGCGCGGGTGAATCCTGGTGCCCCCCTGCAACACCCACACCATTTGCCAGCTGAAGCGTAAGGTCTCTGCCTTCACGCCCTGCTGTGTCACAGCAGCATCGGCCAAGGCTGAACTAAAAGGATGTTAAAAAAAAGCCTTTATGAATATATAATAAAAAAAAAATTAGCTTATGGGGCTCGGAATACTTTAATTATAAAGTCCGGGCATTCGGCGCCTGGCTGATAGCATAAATGGGAATCAGAGAGACTGCGCACGGCTCTAACACCTCCTCCATCAGCACTTTCAGAAAGGTTGTAGTCAAACCAAATTAATTGCAAAGGGCAACAGTTTGCTGGGAACTGTTGAAAGCAGAAGCCACAGCGGATCAGGTGCCCAAAGGGGCAGTGCCGGGGGCTGCCGGGGGGGATGCCAAGCCCCGCCGAACCCTTCTGCTCCCCCGCACTGGGCTCTCCAAAATCTTACAACAAAGGATTTCTTGCAATTTTTATCTTTTAATGGTCCCCCGTGTAAGCCCCTCATTCCATCCAGCTTAAAATCAGATTTAAATGCACTCATAACCATTTACCGCTGTACATTATCGGGAAACCAAGCAGTTAGAGTGCTGCTCCTGCTTTTTATTTCTCCCTCGCAGCAGGCTCTGTCATGTTCAATACATCACAGGGAAGCCCCCGTAGGACGGTACATATGTCCTAGTTCAACGAAAGTGCTTTGTCTCTGTCAGGGGCGCTCGGGCTGAGAGCGCAGGAACGCGGGTGCTCACGTCCCGTGGTTTCGGAGCCACCCGACCCCATCCCTGAGCCATGGTGAGCATTCCGCCTGCAGCCACGGGCACCCCGAGGGCTGGCACCCCGCTTCGGCATCCCCCCGGGGTGCAGGGTCCCCTGCTCCCAGCCCTTTCTCTGCATCCCTAAGTCCTCCCTCCAGGCTTGCAACAGTAGAAACAAAGCAGCTGGGTGATGCCTTCGGAAAGAAAAAAGAACCGATGGGGTCCCAGGTGCCTGTGGGCTCGCTTGCCCCGAGGGCGATGGGGGGACATCCGAGGAGGAAGGAGCAGTCCCTCAGCAGCACATCCTGGGCAGGAGGGCACGGCCAGCCCCCCAGAACCAGGGGAACGGGGAGAAGCCGAGGGCTGGGGGCTGCAGTCGGCTGCTCCCATCAGTCCTGCGCTTGGTTCTTCCTCCAGCTGACCTCCGCCGTCATTCCCATGGGTGAAGGGATCCCTGGGCGAGGGACGTCCTGTGCCCTCCAGCCCCGCCGCACAGGAACAACGGGCCCTCTCTTGCTTTGCTTGCTTTTATTAACAACTCAGTGCAGGTTTTCAGAGATCAAATGGTTTATAGACACTTTGCTTTCATTTGAGCTTCATTACATTTGCTTTTTATTCTTTTTTTTTTCTTTTTTTCTCCCTTTTTTACAAAAACCAGTTGTAGTTATTAACAGCTGTACATATTCTGCTACATACTTTGGTGTAAAGTTGAGAAGTCTGACTCGGTAACCCTCTGCCAGCTCCGGTACATGCAGTTCCTTTTTTTTTTTTTTTTTGGGGGGGGGGGGGGAAAACGAAGCACCGACTTGCAAACCAGTGACCATGCGGGACATGATCTGGGGGTGACCTTACTGCTGGAGGAGTTTGCCATGGGGACAGTTCAAAGCCCCCCAGCCCTTTCCAAGGCACCCCCCCATCAATCCAAAGAGGGGGGGATGCTCCAAGCGCCCAGGTCTGGGGGCGCAGGGGGACGGGCAGAGCTGCCCCTGCGCAGATCTGCACCAGCCCCAGGGACGAGCCCCAAAACACACACAGGGCATCACTGAACGCCCCAGCAGGCGCCTGCATGGGTCCACTGGCACCAGGGGCATTTTCAGAGTCACTTTTCTGAGCCAAACCGCCCTCAGAACCACTCTCCCTAAATGCAGTTTTAAAGAGCTTGCTTTTTCCTTCGCTGGATAATTAGTGCACAAGATCGATCCCATCTCCTCCCTGGCCAAGGCAGCAAGCAGTGAGCACTAACGAGCCGCACAGAGCAGACAGCATTTGCCTGGGACATCCCCCTTAATTTTTCTTTCGAACAGAAAAGGGCAAAAATCTCAAAAACCTCTTATTTTGATGGGAAAAAAAAAATCATTTCCCATGAGATCTCCTTCCAACCCCAACTCGTCTCTCCCCACTCCAGAGCAGCTGCTCAGAGGGATGGAATGCTGACCGCGCACCCCAGAACAGCCAGGTACCGACCACCTCTGCTTCATCCTCCTCTCCCCCATCTGTAAACCAGGCAGTTCTCACCTGAACCCTAAGCATTATTATTTTTGACCAGATTAAAATCAAAAATTAAAAAATAATCCATAAAAATGTAGTATAAAAATTCTCTTCCATATGCTACAATACAGGGTGAGCGCTTCTGCTACACAAATACTTTTATTTCCCATTATGTCTTTTTTTTTTTCTTTTTTTTTCTTTTTTTCCCCTTTAGTACAAAACGCTGAAACGCAGGCCTGTGCGGGGAGGGGGTTTGCTTCATCGGAACCTATATACCAGAAGACACAAGACCATATATAGCCCACAGGACCCTACCAAAGCCAGCCCCTTCCCCCCACCACACACAAACCCTACTTGTTAGTAAACTTTGCTTTTAAAAAAACTGTATTTTAAAGGTTATCAATTCTAATTCTTTACTTTCATTTGAATACAAAACACATAAGTTGCTATTATCTTTCGTGGCTCCCTGAGCTGAATTTACTATGCTTTCTTTGAAATCACTCCTCATTGCTTCTGTCCGAAGACCAAGAAGGGCTTGCGCAGACGATCCCGCAGCGTGGGCTTCCCCTTTTCTTCAAACATACGAGCACAAAAAAATCCATATATAAAAAAAGGTGATTGTGTTGCTGATGTCCCGTCAGTAGCTGAGGATCTGACCGAGTTCCCTGCGGTCCCAGCAGCGTCCCACCATCACTAACACACCGAACAACGCACGGGTACGACAGTAGGAACAACTTTCACCAGTGGACACCTTTGCTCAGCCTGGTTACGCGCTGCACGGCAAAGTCACGTCCCAACGGACGCTTCGGGGGAGGGTAAGGAAAAAAAAAAAAAAAATTGCCACCACCAAAACCATCAGTGGAATACAATTACAGCAGACGAAAAATACACAACTAGTGTACCGGGAGGGGTCCCCCACCCTTCCAATGCTATTTACTAGTCCATTATTTACATTTTTCACAAGTCTTATGCAGGATGCACAAAAAAAAAGTCACAATAAAAAATAAGTCCTTTATAGTGCCACCAAAGCGCAGACGGAAAGAACCAGAAAACCAAAAAAAAAAAAAAAAAAAAAAAAAAAAAATCAAAATAAAACCCAAAACCCTAAAACCAAACAAAAATTTGTTTAGGGCTTCAATGTGTGCCATATTTGCAGACCTCCAAATAAATCCGTGTGTATTGTACGCCGGGCCCTCGAGGCAGAGCCCCACCGGAGCGTGCCGGTACGTAGCCAAGCCCCGGGGGCCGCCCCACAGCAGCCACCCCGAGCCCCCGGCCACTCCCCGCCGGCCGCCCGAGTCCTGCCACCACCGGTGCTGGGAGTTGCCAGCCCTGCTATAAAATCCGCGGTTAGTAGATGACCTCGTAGACTGTGGCCTTCTTGTCACCAGAGCCTGTGACTATGTACTTGTCATCCGCTGAAATGTCACAACTTAAGACGGACGAGGATTCCTTGGACTGGAAAGTAGGGGGGGGAGAGAGAGCGAAAAATTAAAACCATCAGTTTGGTTTCCCCGATGAGGCTACCACAGCCATGTTTCACCGAGCAGCATCCATGTTGGTGGCATCACCACATCCCACACGCTGGGTACCAAATCCGGCCACCCCAAAAGGATTTCCCCCTCCCCAGGGCTGGCAGCCCCCCAGGGTGATGCCAAGAGGGGGTCCAGGCACTGCCCACCCCCATGCCCTACCCGAGAAGCAGCCTCCTACCTGGAAGATGCTCGCTCCGTAGGGCGTCCTCCAGGCATTGAGCAGGTTGTCTTTTCCAGTACTCACAAACCATTTACCTGCACCCGGGAAACACGGCGTCAGTAGCCGAAAGCTGCCGCTGCCAACTCCCCGCCCCGTGGCCGGCAGCACCGAAGCCACCGGCCGGACCCTGCAACCGGCCTCTCCCTGGCCCTGGAGGCTTCTGGCTGTTTACCCTCAGAAATTGGAGATTTTGGAGAAATTGGAAAATCTGGAGATTTCCCAGAGATGCCTATCCCAGCCTCTCTCCTGGTGGGACAAGTCCCACCACTGCCCCGCACTCACACAGGGCCAGGCATCGGGTCACCTCCTGCGACGCGGCAATTTGCAACCACAACTAGGATTGTTTTACAGGGATAAACCCCAACGGCACCATCCGTGAGCCTCCCTGCTCAGCCCCCCGCCACCGCGCCATGCATCGTCCCTTCCTGCCGCCGTCCTCGTGCGCATCCCCAGCTGTCACCGAAGGAGCCGAGTTTAGGGCCGGAGCCGCTTACCACAGTAGGCAAACTTGAGGGAGAGGACGCAGCTCTCGTGGAGGTGCAGCTGGTACTTGTCAGGTTTCGTGTGGTGCAGCACTTCCACGTTGCTGCTCTCCATTCCCACCGCGAGCCACTCGCCCGTCGGGCAGTATCCCAGCGAGAAGATCTGTGGAGGGGGACGGAGGGGTGCTCAGGGAGGGGGATTTGCACCCACCAGCTCTGCCTGCAGCCCCCTGCCCGAGCAGGCACCAGCCGCTTCGGTGTCCCCAGCAATTCCTCATCGCAGAGAGATGCCGATCGTCCGGGCACGAGCTGAGCTGGGGGTGATCCCCTTGGTGATTTTAGTAACATGATGGCTTTGCCCACAGCACTGGCAGCGAGGCCAGCAATTCAGAAGAGATACAGCCCGACAGGCAGGGAAGGACGCAGCCTGGTCCTCTTAAATCACCGAGTGTCCCCAGCCACTGAAACATGGGCACGGCAAAGCTGGGAGCCAGCGGACGTGTCTGCCCCTGCAGCACAGCCCCGGCTCTTGCTGGATGAGACACAACCTCTTCCAGGGCCAGCACTTCTGTCTTTGGACAGAAAGTACCTTCCTGGCATCCTCCAGAAGTGGAAAACTCAGCGTGGAAGGCAGCGAGACTAAATAAGCTTTAAGCCACGGCTATTCATGGGCTGCTAACCGTGGCTGCATGGCTTCTGGATGCCCAGGTCCGTGACGGCAAGTGTTAATGCAGTGGGATGTCCTGTCCGCCAGTGCCGTGGGGTCAGCAGCTGGGATGCCCTCTTGGCATCAGCCTGGGGGGCTGCCTTTCTGGACCCTGATCACGCAAGTCTAGCTTCACTAGCCATACGACATTGGTGGAGGTTGCTGGCCAGCCCTGAGGAGGTGCAGCAGGGTCTGGAGAGGCACATCCATGTACTTGGAGCAGCTGCACGAGACCTACAAATGCCAGGATGGCTCCAGCCCCATGGAGACTGCTGCACTTGCCGAGAGGACACAAGGTCCCAACTTTGCCCCTCTGGACAAAGGCTCTGGGAGGGTGTGCAGGAGGAGGCAGGTGCCTGAGCCCTGCAGCCATCCCACCTGTGGGGCACCCAGAGCCAGCCTGTAACACCCGTGGGCATCCCTAGACGAGCACCGCTTTCTTAATGGCAGCCTAGTCTTGCAGCAGATGAAAAAGCGACGAAAGAGGAGCTGAAACAAGAGCCAGGGAGCCCCACAGCTCCTACTGTCTTGAACACTCTTGGGTTACGCCTAAAGCAGTGGGCACAGCCACACACAGAACTAACAGGGGCCTGTGCAGGCTATTTTCCCAGCAGGAAAAGCCCCCTCCAACACCCACACAGGAGCCAGTGCTGAGCAGGTTGCCCCAGTTTCTGTGGAGGGATAAACCCCTGCGTGGGGTCTCCACGAGGAGCTGCACGAGGCCAAGACGTTCCCTGCTCCCGAGGCTGAAGGCACCCCGTTCTTACCTGGGAGGTAAAGTCGTGCTGCTGGAGCTGCCTCCCTTCCCGCAGGTCCCAGGAGCGCACTGTGTTGTCCAGACCCCCTGTCCACAACTTTGTACCGTCATGCGAGATATCTATGCAGCTGGCACCATCTGTGTGGCCTTGGAATTGCCTTCAAACAACAAAAAATAACGCAAATCTTTAAGGGGAACACTACCAAAAAGCACGTAGGTTGCTTCAAGGGAGCTGGTGCTCAGGCTACATTCACGAGGCTTCCCTGCACCAACCACACCTGGAAATCAATCCAGGGAGCATCCTTTGCTAAGGCGCACCAGCCTGGCCAAACCCGCTGGGCTCACTTAGGGCCAAAGCATTGCCAGATAGTGCTCGTCACCATCCCCAAGGTCCTCACGCCAAGACACGGCCAGAAAGACCCCGATTACGGAGAAGAGCAACCCTCGGTGCTCCCAGCCCTCCTGCCGCGGTCGAGGGCGCCGAAGCCGGCTCACCTGACAAGTGTCTGGTTGTGCAGGTCCCAGACGGCGATGTTGCCGTCGCTGCAGCAGGAGAAGCAGACTTTGGCGTCGGGGCTGATGGCCAGGGCGTAGCAGGCGGGGGCGGAGGAGGTCAGCTCGGCCTTGATGCGGGGCGTGGGGGAAGCCAGGTCCCAGATGGTGAGCGTGCTCGCCTCCCCTCCCACGATCAGCGTGCGGCCGTCGGGGAGGAGTTTGCAGGAGCGGATGTAGTTATCTCTGTTCTGGAGGGGAAAGAGACATTAGCAGGAGGACAGAGAATGAGTCATCGCATTAGAAGTGGGGGAAAGCAGGGGGGACATGCACTTGGGGACCAGCGGCGATCCACTGTGGCCTGCTGGCTTGCGCACGCATCAGGGATGCTCCAGCTCCCACGCAAGGCAGCGGCACTGCCCCACGTCCCCTTACCAGGCAGTCCAGCTGGGAGATGGGGCTCTTGCTGCCCGGCTGGCTGATATCCCAGATCTTCACGCACCCCTTGCCCCCAGTGTAGACGTGCCTGGTGGGGTTGCTGATGGTGACGGCACACACCACCTCCCCGTGGCTCAGCGTGTTGATCTGCCGGGCGTGCCGTGGGATGCCGGGACCCGCCAGGGCATCGTGGGGAAAGGGGACCGGCTGCATCTGCCCGTCGGCGCTCACGTGGAAGGAGTAGGCTCTGCCGGGGAAGGGCGAACGGGACGGGGTCAGCCCCAGAGACAGAGGTTTGCTGCAAACCCAGCGTAAGGCGGGGCGCGGGTGGCATTGCAACCCGGCTGCCAGGTCGTGCCTTGCTGGGGACCAGAGGCCACCGCTGCTCTCCAGAGGCTTGGCTGGACCAGGTGAAGCCCCATGCTCATCTCCCTCCCGGGCACACTCATCCTCACCCAGTGCACAAAAAAACCAAGAGGGACTTACGGCTTCCCTCCAGGGATGGACGCCAGGCTCGAGGGCAGACCGGGAGCTCTCATGGGCGGGTGCGGGTCGAAACCAACCTGCCAAGAGACACACAGACACGGGTGAGGTCGGACACGAGCAGGGTACATGAGCAAACAGCTTCCCATCTGCGAGCCTGGACAGGCATGGGGATACTCGGTGGCTCCTTTTCCCTTGCTGCTCAACAGCTAATTGTTATCTTTTCCCTGGCAGAAAGGGCTAGGGAATTAGCCAAAGGTTTTGGGTCTGCAAGGACCAGTGTGGGACAGGCTCACCCTCCCTGTGCTGTTCCCAAGGCCCCAGGGACAGAAGCAGCCAAGCCATGCCCAGCACCCCAGCTGCAGAAACCCCCATCTCTACATTAACGGCAGCATTTTACTTCTTGTTTTGACTGTGTTTTGCCTTACAGCACGCAACTGAATGTTTAGCAAGAGTAGTGGGGAGGGGGCTGTACAGTGGGTACTTTCCATGCACGAGGGGAAGGATAAACCCCAATGTAGTAGCACATGCACTTTACCCCACGGGGAGGCATCTCCACGCCCAGCACCCCTTGATGGTGGCTGATTCAAAATGCAGCTGGTGAGGAGCCCCACTTTCACAGCTGACACAGGGACACCCCCTGCCCTCCCCCCCCCCCACCGACCCTCCCCGCACCCACCACCCCACCGGGAGCGAGAAAAGGAGCTAAAAGTGCTACGTACAGCTCCAAAGCTCACCATTGGCGACCGGCCATAGGCAGCGGCGGCGGCGGCAGCGGCACTCATCTGCGGGGGGATGTTGTGGAGCCCCGCGTAGGCGCCGGGGCTGGTGAGCGAGCCGTTCATCTCGTGGTGCCCCATCATGGCGAAGGGAGCCGCATAGGAGCCCGCAATGGAGATGGGCGTCCGCAGGGCCGAGGCTGCGGGAGGGTTGGGGACACGGTCAGGGGACAGAGCCCACCAGCATCCAGCCCCACTCGCCCCAGAGGAGAAGACACAATGGCTGGACCTCCCTCCTCACCCCACCTCTGGCACAGGGACCACCTGAGCTGCTGGCACCCCTGTCCTGACCTGGATTACATCTCCAATAAAGCCGACACCCCCCCACAAAGCTGCTGTGCCCCCAGTGGAGGGCACGGACTGAAGCTGTGCTGGGGACAGCAGCAGAGAGGTGGCACCGGGGACCGGTACCCACCCAGGGGGTCCATGCCAGTTGGCTTGCCGGGCATCGGCCGCAGCCCCGGGGTGCTGCTCGTCCCTGGGGTCGGAGCATCATTCCTCGGCGTCGGAGTGTTCGACTTGAGCCCGGGCGTCGATGATTTGTCATTCTGGATGGAGAAGGGATGAAAGACAGAAAGGATGAGGTTCAACCACCGGCACCTGCAGCCCCTGCTCAGCAAGCCCCTAGACCCAGCGAGTACCCGCGGCCGGCGGGGCCTGACCCCCCTGGCAGAGCAAAGGACATACGTGGCCCAGGTCTTTAGTCTTGGAGGAGGGAGTGCTGCTGGAGGAGGCGACCGAGGCCGGGCTGTTTGGTGCGTCCCCCTTCTTCAGCCCACGGGCTTTGTCTATGCCGTTCTCCGGGGGGGAGTGGGCTGGGCTGACCCGGGGGGTGGCGGGGTCCTGTGAGACAGGAGAAAGCATTGGCACCCCCAGCAGCGGGGAGGGCTCCCTCCGGCTCCTCTTTCAGGCAGGAACTGGGCCGGTGCCGGGGGGCCCCTAAGGCATCGCCCCCCACCCCTCAAATCCCCACCGTGCCGCGGGGAGAGGAGCAAAGCCGCCGAAACAGCCCCATGGCTCACCTCATTGGAGACGTCGACCACCAGGTCATCGCTCTTGTCACCATCGCTGTCCTGAAACGCAAAGCGAGTTAAACCGTGGAGAGGTGCCAAACCCTGGGGTGGGGGCAGCCCTGCAGGGAGCCAACCCCCCACCCCACCCCGCAGCAGGACACATCACCCACACCACGTTTGGGAAAATATTACCCAAACCCCGCTTTCTCCCACCCAAAGTCCCACATGAACGCGTGCCGCACGCCCTGTGCCTCATGCTGCTGCGTCCCCCGGCAGCTCTCAGCCCCCCCCCGGCAGCCGCCGGACCCAGCTGCAGACCGTCCCTGCCACTTACATATCGGCTCATGCTGTCCTTCTCCTCCGCTTTCCGCTTCTTGGAGTCAATGCTGTAGTCCGTGGAGCTCCGGTGCTTCTCGCTGGCTCTCAGGCTCTCCGAGGGTGAAACAGAGTTATTCTGCAATAACAGAAGACACTTTTTAAGTTGGAAACAGAAGGCAACAGGACTTCACGAGCAGCAGCTTAGAAAGTGCCGCAAACAGCCCTCCAGCCAGCACCGAGCCTGAAATCCAGCCCTGTCCCAGACTGCAAAGCCCCAGCGGTGGGGTCAGACCCCACAGCCCACCAAGCTAGGGAGCAGGGGACAGGGTCCAGCCTGGGCTGGAGGATGGCCACCACCAAACTGGGCATCACTTTGAGCCCCGGGGACGCTGTCGGGGCAGCCCCGCACGGCTGCTCCATTCCAGCAAGGCTGCTCCTGGACACCTGAGCCCATTTACTGCAAAAGCAGAGCAGAAAAAAGGGGTGAGCTGGTGGTTGTTTAAAAAGGCAAACCCTGGGAAGAAGCTGCGTGCAATTACAGCAGCCCCCAGCAGCCGCTGGGATCCACCAGCGGGTACCGGTGAATGCAGAGAGGGGAAAAGCTGTGCTCCCCTAAACCAGCCCCATCTCCACCTTCCTCTGCCCCCACGGGGAGCACCACAGCTTCACCCCGGCCCTGGGCAGGGGAAGGGCTTTGCACAAGGGCTGGCACCCCCGAGAACCCACGGGTGCTTCCTCCAGCATCGGCAGAGCTGGGGGGCTTCATTCCCAGCATTCGTTAGGGGAGCAAAGGAATCGCTTCATCCCAGGCCCAGCCAAGCCGCACCAGCAGCTGAGCTCTGCTAAGCCAAAGGGCATCCAAAAAACGTTTGTCCAAAAAACGTTTGGAAAAATCCACGTCACGGGGAGGGGCAGAGCCCAGCACCCTGTGGTGCAGCTCCGCTCGGAGTGGGGGAGGCTTTCTGTGCTTGCTTCAAGCGGCAAAGCCCAGGAGACACTGGCGTTCCCAGGAAAACCCCTCGCACACTGGGACTGCGCTGGGAGCAAAAATGGCAGCGCAAAACCACCTCGAGAGCAGCGGAGAAAGCCCGGCCCCGCATCGCCCTGCGGCACAGCCCCGGCCCTGCGCAGATGCCCTTCAATTAGTTTCTCGGAGCAGCAGGAGAAATTACCATCATTTCATGTCTTGTAGAAGAGCCTGCCACCCCTGCTAAGCAGAAATGTTCCTAAGCTCCTCTGCCTGCCTTTCTTTCCCAGCTGAAAGGGAGAACTAAAGCAGTTCATGTTTCTCCTCGGTACCCAATAAGCAGCTTTGGATAACACCGGGGTCTTTCTTCTCAGGCAGTCATGCTGAAAAACCTCGCAGCTACCAGAGAATCATGTCAAGCATTTAGAGGCATCGATCCATTCAGCCCGCCGCTGGCCCGCCGCCAAGAAACTAAATATTTTTTATTGCGCAGGCAAGGCTAGGAAAATATGAATGACTAACTCTGATTATCGTGCGCATTAAACCTCCACGGGGAATACCCCGTATTTTATTTTATAGATCGGGAACCTTCCCATCTCTGACGGCCCCCTCCCCGCTGACGGAGGAGGTTAATGATGCCCAATTCCCCTCTCCCCCCTTAAATGGCACTTTTCTTCCCATCCGCCCCCGGCTCTCAAAAGGCCCATTTGTGGGCTTGGGGATGGCAGGAAATCGCTGCAAAGCCGCAGCTCAGCCAGGCTTTGTCCTGCCAGCTTTTCCCCGAGACAGCAGCATTGTGTACCCCAGGGGTGGGGGGTGCAGGCTGAGCCCCCCCCCTCCATGGGGAGAGCAGCCCACCACCAGGCTCCTACCAGCCTCTGCCCACCAAAAAATATATTCACCACCCTCTCCATCCATGCTCAGGCACTGCACCCAGCCAAAACAAGAACCAAACCACTGCTATTAACACCGAGGTGTCAGGGACACAAATAAAAAGCAGCCGTGCTGGAGGTGACGGTTGCCCTCCACCACGGTTATTTAGCTGGTTAGTTAACTGCTTGACCTTCCAAGTCCTACTTAACACAGCGTAATAGCCAAACCCATCCCAACAGATTAGATGACCCAAGATAATAGAAGAGTGATCAGGAATAAAATAGCTTTCCTAATCGCCAAAGGATTTTTAGCTGCGCAGACTTGACTGCGCTCATTCACAGGGCTTAGTCAATTGAAACTGAATCTCGAAGCTCTGCGGCAATCAAAAAGATTTAAACCAAATCTCATAACCGGCCCGGAGGAGGAGGCTCCACTCGCCCCGGCACAGCCGAGAGCCCAGCAGCTCTTCCAGCCAGGGGGTTTTTTCTTGTCTTTTTTTTTTTTTTTTTTTTTTTTTTTAAAATTAAATAGGACCTGTGCAAAAGGCATCCCTGGAGCTCACGCCCAGAAGTCTGTTTTTTAAGACAACAGATAAAACAAAAACATGCAGCCACCAGAAACTGAGAAAAAAAAGGAGGTAACAGGACTTACTGCACTTGAGTCTCGCTCTTTTAGAAGAAGCCGGTGTCAGAGGCGAGGTCACAGCCAAAGTAAAGAGAAAACAGAAAAATAAAGCAAGTTAGGCTAAGTCTTAAAACAGAAAAATAACTCTAGAAGGTCCTCATTGTATGGTCTCCTGCCTTAACTCAAAACCTATCTGGTCTGTCTTTGGCTTGCTTTAAAATTCCTGTCCCTTGTTCATCCGGCTCCTGCTGCCTCCTGCCCCTTTCTTTTTGTTGATGTGATTTATTTGGCAAAACACACAGAGGAAAGGGGAAATGCCCTGAAATGCAAAAGCAATGGCACCAGCCTAAGGCTCTTGTGACCAAAGTCACAAACCCAGGAGAAGGTCCCGACTGCCCGTCTCCGCAGCCACGCAGGCAGGATGTGGTTTAGCCATTAATTTGTACACAAACAGCCCCATTTTCCCTGTGATCTCCTGGCAATTTGAATCCATGCAGAAAAATTAATGTAATTGGAAAATTGCTGCCAATAGTTTTTTTTCTCACTGGCTTTCACATGGAGGAAAAACACCCCGAATCCACCAGCAGCAGAGCCCAACAACTTTGCGAGGCTGTCGGATAACTGCCCTGCAAACCAGTGTATTAAGGGGAAAGATCTCAGATCTTCATGTGTTAACGGGCAGGGGGGTTTGTGAGGAAAATCTTCAACACTGTTGGTTTCCAACCAAACTCATGCATCATTTTATCTTCTAAAACATTGTCTTATCACTAACAATAAGAAAAACCAGCAAGTTTGCTAGTGAATATTGCTGGTTTCCAGACCATCAGAAGTCTCTGACAGCGATGGAAAGGAGAAGGAGGAGGAGGAAGGCTGCTTTGCCTTTAAGGCACGGCTGAATGGGGACGCAGGATTTGCAGCAAGACTCCATCAAAGCCTGCTAGGACTAAAACCTGCATGCGAATTCAGGGGGCAAATGAGCAACTCAACCCAACAGAGGTCAACCTTCTGGTGTCATTTCTTGGGGTGATTTGCACTCCCTACCCTAAATGAGCAAAGAAAAGAGCAGTCTGGAGGCAAGTCCCCACCTCCCCTGCCACCTGAAAACCCCCACCATCCCTGAGCTGCTCCCAAAGAGCATCTTGACCCCAGCGAACAAGAAAAGGGAAAGCTTTGGGATCGCCTGGAAGCTGCCACTGGGAACATCCCACAACAGCGGCAGCATCTCCCTCGGCCACCGAGGCTGATTTAAGGAGCTTGAGCATCATTTAGGGAAAGCCGCATCCCCAAAGGCACAAGCCCACCCCCTGAAGCCCACTACCCCGAGGGACGGGGTGGTGGGAGCAGAGCCATGCCTGGACCAGGGCATTTCTAGCACCAAGGGATGCAGCGACGGGCAGCCCCCGAGGACTGCATCAACCTGGCCCCTCGCTCTCACCTCTGTGGTCCAGGTCGTGATGGTTTTTCTCATCCTTGACGGCGAGGTGTGCCTGGCTCCCCAGGGCACCGAGAGCCAGCAGCCCTGAGCTGCTGCCGGTGACCGGCGGGATGCCCGGCGGCTGGAGGCCCGAGGGGTGCGGCGGCAGCTGGACCGGGGGTCCATGGGCGGCGTGGGAGAGGTGCTGAGCCTGGAGCTGCTGCTGCTGCAATGAAACCACCAGTGAGCCGGGGAGGGGGCAGTGGGGCCAGGGGGGCATTTTGAGGCATCGAGCGGTGGGAGCAGCGCCGGGAAGGGGCATTCCCCACTTCACGCCGGGAGGGCGGCAAGGTGATGCCCTGGGGAGCTGCCCCGCTCGGCTGCCTGGAAGGAGAAGCCCCGTTAGCAGGAGAGACGGAGGGTGTCCTGTGCACGGCCCTGGGGGTGATCCCCGCCGCAGCCGTCTATGACACGGCTGGGTGGCACGAGTGCGTGCGTGGCACACGCACCCTGGGCCAGACTGTGAGCGTCATCCGTAATTCCAGGTAATTCACATCATCGCTGCAGGCTTAGCAAGTTTTGCTTTTCAGTAGAAGTAAGAAAAAAAGAAAAAAAAAAAATACCAGGACACAGAAAATGGCTCTGGCTAGAGTGCCAGCTGCTAAACCAGATTGGAGAGAGAAAATTCAAGCATCCAGGATCCTCCCAGGACACCTCAGAAAAAAGAAGTTTTGCTTATTTGCTCAGGACCAGCTTTAAGGTGCTTGAATGTGAGAAGAAAACTGCCTACACAGCACTTTGGCCCCATCCTGCCACCCCATTGCTCCCAGCCCCCTCCGACATCAGCTGGACGTCCCCTGCCCTGGGGATGGGGCTGGCCGAACCGCGGGTGCACCCTCTCCCCCAGCCGTGGGGCCGGGCATCACCACCCACACCCCCAGCAGGCAAGGCAGGCAGCTCCAGCCCGGCCGGGGGGGTGCACAGCCCCTCAGCTGCGCCCCACCTCCCCGGGGCTTCGGGGAGCCGTGAGCCCTGGCCATCCCGGCACGCCTGCATCCAGCCGTGGGAATTGCCCGCTTGTCTTTAGCTGGAAAAAAAACTGAACTACAGCTTTGGGGAGAGGAAGGGAAAACCAAACACATCCCCTGCATTTCTATTTCAAGTACAAACTTGAAGAAAACAAGCTGAGATCCGAGTTGCTATCAGTCAACAGCCTGTCCTCGGTGGTGTCACTTCCAAGAGCCCCAGGCCACGGCTCCTGCAGCTCCTCCGCCCCAAGGACAGCAGCGGTCCAGCCAGGAGGGTCTCCGAGCTGGAGCTCGCGTTTCCGACCCTCCTGCCTGCACCCATGGCCACCTCCAGCAACACCCTATTAGCTACCGGTGAAAGCTGCGTTTGGGCAACTGCCCTCCAGTAGGAATCATGGGCTGGGGTGGGGGGACACCTGAGCTGCAGCGGAGCCCCCCACACCTCCTCCGGGTGCCCGCAACCAGCTCGGATCAGATTTTCTCCCTCCCCGGTGCCGCCATGCACGGCAGAAGCTGTCACCAGAGCGGGCAGCTTTCTAGCAAGCTGGGCTGCGTGTGGAGGAGGATCCCACGGCATGGTGAGCGGACACACCACCGACCCACACCCCATCCGAGGGGCACACATGGAAAGCAGGCGAGCGCCCTTCCTGCAAGGTTCAGAGGGGGTCAGTCCCAGCCCTGCACGGTGACAGCCAGGGAGCCAGTGGCTGCATCGCAGCACAGCTCAGCTCAATTCCCAGCAGCAGGAACACACCAAAAATACCTCCCAGGTATGGGGGACCCTACCTTTCCAACACTTCCATCAAGGAAATTTCCAGCACATCTCCCCCAGCGCTGCAAGGGGACGCACCTGGCTGCCCCTGAACCAGGCTCATACTCTGCAGCACTTGGGTGACCCCGGCACAGCCCGAAGCTGGGGGGGGGGGGGGGGGAGTCGTGTGTGTGACACCCTGGGACAGCCTGACAGGGCAGCACGGGTCACTGTGATACAGCCCACAGCTCACAAAACACACTGGGAAAGCAGAAGTGGGTTTAACCTAAGGGGTCCCGCACTCAGCTTCACAGAGGGCACAGTTCGACCCTGTTGTGCATGGGAGGTGCACTTGAAAAGTTTTCCTCCTGCCCTCAAGCAAGGCTGGTGCCCTCCAGCCCCCCCATGCTGGCAGCTCCCCCACGCGGCTCTGCTGCAAAGCCGTGCATACAGACCCATAGCCCCAGCGAGGCCGAGGGCACTCTGCAAACGCCCCCCCCAGCCCCTGCAGCAGGAGCCAGGATGCAGCTTTTCGGAACACCCCCCCCCCCCCCCCCCCCCCCCCACACCGAGGCCACGTCTTCAGGGGAAACACAGGTTCCACCCACCTCCCGACTAAAGGACCTATTTTAGGGGGTAGCAGGAAGGGGTGACTTGCTGTCACATGCTGATGGGCACAGCGGGACGGAGCAGCCTCTCGCTGCCCGGGGCAGAGCTGGGTGCAGGGAAAGCGGGTGGGCGACCCACACCTGCCAGGCTCTGGTTTCTAAGCCTTGTGCGAGGGGAGAGGGAAATCCCCAACCCGGGATGCAAGCTGGGGTCAGATCTGAAAGGCAGTAGCTGCAGTTTCAGGCAGAGGAGATGCATTATCTTAAAACGCAGCTTCTTCCGGGCAGCGCAGAGGTCTCAGCTGTGGCAGAAGCCAAATCGAGAAGGCAATTAGGCCTCTGCAGTGCTGTTATAGGAAAAGCATAAATCATTGTGTCCTCAAAAGAAGGAGCTTTTGGCTTCTGCTGGGCTGCTCCATCCACGGGGCAGAGAGGGGGAAGCATCCTCAGGACCGCCATTTGAGGAGGCATCCTCAAACCCACGCATGCAAGGCAGCGGTGCAAGGAGAGCTTGCTGGCAGGATGAGGGGAGCACCAGGGCTCGCAGCGAGGGGTCCCCAGCCCCAGGGGCTCTGCCGGATGGTGCCAGCACCGTGCTGCTGTGTCCCTCGACAGCATGGAGCACAGTCCCTGCCTCCTCGCCACACACACGTACAGAGATCAATTCCTCCGACACCAAAGCAAGAGGAACAGAGCCTCAGCTCTTGCTGAAATCAATGAGGCTCTTTACAGTCCCAGTCTCATGTGATTTCCACCCATTTAAGTGAGAGGCAGAGCTGGCCATTATATCAGAGCATCACCCTGGAGAACAGCCCCTGATGGTTTTCCAGCACAGTAGACTCCTCTCCTACAAGCTTTCCAGCAGGGCCCATGACCATGGGGCTGGGATGCACAAAGATCCGATGCTTTATCCTCAGCAATCTCTGACTTCCAGAAATATCTGCACTGCATAATGCTCCTCCCGGTAGCTTTCCACTCTGGGGTGACGATCCCCTGCAGCAGCACGAGCCCCAGAGAAGTGGGGGCACGGTCTCACGGGCAACCTGGGTCCACGCAGCAACACTCCAGCCCAGTGGCATCGATAGGGGTCACAGCCTTGGCACGGTCCCAGGAAAAAACATAGCTCTACCACGAGCAACTGTAGCAGCACCCAGTTGGGGCAGAGCAGGGAAGGCAGGAAGAATCACCACCCTGAGCCTCACCCTCCAGCGGAGCAGAAAACTGCTGGTTTCTTCCTTTTTTTTTTTTTTTTTTTTTTTTTTTTTTTAAACACTGCCAGCAAATACATCCATCCAACGCCCCAGTGAGCTGCAGGGGACTGGCCCTGCAGGGTCTGAGCCCCCCTGCAGCAGCCCTGCTCCAGCACAGGGCAGGTGGAAACAAACGTCAAGACAAAACATCCCACTGTGGCCCGAGATAACGTTTAAAGGTGGTTTTCTCCCCTTTGGCAGGCAGGAACCGGTGAGCAGAACCCATTTGGAAAGTCTCCTCGCCAGGCAGCTCTGGTTTGGAGCCTCATGCCTCTGTCCAGCTGGGCTGCCCATAGCTCCACAGGGCAACGAAGATCACACCTCGGGGCTGCAGATCTCTACCCTGGCACCGCTGGAAGGAGCCATGCCCCAGGCAGGTCACTCCTGTGGCAAGAAGACGACAAGCCAACAAGCCCAGCACCCGTTCCCGCTGCAGGTGAGGGCGCCCGCATGGGTGCTGGAGGATCCCCAGGCTCTGCTAGCAGCTCCCCACGACCATCTCCGCCGTCCTTCCTGGCCGTACTGCTCCACCATGGCTGTGCGTGTCAGCCCAGGCAGTGGTCGATGCAGGTCCCTCCTGTGCAGCGCTCGGGAATCACATCCTGGAGACTCCACGGAAAGGGATAAAACCCACCTGGGACTCCACAGCACAGAGGGATGCAGTAGAGCTCAGCAATGCTGCTCACTTGGCGTCTTCTCCACTGAAAAGACCACCTTCCCTCCCCTGCCCCTTATTCCCTTCTCTGAAAAAGGTTGTTTTTCAAAAATACATCACGTGGAGGCTTGTTGCAAATAACCTGGGGGAGGGCAAGCTGCAGGAGCTCTTTTGCCACCTTCACCACCCAAAAAACACCTCTGCGCCTGCAGCCAGGTGCCCCACGCCTCAGACGGCAGCAAGGACGAGACGGGGTGCTCGCCTCTGAGCAGGATCAGGGTCCTGCCCGACAAAGCCACGCACACAGTGTGGTATGTGCGAGGACTTGGGGCAGCCCTCCAGGGCCAGGGACTCTCCCAACACCTCCCCAGCGTGCCCAAGCTAAAGGGCAAGCTCAGACTCGCTCGGGATTCTGCACTGGGGCTTCTCATCTGCTGGCAGGACTCCAAACCGGACTGACTTCCCTGCAGAGCGCAGGACATCAGCCTGCAGCACGGGGCTGTGGACAAAGGCACTGCAAACCCAGCCCCGGGTGACGGCGGGGACATCAGCGTCGCCCAGCCCGCAGGTCTGAGCCAGGCGAGAGGAGCTGGTTGGAGATGTGCAGACACAGAGATGTTTTCCTTCTGGGGTCCCTCAGCATGTGCCAGACAAATATGGTTAAGATATGAAGGAGGTTACAATTTACGAGAAAGGCTGGCAAGGAATATCTCATATGTAGAGTGTTTTTAATTGGATTATGTACATCATGCTTCATGCCTTTGTTAACCGATTTAATGGTTCACCACTTAAGTTCACCACTTGCGTTAAATTTAGTAAAGTAGTCTAATCATTTCCAGAGCTATAACCAAATCAAGGGCTCAATTTCACAGAAGCCTGAAGCAGAGGAACTGTGAGACAATGGCCTAGATGCATAAAATTAACAGTTCTTGACCTCAAAAGGGGCGAAAAAGAAGGTTTTAATGATTTGGTGTGGGTTTTTTGTGTGTGTTGATTTTGTTTGTGGCACCTGCACCAAGATGCTGGTGCAGTTTATAAATAGCATCTCTCTCTCTCACTGCAAGACATCGCAGGGGACAGCAGAGCCACCCAGGCCCCCCGCCCCAGCAGCACATCCCCGTGGGACACAGAGGGTGGGGGTCCGCACACACCCCAGCGCGCTGCCCTCTTCCACTCGAGAAGAGCAAACAAACACAAGCGATCTGCCCCACATGAGCAACCTTACAATAACAAACCGCTGCATGCAAAAGGGAGAAATCCTGTTTGCTGGAAAAAAAAACCAAACAAAACAAAACCAAAAAACAACAAAACCCTCTCGGTTTTGTGTCTCGGGGGGGCACCGGGGCAGGTGCAGCAGCCACCAAGCAGCACAGACCCGCGACCCAAAACAGCTCCACATCTGCCCAGAGTGTGCACAGCACATCTCAGAGACAAGCTCTACCCTCGCCTTCAGCCGTCAAAGCACAGGGCATCGCTCCCCACCCTCCCGCCGGCTGCCACCCCAGGTCCCCCCCTCAACAAGGCACACTGGGAGGAGATGGTCCCCACTGCCCGCCCAGATGAGCCCCACGCTCCCCCGGCTGCCCGTAACTCCTGCCTCCTGAAAATTCGTCAGGCAAAGCGATTAAATGCCTGGCTGCTTAATGACGGGATGACACTCGCTCTGATCCGAGGAAGCAATTACCTTGAAAATGGGGGTCACGGGCCCCGCTCATTTACCTTAATTGAATTCCAATATCTGCCTCTAGCTGCCTGGGCTCCTGGCTGTGACTTAAAGCAGCTCATCAAAGCCGAGCATCTCCCTCACTTTCTGTCTCTGCCATGGATCCACCAGCTCACCTCCCAGCCCGCTGGGAAGGTGCGAGGTGCAGGCAGCGGCAGGCAGGAGGCCAGGCAGCTGCGTGCCGCTGCTGCCTGCCACCCCGGCACGGACCCAACGAGACACGGTCCCGTGGCCAGACCCCTTCCCAAGTGTCACTGCCGCACCAGCCCCACCACGAGGGATCCTGCTCCAGCCGAGGCTTTCCTCAGTCCCAAGGGCTGCAGGAGCCTGGAGCACATTTCTACACTTAGTGCTACCCATAAAACCAGAAAAATGTATATAAAAGCAAGTTAAACACAGAGAATCACAAAGATCCTTGTAGCTTAAGAAAGAAGTGCAAATAGTTACTAAAAAAATAAAATAAATTAAAAATCAGTATTTTTTGGAAAACAAACACCAAAACCCAGAGGAGCTCTGGAGCCACCTCCCCAGGACACTGGTTGGGGATGCCGATGTTCCAGGGTTAAGGAAGCTCCAACAGAAAGCAGGTTTGCTGCAGGACTGAGACCGTTACATCAATTAAAGAGACAATAAAAAACTGTTAAGTCTTAAAAAACGCCCAAGATCTGAGAGAGAGAGCCTGGTAAGACGGGAGCGGGTAAGTCAATGCATGGAACAACAACTCCGTCAAGTTTACAGCACATTTCACATCAACAGCACACGCAGAGACATGCCTGGGCTCAGGGGGCTCCAGGAGGGCTGCCGGGCACCCGGCCCCGCTCCGCTCCCCAAACACTCCCCAGTCTCATGAAAAACATCCAATTTGGCTGGCAGAGGCTCCTAGTGGTATTAGTGCCCAAGGAGGGGGACTGGGCTGCCCAAGCAGTGGCTGCCACCCCCCGTCTCACTCAATGCCAGATTGGGGGAGTTTTGGTGGTTTGGGGGGGCCGCAGGATGGCCGGGGGGCTGCAAGTCGCCCTTCTTTAACCCCACCTGAGCGCAGGATTGCCTCTGGTTATGGTAAATGATAGGAATAAAAGGGGTATACACACGGTGAGAGGCAGATTGGGAAGTCCACGTACCCCGATGATAGCATTCAACTCCGTCATTGTCACTTGCTTGGCACGCTCAACAGCCTGTGCGACTTGCTGTTGGTGCTGCAGGGACAGAGGTGCATGGCCAGGTCAGAGCCGGGCACGGGGGCACCGAGCCAAGGTGTGACCCCCCCCGCCCTGGAGCTGGTCACCCCTAGTTTTTTGTCTGTATTTTGCTCATGGGAGCAGCAGCCCGGGCACACCTCCCTGCTCTACGGACCACGGCGTGCAGGGGGAGCTGGAGCCGCCCCTCACAGCCTTTTTTGCTTCGCCGGCTCGGCACAGGCTCCTACAGCTGAGCAAAGCCCCTCATGGGGTCTGGCTCTCCCCCACCCCAAGAGTTTTGCAATGCGCACACAGGATCTGAGCCCCATTTCTCATGGGGCACCCCAGAGCAGCCGCACTCCTCCTAAATATGGGTTTGGTGGGACCAGGTCTGTGCCCCCCTCGTGGGACCCCCCAGGAGAAGCAGCATTCCCCATCTGGGGCGTTAAAAAGTCCTTACCTCTTGTGACAGAAAAGGCATGATCTGGGCTAAAATCGTATTCAGTCTTTTAGCAATTTCTGTCTGAAAAAAAGGAAGAAGAAAAAGCAACAGTCAGCACCAAGCAACCTCCTGTGGACTGCACGAGGCTTCCCAGCAGCAGTGCCATGCATCCCCCTCCCCATCCCCTTCTGTGCATCCCCCCCTCCCCGTCCCCTCCCATGCATCCCCTTCCCCACCTGGCCACGCAAGAGGAAGCAGCAACTCCCAAAAGAGGCAATGAAAGTGCCTTCGTGCACACTCTGCGCTCACCAGCACCCTCAGGACACTTTGGTCCCCTTCCCATCATGGGACCGAGTGTCACGAGCCAGCCCCAGCAGCTCTGCACCAGCCTGGACTTCCCTGGCTTCAGGAGAACATAGCCAGGCACTAGCACAGCTCTCCATCCTTAGAACAGCCATTCCTCTCCAAAGAGGCCAGATCATGTAAAATCAATTTTGCACATCCAGCACGCAAGGGACAGCCCCTCGCCATCGCTTTCCACTCCTGGCGCTTATTTGCGGGCGTTGAGTTTCTTCAGAAGAAACCTCTGCAAACACACACCGCCCCGTGCAGCGAGTGTTTAGTCAACAGCAAGGGCTGGTGGGTGCTTGCTCTGATCTCAGCACCGTTCGGGTTCCTTCCGCCATCCTCGCATCGTGCTCAAGAAACTTAACCCGTAACCATTTACGCCCGTCAGTTCGACCACATTATTTAGGAGCTTAACAACAAACCTATGCTGTCAAACTGTGGTTTCTGCAACATCTCCATTAACTGGGAATAATGTTTTCCTTGAGTGATAACCCCAGCACATGTTTGGGAAGAGCCAGGAGGTGCCGTCCTGCCCCACACTGCGCACCCCACAGATGCTCCCGCTCGGCACAGGGAGCTGCCCGCATCGCCGCTGCCCGGCTCCCAAGAGTTAACGCCGGCTGCTCGGCCGGCCGAGGCAGCTGTTAAAACAGATTTTGGTCCAACTCAAACACGGCCCGAGCAGCCGCGAGGATTCAGCGCCGCAACAATGGCCGGAGCCGAGCCCTGGCGCAGAATCAAACGCCCAGAAATTCCTTCCGACAGCCCTGAGCAGCTCGTTATCAATAACACAAGTGATTAACTGGGTCTCGCTCCAGCCTCCCCGTCGGCAAGGTGCCTCCTCCCCGAGACGGCCAGCAGCCACCCCCGCCTCAGAGGGTCCCTGTGTGCTCCCCAAATCACCGCCTCCATCCCTGGCACCCTGAGGCTTCGCCCTCCCCGATCCCCACTGCTTGGCCCCGAGGCGTCCCCAGGATGCACCCTACAGCAGCTCTGATTTTTAATCCCAGCCCCAGTGGGGTGCCAACCCAGAAAGGAGCTCTCAGCTCCACCTGCTCTCACATACTGCAAGAAAAAAAATCTAAATGTCATAGTTTGGAGGAAGAAAACCAACAGACACTCAACCCTTGCTTTGAGGAGTTGGGCAGTGGCTGGGGCACACTGGTGTAACTACAAGACTAACCTAACAAGCACAACCAGCATGCGCCAAGATGACCATAAGCAAGGAGATGCCAGAGAACCCCAATCTCCCCCAGCCTCGACTCAGTCCCACCGAGGGAACCACCTTGTAGAGACCACAGGGCTACTGGAGCTCAGGGACCTGCTGCAAGGGGTCCCTACAAACCACCCACTCCTTGCTCCGGCAGCACCTTTGTGCTGGCATTGCCAGTTTCGGCTTCAAAGCGACGGGGATATTTCTGGCCGTCGTCTTTTCCGAAAGCGCCTCGGTGATCGCGTTACACCTGATGCTTTTATTAGCCTTTCCAGAGGTCAGCGGAACGTGCTGGCATGCCATGTCAAGGCGGAGGCATCTGGAAGTGGCTACGGTTTGGACTCAGGTACCTTGGCTGGTACAGCGATGCAAGTGCTGCAGCCGCCAGGATTATCATGGACCCGAAAGCAAGGATGTGGGGCTCATCAGGCAGCTGCCAAAGGCATGATACTCCCTGCCCAGAGGAAAGGGCTCTGGCCAGTGCAAGTTTTTAAACACCCAACATGCGTGCATCGCCCGCCGACCACTCTGCGCCCACAAAATTGGGCTGCAAGCTGAAACTGCAAAAATCAAGCCCAGCCACAGTGCCGTGTCCGAAGGAGCGTGGTGCAGGAGCGCGGGCTGGCACCATGCGTGCCGCCAGCCGCCCCGGCAAAGCTGCCCTGGCAAAGCAGTGCCACTTCAAAGTGGCAGCAACGCCACCGATAACCACCCCGGTGCTCACATCAGGCATTGCTCAGCGATAGGTAAACCTCTTTAAAGGCCTTTTTGGCACTGACGCATCGATTAGATTATATATAAACTGCAGCTCCATTAAATATTTATTCCTTCAGATGAAACCTATTGGATTCTGGACGCAACAAGCACTCGGCACATTGCTCCTCCAGCACGGTTGCTTCTCCTGTAAGCTCTTTCTTGCCAGCCCCCAACAAATTCTAGAACAAATTCAATCCTTATTTGAGGTGAAAACAGCGGTGCCAGCACAAGCAGCCCCTCCGGCTGCGTGTCGCAAAGGTCGTTTAGGTGTAAAGGAAAAAATGCAGCATCCAAACAGGCCGCCTCTGCGGAGGAGGGAGGGAAGGTGCTGGGTTTTCCCCAGGCATCATCAAGCACTAACACGGTCCAGAAAAACAAGACGCACGATGACCCATCGCCTCCATGTTTAAATCCAATTCTGCCCAAACTTCCAACAAAGATTTGAAGAAAAACGTCACGGTCTGCAAAGAGAGAGACTTCCCACGTGGGATTCAGCAAGCAAGAAGATATTAGATGTCCAAAATATTATGTTTACAACCATGAGGCTTCCTGTTAACATGAGATTCAATAATCTTTAAATATTTGCTCACTTTAACTTCTCCCATTGCCCAGCATATTAAACTCTAGTTGTCCCCATTAAATTTTAATCGGGAGCAAAAGGGGATCCTCCAGCACACCGGGAACAGGGGAAGGTTTCATGTCTGACACCTTCCCCATAACAGGGCTCATTCATCACCTTGCCCCAGAGCGGTGGAGCCCCCCCGAGCCCCCCCCCCCACCCCCGAGCTGCTCCTGCCAAGAAAAACCTCCATTCCCCCTCCGCGGGTTGCCATGGCAATCCCAGCCTCCGCATCCCCTCCCAACGCCCTGCATCTTCGCCGGACCACGGTGTATGTACATCACCGAGATGGGGGCTGCAAATGAGCAGTGGATAAAAGACCAGGGGCTCCATAGGGCCCCCGAGAAGAGGCACCCACCCGTGGAGCCCAGCATCGGCACCCATGGGATTGCCTCCCGAGACGCTCACCCTAAGCAGCAGGATGCTGACGGCGGCTCCATGCCGCTCGTTAAAAAGAGCAAGGAGTCAGGAGAACCTGAAATCCCAACTAATCCCCCACCGCCCACCGCCCCTGCCAGGAATCTGACCTGCTGCTAGACAAGAAACACTTCTGGGGTGGTGTTTCGCAAGCGGGGAGCGGGGAAATCAGAGAAAACATTTGCACTGGTTATAAATCAAGAGACAGACCGCTTGGCCACAAGCTGCGAGTCCTGTCACTCACTCTTAAAATGGCTAGAGGCGCTACCAGCACCCAAAGTACTTAAGGGCACCGAGGGCCGCTGCTGGAGCCGAGCCAAGAGCCGGACAGGGGCTCCGGCTACTGCAGCGCGCAGCGGCATGGTGTTAAATAGCTGCAGGGCTGTCTCTCCCCAGCAGCCCTGTCCCCCCGTCCCCTCGTCTTTACACCTGGACATGGCAGAGGGAAGTTTAAAAATAACGCTGCCAGACGTCAGTCGCGGGATACTGAGAGCGCAGCTGGAAGGAGCAACCTTAAAAATTGCCCGAAGCACATGAATGCAAGCAGAGCCCCAGCCTTGAACTGGGGTAAGGGGGTGCGGGAGGGAGCCTGCACCCCAGTGCAACACCCTGCAGACATTGCTCTGGGCAACAGAGATGCTCACTGTGCCAAAATATATTAGCCTTGTCCTTAGCCGACCAGGTGAACGGGAGCTGCAGGGCTGCCCTGGGCTGATCCCAGCACCCTCGGGCAGGACCCCGAAGCACAGGACCGGACCCAAACGCCTCCTGGGTTCCCAGCGCTCAGCAGTACTTTGGGGCCAGCGCTCAGCCACGCTCTGGGGATGGAGGTGCTTGCAGAAACCCACCCCGCAGCCGCCGCTCTGCAGGGAGCACCCCCAGCCTTCCCAAACACCCTGCACAAAGCATACGCGCCCCGACCCGGGGAGATCCTCCACGAACCTATGTGGTTTTGAAGTGAATCACACCAGTGCGCCAGACCAGGCCATCTCACATGTAGTCTCAGAACAGACTGGGCCACACCAGACCGAACTCCAACCTGCCCTTGCTTATTGAACTAAACGGTGGGATGCAGGCTGGAGACAAGGGGCTGAACGCGCGGCATCGCTCAGCTGACCCTTCCTTCTCTTGAAAAACATAGCAAAACTTTATAAAGACTTTCCACCACAAGCTTAAACCCTTGGAGCAATGAGGTTGGTAGGGCTGCCGAAGGCAATGGTCTACGGGATGCAGGAATGCACCATCAGCATCATCCCATGGTTCACGAACAACTCTCAGGGATAAGCACCCGCTCACAAGCCCCCAGCTTTCTCCTTGGCTCCAAAACCACAAGTCCCTCCACACACACGCATTCCCAATGATGTTTCCTGAGACGGGTCCGGACCACCACAACCCTCCTTCAGCCACCCCAGGTCTCCCCCCACGCTGCGCATGCTCCCCCCCAAACCTCAGCCCTGGAAGAGGGTGGCAGAGGCGGTTGGAGAAAGGCAAGGAGTAAATCACACCACCGGTGAAGCACCAGAAGCATTTGTTGAAACCAGGATATTGTCTCTTTAAGCACATGAAAATAAGGCCCTTGAGCAGTGTGGTTCTCACTCCGGCGCACAATTATGGGTACTTTCAGCTGTCTACCACTATTTCAAGTGCTCTCTCCAACCAGGCTGTCAATGGCATGTTGAAAGCTATTTGTGGCTGCTATCGTTATTAGCAAAGTGGAGAGCTTCACTGATGAGAATTAAATTCAGGGAGGGGGTGTGGAGGGGCGGGCCACAACCCCTCATTACAGAATTACCACCGGCACCAGGGCTTCGGGGGGGCAGAGCTCATTCTGGACCCCCAAAACCCACCCGGGACCCCCAAAACCCACCCAGGGCTCCCACAAAGCCAAGGGGAGGAGGGAGAGGTTAAGCTGGCTGACAGCTATTCCCTTCTACCTTAGGAGACCTGACAGTATCACACTAACAAATTACTTGGCTTCTGAAGTATTTAGCAAATTATTACCTGGCACTCCTTGCTAACGAGCATGACAGAAAGTATATTGTGTTCTTGGAATATTCTAGAGAGGGAGAAAAAAAAAAAAAAAAAAAAAAGCATGCCTCTCTTCCCCTGAAGTGTCAGGAGGGTTTAGGTTTGTTCCAAGCATTAAGTGTTTAAGCACGAAAACAAGAAGTGCTTATGTGGAGAGTTCTCAGCCATAAAGAAAAAAAAAAAAAATCAGCACAAAGGTTCTCCCCTCTGAGGTGTCTCGTTTCCCCACGCAAAATTAGTTTTTCTTTTGGAATCGTGATTCCCTCCGACTGCACTCGGTGATTATCTACAGAGATCTGAACAAAAACAATGCAAAAACAACAGGGGAACGAAAGTTTCTTTTGTAAAAATCAATTAACCTTAAAGAAAGAGTTTCGCTCAGGTTTAAAAAGAAAACTCCCGACCAGCCTCAGGTTTAAGAAAGCTGAGCCCGGATAAGAGAGCGCTTCATTCAGCAGGAAGACTGATGTAAGGAGCAATTCACTGCATTATATGCAACAAAGTGGGTAGTCACTTCCTAAATATTTCCTTGCATATGGAGTTGTTTATGAAACTACATTTTTTTCTTAACAAGAAACAAAACGAGAAGAAAGGAAAAAAAAACCACACGCGGCCACATATGCACACACTTAATATTCAGCGTAGAAGAGATAATCTGTTATATAAGCCCACAGACAGACAATCCCCTTTTGCTTAAAGATGAAGTATCCATCAATGTTTGTCTCAAGCAGATGTAATCACAAGCAGTCAAGTCTGGAGGGCAGGACACTGCATGAATAATTCAAGCACTTCAGTCTACTTGATTGTGTGCAGATAAACACAAGTCAACCGCTAAACAGGTCAGCTGATAAACTTGTTTGTTCAGGACTAGCCACCCTCAACCAGATGCAGGCAGGACCACGCTGCAATTAGCGGTGGGATGCCTTTCGGGGGGATGCTGCAGCCCAGAAGAGGGGCAAACCCTCCCCGGGCACCCGCTCGGCCGAGCTCTCCCGTCCCTCCGCTCCCTCTCGCCCCATTTTCGCCTGGAAGCGCGCTCGGAGCAGCTCGGGCTGCTTTGTTTTCCTCCAGCACCATGCACATTGCTGTCAATTAAATAACAAGACAGCTTCACCTCCCCAAACTTCCCCCATCAGCCCAGCACTAGGCACGCAGCATATGTCACCAGGAACAACTAAAGCAGGCGGGGGATGCTCGGCGCAGGCTGGAATCATCCGGCAAAGATTTATCTGCTGAGTTGCAAGGCAGCGAAGCTCCCAGCAAGGCACACCGACCACGCAGGGCCTCCCCGGGCTGCAAACGCCACGGCGTGGGAATTGCCACCCTGCAAAATCCGGGTCAGGGAGGGCAGCGGCGGCTCTGCCTGCACCAGCCCCACAGAAAACCGCCCCTAGGCATTTTGAGGCTCCTCAGTTACCCTCCGAAACCATCCGAGACGCTTTGCCTCGCCAAACACCACGGGGAAGACACGCTACGTGGTCACACCGCAAGACAGAGCGGATGGCGGAGCGCTCCATCCACACACCGACGAAGGCAGAGCCCGTGAGGGGCTCTCACCCCCCAGCCCTGACGCTCATCCCATAGTGCAAAACCTCTCAGATCAATTTTTGGTTGCAACTGCGCACCGGTGGAAAACACACTGCACGTCTCGGGAAACAGCAACTGCTTCCAAAGCTTCGATCAAGAGAAAAAGCTCGATATCTTGCTGCATTATTTCAGCATCTCCCAGTGTTTGCACAGAGCGAAGCCGTTCGACACCGAGCAACCAGGTGGTAAGAGGCATTCCCCCTCCAGAAAGCGGCCTGCACTTGCGTTACTCCAGTCCTTTGAGCGTTTCTGAAGAGGCCGTGGGGTCTGTGTCCCTCTGGACGCACGCAAAACAGGCACGGGGTCCTCGCAGGAGGCCACCACAGGCCTAAGCAAAAATTCTGCATTCAGGGGCTTTTCTGACTGCACCAAGGCAAACAGTGCCCGAGGTTTCCCCAAGCTGTACACCAGCCCCACATGACCCCTGCTTACCCCGGGCACGGGGGACCCGGGGCTCCTGGGCAGCCCCCCCAGGGCTCCCTGCAAGCAGCGCTGCCTCACGAGGACGCTTTTGTCCAGGCAGAAGCAATGAAGAGAAAGAAGTTGGGATTATCTGTATGGAAGAAGATATTTTTAAAAAAATGAAGACTAAGCAGTAATTATTTTCGTTACCCTGTGACTACGTACCAGAAAGCTACAGGGAAGTGTGTGCGAAGAAGAAGAGAGGCAGATTCACAGACACGCTGCTTTGAATTTCATCAGTCAGCTAACAACACTTTCTTACTTAGGAGGGCGATGCTGCTATTAAGCAAAACCACTTTGGAGTTGAATGGGGCTGATTTGCGAATGGCAAAGTTGATGTCAACTTATATCTGCCTTAAGTTCTTAATTAGAACTACTTCTAAAACCAGTAAGCAGCAGCAGCACAAATAATCAGGTCTAATCTCAATAATAACTTTATTCCTTTAAGTTTTACCATCATGTGCCCAGCCTTTAGGCTCTTTAACTATAATCTTATCAAGGTGGCACACCACATTCTGCTATGGCCTTCTATATTTTTCCTCCAGGCAAGTTACATATTAGAGGAGACTGAAAAAAAAAAAAAAAAAAAAAGGACCAAACATTGCTTCATTTTCCAGATGCAAAGACAAATCCGTGACATTGAGCAACACACCATAAGATATCAGTATCCCTGAAGATAATTCCCTTCTAAGTCTCACGCTACAGCACGGCGAGTATGACCTTAGAAACGGTCGTGTTGTACCAACAACAAAACCAGAGGAAAACACAGGAGATAACAGTATTTTCCGAGTGCTGGGAATGCGCTATTCCAGGTACCAACCTCCCAGCACGGAAGGCAAGGCTATTTTCACCTCTTCTCATAAACACTCTTTCCAAAACCTGAGTTTCTCCTGAATATAGGCAAAAAACCCACCAGCCTGCCATCAACGTGCAGCTCCCGATATAACTGCCAGGCCACGAGCTCTCACCTGGAGTCACATCCCTGACTTCAGCACTTATTCCCCATTTAGTGCAATCAGGGCCTATTTTATCTCAGGTTGAGAAAAGGGCAACAGGAGATCAATCAATCACAATTTCCCCCCTTTAAATTACTCACCTGTTTGTGCATTTCAATATTCAAACCATACGACATTTCATAGTACTGGGGAATAAAGAGAGCCAAGAAGAATTTGAATTAATTTAACATTAAGATATTTGCATAAGGTCATTACCAGAAAGCATCCCGGTCAAAACTGCGCTTAAAGCACTCGTAGCCAAGGAAATTATACCTTATAATAAGCAGATGTTTATAGGGTTTAACTGGCATGCATTTAACAAGAGGACACTCCTTTTTACTCCTGTTTTCTCCTCCTAAGCTACTTAGAAAAACAAAGAGGCGCAGAGCTGTGTGACAGGCGTCTGCACAGCCCTGGCAGAACAGGTACAGCCCGTAGTCTGGCCAAAAACCGAGTTTCTCACCGGGGGGGTGGATTTATTCCCCCCCCAGGGTCCAGCACTGCTGCTGGGAGCCCAGGGAGCCCCCTGGCCCCTTCCTACCCCCCAGGAAGGGCCGGTGCTGGGTCCTGCCGAACCGATTACAAACACAACCGATCCCACCTCGGGGCCCTGCGGTGCGCATTTCGCAAAAAAAGAGGCAACAAAAGAGCCCGCTTTGCCCGGGAAGTGGGGGGGCGGGGGGGGTGTGTGCCCTGGGAAGGCACCGGGGTGGCCTCCGCCCCCCCCCCCCCCCGCGCTCCACCAAAGGCCCCGGGGCAACAATGGGGGGCAGCCCCGACACCCCCCCCCCCCCCCCAGCTCGGGGCCGCTGCTCCTGCGTCCCCCCACCCGCCGCAACCCCCGGGGCCGCAGGCGCCGGCAGAAGAGGGTTAACAGGAAACTTGCTATTGCACTTCCAGCCGCCTCGGTCTCTGCTGCGCCCTGGCACCAGCCGAGTGCGGCGGGCGAGGGCAGGGCGGGCAGGGCAGGCGGGCGGGCCCCCCCTCCCTGCCCGAAGCGGGGGCACCGCGGCGGGCCGGCAGGGTCCCTGGGCAGGCAGCTGCCCGTTCTGGGGAGGTGGTCCCCGTCCCCGTCCCCCCCCCTTCCCCAACGCACGGCTGGGCTACCAGCTAATGACATTTACAGCCTGATCCGAAATCTGATTAAAGTCTCTTACCATAACGTAATGGCGCTGCATTTCTGTCTTCTCGTTCGCCAGCTTATCATACTCCACTTTCAGGCTGGGGGGGGGTGTGTAAGAGCAGAGGGGTGAGACCCCGCGGGCAGGGAGGGCAAGGGAAGGCAGGGGAGGGGAGCGGCGCTGCCCGCAGCCGCGCCCCGGCCCCCCTCCGGGCTCACCTGTGGTACTGGGCTTGCAGGAACTGGAACTCGTCCTTGATCCGGTCGCAGGATTCGGCCACGGTGAATTTGAAGCCCGGCTGGCCCGGCTGGTGCGGAGCCTGCGGGGAGAGGAGCTCAGCACCGGGAACCGGGAGGGGGGGATATGGTGGGGAGCGGGGGGGGGTGTCGGGGGGACCGGGACTCACCGGGTGCCGGCCCTGGGGGTACATGGCAGGGCTGGGGCGCGGTCACTGGAGCCAGCCGCGCCGTGCCTCGCTACGGCGATCGCGACGTGCGCTGCTGCCCGCCGGCCACGGAGCGCTCCCGGAGAGGCCGAGAACTGGAACAAAGAGACGAGAGGAAAGTCCGTGCGGGGGGCGGAGGAGGGAGGGCGGGGGGGGGGGGGGGGGTGTGGTGGGGGGGGGCGGGCCCGGCCGGCCCGGCTCGTTGCGCGCCCCCCCTCCCTCCCTCCCCCCCCCCCCCCCCCCCCCCCCCCTCCGCCCACGCCGTTCGTCGCTGCGCTCCCAAGCTCGCCGTCCTCCCGCACCTCCTCTCCTCTCCCTCCTTTCCCGTTCCTCCCCCCCGCCTCTTCCCCGGCACTCGCTCTCGTTTCCGACTCGCTCTCGGAAAAAAGAAAAAATCCCCCCCCCAAAAAAAAAAAAATTTAAAAAAGCAGCAACAACAACAAAACCCAACCAAAACAGCCCCGGAGGAAGGAGGATCCCGCGGTATTCCTGCTGCGAGAAGAAGGGGGAAGCAAAGCCAGGAACTAACGCCGGAGCACGACGGCCATGGAGGAGAGGAGGAGGGGGGAGAAGGCCGTACACATCCGACTTCCCGGGCGCCGCGGACATGCGAAGTGCGAGCGGTGCCTCCGCCGCGGCTCCCCCGCCCCGGGGGGCGGCCGTTCAGCTCCGTCCAGCCGGCATCGCCGTAACTCCACAAGCCATGCTGCTGCTGCCGCTGCCTGGGGGTGGCGGGGGGGGTCCCCGGTCGTGGGGCGGGGCGCCCTGCGAAGAGCGAGGCTGGTGCTGCCGAGCGGAGCCCCCCGCGATCGCGGCGGCGGAGTGAGGCAGCGCCGGAGCACGCGGTCCGCGCCGCCGCCGGAGCGCTCGGGCGAAGCGGGGCGGCGGGGAGGGGGAACAAAACCCGGGCGGCCTGCTCCGCCGCCGACCAATGGCGACGCGGCGAACCCACGTGGGGGAGAGGGGAAGGGGGCGGGGGGAGAGAGGGGGAGAGAGAGAGAAGCGAAAAGCGGACGCTGACTGGGCGGCGACGTCACAATGCCAGCTTGTGTCTGAAACGACGGAGAGAGAGCGGCGGCGGGGTTCCTCCCGCCCCCCTCGCGCTCTGCCCACTTCACTCCCAAGCTCCGCCCGCTCCCAAGGCTCCGCCCACCTCCTCCCGCCCCGCCCAACCGGCGGGGCCCCGCCGCGGCCGCTCGGTTCCCCCCCGCCCCCCCCGGCCGCCGCCGGCGGGAGCCCTCGGCCCCGCAGCCGGTGAAGGATAGCTCTGCCGGTAATCTCGTTAGATCGGCAAAGCAGCCCCAATTAGGTGCTATAAAACAAACAGAATCGCTTTGTCACTTTAATGTTTTCACTTCACCAGCCGCCATACCGATAAAACGGTCGGTAAAGGGGGGGGGGGGGTGGCGAGCCTCCCGCACCGAGCGGAGGATGGCTGCCCTTCCTCCGCCGTCTCTCCCCGCTCCCAGAGCCCCTTTGATGTGCCGGGCCCGGCGGAGGCCGCAGCCCTGCCCGGTGCTGGCGACGGGGGGGGCCTTTCTGCTCCCTCCCCAGCGCCTCCTTTCAAGTCTGAGCGGCTTTAATGAGGAACACGGGTAATGTCATTAACGTTACAGACTCCCGCCAAGCGGTTCGGCTCTGCACAGCCGGGGCGGGGGGGAGCGGGCGGACCCACACACCCGGGGAGCCGCCTGCTCACCCCGGCGGGCCCGGCATGGGGAGGATCACACCGTTGTGTCCCCCCCCGCCCCGCAGTTCTGAACCCCGGGAGGGGGGCGAACGGGGCCGGCGGGGGGGGGGGGAGGGGAGCCGCGACCCCACGGGTGGGCCCGACCGAACGCGGCTCCGCGGCACAAAATGGCTCCTCTCCCCTCACGTCACACGGAGCCTCCCCGCCCCACGTGGGAACCCTCCAGCAAACCCCACCCCTTGACCAATAACAAAAAAGCCGAGCGGCGTTTTTCTCTAATACCATTGGTTGAGCCGCGCCGGGCTGCCGCTCTGGGAAGGGAGCTGTCAATCAAAACCACGCGGGGCCGTGAGCGCTGACAAATGCCGCTGCTGTTCAGCCCCCCGCTTGCAAATACCGCCCGGCATGGCGGCTTAATTAGCTCGGAATGGCTTTTCCTCCCAGCTCAAACAATCTGTCACTGCCGCGCGGCGGAGGCAGCCATGCATAAAAAAGTAAGCAGAGGCTAAATATCAATTTGATTTTGTGTATCAAAGGAATATTTTAGGTTTTCTCCCCAGTAATGAAACGTATCCATTTAAATAATAAAAGGGGGGGGGAACACAAAACACAAACCCCAAACCCCAACATCGCCCCCCGAAACCCACCCCCTCTGGCACGCAGGGGGCAGGTAATGTGTGTGTCGTGCTCCCCCCCCGGCTCGTGGGGTGGGGGCCGGGGTCCCCCCCGCGGGTGGGGGTTGGGGGCGGAGCGGAGCCTCCCCGCTGAACCCCCGGGGAGCGGGGGGGCGGGGTGGCCCAGCCCGGAGCCCCCCCCGCCCCCCTCCGCGGCCCCACCGCTAATTGGGTGCGTTCCGGCTGTTGACGTGAGAAGAAGTGTCAGGGCCGGGCGATGCCCATTGGTCGTCGCCGCCGGCCCCGCCCTGCCCCCACGTGGGGACCGGGCCGACGCGGCGGGAGCGACGCGAAACCCGGCGCGGCATTAAACAGGCGGAGCCGGAGCCACCGCGCTCCCCCCTCCCACCTCCTCGTCCTTTCGGCCTCCTCTCATCATCTCCCCCCCTCTCCCGCTCATTTGTTTAATTTGCCTCCCTTTTGCTTTTCTTTGCTTTTCCTCCATGGAGGCAGCAGCTCCCTGCCAAGCCCCCGCACTGCAAGGGGCCCGCATCGGGGCGCACATCGGGGCGCACACCGGGGTGCAGAAGCCCCCTGGGACTGCAGCCCCAGGAGACCAGCTGCCTGCGTCAGGCCAGCAGGCACTGGGAGAGCACCGGTGCAAGTCAGCGTGGGAGAACGTGGGCCCACGGTGCTTCAAGCCACACGGGGAGGGGAGCTCCTGAGACCGCCTGTGCCCGGAGAAACAGGAAAAATTAATGGCAACTAGTAACCCTGGAAATATTAGTGGTGAAATCTGGACTTATTTTTCCTGTAAAGTGCTCTCTCTGACAGTTCGTTCTGCCAAGTACATCCAAGGCGACATCCATTTAGTGGAGAAACGTGACTGGTGCTCCCCGCGTCACACGCTCACATCGGTCCCAGGAGGATCGCAAAGCAAAGGCAGCCGTACCTGAAAAACCCTGCCCTCCGCGAGGCCCTCGGGCACAGGACACGCGTTGCCCTTCCTCGCCACGCTGCCCCTCCTCGCCGCCCAGCACGGCGGCAGGCTGCCGAAGCTGCCGAGGCTTCCTGCAGGCTCATGGAGGATGGAGTGATCTGTGATAATTCTCCAAATTGCTGCACTTTGGCCTCAGCGCTTGCCCTTGGGTTTGCAGATATTTGTTAATTTTTCATGGCTGGGGAAGGTTAATTGATCTTTCCCCCCGGCAGGTTCATGCTAACCCTGTAGCTGCAGCGGTGTGGGTCCGGGTTTGGTGCTGCTGGGTGCTGAGCCTCTGTAAGCCCGCACCGGCTGCTGAGCACTCGCATTCCCCGTTGAGCCTCGCTCTGTGCCTAACTGAGCTGGAAAAGTGCAAAAAAAGGAGTGATTCCAGCGGTGGGGCTGAGCCAGACCCTCTGCCCCAGGGGCTTTCTGGGGCCTAATTCAGTGGACACGGGGACATGGGGAGAGGAAAGCAGTGGTTTTACACTGAAAATTCATTTCATTGCTCAAAATAGAACACATTAGATGAGCTGCTTCCCTCCCCCAGTGGTACTTATGGACAAATTCTGATTTTTATTTAATGGTTTCCCCGAAAAGGTTGTAATTTTCTTCACAGTCCCATCTAGCTATAGCTCCAGCGCTGTTGTGGTGAACTCAAATGACCGAGAATGCCTCTCGTTAATTGATATTCCTCACGCTAGGACTGTACTGAAATAGCAGATGTTTTATTTTAGCTTATTAAAACTCACCTGGTTGAAAAAAAAAAAAAAAAGAACTATTAGGGGTGAAAGGAAACATTCTGCTTCATATTGATTTAAAATCTACTTAAATTGATATTTGCACATCCCAATTATAAACCGTGATCTTTTCCCATAAGTTATTTTTCTTTTTCTGAGTTTTTTTTCTTAACGATCTTAGGAAAAGCCTCGGTGGGAGAAGCCACCATCTCTTCTCCCAGCCAGCCCATGTTGCCACGAGATGCCTTTGTCACCGCAGGCCAGGGACATTGCATCCCTCCTCGGTGGGCGGTGCAGGGCAGGAGGTGGCCACCTTGTCTTCTCCCCAGTGTGTTGCTGCCTGAGCTGAGGCAGCCAACACGACCAAGTGAGGATGAAGATGAGGATGAGGGCTCTGGGGATGCTCAGCGAATGCCAGTGGCCCCGTGGACCCCATTTGGGTGCCTTGCAAAGGGCAGCTCCCCACGGGGAAGCGGCAGTGGAGCACCCCGGGGTGAGCAGAGCGCTGGAGAGGTTGGGGTCCCCTGGGGCGATGCGGTGATCCCTGCCTTCGGAGGTCACTGGTCCCAAGAGCGGTTTTGGCCGAGATGTGCCTCGTGCTGCGGTGCCGGGGTGCCCGGGCGTGCTGCCCTGGCACCCTGCGAGGTCCCACGGCCGGGGAAAGGAAACAGGAGATGTCCTCATCCACCCTATCTGGGGAGAAACCTTGAGCTCAGCTTCTGGGCACGGGGTGTTGTGACACCGTCCCTTCCCCACCGCGATGCCGCCTTTTGGGGAAACCAACCGTCTGAGCTGCCCTTCCTCTTCCCAAGCGGCCTCCACGGGGGAAGAGCTGCTGCACCCCATCCTCCCACCGTCGACGCTCCCGCATCGGCCACCCCTGGCTGGCCCCAACGGCCCCAACGGCCTCAGCGCTCCGGGGTCCTGGGTGCCGGGTCCCGGCCCCTTGGTGGGTGTACACTGCCCCCCCGCAGCCCCGCTCCCGGGGGCCGGGCCGTCCCGGGGGCTGTGGTACAGACGGCTGTAGGAAATAGGGGAGAAATAAACCCATAGGATAAGGTTTGTTGCAGCTGGCCGGGTCCTAACACCTGCACAGCCACAGTCACCCTGCTTCCCTCCCTGCAAAATGCCGGCGAGGAGAGGAAATGCATTTTTTTCCCCATACTTTTTGTCTCCCCTTCATATGTTGTGTGTCCCATGAATCCTGGAAGAGGCTGGCTATGGCTTTAGCACAGCTTCGTCAGGCCATGCGGACTTGCTGTTAGGGTACAGAGGCGGCGGCAGGGGAAAGAGGAGAAGCCTGCGTGCACACGCGCACGTGCACACACGCACCCACATGTGCACGCACACGCACCCACTCGTGCACGCACACGCGCACCGGCCGGTCACCGAGTCGCCTCTGTTCCCACCTCATTCCCCGGCCGCCGTGACCAGCCGAACTCGCCCAACGTGCAAGCGGTGCTCCCTGTGCGTGGCCGTGTGACGGCAGCCGCCCCGAGAGGTGGCTTTATCGTTGACAAGCCGGTCCCAGCCCCAGTCAATAGTGTGTGTTTACATTTCAGGTGACACTATCTGCCCTCCGCGCAGGGCAGGACCCTGCCTGCCAAATTTCCTTTAGCTTTCAAGTTTATCTAAACAAGGATTTCAGAGCTGGGAAGGCAGTGAAACGCATACTAATGACCGACCACGGAGAGCCAGGAGAGCTATCAGCAAGTTTATTTTGCTTTGTGGGGAAGCTCGGTTTTATCTGCTCGTGGCAGTAAGGTTTTAAAGCCCCCCCCCCCCTCGGCAAGAGAGGGTTCAATCCTGCAACCGCTTCTCCCACCAGCATCCCCCGCAGGGCTGGGGACACCAAAAGCCTCTTTTAGTTTTGGGTGTTCCCACTAGCGATGCTCCGAGCACCCGAAGCCAGCCCCAGCGAATACCTGCACAACAGACCATTCTCTGGCTTCGAGCTTTTCCAGTTTCCCCTTTTTTCCTTTTCAGAGCAAATCTTGGGGCTCCAGGTGGAAAAATGCACCCGCACAAACCTGCAAAACGGCAGAGGACTGCGGGTCCCTCCTGCAGGAAGGGGCCTGAATTCCTGATATGGGTCAGACCCTTGACCCGAGCCTGCAAACGCAGCACTCCTCCTCAAACATCTCAGCAGAACTCTCGAGCTATGACTTTTCTCTCTGCTCCACAGCAATTAAAGAAAAATGAAAGCACCGTGCTGGGGTCCCTTTGGGCCACTGGCAGGAGCAGGCAGCAGCGGGGATGGCTGTTGCCCTCCACGGCCACGAGCATCTGTTCTGCACATCCGCAGCCAGCACCACCGAGAAGCCGCCGGGAGGTTTCCGGCAGCCCGGCACGCAAGCGGACGGGGAAGAGCGTCGGTTGCTGGTGTTGCCACAACAGGCCCCGATTACCCCGTCCTTTCACAAGCAAAACTCCCATTGACCTCACCCTCATCCGCGGGATTTGCTTGAGCAATCCCTGCGTCCGCCCAGCCCAGCGCCTCCGGGCTGCAGCCGCCGAGCCGGGGGCTGCCCAGGCAGGGGGGCCCAGGAGGCAGCAAACCTGCTCGGGACCTGCCGCAAACTCCTCCTGGCACCGAACAAGGGCCCGAGCCTCAAAAGCAAAAATTTTCTCCCCTGTCCCCCCGCGGTCGGGATGGGAGGTGTGAGGAGGTGGGTAAGGGATACAGATGGGTGCAAATGGGGCCAGAGGGACGGAGGGAGGGAGGGAAGGAGAGAGCCCCAGGACCCTCCCAGCAGCAGAGGCAGCTCAGAAGAGCCTGCCAGGAAAGCCCCGGCCCATCCGCTCCTTTGCAAAATTTTGGCCAAGAAGTTGGGACGAACAGGAGGAGCTGGTGGATGGATTGGGCCCAGGACTCCCTAACAGGACTCGGCTGCAGCTCAGGTCCGAACCCAGCAGCTCCAGCACTGCCGGCTCCATCAAACAACACGCCGGTGTCCAAACCCAGATGGGGAAAACAGGGCATCGGAGAGCTTTTGCAGGCAGGGAAGCGGTGTTCCCTGACCCCTGTCTGCTTCCCTGACCCCTGCCCGCACCCAGCCCCAGCACTGTCCCAGTGCCCCAGCACTGTCCCAGTTCCCCGGCACGCAGGGACCCCACGGGTGAGAGCAGCCAGGAGCTGGCGCTGTGCTTCGGCAGAGGATGGGTGCAGAGCCCCCGCACCGGAGCAGCGCTGGCCTTGCACGCTCAACCAGCGCTGGTTGCACTGGGGCTCTGACACTGCGGCGGCTCCTGGGATAGCAACACCGTGGGCTTATATATATTTAATGCCAGGCTGCGCCCCGGATGGAGGAGGGAGAGGAGAGCCTGGCTGCTCTCGGCAGGGAGAGCAGGTTCGGCTGTGCCCGCGGAGCCTCCCCGGGCACCGGAGCCGGGGCCAGCCCCTCGCCCGCCTCCCCGGTCCCCGCAGCCGGAGCCAGGTCGCTCGTGGGTGCCGGCGGGTGCCGGCGGGTGCTCGCCGCCTCCGGAGCCTGGGCCGCGGGCACTCTGCTCCCCACGCTCACCTGCCCTCCCTTCCCGGGGCGAGCGGCTCAGCCCAGGCTTTTGCTGTATACTGTCTAATTATAGATATTATATTGCAAATGGCTTTTGGGCCTGCTAATGGTATTACTGGTGTTATTCTTCTACTTGTTAATTATAACCAATTTGTTTGGGATGCCTTCCCAGTTTTCGTCTGTAATTGCTCTCCCCATTCCCTGATGACTGTGACTCAGCAGAAACTCTGCAGTTTCGCTCAGGGATGATATTACTCTTTGTCTCTCCTGCCAAGCGTGGCTGCAGACGGCTGCCTGCGCAGCACGGCTACCGCTCCCACCCCACCAGTGGCCACGCTCCAGCCCGGAGCGAGCGGCTCGGGGACCGGGAGGGATGCGGGACGGTGGCGGTGCGGGGCTGGCATCCGCGCCGGGTTGGAAGCAGGGCGATGGCAGCCTTGCTACAAGGCTCCGTGGCCCCAGATGAGGATGCGGCATCGCCTGCGAGAGATGTTGGGCTCAGGCCTGGGGATGCTCATAAGCGACTTGCTGAATCAGGGCTGCGGCCCATAAACCATTATAGGATTCTGCCTGTGAAAACCCAGCAAGGCTCGGTATGACTAAAGGCTTAGCCAAGGAAAGAGGAAAATATTAAACAGAGTGTTTTCTTTTTATTATTGCTAAATTCTGAAGAAGTTTGCTCTTCTCCTCTCCCCAGCATTAACTGCAGATAAGTTATTTGTAAAGCGAGTATTTCACCAGAACAGCCATTCAAGTAGCCTAATACACACATTAGAGTCTATTTGCACTTAAAAGAAGTGGGAGGTATTAAATCAGCCTCTGGCCAGATAGTCATTGTATAAACAAGAGCTGTTAACTCCTACTTGATAGCAGTGATAGCAAGGGAAAGGAAAACAGCCCTGCAGTGTCATGACCAACCTGACACAACATGTTTTAGGTCTGGGGAAAAAAAAAACCAAACCAAAAAAACCCCAACCCCCTGCGAGTTCATGACTGCCTGGGCTGCGGGAGAGTGGCTGCCAGCGTCAGGCCTGGCCGGGCTCTGCAGGCAGGGATGCTCCTCCTGCCCGCCCAGCACCCCCCAAACCCTGTCCTGCTGCTCTGCCCGCACCTTCCCCGCATGCCCTGGGCCCTGGAGCCGCTCCCACACCCGGGGCTCCAGCAACAGCATCGCACCAGCATCAACAAGACAAGCAGCGTGGCACCATTGCCTGTTTGCGGACCTGCTCGGGCCACTGGCAGCCAGGGACAGGGGGGTTATTTGCAGCCAAAAAGCTCGCCGATGGCGGATCTCCAATCTCCCGGGTCCTGCGCAGCCAGAGTCCCCCTCCAGCAGAGCATGGCTCTGCACGGGGCCCGGGAGACAGAGGTCTGCAGAGCTCCGCTCGCTCCCGAGCAAACCCGGGTATTAATGAAATTTATGAGTCAGAGCGAGCAAAAGAAACTGTTTTCAGCTGACTTCACTCACCACTTCCTCTCCTCGCGTTCGTCTCTCCCAGCAGCCCACTTATCTTCCCCCTGGAGCCGTGCCCACCCTCCCCTGCCCGATACGCCTCTATCGCTAACAGGCCGGAGCGTTCAGCACCAGGATTGCTTCTGAGTTTGCTCACTCACTCACTCAAGCACTCTCAAGTTGTTCTCTGTGGCTAATCAAATGTCAAAACAAGCTACCCCTGTGATTTTGAGAGCTTTTAAACAGGAAGACATTTACCACTGATACATGAGAGCCGCGCACATTTGTCTGGGGCTCAGCCTAGAACGGGTTTCAGCGATAGCTCAGGACTGGTTTCAGTTGCAGCAAGTATCTGCTGGGCAGGAGCTATTTTGTGGTCTCTCTTTGGAGGAATAATGACTGTACGAGCCTGTGGCAGCGGTCCCACCGCTTGCCCAAAGCCAGCACTGCTGTCTCCCGCAGGGACGGGGCTCTTTCCCTCCCGCTGACGGGCAGGAGATGGCTGCCAGCGCGGGCGGGCAGCACCCCTCCGTCCCAGTGCGCCCAGCTCCTCGGCTAATTAAACCATGGTTTATAGCCCGACTCTAAATCATGTGCTACAGGACTAAAGCAGTGAGCTTTCAGCATTGAGAAGCGATAACTTCCAAGCCATCCAGAAGCCCAGGAGTCCCCAGGAAAGGCATCGGGGACCTTTTGGTTCCTATGCAGCCCGCAGCGAGGTGCAGCATCCGCAGCGCCCTCCGACCCACCACAGGCCGGGCTAAGCTGATGGCTGCAGAAGAGCAAGACCCAGTGTAAGGGACAATTTTGATTTCAGAGCCGCTTGACCTGTCTCTGCGCAGCTCTGACATCAAAACTGTCCTTTACGCAGGTACCTGCTCTTCCGCAGCCAACGCTGGCCGAGACCTGGCGTGTGACTCTGCAAAGGGCCCCGCACAGCCTGGGTACCCCCCGCAACCCTCCCTGGAGCAAGCCCTGCCCAGGGGAAGGGGTCAAAGCCCCCGGCCCCGGGGCGGGGGGCGGTCAGCAGGCCTCCCCCCATCCCCGGCACGCCCCTGCTCAGCAGGGGGATCTCGTCTCCCCATACCACCCACGTGGGATGAAAGGCGCAGCGTGGGGTTTGGGATGCCCCGACGCGCTGGCGGGGCTCCAGCATTGTGCAGCCGGGCTGCCTTGTGCTCTCCAGCCCCGGGAAGGAGCCGGCTGGGAGCCGGAGGTTTGACAAAGGGCTTGTTTTGCCCTGGCAAGGCACAGCGTTGGGCTTTCAGCAAAGGGGCCAACAATTACGTGCTGCCTGCGAGGACATGTGAGAAGTGCCATCGAAGCAAGAAGAAAATGGAAGAGGGGGAAGAAGAAGAGGCCCACCCATCGTCCCCAATAAAACACGACATTTGTCTGCAGAGGGTTCGTTCCAAAAGCTGCCCGGGCGCTGCAGGGCTGAGGGATGCTCCCTTCCCCGGGAGCCCATCGGCTCTGCTGCAGGCAGCCGGCAATTTCCCTCTTGCAGCATTAGCCCTTCCATAGAGGCTGCCTTAGGTGACAAGGCAGCAGCACCTACCCCAGGGCTGTGCCCAGCTCCGGCCGAGGGCACCCGGATCCAAGCGGCTCCAGGACCAGCAGCGCTCGCACTCGGCCTTCAAAGCCGTCACTTATCCCAGTTGAACGCTGAGCACAAGCTGCTCACGGGAGCTGCCAGGTTTGCACAACGCTCTCCCTGTGTTTTCCACTTTCCTCCCAGCACATCTCCAATGTCTTTAAAAAAAAAAAATACCCACAGCTTCCTGAAGGCTCTACAACAGAGAGAGATGCTTCTGTTGCTCAAGCTGTTGCTGGTCTGGAAATGAAGCATCTCCCTCCTCAGAAGCATTTAATCAAACACGAAGAGTGCACGCACGCACGTCAATCCAAGCGGTGAGCCCTGATGCTGCTGTCAGCCAGAAACAGAGCGGTCCACGCAGAGTCGGCCAAGCCGCTTGCTGCCACGCTCTGTGGCTGGGGAGAACGAAGCCTCCCGGGGTCCGCGGGGGCAGAGGGGAGTCCTGGGGATGGAGACATCACACTGGGGCTGCAGTGCTGGAGGATGGAGGGGACCAAGCCTCGTGCCCGCAGCCGAGCCCAGCTAGAGCATCAGCCTCGCCGCCTCCCACTTCAAATAACTCCCAAGCTTTAGGTTTCCTGCTTTGCTCGGGATCTTGCTTAAGCCTCCCCCACCAAGCACCGGCTGGGGGGGGGCCAGGGTTGCGTCTGTGCCACCCCGCAGAGCCCGTCCTCGCGCCGGCTGCGGGGTTAGGAGGGGGTGATGCCCGCTGCCATCAGAGGAAGGGCGTTGGGAGCAGACAGGCACAGACTTTGTCCCAGCCCGAGACAAGGAGAATGCTGTGGGTTTGTTTTTAGACAAATGAATGGATTTTACTGTTTGACCAACACTCATGAGAATGCCAGTCAGTGCGAATTTGGCAGGAGGTCTGACACTTGTCAGCTTTGGTTTATAACAGGAGAAAAGCAGCCAGCTCTCCGGAGGAGAATGACGTGCGCGCGTTGCTGTGCGGGTTTGTTCTCGGAAGAATGTGTGGCAACAGAAGATCAAGCAAATACTTGGGACTGCTACATCACGGAGGACTTTGTCAGCTAGCCGGAAAGTTTTAGAAGGGCTTCACACTCTTTAGAGACAGCCAGGCCACTGCTTGGAGCCGGGGCGAAAATACAACAGCGTGGGGTTTGTGAATAACAGAAGCATTACTGTGGCATCCCTAACGAGCGCGGCCTCGCCAGCACGCCCTCGGAATGGCGCTTGGGGAGCTCTGTCAGTAAGCAGCCATGTCGGCCCCACGCAGGCAAGCTGCCCGTCCGCGGAGGAGAAGTGGGAGCTGGCAGCGTTTTCCTTGGGGGGGCTTTGCTACAGGCACCTGCCTGCCTGCCTGCTGCCGGACCCATGGGAGGGGGCAGGTGCTGGGCGCAGGCAGCTCACCCCACCGCGGAGGCAGCCTGCGGGGGTGCTTCGATTCCCGAGGGAAAAGCCACGGGAATGACTGCAGCCCTGCACCAACACCAGCTTGCACCTGCACCCCGAAAGGACCTCGGCCTCGGTGCATGAGTCAAGGTGGGCAGGAGCCCATTTCCCCCTTCCCTCGCCAAAGCGGGGCGGCTCGGCCGAGACCTGGGGGGCGGTGGGGGGAAGCTGGTGTTCTCCCAGCCTGGCTCTGGGCTGAGGTCAGATGGGATTTCCAGCCTGGCTAGTGTCAGTGTGGTGTTTCGAGCCGCAGGCCGGCCAGCAGCCGGGACAGAATGCCCTCCCGCAGCCAGGAACAGCATCTCTTTTTATTTAAAGCCATCGTCTCGGCCACATTTCCCATGCAAAAGCCAGAAGCTGGTGCAAGAGACACATGTGCAATTTACTTTGTTTTGTTTTTTAAAGGCTCTCCAGCCTGCAAAAGGGAATGAGGGTTTCTCCGCCTCAAACAGCTCACCAGAACAGCTTATTCTGCAACATCTATTCCAGGCAGTCTCTCCGTGTTGACAAAGCCTTTGGACAGGGAAGGTCAAATGTCTGTTGGGATCATTGCCTCTTCCTTGTCTCTCTCGCTTGCCCAGGGATGCAGGGACGCTCGAGGGTCTCCGGCACGGGAGATGGGCAGTCCCTCCGGCATCCACCGCACACCCGTATCGGAAACCCTGGTGCTGCCGTGTCCAGTGATGCTGCACTAGGAACTGACAGCCCAGCCTGTAAAACGGCCCTGACCAAACAGACCAGACCAACTCCGAATGAATCATTACAGGCAATGGAGTAAATCATCCTCGTCTCTAAAAGGGCAGCAGCTGCCTTTCCCTGGGTTGCTTTGGAGCAGGTCTTTAGGAGACAGGACTTTCTAGTGAGCATTAGAGAGCATTATGACTTGCCGTGGTGGGAAGGGTGTGTTGCATGCATGGCTGCAGGGCAGGTGCTTGCTTTTCTCCCGGCAAGAGATTTTCTCCAAGGCATGGCAAAGCTCTTACTTCGACCTGTGGTAATGCAGCTCCTTCTGCTTCATGCTGACAGCTCAGACTGATGCTGCAGCCCGGCTTTGCTGTGGTCTAGGTGGCCCTTGAGTATGGGTTTGGTAGGCTCCACCTAGCACCTAATGAGTGTTTGCCTGCTTCGCTGTGCAATTTGGCACGATGGGCAGCCTTTGCTCAGGAGCTGCCCCAGTCTGGGAAAGATAAGGGTGTTGCAGGCCAGCTCCGAGGCAGGATGACAGAGCTGTTTGCAGGCAGCTCCTCTGATCTGCCCAGCTCTGCTATTACTCCCCGAGCAACCATTAATAACCCGAGCCATTACGGGGTGCTTTTCCATTCAGAGACTTAACAGCTCTCTAAAGTCAAACGAGCGAGGCGGGAGGTTACCTGCTTCACCCCAGTTGCGCAACGAGTCCACAGCTGAGCCAGGAACCAAACCCACACCTAATCACCGGGCCACAGCTCGCCCGGTGCCCGTGCTCAGACCCTGGCCCAGGGCCCAGCTGGGACTCCTCTGCGAGACCACAGCAGTGTGGTGCTCGCAGGCTGGGGCACACTCATCTCCGAGCTGGTGGGGTGTTTCCCCGCACAGGGACTGCGTCCTCAGAGGTCTCGGTCCGCTTTGGACAGCTTTGATCTGGGCGTCGTGGTCTGCCTGGCTTCATGCAGTGGATGCATGGAGCGGGAGGAGGATCAAGCTCTGCCTGCCTGGTCCTGACCCAAACTCCTGGCTCCAAAGACTTGTTTGACACTCGGTACTGCAGCATCCCCACACATCTGCTCAGGCTCCGCTAGGAAAGGAGGTCCCCGGTTCCTCATACATACCTCCCTGTCCCCTTCCCCATCACAACGTCGTTCACCTGCAGCCCCCATCATGTTGTCGAGGACCCCCAGGACAAAGCCCATGAGCCGTTGCCCTCCTCTGTCCCACTCTCACCTGCACGCCTCAGCCCTCCCTTGCCCAGGTAGCTGCAAGGCAGACGTGGTCCATGACGTTCCCATAATGTCTGCATTACAAATAAGCCTCTGAGGTGAAGGGATTGCTGTGATGAGCAACGTCGGCCTGGCACCTGCGAGCTGGTTCTCGAATAGGAGAGAAACGTGGTTCTCGGGTACTGAGCAACCTTCTCCTGGGTTTGCCTGCGTGAGCCCACCGACCGCCTGGGAGGAAGGAGGGAGGAGGAACTCACAGGTTCTGGGGAGTTTCATGATTTCCCAAGCACGGGGTGAGCCCCCTGTGCCATGCAAGGTTGCAGCCCCGTGTGCCGGCAGCCCTCGCTGGGGAAGGGGCAGCCCAGCAGCCCGGGGAGGCTGGCGGTGGCTTGTCAGGTAAGGGAGGCCTGATCGTCCCCCTGCTCCTAACCGGTGTCAGAGGTGGCCGCTCCAAGGGCTGGGTCAGTCGCGGCAAACCTCCTGCTATAAGAGATCATCGGTCCTTAAAATAGCTCTATATCATTAGCTACATCTAATTGAAGGTGTTTTGAATGCAACCTCCACAACACACAAACCAAATGGGAAATGACATACCATCAAATTAATGCCCCCAAACCATGATAAATGACTGGTTAGATGATTAATGTTTCTATTTCTTGGTTTAAGAGAGAACAATGCCGCCTGGCCTAGCATTTATCTGCGTTGCCTGCAAAAGGTCACCAGGCATCCTCAAAATAAATAGGACTATCGCCCCGCTGTTATGCCTTCAGATGCACCGCGGCTCTCTTGTCTCTACACATGCTGCAGCCTGCATGCTCGGGGATGGAGCAGGGCGAGCTTCGACCATTGCCATGCTGAGCGAGCGAGGACGGGCGGCTGCCCCAGCTGGAGCCAGAGAGCAGCGATGATCCTTCTTGGGTCCCTTTCGGCTCCCTCGTTATGGACATCCCAGGCTGCCTCGGAAAATCATTCCCTGATGATGCATCTGAGGAAGCCGGTCGTCAGAGGAATTGTTTATTGCATTGGGGTTTTGACATCTGAGAGGACTCGTTGCTACGCTGGCTGTTTTATTAAATCATTAAAAGACACTTCTTTAATAGTTCCAGAAATATCAACTTTTCATGTGGCTGGGGCAGCTTGCTGCTCTGCACCTGGAAACGGCACAAATTCTCTTTCAGGTTCAAAGCAGTCTGGCTTCTGATACACCACGTGTAATTAGAGATAATTGAAGCGAGCACGTTCAAAGGAGCCCAAGGGCCGGCGGGGCGCAGGAGCTGGCTGCGCTGTTGCGCAGCACTGTCTGCACCGCGCGGTCCGACCCGCCACGCCGGGGCCGTGCCGAGCCCCGTCGGCCCCTCGACACCGGCACCGGCTGAACCCGAGCGTGCGGGGCTGATGCTGCAGGGCTTGGAGATGCCGCTGTAATTTATGGCGAAACCCCACAGAGGGACAGCAGGCTGGGGCGAGGACGGCTGCACCGCAGCCCGGAGATACCGCAGCTTGTCCCGACAAGACGCTGTTTGTGTGCGGAGATTAAAGTCTCCTGTTCAGTAGCAGGAAAATGCAAATACTGTTTAAACAAGCTGTTAATTGTTAAACCACATTATTTAGGGGTAATAATCACTGGAACACTTTGTACTGCTAAAATGAGGCCAAGAGCTCTCTGGTCATGGGCTCCACGAGAGGAGGATGTGTCTTGTTTATGGGCTGTGCCTGATGAAAATGAGCAGGCAGAGAAGTGGGAATTGGGGGAAGAAAGGAAATTGGGAAAGGACATTGTGAAAGGAGAGGGTCCAGGGGAACAGCTCTGGTGGCCGTGGCTCGGGTCCCACGGGGATCCCATGGAAAAGGAGACCCCCGGATGGAGAGGGAGATCCCGCTGATGGAAAAGGCTGATCCCGCTGACTCGGCCACACGCTGGGAGTTGCCCCGGCTGACAGCATCGAGGCTGTGGCAGGCGCCGGCACCTCTTTGTGAGGCCAGGGGTGTTCTCAGCTGGTTGCCCACTGTGGGAGCAAGCGCCCTCCCTGCCCTTGCTTTGCACCAAGACCCCTCTGGTCCTGCTGCGTTTTGCATTTGTTTGCCATGGGCCCAGGCCTGGGGGCATTTGTTGGAAGGAGGGTTTGCTTGTGGGATGGGTGCTGTTGGGAGCCTGGGTGAGCTGGTCTCCTTCAGAGCCCTGGTGATGGCATCAAGGCTGGCATGATCCTCGGCAGCTGGAAGCCCCAGGAAATCCCAGCGTGAAGGCTGAGGAGCAAAGCTGGCTCTCGCCAGCGCGAGGATGGGAGATGTTCGGAGACTCCCGGCAGAGCGGCTTGCAACTCCTCCCAGCGGGTCCATGGGTTCAGCTGCGAGTGGAGGCTTTGGGCATCCCCATGCAGATGCTGCCGGTCCCACCTCACCCTGCCAGGACACCACTGAGGGGGGTCCGGCCAAGCACAGACCCCACCTCAGCTGGGAAATGGAGCAATGCTGCAGGGCACGGTCCCCAAGGACCAGCACCCACTGTCTTCGCTGCAGATGGGAGAGCGGGATGCATCCAGCCCTTTGGCTGTCGGTGCACTGGGACACGTGCACTGGGCTTCAAGATCCACCGTGGCAGAGCCAAGCTGTGCCGGGCCCGTGTCTCCCCATCTCCCTGCTGGGAGGAGGTTTTGGTAGGAGCTGCTCTCTCCTCATTCCACCCGGGTGGGGCCTGAGCTGCGGAAGATATTTCCTACCTGGCTGCGGCAGGAGGGAAGGTGGGGGAGCGGTTGCCAGACCCAGCCAGAAAGAAACCCCCAGCTCCTTTGCACCAGGGCAGAAACAGTGCAAAACACCCCAAAGGGCAGCCGCGACCCTCGCTCCCCGCAGCGTGGGGCAGCCCCGTGCCCCAGCACCGCAGCACCCGTCGGCACCCGGAGGTCCCTGCGTGGGGAACCCGTTCCAGCGTGCCGGGATTTTTTTCCCCTGGGTTTGGGGAAGACAGAGAAACCCCCGGGCGGAAAGCGGCTTGCTTCAGAGCTGGGTTTCGACAACCAGGAACTCATGTATATTTTGGATTTTAATCCAATGCGGCTGGGGCCATGTGCAAGATGTAATTTAAGCTCCAATTCAGGGTCCAAATGTTCTCCAAGTGCGGAGGTTTTGGCACTGAGGTTTTGGTTTGGTCCCAGCTTTCATGGCAAATTGAATAATCGTATGAGGGAGAGGAAAGGAGAAAGAGCAAGAGAAAAAAAAAAAACAAAACTATCGACAGATCTTCCAAAAGTGGAAAGAACCAAAACACATTTTGGCTTCATCAGCTCTGAAACAGAGTTATTTCCCGCTAGATCTGGAACAGCCTTTCGAACAACGTTTTTCAATTTAGCTTTTTATTAAAATAAAGCCGTGCCCCGGCAAATCTGCGCAGAGCTGCCGCCTGCGACCGTCGAGGTTCCCCGCGTGCCGCCACGACCGTACCCGGCTTTATAGCTCCTGCTTGTGCTGCTGGCATCCAAACAAACATTTCCTTCACCGTTTCAGAGGCCTCTGGGAGTGGCTGGCTAGGAAGTACGGAGAGAGATCCCTGTGCACATATTTAAATCACCTACTGTTGTGCTAACTTTCTGGCCTTGTATATCTTTTAATTATTCCCATGTTTATAGTTTTCTGCGGCTTAAAGGATTTTTTCCCCTTAAATGCATGTTTTCCTGACAATTAGCCCTGCTGGCTGTAAAAGTGCAGATGAAGAGCTGGAGACGGAGACGAGCCCAGCCCCGAAATCCAAACCTCCCTCCTCGCTGCGGTGCCGGCGGCCAGCGCCGGCTCAGCACCGTCCCGGCTCAGCCCCATCCTGGCTCGGCACCGGGACCAGCGCTGGCTCGGCATCAACCCCCCGCCCAGTGCATGCCCTGGAGCGGGAGCCCTCCGCCAAGCGAGCCAGGATGCGGCCAGCCCAGCCGGTGGTGCAGCAGCATGGTGCAGCCAGAGGTTGGGAGATGCCAGGGTTTGCCGCGGAGCAAAGGATGGGCTGCTGGGCAGCCGTGGGGCATGGGTCCCGTGGGCTCATGCGAGCCCACAGCCTCCCGTGCAAGCTCAGCTCCGACGCTTGCATGCAAGCGAGCAAATTAAAACCACGGCTGGGCGCGCTCCCCCCGCCGCCGGCTCTCCGTGCCGCCGGCCGAGGCTCACACGGACCTGCTCGGCGGTGGCCGGGTCCTCGCCCTCCCCGGGGGCCCAGCCTGTTCTCCCCGGCCGGTCCCAGGGCCCGCACAGCAGCCGGGCGCTGCTCTCTGGGGGCACCCGGGGGGGCCGTGCGTGCTCGCCGTGCTCTCCCGCCGCAGCAGCCAGGCAGGGGGTCCGCTTTGCTTGGCTGCATTGTTGCCTATAACAGAGAAGCAAACCGCAGCGCTACCACCGCCGCCCCTCGCCGAGCCTTTCTGGCATGCGATGGCTCGAGAAGGAGGGTGCCGGTGCCCGAGGGGACCCCTGAGCCCAACCCGGTTTTCCCTGGGCGTGCAGGAGGGGTCTGGCGAGGTTCATGCACAGAAGCGATGCTTAACATCCTCAGGTCCTGCTGCCCAGCCCCCGTTTGGAGAAGGATACGTTCCCAGCGCCCCTGTGACTGAGGCCTCAAAGCATCCCAAGCTTGGCTGGAAACCCTGGGGAGTTTGCCGAAGCACAGCTCAGCCGGGAGCACGCACCCCACGCACCAGCCAGCGGCAAGCCAGCCCCGGCACATCCCACGGCTCACCCGTGGGTTTTATTTTCCTTGGAGCCCCGCACCGCAGCAGCGGGAGGGGAACCCCAGGCCTGCCTCCCAGCCAACCCCACTGTTTCTCACTCTGACTCATCCCGCAACCTGCACGGTGCCCGGCTGTGTGGCTGGAAACTCCCGTGGCACACGTGTGCGGGCACGGGGTGGAAAGGTCCTTCGCCGGAGGCAGAGGTGGGGGCAGACTGCCAGTCCCAGCCCCACTGCACCCCTGGCCATGGGTCCCAGCCCCACCGAGCGGTTATCCTCTGCACTTTTGCACCTGAGGAACCCCCCAAAATAATCCCAAGCTCGGCTGAATCAGTGGGGGTTTACACACGTGCGAACAACCCCGGAGCTGGCTGCTGGCTGGGGCGAGGGCACACGGAAGGTGACCCGGAGGGTGACAGACATACACAGGGCACCGGGGAGCAGGAACACACGGCAGGTTGCAGACCCTGCAAGCATCCACCCCCTGCCCCGTGCCGTGGGACCCGGGCTGGGAGCATTGCCTGGGATGCTCATCGCCTCCTCCGGTGCCCCGGGCTCCCGGGGAGCCTTTGGCTCTGCACCAGCCCCTGTGCACCGCAACCCCCATAACCACTGAAGGCAACAGGGAGGTGTAATCTCATGATTACCAGGATACAGAATATGCAGCCACGCTCTGGTAACCCTGCCCGGTGCTCAGCCCACCGGCCCCGCTCCGAGGCAGAGCCCATCTGCCTTCCTTCCGCAGCCAGGGGATTCCCAGGGGTTTGCAATAACCTCTCTGCCAAATTTCACCCCAGGCTAAAACACAGCAAGAACGACCTCTTGGGCGGCAGGGGCATTATGACACGGTCTCTGACCATCACCCGCCGGCCAGAGGTCCTCCTCTCTCTGGGAGAACCCGCATCCGAAGAGGGACCCCCCTGGAAAAGAGACGGACTTGCCTGTCACCGCTGCTGCTCGTCCTCTGGCTTCAGGCTGGTCTTCTTCCCCAGCACGCCTGAAAACACTCGGGGCCAGAGACACCCCAATTTTAAACAGCCCACTTGTAAAGCTGCACCTGAGCCTCTGCACCCATGCAAAGAGCAGCTTCGGGGTGCAGCCAGGTACCAGCTCCCGCAGAGCCCCCTCCATCCCTACACCGCATCTGGCCCCTCATTAACCAGCACTTCCCTGAAATTAGATGGGAGGTTTCTGTTAATCAGCTACAAACTATTAAGTCATTGGCCAAACTACTCTCCTGCTACTTTTGCAAGGAATTAGGCCTCTATAAAATCAAACAGCATGAATCTTAAAGATTTACACAGTGCTTTTTTAACAGTTTTCAGTATATTTCAATAGTTAATAAAACTAAATGCTGCTTTGTGTAAAAGGTAATAGATTACAATCTAGTGTATTTTACTAGCACTCAGTGTGTTCATCTAACACCTAATACGTTAAAGTTGGAATCTATGAAAAGCACTTTGTGAAGATTAAAAGCAGATTTATCACAGATGTGCCTCAACATTATGCTTGGCTTGAACCATTAGACTCCTGGAGTTTAAAGGTTAGACTTTAATGACTTCAAGGAAGTCGGTTACTTTTTAAAGCTTTAAATAAGCAGCTAAGATACTAATGCCATTTACAAAACAGGGAAGACTGGTTAAGAGCTGTTCAGAGGATGCAGGAGTTACCACTTCAATGTCTGCTCTTTAAATCTCTTTGAAGGAGATACATCTCAGCACAGTAGTTTAACCCTCATGCAAATTAATAATATGTTATTTACTAGATGAAAGTGTTTCCTTGAAAACTTTGGTGGCAGAGCTTTGCTTCCACGTCTGCGCTCCCCAGCTCTCTGAAGGATGGGAGCGATTAGCTGCAAATTCCGCTGCCTGATAGCAGAGGGCAGGAGGAGGGAAGGGCAGCCCAGAGCCCAGCTGTGGGTCGTGGCCGGCCGGTGGCCACGTTATATATTCACGCAGAGAAAATGCTACGTACGGAGGAGTATCAGCTTTAGCCTCTGCGTGCTCCTGCGGTGTTCACATCCCGTTGCAGAGGAGATCCAAACCTCAGCCCCGATGCAGCAGTTGCCAGCGGAGGAATTTGCTGCCTCTCCGACTGCGTATGAAGCTGCTGTGGCTGCTCGTTGAGGTTCTGCTGCCTGCTAATGGCGCAGGTCCCTGCAGGCAGGTCTCCGGCACGGCCGGCGGCTTTCCGTGCCCACATCCCTGCCCTTGCAGACGTGACGGCAGAGCTGAGAGCACGGCCATGGCACGGTGGTAACCTCTGCGCCCAGGCCAGGTGGCACAAGCCCCAGGGACATGCTTCTGTTCCTGTCCCCAACTATTCCCCCAACAGGCACCATTTACAGCTCCTGGGGAGCTGGTGGGTCCTGGGAGGTTCCTCTTAGTGTATCCACGGGCTGATGACCTACAGATGCCCTGGATGTGTCTGCTCCTCCACTGGGGAATCAAACCAGGCTAAAATACATTTTGCAGAGCAGGGATGATTAAGATCGGAGATGCTGTGGGTCCAGTCCCTGCGTGGGGCAACTCAGCATGGATGCTACGAACGGAGGGATGGAGCAGCACCAGGCACATCGCTGATGGCCCAGGAAAGGCACCCTCACCACTACACTCATTTTTGGTACTTTCTATGGTCTGGCACGTTTTTCTGCCCTAAGGACAGCTGCCATGGCGGCATTACAGTACTGGCAGAGCATCATCTGCACTGGGGACATATTTTCCAGCAGCAGATCAATGAACCCTTGTCCTTGTGCTCCACAAAATGACTCAACTTGTCCTTTGACTGGCTCAGACTCTGCTGGTGAGCATTTCCCCCAGTTTTCATGTATTCCCGGTTTCGTGCCTAGTGCAGGCAATCAGGACGAAGCCCCAGCTCGCAGCACCCCCCAACTCGCTGCCGCAGGACAGGCTCGCTGCTTCTGCTTTTCCCCGGCCACTGCTCGCACGCATGGGCATCTCACTGAAAACCTTCACAAAGATTTTCCCAGCCAAATTGCTGGAATCATTAAGATGACTGCAGAAGATTATCCTGATAATGACTTAGAAACCAACTATCGATCTTAATAAATACTTTACATATATACAGTATACATATATACAATAAATACTTTACAACAAGGTATGTATTGTAATTGCTTCTGTCCTGAGGGCAATGACTCTAATTAAACACTTACAGATACGATTAAAATTTAACCCCAGTGACACTAACTAAACATTAAAGGATGTACTTAACATATTTAGGAAAGTACCTATACATATGGTGCTTGGTGGATAAGTGACATTATACATATGACTTAAAGTGCCCTCATTGCCCCCTCTGTGCTCAGACAAACGGGGTGGGACTGGCTCGTTTCAAGGCTCGTGGCTGGGTACATTATACACGCAGGGCTTCAGACCTTATTAGCCCAAGTTTCTATCGATGTTTAAACAAGCGAATAATTATGCTGCCATTCAAATTTCCTTTTTTTTAATAAAAAAACCCTCAAACCCACACACCCTTCCTATGATTTAGTTTGGATTTCACTGTTTAGGATGCAACTCCTGATGGCAATGGTGTTTGATATGAAGCTGGGCAGAGGCTGAACGCTCGGTGCCGATGTCTGCGTGCCGTGCCGTGGCTGGGCAGGCAGCACTGCGGGCAGCCGTGCGAGCAGCAGTGGGAGGAAGCAGGTTTGGAGCAATAAGTTCCATATGCAGGGAAGAGGGGGAGCAGCTCGGTGGGCGGTGAAGGTCAAGGAGAAAGCATATGGGCTTGGACTGTGTCAGGGTGAATTTTGCCTCACGTCACTGGGTTGTTTGGGTTTGGGGTTTTTTTGCATCCTTTAGTCTAAAAAGATAAAAATAATGTAATAGTTAATAATTTACAAGGCCGTAAGGAGGCCAGTCGCTTCCAGGTGGGATCAGGGCACTTGGGTGATCATTCCCTATACACTTGAAGAGGTCCTGCCTTGCCAGAGGGGCTGAGCAGGTCTGCAGCAGGACACAGAGCACCCAAATTCAGCAGCGAGCAGATTTTCATGATCAAAACCCCAAAATGAACCAGAAGCCTATTCTTCAAATGACTGTTGACACATTATTTTTTGACAATTGCAGTAATTTGTCTGGTATGCTTGTTCTTTTTCATCTTCCTCGTTTTCAAAGTGATATTACAGAAATATAGGGAGAGAAATTATCACTCTGGTATGCTGGTTGCAGCCTGGCCAGCGCTCAGCCCTGCTCGGCGGGGAGGTTAGTGGGTGCTCTGCAAGTGCAAACAGCCTGACCCGCTGTTGCAGCCCATATTAAACTTTCTGTTCTTTGATGGGTATCTTTGAGTCACCCCAAGATGCTGCAATTAGCAAGAAATAACATGCAGTGTACAAACTTCATATTTGAAATTCTTCCCAACCAGTATTAACCAGTTGCTAAACGTTTTCCATTTTGCAACGGCTTCGCCTGGATTGCAATTGCAAAACGTTTATCTGCTGTAACACCGCGATTTCAGAAAAATGAAGGAAACCGTAAGATTTCTCCAGAAACTGTATAAAAATAAGACCTCTAAAAGGGAGATGCTCCCAACGTGAATGGGTTATTTGTTTGCTGTATACGTACCTGTTACTAATTCAATGTCTTGAGCTGTAAGAGGCTGCATACCTCTTCCCAGGTGCTGCTTCTCTGTAGCTGCTGGTGGCATTACGGGCCATCAGAAAGGCTCATGCCCGACGGGGATATTCTCAGAGGACAAGCAGAAATGGGACTTAAAAAATTGACCTGGGCAGCCCCCGCCTGTGCGGAGCCATTAAACAGCACCTCGAGTGCATCTGCAACTTGTATGGGGCCTCTGGGATGATGCTGCTGTTTGAGAGTGAGGCAGGTATTTGGGGGTGATGCCGGTGTTTGAGGGTGATGCTGGTATTTGGGGCTGATGCTGATATTTGGGAGTGATGCCAGTGTTTGAGGGTGATGCTGGTATTTGGAGGTGATGCCAGAGTTTGAGGGTGGCACGGGTGTGGGCATAGTGTGCTGGTAGTGTCAGTAGCAGAGACGGTCCACTCTCTAGCAGGGACAGTAGCAGAGACAGCAGAGACATGGGGTGAGGTGTGAGCCATCCCGGTTGGTAAACGCTCTGTGAGCGGTTGGAATGGGGGCATTGGACCAGGATTTGGCCCCGCTGGCTGGGAGCAGCCTGCTTGCAGGCAGCCCAGAAGCCTTGCATGCCGGGCAAGGCGCAGCCCCGATCCCACCATGAGAGTCTCGCTTTTGGGAAGAACGAGCCAAACCCGGGGTCATGCTGCTGCCCCACAGAGCTGCCTGATGTGCGGGACCGGGGGCAGCCAGCACCAAAACTCCCTCTTGCCCCATGCACAGCACCGGGGAGCCATCTCCATGGGCTCAGACAAGGCCCCTTATTTCTCTGTTCCCGCAGGACCGGGTTCCCTCCTGCTGGGACGCGGTGCTGGGCAGGAAAGGACCAGGCTGGGAGTCCATCCCCTGCGCCTGGCGTTCGCCAGCAGCACCTCCCTGCCCTCTGCTGTGGGAACTAGCCCTTTGGCTCAGGTATGCAGATGGAAATTTGCATCGGTCCATCATTAGGCGGTAGCTCCCATTTAAGGCAATAAAGGTGCATAATTTCATAGGGAAAACTTAATGGAGCACTTAGTTCCCATGCACTGCTTCCCTGACATTTTATAGTCTTTGAAAGTATAACTTAATAATGGCCAGAAGCCTGAATCCCCAGGTTCTCCTGACCCCCTCAGGAAACAAAATAAAGCCGTTTGGAAAAAAAAGAGCAGGTGTTGTGGAAAAGTCAGAAGATGCAAATTCTTCCTTCTCATTAATTATTGTATTTATTCCACGATTCCACCTGTTCATATGACGTCTCTCCCTCATGGAGACTTCTCACAGCAGATTAAAGTGCACTTTTATCATTATTCTGAAAGGCATTTCATAAGGGAACATTAGTTCTCCTACATTATTCTCGCATGTTATAAAAAGTGTCTTTTAAAAATATTAGACAGCAATCGAGATTAATTTAAACCACATCAAACATGCACGGCTGGTTTGCTGGAATATTCCCCCCCACCAACACATGCTCCTCAATGCACCGGCCGCAGGCAGAGCTAAACTTTGCTTTCCGGCACGGTAAGCAGCCCAACCTCTGGGCTCTTCTCCCCAGCATTGATGGAGCTGCAAGTAGATGCCGGCGGTCTGGGCTCTGTTCTGCAAACTCCAGCCAGAGAAGCGCAGAAAAATTTTGACCATCGGAGCACGTCTTGGGGCCCAGGTTGCATGCCCTAGAGAGGTAATGGTCCTCAGCCAGGCATCTCCTCCAAGCAATGAAACGCCTCTGGACGACGCTAAGGCAGAGCTGAGGGTAGCATCGGGGCAGGGCGAGGAGGTCCTTCACCCATCCCCAGGAGAGACAAATCATTTTGCTGGCATGACTTCTATCACTACTGCTGCTTCCGCAGCCCAGGCCTGTGTCCCACCACGGGAGATGCTCGGACCTCGCTGGTGTTCATCTACCAGTGGCCAGATCCTGGCCCCATGTGTCGCAGCCCAGCAGGGCAGGACTTGGGCAGGGCCGTTGTTTCCAGGGGAACCAGGACCACGGAAAACCCAGAGTCATAACCGTTTCCCCAGAGCAATGGAAACTTTTAATCCTCATTCATTTTTGGCCGAAACCATTCCTCTAGGAGCAAAACTTTTATAGTGCTTTTAAATATAAATAGTGCCTTCTTTATCAACTTGGCGAACAAGGACTTCGCACTCAGATCTTGTGGTCATTTTGAGCTGCAGCATTTTATCGCCGCACATCGGAGCAGAGCAATCTCCCCTTCTCGCTGCCTGAGGGGCCGGATTCAGCACTGCGTCACTTAGCATTCAAGCCACATCCTCCTCATGGAGGACCTATCAGCCAGATACCTGAAAACACATTTTCAACTCCAGTGAGCAATTGACTTTCAAAGCTTGTGATGCTTGTCAGCGTGTCTCCTAGGGCAACAAACAAACTCCGGAGAGCAGCGAGCCGGGCTTCCCACAGAAGAAAAAGAGCACGAAGGTAGAAGAAGATTCTGCTTGTATTTTAGCACTATTTATGGACTGTGTAGTACTCGGAGGAGAAAAAAAGCCTGCAGAAACTTTGGTCTGGTTTGCTTGGTGGTGCCTTGTCATAGGAGCATCTTCCTGGCTCTGTGCCTGTGGGTACCGGGGGGATGCTGGTCCCCACACCTGGGCAGCAGCGGGGGCTGTGCGGGATCAGTCCTGGCACTGCAGCCCACACAAAACACACATCTGGAAGTTCAACAGCTGGAAAGAAAGCTGACCTGAGCCGGAGGGACGATGACCGACTAGGGATGCTTTTGGGCCTCTTCAACTTTGCACAGCTCTGTGAGTGCAGGGGCGAGGCTCCCCGGGGATGCAGGGCACAGGCAGCGGGACGTGCTCATGCAAAGGGCCAGGTAAAGGGCCGGCATCACGGCGGGCAGCCGCAGGCAGCCCGTGCCTCCAGGGCAGTGATGCAGGATTGCTGCTGCAGCGGGAGCAAGGCAGCACTCAGACATCTGCCCTGCGTGTAGCGGTGAAGCCAGAGGCCAAATCCCTTGAAAGTCTCGCCCCAAGTTACTTATTTGAAGAGCAAAAGACAAGGGGGGCTGCAATACGGGGCTGCCTTTGTGCATTTATTCCTGCAGCCGAAACCTGCCCGTTCAAGTGGGCTGTGCCTAAAGCGGTGTCTCCGTCCCCAGTTCACGGGTGTGCTCTGGTCCCACCAACCCAGGACCCCCATCTCCTGGCCTGGGGCTCTGCAGGGCTCCCCCAGGGTGCTGGGGGGGGGCGGAGGAAGGCCGGGGTGGAGGTGACGGCGGAGGCCACTCCGGTCTCGGCTGCCAGAGAAGCGCTGCCGATGCTCCTGATTCCTTGTGCAATTCCCTCGCAGCTTCCCCCCCTTACATGCTCAATTTATAGAACGTATGAGAAGTGTCTTCTTCCCAACGTCAGGCGCGGGATGAACACTCCTGTTTGCCACATGTTTTGTTAGATCGTTAAGACATCAAACAGGCACCTAAAGGAGCTGCAGTTCGGCAGCCGCCTCCCTGGCGCGGGGTGCTGAGGGCTGGGGGGAGGCACAGCGGGAGCCAGGAGCAGAGGGAGGGCTGAATCCGGGGGACTCCCCCCTTCCCACCACCTGGCCATGCCAGCAGTGAGCCCGCAGACTTCCACAGTGCTCAGTGCCACGGGTGTGAGCTCCCGGGGCTAATGAGGACCATTTATGTGTCAACATTCCTACCTGATTCATTGCTGAGTGACACACATTCTCCGTGAAGTTCTTGTTATTATTAAGATCTCCATTACTGGACTAACGAGGCATGAATCTGCCTGAAACTCCTGAGCACGGGATGAAGACCAATAACCCACATTTCTCAGCCGGCTTTTGCAGGATAGTGTGCGATGCTGCCTTCCCTTCCACACCTGCATGAACTTTGCTACCATGTGCTTTCCATCGAGGTTGCAGGATTTTGTCTAGGAGCCACCCGTGCAGCAAGAGGACACTTGCCATGGGGGCTGCCACGTCTGCAGCCTCAAAAGTGTCCATAGGTGCCCCTTTCCGTGGTGCAAAGGTGGTTTAATGAGAGCAGGGGAAAGGCAAGAGACACAGCCAGTCCCACAGGTCTGGCAGGAGAGAGGAGGACGGTGCCAAGGAGCAAGGGGATGGGGACAGGAGAGGGGACAAAGCCAGGCATCAGCAAGGCAAGAGGAGGCAGGCTGGTGTCTGTTTCAGGACACAGAGAGGGCAGAGAAGGATCAGGGCGGTGACTGCACCTTTTACAGGCCATAGGGTCCCTGGGGATGAGCATGCCCGGACTGAGGGTCCCACTTCTGCCCCCGAGCCCCCACTGGGCAGCGGGGTCCTCCCCGCAGGACAGAGGGATGTGGGACCCAGGTTGGGGCTCGGTGCAGGAAGGAGGGACGTGGAGGGGTCCCGGGCAGGGGTCCCAGCGTGGCTTTTCCAGTGCACAGGAGACCACGGACAGCAGAAAGCCAGTGTGGAGAAAAGACCAGCATGGCCCTGAGCTGTGCGGGCGAGCCAGCGGGGTCGGCTGATGCTCACTAAATGTTTCGTTAACTCGCCGGGTTATAAAAAAACAGGAGAAAAACTGAACAATAAAAAAAGCAGAGGTTTGCCTTAGCGATGCTGCTGGGAACTGCTGACAAAGCTGCTCCTGACAAAGCCCCAGCAGGAGGGGGGGAACTGTCTCTTTGCTCTGCCTGTCTCCTGCTGAACAAGGATCACTTTTAATGGGCTGAATACATACAACATACAGCTGACAACAAAGATGTTAGACTAACCTAACAAGAGAGTGAAACAGAAACAGCACACAGTGAGTAATTAGAATCTAATTAATTTGCATTTCACAAGAGAGTCAGAGATGTCAGAGGGAAAAAAAAAAAATTCCCCAAGATTAAAGGGCTGGCGGAGAAGAGCAAGGGGGTGAGTGGAAACACTCGGCGCAGCCGGGATCGACACGCAGCAGCCCGCAGAGCCGGTCGGGATGGGCAGGATTAAATGGTAGCAGGTGGGAAGATGACAGGTCTGGGAGCAGCGGCCAACAAAGGTGTCTGCGGGTCAGCAAAATTACACTGAAAATATCCAAACAGCAACTTTTTCTGTTGAACAGCATCCCTTACTTTGCAGTATTCTTCCCCCTGCTGCTCGGCGGCTCTGCCAGAGGAAATGAAAGGGGGGTGGGAAAAAAAAGGCGATGGTGTGGTAAGAGCATCCAGCTCTCAGAGCTGCTGGGAAGGCGGCGGCAGACACGGCGCAGAGCTCGGCAGAGCCGCTAACAGTGTTACCGACCACAGCTCTCCTCGCAAAGGCAGTTCCTTCCCAAAATTAGTGCTTGCAATATGTTAATCTTTATGTTCAACACCCTATTTCTTAACGCTGGCTGTTCCCGTGAGGCAAGCCATCCCGGATCTACATAACATCAAGGGAAGATTTACAGCTTGTTTCCATAATGATGACACCAGGCAGAAGATTATGCTGTCAGAGATGCCAGCGCATCCACACAAGCCTTAGGGAAGAAAAACAACCGTCACCCCCCATAGTGCTTTGTGATTATCATCCTCGCCTATCGACAGCTGCCAGGCCAGCCCCATGCCCCTGCCTGTACCCCTGCCTGTACCCCTGCCTGCCTGCCCGCCCCGTGGCTCTGCTCCCTCGTGGGAGTGGGTGTGAGGGAAGGGGAGGCATGGGGGGGGGGGAATTTGGCCAACTAAATTCAAAGGGCACCAACCCAGGCTGCAGGCAGTTGCCTGCCTAGTGAAGAGGATGAGGGTTTGGAGACAAGGGTCTGCTGAGCCTTCACATATGAAGTGCCTTTGGGTTTTCGTGGAATCACAGAATGGTTTGGTTTGGAAGGGACCTCCAAAGGTCCAGCTCCCCTGCAATGAGCAGGGACATCTTCAACTAGACCAGGTTGCTCAGAGCCTCGTCCAACCCAACCTTGAATGTTTCCAGGGATGGGGCATCTCCCACCTCCCTGGGCAGCCTGGGCCAGTGCCTCACCACCCTCATTGTAACAAATGTCTTCCTTATATCTAGTCTGAATCTGCCTTCTTTAAACTAAAGTTTAAAGCCATTACCCCTTGTCCTATTGCAACAGTCTCTATTAAATAGTCTGTTCCCATCTTTCTTATAAGCCCCCTTTAAGTACTGAAAGGCTGCAATAAGGTCTCCCCAGAGCCTTCTCTTCTCCAGGCTGAACAACCCCAGTTCTCTCGAATTTGGGGGAAAGAGGGGCAGGTGCTGCTCCCAGTGTTCCCTGGTCTGGGCCAAGGGCATCTGTGGGCCAGACCTCCCCCGGGGCAGGGAGGGCAATGAGGAGTGAGCAGCAGCAGTACGTCCTTCCACCCCAGCACCGGCGCTTTCCTAACCCGGGTCCTGGGCTCTGCCTTCACTGTTGCTTTCACAAGGCCCACATCCAACGCAGGGGAGGAATATCTGGCACATCTGCATGCATTGCAGGGACGGATGGCAACACGGGGCTGGCTCGCTGCTCCTTGCACCCATGGCTGCAGCCCAGGGATGTGGCAGCAGCAGACGCAAGCGAAAATCAGATGCAAACAAAATGCAAATCTCAAACCTTGCTGTAGGCAGACGGGGCTGGGGGCAGCATGGGGAGAGGAGACATGGGACAGAGGGAGGAGTGGGGTCCCCCCAACCCAGCTCTGCACCCAGAGCACCAGTGCTGGGGCCTGAGGAAAGAGCTAGCGGCGTTTCGGCTTGAGAGGAACCGGCTGCAGCATGCAAATGGGGGAAATCACCCAGGGCAGAGCTGCTTCAGGAGTCACGATGCCGAGGTGGCAACTGAAAGCCCATGAGCAAGGGGAAGCCCCGGGAAGGGAGATGAGAAGGGGTGCGGGCCCTGTGGAAGGAGGGGAGGGGCTGGGGGAGCAGATCTCCAAACTCAGCCGGAGGTTTCCTTCCCGCAGAGCAGGGGACCGGCTCCTGCCCCACCGCAGGGGCATTCCGGCACGGAGAGCCAGCTCCCGAGATTGTCTTCACTCTTCTTCTTGAAATGCCTTGCCCTCCAATTTAGGCTTGTGTTTGCCGTACCAAATCAGCACTGTAAACATGCCGAGGGGGTATTTATTTTTCTTGAAAGCAAAATAACAAAACAGCACATCAGAAGAGAGGCATTTAACGCAGTCGGCTCCTTTCTTTTGTTGGGAATCAAAGTGATGATTATTTGAGCAGGTTTCTTCCAGGCAACCCACCACAGCAGTGGAAAATGTGCTGCAAACATTGCTCAAGTTACGTCAGCTCACGGAGAGCCAAGATTTTGGGCAGTGGTACTTGGGACATGCAGGCGAGCGGGGATAAGGCTCCTGCTCTCATTGCCATACCCACAACCCGCTAACGAGGGCTGTACGGAGGCATTGCAGGCAGCACACAGCTGACTTAATGAAATGGAGATGCACGTCCTCTGCAAAGGATCCCTTTGGGAAGGATCGTGAGCCCGGCGCAGCCTGAGGACAGCCCAGCCCAGCGCGAGAGTAGAGCATCTCCAGCAGCACAGCTCCTTCCATTTTTAGGGCCCCATCCTTTCTTTGTTCCTCAGGCAAAAAAAAAACCCAAAAACAAAAACAAAAAAACAAAACACAAAAACAAAACCCTCCTACTGAAGTCAAAGCTTTTCAGAAAACAAACACACGCACTGCTATATCTGAAGTCACCGGGCACCCAGCCACCGTCGGGGCGGCGGGATCCAGCCCATAATTTGTAGTGTGAGTGCTATAGCAGCATTGCCACAATATGATGAGGTCATGAGTCATCTAACCACTGAAACCATCTAACCAGTCCCTGTATAACTCAGAGGCTGGGAAGGGAACACACATGCACTTACGGTTTGGGGTAACTCTTTTCCCCGTGCTGCCCGGAGAGCAGGCAGCTCACGGGAGCGCAGCCTCAGCAAAGCTGGCTGCCAGCACAAAACCTTCTGCCCTGGAGACAGCAGAGGGGCTGCAGGGGGGCACCTTTCCCTTGCCAGCCCGTGCAAGCAGCAAATGCATCCCCCGCTCCGGGGCGAAAGGGGAGATGCATCTCTGGGAAGCATCGCATTTGGCAGGGAAGAAGTGTGGACTTAGCGTGGGTTTGCAGCGATGCTTTGCCGGTGGGTTCCTGCGCTGCCAGCCCCAGTGTGGCACAGCTCCGGGCAGCGTGTCCTGGGGATCTGGGCATGGGCGAGCAGCGCAGGCATCACCTCCAGCTTGTGCCACGCTCAAAACGAGCTCCTCAGAAAGTTGTCAGAGATGGCAGCTGGAAAACACGCCAGAGAAATCCCGCTGCCAGTTCTGCCACTGGCCTAATTACAGCCCCGTCCTTCGGGGACATTTGCAAACAAAACAAAGATGATGAAAAATTAATGCACCGCTCTCCTGACAGCCACGAGTTAGGCTGTGATACATCCCCACCTCTGGGATACGTGGCAGATATTATTCATTGTTCCCATCTCGCTTGTCACCATTCAGCTCTCGAGCAATCAGAGCTGAGAACTAGTGGAAGTTCACAACTCTCCGCTGCGACTCGCCTGCAGATTTGTCAGTTCACTAAAGACCCAAATTACACACATTTACGAAGCCCGATCCACTGTTAAAACCTGAACGCGTTACTGCCGAGATTAGAGATTCACTGTGGTAATTATGTTAATGTTGATGTGTAGACGGATAACTGGCAGCAAGAAGTTGTTCTGAAATGTCTATTTATAGTTCAGGGGGAAAAAAAAATAAACCTTGCCATCTCCAGGCAAACATATGGGCTACTGAGGCAGACAAATTAAGTGGGAGATGAAAGGGATAGAAGAAAAAGAAATCGGAGTCAGGCAAGCCCTGGGAGCCAGTGCCCACTCACCTGGTTCCTGTGGCCCGATGCTTGCGGGGAGGATGGTTCTGGGGGGTGGCACCCTGTGCCCCTGGTGCCACCACCTCCCGGGGCTGCCCGTGCCCTGAAGGAGGCCAGGCTGGGCGCCTTGACCCGAGCTCATGCTGCCAAGCAGCCTTGTTCTGCCCCAAAAGCAGCTCCCGGGCTGCAGGGAGGCACCCGGGCTGGGGCTGGGGCAGTCGAGCGCAGGGAGCTCGCAGGGAGCTCGCAGGGCCGTCCGGGAGCTCTGGAGCACCCTGACCCCGCACGCCTGCGCATCGTGCCTTAATCCCCCCTTGCGTAAGGGGAGATGGCAGCACAGCCACGGCCGCGCTGCGGGGAGGGTCACGAACCCTCGGGCTGCCCCGTGGCTGCGAGCCCCACGCTGAGCATTGCTGAGCTCGGTCATGCCACCCCTCGTGCTGGGCAATGCCTCCATCCCATGGGGAAAACCAGAGCGAGCCATCCGGGAGGGGTTAGCAGTGCCCCTGCTCTATCGCAGGCACCTCCCGAAATATAATCCTGGCACCCGCTTCCTGCAGCATGATGCTGAGCGCGGCACAGACGATACTGTATTCTCCAGCTCTCGGCAGGATGCAAGATTTAAATTTTTAGCTGTGTGCTAAATTACATGGGCCGTCAGTCAACTCTTTGAGATGTTTTGAGCAGACAGATTTATACAAACACTCAAAGCTCAGTAGACCCAGCGCAGTATCTTTTATACCAGGCAAGAAGGAAATAAATCACCGCTCCCCTTCCCCCTCTTCCACCACGCTGAAATTTCTCCCAGACATCTTTCAAGCAGGATCACAGAAATTTTTATTTACCGTGGAAAAAAACAAAAGCCCCAGAGCACCAGGGGATTGTGCCTGCCCTTGACTGACGGGCCACCCAGCCCTGGCAGGCTCTGCAAGGAGGAGCGAGCCTGCCGCGAGCATCCCTCGCCTGGCATGGCTACGCACACCCTGCCCAGCCCCGCAGGACCATCCCCAGGAACCTCCAAATCCACCTTGTGAATAAACAGGGGCAGCACCCCGAGACTGCCAGCCGCTCCACTCCAGCCCAACCATCCAGGGCACCAAGGGAGGGGGGGATGGAGACGGAGACCAGGGTGGTGATGGGTGTGGGAATGAAAGGGTCAACACAGAGGCTCTTATCACACCTGAAAATGCTACCTTTTTTTTTTTTTTTCCCTTTTTTTCTTTTTTTTTTGAACTGATGCTCTTAAATTCCTGCAGGCTGGCCCAGCGCGCTCTTCCAGGCACAGTGCTATAACATGCCATTACAAAAACAAAGTGCTTTCTCCACTTGATAGCTGGCCTTTTATTTTTGGAACTGATACATGCAATCACAGTAGCATGGCCCCAGCAATTAGGAAGAAAAGTACTTTTCTTCTCCAGGCCCAATTACCCATCCTGTAATTGACATAATTATTATCTTTCAGTTTTCTAATAATATTTATTGAACACTACAAATTCTCATTCTCAGTGAAGCTGCTCTTGGAGCACAGCAATTTTCGAGTCCTAACAGGGTCTGTGCTGGAAGGAGGGATCAATACGGTCTTTAGCAGAGCCCTTGCCCGGGGGGAGAGGGGCTTACAGCACGAGAGCTGTGGCGGAAACCACAGGGCACAGAGCTCCTGCGCCCTCCAGCCCAACACACGCCTGGGACCAGACCCTGGCTCAGCAAAGGAGCCCCCACGAAACGGGGAAACAACATCCCCCCTCCCACACTCAGATCCTCCTGAAGCTCTAACAGGAGCTTCTTGGGGACTTCCCCACCCGGGCATCAAATCCATCTTCCTCCTGCTAACAATCCCTTTCTCAACAGCCAAATAAGTACCCAAATATGTATTTTAGATTTAGCATATTCCCATATACTGGAATTACATAATGGACAACAGGCCAGTTACAAGCCCTAAAGGTCTCGAGGGCAGGAGGGACGGGAGCGAATAGCTAGTCCTAGTTGTAAGGAAAACATGCATATTAATTTAAAACAGGCGTAAAAAAAAAAAAATTAATTTTAATTTTATTTTGGCTGCCTCAGGGCCTCTGTACCATATGCACAGACAAGTTATGCAGAATTCCTGCATGGAAATGTGCTCGCTGGCTCCTCCGTGTTTATCATCGCAACCAGAAAAATCTGTCAAGCTCTTCCCTTCCTCCCGGGCTGTCCGGGAGCGGTGGCTCAACCCAGCCCACTCAGGGAGGAACGTCTCTGCAGGACAGCCCTGACTTCTCCTGCGCTTCCCCACCAGCAGGACTGCAGGGGATTGACCGGGGTTCGGAGCCTTGTTTACCCCCCGGGTTGAACTGAGCCTTGCAGCTCGGGTTCAGCAGGCAGGGAAGGGTTTAGCTGAACCGCAGAGCATCCTCCCTCGCCCGCTGCCAGTCTGGTTCCCCGCCAGCGCTCCCCAACAGTCTCTCTGGCGTGGGGATGCTGTCCCGACTCGTAACACAGCGAAACACTTGGGCCAAGCCCTCCTCCACCGGATTAGCCGTGTTCCTCTTGGATGGTGGATTCCACCCAGGAATCCCAGGGAGGTTTCCAGCCTGCACCCTATATCCCAGGGATAAAGCCTTTGCAGTGAAGCACAGCAATAAGAGCAGAAGTCAGGACCTTGCCCAGTGCCAGGAGCCCTGGCTCCACTCTCCCTAGCAGGGATGGGGCTCCCCAGCTCTCCCCCAGCACCACCTGGGAGACACATCCATGTCCAGCTTGCTGGGCATTGCCTTCTGGCACCTCCAACCCAAACTACCACATGGGCCACAAAGGTCTGGGAACAGTCACGCAGTGTGGGCTGCAGCAGGGTCCTGAACACAGATGAGGATCCCACAAGCGGATATCCTGGGTTTTTTCACCAGTTCTGGTGAATATCTACAAAAATCAAACCCTGAAGAGATTCAACCACAATCGTGCCAGGAAACCAGGGACAAAGCAAAGCCCACAGTGCATATGCCCTTAGCTGGTGCTTTATCCCCTGAACCACCCACCTCTTCCAAACCCACCATTTTGAGCCACATCCAGAAGCCAAAGGCCTCTCCCAGCCTTTTGAATCCAACACATTAGGACATATTACCCTAACCATAATTTTTTCCAGCATCATCTAGATTATTTATGGTCATGATCTCCTAATTGTCCTAGTTATCTGATAAGTGGATGAAGGGGGGAAAGGGTGGGTCAAAGTAATTCTTGGCAGAGTGCAGCTGTGTCGGGCATCAGATGTTGCTTTTTGAAAGTCCTCCCAGCTGGAGATCATAAGGGTCTGAGCCTCCTGCCCTCAGCTGGTGGGGACGCTCAAGGGGACTGGGAACACCCCTGAATTCACTGTAATGATAATTTCTCAGAGACTATGAAGATGGACCCAATACCTGAATCAAGTTCTTCCATTATCCCCTCTATAGACTATTACCATGTAGAATTGAACAAGCATGGAAAAAATACAGCCTTAATCTTTTCCTAGGCTTCTTTTTAGTACTAACGTTACTGCTCGTGCCAATGTCGTCCTCGGATCATCACAGGAGCTCCAGCAACCCTCCCCGGTAGAAAAACCAGGACTATTTTGAGGAGCAACCTCACATTTCCTGCTCCGCTGCGGTCCGGGGGGATCACGGACAGGAAAAGCACGCGGAGCATCCACTGTCGGGTGCCATGCATCCAGGAGGGTCTGGGGGAACGCGTCGAGGGAGGCCAGGGTGGGTTTGGTCCTCGGGAGATGCATTGGGATGACACCGGGTCGAGAGCTGGCCCCGCCGATCCCCTTCGCAAGCACAGCTGACCATCAGGCCAGAGGACAATTTGCTCGTGCCGCTGCGCTACCCAAGGCAGACAATGCCCTCATTGTATTTAAATCTGATTCATTTCATCTAGAGGATAAAATTAGAAAATCAACCTAATTCCCAGGAGCCTTGTTAAATCAATACAACATACATCAAGCAGGCAAGGCACAATGCAAGGCTGAGATAAAATTAGAATGAGTCCCCCTGGGTGGGTTGATATCAGCTCTACATTTCAGAATTGGCAGGCACTTTTGCATAATTTATCAATTACAAACAATTTAATTCATGCAGAATAATGAGTTGCAGGGCAGCTTTTGACGAGTTAAATGACGCAGAGGCTGATGGCCGCAGTGGACTCCAAGGAACACCCACTGACTTGTGCAAGGTGAGAAACTCAAGTTATCCCAGGGGCAGGGGAGGGCCGGGGGCCATCGGGTGCAGCCGCTCCGTTCCCCGGGGCACAGCATCGCCTCGGCGTGCCGGCGTGCCATGGGGACCCAGCCCCGCAAAGCGGGGTCCCAAGCAGGGCCTCAAAAGGTGTGGATGCTAAAGTGGAGATGACTCTGCTGTAGGTGAAGAGACAAATGGGTCACAAGGTAGGCAATGCCGAAGAAGAAATCCAAAGCTTCCCCATCGGCACCCTGGAGCCAAGAGTTACAAGCACTCCCAGCACTATCTTGCTGTCCCAGAAAGGGAAACACAAAAAGGTTAAGGGTAGGTTATTTGAAAGAACAAAAGTGATAAAAATCAAAAGCATTTCATCTGCTGAGAGGGAGCCTTTAGAAGGTTATGAAGCATTTCCTTCCTGCAGCCCTCTTTTGTTCCTCTGCCTATTGCCCCGGCGGGGCTGGGGGCCGCGGGCTCGCTCCGTCCCAGAGCCACGCTCGGTTCTCACAGAAAACAATAGCAATTGCTCTGGGAGAGGGCAGGTTTAGCTGCACGCCAGGAATGACACCCCCCTTGGAAATGCCTTCTTCCCTGTATATTTCCCCCATGATCGAGCACCGGGATCCTGCTCGCTTGCTTTAATGCTGGCTTACGCAGATATTAAAGCCAAGAAGTTAAGTGGTGCATAATTATGGCATTGTAGTTGCTAATTATAATCCCACAATGAAATCAGTGCTTTGCAATGAAGGCCGCAAAGACCTGATGGTTTGGAGCAGGCTCATTTCTAAGCCCTCAGAATTCCTCGTTAAAGCCATGAGAACTTGCAAGGAGGATTCAGAGAGAGGGAGATGCTAATAAAAACACCCCTCCAACCCCATTAATCTCCTCCCAGTCAGCGTGCCCAGGAACTCGCTTCACAGAGCCTTTTATGAAATAAATGTTATAGAGCCGACGCACAGCCCATCGAGCACCCCGGCATAGCCAAGCCCAGCACGGCGTGCACGGCTCCAGCTGCAGATCAGCCCTCTGCAACTGTTCGTGGTGAAGCAGACACACGGCCCCCTCTCCCCACCATTTCAGCCTGGATCCATCCCTATCTGTTACTATCCCTCTCTGTAGGAGCCTAATAACACTGTCCGCTTTATATCCTAGGTGCTTGATTTATTAGGTAATTTGTTTCTTCTCTGTGGTGCTGGCCTGCTTGTCATCTGTGTAATGGGATGATGGAAGTGCAAGCTATAGACACCAGGCATTAAAAGCTAGGCAAATATGACCCATCTAAACTTGATGTACAAAAATCGATTCATAGCAATTTTTGTGCTTTTGGCTTGCCTGGAAAAAGAAACATAAAAAAATACAAAAATTAGAGGGATTCACTGGGGCCTGACTCCTGTATGAAGTCAGGATGGCGGAGGGTGCCAGGGTGCTGCCGAGCCTGGCAGCGGGGTCTGTCCTCTGCCAGCCAGCAAAGAGCCCTAACGCAGAGGGAGCTCAGCCTGGTTTCTACCCCGACCTATTCAGCCACTCCCCGGTTTACACGACCCCGGGAACTGTGTGTGCACATGGCCCAAGACTCATCTTAATTAAACCAAAATGCCTAATGGCTTCTCTGTCGATGCTCCTCGCTTTGCAGGAGAGCTTGGTGCCTGCATCTCCCAGCCGCGGCTGGGGAAGAGGGGAGAGGGATGGGGAGGGATGCGCAGCGTGCGGAGAGGGCGCGGGGGGTCTGTGGCTCCTTCCCGAGGATGTCCCCCCTGTGCTCAGGGTCAAGCTGTGGCAACCTCAGCCATCCCCCAAAGTGTCTGCAGCGGGTTACTCAGAGTAAATGGGGCACTTGTTAAAGCCCAGGCTAGAAACCACAGCGTGCTCTAATTCACACTGTAATTTATATTTATTAAGGTAATTAACCCGCTCAGGTAGCTGTGCTGGTGAGCAGCGTGAGTCACTGGACCAGGGAGCAAAACCAGGGCCAGGTGTCTGCAGTGGACCGGGGCCAGGAGGGGTGCAGCTGAGGAACCCCCCGAGGCTCCTGCCTCCAGCCCCCTTTTATAACCTCCCAGCCCGCCCCAGCGTCTCTGCTGCCGGACTGGGGCATCCAACCGGAGCAACAGCCGAGCGGGAGAGGGCTGGCATCCACCGCCTCTCCTTCGGCGATTGCAGCAGCCTTAGCCAGAGCAATAGAGATGCAGGACAGATTGGGAAGCTCCGACACGGCCGGGGCGTCGAGCTGCACCCAGGATCTCCCACACTGATAACCATCGGCTGTCAGGGCGTGTACAACATTAGCAACTCAAAGGGGATTAGGAGGGATGCGCCGCTGGATGTGCGCAGAGCTCACCCGCCACTCGCCCCGTCACTGGCAGGCCGGTTTTGTTTTCGGTAGGTTTGGATGTACTCCTGGCGATAAGGATCTGCCGCAGCCCTCGGTGAGGCAGCCGGCACACCCTCCCCGGGAACGGCCCCGCACCTCCATTCTCAGCTCCCCCAGCCAAGGCACTGACGGCCGCTAGAGCAGCCCGGGGGTCGCTCCGGCTGCCCGTGCCTCCAGACCCGCGTGGGGTAACGCTGCCAGAGGAACCCCAAAGGAGGCTGGTTTGAGTCTCGGGTCCACCCGGAGCCGAGGGGTCTCCAAGCACCGGCACAAGGACAGGATGAGCGTGGCATGCATGGAAAAAAAAAAACCTCATGAAGCCAACCAGAAGAACCCAAAGTTAATGAGCAGGCTGGAAATCATAAGCCAAAACCTGTTTTGGCTGAGGGTTGCCGCCCCAACGTGCCAGACAAGCTGCAAGGCCGGGAGCTCTGGGGGAGGATGCTGCTGCCCCGAGGGCGCTTTGGAGATGAAACGGGGTTTTGTAAATACGCGTCTTTACCCAGGCCTGGAGAAGGGCTGGTTGGGGCCAGGACAGTGCAGCCGCTGCTCCCTCGGGAGGGAGCACCCAAGTCCAGCCCGGCTCGCCCTGACTCACACTGCTCCTCTCGTCCAGCGTGCACCCGCCAAAGGGTGCCCAAACACTGCCCGCCACGCTTTTTTGCCCAGCCTGATGCTGCTTTGCATGCCTGAAAAACACCAGGGGAGCAAAATGGAAAGTAAAATCTGATTTCAGCACTTTCTGCTTTTTTTTTTTTTTCCTTGTTATTATTTTTATTAGCCTCTCTGCTTTGGCTGCAGGGCCTCTCGGAGAGAATGGAGTGTCGCGTGGGTGTTACCGGCTGCTGGCGCTTACCAGGCTTCAGAAAGAAACGCCAATTACTAATTTCATGGAGATAAGCCATTCTGAAGGAGGGGAGAAAACAAAAATATAAAAAATTTCCCAGCTTTGAAATGCGAAAGGCGCCTTCATTTATTTATTTATTTCCGCGACAGATCGTGGGGGCGCGGGGATTGCTCAGTTCAGTCCCCAGACAGAGGGACGGGAGCAGTACCCAAGGGGCATCGCCGGAAGGTGGAGTTAAGATGTATATGTCTGTATGTTCACACGCACACGTGACCCTGCGCCGACGCCGGTCTTGCATCGAGCTGGATGCGCTCCCCAGCCCTGCGAGCCCTGAGGCCGGCGGAGGGGCCGCGGCCGCAGCATCCCACCGGCTCCCACCCATCCCCTCCCCACCAGCACAAGGCAATGCCCATCCGGGCTCCTGCCTGCCGTCTGGCTCCCACAGCCCCGTAAACACCGAGGGCATGGGCCGGGGAGGAAAAAGAATGGTGCATGGAATTAATCTGGGTGTAGTTTGCATTTTTATTGCTCTAGCCTCAGATTCCAGCCTACAGAAAGGTTTCAAAAAGGATTAGATGCCATAAAACCTTTAATAATCCTCCCACATCTTACGTTTAATTATTGTTTTTACACATGCAGAGCCAACATGCCTGTAGCGAGCAATCAAGTATCACATGCCACTCCTCCTGCATTTCTTCTCTCCCGTGTGTCTCCGGCGGTATTAAGCCAGCACCCGGTTTTCCATGGCTCATCCCAGCGATGACTGGGAGCTCTCCTCCTTCCCCAACCCACTCCTCCCCCAAAATACAGCCCTATATAAGCACATCCCGGCTGCAGTCGGTGTAAGCGTGCCACCCAGGGCGAGGCAGCCGGCGCGGGAGGGGACACGGATGCCACCACTGTGCAGCCCTTGCTCACGGTGGGAGCTGGGACCGGTGCCAGATGGGTGCCCAGCCCCCAGCAGGCTCCAGCACCGGGTAGTGGGGGGGGACGCGCTCAGCATCCTCACCAGAGCCGCAGAAATCATACTTGGCTGGGAATTAAGAAAAAATCCTCGTCTCCAATTATAAACCGCCTATTTGGAAGGAACATTTTGTCGCTAATTTGGTGCCATCAAAATAGTTGCTGTTTCTTTGGGGAAAAAAGAATCAGACCCTTTAATCAGTTTTTTCACCTTAACAGCTTTTCCTTAAACCAAACAGCCATGGAAAGGTTTCATCTGTAAGAAAAGGTTAAGAGTAAACCGCGTCCCAGTCACTTTTTTGGTAGGAATTTAGAGGCTCTGTTATTCATAATAAACTATTTAAAAGCACCCCTGGAACACCCGCCAGCCTGCTGAGTGGGCAGCTCAGCTTTGCACCCCCAGCAGCGGCTGCGGGGACAGTGCCAGTCCTTGAGCTACGAGGACACGATAACGGCGTGTGCCCGGCACTGCACGGGGGACTGGACACAGGGACTGAGGCATCAGATGTGGGTAAATAACTCCATGGCTGCAGATTCTGCTCCATTAGGCTCCCAGTGTACTGGTTGTTTATTATTGTTATTGTTATTGTTATTGTTATCATAAGTGATGCTTGCCCTGATCGCCTGCAGTGCAGCTCAGTGGGGGAATGATTTTTGCCCAGTTTTTTCTGGGTTGGGGGAACCAGCCAAGGCCAGAGCAGCTCTTCTACTCCCTTGCCTACTGCTGCTCCACTGGGACAAGTCAGGGCTTTCCAGCAAAGCCCTGTTTCTTTAGGAATTTTCCCCATTTTGACCCTGGACCAGTGGTGAGCTGGGATGGCCCCAGTGTTGGCTCCCCTGGTCCCCTCCCAGGGCCAGGGGGATGCTCAGGAGTCGATACCCAAAAGCATCTGCAAGCAAAGCTCGGGCAGGCATTGCAATTACCTCCGAACCCACATTGTTCCCAGCCAGGGATCAGCTCTGTTGTTCCCAGCCAGGGATCAGCTCGTGCATGATCCAACACACCACGCAGGGATGGGGCAAGACGCAGCCGGAGCTGCCCAAGTGCTCGTCCCTCTGCTGCGACGGGAGCACGGGGCATCGCTGGAGGCGTTGAACACAGCAAGCGCCGGCCGAGGCAGCACGCAAGGCAGGGCTGTTCATATCTGCGTGACGGCCGAGGGCAGCGGGAAGTAGATGAACCGTTAACCACATTCCTAAATGCCCGCAGCTTGCCATGGGGTGGATTAAATGAAAAATGTAAAGGAAAACTGGTGTCTGAGTTCAGACCCAGGAAGGGAGCCTGGTCCCTGGCCACTGCAGATGTGGGGACAAACCCACAAGCCCCGTGGCCACTGCAGCCGGCTCAAGGACCACAGTGCCAGCGGGACATGGGCTCGCTCTCCACCATCCGCTCCTGAGCTGCTGTGACTCTGCGGGACAGCGCTGGAGTTTGGGTTCATCCCAGCCGGCAGTACCTATGGCGGCAGCAGCATTGCCACAGCACCGTGCAACACCGGGGCACTTGCCAACACCGCAGCATCGTGTCCCTGTCCCTGTCCCCTGCACTGCTGTGGTGGGTTGACCCTGGCTGAATGCCAGGTGCCCACCAAAGCCATTCTATCACTCCCCCCTCCTCAGCTGCACAGGGGAGAGAAAATATAACAAAGGGCTCGTGGGTCAAGATAAGGACAAGAGAGATCACTCACCAATTACCATCACGGGCAAAACAGGCTCAGCTTGGGGAAAATTAACTCAATTTATTACCAGTCAACCAGAGTAGGGTAAGGAGAAATAAACCCAAATCTCAGAACACCTTCCCTCCACCCCTCCCTTCTTCCCGGGCACAACTTCACTCCCGGATTCTCTACCTACCCCCCGCGGCGGCGCAGGGGGACGGGGAATGGGGGTTACAGTCAGTTCATTGCATGGTATTTCTGCCGCTTCATCCTCCTCAGGGGCAGGACTCATCACACTCTTCCCCTGCTCCGGCGTGGGGTCCCTCCCACGGGAGACAGTTCTCCACAACCTTCTCCAGCGTGGGTTCTTCTCATGGGCTGCAGTTCTTCACGAACTGCTCCAGCATGGGTTTCTTCCACGGCGTGCAGTCCTTCAGGAGCACACTGCTCCAGCGTGGGTCCCCCGTGGGGTCACAAGTCCTGCCAGAAAACCTGCTCCGTGGGCTCCTCTCTCCACAGATCTGCAGGTCCTGCCAGGAGCCTGCTCCAGCGTGGGCTTCCCACGGGGTCACAGCCTCCTTCAGGAACCCACCTGCTCTGGCGTGGGGTCCTCCCTAGGCTGCAGGTGGAGATCTGCTCCACCGTGGACCTCCCTGGGCTGCAGGGGACAGCCTGCCTCACCATGGTCTTCCCCACGGGCTGCAGGGGAATCTCTGCTCCGGCGCCTGGAGCATCTCCTCCCCCTCCTTCTGCACTGACCTTGGTGCCTGCAGGGTTGCTTCTCTCACACGTTCTCACTCCTCTCTCCGGCTGCCGTTTTTGTTGCGCAGCAACTTTTCCTCCTTCTTAAATCTGTTCTCCCAGAGGCGCTACCTCTATCACTGATGGGCTCGGCCTTGGCCGGCAGCGGGTCATCTTGGAGCCGGCTGGTATTGGCTCTGTCGGACACAGGGGAAGCTTCCAGCAGCTTCTCACTGAAGCCGCCCCTGTAACCCCCCCGCTACCAAAACCTTGCCGCACAAAGCCAATACAGCTGCCAGGACTCCCTTCATGTGCAGCGGTCACACTACCCCTGAGGCTGGTCTTGCTGTCACAGGCAGTGGCAGATGCAGTCCAAGCCACCAAGACGAAGAGACCCGAGCTCAGCTTTAGGGCCAGCGATAGCCCCGTGCCTCTGGGCTGGATCCCACATTAATCCTCTTTAACCCCCTTTCCCCAGCCCCGCAGCAGGCAGAGGTCTGACGCTGTCAGCCCGCAGATCAGAGCGGGCAGGAGGCCTCTCCGGGATGCAGGCAGAGCTCTGGGTGAGCTGCTCTGACCCCTTTATCCTCCGAAACATCAAAAGTTTCAATTATTCTGCCTGTGACTCATTTCTGATGAAGACTTTTCTCAGAAGAAACTCAGTGGGTGGGACAGGCAGGCACTCAGAGCTGCTTTTTCTACCTCTGGAGACGAAGCTGTGCAGCATCAGCAGAGCCATCAGAGCCGTCTCCCAGGAGGTGACTTCGGTCTTGTTTGTGAGGAAGGATGTTTCAACCCTGCCGACACCAGTGGCACGAGGAGTTAAGGGACCGGTGCCCAGAGGAAGCCCCTCTCAGCTGGGGAAGGACAGACAGAACAATCAGTTGTTTATTTTGGTCAGAGGCAGCATCCCATTAAAATATTGCCCTCCAAGTTGTGCGCACATGGCAAAAACCAGAGCGCCCGGCTACCGGCCAGACAAAGGGACCCTGTGCTCCCGAGATGTTTTATTCATGCGCAGCCTTGAAGAGCAAACAAGCCCAGCTATTTTGCTGCCCCGGACTCGATGCAGCCCTGCCTTTGTGCTCCATGCCTGTAGAGGCGGGAATTGCAGAGGGGCTGGAGTGGGAATTGCAAAGAGGGGCTGGAATCCTCCCCACCATGTGGGACTTGTTGCTTCGCCACTGGAGCGACTGCTCCCCCTCCCCAGGCTTACTCAGAGCAGGCTGGTTCAGCACCAGAAATTGCAATTGCTTTTCCAATTTCTCTAGTTTATTGCACTTATTCACCTGGCTGCTTCGCCAGAGTCGCAGGCTCAGCTCACGACCAGCCCTTGGGCCCTCCATCATTGCTGCTGAGCTGAGCCTCGAGCAGCTGTCCCCGGTGAGGACACGGGGACGGTCCCCTGCTCCCAACCCGGCTTCCAGTGGCAAGAAAAGGCCACCTGCAAACAAAGCAATAATAGAAGAGTCAGCCTTAGTCTCACCCTGATCATTTCTAATTGAATATTAATACCATCTTGTTCTTCCTTTAATGCTCCATTTAATCTGAATGTTTGTCTTATTTTCGTTCTGGGCAGAGGATTAGCCATCCTGGGCACACGTGGTGTCGGGCCATGGCTACTGCAAGCAGAGTTGGAAAGCTACTTCCACACAGAAAGAACTGCAAATGCAACTACTGGAATTGTTAGAAATGAAGTTAATACCCAGGCACCAGTGATTCAGGGTGCTGGGGGCAGGTGGGCTCAGTGCCTGTCCACCCCGCACTGGGGGGCATCACCCCAGCCCTGCCCAGCGGGATGGAGCAGAGCCGCCCCACAGCGGGGGACACGGGCGTCTCAGGGTGGGAGACACGGGCGTCTCAGGGCAGGGGACATGGGTGTCTTGGGGAGGGGGACACCGGCATCTTGGGGCTCATGGAATAACTGTGCTAAAGCGCCCGCTTGAGGGAGGTAGCCATGTGGATTTGGGGCAGAGATTGCACGTCTCCCATAGGTAAAACAGCCTCTTCTGTCATTCTGAGGAGCATACATGGAGGTCGTACCAGACGCGATCACCCTGGGAGCTCAGGCCTTGCCAGCGGTGCTGGGTGGGCCCGGTGGGCTGTCAAAGCTGGGGATGTCCCGTCCTATGTGCAAACCCAGCGCGAGGGCAGTGGGGCAGCAGGGAAGGAGCAGACTGGGGAGGTAAGCGAGGTGGATTTGCCTCTGAGAGGCAAAGTGGGCAATGGTTAAGAGATGCCACAAATCTCCATCCCCATCTCCACCTGCCCCCAGCCTCCCAGTGCTGTGTGGTGATTCACGGTGAGGAAGACCCCGTCGGCCATGGCAAAGCCAGATCAAACCCAGCATCCAAGGGCTGGCTGCAACCGATGCTCCTGTCCACGCGTGACTTCATTTTCCTGCTCAAACCCTCGTTGTTCAGAATTCACAACACGCTTGGGGCATGGACCAAACAGGCACTGGATGGAAATAAAAAAATACCTGTGATGCAAATGGGTGGCACTGCGTGCCTCTGCCCTCCCCTGCAGAGCAGGGATCAGCCACCCAACACGTCCCACGCAGCATGATCCTCCCAGCCCCGTCCCGGGCTCCCCAGCCCATGCCGTCCTACCCAGCTTCTCCAGGAACACACGCAGCTCCACAGCCACTGAAGGACGTTTGGTAATGCGTGAGTAATGGGCCGGTTTAATCCCTTCCAAAATCACGATAACCCCGAAGGATGTACCAGTTGAGGAAGATGTTAACGTGGAAGGTGTGCAGCAAGCAGCGCTGCTGCCAGAAATACCAGAGGAATTAACAAATTGGGTTGCAGCTCTCAAGTGAAACCATTTATTGAGGATGGACTGTTCCTTCTTGTAATCCTCTGTCATCAGCACTCACTGCAAAAATTTAACTGTGTCAGACTAAGGTGGTGTGGTAAGCCCCAGGGCTAGTTCTGTGGGTAGAAAGACTCATTCGTTGCCCAACGCTATTTGCAAGTCAAGTGTATTTCTTTCTTCGTGTTGTAATTGCTGAGGACTGGGAATGCCTTACTAAGCAGTGAGCAGCGGCAAGGCCGCCTGGTGCTGAGGTGTGCTGAGCTCACACCGATCCCAGCCCGCTGGCTTATCTCCTCCTGTCAGACACCTGATCAAGGGAGATTAAGTGAGATGTGCCAGGGCTGCGACAGGGCTTGAGCAAACTTTGGGGGATGCACCTTTCTCCCTGTCATGGTGACAGTGGCAGCTGCGTGGACCTGCTCCATCCCCTCCATCGCGGTGGCCCAGGGAGCACCTCTGCCAAGGAGGGAGGGGCACACCAAAAATTTCATGTAACCCGACATCATTTTAGTATCATTAGGGCTAACAGGACAGAAAGCTCAAGCAAGTCTGCTACTCGCCCCTGCTCCAAAAGGACCAACCAGCAGGAACAGCCTGGCCAAGGAGACCTGGCACAGTAACATTTAATATCCCTAATATTTATTTGAGGGACATTAACACAAGCAATACTTATAGAAAGCACCCGGTGACTCAGAAAGCAGAGAGAGAAATGGCCTTTCCAATGCACTGCCAAGGTAGCAGGAAAGCTGCCCCAAAAGGAAAGGGGTAAATGAAAAAATGTGCTGCAGCTGCCCTTGGTGAGCTCCCTGTTATTTATTGGGAAAAAAACCCCAGCTGCTGAAGAAGGAAGCTTAGAAAGAAGATGTAGCAACTCCCAGGTGAGGGAAACTTTGGCCTCCAAGGCCAGGAGCATGAGGAGTTCATCTCGGGTTATGTCAGACCTGGTGACACACAAAGATTTTCCCTTCAAGCACTCGAGCTTGTGTGCCAGCCTATCGCTTTGGCTGCTGGACTGTATTGCATCCCAGCCTCCCCTTCACGATACCGCACGTCTCTTCCTCTGACCGCCTCTAGATGTGCAGCTCTTTGGAAATTAGTGGCCCTTCTCTTTGGGCTTTTGATGTACCCCAGGAGGAGGGTGCATGGTAAGCATTGCTTCACTGCTGTTTGTGCAACCTCGCTGCAGATCCTTTATTATTCACGATGGTATCTTGCCACTTGATATGCATAATAGCTCAAAGGTACCGTTGACTACATTTTTCCAGCTCTTTGATGTGCTAGCGATAACTTGTTTCTGTTTCGCAGCCATTAAGCTAGGTGGAAATCATTACACTACGTTAAATGTGGGGTTTGTTCTTTAATCAGTGTTGTTCTGGTTCCAGGCTTGGTGTTGCAATCTGTCATACGTGGAAAATATCCTCTTAGCCCAGGTTAACAATTCTGGAGGAAGTGAGCACAGCTTAACAGAGTCTCTTCAAGGTCAGAGATCAAGGACCGAATCCTCCCAGGAGACTCCAGCATCCCAGGCAGGTTGCAGCAGCTCCCCGGCCACTTGCACCTGCGCTGCCGGTTGCATGCGTTGCAGAAGTACCCACAGCATGAACCAACCTCCCTACATGGCAGACACACCGGTATATGCTAAAGCCACCCAGAACAGACCCTACTTATCCAACTGGCAACATTCACTTGAAGTTTTAATGTCATATTTGTGAAACTAGACTAAACAGGCCACTTCTTGGGTCAGGCTTGGACTTGTAGGGTGCATATTTTGGATTGCAGCTCTGCAGCCCCCAGCCACAGCCAGGCGGTTCCTGCCCTGTAAAAGCCTTTTGCTGTCCAAGAAGGGGATGCTCCACCCTGGCAGCCCTTCTCCTCCAGCACCTCTCACGCAGGTTACGGTGTCTCACCACCCCTCTGCATTAACCACCCGTACTGCCATGGCACCAGCACTGGAAAATCATCTGAAGGCAGGAGGGGAGAGGGAGGGCATTCCCTGCCCTGCGCTTTTCCAAGCACCCCTCTGGACTCAGCACCCGACGGGTCAGCCCAACACTGCGCAGAGCTGGAAGGTGAACGTTCACATCTCCGCACCCGGCCCCGATGAGAGCATCGCACGCTGCTCACAGAGCACTCTTCTTGACAGGAATAACCACATATAGCTTCCGATAATGATTTTCTCAGGGAAGACTGATCAGAGGGAGGCTGACCCTGGTGATGAAGGGATGTGTCTCAGGTCTGCTCTGCCCTGCGGATGCCGGGGAGCTCAGCCAGCCATACGCCCATCAAACCATCAGCACACGATGGCTGGGTTAAACCTGGACAACACAGGCTGGGGATGCGACGACTGACAGCGCGTTGGACCAGCTACACGCTGCCGCGAGCATTACCAGCTCGTTAGGAAGCAGCTCCTGCCAGTGAGGTGAAGCAGCCGCTTCGGTCCCAATCCTGCAGCGTGTTCCCTCTGCAGCCATGGGAGCTGGGCACATCCACCCACGGGCTGGAGGGATGCGCCGGTGCTCTGGTGGCTGTGGGAGAGCTGCTGGTATCCTCAGGGTCCACCCGGACCTTATCGGTATGTGGCTTCTGGGCTTTTTGGACTTTCTCTTCATTGTCTTGCAGCAAAATGAGGCTGCAAAGGGTGGAAGGGTCCTGGCCGCTGCAAGAGGAAACCTTGGGAGCAAGGAAGGGCCACGGCGAGAGGGTGCTTTGAGGCAGGGAGCACCATGCCGTTGGGAGGCAGAGCAAAGCAGCAGGGCGGCAGCCCACGCGCCGGGTGTGAAATGGCCAATGAGTCCCCCCAGGTGAGGTCCGGGGGACAGTCCAGGGACAGGCTCACTCCCCGGGAGCCCTGGAGAGGAGGGCAGAGCGCTGAGCACCCATCTGCAGAGGAGCTGCCGTCTGCAGAGGCGGCAGTGCCAGAGCTGGCCTCGAGCCGCCTCTGTGTGCCGCCGCACGAGCACAAAGACCATCTGCGATGTGATGCGCTGTCCCCAAACGGGGCCATCTGGGTCACACGCTTGCGGCTGGTAAAGGTTCAGGATGTACCAAGAGAAGGAGGAGCGTGCTGTGGTATGCCACCCTGCACCGCGTGGGGCAAGGACAGAGCTCCCGGGCACGGGAGCATGGCAAAGGAGTCTTACACAAGCAAGGAGGTGAAGCAGAGCATGGGAGAGACTCCCCAAAAAGAAGAAACCCAGCAGCTGGCAGGAGGGAGCCTGGCAAGCAGCGGGCTGTGCTCTGCGCAGAGCCCCTCGAAAGCCTGTGTGGTTTTCAAATGAAGTCTATATTTGTTTTGCAAAACCTCAAACCACCCCTCCCAAGAGTGTATGACAGAGACAAGTGAAAACGTGAAAACCTTCACCCGTTAACCCCTTCGTGCCAGGGGCCAGATCGGGAACAGGCTGCCCGCGCTGAGGACGGGGCTAGCAGAGCCCAGCTCGGCCGCCCACACTGAGAGGCAGCCGGCAGCGGCTGCTCTGCTCACATTTGTCTTTCAGGCTTGTTCGAGGGCTTTGGCAAGCGACGATTCAGTTTCGTTTCCTGCTTTCTTGCAGTCTTGGCATGTTTAGCTTGGCCTCCTGTGTTTTGCGACATGAAAGCCTTGGCTATAAATACATCGCCCTGTGTCTCCGAAGGTTTTGTGGCGTTTTCCTGCCTGTGCTCTTCATCCCCTTGGGAAGGTCAGGAGCTGGGAGGAGCGTGTGGAGGAGGCTCCAGTGATGCCGGCGGAGCAGCTCCCTGCCCGGGACGGCCCTCGGCACACGGCTCACAGCACGAGGCCGCCGGCCCTTCTGGAGCCGTGCTCTACTTACAGATGTTTATCACGGCCGATAAGGCTGTGCTGGCTCTTTACACAAGAGGAAGGGGAGGTTTGTGCAGCGGTGAGCTGGTCACAAGCCCGGGGAGCGGAGCTCGGGGTCGTGGTTGTGCTGGATCCCTGGGTTAGCCTGCAGCGGTACTGTATCCCAAAGGGCTTTGGTGTTGCTGATTCCTGGAGGTCACAAATGCCGCCAGGGCCTGCCAGCTGCAGACACGCAGCCAAGGTCCTCCCTGGGGCCGGTGTGCCCAGCTTGCCCCGCCGATGCTTCCATGCCGGCCCGGGCAGCATGCCACGGAGCACCCACGCTGGGGCAAGCAAGCCTTGCAAAAGGTAAACATGTGTACGGTAGCAGCCCAATAATTACGGCCCTAATTCAGCAAAGCATCACCACTTACAAGGCACCTAAGCATGTGCTTAAAGTTAATTACACGCTTAAAGATCTTTCCTGAATAAGCACGGATTTAAGGCTGTGTTTGGTATCTCCTGTACTTAACTGTGATTCAGCTAACCACCTACCCTACCTCTTTGTTTCCAACAACCCAAAACCATCATGAAGTGATTTCAGAGCTCAGCTCCAGCACTAGAAACCAAACATCTATGCACTTCTCTCTGCAGGCTTGCTTTGTAGATATGAAAATAAATATCCTTTTGATTCTTACGGCTTTGTTTTCCTGATAGCACTTCCCTCCCTGCAAGCCAGCAACTTCCAGGCTGATTAGGAACTCTGCAGAGACCTCCTGAAATGGCTTCTCTGACAGAATCAGATACTTGGCGGGGGGGAAGAGAGAGACAGAAAACGCCTCGGTCGAAACTGCCCCGCTGCAAGACGGCGAAGCTGAACTGGCCCCTTTGCACGCAGTCAGTTTTTCCACTGCATTTGCATATCTCTGCTGTTTTCTCGCAGCCCGCGCCCGGCTGCCTTTTCCTCCACGCAGTTTCTGCTCAACAGTCGCGTGTGAACCAGAGCCGCGGCTGCCTGCGGTTTTCTCCCCGCCGGAGGTGCACCGCGGTGGCTGGGAGCCGGCGGCTGCAGGAACTCCTCCTGCCACCCCGGCTGTGCCAGGGCCAGACCCACCGGCAGGACCCTGCATCGGCAACTGGGGGGGGGTCGAACCCAGCCAGCAGCAAAAATAACTGCGGGTGCAGCTGGTAAATGATAAGAGGGGCTGGTTGGAGCAAGCTGCCTCCAGGGTGGCTTCCGCTTTTAGCATCATTTCTTTAACAAATCAGAGCAAGTGTTTTCAAGAGAAAAGGATTTCAAAGCAAGCAGTTTGGGGTTTTTGCTGCTGAAATTCCCCAGGGAAACATTCCTGGACCCAGAAAGCCCAGTGGAGACACCCGGCCCCTTGATAATTTGGGCAGGCAGAGCACTCACCAAAGAGAGCCCAGAGACCTGCCTATAATCTTGTCATTTTATTCAGCATTTGAAAGTCTTTGAGGGTTTTTTTCAGTCAAGTTACTGGTACAAATTACACACTGTGGTGCGTGTGGCTCTAAAACATGGCTTCGAAATGGGATGCATCTTGCCAGAGGGGCTGGCTCTCCATTAGAGGCTCCCATGCGGCCCCAGATGTGGCCCTGCCTGGCAGAAGGATGCTGGATGCCAGGTCCCTCCCTGTGCTGCTCCGTGCATCAGCCATCCCATAACCTCAGTTCTGGCTCTTCCCACCCCCTCGCTGGCCACAGACTATATTGGTGGGGCCACCCATCCTGCACCTGATGGCAATTCCTCCCTTAGTTCAGCTGTTAATCCAGCATCCCAATGGGAGCAGGTTGCCCAGGACCGTGTGCTGCTGGGCTTCAAGTGCCTCCAAGGATGGATGGAGCTTCACAGCCTCCCTAGGCAGCCTCTCCCAGTGCTCAGCCACCCTTACCATCAGAAAGTGTTTCTCCATCCCTGTCCTCCATGGCACCTTCCTGCCTGCCCAGTGGGCGGGAGCAGAGTTAATCCCTCAGAGAGAGCCCTGGGTCTTCTGCAGGCTCCCTTCCCACCTGAGAGACAGCCACAGAGCCCGTCCTTTGGTGGGAGAGCTCGGGGGGGGGACACAGTCCCACAGCCCTGAACAGCACCAACCTCTTGGCACCACGTTTTGGATGCCTCTGCTCGTTCTGCGAGTGCATGTGACAAGCACCTTCCCAGCGCTGACAGCCAGGAGCCTCTCAGAGCTGCAGATAAAGTTATCATTAGCATCTATTAGCAATAACAAACAATATCAGCTTCGTTCATTGTCATAGGCTGGGTTATTAGTGCTGGAAAAACAGCTCCCCTAACACCCTCGGAGCCAGCCGAGATTCATCTGTGTCTCATTAGCAGAGCCTTCCTTCTTTGTTTGTTCAGTTAAAATTAACTCTCCTTCTGGAAAAAAAGGAGCAAAGAACCACCCTCCTGGCCCAGCATGGCCCGCCCAGCTGCTTGCCCTGGCCCCAAGGGCTCCCGGTGGTTGCAAGGGACCGACCCCAAACCTGCAGCAACTCCATGTGCTAGCCTCTGGATACGGCCCCTGCTCCCACGAGCTGCTCCTTTCTCCAGCAAAACGCACGTCCCGTCACTGCTCAGCAAGGAGCTCTGTAAGAAGAGCTGCAGCCAGAGAGGCAGAAATGCCCCAGAGCGGGGGGCCAGACGGTTGCAGCCCCTCTCTGGAGCTCTTCACTTCCATCACCTCCCTCAGCAAGCTCCCCCAAATGTCACCGATTCACCTCTCCCTCCTCACCTCCCTGTCCTAGTCCCCCTCCTGACATGGACATTTCCTCTCCGGGCATTTCTGTGCTCTGCCCCTTGCAACCCACAGCACCCCATGCCCTGGGCGAGATGCCCGAGAGCAGCCCCAAGTGGCACCAGGACCTGCAGCACCCTGCCCGCACCCTCTGCCTGCACCCGCTGCCTGCAGCCTGCCTCCAGCAGCGGGCAGAGCCCTGCACAGCGGCGGTCACGGCGAGGGCGATGCACGGCTGGGCTGGGTACTGGGGTGGTTACCCAGCTGGGTCCCAGCCCTGCCATGGGTGACCCCGCTGTCCCTCTGGGAATGTGCCCCCAGAGCCCAGCCCTGCAGAGGCGGCACGGCCGCAGGCGTGCGAAAGCGGGGCTGGCCCGGAGAGGTACCGAGAGGGGGGCAAGACATGAGTAATTGGGGCAGGAAGGGGCTTTCCCGGGCAGAGCGCGCAAAACTAGGGATTTTTGTGTTTGCATTCACATCTACTTAACCCCGCAGATCGGTTAATGCTTTTGTAAAATTACATCTGTTACTCGTCAGGCTCAGCATTTTCAATCGGTTGCCAAAGCCGCTTGGATATTTATAAAACAAGCCAAAAAGAACCCAAAACCCCAGGCCCCAAACGTTTCAGGTTTGTCAATCACAAAGAATCAAAGATAAATCGAATCTGCAGTCACAGACCTGCACAGCACCCTGCACCACCCAGACCGAGGTGTATCCGTGGGTGCAGGGGCTCTGACAGACCAGAAAACTCAAGCCTTGACCCAAACCAGAGCCCGGCCGATGCGAGGTGAGGTGTCCCAGCTGAGCTGCATGGGGTGCCGGGGTGACAGGGTGGGAAAGACACAAATGGCACCTGGGGACGAGGCGCCTGATCCGGGCTCCCTGCACCAGCATCAGCAGCAGCATTCAGCTCTCCCCCAGGCACTGTGCTTGCCCCACATCCCAGCACAGTAATAATGAACAAGGCAGTAACGAGCAAGGTGTGCGGGTGGATGTGTCGGAGCAGGGCAGCATCCCTCGCCGAGCTGCGGGCGCTTGGGAGAAGCCGGGCAGTGCTGCTGTGAGCACCCGTGGTTTGGGTTTTGTGGATTCTTACAGGTCTCCCCTCTGCAGCACCAAGCATCTCCCACTGCCCAGGCACCTGCCAAGCACCAGGGCCTGGGCGTGCATCCCCATGCCGTCCTCCCTCCCTCGTCCCCCAGCCCAGCAGGTAACATTACCGACGGGCACAGGGACTTCATGGGTGCTGAGTGACTTGTGGGAGCCGAGGGACAGGGCAGCAGCGCGGGACAGCCGGTGAGGCAGAACCCAAAGGCAGGGGCAGAAATGCACTGATGTGTTTCAAAAGCCACTGGAGAAGGAAATCTCCGCAGGTGCTGTGCGAGGACCATGGTCCTGGCACAAATGCTCCACTGCTGGGCAATCTCCCCTGGAAATACATTTTCTCTTTGAGCCCATCATCAGCACTCACAGTAAAATCCAGAACAAATAAACCCCAAAGCAGCGGGTGAAAGACGAGCCCAGAGCTCCTGTGCCCAGCACGTGCCCACCCTGCGGGCCAGATTCCTGCTTGGGTGGGATGGAGAGCCAGATTCAGCGGATGCCCAGGAATGTTCTTCTGAAGGTTATAGGCCAGCAAGGATTTTTGTTTTGTTTTGTTTTAAAATTTGTTTATAAAATTACTAAGTGGCCTTTTTCTTAGCTAGATTAATGTCACAGTACAGGTTAGTGCTCCTGAGAGCCGGGCTCTGGTCTCCTGTCGCAGCCTGGGGATTGCTGCTTGACCATGAGCAAGTTATCTGCCCAGCCTCTGGTCTGGCTCTCTGTACCTTGGAGACTGCCCTAAGCTACTCCAGTGTTGTATTTAGAAAGTTAAAATGATAAAAAAAAAAAAACCCGCTGTAGGCCTGATCCAGGAGTTGGACACCAGCATCAGCAGGGCTGTGTGAGGCAGAGACTGGAGCGCACTGGTCAGCAGCTGGGAGGCAACTTTGCTGTTTTGCTACAAGTACATGAAACTGTTTAACACAACAAGGCTGTTAAACAAATCGACCTGAGGCCAGCAAGTTCAGTGCTGTCTAGCCTTCCAGTTGAGCGACAATAGCAATTGATCCTGCTGGGAGGTTAAAAAATAAAATAAAATCATCATCCTGGAACAACATGTTTCAGCTGGAGCAGCCTCGTACCCATTAGCGGTAATTGAGCGACGCGGGGCTGTGCCGTGGGAAGGCTGATTGCCCGGCGCAGCGGTGGCGTGATTAGGGACGGCTTCGGCTCTGCCCGCGGGGTGGAACGGCTCGGCCTAATTGAGAGCGAAATGCCGGGGTCTGGGCAGAGGAAGACTCCGCCAGCGTCCCCGATGAAGCCACGGGGAGCTGTGACGAGCAGAGATGCATGAGCACAGCTGAAACTGCAGGGACTTTGGGAGGGGTCGGCACAGCGTGGCACAGCGTGGCACGGCATGGCACGGTGCATGCACAGGGCTCGCCAGGCATGGGAGCTCTGCAGCACTGCTAAGGCTTTTACGCACCATAAGAACCTCTTGAAAGCCTCATATTGAATAGAGGGTTATAGAGCGCTGAAGAAAGCTGAAATAAAATATTTTCCCTCTTGCACGTGTCGGGGAAGCAGAAGTCCTGGGCTAAATGGGACAGGCTGTGCCGTTTTGCTGTATTATTTAGCTGCGCTGGAAATGAAGGATGAAGGTGATAAAGGGTTTATTTTAGCAGGCAGCAGCCACTAACTGCTCGGTAATGCACCGAGGAAGAGCTCAGCTCCGGCATCCCGTTTCCCATTCCAGTCACGTGCCCCCAAAATTGCAAATGGAGATTTGTTACATTTCATTTGCTCCCATCCCTGGGAAGCCATTTGCGATGAGTTCACGTCTCCCAGGAGGCTCTATTCCAATCAAAGTGAAAAGAGAGGAGAAAAAAAAAGTCACGCTACGCCAGATGACAATGATATCTCAGTGCCGATCACTGGGTGCTGACTGGCGCTACACGTTTTAATAACAGCCAGCCCATGTGCAGCAGCAAGACTGAGGCACCGCTCCCAGGCTGGGGGATGCTGAGGCACTGCTCCCAGGCTGGGGGATGCTGAGGTACCGCTCCCAGGCTGGGGGATGCTGAGGTATCTCTTGAGGCTGAGGGATGCTGAGGTACCGCTCCCAGGCTGGGGGATGCTGAGGTACCGCTCCCAGGCTGGGGGATGCTGAGGTACCGCTCCCAGGCTGGGGGATGGTGAGGCACTGCTCCCAGGCTGGGGGATGCTGAGGTACCACTCCCAGCCGGATGGATGCTGATCAGCATGGCTCAGCCCCAGTTTGTCCCCTGCGCTGGCTCCAGCTGCCAGCTGCTCCAGGATGGACACCCACCACCTTGATTTTCCAGCTTTCGTCTTTCTCCGTGAGGAGCACCTTTAGCTAGGCAAATAAAACCAGGGCTTTGGTAAACTCAGGGAGGACAGGCTGAGCATCTGCTTCAAGTTTAGCAATTTTAGCTATATATTGGCCTGTGCTTTACAAACTCTTATTAACTGAGTGTGCACACACACAGAAAACGAAAGCGGAGATGGTTGATGGTTGGGGCTTGGTCGCTTTTTTTTTTTTTTTTAGTTCCCCCTTTAAAAAATATATATCTTGTTTTCACTTTAGAGCAGTTTTGTGGGCTGTGGTCTGGTGTTATTGATTAGGGCATGTTATTCTGGAGCAGGAAGCTGCCTGACATACTGCCTGCCTGCTGCTAAATTGAAATCTCCTAATCTTTCCAATCCTTTTAAGCACTGGCAAATGAAAAGGCAGCACATTGTGGAAAACCTCTGCTCAAGAGGAAGCAAGGCAAGATCTACCAGAGTGAGAGTACAAGCCACCATGGGTCAGAGGGGACCCGCTGCCTCCGCTCACTCGCGTTGCCTGGTCAGGGAGGCAGGAGAGGTGTTTGCTCCTGCTGCAACGCCCTCGCTCTGCACAGGGGACATCCCCAGCACGCTGGCTGAAGGATTCAACCGAGGCGCATCGAGCCCTCATTGGCACGACCTTGCCGAGGGCAGGGGCTGGCGGTGCTGCTCCGGCACGCGCGGTGCTGCTGGTGCCAGGGGCTGCCCTTGGTTGGGGATGGCTGGTGGCAGGGGACTGGGGGGAGACCCCCCTGCCCTACAGCATGGCTGGTGGTGGTCTCCAGGGCTGTCACACAAGAAAGGGGACTCGATTCTTGTTTGTGGCCGAATTTGAAGCTGGATAACTGTGTGCTCAGGTGACCGCAGGGTAACCCATGAACTGCTGAGGTCGGCTGGGCTCAGGGGCACAAGGCGTCTTTACTGGAACATAACAGGGGCTGCCCGGGGCTCAACTCGGGCTAGCAGAGACCACCACTTTTCATCAGGCTCATTCTCTCCTCCATGATTAGCATATACCCTTAATTATGTACTGAAAGCCTGGCGCTCTGCTGTTCAGAGCTGTTGCCGCCTACTGAGTCATGGCAGCAAGCTAAAGCAAGGCCTGGGTATGAGGACAATGTGCTTTTTACTTAGCCCCATCCCATAATAATGGCAGAACAGGAGGGATCTTCCTGAAAACAGCAGACTTCCTGCCATCCTGCAGCACACGCTGCTTGCACCCACGGTCCCCCGAGCTGCCCACATGAGTAGCTGGCTTTCTCCCCGATGCTATGGGTGTTTGCAGCACCAGAGCACTGATTCCAATTTTGACCGCACCGGTGCCGTGCCTCTCGGGCTCTGTGGGGACCGGCTGCCCAAATCCAGCAGCATTTGGGGATGTGGACATTGCCATGCCGGCTGGAGGGAGGCAGGGACAGCCCTGGTGCATTGGGATTTTGGGGCGTTCCGGTTTGGCAATGCGGGGACCTGCAGGTACTTCCCCAGCTGCTTTATCAGCCTCAGTCCATGGCCGAAATATTTAGCAACGTTTGTTAGGGCAGAGCAATAATTTGATTTAACCGTTGTGGTGCTGGGTTGTTGCTGACCGATAACCAAATGCATCCTTCGCAGAAGGTGTGTGCATTAGGGAGATCAATGCATATTCACAAAGGGCCAATTTACATTGCATCAGTCTTGGGAGAACAATGTCACCCCAACTTCCTGAGAAATCAAGGACACCATATAGCTAAAACTTCAGGAACGCTGTAGTTAATCTCTGAATAATGATTTCAGCCTGTACGAGGCCTTCCCTGTACCCCATCCAGGGAAGGAGTGCTCAAACTAGGTTGAATTTCTGGCTGTTGGGCAGCATCTTCCCTTCCACCCCTGCACACTTGGCTTCTCCTTCCTGCCCCCAAGCCCACGACCTGCCCTGCACCCCAAGCCCCAAGCATGTGTCCCCTCCAAGGGGTCCACGTGTTGGGACCACCCTGGGGCCGCTGGGCTAGGGGGAGGAATGGGAGCCGCTGGGCACAACTTGGCCCGCTTGTATTTTTAGCGTGTGATGCTGGGAAAAGGAGAGCGTGTTCATTAACCTGCACAGCCAGGAATAACAATTGCCTTCCATCAGGACCTCATGAATAAGTCGCACCATCTGATTTAGTTATTTATATCCTTCCTGCTGGTAAATTAATTAATGTTTCATTTGCAGCACAGGCAGCCCGTAAGACTGTTTCTCTGTGCTCTGAAAGTGGGCACGCTACAATGTCATCTGCTTTAAAAGGCATTTTTCCTAGGAAGATAGTTGGTAAATATGGACCACTCACCCGTTGGTGATGCTAGGTCACCTCTTGCCGTGCCCTGCACCGTACCGGCAGCGGAGCGGCATGCCGCAGACCACTAGGGTCTGTGGGGTATTTGTACAGTGCAAAGGGTCATTTTTATTCTTTCTACTGGATCTTAAGGAACGTTCAGGGGGAAAATCGTGATCCTGTTGCTGGGGTGCGTTTCTGGTCCATCCATCCAGGGAGAGGATGGGGAGCATGGGGCAGCTGGCAGAGCCGAAGGGCCAGGAGTGCCCAGGGGCCAGGGGACCTCAGAGTGCAAAAGAAGATGCTTAAAAGAGAAATACTTCTGTAAACACCTGCAAGGAAATGGGCCGAAGGGAAGGGGAATTATTATCTTATCGGGGGTAGCAGGCAAACAACAAGGCGTTGCAGGAGGGGCACAGAGGGGCAGCAGGAGCCTAGGTAGAGCTGCTGGGTTGGGTGAAGGTCTCTGCTGGCTGTGGTGAGGGCGCCGGGCAGCCCAGGGACCTGCTCGGAGGGGTGGGCAGAGCCACAGACCCACTCCTTTTACAGCAGCCGGGCTGAGCTGCGGATGCGAGCCAGCCCTGACGGAGCCGGCGGGGATGAAACCTCTCCCAGCACCGCGGGGGCTGACGGTGCCCCTGCCAAGGGGGATGCAGGGCAGGGGGCTCGGCCGAGGGCAGGCAGCGCCGGCAGCTCCCTTGGCATCTCATCCCGGCGCTGGCTCCGGGGTTTTGCACGCCTGCTCTCGACGGCTGCAGAGGGAAACGCCAGCCATGGCGCATGACTCCCTTGGGACAAAGATAAGAAGCTGGAAAAATAAACTGCGCTCCCAAGGTCGCAGAGGCGCTCGGGGCTCTCCCCGGCACACGGGCTGCTTCCCTTTCCGCTTTCAGAGCAATTGCCTGGTGGCTTTATAATGGATTAAAGCAAAATATTTTTGCTGGGGGAGGGCTGGCAGAGGGCGAGCGCTAGCATCCCCCCTGGCAGGGGTCACTCCAAAGCACCACGGAGATGCCCCATTGTCCCACTCTGCTTGGGTCCCCTCCAGCTGCCATGTGCGTGTTCCCATGTCCGCGGGCAGCCGGCGAGTAGGCAGGGCTGCCAGCGGACAGCAGCGTGCCTCTGGTTTGATTATTTGCTTATGGCATCCTAATACGCCCAATTATTTTTCAATGCAGACAGTTGCGGTTCATTTGCTTCGCCATCAGGCGGGGGCTTGTAGGAGACATTCTAATGCCAGCCACGTTTTAATTTCCTCAAACAGCATGTTTTACGTGTGCTAAGTACAGATGAGCTTGGACCCACCTATGGGATCCCAGGAGATCCTCATCATCCTGTGAGAGAAGGTGCCCCAAAGTTGGTCTGGTCAACTGTACCTTCCATGGCAGTGACCCATGCCTTACAGATCCCCATGTAGGGGACCTCAGGTGCAATGTGCTTCCAAAGACGGAGCTGCAACTTGTTGATGTGTGTTGGTGGGTTTTTTTTTTTTCAAGGATTATCCTTGGGTTTTCCATGCCTTACCCACGGCATTCCCATCCCCAGAAGTGTCACGGCAGGGAGCTGTGGGCTTGAACTGGGGCAGGTTTGATATGAGAAACCTTCAGCAGAGTAACCCCGGCACATGTGGAGCCACCAGCACTGCTGGTTTTTAAGAGCAGGGATCCTGCTGTAATGATGTGGGCAGTGTTAGCCCTGCCTGGCCAGGGGAATTCCCCGGGGACCTCTCACAAACCTCTCCACCCCCTCCTTGTCCTGCATCCATGAAACCCACAGGAAACCCAAAAATGAAGAATATGGGTGAGAACCAGAATGGCAAACGCTGAGTCTTGATTTGGGTTTTTTTTTTAGCTCTAACCACCATTATTTGAGATGCCAAGTCTGATTCATGATAATTGCCCATGCCAGAAGCTGGAGCCGTGCTCTCCACAGCAGCAGTGTCACCCTGGGGTGGGTTTTCCTTTGGCCCCTCATTTTTTGGCTGCTTTAAAGAAGATGATCAGCAACATTTTTATCCCCTCAACATTTCCTCCTTTCCAAACATTGCGAAGATAAAGAAAATATTCCTCTGTAGGCCTCCCGTTCTCATCCCAAATCTCTCCTCTAAACCAGGAGGATGGTTGCCTGCCAAACCCAGGAACGTCCAACTTCAAGCCCTGTTTTCATTTATTTCTTTTTTTGGATGATATTGTCCGTGGGTCTGTCTGTGCAGGGGTGTGGATGCTGCAGCTCACTCGGCTCTTAGGGCCTGTAAACTGTAGCAATAAAGCATGTGCTAGAGAGATGTCACTGGCAGGATTGTTAATGCGTGAGCCTAATGAATATGAATGGTCTCTTCATAAATGTAGCTTTGTGTCATTAAATTCCTTCACACCTCACTGATCATGGAAAGGTTACTCAGAATTAAATGTAAATCACATATTTACTGGTACGAAACAGATCAGTGCGTCGTTTTTTAAAAAACATATAATTTAATAATGGTGCAATCTTCCCCTAGCAAGGCTTGGGTGATGGATTCGCGGCAGTCTCTCACTCGGGGTTTCGGTGGAAGGTGATACAGATCTCACATGATGGGCAATTTACACCGTTTTCTTTCCAAAACAGTAGACTTCAGTTCTTAATCATGTCAGTGGCCCAGAAATGAAAGGAGTTATTTCACCCATGTCACTCCATATAATTAAAAGATTAAGGAATGGCTTCTGTTGAGTTATAAATTAAGGGGATGGGGCTGGCTGGGGTGGGGAGCACCGGGGTTGGGAGCACCGCGGCTGGGAGTACCAGTGTCCGCAGCCACCAGAGGGGTGAACAACCCCCCTCCCTGCCAAATTACACCCATCAGCATCCCCAGATGCTGCTCAGGGCATTCCCCAAAGACCATTGCACACAGTTACACCGAGTAACGCAGAAATAAGGCATACCTCTTTTTTTTTTATTATTATTGTAAAAGCATGGGATTGTGCAAATTTTCCACGTCGAGCCTGTGCAGCATTTGACCCCCCCAGCCTACAGTGGGATGTTTTACATGGTGCAGCTACACCTCTGCCCACCCAGCCCCTGTGGACGGAGCGATGCACATCGGCGCAGACAGCTCAGCCCAGGGATCGAGAAAAGCAGGGCATTTTTAAGAAGCTCTAAAGAGCCGTCCCAGCTGCCCGCCGGTAAAGCCCCCTAACAGACTGCTTTAAACAGCACTAGCACGTATTAGCTTGTAAGGGAGAGCTGATTAGTAATTAAATGGCTTTTAAAAATAAAACCATTAAGACTAATCCCATCAAAATTGGAGCTTCATCCAGGCAACTCTTATTAATTATCGTCCCACCTTGCAGTTTCCAATGGCTGGGCTGTCGTCAACTCTGTAAATAAATACACATATTTTATGAAATTCTCTCTGGTAGGGGCGTGCTTCCTCCCCCGCCCTCGTTTGAAGGTGGGGAACGTCCCAGCTTCTGCGCGAGGTCCCCGTCCCCTCCTGGCACGTGCATCCCTGCTGTGGGGCTGCTGCCGGCAGCGCCGTCCCACCGGCCGGGGACACAGCCGCGGTGTGGCCGGCAACCGTGGGGCTTTGGTGGGAGCCTGGGGCAGCTTTCCCGAGCTGATAAACCAGGGGCTGAGCCCTGGCTAATCCCACCGAAGCGGCTGGCCGCATTCTGCGGTGAAGGGAGGTGTAGGTTTCAGCCGCAGCATGTCGTTATTTCCCTCAAAGTATCAATAATTTCAGGGTTAAAGAAACAAAAGCTTTTTTTTTGCTTGTTTGTATTTTTCCCCTCATCAATACTGGGGCCAGGCAGGCCACTTCCAGACAGTCCCCGGGGCCTACTCAGCTATTAAAGATAGAAATTATATCTTCATAACCCAGGATATTGCTGCTCGCTTATTTATGACTTGCTCCATTTCAAGAATATTTATTCTAGACAGGGAGCCTGATAATTTTCATCCAATCTACTTCTCATAGCTCAGGGCAAAAGAATGGAACAGCTCAATTGAAAGCGCACTTTCCCATTATTGCCAGGTAAGGGCAGAGCAAGCTGATCTCATTTCTGCCCTTGCCTCGCTAACACCACTGGATTCGGCTCCTTTTTTTTTCTTTTTCTTTTCTATTTTTTTCTTTTTTAATTCATCGAGGAATGGCAGCCCACACAACCACTTAAAGGAAGTACTGCATAAATCCCAGTGCAGTAATTACCCATTTGGAAACATGACGCTTTATAGGAGAAAAGGCATCGTGCCAGGATGCTCAGCACGCTACTCCTACTCCAGCTGAAATCCTCCCAGGGCTTGTAGGCAACGGTTAGCGTCTGCAGTCACAGGCTAATAAAACTAAGCCATTACAGCTGGGGCAGGAGAGCTGCAGCCCACAAAGCAGAGAGCTCCCGAGGTGGGAAAAAGCTGTTCGCGGGTTACAGAGAGGAGGGAGGAACCGAAGGACCTGCAGCCACGTGGGAAACACACGGGCACTGCCCGTCTTGGCTGGGGTTGCATCCAGACCGGTGTGGGCTGGGGCTGCCCGGGGTCCCAGGGTACTGCGGGATGCTGCAGAGACCCACGGCCGTCCCTGAGCGATGCCCCATAAGACGGAGCGATGCCCCATAACATGGCAGCACCCACTTCCCTCCACCCCGCTCCGGCCGGGGAGCACCTTCCTCCACCTGCACTCCTGCCTGCTGCGTGCCTTAAATGTCAAAGCCAATGAAGTGTTGAAAAGGCTTTATTGCTTTTTGTGAAGCCGATTAGGAATATCTTCTACTAGGTAAAGAGTAATATTGCAATATGAAGGATGGGGGAAGTTGAAGGCAGCCCTGTGTGAATTCCCCACAGAAACCTCTGTTCTTGCAGCCAGAACAGTTATCAAAAAGACAATTTAAGCAGGATTGCGCTCTAACTAGCTGGAGGACAGGGGAGCCAGCCCTGTACAGTAATCTTTCAGCCTGTAGTAAATGAAATTGCAAAAAAATCAGCTTTCCTTCCTGATCTGCAGGGGGTGAAGATGCCAGAAGGAATGGGGTTTTTTTTATAACCATTAGCTCAACTCAGCACTCCCTGCCAACGGCGTGAGCCGACACGGCTGACACGGCTGACAGGGCCGGTGGCTTCCGCATGAGGCTGAAGGCAGCTCAGCATCCTCTCTTCCCACATCTGCAGCTCTTCCAAGCACCTAAGCACCGCAGGAGAGGACAGAGTAAACTCACAGCCCCCTGTGTTTCATCGCTACAGCTCCAGCCGACCCTACCGGTCCAAAAAACCCAGCTGGGTGTAAAATGGAGACCCTTGTCACCATTAGAAAGAAGATTTAGGCAACCACAAGATACCAGGTTCAATGGTCAAAGAGGTTTCTCGTGTAAGTGATGCCAAGTGAGACAGGCAAGGTTGTTATGGATTGGGGTGCTTCTGGGAACAGCAGCTCCAGGCACTGTGGGCTGAAAGTCACCTTTGAAAAATCTCCATTTCAGGGGGGACAAACGCTTCTGCTTCTGCCGGGTCGTCCCCACCTTGCCAGCACGAAGCATTGCGGGACCTGCGATCGTCTCTCGGATCACTCGCCTGGTCACCCCAGGTGCCATCCTGTCTGCAGAATGATGCTGGAAAACAAGGCAGGTTAATGACTCTGGCAGACAGGGAGGACCTAAGGAAGCATGTGCCAGTCCTCGCTGTTAATGGTAATTATTTATGGAGCACCCTGAATTCACCCCGTGTTTTGGAACAGCAGCACAATGGCTAAATCCAGCCCCTGGTGAGGTCTGTGGGAAGCAGAAAGCCATTTCCACTGGCCTTGATGGGAGCTGGACCGAGTCCTACGGCTCTGATGACATCCCTGTGAATTTACAGCAAATGTTGCCATTAGAAAAATGATAGCTTCCCAACTTGAAATTACTTACAGACGCATCAGGGGGAAAATTCCCTTTATTTATTTCTCGGTCAGGCAAAACTGAAAAGAAACCTTCTCCAGCTGAAATCCCCAGCCCACCCGTGGGACCCACTGCCCCCAGCCTGCGGCACGGCAGCCACTTTGGTGCTCTGTTATTTACCACCAAAGAAAATAGCTGGGCTTAGATCAGAAAATGCTGCCTGCAAATCTGGAGGTCTTGCAGGTCAGCTTGAAACCTGGCTATGTGTGCCGCCTTGCTGGCTGGCAGCCCTGGTTTGATCCTGGCAACCTCTGAAGCATCAGGGCTAAGTGCAAGGTGGGGGAATGGGGCAACGTGGGTGCTGGCCATCCGTCTGTCCATCCCAGGGCTGCAACCAGCCCAATTGTATAACCAGGAGAAGACTTTTAATAGCAATTATTCCATCGGAGCAATTAATTAGAGTCAGCTGGAGAGAGGTGCGTGATTCCGGGTGTCTCTCCAGCAGCTGGGCGCACCCTGCTCCCCTCTCCCCAGGTCCCGGGCATCCCTCCAGGCATCCCCCTTTTTTGCAGGGATAAGTCCCAGGGAATCACAGACTGGCCATGGCACTGGAGGGCGAGCATGTGGGGCCTTCTCAGTTTCTACAGACCTCTGGCCAGCAAGCAACCGTCGCTGTTCCAGCCCTTGCTTTGCTGGTGGAGAAGGTGAGGGATGCGGTCTGCAGGTTTTGCCTGAATTTGCAGGTTCACGCCCCCTCCTTGGGCCCAGCTGCTTCGTTCCCACTGCATCCTTTAAAATGAAGAGTTTGGCTTCGAAGAGCAATTTCTCTGGATCTGACGCAAGAAAATTCCCTCAGTCTGAGGCAGCTCTGCAATTTGGGGTACAAACTGCTCCCCAGATCACTGTGCTCTGGAACGATGCATGGCTTGTGCTTCTCTTTTTGCCTGCCCGTTTAAACAGAGCAGAGACCCAGAGCCATCAATTACTCCTTGGCAGCCCGGGGGGAAGGCTTCACCACCCCAGCAGTGAGGCTGAGCTTCACCTGGTTTCCTCCCTGCTCATCCCACTGCTTGCTGCCTGGGCTGGTGATTTACTTCCGAGGATGATTATTACGGGCAGGCACGGATGTGCCATTTATCCTCAGTGTACTGCTGTGGCTGTGCAAATCCGCTGCTCAGCTCAGCTCAGCTCAGCTCGTCTCACTGGCTCAGACCCTTCGAGGTGTGGCAGAGATCCCCTAGCCCAGCTAACTCTTGATCAAAAAGCCTCGTGCATCCCTGGAGATGCACCCAAGCAGTGGTCCCCCTCCACTGTTCTCACTGCCTGGATGTCAGCAGCTCCCAGCAAAGCCCCAGGCTCTGGCCATGGGCAGGGGACCCTGCTCAGCCTCTCTCCTCTGACCTCCCCTTGCTTGAAAAAATAACATCCAGTCTTCAAGGAGAGCAAAGGGGAATAAGCCTTTAATCACTCCTCTGCTGCACACACGCGGCGTGACAGCGTGTTGGACCGTCTGCACTCCAGAAAGGGTCGTTTCAGTTTTCCCAGAGGTTTTCTTCAGCTGGTGGAAGCTGTAAGACATCAGGTTGGAAGCATCTCTTAAAAGCAATGGAGGCTGCATTGGTTTGTGCTTCTTTAGAGAAAGCTTGAAAAGGATATTTGTTTTCCCACCAGTGAGCAGAAACCTTTGTCTCTGCTTGCTCTCTGCTCCCAGAGCTTTCCCAGGACAGCCAAGCCCGCGATGACGTTGCTGGGAAGTTTCCGAGCCCGGCCAGCAGACTCACTCACACCTCCTCCAAAGGGAAAGCTCATTAAATTGTTGATCCAGGTATCCTTTATCCAGAATCTTACATTCTTATTAGAGGTATTCATTAAAACAATAGCAGATCAAAGCGCTCTGAAGCATCTCATTTTGGATGATGCCTCCTCCCCTCTACATCCCAGCTTTTGTTCTCGTCCCTTTGAGGTCATCAGCGTCGTTATTGCACCAGCACCATCCCAGGGCAAGACAGGCACGAGAAGCGTCTGAGCATCTTTCTCCAGTTGAAGGAGCCCGACATAAGGGCATGAGGGTGACCTGTTCCCGTACACGCTCTGGGAAAAGCATTTCCTTCCTCCGGGCAGGTGAATTTTTCCCAGGGGCTGCCTGGACCGAGCTGTATCTCCCCTTCCTCCAGGCGCTCAGGCAGAGCCGTGCTGTTACAACTCCTCTCTGCAGCTCAGAGCACAGCAAAGCACCTCGTCCTGCACGGCCAGTTTAACAGCCGCTCTGATAGACTCCATGTTCGTCCTTGACCGGCAATTAGCAAGTGCTTGGTGTGATGGGCATCTCCCCTGAACTCCTCTTCAGGCTCTTCCAGCTGCTGCTTATTAACGTCTGTGAGTGCAGCTAAAGCAGAGGGCAGCCTGACCCGGGGAAATCTGCAAGCTTTTATTAGCGCTGCAGATAATTACATTTAATAAGGACACTAGCTTTTCCCACACCAGATAGCTGAACCATCAATCTTCCCTTTAATAATAAAACCCTCTCCAACTCATTTCCATTCATTGTTCCTTTTGCAACACAACATTACACACGTTTTATCACTCCGGGATCTAACGCAGCCATCTCACGCGGTGTGTTGCAGGCAACGCAGCCACGGTCCTCGTGCCACGGGGACGGGGGGGGGTTTGGCGTCCCCGGCTGAACACATCCCCATCCCCATGCCCAGGGGACTGGCAGCCGTTTACCCAGGGACACACATCCACCTGAGCACACACATCTTGCAAAACTTCACAATAACTCTGTGGCTTCGTAGACTCCGGAGCAATTACTCACCTGGTGTGAACCTGCACCGCAAGGATTGCATCTCCATAGATGGGTCTTTACACAAGGATACAGAGGAATGCTTATGAGCATGTACTTTTAAGGCAGAACTGATACGATTTTTAGAAATAGAAGTAAATGCATTTTGTGTGTGTGTGTTGGGAAGCACAGTGTCTCTCAGGAGATAGGAAAAATAATGTATAAATGAATAACAGTGCAGCAAACATTCATCTTCAAAGCTGAAATTGGAGAGTAAAGCTGAGGGTATTATAAATCCTATTTTGCTGTTGCTTCGCTGTTATTTGGTTTTGCCAGCTCGCACCAGGACAGATATTTCAGTGCAGTTTTCCCTCCCAACACTCCTTGCACCACCTGTACTTCCCGCTGCCGAGGGTGGGCGGCAGCCCCGGCCGTGGGACATGGTGGTAGCAGAGGGCACTGCTCTCCCTGGCCTTTAAACGTCTTCTCCTGGCCTGGAGTGCTGGAAAACACCCATCCTCTGGGCACGGGGCGGGGAGCCTGCGCAGGCGTGGGGGGGGCGCTTCTCCCACCCTTCCCACAGGATGATGAAGAGGGACTCGGCATCACGCCGAGACCTCCTCGGGCTTGCTGCAAAGCTTGGTGGAGATTTCAGGTGATCGTTGCTGTCCCTGTGCAGCTCAAGCACAGGAGGATCTAGCGAGATGCTGATTCGTAGCAGAAAAGGGGAATAAAAGAGACTTGCAAGCTGCACCTTCCCTCCACCCTGCGATACCATCTGGCCATCCCCATGTGCCCAGACTGTCCTCTCTCTGTCCCCAGGCCAGCAGCCGTGGCCAAGCAGGCAGTGCCAAAGCCAGCATGGGAATGACATCATTCCCGACGGGACGGCAGCGCCAGGCAGAGCCGAGGGGGGGACCGTCACCCGGCAAGAGGAGCCCGGGATGCCCACGATGCCCCGTGATGCTGCTCGGGACCATCTGCGCTGGCCAAGCAGATCCCCTGCCAAGCGCTGCCCGGCCATGCCCATCGTCCCCACGCACCAGTGCGTGCCGATGTGCCGAAGCGCCCAGGCAGAGCAGGCAGCAGCACGGGGCGGGAGCGGCGGGCAGCGGGGTGCAGCAGCGATCCCCTGCATGATATCCGCCGGGGAAGGGGCCCGCAGCCCCCCGCCGTGTTTAGTCTGGGCACGGGGCTTATTATCAGCTCAGCCCCGTCCCTGGTGGCTCGGCATGCCGCTCCCCACGCACCTCCTCTAATCTTCTTTTATTTGGCATCCCTGGGATGAAGCAACAGGCCATCCATCAAGTGCCAGTGTTTAGAGTGAGAGGGGATCTGCGGGGCCCCGGGGTTTAATTAAGAGCCTGAAGCCTGGGCTGGCGATGGGCAGCTCCTAATCTTCACACGCACAGAGGAGCAATAGTCCAGCGTTATCAGCTTCATATGCATTGGCATTTAAAAAATTCCCTGTGCTGTAGGTTTATTGCCTGGTTATGCTGCAGGGAAGTAGTCAACCCCCTACTAAAACAGCTCAGCTTCCTTTTAAACCAGGACACCCAGCCCTCACTCCCCCAGCCCACCCTGCAGCTCTCATGGATCCCACTCCTCTCTCCGCAGGATCCATCCCAGCTCCGGCTGCCCCGGGTGGGAGAGCCAAGGATGGGGCTGCAAACCTCAGACTCACGTCCCTGTGGCTGAGGTGCAAAAGCTCACACCTGCCCAGTACTTTCCTCCTGTGCACATCAAAACAGTTTCCAGCTCGGCTGTGCAGCCCTGGCCTGGAGCCCCTCGGGCATGGCAGGCGCCAAGCAAAGCCTTTAGCACTTTTTTTTATTTTTCCAAAACACTTCTTCCCTAATTTAAACCATCATCTTTTATCTCGGAATTTTTTTTTCAATAATGGCTGAATCCTGGGAGCAGAAAGGTCTCTTGATTGAGAGTGATTCTTGGCACATCTGGAAAAAAAGCAGGACCCCCCTTGCATGCTGCAACTCCTGCCCTGACAGACAGAAAGAAAACGCCAACGCCTCTGAGCGCTGCTCAGAAACCAGCAGGACCCGCTGGCGGCCAAAAAATACAGCAAAACAAGACAACAATGCTCATTTCCAGCCAGTGCAGGGGAGGCCGCAGACTTGGCAGCGTAAGGGAGAGGGTCAGAGCCGGCACCCAGCGTCCCCTCTTGCGGTCCCAGCCTGACGCTGTGCTGGAACCACGCACCCCACAGAGCTGCTTTTGCTGACTGTGCTGCCTGGCTGCCCATCTCCTACGCCAAACGCTTCCATTTTGCAAGCCAAAGCCACGGATTTCTTCCTGCACTGCAGTTCCTGGGGAGCGGGCGCTTGCCCGAAGCCCCCGATCCCAGCTGCGCTCCCGCAGCGGACATCCCTCCCAAATCACTTGGCGTGGCTGCTCCCGAACTGGCTTTAACTTCGAACACCTGCCCTGAGCACAGGATGAGTTTTAACGCAGCTCAAGCTGCGAAGGGGTGGCTGTTGGGGTGATCGTGTCCCCTCTGCGCTCGGCCGGGCTGCTCGGGGCGGTGTGACCGGAGGCGGTGAGAAAGCAGCAGCGGCGTGAAAACAAAGCGATGAAGAGGTGAGAGACGGGGCGACTGCAGAGCAGGCGGCGTGTGCTGTGCCGGCCTGGCAGCGGGCTCCTTGCATAACTTATTTCTTTCACGAGTCTGAAGATCAGCCCAGAAACCCCAACGGAAGCCAGGCGGCGCGATGCTTGGCGGCTCCAGCTCTGCAGGGCCGAGGGCTGGGGCTGCGCAGGTGGCTGGTAACGGCGGTCCCTGCTCCGGCCGTAGCGCAGGGCATGCATCACATGCCTGCAGGGTTTACACCCTGGGGAAAAGCATGGATTTGCTGTTGGGAAGTGATTTTTCATCCTCGTTAGCAAACCGAAGCATTAAAATTAATTCGAATTGAAATTATGCTGAAATTATGGAGGAAAAAAATATTCTTTGCTTTCTTGGTTGCATTTCGTAGCACGTGCAAGTGCGCAGCCTTGCCGGTCTGCGCTGCACCCTGCAAGTCCCCCGGCAAGGGCTGATGCTCCCTGGGCCTGGGCAAAACCAGCTTCTCCGCACAGGCGTCTGCGCCGGGTTGGGAAAATTCCCCAACCCCTGGCCACAAAGTGCAGCTCTGCCACGGCTTGGGGGGGGGCGGAGGGGGGCCATCCCCGAGCCCCCACCCACCAGCATCACCCCGGCCCTTTCACCAAAACCCCTGCATTAAAGGCCAAAGTGTTGCGGGCACCTCTGCAGCTGCCGGCAGCCTGGCTGGGGGTGCAGGAGCCGAGATGATGGGCGCAGGAGCAGAACACGGCTGCGGGTGGGTGCAGGAGCCGAGCGCCGGGTGCAGATGGCTGCACTTGTCCCCTTGCAAGTTCACCCGTGCCCAAGCCCGCCCCGCTCCATCCACATCTGGCCACAGGCTGCAGACCCCGGGAAGCGGTGGATCTTTCCACGCAGCACAGCAAATGTCGTCGGAGGCGTAAGTATTTCCAGATTGGAAGCTACAGCAGGCAGAATCAGCCTTCCCCTTGTCATGTTTGCAGTCAGGTTTTACATATGGGTATCCACGGCTCTTTTTTTTTTCTTCCTCCTAAGGCAACTTCCAAAGCAAGTGATTTGCACCATATGTTTCTAACGCTCCTATCGAATACCGTCCTTTAATGAAAGTAAGTGCAGAGGGAGAGGAGTCATCCGCTCGCTAGCTCGCAGGATGGGAATAAAAAAGCAGAAATCATCTTGCAATAGCTACTCTGTAAAAACCCCGCAGAAATCCATTTGCTGGAATTTATTTCTTTCTTTCTTTTTATCTACTGTTGGAAATGATAAAATGGAACTTGGCAGAAGTCACCTTTGACACGTGTTATCTCTATAATATCTCGATCCGATAATCCCCACCTAAGCTTTGTGCTTTACACCACTCGGGGCCTCAGCTGCGGAATAACTCTTTGCCAGCCCGTTTCATTTCCACTTGCAGTACATGGGCTATAGGATTTCTCCTCTGTCACGTAGCCCTTTAGCCACCAGTTCATAAATATTTGTGTAAGAGCCTCTCCTCCCAGCCCCGCTGATGTTACATTTTCTCCAGTGTAGCAGGCGACTTTTTTCAAACTTTTTAATTCCGTTCATTAATCATTTAGAGAAATGTGCAATTACTCGAGTCCAATTACAGAAAATGTGCAACTACTTGAGTCCCATTATAAGCCTGTACGAAATGCCAAGAACTTGATTAGAGTAAAACCACCGCCAGCCCCATATACTTTAAAAGAAAATATTGTGTGTTATCCTAGCGGGTGAAAAGAAATCAGAATTTATTTACGCACAAATGTGTCTAACCCTCACTGACAATATGGGAAATCTTTCCTATCGGCTGTAACGTGATTTCAGTGTTCCCTCAAGGAAAAGATGTCTCTCCCTTAATTAAAACAATGCCTGAACTCACTGTAACCTCCTGATTTCATAGCAGGGATCTGCTCTCGTTTTTCCAGAGGGTTTATAATTACCCCACAAGCTGATGTCTGGCCCGGCGCTGGGCTGCTTGTTTTCCATCAGTGCCTTGAACCGCCGGTCGGGGCAGGCGATGAGCAGGGAGGACTCGTGCTTTCCACTCCCCAGGCCAGGCTTTCTGCCCTGAAGACGCAACCAGGACTAAGAAATGCCGTGCGGTTCTCTGACGGCTCCTATGGGACGTGGCCTCTCTAATCTTTGCAACCAATTGGCTTTATTCGGTAATCCGTAATTACACGAACTGTCTCCTATGCAAATCATAAATGTCTCAATCAATCAGCGGGAGCAGCCGTCGATGGCAAGGCTGCGCGCACAGAGCTTGCTCGCAGGAGGATTTCTGCCACATGTGGCTTCTAAACTCCTGTTATTTAGGTCAGCATCTTCTGTGTGCTGTCTGGGGGAGCGATAGGTATTACCGCTTATTAGGGATTAAGCCGAGATTTACCGGCCTTTCTTAGCATGTAGCTGTGTGTACGTGGACGTTCGTACAAGCCCAACTACCAAAGTCTGAGATTTTCAAGGAGAATCTTGAGCTAAGGGGCTTAGGGAGGTGAATTAATTTACTGGGACTCCATAGCTCATCCAGAATAAAAATCTCTTATAAAAGTATAATTTTCTTCTTGTTATTCGTGATTACAAAATAATAAGATTGTTTAAAAATCCAATAGAATGGATGTCAATATTGGCAGGAGATGTAATTGCAAAGCGCGTGCCAGCCTTCCGTGGCTTTTCTTAATTTTAATTAGGATAAAATTTACTAATCTTACAGGGTTGGCAGAAGTAGGTTTGCCAAGAGGCCATCAATTGATCTGGATGATATTGGCTTCCTTTTAAGAGCCCCTTGCTAACTGCTATGTAAAGCCTGGGCTTTTAGCTCCTTTCTCAGATCATCTCTGCAGTTTTTTTGGCATGTCAAAAGGCCAGATGTTTTTTATTTGAGAGCAAATTGACACGTTAAATTACATTGTGCAAACAGTAAAGCCAGCCATGAGTAAACAGGCGACGAGGATTCATTGAATTTTATGGGTCGCAATAATGTTTATGTAATTTAACAAATTTATGCTTCGTGTCAGGTTTACCGCAAGACTTATTCATTCCAAAAGGAAAAACAACTTACATTACAGCCCCCATATTATTCTGCCTTGGAGCCAATCAAAAGCAAAACAAGCTTTAACATGACAATTGCATAGGGGCATGCATATGCCTGCACACGATAACATATATCACGTAAGTTAAATATAGTCTGCAGATATTGCTCGATTTGTGGGTTTTTTAATTCTAATTTGATTACTTTTCTATCATCCAGCCAGAATGCAAACAATGGGGGAGACTTCTGCCGCGCCAAGTATTGCTCCAGCATTAGCAATACAGATCCAGGCTCCGCGCGGTGCTTTCAGAAGGTCATGTTGATTTTTACCATAATGCATTTTCCAGGTCCCTGGGAACCTACAGCAGATTTAGCAGGAATCCTCTATGAATCAGGCTGTCTTCACTCTCCAGTGAAGTGTATACCTAGCCCGAATTTCGCTGGCAATGAACCATGCATTAATATTACAAACTCTTCTGGCTATTTAAATGCAAAATCACATCAGACTTCAGGGCAAGCAAGTGGAGTCGAGCAGGCTTGCTCTGCGCTGGCAGGGTTTATCACATCAGTCTCATTAATGCAGTTTAACACCTTGTGTGCTCCGGGACACGCAGGGCGGCTCAGCGAAAGGTCACACCGCGGCGGAGCAGCGGGCGATGCTCCCACGGGAGAGAGCTGCCGTGCCGCTGGGGCCGGGATGGCGTGCCAGGCTGCCAGCCTGGCGTGGGTTAAAGGAGGGAAGTTCTCTTTTTTTAGAGCAATGAGGCATGCTAAGCTAATAAGACCTCTAAACTGGCATCAATAACAAATGGCTTTCCACCAACACATAGCAATTATCAATAGCAGCCGCCGCTGGAGGGGCTGGATCCGGCCAGGCTCTCGCTCAGATGGGAGAGCGCACGGCGATATTTACTGGCAGGTCCAAGAGAAAGCCCGGAGAGCGAAGGCGAGGCATCTTCCCACACTCGGCGGGTCCAGCCACGGCCTCGCTGGAACCCTCCCGGCAGCGATGGCCACCAGGGATGGTCTGCAGCCCCCCGCCTGCCCGGCCATGGCACAGCGAGCTGGGGGCTCTGCTTCCTTGGGTCTCCTCTGCGATGGAGCTCCCCTGGAGACAGGGAGCGCTCGCGGGAGCTGGGGCTAGCCGGGAGGTCCAGGGCCCCAAGCCAAGTCAACAGGGAGATCTCCAGCTCACCCTGCTTATAACGCTGCCTTAAACACAGCGCAACTAGAGCACGCCAGCTCTGGGCTGGGAGCGGGCCCCATCAGACAAGCAGGAAAAACTTTCTTAGAGGATTTTTCACCCTACAAACTATTGTTGACAATCAAACAGGAATGGTGGAAAGCCACTGGCCGGGTTAAAGTGCTCCTGGGCAGAGAAGTGCCGTCTCTCCCAGCATCCTTCCACACGGGAAGGGCCTGATTTGAATTCACGTGGCTCTGACAGGCTGGGGGATGCTGCTGCAGAGAGATGCTGCGAGAGGCACCGACAGGACCCCTGAGCCTGGAGCAATCCAGGTGCCCAACGCCTGGGCAGGGGCTCGGTGGGGCTGGCGAGGAGAAAACCAGGGTGATGCTATATGGTCACAGCACACTTGTCCCCCATTCCCTGCCCTGCCAGACCTCACCGGTCAGTCCTACCTGAGAAAGAGGTGCAGGTCCTGGTGCTGCAGGGTGTTCGCCTCGCATGTGAAGGCAGCCCAAGGACCTCCAGCTGCTCTTCCATGCTTTGTTTTCCCCCATAGCAAGGTGGAGCCTTCAGGCTGCCCAAAAACCCCAAGAGGGGATGCTAAGGGAAGCTCAGAGTTTGTCCATTTAAGAAAACAGAAGCACCGACCCCCAAATCAATGTTGTTCATGTTGCAAATTACTGGTCTGTCTCCTCTCTGTTCAGAGAACCACCAGCACTGCCTGTGGGATGGGCCCTCATCGGCAGGGAACTGGGCTGCAACTAATTTCTATGTCTAAATGGCATTTAATGCAGTCTTGAAGGAGATCTGTACACAGGACGTGAAGAGGGAACTAAGGGTTATTGCTGTCAATATAATTAATTTCAAGCTAATTTGAGCATCTGATTAAGTTTAGCATTACCATAAAAACTAAACTGCTATTTAAAACCGGAGAGGGGTTTATTAAATAAGTGCTGGAATGCAACGGAAAGCAAAATGAAGGTAATAAAGTCACTTAAAGTAATAAAATTAAGTGAATGCTAGAGATAATCCTTTGATGGATCTTTCCTTACCCTTCTTCGCGGTGGAGATCTTCCTTCCTCAGCTGTATTTTCTATACAGACTTCTGAAATTCTTATGGGTCTTTCTAAATCATAGAAACAAAATACATGGGGGAAAAAATGGTCAATACAATCATTTTTCTTTGGAAAAGGAGGAGAAAACACCAAGGAGGAGAGGTGGCTGTGAGCTGAGCACATCACCTTGCTGGAGCTGTGCACTTGCACGAGGTCACGGGCAGCTCGGCCAGCTGGGAACACTGCCTGGGGCAGGAACGTGTTTGGGAAGGGGAAAGAGGGATTTCCCCCCTCCTAGGTGCTGGTTTGGGGTGCCCCCTTCATTGCCTTCCTGCATGTAATAAAACACTAGTCCAGTTAGACAACTGGTGGTGAAAAACCTTACGGGGTTTCTCCTACTATGCCAGAGCCAGCCAAGACAACTTACCCTTCTCCTCTAGGTTCATATGTCATCCAGAGAAAACACTTATTTACTCTGAAGGCCACAGAAGCCTTAAAATACAAATTCCAAGATAACACTGATAGGATCACACAGACATCTAAATTAATTTATACTGCTGTCCTAAGCAGAAGTGACTCATTGATATCAGAGGAACACTGTCCCTCGGTTAAACAAGGACCTCGGCAGGGATGCCGTGGCGATAGGTCACAGTGGAGGATGAGCTGGTGCTCGCTGTCCCCTCCATCCCCTGCTCCTGGAGCCCCAGGCACTGCCTCGGGACAGGGATGGTGAAGGAAAACGAAGGTCCTGCCCTGCCCGTGCTGGCCTCAGGATGAATCAAGGATGGAGATGCCATAGTCATGGTCCTCGGTGCTGAAAACCCCGTCCACGCGCTCACCGCTTTGCAACACAGAACATTCAGCCAGCTCGGTGGTCTTTGCTGCTTCTGGATCAAAACCAGCCAAGATGCGTGAACATGAATTGGGTGGGTTCAAACCCCAAAGACCTCCAAGGGGAGGGTGGTCAGCTGAAACCTGCAAACCTCCTTTACTTCTGGCAAAGACAGACCCAAGGGAATAGGAATGTTCTGAGGCAGAGCTCAGGGAAGAGGGTGAGAACAGCCCTGAAAATGCAGTGAGAAGTGACCTGGTTGGCCTTGCACCTCTCCAGAGCATGGCCTGGAGTCTGGAGAGCAGGACAAGGGACGCTGGGGTTTCCTTCTTCACCTGGAGAGGGACCTGAAGCCGTGACATTGCCCTGACTGGCAAATGGCAGCTCACCAGCTCAATAGAGACGGCTCTTGGACACCCCCCATCAACCGCAAAGACATCAGGACACAGGGAAAATAGCGAAACCGCGCAAACAGTGGGGCTGCCAGCATCCAGAAATGGCCTCGCACACAACATGCCCCCAGTTTGCATCAAGACATCTTGTACGAGACTTCATGCAAAGCCCACTAAGCCCATTAACACCATTAATGCTTTTCCCGTTGCTCGTCAGAAACCCCCTCCCCCTCGGGATATTGCCCATGCTCAAGCTGGTGACCAGACCTGGAGGAGATGTGCACCGACACTCGTCACAATTTTAGGTAGTTTCAGCAAATATTGAATTCCATTCTGAGCCCCAACTTCCCCTCCTAAGATTTCCATCCGGCACCAGGGTTTGCTGGTAACTTCTATTGCAAGACTGAGCACAATTTAGATTATAAAATATAACCGCAGGCTGTTTCCTTAATTGATTTCTTTTGTTTCATTCTATTCCTCAAAGATTTGTCAACATTAATTTTTATATGCTTAACACTTTGCAAATACTGGCCAACTTTTTAAAATTAATGAGTTGAGATGGAGATTGAATACCTTCCCTCCCCTACAACTGCAGCAGGGAACTAACACAGGATGATAGTAAAACATGTTATCAGCATTTAATTTGTAAAATTGGAGTTATTAAAAAGTGAATCTGCCAGCAGCCATTGGCAGCTGTATTAACACTGCTGAACGTTATTCTTGCTATTATTCTAGATGAGGTCTTCTCGATTGCATTTCACGAACCAAAAAGCACCACATTTCCCACAATAACGTGATTTCAGCTAAAGTTAGAAGATTCTTGGGTTTCCCAGGGTTCAAGTCAACAAATCAGCAACAAATTGCATTCATAGTAAATTCCTGGGATGAATTCATTTTTTAAATATGGCGAACTCCTAAGGGCTGTGCCCTTTAATGACATACAGTGTGTCAGCCCTTGATAAAGCATCAGCAACTAAAACTAACAGAATCGGTGCCAAATCCTCCTAAGAGCCTACTCCCAAAGAATACAGCGGTTTGATGTTAGGAGCATATCATCTGTTTATAAGACTCACTCCAAAAATACATTTTTGAGATAGCTTATATTAAAGTGCAATTACAGGTTAAGTAACAAATTGGCTTACTGCCTAATATAGAGAAACACACTGTGACAATCAGATAATGCGGGAATCAAACAAGATGGCAACAGCCACTGTGAAAGGAGTTGGAGCAAGGAGCCCGCTGCTGCGAGCGATGCCTTCATCCCGGGGAAGGTGGATGGGCCGGTGGGGCTCTGCCGTCACCCAGCCGCTCAGACTCAAAACAATGAGGACCTCTGAAACCCTACACCAAACAATACAGTATAATATCCAGAAAAAAGGCTCCTCTCCACCCGTCAAGCCCAAGCTCTTGTGCAGTGGAGAGATCCCGGCTGTCACCAAGGAAACCGGAGATTGCTGGAGCGATCTCCAGCCCCGGCTGCCTGCTGTTCCCTCCAGGGACGGGTGTTTTAGCAGTCGAGTGGCACTCCACCACCTCCGATGCCTGCTCCTTGAGACAGGGACACCACTCCATCCCCAGCACGCGTGGTAGGACACTTGTGAGAGGCTCTGCAGCAGCAGCTTTCCACCTTCTCACCACGAGCCTGCTGCAACTTAGTGCCAACACTTCACCCTCTGACTTTGCATACACAGCAATGGGATTGAAGGAGCTATTACCACTCAGGAAGGAGCTCCAGGGGCCATCGTGGGGACTTCTGCGCAGAATTCTGCCCAGCGATGCACATGCAGTGCTGGAGAGGGACAGGTGAACCTCTCGGTGCCACAGTGTAGACCTGAGGTTGCTCACACCTTGAGCCCTGCATCTGCTCCAGTCCCTCCCGCACCAAAGGGAACTGGAAAAGGTGCGGGGAAAGGTGACAACTGTGCGCAGCTGCCCTGCCTGGCTTGCACAGGGGTGCAGGCAGGGATGGAAAATCCATGGGGGTGGTAGAGAGAGCCAATGGGATGGGGCAGGACTTCCCAGCCTCGAAAAGAGATGAGAGGGGGGTTATTAGGGAGGTCTGCAAGCTCTGGCTGCATGGAGATGGCAGAGATGGGCGCTTAACCCATGATGGCAAACAGGGACATCTCTCCATCTCATCCTGCAAGATTTACCTCTAATTCTTCACCCTTAAGGTGGAAACTCTTAATGGCTGGTGCAGCATGGACACGGTTCTCCTCCATGGTGCTTCACCTCTTCTTTCTGGAGAAAGATCAGCAAGGCCACCCACCCACAAATACAGACTCATACGGGTCCTGCGGTGGCTTTAGCATCACTGAGGACCACAGGACCACCTAGTCCAGCTCCCGCATTGCACAGGACAAAGCCCTTTACCCAGGATTCACCCTCGTAGCATGGAAACTCCCGTTCCGCCGCTGCAAAAGGTGGTTTGAAAAGCTGCCGAGGGGAAAGGCTTGCAGAACCTCCACAGGCTTGGCTCAGGAGATTTTCACAGTGTTTCAGTCCCCATCTTGATCAAACTCTCTGCAAAACCACTCCTACGAGGGTGAGCAGGAGCTGGGGGTGAGGAGCAGCTGATGGGCTCTGCTTGCTTCTTCCACCACCAGCAAACCCGTTAAAAACGTGCCGCTCTCGCCTGCGCCATAATTGCATTTATCCGTTCCCATTTTGGAAACAACAGGGAAGTTAGCAAAAGCAGAATACTTAAGCACAGCTAGTTCTCAGCGATATAATTCTCTTTAATCTTTTAAGCATTTGACAGTATTTGCTTGAAAGAAGGAGCAACAAGTACATAATTATTGCACTAATTAAGCTGCCAAAACACAAGCATGCTGCAAGAGCACCTTTGAAACAGTGAGCTCTCGATTCATTAGCATCTGCTGTAAGCTTATTAATCACCTAACAGGCAATTAGCAAGCTGTTACTGTTTGAGACTAGTATGTAAATAAATTCTTGGGTTAATTTCTTCCTCTGATAATAAAGAAAACATTATGAAAATTAGCTAAGCGACAATGTAAATGATCTTGACTGTTAATTATATGATGGTGTTACATATGCGGCCGCCGTGCACTAGATAAGGGATGCACCTCTCACTTTGCGTACTGTTTTAAAAATAAAATTGTTGACATAGGTAATAGGGAGGCTTTCTGCATTAGAGTCACAGATGTTTGCCTTTAGCTAACCAAAACGAACTGCCGAACGACTGACACTGCAATATTAGCAACTGGGTTTATTTGCAGCAATCGCCAGCCCTGCGACGCCTTGCGCAGGGCCCTGGCTGCAGCTCTCTGGCGGTGCTGGAGGGCTCGAGCCCTCTGCCCTCCGCCTGCGAGTCCACAGACCTCCCCCAAAAATCATCAGTGTGGGGCCCTGCTTCCCGAGCAGCCCTTCCCTGCCGGGGCCAAATCGATGGCTGCGTGCGGCGCACGGCCATGCAGTAGAAGTGCGGGCAGGCAGAGGCGTGGGCAGGCGTGCTCACGCTGCACCGTACGGTTGGCACCGCTCACGGCTTGCCCTGGGGCTGGACATCCAGCACTCCAGGCGGATGAAAATTAATAAAATTAATGTGAAAACTGAAACAGTGCCCTGCCTGCACAGCACTGACCGCCACTGTGGACAGGAGGAGAACAGATGCTTATTCACCCTCTTTCCTTGCAGAAGGATGTTCTTTATGGCCCAATTAAGATGATTTGCCTGTGAAGCCATTGATTATCTCTGCAAACCCAGGCTGATGGCATTGACCTGTTACTCGTTACTTACTTGGGCAATAAAGTGTAAGGCTTTCCTTTCATGTGGCACCACCCTTCACAGAGCGCTCTACCGTCAGTCACCCACAGAAAAAAATAATCCTGTGGCAGGGGTCTGGCAAAATGGGGCAGTTACTGACGTGCTGATGGACCATGCAAGCTGTGAGCTTGCATCTGCCAGGGAGTCCTGCCCCAGGCAGAGAGCCCGCGGGGATGCGGGCAGCGAGCAATGCCCAGTGCCAATGCCCCAGAGCCATCCCCTCGCTCTGTGCCACCACACAGACTGAACCCCCACAACCATGCCATGCCATGGGGGCCGGGAAGGACATTCCCCTGAACTGTCACCTTCCATTGACAAAACCCTGTTCTGCTATGAGCTCGACTTTACAGCTTTCTCTCCCCCAAAAACCTCCCAGCTCCTTTAAGCATGCTCCAGCGAAGCAGAAAACTAATTACAGTGAACTGCGCGCCTGTTTGAGTGAGGAATTACCAGCAGCAGAGGTTACTTAATAATCTTATTAATTTAAACTATTTTATCACCATCTTTTGCCCCATAATTATGAGTACAAAACGCACACAGAATATTTCACAATTAAAGGCTTGAAACAAAAGATGAAGATTAAGGGCGAGATGAGGTGCTTTCATGCAGCTCCAGCGTCTCTGGGAAGAGGAGTGCCGTGGCCCGTGGGCAGCCCAAGCGCTCCTGCCCGCTCCCTGCCTGCTCACTGGGCACTCACTGCTGGGCTCGCCGGGTGCCATCAGCTACCTGTGAGCAATGCATCGACACCGAAACACGCTCCCGCCTCTGCAGAGAGCATGCCTGGCTGCTGCGCTTTGCTGGATAACATGGATACCCCCGGGCCAGGCAGCGGCATCCTGGCAGGGCCACCGAGCCTCGGTGGTGGCACGTGCTGAGCCACCACCGCTGCCCCGCCATCAGCTTTTTGCAATTAGCACTTGTCAAAGAGGCGATGCTGAGCTGCTACGTGGCTGCTCTGACCCAGCGCAGCGGCGAAGAGCATGCTGAAAAGGGTGCAAACCTGCTGGGGAGGAGGGATTGAGAGCACCAAGCATGCAGACAGCTCTGTTGTCAGAGCTCAGAGGCAGGCACCTGCTCAGGCAGGTCTCTGAGCCTCCCACCCAAGCTCCCAAGCTTCTCTGGCTCTGCTGCCGCTATTACTTTTTAGCAAAGAAAACTACTTCTTACTTCCCATGGTTATTTTTTTCTCTGGATGTTTTGAAGGAAGGCAGGATACCCAGGCAGCAGAGCAAGCAGGCAGCATTTGTATAGGGAATTGCTCTTCTGTCTTTTATTGGTAGAAATGAGCTTCTCTGGGACGGTCTGTTCCAAGAGAGCATCGGGACCTGATGCATTTAAAGCATGGTCATGCATCTGCTATAGCTGAGTCTAGCCGCACATTACAAGCTGAAGAAGACATGGGCAGAGCCGCTGTGCAAGTCTCCTGGGGCTGGTTTATGTTGCAAAGCTGGGCTGTTGCACAGGACATGGGTCCCCCATCCCTCGCACCAGCACTTCACCTACTGCAGAGGCTGCGGTGCCCTGGTGCACGCTGTGGGAGCTGCACCTCTGCCAAAAACCTGGGCAATGCAAGACGTGTCCCGCTGGCACAGCGGGGCCGTGGTGCTCTGTCGGGCTTCACCCCTCGCTCACCCTGAGGCACCCGCCTTGCTCCTGGCTGTGGGTCTTGCCCCCACCCTGGGGCAGCACCCACCTTCCCCTGCCAGGTTTGGTCCTGCAAATGTCCCAGAGCATTTTCCCCTGTCTGTTACAACTGGCCACGAGTCTCTCCTGGCCAGCTTGCTGGCGTTTCTTCCGCTGTTGGATCCTGGAGGAGAAAAAAAACCCCAAATGTATTGATTTCTGAGCTTGTTTTAACTTGAAAACAAAAGCCATAAGCAGTGTGGTTCCAAAATATCATTTTCCATTTCCAGAAGCAAGTGCTGGAGCTTTACAACAACTGCACGAAACCAAGAAGACAAGGAGGGAATGGCTTGTAAATGGCTTTTTAGTACAAACTGTGTTTCAGTTTTATGGGTGATGGCTGGAGATCCCTTTAGAGCGATGTGCTAAGAGGTTATTTTGGATCCAGCTTAGAGACTGCAGCAGTTTGGCCCATTAAAAAGTAAATTTTTCATGTCAAGAAACAATCTCTTGCAGATGGAGTGCTCATCTGTGAAAAAGGAAAAAAAACCCAAAAAACTAGGTCAGGAAAGCAGCGTGCAGCTCAGCGCGCTCGCAGTGCAGGGCTCCTCGGGAGGCTGTTTGGTTTGTACCTGGGTCCCTTCTCCATGTCCCAGGCATGGAGGGAAGCCGGTTCAGAGTCACCTTGGGCCGTGTTTCTGAGCGGCCGCCTCTACCCGACGGGGACTCGCAGCGGCCGCCGGACCCCGCTGGCAGCCGCCTCGGCCACGGATCCCAGCCCGCTGCAAGTGCAAACCATTTGTGGTTATTCAGCCTGAATCACATCAAGGTCTTGGTCTCCCACTAGCAATTTAGCTGGCTGGATACTGCTGCTGCGTTATACACCAGATGTTTGTGGAAGGGCCCAGGGACAGATGTGCCTTCAGCCTCGACTGAAACCAAAAAAAGTTGCCGTTTCCCTCCATAAATCCCAGCTTTCCTTGGTTTGATTTGATCCCAGACAGCTCCTCTCCGGCCGTCTGTTGGTTTTGCTTGATTTTTCCCTCTGTTCAAACACAGATAATGGCACCGGGTGCTCAGAGCACGGGCTAGCAGGATGCCACCGGCATCCCCACACATCACCTGCATTAAAGAGATACAGTGTGTGGCAGCAAATGCTGTTTGCTTTGAATTCACCTTAACTGAAATAACACATTTAAATTAAAAAGCCCTCACAAACCTGCCACTGTTTTTTACAACCACTGCTACTGAAATTTAATTTTTGAATTTTAATTCCGGACAACACCAGTGAAGAGCCGTAGCAGTTGTAATCAAAAGCAATTGACAGTAGTAATCAAAAGCAAAACTCAACACCTGAAACTGTCCACTGAAAATATGCTAATTACTTTATATTTTTTAAATGAAAATTCTAGACCTTTTTTTTCCAAAAGCAAAAGCTTTCCTTTTGGAAAACTTCTCTCCCTCTCCAGCTGAGACACTGCAGACCCCACACCTACCAGCTCTCGTGCAAAGGAAACCCTCCATTGTGGTTTCGTTGCCTGCATGCCCTTTAATACCATGGCCAAAGGCACGCAGAAAAATCAGAGGGCACGGCGGAGCTGAGCATGGTGCCGGGGTGCCCGAGCCAGCCCGGCTGAGGATGGGGCAGCCCTGGCTGGGCCACGAGCTCCTGGCCTTGCCTGGCTGCTGCTGCAAGCCGGCACTTTTTTTATTAGACTTGTATTTCTGGGGCAGAGGCAGGAGTCCTGGCCAGGAGATGTCACAGAGCCGCAGGTTGAATGCTAAACACCAGGCTACAAACCAGGAGGGACTTACAGTGTTTACTTATCCCCGCTCATCCTCGAAGGCAGGCTGCGGCTGCTCCAGCTCCTCTGACCAGCTCCCCCGCTTCAGCTTTTGGGAGGAAAAGCAGGAAACCATCTGCCACGATGTTTCACCGAAACAGCAGCGGGAAGGAGAAGCACGTGGGTCGGTGCTCAGGTTCGCCTGCCCACGCCGGTTGGGTTGTTTCAGCACAGCACCCTTTTTGTACATACATCCTCTCCGGGCAGGGATGCAACGAGCAGACCCGCCGCTCCCCAGGGCTCCGTGCACCCCTGTGCAAACGAAACGTCCCCGTCTCCCCAGGGACTCCCCCATCGTTGCGGCTGGAGGACACCAGGAAGCACCCGGGGAGCAGGTGAAACGCCGGTGGGAAGGCAGCAGCCTGGAGGACAAGGGAAGAAAAGGGTTTGCCACATGGGTTTGCCAGCATTTCCAGAAACCCCAGAGCATCAATAACTGTGATAAAGTTGTTATGCAGCACCAGGAGTAGCATGGAAGTGTCGGTCGCGGCTGTGCGGTGATGTGGCCTGCTCGGTGCCCCTGGGGATGTCCAGTGGGAGTGAAGGGCAGGGTGCGGGTGCTGGGGTTTCCCCCGGGAGCTCTGCGGGTCCCGGGCAGAGGGAGAGCTGTGCTGCAGCCAGCCCCTGGCAAGCTGGGTCTCCTGCCGCTCGGGAAAGAAATGTGCTTTTCAGGAGGAAGATGTCTTTTTTTTAGTATTATTTTTTGAGTTTTTGAAATAAAATCCCTTTGGTAGCACACTCCAAGAGGAGGCCAAAGCCACCGAACAGCCTGGGTGTGATCATGTTCCTAATGAAGCCTGGAGCAAAGCTCTGGAGGCAGTTTTGTCTGGGAAATCTCCTTAAGAAAAGTAGATTTTATACGCTCTGAAGTCTCTAAACAACCTACTGTGCCCAGTGCAAGAGGGTATCAGAATTACACAACTCTCCCCAAATTAAATAGCTATGTATCGATGGCCCTGTTAGCACACAGCCTCATTGACAGCATGAAGGGTTTAGCCACGGGGCTATCGATCCATTAAATATTTTGCTGATTAGTCAGGGGAGTGCAGCCAAGCCAAACTGTTCGCCCGGTTTGAGGAAGGGATTACTTTGGACCAAATCAACAGGTGAGGAAAATTCCTTGGCCGGCAGCAATAAAACTTCCATCCACTCAGCGTTTGGAGTCTGTGTGTCGCTAACGTCATTTCTGCTGGTGACACCATCTGACGGAGGGACCGCGATGTGCAGACGGTGCAAATGGGAGAGCTGCACTGGGGAGAGGGCCCGCATCGATCGCAGGAAAACGGCCTTGTTATTATTACAGCTGACCTTGTCCGGAGTCTCTCCCACAGATACAAAGGTCATACCAAAGCAAACAGCTCCCTAATGACTGCAGATACTCACAGCGCAACCAGAACAGCCTGCAAATATCCCGATCGAACAAATAACTGCCCGGTGACCCAGCGGCTGGTGCAGGGCAACCTGCGGGGCTGCAGAATGCGGCTGCCCTCCGGCCCCTCCAGCGGGCGGGGAGCGGGTCGGAGGAGGAGGAGGAGGAGGAGGAGGAGGAGGAAGGGATGGCTGGGGGCATGAACCAGACGGGAGAAGGGCTGGCTGCGGGGAGGGATGCTGCACCGCAAACCGGGCATCACCACCCCCGCCCCGGGGAGGGGAGGGGGGCTCGGCCAGCCCCGTCCCGCCGCTCTCCCTCCTCCGCGGAGGGACTCTCCTACCACCGTGTGGCTGTGGCCGGCCGTGCACCCGCCGCCTCCGCCCACCCGGGACCGACCCGCGGGGGGACACGGGGGACGGCGCGTCCCGCTCCCGCCCCGCCAGCATCGCTGCCCCGGCCCGGGGGGGGACGGGACCAACCCCCCCCGAGGACAAAGGCACTGCTTTCCCGGCACAAATCCGCATCCCGCCCGCCGCGGAGGAAGGCCCCGGCCCGGCGCCGAAGGGCCTGCCGTGGGTGGGAAGTTTTCCCGCTGGATAAAGCGCAGATTCCTCTTGCGTCCCGAACGGGCAGCTCCTTCTCTAAACCGTTACAAACCGCTGCTCCACCGGCACACGGCTGCTCCGTGGGCCACAGCCGCTCCTGGTGACGAGGGGGTGGCAGCCAGCACCGTGTCCCCTCCCTCGTCTTGCTTCACCGGCTTCCTTCTTCTGCAAAGCCAGGAGGCACCAAGCGGAGGGAGTCCTGCTCCAGGCTTCCTGCAGACCCTTACCTCGCCGGCCCCGGGGACGGGGGCCAAACCACCCGCCAGCTCGTGTCATTTCATCAAGCCTCCTCCCAAGACTTCCCTCCCAAAAGATAAGCGCGATGGAGGTCGTGGCCGCGGCCGGTCCCTGCTGAGGTTCCCCCCCGGGCACGTGATGACAGATGCATTTTATCTCTGCGCTGGCCTGATGCTGATAGAGCCAGTGTCACCCCTCTACAGCAGCATCCTTCACGCCGCCCGGAGAAGGGCTGATCCAGCTCCCACTCTGCCGGGATGGATAGGGATACCTCGGCTTTTTTCTCCCAGCCTCAATCCCAACCAAAGGGCTGCCCAAAATTTTACAGTGCGTCTGATCTGGCTCAACAGCATGATCCAGCGGAGTCCAGAACAAGCCTCTGGGTATTTTTTTTCTGCAGGACTGCCTGGCTTTCTTCCAGCTCTGGGAAAATTTAGCAATTTCAGGTTAGCTAGATGTTACGTGCCGTTACACATACACGAGCTCACCTTGTCAGTTTTAGAAACCCATCAGTCTTTGGTGAGATAACAAGGACCAGTCTCTGACATCTCTTCCAAGATCTAGTGATATTCCAAGCTGCTCTAAGCTTCAATTTTGATTTTTCAGGCAGGCAGCTGACGACTTCAAAGGCACCGGTCCTCATCTGTTAGAAAATTTCCCCAACTGCCTGAAAGCATCTGCCCTGGAGCAGAGGTGCTTCCCACCCGCCCGGGCTCCACAGGTTGTTCCCGTCCCAGCTGAGCATTGCCCAGGCAGAGACGTGGGACAGATCTGGGGTTTTCAAGGGGCTGCCTTTGGGATGAGAGGTCAAGTCCAGGTTTTTAACCACCTTCCCAGGGCCATTAAACTTCTAGGTCTCTTAACAGCAGAGGACAAGGGTTTGCTTTCATTTCCCTGTCCCCGTGGATTTGTGTGCAGGAGATGCAGGCACAAACATTTCGGGGATGAAACTCCCTCGCTGACTGCTGCAGAAATAAACATTTTGCTCCGAAACAGGGTGTTTCAACAGGACAACTGGAGCGATTCCAAAGCCTTCCCTGGGGCATGGAAGAGGAGTACAAGGTCCTGCATCGTCGGGGCTCCCTGGGCAAAGCCAGCAGCAGGTCTCTCCGTGCCACCCCTGATCTCCGTGTATGCCTTAGCACAATGCAGAGAAGGAAGAAATACTCTGTCGCGGTGACTCCTTGGGGTCTTTACCTCGGACGCCCCAAACGGAGCCCGGTTTGCTGATTGAAGCGCGGCATGGAGATGGAGTGCAGGAACACAGATGATGGTGCATAACCGGAGAGGGACTGAACATTTTCAGCAAATTACCGCTGTTATGAGCCTGGCCATAAAAATCACCTCGCAAGTGAATTTAGCTTTTCTCCTCTTCATGCCCAATCAATTAGCACATGAGTAATACCAGGCCCATTAGGGCAAACTGATGCCGGGGGAGTTATGTCATCTGCTATAGAAATGATTGCTTAATATACCAGTTGGCTCAAAGGAACACTTACCCATCGCACAACCCCCTAAAATCGATAGCAACAGTCAAACTGTATTGTTTCAAACAAGAATACTGCTGGGTAGCTAAGCTCAATATCAGCGTTTGTGATCTCAGACACTTACTGGGCTATAAATAATACAGAGGAACAACAACAATGGAGGACATTTCTAACCAGGAGAAAGGGTTGGTTCATCTCTTTACAGAAGGACAACAAGTGCCGTGCGCCGGGTGCAGGAGAAGAAGAGCTCAGTGCAACGCTGCGTCCTCTGCAGCCACGTCTCAGCAAAATGAGCCCGGCTGCTGTCCTTGGCTCTGCTCCGGCTGGCAGAGGACACGGCAACGCTCACACTGCATAGAGGTGCAGGACAGGGCACCGCACAGTTAGCACACACACGTGCACACACATGTCCATGCATGCAACTGTAGACATGTGCTGCAGGGAGCAGGCAGCGCAACCTCTGTGGACCCCCGTCATCTCAGGGAGCTGTTGGAAAGTAACCTCTGTTGCACCAATAGCCTACCTGATTTCAGTCTGCTGTTGCACCCCTCCCGCTGGAAGAGAAAGACACCATTTCCACTGGTTTAAAATATACTTAATAAAGTAGAAAGCAGCACATAGCAATTACTAAATTTGAACTCGAGGATCTTGACATGGTTGTCATTCTTCGTACTCTATGGCCAAGGTCTAGCAAAACGCCCCAACTCCTGTTTCTACTACCTCTTCCCATTTCCAGTATGGATCTTCACCCTCTCGTCAGATGCAGGGGGAAGGGAGGAAGGCCCAGAGGAAAGGCTGGGAGGTGGCAGAGGTCGGACCTAAAGCCAGTGCCCACCTGGCCAGCCGCAGGCACAGGGCATCCACCGCCAACCATCCCAGGGCAGCAGGAGACATCGACTGCACCAGAGAGACGTTTCACTGCATGTAGAGAAATATCTAAAAGTAGAAGAGAAAAAAGCTCCTCTGCCTTGCCCTGGGGATGGGGCTTCACTTTATGAGCACAGGACAAAGCACTCTTGATATTAGGTCTGCCAGAGGATTTGAATAGGATTGGCCTGGGCTAACAAACTGTGATCAAAGCTAATCTCTGATTAGCTATACTGAGGAGATTTAATTTAGTTTAAAGCCTTACCTGAAATGCAGAACTGGGTATTATTGCATATCTGACCGAGACTGCTGTTGTAAAGCTGAAGTATTTATAGTCGAATTAAAACCTCTCTGAAAGCAATCATCCAAGGAAGCAGCAAAATTGATTGCAGTGTTACTGGTTCCAAACATTCAAAAATCATGAGTCAGTCCCCAAAATGTCACAAGATTTTTAAATGTAATATATTTTGTCTTATTTTTATTTAGTTTGAGAGACTAGTGTTCATATTTTCAAGCCATGAAGGTTGAAATCTGACTCTCTTCTAAGGAAGCGGAGATTTTCACCTAACAGAATTCCAGGAGCTGGAGGTTTAACAAAAGCCACTAATTATTTTGCTGCTCCCATGAGAGGGACCGAGGCAGCGGTGGCCAACCGCAGCCCTTGGACGCCAGGGCAGAGGCTGATGCCCTGCAACGCTGCAGAGCTTTGTGCACGGCTCCGGGTTTGATGACCACGATGCCTTTCCAGATGCTTCCAGGGATCTTGCCGGAGAACCACAACTCAGGAGAGTGTTTTCCCACAACTCGGAAGGTCTGCCCTGGCACCGAGGGTGCAGACCTCAGGGCAGACCCCCACTCCGGAGCAGGCACAGATCCTGCCCCTGCCTTCCTCAGCTTCTGCTAGCAGCATCTCATCCCCGGGACTTGGCCCAGCCCTGAGCTCCCCTCTCACTCCCGTCCCTCCCTCCCTCCGTGCCAGGCCAGAGATGCTGGAGGGACGCACGTGGCAGTATGGGAAGCGGGTCTGGATCTGGCCGCCTTTCCGTGCACAGGCTGGGCTGCAGCCAGGGCCGGGGCCGGCTGCTTCCCCCTGCCAGACTTCTCCTGGTCCTCCAGCTCCCCGCAGACACTCGGTTCCTCCTGCCCCTGCCCGCTCGGGCTCCTCGGCTCCTGACGACGACAAACCTCTCCCATTTCTCCCTGTCTCTTCCGGGCCATGACATGTTTGTCTGTAGGGCATGAAGAAATGATGCTGACACAGTGGCGAAGAATCCCAGATGGGAGCGTGCCGTCCAATCTGACTGCCGGAGCCCTAGGCTTGAGCTTGGCAGGGAGGTGCGGAGTGCTGATGGCTTCCCGTGCCAGCAGTCCTCCGAGTTGTGGTTTCCCAAAGATGACAAGGGTGGGTGACCAGGACGATCTCCATATCCACTCCCGGTCTCCTTTTGCTGTGTACATCAGATGGAGAGCGCTGTGCCCGGCAGGAGCCTGCGAGGACACGGAGGCGTTACACGCAGCGATGCTGCCTGCCCTCGGAGCAGCTCCACGCACATCTCCGCGCTGCCGGCTGCGCCGCAGGACACGGCCCTGCTAACCTGCGCCAGCACAAAACCCATGTACAGCCGTGTCAGCGCGTACGCCGCTCAGCAGCATCAACAGCTGCAGATTTGCCTTGGCTTGTAAATGTGCTTCTCCCTGACAGGGCTGACTGTGCGATCGCTCTTCCCCGTGCTGCAAGCTCCTGCCCCGCCAGCTGCAATTCAAAGAGATTCCTGTTGGGCAGAACGGTATCATAACCAAGCAGGAGTCAATCCAGTTTGGCACGTGCCCTGTTGCCGGCAACGGTGCCAGAACAACTTTCCCATAGCCAGCAGCCTTTGGGGTCAGCTCATCACAGCACCCGTGCACCACGCTGCATTTGTGGGGAGACCCGGGGGTCCCCGGGGCTTCCTGCAGCGGACGCAACGGCTCCTTCGTGCCGCCCAGTGGGGCAGGATCCCCATGCTAGCAATAGCAGAATCTCATCTGAAGTAGGCCAGTACCCCCTGCTCTGCTTCCTCACTGCTCTGTGCCGCATTATTTCAGACACCGAGTGGTTTTCTGGGTCAGAGACCTGCCCCAGCCGGCTGGGCTGCAAGGGGGTCCCGGGGTGCTGGGAAGTGGGGAGGGATGACTGCTGGAAAAGCAGACCTCCACAAGCATCATTTCCTTGGGAAATCAGAGTAAAGGGAAAAAATAACCCTAAGCTAACTAATTCCTATTAGAAACTAGCTTCTCTTGCTCTCCTCATCTCCTGTGAGCGTTCTTGATTAGCTAATAAATGATTAATCGTGCCAAGAAAAGCCGGCTCCTTCATCTCCTGCTTTCATCCACCAGCTGCCTCCAGGGGATTTCAAATGTCACGGGCAGATGAAACGGCCTCCCCAGGACCCCACGAGTCCCTCACCAGCCGAATCGCCCGGGAGGAGAAGCTGCACCTCAGCTCTGGCCTGGGAGCGTGCCGCCCATCCCTCCCTCCGCACCTTTGTCGTCTACCTTGACGCCTGCGAGTGCGTCCTCTGCCTCCTCTAAATGCTCTGTAATTTACCTAAGAGGAAACCACACGCATTGATGCCACAGAAACCAGCAGGCATGTCGCTGGAATCCATCGCTCCTGACAAGTACTCTATTTTAATGCTCCTAACAGCAATTTTTATTCTAACAGTATGTGAAGGCACTTAGATTTCTATGCAGTTTTTACTTTTTAATCTCATATACTTCTTGCTGGTGTCAAAGTGTCACCATTTAATAGTCTTACTGGAAAAAAGAGTGTTTCAGATCTTGTTCTATAGTCCACATTGTGAATACATTAGAGAACCACTGAATGATTTAAGAGGAATTTTTATACCTCTGAACATGGAGGGAAGGCTAACGTGGGAGTGCACGAGGGGCCCAGCCTCATCGCTAGCTGCTAAAAAGCTGGGCAGTATTTTCTGCTCCAGGCTCCCCAAAGGCAGCAGGGTTTTGGGTGGGGAAAAGCGCTGCTGGCACCTCCTCCTCCCCCAGAAACGCCCAGAGATGCTGCCTCATGTGGAGCACTCCAATTTAACTCTCCCAAGCAATTTTTCCCCCGATGAGTATTTCATTTCACGGGCACTTAACACCAGGAAAGCTGATACCCGGTGCCGGAGGTTACGGTGCAGCAAGGAAAGCACGCTCTGCCTGTGAAGCTAGGCCAGTTACTATCGGAGTTTCCCCAGGTAATAGAGCAATTCCCCGTGGATAACGGGACGTCCCTGGCAGCGGCGGGCAGGCGCAGGCACGGGATGCCGAGTCTCACCCATTCCTGGCCGGCGTTGGTTGCACCGCTGCCGGAGCAGGGTCCGGCGATGCCGCTTTTGCTGCCTGCGCCGGTTCACACCGCAACCTTCCTGCCCCAGCAGCCTTCTTCACCTCCCAGGTCCCGGGGGCGAGCGTCTTGGGGTGCTTTAAAAGAGGCTCCCAAGGCACCTCCGATAATGAGAACAGGAGACGGCAACATGGTTTCTGTGAGATCAAAGCGCTCCCTCCCCAGCTGTACATGCCCTCAGCAATGTAATCATCCTGACAACCCCATCAATATGTATTCCAGCTCCACCAATTCCACCCAATTAGTTCACTAATCTCTCCCCGCCCAGGCACCGTGCAATGGCTGGGCAAAAAAGCAGACCGCAGCCTCCACCGCTCCGGCAGAGCCAGCAGCAGCCCCCGCGCTGGGACTCGGCTTCCACTGCCGCGGAGACAGGGCTGGGGCTGCAGGGAAGCCAGGCATTATTATTATTATTATTATTATTATTATTATTATTATTATTATTATTATGGGTATTAGTAAAGGTAATTTGCAGCCTGTTTATTCACCTCAGCAGGATTCTGTATGAAACTCACTGAAGGCTGGCATGCTCAGTGGGAGTCTGACTTTGGGGAATATTTGCATTAATTCAGGCCTTACACAGGGGTTTGCATCCTCTCCCTCCCAATGCATCAATAAGATTTGCAGATGTTGTGGCACAGGCCGGACCCAGGAGCACCGACGGCTGCTCTGGACCAGCGCAGCACCCAGCTGGGGTGTCCTGGAGAGCAATTCCCAGCTTTCCATGGTCTCCACATGGGATGCGGGGGCTGAACCCCAAATGCAGGGCAGAGCCTGGGGAGCGGGGAGCCCCCGATACCTGTGCCCGATGGCTGAGAGGGGCTGCCAGAGCATCGCCCAGCACTTTCCTGCCACCAAGGGCCGTGCTTGGGGGAAACGCAGCCCAGAGCCCACGTCCCCCCCCCCGCCGGCACCCCGGGCGATGGTTTCCTCGTCCGCCTCTTGCCCAAAGCCCCGGGGGACCATGCGCCGGTCTCGCTCCCCACCCAAGGCACAAGCAACTCCCCGTGCTTTTGCAGGGCTCCGTCCTCCTCCAGCTGCTGAGCGAGGGTTGTCACCCTGGGGTCTGGAGCACTAATTGTGAAAAGAAAAGGGAGGCAGAATAAAGCCCGTTACTTTAGCCAGGGGATTTACAAGGCATCGTTTGCTACAGGTTAGCTTTGGCTGCCATAATGATCCAGCTCCTGAGATTACCTGTCAAGCCTCTGTGAATTTTAAATAAAAGGTAAAAGGGTTTAACTCGAACACGACACCTCTGTGCATACAGAAATAGCTCAGCTCCCGCTTTCCTACTGAGGCAGGTACGCTCCAGACCCTGGATCAACACTGAGCAAAGCTACAAATCAAGGGCCAGACATGATTGCAAACATATTCTTCGCTCTTTCCTTTTTTTCTGCTACAAAGGAGATTGGAGGCACACATGGGCTTTGCTTACATCTCATTTCAAACAAAATATACACGCATAAATAACGCCGGCTGACAGCTCGCAGGCTTTCTGATCGCACTGCAGAGGAAGGCGCCTGATTAGCAGCACTTCTGCAGCGACAGCCCCGCCGGTGCTGCATGGGGGGCAATCGCCCCCCGGCCGGGCACGGCGCTGTGGGGGCGAGGGGGTGGCCCATACGGGGGAATGGTGCTCCCCGGGATCTCCCACCAACCCGAGGGCTGTGCTGCCATCACCCTGTCCCCAAAGCAGTCCCTGCCCACCCTTGGCCGCCCTTGCAAAAGGAGGGGGAGCAGCAGCGCTGGTGTTTGGACGGTCCAGCTCTGGGGAGGGGGATTGCTTCATTTCAACGCTTCTGCCATCTCATATCCCCCTGGAAAATGTGGGGTCTGTGTTTTTAACATGCAACATGCAGGAATCTGTACCAATAGGAATCTGCACCAAAGGATGTGTGTGAGAAATCTAGTTTTAAAAAGAAAAATATCTTCTAGGTCCAATGAGGACTGCACGGCTTGTTGCCTATACCCTTTTCCATTGCTCAAACTTGGCAATTTCACTGAAAACCAGTGGCATTTTCAAAAAAAAAACAAACCCAAGCGGAATAGCCTAGTCAAGCGTTAACACAACTAAAGCGGACTGGCAACTATTTGACAGTGTTATTACATAAAAAACTGTGATAAAAAAATCTCAAATCCCAAAATGAAGTTTGCACTGCACAGGTGAAGAAAGTGCAGCTCGCAAAGCTGCCGTGGAGCAACGCAGCCAGCCTTGCCTTTCAAATGTAGTTGTATTTGGGCATAATTTCATCCTTTTCCAAAAGCTGTTGTAACCTCCCCATCGAAGCAGTGATCTCCAACAGGGACGCAAGGAACACAACATCTGCATGGTGGTGGCTTTAATTATTTTTAGAATTGATCTCTTCTTAACTAGAATTATTTTATTTTAGTTTTTTAACAATAGTCCTCAGAGCACATTGAGGTCTTGCCCATCTAAAGGGGCACAGGTACCGTCAATGCCCTGGGGCTGTGGAGGTGGGAGAGACCCAGGACGATGGGAACCCCCTGCGACGGGAGCTGCTGCCCTATAGGGAGGGTTTTCCGTACGGAGATTTCCCAAAGGCTCCTAATTCAGCCAGACGTGGCTGCTTCTCAGCAAAGCCAGCACGGCACATTCCTTAGAGGAGCCTGTCCTGACAACTTTCAGGTCTGGAGTGGCTCTCTAGAGCAATCACAAACCACTGCCGGCAGCGTGCAGAGGCAAAGCGAAGGCTTTTTTTCCTCTAAACACACTCCAGGAAACGGATATATTATTTCAGCTGGAGCTCCCCCAAACTCAAATAATTTCAGCCCAAGGCAAATGCTCAGGCTGCACCATCCGACTTCGGCACGGCAATAATAAACCCAAAGCAGGGTCTGGCGGTGAATCGTGCCGTCAGCCCCAGCGCGGCTCGCGCTGACCGAGAGCCTTGGGGAGCCCCGCTCCTCGGGGTAACAGGTCCCGGGGTGGGGACCCAAGCGACTGAGCGGCGATGCTTGGCGTCTGCATTGCGAGCTCCAGCAAAGCAGGTTGTCGAGTGCGATGGAGATGGGGGGAAGGAGCTGCCAGCCCTGTGCTCTTCTCCGGAGCGATGCTCACCCCAGGGCGGAGAAAGGCATTTGCATTTCCCTGTATTAATGCAGGCATCCAACTGGAAGATGTAGATGTCTTTTTAATGCACCTACGTTTGAAGCCTGAATACATAATCTCTCTATTACATGTATACTTTACACATATATAGTCATACAGAAATAGTGATTTATGCAGCCGTATTATATATGCAGAGGCTTGGGATCCCGTTGCACAGTGGGCAACGATTTCGGTTTTCCATAGCTATTTATTTGCATAGCAGCGACTGCAGATGATTAATAGAGAGCGCTGCGGTCAGGGCGAGCCCACTGCTGAAATACAGCCCCGCTTCCAGAAGCCGCCACAGCATTAATTATTAACTCTGTACAGGAGATTTGCCACTCTCCCAGCACCAGACGCTAAAATAGTTTCCTACATAAAAGAGCATTAAGTGAAAGCTTGGATAAAGCCGATCGCTCGGCAAAGTGACGTCCCGCTTTCAAGACCTATTGCTCGGCAGGAAAATTTACAATCCTTTAATTCCATTTACAAGGCGGCAACACAAAAGGGAGCTGGAGATGGAGGCTGGAAGCCGAGAGACCGAAGGGGAAGAATAAAATAAACAGGAGTCCAAGGGAGCCAGGATCAGGCCCCCCCTCTGAAATTCAGCCACTCATTAAATTCCAGCCGGGATTAGAGGCAGGAAAGCGCCGGGTAAAGATTTCGCTATTGTACAATGGGAGGTATATTAAGTTATATAGGTTCCATCTTGTCCCTATTCATGACTAACTGTGTTGTATATATCCGAGCAGCTAAGCGTAATTTGCTTATAAATAATTGACTTCTTGGCGATTAAAATCTCTTGAGGGTCTCTCGGTTTATTCACAACAAGCCGCCTCGGCCTGCCGTGCAAATTAGGCCTTTCAAACCTGTCTCATCTCCAACAGAAATGTTATGAAGAGTGATTTTTTTATCCCCTGTAATAACCTTCAACTAACCTTTAAACTGAAGTGAATAATTTAAATCTTATTTTCATATCAATGGGGGAGTCAAGCCAAGCAATTATCTTTTATCTGTATACTCTGTCGTCAGAGCAAGGCATAATAAAGTTTTCCCAAGTGGGCAGAGCAGAGCAGCGAGAGGAGGAGAGAGCGGGAGCGCGATGGGATCTGAAGACATTAATGCAACGATGAATTATTCAGTAATGAGTACAAGATCTGCCATAAAAGATCTGCCAGCGCCCGGTGCATGCCACAAATTGCCGGATGGTCGGTGCAATTAGTGCCGGCGCGGGTGCAGCCCTGCCCGGTGGGTGGCCGGCACCTCCCTGCCCAGGGGAGGCCGGACCGCACACCCCCATGGGGATGCTGGAGAAAAAAAGGGGGGGAAAGGGTAAAAAATTCCCCCCCCACCCCAGCAAGCCATGAGGGGGGAGCGGGGGCTGAAATTCCCCACCGTGCTCATTGAAATTCTGCCGTGCGTGTTTCTCCCCGAGTCCCGCCGGACCGTCCATGATCTTTTTTTTATTAATTCATAAAATATCGCACCCGTGATTGAGGCCGCTGATTACAGGAGCAGACAAACACGAGAGCTGGTGAAATATTGCATGTTTCCTACCCAGCCTCTGCGAGTGAAAACACGGCCGTCGCATGAAATATTAATCCCTTCCCGTGGCCGGGGGCAGAGAGGAGCGGGGACGGGCAGCCGGCATCGGCAGAGCAGGGCTGGCGAGCTGTCTGAGAGTGGGGAGAAGCCAGGGAAGAAAGAAAATCATTATTAAACTACTGCATTGAGTGTCCTTGCTAAATTGCCTCAAGACATATTCCTTTTTTCAGGCTTAAAGGTGGCTTTAACCTGCAGGTGCTGCTGCAGCCACAATTACCCGTTTCTGCCCCCAAAGCTTAAGGTCTCCAAATTCCCCTGACATTGTCCGTAAAAAAAAGATGCTGGCACCCATCTCCAGCTGCACCACTGCCTCCCAGGGCAATTAACTTCATGTCACAAAATCCTGTGGCAGAAACATGGATGCTCCAGGATGGGGACCCTCCTTCCCAGCTCCCACCCCACCCAGGCAATCCTCATCCAGCACATCATCCCTGGTACCCTGTAAACATTTGCATTACAGCAGAGAGGCAGGCTGCAAGGGTTTTCTTCTTTGATTTTGCCACCCACCGCTGGCGGAGGGCTGGGAAATGCCGGACAACTCGGGAAAATCCCAGCGGGTGGGAGCCCAGGTGCTTGCTGCACAAAACAAGGACCTAGGGCAATAAAAAGTGATACAAGAGAGCACTGGATTAGATGTCAGGGCAGCTCTGGCACTAAGCATTAAATATCTTCATGTAATCTTTCCACTTAAACCAATGATTAAACAGATTTAGCAGATGATTAAACAAATAAAGATTAATGAAACAAGCAAAGTAATCAAATCTTTATGGGGGAATAAATGCATGATTCAAAACAATATTAGGACAAATTGTGTAAAACTAATAGCGAATGTGTTGCTTTTGTCTAAACAGCATTTGTTATGTTCTCACTTAGTTGCAATCAAAATATTTGCTCAAACCAGGATGGATCTGAAAAGCCAAAACACTATCGAAGATTAAAAAAAAGGAAAAAAAAAAAAAGTGTTTTGCAGGATCCCCTGCCCTCCTGGGCCGAGCTGGCAGCCCCTGCCCACCCCGTGGGTGCCTGAGGGGCTGCGGGCCGGGCTGAGGGCAGGTGCAGCAGGAGGGGCTGGGGATGGCCCCGGGGGACAGCAAGGGATGGGACAGCCAGAGCACGGCCAAAGGGACCCTGGCACGGGCTCCAGCCCAGCAGCCGCTCGTGCCGGTCCCCTCTAATTAGTTTTGTGGGAACTCAAGGCTTTGCTTTCATATATAAGCAGCAGCGGTGGATTTTAGAGCTGTAAGTCTTTTTCTTTCATCAATTTTGCATACAGAAAGATCGTGTTTGCTCTAAATACTTTTGTTTTTAAAGCCTTTTCAATTTTTGAAATGAAAATAACAAGGGGGGGAGACTTTTCCAGACAAACTGTCAGAAGGCTGCAGCCACCAAACAAACATAAACAGAGCTCCACCACCAGAGCAGTTAATTAAGAGGGGAAGGAAATGAGGTGCCTAACACAGGGATAATTGTGCACATTCCTCGGGCTGCAGCACACGCGTACCTGCAGGCGTGCACACGTATGCACCGTGCACACGCGGCTGCAGCACCCACAGGTTCTCTCCGGCGGTGGTCCCTGCTGGGACATGGCCAGGACGCCGTGCTGTGGGCACGGGGCATCCCTGCGTGGATGCCCAGAGTTTGCCTTTTCATTCAGATGATGCTCTTACACAAAACAACCTGATTCAGCATCACGGGATAGAGCTGAATGGTTTAACTTACGCTTCTAAACCTTGTCTACGTTGGAGAAAAACAGGGCGGCCACTTAACACTAATGCAACTCCCTGTTTCCAAAAATAGCGTGGCGATGCGCTGGGGAGGGACATGGGGAATTCATCGTGTTCTGGTGCGAGATCAGATCCCTCCCTCCGGGCCAGACCTACGGTTAAGTGCAGAAGCAGCTTCACGTCACATCCCTTTGGACATCGTGAGATGGGGGTGCGCATCCCTTCTTCTGGGGGCCAGCCAGCCCGCCCTCCTGACCGCCCTGCCCTAAGCGCAATGGCAAAGGGCTGAAGTGGAAGAAACCCCCTGAAACCCGCCCGCCCCGGCCTCCTGCGCGGATGCTCGGCTCCGGTGCCGGTGATGGGCTCAGCCCCCACTGCCCTCGCTCCAGCGCGGCTGCTCCATGCGGCGGGGAGCAAACCGATGGCCGTTCGCTGAGGACGAGGCCGTGCACAGCCCCTGCTAGGGGCATGCCTTGTGGCTGCAGTGCTGCTACTGCTCATCTGCTGCCTCCGAGCTGCTTCTCGCCTGTGCATAAAAAGCTGGTTCTTTGCCACATGGTGCATAGCTGTGAATAGGGAACACAAACTCCTTCAGTGTCCGTTTCCCATGTTTCTGGTCCGGGCTGAGCCTGTGCCTCCACCACAACCCCCTCAAATACCCCGACGTGTGGGGGCAGCAGCTGGGGAGCTGGGACTGGAGGAGGAGCAGCAGCAGCGACACAGCCTCATCTCCCGCCCCGGCCGGCCCATGCAATGCGCTTGGCTCAGTGCTGTTAGCAGCAGCACCTCGCTGGGAAGGCATTTTCTGCTGCAAAAAGCCCGGGACTATCACAGCCATCGCACACACTCTTGGGACAGCACTGGAAACACTGCTGCAATAACAGAGTTTATTATTGCTGTTAAATTGGAAAATGAACATCTCGCGCTACTCGCAACGTTTCCCTTGTCACACCTGACATTATTAGTAACAGCAAAACCACCCACCATGAATTCAGCCCCCGGTACGAGTGCGCAGGGCACAGCAATGGGACCCTTCCTCTTTTGGGGGCGCTTTTAGCATCTGAAGGGAATGCAGCTGAGCAGAGCCAAGGAGGGACCCGACTCTTCCAGGCTCCAGGCAAGCCGGCCATCCACCACATGTAGGAATCGTGCTGTCAGGCCAACAGCTCCCAAGGGCTTTTGGTCGCCTGTGCGGCTCCTGAACAAGCCTGTGGGTGCAAGCCATGCTCCATGTCAGCCAGTACCGCACACCTGCCCCTGCCTACCGCCATCGCTGACGTCCTCCTAAAACACAGCAAGCATCACCATCATGCTCTGCAGGAACAGATGCCAAAGAGCTCCAGAGTCCTGTGAGTTCCTCATGGCTGTCCTGCTCTTCTATTCAGAGCACAAGCAAACCTGGCTGAAGTACACGCTTCTTTTTTCTCCTGTCTTCAGCCAAAAACAAAGTCAAGAGGAGCCCAACAGAGTGGAGAGCTCTTGCTCCACAGACACCTATTCTCCATCACGCCCTGCCCTGCCGTGAGGTTTCTGGGGCTGAGCCGTGAGCTCCTTCGGGGGCAAGCTGGCAAGGGACATGCCAGAAAACCCTGGGGCGCACAGATGGTGGCTGTGATGTTCAGCTTCTACAGATGAAGCAAAACCCCTTGTCAGTCAGCTGCAAATCTACACTTGAACTACAAACCCCGCCGCGGGGCCCTGTTGCAGAAGACACCAGCGCAGGCGGCTGGACTTCAAGCCGGTGGCTGCCGGGCTGTGCCTGGGATGCTGACAGCAGCCTTGACCTTGCCGAGCCGGGAACGAAGAGCTGGAGCCAAAGGGCTGGAGGGGAGGACGAGGTGGCGGCAGGGCAGCTTGCCGCAGCGCGATCTGCTGCCCGGCACGTGCCGCGCACCCCGTGGTCCAGTCTGCCCGTCCCCGTCGCCTGCAACGCTGCCCACGGTGCATGGCAAGCCCGCCACCAGCCAGACCGGCGCCAGCCGCTGCGGCAGCGCGGCCAGCACCACGCAGCACCTCTTGCTCCTGATGCCGGGCACTCTCCTTCCATCGCCGCAAACAAGCTCAGGTGCCACCTGTCCCGCAAATCCCACTGGAAACAGCCCCGGCTGCCCGGGGTGGCCGCAGAAGGGACGCGGTGCCCACCCTGCACGGGGCAGAGGAGCCCACCCAGCCCCGCTGCATGGCCGGCAGCGCTGCCGCTGCCGCACCCCGTCCCTCTGTCCTCCTGTCCCTCTGTCCCACCCAGCCGGGATGCCAGGGCAATCTGCTGCGGGATGCAAGCAGCAGCTCCCATGGGATGTGCCTGCCCTGACCCCTCACTGTCCCTTATGGTGGGGCGAGGGCAGGAGCGAGTGCTGGATGACTTCATTACAGGGAGGGGGGAAATAATGAATTTGGCACCTGTGCTGCTCCCCGCAGCCCCCAGCCGAGCCCCCATCCCTGTCCCTCGTGGGCCGGGGAGTCTCCGCAGCCCCTGGCGCGCCCGGCTTCGGTTCAAAGCCTGCGTTGACCCTTCCATTTAGCCGATGCCACTGCTCTGCTTTGGCAGCAAGTGGAGATTTACATTCACCAGCTGCAGCAAGAGAATCCAGCGAGTCCATGACATGAATTACAAGTCTCCCTCCCCCAAGGAAAGGCTGGAGCCAGCTCAGCATCCCTCCTCTCTCCCCCACCCCCCCGGCTTTTTTTTTTTGGAGACTCATTACTATATTGTGGATATTCTCCACTAAAGGGCATCTCTTTGAATGCATTTGCTTTTTTATTAATGTGTGCTAAGACAAGTCAAGCCTGATTATCATGAAGACAATTGCTGAATTCCCTCCTGGAGAAATCTCATCTAGACTGTGTAGGCGTTTTAATTTCAGAGACCCATTAATTGGCACAATTGCTTAAGCAGCTGCTTTCCGTGTCATTTTAGGACCACTTTATGAAAAACAGAGCTAAAAAAAAAAAAAAAAAGAAGTATATGACAGGCCAGAGCTTTCTACATGGTAACATAATTAATGCAAGGAGCTTCCTTTGAGCGGCAAAGCAACAAAAAGCCATCCTGCTACCAAAATATGGGTGCCCTGCTCCGGCTGCGTGCAGGGAGCGCTCAGCTCCAGCATGCTCCCACTGAATACCCGCGGCCCTTTGGAAATCGGGCTGGGTGAGGTGCTCAGCACCTTGCTGGTACCACCACAAACACCTCGCTATCCCGGCGCTTTTGGGAAAATAAAAGAATATGTAAAAGGGGAAGGAAAAGGCACCCGGCAGGAACCAGCCCAATGCATCTCCTGGGGCGGGCTGCAAACCCAGGGGCTCTGAGCAGCCGCTGGTTGACACTGCGGGTGCCCGGGGAGGTGGCGGGGACTCAGGGGTCCCTCCCTGCGGTGGCACCTCAGGGGTGACAGGGAGGGGTTAGGTGGCGGGGGAGAGCACGCTCCGCACCCGGGTGGGGGAAGCGAGGGGTCCGGAGGGCTCCGATGGCCCAGAGCCGACTCCACGAGCAAACTCGGATGCTCGCAACGATGCTTGCATTGGCCCTCCCCGGCAAATCCACCTGCCCTCGGCCCCGGGGTCTCTCCCGGCAGCCCCGCGCGTGCCCCGAGGGGCTGGGGTGGCCCAGGGGCTGGTGGCCAGGCGGCGGGGAGGGGGGTCTCGAGCCGGGGGAGAGCTCGGGCGCAGCGCCGAGCACCCACGGGGATCTCAGCCTCCCTCGAGGCCCCCGTCCCTGGGCGCTATCCTGCCCGCGCCCCACGCGCTGCGTGAAACGCACGGCCACACAATGGCTGGCGTCGCAGCCGGCACACGTGCACTTTCTGTGGCAGAGCCGAGTTCCCAGAATTAGGTTAATTATTGAATTAATAAAGAACAAATCCTTCACTCCGGGAGAAGTGGCCAGACAGAGTTCTGTGCTAGTCTTTGCTGCAGGCAAAAATATACATTCCCATTTATTAATAAATAAAGCCGTATCAACGCCCTAAATTATCAGCGGAATATATTTGCTAACCCAAAGCAATAGTAGGAACAATTACTTATTAATAAAGCAATAGCTAAATCTAATTACATCCCCATCAGATCCTGCAAGTAATAAAACCACAGTTGCCTTCCAGAGCCAAGGGACCTCCTGACCTCAAATCAAAGTTTAAACCATCCATCAGCTTCCAATACATTCACAGCACATCCAGCAATTACCATCACCTCCGCTCCGCTCCCCGGCAGGGGCAGGGGTCACCCCATGCACTGCATGGCTGTAAGCTAGAACAGAGCCTTAGAAATCTCATTATCCTGTTAACCATACATTTATCTGACAAGATAAAAGAGACTAGGTGACCAAGCTATCATTAAAGATTAATAGAAAGTATAAAAAATTCAGCTGCAACCAGCATTACTGTTTAGTGCCTGTGATAGGCCTGACAGGATTATTAATCAGGCAGCCAAAAAGATTTAGGTCTTTGCTCTTGGTTTTTCGTTTTAAGTCTTTAGTTCCACTCCCGCCACAGAAAGCCCAGGTCAGGGAGGACAATGGCTAATTGGTTCTGCGGGGTTTGGACGGTAACGACTCAGACCAATTATAAAATCACCGGGCGTCGAGGTGACAACAACACGAGGAACCTGCTGCAGCCGGGATGCTCGAGCGAGGGCTGCGGCTGTTTATCACGGCGGCTCCTCTCCCCGCGCCAGGCTATTAATAAATTGTACAGATCAATGCCTGGATTAATTTTAATAGAGGGCTACAAGGATCACGCGAGTCCCAGGGTGATTTTCCCCTCATTCTTAATTCCATTTAAGTTTAACATGAAAGATTCTCAGGTAACACCTACACAGGAAGAAACGAGATTTCCCTGTTTTTAAGTCTTAAGTATTCTTTTTATTCTGCTTTGCTTTTTCCCTTTTGATCATAAATCAATGTCCTTCCACCGCTTTCCTGGGAAGCCGGGCTCGCGGGCAGGCTGCACAGCTCTGCCCTCCAGTTCTCCACCTGCGAGGAAGAAAAACCAATAAATTAGGAAAGGCGCTTTCTAACATACTGTGTGGAGAGGGGGAGCCCAGGCAGCTCGGGGGGTCCCGGGCACCCCCCAGCCCTGCTGCCGGTGGCTCTGCAGGCTCTTCTCACCCTCTCCTGCAGGGACCCACAGCCTGCTTTGCTTTTCCTCCAAATGCAGTTTTTAAAATAAGAAATAGTACTGAAAACTTTATCAGCCTTTGCTGGTGCATCTCCAGAAACTATTCACATCCTTTTAAAAACAAATTTTATTTTCTCACAAGAAAATACTCCAGTGTGAGCTCGGGATGGCTCAGACCAGCACAAGTGTCCATCCTTTTCCACAAAAATGGAAAAACCAGAGAAATATACTGCGAAAATCAGCCTCCCATGAGAATCATCTGCCTTAAGAACAATCAAAAAAATAATTTTTCCTTGAAAAAAGTGCAAACCAACCCACAGAGTCCCTGGCTGGGGCACTGCCCCATCCCCTCTTGTACATGGCTTCTCATCTCTGCTTCCCTGAGCAAAGCCCCGGCCGGCCCCACGCCTCTGCCCCCATGCCGACCGCGCTCCCCCCAGTGCTCTGCGCCCCAGGAAAGAATCCAAGCAAGAGGCAAATGCAGCAGGTAAACACGGAGGTGTCTGAGACACAGCCCAGAGCCTGGCTGGGAAAGCTATCTGCGTAACCACAGTGTTTTACATCCCAAGTATCACATGTAATCCTTTACAAGGAGCATTATCTGCTGCAAAATCACATTTAAAAGCATCTCCCCCCCACGAATTACCATGCTTTCAATCAATTCAGTCCATTGTTTGAGATCCTGCAGTTGGGCAATTAATTATCAAACATAATTGAAATTATGTAAAGAACAAACTGGTCCCGTAGAGATGCTCAGGGAGGTTTGCTGACGAGCAACAGGGGCGACAGTGACCGGGATGTACCGGAGGGACCTTCCGCCCACACTGCACGACAGCGGCCGGGATGCGACACCTGTCAGCTCCTTCAGCTGAGGACAACCCCCTGAGCACCCACTGCAGCACCAGCACAGGCTCCCACTTTTCCAGTGACACAGAAACCCTGCAAACCTTCTTCTAAGCCTTTGAAACACCAGGAAGGGAGTGAGGCTTCAGCTCCTGGTGAACTGGCTTTCCTGGCTTGCAAAGCTCCTGGCGATGCTCCCCAGCAAATGGTGCTTTAGCAAAAAACCCACCCCGTGCTTTCGCATCCTCTGGAAAAAGTGAATGAAATCCCTGTCCAGGGGAAAGCTGGGTGTTGCACCACGCGAGAAGCCCACAAAGCTCCCCCGTCAGCTCCATCCTATCTCCCAGGGTGTGTGCCCATCGGAGGCTATCCCCAGTCAGCGATCCAGTGGAGGACAGCTTGGAGACAAGAAGCCGGGACATGTCCCAGGAGCCGTACCCCGTATCTTACACCCATTCTTGCTATCAGAGGAAGTGCTGTGGTTAAACACACTTTTGGCCTGACCCATACCGCTGGGCACTCCATTCAAAACTGTACACAGGGCCAAAAATAATCCAGGGGAAAGCCAGGCGAAGCATCCTGCAATGCTGCAATAACACGAACAGCCACGTGTCTCACTATGCGTGGTTTAAAATAAATTTAATAGATGCTTCAACACTTCGCTGCTGCTATTCTGGGGATGGTGTTTGGAGTCGATGCTCCGCCTGCTAATTGACAGATCAGGCTTGTGATCCAAGAAACACGAGTGTTGTCATCTCGTGAAGCTGTGGCTTTCTCTTGCTTATCTGCAGCAGGACAACTGTCACCGTGCCATTGCGTGCGTCTGCAGCATCCCCTCTGAGCACCCCTGCCCTCTACGCTGGCCTCACTCCCAGCTCCCTGCGACGGATGCTGGGGAGCTCCTCGTCCCCGTCCCAGACAGGACCGACCTCCTCCAGGAGGGAGCCAGCTCACGGAGCAAGAGGCTGGTGGGACCACTTGCGTAAGGCAGATAACCTTCATCTCCTTCCAGCAACCGACCCTGATCCCGGCTCCCACCGCCAGCACTGGAGCACAGCTCCTTTGAGGAGCTTTGGTCGCACACCCACGCCGGAGCACACCGGGGCCGACGCGGGGAGATTTTCAGGAGTTTTCCGACAGAACGGCTCCTGCAAACTTCATGCCACTTCCTGCCTGCAAGAACAGGCAGTGCAGGCAAACGGGGAAGAGGGCTTTGATTTGCATAAACTTGTGCAATCAAAAGCTGAAGATGGTGGCGTCGGCCTTCGAGCCAGGATGCTAAAAAGCCTCTGAGAAGCCTGGTTTTGCATCCATCCAGGAACTGCTGTGTAGTTGCTGCTGAAACCAAAGTAAATCAATTCCAGTTCTGCAGGACGAGCATGGGAAGCATGAGCTGGTTAATCCCCATCTGCAGGAAGGTAGAACTTGGCTTCACGGCGTCTTTGAAGCTCGCAAGAGTGAGATAAAAGAGAAATGCTAAAGCTTTGCAAAAGCGAGCAGAAGGGGGATGGCAGGGAAGCTGGCCATGCGGCCGAGCCGGCACTTTGCCGGTGTCACGGTACGGCAGAGCTCGCATCTTCTGTGTCTCTGACAAGTCTGGGATGAAAGGGAAACCTCCAGCACTGTGCACATCCCCTGCGCTTCAGCGAGCAAAACCAAGAGTTTCTCCTGACTCTGAGGCCACATGGTGATGCGATCAGGTTTGCTCGACAGTTTGGGGCAAAAAATGGCGAGTCTTTGAAATAACATTTCAGATTTGTAACACAGCATACAGCCAGGCAAGACTCACACAAGTCTGAAGGGTTCGGCAGAGGGACTTCATCTCACAGAAGAAGAAAAGCAAATCCAGACTGATAGAAAGTTCAATTCATCTCAGAGGGGTCCAAACCACAAGGAAACAGATCTAAATTTCAAACATTCCTAGGGTTTTGTGGTATCCCTACCCCAAGGGCTGGGCAGACCCATTATACAGATGAAAACCAGGTGCAAAAAGCTGTCATGAGGTGGGCTTGGGCTTGTGGGTTTTCAGATGGAGGGTTTCATTTCAGGGACATCTAATTCTAAGTAAATACACGTGACTCTTGCTTAAAATATTCCACCACATCCCATGGAGCCCGCTTTGCCGTTTATCCTGATCTGGATAGGAGTACAATGTTGTGGCTGCCATTAACACATCAACATTTACCATATGATCTCCCCCAGCCTCGCCGTGGTGTTTTGTAGAAGCTGCCGCTCTCCTTGGAGGCTCGACGCATCTGGCAGAAGCTCTTCATATGGCAGTGACTGGAAACATTTGGAAGGAAAATCCATCCTTTTTCTGGGGAAGAAATGTCCGAAGTAGAGAGAAGATAAAGTCAAATTAATTATTTACTTACATTAGCTCATGGAAAGCTTCCCTGGGAGCCCACTGAGACCAGCGGGCTCTGATCTTTTATCTGTTTAGCAGGCTAAGATGGAAGAAAAGGATGGGAGGGGGGGAGAGCTTAATGACGGTGTCTGTTGATCATCAACGCGAGAAAAATGAATTGCTTCCCTGAACCTGAAAAATATCAAACTGCATAAATAAATCTATTTAAATTATTAATAAATGAATTTACATTTGGAGCCTGAGCATGAGAATTGATTTCATTTCTTATGCTAAACTGGCCAGTACGGCTGATGACTCAAGAATTAGAAGATGCAGAAATGAAGGAAGAATGAAGGTAGGGTGGTTTTGTAAGGAAAATGATGCAAAGTGAAAATTCTTGGTCCTAAACAAAGCCAGCTTCCAGCAGCTGTAAAGTAAAAGCAACAGGAACAAAAAGGGTCTTTGAGTCTGAAGGTGTTTCGGGAACAACAGTCCCCCGCCATCTCCGTGGCCGGTGCACGCCTGGTGCAGCTGCCAGTATCTCCAATGGTGGCAGCTCCATGGAGGATGCCTAGGCCAGGACGTTTAACAACAGCTAATGCATGCTTACAATTACTATAAATCAAATCTAAGCAAAACCTTAGATTGAAACATCCTTCCCAGAAAACACTGGCCATCTCCTCCACCCCTCCGCCCTGGGGCTGCCGGTTGCTGCCGTCCCCCGCACTGAAGGGCCCCCGGCTGCATCCCGCACGCCTGCCCGTCAAAGGCACTCGTGCGTAACGCCAGCGCATCAGCTGGCTGCTCCCGGGGAAATTAATAAGAAAGTGCTAATTTTAGGTAAAATATTGAACTACAGTGGAGGCAGGGCAGAAATCCTCACTATTTTTTGCCCTTTGTGAGTACTTACATCAGAAACGAAGTCAAGAAGTGGGCAGTGCCTTGGTGGCTGCCACAGATGGGAAACTGGGCAGAAACGCCAGGGGTTTGGTGCACTTCCCCATCGTCCCAGTGCTCGTCAGACCGACGGGGCTTCGACGGTGGTGGTTTTGCAGCGCCAAGGCCAGGGCTTGGCCGCGGCAGTTCCTGACGTCCCAGGGCACGGGAACCGCGTCAGCCCCTTCCGCTGTACCGCAGCCCCTGTGCAGCTGAAGAGCCTGAGAACGCTTCCCCCCTCCTGCCGCCTTCCCTTTTCCAGACTAAACAACCTCATTTCTTTCCGTTATCCCTCATCGGTCGTGTTGCCCAGGCCCCCCTCTCTCTCCTTCCCCCCTGGACCAGCCCCAAGCCATTCGCATCCTCCCTGGGAAGCAGGACCTGGAGCCGGAGCGGTACCTGAGCGGTGCCCGCGCCCCAGCCCCTCTGCGGCACACCGTCCTCCATGTCGGCAAGGGACACAGGCAGCGTGCCCGCGGCCGCAGGCTCTGCTCCCTTCCAGCAGCACGACTGCAAACACACATCCCAGATAGCACAGCCCTTTTTTTGTTGTTTATCCCATTCTGCTGGGAACTGGCATTTGTGATAGATTGCGTATAAAAACCTACTTATAAAGCAATCTTTTCCTCAGCTGCCCTCTCACTGGAGCCTGTCTGCAGTCTCTTTGCCGGGATGCATTGTTATTTCATGTGATGAGACATTCCAGAAAACGAAATAAAATAAAAATAGACATTTGGAGGGGCTTTTGTTTTGCTTTTTCACAGCTCCCCCCCGTTTGACTCCTGTGAACACACTTGTCGAGTTGATTTGCTCACGCTGCCTCCTAAGCATGTCCTTGCACCGGAGACACTGCTCTTTTAAATTCAGCTTCTCAGAATTAGAAGACAAACTTGGCAAAGCAACAATAGGGGAAAAAAAATATGAATAATCTCAGAACAGAAGTTGCATTATGTGATGTGGTTGCCATGTGGTTAAGTCTGAGAGAGGATCATGCAAGCGCATTGTGGGAAAAATGATAACAGGCGAAACAATCCGGAGAAACGTTGAGGGTTTTGTAATAAGAGGTTATAATGCAAACCCGGCAATACCGTGCCATGGCCCGATGCCAAGTGATCTGTGAGAATCCATAATAGCTGGGTGGGTGAGTCGGGATGGGAGCGAAGGCGGTTGCCATCGTCCCCTGTGCTGGGCAGACTCAATTCGGGTACATTTGGCCACGCAGCTTCACGATATGAGGATTTAGACTGGGGGATGCAACGCTGCTGGCAGTGCATTCACTTTGGGTACCAGTCCCAAACCTCACCAGGGGGAAAACCATCACACAAAGTCATGGCTTAAAGTACAAGACACAGCAAAACCTTCAGCTGTCGGATGCGTCAATGGCTCTGGCTTTTCCAAGGCCAGCACCGACCGAAACGCGCTTGTTCGTGCTGACTACATCAGTCCTTTCCCTGAAAAGCCTGGATGCACCCCAAAAATCTCACTTTACATCATCAGACAGGTTTCCCTTCCACAGGCCACTCACCGGAGCCACGGCTGCATGAGACATTTCAAGCACACACCGAAACAGCAGCGATCAGCGAAAGCTGCTGACACCCATCCCCTGCCCCAGCCAGGCTCCCACCACGCCGGCCCCAGCCCCTTCCTGGGGTTTGCTCCGTACAAGAAGATTCACCACCTCCACCGCCATCAGAAAGCCGTTGGCCGTTGCGGGTTCGTGACCGAGCTACAGGAGTTGTCTCCAAAGCGTCACCTCTGGGGGACCGGCTGTAGAGAAAAGCCAGATTTGAGATAAATTGAGATTCAGATGGTTTGGGGGAAGTATTTATGAACTACGAAAACCCCATATTTTGTTCCCCAAGTGGTATAAGCTGCACTGGGGAACCATTATCAGGGCAAAACCAACCTGTCCTCCTCTCACTTGCGTTGTCTTGGTATGAACGTGTGAGTGGGAGGAAAGTCAGCACAGTCAGCTGAGCTACGGGAAATTCAGAAAGCGTGGGGAAATACACGCATAAAAAAAAAAAGGGTAAATTCTGTGAAATTATATCAGCAATGTGAATTCTGCTCTTTTACTGCAACAGAATTACGCTGCTCGCTTTTAGCCCGGATGGTGTAACACTAGTTGGTGCGGCACAACGCAGAATGTGCCCTTCGGGGCAGCAAGTCACCGGTGCCGTGACTCACGCGGGTCTCACCGGGTCATGGTCATGGTCATGGTCCTGCCCACAGCAATATGCGAGCAAAAGCGAAGCGTGGGGCAAGGGGAGGAGGCAGACAGTGCTGTGACTTCCCTGGCTGCTTTCTCCCCAAGGCAGGGGAGGTTTTGGGGTTCCCACTCCCAGCTAACACAGGCAGCTCCGTCCCCAGGTGAGCCCTGGCGGGGCAGCGGCCGGGGGGGCAGCTCCGGGGTGCTGCGGGCAGGAGGGTGCTGCCGTCCCCCCCAGCTGTGCCAGCCAGGGGCTGAGCAGCACCCTCCTAGATCTGGAAGGCAAGGACTCTGCGGTAAATTAAACACGCCGTGAAGAATTGGCAAAGCAGCCCGTGTGCTGGCGCCTTGCTTTGTCTCGGAGTAATTTAGCAGGCTTTAATGAGAATTCATTCACATTATATTGTGAATAGCTGCTTTTATGGGAGACAAGAGGTGATGAACTAGTCGGAGCGGAGACGACTGGCACAGATGCCACCATGCATCACCGTTCCCCGCTCCCCCTCGTGCCAAGGCTGCCGCAGAAGCACCCAAGGAAGACTGGTGATGAGCAGAGGTGAGGCAGAGGGAAGGGAAAGAGCGGGCTCAGCTTCTACGGGGACAAACCCAACGTCTCGACCCCCTCAGGGTCGGAGGAAAGGTAACGGGGTTGTCGGGATGTAGCTACAGGGCCAGCCATCCCACCAGTGACCCTGGTACTGCCACGATGCTCTGGGGGCGTGGGGCCGGGCAGGGTCCCCACGGACCAGCCCCGGGACGCGCCCGGTCGCAGGGATGCCCCACCTGCGGCAGGGACAAGCTCGGAGCAGCGAGAAGGCTCGAAAGCATCGCTGCCGCCAGAGCTGCGGGGTCCTGGCGCGGGGGACGCCGGTGGCACCGTGCCCGCTGCTCTCCACCCGGGGAGGACAGAGCCCCAGGACAGCTTTGCTTCAGGAGTGACTGAGTTCATACAATTAGAGACTGATGTGAGGCGGCGGGATTTGAAACCCTAATTTGGCCTGATTAAAGCTTAATAATTCCAGCTTAATGATTAAAGAAATGCCCCAATTTCCTCGTTCCAAACAGCCCTTGCTGCCAAAACTCAGGTGGAGCGGACACGCATGGGGCTGCAGCTTGCAGAAACAACATGGAAAAAAAATCGGGATTTCAATGGCTTGGGCACAGAGAGAAGGATTCATGCAAACAGATGAGCCGGTTAGCTAGCGAAAGGGAGAAATTAAAGTGTTTTAATGAGGATTTCAGGATGAATAACAACCTGGCGGACTCTCAAGCAGAAGAGAATTGCTGTGTGCAATAATTTGAAGGGCAGCAAAGTCCAAGCTGGCGAGGGTGGGCTGCAGCCGCCCACCCCACAGCCCCCACTCTCCCCACCATCCCCAGCCAGGGTCGGCAGCTGAGCATCGCAGGGCGAGGGGCCACAGAGCACAGGAAAACGCTCTGGCTCTTTCCAGAAAGCACTTCAGCATCGCGCGAGGCAGCCTCCCTGGAGAAGCACAGGCAGAAAATAAAACTACCCATCTGCGCTCGAGCTCTGGACCCCATTAAATTGGCGATCGGCAGGGGGAGAGGGGGCGGCCTCAATTCACACAAGGTGCTCTCTTCATGAAAGCATCTTTTGATTATGTTATTGCAGCTATCAAAATATTGCAGAGTTCAGAGCATTCCTCAGGGATCCCCGAGCTCTTCAAAGACCAGAGGACCACGGCTGGGGAAAAAGAAGCCTTTAATTATGTCAGCTTCCATGCTTGTTTCTGCAGTGGAGTTCCTTAAAAAAAAAACCTGGGTTTAATGAGAAGAAACACATATGGCTTCATTGTTCAAACACAAAAAAAATAAAGCCCTTTTTTTTTTTTTCTTTTTTTAATAGATGTGCAAGTTTCTTTTAGGCCCTACGGTATCATCCAGGACTGCATACCGAGGGGCTCTGGAGCACAGAAACTGCGCGCTGTGTAAAATCAAAGCCCGGCTGCAGAGCTGCCCTCCCATCTCCATTCCGGGCAGAAGCTTTTCCTCTAAATCCCAGCCCAGCCCCGGCCAACGCTCCCGCCATTCCCCATCGCTTTCACATACTTCAGCAGCATTTTCCTCCTTCCCAGCTACTTCAAACTGTGCAAAACCCCACAGCAGGATGATAAGATTTCAGTGGGGTAATCTGCCACAAACCCAGTCATTTTGTTCAGATGTTCATTTGAATTTAAATGTAAAGGCTCGTTTTTATCCCCAAAAGTAAATAGCAAATAGCAGAGCCGTGTATTACACAACAGAAAGCATGGGCCAACCCTATATTTTAAAGAACATATTGAGTAAATTCTTCTAATAAATTATCCTATCTAGGAAATTTAATTAATGGGCTAGCATGTGGTGCAGCCTGCTGAATAAAATATCTCTATCGGATCTGCAATGCTTTTGGAAGCTTTGAGTACTAATAAAGAGTGTTTTGTTCAAGAACTCACAGGGAACAATTACAAATAATTGCCAAGAAGGGTGTGTGCCTCATTTAAGTGACTACATATTAAAAACGATGAAACAGAGTTAAAAAAAAAAAAAAGTCATAATTATTAACCACAGTAAGAGTGACTAGCTTTGCCACAGCGATTCCTGCCCTTCCCCACCTCCCTCCTTGCTCCCAGTGTTTTGCAGGATGAGCAGGCTGGATTCTCATGGGGCTGCAGAGGAGTGAGGAAGTTTCTGCAACTGCCCAGGACTGTGCAATAAATCACAGCCAGAGCCTGGGATATAAATTTGGACGTCCCGATGTATGTCCTGATGTCCGTCCCAACATACCCAGCCCCCAGCCCGCACACCTGCATTTCTTTGCTGTGAAACACCAAATCTGTGAAGCCCCAATGCTGGTCCCCAAAAGGCAAGAGCAGGCGACACAAGCCATGGCTGCAATCGCACTAACAAGAGAGTCTGCTCATTAATGCACCGGCCTTAACGTTACGTTTCAAATCCACGCAGCACATGAAGAGCAGTGCTGCAGGGGAAGAGGAGCAGGTTGTTCCCTTTGTTTTCTAGCCCAGCAATTTTAAACCCGCCGACTCGCCGGTTGGACGGGCATCCCGGAGCGAGGGCTGCTCGGCACCTCCCGGGAGGGCACTGCGGCGTTTTGGGCTGTGCAGCCCCAGAGCAGAAGCAACTGCGGCTGTGGGGTAACGAGAGGTGGGAGCAGCCGGAGGCAAGTGGCATGAGGAAAAGTAGCTACAGAGTTATATACGCCATATCTCACCATGCTAAACCTTTGCCTAGCATTTAATGGAAATGACAGCAGCAGGCTGTGCATTACAGGAGTAACTTTGATTTAAGGTGCATCCTTCCAGCTCGTGCCATGTGCCACGTCGAGTGTTAATCTATCACGCTGGAGAGGTTGGGGTTGCAGGAGATGCACCCTGTTCCCTCTCCGTGTGGGCTGGCAGAGCTGAGCCTGCCCGTGCTGGCAGGACGGCCACAGAAGCCGCATCCTGATCCTCAACCCTCTCCATGAGGCTTTGCCTGCGAGACCCCTCATGGATTCCGCTGGGAGCTACTTTTCCAACCCATAAGACAGCAACAGGCAGAAAACTTATTCATGATGGAAAAAACAAAACCACAAACCAAAACAAACCAAGAGAACTCCAAGAAAAGTCACTCACTGTAAATAAAACATTTTCTGGGAATGTTTCCCCATCCTTCCTCCCTTGAAGCTATGAAGTAGAGTGGCATTTTTTCACCCTTTTCCTGAGAATCAGGGTCTCCGTGCAGAGTTTGAGCTTCACAGGGGATCACGTTCGCTACCAAAATACTTCATCCATGCAAACATTCACACTTGAAAAAAAAACTGTTTCTCAGAAAGCATTAAAATCTACCTCAACACTCTGAGTTTCCCTATTCCACATAATCAAAAAAATCTCCAAAACCCCAGTGCTTTCCAGGCTAAGTGCGATCGTGCAGTTTTTCAGCTGGAGCTGTGGACAGAGCAAAAACGGGCAGTGGTTTGTGAATTTCTCTTGCAGCACTCAATATTAATATATAGCCTTTGGTAACCTGCCAGTGCCTGTCTTGGTCCTTTCTAACAGTAAGTACGATATCAAGTCAAGTGAAAGAAAAACCTCCTTTACAGTGACTTCTCATCGTAGAAGGACTTACAAAGAGCAACTTTTTGAAAGGTTATAGCTGCAGCACTGGCATTTTTAGCCACCAATTTCTTTACCCTTCTTGCTTTACATGACAATAGGAAAAAAAATCTTGAACATACAGCAGTTCCCTTCCCCAGTCAGCAGGACACTGGCACTATAATGCAAAAATTAAAGCTCTGGCAATAACGAGCAGCGGAGATCGGAGACGTAGCCACTGATGCCAAAAAAGGCACATTCAAAACCACCATAAAGACATAATTTTTCTGTGTTTTCACATGCAAATCATAAGCCAGGAGAGCAGCATCTCTGGCACAGAGAGCAAAGCAGGGTTCAAAATGGGCTGAGCCAAGTACATGGTTGATAAAGTTTACTTAGAGAAAAGCTCAGACTTAGCACATACATCATCATGCTCCGGGTCTGGAGCTGACCCCTCACTGCCCAGGGCTGACACCCCCCGGGGCAGAGAGCACCTCTCTGTGTGCTCCCCCAGCACAGGGCTGGGGACAGCCGGGGACGGAGGGGTTTGTCCCATCCTCCAAGCCAGAGAGCACGCCTCCTGCTGAACCCCAGACCTTCGACACCTCGCTGGGCAGGAGATGTTTCCAGCTGGACTTTTCGATATCCATCCCCCCCTCCGGAGCTTGCTTTCCCCCAGGAGCAGGCCAGAGCTGACACGTGCAATGATTCGGGGGCTGGTGAATCCAAAATAAAAGGCCAGTTATAAATCCAGCTCACCCACCAGCCAAGGCCAGGGCGGACCATGGGTCGCAGAGAGGTTTAACGCCAACAGCATTGCTGCAGCCCCAACACCTGGTGAAGGCAGCACCGAGCTCGCAGCCCGCGCACGCTCCCCTTTGCTGGGCCCGAAGATGCTCTTCCACGGCAGCCTGCACGGATGCAGGAGCAGCCTGCACGGATGCAGGAGCAGCCTGCGTGGATGCAGAAGCAGCCCGCACGGATGCGGGAGCAGTCCACACATGCTCACCGCAGAGCCCTTGCTTTTTAGGAAGCAGCCACTTCAAACCAGCCAGAGCTTTGGGTTACATACTGCAAAATGCTTAACAACCCCTCGCACAGGAAAAAAAGCTCAAATTAACGTTGTGGCAAGAGTCGATGTGGCATCGGGGCCCCCCGTGCTGTGCCTGCCCAGGAGGTGCTCCCAGCAGGCGCGCAGAGCCACGCAGGGATGCAGCAGCAGGTGCTGCACGGCCAGGAGGAGGATTTACACGAGTGTGCTGTAGTACCCTGGGACTGAAAACAAACTCCAGCAAGAGGCATGCGGTGCCATGTCCTGTTACTGCCTCTACAATACACACGCAGTGTTTCAGCTACAAACATCTCGTTTTGATTTCATCGGGCAGGAATGTTGTGAACTTCAGTTTAAAGAACAATTTATTTCTTGCAATTTCTTCTCCTGGTAGAAACGGCTCAGTTTTCCAAGACTTGATTTTTTCCAAAATAAAATAAGTTAACCGTTGAAATGAAGTAACCCACTGCTACATTTGTTTCCCTATTGTGGCGTTTCAGAACTTAGATTAAAAATGGAAAGGGGCACCTTTAAAACTTTAATACCATTTAAATGTTCCAGTCTCACTACTGCACCAGATCGTTCAGTAAAGTAGCTAATTAAAAAATGGCTGCTGTGATGACAGACTAGATTAATAGTTTTTGAAGAGCAGCCAGTGCACCAACTGCTCCTGTAGCCATGATGAAAGCTAATAATGTAGAAAATTCTGCCAATTCTTTTAATTCATGAATATTTAAGCCTGTGAAAAATCTGTCAGATTATAGCACTTTTCTGGTGATTTTCTGCTTAAGTACATTTATGGGCAAATGCCAGTTGCTCAAGAAACTTCAGTGGAATGTGAAGACTTTTTTTATTGTTTGCAGCACCAGAGCCCTTTTCTCTCTCCTTCGGCTGTTTAACCCCTGCCAAGGCTGCAGGAGCCAGGGCAGCCGGCTGCTCCAGACAGAGGGGCATCCAGCCGGGCATGGCCCCGGCCGCCCCCGGAGTGACGCTGTGCCCCGGCTGCCCCCCTCGCCCCCGCTCCCCATGGGAAATGCACCCTCCCGGGAGCAAGCGAACAGGATAAAGCTTTGGGGTTACGCACCAGGACAGGAAGAAACCCACAGATGATTCTCATTTAGGGATGTCTTTGCTGCAAGGAGAAAAAAAATTGTGGTTTTTTTTATAGGAGCACAAGTTCCCTGGTGTCTCCTGGCCGGGCTCTCCCTGAAGAGCAGGGGCCAGGGGAGCCGCGGGCTTTTGTGCTCTCCCCATTAGCCCCGTGTAATTAGACAAAACGGGCTGGCAGCAGGAGCGGTGAGCACGGCCGCGGCGGGTCCCGGCGAAGGGGTCGGTGCTGGCACCGGCCACAGGCTCGCCTCCCAGCTGGCTCCAGCGAGACCCAAAACAAGAGACTGTCTGAAGCCGCGAGTGGTTTATTGGCAGCAGATTCCCTGGCAGTTCCTCGGCGCTCTCCTTGCTGGTGGGCTGCGTTCTGCTGCGGTGCCAGGTGACTCATTTTACAGCTATTTAAAAAATAAAAATAAATACGCCTGGTGGAAACGTAACCAGCTTCTCTGCTCCTTGAAGCACTGGAGGCTGATGCTTCCCGCGAGCGCGTGGCGCGGTGAGCATGGGGTTATCCTCGAGACCGCCCCAGAAGGGATGCTCTTTTCCATCATTTCCAGCATTTTTCCCACCAAAGCTGCCCAGTTCTCAGGGCTGAACCACAGACCTTGTTCTGCTGGCTGGAACTGGAGCAGAATAAAGTCAAGCAGCCAGCAACAGCGATGGGCCCTTCTCCTCTTCTCCTTTCCCATCAGGGAAGTTCACCTGGGATGCGATGGGATGTGAGCAGAGCCGAGAGCATCACAGTGTGCCAGTGGGATGCGGCCACAGCTTGGTCCTTCGCTCTCCAGCCTGGATGCTCCCACCGGCGGGACGGGCATGTGGCAGGGCACAGCCAGCTCTCCCTGCCCACAGGCAGCATGACAGAGGGCAAGGTGGGGAGGGAAGCAGCAAAAAGGGGTGAAAAAAAAAATAAATAAGAGATGCTCAGCTGTACTTAAGTGCCAGATGACCTCGTTTCAGAATATTTCAGAATGTGAAACACAGAGCGACTTCGAAACAAAAATGAGGAAACTCCACCAAAATTCGGAATGTTACCTAAACCTGAAAATACAGTTTATCAACCCAACCTGGCTGGCGAAAGGAAAGCCCGCTGTGGCGTAGCACGCCGGGAAGGCTCACGCTTCCAAACCTCGACTCTGTGTCTCCTCTGTGCTGCCAGATTACATGAGCCCTTTAAAACGTTCCATAAACATCGCTGTGTAATTAAGTGCTTACAGGATCTGCAGGCTCTTTGTTTCACGGTGGGGAACGGCTTCTTTAAAGCTCTCAGAGTTTAGCGGGTCAGCCTAACCCAAAGGTCCTCACCTCCAGGAATAAACGGCCAACCTGGGCGAGTCCACCAGGGCTCGGGTACCTCTCGCCCCGGGAGGCGAAGCTGCTCCCGGCTCCCTGTCCCGCAGCAGCCGGTAATGCTGCGCTTGCTGCAGCACTCATGGGATGCTCTATCTGGGTGCCACAGTGAAAATGAGCTTTACAGGCTCGGGGGGGGACTTTTGACCTTCACCATGGGCTGGGGTTTCTGCTCTGCTGCCGCGGGGATGCACACATCTGCAGCGGGATGGAGGCGAACCTGGAGCACGGCAGAAAAGCTGAGACCCCCCTTCCTCTCCTCATCACAGACCTTCAGCCACTTACAATGTCACTTCAGCTGAGTAATAAGCAATTATGATTTAATTACTCCAGTGCTCTTCAGCAGAATTTTCTGAATAATAATAGTCGCTTTTATGGCACCTCATTTATCCTTCCTCCTCTTCATCTGGATTTATTCTGCACCACTGCGAGTCTCGGTACCGCCAGACCCGCCAACGCCGGTCACCTTGCCTCCTGCTCTCACCGCTCCTCCATGCCTTCGTTCTTCCCACCACAACACTATTTGCCACAGCACGGCGGCGGCGGTGATGGCAGGTTTGCAGCCACACACGCGCCCGTCCTGGAAACTTGCGGCTCAGAAAGAACACGACAAGTGCCGCTAATTCATAAATATTTAACACCCAAATCTGCTGCCTCCTGATAGCTTTTTCCAGAGCTTCTATTCTAATACATATTCCACCCCCTTCCCCTCCCCACTGGCCCTCCTCAGTTTTTTTTCCCTTCCTCTTTGCCGGGCACTAATCCAAGTGCTGAGATGACTGTTTCACTTCCCTGCTGTCATCAGTTGTTTTTATCTTATCTGGACCGTGGATGCCAGTCAGCAACCCGCTGCGGTCTTTCCAGTTGAGTCCTGACCTCCGCAATCAGCCTCAAGATGTCCTGTAACAAGCAGATACGGTTACTCAACTTGTCCATCAGCACTTCTGGAGGGGGGAAAAAAAAATAGAAAAAAAGAGAAAAATCCCCACAGAAGACAGAGCTGACAGCTCTGGGTGGGGAGCTGCCGGGAGCACGGCGGCTCAGTGCTGGGCAGGCTGCTTGGGGAGGCTGGGCTGGGAATTTCTTGCCAAACGGGGTTAGTGGTGGTGCTGGTGCTGCACAAGCCCGGAGGCTTGCAGGGGCTCCCGTGGGTGGGGATGCTGGCCCCGCTCTGGGACCCCTCGTGAGGAGGGCATGGCACGGCATGGCATCTCCAAACCGGGGCGAGGGGCACAGCAGGACAAACTTTAGAGTCTTGGAGGGACTGGGAGCAGCAGGAGGATGCTCTGCTAGGGCTGCAGGCTGGCCGGGGCGTCCCTGCCCCTCCCCACCCTGCTCGAGCTGCCTCTGGTGCGTCTGCTCCATGGTGTTCATGCTTGGCCAGACGTCGGACCGCTGCCCCCAGCCTGCCTGGACCTGGGGGTTATCTCCTCCACCATGCCCCACTGTCAATCAGATCCCACTTATTCCTCCCAAACTGCCGCTTCATCCCTCCTTTGCTGTGCTTTGCGTGCAGGGGCACCTACATATGGTCTGGCTGCCAGGGGAGGGGAGGAAAATTCCTCTGGGAAAACAGAAGGACACGGCTTTTTCCCAACCTGCAAGATGCCAGTACCACCTGGATGAAAGGGGCCAGGACTGGCAGACCCCAGTGAGCACAGCAGGCAGCATGGCGTGTTCAGCCTGCACTCCGGCTGGGTGCTCAGGAGGAATCGGAGAGGGTCCCACGCTCTGCTGCTCTCAACCAGCAAAGCAGCAACATGCAGAGCCACATACAGCAACAGGCACCACCAGCAGTACACCTCCCTGCTCTCTAACGCCTTTCTTTCTCACCACGCTAGGAATGTGCATTTTGTACATCACCTGTTGGACATTTCAAACACTGAGAGAAGGGTTGGGGTTTTGTCCTCCAGAGTGGGAACTTGGATCTGGGGACTAAAAGATTTGTTTTCTGGAGCTATCCTGTCTGAACTCTTGGGCAAATTCAATGCGTGTCCTTCCCCCTCCTCCAGACCCCCAGGACTGAGGCCACTCTTTGCAAGATGAGCCCCTTGGAGCAAGCCAACCCTTTCACCGTACCTCATTGGCACTCGGGAGAGCAGCAGCAATGAGCTCATCACTCTGACCTAGAAAAGAGCTCCTGCAGGCAGCACATCTCCAACTATTTTGGGACGTGTTCTCCTTCGGGTCGGACCGGTGCAAGTTGGGTGCCTTGCGAGCAAGTCGGGTGCGAGCCCTGAACCTGGTGTTGCAGGTTTGCCAAAGGGACACGCACAGCACCACAGAACGGGGACGCTCGCTGATCATATGCTGAAAACACAATAATAGCAGCGGTGATTTAGAGCAGGGGTTCGTTTCTCCCATCTCCCACAGCAGCCAGCAGCAGAGCAAGCGCAAGAAGAGGAGGGAGGGCTGGATGATGCTCCCTTGCTCCCTGCCCAGCCCCAGCTGCTCTAGAGCTAGTGGCTGCATCCAGACCATCATCCTTCCCGACTGCCTCGTCCCCTTCCTGTCTCGCCTCCAGCATCTCGTAGCACTGATTTCCACAGTTAATTTATCAGTTTAATAACGGCATCATCAAGAAGAGCGAAGCAAGGTTAGCACTGAGCCAGCTCAACTTTATATACATATCACCCAGAGTAAAAATGTCATGTAAGATTTACTCAACATGCATTTTATCAAAGTGCTCAAGTGCTGAAGTAAAAGGGCTTTTAGTTACAGCAGATTGAAGGGGGTGGCATGTGGGGAAGGAGGAGAGAATGGATGGATTTTAGCTCTGCCAGAAGCTCTTGTTGCTTTTGCATCAACATCTTTATTTTCTAAGAGAGGATTTAAGACCTTGTTGTGTATAAACAACCGAGACTAGAGTAACTCGAACGGTGAGGAACTGTGAAAGGTTATACTGAAAAATGCTATTAGTCTGCATGAAATAAGATTCTTCCTGGAAACATGACACTGAACATTTAAGGGAGGGGGAGGAATAGCTGTAAAATGGCTATAGAAAAGGGGTTACAAATTAAATATAATAAAAAGAATCCTTTTGAATGAGATCTTAATTTAACCTCAACATCATGACCATATATTTCAGGAAATTAATCCCTCGGCCTCCAATAAATCCAAAGTATAACACAACCACTTAAGGTTCAGCAATGAGCCATTAGTATGGACTACAGATCCTGCAAAACCACCAGACCCATTATTTAGGAATGTGCTGAATTACCCGGCAATAATGCAGCTCATCAGCGATCAGGGCTGCCGGGCTGCCCGCAGCACGGGCCACGTTGAATACCTGCACCCTTGTCCCAGGAGTCTGCCGGCTTCTTTCTCTGCCCCATCCCACCCCTCCAGGACCTGGTTCCTGAGCAAACATCGTGCTCCTTGTCTGCAGGGATAACTGGGGAGAGGTCTTGGGGAGGGGAGTCAGCCTTGGTCAGTGCCGGACCCCAGAGGAAAGCCCCGTGGGGTGGTGGATGCCGTCCCGCCAGCGCTGTGCAGGGCTCCCAGCCTCTGCTAAACCGGCATTCATTCAGGGCTGCGTTTGTGCTGCTTTCAAAACAAAATAATTGAGGACAGAAGTGCAAGAGCAAACTTCCTCCGGAGCCTTTCTGAGCCCTCTCTGCTCCACCGTGCACGTTGCCAGCTTGGCACCAGGCTCTTCTGCATATGCCCCCAAATGAGGAAAGTAACTTCTAATGAGTCAAGAGTGTAACCTTGCTCTGAGAGCGAACATATGCCACCGCAGCTCCCTTGGCAAAGGCACTTGGAGCCGGTTGCTGGCACTTCAGTGAGAGCTCTTCCCATCCAGGCTGCAGACACTTTGGGGCTCTTGATAAGGAACACGTAGACCAGGTGAAGAGCACTGAAGCTTTGCAAGCTTCAAAGGACCTGCTGGCAGAGCCTGCTGCATCCCTGCTTCATGTCAGAGGCAGCCGGCCGTGCGAGCAGCCAGATTCCTCCTAGAGAAACGTCCCTGCAAACCATTAGGGATATTGTGGAGCAAGTGGCGATTTGGGTGGTAAAAGGCATCGCTACAAACACCAGTCACCCCACGCATTTAGACGGGGTGATATAATCAGAGAGCACGCGGACACTGAGAGGTGCTAAGCCCCCAGCGCAGGCTTGAATCTTGAGAGCCTGCACCCTCTCCGCAGCTTTCCTTTCCAGACAGGAGAAAGCAGCAGAAGTAGGAACGTGTCCACCCTGATGGGCAGCCCTGCACAGAGCTGGCCCGGAGCAGTTCAAGCTGGAAAATGCTTTTTTGACAGGGGAAAAAAAAAAGTTTCCTATCTGAAAGGGTTTTTGTCAACTGTGTAAGTGTACGGCAAAAACCCAACAATAAGTCCAAAAGCAGCCCAGGAAGCACTGCCACGGAAAAAAACCAGCAAAAGCGCAATTTTGGATGGGGAATCACAAACAGATGGGCAGGATCTTCCACCGTCACCTCTCTGCACCCCAGCAAACCCCTTTCCCACAGTGCAACCCATCTCTGGGCTGGCTGACCCAGCGCAGGGCCAACGGGAGCCAGGTGACCACCTCACCAACCACATTCAAGCAGAAAGTTTCCTACATTTACGGTGGGATCTCCTGTTTGGGGCCACACGAGGGGTTTCCCACCTGCAAAAGTCACTTGCAGTTGGAGAAGGCACGAGGTGGGAACGAGAGCTGCTCTGCTTTCTCATCAACCACCAAAGTTCTCATTTATTGCACAGCCCTGTTCCCAAATCGCTCGCGTGGTTCTCGCTGAAGCGGATGCTGTGGTTTTCTCGTCTGAAATAAATTGCGCAACAAACTCAGCCCAGCGTTGAGAAGCATTAGCTAAAGCAAAGCAGCTCTAATAGTGCTGGTCCTGTACGTCCCGCTGGGAGACTTTCAATTGATGGAGTTACAAGAGATGAAATATTCAGTAGGATTAAGAATTTGGAGGAGGTGGAAATCAAAGTGAAAAAGAAAACAAGTAAAAACAGCTTAATCTAGCCTTCTAGCACTAATTGTCATTGGGATTCAGGCTAAAACAAACACAACAAAACGAGCTGCCAGTCTGAAAGGGGAAGGAAGAGGGCGAACACGATTCCCATTGCATCAAAAGCAACCTTTTTATCTCTGCACTGCCGCAGACAGCAGCAGGCAGGGGCCAGGAGGCAGCAGGCAGGCAGGGACCTCCCCGTCCCTCCTGCCCTCGCCGCGGTCCATGCGGGCAGCCTGCCCCGGCCGCGTGAGCAGGATCCATCCTTCCCGCACGGGCAGCCATGCCCTTTAGCGAAGGTGCCACCATAAATGCCCCCCCTGTCCCGGCGGGGCAGAACCCCTCGGGCAGACATGGGGCTCTGCAGACCCCTCTCACCGCTCACAGCCCTCGCGCAGGAGGAGCAGAGCCCAACGCGTTGCCCTCGCGCTGCCGTGGCTGAGTCACAGGAGAGGCAGATTATCTTACAGCCGAAGCTGAGTTATCCAACACTGCAATTTAAGTTGACAATTACATGGTAACCGACTTGCACACAAAGAGAGGCTCTGGAAGTATTCCCAGAATACAGAAGTCTGACAGTATCCACCCAATTTGTTGCAACAACAAAGAATACTGGAATATGTCCTTTCATTTGGCAGAGGAGTATTTTATTTTTTAAGGCTAGGTGGAGAAATTTAGCCTGCTATTTAAGGAGCATGTTGTGCCTTGAGAGTGACAAGCCAAGAGTTTCACTAGAAAGCCAAACTCAAACACAAATTGCATCCTGCCACCCAAGAAACTAAATTGCACCAAGGAAAGAAATTAGCGGGGCTGCATCTGTTGTTAGGGCCTGTGTTTTGAGTCTTGGGAATATACAACTGGGGGCCTTTTAGAGCTCCCCTATACACTCCCCTTCTCTGCACTAGCTCCAGGAAAAACAAGATCTCAGCAAGCATCTTCCTTTTTTTAAACACTCTCTTCACAGCAAAGCCGGATCATTTGCAGGTGTCTGTGCCACTGGAACAGACCCAATGCAGCAGCGGAGGGAACCAGCCCGTTTTACCCTCCCAAGGTGCTTGGCACCTCCCTAGGGCCCCCCGCAGACAGGTTTCCAGGTTCAAGCTCGGGAACTGGGAGAGCCACGACATGGCCATTTGCTGTGCAAGTGTCAAGAAACCACAATGTCCAGCTCGTGCAGGGAGACGGTGAGCCAGGGCTGACAGCACAGCATCATCTGCGGTGATGCAGAAGGAACTGCCCATTAACTTTCTCATGTTTTCCTGGTAATTTTATATCAGGACCTTCTATTAAAAAGAAAAACACACACACACACCCCAAAATTCTAAGGGAGATTCTGTGTGCCAGAAGATAACACTGGCAGGCTATAAAATAAAGCACTTCAGAAAATAACCCTGAAAAGTAAGACCAGTGGCCTTTGCGAGCTGTATCACAGACCCGGAGGGGAGAGGTTTTGGGTGCAGGCAGGCTTAGCTCTTTGGGATGGGAAGGATTTGCATTCCTGTGTTTTGTCCAGCCCGGTGAGAGTGGCCGAGGCACAGGACCGGGGCCATGGGCAGTGCATGCTGGCTGAGGAAGGAGTGCTCGAGCACCCAGTTTTGCTCTGATATAAGACAAACAAGGAGGAATAAAGACTTTCTAGCCCCAGCACAGACAACCCTAAGGAGCCTTCTCTGTGTTGCCCAACCCCAGTGCTGGCTGCGTGGAGCGAAGCAGGGGTGCTGACGGCCCCGGGGCTCAGCAATGGGCACTCCCTCATCACCGAGCCCCTTGGCCTCTCTCAAAGGTCTGTGTCAAAACGTTAGTGGCACAGGCATTTCTTGGGATGTTTTTTTTTTTTTTCTTTGTGGCCTTGCTTCTGGTGGAAATCAGTCAGCTTTCCAGAGCAGAAACCTCAAGCCATAGCCACATTTCTGAACTGGCTCGTCACTGCCACCATTCCACAAACCACTTCCTCCCAGGTTACTGGCAGCCGGTCCCGGCGTGTGATTAAAGGGCAGGAGCGTGGCTGGCGGTGAGGAGCTGTGCATCCCCAACCCCGTGCTTTGCTGCCAGCGGGTAGCTCAGGCAAAGGGGGTTTTTGCAAGACATGGGCGCGGGCGGGTTGCACAGAGCAAGGCGTGAGAAAGGACACGGCGCAGAGAGGTGCGAGGCTATGACTCCACAGGGCACCGCGGGCAGACACGGAGAAGCCCCAACCCAAACCCACAGGACTCGGCTCACCCGGAGTTTGGTCACATCGACCCTGGTCCTGTGCCGGGGTAACCGCAGATCCCACGCCTGCTCCGATAGCAGCCCGGGCAGAACCAGCTCACGCTTGCCTGCGCGGGCAGCACAGCCCCACATGGAGGAGGCATCTTTCTTGGGGGAAACGAGTTTTTATGGCCCTGCAGATCCGCTTGGGAAGTTTGGAGGAGCTCAGGAAGAGCCGAGCCACCACAGGTGTCCAACGGCAGCCCTGCCACCTTCGCCTCCATCTCATGGTGCTGGAGATGCCGACCCCCAGCTCGGGGACGGGCAATGGCCTTGGGGCAGGCAGAGCCCGGCGTGCAGCACACACAGCGGCACCCACCGCCTGCACCGCGCTGGCACGCTGCAGAGTGCTTTCAGTGACAAGCTCTAAGCCAGAGCTGCTGGCACTAACCCGGCACCGCCACGCTCACGGTCCTCGCTTTTCCCTGTGGAAACAAACCTTCGGCTCACACAAACAGGATTTCGGATGTGGGCAGTGCAGATGTGTCCAAGGGATGGCATGACCGTGAATCGTGGCTGCCCCAGACACAGCCAGCTAGACGATACTCAAAATTAGTGTTTCACAAGAACTGACTGTGGACAGGAAAGTGCAGCACCTTGCTGTATCTGTCAGCTGGTGGTTTAGCAAACTGCCGCCCCGCTGCTGCTCTTCTCTCTTCCCCTTCGCCTTCCTCCCTTGCCCTGTGTCTGCCCCGTTCCCGTCTGCAAAACCTTCTGACCTGGCAGAGACAAAGCCCAAATCCCAACCGCTCTGCCACGGGCACTTTGCAAAAGCTGGGGTTGGAAAATTTAGAGCAGAGAAAGGACAAAGGGGAAGAACTTGAGGGATGCTCGGAGGGAAATGGAGAGTACCGGGGCAGAAACCCTGCGGGTTTGTCCAGCTCGCTGCTGTAGAAATGACACCAGGCTGAGGATGTGCACTGCCTGTGATGGTGCTCATCACGTGCTGTCCCCAGAGCAGAGGTGAAAGTCACGGCAGGCAGGAGGAAGGACGCAGCACTGCCATGCTGGCAAAACCCTCCTCTGAGTTTCACACGTGCTGGGGGAGGCAGGTGTGGGCCCAGCTCTCCTGGGCTGATGCAAGGGTGCAGCAAAAGCCTGCGCAGAAGGATGGCAGTGAAATCAGAAAATTTCACCCTGTTAAACAACCGCCTTTCCCCTTCAGCCCCGTGTTGCCCTGGCACCGCAAGGATATGGGCAGAGCCTGCAGGCACCAGCCGTCCCAGAGTGGCATCACCAGTGGCTCCTGCCTGGGGCCGCAGGGCAGGATTTATCCATGTCATCCATGAGAGGCAGGACCGAGGACCCAGCTGGGACACAAGACTGTTTCAGCACCCAGACGAGTTTCTCAAATTATTCAACAGAAACCAGCTTTACCCTGGCGAGCCCTCGAGCGGCCGCAGACCGGATCACCACCCACGCTGCGGTCCTCAGGGAGCGGAGCACCCTGTCCCCATCCCTGTGTCGCCGTCCCCCCGAGTTCAGCATCCAGGGGCTGGCAGCAGAGGGGAGAGCGGCACAGGAGCAGCATTGACATGGACCACTCGCACCCCACCTGCAGCCAGGGAGCGGGCAGCAGCGAGAGCATTGCTGCCCCGCTGGGGCCGCTGCCAGCTGCCCGACCACAGAGATTTGTTTTCTTTAGAGAGGATCTCAGCTTGAAGGGGGAAAAAAAAAGACCCCCCGAAAAAAAACAGAAAAGAAAAAGAAACCACGGCCACATCCTGCCTTAAACTGTCGCTCGTGATGTGTTATTTGCCGACGAGGATGCAGGGGGAGCAGCGCTGGGGGCGGGAGATCTCCTCCACTTGCCAAGTAACACTTCAGCTATGAGTCAATCGACTGAAGCCACAAATCCATTTGCTTATGAGCACGAAACCACAGCAACCCATGCTGCTTCTCAGGACCACGTGTGCCACCACCTGCCTGCTGCTTTGCCCCACTGCAGAGGTGCTCCCTGCCTGGCGGGACACACTGCAATAACCCCTGTGAGCCGACCCCGATGCTCCCCGGGGCTGGGGCCCCGTGCCCTCCCCGGGGCCGGCTGCGAGGGGGGCTGAGCCCTCCCGGCACAGGGTTGCAAGGACGGCGCCACTGTCTTGCCGCAAGCAAGCCGGGAGGGGAAAGCAGTGCCGGGTGCCGTCCCCCCTTCCCAGGTTATTTGCCCCACGGCATCCCTGTTTTGCAAGGCTGGGCTCCCCGGTCCGTCACCGTGCAGCGCTGTGGGGCGATGTCTCTCCACTGTGGAGCATCGGCCGTACCCCAGCCCTGGCAGCGGCTCAGGGATCACACCTGCACCACGAAGCCGGGCCAGCCTGCGCCCCTGCAGCCCCCGCCCGCGCCCGCCGGCAGGGAGGTGCTGCCACCCTCACGGGGCAGAGCTGGACCCTTCACCCGGCGGCGTGGGGCTGGGTGGGGTGGAGGCAGGGACCGGGTAAGTCTCCTGGTATGCGGCATTTTGAAAGCCCGGTGCTTTTCCCCTGTGGGTTAATAAACACTCGACGTGGGTGGCTTGTGACTCACAAGCTCCGTTGCAGAGCACTACAGGTGCTGCTAGCATGGAGAAAGCCAGCAATTAAGCATTGGAAGAGGGAAAGAAAAGCCTGAGCAATTAGAGGCTGCGACGATGAGCCGGCCAGGACCCCTTGGGAAGGGCACTGGGGGTTCCCCCTCACTTCCTCCGTGAAACACTCGTGCGATGGCAAACAGGCACGGCATCGCCCGCCCGCCCTGGGCCACCCCTCGTCACCCATCAGATGATGCCACGGCATGTAAGCGGTGCGGAGGGCTGCCGGAGCATTGCAAAATGACTCCTCCAGGGCTTTTCATGGGGGAACGCAACCACTTCATCACCACATCCAAACTACGCCTGCTGCAAATAGCTCTCCACCGCAGGTGGGTTGGTGGCTTTGCCCCGAGCTCTCGCTCCCAGGAGATCTCCCTGCAGCCAGACAGAGCGGGGCAGCCCCAGAGAGGGTCTGGGTGGCTTTGGGCATCACAGACACCCCAGGTCCAAGCACTGGCACAGCAAAGCATCCCCTGATGAACACACAGTAGTTGTGGAAAAGGCTCAGAGACCACACGTGCACCACATACGCTACCTCCAGGCCGCGCGAGAAGGGAAAATAACCCATGGGTGCTGCTCAGTGACACGGAGCCAAGTGCCCCTGCGCACCCCCGGGCACGTGCCCACTCCCTGCCGTTCGCTGGGACAGGGCAGCCTCCCTGACAACAGGCCCCGGGTTCACACGACACAGCATCTCCTCCCTGCGAGCCAGGGTTACGCTCTGCAGCGCAATTAGGAGGAGAAAAACAATTATGCGGTAGAAAAACATGTGAGGGAAACAGCAAAGCGTGTTTCTGGGGGGAGATGTTATCTGTGAAGCAAAATTGTACTCTCAGGAGCTTTGACAGGTTTTGAATGTTTTACTGTGGCACTACGTCACCAGGAGAAAACCCACACTGCCAGGCAAAGCCACATCCCTGCCACCAGAGATACCACTTCTCCCCACCTCCCGCTGTAAAACCAGAGCTGCCAAGCACGCCCAGCCCCTGCCCCATCCCCTGCTCACCCCCTGCACCATCTCCTGGGACAAAACGAGGCTCAGCAATCACAGGTGCCTGGCGAGGAGAGAGGATTTAGAGATTCGCAGCAGGAACAAATGGCTGGAGAAGTCCCAGCACCTGCCAGTGTTATGGTCAAAATTCACAGGTCTGAAGCTGTTCACCTGGTCAGGGCCAGTCCCCTGCCCGCTCAAGCAAAGGCAAAGGAAGGACTTGGCTCAGCCATGTTAATTCCTCATCAGGGTCGTTTCCCTAATGAGTGCTTGTGAGTGCCAGAGGTGCCGGACCAGCGCTCACGAGGCTCGGCAGGACCCAGCACCGAGCAGGGACCAGGCACAGCACGGGGAGCTCCCCGTGCCCCAGCATCTCCCGAAGCCGGGCTGCGGGCAGCACTGCCCAGGTTCCTGATCCACACGGCCTGAGACGTGTGGTCAGCCAGGACCGAGGTGCAAAATGAGATGCAAACAGCAGGAACAGCCCAGCTAGCAGGGGCCAGGGTGGTCGCTAACCACCCCCACCTTAAATCAAGGCTGGCAGTCCCAGGGGTCGGCTCCTGCCCTGCTGCAGTCCATGGGTGCAATGCAGGAACCCAGCCCATGGCCCAGCTGGATGCTCACAGCCTGGCTGGCCGCTCACCCCCAGCCCTTCCATCCAAAACCTCCACGAAGCAGCAGTGATAGCCAAGATGTCTTTGTGTAGACCAACAGCAAACAAACCCATTTCAAAGAGGCCACCAACACCTCCAGGGCAGGAATACTCACCACGCGTTTCTTTTTTTATTAAAGCAGCGCTGCATGGAGTTTCTGGGAACAGCCACGTGCATGTTATCCCTGCTAAGGATTTTGCTCTTGGCTGCAGGTAATAACCTGTGCCCCGAGTTGGCTCAGCAGGAGCAGCACCCGCTTCAAAACCCAGGCTGCGCTGGCATTCATCAACAGCAGCGCTGCCCCGAGGAGGAACCGAGGAGCCTCTCCCCTCCCTTCCACCTCCCTTTCTCTGTGTTAACCTTTTTGGCTCCTTTATTAAAGCAACTGAACAGTTTAGACTTTTTTTTCTTCCCCCTTCTCCTGTGTGGTTCTCGGTGTAATCTGCCTTGAATACTTGATGTGGAATCCCTTGTGAGAGCGAGAAGTGTTTTTATGGGCGCTGGAGGAAAACTCTTGCAAAGAAGAAGTGGTAATGAGTACCCCTGAGTACCCTCTCGGTTTCACAACTGCCTATGTTTAAAAATGAGCAGAAATTGGGCAAGTGGTTCTCATCTGGGAGCGGAGCAGCCTCCCGCTCCCAGCAATGCTCTGCCTTCCAGTAGCTCGGTACAGTTGAGCAACACTTGTTTATTCCAATTGAAGCTGACACCAGCAGCAGTCCAGACCAACCAGATGAGCTCATGTGTGTCCTGTTTTATTTCCAACTCAGATTAACAGCATCTCTTTAATTTCTAATGGCCCATTCTGGGATTTGCAGACAGTGTTCAGACAACATTATGGGCTGCGTCTCTGCATGCCCCTCCGCTCACGTATCCCCTCTGTGACCAACATCATGATTTTGCACAATGCGAGAGCTCTCATCCCCATTACGTGGGGTGAACTCGCAGGAAGGTTTTCATCACACGCAGACACTTTTTTTTTTTTATACCCAGGCCTCTGAATTTAACACAGCAGACATGATCCCTCTCCTTTTCAAAGGCAAAATATTCCCTTTCATTTCCAGACCCCTGTACATCATAACCCAGAGCAAACTCCGCGCAGAGCTGCACAGCGACGCTGTGGCTCAGCATCAGAATAAATAGCTTTGAGAAGTCCTGGAGGTATCTCTGCTCATCTCAGAAGGAGTCTGCCCCCAAAGCACACACCTGCGGGGCGCCCGGCCAGGCTGGAAGCAGGACGGGGAGCTGCTCCGCACGCAGCCAGCCAAGAGCGGGGCTTTGGCAGGGCGGCTGGGGCGAAGGAAGGCTTCGGGCAGGTGAAGCGCTGCGGGTGCCTGTGCCTCCCTGTGCCTGCAGCCCCCCGCTGCACCCCGGCGGGACCTGCTGCCACGCAGCAGGCTTCGTGATAACAGGATCAAACAGAAAGCAGACTCTCGCTCCTTCGCGAGCAGCAGGGTCCTGCTTTACTGGGAAGCCTGATGAAAACGGCTGAGCAGCGGATGCTTTTCAAGGACCGTGGCTCATTCACAGGGACAATTGCAAACCAGCCACGAAGCGGGAGGAGAGGCAAATCTGTGGGACAAATGAGGCCTCGCCGGTGTCTCGCCAAAGCCTTCTCCCTACCCGTGCTGCCTGCAGGAAGAGCTGGAGCCGGGGCTCGGCGTTCACGGGGACGAGGCTCTGCAGGCAGCCCCTGCACGCATGGCTGGCCAGCCAAGCCCAGCACCGAGCTCTGCAAGGACTAGGGGTCTGTTTCGGAGATAGAGGGTTTGATTCTTTTAGCGAGGCTTAACAAGTTGATTAGTGCAGCTTGGGCAGGGCTGGGGGGTCTCCCGCAGCTGCTCGGGCTTTGTGTCTGCATACCCAGGCAACTTCTCCTTCCTGGGCCTCTGGGGGGGCCATACACAACCCCTCACCCATGCAAGACCCACAGCCCCAACCCAGTGGTGGGATTATCTGCTTGTTCCTGGACAAACCACGGCTGCCGCTGTGCAAAGGCTGTCTGCAGGTGACTGGCGGGCGGGAGGAAGCACCCGCAGACCCACAGGGGCTCACGCAGGGTGCCCACAGCCTCCCAGCCCCTCTGCGAGGGCTGCCACAGCACTGCAGCTCCTGCAGAGGTGCCGCAGGGTGCAGGGTCAGGATTCAGCCCGGGAGGCTGCAGCACCTCACAGGCTTATGTGCCAGAACTCCTAAGCCACATTCCGTGTTCAGCACGGAGGCAGCACCCTCTCTGCCAGCAGTCCCCCTGCTCACCCCATGAATGGGACCGACCTGGGCAGCTGGAAGGAGCAACACCAAGGATTGCCCAGGCTTTCAGATGAACCAGCACGTTGTAGCAACATGGGAAATGGATTTGGTTTTCCCCTGGGCTTGCTCCCATCCCCACGCTGCTGTGCTGCAGCAGGATCAGAGAACACTATTAAAATAGTGTCATGTTACCTATCAATAATAAATGACCAGAATAAATTCACTGCTCTCTGCTTAATAACCCTACCGGATTTCCATTTAAATATCTGCAAAGAAATGGGTCCTCGTTCAATGAGCCTTTCAGATGAATGCAAGTGCTGCATTTGCAGAGAGACAACCCAGGGGAACCTAGCCCAACTTTTAATGGGAAAGTGCTTTTCTCCTGCCGCAGGACCAAGCTGCAGCAGAGGGAGGAAGAGAAGCTTGGGACAGATGAAATAAATCCAGTATCAGTGGTGTGCTCCTGTTTAGATGCAGACCGAGCATCTCCACCCTCAACTCCCCATCAGGTATTTGCAGCTGATAACTGCTACCGCTGCTGATCCCTGGCTGCCTTGGCCAGCAGCATTATCAGGGTTTCATGCCCAGGGACAGGACCCGGGGCTATGGCCAACAGAGATGCAGCAGAACAAAAGTGAAGCTGGTCCTGAGATGCTCCCAGCTCCCAAGAGGCCGTGGCAGAGTCCCCAAACCCCTAGGCTAAAAGGTGAAATTAAGCCACCAAACCCCATTTGACCTGCCCAGTGCAACAAGCAGCGATGCTGGGAGAGCATGGTCCATCCTGCTGCACACCAGCCCCCAGGCCACCTCGCTGATTCACAAACCACACTGTCCTTGGGATGCTCTGCTCTTTCCTGGGCATGTTTTAGCTCAAATGGCTCTTGGCCTCTGTATTAAAGATGCTACAGGCCCCGGGTGGCTGTGTTTCAGGTGGTGGCTCCTGGAGGGGGATGGAGCGCGGTACCCCAGATGAAAGGTACACCTCAGCTGCAGGAGCCGGCCTTCCAGCCTAAGAAACACCACGTTTCCACCACCGCAAAGTGGGACAAAACAAGCGGGACAGCACCAAACAACCCTACTGCAAGCAACAGCAGGTCTTCGCCCTCATCCAGGCTGGCAGAGCCTCCAATGGCACAACCCATCCTCACCTGCTGTCCCCTGCACACAGGGTGCCGGGGCAGGGCAGCACAGTCCGGGTACCCCTGTGCGCATGGGAATGTGGCACGCAGGTCCCAGAGATGCACAGAAACACCTTTGCACCAGACCCACTGCCCTGAGCAGGCACGGGCTGGAGCATCCCATGGGACATGTGTAGGAGATGCAGCCCCTGGAGACCTCAGGAAGGGCTTCACTTTGGTCCTTCCTGCAGGGAAGGCATGTGCACAGGTCAGCAGAGTTTCTTGTGTTTCAGCATTCACATAAAGCAAATTGAAAAGGGAGAACAAAAGGCAGAGGGGATCTGGGGCTACGAGGAGCTCACCCAAGGAGCCGAGGAAATGGCGCTGGTGCTTTGAACCTCAGCATCACCCACACACCTACCCCAGTGCACGCCTGAACTGGCAGCTCAAAGGTGCAAGGGGTGCAGCACGTGAGCGTGCCAGGAGGCTCATTACCCCCTGCCTCCGCCTGCCAGCCCCGTCTGGCTTCGTGAAGGGGAGAGAGGCTTCCCACAGGCATCCAGCAGCTGACCCAAACCCTGCAGGAAATGGAGCACATCAGGCTGAGATTAACCCCAAACAATCAAACGGGTTGGTTATTTGCAGCGCTTGCTTCTATCTGATGGAAACTCAGATTCGGGAGCAACTTTCTCTCCTTGCTACATGCCCGAGCAATACAAGAGTATTACACTTTCCTCCAAGAGCCTTGTGGTAAGGCTGGAGGAGGAGCTTGACTCCCTGAGTGCTCCTCCTGGCATCCCATCTCCTGCTCTTCTGCAGTTCTCTGCTTTCCACTTGCTTTGCTCTCTTCCTCCCTTCCACGCAGCCTGGGCACCAGTGCAGGGAGCGCAGAGGGTCGATGGATGCTGAACAGGATGGCAGCTGCAATGTCTGGCTGCCTCACCAGCCCCCAGCAGCGGGGCAAGCCCAGCTCAGCCCATCCGTCTGGCGCTGGGGCACATGCAGACGCGGAGAGCAGCAAACAGGCACGTCCCAGCTGCGAGGGGACTGAGCCCAGCGGGCCGGAGAGCTGAGCTCCCCGCTGCCCACCAAGCCTGAGCCTTGAGCTCACACCGGCTCCGAGCCAGGTGCCTGCCTTGCTGCACCATCCGTGCAGACGAGCATGTCAGCAGTGCTCTTGCGTGCGTTTTATTTTGCTTTTTAAACATGTCAAAGCAGACTGTTTCCCTCCCATTGCTCTCAGATGTGGTTGAATTGTTTTCGCCAAAACTTCCCAAATACAAAGTTTCAACCTAAAGCAGACATTGCCCACAGAAAGTTTTCCCCCCAAGCTAACTGCAAAGTTATAAGCAAATAAAACTGGATTTAATAATGGGAAATATTCATCATTCTTGTGCATACGCCTCTGAAGTAAAACCACCCTCGTAGAAGACATCCTTCTCGAGTAAAGCAGAGTTTGTGCTGTATGCTCACTGCGTTTTGGACCAAAGCACAGGGAAGACTGGGTTTATTTTCCCTTCATGTGGGCACAATCTCATAGCACTATTCGGATCGCCTTTCCTTATAGTCTTAAAAATTATCAAGGAGCTGCTTTGTTGCAGCCCTTTTTCAAGAGGTTCCCAAGCCAGCCTCCCCCCCAAGGCAGCAAAGTCCTCAGGTCTACCAGCATTTAAAATCCCACCAGTCAGTTCACGGGCACAGAAGGATCCTATTCTATTTTTCAGTCAAAACCAGTAATGAGATGTATAAGGGCGCCTTAAAGCAGCTGCAGGAGGGCTGTGGGAGAGCAACGCTCCAGGGCAGCATGGCTGCTGGGAGCCCTCACCATCACACACACGCGAGGGACAGTTTTGGAGCCTGCAAACACACGTTGTGTCTACTCAGCAGCATCCTCCACTTGCTCTCATCACCCCTCCACGAGACAAGATGGTAGCGTGGAAATTATCAACAGCTGTACATGCAGAGACCATCCTTGGCACATCCAATTTGCCATCTCCTCATCATTGCTTCCACAGCAAGCAAAGTTTTAATTTGATGTGGTCCTCAACACCTCAGAGCTCTTCGTTCTTCAAATCTAGAAACTAATTAAACCTGACCGAGAAAGGTTTTCAGATTCTGTGTCTTTTTTTTTTTTTTTATTGGAAATCATGAGAGAAATACCATTGAGCGTAAAAATACAATACAGTCTCAACAGCAATGTAAACATTGCAAGGAAAGCTTCTCACGACATGGAGTCGTCAGACCTTTACTTAATGCTCATAATGAAATTGCTTTGAATTACACGGCCTCCTTAATGCAAAGCTCCCACGAGAGCAGGGTGCAGCGCCTGAGCCCCGGCGGGCAGGATCAGGCAGCAACATGTGTTTGGAACGGGAGACTCCGGGTTGGGGTTTTGGATCTGCAGTAATTTGTTATGGGACATTGCGCAAGCTACATCGGGCGTGTTTTTCTTTTTCCAGAGGGGACATAAAGCAACCCCCGCTGCTGGTGCTCTGGGAAGGGCAGCCCGAGGTGTGTACAGCCCCACAGAGCGGGCTGGGCTCAGCGAGGCGGAGGTGCTTTCCAGGCTGCATCAACACCCGCCCGTCCCCATGCCCCTCCATGCCACCCAGGCACAGAGGCTGGGGTTTATTTGGGGTTTCACAGCTGGAGGTTTTCACCAGTGCATGAGGCTTACGGAGGGGTTTTGAAAGAGGAAAAATAAGCAGGAAGATATAAGTCCACTTCAATCAAGTGTAGTGCACAGACAGATCTCTCCCAGGACGTAAGAAGGGAGGAAAACCAACAATGGTCCAGGTTATTTTTCTCTCCCGGGGATCTGGGGCAACAGAGAGGACCACAGCAAGCTGAAACAGCATTGCACACACCAGGTTCATTCCAAATTTGGGACTGAAACAGCAGTTTGCCTCGTCCACGTACAACCTGTGCCTGTTTACCCTGTGCCCTTGGGCCACGGAGCAGTGAGACCGAGGTGAGCGACTGCCTGATCTGCTGGAGATGACACTGGGTGCAGGTCCTCGCCCCCCACACAGACCTAGTCGGGGAGGGGACATCGCGAGGTGCGAGGTTCAGCCATGAGGGCACATCCCCACTGACCGTCCCAAATAGCCAGCACTTGCCAAGAGCCCTTTGAAGACACGCAAGTAAGTAACATCCCTGGGCTCCTTTCAGCCCAAAACCAACACCAGAGATGAGAAGACCTCAGCCTGACATGGGGACAATCTCATACAGTTTCATGCGAGAGGCCACGCATGCCCAGGACAGCACGCACACGCATGCCCAGAGCATGCACATGCACGCCCGGGAGGGCATGCACCCCAGCTATGGTGAGGAGGAGGAGCAGGTGTCTGGCTGAGAAAGGACAGAAAACACTGCAATTCTGGCTCTCAAACATAGTTTGTCTCATTCTTTCACAATCGCATCCGCCACGCGCTTGTACTCTGCCATTTCAGGGACAGGTGCCTGGGGGAAGGTCGTGCTCCATAACCTGACATCAAGGTACCTCCCAAGCCGGGGAATTTATTATTCTCGCTGATAAGATATGATCCCTTAAAGACACTTCCCTGTATCCTTCCATCTTACACAGCTCTTCTCTGCCAGCCTGGGAGGTGCTTTTAGATGCTGCCTCTAGTTTAAATGGAGGATCACACAGAGCGGGTGAAAACACAGCTATTTGGAAGCGACAAATCTCCCTTTTCCCCAGGAGCATCTGCAAAGCACAAGCCTCCAAGCAAAGCTCCTCTTCCCAGGAAAGGAAGAGAAGGAAAAGAGCAATGCTTCAAAAATCAGAGCTTCCTTTACAGGGATTAAAAAGGAAAAAGATGCAAAACATCCCATAAATTCCCACCTCTCCAAGGCAGAGCCGCAGAGGCAAGAGCACGCAGTCGTCTGACAAGGGCAGCACAGTACAGCACAGTCTTCCACGACTGTAATGCCTTCTCCCTGGAGATTTGAGATCAATTCATTTCCATACTGGAGACAGAGATCGTTTGTCAGCTTTAAGAGGGACAACGTCGTTCCCCCGCTGTCGAGCCACAGCAAAGGCGGACAGCTTCATTTGAAAAGCAAGCATCCCTTCGGGTTTGCTGTAAGTGCTCGCCACGTCCCCACGCTCAGCCCTGCTGGCGGGCAGCGATGGAGGTGTTGAGCCCCACGGGGGGCTGGGGGCTGACCAGCAGCTTCCCCCAGCATGCTGCAAGGAAGGGCTGGGAGGTTGAAGGTAGACGAAAGGGCTGGAGGGAGGGGGATGAGCTGGCAGGGTGGGCTGGAGCACCTCCAGCATCCCTCCAGGTTACACTGCTCCCACAGTTGTACTTAAGGGATAAGGCATGTGACGGCAAGGTCCTGTGGATGCTGGGGCCTCTGGTCCCTCGTTATGTCAAGGGTAATTGCAGGGATGGGTAACACAGAGACAAGCAGTCCGCCTGGCACTGCCGGAAACTATCGCCATGTTTCTGATACTCGGGCTGGGGGAGGCAGGAGGGAGGCTCACAGACTCACCTCTGCTCCTTGTTCATTTTGCATGCTAAGTGACCCGCCGCAAGACAAGACCCAAGCCATGTAACCCAGCAGCCCATGGTAATGGGCTTCCCCATACCAAAGTTACTCATCTGAAGGACCTGAAAGATCTGAAGGCGAATGCACACAAAGAAAGAATATATTTGTAGAAAACAAGAAACCAAGCCTGTGAATAATGTATCAATCAACAATCTCTGCTTTTGGACTCAACAAGTACTATTCAAAGCACTCAGAAAAAAGTGATTCATCTCTGATGTTATTGTTAAAATCCACACCAATTTGTTTTTAATGGATATCAAGTGCTCTGATGAAGAGCATCAGGAATAAAAGTCTTTAAAAAATTAATATTTCTTTCTAAAGAGTAAGCTGATTTATTACACTTTAATCTTAAAAAAAAAAATCAGAAAGCTTTCTGCATCTCTGCCAAAGCAGCTTCTGGAGCGGCGGTGGCTCAAAGCAGAGCTCCACCAGGCCAGGACGCCGGGCTCCGCTGGCAGCACATCTGCTGCCAACGACAGAGCTCTATGGGGATGGAGTCAGCCACAGGGCCCTGGGGACTACGCAGGTACCTGTAGGGTGAAAGCACAGCGGAGGCAGTAGGCACGAAGAACTCAATTAACTGTCCATATGTACCCTAAGCATCCATGGCTGGTGTTTAATTTAATTGCAGAGAGAGCAATAAACCTTCCTGGCCTCATAACGCGTGCATTCAGTTCTCATCATAGTCAGCCTCACCAGTCTGACCGCTGTCCATGTGAAAAACAAGAAGGAAACCCAGCAAAACCCAGAGATGAGTATCAGGAATGCTGCTTACTGGGAGACACCTCTAAGGAGCTTGCACATGACTCGCTGGCAGATACCGCCGTGCCCTCCCAGCCCGGGGCAGCCTCCAGGTCCGAGCCTGTGCCTTGCAGGAGCTCCCCATTTCTGGGTTCTCGTCGGTGTAAGGAGTGAGAGGGAGAAAGATGCCAGCCTGTGGTTGCCACGAGCCCTCAGTAACACCAACCTGCTTTGCCGACTGCCAAGCTCCCTGCTGAGCACTGCAGACAGCTTCTTTGCACGGCTCACAACAACGACCTGCAGCAGCAAGGGGCCCACGGGCGTTCAGATCCACGAAGTGCTACACATCAGCAAAGGAGTGGGAAGTCACTACGTCGCTATCCAGGCATTAGGTCCAGGTAAAGACTGCTCATCAACGTCAGAGAGAGTTTGTAATTAAAAGGCCAGATGATTTGGGAAGAACTGAGGTTAAGGTGATGCTAAGGTGACTTGCAGAAAGGATACCAATGCCTCTGTTAAAGGCCTACAACATACCTAGAATGAACACATCCACCCCTGGAGAATGGGGTGGGATGCAGCGATAATCAGCACCGGGAACAGCTGGCATTGAACAGGATCCTCCACCGTTCAGAGCCCAGGAGTAGAAATGCCCTGCGAGTGAATCCCCAGGCATCAGGGGAACAGCAAAGAAAGGTCCCTGAGCACTAAAACAGAAGGTGCTATCACTTGTTCCCCAACACCACGTACAGGACTAAAAGACAAGTTGAGATATCACTCACTCACGAGCAAGACTGAGACAGCTGAAGTGCTTCCCAGGTCCTGCTCCATAACATTGCCTGGGAAAGGAAGGCGGGGAGAAGCCAGCACCCTTTGCCACGCTGTTTATCTCAGGCCACTAAACGGTAAACACAGAAATGCCCACACCTGATGAACGTGTTCCAGCACTTGCCCCTCTTTGTGCATCCCTGCCAGATCCCCCACGGTGCAGCCTGCAGCTCTGCAACAGGCAGATGGGGCCTGGCTGTGCTGCCACACCGGTTCCCCTGCCCAAACCTCCACCAGCCCCAGCCGGCCCAGAGAGCAGCGAGGAGGGGGCTGGCAGAGGGGAAGAGCGCTGCGTCACCCGTCCTGTTCCCCTGCAAAAACCCACGCGAAGCTTAACCAAGCGTCTCCTCGCTGTGTCTGCAGGGCAGGCGGTGATAAATGGCTTTGTGCCTGTGCCCGGGAGACCTTGTCTGGCCCAGCTCAGATCTGGGGGGTGCCAAGCAGCAAGGGAGCTTCTGCAAGTTCTGCAGGCTGCTCGCGAGCGCTGCGGCCCGGCTGATGTGGAGGGAGAGGAGGATTGCTCTTGCAAGTGCACCTGGTGGAAGCGTGCTGCATGGTGCTGAGCACCAGCACAGCTCGGCACAGCTTGGCGTGGCACAGCACAGCGTGACCAAGAACACCCGGAGTCTGGGAGCCAGGCCCTTGACAACAAGGCATTGCAGAAAGTCCTTTATTAACCTTGTCTGTGATCCGCAAGGCATCTGACAGCAAAGCAGCTCGCCCGTGTGTGTGTGCACAAGGAGGGGATGTCAGGGCAGCAATCTCGACGGTTGCACTCTTTCCTCCTCCCTGGCTCCCCCTCCCCGCACAGGCAGCACCAAATGCTAATGCAGATGCCAAAACCGTGTAAAATGCACGCTGAATTCTGGGGAATTAGGAAATTTCCATTTCAATTCAAATACAAATTAAACTCAAAGTTGTCATCAAAGAAAAGAAGAAGATGAGGATCAAAGTGATGCAACACTCTGGGAAAGGAAAAGATTAAAGAAAGTAAATTGAACAAGATTTTAAAGAGATATTAAAAGGTGTTAATGCAAGCTAATGCAGCTAATGAAGAGAAAGGGAGGCTATTCAATTAACATTTGCAGCAAGGAGAGGAGAGCTTTCTACACCTCCGCTATAACATCAAAGGGTGGATGCTACCTCTTATTAAAAGGGAACATAGAATATTTAAAAGGCAGAATAGATTAAAATAGATTTCAGATAATTATGTCTACCTCCATAATGGCAACAGTTTATCATTATATTCCAAAAACAAATCTAATAATATGTGCCACATACTGTGGTTAGAAACATTCTTTGAAGTGTTTCAGAAAAGCAGCAATTAAACTAAAGTACAGACGGGTCTGTGGTTTCTCTGGGTAATGGGAAACTTGAAATGTCCAGCTGAAGCTGGGAACTTCGCCCTTCGCCCAAGCTCATCCTCCCGGCCTCCCCCAGCCGAAACGGCAGGCCGCGGCTGGGCGAAGGGAAGGATGCTCCGCACGAGAGGCACGAGCTGCGATATTCCCCGCAGAGAGGAGACTCGGCGAGCCCCGCTGCGTTATTAATAAGAGATGACGGTCGCACGCTGGCAGCCAGAGCGAGCGCATGCTCGCAGGGACCTTCAAGTGAAATTAAGAGACGTGTGCTATAGCCAACAGGACCAACTGCTCAGCTTCCACCTTTGATCAGCACACCCTGCCGTCCTCCCCGGGCCGAGCGCTCGCCCTGGCACTGTCACAGCAACACCGCCTCTTTCCTCTGAGCTTCACCGAAAGGGGACGGGGAAGGCGGGGGGTGAAAACCCCAGCGAATGCAAACAGACAGACAAAGGAGCCTGACAACCCACAAGAGCAAAATGACAAGCCAAAAGCCGCCTTCTAATAGCCCCTCCAGGGTTTTGGTCCTGCTGGCAGTGAGGATGCACCGCACATCGGCACACCGCAGCGCCTGCCAGCCGGCTCTGCCGCGGAGCCCAGCGCTTTAACGCGGCAGGGTTTAACACGGGAGATGTTGTTTGTTTGGTTTTAAGCAATAATTAAAGATAATTTTAGTATTTGCAAACACCTCAAAACCAAACAATGAAGACCAAATACAATACTATCTCCGTGGATCGCGGTGGATGCTTATGCAGATTGATGTGTTTTTACCAGCAGGGATTGCTTGCGGAGCTCTGTGCTGCCACAGGGATTTTATTGTCAGAAAACAAAAACAGGAAAAGAAGTGGAAAACCTGTGTCTTGGGAAGAGCAGAGGGATGCGATGCTCCCACTGTGCCAGGAAGCACAGAAGCACTCAGGGCCCAACACAAGCACAGCCAGGGCAAGCTGGAGAGCACGTGCGGGAAACGGTGTTTTTGTTAGCTTCAAACTGGAATCTCATTTAGAGTGTATTTTTGCGCAGAAGATGGGCCCTGAACGGCCTGAAGCGATGCCCATGCCGAAGTCCCGTGTCCCCGTGCCGTTTCTCAGGGCCAGATCCTTTCTTGCTTTTAAGACAGTTCTGCGTTCTCCCCCGGCAGCCCCTCGCTAACACAGACCAGCCCGTCCCTCCAGCATGCTCTCACAGCAGAGATGCTGCCAAGGCAGAAGCAAACACCAAAGCTTTTTGAAAGTTATTTTCTTTCTAGTTAAGGGGGAAAAAACCAGACACTGCATTAACCCCTGGGCAAGATGTCTGAGAATGAGAATCGATGTATTTTTAATTTCCTCCTGAGAAGCTCAGCACCATCCCTGGCTCCTGGGGGCCGGCGGGCTGCCTGCTCACATATCCCTGGGTGCGGAAAAGCCAAAACCACCTGAACCAGCCAGGACTTGGGTGTTTCAGGAGACTTGGACAAAACTGTCAAATGCTGGAGCCATTGCTCGGTGTCTTCAGAGACTCAGGGCATTTTCTCAAATTTGGCCAGAAAGAAAAGCAGGCAGCAAGGAAGGGTCCTCTTTTGTTCTGTTTTCGGGGTGGGTTTTTTTGCTTCATTTGATACAGATAACAGAACAGCAGCATATGTCAACATGGAGGGAGGTACTGTGGGCAAATGCCACCCAGAGCTGGTGGTTTAAAGATGCTCTGGCCAGCTCGAATCTTGTTCTCACACCTGATCTCTGGTAACATTGGGCAGCAGTTTGCCTGCTCACGCTGGGGGCACAGCCCCCCAGCAGCACTACAGCTGCAGGAGCACGTCACCCACATGAAGGCATTAAACATAAGGGAGTCAGATCTGACACTGCAGCGATGAACCAGCTCGTGCTGGTGGACGTCAGCACGGCTTGCGTCTCCTCCTCACCCTTCCCTGCTCTGAGCCGTACCCGGAGCCGCCCGGCCCCAAGGCTGCCAGAGGCACGCACGGCTCTCGGTCCCACAGGACACCCCCTTCCCCGAGAGAATTTCTTCTCTCTCCTGTCCTTGAACATTTGCCATTTGTTGATCTTGCCACTGAGATGATCTACTTTGTCAAAATCTCTTCTAGCCTTCTTGGGTAATACTCCTGCCCCGCAATTTCTGTCTGACTTTGAGCTGCCTCCATCCAACAGGGAGGAAGAAGAGGTGGAGTTGTGGTCCAGACTCAGTGGGAGCCGGGGACCTGCTCCTCACAGCGGGGTCACCACAGACTAGGCACAGACCACCACACTCTCCCCACGCCGGGCAGCGCTTTGGGCAGCTCCTGCATCTGCTCCTCCTCTCCCTCTCCTGCAAGGGGCAGGCCAGGGAGGTGGCTGAAGGGAAGGACCTTCCCCAGTCCTCCCAGCGCTGCCCATCCTCATGGCATTGCTCGCATCCCAAGTGGTAAGGAATTGCTCCCGCCCTGCGATGGGCTCTGCTGGTGGGAGGTGTCACTCCCCATCTCATCCCACTCCCTTGCCCTTCCCAGGGCAGCCCAGGACCTGCTCCCGCACGTCGCAGCCACTCGGCCGCGGACGTGTCCCTGGAGCAAGAGCGAATCGTGCCCTTGAGCCATGGGAGCATGACGAGATTCGGAAACCTCACCACTAACTTGGGCCGGGTGATGCGGGTGGGAAATCCTCTCCAGTGCATTTGACTTTTTGTTCCTTTCTCCCTGGAAATCACCACGAAGTCCAGCTGAAGCCCTGGGGGAGGGGTGTCTCGCCACTGCACAAGTGGGTGCTTGTGCAGATGGGGCTCTCCAGCAAAGCAAACCTTTATTTTGCAGTAATTGAGCATTTCCTTGAAATGGAATTAGTGAAACCCACAGGTTTCGGGATGGACCGCTCAGCCTGATGAGTGGAAGAAAGGCAGGATCTCTCCATCTAAGCAAGGGCATATAAAACACTGAATTAGCAGAGCTCATTATTTCAAGTGCCAGAGGATTTCGCTGAGATGCAGCAGCTTAATAGCACGGCATTAGCCTGGTGACCCGCTCACCTCTGCCAAAGGAGTGTTCAATCCACTCCTTCTCTCCTATTAGGAGCAGCCCGAGTGGGTCTGGTTAATGACACACCTGAGGATGCCCCTGCCCACCCCTCGCTAACCAGCAGATCATCTGCAGAGCCTGTTCAAACACACAGAGTGGAGAACCTTCTCACCCCTGTTTAGAGAAAAACCCAGGTTTTGGGATTCTTTCACAGGCAAATGTCAGCTCTGATGAAACATTTAAATTTTCCCATGGGAGATGTCTAAACAAAACATTAACATTTTGACTTAAAATGTCATTTCACTCTGGTTCTTCAATTAAAAACAAAATGACATTTCAAGTCAAAACATCAATTTGAAACTTATTTTTTTTGTTTTACTTTAGAAACCAAAATTATATTTCAAATAAGAGAGACAAGATGAAAGGCTTGATCAGGAGCACTGCTTTCTCCTAGGTTACCTGAGCAAACTCCACAGGAAACCCAAATTCTGTGGACAACCAGTTTTAAGAAAGGTTTTTTCAGTAAAAAATTTTCTGCCAGGAAGATGCTAGTTCCCGAGCTAATTCACATCATCCCATGAAGGCAAAGGAAAGCTCACCAGGCCATCCAAGGGGGCCAGGATTGTTCCCGTGTGTGTCAGGCTAAGCTCTCCATCCCACTCGACGCAAGGGCTGTGCAGCTGGGAGCAGGGCATCGCGTGCCCACAGGATGCTCCGCTCCGCGGTCCCCTGCGCTGCCTGCCCAGTGAGAGCCCCCACCCGCAGCAGCACTCAGCTGCGCCAATTTTCACCCTCGAGCTGCTGGAGACCGCGGGCAGCCTCAGCTCTTGGTCGAGGTGTTTGCTCGGCACCTAACACCGTGATCACGGTCAGATTTTTCCTCCGGTAGAAACAAAGTTGAACAAAAATTCCCTGAGCAATTTACTGGAGGAATTTAACATCCTTTCCTTGCCTGTTTTGTTCTATATATATAAAACATTATTTTATGCAGTACAAAAATACTTTGAAACCAATTTATCCTTAAGCATTACAAGGCCTTTTTCTTCCAGCTGCAAAAACATCTGGGAGCAGGTTCAACTTTTCCCCCCCGAGAGAGCCGTGGCATTGCTACACGGTACCTCGTGGCAAATATATAAAGCAAGAGGAAGATTGCAGACTGCATTACAGCGTCACAGGGAGTATCCTCTGCTGTAATTTAAATACCGAATAAGCAGTTACCAGAACAAGTAACTATATGTTAGAACCTGGTGAAATGTTCACAATAAACTTAAAACCATACAAAATTCTCTTGGTTTTGGCCCTCCGTCCAGACTCCAATCTCAGGTTATATCTGTCGCGGGGCGCGCAGGGGCTGGTTTGAGAGTGAACTCAGCCTGTTGGTTTTATTGTCGGATGAAGATCGTGAGAAATTCCACTTTGCAGTGTTTTCACATGAAATTCAGTCACTGCAACCAAGTTTGCTTGGGGCTTTGGGCCTGCCAGAAAGTGGCAGACCCACAGCTGTGATCCCGCTCCCAAGCAGCAGCACGGCCACCTCGCTGGCTGGGCTTTCCTCTGCTCAGCAAAAACTGGCACCAATGCACAGCTCAGGACAACTCTAGGAAATGAGAGGGATGGAAGGACGGACTTTGGGAGCACCTCTGGGTCTTGCTGGGCCGCTGTTTTGGCTTATCTAGAGCTTTAGGATGAAAGAACACATCGATGCATAAAGACATGAGGTTGTACCGCACAACCTGAAAATCCCCAGTGCTTCCAGAGAGGAGACTGCACACCCTCCAGTCACGGGAATGAGCCTGCTGGGCAGGGAGAACACACGAGTACTGAACAGGCTGCTCTTATTATTCCCATTGCAATAGACGTGGGGCAGGGGAAGCTCACGGAGCTCCCGCCGCAGCCCTCCTGCACACATCAAACCGACAGCAAAGGCAGGGCCAGGCAGGATCTGCAGAGATGCTCCATAGGCAACGCCAAGGAGAAGACCACACACAGAATTTGCTGCTTTGAGCAGAGGCCCCCATCCCGACATGCAGCGCAGGCAGTCCTGAGTGGAGGGTCTCAGCCAGGCTGAACACGCGTCAGGGCATGGGCTGGAGCCAGGGCTCCCCTCTGATCCCCACACAGCTGCAACGGGGTCAGTCTCTCTGGCCTTGATCACACATAATTATTTCTTGCAAAGCGTGACCTTTTCAAGCAGGAGACTGAAGTCATCTCAGGCTGGTACGCCCAGCCTCTGGCTGCCCCAGGTGCATGTGGCAACCTGTGGTTAGTCAGAAGGTACCTACCACCTTCTGCTCTCCCAGAAGCTGACCCAGATGGCTGCTCTGGCCCTCATGGATCTTACTGGACTGAGGTCCCTGGATATGACAGCTGGGGAACACCTAGTCTGCGCATCCCGAGATGGAGGCAGACACAAGCTATTCAACACACGGAAGACTCAGACGTGCTGGGAATAACAGGTAGTGGGCATCTTGGTGCCTAGGGACCCTGCTGGCAGAAACACACATGCCAACTAGACTTTACGGTCCTCCAGGGTTAGATCACACGTGAACGAGGACTTACATTTCAGATCTGGATGCTCACAGGAATAGTAAGGCAGTATTTAGATGCCCAAGTCATTTTGAGATGGAATGTACGTGGCTCCAAACAAGATCAGAGCTCTACTGTGGATACACACAAACATGTTTTTGCTCCAAGGAGATTACTTATAAGCCAAGGCTGGCAAAAGAGTAGAAAAAGTGGCCTAGGGTTGTGGAGAAATTTGCTCGAGGCCGCACCAAACCAGTGCCAGAGTGGAGAACAGCATCCAGGTCTCCAGCTCCCACCTCAGGCCCTCGACAACCGAACCACATCCAACGGCTTCCGAAGATGCAGCCAAACCAAACCACAGACTTGGGCAGCACTCGCGTCTCGGTTTGTCTGAAGCAAACAAAAAGATGGTGAAAGTAAAATCCACCCTTTCCCTTTGGTCCCTCCCAAACCTTTCTGCCGAGGAGATACACCAGCAAGTCGAGCCCAGAGGAAGGGAGCACGGGCTCAAGCTAGCAGCACTCTGCCACGCTCCAGTCGCTGCCTCCGACAATGCCTTTGGAGGCAGACGGCACCCCACACCCTGCTTCCCCATGAGACCTTCTGCACTGATCGAACACAGCTACAGCCCACGTCCCACATCCCCAGCAACCGGCAGGGCAGATTGCCTGCCTGCAATGGCAGCTCTCAGAGCCCGGCGTTAACGTCCCTCCAGACAAGGCTGACGAGGCAGCCGAAGGACAGCGCGGGCTGACGGCTTCACCCAGCATCTCCTCCACAACTTGTCTCCACCACCACAGGCACTGGCAGCGAGGAGCTTTGCAGATTTCCTGCCATTACATGGTGTTCCTTCCCGGTGCAGCGAAGGAACTGTCACTTTGCTCTAATTAGCCAATTAGGTCCCTAATTAGCTGATGTAATTACTCCGAGGAAGTGATTTCATTTAAGAAAAACCTTACTCCCGAAAGCAGACGGAGCCAGCCTGTCATGAGCAGGAGCGGCCGGTGGCTCCTGACAGCGGTGCGGGGACGGCGCCCAGGCTGCACCGGCTGCCTGCCGGGGCCGGCGGAAGCAGCTCGGCGCGCGGGGAACAAACAAAGCGTCATCCCTGCAGCCGGAGCAGAGTCAGCACCGGGCGCGCTTCGAACCCACAAAGATAGCTTCCCATCAACAATTTGTTCTTTAGAAAGAGATCAGATAATCTAATCAGCGCGGCTCCATCTGTCGAAAGGACGAGGAGAAGAAAAAATAATACTGCTTATTTACATTTTTCCCCTTTCTTGATGTAACTTCTAGATCTAATCAGCACCAAGCTGTGCTTTAATTAGAAATATATAGCAGACGTGCATTTCCCTGCAGCTCATTTGTTTCTTCAGCACAAAAAAACGTCAGTCAAGTGGACAAGGTGGCACTCAGCATCCTCGTACCTGGCCTGAGACGGGTCCTCCTGCTCCTGACGGGAGCTGGGGCCACCCCAGGGACAGCTGAGTCCCCACAGGGCTCCTTCCTGTGCCTCTCAGGAGCAGGAAGACGGAGGCGAGATGCTGGAAGGGACTCGGTCAGTTGAATAACTACCAGGCTTGCACCATGCTGTTCAGGGGAAGCTCTGGAGGAGATCGTGTTGCCATGACTTTGAAGCCTCAGATGAGCCCCGCGTTTTGACTTGGCGTCTGCGTACCCCATGGCAGGCAAAGGAGCCCGAGAGCAAAGCAACCTCCCCAGAACAAGAAAAGCTATTTCTGTGTGACGACAGGAATAGCTGTTCTCTGCCGAATGTGACTCGACAAGCACAGTATCTTCCCCAGCCCTCCAGCAGCTTTAGCTGTAAAAGTCTATGCAGATATTGTGACCTTTTAAGAAGGCACAGATCTATGAGGTTTAAATAGCACGCCACAAAGACTCCCAGGCAGAGCCTCTGCCAGACAACTCGTATACAAAGCACTCGCAGAAACAATTTCCAGGTCAGCAGAGATGAAGGAAGAAGAGTGACCCTCCAACAGAGAGGCACAGGGAGCGCGGATGAGCCAAGAGCCCCACAGCCTCAGACAGATTGTACTGAAGGTGTTGCCGCCTGGAAGCAGAGTGACAAATAGCGTGAATCCAGGTTGTCAGTGTCACACAAATGGGCACAATCTAATTTGCTACCGACAGTTTTGAGCTGCAAATTAGCAGCCAAAAGCTGTTAAGTGCTTGAATTCATCCACAGTAATCAAAAGAGGGATCCGGGACAGGGACGAGACACCCAGTCTGCTCCCCAAAGCTTCATATTAAGGCAAACAATAATGCATGTATGCAAGTCAGGTCATTAGAGGACAGAGATGTTTGCACTCCTCCTTTCCCACAGCCCTGCTGGTGGCTAAGCTTGAAAAATCCCCAAGATGGGCAAATGCTAACACACTAAACTGCGGTTTATGTCACCTAGAGCATTTTGCAAAGTCTCAGTGATCTGCAAATAATTAAAGGAGAAAGCAATCAATCTTGTTGTTCAAAACAGTGATTAGCCTGGGAGAACCCAGCATTGTAATTCTGTAGGCACCCAGGGGAAAGATGCCGCATGCATAATGATAGCTGCTAGTCCTCACAAGTTCAAGGACCACGGGGTGTTCTCTTGGTTGTGATGGGAATTTCCTATCCGTCTCTGAGGCTGTGTCATCCTGTGTTTCACAAGCACTTTGCCAAAGGAACAGAGAAACAGCTTTGCCGCTTGTCAGGCACAGCCCAGCCCCAGTTGCCATGAGTACAAGTGCACTTGCACATGGCTTTTTCCAAGGGCATGACCCAGCTGTGATGCAGAGACTGAGATGCAGGAGGTACAATAGCCAAAGCATCACCAGGCCTCCAGACAGGCAACTGCTAAAAGCTGTCCACGTGTGTAGCGACAGACAGCTCCGGGGAGAGGCCAGGAGAAGGCTTCACCTGGACAGGCGTGACTGGCAACAGAAGTCCTGCCCCATTTCAGAGGAGCGTGCAGAGATGGAGTGCCTTTTTCACACAGGGGCTGAGATAAGCACCAGTCCCATGGATCCTACCTGCCAGACTGCCCTCCCTCAGGGCTTGCAGGATATTCAGGGACCACGACAATTAAAGCTGTGTCCTGCCTTTGCCCCCCATGCGTGACCAAGGTGAAGCCTGCGGAGGCGCACAAGCACAGTCGAGGGCAGAAACCAACCACCAGCACTCACTCCACCTCTTCGAGGGCCTGGTTAGCCAACCTTCATCCAGCCTCATCCGTCGCTCAGCGTTCCATTGCATGGCCAAAAACCCAGCAGATCCATGCACAAATACAACTCTACTTCTCCCTGATTAGTCTGGGCAAAGAAAAATAAAAACCCCTCCGCAACCAGGAGAGACCAGCATACACACATATGTAGGTCTGCGTAGCACTTCCTACCCACCTTCTGTTGTGCATTTGGATGTCAGACTTTGCATCTGTGGCTAAAGCAACCCACAATGATTTAGAAGTGATTGCACAGCATTTTGTATGGGGTTAGGTGGAGATTTCTGCTTTGTGTATCATTACGGCAAGCAACAGCGGTTTCTCAGGCTCGGATCTAGCCTTACCACAAGGTGAAGAGGAAATTGCAATTATTTGTTGATGGTTTTTCAAAGCCCTCATCCAAGCACAACGCACACACAGCTCCCCTGAACCCATCACCAGGCAGCCTATAGACTTTCCAAAAGCTGCCAACAGAAGCTCGTTGTCTCTGCTCCACCACTACTCACTTCACCATGTACCTGCTTCTCTCCAGCACAAGGAAACACCCCTGCCAAGCCAATTCCCAGGGTGGCTGTGGGAAGAAGTGGCTTGGAAAAAAGTAGTATTTCAAAACCAAACAAAAAAAAAAAAAAAAGAAAAAAAAAAAAGGAAAAAAGACAGAAAACTTTTCCCTCAGCATCCCCACCTCCACAGCCCAGAGCCACTGTGACAGTCAGGAGGCACCAGCCTGGAGAAAGGAGGACTTCCCAGAGGAGATGAAGTTTTCTGTGCCCAGAACCAAACTCCACAGAATTCATAAGGAATTTCTGCCAGCTTTTCTAGGGCAGAGACCGGGCTTTTCATCTGTCCCCAGCACACCAGTGTGCTGCCCCAGGAACAGAGCAGTAGATGCTACAGGAATATGTGCGTAATTGCATTGAACTTGGAACCAGGTCTCACGCTTTCATGTCCCTATGGGGACTTTCCTCACATACTACAGCATTTGCTGCTGCCACAGTGTCCCTGTTAGGACAGGAAATATGGATAAAGCAGGCAGCACACCCAGAGATATCTCTGGCACAATGGAAAGTCTCCCCATGATGGGTTCCTTCCTTCTGCTCCACAAGGGGACAATAAGGCAAAAAGAGATCTTTACCCAGAAAAAAATTTTACTTCCTGAATGTCAAGACACAAGACCTGGATCAGATAAGGGTTTTGGTGTGCTGATGCTCAACACAGCCCACCTGGCCTCTAGAAGGACCTGCTGGTTGTTTCCAACCAGCCTTGAAGGTAACACAGACAGAAGACTGCCAAAGCTGACCATTTAACACGGGCAACCCAAGAACACGTGAGTTTTCACTGGAGCGCAGTGCTTGTGGCTGAAACCCAGCAGCCCACCACGTGCACAGGGCTGTTAACACAAACGTGTGCAGCGTCAGACCCAGCAAGCAATGCAGGAAACAGCTCTCAGGCAGCAGAGGTCCCAATGAGCAGAGACTATGAGTCAGCTCAAGCTCCACCACGAAGCTGTGGCCCAACCTCAGAGCTACTCAGCACTCTTTGCCCCGACAGTCCTTGGATCAGTTCAAAAGTTTGGCTGCAGAGGTAGGGTGCAGGCACTGGTTATCACACAGCTGCCTTCAGGGAGCATTGCTAACCTCTCACCAAAGCCAGACCCTGCTGCACAGGCACTTTGCAAACACTCCCAACCAGGGCGGGCACCCGCTGCCCTGCATGAAATGCAAAGAGGGATTTGCATATGTGGCTGAAACTTGTGGGAGCAGCGCTGGTATTTCGCACAAGGCGATGAGAGGGGCCGTCCAAGCAAGAAGGGCTCAGTTACAATTAGGAAGACAATTTTCTGTAATGTTTTTATTGGGAGGGTTTCACATGCCAATAGTCTCCAGGGGCAGAATTCATGCCTGTGAGGTTTTGCTTCTCAGCCCATCCCTTTATGTGATACTTAGCTTAAGCTGTATCTGAAAGAATCAGTCTCTCTTATTATCAAAGCCACAAGCCATCTGGTTCCACTTTCCTAGGGAAAGGGAATGAGTGGAAATCTGGTTTCACTTGGGTTTTCCTTCCCTGGGTTATGGTTTGCTCTATGTTTAATGTTGTTACTGCAATATGATATTTGGGCAGTGGGTGGCCTGTTTCCCCCATTTGAAACTAATTTACAGCTTTGTCTGGCAAAATTGTTGCTTCCAATCAATTAGCACTGACACAGAAATTAAAGCATCCTGGGGTCTTGACACATAAGGAAGCAGGTCCTCATTTGTTGGAAGAAATTCTCTATTCAGTGGGGAATCTGGTGGCTCACCCTTCCTCTGTGCCAGGCTGGATTTTTATTTTTAAAGATCCAGACTGCATTTTTAAAAGAGATTTAATAGGCAAGATTGGGATCCATCATGGATGCTATTTTTGTTTTACAGCCATGACCTTGTTAAGGAGATGGACAAACAAGCCAAAAATGGAGTATTAATAAATAAAGCCTGAATCCATCAAAACATCCACTGCCACCTCAGTCATTTCTTCTCTGAAAACACCCTGAAGAGTTGTCCAGCATGTTCCTCTCCACCATTTCCTACCAGCCTGCTCAAAGGACCAGCTCCCTTCCCATCAGACGCCACACACCCAGTGCATATTTCAGTTTCTTTCCCAGGGATTTGGCTTGGTGCTACCTGCAGATGGTACAAAGGGATTCACCATCCACAACTCCCCTGGGACAGCTATCTTCCTTCCAGAGCACTGGATATCGACAACGAGCTTCAATCCAAAGCAGGACTCCAAACCTCTGTGCAGGGTCTCAGCTCCAGACCCAGGAGCTGAGCACAAAGACTGAGCACCCAGGGCAGTGCTGAGCACCTGCAAACCTGGGCAATTCATCAGTTTGCTCTTTACTCCCTGCACAGGGGCATACAGCTGAGGTCCTGGGTTACACACATTACAGGACAAGGCTGAGATTAGGCTTGGTGACCCTGGGCAGGCTTGCTTTCTCACATCACTTCTACTAGTGCTATTACCCTCCTTACTTTGCTTCCTTTCCTGCACATGTTCGGATGGCTCCTTGAACAATCCCATCCCAATTCGAGGCAGGGCATCATGGACTATCCATCTGGTAACTGTATTTAGAGCCATGTCAGGAGCTCATGTCCTGGTCAGGCACATCTCCGGTCAAGGCTGAACCTATCCAAGCAAAGGAGAGCCATCCAGGTCTGCTGCAGAGCCACACTCAGCCTAGCCTGTGCTGCTGGGACAAGGACAGCATGGCAGCAGCCTCCATGCAGAGGAGCAGCGCAACACCCAGGAATGCAGGTCGCTCTGAGAAACCAGCATCCCCCTGCCTTCACCATGAAACAGCCAGGACCTGCTATGGACCATGTGGCCAGGGCTGCCTTTCTGCTGCAGCTCAGAGAGGGCACATACCACCGTTTGCTACAGCCCCTTCTGGTGGCAATGTGCAATGTCAGGGCATTGGGTGGAAGAAAACTTGGCCACAAGTGCTTTGCTGAACACCAGCCTTGACTTGAGCCCTTTGCTCTTCTGAACCCTCAGCCTTCCCTGCATACAGGCTAGCACATGAGCCTGTGCACTGCTGCTTTGAGATGTTGCCATAATGGCACTAGCACTGCACAGACACCTCCTGCAACAGCTCAGCAGCAGCATCTCTTTCCCCAGACCCAGCAGCTGCTAAGAACTGGAGTTCCTAAACTTTCCTTGAGCATTTGGACCCTCAGCAGTGCTGCAGGAGCATGGATGGTTTAGAACAAGCAAACAAACAAACAAAATCTAACCTCTCTCCCAACAGGAAGAAAAATATTTTTCAAAGTATTGAAGTTTTTACAGCTGGTGAGAGACAGCAACAGGGAAGGCTGGAGGGCAGTCCTGGAAAGCAAATACTAGCCAGAGTAAGAGCATGGGAGAATACTGAACCAGATAGAAAGAAAGCAGATGAAGAAGCAGAGATAAAAATGAGATAGCTGACAGTCTGGTGCCCATGGAGAAGGGCACCAGGGCCTCATAGCTGAAGATGCACCAGCTATAGCTGGGAAAATTCCCTGGCTTTGAAGACCAGGTCTTCCTGGAGACAAACAGCTCTAATCCACACTCCTGAGTAATTCTCTCTTTGGCAACACATCATACCAGCATTGATTCAAACCTCAGGGCAGCTGTACTGGCTTTAATCTAGGTTTTATTTTTGTAAACTACAGTTTCAAGGAGAATGCTTGCAAAGTGGATCTGGGGATGGGTGGCAGGGAGCAGAGCCAGAATCACTAATGTCTGCAGTGGAAACACTTGAGCTTCTTCAAGTACAGGGACCAAATGTGAAAAGCTTTGATCCTAAAAAGCTAACAGCCCTGTCAGAGAGAAAAGGGGTCAACCTCTTCCACTTTTGCTAGGGCAGCTCCCTCTGCTGTCTTTGCTCACCAGCTGTTACCCAAAGATGCAGGTCAGTTCCAGATGGGCTCACAGCAGTATTTCATCAACATGTGGTCATTAGTCTCCTCTGTAAAGTTATCACCTATGAAGAAACTAGTCTCCACAGAAACCAAACTTGAAAAGGAAAATGCCATCCCTGCTACCCCATTCGGCAGCCAGCTGGATTGGCCATAGAAAATAAATTACGTCCACAGGCTATCGCAAAGCCAGATAAGAGTCAGTCCCTGTCTCTAACTAACATCCCTTTCACACGTGGCCAGCTCAGTAAGGATTCAGCAGAGGAAATCAGCACGGTGGACACATGTGGCACGGCACGAACACTGCCAACAAGCTTGTTTGACTAAGAAAGCCAAGTCCACAGATGCTGGTTGGGTACTCCGCACAACCAGTTCACCCAGTGCCACATGCAGCAGCCATTTGGACCCAGCTTCCTCCAAGGATGCTGCTCCTGGACATCAGTAGGAAGAGACCGTGGTCTTGGGGGACAAGGCAGGAGGCTACACCTCTTTCAGAAGAGAAAGATGCATCCCAACTCTGCACAATCAATGCTTCCCTAAGAGATTGTGCTCACCTGAGCAGGTCCACTGGTTCCAGTATGAACAGAGCTCTTATGCCGGGCTTGTGCTGGCAGCAGACATCCCCTGCAGCAGGAGAGCCCAGGGATTTCTTTTATTAGAACCTGTAGTTGACCCCCAATTCTTACCACTACAAGTGCTTTTATCAGGAAAACAAACAGTCAATCTGACATCTTCGGAAATTAAGAGATCAAGTATTTCAACCTTGTGATAGCTATGAACCATGGCAGATATACTGCTGCTCTCCAGACATCCTTGTTTTATCAATGAAAGATTAATTCAATAGCCTGCCTGACTATCCTTAGGTTTTTTTAAACTGTGTTAAATGCTCTCAGATTGAGAGATTAATGAAAATGTCTTCAAGGATATTCAGAACCAGGGGAGATGCTCATGGAACAGCCAAAACAGCAGACAGGATGGATAAGTGAGCTGGTGTGCAACCTCTGGCACATGAGGCCAGTAGTGGATGTGCACCTCCTTTAGATATTCTTCTTTACAGGGCATTAAAGAGTAAACCTTGCTGCTTTCTTTGCATCCATCATCTTTCACTGCACAGACAGGGTCCAGGACCAGCCCTAACTAGTGCTAGAGCAGACACAGTGCAGAAGAATGATGAAGCTATAAAGAATTTTTTATAAAAAGTGGGGGACCTTTTCCACATCTTAAGTGTTGTTTTTAATGCTTCTCCTGCTTCAAGGTAATATTCTCAACAACCCGAAGCAGTAGGTTTTGTAACAGCTTTCCCTGAACTTTGGAACACTCTTGGTACAGATTTCTTCTCAATTTCCACTTACTTCTCAGTATTACCTTTGTATTACCTCTGTGCCACTGAGCACAGTATTCCCCCAAAAGAACCATTTGGGCAGAAAGCGATGCAGTAGCAGCCAGCTTGCTCTTGTCCATGTCTCTGGCACCATCTGCAGGTTGCAGTGCCATCCGCAGCCCAGGGCTCTTGCACCTCCCCTCCCCAAAGGGGCAAGCAAAGGGTGCATGGGAAGCAGAAGGATCTTCAAAATCGTGTCTTTAACCACAGAAGAATAGCACATGTCTGATAACTCAAAGCCCATCCAGCACAGAGGAATGCTGCAATATGCAATGTAATAGTCTCTCCTATTAACATGAGAATCACTCCATTGAGTTCATTCAGGGAAGCAAAAGAAAACTAATAAGAGTATATATGAAAAGGGCAGCACGGTGCTTAAAGATGTCAGCAGAGAGCTCGCTCTCAGCATTAGCCAGTCCCGATTTCTATTACACTCAGTGTTTCACAAATCTCTAGTGTGTTTATCCTCCCAAGCCCCTGGAGAGACACAGCAGTGCTTTTATCATCAGCACACAGACAGAAAGCCAAAGCCAGGAGAGATTTGGGGACCAAACCAAAACCTGCCTGCAGTGAGGCCAAAAAGCCAAGCATGTCTCCCAGCTTCTCAGCTTACCACGCAGAAGTCCTGTGTGATAGCAGAACCAGGACTGCCCGTGCAGATTTTGCAGCACAGGGTAAATAAATGTTTTCAAAGCTTGTGAGCTTATGATGACTCCTAGGAGGAGGCTTACAGGACTGTAGATCTGATCCCATGTGCTCTTCGGGACATGCCCAGCTAGGGTTCAGTAGAAGTGCTCACAGGCCAAAGCAAGCCCACAACAGTATTTATATGTCAGGGCTGAAAGATGCCCCACGAGGTTCAGTCAGCACCGGGAGGAAAGAATGTACCAATTTATAAAGTCTGAATTCTCCAAATCAAGCCCAGTATGCTTCCCCTGCCCCCCTCCCAATACCACACTCTATTCTCATGTCCAAACTGCACATGAACAGGCCAAGTATTTATACATGGCAGGAAGAAAACATTTTGGGGAGTGCATGCCCACTATAACCCTCCCTTTGATCTGTCCACCAGCTGCACACCCCATGGCCAAGCCTCCGGGCAACACGTGGACCCAAGCACATCACCACAGTCCAGGGGCCCCCAGGCCCACTCCATGCTCCCCTGACAGCTTTACCTGCTCCGTGGCAGATGCAGGGTTCAGCCTCTTCCATGAAGACGGGATGAGCTTTCCAACACTGGCTAGAAGCATGTGTCACTCCCTCCACAAGCTGCCGTTTCACTCGCACCATCGCCTGTCATAGTCCCTGCTGACAAGCCACTTACCAGCAGTTATCAGGTTTTGGCTGGAGCTAAGGGAGTTTATTTCTCATTCTTTGGAGAATGAAACAGCTGTGATAGTTATGGGGAAGGAACTGTGGTGAAAAGCAACCACTGGCACAGGGATGAAGAATTCAGGAGGTCAGAAGTGCTAGAAACCCTGGTTTGCTCAGGAGATCAGTGCAGCAAGGCTGATCCAGGGCACCTGGCTCCTTGCCCACCTTGCACAAGCAGGAAAACAGCCTAAGGATTTCCACCTCCCATGGGAAGCCCAGCTCCCTAGGCACTGAGCCAAACCCATTGTGGAAGGCAGATTTTTTACAGCGACTTGAACAGGCATCAGTTCAAGCTCCCATACCATGCACTTGGGTGGGAGTGGGCAAGGGGAATTCTTCTCACTCTTTGGCACAGCTGAGGCTGGCTTATCTAACAGCTCGATGTCAGTTAACCAGCACCTCCCATAAGGCAAAAACAAACAAGCAGACATGCTTCTGAAGGGCTTTTGGCTCTGATTTTATCATGGAATGTGCTGAAGGTTTAACATTTCAAGTTCTGCTTTTCTGAACACCTGTAAGTGTTTCCTCAGGTACATACTCAGCATAGCTTAGTACTGATGAAATTCCATATCTGAGACCTGCACCAAGCCATCCTGCTCAGCCATCCTAGGTCTCCACCACACATATTGGCTTTAGCAGCATTTAAGTTATTATTCTGGTGCTGGATACCAGCCTTAGAAGAGGCAGAGCCCAAGCATGGAAATGGAAAAAGCCTTCATTCCACAGACTTTATCACCTAAGAGATTTCAAACGTAACATTCCCAGCACAATGAGAAATGCCACAGGATTGGCATATTTCCTTCCTGAAGATTTTGCAAAATATACTTTTTTTTCTGCAGCAAAATCAAAGCCAGACTCAGCATCAAATGATTAAAGGTTAACTAAGACTTCAAACAAGTATCATGCGATGGGTCATTCTCCTAAGAATTATGGAACATAAACTAGGCTTCGGTTTTAATATCTGCATTTAATTATGGCCATGTCTGAAGGCGATGAGCAGAAAAATACAAGCTTTGTTACAGATGTGCAATTCGCTCTGGAAATTCTTCGGAAAGAAAAATATTGCTGCACCTGTTAGGTGCAAAATGCTAATGATTTCTCAGCACTACAGGGAAAGTGTCCTGAGTTTAGGGCAAAATGAAATTGGAATCATTTTAAAATAAGCAGAAGATTCCACTTAAATACACTACTTTTTTATTCTATAGGAAACAAGGTCCACTGGCTTAGGATGTGAGAATGCAAACATAAAACAGGTTAGAAGGAAAATTCATAAAGCATGCTGCACTGCAGCTAGGTTTCTCCTCAAGAAACGTGGCCTCTAGAAAACACGAGCAACTAACACAGCAAAGAGGAAAGCAACACACCCCACACTGGAAACCAGCATCTGCTTCCAGGCACATCCTTTTCACACTTCTCTCCATCCCTCACTGAAGCCTAATCACAGCAGCCTTTTAATTAAAAGAGGTGGCTCAATGCACCTTTTTCCTATTGATCTGGAGTCAACAAGAAACCATAAACCAAGAAATTAAAATAATAATTTATAGCCTTTGGCCTGGCTGCCTGCTAGCTCTGTTTGCCATATTGTACACAATAGTTTCCTGCCTCTGCCAGTATATAAACTTGATACAACTGCTCCAAAAAGAAAAAAAAGAAAAAAAACAAAAAAACCACACCAAACCCCACACACACAACCCTATAAGGCTTCCTCTAAAAAACTAGCTCTGAGGATGGTTTTCAGCTCACCCTTTGTCTGATCTGGGGCCAATCCTTGGTTCCAATCATAACAGAAAACAGAAAAGATGAAAGGCCAAACTGTTTCTTTCCAGCTTGAGCCAGGTGTACAGCTGGCACCAACAGCCTTCGAGGGTAACATGTTCCAGTGAAGACATGTTAAAGCAATAAAAAGAAAATGAGTAACATGTGGCTAAAAATGTCTATTCATTTCACTTATTTTCTATAAATGAATTTTCCCAGGGCAGTGTTTTGGGGTTTCTTTTTAACAGTGTTCAGTTCCATAGGCATTACAGGGTTTCCAAGACAGTGTGATCCCTCTGAGAGGTTTGAAATGCCAGCAAGCATGTCTCTTATAAACTAATAGCCTATTATTTACAATTGTGAGTGGCTCAAATAGCTGATTTAAAACCTTCAAATGACAAAAATTCCTCTGAGGCAAGATGCCAAAGTTGAGCAAACAATTTGTACGGTATGTTAAGTGTAGGGGGAAGCCATAGAGCTTGTAATGAAGCCATGTCTTGTGTTTCCAATCAGAGGCAGGCAGGACTAAATGCATTATGGCAAGCTACTGAGTAGAACAACAAACCACGGGGGGGGGGGGGGGGGGGGGGGGGGGGAAGAAGTGGGAAGCAAGGTTGGATTAAAATATTTTCTGTGGCTTGTTGAACAGCATGACGTAGTTATTCCTTGGTATGGTGAGGATAGGTGCTTGCAAAGAGCACAGAGCCATCTGCTGCTCATCAGATTCCAAAGCAGATTACAGAATCTGGGTGTTTTGATTATTTAAAATTTTTTTTTTTTTTTAAATCGCTTTTATTTCTGCTGCTCTGCCTATACAGCAACACCCACAAGGACAGCATGAGAAGATGTATCACCCCAGGTGACACTTCAGAGCAAGTTTCAAAGAACAGTTGATGTGATGGAGATAAATGGTAAAGTGGAATAGAATCACGCAGAGAGCTTTCCCCCCTAGCAGATTGTGCAAGGCTGCCCCAAGAGGGTGGTTTTAGGTGTGCTGCTCCTCCAGACAAAGGACAGTGGTGAGCCTCAGCTGTACTTCCAGAAGGCACCTGATGCCATACTCCAGAGAACTACCTACTTTCGATATTGCCTTTTCCATCAAGAATCCATAAAAGAAGAGAGAGCAGGGAGCAGGCATTAAAGTGGCTGTATCAGACTGCTCCTGGCACACACTGGAATCCTTCAGAGATCAGTCTGGGGGATGAACAGGAGTTAACAGAGAGCAGGTTGTTGAGAGCATACTCAAAACACTGAGGAGATGAAGTTGTGTCACTGCCAGTGCCCAGGGAGAACAAAGGTTCACAAGTCTGGAAGAGCCTCACCACCCAAAAAGCACTGGACTGCTATTCAGAAGCACAGAGATATAGAGACAGTAAGCACTGAGAATGCAGAACAGCATCTATGCTGAAGGACAACATTGGTATGAGACCAAAACAGGTACAAAGCTGGCCATGAAACAGTTCAGGCCAGAAGCGATAAGCACCAGAGCCACACAAGCAGCAAGGCTCTTCCTGAGACTGGTTGACAAAAGGCATCCAACCTGCTCCTGCTGCAAGGGAGATCATCACATTGCCAGGCATGCCAAAATCCACACCCCAGCAGGAGCCTGCACAAACTACTTGCAGTGGCAAAGGTGCTAGAAACTGCTCTTGCAAAGTGCCTCTCTCATAAGCTCTACCCACACAGGCAGTTACCCATGTGAAACATTCACATGAAAACTGCACATGGAACAGGGTCAGGGAGGCTTAATCAGAGCTTTAAGGAGTTTATTGAACCGAATTGGAGCCTTCAGCCTTGAGATCCTCCCAGCAGTATTTCCAGGGTTTGTGGGAGTCCAAATCCCAGTCTTGGGGAACGTGTCAGAGCATGCACAATTCAGCTGTTAGGTACCTGCCAGATGTTAAAAACCATGAGTAATCCCAAAGCATAAGGTTTCTCGTAGGCCTGAGCAGCTCTGCTTCTGCCAAGTCAGTGCACGACTACCCCTTCTTTTTCAATGAAATCCAATCATATCAGGATAGGGCAAGCTACCTTTATATTAGTATTAATTGCAATGTCCTCCCCTAAGCATAAGTACTCAGAAGTCCTTCTTTCCCTAAATTGCTTATTTATGGAAATTCTTATTTTGAGGTAAGTTTTAGAATTACTTATTTCTTTTAAAAGAATTCATCTCCCACTTACTTTCCACCTTTCTCTTCATGCCATGCAACATTTCCATAGCAAACATGGGAAGCTTTGAAGAAGTGCCCACACAAGTGCTCAGAGAAGAAATGTCTCTTCATAATATCTTTTGACCAGCTGTACAGAATATGCTGTACAGCAAGCATTTTTCTTCCTACATAAATGCTTCTGCCTAAGAGCATTCATCTCCTATTCATCCATCCTGGATACTGGTAAAAGTCAGGACACCTGCCACCTTGTTATTTGTCCAATATTTATATCAGGCAATGCTTATAGCACTTCAAACCACCTGGCTTTTTTCAGAAGCTTCTAAGCTAGGAAACCACCTGCACAGCCAGGCCTTCACTAGTCTGAGCTTCCCGTGACCCACAGTTAATGAACATAAGCTTTTTTCCCTTTCCTCTTTCACACACAGTATTAACGTACGATTTTCAGGTTTGTTTTGATGGCCCAATAGTTTGGGGTATCCTATTAGATTATGGGCTCAGTGGCAGCACAGGGTAGCAGTCCAGACTGCAGAAATCTGAAAGTTTGAGCATTAACCTGTTCCAGAAGAGCATGGATGAGTCGCAGTCCTGCAGACAAACTGCAGCTGGGCCAGACCCAAGCTTGCATAGGGAGCAACACAGGGCAGGGTGCTGTGCAGTTCAATACCCATCAGTTGCCTGGTATTGAGCCTCAAGGCATTCCACATTCAGCCACAAGACTACACATCAAACATTGGCCCACCTAAGAATTTAAAGCTCTGTCTTACTGTCCAGCTCTGGACTATTTGTGGTGTTCATTTCTTCTCCTATCCCTCCTGGAGCACATTCCCAGGCTTTCAGGACAGTTAAAAGACAGTCACATATATACTTTGTCCTGACGAGGCAACCCAGCTGACATATGTAACATATTCCTTCTTGTAGCCCAAGGAAAAGTCCATCTGCAGCATTTTTAACCTCTCCTGGGCATCTCTGTTTCAACAGAAACACAAGAGCATCTCATGCCCAAGATGGGAATATACCAGATAAGCACATTCCTGGGTGTTTGGTATCAAGGTAGAGCCAGAATCCTCTTGCCAGTGCTCCCTCCCCCATAACACTTGTTATACAGCTTATGACTTGCTGTATCAGTGCAGAGTCAACACTGTCAATTAGGAAAGTAAGCTGGCACAGAAAACCTCAGAGCCACAGGGCAGAACATCGTCTTTGCCAGAGCCTACAGGCACAAAAGCTCTGTAAGTACACTGCAATTACATGCATTTGAAACTAACACTGGAAAGTATGCATCTTTCAGAGACAAATCTGATAGGAACCTTGACTGACAAGCAAGATGCCTTCTCCCCCCCCCCCAACGGTCCAGCAGTCACTTGCTGAAATAGCAGCTTCACTACTCAGGGTCTACAGCCCCTTCTAGTTCTTCATCTTGCCTAGAAAACCATACAGCCTTCCTCCTCTCTCTCCCCAGCCTCCTCCTGCTCCCAGAAAGGATGCTGAGAAGCTAGCTCTCCATTAGCATAAGAAACTGTCATCTGAATAACCATGTGGCCAAACCCAGACCTACACAGAAAATGTCATCTCCAAATCTCACCCAGCTTCAGGAAGAGAATAGGAATAAAACCAGCTTGCAACACAACAGCTAGAGATGCACTACACTGGAGACCCTTTTTTTAAGTGTTTTAATTGCTTTTCAGCTCTGAGGTGTCTGATACAGGATGAAAACATACCATAAGCATGTAGCCCAGAAGTGCTGATCCAGCATAAACTCCCTGAGCCAGTTCACACACATTCCAGCAGTGTTGGCACATCAACTTTGTCCTGGCAGGCTCTGTGCCAGATCAGGTAACCTCTGTCCTCAGCCTAGCTTTATCTGATTGCAGAGAAGAGGTTATGCCAGAGCAGGTACCATCTGTTATCCCACAGCTGGCACAAAACCCACAAAGCCAGCATGAGCTCCGGACTGCCTGTTCTAGCTAGTCTGACAAATACAGTGACAGGATCATGCTTGAGGTAGACAAATTTGTACTGCCAGGTGATCTGATGGCACACAGGTGCATTGTTAATGATCACTAACCCAGTCAGAAACACTTGGAACACAGCCCACAGTGCAAAGCTATTGCTATGAATTCTACCTAATCCCAAGAGACATCAATAACAAGCATGTACATCACTGAATGGTGGACCTCTCTGCTACAGAGCAAGAAGGCAAGAGCGTGGTTAGATTTAAAAGGTAGGAAGACAAAGAAGAGCAGCTCAGGTTGCCCTGACCAGAATGATGCCTCTCCCATGGGCTTCCCTTCCTTCCAAGCTAGCAAAGGACAACTGCCAAAAGTGGCTCTGAAGAGACTTTTCCTTGCTTGCTCTTGGCCAAGCACATAACCACACACCCCACACCAGCTGGCACTAGCTACCACCAGAACTCAGATTCTAGGGTACAGCAAAGCCTTTTGCGAGGGAGTCATCGCAATGTCCTTACCATTGTAGATGTCTGAGCAGGCTGGCATAGATTAAAAATAGACATCTCCTAAGCAGACACCCACATCACCAGGGTGGGGGTTTTTTTGTTCAGTTCTTTTTTTGGGGTTTTTTTGTTGGTTTTTTTTGTTGTTGTTGTTGTTTTTTTTTAAGGTCAACTCAATTAGAATGAATAAAAATACCCTTAAAAAACCCAGCAGATAGTCAGTGTTTTCAAAGGCACAAGAGCACTTTAGAAGCAGATTGGTTTATTTGTTCCATGTAATTTACTTTAAAATGTGTCCCTGGATTCCCCATCAATTGCATCTGAGATACTGCAAAGGTGACCTGGGAAGTTTTTAAATCACATGCTCTATCAGATGCCACAAGCAAGCCATCAGACAGCCAGAGTTTGGTGTGTGGATTAGGGGCATGGGGGTTGTGCTGATGTGTGTGGTGGGGGTGTTTAAATAATCTCACTTCAGCTTTCCAAGGTCACATTTCTGGCAAGGACAACAGTGAATGCCTGCAGCCAGCCTTGACTGTTTGAGATTCAGAGGAAGCATCTATAAAGTGGAACAAGACAGACATGTGCAATCTGAAGCTGGTGATCTGTTGAAGCGCAAATAATTTTAAAGCTCTACATCACCCTTCCTTTATCCCCAAAGTTCTTAGCTCTAGAACAGCTCAAGAGAATAAGCAGATTAAATACTCTAACATTCACAAAGAAATTAATACTCAGCTGAAGCTCTCCCATGCAATGTCACATCTCTGTCCTCTCCCTTACCCCTCCAGCCTGATTCACTGTAACATCCCTTGTAAAGGGGCTTGTGAGCAGCACACAGCACTCCTCCGTCAGGACTGAGCCATGGCATAGAGCACCTCCTCTGTCATATGGAAAAGCTGTCACTGATGTCCCAATGCAGCCCTTTCTCAGGATGGCAAGCTTTAGTCAGCCACAGCTGAAGAAGTCTTTTCCCAACAGCATCTCCCATAGCAAAATCAAGAATTCAGATGCCAGATGCTAAGAAACAAGGTGAAAGCTCTTTTGTTCTGCTGCAGATAGGAAGTTCTCTCAGCCCTCAAGGCCCTCCTGAAGTTTCAGCCTTCCTGGGAAGGGCCAGCCCCTGCACTGCTGACTGCCAGGACCCTGCTGCCAGCTCCTGCAGTCACCCTGCTCTTGCCTCTTACATACAGGTAGACAATCTGCTCCCGCTCCAGCAAACCAGGAGCGGTACAGGGAAATGCAGTAGGTCTGAGCAGCAAGACTTCATCCTTTCAGTCAGGGTAAATCTTTAAACAGAGTGCAGCAAAGTTAAGTCTCCTTCCTTAAGGACCCTCTTGGAGAGGTGAACAACTGTCTGTCCTTCCATCAGCAGCCCTCTCACTGTGGGTACGCAGGGGAACAACTCTGGAATCTCAAGAGCCCTCTCCTGTGCACAGGGGAATTGTACCACTCTCCCTCAGCTCTCTTTATACCCTCATTCAGAAGAGAAAAATATAGCAAAAGACTGCCAGGATCCTTCAAAGCTTCCCAAATTAATGTATTTTTGTATTTCCCTCACTCTCCCCAGTTAAATCTGAAACCTTATGAGAACCCTGTTTCCCTTTTTTCAGACCCTGCTCTGCCTCCACCCTAACCTCCTGCAAGTTTTTGCTTTTTACCAAAGAACTCCCTCTTAACACAGCGTGTCACTACTTAAATGCTCACTGATTTTCTTTACCTTTTAGCAACAGTAGGATGTGAGAGACTTAACTGCCTGAGGCTGGGAGGAGACTGCTGGAGTAGGGTTACCATATTTCTGCCTCAGATTTCTCATACAAAAATATGCATGAACACCAGAGGTCCCATGTTTTCCAAGTGCATCACACCCACTCCTTGTATGTGTGGAAGATATCAACACAGCACCTCCAGAAAAACCTCTGACAGCTTGAGAATGTCAGACTTAAGAGCTGAGATGAGTATACACAGTTGTCTTTTATTCAGATTTATAGAAATTTGACAACTCTGTTGAGCTTCAGATCAGAGCAAGCTGCCAACAGTCCGGGATTCTTAAAAGGAGACAAGGTCATTTTCTTCTAGGCAGAAGACAACATGAATATCACCATTTGAAAAATCCAGGTCCTTCTGCAGTCGATGCTGGAATTCCTAGCTCCTGCAAGGTCAGCATTTAAAGGTCTTGTACTTATCACTTACACTTTAAATTTGCACTTCTGCAGCCAAACACTTCCCCCTGCAATCCACTGCAAAAGCTTCAAATCTCCTGTCCATCCAGCAGCAAGTAATTGTTGTTCTAGATACCTGGTTTCTGTAGGGGCATACAAGATCCAAAAGCAGCTCCGTCTTTATCAGTATGCTTTCTCCCTGCTCTATTTCAAACTGTAATCTGCTCTTCAAATTTCTCGCCCATTAGAAGGCATGATAAATGCATACCCTGCTGCAAGAAGCATTGCAGACATGAGGCAGTTTGTGCACTGCAGAACTGCCGCAGTCAGAGAGGGGAGCTCTGTGCCTCATCAGACAGCACAGCCACTCAAGAACATATCTCCAAGTAATTAAGCTTGCCAGCTTTGTGCCTCAACCAAGCACACAGCATGATGCAGCCTGATTTGTTCTGTAGCTGTTTTCAATATGTGTCATACTAGCATTAGAAAGTACTCATTCATATATCATTTCAGCATCCTCCTCTGAGCAGGAGCAGATATGCTGCAGTAATTTCACTTCAGATACGCAATATAAAAGGCAAAAGCTTAAGTACTCCCTGTCTTACTGAAAGAAATTAAAGACTTCGCTATTTCTCTACTTATTACTGGCTAAGACTCAGCTGAGTTTTACCATGTTTTTCCAGCTTTATCACACTAGTAGCAATATTGCATTTTCTCACTAGACAAGCCAACACTGTGTCCTGCTCCAAGATATGCAGGCTGCCAACTTCTTAAATACAACTTGACAGGTCTCTTGATATCTCCTAACTCAACCACTACCAACAGAAATCAGCATCTTCACAGGTTCAACTCAGCTGTGACTGCACAGCAGCAGTCAGAGCAGGAAAGGCCCACTATCTTTTAGTTCGTTCTTGAGCTAAAACTTTTCAAAATGTGTTCAACTTGCAAGAGTCCAGCCACAGACAGCTCTCTCCTTACTGTAGCTTTCAAGCCCAGAGGCCAATGGTTCTCTCTGATTTTAGGCCATGCACTGGTAGCTTTAATATCATACCTCACCACCCATTCTGCCATATCCAGTATATTCCTATAACAGCTCACCAGCTGGAACATATTCCCAGTTTCATAATTTCAAGACAGGCCCATAAATACTTAATGGGTATTTCTCAACCCATTTCTTTTAAAAACTTGTCCATTATTCTTGCTTCCAACAAGTACTCCTTTTAAGTCCTTGGCTTCCTATACACACACACATATGCAAAAAAACACACCAGCTTTGGCTGTTTCTCTGAAGCTCACACTATTTTCATATCCTGGAAGGGTTTTTATTCTGGTGTCACACAACTGGCACTTTTTTCCCTGCCCCCAAGTTTCTGTTCCTCCTTTTTCCTAGTTAATTTCTCATTGAGAAAAAGATGGTTTATTTTACCTCTCCCATCCTTGCTTCCCTCAAAAATTCCTTTGCTACTACTTTCAGAGGAATTTGCAAGTTGGACTACATCTGCATGGTCAGAAGATCACCCTTTTTCACAGCTATGATGTTTATAGACAACTTTTTTAAACCAAAGGCACAAGTATTCCTACCTATCAAGCCCCAGAGCTGCTTAAAGACAGAGTCACTTGTCCAAGTCTGTTGTGACCAGATCACACTACAACTTTACTTGATCTATACTCATCATCTGTAAGGTTATCCATTGGTACACAAGTCAGTATCTTACAACACCTAAACTCCAGCAAGTAGTATGGCAAGACAAGACACCAACTAAAAGTGTCTCTGCACCCAAAATAATTCTTATGCTACTACACCTGACCCTCAAGATGAGAGGAACCCTTAAAAAGATCCTGTCGTACTTTGAAGTACCCCCATTAGATTACAAAACTCTAACTTGATGCCCTGCTGAGAATTTTTAAAGTCTTCTCCACTGTATTCTAAAAGCATATAAGCAAAAAACCCCAACATTTAATGAAGTGTAAAACTAATTATTATGAAATAAAACTAGCTGTTCACAAAGTGGAAAAACATCACATTTTCATGTCCTATTTTCCTCTAAAATGTATTCCCTTCCCATCATCTAGCATACTTTGCAAATGTAAAAATAAATATTCTTCACAGCGGAGTGCTGGCTTGAAGGCTACGAGTCCAACAATAAAAAGCATCACAATTTAATGGCCCTTAAATGCTCAACATCTTTTTCACTTAATGTAAAATCCATCTGATCTAATAGCTGTGACTGAATTACATGTATGTTTTTTCTATTAAAAGTTAATTTTCTGAGTTGGCAGAGCAATACAAGCATTAGATTTAAAAAAGCAGTAATCTCTATAAACTTTCCAGGATTCAGAGATATTTCCAAGTCATCTACTCAAAACAAAAAAAGAAGTCACATACCTACTTTAAAAAGTGCTATTACATAATAGGAACATTGTGCCAACAATCAATTATAAGCTGCATTACCTTATTAATGTTGCTTTACCATTTCATAGAACAGATCACAAAACACCTCTTGTGAAGCACCCCTCAGACCTCTTAGATGCATTTCATTTACATTTGACATTTTTGTGACCTCCCATTTCTGCTTTTCACTTATCTGCAATGTTTATCCATGAATGTATAAGTATTGAAAGCTTCCTTCACTAGGCAGGTGACACCTCATGCTTGATTTTACCAAACACACAGATTATCACTACCATGGGAACTTCACTGACAAACAGAAACAGCCCAGATTTTACCTTCACCTTCATGAGTAAATTGAGCCAAAAAAAAACCCAAAACACCCCAAACTTATACACAGCACTGCCAAGGGCCTTGTTCATTCAGTTTTGAGCCTGGAGACATCCCCCCTTGCACAGTATTTAAACAATCCACACCTATTAAAACTCAAAACATTAAGCTTACTTTCTTGCATGCTATGATTTTATAGTATCACCAATACCAAGGTAACAAAAAGTCTGAGCTAACATGATTACATGAAATATTGAATTAGTGTTCCCAAGGAAATTCAAATTTAGTTTCTCATTTCTATGGCATTCCTTACCTTGCATTTATTTCTGAAGTAGGACTTTCTTCTGCCTACTGCCACCAAGCTGGCAAGAGCTCTGTGGGACTGCTACTCCAAAAATAAGCCATTTTCTGATGTGCAACTGAAATGTTACTACAGAAGATGCACAATTGGGCTTGGTGGGTTCTTCTCCCCCAGCAAGTAGCAACTTCTCAGCTTAATTATCTCTTTTAGTATCATATTAACAGGAAATACAGAGGAGTATTAAGGAGACATTTTAAATAAGCAAAAACAAAAAAAAACAATCCCAAGACACCCCCACAACTTCCCAACCCCAGACACCAATTCACATTTTGTAGAAAAGTGGTAATTTTAATTAGTCCTTTAAAAACAATGTATGTCCTGCAATGGATGAAGCCAAGTAATCTTATTTATGCTTCAAGTAACATGACACTGGGTTGAAGCTGCAAAAGTGACCCTGAAGTCATTTAACATAGTGAGAAGCCTCAGATCTATCCCACTTTAATTCAGCTGCCAGAACAGCAGTTAGAACAATCAAGTCTCAACATAAGAACTTAAAGTGTATAACCTCAGCATTTCCAGGTATCTGTTCCGGTATGAGTCAAGGAGTAGAATAACAGTGAATATTTTCAACTAGCAGCTTGCTTTTGAAGATGTTTCAAGGCTGGTGGTTAAGTGGCATGTTAATCTCCCCCACACCCCCAAAACAAAGATGGCAAAAGTAAAATACTCTAACAGAAGGAAATTACTTTGTCTACTAAAAAAATAAAAGAGGATGTAAATATAATGGAAAAAGCTTTTAAATAACTAGCCTCACTCTGCAGAAAGAACATGGAGATCAAAATACCCATATAGTACACCTGAGAATATACAAAGCTATCAGAAAATTATCAGTGAAAAGCACTTCATGATACCCTGTAGATTAGCTGACTCAGTAAAGTTGACAGAACATATCTACTGGCAGAGGGAAGGTTTAGACATATCAAATCTTGAAACAGTTCTACTTAAGTGCCAGTTCTCTTCAGAAAAAAAAAAAATCAAATGTATATATACTCATATACTGCCCCCCCCCCCCCCCCCCGCAAGGTCAAATCAGAGATTTACAAGAACCCTAAAGAGAACTTCTACTTATTAACTCAGAATACAACAACTCCTTCAAAGATCCAAGGAAGAAACCATTGTTCCAGTCACTATTTAAATACAGTAAAGTTTCACTTATACTGTTGTCATGTTTAACACCTGCTTGCTGGCAGAGCATGGGAAACTGAAAAATCCTTAACTTAAGATAAGCACTACTTAGCAACAACTAAAACATCAGTGCGTTATCAACATTGTTCTCACACTAATCCAAAAAACACACTGTACCAGCCACTAGGAAGAAAATTAACTCTATCCCAGCCAAAACCAGGGCAACTGTTCATAACTTCACAACCTTGCTCATTTCCATGTCCCACTGGCTGGACAAGATAATCCAAATAACCAAGAATTAAATTAAGCTAGTGGTGAAATTAGAGGGTCCTTCACTTTCAAGTCACACCAGATGAATGGACTTTGGTAGTGCCAAGAACTTATTCTGCAAAGATTGCTTAGCTTACCCTGCTACCTGATTTCATGCTATTAAGTGAATATATTTTCATTAAAAGCAGTAGTAAAACTTCACTGGCTCACCCCCAAACCTCATGAATAACATAAAAGACAACTTGCCCTGTTTGGTGTAGGAGTGGCCAGAGTCAATTTACTCTGAAGAACTAACTGGTAGAAGCTTTGAGTCTCAATCAATGTCACCAAAATTTTACCAACTATAAACTCTGGAAATAGAAAAACCCAATAATCCCAGCAGACATCTAAAAACCAAACGTGTTACCTGATATTTGAGAGCATTCAAGTGAGTTCAATATCCTTCACTACCCAAACTATTTTGCCAAACTATTTACATTTCTTTACCTTTTACAGAATTGACCACTGCAATAAAACAAAGAAGAAAACATTTTATTGATAATGTAATATGGGAGAAATTTAGAAAAACATACATAGAACTCCCTTAATAAGGAAACATACAATACAATATCAAAATATGCCAGAGTTAGTATATCAAAACAAATTCTCTCTAATAAGAGTTTCAAGTAATGCAATCATAAAAGAATTTGGCTAAAAGGTAACGTATATATACTGAGATGTTTTCTGTAATAGTCCTCTAAGAAATTAAAGGAAAGCAGCAGTAGATCTGTTTAACTACAGACACACATTTAGTAAATATATTAAGTGTATTTATATAATAAAAACTGCCCTGCACATTCATCACTATGTCTGTATCCTCCTCCATGTGGCAGTTGTCTCTTCAATTCTGTAACAAGACTCTGCCCAAAAAGGGACAAAAAAGGAAACAAACATAATACTACTAAAAAAACAACAACAAAAAAAAAGACCTAAGCCTGTGAGGTACAGCTTGTTGGGAAGCCCAGTTAAGTCAGAGTGCAGAGTTCTCTGCTTCATGTTAAGTCCTTATTTTTCAAGAACATGGAAGAGGAAGTTTGTCTTCTCTGCATCAGGTTGCCATATTCCTACTTGCTAGTTGTAAGTAAATGCTTTCAACCAAGTAGACTGAAGTTAACACGGCTACTGATAGCACTTACACTGTTTGCTCTATTAAAGCAGCCACATATGTTATCAGGCTCATTTTTTAATTACTTACTTTGAATAGTCCCAAATTTCATGTTTTCTTTCATAAAACTTACTTATGGGAACATCATCCTCCAGTTAAAAATGAAGCCCTGTCTTGTTTAATAGGTAGATTCCAAGCAAATAAAAATTCTCATTTCATTAATCCTTCCTATTTGCAACTTTCCCCATAAATAAGATTATAGTACATAATTTACAGTTAAGAGGAAAATACCTTAAACTTCCATGAGATAGTGTTTGAAAATCCAATACCTGAATTATCTAGTGTTCAGCTTAATGAGCTGCTCAGTCTACACCCATATGAGGTCTAATGAAGAATGAAATTATACAGAAGTAGGACTATTGCATTTAGATCAAAATGCTGCTCTACAAACCGTGACACTCCAGTCCCACTATTTCAGCCTACAGTAATCAATATTACAAAGCATTAATGAAAAGCCTTGGGGGATGGCGGAAGAAATGGCAAACATAGAAGTTAGTGTTTTGATGGAAAACCTAATTTTTAAGTCTTGCAAAAAGCAAAGGCACTACATCTTAAGCTTTTATTTAAATAAAGTCTGTAACTTGGCCAGCCAAGTTACAACATATACCCAAATACCTTTCATCTACCTTTGCAGCTGACTTACTAAGCATGTTGTAGTATGTCTTGATCAGCTTATATAATGAAATAGCCACTTTCTCATAATCGTTAAAGGAGATATACAGCTACAATACTTAGCCAAGCTCATTTGAACACAGTTTATTTTTAACCATACCATGAGAGTTCAAGTTATGGGATAAACTGGAGTTTCTGGGTATAAGCCTTGCTTTAATAAGTGGTCAATCAGACATTAAAATAATTTAACTACTATGTCATCATTTTGACAGTCAGCTTGTATACCAATTTTAAAAGACGTTCTACATCTTTTATTAACCTAAATAAAGAAGTGTCAGATCTGAAACTCAGTAGCCCTACTTTACTGTTTTACAAGAAGAAAATATTTCAGCTTTGTAAGTTGTTTCATATTTGGAGGTTCTAATTGCAGCTCTATTATCATAATTATATAAATCTCATTAAGGTTATCACTACCGTAATCACAGCACGCCTACAAGACGCAGCAGCCTTCAAGAGCAATGGCACTAAAGCACGTCAGCAAACAAGTCCCTGTCTCATTCGAATGATCTGTAGTAAAGCAGCTTGGACATCTTCATCCATGTGACCCTAGAGCAAGCAAACACTTCGTTAAAAGAAAAATTAAAAATCCCATAAAGTGTCAGCCATCTATCACTAACATTAGGAGACTCTTCAAAATCACCCAGAAGCCTTAACCCATTGCTGTACTTTCACCACTCTCTGGGAAAGCCTGAAATACTTTAGGAATCCTGTTATTTTCTTCTCCTGAGAGAAAGAAGGGTCTGCCTCTCTGACACAGCAATTTCCTTCATGAAAATATGATGCGGGAAAAATTTACTGTTCCTATCCTCTGGACTCCACAGCCTGCAGCTGCAGTAATGGCCCATCTTTTGCATGCTCAAGTATTATCTGAAGTCATAAGACTTGAATTAGTCAATCAGCTCTTTGTTCAGTGAGAGCCACTGGATAAGTCTGCATTAAGTTTCCAACTCCTACTCGACTTCTCTCCAACATTACCTGGGATGATGCAGAATTAGTAACATGCTCACATCACCAGACACCATCACCCTTCAAAGTAGGTTATTGTTACATATAGTTATGCATAGGCAAACGGTAATAAGAAGATGCCACAATAAGACTACAGTTGTTGTGTATGTTTGCTTTTTTGTTGCATCAGTGCATTCTAAGTTAAAACTCTCTACTTGAAAACAGATACTTGATGCTAGTTTCAAGTTTGAGGTCTTCCAGTATGGCAGTTAGAAACATGTCTCAAGAATCTCTACGTTGACACGACAGAGTAAAACAATGTGAACTTGGCACTATCATACCTGTACAGCACTAAGAAGATGTGTCCGATAAACTGAAACTACCTCTTGATGCTGCCTTTTAGCATCCTATAAAAAGAAGACAGGAAGAGGAGGTGAAGCCATCAAGTTTTTAACATCTACTCTTGCCTATTTCCAACTTTGTGGGCTTGGTTTTGTTCCTTATAGGCTAGCCAAAGCAGAATTTCAAGGTTAAATTTAGCTATATCCCCTCCATTAATCAAGAAAAAAAATCTCTGCTTCACTTTTTTTATTACTTAGTTGTAGCAAAGCAATTTTGCTGAAAGGCTGAGACAGGCTGATCTAGTGCGTCAGCCCAGGTGCTAAGACTAAAAACTTGTTTCATCAACAGCATTAGCTATTTGTTTAAAACCACCCAATTTAAGAATGCTTTGCCTTATAAAAGGTCAACCTTGCAAATACTATTAAAGATGTATCCTACTTCTGTACAGATTTAGAAATAACTAACTTTGCTCACATACATAGCTTTCATTATGAGCTTTATTGAAGTCACAGGGGCCGCAAACATGTTTGTGCACAAAATTACAGCACTTTATGGTAAGTGTTCCCCTTTACTGTTAGTACTTCATGATAAGCAACACACTTCACAACATTTGCAGACAAAGGGACACAAAGTCAAATCCATTAAGAAAGGACCACCTCACTTGCTTTCAAAGTGAGAAAATAAGTGGCTGGTGTTTTTTTGTGAGAAAATATTAATGTGGAACTTACATACAGAAATGGTCCTGGCACGAACTATAGCAGTATATCTCATAAGCACAAATTCTCTCTAAATTTTGTCCTTTTTATCTGGAAAAGTTCCCAAATGTTGCAATTCCAGTGTGCAGAAGGAAGCAGACAATTTTACAGAGAAGCAAGCAGTTCAGGGGAAAAAAAAAAAATCATGAATACTCTACTTTAGAAGTCTAAGCCTACAGTCAACCCCAGTGCTCCAGTGGCCACATACATATCTCCTTGTCTATACAAGAAACTGTAAGCAATGCTACTGCATTTCAGACAATACCTTGCATGACTACTTACAGCTAGCTGCTGTTGCAGTGTTTTCACTTGGTTCTGGAGCAGTTCAACCTGCTGGTTCTGCCTCTTTGAGGGAATCCCAGTGGTATATGTAAGCTGAGACAAGCCATTAAGAGCTTGTTTTAACCGCTCTACATCATTAAGCAGCTCTGTTATCTTTAAAAAAAGCACACAAAAACTACATTTAAGGATGTCTCACCAAAAACTATTATTCTTTAACATTCTTTAAAGACTGATGAACACCAGCAAGCACTGAAGGGTCTTTGTCCCAGCTCACCACGACACTGGCTAAGAGACTTCACAAAGATAGATGACTTCACTTTCATGACATGCTATCACTGGTTCACATTCTGCTTCCTAGCATTGAAATTTGTAAGGTATGGACCCTGGAGGTCAGCCAGCAAGGTAAATGACTTATGCTCAAAAGATATTCTAGGCCTAATTTCTACAAGGAACAAAGAACCACCAGAAGGCAAGCCAGAGATGCTAAATAAATACAGCTCCAATGGAAGAATGAGCTTATACCCACAGAGTCTAAAACCCAGCTTGAAAATTTTAAAAGTTTAAATACAACACACAATGCCTGAAACATACAAGGAATTAAAAAAAACTTGGTGTAACACCAACAAAACCAGGACTTCATCTTAGCAGACTTGGGCCAGTCCTGGGTACCTAATGCACAGCACACAAAGATGTGCTTGAATACTTAAGTAGCAATATTTGAAGTCTAGTTAATGCTCCTGACATTTTCAGTTTAGCAGTAAGGAACTGTCTGACACCCTACCTTGTTATCCTTGGCTTCCACCTGCTTTGCAGATTCCTGTATTCTCTTCTGCAAGTCAATAATTGTTGTCAATGACTTATCACACCTTTCTTTCTGGTCTTTAATTTCTTGCTCAATACTGCAACTCCGTAACTGAAGCAACTCCTTTTCATCCTTTAAAGAAAGCTCACTCTTTCTAGCTTGCAAAGCCTCCTCACATGCTTCCTCGTACTTTTTATTCATATTGGACAAATTTTCAGCTATGCTATTAATCTGGGCCTCCAGAGTACTTTTCATGGATTTGTATTCTGATACGTCAATCACTTCTTTGCTCTCCAGGTCTGTTAAAGCTTGCTGAGTAAGCTGAATCTCAGACTGCAACTTCAAGATTTCTTCATTTTTAACTTGGTTTTCTTCTTCCTTTTCTTTCAAGGTGTTTTTGATCGCTACAATTTCTTGTTCTAGCATTTCCTTCATTTGTGTATATTCTACCAAAGGTATTGAAGACTTCTTTAGACCTGACAATTCCTGTTGTAGTTCTCCTACTTTCAGTGTTTCTTTGTCATAACATTCCTTCTTACTTCTGAGGGCTTCCTTTAGATCCTCTATAGTGTGACCAAGAGCCTTCTTCAAGGCTTCAATTTGTTCTACTGAAAGAGGCTGAGCCTGCATAGTTATGGGCTGCTGAGTACTCTCTTGCAGCTCATCTTTCTCCTCTTTTTCACCTGTGTATTTCTGCAGCAATTCTCTCAATTGTTTATTCAACTCCTCCATTTTGCTTGCAAACATTTTTTCCATTTCATGGGATTTCTCAGCAAGGATATAGTTCTGCTGCAAGTCATTTTGGATGGACAAAACACCATTTTTGAGCTTTTCATTCTCCTGTTTGCACTTCTTGTTTTCCTCCTCGCTTTCTCTGCACTTCTGCACCTGTTCCTGCAATTGTGCTCTCAATTCTTTCACTGTGGCTTCAAAGCTTTGTTCTCTGTCTTCAAAGGAGGCAACTGGGGCATATTTTGACTTAATGCATTCTTGAATTGTGTCAAGTTCCTTCTTTTGGGCTTCAATCTCTGCATGCAACTGCAAAATTTCTTCTTGACCCCTCTTATATTCAGCCATAATTGCAACACTGTTCTCCTGAAGTTCTTGCATGCCTTTATTTAAACTACTCACTGTAGTTTCATGATCTTTTAAACTTATATACTCAGTTTGTAATTGATTCTGTAAGAGTGTCACCTTATTTTTCAAAGTTCCATTTTCTTCATTTACCCTCATGAATTCTTGCTTTATCTCTTCAGTCTTTTCCTTCAGATCTGACACCTCCCTATTAGTCTTTTCTAGTGCGTTATTCAAGACTGTTTTAATCTCTTCATGTGTTGTAGCCAACACATACTGATCCCTGAGAGTCTCTCTTATGACTGTATTTTCAGAGACTAGTTTGCACACTTTTGCTTGTTCATCATCATATTTTTTCTGAAGCTCAGCAAGCTGCTTTTCAAGTTCAATACCATTAGATTTTAAAGCTTCCACTTCTTTGTTGTGCTGCTCTGGAGACAGGTACACAGCTTGGAAGAGGCTGATATTCTCATTTAAATTGTTCTTCTCTGCCAGCAACTTTTCAGCTTCTGCTTTGCTTTCATTGTACTTCTTTGTTATTTCAAAAAGCTTTTTGGTCAGGTCACCAACAGTCAGATCATTTGTTTTCTTCAATTCTTCGTGAATTTTTAAAGGCACATTCTGGCTTTTAATTTCAGTTTTTAGCATTTGGATTTGCTGTTTAAGCATCTTGTTATCAACCTGCAGTCTTTCAAGTTCCTTCTGCAGAGTCTGATTTTTCTGTGATAATTCAGAAATTGTCTTCCCAAGTTCCTCATTTTTTTTCTCAAACCCACTCCTCATTTGTTCATGGTCTTCTGGCTTTACATGCTGAGCAAGTTTAGCTTTCTGACTCTCAGATTCCCTCTTTAAAAGCAGAATCTCTGCCTGCAGTTTTTCATGCTCTCCTTCCATCTCTGCTAACTTCCTTGCTTTCTCATTCACTTCATTTGATAACAAACTCTTCATGTTTTCAAATTTCTCTGAAGTTACAGAGCAGGCTAACTTCACTGCTGTTTCTTTGAGCTGCCCTTCTAACTCCACAACATTTCTTCCCCTTTTATCTCGCTCCATCTCCAACTTAACAAGTTCCTTCTGCAACCTTTTATTTTCCTCCACTAGCCTTCCTTCATCTCTCTTAAATTCTGCCACCAGCAATTCATTCTGCTTAATCTGGTTCCTTAGTTTTCCCACTTCAGCAGAGGCTCCTTCATACTTCGTTTTCATTTCTTTCAACTGATCCTTCAGCTCCTCTGTTAGCTTACTGTTTCCCGAAGCAGCTTCATTAGTCAGGTGATCTTTCAGAGCAAGAAAGTGGGTCTGCATTTGCTTAACTTTGCCTTCAGAGTCAAACATTCTTTTCTGTACATCTTTTAAAGCATCTTCCAGTTGTTTTATCTGTCCATCAGATTCCACCTTGGTTCTTTCACACTCTGATGCCAAAGCTGTACATTCAGATATCTTGTGAGACAGTTCTCTCTGCAATTTGGTAATTTCTTCTTTTGCTGCTCCATAGCAGGCCCTCATGTTGTCAAGTTCTTTCTTTAAAGTTTCCTTCTCTGAAATGGATGATTGGTTAGGCAGGGAGAGCTCCAGGGGTCTCAGCATAGACCTAGACTGAAGATAAATTGGCACAAAAATGGATACACGTTAACAAGTTTGACAAGTCATAGGCATATGACTTGTCATACACATAACTGTCTTAAACCTATGTTGATATGACCATAACATTTGTCCGAGAGGTCTCTTAATTAGAAACACACCAGTCTATTCTTGCCCATATTACAGAACACATTATTTCAGCTTTTAAGAGTAAAAAAAATCTTGAATATAGCTCTACATCACTGTTTCCCAATCATCAGACCCTAATGACATTAAAGTACAGGTATAGTATATTCATTTCATTTCCCTTGTTATTCATATTTAATCAGTCATCTGCTAGTAGAAATTTAATTTCAGAGATTTCCTCCATCCCTCAAGCACGTGAAAATAATTTTAAAAGGAATCAGAACAGAGTATGTCATGGTTAACAGAACCTTCCCTCTGAAAAGGCTGAGGAAAACAGTCATTTAATTTACTGTCCACTAAAAGATCTCTCAGAAAAGCCAGTTTTGCCCTCCTGCTACGTGGTCTTCACTACCAACCTTCACTACCAGGCATGATGGCTATTACATGGCATAGGCTCGCTCCAATGATCTCATTCATGTTCCAAGGACCAGAAAGCACGAGGTAGCTTCCAGATATGACTAGCTTAAAGCCACTTAATTCCCTCTTGGGACATGGTTTGGGTTTTTTTGATTGGTTGGCTTTTTGTGCCCAGCCACTCCCCCCCTTTTTTTGGTTTTGTTTGTTTGTTTTTGTTGTTGTTTTTTGTTTTTTTTTTTTTTTAATTGCACATCAACTCACTTTAAACTTCAACTAAGAATAAAAAAAAAATCCTAGGACCATTGGGATAAGGTTATGTAAAACATGGCAGAAGAGAGTGGATTTTTCTGTGTCAGCAGCAGAACATACAGAATACATCAGTGAAATCTGGCAAGAAAGCATAGGATGTATGGATTTATTTCTAGCCATCGCTCACTTCTGGAAGCATTACAGCTAAAATACTCAAGTGTAAGAACAGTTTGTCAATTAGGAGCAATCCCTATCATATATGACTCACTGCAAGGGTCTGATGGACCTTATTTATAATTGAATTGTTGCTTTAAAAGGTAGCTAGCTGTCAGCAAACAAAATTGACAGGAAATTATTGTATAGGTGGCAGAAAAATAAAGCCTTCTAAATTTTAGCTGAATTTGAAGTAGAAAAAATTATGGAGATCAAAAACCAACTGCACTTTACACTGACTGTTGATCCAGTAGTCTGTTGATTCAGTTTTAAGAATGCTCATTACAGACCAGACCATTCAGCATCCAACAATTTCACAGCATTCAACAGTCACATATGTAACTCTAGAGGGCACCAGCAGTTAAAAATAAACATAGCAAAGCAAGTGGTACTGAAAACGTTGCATTTAGAAGCAATGTCTAATATACATACATAACTATCTTAGAACTCTCTGAAGTGGTAAAATATTTTACCTGCGATTCCACAGCAAACACTTGGCCTTGTTTAAGTAATAAATCTTCTTTTCCTAGATTTTTTCAAAGCAAACAGCATTTAGTCTTGTTTAAAAACAGTCACACATAATCACAAGAACTCTGTTTTCCTCCCTAATTTTATTCTGTTCAATGGGACTGTGCAAGGCTACAGGTTGGTGTTTAAGTACTTGGTATTAAAACAACTCCTCCTTAATTAAGTCACATAGGAAGTCTGGACAAACTCCTCCTAAGGAAAAAATACCCCTACTATACCAGGCTAGGTAAATAGTTCTGCAAAACAGTCATGAAAGCCACCTTGAGCTAGCTGCATGTCTGCACATAAACATACCAGGGAAAAGCATCCCCTTGCACTCCAAATAAAAGATCCTTCCTGACAGGCAGCCGACCAGCTCTCACAACAGCTCATGACAGGTAGAGTAACATTTTAAGTTACACAAGTGCAAGACAGGCCTGTAACCACATCAGATGTGAAAGACTTCAGTTTCTGGAAACGGAATCATTTCTAATAGAAGTGTAAGCTGAGGTCTTGCCTGTTTAAAGCTGCTTTCAAACCTGCCTACACTCAAGCTTTCACAAAGACCATAGTTTTTTTGTCACGTACACATGAGTGTTTAAGATATGAAGAATGGAAAGGGGAAGGCTCCATTTGAAGCACAGAGCTTGCTCAGCTCATTTTTCACATTATTAGAAGACGAAGCAGAGTGGCAATGCACTTTTCACAAGACCAGTCACTTGCAAGCAAGACTGATCGATAGTGCCCTAGCACTCGCATACAAACACAACTGTGCCCAGCTGACTGTATTCTGAGGTTTGAAGTGTGGACACACACACATATTATGCTTGGCTATAGTTAAGATCAACAAAAGAGAGAGATGACAAAAAACCCACCCTTCATCTATGTATTCTAACACTGCATCATGCATGGCAAGTTTTAAGAATTAAATACACTTACTGTTACCAAAGTTACTTCCAGATGCCACAAAGTCAACCTAAAAGCAAACAGCAAGAAACACAAAAATAAAGCTGAAAGTTAATTTCAAATTTTTTCTCTATGTTAAGCTAGGGATTAAAGGGCAGGGAAAGCTTTTACAATGAGATAACCATTTAAGACCTTCAACAATTTAAAATTGCTTAAGTATTTACTACTGCAAGTATCAATTGCTATATTACATTTCAAATCAGTTAACATACTTCATAGTATTTGAGTTTAGCTTTGAGAGCTTCAATAGTTCTTAAGCTTTCTTCCTGCTGTTTTTCCTTGGTACTTAGGATTTTCTTCAACTCATCTTTCTGAAAGAGAAAGAGTACAAATAGGCAAAGCCACAAGAATGGCCAGATTTGTAAGGTCTTGAGCAACATTTTAAAAAAGTTTAGGGCAAACTTCAACCAAGATCAGCACTGAAAGAATCCCTAAATTTTTGGTTCTGAAGTTCTTCCACAGCACTGCTCCTCTACAAAAGGAGTCTTGAAGAATGAGTCAAGGGAATATGCACCAACATAATTTGTTATTGTTTAATTTATTCACATTAGTCTTGCATTACTGAAAGTTACTAAAGAGATACTTATAATATTAAAGTCTACTTTAAAGGTGCCATAGGCATTACATATACTATTTGTAGTAACAGAAAAGCTATGCAGCTGTATAAACAGAGTACATATAAATGCTAAATGAAATATCTACTGCTAGATAGCTTTTCTTTTAACTATAGTTATAAATACCATTACTTAAATGTGATAGTCACTTCCCCTATTTGATAGTTCTATTACACTTTAAGGTGATATATCGTACCTCATTTTCAAGATCATCTGCAAACATTTGCTCCTGCAAAAATAACAAAAAAATTCCCCCAAAAATCATTTTTTCAATAACGGTTAAGGGGCTTATACACAGTTCATTAGTTGACAAGTCTACCCCAGTTTCTAATGCTACATGCTTCTGACTGTTCCCCTTTCATTTACCTTCTAACCTCTGGCAAAAGAAATAGATGAACAAAAGTTAAGGACATTGGACAGAGCAATGTCTCTTGACATGCATACTAGGAAACTGGAATATCTTTTCAATTATCTAGATCATACACTACTCAGGCAGAACAGTAGAAGTTTTTCAGTAGAAGTTTGCTGATTTGGGGAAGTGAGTATGACGGAGTGAGTCTGTGGGTTTTGTTTGTTTTATAAAAGAAATGCTTAAGACAGAAGTTCAGACAAGCCCATGATTCCAAGAAGAAATATTCTTTCTATCCATGTGCTACATTTAGGGCAAACTTCTTTGCTGCACACTTTTTAAATGTAACTCTACAAAAATACAGTGAAAGAACAAATGTGAGCCCCCACAAAGCAGAAAAAATGCTGTTTTTGTTTTCTTCCTCAAACGTACCAGTCATATTTAGACCTCTAAGAAGGAACTCTAAAAACAGACATTTAAATTTGGGTGAGAAACTCCTTATTGAAAACCTTTGTTTCTCTTTTTGCCAACTGAAGATTTTTCTCTGTGTTTCCACTTACAGTAACAGCTGGAAAATAAGCAGTGGTTATGATAAAGTAGTGACACACAACACCTACGTTTAATTGTGCAGATGAAGTTTACTCTCCAAATTACAACATGCCAGAACACCTCGTGGTTCACGTTACATTGTGAAGTATAGCCATAAATGTTAATTGCTCAAATTTATGAGTATCACTGCATGACATTGTAACAGGTCTCCTTGCATTTTGAGTATAATTACAAGACCAAAGGCTTTTGCAGCAGAAGAACATGACAGTGACACATACAGAAATAATTCACAGGAAAGCAGTGAAGACCGCATCTTAATTACACATGCTTTCCTTTCTACTTCTACCAGCCTGTCAGCGTCAGGTAGTTATTACAGCTTTCAACTCAGGTTATTCCAATACTAGGTTTACCTCATTCAATTGTAGTTGTAGCCCGCTGATTCTATCCAGCAGCATCCTTTGCTCCTCTTGCACTTCTCTCATTCGATCTTTCAAATCTTGATTTTCTAACTCCAATTCCTTAAATTAAGTAAAAAATAAAATTAAAAACCACACACCACCACACTACACACACACATTGGGGAAACTAAAGAATCCGAATCAACAATTTTAACAGTCATTAAAGACACCAAGCCTTGCCTAACAAGTCCCCTAATGATTTTGTGGCCTTACTCCAGGTTTGTTTCATTCTGAAGGTTTACATAAGCACAAGATCCACAGTCTTCAAGCTTTTCAGCTCTAGATAGTTCATTCTCTTGTAAGTATACATACAGGTTTTGAAAGTATGAACAGAGTAAGATTACATTCAATGCTGACAGCACTCAAGAGGCTGCTTATCTGCTGTCTGTTAACAAGTAAAAATAACTAATGCTAAAACAGTTCCTGCAACTCAACCACTGCAGCCAAAGGTGTAATGAAAAAGCCTTACCAGCATGAAGCATAGCAACCTTTAAATGAGCTAACTGTTCCAGCAGCCACAAGAATCACTCTAGTAACATCTAATAAACCCATGACATGAAAATTATAGGTCTTTGCACCATCAATCAGTCCAGTGCTCACATGCAAACAATAAAGCATGTTTAACTCTTGCCTGGTAATCGCTGCCTTAACCGTGGTAACTACTTTAGCTCAAACCAGAGAAGTTGCATTTAGAGATCTTTATCCTTTTATTACAGAGCATTTCAGAACGAAGGCCTTAATTTTTCAGTGGTTTGTTCCCCATAGCTTAAAACATCGTTTACCTTTTTGAAAACTGTAATGACAAAGTAACAAGATGAGAAAATTAATACAAGTTAGTAGAACAGTTATGATACAAGCTGTTTTTAGCAAGACACTTAAACAAACATCTCTCTTGAGAATGTTAAAAAAAATAAATCTTCCTGGTTTGTGACCCTATGATTTTACTGCAGGCAAAAGTAGTAGACAGAAGGTTAAGAGATGGGTAGGGTTAAAACATGAAGAGACTTGCAACTATTTGTTACACAAACAAGTGTTTTTTTCCTGAAAAAGTTTACAGCTTATCTGCTTAATTGCCACATTACAGTCATGCAATTAAGTTTTAAGTAAACAGCAATATATATGACCTTTCTTAATGGCAATGCTAATGCTTACTTTACAAGCACATCTTGTCTTTAGTATGTCTGGTTTATTATGCATATGGGAATATTCAAGTCATGGAAATCCTTCTTGCTTACCTGAGCATTATATTCCTTCTGATACAGCTTGACATTCACCTCCTCCTGCGCATGCAGCCGATTCCACTTCTGTAACATATTAGTAATCTGTTACTGCAACAGTAAAGTACTAATTTATATTCCTGTTGTGTTCTGCAGACATCCATTTCTGGGAACAGTGGGCTGCTCTCAGCCTCCATTTCAGCTTCCACTGGGGGGCAATACTACCAACACTCCCATTTTGACAGATTGCTTCTCAGCAAGAGGTCACTCATGATCTCATCCAGACAGGAAATGGGATGCTTGTCAAAACTCTAATCCTGAATATGCACATCATCGAATATTTTTCAAATAGAAATAGCCACACCATCTGACTAAAGGGAATCTTCTCAGCTACATATGAAGTTAAGAATTCAAAAAATACTGAACTAGTTCTGCATCATAGCACAGTCTTAATCACTGTCTCAACAATACCAGCAATATACTGCCTTAGGAGATAATTAGTATAAGCAGCCTTACCTTTTGTTCAGGTTGCCCTTTCTTCATGGTATCTCTTGCTGAAAAAGCACCACAAAAATAGGAATTTAAAAAATGCACTTCAAACTCATGCACCACATTCAGCTAATTCTATCTATTTTCAATCTTGGGAGGACATTTCAAGAAATAGATTCACCATCCCTCCAGTTAATCAAATATGGAAACATTCACAAGTACAAAGTTTTTCTATAAATAAGGCTAAATAACTCCTATGATCAATACTGCAACACCAGGTTCAGCAATGTTAATACCTCGAGGCATGAGAGCCTGCATTTACTTTAAAAGCTTTACTAAAACCAAACAAAGCCGAAAAGCCTTCTTTCCCCTCCCAAACAGCCAGTTTATCACCTTTTTGTTTAAAGGACTACAGCTGCCCTCCAAAAAACAGTTCCTGAAGACATAGCAGTGGGAAGATACACAATTCAAATGAAAGAATAACAGCAAGCTGTTATAGCTGTGTTCTCCATACCTTTGCTGGAATCCTCAACGGCAGCTTTTATTAAAGCCAAAATGTCAATATTGTCACCAATTCTGGCATAGTAAGCACAGTCATGACCAAGGCCATCAGTCAAACTAACATCCGCACCATTTTTGAGCAAAACTTCTACTGCATCCTTGCAGCCGTATTCACAGCCTAACATTAAGGCAGTCCTGAGGATGGGGAGAAAGACTGCATTCAGACACTCAGGGATCTCACGCTTTAATGGAGCAATCACTTACAGAAATAATGCTTTGTACGCTTAAGTCTAATTATGGAAACTTGAGTCAAGGAATCTTTCCTCTATCAAGAGAGCAAACTAAGCTTTAAAAAGTCATTTAGTCAATGTTTAAGTATTTGTTAAAAAGCAAACAAAAACACTGTAATAGCAGTATTTTCATGAAACCCAGCATAAACCCACTGCCTTTGAGAGAACCACCCAGTGTTTTGAAAACTCCTATGACTTCAGCTTCCTCTCTAGATACAAATCTCAATAGACACAACAAATACATGACAAAAAGTTTAGACAAAGTTTGGGGAGGCAAGTGCTTGGGAGCCCTGGCAATAACTTCTGAACACTTCCCAGCTTCAGAACATGCAATGCAAGTACCCATGCTTTGTCCCATAGCAGCCTCACATCCATTGGCCACCAGGTAGCCATCCTCCAAGAAATAACTGGCAGAAGTAGCAGCTACAAAGAGAAAACCCTTTCCCTGACCCCCTGCCATGAATATAGAAGCAAACTTTTCAAGGCCTTTAGGTCCCTTCAGAACTCCAACAGGACTCAAGTACTTCTTGGCAGAGTACCACTTTTGTCATGACCCATTTTGCGTATTGATCCCAATGGGTGCAAGATCCAGCTTTGACCATACAAACCCTTAAAGAACCAACTGCAGTTTCTCTGCTGGCAGTAACAAGCCTATATGTATTTTAGATGCAAGAACAAGCAATAAAAAAAGGACACACCTATCTGTGTTACTGAATTGGCACATCTACTTCTGAACTAAATCCCACGTTCTTTTCCACTGAATTTAGTATATTTATATTGTAGCCTGAAAGTCAAGGGACAGCTTTCTACCCTTTAAATGTCAGCAGGCATTCTGACAACCCTCTGCAAGTGTTACCTGTTTTGTTTGTCCCTGGCATTAACATCTGCTCCTCTGTCTATCAGAAGTTGACAAACCATTGGACGACACATCTGAGTGGCCAGCACTAGTGGTGTCCTCCCATCCTGAAGAGAAGGGGAAAGAAATAAGGAAAAGGAGAGAAAGCAGAGAAACCACAAGAACTCCAATAGGGTTTGTGCAGGAGAATGCTATAAGCAACAACTTACTCCATCTTTTGAATTCACCAGGGCCCCATGATCACACAGTAGTTGTATGCTAGAGGAACAGTCTGACATAGCTTTCAAGAGAAAAAGAGCAAGCAAGTTATACTGCTGAAAACAGCCTTTGTGAAACCCCAAACACCTCCTTGGGTGTATTTGTTTCACAAAAATTCATGCAACTAAGTTAAAGCAAGACAAGGCGCTGTGACTTAGTTCTCACATGACCACCTCAAGAGTACATGAAAAAAATCAAACACTACTGTTGAAGACACTGCATAGCATAATGAGGATGCAGACAACCAAGAATAAAGGTACCTTAACCTACTAACACCATTGCTCTAAACCACTGCTTGTAATATTTGCTGAAGATTTTACTAGACAATTCAAGGGCATCAGAAGAGACTTTCAGACCTACAACCTCTGCTAAGACTGTTAACAAGTTTGTTACTGATGACTGTCCTAGTTTCAGCTGGGATAGAGTTAACTGTCTTCCTAGTAGCTGGTACAGTGCTATGTTTTGAGTTCAGTATGTGAAGAATGTTGATAACACTGATGTTTTCAGTTGCTGCTAGTAGTGTTTAGACTAATGTCAAGGATTTTTCAGCTTCTCATGCCCAGCCAGTGAGAAAGCTGGAGGGGCACAAGAAGTTGGCACAGGACACAGCCAGGGCACCTGACCCAAACTGGCCAACAGGGTATTCCATACCATGGGACGTCCCATCCAGTATAGGAACTGGGAAGGGGGGGGGCGGGGAATCGCTGCTCGGGGACTAGCTGGGTGCCGGTCAGCGGGTGGTGAGCAATTACACTGTGCATCATTTGTACATTCCAATCCTTTCATTATTGCTGTTGTCATTTTATTAGTGTTACCATTATCATTATTCATTTTTTCTTTTCTGTTCTATTAAACTGTTCTTATCTCAACCCGTGGGTTTTGCTTCTTTTTCCCGATTTTCTCCCCCATCCCACTGGGTGGGGGGGGAGTGAGTGAGCAGCTGCGTGGTGCTTAGTTGCTGGCTGGGGTTAAACCACGACAATGACAAATGTCATGACAACATAAAACTTCTTCTCCTACTACAGTCACCAAAATTAAAAGAAGAATTTGGCCCATCTGAAAATCAATCCATTAAATCTAGATTTCATATTACAGTTATCAGAAAAGCAAAACCTTTTACCCGCATCATGAAGAGCAGTTCTTCCTTGAAGATCCACATTCTCTGTTGGACAATTGTACTGTTAAAATAAGTAACCCTGGTTATCAATCAGGATTCATACTGCACTTACAAAACGTGAAATGTTTTGAGGGTTCAATTAAAATAATAAAAAGTGATTTAAGGAAAAAAAAAGTAAGTTTGTAGTTTCTAAATATAGTGACATACATGAAAGAGTGAGCTATGGGTACATGCACTTTAGTGCTCTAAACACATTGATCAAAAGTTGTAGACATAAATTAACACCGTGCAAAGAAAATGTTTGTGAAAAGTCTGTGAATTGCACACTTTCAAATGTTTGTTCACTATGGCTAAGATTCTCCACTACTTGTCTCACTCCTTCCCTACCAGTATCATTACTAGTTCTGGCACTCCACAGAAAATGTGCCATTTATATCTGCATGGAGACATGCATCAAATAAACAGAAGATGAAAAGAATCCATTAAAAGTTAAAAAAAAAATTCAAATTAGCATAAACTGACCAGGAATAAAGAAAAAATAAATATCACACAAACCTAAGACGACCCCCAATATTGTTTCATTAATGAAAGATTATGGATATAAACACCCATCTTTCGAAGGAAACACTACTCTTGAGCAGACCTTTCAGTATTACTGTTTGTAAATGCAAATGTATTCAGAGAAGGAGCACTAGTCTTTAAAAGACACACAGCTCCATTGTCTTTAAGAGGTAGAAACTACAACCTGATTTTATTGCCTACATGAAGAGACAAAGTGTTTATTTTATTTATTTTAGCACTCTTCCAGCCACAATCTCTTATTTAATATGAAAAAGTCTTTTCCCCATGACTATCTTATTTTTTTAAAAAAGAATGTAATTGTTTAAAAAAAGAGAGAAGTGGCATGTCCCAATTTTGAATCAGTATATTTAGAAGTACCTTTCTTCCTCTCAAGAATAAAAAACAGTGACAACAAACAAGTTGTATTTTTCAGTACCTGCAACAGCTTCTGCAAACATAAAGCATGTCCGTATTTTGCAGCTAGGTGCAATGCGTTTCTACCTAAAAAGAAATATCATCAATTCAGGATCTATTTTGAACATGCATTAGAAATACCACACACAACTTCAACACGCCTATGTTGTTCCTCAGAAAGTCTATTACTAATCATAAAGCACTAATTCATAAGAATTTAATTTGTACTTCACTAAAGCATTGGCATAGTTTATTTCATCTGAAGAAAAAACTGTCATCGTCCTCCTCCATAATTCTATATACTTCATTACTGCTCATCACATGCTAGATGTATGAAACTTCAAGATACATATGTGTCATTAGACTGCTAGACTGATTTCAGGACAGTTCAGATCAATATTCACATGATTTTAGATACAACAGTCCCTGTACCCCCCATCAATTCCATCAGTGCTATAACTAAGTCATCTCTCTTGTTTATACTTCTCTAAAATAAGAAGAGACTGTAACAAATAGTGAAGCTGCAACCAAGGGTTCAAGTTCGTTACTGAAATTAATCTCAAAATACTGCAAATGACTCCACATAAGCATTTAAAAAAATAATCTGTTACATGAAAGGAGGAGGCTAGGTATTTCTGTAATGAAATTGAAAACAAGAGCATATTCATTAACCATGTTAAATTATGAGGTAAACAATCTGAGGCAAAATTAGCAGCCGTTTTTAACTACCTCTTCAACAAGACCTTCACACAAACTCTAATATCACAACTGCAAATCAAGAAGGTAGCGCAGACACGCTCTGAATTTTTGAGGGCTCAGTATGGGTGCACAAACACCTACTATATCATTTAATTTGAATCCTCATTGCATACAGTACTTTACAAGTCTCAGTGAAATACACTTAGTATTTAAATGAACACAAATTCATTTAAAACTGTTCTTACACTGTTATTCTCAACCAGAAATGCTAATCTCACCAGTGAGTCCAGAGCAGACTATATATACTGTTATAGCAGCACAAAACCAAAGTTCTTAAGTTATTCTGCATTCATGAACTCACATGACAGGGCATGACAAGTTTCCTCGCAAGTTCAGCAACAAGTCACACAGATAATCAATTTTTTTGCCAACTACAGGAAATTACGGAAAGGAGGAAGATCTATCCTGTAGTTCAGCCTAATTCTACTCCAAAATAAAAACCAAGCTGAGAACTTTTGCAAGTTGCACTTGGACATTTGAGGAAGCCTACCTGCAGCATCAGTGGCTGTGATATCAACTCCATGAATAAGGATGGTGTTCAAGCAATCCAGGTTTCCCTTTGATGCTACAACATGGAATCTAAAAATAGAAAATACCTTGCTTGAGCACAACTGTTTTATACACAAAAATGGTAGCATTAACCAGGAAAGTCAAAGCAAATAGCTGTATACTGAAAGTATTATACAATACAAATGCAGCTTTGGACAGCATCCAAATCCAGTTAAGAGTTTTGCAGATATTACTTTAAGGAACAAGATAATGATTACTTCAGGAAAGTTATTTACCTTCATTCAGTGAACCAGGTAAGAAACTAATATGCTTTCCATTTCTCTTTAATATTCAAATCTGGCAGGAGCAAGTATTTAAATACTGATCTGCACTTTGAAGTGAAGATTGTTTGAGAATTTCACATTCTAGCCATCTGGTATTCTAGTTTAGATGAAACTTGAATCTAACATGATGTATTACATAGATTTATATATTAAAAAGAAGAGTTTTTACAGAGCAACAAGATTCAGGAATTGAGTAACTTTCAGTAGCTTTCCAACACCATTATTGGAGTACTGGAAGCTACTTACGCAGATCTCCCTTCCACATCCAGTTTAGAAGGACTGACTCCTTTTTTGGCAAGGATTGATGAAACCTTTTCCACATCGCCCCTTTCAGCTGCTTTCATTAACCTGTCATCATATTTGTTCCAGTCTGTGTTCAGCTGTAAGACAGAATTAGAAAAGCAAGTGACCTTATAGTACACTATTGATCCAGTAAAGGAACTTCAATAAAAGGCTGAATCATATGCAATTGGGGGGATACAACAAAAAATATAATGGTTTCCAGAGTTGTACCTGTTGAGATGTGTAGAGTTGTTTATGTATAACATCACTGTAGGATTTCAATCAGGCTGTTAGCATTGAACATACAGTGCTCCAAGACAGTCTGGTTAAGTCACTTTGGTCCTAAAGGAGACCTTTAGGATCAAACCTCTTTGGTTTTCCTCATTCCACTTTGTTCTAATAGAACTAAAACTAAAGCCACGCACAGTAGATCCCATCCTCATTCTCAAATGAAGTTTTCAGACAGTTTCTCATATTAGATTATCTTTAGAGGGGCTAGAAGGAGATGTCTACCTGCCATGTGAGGCTGCCCAGACAGCTATCTTTTCACTGTATCTTTACTTTCTCCTCTCTCATCATGGATACTTCCAACCTACCCAAAAAAAAAAAAAGTATCTCTCCCCCTCCAGTTGTTGATTAACAAACAAGAAAAACTGCTACATAGGGCTGTGTTAAACTAAGGACTTCACACAACAAAGGAAAGGCTAGCATGTGTACTCATACACATACACACTTTATAGAAGAGCAACCTGTTATATCCCCAAAACCTCTCAGTGTGTCTAGAAGGGACTTGGAAGTCAAAGGGACAGGGAACCCCACACAAGATCAGCTACAGCTCTGCATTGTTGTCCTGGTAATTGTCAAAGTCTCAAAAGCTCAACTAAAGGAAGAGGTAAGAGTGTCCAAGGAGACCTGCAATTCAGTCCTTCATTAATCGTATCAGAGAACATTTTTCCTAATGCCTAGTTATCACGTTTTAATCTCTCCACCATGCACATTAAGAACTCCCCTTCTCCTTTTCTCTGCAGCAACTATATATTTGAAAAGCTGTCTCTCCTTAGTCTCATGCCCTTTAGGAAAAGCACATCAACTGCTCTTTCACATCAGCAAGGCAATTAACTCCATTAACTATATGAAAACTGGAGGGTTTCTTGTTCATCTTTATTGTCAATCATCTGAATTGTAATAGTCTAAATAAAACAATCAAGTGTTTCATTTCTATATATTAAATATCTGTACAAGCCTCAAAATTTACAAATTAATAAAAAAAGATGCAACACAAAGGAACAGATAAGTGAGGAAATGCAAGTAACAGATCCCAAAATAGTATTGCTAACAATTTCCAATGTAAGTAATCATCTTCAGTATAAGCTTTCCCGTATTCATTAAAATAATTATTTCATAAGGAAGCAGGCAGATAAAACACAGCCGCTACTATTTCCCCCCCATCAACCTTTATATAAGTAAAGGTACACTAGAGAACTCAACAGGTGAGCTTTGCGAGATACTTAAACAGGACAATTATGAAATATATGTAATCAACAGCAGACTTCAGTTTTCATTAATTCAGCAACACATGAAATATGTACTAAATTCAGCCCTCCCTAAACCAAGTTCACATTTATCAAGAACAGCTGAGCTTCCCAGCTTTACTGAAAGTTACACTGTTTTTCATGTCCAATGCATAACTAAAATTGATTAAAACATCAGAAAAGCAAAAAAAAAAAAAGCAGAGACCCTATATTCCCCTTACCAACACATACAAGTTGCTTTTCCTCAAAGCATTCTTTCATCCACTCACAGGGGTGCAGAGTTTGATGCTGCTTCCCACCCCGCATAACCACAGGCTGCTGCCAAGGAAAGCATCCCTCCCCTCCCCAGCCACTCTCCCTCCGCTTTGTGTGCCTCAGGCAGAGGAGCACGCTCATCCTGCAGCTGCCCAACAAGCTGATCCCTAAGAAAACATCCACAGAGAGAACTACCATGGAACCAGCTCACTGACCTGATCCACCTGCAGCCAGGTAACAAGGAAGGAAAGGCACTAGCACACAGTCGGGGACTGCAATGGATTTGGTATGACACCAGACCGTACCCCAACCCTGCACGGTACAAAACTAATTGCTGAAAATCAACGTAGATACACACATGACATCAGTACAGAAACATACCTCCTAATTCAACTCACTGAATTTGGCCATTCTTAAAAATAGATCTGAACCAGCTCCATTATGTCCCAAGCAGTTTTCAGATTTTAACATCAAATGGATGTGCTAAAAATATGCACAGGACACAGTTTTTCCCAACTGTTCAAAGGGTCAAAATTTAGCTAAGTGTGATATTCAAGAGATTAACATCTATTGAGCTGTAGAAAGAAATTAAAAGTTTATAGCTTTAAATTGCCTGCAACTACCAAAGCAACGTAGAGTGCAAAGAAAGTACAAGTCAGTTATAAATAGACCACCACGCATTCCATCTCAGACATTCGTCACCCCCCACTTTTTCCTTGTTTACTTCAAATTTAGAATTTCAGGCCACAGGCCAAGCATCCCACCCCAAAACACAGAGCTTGTTCTCTTCGTTGCCAAACCATCCTTTCTGAATTGCTTTACACTTTTCAGGAAATTCTGTTCTGTGACAGAAACCTCACGGCCAAGTTAGACACTGATGACTTGATATTCAAGAAGCTTTTAACAGAAGGCAGCAGCTTATAAAGGAGTATTATATTCAAAATCTACATGGCAAAAGAATTTACTGATAACAGTGAGACATACACAGCCTGTAGGTACATGAAGTTACTTATCACTAGGGATCAGAAGCTCCACGCCTCACTGAATAAAGCACATTAAAACTAGTAATTTCCAAAAGAGAGCAGCCAAAAAGTAGCTGAGAACAAGTAGCTGAGAACATTTTTGCTTCTTTAAGTGAGAAAGCAACCTGTCAATCCCATATCCTTCATGTTGGGTTCATCACAATACACTCCTCCACCTCCTTAAAGCACCAAACCCATTATGCAAAAGTCTTAGCAGTCTTCATGTGAAAGCAAGAACAACAATTATAGGTAAAAACCAAAAGCTATGTACAATCCTCATGTTAAAAAAAGTTACATTCTATCAAGACAGAACTACCTTCTCCTTAAGACTATCTTACTAGTAAAGACCAAATTTTTTCAAGATTTAATGTAATGAAGTCTGGAAGATCCCCAATGGAAAGAGCCAATGCCAATTAGCCAGTTCTCAAAGTGGCCAGAGCTGCAGCCAGCAAGGTCTCGCCTTGCACCAGAGCCAGGGTTTGCAAGGTAGAAGAGGAGATACAAACAAAGAACAAAACCAAAAATGCACTGCCACCACCCTGCATCTGTAGAATGATTTGTATAACGGAGTTGTAATCATGATTATCTTTATTCCCCATTCTCACAATAAACAAGATTACAGTAATCATAAAGTCTTAGCAAGTATTGTACTGAATCGGCTATTGCTAAAAGTGACATGAAGTAATAAAAAATAGACAACTAATGAAATTACAACTACTAGTGCGGCCCAGCTAAAGTGCAGTACTGATTTGTCAATCAATTAAAACATCCATTAGCTTAAAAGCCAAGCCAGCCTGGTTGGCATAATGAAGTCATTGCATTGGTGACATTACTGTTCACAGCAAAAGCTGCACCCATTGCTGGGGGGAAAGACAATATTCCTCTGCAGCTTGGCAAAGTTTCCTCTGATAAGCAACCTTATTACACAACTTTTACATTTTATTTTCAAATACCTTAGAAACTGTACATACATAGCATTAAGCTCTGTTCCCTCTAAGTTCTTTTGCATATGACACATTTCACATCCTTAGAGGAAAGCGATCACATCTTGCATGTTTGCCACTGGGTTTAGATTGCCAAGTTTCATACTTGCTGCTTATACCTGCTAGCACAAACTCACTCAAATCTATAGAAAACCCTTCACCAGCCATTCCTTGCTCCTATTTCATAAATCTTCTGATTAATAAGAGCTTTATTTAAAAAAAAAAAAATTTAACCCTGTGGTTATAACACTTAAGTAAATTGTATCCATTTCCTATGATGTACTATATTGTCACTCAAGTATTTCACATTTAAGGAAAATTCCTCACAGGAAGAGTTGTTAAAGACAGATATAACACACATTAACTAAAAAGAAACTGTTACAAAACATTTACAAAATTCAAGCTTTTGCATTTTTGCAGTTGTAGATTTCATATCAATGGCAGTAATTTAAGATACCTACTGTGTCTTTAGCTGCACAAGAAAACCAACAAGTCATCATAGAACTTGCAGCTTCTTGCTGCCAGAAGCAATCAGTTTATCTTCATCAAGTTACAAACCACTGCAGCTCACAAAGCAACAAGCCAGAGTTCAAACAGGCTGCTTCAAGAAACATATTCTCTCCACCACCCTGAAATCATCTTGCTCCATCCTTCACTTAGCTTGGATCCCCAAGTTATTTTCCCCATCTTCAGGATCATCTTCAGACTTCATAACTCTCAAAAAAATAGGGGCTACCCCCGGCCAGAGGCTGCCCAGCTGGTGAAGCCCTTCGCAGATCCAGCCGCCTGCTCAGCCTGAACCTCCCCAGCAATCCCCAAGAAAACCCTCCCAGAGCTTTTGTTTCTGTGTTGCAACAGACTGCCAGAGTGACTCAGACTCACAAGTAAATATTGCCCAGATCTGAAATATCTTGTAAACAATACGTAGACAGTCTCATCAACCCAGATCTATTTTCTGATAATCCAGTACTTGATAGCCAAGCGATAGCAAGCAATAGCTATTAATACATTCCCCACATGCTCATGCCCGGACTAAGGCATGTTAGATTTAATGTTAACTAACAAGACAAGCATGCATGAAACTTTACTACAGTGTTGTTATGTTCTGCAGACATGCAAACACTCACTTTAAAATAACAAACACATTAGTCAAATTAACTGTCCACTGACATTAATGAAGGTCATAATTATCACCACTAATAAAACAGGAGGACTGAAATACTCTCAAGAGTAATTTTTTCCCATTCCACCACACCACAAAGCTGAAACCAGACTCACGATCAGACTTCAGACAGTTACGACTGCAGAGCAGATGGAATGCATGATCCTATTTTGACAGAAATGTAACCGATTTTAAATTAGAAAACACACATGCCTCTGCTTTAAAAAAAAAATCTCCTTTTACAGTGATGAAACCCATTCTGAATAGAACCTGGTTTCAGCTTACTGCTGCTGCCAGTCTGTCTCCCAAGATGTTAAACGAGGAGTCACAAAGGCTGTGAAAACATTAAATAGACAGCATAATGATTAACAGTAGGAAGATGTAGAGTCTCCTTTCACGAGTTTTAAATTTAAATGGAAATCTCCCAAGTGCCATATTTAGAGGACTAGGTCAACACAACAAGCAATGCACTGTTTTGTCTGCAGACAAGAAACACAGTGCATAGCCAGAAAAACCACATACACACACACAGCCTCCCCCCCCCCCCCCCCCCCCCCCCGGACACACACACAAGATCACAAATAACCTAATAAATGGACCTTCTCAGTAAAGAGATTTTTAAAATCACTCATTCATATTTGCACAAATTCACCCTTTCCCAGCAACTTCTGAACTATTCCACACCACTTGCTGTGAGCACCCAGCACTTCGCCTTGCAGCACTAACATGTTTCTTGGAAGAAGCTTCCAAGACTTCTCTGCAATTAGTGTCCACATGACAAAGCCACTCCAAAAGAGTACAGTGATTACCAGAATGACTATGTCATCTCAAGTTATCTTCTGACTATCTTCTGACCAGAACCAAGTCTGTCTCCTCAAGCTAAAAATGGCATTTGGGGGGGGGGGGGGGGGGAATACACTTCACAAGTGACAGCAACAGCAAAAATAAAACCACTTAACTGAAATCAGTTTGGTGAGAAACCATGTAAGTAGTAAGACGATGCCTTCCATAGCTCTTGATTTATCCCAAAGGTTTCACTTGTCTCCTTTTTTATCTGCCTGCAGACATTCCTCATGACTCATGAGCTGCACTCATCCTGCAGCCCCTTTATACTGAAGATCCTCCCAAGACAGTCTTGACCACAAGATTTAGGATTGCTAAACCACATTACCCAGAACTGCCCAGCTCAGACTAAGCACAGACAGCAGTTCTTGGGACACACAGCTTTCATGGCTCCATCAGCACTGAGCAGCTTTGGTAAACACAGCCCAGCTACAGACTCACACCGATTAAATTCTTCTCCAGGGAAGCTGAATCTCAGAGAGCTCTAAGGGTAGAAACTAATGAAGCATGCTTGTGTTGCATTCTTTCAGTGTAACCAAAGTTTGGAACCTAATTCAGATTTGGTTTCTCAGAACAAAGACCATCAGATACACCAGCAGTGCAGATCCCTGGACATGCTAAATTACCAAGGATACCACAGGTGCCTACCTAGCTAAGGCCAATATCACCCATTTTCTGGTAACACAGAGCACCTGTTTTACCCAAGCTCAGCCTGTCAGGAATCCTTCCCAGCTCCAGGTCTCCAAAGATAAAGGAGTATCCAATCTCCACCATCTAACTAGGATCAAATACAGTACTTGTTCCTATCAGCTTGTATCTGGTGTGCTCTCAGTTTAAGGGCTTTATACTGAGCAGATACATTAGGCATCTGCACACACTCTGCACATCCATCTGCTATTGTAACACCTTCAGGAGTGGCGCAGAGATACATATACACACCAGCACGCTCAGAAAAAGAACATAAACTGAACAAGCACAGAATACTTTTTTAAAAGCTCTCCTAGCTTTCATTCAATGATTTAAACTTACTGGGCTAGAGGGATACTACCTACATGCTTAATAATTCAGAATTAATTGCTCTATTAACTTAGCCAGTTTTTCCTCAAGCCCAGGTAAGCTTTTAGCATCCTCAACACCCTTTGGTAAGGGACTGTACAAGTTAACTACATGTTGCATGAACAATTACCTACTTCTATTCTCTCTGAACCTGAAAACCCTTATCTTACCAGGTATTTAGCAGATCAGAAGTCAAGCCACTAACTGAGAACAGTAAACAGCACAGTTCAGAGTCAAAGTTTATAGTAGAGTCTAGAACTACAACCTTCAAAAACAAGCCTGTTCCTCACCTGCCATTACAATTAAGTATTTAAAGATGAGAGCTGCAAGAGCATTAATGACTGCTACTGGAGATATTTACAGTCAGGAGATATTTGGTACCAAGACTAATTACTCTCATTTTTCTTAGCAAAGGAAGACAGGATGTTCTAGTGTTACCGCGAGCAGTGGAAAAGGCACACCACTGCTGGCAACGAAAGCCATGGGGTGCTATCAGCAAGGGTAGTTCTGATAGGCTGAAAGAAATAAATATGTATTTGTACACTGCTGACAACCAGAGAAGCAATTAGCAAAGTTAATGTTTAAAGTTTATTATAGTTATAGGATATATATTTATCAATAAATAAACATTGCACCATACCTAGAGAGTCTGAGCTTGAAGCTACTGGACATCATCTCCCTCTCAACCAAAAGAAAAGCAGGTAGAGTCCATGAAGCTGTGCACAGTATTACTGCACACCCTGCCATCCAAGTGTCCCTACTGAGGAACTTGGAGCAAAGTGCTTTATCAGTGATCCCAAGACACAAGAAGACAGAATAATACTGGGGTTATGGGGACCCAAACAGGACAGACAAATTAATATCCCAGCCCTGAAGGCCTTTGGAAAGCAATCCATAATACCCTTCAATCCCAGCAGCTCTTCTGCTGAGATTTTTCTCAGCCCAAATATTCTCCAGAGTGAAGTCCTAGCAGCCAGAAGGGAACTCACAAGACTTTTCATGCCAGCAAGAAGAGATTTCTGGTCATCAGTCTGAGCACAGTCAACGAGGTACAATTCCCATTTGAGAATGCAGTGACTGTTTTTAAAAAGACAATACAGGGCCAGGGACACAAGAAATATTGGCCTTAATATTGCAATGAAAAAAATTGTGACAAGTTAACTTGTTGCTGAAATAGTATTGCTCAGGAAACTTCCACCTGAACTCAGAATTGCTCATCCAGAGTCTCTAAACACTTTTGCCTACATGGCTGCAGAGCACAGACTACATAAACAGCTTATTTAAATAGAGCATGGACAATCTTTAGCAGTCACTTAACTCACTTCAGAAACACCAGCTGTAATTCAAAGCAGTTCTTAAACCTTTCAGCCTGAAAGCTGACATAAACCTGTGAAACTGAACACAGTTCCTCATTACTGCTGGGCTAGACAGATAATCCTATTAATGAAAAAAACCAAACGGGACACATCCTTCTCTAATGCCATTAGCAGGTGACATAAGCACATAAAACACACTGAGAGCAAAGAGCTCTGGTAAAACACTGCCATCACCCCTTACAGCAAGTGCTGACAAATATATGAATGGTCCTAAAAATTATGTAGACAAAACCACTAACATCATACTTTTATGGAAACAGTTATAAAACTACTAAAGCTGCAGTTTCTCAAGTCTGTGAAGGCCATTAGATAGAAAAATTCTTGTCAAAGAAGGACCAAGAATTATTAATTTTAGGCTTATCTTTGTCACAAGATATTAATTTTTCCCATTTAGGTGTCCTGCAGAGAAAGACAGGCACTCACTGACAAAGGGGAGTTACTTGAAAAAGGTACATTTGTCACGTAAGCCAAGCACAGATGAGAAGGGCAGGCTCAGCACATCTATCAGCCCGCGCATTTAATTTTCCTGCTCATTCTACAGAGGTCAGAGTACATTTGTGATCAAAAACTAATGTCTGAACAGACACACCCTGTGATTTTTTATGGCACAAAATGACAACTGCTTTTGAAGTAGTTTGATTTATTTAAAAACTGCACAAACTGGCAAAATGAAAGCATAAGTTAGACTACTGAAACTATTTTTTAAAGATATTCACCAGACTTAACTTCCCACTACAGTACAGATGCACATCAGCCAATACCCATCTATCTCACAGACTTTGGCTTATCTGCAGTTGCCTAGAAAAATACTGCAGATACCAGGTTTGAGCAAGGGTTAGCTCAAATGGGGGGAGGGGGGAATGGCATTTTATATTTTATAAGCATATCTTGCTTATCAGGATTTGTCTGTATTCACATACAAATGTTTTGGAGTTTAAAACTGCCGGAGTAAGATGTACTGTTTAGTCTACATAAGGGAAAAAACAGACACAGCTTGAACACAGGGTTCTTGTTTCACCCAGCACCTTATGTTATCACCTCATTTACCACAATTTCTCCATCCATGGAAAATTATCAAATGCTACAGAGTGGGCAAGGCTTAGTCTAAACAGTGATCAAAAATAACAGCCTTCCTAGGACTGCTCTGGTTTTGCATTGCTCAAAATGCTTGTATCAAGAATTCGTATTAACAGTTGTGCTGTTGCATGTCTTGTTTAAATGTAACTGTATCCTGTAATTAATATAGGTAAAAGTCTCCTAATAAACAGGTTAAAGCAAAACAAACAGTAACCATCTAAAACCTCACCATAAACATTTCTGATTTTACCCTATTCTTACAGCATTTTCCTTCCTACTACAAGTTAGTACATCCCATTCAAGATCAAATTACTAAGTATCAAGAAAGTATTCAAATCTACTTCTAGCCATCTGTGACATGTCAAACAGTCCTCTCAAAACCATCATAAGGGCTCTAAATCCGTGTCAAATAGTACATTTCTATCTACAAGGAGCAACATGTATGTACCTAACAGCATAGCCAGTTTCCCTTTTCAGCATGGCTGGGGTAGGGTGAAAAGCCACTAGCATCAACTACAACAGCACACAAGCTACAGTGGAGTGTCAAAGAACTCTGCATACAACAAAGTCTGCTAAGATTTAAAAAAAATGAAAAATATTTTCAAGTTTGTTTTTAAACACAACCTCCTCATGTCTCTTTGCCAACATACAACTCAAGTACGCTGTATTGATAAAACATCTTCAACTTCTCAGCCCTGAGATACAGATCAACTTGGACACTAATAAAAGTGATCAAAACTACTTACGCACTCCAAAAACAAACCAGTGTTTTTGCAGCTGCATTTTAAAACAGCCTGTTAAGTATATTTTATGGTAACTGGGGCCAGACTTACACAAGTCAAAGAACATTACACCCTTTTACAGCAATGAGAGCATCACAGCTTTCACCACAAAAATAATGGGGAGCCCTAGAAGCCTAGGTCCTGCTGCAGCCCAGCTTTGCCCCTGCAAGTGCCCAACAATTACAGAGTGCCCAGGAGAAAGTACTTCCCCTTTAAATGGGGAGAAAGCAGCAGCAAGGTCAGAGTCCAGCTGCCTTTGCCATTAAAAGCTGCATATCACACCACCTTCCTCAAGGCAAACCATTAGTTTGAAATTACAAGCTCTCAGGCAAGGACCAATTGATTTGTGTACTTCCATTTATTAATAACAAAGCATCAGAAAATATTAGGGGGTGATGAAACACGACATGACTATTACATTCATCATCCAGGGAAGCAGCCTCAAGCACACATGCATGAAGAAAGGAATACCATGTTACAGTCCCGACTCGATCCTGTTAGGTCATTAAGTAATGAAAATATGGAGACAATATCAGTCTCTCAGCTGTTATAAGCATTTGCTTGCTAATAAATATTAATATTGAAATACTGACAAAGCACTACGTAAGTTGTATCTGAGCAAAAGGTCAGATGAACTTAAAACAGATAACCAAACAGCCTTATCTGCATAATTATGTATGCAAATCAGCTAAGGATATTTAACTTGCACACAGGCACTCACTGTACCTCCATTTTTTTAAATATTTAATTGCTACATTCCAAAATGATAAAGCATTCATAAATACTCCTTTTTAAGGAGCCTGAAAATTACAATGCACCTGTAAGCAGGCTGCACCACAAAGCTTTTGCTGAACCACAAATTGCCTGTCTTGACTAACCTTGTGTTTCTTCAACATCAACCACAAACATCACACAAACAAGCACCCAACTCTAATTAACTAAATGCAAATGAATCACATGGGGTTTTTTTCCAAGGAACATACACATTAGCACAAGCCTTAATAAAACTTCCTGGAACCCAAACATACTCTAAAGAATAACCACAGTCAGTCTAGGATTTGACATTTGAATATTATAGTGTTGTTGATTCTTGGCCATGCTGCCTGAAGATGGCATTGTAAAGTCACCTTAGGTTGCCCACAACAGACACAAGGGAGGTACGGCAGAGGGAATGGTAACTTTGCTCCGGCCAACAGCAGCAATGCTGGAAAAATTCTGCTGATAGGTCATAGCACTGTGATCAGCCTGACTGACAAACACTGTTTTGTCTTTGTACAGAGCAGAGTCATGACAAAATGCCATGAAAATCTTGTTCATTTACAAACAGATGTGTGCCACCAGCGGCACAAGTTTTTTTCTCTTAAGAAGTTCAACACAAAAGCGATCTTGAATCTTTGGATAAAATTAGGTTACCAAACATCTATTTTTTACTTCATTTCTTCAGTTATTAATGTGCATTCTACAGCACAGCACTGTTGCGACAAATCATTTTTAACAAAGTTATTCTGCTGTACATACAAAGATAGTGTTGTTGATTAATTAGCAAATTCAGACAACAAACAGTATTCTTCCATTCCCTTAATAAAAGTGATCAGATCAGAACAAGAGGTAGTACCTCCCCTCTCCGCTGCTGACGGGGCAGTAGTAGTTGTTTAATTGTGTACTGGGTCAACCCACAAAGTTCCACTATTTACATAGAGGAAAAGTCATCCATTTAACAGAACTGGACAGTCTCCACATGAAAAAAAGTGTGAACACAACCTCAAACAAGTTCAGCTGTCACTAACTACAGCACTTGTACAGGTATTAATTTAATAATCACAGATCATCATACCAGGGCAAGTACTCAGGTGTTTACCTTTGTTTCTTGCACAATGGTTTCCGCTAATTATATATGATGTTCAGTTTCTCTTGATTAAAAAAAAAATCCAACATCATTTTTCCCAGAGGGTAAAGGATTGACAGAAGTTTTCACATGGTTTTACATCTGCTCATTCTCATTACTTACAGGTTGCTCCAGGCAGTGCTGCTGATTTCTGAAGTACATGCATACCTCAGACCATCTCTGCCTTTAATGTCATATCTTAGGATGCAAACAACTCCAAAGAAATGCAGACCTGCCACTGCTCAGTGATACAGCTTCAGCTGTGCTCAAAGCACTACCAAGAAGCCCATGTTTCACAGTAAGTAGCCATCCTCTGGCAAGCAGTCCAGAAGCCCCCTTTCCTAAATTCCAGACTTCATTATAAAGGACAGAAAAGTGAAAACCCCCACATTAACAAGATAATGCACCTCAAATTTAACAGAACACCTCCACAGCTATTTCCCAAATGTTAAAGAAATAAGTAGGCAACCTTTCCCCTCCCAGGCCAAGAGTTAGAATCTTACCAGTGAAAGTCAACTAGCAAAGGTCTGAAACAAAAATAACTGTAGAACAATAAACCAATCTTTCCCCAAACATCTTCTCAAGAAAGACCAACCAGTGAGCACTTCATATTTGCTTCTTGTACATACAGCTACAGACAGAATTTCTAACTTCACTGGAAGAACACATTTCCTAAACACAAACATACACTTATTATATCAGCATGTATTTTGGAATCTCAGAAATACTAGCAGTGCATGCTGCTGTGGTCACCCCAATAGGACTGACTACATTAATTAAAATCTATCTTCTAAATGTTGGTGAATGAGGCATCATTTCTGACTGAAAGTGAGGAGCATGCCCTCAAGGCTTTGCGCTGCACAGAAACTGGTGCTAAAGTTTCCAGCCTACACTGCTGCAAATGATAAGCATGTGTCTCACTATTCAGAGCACTGAAGTTACTGAACAGGCTGCTTAGATTATTTTCCAAGCACCATCAGCCAGCTGGAGCTGGCAAAACTAGATAAATCCATTTTCAGACAAAACATTCTGGATAATTGTGGGATTGGTAACAACTATCATTTTTTCATTCTGCTGCTTTTCATGGCTTCCCTCCATCACAAGACTGGCAATAAAGCCATTTCCAAAAGATCACCATCAGAAGACAGAGGGCATGCAACCATTACCTTGACCTGGAGGAAAATTTTCAGAAGCATGATGAAGAGATTAAGTTTCTCTCCGCCCCCCAGGAAATAGCACTGGGTGGGAACAGGAGAGAGGGATGAAGTTTCTCAAACAGGCAACTCTTTTTACACTTGTTTCAAGCAGGACCTATAAAGCTCACACTGGCAGGATTCCCACCCACTTCCCCTCCTTCCCTAGCAGTTAGAAACAGAGACACAGCTTTACCCAATCATCCCCCCCTTCAGCTTCACTATTAACACCCACCCATGCAGCTGAATTTTTTCTCCCCATATAGAAGGTTATAAGTTGGTGTTTGATTAGCTGGTGGAGTGATCATGTAACCAAAATATGTAATAAACAGAGAAAATAAGTCTGCCATGGGTACAAACGCCAGTTTTTAAGAGATCTCACTGAAAGTAATTTCCCTTCATATCTTTTAGAATAACTTCAGCTCTTAAAAGTATTAAGACTGCTCAAACCTACTTTGAAAGGCAAGGTTTATTGAGCCTTCACCTATGGAAGTGAAAAATCTCCACATCTATTCAAAAGCAAACATGAATGCTGTAAGTGTTTGTTGACATTTAATTTTTGTAGGCTTATTTTGAAATAACAAACAGTTCTGAAGTATAGGACAACTAATGAATAACATAAACCAGTGCCAGCCCACACATTACAAATTATCATAACAGAATTCTGAATCACTCCTTTGCACAGTGGAATGTTCAGCACAGTGATGCACTTCCACACGGAACTGTCATTTCATCAGATGAGTTTGGTCAGCAGTTTACAAGCCTGAATATCGACATATCTTTCAAATGAGCTATTATTTTCAAGTAATAGCTTCAGATCCAAGACAAATGTGCAGGAGTACTTTAGAGATGGCTAATACCTTAAAAGACAACTGATAAAAGTCAGTGTATCATATTAACCTGCCCTTTTCCACTATTCCACGTAGCCAGCGGCAAGTTTAGCAAATCAGGACAGGAAGACAGCAATAAGCTTAGGAGTGCAACTGCCACAGTAGACTCCCAGGAAAGCATTTACTGAATGGTCACAATTAAAGATGATTTACCACACAAAGTAATTTCCAAATATAGCTTTGTTCCGTTACAAAGACCCCTCTCATCAAAAGTCATCTGCAGAGATGAATGAAGTAAAAATGAAAACCAATAAAGCCATTCAAAGCCAGTTAACACCAGCCTCAATTTTGGAAGCCATAGAGAACAAGACAATTGCACCATCACAAAGGTACCTCATTTCCAGAGGTTGCAACAACCCCAGGCCCAGTATTCCCAGACTAGATGATCAGAAACCACAACTGTGTGAAGTCACTAGCCACTTTGAAAGCTTTTTGTCCACTTTCTAAGCAAATCCTCCTTCTGTGCACTAGGATAAGCGCTCCGATGTTGCCACAGAAATTACTAATGTTGAACAAGCTACTAACAATGCCATGCACGCAGATCTCGGCAAGCCCCAGGGCAGGTTGCCAGTCAAAGCTCAGCACTGGCTCCCAAGGCTCTTACAGAGAATTAAAAAAAAAAAGTGTTAATTTCTGCTGAGGCCAGAAAGCAAAACTGAAGGCAGAGGTAACATGCATTTGCATGCTTGTTTTCCGAGCTGCAGGTCATCTAGGGCAGCCTGAACAAGAGGCTGGGTGGGTGCCAGATGTAGTGCATATTCTCATCCCGCTTTCCCCCACGCCAGCGCTCAGAGATCCTCTCTCCGCTGTGCCTCCTCCCCACACACAGACCACCCCGGGGGCTCACTGCCTGCCCTTCAAGCCCTTGCACTCAAACCCCAAGGAACCTCCACTCCTCCAGCAGATCTCCAGCTCACTGAAGCCCAACTCCCCCAAGTGCCAGTGTGCTGCCCCTCCATGTCTCCCCCAGAGACCTCACTCCCCACAGATCCCGGAGACTCTCTTCCTCCCAAGTCACCCCAACTCTTCCACTCTCTCTGCCCCCAGCAAAGCCTCGGCTCCCCACGGAGCCGGGACTCCCTCTGCTCTGCCCCCACGCAATGCCCCGCTGTCCGGCCCCTTCTGCTCCTCTCACCCCAGACCCCAGGCACCCCACACATCCACAGCCCTCCTGCCCCCTCCCCCAGTCCCCAGAACTCCCCCCCTCAGCTCCCCAGCCTCACCCCCAAGCAGAGCCCACTCTCCCCCCCGGAGCTCGCCGCCCCAGCGCACCTCCCCGCGGAGCTGCATGCCCACCGCCCGCCCGCGGAGCCCAGCCCCACCGCTCCATCCCCAGGTAACCCCCTGGGGCTCAGCTCCCAAAGCACCAGAGCCCAGCAGCTCCCAGCCCCATCTCCCCTCACAGGAGCCCCCGGGCCCTCAGCCCGCCAGCGCAGGCTCCGACCCCTGGGGGGGGGGGGCTCTCCCTCCCCTCTGCCTCCGGCCCAGCCCTGCCGGCACCCACCGCGCTGCCCCCGATGACCGCTTCGTGCTTCTTCAGGCGGGACTTGAGGCTCTTCATGGCGCGGCCCCGGGCGGGCGGGCGCGGCACCGGCCCCGCGACGCGCACCCGCCGTCGCCACGGCCGGGACGAGCTGGTCCCCGCCCGCCGCGGCACCCCTAGCCCGCCGCCCCGCCCACCCGGGAGTCGCAACCAATCGCCACCCGCCCGCCCGGGCGCCGCGGCCAATCACCAGGTAGAACAAGGGGAGGGACTTCCTCATTTTAAAGGCCGCCTGAGGGGGTGTGGGTGGGAGCGGTGTGGCGGAGGCGGAGTTTTACCTCGTGCGGAGCCGCCCGCCCGCCAGGGGGCGCGCCGCGGGCGGGGCAGAGGCACGCGGCAGGCGGTGCGCCGCTCTGGCGCCAGGGCAGACCCTCAGGGGCACCACTGAGAGGGCGGTCGGGCCTTGCTGTGCTGTGGGGCTCGGGATGCGGCCAGGGCTGCCCCGGCGTCTGTGCCTGCTCCCCGGGAAGAGACCGCCTCCATCCCTCCGGGTTGCCGGGCTGGGGAGGGAGAACAGAGCTCCCAGGCCTGGTGGCGGAAGGGAGAGGGTAGGAGCCTGGCGCACGCACTTGCCAGGAGCAGAAAATGCAAACCGATTGCTGTCCTTGCAAACGTCTTCCCTCTTAATAAACGAGGCGTTTATTCACAAGAGATCTTGAAAGCTGAGTAGAGGCAGCATTTAAAACAACGTAATTAACTCCCTGCTTCTGTGTAAGGAATGTCTGAGGGTGGCAGTTTGCTTGTTTTGGTCACAGCTTTGTTCAGCACGAAGTCTATTTAACATCTCCTTTTCATCACATTACTCACAGCCCTGTCACACAGTGCCACAGCACCGGGAAGTTTAAGGTCATGCACAGTTTTGAGGCTATTTAATTACAACCCATGGATTGTGTTTAAAACCTTGCTTATTACAGCTGGATTGGAGCTATTCAATCAATCTATCTCTCTAACATAAGCAGAGCTCTTGGTAAATGTCACTGCTTTTTCATCAATTCAGGCAAACTGTGGATTCAAACACTTAGGTTTCTCTGTAGGTGGCCTGTTTAGAGGGAAAGATACTTGGTGTCTTTAAATACATACTGTCATTTCGTGCACATCAGGGTCGCTGGAAGGTACCACCATGCTCTGAAATTAAACCTTCACCAGCAGAGTCTAACCCCAAGCCTAACCTCATCGAAAAGGGATTAAATCCAGATCTGAACTCTTCAGAGAAAGGATGTTCATGGTCTGAATGCCATTTAATGGTTTCAGGGTTCTCTTCCCTAAAGAGCCGTGCTTTCAGGCAACGTCTCTCCTTTCAGGAGCCACCTCCATTCACCGTGTGGATGCCTCCGCACTTTCAAGGCACTGACGGAAACTCTAAGACCAGCATCTCCTCAGACAGAAGCTGACACCTCTCGACACCTCTGTCATTCAGCTGGCCCGAAACCCCTCGGGCTCTCAAAGGCCTCTAAGTCCCCTTTGAACCTTGGTTCCCACCACTTCAGCCTGGTATTGCCATCCTGTCACCACTGGCACAGGTAATCTGACCCTGCCTGACACAAATCAAAGTGACGTGGTGGGTAAACTGACAGTAGCAGCTGGAAGCTGGTGAGATCAGGATTCCCTGGTTATTTTCTACCCATGGCAATACAAGCAGTGGTTTCCTTTAGCTGAATTGAAGAAGCAAATTCCTAGAGCGCACCCAAGCCACAGCACCTCAAAAGGGTGTTTGTGTAAGGATCTGCACAAACATGAGCCAGCAGTGTTCACGTCCACTCACAAATCCAAGCACAAAGCTAACCCCAGCACCAGTCTAACCCGGGACAGATGAACTGGTTTGAGTTGTTCAAATCAGAACCATTGTCTGCTGAGTTGTCGCAGAAAATAGTTGGATCATTAAATATAAGTTTTTATTACTGAAAGTTTCAGCTTTACAAAATATTTTCTGACTTTCAGGACCAAGCTAACAGCAGTAGCTTTCTCTTCCCTCCACCAAATCTATGCTGTTTAAAGGAAGCTCCTTCTGAGTCACTCCAGCGACTCTCCAGGGAAAGCAGAATTTTAAAAATAACTCCTTGCTATCATGTCAGTGCTGAGAAGCTGCACATAGCAGTTCCCAGTACTCAACCAGTTCCAGAGCCATTCCCTGTCCCCAGATAATCAAACGCATATATGCGTTTGCACCAACCAGCTGGGGCTCTGCTCTTCTGAAGGCTCAGCAGCCACTGCAGGAAGAGGATGGCATCTGCCTTGTGAACCAGCTTCCTGCTGCTGGAGTTGATCGTGGGTGAAGCTTGTCCCAGTCACACCACATTTCTCACTAGCCAGCTATGTGCAGGATAAAGCAATCAGCCAGATCAGCCGGAGAGGAGCCTTTCCCTTTTTTCACTTCTGTCAAAGCAGAAAGCTCCCTATCTGAACACCATCTTTCAGCCCTAGTGCTGCATGTGTCAGCACAAGAACAAGATGTTTCACGTTAAATTACTAGGGACTGACTTGTACAATTGACTGGCATCCAGGCCGTCCAGATTCAGGAGGGAACCCAGCTGATCTTACTGCCTCAGCAGCACGTACTGCAGCTCTCACCTTTGACTCACCAGCCCAAGCCAGGCCATAGCAGTGCAGTCTGGACAGATGTCCATGCTCTGGCCCTTCCCCTGACCACGGAGCCAGAGCTGCTCCCTGATTCTGGACACATCTACCACAGTCTTTTTCTCCGGACTTCTCACTTTGCTCTCCAAATTAATTCAGGCTGCTGCTGCTAAGATTCTTGGCATGTAGCTCCCACTACATCACCCCTCTCCACATCCCATCCCCTCTCTGCCTATTAGCTAGATATATACTCGTTTGTTCTGCAGTATGCTTTCACCATCACTCTATTACTGGTTCTTGGCTTCTATCGCCTCATTCCCTACTTTTCTGGCTAGACTTTCTCCCAGCTCTCTTATAAGTGAGACAAGCCAATACAAGCCAATCTGCTATGGCTTGTATTTGCTTTGCGTGGGCACAAACAGTAGAGCACAACCTGAGGGTGCTTAGATAAGGTCACTTCACTGCTGACAAACAGAGACCAAATGGAAATTTGTAGCTCTTGCTGGAGATTTGTTCCACTCTCTCCCCAGCTCCACATATTTCTTTCTCTGTGACTTTATCCTTCAAACCACAGGTTTCTTTGGAACAATGACTGACACTGACTGTATGTCTCCTTGCATGCTGACATAGGGTTTGGTAGATGCCCGTTAGATGCTCACGCATCAGCAATACTGTGTACACGGTAGCCGCTGTCCACGCTCACCGCTGCCATGGGTGGCCAGCCACAGGGACTGTCAAAGTACTGCTGAGCGCAGCAGGGCTGCACGTACTAATACACACTTGGTGCCGTTTCAGTAACCATGGCTAAAATCTGATCTAAGCAAGCAGCTTATGTAGCTCAGAAACTATCACACTGTATCTGCTCAAATGTTTCATTTTTGTGACAACCTTTGCTTACAGCAGCACAACAAAGGGTATATTTATTCCAACAATGTTTGTGTGATAAGTACTGAGTTAATGGCACACAAAATTTGCTGGCCAGTTCTCTAACAGGCCTGGGATCTAATTAATCTCTGGCAAGTTCTCCTGAAATAGAAGCAGTGTTGGCCTGCACATCTAGCAGTCGAGACAAACTAATTGGAGCCAAGCTGTACAGTGAGATAGGAGGAAGGAATAGCTTCACCATGATGGAGCTTTTTTCAGAGTTACAGTGCCAAAGTCTGCATTTCTCTCTATTAGAAGAGCACCATTTGTGCAATTCTCTTAACCACAGTCAGAGTTCAAGAAGTATTTGAATGAGAGTCACAAACCAGTGCAAGGCTAGGTGGTCATGCACTCCACAAAGCGAGCTGATAGGGACTTTCTGAGCTTGTGAGCAGCAGAGATGACTGAGCAGTGGGTTTCCATACAGACTGTGACTCCCAGACCTCCACCTATGCTCAGTGACGTCTTCCCTGCAGCCACACAGGGAGGTATCTGGGGAGCATCCTCCGAACAAACCACCGCATGGCAACATCTGTCTCCAACAGGAGTCTCAACAAGCTTTGGTTCTCAGCTATTTTGTAAGACAGAAAAGCAGACCAGTGTGAATATATTGCACTTCTCCAGGCATTTGACTTATCAATCCATTTGTAACAGGACATAAAAATCAAACCCCAACATGACTGAAAGGGAAATGCGCTCCTCACTTTCTCTTTCTACCTGGTCATTAAATTACCCAGCCACTTCCTGCATCACTTGCTGCCTTAATCATCCAGATAAATTAATCTCCACACCAGGCACACGCGTGGAGGAGGACGTAATTTTATCTCCCTTTGCTCTTGAACCCATGAAGAGTCACAGTCTTCACTGCAAGGATACAGCGAGGCCTTGTTCTCCTAGGGCGTCTTACACCCCGTCTCATGCCCAGGCTCACAGCTGGATGCAGCGCACCTGGCAGAGGCACACTTCTCTGTCCAGTGCCTTTCTGAGCTGGGTCTTGTGCACACACCGGACGTCTCCTGGGAGCAGCCTGCAGCGATGGCCACACAGAACTGGAGCACGCACGCAGTCACTGGCGTGCCAGGCAGGCCCCGCAGCCTGCCTGCTCTGCTTGCTGCCTGACTCCCACCTTCCCCTACGGCCGCTTCTCCCCATCCCCCAGAAGCACCAGCCATGTGTGCACAAACCTGCCCACACGTCTCACTGCCTCTGTGCTGGGGATGGGGAGGAGACACGGCCGCAGGTATGAACAAGCAAGCAGTGGGAATTCTTTAACAACACAGAGCCAAAGCAATCCAGTGTCCAAGCTTTTGTTTTACCCCTTTCACCCCCATTTTGTTCTGGGTTCCAAGAAAGGGAGAAGGGAGGAAACACATTCAGATGGAAACCTCCATGCAGCCAGTGTTTACACACTGTGCTCCTGAACCAGTCTGGCATGATGCCAAGCTTAGGAAAAAAACAAAGCGTGTGCCAGCCTCTTGGGAACTGAGTTTGACAAAAGCTCAGCTGCCAACTTGGCCGCTCTTGCTTATTACTAGCGGCTATTTCAGAACGGTGCCTGACAGTCACAGGAAACACTCAGCCCTGCACACGAAGCACAGTGCCCAGACTGAGCACGAGACCGTGCCTGTCATGAAGAACTGCCTGTGTGTAACCACCAGGGCAGCAATGGGAATGGAAACAGGTGGGATACAACCTTCCAAAGCTGTACGGCAGGTGAGAAGTGGGTGTAGAAACTAGGGCTGCTGCCTACCACCAAGGCAGCCAACAGAACAGGCTGTGCTATGTATTCATTACTGATTAAAACACACCCCAAAAGAAGATAGCACCCCAAAGGAAGGGAATCTGTTTTGGCAGCAAGAGTGGGTAAAGTTCAGGTTGTGGGTGAAGGCTGAGACAGAACAGCTCCTCAGTTTTTCACACACAAACGCATTTGCAGGCAAGTGGCTAATTTAATTTTCGTGACCACGTGGGACTCTAGTTCCAGTTGTAAGGGGAAGATTTTGAAATACCGCTGGGGAAGATGTACATGTAAAGGCATTTTATCTTGGGTCTCCAAGCCTTGCCGAGCACCTCTGCTGCTGAGAGAAAGCAAATATGTTTTCAGAGAAGTGAAATTGTTGTGATGAGGCAACAGCACTGAGAGACAGCCAGTAAACCTGTGTATTTAGCACTGTGGTCCACAGCATCTGTGTGATAAATTATATTAATTAAGCAGCACATTCCAACAAGTATAAGGGAGCTGAATTTCCAAGTGAAACTAAAGGCAGTGTGTCACATACAGACTGCAGTGTTCACCCCAGAAAGCTGCAGTTGAACCCTGTGTAACACACACTGTGCTCATATCCGAGGATGTGAATGCTGCATAGCCAAAATTAGAAACAGAAGTGGGTGCAAGAGACACAACAAAAACTTCTCGCATTCACACATGCATCAGGAAATCATTGCCATTAGATTCTGGTTCCCCACACCACAAACAAAAGTGGGGTTTTCTGCTGCCTCTGTTTATCAGCAATAGTAGGCAGGAGCTTCAATCACATACTGCAACTCCTGTAACATAGGAGCTTCTGTCCGGGGGCCTCCCGGGATGCCACAGTACCATGGGCAAATCTGCAGAGAGTGAAACAGCAAACACTATGCAAACTGAGAGCCGGGTGTAGCCCCACAAGGCCCAGTGGATTAGCAAAGCAGTTCAGGAATGGCTGTGGAGGCAGAAAACATGAAACAAGCATCTGGAAACATGGAGATCCTGAACTCATCCTGTAAGCACTCCCTGACAAGCAACTCATCCGTGGGCTAGCTTACAGCAGAGACCTGAAGGGGAACAGCAGGGGCTGTTTCATTCTGGCAGGCTCTTAAACTGCCCAGCTGCCCAGCAGCCACATGTTCTGCCTCCGCTCAGAGCAGAAGCAAAGGGAACTTCACTAACCCCCGTGCCTGGACCAGTGCTTCTGGGGCTGTACCAAGTGAAATAGCAATGGCAGGACAAAGCCCTGTCACCCATGGACTGATTCGGTCACAGAGATAAAGCCTTACCATAAATATTGTAAATGGGAGGACAGACAAATAGAAGGGATAAAGAGAAGTGATAAGGAGCCTAAAGGAATGTAAAGATCAAAAGGAACTTAGCCAGACCTGAATGCTTTCCTGGGCCTGATAGAACAGACTAGCCAGGGAGTAACCATGCTCCGGTTTAACAACTGATTCATTCAGTGAAAGAGAGAGAGAAAAATGTGTCTCTGTGGGAACATATAGTGTGCAAATCCATCTGACCACTAGCAGAGCTGCAGACAGGTCTTCAGAGAGACGATGCTGTCTATGGGGAGCCAGCCCCATTCAGAGGAAAACATCTCAAATAGCTGTTTGTCATTAGCATGTCTTTCTCCATCCTCACTGGATTGGTTTTGCTGGCTGGCTACACTGGAAACCAGAGCTCCTAGGCAACACAGGATGCAGTTTCCAAAGCTTTAGCGGTGGAGTCAGTAGCAAAAGGAAAGCTCTTCCTAAGCTTCTTATCCTTGTTTGTATGATGTCTGGGGTTGGACCATCAACAGCTCGGAGCCTTGTTTAAGCTCAAATGGATCAACAGTGAAACCAGAGCCCCTTGACCTTCAGTAGCTCCCTCATACTCTGTCTCCTCTTGGGAACTCCTGTCAGCACAGGAGAGATCCTTGATTCATTTTTAGATTGATGAGGAGCAAAGCAAGCAGAGTCCGAGGTTAGCAACCATCCAGGCATGGATTTGCAATGTAATAATAGCAACCACAGCGTCTCCCACAATAATCCTAAACAGCAGTGTCTCCTGAAGCCAGAGAAACACCACACAGCTCTCCAAGCCTCACAAAATAGCTTCATTATCTCTGCCATACTTTGTCCACTCTCCATCTGGTCTGATCAGCGGGAAACCAGCAGGGTTTGAAATCCTGCCTTCTGCTGAGGTAGCAGCTGAACCTGCGCCAGCAAAACCAGGGGCAGCCCGGCATTCACAGGAGGAGCAAGAATGGAGCTGCAGCAGAGGAGAAAGGGGAGGCGGCTGGGGGATGCGCAAACCCCTGGGGTAATACAGGGAGAACAGGAGTGCCTGGGGTGACCAGCAAGGCTGGCACACGGCTGTCAGCTTGCACCAGCGCTGCCCAGTTCCTGCACCCGCCGATTTCATGATATTCCTGCAAACTAAATCTTCCGCCCGCATTTACTGCTCCCTCTTGGATGCTGGCCAATGGTAAACGGGGTGTGAATTTCCTATGAATGGGATTCGATTCTGGAAAGGCACTTTGGCTCATGATAAGCAGCAATCTGTACACAAATCCGGGCGCTGATCTAGTTGTAGAGCAGAGGCCTCAGCCCTTGGAGCAGTCCTGGAAGAAGGCAACAGGCACACTGCGTCCTAATTCCTGTGCCTCCCCCCCAGCATGCTGGACAATGCCACCAGGCAACAAGAGGCTGCCTGAAATACCTGCCTGTTCGGTTCAGCAGCCACGTAATGTGAGCCTGCTCTCTGTGCTGCAGTGCTGCGAGAGCTATTCAGGGATGGATTTTCTCAAAGTCTTGTCATTTCAAGAGAGAGGAAAAAAAAATACTTGTGGGTCAAAGCATCCAAACAGCCTGAGAACTACTCTGAAAAGAGTCCTTTCCTCTGCCCCTTTCATGTGCTTTTACATGTGCCAAGTGCCAGGGTGCACTCCAAGCAGACACCAGACACTGTCTCGACAGTCAAGAGCTCCTCCAGCACCACCGGGATGGCGCGTCTCCCCCAGGAGAGCACATACACCTCCGAGCATCCCACACGGGCTGCTCACTGGCTCTCGAAGAGCTCGCTTCCCTGGCTACATGAGCAACTTCTGCTCCTGGACTTGGTGCCTAAATTCAGGGCTTACTATAGCTGGTGAGACTCCAGCCCTGCTACACAGCATCAGTCTTCATCTCTCTTGGTTTTTGTTATTTGAATATACTTGTTTGCTCACTCAAGTGGAGTGAGCAATCTGCATTGTAACTCCCTCGATAAAATAACCTCTGTCCTGCTAACAGGGCAGCTTCCACTTTCAAATTCCTTCCTGCATACAACCAGGGAGGCATTCAAGAGTGCCCTCTGCAGAAGGGCCTCTTGAACAATAAGCTATAGAGCAACGATCACCCGTGTGTGTGCAATTGCACAGCACTGCTCCCTTTCCACCTCCCCTGGAGGGCCCAGGCAGCTTTGCACAGCATGTGCAAGGCGGCGTAGAAGCATGGGTAAATCCGTTTCAGTTCCAGTTTTGCTGGAGTGGAGTGAACTCGTCCGTAAGGATTTCCCCTGCATCCTATTCCACTCCACAGCAGACAACTCCCTGGCCACATCCTCCCTGCATTTCCAGCTCGTATGAAAACAGGAGGAGCCTGAGTTACTTCAGAAATATTAACTACAAAGACTTGGAAAACAAGGGTCAGGATAAAGCAAGCGGTGAAAAGCATTGAAACTAGGGACTGAACAGTCTAATACAAAATAATAATCGGTATTAAAAAATCAAAAGCTGAGCATACTGAATTCAGGCACAAAGCCTTTCCTTCTGCAAGCTTCCTCACCACAAGGCAGGTCCCTCCAGCGCAGTGTGTTTTTCAGGGAAATCGGTCCGTACAGATGTGCTCTGCCTGCACGGATGTGGAATGAGACTGAGATTTGTGTCCTGGTTTGCACACTCAATTACTGCTTACCCGGATCAGGCCTGGAGAAAAACCAAATGTACTTTCAGAGTCCCGTTAGCCATCCAGGCTGACTGCATCTCATGCAGACCCATTCAGTCGCCTGCCTCGCCATGACACAAGAGTCTGGCATGCTGAATCCCACTGATAGATGTTAGCAGGTGTGTTTATGCTAAGACTAATAAGCTGCCGCTTTAATGTGTCCTCAGAAGAGTGTTGCAGGCTGCCTGCACACATCACTGTGCTGATTTACAGCTGCTGTATATTTTGACATTTTTGTTGTTCATACTGATGAGGGAAAGAAAATTACTTTTATTTTAAAGAAAAGCTTAAATCCTGGAGCACAAGACCCAAACATCAGGGAGGAGAGCCTGTTGCCAAGCCACCCTAATCCGAGCACTTTCCTCCTCTGTATTTAGCATTCCTGTTAATGGAATTTGGACTACAGCTAATGCTGATTAACATTTCCATGTTAGTTATTTCACATAATCTTTTCTCCAGCTGTGGCAGAGACTAGAAACACGCCATTTATACTTGTTCAGTCGCTGATTAAGCGTGCTTTCCTAGCTCTTGCCAGCCAAAGCCGCTGAGAATGAAAGGCTACTATGTTTAACCAATCCTAATATGGATCAATTCCTAAGCACAGGAATGGTGTCCTTTCCCTATAAATCTCTGCCTGGATAACAAGATTTTGATTGCAGGCTAATCCTGGGGTGGGAAAACAGCGGTAGGCGATTGGTATGAAGCACAGGAGGCAGGAGTGTGGGCACAAATGAGCACTGCACTTTTTAGTGATGGAACACTGGTAACCGCCAGCCCATAAATAATACATCTAATTTTACACCTGCACTCATTCTTCTGTGCTGGGAATTCAGTGCAGATATACTGCAGCCTAAAATTAGAGCAGGTTACAGACATGATCTTTAACATGTTAAAAGTAGAAACATGCCAAAGGATGCAATGTCCTCACCCCATCGCTCCAGCCTGTTTCCACTCGGGGCTGGCAGAAACATACCAGACACCACTCAGGGGCACCTACAGTGTTTGGTTACATGGCTTGGACAGCGCGGCACAAACACGGCACCCGGCGGGACCGCGTACCCCAGCACGGTGCTCCGTGCTGCGCTGCCTTGGAGCTCTGATTGGAGCAGCCCCCAGCTGCCACTCGTGAGGTAAGAGAGGTGTTGGGGTGTCACAGGAAGGCATCCAGAGGAGGGGCTCTGGAGGTCGACCACTGAAACTTTCAGTCACCTCTGTCAAATGCCAGCTCTGCTGGGCAAACCTGCCATGCTCCCCATCTCAGTTCTGCCTGGCTGCGTCATTCCTGCAGCCTTCACCACTGCTTGATGGCATCATGAGAGATGCAGGGAGCTGAGTGTGCCTGAGCACGCCACGTGAGAGGGTCCCCAAGCCGATCCCTGGCAGCCCTCCATGACTGCAGACCACAGCTGCCAGACGTGAGGTCCCTGTCCTACTGTACGTTCTCCTTCCAGCACCGGCCTGCTCGACCTCCTCTTGCCTCGGTTTCCCCTGCTCCTGTGGCAGGAGTTCTGATTTCATCTCCTCAGCTGCTCAGAGGACTCGCTCAGGCACCAGCTTGGGATTATTCTGGGGTAGCTCGGCTTTCCCTCATTTAAAAAAAAAAAAAAAAATCCAAAACACTTTGTGACACACCAGTTCTTAGTCAAAATTAATTTTTATGTATCATTAATTCTCCCAGGATGAAAAAAAAATAACACTAGCATGTATAACTGCATCTGTTTGCAAGGTATTATTTGGGCAGTAGAGGTACCTCTGGTGTATGAAGATGAGAAGAGCTGTTTATGGAAAGCAGAGGGTGCCTCGCAAGCAGCAGGGAAGAGATGCACCTTCAGCTCTGTGGACCCTTACACCCACCATGGATGTTGGCTTTATGGCAGGACCGGCATTTTATTCATCTTGACGTGTGGGCAGGTGAGGTTATGGCTGCCGCACAGGTTCAGCTGGGGCAAAGAGACACATCAGAGCAAATTACGGGGAAGAGCTTCTGATGTGAAACTCCCATGAGAAAGAACGAACAGGAGAAACTACTCCCCAGCCACTCCCAAGGGCTAATTGCTGAGAGCGATGGACCAAGAAACATGCAAGGAAGGCCCAAGCAAGTAATTATCCTGCCTCAGGAGGAGGATCATCACCTTCATCTGTAGCCGGGTTCAAGTGGAGGCTTGGAGGTTCGCGCAGGTCAGGGCTCCTGAATGGCAGCCCCATCGCGCTGGTTTGGGTGCGGTGAAGATACCGGGCCTGGGCTTGGCTGGTGGCAGGACCAGGATATCAAGACAGGCAAGGGCTGCTGGCAGCAGGCAGGACCTCAGGCAGCCCCGGCATTCCTCACTCCCCAGGTCCGCAGGGGTCACACGCCATCACTGATGTACTTAAGGCAATCCAGGGAGTAAACAGGGAAAAGTGGAAATCCCTTGAAACTCAGCACAGTCCGGTCCTCACCACATAGCTCTCCCATTCTGTCCTGGTGGAGCAGCAACGCTGGGCAGCCAAGAGCGTCAGGAACCTGCCCTGCAGTTTTAAAGGACCTACAAGCAAAGGGCCAACCCGTCCCTTAAGCACCGAGCATCTTCGCAGTCTGGGGAGGGGACAGGGCTCGGCAGTTGAGGAAGCTGGTGTGAAGGAGGTGACCAGGAGCCGAGCTGGGAGAGACTGCAGATCCCCCAGGTCCCCAGCTGTGGAAACCTGCCCTTCCCAGCCATTTAAAGAAGTGGGGACGAGAGAGAGAGGAAGGAAAAAGAGACTTGGAGATGCATGTGCCCTCAGTCCAGAGGAGAAGGGAAGATGGATTCCCTTTGTTCTCCAGAGAGCCTTCAGGAGAGGACAAAAAGAAATCCCCTTGCTGTCTCTAGCTCTGAAAAAAACCTCTCCTTCCTTTCTGTTTTTCATAGATCTGTGCATCAGCCGTGCAAGGCAGAAGCTGTGCCTTCAACAGGGCTTGCTCCGGGGCCTGACTCTGCCTTCAGAGCGGCATCCAGGCACAAGTTGTCAGTGCTCACTGGGGTGGCAGGGGCACGGCTCAAGGTATGGTGGCAGCCAAGCCAGAGAGGAAAAACCTTCAGCTGCAGTCACATCTGCGGGGCTGGGGCTAGGCTGCTGTCAGGTACGCTGCACAGGGAAGCAGCGCTTCACTCCTTGGATTATTTGTTGTTGGAGCCTCAAGGAATTAGAGAGTGGGGTTTTTTGCAAGCTATAACCATGCAGGCAGGAACTCAAAACCGCCCTTCTGACCCCTCCAGAGGTATTTTGAAATAAACATTTTAAAAGGTTTAAATCAACGGCAGATTTTTCAACGGCAGATTTTTCATGCGGTGTTTGTGGGGAAGGGAATGGGATGGAAATCACTAATTACCTTCCACTGATTAAGACCGAGCTCTTCCAGCCACGCCTGCACAACAGCTGCCCCATGGCATGCGTCCCCACGCTGCCCCATGGGACCCGCGGTGAGGTTGGGTCAGGCCGGCAGCACCGCCAGTGGAAACCCTGAGCCGTTTCGTGCCGACTCGGAGACCAGCCTCGGGCACGTCTACCCTGGCCCTGATAAAGCTGGGGTTGTTGGGGCGGCTGCCAGGCTCGGAGGAACGATGCTCAGCCTGTTTCCATGGAGAGCTCAGCAATAAAGATAAGAAGAGATGAGGGAAGGGTGGGAGCTTCATTAGTCTGATTCAGGGAGCTGGGCCCCTGGATAATAAATCCCTCTTGTTTGTAAGAAAGGGGACGCCGGGTTTCCCCTCTCCACCCAATTGAAAAACAAAAGCAGTGATTGCAGCAGCAGGAGCGTCCGGCTGATAACGCGCCCGCAGCTCTGCAGGGCGGCTGCCGTGGCCACAGAGCCAGCACACAGCGGGATGCCTCCGGGCTGGTCTCTGCCATGGCGAAGCCACTTTCCTTTTCCCTCGGGGTGGACACGAGGGCTGTCGCAGGGTCAGGAGCGAAGGCGGATGCTCCGCACCATCTCCTATGCACAGGCTCTCGGGTTTGGGTGTGCCCATACCTCACCAGAGGCCCACGGACCCCCATCTGCTGTGCCGGGGACCCAGTAAAGCCAACGCTTGAGGAAACTGCAGCAAGAGGACAGCAGGTGGGAATGAGGCCACGTTTCATCCCAGACACCAGCTTGGTGCTCCTGACAAGCAGGAGTCACAATCATCAGCGTTCCACAGCCTGAGAGGCTACAGGCTCAATAGCGATAGTAACAACATCCAGCAGTAACAAATGCAGCAACAGGAGAAATATTCTCAAAACAGCAGCTAGTGGCTTTGCCAGGAACCATCCCCAGTTAGGGACCAGCTGGCATTTTTTTCTCCCAGAGCACACACTGGCAGCACGTCTGTCCCCACCATGTCCCTCTGCCCCATGTGGCACAGGTGATCCTCACCTCCCTGCATCCCAACCACCAGCTGCCCTTCCCCAGGGCCATGTTGCTGCCAGCCTCTGCCCTGTCCTGCAGCCTCTGCCCCCGTCCGATGCCCTTCTGGGCGTTATTCAGCTGGTGGCACAAACCATCTGGGATGCTGTGGAGAGATTTGTCAGTCATGAGCAGCCTTCCCACCTAACTTCTCCAGCCTCACCTCAATGTCCCCAATATGCTGAGGGCTCTGGCATGGGGGACAGGCAGCTGTGGGCTCTCAGGGTAACATCAGCTCCTGCTTTTATGTCAGCATCTCTGCCAGCCCTGGGGAGGCCTGTAAGGCACCTGCCTCTTCCCTGCCTGCTGCCCCCAGTCCTCCCAAACATGTTTCCAGGCAGGAGCAGAACAAGATGGAGAGGGCAGGAACCCAAAGCTGCGGTTGCCCAAGGTGTCACTCCCGGCTAACCCTACGCTGGCTGGAAGGAGGGCTGTCCCGCACGGCATCTGGGCAGGGACACTCCGTTACTCCATAGTCCCCCAGCTAGCACCTTTCCCAGCCCTCCCAGGGCACAGATGTAGCCCCACTGGGACACATCCAGCTGAGCAGCTTTTCCCTCTGGTGACACTGCAGAAGGCTCAGAGCGGGCAGGCTGGGCACACTGCACCATCATCCCCGGCTGAGCCTGCCTGGGCAAGGAGGAGCACCGCGGGGCCAATTAAATAGGTCTACACCAAAATGGCACAGGGACCAAAGTGAGAAAGCAATGGTGTTTTGAAGGCATGACAGCAGCTTGGGAAGGTTTCTGTCTTTTAAGCGTCGTCTCATTTTGCTATCGAGGGACTCAGGACTTCCTCAGCCAGGTCTGTGTTCACCAGCTACAGCTCCAAAACCTCCAGGGCAGAGGGAAGGCAGCCCCTTCCCCATGCTCTGGCTTCCTACAGGGAAACGGCCCTGAGCCCCCACAGGTTTGAGTGGACTCTGCTCTGCTCCCCAGCTCCAGCGTGCCCCAGCACAGCCCAGCAAGCAGCTCGGCTCTCCTGCCTCTGCCGTGCATGCTGGCTCCTTCCTTCCCGGGGCCAGCGGCTGAATCCAGCACCCAAAATCCAGGTGGAAAATGGTCCGTGTCAGAGCACGGAGGGCAGCTGCCAGGATACAGCCCAAGGCCCGAACGGCAGTGTGCCTGGCACAAAACATCTCCCTGCCCACACAAAAGCTTTAGGCAGTGTCACACGGCAAACAGACTTTAATGAAAGGTATGCGCAGGCATGTCTGGGCACCGGGACGCTTTCGCAAGCCGTCCTCGGCAGCTGAACGCCTTTGGGGAGTTGGTGCAGGGCTCTGCCGTGCTCCTGAGAGCTCCTGTGCGCTGCAGTTAAAACAAGCTTTTACTTCCCAGAGGACAACAGGAGGCTGCACAGAGGGAAAACATCTTGGCTTCTCTGCCGGTACAGCACCGCTGGGATTCCCACCCGGGGATGTACGAGGGGCTGAGTGCCTCCTGGCCTCGCGATGCTCTTGGAGCCTCGTCCCTCTGTGCAACCGCAGCGTCGTCATCTCACGCTGTGAAAAGGCGCCTGGTGAAGTTAGAAAGGCCAAGACCTGCAGTTATTCTGCCATCCCAGGCCTTTGCTGGGAGGATGAGGAGTTTCTAATGGGACTGTTTTGTAGTGATTGTGGGAATCACTCAGAGCTAGCAGAGGTCTGGGAGCAGTTAGAAACACCGTTCTGAAGTGGCAGGTAGCCACATACTGGCATTTTGAAAGGGAAGAATTTGGGGGTAAAACTTTTTTTACACAACATTCTCCAACTTTAAAAAACAAAACCAAAAAAACCCCCTAAACCTGCTAAAAAGTTGGTGCCCCCCTGCTCCCTGAGGACATGCTTTCCTGCAGCTGCCCCACATGCCCCTGGGGAGACAAGGGAGGGAGAGAGTAGGGCAGAGAAAAAAGAGAAAATGAGATGAAAACCAGTAGAGAACTAAAAATTGCAAGGCACCGTAGTTCATTTGCAGAATTTGTTCAAATGCACAATTTGCCCACAGACTTTCACAAAATTTCTTACACTTCTCCACAGAATCCCAAGTAGCCCTGGGAATTCATGTGACTTCTCAGCAAATCTGCTCTTCAAAACGCTCATGACAGGAGCAACGTGTCGTGTCCCGGGAGGAAGCAGGGCTGCAGCACGTGGGTCCCTAGCAGGTCCGGGACACCACCCCGTAGGAGCCTTTGCTGCTTATTTCTAATGAAAGCACCAGGGAGAAGGAGGGCTGGTCTCGGCCACCACTTTCAGCCCATGACACCGCACGCTGTCACCCAGGCTTTGATCTCCCTGCTGTCCAGAAGATGTGAAGAAGGGAGTGCACACATGGGTTTGTTTTTTCTAGCTCCATTAGCTGACCTAATGAAGTAATAACATCCCTCTGCAGCCCTGGGAGAAGGAAGCGTTTCCAGGATTATTTAGTCGCTCCTGAAAGGCTGCTTTAAAGAATAAACTAATTAGCAAGCAGCCTTCATTTCTGGATTTAGCAACCCTTCAGTGCAAATTAAAGGTGATGAGCAGCGTCTGAGCCGAGAGCTGCACGCAAGCTTCGCCGTGCTGGGTGCTCCTTGTCATCCTGCGAAGGACGGGTATCTGCACAGGGTTGCGCAGCTCCCGCAGGACTCCCACCCTCCACTGGCTTGTGTTGCCAGTGTGTGCTGCCCAGACAAGGACTCCCAGACCAACCGAGCAGCTGGTGGGACTCAAGGGTGATGCGAAGCCATTTGGGAAACCAGTCACGGGCAGCTGGCACCCGCCGTGGGGGTTCTGTGCGTGTCAGGCATCCCTCCTCTCGCACACAGGCAAGGAGGCGCATCTAAAGCCTGATACAGACAGGGGTGCATTTTTAAGAGCATTAAACATGGCAGGCACGTCCATGCATCACCACCCTTGCCTTCCCAGTCTTACAGTGGGAAAACCGAGAAGAAATGCTGTGATTTTTGCACAAAGAAGGCCAGGCACAGCCTCAGAGGAGCCACCCTCAGCCGTACGCCCAGCTGGGCAGCAGCAAGCAGCTCCGGACAGGAGTGCAGCAGGGTGCCGCATCCCACGTCTCCTGGAAAGCGCCAGCGTGGGCTGTGATTTCTCAGAGGGAAGGACGCCCTTCAAAATACTCAGGGTTGGTCACATCTTTCTCCCTGCTCTTTCCCACAGCCCTGGAGGCAGGGACATCCTGCAGGCAGCCGCTGCTCAGGGGCAGGAGGAGGCAGAGCCCCTTGCCTTTCCGCCTCCCTCAGCTCCTGACCCTGCTGGGGGCTTTCGTTCAGCATCAGGTGGAGGAGGTGGTAAAGAAAACCACCCAGGCCATTTATCTGCTGTGGTTTAGCTTCCTCCTTCGCTCACTGTAAATCTTTCTTTAAAGATGCTGACCTTGGCTAAACAACTGGGGTTTCCTCTGTGGCTTCTGGGGGTGCCCCAGGGCCCCCTCCCTTCTCCAGCTGCAGGTGAGCCCCTGCAGATGTCTCGACCCCCTGGGCAGTAACTCCAGTCTTTTCCTTTCTCTCCTTCCTGCGCTTCAGATCAGTCTTTGTCCTTTACACACATATTTAACAGCAGCAGGGAGGTTTGGGCAATGCTTTGCAAACCAGCTTGGAGAGGAGCAGCAGTCTATTGCCACAGCTTTTGGCATAGTGGCCACCAGATTTACTGAGCAGGGAGGAAAACCAGGCTTTCCAGAGGGACATGATGATCCTCAGAGTATCTGTTCCCCAGATACGCTGTGTCTCCAGGTTCTGAGAGCTGGTGTAAGATTCCAAGGGGGAAAAAAGAGAAAAGGAATGCCATGGAAATCGAAACCTAACAGTGCCACCCAGCAGCAGCTGCTGGAGGATCCTGTAGGGGAGACACTGTTTCTGGCAGACCCAGGCACCCCCTGCTCCTTCCTGGCCCCAGAACAGCTGCAGAAATCTGATTTACTTGGAGAGAAGCCAATTACAGTTTCCTGACACCCAGGAAGGCAACGCCAGCAGCAGACCCTGCGGTGGGGCCGGGAGGCTTCGGAGCCATGTTCACCAGGGGGGCACCGGCGGGTCCTTCAGGGCGATGGGCCGGGGGCACTCGGGGAGCGTGCTCCGCAGGTGCTCTCCGCATTCCTCCACTGTTCAGCTCGCTAATTCCACTTGGTGTTACTAATTAACAGGAGCAAGTAGAGCAAGGCTTTGGTGTAATCCCCGTGTGGCATTAGAGCGCGTGTAAAGCCCGGTGAGCGCCTGCACGCAAAAGCCTATAGTAGTTAACAGGGAGCCACATGTAGACTTAATGGACTTTGGCTTGAGCTCCGCAGGGGGACTATTAGCTCTTTACTCCCTGGTGTAAGCTCCTTATCTCTTGCATGAAGGCAATGCAGGCAGCTCCAGCACCCCCGGCTCCTTCCCTCACCCATGGCAGGACCGAGGCCCCGCACGCTGGCACAAGCCCTGCATTCACGGGCAGCCGAGGAGAGCACGCGCTGTCCCCGGTACATCCCAAAGCACCACGGACACTGTGCACGCAGGCCACGGCAGGAGAGCACAGGGAAGTGTTTATGGGGGGAAGCACTCACCTGTACGGATGCCATGGCTGAGCTTGAGCAAAGTTGCAGGGAGCACTCTGCTACCTCTGCTCCTCTCCTGGCCATCCCGTGGAGTCAGAGCAACAGCCGAGGTAGCTGAGCTTGCGCAGGGGGACTCGCCCTGAGGACGGAGGAGCGTTAGGATCTCATTTGACACAACTGCTGCTGTGCTGGGCAGACTCTAAATGGCAGCAGGAAAAATGAGGTGAGGATGCACCCAGCCCTCCGCACCCCACAGCGCAGGAAATCACCCTCAGATTGGAGCAAAGGAAGGAAAAAGGTGAAACAATGCGTGGGGCAGGATACACAGCTGAAATGCTGGCCACTGTGCAGCACCGCCTTCCAGCCACAAAGCCAGGGTCACCCCAACAGGCACAGTTAATAATCACTGCTCATCAACAACCTTCTAAATAAAATAATTTTCTATGTGTAAGAGGACCTTCTTCAGGAGGGAACTTGGCCAGTTAAGCTTCCCCAGGCTCAGTCATTCTGTGCCGTATGCCAGGAGGGAGGCAGGGGCTCAGCACTGGGCTTGTGGTGCCCCCTGTCCAAAAGCCTCCTTTCCAGGCCACCCAGTTTGGGCTCAGCACTCCACATCTGAAAACATTTATTTTTCTACAAACAGCGCCTCAGCTTCTCCAAAGGGTATAACCCTCTCCAAGGCACCAAGGCATACGAAGCTCTGGCCCCATAAGTGCGCACAGCCTCACCAGGGTCTGCATCAGCTGGAGGACAGGCATACGGATACTGGTGCAGCTCCACTCACTCACTCTTTCCCCATATCTAGCTCAAAAGAGACTCAGCTAATGAGGCAGATGGGTCCCCACCAGTGGCCTGGCCTTGGAGCTGCGAGGTCTCTGTGCCTTGGGACAGGCTACACGTGCCCCACAGCATTTGGAGCAGAGGATACTTTTAGTTGAGTGGGTACAAGGCATATGTCGTAACCCTTCACCTTGAGACAGACAGAGCCTGTACTTCAGCAGGGCTTTAACTCCAAGCTTAGCATGAAATTTCTGCCTGGAAGCAGATGATTAATGCCTCAGGCCAGGAAGAGTTCACCCTTCCCAGGAGGAGCTGTAACAAGCAGAGGTTTCCCAGGTTAGAGGGGCCACACCGCACCAGGCGCATCCTCTCCCTGGGGAAGCCAAGCACCACAGGAGCAAAGCCCTGGGAAACTTCCACTCCTGCAGCCAAAACATCCCTTACCCGAAAAGCCCTAGGCCAGGGACACAGGGTTGTAGGGCTCATGAAGCCTCAGTGCTGGCCGAGCCTCCGCCTGCCTGCTCACCTTGCTTCCCCACACAGCAACCCAGCACACTGCATGCAAACACAGCCAGGAAAAAAAGAGCAGATAACTTCTCGTGAGTTCAGCACAGAAGCAGCAAAGGAGGAAAGCGTAGCAGGCTCCCTCCATTTGAGAGGAAAATTTGTGACTCTTGCTAGGGTATAGGCCTTGCTCAAGGGGGGCTGCAGGCTGGCACGACCTCCAGCTCCCTCTCCTACCCTCATGCGGGCTGTCCTGCTCTTGGTTCTCCAGCAGGCTACCAAGGAGCTACCCAAGTAACCATCAAGGGATCACCAGAAGATCCGTACAGGCCTTGGGTACAAATACTGTTCTACAAACATGAGCGCACTGACCGCAGAAGGTTGTTTTCACTCTTGGGGCAGTTTGGCAAAGGATACACCCATTGTTCAGACTCAGAACACAATCTTGGCTCTTCATCTGGGTAATGGCCATGATAAATAAAGAGCAGTAGCTAATGAGCCTGATGAAGCTGTTCATTAAACACTGAGAAGAGCACACAGAGATTGTAACAATACCAGGCAGCAAGTGGAGCACGCATCTTCTCGCACCCACTTGCATTTCCCACACAGCTCCAGGGCTTCTCCTCCCACCAGCCCGGAGCTAGGCAAAGGAACCCCCAGCCCCCTTCACTACTCTGCCTGCCCCTACCCTCCTCTGGACTGGATTCCTACATGGAAGCACTGCAGCGGCTCCCTAGCACTGGCTCCGTTTCCATGGCAACTTCCACCCACATCATTGCTCCATATTGTTCTTTTCCATTTCACAAGAGATCCCTGCTGCTCCTTCAAATAGTTCATTATCGTTTGTGCTCCAGCAGACCATCCCTCAACCAGCACCGCCCTATGCAAACCAGAATCAATTTACTAAGCATTTGTGCCTCGGTACAGAAGGGCAGGCAGAAGAGGGTGGGACATGGCCCAGCTGGATTGTTGTCCAGGCACCTACCTCAGGAGACGACCCCCAAGAATGGGAGCCTGCTTACACCTTCCCTGGGCCCAGGCTAGCCCATTCCCAGATTTACATCCCAGTGGCTGCTCTGGGAGGGGTGCAGCCCATGTGGGTGTGGGACCCTCCGGGCCAGCCGGGTGCCCCAGGACAGTTCTGCAGCCTCCCACAGGAAGGGCATGCTCACACCCACCAGCACCTGACCAGCCCTTTGGCAGAGCTGTTCTCAGATCCCCAGATCCTGTGGTTTCCTGCAATAACATCTGTGATTAAAACCTGGTATTTTGCCTAGAAATAGCAACTACTTAGACCACAGCCAAGTCATGCGATGCTTTTGATAGTTGTGACCGAAAACCTCATTCGTCATTCCCATGCTCGCCCCAAACAGCACTGCCCTCCTGGCAAAAGGCATGAAGACTGCACCCGAGAGACTTTAATGCTTTGCTATACTCAGGAGATGAAACCACTTACAGGGGAACTCTACATCCTGTCCCACAGGTGCAGAATCAAGGTAAGAAAGCATTTGCCAGGCAAAGCAAACCCAATGTACTGAATTTGGTGTAGCTGACTTCCCTTCTTACTGGGTTGGGGAATTCTGAGCTTCTAAGTAACAAAGGGTGTAGGCACAGTTTACAAACAGAAAGGAGTTACCATAAAATTGACGTAAATGAGCTGTTACAGAAGAGTTTCTTAATAGGCCTTGGGGCAGAAGGAGATGTGGACAGAAGACCTGAACAGCAGATGGCTCCCAGACAGAATTTGGCTGAGAGGGCTGGAATAGCAAGTTTGTAACTTCATGATGCCCTAGCACAGACAAGCTGCCTTGGGAAATACACAGGGAGGCAAGGAAAAGAAACAAAAGCTAGACAGGACAGACTTACACAATAGTGTAAGCCATGTATTGTGCAGCTCAGAGCTAATTCCATTAGCGACCTTCCCAGAAAAAGTGTGTAAGCTTGCAGGGAACTTGCAACATCAAGAGTAAACTTTTACACACCTGATACTGAGAGTTCAAAGCCAAGTACAACACAAATCTGCCCATGAAAATAATATACACAAGGCACCTTTAAGTGTCAGACCCTCTCCTATCAGCATTAGTTCAAATTTCTCTTACCACCTATTTCAGCTTTTGCCACAGCTCTTTTCGCAATGGTACTTAGTCAAGAATCAGGAGCAAGAGTAACAGCTTCCAGAAAGACATTAAAAACAGCAGCCCAAGCAATACAAGTCACAGCACACCTCACTTGCCCTCCAGTTTACCATGTAAGATACTACTATACATGGAAAATTGAATTAAAATGGGAAAATGATTGACAGAAGCCAGGCAAAGCGTGTTCTCAGGGTTCAGGCTTTTAAGAAGCAGCCTTTTAAGAATTCTGCAACAAATGTAGTAAAACTGCATTATCACTACTTACAGACTATATAATGATCCCACAGAAAAAGAATCCACTTTCCCCACTAGAACTGGATGCATGGGCTTTAACTACTAGTCCTTAGGATTAAAAAGAAACGCAGCACCTCCAAGTTAGTACTGCAGAACTTTATACTACACTTAATACACTTAGATCATACTTGACAGGACACTGTCAAAAGGCAGTGACTGATGCAAATACAAATATTAGAAACAACATCTGAAATTAAAAAAGTTTATTTGAAGATTTGTAAAACAGCTCTTTGAAAGACCAACATTTCCAAGACACTACAATATGATAAAGCATTTTCCTATTGTTAGAATATAAAAAAGTCACAGTCCTTCAACCACCTAAATAAAAGCATACATTTATGGACCAAACATTTTACTTCCAACACCAAGAAAGTAAATGGGTTTGAAAGTCAGACTAATCAATAGCACCAACACTAGGTGACCACAAGCCCCATGGGTCTGAGAGTCTGCATTTGTCATTACTACACAATAAAGCAGGTTAGTGAAGCAAATCTTAATGTCAAAACAGACCTACAAGCACTGAAGAGTTCGTACAATGAAGTATCATAATGCATTTTTTACATTCCATTGATGCAAACAACAGTAGCAAGCCAGAAACACCAAAGAGTTCCCGTTAAACTCCAAGCTTCCATTTCAGGACAAGAAATCTTCAGAACTTACAAATACCAGTTCCATTTTAAACACAGAACTTTATTCACTTTATGTTTACATAATTTGTGCAATAGAGACATGTGCAATAGAAAGGTGAAGAACAAGATGTAGAGTGGACAGTATTACAAGGATCCAATTATCACTTCACTGTCAAGCAGCACAGTATTATACTGCTTTCCGATGATACTCAGGAGGGGCTACTTCATAGTCACTGGCGCTAAACAATGCAGAGGAATTCTTTGCTAAATACCTATAAAAAGTAACGAAAACATTAAATTACCTTCTTGCCTAAAGTCTCCATTGTTTAGCATCACATAAGCTAATTGCTAGGTGTTTACCGAGACCATAAAACATGATTTCAAGAGTAGAAAACCAACATGTATCTACTAAAAAGTCAGCTGTGTAAAGCAATTAAAGATTTGACAGCTCACACAAAAAAAAAAAAAAAAAAAAATTCCAGACAAGTTGTCATGCAACTCTGGCTCCAAGTGAGCACAGGGAGGTTAAGATTAACAGGATAGGATGAAACAGTTTACATTTGAGGTTCAGTCAGCTGCTGTACCAAGAATCCATTTACTACTGATGGTACTCAAAGGGGTAGAGACAAGGAGTAGGACACTATGAAGTTCTGTCTGCATAAATATGGAACTTGAATGATGGCTAGAGCAAAACAACCAACGGTCAACTAAGCGCAATAGCAGAAGATAAGCATTAAATGCCATTACCCCTCATCGAATGGACTCAGGGATCTAACATGTCTACAGCACCACAGGGTACTGCAGTGCACTAAAGCTACAATGACAGTCTGTCCCATAAATAACATTAGTAAGGTCCATCTGTTTTTAACATTTGCTCAATTGTTGTTGAGTAACTGTTGTGTAATTTACTAGTTTGCTGTAATTGTTACCTGCTTTTTATAGCAACTACAAATAAATGCTTCAACATTTATTTTGAAACAAGTAGTAGACTCAAGACAGTTTAAAAGTGCAGACTAACAGATACATAAACACACATCTAACTAGCAATTATTATATCTCTATTAACTGGAGAGAAATTAAAACCAGTCTTACTCATGTTCTGTGTAGCAGTTTGAGAAAGCTTCACTGCAATCTTTGGTGAAGATACCACACACAGGCTCAAGATATAGATATTCTCTCTCTCTCTCTCTCTCTCTCTCTCTCTCTCTGTTATATAACAATTGTTCACTGAAAATAGGCCACATTATAAAAGTCTGTGCTTACTGAACTTTTTCTTTCTTGCTGAAAGACTTAAAAAGTACTCACTTTAAGAAGTCATGCAAATAGTTTAACAGCAAAGCCAGGCTCTTCTCATCAAGAGGAGTGTAAGCAAGCATAGCTCCAATTCGTACTGTTTCAAAAGAAGTAGTACTTGTTAGTTACAAACAACAGCTTTAACAAGTATTTAAGTACAGTCTAGAACCTTACAGTTAGCATATAAAAGCAGCCCAGGAGTCTATTCCAAAATACAGAAGCTCACCTAAATTAACTAGACTACTGAAAATCCATTTCCATTCTAAATCCCTGAGTGGCTCTGAACATTTTAGGTACACAGAGTAAGGAAAGAATGAAACCACATTTTTCATAGTTGCTTGTCAAATTTCTGCAGTTCACATCCACTGAGTCTCAAGACAAGAAAAGGAAGCATTCAAATACTTCTAACTGCTCTTCTTCAATCTCTGGAGATCATACTCACCAAATAACCTCAGTAGGTGTGGAGCACCATAGACCTGAGACATTGGAGCATCTGGGTGATCTGCTAAAATTTCGGCATATTGGGGCCTCTCAAACTTGTACAGCAGTTGAGTTCCCAGCATGACGTTGAAGTATTCTTTAATTCCAGCCACAACTTCATTGACTGCGTACTCCCTGGTAAACAGAGAAAACGCTGCAAGTCTTGTTCTAGTGACTGGATGGACACAAGATGAGACTCGGCTTGGTCAGTCCATTAAAATCATAAAGATCTTTCACAAGCCTTCAGATTTTTCAAGGAAATTTGCCTGGAGACCTTAAAATGTGCAGCACAGGGAGCAACGCATTTCAAGACCTCCTTTAAAAATGGACTGTTCCGAACTCGGTAAGAATGTAGGCAAACCAAGAAAAGCCTTGCTTTTAGTCATCTGCTCACTGAAAGAAATTAACTCTTAGAGAGTCCTTTCAAGCAACAGTAAGTATTTTTAAGAACACTTACCCACTCTTCTGTTTTCAACCAAAGTTAATCCCAACTCACACCAGTTTAAAAGTGCAATACTACTTTAAGTAATCAGACTGAACTCCTGCTTAATGGAAAGGGACAGCCACCAAATATTTCAGGCAACTGACCCTTTCTAACTAGGCCTCTCAAACTCCTGCAGGCCTCCAACTTCACAACTAATTGAAGAATAACTGTATAGGAATTAGCAGTGACACTGCACATCTGAGAAGTACAACCCTCACTCCACCCTGCAAACAAATTTAGGACAGACATTAGGACAATTACATAAAAGAATGTTAAAACACCCTGACAAGTCAATAATATGCTTCCTCTTGAATGGAAGAAAATAACTTCACATTTCTAGTTTGCCTCCCTTTAAAACAGGGAAGCTTCATTCAAGAATAAACACACCTTGTTTGCTGTCAGGGCTGGACAGCTGGTGTAATTACAAGTAAGAATCTTCAAAGCTATCACCTCAAAGTAATTAGCTTTGCCCATCTGATTCTTTTAACAAGTCATCATCTACCTCCCTGTCCCCCACCCCTCTACCTCCGTGAGAGAGTCCACCCATACAGTAACACTTTGCTCATCTGCTAGGTAGATTTTTTGATAGTTTGTTCAGCTCGTACGTAACAAGTGCCAATAACTTTATTCACCCAAAGTAGGAAGCCTGAGCTAGAATGAAGGGGTGGAGAACTATTCACTTGACTTTCATCAGCTTCCTTTAGGAAAGGCCTAAGGAACATGGGGGAAGCAGAAATAATATCCAGAAAGCAGAACTGCATTCTTGAATTACCTCCTCAACAGTTTCTAAACTCCTCTATCACCTTGGTCTTGGAACATGAAGCTTGACATAGGGCTGGGACATGTTTAAGAACCTTACTAAATTTTCCATGAAATACAGGTCGAACAACAGCAAGAGAAATATTGAACGTTTGAAATGCCACCACTTACTTGTTATCAGTATTTCCTCGTGATTTTTTGTAGTTTGCATAATCCTCTAAAATGGAGTCAACGTTCTTCTTGGCCGGAAGATAGAAGAGCTACACAAGAAGCGAAACCGAGCAAATACGAGTTGTCTAATTTATGCACACATTTATATCTGCATGCTAAATTTAAATCAACATACATAAGGACATTTCTAGAATAAAACTTACAGGTTCAGATGTTAAGTGTTATTAAAGAACACCCAACTGTTTTAGTGGTGCGTACAAAAAAAATCCTGTAGCAGTGAATATATCCATGTTTCCATTTAACACTTACACTGCTCAACAGCGACCTGATGATGAACTACTGAAGTCACCCCAAGAGTCAAAGGTACGCAGCAAAGCACACACATGCCCCTACAGACCTGCTTACACCAGGCCACACAGCAGTTACAAAAGCAATGGTGACCATTTTTGCCTATTCTTCTGTCTGCTCCTCTTCTTACATCCACAGTTCAGCACCTGGCACTACTATAGCTGCAAAGCAAATAAGCCTGCCAAGCACCTGCCAGAAAGTTTTGTTGCCTGCACAGTCTGAAGAATATTAGAGCTACATCAGAGCTTACAGAATTGAAGAAAAATATTCCCAGCCATGATTCACCAAGGATTAACTTCCACCTTTAACACCATACACAGACCATCTGTACCCACAGACACTAGTTCAGTTGTATATGGCAAGGCTCAGTAGTACAGCAAATTCACATACTTGGGAGTTTTTTTGAGGCATGGGACCCAGTTCACTTATCCATTTCCTTTCACAAGAGCACTACAGTCTGAAGACATTCGGGGGAAAAAAAAACAACCACAAAACCCTAAATCTCCAGAATTGGAGTCAGCATAACACACAGCAGTGCTTAGCACCTTTACTGCTGATGCAAGTCTAAGATTTGTATTCACCAAGAAACTCAGCCTTATCCACGTAGGACTTGAACAAGATTTTTACATGTCTGGGACTGCAAGAACAGAGACAGTACCTCAGAGCAGCAGTAAGTTAAAGCATGCAATTGCAGCCTATTGAACAATAACAACCAGTTTTCAACAGTATTTTCTATGCTTCTTGCCAATTTTAGTAGTGGTTTCATACAAGAAACAAGTAATGATTCATTAATACTTTTTAAGTTCATGAAAGGGTTTTATACTTTTAAAATGGAAAGCAAACTTTAATTTACTGTATCAGGAAGCTTTATATGGATCCAGCCTGGCAGAAGTTAAGAATCACTATCCTAAGTGGCAGCTTTCTGTCAGAGCTGTAGAACAACTTAAGATACTTGCTGAACCTGGCAGTAACATGTAAACAAGGCAGGAAGGAGCCGAGGTAAAATAGGCATCACATGTGATGTTCCTACAGACCAGTTCTCTGCCAACTAAGTAAACTGTTCAAAACCTACCAGCAGGCCAAGAATGCATAGAGTTAACATCACACTTAAAACTTAAGTAAGTATTTAAAATTATTTGCCTTTCTAGCTTATGCTTGATTAGACCAAGTCTATTCTACAAATTTACATGCAACTCTGCTGAGCCACAGTCCTACTCACAGGTGACCTTTGGTTAAAATCCCACTGGAATAAGAACTGTCAAGTAAGCCATCAGGCTGCTGTCAAACTCCACAAGAGATTTCACTACACTGCACTTGAAGAGGGTATGAAATTCTAGTTTTAGTGTCCTCACCTATATATGGCCAGATTGTTGTTTTGACAAATTACCTGCTTTTGCCTGGTGATCAAGTCCCAGTCATCTACCAGCCATGGTTTCAGCTCTTCTGGGATCTTCACCTTTACTTCAACTCTGTTCATAAATGTTTCTTCCTGAAAAAAGTGAAGCCAGACTAATTGCTTTCAGATAACTGTCCAAGCTAAGAATCACCCATATTCCTTGTTTTCACAACTGACATACACCACTGGACTGAAGAATTACTACAGTAATTCCTGTAGGCTCCACAGGGAACAAGGAAATAGCTTAGATTTTTCAAGGCCACTTGGGAACCTTAGTTTTGCAAGTTGTAGCATTTCACACTGCTATACTGCAGGAAAAAATATTGCTGCCTGTATTTCTGACCAAAGCAACCTTCCTGTTTTCTATCAAAAATCCTAGGGATCAGGAGGGAATCAGAAATACATACACTTTCAACCGTTGGATCTACTCGAGCCCTCTTCTTCCTAGGAGGCTGAGGAGTCTCACTGGTACTGCTCCCTTCTCCAATTCCTGGAGCTGTACAGAAGACAGACATTATGTTGCTTAACAAATCTAGTAAGTCAGTAAGAAATACCAGTAAAGAAAGATTTAAAAGAAAGATTTAAAAGTAAGACTCAGACTTCTCTCAGGTCACCTTTTCACTTGTGTTTTTGTTTTAAATATTACTTGTATTCTGGAAGTCCCACATATTTGTGACAGTTTAAACTGCTGTATTTACACTTAATCTGAAGATGGAGGTTTCTGCACTGAAACCAAACCAATATGTCAGTATCTGTAATGTTCTTCAGAAGAATTTTTGGAACCAGCAGCTCAGCTTTGCAGATATGCCACATCTCCATCTCAACAAGGAAACATAAATTTGACTTATGAAATTATTTCAACAGATCCACGGAGATACACTTTGCTTTTAATTTGCAAGGGTCAAAATCCTGACAGACTGAAACAAGTAGTTTGTGTACAAACCAGAAAAGTATGCATTCCTCCTGACCAAGAGGAAGAGGCATCTGAAGTCCAAGATGAACAACACAAGGTGATAGTAGGTAAACTTAACTGAGGCAGATTTAAGGTCTTATTCCAGCTAAGAATCCTTCACTAAGGATATCCACTTATATACAAAATAAAGGCATACTTACTTTTCTGTTTGTTCTTTTTTGTTTTCCTGCAAGAAGAACATAAATTATTGCAAATATAAAAATAGTGGTACTTAAAGAATCGAAAGTAGAAAGCCAGCAAAATTGTCCACCAAGTTCAGAACAATGAATGAATACTCAGTAGCCTATGGAGTATTTAGATAAAAGCACATGAAAGAAATGTCAGATATGACTTAGCATCAGACTTACGACACTACAAGATTTTTCATGTAACTGGTTAGAATTCACCATTTTGGGGGGGAAATCACTAAATTTAAACCTACAAAACCCCAGAAGGCATGCCAAGAACACAAGTATTTAAAAACAGTACTGACTGACACTTACGCAAGTAACATCTACAGATGTTTCATACTTTCCAAGAGCTCTTGGAAAACTACACTAGGTTGTAAGTGGTTTATTTCTGTATTTCAGGGATCACTTTGAGACAGAATATGGGACAAGGAAACGGAAGTGCTGGGAATTATGAGATAAATCTCAGTTAACTTCCAGTAAAGTACTGAAAAAACCCACACAGGTTTACCACTACAGCAGTAGAGGGAATTTTACATAGCACTATCAGAATTATATGCATGAAGCTGCATGGACTGCCTACAATTCCATCATCAACTTTTAGGGGAGATCGCGATTACACTTGCCACTTATTAGAAACATTTGGAACAGTACTAAATAGCATTGTCCCTAATATTTATCTTCTTCCAAATGCTTCTCTCAACACTTACTGTTTCTAATTTACACACTTCACACTTCTCTAACGTCTCTATCCTTAGCCTTTATTTTTATTCCAAATGAAGAGCTGTACTTCCAAAAATTTTAAAAGAAACCTGAAATACAATGCACACGACACATAAATATTCAGATAGGTCAAGAGTAACAATGACAAAATTAAACTGTCCTAACAGGTATTTTTGTTATTATCTGAACTTTGTATATTTACTAATTAAAATTTTCTGAAAATGGTTAAGAATATAGTCATGTTTCAATTTGCTCACTATTAATAGGAGTCCAGTTAAACCTCTCAAAAAAATGGCAGATTTTGTGGATAAAACTCTTTACCAGTACAAGATTATTTCCTTGGAAATTCACCACTATCTCAAGTGACTCTTGTATTCAGGCTTTGAACTGGGTTTATCTGAATCAGGAAGTAGGGTTTCTAGGAAGGTCTGAAGATAAGAAGAGTAAGGCTTTTTTCAAGCTTCAAGTCAAACAACCATTAGGCTTAAACTGTGGGCAGAATAAAGATCATCTCTCTCCAGGAAGAAGGAACAATTGCCAAGCTGAGTCACTGAAAATGGACTTCTGTATTGAAGAGAAAGTCTTTTCTTCCAAACCTAGAGTCAACACGGAGGAACAGGGAGTCCTTTCCAGACTTAAAGTCACAAAATAAAAATAATGTTAAGCATTAGTCTAGGAGCAGAGTCTTAAAAAAATCAGGACAGGGAATATAAAGTACTTAAACTACCACAACTAGGACAGTAAACCACATCTATGTTACTGAAGCACAAAGTCTAGCATAAACCATTGCAGGCAGTTGCTTGTGCTCTCCCACCTCATTCCTTATATTTCAAGTCATATGCCTCTGCTTCAAGTCAAAACAGCCATCTGTTTGCAAAGTCTAAAAGACAAATCTGAGTTAGAGAACAAACAGAAAGAGCTAAGGTTAGAGACAAAACATTAGCATTTGGCAGACTTTTGATAGCCTGTACAGCAGACTGTCTAAAGTAACACTCTTCACGAGGTGAAGACAGCTGTGCAAGGTGAAGTGCTGCTGTTGTGTACAGTAACTGCAGCATGCAGTGCACTTGATATCCAGAAGAAAGATGCAGCATCTGTATCACAGAGGTTATGGACAGCCCTACTGATAGAAGGTGTAGCCCAAGATGAGCAGCACATCTTAGATAACTAGATTCCATTAATCAGACCAAGCAGACTCATTTTGAGACATACAGCTGAAGAACACCATGTGTGTTCCTCATGATGGCAGATAATGTCTTCCTGCAAGGACAAATGGAAGGCAAGTCCTGAAGTGACACAAAAAGGTGAATCATATCTAGGATAGGTTAAAACACATCTGTTTGTGCCACTTCACAACTACATTATGAACTGCAAGCCCTATACCGCTGTATAGAAGCGGTACAAAAACTTAAATTGACTTCTCGTTATATAGCAAGTACAGCCCAGCTGCTATTCTTCATTCACATATTTCTCTATTGACTAGCATTTTTCACTGAAAACTGACAACAAAACTAAAAAGCAGCATGGAGGTTTCAAGGAGGCTTCTGTGGAAAGAGTTTTAATTAAAAGACTGAACAAAAGTGCAAGGTGCTAAAGACCTTGCAGTTCAAACTTAAAGGATGCATCCCACTGTAGTCAGACATTACCTCCTCAAAGAAGCAGGGCCAGCAACCAGTTCTGGTGAGAAGCTAACCCAGCCCTTGTTGCAGGGTTCTATTTTAGCAGAACAGGAACACAGAGCTATAACAAGAATATTCAACTATTGGGGATCAAAATGTGAGGCTGAATTAGAAAGCCAAAAATAAATGAACTACTGATATAACCATCTGAAATTGTGCAGAAACAAGATAATCAGTAGAAAACAAACAGTATTACAGCTTACAGAACAGCTCACAACATTGAAATGCTATATATCAAAAGTGACAGACTTGGAAGGAAAATAAGCAATCCATGCCACAAGAGCATGGACTTCCAATACTGAACTTCCAATCTCAGTATCCAAAACAGGAGTGTGTACACAATCAAATGGTAAGACTAAAGAGGATGCCATAGAAGACAACATACTGAAAGATTACACTTCACCTTTCCACAGAGATTCATCAGAAGAAAGATAATCTTAAGTATCTGTCACAGAACCTTGGATACCACCTCAAGAAGCCAGCAATCTTTGTACAAGAGTTGGTGTTAATGCTCAGAGCTCTAAACTGGAGCGTCTTCTGGACATATCTAGAAAACTGTCAGTAGAAAGTAAAAATAGCTTAGAAAATAGAATTCAACACAGACAAATGACATCAGGAAAAAAACAAGACTTTGGATGGTTTACTTACTCCACAACAGTTAGTCCACGACCTGGCAGATAAAAATGTTGTGGACAATAACAAGTATTTTACTTTCCCCAAATCCATGTGCCTTTTAAAGGAACTTAGAGGTCTGTCAGAACCTCCCTACTATAGCTGGTTAAGATATGAGCAGCAGAGAATGAAGGTAGTTACCACTTGGTCTCAGGCATTTGAGTTCAATACATTTGTAAATGCCAGAAAAAGGAGAGCAGGTGCCAGTTTACTGATAAAACAACAGTTGTAACTAAGCTATATGAAATCAGAGTCTCTCCTAATACAAGCTGTATAATAATAAAAAATTAAAAGATTCAAGTGTGAAAAATAAGTATGTTGGAAAAAAGCGTGAAATTAGCCACTATTGCTCATGCAGCTTGGTCACTAACTTAGCTGTGAGAAGAAGCATTCCTATGAAGATTCAATTAAATTATCAAACATTATTAGCAAAAGGATGGAAAGAAAAGTCAGGATTATATACACATGACTCCTGTGCCTGGTCAGGCAACCTAACCTTAGAAGGCACACAATAGAACTAGAAGAGGTAAAGAGAACAAAGAATAGTTGGTAGTGTACAACAACTTCTATACCACGAGTAACCAGGCAGACAAGGGCTTTCTCAAGTTGACAACTGGACAGGAAGAGGAGGGGAAATGTGGTAGAGGTATCACTAGCAATAAAAGGTAAAGCTTGAACTAATCAATCTTTCCTCAAGATAGATGGAAAAGACCAAAAGCCCAAAGCAGCAGACATTAAAAAGACAGAAGGAGTCATCCTCTTTCCTCCCCTCTTCAACACAGACAGTACTGAATTAAAATGGGAACACGCTGCCACAAGATGACGGGGATTCCAGAAGTCCAAACGGTTCAGACATTATTAGATAAATACAAGAGAGTCCTACAAAGGGTTATTAAACCCATCACATAGATGGATACAGCCTCCAGCTCTAAAGTCCCTTAACTGCAGACTGCTAGAAGCAAAAAGGTTATTTGGGGAAGAGCATCATTCTAGACTTGACTCACTTGATTATCCCTAAGCACATGTTACTGGTGACCATTAGAGAGCAGAACAGGTTAGGAAAATCTCCAGCTTGAGCCGGTGTAGCCATTCTAATGTTGTTACAGCCCTAGACAACTGGCATGTAGACATATTCATATGCTGCTTGACATTTAGAGGACTTGGAAGTAGCTTGTGAGAGCTACTAGCTGTGCCAAAGATAGCAGAGGATGCCACAAGAGACAAGCAGCAGGAGCATATGCTTCTGAGTAATACATTCAGATGAAGAACAAGACTTCTATTAGAAGAAAAAACAGTAACTCCCAAGTTGAGATAGTGTTTTGAGAGCATCTCTGATGAGACTGCTTGCATATAGTATCATTTAAAAACAGATGCTATTCTCAAATTTGTTATTCAGTGCCTTATCTTCCCTCCAGAACACTCTCAGTTGCCCTTCTTATTTTCCAAGCATCTGTTAACTCTGATTGTTTACTGATTTTTTGAAAGTTAATCATATTAGGCCCACAAAAGGTAGCGTAAACTCTTAGAAGTTGGAGTTCAGCAGAGCAACATATAAAACAGTCTGCAGAAGCCAGTATCTGTAGTGTTCTATTTCATTTTTGGCAACTGCTATACCCATACAAAAATTTTTTTCTATGATAGCTTCTAGCTAAAATAATTATTTTAAAAACAAATGTATACAACCTGCATTTCATGCATATTTCTATTTCATCAAATATTGCTTACAAATAGCCCCAAAAGCTTTTTGAACCAGTTGCTGCAGTTTACAGAAACAGTTATTCTGAACAGACTCAAGCCAACAATAAAAATATAGCACATTAAGGACCAAGTTCAAACCTCACATTTCTAACACCATCTATCATAGCAGCCTTGCTCCCAAGACTTACAGAAGACAGTGCTGTTTGTTACCGATTTCCACAGAAGCTGAACTCCAGGCTGCAGTGAACATGCAGACCAACTGTAACCCTCTAGAACTATCCAGTTTCAAAAATCTGAAGTCAGTTGTCCTCCACTTCTTTTTAAACAGCGGACACACTGAATGCATTTGACTACTCATACTGTACCCTATCCCAACTGAAAAGGTATACATCTCAGAGAAACTAAAAAGAGGTGGTCCATACTGGCTTTAAAAACCAAAACGATATACTGCAGTACTTATAATTGTTAACTGAACTGCTACCAAAGCTTACATTATTACAGCTGAGAACTTTAAGAGTCTCTGAAAGAGAAATCTATGAAAGCATGGAGATTTGGATTTCAGGATGAAAATCCTGGTTTGACAATCCATCCTTAACTCACCGCGTCGATATTGTAGGGGTCTCCAAACAGCAAACAGTATGCGCTCCATCTCGTCTGAAAAATCTAGGCACAATGGGGGTTGAGTTAAGGAAAGAATGTCAGACCTAGTGTTTAGCCTTAAAGAGAATCTATTTAAGATTCAAAAATTTACCTTTTTAGCAGCATATTATAGTCTTACTGAACATTCGTGGAGGATAAGTTGTGCTTAGATTGTTATTTCCTTTCCATTATTGTTTGGCTATCTGAAGAATAAGTTTCAAAATACAAGTTACTTTTCCCTTTGTGTGATCCTCCAAGAATGCTACAAAAGGTAAATTTTGAGGCCCAAATAGGTTGACAGTGTTACCCTTTTAGAATAGTTGTGTGATCAGTTTCTCCCCCTCCCCACCATCAGTACTTTATGTATCTACAATGACCTTAGATTTACAACAAGAGAACAATCCAGAAGTTTTATTTTGGAACTGTATTTTGAGATTTTTCAGAAGCCATCTTGCCTTTAACGGTAAGCAGGATGTGAGAAGCAGTAGTTTGGTCAATAATACATCAGTATCACAACCCTGCATCACTGCTAGGATAAGTCAAAGTATTTCCTCTCCCTCGGCCTCCAAATAGGGAAGAAAAATAGGGAGACTTTGTTGAAAGAAGCACAGGTCTAATTTAGAAGGATGCATTGGATGCTGATAATGGCTAGAGACTAGGAGCAAGATCAGTGCAACAAGCATATGGGACCCTGTTATAAATAACTTTCACAATGCAAGACTGCTATTCTAATGACAGGTTTTCCTTCCTCCCCTTTACAATTCTGAAAATCCACCATCAAGGAATTAATTTTTCCAATCAACTTGAAACAGAAGTTTTAGAGAATTAGGTTACCGTCTCTTTTGCTATGCTGGAAACAACCTAGTGATGACAGCAAAAAGCAAAGCCACTCCCTTTCCCCAACTGGTTTCAACCAGAAAGTAAAGACAGACCTGGTAATATGCTTTCAAGCTTTAGAGTTACCCAGAGGCTTAAGACGAAGTCATTTCTACTATGTGGGTCTCCCTTGGATGCAACATTATTAGGTGTTGTTGAGAGGATTAAGCCAACTTTGATTTCAAGCACAGGTTAACATTTACCATTTACTCAGCCAGAGAGAACAACTCATCCCACTGCAATCAGCCTGAACTACCAAGATGACTAAAGCTGACAGTATGGGGAACCCTAATCCTGAAGTTACTATTGGGATGTTCTCTGTAATGCAAATTGTAGACATTTACAATTGAGTCATCACTACTTGTGTCAAAGTTACACATGAAATTAATTCTACTCCCACTGACTAAAACGCAAGGAGACTCAGGTGCAACAACCACTTAAGCAGCCAAATTAGTAATGGTCATAATTTAGATCTGCTTAATTAGATTTTAATGACATTCATTATGAACTGTCTAAACAGACATTTGGTTTGGGTTTTTTTGCCACCCCCAAATGAAGACAAACAGGTGTCTAGGTCCCTGTCAGAGGTCCATCCTGAGCTGACAGAGCACACCAAACCGGTGGCGTTAAAGCACCTCAGAACCTACAGCGACAAGACCACAATGGAGCATGCATGCAGCGTTATGGCCAGATCCATTGGACTCCCCATCCCAGAGACCAATTTACAGCCTTGGCTAGGCTTTGACTAATCCCAAAGTGAAATCTGCATTCAGGATCTAGAGGGGAAAAAAAAAAACAAAAACAAACAAACCAAAAAAACCAAAACACACCACACCACCAAAAACCCAACTGTATCCACTACTGCTGCACTTCTCAAATCAATGATACATATTTTGTAACATAAAGTTGCCCATAAATGAGACATGAAATCTGAGGCTGCTGCCAAATGCTCTCTGTAGGAATTGACGTCATTTCAGCAGCTTCCTCATGAAGACTAGAATCATAAATGAAGTTAGGAGTTCAAAATATCACATTAGTAATGACCATCTTCATAATTAAGTGTAGTACTATCCCCACCAGAAGAGTTTCATGGCACATGAGCAAAGAGCGGTAGAGCTGTACTGATTGCATGAAATCTAAACATAACACCATGCAAGCCTATTCTGAAAAACAAAAATGATGGAATGAAAGAAAACTGACAGTTACATCCTGAAATTATTTTTTCTATAAATGTCTGAGCTTGCTTCTGGTCTCTTAAGATGCAAAACCATTTTTAATAGCATATGGGTTTAGTTTTATCAAAAACAGAAGAACAAAGACTCTTTAAATGCAGTTTTAACAATTGTACAGTAAGAAGGCAAGGTACTTTAAGGATTTTATTCAAAAGTGCTTGCACGAACTGTAAAGTTCTATATAGAAACTGATTTCACTGAGACACACAAGCCTTAAGAGGACTCACCACTTTTTGAATGTCAGTTCACTAACTTAAGAGGAATAGAGCGCAAAAAAGCACAGTGTTAGTGTCTACTCAGTACCTTGATTCGGTATTAAACACTGCACAATCTAATAAGGCAGTTTTAATAAAATACTTCAACAAAGCCCTTTTTGATATGACAAAAGCGAAACAACTTTTGTATGCGTTGTGTCAGAAGTAACGTAGTTTAGCCTGCAGAACCATTCTAAGAAAAATACTATTTAAAGATCAATAGTAAAACTGACAAGCAAAAGTTTGGGAGGTTTTTTGGGTGGGTTGTTTTGTTTTCAGGGTTTTTTTGTTTGTTTGCTTTGTAGTTGTTTTTGTTAGTTTGTTTTTAACTAAAAAGCTTCTTACACTTCAACATTTTTCTGCTGCAGACCAGAAGTCTTCTTGCCCGGAGCAGCACCTCTCATCTTCCCCTCTGCATATTGTTCCCTTTAAAAAAAAGAGTAAATTCGTAAGTAAGACTTTAATGGAAAAAGAAGCTTTTTTCCCCTCAAAGGGTAACAGGTTATGCAAAACATTTAGGTAATGTCTAGTAAATGGCTTTGCGAGTCAGTATGCGTCACGAGCAGGAACAAATTCAACTCAATACCAAGAAAATTTAGTCTTCTTCATACAACACTTAGCAGTATGGACACCCATTTCCTCCCCCTCTCACCATCCTTGTTATTCTGAATCATGTGGAAGCAGCACACTGCTTCTGAAAAATATAAACCAGCTTCTCAATAAAAGCATTTCTATTAAAGAAATACAATATTAGCATTCATAAAAATCAAGGTATTTGTAGGCATCCTGAAGCTGTCTGAGAAGATCCTTACCACTTAACAATATATTTTAAGGATACTGCACAAGGGTCATTTTTAGCCACCTGATTTCCACATTACAGGATATACTTGCAGTTAGTCAGGCTGCTTCTCTGTTTCATCAACCCACTCCTCCTTAAAACCTCAAGTCACCATTTTAAAATTAAGTAGCAGCTTGCTCTTTCTAAACTGCTAGAGGACAAAGATCAGAACACCTCTGTAAGCCAAAGCATCTCAAGAATAAATGAACATATGAACACCTCTTGAAGGCTTTATTTTTTTTTAAACTCACTAACTTCCCTTGATATTTAGTTGTTGGATGGAAGCTCTATAAAAAAAATTTACTGACAACGATTTTTAACAAAATACTTACTGATTGGCCTTTTGAAGTTCTTTTTGTTTCTGCAAATTGGTATCCACGTATTTGAGCACTCTGCTTTCTGGAACCCATTCATCCCAGCTGAAAAAAAAATTTTAAAAAGTCAAATGATCATTCAAAACATTACATAATTGCATTCTACAGCAACAGTCAATTAAAAGCTTCACAGAATTTGAGACTGAACTCTGCTTTTGTATCAAGTCATGGACTGGCACAACTGAAAGTGTAAATTACCAAACGCATTCCCCACTTACTGAAGCTGTCATGATTTTTCTAGGGAAATGTAACCCTCAGCCATTTCTAAAGAGTTTCCCAAACTTGAAGGATGGGCAATTTAGGAGGGAGGGGACTGTCTTTAATTTAAAAGAAGCATCTCAGGAAAATAAAAATTTTCTACACTTGCTAAATTATGGGACACCTGTAGCCATAACTATATTATGAAGCAAGTTTCCTTTATCTATTCCAACATTTTATAGGTTAACAAATTCAGCAATAAGATCTTACTGTAAGAAGAAGAGCTCTGATTTCTGTCTGTGAAGGAAACCAAGATGGCATGAATATTTGAAGAATCTGAAGTGAACGATTTAAGAGAACAGGTGTTGGGGAAATTGCCATTACGAGCAAGAATTCCACTTTGACAAAGAGTGGATAATCTGAGCAATCTGACAATTTATTTCAAATAAAACACATTAAAAGTGGCCAAGTTATTCTGAAGTACTCAAGGTAAAACTCTTTATATAGAGAGTTCTGTGTCATTTTCATTTCATGGCAATAGCTGCCAGCCTTAGAACATGGAGGTGTACAAGAAGTACAAGGTCTTCAAGAGTGTTAAGACAAGGCAAGCTTAGCATCCAAAAGTTAGAGAAACACATTTTCAGCTGTACACATTCTAAGACTATGTTTTTAGGTTAGTGCTTTGGTCAGATATTTAAGCCACTTGTCTTACTCCTGCCTGTACAGCTGCAAGAGACCTTCAAAAGAAGTGCTATGTAACTGTGCAGCACATTATACTGTATGACGAAGAAACTTTTTTAGTATCCTAACTGTTGATATTTGCAAAAAAATTAAGAAGTCAAGCAATTAACAAGTAACAAAGGACCATAATTACAGAAACCAAGATTAAGGAGTCATATTGCCCCAGTTGTCTAGATCTTGCAGCAACGCCACTTTTAATGTAGTTAATTGGAAGCTTGAAGGCAAAAAAAACTCAAACAGCGCAAGCAAGAAAAGCAGGAGTCACGACATCACTTATGGCACCCTTCATCAGAGATAAACAAGGAAAGGAAGTATCAAATTTATGCTGCCTCATTAATATACAACAGCCACCAGAAGAACCAATTACACTCCCTGTAACTGTCAGTGTTTACAATAAAACATTTATCTGTGCATTCGGCAGGGAGGCTGTGCGGATGCATTTAAAAAGTTACATACTAAAACATGAAGTTCAGCTTTTAGTCATGTCAGTGAGATCAAGATACTGGTGACTAAGAGTCTTCACTCTAGAGTCTGCAGCATTAAAATGAAACAAAACAGGAAAGCGCGCTCTGAAAAGAATTCTGGAGTCTGAAGAGCTGAAGCTTTTAATTGCTAAGAAAAACCCTCCACTTTTCCTAAGTTCAAAACCTAGTGGCAGAACAGAATTCAAATGAAAGAAAAAAAGACAAGTACATAAATGCAATAATGTCATGAAAGTATTCACCTTTAATGGGCTCAACATTTATTTCATGGAGACGCCTTTATTCTTCAGCCTCTCTCACCTAGAATCCTACCATTTTTGCAGAAGGGAAAAGTATTTCTAACTTTACCTCAGCATGAGAGGCAAGAGCTGAAATACAGGCTAAGCCTGCTGCTGTGAAGGACTAAAATCGACAGCCTTTCCCATTCTGAACACAGCCTTCAGTAAGCCATGCTTCTCCAAATTTCTGCTACCAAACTTCTTTGCCAAAAGTGGTATAAAAGTAAAGTCCACTGTGTATTTGAGTAGAGTTTTGCTCCACCTCAGTAGGGGTTGCCTCTCCTACCAACACATAATAAGGACGTTTTTGTACTAGCTACTGCTGGCAGGGAGAAATTACAGTAACTATTTTCAAACTTGAACAAACAATGCTATAAAGCATCACCATTAGTCTACTGACACCCTAAGCCAGTTTGTCTATACAAAGCTCTGAAGGGTTAGTTAGGCAATGTTTTCTTTGTGTTACTATAAATCATTGGCTTATGTATAAAAATCGTTTAGGTCAATTTCAGAAAATCTCCGAAGGACAGGGACATGGTAGTGCTAGTCCATCAAGCTCACATTCAAACTGACAAAGCTTGCCTTTTCCCCGTAAAGGACAATGAAATACTGCTTTCATTTTATGCAATACTTACTTTTTATTCCAACCACTGTAATGGATAAAGTATTTCACTTGCTTGTCCTTTATGGCAACCTTTACACACTGGAACAGAGAAGAAAGTTCAGTCAGTACCAATGAGAACAGAGAGATCTGAATGAGCTTTGCTTTTTTAGCTTTCAGAGTTTAAGCATGCAGAGATTTCCATGCAAGCGACTGAAATACCAGCAGCTATTTCACAGCAGAAAGTAAGTTCTCTAACACAAGTTACTGCCTATTTACAGATTTGGAAGGGCTAGGCAAACAAGCGACTCTACTCAGCTATCCAAAGGGACACCTTCATTCACAAGAAGGATCAGAAACCCCTGAGGATGACCAGAAGAGTAAACAAGCAGTCACTTCACTACCCCCAGGTTAGCCAAAAGCCATTCACTAGAGAGCTTGTTCACATGCAGGCCCCTACCTCACAGACAGGTAAGCTGGCTGAAGTAGAGGAGTCTTCAAAAGTAAAATAAATAATATGGATCTCTACAGCCACAGAGAGAGCATTATATTCAGTAAAAAGATTTGCAGTAAGGGCTTTTTCTAGGTTAAGAATGTATACATGAGGTAAATAAAAACAGTTATTTCCATCAAAAGACTGGCCTATGAATAGAGTAACTTCCTCATACACTGATATTAAGGCAAGACCATTAGAAGAGAGAACACATATGTAACAGGGTTGCTCCAACCACTCCACAGCATCACTCAGATTCAGAAGTGTCCCTCACAAACTTTTCTGCCTTACAGTTTAGCACAGACCTACTCGCAGCCTGCAAGACCCTGCCTCCGCTCGGAGGAATATGTTCAGGTGAGCTGGAACAACTGTGCACGCTGCCCAGTAACAACACAACTTCCTCCTGCCCCTGCAGTCTGGAACATAAGAGCTCAAGCTACCACATTCATGTAAAAGAAAAAACACAGCCAGAGACATGACTCTTCCTGAAAAAAAACAAAAACAAAACAACAAACCAAACCAAAACCAGCCCAGAACAGAAACTACATAACCCTAGTTAGTTTAATTATGTGCCCAGCACGTGCCCCTGAACTTCTTGGCTATACCAAATTAAATCCATCAGCTTTGGCACTTCATCCAGAAAGTTATCAAGTCTTGTTCTGGAGATGTTGAGATGTAGGCGCCACTGTACCACTTTAACAACGAAATAACAAGGTTGTTATAAAACATGAAGAATCGCCCTCTTTGGCTCTAGCTTTTAGTCCCTTTTTTAGGATTTTTTCCACTGAAGTAAAAAATTACTCATAGAAGTCATAATTGCTATTTTCTTGCCATGCTAATTGAGTCACCTCCTAAGTATTTGAGAGGGCAGAGCCCTCTGCTACACAACATTTTCTCAAGACCACTGTGGTGACCTCAATGTGGTATACCCTCTTCCATTAAAAAAATTGTCAACTAGAGAGGAACATCGTATTTCAGTACTAATCTCCAAAATGCCATATACGGAACTTAAACACATTCTCACCCAGACTTCCAACTAGGAGTAAGGATATCCTAGTCCTGTTTACTATACTACTGCACCAGTGGCTCATTTTGACAGACCTGAAGTTAAAAGCCAGCCAAATACAGGCTGCATGCTTAAAAAGTGTCTACTTGTTCTGAAAAATGTAAGAACTGAGCATGAAGTAAAAGAAGATTCAAATACATTTCTGTACCAAAATCTTCTCCTTCCTGCTGGAGGTTAGAAGTGCCTTAAGTCAATCTCATTTAACTCTGCATTGTACAGAGATGTACAAATAGTTACTGTTTGCCATAATTTTTCATGCTACTCTAACACAAATGAGTGCTTCTCTCATCATCTTGCTACAGGAAGCCAAGGTCATCAGGAACAAAACTTATGTATTGAGAATCACAGAAGAAAAATACATCAAAGGAACAGGAGGAAAGCTAAGGTTATTATTCATTACTACCTACAAAGAACCTTTGTAAAATTAAACCCAGTTCCTTCTGCCATTTCAGGAGCCCAGAAGGATCCAGACTCTCAATATAAATAGCCACCCAAAAGCTATTGTGCCAAATGGGAAGTCCCTTCCAGCACCAAGCTGGCAGAGCCAGTTCCTGCAACACTCATTCCACTCTGTGTAAAAGAGAAGAGGGGCACAGCACAGCGTGAAGAAGCACACCGCTGTAGCAGCTCCGGGCTGTTTAACTGACCAAAGAGTTAAGATTGCTGCTAACAGAAGTTTGTTTGCACAGAAACAGAAGCCTTGATTGCTCTCCTCTCTGTACTAGCACCTGGACAGGCACTGGCAGAAGACAACACTCTGAGCATACATTCACAACAAACTTGTCCTCTAGTTATAGAGCAAGGGAGAGAACAGAGTAGAATCACTCAAGAAAATGTTTTAGACAAGTACGTCCCCTGTCAATGCTCTGGACATTATTTTAACATTAGAATGACTATTTCCTGATAGCATGAAAAGAGACATCAAGCGTTTCTAGCTGCCTCTCTACTACCACCTCTCTGAAGTTGTCCCATCAGTTAACATTTACTGACCCTAAAAGCGGATGGATTTAAATCTGTTTGAGGTGCCCCAGGCATTTCTGCAAGTCTTCTAATCCACACAGCTACAAAAGCCCTCTTTTTCAATTTCAGAGGAAGTGGAAACAGGCAGTCAAGTTAGGAGCTATACCTTCAGTAAAACAGATGCCATGGCAGTGACATCTGCTTATGGCCCACAATAAATGCACATCATTGAAAGCATGCAGCAGAAGTCTGCAACTGAAGCAGTAGGGATACTCCTCCAAGTCACAAATTTGCAATGCATGGTTTCTGCGGTTAAAAACCCAGAACTGAGAATGCCACTTCCTTTGTCACTTTAATCCAGCATTATCTCCTGCAGCATTGTTCCATTTGAAGACCACTGATTGTACTCAGCCACCTATATCTCTGAGGAAGCTCAAACTGCAGCTAACTTACTAGCTCATGCATTAGCACCAGCACCAAGTCCTATGGGCACAAATGCTTTCCAGTGTTCTGGGCATACAGGTGTATCAGATGTTCAACACTAAGACCACCCAGGCTTTAGTAGTTAACCAGAACAGCTGCATAGTACCACTGGGTTTTCTGAAATTCTTCTATAATATAGAGCTCCAGGATTTAAAACTGATTTCATACATTATCAGGTTTTTGTTCATTTTAGTTTTAGTCCTTAATCCCATCTAGTGGGGCACAGTAGGTAAACTAGTACAATTTCTTATTTTCTTGGGGAACTGTCAGAACTGTCTGCAGCAGTAAGCAACCACACATACCTTTGCTTCATAAAGGAGAGGTCCATGAAAACAAAGCACTCGTTCACCTGAAAGAAAGTTGCAGATAAACATCTTAGAACACCACCAATGTGCCATTTCTGTAAAATATGTCATCAAATACAAGACAGCATGAACCTAGTGTCAACCTAGGAAGAAATTCAAAAGCAAATACTGATTTGAGAAGCAGGCTGGTGTTTGAGAAGCAAATTCACTCTTGTACAGAAGAGGATCAGAGCTCTGATTATTTAGGCCATGAAGCAAAGATTCCTGAGGACTCCCTGAAGAGCACTCGTGCAAGGACAGCTGCATGCAAACAATGTCCAAGCCTGCCCAAAGTTCTGCAGAATGGCTGATTGGCACCAGAAACTTGCATTCCTGCTCATACATCCAGCCACTGTCAATTCAAATTATAGGCACCCTTGCATTCTATTGCAAGGCTGGCAACAGAGAACTCCTTCAAAGCCTTGAATTTCAGATGCAGACACCAAAACACGCTGGCTCTATACAAATGGACTACTTCAGCCTAAGTACTCAAGCAGTAAGCAGGTAAAACTGTCTTAGTGTAAGGGATTCTTTAGTCTCCATGACATTGCATTTTGATTCAGAGCAGGAAATTATCTCTCATAAGAGATGTCACCTCTGCATCTTAAGCTTCTGACACAAACGAAAGCAAGTGTTGTTAGTGCGCCTTTTCCTGCAGGAGGTACACCACCTGGTATTTCTAGTTCAATGAAGTCAGGAAGAGAGAGATCCCCACATTGTTTCCCCATCCTACTTGTGGGATAGAAGAATGCCAGGTTTGTGCAACAGCAAGAAAAATCGTTCACTTTGTGGTTTTTAAGTAGGAAGAGATTGTTCTTCAGTCTGGTTGGGGTTTTTTTGGTGGTTGTTTTGGGGGGTTTTTTGTTTGTTTGTTTGTTTTTTTACCCTCAATGGCAAGGTCTTATTGTGCAGTTATGTTGTGGGAATTTGAATGTACTTAGCACAGGATATCTGAGTACAGATGTTTCCTTCTTGAAAGCTGCAGTACCTCACATTTTCAGAGAGACAAGCTGTGTAATACACTCCAGGATGTAGCACACATCCAGTTCTGCCACTATTTCCAGGACACGCAGGACAGAAGAGAGCTCTCACAGTCACCATGTGCAGGCTGTGCAGTACACATATGCAGGTACTTATTCAGTCCTCTGACTGGGCTGGCAATGAGGTGTGCAGAAGCAGGCCATCTCACCAGTTAATAGAACTCCGGATGTCTTCTTCCTTGCGAGCAGCTCAGGAACGACTAGGGCGGGGAAGAACCAGTTCATGGGCTATAGGTTTAAAAGTACCCGCCATTGTAAATTTTACTCTGCTCTTCAAAACCGCTTTCTGCATATTCAAGTGATAAATACAGTCAGTGGCACATTGTACCATTAACTTGAATCCTGTTCAATTCTGGCTTTATTTTCCTCTTTATCCAACAGACACATAACACAACATTGATAAAACTTTTAACCAGATGGACTCTAAACAGACACTCGCTCTGCAAACAGAAATTGAACATCCCCACAGCTCAATTATTTTTTTTTTTTGGTGAGGGGGCAGAGCAATTCTTGCAGTCATTCCCAAAACACACTGCTGGCAGGATCAGGGCAGTTACACAGTTTATCAGGTGGCTGATGACAAACCACCTGTTTTGCTTGAAGCAGATGAGGGAGGATTCAGACACACCATTTCACCACCAAGACTGGGAAACAAACTGAAACAGCAACAGGCTCTTCAACCAGCATGGCTACTATCACATTTCATCTAACACATCCAGACTCTGATTGAACAAGATGCAACTATAAATTTACTACTCATTCTTACGTTGACTGAAAAGAACTGCTCATGTTTTAAGATTTCATTATTATCCAATCTGTAGGATCCCATGCTCTCCATAAAGCTGAAACAAGTATTCACAGTAAAGTCTAAGAACACAACTAGGTCAAAAATGTATTTCAACTTGTAAAATTTATCAAGAAAGACAAAGACTTGGAAAGATTCTCACAGAAGTGCCCATTTTGGTACATGCAGTACTTAAAAAAAGAAAATGTCTTTATAATCAGGGCTAACAATCAGAAGTTACATTATTATCCTCATGCGTCATAGCGCTCACTAGTGCTACTGGAAAACACATCTCTCTGTTTCAATTATTGTGCAAGGTCTTTCTAGGTAAGGTGTTCACAGTTACCAAGAATTATTTTATTTATTTTTAAAAAACAGGACATGAATCTCAAGTTTTGCAGAAAGGGTTCTTCTGTTTTCATGATAGCCTAACAGGCTCTCACTCCTTCCCAGCACAAGGCCTCTCCTCTGAGCCTACAGACCATTCTCTCCTACACACTGCCACCACTGCAGCAGAACACCCACACCTATTCCTTATCCCAAAGACAGTATTTGTAGGAGAACAGCTCTTTAGCTGAAATAGCTGGTAGAAAATATTGGAACATGCTCTGTTAACATCCCTAGATGCCAAGCTACACAGAGCATTTCTGTTGCATACAAATGGCTTCCACACTGGTACCTGGCCAGCACACATTGCTCAAACACCAGTTAGGCTCTGAATGGGCATGTCTTCTGGTCTCACCATACCATCAAAAAGCTTCATGTGAGGAAAAGCTCGGGGAAGTCAGAATTCAACTGCCCACTCCTTCGAGTGTTTTACATGCAGAGTATTTATAGAAACAAGAGGTTCTCAATCTGTGGATCAACGGTACAACTACCAATGAAGCCTTCCCATCCACATCAGAGCTGCAGGCTAACTAGCACCTTCAGAACAGACCAGAAAACACAGCAGTCTCATCAGCAGAAGAAAAAAAAACTGCCTTAAGCAACTCGGAAGTTGGATCCAATATCTGAGACACTTTTGTATTTGCTTAAAAAAAAAAGAAAATCAGTGTCAAAATGCAGAACACCTGAAGTACCTACAACCCTTAATTCTTAGCTGCCCCTATGCTGATCTCATTTCTCATGCCTGCATAAATACATCAGCCCCTTCAGTTTAAGGGGTACTCATACTTCTAGCTTGACATTTTTATTTCCTAGCTCTTATAGGTTTTCACAATAAATTCAGCCTCCTCCTCACCCTTTGCTTTGTGAAAAATGCCAATCTGGGTAACTTCTAAGTCTACCTATCACTCTTTAATGTACACTTAGCTTGAAAATCTACAATTAAAATAATTTTCATTTGTCATGCTATGAAGGGCCACAATAAAGCATTTAAGTTCTAGGCCTGCAGGAAGCTTTATTCACAGCACTTTTCTCCCTTTTTAATGTCACAGTTGAGATGACAAACACATTTACATTGCAGAGAAAAGGCTAAAATTTTTAACTTCTGTACTAGATTTAGGTTGCACATATTCCTACAGCTGTGAACATAATTTTAGCCTGGAATTCTACTTAAGTTTTAGTTTCTGCAGTTCACCTGATTTCACGTTAATTACTATAATGTAAATCATACATTAAAATCTTGATTATTTCTGCACATTAATAATAGCATTGGTATTAATGCGCGGCATGGAATGCTGATGCACGATTGAAAACGTTCGGACACAAGCAGCCATGAAGCATACACAATTACAGTGTTGTTTAAGCTACCCAGAATGGCCGGCTTCCAGTCATTCTGCTGCAAACTGCACTTTTAAAGATAAATCACAATCCTGTGGAAAGTCCTGCTTAGAAGCCAAAGTGAGGGACAGGTAGAGAAGAAAGGGTGACGTAAGTTTTCATTTACCATTGTCTAGCATTTTCATTTACCTATATTAGTATCAACCACAACCATTATCTAAAAAACCAAAATGTATGCAAAATAAGTTTCAGGAAAAGCATCATCCTAACCCTTATTCATCTAGAAAAAAAATTGTTGTAAATATGGATTCCCCCACAACTGCCAGCTGTAGTCCAAACACTGCCCCTGTGAATCCTCCTGCATAAGGATCCCTAACTGCGCTGTCAAGGAAAAGCAAATAACGACCATGTTTCAGACTCAAGAAAATAAAAATCCCGACAGACTTCAGAGATTCCAACAGTTCTAATGCCAATGAATGTCCATGCCTGCAAGAAAATGAGGCATATTTAGAATAGCAGAGGACAGGAAGGCCCCACATCTTCTTCTAGGAAAGATGAGGAACAGGAAGAAAGACAAAGACTATTGGAATTCATTTTCTTCCCCATATTCTTACATTGTAGGGCTGAGCAGTGAAAGCTAAAACCCAAACCATCCTCTGTGCTGAGGAACCATAAACATGGGAGTCCAAACCCGGCCTAGCTGAAGGCCTTACTGAAAGCTTGCCTCAGAGCTACAAGCACTGCGAGACGGAGCACTGTAATTACCCTCTGCTTTATTACAAAGGAGAGAGACCTGGCCGAGGGCAGAGGCTGCCTCCAGCCAGGGCCGGCCCCACCTGAGCCCCGACGGAAGAGGGCCAGGACTCGGCCTCTCAGGAGCCTCCCCCACGGCCGCCCCGGGCCCTTTCGCTCTGCAGTGTCCCCGCCGCAGGTACATCTCCTCGGACTGCGACTCTTCAGAAACGGCGGCGGGATTTCCCCCCGCCCCCGCCGTTAAAGCGTTTCCTTTGTTTCTTTTTGGCACACCCACCAAGGAGACGAACGGCAGCAGCGGGTTGAAAGCCGGGCTTTCCAGCGACCGCTGGGTGATGCGGCGGCGGGAACCCACCGCCGCCGCCCCGCTAGGAGCCGGCCCCGGCCTCGGCCTCCCCCCCCCCCCCCCCGGCGGACCCCCCCGACCAGGCCTCGCCTCCCCCGCCTCAGCTTTCACCCCCACCTCGGGCCCCTCCCTTCCCCTCACCGCAACCCCCAGACCGCGATCTTCCCCCCCGCACTCACCCTCCTGGAATTTGGGCTTGGGGTCCTGCTTGGGCGCCATTTATAAGTGACTCTCCCTCCTCCCGCCCCCTCCCCGCGGGGGCCTCACCACCTCCGCCGCATCATGCGCGGCCGGCCCCAGCGCCCTCCGCGCCGCGCAGGCGCGTTGCGTCCCGCCGCATCCCCCGTGACATGCTGGGACTTGTGGTCTGCGGCGGAGCACCCCGCATCCAGGCCTCTCCCCCCCCCCAGTGCCGGGGAGATAAAGTATCGGTTTGGTTGTCGATTGTTGGCTGAAGGGCCGTGAGGGGCGCGAGTGTGTGTGTGGGAGATACAAAGAAAAAAGGGAGGGAGGGGTAAAAGTTAAGCGCCCAACGTGGGGCTCGAACCCACGACCCTGGGATTAAGAGTCCCATGCTCTACCGACTGAGCTAGCCGGGCGCTACGCACATAGATGTCCCTCCGCCGTACTCGGCAGCGCCCCCCCTGCGCCTGCTCCTTGCCCGTTCCCCGGCCCGGCCGCCAGGCGTCGCCCGCGCGAGGGGGCACGGGCCTGTGGGCCCGCGCTGCCCCCAGCTCATTTGCATATTTAACATTATCACTTCAATCATAGAATACCCCCCTCCCCCGCCGAAGCCGGCAAAAGCGGAGTCGCCGCAGCCGTAACGGCCTGGGAAAGCTGCCGGCTTGTCAGTGTCCTCTGCAGCACGAGCAGCCCCGCCCGCCGTGTGCTGCCTGCAGGGATGAGAAAATACATTTATTTTGCGTGTTTAGCGTCATTCTGCTCCCTCTGCCCGGGCAGGTCCCGGAGGGTGTCACCCGGCGCCCCCCCCTCCCCCCGGCTAGGAGCCCACCTCCCTGGCTCTGTCAGTCCTCGCCCAGCGGTCACCTTTCAGGACGGGCTCATCGGACACGGAACGCTCGGTTTGCTGTTTTTTCAACATTTTTCCCTCCTGGCTTAACGCGGACCGCGGGTAACGGCATCAAATTATCCAAGTTTCGTATTTCCCGCTCATTTTATCCTGAAAAGAACATAAAAGAAGATGCCACAAGAGAACGCCGCAGCCTTGCTGCTCTGCCTGGGAGACGCCAGCTTCAGGAAAGCACCGTTTGTTTTTGCCCCCCCCCCCCCCCGAAATTCGCGCAGCCCCCCCGCCCCCGCCGCCACGAGGGTCCGGGAGGAGCCGCCCACCGCGCCCGCCAGGGGGCGCCACCGGGCCGTACCGGCGCCGGGAGGCGCGCGCTGCCCGACCCGGCCCTGCCCGCGCCCTCCGCAGGCGCGGAGCCCCGCCCGCCGCGGCCGCCCCCGCCGCCCATGCCCCGCCGCCGGCCGCGCTGAGCCGCCCGCTGCCCGCACCCATGCCGGTCCCGGCCGGCCTCCTGCGCCTCGCCGCCGTGCTGGCGCTGGCCGCGGGCGGGCAGGCGGGCGGAGGGACGGCGCGGACAGGTCGGCGGAGGAGAGGGGGGGTGGTGGTTGGGGGGGGGGGGCTGTGCGGGACGGCGCGGGGCGCGGAGGTGCAGGCGGGGATGTCCGCGGCGTGCAGAGGTGTCGGCGGGGCGCGGAGCCGCACGGGGCGCTCCGCGGGAGCCGCAGCCGGACAGCCCGGTGGCCACCGCCGCTGCAGCCCCCGCGCTGGGCTCCCCCGGCTGCTCCCCGGCTCCCCTCCCGCGCTCCCCGGCTCCCACCTGCTCTCCCCCGGCTGCCCCTTGCACCCCCCCGGCTCCCCCCGGCTGCCCCCTGCCCCCTCCCCGGCTCCCCTCGGCTCCCCGCGGCCGCAGGGCTGCGCACCCAGCCGGGGAAGCGCCGGGGCGCTCGGTGCCCGGGGGGTGCTTTGCCCCCAGAGACGGCTTCCAAACACCGTTTCAAAACTGAGATTTGGGGGGCTTTTATTTTTGGGGGTTTTTTTTTCCCGGCAGCCGTAATTGAACGGCGGGAACGCATGCATGGAAATGGGGACCAGCCCCGGCCGGAGCAGGGCTCTGGAGCTGCACGGCCTCCCCGTACCCCCCTCCATCCCTCCCCAGCCTACCCCGACCCTGCCCTTAGCCCTCCCCCAGGGAGAATCCTAGCTCCTGGCCCCCCGAGGGCAGCAGGGGCAGCGTGGGGCCCCACGGCTGTGGGGTTCCTGCCCTTCCCTGCTCTGTGCCGTGCCTTCGGCAGCAGCAGTGGATGCACCGGTTACCGGATCCAACTGGTATTTGGGTACCTGAGCCCACTGGGCTGCCTTTGGGAGTTCAGCATCCAGCTGAAGGGGTAGGAGAGGAAAGGTGATGAATCTTGAAGCTAACCACTGATCCCCTTTCTTCCCAGAGCCTGCTCTGCCCTACTCCAGCAGCGAAATCGTTCATCCCATCAAGGTTGACGAGAGCGGATCGTTCCTGTCCTACGATTTGTCCCACCGAGCGCTTCACCGAAGGTCTCCTTCCTCCAGGAGCAAGTTTCTCGCCTTCTATGAACTGCATTACAAAGGACAACCCCTGAAATTCAACCTGAGCCTTAACAACAATCTCCTGGCGCCCGGGTTCGTCAGTGAGAGGCGATACGGGGGGATCGCCAATGCCAAGATCCAGTCTCACACGTACAACTCCTGCCATATGATCGGGGAGGTTCGGAGCCGGGCGCTGACAGGAGGTCTGGCCGCGCTCAGCACATGTGATGGCCTGGTAAGTACGGAGATCTTTAATCAATAAGGAAATAGCAGAAGCTGTGTGAAATCCTTTTTTCTGCTGAAAGCAGTAGCAAAACTCCTCCCAACAGCAGCAGAGTCAGGATCTCACTGCATAGGTTTGATGCGGCCATGGATGAGCTGACTGTAAATTTCCCATGGATTCCAGTGGTTTGGGAACTCTCCAGGACTGTGTTTACTTGTTTGTGTCCAAATTCCCAAAGAGAGCAATTCTCATATCGCCTCTGCCTTCTAGGACATGAACGTAGGATTATGAGAAACCCATCTGAAAACAAGGTGTTTAAATAAAGGCAGTGTGTCTGTACACTGAGTTAGCCTGGTGGAGCGGGGTGGCTTTTAAATGGCAGGTCTGCAGAGGCCACCCAAATCACTGTGCTTTGTCTGGAGGTGCAAAAGTGCACTGCTGGATTTTGGGGAAAGCAGAGTGCAGGGCACAGGCGTGCAGCGGGGAGCATCGCTGCTGCCTCTCCGTCACCTGAAGCTGCAAGAAGAAAGCTCAGACCTTCCCCGCTGCATGGCGGGGCAGGACTGGCAGGACAGGAGCTGGGCACATCCTGGAAGGTGTTGGTTGCTCTTTTCCTACCAAATTTAACAGCACTTGAAGGTGTTCGGCACCTTGCACTTCATGCAGCATTCCTGTCTCCAGGGGGATGAAGCCTGCAGAAAATAGCCAGGCCCATCATTCAGTTAAAAAATAGACTGATGCACCTGGGAGGAACCTACAACCTTTTGATTCATTTTTCTGTGAATGTTTGTATGAGAGAAACACTGATGGCTGCAGTGTACACAGAAGTAGAAAGTGTCACAAACGCTCCTATGAATGTGTATTTGCACGGGGAGACCCCTGGTAATACGTGATGGTTCTGGAAATGTTTGCGTGGCCTCGTCCTGCTGGTGAGCTGAAATCTACTGTCAGACTTAGAAGTCCAGTCTTGCAGCGTGAGTCAGGCAAAACCAAGCTGCTAATAGTGAACGGGCTGAAGGATGTTCACGAGGTCATTCGAAACACGTGCTGGTTAAGAGAATTAAACTTCTCTTTGTGAATTAACCACAGATGGGAGAGCAAAAACGAAGTTACTCGTTACATAATTTGTCATCCACATAATGTGTCACTTGAAAACACCCATTTCATAGTGGTGTTTGGTGAACCCCGTCATTACGGTCTGTGAAGTGTGTTGAAAATGAACAGTATCCTGCAAATGCTATGGATTAGTATTTTTTAAGAAGCAGGAAAAGTTGTTAGCTCACAAAAAGCATTAGCACAATGTTGCAAGAGAGTCTGCCGTCCATAAACTGCGAGTGGTGAGCAAACTGCAGCCTTAAGCTGCTTTAAACCTTCTCTACTCAGTCTTAAAATAACCATGGCTTTTTGTCAGTCAGACATGAAGTCACGGAAAACTGTACTTAGCAATGTGCTGCATGTCTCATAATTATTATGGAAAGTAAAGTAATGAGCTACTGCTTCATTACAGGGAATTACTCACATGCCACTTGTAAGCATGGTCGGTATTACAGGATGTAAACAAGGAGCTGACTCAGGTGTGGGGAAGCATAGAGCTATAGGCTAGGGCAGTATATTACATTTATACAGGTAATATGGTGGTGATACCTTGCATTTCGAGCCCAGCGTTCCTGCATTGAAAGCACTCTGCCATTCCCAGTTGTAAAGCACAGATGGGCTCTCCCAAAATTCCTGCCTGTGGCATCCTCATGTGTTGAACCGAATCTTATCAGTGCCTGGAAGGGCCGAGTTCCCCATTACCATCGTAGGTGCAGTGCCTGCTGCAGCATTAGCTACTGGTGTGGCACACAGTGATGGTACCTTGTTTGACACCCTCGGCCATCCTCTGCAATCCCTGTTCCTACGACCAGGCTTCATCTTTCTTACCACACTACTGTAAGACTTCAAACTCCTCCTGTCAATGATTTTAAAATAAAATACAGTCATAGGAGTTGGATTCTGCTCTCATTCATGTAGTTTTGCCAGTGCAATTTCACCTTCTCCGAGGCGATTTCTTATTCTTGTTACAGACTGTGATGAGCGAGCATGAGGGAGGCAGAGGTTAGGGATGCTGGCACTGCTTACCAGGCTGGACTGGGATATGCAAGGTGCAGAAAGGTTAACCAGGTGTGCTTTAAACAGAGAGAAACGGACCTTCCCACGGGCAGCAGATGCAACTCAGTGCTACCACAGAACAACCGGTGATGAAACGTGGCCCCTGGGCAGATTTCAGCCGGGGCAGAGGTCTCTGTTCCCTTCCTGGCTCACAATAACCTGCATCAGGAAATTGAGAAGAAATCATATCTGTGGCCTCCTTCCCTTCCTTCCCCATCCCCATGGTGTTTCCTTCTTGTTATTTTACATTTGCAAGGAGTTAATTAGGGAGGAAGCCATTTTCTCTTCCCTGGCACCGCATGAGCAGTGACAAAGCATCACTGGTAGGCTCAAGTCCTGTTGTATCTTGGAAACAGTTGGAGAGGTGTGTTTTGATTTTCTGTCTTTGTCCCTGCCCTGTCCTGGGGTGTGAAAAATAACAAACATGTCAGAGCAAAAGCATGGTAAGCAAAACTGAGCATGAACGGGCTCCTGAGTAAGCATAGGACACCTCAGCCTGCTCTAGACACCGTGAGGCTGCTCTGAAGCAGCCAAGAACAGATGGAGTTGTCTTATGGCACAAAATACATTTACAAAACACTCCTCAAGGCAGCACCCTTGACGCTGCAGGCTCCCATGGGAGCTCCCATTCCTTGGGATGAAGCTACCCATCCAAAGAGCTTCCCATGCAGCAACTGCAGCTGTTTGTTCTTGAGATGCGTGGAGGCTGGGGAGTCCAGGGTGAGTCCATAAGGATGTGTTGCATCTGGGTCAGGGTCAGGGGGGTCATAATTAACCAAAGAAAGTTTTAGGGTGTCATTTCCTGCTAAACGAGAGATGTCAATAACACATCCTCCCGTTGTTGCGTGGAGGGGCCGTGCTCCTTGTCCTGGGACTGACTTTCCTTGATTGGAGTTCCTGCCATGATCGAGTGCTGCTGCAGGTTCCTCTTCCTCTTCCCTGGAGGTTTTCTGGTCTTTGACCGCGGGAAGTCTGTAACCCGACAGTTCACAATGGTGGTGCTTAGGCAGTGCAAAAGGCCAGAAGCAATTGTCTGTGTCTTAGGATGTCCTTAGGAAAAGACCTTCATTTGTGCAATGCTTACTCAAAACTCTGGTGCTGCACTATGGTCCAAGCTGTCCTTTGGGCTGTCTGCCTGGAGTCCCCAGAGCATCTCCAGGAAGGTCAGAGAGAGGTGGAGGGAGCACAGTCCCAGACCATATGTGCATATTCCTGGGGTGCTCTGGTTCTCTGGAGAAGGCATTTCTCTGTCTCAGCATCCCTGCCACCCCTGAGCTCCTCGCTATCAGACACCCATCGGGTTCACCACCCATCCGCACTTTATGATGGGATCTCTTTAGCTTTTTACCTTCTTAATGATCAATCCATGCTGGCTTGTTCTCTTTTGTCTGGGAGTTTAGAGCTCAAAATACCCATAAAAACAGTTTCTTTAGAGAAGACCTGTTTCCTCCTGGAAAATTTTGCAAACCCTCTCCTGTTCCTGGGTTCTTCAGTGTGAGTCTGTGCTAGATGCAGGTGGCTTCCTGGTGACAACTTTGTCTCTCCCTGCCAGAAGGGTGTGTTTCGGCTCATGAACGAGGACTATTTCATCGAACCGGTATCCACCAGCTTTCAGGAGGATGGAGTGGCGCAGCCCCACAGGATATACAAGCGCCAGGCACCTCAGCACGGGCCAGAGCAAGGCAGGAGGCCACCAGCTCCATGGGAAACCTGTGGTGTGCAAGGTATTGTCCCCTTCCTCTTGCATTTTTGCAATGAGCTGGTAGCAGCTGGGTCCTGTGATTCATATGAAGCACATTGTAGAAAGATGAAGGGAGCAGGTCCAAACCTCAGCCCCCTGCATTGCCTCTGCAGACTCGTTAGTCTTAAACCCTGGCATTCGGCTCCCATCCTAAGCTCCCAGCATCCATCGATGACACCCATTGCTCATAGTTTGAGTTTTGCAAGCTGGCCTGGAGGTCCCTCTTGCCACGTAGGCTGGCAAGGAAGAAAACCCTCAGACCAAAAAACTGAACCAGCAGCGGGGATGGACTGTGGGCTGTGCGGTGTCCTGCTGCGGGGTAGCATTTGGTGTGGGAGGTGCACAGTCAGCGGTGCCACTGGTGGGTGGGTGTCCGACAGCCTGGAGCTGCTGGTTGTGGAACAGCCCTGTGGCCCCAGGGGTGCCCACACAAGCATTCCCATAGGCGTTTTTATTGCAGGAAGGCTCATTCACATTGCTAGTCAGGAGATCTCACTTGCTGAGCGCCAGGCAGTGGGTTTGTGGCATTAATCACAAGTCACGGGAATCACTGCAGAGCACAGTTGTTTTTTTTTTTTTCTCCTGCCAGTTTTTCTGTATTTGCTTACGTTTCTCACATATACGACTCAAGGCGTGCCGAACCTCAGGCCTCTCGCTCTCATCCTTTCCTCCCGGTCCTGCTGCAAGCATTTTGTGATGTGGAGACTGAGTATTTATTTTCATTTCCTTGCAAACATTGTTTTCTGACCTGTTGGGGGCATTGGACTTTCAGAGTGGAACCTGGTCGCTGCCCCAGGAGTCTCTCTGCTGTGGGGCAGAGAGTGCATGCCGGTTCCTTCTCCTCTGTCTAGAGCAGATGGGTTGGATAAACTTCCAAACCCAAGATTTCAAGTAATGAGGGATTCAGTGCATCCCCAGCAGCTCACAGGTGCTTTACTCCTCGTCTGCATCGGTGAAGCTGCATCTTCCAGGCAGTGTATCTTGTTTTGCTTATTTCCTAGAGCTCTCTGCTTTTGGAAACTGGTTTTTTTTCCTATCATCAGGTTATCTTCAGGCATTCTTCTATTAATTTAAGTTACTCATTTAATCTATGGTAATCATAATGGCTCCTTTTATACTTTGAAGTCTATTCATTCTAAATGAATTTCATTGGGTCTAATATGGCCCGTGTGTAATGCATGTGGATCTCTACTGCAATCTGAGCTAGAAAAGTGGATGTGATGTGTATGCCCTGGAAAGGAAACCAAAAGTCTGTAGGATTTTAATTACTGCAAGCCTTTCATTTTGTACTGATTTATTGCTGGGTTTTTTTGCAAAACACCACACAGCCAGATGGTGTTAGGCTGTTAGGTGTTATTTAGCTTCTGTCAATACATAGTGCAGCCTGTGTGTACAGCTGGGTGAGTGTTTAAGAGGGATCTGAAAGGGAAAATGCCACATGAGCCCTCCCTGGGGTCCCGGCGCCCATCCTCTCTGCAGTACCTTCACGTCCCAGCTGGAAGCTCAGCAGCAAAGGACACAATGGAAACAGGCTCCAAGGAAGCTGTTGCGATTAAACTGTCACAGTGGTATTGGCAATTCATCAAATTATCCAGATACTTGGGATTTTTCAGGCTGGGGGATAAAACACTCTTTCACAGCTAATGTACAGTATAGTCCATAAAATGTAAAAGTCCATTGTTAACTAAGTAAGGCTGAACCCTTAGAAAATGGTCATAAAAGCAATTCCCCCTGTGTGGGATGCGGTTTGTAAAGCCTTTACCCAGCTTGGGGCTGACCCTGACCTTGATCTTGGAGCAGCGTCACAGGAAAAGTCTCCGCATGAGAATTCCCAGTTGCTGGTGTGCGTGAGGAGCATCCGAGCTCTCCTCCACCTCCCATCTCTTTTCAGCCCAATGAATGTTCCCCTTGTTTCTCCCCGGGAAGGAGCAGAGTTCAGTCTCCATGTGGCTGAGGAAATCTCTGTGCAGTCCTGCAATGTCTCGGTCTTGCCCTGGACACTGATGATCTTTGGGATTTGGCTCAAGACATCAGTCCGGCTTTGGGGCCACAGAGTTTATCGTGTTGGGGAACTGTCTGTCCTGCAAAATACAGATTTGTGATGATAATCAGAAATGTTGAGCCACCGGGGTTGTTTCTTGGTGGTACATGCTCAAGCATCTCTGCAGGGTTGCCTATAAATTCATATGTCAATACAAACCCTAAGCACTCTGCTCTGGGAGGCTCCGTGTTCCTCGTGGAATATTGCAAACCCTGTTCCAGTCAAAAAATTACTTCGAATGCTTTTTTAAATATTTTTTTTTTTTTCTGTCACGCTAATGCTGCTGTGCAACAGACTGAGGTCAGAGTCTTCACCCCACAGTAATTTTTTGGAACATACGGCACAGGAAAATACATGTAGGTCTAAGTGTGTAGAGCCTCCTTCTCAATGCCAAAAGGTTGTTTCTTTGAATTGAAAAAAAAAAAAAAAAAGCCCTTGATGATATTGTACCAAAGCTGCAGATATTTTACAAAAAAAAAAAAAAAGTCTTTTTTCCCCCTTTAATCCCTCAGAATCTCAGGAAAACCTGGAGAGGTCTGAGAAACGAAGGGAAAGATGGGAACAGAAGCAGCACAGGAAGAGAAGAATAAAGCAGCGCTCCATCAGCAAGGAGAAGTGGGTGGAAACACTGGTGGTGGCAGACACCAAGATGATAGAATACCATGGGAGAGAGAACATAGAGAAGTACGTGCTGACCGTGATGAACATGGTGAGTCCTGGTCCTCTCAATGGCAGAGCCGCCAGGTCCCTGGGGACACGGCTGTGAGACATAAAGACCGCTGGGCTTGCCAGGACTCATCCCTGGTGGGACCTCAGCAAACCTCTCACCGGACAGGCTGTTCCCACCCACGCTGGCTTTTCTGCTCCATGCTCCATCCGCTGCGGGAGGATGGGTCAGTGTCAGCAAGCCTGAGGCCAAAATTTGGATGCAGGCGGGAGCAGCTCAGCCTGCAGCGGTTTCACCTTTGCCATGAGCTCAAGGGCTGTTCCCTTCTCCTTCCCTCCATGGGGATGGATAACTTGGCCTCCCAGAGAGATACCCCAAGGGCAGAGATGCTCCAGGGAAGGGAGGTGGTGGGTGCTGCTCAGGGTCGTGCCACTGCGGCTCTCCCCAGGCAGGCATGCAGGCAGCTTGGGCACGGGGACGCAGCTGAAGCTGAAACCACCCCGAAGCCTGTGCGAGGGCCACCCACTGCCCTCCACATGGTAGGGAAACCTCCTCGCAGGAGGAGAGACCCGCGGGGACCTGGGAGCTTCGGCTCAGACTCCCTGGAACTCAGGGGTGGCCGTGCTCGCAGAGGGAGCGCTCCGGGGCAGCTGCCATCGGAGCCAATGCCAGCACTAGCCTGATTAGCAGGAGGGACGTGAATGGCTTTCCTGGGAAGGTGGCACTGAGGACAGTTAAGGGAAGGAGCACCGGATTGTGGTGGTCTCCACTGGAAATCTGGGGGCGGTTTGCTGGTGCCATAAAACAAGCAGATATGTCAGCGTGAGTTAGTTTAGTCTGTTCACTCTTCTGCTGCTGTGGTAGCAGCTATTTGCATTTTAGAAAAGGGTTGATGGCCAGAAAAGAGTGTGGGATTGGGCAGAGGACCTCATAGTAACATCCCTGGGTTTCTGGGGGTTGGTGAAGGCACCCAGAGAGCACAGGCTTCCTTTGAGATGTTAAACACATCCATTAGGAGCGAAAGCAGAGGTGTTCCTCCAGGTGTTTCTGGTTGAGTTTCAATGTGCTACACAGATTATATCAATTTTAAATGGATATCATTACACTCCAAGTGCTTTAGTCCAGGTCTGCATCTGGTCTTGTCCTTCATTTTGGGGAATTCCCTGAGATGTTGTCAACAACCTTCAGTAGCTTCCCCTTGAGCTCATGTTCCCCTGCAGATGTACTTACCAGCAGCAGTGTCACAGGGAAAGGTCTTTCCTTCGGGCTTTATTTCTTTGGCTTTTGCCTGTTGCAGGTGGCCGGTCTGTTCCATCACGCCAGCATTGGGAACCCCATCAACATTGCAATAGTGCGACTCATCCTGCTGGAGGATGAAGAGGTAAAAAGAAAACATGGTGACTCACCCTCCCGTCCTGGCAGCGAGGTTGGGATACATGGGGAGCTGGCCTTGAAAGCCCATAAGCTCTCTCTTCTGCTGTCTTCATGGCCTGGATGAGTTTGCATAAGATAAACGCAGGTGCCCGTGCCTTGCTTCCTTGTCTTCTGCGTGGGCTGCAGCCCTGGTGAAGTCAGGCGGATGGCATGGTCAGAGGGACTGCAGAGTCTGATTCTTATAATTATGATAACTCAGCATCAACGCCGGTAGCAGAGGGCTGTGAATCGCTGGTTGGTTGTGCTCCCAGCTGCAGTGGTGGCTCTCAGGGAGCCTGATGCCCCTCAGATAGGCTCCCCAGCTGCGTCCTGTCCCATCAGCCAGGACAGGGTATTTTCCCGCAGTGTTTCTTAACCCCCATTATCAGATGACTAAATGTTTCAGTTGAATCACAGATGAAAAAAAAGCTGAAGAGGACTGTATTCCCACCCAGCCTACAACCTATAAATATGGAGCAATTCCATCTGGATGGTAGTTACTCTCGATTCCACTCTGATGTGTCTGAGATCAGACCTCTCCCCACTGCATCCTGAAAACCAAACAGATCTGGCAGCAATATGACAGCAAGCTTTTATTTATGCTGGCAGGAGGACCTGAAAATCTCCCACCATGCAGACAACACCTTGAAAAGCTTTTGCAAATGGCAGAAGAGCATCAACATTAAAGGAGATTCTCATCCCCTGCATCACGACGTCGCAGTCCTGCTCACAAGGTATTGTGCCCACGTGCTAATTTTATGCTGTAGATGCCATGCTGGCAGCTAGAAACACATCTGCCGGCTGCAGGCAGGGAAGCAGACAGGCAGCCAGAGGAACATCTCAGTGGGAGCTGTTGAAATCTCACTCTCCATGCCTGAGCCCTGCCTGGACATCTGCACATAAGATATGTAACATGAAATCCAAAGATAACCTGGTCCTAGTGGCTGGAACTGGTCTCAGATCTCAGGTTTAAACCTGGAGACAGCTCCCAGTTGACTAGCAGTTGAGGTTTCCAAACCAGATTTTCACCATGGCCCTGTTGCCAAGCTCCAGGATGGCTGGATCCTCCCAGGAGATGTACACAGGGCTTAACTCTCCTTTTTTCCCTTGGAGGCTAACTCTAGGATTGGCAGAGGAGCCTCTGAGAAGGCCCCTGACCTCCCATGAAGCTCGCAGGAATTCACGCCTCTGGCCAAGTTTATATACCTTGCAGTCAAAATGTAGTTTGATGGTTTCATGCTGCAGCAGCTTGTCTGTTGGCAGTATCGTGGTGGTTTGTGTGATGATTCACAACCCACAATGTTTTCATCTTCTTTAGAAAGTTTGCTTTGTAGCAGAAATAAGGCACTTAAGGCCATGTACTTCAATGGAGTTGTTCTTCCTGGGTGGCTGGTGCTCCTCTGCCCTGGACCACAGCACTCCTGGGATGTGCTTCCCCAAGCAACGTAGTAATCACTTAATTACTCCCAGCATCAGCTTTATTTATACAATGGAATAAACGTAGCCAGGCTGGCTAGCAGTTCCCATTAATCAGGCTTAATAATAAGCCAGGGATACCGGGAGAGTAAAGGGGAAAGGAAAGGTCGTAAATCTTTCCGTTGCGGAAAGACGTTGGATATCTCCATTCTCACTTCTGTTTGGCCAGCATCCGTGTGTCGTTCTCCGTGGGCTGGGACGTGTCCCATGCTCCTTCCCGCGTGTCGTGTTGGGTCCTGCCGCTCTCAACCCCCCTCTTTGCTCTGTGTCTGTGTGTTCGTTGTCTCCGTCGCCCAAGGAAGGACATCTGTGCAGCGATGAACAGACCCTGCGAGACCCTGGGTCTGTCCCACGTGGCGGGGATGTGCCAGCCCCACAGGAGCTGCAACATTAATGAGGACACAGGACTGCCCCTGGCCTTCACCGTGGCCCATGAGCTTGGACACAGGTACCACCGGCTTCCTCCTCCTCTCCTCTGACCTCTGTCCTCTGCGCCGCTCAGTCAGGGCTTGAGAAGGCACGGGTAGAAGTTGGGAGGAGATTGCCGAGCAGTTCTGCACTGGTGCAAACCTTCCTCTGCACCTGCAAGAACTTACCCTGGGAATTTCATTTCAGAGTTAAGTTTTTGGTTGCCCCAGGTTCAATGAAAATCCCATAATCCAAGGCAACCTGGACAAATTGCATTTGTATATTATCCTGTGTTGCTGATGCTAAAAGTTTTGGAGAAGAGGGTTGCCCATTAAGAAGTTTTAAAATAGGCTCTGCGTATAGAATCAGTGACAGAATTTTGCTTGCCTTAATTTCAGTTAAATTTTGACAAGATCACTTGAACATCATAGTTCATAACAGATATCTTTGTATGGTAAAAATGTGTACCCAGCAAGTTTAATTAACTCAATCTTGTTCGATACTCTCATTACTTTTTTTCTTGGCTGGGTTTCAGTAAGAAAGCTGAAATAAAAGCATGGGACAAAGTTTGGGGCAGTGTCCTTGGTATCAATGAAATGTCCCACACGGCCAGATCCCCCAGTCCTGTTAATGACCAAGTCCCCGCGGAGCTGGGACGGTTTGTGATGTCCGGCATTGTGTGTCATTGTGCTGGAAAGCAGAGAGGCTGCGCGGTTGTAGCGGCGTGCGGCTCACCTCTCCTTTGTGGGACTGTGCTCTTACACAGTTTTGGGATTCAGCATGATGGAAGCAGCAATGACTGTGAGCCAGTTGGGAAAAGACCTTTCATCATGTCTCCACAGCTCCTGTATGACACGTCCCCACTCACCTGGTCCCGCTGCAGCCGGGAGTACATCACACGATTCCTCGAGTAAGTCCTCCTTTCCTCTTCTTCCTGGCTTGTGGGGTGCTGGGGGTGGCTTGGGGCTTGGGTCTGCAGCTGGGGACTGACCCAGGCGATTGCGCTCAGAAGTCAGCCCCAGGGCATGTGGGGATGCTTTTATCTCACTCGGTTGCCTCAGTCCTTGCTGTGAAGGATGGGGGTTTGAAGACAAAAGCAGCACGAGGTTTGGGCGGTGGCACAGGGGTTGTGGCTTGAACAAATAAAGCTGAAGTGGTTTTCTTCGATGCTCTGTGCAGTTTTCTTCGGTGCTCTGCACGGGGCAGATGATGTTTGCCTGTAGGCAGGAGACATCACGTGAGGAAATGAGACCAAGCCAAATTCTTCCGTGCATTTGTTTATTTTTAGCACCCCGTGGCTGATTTTTCAGCCTGTTGTTATTAAGTTCTCAGGAACGCGGCCCAGAGATTTACGTTTGTCAGCCAGTGGCTTGCACTGGAGAAACATTTTTATTCCTTGCTAGGGGAAGGTTAGAAAACAGTGAGAGCATCGGCAAGAAACAGCGACAGGGAGAGCTGGACGAGGGACCGGCACTTACATGGTGGGGAGGCTGCCCGGGGCTGAGCTCCCATTTCTAAATCCCAGCCTGGAACATGTAGGCTTGGCCTCCATGCAGGGTGAATTATTATTGATTTACGGCTTTCGGTGGAATGGAGCTTTCTTGTATCTGCAGCATTCTTGGCCTCCTGCTTTTAACCTTCACTTTTGGATTAAGAATTTCCTGCTTGCAATGACCTTGGGCTGCTATGAGCTGCAATGGGGAAGAAACAGAGCAGCTGGATGCTTCTCCAGTTGGGTTTTGGTCTCCTTGCTCCCCCTAGAAGGGGCAACTCTTCCTTACGAGTGGAGCAGAGCCCAGCAGGCGTCTTTCACCGACTGCGACATCCCCCCGGCGAGGGAGACGCCTGTTGCCAGCACAGACATGAGTGTGTTATAATACGATGTTGGCAGGAGAACAGGAAGGAATGAGCCAGAAAATAAGACCCTGCTGACCTGGGGTTGCTGGATGTGCTTGGAACAGACCTCGCGTTTGTTAAAAAAAGCACTCTCAGATGACGATTATTATTTTACAGAAGATTTTTATTTTACAAGCACTGCCGAACATTTAAGCATCTGAAAATGATTCCCGTCACTGACAGCGGCACGGCCCCAGTGCTGTGGGTCAGGCCCTGGGTGCAGCCGGGGCTGGGTGACCCTCTTGGCGAGGCTGTGGGTCAGGGTCTGCTCGGACACCCAGGGGTGATGGAAGGGGTCTCCTCCCTGCTGTGGTGGCGGTGGCCCCCAAGGAACAAGCATCCATCATGTGGGCTAATGAGGGAGGCTGGCACAGGGTGGGTGGTGATGCTTCTGTGGTGGAGGCACTGCTCCGGACCTGGGAATCTCGTCAGCCCCGGGACGTGCCAGCGCTTCCCAGATGAGCCCTTTTTGGCATTCTGTGATTTTTCCCCTCTAACCCTCGGAGGAGTCGGAAGATGCTGTAAGGCTCTTTGCTCTCCACCCCTCACTGTGACATGAGCTCTTTCCCAGCCCAGCTGGTGGAATACCCTTGTAAAACAGGGTCTGGTATTTCGTGGATGCCCTGCCTGCACCATGAGCACGTGACGGTATGGAGCAGCCACCCTTCGTCTCAGCAGCAGCCTCGGCACAGCTGCAGGTTGTCTTGTCTCCCTTCAGTCTTCTCTCTAGATCAACCAGTTTTTCAGCCTCTTTGCACAGTGCTGGAGGCCATCTTCCATCATCCTCCTAGGAGCTCCTTCCAGCCGATCTCCTTCCCGGAGCTTGGGGACGGCTGGTCTTCCCCTGCCTTTGCAGCCCTGCTCCACCGGCAGCATGCAGCCCTGCCTGCTGCATCTTCCTCTGCCAGTTCTCCCAGATCCCCTGTTTGTGCAGCTGATTCTTCCCAAGCTCCAATCCTTGCCTTTGTTTTTATTGAATTCCATCCTGGCTTTTTGGACCCTTCCTCCAGTTCTCTGAGAGCTTTTGGAATTTTAATCCTGCTCTCGAACGTATCTGCAGATCCTCCCAGCCTGCTCCCATACGGGGATTTGATAATCATACCATCTACTCCATCATCCAGCTCATTAACGAATGAACTGAAACAGGCAGATGCAGTGCAGACCCCTGTGCATTTTTACTGCAGAGTGTGGTTTATTGCATATCCCTGCAAAGCCAGAGGGAAACTTGTGCCAATTTTTGCTGGCTCAGTAATGTGTTTTGGCCAATGGAAGAGACGATTGTAAAATATTAGGGTGATTGTAACATATTTAGGACAATTGTAAAATATTTAATGAAGAAATAGATTTTAAACATAGCACTGGAAAGCTGACAGCAAATCTAAATCACCTCCCATACTGGGACAGAGACCTCTCTCGTGAGCTGGGGCAAGGCAGAAAGGGCCTTGAGCAGATCAGAGGGCGTGGAGGGTTGGGAGTGTTTTTGGGGCGATGTGCGGGGCCCCAGGTGCCGGTACCTGAACAAGCAGTTGGTGAACTAGTCCAGAGGAGCACCAGTATCATGCATGTAGCTCGTGCAGGAGCCCAGTGCTTAAGCCTGGACTTTCCCCAGTAAAGATATCATTCTTTCCATTTTTAAAGAAAATACTCTTTTAAAGTGTTTTCTACCAGGAGGTAAAGAAAATACCTCTGGAGGTGTGATGCAGTGACCTCTCTATGCCTGAAACAGGCTGCACCATGATACTGTGTCCAGCTGCCTAATCCATGCTTAATTCATCCCAGCTCAGCCCTGCATCACCCGCAGCGATCCTTCCCTCCCCGCCAGGCTGGGAGAGGCAGGATGCTCCCGCTGTTGTGGACTTGGGAACAAAGACTTTCAAGCCCCTGGGCTGCTGAAAGCAACCTGTTTACTGGTTTTTCCCATAGGGAAGCTGCTTATAAAAATATATACACATGGTATTTTAAGGGGCTGTCTCCAGCCAAGTGAGCTGTTTGCAGGTGTCCAGTATGGACCTCACTGCGGTGGGATGGAAAAGGGAGGAGAGCGTGCCAGTTCTGCTGGGCATCACCCTGTGGCTCTGCTGGCACCCTAAAGCAGGAGCTCTCCCGTGCTGCTGGCCCTTGTTTCTGTGTTGCTGGTTTGGGTTAAAAAGGAATCTTGTTTCAAGCTAATTTAGACCTGTTCCCAATCACAGCAAGCCGAAGTAATCTAATCTGCTGAGAAACCCTCGCAAGAGACTTTGCCTTGCTGGAAACAAGTTTGTTTAAATCAACACTGAAAGCTTAACTAGTGACAATTTCTTGTGTGTTTGTGAAGTATCATAGAAAAAGCGCTCAGAGCTGAGAGAGGCAGCCAGGAACGTCCCTCGTGGCTCCTGCAGCCTGGCTGCCTGCCACCGGCTGCCTTGATGGCTCAGTTTTAATATCTCTTTTCTAAAGACGGCCTGTCCAGCACAGTTTGAGCACTGTTTGTGGCAGCAAATACGAGAGTGAGTGCGTTTTGCTGCTGACAGTCTACTTTATTTCTATTAGCAGGGCATTGACACATGGGTTGTGCTGTCCACAGGGACATTTCTGGGGTCAGCGTGATGTACAAACGCGGGGACAGCATCTGTTTCTTGGCAATGAAATGTTTGTTCAATTAAACCCTTCACCTTGAATGGCGAAAGCAGGTCCCGGCTGAGGACTGAGCTGATGACCTGTTCACAAAGCAAAAATCCAAGGGATTATTCCCAGAGAAAGTGACGTTTCTGGCTTTCCGTAAGAGGGAGAGGGGCATCTCAGGGGGGAAGGGGGGAGTGTGCAAGGCACCGGCCCCGCAGCTGCACGGAGAAGCCGCTGCTGCCTTTGCCCCTCCGCCTTCCCCATAACCTGCCGTGCCGGGGGTCTGTGGGGTGATCGCTCTGGGAGTGGGCACCCATCCCGAAAAGCAGGTACCCACATGTGCCTGTCCGCCTGCTGGAGCGGCTCCAGGGTTGACTGGAGAGCCAGGGTCCTATTGGCTAGAAATGCTAATTCCTTCTCATCATGGTGGGACATTAATGAGCTGTTCTGTTCCTCCGTTAGCAGCTGCTGGAGCGTTATAGTGTGCTGGGCTGGTGGTGATGCCGCTCTGACCTCTGTTTTTCAGCCGGGGCTGGGGGCTGTGCTTGGATGACCCCCCTGCCCAGGAGGTGCTGGACTACCCCTTGGTGCCCCCGGGCGTCCTCTACGACGTGGGCCACCAGTGCCGGCTGCAGTATGGTGCCTACTCCACCTTCTGCGACGACATGGATGTAAGCCAGGGTCCCCCCTGATGTTACACGGGCTTGTGCAGCTCCGAGGGGCTGTCTGGGGGTGGGGGGGTTTGCACAGGGCGAGCCTCTCCCTGCAAGTCCAATTTGTGCCGATGGGTCAGCCGGTCCAGTAACTGAGTCCTGTGTAACCGTGTTTTCTGCAGAGTGTCTGCCACACGCTGTGGTGCACAGTAGGGAACACGTGCCACTCCAAGCTGGACGCTGCTGTTGACGGCACTGCATGCGGGGAGAACAAGGTAATGGGGAGCAGTCCCCTCCGTGGCTGCAGAGACTCCTTGTCCTGCACGCAGAGGAATTTCACAGGCTCCAGCACACAGGGATGGGGTCACCTCGCTGCCCTTGCTCTGCCCAAACACCCACTGCTGCCAGGGAGGGACTGCCTTCAGTGAAGCTGAAAATGCCTTAAGAAGGTGAAACACGCAGTTAATTACCATGGCAGGAGAGCACAAGGCTCTCCCTCTGTGGTAGTGGATGCTCGTCTCCGGGACCTGCCCCTCTGCAGGGGAGGCACCTCTCCCTGCTGTGGGGCAGAGAGGGTCCAGCAGCACCCACGGCAGCTTGGTGGGTGCTGCACCAAGCATGGGGTGTGGAGGGGACCAGCTGTCTGCAGCCAGCTCCAGTCACCCTTGCAAGGGTGATGCTGGCTCCTGTACCGCAGCAGCCCTGGGACGCAGCGTCGCTCTTCCAGAACATGGGTTTCCTGTCCAAGGTAGCATAATATAGAGTTATAAAAATACCTGTAGACATCTGTCCTTGCTAGGTTTAGTGTCCCCTCCCAAAGCCCTGGCCCCAGAGCACCGGGGATGACCTTGGGCTTAGCCATCACTCCCTGCGAAACCTCCCGCCGTGCCTTTGTCTGTGGCTATGCCTCGCTGGCTCTTTCCTCTGGGCTGAGATCGGGCCACGAATCCCCTTGCTCAGGTGGAGGTTTGGTTATGTTGCCTCAAGCAAATCCTCAAACAGCCCAGCATCTCTCAATGTCCCATTGCTTAGAGGTGCACCGGGCTGTGGCAGAGCCCAGCTGACCCCCAGGCTCCTCCGTGTGAGCGAAGCGTGGATTTTCACAGGGCAATATGGGTGCTGGGCTTCAGTGCTCCCTGCAGCCGGGCTGTGTGACTTGCCATCAATTATTGCATCCTTAAACCTCGTTTTCTCTTCTTCTGGACTGTCACTTTGCAGTGGTGCTTCAATGGCGAGTGCGTGCCCGTGGGTTACCGTCCCGACGCGATCGACGGTGGCTGGGGCTCCTGGAGCTCATGGGCTGCCTGCTCACGCAGCTGCGGTGCGGGCGTGCAGAGTGCAGAGAGGCAGTGCAGCAGCCCCACGTAAGTGAGCGCTTGCTCCTCCGGAGCTCATCCGGACCCTATTTAGGAGAGGAACCCAGCGCTTCTTTATCACCCTGTAAAGCTGGGGACCATCATCTGGCCAGTGCGGTCGTACCCCTGTCTGCGTCACACGGCAAAGCCATACCATTATGCAGTTATCAGTCTGAAAAATGTGTTTTTGAAACACTCGAGGGATTCATTTCACGGGGTTATCCAGCCGGCTGGGCAGCAGAAGCCTCTGGAAGGGCAGAGTTTGCTCTGTCTCCTTCCACGGATAAGTTGCTCCCGCTCTGTGCAGGCAGAGAGCAGTTGCAATATGACTCAAACAAAGAGCAAAGCCTCCACGCTTGTAGATGTAAAACATATCCGGTGTCCTTTAATGACAGAAAAGAAAAAATAGGTGTTCTTTGAGCCCGAGTCAGTCGTTTTGAAAAATCCAGCTGCTGTTTATCACCCCATTGCTTGCTGTGAGCAATTTCTGCTCTGCGCCCGGCCGGAGGCTGCCTCCTCCCAGCTTGCTGGTGCTGCAGCCAGCGCTGGCTCTCGTCGGGAAGCGTCCGGGCACTGGCGGAGGAGCAGCCTTGTCCATCCCATGATTTCTGGGCTCACCCATCTGCTCCCCAGATGTCCCCTTCATCACCCAACTGCTGTTGTATTAGATTCAGCCAAAGCCCCTGGCTTGCCCAGGTGTCAGAGCATCCTGGGACAGGGAGAGAAAAGGGCTTTGTGAGCAATGTTCCAGTGGCAGTCGCTTTTCAGAGGCTTGAGGAGCTCTGAAAGCTGCAGGAGCAGGCTCTCTAATGAGGCCAGATGTGCTTTCTGCCCAGCTTCTTCCTTGGGCGCGTTGTTTTTAGCACATGCTGTTGAGCTGTTTAAAGAAGCGCCGTGTAATCTCGGTCCCAGGTCAAGAGCTGGGTTTGTGTTTGACATGAGTTTTGTGGCAGAAGTGCAATTGTAGTTTATGGAGTGTTTTAAACACAGCTGTGGGCGGGCAGGAGAGCAAACACTGGGAAAGCAGCAGAATTTCCCCGGGCAGTTGTTTGCTTTGGCCACTGTAGGTAAATCTTCAGCTTTGCCTTTTGGATGGAGTGAACAAATGTGAGCACTGGGCAGTCCTCCTCCCGCAGGCATTTCCTCGGGGCAGGGTGTGTAAACACAACCCTAAAATAATAATTAACTTTATTGTCTTCAGCAAAGTGTGCCCGGACTTAACTGATCAGGGAAAAAGTAATTTTCATGAGGTCATGGGGATGTGGGCCATGGAGAGTGCGGTGACCAAAGGAAAAGGCAAGCATCAAGAGACGGTGGCAGTATTTTGAGGGTCTGTTGGCACCTGAGAAAAGCCTATCGTTGCTTTTAAAGTCCCTCTTACTTTAAAAAGTCCAGCAGCAGCTTTGCTGTTCCCTTGGGCAGTAGAGGAGCAGAGTCGGAAGCGTGTCCTGGGTGGGATGGAGAGCAGGTCCTCCGGAGCAGCTGCAGAACGGGCACCTGGCTAACCTGGCTCCTGGGAGCATTGGCATCTCGTCAGCCACAGTACCCAGGATGGTGAAGGAGATGTTTTACCCCAAGGGAAGGGTGCCTGGCTGCAGCTGCAGGAGGTGCAGGGGCTTCAGATGTGTACACTGGCAGTGATGCCTGACTTTAATAACTGCTTTTATAGCATCGTGCACTGGACTATAAAATTGGCCATATTTCCAACATTAAGGAGAGACTGTTGAGGGACAAGACCCAAGATGTAGCTAATCTGGCTTGAGAGCCGTCACTCAGCAAAAGCTGCCTTTGCTCCACAGTCTCACCCTGCGCGGTCCTGTAGCACAGCCCAGCAGCCACAGGAGTGGCAGGGAACTGCTCCAGGAGGGACTTGGAGAAAGACATGGGCTGTGGTCTCCACGCATTTCAAAAGCTTGCTCTGTGGAGTGGGGTGGATGTTCGGTTCGTAGCCAGCTTCCTTACGCGAATGTTGCAGCAGCGCTACATGTGAGTTACAACTGAGAGAGCTCCCCGTTGACTCCACGTGGATTCAGGCTTGACCCAACCTCATGAGATCAACCTTAGCAGCAGGTACAAACCCACCCTCCCTTAGCTGCAAATAAAAAGGGAATTTCCCCTTTTGTGTGGTAGGTCCTTATTTGATAGGACAGGGGTGATGGCTTTAAACTAAAAGAGAGTAGATTTAGATGAGATGTAAGGAAGAAGTTCTTCACTGTGAGGGTGGTGGGGCACTGGAACAGGTTGCCCGGAGAGGTTGTGGATGCCCCATCCCTGGAAGTGTTCAAGGCCACGTTGGATGGGGCTTTGGGCAACCTGGTCTAGTGGAAGGTGTCCCTGCCCATGGCAGGGGGGTTGAACTAGATGACCATTAAGGTCCCTTCCAACCCAAACCTTTCTGTGATTCTCTAATTTTTCCCTTTTCCCTCCCATGGACAGGCCAAAGTATGGGGGCAGGTACTGCCTGGGGGAGCGGAAGCGGTTCCGGATTTGCAACGTCAGGCCATGTCCCCCCGACAAGCCCTCCTTCCGTCAGGTCCAGTGCAGCCAGTTCAACCCCATGCTCTACAAAGGGAAACTCTACAGGTGGACGCCGGTGCCCAACAACAGTGAGTTGAAGGCAAAGCCTGCTGCCGGGTTTCTGCCTCCAGCCCCAATGAAAAACCTGAAACTCAGTCTTGCTAATGACTTGGTTTTGCTGTTCGTGTCTGTAAGATTTGCCTTGCAGCACGTTTATGCTGTATTTTAAATTATGGCTGGGCTTGCAGGGTTAATACATGTTTTCAGAAATGGTTACTTGGGTTTAGTTTCTGCCTGTTGGGTTCCCCAGTTAACCCCTGCGAGCTGCACTGCCGGCCGGAGGACGAATACTTTGCAGAAAAACTGCGGGACGCCGTCATTGACGGGACACCATGCTATGAGATGAACGCCAGCCGCGACATGTGCATCAACGGCATCTGCAAGGTGGGTCCCATGCCGGGGCCCTCTGGGGAGGGAGCCCAAGGACCCCCCGTGCCTGGGGAAATGCAGGCGGGTGCTGTGACCCATCCCGTAGGTGAACACCGTCCTCTCTCTCGCATGCACTGATGGGCTGAGCTTACTCCTTTTGTCATTCACCACTCAGAAAGCTTTCCTTATTTCCATGAGGTGTGTGGTACGGACATATTTCAGCCTCTGTGTGGGCCTCAAGGAAATAGAGCACAAACCCAAGGAAATGAAGCAAGAAAAGTTTCCCTTGAAAATAAGGTCAGGGATATGAAAGGGTGTGTAGAGAGGATGCCCAGACCAGCCCTGCACCCTGAGTGCAGCTGGTGCTGGTGGCCACAGGTCTGACCTGCAGAAAAATACTTCTCTCAGCACTGGGATTTGTCCTTCCTTCTGGGATGTTATTTTTCTTTCTTGGAAGCTCCTTACAAATGTGCCGCAACATGCGGTGGCATGGCTCTGGCTGCCGACCAGGGAGGGCATCTCCCAGCGTGGGAGACAGAGGAATCTGGTGGAGATGGCGCGGTCGGCGCTGTGGGAGGTGCTGGCATGGCCGGGGACGCTTTGTCGAGCTGTGCCCTGGGTCCTGCAGCTGCGTTTGGTGGCAGCAAGATGGTCCCTTCATTCACACCTTCCTTTTCCCTAGGGAAGCGGTCCTGAGGTTTTGGATAGAATAAGCACACCTGGAGGACATTGGATTTCTGTTAAATTAGGGAATGGGTGGCAATCTGAGCTGCTGTGGTACCATGGTCTGTGGTGCAGATTCCCACCATGGGACGTACTAAAGCCACACTGCCGCAAAGCTGACGGCCGCCTGTCACCAGGGACACAAGCAAGCAGGCAGGACACGGTCGGGTCTGCCGTAGTGTTGGATGAAGAAGCTCTCTGAAAGGCTTTTCGGAAAAATAGGCTTTTTGGAAAAAAGGCTTTTTGGACAGCACAAAGAGCAGCAGGAAAGAGGGAAAATAATCAGTCAATGAGTTTCCTTGCAGCCCCTTATATAAAAACCATTCGTGGAAACTTCTCCCTCTCACTGGCCGTGCTGCCAGCAGCAGCAGGCAGGGGCCGGGCGGCAACTGGAGGCTTTGAGAAGGTCCCGTTTGTTCCTGTAATAGGCTGTAAATTACTTCAAAGGCTGCAGCGTGCTGATACACAGGCACGGGCTGGAGGGAGGGCACAGGCGTCATGATTTTTACTTGGCACATACAACAGGGTGCGATCCAGCAGCTCGCGGCAGACGACAGCATGTTTAGCCAGAGCTCACTGCACACAAAACCCTCGTCGCCGCTGAGCCTGCTGCTGGCTGCGACACCGGAGTTAAACCTGGCTCACTACAGACTATCGCAGTAGTTAAAACAGTGGGTGCTTCTGCTGTAGGTGTGTGCCAGTGGTGCCTGGGCACCTCCTCGGGCAGCAAAGGCTGAAGGCTCCTCGCTGGCACAGGACCCAGCAGGACCCATTGGGGTCTTGGCTGCAGCTTTTATGGTACAAAATCACGGGGAAGTTCTTGCTCTGCACCCATCGAGTGATTTGGCACGAGGTCTAGAGAGAGTTTCAGCAGAACATAAAAGAGGTTTTGGGGAAGTGTTTTGAAACAGGACTAGCAGGGCCAAGGACCAGGGGGGTTTTCCAGCTCAGCCTGACACGTAACGTGTGCCGACAGGCTCTGCTGCCCAGGGACGTGGGTAGGAAAAGGTAAAAACGAGATGTGGGTCATGATCCTCGCTGCGTCTGAACAGGACAGCAAGACGGCGAGGATATGTTAGAGAAACCCATATTGCAGCCGATGTGGCTGTATCACCACCCATCCTGCAAAAGGACTCCAGCTCGTCCCTCTCTCCCATCCATGTTCCTTATTTCCCACCATTTAGGACCAAGGCTGGTCCTCCTCTCCCTCGTTCCTCCCGTGTCAGCGGCCGACGGCACGGTGCGAGGCTGGGGGCGTGCGGGGGCACGGGCGGCTGACGGGGCTGCCTTGCAGAACGTGGGCTGCGACTACGAGATCGACTCCAATGCGGTAGAGGACCGGTGCGGCGTCTGCCATGGAGACGGCTCCACCTGCCACACCGTCAAGAAGACCTTCGAGGACAGCGAGGGGCTGGGTAAGGGCGCTCGGCTCCCTCCCCAAAACACCAGGTGCCTGTTGCACTCGGAGCCAGGCTCGCTGCTGCTGCTCATTTGGAGTGTGGTTTTTAATCACGACTTGTCAATTTGGATGGGATAAGACCTGAGCGGCAGCGTGGGGAGACATGGCGTTGCCATTCCACTTCTTGCTCCTTGAAGAAAAATATTTCCTTGCTGCTCTTTGCGTCTAAAGGCCTGAAAACAAATCTGCGCAAGCTGGAGCCAGTTTGGAAAGGTTTAAGGGGATTTTGTGTGTTGACAAGGACACGTTGAAAGTGTGGTAAACGCTTTGCCAGCACCTGTGCGGGAAATGTCTCGGTCTGCGATGGGCTCTCCCAGCAGGGAACACAGCTGGGCTCAGTGCAAGGTGGGGTTTGGTGCCTGCTGGTGCCTTGCAGAGGTGTAAGGACTGGCAGGATGCTGGCACCCGAGGGACACCAGCACCCACCCAAGGGACACTGGCACCTGCCTGAGGGTGCAGATCGTCTCTGCCACATCTGTGATACCCCCCCCCAAGACCAATGCTCTGTTCCATTCCCAGGTTATGTTGATATTGGGATTATCCCCGTGGGAGCACGGGAGATCCGGATTGAAGAAGTCGCAGAAGCCGGGAATTTTTTGGCGCTGCGGAGCGAGGACCCGGAGAAGTATTTCCTGAACGGCGGCTGGACCATCCAGTGGAATGGGGACTACAGGGTGGCGGGGACCACCTTCACCTACAAGAGGACGGGGAACTGGGAGAACCTCACCTCACCGGGGCCCACTGTGGAGCCTGTGTGGATCCAGGTATGGTTTGGGATCTGCTGGTGGCCGGAGTGTGTGGCAGGGAGGATGGAGGGGACAGAGTCCCTGGCTTTCCTGCCTTCCCGTGAGGGCTGAGCTGCTGGTCCATCTGGGGGATTGGGGCCACATTTCTCTGGGAGCCAACAGCAGGAGCAGCCAAGCATGCCCTGCTGGCCGAAGGAGCGTGTTTCTAGCCCACGCTGCTTCCAGCTGAGCTTTGTCCCTTTTGCAGCATTCCTCAAAATATTTACACAGCGGAGAGAGCATGAGGAGAAAGAGCCTGTTTCCTGAGGCCTTTCCCATATCTTATCAAGTGCAGGGGAAGAGCCCGTGGTGCTTCTGGCAGGGCTGGAGCAGCCGGCGAATGCAGTGGGAGCTGGGAACCGTCGTAGTGGCAAAGGGTGGCCCACCGGCACTCCCTCGGCAGTGCCGTGCTCCCGCCGGTGCCGTCGTCCCCTCTGCACTGCCTGACGCCGTGGTGAGGAGCTCGGCCCGAGGGGTCCTGCTCCGTGGTCCAAACCTGGGTGGTGCTGCCCAGGGCACTGCAGGTCAGGCTCCACTTCCTCACAAAAGCCCTTGAAATGGAAGGTAAAAATCTAAAAGGATCGTTTGAAATCCTCTGAAACAACTAGAAATTTCAAGTTTTACTCTTTTTTGCATGTGGGAATTTCCATAAAGCTACTTCCCTCCCCAGAATAAGTTGTTGTTGTTCATCAGACTCCCGAGGCTTTGAGGAGGTGAGCCCCCTCAGGGAGCGGTGCAGGTCACGGCACCTGGGACCTGCTGCTCTGCCTGCTGGGTCTGGGCAGCAGAGGTTACAATGAGCCACATAGTCCAAAAAAAAAAAATTAAAAAAAAAAATGGCATTGCAGCAGTGTGTTTCCAGGATGGCAGAGTTGCGGACAGGAGGAGAGTATCTGCGCATCTCCTGCTCCCATCAGGCATTGCTTCCAGCAGACAGTGGGGGAGCAGACTTAGCAGATAATGAACTGCAGGGGTTATTTATTTCTACATGACCTGCTCACCCTAGTGGTCCTTTTTACCTCTGGGTTGGCAGGAAAGTCTTGGTCTTTGCCCCAATGATGGGAGCACAAAGTTGCTTCCCCAAGCCTGCTTGGCTGCCCAGGGACTGGTCCTGCTCCGAGCCCCCAGCCGCTGCCCCTGCTCCCCAAGAATCCCCTTCCTGAATTCAAATATTCTGCAAACACTTTTAAGATGAGCCCAACTTGACCATTGCTAATCCACTCCGCTGCAGCAGTGGCAGCTCTAGCACTTATCTGGAAATTGCCTTATTTTGCAAACCAATCCCACTCTATTCATTTTCACCTTGTTTCCATGGAAAGGAGTTGCCTGGGGGATTACTTTTCAGCATGGCTTTATATTTCAGTGAGCTTTGCACAGCTTTGCAGGAGTTATGACTGTCGGTGGGGAGGGTGGTGGGAAGGCAGTGTGGAGGGGGGGGAGCTCAGGGCCATCCTTGCCAGGCAGGTCCCTCAGGAGCTGCTCGCTGCTGCTGCTTCCCTGCCTGGCTCTGCAATTCCTTCCCCTGGGAATGGCCACCAGGACAGTCAGGAGTGAGGGATCTGCCAGTTAATGCAAAGCTGTCGGAAGCCAACATCCTCGTGCCTGTGAGGCCAAGCTTTCCCCGGAGAAGCCGGTGGGAATTGTCCCACGGGCAATGGCACAGCTAGCACCGGGCTTAAACTCCCCGTGGTGCAAAGTGTGCTCAGTTTTGATTGCTGCAGTTGGAAATCTGAACAATAGTGCCTCAAAGGATCCCACCACGTGCAGCGTGAAGATGGCTCTTCAAAATCAAGCAAACAGGGCATATGAATGGATTATGCTTGAGCCCTGGAGGTTTGCTTCATGGTCATGTTTGAACCTTATTTTTTCGCTTTTAACCACCACCTGATAACTGCAGAAAGCGATTGCCCCTCCCGGGTGTGCTGCCTTCATTAGCACAACCGGAGGAGGGAATAAGAGACTCCCGGGGGAGCTGCAGCTGTGGGGTAGGAGGGGAGAGGACTCCTTCGGGGTTGGAGTTTGCAGAGCCCAGATTTCCAGCTGATTTCCCCTTGGTTTTGCCTTCCCTTCCTTGCTGCCTTTCTTGGCACAAAGGCAGTGACCACCATGGAGGTATGTCCCACAGATCCCCAGGACCCCATTGGCCCCAGCAGTCACAGCTCAGCCCGATGCACTCTTCCCAAGCATCAACCCCTTTGTAGAGGCTTGCCCTGGAGCCCAGCCACATTGAGCAGCCAAAGTCTTTGCCTTTTGCATTTCTTTCAGCAGAGGCTCAGGATGAAATGTGAGCGAGATCCTGGGCTCATCTGCCACCAAGTGCTGTTGTTAATGGGAATGCTGGCGTGCTTGGCACCCGCAAATCATTTTCTGGGATTTGTAACCTAATTAAAACCTTTTGACAAAAATGTTTCAATATTCATGAAGAGGTTTTGGAAAGATGCCCTTGCTCCTGCCAAAGCTCCAAGAACAACAAAGCTTTGGCAATAATGGGAGCACTTAGGCTAAGAAAAACAAGGTTAAACTCCCAGCCTTTGCCAAGCACTGGTGTGGGAGGTGCTTTGGGCAGGATTTCTGTCAACCACAGGAGCCGCTTCGTGCATGTTGAGAGCAGCGGGAACCCATCTCAAGTGGGGAGCAATTAAGGAAATTCCTTCAGGCGCATGTCACCATCAGCCATTGCTGGCATTTGCTGCCGGCAGCTCCCTCCGACACGGTTGAGCCACTCGCCTGGTGCCGCCCAGGGCACACTGATGGCAAGTAGGAGGTGCAAACGGGGACCGACATGGGTAGCCAGCATCTTGAGCTGAGATGTGCTACGGTACTTCCCCAGGGCAATTGCTAGAGCAGTTGCAGCTCTCTAGGACATGCAGAGGCAAGGGGATTTGATTCCTCCTTTGTGGGGCTGGAGTCTTGCTGCTGTTCCCTTCCCTTCCTTCTGCCACCATCCCAAAGGACAGGCCGCTGTGACTAATGTTCACCTGAGTGTCCATCCGCCCAGGCCAGCCACCATCAGCCCAGCAGACGGGACTGGGAGCAGTCAGAGCCTCCCTCCAGCCATAACATCCCTTGCTGAGAGTTCAGGAAGAGTGATGGAGGGAGGCAGACGTTGCTCAGCACGCTCCCAACTGGTGGGAGCAAGCAGTGGATCTGTCCTTGTGGGAAGGGTCATTCCTGCCCCACATGCTGCAGACCCAGGGCTGGGCTGGGGCCAGTGGTGGCCCATGCAAAACCTCCTGGGGACGTCTGGCCATCTTGGACCCTTCACTGTGCTGAACCTTGAGAAGTCCTTGGATGGGGTTGCATTTGGCAGTGGAACTGGACAGGATTAACACGGGAATTAATAGCAGCTCCTCTGCTCCTACACTGCTTCAGCCATTTGCTAACCTCCTTGTCAAAATGGTCATGAGCTGCTGCTGGGGTACAGGTAATGCAGCCCTGGTATGAAGCAGGACAGAGAATCACATCCTTATGGCCGTGCTGGGCAGGTTGTTATCTCCTGAGAAGCCCCTGGGGTGCAATGGCAAGCCCTGACTGCTCCGCACTAACCACGTCCCTGACCATCTGTTGTCTCCCCACAGCTGCTGTTTCAGGAGACCAACCCCGGCGTGCGGTACCAGTACACCATCCAGCGCCCGGCGGACAGCGAGAACGAGATTGAGCAGGCAGAGTTCCTCTGGCGCTTCGGCTCCTGGACCACATGCACCGCCACGTGCGGGACCGGTGAGTCCAGCTCCTGCGGGACCCCGGGGCTCGGCCACCCGCGGTGGAGGAGCAGAGCAGGCAGAGCATCCCTGTACTGCGGGAGTGCCTTAGAAATTCCTGGGTCTTTTGTTTCAGGAGGTCTGGGGGGGGGGGGCGGGGGGAAGCAGCATCTGTTGAGGTCACCACTCTTGGGTGCCCCCGCCGGCTCACCCGCCAGACCCCATGCTTTATCAGCGCTTTGCTCGGTGTCCTGTTACCATGCTGGGTGTTCCTCGGCATGAGGGTGATGGAGACAAAAGAGCTTTAGAGAAATCCAGGGAGTGTGGAATGGCCGGTCTCCCGCCTGGCTGGGCCTCTCCAGGGGGTATGATTTCCAGGATTTTACGGAGAGCACAGGGGAGGGTGCCTGGCACGGGCAGAGCACTGAGGTCCTGCACAGCCCCCTGGTGTCAGACACTTGCTTCCCCCGCTTCCTGCCCCACTGCGCCGCTGGCCAGGCATCCTGGGGCAGCTTTTGGGGTGGCTGATGGAGGGGGATGGTCTGGGCACGCTGCAAGGGGGGAGGCTGGGACCAGCGAGTGCTTCCTCGAGTGCAGCTGCCACTGAAAAAAAGGGAACTCAAGGACACTCATACTTTCTAGGTAGCACAGAGTGCCAGGAGATGTTTCCTGCCTGTTCCTGGGAGACAGGTGTGGATTCCTGCTTGGAGCGGGAGCATTGTGGTGTGGCAGGAGCTGGCGGGGTGTTTCATGTACATTTACACTGAGAGCAATTCACTGTGGATTTGCATGGGCCCTGCAGCATGGGGAGTCGGGGAGGGCAGGAGCTGAAAGCACTTACTTTTGTTTAAAACCAGCTTTCCTTTGTAAGGGTTGAGTGCTTGGCTTCCAGAACAGAAGGGAAATAAATACAGGAGCAAATTGGGCAGGAGTTGGGTGAGGATGCTCACCCTGTCCGGCCACAGGTGAGCAGCCGGAGGAGGGCTGAGCCCCTCTCCCTGGGCTGGATGACAGCGTGAGCTGGGACATAGATTTGGGAGAGCTCAGGCTGAGCCTTTTCTGTGGGGGCCAGCCCCAGCCCCACCGGCTCCATAAGCTCCCAAGTGCTTGAGCCAAAGCCCAACTCAGCAGCTTCAGCAGAGTCGTATCAATCTCAGCTGATGGCAGTTGTTAATATTTAGAGCTCTCCCAAGTCACAGGTCAAGTACATGTTGCAAAAAGGAGGACAAAAGCAGGCAGTGAGGCAGCGTGTTGAGGGTGAGGTCATCCTGAAAAATGTCGTCCCGTGAGCACGGCAGACCTGGGGCAGGAGGCTTCGGCGGGTGATTTATCCATGAGCTGCGGCTGGGGCAGAGGACTGCCAAAAAAGACCTGTGCTGCTGCCAGTTGCCTCCCCTTTGGACACAGCCCCCCCCCGAAAGCCTCATTTTGTGTGTGTGCATGCACAGTCACGTGCACACAGGTGCTCTGATGGCTGGATGTGGCTCTGGACAGTGGTGCCAGGACAGTGTTCCCCCCGTGGGCTGCAGCATCTCCACTGCTTGCCGTCCTGCCCCACATGTACTCCTCTGTGTGGCTTTGGCAGCCCCAAACACATGGCTGCGGAGGCTTTTCGCAAGGGGAGAGATGGGGAAAGGCTTTTCCCTTTGGCCGAGGGGTCCCTCTGGCAGCAGGGTGTTTTCTGCGGAGCCTCTGCCAGCTGCATTGCTGTTAAAGCCCATTAGGCAGCTTGTGGAAGGGCATTTTTCTGCATCTCTTTCATCTTACTGCTGACCATAAAAGCTGTAGGGTAGTAAAGGTTTTACTCTAGAGATTTCTGCTCAGCAGCAAACCCAGCAATGCCCCTTGTGATGCCTGTGACCAAAGGACACAGCCAGAGGCCACCAGGACCAAGCCGGGGTCATTGCAGAAATCTGAGAGTGGGAGCCAGCAGAAGGGTGACAGTGTTCCTGCTTTTGACCCATCTTGTCCCTCTGAACCGCTTGGTACAGAGACAAAGCACTGAGAGGGCGAGCAGAGATGTCCCGTGGAGTTTGCGAGGTTGAAGCAAGCCGTCTCTCCATGTTTGGGGTCTGCTGACAGTTCTGAACATGGTTGTCCTCACCTTGCCTTCTGTGGAAACTCTTGCCATTCCTTAGGTACTTCCTGACATCCCTAAGCCCTGAAAGAGCAGCTTTTTTTTGAAGGGAGAACAAGATTTGCCAACTCTTTCTGTGGTCTGTTTTTAGCTTTCTACGTGAGCAGCCCTGGACTGGGTCTCAGGACAGGAGCCGAGGTTTGCCTTGTGCTGGACAGACAGAAACCCTGTCCCGCCAGCCCCAGGGAGAGCTTTGGCTGCGGTCTGATGCTTGTAATGCTCAGGACCCCGTATCCTGGCTGGACCAGTGTTGCTTACATCCATTCATCCATCCATCCATCCATCCTGTCCCAGGTGTTCCTGCTTTGTAGCTGCATATCCAGGGTCATTTTTCAGCCCAGTTAAGCTCTGTAGGTCTCATCACACACGTGTCGGATTAAGACCAGGTGTCCAGCTCTGCGTTTCCCACCTGGGTACACTGGGAGCACTGGTGTCATTGGGGTCTGTGAGGGCATCAGTACCTCAGCAGGAGTGGGCTCGCGACTTCCAGTTTCAATTTCAGTGGCGGTTTAATTTTCTTTCCCCTGATTTTGGTGGCTCAGGCTTACCTTAGGGCCTCCTCTCACCTGCGGCAGAGGATGCTCGCTGGTTTGGTTTGATTTTTGTCTCGAGCCAAGCCCTTGCCTGTGTCCACAGGGGTGCAGCGGCAGATCGTTCACTGCGTGGAGAAGCTGGCTGGCATCGTGGAGGAACGGTACTGCGACGCGCTCACGCGCCCCGATGACCAGCAAAGGACGTGCAGCGAGGAGCCCTGCCCGGCCAGGTCCACTGGATTCCTCCTCACCCCTTCTCAGCAAAGCTTTCATCTCCAAACTGCCCTAAGCAGCTATTTGCACCCATGGTTTTGCACCTCTCCTCTCCCTCATGTTTGAGAATGGGTCCCAGACCCTGCGTTGGTCCATGGGAGCAAATCCGTGTGGTTGCCTAATGGCTGCAGTGCGTTGCTTCTCTGCAGACCACGAGCCACACGGGAAGACAGCATCCTGGCAGGGCCGAGAGCCCCTCTCTGCCTCTGTGCAAATAGCTATCCCTGACACCACACGGGGACTAATCCATCCCTGACCCTCGGTCTGGGCACCCTGACCTTGGGCTGAAACACAAGCCACAGTTAGGATCCTAATTCCCCTGGGCCCCGCTGATCATTACAGGCTGCTGAAGCCCACGTGCATCTCGTGGACGTCTCCTAGCCCCGACACCTCTCGGTGCATGCTCTGCAGTGCTCGGCGTGGTGGGGCACGGGCCAGAGCCCGGCTCGTGGCGGCTTGCTCCAGCTGAGACGTTTCCCCATTCACATTTCCCCAGGTGGTGGGTCGGTGAATGGCAGAAATGCTCGGCCACCTGCGGCCAGTCGGGGCTGATGAAGAGGACGGTGCTCTGCATCCAGAGTGTGGGGCTGGACGAGCAGAGGGCATTGCAGCAAGCAGACTGCCAGCACCTCTCCAAGCCAGATGCCACCGCACCCTGTCACCGGGAGGTCCCCTGTCCCTCCCAGTGGGCCGTGGGGAACTGGTCCGAGGTGAGAAATAGCGTCAGGGAGGTCCCGGTGTCTCGCAATGCTGGGGGGAGCTGGGGACAAAGTGCCCCCCAGACATCCTCAGCCTGCCTGAGAGTGATGGCCCTGCTCCTGTTTACAGGGGAAATTCATGGATGTGTTTCCATGGCTGACGTTGTAACACCAGCTCACAGGGACGGGAATTTCATTGCATGGGGAGTTCTCAGAGTGAGGAAGGAGCACCGTGCAGTTTGACTCTGCCCCATCCTCTCTGAAGGGGATGCACTGCTTGATTGCAAGGAGGGCAGAAACAAGAGGCTTTCAACCCTTCAGCATATTTTCCAGCACCACAAGCCTTCCCCTTTGTTTTGGCAGAAGCCTTAAAGATAATTCTTGCTTCCTGAAGCAAAGTGTTCGAGGCAAGCTGGGGTTTGGGTGCACCAGGCACATGCGTGCCAGCCAGTGGGCATCTGCTCCCCAGCAGCGTGACCTGGCACTGGTGCGAAGCTGTCTCATCTCTGCTGCTGGGGTGAGCAGAGACAGAGACCCCTCAGTAATGTTCCCTGGGAGTGTCACAAATTTTTCAACAATTTTTTTAAAAAGAGAGGGAGAAACCAAAAAACCCCATGTGTAAAATGCCATGGTCTGTGGACACCCTGTGTAGCCTTTATTTATTTTTGTATTTCTGTGGATCAGCTTAACCACAAGTTGAGGGTTTTAACCAGAAAATTATAACTTGTAATTTAAGCAGTGGTTTCAAAAAGTGTTCAGCGTTAAGACAAATATCAGGAGAGAAATGAGAGAGCCTGGGAACTGAGCTTGTTGCTAAGAAACAAACAGAATAAAAATGTGAACAGAAAATTTGAAGGCTAAATGAGAGCTATTTAGAAATATTTTTCTAGGGGCCCACAAAAGCCACAATTGCAGGGCTGAGAGAGACGGCTGCAACAGTTTAAAGGGAAAATCATGAATTGCCCATGGGTCTGTGCATGAAGCCGGCCCAAGCCATCACAGTCATCTTCTGTGGTATTGACATCAATGGACCTGTGAGCCCAGCAAAAATGTGCTCAAGATTTTGAGATGTCCATAATTTTTCTGTCCTTCTTTCACTTAAAGCTAGAGCCCTCCTTCTTCTCCATTTCCACCACCACCAGTAAATAGAGAAATTTGAGGGGCTTGGAAGCTTCCCAGAAACGTGGTCCTTCTGTCCAGTGATAATAATAGGCAGTTGTTGTTTTTTTTGTATTTGCAGACCCTGGGGCAGGGCAGCATGTACGCCTGTCTGGCCCGCAGCACCAGGGCAGCTCACAAAGCCAAAGGGGTTATTTGCAGTTTGGGTAGCCCAACCAAATGCTTAAACGCTGGGACTTAGTGCCTCCAGAAGAACCCTAAAGCAATGTATGTCCAGTTCTATGGACTTTCCAAAGAAGTCCACTCAGAAGCATTATTTGTTGTCTGCTAATACACAAGGGTTTGCATACAGGAGCATCTATCTGTTGCTGGCTGGAGCACATCCCACCGTGCAGCCTGCTGTGATGCCTCCTGCAGTCGTGTGCTTGATGCTAAACCTTCGTGCAAGCTCTGGGTGTTCCTCCATGAGGCTCCTAACAGCCATCATTTCTTATCTGGGTCCCAGAGGCTTTCCTGATAACTGAGCCTAGGCAAATAAGCCCCCTCCTGCCCCCTGCAAGAGCTGCAATACCTGGAATTTGTCTCCTGGATGGAGCTGGAGGCATTTGCTGAGAAATTTTAGCTTAAGGCGCATGCTGCAAGAGTTAACCTCTGCCTGATTTGGCAGGGCCACCCCAGTAGGGAGAAGCAGATTGCTTGCACCCCTCCCACAGATGTTAATGTGCGGTAATGTTTTATTTCAGCAACACTGCATAGCTGGTGGCAATGCCTGGTGGTGGCCATGCAGTGTTATGGACTGTCCATTCTGCCAGGCACAGTGCTCAGGCTGCTGGGTCAGCATGTCCTCCAGACAGCCCCTGCCTGGGAGGAGACGTCCTGCAGGGTGGGCACCCACCCGGGAGCCCACCAGGACCGGCGTGGGGAGCGGGGCAGGTCCCAGCCAGGCACCTGGCCCTCGCAAGGACTGAGCAAAGACAAGAAAGGCTCAAAGTACAGGAGTATATATTGTCTGAGGAGCACATCTCCCGGCCAGCCCAGCCCAGCAGCCCTGCCTGTCCACCTTAACCTCTGAATTTCAACGTGCTGGCGGCTGGGCATCAAACCCTCACCTCAGCCTGCCTGTTTTCATCCAAATAGCAGGGACTTCAGCAGAAATCCCCTCTGTTGGGTTTGTTTGCCTTGCTGACCATTTGTTCTTGTTGGCTGGGTCATGTAAGGTGCTTTGATGTACGTGACTAATGCTCTGTGCGTCTGTCACCACAAACTGCAGCAGCCTGTGGCTTGTGCAGCCCACATGTGATGTTAGTAGCACTATGATTTACTTATACAGCAGAAAATTTTGCTGTCCTTCTTTCCAGCTTGTGGGTTTCTTTTGTGCTGAAAAATCTCAAAGAGACCGTTATGGTGGAGGAGGGGGTGTCCTCAACAAAGCTCCTTATTGACCCTTGCTTTTTCTGTACTAGGACTACACCCATGTTGTTATCCCCTGTTTCAAAAAATTCTCTTCTAGAAGAAGAGATGCAATTCATGGCAATAGGTCATAGAAAAGAGCTATTAGATCATCTTACCCAATGCCCTTCACAATGTCCATCTCCCAGGAAAATTGTTTCTGGCTGGAGTGCAGGTCAAGGATCACCCCGAGCAAAGAACCCTGCAATACCAACCCTGCACTGGGACGGTCTGTAACGGGGGGACAGCCCTGGAGGTAGATTTGACCGATAATACCACTGCTTACTGGTGTGACCTGTCCCCCCTGCTCCTGACTCCTGGTACAGGGGACCCCATGCCACAGGTGGGACTGGCACAGGAGACATCCTGGGACCCAGGTGGGTGGTGGGAGTGTGGCAGAGCAACATGGAGCCCCTTCTCCCTGTGCCCAAAGCATCGCGGCACAGGGGACGGTTGAGCACCCACTTCAGTATCTCGGAGGGGAGCACTGGCAAGGGGCATGGTGGGTTCTGCTGCGACACCGCTGCTGGCCCCTTCCCCGCTCCTCCTGCTGCACCCTGCATCGCCCATGCTCCTGTTCCTGATGTTTGCGTCTCTCTTCCTTTCCCAGTGCTCCGCAACGTGTGGAAATGGGACACAGAGGCGTCCTGTTTACTGCAGCAACAGCACTGGAGCCGCTTGTGACCCTGCAGAAAGACCCAGCTCGGAAACTATTTGCTCCTTGCCGCAGTGCCAGAAGAAATTAGACAATGCCAACACAGACTGGTCTGGCAGTGGGTCCTCCAGCAGAGAGATATTTAATGAAATCCATTACATCCCCAGCAACCACATTGCTAAATTTAACCCCTTAATTCCAAATATTCCGGAGTCTAATGATGTCAATATCATCACTGAGGAGGACTTCTCAGCCAGAAAGGGAAATGTCTTTGTTGATGATTTTTACTATGATTATAATTTTATCAACTTCCATGAGGATCTGTCTTACTATCCCTTCACGGAGAAAGAGACCAAAGGCGAGGGGCGTAAGCCAGAGCTGAGCACCAACGTCGTGGAGGGCTCCCATGAGATGCCTGCTGATGTCCTGCACACTGTCAAGCCGGGAGGAGGAGCAAGCGAGGACCATCTGGTGACCAGCGAAGCAAACACTTCTGCTGCTGTGCACGGTGAAGGAGAGACGGAGCCTGGGGGTTTAATCATGAATGACCTCCTGAGCGTGGTCCCTGAGGATGCGGGGCCAGCCACTCCTAAATATGCCATCCCTGACTTCATGGGTGAGGAGGAAGATGCAAGGTTTGTGTCCCGCTCCAAGGACCACCCACCCACCCAGAGCACCACGAGTCACAACTCTGCCAACAGCCATGACCACCCACCCCCGGATGAACCCTGGGGAACCGTGCCGGCGAGGACCAGTCCTGGGCAGGATGCTCCAGCCCGTGGCCTTGCTCCCTGGGCTCCTTACCCAGATGGTCCCTCCCCGCCGCTGCCCACTGGCAGGGGCAGTGCTGGTGCAGACACGTCCAACAGTCTGGGAGACCCAGGGAGCAGCGGCAAGGGGCATGCGAGCACAGAGGGGCCGGGTAACACCAGCAGCGGGGAGCACAGTGTGGCCGGATCTGCGGGGAGAGGTCATGAAGACTCAGGGGAAACGGGCCTTGTCATCACTGGTGATGCTAATGGTGCTGCCCCTGAGACCAAGGAGCCAGAAGGGTGGGCAGAAATGCCGGAGAGGATGGCGGGCACACACGCAACGTCAGTGGCCAAGGAGCAAGCCCAAGGGACAGAGAGGGCAGGTCTTTCCTTCCCCACCCCTCAGGGACCGGGGCAGGAGATGGGAAGGAGTGCTGGCGACACCCATTCCGCTGCAAGTCCCTATCCTGTGGGTGCTGATGGGGGTCCCGTGGGGCAGGCAGGGCACCAGCCAGAGCTCCGCACACCCACGTTCCTGACCTCGGCCCCCTTGATGGCTGCTACAGCCTTTCCAGCAGCAGTATCCTTGTCCCCTGCCATGCCCGCGCCAGCCACCCAGCTCACCTCCAGCGGCCTCACCCAGCAAGATGCCCTGGCACCAGCCATGCCCACAGCCCCAGCTCACAGCCCTCCCATGCACCCAGTGGGAGCATCGCCCTCTGAGTCCCCCCCAGCGTGGTGGACCATGGGGGTGTCCCACCACCCAGAGCCAGCATCACCCCGTGCAGAGCAGACCTCCCGTGGGGCCCCGCTCAGCAGCACCGTGCCAGGGGAGCGCTCGCCGAGGACAACCTCAGGGACATTTGCTTTCAGTGGTGGGGAGCACGAGTTATCCCAGCCCACCCCAGCCCCCCCGCCGCTCTGGGAGAAGAAAAAGATGGAGAAGGAGGAGGCTTTGCTTCCACCATTGACCACCATGGCAGCCACTGTGATGCCCAGCTGGGAGGTTGGGAACTGGAGTGAGGTATGTGTTGAGTCCCATTAAAAGTGCGACATGGCCAGTATGGAGGTGAGAGACCTGTCCCTTTCCTGGCTGGTCTCCGGGGCATTGCTCTTTGCATGAAAAAAAGTCGTGCATGGGGCACACACGCTCCAACTGCCGCTCCATCGTGTCCCGCTCCCTTGTGCACTGGCCACGGCAGCGGCTCCTTGCACTCTGCAATGCTCGGTTCAGGCCAGCCCGGCACATTTGCAATCACCCTGCTTGCAGCCCTGGCACACCTCCCTGCTCCAGGAGAGCTGGTTCTCCCGTGCACGGCGTTCCCCAGCTCTGCAGAGAGGGTGCTCGGGCCGTAGTGGCAGTGCACGGTGGGCAGAGAAACGCACTCCCCACCTGAATCCCTGCCTGCTCTGGAGAAACAGGCAAGCACAGAGCCCCCACGCTGGGGCTGGGCACCCAGGGAAGCCAGACCCTGGCACGGGAGCAAGCTCTCCTGCCGTTGTATAGGAGAGAGTATCTTAAAATATGCCACAAAAAGACAGAAATTTAAATGTCAAGTGTAAGGCGCATCAAGGCTGCAAGTTACCAAAGGGAAGGGGCTGTGCTGAATGCAGTGAATGGGGGATTATCAGCTATCTTCATACTGCCTAGCTGTCCCGGGGCTGCTCTCTGCATAGCATTTGCACTGACAGACAAAATGCTGCAGCAATTCATGGTAATGGGCTTTTATCAGAAAGCACAAAAATAACAAGCCTTTGGTGTGGTGGGGCAACCAGAGACTCTGTGATGGGGGAGTCTTTTAAGAAGGCTGCACAAAGGACCCAGTAAGGGTCAGGAAAATACTTGGTATCAGCAAAAATACAGTCCCACATGTGGGTTTTATAAAAGGGCTTTGAACATCACTTGAGCCGGGGCGTTGGAGGAAGCTCTGCGGCAGGGATGGGACTGGTGGCAGTGCTGTGACGTGGAGGCACACGGGTGTGTTTTGAAAGCCCTGTAAAGGCTTTTATAAGAGGCAAAGACTGCTACAAAATAAATCAGATCAGTCTGGACACTGAGGGGTGAATCCAAAAGAGGAGGTGGAGGCACTGCCTTTCAGGTGGAGAGAAATCTCTACTGGGGCTTTTAACACTGAAAGAGCAGGGGGCAGACAGTGCTTGTGAAAGAAGGACATGGAATGGAGCTTTATGAGAAGTTTGTTGAATGGTTGAAGCCATTAGTAATAATTAAGAGACACCTAGCAACAAAAAAGCTAAAGGCACCCCAGCTGCAGAGATCCCCAGTGCTGCCCTGTTTCCCACCGAGCTGTGGGCAGCCGTGACTGGGAGGCTGGTGTGGGGCGATGGCTATCGCTGCTGGGGTCCGGGGTTGTGGCGTGAGAATCCTTCTGGAAGCCAAAAGCTGAACAGGGAGAGAAAGGACAGTCCTAGCCAGACCAGAAATGACTGAAATGGGTTATGGAGGAGGGTTTTCCTCTTCCTTCACCCAAACTGAGGGCTGCCTGATGTGGGACTGGTTCGAGAGGAGCCTCTCACTATGGGGAGTGATCTGTGGGCCTGGGTCCTCTGCCAGTGCAGGGCACAGCCTCAGGGAAAGCTTCTCTCTCCGCATCGTCCCACAGACCTGCCTCTGCACGCCCCAGTTTTCCTGGCACCCCTCCCGATGCCCACACAGGAGGCAATGAGCTGAGTCCCCGGGGACCTTTCTGCTGGGCTACCAGGCTCCATCCTGGGCCAGAGCCAGCCATTGGGGCATCAGGGGCATCAGGGGCCAGCCCCGCTGGGGCCGGCAGCAGAGGAGAGGAGCAGGCGTCTGCCTCCTGTGTTGCAGTGCTCGGCCACCTGCGGCGTGGGCGCGATCTGGAGGACCGTGCGCTGCAGCACCGGCAGTGATGACGGCTGCACTGCGGCGAACAAACCCGTCCCTGCCCGGAGGTGTTCCCTGAGACCGTGTTCGTCATGGCGTGTGGGGAACTGGAGTAAGGTAAACAGGCATGTAGCCGGTAGGGAGGGTCCTGAAAAATTTACAGAAGAATGAAGGCAGGTGGTGCCTGCCCTGTGGCTGGAGCAGTACTGGCTCTTGGGGCATGAGCATGCCCGATGGCTCACAAAGGCAGAGGATAAAGGTTTGCACTTGCCACGGAATTTAAACTACTTCATCCCACAAAAATCTTTTCATTTTTCCTGCTCTTGGGCTCATTAAAAAGCCAGGAATTTGCAAAAGCTAAACAAAGAGTGGCTTGAAAGTCTCTGGAAAATGTTCTGGCCACTCTGCGCTACCAGGGGGTGTTTGCAGTTGGGTTGGGTGAATCCAGTAGGTTCAGTGGTGGGGAACAACCCTCCTTGCTCTGGGTGGCACCGTTTCTTGGGATCATCAGTTGTCTGATACATAAAGACACTGTTACCATTACAACTGGAAACCCATTGCTTTCAGAGGGAGAGTAGTGACAGATTTAGAGCTGCACAGACTTTTCTCTAGCTTGGACTAGAGAAAGAGCTGAAAAGAGGTTGAGTATCGACTCAATCCAACCCAAGGCAGAGCATGTCTCTGGGGTCACCACCCATTGCCAGAGGGATTCCCCCTGCACCAGCCCTTGTTGCCCTTCCCCGGCGTGATGCTCCTGTCCTTTCCCAGTGCTCCAGGAGCTGTGGCGGGGGAATGAAGGTTCGGGACGTGCATTGCGTTGACACCAGAGACCAGAGGCTCCTACGGCCCTTCCACTGCCAGGCTGTCCTCTACAAACCACTGGCGCAGCTCCCCTGCCAGAGCACGCCATGCCTGGACTGGTACACGTCCTCCTGGAGAGAGGTAGGGGCTGTTGGGGAGGGGGCTGAGACGGGGAGGGGGAGCAGCGCTTGACCCCCGAGCATCACAGCGGGGCTTCATCCCTGGCTGGGCACACACAGCGTGTGCCTGTGACGGGGTGTTTCACACCCACAGTTATTTTTCCTCTCTCTCCCTGGAAGCACGTTCGGCCAACACTCGGCATTTGCTTGCCCAGAGCAAATGCTCAGTAGCTGGGCAAGTGCAGGGCCAGGGGGACTGAGCTGCCTTCGCTGGAGCCCCCTGATCGTTGCTGGCAGGCGAGGTCAGCCCGCCTTTTCACATGCCTGCAAAATTTAAGCAGATACTTGTGATGGGTCTGCTGGATCCTCCTGCCTCTGGGAATCTCCTAGCCGGTTTCAAGCACAAAAAGGAAATCACCCGCTAACAGCAGGGGTAGCTGCAAAGCGAGTGTTCCACCTGGAAGGCAGGTTTTGCGGGTGCTTATCTATTTGTAGGGTGGGTTTGCAGTGTATTTCCTTAAGACACCAATGCATGGAGCGTGTCTGCCTTTCTGTTGTGCCGCTGGCTTCCCCTTTCAACGGCTCGTGTCTCAGCAGTGCTCGGAGTCGTGCGGTGGCGGGGAGCAGGAGCGGCTGGTGACGTGCCCGGAGCTGGGCCGCTGCGAGGAGACATTAAAGCCCAATGCCACCCGTCCCTGCAACGCGCACCCCTGCACCACCTGGGTGGTGGGCTCCTGGGGAGAGGTGAGCGGGGACAGGCGGGAGCGCGCTGCTCCACTCATACAGGGCTTTTGCACAAAATGCAAGGAATGGCGGGGGGGAAACCCAACCCTCAAAACCAAACTGGGGGCTACGGCAATAAAAACCTCCCGGGGTCTGATGCTGCCAGCACAGCGCGGCGTTGGGGCTGCGGCTCTGCGGGGCGTGGGGATGGGTCCCCCCCACTTCCCGGGGCTGACGGGGCTGCCCTGCTCCCGCAGTGCACGGCTCCCTGCGGCGGGGGCATCCAGCGGCGCCAGGTCAAGTGCATCAACACCAAGACGGGGCTGGCCGAGGAGGACAGCAGCCTCTGCGACCACGAGCCCTGGCCTGAGAGCACCCAGAAGTGCAACCCGCAGGACTGCGAGAGCTCCGAGTCGGGTAAGCGAGCGGTATCCCACGGCCCTTCTGCCTGTCCTGAAAGCTGAATGTTTTGTCTTTAGTGTGGTTACGTTCCCCAAGGGCTTGTGCGTGCTGTTTGGGATAAATGCTGCCTTTTGAGGACATGGTGATAATTGCGGAGATTGGTGTGAAAACCACCCAGGCTCTCAGTTAAGGAATATTACTTACAGAGCGGGCAGCTCCTCCTTCATCAGCTTTAAGGAGGAGCGATGCAGCGTCCTCCATCCCCATCCTCTGCCGTGGTCAGAGACACTTTTCCACCATACGGCACTGGTGAGGGCTGATGCAGTGACAACCAGTTAGAAACTCGGGTGTGCACAGTTTTGCCACTCGTTGTGGGTCGCACAGCAATGTGACAAGGCACAGCACAGCATTACCTGGGGTGCTGTGTGCTAGGGAGGTTTAAATGGCACCATGGTAGTGGGCATTGGGCAGGCATGTTGTACACGGGCTGGGTGGTCTCTTGGTCTCTTCGAAGCCACCCTGTGAGACAACATAAAGTCCTTGTAAGAACATGACCCGTTTCTGGGTCTGGTAACTGGAGATGTTTTTTCTAGCCGAGTTTAGACTCATTCTTTATTTTTCTTCTCCCCACCTTTCACTTCTCGGTCCCCCAGACAGTCTGGAGGAGGACGCCAGCAATAACTGGCTGTGCTGAAAGAGGAGCTACACTCAATTAATTTTGCAGGGGCAGTTCATGCCCTGCGCTCTCCCAGCTGGCCGGCGGCATGACGCCGTCCTGCTCCTGGGAAGGGACCCCAGGAAGGGCCGTGCAGCCGGTGCCGGCGCAGCAGCACCCGGGGTGGGACCGGCTGGGTGCCGGGGCGAGCCGGCGGAGCGGGTGCGGGGAAGGACGACGGGCGCGTGGTGCTCACGGTGCTGCTAAACGGGGAGCTGATGCCGGCTGCGGCACGGAGAGTGACGGGGGAGGAAAGGAAAACCAGTCAGCCCACTAAAAAGCAATGTGTCTGTGGGGAGATGGAGGGGGTGTTTTATATATGAAGTGTGTAAGGCTAGCTTGGCTAATTGATAATTAAGTGGGAATGTTATAACTGTCTATAAATGTCCAGAGCATTTGGCTGTGAAGAGGCCGAGTGTGGTTTTACCGGCATGAATGTGAGCTGGGATGTGCTTGTCGGAGGCAGCAGCGTCACCCAGCAAAGGGACCGCCGGCGCCTGCCTGAGTGACCATGCCGGGGGCGGCGTGGGACAAAGGGACCTGGTTCAGGAGCAATGTGTAATTCAGAAAAAGGAAGCCAGAAGGAATTATCAAGGGCTTAAGCTCTCTGACCACCAGAAGGCTGTTAAGTCCCAGAACACAAAACTTTTGAAACAAGCCTAGGCTCACCACTAGAAAGTCAGATAAAAGACCAGTTCTCCAGCATCTTTGGGTATGGCTGAGCAGGGAGTCAGTCCCATTTTAAGCTGAGCCATGTCTGCCAGCTGTGTTTACCTGCTCTGGCTGCAGCCGCAGTGTTCAGCCATGCCACAAGCATTCGCCTGGCTTCTCCTCTCGCCTTCACTCAGAGAGATACCTCCCACAGCACCAGGCAGTTCCCTGTAAGCCAGAAATCTGTGGGCTGCAAGGGTTAACAGCACTTAGAAGAAAAAGCAATATAATGAGGGGATTAGATGTCATTGATCATTAATCAACCTTATCTTTTTAATGTGTCTGGGAAAAAAAAAAAGGCTTTTTGACTGCCCAGAAAGAAACGTTAGACCCTCAGGAGGTTTGTTGAACAAAGAGGGCTGAGAGCTGGAGCGGAGCAGGGGGGCAGTGGGTGCCCAGGGTGCAGGAGCCAGCCCCATGGGCTGCCACACACCTCCGTGCAGGTCCCCCTCTGCAGCCTGGGTCACCCGTTCTTATCCTTTCAGCTCTTTGTATTTGTTCCGTATCTAGCCGTGCTCCTCCTAGCACCTATTCTGGAGAGGGCAGAAGCACTGGCTTTGGTTAACTGGGATTTGGAGGCTGTGACCGCTGGCCGTTAGGATGCTTTTAGCCATTAAATCGTTCCTTTTCAGCGGCTGTGCGACCCTCCTGCCTTTGCAAGTCTGTCGGGCAGTTCAACATTTAGGAAATAATTAGTCAGGCTTGCTCAAGAAATGATGTGCAGTTCCGGCTATTTTTGTCACGGGAAAATTTCCGTGCCGGGCTTGGTGATGAGAGCTGTGGAGCCGCACGGCGTAGCCAAGGTTGTACCAGAATAACCACTTAGATGTGTAGGAAGCACACAAATAAATGTCAAAATCCTGGATAAAAAATGACATAAATTCTCTGGCTGTAGCCCAGGGCAGGAAACGCCTCTTGGAAATACAAACATTTCCTGCCAAACCATGAAGAGGAACAAAACTTTCACATGGCAGGAAATCACAGATGTGTAAATCCACAGGCAGAGGCTCCCAGAAAAGGCATGAACGTAAACTCCAGCCCTTTCCTGTGTTTTAAAGGATCTTTACTGCACAAGATTAATGCAGGCTGGAGTGATTCATGTGTTTATGTTAGAAGCACAAGGAGCCTCTATCTCCTTTAACATGAAGTGCACCGATACCAGCAAAATCATGTATTTGTCTTTGTGAGCAATCGTGTTCTTGCTGGACACAAAAATGCGAATAACCCCAGTAGAGTTTAAATGTTAAAACCATTATCAGATGAATTTTTAACAGAGTTGGAACAGATTAAGCATAAACAAACATCTCACAGGCAATCAGCTCGCTTCAATTAAAGGAGCTTGGAATTAATCAGAATCGGAATCCTGTTCTGTCGCCAGGTTATAAATTAATAGATGATTACACAGAGGTTATTTTTAAATGTTTTACAGCTGCATCCAGCTGTGAGTGGAGAAGATAGTGTTGGCCGTGTCCTTCGGTGGCTCCTGGGTACCATCGGAGCCCACTGGGCACACAGATGCCTCTGTGCCATGCCCCAGCAGGGCTGGGAACATTTATCTTACTCCATGCTAAGACAAGGAACTCAAACAAGTGCGACTCCAACACAGGAAAATCTGCACAGGGGCTGAGAGCCATCGCTCTCGCCCACACTAGTGGCAGCCGGGAAAGCCCTGCAGCTCCTTGCTGGTGTCCGAGGGTGCAAGGAGGACATCGCTCCCCTCCTGACAGCACAGCCTGGGCGATAGGAGCGGGAACAGATTTGCCAGATCGCGGGCAGGGCTGCCGGGGAGATAAGAGCAGCCTCTGGCTCAGGAAAGCCTGTTCCTCTCTGATTTCCACCCGTGTCTAGCTCCGAGCCCAGGCAGTGCTCTCACACCCACATCAGCCACTCCTGTTACCAGATCATTTCTTGTAGCTCAGAAAGCTGGGAAAAAACCCTCACAACATGTTTATTTCTGTGTTTAAGTATTACACTTTGTTTTATGGCCATCTTGGAAAGGAGCTGAGCAGCAGGTCCCATGTGAGAGCTCGGAGAAACCGACGCTGGTTTATCCAGCAGGTCGAACAGCTTTAAAACGCAAAAGCAGCAATTGCTTTATATTGGAGGAGGACGCTAATGGGTGAACTGAGCTGCAGTCACCCCGCTGCTGCAGATGTAGTGGCTGTGCCTGCAGGAGGGCTTTTGGCCAGACCCCATCAGTGATGGGTGAAACAACCCTGTTCAGGACCGAACGTGTGCAGCCCATGGGGCACTCATTGTGGTAAATGTCATAAAATTAATAATTTTCCTCATGCCCATTTCTCTGGATCTGACACTGCAAGTTCCCCGAATTCACTCCAAGCAGGTGATGGGTCCGGTTCTTCCCTCCAGCCGAGGCACCTTAGCAAACACGGCTGTTTCCCACAAGTGTCTCAGGCTCTGAGTACCAAAGGAATTAAGGTAAAGCCTTTGGCTGGCCCAAGAACAAATATGTATAAACTGACCGTGGATACAGTTTCTCTGGGAAAGGGACAGAGGTTTCCAGCAAGCGGGAAGGGATGGAGTGGGATGGAGTTCAGCCTTGTGCCCTGGGAGCAGCCAGCACGTGGGACCGTGTTTGGTGGGGCTGTGAGAGGGGCGATCCCTCGGGGGGAGCGAGGGGTGAAGTCTCCCCCGCTCACACTGGGGACGTGCTGGGGCAAATCCCAGACAGCTGGGATGCCTCTTCAACTGCTGCCTTTTGCAGTGCTCCAGGCTCATTATCCAGGGTCTGGTTGTATTTCTAGTTGCCTCAAGATTAATTGGCAATTAAAAGTTATATTCCTGCTTGCTTTGCGTAGGGAAATGAAATTATTCATGGTTCTGCATGTAGCTGAGTTTGTCCGCAAGGGATACATACTAGAAATAATTGCAGCAAATTCCAATTTTCTCTGTCATTTGAGCATGTAAGTCTGTATCCAAAGGGCAAGACAGGGAGGTGCTGCTGAGCAAGTTGTTAAGTGCCCTTTATTTACTGCTAATTAACAACAGGTGTCAGTGGAAAAATGGGTGCTTGGGAAAGGATTTCCCGTTTTTGTTCAATGTAGGAGAAATGAACGTTACACATTTTAGCCTTACAGAGAAACAGGCTGTCAATGACACGGGCTGGCAGAGTCTGTCCCCATAGCGGCCCTTCCTACCGAGGGGGTTGATGCAAATGCCAGGTCCGAGCAGTAAGGATGCTGTGCAGGTCCCCTGTAATGCGCCCGGACGCCGATCCATCTGCGCCGTGTCTGCAGAGTGGCTCCCATGAAAATTCGGGCAATGGAAGAAAAAAACCATCATAACCATCAGGCGGATGGAGCAGGAAAGGCTGTTTCCTCACCCCGACGAGAACAGTAGGGTTTCCTTATTGCAGTGCTGCATGCTTTTCATGTAAATGACCTTGGTTTGACCAGCGGCAGTGGGAGATGCTTCTCCTCCCTCCTTCTTGGCAGCTGCTGAGCAGATTTAAGTTTTAGAAAGTGTAAATCGCAATGGATCTCAGCAGCACTGAGGGTTCCCGGGCTCCAAGCCTCCGATAATGGGAGGCAAAGCCTAATCCCAACAACAAAAGATTAACCCTTACTTAACTTCTTTGAAAACTCTCCAGAATACATCAAAGGCATATTTTTCCATGCGGAAGACCGACGTTCGGCAGAGAGGATATGAGCCTTGGCCTTGAAGGGCTAAAAACAGAGAAAGCAAGGACGAAAATGAAGAAATGGTGCTTTACCTGTGGCTGGAAGAACAACTGTGCTCAGCCACGGCAGTCACGCTCTGAGGGTCCTGCCTGGCGTCAGTTTCCCTCAGTCCTGAAAGAGAGGAGGGCTCAGGGCTGCTGGCAAGCATCGTTACTCTGCCTAATCTTCACGTTAAAAAAAAGGCAAATGAAGCAAAGATTCCGTAGATGTGACATGACTGTCTGCTCAAGCTCGACTGTTCCTTGCAGGGTTGGCTGTGGCAAGCTCTGGATTCAGCGTGTTTAAAGCAGTTTTGGATTTTGGCAAGGAAGGAAGGGTCATCTTCAGCGACTCGTTTCGGCAGAGTTAGCTTTTTCTCCCCCTCCCTGCACTCATGAGAAGGAAGGGGAAGACAACACAGAGTGTAGGGAGAGTCCTGGCTCTGCCGCTGCTCTTTGGAAATGAGAATTTCTCTCTGTCAGATCCAAGGACTCTAAAAAATGGATAATCCCCCTCAACGTTTTACAGAGCACTAGCCTTTTCCTCCCCCTGGTCTGTAATCCCCGGGCTGGATGCTCAGGGAGTATCAATGGGAGCTCCGTGACAGTGCTGAGCGAGATGTGCCGGGAGCAGCAAGGCTGACACCTGAAAACTGGTGGAGTTTTTGTGCTTTTCTCCCAGTTTTCCAAGCTGCAGCCCTATCAGTGCCTGCCCATGCAGGCAAACCTGGCAGCTGAGTGTACATCGCATGCATGCTGACCGGTGGCTGCAGCTCTAGTGCTGCCTGCAATGAAATGTGCTGCCTTCACCAGTGCTCATTCCCAGGGAGGGCACCGCGGGCCCCGGAGCAGGAGCCTGGGATAATACTTGTTCAATTTGGCACTGGCTCTGAGAGCATCCCGAAGGCCAGAGGTCAGCAGCTTAATTCTCTGGTTTTGCTAGCTCAGCTCTAAGCTCAACCTTTCCTTGTTTTTACAAAACCTGTTCCAGGAAGTTTATTTTTCCCGAGCATAAAAGTAAATGCTTAGGTCTGTATGGCAGAAGCTTAAATGAAATTTAAAGCGACTTCCACGCCAACTTAAAAAAACAACCAAAAAAAAGTGGGGGTTTTCAGTTTCTAATGTGCTGACTTAGCCTGGATTTTAAAAGCCCTGCTTTAAGCTATTTCTTTAGACTAAAATTTGGCATAGACTTGAACACTGGAGCATATGTTCAAATGAAGTGTTAGGATTATATGAAAAAGAATAGTTAATAGAAAAAAATAACAGTAAAAGGATTAAATGAAAATTGGGTCAATTCTGTAGGGACCCTCTCTGAAGAGCTGACAAATTAAGTGCTTATTACAGCTTCCCTTGCCCAAGACCAATTCCAGGGAGGAATCACGAGCTCAGCCAAGATTTTTCAGACCTGAGCTTGACCCCACACTTATCCACGCTGAGACGCTACATCAGACCAAAACACAGCCCGATCTGGAAAAATGATGAGCACTGAACAACTCCCATTGACTTCATTTTATTAAAATGCTTTGGAAACCCGGAGTCCTGCTGCGAGGTCTCATGTAAGGTCAGCAGAGCAGTTGCAGCAATGCGTCCAAGCCAAGGGTGGTGGCTCTTCTCCACCCTCCGCGAAGCCCATCCCGGCTCTTATTGCGCAGTAGGCTCATACCTTTGCAGATAACATGGTGAGAAATAAAGAGAAATAACTCCTGGCAGGAGACCGATGGGCTTATTTATGCCTGTGTACGGCTCTGGGTAGTGCAGGTACAGGAATTTCCTACTAGCGCCCAGAGTGTTGACCTGTTGGAAAGGGATCAGAAAACAGCTAAACCATCACCTCTGATCCTGGAAAGCGACCTTCCAGCGAGAGGCTCCAGAAGCCTAGCCTTTACAGCTCTTTCAAGGGAAGACAGGAGGCAGCTTGGTTGTGATCCATAAATAGCTTTCTAGGAAGACTGTTGCGATAAGCAGAGGGCTCGTGAACAGAAACAAGCCCAGCAAGGCACAGCAGCAGTGTGCTAAAAATACCAAGGCGCTTGGCAGGGGTCTGCCTCGGCACAGCATCCCCCCAGGAGCATCGCCCCGGGACTGCAGCGCCGACCGTCCGAAACGCCGGTGACGTTCCCATCCATCCATGCAGCATTTTTAACTAAGTTCTTCTAAACAATGTGGAGTTTTTACTGCTGTTACACTTGCTCGGTGCAATGCAGTGATTAATTAACCCCCCTGGAGCACACCAGCCCCTGTCCGTGCCTGCTGGGAGCTGTCGCTGTGTCCTCCATCTCTCCTACTCAATATCGCTTCCAAACCCAGCAACTCGAAACACCACAAATTCATAAAACCCGTGGGAAGTACAGGTTGGGCAGGTGGGGGTTACCCAGTGGTTGTGCCCCAGTGAAGAGTAAATGATTACCGAATCCTGCACGAGGGGAGAGATTGCTGAGATTGGTGTGCCAAGCCGGAACTGCGCACCAGTGCTTTTTAAGGCACAGCTCAGCTGGTGCACCCCGGTATCGTCATCGCCAGCTGTAGGGGACAGGATGGGGCAGTTCTCCAGGCTGACATGCCCTCAGGCTTTTCTCTCTCATCAGACACCCCAGAGGTGTTTTAGGATCCCTGCTTGAGGCATCCCAGTCCTGCAGCACATGCAAACGGGAATACATATATTCGTGTGCGTGAATGTCCCCATGTGAAAGGGCTCTGGGGGTTCAGGGGGTGCCGTGCCAGAGCCACAGGGATGCTCCTCGGGAATACCATCCATGAGACCCCGATGGAGCATCACATGAGCAAACGCTTCCCTTTTCCTGACCGGCTCCGGTGCTCTTGCACAGCGTGGCTGCTCTCATGGCAGGTCTGGGGATGTGTGCCGCTCCCAGCCCGGACCTCTCTGGGCTTCACAGCAATTCCTTGTCTACTCTGCTCAACCAGCAGGAAAACTCCGCGTTACCCCCAGCACCCCGGGGGTTGGACCAACCCCCCAGCCCGCGAGTGTGATGTGCGGCTGGGATCCAGCGCTCAGTCCCGGTCTGTTGGCAGCTGTTGGATCCGACACCGCCGGCCGGCAGCAGCTTCTGTGTTAAATGGTTTCTTCAGGGTACAGAGACACTATTGCTGGGCAGAAAGAGCTGTTGCTCAAGAGGAAGAGAGGAGATACCTCTACTGAAATAGAAAATTAATTTTAGACCAGCATAGTGACCTCCTTGCTGATGGGCTGGGGCCGGGGGGGTGAGAGCTGTAGTTGAAATCCCAAACACGGGGAAAAGTCACTGCTCTGCATCTGCTGAGTCCTTTGCATTAACTGCTGCGGGTCGGCTCGTCCCTGTGAGAATCGGGGCAGCAGCCTTTCCCTGAGCAAAGCCTTTTGTTCGCAGAGGGGAGATGGCAAGGGGCAATGGTCAGTGAGAGCTCGCCTGGCTCAGTCCCAGTGTTTCCCCAGCAGAAAAGTGTCCTGAGAAAGAGAAAAACCCATTTTCTTGCGCTGTTTCTGCATCTGCTTAGCATGGCCCCGGGCAGAGGGTGCCTGGGGAGAGGCAGTGTGGGGGGACCATGGGGTGCTGGCTCCAGGCGTCTGCCCCGTGGAGCATCAACTCTGCCCTTCTTCAGAGAAGAGCTGTCATTTGTTTTAATCATTTGTACAGGAGGTAAAATTAGACAGAGCTGATATAATTTCAACAAGTCTTCTACAACTGGGTGAGATGCTGGAGGCTCAAGGAGGTGCATGTTTGTTTTGGTATGAAGTAGAAAAGGAAGAAATTAAAAATTAAATTAACCCAACTATATATTCTTATAAGCAATGCATATTTGGTGATGGGTCTCTGCCACCCTGAGCTGAGAGGCAGCCTGTTTGAGCCCGGTCTGGCTGGCGACGGAGCTGGGAGCTGCTGGGGCTGATTTCTGCAGCCTCTGCTGATGGCACAGGGGAGGGCTGACCCCTTCTCGCCACAGCCCGCACCATCCCACGGGATGCCCGGCACCGTGGTTTGCACGGCGCCATGGTTTGCATGCGGTGGCAGGCATGAGGGTGTTTTGGGGTGGTGGCATGTCCTGCCTTATCGCGCCCCAAGGGCAAGGTCTCTTTGGGGCAGCGCTCGCGTCTCCCCGTGCTGTGAACCCGAGCGCTGGACCAAACGTCCCGACGTGGCACTCCCGGCCCCGGAGAGGGATTTGTGATTTCCAGACTGTTTGCAGAGAGGAAACAGTTTCTGCAAACAGTTTGCTCAGCCTCCGGGTGACTCAGCTGGGATGGCTGGGCTGCGACCCATGGCCACCACAGCCGCTGCTGCAGCTGGCCCGGGTGCTGCCCCCGCAGCAGGGCCGGGTGCTGGCACTGGAGCAGCGGTTCCCAGACAAAGCCCATCCTCGAAGCAGCGACGATGTTGTTTTGAGGTTTGCGAGACACCTGCAGGAAACAAACCAGATGATGTGGGTTCTCGAAATAATCTAAACACAATGCAAATTAAGTTGAATTATCGCCTTTCTGCTGCCTTCTGTTGGCATTGCAGGGAAGGTCTGGGGGCTGGGAGGAGATGTCATTGCAGGGAGGTTTGTCACCTCTCCCAGGCCTCCAGCACGGACCCTCCTCCCCGGGGAGCGAGCCTGGGCTCAACCCCGCTCCCCTATATGGTTTCTCTGCCCTGGGAAGATGCTGCAGAACTGTAGACAACAGCAGAGGTGTTATTTCTGCTGGCAATTAGAAATAACGAGGATGCTTGGTACCCAGATGAGGGTGGGCTCTGCATTTGCTGAGGTCTGTCTTTGTCTCTGCCAACTGCACGCCAGTTTTCACAACAAACGCCTGATAACCGCACCGGCAACACCGGCAATAAAGCTGTCCTTGCCCTCTCGCCTTCCCTCCAGGCTTCGTCTGCGAGCGTGACCGCTTGACATTTGGCTTCTGCCAGACCCTGCGGGTCCTGGGAAGGTGCCACCTCCCGACGGTCCACCTCCAGTGCTGCCGAACCTGCCGCCAGCACCAGCACCGCGCGGCATCCGACCGGGACCGCGGGGATGAGCGGGCCTCCAGGAGGTGACAGGACCGTCCCCGAGGGCAAGAAGCGCCAGGACCCACGGTGGCTCCCAGAGCAGCGTGGTGACGGCGAAGGAGGGAGCCGGGTCACGGCCAGGACTTGCGGCTCTGCCTCGTCCCACAGCAGCGCCGGACGGTGCTGCCCGCAAGCTGCGCGGTGCTCTTTCAAAACACGGGGAAGGCTTGATTTCTTTTATTTGTGCTACACTATAACGGTGCTCAAACCATCGGTCTGAAAAATAAGGTCTGGCGTGGGCTGGGTGTGCAGGTCCCACTGGTCCCACGGGAGATGCTGGGGCAGCCAGGACCCTCCGTCAGGGTCACGCTGCCGCTGGGCGACTGGCGGGGAAACATTTTGGGAAAGGGAAACCGAAAGCAGCGATGATTCGGGGGAGACCTCTCAGAAATGCTTATGGTGCTATCATTTGACATTTTCAGCCTCTTGATGGTGTTGGCAGGCCAGCACAAAACTCTTGACTTTTATTATTATTTTTATATATATGAAGTGAGCATCTAGCATTCCACCAGTACAGCCGACCATTTGGGTTAGGTTTTTTTTTCCTTAAGGAACTTGAAGCTAGGCAACCCATTTCTGTAACTTTCATTAAAATGTTTAAGCACTGAAGCTAAATAGCCATAATTTGAGAAATGGAGACAGGGCAGCGGGATAAAGTATCGGCTTTAGTTACCCCCACGAGTCCAGGGCTCATGGTGTGTGCGAAGACTCCATACCCTCATCTTCCCGCTGCTGGCTTTGTGTGCCAAAGCCATTGCCCGTATCACTCTGGAGCAGAGGGCATGGTCAGGGACACCAAGGCACAAGTGAAATGACACATTGGTTTTGGAGTCCAACAGTGCATTCCCTTGCATGTATTTGTGAAGGAGAGGGAAAGCTGCCCTGGCCCTGGTGGTGAGCAGTGCATCCTCTTTGCTGCATCCTTCCTCGTGAGCAGCAAAAAGTACTTACACACCTGGGTTTCTGTATGCCGTTATGGCGTAGCAGTTTAATGGTTGGTTAAGGTGTTTTTCTGTGTTCTTACAAGCTAAAAACCTTTTTTCCTGCTTATATAGATTCTACTCTGTTAAGCTTAGCTGATTCTTTTAACTAGAATATCCAATATTGTACGAGGAGCGGCACTTCGCTGGCACAGCCCTTACCGCCTGGTCCGGGGGTGTTGTGTGTTAATCCCTCCCCGTCTTAGGGAGGATTTGCTGTTAGGTCGGTCCCCGGTGGAGGGTCAGGAGCATTTCGGTAGAAATTACCTTCCATATGACTCTTCAGGCTACGGAGGACACCCCAAAACTGGGAGACCATGAAGGCAATCCTACTTGCATTGAACAAAGAAGGGCTCAAGCACAGCATCGGCCGTGCCGTGCGTGCAATGCGGTCGCACAGCCCAGGGTGCGTTTCTTCTTCCCCTGTGCTGTCGGGGACAACATTCAGTCCCATAACAGGGGAAATTCCTGTGTGTAATTTGTATGTAAAACAGAAGCCATGACTTCACCATTTGTGTTTTATTCCTTTCCAACATGGTGTAAATTTTTATGTTTCAAGAGCCTGTGTTCAGTCCTGTTTTCCTTCTCACCGGCACCATCTGTCCCATGCTTCTGTCGTGCTCCCAGGTTTTGCTAAGGGATAGCAACTGAATGTGTTGGGGTTTAATGGCTATAGCTCATGAGTGTGTTAAATTAAACAGTTACTGAAGAAAATTGGTTGGGTTTCATATTTTCTCTTCCCGTTGGGAAATTTTGAGGGATTTTTCACTGAAAATGCAGTTAAGTGGAGACAGTTTAGGTACTGGCAACAGCGGGGGTGTGATCACTCTCTCAGCTGCAGCAAAAGGGGGCAATCAGTTTGCATCTGAAAATCATTTAAGGCTGCTGTTTGCAACTGGGATTTGTGTGATTAAAATGTGAGCTGGGTTGATGGGGTAACTGCTGGCAGCCCACTGGTGACTCGCAGATCGAAAGGCTCCAGCCTCTGCCTTCAGTTGCTGCAAATCGATTCATTTCAGTGGTAACCTGACCTGGTGAGCCTCTCCTGCAGTACCTGTCCGTGCGCAGGGTCACATCCGTGGCAGGGACGAGGGCACAGGATAATTCCTCCCACAGGAGACCCGGCCAAGCCCATTGCACCATCTGGGCATCGATGTCAGGAAAGCCGGAGAAGTGATTGCAGCCGAGGGGAAGACTGTAACAGCAGCTGCTGTTTCATAAATGCTTCAGCCTGGCCAAACATAAACCTTTGGGAATACGCTGATGAAACGGGCCCTAAATCAAAGGCACTGAGCTTCTGCGAGAGCTCTGTGCGCCGCGTGCTGTGCGGCAAGCAGGTTTTCTTGTTAGCCCGGCACCCTCGAGTGGAGCCGGTGCCTGGGCGTCCCCAGCTGGCACAGCCATGGCTGCTGGTTCACGGCCAGAGCACGATCCCCACCAGCACCTTCATGTCCCTGCAGCCCTGACCGGCGTGGGTCTCGGCGGCACAGGGAACCGCAGCAGCCAGGGAAAAACTTGCTGTTTCAACCCTGAAACCCTTCTGTTTCAAGAAGGCCCAACCCCGACGCGTCTGAAGCCTCGGGGTTTGCAGAGCAGGGCGGGTGCCCCAGCTCTGTGATGACACAGCACAGTGTCCGTCTGGGAAGGGCTGAGCAGAGCCAGTTCCCTGGTGCTCAGACCGGGAGCAGCAGGAATTAATGTAAACCAAAAGCATAGCCAGCCAGCCCCTCAGTCCAATGGCTCCCAAACTGCGGAGGTTTCTGGTGGGTGCTGAAGCTAGAGAAATTTGCATCGCAGTGTGGGAATCTCTAGTAGAAGGGCATTTCATCTGATTTTTAGCCACATAATAAGCCAGGCCTTCTACAAGCACATAAATTGCATTATAAGTAATAACCACATCTTGCCTAAATACCTGCAATATTTTGTTTCAATGAGGCACCTACAGCTTGCAAAATGGGCTGCAACTGTAAATGGAAAACTCTCCAGAATTGGTGCAGTTCTGACTCCCTGGCCCTGCCATCGCTAGCTCTGACAAGTCTGATGGCAGCATCTGCTTTAAGCCACAGGGACGCAGGAGCACATGCGTGCAGAGCTCCTCTCCTCCTCTCGCAGCAAAGCCAGACCTTTCCCAGGAGCAGATCTGGATATATACTTGCTTGGCTTTGTTAGTATCTGTGTTTTCACTTGCTCCTTGTAACCAAGGAACTAACTAGAAATGCCTTTTTTTCCTTTTTTAAAGACGCTTTTATTAACGTGTTGACACGAGAATGATGTTATTCAGAAATAACTGCTGCAGTGGTGTGCAAAGGAAAGCAGGAAAGCAATTATGAATCAAAAGATGTTTGAAATAGAAAGATGCTTTTCCCGGGGGTATCTAAGGATGGTTTGCCAGGAAAGCAAGTTTATCCTTTTTGCTAGGTTAATTAGAGCAGACTATGAAAGAGAAAAGCAAGAATATGTCAGCCCCAAATCACAGAGGTCCCCGAGCTCCATGGCTGGCATCCTTCAGCCAGGCCCTGGCAGAGCAGAAGGAAGCCCACCAGTGCCGGCATCCCTGCCGGTGATGCACCAGTCATACCGAGAACACATATGTGTTTGACCGGAGACCCCAGCAGAGCCTTCCCCTCCGAGCGTCCCAAAGAGCCCTGGCTATGAACAGTGCACACAGAAGAAAAGCCCTAAATCATGCTTTTCATTAGAGATACAGGATGCATGGTGACCAGGATGCATTCACTTTGTCATTCTAAGATACTTTTGGTTCATTACTTCAGAAAGACCCCATTGAAGACCAGTGCTGCAGAACTTGCATGCTTCATTTGGCACACAGTAAAGGGGGGGATTCCCACTCATTGTGAACCGTAGCAATGGGGGGGGTCAAAGTCTCTCTGACCTTTGGCCGCTCGGTTTTACTTGGCCCATTTGAAAAACATTTAGTTTCTCTGCTAAGCTGTCGGAAGCTACAGGGAAATTTGTTCTTGCAGCCTGGTCACCTCCCAGCACTAGCTGGACATCTGCACTGGGTTAACTGGAGCTGAGAGCTGGTTTTTAAGGCAGGAATGTACATTTATACAAATCTAGGCAAGTTTAATTACAACAGCAACTGATACCAGAGCTATGTCTCCTCTTTCAGATGAGTTGTTCTTAAAATTTGGTACCACTCAAGACTTTTTTTGGGTGCGTGGCATAGTCTGTGCCTTCCTTGGCAGGCAGCTCAGGCTGACGGAGACCTGCTGGCCCCTGTCTCTGCACATACACGTATATAGGTACATATATATACACATATATAAGTATATTCAGCAAGACCCCTTGGTGGCACTGCTAGGATAGCAAATTGGGAAAGCACATGCATGGTGTTTCACAAGGTGAGCTCGCGGCTCAGCTTGAGCAGCTGGAGGGTCCCTGGGCTCCACTTGCCGCAGCGCTGGAGGGGGTGACCAGGGGCTGCAGCCGAAAAAAAGGAGAAATCACAGGGACGTTGAGGATGGAGGAAGAAACTAACAGCTTTGGGCAACGTTGTGCACACAGCTGCTGTTCGTCCCACACTCAGGGGTTTCCTAGCCCCAGTCTGAGAGTCGTCATGATGATTTGTCAGTAGGAATATTTTCTTTTATTTGATAGAAGACAGACGTATTTGTATGTTCAAGAACATATTCAAGAAGTAAGTGGCTGAACCAGCTCCCTGTGAGCCAAATCTTTGGTGAATGTCTGACTGCGCTGGAGTTTGAAAATGACTGTCCCTTCCCATTCAAATGGCTTCATCCCCAGGGACTTTGGAAGGGAGAGGCAGGAGGGAGCTGGACAGATTCTGCTCCCCCCAGCAGACATGGGGTTTTGGCCAAAAGTTGTGAAGCTCTATTTTAAAATGGTTCCAGCAGCACTGGCAAATCTCAGGTGCAGATACTACAGGGATCCGGAGCTCAAGGGCACTGTCAGTGCTCAAGGAAGATCTGAGAGCATCCCTCCACAGGGATCTCCAGGCTGGCTGTTGATCCCAGGGCAGCTGCCTTCTGTGCTACTTTAAAAACCAAAACCCAAGTGTTTCAGCAAGTCCTGAAGGAGGGAAGAGCTGAGGGGAAGTGGAAGACAAAATTCTGAGTAATGGAAAAAGATAAAACCCAACACAACCCAAATATAGAAAGTTAAAACCAGAAAAGTTTGTATTTTTGGCAAATAGAGCTTCACAATGACTAGGAACTGCCTTTCCAAAAATTTCCTAAAATGTGCCACTCAGCTTCTAGATTTCAGATTTACCCACTCCACCTGTTCCCAAAGCAATCCAATGCCCAAGCTGCCTTGGAAGTCAGGTGGAGTTGCTTTAGCAAACAAATGCAGCCATGGTCCGTCCAAGCCTCCTTCGCCCACTCCTTTCCCCGTGCCCCCAGACCCCCCTGCTGACCCCAGCCCCCCCCGTAAGCCCAGCACCAAACTCTGACAGGCACCCCTAAGTAGTTTTTTCCTATATTTTCCACAGAGGAAGTAGAACAAACAATATGTTTTTAAAAGAGGATTTCAGCTAAGTTTCCTGAAATCTATTGTAATCACCAGGTGGTAGTTACCAAACAGGGAAAGAATTGGTCACAGGTTTCACTTGCCGTTTTTTGGACCAGCACAAGATAAATCCATAGAAGGTGGATTTGGAACAAGGGAAAACCCTCACATTGTGCAGGCTTCATTCTTGAGAAATTGCTGATGAAGTTAATTTAAAAAATAATTTGATTCTGGAGCCAATCAACCCTAAAGTGCAGGTTTTAATTTTGCTAGAATGTGGTTTGGTAGCTGGAGGCTGTTTGAGCAGCTCTGGATGCACAGGGGCTATATGGGTGGCTTGGACCAAACCAGAAGACAATTTAAGTTTAGTGCAAACACAGGGTGAACTCACCCCCTTAGGCAGGCCACCTGCTCCTTCAGAGTAATATTTAAACCTGGTCAGTTGACTATTTTCGTTACAGAAATATTGACTTAAATGAAAGACTTTTCCTCCCAGATTTTGCTGTTTTCCAGCCTACAGCTGCGGCTCCCGTTCAAGCCATCCTGACATCCATGAAACTGAACTTCCAAAGGACTTGGCCTGGTTTTTTTCAGGACCAATTGTAAATATAAAACCACCCTGAAATATTTTCTGTTTCTGTGTGGGCTTTCAGTTTGTGCTTTTATTTATAAACATCTGATTTTGCTACAGGTCACCCATGCAAACCTTTGACATCAAGATGCCAGTCGAGGCTGCCCATGCTCAGGGTTCCCACCTCTGTCCAGAATCTTTAATAGCCTCTTCTCACACCCATCCTTATCAGAGGTAGGATTAAATCACCCATCTCTGCACTGTGTCTGTCGGGGCAGCTGGATCCAGCCCAGTTTCTGGAGACAGATGGCAGGCGTGATTTAAGAAAAAATTTTGCAAGGTGTGAGAGCTCCCTTTTAGTGGGCAACGAACAATGTGGGAAAGAACTGGGCTACGATCCAGTGGGAAATTTGTGAAGAAGGCTCCTGACTATAAAAGGAGACAGAGGCCGGTGGTGTTAAACCAGGGGAAGAGGAAAGAAGGTTGGTCAGATGGAACACTCTGCCCTGCAGCTGCAAAGTCTGCATCGTTACTTGCTCCAGGGTTTGGGCAAGGCTTGTCCCCATGTGGTGATGGTGGGACGGGGGACAGGAGACATTTGGAAAGGTAATGCCAAGCAGAACTATTAGAAGTAACTAAAATAACAAGGCCTTCTAAAAGGTGAGCCCAAGGTCTTGTCTGTCAGCACAGCTTAGTCGAAGGAAGCAGCTCGCAGATGTTCATCAGTGGAAACTTGAACTCAGCCAGCTCCCCTGGGGAGGATTCCCCATATGAGGGAAGACCTGGAAAACCAAATGAGACATGGACCTGCTGAAACTGGGGACACGCCAGCAAGCCTGGTGGCTTCAGCCTGGGCAGTGGGGAGAGGCTGTGGGGGCACAGCAGGCGCTTGGCGCTGGCATCGGCATTGCCGATGATGGGAAGAGGCTTGGGGCGCTCCCCAGCCCCGCAGCCAGTGCTGGGCTGCAATTGCCTGAGGATTGGGTAGGGCTGTCCTGCAGGGTTTCTTTTTCCAGGGGAAAAGAAGGAAAGAGAATATTTTAAACAGCCACCTCAGATGGGTGACAGGGAGACGGGTGACTGGGAGATGGGTGACTAGGAGATGGGTGACCAGGAGATGGGTGACAGGCAGCAGCATCCTGGTAAGCAGCAGAAGGATGGTGTTTGCAAACACTTTGAGACCCCTCCTGATTGCAGCATTGCAGGAGAACCTGCACAAGGAAGGCGTTGGGGCAGTAACCTGTAGCTTGTGTTTTGCTGTTGCTTCTATTTATTCATTGGGATCTCCTGAAAGCCTCTCTGAGAGGAGCCAGAGGCTTTTGGCTTCGGATTAGAAATCAGACTTTGTGCCTCCCCTGGTCACCTCCAGACATTTCCAAAGCTGGAGACAGGAAGGAACTGAGAGCTCGTTAATTGGGAAGCAGCAGGCATTTTATGGAGGAGGTTGTTTGTGTCCCTTATTAACAATAACACTTAAAACGCTTCCGCATCTCAAGAAGCAGTTGGGTCACCCTGTCAGAGCACCTGTGTTTTGCAGGCTCTCAAATTTTACCCAAGTGCTTCTGCCTGGACCAGATGATCTCAGCTGGAGTATTCTAATCCCCAAAGAGCCAGCGGGGTCATCAGACCTTCATCAGCTGCAATGACCAGTGAGGGATGTGGTCCTGCTGGTGACCTGAGCACGCAAGGACGCAGCAAAGTCCAGACGGACCAGGAATAGCTCACAACACCCGTCCATGCCTCTTCAGCTAAGAATAAGAGATGTTTTTATTTTCTCTTGTTCTTAAAACCTCTAGCTCTTGTGCTACACAAAGGATTCACAAGCACAGCCTCAAGAGTCAGAAAAGCAAAGGCAGGAGAGCAAGAAAAGGATTTGAAGAATTTAGCTGTTTTATCTTTTTGTGGCTTTTATATGGCAGCTCGTCACTGTCAGCTGCTCAAGGTGGGAAGCTTGGGCAGGGGAACAGCCATCGTCCGACCGCTTTGGGGTGCTGAACCCCAGCAAGTGCTCCAGTAGGTCATGGCCATCCCAGGGCTGCCCATTGCAGGTGGTGGGCAGGCAGAGGGACATTCCCAGTGGGAAGTAAAGCAGCAGAGAACAGGAGGAGGAAAGCAAGGGGAGAGAAACAAGCCGCCTCGTTCCTTGGCCGCATAGCTGGTACCAAGGTATGGCATGCTTTGCTCACCCAGACCAAACAATTTTGTTGAGAAATTAAATAAAGCTGTTTCGCATGTGTGTTGAAAGCGGGGAGAAAGAGAGGGAGGACCCATACAGCCCAAGTCAGTGGCTGGATTAGCTCTTGACCTGCATTTGTGCTTTAAGGAAAGCTCAGCATGACTGGAGGTAAATATTTAGAAATATCTATATGCTAAAAATAGCTCTGCCTCTATACACAACTGTCCTGTTGCCATCTGTAGTGACTACTAGTTACACCTCCGTGTAAAGTTTTTGCAAACAAGCGCCATGATCCATTTATACAGCCCTGCTGCCATCAAAGCGGGGCGAGACCTCCCAGGTGTAAGCAGTAAGAGAGGAAGCAAACAGTCCCTTTACCTCATGGCTTACACCTCACTTGCAAGGACTTACAGCCCGGTGATCTGGGATTGGAAACATGATTTCAAATCTGCTGTGCCCTGCCTGGAAAAACAGAAGCTGCTATAAATCCCTTTGCATGCAACAGGATCCTGGCAAAAGGGCAAAAGGACGGTGCTGGCTTGTTCTGGAGGAACTGGAGGTGGGGAATGGCCTGCCTCCAGGCTTATGCTGCGGTTTGAGGCTGTGCTGGGCAAGGCAGAGCCATGGGGCAGGAGCTAAACCTGGGCTGTGGGAAGCTCCCCTCCTGCCAGACGGGTGATCTCGCTGGGATGAAGGTGCCGCACAAGGGATGAAGGTGCCGCACGAGGGATGTAGGTTCCACAGTAGGGATGAAGGTGCCGCACGAGGGATGTAGGTTCCACAGTAGGGATGAAGGTGCCGCACGAGGGATGAAGGTGCCACACTAGGAATGAAGGTGCCCAACGAGGGATGAAGGTGCCACACAAGGGATAAAGGTGCCACACAAGGGATAAAGGTGCTGCACTAGGGATGATGGTGCCCAACGAGGGATGAAGGTGCCACACAAGGGATAAAGGTGCCACACAAGGGATAAAGGTGCTGCACTAGGGATGATGGTGCCACATGAGAGATGAAGGTGCTGCACTAACATTCCCCTGGCTGAGCTCCCCACGGCTCCATGCGTTGCGGGGGGCTGCTGTGCTCTGCTTCCTTTCACATCCCTGCAGATGTTTCCCGGATTCCCCCTGAGCCTCTGGCAGAGGTTTAACCCCAGGAGCCCGCACTCCTGCCGTGAAACGTGGCTCCCCTGTGATGACCATGAGCGGGGAGAGCCGAAACCCTACAGAAACCATTGCAGCTCAGATGAGACACCGCCAGCATTGGCTCCTCTGCTTCCCAGCTTGTCCACAGCTTCTCCAACAAACACCTCTACTGCTCTCCAACCACGAGACACTAGCCTGGTGCCAGATTGCTGCCCGGGACCTGGGCAGCCCGGCTGGGGACTCGGGAGAGCGTGCAGACCGAGACGAGCAGCTGTGCAGGGTGCCCGGGTGCGGACCCGGGCCCAGGGAGCGCAGGGCAGGGATGCTTCTCACCCAGCAGATGACAGTTACTGGTTGTAATATCGCTCTGCGGCTTGCTGGTGCCCTCTGCAGTTGTTTCTCCTTATTGTAATTGCAAAATACTAATAATATGAAGGGGCAATTTTATTACTTGATGACAGCAAGTGAGGACAGGTGACACGTGCCTGTCTTCCCAGGTTTGGAGAAACATCGTATGGTCCTCAGGCACCTAAAATCCTGCCTGATACCACCCTCCGCTTGCACACAGACACCGTGGCCTGCTCGCTGGCTAAACAGCCTCTCCATAGGAGGGGTGTTCCAGCCCTCGGATTGTTTTCATGGCCCTCGTCTGGACCCACTCTCTGCATTCGGGAGCTTTCAAAAAACCTCTGCTCATGTTCCTTCTTTTTATTTTCCCCTTTTACTTCCTTAAAATCCATTCTTTTCACCTCAAAGGGAAGCCTAGCACACGCACCAGCAGCCAAACCCAGGGCTGTATCCCAGGTTGTGGCCCGGTGCCTGCACAGAGGATACCTGAGAGCTCACGGGCTCCTGGCAAGTGTCAGGGTAACCACAGCTCAAAGGCTGTTATTATTTGCTATTTGTCTTTGCTTTTTGTGGGCTGTTTAATAATGGTCGAAGATGGAAATATATGGGGCAAAGATAATTTTCTTTATCAGAATTCCAGGTTACACTGGTTTAAAGCTGCCATTAGAGACTGGGAGTTGTCCCTCAGAACTGTCTTTTTATCTTCTAATTCCACATTTTACATTTTTTTGCCTTTAAGCAGAAACTTTTTCAGAAAACATTCATCCCTTGAGAAAACTTGTTTGTTACTGCCAGACATCCCAAAATAGCACTTACATGCCTTTTTTCTCTTTGTCTCCTGCCATACCAAAACTCCTGGGTTTGATCTTTCATGCTGATACTCTGGGAACTAGATGGGAGAGGTCAGTTTTCACGTCCAAGATTCAAGCAAAGCAGCAAAACCATAAACCCTCTTATGTGTTTGTAGTAAGAGATATATTCAAGAATACCAATTTTGTAGACGGATCTGGATTTGTATCATCACCCACATTTTAGAGTGGTTCTGTCTGTGGTTCAGCCTGCTGCAGGTGTAAATTGTACTCCAGAAGTATATTTTAAGTATAAAAGTGAAATGCCTCTGATGTTGGGAGTTGTTCGGATGCGAAGGTCTCCTTCTACCACTGCTCTTTGGGTGGGTTTGCTGAATTCTCTGTGGCAAAGCTACTTGCATCAAAGTGCTGGTAATTGACAAGACAAATTTTGATTAGTTACTCTAACCAAGCCTTTTTTTTATCTTTCTGATATTTTAAAGCATTATTTTAAAATGTTATTAGGACAAGAAATGTAAACATAACTGTTTGCTTCAGTTGGTATTCATTAGATGAGAATATTTCTTGTCCTGGGTGGATTTTCATGAAAATACTTCCTTAAGCATTGTATGAGGATGTCATTTAAAACTGTCTGAATAATCAAATAATGTCCTGCTGTAGTAGGTCTATAAAATGAATGGATTTTCTTTTCCACTTTGATAACAATTTATTTTTTTAAAAAGCAAGAAAGTTAATAGTTGCGTAGCATAATACAGCATTTTCCTGACATTTCCATGAGCTGTTGCAGCTTCTTTCTGATGGATGTACTCCCACATAGAAAGCATCAAGAGAAAAATAAGAGAATCTTGTTTTGATTAAATGTTCCTTGTGTCAGGCAAGTACGTGCTCATGCCGTTGCTGTGTAAGGAGAGACACTGCTTGTCAGGATTCATAAAAGGAAGGAAACAGGCAACAGTTTCAGCCACTTTACACTGAAATGAACTCAGAGCTTTAATTGCAATGTATCTGGGGTTGTCCACTTCCCCTACTGACCCCAGAAAACAGTTACAGGAGGGAAATACCTCTAAAATAATGGTTTTACACAGAGTAGGAGGGTGAAAAGAGGTTTCGCATTTCCCCACCAGTGCTGAATCGTGTGGGACCTGCTTCTGCATCACCCGGTGTGCCCGTGTGGCTGGGCAGCATCTGTCCGTTCCTCCCGGTGGGGACTGTGTGCTCCTCGAAATGCACCTTGTGACCTTATTCTCCCATTGGGAATGAGCCCTGACACCTCCTCACAGGGAGCTCGCCGTGGTGTAGGACAGCAGCGCTGCACACAGCCGTCCACACGTGCACCGGGCTTTGACGGCGGTGGGCACGGGGGCTGCATCCCAGCCCAGCCCAGCCCAGCCCAGCTTTGCACTAGGGTCATCGTGCTGATGTCCACAAAGATCCACCTTAGGACTGTCCTGCAAAATCAGCAGCAGATCCCTGACCAGTCCCTTGAGTACCTAAATCATAGAACAAAGGGAAATGGTGTCTCAGTGTCGGAGGGAAAGCCATAAAGGTATTGCTTGATGGCGGAGGCTGTCATTGCTGAGTGTCTGGGAAGGGATTAATGGCAGCCCTGGAAGGTGCAACTGCTTTTCCTGTTCCTTACTCGATTTTGCCACAGTTCAGAGAGAGCTGTTTGATAGATCAGTTTTCATTTGAATGATAAGTCCCAGAGGAAGCTTCTGCTAAACTAGTTTTTAAAGGATGAAAGTCCGTGTGCAGGAGGGAGGGCTCTGTCCATACCCATGCAGTTTGCATTGCAGAATTGCTAGTGCCTGTTGTGTGCTTAAAGCCTACTGACCACGAGCAGCGCCTCCCGCTAAAGTCGGCAGGCTTTGGGAGGGTAATTTCTGCTCAAATTACACTAGCTCTGTTCCAATTTAAATGTAAGAGTATCCTTCAAAACACCATGAGAAATACCCTGGGAAAAGGAAAAGGCTTTTCTGGGGGAGGGAAATGGCAATGATTCACTGTATTTCTCTAGAAATTTAATCCCAAGAGGGTTATCTTATTCCATTTCCTGATCTGACACAAAAATGCTCCAAGTCGTGCTTTCAGAGTCTCAACCCGTTTCAAATAACCTCTAATTTAAATAAACAGCTTCTGGATTGTAGTAAGATAAGTGAGTGTGAGATTTGCACATAAAAGCCTGAGGGCAGCAGGTGACTGCTGTTCTGTGTCTCTGCCCATAGGCACTTGGAACCCCTCTGTAGCCTCCAGCCTCCACGCTGCTAATGGTATCGGGCCAAAGATGGCTAAAATATTTTTAAATGCCAATATGGAACTTCAAAGCTTTATTTCTCCAGTGGCAGTGCTGGTTTCAGCTGCTTCAGACATCCTCGAAGCTGCCGGCCCCGTAGGCTATTTGCCTCGGGATGAGTCTGGCAAAGCCTTACAGCTTCCCTGAGGGATGGATTTGGTTGCCTAAAAGCAGGAACTGGCTTGTGTTTCAGCTGCGATCCGATCACTAACTCCTGCCTAGGCACAGTGATTGACAGAGCTTGTGAGGTGAGTTTTTAAAAACTTTAGTTTTGTAGGAGGACAAAACTGCTGCCTGGAGGAGGTCTTCAGCTCTGAAGAGCCAGTCGTTTTCGAAGCGTTATGCAAGGGAGTTTGTTGTGTTAGTGACACCCAGATAAAGTGACAAGGGAGATGTCTGCTGCTTGTTTAGCTTCTTGAGAGGCGCAGGACTATTTCAAATTACTAAAATGACTAAAATGGATTTTTCCAGATTATGTTTTGCTTGACAGATGATCAAAAGATGCAATTTTCTAGGAATACTGTATAACTGAGGTCTAACCAGGCCAGCAAATGTAGCTGTGGCAAAACATAATTTCAGAGATATAATGTCTTATGGTAACAGCTTTGCTGTATGCCCACAGGGTTTCACCGCTCCCCAGCACAGACTTCTGTTACAGAAAGTGTATCAGGCAGCTGCCTGGAGGTACCAGGGACGGGCTGTCTTAAGCAAGGTATGTGAGCAAGACCTCCTGGTGCTGGCAGAAGATGAAGCAATGAGTTATTCTAGCCAAGGCCTTAGGAAACATTTGATTAAGCAATGAATTTGCAGTGGACCAAAAGTGAGAAAACCCCATATAAAGAGAATTGGAGAGGATGCAGGCAGGGATTGTGCCTGTGCCTATCAGACCTGGAAAACTGCCAGGGAAGGACTTTTATCAAAAAAGAACCGTATCCTTGGGTCAGAAAAAAGCAATTCAGGAAAAGCAAACTTGTTTTTTAACCTACAATTAGATTTAAGGCCCCTTCTTCCACTTCCTTCTCTGACAGGAGAAAAAAGCATCCCTGCACAGAGTGTATTTTAATGCTCAGGCAGCTTGTCTGACTTTCTGAAATTTGAGGGAAGGAACAAGTGTGCATCACTGTATCGGCACAATGGGGGCACACGTCCTGCATTATAACCTTGCTGTTATGAAGAGGTTACTATAGGCAGATAATTAAATGAACCTGCAAGCTTGAGCTGGCATTATCTGTCAGCTGTTTTCCTGGAACTTGCTTTTTTTGCTTTCCAGCGAGGCAGTTGATATTTTCTTTTCAGAATGAAGATATCTGCTGGGAGCAATGAGGTTTTGTAAAATACTGCAACCATGAGATATGCAGCCGCTCTTCTCAGATGAGTTGCCTGGTAACTTGCTGGGTGCCTGTGTACAGCCTCAGGTTGCACCACCGAAATGGCATTCCCATCTCAGACAAAAGCTTTGCCCTTGGTGGACAGGGAATAGGATGCTTCGATGACCATGAGAGGACTTTTTCTGTTTCTGCAGGGCCTTGAGATCATTAGCACTGACGGCTTTGCGCTGGAGCATGGAGGCTAACCTTCTTCAGAGCAGCAATTCAGTAAAACGGAGCTGACCTCAAAAGCAGGTCTCTGAAACCAGGAATATTCCCACTTCCTCAGGGAACGGGTCACTCCTGGGGGGGCTGGGAGGTGGGTCCCCAGGGCTGAGCTCCAGCAGCTCAGGAGGCAGCTCCAGAGCTGCTGCACTTGTCAGCATTTCCATTTAAATTGGGGTTAGGAGCTTTGTCCCTGTTGCTGCTGCCCTGCAGACAGGGGTGAGCAGAGGCTTTGCTGCGCTCGCACCACAGCCACAGGGTTTTGGGGTCACCACGTCGATGAAGCCGTACAGTGTGGTGGCAGAGAGTTGGGGTTGTTCAGCCTGGAGAAGAGAAGGCTCCAGAGAAGCCTTTCAATACTTAAAGAGGGCTTGTAAGAAAGATGGAGAGAGACATTTTACCAGGGTCTGAAGTGATAGGACCAGGGGTAACAGTTTGAAACTAACAGAGGGTAGATTTAGTTTAGCTATAAGGAAGAAATTCTTCACTCTGAAGGTGGTGAGACACTGGAAGAGGTTCCCCAGAGAGGTTGTGGATGCTCCATCCCTGGAAGTGTTCAAGGGCAGTTTGGATGGGGCTTGGAGCAACCTGGTCTAGTGGAAGTTGTCCCTGGCAGGGGGGTTGGACTAGATGATCTTTAAAGGTCCCTTTCAACCCAAACCATTCTGTGATTCTATGCTCTTTTCTCAGTGCTCCCCCTCGTGGGAAAACACTTTCAAAACACTTCCAGCTCTGCTCATTTCCTTCTATCCAGAAATCATTAATAGTTAAAAAATCCTTTGCTTTTGTTTTTTTTCTTTTGACAAGGAAAAAAAAAAAGACAGATTGCTTCTACTTAATAGAAACAAAGTCAATTTAGATTTAATTTTAAAATGAAAATAGAGACTCTTTTATACGAAGTATTATTCTCTTTTAAACTGCCTTTGCCCAGACTTGCAGACATTGCCTTGAAGCCATTTTGGATACGACACATGACAGCAAGTCTTACGGAGCAATAAGCAAAACCAGAAGTGGTAAGGAATAGCACAAGCGTCACAGTACATCATGGTTTAGCAATTCAAAAATTTTTGGAAGAAGAGTTGTGTTAGAAGTGCTGGGCTGATTATGACAAGTAACTACACAGAATAAATCCTTTATATTGAACTGAACTGCTAGTTGCATTTACTGAAACTACAATTTGCAAGGGTTACCATCTAACTAGTTTATTGAAGTGTAAACAGTGGGGAAGAAAAACATCACTCTTGTTCTATACTTTTTTTTTTTAATGGCATGGCACAGCAAAACTGGGAACCTTATCATAGGAAAACATCTCCACCTGCTTTGCATAGAAAAGAAACTATTTTACAGAAGTAGTTACCATTTAATAAGCCTTCCCAGCTGAAAAAAAAACCCCAACCAAAGAAACACAAAAACCCGACAGAAAACCTTGCAAAATGCATCTTTTAGGATACTTCACAATGGACCATTCCAGCAGGAGTCTATATACACAGATTTTAGGTTTTGCCCAAAGTAGGGTTTTAAAAAAAAAACTGGTCCATGGGTTTTTTATTTATTTTGGAAACAGTACCATGTTTTTAATGTCTCACGCAAACATCAAGTAGCTAATTCCCTTCGCATTCTGCTGAACACCTGAGGTAGTGGACATAGCAGTGTCCTACATTTAAGCTTATATCTAATTACACTTTACAGAAGCATCTGTAGAAAGTGCTACTTAAGGACATACATACTTCCTTCAAGCTAAATTCAGGGTGAGCAATGAAGGTACAAAGGCTTTTGAAATTTACGTAAAATTTAATTGGCTGAGCAATTGAAGTTAAGTAATTTTCCACACATACACTAGAACTGACAGTTCTGCAGATGTGCAGTAACTTATGGAAAAAGGGGACTGTTCCCCCCCCCCCCCCCGTTTTTTTAATAAGATAACTTTGGCACTGAAAGTAGGGAGATTACAAGCTCTTGTTGGCGCAGCTGTGACATATGTCAGTATACTGTTTTACAAAGGGAAAAATTTCCCCCGCTGTTTATAAAGCATAGCCTAGCTGGAGTCCATTCAATCATTTCAAGCCTTCAGGAAAGCTTTATGTGGCCGATTATTAAAATGGTTACAAACCCCTAAAATCTCACCAGATGTTTGCGCTGAACTCCAAGGATTTCTCACCGTTTAAGCCCACTAGAGTAATCACTGTTTCACGGAGGAACAGCTCCCTAAATCTCTCACGAACCACTGCAGACGATAACTACTATGTATAGACCAGGTAACGCACCCCTGGGATACCCGAATAGTTTGTCAGTGCCATGGGGCATGAGACGGGTGGCAGCAGCCTCTCTCCCCCTGCACATACGTTTACCGCTGAGGCCCTCCTGTGGCTGTATGGCAGATCCTGAACTGAACATCACTTCCACTGGGAGGACAGCTGAGCTAGGAACATCTGCCTAATTCTTCAGGAAAAGGTAAATCCATGGTCAAATCCACAGCTGCAGTGGAAACTAAACCCTAGGGAACTTCTCCAGGGGGAAAACATCTGACAGCTGGCAACATTACAGGCACCCCAGATAAGATTAGTGAGGGAGCAGCAAAAAGAAACAGGACAGCAGGAACCAGAGGAACGAAGGGATGTGGGATTCTCTCACTGTCTTGCAGGCAAGTCATAAGAAAAAGCAGGATCAAACTGGCAAGATCTTGTCCATAGGAAAACTTTACCCTCAGGATAATTATAAATATATAATATATAATTATAAAGCAAAGCCTCCAGAATCAGAAACATGTACTTAACAGGGAAAAAAAGTGCAAATATTAGCAGGAATAGTGTCCCAGTAAAAATCTACCTTGTTCTAGTTCAGTCCCTTGGTTCCAAATTATTTTTCTGAATTCATTTCAGCTTTAATGTGTTTATCAACAACAAAGAACTTGAATGAAATGTTTCCTTCTCTAACAGAAATCTAAACCTAAGCTTAAAGAAAAAAGAAAATTTCTGAACTCAGAAAGCAGCATTTCAGTACAAGAATCCGTTTTATTTTTACAGTGCAGTGATTGAAACAATGTAGAAATTTAACTTGCAAAACTGAATTTATATCACAATCAGAAGGCAATACATATGTGTTGGTTTGTTTTTAATCATAAAATATTTCTCTGGACACCAGAAATTACAAACTCTTAACACTATACGCTTCACTTTATTTTAGAGACTAATTCATCATAATTTAAATCTATCTTATAAACAATTTCTTTTAAAAAACATGTGGAAGATAAAAAGAACTCAAGTATTAAACTCAAGGCCTTGATTATTATTATTATTTTCTTTTTTTTTAAGCAAAAGATATTTTAAGAAATGTATCAAAATGATAACTCTGTGGGTATTGTAGCTATTAGTCAGGCTCTGTAACACACTGCTCCACAATTTCACGCAAGTTTGGATTTTCCATCGCAGCTGCTACTCTCTCTTTGTCATTGATTTGCTTGTTGACTGCAAAACATCACAAGAAGTAAAGTCAGAAGCAGTTTTCAGTGGTACTTCACACATACTGCATCAGTAACGTGACAAATGCAAGATACCATAGTGCAGTGAAGATTTTCCGAACCTAGTGAATGGCCAGCTCAAAGACTGAGAAAATGTACAGTAACAGTACATTGTATCAACTTTCTTTTCAATTTTCTCTTTAGGTGGAAGATATTATTTGCATAATATCCAAAACTGAAATTTGTACAATAGCCAATAAAGCACTGTACAGGCAGACATTTAAGTTGCATGGCCTAGAATAAGAAGGTTGTTGCAGACACAATGGAAGGATGACAAGACAAGAAGAATATGAGGGTGCTCAAGAGCCAGTAGTCAAAGGACAGAGGATTAACAGGAAATTGGGAACAAAGCAAATGAAAGCTCAGTCACAAAAAACCAACCATCAGAAACCAAATATTTTTGTTACTTTTCTAGTTCAGGAAAAGAATGTAAGATGCTCTAATGACATGTCTTAAAATCAAGTGTGATATTTGTGACAAATTAGTAGTCCAAGTTCTCCGGGTTCAATTTCTAGTCACTTAATCAAAAGAACCAATTTTTGCCATACAAAGATATCTAAATGCTTAAGAACAAAAAAGCCTGGGACATTGCTTGGACAAAGGCTTCAACAGCTGTCTAAGACAGTGATTGGCTATAGCTTTGAAAGAACTTCGATGTCCTGTAAGTTTCATTTCAAATATTGACTGAGAAACTTATGTTTTTGTCATGATGATGTTAAGATAGAGAGCTCAACCAGTCAGGTAGTTCTTCATGTTAATCATTCAGCAGCACAGTAGCAAATTCTCAACACTCAACACCTGCAAGAACTGCAGGGGTTTTTTTTGGTTGCTTAAAAAAACCAAACCAACAACAACAACAAGCATATGTTCACACTACCAATGCAGCTTTTGAAACAGCCTCAACTACATGTTTCATTTTAAAGCTTTAACAGTGTATTCATTTCTGACAAGGATAGTAAGGTAGGGGAAGAAAAGGACTTCTCAAAAGAACACAAACATACAGTCTAAAGCAGCACTCATTCATAAGCTCTACTTACTGTCTTCTTCAGTGGAATGTGTACCTTCAGATATGTAGATTTCCAGCTAGAGGAGAGAACATTAATGTTAGATGCACACACCAACAGTTGAATATATTCATTACTGGAAGAAAAAAATTGTACAGTACACATAGAATGCACGTAATTCACACTTCTAAAAATGTTCACAGACAACAAAAGGGGATCAATATCAAGAGCTGATCTTAGACTTCACTGCAACGCAGTCACAGGACAATCTCCTCCCCCATTTCAGAGAGGCCCCAATAACTTTTCTTCAAAATTGTGGAGGCATTCATTCCTCACTAATATCAACTGCTCTTGTGAAAAAGTAATAGCAGTTAGGCTATTCTGGAAACCGAGTGGAGAATTGGCACTACTTTCTTAACATGTTCTTTCACAAGCTACGCACTCTTGAAAAGCCATCCTTAGGGAGAGATTCCTAGATATTCCTAATAAGTTTTGCTTAATGATGAGAATCACAGGTATTCTATTTGAAAATGGTAGTGTAATGCAGTATCTATTTCCTGCATGGGAACAGATTATAAGGCTAGAATCTAAACAGACGTAAATCACCTTCGTGCTTTTAAGAGGCCTGGGAAAAACAACAACAAAACCCTCACACACACTGAACTGCAAGGAGATCTCGTAAAACTGATGTATCAAAGGAAAACCAAGTAAACAAATCCTATGCCTTTTATCTTACCTCACTGAAGCTAAACCTATTTGTTACCATGTGTCCAGCATAACAAATCACTACCTACCTAATTTTCTAGAAATGCAAGTCTCACTTTACATTGTTCAACTGGAAAGATGAAGGTATTAACTATAAAAACAAAACAACAACAACAAAATCAACAGCAGAAATCCTCAGCTAATTAATTTATACTTTAAATTATTTCAGGCAAGTTTCTAAAGGCCTATAGAAGACTATGTTTGTCATTAAAAGTCTACTCTTAGTTCCTGCTAAGATCCAAACAGCTTTCTTTAAGGATGTATTAACCCCCTGTTTCCTATATAGCTTCTTACACTCCAGCAGCATAGCCAGGGCTGGCCCCTGTTAGGAACAATATACTGACCAGGGTCAGGCCAATATGCCATCTATACAACAGTACCTAAGACACAGGTCATAAAGAGATTCCTTCAACACAGTTCCAGTTCTGAATTCTGCAGTTCTTCTAAACTCTAATGAATCTGTTCTGAAGTTTTTACTTCATAGATGATGCCTACATAAAGTAGTGGAACTCCACTTAATCGGTTTCTAACTGACAACAGCGTAGTTCTCTTGCTTTCAGGGCTGCTCGCTCACAGAGAGTTGGTCCACTGGAGACAACTCTCAGATATTCCAAATGGTACAGCAGAGTCAGTAACTATTAACATTTTACATTTATGATGCTTAGATATATTGAAATATTGCAGAAGGCCAAATTCATTTTCCCCGAGGCAAGAGTATTACTTCAATTCTTTGTAACACTGGATTTGAAAACACCTTCTCTTCCACCAAGCAAGAACTCAAATGACAGCTGGTGAGGAAATCTCTTGAAACACAGTGTATTTCAGAAGTGCAGCAATAAATGGTCTTTTGTAAAGGAAAGGAAGAACCACAGTTATTCACAGATCCCTTCAGGTGCTACACTGTACTGCAACATTCTCTCCCTCCATAGGCAAATGACAAGCTTTAAAAAGACCCCATCCTTAATCACAGCTTGCAAGTTACTTGATCCTGCAGCACACACTCTTTTACAGAGAACTTGGCATACATTCATGTAATTTAAAGCAAGATCCAGAACAGATACTTTACCTTATGTCTAAAAGGCAAACATCTCTGAAGTTTTATTCTTAAACAAAGGCCTGTTAAGCAAAACAGATAAGAGATTTTCTTGTAAAATTCAAGGTTTGAGGTGCATTTTCAGAGAATCCATATTTAACAATCAAAAACCACCAGTATAACTGACAACCTTCTCCTTTTGTATTCTGAGCAGCACAAACCACAGAGGAGACTAAATAATTTGTGGTTTGACCCTTTGGACGTAGCTTCTCAGTTAAGCTCATACCTGCCTTACAAGCTTAGGAGGTCTCTGGTCTCTAAACACCTCCTGGAAACACTAAATACAGACAAATTCCTCCATTTCCAGCCGCCTTCTATATTTTTGATAGAGCTGTCACTGTGGCTGCATCTATACTGAGAAGAATGCTTTTTTTGTTTTCTAACATTTGTTAAAAAAATCCAACATAAATTGCTTGAAGAACACAAGCCTGCAATGACTTTGGGGCAAATCAAGCTCATAACTTCACTATTTAATGTCTAACGTACAGACTGAGCAGAGGAGTGCTGTGGTTCATCTTTGGGAGCAAGATCCAAGTTTGGGGACACCCCTACCACTAGCCCATTGCAGTTTCACCACAAGGCCTGGCTTTATGATGAGCTACACACAGACAAAGCCATACCGCAGCCCCAGTTTGTCCTCAGACTGAGCTAGTGGTAACAGCCATAGAAAATACTCCCCAGAAGAACTACCAGCTTAGAGTACTCTGTACCGATAAGGAAGTTTGGAAAAAAACCCCACCTGTTTACTGACTACATTCTTACATATACTACCCAGCTATTTAAAACAGTAACCATAACCCTTTCCTGTAACAGCATGAGGAACTACGCTTCAGAGGTCCACAATACTGATAACGACTGCACAGTCAAACTGACATCAAAGACCTGGCTGACATTTAAGTGCTGAGAACATGATTAGCACGAAGTTTGACATGTACACCATTGGTCCTCAGGTCTGAGCCTTAACCCACTGATGTTCCTAACAGGGTCAAACTATAAATAAATTATTACTCTTTGGCATGACAATGCTTTGCTATCTATACTCTACTTTCTACATAAAGCTGCAAAGGTTTATTTGGGCATAAATACATGTACTTCTTCATTAAATTAAATAAAAGACTTATTTTCCCTAAAATCTTTAAAACAGACTAAGAAATCTTAGTATTGATATATAATGGTAAGAGTTGCTAACCTTGGCACATTTAAACAAATCATTTCAGAGAACTCAGATGTGATTTTTCAGATGTAATCTCACCACAAATAATAAGGAGAAAAAAAAAAAAAAAAAGACAAAATAAGCCAGGGTAGATTCTCATTCAACTTAATTGCTTTCAAACTCCTAACAGTTCAGAAATTTTTTTGGTATTCTTGGATTGCACGTGGGGTTTTTATAAATGTGTGGGAATGGAGAACAGCCCATAAGGTAAGGGAAAGATAAGGGAGACAATCATAAAGTTTTAACATTTTTTTAAATTTAAGACCTGATAAATTTTCAATTTAACATTACTAAAATAATTCGGAGAATATAAAGAAGGAATTCTGTACCACTTCCCAGTAGATTTTTGAGAGCTTCACTTTGAAGCTGAAGTTTCCCTAACTTGATAAAAACAGATGGATGTCCCCACATTTCTTCTGGTTTTTGTTTGTTTGCACTCCTAGTAGGGTTCTCAGGATGAAATTCCTGGTCAAACTGCTGGCAAAGTCATACTGAATTTTAACTAAGACTGATGTTATTCAGACAATCTAAAATTAACTTTATGCTCCTTGTTACAGATATAATGAAATAGAAAACTTACCAATGAGAGTAGCCAACGAGCAATGAGGTACTGTTGGTGTAAACCTGATGATAACAAGATACTCATCTTCACCTATCTCTTGCACTTCAACACAGCTTTCCGTTACCACTTCCAGTTCTTCTAAAGTATTAGGTTTCTCTGGGTCCCGGATAGTACGGATTATATCTAAAGCAGAAGACAAGTGACCAACAATAAAGTAGCTTTCCTGAATTTAATAAAAGGTACTTTTACTAGAAACCATCTTCCCAGCATTGTTTATTTTGCTCCGCTTCAGAAAAGACAGAGCTGTAAATATCAGCGATACATTATCTCACAAGTTGCTTCGGAAGTGGGCAAATTGAGGCATTTGTTGTTCACTGTGCATGTATTTTTCATGTTGCAGCTCTAAACTTGCTATTATTTTTACAATCCCGTTATAATAAATAGAAATCAAAACATGCCTATTAAAGGATATGTATTACCTTCAGAACTACAGGTCATATAATATTAGTCTAGATACACATAGATGTAGTATTTCAGATAGGTTTGCTTGCCTTTCAGGTTTTTCAAAACCTAACTTATTAACAAGAAAAGACAGATTTCCTTCTCATCATCTTCTCTCCAGTTCCCAGCCTGGGCCTCACAGATAAGATTTTGAAGCCATCTTAAGGAAAGCCAATACCAAAATAATGCACTAATCCATATTTATCTGTATCAATGGTCCCTTCCTCAGGTTGTAAAATGTGGGGATCAACTAGGTTTAATATACCTGCATAGAAAATGATAAGCAGCATTGCCTTTTATAGAAGCAATGTGATGTGGATTAGCCTAAGGAGATTTCATCATACAATGAAACAGAATTACATTTATTGTTGCTTTTCCATAGAGCAAAAGGTTTTAAAGTAATATTCCAAAGCTACAATATTTGATTATAGGACACTGAAAAATAATGCACAAGAGAGTACATAAATACCTGAAAAAATAAGTCTCTGCATTTCAATGCGTGTGCTGAGTAATGCAGCACAGAAGGAAAGGCAATGAGATCTCTAGCCTATTCACATCTGTGCCATGTACCCAGCATAACCTGAAGAAACACCAATTTTGACAGTGAAGGCCAAACCTAGGAAGTTCCCAGCTATCACCTCTCACTTGCTTCTGCCTTGTATGCCGTTGTTTGTCCCTTAGAAGTGCAAGTACAAGCATTTCTGGTATAAATAAGGTAACTAAAGGGATACAGGTTAAGATCAGTTTAAAAAAAAAAACCAGGTTAAAAAAAAAGAATGGGTAGGTATTCTTAGCTAGCTATAGTGATTTTAGTTGTAGTGTAGCCCTACCAATAGCTCTACTACAATAGCTAACTGTATTGCTAAAGCAAATGTGATACCAGGCTCCACTACGGCAAATTACTTCAGTCTATCTTCAGGTACAGACAGACCCACCCAGCTCTTGAGAGCTGCAAAGCTGCATTCAGTGCATTCCTGCCATTAAGCTGATAGGCCCAGCCTCTCAGCAGGGATCACAGGCATAGTACAACATGGCACTAATATTGCTATATTACTTCCAGGCAGGAAGGAAGCAGGCAGCCAGCGGGCAGGAACGGTAGTTCATGTCTGTCTGGGCTCCATCCATCTGAGAAGGGTATGCCTGAAGTCAGAGATATGCCCTAAAGTCTCTGACCTGTGAGCAAGGAAAAGACTTACATTTGTACAACTGTACAAGCTTTCACTCCTGGTACTCGGCTCACCTTCTCAGAACCTCTCACCCTCCTGCAAGGGCACTCAAAGTACTCTCAAGACCCAGGTAATCCTTTCAGCAGGGCTGGGAAACACTTGCTTTCCAAAGTAAGCTGTCATCACTCATACCATAAAACAAAACTTGGGATGAATGAGAGAACTGAGCCCCGTCCCCTGACTTCCAGGGAAGCAGACAATTGCTTGAATCTTTCTGAAGCCCCCAACCTCTGTTTCTCTGTCTACATCATAAGGATGTGATGCTGCTGAATTACAAACCTAGAAGATACAGCAGATGTCACAAGGCTATTTGTTCTGTGCTCCCAAAGAACTGGTAACTGTCCCCTCAATTACGTGAAGGATCATGATGGTAACAAGCAAACAAACCGTTTGGCTTTGTTAGAATGTTTACCAGCAAACAGATAAATAGCCTTATTTGTCAGACCAATAAAAAGTATTTTCACCTTTTTTCCATTGTTCCGGCTCTAATATCACTTTTTGCTTAAAGTCTTAGCCAAATAAGAAATTACTTCACATATACATACAACGTAAGTATCTTCACATACACATTTCCTTGTAGTTTCTGATACATTTCTTCCTCTATTTTTAAATTTTATCCTCTTTCTATGTGAAAAGGCCCAAGAGGAAATCAACTGCATCACCAAACAGCGAGAGGAACAGTGAACTTGATATAGTTCAGCAGTACTTCATGGATGCCTCTGGTCTTTTAAACCTAAATTTTACACAGACAGATGCTTTAGTTCTGCGAAGATCATGCACAAGCATAACCCTATGGACGAACTGAAATCAACAGGACTACTTACATGGTTAAGGTTCATAACCAAAGTTATTACTTAGAACCACTGATGTTTCAAAGTGCCTATATTTAAACATCACTCAAGTTTTAAAATTGAGTTTGTTTGACATTGTTTCCTTTTTTATTCTTTTTAGATAAAAACATGTACAGCGCTGGATAAAATCCTCACACTACTCCTAACTGCCTACAAAATAACAGCGCCTTGAAGCTTGACAATGTTTTTCGAATCCTCTAAGATCCTACATGCAACATTTCCAGAAGTGAAACCTTTCCATATTTTACAAAAACCTCAGTCGTTCAGTAACAGAAATCTCCATTTCGCTGGACTAACTGGCTGACCTTTCTGGAATTACTTGCCTTTCCAGGTGTGTCCAGCTCCTCTTCTGTCTAAGGTGATGAAACACTATGGTGACTCCCCCCAACACAGGGACTGAGCAAGCCCGGCGGCAGTCCAGCCCCTCTCCCACAGCTCGGGAGCTGGGAAGCAGCAGATCACCCACCGGTCAAGCAGTGCATGCAGGCAGCTCTCTCAGCACGCTCCTTGCTCAGGATCCTAACAGTGACCATGCCAAGGTCACAGCATCCACCCCATCTCCAGACACAGCCTGGGGCTGGCCGTGGGGTTGGGAAAGCTAGCAGGCACCCGAGACAGGCCCTCACCCTTCCCTTAACACTTCCCTGACTCTCCAGCACCCCAAGGGTAACCCCTCCCCGCCCCACATCCCTGGCAGTGATTCCAGTTCGCAAGCAAGCCAAACGTACCTCCTTCCTGCCCCGCATCGAGAGCGGCCACCTTCCCCCAGCCCCTCAGGTGCGCTCCCACACTCAACCCCGGGACACAGCTCTCGGCCCCCCGCAAAGGGCTGGGCAGGGCCTGGCTTCCCCCCCCCCCCCCCCCCCCCCCCCCAAAAGGCCACAGCACCAACGGCCCCCAGGGCCGCTCACAACCCACGGCCCCTCACAGACCCCTCACCCCAGGCCTCTCCGAGGGACGCCCCCAACAGCCCCGCGACAGTCACCGTAAACCTCGAGCGCCTTGTCCTGCTCCATGGCTTGATTCCGGGGGGCATGGCAACCCCTACGCAGCCCGGAGTACCACAGCACCCTGCTCAACGTGTGCGACAGCAACCCCAACACCAGCGACATCCTCCCGCTCCGCCATGGGAGAGCGCGAACCGGACCCTCGCGGCCACCATCCGCCGCCGCCGCCAGCGGGAAGTTCCTCGCGGGGCGGGGCCAGGAGGCCCGGCCTGGGGGCGGGGTCTCTAGAGCCTGGCACCGCCCGGGGGCGGAGAGCGGGCGCGGTTAGGCGGAACCTCCTCGTTGGCGGGATTTTCCTGCTGCGAGGGGGTCTCATTGCGCTGCTCGGGCTCGGCGGCCCCGAGCAGCGCTGTCGGCTGTAGCTGGGCTCTGTGGAGCCGCCATGGCGCTGCCAGCTCCTCCATACACGCACAAACACCCCCCCGTCTGCCGGGCTTTGGCCCCCCCCCCCAAACCCCACACTTTCCAAATAACGGTTAGCAACAAAGCTTCTAAAGGAGCACGGGGGAGGGAGCCGTCATGATTTGCTTTCCAAGCTAGAGCGGCAAGATATAACAGAATGAGGCGCGGGCTGGATGATGGGAATTAGGGGTAGGTTTGCTGCAGGTCTCGAGCTTCCTCAGAGGGCACAGCTGAGCGCAGAACCGTGTCCCCGGGTGCCGTGATGAACATAAAGGCCCCCGGAGGCAATTGCCTACCTTGGTCCCACCGCCCGCAGGGAGCGAAGGTGGTGGCAGCCCGGTCCCCGCCCGCCGCCGCTCACGGAGACTACAGCTCCCAGCGTGCATTGCCCTCACAGCCTCCCGGTCCTGGCCGCGGTGCCTGCTGGGCGTTGTAGTCACGCCACGGCATTGGTCGGCCCTGTCAGCTGACCGGAAGGAAGGACTGCCCCGTCCAAGATGGCGGCAGGTCGAGTTGCGGGTGGCCGTTAGGCCGGGGGTGGCGGCCCTCCCTGAGGAGGATGGAGGGGGCGAAGCGGGACCTGCGCGTACTGCTGGCGTCCCTCTCGGGGGAGGCGCAGGGTTCCCTGCGGGACGCAGCCTGGGTCCGGCTGAGCAGGGGCCAGGACGCTCTGGGCAGCCTCCTGGTCCCTGGTGGGATCTATCTGGAGTCTCTGGTGCCAAGTGGAGGCGGCCGGGCCCGGGGCAGCGTCCTCCCGGGAGCCTGGGCTGAGTAAGTGGCAGGGGCCGAGCAGGGGAAGGGGAGGCCGGGAGGGGTCCCCCGGCGTCGCTCTGCTTTGGGGAGAGGCGCGGGGTGGACCCCAGGGGCTGAGGGTGCTCCCTGAAAGGGAGCAATCCTGCCCAGGCAAGGGCAGGCCCTGAAAGCTGCAGGAGACTGAGGGGGACTTTCAAACCTTGCCTTGAAATGGGATGCTCTCCACTTAAAATACCATTGCTGGAGGGGACGTTGGTTTATACCTGCTTATTTGCTTAGTTGTGGATGTATTCATTACAGTAGATCAAAAAACAAGAAGAGAATTAATCTGTTTTTGTCGAGTTGCTGGCTTAAAATTTCATAGTGCCCTGACTGCTTGACTTCTTGTCTGCTGGTCAGAGGCAAGCTCTTGTGCGTGACATTCAGCGATCACAAGATGTTTTTAATCTGCTGTAGTAGCTTTTAAAGCTGAGTCAAAACCACAGTCACATTGCAATTCTGAACATCTGCAGTGTCAAGCAATACCAACATCGTTATGGTGCTCTGGTCTCGTGTTTCACTCTGCACCATCCTAAGTGGCCTCCTAGCTGTTTTGTGTCCGTCGGCTCCCCTCTCCATAGGAGAGCAGGTGTGGAGACAGACACCTGAAGAGTTTCTCAGCCCGAGCAACGGGGAGGCAAAATGTATGGAAATGGGCAATATGCTCTGCTTCTCCCTAGCTGGCAGTGCTGGTGTTACTCCTCCTAGAAGTCCTGAAGCAGGGCATCACTCATGTGGCATATGTCATGGATGACTAAAGGAAAGAAACACACAAGGATAGAAAAACCCTGTATTCTTGAGAGGAAGAGAAGCAGGGATTCCTCAAGCACTGTCTTGTGTTGCAGTCTCTGCTAGGGATGAAATATGTTCTTCTATTGGGGAGGGACGAGGAGGCGGCAGAATCTTTATTGCCAGAGGTTAAAGTTATACTGCCCATCAGTAGTACGCTTCCAGAGCTGCTCAGCATATGAAATGCGGAAAGAGAATAAGGTCAGTAAACATACTGAATGTTGTATCTTCAGCTTCATGTGGGAGAATACAGAAGACGATGATCTGCAAGCAGGCAAGACAAAAATACTGGCTCTAAGTAAAAGTCATGAACTGTTTGTTTATGAATTCACTACCGAAGATGGAAAATACAACCCGATTTCCCTGCACAGTTGTAAGGAAGATACACTTAAAAAGCTTCTTGAAGTTAAAAACATTAGTGAGTAAATTTCAATGTGTATTCCGTATTTGAAGTTATTATAGGTCTAATTCTGCTTCAGCTGGTGAAACAAATTGAGGCAGTAGGACTGAACACTAGAGAAGTGTCAAATCCTTTCACACTGATTTAAAGTGATCAGTAGCAGTATTAATGAACTTAAAAAATTATAGAGACATTCCTGTATTCAAAGATGACATTGTTAGAGGGAATTAAAGTGTTGTAGGGTAAGGTATTTGGGTGATACAAAGTTAAAAATAAACTTTAATAAAACATACTCATACAACCCTGCTATCTCAAATTTTCCCTTTAATATTGGAACTGTTGGGAAGAAAACAGATGGGGCTTCTTACTAATTCTGCAAGGACTAGTTATGCCTTTAACCTTATGTTCTATGCTTAGCAAACGTAGTGTACAGTTAGAATGCACAGTCTTTGTGGGACCTAGAGCTTTGATGTTTTACATGTTCTTAAACAGTCTCCCTTGCTAAAGTATTGTTATTTCCAAAGATTGTAGTGTTTATTTCCAGTGCTGACTGAAATATTATTTTTGTAATGATTTTTTGTGTTTTTCATAGTATTTGCCACTTAAAAAGCCTGCACTGTTTTAGGAAACTGTTCTAAAAATAGTGATTCTGACATAGAAAGTGAGATTTAAAACAAAACAAGCCCCCCCCCCCCCCCCCCCCCAATCCCAACTTTTGTTAAGATGGCAGCAGAGGCAATGAATTTGAGCTGTAATTTTCTTGAGATATTTTCACAAATCAAAAGTACCAGATTTTTATAATCCTAAAATATCTTTAAATTTACAGGTCTGTCTGCAGTTTTCTCTTTGAGGATACTGTCTTTTGAAAACAACAAATGCATACTTCTGCTCAATAATTTTATTGTTGTGCATCTTACCTTTCCTGGAAAAGACTCACCCATAGAGACATGTGACTGCTTTACCCTTGATTTGCCTCTGCAAGTTTTGGAAAGAATAACAGATACACACTTCTGCAGGGGGATCTTGTTTCTGTTAGATAGTTCTGGCTGGATTTGTATCCTTTGCAGTAGAGACTAGCTCTCAGTGTAAATGATCTGGAAGAACAAAGTAATTTTTCTTTTCTGTCAGGGTTAAGCAGAAATTTCTTGAAAGAAATTCGTGTCTGTTTTGAAGATGCTTTCAATAAAGGGGTTGTGTAGCAAAGTGCTAGTTAATGTAGTAAAAAATGCCATAGTCATGTATCAAATGTAGTTTCTCAACATGCCACTGGGAATCTCTTTCACACTAGAGTAATGGCTTTCAGTGTTTTTGATATAGGGATCTGTGTATAACAGGCTTAAGTCTACTGTCACTAGCCTTTCTTTTCTTAATTAGATCCTTTAGAAATTATCTACAGATATGTGGGGAATCACAGCTTGGAAACCAGATAGCTGTATTTTGTGTTCTAAAGAACAGGAGCTCAAACCTGCCAGACTGTTCCACAAGGTGCTCAACTTTAACCTATTCTTTGTCAATTTTTTCTGACACATATGTAAAAAAGTGCAATAAAGTCAGGTTACTTTTTCCTCCTAATTATATAACTGCCAATATATATTTGTCTCAGTTCACTTCTAAGTATAAGTTAACTCTTTTGAGATGGCACAAGTTGCGTATTTGTACAGCATCTAGCACAATTCACTTCTGATCCTAGCTGAGCTTAGAATGCTCTTGTAAAACAAACAGTTCTAAATGTTTTGTTGTGCAGAGATTGGCTTGGACCACAAAGTTAAGAGAAATTCCCCTTCTATGTAATTTTTTGTTTGTTGGACAATCTGAGGCCTGGTGTTTTCTTTGATGCTGTTTAAAGACGTATTTGACTCTTTTGATGGTGCAAAACTAGCAAACATCAACGTAGCACTCTGCAAGGGAGACGTGCAGGATGAGGACAGGAGTCCAACCATCACATCGCCACTCACTGCGGTGAAAGTGTCGCATGATCTCAGTGTTGCTGTGATCATCAGTTCTTCCAACTATGCCGTCTCAGTGGATCTAAACATGTACTTCAGGTACGTTTGCAGCAGAATTCCTAAATGAAAGGTTTGAGTACAACTAACTTTAAAAAGTGCCTAATCTTGGTCCTATAATAGCTGAGATGCTGTCAGCTTTTTGTTTTGAGTTCTGGCTCTGTGATAGGGTGGAAGTTTCATATATGTTTAAACGTTGCCCATTATTATTTGCTCCAATTTATGCTTTGTCACTTTAAGAAATAGAAAAACTTTGTACTGGAGTTTGTATTTTTTCTAGGAAGATTAGGATATGTGCTGTCAATTAGTGCCAGTGGTGGTTGGTAGCACATTTTAGAAATACTGTAGGGTATGGGATTGTTAAACTATTCTGATACAGCTTTACTGATTTTGCTTGATAAATTAGGACTAGGTTATAATTTAGAGGTGTTGTCTACCTCAAAGGAAATAGCATCGTGTTTTGATGGCTTACCTGGATATGTTTTTGTGAATGCTGTTAATCTGAGAGAAAACTGCTTCGCTGATAGCTCCTGGAGGAGTTAAACATGAAGGAAAAAAAAAAATCTTAAATCATCTGAAGGAGGTGAAATTTAGTATATATTTCTTTACAGACAGTTCCCAGGGCATTTGCTCTGTAAGAGAGATGCTGAAAATCTTCCAGTGAAGCCTCCTGAAGGACTTGATGAGGATGACCTTGCTAGTTCTGACTATAGCATGGAGCTTTTGTCATTGCCTTTCCGCACAGACAGGTACATAATGAAAATACTTTCTAAAACAGGCTGGATTTTACCTCCTTTAGATCATTGATTAAATAAACTGATGCATTTTTTTTAATTGTAGTTGCGGCAAGTAAAATCAGCTCATTTTGCTTTAGATGTTTTAAATGTTAGGACGATGTTAGGAAATGGGCCAAGACAACTTTACGTATGTCACTGAACAGCTTCCGATTAGTAATTACTGTTTAGGGTGTTACCTTTAATTTGAACCAGTATTGAGAGATTTTTGTATTCCAAGTACTTTACAATTTGTTGTGTGTTTAGTGCAGATGAGTGCATGTGGACTTCAATATATTTTGTGTTCATGTAAAACATGTTAACCGTGTTGTGACAATTAGTATTAGCGGTATTAGTACTAATAAAGTATGTTAATTATAACTTGATGTAAATAATAAATACTCAGTTCTGGAATTAAATGCTCAGCTTCATGGATGTTGTCAGCTAATGCAGCTGTGATCATTCACATTGGCTGCAAACAGTATTTAAATAGAAATAAACAGGACCTGTTCAGGTTAAAATGCAATATGCTGGATGGAATCTGTAAGCTTAAAATGCATATTATTTAACTGAGGAAACTTCGGAAATTTATTTATCTGCATTGTTCTTAGAGTAATACCTGGTACTATAGGTAACTTCTTTCTTCTCCCAGGTCCTGGAAGGCACACTTATCCTCCCTATGTGACAGAGTAAGGAGAAGAAGACCAGGTTCTCCAGATTTGGTGAATGACTTGAATTTACCTTGGTATCAGTTTTTTACCCATCTTGAAAATCATGATCCTGAAATCTATGAAAATTCTGAGAAGATGGTGGCTTTTATTCCGCGGGCTGTTACGTGGGCCCCTTCCAAACCATTACAAAGCGGTGGTACAAACCTCAGCGATGCAGGACAGCAATGGAAACAAATCCCCATAGAAGCACCACAAGAAGTGGTGAAACTGGAGTGTAAATTGGTAACTGGAGTTAAAGCCCTGTTTGTAGTATTAACAAATCACAAAGGTTTGACTCTTGCTCTCTGGGATTTTGAGTCGCAAGATGTGACGTATTACCACTTTGACAAAAATAGTGTTTATGTGGATTGCAGTGAAGACATGCCAATATGTCTACTTCTGACAGGTGAGGGGTTTTTTTTGTATAATTGTTCAGATGTAGGCTTCTGATAAAAGCTTTGTTTATTTATTTATTTATTTATTTGGTAGTGTTCTTCCTTGTCTGCCTGGCTGCTGTTGGCTAATTTCTAATGTGTTCTTGCTGAGATGAAATCCAAATGGAGCCACTGCAGCTTTGTGTCATTATTTTGGAAGACAGGCAGTAGATACAAATGTTGCTGTGTCGCAACTTACTTATATATTTTTAATTATGGTTTGATTCTTTTATTTAGAGTGTGGTCTCTCCTTAGTTCTGTTTGGTTTAACTCAAGAAGAGTTTTTGAATAGATTGATGATCTACGGCAGTGCTGGAGTCGTAGATTCTGTTTGTCATCTCAATGGATGGGAACGATGTTCAATTCCAATACATGCGCTAGAGGTAAAGAAATCTGTTTCATGTCTTAAAGATAACAAAAACACTTCTTTAAAGTAATGAATGCAGTTTAACAATGTTAATGGTGATTTTTAGACACAAAGTATGCCTCAGTAACCTAGGGGCAAAAAGTAGTGGTTTAGTTACTAAATAAAACCCCCAAGTAGTAACCCAAAAGAAGAAACACAGCAACAAAGTTAACGCACATTAAAAAAAAAAAAAATTTAAACTAAGCAGTGCTCAGAAATCCCTCTTAATTGGACCCAAAGCATTTTTGCCAATTTCTGCAGCAGATTTTGTCCTCTTGCAAAATGTCAAATATTAAAATAAATCCTTGGAACTAGATTTTTGTTTTTATCATACCACTCTTGTGAAGCCACGAGGAGAACTTAAAGCTACCAAATGTTGCTTGGTATCCCTTAACAGTAGCTGATAAAATATTTTTAATGTACCAGACCACAGAACAAATCTCCTTGTGTCTCTGCAGTTTTCCAGTGCTCTAGTTCTACTTTTAGATGACAGAGATCCTTGTTTAAAAAATATATTGTTCCATAAGTCTGGGATTCTGCAACAGTCTGTCCACACCATCATTCAGTATACTGTCAGTCTGTGTTTTCAGTTGTGTTTGGAGGGAGGGAGCTTAGATGAAGACATTTGGTAGGGTTCTTTTGGGGTTTTTTGGAGGGTGTGATGGAAAGTGAATTGATAGGGGGGAGGGTCACAGAAATTTTCAGTTGCTGTAAGCTTATTCCAAGTCCTGATTCTCACAGTACTTATTTTATATCCCAAATCAAACTCTATAATAAATTGCTGAATTAACATTTTGCCTCTGAAGATACAGGGCAAGGTTTCTGCAAAGCCTATTAAAGGAGCATGGCAGGTACTGAACAGGTCACCTTGTTAATTCAGTCTACAGGTGTTGCATGCATAGTTTAAATGTCTTCTTTTTTTCTGCATGTATACTTTGTCACTGAGTATGAAGTAAAAATACTAGCAGTAAGTGTACAATATATATTTTTAGAATACATGCATATTTGTTCTGCTGCATGTTTGTCTAGGCAGGTTTGGAAAATCGTCAACTAGACACGGTAGACTTATTTTTAAAAAGCAAAGAAAGTCTTTTCAATCTGTCTGCATCCTGCTCTGGACCTGAACAGTCTACTGATAGTGCATCCCAGTTTTACCTGAAAAGTAAGTAAAATACTTTCAGCTATGCGGAGGTTTAAATTTAATTGCCTTTCTATTTATGGCTCTGTGTTTGTAAAAACAGATTGACTTGCCTGTGCTCTTTTATGTTTGGATGATGCTGTATTGCAACTCCTCTGCTTCTGGAAAATAGGAGAGAAATGGTGCATAATGCGTTGGGTTTTTTTGTTGTGTTCTGATACTGGCATACGTATTATAAGCACTTTGATGTGAAGGCAAAGCATGTTCCATATATTGTTTGACGCGTTTTAGGAGATTTTTGTAGCGTGCCTCTGACTTTTAACTTAGATTTTAAATTTATGTGATCAGTCATATGGTAGAATGCAGATGTTTTAACTTTTTATGTAAATATTGCAGATTTGGAAGAGCTGAGGCCAGCTTTAAACTTGCTTTGCTCAGCTATCAAAGAAAACGATATGGAGCCTCACAGTAAACACTTTTCTGAGCAGCTGCTAAACCTTACGTTAACTTTCCTTAGCAAGCAACTTGAAGAAATTTTTGTGCACACAGAGGGTAAGATTACTCATTTTGAATCATATGTAGTAATGTAATGTGTCATTGTTTAGGTAAGGAAGAAAAACTAATTTTTTTTAATTAAAAGCCTAAATGTGCCTAGAATTAACAACAAAAAAAAGTGCTAGTTAAGTGAATGAAAGATTTTCTTTAAGGGGAAACGAGAAATTAATCTGAATACAATATCTGTGTTAGCCCAAACAACTATATGATCAGACAGGATCCTGTCAACAGGTTCATTTTGGGATGCGTAAGAATGGCAGAATGGGACTTTCAGGCTATTGCTGGATACTTGATGGTAGCGCAGTTAAATGGCTTGAGTTTAGCCCTCAGCTGCTTGTTCTTTTCTCAATGCTACCACTTGAAATATTCTGGCACAAATATTTATGTGGCTGCGGAATGGAATAGACTAGTTTAAGAAACTGATACAGCTGAAAAAATAGCCTACCAGGTTATTTTTTATCTGGAGCACTTCCCAGTCTGATTTACTGTGTGGCAACACAGTCACACATCCCATTATAACCCAAGGGGTGGCACAGAAGCAAGAAGCAGTGTCTGATGGGGTTGTAGACTGGATGTGGGAGTGCATCTCTCCTTACACTGGCACAGTTGCTGAAATGTTGCTCTTTGAACTACAGCCCCAAAGGTACAAGAATAGAGTAACAGCTGGTATACTAGTGAAGTATTAAAATGACAGAATTCCAGGGGACAATTTTGCTTTGCTAGAGAAAACTATGGAGAGTGGTGTGACATGTCCCAGCGTACAGTGTGCTGTCCTGCTGCTTGTCTGAATTGCTGTCTCAGTGATGCTTTTTAGTCTGTGGACCAACAGGCTATACATGTTAAAGCAGAACCGATTTCCTTTGATAGTAAAAGGTGCAGACCATTAACTGTTATTCTTAATAATTTTTTTCTACATGATTTTTAGTAGTTTTTGTTTCTTACTACATGAATGTTATGTTTAAAAGTACCTGCGTTTTAAGTGGGACTTACCTGACTAATAATTGGTTGGATTAATAAAAAATCTCAGTTCTCATTTACTTGTCCCTGAAGCGGAAAACACATCAATGAGGACAGGGGGACCTCTCTGGAGCACTGGTAGGATTGTGGCTGTATCCTGACAGTACGCTGATGGTGGTGGACAGTATCAGTACCTGTACAGGTCAAATTGCAATACAGAGCTGATGTGCTCTTTCCTCTGAGGTGTGTTCTGTTTATTAGTCAGGAGAATGCATTCAACATTGATAAGCATTAAAAATGCTGTATTGTTCATTTCTGTTTAACTGGTATCTTGGATGCTCTTTACAGAACCTGATGAATACCTGCAGAAGGGTGCAGATATTTTAACTGATTACATTATTAAACTTAGAAAATTTCTGAGAAAATATCCTCGACCACACATAAATATGGTACACACAGGAAGTGATCTTGATGAAGACCTACCTGCATTAGAAGAAAGCCACATGTGGGAAAAACTGACACCAGAGGTAAAAATGAGTAATCCATTTTTTACTATTCTTACTAAATATATTTAAGGAAATTATTAATATGGAAATGTCTTTAAACTATTGGGGGAAAAAATCAGTATAGGGTTTATAACTATAGTAACACTGAAGATTAATAAGTTTGTTCCTTTTTTTTTTTTTTCCCTTTTAGGAAGTCATTGCTGAGGCCATCTTAAGCAACAAAATGCCAGAAGCCCAGATCTTCTTCCGAATGCATCAGCATCCTGCTCAAAGTCTTCAAGAATTTATTCAGACAGGTTTGAATCTGGTCTATGACCGTCTTCTGAAGGACAACGCCAGAGAGGCCTCAGAACTTTTAAGAAATATGGTGAGAGTTGTTCAGTAAGCATGTTCTTAACACTTCTTTATGACTAACAAAATAAATGAACACTAAGAGTATGGGGAGCATTTAGGTGTCTTATGGATGTATTGATTCTGCCACATACATGTATTACAGTGAAAATTAACTTGTTTTAAAAAACTGCTTTGATCACTAATGCCTTCAGAATGCTGAGGGAGTCTGTTTATAAATGTGTATTGACTGATGTCATGATCAGCAAAGTGTAAAGGTGATTCTGGTAAGTCAGGTGTTAAAGGGTACACATTTTATATCCAGACGTGCTGGAGACATCACACAGATCACTGCGTTATTATGACATCTTTAGTAACTGTTGAAGTGAATATCACAAGCATGTTTGTAAAAGGTTGTGTGCTTTGGAAAGAAAGCAGGTGCATTTATTCTGTCAATGTACCGCTGCATTTGTACAGTTTGCATACAATGAGTATCTTCTTTTTTGTTAGGGCTTTGATGTGAAGGAGGAATTGCGTAAGATATGTTTCTACACAGTTGATAAACATGTACGAGATTTGTTGGTAAGTGTAGAAAAGGCTTTTTTTGTCTAGCTGATGTTCTCAGGTCTGAAGTCTGATGTGTATTTATGCTGAGAGAAAGCATTGTATTGGACACACTTTCAGAGTGGGAACAAACAGGTTTTGTCCCTGCATCCTTGCAATGTAGTTGCTGAGACAAGTCATTGACATGCCTATGCTCTTTTGTATTTGCAGTTAAAGTAAAAATTGGTTAAAAAGTCATTTCTTTGTTCTGGCTCTGATCTAGTTCTTATCTGCTTTCACACAGTATGAAGTCCTGGCCCTCTTGTAATTGAAGTGTATTGACCTAAATGCTTCCAGCATTTTTTCCTACAGTTGGTTAACTCTTTACACTTGCAGGATCATTTACAACTTTAATATATTAAAAGTAGATAAAAATTGTAATTGGAGGTAATACTCTAATTTGAATTAAAGGTGAAAGTTTTACAAGAAGAAAATTATTTTTCTGAAAAAGAGAAGAAAATGATAGACTTTGTGCATCAGGTTGAAAGCTTTTACTCGGAATCCTTCCAAGAAAATAAAGAGATTCAATCTCTTTCCAGGTAATGTGGGTTATCTGTTTTAATTATTAATTAATAACGTTAATAGGATTTAAAATATGCTGGCTTCTACATTCTGTATTATTTACTGCACTAACAAATACAGTCTTCTGTAATTTCATTACTGTAATTCACACTGGTCTTCATTTGCAAAAATAAAGGTCAGTGTGGGAACTGATTACTTTTTTCATTAATGTAACAATTGCTGTCATGTTCTTTCCAGACTAAGTCATGACGTACTATTGTCAGTATAACAGAGGTCTTCTGTTCATGTCATCATCACCATAAATGAAGTATTTTTAATAACAAATTATATTATTAGAATTACTAATCCAATGAAACATGTTCAGATGCAATGTTTACTCTATTTTTTATATATGATATCCATAATATAGCAAATTAAAGTAACCTAGGAAAATCATTTTGCAGTTAAATAATTGTAAAAATGTTACAATACATATCATTTGCTATGTCAGTTTGGGAAAAATGAGGTAATTCTTTGCCCATTGCTCTCATATGCATTCTCAAACTTTTAGCTGAAGTAAGTCCCTCTACCACTTCCAGAACTGTCTTCAAAATGGACTAGCAAAATGTGTTGACCCTTTCTTCATCTTCTATGTGTCAGATTGTTTTTTAAGAGAGTACTAGAAAATGTCCTAATGCAATACTTCATTGCAGTTTCAAGAACTGGAGAAGGGAACAAGACTTTTCCAGACACACAGCTGTTCTAGACTCATTATTGAATTGCGATAGACATCGGGTTCACAATAGGAGAGTCAGAGTGATGTTTAACTGGGCTCAGTGGTGGGATGAGCTTATTCAGGAAATGATTCTTCTCCCCAGAAAACCACGCCAAGGCAAGTATTCTGGTACTAGGGACTTAAAAGAAATTGTGAGTTAAAAGTCTGTCTTTGACATAGTATATTGCAATTGTGTAGGAATGGCACTGATGTAACTGAAGTTGTGGCACCACAGTAGGTCACTTATTTTTTTCAGTGAAAATGGGTAAACAATGTGATTTCATCCTGTTCCGTTCTGGCAGGGATCTGTGTTTTTCCTGTAGAGAGAAATTTGGAACTAGCTGAAAGTGACTTGTCTAACGCATGGCCACTTGTAAATGTCACACTGCTACGTTCTGTAAAGCTTATGATACTGTAGTATTACATTTAGCTTTTCCAACATAAAGTTCTAACAAGCTGTACCAGTATACTTAATCTCAGCATCATATTTGCAACTGTTTATTAAGAAGATGTACATGTATAAAGAAATGTCAGTATTTTCCTAAGTAGTGTTTGTTTGTGCTGGTTTCATCAGTTTGCCTTTTTGAAACACAGAACTCAAGACATGTAATCCTGAGGTTCTTTGGATGCACTTGACAGCCCAGCATGATTGGCTTAATATTTGTTCATGGATTGAGGAATCTGGGCCCAACCAGACTTTGTGTGGACAAGCTAACTGGCCCTCTCTTACTCCAGACATTATTGACCGGAACATGTTATGTAGTAGCTATATGAGAAATGATATATTAAACAAGCTGGCTAGGTATGTGCCCTTAATGCATTATACTAACTTTCTATCTTATGTGAAGCCAAAATCAGATAGTTGTAGAAGTACATGTTAATAAAATCTTTGATATGTATTAATTTTTATATTGTATTTAGTGCCCTTTTTCGAAACAGCACAAATCCATTAATAAATTTAATTTTAGTCTTGTGCTTGCACTTTCCATTATCTGAAAACAGTAAGAAACATGAGAGCAATAGAAATCCTCTTATCAGCCCTTTGATCTTTCATAGGGATTATATTCCTGATGCCCATTTTAATGCAAGGAAGAAAATTCTAAACACATAACAGTTCACTCCTCATGCCTCGTTCTCTGCAGTGAACTGTAGTAACTACAATATTGTCTGAACACTATCAAACGTATTTTGGCATGTTTGCCTCAGTAGTGAAGTCATCCCCTAGAAGGAAAGGTCTGCTTTACAATTGTGAACTGAAAACACCCTTCAGAACTTGTTAAAGAGATAACTGTCTAATCTGTGTGTATGCTTTTTCTCTTTTCTGATAGAAATGGAATTTTTGTCTGTTCTGAGTTGGAAGATTTTGAACTTCTGCTCCAGAGACTGTCTTACCTTGGGGGAGTACTTCAAAATCCTCACCCTGTTCCAAAATACAATGCTGCAAGTGGTTTGGACTTCCATGCTCGTTTTGTCCTTCACTGTTTAGAACATAATTTGCAGTATCTGTTATACACTTACTTAGACTATTACAGGTATGAATGCTTTTTGTCCCTCAAATGTCATGCAGATTTAAATAATGAAATACAGTTTTAATAGTTGGCAGTAACAGTTTTCCTCGACCCTTCCTGTTTGGCGAGAAAGACTACTTGGGTCACAACGGTGTCATACAATGAAAAACTGTGGGGGCAGTGTTTTAGGTTTCATGCTGTATTTTGAAGCTTTATTCAGGTTGTCTTGTCAATATTCATTTGTGTGTCAGTGATCAAAGGAAACAATTATAGTTGTAATTAAGATTGTATTTCTTATAACATTATACTAAATGAGCCAAGACAACTTGTTCTTCAGAAACGCTCTCACTTGAGCATGAGTTCATTCTCAATATGTTCACAAATAGGGAAATTGCTGATTTCCATCTAAATTAGGATTAGTTGGGATTTGAAGGAGAAAGCAATATTAGGTATTGGAACTATATGAATACCTACCACTTAATGAATACTTTGAAATTAAAATTTCTTAGCTGTAACTCCAATCTAACAGTGTAATTATTAAGAAGGTAAAAGTGGAGCAGAAAAAAGCCAACATTTTGGGTTTTTTTTTTTGTTTTGTTTTTTGGTTTTTTTTTTTGTATAATCAATTTTAGTTTGCATAAAATATGTAGACTATGCAGAGTGGTATCTGTGAGTCATGTCCCTTCTTTGGAAAGTGTTTGTGGTTGTCAGGTCTGGAAACTATTTGATTTATAGAAGCAAGCAAGCTGTGCTTAAAGGAGGGAACTGTCAGAGATGCCATATCAGCTAAACCTGTACATCTTGTGGAGAAGGGTGATGTGATTTGACTCTTTCATAAGAATGGATGAAATAAGTCACTGTAACACCAAGTCAGATGCTCTTAATTTTTAATGCAGTGTTATATTGGGACAGAGGATGGTTACAAATACTGTATTTTCACGGTGCTGCTACTCATCTTATTTCCAGTTTAACTCCTTCAAATTGCTCTATTTTGGATAACAAGGAATTGCATGAAGCGCATCCCTGGTTTGAATTCCTTGTGCAGTGTCGAGGGGTTGCCAGTAATCCACGAGGTAGGAGTCTGGCCTCGCTCAAGAGGTGGTCCGATATTTATGCTGCTAGGCGAGTATTTGGCACAGCTGGGTTTAATTCTCTGCTCTGCTGCAAACTTTTTTTTGACCATGGCAGATCATTTACATGTGTATCAGTTCCTCATCTCTAAAATGTGGATTATAATTCCTACTTAAACTGTACATAAAGATTTGGAGGCTGTACATATGTGAGAATTTTTCTGTGTATGATCATCATTACCTCCAATTTTGTTATATTCCCAACAGGTTGAACAGAACGAGAATTCATAAGAAAATGCATATACTATTAAAATTAAAGCTTCCTCTAGTTCTTGTGGTGCATTTTGACTTCTCTGCCCCTTGGATTATGTGTTTGCTTTTTTTTTTGTTACTGTCATTGAAAATCAGTAGAATTTGTGCCCTTAATTCATTTCACTTTTTTAAAAAAGATTTCATCTTTTGTAGAGTCACATGTTAACAAATGATAAAAATAAGCCCAAGTGAAGCTTTTTCAGAAAGTGTGATCAGTATAGGATAAAGAATTGAACCAATGCAATGCTGAACTGTGGGACTCAATCCAAATCAATCTGTGTAGGTAAAACTGGTTTGAAATCAGGGAAAACTTAGTAAAACTTAGAACAGGTTATCTGTATTTATAAGTAAATTTAGAAAAATCACTATTAACAACAAAAAATAGAAAATTCGGCATTTTTCGTAGTCATAGAACAATTTTAGTGCATGATTTAATGATTTAATATTGCTTTTGCATGAAATTAAATCCTACTTTTTTTTCTTTTAAGATCCAAAGGTGATTTTTCAAGCTAGTCTAGCAAATGCTCAGATCTTGATTCCTAGTAATCAAGCCAGTGTGAGTAGCATGCTACTGGAAGGACGTACACTATTAGCACTTGCTACTACAATGTATGCACCTGGAGGTATTGATCAGGTACTGTGTGCAACAAATTATTGATAGGCTTTTGGAGAAGTTCTCACACGATGTTGAAAACTCAACGGAATACGTTAATAAAAATAAATATGCTAATGCCATCATATAATTTCTTCTCATGTGAAAATCTGTTTTCGGTGTTCCATGTTTCAGTGTTACTTGACCAAATGAAGCGAGTAGAGCAGTTTGAGGTTACATGATTTAGAAATAGCAAGGCACAGTGGCTGTGAGTTGGAGTATTTAACTGCTTCATAACAGTTACAGCTGAGAGTGTTTATAGGCACTTGTGTTCCTCAAATAGTTTTAGTTTGGAAAAATATTTTCAATAAACTTTTTAAATGGTGTGCCTGTATTTGTTAGAACAATCATCCCCTTTTGTAGTCATTTGTAGTTTTTAAGTAAATGAAGCAATGGGTAAGTGGACTGCTCTTCTGCTTGGATCTGTACAGGTGTTATTCAGCTTCCATATTTTTATTTTTAAAGGCTGAAAATCTGGACACATGTCAAAACCTTCAGCTTATGGGTTGCATTGTGTTAATCAGTTGTATTGTGCTATAGAGATCAAAAAGCACATTATAAACAATTATACTTTGAGAAGAAAAATGCTTGGTGAACCACATGTTGGAACAGAATTTATTAGTACTGATAGCTTTTTGATACATAGCACAGTAAACTAAAACATCAGGTGCAGTTGAAGATATGTCTAATATAATTTAAAAGGATTTTACAGGAAAAAATTATACTTTTGGTGTTGTCACTGTATGTCAGATTCCCATGAGGGTAGTTTGTTTGGTGCATTCAGAGACTGTTTTATTAGTATCTTAGTGCAGTTTCCTCTTCCTAATGAAATAATTTTCCTTCCTTGCAATGTAGGTTCTTCAGAATGAAGATATGGAAAAACCCCTAAAGAAAGTTGATCCACAGCTCTTAAAAATGGCATTGACTCCTTACCCCAAACTCAAAGCTGCTCTCTTTCCCCCATGTACTTCTCATGGAATTTTGCCACCTGACATCTCTCTTTACCATCTTGTTCAGGTACACAGAATGCTTCTCGGTAGTGCTTTTTGGCAGAACAAAAGTAAACTGAAAGAAGCTTGTTTTCAGCTAAAGCCTGGAGGGTGGGGACCATATGTTGTTTCCTTGGAATCCCTAATTTGGAGCTAAAGTTTATAGCTTCATTATGAACAGTTTTTTAAAATGGTATCTAAATACTGCGAGTCTGGCTTCTCCCTGCTCCCCCAGACATGTAAAGACATCTGCAGTGTTTAACTTCAGCAGTCCTGGAACGTCAGAGAAGTGATATTCTTGTAGTGTTCAGTGGGCAGGTTGTTTAGTATTACAAAAATTCAAATGTTTTTAATTTTCTAAGGGAAATTGAAATTTAGAATTAAACAATAGTGTCTCATGGAATGTCATGACACATTTCTGGGCAAATACCTTTTACTTCAGATCTGTGGTATGAGATAAACTGAAAGTTGGAAGAAACGCTACAAATTATTCATTATTAGGAAAGTATTAACTTTGCTAAGATCACAGTTTAGCAAAATACTTAAGCTTGTTCTTTCCCTATTTCCTTAGACCAAAGTCTAAGCCTTTCCTTGCACTTGTTTGCATTCTGATCCTACAGAGTAGAAAAATATGTACCTTTGAGAGAGAACTGCACAAGATACATCACTGCTTGATAGCAGCACAGGCCATTCCCGATTGTCTGCTATTATAGCTCCCTAAAATGTTCTGTAGTCTCTTCTGATGTGAAAATCTTAAGCTGTCTCAATATATTTTGTTTCTAATCTTTCAGTCATTAGTGCCCTTTGATCCCACTAAATTATTTGGCTGGCAGTCAACAAATACTCTTGCCGTATCAGGTACGTTACTTTTCAAGTTTTATATGGTTTTCTAGCCTGAGCACCTAGGATAAAATACCTACCAGTGGAATGATTTGGCAGATAAACTTATTCAAAAGGCTATTTCTTTTACCAAAAAAATAGTGTAATTTAGTAAAATTATGTTTTGAAATTAAATCCTAGATAGGTTGCCTTTTTCCATTAAGCTTTTCACAGGCAGATTTTTTCCTGAATGTATTATGAGATAGAAAAGCAGTATTTTCTTTTAAAAGCAAGTTGAGGGCCTAAGAAGTGATCTAGAGTTCTGATTTTACAATGAGAATTAAAATTTCAGTGGGGTTTGGACATGCTGAGATTTGAATTAGAACAAGAGGAGAGGTATTTGATTGTCATCTCATGTTTTGTAGCTGAAAGCCATTTCTGTGTTTAATTCAACTGTTCATCAGCTCATAATGATGATATTCTTTCTAGACGCATCAAGTGACTTTCCTCATTTTTCATCCCCTGAACTGGTGAACAAGTATGCTATAATGGAACGACTGGATTTTTTGTACTATTTGCACCATGGACGTCCATCATTTGCTTTTGGTACATTTTTGGTCCAGCAGTTAGTAAAGAGCAAATCCCCCGAACAGTTGTAAGTCTTCTCAAAAATGACAGTCGGATAGTTCTTTTGAAGTTATAATCTAGCACATGGAGTAACATTAATCCTCCCCAACAGCCAACAAGTGGTGTCTATTGCATCACTTGAAGTACTAGGTGTCCTAGGGGTCTATTCAGTCTAGCATCAAGTAGGATAGAAATCAAACATCACCTAAAAGAAGGTGAGCTTTATTTTGAATTACCTAAATAAAATCTGCACAATGAAAGCAAGGAATGAAAAATGTTCCAGTCATATCAAACACGGGTAGGCTTTTCTTCTAGGGACCTGAGCCTCTAGATCACTGTGCAGAAAAAAGATGCCCCTTTTCTTTGACATTTCCTAAGGATGACACTTCTTCAGTTAAATTAATAAGACAAATAATGTACTGGAGATTGAAGGAATTAGTTTTTCTGGCTGAAGCTTCAAAATCATGTGTTCAAAAGGATACAGTCAAATTGCACATCTTGCTTGAATATAGTAAATTTACTACTAAGTATACTCAAAATTAGTAGGAGTTACATCAGAACAAATCACACTGTTTCTAGAATGTCTTGTTTGTGTATTAGTCACTATTTGTTTCTTTTCATCATTTCTATACAAATCAGTTTCTTGTGTAAGCAGCTAAGATTTGGGCAAAAAGGAAACATATGTTAATGTAAACTGAAGTACTTAATAGTTTAAAAGGTGGTCAAGCATGCATCATTTTTTCAGTTACTGCTGTGGAAACATTTCAGATAGCCAATGAACCAGCCACTGTAGAACCCTTTAGGGTACGTTTTCCCTTAACGCAGTCTGCAAATCAGTTTCAGGTTCTTGATGCTGCAGTGCTTGGATTGTAATTTCTGCAATGGGACTTTTTGCACTAAAACTGCTGACAGGTGTTTTTTATTAATTATAATATCAAATGCATTAGCTTTATTTTTTGTTAAAGTTTATTAAATTGTAAACTCTGTGCTTATCATGTGTGAGGCTTTATTCTCAAACCTACACTTTTTTATAAATATGAAACTTTTGGGTTCTACATATCTTTGATGCTAATAAAGTCTGTGAGTTTAGTAAACCTTGTAGGTACTTGTAAACATGGGGAATATTCGTGTTTGAAAATTGGTTAAAAATCGTATGCGTTAACTGGTGTTCTTTTTGTTTCAGGATTCAGCAAGCAGGAAATGAAGCCTATATTTTAGCTCTTTCTTTCTTCAGTGTACCTTCAGTAGGAGCAGCCTGTGTGTGTTTTCTAGAATTACTCGGTCTTGACAGCCTCAAACTCAGGGTCGATATTAAAGTTGCAAACATAATTTTCAGTTACAGAACTAGAAATGAAGATTCTCAGCACAATCAAATAAGAGAATCTTTGGGTAAGGGTGTCTTTTGCTTGTTTTAAAATAGGGTACTATGTATTTATTTGGAAGGGAAGTAGGGATGGATTGAAAGATGGTGCCTAACTTCTCAGGAATGCAGTAAAAGCACCCAGTCCTTTGAAGAGCTAAGAATTTTGCTCTTCTTTTATTCCTGCTTCTTACTAATTTTTGCCAGACTTGGCATAGTTATTGAAACATTTACATTAATATGATTTGTTCTGCTTGTTGATTCTGGTACTTCTGAAAATATTACCCTTACTCTAATCCCAAATAGCATCTCAGAAATAGTAATACGTTCTTTTAAACAGTTGAAAAGTTAACAAAATTGGCTGATGGTGAAAAAGCAGCAGCAGCAGAAGTTCTTATCTCCTTAGAAGAAGCCTTTTGGGATGCAGTTGAGCAACAAGGAATAAAGAAGTGAGTAAAACATGATTTAAAGGATTATGCTGGCAAATTGAGATTGAGCACTGAGTTTTACAATTTGTGTATTCAGATAATATTAAAGAGATCCATGTGTGTTTTATTGCAGTAAACTGAATGTAATTGAATTCAGAATATAGTCTTGGTATTTCAGATAATAGAGGTAATAGATGTATATTGCCAAGAATAAGGAAATGCAGTCAGCATATGAGACTCACTGTTGCACAGAGTTCTTGCAGCACACTTAGAAGTGAAGATTGTTGACTTCTTTTCACAGCCTACATTGTCAAGATAGGACAATGTACCTGCCTTGGTGGGTGGGAACATCCACAGGGTGTAGTATGGAAGCTTCCCCAGTGGAATGTGACCTTACCTGTAGTGAAGTCAGTGGAAGTGCTGGTGTTGCCATTTGCAGGCAATGGATCGCAGGCCACATGATGAGTTTACACATTGTTAACATCTGGTATAAATACCAGTTTATTACAGCTGAAGCTCTTTAAATTCCATGCAGGACATCTAGTGACTCGAGAAGGCAGTGGTCTTTGGTAATGCAGTTCTGTAAACTCCATAATATCAGACTGAGTACATCTTACTTAAAGGAATGTGCCAAATCCAATGACTGGCTGCAGTTCATCATCCAAACCCAGCTGTATAGCTACCAGCCAGATGAGGTAAGCTATCTGTGTATGATTTTAAAGAAGATAGAGTTTATCACAAATGTTCTTTGTCTGTGATGTTCAAAAAAAAAAAAGGGGGGGGGGGGGAATAGATTCTTTTAACAAGAGACTGTCACATTGTGGAGACAACATAAAATTGAAGCCTCATCGCTTTCCAGGGAGTTAGAAGTCTCAGGATGCTCAATATCCTCTGGTTATGATAGACCTGCTCTTACAGCCAGATTTCCCAACTTTTCTGCTTTTCTCTGCCTCTTGGCATGTGAAAAGCTAACACGTGACAAAGGAAGTTGACTCCAGAGGGAGTTGACTGTTCAGCAGATATATTATGCCTCTAAAAGCACTAAAGCTAACTATTAAAGGAGAAGATTAGGAAAAAAATTCCGTGTTTGAAAAATCTTATGTGATGTTATTAATCAGTAGTGGAGAAAACAATTTTCAGAGAGGAGTGATTTGAGTGTCTCTTTGAACTGAATTGGATACAAAAGTAATTGCTAAGAAGAGTCTTAATTTTAATTTTAAATTTAGTTAAAATTATGACATACTCATACTGTTTGTAAGTTTAATTTGGTTTTTAAAATCATTTAGTTACTGTTTTTTTTATTGGAGAGTTACCATATGTTCAATGTAAGTTTTAATAAAGTCACTCATCTTTCCTTTCAAAACTTACATTGATTTTTGTGTAAAGATACTTAAGCTTTTGAGAATCTAAATCTTTCATTTTTTGTTTTAAATGTAATTTAAAAATTAAGAAAATATTACCAATATGGAAAAATTAAAAGCAATTTGGGAAAAGTAATGTGAGGAAGCTAACTGGAGAATTCCAGGTAAGATGATACTTAGAAAGCCTAGGATTTTAGCTTGGATTTCTTCATTGCTGTCTTGAAAAGAAAAATATGTAATTACACAACAGCAACTAACTAGATACTTTTCACGATATGCTGGTAGTAATATGAGAGATGTGCCAAAAATGAGTGTCTCCAAGAGGCATTTCAGCTTCACATAAAAGGATGAGCTTCAATATTTTATTAGAATAATTCAGACCTACAGAACATTTTTTCCTCTCTAGGTTGCCAAAAAATGTTCTAAAAAATAAAATTTAGAGAATGTTTTATTTGTCTTTTCTGTGTATTTAATGGTTCAGTCCTTCTTCCCCCTTGTTCTCTTTGGATCTCACTCTGTATAAATGCTTTGGGTTCTCTTTTCCTAGGTCATTTCTATCCTTCAAGATTTCACTCCCATTTTACAAGATCACTTGATGCTGGCATTGGAGAAGTTACCATTTTTGTGTCCTGATGCAGAGAGTCCTGAAAAGAGTGCTGCCAGTGTGTTCAAGAGCAAATATGCAGATAGTCTCTTTCAAATCCTTTTTCAATGTCAGGGCAACTCAAACCCTTCATGTTACCTTTTGACTGAAGGATTGAGAGAGCACGCTCCCATTCTGAGTGTTTTAGCAGCATGTTTCCAAGTGAGTATTGATGAAGTTATTTGTCTTTTTGAGGAATAAATAATAAAAAAGTGATGGTTGTGCATAATTATGTTAATGGTAGATATGTAGGTTGCATTCATTGAGTTTTTTTCTCAGTTTTTGTAGTAATTGTGAATAGTATGACACATTTCCCCAAGTGATGTATAATAAGGTGATGTTTGTCTCTGGTGGTTATAAAACAATAATTTTTGTCATTTTACAGGATGCGAACATTATTCATTGTCTCTGTGTTTGGATAATTACTACTGTGGATGATACTACCAGAGCTGAAGCAACAAGCCATATTCAAAGCTCAGCAGAAAATCACGAATGGGATCTTCATGACCTATCAGTTATTTGGAAAGTCTTTTTAAGAAAGCAAAAAAGTAAAACACTTCTGAATGGCTTCCAGCTCTTTTTAAAGGTAAGGTAATGTCTTTTTAGTGGTATACTTGAGTGTATCTCAAGTCATCTTGGAGAGGAGATGTCCTATAGGTTCCCCCTCTGTCTTGCTCTTTGTGGCCTAGATAACCTGGGTGTAATCCACTGAAAATCCCAGTCAAGTAAGAAAATTTTTTAATGGAAATTCTTCCAATTATTACAAATTTGCAGATTATATATCAACCTTGCATGCAATTTTAATAAAGTAGAACTTTATTGTTCTGGTACTGAGGAAGGAAAATTCTACATTTATTGAGGTACTTCTAGGAAAGAATTATAACCTATTTTTGTGTCTTAAAGGATTCCCCTTTACTGTATATACTGGAGATGTATGAACTATGTACGAACTGTAAAAAATACAATGAAGCTAAAACCAAACTGGACAAGTTTCAGGAAAGTCTCACAAAAGTAAGCAAATTCATTTTCTCTAAATGTCATTGCCTAGGTCTTCCCTTATTAGAATGTGATAGGCATCTCATGTCATATATGAAAATAATGAAAAAGGGTATGCTTAGAATGATCTAGGAGCTGATTTATGAAGCAGTAGGTTTCAGCAGATTCTTTTTATTGCTGGCACTTGATGGAAAAATGTTTTTGACAATTCAAAACCTGCAGTGCATTTTTCTAAATCATTTTGTTTTAAGTTGATATGGGCAGATTGAAATACAATGTCATCCTCCTCGTGTGAGCAGTTTACAGTTTGAAATACAATGTCATCCTCCTTGTGTGAGCAGTTTACAGTTTGAAGGTTGGCATTGACTCAGGTAGGACCACTGTTGGTAAACTGAATTATTTGTGGTGAGTAAGTGTGGGATATTCTCTATTCTGTATTGACCAGGGCAAGTCAATAGTGAGCTGATAAACCAGTGACTTACAGGGAATATCTATTTAAGACAGACAATTTTTTTGAATATGTTTCAGAGTTTCTGAGAAAGTCTGTGATATTGCTTTAGTTTTGGTAGTTGCGTAGACTTTTCTTTGACAATGACTTAGTCAACTGAATTACACACTTTGATTAAAACACTGATTTAGCAGTTGGTTTTAAGAGGACCAAAGTGTTTTCATGCAGCATTCCTAGTTTGTCACATACAGACTTTTTCACAAATTATTTCAGTTCTTTCCTTTCTATCACAATTTTCTAGTTCCCTGAATATCTCGGGAATTAACATTCCATGTCATGGAATAACTAGATCAGTTTCCTTTCCCTGTGCGCCACTCAGTGCATATGCTTCTAAAGTATACAGCAGTATGACAAGAGCCATTAATCTAGCAATTTATTTTATCTATCCATTTCTGATCCTTCTTGCATCTTTTACCTCTTCCATGATTATCAGGAGTAATTGGTGGTCACCCTGCCATAAAATTTACTACTTCCAGATCAAAGTCAAATATACATCAGTAATGGATCAGTGCCCCCTTGCAAATGACAGTTCATTGTTTCTTAAAGAAGGAGGTAGATCTGGTACACCTTCCATTTCCAGTGCGATTCCCACCAAAATGCAGAATATATTTGTAAAAAAACCCCCAACATTTAAAAATCTTTATCTACACAGCTTAAAACTGAAGATGAAGCAGCAGCTTCAGAATTACCTGTGCAATGGTTGGAATCACAAGCATTGTTTCTTCTTGAATTGATGATGCAGCAATGTAGAACGGAATATGAATTAGGAAAGCTCTTACAGCTGTTTGCTGCAGCAGATAATCTACTCAATGGTAAATACAGCTTCCTCTGTTAGATGATATTACTGCTTTAATCTAAAGACCACATGCAGTGTTTTTGGAGTGACTGAAAATGTTTACTTTTAAGTGTATTCATACTGTTTTATTTTTGTATAAGAATTTATATAGCCAGACTTGGTCCTTATGGTGAATTGCAGTTGGTGAAAATGTAACTGTGCGTAACTCTGGGAGAATGATTATGTGCAAGTGTTGATGAGGAGTGCACAGATTATCTGCAGAAGTATTTTAGTTAAGGATTTAGACCTTATTTTCAGTCCCATGAAAGCTTTAGAGTGTAAAATGTGCCTCCCTCTGGCAGGGTTGCATGCTGAAATAAGTAGCAGAATTTCCTCAGATTTAAAAACCAGCTGCCTTTAGTTGTTTATACTCTTTTAAAACAGGTTCTTACATGAAGAAACTCTGTGCGCTCAGTGAGGCCCTGAAAGATTCCTTCATATCAATTAATCGCTCCATCCTAACCAGTCGCAATATGGAGACATTTCAGAGTGAGTGCAGATCAATTCTGGAGCAGCTACAAGAGAAAGGAATGTTCTCACTGGCTCGGGAGGTAGCAGCACTAGCTGAATTGCCTGTGGACTCCGTAGTTACACAAGAGGTACAGTATAGTTCGATAATGATATTCACCTCTTAATACTCCTATTACTGACAGTGTTGAGACTGCTGCTTCTCAGCCTTCCTGAAACACAAATTTTTATTCAAGTCATTTTTATTTTCAATGCGAGTACACCAAACAAGTTGGCTGTAAGTGCTGAGCTGAAAAGGACAGTATAGCTTTCCTTATTCTTGTACTGTTTTTACTGGCTATGCAATCAGTTTTATTTGGTGAGAAAAATAGATGGATTTGTTGCATATTGAGACACTTAATCTAAATTCAGTTTTTCAGTATGCTGGCCGTCCAGTGTGATTTTTCTTTTTTGGAAGGATATTTGTTAAAAACCTCTCTGAATTTTGCAGGTTCTAAGAGATCTACATCATTTAAGAGACATTGGACAGTGGCATCAAAACCAGACAAGAATTGAATTCTGGAAAAAATGTAATGAGAACTTCATGAAAAATTCAATCTCCAGCAAAGCTGCATCTGATTTTTTTTTTGATCAGGCAAACACAGTATTTGAATCTTTAGCTCATGAGAAGATAAACAGCATTATGGAGAGACATTTGTTGCTTACCCTAGCTGGCCATTGGCTAGCCAAGGACGACTCGGTACCACTGCACAAAATAGAAGAAATAGAGAAGCAGATCTGGATTTGTCGCATCGCACAACAAACGTTATCCACGGATGAGGGGTCAGGCAAGTCGAGATTTTCCTCCCGTGTTGTAGCGAACAGGGATCTTACCTTTGATAACTTAGCTAAGGAGTTTTCTTTTTCAAAGCTACCTGCTCTGAACACATCAAAGTACTTAAAACTAGAGGGTCTTTTGTTCAGAGATTCTCAACGGACCATGACTAACGAGGAGGAGGAATCACTCAAGTTTCTGATCGGATGCCTTCTTGACGAAGGAAGTGTGCATGAAGCCAGCCGTGTTTGTCAGTATTTCCATTTCTGCAACAGAGATGTTTCACTGGTATTGCATTGCAGAGCTCTGGCCTCAGGGGAGACTGAGCTAGACAAATTACACACAGATATTCAGACTCTCCTCGTAACAAGGGAGAAGACATCTGAAAGCAGTGTGTCTCAGCAAAGCAGAGTCCCAGGCGGTAAGTAACACTAACCAATTCAGCCACTTGACAAGTGATACCATAGTTGCGGTTCCACTGGATTCTTCCTCTTTTGTTACAGTGTTAATTTCCCCCAAAATTCCTGCAGGAAATAAGGTTTTCGGGACAGTGGGTTATCTCCTTGGTTTGTAAATCCTCTGGTGAAAGGGATTCGAAGCCTTGTAATCTACCTTGCCTGTATGTGCTTCAGGGAGGGCGTTTCTGTATACAGTTTCTATATTCTCTTAACCATTCATTTTTTATAGCTCACAATTCTGTTCTGGTAAAGTAGCACTGAACTTCATCCATGTTCCTGCTTTTGGAATACACACTCTAGTAAATCTTGAGTGTGTTTCTGGAGCTGAAACAAGGAAATGCTTTAACTAACATATTTCTCTGAATTCTTTGTTATTATAAAGGGTTTAGTGTTTCTTATTAATAGCAAGGCTAAGGCTGATAATGTTTATATATAAAGTACTCTGTGCATATTTATGAAGTCTGAATGAGAAGGCTGTTAGCTGGAACAATACTTTCTAATACTAACTTGTATAACACTTAATAGAAATAGAAGAGAATAAATGAAGCCTAAGCCATCAGAAAGACTGCTGAACCCTTACGCTCTCTCATGCGTAGGATTTTTACGTCTGAGATATTATGGTGGATATTTTGGCTCATTTGTGTTCTGTCATATTGTTTGTACCCTAAGACTTAAAAAAAATAAAAAAAAATCACAGGTATCAAGAGTTCAGTTTTCAAAGACTGAGAAACTATTATGTATTTGCTACAGATATCTGGAGTCTTGCTCCAAGTATAAGGCTTGTTGGTGTTACCTGTCTTTATGAGAAAGGAATGTATATATAATTTTTGTTTCCAGCATCAAGCTTAGAAGAATGGACACACATTGTGGCTCCACCTATAGATGACCAAGTTGTTATCAGTCTGAAGGCTCTCATAGATGAATGTGTCCATGGGAGAAACTACTGCAGACAGGTTCTCTGTTTATATGAACTTTCCAAGGTATGTGTCTAGTAACATGATTGAAGAAACAAGTGGTTTGTATCAAGCTGTGCTGTGGAAGTTTGTGGAGGAAGGAATAAAGAGTGGTGAAAGTACTCATCAAGTGCCTGAAACAAGCTTCAGAGGGTGAAATTACCAAGCTTTTGTGTGGAAAAATGGCCAGATGCTTCCTAGGCATGAAGTGTTGAAATGACTCAACTCCCAGACTCCCCAGGCCCCTACCTCTGACTCCACTAAGCCAGATTTCAGCCTGTGTCTCTTTGATGTGCCTTTTTTATAATCTTTAAAGCATATGTTGTTCATCTAGCACTTTGCTTTAGGCCTTTGTTGTGGGATGCCTTCATAATCAACACCGACCCAGAAGCAGACAAAGAGATAGCAGCTGCCTTAGAAGTTTTAGCACAGAAGGGCTCTGCAGGCTCCACACAGTGTCAGCTCTTTACCCAGAGGCTGCTCAGAGGAGTGGCTAATAAGTTCCAAGTGGTTTGACCCAGACAGCGATAGGAGTAGTAGATTGTCCTTTGCTGCCTCTTTGCTCTTTGACCTTCATGACTGTCAGCAGCCCACCTCTGCTGCTTCTCCAGAGGGTGCTGCTGAACACTTCTTTCAGGGTACAGAACCCCTTTCCATGTCATATTTTTGGAAGGTAGCATTAGGTGTTTTCTGAATAAAAACAGCAGCGTGTGTGCTGAAAATATTAGAATGTTCTTTATTACAGAGGTTCTTAGATTTTCCTACAGAATTTTTCATGCCTCGAATATTCGGAGTGAGTACTTTAGGTTTGAGCTACTAAAAAGTATTCATATGACTGGCTTGTTCCCTTCTATACTGTCCATATACTTCTTGCCTGAAGCTGGATGTCCATATTTTTTAATTAAGAATTGATCATTGTGTTTATGACGTACATTTTTGTATTAATTTGTGAATGTGTAAAGTTGTAATATGTTACAGCAGAGTATGTACAGAGCCTCACCAACTCCTCTTCCAAATGTAGCAAATGTGAAAACTAGTATATCTTTTTTGCTGAGAGTTTGTGGTATGTAGAGAAGAGGAAAAGGAACCTCATAAGTAAAACTTAATGCAGTAAAACACAATTCTTTGTTTGGGAGGAAATATTCATGTCTTTCTTCTAGGTATTTTAAGTGTTAAGTTTTATATTTGGTTCAGGAAAGTATCTCTGTCCGTGGCAACAGCTCTGTGAGTATAAAACTTCAAATACAAAGTACTTACATGCCATCCTGATCTGGAGAACTTTAATACTGAAGATATATAGATGAAGGCACTGTTAACTGATACAAGGACAGATTACGTTTGCATTTTTTGAAACAGTTTTGTCTGCTTCTCCAGCACTCCCCTCTTGCATCAGCTCATCATTCAGAAGATGTAGTGCAGGTCAGTATATGTTCTGGACTGGAATTTTTGCTGTGTAGAATCCTTTTAAGTGTATGTGTATTTCTTAGGAATTGAACTGCTCCTACAGTGAAATGTCAGCCCACGATCCTGAAAAAGTGCTTCGAGCAATTCTGTCGTCCCATCAGCCAGACAGATGCAGGAAAGCTCAGGCATTCATTACCACGCAGGGTCTCCAGCCTGAAACTGTGGCAGAGCTAGTGGCTGAAGAAATCGTGCAGGAATTACAGGCATCTTCAGAAGGGAAAGGTAGTAAAGAAGCTTGATCTTGTATTTTAGCGGTTTTGGTTTCTAGGTGTGGTATTTGTGTATCTGAAAAACAGTCCTTGCTCTAGGGATACTTGAGTGCTAATTATAGTCAGTAATGTCTGGGCAGTTCTTGTATAAGGTTTGTAAACCTTGTATACCTTATATAAGGTTTTATACAGGTGTTTATTTTTAGTTATTTTTGTGTCCAGTGTGGTGTTGCAGTAGTTAAGGTTTTATTTTTTATGTATGTAAAATTAATGGGTTAAAAAAAAAAAAAAAAAAAAAAGGTTGTTTGGGTTTTTTAATCATGACCTTTGCAGCCCCACATCATCTGACTTGGAAAGACTCGTGTTCATTTCTTTGTGTAAAGCATGGCCAAAAGATTTTCCCTTTTTTTTTTTTTTTTTACTTTGTGAAATGAGGGATGTTCCTCAAAACAACTTTCTGGGGGACTTTTCTATTTGAGTCACTTCTACTTTGCTACAACTTTAACAACAAAGTTCTATGAGAAACAATGAGCCATCAGATGGAGATTTATGAGTCCAGGTGTGCTCTGCAAGGGATGGGTTAGAATGGTGTTGTGTAAGGAAGAGGAAAATGTTCTTTTTCTCAGCAGCAGCAACCTACTGGATTTGTGAAGTTACAGGTGTAATTACAGTAGCAATACAGTTGTTCAGTAGGATTTCATTGGATTGAACTGGCAAAGAAGTAATATCTGATTCTTAAATTTAAGCAGTAAGATCAAAATTGTCTTTAGAATTGTAGTTCCAAGTCCTAAGTCAGTCTGGATGAAGTTATATTGGTTTCTTCGGGGTTTTTTTTCTGTTAAGGTAGCTAATCTCTCCTGAAAAATTAGCACTTGTGACATAACTCTCTCTCTGTGTGGACACAGGACAGAAACAGGTTTTGAACCCTGCAGCTGAGAGTCAGGCATTCCTACAGCTTGCTAAGCTGTGCCAGGATCATACGTTGGTTGGCATGAAGTTACTGGATAAAATTTCCTCTGTACCATGTGGGGAACTGTCTTGCAGTAAGTAAATGGCAAATAATACTTGATGTAACTAGTGCATTACTAAACATGGCATTACTTGGTTTAAAATCACATCACAAAGAATAAAAGCAATGCTGATGGAAGCATCTATTACTGATCTCAAATTTGATATTAAATTAATAGATCCAAGTAAATGCACAGTAAATAAGCGTGTTGCTTAAGTGTGGCAGCAGTTTACTTTACGAACAAAGTACAGATTTTTTTTTTTTTTTTGTGCCAACAGTTGGGAAATGCAGTGAGTTACCTGAACTTTTGTAGTTATATGTTACAGAAGGGAGGGTATTGTGACTGTCTTCATATTAATCACAATTAGAAATTGCTTTCTTTATCCATTGTTAAACTAACTTTCTGGATCTTTTGTTACCAAAGTCCATTTTACACTTTGCAGCTTTATATACCATGGAGATGTTGTCACTAAGTTTACAAAAGATAGCCACGGTACTTTGCTACCATTTTGCCACTGCTAACCAGCAGTGCCAAACTGCTAGTTTAGACTGTTTTTATAAAAAGATTTATTATGGGCAGCTCATCTCTGAGGAAAACGAATGAGGGTAAGATTTTAGTGTGAGTTGTCTCATATTAATGTGGGCAGAACTTCCAATGCTATTTTGTCCAAAGTGGTGAGGAAAGAGCATCTTCTAGAACATGTTCTGTAGAAGCAAAAGCATGGCTGAAGTTAATGTTGAAACTGTTCCATTGGAATCCAGCTATAACACTGTAAATCTGGAAAACCTTTGTGAGAAAATAAGTAATTAAAATATCATGTTCTGTGTAATCTTTATGTCCCTAACACATTTGTCCTGTTGTCAGATCTTAACTCACCCCTTATCTTGTCTGGTTAAGTAATGTAAGGGCGAATATTAGTATTTTCGTGTATGGCTGACTAAAGTAAGGAAAAGACTCCGAGGAAACAATGTTAGGAATTACCAAATTGTGCTGGAGGACTCTCCCTCTCTTTGAATGGAGTCTCTGCTAGAGTACCTTTTTACAGGTAGAGGTGTAATTGGCTTCTTTCAAAATATGTTTTATAGGTTTATGACACTAACTGTGTTCTTTTAAAAATCTGCATTTTTAAATATGTTGTGTACCAGTTTGTATAATACTACTACTTTTCTGAAGTGAATTGCATGGTGCTGAGAGTAAGGTCTGGGACTCCACTGTGTCGTGATTGCTTTACCATATTAGATTGGGCCTTCCATGGAAAATGGAATATGCTAAGATGTGCTGTTTTAACTCATTTATTTAGTGTATAGAATTTACGAATGATTTTTCAAACCGAGATGCAAAACTTGTCGCCTTCCTTTTTCAAATGTGGAGCTGACTGGTCATAGTGGAGTGCTGATGTATTATTATATGTTTGTCAATCAGCTTTTGGTGAAGGAGGTTGGAAGTTTTGTGTGCAGAATAAAATAACGTTTCAGAAAATGATCCAAAAAACCCAGACTTTCCCACAGACTGAGAAGCCAGACTGAATGCATACTGTTACAGAAACTGTTACTTCTTAAAATTGCATAGGACAGAACCATAATAGCTCAACTTTCTCATCCAATTCTGCTACAAATTTAACTGGAAGGGTTGTGTAGCCTCTGCAGAGATGGCATCACTTCTGGAGAGACGCATAATAATTAACTTCCTCAGCTTATTAACTGAAATACCTGAGTTGTTCTATTCTTCAGTTATAGAACTGCTGATTTTGGCCCATAATTGCTTTAGTTTGACTTGCCACATGGAAGGAATCACTAGAGTCCTCCAAGCAGCACGGCTTCTCACAGATGAACATTTGGCACCTAATGAAGAGTACGGACTTGTGGTATGTGTCTGATGCCATATGTGTTTGTTTATCCAGATGCTGTATGAAGGGTTCCATGTACACATTAGCAAATAACTTTGCTCAGGAGCAGTGCAGGGGGAGTAGGTGGGTGATGGAATGGAGTCCAGTCTTCCACCTCTGGCTGACTGGTCTTGTCCTGCCTGTCCCTACAAGCTAAAAGTGGGGGTTTGGTGTGATGTGTGCAGGTGATGATTTTTATGGCACAGAAGCTCTTAGAAGACTTCTCCAGAAAAACAGAGGTAGAGATAGTGGAATGGTGAGGTTGCAACAGTGTAGTAAATCAGAATGTGAAAGTCAAAGTAATTCAACTACTGGTGAAGTGGGATGATTTGTATTACTGGGCTGTCATGCATCTTTAAGGCCTGCCTTGAAAGGACTCCTGGAGTCTGAGACATGCCCAGTATAACGGTGTCATTTCTAAAAGGTTCACTGCAAATTTTGTTTGATAAAATTATGTCCTTTCACCTCACAGTAAAAAAGATGCAGTAGCTTGGTTTAAAAATAAAACCTCCGTGGCTCTAAGGGAACATCAGCCTGCCTAATGTGACTCACTGTGCCATGTAACTGTATCAGCTAGCACAACACTCTGGCCTCACACAGCCTTCTCCCTACCACAGCACTGACTGCTTTGAGAGAAAGGATTTTTCTGCTTACTTTGAACTTCATACTTACACTGTTATTTCTACAGGTTCGTCTTCTCACTGGAATTGGCAGATACAATGAAATGACCTACATATTTGAACTGCTGCATGAGAAACACTACTTTGAAGTGCTCATGAGAAAGAAATTAGACCCAGTAGGTGAAGGGGGATAAAGGGGAGAAAACTTTCAGAAAATTGTGTGGGTACATCAGAAACTGATACTTACACAACAATGTGGAATTATCTGGGGATTGTAATTACTGCAGTGTAGGAAGTGTTAGTCAACTTTCATAGTAATAAATTAATTCTGGGTTTTATTATGTTTTTAGTTTAACAAGTTTGTTCTAATTAGTTCAGTGCTGCAATGAGAGCAGCATTGAAAGTTCAAGCTTGGGAATATCACTTTAAAGTTTTCATGTCTGCTTTGGTTTTACTTCCAGTTAATGTTTCATGGGTTTTAAAAAAACATAAATATTTATAGCTTTCTTGTAACATAAAGTCATAAACAAGTGTCAGTTTGGACATTTGTATGTAAATAAATGCATAGATGCTGGATTTTCTTACATGACATAATGTAGTTAAGCCCAAGTATAATATTGCCATTATGTTTTAAAATAGTATGGAGAAACCTCAAAAAGTTGAATGATCACTTTTTGGAAAATTGTAGCAGAACAGATTTGCCTGTGGGTACCAAAATGTGAATGAAAAAAAAGCTCATCAAATTTTAATCTGATACTCCTTCATCTGACCAGAGCGGGACATTGAAGACAGCTCTGCTGGATTACATCAAGCGTTGCCGCCCAGGGGACAGTGAAAAGCACAACATGATAGCCCTTTGCTTTAGTATGTGTCGAGAAATTGGAGAGAATCATGAGGCTGCTGCTTGCATACAGCTTAAACTCATTGAATCGCAGCCATGGGGTGAGTGGAAACTGCAAAAACAAGAAATACAAGCAAGTTTGTTTAAGAAGGAAGACATTACGGGTAACTGTAGCTTTGATTGCCTGTGTTGTCCTGGTAACATCCATCAAAGTTCCACTGTCTGGAAGGGAGGGTCCTATTTGCCAGGCTTGGGGTATTCTTGTACTTAACAGTTTATCTGGCTGCTCTGGTATTTTTCGAAGCGTTGAGATTTTTGGCTCTTAACATAATGTAGTGTTCCTGTGGTACCATGCATGGGAGGAGGTAAAGACACATGCATGTTTTCTTCACTTTAATTGGATGCGACACAGTGTTTTTTATATAAAGTATATATATAAAGTGTTGGGGTTTTTATGTTTGTGCAAGGTAACTTCTAACATCTAAACTTGGTGAGTTCTGTACAGCTGGGAGAATGCTGGGGAGCACACAGAGATCTCACTGTGGAGCAGTTAGCCAGTACCGTAACGGCAACTAGAACAGAAGCTATGCCAAATGGTTTATCTGGTAATAGTCAGTGCTCAGATCTACCACAAATGTATGACTTGGATTTCTTTTCAGTTCTTCAGTCTAGGTTCCAGCAATAGCTTTGGCTCATTAACTGAATAGGCATCACTGTTTCTTTGCACTTTTGTAATACAAATTTTTTTTTAGTCTTTTGTTGCTTTCTGAAACAACACCAGGGACAGACTTGGTACCAGGAGGTATTTTTGGAACTTACTTTGTCACCTTTATAAATAATTGGTTACTCTTTTTTTTTTTTTTCCCCCATTTCAGAGGAGTCTCTTCAGGATGTTGCAAATTTAAAGAAACTGCTGATGAAAGCTCTGACTCTCTGCATTGATGCAGCAGAAAGTTATTCTAAGGTAAAATGAGGTGGAATTATATCACTTCTGTACAGCATTGGGCGCACATAAGGAGTGAGCTGAACTGGGAGAACAAAGCAAGTTGCTCTAGGGAGGGTGTGCAGAATCCTGTCCCAGTGGACAAGGAGCAAAGGAATCTCCTGCTCTGTCAGCTCAGCAGTATCGCAGCAGTCTCAGTAACACTGCTGTATCCGAGAGCAGTACACTGTTCAGGCTTTAACAGCTAGGGTTACAATTAGGTTCCCCAGTTTTAGCGGAGTGACCATGAGCTTAACTAGCAAGAATAGAACAATATAAAGAGTGTTTAAAAACTGGTGTGATTATGATGGAAGTATTTGTAGTGAGTGCAGCTTCATTTAAAACTAATGGAATATGATCAATGATCAACTGCAGTGATCTGAAAGATGAAATACTAGACAACTCTGAACTCACTGTTGCTCTCGGGAATATTTATTACTTTCCTCTGGAAACATGCTTCAGAAGCTTGCATTTGTCTTTGATTTATTAAATAGGACTCCTGTGTCCGCCAGTCGTTGCGCTGCAGTCGGCTAACAAAGCTGATAACCCTCCAGCTGCATTTTCTCAACACTGGTCAGAGCACTATGCTGATCAACCTTAACAGACAGAACCTGATGGACACCATCATGTCCTTGCCTAGATTCTATCAGGTAGGCTTGGCTTCCTCATCTGTTATTTTTTCTGAAAACGATTGTTTTAAACAGCAGGTACCTAAGCACTCTGCTCTGGTGAGCATAATGCTCAGCTCTTCCACGTGGCCACCAAGTCCTGTGACTATTAACCCATGATATTGCTGCAGACGGGACCAAGCTTGGAAATTTAAGCGCGGTCCTGGTGTGGGCCGATGCTTTTAGCAGTCCTTGCTGGCTTGCTGCCATCGTACAGCCAGAACCTTGGTTATCCAGTGGCTCTCATGCTGCTGTGAATCTACACTGGAGCCCTGAAATCTAGTCTACATTGGCATCCATCATTTTGTAAATTTGGAACTAAGAGGGCTTTTTAAAGAGAACAAACCGCCCCCCCCCCCCCCCCCCCGCAACATCTTGTTTAGGGGTTAAGGAAAATTATTTGCAGTGCTTTGTTAGCCTTGTATTTCTCTGTAATACAGCTGCTCTCAAGAACAGCATCAAGAGATGGGCCAAACAGAAGACCTAGAATATTTTAAGTATTCTAAGTAAAGTATAGGAATGTTTCTGTGCAAGAATAAACTCTTCCTGCTCAGTAATTCCAGCATGCGTTCTCTCTGCAGGCAGCTATTGTGGCTGAGGCTTACGAGTTTGTTCCAGACTGGGCTGAAGTTCTGTATCAACAAGTGATCACCAAGGGAGACTTCACTTACTTAGAAGAATTTAAACAACAAAGACCACTGAAGCCTAGCATATTTGAGGAGATTGCTAAGAAGTAAGTAGTTCTACAATCAAAATGGAACTTTTCTACAGGCTACTTTATAGGAGCAACTGCATGTTTAATAGCATGCAAGTCTTAGTACTGTTAAAACCTTTTCTGTGATAAAGTGTAGTATAAAGGGACTCAAAATCTATGTTCAGTTTCTTAAGCATATTGTGGAAATAGCACTGGATCTACCATTTTCATTGAGCTGGATAAATAGGGTGCCTTAGGGCTGGTCAGATCAAATCTTTTTTAAAATTAATCAGAGGAAAATAAACAACCAAGATAATCAAATGTACATGTTGAGCACAATCTTTTTTTAAGAAATGTAGTTCTTATGGGTCTATAGCAAGATAATCTTATAATCGTTGTCTGTGAAGCCTTTCTATTTCAATTATACATACAATTATTTTCAGAGTTAAACAACACCCACCTACTGATGCTGCTCTGAAAAATCTGAAGAAATTGCTTGCTTACTGTGAAGATATCTACACATACTACAGGTTGGCTTACGATAACAAGTTCTACGATGTGGTAAATACACTTCTGAAGGATGCACAGACTGGCTGTTGCCTTAATGATATGTTATCAAACTAGACTCCAACCTCTGTGAAGTAGAGACTGGCTCTGACAAGTACCAGTGCCACAGCTTCTTGCATGGTTAGTACTGATTCTTTAACAGATGTTTTTATCAATGACCTGCTTACAGTGATATGCTGCTATGTGAAAGTTACTCCAGAAAACTGGTGGCGGTTGTAAATATTTAAAATGCTGAGACTGTGTTAACCTAAAATTGTGTTTTGTATAATAAATCTTACTGTTTATAAAATACTTGACTAACCAGCAAATTCAGACTGGCGCAGCTGATAATGAACCACAGTGATCCAGCAGTCCTTTAAATTAGGGGAGTGGATGATGGATCACCATAGGAATTGTAGCTAAACTGACAAAAGGCCGAAATGGAATGTGCAGAATATCCAGTACATTGACAATGGAATAAGCAGGAGAATTAGTAAACTTCTTTGAAAGTTTCAGATACACACTAGGATAATCCATTTTTTGATTCCAGTCTGATTAGACTGGTTTTGTTTTCTAGCTTGCTGATAAAGTGTCTTGTACAACTCTAAACAGCATACACTATATTTGCTACTGTCTTGAAGAAGTAGTCAAGTACAAATGTATTCTTACAGTTACTAAATTTTAACTCCTTTCCATGCTTAGACAGTCCTACTGGGCAGACAGTTGGTATCAACACCCTGTCAGGAGCCAGAAACCAGAGTATTCTGCCACTTAAATGTTTTGGCAAGTTTACAAGGTCGGGGTTGATTTAACTGGGGAGGAGGATAAGACTTGGACAATGCTTCAGGCAGAAACCCAGTTTCAGCTTGGATTCTGTATGCTCCCCAAAATAAATGCAGCCTGCAGAGCTTCCAACTAATCCAGAGATGCCACCTCCTGTCCAAAAAAGGGGGGTGGGGAGGGCAGAGAGCTTTTAAGTAAAATTAAGCAATGATATCGTACTATCTCTAAACATTATCCTAGCAAAAATACAATTGCCATAGCAACCCAGTTAATTAGCAAAGAGATGCTAACAATGTCCTTTTGGTTGCTGAATGTTTTCATGCTAGCAACTGCTGCATATGACAAATATTTACTTGCACAGTATTTATCTCAAATCTGCAATGGCAGCACTAAAAGATGTACACAGGTATACCCAGTACAAGTCACAGCGCCTTTGATAAATAAAACATTTTATGTAAGGAGGATTACGCCTGAGCAGAACCTGATTTAAAATTCCAGTTCTAGTAAGTCTCACAAGACCAAATTAGTCTGAGCTGGCTGTGATTAGTCTAAGTAATGGCTAGGAAGCAAAATTTGGGACCACTGACAATGGGAAGGATCTGGAAGAGCACCTGCCTTGTGGAAGCACACACATCCCATCCCTATTGGGAACAAACACCTGAGTAAACCGCAAGTGGTAAATGCAGGACAGCTTGTGATAATGGCAGCTGCCAGTTGGAATAAAGTAACTGCTTGCACCAGTAAGGGCCACCCTAAAATATTCCTAAGGTAAGGACAAGCTGCTGATCTCAGCAGTGCCCACAACAGAAAAGATTAAGTTAAGTAAGTTCATCATGGAAATGCTTGGATTATGGCAGTCCTAAAAGTACTTTGTTTACCATCAGCATCTGTAAGGGTCTTACCACAAGAAACAGCCATTTTACAAGAACGAAATCTTGCCCCTCTGACAGCACTTAAGCTTAAGCTGCAAGTCAGAGCAGAGACAAGACCTAGTAGCACATGCCCAACACACGTTTTACAACTCTTCCACTTCAAGTATTTTTGTTGTAAGATACTAAAAGAACTGGCCCAAAGACAGCTGTAGTGAAGTCCTCAATAGTGATTTTTATTAAATTAGTTGCTTTATAAAACATTGCAGATGTCATAATTGTTAACATAACAATTTGCCCAACTGTAGTAACTGTTGCAGTTTGCTAAGCAAGTTTTTTTTTTTTTTTTTTAAATGAAAGAAAACGGCTGAGTCGTGAAAAGTCTACCACAACCCATGAGAGCCCAAAAGGAAGTCTTGGTTTTTTACACTTAAACCAGGCAATTAACTGTTAAAGAATACCCAACCCATACAGCTGCATTAGTAGAAATTTAGATGAATGGAAACTAAACTTCATACTCAAGACACAAGTCGTTTTTTTCAAATAAGCAACTCTGTCCTTGTTCTGACCCACCAAGTGTTCTGTTCAGATGTCAAGCATTGACGTAGTGGGTATCTATCTCAAGTGATGCATTCCCAGGTACAGTATCCTCACTCTGAAGTCAGCAGTTCCCCATCACAATATACTGAAAACCTCAAGCTCTAACTTAAGACAAAGCAATTGTAATACTAAGTGCACACCATGCCCTTGCTGCAAACTGCTTTTGTTCATCAAACAAGTCATTCAAGGAGGTACAGTTAAGGCCATGTCACTGAACTGTGCTGGTAATAATACTTTGCCTTGTTGAAATTCCTTTCCAATTTAGTGGCTGTTACTATAAAATCAAATAGCAACAGTTATCATTATCAGAATTTTGGGTTTTTTAACTGCAATTTACATAGCTTTTACATGTCTTCTTTCTAACCCCTGACCACAGAACAGGAAGCCCAGTGCTTTAGCACGGACCCGTCAAGAGTTAAACCACCAGCACAGAGATACTGCAATTTTGATTGTAGCATTTGGCAGAATTGAAAGGAAGAAAAGTTGTGCTACATGTTTAAGGGATTATGGGCAACAGAAAGACAATAGAAGGGGAGATAAGTGTCACATGAAGTCTTCAAAGTCTTGTACATATTCTCCATCGTATCCTCCATAATCAGCCAGGTCATCTTTCATAGTAGCCTTTAAACCACCTCCAGGCACAACACCTTTTTTCTTCTTTTTGGCTTTATTCTGCTTAAATAGGAAGAGCATGTCTACTTTAAAATCCACAGTAATTTGTCCTTACTCTAAGCAGAGCAATGCCACATGTCTTTGGGTACCAGCATTCACATACCCATGTGGTAAATGCACTGTTGTTGCCAATGATTTCTACCCCCCGCATTTTGTCCCACAATGCAGTCTAGTCATAGTAAAGCTATGGCATTTTCAGGTGTCCCACAGGACAGGAATTTAATGTGGCTTTTATCACCAGAGGCTGAATATCTTTTTTTTTGTTCTTCAAGGAAAAGGAAGTCCTAAGCAAACTTTACAGAACATTTCACAGTAAAGAGTAAAGCTCTTCCTTACTGGTTTGGTGCCATTGTAGGTTTCAGTGGTTGACCAAAGTAATTTACATGAAAAGCCATGAGAGAAGAGTATTTATACTTCCTATTTTTTATACTTTTTCTTTTTAAGCTTGCTTGGTTCAATAAGTCACAGGCCTCTCTCCAAAGTGCTGTTCACATTAAGGAAACAGTTTATCACATTTGCCGGCTCCAGGCTTAATGCATCAACACTGGACATCGAGTTTGTTTTCCATTAAGGTGCCCTATGCATGCCTGGGAAGTTAGAACTGGCATCACAGAAGAACACCTGCCACTGGAACAGTTCCTGTCTCAGAGGTTTCCCATTTACAAGTTGCTACTCATGTGGACAACACCCTGCCATTTGTTTCCTACCAATCCTTCAATCTGATTTAAAACATACCAAAAGAGAGGCACTACCAGTCATGTTTTCCACTTGATTTTGTTGCTATGTAATGATTCAATTTATCATTGAACTCCAACCCACCTGGAGTTTTAACATAGATATATGCTATAAAACACAATGCTTTGCATCACGTAAGCATCAGTTAAGCTATTACATCACTGTCCTGGGTTCAGCTGGGATAGAGTTAATTTTTACAGATCACCTTTTAAAACTTACCCTCTTCCTTGCCTATGTAATTATTGCTCCTTTAGTTTGCATGACAGCATAAAAATTCCAGTTACTTGCTGTTCAAAATCCCAAACTTTGCCAAAGATTTAAGTTACTTCCATAGACTGGTATTATATCGACATTTAACTCTAAATTACGCTGTCTTTTGTCTTCAGAATATCTGTGTAAGCCATTTTAACTCCAAGACAGCATAAAGTGGAACAAGGGTAGCACTTAGGTAACATTTATGTAAATTAATCAAGGTTTTGACTGTGATCTCTAGATTCAGTCAACTCCTGATTACCTCACACAGTGAAGAGGATTTAACGCTAAACCAGTATCCAAGGTTATCTTTTAATCTCCTGCTACTACCTGTAACAGAATCAGCAGTTCAACTCAGTGTTAAACCTATTGCCATTTTCCAGATTAGCCCCTTTAGCGCGTGTTGTTATTGCTGCAGAAACACACAGAAGTCTTACCTTTTCTTGTTTTTGTTTTTCACTGCATAGTACTGTCAAAGTATTTGTGATCTTTTTCAAATCATCAATTTCCACTACATCAGAGGGGGAGAGAAAAAAAAAATATTCCTTATCAATATTGTTCTTAGAAAGCAGTTAAATAATGTAACATCAACATTCTCTAAAAACTAGAAATAAGCATTAGTAATAAGTACAGGCAATTACTTGATTTAAATCAGCAAAATACAGACTGGGTAATTCTGGTCCTTATAATCATAATTACTATTTCAGATGGTCCCTAGTAAGCAGCTTGAATGCTGTAGAAGGTAAAACTTGCAAATTAAGAGTTAGGGAACACAAAAGTCTTAATGAGGAGGAATTTGAACAGTAAAATATGGATCCAGTAAAACACAGTAAAGCATATCAAAAGGAGCAGTGGATTAACAATAAATTATTAACAATAAATGGTCCAAGAGGTTGCCAAGTCCTTCACTTCAGAAGATCTGGAATCCATCTGACATGTAAGTTATCAGCTCCAGTCAGCCAGTGATCACTGTATTTATACAGCACTAAATAGTATCAAGTTACCACTTCACTGAAGGACAACATGTGTACAGTACAGGAAAAGATCTCAAGCAATGAGTTTACCAAGTAGTTCAGCCTACCCGAGCAGTGGAAAAAAAATTAGGTTTAGTTTTATCTCTGTACAGTTACATGTTGAGTTCCAGAACAATTTATTTTGCAGTCCCAGAATTACATGAACTCGATTTTATAATGGTTTCCTTCCAAATGAGCTACTCAAGTTACCTGGCTCAGAGAATTTTTTTATTATTATTTTAGAAATGGCTTCAAGAAAAACATGCAAGATTCAGATCAGCATAGAAATTCACGCTTTTAAAAGTGACTGTCTTTAACTGTCATGCAGAAAGAGTAACTTGTACAAGCAATCTCTAATCTCTAATCTAACAATCTCTAATAAAGTTTGGGGGAACAGAATTGGATACTAGTCAGTAAAACAGATTAGTACTTCATTTACTATAAACTACACAGATCAATCTTGATTTAAGATTTACTATAACAGCACGTTTTCAACTTCCAACTCCATTACAATTTTGGTAGCAGTGTATTCTAGGATGTTTTTCGCTTAACTTACATGAGATACATACGTCTCGAACTAATGCTTCCAAAAAGCTGGCATAATGTAATGATTTTTCATACTGTGTAATTTTCTCTTTTAGTAGTTTGCCAAATTCCGTAAAGTCATCTTTTGAAGAGGGATTCATGGCATCTATTCCACAAGTGTTATTTACACCTGCACGGAAAGACAGAGGTATTATAGAAAACATTAGCTGTGATCTCTAGAAGATGACACCAGAGGAAACAAGTAACCTCATTCACATTCAGTTCCTCACCTCCACTGAAGCTTTACAGAACCAAAGCTGAGGTTTGCTCACTCACTTCCCACTGGCTTCTGCCACACTAGAGCTAACAGCCTGAGTTACTAGTCTGTACGGAGAGAGATTTTGCTGCAAAGCTTAGTAATTTGAACCAGCTATTCCTGTTCTCTGGACCAGTGTGCACCACGTGAAGCACCCTTCCCCTATGATAAGGAATTCCTGTCTTGAGCTCGTAACTGCAAAATTTACTTGGTTCTTTGCAACTGTATTCAATGCATTCCCCCTGACCCAGGACACTGTACTCTTTCAGACTCACAGAGCAGAATTTTCACCGAGTAATAAGCTGTATAATTCACTATAATCAAGGAAACATGCTCTCATGTTTGAAGAATGCTGCTGTGAATCAGTATCTCTGCTAGTTCTGTCAAAGCACAAAACCAGAATGATCTGCTTTAAGTCTACTTTGTCTATGCCAGGAAACAAGCTCATTCCACCAACTTAACTGGCTTTCTCAACATCTAGCTTATTGCATAGATTGCCCGAAGTAAAGCATGCATGAGTTGTGCTGTGCCACACTCGTCCAAAGCCTCATTAAATCCATGTTGTAAAGCACCTCAGAACATTAAGAGACAGCACTTTTTTCTTTTCTTTTTTTTCTTTTTATACACTCATCTTTTACCAGAAGTACCAATATGTTGGAAAATTGAGTCGGCCGTCTTTTTCCTACAACTCTTACTGTAACATGTTAAGAAAAAGCACCTTCTATTCTAAAATGTTTCTGTGGCTCTTGCAATTAGCCCTTAGTACCAGGACATGCCTCCAGTAGTCTGGATTTAAACCCCTCTTTATTCTCAGTAACACAACCTGCATCTGCTCCCACAGTCAAATCCTGCTCAGTTCTTTTTGCAGGGTATCCACACATAACAGTTTTATTTAGAGGATACAGCACTTTTGTGCTGCTACAGTTACAGCAACTTGCTTGACTTGGGCACAGCACACTTACCAAATGTTTCTTTTGCTAACTCAAGGTCTGACTCCTCTTGTAACTTCTTTAGTCGTAGTTTGTCTGCTAACTGTTCTTCTGGTGTAAGTTCTTTGTGTTCCTCTGGTGCCTCTAACTGAATAAAAAAAGGTATATAGGGAGAATGTTGTAATTCTTACCCTTGAGCAGTAGTAGTAGAAGAAATCATGTTTTTTCCAGTGCCACTTGAATAGCTTACTTCTGCCTGAAGTCAATACACTTCAAGCATGTACAGACCTGAAAACCTTTCCAATGAAGTATAACAATGCCACATTGTTTAAGAAATTGTTCATTTTACAAGAAGTGGGAAGAAACACCTTAGAACTAAGTTTCACAACTGCATGTTTTATCATGTGGTGCATACAAAAGAAACAGAGATAAGCATTATTTCTATAACTGGTTAAATTACAGAGAAATTAAAGCTAACATCCCCCAGATGCATTAAGTACAAGAAAAGTTTGTTTTATCAGACTAGTCAAGATATTTACAGGTCTTGTTGAGCCGCGCAAAAAAAAAAAAAAACCCAAAAAACCAACCCAAAGCTGCCCTCTAAATTTTGATACCTGGAAGAAATAAGGACTTACCCTTTTTTTAAGCTCCTCTTGCTTTTTCTTCTGTAGCTTTTCTTTTTCTTTTATTTTTTCTGCTATTTTCTTTTTTTCTGAAACTTTTGGTTCTGTAAAACATTGAACGATACAGCTCTCAAGAGGTCTACTGATTTTTTTTTTCAGCAACTATAGAATCACTAATCAAATGGAAAGCCACAGAGCTCAATTACTGGAATCTGAACACGGAGAGTTAAAAGACATGCTTTGTCAGAAACAAACCCAACCCTATTATGTGGGTTTGATTCTTCAGATACACTCAAGACAAAATCAGTGTCTGTTCTGATGCTGTGTACAGAATCCTGTATTACTTTTAAGTCCTACCTTGTTTTATCTCCGTTTCCTTTACTTCCTCCTCTTCCTCCTCATCATCCCAGTTATCCTACGAAATAAGTTTTAATTAAGATTCTTTTACAGATACTTTCTACTTGTTTAGGTAACAAAAACAAAGAACAGCAGCTTACATATAACCTCTTTAAATGCTCACATATCCATTAATCTTAACATATTGAGTGAGGAAGCAGGGAGGAAGTCGTGAGAGCTGTACAAGGGCACGGCTTTTGGGAGCTGACCAAGATGTTTCAGGATGACTTCTTACCATGAAAAGGGCAGCTTTTATTCAAAGAATCAGAAAGCTCATGTCAATATAGTTACAAAAGCAAGCTCACGAAAAGTCAAATCAACACCCACAGTAAAACATGAGTTTATTATAATTTCTTGTATTACACATTACAAGATACTGGAATGCCATCACATGCATGCATGTAGTACAGCCACTGCTGGCAACAGACAACTCGACAGAAACCATCTGAAACCAGAACACGCTGTCACCACCACCCAAAGACCCATTCCTTCCCAGACACCCGCTCCCCATAGCTGAGCAGCACCAGCGTGCCCCTCTCCCCTGTGCTGGGAAAAGCATTCCTGTGGCTGCACGGGAACTGCGACACACGGGTGAACGCTAACCCGGATCTGCTGCCAACACAACGCGCAGCAGACAAGGCTGTGCTGCAGGAGCAGGGAAAGCAGCAGTAAGCAGACAGAGGAGTATGCAGGGGCCCCAGCTTTGAACAGGAATACCAACTTCTAACAGTCACAAGATCACATTTTTGACCAATGACTACAGCATTTTTTTTAATAAGCAAAGGAACTATCAAAAGACTTCTCACAAACAAATCACTTAAATCACAGAATCATAGAATTGTTTAGGTTGGAAAAGACCTTTAAGATCATCGAGTCCAACCGTCAACCCAACACCACCATGCCCACTACACCATGTCCTGAGGTGCCTTGTCTACACATTTTTTGAACACCTCCAGGGATGGTGACACCACCACTTCCCTGGGCAGGCTGTTCCAACACCTGACAACCCTTTCAGTAAAGAAATTTTTTCTAATATCTAATCTAAACCTCACCTGGTGCAACTTGAGGCCATTTCCTCTCATCCTATCACTAGTTACTTGATAGAAGAGAAGAGGTGTTTGCAGTAACTCTGCCTCCAGTTTTCACCTTCAGCACGTTCAAGACTCATGGTGGTCCTCAGCCACCACGCCACACGCCTCACCGTCAGCCATCGCTCACAGCCCTCCTTCCTTTCAGAGCCACTGACTCCCACTCCTCATGGCCACTGACCTGTACCCAAGTAGATGATACATGGTTCAAAATACTACATGGTTCAACCGAATACTGAGGAAGCATCGTTTTCCATGGAACTGACCTGCTGATGTCATCTGCAGACTTTGCGAGCAGTAATTCTGCAGTTTATTCCTGACAGTTACCTGGGTTAAGGGAATACATATTCTTGTCCTAATGCCACTCCAAATTCTAGCAGATGGCCTCTGCATGGAAATCAATGCTCTTAAAATTGATCTGAAGTTACATGCTGAGTACCACATGATGTACACACCAGAAGTTAAAGCCAAAAATTCTCACAGGAATCTAATTTTAGTTACCTGTTTCAACTCAACTTGCAAGCTTAAGAGACCAGACTTGACAAGCCCTAGTTTACACAAGTCACACATACTGTCAATATGCCGTTACAGGTAGGTAAGCTTAAAAACCATAAATCCTAAATTTTGTGATTTCCACCTCACAGCAGTAATGCAGGTGGTCATGCAAGCTACTTATTAATTTCTAAGGGTTGCTACTGGCATGGCAAAATAAAAGACATTGGCAAAAGAACTCAGTATTTCACTGCAATGTGCTGATCCAAGCAAGGAAGACACCTGAGTTCATCTACCAGCTCACTCAACTTAATTGGCACTTGTAAGGGATTCGGCTTCCCTTCCACATTCCAAGAAGCTGACTTGAATTTGGAGCAGCATTATTTTAGGTCACATCTAATTAAGAGTTTGTTACACCCACTTCTTAAATAGCTCTTTTCATTACTGCTGTATATAGCTTGCTGCCTTATCCCTTGCCCTGTCCTTCACAGACAGATCTTAAAATCAAGTATTTTATGGTGCAAAAACCCAGAGGAAGGGCACCCTGCCCATGATGTAAAGATACTCACAGGACTGAAGGAAGCTACATCATTATTAAGTCTGGGAGACTGAACAGAGGGTACGTGGGCAAAGGCTTCCACGTGACGACAGACACACTCCTTCCCCACAGCAGACCACATCCCTGCTAGCCACGCCTGCACAGGGACAGCGCACGACATGATGGCAGTTTCAGCCTGCAAAGCTGGGATGATGAAGCAACACAGAAATAGCAGACCCTTCAGAGGGCAGCGTGACTGCCTGCCATCTGGCCCAACCTGCCCCTGAGCTGTTAGGTGGAATTTAAGATCTCGACTTTAACCGGAGTGACCGTTGCCTGCCGGGAGCCCACCCACAGCCCCACAAGCAGAACAACGCTGCTGGAACTGGGGACAGGCAACCGCGAGCTCAGCGTCATCGGAGGAATGCTCCTGGTAGGGCAACCTGTGAGACATCACCATCTGAGGATTCACTCTTCAACCTGGTGTGCTATATGCAGGTCTCCCAGCTATGCTGAATACTCTCACTCTTCTCCAAGATTTTTTGTTTGTTTGTTTTTAAACAGCAATAGAACATGATTAATATACTGGGCAGGCTTTTTTTTTTTTTTACTGGGGGCAAGGGGAGCATCCAAATATACACCTATTTATGTGTTTTATAAATGCCAGTGAACTCTCTCGGAGGAAAAGAAAATTGCTTTAGTGCTGCATCTTTGCACTGATACTATGTAATTCAAAGAGGACTTCTTTATTCCAAAACATATCCACTACAGTAGCTTAAAACTTTGAAGTATTTCAACAATACTTATTTATTTATGCATACTTATCTAAACTAAGGCTATTGAAACATCTTCCATTTCATGTAAATAAACCCTTGATGAGAGCAGCTCTCGTACGATTTCATATGCTCCAACACATGTACCTTGAACATATGATAACACACATTATTCCCCCCCAAAAACAGAAGACATGACTGGAAAGTGACAGGTGCTCCAGCATTTAGATTCCCAGCTAAACCTGAATGCTCTCCTTCAAAGCAAAATGACTGTACCATGCCAAAGGCTGCCGCCTAGATGACAACAAGCACAGCTCCCAGTTTTGGCTTTGCTAAGCACAGAATTGCCCAAGAGTAAATAGATGAAAATTCCTTGGCAGGAGGCCCGTCTTCTGGGAAACTTGTGTTCTGGGTAACACTGGAAAGTAGTTTTGTTACTGATGAAGATGCTAATTTTAAACCTGGGGAAGTCAAAGTTTCCTAACTTAACAGTTACTTTCAGTTCATTTCTAAAATAATCTTCCAAAATAAACTACAGAATCTGAATATATAAAACACGTTCCAAAACATGAAGTATCAACCTTAAGACAAACTAATCATCAGAAAAAACTTTGTGCTTCTATTTTAGACCATGTCATTTTTCTTCTGTGGGTACTTCCCCAAGGTGGACCCTTGCAAACAAGGAATCTAGAGCTGAAGCAACCACCTCCCAAGCTCAGTTCTGTCATCTTTGTTGCTTCTACAGGAAGAGCAAATCAAAGTAAAATAAAACAGCTTTCTTTGCTGGACCGGTCCCTCCTCTAGATGCAGCTCCAGTACTAAAGCCATAATCCCTTAGAAAGAGTTAAGTAGCTGCATTCCTACTACATATGGGAAAACAGTATTCCTTTATTAAAACAGCCACAGAAAGCACGGGTGTCTTCAAAAGAATAACACTTCAGAGTCCAATTCTCTTGGACACATTCTACCGTAGCAGAAAAGTTTCTCACTTTCAAAGGAAGGAGGAAAAGCAAGTCTCACAGAGAAAATGAGTCTAAGATTTATCTGTATATATACACATATACATATATAAATTATATATATATATATATATCCATATAGTTACATACTAACCACTCTTTCCAAATGACTGTAGCTACTGTATACAGAGATACCTTTACTTATTTTGCCTGCTGTAATGTGACATCTATGATAACTATAGGGTGCGGGGAAATTATTAAATTTAAGAAGGAAAATGGACAGCCTGTAACTCACAAAAATTTGTTAACTATTTTTTTTTTTTTTTAAGAGAAGATGAACTACTTTTTTCATACTATTTATAAAAAGAACACCAACCTAAGCTCCAAGGACAACTGTGTTAATGTTTTTCAGAGATTCTGGTAACACAGTCAGCAGCCTGAATAACAAACCCAACAAGTCCTCACCCAGTAAGCACCAATACTTTACTCCACAAAGCTTCATACCTGTGACCATACTACAATGACCACACCACCCCGTGAGACTGTCTACTACAATATCTCAGCAGCTTGATTTGAAACAAAAAGGTCTTTTTCTGTCAACCTATTTCCATTCCTTACTTTCACCAAGCACGTTCCTTGTATGTTCCCTGGCATTATTTTGCTTACTGTCTGTACAAATGCGGAGCAAACTGAGGTTTCTGTGGCATCCACCATTCAGTCCCCCTAGCTCACTAAGGGGCAGCTGGAACTAAGTAGGAGAAAACAAGCTTTTAAGGAAGGTCTGCTTTTACAAGCGTCAGAAATTAACATCCGCACCTTTTAATACCAATTCCATGCAGACATCACTCTCTGAAACACAGTAAAAATCCGTTTCAAATACTGCCTTAAGTAAACATATTTTAAGTGATCAGGGCACTACCAAATCTGAAACTGCAGAGTAAGGCTGCTGTACTTTCCAACTGTGGCAGTGGGGCCTGGGGGGGGTGGTGTGTGTGAAGAAGTAGGAAAAAGGGGTGGAAAAGACATGCTGCCACACGACAGAAGTTTCTGGTCGATAGCAGAAGCACAAATCCAGCACTGCTTTCATTAAATCCAATCTTAATGCCTCACCCAGCACACCATACTCAAAACTGGGAATCTGAAAGGCTACAGAAAGCAAGGGGAAACCAGCTGGCCACAGGAAAGCACCCAGAAGCCTGGCAAGCTGCTGGGAAGCAGCAGGTGGATCCCCCAAAGAACAGCAGACGCCTCTTCGGGCTTGAAAAGTGTCCGTCTATCTGTCTGCCTTTTTTCCCCCTGGAAGACCCAATGCCGCGGGAACGAGCCTCGGGCAGAGGCGCCCGCTCTCAGCGGGGATTAAGGGACGCAGGGCAGAGACCAACTCGTTTTCCACTTGGCATTTTGACTTGTCATCTGTAACCGACCGCTGCCCTTTCCGATCACCAAGGCCAGAGAGTCGCTTCTACCCGGGCGGAGCCGCCGCTCCCCCCCCCGCCGCGGAGACCCCCACCGCCTCCCCGAAGGCCCTGCCCGGCCACAGACACGCCTGCTCCCCCTCGCCCAGGGCCAGCGGATCACCACCGGGGACGCGTCAATCCAGCCGGCCCGAGGAGGCGGGAGGCTTCCTCACCGGCCGCCTGGGCCGGGCCGGGCCGGGCCGCCGCGGGCCCGCGTCCCCCGCACACGCGGCACCATATGGCAGCGGCCCACGGCGGGCCCGGCCCGCTCCCCGCCGCCCCCGGGCCGCCGCCAGCCGACGGGGCCGGCCCCGCCACGCCGCACCGCACCGCGAGGGCCCGGTCAGGGCCCGGCCGGCCGCACCTTCACGTCGTCCTCCTCATCCTCGCCGGCCCAGCGGTCTCCGGCCACTCCCGGCACCAGCCGCTTCGCCACCGGCTCCACCACCTCGAAGCTGTCGGCGTCTGTAGGGGAGAGGAGAGCGGGTGAGCGCGGGAGGGAGCGGGCAGGGTCGGGGGGGACGCCGGCGGGGCGCGGGGGCCGCCACCTACCCCACGAATCCGCCGCCTCCGCCGCCATCTTCCCCGCCGAGCCGCGACCGCCGGCGCTCGCAGCAGGCACAGTGAGGCAACCGCGCCAGAGCGGCTCCAGCCAGCGCCGCGCGCAGGGCACGCCGGGACGACGGCGGACTGCCCGCTGACAGCGCGCGCTCCCCCCCCCCCCCTCCCCTCGAGTCCCCGCCCACCGGCGGGCGGTGCGCGCCGCCATGACGGGAGGGAGCGGCGGGCCCGAGGGCGATCCCGATCCCGACCCCGATCCCGATCCCTCACGGGCGGGCTGAGGAAGGGGAGCGGGGCCGCCCTCGTCCTTCATCCTCCACCGCCCCAGGCCCCGCAGGCGCGGTGCTCTTCCCGAGGGAAGGCCCCTTCCCCGCGGGCTCTGAGGCGTTATCGCGGAGCGACAGCTGCGGCGTGAGGGGAGACTCCCCCGCCCCGCCCCGGGGCCCGGCGGGCAGATAGCCCCTCTGGTGAGCGCTCCCTCCAGAAGGGATGGGTCTGGCAGTAGCCGGTGAGAGAGATACAGGTTGGTTTCTTTCCTGTGGTGGAATGTGTCCACGCAAAGGGAGTAAAGCAGGCGGCGTTCTGAATTACAGCTCCTGTCCCTGGAACCGCTGTCCTGGCATATTGCCCTCTAAAGAAGAGGGAATAAGCTCTGTTACAGTAAGAGTTTTTACACTCGGCACGGGCTACTACTACCTGAAATCACAGGTAAGGTTAAAGCAGTAACATTTCATACCTGCATAACTACTCTGTACAGGGAAGCTGCTGATTTTCACACAGTGTCTTCACACCACTATTGAACAAAGAGCCTGGGGAGTCAGCCCCAAACCTGAAAACTGTCCCTTTGTCTTCCCCAGTAAAGACAAAGCTTGGGGCAGTCTGGGCTGATTCTTCACACCCTCTGCAGATGACAGGGCTTTAACACAAATTGGCTTAATACCACAAAAACCAGCATCAGCTTCGAGAAGCGAGCCTCAGACAAGGTGAAGGTTGCCAGCTGACACTTCAGTGACTGCATTCTCCTGTTCTTGTTTGCTTAGGCTTCATCTTCTGATACTGCAGACTGGCTCGTCTAGGACAGTAGAAGTAACATCGTCTCATTCAAAGAGTGGGTTTCTAGGTATGGATTCTTGAAAATACGTAAGAAATGGACACAAAAATGGAATATGAAGGGATAGAAAAAGGGGAAAATAGTTTAAGATTTTTTTAAAAAAAGGAGAAAATCCTATTAAAGTATGTATTGGGGAATTCATCTGGGAGTTACCCTCATACCTGGTCTGAATTTATCCCCTTATCTTTGGTGCCATGCCTCCTTTTTTCCTTAGGGAAGAAAAAGCCAGAAGCACGCTCTTTTCAAGATACTATACCCATTAAAAATACTAATGTGTGATTCAAACAGAGTAAAAGGCAAAGACTAGGAAAACACCCCAGTTGTTGACCACTAAACTTCTTTAGCTGACTTTCCTTCAGCTGACTCAGATTCTTCTTTTCCTTTCTTGAAATGTTAGCAGTACTGATGAGTTCAACGCTTGTTGCTTTTCAGTCAGTCCAGAACTGCTTGATTCTATGAACGTGGCTATTTTAAAGTATTCTGGGATCTGTGTTATTTAATAATATTTAGCAGTAATAACATGAAGATCAGCATCATCCTACTAAGGTACCTTGACAGCATCCCTCTTACCTTGCTGAGGGACTTGCATGCGCTACCTCAGGAGCACTGCTGTGCCATCTTGGATGTCTTCTTCCTGGAAGCATTGTCATTCTGTCACAACACTGAAATAATTTCCAATTGATAGATATACTGGAGACTGGACAAGAAGCAAGAACCACAAATCCAGAAGTTCTACCTAGCAAGGCCTGTGTCCACCTGAACACTGCTCTGCCTTCACCTGTTTTTTCAATTCAGAGGACTTTGGGAGTGGGATGTGGAAAAGCTCATCTGCCAATACTGTTCTCTGAACATCTTTCACATGGACTGGACTTGTCAGCAAATAATCTACCTCAAATTGTAATAATGTACATTACTGTATTGGAAGAAGGCATAGCCTGATAAAGCTAGGCGAGAAGATAGAAGATCTGATTATCAATGTATTGTTGAGTAAAGAGGTGTATCGGTGACAGGACAGTGCATTTCTCCAGGTGTCCAGCAAAAGTGATGAATGAAGTTGGTCAAACTCCCAGGTGAGGACCCACTTCCCCTACCGCTGCAGTAACCCACCCAGCAGCCTGGGGGAGGCTTTCAGGCTGACTGCATTTGGTCACTTCTTATGGTCTTGCTGGAAATGCATTACACAAGTAATTTAATGGAATGATTACATTGCTGAGTGGGAGAGAGAAGAAAAGAAAAAATAGTTGAAGTCTGATGCCTGAATGTTGCAATAAAGTGTCTCCTAATTCCCTAAATAATAGGATAAACATATAGTAAAGGTAGATTATGACTTAATCCAGCTTTCAGGTTTGTGATCAGCCAGGAAGAAACATGGGCGGCTGGCTGCAGTAGAGCTACGAGCAATAGTCTAGCAGCCAGAATGCACTTTCACAATTTATCCATGTGATGCTGTTTAGGGTGTGATGTTTTAGCCCAGAGCCCCGAGGGATCACAGCCTTGTGACCACCAGAGGAGTATAGGAGAGTCCTTTACCAAAAACTTCAAACACAGTAGCTGACCTTAACCAAATGGAGCAGAAGTGTAAAGATCATCACCTACTCTTGTAGGTGTCCACAAATACAAAACTCTGTCCTGGGACTGAAGACAGACTCGAGGGACAGAAAGGCTGTAGTCCCAGGACACAAACCCACCTGCAAGTCATCACTCTTCTCCATCCTCCTCCCCACCGATCCCAGGGAACGTTTTAATTTGAAACTCTCAGGCCCGTCTTGTCCCTTTAGATAACTCTGCCCACAAGACCGAGGGAGAGAGACCTCGGTGGCTCCAGAGCTCTGGTTTAGTCAGAGGTAAGCAGACCTGATGATGTTTGATGCTCTGCATTGTTTGGATGTTGCTGATGGAGCAGGTTAGAAGTGGAGGACACCTTTATCTCGGGATTAAACAGCAAAGCCATGATGCACCTAGGGGCTACAGACCAGGTGCCCCTGAGCCTCCTCCAGCCAAGCTTTTCAGTGGTATGTTTCCTTCCACCTTGTCAAAGAATATCAAATACATAAAAGCTGGAAACATTAACTTCACCCAGTTTACTTCACTGCTACCTCCCAACTCTGTGATTTCTGTGAGAATCTGAGCGATTAAGTGGAAAAGGAGGATATATTTTGTCTGAAGATAATAAATTTAGAAGAACATGTGTCTTTCAAATAACAAGTGGAAGTATCTATGATACTATGATATATGTTGGCTAGAAAAAAAAAATTACTTCCAAATTTATCATCCTTTTTTTGTTGTTACCCATTTACAAGGCAATATAAATAAGAATAGAGCATAGCTATAGATCAAATTATGTCCTAAGTTACATCCTCACCAGGTCTACACAGAGTTTCGTAAACTCAGTACGCTGTGAGGATAATTATGAAACTGCCAAGAACTGTGCAATGATTGGGAACATGTTAATTATAAAAATATTATGTATTTAGACAGCACATTTAAAGTCACTTAAACATTTGGATTAAAACAGTTAAGTATTATTCCCATTGTATAGATGAGGAAATTAAGGCGCAAAGGAATAAAACCCTGCTCAGCACAGCTCTTGAGTCAGAGGAACTAGTACCTTCTAGGAAACCAAACAGTTCTCATTTTGGAGAAGTCTTAAGGTTTCTGTTTAGGAGGAGAAATTAAGAAAAATGAGACAGATCAAGCCTTGTGGTCATTTTACAAAAGATATCCACTGGAATATGTATCACATATTGAAAATCAGACTCAAAGCAAGACCATCTTAAAAGAATCTGCTGTAACGATTTTAGTACATAAACCACATCTATTCTTTTTCTTTTTCAGCCTCCGGTATCTGTAGCTTTTAAAACACACATACATAACAACACTTTTCCTTCTGTTTTAAAGGCTGAAAACTGTCTGAGACTGAGAAATGTCTTGCTTTACAGAAAACAGAGTCTTCAGTGAAGGATGATAGCAGCTAAAAATCATAAAAACAGTAGCCAGAGCATAAATATTTAATATAAATCTTTATGGTTCTATATACTAGAAATGATTGCAGAAGAAACACAAATTTGTAGAACATGAGTTCTCTTCCAATAGTATTTTACAAGATTCAGCCTATCAGTACAATGACATTTTTGCAAGTATCAAAAAAATAAAGCAGAACAGTTACATTACACGGTCAAGACAACCAAAATAGTGATGTGCTTCACAAAGTCTATACAAGTTAATCCTTAGCAGACCATCCTTGCTTGCTTCCAAACAAAAACGCTTGCTGCCAATGTTTTGGAGTTTTTTAAATTTTTTTTTTTTTTTTTTTTTTTTTTTTTTACAAAATTATGACTACTAGCTAAGAAAATGATGCACCTATGCTACTGCTCACCAGCCATTGATCAACTTGTTTAGGATTTAAGTATCAAGAACCTAAGATGCAAATCTGACATGATGTGGGTTTGATGTAATCAAATCTTTGAGAACAGTCCTTTAGCATCTTCAAGATACACAGTGGCAACGTTCTCCAGCTGAATGAGTTTCATGTGACTATTTTTTCCAGAAAAATTGTCTTCCCATGAACCTCCACTTAGCTTCCAATCCCCAGCAGCTTTAACTGATCTAAGCCCTGGAGCCCTCATTGCCACTTTTTCCTCTTCCTTTATTCTATCATGGTTAGTTTTCAGCTGGATCAGCTCCCGGTGCAGGCTTACCATGCGGCTGCATGAGCACCAGCGCTGGCAGAAGGAAGCAGGTAACAAGTGTGACCCAGGGAGGGAAGGAAAAGTAGGAGAGAAAGCCTCCCAGTCTTCATTCCATCAGCCCAGACTGCTGGGGAACTCTGCTGCAATCCCAGGTTTTCTTGTCAGTCTTCACATTCCGACTTTATACTATTCACAGAATGGATTTTAAAGTCCCTTTTAACTCCAATCCTCAAAACAATCATTTTGCCTGAAGATAGTGATAGAACACCTGTGATGGATTACTTCTCCCAGAAAGAGGCATTTGTTTTCTAGAAACATTTACCTCATTCTCAGGAGGTGAGTGCCATAAACAATTGGCTGTGCACTGCAGTCTGACACTCACCTCATTGCCTGCGTGACTGAGATTGCTTTATTTCTTCTTGTATTGGTCTTTGATAACCAGTTTAAAGAAGTTTAATGGCATGAAACATGGAATTGGCATGACTGCAGATCAAAGGTACCATCTGTCGTCTTTGCCACACAGATCCATAGAAGCTCTTTCACAAGAAAAATACTGCTGCTTTAACTTAACGCTCTATTTGCAGTGGAAGACGTTATTTTAATCTAAGTGATTAGTTTCTCTTTGCACCTGTTGGAACAAACTTGTCCAACTGAGCCAATATCATACCAGTAGGTATTTCCAGTTTTTTAAATTTTTTAAATTGACAATAGGTTGTGAATGTTTACTTTCTGGCCTTGACTTCTTGAATTCTATTAAATTCTAATTTAGCTATCTGTACTAGATTCATTTCAACTATGCAAGCATTAATTTTACATTGAAATTTTAGCTTTGCAAAGGTCTGCTCTCCAGGTCCTTCACGTGGAACATACCAAGAGCACAGCACAGCACAGCCAGGGGACAGAAGAAGGCACAGTTAACTTTTCTAATTCCCCACACTCAGGCGTACTCAGCGCTACTCCAGTCCTCACTCAGAAGCAAGAGGAATGACAGCAAGGGTCATGCGACTGGTTCAGTAGCCACAATTCCCTGTGATACAGGCATCTTATCACAGGCAGGGGCTCACCTTAGTTTTCATATAAATTGTGAAGTTATGAATCTCATAATCTACTTTAATATACTAACGATACGTGGTTGATTCAAAGACAAAGAGGAACAAACGGTACAATTTGCAATGCGATGCTATAAGGAAGCCAGAACCAGGGTGAAAAAGAAAGGAATAGGGGTATTTACTCAGCAGAGTCACAATATTTTTGTGTTTCTGGACAGCTTTCCTTACCAAACAAGCAAGCTCTACTGTTAAAGGCGTTTCAGACTGCGGGCCCACATTACTGTTCTGCTGGTGGCAGACGGGTTGATGAGATTTCCACCCACTCCACCTTCTCCTCATCCACTCCTTCCTGGTCCCTCTTCCCATCAGGGCTCAATGCTTTTTCAGCTGCACCAATCCAACCATCAGTATGACTGCCCTCAAACTCAGACATCGGAAAGAACTGCATTTGGGGAGGGGGGATGATGTGCTACGAAAAGGACACTTGCTTCTCACAGCGAGTGAGAGCAAACTGTTCCAACAGCTCTGCTGCCAGTGGCAGAGTGACCCCACACCGCGCTCTGTTCTCCTTCAGCACAGCACTCACTTAAATGCATTATCAAAAATACTCAGGTAAGTGCTTTGTTTAAAGAAGATATGTCTCCTTAGCATGCCTTTGGTTGATACCACTCTTGTTTTGGGATATTTTTAATCAGGTCTTGAAACATTCAGGCTTTCCGATACATTTCAAAAATCATGAAGAAATGTTTTCCTACACAGATGGAAGGTGAAATGAATCAAAGGTGGAAAGGAAGCCAATAACACCAAGTTGAACGGTATTCTAGCTATATAGCAGCTTAAGGAAGAAAAAAAAAAAGATTGAACGTGTATTGCCAAAATAAGTATGAAAGACGTTATTTTGCTGTCAGAACCAAGAATGCTCAAACCTAGAACAGAATACGTTTCGACATGTAAAATTAACACATGATTAGCACAATCAAGCAAAAGACCACAAATGAAATCATTAAGAACTTTGGAAATAGGATGTTGTGTTTTCTAAAAATACATAAAATTGGAATAAATGATACAGCTACAAGATTAACGGCTTAAGTTGCGCAATTCTACATTCAAGACTCAAGTAATGCACATAGTTGAGACTCCCCCGGTTATCAGTGTCAATTTTGATGTGCCCAATTTGATCCAGACTCATGTCAGAGAAACAGTTAAGTCTCACCCTTGAGACTAAAACCTGGTAGGTTATAACTTTGCTTCATGCAAAGACCGTTTATGCCAGAAGTATTTGACATTTTTAGGAACTTACATTTTGAAGAAGGTAGACTCATTCTGCAGAGAAAGTTCAGAATGATAAATACCAGACTTGCAGCACATTAAAATATTAATATTTAATATGTTTACTAAGCAGTCTCTGTTATTTTTGTTGTGCATCTATGTAGAACTAAATCCCTCAATTTACATTTTGATTTCCCTCACTGATCTGATCGTCACAACACAGATACAGCTGTAAAGTGCAATGTATGCTTTGGTTTCCTTAACTAAAGAAAGCACTTTTAGAATGGTTTTAGCCAAAGATAGGACCCACGTGTTTAAGGACATTTGAACAGATGATCATCTCTTTTTACAGTCAGAGAAAAGCGATGAACTACTTAACAAAAATCGTTCTGTTCTGGTAGACTAGTGAATTTTAAAGCAGTTCTATTATGTCAATTACTTGGAGAAATTTGGAAGAATTCCACATTAAACAAGAATTCACTGTTAAACTAATTTAAAAATCTCAGATTCAGATGTACATTTTAACGAACAACTAAAAAATAGTTGGCAAACCATGTAGCAATTCAGATACAAGCTGACCATTTTCAAAATCTATAAATATTTCCAGAACCATCTTGCCGACATAAAAACAGGAAGGAACGGGGATGGTTACAGGGTTCACACGTCTGCGCAAAAGCATATATAAAGGTAATGTTATGTACATTTTATTTCAATAAAGACATAAGACAAACAGCGTAAAGATGCCCAGATGCCCTAAAGATAAATACATTTAAAAGATTCTCATTAAAATGAATCTGTAGTATTTCTTTCCTGCAAGCAAAATACCTTTCTTTAAATACAAAAAAAATCAGTATTCTGAATTGCAAATGTTTTCACTTTTTTGCAGAAAATCTGCCATGATGGTTTTCTTTTTTAATGAATAAGGATTTTCCACAAAACAGGCTTGCTCTACATGCTAATTTTTTTAAACAGTTCAGTGACACAATGTGCTAGCTACATACACAACAGATAATATAGTAAGAAAACACTCAACCTGATGAAAAGTTAAAATCTTCATTAATACACTGGAAAAAGTTGACATAACTCATGCCTTTTAAAATCAAAAATACAAAAATTAAATGTTTTCCTAAAAAGATTTTCCTTATTTTAAGGACTCATTTGAAAATGAAGCTGCATGTAATTTGTACAATAAAATTGTACAAGTAAACAGGTAATATACATAAAAAATTAATTGACATACTTCTCAATTATCAGTTGTCCACCTTTAATTTCCAATACTGTACTTTCTTAACAAGCATACAAAATATCAAACTTCTCTTTAGAAAAAGTGCCGTTCTGTGACATCTTTTACACAAAAACAGTCTGAGCCTGTGGCGTGTTAATGCAGTCGAGAGGCAAAGCATCCTAACTTTTACAAATTATACCTTCCATAAAAAGCCTCCTGAAAAGGAGATTACACACCATTATAAAAATATCAACCTCTTGTAGTAGCTGCATTAGAGAACCAAGGCTGAAAGACTATTTCCATATAGCATAGAAAACCACTATGATAGCAGACTGACTGCGTCGGTGGCGTGGGAGTGTACTGTACCACAGGATTATGCATAGTTACTGCCAGGTACCTTCGCTGTCACACAGAGTTTAAAACTGATTGTAATGCAGAGTGTCACAGGGGTACCATCAGCCCATGCAAAACATCTTAAAATACTGAGCCACTGTGCAGAATACTTCAATCTTGGAGGAAACAGAAGGCAGCAGTAATTGAATTGCATCAAACCTAAGAGGTGACCAAACTAGTTCTCCTTTCAAGATTTGCATGCACAGCATAGTCTGAGGTATTCCTTGTCCATCAGTTGTTTGTGCCACTGCAAGATATTGTCTGTCCAGAGTACATGCCATCACAATGGTTTAAAATATTCTGAATATTAGTAATTTATATTCTTCTTATCTAGCCAGTCTCTTGATTTTTGAAAAGATTTCAACTACAGTAGAATATTACAGAAAGAAAATATAAATGCAGGGTTTTTCTTTCTAAATGAAACTTACATGGACTAAAACTAGAGAATATTTTTAAACAAATATACAGTATGCAGGCAGACGAAGCAGGAAAACGGCCATCCAACTGTTTAATAAAAAACTAAGAAAATTTGGCTATTTCCAGAAAAACTATGAAGCGCCTCAACTAAAAGGAATGCATAATGAAATTCTAATCTAATACAGGTCAAAAATGTAAAAAGGTTATAAACCTTAACAGGAAAAATAAAACAACTTTTACTGGCCATTCCTGTTGAAATGAGAATCTTAAAAGTAACAGAAAAGTGGCTACAAACCCACTTAGAGCACCGAACAGAGAGAAAATAAGAGTCCATTTTCAATCTCTGTTATATCATAAAATCCTGTGTTTCTACAGGTCAAACTGCTGGTGGCAGAAACAGAATTCTTTATAAACTGCAGATGTCCTGTACATAAAAAAAATTCATTGGAGTTGCACTAGTTCTAAAGACTTTTCTGTTCTAGCCTACCTACTGTGTTGTACTGTATTGTACTGAATGTATTCAATCTCAGATATATAAAGTCTCTTTCTGTAACCCTTGATTATTGTTGGGCACCAAAGATAAGAAAAGCAAGACGGGGTACAAAAATGCAAAATTTCAACAGTAATGGCAATGTTTTGTTTTAGTCCAAAAGGGTCCTGCATTTTCTCCCCCTTCAGTAATTAGACAAAAGGCTTTAATCTGGGGGTAGCAAGTCATGCAAGCGAAATCTGTCTCTGATGTGAGGTCGGACATCTTCGTTCTGTGGGGGGGGGGAAAAAAAAGTGTGGGTTTTAGGAGAATGAACACATCTATAAATCAGATTTTAACAGGGTCAATTTTCTAACACCAGTATTTTAATATAAGAAAATATAAGGCACGAATAGATGTCATTATAAGAGACTTACAGAAATAACTACATAACATTCACAACAATTTAGGAGTACTTTATTTGCATTTTAAGAAAAAAGGCACACATTACAGCCAACAATAGGCATTATTTAATCTAAATGCCTACAGATTCTCAATTGCATTATGGTTGATGTTACAATTCTCCATTTCTTGATTAAAAGCATAGTTAGAAATAATGATAGTCTGCCTTTTGCTATGTAAATAAGTCCTTGTGCATACATTGAAATACTGCCCAGAGTATCCTTTTCAAAAAGAGACATACATGACTTTCAGCAGTCTAAATCTCAGTGACTCAAAACATCTTAAAATATGTGAAAATACTTAAAAGAGCTAACTAACATTGGGGGGGGGCGGGAGCCAAATAAAGGAAACACTTACCAGCTCTACAAGTTTCTCCAGAAATGGAATCAATTTTAGGAGTTCGTTGTCATTTTTATCCATGAACCAGCTTTCTATAGGAATTCCATTTGAAAGCTAAAGTAAAAAAAAAAAAAAAAAACAAAAAACAAACCCCAAACCATCAACACATGATTTATACTTAATTAATCTAAAAATATGACTTGTGAAATAGCATTTTGGGGAAAAAAATCTTTCCGAGCTAGGGTTTATTCATATGTATTTTTCCGCTGAAGTTTGTATTAAAATTCACTTCCAAAATATCTCCTTGCTTTGCATGCATCACTACAAAAATTTCCACATCAAAGCTGAAATAGAACTAGCTCTAAAAGTTCTGCTGAACTGAAAAGCGTTGGTATTTTGAGAAAATTTTATGTTAAAACACACATGGATACTAACTGTGTACTGGCAAATGAGGCTAAGTCAAACAGGTTTTTGGTTTTTTGCTTCTTTAATGTAGGTGAGACTGTAGAGATCACACTCTGCACTTCTTTATCTATATAATAGGACTAACTGGAATAGTAACATACCATACTTCTGGGAAAATCTAAATCATAGGGTATAACTTTGTAACATTTAAGCATAAGCAATTTTCACAGCTGTGTGTCATTTCAACCAGTGATTTGTTCTTAATCATTTCACTAGCATTAAAAACTAAATCCACAATAGAGTCCAAGCAACAGACTTAGCAGACTGGTAGTTTCCTTAGAAAAAGTGAATAAGAAGTAAAGCCGACTGGTTATATACTCTGTTCATATAAGAAGTCACTTAGTTTGCACTTGATCAGCTCTTCACAAAAATCAAAGAAAAGCAAGCAAACCTGAGTGATTTGTTACAGTTTGGCACAAAACTCAAATAAGGAGTTAAATCAGAATGTAGTGTTTCACTGGCTTCCTTCAGAAAGTTGTTTGCTATATCTGAGAAGTTTGCTGACAGCAGCATCCTTACCTGATAAGCGAAGGCTTGCGGTGAATTGTCAATTATGATCGTTTTTGAAAGATCTCTACCAAGAATGTTTAAATCCTTTATGTAATTTCCTTGTACACAAACACAATGCTCACGGAAAAGTCGATGCCTGTGATTAAAGTAAAATACTAATTAATGAGACAAATTACAACATCCACATTGCATATAGAAAAAGAAAAGTTAACTTTGCCAAATGTTACCCAGTTTTTTTCTCTTCTGATCTACTTAGCTCATTTTAAAGAATTGTTCCCTTTTTCCATTGTCTTTTGAGCTTTTTGCTGGTAAAATTACTAGTTAAGGTGATATTATATTAATGTAGTTCTGCAGGTGGTTGTTTGTATTTAAACAGAAAAGCTCAACTCAGACCTAACAAATATTTGTCAACAGGGTTTTGCTTTCTAACCTTTTTTGCAGATGGATCGACAAAGGGACCCAAAATACTCAAATGATTTTGCAAGGCCCCAAGATCAGAGATTAGTTCTGCACAGGAGCCAATTTATCGGGTTTTATTATTTTGTTCCAACTGTTACAGTACACAGCCTCCCTATGCCACTGCATGCTAGAACACAAACTATCAGAAGAAATGTTTTCTTTTTCATGTTACCTCTGTTCGCAATTAACCTATTTCAGTTATTAGAGCTTGAAAAAAAGCCTTGAGGCCAAAACATTCCATCAACTTCTTCCTTTCCAATTAGTCTACTCCCTTTTAATTTATTACAGAAGAAAGGGTTGGATAGACTAAAAGGACTCAGGTTAAAAAAATACCAGGAATAAAACTCACATCTCATGAAATATCAATGTAATTATCATTTAAAAATAAATTGTAAACTAGACAGATTTTGAGTTTTACACAGTCGTCTTACAATGCAGTTTCTTTAAGGCTGCTTATATTTTTAAATTAAGTTTTTAGAAGCTGTACATAGTGTGCTTAATTTCATAAAGGGGTTGAGTTCCTAATGTTGCTATGGAGGAAAATAAGCTGATGCCTCAGCAGCGAATGAATTTATATATAGATTCTGAGTCACACGTGTGGAGTGCCTGACAAGTCTACCTTTAGGCTAATGCCAAAACTAATCATGCCTTGATGTCAGCTTTTCAGTGGCACATGAATCACAACTAAATTCATGCATCACATGATTCTTTCTGCAGATTCTTAGAATACTGTTTGGCTGTACATTTTATTATCTTTTTCCTGTTGCTAACACAGTTAAAACTGCAGTCCTGAATCACACGTATTAGGTTCTTGAAGAAAGATTTTTAACGCTACGATGTGCACTTAGACTGTAAGTGCAAATATCTTACTTGTTCATGCGTCCTGTTTGGCTGTGTGATTCAGCTAGGCTCAGATATTCCAATGATTGAAAGTATTTGAAGGTCTAGGGTTTTTTTGCCCGTTCAAAACCCAGTGGCAAGTAAGTTTACCAAAACCAAACTAGGATTCTGTTGTGCATGCCCCATAAAAACAAGCAGTAAGATGACCATCCCCGGATGAAACCTAGTGAACAGTTTATCTTTACTCTCTTAAGGAAATGAGTTACGATGTGCCTAAACTACCAAGTGAAAACAACGGATGCAACCACTGTCTCAGTCCAAATGGTAATTTTATTATGCGTGTCAAGAAAATCAAGTTTTCACTGAAGACTATTACAATAAAATGATGCAGGGATGTGATTTGCCCATGATGTCCCAGGTACAGAATTTATACAGTTCTGACTATAATCAGGTACAGTTGTTTATTTCCCTTACTTGGGACACCCAATGTAGGGTGAATCCCTGAGAAGATCCCTCTTTGGTTTCAACTTTCCCCACATAACAGTCCACCTTCCAGATGAGAATAACGGAAAGAATCTCATCAGGCAGAATTTCTTTATGCCTTAAGGAACTGTTCTTGAGAAATGCCAAGCACTTCCAAACAAAGATCAGTATTAAGAAAAGAAATGAAAAACCAAAACAACTCTACTACAAAACCCACAAACAAATTATTTTGTGATTGAATAAGAAATAAAAACATGCTGATTGTAAAGATAACTATAATAATTTATAAATAATAAATCAAGTCTGAATAGTTTAAAAGTAATCTAATACTCAGTTCATTTTCTTTATCCGTAATGTGTATTCCAAAGCAGCTCAAACACATTTTTGATACCTAAGAGGTCGTTTTCCATCAGCAAGCCTAACATGCTACAGGGAATGCATGGGTACGGTTTTCGGCCAGAGTGCAATGTAAAGCTGCCTGGGTTTATCTTCTCACCAAAGCAATATCTCAATCACTTAATTTCATTTTTCTCTCACTCTTAGTCCAGACAAAACAACAAAGAATCAGTTTAGTGAGACACACTGCAATAACAAACATGTCATAGTCACTTTCTTCATCACATTTGTTAGGAAATAGTACTCAGTTTGCTTACAACAGGTATGTTCACTATTTTTTATTTTTACCTGACCAGTTGCTTTTTAGGGTCTAGTATGTTCAATAACTTGTCTGCATACACCTTCTTAGAAGCAGTAAAAAGAATGATCTGTGGATTAAAGGAGAAAAAAAAGATGTTTTAGATATAAGTATGTGAATATAATTTTTAAATGAAATTCAAAGATAATGTCTAATTGTTTTTACCTCATAAATCTGAGACATACGTTCCAGGAATTCTCGGAAGAACGGCCTTAACCGGACATAAACCTGAAGCAGAGATGGACTTTATTAAAGATCCAAAGTACTTCAGCTATCACCCACACTACTAAGTATCAGTTTGTAAAGATTAGGTCAAAATGAGCATTATGAATAAAGTAAACAGCAAATATTAACATCCTACAGAATAATAACTCAATTAAAACAATATTAAATTAGCTTGCAGCCTAAGCAGCTATAAGTGAAAGCATAAGATGATAAAATTAGGCTTAGCAAATTTACTGGAAAATTTCATGGAATTAGAAATAATTTAAATTAAAATATAAAAGTTGGACAATCTCTAAAAGAAAAAATGAAACTAGTTGCTTTGACTAAAGATTTTGAATTGAATTAGCTTTCACCAGCTGGGCAGCATCAGTTCAATTACTACATAATGTGTGCCAGCACATAAACTAATCTTCTTAATAACCTCCTTCCACTAAGAATTACACATTGAATATGGGGGTGTCAGAAGTGATTGGGGGGGGGGGGGGGGGAACGCTTCAGCTGTTTTCAAATTTCCATAAATTCAAATTCCACCGGCAGAGAACTGCACACATACATAAATTATTCCCTGTAAAAAAACGTAGACTCATGAGAAGAGATACCTAGTTAGGAGACTTCTGCATCTCTCTCTGATTTAACTCAAAACAGAAGACTTGGGCTCACATGGAAACATATGTGTAAATCTGTAGCTTCAGGGCCATGGCCCAACACCACGGCAGATGTGAGGGCACATATCAAGCACTATTCTATTCCTGTGGCACAACGTTCAAATTTACATTTGAATGATCACCTGGTGTGGTGTTTGGCACGGATCTAGACTTGACCTAAACCAGCAGTGATGACACATGCCAAGGGGTGGCAATGACAACGTTATGCTCTGCTTACCTTTCTTTTTGGTTCAGAGATTGCCCACATATAGGATTACAGAGTTTTGAGGAAAGAGTTACTAAAATATCCAGAAAGAGAAGGGAGTGTACCGAACTTCTTTTAATTTCAACCAAGGTAATTTCAGCTTTATCAACTTTTTAACAGCCAGTCAGGAATAGGCTTAAATTTACCTTCGAATCACAGTAAATATCCACAAAGGCTTTGTATTACTTACACTGAACTGTATCAAATTTATATGTGGACACAACCAAGTGACCAGAAGGGAAAAAAAAGGGGAATAGTTTAAGTGAATACAAAATTTCATGTTGTTAGCACATGCTACAATATATCTTTGTCCTTTAAAGGAAGCACATATTTATAAACCAATGTGAATTTCATTACTTAGCTTAGAATTTGGTAAGGCTTTTATTTGTTTCTTTCTTAAAGTGTCTGAAGTTCTGACTTAAGTTTGCAGAGTGACCAATTTTCATTCTTTTTTTTTCCACTAGGAGCAATCACCAAATCAGACAATCTGATCACGTCTGGTAATAGGATCTCTCTACTTCTGGCATGTGAAGATACATTTGTTGACTATGCAGACAATGTCTACTTCCCTTTGCATTCTGGCAAACCCACATTTGGAGGCAAGCAAGTAAGTATTCCTCAAATCGGCTATCAAGAACGGTTTGGAGAGACTGCAGCCAGTGCTTGACAGGTTTCTGGGCTGCATTTAACCAAGATAATTACTGAAAAGCCAACTTTCTAAATACGGAGTTGACAAGCATGTCTTCACACAATGTCTTCTGACGGCACTAAAATCTTTGTGAAAATGACACCTCATCTTGCCATAATAAGCTAGTGAAGTTTTGCTCAAAGACTAGATGGCATGTTTACCTTACCACAAGAACATATGTAATGAATTAATGCAGAGTCTCCAGGTGACCAGACGTTAACTAACATTCAAGTTGTCTGTGATTGTAGATTCAGGGCAAATTGTTCACTCTGAACGTTTGCTCTCTGTCTAGCAAGCACATAACGCAGCCAGCAACCTCCGTAGTTGTAACGCAGAGTTTAAAGGAAGGTAAGTTTTAATTTGCAAATGGCAAAAGGATTATTCTGTTCATGTCATTTTTCCTGAGTAAATATTTACTTTATTGTGACCTAAATCTTTCTCTTCAAAACTAAAAAAGTAAGTCACAGAAAGGATATCGAATGTTTTCACTGCACACAAGATAACAGTTGCTAATAATGGTAGGTAAAGAGGATGATACTTGGTTCTAAGTTTTGTTCAAGAGCTTGATTTCAAATTAACAAGCCTATTCTCTGTTATGGAAGAAACAGAGATGTCATTTAAGAAACAGTCTCTTCAACATCTCTGCTACAAACTCTCCTGGCAACCAAAGCAGTAAGCCAAGGTATCTGTCAATATTTCAACTGCCACTAATATAAAGAAAAACATTTTCTGTGTAATTTATTGTTCCTTTTAAATCTGGATTGAATTATGTTGGTCACAATGGCCAGTTAAAAGAATTTTAAAAATCATTCAACTGGATCAGAGAACAGTTATGGCTGCTTGGGCTCCTCACATGTGCACACTCTTTCTGGTTTATTTTTTAGTTTGTTTAGCCTGTGGATAATTGCAGCATCTTTGTAACGTGTTCTATTTTAGATTACTGCCACATAGTTTTAAGTGTGTGTCTATCTTAATATAATATCTATCTTAATCTATCTCTAGGAATATAACATGTGAATGCAAACAAGAAATCCAGGGAAAATAATTTCTTTGTAGAATATGGTATTTCTAATTACAGCTTACACACACACATACATAATTCAACAATGACATCGATGGCAGATTCACCGCTCTGTCTTTACTGGTTTGTGACACTCTGGCACAACATAAGGCAACCACATCATTACACTGAGCTATGATGAGCTGACACACTCCAGGTAACCAAAGTAGAAGAATTAAGTAACCAAAGTAGAACAAAACATATCCATCACTCCAATGATTAGATCTAACATGAAAGATAATTTTTGAAAATATAGATAGAAGTCTAATAATAATTTTCACCATTTTTAATGACTTAAAGTTTGTCAACAGAGATACATGATATCATCTACTTCAAAGTGACTTATACTTATAAATGAATAACATATATGAAAAGCCCTCTCAAAGATTTTTGGTGGGGTTTTTTTGTTTGTTGTTCCCCCCCAAATGATCATCATATCCCATTATTTCAATGGCAATAAAACCTAAATGTGCGAAATCAAAATTGTCATTCAATGTCCTCCTTGTTTCCAATACACAGGACTTTAATTCTTTGAAGGTGGAATTGGAAGGAAACATTCCTTTCATGCATTAAAAAACCCCAACAAAAGACATGTATTCTACTTGGTGTCAAAATCTCTGAAATCACACTAATGAATTTCAGTATACCTGTAACATCTTTCCACACCTGATGATTCTACCATCATTTTACAAGGTGAAAACCAGAGACAGGTTAGTTAACTTGCCCATGTGAAGCTGCACGTACCCACTGCACTTCCAGGATGAGCACTCTGCAGCATGGCAAGACCCCCTGCCTGGCCCAGCTGTGTCCACGTACCCCACCTGACCTTGGGGCATGCCAGACACCAATACCAGGCTAACCTCAGTGCTCCTACTGTTTACCTGAAATAGCCTTGACACAGTCTGCTGCAAGGACAGATGGCACATGCAGACAGCCTGAGTTCAGACCGCACAAGAGACACGCGATGCACCGAGCTGGGTCTTGCCCCAGGCCTGACAGCGGGCTGGACTTGCCAGGTAAACAAGCCCGCATCATTTCTGACTGGACTGTGTCTTAAGTGACTCAAGACAAAGACCATCTCATAACCAGACAGAACTGCCTGAAGTGTAGCTGGCCACGGCTCTTCAAGGGGCAAAAGTGCAATTCTAGAGGTTCTACTGAACCAAAATTAAGTATTCCCAACCTAAGACCAGATTACTTTGTGGATGCTGCCCAAGATACACTAAAGTTTCCTGGCTTTCAGATCCAAAGCTTGATGGCTCTTCTGTTATTTCTGAGAGACAGAGTGGAGTTCATTAGAAGGGAGAGCCAGAATTCACAAGCATTGTTTGCCTCATTCCACTGCAGTAACAAAATAAAGCATCTAAGTTGTTGTTGGCGACAGTAAGATGGAATACATGTGACACTATATTCAATAACCTACAAGTGACCTATGGAGTTCCAGAACATCTTTCAAGGATCACAAAGATCAAAGGGAATTATTCTGTCATAGAGCAGTACAGATGCATTTCAACTGAAGAACTGATTGAAAACATCTGCCTTTTGACTATGGCCTGCTAATGCACGGAAGGTACCCTTTGAGTGGAACAGAGGGTGAGATGATCTCATGTCTGCGACTTGAAGCCAGCAACAGAACAAAACCTCTTTACCAAGAAAAAAAAAAAAGAGATAAATTTCTTTGTAAGATAAGCTGCTTATCTTATTATGTAAAGTAATACAAAGAGGACAAAGTCTAAAGTCTACGGTTGAAGAGCTGAAAATTTATTTTTGTTTTCCAGTCAGATGTAAGATAGCACTTAACAGATATGGTACTTAAGAAAACTTCAGCTTTGCAAAGACTGTATTTTTACTAAGTCTAAAACTTAAACACTGGCATAACTTATAGATTTTTTTTTCAATCAAGAAAACACAAACAACTTTATTGTCTCAAAAGCTTGACGTAAGTAAGCCCAACTGTAACCATTTCACAGATTCTTCTTTTTTTTTTTTTTAAACAGAAATCAGTGAGTGTAAGTGACTTACGATTTAAAAAAACCTATGTCAGTCCTGGAATCACATGGTAATTTTTAAGTTTGCAGAACACTACTCTGTGCTCAGACATTAAATAGTTCTTCTCTTCTGCATAACTCCAGATAAGTTGTGAGAAATAAATTATGAGCAAACAAGCCCATATTTTTAGAAACCTTTCTTTAAAAACAGACCGCACTTACAATCACTGAAACAAGCAACAACAGAGCTGAGTTCCTGGATGTGAAACTTGTGCTTGACTCACATGCCAACAGAGCTTAGCTGTATTTTATAACAGACCTTCTAGAACCCACCTCAGTCTGATTCTTACTGTTGTAGTATCCTACAATGGCCATTTCTGGAGCATCTTTTCGAGAAAGCGCCTGTTTATCATCACACTATTACTGCAAAAGCACTGGCTTGATGCCTTCACATGGGTAAGAAAATTGAAATGCTATGAACCAGGTTCACATTTCCAGTATTAGTCAGACTTAATGTGAGAAAGATAAGATATTCAGTAGGAAAATGAGCACTAAGCTAGCTTCTACTCCTTCTTAAAAAATAAATAGATAATTACCTAATATTTCTGGAAAACCTACGTGAAAGTGGTACATATTTTGATACTAATGGAAAACACCTTCAGAAATGTCTCTTCCATGTCTAGTATTGTTGTCAGTGGGTTATATTATGCAATACTTTATATATCGTAACTTGCTGACTTCTTTGCTCGTACAACCTAGTGTCTGCTTCTCTGTTACCAGCTGAAATTACTTTCAAAATAAAATATGGAGATACAAAATTAATACAGGACTATACCAGAGGTGATGGACAAATTGATAAGCAAAAGAAATACATTTTTAAAGCTGATAAACAGCTAATCACTGACCAGAAACGCTAAGAAGAGTATGAAATACCAACAGAATTCCTTTCAACTTTTATCACAGGAGATTATTTGTCTTTTTGCATATTATACCCTAGTTAAAGATGAACTTAACTGTATCCTTAAAATATGTCTTGCTTATTATCTGTTACCTAGCAAGAGGTGAATGTTTTGTCAGTGTCTAGTGTGATGTAAAACCAGCAAAACAGAACATAGCGATCAGGAGAGTGTGCTCAAAGACAGTGGCTGACTTTCTCAAGCCTGCAAGAAGCTACTGTTCCTTGGCAAACCCAGGCCAGACTCTAGAGAGAGCTAAGAGAAAACTTATCCAGGACCCACATAGTAACTGTACTGTATCAAGGGCTATACAGGCTTGTGTACAATGCTGTTAAATAAAGCTTTAGAAATATTGTAAGTCACTCTTTCTGTTGACTTCAATTTCCTAAAGTCAAAATCACAGTTAGATCTCAGCATAAACATACAATTGCTAGAAGGACCACAGTTATAGACAGAAAGTACTGAAATCATACTGAGATCTCTTAAGAGAAGGAAGGAAAAAATGAAGCTTTAGTCTTCCCGATTCTGTTAGCAGTGTCAAGAACCTCCAAAGAACTAATTCTCAGGCTCCTTCCAAGTTCAGCCTGGAGGAAACTGTGCTTGGCTGTCACCAAATAAGAGATAAGATAAACCCACGTTTAAAAATTATTTCAGCTTTTCAGATTCCAAGGGGTTTTATATGCAACAGCGAAAAAAACATTTTTAAAATCAGGAAAAATACCTGGACAAGTGTCCTTTTAAGGTGCCTGATGAATGGCTCATTCTCCAAAGATACTACAGTGGGGTCCAATATCGTGCGAACTACATGGTGGGGAAGCTGTTGCTACTCCCAGGTACATCACACAAAAGGACCTGAGAACAACAGCCTGGGTCAGTGCAGCATCTTTGGTAGTTGCTGGAAGAGAGTTCCTCCTTCCCATGCTTGTTCCTCTATGGTATGTCAATGTAAAACACACACAACTAACACCACCTCTTAAAGCAGAACAAAAACCTAAATCTAGCAGTCTCCACAAGACAATCAAAAATCACTCTAAGTACCAGACTCTCTCTGGGAGCAAAGAGGTAGAACTGGCACTGGCAAAGTGTACAGCAAGACTAACAGCCGCGACAAAAGCTAGTTAATGTGAGGCTCTGAAGATGTCTTCTATATAGCAAGAAACTATCAACCAATGTGGATTGGTTTTCCCTGCCAAGGGAAGAAAGTTAACAGTCCGTGAGAAGCTGTACCTGGGAAATGATACTGGCTGAACTGTCAGTGTTCCTGCCTCCACCTGCTGGCAAGGAAAAACGCTGCTGCTGAAGATTGCTGCTACAAAGATCATTCACACGCTCTTTAACAACGAATGTTCACAACTGGCATCAGTGACCGACATTACCACGTTGTGGGGGCAATAAACAGTGCTCCACAGTATTTCTAATACAGCATAACCCACCTCGCAAAATCTGACACTTGCAGTTTATAACCCAGACAGTTGTTAAATGCCAGACAGTTACTTCTCTCTCTTTAAACAAGATGATAACAAATACACACAGCAGGAATTCATATGTTAAACAAAATAAGAAAGTATATATTTTTCTGTGCACGCTAATTACCTGGTAAATGACATCTTGAAAAAGAACTGGAAAAGTGAGTGCAGCATCTTCTAATTCATTTAGACTACAGTGCACTAATGTTTCATCCTATCAAAAAAATAAAAGATGGTATAAAAGAAAGAAAAGATTGTGAAAAGAATGTTGAAAATTCAAGTAGTTTTCTGGATTTTTAATGCTCATTTTAAGGTAGGTTTATTTAGTCTGGAAAATTTATTTTTGTGCAAGTGCTGTCAAGATTGAAGAAGAATTCTTAGAATGAATTATACATTTAATTATTCTTGCATTTTTTGAAAAATTTCACTTAGAATTATGTGCTGGGGCATAAGTATAAGAAGATATTTTCATTTTGCAGGCTATCCTGTCATTCAGTTCAAACCTGCATCTGTCAGTTTGAATAATCTATCCATTCATACAACCACTAGAGGACAGGCCAACTGATACTGTTCATGATAAAATAATGTTCCTGACACCATTAACAGGGTCTGAAACAACTTTCAAAACAGAGAGACTAAAAGAAATTATTATAAAGACAGATATATTTTCTATGAATATTTTAAAAAGTGGATTTGTGCCCTCTAAGAATAAGAACGTTCTAAGAATTAAAAGATTAATTCTTGATCAATCTTGATGCAAGACATATGAAGCTGAATTTTCCTATTTACTACAAGTCATTTTTTTCCACATTGGATTTAAGAAAGCTTTATGGGGACAGACAGCTCTTTGTTTGAGACAGTCAAAATGTTACTGCTTTTTTTTTTTGAACAGGATGTTAACAGGATTCAACAAATACAGCAAGCGTTCTATTCTTGCCACTATTAATTTTTTTTTTAATGCAGACTATAACTAAAAATACTAAAAATTGTGTAACATTCAACAAGGCCTTTTTGTTTAAAGCAAACATGACTAATTTCAGCAACAAACAAAATAAATGAAATGCTACATACTCCCTGCTTTTGGTATGTGTTTATAAAGATATTTACCAAGTCTAGAACTAATGAAAATTCTGGTGTGCTTCTTGTTTTCAGTGGAAGAGCTGGCTTCCTGTTAAGTTGTTCTTCTGTTAGTGGTGGAACATGTTTGATGAAATAATATCTGAAAAGAATACAGATTTTGCTGTAGAAATGTATATACATTATTTAACTGGTAATGTTGTAGCCCAACTTAATATTTCAAATATTTAAGGCTGCACAAGAAATAAGTATTTTAAATTGAAAAAAAACCCACATCAACATACACTTATCAGTTTAATATTTTCAGTACAAATGTTAGCACTTACGGATCAAAGACTTCCCAGTCTTCTTCATAGGTGGCTTCTGCATGAGCTGATGAGTAGCCACTGTCTGGAGATACTGGTGCTAAAATTCAACGAAAATGACCAAAACAAAAAATAAAACAAAAAACCACAAGAGCTAGTCTTATTAGTGCAGTTTTGAAAAGTGAAAATTTGCACTTGATACACGAGTGCCTCAAACAACAGTGGAAAAACTCCCCCTTCAGCCCCACCCTCTCAGTCCCCATGTTTCCTCTGAAATAGCCTGCAGAGCTTCTCAGGAAGAAGCTACCTGAGAGCTTGATGTCACGTCATGCTACAGAACTTCATGACCTGGCCAGACGGGAAGCACCCGAATGACACAGCAAGGCATACATACAACCTCTGATGACATGAACTACCTGGATGCACATTCCAGCCTAAGAAGCTAGCAGAACTCTTCCAGTCTGTAGCTCGTTCTCACCCCATGTCTGAGGGGCCCTTCTGAAAGAAGGCAACAGACCAGATCAGGTGGTCTTGATTGGACCTGTGGATCACACATCAGCCCTGCTACTTAGAGGTTAAACTTACTTCCTTGAAAGGAGTCCTGTAAACCTCAGTACTACTTAACTACCAGTGTTTCAAGGGCCTAGGGAGGATTTAGAGAACTGTTAAGAATTTGATGCTGGCCATCCACAAAGAGGAGAAGCTGAATTTTATGGATACGATTTTTGTCAAAAAAGATGTATGATGAGACTTTTGAAGAAAACACGGAAAATTAATGTAGGATCTATATGTTTCTCATTCACCTCACTATGTTGTTCTAAGATATCAAAATGTTGCAAATTTATCTTTTGTGATCAGCAAGTCTAGGATGTGCATTTTTAATGGGGTTGGGGAGGGTTCAATAATCATAAAAACGCCTTTATTCTGGAATCTTTGTTTTCATTTGAAGAAATGTTATGAGGTCAACTGAGTTACACCGGGAATAGATGAGACTTGCCAAAACTGTGTCTTTGGTGCATAAAACAGATTTGTCTATGAAACAAAAAAATCAATATTAATGCTGTTTGCATGCCCTAAGCAAATGTGAAATATTAATTTATACAAAATGCAGGTGCTAGAATTTCCCTAAGAGTACAAATTACATACAGCTTCAACACCTGAGTCCAAGACAAGCACACATTTCTTACCTGTAAGTGGTGGCAGGTCACGGTCATTTGTTTCCTCCACTTCTTCTAAACCATTGTTGACAGTAGATCTGACCTGCACTGCTTGGCTAGTATAGGCTGCTCCATTGGTGGATGTTGCAGTACTTGTAGTAATCTCATCTACCTGTTCCATATCAAGCTGTTTGACTATTTCTTCAGCTTCAACAGCTTGTCCTGGAGAATCTGATCCTGATGTTCCTGAATTAAGATTTCAGTACACTCACAGTCATTATCTTTAAGCTGAGTTACCTATCAGAATACTGACAGTCACTACTTAGCCCCACAAAAAAAAAAGTTTCAGAATAATTGAAGATGGCTGCATTAGATTCACATTACAAAAATAAGAACCAATATGAAGACCATGACAAATGCCTTTTTGTTTGGGACAAGGAACTTAATACCAATTTTAAAATTTTTTTTTAAAAATAAAAGGTACACCGCTAGATACTTACACCTATGAAAGAAATGTTCTAATGCATATAAACTTACTGCTTTTTTTATTAATGATCAACCCTTCTAAGAATTAAGGAGGCCTTTTACCTGGTAGTAGTAACTCTTGGTCTGTAAATCAGAATGAAAAGTGTACTGCCACTCAGAACAGCTTTTTCTTAAAAAGTATCTATCATCCTTAGCTTTAACACTATTGGCTTTTTAAATGATACTCACCATTTTTATTTGCTGGTGAAAAAAAATTGAAAACAGGAGAAAATATGGTTCCCAGTAACGTAGTTCGTGGGGGACTGCCAGTGGCAGGATTATCTTCTAATTTTCCATTTTGCTTTACATGCTGGTTTGTCATTTCATAACTTCCAGCTTCTGTAAAAGAAAAGTTATGAAGTATAATACCACACTTCTGTTTTTCACAGTTACATCTTCTCTTTTATTGTTATTATTTTCACTATAGGAAAGATCCCTCGTGCTCATGACTTCACAAGATCAAGTCCATAATTTATTATTCTCCACATACACACACACACACACATATATATATATAAATACAATTATGAAGTAAAATAATTTTTACTCGTTATCACAGGTAACAAAGGACATAGAATTAAATAAATCTTCACATTACAAAACATAACACACAACAATTAAGGTTTTCTATAAATGTGCATGTACAGTAAAGTACATCCTAGAACTAAAAATTGCCATCTCATGGCTGAGATCCAAGACACAGTTCTGAGACTGAAATGAAAGAGAAGTTATTTACTTCACAGTAACAAGTCTTTGAGATGTCTGTCCATATGGAAGTAAGCAAATGTATTTTGTGCACATGAGCTGAGAACCTTTTTGTCAGCTGAGCCTGATGGAGCTGCACAAGTACTTCACACTTCCTATCGTTTCTATATAAAACGTAGGGTGTGCCAGCTGCAACTCAGTGCCTTCACTAATATGGAATATTTTAACTAAGAACTTCATACCACTGTAACAGTAACACAGGCTCAGTGTGCTCTACACGCATATCTCAGAACACTTGATTTAAGTCAATAGCTGCTCCTTCATCTTTGAGCATTGTCTGCATGTATCACACCAAGTGGGTGCATATCCATTATCATTCCATGAGGCAAAAAAACCTTAATTAACAGTAGCAAATACTGGAAAAAGGGGTTTCTCCTAAAGCCATGTTACATAGACATCTGACAACAACCAAACAGGTAATTCTCTCATTGTAACCTTTCAGTCACTGAAGTGACTCATTTGGAGCTCTATACTCTACTTAGCTACTAATTTTGCAAACCTTGTTGGACTATGAAATCTTTGAGCCCCTGCCTTGCTGACAAACTTGGCAGAAACCAGATAAGGGATTCCAAAGTTATTGGGGGAATGGAGAATGAAGGCATAACTGACAGGCAGCACAATCATACAAGTCTTGTTTCCTTAGAAAAGAAGTCTAAAAAATGTTTTTTTAAAGTCAGATTTGGAACCAGAGCTGATACTTTAAATGTCATTGACCATTTTATCATGTCATTATTAGAGATATTCAAAAAGAAACAATTTTCACAGAGACGTGGTCAAACACTGGAACAGGGTTGTAGAATCTCCATCGTTAGAGATATTCAAAACTTGACTAGACAAGGCTCTGAGCAGCCTGATCTAACTCCAAAGCCAGATCTCACTTCAAGGAGGATCAACATTGCCGTGAGGGAAGCAAGGGGACTGGCCCATATGACCTTTAGAGGTCCCTTCCGATCTAAATTTTCCTATGATTCTATGACAGAAACATGTCTATGTGTTTGACAAGTGCTTTCAATATCTAAGGACACTTGGTTACTTCCACAAAGGTCATGAGTTATGAAGTCGTATTTCATTTTTTTGTGAGAAAATGGGAGAAGAGCTAAATCAAATAATTATCATTGGCTTTCTAGAATAATAATTTTTTAAAGAAGTTAAATTAGTTCCAAAATAGCTGGTCATGATCAAATATCCAAATTGTTCTTACAAAGACACAATGGATGCGTCTGAGAAGTAATGTTGGAACTGTTGCTTGCAGTCTTAGAAACCTTATTTTGCTACTATTAGCTCAGCCTTGCTCTCGCTGAAGTCAATCACAAAACCCTTAACAACCTCCACCACTGAAGAAACGTCCTATATTAGTTAACAGCTGTAAGTACTGAATCACCATTCAGCTGCAACAATATACGATTAGAATATTTACAAACCTCCATTCATTTGACTTTTCCGTCGTACTCGAGAGATCTGTTTATTAGGCTTTTCTCCTGTTTGAGGTGTGGATGTAATCAAGCTGTTATCTATATCCCGTTCAATTCTACTTCTTTTTGCAGGGTTTTCTCTTTCTTCCTTAAAACAGAAAAGGAGGAAAAAAGAAACATACTGAATAGTGCCTCTTTTCTCCATTGAATACTACCAGAAAATGTTAGCTGTTAGGGAAAGTTTCACAAAAGATCCATGTATTGTTCTACTTCCAGATGCAGAATATGCAACATGTATCTGGCCAGCTGGAATTTTAAACTCATTTAAACTGACACAAGTCAAGGTAAATAGCACATTATCGGGAAAGAAAACTGTACTTGGAACTTCTGTGGTAGAAAAACTGTCTTTAAGTACTATTTCACTATTTAAGTGCTATGGAATTCGGGAAATGTAGAGGCAAGGCAAATAAAATTATGTGAAACTTGATTCCTCTGCCTGTTAAATATACAGGAAGTAAACTGCACAACAATATCCAATATGAAATTCTCCACCATGCTCCCTACATAAAGTGGCTTGCTAAATTGTATACAAGTATATAACTTGCTGCTATTCAATCCATATCAGATAGTACATGGCAAAACTTAGCTGTTAAAAATGTTGTAAGCAAGGGTTATGACCCAATGATTCTTCTTACCTTTAAGTAAATGACTGTTCTTCCCTGTGGCACTTACATGAACGACATAGAACCAAACATTTTTGCATATTTTCTGTGCATGAGTACATGTGTTGGCACACATGTTTAAGACAGGTTTCTTCCCTTTTTCCCCAAAGCACCCACTACAATTTAATAAAATGGCAATCTGAAATCTAAAACATGACCATCTAGAATACAGTGAAATGTAAGGTGTGAGACAATGCAAAATAAATGGAATTAAATATCAAGATAAATAACAAGGCCACAGACCATATCAAAGTTAATTAAAATTTCAATTTTAGAATTACAATATTACCTTTCTGGAGCAGCTGTTTCACATCTTTAAAAAGAAAAGAGAAAAATGGTTTGCGTGCTCCAAAAAAAAAAGTAAATAGAACTTTTAGAAAAATTACTCTAAAGCCCATGCTAACAGTACAGTAGCTAAAAGAAATACTAACAAGAATGGAAATGTATTGACATCCATCATCAGAAGACAAGTGAACACCACTGATCCCAAAAGCTTCCTACTGGCAATGTCCCTGACCAACAACCTTGGTGAGAGCAATCTAATTACTACCACTTAGAATTAATAATATTGTATATACCATAAATCCATATAATGACAGAAAACAGGTATCTCACTGAACTGATAAAAGAACAGTAAGGCATCTCATCTTCTAGGTCATTTGTTCAAATGTTCAACGCCGGGGAAAAAATGAGATAGATTAATTAACTTCTAAAAGCTGTCCATTGGCCTTCATAAAATGAGTTGTGCTCTCATTCTGCTTTATGGAAAACAAGTGTAGAAACATTACAAAAATTACAACAAAACCAGGAAATCTGGCTGATGGTATCAGCAGAGGCATGAAGAATTCACTAAATCTGGAGACCCCTTTCATCCTCCAGAAGAGAAGCCATCATGATGTGGTGGGAAAGCTCACATTGCTGTGTCCATGTTGTATTAGTTAATAGAATTCAAAGGTGAAATTACATATAATGTTATTGTACTACTTGGTTTATACACTGAAAATGTTATTGCACAGATATAGAATTAAATGTATCTATTATATGTATTTATATAATTATCTGTTTGAATGCTATGATCTATTCAATGCAATATAACCTATTATTATCAATAACTGTGCCATAAGGAACATGACAATGTCACACCGACACAAACATTTCGTTTGTTTTTAGGTTGTTTTCGGAAACCATGTATGTATTACGGAATGGCCTAAACTGAGACTAGAAGTAATGACAACGCATTCGAAGTCAATGCAATTTCTGACAGTGCTAGAACCCCCAAAATCAAACAAGTTTAGAGTAACTTGCAACAGCAAGTTCTACAACATTTCCAATGTTAACATTTAAAAATTTTAATAGTACTTCCTGTACGCATACATGTATCAGTTTTTCTGGTATATCAGATTTGTTGTTTTGTAAATGACAAATACTATTGCACACTTCATACTATTGCTGACTTGCATAGAGGCCATGAGTTAGCAAAAGACCTCAAGATCAGACCTACCACCATCCACATTCGAAGAGCCACATTTTAATCTCTGGTTTCTCTAACTAAAGAGCTATAAGGTTTTTTCAGGTTTTGTTTGTTTAAGGAGTATTTCTACTAAGACATCTTTACAATACCAGATAAATGACCTATGACTATGATCAAAATTGTCAAGATATACTTGTTATGAAGACGTTTATTGCTGTAAATCCATATAACCTCAGCAGTGATCTAGATTTTAACGTACCCATAAACAAACTACTATGCAAGTTGTACACATACACTATCTCAAGAGTTATAACGTTTCCATGGCAGCCACAAGACTACTTTGTTAAGTCATTAGCGCTTTGGAAGACAGCCCGACAGTATCAATATCATGCCATGCTAATGCCACTGGAACCACTCCAAGTCCTGCTACAGGCACAGGAGAGGACATGAAAGGAAAAAGGAGAAAAATGTGAGCATTTTATACTCAAAAACCTGTCAAGAAAAAAAAAGAATGAAATGTAATCCAAAGATTTGGGAGAGGAAGAGAAGAGGAGAAGAGAGTAAGTTAACAAAACCTTAAAGAGACAAAGGAAAGGAAAACCAGACATCTTTCTCATATCTTAAAATTCCAAAGTCAAATGTTTTGCTTAGATTTCAGCATTTTGTTGCAGTGGTTTTGCAGCCAAAATGTTGCACTACTGAGCTACAATATAGATGCTGAATGTAAAATAGAATAATTGTCCTGGTTTAATGAAAAACAAAATAAATGTGCATTTAACCATTTATTTTTACTGAAGTATTTCTTTGTCATTACTTCAATGTTTCTATGATAGGTAATTAACACATGCCATGAAATACTAAATTTCACTGGTTTTGACAATTTAAGATCTAATATTACTTAATTAAAATTATTTCGACTTCAGCTTGTTACAAAATTATCGTTTCAACACATAGTTCAAAAACCAGAAAATACTTCTGAATTTATATCATATTTTTATTTAACATAAAGTTAACCTGGGATACATTTTAATTCAGTTATGACTTCATGGCTACTCTTCTTTACAATTTACAGCTACATAATGTCAATATCTGGACTGCTGGGACTGAATGAAGTTGTTTTTTTTTTAACTGGCCTCTCTTTACAGAAAAAAAATCACAGGTTTTCGAAGCAATTGCAAGGTTACATTCAGCCCATCAAAGTTTTATATATATATATATATATATACACACACACACACACACACACATATATATATATATATAATTCATCCTCAAAACATACATTCAACAGGTTTTAACATGTAAAGATTAGCAAGTTCAGATTTCTGTCTGGATCAAGACAGATGAGATCTAGTGCTTTAGCCCTGACAATGTTTGAATTTGATCCACTAAGTGGTGGCAGTGTTCACTGCAGTAATACACCGAGTAGTTGTATCAATTTCATGATAGTTGAATTTGTGAGGTTAGACCTTTATTGATTGAAGGACTCCTAAACAATTTTGGGGAAAAAAAAAAAACCCAAAACAACTAAAAATATTCAGCAAATTTATGCTTACATACTTGCTTTTCTTAGTTGCCAGTACTGGTAATTCCCAAATTCAAAGAATCCTTAAACCAGAAATTAAAAATCTACCAAATCTATTAGTCAACACTTTCACAAAGAAATACCTAGGTAATAAATCCTGTGATTTATTGGATCGTCTTAAATACACCTACAATTGACTCCTGTACGGTTTGAAAGTCTGCTTTTTTTTTTTTTTAAATATCTGTTACCTGACATAACTAATCACAGGTACTTTTTGCCTTCTAATTCTTTACAAGAATGTTTTGCTTCTACCATATTACACATGTTTATTTATTCTTAATAGAAATGGTTGTAAATCAAATTTAACTGAATATGACCCAATTAAAAACAAAAGAAGAAATCCACTGATGGTGTACCTTGGGTGTGCTTCCTTTAATAAACTTTTTGATTGAAGACAACAAGCCAGTTTCATTTTTCTGTGGTTTTCCTCCGCCAACAGGTAAGCTCTCTTCCACCTCCGAATGTTTCCTCTTTGCCCTCAAAGCACGTTGTGTGTGAATTTGATTCGATTGCTGAGAAGCTTTCCGCGTTCTCAGCCTCATTTTCATGTGTACCACATGTAAAGCTATAAAAGGAAAAAACAAGAATACTTAGTCATTGAAGAAATGTATTAAGCTTCAGATCATGAATTCAAAAAATTATATAACACTGACAGTGTTCTGATGCACTGAGCTTTTACATCCATATATATGGCCTAATTTAAATCAAAGAGAAGAGCTATTTAAGTTAAAGCATAACATTGGCAGAAGAACAAATGAATATAATCTGGCCATGGATACACCTAACCATTAGATCAAGGAGGTTTTTGCATAACCCTCCAATCGGAGTAGTAGGAGCAAAAAAAATCCACCTGCTTTTAAGATGAAAAGGATTGTATGGTGCCTGGTGTCTTCACTATCAAATGACTAGACTCAATGACCTAGGCAGTCCTTTCCAGCTCTGTGTTCCTCACAATACTTCATTTTAAGTCTCTACATTAAATTTGAGATGAGGCATAAATCTAAATTCATGTCAAGTGTTCACAGAAGAAGAAATCATAGATGAGACTATGCATTCAATATGGGTGAGGACATAGCAGCTCAACAAAGGAACCTAAGATTGATCTTCAATACAACTGTATTTGGGAATAAAATTAGACCCCAGGAAGACTCATGCAAGGGCAATATTTATTAAAGCAGAGTAAAAGGCCATTACAGGGAATGTGACCCATTTATCTCCAACCTTCAACTGGACTGCTGGTATAGTCAAATTTGTGCATAAATATAACTGCTTTTCTGGACTAAGAGATATGCCTTCTTCAGTTGACTGAAGCTCACACTTGGGTTGATTTGAATGGGACTACTCATGTGCTTAAAATTATGCATATACTAGATCAGGAGCAGAAAAGAGTAGAACAAATTCATCTGAGTTGTAATGAACAGAAATACTGGAAAGACAGTAATATGCATTCTGTACCTGAAGTCATGACAAAAAAAAATTTTTTTAAAGAAAAGCATATGCCTATTGCAATAGGAAACAGTATCTGCTTTTCTGATGTTCATTTAGCACATATCTTATTGCTGAATAGACAGAACAAATAATCTGTACAATTAAAATAAAAGTAATCTCACAACAGCTATCTTGTTTAAGAAAAGGCAATGGTGGCACTGGTATGTTTCACAGACATAGAAATACTGTGATAATATTTTTCAAAAACAGTCCAAAAACTGTACACAGTTGCATTTGTTCGCAGTTAGATAAATCTCAATCTCAAATGAAAGGTGTTGAAGATAAAGAAGAATAACATAACTGCTGACACCATTTTTAGAAGACTTAGCAAAAAAAGTACTCAATTGGTATCATCAAGAGTGCAATATTTTAGTTACATATAATATTTAACTGCCAGCAAACATGGGATTTAATTTTTCATACGTACATGTCCAGCGTTTTCCATCAGTAGTTAATACAACAACTGTTTACAGACAGGAAAAGGACAAGTCAAGATTCTTAAATGACTGAAGTAACTACAGCAAAAGTAGACTGATATGTGAGGTTTAAGGAAAGACAACAGAAACCGTAGCCTAAATTTATAAAAACCGGTTCCTTATAATCTTGCGCCCTCTAGTAACAGAAGCATTAAAACTCTGAGTCCATGAGAGTGTCCTTTCGTTATTAATCTTTGCAATAAAATTTGCATTTCATTTAAAAGAATCTACTGTATGTGCAAAAAAGTAATGCAGAGAAATAATGAAAAAAATCCCCAAAGATTTTTAATCCAATTTTCTGTTCTTACTCCTTGCCACTAGAAAAAGATAAAAATAACATTCTTATACAAAGACATAAAATAAATATGCCTGTTATCAGAACTTGCATCTCGCCTTTTCTTTCTTATGAACTGCTGCCAGACTAATTTTTTTGGTATAATTTATAGTGGGAAGGATCCACAACACGAGACATATGCTCCTATTGTACTTCTGTAAAAATCAGGAGGACCTAATTATAAAATTGAAGAAATTATCAAACATCAACGGACAGGATGGTCCAAAGATACCTTAAAACATGTAATGTATTTTCACTTCAGAAATATTGAGGAAAGCATTATTTTTTATCAACATTGTGTGGATTAAGTCATGTACTTTAAGTTAGTATGACTTACCAAAATCATATTATCCTAGGCGGCTGAAAAAAGAACAATTACATTTAAGGTTTCTCAGTGTTCTTGTATGTGGGAGATGAACTAATTCACAACCCTAGCAAGAAATACAGCCTGAGACAGAAAATAGCCATTAAACTTTTAAACCAAATAGTTTAAATATATCAATGTTTCAAGTTAAATAGTTAGCAATTTGTTGGAATGAAGTTAGAGAAAAACAACACTGTTTTGCCATGTTAAAAGTACTCTTAAAACTCTCCAAGGAGCTCTAGTCCTTCCATGCTTTGAAAAGGGAATTTTATTAAAGTATTATCAACCTGTTTAGGAATTAATTTGGTTGAATTATAACTCTGAAATTATTCTATCTGTATATTGCAAGGGGACACATATTAGATCACAGACAGCAATCTCTAGGGCAGAGAAGTGAGCAGAGGAGTATAGACAGCAGTCGTAAACACATCAACCATCCCAGCTTCAACTGGTTTCAAATGGGTATCAACAGCCCCAGCATGCTAAGCTCCTTCACATCTCTGACATGCCAGCCAGCCAGCCCTATGCCATCCAGAATGACTAACCAGTCTTTTTTTGCATTCCACAGGTTGAATGGATTTTTGTTTGCAATCCTTCCTGCCAGGCACAGGAACAGAGCAACGAGGCAGCCTATACCCATGATGGTCCCTTAGATACAGGAAACATGTTTATGCTGAGAAGTTGAGGAGTAGTGGTAAAAGGGGAATAAAATCAGAAAGACATAGGAAAAAAAGGTACAAGAATATGTAATCATCAGAGCAAACTTCTCAAAGGTACTTTAAGATATGGTAGGATGACATGAGGAAACCTAGTGGCTTGCTCCTGCTCCCTCCTCATTTCTTTCCCACACTCATTTCAGAGTTTGTCTCCTCCTCAGAGACCAGGCTAGTTCGCTGAGCCAACAAGAAAAAAAAATTACTTCATTTTTATGCCAGTTAAATCCGTTTATAAAGGGAATCAATGGGCATCCAAGTAATGCAACAGAGCAGGTGGTGGAGAACACACAGCACACCTCGCGAGCGATGTAGCTAGACATCACACAGCCTACTGAGCTGGTGTATTTTGGAGAGCTGAATAGGACAGAGGTCCAAAGATGGATGGAGGGCAGCTGGGAGTCACTAGAGGCTCCATTCTCAGAGTACTCACTGTGATGAAGCACAAGGTTCAAAGTGGCCCTGATGTCTTGGAGCAAACAGGTAGGCAGTGTGTGCGCGAAGCCAAGCCCCAAGCAAGCGGTATGGAGCGCAGTCAGTCCCACCAACTGCAGTCCAAGAACTCCCTGATCTCTGTGACATCTGCCAAGGCCATCACAGCATCATTTAAGATCATCAAGTCCAACTGTTAACCTAACACTGCCAAGTCCACCACTAAACCATGTCCCTAAGCACCCCAGCTACGTGTCTTTTAAATACCTCCAGGGATGGTGACTCAACCCCTTCCCTGGGCAGCCTGTTCCAATGCTTGATAAACCTTTCAGTAAAGAAATTTTTTCCTAATATCCAACCTAAACCTCCCCTGGCGCAACTTGAGACCATTTCCTCTTGTCCTATCGCTTGTTACTAGGGAGAAGAGATCGACCCCCACCTCACTACAACCTCCTTTCAGGTAGAGAGCAATAAGGTCTCCCCTCAGCCTCCTCTTCTCCAGGCTAAACAACCCCAGTTCCCTCAGCCGCTCCTCATAAGACTTGTGCTCCAGACCCTTCACCAGCTTCGTTGCCCTTCTCTGGTCACGCTCCAGCACCTCAATGTCTTTCCTGTAGTGAGGAGCCCAAAACTGAACACAGTACTTGAGGTATGGCCTCACCAGTGCTGAATACAGGGGAACAATCACTTCCCTGCTCCTGCTGGCCACACTATTGCTGATACAGGCCAGGATGCCGTTGGCCGCCTTGGCCACTTGGGCACACGGCCAGCTCATCTTCAGCCGGCTGTCGACCAACAGGTCTTTTTCTGCCAGGCAGCTTTCCAGCCACTCTTAACCAAGCCTGTAGCGTTGCGTGGGGTTGTTGTGACTCAAGTGCAGGACCCGGCACTGAGCCTTGTTGAACCTCATACAACTGGCCTTGGCCCATCGATCCAGCCTGTCCAGATCCCTCTGTAGAGCACAAGGGGAGGATACCCTAACCTAAACACCCACCCTGGGGTCTGAGGATTGATGTTCTTAAGCCTCTTCTATACAGTAATGCTTTTGTGCCACTCATAACTGTGGTCTCAAGTTAACCCAATTTTCAAATCACCTGTGCTATGAACTCTCTGGAAAGGGCGTATTACACAGAACTGAAACAGTCAGGACTCCTTAAAATATACATGTTGACTATATAAATACATACACAAGTGAGATTCTTAATTCTCATTTCCTAGTTCAAAAAACTCCAAAAGGTAAGAAGAGGGTTACACTGAATTAATTCAAGTTTTTGATTGACAATGGATAACCATTTACCATGAGGAATTAGGAATTAAGTAAATGAACACTAAAATATAATGGGATTTAGTATATTCAAAGATGTAAACCACATTCATTAAAATGTTACTTATAAATTTTGAAAAAATGGAAAACATCCTGCAATGTGACTTTATAAAACAGCAGTCTTAAAATATTCCGGTGAGAAATCTAAGATGACTGCCATTTCCTGGGTAGGAATTAAACAAGACTATACTAAAAACAAATGTGTGTAAAAAGGAATTAGACAAAATTGTAAAACATTGAAAGAAGACTGACACTAGTGAAATTCCAATTTGAGGAGGAAAATACTAGTTAAAATTTGCTACACTACGAGTTGCCTGATTTTTCTAGAACTGAAACAAATATTAGGTGGACAAAAGATGAACCAATTTAATGTTTGTCAATGGTGAGTATGTATTTATCCAGCAAGGAACCATTCAACTCATCTGTACACTATTGCCAGAGAGTTCTTTGGCTCATTTCACATCCTGGGTATCAAGCCTGCAGTTATAAATATCTCTAATGGACTTAGCAACAGTTACCTACAATCCTCTCAATGACAGAAGTTTGCTTTCCTAATGCTTGATACATTTGGCAGTGGACAGTTTTTACTTGAATTATATTTGCGTTTCTTATCTGAAACAAGCATAAACCAGACTACAATACTTAACACACTCTCCCAGTCAAAATAATCAAGTCTAAACATGTACGTGAATTTCCTTCCTCAAACACGTACAATTCGGATTTCACCACAGCATGCCGTTCAGTGAAGAGCCTGACTAAATGATTGTGTGACCAAGTATCTCACTTAGCCACATTCAGGCAAGACTGACTTACACTGCTGCCTCGGTTATGCCAGGGAGGTGTGCTAAGACCAAAGTCGAACAGTCATACAGTCGGTTGCACGTGGGATTACGCTAAACGATCCTATGCAATTTCTGTACTTTAATTGTCTTTTCAGCAGATTCTCTTTCAGGAGCTTGCAGCTCAATCCTCTCTCTGTGCAATAGTGTAATTCCTGCTCATCATGAGAAGCTGATACTGAAATACTACCACAACATCATGGACCTGAAGTCAACTAAATACATTAATAGCAAATACACTGAACATTGAAAGTCTCAATCCACATTTCTGTACTATATACATGTCACATTTTAAACTCTCAAAAAACTTTTCTTTCTTGAATTCCTTCTACATTTATAACAAACCCAGAAAGGGGGGGGGGGGGGGGGGAGAAAAAGGGGAAAACTTCATTCTTCAAAAGAGAAATACATGGCAAAGACGGACTAAATGGAATTCTCATTAAACAATTTGTGAGACAGGAAAATAAGAAATGAAGGGGCTATTAAAAAGCAGCAGCTGAACGAGCTACAGCTGCAATAATTTCCCCATTTTCCTGAATCCCCATACACTAAGTTGTCAGGCTCACTACCCTGTAAATACTGTTGTTATTCCATGGCACAGGTACAGTGTACCTACAGGAAAGAAATTCCTGTGAATGACTCATATTTCTAAATAAGAGCATACCTCCATGAAATTTTCAGTTAGGGATGATTTATTTTCCTACCACATATGGTACTACTGTTTTATCTATTTTTCCCAAAACTATTAAAAGAAAAATTAGGTGAGGCACATATAATTACAGGGTTTAAGGCTTTTTGATACAGGAAAAAGTTTAAGATGGTAAAAGAACAATAGTGACGAACAATAGGAAGAGATAACTGACAAGAAAATTTAAAATTATAGTGTTGAACAATTTCTACATTCAATTTGGCACTTAGTAATAACACTGAATTGCCACCACTGAAAACTATATATTCTAAGCCTGAACACCAGAAGAGCTCTAGAGGATTAAGACAACTAAACACACTTCAGGAGTGTAACTTGGCGAGTGACAGGAACTCATCAGGTGAAAAATTCTTATTTATTTATTTGTTTTTCTATCTCATCAGTTTCTCTAGCATTCAAATGTAATGCCTAGGTTTTTCCCAGGCAGATCAGACAGATGCTACAAAACCTCACTGGATCTCACAGAGTACCGTGTGCTCCCCAACACCACATAAAGGGGATGTACAGAGCTAGAGAGAGTTTGCGAGCCTACTTGACCACCCTCCATGGCGTTGGGAGGGAGACTCTGAGCTTCTCCTAAGAAGTGAGATAGTAAGAGAAGAGGAAAGGATGAAACTTGTGTCAGCTATATTGGGATCCTCGACATTTTTTACACAACAGAGCTTCTGCTGCTAAAGATTATATTAACCTCCTATTGATACAGCCTATGTTGACAGAATTTTTTTTTTTTCTGCTGCCACAGTACACCTCCCTTCCAAATGACAGAAGTAAGCCAAAAAACACTCCCTTCTCTCAGAGCAACTGTGCCCATACATTAGTTTTTGCCATCACAGAGCTGATGAGTATGAAAAATTCACACTGCAGAACAAAGCACACTGAAAAACTTTGTGGAATATATCCGATTTTAACCACCACAATATTCTTCCTGCATTACTTCCACAGCATTTCTTGAAACATTTTTTACACAAAGCCAAGAAGGCAGTAAATTTTTTTTTACTTTTTTCAGATTTTGAGCAAGAGCGTCAATGCATGCTGTTTATGTTGTAGATACAGATGGATATGTGACCAACACACACAAAGCTGTGAACTGTCACCAAATTTAACAGCTGTGACAACTGATGCCTGGGTTTGAATCTGTGAGCTACCAGCACCAGGGTCAGTGTCCCACTATCAACGAGCTCAGATAATGCACACCTCACTGCTGAGAAAATGTGTTCATTTCTTTCAAGTATTTCTGGACATACAAGCTGGATCACAGTGGGCAGATCCACAGAAAGAGGAACCAAGAACAACTATTTTCTTCAATTTCCTTTTAAACAAATAATGCCAGTCATATTTCCTCAGCACATTTCATGACTGTGATGTGACCCAGATTTCAAGTATGAAGAAACATCCCAACAAGAAGATGTGTTCATTGAGCTGGCTGAAGTCCATTCACATGGTACTAGTGATGCTTTCAAGAAACGTAAGATCTTATGCTAGCGTACAGAGAAGCCTGAGTCACTATGGGAAACGGACAAAAAGTTGGTAAGCCTATGCCTGGTGGGGAAAGAGAAATATGGGACAAATGATAACCCTAGTGTTATGATATAACTGTCTGGACTCACAACAAAGCCAAGGAAAATGACTTATAGATAAAGTCTTTCATCCAGACAGGCCCCAAATCACCTTACAAACTTCAGGGAAATGCTTTTTGTTAGTTCAAAGATGTTGAGACTTTTCCCCCTCAAAGACTCTTGGCCTTTCTTTAACCAACTTATTCTCTTTCCCTAGAAAATTACAGCAATTTCATGTTATTCCAGCTCATGTATTTCATATTTTGCAACATACTGTATTACTTGTCACTCTTCTCAAATCTCCAAGTGTGTTTTTCTCCAACTGCCTCCTAGAGATGCAACTATTAACTAGGAAACCATGATTAAAAGAAGTCTGGAAGTAGTGCTAGTACAGTGTAGGTAAAAGCAAAATAAAAAGACAATGATTTATAAAACCAGCAAAACACACAATAGGTACTATTCAAATGTTGGTGCTTGGTTATGAAATCTGGATAAATGTATAAAGAAACCACAAGTTCCATCAAAACAATAGCTAGCAATTGCAACTATCAAAGACACAATGCAAATGGCACCTCTAAATTTTCCTTGTTTCATTGAAAGCACCTTTTCTTCTCCTCCATATCTTTCAGGTTACTAAGTCATTTCAATCTGAAACAAAATCACACTTGAAACCCCTGGGCTTCAGTCCCGTCATTTTAACCATGATTCCTCAGTATCTCTGCTGTGGGCTCACACACATAGTTCTATGCTCCCAAAGCCTAAGCATCTCCCCTAAAAGAAACATTTTCTTCAAAAGATTTTGCCAAAGAATGAAGGTGGCTTTTTATAATTGGCCTTAACAGAAAATAGATTTTCTGCTTTAGCAATCATATTTCTAGGCACCATTGTTTTGCCCCTGCTTTGCTAGTGAGGCTTTGTTTTGATTATACTCTACCCATTTGGAACTGAAAGTTTATTCCCTCCTGGCCAAGATATTTTCCTCTTTGCGACTGAGGGTACTTGCTTGTAATTAATTCAGTCTTTTCAGTTTGGGTCAGACTACTAACCAACAAAGAAAAACGGAGAGCTGGGTTAATCGTAGAAGACTTAGAACAGAACCCCAAAATCTGCTGCTGAAGAAAGATACTATTTACAATCTCTGATGTTGCCAAGAATTTTACATTAGTCATCTTCAGATATTGCAAAGCTCACCAATTGCTGAGATGTTTTGAAATAAAAGTTTGCAGTGCTTGAGTTTTAGACGAGCAGATAAATTCCACTAGAACCAGCACTGTTCCTGTTGAGATTCTGGAAGAGACCAGCTGTCTTTAGACATATTAGGCTCTCTGGACATTTAATCCATGCTGCTAGGCACACAGGGAGCCTATTTTTGGAAGTCATCTCCCTCTTGTTACAACCCATGGTATAAACAGGTTGCTAAACACTTCCTGAACAGACCTTCCAGGATGTTGTCTGACCACAAAAAAATCCTAATGAGTAACTTTTAAAATTGTTCATCTCATCCATATCAGTTCTCTTTTTAATTAAAAAAAAACAACCAAAAAATCAAGATGATTAATAAGCCCAAGTAAATCTGTGTTGGACTATGGAAGCCATGGAGTAACTCCTGTGTTTGTTATGAGAAGCTAATAATTTTTGCAAGGTCTACACAGACAAGAGAGCTGCATTTTGCCTACCTTCACCAGAACACCTAATCTTGCTCTACTTCTCCTTAATCTTCCTGTGGGATCAGAACCACAATCACATATTCCACAGGACTTTGTCAGGTTGCTATCTTTTAAAAGGCTAGATAAGGTTTTTGGCTGCTCCTTTGGCCTTAAAAACAGCAGACTATTTTTATTGTAGGATAAAAACTGTTTAAACGATAATATGATTCTTATTGCTCTGGAAAACATTTTTCCTTAGTGCGCTATATAGCTTCAAAGCCTTTAAAAATAGTTTAAACTCTGCTCTTTACCTTGTACGGGGCTGCCATTATGCTATTCTCACACGTGGCTTTCCTGATTTAAAATAAAAAAATCAACCAACTGTTTTGTTAAAAACAGGGAAAATGCCATCAGTCAAGATTTTTATCAGTCACTGTCCATACAAATTTTAAACTAAACATTTTCCATTACATATACATGCTGATTTAAACCTGACTTTTTCATAGCCCATTCTAGCCTATTTCTTGCATGGAAAACTTAATTCTTATAAATTGCAGTCTCTTGAGATTAATTTGCTAATTTGTGCACATACCTAAGTTGAAACTGATATGAAAATAAGTGCTAAAGTTTTAACAGCTTTACTAATTTGTGAGTGATATTATGTTTTTACATACAACCTTAAAAACATAATATTGAGACATTATGAACTTGAATCTCACTCTGTTTCAAAAACTTAACTGAAATGAGTTTCAGGGACCTGTCTGATCCCATCACAACAAGGCTATTTTACACATGTTATTTTCTTTCATTAATTTCCCCCCCCCCCTATTTTATTTTGGGTGAAAAATCCACAAGGAAAAACAAACCTCATTGGCTACTCAGTGGAAAGTTACAGGAAGTTTCTGGTCAATATTCCACTAATACAAAGTATAATAAGCACAAGTTACCAACAGCAACGAAGTTTTATAAGCCAAAACCGATTTGCATATACACTATAATGTTTCCATTCTTCTTTGATTCTATGCTGAATTTAACTTATTTATTTCACAAGCTAATTGCCTCCAGTTTGGTCTAACATATCTCTGCCACTTTAAAATGCATGAGATGTAACAAAATAGTAACTTAATGGCTGTAAAGTAGCAGATACAGCTCTGTAAACAAACAGGGAATTGCTCTGTTGAGTGAAAAGATAGTGTTTGTCTAGTGCCTTACAAAGTTTATGTCTGAGAAAAAAAGTAGGAACCATAGAACTATTAATACTACCATTACTGATGCTGTATGGTACAGGTTTACATTCTTAACAAAAAACATGCAAAACCAACTAGCATTTTAGTATGCCTGGCAACCTGAGAGACTTTTTCAGTCAAAGGGAGGTTGCGCATCTCTATCACAGGGCATGGATTCATACCCTACACTAGCAAATGTGAATGGCGTAGAGGCAGCTAAAGTCCACTAATCTCCACACTCGACCCATGTATCTGTAGCTACATAATTTAAAACAGAGAAATCTGCAAGAACAAAAAGTGCTGATATCAGCTGTGAGCTTACACGGTTGTTGGATTTTTTCCAATCATTCCCCAGTATTAGGAGTAAACCTAGCCTCTCCATCAGGAATCCCACAGAGTAAGAAAGGGCCACGCCACATTCCAAAGCAATGCAAGCCTTCTTGACAGCGGTTATTTTATTACGTTACAAAGCAGCTATACTATAATTTGGGAGGATTTTCCAGATACTGAGGAGACCTAATTTACCTTAAATACCAAACTTAATGCAAGTTAACTTAAATAGCAAACACATACTTGGAAGAAAGTTAGTTGTCACCTTTGTGCTATATAGTATATCTGACAGAGCACGTAATAGTTTTCACCAGAAGCACTGAAGAAACAATTTAGCAAAATCATGGAAAAGTATTCTCAATATTTATAAATGTTTTAATGAAAACAGAAGGAATGCTTTCTAATTTCCTTACCTCCTTCCTCTACGTCACTTCCAGCTCAGTAGATACTTTTCCATTGTACATTATGACAAAGGGGGGATGAGTAGGGGGAGAGGGAAAAAAAAGGCAGTCTATAGTTCAGTGATGTTTTCACCGCCAGTAAAGTCAATTTAAGGAGCTATTCATTCCTCCACTGACTATGCCATTTGCTGCCTTTCAGCATGTAGTTGCAAGACATTAGTTTTTGCAGAGCAGCTGGCACAGGGAGTTCCAGCCTCCCCTTCTCCAGCACAGCTCACTCTCACCCGCATGATAGAGTTTGTTGCTCTGACAGGCTGTGGCTCCATGACAGCCTAAGCCAATCTAATTGCCGTCGTACTCCTGCACCCTCCCTGAGGCAGCTTTGGCACTCAGCTAACCCTCCATTTAGCCATATTTTTAGGCCAGCTTAGTAAATTGAAATGCTTCAACACAGAATCACAGGAACACAGGTGGAATAAAAACATACATACAACTCCTGGCAGGGGAAAGGACAGCTGTAGTAGTAAACCAGCAAGCCCAGGGCATGGGGTTAAAGCACTGTACCACGATCATCCACGTATAACTACATAACTTAACACAACTGTTTGGCTGTCAGCATGCTCTCCGGCACAGTCATGGATGGTATCAATGGCACAGCGTTCTCCTGGATGGTGCTCAGAACAGGTCAAAACAGTACATGGGAGAGGGCTGTTCCCTACAGGCAGGGCAGAGGTGGTCACCATTTTGGAGGAAGAGAGCTTAGCTGGGAGGATGCAACCTGTGTCACACCGCCTCCTCTCAAGGCCAAGGAACATATCCTGGCCCATTTCAGTGGCTGGTCAGTGGGACTGTAGCAGCCAAGAGACTGTTCTAAGCTGCTGTGGAACCACAGCCTCAGCTGCTCCAGTATCAACTGTAAGGCTGGGTTTTTTTGTGTTGATGTGGTCACTGAAACTATTCAGGTTTAAAATTTTCCTTTTAATTTCTGGCACGTTATTTTAACAAAGACCATCCGGTCACAAATTTTTAAAGCAACGGTATTTTATGTCATGGGTTTCATTTGCTTATTGCACTCTTTGACAGGCTGTATTCTTTAGCATAAACATTAATAAGCTTTTTCTAGTACAGCCTTGATTCTAGAGAAAATAAGGCTTATACAATTGCACTGTCCACAACTGCCTGTGTGTCTGTCAGTCCTCCCCTGGTAAATGCAGAACCCACTGACCAACATCAACCCAATTTCACAGAGGGAGAGAAATTTCAGACATACTAAGTTCCTATGAGTTTTCTGAATATCAAAAGCCATGTAGGCAAGACAGACCCTTTTAGCATCCCCCAATAAGTGATAAACAGTCATAGCCCAGTCCTTACCCCACATCCACTCTGGCTACACATAGACACTCTCCACCTTGTCTCCTTTCCTAGCCTACCTCTGAAAAAAAGGTCAGCTCCTCAGCAGAGACAGGGCAGTGAATGAACAACCATGTGTTCTGCTTCCAGCTCAGCCAGCGAGCAAGCCCAGTGTAGACACTTCAAGCACCAGGAGGGACAGCAAATAGGAGGTACTCTGACTGGAGGTGGGGATACTTGAAATGCTGTGGATGGAGTGTCTGGAGGTATTACAGGAGACGAGAGGGCTGGAAGGCACAAAAGAATACAAGTCTGTGGGAAAACAGACCTTACCAATTTTGCTGTTCAAGAAACATGTAACTATTTTATTTTAGCTTGCACTTGTGATTATCTCATTAAGAAGAATCCTCATTTATGACACTTACAACATGACAATAAAATAACTCAGAAATAGAGTTTGAAGAAAATGCTAAGCACACCATTCATGTAAATGGTTAACAACTTTTTTCCCTGAACACTACAGCGGACAAAAACTCCTAGAGAGTAATATTTAAAAACCTGCACAATAAATTGGGGGGGCGATCATTCCCTCCTCATCCTTTCAGTATCATACATGTTATAAAACAGAACTTAGTTTTTTAAACTCTGTTTATCCTCTGTGTTCAAAGAGAGTCCACCCAGATTAGTTTAAACAACCATCTCTTGCAAACCAAGTTAATTCAGCTGACTTTGTGCACAAGCAGATCAGGAGTGTCCATCTAGCTACAGGAAAAAGAGTAGAGGTAAGCTAGGGAACTCAAGGTGAAAAAGCAGCCGTTCAGACATTCAGAAAACTCTGTACAGATTATACGTGATTTGCTTCTATCCTGTGATGGTTGACTGAAGGCTTTTAACCCTCTTTTACAGCCTTTTCACATCAGATTTGTCCCTCCTTCTATCAACTGCTGCGTGCTTCTCACTCCTTTCACAAGGAGCTTAACACAAACAAAAACTTTAAAAGTGGCATGGCATCTTCTGCCCTCTCATATGGCAAGATATTGCTTCACATAAATCTGCATCAGTTTTTTAGTTTGGATCTAGTGTGAGCTTTTGAAACAAATCTTCTCATCGTCCCATTTATAATGCTTCAGTTCACATAACAAAGCAGTCTCACAGCATACCAACTGGAGTCCTCTAACTGAAACTAAACTGGAAGATACACTAAAGGACACGGGACCAGACCAAGGTTAAAACCTCCAGAAATGCAAACGACATGGACATCAAGCCCTCAACACCAACAGACTCATTCTACAGGTCTGTTCCTATTGCACCACGCTATTTGACAGTACAGATGAAGACTGACAACACTCTGAGTAAGCTGATATAACAGTAGTGGGTTTATCAGTGTAGTTACTTTAGTTTAAAAATAAAACTAAACCATCAAACAAAAACAAACAAACAAAAAACCCCAAACCTTTTACCTTAGTAATTCTGACAAAATATCAGCTATCTGCAAATGGAGGCACAGAGCCTTTCAAATTCCCAGCAGCAAAGTAAATGGCACATTAACAGCTACACATACTCCTCTAACCTTACAGCACCTAAACCAAAAGGGAGCAGAAAATACATAAAGAGGAGAAAGAGCAAAGAGCAATCTTCTTGAAATAACCTTTTAATTTTGAAAGCATAGACCACTGATGACAAATATTTATCTTCTAATCTTAAACTATTTTATGGTGTGGAACCCTATTATGTCAATTGACTCAGGACATTTCTATATTAACTATTAATCTCTGAGATTGAACATTATCAAACATGTTCCAGGTATACAATACACCAATCTCCTATCAAAACAGAATTATCTTCAAATAAGTCCAACAGGGTAATCAGGCATAACAATTAAGCATGATACCTCTTCACCTGAAACTGTATCTATACAGCCCATTTTTCCAACTGAGCTCTCAAAGACTTTCTCTTAAGAGTGCTAGTAAGCTTTCTAGTCCCTAAGCAACACAAAATTAAGGAACTCTAAATCCAGTAATTACAGTTGTTTAAGAATATCACTTTAGCTACATTCAAGTCTTCAAAAGTTTCTTCCAAATCTGTATTTTTAAGAACATAAATTAAAAGTATCAAGATTACACTAACTTCCTTGTTTTCTTCTTTAATATTCATTGGTTCTGTCTCAATAAGCAAAATAAATAAGCTTTTCCAAGCATATTTAAATTGATTTAATTACAACTGCTTGGTCTTGACAAGAATTTAAGGTGTCAAATATATTGAGCTAGGTAATTCAATCAAATACACTATATATAAATCTAGCGTACACAAAGCCTACAAGTACCTTTAATGTTCTTCTAAATATTTCTGCTGTCTATAAATTACCTCCTTTATTTCTCATACACTTTTTCCCCCCTCTGAAACAAACCTTAAAACTTCAGTTCATACTATGCTTTTCTTTAGCAAACACAGATACAACATAACTGTTGTCCATATAACTACTAATAACTAGCTTTCTCTTATCCTCTTTATTTTTTAACTTCTAACAGATGTTGTTCTTCACTATTTCTCAGACATGCACACAGATACACACCACAGACACAAGACTGCAGTACAAACAGTGTGTCACAGTTAGCCACGTTTTCAAAAGAAAATGAGCTCAGCCCTCACCTATAGGATTTATCTCTCTCCCAGGTGATGGATTTGAATCAGGTGACCAGGCATCACACAACAGCCCAAAGGCATTATTTCATATAAAAGGAAGCCTGCTGCACCTAAATGAGCTCCCCTAGGATAGTAAAATGAGAGAAGTTCCTGGGAAAGGAAGAAAAGAGAAGCAACTCAGGTCACACTATCTCATATGAAAAGTGTATTGGAAAATGAACCGAGGACAAAGGAGACTATAGAACCTAGCTGTTACCTCAAGTCAGCCCACTCCTTCCTGAAATAGTGAATACTTCAGAAACACCAGCTACAAGATGCAAACTATAGAAGAGAAAACCTAGAGGAAACTACAATGGATGAAGCAAAATCCCACCACAGGGGGTAAGAAATAAATATACCTGTATTAGACTCTGCTCCAGCATCTTCGGCCCACGTATACTCAGCAGAAGATACTGAGTACCCTTGAAGCTTTATCTAGACTAAGGAAATCTATGTTAGGCTGTGTCTAAACCAGAAGCTTTACCAGTACAATACTACCTGTTAGAAATTTGAAAGGAAGGGGAAATACTATTTTTCCCTAGTCAAATATAGCTAGGGTAAAAGCCTCCTAGTGAGTGCAAATGCAACTCGTGCTGGCAAAAGGAACCCCTTTGTGTAGGGGTTTTACCACTAACTAGGCTAGTATTGCGGTGCCAGTAAAGTCCTTGTGGTATAGTCTAATCCTTAGATTGAATTACCTACCTTCCTCTAATTAGCACCTCCTAAAATATAGGGTGAATCAAAGCAATCATGTTTTAGAGTGGCCTAAAGTAAACTGAATTATGATTTAGACTGAATCAGTGCAGCTAAACCTAAATTGCTTAGAACAACTGCTTTGATTTGATCTGAGTTCCTGTTAATTTATTAGCTTAAATTAGCTATTCCTAACATAGCCTAAATAAGGACAGGTTCCTTTTCTTTCATATGAGGCTTCAAGGATGCTAACATGCCCTACAGTATCACCTTCCTAGCCTTACTCTGCTGATAATGATAGTCCTGCTGTGCTGCCACTGTGTGTGTTTTTATATATTAAGTAATTTATTTATAGGTAAATTCTAATCCAAATGTTTTAAAGTCTTAGATTTTTTTTTCCTCCTATTTACATTTTGTATATTGGCCATGAATAGTAGGATATATTTTTTAGTATTGTGCTACTTTAAGTAAGTACACATAGCTTATTTTCCAGATGCTGTGGAGTTAACAGCTCCTTTTAGTTAAACTTATTTTCATGATAATGTTATACTTAAAGTTACACTGCTACAATAAATATTATTAACTCAAAACCAGAAGTGTTTTATGCCTTCTAACTAGATTCCTTGCCCAACAAAAAGAAATTCTGAAGTCAGACAGGCATTGGGACTGTTAGGGATAACTTCATCTCTTGTACATGCAACTCTGGCATCCACATCACTTAATGGACAGAGGATCCTCATTAGATCTAATGCAACAGATAGGTGGCTTCCTAAATGTTGGCTTTAGGGTTATTTTTAGCTAGATGCATAGAAATCTGATTGATGGGGCTGGACTCTCATAAAACTTTCCCCACAGGGAGCTGTATTTTTTATGTCACAATACAGCAGAGATCAATGCGGCTGCTGAGTTAATCCTGTCCACCAGCGGCTGCACATTTCCTTCCCCTTGGCTTGTCCACAGATTTCAGTATTACCGTAAATACTAACCCATCAGATAGGGAAACTGAGGCAACAAAGGACGTATGCCAGATCACACATCTGACAGTGTTGGCTAAGGTGAAAATACACTTCAGGCTGATACTCAACTCATTATTTTCTTATACCAGACTGTCCTGACAAGTGTTTTCCTTGGATCATGAGGTATGATGAAATAGCTTCTTATTTTCTGTAGTTAAGAGGACCTTAATCAAAGTAATTACTGAAACTGATCTGATTGGGAAGTAATCTATTTAGAAAAAGTTAAGACTGCCAACTGGGAAGCTACTATCCAACCTCTGAAACTGATTGCTTTAGATGTGGATGATTTCACCCTTAATTTTTCAAGTGCTATTGAAAATGTCTTCACCTGTGAATGTAAAATATTTATTTTTCTAAAATACTAAATAATGGCCATCTAGGCAACTCAACATGTAAACAACATGTTATACTGGCTTTCAAGTATCTTGGTGTATGTGAGTTTCTCCTCCAAGCAATCAGAAGAGATACACTGCACTGCAACTAACACTGCACTTCAGCAAATTAATCTATGTTTAAAGTACTCTATAGGGCCTGACACTGTCAAAATCCCTGCCTGAGATAGCTACTCTTTTTAAACAAGCTTGTAAAGAGCTTACTGTTCCCTTACAGGATCAGAGCAGCATGATTCAATTTAAATAGTCTGCCCCCTAAAAATTGTAATCCATTATGAATTTGATTAATCAACTATGCACTTCTGGTGCATATTTGTATTTTTTGAAGACATAACTGGGAAGTATAAACATCAAATGAATTTGTCATATACAATAGATGAAAAAACAATCTTCCACTTAAAATTTACAGGAGATTGGTGCCAACAGTTTAGTGGTAATGTAAGCTGCCAGCAAATGAAAGAATTTCATTCAGACTTAGTCCTTTACTTTCTGGGCTACTAAGAGTAAGAACCATCATATCTGATCTACTCACAGTAATGAATCAGAAAGGCACTTGTCTGAGAGGAATGCTCCTGAGAAAGTATGGAATAAGGATGCAGTCACAGGGGGAGTGGGGACATACACACACACCAGCCTTTAAATCTGGGATAATCCTAATAGTCCTATGCTGACATTATCAAAGTCCAAAAACTATCATACATAGGAACTGGCTCCCCTAGGGAGACCAGGCTGAAAACACATGGATAGGGAAGAACTTGTATAGGGTTTGAACAGGGAAAAGCTGCAAAGCCATAAACTGGAAAAGGCAATTTTAGAGTTATACAATTACACTGGCTTCAGCTGTGATCTTGAAATTATCACGATGTTCTAGAACTTCCAGTTATTCCTTCAAATGGGCAAGAAGTATCAAACTTCTGTCAGAGTACACATATGTCTAGAAATGCACATTAATTTTAACTTTCTGCCAAATTCCAGTCCTACCTGATACATCCTGCTCTTACAAACTCACAGAATGGTTGAGGTTGGAAGGGAACTCTGGAGGTCATCTTGTCTAACCCCCTGCTCAAGCTTTTCTTGCAAGCTCTTGCCAAAATAGTTCAGTTTGACTTTCAGTATGGGTTCTTACAAAAATGTGCAAGTACTCCAAGTTACTACTCCACTTACACCTATGAAAAAGTTTCTTCCATGGAAATGAAATATCTGCACAGAAAACTGTCAGAAGAGAAAATGGGATTCTTAAAGTCTTCTGCAAACACTATTTTTGTTGGTGTCAACCTCAGCAGCATGACAAGTGATCAAAGAAAATAAAAGCCAATACAGTATGGAAAAACTTTGTAAGATGAAGACTAAGTTTCCTTTTGAATTCAGTAGCCTCATTTTTTTTTTTTTTTTAACAGCTTAATGCTATTCAGCCTGCTATAATGTCATATCAGTGTGCTGGGGAATCAACACAGTGGAAGGAAGTTATCAACACTTGTGGTGGAAGTCTGAAGATGGAAAATTACCTTTAAATTATGAAAATGCATGTACAGCTCCAGCATATGTGGAATGTTTACATCCTTAGAAAAATGATCTAACTGTACTATTAAATCTCTGGGACAGACTGACAAGAGATTTTTTTCTTTAATGAAAGAACTTTCTCAGATGAAACAGGAACGTCAGCTTTAGTGTATACTCCACTGACTGGAACGGGATCAAGTCTTAACTAAGTTCTACACAATGTTTTCAGAGGAAAAGTGGAGAATGTTTTATGGAATTTAAGTCTGGATTTGGCTTGCATCCTAGAACATATATCTTGTTATGAAAACTGCTGAAACACTTTTAAGTGGGCAAGCCACAAGTGTCCTTGGAGCTATCCAGTCAACTGGAAGTCACACAGGCAAAACCTCCTAAAGTAGAAAAGCTTGAAATTAGAAGGGGAGGGGGTGAGGGAGGGGCAAATAATCTTGGAATCATATCTGTTACACAGAACTGTTCGCTTGTGCCTACAGCATGAAGTAGTTACAACTTGTTTTCTGCTATTGTCACAGATCCAATATGTTACTCTAGCTAAATCATAATCTCTTCCTGCCTCAGTTCATCCATGTGTAAACCTGGTTCACTAACTCGTACCTTAATGTGTCATGGGGCTTAATTAATAACACTTAGGTCTTTTAAGCCCTCTACAAACATTAACTACTTCTTGTAACAACTCTCTGAGGTATTATTATCCCCATTTTACTGATGGAGAAATGGCAAAAGAGGTTGTGACTTGCCCAAGGCAACAAATTAATAGTTATACTTAGAGATCCTCTTCATGGACTACTGTATTGTAACAGTGGAAACTTATCAAGAAAGGCAAAGTCAATAACTGCAGTCTCAAAATTACTTTTAAAAAAAAGTGTACCATAAGCAACTGGAAGACTATGAAAAACCCCGAATAGAAACAATAGACTTGGGATCAGAACAAGTGCTACAATCGTCATCGCAGAGAAAGAAATATCCCAGGCAGATCTAGGCTAGAGCTCACCAAAACAGTCACAAAGAAACAGTAAGACTTGCCCTCTCATGTGCTCCTAAGTACCATAAAATTGAGCAACAGGCTTGTACAGTACTCCTCAGTAACACAGAAGTGAGCAGATAATCAATGTGGCATGCAGCATGCTAATATCTCATGCCGCGTTCCCAGTATTGACGGGGAATGCCAATAACGGGTTTAGATGGCGGTGGTCCTGCGCGCTACCGGCCGGTACATCGCGGCCGCCTTCCCCCCCCCGCTCTTCCCCCCCCCCCCCCGCCCTCACAAGTGACAGCAGACAAAGTTGGTGTTATTCCCCTCTACCCAGCCGCGCTGACATCCTTCGCAGCAGCCTTTCGCCGCCCGGGATCCCTGCCCGGGCAGCCTGCGGCGTCGCGCCGGTGCCCGGCATCCGCCGGGGAGGCAGCGGGGCGGCAGACCCCCGCCGTTTCGACCCCCACCCCCACCGCCCCGGAGCCGGTGACAGGCACGTCCAGCGCTGCCGCCCCGGCGCGGCGACAACAACAGCCAGCAACAGGCGCGTCCTGCGCTCTCGCCCCGCGGGAACCAGCGCCGGGCATGACCCGCCCGTGTGTAACAGGGGCCGGGATGCAGCCCGCAGAGCTACGCCCCCTGAGCCGGCCCGGCCCGGGACGCGCCCCCGCTGCCCGCCGCCGCCGCACCAACCCCCCCCCCTCCCCGGCGCACACAGCGCAGCCCCCGCGGCGCCCACCGCCGCCCGGGGCGCGGGACGGGACGGGACGGGGCGGGCGGGACGGGGGGCGCCCGGGCGGAGGAGACTCACCACAGGCCTCGGCCTAGAGGGGGAGGCGGAGGACGGGGCGGGGGGGGGGGTCAGTGCGGGGGTGACAGCCCCGCCGCCCGCTCCTCCGGGGGCAGGGGGCTGGCCCGGGAGGGCTGCGCCCCCGCTCTGACGAGGCCGGGGCTGGCTGGCCTCCGCGGCCGGCGAGGGGAGGTGAGCGGGGAGGGACGGGGTGTCTCCACACGCAGCGGGGCGCGCAGCCCGGCGGGCGAGGACGCGGGGCGCAGGGGCCCGCCGCGGGGCAGGCCCTGAGGGGAGGCTCCCGCCGGTCACTCCGGAGCGGCCACCCCCTGCCTTCCCACCTGATCCCGGGCTGGGACCCCGCGCTAGCTGAGCCGCCGCGTCAGTTACCTGCGGGTACGGGGTGCCGGGGAGGCGGGCCCCCGGTGTCCGGGTCCCCCGGCGGCCGGCCGGGCCTGGCCGGGCCGGGCGGGCGCCGCTGTGTTTACACCGCCGCCGGGGCTCCGCGCTCCGCAGCCGCTCAGCAGCCAGTCGCCATTTCCCGCCTACCGACCTGCTACACCGCACGGAGGGACCCGGATGGGGAGAGGGGCCGCCGCGCAGGCGCAGCCCGGCCGGGGGAGGGGGGCCAGGGGACGGCGGCGCCGGGGCAGGCCGGGAAGGAGGGAAGCCGGGGCCTGGCGCGGGGAGCGGCGCCCCGAGGCGGCGGGCCCGGCGGGCGAGCGGAGAGCGAAGGGCCGCCGCGCAGCGGGGGTGCAGGGAGAGGGCCCGGCCGCCTCTTCCCCGGGCCGGCAGCCGCCGCCGAGGGCGGGAGGCGGCGCCTCAGGCGCCGGGGCCGAGGGTGCCTCACGCGGAGGAGGCAGCGGCCGCCTCGCTCTCTTGGAGCCGAGCCGGGCCGGGTCGGGCCGCCCCGAGGTGAGGCCAGGCGAGGCGAGGGGCGAGCTGTGAGGAGAAGGGCGGGGGGCGCGCGCGAGCGGTGCGGGGTCCCGCCGAGCGCTGGGGGGGGAAGGGGGGAGGGGGGCGGCCGAGGTCCCGCCGCGCCCAGAGGGGAGGGGGGAAGCCGCCGTTGGCGGCTCTGATGGAGGAGTGCGTGGCTGCAGGAGCGCTCGCTGCGAGGCCGGGCCGGGCCGGGCGGCCTTCCCGGGGCCCGACGGGCTGGGGAGTCCCGGGACCGGCCGGTAGCGAGCCTCAGGGCGGGGGGGTGAGGGGGTGGCTCGGTTCCCCGCAGCCCCCCACCCCCGCCTCGTCCCCGGAGGAGGAGGCGGGCGCGCCGGGGAAGACCTCAGCCGCCGCGGCCGGCAAGGAGTGTTTCCCGGCGGAGAAGCGGTGCGGTTGCGGACGGGAGTAGCGTTTTCCTGCGCTCCCCGGGGAGGGTTGGCCACGGCCGGCGCTGCGGTTCGGAGGGGCGGCAGCCGAACAGGCGGAGCTGCCGCGCCCCGGGGGTGCTCCGGCCGCCGCCGGTCCTCGCCGCCGGTCGGTCGCCGCTGCGGCCGCCCCCTCCCCTGTGCCCGGGTGGCCTGGCTTCCCTTCTGGCAGGCTGAAAACGTTCCCCTCGGCTGGTCAGTCCGGCCGGTTAGAGGAGGCTGCCGGCTCCCGGCCCGCGGGGGAAGCGGCGTGGCGGTGTGCCCGATTCTGCCCTCTCGCCTCACCTGCCGTGTTGTGGATTGCTCGGCTTCTGCATGTAGCTTTACCTTCTTTTGCAAAGCGTAGGGCAGTGCTAGTTTTGTGGTTTGAGTTGCTGGTTTAAGACGCCTGTGGAGTCTAGTGTGAAGCTTTATTTTCACTTTCTCCTTTGTTTTTTTGTTGGTTTTTTTTTTTTTAAGGCAGTCTTTTTCGGTGTGAAATGTTGAGGATGCTGCATGCGTTCGTGTTCGAATGACTTAATGAAGCAGCTTGACCATCTCATGCAGTAAAGTACAAGAGGATGTAGCGAGGTTAGATTTGTAGTTTGAATTCTGCTGAACTTGTATATCTGATTTTTATTTCTGCTGGTGATCACTTTTATCCACCAAGCTTTTTAAACAGAAATCATCACTTCTCAGGTTAACATGTGTTATGACACTAGGATAACTTCTCAAGGTATTGCTCAAAATGGAATGTTCTAATTTAGCAGTAGGCAGAAACCCACACAGGTATTGTGTGTTTTCTTTTTCTGGTACCTGTTGACTCCCTTCTTAGCTTTTAAACCTGGATCATATTATAAAAGTCCCAGCTCTCTAGTCACTTAAAATATTTATTGGCTTGTTAAACTGAACTACATCTGCTGCTGTGAAGGCAAGATTTGTTCTAGAATTCTGTCACAGGACTCTAGTATTCTTTAGCAGAAGACATTATAAAGCTAATTTTGCCATAGTTTCTTAAGAAAATAGGTAACAAAAAGGCAGTGGAAACAGTGCAGTCCTCATTCAGAACAGGTAGTCTTATTCCTTTAAATCATTAAAGTCTTTCTAAACACACTCATTAGCCATAGAACTTGAATTTTTTTTGTATGATCAGCTGTGAAAAAGGTTGGCTTGGACATGTTAAAACTTAATTAAGACTGTTTGTCAGTCCATTAAGAGGAACTAGTATGGCAAGATAGCTTTGTGATGTCTCATAGTACAAGCCCAAAAGGACATTCACTGATACTTAGAAAGTGGGAGTTTTGAAAAATGGTAGGTGGAAATACTTTTTCAAACCATGTAATTAGAATGAAACTAGCTGCCGGAGGAAATCATTCAGCAAGATTCAAAGCAAGCAGACATTTGTATGAATACCAAAATGGCCTAGTGCATTTATAACGAAACCCAAAAAAACATTTAGAAAAGAGATTAAAGCATATGACTCAGGGTTCAAACTAATCTTTATGGGAATAAGAACTGTACTTTTCTGCATTACAGAATACTAAAATGTGTCTTCCACAGTGGTCTTGTGCTCTCCTCGAGTTACCTGGTTCTGAGCTGTGTCAGGGAGAGGGTATTGGACCAGCAGGATTGCGAGCTTTGCCACATGTCAGGTGGGAGTATGTAAAATCATACTGCTAATTTGACGTTGCTGTGAAGGCAAAAGTTCAAAGGTCCACCTGCTGTAACCTGTTCCCCACATTATAATGTATACCATGAAAAGAGCATCAGCTCTACGTGTGTGAAATGGAAAAACGCTGAATAATGCCTTGTCTGCCTGCATACACATGAAGCATTAGAAGCTTTGAATGTGTATTCGGTTCAAAGAAGAGGCTCGTTTATTGGCAGCAGTGGGTTTTTCCCCTGACAGTGGACTTCAGGCACTCTGTCAGACTGAGATACTCTAGGTGCATGTTTTCTTCACTTTACAGAGAAACTGATGGAAAAAAAATGTATAGTTGCCAGAATGTTGCACGTTCTTGAAATGGTATACTCTGAATGTTCACCTGAAAGGCCGTTCTTTTTATTTTATGATTTCTTCTCAACTCTTTTGAAGTCTTGCTGATCCATTGGCTTTGTGTTTATATGCTCATGTAAAATGACATGCTTTGGAGTGACTTCCCTGCTTGTTGTAGAGATTAAGTATTGGTGAGTCCACCAGTTTCCCTTGATAAGCTGTTTCAAATATCTGCAGTTAGGGGCTGTATTTCGTTTCAGGTTTGAGTTTAACTTCCAGCTATTGCATCTAGCGCTTCTCAGCAAGATTCAAATGTCATGCACTGCTGGAGTTCCTCTTCCATGTGTTGGGACCCACGTGCAGGGATCAGGTCATCCCTCACAATTCTGTTTCATAAGCTAAAATCCTAAATCTTGCCTTGTGGGCTTTGCTTTTTCAGGGGGAAAGGGTTTAATTCCCTGGATAACTGGGGCGGGGGGAGGGTGTGTGTCTTCCTTTAGGTTCTCTCTAGTATTTCAACATCCCTCTTGCAGATACTACTTGGTACTCTGAGCACAGCAGTTCAATCTAGTTTATTTTGCCAAAGTGAAAACAACTGTGACATGACTGAGAGATAGTTGTTGTATAAACAAAACAACTCGTTTGGGTTTATGTTTTTAAAATTACCTATATCCAGTATTTGTTGTTTCTTTTGCTTGTCTGAAGGGAATAAATTTTGTTTAATAGGTAAATAGAACCATGCACTTCATTTAAATGAGAAGCAGCTACCCAGCTATGCTTGCTCCTTCATGCCTAGACGTCTGTGATCCAATCTGTCTGTCCAGGAACAGCTATAGACTTGCTGTTCTCGCTGCTGACACTTCAGCTGACAGGAATCAGAATTCATATGGTACTGTATCCCTCTCCAGAAACAAAGGCGAGCACAAATTTCGATGAACCTTTATGTATGTTTGATCTAGCACAGTGCGTCATTGAAGATTATCATGAAACAATCCTCTGGGGATAGAAATACACATCCACAAGTGGTCAAGTCCAGTTTTAGGAAGTTAAACCATGGAGTATCCATACTAGCAATCCCATTGTGGCTACATGGGGAGAGTTTGATATAGGTTGAGGAATTAAGAGTATTATGGTTTCTATATTGGCATGAAGTTCTTGCATAAATATCGTTACTCTGTTTCTGGCTGGCTTGAAAATTCCACTGCGTTCTCGTAAAAAGGTATATATACCCCCAATTGGTTTTGGGTTGGTTTGCCTATTTTACTTAAACCAGTGCTGTACTAGAGGAGTACAGTCTCCTTAGTCCTGGAGTCTGCTGGAAAGCTCTAGCTAGTGCAGAACACTGTGCTGTTTCTCCACAGTGACATGAAGCAGCCAATCTCACATTTTCTTGTTTATTGCAGCAAGATTTTTGATCTTAGTAAATATTCTGGTCTTTCTCCTCAAAGAAGGGTCCCAGGTTACTTAAAGTTTAACTTGAAGTTACATACTTGGGTCCCAGGTTACTAAAGTCCCGTATATATCCTGGAATAAGGATTGAAATTGTCAGCTAGACTTCTGGCATGCTGAAATTCTCCATGGTATGGATAAAGTAGAAAGTTGTCAGATACAGAATTTCTTCAGAGGCTAGTGTTGAACAGTGAAATGGATTCTGCTGAGAACTCGGGACCTCAAAAACCTTGCTTCAAGTAAAACAATGTTTTTCGATCCAGCTTTTCTCCAATATGCAAACACAATAGTGGTATTAAATATATTTATATAGAAGAAAACCTTTTGTACGCTCCATTACATACATTTCTTTGCCTTGGGAACATGTGAGAACATTTTGACAGCTGTTAATCAGTTTTGTTGACTCACTGTTTTGAGGATGTGCAACCTATGTTGATAATGCACACCATTTTTTGAGCAAGTTTAATAATGGACTGCTTGTACTAACAATTTTATTGTAGCTACCTGAAAAACACAGTTTTAGAGTAATAAAATGGCATGAGTTCAACTAAAATTTGGGCTTTTCTTGTGGCATATGGAAATTGAAGAAATAGTTTTTTATCCTTTGTTGGGGTATGTGCAAGTATGTAAATTCTTTAGTTGCTGTAAGATACTCGGGAAAGAGTGAACTTGTAGAGTGGGCGAGTTCTCCGCGTACCACCGGTACCTACCACACATGGTATTTGTTCAGGCAAATCCATGAGAGTTTGAAGTGAGCAGTAAATCGTTATGTGTGCAGAGAAGTGCTTAGTTAGTGGATGTACTGTAAAGTGACATGAAGACCTGGCTCCTCTTCCTCACTTAGTATTGATTTGGCCTCTGGCGGGTCCTATATTGAATTGGGGGTGTGGGGAGATTTAATGTAGCATTTTATAACTGAGTTTTCAAAAAATGTTTATGCAGAGGGTCTACTGCATGTGTTAATGTTAAACTGAAGCAGAAGAGCATGACGACATGTGTAAAGTCTAGTCAACCTTGTGTATTTTCTAGGCAAATCATGCTGTGATTCACCGAAAACACTTAATGTTCTATTGCAAAATACTTGCTTACAAGAGATCTTTTGTTCTGCAGGCTTTTTTACTGTTTATGATTTTGTCTATATGAAAATGTAAAATGATGACATTTAATAAAATATATACACCACTAGTTGTTTAGTATCTGTTTTCATCTTGTTGCTTTAGTCTTGAAAGTATTTTAAGCAGAATGTTCTTTGCAGCTATTAAGGCTCTGAAAAATGTGGTTATTTTTAGTTTGTTTCATATAGGGCCATTTTTTACTTTTTGGTGAGATACTACGCATCAGTTTGTTTGGTTTTCCTAATGTTTAAACTAAAATAGGCTTTTGTGGGATCCATGTAACTTTGAGAAAGCTTTGGCAAAGCCTGTTAACTGAAAACCTACAAAAGTGGACAGTTGGGACTAACTAGAATAAATTGAGTTATTTCTTTGACTGTTCATTGCAGGTGCCTGCATTTCTCATACTTGCTGAAATCATCCTTCAGTCTTGGCAGCAAAGTCTTCCGCTTACTGTTAATTGTTTTCCTTGTGTTTGTTACAGAGGTACTTGGAATTTAAGTAGTCATGGCTATGCTGAGGTTTTTCCCACTAAGCAGGATAAACACCCCTCTAATTTCACACTTACTAGGTTTGAAGACTGAATCAAATCATCTTAGGAAAATTTACTTGTCTCCTCTCCATCACTTTTTGGGGGGGAGAGAGAGAGAAAGGAACATTGAAGCAAGGAGGAGGGGACGGAGGAGAATAACAGTGGCACAGAGAACATTAAGTGAATTCTGGTTGGGGTTGTTTTTCCCCTCCTCAACAAGCTAAATTTTTACCAGCTTCAAATGTCATGTATGTCTCTGAGGTATAAGGGAGTACTCATATTTTAAACTGAAACAAAGATTTATTCTCATTTTTAACAACCTAATTGATTTGAGCTGTCTGTAATGGAGTAACAGTTGCATAAGCTTTGAAAGTTCATATCCCATTTGTATGCTAATGTCTCTTCAAGTCGGATTTCTCTTCGGGGCTGGGCATAAAAACAAAGTACTGCAATCACTTGCTGATCAAAAATGACTTAGGAATATGTATTTTCCCAGTTTAACCTTGGGCAAAATATTTTTGGCATCACGGCATTCATTTACATGGACTTGTGAATGCTTTTAAACTACAGCCTTTTATAATTGGGGTTTTAAAAGTTTGGTTATTTATGCAAAGTGTATAGGTGGTTTGTTCTCTTCTAATTTTGCATTTGGAATCTTTAGGAAATGGGACAATTGGAAGAATTTTCTTGGCCTTTGATATGGTATCAGCTGTCGGTATCTGAGGAATACAGTATTTTCCTAAACTTCCTCACACAGTTGTTATATGTTGATTAGTTTATATCTGTACTGTGCTTTGAAGCTGTGTTTATTCTTTAATTAACAAATTAGAGATCACCATGTTTAAATGGATGCAGATAACTCACAATACATTCAAAGCAATTCATGCAATAACCCTGCTGCCACAGTCTGTATTACATTTTTAATTACCCCATTATTCTACTGGATGCCAAAATCTGGGGTTTGCCTCTAGAAGGAAGACATCCACATGTCTGCTGTTTGGCCAGCTGTCCTCATACCTTTACACCAAGTACTACCTGTAACAGTCATTTACTTTATTTAACCCACACAGCTTTTCAGCTCTAGTCAGTTTTGGAGACAGGTAATGGAATTATCACCAGCATTTCTGAACACAGGTTTCACCCACCCTAAAACTTCTTGGTTGACATCAGACCAACTTCAGACAGCATGGAGATGCAGTAGGTGCTTATGCTGCTTACAGGGACCTGGCAGTCACAGTGATAGTTACTGTACTTGGCTTTTGAAATGACACAAGAGGGAAGTAGAAGAGGGTCGAATTACATGGAAAACTTCCAAATACGTGCATGCTTTCAGAACAGAAATAGTTCTTGTGCCTCCCTTTTTGAAGGATGTATGCATTTCTTTGATGGAAATTGGTTTGCTGGATGCCCTTACTAAGGATATTGTAAATTGGGCCCAACAAAATGATCTTACTAAAGCATGATCCGAATGGGTTCAATCCTTCACGTTGCCAGATTCATCCTGCCTTGCTTCAGGCAGTTAGCCTAGATGGCTAAATCGGGAGCCCCTCACTCCTGTATTCCATGGAAAAGAGGAGGGAGAGTTGAATCTCCATTTGGAGGAGCCTGTTCCTTCCCATAAACCATAATAACAAACCCAGAACAATTGGACATTTCACAAATTATCCTTCCTAAGTGCCTAAAGTTGAGTAGTATGAATCGAAGCCTTTCTACCTGAAAGCGGCTTAGTGCTGCTAAGAGTTACTGCTTGTGTGTCTGTCTTCTGTTCTCCAAATAACTAGGTTTCCATTTTATTATATCTTTCAGTATGATTTTGATTAGTAGATTGAAAAACTAAGTGTAAGGAATGAAACAGAGAATAAAGTCTTTGGGTTACCCCTTAATAAAACTTTTGCAATATGATGATGTATTGCAAAATGATGTGGATAATTCAGACTATGTGTGTAGTCACTGCTAGCCCTGACAGTGATTCAAATGTCGTGGCAGTCACTTAGAAAAGTACAAATACAAAAGAAAAATGTATCACATTAGGATGTTCCTTATGTTTTAAAAATAGTTTTTTTAGATACTCAAAAAAGTGAGAATCTTGATGTGAGCATCCTTCCTGTGTACTTACACACTCCCATTTAGAGCTGTGATTTTCACATTTGAAAAAATGTCTGTTAGACACAGCCCAAGATAATTTGTTCTCTCTTGTCCAATTTCCTAAGTTTTTCTGTGAAGATTATTAGCAGATGAAATTCTGCATGCTCGGGAATAATCCCTCTCTTACCCTTGCATACAGAGCTACGTATCTAGACAACATGCCAGAAAGAGGTAAGAATACATAGCTTACAAAGCAAGAAGTATATGACTTTTCTGTTATAATTAATGTCAACAATCGTGGTTTTTAACACTTAAATGGGATCAAAAATGTTGTATCATATGCTGTTTAATGTTTTCATAAAACACCAGTTTCTGTATGTTTAGCCAGATAAGATTTTCAAGCTTTACTTTTTTAAAAGCTATTTTAATTTTTATCCCTAAGGTTTCTGTCTTGGTTGAAGACACTTGCATTGGATGAGCACAACAAAGAGGGAACAGTTAATTATGCTGCTGGGAGTTCTGGCTTAGGTCAAGGGCCGAGTTTGGTGTGCTTTAGCCATGCTGTCCTCTGGCAGGGGAAAAGCTAATTTAGGGGGTGGTGGGGGGTGGTAAAGAATTGGAGGCAGAGGGAAAAATCAAGGTTTACTGGCAAAGGTCCTTTTTACTCCAAATGTCCTGTTTTCTTCAACCTTGTAAAAATTAAATGTTTTTCACTTTTCAAAATACGTGATGTCTCTAAGAAAAAATGAAGCTGTTGGCCACCAGTGTCTCACAAGTTCATGCAGGTTGCTCAGATGTAGATTGGGGAAAAACAGAAGAGAGTAAATAGATTTTTCATGTTGCTTTTGAATAGTGCTTTCTCTGTTTCCCTTTAATCTCAAGTCAGTAGGAAGCCCATCTTCAAATAATTATATTTAACCCAGTTTGGTGCATGTTTGCAGGGTTATGTGAGGGTGGAGCTGTTACTCTTTATAGACTTAAAAAGTAAGCTTAGGGAAAAGAATGAACTAATCAGAAATCATTCTAGAAAAAAATGGAATAACTGAAATAATTTTGTTTTCTGGTACAGTCAAAATAAAGTATGCTCTACTACCCCTTTTATCAGCTGATGCTGGGTTTTTTTTGATTCTAATTTAAAGACTTGTATTAAAATTCAGCTAACATGGCTTCTAGAAGGGCAGTGTGCCTGGCTGGCTAAAGTGATTGCTGATAAGTAAATCTAGTCTGAGTTCTGTCTTCAGTACTAGCTTTCTCACACCACCATGGCTGGAAGTTAGGCTTTGGTGAGAAGTAGGTGCTCATCTTTATCACACTTAGAAATTTCCTGCTCACGGACAGCGCTGAGCACTCAGCAATGCAGAATTGTAAGGCAACATGAAGCACTTCAAAGCGTATATGAAAATTGGATGAAAATATACAAAAAGGTTTGTTGGTCCTATTAGCTACTTTTTTCAAGAGACTCCTTAAATGCATTGCTATGTAGATTAAGAGTTATTTATAACATGAGCTTTAAAACATGAATTCAATGAGCTGCTGCTGCTTTAGCTATCTGATATATTGTTTAAAAAGATCTGGGCTGGGCTGTTATATAAAGATGCTTTGTTTGATTTTTTTCTTGTAAACCAGTTCCACTAAATGTGAGAGCCAGTTTTATTTTAAAGTCTAGCTGGTGGTTTCAGGGAAGCAGATGTTTAAGTAGCTCACGCTCTCTGAAATATGTCAAGGTTTTGTATGCTGCTATTTCCATGGAAACAGGTATTGGCTCAGCAGAAATGGCATAGGGATTTCAAAATTACATTTTAAAAAACAAAATCAAGATAGGTTAGTCATTCTCGTTTTTAGTCATAAACACCAACAGTGGTGCTGAACAGAACCTGTCTTTTGAATATATTAGGTATAGTCATGCGAAATAACAGATTGGTGATTAATCTAAAATATTAATGTTTTTGAAAAGTGAGCTAGTGTTTGATAGACCTTTATTAGGCAAACATGCATTTATTGCATTGTGTTCAGCACATGCTCTTCTATGTACTTGAAGGCAGTCATGGTTTTATCACTTCTTTAGGCCTCCACCTTCCTCAAAAGAGGTGAAATATGTATTGGATGAGAACTACAGATTTCAGCTAGTTGGCAAACTATACTTTGTATTTTTTTTTAAAAAGTGGCTCCTGAAACACAGAACTGCTAACTTGTGAGTCTGTAATCTTTAGCACCATGTAAAAATGAAGCCAACCCCATTTTGGGGGGCTATTTTGTTTGCCTTTGGGGACATTTGCTTTAGGAATAGCCCACTTACAGCCAAAGTAGTTACCTCAGTTCAGCGTTGCTACAGCATTAAAAAATAGGATTAAACTCATGAGACTTGTTGCTTCCCAGGATATTGGACAAAGAACACATCTCACTTGAAGTGGACGACAGGGGGCTCCACGAATTCCTGAAAAGTGAAGATGCCTCTCTTTGTTGTCTTGCATCTTCAGCTTGATTATTCAGCCATTTATTTTTCAGCTCAAGCAGTGGTTAGATGTTGCAGCGTCCTGCTGCACACCAGGGCTGTGAGGGAAGAACCCGGTGTGAACACAGTCCAGAAGAGACTGCTGGCATTGTGTGAGGAGGAGGAGGGCAGTGAGGCAGAACTGCAGGCCTGAAGGAGAGAAAGGGACTGACCAGGGGAATGGATGAAGCACCAGGAGCCATGTGTGCATGAGAGGGAAGAGAGCTCAGAAAACAGCTGTAACAAAGCCACCTACAAACAAAACAAAACAAAAAAGCAAGGAACATTGCTTTCAAAACATTGGCAGTTTCCCAAAAGAACACAGACTTTTTTTTTTTTTTTTAACTGAAGTGGAATTTGTTTGACAGAACAATTCCCCTTAGAAATAAAATTCTTTAAACATTGGGTCACTAAATAATGATGGGTAAAGTGCTTAGTGACCTAAATTAGATTCCTTAAAAGGATACCCACTAAGATCAAACTGTGTTTCTATATGGGCTGTACTTAAGCCAAATACTTTCCCAAAACACAGAGGCAAAACAAGCCTACAGTTCATGCGTACAGTTTGCTGTCTGACTCTCCCAGTGCTTTTCAAAAGGGAACTAGTAGCATTTGCCTGTTGTCAAAACTTCGCTGAGTGCTGTGGGTGCACCAGCAGCAGCGCTGCTCTTTCTGCCAAGGAGACACAACCAAACCAGCCATGAAATTTTCTTCCAAGACAGACACTTGTGTCTCTCCTTCATGACTCTTCCTTGGATGATGATGACAGAAGCTGTAAAACTCTGTCAATTTCTCAAGGAATAGAACAGAAAAACACAAGAAGTAAGTGTACTGGTTGACACCAAGTGTCCATCTGGGCTGGTATCTTGCCATTTTACCATCTTTGAACAGTACAAAGCTCATTAATTTTTCCTCTCTCGCATAACCAATTTTAACCTGTAAGGTGGGTGCAGACTTAGGGATGTTTCCTGGGAAAGGGAGATGCAGAGTACTTTGTTACCTTTCAGTCACTGCAGTGTCACACGCCAAGCCCTTTGCTGCGGAGGTGCAGCTGGTGCCATCTGAACTACCTAAGCCTTGCTGAAACCACATGCAGACGATGGCAAGGCAGGGGTGTATCAGGAGCTTTCTGTGGTCCCTTCCAGGCCAGTTCATGGCAGAAGTGAGGTAACCAATGTGGCAGTTAAAGGGCGAGGGTTTAGCAAGGTGCTGAAATCTAGGATGAATGTTTTAATTTTTACTATCATTAGACCAAAAGAAACTTAGTGTGGGACTATTCTAAATACAAAGTAAGAGACAGTCTGTGGCATACAAGAAAACAACAAGAGAAGTTACACATAATAAGAAATTGATTATGCATATAATAGTTATAGCAAGACTATGATTATAAAATTCACTTATTTCCCAACATCAGTTATCTAATGATTTTGTCTAGAAATGCTGGATGATGTCATTCTGTATCATATACAGAAGTAACCCATGTCCAGGGAAAATCAGAATGAACAGAAACACGGTAAGGAATCCTTCACATCATTTACCATCTCACTCAAGATGGTCAACACATAAAGAATGGTCCCTGAGTGCTAACAGAGCATTCTACTTTTGATCTACAAGGGCTGGTTTCGGTCTGTTGTTTTCAAAAGCACCACACTTGTACAGATTCAAAGAAATAACATGAAATGGTTTAATATGCTAGAAGACAAGAAGGTAAAATAAAATTTGATTCTGTATCTCCCCATCACATTACTGGGAAAGAAAGGTAACACCAGGCTGTCACTACAGTCACAAGATCTGTTGAAAATTGAGCTGGGTGTGAACATCAGCACCTGCCCCAAGTATATATTCCTCACTGTAAACCAGGTTAATTTGTTTCATAACAACAGAAAGTTGCTGACATCTGTGCAGGAGCATATATGTAGGCATTTATCAAAGGGCAGCTCATTTGTCAGAAACTTCACCTCAGGCACCTTCTCAGTAACTTGTCTGACCCAAAGTCTCACAGGCTCCAAGGGGTGGAAGCAGCAGGTCTAGCACACACACCACAGACAGGACTCGCCACAGCAGCTTTTTTACAGCACCAGAGGCTACACAGTGACAGACTTAAGGAAGGCTTTCTACCTGCCAAGTTATTCTTACATACCTGTAAAAGCAGCTCAAAATTTGTTGCCTGTGTTGTTATGTGCGTTCCCACCAAGCGCACAGGTACTAGAGTTGAAGCAGACTTTTGCCGTCGCAATAGCCAGGGCGCACATGCTGGTACTGGCCTGCATGTGACAAAAACAAGCTGCAAGGCATGTAGCAAGTTCCTCGTCTCCCCCACTGCCCCCAGAGCTGGCCTGCAGGAAACAGCTGTAACCACTGCTGATAGGTCAAAATGCCTAGACTTCTGCAAAGCCCTAAGTTAATCCAATATTTTAAAGTCAAAAGAAAAAAAGCCAGAAGCCTCACATACTTTAAACAACTTCATTTATTAGAACCCATAAATGTTGCTTTCATTAGAAGAATCAAGTTAACACCTAATTCAGGGTGAAATTACATTTTAAGACAAAAAAATTGTAGTGCTTAAATACAATATTTACTGAAGACTGCTATTCTTAGAATCCTGGTACAAGTTCATACTCATTGTGTGGTATTAGTATGGTATCTAATTCTGAGCAGGTTCAGCATTTCATTTTCAACTGAAAGTACATCACACCATGCAAAGGGCTATTCCCCCCATCTGCCTCCCAGAAGTATGGAATGAAGAGCTCAAGCCTTAAGTAAAAAAAAAAACCTTAAGATGCATCACCAGAATCTGAAATTTTTACTTCTTGTATATTTAAGTCTGATTAGTAGAAGATCCCTGTAGCCAAAAAAAAAAAAAAAAGTTAAAAAAAATTGTATGACTGTTGAAATTTATTTAAAAGGTTCACTGAATTGGCATCGAGCAAACCTTAGCTGTTACTTCAAACTGGAACCTGAGTACAGAGATAAAGTACAATCACCCATGTCATTGGCCCTATAATTTCTTTTCACAGTAGCCCTTTTGGAGAAGCAGGTTGGGTTAATAACCGTAATTTCCACTACTGTAGATCAACAGCATCATTTCCATAAAATTCAGAAAGTGCTTAAACACAGAATACAAAAAGTATCTAACTTACAAACTTTCCGATATAGAAAATCAAAACATGGAACATGGCAGATGTTTAGAGATCTGTATCAAAGTATTAAATTGTAAATTAACTTGAGTGACTGTGACACAGGATGAATGCTCTTAAGACAGTGAAACAGTGCATACCACGTATTTACCAAGGGTAGGGGTTGTTCCTTCCATTAAGGTTCCTGCAAAGCTGATGTAGACTTGCCTGTTTCTCACTAACACACTTGCTCTCTTTAACACATACACAAAGATTTCCTATAAGCTGTGCTGAATTATTTATATTACCTTTTAAAATAAGCTGTTAGTTACACAACTTTTTCAGGATGTATCAAATTATTAAAAATCCTAATATCACTGATTTCCAGCTCTAGCTACTAGATTTGGTCACTGTATATGAGAATTAAAATGGTACTTGCTTCTGAAGACCGTCATAGCCTTTCCTCTGTTACATTAAGGAAGGAGCAATTATTTAAACATTCAGTTTTCATTCTCAACTGATAGCTCACCTGCAAAATACAAAAACACAGCACTCATGAGAAAAGCAGTATTTTTGCTCATACAGGTATTACTGTAGAAAAGGAGTCCTTTGGCTGTACATTGTTTCCACAGTGTATTTGTTACATGAGATACAAACTGTACAAGTTCTCCAGTTTACAAAGTTTTCTAAATTGCAGAAACAATTCAGCCCATATTTATAATATCGGTTTTAAATGTAAAGATTATTACAGATAAGGTACAGTCTAAGTAATTGGCTCAATGTAACAACAAAAATGTAGTTTTAATACAATTTGCAATAGTACAACTATGTACATATGTACAGAACTTTCCTTCTGTTACATCGCTGACTTTGAGTATACTCATCACTTTTTATTATCAGCTTCCTTTAAAGTAAGAAACACAGAAGTAAAAATGGTTCAGTTTTGCAGCACTTCAAGTTCCACAGTTGAGATCTCTCTTCATCCACATTTCCTGCTTAATTTAGGCCTTAAAGAACACCATCACTGAAGCGTGGCTTGCCATAATCAACGAGGTCATTTTGTAGATCTCTTTCTTCATCATCTGCAATTAAAATATTCAGATCAAATCTGATGTGATACTACTGAAAAAACATTTAAACATACTTTTCCCAGAACATGTTGCTAATGCATACATCCACACTGAATTGGCCTTGTCTGGTTACGGGAATGGAGTCATTGGGGAAAATACGGAGGACGCATATGGGCCTGCGATTACAAGTCCAGCTGTCAGCACTCTGGGACAATATCTTTGGCTTTATTGCAATCATGTTCCAGTGATTTATTGACTTAAGAGACTGTAGAACTAGTTAAACTTACTACTGTAATTTGAGAATCTTCCTATAAAGATTTCAACCTCTCCCGCTAAAATCCAACTACAAAGTCAATTACTTTGGAATGTTACATTGCCATTTTTTAACCCATTCTAGAGTTTACACTGTACAATTTTGCAAAGGCTGGGTACCTGACGGGACTAGCACAGAGAAGTCAGGATGACCCCCTCCAGGCTAAGGTAATACTTTTTCCACCTACTTCTCAGATCTGAAAGATGATACCTTCCACACAAACATGGCACAGCACATTTTTCAGTCATGAGATTTTTACTAATGCTGGAATTGACTTTGCTGTCAACATTTTTACATACTGCTACCTTGCATGTCAGACTTGAGGGTAAAATTTGAAGAGAAACTTTTAAAACTGTGAAAGGCAGCTCTCAACCTTTTCCAACCTCTTATCAAGGGAAATCCCTGTTCTCCCTCTCAGCACTGCTGAACACTCAACAATACATTTTTCACCACTACTCTTCACACCTGAAACAAACCTATCTAGCCAGGCTCCTACGTGATAAAACACTCAGCCCGTCAGTCAAGACGTCTACTCGTGAATTGCAGAATAGCTGCACACTCAGCCAGGGAACACACAGCAGGAGCTGAGAGCAGGGCAGGGGCAACGCATTGTAAGTGGCCACTTCAGGCGCGCCACATCTTTCCCAGCTGCGCTTGGTTCGTCTTTACAATAGATTTACAGCTTTGCCCTTGACTGGAAGAATGAAGATGTTTCATCTCGTTTTTCAGATCCAGAATGACTCTCTCACTCCACCACTCTACTCTGTCCTACTTCTTGACTTCTACTCCTTGGGTTTTGGTTTTTGAGCCTCATGGAAAATCGTAAAATTAAAACAAACTTGTGCATCCTCAGTATAACCATTTACTGTAGCACACGCAAAAGCATCCATCAAGAAAATGCACATTCAGTAATTTTTTTCAAGTGATGTTTTAAAACATATTATAATATTCTGCATTCTACCTGTGTGGGTCCCCAGCCTTCTTCCCTCAATAACTGAAAAAGCCCTAAAACTTCAGTTTGTGTCAATTAATAAGCTCTTCCTGCATTTCAAAGCTGTGTTCCTTTACATTCAGGAAAGATGCTTGTTCACATGAATGGAAAGCAAAGTTAAAGTTTACTAAGTCTTTTACTAGATGATAAGCTGCCTGAAGCTCTTCAACACTTTAACAACAATTACTCATCAGCCTGCACGCGAGGTTGGTACCCGATGGTAACATACTCCCAACAGCAAAAGGCTGAAGCTTATCTACACGACACATGCTTTTGTTCGGTAAGAAACTACTAATACAGCATGTGGATATCACTTGATTTATATAATCCAGCCACCACAAAAACATGTTTGCTATAGTAGAAGCCAACAACTTTTAAATATCACCTTGCATTTCAAACAGGTAGACTGAAAGAAGGAATGCCAGATTAGATACCAACATTCACATGAGCATATCTCCCAAAGTTGTGTATTTTCCTCTGATAATTTCAGTCTAAGGCCCACGCATTTCTAGTGGCAACAGAAAAACACGTTTAATTAAATTGCTTTGTTTGCACATGCCACATGCTTTGTTCTAGCCTGATGCAAAACCGTGTGATGTTTTTCTAATAGTTTTTAGACAGAAATTCAGGTTTTTTTCCCCCTCCCTAAACAATTGTAACCACTCTCCCTCCAAAACCCCACAATTCTACCCTCTCATACCCTGCAAACAAATTACTGTAAAGACTAAAGCAGACACTGTTTCTAAAATGCTACTTCTGGAAGTACCACTTGCCATGCTGCTTGACTTGTATCAAATCAAGTCAACAAGTTATTAGGAAACCGCATAACAAAGGGCTTGGAAAAATAAGTCTGAGGTAGTAACATATACTGCTCAGACTGTTCTTCATGAAAAGGCTTCCAGAAGTCACTCCATCTTTACTCCCAGATATTAAATCCATTATGCCTATACAGACATACAGAGGAGTTGATCAGAAAAAAGATTTTCACCAAGTCCAAATTTAAAGCTACCAGAGCAGTGAACTGACAGGTATCACATCTAAATGGGAAACAGTTTCATAAGGCCATTTGCAGTTAGAGCTCTTACTTTTTCAAATATTCCTTGCATATCAAGCTACATAAGCACAATCTCTACAGTTTTTAACAACTTTCCACCACTTGCTACTGTATCATACCCACCCTTTTGGAAGTGGCATACAGGAACTCCATTCATGTTACTGGTAATAGTTTACAGCATACACGTTACTAACTCTTGCTACCTAAAGCCATTAGTTTCCCTGTAAAGGCCACCATAGCAATGTATTCATAAGCAAACCGGCATGGAGCTCTGAGGTACAGCAAGGGCCACGTCCCTCCACCACTTGGGCAGCCAACCTCCTCCCACACTCCTGGTCAGCAGCACAATGGCTGCAGGTAAAGACAAGCCCAAAAGCTGGGTGAAGTGAATGGTAGAAATTAGCAGAGATTAAGTAACAGTTACGTGGCCTTGGTTAAACCTTCAAGAATGGTATTCTCAAGTCCAGTTAAGGAACTATGGTGGTGAGGAGCCAGGCATCACCCACTGCTTACTATGGGGAACTGAAATAAAAAAAAAGTGAAATACCCAACTCACACAACTGCTTCAATTTGCAGAGCAGAGCTTAGACGTACAAACATGCACGACATACCATGCTTTCCTTTTCATTACAAGATCATAATGATTAGAAGCAAGTCTCCTACTTCCACAGCATCGACAGAAGCAGCTGTATATACTTTTGTACCTTCATTTAGAAGCTAGCTGGTACAAGCAAATTACAACCCAGTAATAATCCATCCAGAGGAACAGATGTTAGCAATCCAGAGTGACTAAATTCCACTGCAAGTTTTGAGCAAGTGTAACAAAACAGTACACATCTTCTGGAGCAGCAACTGAGTTTTCATTTTTATCAGTAAGTTAATTAACTGCCCAGGGTTCTGATCCATACATTTCTTTTGCTTGTTCATGAGTGTCAAACTACCAGCCTAGCCAAAAAATGCTTACACTGCATAGTTAGATGCAGGCCCACAGAAATCAATTGCTTTTTATCAGCTTTTCCTGTTAATTATGGTTGGAATACACCACTTAAATACATGTTTTAAAAACTACCAACTAAAAAAGTTGCATCATGAGGATCTAAATCTGGGTGCCTGTAGAACTTCAATCGTGTCTATCCGTCCATCGTTGTCCTGTCCCATCCCCGTCCCCGCCCCGCCCCTTATTTTGCACTTTCCTTAATTGGAAATACTATATATGTTTAGGTAAACATTTTTACCCTACAGACATGCAAGCCCTTCACAAAATATTACCAAACAACCAGATGGAAAATGGTAGACAGCGTGCCAGATAAGCAATGGAGAGGAGGGGCGATGCACTGAAACGCATGCAGAACAAGAGGTGGTGAACATGCATATACAAGTATGAGGCTGGCACCAGATTAATGAGTTTTGAAGTTTGGTTAGCAAGGAAAACCAGAAGCCTGTTGAATCTGTGTACAATGTGCAAAAATTACACTTAGAATTGCTAACTGAGACCTCATTGCATACCACCTTAAGGCAGGTGTGACAAAAGCAGTAGTCAAAAAAACCTACGCTTCTGTATTTGAAAATTGCCTTAGTAATGTCAAAGACTACATCCCAACTAGGTAGATACCAGATTTGGGGTTTAGACAAAACCATTTCTGAAATTTGAAGTGTCTTAATTTTCCTAGCAGAAACTGTATACACAACTGAAATAAGGTATCGAAATCCTCTCACTGGAAACTGCTGTAACATTGCTTTCAAACAGAGAGCAAGACCAAATTTTAAAGATTGCCTAAAGCTTATTTATTCTATACTAGAAATTTGCGATCAGCTAAAAATAGCGAGGCTTTACACAAATTCAACAAGTAAACTCAGTGTGGATTTTATTACAATGGGATGGAGATAAGGCCCAAGCTCACCTTGGACGTCTTCTTCTCCACCATCACCATCCTCTTCCTCATTGTAAGCCAGCTCAGCCTGTTTGTCTGCCTCATACTCACCCACGTTACCATCATCCCCATTATAATCTGCCAGTTTAGAACCCTGCTGCGGATCAACAGGGGATTCATTCTCATCAAAGAATCGGCCTGTGAAGTAGGCAAAGGATTAAGTCAGAAGCAGAGAGGAAAGAAATAGGAAGATACTAAATGAAAGCAGACCGCAGGTTAAGATAGTTGGGGGTTTGTAGTAGTTTCAGCTGGAGGAGAAAGGGGGTAGAAGGGAGAGGGCTTGGGCAGGGGGAGAACAACAAGGCTTATGGAACACCTCCGTGCCAAAAGGATGTACTCGGTCATTCAGCATTTGGATCTTGTGAAATCTGATTTTATAAGCTTCACTCTTTGGAGAAAAGAGCTAGAGTAAGCATCCAAACAAAACGCTCCATCTTTGATTACCTACAAACACCAATAAAAGTTTTCTTAAAATGCTGAGGAGCATGCAGGGGAAGTTTTTGTGTCTAGGCTTTTTTCTGAGGAGGACTGGCATTTTTCTACACACAATGGAGCAATATATTGCTGACTTTGTATACGGTAATGTCTGCAGAGTGTGTACCATACTGTCAAGGGTAAAAAAAATCTAGCAAAGATCTGCCTTGCATCTCTGAACTGATTTTTTTAACTACCTAATTAATTTGGCTTTACACTCTGGATTCCTGTTAAGCTTTAACCATTTTCAAAATGTTCTGAATCCAGTATTTTTGTCTCCCAGCAAAGAATTAAGAACAGTTCCAGATACTGAAACAATGCACAAGAAAAACGACAATTAGCTGGAACTATGAAATGACTAGACAGTCAACCAAGCACACAATGAAAGATTAATGGTGTGATGTCAAGTTCAGAGCTGGTGTTTAATGGGATATGAGGAGATCTGTTCAAGTCCAATGCAGTTCAGTCTGCTTGCCCATTGCTTAAAGAATGCAACATTGAGTCTGCAGAGTATACAAGTCTGGAGGGATTGTGTATAAATGAGAAAAACAGGATTAAAGTGTGATACAATCTTTACAGACTGGAAATGGACTGAGAAAAAAATCTGCCAAGGCAGATGTTAAGTGATTCGCAGTGGAAGCAATTAAACAGGAAAGTAAAACTGGAGAATATTATTTCAACATTAGGATTAAAAGGAAGGTTGTGGTTACAATGGACAGATGTAAAAATGAAATTATTTCTTAAAAAAATGAAAACTATCATATGTGGCAGTGTATAAAAATCAGGACAGAAACTATAACATAGTGCTTATCTGGATGGGGAAGAAAAGCAGAAGAATCACATCTAGTGCAGCTCAAATATACAGAAACAGAAGTTTCAGTTATTTTCATAAAATAAGCAAGAAGAAACTATGATCTGTTTAGAAATCAGAAGTTTAATATATTAGTCATTCTCTATTCATCTAGAATTGAGGAATCCTTGCTATTATTGTTTGTAGTTTTGGACACTGCATTATATATAAAAAGCAGACAGAACCATACAACTCACACACGTTAAATATAAAATAAGCTATGGAAAGACAACTGAATGCACTTAACTTACAGAAAAAACAAGCCTGTAGATATGCCAGAAATCCCGTGACAAACAAGTACTGAATAAATTTAAGCTGACAGAAGGAAAGGTTAAAATATTAGAAAGAGATCCTAGGAAACACAACAAGCCCATACAGGCCTGTGAGCTGTGAGCTGAAGCTCACGCAAGCAGCCCAGCGTACAGAACAGCCCTGGTGAGCTTGGGATTCCAGCACAGCTGCAGGATGCAGCTACTCTTTCAGTACAGGCGCTTCATTCTGCTTTAAGCATTTGGTATTTTAGCTCAAGCTACTTCAAATCGAGGGAGGAAAGGCTGAGCACACAAGCCTCACCAGCAGTCATTTTGGGCTAAGTGGTCTTGACAGCAACTCCACTGCCTGTGCATGCAGAGTCAGGTGTACAAAAGATTTAGGCAGTAGATGACTTCTCACACAACATCAGGAGAACATCAATACTCTAATGCAAGACACATATCACGGTCTTGGGATACCAAGACTTCAGGCAAACACTGAAACAGTAGTCACTGGTAGCTGGACCAAGCAATGCACCAATTGCTTTCTGAAACAGACAGGTAAGACCTGGAATCTTGATGGCATTGTGGATCTCAAATCACTCCAAACCTCGGTCAGTGGCTGTAACGCAGGCATTGCATGGACTATTTGAGGCACAGTGGAGTATGTTGTCCTGAAGCACAAGAGGTTGGTGACAGCACGGAATGCCCCATAAGGATGTCACTGATGCTAAAATCTGCAGGTAACATTTGCCAAAATGGATTCTGAATAGACATGGGGTATTACTCAAAGCTGGATCCTTAGAAACACACTACCTGAAGCAGCTGTCCACGTGCTCATCACTAAGGACCTGCTTACAGGACAACTTTAAACAGCAGCATGGACTGGAGGTTTGCTGCACCCAGCATTTTTCCAGGATGCCAGGTAAAAGCACAAATAGTGACGTTGCTGCAGTCACTTTCAGGTTCTGCTGCTTTTGAAACCGAACAGTTGCAATGTGCCCATCTCTATACCTAGTACCAAAGTTGCTTTTTAAATCTATGCTATCAAAATAAAAAAGGAAAACGTCTTTTTGGGAGAAGTTCCCCAATTCTGAAACCGGACAGATATGACAGCCTGACCAACGATGGTTACTAAGTCTCATCCCATGGGCTGATGCACAGCAATTTATGAAGTGCTCAGTAACCAAAGCCCCAGCCAGGCAATTGTCTACAGTGAAAGCTGTGTGCCAGAGCTGGGCTCCTCTATACCAGAGAGATTAATTTATCACCGAGGGACCTTTCTGAACAGCCACTGCTGACCAATTAGGAAAGAAATCTTCCACAAACCTGGATTTGCTATTTCCATATGTGATAGAGAAACACTCTCCCTCCTTGCATCATTACAATGTAAGCTATTACAAATATGAAGGAGCAAAGAGAAAAGGAAAAGACTAATCGGTGATGATGACTGACTCTTAGGTACCCATTCACAGCCTATAATGGAGACATTTCATTCGCTGCTCCTGCCTACAAAGCTAGCCCACCACTTCATTTAATCCATTACCAGGGAAGACTGCCAATCCACTTAAAAACCCCAACAACTGAAATATGGAGCTCTGTCATTTCAGCTGTAGTCACTCAGCCTGACAAGCGCAGGATATTCAAGAAGCTCCTTTGATAAACTAGTCTCACACATCTCAGGGTACACAGAATGGAAGAAAAGCTTGCACAGGTTGCATGCCAATTTTGAATACACCTATCCCCACTTCATCAGAAAGATCCATGAATGATATTAAAACAACTGAAGCCTTCCCTAAAGATCTCTTTCTTAAAAAAAAAAAAAATAAAACAAAACCCCAAACCCAACAAAACAGTAAATTGATATTCATTCCCTACTTCTTCAACCCTTGTCTTTTTAGAGCTTTTTTTCCCCTCATACTAAACCCTACCTTTTTTTTTTTTTTCCTCCTCTCCCCTGAATTCCTCCCAGCTTCACATCATCTTTCTTTGGTATTTAAAGCCAGAGGATGGCCTCACAAGCACTAGATGAAAGAGAGTTAGTTACTCTATCTTATTATCTTATTAACACATCCCAGAAGAAAAACCTCACCTCAGACATTTGTTAGTGACTAATACCCACTGTTGACCGCATCAGTTTTGACCGAACTGCTCACTTGTTATTTGTCACTTGCTTTGTGCATGTAATTCTCCATTCTTAATTGCAGACTACCTTTATGTTTACAAACTTTTATGTTGCTGAAACCACATCTCATACATTGTTTATCATGCAGCACTCAAAATACCAAACAGTGCCAAGCAAAGGATGCATCTTTGTAAACCTCACAGAAGGTTTTCAAATAAAACTGTTAGTAATACCTATGCCTGGAATATTCTTTTCTTAAAGTTGTGCACCCACCCAATAGCAATTTATTCCTGACCAGGTCTCCATTAATTTGCCTACAACAAAGTCACATACCTGTTTTTACTGTTTTCATTCCTTTGAATACATACTTTTCAGATCATACCACTTTGACACAATCTGTTCTTGAAAAATCCGTGTTAACCACTTGTCATATTTGTATTCAAACTGATTGAGAATTTGTCCGATTACCTTTCCAGGTATCAAAGCTAGGCTGCTGGGCCTCTAGAACTCCTCAAATCCTCTTCCCGTTCACTTTTTAAAGACATGTCCTCCTGTGGTATGATGGTACCTCTCAAAGTTGTTAATGGTTCAGAAACCATTTCAGGTAGCTTTTTTAAACTCTCAGATAAGGTCTGGCACTACCTACTACTCTGACCCTTGGGGGGGCTACAAGGGCATGGGGGGAGACAGAGAGAACACACTGAACTCCCACATCCCTGTACACCCCTTTATGCCAATATACACCCTACAGCTGTCTGCTAGCAAGTCTGACTATATGCTCACAAGCCCTGTTTTCATTTAACCTCTGCTTCAGAATAGCAACTAAAACATTCTACAGGAATAAATGGAGTATTATTTTAAACTTATTTCTCTGTTATTCAATTTAAGAGATTGCTAGAGGTTAATGCTTTTTTACTGCAATTTCTCCAAGCTACAGAATCGCCAGTCAAGTTCTAGACCAAGAAAAGGAACTGCAACAACTTAATTCTCATGAAGGGAACTTCCCAAACTAAACCTTTTATGACAAAAATGAATTCATAGTTCCATGTTCCTAAGAGCAATCCGAGCTTTCAGAACTCTTTTAATTGATCACTGAAACCAATTTATGATTCTATTTCAACAAAATTGCTATTTCTGTACCACTGTTTATCCAATCCACAGAATTAATACAGGTTTCTGGAAGGAAGCTATAGAATCCTTTTCTCCTCCCAATTCTTGTGACTCTGAAGATGGCTGTTCTAATGTAGTAACTTGTCATCTTGGAGTACAGACAGATTTTAACCACAGAAAGCAAAGCCTAAATGAAAACTACTTAGCTGAGAGTACAATGAAATTTGAAGTTGAATTTATAATATCTATATAAAATAAAGAAAAAAAATTATTTTTTTTTTAATCCAAATAAGAAGAGATGTTTCAGAACTATGTTTTTTCTTCCAAATGCCCCCCCTCCCCACCCAAATGCTAAACAATTGGAATTAGTTCTTTGAAAATAACTAGGTTAAGGTATACCTAGTCAGGATACTCTAATACTTGGGAGTATAGTACCTCCACTGATACCGTAAGAAACTTGTTTCAATGCAATAGGAAGATGCAAAATCAAATGCTGTAGGCATAACACTCTCCCAGTGTTACGGTATCAGCTGCAAGGTAGACGCACATCTCAAAAACAACAGTACACAGACAGCTGAATGTGTCTTTGCAAGTTCTTACCTGCTGTCTGCCCACTAAGCCTCAGCAGTATTACCACCATGATACACAATAAACAAATACATGATTTGCTCCTGTGTGAAGGCTTCTTCCTTGCGCAGACATGGAAGAGAAGGGTTCTGGAAAACTTCCTCACACAGAAGAACAAACTTCTGGCCAATACACATATACCATCACAAAGACCCCCTATGTAAGGCCTGAATTCTTACAATATTGTCCAAAACATTGTATTTAAGTAATACAGTGTGAATATAAGTAACTCGGTATCGTGCATGTATCAAAATCCTTAACTTAATCTATTTAAGTGTGTAGTAATTTCCAAAAGCATTTTAAATTCCTATAAGGCAGTAATTTTTTTTAATGACTAGGATGGATATAGAGAGATATATATATATATAGATATATAGATAGATATAGATATATATATATATATATGAAAGATGACACATTAAGGCATCTCTTTTACACAGTAACATTATACATTTCTTTTCAGGCTCACCCTCCAGAAGGCCACCTGCTGTAATAGTTCCTATTTTCTAGACAGGCACTATTACAGACAGAAAATGAAGTGATTTTCTTAATATATTGAAGTATATGATATTGGCCAACTTACTTTGCTTCATCTTCTGCAAGTCACTAACTCTGCTCTTTGGAATTTTTATATGGTCTGTCTCAATTTTGTGTTCTTTCTGATTTTCCACATTTTCTTCAAAATTTAAGTGCTGGAGAGAATTTGGAGGTATCTGCTTCACAGTATCAGGATTTCCATCATTGTCACTGTGCAAACCTACAGAATGAGGAAGCGTGTTTGGTTTTTACATGGTTCAAAAAGAAGGCTAGAATGTTACTGCAAAAGATAATTCATCACATATTAATATGTAATCAATCCTAAGTCGTTACCTTCTCAGCTGATTTTCTGTATGTACTTAAGTGCTTGATGAAGCCCAGAACAATAATACGTTTATGTATTTTTTTTATCCTCCTGCTGATTCTGCTTTTCAAATCCACTAAGCATCATTTATTGTTTCAAGAGCTATGATCTGAGGAGAAGGTTGCAGTAGGTCACAGAAGTTATGCTAAAAATAATAAGCAGAATCACAGGACTACATAATCGAGGAATAAAGAAAACCCTGGTCCCCTTGAAATTCACATCAACCTTCTGTTGATAAACTCTAAATTCAACGAAGCAAGCTTTTCACTTGCTACTTTTTATGTTTTCTCATTAATAAAAGTCAAAATGAAGGAATACCTCAGAACAACAAAAAGAAACAAACTATTTAAAAGATTTGACATTTGGAAATAATAAACTTTAAATGTATATACAGACTTTGAGCTCCCTAATTTTGGTATTCTAATCTGCTTACACATCCACTGCAAAAGGAAAGAAATTAATAAATACTTCTGTTGCCTTTTTTCAAAAGAACCAAAAATGTGCATAACAAAAAACTTCAAGCTGTTTGGTCACGTCACAAATATGTAACAAATACGTTACCTCTAATGTTTTTTAGCAGGACAGTATTTGAACATGCCACTTGCAGTGCAGATATAACCTAACGTTCTCTTTGACGTTAAAGCAAAGTGACTTGATCCACCAGGATTAAATATAAGGGTCTTTTCTACACATTTGTGTCCTTTCTAACTGTAATTCTTCTAAACCCTTTCACTACAGTACTTTTAGTTCTCTCATGTCCTAAGCCTCCCCCACATCACCCTCAAGTGAGCTGTTCACAGGCACAGGAGGACACTGAGGAAGCAATAGTACCACTGGTTTAATCTCTGAATATAACTGGCTACTAATAGATCAACAACCAACTCCTGATGATATCTTGCAGCCCTATCTAATTAGTACCCCTAAGGAGGAATACTAATTTCAATTTCTCTCCTCTGTCCAGTGGAGAAATCTTGAAGCACTGATCTTGGAAACTTCTAACTCTCAAATTTGGCTGAAGTTGGTCAAAAGGCTCAGAAATTACTGGGTGGGGGAACGACAAAAAGAGATCGTACAGCCAGCAACCTCAGTGCCTCAGGAAGCCAGACTAAGAACAAACTCAATCTTGCATCCTGCAGAAATTGATCGTTGTTTTTCATTTTGTAACCACATCAAACAAAAAAGGGGTTGGCCACCTACATCTAACATCATGATATCGTAGCAGATATTAAATGGTAAGTTTCCTACAAAATGTTGATTTGTCACCTGCTAATAAGAATTTTACCTGGTGCCAGATTTGGAGCATGGGGCTGTTCAGTTGGAAGATTTATAACAGGTTGATGACCTTCACTTTTAGGAGCTGAAATAAGTGGCTTCTTTAAAGCTAAAACAAAATACATGGACAAAAGCATTAACATGAAACAAACAGACACTATATACCAGGCCTTCCTCTTACAATCCTGTAATTTTGTTGTTGTTTTCTTGTTTTTAAACCATAGATGAAAATATAATTCAGGGGGCGGGGGGGGGGGGGGGGGGGGGGGGCGCGCTCAGAAGCATTCAGTTTTGAGAAATCAAACCTCTAAAGCACAGTAAAAATTATCAGATTTTACACCTCACTTGAATTTTATTTCCATAGACAAATTTTAAAACTTTGCATTCACTATGAAACACATGGTATTCAAACAGAATATATATGCCACTAAGAACCCAAATGTGGAAGTATTAGAATACTTCTAACCAGTGGGAGTATCCTCAGCTTTAGCAGGGTCATTATCTTCTATTTCAGGCATGCCTGCATCTCCTCCTGGTTTGATTTTCTCTGTAAGACAAGAATAGGGTATTCTGCCTTAACCTTTAAGGTTGAACAGTAAATTTCCCTCTTGTGGAAGGCTCTAAGACCAGTAGAAAAGTCCTTTATCCACAGAACATGTCCCTTATTGATAATGCAACTACAACACTCCTTATATTGTACTGTCAAAGTCACTGAAGACTGCTTTGGAGCAGTGCTCCCAAAGTCAGTACAATTTTCAGAAAAGGATGGGAAACAGATGCACTGCTCCTGGCAGCAGAGTAAGAAAAGCCTGCTGCAAGAAGCTGGCTGGAATAGACACTGAACTGATAGAAAAAGGTGCCGATTTAGCAGCACAAGAAATAGAAACAAAGGGAACCCACCTGCCTTTTGGAGAGGCCTACAGGGAGGAAACAACCACAATAGTTACCCACTGAGAGCCTCCTGTACAGCTCCTGATAACCAAAGGACCCCACTGTTCCTGCTGACTTACGCAGCTAGAGACTTCTCACAGTGGTTTCAATGCTCCTCACCTCCAGCCACCATCTCCGTGCAGATTCCAGCTCTCCAATAGTGTGTCCCTTCCCTAGCTCACCCCAAGACACATCTCACAGGGAGGGGAGAGGCCAGCCCCAGTTCACAATTGGCCACATGAGGAAGGAGATGTGAATGAACCAACGAAGTGAACACAAAACTATGCAAGAAACTACTTTCATAAAAGGACCCAGAGAAAGGACATGCCAATCTCTGTACTAAGTTAGAGTTTATAGGTATCCAATCACATGCAGCTAATCAAGTTATCTGAGCCAAAAAATTCATTGTTTTACTTCAGAGAAATGCATGATTCTGTCTGACAGCAAAAGGATACAACACAATTGGCACATTAGCTATCACAAATGACCAAAAAAAAAAAAAAAAAAAAGGAAATACCTTTGCCATTTACAACACGATCTGATGGCTGCTCATTCTTTACTGTGTTTTTATCTTCTGCCTCTGGAACAGTCTTAGATATTGCCTGGTCATCATTATGGGGACTTACTTCAGCGTCTTTGCTGGACTGAATTTTTTGCGTGGCCTGTTAGAACAAATGCATAAGGAACCAATATTAAGCACATCCCTGAAAATTACAAAACAAACACCCTCAAATTCAAGATTACTTTGGTGTCCTGGTTTTGGCTGGGTTAGAGTTAATTTTCTTCCTAGTAGCTGGTATAGTGCTGTGGTTTGGATTCAGGACGAGCAGAATGTTGAAAACACACTGATGTTTTCAGCTGTTGCTAAGTAGTGTTTATACTAAGTCAAGGATTTTTCAGCTTCTCATGCCCAGCCAGCAAGAAGGCTGGAGGGGTACAAGAAGTTGGGAGGGGACACAGCCAGGGCAGCTGACCCAAACTGGCCAACAGGGTATTCCATACCACATGACATCATACCCAGTATATAAACTGGGGGTAGTTGGCCTGGGGAGGATTGCTGCTTAGAAACGAACTGGATGTTGGTCAGCAAGTGGTGAGCAATTGCGTTGTGCATCACTTATTTTGTATATTCCAATTCTTTTATTATTATTATTGTCATTTTATTATTGTCAATAGTATCATTATTTTCTTCCTTTCTGTCCTATTAAACTGTTCTTATCTTAACCCACAAGTTTTACTTTTTTCCCCAACTCTCTCCCCCACCCAGTGGGATGGGGGGCAGGGAAAGTGAGCGAGCAGCTGCATCATGCTTTGTTGCTGGCTAGGGTTAAACCACAACACTTTGGGTAAGCAAAATCACATTTATGAATTAGATGATCACCAAAGCAAACAACAGCAGAAGTCCTCTATATACAAATCTGAATCCTGAGGGTAGGAGATGAGAGTATGGACACATAACTGAACAGAAAATGTAAAATACAGCATGGCTGTATGACATTTATATTGGCATACGCAGCTCAAGTATAACGCAAAGAGGTTAAGACATCATTGGCCTTAAGCCTTGCGTCAGAGACTTTGAAGCAACTCTAGATTTTAACAAAAGATCTGACTGAAATCTACTTTAAGTCTGCCTTATTATTTGAAATGTTTGTAAACAGAGATAAAGCAAGGAAATGAAATTTTAAGAAAAGCAGGTTATTTCATCTGTTTGTAGGAAAGAGGCCCATATTCTTTTGGCAGCTTGCACGATATAATTACACCCTTGATAACATTCAAATACCATTGTTATTTGCATCACATTAGCACCTCAAGGCCTCAATAGAGATCAGGTTCCCCTTTGCAATAACCTGTATAAGGTTGTAAGAACATAGATCCTACCCTGGAGAGCTACAAAGTAATATCCATTTTACAGAGAAGAAACTGAAATCCTTAGACATGATGTCATGTAGGAAGGCTGTAGCAGAGCAAAGCATTAAGCCTGATCTTCAAGGCTCAGTTCACTGACTGAGCAAAACAGGCAGATGTTCTTACACTAATACCCATTTAGGGCTGCTCAGGACAATATTTGACAACAAGTTAGGGAAGAAATGTTCAAGGCCTCCATATAGCTGAAAAGCTGAGTCAAATAGCAGACTTCAGGCCCTTCTAATTCAACAAAGAAACTTGGCTGTGCATTACCTTTTGTTCCTGCACAACTTGGTCCATTAATTTCTTTATGTTTTCTTCATGTTGCAGTCTCATTTCCTTGATCTGCTGCCCACACTGCAGACTTGATTAGAAACAGATTATTAGTTATATTTCATTCGTTGTATCTGCTCTCCCGTAAATAAAATAGGGGTAAAAATATGAAGTGGCACAAAAAGCCAAACCTGAGATATAACTAGAATAGTCTGTCCAAAAAGCCTTGTCCTGGAATGTGTATGGAGTGGAAATGGACTGAATACAGAAAGAAAGCAGAACTGGAAAAAATAGGGACAGAGCAGAAAAACAGTAAAATAAACAGAATGGCCTTGAACATATTTCCTCCAAAACCTGGAAAGCAACCGAAAAGTCAAGCTTCACAGTTAATCTGTCATCAGCGTATATTAATTCCACTAGGAAAGCAATATCTCTCTCATGGCTGTCAACACAGAAGATGCACAACTACTACTATCAGTTACTGCTACCAACTCAAATTACAAGATCTGAATAACACAGCTAAGTGTCCCAACTTCTCTAACAAGCCACACAGAGATCAACCCAATTCAACAAAACTCATGTGTCCTACCAACCCGCAAATACTCAACATAGCACATAAAGAATATCATTTTGTGTGTGAAAGTTTCAAACATTTTCTCAAGTGTTAATCTCCCCCATCCCTCAAAGCTTCAGAAGTAGCTGTTCTCCCTGCTTCTACATCATAAACTTACAAGGCTGAGGTCAACTTAAAATTTCAATATATACAATCCTTTCAACTTCAATTGAAAAAAATAAAATTACACTTTTAGAAAGACAGCAATTAACAACCCTGGCAGCTTACAGAACTGCGTTGATTAAACTCTTTCAAGTATTTGTTAACCAAAATCTCCATGTTATAAAAAAATGCATTGACTTAAAAATTGTCCGATGCTGAAAAATTCCAATAAGTCAGATTTTTCTCAGATCATATCTCACTTTGGGGGGGGGGGGGGGAGGAGTAGAACACCACAAAAAATAAAACTTCAAAAATCAAACAACTAGCTAAGTCAAAGTTACATCACCAAGTTAGTACACTCAAGTTTGAGGATCAGCAGAAATAGGATTAATTTGCACTTTTTAATAAATACAGACCTCCATTACACACACGCAAACCTACAGTTACTAACATTCTTGAAGACATACCTATCATATTCCAATCTCTTTGTAAGGTAAGTATTGTTCTTCTTGTACTCGTGAAGCTGATCTTCCTGTCGAATGAATTCCTGACGTAATTCTGCTAGTTGTTCTAGATGAAGAAGCAAAAATCAACATGAATATAGAAATATAAGAAAAAAATGCCCCATGGTGGATACAAATTTCAATATTGCTATATAGGTTAAAAATTTGCTCTGTTATTTATTCTAGATATACTTTAAAGATTCTTAAACTAACTTGAAAAAAATGCCAATTTACTCATGTATGCCAGATGTCACTATGAATTACAGAACAATTCTTCTGATACTATGCCTGTCCTGGTTTCAGGGTTTGCTAGGGAAAACAGTCTGGGTTATTCCTGCCGCAGGCAAAGGCAAACCCATTCATGGGACTGCTTTTGCTCAAGGACCTGGGTGCACTTGGTGGATAATGCGGGAGGATGGGGAAACCCAATCTGTACCTCAAGGGGATTTGATTTTGGGTGAGAATAGACAATGAATTAAATTGTATGATGTTAATTGTGTATCATTACTTCTATGGTGGCTCTATGCTGTATCATGGGTATTACAGTAAAAAATCACACGGATTAATGAAGAATGAACTTTGATGAAACCGAGAAAAGTGCAGCGATGATAGAACCATAACTGGCTTCAGCATGCAACAATCCAACACCACACACCCTATCTCCTGCCCTGAAAGACTGTTATGACAGATGGAGCCCAAAGTCAGGGACTAAATTAACTCAACGGACATTTTATAGGGCTGGCCGATAGACTAAGGGAATGATATCTGTATGTATATATCAAGAGACAGGAAAGGTGGTGGTGATTAATTGGGATATACTGGAAAGTGTGGGACCTGGGCATGACATAAATGGTATAGAATAAGGAGTGGATATTGTCCTGGTTTCAGCTGGGATAGAGTTAATTTTCTTCCTAGTAGCTGGTACAGTGCTGTGTTCTGCATTTAGTGTGAGAATAATGTTGATAACACACTGGTGTTTTACTTGTTGCTAAGTAGCAATAGCAGGATAACCAAGTTAAGGATTTTTCAGTTTTCCATGCTCTGCCAGCAAGCAGGTGTACAAGAAGCTGGGAGGGAGCACAGCCAGGACAGCTGACCTGAACTAGCAAAAGTGATATTCCATAAAAATACTATAAAGTAGAGGGAGATGGCCAGGAGGGGCAGATCACTGCTCCAGGACTGGCTGGGCATTGGTCAGCAGTGGTGAGCAATTGCATTGTGCATCATTTGTTCTTTCTTGGGTTTTATTTCTCTCTGTTATCTTCCTTTCCATTACAATTCTTATTATTATATTTTATTTCAGTTATTAAACTGTTCTTATCTCAACCCACAACTTTTACTTTTTTCCCGATTCTCCTCCTCACCCCACCAGCGAGGGGGGAGGAGTGAGCAAGCGGCTGTGTGGTGCTTAGTTGCCAGCGGTGTTAACCCACAACCACCCCTAAATTTTTCTTTACCTTTTCCTTCAGAAGACTTACACAATGCTATTTGACCTCTCTGTTGGAAATCTCCTTAATTTCCTGAAAGATTCTGTTATTCTGAGTAACACAAAAGTACTACTAGGTTACTTTAGGCATGATTGTCAAATACTCTTTTTCTGCAATAAATGTACAAAAGAAAGTACCTTCACACTATCCATAAAACCAATACATATTTCTCGTCTTCACTAGTAATTGTTCTAGAATTTCTTCTCCCTGCTCCTCAGGTTACCAATAATTATTAAGCTTCCTACTATTTTAAGTTTCAACTACATAGATACAGGCAGAAATGCCAAGCACATTGTCTGCAGGCACGTTCAAATTTTGGCATTAGCTGTTCCAGGTCACTCTGAAACCCATACAGTAAGATTACAGGTATTGTGATCATGTCTGCATATATCAGCCTTAAAAGATGTTTTTTGGACCTTTTCTAACCCAGCATGAGTATCACAACATCGCTGATCCAACCTATACTAAACTGTATTTGGTCATGAAAATGATCCAAATATCTTGGAAGTAAGCAGTGCCAGAATACATGTTCTTTCTGCAGACAGTAGAGCAAAGTCTACAAGAGCCAAACCTACACTTATTCAGACAGGTAATAAACAAATATAATGAAATGTCACATTATGCGATGTTCCAGCATCCCTTGATCTTTCATTTAAAAATGTGTGCTGCAGTACCCAGGCCGTTAAAAAATACACAACTTCACAGTCTGCCAAATCGCTGTTTGGCCATAAATTCCTTACCCTTTAAACGATGTATGTCTGCCATTTGATACGATATGTTGTTCTGCAGCTTAATCTGAAAGGAAGAAATGGTTATGTAAATATAAACAATCAGCAGTTAGATAGGTTTTAGACTGCGAAGACTCAAGTGTGTTTGTTTTCATTGTAAAGACAATGTATGTAAAGGATTATCAGAATGACATACACAAAGTTCTTGTAAATATAAGTAATGTATATTTAGTTGTCTATAAGTGATATCACCAACCTAAACACTCTATTTAGGCTTTGCTAACAAGGACTTAAATTTATTTCCAGAACATATTTCTATCCAAAAAGTAGATTCTGTCAGGACTAAAATAAACACACTGCATTCTGATACTGCAGAAGGAGACAGTGAATTTCCAATGTCAAAGCATAAGTGTATAAAAATAAACACGCAGCACCATTAGCAAAAAATTTTTACCTAATGTGTATTTAAAGTAAAATTTTTGTGTGATGCTACCTAATATTCATAACACACGTTTTATTTTTAAGAGAGAATCTAACACCAGTAGACTTCCACAACAGCTTTCAATTTGGTATTTTTAGTAAGGAAAAAATAGCAGTTACAATAAATAAGAAATGCATGTACACAAAGTCATTAAGTAAAGATGCTTTGCCTTGTCCTTACATAAAGACATATGTAAAGACAAAATATAGCAGGAATGAAGAGAAAGACGCACATGTAGAACATACTGAGAAAGCGTGGAAAAAACCACGACTGTCATCAGCCAACACTGATGCTGTAATTATTTTTCTTGTAGTTTCATGATCGATATAAATGGTAACTCTAGAAAGGGTGCTGAAACAGGGTTGTCATTCTTGGGTTACAAGGTCAGAACTACCTCTCAGAATACCAAAACGAAGTACAAGCACACCTACTCTGGCACAGGGGTCACACACACACTGGCTATTACAATTCCCACACAGATTCTGAAGCTCAGCGTCTGAGTCAGTTACCTACATTTCCTGTCAAAACAAACAAAAAAGACATATGCCCTCTCTTTAAGACTTCCTCCACCCACCTCTACCTTCCCTTTTATCAAATTATTAATTTCTTTAAAAATGTTTCAAGTAATGTTTTTGTTTTTAAAAGAGGCACTCAAATTCTGGACTGACTCAATATGTCCCATATGGGTTGAGACAGGCATTTATAACTTTAGGAACTATAGCCATAGAAGAACTGCTGAAATCGTGATTTTCTGCAGAACAGAGTGTACACCGAGGCATGCATCCAACAGCTCCAGTCACATAATAGAGGCTCCTTATGAAACAGAGTGCTCCATCGAGAGTTTTGTTTGTGCCAGACTGCAGTATCCTGGCTCATCCCTAGCAGCAATGCACACATGGGCAGTGCTGGCAGCAAACCCTGCCCCATGGCTGAGAACAAAAGCTAAGAGGGTTTCTGGAGTGCAGAGAGGCACCACTGCAAGCCCAGCCACTTCACAAGGCTTTTCCCAAAAAAAGAAAGAATGGCAGATGATGCAGTCTTGTAGTAACCTGAGAACTCTGACCATACTGCTCTGAAATATGATATAAAATAAGAACACCCAATAGTGACACTTAAGGAGCCTTCTCAGCATGTTAGAAAGCCACTCATTTGAGAAGCAGTTACACACGTGCTCTGCCCACCAAGACATTTAAGGCATGCTACTTACAGGATGCACAAAGAACAATACTCTATTAAATGAAAGCCTGTGTTGGACTTCCTGTGCTTTATTTCCAACGCGCAAGCAACCTCTGCAGTGGGGGCTTCACACAGAAGCACAAGACAAAAGTAACGGCCAAGCCTTTCTGTTCCAACAGGCACCCATCTTGCCAGCTCTCCATCGAATGGACACAGGGACAGGGGAACAGACACAAAAAGAGCAATTTGTTGAACATTAATGAAAAAGTATCCTTCCCTATTTTGCAAAGCCACTGGCAATAACAACCAATTTTTTTTCCTGTCTTCCACTCTTATGCAGTTCTCTCCCAGAACCCAATAAATCTACAAACAAAGGAGATCCTGGGAAGCAGCGGGTTCCATTTTCAAACCTCCATCTATTAGAATTCATAATACATAAAGCCTTCTTACTGGCTTGCTTCTGTTCATGCTATAAAACATTTGACTTGCCATGGGCTTGGGGAGGGCTGCCTGTCTGTTAACAGGAGTTTGATTTGAAGATAGCATCAGTTTTATCACACAATCTTTCATTTTGGCGATTTTGACGTTCAGAGAAAAGTGACAGAATTTATATCCAAAACAGCTCAGCTGACAGCAAATGCCCCTCATCTGAAGGATAGAAAGGGAAGATGATTTCTTATGATTCATGGGATCTGTTCCACCTACACATGCAAAAAAAACCACACTCCACAAACCATGGCGCAAGTCCAGTTCTTTCTGAGCTGTGTCCTCCTTGAGTCTAGACCTATTTGTACTGTTCATATTTCTCAGTGGCTTCTCAGATCCTTTCCAAAGCAGTTGGGATGTGTAAAAGAAATTCTCTGTAGCCCAATGAGCTCTGAAAAGGAAAAAAACATCAAAAATCTTGTGCATGCTGGAGCTACGTACATGCAAGGCAACCTTCCAGTGCTGTCTGAAGTGTTAACAGTCTTGTCATATATCAAAAGGCACTGTAAGAAAAAAAGTTATAAACACGCTGGAGCTTATCTCTATGTATGGCAGGACAGAACACAGGTGGTATTACTTCCCGATGAAGTGGTGAACTGTAAATATCCACACATATTTCCCTGGGAGTCATTTCTTTATCTAGCAAGAACACCCTCTGAATTGCCTGTCGAAGCAGGACGAGCAGATGTCCATATTCCTCTGTGGAGCTTCACGAGCCTGGGCATTCCCAACGCATTGCTAGGGCATGTGTTGGAACAGCACAGGAAAGCTGTTTAAAAGTCTATATGCCACAATTGCATGATCCTTCTACTATTGTCAACTGCCTTTTTCAGAATAGACAGTGCTATCATCAGGCAATTAGTACAGTGTCAGAGATGACGTTATCATCAGGAACGTGCGGTAAGATTGGAAGATGCACTCAACATCGCTGCTGTAAAGCTACAGCTTTGCAAACTGAGGAGCTATCAAGGAGTTTTGGCAACAAAGAACACAACCAGCTGCTCCCGAGGATGTTTTACTGAACAGTTTCATCCTATGAAGCACCATTTCTAGGCACCAGCTAAGTGGCAAGGCTGTATTACACACCTGGTGTTGCCAGCAACAGCTTTGGAATGAGAAAGGCATGCTCTTGAGAGCTGCAATAGCAAATACAGAGCTATGAACCCCTACACACTGGATGGTTGCCATTTGGAAGCTCTCCACCACAAATTCCTGCCATTCAATCATTTTATTGAGCCTATTGCAAAGGGACGTGTAAAACTATGCAAAAAAAGTATCCTCACGGTATGCTACAAAAAAGCGTGAAACACTGAGTAAACTAATGCTACTTCTGCATGCATCACCTACCCAAACACTGGGGCAATCACTACTTCTGTTTGCCTCCCAAGAGGAGCTCCAAAAGAGGATAACTCCTCTGGCTTGTTCCAAGGTCCAGCAGACCATCACAAGCTTACCAAGAGGAGCACAGGGTGATAGGAGAAGAGAATTCCCAAGAAGTCATGCTTTTTTTTTAAACACAAGACACTAGGTCACACTACTACATTTGCTCATAAGAGGAAACAATATTCTGGTGCAGCGTGACTGGCTTGTTATGCATACAGGGGGAGGGAGGAGAGAGACAAGGGTTTGGGCTTGACTACAGATATCACTGAGCTAGGAGGAAGCTGCCCGCAGAAATTCAAGTTGCCTCAACACTGGGGAATGCACTTAATTTACATGACCACAAGGCAAAGAATCTCTTATGAAGACATAGGAGCATAAAGCAGAATTGACACGGTGAACCACCAGAGTAGCATCTTTCAAATGCATTTTCTATGAAATAAGCCTAGATCTGTTGTGATCACTTGACACCCTGGGAATTACCAGTGCTGGTGTTATTACAGCTCCTGAATTTCACAAGTGGACTAAGATCACTGGTAAAAGCCAGTTTGTTCAAAGAACATCCTTGCCTAATTCTATTTTGAGACAAAAAAATTACCATTCAAGCCTTTTTTGGTCAGACACTTTATGCCTACTAGTCAGTGGTTTTTTTGGTAACAGATCTTTATTCTCTAAAACAGAGCTTTATTCTCTACTCTCTAAAGTACACTCACTTAAAGGGTTTTTTTTAGGAAAAAAAAATAGGATTGCTGCCACTGAGAACGTGGCAGTAGCTCCCATGGGAGCAAGAGAGAAAGGGACAGTGACTGGTTTTTGATGAAACATACTGCTATTCTTGCCTATTAAGGCACATTGAACATTTTGAACACAAGAAGAGAGGATATTCAAAAGCTGCTAGCTCACATGACCTTAAATGGTAGCTTCTAGAACAAAGAACAAAGATACAGGACATATACTGCAGTATGCATACACTTAGCAATAAAATCAATTTGTGAGGTTTACTAGTCTCATTTTTCTTGCTCCCCTCCTGCTCTGTCTGCCCTGTGAGATGCCAGACTTCGAGAGCATTCAAAGACCAGCCAGATTTATGGAGAACACCACAGTGGTCAGGTGCAGGCAGGTGCAGCTCAACAGCACCTCAGTTTGTATCATATGCATCAAAATGGGCTCTGGCTTCCAGTAACACTTGTTAGACACCCTGACTTAGCACTTGCATTTTCTCTCCTGGTGTCCTACAGTAAAACATCACAAATTTAAAAAAAAAAACAAAAAAAAAAAAAAACAAAAAAAAAAAAAAAAAAAACCAAAAAAAAAAAAAAAAAAAAACCAAAAAAAAAAAAAAAAAAACCAAAAAAACCCAAAAAAAACAAAAAAAAACCAAAAAAAAACAAAAAAAACAAAAAACAACAAAAAAACAAAAAAAAACAAAAAAACAAAAAAACAAAAAAACAAAAAAACAAAAAAACAAAAAAACAAAAAAACAAAAAACAAAAAAACAAAAAAAACAAAAAACAAAAAAAACAAAAAAAAACAAAAAAAACAAAAAAAAACAAAAAAAACCAAAAAAAACCAAAAAAACCAAAAAAAAACCAAAAAAAAAACAAAAAAACCAAAAAAACCAAAAAAAAACCCCAAAAAAACCAAAAAAACCAAAAAAAAAACCAAAAAAAAACCAAAAAAAAACCAAAAAAACAATTTTCTTGAATTAAAAGCAAGCCTTGCCGTGCAGCCCAATAATTGATAGCTTACTTGAATACCACCAGTGGAGTTTTACACCTGGCAGTCAGTTACAATAGCACATGAAACAAGCTCCTTGCCCTATGAACACAGGCTGAATCATAAGAACACAAAATCAACTTTACCTACATAAAGAACAGCCGTACTACAAATACCCACCAACATTACTTCCCTGGAATATCCTTAGCCACTTCTCCAACAGCCTGCAGCTTGGAGGCAGTTTCAATGGATTTATCAACCTTCAGCAGACCTCCTCCATTAATTTGTCCAGTCTAGCCATGCACTCATGTTATTTTACTATCCTCAACAGCCGGAGAAAGGGAGTTCCAGGTCGGTGATGGGACTGACCACCTCCGGCGTTTTCAAACTACTACCATCTCTGAATGCTTGCTTTTACCAAAGAGGGCAATGAACAACTAAACCTATTTGCCCTCTATTCGCATGTAAAAGTTCAATTTTAAAAAAGAAACAACACAACAAAACAACAAAAAACCCAAAACAAAACCCCAACAGTTTAGAAAACTACAATTTTTCTGGCTTTTACAAGGGGAAGCATCTTTGTTAAAACCTAACTGCTTTGAGTTCAGCATCTCTTACTCATCAAACCTAACTATTTTGATCTCTGTATAGCATACTTATTTATAAATTAAACTAGATTTTGTAGTATCATAATATATTTATCGCAACGGTGTTAGTTGTATTTATTTCCAACAGAGAGCACCAGTATCCACCATTACATATCTAATCAGGCTTTTTATTCCAATCTCAGAAATTAAAAAATTAAAAAAAAAAGTGTTTGCTGAACACACAAATGGCTTAATTTTAATGGTTCAGTAGGAAAGAACACATAACTTTAATACAAACTAAATCAGTTTGAAGGAGTCCGTAATTCTGTAACAAGCCATGTATGTGCGCAGATTTTTCTGTGACAATTAGATGTATTTTCTTATAGTGCTCATCAAATGTGTGATATGAAAGGGCCAGAAAAACAAATTCATCTAGTAATAAGCCTGAGAGTGTAATATTTCCATGAATCCTACTGCGATAAACAGCATTCAATTAGCAGAATTATGAACTGCATGCAAATAGAGTACACGCTACCATACACGACTGAGTAAAAGAACTTGTCTGCCTAACTCCTCTGTAAAGAGTTGCCTGTGATGATTATGAAAGTGGAACAGTGAAAGTTCACTCATTTTCCCTTCCACAGCAAAAGAAATTCCCAGGCCACTTCCACATAAAAGGGCAAGCTGAATTTTGTATTAGCTTGTCTCTTCGCAGCTAAAGGAAATGACACGTAACGTCAGCAGCAAGAACTTTCCCCAAGTGTGTGCTGGCTGCATAAGAACCAGACCTTGATGTGCAAGGCATTTTGAGACCGACAGGGAGAACAAGCTCAGGGGTGCTACGCTGCAACATTATACTCGATTCGTTTTCCTTAAGGCCAAGCAAACTGTAGTTTTAAGGCTGCGTATAGCTTTTTGACTGATTGTGAAAAATGAAATAATCTCAGCAGAGGAGGAAAAATTAAAAATAGCCGCCCGGAAGACAGTGAGCTCTCGGTGTTTTCACTGTTAGCACACACACTGCCTTTGCTAGACATTTTCAGCTCTTTTCTGGGATGCCTTCAGAAACCCCAGCGTACGGCAAGTGTCCCGACGGCAACCAAAGCCAACGCGCCAGCTCTAGAAACCAGTGCCTTCGGGGGCTTATTCCGCCCTCAGGCTGCAGGCGCTGCAGGGAGACCGGACCGAGGGTACCCCCCCCGGGCAGAGCCACCCCGCAGGGCGCCGGGGGACCCTCCCGCCGTCCCCGGGGCCCGGCTGCACCCTCCACTTTACCTTGCTGTCCTCGCACTTCTTCACCTGCCCGTCCCTGGCCTGCAGCTGGCTGCTCAGGTGGCTGTAGTCGGCCTCCTTCTGCTCCAGCTGCTTCTTGTGGGAGTCGACCTTGCCCATCAGGTCCGAGTTCCTCTTCTCCAGGCGCCCCCGGGCCACCTCGGTGCGCTTGGCCTGGCTCTGCAGCTCCGCCACCTCCTCCTGCAGCAGGGCCTGGCGGGACGAGGCGTTCCAGCAGTTGAAGGCGAGGATGGCGATCACCACCAGCAGCGCCACGAAGACGAGGGAAGGCAGACGGCCGCCCCTCCGGTTGGCCCCGAAGCCCACCATGGGGGAGGCCGCCGGGCGGGGGCTTCACCCGCTCACCGCCTCCGCCCGCACCTGAGAGGGGAGAAGCAGGGACGCGGCGGGGCGGGAAGGCCGCTCAGGGAGCCGGACGGCGGGCGGAAGCGCTGCCCCAGGGGGCCGGGGGCATCCCCGGCGGCAGGGCCGCGGGGGAGAGGAGACAAGAGGAGAGACGAGAAGAGAGGGGGCTGCCCGGGGCGGCCGAGGGGAAGCCGCGCCGGGGGCAGGGCTCTGCCCGCGCTGCCGCGGCCGGCCTAGGCGCCGCTGCCGCTCCCGCCCCGCGGGGAGGGACAGGCCGCAACGCTGCGCTGGCGCCGCCACCGCGGCGCGCCGCCCCCCTCGCCGGCCGGCAGCGGGCCCTCCCGCTCCGCCCCTTCCGCCCGGCGCTCCGCCCCCTCCGCCCGCCGCCTCTCGCGAGACAAGGCCGGCGCGCTCTCGCAAGAGTGCAGCCTCTCGCCCGCGGAGGGCAGCCATCTTCTGCGGCGGAGGGGTACGGCGGTGGAGTCGGGGGAGGGCGGGTTTGTACCGCCGGCGGTACACCCGCATCCGCCTTCCCCCCTCCCCGGCGGGCACCGGGGCCCCAAAGGGGTCGGCTGGGGCGAAATACCGGGTGGTTGGGGCCGGGGGAGGAGCGGAGCAGGAGGCTCAGCGCTTCTCCTGAAAGGTGTTTCCTGAGGAAACACAGCATATCTTTGAAATCCTGTGAGGAAATCAGCTCTTTACTTTATAAGAAATACTCAGATAAAGCATTTATTGCTAATCAGGTTGCCTGACAAACCATTAATCTCTCCTGTCGCTGTGGCACATAGGTCTCCCGGGGGGAAAGGGAGACAGAAATGTCTGAAACGCAGAGCTGGCTTCCACGCTCAGTTCACAGCAGCAGGCCGCAGCCACTTCCTCACGCCTGAGAGGAGGCAGATCATAACAGAGTCAGGCATGCAAGTTTTTACTGCCTCGGAGACTTTTTTTTTTTCTCTTCTCTCTGTGATGCTATTTAAGTAATAGTTCTGCTGCGCTCCTGCGGCCAAGCAGCTCAGCCAGGACAGAGGGTTTGGAGTGAGCTCCTGTGGTACGGCGCATGCATGATACAATCACAGTGCCTCCAGGTTGCAAAATGGTGTTGAAAGGATGTGGGAGAAACAGAAGGGGATCAGTTTTCCTCCTAAAAGGAGTTAAAAGAACATTTAAAGAATAAAATATAAAATGCATTCCTTTCCTGAGATACAGCATACGTTCTGCAGAATCTGTCAGCTGTCATAATGGTGTCGTGGCATATATATCCCTTTCTCTTTTCCACCTGATTTTATACCGTACTTGCCTACCAATATTTGCCTTTTGGCACTTTCAATTGCTGCTATACTGGTAGCCAATTAATTTGCCAATCTGCTTTCTGCAGATGGCAGTGTAGATTCACATTCTAAATCAAGCGTTGCAAATTTTACTTCATTGTGAAGCTAGACGGTTACAGGTTTTTAAGTCTGTTCTGTTAAGCTTGTTCTTTCTGGATACGGTTATGCTGTGCAAACCTGAATGGCATGAGAAAGGAAATGTTTGTCTCATTAACACTAATACAATGTGAACATAACGAATTTGAGCTCAGAACTGTACCTGGATTTCACACGCATTGTTTTCTTACCGACCTGTAGAAGTCTGCTCAGAAATATTCCCTCTTCACGTAGTGCTCAGTGATATTTCCCCCTCTCCCATTTAAGCTGTTTCTGTTAGACTTTGTGCAAACTCCCAGCTCTGGAGCTGGCAACAAACAGTCGCCCCAGCAACAGGGAACGGTGTCAGCCTGGGTAAGAACTGGCCCCTGCATGTTTTTTGTGGTTTCCTTTGCATATGTGGGAGGTGAGGCAATACCAAGCAGTTTTCTTTTTCCAATTAATTTGCCATTTGATTTCAGCCGTGTTCCAGGCCCCACGATCCAGTCCTGGTCTATTCTTTTCCTGGTTGGAAAGGCTGTATTCCTGCTCCCTCTTCCTGAGCTTCTGACTGTGATCTTACATTGTGTGTTGGAATAACGTGTATCTTGGCATTTTCAGCTCAACCTGTGACCAGGATCTTGGCTAGTCCTTCAGAATGGTTTGTCTTGGCTTCTCTGGCTCTTGACCTCACCGTGGTACAGTGTTAATGGAAAGATCTGTTGTCTGGTGCACACTGCACAGTTGTCATCGTGCAACACAATGCAAGCACAAGAACTAAGTTTTAAACACCCTACCGATCTTGGAGAAACTGAAGGACGCAAAGAAGAAAAATTGTTCAAGATTGTATCAAAACCTCACGTGGTTCCAGATCTTTCTATGGAAGAGCTGCTCTGTAAGAGTAGCCATAAGGTATTCAAATTTAGCAACCTTGTAGAAATTTAAAAAGTCAAAATATGCAATAGTAGTGTTTAACTTTGGAAAGGGAAGCTATGCAAAACAAGGAGGTTTGTCAAAAGAAAAGTGTTTAAGGGGTTGTAGTGCAGAGATTGCTTCAAGACAGAGTATTAGAAGCTCAGCCCAGGGGCAAGTCACATCAAAAACACTAGAAGATCTCAAGAAATGACAGTGTACTTTAACAGAGATGGAGAGGCTGTTTAATGTTAAAAGCCATCTTCCTAGGAAACAAAAGTTGTGTCCGAACAAAGAAAACAGAAAAGGCAATCTGTCAAGTTAAATGTAGAACTACCGTGTGGCAACGAGAACGATCGCAAAGAGAAACTTGCTGAAGGCGTACAGAAATGTTGACATGCATTAGAATTAAAATCTGATCACCTACCATCTTACCAGCTTCAGCAAAAGTGTAAAAAGGAGAGGTCAAGGAGAAATAAGGCTGTAACAGAAGAAAGATGCTGCATTTCTATTCATTGCAGAAGATTCTCCTCAGAGCAGAGCCTTTTCTTGGAGTGGGTGTATGTCGGAGGAACTGGAGATGTCAGTGGAATTAAAGCTTTGAAGTGACTGATGAGATACTCAGGACCAGAACACAAGATTTGAAAGGAACTTGGACATGACATTACTTAGCTGCTAGCAGTGGTTCCAGCTAGGTGGCCAGGACACCAGTTTAACTGATCTCCTCCAGGAGTGACCTGAAGAACTACAAAAGAGAAGCCTGACCAAGCGGGTTGATCCAAGCTATGGGTACTAGAAAGAGTTGATCAACAGATACAGATGGTATATCTGGAGAGAGTCAGCACTGCTCTTTTGGAGGAAGGTCAGTTCTCGAGGTCTTGTGAGAGATTTCTGAAGGAGCCAAATGCTTGTGGTTGATTTGATCATAATGCACTTGAATTTTTAAGAAAGGCCCTTGCCAAAGGTTCTTAAACTATTAAGCTATAAAGTAAGAGGGAAAGTTTGCTTATGGATTAGCAATTATGTAAAAGCTGGGAGGAATGGAGAAAGTAGCTTCTTTACTAGTGACATGACAGTTTGTGACCTGTCTTTTTCCACATATTTGTAAGTGACCTGAGGAAAAAAATGAATAACAACAATGTAATTTGTGGAAGTTATGTATCATTCTTCATGGTAATCAAAACTGAAGCTGACTAGAAAGGATTACTGAATTTCGTGCCACTGGGTAACGGAGTAAATAGAACAGTAGAGGAATTCAATTTCGATAAATGTCAAGTAATGTGTACAGGAGAAGGAAAATTATCGCAACACCACATACACAGTGGGCTCTTAGCACTGTCCGATAGCATCTCCTTTATCCTCATGGGTATTAAAAAAAGGGGGTGGGGAAAGGGAAGTAAATGCTGGGAACTGACAAGTTATAAATAAGAATAAAATGGAAGATAGTGTCCATGTATGAATTTTCACTGCTCTTCTGCATCTTGAACACTGCATTTCTGATGACAAGGTTATAAAAGGGTTACATGAATGAGGGGTGATCAAAGGTGTGGGATGGCTTTTGTTCAAGGAGATAGCAAGGGAGTTTTGAAAGGAGGACAGGGAAGGGACTGTGATAATGATATGTGAAATGGTGAATGGTATGGAGATGAATAGGAAAGATTATTTAGTGTTAGTTCCTCAAGGACTGCTAAACACAGGGTTGAGATTCAAACTGTGTTCCTAACCTAAACCACTTAGAGAGTACATGAGGCAAAGGGTCACTGTGTGCTTCTGCTCCTAAATATTTGCTCCTCGCTACTCAGAGAATGGATGGAGCTTCTACATGACGTTGTGTGGACTTTCCTACAGGAATGTATTTCTGGGGACTGAGAGCCAAAGCAAAAAGCTATGCAAAACCACCCTTGGGATGTAGTCCTCTTGGGGATAAATGAGGTGTTCTAGGGAGCGTACAGTCTGGAAGAAACAATGAAGCATAAAGAACATCGGCGATGAGTGGCAGATCGTGTAACGAGGTGCTGAAACACACTGTCCTTGATGGCACTCCTGCAGTTGCAAGCGTGGCTCTTGATAAATGCTGCAGCAATCAGAAAGTACCAGTTTGGAACAGCTTTTCCTTGCCAGGCTGTGAAGTCTGGAGGGGAGAGGGGAACTGCAGAGGGAAGACGTGTTCACTTAAGATTCAGAACTTACCCTGGAGTCTCTCTTCAGACAAGGGTTGCCATTTGCTGAGGTTCTGTAGACCAATTGTCTGCTGCTGCTAATATTAAAATATACAAGTGTTACTTAACAAAAGAATAGTAATAAAATAGCAAACTCTTACAGAATATTCATTAAGATAGATAATCAAGAAAAAGTAATGCAGCCAGTATTTATGGATTTTTTTGTAAGTCACAGAGAAGGAAAATGAATGAATTTAATTGAATTAATTTTCTCTTAGCTTTACTAGGATGTCATAAAAATGTGGAGAGATTTGATAATACAAAATTATAGTCGTTCTTGGAAGGTGTTAACATTTTCCAGTGAAGAATGGTTAGAACTGGTGTTAAATGTAGAGGAATATAAGCTGCAGCATGTGAGCCCTTATAAATGAAGAAAATGTTCAAAGTAACCTCATAAGCTAAGAAAATGCTGTCTTAATCTATGTACTGTTACAGCCTAGAACAATGTATTCTTCTTGAGTGCCCTGCATTTCATAATCGAGACCTGAGTGCTAATAACCTGAAAATGCATCCTCTCTCCTGGTCTGTTAGTCGGTACTGTGGTGAGCAGAAAACATTTAAAAATATTTCCGAAGTAGAAATCACTCTCAGCTGAGGGCATACTGTGCTAGGGAATGATCATGCACTAGAAAAATGGATACAGTAGTGAAAAGGGTAACTGAGAAATCAAATGCTTCTGGATGCTCTAAGACTAGACAGGTCGAGGGGGAAAACACATTTCTTCAGTTCCTTGTATGGATCTAGGGCACGTATAGTGATGAACAAGATACGCAGTGAAGTTCCTAAAGGGCTTACTGACTTTCAAGAATATGCACGCTGACTTGCAAGTACCTGAAATTCCCCAGGCTGTTTCCTGGCACAGCCTTCTGCATTGCACGCAAAGAGCTTCTCTAAAGCCATTCAGGCATCGTGTTCTTCCACAGCATTTACAGGCAAGTCACAGACACTTGCTTTGGTTTGTTTCGCTAAGGAGGATGGTTTTGCTGATGAAATGCATAATATACATTTGATTTTCTTCCCTTCAGACATTTTACTTTGCAAAGGAATTGCTGATTATTTATTTCCTTTTTTTTTTTTTTCCTGCTATGAAGTTGGAAAGTTTAAGAGCCCCATATATGGTATCTTTAGAACTAGTGTTCTGTATTATTGCCATGACATTTTTATCAGTTAAAGCAACAAAAATCTGAGTTGTTGTTCTAGTCAAGTATTTTGATCCCTTCAGAATCTGAAGCAGGTTTTTAAATTAAAGATAAATGTAGATGTATTTGTGTATTTTTTGTGCATAATTTAACTCAAGAGGAAAAGCACTGTATAAAATATAATAGTTGGACACTCAGGAAGAACAGTCAGAAAGATAGGCTTAGATTTGAGTTCAGGCAGAAGAAAACAGGTCCTGATATAAAAAGTGCATCTGTAAGTTACCAGCATACAAAAAAACTATCCAAGAATGCCATTGCCTAAGGAGTAGGTTGTCAGGGAGCAGCAAAAGGGAGGTTGAGTTCCTAGCGACCCTCACCAGCAAGGTGCAGTCCCACAGTGCCTGAGCAGAGCAGGAGCAGCAGCAGGTTCCTCTGGCAGTCCCAGGCGAGGCAAGCTGATGAAGGAGAGCCAGTCTCACTCTGAACAGTCAGGTGACAGAGCTAGAGGCAAGATCTGAGGTATGCCTGTGGCATTGGGCAAGCAGAGTAGGTACCCAGCTCTCATCTTAAATGGAGCTCCCAGCCCGTGGGGGAGGATTTAGGTAGGGTCCCGAGGGAGGCTGTGCAGGGCAGTTAAGGCCAGTTTAGAGAGTACAGGTAACTGGTTTGGCCAGGAAGATCACAAGGATTTTGGTGAAAGTAGTTTCAGTGAAGTACATCAGAGGATGAGATTTGGGATTCTGAGCGTGGGAAAGAGATGATCGCCCACCCACCAGCCAACATGAGCAGTGGGGCTTCCTGAAAGTGGGGCAGCAGGAGGAGGCAGAGGATGCTGGGGGTGGTATTGAAGAGCCTCCCCTCTGGGCCACCTTGGTGACTTTGACGTTTGTTTCCATCAGCTTTGACTGCAGTATATCAGGTCCAGCCATGGCCAAAGATCTAGAGCTGTATTCATTTGCTTGAATTATTCTTCTGTTAATAAGATGAGCCTTATGAAAATATTCCTAGGCTGAATTGCCTTCTGGGACTTCATTTTGTGTTTCTTGGCTGGAGTGTTGCTCTGACTCACTCCAGACTTTTTTCCTCTTTTTAAATAGTGGAAATACAACCATAGAGTTAAAAAATTTATATATAATTAGATATAGAATAGTGAATACTGCATAAGAGAACAGTTGATTAAGCTGATTTAATAATCTATTCCACATTATAGAAAATCAGTGATTTTAAAAGTATATAATTAAATATTCCAAGATACTGTTTCCTTCCAACTGCAGCAGAATGAAGCTTTTTTTTTTTTGCATGTGTTACAAGTTTGTGTTTTTTGCAAACATTCTGAATACAGAACTTAAATTAGCCCAGACTTTTAGCGTGTACTTTAAAAACTGATTAACATACTCCATCTGTTGGTAAGCTGAGCAACTGTCAAAATGAGCAGCAGAGCCTACTAACATTTCCATGTAGATTTGTAAGACTACAGTTAAAGTAGCAAGCTATTAGTACCAAAATAGCACTCTAGCAGGGGAATGGTGGGGTGGGGTTTTTTTTCCAATATGATTGTTTCAGCTAGTGGATGAGATAGATGCTTAAAGTATAGTTGTCTTGCAAAGTGCCTACCACGTACTTATCTTAGACCTGTATCTATCAAGATTTTGGTTGCTCCTTTGCAAGAATACTAGTTAGTAAAAATAGTTAATTTTAATTTCAGCGTATTTTATGAGTACTCAACGAGTAGTCATTTTGGAGCATGCTTTTGAGACCTTTTTAGGGGTGGGTTGCCCTACCATGCAGTCACAGGCTGGATTTCTGTCAGCTTGAGAAAGACATACATCACAGAAATGTGATTCTCTGAAACCCATTGCTTACCGTTTCTAGGTTGAGCAGCTACTGATATTTTGATTACCATCATCTGACTGGTTTGTGTTCAGGTTTGAAAGCAACAACTTTTATGGTTTGTTCACATAAAACTTCATTAAGTTGGGGCACAGGTAAACCACGTGTTTTAATTAAACTCTCCAGCAGTCTATCTCAAAAGCAACACTGTAAATATATATTCAAACAAGTGAATCTAGCACTGTACACTTAAACAGCAGTCAGCAAAAAGGAAAGACATTTCCTCTTCTTAAAGCAAAACAACAAAGCATAAAGATGAAGAAACAGTGACATACAATGATATATCATGGGCATACTTCTGTTTATATCAGTTTGCTTGTACTCCTTACCATCTGATCCTGCATTAGAGTAATTGTATACTTTCCTGACAACTCTTTCTTAATTTGAGGTTTTATCAAAACTCATTACAAGAAGATACGTTAAACAATCTTTTGAGGTTTATTAAGAACATCTGCCTCGGAAGAGACTTCATGTCATTTAAGGGTAAAATGATCTGTCTTGTCAAAATCACAAATGGCTCCCATTCCTCCACCATTTTCAGAAAGCTCAGGTGCTACTTCCCTTGTATTGTTTCAGAGAAAGCTTCAGAGAAAGCATGGAGGAGCAGACTGTTACTGCTAGTGAGGAAGCATAAAAAGAAGTGAAAAAAGCTAGAGAAGCTCACATCTTCACATCTATGCACACATGTGTACCTGGACATATATGTGCACATTACAAATATACTTTGTAATAAAGCAGTGGATATTAGCTAGTCAAATTCTGTGCTGCTGCTTTTTTCTTCCTTATTTTTAGTTAGTTTGCTGTATTTGCACAACTGTATAGACATTCCTATCATGCATGAAAAACATCTTTTATCTTTGGAGTGACGACAAGAAGGAGAAGTACTGAGTATCAGGTCAGACAGGCAGCCCATCAGTTCTACCTTCTCTTTTGAGCACGTCCTTGGCTAGATCTGCTCAGCAACGTATCATTTTATAGGGATTGAGGGCAACATGTGGTAGGAATTAAAGCTATGCAAACCCAATCAAATACTTGGGGAGGGGGGGGAAGAAGTGGGAGTGAAAGCTGGAAAGAAAACAGAAGCGGGGGGGCAGAAGAAAGACTAAATGGATTGTGATACCTGGGTCAAGGTAAGGAAGGAATCTTGGCAGAGGTCCACGAGGAGGCACAGAACCACTTTCTTGGTTCTGATTTTGATTCATAAGCATCTCAGCTGCATCTTTTCCAGCTCTGAAATAAAATGTAACTGGCTGCAGAAGACAACTAAGGCATGTTGACTTCTAAGGAAAATGTTTGCTTTTATCTCTTAAGGATAAAGATGGCCCTTAGAACAGCTTGAAAAGAAGGTGCAATAGAATCAGTACTTTTTTTCTATAGCTGAAATGGTATTAAGTTTATTTATGGACATCTGAGATTTGGAAATCTTTCTGAGAATAAGTAATTTGGAGTGAGGTATCAGAATCAATCTCTTATAACATGTTGCATTATGAAAACAAGCCAAGGAACATCTGGGATTGACTCATCAAATGGCAGCACTTTCTGAGGAAAACCCGGTCTAAGGAGTACACCTGAATCCAAGGAAGAGTGATTGGCTTGAAGCTCCTAGCCGGGTTGGGAGCAGGAAGCACATCTGTTCATGAGAAGCAGCTGGGGCGGTTCAGTGCAGAGTTTGACATTTTGAAAAAAGGTGCTTTCTCTAAATAGCATTTCCAAAGTAAGTTTGTTTTCTTTTTTAATAGAAGCAGTCACAGCTATGCATGCAGCTCTGAGGTGCCTGTGAAATTCCTTTAATAGCAAATGACATTTGCAGCAAGGATAAAACCCACAGATGTTGGCAGGAACTCCTTTAGGTTATTGTGAATAATTATTGAAAAGGCAAAGCATTGATTTAGACTCCCTGTTTGCAGGGAACAGTCTGTGTGGGAAATTGAGAGTGAATGTTGCACTGAAAATGGCTTTATATCTGAGCTTCAGAGAGAAGCTGACTCTGGCAGCTGAGGACGGCTGCTCTGTTCAACTCCTCCCAGAGGAACTCCTGGGAGATGCCAGCTGAGCTGGGCATGCACAGAGCGGGTGCAGAGAGATAAAAATGCCCCTTTTCCCCTAGAGCAGGAGTGGTTGCAGAAAGGGGAAAGCATTGCTGCAGATTTCCCTGGAAAGAGATGAATTTCAAAGGAGCAGAGCTGCAGCCAGGCCTGGGTAGGAGTTGTTGAAGCAAGCAGTCTAGGGTGCACTGCAGTGCCCAGCTGGAGCAGGCCCCAAGAGTGAGGAGACTCAGATGTGCCGAACAGAGTAAATTACAGACTGCACCTCAAAACAGTGCTTGTAGAAAACCTGGGTTCTCCCTTATATGCTGTATTTGCATTTGGGAAGCTTGCAGAAGAGGATGCTGTTCAGTCCCCAGTGCAGGAGGAGGAGAGATAGTTGTAAATCCTGCAAAGAGCCCAGAGGCAGGGGAAAAAATAAATCCATGGAGATGGGTGTAGCTGTGGCCCCTGAGTAGGTGCAGAAAGCTTTGGGGGATTCCCTTCTTCTAGAGGGAAAAGATTACATGCACTGTGAAAAAGCAGCTGTGGCTCTGCAAGAGTGAGGACAAGTATTTTAATATAGTGGTGGTGTGGTTCTTTTGTCTTACAGTGTGGTTGTGGTTTTGCAAAACGTTCATATTCAATTACTCCTTTGTTTTGTTGCTGGGGAACACAAGCAGAGAAGGAAAATAATAATAATTTTAAATTAACTCTGCTAAATATAAATGAGATTTCACAGGGCAAAGAAAAGACTTCTCTAGCTTGAGGGGGTATTGCTGTGCCAGATTTCAAAGGCCCTACTACAGCCAATAAAATTGTTGGAGCAGCTTAAAAAAAAAATTGTAAGCATTTTTATAGAAATTTTTTAGGCAATGTAAATACAGCTAGTGCCTCCAGGAGTGTATATGATTGTTCTAGAAGTCACACACAAGTATATCTGTGTGTTTCTAATTGTTACTGGATTTATTTGTGGGAATTGGAGAGAGTCCAGGATGAGACAAGTTTCAGACCATGCTCTTAAAGCTTCAAGAAAATGTATCAAAATGCATGTGTCACCTTACTTTCCCCAGGTGATTATGGTCACTATATATATTTATATATTCCAAGGGCAGATACTCCATTTTTACTCTCTCCAGCACAATGAAGCCCTTTTTGAAATGTGGTTGCTGGAATTGCTTCCTAATAAAGACTCCATATGCAAAATTACACTAGTTACAGTAGACTTAACTCTATTTCATATGAGGTTCAAAAAGGTAGTAGACAATTCTCCATTACATAAGCATGTCTTTTTCAAAAAAACCCTAAAAACTTCTGTCTGGTACATTGTGTTATATTGAGATACTTTCTGATAAATGGGTGTTGGTTTCAAACAGCCTGTCATGAAACATTTTTTTAAAAAGATTAATTTGATAATACAAGTGCTGCTAAAATAATTAATTTATGAAGTGTTTGGGATGGTTGCAGGTTTATGTTTGTTGTTGCCTGGACTAAATTTAATAATAGCTTGAGGCCAAGATTTTGAGGCATTTAAGCATCCCCAGCTTCATCAGGGAAATCTTCTGCTCTATACATCAAAAAACCCAACAGTTTTGCCATAATATGCAAAGGTTCACATAACAAAATCTCATCCTGTCCTAGTTATACACTGGTTTCACGGAAGTGAACTGACGTTTTTGTTTTAACATTAAATATCCCCAGACTCATGTTAAAGTAACAAGTCTAAACTCATCAGGTGCTGAGGGACTCTGCTACTCCGAGGGGTGAAAGGTTTCCATGAGAGAGGGGCTGGGTGGTTTCAGCAGCCAGGGTCAGAGCTCAGGTTCGGCAGGTGCAGAGTGGTGCCTCGTCTCTGTCCCACCCCGGCAGCCCGTGGGACTGGTGGGGAAATGCCACTTCACCCAAGTTAGCCTTCCTCTTCTTGGCACTGAAATTGCTTCAACAATTGACCTTCCGTCAATTAACATCTGTAATATTCAAGCATGCTGCATTCAGCTGGTAACATGTAAAGCTCTTTTACTTGAAATTTTATCAGTGCGTAATTTTAAATGCTGCAATTTAGATGGATGTATACACTCTGTTTTATGACCTAATATAAAATTTTTCTTTCTGCTGAACATAGGATTATGTATGAGAACCAATTTTTCATTAAATCATCTACCACCTACCAAATAATATGAACATAAATAAAGTGGGACATGAGAATGCAGGCTGAGGAAGCAGAGACCCTGCGATCTCGGAGAGCAGCTCTTCTCTGCCCGCTTCTCCCTGCATTGTCTCTGGAACCAGTCCTATAAGGATCATTGCTAAGTCCCTGGGAAACCTACAGGAGCTGAGTACATTCTGCATTTTACAGACTAAACCACTTGCTTGTCAAGCTCAAGTTGGAATTTGTCTAGCCCTCTCCCCAAACTCCTGTTTTACAGAGGGGCTCTGTACGGTACCCAAGGCAGTTTGACCTTACGTTTTGAGAAGATTTTTTACTCCAGCTGATGAGAGCTGGTCTAACAAGCAACAGCTAGATCTTAGAGAGGTGATATGACGTCCTAGTCTCCTGCCTGGCATCTCAGCACTAGATGGTGCCAGGCACCGCCGGGCCATGCGTGATCAGTAGAAGATCCAATTGCACGAGCACTGAAGCAAGGCTTTCCATCTGTATTGAAGAGCTATAAAACTCTGCTGCAAACAATGTTCATCAATTATGGCATAAGTACTAGGTTAAGATAAAATCAGCAATTAAGGCCAAATGCTTATTAAGGATTAAGAGATTCAATGAGAGCTCACTGGGCCGTAAGGAGTAGTACTGAAGCCTGGCTAATTCTTTCGCTTTTCCCAGCTTAGACACAAATGGCTGCTGCTATTTACCACTCATGCTCTGGAAGACAATTGTAAATGGCAATTCCAAGGGAAGAGCTCTAAAATGCAGAGTAATTTGTTGCAAGCAGGTGATTACGATTCATGTATATGAGTGCAGGAATGCCACTGTCTCAGTAGACCAATTCCTTGTGTTGTTTGTGCACCTCATTTAGTTTAGTTATGATTCCTAGCTTAGGTGCTTTGGTTTTTTTTCTTGTAGACTAAGCAGGCCACAAATGGAGCATCATAGATTGTTGCTCTGTATGTCAAACCATGACTTGAATTTGAAACATGCTTTTGTATTGCCAAGTATATTTTAAGAACACCTTCCTTTGTCCTAAACAAAAAAAGAAAACCAGTTATTATTGTTAGAACACATGGAATGGAAAGCACTTTTTAATCATACTTGAGAATCTCATGTATTTATTTCTTCCTTCACAGTAGAAGAACCAGGATTTGAATGATAAACTACTCATCAGAATTTTGGCAGATTTTCTTTATTGCTCTAAGAAGAATTGGCATTTCAGTATAGGAAAAGCAAGAGTTTATTGAACTGAGGACTAGAAGAGCTGTCCATGTGCATTATGCATTAACATATTTTCAATTATATGAAAAGTGTGCATTTCTAATTTAATTTAGGTGTCAATAAAATAACAGCCATTGCAACAGTTGATATTTACTGCCTCTCCAGCACAGGGCTGTACTCAGCCCTGCTGCCGTTATGCTTATCACATAATACAGGGGTCATCTTCCCTGCAACTTCTCTGGTCTGGGAGCCTTCCAGAGAGTGGTGAGTAGCACAGACAGCCTGTGCTGGGGAGGAGAAGAAGGAGAAAAGAGGAAACTCTTTGCAGCAATCTCCCAGCTCACTGATGTGCCTGGGTACGGATCAGGTGGGTATGGTTTACAGAAGCCTCAAAAACTGGAGGTGCTGGAGTCCTTCCTTAGCGGGACAGCATACAGGATACAGACTCTAAGGTGGACTAGGTGACTTCCTAAGTCTCTTCTAGGTCTGTTAAACATAAATCACTGTAGTAAAATCCTGGTCTCTAATCTTAAAGGAAATGGAAGGAGGCGTTGCATAGATGGTCCCCCAAAGGCAAAAGGAATATCAAGCCAGGTTAAGGAAAAGCTGACACAGGTCAGTAATGTGATATGTTTTCAAGAGCAAACGGTTCCATTAAGTCCAGGGAAGTACTTGCGTCCTTGGAAGTTAGAGCTGGCCTGAAGTACCATGTCTGTCCAGGGCACTGAAAAACTGAACAGTCTTTGATGTGCTAAATTAGGTTACAAATTATTTAAATAATACTTCCAGAGAAAATTCTTATTGCCTTACCACTGTGAATATGAGTCTTCCTATTCTTGCCTTTGCTCCTTGTCCTCTGCCACATACCCGCTTCAAAATTTTTGTTGCTTTTTAAGTGCCAAATAGCTTCCCTCTTGTCACTCATTTTTTTTTTTAATGTTCAGTCTAATTAAGCCCTCTGAGCCAAGAGATGCAGAACAAGAGGGTCAATTGTGCTCCCACTTCCATGGTGTGAGCCTGGAGTAACTCCCCTGAATACACTGAATACACTGCAGTAAATTTCCATTAACTTCAGCAGAGTTGCTCTGGACTGGCAGTTCAGGGTGAGCTGACTCGAACCACTCAGAGCATCAGAAGGGCACTGAAGACAAGCCATTACCACGAGAAGCTTCTCACGGGAAGCTGTTATACTGCATGGGAATGAGAAAAGGAAAATGTGATGGGAGCCAGCCAGGCTGCCTCATTACCAGGGGTGTCCTTGTGAATGCTGCTGTGAAGGAGGCACATCATGTCAGGCTCTGGGAGAGGGAAAAGGAGGACAGGTGGACATACGGCACATCTTGAACAGCCATAGCTGCTTTCCCTCTCCGGGAGATACCTTCACCTGTGTCTTCCTACCTTCCTTTACAGCACCTCTTGCACATGGATGAGTTTGCCAAGGAGCAGAGCAGCCCATCGCAGCAGTTGCTGACTGGGAGAGACAGGAGTGGTCTCTTCAAGACTCAGCTTCTGTCTTCCTGAGAACAGAGAAGGGCTGGTGCCTTCTAACCTCACTCCCTCCTTCTTGGAGGGCATGTTAGAAGTTCAGCTCTTGTTCCTCTGATGAGGAAAAGTGATGGAGCTTTTCACAGCAATTGGTTTACTTTTCTGTCTTCTAAATCCTTTTTCCAGTGGACTACAGTTGGCATCAAGAGCATTCTTAGGGGGGGAACAGAGAGATCAGGAGGAAAAAGGACTGTCAGGGCTGCTTCAGCAATGGGCCTCATTTAATGGGGTGACTGCAACCCAGGTTGGAGGTTGAGTAGTAAAGTGACGCAAGTCAAAGAGAAGATAGGTCATGTAAATAACATCATCCAGTGTGTTTACTGTGAGCAAGCAGAATGTGAGTCGGGGAGAAATCTGTCTTTGTCAGTGACTCCTGCTGATCCATTTCTCCATGGACCAGCCGCATGTAAAGTTAATCTGCTTATGCAGCAGCTGAGAAACTAAGATGCCCTCGATGCCCTCATCTCATCCCTGCATCTAGCTTGAGCCTCAAAATACCAGGGGAGCGCAAATTCCGTCTACGTTTGGGGTGTGACCACCCCTCATCCCTCTCTTGTTTCCTCTTCTCTACCACAAGTCATTTGGTGGGACAGGCTTGAGGCGGGGGAGTGAAGTCCTGTCTAAGGACCCACCTGGTGTGGAAGCTTGTGGGCTTAGAGAGCAGAGTGCCCTCAGCCTCAGTGTCACTTTGGATTGTCTGGACCACTGCCTCAGGTGGCCAAGGGAATCCCATGTACCTTGGGTCCTCCAAAGCCCCACGCCTGGGCTGGCCTCCACTGGTGGCTCATTGTCCTCACTAGCAGGAGCCATGTCAGGCAGGCTTCTTCTGCAGGGCCGTGGGTTAGGCAGAAGGGCTGGCTGTCCTGTGGAAGAGAAGATGCTGCAGACCTCAGAGGGTCGGGTTCCTTTCTGCTGCCCATGGAGGGTGGCCCTGGCCCCTTATTGCCCTTGTTCTTACCCAGTGAAAGTGCTGTTTTGTGGGGTGCCCATGTGGGGTATGGAGACTACCCCAGGCAGCACCAGTGCGTGCGGCTGCCTTTGCCCATTTCCTATTTAAAGCCACAGTAGAGAGGACTGATAGACTGGATAGGGATGTCCAGTGTCAGGGCTGGTGAAGATGTGCTGGGCAGGCTGGGACAGATGGGGACAAGTGCCACCAGGACTCCTATGACCTTATCCCAGCCTGACATGGGTATTACACCAACCACTATGGGCTGATGTGCTCAGCAGAGGAAATTCTGGGCAATCTGGTTTGACCAGCGTAAGTATGTGCCCCAGGGCATAACCACAGGAGCTCAAATGCCGTGATAAGAAAAGGAAGAAAACCTCTGGTTTTGTCTTAATTTAAAATCCGCTAAAGCATGTAGGTTGTGAGATTCAGTCTCATGTTTGTAAACATTAGTAACAAATGTGTAATTTAATCTTCTTCCTTTTTTTGTTTCTTTCATTTAAATTATCATTTAGAATATCTCATCCTTTATTTTATAATAACATTTATAGTAACATTGCAAGGGCCAATCAGAATTAATCCGTGATGCTTCCCTCTGATTCACTGTTGATTTCTAGATAGAAATACTGAGAGATAATTTACATTAAATACAGTTACTATTTACCATGCACCACACTTTGGCCTGTGTTCCTTATCACTGTGTCTGCATGGGCCAGTACGATTACTTTCCCTTTGTAATTTAGTGCTACCTTCAGGCCCACATAAGAGATGATACAATGGCTGTTTAATTCACAGTGAACTCATCAAGGTCTGTACTCTTGTAATTTCCTGTAACAAACGCTTACAAGGTCATTGCTATGGGGATGATTCACATTAGACTCCCGGGCACTGTGCTACCTGCTCTTGCAGAGCTCTGCAGCATCAAGCTCCACCTTGGGCACGTTCCAATTTCGGTTTGAAGTATCTGTCTGTGCAAAACAACTGATGGTCAGGACATTCCTTTCGTGCTGCATCATGACAAAACAGGGAAACCTCTGAAGGGACGATTTAGCAGATTGAGGCAACGCTGTATTTCCATGGTGAAGCATTTGGGATAGGGTAGTGCTGGGGTCAGTCTGTGCACATGCATGCACATCCTTGACTTCCCTGTTGTAGGTGGTTTTCTGTGGTCTCAGTCACATGCACCCCTTTTATTTAGCTTTACTTTCTGGAGGAGGACCATAGCCAGTGCATTCTGAAAATGCTTATTCCTGATTGCTTTATCTTTCCAGCCATATTTGAGAAGAACAGCAGGTCAGCCAGCAAGACCTCCCTGACTTTAAACTAGCATATCCTAAGAAGGACATTGTTTTTCTAAGCCCCACCTTGTGCTCACAACCCTAGAGATTTTTCTCCTTGGTTAGCACCACATAGAGCAACATCCAATTCTCATCACCTGAGCTGCTTCAACAGATTCTCAGTCTCAAAAAGTGAATTAGATTAAAGTGTTTAAAAAATCACTTTCATAGTGAGACATGAGCAGAAAGCAAGATGCTTCTCTTCATTTAAGAAAGCAAGAGTCGTATATTATATCAGTTAATTGGTTCAACTAAAACTTGGATAATTCAGTTACTTCAGAGTGACTGGGATTTAATAATAAACCCCTTCAGTTTAATAGCATCACAGTGCTCAGGATGCATGAAGATGTGCAGCAGGCTATGTGTGGGCAAAGCTGTATGCACAGGGCTGCTGCGATCAACTGTGTCCTGTGTGGTCCTGTGCAGAGCTGAAGGTGTCTCCAGCCAAGGAACAGACACCAAGGGCATGATCCTGCTGTGGATAAAGGGAGGAGCAAACAGCAGGCGGCCAGAGAGGAGTAATTATTCCTGGAGACCTCTTCCAGAAAGGTCATCCTCAAATGGTTTTAGTACAGCTTCTTACGCCTGTTCCTCAGGACTGTTTCTGTTACAGTGATCTACATTTTTAGCCCAGTTTTTCCAAGAAATGAAGCTTTACAGTCATGCCATCTGTCTGTCTGCAAGTCCCCCTCTGAGAGCTTTTGTGCCTCTTGCCCGCGTGTGGCAGAAGTATGCAGGTCTGCAAAACCCCGCGTTCCTCAGCGTGCCAAGAAAATTGATAACTGTTGTCAGACAGACACAGAGTAATCTTTCCATTGAGCTGAAGGGTGAGGGAAGGACTGGAGACTGATCAGGAGGTGTATGTAGGGGCAGAACACAGATGCTTTGGAATCAGGTGTCTTTAGTTCTGCTGTTCACTGAATTACTGTTCTTTCTCCCCAAAGGCAACGCTCTCAGCTGCTTGCTTAGAGATATTTTTGCATGTAAGTAGGACTGTACCTGTAACATACCTCTCATGCAGTCCCTTCTGAGCCTGAATCCTTCCTCTCGGTTTCTCCACAGCCCACTCTGCTGGGACCTGCCGTGCTCTGAGCCAGGATCAGGCAATGGGCACTTCCCATGCTGGAGAACCGCAGCTCCGTCCCAGCTGTGCCCTGCCCACCTGCAGTCACCCTGCAGCTGGGCTCTGCCGTGGGCTGGCCCCTACGTGTGCCTGCTCAGTTCTACTTTACCCTGCCAAGTGAAGAGCAGTGTGAATCCCTGTCTCTTCACAAGCTGGTTCTTTAATGAGTTGCTTTTTAAGGCTGGATTAAATTGCAAAGAGCCCTTGAGTACAGATTCCGGTGGCTCTAATCTTGCCATGTATGCTGAAAATGAGCTTCCAGGGTGTCATAGCACCCTGTGCTTGCAGAGGAACCTGTTTATGTGCTGGGTGAAACACTGCTGACAGTTTTACTTCCCTCACCCCTGCAAGGTTTTTATTCTGACCATTCCACTGTGTTAACTTTCAATGTCTTTGTGCCAAGTTTGATCTTGGGGCCTTTCTTCAATTTGGGCCTTTCTTCAGTTTGGGCCAGACATTCAGATTATTTGTAGAAGTTCTGAGATACACCGACTAATCCTTCTGTATATTTTAGATTTATGCATGATTTCAAAGCAAAGGTCAATTGTTTCACAGTGCTTGGTAGGATTGTTTATTCAGATGTACAAAAAGATTCATTTTTAGCATTAGACAATAAACTTCTTGTTCATCAGTTTTCTATGGAAAAGAAAGAAGACACTTCCCCCCACACACCCCCAAGTCCTATCCTGTTGCATTAACCCAAGATCCACCATCTGCAGGATTGCAAAATGCTTTGAAATGTAGTATCTTTTTTTTTTTTACAAGTCTACTTGCTTTTTGTATACTTCAATATTTTTCAAAAGTTAACACTATTGAAGATCACTTTTAAAAATATTTACCGCGAAGACAGTGGGGGAATAGGACAGAATAGGAATAGGCTACTGAGATACCCACAAATTGGTATCAAGCATATGAGATTATACTGGAAAATCTTATGATTTCTCAGTGGAGACTTTTGTGTACATTTTGTTATAGTCACAATGTAGTTGTATCGATCTAACAAGCTAACCATCACCTCCACTTTCCCCCCACGGGATAGCTAAAGCTTTATAATTACTAAGTGCAAAGATTTGTGAGGATACCTGACCACGGCCCACAGGGATCAGTGGAACTGGGTTTTTTTGCCACCTTGGCCATTTTGTCCTGGTTCAGACTGAAGTGAAGGTGTGTGCTTTGAGAGGGCTTTGTCTGTCCACCATGTTGCCGCTGAAGAGGGTCAATATGCAGAGAAGTTGAATGTGTTCCTTGGCCTCAGACTCTGCTGCCAGCCTGGATTGCTGGGCAGTAAGAACATCAAATGCTGTCTAAGCCATGGCTCCCAGCCACAGTCCGCATTTCCTTCCAGCAGTATTGAAATGCTTCCCTCTGTCTAGACTATTTCATGTCCTTTTCAGTGCCTTTTTATGCCCTGAGTTTTGTGGCAGCAGCCTGGGAGCATAATAGCCTTGCCCTGGAGAAACAGCCATCAACACAAAGAGAAGCGTTAAGATTGTTTACACCCACATCCAGTGTTAGAGCCATAAAGAGCAACTCCTGCCTTTCTTCGAGGCCATCTCGTCTTATGCATAATTTATGTAAATATTCTGAAAGCAGTTTTATATCTACCTGTTGGTGAATCTACTGGAAGTAGATCCACTCATTTTCCTTCTACATCTCATTGAACACAGAATCAGAAGAGTTAAATTCTTTGTCTGGTAGAGGACATGCTAGAAACTGCTGGTTCAAAAAGATTAGGCACAGTAATTAAAGCATAATTGCTATTAATAGTTGTCTTCCTAATCAGACTTATCTCTCTATTGCTCCTTACCTCAGAGGATTTCTTCCTCTTTGTGTTTTTCTGGAAATGTATTTGTTATGGATGAAACTGAAGCCAAACCATGGTCATAAACATGTTTGGTAAATATTTTTAATTAAATGAGTCCAGCACACACACTGACTTGGGTCCCCCGGCAGAGCTGGATGGGAACAGATCTGTTTTCCTCTCCCTGCCTAACAGTGCGGTCGGGCAGCACCTTCTAGTAACAGTGCAGTTACGATGGTGCACTGAAAGCACAGCAGACCATACAGTCACACCCAGACCCATAGTTTTTTATAAATAAAGGCGTAAGCTGCTTCTGAACGTGAGTGTACCCTCCTACCTGTGAGTACCAAGTCTCCTGTTGCCCTGCTATCTTCAACCCCAAATACCAGCTGCCTGTGAAGCTGTTAATAAATATGAGTCAGGAAGGCTGAAGGATATATTATGGCTGGCCTTCAGGTTTCAGAGTATATGCCAAACCCCTTCCATTTCCCTGCTAATTCAGGGGAGTTTTTCCATCGTGTACTGGCCTTGCCTTTCACAGTTAGCTGCCTGAGACAGGGCAGTGCTGTACCCACGAGCAGATGCTTGTGCTTTTTCTGCCACTGCGCTTCACCTTGTGCAAGCCACTGAAGCACTGTCCCAAACTCACACAGTGAGATACTGCAAACCGTCATCCTGCAGCTCTTCGGCTTTTGGTCCCTTCGCATCTCCTCCCAAGCAGTGCCACTTGCTGCGTGTCTTTCCATGGCTTCCTCCTAAGCTTGCAAGTTATATATCCTGACAATAATATTTATACTGCTCATATATGGTGTTATATTCATGAGGTATCATACTGCATCTGGAGATGCTTGTGACTTCTGGTGTTTCCCATTAAATGGGCAGGGCTTAAGTTGTCAGGGACTATCACCAAATCAAACTGGGGCTCTCTTGCCTGTGCCTGAGCCCAGCCTTCTGCACAGGGCAAGGCCTTCTGCTCACCCTGAGAAACTAAACTGCTTTTAATGGTGTATCTTATTCTTTCATTTGTTTGCAACCCTGCTTTTAACTAGTGCAATCACCAGTGTAATTCTTATCTTGGTGGCTGTATCATTTATCTGAGGTGTTAAGCGGGAGCTGGCTGCTTGGGCAGGGGCATCCCCGTTGTGAGAGTCAGAGCAAGAGCTGATAATGCTAGGTGCCACTCGTTTCTTTTGCAAGCAAGATGCTAAGGAAGACAGCCTGTGATCTGCAAATTCCAGCCCTTGACACAGCGTTTGTGGAGACTTTAAACTTACAGTCCAGTACAATTCAATCTCATGCCAACTACATTTCTCTCTGAACATCTACGTTAGCATAGTGGCAGCATCAGATGTGCTCTGTCATTCCTGACTTTCTCTGTGTTACTTTGTGCAAAGAGAATGGATTTTTCTTCTGTCTTGGTTTTATCTTTCCTGCACACTCTCTCCATCACACTCCTCTGTTCTTCCTCACTTTCTGTTGTTCCTCTGTTTCTACTTGCTTCCTTTTCCTTTTTGTCTTTTCCAATCTTCATATTCCCCCCAAGTGCAGCTGTGCAACTACAGGAGAAATCCCCAAACAATCTGCCAGCCCTTTGAAGAATGGTTGTATTCTTCCATGTCGACTTAATTACTGTGTCCCGCTGAGGATGCGAAGGCCTTCTGGGAGGGGAGAGAAGAGGCAGCTCTGAATATGGCATTGAGTCTGGGGACTGTGCCCGGGAGATTGCAGTTCTCCAGTGGGATGCTGCCTGCCATCTGGCCTCTTGACACTGTTTGCCCTGTATGTGCCTCCAGCATCTTACTGTGTTGTATTTATTAGGGGTTGGATTCTTACAGAACTGTCCCTCAAGTGCTGAGCTCTTCAGCTGTGGTCTAGAAAAGTGCTTAACAGTGTGCTCAGAATTAAGCACCTTATTTAGTAGTTGGCTGAATTGTGTCAGAATTCGCCATGCCTTGCAAGAGTAAGCCTACACTGCACAAAACACTCAAGGGTAAATCAAACCTAACAGAGTAACTAGGAATGACTCCTACCTGGTTTAGCTCCTATGTGATTGACCTAGTGGCTTCTCTACGTGCATACATAGATTCTAGTTTTCCCACACCTTGGGTCCTGGGTCTGCCTTGCTTACCTGGCCATTGCCAATATTGGTGAACTGAAGTTCTCAGTGCATGAACTTTGTGGGAAAATCCATGTTGCTTTCCATGTCTGAACACCTTATTGTCTGAACACCTTTTTTGTCTGAACACCATTATTTTCTGGAAATAGCAAAAAGTTGTTGTTAATGGTCCTGATCCTGTGAGGAGCTGAGCTCACTTCATTCCTGAAAACTTCCTTGGCAAATTAATATATTCCACAGCCTACTAACACGTCTGCCCCTGTTATGAGGACTTGCGTTAGAGATGCATGAGCCAGTAAACACACAGCCTTCTGGAGAGAGGCGATGGAAGTCATATACAGGGGTTGGGCCAAACTTACTTTATGCCATGTCCTGATCAGGCTAAACCAGGGCATAATACTGCCTCACCTACCCCAGAGCCAGAAGCCCTTCTGGCGCCTAAATAGGAAACCTGCAGCTACGGTAACATTTAACTTGAAATCTTGGTTGCTTTTTGAAGATCATATTTCAAGATGGACTGTGGAACGCTGTATGCATCAAACCAGTGTGTTTCTCGAGTAGACAGGGTCACGTCATCTATGTGCTTTTTACAGAAATAGCTTCCAGATGTAACCATTGTGTCATGGTACATTTATGAAATTTGGCAGTATTGCACAATGTGTGTAGGTTTTGTGCGTGATGGTAAATCCGTGCACCAATCTCATCTCTGACCTGCAGATGTAGTTTGTCCCAGCCTCTTGGGCTTTGTGTACTTTCGTATTTCAGGACCCTGGGTGTGACGAGACAAAGCCAGGGCTTAAACACTGGACCTCGGTTTTCCTCTGATGGTGTAGACAGACATGGGAACAGAGTCAAGGCATTTGAAGCCCCCCAAACACACAAACAAGGGTATTTAGCAGCCAGCATCTCCTCAGACAGCCACCTGAAATTCCACAGAGATACAAAAATCCTGCTGGGCTTCAGCCAGATCCGGCAGAGAACTGCTGCTGGTAGAGTAACATCACCTCCAGCTCTGTGTGGGCCACAGGAGCTCCCGTGGGTTTCACCATCCCCACACCCAGGGAGGTTCAGGTCTGGTCAGCCAGACTTCCATCATTCCGGAGACCCACTCCTGTGGGACTTGGGGCCTCTGGCAGGGATCCAAACATCAACTGTGAAGTTACTTGTCCACACACACAGCTATTGCAAAAGCACATTAGTCTGCTCTACCATTAGCTCCTCCAGTGGGAAGACAGCTGGATTTTCCAGTCTCGAGTGAAAAATGAGAACAAAAATACTTCCCACTTTGCAACTATTTGACATTTTTTCATGGCCTTTTAATGCTAGTAAATGGTGTTAGAAAAATCCAAGCATGAATTAAACCAGGTCTGGTAAATGCTTTCATTCTTTCAGGTGACAGGCACCAAACATCTCTCATTGACTGTTTCTGTTAGATTATTGTTGCTGGTTTGATGCATAAGTTCTCTTTGGATGCACTCTAAGGCTACCGTATTGTCCTGAGCCATGGGGGAGGATGCTGCTGTGCCCCATGCATCCTCCTCTGATGTCAGCCACTTTGGGCAGGATGAGGCTCAGTGGTGCAAGCCATCTTCTTCGACAGCAGGAATTAGTCCATGAGAAGATATCAAGGGTGCTTTATTGCTCTGCTGCATGTCAAACCTGCTAACCCTCTTAAAAGTGAGGAAAAATAATCATAACCCTTCACAAAGAGGTTTCTCATTAAAAAAAAGCCACACGAGAAAGAGGGCATCTCAGGTTTTTTCTGGTCATGCACGCTTTCGGCCATCAAAGCATATGGTGAGTGATGAACAGTGACACATCAGAGTTTAGTTACATCTCATGTCATCAGAGGCAGCCTTTAAGGGGTTTTTAATGATAAAACTGGATTAAGAAAGGTTTTTCTCCTTGTAGAAGTTAAATAAACCAGCTTGCAGAGCCTTGGGAAGCTGTTCCCAGTGGGGATCCCTAAAGCCCTCTCATGGGTCATCAGATGGGTTTCCACCTCATCAGATCTCATCCCCCACATGCACAGTGTGAGGTAAGGGCCAAAGCTGGTGGTGACAATACATTATGGCCACCTCTAGAGCTCTGCTACCAACAGAGTGTTGCTACCTTTTGTTGGGCATGGCAGGAGCAGAACATCTTACTTGGCATCAGAAGTTTTTCCTTGGCTCAAGGAGGAATTAATGTGGTGGCTAGAGATGGATTAACTGAGGACATGGAGTGACACAGTCAGCCTGGCAAGCTGTGAGAGTGAGAGCCAGTCTAACTCCGTACCGGTCAGCTATTGCAGCACAGCCCATTTCTGCACTGGGCAGAAGATGGTCTTGTCCAGCATTTAGCGAATGCATGGATTGAGTCTACTCCAGAGCAGATATGGACCTCTTCAATGGTGGGGCAGTGCTAGAGCACAGGAGGGTAAAGAGAGGAAGCTGACAGAGTTGGATCTGTGGGCTGCTGGGTCTCAGCAGAATGCACTTGGGTAGATCCCTTTTGGATGAAAAGCTTCCATCTCTGTTGGACACTTCAGACATCTTCACACCTAGCAGGTCAGTTGGGTGGTTATTCACTGCAGCTGTCATCTTCTCTAATATTCACTTTGTGAATATAAGATGATGCTAGAGAATGAAAGGTGGTTGAACTCTGAAGATTAAAAATAATAAAAGTAGGCAAAAATCTAACTCTGTGCTTTGGAATGGGTTGCTCAGCATAAGATGATCTTGAAAACGTACAAAAGTGTGAGGGCCAGCATGGCACTCTGAGTGGGTCCCTTTGTGAGTCCTTACAGACTCTGGAGTCTGGGTGCTCACGTTCATGCCTTGCAGGTTATGTTAAAGAACAAAGATAAAAGGCTGCTTCGCTCAAAACCCCGGGAGATGTTGGCCTCCACATCTTGTCTTGCTTTTGAAGTAACAGATGTAACCTATTTGTTGGATGCCTGAAGGGCATTAGGAAAAGGTCAGTGGTTAGAATACAGATGACATATTTTAAAAGTGCATTAAAATAGCACAATTCATTAGATTTAAACTGTGAGGAGCAGAATGTTTGGAGTTAAGGGTGCAATTACTTTTATAACCCCATTTGAGCTTTGTGGCCCAGTTTGTGTGGAGGAATTTGAAATGCAGGTAGTTTTGCATGGCTTTTTTTTTGCCTTGTTATAAAATATTCACACTGTAGTTCAAGGGAACTGAAGTCAGGACTTTGAGTTTGCTTCTGCGACTGACATGATGCATGCCCTTGCACTGTCTATATTCCTCTTTTTTCCAACACATAGGCTGAGGGCCAAACCCTCTTTGCAATCCCTACGTGACCATCTCACTCGAGTTTTGCCACCGGCAGGCAGGATAACCTTGCGCTGCTGTTGGGTCTCTCAGCACCTGCCACTGATGTGTGTGCTCAACCTCTCAGCTCTCTGGTGGCCAGCTCACGGGTGGGCTTATGCAATTTAAAAAAGAGAGATACTTCCTTCCCTAGGGGACCATATTGATGCTGAAAATGCTTTTGTGGTCTATGATGGAATTACACATGTGGACAAATGGGTATATCATAGAAATCATCATAAAACATATCTTAACAAACTTATTTTCTAAGCTACCAAAAGCAGATAGACTGCACTGGAACCTAAACTCTTTCCTTTTTTCAGTCACTTTGAATTCTACAGGCTCCAAAAAAATAAATGTTTAGATGAAAAAACCATTCTCCTGGGATCTTTTTTTTTTTTTAATTAGTATTTTAACAGGGTTGCTTTCAGCCCCCTGCATGTATTCACGAATCCGTGGGGAGCTCCATCAGGAGCTGTGCATCAGAATGAGTGAAAAGCGTGCCATACCCATTGCAGCCATGCTCATAATCATTGACTTTAGAATGTCAACTACCCTTTGGACAGCAAGAAAGGTGCTTCTGATACATATGCTAACAGCCGTGGTTGTCTGGTGTCCTTAATGTAAACACGTGGCTCTGATCGTTAAGCAGAAGCAATTGCTTGAATAGGTAAGTCTCCAGCAGAATGCCTTGTGCTCAGGCAGGCTCCATTTGTCACTTTATTGCTTGTTGATGCTGGTCGGTATGAGTGGGAAGATGAGCTGTTACAGTTATGACTTACTCTAACAGCTCCCTTTTATGTTCAAAATAGTTTGGCCAAGAGCAAAACCCTCGTGTTACAAATGAGACGTTTCATTTTGTTTTCAGATCCCGCTCAGTGCATGAGCTGCGGTCAGCCCGATCTCCTGCAGGAAGAGTGGCTGCCCCTTGGATGAAGGGCAGAAATGAGGGCTGAGAGGCTGCCCAAGTAGCCTCATCTTTGCAGTCAAAAACTTTAGCTGAGTATTGCCAGGCATGATAGCTCAAGGACAGGTTGTATGGAGATTTTTGTAACCTTTTTTTTTGCTTATTTTTGCTTATTCCATTTTGACAAGGTTTCTGTCACTTCCTACCCTGTGCAGAGACAACACAACATCTTTAAATCTTTTTGTAGCAGCTACTGAGGTGGAAACAGGCTGAGACAGGTGCATTGAGACAAAAGGTGGTTCCTAAGGAAAGGACTCAGTCTAATGGTGGCTTGAGTCTGGAAAGAAAGGAGTGGTGGAAGAGACCTCCGCTAAGGTAAAACTGTTCTGCATCGTATGCTCCAGTGTGCTACTGAACCAATTTGCCTTGCTTTGTCCCATACCTAATTCCCATGCAAGAAGCCTACTCTGATCCTTAGCCTGGATCCTCATTTTCTCAGTCCCATTTAGTTGTTATCTGCTGCAGCAAACTGACCTCTCAGCTGAAAGGACTCCTCTCATTTTCACTGTGTTCATGTTATTGCAGCAGCATATTATGGGTGTGAGACCATATGTGAGACCATAGTGTTTTTCTAAGGGCTGGCACTGCCATTTTAAGCTTGATGCGGCTACTGATGTAGCCTCATGAATACAGATGAGCTGCCTCCTTCCTTCCCCTGATACCTGGGGAGGTGACACGGAGGGGTGTGCTCTCACTGTCTGCAAAAGCAATTTGAAACGGGACAAATCAAGATTTCAAGCTGAGTTCACACCCACGTTAGGATGGACTAACCCCGAGCTATCCTCACAGACTCCTGCGAGGCTCCACTGGGGTTGTCCCAGGACAGACCAGATTAGAATTTGGCTCAAAACAAAAAAGCTGTTACAACGCTACTGTCCCCTACTACAGATTCCTGTGTCTCCAGTCCTTGAACAAGCAATTGTGGAGCAAACACCATCAGTGACAAGCAGAGTCTGTCAGCACATCTTCACAGTCCTGTCTTTGGAAAACCATCCTTGGTAAGAACAGATTGTCTTCCTTCAACATGTCCCTGTCCCGAAGGAGGAGTGGATTTGCTTCTCTAACTCCAGATTGGAAACTTTGCCCCTGAGCCACGAGAGCAACGGCAGAAACAGCTCCCTGTATTCTTCTGGAAATAAAAGAGGATTATAGCCTAAGCCAATCAATCAAACAAAAAAGACCACTTTGCAGTTTAAGGAGAGTGGGCCAGTGAAGCAGCCAAGGGACTCTCCCTCCAGGAGTGCTATCTGCAGGGCATCCACCGCTCACTGCCAGGCGCAGGCAGGAGCCCCTGCTCCTCAGCAGCACAGACCAGGATCAATTTGGGCATCCAAAGGATGAAGACAAAAGAACTCATCCAGTCTCCTCCAGCGCAAGCAAATTAGACAGCAAGTCCATGGCAACCATTTCCTTTGGCCATCTTGGAGATCTGGTACTCCAGGCAGCTGCCTGCCCTGCCTGCACCCAAAGCAAACTCTGAGCAGCACTGCAGCCAACGAGGGAGGCTCTGCAGGAACTGCAGCATGTCTCATGTCCTCCTGTCTCGGAAACATGTAGGAGCGGAATGGAAACTACCTCATCTGATAGTATCTCGATGTCAGGACTGTCACTAATTCTTCCTGAAGGCAGCAGCAAATTGCTTTGCTGTGGATGGGATGGTCAGTGGTTGCTGTGAGGAGCTGAGGAGGCAGGGGTGCTGCTCAGTGCCTCTGCCTGTACAAATGCCCGGTGGTTCTGCATGGAGCCTCTTAGTGAATGGCCTCTTAGTGGCCAGCTGAGTGAATGTGATCTCAAAATGTACAGGGCAGTTCTGTAGCTCCTTGCTCTGGGATTCATTAGAGTGCTACCAGCAATGGACTTGCAGTGGGCAGGAGGGGCTTTACCCTTACTCTTCTTTATTATGGTGAAACCCCTGAAATACTGGAAGTGCAACGTTTCCTGTCCTGCTTCATTAGGGAAAGACAGGTCAGCTGTCTCTCCTGGATGGACAGGAATGCATGGTACTCCCTGATGGCAATGAGTCAGTCTCTCCAGCTGAGGGATGCTGTCCAGTCTGTGACTCACTGTGCCTCTCTCAGTACTGCATCGATGCAAGTGCTGCAGAGAAACCAGGTGTGCGACTGGCTGCTCCTCAGCTGGGAAGTCTTTCCTGTTTGGTCCCTCCTGGGGAAGAGGTTGCCACGCTGAAGGTGCTTTTTAGGGTGGCCGTAAGGATCTTGGTCTGCATGGGTCTGCAGAGCCCCCAGGCCGGTTGCGGGGTTCATTGGTGCCATCAGGAGCAGGGATGCCCCTGCACCCACCAAGGGCCCTCCTGCCTTGAGGGGAGCGTGGACACAGGAGGCAGGGGATGCCCACGCCCATCTCCGATGCTTATTTTTGGAGTAGCTTTGCATGGCATCAATAAACCCGCTGCTGTCATTTAGCAGTCACGAAGTGAGACAGACTCAGGAAAGCAGGCTATGGGAGGAGGGTGAGAGCAAGGCATGAGCTGATTTAGAAAATAGGCTCTGCAGCATTTAGGAGCGTGCATGCACAAAGCTGCCTGTCTCTCCTTTGAGCTGAATAATGCACCGTTATTGTTAAGTGGCCCTGTTATAATTAGAGGTGTACTGACCTGCATGACAGCAGCAAGTTGTCAAATGCCACCCACAGGCTACTGAGCAGGATGAGTAATTTGCACCCCCACTCTCTCTGCTGCTTTGGTGACAGTGCAGGTGGCTGGAGAGGTTCCCGGCTGCCCAGCCTGTGCCAGGAGCCCCACCGCCGAGGAGGATGAGGAGGACGGGCACTGCTCTCACCTGGTTACTGTTGCTTGGGAAACCTCTCCCTTCGCATCCGCCTGTTCAGTACAGTGGTTCTGCCTTCCAAAAAGGCAATAGTGTGATGGGGCATCTTTAAGGGGGGAAAAAAACCCAGCACAGGTGCAAGAAAAATCACAAAAGAGGGATGGAAATATTCCTGAACGTTTTGTGAGAACAAGTACCTAAAAATATTTGTGTTTTCACGTGCAGCGTCAGAGAAACAGACTTGTAATTGTGTGGAGGTGTGCTCCAGGCTGCAGTCTGCTGGGCTCTGGAGATGAAATTTGGGCCCCACAGAAATAAGTGATGAACTTCCACTGACCTCCCAGGGCCAGGGTTTCACCTGGGGACCAGGAGGAGCACTGGAAGGGCTTACCTGGGCTCTGCCCCTCACCTTCCCTCTGCTCCCATATGGATCTATCATCGGGCACATTTATACCTGGGAGATTTTAACTGATATATTTGTGAGGACAGATGCCTCCAGGGTCTCTGGCTAAGGTAAGGAGAAGTCACTGCCATGTGCTGGGGGGACACGAAAAGGCTGGGGACACGGAGGACTCCCTGGCTCTGCCCTCTGTGCAACGGAGAGGGGGTGAGGACAGCTACCCTCTTCTGCAGTGCTAGGTGAGGAACAAGCGTGCAACCTGCCACAGCATCTCTTTTGGCAGCGGGATGACGGTCCTGCATTTTCCCATGAAATTTCCCAGAAGGGCGCTCTCCTGCTGTAGCAGAGCTAGGCAGCCTGTGGGACTCTGCTCGTGATTAGAGAAACCTGCTCCATCAGGAGAGAAATTCAAGCATTTCCTTAAAAGTTCATTATTTCCTCTTAACAAAAATGTAGAAAGTTTAAACGCCTCTCTCAATGGACTCGGTGAAACGGTCTGCGTGTGATTCATTTGGGTTTCCCTCAGTAGCTGCTCCCAGAGTGATGCATTTCTTCTTGCTGCCAACAAGAGAGACAGAAACGTTCAAAAGGAGCTTGTCATAAAGGGGTTTAGCATTTGGGATGGTAGGTGGGAGTCTGGCCATCTGCATCGACTTCCAGTGAAGCTTTGCTGAGCACCACCAGCCGCTCTCCCCCCCAGGCCCCTGCGGTTGGATCCCCTCCTGGAGGGGCTGCAGGAGTGGGGGTGGAAGAGCGCTCCCCCTGACTCACAGCACTTGGGCCTTGGGGTCAGGAGGAGATGGAGAGCCCGGGGGTGTTACACAGGACTGAATCTGGCCTGGGTACCACCCTGGAGGAGAGGACCCTGAGCTTGCTGGGCTGCGCACGAGGGACCTGTACTGGACTACATCTGTTTTGATGCACCAGCAGCCCTTGTGCTCTGAGGGCAGTAGCTACAGCTTGCTTGTAGGGTTTGGGGGTTTATTTTCCAGCAAACACATGATTTTATCCATTCTTTTACCCATATGAGCTTGAGGAAGCTCTTGGCTTTCTGTCTCCAGAGAGGAGGCAGTGTCATTGCTTTAACTGTGCTGTGAGTCCTAAAGAAAAAAATTAGTCAGTTTAGTCAATTTTTCTTTGCCTTTTACTTGGAGATCCCCCTCTGGCCACTGGGGAATTAGATGCGGCTTTTTTCAGCGTTCAGATTTTCCAATGGCGAAAGTTTCTGTTCATTGTGGGAGCCTTTGGGTACTGCAGGTAACCCTTCCAGCTGGCAGCAGCACCACCTTGCCTCTAAAACTGGTCCCCGATCACAAGAACTGGCACTTTTTGATGTTTCTAAATGATGACATTAATCATTTGCTATTTTTATTCACTCTGTCAGAAACATTTGGTAATTCCTTTTTGTTTCTCTTCCCTTCTTCAGGCTGCTTTCCAGGCACTCTCAACCCCCTCTTCTCTGTGGCTAGATGTATCCTCTCTGCCCTCTGAAACTCCTTTCCGTGGTTATGGATTAAAGTGAGCAGAAGCTAACAACCAAATTCTTCATCGACTTCTCTTCTTCACTTTGCAAAAAAGTTATGGTTTTTAAATGGCGAAGCTGTCTGTGCTGTACAGAAGAGCCTGGATTGCAGCACCTCTTCCAGTCCATTAGGGACCAGCTGCATCTGGGACAGCACTGTGCCGGTTTGCTGGAGAAATGGGTGTCCAACGTCAGCATCTCTGTTGAGTCACCATCCACTTCTAATGTCACTTTGATCTGACAGAAGGAGAAACATCTCTCTGAGCTAAGGATCTGGAACTCTAGGACACTTAATTACCATGCAGCAAGTACATTTTATGCTGCCATTACAAATAATTTAGCTACAACAATATGGCAGTTTAATTTGGCTTATTTATCTCAATCATTTTGCATGAGAGAGATAAATGCCTCAGCATGATTTCATGTGGATGCTTCGTCTCCTTTAATGTGGTTACAGGTGAAGGCTGCACAATACATTCCTGCATAAGAATTAATCTTGCAGGCAATTGGCCTGAATTAAAACACCCAAACCAGATAAATAGAAACTTTGCTTGCATCGTGGCTATGAACTGTGCCAGTGTCCTAATGTGAATTATTTTTAAAGTATCTTACTTTCAAGCACAGAAGAGGGAGAAAGGCAGTATGCCCACATGTCCATGTCCACATAGTCCTGCTGAGCACATACTTTGCTGCTTCTTTCCTTTTTTAGTTTAGAAATGTCAGCACTTTCCGTTCCCATGGGAACCCTGTCTTTTCTGTTGGCACTCCATTGCATTTAAAGATGCTGGGACTGGAGGGGCTGTGGTCTTTCTGGAAGTGTGTGCCAACCATTCCTGGCTCCCGGCTCAGCAGAGAGGGCTGGATGTGGCAGCCCTGGTCCTTGCCCAGGCATCCTGCTCCTCTCACTGCCCCGAGCGGGGCTGAGCCTAGCGGCTCTGGGCCTGCAGGGGCAGCCTCAGCAAAAGGCGTTAACTGGGAGAAGGGGTCAGAAACTGTTTGAAAACTATTACAGGCCTGATTGTAAGCTCTCTTCGAAGTTCCTGGTGACCTCATGGGAGAGTACAGGATCTTCCCAGTACGGAGGGAAGCATGGCGGATACATAAGCACCGCGGTGAAATGCCTTTCTGATGATGAAACTCACGTTCTTAGAGTAAAAACCTGATTTTGCTAGTGTTACAAATCTCTGAGTTAGGAATGAAGTTAGGAGGATCCATTCACTACTGAAGTCATCTGCAATGTGATAAAATATCAGCAACAGACTTTGTGAGGTTCAGCCAGTCAGTACTTCTAGGGGTTTATATTCTGGAATAAGTTGAGTTAATATAATTTACCAAACACCCGCTGAGGTCACTGGGTTTATGGGTGCCAAGATGGGGCAGCAAGATAGTTCTCTTCATTGCTCAGTTTTAAAATGCTGGTTCTTAAAAAAGATCCTTTCAGAGCAGTAGGACGTGTGAAACAATGCTGCGAACTGCTGACAGGTACCATGGCAATGGGCTCTGCCAGAAGCTGCGCCGCTCTTTGGAGCTGCTTCTCCTATTGACTGAACTATTTTTCACTCCATATTTATGAGTATTCCCACTCCTGAAGGATGCTGACAGCTCTTCCAGATATTGCTAATGTCTCAGGCTGGGGGCGTGCAGACGGTACCCCTGTTTCTGCTGAGCAGAGGGAATCTGGCCGCAGGTCTGCCTGCGCCCAGCACACGGGTCGTGGACGGTGGGAACTGGGGACACACGCCTTGCAGAAGTGCCAGCCTGAGAAGTGACACTGAGATCAGGGTCCCACCACCGATGCCCTGAGATAGTGCTCACATCCTGCTGTTTCCAGCTGACTTCATGCCCCAGCCTGCTGCCTGCCTGCTTGCCTGCCTCCAGAGCCCCTTCCCTGCAAGCTGCCCTTGCTCACAACACGTGCTGGGGTATCTTTACCTTCTGCTCTTTGTCTCACTTGGTCTCTCAGCTCCCTTTGTTTTGCACAAGACCTTTCTAATGGTCCAACTGTGCCACCTTACCCCCAGTTCCGAGATGCTGTGCACCGGGAAGGTGCCACCAGCTGCGCCGGGCCCTGCATCATTACTCTCTAGTGGGGTGTATTTTTGCTAGCTGCTTGGCAGGTGCAAAAATGCAATTGCAGCTTGTCAGAGCTGCCCACGTGTCAGAGCTGAGAACAAGAGACCACCTCGGCCATTGCCCTTGGCGCCGAAGGGAAGAGCTCCGTGAGGCTGCGTGCCCCAGTCCTCGTGGCCATGCCTGCCCCATGCCAGGCTGGCTGTGCTGAGCCCCCGCTGTCACCATCCCGTGCCCCTGGCTCCTTCTGACCCTGTCGCCACAGGTCTTGGCTCACGGATCCTGCCACTACTTGTGGATGTAGCCACTCGTGATTTCTGCTCTGCCACGGTGTCCACTGCTGAAGTACATCTGATGCTCCGTGTTGTGCAGGATTTCTTCAGTGGCACAGTAGCAAATTTAGTATGCAAGGGTGTAATAAAGTCATTTCAGCTGACTAATAAAATGCAGCACTGCATAATGCAGTCTTCCTGTTCTGCTGGGAGATGCATACGGATGTTAAATCTCCAGGAAGGGTGGTTCACCCCCCTGAAGAGATGCTATGGCAAGGAGAGGAGCAGGAGGTCTCACATGCACTTGCAGGCAGGAGAAACCAGCCCTGCCTGCAGCGGGGTCCTGCCCTCTCCCGACCGGCTGCTTTCTTCATACCTGTGCTGCCCTCTCCTTTCTGACAGCCCAAACCTGGGCACGGCCCAGCCAGCGCTCACGTGCCCACCATCCTCCTGACACACCGTCCCCCACAGCACATCGGTGACATGGGACCTCCATCCAGGTTACGCTGGGTTGTGCTCCCATCCCCACCAGCCACCCGTGGCCATGGCAGCAGCCAGGCCAGCACTGAGCAGGCACAAGCAAAAAGCATCCCCCCTCCATCGCCCTGGCTTCACAGAGCTGGGACGTGGACCGCCGTGCCCTGTTCTCAGTGCCACCATGGGTATGGCGGTCACATCCCTCCCTGCTCCCGGTACACACGCTGCAGCACCCACGGTCGCAACCGAGCCAGTGCAAAAGCCGAGCTGTGCCAGCCGTGGTGCTCAGCCGGCACCGCGTCCCTGGCAGGGCTGTGCCGCAGCGGGGGCACGTGGTGCTCCCCCTCCCTGGTATGATGTGGCTGAGCTCTGGGAAGCCAGATTTTCAGAAGAAGGTTAATTGCTATTTGCTTTCAAAGCCTTTATCTCATTTTTTAACTCCTCTCTCTTTCATCTTCCCTGTCTGCTTTTTGAAGAACAGCATTTAGAAATCTGTTTTTCAGAGTCCAAACCAGTCGCAGGTTCAGGACCCGTGAGAATAAACGGAGGAGACCCATCTCAGGGCTGCGGAGGTCCCATGTGCAGGAACCTGTGTTCCAGTAAGACAGGTTTTGTAGGAACAGACTTTAAGGGCGTGGGGAGTCATTGAGCCCAGCTCCCAAGCACGGCCTGGCCCCACTGTGAACCCCGTGTGCTTCGTCTCTCGCCTCAGCTTCTCTGCTTTGACTGCCAGCTGTCGGCACCATCTCTGCCTTTCTGTGTTAAATGAAAGACCTTTAACCATCAGGTGTTTTCCTTACGATAAAGATATTTATATACTTTATTAAAGTCAGCTCTCAGTATTCTTTGTAAGTTAAACAGATGGAGCTTGTAGGGTATTTTTGCCAGCTTCTCAGTGATTTTACTCATTCTCTTCTGCGCTCTCTGCACATCTCTGTTAAGAACTCAAACACCAAACCCAAATGCAGGTTTCCAGTGTTGGTCTAAACACTGGGTAACTGAATTTTCCATTGGCAAATTCACTGCCCTGGTCTTCTCGCTGTTGCCTTTGCTTGCCAGGGAGCACTCCGGATGCTCCTGGTGCGTTGCTTTGCCCCCCATGCTCTCCCAGGGCTTTCCAGGAGCAATCTCCAGCATCCTCACCGTGCCCTGCCACCTGGGCATGGCCAGTGGATCTTGCACTCACATGTCCAATTTCATTCTCAGCCTTAGTAAAACACTCTCTGTTTGGATGAGTGGAGCGTTTCAGAGCACTGTGTGCCTCAGCCGCTTTTCCTTGTTAGTGACTGTCCTGCCAGGCTGTTAATCATCCATGTGTTTTATCAGCAGTGATCTTGCATTTGCTAACAATTTGCTGATTAAAAAAAATTACTACCAGTCCCTGGCGAAGCCCTCCGGAAGCAGTGCCGTGCAGCGATGGTGCTGCGCTGCGGTCGCGCCACAGACCTGCCAGCTGGCCAGCACCTCCTCAGCCTGGACCTCGCGATGATGCTCGTCTTTACAAACCCCATATTATAGCACATCTGCACAGCTTCGCTTAATTGTAATCTTATCAAGGAACAAGCACACGTTTATTTGTCAGAATCTACTGTCTATAAAACTGTATTGGCAATAATTATATTTTTGTCCCTTAATTCTGTCTCAAATTTTCCATTAGCTTTCCTGTCTAGAAACCTGCCAGTCTGCTTGAATATCAGTACAGCATCAGCACTTTGCTTGCTTTCAGATTTTCCCCGGTATTCAAAAGTGTATTCAAAATCAACAGCATTGGGTCAACCGACTCTTTTCCTATTCAGGTGTTCCTGATTGTGGCTATTTTACATCTTCCCTGGTTGCCAATAGATTGGAAACGTGTTTGTCATTCTTCTGTGGTTCAGGCACTGCCCTCTGCTCCCTGCCAGGTGCAGAAGGCAAAGCTCGCTGCCCCGTCTGCTTTCTGTGCACAAAAATCAACTGTCCTGGTGTTTCGGGGGAGCTGTGGTCCAACACGTTGTCTGATTGCTCCCGATCAACACACAGTTCTTCTGGTTGTTCCTGATCCCTCCCATACGATGGCTTTTTTCTCTTCATCGATTTTGTACATTTTATGACTTTTAATTGACCAGCTCATGTCTGCTTCCCCATTTCTCATTTGCCAGGTATTGGTTTTTAATTTCTAAGTGCAGACTCACAACAAGAATACATTTTTACTCAGAAATACTTTGCTCTTGACTGCAGTGGCAGTTTTTGACTGCCTAGTGAGCTCCTCTCAAAGAGTGTTAGCTTTCAGTCATATTTTTCTCCCTCTGCTTTCTTCTCAATGTCTTTGTTCCTAATTCAACTCATTAGAAGCATCAAGTATATAAAAATATTACTACAGTTAATGAATGTGCTAATGTAATAAATGTGTTTAGTAGGTGTATTTAATACCATATTAAATACAACCGTGTAAATGTAGTGCACTTCCATTTTTGTAAAGGTTTGGCTTAGTACAGGATGACATTCTTATTACAATTCTGCATAAAGTAACTTCTTCAGAGCACTAGGTGTATCTGTCAATACATCCATATGTATGTTCTGGGCTGGACCATCCTCTTCTGCTCACGGTAAATGCACCTGAGTGCTGACTGCGGATCCCTGGGCAGCCACGGACTTCCCGCGTGCTGCTCCATTCCTCTTTATTCCTCCTAATAAAGTCCAGAAAAGAGCTGCAGCCTTTGTGGTCTGCCTCAGGCCTGAAGAACCCGCATCCCCCAGCACCGAACTGCTGGAGCCAGCATGCGGCCCCTCCTGGCTGGCATAGGACAGGGCAGTGACAAAGCAGACCAAAGGGCAAGAGGAAAGCTCTCTGTATTGTGAACCTAAAAAGGGGGGGCAATGTTGTGATAATAGCCCAGATAAATGGGCCTGTTGCATTTTGGAAACCAGTTAATATAGATGCCAATTGCTTTCCTAAATATGCTTCCACTAGGGTATTTTTTCTTATGGGAACTACTTACGGTTGCTATGCACAATACCTACTTTTTAATTTCTTTTCTGCAGCTCGGCACAATCTCTGACTCCTAGACAGCATTCAGAAATCCACAGGGATGAGAGAATTTCATATTGACTCTAAATAGAAGGGTAACTTTACATGAAGAAAAAAAAAAAATCCAAACAAAGCAGGAGCAAAAACCCCAGGGTTTCCTAAAGTGGAGAGGAAGGTTTAATTTGTTACCCCTTGCTGCTGCTGCAGCACCATGAGACTGAGTGAGCTTTCATCCTCCCCACCCCCGTCCTCTCCTGTGAGTAAAATCCTTTGAAATGTATCTTTTTCCTTATAATTCATTAACCTGTAAAAAGGATCCATTTTGTGGAGAAAAGGCCATTTACTGAATAACAGGTGGACATCATCGCTACATTGATTTTCCAGGATCTTATCAATAGAAACGGTATGAAGTAACTTGGACAGACTGGAGGCTGTGGACTAACACTGGATTTACCTCGTTAGGCTCTAATGAAAGCCAGCTCCATGGACAGTGTGTTCTCAAAAGGGCAGCATGAAGAAAATCAGAATGCTGGCAGAGCTGGCTGGATGCATCACCCATAGCCTCAGCCTGCTCACCCGGCTTGCCCAGCCCGAGGTTCGTTATCCCGGCTCGCTGCGCACTCTGGAATGGGCAAACACGTTTGTGTCATCAAAATGCCAGAATGTTGGAAGATCATCTATAGGGGCAGCAGCATCCCAGTGCATTTGCTGCCTTTCCAGGTGGGCCTTGAACAGCTGTCACAAATCTCTTTATCTCTTTCCACCCAAAATGTGCAGTCAGAAATGCAAGGGATTATCCATTCCCTGCTGACAGCCTAATGACATGTCTGCAAATGCACAAATTATCTTTGCAGTTCTTTTGCAGCTACGATTGCCAGAAAATCTGTATATAAAATGAATATAATAAGCAGTAAATATTCAACCCAGGCTGTTGAATTTTTAGATGTAGAAGCACCCCGGGAGTCCATTTTCTTCAAACAGGGTTCTACTAGAAATATTTTGAAGAAAGTAATTTTAAACATATTTAGGAGAAAAATAATAGCAAGTTAGTAAAAGCAATGCCCGTTGCCTGAAACACTCGTCATGCAAATGCATTTTCTTTACATGGTGCCCAAGTGCTGGTTGTTTTAGGAAGATGTCCGACGCTGACTAGCTCCCTCCCCTCTCTTCCCCTGGCAAACATTGTTTTAAAGTCTCTCGGATCTGCGCAACATGTGGTTCAATTACGGAGCTTCACCTGTTCCTCCTTCCTTTGGAAAAATACTAATTGAGCGTTTGATTCTCCCTCACGTCGGTGGGATAGCGCAGACAGCCCGTCGGCATCGTGTCAGCCAGACCGAGGACGGCAGGACGAGACCCGCAGGCTGGGAGTGCGCCAGGGCAGGCAGTTGTCATTCTGCATTTATCTGCAGAGCCATCACCTCCAGCAGCGCGCGGGGGCTGCAGGAGCACACGTCCTCTTCCCACCAAGGCTCTGAAGATGTTTTACAAACGGAAAGGAAAAGTCGCCAGCCCTGTGCCATGCAAGAGCCACAGAAATACTCCTGCAGCCAAGGTGGTACAGCAAAGTTGGCCGGACAGCCTGGTCCTCCTGGTTGTCCCTTGCTCTGTCTCCCACAGGCTCCACGGCTGTCCTCCCCTGCCGCGGGGTAGCTCCATGTGCCGAAAAACTTGGGGGGTGTTTCACCCATCCAGGGAGGCTGTACAAGAGCCGAAGCAGCAGCCCCTCCACCTGCCACTGGAAGAATCAGGCAGAGTTCAAAGCAGAAATGCCACGAGTAGTTTAGATTAAATCCAAATTAAATCCCATGCTTGTCAAACCTTATGCTATTACTGGGAGCGGCTGGAGCAGAGTGCTCGGCTATTTGCTATTAATAGGGTCAGGCTGCTGCTGAGCAGACTCTCTCTACCTTGGGGCAGCACACCTCCCTGCCTTCCTCAAGGAAAGAGATATTTTAGGAGGGTTCCCAAAGGCTTGTATCTTCCATCCCCTCGCAGAGGCTGGGAAGCAAGCTTGAATTAACACTGGAGGATGAGCCGTGGTTTTTTCTGTGGGAAGTCTGCCAGCTCGGCTGCACTCAGTGCACAGCTCGGAGCCTGGGTCAGCTCCAAATGTGGCTGGCAGCCCGTAGGCAGATGAGGCCCGTGGCGGCAGCAGTGGCTGCTCTTCTGCGGTTTGGAAAAACATGGAGTTCAGGCAATTGTGGGTTTTTTTTTTTTTGCAGGGGCTTATCAAGTGTCTCGCTATGGGGTGGCCTGTCTAGTTATGGTGAGAAGAGTCATCCCTGATACCTGTCCCCCTCAAACCCTGCCCCCATCTCCCGGTGCCATCCTCCCTTGCTGACATCCCACCCATCACACCACATACAGCGGGACCCGGAACCCCACGCTCGGCTTCTCCTGCTCATCTTGGCTCCACACCCAGACCTACAGCTCCTAAAACCAGCACTGGACGGTCCCCACGTGCCTGCCTTTGGCAGCTGCTGGAAGTTCTTACCGTCTTCCCCTGCAATGAAATGCCACCCAAATTCCTGCAGTGCCTGGGTCCTCCCATACTTGGTACCCTCCCACTCATTTTGGCTGGTTTGAATGCTGGCTCTAGCCTTGTGAGGGCTTTTTTGCTGCCTCTCCGCGCCCACTAATGCCCGGGCAGCCCGGTCCCGGTCCTGGGGAGGCAGCGGGATGGGAGCCCCGCACAGATGACGGTTCCCACGGGCACTTAAAGGATGGGGCTTCATCAGAGCTGAGCAGAGTTAGGGTGCCCAAATCTTGTTGGATTATGTGCCCAAGTCCCTCAAGCATCCTTGAAAAGTAAGTATTTACTTACACTTAAATTCTTGCACACACATCAGGGACAGCATTAGCAAATCCAGGACCTCATGCCCGAAAATCAGGAGCCAGGGTGCAAAGCCTAAGATAGAGAGCAAAAAACCCCAGGGCTGCTTTTCCTGCTGTCTTATTTCTGACCCCCGCTGAGCACCCTCTGGTCCACATGCCTCACATTTTCAAGCCTTCTTTTGCAATCAGGAGGGATAGATTTTTTTTGACAGAGACTGTGATTACTTCTTAGTCATGGAGAGCAAGAAGTGGAACTTTCAGAAGAATACCACTAAGCATCATGAGAATCATAAAAGAAATCACAAGCGCTGGCCATAATGCACAGTGGTGGGTCATGGCAAAATTTCACTGGGTGTGTTGGTGGGGACACGTGACCCCAGTAACGTGTTTGTACGGACCCCCCAGTTCACAGTACAGAGTCCCCAGACACAGAGACAGATACCCTTGTCTCTGCCTGTTACAACATTTACAGAAACTGCCTGTAAATAGAATTATAGGAATATTTTAAATGGATTTCTAGGCTGGATTCAGAACTATTCCCTATTTGTATTCCCTAAATATAAACCAGACCGTATCTTGCTAGCAAAAAACTGCCAAGAGCGTTTCTCAGTGTTACCTCCGTGAGTACCCAAGGAGACTGAAAGTTGTATTTGCACTTTTAAGGATTGGTGATGTAAATGTCTGCCAAACCAGTGACTCAGAAAGAGGAGAAAAACCTGCGTGCCCCATCTAGCCAGCCACAAGCACGGTGCCTCCGATCTGGAGTCTCTGCCGTGAGCGCATGGAGCAAAGCTTTTCCTGACATACTTATGATTAGCTCTGCAAGCAGGGAAAGAAGTCAAAGCAATTGTTTGCTGTGAATTGCCAACTTGAACAGTCACACTTGGTGCTGTTTCTCTCCTTCGCAAGCGCCTTCCTCTGCGAGGGGAGATGCGGTGATGCCAAGAGTGGGCAGTGAGTTCCCCACCACGAGGGGCTCGGCCATAAAGAGCTCCCTAAGGAAAGTGAAGAAATCCAGGGATGAAGAGCCTAAAAAGGATCTTTAGGACCAAAAAAAGGCTGGCGACTTTGAGCCCACAGAGAACCTCATGAAAGGTACAGGCTCTGCCTCATGAAGGTTGGAAACCATTTTCCCAGAAGACCCAAGCCCCACGGGATGCAACCAGAAGTGAAGGTGGGGAGACACGTCTGACACTGCCCATGGCTCAAAGCATTGCAGCAGACCTTGGTGGGGGTCCCACGGCGAGGTGTAGGCCCGCAGCAATGCTGACGGAGGAGAACAAACAAGACACCCCAGAGCGACCCAGCAGTACAGCCTGCATCTTCTGCAAGAGGACTCCATCCCTGGCAGGCATCCTCCAGCCAGGACAAACACCCTTGGTAGAAATTCTGCCTTGTTTGCTGGGGAGTGTTGGCAGCAAACACCCTCAGGAGAGATGCTCCTTCTCCGGGTGACAGATTGTGCCAGAGAAGCAGCGTGTCATAGGGCATGACATCAGATGGAAACTTCTAAGCGTTGCTAGCATGGAAGTTACATTACTGTAAACCGGGCTGTTTGTGGAGGCTTACTGCTGGTCCTGCCGAGCAGAGGCTCTTTGGTAACAAATCACACTGCTCAGAGCTGAGGTTAAGCAAGGTTTTTCCTGGACTGTACCCGGGACGGTGGTACCCGAGCACAGGACCCCTCCCTCCCCTTCTTTCTTCACCATCAATGCCACAGGTGACCTGCAGTGGCGACCTGCACTGAACCCACCGTACATGGGGCTGCAGAGGAGGCTAGAGCTTTGCCACTACTCCTTGCCAGGCTCTTCCCAGCACCTTCCCCACCCCGAGAGCTGCTCTGCATCCCTGCAGCTCAAGGAGGAGTGAAAAGGTCTACTACTGTGACCTGCCTAGCAGCACAGGCTCTATAATTACTCCCTGAAATACTCGCCTCGAGCCAAAAATTGTGTGGTAGAACTGAAGGAGACCTCTGTCTAATGAGCCTGTCGCTGTACGTCAACAGTAATTAATGTGCATCACCCTGCAGCTTCCCACCTCCTCCTAACAGGCTGAAATTTTATCCTCTGGTTATAATTGCAAATTATGGTTAAAATTTTAAATGCCTGGGAGTCGGGAAGCTGGATGCTACCACCCGTTTCCCTGTGGGTACATGTGGGGCGGATGCTAGGACAGTTCCAGCCCCTTCTTTCACTCCTGGCCTCTTACAGCTTTCATCCTCACCACCCTTTTCTCCTCCCTCATCCCCTTTTCTTCTCTTTCTCTCTCATTTTGAGTCTCCTCCTTTCCTCACCTTTCTTTGCCGCCTTCTTTTCTCTTCAGCTCAGCATGAAACACCCTCCAGGAGTCTGGTGGAAGATGATCATCCCTCGTGCACATGAAGCCACCTCCGAGCACAGCAGCCCCTTCCCATCAGATGGTGCTGCTAGAACTAATATCAGGATATAGAGAAATAATAAAGGTACCAAAACCACACATACAAATACGGATGGGGCACATCATCCTCCTTCCCCCTGTGCTGGGAGAAATCACAGGAGAAATAAGACTCGGGGGTTTCTTGTTGATGTGGCATGTCTCTTCCCCAGCCACTCCCAGCACCACTGCTACAGGAGATGTGTCTGAGGGACATCATCTAAGGCCAAATAACTAGAACTTATTGACCTAGTTTTGCTGGTGGAGGTAACTCAGTTGCTGGCCCAAATGTTTCCCATGGCCATTAGCGTTCAGCTGAGGGTGAAAGATGTACAAACACTAGCTAAAGGGCTTCCACACTCCACAAACATTAACTGATGGCGGAACACTCCTTCGTCTGCATCCCCTGGAAAAATCTCCCATCTGTAACCAGCATGCAGTTCTAAAATACTGGCCTAAAGCCAGTGATGGGTCCCTTGTCGGTGACTGTAGTGTTTACAATTATTCATTATTGCAGAAAAATACAGTATGAAGAATATACAAACATTTATTCCAGATTCAGACCAGGTAAATGTAAAGGAACTCAGATACGCAGTGAGCTGGTTGCAATAGCTAGGTGGGCCTCTTTCAAGAAGAGGTTAAGCCTTCTTTTCCAAAACTTTTCATCAACAAAATGTAATTAAGGGATAACAGAGAATTTGATCTTTGGTTTCTATCTCCTCTCAGTGTATAGAAAACTGAGAGCAAGCGTGAACTGGTGAATCGATGCCCGCTTCACGCTGCGGATAGATAGCCTGGGAGAACAGACCAGGGACTGTGAATTCAGCTGATTTGGAAGTATAATGATAAAGCTGACGGTACTGTTGACCATTTAAATTATGGGCACACCCTGTGAGCTGGGCCACATTTTGACATCTCATCTGGATGGCGCTGGGCTCGTGTTGGAGCTCAGATGATAAGAAACATTGCTTTTATATAATTTCAGATTCAGATACCTGCTGAAAAGTAAAAGCAAAGCTGACAGCCTCATTTCCCGGCTCCAGATGAAGAAAACGCAGAAAGTGTCTAAATAGAACAGGCTGCAGTTAAACAAGAAATGCCAGTTAAAGCAGAGGTCCGTATTTTGGTCATCTTGAGCACAATAAGTAGTTATTACTTACAACATTAGCGTAATTTAAAGATGAACAGTTATCCTTTAACACTGTGCCAAGTCAGAGCATGGCTGCCGGTTAAATAGAGGTCTCCAGCCGAATCCCTGGAGCCAGGCGCTCGGGCATCCCCCAGCAGTCAGGTCTTTGCTGCCAGCCTTACCTTTGGAAACACCCAGATTTTGTTCTCCACACCTCGTAGACCACTGCATCCTCTCTCAAAGCTGCAGCTTGTTGTGGATGATAAATATAATGGATGATATGTATATGGATTATGGAAGATACATAGATAATGCATGACATTTTCTGTTGAAATACCTGGGACAGGTAAAGAGCAATGCATTACGTTTGAATTTAAGGCAGTTATTGCATCTTTGCTTCCGTTAACATTAAATATTCAGACAACTGAGTACTCTCCAGACATCACCTGAACACACCAGACTGGATCACCGTTAACTTTGTCAATGCGCCATCTATTATTGCACCAAATAAATGCAAAGTAAGACACTTCATTGGCTGTTTGTACTTTGAAATATATCAGAGATACTTAGGCCTGTCTGTACTGGTTAAACAGGCATGTTCGATGCAGAGCCTGAGGCAGCCTAGCAAACCTAGGAGCCACAGAAGGGCTGATGAGCCTGGCGCGACGGGATGGGGCTGCTGGTGCAGCCTTGGTCAGCATGAAACCACCGGAGCTCAGTTTCTGCCCTGCAGCAGAGGCAAAGAGCATCCTGACTGCACCTCGGCACGGTTTCTCGTGCACGGCTCTGCAAACCCTTGTCCTGCTGCATGCCGGATGCTTTACAATGGTTTGTAATGCAAGTGCCATCCTCAGGACGGGGATACACGCTGCCCTTGTGGGGAGCGTTCTGCTCCACTCCTTCGAGCAGCAGAGACACCCACGCTCTGTCCCCCCAGGGTTTTAAGACATAATCTCTTTGTGAAATATAACCTACTGGCAAACAAATACATCTAAGAATTCACTTTAAATACATATTTGGAAAGCTGCATTTTGGATTTTTTAACTCAAAACTGCAAGTAATGGAGAATCCAAATATGGAGAATTTGTAGATTTTACTGTGTTAATTATTAAAAAAGAAAAAAAAAGACAACATTACTCATCAAAACTGCATTCTTGTCAATCAAAGCTGGGGAACAGAGTATTTTTATAAAGACATCTCCCAGCCTTTGATACGCTTGGTGGAAACCTTTTCAGGTAGTTTGAGAGCAAAGCGTAGAGCTGCCCTCGGATGCCTGGCTCCAGCAATGTTCCCAGTTCTGAAGACGTGTGAGGCAGTGGAGGGGGATGAACTCAGTCAAGGGGCTCCTGCATTGCCTCAGCGAGGGTCTTAATAAAAAATGCAGTTTCTCTGTCGAAAACTGGAACCTCAGCATAACTGTTCACTTGGTCGAGGAACAAAGTTAATAGCTGAGCCGTGGCATGGGTGAGAGGCTCCCTGACAAAGCAGTGGCTGCTGTGGCATGAATGCTCTCTTCATTAAGCCGCTCAGCTGGCTCAGAAGCTTCTGTTCTTGATGAAAGCAGCACCTGCTAATGCTGAGGATCCCATTCTTCATTAACAGTTCAGCTGGTTCAGAAAGGGAGCTCTGAGGCAGATGAACAATTTATGCAGAGTGGGATACATGACAAAGTAGCAGCTACTTTAGTGAATACAAGCATCTTTGTAAAAGTGCCCAGATGGTTCAGGAGCGAGTCCCATTCTTTGTGAAAAGCGCCGTTGTTGTTCTGGGCTCTGCCTCCCGCCTCCTAACAACGTGCCGGGCACAACCCATCTTCCCGGGGAGCTGCAAAATTCAGTCTTCCAATAGACATTCTGCACAGGCCAAGTCTCTGGGTTTGCCATCATTTTTTCTAGCAGAATAATGTCGTCTTTAAGATGTTGCCCACTGTCCAGGTCTCGCTGCTGCAGCACCACTGCCTGTGACATCTCCTTCCCACTCTGTCATTTACATTAATTGGACATTTAGATTAATTGCCTATTGGATACTAAGATACCTGAGCCTGATCCCCCTCTGTGGTGCCTCCATGAGCACAACTGTCGCAGGGGTGTGCCCAGCCTGACGGGCAGACCCAGTGCGGCCAGCTGGGCTGGGGCTGGGGAGGCAGGGGCTGGGAAAGACTCATCTCTTGTGACTCATCATGGGGAAAACCCCTGAACCGCATGGCCCCAAAGAAAAGCACCAGGATCCCAGCCCCACACACCAGAATGTGGGCTCCCCACAGTGGGGATGGTGTCAGAGTTATGAGAGCCCGGAGACCCACCAGTGCCTTGGAGCAGTTCTCCTTTCGAGTGGAGCTGGGAAGAGCTCAGCTGGGTGACGCGCTTCAAGAAGGGATGCTGCCCTGCAGCCAGGAGAGGTCTGGAATGGTTGGTGGGAAGGGAGCCTGTGCTGCTTAGGGAAAAGTGAGGAACATTGTTTTGTAAACCATCTTTCTGGCTGGGAAGGCAGGGAATGAGCAAAGTCGGAGCAGAGATAATACGGGGACCAGTTAGACAGCTGCACAGTTGGAGTCTAAGGCTGGGGCTCACGAAGGGAGGACGGGAGCTGCACTGCAGCCTGCGAACACAGCTGGAGGGGGTGAACGCGAGTCTCCAGGCAAAGATGAGCTGAGTCAGGAAAGCGCAGTGGGGACAGGGCCTGTGGTGCAGTGGGATTGACCAGAGGCAGCTTAACACGGACCCTCACTGTGGCCTGTTTGGTTCAGGCGTTTTTCAGCGTGTGCTGAGCCAGGGTGGTGATGGGAGCAATGCTGAACCCCTCAGTGGGGGCCTTCCTCTGTGCTGGGATGGCTGTGGATGGAGTGTGACACCCAGGCAGGGAATGGCCAGGGCCGGAGGCAGAGATCTGCAGTGCTGCCGGCCGGGCTCCCATCCCTGGTCGGTGCTGACACTGCCACCAGGTATTTCACTTCTCCAGAGCAGCACCAACTGCAGCACCCTCTGCATCCGAGCAAACACCGATCACTTTTAGAGTCCATTTTGTGAAATAACCAGAGATGTAAAAGTTTCCTTCCCGAGCGAACGAACACTAAGAGAGAAGCTCGTGCCCTGGGGACCACCTCGGCATTTGGGCTGGCATGCGGCTCCGCTCAAAGGGCCGTGATAGCTGACCCCTCTATGGAAATAGCAACCTATTAACCCGAATCTGTCTCTGGCAAGAGAGCCGGGTGCAGGCCGGTGCTTAGGCAGTGACTTGCAGGCCTGCTGGGTCGGGCTTATTCACCTGCCCTCCCCAGGGCCGCAGCCTCCTCCTTCGCAGGGATGGAGAAAGGCAGCTCCCCACCTCTCCGGGGGCCAGGGTACCCCCGGCCGCACGCACCCGAGCCCGCTCGACATCACTTGCAAGACTCCCCGCGACAGCAGCGCTCTCAGCGCCGGCAGCCCCCACAAACCGGGGGCTGTCTCCACAAACTGGGAGCTCCCCCCGCAAACCGGGGCTTGCCCCCACAAACCGGGGGCTGCCCCCTCCCCGCCCGCCCTGCCGCCCCCCCCCCCCCCCCCGGGTGCGTCAGGCTGCGGGGAGCAGCCCCCACGGGCAGAAGTTGCGGGCAGCGGGTGAGGACAGCGGCAGCCGAGCCCCGCAGCGTGTCCCGCTGTCCCCGGGGAGCCCCGCACCCCCGCCGCCCCCTCCCGCCGGCCGGCGCGGCGCCGCGCACGCAGCTCCCCGTCCCCCCCCCTCCCCGTGCCCGTTCCCCCCCCCGCCCCTCCGCGCCCGCGGAGCCCCCTCCCTCCCTCTCTCCCTCCCTCTCTCCCGCGCGGGGCTGCCCAGCGGAGGCGGCGGGGCCGCGCCGCCCCTGCCGCATTGGTTTGCGGCGGAGCCCGTCAGCGCCGCGGCGCCGAGATTGGCCCCCGCAGCCGGCGCCGGGTGCCCCCCCCCCGGGGCCTGCCTCCACCCCGCCCGCCGTGCGCCGCGGCCCGGGCACGGGCACCGCGCTCCGCTCCGCGCCGCTCCGCTCCGCTCCGCTCGGCCCGCAGCGGGGGCAGGGCCGGGCCGGGCCGGGCAGGGCAGGGCCGAGCCGGGCGGGGGGCGCGTCCTCCGCACCCCCCCCCCAGCCTCGCACCGCGCCGGCAGCGGGGATGTGAGCGGAGGCTCCGCCGCTCCGCGCCCGCTCCGCAGCCCGCTGCTCCGCCGCCCGGCTCGGGAAGATGCTGAGCAGGTGGATGAGTGGCAGCAGCAGGAACCTGGACCGCGAGTACAACTGCACCGTGCGGCTGCTGGACGACAGCGAGTACACCTGCACCATCCAGGTCAGCGTCCCGCGGGGCTCGGGGGGACGGGACGGGACGGGACGGCCCCGCGCCGGGGTCGCGCAGCCCCCCCGGAGCCGCCGCGCTGCCGCCCGGAGCCGGCAGACAAAAGGAGCGGAGCGGCGGGGGCGGCCCGGTCCTGCCCCGCCGCTGCGAACAAAGGCAGACCCCCCCCCCCCCCCCGTCTCGGGAGGCGACCGGAGCATCGCTGCGGGAGACGAGCCGCGGCTGCCGGCGGCGAGGAGCCCCGGGGCAGAGCCCCCCCCCCCCACCTGCGACCCCCCCCCCACGGCCGCGGAGGCGTGCGGGGATGGCGCGGAGAGCCGCCCGCCCTTCAGCCGGCGCGGGGGTGCCCGCAGCCCCCGGAGCGCAGCCGGGGCCGGAGCGGGGCAGGGGCGGCCCGGAACGGTCACCCCGGGGCCGGAGAGAGCCTCGGCCGTGCCCCGCGGAGCCGGGCCGGTGCTCGCCCTCCGCTGCCGGCTGCGGAGGCTCCGCGCACCGCGGGGAGGACTTCGGCGCGGCTACTTTAGTACCGGGGACGGTGCTGGGCAGGGATAGAGTCTCCCCTTGCCCCCGCCGCATCCCGGCTCCCACCCGGCTGCCCCCCTCATTAGCGCCCAGCTCTGCCCTAAGGAGCGGTGGCGGTCCGTAATAGTCCGGAGCGGCGGGGACGGGGTGCGCATCTGCCGCTCCCCGTGTGCCGGGACCGGGACCCGGACCCGGGGCCGTCGTCCCCCCGCCCGGTTGCTGCCGGGGGCTGCGCGGGACCGTGGCTCAGCGCGCAGAGACCGTGGGATGTCGTTCTTTCTAAAAAACTAGCAAAACACGCTCACCGGCTCCGCTGCAACTAGTTAGGTAACGGGACCCGGCGGCTGGAGGGCTGAGAGGAGCATCCCTGGCTCCAGCTGCTTTTACTCTTCATCCCCACAATTATCATCCCTGCGAGGGAGCTCGCTGAAAACCTGTATGCTGTAGCACTCGCAACTATTCCTGCTGGTGTCAGCTGGCTTCAGCCCAGTCCGTAGGCAGTGGAAAATTCAGGGCAGAGTTTGGAGTAAAGGTGACTCAAGATGTAAATAACAACAACTGCCACCTCCCAGCCTTTGCTGGGTCTCCCCAGTTCTCCCCGTCCTGCCGCTCCGAGGAGGAGGATGGAGCATCTTTTCATTTACAGGCAGAAACATGCTTTAAATGATAATGCTGAAGAATGGTTACCGAGGAGTGCTGCAGGCAATGGGAGGCACCGTCGGTTTTGCTTAAATAGTCTAAAATAGATAAATACGGTGTTTTCTGCAAATAATGGCTGAAGAATGCTAATGTCGCTCCTTCCTCCCCCACCTGGGTTGTAAAGTGTGACCCAGTAAACAACTACAACGGCAACCTAGTTTATTTTGCATAAGCAAAACTAACTCATCTCTCAGAGGTTGTTTTTGATACAAATTAAATGGAAAACCGTAGTTTGGGAGAGAAAGTGTAGGCAATGCAGTTAAGAAAAATCTGGACTTTCTGTCCTTAAGATAATTTAACAAGGTGTCGTCATTTTACATGTGTTTTTTGGGTTTTTTTTTTAAAGAGAAAATACTACTTGATCATGTATTTCAGTGGCTTATTTTATGTTCAGCATAGTAAATAGTGAATCCTGGTATTTAGCATGCATGACCTGAGGTATAAAGAATTAGCTCGTATTACCCTCAAAATCAAGGTTACCCCAGTTAAATATTTGTTTTCTATTGCTTTCATGCTGCCTTATAAGGCAAGTATTTATAGTCCGTGCAAAATTAAGGTGTACATAGTAGGAATGTATAATGTCTCGCAAGTGAGAAAAACCGTCACCATACAGGCTGCGAGCGGTGAATGAGTTTTGAAGGTCATTCCCTCACGAGCGCAGATTTTTCACGTCTTGCTGAGATCCGTAGTGTTTCCTCGCCCAGGCTGTTTCTACGCCTGTTGTTTCTAATTTATGTATTTCTATTTTTACTTAAATATGGAGAAACTGTCCAAAGTGTAAGTCATCATTTTCATACGCAGTGCTGTTAATTACAGCGCACATCTGGGGAGCGATGCTGCTCGCCAGAAGTTTGTAACGTGTATTTTTGCTGCTGTACCCCTGTGTTTGTGCCACTCGCCCTGGCGGCGTGTGGGGCTGTGGACAGGCTTTATACCCTCCTTGAAGTGTGGCCCGTTGGACATGTCATCTGGCTTCTTCATTGCCGGGGAAAAGAAAGAAGCACTCAGAGGCAGAGCTGATTTTAAGAGGTCTTATTTACCTTTCAGATAGTGGCACTGGTTAAACCTGTCAACAAAACTAACCTCTGGCTGTGCTTGATAAAGGCATGTGAGTAGGGGTTCAGTGCTGCTAGGCAATACCTGAATATTCTGTTTCTAAATAAAGCCTTTTTTATTTGATTATCTGAAGTTTACTTTGGTAATATTCCCATGATGAACGAATGGTTCATTGTCTGAGCTTGGATAAATCCTTCCTCTCTTTTGCCCTAATTTTCACTCCCCAACAGCCCATCCGAGCAGGCGGAGGAGCCTGGAGAGCTCATCCCCGGGTCCCCCGGCCCCAGCGGGCTCAGGGATGGTGTTGGGGGGACAGAGCTGCTGCAGGCAGAGGCAGCGTGTGCAGTGGGTCAGGGCAGCTGGGTTGGCACATCCATAAGCAGTTTTGTTGTTGGGGTTTTTTTTTGTATATTCCAGTAGTTTGCTGTTTTGGGGAGGATGCTGTCCCAGCATCCATCTCCGCTGGGATCCTGGGGACGGTCTGTGTCTGCCGGCGAGCAGGGCTGCGGGTCTCAGCCACTTGCCGGGACTCGGGAGGCCCCCAGCAGCTGCCTGAACATGGAGATGTTGGGCTTTCTTGACTCAGAAAATCTGGTATTTTAATAATATTACGTGCCACGGAGGTACCTTTTAAAAGCAATAAAGGCAGTAGTTTGCGGTGTGGGGGCCATCAGATGTGAGGAGGCAGCAAAGCCCGTTAACGCCCTGTCCCTTGGTGTTGTGCTGGCTGCTGGCCATGGGTGCTGGGGACCCCGCTCCCGTGGGTGTCACTGCCCTGAGACGCATCTCCAGGGAGTGGCTTGGCCGGCAGAGAGGGGCAGCCATTCCCGAAGGCCTTTGGTTCATCTCCATGGCAAGGGTCTGGTCTAGCAGTATATTTAATTTATATTTACCACCTTGTGCTCCGTGTCTCCAAATGCAAATGCGAAGCAGTTTGCCAGCGAGGCAGCCTTGCAGCCGTTGTTAGAATAAAGCAAGCTTTGAAAAAACGAAGCAATGCTCTTGTGCTGCGGTTTTGCTGTGACTGAGCTGCTTGTCTGAGGAAATGTTTTAAATTCTTCACTGTGGTGTCAGTGGTGGTATAAAAGGCTTGAAATAATTAATGATTTGCCATTGCTCAATGCATCAAGCATTTTCCTGAAAAGACAGTGGCGTTTTGTTTCAAACCTCGGTAGTACTACAAGAATGTGGAGATGTGAGAAAATAAATACAAAAATGCGGTTTCCTAGATTCAGAATGTAAGAACTTTCTTGTGTAAGATTGGAAATAAAGGAAGACGAGTTCTTGACTATGCTCTTGGACAAACCCCACGTTTTCCACATGAAGCACAAAGTTCATTAGGAGACCTGACAGGATCATTAATAACAGGCAGTCAACACAAAGGGGAACCTTGGGTTTTTGCAGCGCTGGCTACTGTGAAGGTTATTTGTTCATTATCTTTTTATCTTCTGAGAGTTCCCAATTGCTTTTGCCGGGAAATAGGTTAGCAGACCGCTGCTTCCGCAGTGGGGTCTCGCCTGAAGTCCTGAGCACAGGTGATGCGCTCTGCACCGGAGGTTGCTCCCTGCTGCCGAGAGCGCCAGAAACCACGAGGCTTCATGCCGAGAAGTTTACGCCTGCTCGCAGAGCCTTCTCTCCTCACCTGCAGCCTGATCCCGGGGTGCAGTAACAGGGAGCGATGCCAAACCTGTTGTCAGAAACGTGGAGTAAGGCGGACTTTGGGTCCGAGGCTGCGGGTCTGCGTGGCGGGTCAGGCTCTCTCAGCATCGCCCGGTCTCATGGTCCGACACAGGCGAGGCTTTGGCAAAGCCACTGCAGCACTGCCAGTGCGTTGTGGTAGCGGGGAGAAGTCCATCAGCGAAGTCTCTGGGCTGCAGCGGGTGCAGGATCGCACCCCTCCCAGCCTGGGGGTCCCAGGGCTGGGGAAAGCGATACCGACAGGTTTCTTTGGCCGGTTTGCTGTTGGCTCTATTCAAAGAAATGTTTTTATTTATAGCATTGGAAATGTATTTGCAACAGAAACCTATCATTCTCACTCAGCTAAATCTCAGCAGAGCTGCACGCTGTCAGGGCAGCATCCTTCATTCCCTGCTCAAACATTTACATACATATGGTTTGTGGGCTCAGAAGAAAACTGCCTGAAATGCACAATAAATTTGAAGACAAAGTAACAGTCAAAGCTGAGAGTTTCTTGGGTTTTGTCTCCTTTTTCCTTTTAAATTTATTTCCAAGTATATAATTTTAAATACAAAGGATACAAAAGGCAGCTGAGGAAAACAGCCACTAAATGTCCACTGAAAAACTAGTGGCATATTTACTCTCATTTTTAATGGGAGGCAGAAACACAAGTTGTTATGGAGATCCATCGAGAATATTTCTAGTGCTGCTATTTCTTCACCAGCTAGAAAAGTCTCTTTTCTGTTAACTTTTCATACCTGTTTTATGATGTTACCTGCTGTGAAACTGCTGGCTATCCCCCTCTTAGGAGACAGTCTCCTGAAAGAACTACTTTGCTTATCACTTTCCCATATAAGATGTTGAAGACAAATATGGATATATATATATACAGACATGCACGCACACACGGTAATACCACCGTAGAAAGATATGTACAGTAGCATCATGAAAGAAAAGATTTTCTGCTTCTGTCATGTAAAAATTAGGTAATGCACAGTAGGAGGCTTTTTTTAAGGTGTCTGGGGAATACTAAAAGTGCCTTGAGCAGCCCACTTATTTTTAATTTTTGACTCACTCTTCAGGAGCTCAAAGGGATCGTGTATGTGGGACTGACGTCTGTGGCCACATTCCAGCAAAGCTGAGACTTGCATGACGCTTTGGTTTGCCCCGTACAAGACTAGAGGCACCGAAAGTGTCTGTGATCCCTGTCTGTTGGTACACCTGGCACGTCTGTTTTCTAGCCGAAACCTTGCAGGCTGGCTTCTCCTGGAAGCCATGTATGAAGATGGGCAAAGACTGCGCAGCGAACAAGACCCTCACTGAGATGCCATCAATGGTAGCGGGCAAGGTCCTGATGGAGGTGCCGTCGGTCTGTGGAAGCTCCTCCACAGCTCGCGTCAGGGCGGGTGCCCTCTCTGGGGTGTGTGGCATCATGCGTGAAGGTGGGTTCATAAGCATGGGTAGGGGCACTGGGAATGGTCTCTGCCTGCGCAGCGATGGGTGATTTTGGGTGTCAGTGGAAAGTGGAGTCCTTGTTGGCTTGGGGGTTAGCTACTCGGTAGCTGATGGGCACTTGGTCCTGCGTGTTCGAGGATGATGTGTGCTTATCTTTGTCTCGTGCTATGTGAGGTGGGAGTTTGCCGGTGGGAAAACCAAACCCTGTGGTACCCTCAGCACTTCAACCTTCCGGGAGACTTGTAGGAATGTCACATACCCCGTGGAGAGCACAGTTAGTGCAGGACTGATGGGAATCCCGACCCGACCCACCAAGCAGAGCACGCATGTGCTCCCACCGAAATGGGAGCCGTCCCTCTGCCTCGCGCAGGGCAGCTGTGTCTTCAAGTAGGGGGTGGCATCGTAGAGCAAACCCTCCAAAATCACTGCGCTCCTGGTCTCCAAATGGCCGAGGAAGCGTGGCACTACTGTCACTTGATAGAAATGACAGCACATTACTGGAGAAGGCTGGTGAGCAAGAAGGGATTTGCCATGCAAGAAGAAGTGCTGTATTTTATTTGCTATCAATTTTGTCAAGAATAGACAATACCTCGTTAGCGCAGGGGTCAGATGTCGGTGCTGTTGCAGAGAGAATTGAACGGTGCTTCTGTCATCAGCCACTTGTTTGTGGTCAAAAAAACCAATTATTGTTTGGTGACAGAAAGCTTTGGAGTTGCTTCTGCAAATAAGAAGGTTTCAGGTCAAATTCTTTTCTTTGAAATTTTTCCAGAGTAAATTATCACAGCAGTATGAGAGCAATTTCATATTGATGATCTGGAACTGCCTGCAAGGCTGATGAATCCACAGCCAGTGTCTGCAGAGACTGTGGCTCTTGCATGGCCAGAAGGAGATGAAGAGCGGGTTCTGACGGCTGCAGCAACACTACAGTTAGTGTGTGCGCATATGTGGGCCTGAATTTATCCTGCCAGGGCTGGGGGGATGATTTGAAAGGATGGGGCTAAATCCCATCTTGTGGCAGGATTTGTAGTTATTTATTTCTGGTTGTTGTTTCTGTCAGCCCCTTAGAAGCTTCAGAACTCAGAAAAACTTAGCCTAATTTGTTTCTTCATTGGCCACCTCCTGTGGATTCCCCCCTTGTATTCCCAACGGAGCTACAGCTTCTGTGGCTCTTGGTGGCTTTCTAAAGTCTACTCAGATTTATGTGGCACCTTCATCATCCCAGGAGACTTTTTGCTTGTGCTCCCTCACCTTGTCAGCAGAGCTCTGCCAGCTGCTGCCAGAGCCCAGGAGAAAGGCAAACCCACTGTCTTCGGTCACGAGAGAGAGGAATTAATACCTTGAACTTTTTTTGAGCTCTCACCTAAGCATGACAACATCTTAACCAACCCGAATTTTGCACAAGGTGCTGTTAGCTGGCACAGTCTGGTTTTATTACGTTCCTCGCAGAACTGGATAACCGGCTACAGAGCAAAGTGCTGGTGGAGGCCAGGCTGAAGGGGAGCTTGCTTTGCTCTGAGCACCAGGACGAAGGAGGAGATGTGGAAGAAATGAGGGGTGAGTTTTCAGAAAGATGTGAAGAAGTGAGAAGACTCCATGCGCACAAGTAAGGATGTCAGAATTAGGGTTTATATGGTCATCTGCATTTATACAGAAATCTAGGGGTATCTTCTGAGCATGAAACACAAGCCAGGTTTTCCTTTAGGAGGTGATGGTCTGCCAAACCAGCTCTGGAGCCCGTGGGCTGATGTGATGGCATTCGTGCAGGCTGGGCGATGCCCCGAGCCGAAACTCCTGCAGTCACAGCCCTGCCTTCGCAAGGTCTGCAGGGCACGTGCACGGGGGCGAGAGCAGCCTTTCGGAGGATGGAGCAGCGTGGACCAAGGGGTGAGCAGCTCCCTGCGCGAGCCCTGCCGCTACCAGGGCGTTTTTGCTCGGTGAGGAAGAGGAGCACGAAGGGCAGCGTCTGGGGCGCTGCAGGGCAGGCGCGTGCGAGCTGGCCCTGCGTGGAAACATGTTTGCTGGGACTCACGGACACGAATGCTTTTTGTTGTTACGCTGCAACGAGTGGGCTGAAACGGCAGAGTGAAGATGCCTGGCTTCGCGTGTCACCGCCAGTGTGCTGAGCCGTGCTCCCTCAGCGTGTAAAATACTGGTGCTTCTAGAAAATAAAAATGTGTGTATTAGATGGTTTTATCTATGTTTAAAATATTTTGCTTCTAGAAAAACAAAAGAATTAAAATTGAAATGAAATCTCATTAAATATGTCACCCTGGAGGTGTATTTGCCTGTGTGGTTTGTGTTCAGGGGTGCTGGAGGGTGGTGGGGCAGAAGCACAGTGGAGCGGGGCAGGAGATGCGCCAGCTCTTCTGCACAAATCCCGAAGATCAGCTCCTTCCTCTCCAGAAAAGGAAGCGGTCGGAAGCGCCTTTCTTTCCAGATTTCTGCGCCTGTCTGTGCTGGCAGCAGGGTCAGGGCAGCGGTCGCCCCGGCAGGTCGGGAGATGGTTTTTCTCCTCCGTAATCCCCACAGTGGGGTGTTGTTCAGAGGTTGGTGCGTGCATGAAATCACTGCCCATAAACCATTGGTCCCGGGCAGGCGGGCACATGCCTACCTGACCATCTTAAATGAAAACATATTTTTAATTTTCACACTCAAATTCTATGTGTCTCCCCCCGCTGCCACCCCCTGCCTCCTATTCAAACAAGCCTGTCTTTTATTTTGTATTTTTTAGGACATTGATAAGGAGTTCTTGCAGTTGAAGGTAGCTATTAAATATCCATTACGGTGTTTTCATTTCTAGACAGAAGAGTAACTGCTGCCTTTTGCATTCAGTAGCGTTTGGAAACGAGAGGAAGAGCTGTGAGGTCTGAAGTTGCTGCAACCTTGTCCCTCGGGTACGTGGTCGGTGGGTGGATATGTGACAGTCATGTGCAATCTTTCTCTCCCGTTGCTCTGTGGCACAGATTTTGTGATGATCTGATTTTCCAGGAATTTACCGGGTGAGATGTACCAAGATACGGTTGTTTCTAAGGTGACCTGTGGGATTTGGGGCTGGCCGGGCAGTTTTCCTGCGCACGGCGCAGAGGTTGTCGTGTCTGTTGTGTAATTATGGCCAAGACTGAACTGAATATCTGCAAAAAATGCCTGGACCTTAGAGTCTGATTTTTTTTCTGAAAAGGACCAGTGCAGAGGGAAGTTGTGTGAAGTGTGCTCCAGACTGCCAGGGGAGAACGGCTCTTTTTTCTAAGCAAATATAGGATTTTTGTAACTGCCAGTGGACTGATCTGGCATGGTCCTGGGGAGCAGCTGGGCACTTTGTTCCTCCTGCATTGTCATTTTAAAGATGCAGACCGTACTTTGCCCTTAATTACACTTCGGCAATTACCATCTGCGTAGATTACCTTCACTGGTAACCATTGTCTTCATTTGCAAAAGTGACTTGGCAGCTGAAATTTTGTGAGGAAATATAGTTTATTCTACGCACATGCACAAAATGCAAGATGCCGTCGTGCTTCCTCTGGCTTGTTATCTGTAGGGGACAGCAGGGGTAAAATAGAGTAAAACCTTATTTTACTCAATAAAGTCAGCAGCTGTCTCTCCAGATACACATCAGGAGCTGTGCTACTGAGCAAGATGGTGCCATTTTTACATAACCAGTCTGTAGAGCAGAGCTGTATTTTAAGCCATGGGTGCTCCGAGGATCAACTTTGTGCTTCCATTAGTGGATGATCCCAGTTCTCCTTATGGAAACTGGGGGGGTCTGTTCTCCCAGATTGTTCAGTCTTTGGTCCTGACCAGGAAAGTTGATGTAAATGGAAACTGCTCTTCTGCGGACAAGGGAACAGACTGAAAAACCTGTCCAGGTCTGTTGGATGTACTTCACATTGTGAAAATGCAAAAGTTAGAAAATCCCTCCCAAAGAGGCACGAGCGTTGCAGGGCTCAGAGCCACGGGCTGGCTGCCCCCTAATAATATTAACATAATAATTTTAACATATTTGCTTTAGATTTTTTGAGCTGGGAGCCTCCCTCTGCTCCTGGACAGGTTGTGGTCCCGCCAGAGCTGAGCTTATGCTGAGACCCATTTTCTTTCTCTGGGAGAGCCAGTTTTCTGCATTGAGCATCTCATTGGAAATTCAAGGTTTGCACGTATTTTAATCTTTCATATCTGGCAGTAAAGAATATAAGCGCTGGACTCCTGAGCATGGAGAAAAATCATAGGCTGGTTTGGGATGCTGTGGGAAGGAGTGAAGCAAGGTGGGTCAATACTTGCCAGGTACTGGTGTCTCACCAGATAGACGAGGCATTTTTATAAATGGTAATTAAAAAAAGCTTTGTGGCGTTGTGCTTTGTGAGGTCAGAGAGAGACCTGTTTTGCGTTTGTCAGCTAGCTAATGTTGGATGTCAAAATTTGATCAACGCTGCAGCTGGAAATAGAATATTTTGGCTGCATAACGTCTGTTACCAAAGCCTTTAATTATAGTGGCATATCTGTCATATCGATGAGGTTTTTCTATTTTTCAGAGGTTTTATAGGAGGGCTGTTTCAGTTTGTATTGGCTTTTAGCTTGGCACATAAACTGGGATCCCAAAGGAATGCATCTAGCTGCCTATATAAAATTTTTCTTTAATAAAAAATTACAATAATTGATTAAGCCATTCTGGACCTAGAGAGAGACTTTAGGAATATATAGATTAGGTAGTTTATAGCGATTGTAACTATATGTTATCGATATACTTAACTCATAGAATGGACAGTGTATTGGGACTGGAAAAAAACCCCCAGAATCTAATATAGTTATGTTTGAAAAATAGATAATAAACATGCTGAGCAAGTACTTTTCATGAATCGATTTAATTCTCATTAGCGCTGCACTATATAGCATGCTGACTAATATTTCTGGCTTGCAAACAGCAATGGCTTTCCAAAGGAAATGTGTAATGAGAACAGAATGTCTTTGGGATCTGAAAACCTGGAGCTCCTGGGGCCATTGGAAGTGGAGAAGAGAAAATGTGAGGGCAATAGAAAATGCAGCAGCCGAGGAGAGGGCTGGGGTTGGAGACAACGGTGAGACGGGATCAGGGCAAGAGGGGTGTGATAGATGTTGGGAGTGTCCCCCGCCGTGCCAGACCATCCTCCTCCATCCGAACGGGGACCCCCATGACCCTCACACCATCAGGACTGCAGTCTGAACCAAGCCTCGCCGCCTGCCCTTGCAGTGGTACTGTCAGACCTCTCTCCTAAGGTAACTCTCTTGGACCAAGCTCCTGCCTATATCTCGGTGTTCCTGGGCTGTTCCTCAAAATTAAGGTTCTTCTCCTGATCCAGAATGGACTTTTTCTGTCTTCTGGTCCACGTCCATGTTACTACTGTCCTTCCTTTCTTCTACTTGCCTTTATTGCCTATGTGTTTATTGTTTTACATCATTCTCGTTTGCACGTTGATATAAAAACCCTAAACCTGCAGGGAATGATTCCCCAGCCTGTCACCGCTTCTTGGAAGCAGCTCCTTAAGCCCACAGACAAGTCTTTAACTGGTTGTGACTTCTGCTTTCCAATGACAGATTTCTTCATCTGGGGCTTTGGAATAAAGCAGAGGGTCTGCGAGGTAGCTGCCTTTTGAGTGGATTAGTGGTGGCAGCCTGTGTTCTGCCTTGCCTTGCTTCCCCTGGCGTGAGTGGGAGTTGCATGTCTCCTTAGCAGTGCCTTGGTATCGGTTGGGTACCGTGTCCCCCAGCTTAACATTTGGGGTTTGTTCTAGATATAAATAAGATGCTAATACAAAATTAATCGCAATGTAGTGTGCCTTAAATAACGATGACAGTGATTTCTCTCTGCCCTTATGGGATGCTTCCCACTGTCAGCGTTAACACATTGGCCCTTTGGCAAAGTCCCCCAGAATTAAATAAAAACACAACTAACAGGGCTTGGAGGAAAGAAATAAGGTTGAGGCTTTCCTTAGTAACCCCCAGTACCACCGAGCAGAGAGTGTTCCTATTTCCATAGGGCTTTTTAATTAACATGTGGCATTCTCTTACGAGGATGTCATTGAGTCTAATGGAGAACAATGTCTTAGGCATTTTAGGCTGATTTGGTTTTAAACTTCTGCGGGCAGTGTGTAATTCTCAGTCAGCTCTGCTGGGCTTTTCCAAAGAGACGTGGTTTTCAGACACGGTTAATCTCTGCATCCATGAGCTGATGCTGATGAGCCATGTCATGTCCTGCCGGTGTCTTGGGGCTGCCGAGAGGGGGTAAACCGACTCGGAGAGCGGCAGCGCAGCCCCTGCACCCCAGGTTCGGCAGGGTGCTGCTCCTCCACGGCTCCTCCCTGCACCACAGCCTCCCTCAGCTGCAAAACTGGGCTAACAGCTCGTCCTTTATCCATCCAGGTTTCTCTGAGGACATGTTGGTGAGAGACGGGGTGCAGGGGATACGTGAAGAAGGATGTGGCGTTTGCCTGGCTCGGTGCTCGGGTTCCTGGACTTGCCAGGGCCAGCGCCGTGGGCAGGGAGGATGATTTCACTGTACAAGCTTGATGTTGCTTTGCACTGCAGGGTTGCAAGCGAAGGAAAAGCAGAGCAGCCTGCAGCGGAGCTTTTGGCTTGTCCCAGTGGAGGGCATGTCCCGACCCTTTGTGCCTCGCACCAGGCGAGGAGGCTGAAGCCTTCAGCTCCCGTCGTGCCCACCTGCTGCCCCACAGCCCTTTGCAGGGTGCGGGACCCCAGGAGGGGCAGCTCCAGCAGCCCGGGGTTGAGCAGAGAGGGCTGGTGCCATGGTCACAGCTCCTCCTCCTTAACCAACCTGAGACCTGCAACCCCCAGAAATATGGTTCTGAGCCTGAAACATAACTGCAGTATTTTTGAGGAGGAGGTGATCCATTCTTGGGTACAAAGAAGTAAAAAACCCAGCAGTGGCCAGCAGGTCCCCCGTAAGGGATAACTGTGAGGGGGATGGCAGTGCCAAAGTACCGCTGGCATTGGTGACGGCACAGGGACGAGCAGGAGACGGCTCCAGCCTGGGGCAGGGCTTGTCCCCCAGGAGCCTCACCACGGGAAGGCTTATCATGGCTGAGCTGCAACTCAATTACGGTTCCTGCATCGCTGGGCGAAGAGGGAGTGGACGCAGATTTTGCCAGGGGAGTACATTAGTAACGGAGAGCATAAGCAATTCAACCTCGTGCGCTCAAGACAGAAATTTCCAAATCCCTCTGGCTCTTCGTTCACCTCCTGGAAGCGAACAGGGAGAAGATGTATTCTCTGAGCCTCATCTGCTGTGTTATTATTTCCTAATGAGCCTGTGCGGCCCTTGGGTGCGGGAAGGCACCGTGCCTCGAGCAGGGACAGGTGCCTAGGGCCAGCTGCCTGCAGCAGCCGGAGGCTCCTGCATCCCAGCAGACCTGATGCCCATCCCAGGCACAGGGCGGCTGGGAGAACCAATGCTGGGAGCTGGCAGCAGGGCTTAGCCCCCCGGCAGGAGCTTCGGTGGGGGGCCAGGAGACCCCAGGTGGGGAGGGTGTGCTGGAAAGCCAGGAGGCTGCTGAGTGGCAGCTGGTGGCCCTGGTCTTCTGCAGCCCTCTTTGGTGTCCTTCGTGAAGTTATCACTGGCAAGTTAAATGGTTCCCTGAGACCGGGAGAGATTTTGGGTGGCTCACCCTGCCTGGGCTGGGGAGGTAGGGAGCTGCCCCTGCCAGGCCACTGTCTGCCTTCCATGACTTTTTTCTGTTACAGCTAATTGAGCTCTTCTTGACTTAAATTCTGAGTCAAAACTTGGAGTCCCCAGGATGGATGTGAATGCTGTACCCCAGGTCTAGAAAATGGGCTGCTCTTCCCGATGTTCAGGTGCAGCGGGCAAAAAGCTTCCCCAAGTGCAAGGGTGCTGGTGTTTCCCTCACCAGTGCTGGACCTTAACTGAAATGATGGGCTGTTCTTTTAACAAATCCTCTTACCACAAGATTTCCCATTCCCTCTATTTGTTTGACTGCTTATTCTTCACCCCTGCGGAGAAGTGCCGTCTTCAGCAGGCACGGCCTCAGGGTTGGCCCCGGGGGCTTGGCAGAGGTGTTGGCAGTGGCTCCGTGGCCATGGTGCCTGTAGGATAAATGCAAGGATTAGGAGGTGAGTTGAGCTGGGCTGCAGTTTTACACCCCGTGCAGTTTCCACGAGATGGGAATAAGAGTAAAAAGCAGCCCAGAATGACTTCAACATTGGCTTCTGCATGAGACTTGGGAAACCGTAAATCAGCCTGAAAGGAGTGACTGCACGTTGACCCCCGCAGACACTGCCTAATTGTTTTATTTTGCTTTGTTCCACGGATCTCTATGGAGAGAGAGGAAAAGTCAACGTCGCGGTGCGGCTGGCGGGGCTGGGAATTGCCATGGGAACAGAGGAACAGGGCTGATGCTGAGCAGGGGACACCACCATTGCCTGGGAGATGCCCTCGTCCCCGCTGCTGCTTCAGGGACGTTGTGCTGGAGCTTCACATCCAGCCCCTGGAAGCGATAACGAGGAGCTGTAACCCAGTGGTGTTAGTCAGGATCCAGCCTTGTCCCAACTGCTGGGCTGTGGGGACTCCTCCATGGGCCCATGCCACTGTGGCCCTTGGCATCGGTCAGGTCCTCAGCGCCAGCGATGGAGGGAGGAGCGGGCTGAGCTCCTCCGTGGACCTCACCCCAGATGGATGCCCTGGGATGCTCACATCAAGTGCAGGGGATTAGGACCGCTGATGGATGGGATCTCATCCCTCCTCTGTTCCTTATTTATTTCATCTGTAAAACCTGCAGTTTCATCTGAATGGGACACTTAGTTCATGCAAACTGAAGCGTGGAGCTGCCACCTGCGCGTGGGAAGTGTCCCTGCCTGTGGAAGGGGGTTCCCAGGGTGGGTTAAGAGCTCTGCTCCTGCGAGCTGATAGTTGTGGTGCTGGCTGATGTAGGGACGCACTGAAGGTAGACACAGACTCCAATGAACCTTGCCCTGTGAACTTCTGGAAAAGGTCACCTGGGTTTAAAGCACCATTTAGGCAAATAAGTTGTGCTAAAATAGCGTTTCTTTAATTAATGCAGTCAGATTAACCAGTGCTGCAGATAAATGTCTCCTTAAATTAGTTGTTACTTGAAACTTCCTTGTCCTGGCGCGGTTGGATTTTTAAAACACTGTCAGCCCCACGGTGCTGAAAGCTGCACTGCCTGTCCCGGTAGTGCTGTGCTGGGGCCACGGGACTGCTCTCTGAACGGCAGAGACTGCCGGGTAGATGGGAGTTCAGCACTAGGGGTAAAAATCACCCTGGGGGGCACATCTGGGTGTGTTTGACATTAGTCCCTTGCAGGACATGTCTCAGAGAGCAGCGGGACCGCTTCTGGTGGCGGTGCCCAGGGTGAGCGTCCCAGCGCAGCATCTTGGCGAAGGCCACCTTTGGAAACGCGGCTGATGAGCAGCTTCCGTAAGGCAAGTGGGGAAGGATCCAGCTTGTGTTACAATAACAAATGAAGCAGGCAAAAGTAAACATGGAAGTAAGTAAATAAATAAGCCCCTTTGCACTTGCTTTTGGAATAACACACAGCTTTAAACTGGTAACTGCCTTGGTGCTGGGAGAGCTTCGTGATGCAATGCACGCTTTGCTCTGTGGTCTCGCTAAGTTTGAACGTGCTGGCGGTAGGTTCAGGGGCAGTGGGCAGGAGAGCACATCAGATACTGTCTGGGTACCGCAGTGTATGATTCTTCTGTGGGGCCTGTGGAGCTTGTTTTGAATTGTGGCCACCTGTCAGTTACTATTAGTCGGTTTTATAAATGTTGTCTTGCCTGCCTTACTGAAATGGTCTCCTACTCCATACTGCATGGTGGGGTTCTGCAGGCAAGTGCAAGCAGCTGCCAGTGCTGCTTCTTCCTTTTCTTTATGCTTTTCTAACAGTATCCACACTTGGATATTTTGTGTGCTACAATAATAATAAATAAAATGCATATGTGAATGATTCTCCTGAATCGGTTAAATTAGGGAAAGGGGAAGGGAAGTTCATGATTGCGCTGGTGCATCCAAGGGCTGAAGGGGAGCAGGAGTGTTTGTAGTGTTCCCTTGTTTTGCAGTGTTGCACGTAACAATTGCGTCTTCCTTACCACCTCCCCGCTGGTTCCCCGCGTGCCTTAGCAGGTACCTTGCTGCCAGCCAAAGCAAGGTTACTCTTTGCTTGGAGGCAGGCACCAAGATGCTTTTTTCTGGGTACGTAGATACTAGTGACGCTGCCATATGTTGTGGGCAGGCAGTTGCGCACGCATTATATAAGGGCTGATGATTTAAAAGGCTGTCTTATTTCTGGTCACAGTTTTCCAAGTGCTGGCTCTGCTGGCTGGTGGCATTCTTGGGGCTGGTGTAGTTGGCTGGTTTACATACCAGTGGCTACAATCTTTATTTCTTTTAGCATCCTGTGATGACTGTAGAGGGTCCAGTTCTCTTTGGCCAGTCTCTCATGCACACAGACCTTAGCAGGACGGGCTGTGACATGACATACTGCATGGCAAGGGTTGTTTTGGCAAAACCAGATGTCCCTCTGATCATACGTGGGTAAAAGCTGCAGGGCAGGGGTGGGTGAACATATATTCCTTTGCCTGGCAGCAGGCTGGGACCAAGCTCCCCACCTCTGCAGGACCTGAGCGAGGGGGGGCACAGGGACCGATGCTCTGTGCCTGTTGGAGTGTGGGATTTGCAAATCCTGTGCCTGTTGGATGCTCCAGTGTGCCCATTCCAGAGGGATGAGTTTCTCTTTGGCACTGGCCAGAATCGTTCCAAATAGTTCCTGATGACCGTAACAGCTTGTGTGCAAATGATAGGATTATTTAAGATCCATAAGCTTAAACTCATGGGCATGAGTTTCGCCCATGAGCTTCCTGGGCAAACTTGTGCTGGAGCACCCTGTGCTGTGTGCTGGTAGCGTAGGCATGTTGATGTTGCTGACGGAGCTGTGCAGTTCCCTTTCCTGGTATTTTCTCAGTGGCCGGGTAAAGGAAATATGGTGCCATTTTGCTGTTGTATTCTTCCAAGTGACCAAGCTGGCATGAAATAATACTTATACAGAGCAAGCACAAATAGGGTGAGTGCTTATGGCATGCTGTCTTTTAGGTCTGTTTGGGAAAATATAATCATCTGATAAACTACAGAAGCCAAAAGAGACTATTTTGAACGCACGTGATTCCTCTGTAAGTGCTACAATTATCCTGGCCTTTATTTAGAGTGTCAGTTAGAGATGGTGATAGCACCAGGGTAAAAATATGATACTTTTGCCTGGATGGCATCCACTGCCGAGGGAAGGGCTGAGAGGGCCAGTGGAGCTTGGTACAAGGTTAGCAAGAGATTCACTCAAGCCCTTAAAATATTTATGGCGTTGTAATCCATACACATTTTAAGCATATTTGACATCATCCTACACTGCTCTTGTATCTGTCATTGCTTATGGAGAGAGTCCACAGAGCATCACTGTACGGCTGGTAGGAGGTAGCTGCAGGTAGCCATGCATTGCATGTATATTTTTATAGCTGAGATTTAGAAAGGAGTCATAAAGTCTGTTCCTAGAGAGCTCTTTATAGTGCGAGGCGGGGCTTTGCACAGCACTTGCAAAGGTGACTGACTGCTCGTGCAGCTGATGGGATTGGGATGCAGGATACGTGCCGGTGCTGGCCGGGCGAGGAGGGTTTTGGCTGCGGGGCTTGTCCCCTTCTTGCACACCCAGCCACCCCCAACGCTGCCCCTGGCTCTCCATCACCTGTAGGGAAGAGAAGCAGCCTGAGGAGAAGAAGATATATCTCAGACGTTTCTTCAGTGACTCAAAGTCACCCCGTCGTTCGGTGTGTTCCTGAAGTGCCTTCCCCTGCCCAGGGGTGCTGGAGGACCTGTCACCGCGGCTGCGAGCGCCGGCGCGGCGGGGCCTCGCGGGCTGTCACGTCGTAGCAGCCGGGTTTGGGGAAGCTGTGCAGCTCTCGGCACAGCTGGGAGGATTTTGGGTTCCTTTGAACTAATCAAAGCTCAACTAAATGGGATGGATCATCTCTTCGTCTCTTCAGCTAGGTGATTTGTCTGCACAGCTTCAAGGCAACACTCCTCCATCCTCCTTCCCTCCCTCCCTCCCTCCATCCTCCCTCGCTGGTTTTCGGTCATGTTCTGCGCAGTCGAGAGAGCAGCCTCCTCCTGTTCCTGTGGTAGGGAAACGCTGCCGAGGGCCGGAACTCGCGGTGCTGGTTTGGTGGGACGGGCTGGGCATCGTGCAGGCATTGGGCTGCAGGTTTCCCTGGGGCAGTGCCGGTGCATGGAGGGGGACGGCACCAGCGCCTGCATGTGGTCCGTAGGGCCCCACTGAGTGCTGGTTCCTTGGAAATTGGGCTAAGATTATTGTGCAGGAGATTTAAAGAATCATCAGAACTGGAAATGTTAATGCCTCCTTCCTCTCTGCCATGGCACAGGGGTGTGTTTTTTAATTTAAAAACTGCCTGGATTTTTTTTTTCTTTTATGGTAAAACTTTTTTTTTAAAAGGATAGCCCAGAGGAAACCCTCCTATGCCCAACTGCATCAGACGTACTCCAGCATCTTCCCTTTTCCTCTGCACTGTATCTCCTCCATCGCTCTTCTCACTTTTGCCCCTTCCATCACGCCTGAAGCTGCTACCTGCTGAATAGCTTTGGTCATGGGATTCATCTGCTGAGCTGATCTGCGGTGGAGGAGGAGGGCACAGCTGGACGGTTCCGTGGGGTGAAACCTCTCCTGGAGCCACTTCAGCTGGTGGGAGCAGCGACGGGAGGGACAGGGTGGCCGGTGCACGTGGCAGAGCTGCAGCTTGGTCCCTATCGAGTCTGCAGCTGCAGGCACGGTGGCCTCTCCGCTGGGTGCTCGGTGTTTTTAGGAAGCTCCTGCAAGGCTCTGAAGTGGGGCAGAGGACCTGCTGAAGGACAGGAGGACGTGGGCTGGGTGGCGGCGGTGCCCAGGGGTGGCTGGTGGCTGGTGGGGCTGCCTCAGCTAGAATTTATCTCACAACCTGGGATGATGTACTGGGAGGCCATTTTATTGTGTCCACAGCATAGGTTTACCTCCCTGGAGCATGTTACGTGGTGCCATCTGCCTGCTGAAAACCAAGGCTCGGGAGCAGGAGTGCCACCGCTCTGAGCTGTATCAGTGCGGCGAAAGCCTCGGTGCTCTGCAGGGCTGCAGGGATATGTGTGCTGTGGGTGGTTGAATAAATAATGCTCTGCTTGGAGCTGCGGGAGGGAAGGTGGCATGAGACCATTACCTGTTCCCATGGTCTGGGGAGGAGAATGGGGAATTCTTGGCAGGGACTGGGGAGGTTGGCTGTTTCCAGCCAGGGATACCGTTATTTGCATGTGCATTGGCCCTTTCTTTTACCTTTTTCTCCCTTGGAGGCTGAAATCTTCAAGCATTTCACCTCCTGGGCTTTCTCTTGACCCAGAAATATTTCTGCCTGCCTGCAGTTGTCCATGGTGACCAGGGGCTGCTGTGCGCCAGGGCTGAGGAGCACAGTGAGAGGTTTTTGTGCTCATGACAGTCTCCATGGGAATGGGGCAGTAGGGCTTTTTCTTTTGGATAGTTCATCCCCATGGCCCCTTCCTGGGCAGTGGCGAGGCCTTAGCAGCCTTGTCTGCCCCATCGGGGTCTGTGGTGGGCAGTGGGGTGGCCACCAGGGCTGCCAGCACATTCAGCTCGTGTGCATGTCCCCAGGCTGGTGCAGGATGACACCCTGGTATTCATCATTGAGACGACATCCATAACAGGCAACAGGAGCAGCAGCAGTGGGAGGATATTCAAAAGGGTCTCCTCAGACACAGGGGGGATTCCCAGAGACCTGAGCAGCATCTTTGGGATATTTGTCATTTTGAGTGTCCGGTCGAGCATCTTCCTTTTCTTGGGCACCAGACTGTGTTCTGGGGTCATCCTCCATCCTCATCTCCTTGGATGTGTGGCTGTTTGTCTTTGCATTTTGGTGGCTTCCAGGAAGGCAAGACTGGACCATTTCCCTCCCCAGGTCTTGAGGACACCCACGATCTCTGCATGGATCCCTGCAGGAGTCAGGGTGGCTCCAGCAGGATAGCTGACTCCAGGGTGCTGGCGCTGGAGACGGGACACGTGGCTCCATGCCAGCCCTGGAAGGGAGATGTGACACCCAGCCAGGGTGGCCCTGGGACCACGAAGGGGTTGCTGTAACCAACCCGTGCATGAAGATGCGGCAGAAGAGCCGGAGGCAGAGCAGTAGATCCCCAACCCAGGCATATCCACCAGCTGGGGAACTGGGGCAGCACACACGAGAGGACCGTCGGCAGCAGTGGACCCTGCACCAGGTCTGCTGGTGGTGCCTCACCTGCTCTGAAGGGACAGGAACTTATTTTCTAGCCAAAAAAAAGTCAATTTGACCAAGCCAGTTGCCTTACTGCTTGAGGGATAATTCTTGTCAATCTGCCACTTTTTACTCTGGTGTGCTAAAAATAGCGCATTATTTCCAGGCAGTAATTGCACATCCTGTAGTCGTAATGAGCTCGTAAGGTAATTACTTTTTGGTGGGAAAGAGCTGAAGATAGGGTGTGTTTGGCTGACAAAGAGAGGGTTTTCAAGAAGCCTAACGGATTCTGTGCTCACATTAAAGGGCAGACGTCCCACAGCAGGGGTGAAGCATCTGCCGGGAGATAAGGGATGGCACATCCGCCCTTCCCTGATTTCTCCACGGGTGTTGGGGAAGCGACGGCCTCCATCCCACATCACCCTAGCCTGCGCTGCTTTTAAGGGAAATCCTGGAATAAGTGGTAGCATCATTGCCGTGCTTGTTATTGAGAGTACATGAAAGGTGAATGTCATCTCGGGAGGTGGCAGGAGTCAGCTTCCCATCTATGAAAGAATATTTTAATGTATTTAATTTCTTCAAACCAGTATTTAAAAATGCTTTTCCAAAGCTAAGGGTTATCTTAACGGAAATTACGATATAGATTGAGAAAGTACAACATGCCACCCACTCTATCAAGGTTTGCTCTACAAGAGGTTACCCTAAAAGCCACCACTCCCCCCGTGCATCCTCTGAAGCCTCTCTTCCCCATCAGCTCTCGATGCCCAGGGGGCTGCTGGAGGGGGCAGGGAAGGGACGGACCCACCTTTCCCCTGCTGATGGTTTGCTCTCCCTGAGTCAATAAGTAATCTCTTCTAGTACTGCTTTGCCTCCCAGCTTTGTAAATCAATTTACCGTGTTGTAGAGTATCTAGTGCTTGCATGAAATAGGTAAATTACATCTACCGCTGTTACATCTTTGTAACTAGCTTGATAACATATTAAGAATATAAACCATTTAGAACTTTTTTGTCAGAATCAATTTTCCTTTTGTAAGGCAGAGGTGCTGATCTTACAGTACAATGCATTTCCCAAGCCTGTGTAATCCTGTGGCCTTTCTTTATCGCAGTCTCCAATGTATTTCCACAATTACAGCCAGATTTATGTATCTGCAGTTTCGTTCCCACATGGCAATGCTGGGATATAACCTCTCCAGCTTTGGGTTTCTACAGCCGCCCCAGGTATGTGAGCGCATTGCTACAAGGGGAAAAGCTTGTAAAGCCGTAACTCATGTTTGATGGAGACAGGATTTCCTCATATTTCTGGTTTTTCCAAGCATGGCTATAGCCAGTAAAGTGCTTGTATAAACCCACCCCCCCTCCTGCCGGCATCGGTGAGGTCAGTGGCTGCGGGTTAAAGCTTTCTATCAGACATCAGAGAATCTGAACAGGAGGACGATTTGGGAACGCGCTCCTTCACATGGCACCTCGTGCTCTGCCTGCGTTTCTGCCCTGGGCTGACACGAGTGATGAGATTTTGAAGTCCTGGACAGTCAGCGTTGCATATTATTTTGCACAACCTTTTTTAAAATAAAAGCCCATATTAGAAATCAGGCTTAATAGCCACGTCGCGACCGTTGTTCTTCAGGAAGAAGCTGTCAGAGAGGATCGAGCGCGGTTTGCTTGACGTGCCTTTGCTGGCTGTGCGGCTCCGAGGACAAAAGCCGGCTGCTTATGCAATCCCTGCGGAGGGGGGAAGGACCCCAGCCCTTCCCTCGCCGCCCTCTGAAGTGGCTCCCGATGCAGTCGGCGGAGTGACGGGTGCTGTAGGACGGACTGACAGCCGGCGCTGACGAGCAGAGCAGCGGTGACGGGCGGTGTTTAATGAGATTCTCCAGGCAGGAGGCTGGGACGTGGCCGAATGCTTTTGCCCGGCTGGATCTGCAGATGCCCCCCAGCCTGCCCCCCCCAGCTCGGGGGGTCTGCTGCAGCCTGGCAGGCGTGGGGCTGGAGGGGCAGGGGCCCAAACCCACAGTGGGAGTATAAATTGCTGTGGTTGTGAGAGAATTAGATGCGGTGCCTTTGTGCAATTAGAGCAACTCCTTTGCAATATAAATATTGTCTCTTTAATAAAACCAGAGTGATCCATTGCTTGCAGGTAACAACTATAGCATGGTATCAATGTAAGCAAAGTGTTAACAGTAATCGTGGTCCTCGCTGTTAGAAGGATGTGGCAGTGGTGTATACGTGTTTCAGAGCGTGGGGTTACAGGCCAAGGCATGAAATCTTTATCTTTTAATTGGTTAACACGGTGTTTAACCACCTTGGCTGGTGCAGGACGTTCACTGTAATTAATACTAATGAACACGTCTGCGGCGGGAAGCTCTTCATCCTGTGCAGTTTTGTTCCTTTATTACTGTTTTGTTGTAGACCAGAGCCCCAAAAGCACAGCCTGCCCGTTTCAGTGTTGTGGAAGGGTGCTGAGCCAGGGGTGCTGGTGACACTCCTGGGCTCGGTGTCCCGGTGCGGGGCCGGGGCTGGGGGGAACTGCCGGGAAATTGCCTCCTGCCTTCTGGTGGGAGTGTCTCTGCCATCGGCAGGGCAGAGTGGAGCTCCCCATCACCTGGCCATCCCTTGCTGGGAGCAGGATCTCGCTCAGGCTGTCAGCACTGGCCGAGAGCCTCTGCCCGTCCTGGGGAGGGCAGGACCTGCTGCCCAGGTTAGGAAATTACAACCAGGAGCTGCTCTACAAGGGTGATTGCTTTTTTCCCTCCCACCTTATGGGAAGTGGCTTTCTGCTGGCTTGCTTGACACCAAGCCCTAGGCATTTTGCTCCCGGTATTTGGTATGCTGAGCACTGCTGGGACCAGAGGGGTCTCCGGAGCTGTGGGTGCTGTGCCACGAAGCTGGGCTGGCGCCCAGACCCTGCCATGCCACAAGTGCTCCCCAGGAATGACGCCCCTCAAGCTGCCCTGTGCCCCCCAGCCTCGCCACTGCCTCTGGGTCTGCGCCAGGCCCCTCTGCTCCACTCCGTCCACGCAGAGAAGCAACTTCTCTTGGATGTGTCATGTTCCTGTGCCGGGCACAGTCTCCGTGGTGCCGGGGCAAGGCAGACGCTGCAGCATTTTTAGGCCGTTTGAGTGCAAAATGCTTCTGGTAGCATGAGGTTCGTTAAGCAGAGGAGCAGAGTTACCAGAGGTGGTCAGGCGATGTCAGTTCCGTACCGGCAGTGATTCAAATGCAATTTATATGATGTTGCAAAACCGAGCTGAATGTTGCAAAGCAGCTGAGGATGGATAAGATGATGAGTTTTATTATCTTACTTTTTTTGCACTTCTGTTGTCATTTTGTAGTAAAATGCTCGAGCCTCTGCCTGGAGGGAGCAAACCATCCTGCCTCGAAATGAGCAAAGTCTCTGAGTATCTGGCAAGCACATGGCAACCTGTCTTTTTGAGAGCAGTGTTACACAGGATGGGCTACTATAGCTCTGAGCGCTTGCCATCAGCATGAGCTGGTGTGCGCGGGAGGTGCATGTTGACATCCAAACTTCGAGGGCCAATTTGAGGGCTCTTGATGCTGGCTGGATACCATGCTGGCAGAAGGACGCCCTTTGGCAATTCCTGACCAATGGGGTTTTGACTTGGACTGGGCTGGGAGAAGGTGGTCTGAAAGGCTGAGAATATTCACGTTCATTACAAAGGCCCTCGCTCTTCCTCCACGTCCCATGATCAGCTTCCCTCTGAAGCCCCGCTCTTTCCAGGCTGCTTCCCTCCCCTAAATGTCCCCAGGTTGCGTGGGCAACGTCCGCATCCCTGCCGGGCACAGGCTGGCTGCTCCCAGTCTGCCCTTTGCCCCATGCTAAGCTGGGAGCACTGGGAGGGACAGACAACTGCTTGTTTCCTTGGCGGGTTCCCCCTGTCCTCCACTACCTTTTGTTTGCATTTACAGTCTCTGCATTTACAGTCTCTGTGATGCTGTGAAGGACATGTTTTTGTCCATGACGGGCTAAGCAAAGGTGCCCCTGGGCATGCTGAAGAGTCTGCCTTGGCATCCTGCTAAAAACTGGGGGTGTTTCTGAAGACAGTTTAGATATGTGCATCTTCACAGGGGCTTTGAATTAACTCTCCAACAGTCCAGAGCCTCTATTTCCTTTGCTAAACTCCAGGAACTTTGAGTGATAGATAGGGAGCAGTGGATCTTGGAGATAGCGAGCAGTTTGAAAATGTGTTTCTGTATCAGGCCTGATACAAAGACTTGCTTGCAGCCAAAGGCACTGCCTTGATTGCAAGGGGAGATCACAATTCTTATAACTGCCAGGCAAAGCTTGCCTTTCTCTCTCTCTCTCCCCCCGCTGCATATTTCTGACACGCGATCAGCACTGACCGTGCAGCCACCTTAATTTTTTAGCAGCTCAGAATGACAGGATTGTACTCCTCTATCTATTTACCCATCTATTTCTGCAGAGTAAGGACCTAATTGAGCGAATAATGTACGAGCTGATGGCTCTGAAAAGCCATTGCGCAGCACTTTGTATTTTGGGGAAAGCTTTTTATTCTGAGCCATTTGCGGTTTGCCCACGCAGGGCGCTCAGTCACTGATGGATGGCCCCGGTCCGTGCTCAGGGCAAGCATTGGTCACGCATCCTGCCAGGGACCCAGTCCCCAGGGGTCTCCAGTGCCCGATGCGGGCAGGGGGAAGAGTTACTGCACACTGGTTTGTACCGTCGGGACAGGATCCTGGAGAAAGTCTGCTTTGGCCCAGGGGTTGCAGCATCAATGCCTGGCACGTTCAGATCAAGCCCAGGAAACATCCCTGGTACAAACATCGCTGTTCCCCTCGGAAAGAGGAGGTCGGACCCGGGAGCTCGCTGCGTCAGAGCGGTTCCTCGGTGGGATCTTAGCTCGGCACTGGTGCCCTGGAGCTTGCATGGCCTCTCAACCCCTGGAGAGATGCTGAGCGAAGCCCAGTCCTTAGCAAACCATTAGAAACCCGCTTTCACCGAGTGCTGAGCCCAGAGGAGTGGTTCCTCTTGTAACTTGGTTTAGTTTTTGCCATGGAAACATCACCTCTTGCAGCTGGAAAAGTGAAACCTTCAGCCAGAAACCCACCTGTGTAGCTAAGTGAAATATGATTGCGTTGTCTAATCAGGCAAGTGACTGACACAATTTGCAAAGTCCTTGAGGTTTTTAAAGGTCACTAGTGTGCAATACGTAACCAGCCCAGCGTGAGTCATGCGTGCTAAGCCAGCCTTTGCTGAAGTCTGCTTGGTTTCTGCTTTGCCTTGCCTGCTTCTCCATAAAAAGCAACAGCTGAGAATGGATCTGTATCTTCGAGGTGTAACTGAGGTGGTCTCTCTGCTCCATGAGGTTACGAGGAGAATCTGGGCAGACGGGATTTGTAATAAGACCCACAGCAGACTGAGTACAGGCATGCTGAAAACACAGACCGTGCACTGCACAGTGATTCTGGGCCATTTAAATGAGCAGCTGACAGGTGATGGAGAGGATGGCACTTCCCACGTACACGATGGGCTGTAGATGATGTGCCTCAGCAGCAGCTGTATTTTGCACACACACAAATACTGAGCTGTGGCACCAGACCAGGCTGTAGCCAGGAAGGTCTCGCTCTCGTTTCCCCTTATTACAGCAGAACTCCTCTGAAGCCGCCTGGCGCGTTGCCGGAGGAAGGGCTGCAGGCAGGGTGCTGCCCGGCTCCTGTGCGTGGGCAGGGGACGGTGGCTGGGAGCGGGATGGGAACGGCGCTGGGTGGTGCCCATCTGCCTCCCCCTCCGGAGCAGCATCGGCACGAGGGATCGTCGCTGCAGCGGTAGAAACTGTCCAGATTTAGATTTAGATACATTCTATGAAATAAAGCAGCTTGAGCAGCCCTTGCACACATAGACTTGACTCAGCCTTCCTAAACATGTTCTCCAGTTTTAAATGGTGTTGGGGATGAGGGATGTTGTGGGCGCAGCCCTGCCTGGGACTGCTGGCAGGTCCTTTGCTGTTCTGTTTCCACTGTTATTTTAGTGCCGCAGCAGAGCAGCTTTAAAGCAGACTCTCGTGTCTGCAGGTAGCTGCTTCATGTGTCTTTGCGATTTAGAGAAACATATTGATGAAAATGGCAGCGGTGAGGCCATGCCCGCAGGGTGCGGTGGCAGCAGTGACAGCAGCAGCCCCAGGCGCAGGACGTGCAGTGCCCTTCTCGTAACCCGGGGTCTGTGCAGGATGGACAGTTGGACGGATGCGGGGCGGCTGCTGGCCATCCTCACCTGCCGAGCTTTGCTGGGGATTTTACTGGAAGCTGGGAGCTCCGTGCGGGATTCACAAGTGAGGCTCCCGCGCCCGGAGCTGCTGAGGAGGTAGGACTGGTGAACTGGTGGGTAGGACTCAGCGGTGCTGTGTGTGCGAAGGCAGCAGCTGCCTGCAAGGCCAGGACTTAAATACTCTGTAGTAAAGCAGCATTTGTGACTCTCGCAGAAGGCGTGTGCAGGAACTGAGCTCGGTCTGCCCAGTAAAGGGTAAGGTGCACATACATCATTTTTATGGGCTGCACTTTCTCCAATGCAATGTATTATGCATACAAAAATCACTTCTGCCTCTTCGTCTACTACCAGCATGTGTTTTGTGTTTATTTGTGCAGACACACACTGGTATTGTAGCGGTTGTGTTGTGAGAAGGCATGGCTCGTCTCTGGCAGCAGAGTCAGGGTGCTGGTGCTCTCTGCACGACGTCTTTTCTCCTGCTAACGAATTAGGGACCCCTGTGTCCTCGTGACTTTAATTTTTCTCACATTACTCCAGGGTAACTTGGTCTGAGTTGGTGGAATTGCTCCACCAACTATTTCCCTGAGTGAGGTCCCTGCATCTGCAGTGGGTGAATTTGGGCACGCTGCCTTTGTCTCCATGGGCAGCAGTGAAAGGGCCCTCTCGACTCCCCCTTTCCCAGCTATTTAAGCCCAAATTCTTCTGTGGAGTTTCAGTGGGTGGGAAGTGCATCCATACTGCAATGCATCTCCTTCTTCATAGGACCACACATAGCAGCGCTTGGTTGCATTTTTTTTACTGCTGTCGTCAGCAATCGCATCTCATTTTGAAGAACTGAAATTCCCAGGAACTTCCTAATACTGGAGTTTCAAAAAAAAAAAAAAACCGCCAAATCCAGCGTCTGTGCGGTGTCCACCATAGCAGTGGGGCTGGGAGCCAGGGATGGCCGCCCCTCACATGGGGCTTGGGTTCAGGTCAGGGGCTGAAGGAGGGAAGGTGCCATCTCCAGCAGCATCTGCAGGCGGACCGGGCAGCATGCGCAGGATGAGCTCCTCTCTGACAGCAGTGGGCTTATAAAGGGATGGACACCAAGGAGGAGCCGCGAGCTGGCGGGACCAAAGGCTTTTTTTCCGAGCGCTGCCGCGGGACTGGGACGGCCCGTGGGGTGTGGGTGCATCGGCTGGCCCCTCTCTGAAGTCAGGGAGGAGAAAGCTTCTTACCTTTACTTCTCTGTCCCATATGTGTGTGTGCCTGTAAATGCACGCTGGTCTGAGACCCTTCAGTGGTTCTTGTAGCACAAATAATACATCAGAGATGGACAATGTAATCAGAATGTTTATTCTTGATCAAATCAGTGCAACTTGCATTGATTTCTCTAACCTGTGTGAGTGTTCCTTAGGTGTATTTTCATTTTTATTCCCACAGGTTTCACAAAACATTGCTTCCCTTCAGCAGAGACACTCTCTAATCATATGTGAAACCTGGTCTGATGTGAGTAAGTGGAACAGACAGGCAGAACCTTTTTTACATTAAAGTGGAGTCGCAGAGTCTTGTGCACACACTGTGCTGGATAAGTGTTATCTGCAGACATGATACCTTGGCTTTACACACTCTGGGGTTACACGGCTGCACTTCTGGAACAGCACGGCTCAGTCACTTTCTGAAAATTATGAGGTTGAACTGTTGGGAGAGCTTCCCTTGTTTTGCTTAGTCGTGGCCATAAAAACAAAATGCGTCCCTTTGTCCAGTTTGGGTTTCTGTTCCAATGTGATCACTCTAAGTGCAACTCATTTGGGAAGGTTTTTTTAAGGGCATGCCCAAGGCTGTTAAGTCCAGCACTTGACCTGTCGTAGTGCTGACACATCTCAGGAGTTCCCCGTGAGGCTGCAGCCAGTCTTTGCTGAGTGGGGAGCGCTGGGCAAGCCAGCTGAGCCATCTCTTTCTGTCCAACAGATGATGGAGGAAGCGCTGGACGTGCTCTCCCTCCCTGGATCACCTGCGTGTCACCGCGCTGCCTGGGGCTCTCAACCCACCAGCGCCAGCAGGTCTGCTTCTTTAGCACGAAGGTGACGACAGAGTCTTCTTTGTTAAGACAGAAGATAAACCCGTGATAGAGAGCCGGGGTGAGGAAGGGCAGAAAACAGCCCCTGCAATGGGTCTCAGAGGTGTTGCTCTGTGCAAGCATCAGGGAAAAGGAGATGAGCAGGAGCAAAGCCCAGGGGGTTTCTGCTGTCGGTCTGTTGCAGCAGGAATTGCTGCCAAGGAGATGGGCCGCACTCCGTGCGTGCAGGTGGGCAGGGTAAGGTGCTGCAGGCTAGAGATGCAACGAGGGAGGCATAGGTTAGAGATGTGGGGAAGACGGATGTCGGGCAGGGGGGTGCCAGCGACGTGCCCAGGACTGGTGGGCTTCAGCAGGGCTCAGGGGGGCAGGAGGGACCCCTCCCAGGTGGGACCCCTCCCAGGCCCGTGGGACAGAGTGCTGCGTCGCTCAGCTCCACGTCCCCGCCAGTGTGGGGCGGGAGGACAGTCGGGCGGCAGGACCCCCAGCACTGCCGAGCACCGGGGGAAAGCTCGTGGGAAATGGGAGCAATTATCCTTTCTGGCTCGATGCCCACCTGGAGAGCTATTCCCGTGAATCTGTGCAGGGGAAGGTAGTTTTGCTCCGCTCTCCTTCCAGTAGATAAACAAAGGTGAAATAAAACAACATTTGATTTGGAATTTCATGTGGTATTTTTTCACCTGCAGAATTCACAGTGAAGACAAACCCAGCTCTGTTCAGGTGGCAGATGTCTGCCCTGGCCATCAGGGCTTCCAGCTTGGCATCCCTTGGCCCCCTTTGCTGCGGGTGAGCCAGCAGAGTCAGGGGCACCGGTGAGGATGCACAGTCCCAGCTTTGCCGGCAAACCTTTAGTGGCAGCTTTATGGGAACAAAGCTTTGACTGACGCAAACAACAGCAGCAACCCAACCAAGTTGTCTCCACCTCTGCTGTTTGGCCTTCAAGGTCCCGGCGGAGCTGATGCTGGGCGGGGATGGCTGCAGGTCCTGGTAACACCTGTTCCTGCAGGCTCAGTGGTATCTCTAAGGTTTAAGGGCTCTGGACAAAGCATTTTCAGGAGCTCCTAGAGGGTAAAAGGCTGTCAGCCTGGATAATTATTAGAACAGCAAAGAGGGGGAAGAGAAACGAGAGTGAGAAGGAAGACCGAGAGTGAAAAGGACGACCAAGATAGAGAAGGAGATTGCTGCAATTTGTGGAGCCCTTGGGACGGTGCCTGAGAGCCGTGTATTCAGATCTGATTGAGCTCAAAAAGTCCTCCCCATCTCTCAAGGCGTCCGAGCGTGGTGAAATGTTGGAGCAACTCATGGTCCGGCGGGTTGGCAGCGGTTCTGCCTCCCGCTTCCCATCTCCGCAGGGTCGCTGGCATGACCGGCTGCCAGCGGGGAGATGCTGGGCTGCTCTGGGGAGGCTCATGAAGAGCAATTTGCCCAGGATGCACCCAGCAGCTGGGTGCTCTGGGGCAGGGTCTCCCCTTCCCCCCAGAGCGGTGCTGCTGCTCTCCCTGCCTGCTGCCAGGCTCTGCCTGCACCCGGCCAAAGTCACGGCTGCCTCGCCAGGGGAGCGAGGGGTTTGCTGTGGGTCAGAGGAGCTCCTTGCCTGCTCGTGCATTAAATACTCTCCTCTTCCACTGAAGAAATGCTCCAGGGTCTGGCGATACGTTAGGGATGCGGGAAGGCTTGCAAATGGCAAGACTCTGCGCATCTGTGCTGCCTTCTGCTCTGTGGGGCAGTTTTTCTCACCCACTCGGTGCCACGTACTGAAAGCAAGTGCCCATAACCAGGCGCCAAGACTATGAATTTGCTTTTCTTATATTCTATTGTGGAAAGCATCACGTTTTCCCCATTTTAGTAATCTGTGCTATAGATGGGGAGCTGGTAACCTGCACCCCACTGAAAGGCGTGGGACTGGCTGGGCATCTTCCCACGCCCCTGGAATGGACACGAGGGTCCCCTGGCATGGGGTCTCTTACTGCCGCAGGTGTGTTTGAATCTTTCGCCCAGGGTCCAGGAGACCCATTGCTGCAGGGAACACTCCTCTTCTGGTTTGCTTCTGAGGGACAGCATAAAAATAGGATTTATACACTGCAGTAAGGTTTGGAGCTCTCCATCACCAGCAGCACCTCAAATCATTAAGCCTGAAATAATTTTAATTGGATTCAGAATCCACAAGAGATTTTTTGTGCCATTGTGGAGCTGGACTAGTTTCTGCAATATCATGCCAACCAGCCAAGCACAGGAGAGGAGAGAGTCCCTGTGTGGCTTTGGAGTGCCTTTGGGTTATAAGTTACTGGGTCTACTTCCAGTACCAGGCTGGGTTTAAAGATTGAGAGATAAATATTTTGTTTCCTTTGGAGTGGATGAACACCACTTGAAAAGCTCTAAATTGTTGATTAAGTTCTTGAAATGAAATCTCTAGCTTATTGACACCCTGTTCACACAGGACAAAGATGTGTATCTGTGGGGGAGATGTCCCTGCAGCTCTGCTGGGATGGTTTAGGTATGTGCAGAAAAGATAAAATTTCAATTAATCATTTCGCGTGTCCCAATTAAAAATGAGGCATTTGTCTTTGCGAATGAATGGCAGATCAGTAACCCTCGCCCACACAGACAGGCTTTTTTGGTTAATGTGTTTTTAGAGTGCGTGGACTTCTTAAAATTAATTAGGCATTAATCAAACAGAGATGATTCAGTGCACTGACTGCACAGAAAGGTGGGGTAAAAAGTAAACATTAAGAATTCCATTTAAATAGACTAGCCTAGGAACATTTCCAGCTGGGTATGCTGCAGCTCTTGCTCCTGTGTCCCCTGGCTAAGGAGAGCCAGGTGCTTGGAAGGCCCGCCCCGGTATTGCAGCTGCACTTGGGTTTCGGTTCGGGATTTGGTGGCTCCTTGGGTCTGATCATCACAATAAAATTCCCATTTTGTGCTTCCAGTTTAATGGCAGGACTGCAATTGCAAATGCTGGTGCATGTCTGCTGGCTGCCCTCATGGCATGGGTGTCGAGCACCTGTGTGCGTGGGCAGCAGGAGACAGCCAGGTGGCTGCCCAGGGAGGGGATTTATCACTTTTCTGAAGTGCCTGTGACAAACGATGAGGTTTGAATGGGAGTCGGCTCTTGTTCAGGTGTCTGCATCCCTGCTGATAAGCAGCGAGGGGAATTAAAAGCTGAAATTACATTGAGAGCCCCTATCTTATTTTTCCTGTCGCCTTGCGAATCGACAGGGTATAAACCAAGCACAAAACGTTAGCACTGATTCAGTAGTGCCGGGCAGCGACGGCTCTACCAGAGCGTGGGGCTTGGTGCAGCTTGGGGGTATTTACTGAAATACTGTTACAAATGCATTGATTTGGGAATGTTAGGATGATACTTGTTGTGCTAAACTGCAGTTCGTGGAACACCTGATGGGAAACCTGTCACAGTGAAAGCTGCTGCTATCGGCGCAGCTCCGACCTGGGCACCTGGGAGGGTGCTGCAGCTCGTTAGTGGGGTTAAAATGGGACAGGGGAATTCTTCTGGTCATGGTCATGATGGGGCTGTAAATGGTTTGCTTCCCAGCACAGGAGCAACCAGGGGATGTTTTAAAATGTACACTGAAAAGTCCCAGAGAGCATCGGAGATTTAACTGTATTTGAGGAGGACTCTGGTGTACAAACAGCACTTGGTATTTGCACAGTGGTCCTCTGTCTTGTTGCAATCAGATGGTATTCATCTAGTGACAATACAAACACAGGGAAAGGTACGGCCGAAGCCTCAGGAAGGCTCAGATGCTCCAGACTGCGTGCAGGCTGGTGAGCTGCTGCACAGGGCGGGAGTGAAGAGCGGTTGCAGGGAGCGGGACGAAGCGGGGGGATTGTGGGCAAAAGGGGCCGAAGGCGAGCTCAGGGAGTGCAGGGAAGGGCAGGCTGGCAGGGAGAGTGGCCTGGGAGCTGGCTGGCAGAGCGGCTAGGGACACGGTCCCGGGCCACGCAGGGTGCCGGCGCTGGCCCCAGCCCTGCCCTTGGCCTCGGTCCCTCTCGGCGGGTGTCTGGCGAGCGGCTTTCGAGGAAACGCCGCCGCACCTGCGCTCGCCTGCCCGACCTGCCGGCACTGCTGCCGCCTCCGAGACTACGGCAAGCCCCGGACCACGGACGAGGGCTGCCCATCGCGGAGCAATAAGGGAACGCGGAGGACGACGGACAAACGCATGGAGGGAAACTGGTGCCGTTTGTCACCGCGAGCCCCAGCACCCACGGACCTCATCCGCCCCTTGCAGGGAATCGGCACTGGTCAGCTTGTGCGAGAGTGGCGGTGCTGGCACGGGGCGGTCCTGAGTCCAGGTGCCCTGGGCTCCGGACAGAAGCCGGAGGGCTCTGGCTGTGGTGCTCTGTCCTCCAGCCCGGCTGGGCGTTGGGTAACCTCTGATCACCTGGCATAAAACCGACGACAATTTTGCACGCAGGTTTTACAGCTGAAGTTTTGTTGCTGATGTTCGTTATTTTCTTGCCCTGACGGACGCCAGTGATGGCGTTGTGTCACCCTCAATTTGAATGTTTAACGAGATGCTTAAATATTTAATTGTGCGTTGCATGCTGTGAGCGTGCGTGTCACGGAGACGTCGCACTGCTGGTACGATATTACGTGAATGCAGAGTTCATCCTGCTCCAGCAAAAAAGAAGGCAGTGGGGCTGTCTGCAGGCAGGTGTCTGCAGGGGGGGCACACATCCCGGCGGGTGCACAGGCTCCTGGTGCTCTCCCAGCCGTGAGTCCTGGGCAGAGCTCGCCTGCCGGAGCCAGGCTTCTTTGCTGGAACACAGGCACGAGGCTGTTTCCCGGGGTCAAGTCCCTCTCCTCTGCCGAGCCCCCTCTGTGTTGGAGCCCCTCGGGGGTGGCTGTGTCAGGATCATCCTTCCTTCCTGCTGCAGGAATGAGGATTCCTGATGCTTCTGGCTGGTAGCCTCAGTTCAAGCCAATTCCTCCCCAGATAAAAGCTGAGCTAGACCCCTCTCCAGCGCAGGCAGAGCTGCACGGTGCCACTGGCTGCACACCCAGCCCTTTTCTTCCACCCTTCCCATTTCAGAAGCAAACCTGGACCCCAGTTTCCCTTCCCCATATTATTTCACTGTGCTGCCCTTGTTTGCAAAGCCCCCTTTTATTCTCTTTTCTGACTTCTGCATAAGCACCCCTTTCTGCTGTGCCTTAAATGCAGGTTCGTGCCGCCCTCCCGGGGGGCTCCTGCCCGTGCCCTGGCCCTCGCGGCGGGATGAGGTCCTGGCTCGGAGCAGGGCTAATCAGCCGTGTGCTCTCTGCAGCTGAACTTGAGCAGAGATAAGCTCATCGCTCCACCATCTCTCTGCTCCAGGCCATCTGCAAATTTCTGGACTGTGGTAGTTTTTTTGTCCTCTTTTTGGGTTCAACTGCCAGCCCAGCTGCGGTCACAGCTCCTGCAGCAAAACAAAGCACTAACCACGCTGGAGCTGTAAGAGCAGTAAGAGCAGTTTGAACGAATCCGAGCATCCCCCAGGCTTGGTCCCCCAGGCTTGTTCTCTCACGGTTCCTCATTACGCAACCCAGCAACTCTAGTCCTATTTTTATTCATAATTATTAGTTTGATCCAGTAAGAGTCTCGGTGTGGGTTTCCAAGGTATGTTTGGTTGGCCCTCACGTGCCCCGGGAGGATCGCAGGAGCACTGGTGCACACACACGTGCTTGTGCACACGCAGCTCTGCCCTGTCTCAGCCGTGTCACCCCCGAGCCTCTCTCCAGTACTGGGGCCGTGGGGGCTGCCGCCTTTGCAGGGGTCAAGCAGAAGTTCCTTGTGAGGTCCCTCCCTGGTCTGTACCTACGAGTTTTAGCTAAATATCGCTGCTGGGAGCGGTGGCTCTTGGGTGCTCCGGGGGAAGACCAAGGCAGTCCTCAATGTATGAGCTGCCTCTGAAGCTGTCCTGAGGTTAATTAGCTGTTGCAGAGGAGCAGTGTGTTCTTGCGTCTGCCACGAGCATGGTGATTTTGAGGTGCTGCTATTGCATAGGTGTCCAAGCCTTTTAATATTGTGTTTTCTGTTAAAAGAAGCTGCAAACCCGCAGTGTCAGAGAGATGCATTTTGGGGTCACGATGTGTGCTGGAGGTGATGGACCTTTGCTCTTTGTTTTCCATTTGTATCACCTGCCGACACCGCCATCTCCCCTGGAACAGGCAGAGCTGGTTAGTTCATTGTGGCGACGATCAGCCTAACTAACCCCTGCTGACAGAAGACACTCCTCCTCCCTGGTTATGGAAATATCCGAGTGGAGGAGCAGCACTGGTTTCCACGTTGGGGCTCCCCAGGTTGGGTGGGAAGGTGGAGAGCTGCGGCCGCGCTGGCACAGCTGTGCCCTTGGCTCCATTTCGCTGGGTCACCGGTGCGGTGGCTTTGGTGGCTTTGGGCGTTTGGTTCCCCTCTGCCTTTGCTTAGAGGAGGAGGTGGGTGTTCGAATCAGTGCCTTCGCCCGGCTCGCGCAGAGAGCCCGGGGGCCATGGCTGGGCTGTGCACGGCTCGGGCAGGACTCACGCTGATCAGTGAGAGTGCAGGCACGGCTTCCCAATGTACGCTGTTGGTTTTCAGGCAGCAGCCACTGCGGTGTCTGGGCTGGCTGCTCCGAGCGGCTGAGCACACGGTGACCCCCAAGGAGAGGCAGCCAGGCAGCAGCCGGGACAGGCAGATGCATCATTTTCACTACCTACCTGTTGTGAAAATACGTCCTTAGCAATTGCAGCGGAGCTGGAGCGGAGCGGCCGTGCTGTGCCGAGGCAGGTCTCACCTGGGCTTTCGTCCTCTCCTGCCCTGTCCTCGGCAGCGCCGGGCTGGGGGTTTCCAGCACTATCGCAACACAGATGTCAGTGCTGAAGACAGCCGGTAAGTGCCTGACATGTCTCCAGGCAGTCGGGAACCTTATCTTCTGCATGGGGCTGTTTCTGTGTATTCTGTTCCTGGGGATGAAGGCAGTAAGTTTGTGGAGGGAAGAAATTAAACGTTCCCTGGGTTTGCATTCTGGATCGTTTCCCATCGCCCACAGGATGCTGGATGTGAGCAGACTGCCGAATCAGCCTGCCAAGCAGTGGTGCCAACCTCGAGGCCATGTCGTGCTATTGCAAGCCCAAATTGGACCAGCGAATCTCTTCAGCTACTTTATTTTTCTGGAATTAGAAATCAAAATCTTTTTTAGCAAATACTAACACTTAAAAAAGTAATTCCCAAGGCTGGGATCCTCCGTTGCAAGTTCCATTCAGTGCCAATGCTCTCAGCTAGCAGCTCCTGCAAAGCTGTTATCTCCAGTATAAATCATTACACAATCCTAATTCTCATGCTGCAAATGGCTTCATTATGAAAACATAACATCAAAGTAGACCCAGAAACAACCAAGTTTCTGTTCAGAATCCAAGATGCTTGGGGCAAGATCAAGAGTTTGGCCTCGCAAACTGCTCCAGAGAGCAGGTTGGGCTGGATCCGGGAGGATGAAAAGTGGCTCCCTCCCCCTGCAGCCCCACAAAAAAGTTGTAGTTTATCCTGAATTTGTAAGGGGAGATAAATCTGCAAAACCTTTCATGACCCAGTAGGCATGCTGAATTAACTTGAAGTGAATGTGAATAACGTGTGAAATAAATGAACAAGGAGTCCCTGTATCTGCTGCCTGGACAGTGGGAAGTAACTGATCTGGCAGAGCGGGATGCTGGAGCGGGATGCTGGAGCAGGATGCTGGAGCGGGAGGAGTGCTCCCTACGCGTCTGCCCCCTCCCCGTATCCCTCCCTCTAGCTGACCAGAGGATTATTCCGAGCCCAGAGACTTTTACAGTTTTTGAGATGTCAAACCCTGCAGGGTCCTACCATACTGGAGTGACGGGGGATGAGGATTTTGCTGGGCTGCCCCAGGTCTCTCCCTGCTTTGGCTCGCGATGTCTCTCTGTGCTTCGAGCAGTGGGGGGGCTGTGAGACGAAGGACGAAGCCCAGCACTCATCTTGCATCATCCTGCTTTAATGAACTTCTTTGCCAGTCCACGGCACGGACTAATTTGGTTCCTGTATCGAAGAGAATTAAGTTGTGGCTTGTGACCCTGATGGTCTGTTTAGCTGATGGGGACGTTGCTGTGTCTCTGCAGAGGTAACCGCGTTATCTGTGCAGCGCCCATTTAGCCCTAATGGGAAGTAATGGCAGTGTAGCTTCCCATTAGAGCTAATGGGCATCACCAGAGTGACTTGCCCAGCATGGTGAAGCCATGCCGTGCCGTGCTGTGCTGTGCTGTGCCGCGCTGTGCTGCGGGAGCAGGGGTGGCACGGCAGGGACCTGCCGTGGGCAGGCAGGGGCTGATCCCCCTCTGCGAGGGGGGACAAAGAAAAGACACAGTCTCCCTGCCACGGGGGAACTGGGATGCAGGTCCTAAAGCTCCTTTTTGGGCTGGAGAGTGGGGCTGAACCAGATACTGCAGAAATGGGTCGGGGCCATCAAATGCACACAGTGAGATCCAGGGTTAAGGCACAATAAATCTAGGATTTTCTAAGCAGCTTTTAATTTGGAGGGATCCATGAAAGAAGAGCAAAGACCACAGATCCTGCCAGGTCTTTAATCTTCACTACAGCCATCAGTGCATCAGCTGCTGGATTAACCTTTGTTTCCTGGTTTTCCCTGAGCAGCCCATTTGCTTCCTGGTGCTGTGGGCTGCGGAGCTCCTGGTCCAACTGGTGAGCCAGCCACGACTCCATGCCCTCCACGATGGCACCACATTTCCATCAGGGTGACCGGGGAGGGCCCTGAGTGTTCACCTTTTGGTAGAGTTACTTGTGCTCAGGTAGAGATGCATCGCAAGCACAAAAATACAACTACCTGCTCTCTTTTCCTCCACATTTCAGAATTTCTGATTAAGCAGGAGCCCAGTCCAGGTCAGTCTTTGCTGGTTTTAGCAAAATAGTTTCCCTCTGCCAGATTTGGATGAGGCTGAGATTTTTGGAGTACACGATGGATCCAACATAAGTACTAATGACTTGATGTGTGTTATTATTAAGTCTCCATCATTTCTTCTCTTCGCCAGTGTAACATAGTGAAGAGGAAAGAGGAATTAGTGAGGGAGCCGAGCCTAATTGTACAATGCTAGAAAAGAGAAGTAAATGGCACAAACGGAGGCAGCTCTTACGTGACCGATGACTCAGGCTCCTGCTAACCTTGGCAGCCAAGCAGGGCAGCCCTGGTGCGAGGGTGAGCGACCAGCGAACAATGCCCGCGATGTGCATGGCACAAAGGGGCTTTTCTTCACCGAAAGCTTGCGTGGCCACTTGCTCCAGCTCCTCTTTCCCCCCACAGACAATGGCAGGAAAACTTTAATTTGCACTGGAGTTTCCCTCGGTTGCTCTCATTGTCTCCCAAGTAGGGGCTGCACAGTCTTGGCTCAGCTAAGACCTGGGGTTTTGTAACCTTCTAAAAAAAAACCCCTTGCCAAGGAACAGCTGGTGGCAGCTGGTGACTTTCCGCAGGAGTCGGTCAGTTTGTCTCTTGGGTGCCCAGGTTGTGCCGTTGCCTATGGCATGAGCCAGGGCAGAGCGAGTCCTCATCCTGCACGTCGCCGTGCAGCCCCCAGCGCCATTCCCGGAGACCCCAGGGGCTCAGCCCCCAAACTCGCGTTGCAGGTAGTGGCATGGTCAGCTAGTGCCCCTTTCCCTCCTGTGCTAACAGAAAGAAAACCCATGAGTTTGCCCCATTATGGGTGCTGTGGCAGCACCTCCTGTGCCTGGAGCTGGGAGTGGGGCTCCAGCCCGTCCTCAAAAACCCTGCGGGGAGTCCCTGACCCACCCTGCTCCAGAGCCCACGGGTCTGTCCGATCTCACCCACGTAAACAATACAGCAAGAGTGTTGTTTTAGGTCCATATACCGTGCAAACTGTATGAACGTGTTGCAGGACGGTGGCAGGTACGTGTGAAGCAGCTGGGAGGTGGAGGCGCAGCGTCGGTGGGCAGGAGCCGGCCACCCCAAAGGGCCGTCGCGGGAGAGCTGATGGAAAATCTTCCCGATGGGGCAAAGGGCTCAGCTTCCCATTTTTCTGTCTTTGGCTTTGGATGGTAATAGCAGGAACAACATCAGTGCTATGATGACGATAATGATAACAATGAATGGAAACTCTTTTTCATCTTTAAACCTATTGCTTTTATCTCGCTGAGTGCTCTGCAGACATGGGCTGGTTAATCCTCCTGCCCCTGCCGAGCTTACCGGAGAAGCATGGGTAGCTGGGCCGTGGTTTTCGATGCCCTACAGGCTGCTGCTGCTGCTTTTCATGTTTGGTCATTCTACCCAGGAGCCCAGCCAGTGCAGTCAATTTGACAGTCTCCATCTTTATAGTTTATTTCATGTTTTTGAAAGATTTATTTGAATAAATTGCCAGATGAAATACTGCTTTCAACTTGTTGACCTGCTGCGGTGTTGTAGCCTTCCAGCGGTGCTATCAGGGAAAATTCAAGCCTTAGAAGTTTGCCTGGTATAAATGAGTTGCCTTGTAGGTGCTTTGATGCAAAACTGCATTAAGCAGAAAGGGGGGGTTAGTGACTGCGTTTGTTGGTTTAAAATGAAAAGAAAACTTTTCCGTACATTTGAATGGCTGAGTTGTTTTCCACGGTCGGCTTGGGCTAGTCATGGAGCGGAAAGCTGGCAATGCCGCGGAGGGATAACAGTTCATGGCAAATGCTGAATGCAAAACCAAACCTGGTCCCCAGTTCCTGTAGCTCGCGAAAGTCATACAGAAACGTGGCGACTGCTGGGATGGAGACCTGCTCAGAATATGAGTATGTACGTGAGATGAAATACATCTTAAAGACATTTTTAGGTGCTATTTCTCTGGACCCTTCCCAAGGGCAATGGTTTCAGACTCTACACCAGCCACCTCCTGCCAGAGCAGGGCGAGGTGAGCAAATTTAAGCTGAGCCTGCCCTCTGAGCTGCACCTTGGTAAGCCTGCAGATCTTTTTGGCCCCGAGAGCTGCCGGCGGCCACTCTCGGTGATGGCATGTGGTGCCGGGGCTCTGCCAAGCTCCGCTCCGAGCTGGCCGCTGGCTGGGGAGCGCCAGGCATGGGCCAGCACGGGGCATTCGTGGGATCCTGGAGTTGTCCGAGGCCAAACCATTGGCACTTGCCTATGGCTCTGTTGTGGCACGGTGAGGATTTCCATGCTGGCGGGTCCTGGGCTGTTGGCACGAGGTCAGATGGGGCGGCTCTGCCCCAGGCAGGGGTGGTAAATCCTGGGTCTTTGGGAACAGCCAGGCTGCACGGAGGTAAAGCTGCTGCAAAGCTGGGCTTGGCAGCGCCTGCTGCCGGCCAGTTTGCTGAGCTGATCCACCTTCCTCAGTGCTGCAACGACTGCTGGGATTTAAACTAACATGGAGTGAAAGCATCTCCAGCTCAGTGCAGGGGCTCAGCAGCTGCTGAGCTGGAGGTGCTTTTGCCCCATTTCACCCTCCCTCTCACCCACACACCCAGGCTGGGAAGGTGCCAGGAGTGGTGGATCTATGAAGAAAACTGATAACCCCATCTAGCAAACCAGCTTCCCTTCTCCAGCCACATGTGGGCAACGTTCAGCACTTCAGGGTGACATTTATACTCCTGCTCGAAGACTAAAAAGCCAATGGTCTGATGATGTTCATCCAACAAAATTACTCCTAGAAACAGTGCACTAACTAAAATAAATCACATTCAATGGTAGCACGAGTGTTTCTTTTATGCAGCGATGTTCAGTTCTCCTAAGTGCTGGTGAATATGTGCCTTCACCCTGTGTGGGATTGTGTCTGGGCTCTCAGGAGATGGTCATGTTGGAGGTCCCTGATTTCAAGGCAGATTTCAGTGAGGGTGGCCGGTGTATCACTGCTGTGATGCAAAAGGGTTAGGGAATTGCATTCATTGGAGGCAAACCTTACTGGATCCAGCCAAGATTTCCTTCTATACAGGAAATGATTTAACAGAATAGTTATTGCTGTATTTGTAAGTAGGAAAGGAATTCCAGGCTTTACTCATGTGGTTATGGCGTTATCCTTGAGCCATGCTAGGTAGCTTTGTGTGTACAGCCAAACCCCATTGTCTGTCATCATCATCATCATCGTCGTCATCCACCTGAGCTGATCCTTGCCCAAACTGCTGGAGTGTGCAGCTCCTGGGAGCCAGGCAGTGCCACCCCTGGGCTGCTCCAGCGCAGTTCAATCAGCAAATACCAGAGGAGGCTCTGGGAACCAGCCCAAAGTTTGCTGGGAGGTGCAACTGCTGCAGTGTGCACCAACTTCTTTATGTGCCATGGCCAAGCAAGAGTGCATGGCAGGGCGCAGATGAACGCGGGGAAAACATCATGCTTCTGACTTGCAGCGGGGTGAGGAGCCTCACTGTTGCTCACCCTCCTGTGCTGCCGGTGGCTCCCATGAAAGGGAAAGCTCCGTGTGTGTTCAGAACAAAGTGGCACAAAACAGGGCATAATATGTTGTTTGTAACTGTCCTGGTATTAATAGTTAATCAGTCTGCTCTGTATTTCAAAGCATGTGGGCATGGGAGGGAATTGCCAGTGAAGCAAACCACTTAACTTGGAGTTGCGTTTCTGGCATACAGCCTCTGAGGAAACGCTCTCCAGGAAAACCTGGAGAGCTCATTACAGAGACAATAAAGGCCCATGATAAATAGGATGCAACCGTTATTAACACACGGTCCCTAGAAACTGGTCTAAAAAACTCGGTGCTTGGACAATAAAACCGTGTCCTTGATTTGTGTGGTAGTGTGTTCCCTCCTGTTGCCATGGCTACGGCATCCTCCAGCGATGCTCCCAGCTGCTGCCTTGGAGCCTGCTCACATTAAGGCTTTCTCAGATCTGTATCTTCTCGGGCTGGGGTATTTGCATTTTAAACCACCAGGAATGCCTTCACAGGAACTGCCGCATTCGCATCCACTTTACAAAGTATTCCCATTTATTCCTGCCTCCTTTCCCAAATACTGTGGTTAACGTCAGCGGAATACCCTTCCTCAAAGCAAAGCTCATGCCGGTGTTGTGTGCCACCGCCCGGCTGGGTGAGGAGAGCTGTCTCCAAAGGGAAAATTTACAGGGAATTGGATCATTTGCCTTTGTTTAAAAATCTGTGTGTATGGAAGTCGGTGGTGGCGAGTGGGTTGGATACCAGAAGGCCCCTGCAGCAGAGGTGAGGGTGGCTCCGGCACTGGTCGCAGGGTCCGGGCGGGTGCCCCCGTCCCACCAGCCTACTCCCTCAGCTCCCGTGCAAGGCTCCCGCACCCTCGTCCCCACGCTCGGTCCCAGTCCCGCCACATCCTTCCTCCACACCCATCTTGTGTTTCCTTTACACAGAAGCCACGCATGCCTTGTGCCAGCGGTGGTCACGCTGGAAGTTTGTTTAGAGGCACGGTGCAAATCAGAATATTTAGAAGGATGGATGACCTGCAGGGAGGTATCCGGCACATGTACGTACGCTGTGTCAGTCGAGCATCCCCGAGGCACGCGTCCCTGCCACCTCGCCTGCCGGCGGCTGGGCACCCGCGGCTGGGCACCCGGATCCATGCTGCCTCGCCTGGGGCTGTGGGCGCGAGCAGCAGCATGGAGCCAGCGGGCAGCCGGGGACGTTGCTGGAGCCTGCATTCGGAGCGGCACTTGTCTTGATTTGGGGGCACCATGAGCTGCGGGATCCACCACCTCCCAGGGCAGTTTATTCCTCTATTTAATATCCCTTATTTTTAAAAACTGCATCCTGTTTCTAATTCAAATTCAGCTGCTTCCAGCTCCCAGAGGCTGGTTCTTGTGCTGCTTTTCTTTACTTGATTGAAGAGCCCTTTAGTAGCTGATATTTTCTCTCTGTGAAGGCACTTACCGATGATAATCACGTCACCTCTCACTCTTCTTTTTGATATATGAGAGGCTGAGCTCTTCAGCAGCCCCACTGCAAAGCAGCTTCTCTGGCTTCCTAACAATTTCTGTCTCTTTTTGCAACCTCCCCAGTATTTTCACCTCCCCCTTTGCGATGCAGGTACTGAGGTTGGGCCGAGCCTTCCAGCATCCCGCCCAGTAAGGCTGTGCAGAGGCAAAAGCCTCTCCCCGGAGCTGACTTGGAGCCCCCTGTTTGCACCTCCAGCTACCACGCTGCTGTTTGGTGCCTGTGCCAGGACTGTCCCCAGCTCCTGCTCCGCTCCCAGCTCTGCAAACACAGCCAGGTAGCACCGGGGTCACCGACTTGTTGCATCCTTTATGTAATTATCTTTTCTTTTATAGAAGCTGCTTATGTAGGCAGGCGGCATAGCAGGTCCTGACTGCTTCTACATCCATCCCCAGCAGCCTCTGCCAGCCCCTGCCAGACACAGGGGAGGGACTGGGGGACCTCTGGTCCGAGCTGCTGGGACCGTGCTGGTGACATTGCCGTGTGGCACGTGTGGGCCCTTCTAGTCCTTCTCCTCGAGAGCAAACTTGCAAAAAGCAACGCTTACCTTTCACAAGCAGCCTTTAATGACGCTGACTTCCTCGCAGGCAGGCATGTGCTTGGGACTGCAGAGAAATGAAGTTACAGTGTTTGACAAACGGCATGTGTTCACCCTGTCGTGTGTGCGTATCCTAATTTTGCAAAGCCACTTGCTGGGACGGACCCCTGTGGGAGCCTGGTACCCAAAGCCAATGCCGGCACAGAGGTGGCATCAGAACGACCACCGGCAGATCCCATCCAAATCCGGCAGTGCACTGGCCTTGCCCCTGCCAGGGGCTGTGGCACGCAGCAGGAAGCCTCTGCGCAGGAGAAAACACAGCGTACGATGCTGCTGAAGGGAAGTGTGACCCTCCTCTGGTCCTGGCACTGCCCTCGCTCCGCTCTTCCCTTCCCAGCCCCTCTGCAGCCTTTCACTCCCTGGCTCCCCTTCCCCTGCCTGCAGCATCCCCCAGAGGGACCAGCCCCTTCCACCCCCTGCCCTCTCCTGGCCAGCATCACCCTCCCTTTCTTTCTGGGTCCCAGCGGGACCAGCCTGCCTCTGTCTGCCTGGTGCTGCCAGTGCCAAACCCGCAGTGATTGGTGGGGATGAGCTCCATGATCTTTTGCACTTCATTTTTTTCATTTTTGTCCACCCCTTTTTTCTTATTTTTCACATGAAGGGTGAGGTGCTCCTGTGCTGGGCTGTGCCCGGGGGCCCCGCTACTTTCCCTGGGTAAAGCTGTGCATGGCCGTACCCTGCCAGGGAGAGTGCACGTACCGTCCTCAGAGGGTCTTCTTGGGGGCCAGAGGCAGGTAATGTTGCCCCGATAATGGGTAAATAATAATAACCTACTGCATTTTGGTAAAAAAAATCTCTCTCAAAAGGAAGATTGTAGTCAGAAGGATATATTTCTGTACATCCTACGCACAGGGGGTTGGTTGATAGGGTTTCTTCTGGGTGTGTGTTTTTCCAATTACCAATTTTGACAGCACCTTCCTATGGATCTGCTGCCATTTTGCATTAATGCTCATTTGTACAAATTCCTGACTATCTGAATCCTGTTGTTTGGTGCCAACATTCCCTGCAGCCTGGGGGAGCCTGCCTTGAGCCTTGAAAGCAATGTGCTTCATTTGCCTGAGTGGAAGAGCTCAGCATAAAACAAAATCTTGTGGCAATATTTCTTCTGTACTGGAGAGCAGACAGAAGCTCATATAACTGGTTCCTTCAGCAAAGTACGCCTGTAATTTACTTTCAAACCACAAAGAAAAAAAATATAGACAGGATAAATTGAATAGATGAAAAGTGAAAACAGCAAAGGTTAGAAGCATCGTTATTACTGTGGGTGTTTTCATGGCGGACGGCTCCTGGCAAGGCAGGCAGGGATGCTGGAGTGGCTCATGTCTATGATCTGATGACACACCGCCCTGCAGAAGCGCTGCCGGTGAGCACATCATACAACGCGGGGCTGAGCTTTACCTGCCCGGGAGTGCTGGCATGCTAGCGGGGAGCTGGGCTCTGGTGTCAGTTATAAGGCGGTTAAGACCGAACATCTCGGTGGCCCCAGAGGTCACCGTCCCTGGGGATTGTACAGAGCACAACCCCAGTGCCAGGAAAATCACGTGGAAAGGACGACAGCATCTCGGCAAAGCTTTCCAGGCCTGTTTGCACAAATCACATTATTTTTCAGAATCCGGAGTGTGCCCGGCACATGTTTTAGACCATCAAGCCTTGAACAAGCATGTAGGAAACCCAGTCTTTTCTGGTGTTTAAAGCTGTGCCTGCCTGCGCAGCAGAGGGGCTCTGGGCACCCCCCGCACCGGGAATGAGCCTCCCGGTCCTGCACGCCCGTGGTCAGCCCGTCCTGCTGCAGAGGTCACGGTCCTGCCTTCGCCGGGGAGCGAACTTTGGGGCAGAGATGCTGCCCTTCATTGCATCCAGACCTGGCCGCAGGGAAGGAGATGCCCTGGATGCTGGGGTACTCCTCCAGTTGGGAATCTGATTTCAGAGCCAAGAGCAGCAGTTTGACAGTAGCTGCTTAATCCAGCCGTGGGCACGGTGGTTGCATCCCCGCATGCCTGTGCAGGATTTCTCAGCTCCTTTCTCATCCAATGTTTTTTTGCTCAGGAAAGCAGTGAAGGTGAAAATTTAAATGAAAACACAAAGAGAGGCTTTAGAGCGAACAAATTGGAAAACAAACTCGGTGGAACAAGGAGAAAAGGCCCGTGACATACAAGAAATTGCGTGGTTAGAAATAGAGCTCAGCCAAAAATTAGCTAGTTGCATTTTTTTCCCCCAGGACAATTAGTTCCTATATTTTTGAGGGGCTTTCTGGGTTACTCTACCCATGTTGCTCCCTCTGATTCTGGTTTCGAGGGTTTGATTTTAAGGAGGGGCTGTCTTGGCAGGTCTGGGCTAGTCCCATGCCAGGCGAGGAGGAGGATGGAGGGAGCAAAGTGGGTGCAGACCTGGCACGAAGCTTTCAGGGCGCAGCCCCTGCCAGCATCTGCCTCACCCAGAGGGTTTTGCAGTGGTCCCCAGACCCCAGGGCATCTGCCAGAAAAGAGAGGGTCACAGAGATTTTTGGAAAAACAACTGCCCACCAAGTTCCCTCAACCCATCAGCTCCGGGGGAGTATTTGCAGCTGCGTGGGCTTGTTTATGGTATTACCTTCTGGTTGGGCAGCAGAAGCAGATTGCTGCTTCCCCTTGGCAGGCGTACGGGCTTGTTCGTGGACGCCTGTGTGACATAAAACAATGTGACACTTTTGCGCATGATGTCACACTCATATAAAAATACTCATGGCTGTCCACCGAGATCTTTGTACAGCCGCAGCTGGCAACAGCCGAATCTGGGGCATCTGCGGCCGAGGTGCCCACGGCAGTGAATTTCCATATTGTCATGTGCAGTTAATAATTTTATTCATCCCGAGCCCATCTCCCCCAGGAGCACGAGATAGACAAAAGAGGTTCTAACGCTGCAAGATCTGATTTTTGTCAGTCATTAGCAGGGAGGTAGTGGGCAGTTGCAGCCATGGCTTGGTTGCAATGGGCAGGACGTCCGATGGTTTGGGGACCAAAATGATTGTCACTTGTGTGCTGGGGGTCAGGGTACCAATGATAGTTATGCACTAGCAGAAGACTGTCAAGGTGGTCGAGCTGCAAATGCCCTTTTTGTCCCTTTTCTTGTCTCCCTATCATTTGCATTTGCAAACAAGCCCTTCAGGGCTGGCCCATCGAGCAGAGCCCTGCATGTCCTGGGGAGACATGGCCTCTTGCTCTGCAGTGCCAGAGAAGGAGGGAGAGGGAATGCAATGCTATTTGCAGCATCATCCGGACAGTACGTGTGCTCCTTCACTGCGGGGAAGCAGAGCTGTGATGTGGCTGCGTGTTGCAGGACAGCCGTGGTCTCTCTTAGCAGAGATGCCTCTTCCAAATCCTGCTCTTCCTCTAAAAACTTGTCCAAGAGCTTCCCCTTGGCACGCTGGCCTCCCTGCCCCTCCTGCTGCGCACCCTGGGTAGGACTGTGCTGCCTGTGCCTGCCTGGGAGGGAGGGTGTATATATATACACACACACACACACACAAATAAATAAATAAATAAATAAAAGACTATATACAGTCTTTACAAATCCTTTGCAAGGTCACTTTATGTGACAAAGGACAACAGCACTTCAACATAAGGCACTGAAATGATCTTGAAGGCTCATCCAGACACCACCAGGCTGTTACGAGGGTCACTCTGTAAACATTGCAGCGTGGGGACATTTTGTGCCAAGGCGTGTTGCTACTTCATGAGACAAGGACTAGGCTGCCCTGCTGTAAGTGAGGAGGAGGAGGAGGAGGAGGCAGCACGGTGAGAAGGGGCTTGGGAGGGATGTGGGGCTGGCAGCCGCGCTGGGGCAGGGCGGTGGATGGTGGAGCGAGGCTCAGCACTGCCAGGGCACAGAGGACTGGGCGATTTATAGTTCATGCTTGGCAGAAAGGATGGAGAGACAGGGATTAATTGCACAAGGGGAGCGGGACTGGCAGAAAGAGCAGATGGCAATATTTAGAGTTACAGGGAAATATTTTAAATAAGTTTGCTGCTGAAGGATAGGCTTTTCTGACTTACAGGTACAATACTTGGGGAATGAAGCTACTGCTGCTGTTTCCAGATGACTTGACTAGTAATAAAGGAAGTTTTAGGGCGATACCTAAAGGTGGTGTTTGGAAACGTTGCTCTGTCCTCCCTTCCCTGTCTTCCCCCCATGGAGGCAAAGGAGCAGCAGTTGTGGGTTCAGGGCACTGTAGCATCCACATGGGGCAGGATACTGAAACACGGTTTTGTTCAGCTGGAATGCTGCTAATAATATGGGCCCATTCCCAAATGCCTTAATTTCTCTTTATTCTCATTTTATTCATCTTCTGTACCACCCCCCCAAAACCAAACCAAAAGTAACTGTAGCGTGCCAGTGGTAGTTAGATGTTTGAAGATACTCTCATTTAGAGCTACTCTGTACATTGAAGGTCGGGCTGAGGATGGCAGCCAGCCATCCCCCCAAGGGAGCCTCTGAGTCACCGTGTTTGCACAGCAAGAAAAATAAACCCTCGGAAAACAAACTGCCTCCTTTAAACACTGCACTGCTTGGAGACCGACGGTGAAGCAGCCTCCAGCCCGTGCCCTGCAGCTCCCCTGGGACGGAGCAAGGGGAGCACCATGGAGAGCTGTCGCCGCTCCATTTGGGTTCACCCCATGATGGCAGAGGAGCCCCCCCAGCAGAGTCCTGGCTTTCCCCTCACCTCATCTCAGCTCCCTGGTCTCCTTCCCATCCATCTCGTTAACTCGTCCCTCCGTTACCTCCTGCTCACCTCTGCCTGTCTCTGATGGTCTCTGTGGACATCTGCCTGTTGACCCAAGCTCCACCGTCATGAGTCGGCCCACTGTCCTGACGGTCAGCACGCAGAGCAATAGCCCCGCATCATCTCCTTTGGCTCCTGTCCCCATGCCCAAACACTGGCCACAGGTCTGGGTTAGTTGATCCCTGGGTTTATTTAATTGTGGGAGCAGCAGGAAAAGCAGTGACTTCCACTGCTGCAGGAAAGAGAGGCTATGATAAATGGACCTGCATGTTGCTGGGTTTGATGCATTGCCTGGGATTCACCACAAAATCCGAACAGCAAATCCTCTAGGATTTCAGTTTTCAAGCAGGTTTAGCTTTTCCTCCTGCTCGGCTGCTGCCAGAGCTAATGGAAAAATCCCCGTTTTCCCACGGTCAGCAGGCTGGAGGAGCTGGAGAGGACACGGTGGTATCCCATCGCTGGCTGGTGTGCTCTTGGGAAGCCTCCAGAGCAAACCCCCCCCGGTCTGGCTGAGCATTTGCCTTGGCTTTCGCTGAGACAGAGGAGGCTGTCCAAGGATCGGAGCATTTCCATGCGGGTCCAGCCTTTACCTGGCCGGGGACAGCGGGAGAGCAAGCCCCCTTCCACATCACCTCCGAGACACATTGGTCCCCAGCACTTTGCTGTGGTCTGTTACAGACCAAATCACCCTGTCCTTCATCTTTAGTGCCTCCAGGACCCCCGTTCTTGGGGCTACAGAGAATGAGGCCCCCATGGGTGGATGGCAGCCAGCTCGGCTTGAGGTTTGAGGATGCTCAGGACTGGCCTGGCTCAGACACCTGAGAACTTCCATGGACAGGATCACAGCAGAGGACCTGGGTACAGCACAAATGTCCTGTGAAGGCTGACCGTGATGCCGATAAACCCGTTAGTCACTTGTATAATTACTGCTTGGAATCACTCTGAAATCTGAAATTGCTCATTATTCTCAAATTACAAGGTAGCCACAAGAAAATCACGTTTTTAACAGCAACAAGTGCAGGTATTTCACCTTGTAGAAAGCAAGTTTCATCTGTTCTCCCCACATGTCATTTTCAGGAGGCCTTCTGGTTTGGAATTTGGAATTTTTAAATACCCCACAAACATCTTGACAGGGTCATCCTCCATGCTGGGGCTTAGCTAAGATGTTCATTTTCTCTCCTGCTTCAGTGCCTGCATGGAGGCATTAAGGGCATCAGCCAAGGAAGTTTGCTACATCATCTGTTTCTGAGGTTGTGGCAGAAAATGCACTTTTTTGGTGCCAGAGGTTTGGGGTTTAAATCTTACCCTTCACAAATGGCTTCACTGCAGGGCGTCTGAGGAGGAGGCAGGCTTCGCTTGCTCCATATGGGTATGAAATGCTGAGTTTAAAACTTTAAAAGCTGCTTGTTACTTGGCAAATCGGAATGTCTTTGTTAAAGTCAGAGGGGTGATGGGAGGCAGAACTGATGTGCCCCCATGTCCATCACCATCAGCTTTTTTCTGGGCAGACCCGAGTCAAGCTGGGTCGCACTGGTGCTGAGCTCCGTCCCACAGCTGGGGCACATCCCAGCAAGGGAAACGGGATTTTCTGTCCCACGGAGCCATGGCTTGGAGCCCCTTGGGTTTTTCTGCTGATGTAATGGCTAATATTTGGATTATAGTAGCAAGAGTAGAAGCCTTGGAGTCAATCCCCCCAGCTGGGTTTCCTGCTCTCCCAGCCCTTCCCACTACCCTGAGCTGCCTTCCGCCAAATTTTCTGTGCATTTTGAGCATTTTAAGATGGGTGTGGTAAAAATTGTCATTAGAAGGTGCTGCAAGGGTTGATTTAATTACTGCAGGCACAACTGAAGTCTGAAGGGGCACCATTTCCTATCACAAATGTCTCTGTTTCAGTATTGCAAAATTTGAATAATTCTCTTTGACAGCTTTTTTCTTTTTATAGCAGTAATTAGTCAAAAAGTATTGCCATGATGAGTGTTAGGCAAAGCTGCCCTGGGATTCCTGTTTGATAGCTGCAAGTCATACTGCACAGCTCAGGAAGGACACCTCTCTGCAAGTTTTAAAAGTGGCAATAACAACAGCAGGTAGTGAGGGTGTTGGACTCAAATGCTAAACCATTTCCTCCAGAGGGGAAAAATGTGGCCTTTTTTTCTACCTAAAAGTTGCACTTGCATTTTAAGGCATGTGGTGGGTTGCTGGGACACCCATTGGAGCCAGGCTGTTCAGTCAGGCCCAGGAGTGATTACTACACAAAATAGCAAAAAAAAAAAAAAAAAATTTAAAAACAAAGACCAGAAACTGTAATTTTAAAAGTTCAGGCTAAGTGGAGGGAGGTAGAGGGATCTGGGCAAGAAACCAGATATTAAATAGGTTTTTAATCCCAGTTAGTCCCCAAAATGCTACAAGGTCTAGTCACTGAGGGCTGAAATTAGTGTAACGTTGGCAGCGTTGTGCGTTACTTTAACAGAAAGTGTACTTAAGTGTGGAAAGAATTTACCAAGGGAAATTATGGAGATTTTGTCTTTCTTTGTCTAATTCAAGTTATCTAAAAGCCATGGGCCTAGTTTTGTCATATACTTGCTAATGCATGCCTGTCATTTCGTGGGGGTTTTTTTGGCTTATTTTGTTCAAAAGATAAAATTAGAAGGTTGGAGTTATCTGGTGACTTCAAAATAGGTGAGTCTGAGTGGAGTTTGAGTCGTCTGTGATTTTTTTCAGAAAGCCAAGATGGAATTAGCCCAGCTTACTGCAGTCAATTTAATGCTTTTTATATGGCCTGGAGCAGAGCTGTGACTATTTCTGTATTTCAGGAGTTTGGGAGTTTGGTGCTGATGATTCGCAGCAGCAGTGTGTTGGTTTAACCCGCAAGTGCCCGGGCACTGGCGGGTGCTTGGGGAGCCAGGCTGGCAGGTCTGCGCTGTGGGCTGCCTGCTGCTCCTCTTCATCACCAGCGGCAGAATTCAGCAGAAAAGAGGCATTTGTCTTCCTTTCCCTAGAACTGCAGAGGGACGGATGGTGTCACCCATGATGTCAGAGAAAACACCTTCAGGGAGATGGATCTTTTCTCGTCATTAAAAACACACATGCAAATCTGAGAGGGGCTAGTGCTGCTTGCAGGGGGGCTGTGCGATGCCGCCCTATCCCCTGCACGTACCTCCTGCGCTTCCCCTCCTGCTGCTGGGGCTCTGCCTCCCGCTGAGCATCTGCCACTTTACAGGTACAACCATTAGCCCCTGCAAATGATAGCATTTCCATATGAAAACCCCATTTTGCACTTTATTTTCATCTACAGAAAGGGGGCAAGTCCTGCCTTAGCATTACTTCATATTCCCACACAAGTGAAGATGAGGAGCAGAATATGTACGTGGCTGTTCCTGCAACCATGCTATTGCAATGTGACCTTCTGGTGCTCAGACTGGATCCTCTGCCAGGGCAAACCAGCGTTGCTCTCTTGCATTGAACTGGGCTACAACAGCTAAGACCTGTCAAGGCCTGTTTTTTCATCTACACATGCATGAGATGCAACTGGACACAGCTTCTGTATTATGCAGAAATATCAAGTATCAGTAATATTAAAGTAATGATTGATATCACCAGTAACTATAAGATAAGTTCATCATAGAAAATGTTTTGGAGCATTCCCATTTGATTGACTTCTGTGGTAGGGCAGAAAAGGTGATTAATAATAATCTGTGCTGCTGATAGACGGTGAAGGTTTGCTAAGGATGGAGTAAAACTGTTTTAACGTTCTGCTTAATACACAGTTATTGCTAGTGGCCATATGTCGTTCTGTGTATAAATAGTCAGCAGATATCGTCGCCTCAGCTGCTGGAGTGCAGCAATTTGGCACCTCTGGCATCGTAGCTCGGTCTTGGCAAAGGCACGGGCGCTGGAGATCTGTTAAGCACAGACGCTGACAGCGGACAGCGCTTCACAGCCCGCTCCTCATCTCTGGGGCCGTCGTGGGCCCCTCACAGCCCCAGGAAGTAGATCAGCCGTGGGTGTCCCCACCTTGGCACTCACAGCCTGGCTGTCCCCTGTGCCTTTGTCCTCCTTTACAGCCGGCTGGAGCCTGTGGGCTCCAAGACTCATTTCATGCCTGGTTTAAGCTGGGCGATAAGTATGGTGAAGTGCTTTTGCCAGTTTAATGGTAAAGCTGCTTTGGAAGATTTTGGAGTGGCATGCACTACCTCCGTGGCCATAACCTGCACTGGGTTTCTGAATGGGAAACACCACTCGCTCTCTGTGTCCCATGAGGTTATCTTCATTTCCACTGATGTTATTGAAGTATGAGGTTTTATTCAGTTGGGTGTCAGACAAGGAAAATACCACATTCATCTTTGGGACTAATGTTGACAGTGAAGTTCACACCTGAAAAGACATTGCATGAAGTCCAATTTGGCAGTTGCAGTGGACAAGGATGGGGACCTTTGATGCCACCATGAGGACACAGAAGATGGAGATACACAACTGAGAAATCAGCTGCTTTGCTTTCCTAGCATTAAGGGTGCTGAAAAAGTCTGGTTTACCCCCCAAAAAATTGCCATTTGTATGCACAAGCTTTTCCTTGTCACAATATATCGAGATGAATTGCGAATTGGCATTGCAGCTCAATGACTGACCCAGGACTCCCGTGGAAACAAAAGATGAACCTTTGCTGAATGTTTACAGTTTCAGACTGCTCATCAGTGAACCCTGGGAGGGCAGCTCTGGCAGCAATTCAGAACTGGAGGTGAAATGCAAAAGTAAGGGAAGAAAACCTGGAGATGAGAGCTGCCGTCTGCTGGGAAGTCCCTTTGATGGTGGTAAATAATCCTATGTTACCTGGGAATATGGAAAAATATCTTGGGGGGTTGTATGTGGTGAGATGGTTCTTCCTCTTACACATGTTATGGAAAACTGATGCTGTGCCTGAAATCAAGGAGGAAGACTTTAGCCTGTAGGACCTTGGGCACGGTGCTGAGCACCCTGAGAAAGGGGCATTCCATGACCAGGACCAGCTGGACGGTGTGTCCCAGCAGCCTGACCCCACGGGAGCTGCCTCCCTGCCCTGCAGCAGACACTCAGCCCCGTTCCTCCCACGGGGCTCCCGGCAAGGGCTGGGTGGGGGCTCCTCCCTGGTGTTAATGAGTCCCAAGTGCACCCACCTGGGCAGCCTCTGCTCCACCCCACTGAGGTGGGACCAGACTTTATTTATGGGGGGCAGCCATAGGGCAAGGAGCTCTTGGGAGCTATTGGTAGCAGATAGCTGTGTGCTGCTCCAGGATGCTTGTGTGGTGAGTACAAAGCCACACAGGGAGTGCTTTGGTTGTGCTGAGCTCAGTGGGGTGGGAGGCCCTTTGGGTCTCCAGGAGATTGAAGGATTATTTTTTTTTTTTTGACCCCTACAGCACTTACCTGTGGGATGGGATGGAGGCTGTGTGCTGGGACCTGCTGTGGGAGATGCCCTCGGCTCCCCGCTTAGCCTGAGGCTGGTGCTGAGTCAAAGGTTTTGCAAAAGAGCTGAGCTTTCAGAGGCTTAAGTGGCAGGAAAAAGAGACAGCACTGGTTACTGCAGAGGCAGGGTGTTTGTTCAGAGTCCTTGCCTTATCTGGGAGTTCAAGTGCTTGGCCTCAATATTATGGGTAAGTCCTAAGAAGCCGCCAGGGATGCAGGTGCCAGGTTATGTATTTCTGAAAGATGGCACAAAATCAACGCTTTCTTCTGAGAAATCTGGAGCAGATAGTGGGAGGAGCAGCCCTGGATGTAAGCTATGACCCACAGACTGGGGAAAAGGCACCAAACCAAAACCCCAGGCTGGTACGTTTACCAGACCTTATAGGGAAAAAAATACAAAGCCAGAAAAAGGTGGCTGCTGCAAATCACATTATGTTTCCACCTGGCACCTTGGAGGAGTATTTCTCCTCACTCCAGTTAAAAAACAAGCAATGGCCCTGGGCTGGGAAGAAGGTGATGTCTGGTCCTGACCGAGACCCAAGCTGGCTGCAGGGGGTCGGGCTGATGTTGCATTCAGAGGGCTCTTGGTGCAAATGGCTCCCGTCCCCCTCGGCTCCTGCGGTCCTCCAGAATCACTGGCCGCAGTGGTTGTCACTACTGACGCCCTTCTGGTTTTTTTTGTAATGAAGATAAAGTGGGTGAGTTACTAGTAGCTACTCCAAGATCTTGTAGCAAGTGGTTTTCTCTCTGCAGGACAGTGTCTGATGCTGAGTCACAAGCATCTGGGTTTTTGCAAGACTATAAATAGCTCTCGCACCCGATGGCCCACAGTGTTGTTTCGCTGTGGGCTCTAAGCAGGGCTCCCCCTTCAGCCACACATTTGGGTTTCCTCTCCACTCCTGTCCACCTCTGATCTCCCCTTGGCGAGGAAGAGGGATGACTTTTCCAACCCAAGTGATTCTATGACTTCAGCCCCACGGGCGGCGGTGGGAGGAGCTGAGCGGGCGCAGGCAGGCGCCTCCTGCGGGCGCTGGGTTCCCTGGAGCTGGGGAAGGGTCTCCCGGCCCCTGGGCTGGGTGGGCTCCCTGCCTGCACAGGCAGTGCAAGGTTGTGGCTTGCAGGGGATCTGCAGAGTGACCGGCATGGGTCGGACTGGCGATCCTGGCCGGCATGGTGCCCGGCCACAGCAGCAGGCCTTCGGTCTCTGGTTTCTTTGGCTGTGCTTTTTCCTCTACTGGTGTTGAAATCTCTGTTCTAACTCCGACCAGAAGAATAATTTGTAATGAAATCCCCAAACTGTGGTCCAGAAGCTGTAGTAAACCCCTTTTAGTCGAAATACACTGTGATACATTTCAGTTTTGTTGTTGAATATTACCTTAGATGTAAATATCCTGGAAGTCCAAAGCTGTTGGCAATTTCTTGGAGAGCACCAGAACTCAGATATGGATTTTAAAACATTTAAATCCTAGTGTCGATAGGGATGTACTTGAGAAATTCAGGCCATAAAAGCAGACTCTTAATGCTTTTCCTCCCCTCTATGCAGTGGGCTCAGCCCGTGATGAGCGGATCATGCAGCGGGAGCAGGGGCATGTCCTCTCAGAGCATCCTTCCCTCCTGTCACCCCACCAGTCCGCACAGCCTCTGCTCCCTCAAATGCCGCCTGTGTCACCACCCTCGCTGTCACTATCCATCTTGCCTTTAATTCAATCATCATTTTCACAGGTGGGGAGCTGGGGTGTCTCGCCTCCCTGGTGATGTGTCGTAGAGCCACCTTGCCTGGAATTCCCATGGTCTGGAAAGTATCTCTCTGCTGAATCCAGTTGTGATTTTTAATTTGGATCCCATTGTGCTTTCCTCACTTCCAGTGAGACCTTTTGCTGAAGCTGTTGGTGGAGGATGGAAGGGGTGTTGGGGGGTTGGTAGCTGTGGTGTGACAGGAGATAAGGCAGAAATGGCCATTTTTCAGAGAGAGGGCCTGCAGTGGGATGTGGTGAGGGTCCGTGCTGGAAGGTGTGAGGTGGGTCCTCACAGACGGAGTAAAACCAGAGGAGGTGAAGAGCAGGATAGCGGTCCGGAGGGGCCATCAGCAATAAAAGCATGGTGGCAGGAGCACAGGGGGATGAGCGGTGGGGGAGTGGAGCAGAAAGACGTGCTCCTCTGTCAAGGAACAAGTTCAAAACCAGCTTTTTCACCGAGGTTGTGTGGCTTAGTGCTTGGGGAGAGTGGGGGTGCTGAGGCTGTGTGTGAAAGTATCCCCAAAGCGTGGACTGCTGCAAGCGGGGGTGAAGTCATTGGGGGAAGATTTACTTTATTTGCTTGCTCTTGTATTCTTTTGTCAAGTTGGTGTTGGGGCAGGCAGGGCTGAAGCTCTGCTCTGGCCTAGGGGGGATATTTTTATGTTGTTCTGATTTTTTTTTTTTTTTTTTAATGTTCTTGTGACCCTTCTTTGGAAGCGCTGGGCCTGGTGGTGCTCCTACTGGTGCCAGGCAGGTGGTAACATCCCTGCCTCGGTGCCCGGGTCCTGCTGGCACCCACAGCTCCCCTAGTCCCTCTGTCCATCGTCCCACCACCCCATGGTCTTCAGTTCCTTCTCTGCCATGAGGCAGGGACACTTCATTACCTTAATGAAGGAGAAGTATGTATGTGCTTCCCATTCACAGGTGCATGCACTTCACTCGGCAGAGAGAAAATGTTGATTTTTAATTTGTGTTTAGTTTACCAAGCAACTCCGATTGCTCTGTACCGGTGGCCTGGCATCTTCTTGTTTGCTGCTCTGTTGTCTGCCAACTCTACAGCAATGCTGTGTTTTCTTGTAGATTTTTGGTTAAAATCTTGAGAATTGAACCTGTTTTCTCGAGGATCCCTGTTAAACACACACCTAGTGGTTTCAGCATCCTAATTGCATTGCAGACAGCTTTTAATCCGTTTAGTGTGTGTCATGTTGATGTTGTATCATTCTAATTTTTAATCAAAATGTCATGCGATACCAGGTTAAGTGTCTTACGGAAGTCTAAATATATTAAATCAACACTGTTGCCTTTATTAACCAATTTTTAAACACATCAAAAAATCAAATAGATTTGACAGGGTTCATTTTTCAGAAGCAGTGTTTGGTTTGGTGTCCGCTCTCCAGTATCGGTGGCTTGTATCTGCGGATCCTTTATTTTTCCCATGATCAGCATTGGGCTGGAGGGATGGCGTTTGCCCCTGCTGACACCCATACTTTCTATTTATTACACGTATCCTTTCTATTTATTGGCAGAATGTTGTTCTCCTTCAGACTTCTGCAGCTTTCTCTTGCAGAGGTATAAAATGAGATGAATTTCTGATTGTAAGGGAAACTGCATAAACCTGAAGTGACAGACAGTCCCTATCCCAAAGAAATTGCAATTTAAATGCTTAAACCTGGAGTGTGCCAAGAGTTTTCTCTTTCTGAATGCAAATATTTGAATTCTGCCACTGAATGCAAACTGTGAGCTGGGTCCTTGCCCTGCAGGCTCTGCAGGGCAGGGGAAAGCTAATTAGGCATTGACTAATTATTTTCAGGTTTGGTCACCTTGAAATCCGTGACTGAGAATGGGAATGGGGGGCAGGGGGAAAGGGTTTATGGCCATGGCTCCTGGAAGAAGACACAGATGTTTGGTTCTCCCATGGGATGGTCCTGCTGCAGAAGCAGCTCTGGGGCTGGAGGCAGGCACGTGGATTTTCCTGGGAAAACCGCGGGAAGGCGCTTTCCCTCCTGCCTGGGGGGGTTCCAGCCTACCCGAGCCTAATTTACGATAATTATTTTTAATATCGCTTTTATGTGGCCATATATTGTTTTAATTTCACAACAGTGCAACATCTGATATTAAGTATTTCCAGCTAGACTCCAAGCTCCCTGAGGCAGTATTTATTAAAATCTTTTTTTGTCCATATTTCATGTTTATTACTGCCATCTTTAATTAAGGGAGGTAAATATTGCTGATGTGGGTTGAGGGGCCTTTTTAACGTGAATAATTTGACATGCTCTCAGTAATACAAGATGCAGCAGGAGGGGAAAGAGCGAGCTCTCGGGCGTTATTGCTGCCTCTTCCTGCACCGGAGCAGGGCAGCTCGGCAGGGAAATGGGTCTTCTCACGCAGGATCTGGTGATGTTTTAAAATTAACAATGAGGTTCTGCTGAAGATGTATTTTTCTTATCCGGCATCGGAGCTAGAGGAGCTGAGTCTGGGAGCCGTTTCTCAGGGATGCATTGCTGGGGATGGAGAGCGGCAGCCCCGATGGGTTTGCTGGAGCTGGCTTGGCGGGAGGCACCGAGCCGTGGGGCTGGGGAGGTTTTGCAGCCTGAGCTGCGCTTCGCTCTCAGCCTCCAAACCCTGCTCTGGCAAACGCGCCCGAGAGCTGCGCTGCTCGTCTGGGGCTGTGTCCCCAGCCCTGCTCGCTGCCACTTTGTCCCAGCTGAGGAACATGGGAGGTGTCTGAGCGGTTTAGTTGGAATCAGATTTTTTTACTGAATTCCTCCATACTGTTCTCTTCTAATCTCGAGTTTTATTGCTGTAGCTCTGTGTTGCATGTCCACACCCATACTGAGAGGAAAGAAAGGGGAAAACTGACCTAAGTCCTGTGGAGTGTGTCGCTAGGACATTTTTCACGACACATCTCCTAAAATCCTTCTTTTTGTTTCTGCAGACAAAGACGGCAAATGATGGAGCGCCTGGGGCAGTGCTCGGGGCAGGGGCCATGCTGTCCTGGGTGGGGGTTTGCCGTGTTGGTGACTGCTTTATTTCTCCTTGTTGCTGCTTCTTTCTCCCTTTCTGCCAGCTTCAGTTGTTCCCTTTGTCATTGATGGAGCTTTTTGCTGCCTGAAGCTGTCCTTTGCAAATGGTTGCAGGTGAGGAGCGGTGCGCTGCAAAAGGAAATGGGAACTGATACTGCTTGGCAGTTACAAGGATGAGGCTTAAGTAAGATCAGCTCTAAGGTAGATCCAGTAATATCTGCTGTGAAAAATGGTTTCATCACATTTTCTTTTTCTTTTTTGTCTCTGAAATGGCAACTGATCTCTGAATCCAGATATGTTGTACTGCATTATAGACCTCTCCACAGCCCGTTTCATTGAGACCTCTGTTCAAATGAATGGGTTTAACTTCATGCTTTGCATGCAAGCAGCAGTATGTAATTGCAGGTTTACTCATAATTGCATGGCTTCTGGAATATATTTTAGTGTTCGTTATTCATGCAGTTGTTTGTTGTAGAGAAAATAAGATTAATTTATATTCCAGTAATACTTCAAGTATATGTTTTTATACAACAGTATAAAGGTGGAACCTGTAGGGAGCCCTCAAATACTGCAAAGCTTGCCTTAAGATCCCAGGCCTTGGTCTCATTGCTGGGGTAATGAGGATCCCAGCCTATCCATAAGCAGCTGCAGCAAAGGCAGAGCGGACTTAATTCCAGTGTAATCTCACTGGTTTGGCAGGCTTTCACGAGGGGTGATTTTTGCCCTAATAAACCAGTTGCAAAAGCTGGGTTCCCAAACCATAACAGCATACTGGAAAATTTGCAAGATTCAAGGCTGCTGAAAGATAATGTACATCTGCTTTCACCAGCTATTATTTCTTTAAAAATCTTTTTTCTTTCCCTCTATATACAGCTGTGCCCATATACAGGAACAAGAGGCGGGTGACTCTCAGCAGCTGGAACTTTAGTACAAGACCACTTAAGACTTCATCTGTGAAAGCAAACCTTGCGTTCATGAACCCTCTCACTGTTCTCCTTTGGAAAAATTACTCTTTTTTAAACACAGACTGTGCCCACTGGTGGCATGCCCTGGCTGGTGGCCCAGAGCGCTCTACACTGGGGCTCCCTCTAAGCTAGGGTGTATCTGGGACACTGCTGATGGACAGACAGATAACCTGCAGAGGCTGTGCAGACAGTGTTGTGTGCATACCCAGTGCAGGTGGGCTAATTGCACATGCAGCTGGCTAATTGGGCAGGCGGATTTCCCTGTGTGGCTGGGGCGAGTGTGCCCCAAGGGGCACTGCTGTGCAGGGCTCTGCTGGGGTTTGCTTTTGGGCAGAGGACGCTTGCTGCAGCCTCCTCGCTGCTGGAGCCTGGCCCTTGCGCAGGTCTGACCCTGCTCCATCTGACCCTGCTCCGACTGCTCTGGTGTCCTGGGAATTTGTGGTTCTTGCCTCCAGCCCCCAAGGGACAGCGAGCTCACTGCTGTTCTCCACGCATTGCAGTATCTGATCACTGCAGTCTCTTCAGTCTGTGCCGATTAGAAATCTAGGATGCAATTTGTGGGGTTGGTGTCTCTCCTGTCTGCCCATTGCAGACTCTTTTTAAGGCTGAAGCGTTAATTATCAGAGGGCTGAACTTTACTTTCCAAGGGGATCCCACCCTGTGTTCAGAGGCAGGTGTGGGACCTGGCAGTGGTGCAGACCTTGGAGTGATGGAGCAGCTCAGAGCCTGCACCCTCCTCTCTGCACATAGCTGGGCTGCAGGACGGGGATGTGTGTTTGACAAGTTCCCTGCTTCTGCAGTACCTGAGATCTGGGAAATGAGGACGCCCTGGGATGCTCAGAATGAAGTTCTTGTGCTGTAGTTGTTACTTTGAGGACGTTTCTCAGGACTGTGGTGTCTGGCATCGTATAAATGTCAAACGGGGGAAGGAGATGAGCACGTGTCTGTGAGTCTGGAGTGTCCCTGTTGCATGGCTGAAGGTGCTGCGGGGCTGGCGGGGAGCAGCATTCAGGAGCACAGGCCCTTGTACCTATCGAAAGGAGCTGTTGGGGATGGTGCTTTGAAAGCTGACAGAGGCTTCAGCTGCCTGCTGCCCCCAGATTGACTGCCCTGGGTTGGTGAAAATTCATTATCAACTGTTGGCACCTCTGTTGCCCTCTGCTCTGCAGATCCCAGCTGGGAGAGAGTTTAATTCAGAAAAACATCCTTTGGGGACGGATCAGATATCTCATTTGTGGAGGCATCTAGAATACAGCCATGCTGGAAAGTTTCTCAGATGCTTGTGCTCGTCTCTGCCTAAAGGAGAGGTTTTTCTTTTGTGTTTCTCTTTGTTAGGTCTCCTGTGTTCTCCTTTCTTGCATCTCTTAAATAGTTGCCGCAGAGCTACTTTGTCAGAGCTGAGTCACCATTTAGTGGTTTCTTTCCTTCACACCTTCCCATGCTCTGGAGAAACTCGGCAACAACTCTGAACTTTCCCACAAGCCGTTCTGTCTTACGGAACATGTTAAGGTTGTTGAAGCCTCTGATGGAAGGACTTTTCCTCTTTAATAATAGATGCACAGCCTTGCTGAGGTGTTGGGTGTGCTGTCTTGCTCTCCCTAACTGGCAAAGCAGGTGAAGGTGGAAGTGTGCCTGGCTGGGGGAGCTGATGGGGCTGAGGCACTACACCTGTGCTGTCATAGGAGACCTAGGGCTAAATGAGTGCCTTTTCAGAGATAATGCCAGAGGTGGCATTTGAACTTGGTGGCAGCTGAGATAAAGTATCAGCCAGCAGCAGTAGCAGGGAAGCTGGAAAAAGCAGATTTCTGCAGCATGTGGGGCAGGAGACCTGTGCTGGCAGAAGGTTGGTGCCCTTTGGTGTGGCGTGGCGGGAGCAGAGCAATCCAGTGCCCACTGCCAAGCAGAGCCTCTGCCTGCAGCGATGGGCAAGGATATGCTTCATCACCATCACATTGCAGAGGAAGGAAAATAGTTTCAAATGAAAGCTCTGTGGCGGTGGGGAGCTGTGCCGACCCCAGTGGTGCTGGGGCTGTACTGGCAGCAGTCCTGGCTCGGCTGTGTAAAGGGAAGACTCTTCCTCAGAGCCTAGTCTTTTGTCAACTTTGAGATAATTGGATCTGATAGTGCAGGCATGATGACTTCATTTCTGTAATTATTTTTATTTCTTCTGCAGGCCTGTGTTTTAAAATAAACTGAAGAGCCAATGCATTGAGTTACATCTTCATCTCCTTTATTTAATTTTACTTAAAGGACTGGATGTTCAGTTACTCCTCAATGCCAGGGTTACCCAGCTTTGTTTGCTTTCCCCCCCCTCCAGATTATTGGGGTGGGCTCAGATATTGCCACATAAGGCTATAGCAAGGATTTTTAAACTTAGGCTTTGGTCTGAGGGATGGGAAATCTTCCTGCAGAAGCTGGGACCCCATTGTGATGTTGGGAGGATGGACAGTACTTATAGGTAGGACTTCTTAGGCTTGTGACCCAATTTTGGTTTCCCTTGACAAGATAAAACCTACTGGCAAGCTCCCTCCTGCTTCCGCTCCATTGCACAGTGTTCTCCAGCTGCGCTTGCCTCTCGTGCGCATCCTGGTTCTCCATGTGCTCACCCACTGTTGAGGCTCGCCTGCCCTTGCTGGGCTCCCATCTCATGCCAAAGGCTTTCTGAAGGAAACATTCATTTCATGGGTGTCTGAACTGGCTTCTGTAAAATGTGTGCCCTGTGGTATACAGAGGGAGAGCAGCTCTGCACGGCACAGAATGAAAAAAATTTGTATTTAGTGTTGAGCTGTTGCTAGCAGAGTAATCTAGTGTTTCATGTTTGGATATTCAGCTTGCATTAGCTTCAATCAAGCACTCGATCGGAAGTCTCCTTCCATTAAGTCGTGCAATTTTCATCCGCTGATCTGGGCTGTGGTAAAGCTTATGCAGCCATCTGGGCTTAAAACAATGACTTTCCACATCAACATGAGTAATCCTCCTGCCTGACATCATTTAATCAGTATTTTGTCTGAATGCATTGTAAATGCACTGGGCCATGGGTGGAGTTTGGGTTCCAAAGCTGCTTCTGCTGCAAAGGGCAAACGCCCTGTGTCCGAGCATGGGGGTCTGCGGTGCAGAGGGCTGTGGCGAGAGCCTGTGTGCTGTGCTCGGGAAGCTGGGGCCAGGTGTGCAGCGGGGTGCTGAGGTCCCCATGCGATGGAGGTGCTCAGGGCGGGTGTCCCTGGGACCCCTGTGCCCGAGGGGATCCCTCCTGTAAACTGCTGCTGTCAGTGGAGATCTGTCCTAAAATTCAGGTTGTGTACAAACTCAGCTGCTTCTGAGCCCATGGGAGAGCCATGGGCAATGTTTCTGTGGATTATTTTTATCTCTAAATATGAAATTCTCTCTAAGCAGCATTTAAAACTAATGTCATTGCCCTGGCAGCGGTGGCTGTCCAGGACACTGACGTGAACATGGAAAATGTGGCTTCTGGCAAGAGAATTCAGACCGTTTCTTTTAATGTCTATGATTTTTAGTATTGCCAGGAGTTGATTTTTTTAAAAAGTGATAAAGTAATTTGTTTAAACTTGTTGGAATCTGTTTAATGAACTGGCCAAGCTCAAAGGGGATGATTATGCTCTGCTCAGCTGTAATTCCCACGTTCTTTCATCAAGCAAAAATATACGGACCACTCCAGAGCATGCGCCCTGCTCCGAGCCCTGCTCTGTGCCTCCTGCCCATGCATGCTCCAGGGGGGCTGCATTTCAGTACTGAGGAAAACATCCCCATGGGACCACAGCCTGCCTGTGGGACTGTGTTAAGCCCATCTCCAAATACTCCCTGGCAGTAAATCATCAGCAGGTGACTCGCAGAGCTGGGGTCTCCTTGCGAAAGGGAGCAGGAATGCACCCACCCAAGCTGCAGCACAGCCTGCACCTGGCTGCGGGGCCCTGGCTGTGCTTGTCTTGGTGACACATTTAATTGGTGGTTTTAAAAATCCACTTCCTTATTTAAAAGAGGTGTGGGGTTGTGAGAGTGGTGGCTGCCCTGGGTGCAGGTGGAGGTCATGGTGCTCTGCCAGGTTCACGCTCCCGTCCCTCGTGCTGGCAGGACCTGGTTTCTCACTTATTCCCCCCAGAATCGGCTCAGACGGGCCCTGTCAAGGCAGGACATGGGCTTTGCAGTGCAGCCTGCAGTTTGTGTCAAAAGAATCACCCCAATTTATGCAGTGAAGGTTCAAATGGCACCTCTGTCAACCTGCTGTCATGTTTTTAGCCAGGCAATAAAGCATGGCAGTAATTAGGAAGGATGACCTCGCCCCACTTAGTGTAATGAGGTGGCTGCTCAGCTCAGCCCGCTCAGGGCATCCTGCTCCGGGCAGCCCTGCTGCGTACCCGTGTGCCTCTTTGTTCCCCTCCTGCCAAGGGAGAGGTGGGAGCCGACCGCTCACCGGGCACTGGTCCTGCTGCCTGCACCTCTGGCTCTGCACTGTGGCATCCAAAATTTCCCACTTGTCCCATTTCCAGAGCACCTGCCTGGCAGTGTGGGCACTGCCCAAGTACATCCCGATCCGTGCTATGGCCAGGCCAGGGTCTCTGTCTGGTTTCTCCAGGGATCGGCTCCCCTCCCTGGAGCATTCCCAGGGATTGCCCCCAGCATTCACCAGTGATCTGGGGAGCAGGAACAGATTTGGATTTCAATTTAAAATTAAAATCTCAGTGACTGTTAAAACACTTCTGTTCCCATCCCATGCTGGCAGCATGCTTCCCTGGCCCCCTATGGCCCTCCTGCCTGCAGGAGGAGTGCTTTTTCAGAGGGTGAGCTGCAGTGGCTTGATTTGGATGTGCTCGTATGAGAACTGGTACCCAAAAGCACTGGCACCTGCGGGCTGGGCCCGGCCTGCTGGCTCGGTGTTGCAAAGATGGCATCTTTAATTTGCATATAAATGGATAGGCAGCCGACCATGCTGTGCTGGGAACAGTCATTGCCCATTGCCGGAGCCTCCCGCTCTGTGGGCAGGGAAGGGGCATGGGAGCCATGTTGCCAGAATCCCCTTAGGCCCCTGGAAAGGGTGTTGCACCCCTGGGAGGCTCAGCCTTTGGGGTGCACGTGTGGTGGGACAGGGCTCCTGCACAGCCTCTGAGACAGGATTTTACATATTGCTCATAGGTACCATGTAAAATGAGGGAATTAAATTATAAGAGGTTTTGTAATTTTAGTAACTAAAGGTTATGCAGAAATGTCAGAGCCACAGCTGGTGGGTCCCAGGTCCCCACATGCCTCTCCCTGCTGCCTGCGGCAGGCAGGAGCCTGGGACCTGGCATTTCTGAGGCTGTGCCTGTTTGCAACCTTGGCAAAGTCATTTCATGCTGCAGTTCTCCAAGGCACCTGCTGGGTTTGAGTGCTTGGGTTTTTGGGTGCGATGGAAGATGCTGGAGCTGACTTCTCTGCGGGGCCAAGAGCCTGGGGGGACCCAGCCCTGCAGAGCAGCTTGGCCAGGCACCTCTGCATGTGAGCAGCCGTGGGTTTTGGAGACTTTGTCACTCACTTCCCTGCTTTTATGGAAAGCTGATGCTTCTCCAGATATTGGGAAGCTGAACCTTTACAGAGCCCAGACTGCCCCCGGAGCTGCTCGGACCCCCGGTGCTCACTCACCGCCCACACTGGATTTGGAAGGGGTCAGTGAGGAGGGTTTGAAATGGGCTTCACGGGGCTCCGGAGCACCAGGTGCTTGTGGCTTTACACTTCTCAGGTTGTGGGCTTGTCACGCTGGCGGTTTATCCAGTAGACGTGGTAGTGCCTTTGGTTCCTCCCTGGCTGCGTGGCTGTGACAATGGGTGGGTTTGGCACAGGTTGTGGGGGAGGCCTGGTCGGTTCCCCCTCCCTCGGGATGCTCCTGTTTCTTCTCTGTTGTGCAAATGCAGCAGTAACATTCCTGTAAAGCCTCAGACCGCCTGTCTGACTGCTTCTCATCTCTAGAGTGATGCTTTGTCAAACATTTTTTTGTTGAGTGGAGCTAAGAATCCTTTATTCTGTCTTTTTTGATATGGAAAGTAAACAAGTTAACGTGAAGGCATCTTTCTGCGGGCATTTGGGTTTTAGTATGCAGTGAGGCTGGGCCTCTGTTCCATCTCTGCCACCCTCTGATGCTGGGCCGGTGTTCAGCGCTGGGGGGGTGCTGTGTGTGGTGCTGCCGTATGCAAGCATACAGAGCAATGAAAGCAATGCACTGCCTGCGATGTTGGCATGGATTAGATCACTTATTTTACAGAATGTAAGATGGGAAATGCTTTTGCTTTTAGAAATCTGGGCTGGTTTTGTGTGCTTTCTCGTGTGCGACCTCAGGTCCCTGCTCCCCCCATTTGCCTATCAGCGAGGGGTTGGGGGATTTGCAAAGAGGCTCTTGATTTCTTACCGGACTTATCCATATCTTTCCCCGTGCAGTTACAGGGGTGTTTCGCTGCGTGGGTGGAAGGGCCTGGGACAGGCGTTCAGAAGCCCTGGGTGGGCAGGGGACCGACTCAGCCCCGCAGGGCTGTTGCGCACCTCCTGCACGGCTTGGGGGGCTGGGGGGGACAAGCCATTAGTTTGTGCAATTCTCATCCCCTTGTCTCGGGTGCGGTAGAGCTTACACAGCCATCCAGGCTTAAAACAGTGTCTTTCTGAGTAATCCTGCCTGGCAGCAGGGGGAACAGCCCCAAGGTCTCTGCAACTGTCCTCTGCCAGGGAGTGTGATGTGGCCAAGGGAGTAAAATACCCCAGCGATCAGGACAGAACAGAGAAATAAGGTCACTTGTTTCTGTTTAAAAAAAAAAAAAAATCTGCTTATGGCTTGCTGTGGATAACTGGATCCTGCCAGAGAACTTGGGAAATGGATGGAATGAGTTTTCTTTCCGCTTCCTCAAGAGTTTCCCATGAAGGATGGCACGTCCTTCCTGCAGATGTTAACTGCAGATCTTGCCTAAATCCATAGCTTTAAATATCAAACAAACTCCTTATCTGTGTTCGCAGTCTGCGTAGGAACTGATTATTTCTTTTCCCCAGCTGGGGTTTAAGCTGGGCTGTGTTTTGCTCCCTGCAGCGATGGCCTCTTGATGCCCAAGTGCCCTCCAGCTCCTCCACGCAATCCCAGCTGCGGTGAGGTGCTGTAGAGGGGAGGTGGGGGGAGACCCCAGAGGAGGTGGGCAGTAAAGCGGGGGGCTGGCACTGGGTGCAGCATCGCCTGCCGGGCACCCGCTCTGAGCTCGAAAGGGCCTGAAGTTCCCTGACGTGTTTTCTGCAAAATACCAACACGCTGTGTCCTGTGGGTGTTTTCAGGGGAAGATGTCAACCCGCATAACCATTCCCCAAATCACGTTACCAAGAGAATGTTTTTTTGCCCTCTCGGGTTAATCTGAAAAGGTCGTGTGTGACACTGGCATGTGACTGGAAGGACGGAGGCTTTTGGGGGGCTTTTCTTTAAAAATAGCAACAGCTGAGCAAAGCCCTGCTCCCTCGCAGCTGGAAACGTCCCACCGGTGCCGTGAGAGCTTTGTGCCGAGCCCTTCTCTGGGCTTGTTCCTCCACGGCAGTGTGCTGTACACGTTGCTCTAGCAGGGTGCTGGCTGTGCCGGCCAGGGGCGATTGCCCCCCACCGCGGTGGGGCTGCGGGCTCCCGGTGGTCTGTGGGGAGCAAGCATGTTCAGCAGGACAGCATTTTGCAGACCCCTGTGCCTACAGCTTGTCCCCAGGGCAGAGCTGCCAGCCCTTCCCGGTACGGGGACAGGGAGCAGAGGGAGGGTACGGGGGCTGTGCAGCCCCTGCAAGACCCCCGGGGGCTCCTCCGGAGCTGAAGGGTGGCCCACACGATGCTGCGGGGCTGCCTGGGCGTCCCCGTGTACCCCTGGGGAGGGGACGGCGGCAGCCTCTGCCTGCTGAAGAGCTGCTGGGAAGTGCCACGTTGCTGACGCTCGGCATCTCCACGGGGTTGGTGTCCTAGGCCTGCCAAGAGCCTGCGGCGGTGCAGGGCGGTGCCGTGAGCCAGCCCTGACCAGCCTCTCCCAGGCAGTCGCGGTGCATTTTCCTGGGAGCCTTTTGCCTGCAGAAGTCTGTTATCTCTGAGCACCTTTCTCCTGGTGCATGTCCTTGCACGGCCTGGCTTTGGGCCGGGGTAAGTGTAGAGGGGTTGGCAATTAATGGCCACGGTTCATCAAGGAGGAGCACTGCTTTCTTCCCAGCAAGGTGGGAAAGTCCAGGTCATCTTCAAAGGCTTTGATTTACAGAAGAAAGCAGGGTGAGATGGAGAGTCAGTGTGAAGGGTCAACATTCATTTCAGCAAAAGCTTTTGTTGGGTCCCAGGTGAAACCAGAAATTTGCATTTAAATGAATATGTATTTTGAGATGTTAAACCCACAGGCAAAATAAAGGCCTTGCTGAGATGACAAATAGATCGCTTCTCATGCTTGTTCCTGATATTACGCCAGCTAGCCTTTAGAAATAAAACCACGTCAGCTAAAGCAGTTTTTCTTACTTTTCTTTTCTGAAAACCACAGCCTACTGTAAATACCTGATGTGGACCTGAGCTACTGAAACCTTAAATGATAAAAGGAAAGGATTGGTGGATTTGCAGGGTCTGTGTGTGATGTGCAGGAGAGCGATCTCAGAGCCATTCTGCAGTTCCAGGCCAGCTTCTCTTTCATCGTAAAGTCCTAATGAAGAGAGAGAAAAATCTGCTTAGAGAGGAGGGAAAAAACAAGGCAGCTCTGGGTGACCTGGGAAGCAAAGTGGGGCTTTGGGAATTTTTTTCAAGCCCTTGGTGCAGCCCAAAGCCCCGTCCGTGGGCAGGCTGAGGGCTGAGCCCAGGGCTCCAGCCCCTAGACCCCACGGTGGAGCGAGTGGCACTGGCACGTGTGGGGTACGGCTGGGACGGCCACTCATCGGGGCTTGGACTGTGGCAAGCAGCAGCCTTGGCCCTCGGTCTCTGACGCCACAAGCTGCCGGCAGCAGGAGTCCTGCACGGCATCTTCTGTGTCAGGTCGGCACTTTTGATTCCCGGTTGGAGCTGGGTCGGTGTCAGGCGGTGCTTTGGAGTGCCTGGGGAGATGAGAGCTGCCCTGCCGTCTGCCGCGGCATTGCTCCCTGCAGGAGCTGCAGCGTTCGCCCAGCCACGTCTGCCGAGGTGGCGCGGCAAAGGGCTGCCGGGGCCGCTGGCTGGGCTTTGCAAGGGGAGGCAGCGGGCAGTGGTCCCGCGCAAACCAGAGCGGGTCTTCGGAGGAATGGGCACCATAAAATAAACGGTTGCGGGGCTCTGCTGCCATTATGGGTTCTCATCCGAATGTGTTTTTGTCTCAGGCTTCTGATGAATAAAACAAGGGCTCTTTGCTGCACTCTGAAGTCGACACCCAGCTGCTCAACAAGCTTGTAAAGCATTTAGTCGAGGAGCAGAGCTGTGATCAAACGTGCCTGCCGTCTCTGCTCGCACGCTTCCCGACCCAGGGCTGACAGCTGGCAAGACTCAGCTCCCTGCCTGGCAGAGGCGATGCTGCGCTGCCTGCGCCGCTGCCTGCCTGTGCTGGAGCCCCTGTCTGCTTCTATTGGCCATGGCTTCAGGGGAAAAGAAGCCGGTGCTGGTGCCGCTTCCCTTGAAGAGGTCTTGCTTCGTGCATGCTGCCGGACGGTGCTGCCCACCCTTGCCAGCTGCCACGGAGGGGCCGGCCGGTCTGTGTGCCGTGGGGCCGGCTGCGCTGCTGCATCCCTGCGGGGACGTGGCCCTCGGTCTTTCGGAGGTGACTCTGGGGGCAGATTCCCCTTCCAAAGGTCTCTGTCCTTTGTCTTTTTTATATCCCAGTGCTGTCCAGCAGCATCTGCCTGAGCTCCCCCCTTGGCCAAGCCATCCTTGTTGGTGGCGATGAGGACACTGGCAGTGGGATGCAGGTTGAGCGTGTTTGCTTCTGCCCATCTGAATCCCCCCAAACTGTGCTCACTGAGCAAAGCATCCCTCGCTCAGGGAAGGGGAGAGGGGAGCAGGCAGTAGCACGGCTCCTGGTGCTGCTTCCCCAGTGCCTGCAGCATGCTGGCTTGGTGAGGGGCTGTCCCAGAGCAGACTGATGCTGGCACAGCCTTCGCTCAGCCCCCTTTTTGGAAAGAGGGCTCACAGCAGCATGTTCCCTCAATTTATGCTTTTCTAGCCCCATGAGAGGCTGCTCTCACCAAGGATGGACTCTAAAAGAGATTGCAGGTACTCTTTGCGCAGTACCCAGCGTGTTATCTGAGGTTTATTCCACAGTATTATTGGTAAAATAACATTGTCATCGTGGAGATTTACATCACGCAGTGCTTGTGTCTGTATCTCATTTTCTGCTGAAGGCAGCATCAGATTTATTGGAAAGTTTCCGCTGTCTGCCCCTCTATTAGTGTGGATCGTTTACACCTTAAAATGGCTCTCCTCCCTCTCCCTAGGAAATCACCTTTTGGGAGGATTAACAATCTTGCAGTCAAGTGATAGCAGTGGTTATAAAAAAAAAGTCGTCTTTGTTAATATTCAGTGAGCAATGCGGTGTCTCTGAGGACAAAGATCTTCCCATCGCTGGGTAAATCAGAGTTCATTATCATGTTAATCTGACTGATTACAGTCTCCCAAAAGGATTCCACATATGGTTTTTTCTGTAACACAAATAAGATCTGTTTTGCCTTAATCACAAGGCTTGCTCATGTCGCTTCCTTTCCTGACGATCTTTAGGTGCATCTTGAGGTGCAATTCAGGGAGATTTAAATATTAATTGCTTTTGAACCTGCTCTTAGTTTCGTTTCTGAATTGGGGTTTTGAACTTCTACCTTGTGCTTGGATTCAGGATTTGCTCTTATTTTTTGTTGTTTTATTTTGGTTCTGTTTTTAAGTCCGTAGGAGCATGAGCTGTACTCCCTTCCCTTCATCCAGGACACTGTGCAGGTGAACGTCTTATTTGGGAAATAACTGGGGGGGAAGCTGTAAACCTTGGCATTGGTCTCAGTGGAGGAGTGGGGTACACGTCTGGCTCATGGGTTTTATTTGCTTACTCACAGGTCTTACAGATGCTGCTGGCCCAGGGCTTTAGTCTAACATCTCACACCAAATTATTTCAGCGGCTTACACAACACGATAGCAAGGGTTTGGGGACACTTGTGGAGTGCAAACAAATTAAACAGCTCGTTCCATCTTCCTGGGCACACTGGGATGCTCGGGCTTGTCTGCAGCAACATCCCTGGGACATGATGCTCAGAGGGGAGCGTGAAGGAAGAGCTCGGCTGGACTGTGGCTTCACTAGGTGTTTCGGTAACGCTCGCCCCGTGTTTCTTCCAACGCCTTGCTTTGCTTTCATGAAAAGTAAATTTTTTATGAACCATTTATACTTCTCTTTCTTTTCTCCCATGAGCTTTTTGCTGCATTCAGTTGCTGGAAGAGAAGCAAGCTTCTCCGCAGGAATGTTGCCAAGAAAACCGGAGGTGCCTGGGTTTCTGGTTGTGGGTAGCGCACATGGATTTTTATTTTTGTTGTTTGTTTTATTTTATTTTTCATCGGCTACGTGTGCAGTAGCATTGACCACAAAGTGCAGAGCTCATTCCCGCGAGGTCTGGAAGACGATGCTGCTTTGAAAGGGAGATTCCCTGCGGGAAATCCTTGCAAATCCCAGTCCCTCTGCCCTTGCCTCGGGGCTGCCTCACGCCTGGCGTCCCAAGGGGCTTTCACAGCACCTTTGCACCTCTTTGAGGGTTCCAGGGGTGTAAAGGAGAGGGTGCTGCTTAGCACAGCCGATATGATTGCTGTCCGTCCTTTCTTCTGCAAGCTGCTTCTTAGTTTGGCAAGGTCTGACCCAGCTTTGCTGAAGTCGGAGGATGCGGAGCCAGAGCTGACAGTTCTGGGATCCTGTGGGAATACGGGGCTCGCAGCCAAGGAGCAGTTACCAGTTTGCACTGGTCCCAGAGCTACTCTACAGCCAGTGCGACTGCCAGGTACAAATGCAAAATTTCAGGTACAGCATTACTTGACACAAACCATGTGGTATCTAATACTGGTTTGCAGATCAGAGGTCACCGAGACTTCAGTTGTTCCTTGTCTGAGTTTGGAAGTGCAGCCGTCCTGTTCGCAGAAGCAAACCCGAGCAGCTCTGCCCTTTGCTGGGTCATGCAGCCATTGCAAGTGAAGCTGTTGCTAAAGCATTTTTAGTTCCTAGACTTCCATGAAAACTCTTTCTTGTATGCAGCAAACAGGGCTTACTTTCTGACAAGGCAGTATTCCTCATCAGATGATTACTATGAACGTGTTTATCAGCCTCTAAATAATACATACCAGAATTAGTTGCACCAAGAATCTTTTGCGTGCTAATGGAAAAAGACTGCCAATTTAAACAAGAGCACACATGGAGCCACTCCAAGATTGCATGAATGAAAAAAGTGAGTTTGAGTTATCGGAAAAACCAATTTGGTTTTATGGAGAGAGGTTTTCAATGCCTCTAAATTATAGACTTATAAATTCTAAATTTAATTCATAAAAGTTACATGGTAGCACTAAGTAGCAAAATGTAAGGTGACATGTCATCAGTCACTGGGACTTAATGTATGGATTGCTCAAGAGCTGTGTTCAGGGCTGAAGGGTGCTTTGTGCATCCTCTTGAAGGCTCTGCGGCAGGACCTGAGCTGATGCCAGCGAGGATCTCGCTGCTCCAGGTCATGATTGGCAGATGGGGATGTCCTGCCTTGCACTGACTGATGTCGGGATGGATGGAGGAAATGATATTTCTGGTCATGAAAGAAATCACTAACTCAAAGCGATGCTGGGGCTCTAGGTTAACCCCCTGGTGTTCAGGGGAAACAAGGAAAAAACTATTTCTTGCCTTTAAATGAGTCAGAGCAGTAGATTCTTCACAAAATAAAATGTCAGTACCTCAGACTTTGCAGAACAGAATCTTTTTTTCTTACCCCCAACCGCTCATGTTCAGGTTTTCCATTGCCATGTTGACACCGTGATGCTATGAAGCCCTCGTAGATGAGTGTGGCTGCAGTGTCACCAGGCTCTGCGATGGCCACAGGAGTGTGGGAGCCCCAGCCCCACCTGATTTTGGTGGCAGCTTTGCATGAGAAAAGGCTGTGGCTCCAGGGTCCCTGGATTAAACCGCCGGTGAGCCCATGGACCAGTAGAAAGCCAAAACAGCTTCGTGAGGATGTCCCACGCGCTGAGTGTTTCACATGGTCTGAACTCTTCTGCTGCCATTTTTGCATTATTCTGAGGCAAAACAGTCCTTCCAGTGAGCCAGGCAGCCCGACTGAAACGTTAGCATCCAGCTTTTACCCTGCTCGGGCCTCCTGCTCTTTGCTGCAAGGGGACAGAAATTATTGTTCCCGTGGGCACTGCCCTGGCCAAGGCTTCTTCCTGCTCACCAGGTCCTCTGCGACCTGGGGCTGGGGAGGACAGCATGGGTCTCCGTGGGTTTCCCTGCCCGGTGGTGGCTGCATCATCCTGAACCTTGCTGCTAGACTGGGGTCCTGCCTCCTTCACACTCAGCTGTGAGTAACCTGTCCTCATCCTTTAATTTTCTAGATAAAATACTGTTCCTCTGCCCCGTCCCCAGCTGGGGGAAGGGATGCACCTAAAGCTGGTTTTAGGAAGATGCATGAGTAAAAGCAAAGATTTCCCAGAGGGTGGTTCTCTGCTTTTCAAATGAGCTGATGAGTGACTGGGAAGGCAAAGTCTGGAATTGCTGCCACTTCGTCTTGCCAGGACCTGAGGGGCTGAGGTTTGGTTCGGTTCTGATCTGGCACTTCCCGAAGAGCCTGGATGTGCTATATTAGTGTGTTGGGCTTCCCGGCAAGGTGAGATGCTGGTAAGATCCCCTGGTAATGGCTTCACACATGGACCCACTCGAGTCCTGTGTGGCTGCCCCAGGGACGCTGCAGAGGACTTGATGCTTTAATCAGACACTGCTGCAGTTTGCTGCCTATGCTGCCTTCAGCCATTATACCCAGCAGAGCTGGGTGGGATCCATCGAGTCACAAAAGACCCTATTTCCAGCAGAAGCACCCCCCAGTGACGCAAAGCAAGGGGAATGCAATTGCTTTAGAAAGTGGGCGCAGGAGAACTGCCCATCGTGGGTTTCAGCGGGTGCCGTGTGCACATCGGGAGCAGCAGCTTCAGGCGAGCGTGTGCCAGAGAAAAGCACCCAGCTCCCGCAGCCCTGAGTCCCGGGAGCAGCACCCCGACAGAGAGCTTGGGGTGAGCCAGCTGAATTCTCTGTCCTTTTAATAGAGCTTGTCCAGATCGTGCTAAAAATAAGTAGAAGTAACAATGGAGTTTTCATTTAAAAACTAAATACAGCTCCAAGACTCAGATGTCACAGGGGACGCAGAATGCCATTGCTCGGTATTAACTTACTTCCCTTGCATATAGTACCAACTCGGGGCTTTGGCAAAGAGAACGTTTCCCTGCTCTAGGTTTCCTTTGCAGAAATGAGGCTGCTTGAGATCTCAAGCACAGCTTGGATTTCTTCTGAAAAATTCACCACTACCTCTTGACATTGGTCTTTAAAGCTGGCTGTGAAATTGGCCCAAGCAGAAGTACAGCCCTTGTTGTGGGATCGTTGGGTAAGGTGATGCGGCGGTCCTGATGGAGGGGGTCCCACCGGGGGAGGGTCTCCTGTGCTCCTCCGCTGGCTGGTCCTTTCCTCACACACCCCTGGGTGACGTGCAGCTTTGTTGGCACCTCGCTGCTCACCTTGCCTGCTTTACCGCAGCCCATCTGGAAACTGCGAGTGACTGCAGTGCTTGTTAGGATTATTTTAAGAAATTACTTCTTCATTTCTCTTTAATTAATTTTTAAAAATCTCCTGTATTTAATCCATGATAAATATTTGAATGGTGTTAAACTCACCATTCTGGCAGAAACTCGTGCTGTGCTTGTTCTTAACTGTGACTGACTGAAGAATATTTTGCTGCGAGAAGAGCAAACAGATGGCCCTTTTGCCAGCACCGAGGCAGCAGGATTGGAGCCTGAAGAGGAGACATTTCTGATGGAACTGCTTGGCTTTATTTTATTTTGTGTAAAACACAGTAGCTGGTGGTCACTAGCAGCCCTGTCCGTGCTGCCCTGGGTCTTGTGTGTGCTGGCACTGACAGCCCTCGGCTCCCGCAGCTCCGGTGCCTCCATCCGTGCCTTTTCAAGGAGCCAGAGTGGGCAGGCACAAGGGAGCTGCTGTCCTGGGAGAGATGGGACTCAGCAGGAAGGTGCCTTTTGCCCAGCCAGGCTTTATCCCAGCACCCTGGAATCAGCGCTGGGGAGGACGGGGGACAGCCGTGCAGCATCGGTCTCACCGGGGTCTGCACTGCCTCTGCGGTGCAGAGGGTGCGGGGATGAGCCACCCTCACTGGGGATGCGGGATGGGGGAGGACAGCATTGCTTTCCCGTTTCTTTGCTCTGTATTCAGCAAGATCCTGCTCCAAGCTGAGAAAATGCCGGGGCTGTGGGGATTGTGCCTGGAGAGCTGCGGTGCAGGCGTCAGTACTGGGCTTTGTAAGGTTAGGGGAAAGTACAGAGCAAGTTTTCCAAAGCCCTTGGGAGTGCAGGGCGTCAGGAAAACTTCCTCATCAAATGACGAGATAAAACCTCACCAGATGCAGCAGTGAGGTATGGACAGGGTTACAGCCACGTTGGTTTACTTGCTGGGAAGCTGGTGTGTTCTACAGAGGTAAGTCCCCGATTATGCTGTAGGATTTAAAAATGTGCTGAACTGCTGTCCCACAGTGGATTCTTTCCTAAATGGGGACATAAGCAGAAATATCAGTGGCTGAAATTCAGTGATGGAGAGACATGAAGGACCTTTCGCATACGCCGGTATGTCAAAGGTTTTTAAAAACCTGTTTGTGGATTAAAACAAGGAATCGATAATCTGGAGTTTAAGGCTCCAAGAGCCACTTCATTAGTAACTTTCCTTTTCAAAACCTTTATGAACTTCTAGAGCAAACTCCCTGGATAAGTCTTGAAGACAGAAATTACTCTGTCAGCTAGGAAGAAGGATTACAGATAACAGGGAATTAATACTGAAATGCATATGCTATAAATATAACAGGATTACATTCAAGTGTTATGTAAAACCCCTTTTCCTTACTCTGAGTCTCCTCTGGTGGGCAAGGTAACCGTGGGCTCCGGCACCAAGTCTCCGGGGGCTGCAGCGTGCGGTGGAGCAGGTGGGAGTTGGGGCTATCGAGGCACTATTCTGCATTTCCCACTTTGCTTCTTGCTTGCAGCTGCCATTTGCTCATCAGGCGAGACTGCTTCTGTTACCGCCTTTGAAAGGGCTTTTTGTGTGTGTTTCATGGAGACCTGTTTGTTTGGCACATGTGAAAATGCCTGGTGGCCCAGGGCAGGGTGGGCTTGCTCAGGTCTGGGCAGCAGTGCATCCCCAGCACCTCGCTGTTGGGGGCCGGTGCTCCTCGTCATCCACGGGTCCCTGTTCCAGGTCCTCCCCAGCCATCTGGTTCTCCATGGCCTTTCATCCTTCTTTTCCCCCACACTGGGCCTGCCTTTGGAAGCCATCCACGGCATCCCCCCAAGAAAAATCATTCCCCTCTAGCCCTTACCCCTCCATCCGTTCCCAGTTGCTGTGGTGGGGCTGGCATCCCTGCGGCAGCTGGGCACCAGCCTGCGGCTCAGAGGTTTGGCTGGAAACACGCCTGTGCTCACCCCTCTCCTCCCTGCTGCACCGGGCTGCTCGTGCTCAGGCCTCATTCCGCACTGGGTCTTCTCAGAAACCAAGGGACCATTCCTGGGAACGGTCACTCGGCACTCTTCTGAAGTCCTAGCTTCACTGATGGCTCTGAGAGCGTCTTCCCAGGGGCTTTTTATGACGCTGAGGCTCCTTGGTGTTGTGAAGTCATTTCTGGAAACAGGGTGTAAGCTCCTGCCACAGCACATTCGAGCACAACAGCCTTTTGCTGAGGTCTTGCTGCCAGCCACGTTCTCCATGTGTTTGAGTCGGAGATGTCACGGGCAGGGTGGGTGACCCCACTCCTCCCCTCCCCGCAGTGGGCGCCCGGTGCCCTGCTTATGTGGATCAAGTGCATCAGCTGGTGCAATAGCAGCAAAATAGCCAATAATAATAAATTCTTTCTGTGGCAATGGAGCAGGGCACAGGGAGAGGGATGGGGGGACAGGGCAGGAGTTGCAGGAGGAAGATCTCAGCACCTGCACAGGAGCAGCGGACGGTGGGGGAGCTGCACGGTGCTCTGCCCTCCTGCCCCACTGGGGAGTGTGCTGTCCTCCTCGGGGACGCCCGGCTGACCTTGGTGGGGGACCCTCCGGGCCAGTGCTGAGGCTGCTCCTGTACCTCCACAGCCCCTTCTTGGGGGGGCCATCGGGAGAGAGGGGTCATTGCAGGTAACGCACCCCGTTAGAGCCTTGCAGGCTTGGACACTCTGCTCCAGGCGTAGTCATGGATTTCTGAGCTGCTTGTTCTCTGTCTGGAGATGAATATTCTCAGGCATGTTTTTGTCCATTTCCTCCTCATACCGCAGCTCAGATGAGACGCGGGCTTACCCTGAGGGCTAAGACAGCTCTGCTAGGAGAACTTCGCCCTGCCTGCAAAGTGAACAGTAACTTTGTCCGAGGGATAATAAATCCCAGGCTCATAGAGTAAAATGCCGAATTTTGAAAATGAAGCATTTAAACCACAATATTGCAATCAAATTGCTAGCGAAAATCTCTCATGTTGGTAGTGAAGCTGGTGGTTCTTTGATCTCTCCCAGCTCAGATGTTGCTGCCAAAGAGACTTAAGCTTAAACTTCACTTTGTAAAATAGACTTTTTTTGACAGTTTCCTTTAAAAAATAATCTTCTCCTAAGCTCAGGAAGCAGGGAGGAATGGCCAGCCCCACAATAAGATTTCCAAACCAAATAGCGCAGAAAGGAGCCGCTTTCAACTGCTGCTATTTCTTCTGTAAATCCTGTGCTTAATCCGGAGAGTGGCTGTGGGGTAATTCGTCATTTCAGCTCCAGAAGTGCAAACGTTGCAGTGCGGCTGGGGGTCCGGCAAGGTTGAGTTGGGGCTGGCGGTGGCCGGTGCTGCTCCGGGTGAGCAGAGTTTTTCTGCAGCCCTGGAGCTGGTCAGGCTCCCTCGAGCACAGGCTCGGCGTGCCGCCGCTTGCCGGATCCCGGCTGTGCCACGGCAGGAGAGCTGGAACACAAGTGGCGCTCTGCAAACGGCCGAACCGCAGCCGGCTGATGTGGGAGGTCAGCCCAGTAGGTTGCAAAGCCCTAGTGCCCCTCTTCAGCTCTGTTCCTGCTCCTCACCAGTTCTTTTTGGCCACATCCGTGGAGCAGAGCCAGCCCTCCCCAGGCACTGGGGCTTCGAGCCCGGTCAGACGGGCTGCTCGGGGCTCTGAACCCCCTTCCTGCCCTGAGCCGCTGGAGCCCTGGCTCGGTGCAGCTGCCTGGCACTGCCAGAGCCACGGTGCTGGGCGCAGCAGAGGAGAGGTGCCCACCAGTTTGTGTGGAAGGAAACACAAAATTATTACATGGGAGGGAAGAGGGAATCTTATTACGCAGTTTGGAGTGATCTGAGGTGGCTCTCAGGGGTGGTTGATTGGGCCAAGGTGCAGCAGAGCCATCACCGCTGCTCACCAGCTTTTCCCAGCCCACATCGAGTAGCTTTGAACTTGTCTGTGCCTCTGGGCATCCGACCTGCTCCTCTCCCCCTGTGCACTGGGAGATGCGGGATGCCTTGCAGCTTCTGCTGATGTATTTTCCTTTTTCCCCTGGCAGGAGGTAGAAGGGCCCCAGCCCCTCCGTTTTGCTCCCAGCCCCCCTGCAGCCTGTGGCCATGGGAATTGCTTCCCTGCCATGCAAGGCATGTATCATGGCTGCTTGAATAACGCAAACAATCCCCCGCTGCTTCTTTCGATCTGGAGCGAGTACACTTCCAGCATCCCCCCGTGACCACAGCTCATGCTCATCTGCCTTGCAAAGCCTTGACTGTGAAGTGAACACAGTGGTTGTGGAGTTCAGCTGCTCTCTGCAGCCCCTTGTGCTTTGCTGGGCTCCCCCCCACCATTGTCCCCTTCCTGGGGACCAGCCCCTTTACTGGCTGGGGCGGGACCTTCACAAGGAGCCCTGCAAAGCATGAGCCAGTCTGGTTTGGTGCTTCTGAAGTTTTGCAGTACGAGCACACCGAAGGAGACAGGAAGAGCTTGCCTGCTGAGGGATTTCTGAGATGTCCCGCACTGCGAGACTGCTGGGTGAGGCGATGGTGGAGTGAGTATGTGGTACCCAACCATCGCCTTCCCCTTGCAAGAAGCACATTTAAGGTTGGCTGATGGGGTTTTTCAGCAGACATGTCACTGTGCACAGGGCCATTGGCAGGACCTGGCTGGCTGGCGGCAGGCTGTGGGAAGGGGCCAGGCTGGTGAAGGGGCTGGTTGTGCTCAGCCTCGTTGTAGAAATTGGCCTTGCTCATCTGGCACTGGTTGTGGAGATGGCAGGTTTGGGTGGCAGTGGTGCTCGGGCTGATGTGGGAAGCTTACACTCCTGTATGGCTTTGGGCTTGATGCTGTGTGATACCTGATTAAGAAACTGGAATGAAACAAAAATGTCATGGCACATGGCAAATAGTTTAAAAAATAGCTTTGCTACCAGTTTCCACAAGCAGGACTTTAGGACAGACTAGGGTCTCGCCCTGCAATGTAAAGCTGTCCCTTGCCGCAGCGAGTTCACAGCTCCAGAGCATGGCTGGGGCATGCAGACGCGCTGCCCGAGAGCTGCCGTGCTTGGCAGGATGGGGAACGCTCCTGCCTAAAGTGAGGCACACCATTCATTTATAGATGAGCCGCTATTTTTATATATCTCTTTCTCTTTTTTTTTTTTAGCTGTGTATGACCCTAATTTTGGCTGAGGAGCTTAGAAAAGCTAAGAATGCAAGGTTACTTTAATCTTCTTAAAGTTTAACAATCATGTGGGATTCATCTGTTTGATAGTGCTGGAGGCGCTTATCTCCCTGTAGAAACCTTGTTTCTGTTTTGCAGTAGGTGGTGAAAAACTCTTTTGCAGTAATGGGTGCCAAATCGCAACATTCTGCGCTTTTCATCTTAGGAAACTTTACAGATGCTGACGCTCAACATGGCGAGGTGCTCGGCAGCTCCTCTGCACCGTGCCAGGAAGGGGCACCACGATGCTGGGCTGGCAGCGTCCTTGCTGCCATGGTGCAGGTCTAGGGCCAGATGGGTCCCAACCAAAGTTTTGTTGAGCTCTGTTGAGAAGCAGACCCTGCAGTCCTCGGCATAGGCAGGTTTCTGTCGCTGAGTTGTGGGACAGGTGTGTTTGCTACTGGAAAATCCTGGCAGGATCTCCCTGCCATCGGCACAGTGCCGTCTTTCTGTCTCCCCGTAAAAAGGGATCATAAAACTCCCTGGAAGAGCTCGTTCCTGAGGCCACTGATGAACCCATCTCCTCCCCGAGCAGAAAGCAGTAAATCTCTGTGTGAAGCTGTTGCTGACACATTAATGCTCCTCAGGTGCCTCATAAAGATGCTGCGGGGCTGGACGGCTCTAAAGCGCTTTGTAGAGGAGCAGTGCAGGTAGCGATGGATTCCCAGAGCCAGCACCAGTCCTTTCTCCTGTGGCAGCATCCCCCTCCGCAGGGTTTGTTCCTCATCCAGCTCCTCTCCTCCACGGGAGAGGCCCCCCTGGTTTGGCTGGGCGGTAGGAGGGGAGCGCACCCAGGCAGCCGCTGTGCCCTGGTGGGTGGCAGGCAGGGCTGGCAGAAAGGAGCAGAGCAGAGCCTGCACCCACGGCTACAGATAAACTCATGAACGGCAGCATGTGTGTGGGGCTGGATGGCCATGGCATGTTCCCAGGAGGATTTGCACATGCCACCCAAGGGTGCGGGGAGGCTGGGTGGGCGCAGGGCAGCGAGCCAGGCTGAGCGTGGCTGTTGCGGCTGTTGCCACGAGTGCACGTAGCTGTATCTCAAGGCAATGTGCTCCCCTGAGCCTTTCCAGCCCTAAATCGGTCTTGTCCCAGAGTCTGTCCCTGAAGTCTACCTGCTGCCCTGACAAGCTCAGACGGTCTGCAGAAGTCCAGCAAGGCTGTGAGTTGGAGTACTGGGACATGCTGGGGGCTCCAGAGAGCCCGCAGAAACAGGGAGTGCCATGACAACTGGTCCCAGTTACATCCCAGCACCCTTGGACGGGATCGGGTGCGAGGGAGGACGCAGGATGTGAGCTGAGCTGAGGGGGGTCAGGCCCCCCCCCGACGGCATTGCCCCACGCTGCCACACTGCCCTGCAGCACTGAAACCATTTGGGTTTCGCTCGTGCTTTGGGGCGATGCATGGCATGGCTGCGGGGACCATCACAGAAAAATTCGGGTTTGCAGATTTTCTGCCTGCCTATGCCATAATGCAGCCTTTTGTGAGCAGTGGCACATCTTCATCTCATTTAACACAAGACTAGGCAAAATTAGGGACTATTATGAGTCAGAACAATTCGGTGTGATACGTCACAAGTGACTGGCAATCCATGTTATCCTCGGCAGATCTGCGCTCGAAGCAGCAGCTAGTAGCACAACATTAGCACGGTGCTGCTGGCTCCTGGCACAGCCGCTGCACTGCCTCTGCAAACCAGCCTCTGCCGGGAGCGCTCCTTACTGTCCTGCTCAATTGCACAATTGACATTAATAACGGTAATGCACCACCCTACAGCATCCAGATGTGTCTGAACATGCTGCTATTCTTATCTGCAGTTCCTCAAGTTTTTATATGTAACAGAAGTTTAAGACAGAGAAAAGTTATTAGCAGGTGTTAGTATTTGGCAGCAAATAACTCTGTGGGGTGCATGTCAGCTTGGCGTGCGGCATTCACGGTGTGTGCAAGTGGGGATTGCTAATGGTGCAGCTGGCAATAGTCTCTCATTAGACTGCTGTACCCTGAAAGGCTGACCTCAAAAACTTGCAAACCTTAAGACAGATATAAGTCTTACTTTATAAGAACATATAAAGATCAAAACATAGAATATTTAAGCTGATATTATGCAAGAGAGCTCTTTTAAGTCGTGATTTGTAAAGACAGTTCAGATAATTTCCTGAAAGACATACTCATAATGATTAATTTAGAATATGTTTAATTCAAGTTAGAGAGATCAAAGAGAAAGCATTTCCCCCTGTAATGCCATTCGCATTTTTACACTTTCACCATATTCCATTGGACTGGGGGGGGATGTGTGATTTGTCCTTCGTTGCAATTTCTCTGTGTTAAAATTGCAGAGGAAAGCATTATGTGGACATTCATGCTAATTTGGGGCACAGGAGAAGAGCCTGGAGCAAATCCCTGCAAAACTGGCTCTGGGAGGCAAGGAGGGGCGTGATGCTGGGGATGGCGAATCGTCCCCTCTGTTCTTCTCGTCTAGCTAGAAAGGTTCACGCTTCTGCGGCGTTCTCTGGCATTTTCTGTGACTGTTGTCTGTAACCGACTTTCCTGAGTGGGAAAGTTCAATTAGCATGAGTAGGACAGAGCCCACATTGCTGTAGCGGGATGAGCAGCGTGCCTGGCTGGGGCTGCCTGCGGCAGGGCAGGGGCTCAGGCAGAGCCGCCAGATGTGCGACGCACCACTGGCAGCGTAGGGGGAAGGGAGAGTGCACGTGTTGCGGCAGCTGCTTCAGTTCTAACAGCCCTTCAGGTCTAATTGGGAATAATTTACGAGTACGTCTTTATTTATGCAACTACAATTTCTGTTATATGGTCAGTTGTTTTAACCTTTGTGGCTGTGTCAAATGTCTCTTTTAGTTTAGCCTGGGAAGTAATCTTTTCTAGAAGAAGAAAATAAGATCTGTATTTATTACTATTTTGGATATAATCTGGGAGGAGGTCCAGTCTTCCTAATGCACGTAACAGCTGATCTGGGAAGGTTATTTTGTGCCTGTTAGGCAAGCAAGGCTTGGGTGTTTGTTCTACTGCTCACAAGATGCTGCTGCGGTTTCTCTTTTCTCAAGCTCCATGTTGCTGCTTCAGTCCTCATTGAAAAAATGAATATTATTTAATGAAAGTACAATAACTTGCTCTAACTCAGGAAAAGGGATTTGGATTCTGCCAGGTTTCGTTATTCCTTTCCATTCTGTGCCCTTGTGCCTGAGCCAGGCGCACAGCCTGTACCGGGCGGTGGTTGTGTCTGACAGTGATGGATGATACACGCAGAGACTCAATTAGCCTATTAATAAAGCACAATCTAGGCCACGGTTTTCCAAGTTTGGCACCTAAATCTGTATTCAGGCTCATAAATGAGTGGCCTCATTTCCCGAGCAGCGGCCGGCGGTGCCGGTGACAATTGCGTGCTGGCGAGCCGGCTGGCAGCTCCCCGCTCAGCCAAGCCGCAGGCTCTTTGCTCCCTGTCCCTGGGCGCAGCCGCAGCAGGGCGGTGGGCGAGCGGCGCAGGCCTGAAGGGTCTGGTCTGGGGTGGGAATGGGTGGGCACCGCCGCCGCGGGGACCCAGCCTGGGACCGTCCACATCTGCATCCCCAGCGGGAGCAGCAGCTGCCGATTCCCAGCCTCATTAAATGAATGTCTCTGCACAAGGGAGCTAGGGAGGGCTGCGGGGCGAGGTGGGCGTTCCGCCCTGCCAGGGCTGGGGTCCTGGGGGACGCCTCCTTTGCCAGCCCAGAGAACAAGGGGTTGCCTTTGGCTTGGGCTGGAGCTGAGCAGTTGCGCTCAAATTCCAGGTTTCTGGTCCTCGAGCCATGCAAAAGGGGACATGACCAGTGCGGATGGCCCTGGGGTCCCCACTGTCCCTCCTGCTCCTGATGCGTCTGCTTTCCCCACCGTGGACTGGCATCTCGTTCCTCTGCAGGGTGGTCTCTGCTGGACACCATCTAAGGATGCTTCCTGAGGACAGGGCAGCGCCGGGGGTGGCCCTGCCTGTTGCCTGCGTGGGAGCTGCTGTGCAGGTGCCCGCCCAGCATGGCCGCAATGCATGGAAGCCTCGGGGGGCTGGTGCCCGGCCTGCGGCTTTGCCGGTGGGTCCCTGGCCGACGGCAGTGGCTGCAGGGCTGCAACAAATGCAGCTGACCTGTGTGGCTGGGGGAGCCGACCAGCACCATTAACCCAGCCCGGTGAGAGTCCAGCGTGCAGGGCAGGCTGTGGCCAGCAGCAGCTGAAATATGAGTTTCACTATCTGAGTATGGAAATGGGAATCTTTCCTTTTTTCCAATGCCAGGTGCATTTGAACATCATAGCAAGGGTGAACAGCAGGCTTTTCTGTTTGGCCTGTGGAGGTGGGGTGATGCAGGAGAGGAGAGCAGGCAGAGACAATTCCTGACATTTTAGCTCTGTGCTGTCAGAGCGTTGTTCCCATCGGCTGGCAGGACTTGCTGCCTGTGGGGAGTTCTGTTTGTTTATGGTCTCAGCATCTCCCAAGGACTGGGATGGGTTTGGCAGGACCGCTGCCTGCTCAGCTCCAGCCCATCTCCCCAGCCGTGCTGCGGCTGCAAAATGCTTCAGCTGCCTCGGTGCAAGCTCTCATGGCACCACTCTCAATACTCTCCTGCTGCTTCACCTTCTTTCGGCCCAGAACAGCTGCCTCAAGTCTCCGTTTCTACAACAAGGAGAGTTGCTTAAAAACACAGTAATAAATTGGGGAAGAGCGTGAGTCAGCTGAGCTGAGCCAGGCTGGGATTCACTGCAGTGCCCAGCCAGCAACCGTCCCCAGCTGCAGGCTCTGCAGGCTTTTGGCTGCTCTGCTGTATTTTAACAGCAAGGTCCAAAAGCCCAGCGCTGTTTTACTTTGGCATGAGCCAGGTGAGGTTGGGCGAACCTTTTTCGGCCAGGCTGCAAGGTCGGGCTCTTCCAGGTGAGCGCGAGGGCAGCTTGCTGTGCCATGCCAGCGGCGGCAGCCTGGCTGGCAGGAGGACACTCGTCCTCTCGGTTGCCAAACAACCTCGTGGCCCCAGGAACAACACCTGGAGTCCTTGGCTGCATTCCCTTGGGGTGGTGTGTGCCCAGCATCCCCCCGAGGAGCTGCGGTGCTGGAGCAGGATGCTGACCCGCGGCTGCTGCATGGGCGGCATGAGCGGCAGGACTGGGGCTGGGGCTGGTTCTGGGCTGCAGCCCCACAGGCATCGCAGGTGCCCTCAGGACAAAGGAATGAGCTGGCAGCCATGGCCGGGGCTGCCGTCGAGTGTTGGTTTTCAATGGCACCTGCTGTCGCCACAGCAGCCATGGGAGGTGTTGTCACACGCAGCCGTCTCCCCGATGCTCCTTGGACGATCCTCTGTGATCCCTCCCAGGGGATTCACTTGCAGGAAAGTGACCTCACTGTTACCCCCAGTGTGTGAGAGCAAAGCTGCAGACCTGTTTATTGGCCCAGGGAGGCTTTGCAAACCAAAGACCAGAGGAGCTTCGTGTCTTGCAGACACTGGTGTGGCTGGTGCAGAGGCCGAGCAGAGCTGAGCAGAGCCCGCTCGGCCACGTCAGGGTGCTCTCAGGGGGAGCACCCAGCTGCTGCAACTTCATCTCAAAAGTCGTCTCATCTGCTCGAACGAAGCTCTTCTGGAGTCAGTTTTCTCTTGCATGTGCACGCAGCCCACAGGGACACGGCTACAAGGCTGACGGGGCGGGGGGTTCTGTTTAATCTGCAGAGACGTGATGCTTCTGAGAACGGTGAACACGCCCATGTCCCTCACTGGGGGGAGAGACATCTGAACACCCCCGAGGACTCAGGCTACGACTCTGTCTTTTAACACCGTGTGTTTTACAGTGCATCAGTCGCTGCATAAAAAGCTGCCCTTGACTGCGTCCCAAACAGATCCCATCAAACACATTTGCCACAGGAGGCTTTTTAAGACTTGACTTAAGCTTGGCTGATGCCCGAGTGAGTCCCACCCCATTCAGCGAGCGAGGGGTAAAGGAGGGGAGAGCAGGGACTTGGTTCCAGGGCTGTCAGGCTGTGCAGATCAGCCCATGCCTTGGGGGTGGCTTGAGACAGCCCTGGGGGGATGGGATGCCCGAGGCTGCAGGGATGAACCTCAGAGGCAGCCGACAAATCCTCTCCATTGCCTCTGGGTATTTTGGCGAGACTGCCTGCTGATGCCGTGGAGCACAGGGCCTGTGTCTGAGAAATGCAGGTGGTAGAGCGAGGGGAGGGCTGGAGTACGACCACAACAGCACCAGCCCCGGGGCAGAGAGTTGGGGCAGAGTCAGCAGCAGGATTTCCAAAGGAGACTTCACATCGGCAATCGCTTCGAGGCCATCACCTTCTGGGAGCAGCAGGGCCCGGTGAGCATCCCCTGCCCCTCGGCCGAGCTTTGCTGGGCAGCATCGGGGTCTCCCCTCTGCTGCTCCATCTGGCGCAGTGGCTGTCTGTCCTTCCCCTTCCCTCTGGTTCGGCCGGAGCTGGGGTGGGCACCGCACGGCCCACATCCCCCCCAGCCCTTTCCTCAATGCTGCGCGGCCGATTCTCCCGCTGACTTCTGCGTGCGACCGCCCAAGACGCTCCATCAGCCCGTTGCCGCTGGCCGAGCGCCAGCGCTGCAGCAGCCGGGCGAGCAGGACGGGCTCTCCCTGCACGGCCGCCTGCGAAGGCAGGGTTTGCAGCCCTGGACCGGGATGACCCTGCTCCAGCAGCAGCGCTGCCCGGCGGTCACCCCATCAGATCGCCTTTGCTGCCCTGGTGCCTGCCAGGCTCCGGCTCCAGCACCGAGGGCAACTCATTTTAGCAGCTGCGTAATTGCAGCCTGAATTTCATGACTCTCTAAATGAAGCACTATTTATTTAAAATGCAGAGGCATTTATCATACTGTACCAAGTCCCAGGAACGGGTTAATGCCAGACCCGTGAGGTTCCCCGGTTGCACGGCCTGTGTCTGCTGAGTGATTATTTGATCAGATAATGCACGTGTTAAATATATTTGTCGGGAAACAGAAACCTGTGTTATCTGAAGGAGGCAGCGTCGGCTGTCAGGAGCAGCCTTTGATCTGCGGAGACGTGGCACTGTAAAGCAGGTCCCCCATCGACTGCAGCGCAGCCATTCCCAGGTCCTCCGGCAAACCCCAGAGCGGGGCCGAGGGCAGGCACCAGGGAAGGCTGGCAGGCTGAGGGGCCAGATCCTGCCAGCACATCCCCGTCAGCCCAGGCACCTGGGTGCCATATCGGGGGCAAAGACAGCAAGGTCCGAACCATTTTACCTGTTCTCCCTCTCTGGCCCCAGGCGAGAGGGTTTCCCAGGGCAGCAGCACATGGTTTGAGCTTTTCAGAAATACATAAAATACTGGTTTTGATCCCAAACCTGGCACAGGCTGAGAGGACCCCACTCTTAGCAAGCGCTGAGCCTCAGGGGGTGAGACCACCACGGAGGTAACAGCTCTGCTCAGCACGGAGCCACTGCCCTGGGACGGACCCTGCAAGCAGAGGTTCATGAATTATCCGGGTGTACCTGAGTTCTTGTCCATGAGCAAAATGTTACAGTGGTCAATTTTAAGTTGGATGGAAAATTTTGGAGTAGTTAAATTGCTGTCATGTAAGGGATATACAGTGTTGCACAGCTGTACACTTGGTCTGGGCAAATCCCATTGCTGATGAATCAGCTCTCATGGGGGGCTCTATGGCCTTTGGGGTGCAATTCTGGAGAGAAAAGGAAGCGTTGAACCAGAGAAGCCTCGGTATAATTCCTAATTCTTCTTGGCTTACTGACTTCAAACCTTTGGCACATAAGAAAACCATTTCTGGAAAAAATAGCAATAATCTTTTTGACAGAGAGGATGCATGGCCCATCTTCAGCAGTGACCCCCACGGCTGGATGAGCTGTGAGTGGGGTCCTGGGGGGCTGTGAGTGGGTGTCACTGGGGTCCTGGGGTCTCCGACTCTCTTGGGTGCTGCATTTCCACACCAAACGTGGGAAGAACCATGGTGTCCTGGACCCAGCACTGCTGTGGAGCAGCTCACAGCGCGCAAATTAAGTGTGTGCTTCAGTCGTTGCGGCACTGGAAATTAATTTTTTAATAACTTTGAGATGTATCAGATTTTATATCTATAATACTTTAAAATTCTCCATTAATGTTCTGTCTAGCACTAGCTGTAAGTTGTACTGGCGCACAGGAACTTATAAAGCTGTAATTCTCATTGCCCAGACACTCCCGCTCTCTCCAGAGTGGGGCTCTGGCAGCACAGGCTGGTCCTGGAGAAAGTATAAATCTGTGGCATCCCTCTGCCACAGCCCGCAGCAATGCAGAGCCCCAGGGACAAGGAATGGGGAAGGCTCTTTCCTAAAAGCTCAGTAGCAGAAAAGGGCACAGAAGAAATATGCTAAAACCAGGCAGGTCAGCACTGGACTCATGCCATAGTGCCGTACCACGGGAAGACTAAGAGAGCCAGAAGAGAGCGAAAGCAATGAGCTGACAGTGACCCGTGCCGTGCCTATGGTGAGGGAGTCCAACAGGAATCACAACAGCAGCAAAGCTGTGACCTTGCTGATCTGCCTGAAAACATGGGCCAGGCAAACAGACCCCAAAATTCACAGCTTCCCCACCTAACACTTAACTATGACTCGAGCTGCGGCGCGATTCCCAGACAGACTCTGACCTTGGTCACAGTTTTCTTTATGCTTTTAAAATACCCTGGGTGTTTCGTGGCATTCAGGCCGTGTTTGGGGTGGTTGCTGTTCTGCTCTACTCACGCGCTCACTGCGCTCTCACCGTGCTCTCACCGCACACTCTGCCCTAGCAGCTTCGCCTCCGCAGCGCTGCCTAGAGCTGCCTAGATGCAGATTTGTTGTCCAAGCGGCCGTGGGTTTTTGGCCGATGCTGCAGCCTCCTGCCGAGCCCTGGACAGCCTCAGCATCTCGCCTGGGTGTGAGCCGCAGGTCTCTGGATGGGGACGGGGACCACTGCGTTATGGAGTCCTGCTCCCGGCTGCTGTTGGGCTGCCCCTTGGATGGGATGGGAGACGGTTTCTGAGCTGAAAATATCGCTGTGACGCACTATGGAAGTTGGCAGGATTTGCACTGTCCTTGCTGTCACTTTACAAGTTTTGGACCCTTCACCCACCCAGTGTGCCCCAGCTCCTCTGCTCCACGGCCCTCCTCCTCCCGCTTTGTAAATGAGTTTCTTTGTCTTGCAGAGAGATGCCAAGGGCCAGTACCTGTTCGACCTTCTTTGCCACCACCTGAACCTGCTGGAGAAGGACTACTTCGGCATTCGGTTTGTGGACCCTGACAAGCAAAGGGTGAGAGTCCTTCCTGCCCAGGCTGGGTGATGGGGTTTCTTGCAGCTCAGTGGTATCAGACTGGTCCTTGCTGCTGTGGCTGTGGACTGGAACGCAAGGCAAATGGCTGCAACAAAATTTGGTTTAGGCAGTGATGAGGGGCTCTTCCCCAGCATTTCTCCCCTGCCCTGCTGCTGGGCAAGGGAGGTTATGGGTGCCCTGACAGGGTCATTGCTTTGCCTGTGGGAAGGGCATCTACTCATGGCCCCCTGAGCACCCTGGGGAGACCCCTCACCCCTTCCCACCTTTTCTGCTAGAGCCAGGGCTGAGTCTCGTGCTGCAGCCCCAGGGAGGGGGGGCTGGGGTGCACCTGGGCTCCGGCAGCAGCAGCATCAGTGTCCCAGCTCCACTGATACATCCTCAGCGTCGGTCAGGATGTGCAAGCCCAGAGGAACTCACATGGCTCTCAGAGCCCTGCGCGAGTGGTGAAAGCATCTTCCATTTGCAAAGTGAGAGGATTTGATGCAATTGCAAAGGTAAAGAGGGAGATCTCCTGACACTGGGTTTGCAGGACTATTTCTAGCACGCGGTCACATTTAACACTGAGATTAGGCCATGCGACAGCTTTGTGCCGAGAATCTAAACACTTGTGCGTGTTGCCTCAGGCAATGGAGAGTGAAACAAGACATCGCAGTGCACGGAGCCGAGAGGCCCTGCGGCAGGACCTGGTCTGACCCGGCAGCGCAGCTCCCAGCACAAATCCGTGCAGAGTCCCGCTGAGTCCCTGGGCAGCTGCAGCAGGTCGGGGCAGAGGGTGGCACAGCCTCTCGCAGGGGCAGAGCCCCACGGGTGGATCCCATGTGCCACGGTCCCAACGAGCTGGATTTCCACGCCGAAGTTGTGTGAGTGAGCCCTGCCACTTCTTCAGGACTGACTGTCCACGCTCCTTTTAAAACGTGTGCAGAATGCAAGCTCCGCACAAATACATGTTAAATTGCTGCTTGCTATTAGAGCACTCAAGGTTTGTGAATGAGAAGTGCTGTGAACACGCTTGCGGGCGTAGCTATTAATAACAATCTTGTGTTGCACTTCCTGCTGATCAATATAAGCCACCGTAACAAACAATTTTTGCTCCCCAAGGTACCTTCTGCCGTGTCTGTTATAGGGAGCAGCCACTGTTAAGCAAGGAGCTGGGTGCAGGGCTGCTCCCTCACTGCTGTCTGCAGTGGGATGGGGCCCATATGGGCTCCTCGCTCCCCCATCTCCCTTCCAGGGGCACTCAGTGACACTCATGGCTTTTCTCACCCAGAGCAGTAGCTTCCTCTTCCTTGTCCTCCCCACCTTGCTAAGTCATAGCCATCAGGGAGCATGTGATGCTGCTGCCTCTCGCAGGGTCTCGTGGGGTCTCACCCCCCCAACTTGTGTTTTCTAGGCTCTCTCCCTCCCAACTTCTCCAGCCTTCTCCCAGATTTGCCTCCTGGCCATCATTGTCACACTGATGCATGACCTGTCTGAGGGCTGGATTTGCAGTGGGCTGTGGAGTGGTGGCTCTTCAGTGCTGGAGAGCAGCATTTTTCTTGCATGATGCTGAGGGATCGTTAACTGCTGCTCCACTTGTGTTGGCTCTTTGTGTCCCTGCTTTTTGGTGAATCGCATCTTTAAACACGTGTAGAAATAAAACCCTGTGCATAATGCATTATTATGCATCATCTCTGTGGGCACAGTTAGTGGAGAGAGAGCGCTGCTGAAGTCTGTGTGTACCGAGAGCTCCGCATGGCACTCTGGAAAACCCCTCAGCACAGTCACTGCGTGGAGGAGGTGTACTGGGATTTTTTCTTGGAGCATCTTCTCTTGCAGCAAATGAGTGGGCAGATGGAGAACGCAGGGTCCATGTCTCGTCCGAGCTGGTGCAAAGAGAGGACATTTCTCTGCTGTCGCTTGTGGTGGGTCAGTACCCAGGGCCTGCTTCTCCTGCACTCTGGATGCAAAGCCCAAAGCAGGCAGTGGCTGCCTGCAGCAGCGTGGGAGCCCCTCTGGGAGAGGGGGAGAGGGGCACGGAGGCAGAGCTGGCACGCTCGGCGATGCCAAGGACACTCCTTTTACTGGTGCTTTGCTTCTCCTGGGAATAATCTGACTCAGTTCAGGCCATGAGAGTTGAGGCAAGAGCCATCGCTCAGCTTTGAGCAGCATCCCAGGATGGGACTGCTTTGGGGGGGAGACCCCTCCACAGGAGAGCCACCCCCAGCCCTGCAGCTCATGGATTCTGTGGCTATCAAAGAGCTGCCCAGGTTTAGTATTTCCTTGGCTGAGTGCTGCATTTAAGCCTGTGATGAACTAAGCTGTCACTTTCGTCCATTATTTCTGATGCACAAGTCAATATTTCTTATTGAAATTGTGCTCTGCCACATGCCTGACTGGCAGCCAGGGCTGGGGAGGACCCGGGGGGGCACAGCAAGCAGGGCCGGACTCTGCTCCTGCCTGGGGCTGGGCTGGGAGCCACAGCACTCGTGTGATGTGGGAGAGGCGGCTGCCACAGCCCACAGCGCACTCCAGGCACAGCTACAGCTCCTGCCGGGAGGGCACGTGGCAGTCATTGAAAACCTCTCAATTTTTAAGCGTGGCCGGGAGGAGCCTGTGCACTGCCCTGGGGCTGCTGCAAGTGAGATGCTTCTATTGAGAGCACAGGGCGACGGACAGCAGAGATGCTGAAACATGAAGAAAAAGAGAGAAAAAATCCTCCCTCCTTACCCGTCATTTCCCAGTACTCTGTTGAGTCTGGGTCAGAGGATGCTGATGTCAGCCCTCAAACCATTTCAGCCCGCTCCAAAAGACAACGGTGCTTCTTCCCAGCATGGCGGGCACTGTCGTGACCTGGAAGTTCCCTTGGTCCTGCAGTGGGTTCCTGGGACTAGGGCAGGGATTTCCCACAGGAACCCTCCACGATGTTCCCTGTCCCCGACGCTGCTGTCGGAGCCCCGGGACTGCTTGCTGCCAGTGTTGGGGCACAGCCTGGAGCCCCCTGCATTCCCACGGACTCCCCCTCACCCCGAGGCTTCCCAAAGCCTCCCTAGCAAGGGGCTGTGTCTGCACAGTCACAGGAGTTACCCAGACCCCCAGGTAACAGGGCATGCCGTGGCCCCCTCGACCCCTGCCACTGTTTTTTGCAGTGCTGCCAGCAGCCCATCTGCAGCAGGTGCCAAACGCACCCCAGAAATGCCCGAGCGAAACCCAGACCAGTTTGTGCAGCCACGGGGAGCCACCACTCACTGGTTTTGTCTCAGTGGTGGACACTAATATTTAGAGTTTTCTATGGCAATCCCAGATTTCATTGATGTATCTTTGTAGATCTGTAATCCTTTGTGCTAACTCGTGTTTGCCTTAATTATAGTAATTTTGCTTTGCTGTTTTGGGGTTCCCTCTTCCCAACACACAGGCATCCGAAGCCGCTTCTTGACTGACAACGCTTTGTTTCCTAAATGTGCCTGCCCAAATGATGTCAAATCAAAGCAGCAGCTATTGCAGAGGCTTTGCTGCAGGCAGAGCTTGATGGTTTCTTTTTGATGGTGCAGAAGTGTAATTTCAGAAATACAGGCTTGAACCTAACCTTCCCGGTGTCATGCTGTAATTATAGATCCCGGTTCTGGTTGGGGTTAGCTTGTGTGATTGCAGCCAGTGCTGCAGAGTGATCGCGCCCCCCAGCAGAACCGTGCTGCTGGGTTCTCCTGTCTGCTGTCACCGCGGTGCAGTTTGTGGCATGGGCAGCCACAAACCCTGGGAGCTGCATGGCCCCATGGCTGCGGTGGGGTCAGCAGGACACCGGGCAGAGCCCCAGGGAAGCCCCACATTCCCCAGAGCTGCCAGCCCGCGGGGAGGTGGGTTTGTACTTTTTGCATGCAGGACCTTGATTTAGGCTTTAAAAATTGGATCACAGTGACGAGTCCATGCGCTTCTTCAAAGCCCTCCAGTGCACATGTGCAACCACAGGGCACCAGTGAAGGGTGATTTTAACAACTGGGGACCAGGTGCCTCAGCACAAAAAATGTTCACCTCCTTGCTGTGATTGCTTACTCAGCTAGCTGGTGAGCAGAGCACAGAGAGCAGGAGCTTGCTCAGGCTGAAGAAGGATGCCTTTTCCGTGTAACTTGGCCCCGTTGTTGTCGCTGTTAGAAAACTGCACTTGGGGATGGCACGTCCTGCTGAGCAAAGGGAGATGCCTCCCGATGAGCCCCTGCTCTGCCCGGCGCCTCTCCTGGGGCTGGCAGAGGGTCCTCGCTGGGCGCTGAGCAAGCGCAACTGCTCACCCTGGCATCACCGGAGCCCGGCTGTGCCTCCACCTCGACCCAATGGGGCTGCCCAGAGCGGACGCAGAGGACCCGGCTTTCCCTGGGGCCGTGCGGAGAAAGCGATGTCAGACGGGGGATGCTGGGGCTCGGGTCCTGCTCGGGCCCTCCCTCGGCTGCTGGCCAGCTGGGCAGGGGCTGCAGCCCCCCTCCCACCTCCTCTGCCATCCAGCTTATGGATCTGCCACAGCATAGGCTTTTATTTCAGGCAGAGGGGGGTTTTTGTTTCTTAAATTTTGACCTGAAGAGTCAATGTTATTAACTGAAAGTATTTGTTACTGAGTTGCTTTAATTGCCTTTTTTTTTGTTTCAGCATTGGCTGGAATTTACCAAGTCGGTTGTGAAGCAGATGAGGGGTGAGTATTGCTGCAAGAAGATGTCCTTTCATTTTAGATGTATTTCCATTTTCTTCAGTCCTTCCCCTCCGGGGTCAATTCCCAGCACATCTTCCAGAAAAAGGGCCTTTTTGATTATCCACAAAGCTGTTCTGCTGGGTCAAAAGTGGGATCATCCTCCACCAGTCCCACTGCAGTCACAACCGGCCATGCCACCCCAGCACGGGGGCACGGGGCACCAGCCCTGCCAGAGACCAGGACAGAAATGATGGGGATGAGCAAACGAGATTCGCCAACACCGGGGCCTGCCTGGAGAGCGGGGTGAGCAGCCGGCAGACAGTGCCGCGGGCGCTTCCCCATGGCTTTACCAGTGACATCTGCTCCCACCATGGCCACCGCAGTGGGGAATAGCCCCATGCCCGTCTGCTCCCTCCTTACCAAGGGCAGCTGGTTGTGTTTGGGGGTAATGGGGAGGGCAGGTGAGACCCCCAGCAATATCTGACCGTCTCCTTGAGCGGGGTTATTCGGGAGGACGAAGGGGACAAACCCTGCCATTTGGTGACCACGGTATCACTGTTCTCGCTGCAGCCCAGCCTCCCTTCACCATGTGCTTCCGTGTGAAGTTTTATCCCACGGACCCGGCTGCTCTGAAGGAGGAGATCACCAGGTAAGGATGGGGCATCTGGCGCGAAGGCTTGGCCAATTCAGGAACACATTCTGTCGAGCTTATAGCCAAGGGAGAGCAACAGCCATTTAGATTTCCAAAAGAACCTGAACGTTTCTGGATTGTCCCAACTGCGGGGGAAAAGTGTGGAACTCCCCACCTGTGCTTTGTGTGTGGAGCCGCCGTGCCTGGCAGGGAGCACTAGCCGTGCATTTAAACCCACTGACTCGGTCTTTGGCCGCCGTTGGTTACAAAAACCACGTTTCCAGGGCAAAGTGCTCAGAGTGCAGCACTGCTCACCATAATGTCCATCGCGGCTTCGGTACCATCCTGCCAATGCAGAACGGCTCCTGGGCTGCACCAGGTGTGTGCCCTTCCCTGCAGCTCTCCAAAATCTCTCCTTCCAGCTGGAACCCCCTGGTCCCAGTCAGTGCAGGAAGGTGGGTTCAAGCAGGAGCAGCCGTTCTCCTGCGAGAGTCCATGTTCTGCTTCTGCTAACTCTTGCCACTTCTGAATCAGCTGTTAGTGCCAGTGCCTGAGCATGTCCTTAGCTCAAGGTGCCATTACGTGTGCTTGGTCTGTCGGGAAGGGTTTGAGTGTCTCCAGTTCCCTTGATGTCTCCTGCAAGTAATTAGCCGCATCCCTTTTACGTAAGGGGCATGAATGCTCTAGGAGAAATGGGTGATAAACTGAGATGCAGAAACTTGACAGCACTTCTCTCGAGTTTCTATCTTTAGGGGCTCTTCATGCCGCTCTTCCTGACAGAAGGAAGGACGTGAAGAGCACTCACGGAGAAATCGCAGCAGCTTTGGAAAACAAGCTGTGACTGTGGATCTCCGGGGCACGACAGCCCAGGCCCCCCCGCCGCCTGCCGTGTGTGGAGGGTCGGGTGTCTGCCACAGGCAGCTGGGCTGGCACCTTTGCTAAAGGTTTCTGCATTTTTCCCCTGGAACCTTTTGCCATTATTGCTGCAAATATTCGTAGTTGTCTTTACAAGCCTGGGGTTTGTTAGAGAGAAGGTAATAAAAACGGTGGGGACCGGGTGCAGGCAAGCTGGAGGGAGCATGCCAAGGGCACAGAGCACTGCCATGGCATGGGCACCCCACTGTCCCCCACCAGCCCGGGACCAGGGCAGGACCCCTTGCTCTGCCGGCAGCTCGCCGCTGCAGTGCCTCCACTGCTGCTGCACCCAGCACGGGGTGCAGACTGCATCATTTGCCCACTGTGCAGTGGTGCAGGGAAGCGAGAAGAGCTTCAGCCTCACCCGAGGGCTGGGTGGGTGACACCAGCCTTGCTTTTGAGTTCCCAAACACAGCAGGTCTTGGGTGCGCAGGCTTCATTAAATGCTGAATAAAATTTGCTAGAGATGTTTAAAGGTGCTGTGGGGAATTTTGCATTGTAAGACAAGGCGAGGGTGTGAAAGGCAGTGTGTCAGCATGCCGTGGGACTGGGAGCAGACCTGGCCTGTAGGCTCAGCCTGGGCTCGACACAGGGGTGGCAGAGCTGGGAGAGCCCGGAGGGCTGACGAGGCCTTGTCCCCCAGTTCTGCTAGAGAAGGAAAAGAGGGAACTGCCTTTAATCACCCTGCTGATGTGTCAGGCACCACAACGTGCTTTCACCTCGCTCTGCTGTCCCCTGGGATGTTAGGTATGAGAGCTGAGCCTGGCCCTCTGTGTGCCCATGGCAGCGAGACCCCAGACCCAGGTGGGGGTCTTGGTGAGGGGGACCACCACTGGGGCAGTGGTGGCATGCACCCTCTCCATGCCTGGGTCTGTTGCGGCTCCCTGCGGGGCGGCTGTCACCTTTTAAAGCAAAGCTGGAAGTGGGTTCCTCAGCCACGCTTAGATGTTTTCCAGATTTTCCTCAGATCAGGAGTAAAGGGTCCCTGCCCCCCTCCCAGGTGGTGGGGGCATGCGGACCACTCTGCTCCCCACTGCATTCTCACCCAGGTTGAGCAGCTTTAAGTGAACCTATAACGCAGAAAGTGAAGAAGGGCAGATGCGTCAGCCCCAGGGCTCACCGAGACTCCCATCATGTCTCTGGCAGGGACCATTTGCCAAGGATGTAATTAGAGGAGAAGTGGCATGGATGAACCTCTGTAACTCAGTGGTGTCCCCTGGGGTCTGTCCTGCACTTGTCCCCAGCACATCAGTGGCGTTACTGTTGGGGCTGCGAGGTCCCTTGCCAGCCCTGCACCCAGAAGAGGGCTTGGGATTTGTCATCAGGGTGCTTTGGCTGATCAGGGGACTGTCACCTTTTGGGTAGCAGCTCCTGCTCACCAGCTGTCCTCTTCCAATGTCATGTGAAGACCCGGGACAGCTCATGCAGGGACCTCTCCTATCCTTGTCTCTCCTTTTCTCTCCTCTCCTCTCTTCTCTCCTGTCCTCGAGCTCCAGAGATGGAGGCAGGCCAGCAGCTGCTGGATCTCACACAGTGCCGGGTCTGTGCCTACCCCCAAACAGATTCAGTTCCCCTTTAGACTCTGTTGTATCATGGGGAAAAGCTGCTTCTTCTTAAACACATCCAAAAATTGACAGTAAAAACCAGAGAGAAACAAATGATGACTAAGGGGCTGGCAGCCTTCCTTCGATGCTAAAGCAGCCCAGCCCTGCTGCCACCAGGTGAAGGCGGCAGGTTTTGGTGTGGAGCGCTTGGCTGCACTGCAGATTTCTCACCTTCTCGTACTGCTGCCAGCAGAAGCTCCGGAGCATCCGACAGCTCTGCCCGGGGAGCGACCAGGAGCAGGAGGGCAGAGCGGGTCCTGGCCGGGCACTGGGACAGCGTCGGCAGCATCTGCGGTTCCCCTCTACCGGGCTGCGCTTTATTGTCCTGATTTTCAGACTATTTGGCTGGTTGTCCCTGGCTTCGAAGCAGGGGCCTGTTTGTACCGTCAAAAGTCGGTCAGCTCACTCCTGGCATGTGGGCATCTGCGGACTGCTAAGAAAAGTATCGAATCAATTCAAAGGATTCAGAAGTGGTTTGGGGCAAAAAGTGCTGGCTGCTGACCCCCTGGAGCTGGACCACTGCAGCAGGAGCCGGCTGAGTCTCACAACAAGCTCTAGGAGGGAAATGTTTCGCTTTCCTTCTGCTTTTAGTCATTCGCGTGTGTCCTTATGTGAAGTCCAGGCCAGGGAGATGATCTGGAGAAGCGATGTGTGAAGAAATGACTGCAGAAATGCTTTTCCTGGCTATGCCCTGGATCTAGGTTTGGGGTGTGAAAGGGTGCAAAACTTGTAGGTTGCCATCTGCCAAAATGCCAGGTAAGGGCTCCAGACAGAGCCAGTGAGCTGCATCTGTGCACAAAGGTGTAGGCAAAAAACATTATTATTTGCGTCTGCAGCTGCAGCGCTCCCCTCTTCCTACCTCGGCTTTTACCTGTGATGTACCTTAGTCCAAGGCAGGAGATCGTCAGTCCTGGAGAAGGAAGCCCCCACACCTCACCTGTGAAAAACAGGGACAAAAGTAGCACAGACTTCTCTTGATATCTTCAAAGCAGGCTGTAAATGCCATGTCGCACTGCGGACACTCAGCTGCTGCAGATTGCAGGACCCTCAGTGTCTTGGCCCCAGATACCCTCAAATGGTGGCAAGTAGCCCTTGTCCCATGCTCATAATGGCTCAGTCTCAGCAGCCTGAAGCCGTGCAGCCCCGAATCCCTCTGTGTGTCCTGGTCCTGTGCTGGGCTGCCATTTCTCCATTTGCTCTGGCTGCTATTACGTATTCCCGACAAATAGCTGGGGTCCTTGCTAAGCACGTCGAGAATTAAGTAGGCTTACTGATAGAGCTAAATATATTCCAGGATTTAATTCTTGGGATTTTCAGTCTATTTCTGCAGGCAGCAAATGAAAGAGGATGTCTGGGCTTTTGCAGCCTGCTTTGCAGCGTGTTTGGAATATACCTGGGCTCAGCTTTTTACTTCAGTTTTGCATTAATAAACTGTATTTTTGTTGGGTGGATCAGTTAGAAGAAGCAGAGGATGGTGAGGTGTTTCAAAAACTCTTTTGGAGTTTGGTTTCCCCATGATAATGTACAAAACTAATGAAAGCTTTGCTTGTGTTTCACAGAAGGACCCAAAACCCAAAACTAAAAAACCTCTTAAGTTGTTGTTTGGAAGCCTGAGAAAATTTCGGTTCTTCGAGGCTGACCTTAGACAGGAGATGCAGATTAGGAGGAAAGCAGTTGTAAAGAGCCCTGTGCACATTTGCTGGGCCTGTTTAAAAGCATCTTCATGTCCAGAATGCCAGTCTTTTTGCTGCTGCCAGGACATGCGCTGTAATCAGCTTTCTCAGATAGGATTGATTTGGTTTTTAGTACAGGCACACTTTAGGGGACCCACAGAAGTGCCCAGGAATAGTTTCACAGGGATACATCTCCTTGTTTTGCTTAAGAGGAATTTACATAGTTTGCAGATTTTAGGTTTACTCCCAGCAACTGCAACCCTGTGCAGCCATCAGGCCTTAATTTAAATGTGAAATGGCCAAAGACATCATCTCTGAGTAACGGCAGCTATTATGTGGGCATTAAGCTGTGCATACAATATGTTAATTGTATTTCTTTCCCTTAATCAGAGCTTAGCAAACATCTGCAGTTGTCAAGCACAGTAAGGAGAATTGAAATGCAGGTCAGGGATTTACCCTTGTGGAGGGTGGGAGCTGGACCCAAAGAGCATGGGGGATGGAGCCAGCCTGGATGGAGCTGGCCGCTGCAAGCTCAGAAATATTTCCCATCTTTAATGTCCTTTTCCAAGGCAGCCTCACCCCACAGCCCAGTGCTGCCTCAGGAAACTCCCCTTTCCAGGGGAGATTTCCAAGGCATGGGCAAGGCTTTGGAAAACCTGTTTGGCACCTGCTGAAGGTTTTTGTTTGTAAAACCAGCTCAGATCTACAGACTTTCCCTGCTTAAAGGGAACAGGGGTGTTCGGGGTGGGGGGCACGCAAGCGGGGCCGGGGGGATTGGCAGGGTTAAGCCCATTTGATGGTGCATTTTTGGTGAGGTCTATGGTAGGTGCTGGGGAAGGGCTGGTGCGGTGAAGGGCTGGTGCTGGGCGAGGGTGCCGGCGGTGCTTGCCGGCCGAGCCTGGGGTCTCCATCCCGGCTGGCCTGACGCGGGGATGCTCCGGCAGCAGTGGCGTTTGTCACCCTGAGCGCTGGAAGCCCTGACCATCAACTGCTGAGACTGCCGGTGCTTCAGAGGTGGGGGGATGGACGGACTGGGAGCAGAAGACCCTCGTCTCCTTCTCGTGGGTAAAGCATGAGCCCCGCGTCAGGACTGCAGCCATCTCTGGCCCCATTTGTGCCCTGCAGCTGACGTGAGCGTGGAGCTCTGCAGCCCAGCCGGGCTCAGGCTGTCTGCCCAGGGACTGGGGTCTGGGCCTGACGGCCCCCCATGGGCCCAGGGTGAGCCCCCAGGCGGGTGGGCTGCTCCTGCTTGCTGCCGTTCGAGGTGTGCCTGCAATTGCAGCTGAAACCTGGGCTTAATATTCACTTTCCCTTGGACTGAGTACACTTTAATATCTGGATTTGTCTTTAATATCTGGATTTCTCTTTAATGTATTTTATCTGTGAAAATTAGTGGTTTATCTCATCGTAAATACGGATTTGAGAAATGAAGCGTGACTGAGATATTGCAGAGTGCAAGTCTGATTATTTAAACACATTTCTGAGCACTCCAATTTCCATTTTGCTCCTTCACTCTATGACTTACGTTTTACCATCAGAAGGTTTTCCCAAACGCATTGCCACATGACTCAGCCCAAACTGTTACTTAGGTTTAAATTTATTCAAATATGTAATTTTCCAACATAGTTTATCTTTTCACTGGGCATGGAGATAGAGATGGGTGAGCGCAAGAAGTAGCTCACTCTAGATGATGTGGTGTTGATCATTGGTGAGCACGGAGGAGGGAAGTTAATGCGTACGCAGAGACCTGGAAGGATACAGAAAGTTGGGGAAGGAGAAAAATCACGTTGTGGGGAAGCTGAGCAGCCGGGACCAGGAAGCGCAGCAGTTGCTGGTGGGCTCGGGACCACGAGACCCCGTTCAGAGCATCATCATCCCTGGGGACCTCGGCCCCGGTGACCTTGTGATGGGCTGGGGTAGTTGCAATTGTGTTCGGGCACCGCTGCCCAAATCAGGATGAAACAGCACGGGGGACTCCGGGGGCTGGCAGGCAGAAGGGACCAGCACCTCCTTGTCTATGAGTTTCCTCCTTTCCATGTTTTCCCTGGTGGGAACGCGCATCCGAGTATCTCTGTGCCCAAGGGAGCCCTTTGTCTCTGCCGGCAGCTCTGCCCTGCTGCGAGTGGCCATGCCAGTGAGGAGCCGGGTCGGTGGAGACCTCCATCAGCCCTCGGGTCGGGTGCTGGCCCCAGAGCAGGCACCTTGTCCTTGCAGGCTGGAGCAGGGCTGGGACATGTAGATCTGAGCCCCAGCACCGGCCCTGACTGGGGCAACTGCCCAGTAATTAGCACTTGTTTGCTCCTAGCAAGTGTAATGTCTTGCAAATGGGCTGCTGGGAGAGAAATGTTAGTGCAAGTGTCTCGTGGCAGATATTTCACATCTAAATTGCCTGTTTAGGTAATTTAAACTTTGCTTAATAAATGGACTATCTCTTCTGTCCTCAGGTATTTAGTCTTCCTGCAGATCAAAAGGGATCTCTACCACGGCCGTCTCCTCTGCAAGACTTCGGATGCTGCTTTGTTGGCCGCCTATATCCTTCAAGGTAATGCTTTTTGACAAGATAAATTTGCTTTTCATGCTAAGTAGTGATTACATTATTTCACTTACAACAGATCACCGCACCTAGAATACAAATGTCATCCTGCCAGTGCAGGCCTCATGCTTCAAGGCTGTGTTTGTGTCGTGCAGTGCTGGGCTAGAGGAGGGCGAGGGTTGATGTTGGGGTCCCACCCGCAGGAGAAGCACCGCGCTGCCGTCTGCTCCCTGAGCTGTCCCACCTGCATTCGGGGCAGCGGCGTCCCCGTGAGCATCCCCTCAGCTAATCCAGCCCGTGTCTCCTAGTTCTGTGCTTGTCCAGAGGCAGAAGCAGCCCGGTGACAAAGCACTTCTCTTTCTGGGGCTGTGCACAGCCTGCGGTAACTGGCAAGCGCCCACAGTTTGCAGTTGCAAAGAGGGCTCCAGAGTGAAATGCAGTCTTGCTGATTGCTAGGACGGATGAAGACAGCCTTGGGTAAGCTCATTGCTTGCTGCCGAGCGCCTCGGCAAAGAAAGTGCTTTTGTCAGCAAGTTGCAGCCGCGCTGGTGGAGTTCAGAGCAGGAGGTGGGAAAACCTCTGAAAAGCTTCTGCCTGATCTGCCCTCCTGCCTGTTCTCCTGCCTGCTCTTGCCTCCACTGCCTGTGGCACTGAGAGCATGGAGGTGGCGTCTGCCTGGTGTGGTGCAACACCTGGACGCGCAGCGAAGGGTCGTCAGGCTGTTGGAAGAGCTGGGTGGTGCTGGTGGTGGAAAGGCACCTTGACATGCCATTAGCAACGCCATGCTGGCCGTGCGAGTGGGCTTCCCTACCCAAGGGTGCTTGGCTCGGCGCGGTGCCGGGGCCCCTCTCTGCAGTCCCGCGGTGCCTGTGGTCCCGTCCCCAGCATGAGCTGGGGGGGGGGATTGCCCCAGCAATCAAAAAAGAAAAGTTCCAGCTCCAAAGTATTTTGGAGTTATTTCACAGTGCTGGCATACTTCCCCCCTTCTAGTGTTTTAAGCAGGAAACATAAAAATTAATGTAATGTCTCCATCTCACTTAGGACCTGAGGCTGGAGGGAATTAAATGAGAGCAAGGTCCTTCCATCCCCAGTGGCAGGAGGCTGCCGGATTACTGTAAATCCCGGCAGGAGACACCAGCTACAGAGCCATGCTACAGTGAAATGCCAGCGGCGATCGCTGCTGACTCCCATGGGGTGCTGGGAGAGGGAGCGGAGCTGCATCAGCCCGCGCCGAGGAGAGAGCAGAAATCTGGTTGTCTCGGGCATTTCTGCACCCTGGTCTCAGTGCTCGGGGTCGGGGCTGCTGGGATTGTCTTGAGGACAGACCTGTCGCTGCGCTTGCAGCTTGCCCAGGCTTGAAGCAGGTTTTGCAGGCAGGGGTCAATCCCTGCCTGCAGCCATTGCATGCAGCCCCCCCAGCCCTGCTGCAGGGCAGAGCGGCTGGGTCAGCCTGTCCCCGTGATCACCCGGCAGTGCTTCCCCGGGGTAGGTAAAGAGGGGAAGGAGCTTTTCTCAATGTCGCATCACAGATTTCCAACTAATTATATTTTTTCAAGGCGCAGTTGCATCCACAGGGTGAGCAGAATTTGCTCGCTGCCTTGTTCCCAGCCAGCTGGGATCGGGGTGGGGGCCGGGGGTACCCCAGGGGTGCTCCAGGCCGACCGCCCCGGGGCTGCCATCGCACGGACCTAGTGCGGCTCCCAGGAGGTTCTTGTCACCTAGCTTGAGGAGGAATTAATAAATCTGGGACAGTGACCATCTGCTGCCAGGTGATTCCCAAGCAAAGAGTGAAATTAATTGGATGCAGTTAATGCCTTACAAACTGTCCCTCCTGATGGGAAGCATGACTGGGTCGGAGTGTCATTCCTGGGATGCTCTGAGCCCTGACCCTGCGCTCGGTTGCCACTGGCTCTGCTGCCAAGGTGGGCGCTGCCAGGATGGGGATGCACGCTGTGGTCTGGGTTGCGCTGCTCTTCCTGACTGGTTCTGCCTTCCCCCAGCTGAGATCGGGGACTACGACCCAGGGAAGCACCCAGAAGGCTACAGCTCCAAGTTCCAGTTCTTCCCCAAACACTCGGAGAAGCTAGAGAGGAAAATTGCGGAGATCCACAAGTCAGAGCTGAGGTACGGCCGGGCGGCTTTGCTGGGTGGGAGTGTCGGCTGCTGCAGGGATTACTGATGTTGGGCTGATTTTTATCCCTGTTTGGGATTTTCAGTCATGCCATGGGATGAGCACTCCCTGCTCTGGTCCATCAGATCCAGCTGAGAGCCAGCAGTGCTCTTGGCAGTGTAGGTAATAGCAAAAATGCAGAGCAGCACAAGCTTTAGGAAAGCAGGTCTTTTAGTGGCATAGAAGCATCACAACCAATGACCCTGCGAGAGGAGCTGCCATGTCCCACCAAACCTCTGCTCACTGAAAGGAAAATGTGATCGAGCAGCCAAGGACAAGCCACAGAAAGTGCAGACAAATAAAAAATTACGCCAGCGATGTGGCAGTCCGGTCCTGGTGCAAAGTCAGCCCCGATCCCTCCTGCCTCAGGGAGGGCTGAGGGGTTTCTCCTGCTCCTGGCTGTTGGCTCAGCCGGCATAACCTGAGGGGGTCCCTGGTCTTCCCCGGTGGGGCGGGGACAGTGACCAACCCCCTGTCCCCCATAGATCCCCTCCTGCCACCTCCCCGCGCTGCCTTCACCCCGCTCTGGGACATGAGGGGTGAGACACCGTCAGCAAAGCCCCATCCTCCCATGGCACTGGCGCTGCCTCCAGGGCAGCATCCCGACCCGACGGCTGTGCGCCGGTCCCCGGGGAGCACAGTGGGGTTTCGACCTGCCAGAAACCCAGCAGAGCCATGCCCTTATGTGCTGTGGGCTGCTGCCTTCTGCCCGGCAAACTCCCTTTTCCTCCCGACCTGAAGAAAAGCCTGCGCTGTGTATAGGAAATTCAGCCCTAAATTTTGCAGATGCTCCTGAATTTTGGTCCTTTCTAGTGCTGCTGGTTCAGCTTATCTCCTGCTAGATCAAGTTGGCAGGAGAAGAAAGGCTGGGTTTCAGTGCTGGTCTCCTGCTGCAGATTGATTGTGCTAATGAATGTAACAGGAATATGCCATGACTGATGCCTCTTGTCGTTAACAGAAACCCTGTAGCTGAGGGCTGACTTTCACGTTCATGTCTACCATGGAATACTTTTTTTTCCCTCCTGTAGTGGGCAGACACCAGCTACTTCAGAGCTGAATTTCCTCAGGAAAGCCCAGACTCTGGAGACCTACGGGGTTGACCCACACCCTTGCAAGGTAAAACAGTTTTCTGAACACTATTCCTTGCGTTGGATTTCTTGCTCCAGCCGGTAACAATCTGCAGAGGTACCAGTGACTGATCCCTAGTGCAGCCATTTGTCACCTGTCAGCAGGCTTTGGTGCTGGCAGAGCCGTGGTACATGGGATGTGCTGTAGCCAACAGCCCTCCAGCCTTAAAAACCACCCCCAACCGGGCACATGTGCACAGAGGGGAGTGGGGAGGGTGGCTACTCCAAAGTCCTTCCAGAGAGTACTTAGGGAATCCATACAAAAGTGTTTTCATGTGCAGACAGCTATAAAAGACAGTGGCCGATCATCTTCTGCTAAAGCATGTAATTTGGAGGCAGTAACAAGGTCAGTAACGTGTCTGAGAAACCAACAAGCATTAATCTGCCAGAGACAGTCTATCACTCTGCTCTTCCCTGGCCGGTAATCCAGTTTTCTGTTTGAAATGCTTTTTATTGACTGTAGATGTCATTGCGTGTGGCTCTCTCTGGTCCCTTACAATCCCATCACATGCAGATGGATGCGGGATGCAAAGCAGATGGAGAATTTCACTCTAAGGACAGTGCCTGCTCTGTGGTCCCCCGGGGCTTTTAACTGAATTATGCCCCATAAATACACAATTGCAGTAAATATACCTGGCCTGGGTCGGGGGGGGTGTCCCATTTGCTGGCAGTCTGTTATTGCTGAAGAGGTTACCAGATGGAGGAGTTGAATCACCACGCCGGTTCAGCTCTCCTGTGTAACTGGCTGGATTGGGCCATGCTGCCCTGGGAGCAATCCTCGGCATGTCTGGCTCAGCGCTGGAGCTTGGGGCGTCTGTGCTTTGCTCTTATTTCCCTGTGGGGTCCTGTGCCCCATTTAGCATCCCCAGCCCCTATCGAGCCTCTGCGCCCTCAGGTCTACGTCCTCTCCCCCAGCATCCCCCACCTTTCCCGGGGGCACCCTGCTCCCCAGCTCCCCCCTCCACGCCAACCATGGGGAGCTCGCTCCCACTCCTCCCATCCCAAAGCAGCAACTCCAAAACTGTGCAGCTTCCAGCCCGACACCCCATTAATCTCCGAGCTGCCCCGCTCGCTGCCCATGGCTGCAGCACCAGCCATAGGCAGGGCAGGACTGAGGGGGTTCCTGTGTCAGTGGTGGGCAGGGGCAAGGGGGTCCGTACCCCCTAGGACGATACGTCCTTCTACCAAGACACAGCTTCTCCCTTTCCTGAAGATTTCCCTGGATTTGGGAAAGAGCCAAAGCGCTTTGGGCAGCCCAAGGTCTGAGCTGCAGGAGCTGCTGCCGGGCTGGTTTCTGTGAAGATGCACAGAAATCTTCCTTCCTCCACAAGACAGGGCTGCTGCATCTCAGACATGATGAGTTTGAGGAGTTACGTCTTGCCTTGTGCAGGGTATTGGTTTGAGGTTCAGGGCTCTGCTTTTAGCCATTCACCCTTGACAGATTAAGACGGATTTTTGATCTAATCTGGATTTAAAACCAATTTGTTCTCTGCTCAAATTCGGAAGATCTTATCATAGTGCTGGCTCCCTGCCGTCCCTGCACCGTGCCAGCAAAGTCACAGAGATCCAGCGTCCTGGGGTGGAAAGCAAACAGCAGAGAAGATGTCTTGCCTCTTGATTAAGGCGGGGAAGGGCACAACTGGGAGCAGAGAGGGAGCATTGTGCCGCCAAGCTGGGGAGATCCTGGGCATGGGGCATCCCAGCGGCAAGCAGAGCTGCCCTGCAGATGCGGAGCAGCTCTGCTCGCCACTGAGACGCCCTGTGCCATGCTTTCCCCCAAGAAAACATTGCAGACACCAATCAGACATTGCTCTTCTGCAGCCGCCCCTGTAAAATTCCTTGCCTGCTTTTCCAGCCCAATGCACCAGAAATCCCGAGCCTGGCATGCACCTTCCCTTCAGCTCAGCATCCTTTGAAAGCCATCTGAACATCTGCCGGCCAAATAAAAGTCAGGGCAAATCTAACAATTACTGAACAGCCACAACTGTTTCATAATGTTTTTAAAATTCAGCATGTATCTGTTTTTTCTGTGCACATCAGTGCAGTTAATGATCACTTCCCTGGAGTCTAGACATTATGATTAAGTTAAACTGCTGCCTTGCTCTGTGCATGATACTAATTATTGGTTTTAAACTGTCTCGATGCCGCCCAGCTGCACTGGCTGTGCAGGGCTCTGAGGGAGTCAAGTGTAATGGGTTTTTACCATTTCCTGGTTTAATTACTAGTGAAAGTGTTGGTGGGGCACTGCCTTTGCTGTTTATTCCTCACTAGTAAGCAGATGGGACCACTGCGGCTGAGAGCTCTATTGCGGTTTCTCCTCATTAGTGCCACTGGACCAGCTGCCCCGTTATTCAGCTGCGGGTTTTACTCTGTGTGTAGGGTGTCACGGTCCGGGTGAACCTGCCAGGAGTGTCCCGCTGGCAGAGACGGCACGGAGGATTCTACATCGCCACCACCCTTAGGGCTGAGGGTCACCGTTGATGTATAAGCTTTGCCAGCTCAAACATTTTGATGAGAAATTGGTGTTGTCTTCCAGGATGTGTCGGGGAACGCGGCGTTTTTGGCCTTCACTCCCTTCGGTTTTGTTGTTCTGCAGGGAAACAAGAGAGTACACTTCATTAAATGGTGAGTTCCTGTCCCTGCATCACCTGCGGTGCCCCGCTCCCTTGGAGCTGTGCCGGCTGGCTCGCTTCTGCTCGCTCTGTCGCCAGTTGTGCGCAGTGCTGTGTGGGGCAGAGGCCACGAGTGCCCTGCATCACGCCAGGGTGTTCAAGGGGTGCTCGGGTGAGCTCCCATGGATGGGGCATGTGGGTGGTCCCAGCACCAGGTGCCTTCCCCAGGCACTCACACCACACTGGGGTACGGGCGACGTGCCTGTAAGGGGACAGTGGTAAGTGCACCCAATGCCCATGTCTGAGCCGGGACGGGCTCCGAGCAGAGGACGTGGAGGGCAGCGATGCTGCGCCAGCTGGAAAACCCATCCCATGCCCTGCACACACTTGCACCGGTGCACCCGTGAGCTTGCATGCCCGCGTCTGAGAAGCAGGGGAGAAAACAGGTCCTCTTCACAGTGCCATGCAGTCGCTGTGCTGCCGGGGCAGCGGGACGCTCCTGGGACAGGGAGAACGGCACCGAGCGGGGCCACGCCGCGCACTCAGGGTGTCACTTCTTGCTCTGTCCCACCCTTGGAGGAGCCCTGGAGCCTGGCTGCCTCCACTGCTGCAGCTGTACGCTGGGCTGCTGGCTCCAAGGACTTTTCTACCCTGGCCCCTAAGCTTGCTCCTGGTCAGTACGCAGCAGGGCTCTCCCCTGTGAGCTGCACTCTCTCTCCCTTTGCTTTGTTGCCCCAGACTTATTATTTTCTACATTGTCTACATTAACTTGCATCATCCGCGTGTTGGCTGAGTCTCCCAAAAGCTACTCCAGCCCCTCTGAACCTGGTTGTGTTGTTCCTCGGTCTTTGCTGCATCTCAGATTTTGGCCAGTGTGTCCCTCACGGCTGGCATTGCCATCCGGCCGGTGCCCCTGTGACGAGGTCTGAGTGACTCTGGGACACCGCGCTGACCATCACCTTCACCCCAGGGCATCCCCCTTTCCAGCTGCTCGTTTCTGAGCCTGGGCTCCTCTCACCGCCCCATGGCACCTCCCAGGGATGGAAAACCGGGTCTTGAAGCTGTCCCGCTGCCATCCCCAAAGCACCAGCTCTCACCCTGCAGCTCCCAGCAAGCGCTTTGGCCGGGGCTGTGCCCATGAGCCAGCCAGGCTGCGGTAGGCTCCGCGTAGCATCTCACCTGCCTGTCCTTGTCCTTTCAGGAACGAGGTGACCAAAATGAAATTCGAAGGGAAGACTTTCTATTTATACGTAAGTCAGAAAGAGGTGAGTGCTCGCCTTTCCTGTGGGACTTCCCGAGCGCAGCCATGGTCGTTCCTTCAGCAGGTTCTCCATGAACTTGGCAGGCTGCAGCCTGCAGCAGCATCACCCCGTGCCTGGTGGTGCAAGGACACAGGCACAGTGGCAGGGGCTGCAGCTCAGTGGCAGCGCTGGGGTCACCTCCCTGCTGCTCTTGGCACCTTGCTCTGGGCATTAGAGCCTGCAGACACCAGGTTAGCCCCGGGCTATGCCGTGGTGAGGGCTCTGCCCTGAGCAGCAGCCCGGGACCTCCAGCAGTTTCTCACCATGCCTGCTTGCCATGGCTACGTGCTGCATTTGGGATTATTGTGGTTATTTGTTACCGCCATCATGCTCGGTTAGCCCCGGTTGATGAAATCAGCCTGAAAACCTCTGGCTGAAATCGGCTCCCACCCAAGCCATCAGCGTGATGTTTTTAAAAAATGTATTTCTGGATATTCAAAAAGGCAAGTAAGCCAGAGGAGGTGGGTGGCAGGTCACTGGCATGCATCGTTGCCCATCCCTTGTGTGAGGCGCCGCGCTGGGGTGTCGGCTGATGCTCCAACATCTCCTGTTGTCCTGAGTGGCTCTGGAGGAGGATCTGCCCTGTGTCAGTGCTGCTTTCCAGCTCCGGCTGCTCTGGCCTCCGTCCACACTCCTAGCGTGCTGCCCACTGGGCACCGCTCACTTGTTCCTCTACCAACTTCCTGTCTTTCTCCTTTAGGAAAAGAAAATTGTTCTTACATATTTTGCCCCAACACCAGAAGCCTGCAAGCACCTCTGGAAGTGTGGGATAGAAAACCAGGCTTTCTACAAGTAAGTGCTGGGTCACCCAGGCGCGCGCGGTGGTGTGTTCTGCATCTCCCCGTGGGTCGGCGCTGCCCCGCACAGCACCCGCCCGTGGGCTCCATCCAGGTACCGGGGCTCGAGCACTGGCTGTCACCAGCCACGTGGCACCCCTGTCCCGGTGGCCCCAGCAGAGTCACCAGCCACCAAAAGCGCCGGTGCCCCCGGGCTGGGGGCTCTGCCCCACGGGGTCCCTCCCACCCCCCGCAGTGCGTTCATCCCTCCACAGCGAACCTTTAATCAGGACATTAAAACTAATTGTTTGGAGATTAAGCCTTTAATGCTGAGCAACCAGCACACATCCTGTCTGCAACAGCAGACATGTTTTAGCATTTTCCTGGTTAACGGCAGCTTGTTTGGAGCTGGCCCGTGTGTGCGGATGCTCAGGCGCTGTGAGTGCGCCACATGGCCGGTGCAGGATGCGGCAGGGATGGATGCTGGCAAAGCTCAGGGAATATTTTCTGACCTAATATTCAAGGGTGGATTTTCAAAATGGCTTCACAGGGTCTGTTTGTGCTGAATCCTGCATGAAAATCCCACAGAAGTCGCGCCAGTGCCCCAGAGTGCTTTAGAAAAGCCTGCCTTTTAGTGAGGAAGGCTCAAAAACTCTCAGAAATAATTTGCATCTAAGCGCTCTGGGAACAAGTTAATTATTCATAGGAAATATTCAAGGGACCGGGGAGATGACGTGCAGTCTGGGCTGCAGCCGCAAGCCTGGGCAGTTGGGGACAGTGGCTCAAGGGACCACCCCACCAGCTGCCCGGCTCTGGGGGACCTCTGGGCTGTGGGTCTCACCCAGGCGGTGGGAGCTCCTACCCGGGGAGGATGGGGAAGGTGTTGTCCTTCCCCAGGAGCTCTGGGCTCCCTGGTTCATGGCCACCAAGGCAGCATTTTTGTCCCTGGTTTGGTTAATTGGGCTGTCAAACAAAAAGGGAGAGGTCACGGGCTGGACTGTCTGCCAAGAAAACAGGGAGGTGCCAGGCGGAATGGTTTGGTTTTACCATCCTGCTCATGGTGAACTTAAAAATAGCCTGCTTTGTGCTTTGTAATGAGTTTTATTTTAATCAGCAAGATGCGAGATAAAGCGTGTGATGTATTCTCTTTGGGAATACTGCAATCAGCAGCTGCAATCAGCAGGTTTCATTTCTCATTATATTAACATGAAATGAAATTGCAATATTGCTTTACAAATCTTTTTATGATTAATCATGTCAGTAAATTACCGCTGCATTATGCATCCGGTGGAGTGGACTGTGGGCTCGGCCAAGGTGCTGCTGGGCTCCTCCCGGGGCGAGGGACTGGCTCCCATGGGATGAGGAGGAGACAGGACTGTCCCTCCTGGCAGTTTTACCCACCACTGGCTGGACTGACCCCAGCGAGTGCCGGCCTGCCTGGGACGGGCCGATTCCTGCACCCCTGCAATGCAGAGGTCGTGGTGAAGGTTTTAGCTCCCTGGAGAGCTTCAGCCCTGTGCAGCTCCTGCATGCAGGTGCTCGCTGGGGGACCCAGAGGACCTGGCGTGAGCTGCAGCCCAAGCCCCGCTCCAGCCGCTGGGGAAGCCATTGGTAGCAGGTCCATCCTGGAGCCTGGGCACGGGCTGGGCAATGGTCCCACTGCTGGCAGGGACATGCTGTGCTGGCAGAGAGGGCTGCAGGGTGATGCCATGATGGTCCAGGTGCTCGTGTCCTGCCAGCCAGTGCCACCCCACAACTGCCGGTGGCTTTTTTCATTCCTGGTGGTGTTTCACATCTCCAGGGCTTTGCTCTTGTAATTTGGCCCCGCTGCCATTTGCCCGCGGCACGTGGCTCCCTCCCTTTGATGCTGGGGGTCAGTCTGGCGGGGATGATGCTGTAAGAGCATCAGCAGAGCCATCCATCCTCGTCACCACCATGGTGCATTGGAAACAAAACTGGGCGAAGGCTTTGCCGTGAAGCGGTGCCGGGGGCCGTACCCTGCCCGGGTGCTTACGCAGCTCTTGGTGCTGCTGCAGGTTGGAGAAGTCGAGCCAGGTCCGGACGGTGTCCAGCAGCAACTTGTTCTTCAAGGGAAGCCGGTTCCGATACAGGTAAATAATGACAGTAAGTAGCAGCTACTAGATGTATTTTCGGATGCTCCTTTGGATGTGCTGTGGGGAGCAGTTCAGGGCTGCAGCGGTCCGAGGACTTGCTAAGAGTCCTCCTGTTGCCGGAGGTCCTCCCACTGCAGCACTGTGGCCTCGACGAGGCCATTGCTACTTCTTTCTGTGTTTCACAGCTGACATCCCTCTCCCTAGCCCCAAAATGGCAGATTTTTGGAGGGACAGGAGTGGAGGAGGGGAGAGGACCAGGGGGCTTTGGAGTTTGGTTTTTGAGAGCAACATGGAGTGAAACGAATCACCACAATTCCTGAATTCCTGGGGGGGTGTTGCTCCTCCCTGGCCCTGGAGCAAGAGCCTGGACCTGGGACCTTGTATCTCTGCAGGGCAAGAGACCCCGGTGCATCCCCAGCTGCGAGGTGCACGATGCCAGCACCCTCCTTGCTGGCACGGGAGGGCCCAGATGCCCATGGTCTGTCCCCCCCCAGAGGGGATGTGACACCATGGTGTCCAGCATCTCATGCCAGGAGAAGCAGCAAAACGTGGTGGCAGAAGTGTCAGCCCAGCCTTTCCCTGATCTTCCCATCACTCCTATTTCCAGCAAATATTTCTGCTTTCCCTGGAGCTGCAGGGAGAGCCCCCCTGCCCCAGCCCCTGTGTGTGGGGAGGGGGCCAGGCCGTGCTGGGGCACGGTGTGCCACGGGGAGAGCTTGTGGCTCGCCGGTGCGGTGCTCACGTCCTCACGGCTGCTGTTCTTGAACCACCTGCAGTGGCCGCGTTGCAAAGGAGGTGATGGAGTCCAGCGCCAAGATCAAGAGGGAGCCGCCCGAGATTCACCGGTAAGAACCCAGCAGCAGTGGTGCAGCACGGAGCAGCCCACGGGGCCGGGGCCTCCCAGGGGTTTGGTACCCGGCTCCCTGGGGTGGTGGAGGGAGCCACAGGACCAAAGCGGGAGAGCTGCCGTGTACATGGGGCTCTGGCACCGGCCGGGCTCTGACACTGTCCTCGTTCTCATCCCCAGGGCAGGGCTGGTGCCGAGCCGGAGCTGCCCCTCCATCACCCACGGCCCCCGCCTGAGCAGCGTGCCCCGCACCCGGAGGAGAGCCGTGCACATCTCCATCATGGAAGGTAGGGCACGGGGTAGCTCTCCCTGCCACTGCCGGGGCTCGGGAGCCAGGGCAGCCCCGGCCCCGGGGCCATGCATGTGTGTGCATGTGCACACACACGTGCACACATGCATGCACAAAAAGCCGATGCACACATCCAGCTGAAAGTCAGATTTTTGTAGCCCCTGATGCTGATGTGGGGTGCTGGGGCAGGGAAGGACACTGACGTGTCCCCAGGGCCTTATGGCAAGTCTGGACGGCACCAGATGTTGCTCTTGCAGCTTGGGACCAGTTTGGCAACAATAGCTGAGCCCAGGCAAAGTGGAGGGCCAGTTGTGGGACAGAAGTTTCCAGTACAGAAGCAGAGCAGAGGAGAATTTCTCAGCAGTGTTACTTTAGATTAAACTGGAAATACAGCAAAAGGCTCCAGGTTGCCCTGATAGCTCTGACCCAGGGGAGAGGTGAGTGAGCCCTGCTTTGAAGTCACCCCGGCAGCCCTGTCCAGCACATGCCGGCATGCCTCACTCCGCTCTTCCAAACACTGCCCTGGTTTGAAAGCAAAGCAAACCTGCCTGGAGCAGCACACCAGCACCCAGCGGGGTCCCAGCAGAGCAGAGTGTTACTGAGAGCCGCAGGGCCGGGGTCTGACTGTGTACAGGAACAAGCTGGTCTGCAAAAGAACTTGTCACCCACCTGGGAGCTGCTCCTGGCTGGCTGATGGCCACCGCCCACGGCTTGCCAGTCTGCCAGGCTGGAGCTCTGTGCCAGCCTGCAGTGGGGAGGCTGGTACCCCCCGACCCAGGGCAGGGCTGCAGCCGGGGCCAGGGCCGTGCGGGGGTGGGATGCACCTGGGAAGGAGGGTTGGCAGAGGGCAAAACGCTGGGACCAGCCCTGGAGCGGCCCCACGGGGCTGGGGACAATGCTGGGGGCTGTGGCTGTGCTGCTGGTGGCAGCTGTGGTGCCCGCTGGTGACAGCAGTGTCTGATTCCCAGTGACGCTGGGATGACGGAGAGCAGTGTGTGTGGTGGGCGCTGCTGGTGTGTGTCAGGGCCATGTGAAGGTGCACGGAGTTTGGAAAACTGGGAGGTGGACGAGGGAATGGGGACAGCAGGGAGCGTGGGGTGACGGAGGGGGTGCACCCTGCAGTCGTGCCCTGCTCCTGGATGGGCTGCGGGGCCAGTCCCTGCCCCAGCACAGCTGCACTGATCCTGCTCCCTGGGCTACAGCATGGACAGGGTGCAGAAATGCTGCCTGCCCAAATAGACAGGTCCCTCAGAGCAGAAAGGTATTTGTTTCCATCGAGGGATCCCAGGGCTGATGTCTGTGCTGATTTTGGGGGCAGGAGTGTGCCTGGCAGCTGCGGCAGCCCTGCAGACAGTTAAATGTGAGCACCCTCTCCCCCGCGTGCTGTTGCGAAGCGGCAAGAGCATTAAATAGCCTCCCACAATAAATTACCCTGAGCTGGCACGGCTTCCCAGCACCACCCCTGCCCCAGCAGCTGCTTTTCTTCACTCTCACTTCAGCTTGGTCCCGTGGAAATGTGGGAGCCCAAAATAGCCCTGACCCCGGGGCCAGTGGCTCCAGCGCTGCTTGCGTCAGCTGTGCCGGCGGGCGAGCAGCCGTCCCCACTCCCCCTCGCAGTCCCTGCGGGCACCCCCTGCCACAGGCCAGGCCAGCCGCTGCCCGTGCCACCATGGTGAAGTGCCTGATAAAGATTAAAACCAAAGTCAGCGTCCACCTGCGGCTTGTCAACCACTGCTGCCGGGAGGTGAGGGTGCGGGTGCTGGCCCTGGGGCCGCGGCTGCTGGCCCGGGCTCTGGGGGCTTTGCCGCTCCTCCCGGCTCTCCCTGGCCTCAGCCGCAATGCTCCGCACAGCCCCGGGGACGTACCCGCACCAGGTAACGCTGCGCTGCCGGGCTGCATGGGGTCTGGGCTCTTCTTTGGCAGGAGTGGCCCCAGGGGTCCCTGTGGGCTCCCTGTGACTGCAGCCCCAGGGGGATGCGGGAACGTGGGATGTGGGAATGTGGGATGCAGGATGCATGCCATGGGAAGCGGGCTGGGATCTCCCATGCTGGCTGGACCCTCGGTCATTATTACCACGAAGCAGCTCCAGTTTTGGGGCTGGACTCAGCTTTCTCCAGATTTTCTAGCTTTTTATGTCAGTCCTGTGATGCAAACAGATGGCAGGAAAGTTTGGGTCTTGGTGGGGGGGACCGGCATCATTGCAGTGATGAGCAGGGGACCCCCTGACATCGGCTGTCCTCCCTGGGAGCCGAGTTGCTGCCTGCCCTGGTGGGTGCCCGTCAGGAACACAGCAGGTGCAGCAAGAGGATGTTCATATGAGCTTTGCGACACACGAGAAAACATAGCTGTCGGGGTGAGAACATGTTTATTCCTTGGCTGTGCTTATCGCCTCAGCTGCCGCTCACACTCAGTGCCCGTGGTGGCACGTATGTTAAGCTGAGCTGATCCAGAGGCATCCAGGGAGTATTTACAAGCACGAGGTTGCAAAGCCCCGGGGAATGCAGGCAGGACAGGCTCTGGGCTCTTCACTTCACCCTTCGGCAGTGTGCGGGGCCAGGGCAACTGGTGACACTGTGCCATGGTGCTTTGTTGTGCTGTGACCTCCCCACCAGGGGAAATGTCCGGCCCTGTCCCCCTTGCAGCCAGCTGCGGGGTGGCACTGGGGACCCGCTGGTCCTGGCCACCACTGCCTTCAGAAACCCTCCCCGAGGCACGGCACGCTGTGACGGCAGAATCGGTGCCTACCCCCCATCGCCTGCCCTCTTGCTGTGAAAACTGCAAGAAACAAGTCCCGCGCTTGTGGGGTTTCTTGGAATTTGGGGGGCGGGGGGGGAGTTAGTTGGTGGAGAGAAGGAGTTCCCCTCGTCCTGCCCGCCATGCTCAGCCTTGGCGCAAAGGGCAGCCCGGCTGTAACTCTAGCTCAACTGTGTATGCGGCTGGCCGGGCTGGCACACAGCTCTTCATGCGGCTCTTGTTCCCATGTTTGTGTGTAAAACATTTTTTTTGTAGTGAATCAATAGAAATCAGAACTGTCGGTGACTCTGGTCTGACTGACTTACAGCCTGCTCTGCGGGGAAGTCTCCCGCGTGTGAGGGGGCTGCAGCCCCGGGACATCTCCCTGCCAGATAGGTGCAGCCCTCGCTTTCCTCACCTGCCATCCTGAGGTCGTCTTTTAATTCATCACCTCAAGGCAGGCAGGCAGATGCTGTCGACAGCGGGGTCGGGCATGGTGCCCGCACAGGGCTCCAGCTTGGTCGGGACCTCACTGCGCCTCTTTTTGTCGAGGGGCGAGGCTGTGCCGGCCAGGAGGTAAATCCATAAGGATTGCCCCATCGGCTGCAGCAGGCTCGGCTGTCTCCAGGGGTGCCACAGGGAGAGCTCGCCCCCGGTCCCCAGCTCGGGGCCAGCAGGGACTCACCGGCTGCCCCAGCATGGACCCCTTGGGGTGTCTGTCTTCCCCCCGCCCCATCCCTGCCCCGCTACAGCCACTCTTCCCAGCTCATCCCTGCCTGCATCTCGGTAGCGCAGGCAGCCTGCCCGCGGTTGGGGTTGGCGGTGCCGACAGCAGAGGGGCCTCAAGCACGCTGCGGGCGGCTTCTGGGGGGGGCTGTCACCTCAGAGCAGTTACAGCACACGGATGTGTTTGTGATCGATTGACGACAAGCCCAGGCCCCTGCCTGCAGTCCAGACTGACAGCCAGCGGCTGTCGGTGACAGCGACAAGTCACGCAGGTGGTAGCGTCACCGTTGCAGTCACAAGCTGCAGAGAAGGGGCCGCCGTGGGCTCCGGCTGGGCGCTGGGCCGCGGCTGCTGGCCCTGAGGGACCAAAAACAACCACAAAAAAAGCAAACCGAGGCAGGCACGCCCTGGCCCCGTGGGGGTACGTGGGGCTGGGGGCAGTGCCGGGCTAGGGGGAGAGTTTCCACGCCCCCGGCACCACTGAGCATCCCCCTTTTCTGTCCCCCCCAAGGCCTGGAGTCTCTGCGCGACAGTGCCCACTCGACCCCGGTGCGCTCGGCCTCCCACGGCGACGCCTTCACGGCCCCCGGCCGGAGCGGCCGCGCCGAGAGCAGTGAGCGGGTAGCCGTCATCGCCGACGAGAACTACAGCCCGGCGGACAGCGTGCTGCCCACGCCGGTGGCCGAGCACAGCCTGGAGCTGATGCTGCTCTCGCGGCAGGCGAACGGGGCCCCGTGCAGCATCGAGGAGGAGAAGGAGTCAGAGGCCGGCACGCCGGCGGCGGCCGAGGCGGAGGAGGCGGGCGGCGAGCTGCGGGCCCTGTGCCCGGGCGCCGGCGGCCTGGGGGCGGCGCAGGCGGAACAGGTGAATAAGTTTGTTTTAAGTGTCCTCCGTTTGCTCCTTGTGACAGTTGGACTCCTCTTTGTTTTGCTCCTCCTCCTGATCGTCCTTACCGAGTCCGACCTTGACACTGCCTTTTTCCGTGATATCCGCCAGACCCCCGAGTTCGAGCAGTTCCATTACCAATACTTTTGTCCCCTCAGGCGATGGTTTGCCTGCAAAGTCCGTGCCGTGGTAAACCTGCTCATTGACACCTGAAGGCAGGAGTCGCCACGTAACTAGCCGGGGGCCTGGGGAGAGACCTGCCGCCGTCCCCCGCGCGCGGGACCCGCCGGGGCGCCTTCGGCACACACACTAATCCTCCCTTCCCGACCCAGAGCACGGCGCGGCCGAGGAGGCGGCTTTCCGGGAGGAAGACGGGGGTGGGCGCAGCCCCCCGGGGCCTCCTCCTCCCCGCGCTCAGCCGCGCTGCTCCCACCCCCGGAGCCCGCACAACACTTTACCGTTCCGATTCTCACAGACGCGCGTACGACTTCGGAAGCACCGAGCAAAGAGAGGAATTTATTTTACTGTTGCCCCACCCATCATTGTACGAGCATCGGCCGGGAGGCTTGCGATGCTGTATTATGCAGGAGCTTTAGCAATGGTGCTACTGAGTATTAATTTAAACACTCGTGTACTGTTACGTTATTAAATCCACCACTGTGCACACCACCACCACCACCACCACTACCTTCCAAGTACCGCTTTGCAGAAATCCCTCCCTGCTAACCGGAGTCTCCTACACGGCGATGTGTGGCATGATGCTATCATCGGGGGATGCCCCAGTTCCCCCCCACTCCCGGGCGGGTGCGGTAGCCGGCTCCCCACGGCACAGCAATCACCCCGTGGATGGGAACCCTCGCCCTGCGCTGCAGACTCAGCCTTTCGTCACTTTTTCTAAGCCTTGAAGCATCGGTGCTCCCGAGGGCAGGGAGAGCACAGGCAGGCGAGAGCACACCAGGCACCCTCGGCCGAGCCTGGGCACATAGCTGGTAGTGACCGTGTTGGATTTATTAGGAAGACCTTTAGCGTCCGAAAGTCGTACCTGTTTTGTACAAAAAAAAAACCAACAAAAAAAAACCTAAAAAAAAAAGAGAGACTGTTTCAAGGTCTATTTTAACAACAAAATGCTATTTTGTTATCAAATCTAATCAAGTCTTTTTTTACTTTATGGACTGGGTGACCATGGTGCACTGTACCAAGCGGTTCACGTTGAGCAAATGGTTTAAGAGTAAACGCTTTTGTAGCCTGGAAGCCTAACACCAGATTAACCCATTGCTAGTTTTGGAATAGAGAAAGGAGCTATAATTTTGTGACTTTTCTGAAGATAAAAGAACAGAACTACAGGAGCGGAGGTGACACTGAACAAGCCAATGGACAACCATTAGACCTATCTGTTCTTAAGCAAAAATCAATAAAACCAACTCATTGTACTTGTGACATAACCACCGGGACCTTCAGTTACCTGGGAAGCAGCAGTCTATTTACACAGGGAGCAATAAAAGCCAGTTCTGTTCAGTTTTGATTGAGAAGTTGGACATACATAACAAAAAAAGGTGAAAACAAGGTGAGCAAGTTTTATTTCATCTCAGGGAGAGATTTTACGTAAGCTGGGGCCATAACTGCAGTTTTAAAAAGCCTGATTTCCATGTTCTTGTCTCTGAGCATCCCACCATCCATTACCACATGTGCGCGCGAGCGCCGCTCCCCGCCGAGGCTGGCTCCCACCCGGTCCGGACCCACTCAGCTGGCACCTGGCGAAGGAGCATGACGATGACGTTGGTTGATCCAGCACCACAACAAGTTGGCCAGACTTGGATTGTTTGTCACTGCAATAAAGAGAGAGGTCCCGTTTAACTACTGTCTGTCGGGGGGCAGGGGGGAATAAAGACCGAAGCCGTTGTGTCTCGCCGCTGAGGACGCAGCCATGGCCGCCCGCTTACAGCACAAGGGCTGAGGAGGGTTTGGCGTACAGCCCCTAACTCTTGAGCAGGCAGAAGCCCTTATGAGTGCTGCCAGGAGACAGAGGATCGATTTTTACATGATAATCCTGTTTTATGCAACATAGCAAAATTAACTCTTAGTGTAGTGTTCCTACCTCAGTCCGTAGTTAATGGTGTTTCTATGCAGTGCGTGGTAGTCCTGAACCTGACGTTTTTCGCCCCGGGTTAAAGATGCAGTGTTCCCTCCTCCTCACTGCTGATGTACTGCGTGATGTCTAACAGCACAGCCCCGTCCGCCAGTGAGGCGCCCGGCCCCGCGCGCCCTGTACATGAGACATCTTCCTTCCAAACAAAGTGCAGCCTCTAAGTACTGACCTTGGAAACGTTCTACATCGGCTTACTCTAGAATAGCGATAAATGCCAGACCTAGTTTACCTCTGCAGTTTTCACCCAGCGTTTTACTGCAAAACCACGAGAACTGGTGATTTTTCATTGTATGTTTTTCCTGTACGTTCCATATTACGTCTTGTGTTTCACTACCTGTTAGTTTTACCTGTCTTTATATTAAAATGTTGTTTCCATAGGTTCTTATATCAGAAAAAAAAATATCTCGTAATAGCATACTGCATCTTTAAGCAGTAGACGGTAAAATACCTGAAAATGTGAATTTCTTAGTTTTCATAAAAAAAAGAATCTAGAAATTAACCTTTCATGTGCCAAATACTGTAAGTTACATTCTTCCTTCAAAATGTACCTTTTTCTACATATTCAATATCTTAGTTAGCATAAAATCATTGGTGCCATGAAAAGTATTTTTAAATTTAAATAAATATTTAAATATCATGAAAACCAGCATTGGTATGAGATTTGTTTAGCATTTACGGTGTCAGTACCAATTTTTTACTTGAGTAAAAACTCGGCTCAAAACCCACAAGGAATTTGGCCTTTTAGCAGCCCACTCACCAAAGTTATGAGAAGCCTCAAGCAGCCACGAGTGCAGTGGGGGAGTGAGCTCTGCTCCAGCAGTTCAGGACTCCGCCGGGCACGGGAAGAGCCTGCCCTTGGCTGCCGCTGGCCTAAAACCCGTCTGCTTCATGTTGCTTTACAAACACACATCACTGCTGTGGGGGAAGCGGACGCGGCCCAGCACAGCCATGCACGTGGCAAATTGGACACAGACAGCCCTGTTTCCTCCTGATCCCTGTTCTGCAGAGCTGTTAACCAGGCTTGCACAGCACCCATCAAGTAGGATTTCATGGCTCATCCGAGCACAGTGAATGGCAAGGAAAGTGCATGCTGAAACTAAGAGCAGTGGCAGAGGCCAGAGAGTAACTCCCAGCTTCCTCCCAGAGTAACTTCAGGACGTGAGGGGATTCCGGTTGTGGCAGGACAAGCATCCTGCCGTCAGGGCATCAGCTGGGAGCGCTAAGGCAACAGCAGCAAAATGATAAGAGCATGCTCATGTTTACTACCGCTGAACTGCCTCCTGTAGAGCAAAAGCAAACCACACCAGTTGCTGCACTGGCTGCAAAACCACAGTCTTACCTTGACCTTGCAGCAGCAGGTTCCTGCAGGACCCCCCTTGTCAGCACTGGAATACGGTAAACATAGGTTTGTAACAGCAACAGCCTCTCACCATTTTTAAAAGTGCATTTGGCGTCACTGACACAACACACATCAGTGACAATTTTTAACGCAAGCTCCGCTGAGCTGTTTCAGTCAGGTTCAACACGACCCCCCTCAGAGGGGCCTGCAGGTGCAGAAAGGGGAGCTGAGGCCAGCCCCCCCCAAACACATGGCCCAGGACCACCCCCCTCTGCAGCCTGCTCCGCCTACACCCCAACAACTCCAAGTTCAACTCATCACCATGGAGCTTCCCTAGAAACTGTGCCCAGTGGCACCAGCCTACACAGAGACCTTCCTTCTGCCTCCAGGAAGGATTTAATTAGACATCAGACATCTTACTCAAGGGACAAATTTTGCTGAAGACATGGATGCTGAACACCTGCTAGCCTTAAAGAGAGATGATGGGAACACCACACAAGCTGGCAGAGAATGAGTGCTCCAGATTCTCTAATGAAAATCATTAATAAGTGCCTCATACATGTAGCACGTATCCTACTGATCCAGCATTTTTTCTTTTTCTGAAAAATAAGAATTTGGTATTGGGGAAAAATATCTATTTTGGTACAAACTGACTGTCATAATTTATTTTAATTAAAGAAGAGAATGCCAAAGGTAGTTTAGAAGATTTATTTTAAAGCTTTTAAAATACACTTTTGTCCTGAGAAAATATAGTTAGCTTAGGAACAGCTTAATACAGATTAGACAAATTTAATGCAAAAAAAAAAAAAAAAAATCTGACCCACATGTTTTATTCTTTGAACACATGAAGGCGACCACTGGAGTTGCCACCCACTAAGATGTTCTTACTGGGATGAACCACGTTAATGGAACACACGGAACTAAGGAAGTCAAGGTTATAAAAAGAGTGCAACAATTTTCCAGTATCTTGGAAGACTTCTATTTGTCTCGGTCGTGCCATACTGCCCACCACAAAGCAGTCTTCCTGTTTAGGGTCCCATATTGCTCTGAACCTGGTTAACCAGCGTCCGGTGTTATTGTTACGTCTTCAGAAAAACAAACAGGGAGAAAAAGAAAGAGATAAACATTCCTCTTACTGAATCCACTATTTTTAAGTATTGTCATTTATGTCCTCTTTGCTTAAACCCCTCTTCCTTGCCTTCTAAACCATCAGCACTTTCACACACTGGACAGATGGTGCTTCTCAGATCCATTCAGTGGATCACTATCCTGTGATGGGTGGGATGGGACAAAGAAATGCAATGGAGCAAGACGATAAAGCAGCGGGCACTTTGACTTAAGTGATTATTAGTCAAAGTAGTTACGCTTCATGGTTGCATATTTTAGTAAAAATAGGACAAACAAGCATCAAGCCTTTCAATAAATTGCAAACTAAGAATTTTCAAGCCAGTCACTCATCTAGTTCTAGCTCCTTAGCAAACCAACCCTGACAATGACTCGCCCTTCTGGAGCACAAAGATGTTTTACAAGTGGTGAGACTTCACTCAAAAACATGCGCTTTACTGTTAAGAAGTAACCTTTGATATTTAAAAAATGCACAAAGAAAAAGCATTCTGAAACAAAACACATTTCAAAAGTCACAAAATGGTCTGTTCAGATGTTAAAACTTCCCTGCAGACTTGACCGACTCAAAGCAGGCTGTGCCCCAGTCATGCTTTACTAACAAAAGCCAGTCGGCAGCCGTGAGGACTAGGGCAAATTCTCAGGCTGGGAGGGTACTCGGCTGCTCTTGCTTCCACAGCAGCCAAAGACCCCGAGGCTGTTTGGAAACACAACACCGCATAGCCTCTGCATACCCATCACTTATGCCACAACTGCACCAGAGCAGAACGGCCATAGCGTGCTGTCCTCAGCCCCAGTGTGTTCGGCTTACCTGATGGTACTGAGAACTGCGACTGTCGATGACAAAGAGGTGGTGTCATAGACCCTGTAACACAGAACAGCATGTTAATAAAATGTACACATGTTAAAAAATGTAGCCCTTTCCTCATAAAACACAGATCAGACCACACAAGATTCTGGAATATAGTAACAAACAGCACATAGACATCCAACTCAAATATAAGCACCAACATTCCAACTACAATTATTAAATTTGCTTTTTTAATTGGATTTGCTTTTAGCTAGAATTGAAGGTCATCCTTTCTGAAAGCTGTTATAGGAAGGGAACAAGAATGGCTTGCTAGGACAAATGACAGGCTCCTCTAGCCCAGTATGCTGTCCATTTAGTCACTGCACAAACAGGCTGCCCAAGGAAGAACACAAGAGAAGAGAAAACACACAAGTGTGAAATCCCACCACTAACAGCTTCCAGTGCCAGGACTTCCTCAGGCAGGCGTGAGCTCGACTGACAGAGAAACCATCAACAGATCTCCCATTCTGGGCTCTCCTTTGCCCCTGAAAAACTTTTAGGACTCCACCCTCCCTGGGGCAAAAAGGTCAATGAGCTGCTGAGTTAAAAGCTGCTTTCTTTTTTCTTTGGAGGAGGCAGTGAATAAATGAACCTTTTCTGTTTTCTGCATTCTGTCGAGCACAAATATTCTGGTTTACTCATCCATTTTGTACTCTGATGCTTGCTCTGTTAGCACCAAGGATTTACAATTTTCATAATGAAGCCTACTACAGAGAACAAATCTTCAATCATATATAGTAAATACATCACAGGAAAGAAAGCATTACAGCAATGCAGAACTCGCACAAAAGAACTCTTTACTGTGTATGTGGAAGGCAAAGAAAGAAAATCAAATTTCCAGATAAAACATAATGCTGTAACAACTGCACCATATTCAGATTCTTCCAGAATGCATATATTTACCCCATCTTTTAAAAACACATGCAATCTGTAGAGTAGAAGCCCGATTTTCAACCTGGCCTTAACTGGCGCCCCCATTTCGTACCTGCTATTCTCTGATACAGTTTAGGACTTCTAATCATGTACATGGCAAATATGCGGATGCAGTCAGGTATTTACATGACTAGATTACCTAAATTATGGTCACAAAACTGCAAAGTAGAAAAAAACCTAGATCTCTAATACAAAACAACTCACAGCAGTTTAAATTATCAAATGGTAAGACTAGTTACAAAAGAGCTGCTATTATCATAATTTTAAGTATCAGCAGCTAAAAATAAATTCAGTTTCAAAACATTTCGTATTTGTATTCATGAGCCAGGGTTTTGGCTGGTTTTTGTTGGGTTGGTTTTGGGGCTTTTTTGTTTGGATATGTTTGTTTGTTTTTGAAGACTAACAGTACCTGTATATTTTACTGTTCACTGTTAAATATTCTTCAGGAAAATGAGAATCAGGAAAAAACAAACAAAAAAACAAATCATTAAAAACAACATTAAAAATGCCAATGCAAATAAATCTTTATCACTTTTAGAAAAAGTGATAAAGACAGAAAGCTCTCAATGATGGGTAATGCAGATAGGACCTAATAATAATAAAAAAAACCCACCAGTTGACATTTTCCATAAAGACTATTCCTTCCCGTACCGTCTTACCTCAGTTTATCATCAGCACACACCGTCACTACTCTGTTCCCGGTTACAGGTGAGAAATATGCAGAAGCAACACTTTTTGTGTGTCCTTTAAGAGAGCTCACAGGCTTGTTCCCATTAGGCTTCAGGTATCGAACATCATAAATACAAACATCCCTGCAATACATATCACACAGAATACTTTACAAGGTGATAGTGAAATAATTATTTTTATTATCCATTTACCAAAAAACGCTCAAGAGACACTGTGGGTTTTACATGAGCTGCATTTAGAACTTTACTTCAGCAGTGTATATTCACTCAAACGGCCAGTGGCTCCAAAGGATTTTGAGAGCACCAGGACCAGCCCAGACCAACAGCTCATTAAAATCCCTCTACGCTGTGATCTGTCAAAAAGCAGTGACTCATAAGACCATTTTGTACCCATTACCAAAAGGTGAAGGAAAGTCAAAGCGTATCACATTTTAAATCCTGCTAAGAACTAAAAACTTGTTTTCTAAAAAGATCAAAGCAGCTCTGACTGTACACCAAGGCTCTCAAATTGTCTGCCTCATCAACAGCTGCTCCTGCCCTCCAAATGTGCCATTTATAGCTGACTTCAGACACCAATGCAGACAGAACACTGAAAATACAGAATAACTGGAGTTCATTTTGAGCTACATACACTGAGCCAGCAGCAATGAAATACTGTTTATTCACTGGATGAACATGGACTGTCCTTGTTCTTTTGAAGCCAATGTCTGCAGAAAGCTCTGAAGATGTTCCTGGGGTCCGTCTGTCCACAACAGCGACACTGCCATCCCAGTCTCCTACTATTGCAGTGGAGGCATTATCTTCCAAAAAGTCAAAGGAAGATAAGTTTTCTTCACTTCTGCATATCTGAGCACAGAAAAGGTCAAATGTAACCAAAACTATTCAATGAAATACACAGAGTTATTCTTAATACCCAAAACACTCTATGGGCTGTAGATTTCATGCTTTCCCTTTTTAATATACTAAAAATACTAATGAAGACTACCTAAGTTGATAGCTCCAGCCTTAGCTATCCATGTAGGTAACCCTTCTGTAAAACTGGTATGCTTATCACAGAGGAGATAATTAACCATCCAAAACAAACTAGCAACAACATACTCTTGAGTTCTCTGTTAGAACTCTTAAAAGACACTATCACCTCTATGTTCCAGTAATCCATCGGCTGTTATCCTCGAGTGCATACTGAGTAAGGATTAATGATACTGTTCCTTTCTCCAGTGCTCCAGGAACCTTTAACTGGGTGCAGAAATGTGAATTTGGCTTCCTATAATTTGGGAGGTCAGAGTCAGGACATCAAGCCATCTTATCCCATGGCAGTTTCCTCTCAAAGCAGCAATAAGCCACAAGCATAATAACGCTGCAGGAAAACTTCCATATTCCAGCTCTCTAGGTGTGCAGACTCTCCCCATTAGCAGTTGTATTCTTTCCAATGGCAGTAATACTCCTAGAGGTATCACAAGGCTGTGTAAATTGGCATAAGGTCAACGGAGCAGGAGAACAGCATTTCTCTTCCCCCGACCTCTAAAGACACATTCTTGCAAGCATTTGTCTCAAACAAAGAGTCCCCCCCAGACCTTCGTGTCCTCTTGACCAACCAATTGCAGATACTTCCCAAGCAGCTGGCCTGCCTCCAACCCCACAAAAATTAAGGTGCCTTTAAGGGTTGGGGAAAAAAGCTTTAAACTGCTGTAAGCTTGTTATATTTTCCAATGTTGGAGAGCTGATCAATGCAGAGGCATCTGTCAAAAATAAGCAAACAAAGCAAGCATCATGAAGCTCCTCAGTTAAGCTGTCTGGCTCACTGTGGAGACAGTCATAGCATTTTGCTCACTTGAAGCCTGAGAAAAGCAAAATCAACTCATGCTTTATGTTGTTTTACAATGTTTATTTGGGGGGGGAGGGAGTGTTTGTAAGATTTAGTTCTTTAAATCACTCTTGTTTGTCATTGTTAAAAGGTAATGCTTTTGAAAAGAGGCACATATTGCTTAAGTACAGAGATATGAAATTAAATTCAATAATTGCAACTGTCTCTGCAGGAAGGAAATTGGGAGTACCCAAGCTGTTACTATGTTTATTGAGTAGGAAGCATCTCCGTATTTTTATGATATTAATTAAAGGTTACTTCATGTGTCCTTGTGGAAATGGAATACTGAACTTTCTTATTAACAAAACAATCAACAAATAACAACTTGGGTACAAGGAGACTAAAACTTCACAGCAGCACATATCAAGAGATTTCAAAGGAGTCTGCAGCACAACCGTGGGAACACTCACCTCATCAAAGACAGCTCTAGTAACATCACCACATCGCAGAGTGTCATTGCTTAGAGACAGCAAGTGCGCAGGATTAAATGGAGAAAAATGCATGCAGGTGACTGGGTAATTGTGTGGAATAAAGACATGTGCTCCTTCTTCAGATTTACAGTTCTGGAAAACAATTGAGATTCAATAGGCAGAGATACTAATCACTGTAGTAATAACTACTATTATTAAATTATTAATAACTACTATTAATTACTGCAACTTTCAAAGTAAACTCTCAGTTTACTCAAATGTTCTCAGTCTGCTCTGGATAACTGCATGGAGGAGGCAGTAGGGTGCTTGATGTGTGGAGACAACAGCACAGATAACACAGGCAGCAGGACTGCTTTGGGGCACAGCGTGCCCAGGCTGACATCTTACTGGAACAAAGGGAGTTTCACGTCTGCTTGGAAGAGAGAACTGCCCTCACGTGGACCGTTCCACACAGCACTGTTAGGCTGTGGCCTCCCTCCTGCTACCATTTTCACCACTATACAAGTAACTTAGCTCAAAAGAGCACTAAGAATTTACTCTGAGTTTCAGAATTATGTTTCCTAATTAGGAAGAGCTGCAACTTCTACAGTCATCAATGCTGTATCCAGCTCTTTTTCACTGACAGAATTGGTTTCTCAGTTACCACAGCTGAGGTAACACATGTATGCTTACGCCTTTGCACCAAAATATGTATGCATTAGGTTACTTAGAACTCAAGCTAAATTACAGTGACCTGAACCAAATGTAAAGCATAATCTCCTATATCTTCTCTTCTAATTTTGGCATCATTCAAGCTCTGTTATTTTCAAAGAAACTGAATAGACCATTTTGGACCAAGTACCGATTCATTCCACAAAGATTACTCTGCTCCCAAACTTATTCAGGTCCAACTCACTTCAGGAAAATAAAAAAAGAGAGCGCAAAAGGGTAAAGAGTAGCTTTAACAATTCTAGGCTTCCACTGAAACATCTCTGCAAGGCCACAAAGAGAGCCTGCAGCACTCGGAGACCTCAGCCTCCCCATCACCAGATCACACTCTTTGACAGGTAGTAACCGCAGCTGCAGTCAGAGCTTTCTAAATTGGATGGAGCAGTTTAAAACTTCTTTATAATTGAGTAAGAGTCCCAGAGCTGAATTTAGTTGATCAGTTTCCTGAAGTTGTCAAAGCAGAAATTACTGGAAACTCAAGAGGTTAATGGCACTGCGAAAAATGAAAAGAAAATCTGCGTGTGTGTGAACTTCAAGCAGCTGGCTTGGATGACACGCGATCAAAGCGGAGGGTTCAGGGTGGGGGAAGTTACAAAGGTTTAAGTCAAGGACATGAATAAGGATTCTTGCTGCAGGAGTAATTAAGGCAATTCAGAAACAATGGTGAGACTATCTGCAAAGCCCTCAAAAGTTTTCGAAGTGCCAAAAGCTAAGCTATTTTTGAGAGACAATGTATGTAAATATGTGCCAGCATATATATTGGCATAGCAATTTTTTCTCTCCTGTCTGGAAAAACAGTGACTCATTGCAGCTACCCATATTTGTACAAACTCAAAAAACAAATACTTGAGCATCCATTTCCCCTCACTCTCCAAAACCTAGTTGTGGTATTGCTACAAGGGTACTGTAATTAGATCCTGAATCTCTCAACAGTGAATTGCAATTTTAACCCTCACTGATAATATTATTTCAGCTAGTGATCCACCTTCCTCCACGCTGCCCCCAAAAACTAGCAGTGCAACCTTTACTCCCATTAAACCTGGGCTTGTCGAGGACCAAGACCTTTCAAACAATTCTGGTGAGCCTCAATTTAACAGACACCCTGGCGTTATCTGTAAGAATAGGACAAGTCTAAAATACCATCGCGAGCTTGACAAAATGACAGTCCAGGCTGTGCTCAATCTGTCCCTGTCCCACAACAAACAGCTCTGCCAGGTGAAGAGCGCTCTAACAACTCACCACATTCCAGAGACCGATCTGCCCAGACTTGTCTCCAGCTGCTACAAAGATGATGCTTTCAGAAGGATGGATAGCCATAGAACACACTCGGTATTTCACAACCTTTTTAATGTTATCTTCACTGAGGACCATGCTGTTCAGGCTGTCTTCATATCTAGACAACATCATTAAAACATTAGCTATTCATGAGAAGAAAGAAGGACAAGACAATACCCAGTTTTTAGCTGCTGGCTTCAGATTACCTTTTCATGTCACACGTGCGCTTTTCAGTATCATTAGCTTTCATCTGCAGATAGAAAGGAAATATTTATCAGAATTAGAACCCAAGCTAAATTATGTCATCCAAAAATAACTAATTGTAAATGATACCACCTCACTTATCCTCATCCATGTAGTCAATAAGTTCTCTGTCAATTTACTGTTCCCCATCTGATCTTCTGGAACCATTGGTAAAGGTCCGGCTGGAACTTGAGGCTGGAATGACATTAGCAATTTTCATAACTCAAAACAACTAAAATTACAAATAGGGTGAATTGTTACTTTCCACACACCAGATACTCTTGAGAACACATCTACGACAATACAAGAAATAAACATTAAAAAAAAAAAGTTTGTACCAAAATCTTATTAAAAAGATAAATATAACTTTACTGAACACAGCAGCAAAGATAAATAGCTACCCTGTGTTTTTTCCTCTCCTTTCTGATACTCCAGCAAGGCTGATCTTTAAGAACTGTATTAGCGATTTAGCTTTATTCTACAGCACCATGGAAGACCTAAATTCCCATCTCTCAGAGCAGTAGAATTTCTACTTGTTGCTATACAACTATGTCAAAAAGGTAGTAAATATTTCAAAGGAAAATGAACCAGATCAAAAATTACAGTGAAATAACAATAAAACAGAGTAATAAAACTTTGAATTTAAAGCTGCTCAAATCTACACGCTGTTGAAAAATGGGTAACATTTTACCTCAGGACCCTTCTGATCATCCAAAACTGCACTATTTCATAAACTTAAGTCACAGAACATTGACTAACTTTCAGAGAGAACATGGGAAGCCTGCTATTCAAGACGCTTGAGGATGAAAGAATTTACCTTTTATTATTGCCACTGTGTAACACGCCTTCTCAGATGTCTGAAGGTTTTTACAATAAGCTCAGCAGTGACAAGTATTATCAGTCAACTACTGGCACTGCTTTTATAAAGCTTCTGTGTATACACAGCTCCTCTAACCCTTCCCCATCTTACATATTCCTCTGCTTCTGGCTGGGCAGGCATCTTGGGCATTGGAATTCCCGACGGCTCTACTCTTTGTAAGCGCATAGATCTTCGCCGTACTGTTTCATCTTCTGCCTTTTTAGCCTTAGCTCTAGAACAATTAAAACATTTCAAAAGTACAGACACAATTAATAACCTAAGTCCTCTGCATTTAAGTACAAGACTACAGAGCAGGTTCACACATATAGCTCTAACACCTCAGCCCAGACTTACAGCCTAACTATTTCTGATTCACTTTAGGAAGGCTGTGATTACTTTTTCCTTCAGTGAGAGGAATGAACAACAAAAAGGGCACTTTGCAAGGCACATAGATGTATTGTATTTTTATTTCACTTGTAATACATCCTGCCACTTCTCTTCCCAGCCCTCCCTATTTATAGTTCATCCTTCCACTCACTGATCTAGTCATCTTTTTCCTATTTCATCATATATCTTATTCTTTATGTGGACTTAAGCTCATTTTTCTGCTTTGCCTGGCACTGCCAAATGTCTTTTCTCCTACACTAATTGGTTACCCTATCTCTTGCATCTAGTTCTCCCCCTCTTTCTTTCCCACACCTTTTCCCATCATTTGTTTTCATCATTTAACATTTCTTTCTTTAGCCATCATGCAAAAATATCATCAGAAAAAAGAAATGCGCTTGAAATACCTTAATACAAATATCACAAAAAGAACAAATTCTGTAATTTGACAAAAAAAGATATTAATACTATCATTTTCCTTCCAAAGGAAGGCAGAAGAGAAGCACTACCTGTTCATGAATTCACACAGCTTAAGATAATCAGTTATTCAGGTTTAGCTTTATAGGGAGACTCCTCACTACCTCTCCCTCTTTGCAGTATAAGGTATGTACAGATGGAACTGCTAAAACGGCTACCACACAATGAAAGAACAGCAATACAAATCTCATATCCAGTTATTTTACCTTCTGGTGACACGAGATTGTCTTTTAGTTGCAATTTGATGAAGTTTTGCAGCTGACTTAAAGAGAAAATAAAAAAGATTAAAAATACGTATAGCAAGCATAAAAGATTAACCTGTAAAAAATACAATTATGTAAAGGCTGCAATAAACTATATCGTAATTATTTATAACAATAATAAAAAGGGATTTTTAAGAATCAAGCTGTGTTGTGTCCACTTTGCTTCCATTTACCAGCAAGAATTCCCCGATTTCTGTGTGCGGGAGCAGAGCACAGTCTGGATGTCTTGTAGCCCTTCTCTTCACAGAACAAAGAAAATACTCTAAATGCTATGCTCGAAACACAGAAAGACTTTTAAAGTAGAACCTATAACCACAGAGGCCTCCATTCACAGCGTCTTCTCCATTACATTTTGAAGACAGGCATTTAGTTAATTTGGACTCCAGAGAAGTTTAGGCATGTCCAGCTAAGACCACTGCTCCACTATGACTCCTGCCAAAGCAGCATGAACCCTGCCATGAAAAGATTTACCTGCTTCTTGGGTTTGGCCATACTGGCCAGTGCTAATGGTAACTGAGATAACTATAGCTCCTTTTGCTAGTCTTCACTACTCTGTGGTCAGTGCTGCGATTACAGTCAGACTGCCTAGCCTTTACTGACCTCTCTGAGGATAACTGGAAGAAAAGGAGTTATTTTTACTCAAGTTTCAGTCTTGGCTGTAAGGAGTCTTACTGCCTACTAGTCAGGCCCAACCATGTCTTGCAGCTTGGTATAATGAGCAAGCAAGCATGCAGCCATTCAAGGAAGTAATTCACTCACTAGCCAGAAAAAGGATATATTATGAATTAAAAAAAATAATAATGTAAGAGAATGAAGCAGTGCAGAAAGAAGGGCAAAGATCTGGATCTACTCATGTGATAGCATTTGAAAAACCACTGCCTTAACCTTCTAGACAAGTTCTCCAACATGAGAAGAATTATAACATGCTCGTGTCCACCCAGACTTGGCAGAGCCCTGCAGGCTCTTCCCAACAGCCTGTCCAGCACAGGGTGGTGAGCTGAACCCTCCCAACAGCCCGAGACCTGCCACCTGGTGCCTCACAGGCCCCACAACCTTTCAGTTAGATAACCAGCTCACCTGCGTGCACTGCATCTAAAATGCAAGAGCTTGATGCCCTCCTCGGGGAACGCAGCACACAGGAAGGGGTGGGAGCACACGTTACACAAGCGAGCAGGATGCTGCACATACCGTGCTCATGCTGCCCAGAACGCACACACGCAGCAGCACTTTCATGTGAGCATTTTACCCAAGGGTCACCTCATCTGGTGCCACTGGGTCCGCCGTGCTGGGACCACGCATGCTAGCGCGGCTGGGTACTGCTGGTACGGAATAGCCTGTAAGTGGAGTTTTGCTTTCTTCGTTTTTTGTAAGCTTAACTGATGACTTCTCTTCTTTGGAAAAAGCTAACTAGCAGCACAAAACCCCATTTTTTTATCTTGTCAGGGCAGTCCTGATGTCTCAGGAAGTTTTCATGGCTTTCCTCACACACTTGCCACTGTTAGGAAAGGGTTTCACAACAAGAGGGATGACAGAACAATTATTACACTTGGAGAGCACATTTTGGTGCTACTTAGAAGCTATACAAACCTCATGCAGCTTTAAAGCAGCAAAGAATTTAGCATTTTCTGTAATGTTCTTTAGTCTTTTCCTTTCATAAGCTGATAACTCTGAGTATCCATCCTACAAAAAGAAAAGCCAATTACTCTTCATTGTATAGTTACATGGCCTGCAAGAGATGTCCCAGGCTTCTGGGAAGCGAGTCTTTAAATTGATTCTCTAAATGATTTAAAAGTGGTTTGATGTATTTGTAAACAAACGAAGTGAGGTGATCCCATATCAATACCAAAACTTGTCCATATAGGTACTAGCTTGCATTACAAAACTTATGCCTAGCTTTAATTCTACAAAAAGGGCAGTTCACCAAAATCTTGCTAGAACAAAAACAATACTGAAGTGACTCAATAAACAACTTAAAACTTCAGCAATACAGCAAACATCGCACATAAATGACATGCAGTCTTAGACGATTTTTATCTTTTATAGAGGAGAAGGTGGACTTGACAAGTTGAAATGATGATTTAAATATAAAAGAACATTGGCAAAGCTATCATATCTCATGACTGTATCCATCTGTAAAAGCGTCTGGAACACAGCTATTGACAGCACAAGACCACACCGGTGCTTCTGCTACCAGGTTTTATACACTCTGACTGATAGCAAGAACATTTTCTTCATCCGTTAGGCATTCTGAAAGGGTACAACGAAGTTCTATACTGCCAGTCAGAGAAGTTAAAAAGAAAACAAAAAAGACTACATAGAGATGAAAAAGACTTTCAGACTTTACTTTTATAAACGCGCAACTTGAGAACTGCAGAACAAGCCCCTTTCCTTCGCTGCAGCCAAGGAGCAAGCAACTCCCGGCTGGCACCGCCGCTGCTTCGGGAAACCGGCTCGGGGCCGGGGAATCCCCGCAGCGGCGCGGACACAAGCGGGGAGGGTTCCCCCGCGGGCACTCACCGGTAGAGCCTCTGCCCCATCGCTCCCGTCGCTCTCCGCATCCCAAACGCCGTCCAAGCCGTTGCCAGCCGGGCTGCCCGCGGGCGGGGTGCCGGGCGGCGAGGCCTGGGCCGGTTTCCGCGGCCCGGGCTCCAGGCAGAGCTTCTTGCCGGCCGGCGCCCTGCCCTCCGCGCCCCCGCCGCCGCCGCCGCCGTAGGCGCCCAGCAGCCGCTTCTGGGGCAGCCGCCGGCCCGCGACGGCGAGCGGCGTGAGCAGCACCCGCAGCTGCCGGGCCGCGCCGGCTCGCCGCTCGCCCTGCTCCGGGCTGAGCTGGAGCTCGGCGATCCCCGTCGGGGTGGACTCCTGGGGAGGGAAACCGGGGGCTCGGCCGGGATCCGCAGCCCGGGCGGCTCCCGCGGTGCCCCCGCCTGACGCCCGCCTTCCCGCCCCGCTCCTCACCAACCCCGCCCCAGCCCCGGCCGCTCTCCTCACGGCCCCGGCTCCCGGGACCCTCTCCTCACGGCCCCGGCCCCTTCCGCCCGCCCTCTCCTCTCTCCGCCGCGCCGGTCCCGTCCACCGCTCCCCGCCCCGGCCCTCCGCCAGCCCCGCGCAGGCAGCTCTCACATCGGCTCCCGCTTGCCCAACCGCCCCGGACCTGCATCCGCTGCCGGGTGCGCGGCGAGAGCTCCTCCGGCTCCACCGTACCGGCCTGCGAGAGCGCCATGGCGGGCCGAGCGGCGGGCGGGGCGCGGGGGCGGAGCGGCCGCTTCCCGCTCCGGTTGGGGGGCGGCCTTCCCGCCCACCGCGCCTTCCCGCCAAGGCAGCGGCAGCCGCAGCCTTGCCCTCGCCGCGGGCACGGCACCGTGCCTGGCTCCCTGCGGCCCCGGAGCTGCCCTACTCGCCTCAAAACCCCGGAGCCCGCGCTGGCCCCCGCCCTTACTCGTAGGTGCCCCGGGAGTGCTGGTAAGGGGTCCGAGTCACGCTGGGCGGCGCAGAGGGGCGAGGGAAGTAGGCTCGACAAATACACGGCGCGGCTTGGCGTGCTCAGGAGAGAAAAAGTGAACGTTTTTAACGGTGAGGTGAATTGAAACGGGCTGGAGGCTCGCAAGGTGGGTCATACAACACACAAGACCAGACGTGGCGGACTCATTGCCCAGAAATAGCTGATGAAATCCTCTGCGCCAGTCAAGCGAGCAAACGGTTCATCCTGGCTGGGCACTGCCAGGCGTGTACAGACGACGGGTGCGTGTCTAAACCCCTCGTCTGAACTCACCAGGGTTTCCTTGTGCAAGGCAGGAAAGGGGAAGCCAAGGGCAGCTCAAATGCCCTTCACCATGGCTGTGACAAGATCACAGTTTTTTTTATTTAAAAAAAAAAAAAAAAAGTACACCTGGGGTAGGGCTTGGCTCTCCCAGGAGGCCCTCCAGCCTCAGTATCTGCAAAATAAAATTTGAAACCTACAACCGTTAATTATATTTTCTATCTCATGTGAGCATCCCAAGACTTACATATTCAGAAGAGCAGCTCAGCTATCGAGCTCTGAAGTACTTACACAAGTAGCAAGGGAGAAGAACAGAGACAAGCACAGCTTTGGGATGTGTAGTTCCAGTAACCGCTTTTGATTTGTGGTCTCAAGCGCATCCCTGAGGTAGCTGTGAAGTAGGCTTACAGGGAATATTTTCACTGAAATAGTAGGGTTTCTAAAACCAGTCAGAACTCTATTTGTTTAGAGTAGAAAGAAAGGTCCAAATAAACTTATGAGCTTAAAAACATTTATTTAATGGGAGTTTTTGTACTTGACAAATGTACAAGTCTCAGAAGGTTTAGCAAATGAAACAAAAATTTAATGAACAATGATTACATCTTCAGGGCTTGCTTTTATACAGTATTTACATTTGGCTAGTTAGAATATTGAATATGAAGGCTGAAGGAATTGTCTGGTTTGGGGTTTTGGCGGTGCCATAATCCCCAGCTTTCCAGCAGCTCCTTGTGTGGCACTAACACTGTACGATGCTGAACTGCAGCCAGATGAAGCTGGAGCCTTTGAGCTAGATGGCCTTTTGGTCCTTCTGTACTTGCTGTAACCACTGCAAAATTCAGAGAGAAGGTACACGTGTCAAACATCTGCTTTACTTGCCACATTCCCTACACCCATGGTGTGCTTACTTACATGTACACCACCCTTAGATTTTTCTAGAAGACTATGCTTTCATTTTTTTAATTTTTTTTTTTTTAAATACACATGGCTGAAAAAATACCTTTGAAATGTAAATCAAGTGTAGCTGTTGCTCTGGCATTTGCCTAAGGGCAAGAAGCAGCCTGAAACAGGGACAGAGAATGCTGAACCAACCTAACTCCTATTAATCCAATTAGAATATCAACATTAAGTGACACTTCAGGGTCAACAGCATTTAATGACTAATATTTTAGTAGATGGGAAGGTGAAAAGGGTGGGAGTAAAACCTACTGAGCTGGGAACTGCTATTTGCTACAAAAAACAAAGACCAGAACGAGGGAAAACAGGGCAGAGAAGGACACAGCCTTGGAAAGGACAATGGCAGAAAGCAATGAGTTTTAATAAGGTAGACCATATTTTCCCTTTGATGAGGAACGCAATATTAAAGTCGTAAAATGTAAGTAGTTAATATACCAATAAAACCTAACAGTCTTTAAAATTTAGGCATGAGTCTTCAGCTGGGGATTTTACAGAACATTTTGGAGAGAATGTTAGTATCATTTAGAGCTACTCTTCTGAATGGCCTTAACTCCTCCTGGCTGAAAGATAATGCAATTTCTATGACACACATAGACTGAATAAAACCCCATTCAAAGAATTATTTCAGAAATGCAAGACATAGGTTGTCTGCATAACTGCTCTTTTGTACCTCATGTTCTCTATCTCGGGTACCAAATGAGGTAAAATTTCTAGGCTGAGGGATAAAGTAACCTGACCATACCACAGTACAGGGAACTTTAATTCCTTTTTGTGCAAGGCAAGCTATGAGCGCAGCAAACCTTTAAAAGGCCTACCTATAAAACCCAGATAAGAACTTAGTGCTCAAGTTTTCTAACGTAACCCCCCCTGTTTTTAAAGAGAGTTTGGGAAGGACAGAATTTCTCCAGCCATTTCAACTTTTTCGTTTGTTCCCTTTCAGCACCGATTAATCATCATGTTTCGAAGCATGGACCTTCAGCACAAACTGCTACTACTTGAGTTACCAGACTCAGAACTACATGAACTGCTAAAATAAGGTCATCGACTCAAAGGATGAGGCCCAGCCTGGCTCCTTCATCACCCTGTGATAGTTTGGTGGTGGATCTGCCCCAGAAGCTCAAGACCATCCAGACTCCTGGATCCAAACGTTATGCTCTTGATGCAGGCGTTGCCTTGTATGGTACAATCAGAGGGAGAATTGAATTAATGAGGGACGGGGAACTAAGTTCAAATATTCCATCAAATCTTTGAAGTTTTAAGCCCTCTTTATGTTTCCAAGCACAGAATCCAGTCAGCCTGCTAATAATGGTTATGGCAGCACACTGAAATTTAGTGTCACTACTTAGCTTGTAGCAGTCAAGAGTGAGAAACAAAGGACAATTGTTAAATATCCTTCCTCACCAGGAGCTTTTTAAACAAAAAGTGCTAGAAAACCAAAGCAGAGCATTTGTTACCAGGTACCTGGATAATTTTAATGCCATTCTTAAAGCCCATAATTACTCAAGAAAACACAGAAGGATAACAGTGCAATTCTGGGCTCATCATCATCATGCTATTCTGGACAAAGAAAAGTTAAGAACAACCACAAGCAACATACCCTTTGGGATGAAACTGCTGGTTACCACCATTACTTGTCTTTTTCCTCTTTGATCCTCTGAAGTTTGGTGGCCTTTTCCTTTTCCTTCTTTGGTTTGCATTATTGCAAAAATAGCTGGAGGTTGTAACTACACCTTCTGCTTCTTCATCGCTCTCAGGTGAGCCAGCGCTTCCCATAGCTGTGTCCATACTTTGGCAGGCATCTTCTACAGATAGACAGTGAGTTAAAACTAACAAAATCAAGATAATTGCCTGGGCCACTCAGAACTGTCAGCCAGAACACAGTGATTGTACCAAAACTTCTCTCCTTGCTGTCCAAAACCTCCTTTGCACAGCCTTCATCCTGGTGATGCTCCAGGCTCAGCTAAAGGTGTTTCGTAGGTTGGCGTAAAGCAAGGACAGAAGGCAGTTTTGGTTTATCTCATGACATAAATGAATACTGGCCAGTCCTATTTTCTCTAGCTTTGCTTCTTGTCTATAAACTATTTTGGTAACACTGGGCTTTTTGCCTTTACACTCTCTTCCCCATGTCAGCTGGAAAGAGTTATGGAATATACCATAAATACTACAGTCAAATATGGCACTTGTTTTTAAAAACAGCATCAGGAGACACCGAAAGACTCAGACAGCTCAGAGCTTCTTCTCAATCAGTCACGATCAAGAGGGATGCGATTCTTTGCACAGGCAGTAGAATAAAATACTTAAAAATCAGGTTTGTAGACATGCATTTATTCACAATGCAGTGTATGAAAGCACCGCCTCCTTAAATGTAGACATGAATCACTTGAAAATTGCAGGTCACGATGTCTAATCTGATAGCCAAGCTGTATTAAATATTCTAATTACAACGTAGGCTACATGCTATGCTCACATGAAGTTACCAGATTTACTAGTCTCAGGTCTCAATTCTCCACTAGGCTGAACTTTGTATATAAGGTTAGAGCTGTGCAAAGGCTGTGAAACACCACAATTCTGACCTGATAGATATTTTTTTTTTTTTTTTTTTTTTTTACACCTAGCTTTGAAAGTTCTTCACATTTGAGCAAGGGCTAGTCAGTGAAGACCTGAACTTGCTGACCTCAATTACTATGAAAAATAAAAAGGCTGTAGTTATTGATTATCTGCCAGGCTACAATGTTACTCCATACATAGTAGATGCAGGTGAAAAAATATGCAGGAGGTGCAAGACCCTTAACCTTAAGGTCAGAATTTTCATTATAACTAAGCATATTACATAAGTGCCAATAACTAATAGGTTAGGAGCAGAGCACTCTGCTTAGTTCTTATTTTCCTTTTTTAGCCTTTCAGAGATATGCTGAATTTAACTAGTGAGAAAATAGCAAAGACCTTTGTATGTTCTGAAAGTGTGCAGTTGCTCCCTTTTTGTAATTATTAAACTGTAAGAATTAGTTATTTGTATTTAAAACAAGGTAACTTTTGAGTGAAACTTCTGATAGAGGAGAGAAGGGTACTAAACAGGAAAGTACACATGTAGGTACAAAGTATACTAAACCTGGTTTGGTCCATTCAGAGTACTTATCCATCACTTTAATTATTTCTGCACCATATTTTTCCAATTTGTCTTCTGTGACACCATCAATCTGCAGTAAAACCTCCACATCAGATGACAAGGTTTCTGTAATGTAACAAAGTACCAATTAGACATGTCAAACAAACTAACTTTTTTTAAAGAGAAATCATGGTAGAGTATTCTGGAGGAAATTAATTCCTTTTAGTTCCACCCTTTGCATTATATTCGTAAGGAAGTAAGCCTTTATTCTAGTGGATTTGCTTCTAGTTGGTTAGCACAAAAACTGGTCCAAAAGTTTTCTCTGACAGTGCTTCCAAGTTTGTTTTGCAGTATGATTACTTGGGTGGCTCTTGTACTTACCCAGCAGGACTGCTACAGCATAAACTGCAGCTCCAAGGAGTCTATGCTGTCAGCTACTTCCATAGGACTCGCTTAGTTATGTATACTTAAACCTGTTTTCACTAAACGTTAGAAACTGTAGATTTTCTGTCAGCAAAAGCTACAATTGCACATGCAGTCTACTGCCGACAGGGGTTCCAGGTAACGAAAAGCTGACATTACCTGCTATTTTCTTTAGAGTTGAAGTACTGAAAATATTGAAGTAATGCACATCAAAGACTTTCCCAAGCATTTTGCATGTGTCTGTAAGTTCCCCAAGGCACTTTTTAACCATCTCTTCTCGCTGTGACATTTTTGCTGTGGAAGCCCTTTGCTTTCTGATGGCACTGGCACTTTCTGTTACATGAAACTCCACCTGTTAAAATAAGCCAATCAATAACTTCTGTCAGGGGAGTTACTGCAGAGCCATCACTAAAACATTGATTGATAACATGGGAAAACAGTGAAGGACCAAAAAAAAAAAAAAAAAGCTATTTACTCAGTATAGACTTTTTAAGTTTGGTTTTTTTGGTTTGGTTTTTTTTTTTTTTTTTCTTTTTAAACAGGCTACTCAACCACCCCTAAGTTTCTTCTACAAAGAACAAGCAGAGTATACACAACACAGGGAAGAAAAATCCCGAGAACCCAATTCACAGCTAGCTTCAAACAGAGGTCACTAGGTCTAATGCTGAGGGCTCTTCTCTTCTCCAAACACAGCACTAATGCAGAGGAGACATTGCCTCAAGCAATTCTGGGACTCATTCCATGACCTTCTTGAAGTGCATTTTCCATCAGAGCTCACCAATGACTGGAAAAAAAATAGAGCAGAAAATGCAGAAGGTAGCTCTGTTCCTTCTTTTCCTCCTAGCTAGCTTTTTCTGTGTTGGCCATAACTTTCCTTTCTTGTCAGGCTGAAATCAAATGGATGGGGTGAGAAGAGAAAGATTTAATCCTCTCCAATCCCCTCAAACTCACCTTTCGCCTCACAACATTATTATTAGAATACTGGACTAGAAATCATGCTTGTTGGATTCTGTTCCCTGCATCTGCTAAAGATTAGTTCCTGTACTTCAGCTGGTAGGCAAACTATGTTTAAACTATCCTAAGGTATATGCTACATAAAAACTGTAGCACGTTCCTTAAAACAATACGTTCAAGAAAAAAAAATAAATTGTTACACACCTGTAGCAATCCATCTAGCACAGCCTGAGCTTTCTCTCCTAGAATTACATATGCTACCGCTTGGTCATTAGCTGTGATATACAAGTCTTCATCCAGAATCTTGTCCAAGACCAGTTTTCTAAACAGTCTTTCAACATTATGCCTTGAGTAGGCAGCTCCCTTCCCAAATATCCCAGACTGAATCTTCGCATTTGTCGTACCTGTGCAACAGAAATCACAGGATTAGCCTGTGATTAGAAAGCCTACATACATATGTATTTACAGACCTGTGGAAGATTCCCAAAGGTATTCCAGTCTATGCACATAAAAAAAACACATTTAAGCACCAGAAACTCCCAAGCACCACCAGAGAACTAATATTATCACTATAGCAACCTGAAACAGATTAAAGCTTTAGTCTCATTTATTTTGGATCATTTACCACCAAGAGATTCCTGGGAAGAATAATTTTGCAAAATATATCTTATTTTAAACCACTGCTGCTATTGCACAGACCTCCTGATCCTTAGTCAAGAATTTATGCAGCAAGTCTATTTAGGTGTTGTTTCTGGAAGAACAGCACTCACCTAAGAAAATGTCTACCATCATATTCAATGTGTATCTTCCAGAACCTGTACTTCTCTTTGCATTTATTCGTCCCATTTGTCCACAATGCTGTTGTACAAATCTTATAATGCTCTTCACTTCATCTGTTACATTTCTTGATTTGTAATCCTATTAAAATAGACTTGATTAGGAAACAATGTTATGTGGTTCTGTCCTAATGCAAGTTGTTACTGACAACCTTATTTTTCATTATTGAGCTTTTTCCAGTCATGAATTCATTTTGTTCCAAACAGAGAAATAGTCATTTTCTAGTTAGTATACCTACAGTGATACGATATAGTCACAGGAATTCTGAATTTGATAATACCCTGGAAAATGCAATAATACATACCAACTGATTGTATATAATCTCTATTGTGTTAATTCCATAGAGTGAGCTGCAAGATTGCTGCATGAATACTGGTAATCAAGGTAAATCATTTGGAAAGCATTCCTGTAATTATTCTGCTGCCATGCACTAGAACTTACACTTCCAATATGCATTAAAATGAGAAGACTGGACTGAATATGCATTATTCTAGCCAAATTTTGTTGCAAACACAGGACTGAGAAGCAGTATCATCAGGTATAAAACTGAGCTCAGTAACCCTTCCCTGTCTGCTTCAACAGCTATCTTCTCTTCTACTCTGTTCATGCCACTAACAAGTTTGCTTCAATCCTTGACGCACAAACCTTAATCTTTGGGCCACCTCAAGCAGTGTACACCTCCTAATGTGGCACTCGTGCTACTCTGGCAGCACAAAGCTGCCTTGAAAACATCAGAATAGGCAGTGGAAGGGATTTCCCCACAGCCATTCCAGTGGATCTTATATTAGCTCCTGCCTCCTATAAGCACCGTAGCCAAGAAAAATCGACACTAAGGAACATTCTTACACCTCACTAGTCCTCCTCTGACAGAAATAGGAGCATCGTAAGTCCATGGATAGTCTGTATGATTCTACTCTAGGTTAAACCCTGGAAATAATTCAAAGCATCTAGCATCACAAAAATACAAGACATCTTATTAATTTTCTCCATTTGCCTTCCCAAATGTCATGTAACCATTTTTTAATGCAGCTAAATGCAAAATCAGTTTGACGACACTATAAATAAGAGCTATGATTTTTACCTTCGTTCTACTGCAGTTATCGCAAACTACTTCTGGGTGATCTTTACAGAAGGTGGGATTAAAATTAGTTTCCCCAAAGTAGGCCAAAAGCTGAATTCTCCGGCAATCAACTACATTCTCACAGTAGTGAACCATACTGTACAGGTTGTTAAAGTGGGTCTGTCTTGTGTGACTGTTTCCATCTTTCTCCACTGAAAAGCAATAAATTCAATTGTATTTGTTAAATCTGCACCTCTGCACTTTCATGTATTATCAGATAGACAAAACACAATATTCTTTTTTGCTTAAAAAAAAGATGAGTAGGTTAGTACAGAACTAACCTGGGACAGATTTTGCCTCTAAAGTTTTAAAGAATGGAGAAGGGAAATAAGACTAGAATGACAAGAATCAAGAGATGGATATGTATGAAGCAAAATGTTTTTGACTAAAATTAAGTACAAGTGACAAAAATCTTCCATTACAGAAAACTATTCAGGTAAAGATGCACAGTTCTCCCATTTTGCAATACCATACTATATATGGCACTTCTAAATGAGAAAATAACACAGTCTAAAAATGAAACAGAGACCAGTGACTAAGTGACTTCTTTAATATTGTCTCCATTAAGTTACAAACATGAGAACTCACTTAGTATTAGCCTTCTAAGTCTGGTTACATCACTGTAGCTGTAGAAGAGCAGACAGTGAGACATTTCACCATCTCGTCCAGCTCTGCCAGATTCTTGATAGTAACCTTCTATAGATTTAGGAAGAGAAGCATGGATAACATAGCGCACGTCAGGTTTATCAATTCCCATCCCAAAGGCAATTGTTGCACATATAACCTAGGAAGGAAATAATAATTTGTTACACAGAGTTATGAGAGTTATTCATGCAGCACTCTGCACCGAAAATAGACAGGTGATCAGGATTACAAAACTGCAGAACCTAGAATTTCAATTGTAACACTGCAAAACGAGTACAAAATAGCAAAAACACCTCTCCTTTCAGAAGAGCTATTCCAGACAAAGGGAAAACTCCAATTTTGAGTCTCAATATACAATTCAGCAGCGTGCCTAGAGCTGTTTCAGAAGCCTTGTACTGCTTCAGTTCCTTCCTCCTGGAGTATCATCACTTGGTGCTGCGCTGCAGACTTTGATTTGTAAAACTCCCAATAAGAAGATGGCTAATGTGTTTTGGCAGATCTGTTTGGATCAGTTATTCAATACTGCATCCAATTTGGCATAACGTTACACAACTTCGCTTTCATCTACTAGACCAAGAGGGAAAAAAGTGCTCTAAATTCTATTCACTTTTTCCCCCAGTTGCTTTTCTTTTACCTGGCATCCTTCTTGATTAATCCACTTCTTTTGTACAAGATCTCTGTTGGAGTCAGTGAGGCCAGCATGATAGGCAAGTGCAGCAAGACCTTCCTTCTGCAGAATAGCCGCTGTTGTGTCACATTCATGACGTGAAAGACAATAAATTATTCCAGAGTCATCTGCAAATACATAAAAAAAGATTTGTGTTACAATACAGCTTTATTCCCTTTCACTTGTTTTAATAGTCATACCTGTCAAGCAAATACCAACTTCTCCCTATTGGAATAAATATAAGTGTAATGCAATAACTGCTTAATAACAAAGAAAAGTAATTTTATTAATATTAGATGTTTTTGTTAGTTTTTCCTCACCCAATTTCCTGTGGTTTTGGTGAATAACTAACTACATAAATCAAGAGCTAGAGCAGTTGAGTCAATGATATACTAGGTTACAGCCCTAGAGAAGCTATGAAGGGACCTTGGTATAGTTGGCTTCCAGCAGCAGGAGCTGCATGACTCCAGAAAGCGAGCCTAGAAAGACAGGAATCTCTGAAGATATCTTCAAGGGAACCATAGATAAGCAGACCAACAGAATTAAACAATTAAAAGAGTATGGATATTAGATGACCTTTATACTCTGAAGACACGTTGCTAAAAGGTCTGGTAACCTCCAGAAAGATTACTCAAGAGCGTTACCATAATTTACTTTTCCATCTTAACTTGAACTCTTAACTTTAGGATGCCCATAAATCTGATTCCCATTATCAATAATATCATTTTGCCTCCAACCTGTTTTTCTTGTAAATATGTTAGTCACTTACAGAAAGGTGCAAGTTTGGGGTTTTTACACCATTATAAAAGCTTTTCCTGCCTTAAGAAGTACTTCATAAAAATGCACGCAAGCACACTATGTTGCTCAGTACTCACGTGGATGGTATTTTTTAATCCATTCCAAGCAATCCATGGCCACCTTCTTTGGCTTCTTGGGCAATACATCATATTTCAAGTTATGCCTGTTGAAGCTCATTGTAAACCTAAAAGATGACATGGGTGTCATGGGTGCTTGCCAGCTTTATGGGTGCAATAATCCTTTCACCAAGCTAGGTATTGACTGGAGTGTCCCAAATTCAACTAACTACTACTTGTTCTGCATTATTTGCAATGGAATTGTTGTTCCACTATGCCCACGGAGATATACATCGCCCATACTTTGGGTCTAAAATTCCTGCGTTTTTCCTGTGGCTGTGAAAAAAACAAAGCTACATGGCACTACGTAGAAGGAAGAAATGCCCATAAACCAAACATGCACACAGTGATTTGCTTCGCCTTCATTCTCCTTTTGAGTACTAGCATCCACATTTGACTGATCAAATTTGCAAAATATAGTGTCACCTCCCTCCTTCTTCCCTAAAATACATTTCTAAAATAAGAAAAATAAAGCATTCTGTTTTGTTATATTTCTATCACGTACAATGAAAAGACTACAATACAATCCAGGCCCAATGGTACCTCATTATCTATGTTACTGCAATGCTAATTAAAGAACACTTCCAGCTTTTGCAGTTTTCCATCTGTTTCATGAAAAGCACCCTAAAATACAACTTGCACATTTTGTCAGTGACATAGAAAATGTCATGAGGTTAGTTTCTATTAAACAGCTTCCTTAATCATGCAAGGAAGAGTTTGGCAAGTTTTTTTCTTCTTACTTTAATATTTTGCATATAGCTCACATTAAATTCCACGCATACATTCTCATTTAATCAGATACAATTATGTAAGTATTTCAGATGGACCTGTAATGCTTTTCTTACTTTACTAAGTTTTCCATTCAAAATTTCTGCAGCACAAACAAATTGTTTCAGGAAGCTGCTGAGCAACTTACACTTGTGGTTTTAGCATCTCAAGCTGATTCTGAATATCCTTCTGTACTCTGGGGTTAGCAGTGGCAGTAAGAGCCATCATAGGAACAGAGTGAAACTTCTTGCGGAGCATATTCAGTCGTTTGTAGTCTTGTCGAAAATCGTGACCCCACTAGTTTAAAAACAAAATTTAAGTATAACTGAGTAAGATGCTCCAACTAAGTCTTTTGCCATTTTGAAAAACAAATCAAGGTTTTTACCTGGCTGACACAGTGGGCCTCATCAATGACAAAACGCGCTAGGAGTTTTCTGTCATAGAGATTTTCCAGGGCTGACATCAGTCGGTTGCTTGCACAAATCTAGGTACACATCCACCAGCAGCATTAGAAAGCAAACTAACAGAGTAAAGTGTCACCCCATCTGACTAAGGATACAGAAATAATTGTTCTGTACAGTAAAGTTAATCTTGACTGCAGAGGTAAAGCTTGAAGGCATAAAGAAGATAGCAATCAGCTTCATTTTAATTGACAATGAAGCAGCTGGTGTGGGATTACTGCAAGGTTCTAGGATCATCTATCCAGAGGTCCTACAATCTGAGTAAATTTAAATGACTTATGTCATGAAAGACAGAGAAAGACAATGCTGAAGAAAGAAACGTAATCAGCACACTAAACAGTCCCCTCTTACAAAGCTCTTGTGGAATAACATAATTTTTAATGGCAGCATATAATTAAGTACAAGGCAATCTTTTGACAATCACATATGACCTTGACAGTTCCATATTTTTTCCCTGTATTATCCTATTCATAGTAGTCTAGATTCTAATAGCTACTTGACAGCAATTAGCCACTAATATGTAGTAAGACATATCAAAATGGATGGGCGTGGGATTTTTTTTTTTTTTAAGAATTTAGATTGTATAGACATACTCAGTTCTCATTCTTGGTTAATTACTGATTGAAATTAGTTGTATCTGCAGAGTCTTACTGAATTACCTAAAAAATGCTAACAATTTTTTTTCCCCAGAAGCCTACTCTAAGTTCAGTGTTTCCCCTTTAATACTTCATAGTAATCCTTCTCTTGTTGCCTCCGTAATTTTACAATTCAAATTAAATACAAACCTTCTCAGGGGTAACATACAGAAGCTTTATTACAGGATCCTTTTTTGACAATTGCATGTATATTTTTGAAGCATCAGCATCTGTTCTATCACCAGTCAGATGTGTTGCAGCAATCTACATTAAAAAAAAAAATATTAAAGTTTCAATATGCGCAAAACAGAATAACCTCCAAATACAGTCCCACATCTAAAGCAGACAAAAAAAAGTACATGTATTTACTATCCTCAACGAACACATTTTAAATGTTTCTTTGTGTTATTATAGATAGCATTTGAACACCCACCATACTGTAGATATTACAGAATTTTTCTAAGGATAAAACCAAAAGACTATAAGCCAAATTCTATTATTCTGCTCCCAATTCTACCAGCAGACCAATAGCTGACTTAGGGAATTGTCTGCTTTCTTTGAACTCTCTTTCCAGTAAAGAAAATAGATGTGATGTTTGTTTATTGCTCAATACACTGTAAGTTTGAGATTGAATTCAGACAACAGAGGTCTTAAGATCAGAAACAAAGTTTCCAAAAAGGACAAAAACATGGTAACACCCTCAATAACAGTGCCCACAAACATAGAACAACATAGCATCCGAAGAGATTGAATACAACTTGGAGCAGCAATTTAATATTAAATTTGAAAGTATAACTGACTATTCATGCTAAATAGTAACAAAGGAATTAGATCCTAAGGACAAAAATGATGTAAGAATAGGTCATACCAACAGAGCCAATTCTGCCTGCTTGTCTCTTCTTCCTCTTGCAAGAGGCAGCTGCAGCTCTGCAGAGGAAATTCCTTCTGCAGCTACAAATCCCCAGGAGTCACAGAGCCCGTTTAACTGGCTTTTACAGCCATGGCACCCCACAACACCAGAAAGAGCGAAGAGCACGGCCAAAGTGTAGCGTTGTGCAACAATCACTAAATTGTGGACAATCATTCGAGGGCCCTATCTAGTTAGACTATCAAAAACTGTACTTGAGGGAAGGACTTGTCTGAGCTTCAAAACCCTTCATCATAGTCCCTTTGGTCTCATACCCCAAAACATCTCTCTATTTTTGCCCTAAAACATGTTATCCACCTTTGTTTCCCTGATCTCTCAATCTCAATAATACATTAAGGATGAAAAAGACACTTCACCAAGGCAAAAGCAGTTCATAAGTGGTCAGCCTTAAGAATACACATCTTCTGCACTTGCATTTCTTTGTGTATTACTTTTCTAGAAATGCTTAGCATCTCCAGAAGCCTCCTAACTCAGGGATTGTTAGTGCTTGTTTCTGCTACAGAGCTAGGCTGCTCCTATTTAGGTGTCTAAATACAACTCTCAGAATCTTAGAATCAGGCATCTGTACTTGAAAACTAAACTCCAATAACAAATACACATGAGCATCAATAAATTTAGCGGTTAGACTGCCAAGGTATTCTAGTTCATCTAATTTAGTTCTTCCTAGACAACTTTGTGTGCCTTTTACAGCTTCCATCTAATCAATTTTTGTGGTTTATATTTGAGAGATACAAGATCTGCTGTAAAATTTCAGATTTCTAATTCACTTATCTGCAGTTTCACTAAATAAAGCTGTTTGAACTTACATCTAAAGTCTTCAGTTTCTGTACTTGATCTATTATCAGTGACCTCAGTGGAGAGATAACAATAGTGACTCCAGCAGAGACACACGCTGGTAACTGGTAGCACAAGCTTTTACCACCACCTGTAAGGATTACACAGAACACAAAAAATGTTAGATATCAAGAGGAAAGGGAGACAGTGTGGAGAAGGAGCAGAAGATGGGAAACCTATTTTTTTCCCATTTTACAGAAACAATAAACTTTTATTAGTGTCTGCCTCTAATATGATACCTATGGGATAAGAAAGAATTATCATGTGAAATATTATGGAAGGCAGAAATTCAATCACCTCATTCAAAATACCACAGTGCATACAATATTCCAGAAATCCTGCAGCCACAAGATTCAAGCAGCACAATTTATCGCTACCTCCACAAAGGCACAGAAAAAGTGAAAAGTTTGTCACAGGCCTTGCAAAAAGAGCTTCAGGTCTTTATTTCTCAAGTGTGTGCCAGACCTCAAAAGCCTGCAGCTGTGTGATGTTTGGAGATACATACCAGTGGGCATTAAGATGAAGCAATCTTCACCCAGAAGAGCAGCATTGATGGCCTCCAGCTGATTTGTCCGAAAATAGTGCAAACCAAACTTTTTGTGAAATATATTCATCATTTCTTCAGAATGGGAAAATTTCATACCCTTGAAACGTTCTAGTGCAGGGTTATTAACCAGTGGATCTAGCAGACAAAGAAAATGTACTCACAATACATTACAATATCAAGTTGCGCTATCCCTCTTGCAACATAAAACTGCTTCACTATAACAGATGGCTTAGCCACCACTTCAACCGTTTAAATCTTTCAAAACCTTTCAAACTCAAATCATGACTTACTAAAAAACATTGCATTCATCTAGAACTTAAGACCAGCTGAAATGTGAATTTTGATTATATGCAAATCTCCGGAAACAAGCTTCTCACCCATGACTGTGTAAAACTCATAGTCTCTACGCTGACAAACTTCATCTGTGTCACAAACAACTATGAATAGGCTTGCTATTCGTGGGTACCTAACAGTAGGTGCTAGCTGAATCAGCAATAGAGAAGCTGATGGAAAGGGTTAACATTTTCACCTCCCCTTTTACCAACCCATTCCTACAGTAACCACAAATAATACTGACCCACCCCTGTGCTCCAGAGGGATTAGGTTTGCTTCAACAAGTGCCCATTTTTGAACATTTTGCATAAACAGCTTTGTACAGCTTTGAATTAACAACCGCAGAATCATTATTTAATTAAAACACAGAAACATTCTGGTTTCCTATTTTAGCAGCTTCATCTTCCCAGCAGCCTGCAACCTGCATGGCAAATAAATATTCAAGAAGTTTGGCATCACTTGGAGGAAAAAAACAGAAGATGACTTTGCAAAAAGAAATCTCAACAGAAACAAAAGGCATTGATGTAATCTACAGTCAGTTACTTGGCCTTAGGTTTAAAAATAAGTAAATAAAAATTTTAAAAGGGAAAGACAATAATCCTAATGAGCATAATTTACCTGAACAGTTCTTCGTTGCCATCAAGAAGCTTGATTTCGGAGCAGCAGGATTTGATACAACAGCAGACCCTTTGGCTCTGGACATTATCTTTGACAACAGCGATTTGGCAGGTGGCCCTTCCCTGACAGGCTGATATGGCGGCGTAGATGGTGTCTCAGGTACCGAAACATTCACCGAATTCTCCCAGTCCTCATCAAAATCATCAATATCAAAGTGATCAAGGTCAAAGCCTATATCATTTATACCTAAACCGTCTCCTGCAGGAATGCCAGTAGGAGCTTTGCTCTGACCTTTCAGAGCTGTGCTTGTCAGAGGCCTCTCCAGCAGATGCTGGTTTCCACTGTTTCTCACCCCTGGTTTTTCACAGCAGCTGCTGTCCAAGGACATCTCAGAACAGAGGCTGAGAGAAGCTCCCTCTTTGCCATTTACCTTGGAACAAGACAGTGCTGTAGTTTCTGGGCAGGTGATCTCCTCAATACTTCGCTTTGAAGTGTAAGAGGCATCCAAGGTTTGATTTTTTTTGGTAGAAAAATTGTTTGAATTAACAGTCCCGGAAAGCATAGATGGGACGTTTGTGGATTTTGGTGAGTTCCTGTCAGAACTGAAGCTCCAGTTCGGGCCAGAACACAGAGCAGTACCAGGACACACAAGAGGGCCCTGCTCCACACATACCTTCCAGTTTCTAGAAGTGTTGTTTATGCTACTTTTGTTCAAAGTGACAGAATTAGCTACCAATTTTCTCCTGCGAGAGATGGTAAGGGAAGGAAGAAAATATTTAGTCACAAACAATGATTTATCAAGTTCTAAAACATACATTAAACAGTTTTGTCTCTCTCCTATTAAAAATACTAACATATGGTGGTTACGTCATATTCTGTGTCACTATATTTAAAAAATATTTCAAACACATCCAGGGAAGAGAGAATAATACCAGAACTCAGTTGAACAAAATAATTACAAAATTACTACATCTTCTCTGTGGACATAAAGTAAAAGAATTCCTAATAGTAAGGAACTGATCCAGGCAAGGTAGAGCATAACAAACAAACAAACAAAAAATCCTTAGAGGCACAAACCTGAAGTTTAAAAAGTAAAAATATGCTTGAACCAAATTATGTTTTTATGTACTCTATAAAGACTATGTCTGACTACCGTAATAAGAGGAAATAGAATAAATTAGTTTTACTGAGAACATTCAGAAAAAGCACATAGTCCCAGTCCAGTAAAAAAAAACAAAACAAAATCCCAAATCTCAATACTTCATCCACGTATTATGTCATCAAACTACGCAGAAGTTAAAGAAGATGACTGCAGTAGCAATAATCAGATTGAAAGATGACACGTACATGGATATTAGGAGAACTCATAATCACTGTAGTCAGTGATAGCGAGTCACATAGAATATTAAATTAATGCCTCCTGTTACAAGAAATCAGGATGACACCTAGCAGGTTATATCACATCACTCTGCTTCTTTGGAAGTATCTGGTGCCAGTCAGCTTCCAGAGAAAAGATACAGGACTACCTATGCCTCAGACTGAATTCGAAACTGGACCCTTTCTTCTGGCAGAACACTGGGATTGTTAATACTTTCAGCAGGTTTTTTTGATTTTTTTCTTTTTCTTCATTTGGTCAGTAATTTTAAGCTTTTAAAAAATCCTTCCGTATCATCTTTTCAGTGTGATGGAGACACCTGCAGGCACGACACCACTTCACACAGAGCATGGAAACGTGGAAGACTGCTTATTAAAGCGTACCTGAGATCTCTCTGCTGGAGAAGTTCTTTTGCACAGGACAGAAACTTAAGCTCATGAAGCGGAATGGTATCTACCAGCTTACAGATATCATCCATGATGCCGTAGAGTTGCTGTTCCAAATGCAAGCCTTTATCTGTTAGATGGAGTGATTTTAGCAGACAGTAATACTAATTTTTATTAGAATATGTAACAAGATGATATCACTCTCCCAAAAGACAGCAAATTGAAACAAATAAGTCCAAATAATTTACTTTCAATATATTTTAAGAAGTCCATTCACATAAAGAAACTGTATCTGTGTGCATGAACTCACCTAGTCTACATATTTTTGCCCTTTCCTTTTAATTATCCATCTATATATATTTTCCAAACCTCATTACAGTTCTTTGAAACTTATTTCCAAAAAACATTCAAGTTTACATGTTTTGCTTATCTCAAATTACTCCTCCCCAAACACATTAAAACACCTTTTCTCAAAATATTACATTGCAATTCTAGTCTAGAAAGTACTGTAGAAAACCTCCCACAAGTGAAAGTCAGCATTTGTCACCTCATGACCTTCCCTTTAAAATTTGGTACCACTGCAAACCATCTGGATCTTGTCAATGAGCTGCACTGTACCTCAAACTCCTGCTACTGGAGGTGTGTTCCCTCAGACTAAATTCTGGCTTCTGCTACACTTCCCTAACTCTGATTTACTGGGTCAGAAGGGCACCTCTTGCAACAAGCTAATGGTCCACATTGATCAGAAGTTCACTATAGGTACACTAAAGTATGACAAGATGGAGCTTGACTAAATTGATTTCCAGAACAGCATTGTTAAAACAGAAATATGAAAACACTGCTCTGGGCATTTATAAACACAAAATTTTAAATGGCACTATAGAACAGCACCATAAGCTACATTTTCATATATATCTTGAGAGGAAAGTCTGAACCTGCAGCCTTAAAACCAGGCTATGCCACACCTGTACTTAGTAACTTTTCATTCTGTGAGTGAAACTCAGAAACATTTTAGCTCAGTATTTCCCAAAGCTGGCATCTGTGGGAATCAAATGGAAGTGCTGGCACAGCTCCAGCTTACAGTGATGTGTCTTTGTGTCATAGCTGACTTCAGGAACAATTTGGTTGATCCATGCTTTTAAGTTTTGAAAAGGAGGTCTGTGCCATATCCCAGACTGGTACTGACAAACCCAGAACCAGGATCAGACAACATCCCTGAGTCTACACAATGTATACACAACATCTGAAAATCCTGTATGAGACTCGGTCCTCTGCTTCCTTGTCCCCGTTGGTCCTGTTAGTTAATGCTCTCAGATTACATGGGATACACAGGAGAACAAATAGTTGCAAACCATCCCCAAAATCTGAGGCATAAAATTTCAAAATGTTTCGTGTACCTGCATCCTCCACACTAGGATCACTGTCAGCAACAGGCTGCACTGTGGCAACCTTCCCAGGCTTGGACTCAATGCTGCTAGCTGTGGATCTTCCACCAGTAGGAGATTCTTTGAAAATATTACTAACATCAAAAGAAAAAGTCATTAAAATACAGGTATCTGTAAATCAAGGCATTTCCATAAGAGAAGTTTATCTTTCAGAATAACAGCATTTAAGATGTGTGTAAAAGATAAACAAATTTGTTAAAATCCAAGTAGCTGAGCAGTTTGCCACTCATCCTACATGCCAACACGTAGAGACTTGCTTCAATAATTTTTTTCCCCTCCCACTACAAAAGGAAAAATAACTCTGCTTTTTCTGAAGCAAAAGCTACCTTAAACATTGGCCATAAAAAAAAGTATTTCATAAAACATTAATAGCAACTGTCAACTGCTAATCTGCCAAGCAACAGACGCAATCAACTCAATCTGTAACTTTTTAACAAGCACTGGTTTCATGTCTTTTTTCATACTTTTTAAAACCATCCTAAAGACAGACAGTTTTATCAATAAACTTTGTTTTACCTAATGCTTTTTACAGAAGGCGAGAAGGAAGGCAGCTCTTCTTCAGGGGAGGGCGGAACAGTATCTAAGTAATCATCCTCTTCAAGCTCAGTGCCTGCAAACAGCTCGATGTCGGCCTCATCCAGTTCTGGGGGGCTGTTTTTCTCATCACTGCTTGGCTTCTGGCTCTCACCACTTTTATCATTAGAAGCTGAAAAAGAAGTGTATTACTATTGTTGGGTAACACTGTAAACTCATTCTGGTATAAACAAAAATGCAACGGAACACTGGGAAAAAATTAATAGCCAGTTTTCAAAACACTCGTTTAGTACAGTTTCTGACTTCTAAAGGACAAAAAAATTATTACTGCTCCCTTTTTCTCCCCCATTAAAAACAAATGGACAAAACCCCAACAAACCCTCTTTTAAGTGGAAAAGTTAAACAGCTTGCCTATTGTTACCTTTCCCTATCAGAAAAGAAAAACTTAAGAGGTATATTTTCCTACAAGAGATTTTATAGAAAACTATTGTTATATTAAATACTAGTTTAAAAAGAGTGTAGACTCATCGACTAGCATAGTCCCTATACTGGAATTAGAAGGTAAATTTACATGTACCTAGGAGAAATCCTACTAAGAAAGGCCAATATCATTAACATATTAAAATTCATTTCACAGAAAGTGGGGGAAAGGTAACAAAATAGTCTTAGGAAGAGAAATACAGTTCACAAATTCTTTCACCACTTAGTGTAACAGCAGCATCACAGAACACTGTTCCATATTGTTCTGTTGCATAAACATTTCATTTCACAAATAAAGATCAAAAGTTTCAAAGCATAACAGGTAAGCCATATAAAATAGAGAAGCTACATGGAACACAGGAGCTGCAAGGAAGGACTCTCACTGATAGTCATGAACTTTTTGGTCATAATCAAGGGTTGGAGATATTTTCGTGGGGGTTTTTTGTTGGTTTGTTTGTTTTAAATTGAAAGAGATCTCTTTTTCTGGTTTAATATTTCTCATAATTACATTTAGGTGTAAGATGATTTTATGTCTCTTTTGTATGAGTTTTAAAAATGCTTCTTTCTATAACATCCCTATAGATAATTGCTCTTCATTTCTGGAATGCCATATGGGATTCAGTCTTGCAACCCCAATACTACCATGTAGACCAGCTGCTACTTCTGCTGCAGAGACAATGCTCCACTATTTACAACCCTGCACTTTCACAAGCTGTGGTTACCCAGATGAAATCCATGTACCCACAACTGCTCATCAGATATGAGCATGCAGCTCCCTCCGATTTCTGAAAAATCAAGCCCTCTGTGTGCAAACACAAACATAATTTCTTCTAGCTCCCTGGTACTTTAAAATAAATTGTTACCTGGGTGAGCCTCTTCCCCATCATTGTCCAAAATCACATCAGCAGATAAATTCTCCCAAAGGCTCTCACCCACAGCCTTGTTACCACTGCAGGGAGCTGAATCCTCAAGACAGATCAGAGATTGCTGCGACAAGGGTTGTCGTTCAGCCTCTGGAGAGTTCTCCCTGCACCCTGAAGCGCCGTGGCTGCAAGGCCCCGTGTCATCACCCACAGTCCCGGGAGAGCCAGGCGGATCATCCAGGCCAGGGTTTGACCTCTGGGAGGCCTTGCAGGAGGCCCGCTGCCCTTTGGAGGACAGGACCGGCGGTCTGCAATACTTCTTTTCGATTCTTGACAAATCAAAGTCGTCCATGTCATCCCACTCATCTTCTATGGTAACGACAGGGCCGGCCACAGGACTGGGCACGGCCTCCCGGTCTGGAGCACCCCACAGCCCCTCGGTCACATTCCTCTTTCCAGAGGCCAGGGGGACTTTTGACACCTCCTGAGACCTGGCAAGCGTCGGGCTCGCACAGGCCAGCTCGAGGCCCCGTCCATGTGGGCTGGCTGCCACTGGAAAGAAATCCTGGATTTGGGTTTTCTTGTCCTTGGAGGCAGGGAGGGATGAGGCGAGTGCAACCAGGGAGGTGTTAACGTCTTTCTCCCTTAACGCAGAGGCGGCAGAAAGGCCCCGAGGCTCCCCAGGCAGGGCGCCAGCCAGGGAGGTCTTCTTGAAGGTGAAGCCCCTGGAAAGAGACGAGCCCCTCATCAGCATCCCGGACACCTCCCGCTCCCCAGTGAGCTCGCTGCACCTGTAAAGCTCTGCCGCCCGCCGCCACCCCGAGGCCCCGCGGTACTCACGCCAGCCGGTTCCGTGGCGGGGGCGGCTTGTTGAGGGCGCTGCGGGCCGAGTGGAGCTGCAGCTGCTCCCGCAGGTTGTTCTGCGGCACGGCCGCCATGGCGGGGAGGGACAGGGCCACCCCGCCGGCAGGGGGCGCTCTCCGCGCCGCGGGTCCGCCCTCCCCACCCGCTCGCCGCCGCCGCCGCCGCGCGCCCCCTTCGCATTCGGCGCCAAAATACCGCCGGCCCCGCCCATTGGGTAGATGCGCCGGGAGCGGAAGTGGCGGCACGGCGCTTCCGTTTCCATGGCAAGGGCGGGCTTCCGCCCCGCCCCTCGGCACAAAATGGCGGCGCCGTCACGTGTGGGGAAAGGCTATCGGGGCGGAGAGCGGCCGCCGCCAGCCCCCGGGCCCCGCCCCCGGCGCTTTAAAGCTGGTTATGAAAGCAAGTTGCGTGATCCCGGGAAGGTCTTTACCTTCCTTTGCACGGCCTTGTCGCTCGCAGGAGCTGTGTCAGGAGGATGGTGCCCCTGTCGGGCACCCCCGGGGTCGGATCCTGCTCCGGCATTGGAAAACAAAGACTTAACACCACATCTCCCACCGTGCCGGTAACGCACAGGGCCGCGGACAGCACACACCATACCGGTGACGAGTCGTATTTATTCAGTCAGTGGCCGATTTTAGCATGAAATAACACACAACAGATGTGCCCCCTACTGACACATGGCCTCCCTTCACCAACGTGTGTTTATAAACTGTTAGCAATACACTTCTTGCTTTCTTCATTGATTCTTAAAATCATCTATTTCTTCTTTATTTGCATTAAAATACCCTATTTTTTTAATACAAAAAGTACTAAATACATTTAATGAAAATAGAGTAAAAGTACAAATCACAGCACTCATCTTTCTCTAGAGAAAGGAAAAATCACCTTCAAAGAAAATAAAAAAATCCCTAGAAGTTACATCCGTTGATTGGGAAACAGCCACCTGAAAGAACAGGTGAGCTTTGTTGGGGCAGCATCTTAAAATCCGGTAAGTGCGAGGCATTTCCACCATCCAAGCAGTCCCCCCCAGCTGCTGACAGCCCCCCACCAGAGGCACAGGGCCTCAGCTGGGACAGGGCGAGCGAGGCACGCTGCGAGCATACCGTAGCTGGGAGGAGAAGGCGGGAGTCTGGCGCTCGGCGCAGGAGCACACTTGCTTTTGGCTGGGGAGAGGAGGTACGGGTCTTCCTACTGGGAGAAGCTGTGTGCAAGCCAACGAATCTGCCTACAGGTAACAACTTTCAGCAGACTGGTATTTCATCTTGTTCTCACTTTCTTGATTTTAGCATTCAGAAATTTGTACACAATCAGTCATTTCTCTTCCTATGCCCACTTTCCGCAGCCCGCACTCTCCTCTTACACCTGAGGAACCGGGTAAGATGCACAAGCAGCAAGACCACACATATTCTTGCCACGTTCAATAAGGAAGTACCTAAAAAGAGAAAGAAATGTGTTTGAGTGAGCGTTCCCTCCTCCGGCGGAGTCAGCATGACAGATAGTGGCATAACACAACTGCTCTCATTAGTGCAAGCTCCTTTCTCATGCCAGCACAAGGACCAAATACCTGCGACAGTAGTTAGCCGGGCAATGCTGTTCCCCATCGCCCCTTATATCACAAACTAGCAGAGTTAGCACCTGACTCTGAAAAATTTCACTAACAGCTGGAAATACTTGCAGAGTTGGAGTGAAAACTCACTCCCGGCACAACCCATTCTTCTCTGACCATGTAACCACGGAAGAGGCACAGTGCTCTCCTGGCACCAGGCGAACCACCAGTACGGCAGCTCTGCAAATGCTGGCCAAGCCCCTGGTGCCAACGGCAGGGCTATTGATCTACGGGTCTGCTCTAACCAGCCACCCCAGGACTGGTTTGTAGAGCCATGTCTCCTTCACTGCCGAGGCTGGGATGATTGCCCCTGCATCCTCCCAGAGTACGAAACAGCTGCGAAATTTCAGCTTGAGAGCGTAAGGGCGACCTGGGGGCTGATGAAGGTGGGTGGAATCCGACAGACACGACTGTCCTTTTACCAGGTACAGGGAGACCACGGTGGGTCAGGTAGCGTTGGGACCTCCTTACCCATCCATGCCCCACAGCGGGCCCCAGGAGTTCTTCACAATCCAGTAAGGTGTTCCATTTTCTTCTCCATAGCCCACAGCGAGGACAGCATGGTTCACCTTGTCAGGAGTGTGCTCACATCGTGGGCTGCAAAGAAAAGGGAAAATAATGCAGATTAGTTACATGAAAAAACAGCCTGTAATTAATCATGGATTAGCCAGCATTCTCAATTGTACTCCCAACTGCAAAAGGAACTACTGGATACTCTGAACTTCCAGTTGTGGAGAGTAGGGAGGGAAGCCAAGAAAAGGAGATACTACTCTGTGTTCTCACTCAAAAACTATTACCGGCCGTATCTGAAGTCAGGGCAATAGGCTACATGGATCTGAGCACCCGGTCCGGGCTTTTGTTCAGAATTAAGATCAACATTGTCACACAAGAATGAGCTACAATGAAAAAACTGAGCAAAGGAATTTTTCCAATGAAAACCAGAAGCTCTTAAGTGTATCCCAGTAACAGTTTGTTCTGCCCCAAAGTTCAGGGGCACTGTTCCACATTTTGCACAGGGAACAGCCAGTTCCTCAGTCTAAATACACGTTTCCTTGTATTTCCTCTGAATTTCCAGCTTTTAATTTGCACTTGATGAAAGTTGCCACCTGTGATATAAAACAAGACAACACAAGGTACAAGTTCCCATCCCCACAACAGATTTACTTTTCTTGAATCTGTTAATAGTTGGTCTGGGGACCATAGGCTGAAACCACTGGAGCATCAATTATTCCATATGCTCTGACTTTAAATCTACCTTAGACTATAAATCTACAAGGTAACTTGGCGTATTCCTCAAACTGGAATCCTATTACAAAGTATCTTGACTGTCTCACCTGCTTTAACTCCTCACATCTGCCTGTTGCTTGCTTTAAACTTTGAGATTACTGTCTTTATTGCAAGAGCAAAGCCACTTGAATTCACGGTGCTGCCTACTCTTTCCCTTGCAGCTCCCTGGGGTAGATCACTCATGCTTAGACTTTTAGTTTAATTTTCCCTGCAGTTCTACGTGACTGAGGATTCATTACTCTCAAGTATTTTTCTAGTTCTCTCCAAACATGCAGCTTCCCAATTTCTTGCCTAATAGAAATCTATCCTGCTGCAGTTAGCTTCCATAGTCTTTCCAAAATATAATAATCATCCTTTTAAGTAGCTTTTTGCCTTGGCTATAGAGCTGACACAACACTCGAGACCTTCTGCTAGGTCACTTCATGTCTCCCAACTAATTTTTCATCTCTGCTGCTTTTCTTACACATCCAGCTGCAGAGGCAGGTAAGCACCTGATGGGATTGGCTCGAGGTGCTGGGGGACCTGCCTGCTCTGCAGAGAACAGCAATGCAGGGACCCCTGCCTTCGTAACACAATCTGCAAACGTACCAGCTCAGGGCAGCCGGGCAGCATGAAGGCAGCTACACCACTCACCACCACCCCTCTGAGGTCTAGCACTGGAAGAGCCACCTGAGTCCCACGGAAAACTTACTTTGGTTAGGACTTGCCCTAAGTAAACCAGATGTGTTCAGCTACAACACCTGGGCTGACCCTGCCACCATCCACGGTCATACACATCAGCCCTGGAAGAGGCTTCCCCCAGCTCTGCGGCAGGGCTGCAGAAGGATCTCCCGAGCTTCCTGACTTGCTGAGCTTTGTTCCAAACGCAGACTGGTCTTCAGGTTGGACTGGTTCCTAGCAGTAAATTGGCTGCAAGCACACCGTTCCCTCTTCCCTGTGCTATGCTCTCATCCCCCAGGGAAATCAGTATATCAAGGCTCAGTTTACTTATGTTTTCTATTTTCTGTTTAAAAGAAAATGCAAGAATCCAGTCCAGTGTCCCAGCGTCCAGTGCCACAAAGCAGGAGAAATGGGGATGCGAGTGATTCCAGCCCTACACCTTCCCCTCACACTCAACCTCCCAGGTTCAGAAATACTTACTTTGAATAGACTCCTTTTCTGTAGAGCATGAAGTTACCTGTCACCTCAAATGCAAAGCTCACCGGGTTGTGCTTCCCCACAGCTTCTACCATGCCATCCTCATCATACTGCAAGAAGAGGATTCTAGGGTCATTTATCTCCTGATTTTGCTGGAACCAGTCAAGAACCCCGGAGCAGCAGTCAGAGCACAGTGGGGATGGCTAACCCTGGCTTTCTGCTTGCAGACAAGGAAACAAGTGCTGCTTGCATTGAAAGACAAGAACCAAGACTGACTTACAGTCTGGAGGTGCACCCACTGTGGAAAGCAGGCACAGACCTAGTGCCTGTATTTTGACTACAGCACTTCATTGGTGCCACCTTCAGAAAAGGGAGTCAGCGGCGCACAGGAGAGGAGGAGTGTGCATGCCAGCAGCTCGCTCCTCTCCAAAGAGAAAGCAGGCTCCAGCTCGCGCTGCAGAGCCTAGGACACCTTGGAGCCTCTGAGCACCTTCCAGGTCACGCTTGGCGCAGCCCTTGAAGTTCGGAAAAGTAACCCTCAGGACCTTACCTGCGTAATATTGATAACATCCTTGACAAATGCAATAGCCTTCTCCGGCTGGAACTTGCAGGTGCCATTCTGTGCAGACAGAAAGGAACCGGTGTTAAAGCCTGCTCTGGACCCTGCTCTGCCGCTGCAGAAATACACCTGAGCTGTGCTGGAAGTACCTCGGCCCGGTATGGGTAGGTGTCCTCCCCCATGAGCCCTTTGTTATACAATATGTATTCAAAGGCTTGGCTTGGCAGGCCCCTGCAAGACAACACAGCCAGAATGCAGATTCATTAGGATGGTAACGCTGTGGCTTCTGCAGAGCAAATCCATGAACATTCCCCCACAGTCCTACAGACCGTTCCCACAAACTGGGGGGAAAGGGAAGGACAGTGTGTATCCCAGACCCTCTATAGGCATAAACTCCAGTCTGTTCCTGCAGTATCTCCCTGTCTGGGACTCCAGCCCATCAGGCTGTTTGGCATGGTCCTACAGAGGCACGGGAAGACCTCATTCTCAGGGGTGCCTAATCCCTGGGGGAGAACGCCAAAACAGGAGGCCCAAAGGTGCGAGGCCACCTCATCCACACAGCACCAACCGTGCCGGCTCAGCTCTGCAGCCTCGCACACTCAAGGTGTTTATCTGTGACCTCTGCCCAGCCTGCAGCCTGGATGGTGTGGCTGAGGTCCCCAGCTACACAGCACGGGGGAGGACAAGGGACCCACATCTCCAGCAAGCAGCTGCTTCCTCCCCTGGCCAACTTTGGGGAGCACATCTCACAGAGGGAAGAAAAGGAGAGTGTGATCAGGGCATGCTGACAAGGAAAGGACTAAGGAGGAGTCATGAGAAAAGTAAAAAGCACCAAGAGTGGTTTTGCTCAGCTCTCTGAGCATTCCTCAGGGACTGCCTATCTTACAGAAAACAGAAGATTTCAGAAAGCTTTATTTTCTGCCTTCTCTAGCAATGCCAGTAGGAATTTACCAAAGGGGAAGCAGAGGTTTCTGTGGGTTCCTTAAAGTGCTGTGAGATGCGCATGACCCATGAGCAGTGCAACAGACAAAACTCCCCTTGCTTTCCCTGAGCATGTTAAAGCCCAGCTATGTAGCACCCGTGACTGCAATGTCAGAAGACATTGTAACAAAACAAAAATCAGAAGAAAAACTAATAAACAACAGGAACAACAGAGGTTAGGAAATGCTGGAGATTTTGTGAAACATTCTAACCTTTAGGAGGGCGAAATTAAAATAAGGAAACCAAACCAAAGCCAAAACTATTTTCCCTGACATGTGTCAGCCAAGGGAAAATAAAAACCATTCCAAGATCTTGAAGGATCCTGACACTAGATCTTGAGGAAGGCTGTTGATCATGGAACATAAGATACTCCCATTTCTACTCTTTATTACTTTATATTACTTACCCGCTGCAGCCGTGGTTGTTAAAAGCCTGGGCGCAATCAACTAACTGTTGTTCTGCCTAAGGAAAAGTTTTTTGAGTAAGTATATATTCAATACCTGCATTCGGAATAAGTGATACAAAATGCAATCCAGGTGGCAGGCAACCAAGGAGCATTGGTTTTATTCATGTAGCTGGCTGTTCACCCGCTGCAAGCAGAAATCACCTGGCTGAACAGCTCCACATCCCAAGGACAGGGACAAGGAAGATGTGGAGCCGGCAGCCCAGGATGCTTGAGCTGCAAGAGGCATTCCTCCTCACACCTGCCAGGACACTGTCCCACCCACAGGAGCACTGGCTGAGATCTCTTTCAAAGGTCAAGTTTGTTTTTAACACTTACACCCAACCCTCAGCTATTCTGGTAAGTCATAAAAGCAGCTAATGTCTTTCTAGTTCTTCAAGAACGTAAATCCTCTGGGAGTTTAAAAATAAACGGTCTCACAATGTGCTGCTTGCAGCAAGCTGTTTTGCAGCAAGAAGCTCCTGCTGGCTGGCAGCACCAGACACGGCTCTAGCTAACCATGCCTGCTCCCAGCAGTAGGGACCTGTCAGCCTCCGGCCCCTCCACTTTCATCCTGCTCTGAAAAGGGCTCTGCCCAAACCCGGGGCAGCGGGACACTCAGACCCCAAGAGGGGATGGTGACAGGCATATTCTCAGGCACAGCAAGCTCCCGGCCACGCTGCCTTACACCTCCCCAGCAGTTTTGCTTGGGTTGTGAAGAGCTGCAAGGGGTCTGCAGGGCTGGGGGTGCCTGCCACAGCCACACACAGTGATGTACAGCCAGACTTGGAACAAGCAGCTGGCAGCTGTCCCAGACAGGAGTGGGCAGGCCCTGCTGGCAGCCCCGGCAGATAACTGGAAGCAGGACTTGCCGTCAGCGCACAGGAAAGGAAAATCTCTTACCAGAGAGAGGAGCTTTCCCGTTGCAATAGCAATAGCAGACTCCAAACACCCTGTGGTGGAAAAGGTCCAGCAGCTCCCGCAGGGGCCCTGCATTAGGAACCGGAGAGGAACTGTTCCATAATGTGCTGCAGGGTCACCAGCCTCCCCAAAACACCAGGGCCAGGGCAGAAGGGCACACCAGGAGCACATCGCTTCTACTCCCTGCCGGCAGCTGGGCTTCACCTTCCGCTTGGCTCCTGCCCAGGGGCCCACGGCCTCCCCCCGCCCCAGCCCACCCCGGCCACCCTCACCCCAGCCATGGAGGGGCTCCTGGGGGAGCCTGCTTCCCTGTGGGCAGGCACACCCCAGCACTCCTCCTCCTGGCACGGTGCCCTGCCCGCAGCGGTTAGCCCCTCTCCCGGCCTGCTCTTGGTGCATTGCTGACGACACACACTCCTCACCTGGTTTTTCACGGGTGTCACGTAATTTCCCTTCTTCCTCCAGTCGATGGAGTCGGGATACGGTCCCGAGCTGCGCAGGAAGTTCCCCTTTGTGGCTGAGCAGTTCTGCAAGCGAGGCGGGAGAGCTGCGGCAAGCCACCATGCCGGGGGACAGTGGCCCGCAGATGGCCGCCGTTCGCAGGGTGGAGGCAGCGGTGACTGCCACACTGCCTGTGCAGCCCTGGCTCACTGCACGACAGCCACGCTGGCCGGGGAGACCTGAGCCAGCCCTGGAAGAGCACTGCTAGCCCACACCCCGGCTGCTCAGGGACCTCCTAACTCCCCAAACAGCCGGGATCAGGCCTTAGGCCTACCCACAAAAACACAGATCGACCCGCAAAGCTGAAAGCAGAAGTGACAATTCAGCTAGAGCCAGGGTCAAGAGGCAGAGGCAGCTGAAAGCTGGGAAGGCTGGGGATGGAGCGGGGGGTTCACCTCACTCCTACCCCAGCTCCGGCGGGACAGGGCACTGCACTTAGCAAAGAGGATTTCAGGCAGCACAGTGATGGGGTGCCGACCCACGGGTGGGCGCAGCTTGCTGCGGAGCCCCCCCTGCCCCGCGGCTTGGGCTCCGCCATCCTGCTGGACCCCCTCCTCCCGTGACTTACCTGGGGCTCTCTCCACAGGTACAATTTTTTAAATTCTGCGAAGGTCAGATCCGAAAACTGGTTCAGGCTCACTGGAATAAGGGAGGAAACGGGAACGTTTTGCTCACTACGATCAGAGCGCAAAGCGAGAGCGGGCCGAGGGGGGGCGGCTGGGGAAGCGGCTCCTACTCTGGTAGCTGTGGTTGCCGGCGTTGTGCTCGTCGATCTGCCTCTTGTTACCGAGGAAGATGCGCAGCCGGCGGGAGTACTCGTCCGGGCCGTACCGCCGGTTGTTCTACGGGGACACAGGGTGTCAGCCGCTCCCGAGGGGTCCCCGAGGCCCCCCCCCTCCCCCGGCCCGGCTTCTTCCCACCGCGGCCCGTCCCCGGAGCTTTACCTGCAGCATCCAGGCCTTGAACTGCAGCTCCTCTGCGGGAGAGAGCAGGGAAGCGTCAGCGGCTCGGTTCGGTTCGGCTCAGCTCCCCCACCGCCGAACAGGCGACGGAGGAGCCGAGCTGAGCTGAGCTGAGCTGAGCCGAGCCGAGCCGAGCCGAGCCGAGCCGAGCCACCCCCTCCCGGTACCCCTTTACCTTCGGCGGAGGGCGCCCAACCGGCGGCGAGCGCCAGGAGCGCCGCCGCAACCAGCAATGCGGCCCAGCCCATCGCCGAACTGAACCGAGCCGAGCCGAGCCGAGCCTCTGCCGGAGAGGCGGGGCGGGGGACGGGGAAGGGGGCGGGGCGGTCCCTCCCCGGGGCGGGGCGTCCCCGCAAGGCGGGAAGGGCGGGGGAGGGGGGTGTCTGCGGGTCAGGCGTTGACCCGCCGATAAAAACATCCCAAGTCCCGGTTCACCCTGAGATAGAATAGATTTATTAGCAAGAGGTAATCAGGAAACATATATTTTTACAAAAAAATGGAAATATTTTTCCAAACAAGCTGTAAGTTGAAATAGTTTTAGGGCTTGAAAGAGAATTCTCATACCACGAGGTATTGCTTACAGCAAAAGTGTTCTGGTTGTTAGAGTGGAGCATGCCTGCCACCGTAAAGTTAAACTGTGTTTATATACTGTACAATGTAAAAAATACATGGTAATATTCACAGAATAAGCACTACATTACTATATTCCTGCTAGAAGGTGGTTAGACAGGATTACAGTATATGTAATAAAAACACTCGGTCATCTTTTTCTAATTCTACATCATGTTACTCATAGTAGTCACAAGGTATACGGATCTATAGCATATCAACAGAAGCTTGTCATGAGCCGTATGCAGCGAGGAGAGTCAAAGGGACGTTTCCATCTTCCCGACTTAGGAGGGACCGGGGGCAGCGGCCGAGAGGCCCCCCTGGTGCTGGGCCAGCGCGGAGGGGGTGGCACACAGAGACAGGGCAGCTTTGCACGGAGAGATAAACTTTAACGTGTTCTCTTCCCCCGCCTTACAGAGTTTGCCACAGGATGTTACTGCCGATACTGTCTGAGCGAGAGCTGCTCCGTGCTGCCCGAGGCCCCCGTGGGAATGCACGGGTTCACCCGCCCGACCGCCAGCCCCCTCGAGAAGAACCAGTGACAAAAATAACATCATCAAAAAGAAACCGGGACTCCAGCAAAGTGTCGAGGCGTGAAACCTTAAATGACGCGGGAAATCCTACGCGAGGTCTACTGCGGCCAAAGAACGAGGGGGGCGGTTTGCTTGGAGAAGCACATACGTGGAAGTCACTCCAGGGCGTCCAACAGAAACAAACAGATATATACAGTATGGTATAGCGTGTGTACACGAGCAGCCGCCGGCCACTGCTCCGGGCTCAAGAAGGCAGTTTGGGCTCTATTCGCAGAGAAGCTTCGTAAAGGGTTTCTTCATCCATCACAAACGACTGGTCCAGCAGGTACTGCGTCACCTGGAAAAATGAGAGCCAAACGGTTAATGGGTAGGACTCACCTCTGCTGCAGCCAATGATAAATGCTGAAATTGGGAAATGATAAATGCCTAAGCCTATCTCTGAGTTGCAGAGAAGTGCCTGCAGTTCCTGCCAACCAACACAGGCATTGCACGTGCTTATTTCATCCCAGGATTGCAAAGTCTTGCCTAGTCCTCAACTGCTCTTCTGCTTTTCTTGCTTAGTTTTCCTCTCTGGTACAATTTTATCAGGCACAAAGTTCTCTCCTGCTGAGAACACAAATTCCTGATAATTAAGGCACCACGTAAGTGGGGAACAACATTCTTACTTCAGGAATGCTGCTGACGGGGCAGGACATCTGCTCCGGTGCTAGCAGAAAATCCACTCACAATTCCTGGCAGATTTTTCCCAAATTACTTTTTGGCCTTGTTAGCAGCACAGCGTGCGCACCTGATGCCAAAGAGGGGCACAGCCCATGCCAGGGCAAGGCACCGCACCTGGGGTTCAGAGCCAGCCACCATGAGAAGCAGCCGGCAACAGAGCCTCTGCCTGGGAGGTGCTGGCAGTGCAGACAGGGCTTCATTCCGTCACCCACAAGAGCATACGGAACCCTCTGTACAGCTGTATCCCACCTCTGCAGGGAGACAGGGCGATGTGCAGCCACGCACGGCACCACCTGCACTACCCTTCCCTGCTGCACTTGGTGGTGGCTGTTTTCAGCCAGGTTTCTCAGGGCAGTGGGCTGCTTTCACAGATGCTGGTCATCTTCCTGAGCAGCAGAGGCTGGGAGGAGGCAGGGGTTACCCGGGGTGCCCGGATGGGAAAAGGCAGCAGCGTGAGCCCAGTCTCGGGCAGGTACCGACAGTGCAGAGGGCAGGGCTGGGGCTGCCTGGCGCTGCAGAGGCTAAAATCAGAGCCCGCAGCTCCCCGACCTCTGCCAGCCCAGCCAGGGGTTGTGGTCCAGAGTGACTTGGGCTGCTCCTGCCACTGCACATGGAAACCGGCATCATCGGAGGGCGGTTTGGCCCAGCCTGATCACCAACAACGTGGCGCGGCAGTCAGGGCACCGGGCAGGTTTGGCAGATGCCTGTGGGGCAGCAGCAGTGTTTCAGTAGGGTTTGATGTTTCTGGAGAATAGCAGTGCCGGAGACAGCGGAAACCCCAACGCCAACCAGCCCAGTTCCTGGGTGGCTCTGCGGTGCTGTGGCAGAGGAAGCGTGAGGGTGGCTGAGACCTTTCATCTCATCACACGTCTGGGGGCCACCACGAGGCGGAGGCCACCCAGCATCAGGCTGGGGGGGGTGGGGTGGGGCACGTTTTGCTCCCAGCCTGCACCCCCAGCTTGGGGTGGGGAGTGCCGCCCCAGAATAGCTATTTCTCAGCATCTCCAGGGTGGGCTCTGCTGGTGCCAGGATAACTCACCTGCACACGGAAGGCCCGGGGGGACACAGAGTCTGGCCCTACTCTGTGCAAAGCCTGCTGCAGGGAAAGGGAGGCACGGAGGGAGGGCAGCCTCTGCACTGTGTCCCAGCTGTGCCGGCAAGGAGCATGCATGCACTTTATAAACACACAGCGCAGCCCCAGGAGCACTCCGGCCATTCGCCACACTGCCTGCCCTGCCTGACGGCTGTTGCATCCAGGCGTAGCTGCGGTCTACAGCAGTGCCTCCGCTGCAGCATCCTGGGGGAGGCGCGGGGAGCCTGCTGCAGCCGCCCTCCGTCCCCTGCACTGCTGCCAACAGCCTGCAGCAAGGCACAGACACTGCTCCCAGCATGGAGGCATCAGCCATGCTCCTGCTGCAGCAGATGGGCAGCAAAGGGCAAGGGAGCGCGGGGCGTGAGGGCAGCGGTCACAGGAGCCACCGACACTTGTTACTCATTCCCATGGAAGGGCCCTATGGATGAGGAAAGGTACAGCTTCTTGTTCCCCCGCCAGGTAAAACACAAGCTCTGGCTGAGTTCCAAGTCCTGGAGCTGCTCTCCCGTGGCACAGGGATCTCTGCAGCAAGACCCACACCCACGCTTTCGCAGTGCACAGGTCTCTGCCTCGGACGACGTTTGCCCGAAAGTGGCTCACAGTGGACGACAGCTCCATCCCCAGCGCCCACCCACTCCCCGGGAGCCCTTCCAGGCTGCTCTCTTGCCGCACTGTCCGACCACAGCCACGCTCCAGCCCCAACTGGGCAAGACCGTGCTGGGCAGCTGACCCTTGTGCCCACAATCGCGGTGGCTTGTAGGAAGAACCAGAGTGAAAGGGCAGTCCTGACTGCTGGGAAGAAATGGCAGCAACGCTAGGGACAGGCAGGGACAGCGCTGACTCGTTCTGGCCAAGGCTCGGATGGCAGGAAGCCGCATCCTTTTGCTCTGCCAGCAATGCTGCGTAGGCGATGAGCTCTTTACGGTTTGCGTGGCAGGGCACAAGTGTGCTGAGAGGAGCAGGGAGGTCGCTACATATATCCTGTGCTTGTCCCCCTCCGTTATGCCTCACCTGACACAAGCCCCCACACCTGCACTGGTTCTGCTAACATTTTCTGTCTTAAATTTCTTACAGAAGCAGCGTATCTTCCCCAAAGGAGCTGCCAGATATTGAAGGCTTAGACACTGTGATTCGAGAGGGAGAGGAGGAGGAGAGGGAGCACGTGGCTCTCAGGACAAGGCTGTACCTTAGGCTGGTGCTCAATCTTGTAGGAGGTTTGCTGGAACTGGCGGATCTCTCTTATGATGTGTGAAATCTGTCCGGAGATAAAACACAGAAGCCATTTACAGCACAGCCATCACCACCGGCACTGCGTCCCAGCACCTGGGAGGGTGACAGGCAGCTGGTGGAGTGCACTCTGTCTGCACCTTTCAACCACAGCACAATGCAGAGGGGTTTTTTGTTGCTTCCAGACACATCCCTCACCAGGGACAACCCCGGCTGCATGCACGGGTGCAGGGGGACATGTGTGGCCATCTGGTGCTGTGCAGGTGACGGCCGGTGGTGAGGACTGCACAGGGTGGGCACAGACCTGGCCAGCACTGGGGCACCGAGCCACATCACTCCAGCCTGTCCCCCACACACCCACTGCAGTGTGACTGGGACACTCACCATCCTCATTTTGGAGAAGTTCACCAGGCCATCCTCAGTGTAATTTGGCGTCCCCTCCTCGATGAATGCCAGGTCGGTCAGGTACATTCCCAGGTAGGGGACACACGGAGGGTCACAACTTCAGGAGCAAACCAGAAAGAAATAAGAAAACTGCCTTACTCTGGGGCTTTGGAGTGGGGAGGAAGGTCAGACTTCACAGTTAGCAGAATTTGAAGGATTCTCTCCCCAGGAAAGCTGCTGGTCTCCTGGGCCACATCCTGCAGCCGCCATCCCCACGGGCAGAGCAGGACAAGCATGAGCTGCAGCCATGCCCCGCACGAAGCTGTGGGCTGCAGGAGGGGAGTCGGGGGCAGCTTCGGCAGAGGGTTGGAAAGACCTTTTAGAGCTTTCCCTGCTGGCCTCAGCCCCCACAGCCAGTGAAACCCCTGCCGAGAGCCGAGGGCAGTGCAGGCGCTGAGCTTGCCCCCCACCCTTCACACCGCACCCAAGCCCAGTCCCCCGAGGAGGATTGCTGTGCGCTGCTGATGGGACACAGCCCGTGGGTGTCTGCCATGCACAAGCCCATGGGGATGCACCAGCTCCAGGGCAGCTCAGCACCCGGCTCCCCACGCAACCACGGCGCCGCGCTCCTCGATTTGTGGGACCAAGCGAACACCAAGTAATGAGGATTTGGGGAACCTGAGTGCTGGCAGAGAAGCCCAATGTCGTTTCTGGTTGGGTGTGGGGCTGGCTGCTATTGCAGCACCGCCAGCTCTCTGCTGTGCAATGCTCTGACTCGGGAGCCACCCCGGTGTGCTGCCAATAAGGCATGTCACGCTAGCTGGAGTGACATGCACTGGCTGGTGGGAAACCGTAACTAAATATTGTACACTTGGGGGTTTAAACTATGAGTCTGTAAGGAGACGGGGCAAAAAAAGTTTTGTGGTGTCTGGCAATGATTTCCCCCTCTGCAATGCCTTTTATTCTTGTCTTTCCACACCACTGCTCGAAGGAGCAGCTCGTTACTCAGGATCGCTTTGCAAGCCACTGCCCTGTGCCTGCTAAACGAGACATGCATTAGTGCAGGCTCTGAAATGATCTTGTGAGCAAAGCCCCAGCTCGCAGTGCAGGAGCCGGGGTGGGATCCAGGTCCTCTAGCACCGTGGGGGCCCTGGGCCAGCCATCAGCAGCCCCCTCACAGCAGCAGCGCAGGAGGAGAATCATCGTTCACTCACTTTTTCAGTGCCTCCCTCAGGTTCTTGAACCTGCCCTCCGACGACACCAGCTTTTGTAGCTTATCGATCAGAGCCTTTGTCTGCAAGAAACCCAAAGTATCACTTGGAAAAGGCCCTGGAAGAAATCCCAATCCCCACAGCCAGGGGGGTTGAAGCCTGTGGAGCCGCAGGGTTGCTCCCATCCCACCGGGGCACATGACCGCTGTCCGGCTGCTCGACACCTTTGCAGGTACAAATTCTGCCCTGGCCGTTACACCGGCTCCTGGTGACATCCAGAGGAGCTGAGCAAGCACTTGAAAGCAAAGTTCCTCCAACATGTAATAAAGACAGGCTATGCACTTGTTTCCTTCCCCTGCCTCCCACCTCTGCCTTTGCCAGTGCCTGTTTTAATTTACAGGTTTATCACTTCTCAGGAAAAAAGACGGTGTTCCAGATTCAGATGAGCCCACACAGCAGTTCTGTCTCGGCAGCCCCTGGCCTCCACCAGGCTCTGCACTGTGCAGGTACAAGCTATTTCTGTACCACATAACACAAGAATTCATTTTGCTTATCCATAATTGGTCTGAGCAGCCCAGAAAACCGGTTTAAAGAAGTGTCTCTGTGTGTATACAGCTACAATGACTCTTTAGGAAAGGTTTCTTTAACTGCACATCTGACCTGTGGGATGAATAAACCCAAGAGTAACGCAGGGTCTGAGCTGCTTGCACACCACCTCCCTCCTGGGAAAGACCTACAAAAATCTTACTCCGTTTTCTGTTTTTTCAATGCATGTGTCTTATGTCATCCCAACACCATCACACTCAGCCCATCCAACCCTCCTCCGCCTCCCAGATGAGGGATCAGCCCCATGCTCCTACCTGCTTGGAGACCTTGAGCCAGGTTTTCTTCAGACGGAAGATGGCACTGCGGTTGAGGGAGGAGGTGATCTCCAGCACCGCGTTGTAGTTGTGCAGGCACCGGCAGATGTCCGCCACCGCCACCCACTTCTCGATGGCACTCACCCGTGCGTTGATCTCCTCGTTCCGGAGGATCTCCGACGCTATCAAGTTACTGACCTTTGGGGAGACACCAGTCCCAGCCCACACATCAGGTGGACTTTGTACAACAGCTACACGCCCTCCAGCCTCGCTGCATTTTTTAAACAGATTTCCCTTCACTGCAGTAGCCCCAGCAGGAGCAACTGCACCAGGAGATGCTCAAACTGCAACAGGTCCCTGAGGCACGTAACATCCATGGAGCACAGGTGGGGGCAGATAAACCTCGTACATCCCAGTCCCTGGCTAATGCCAGGGGCAGGTTGGCTGCGCTGCCTCACCTTTGCCTGTCTCCCAGTCCCCCGCTGTGGCTGCACTTACATCATTAAAGTGTTTTGTGTTCTTCATGATGTAAGGAGTCCTTTCGTTCTTCTCAAGCTTCATCCAACCTTGCCCAAAGAACTCTCTGCAAACGACAGCGTTCAGGTCGACATTTATTTCCCATTTTTCTGGGATGCCCAAGCCCTGCAAGCTCCACTGCACCCACATGGAATGGAGAAGCTGGGGCCTTTGCCCCCCACGCTGCTGGACAGGGACCACACGGATGCACTTGCAAGTGTGATGGACATGGGAGGGCCACCCCGGGGACGCCAGCAGATAAGCCACAGGGTCAGGCCTCAGATTTGGGCTTGAGCCCAGCCTGGGCTACTTGCAGAGCAGGCGGCAGATGGGAAGGCATTGCACCCTCTGGGTTTAGCCTGGGCCAGGCTGGCCATGGGCCAGCAGGTGGCCACAGAACCCTGGGTGACCAGAACAGCCCTTCCTCACTCGTGGGCATCACTTACTCATACGGGATCTTCTTGAAGACCAGGTGATCCAGCAGCGTCAGCTGTTCTGCTATTTCCAGGGCCGAGTGGTTTTCAAAAGGTTCTGCTTTGACTCCCTCAGCCTGAGTGACAGGGTGGGCTCATTGGTTAAGAGCATAGTAAGAACTTCTGCATTTCATGCATGTAAAATCAAAGCCGAAGTTGGACTCCCAAGCCAAAGGCTTTTCCCCAGCAGAGCTGGCGTATGCGGTGCTGCACTGGTCTGAGGGTCCAGAGGCACCACATCCTGCATCCTGCCAGCACTGAGAAGTGCTGGCTTCACACAGCCCTGTGAACCCGACGGTTTTAATTACGTTATCATCCATGTACATGTACAGACACAAAATTAACTAATCTTCTCTATTTAAGTAATTAGGTGTCAGCTACAGAACGGATCCCCACATACTGACTTCTGCAACTGCTGCCTTTTTGCTCTACATATGTTTAATTAATAAAGCACCAGGGGATCCCAGCCGGAGCAGTGCAGCCGAGCTGCTGCCTCGTGCCCAGCTAGCCCTGCCAGGCAGCTCAGCCAGCCTCACCAGCACCGCTCCACCAGTGCCCATGGGGTCAGCAGCTCCCAGACCCTGCTGCTGCTTGGGACGGCTCTTCCAAGGGATGCCCAGAAAAGCAGGAGAACAGGGACATCCCCTGTCCCCACTGCCTGGCTCTGGCCAAGTGGCGCTTGCAGGCACTGGGGGACTCGGGGTGCCCCATGCTCGGAGCCACCCAAGCTGACAGTAACAGCCTGCACGGGCTTCACTGCACTTCGGTATGAACACAGCCCAAACACAGGGTTCTCCCAGCCGGGAACTGTCTAAAAACCTGCCACGAGCAGCAGCATCTCTCCTGTCTGGGTCCTGGGAAAAGGAACTGTAGCAGCTCCCAGCATAAGGGGTGCGTGGGAAAGAGGGGCCAGGCTGGTATCGCACTGGGATGGAGCAGCATGAGTGGGAACCGCGGGTGGCTCTGGGACAGAGCTGCAAGGGCCGAGGTGCAAAGCACAGAGCGTGCCGGACAGCAGTCGCAGGGTGGGTGCAGGCGCTCCGCACTGCCTCCGCTGCAGCCAGTTACTCCCACAGACAGCCGAGACCCTCCCCACTGCCCTCACTGCCCTCCCCAGCACTGCCCGCAGGCAAACAGCAAATGGCCCGGCCCTGTCCCTGCTTTGCTCAGGGATGTCTCACTGAAACACGAGCTGCCGCATTCCAGTGTCCTCTGGCCAGAGCCAGCGGTGCACCGGGACAGTGGTGCAAAGGGACAACGCTGCAGGGTGGCTGGGGTGCAGGACGTGCAGGCGATGCCGTGGACCAGCTGAGCCCCCTGCTCTGGGGTGCTGCTTCGCCCTGAGAAAAGGCATCGCCTCCCTCTAGTACCCTCTGCAAAGCAGGGGTTTGGGAAAAGCAGAGTGGCTCCAGGTACCCACGAGCGAGCCGGCCCCAGGAATCGTCCTGGCCAGCATGAGTTAACAGCCCGTTGCAAAAATGCCCTCCTGGCCACGGGAAGGGGGTTGTGAAAGCAGCTCCAGGGGAGCAAACACCAGCTGGGCTTCCTCTGCACAGCTCGGGGGCCCATGGAGAGGTTGCGGCGGAGTGGGTGCACACTGGAGGGGTGCAGGCTGTGGGGGCACATCCTGCCAGAGCACAGGGTGCTGCTGACAGCAAACACTGGGTGGGCGAGTGGCACCGGTGGCACTCAGCACCGCCGGTGCCATGCAGGAGGGCTCCGAGCACCCTGGAGGGCATCCCAGCCGAGGGTTCAGCAGGCAGCACAATGCACACAGCCAGCTCACGAGGAGGGGGTCGGAGAACCCACAACACCCATCACCCCAATGTGCACCCCAAAATCCAGGGCTCCCTTGTGTCCCCACCGTGCCTTTGACCACAGGTCACTGCGGCTCAGCTGCTCAGATTGAAGCGCAGACCAAAACCCTCTGGTTTCGTTTGTCCTCTCTTCTTCAAAGGAAGTTTCCAGCACCCATGGTTACAGACAAAAACTCTAAAAAACCCCAAGGGGCCTCAGCCACTCCAGAAGCTGGCCGGCACACCCAGGGGACAGAGCAGCTGTTGTTTCAGGTGCACCAGGCCAATTTAAAGTGGCTCTTGGGTTTTTCTGGGAGCATACTTCGGGGTTTTTTTAATGCAGGAAGGCAGCAAATGCACTGCAGCCACCCTGACAGTTTTAAATCTATTGCACGTTCCCAGGGCTATGCTCCTGGGGGAGCAGCACCGATGCCAGCTGGGCCAGCGCCTGTCACTTGGAACCAGTGCGCAGCAGCACTGGCACAGGTTTGGGGACAGAGAGGACATGGTGGAAATCTGTGGGGTTTTCCTGCATCCCTCGGGCAGGCACTGGGGTCAGCAGGCAGGTGCGTCTCCATGCCCACTCCAGCCATCCTGCCGACAGTGCAGAAGACCTAAACAGCTGGTGGGCTGGATTAGTGTTGCCTCTGTCTGCCACAGATCCAGCTGTGCTTACAGCTGGCCCTGTCCCCGGAAAACCTTTCCTTGCTTTGTACCCGTACGCCCGGACAGCAGGTTTGGAGAACTGCTCTCCACCAAGCCAGGTGTGCCAGAGCATGGGGATCTTTAGCTGTTCCCCTACCACCATGCTGAGCTACTAGGCAGAGTGACAAAGGGAAAGGGTATTTACCATCTGTACAACCTCCTCCAGGGTTATCTGATTGTCTCCTGGATCCTCCTGCGTCAAGGTCCTATGGCATGAACAGACAGCATTACTCTGGCTGGGAAAGCATCAGACCTGCAAAACTCCAATGGAGCTGCAGCATGACTTTGTGGTTTTTCACAGATTAAACACTTGGTGTGCATAAGAATGCTTCTAAGTCCCACTTCCCATTTTAAAGAGAAAAACAATCCTTGACCGAGGCCACAGCTGGCCCCACATGCATCACTCCTGCAGCAAGACACAGCTGCCTTGGCCCCAGCACGGGGTGGACATGCACCTGGGTGGCCAGAGCTGCCCAGCTCATCGGAGATGCCCACAGCCCCTGGCCGTGGCGAGACGCAGTGCCGTCCCACTGGCTGACAGTGGGAAGGGCCACGTGCTCACTGGGTTCAACTCCACACCTTGGCCATGCCTGCATGTGTGCAGGCACGAGGGTGGGGGGTCACACCTCACCCGCGGCCCCCGATCAGGTCCTGATGCGCCGGGGAGACAGATGCAGCCAGCATTGCCCATCCTCCTCCTCGGCACTTCCTGAGCCCCAGGGCCTAACTGCGGGCACAGTCCCTCCGGGAGACCTTGTGCCTGCTCTTATCCCAGGCGAGAACGGGAAGCAGCCGCCAAAAGCCTGGCACAGCATCCAGGAAAAGCAACCTCCCACCCACGGCCCTTCACCTTATGATGTTGGCGGCTGCTTTCCTCTCCTGGGTCAGGAGCTCGGGATCATGAATAACCTCCTCCAGAAAGGCAATCACTCTGAACTTCAGCTCCTCATTGGTTTCAAAGTCCTGCCAAAGCCGGCACAGTCACAGTGTTAATGTACTATAATGTGAGTAACATTGATTCCCAGCAGCTCCACTCTCTGCCCATTTAAACCCGGCCAAGACTGATGACCCCGCAGTGCCAGCGTGGGCGGCTGCTCGGCCAAGGGCAGAGGCTCCCCCTTCCCTGCAAAATCCCAGCCCGCAGTGCCCAGCGAAAGGGAACAAGCCAGGAAGGCACCAGGCTCATTCTGTACCATTGCATTGGCATCACCCGGCCTGGGAGAGGCATGAGGGCTTCCAAGTGTCAACCAGTACTTAACTGCTCCCAGTGCCCCCAGCAACCAGCTGCAGAGGGACAGGGATAGCAAGGAAAGCCACATGGTTTCCTAACCCTAACCCCAGCCTGAAACCCCCTAACAGGAATCAAACCCAGTTACTCCACTTCCACCAAGCCCAGCCAGGGGGATGACTGTGGATCCTGGCTCTATCCCTTTGCACACCAAATACGCAAACACTGCAATCCTACGCCTGGCCCACGGCTCTGCGCCAGGGGCTCCCAGCTCCCCTGCTTCACCATTTTCATCTCCTCCCCACATCCACTCATTTGCTTAATTAAAAAAGAAGTGCCAAATTGTCTTTCCAGCTGGCGCCTGGCTGAGCCACACAGCACGCAGCCCAATTCACACCAGTGGGGAGGAAAGGCCCCCGCGGCGCCGACCCCCCACCCGGCCCCCTGCCTCCCACCTGCGAGTGTTTGGAGACCCAGTGCCGCAGCACATTGAGGACCCGGTTGGTGGCCGCTCTCCGGATCACGAACTCCTTGTCTCCATTCCGCTGGTCCGTCGGAAAGCCTGAAACTGCCAGCAACCCCTTAGCACTGCTACAGGTCCGCTGGGAATTGCTTACGGGTATTTTCAGCACTGCTAGAAGGAGCAGGCCCTCTTCCCAAGCATCCCTAAACTGCCTCTTAAACGCAAGTGCTGGGGAGGCTCCGCGTTACAAGGCAGCGGGGTGCTCAGCCATGGGTGCGAAGGGTTGAGCTGCCTGCAACCTGCACGTTCCTTGGGCAGCCTCTGTGCCCAGGCTCCCAGGGACCACAGCCTGGAAAGGGGAGGCACTGGACTGTGGGTGCTCTGGGCTCCCTCAGCAGGGACTGGGTCCCAGCCAGGGTGCTCCTGGAGGGAAATCCAGCCGAGCATGGTGGAAACAGGCACCCTGAAAACGTGTCCCTGCTCTCTCCGCGGCCTGGGGCAGGGTACCTGCACTGGCGAGGGACATCCTGCGGTACTTCTCCTTGGTGGGGGTCCCCTCGTTGGCTCCCGCCGTGGCAATGGCAAACGCAGAGGCAGCAGACAGGGCGCTGCGGGTGCTGTCGAGCTCCCGGCAGGATGTCATGACCACGCCATTGTTGTAAGAAAACAATGAGAAATCTGGGGGGGAGAAGAAAGCCAACACCACTCGGGCTGCCACCGCAGCTGCAGCCAAGTCCCCTTCTGCAGCCCTGACCCCCACTCGCCAGCCCCCCTGGGTCAGGGCAGGGTGGGAACGGGGCTCATGGAGGTGGTGGGCGCAGACAGCCAACGCGGGACTGCTCCTCATGGAGACCTGGCTTCCACCCCGCCAGGGCTGGGGCAAAGGAAATGGGCAGCTTTGGATGCCACCATGCTGCAAGAATTTATCCAGCACAGCTTTAGCAGGAATTAAGCCAACACGGTGCTATAGACAGTGTTAAGATAGCTACAGGGGAGACTCGAGCAGATAAATTATGCTTGATGCCAGTGCAGGCTCACATTTCGAGCAGCATAGGTGGCTCCTAAAGCACCAGATCGGGCTCAAGAGGGGAGGAAAGGAGTGAGAAGACCTGGTAAGATGCGCAGAACAGCTCTGCAGTAGGGGTGGAGGGTTTGGTGCTTCCCTGTCCCCTTGCAGGAAAATAAAGGATAAAGTCCTGCTCCTTCTCATGTCTGCTTCAGTTTTACACCTGCACCTTTAGCGGCTCTGCACAGCCAGGTTCAAGGGCAGCAGGCAGCCCTGGGCAACTCCCGAGCAGGACAGGTCTTGGCTCACTTGTTACCTGATGAATTTTTGCACTTGATGGACTTAGGAGTTGTCGGAGATTTTGTTGGGGAAGTTTCAGCTTCTGCTTCATCGCTCTGGTTGGGATCTGTGTCCGACTCTTCCCTTACAGATACCTCTGAGCCTGGGAGGAACAGGGAACCCAGTTACCATCACTGCTGGACACATGCAGGTTACAGCCGCATTTTAGCTCTTCCAGATTTCCCTAAAGTCTGAATCATTCCAGCTGGGCACAGAGCAACCAAGAACAGGAAAGGTACAGACTCCCACAGTTACTTTGGGTTTCTTTGGGGTGGGTTTTTTTGTTTTTTTATTACAACTTACTCAGCTTTCAGGCAGCACACAACCCACAGGAGGCAGGAGCTCTTTGTGCCGTGCATGGTGCATCCATCACCAGCTCGGAGGCTCTGCCCAGGGCTGGTGACAGCAAGCCGGACCGCAGGCGAGCTCCAGCCCTTGCACCCCATGCGCAGCAACGGGGTGGGACGCAGTACCTCCCTCGCAGGGCACAGGCACTGGGAAATCACCCAGCGAAGGGCTGCAGGAGGAGCTGGGGCAGCCTGTCCCCCGCCTCCGGCTGGGCTGTCCTCTGCCCTCACCTACGGTTACCCCACAGACCGGCTTCACCCCTCTCGGAGCCCCTGCTTGGGCACCAGGGCACAGAGGGTGCTCGCAAAACCTGCAGCAAGGGAGAGGATAAAGTCGAGGTGCAAACAGAGAGCCTGCAGCCTGTTCCCATTTTTGTTAAAGACAGGGAAACTGCTAGCAGTGCCAGAGTTGTGCACACAGCCTTGCTTGCATAGGGGTCCAGCCCTGAGGCAGCCGCCCCGCAGCCAGTGGGTCCCAGCTCGGGGTGCTGGGTGCTGAGTGTGATCCCAGTGCAGATGGGGCAGTGCGAGTGCTGGGCCCGTCCCTGCGCAGTGGGTGGGGAGTGCAGCTCAGCCCACAGCCACAAACGCCACGGCGAGTGCTAAAGTCAGAGGGTCCCTGGGGTCTGCACTGCCAAATCAGTCTTGCGGGGCTACAGCAGCGGGGAGCCTCGTCCTCCACTGCTGTGCTCAAAGCCATGCCCAGGGACATCAGCGCAGGGGGGCAGAGGGATGCTCAATGGGGCAATGACCTGCGGCCTTTGCAGTGCTTTACTCGCTCAGCTCCAGCTCTCTTCCCCCAGTATCCCATTGCTGAGCTTCCTGGAAGCCGCACCACACAAGCCACTGCATCACCAGGAGCACCACCACCACTGCCACTGATCTCCCCAGCGCACGGGGGGCTGCTGCGTGCCTGCTTGTGGGGCTGGAGGCTCCCTGCATCCACCCCTCGCCAGCACACAGCCAGGCTGCCTGCCCCAGCCCGGGCCTGGGCTGCCACAAAGCCCCCGAGTACGGTGTGCCCAATCCCCCGCACATGTCCCTGTACCCCTTGCAAAGCACCCACCAAAACCGGCCCCTTCCCTGCCGGCGGCCTGGGCCGGACACCCACCCGCCTGCAAACCCACAGCAACTTACTTTGCTTGCTTGGCAGTGACTCCTCTTGCTTTTCTGAGGCTGCTTCTCCTTCATCAGGGATTTTATTGGGATAGTTACTGGACACGTACAGTTTGTTTATGTCCAGGGTGGTCTTACTGAAGGGAGCCATGGAGGAGTACATGCTTGCATAGCCGTTGGAGGAGCAGCTGAGAGCAGCCAGGTCCAGTGCCTTCCCTCCTGTGATGATGGGGATGTTGAGGGAGAGCTTCCTTCGCCGGCTGGGGGACGAGGACTTGGTGATGGAGAGAGGGGGAGGCGAGGAGAACTTGCGGTTGGCTCTGGGGGACTTGGGGGGCTCGCCGTACAGCAGCTTGTTGTTCTGGCTGTTTGCAAACAGGAGCTCCAGGGACCTTGGTGGAGAGACAGGGAAAGGCCGAACTCACACCTACTCTGCCTGAGAGGTCGTGGAGATCCCCCACTGGCAGCTCCAGCAGCGCTGGGTGTCCAGGGCATCCCCCTGGGCACAGCACAGCCGGCACGAGCCCCTGCTGCCCTGCTCCCACCGCTTGGCCCTCGCAGGAGTGGGGACACCCGCAGAGCTCGGGTTTATCTGCTTCCCTGATTTGCAGGTATCACAACTCATGGGGACCAGGTGAAACAGCCCTGGGGTGGCACCAGGGCCAGGCAGGTCTGGGGGGCAGAGGACTGACTTGGGACAGAGGAGTGATGCCGCAGCCACTCCATAAACTCTGCCGGTCCTTCAGGGGCAGGACAGGTCACCGGCACGGGCCCTTGCAAGCGATGCTGCGTGCAGCCTCACCGTGCAGGGATGGCACTGATCGGCTTCTTGTAGATCGTGATGAGCTTGTCGAGGACGACGAGGGCAGTGGTGAAGACGCGGTACGAATGCAGGAACGTGTTCAGAAAGTCAATGCTCAGGAACCGCAGGTCCGTCAGCCTCTCCAGGAGCCGTTCCACGCTTGCATAGCGGATCTGCAGGACCTTGCAGGAATTCATCGTTTTACTGAACCTAATGTCAACATCATCACAATACAAGCTGGCATCAGACCTGCAGAGAAACAAGATATCTGTGGTTCCAGCCTGGAACGAAACCAAGAGCTGCTTCGTGCGAGCAGCTTCCCCCCCGAGATGTGTGGGGACCATGGAAAGCAGTACAGGTTCTCGGCAGCGAAGGAGCCTCGTTTGTATGGGTTGTCCCTACATAAAACACAGGCAGGAATACTCCCAGGGGAAAGCTAGGAAATCCGCACCCCACAGCGGGTGGAAACATTGCACAGTGCTCAACAGGCTGAGGTTCGTGCAAAAAACGTGGAAGGACTGTCCCTGGGGGACACCCACGAACCAAGACCCTTCCCCATGCGTGACAGCAGGCCCACAGCAGTGCGGGTGGTCGATGTGGTGAGGACACCCCCCACACTGCCCCATCCCACCGGCTGTGCCCGGCCCCCCTCGTGCCACATGTGTCCCTCCTCGGGCCGGGGCAGCCCTTGCACCCCAGCACCCACAGGGATGACAGCCCCCTCTGCCCCTCTCCTCTGGGGGTTTCACACCCCCTTCCCTTTACTACTATTATTTTTTCCTCTGAGCTCTCCCCTTCCACCTTCCCACCTCCCCACACAAATCTCCTCTCCCAGATAATTAGCACTCCTAATCACCGTGCTGGGAACAGCACACCCGAGAGCCTGAGCACATGGGAAAGCCGCCAGGCTCCCAGGGCTTTCGGCAGCATTCGGCTGCCACGGGAGCTGTGCCATGGGGCCGGGCAGAGCCCGGGGCTCTCCGCAGCACACAGCCGTGGCAGCACTCACTTGATCATCTGGGGGACGGTGACCTTGGAGTTCTCCTCGAAGGCGTTCATCATAAGGCCGTTGCAGCGGATGTTGTCCACGCACTGGAAGAGACATGGATGGGAGGTGGGAGAGGGCAGTGGTGGCGAGGGCAGCCCCGCTGCCTGCCCGGCTTGGACCATAAGAGAGCCCAAGCTTGGTCTTATCCAGACAAGACACATCCTTGCTAGCTGCATCTGCCGCTCCTGATGGGACACCAGGGCTGGGAAGGGCAAGAGCTTCCGCCTGAAAACAGGAGCTCCATGATAATGCTCCTCCATCCCTGCTCTGGGGGAAGCATCACCCGGAGCTGCTCCTCAGCTCTCCCACTATGGACCCGGCCCAGGCTCAGGTTGTGCTGGCAGACACAAAGGCATTGCGAGAATTGCCAGAAACCTGCTCTCATCCTGTACCGCTGTAATTAAACTGCCCTCCCAGCCTGCGCTGCTGGATGCTCTCAGAGGGAGACCCAGCGAGCAGCAGAATGGCACCGGTCCCTTTGCTGCTGGCTGACCACCCAGGGCTTTGCTGGGCAGCACCGTGGGCTGGAGACCCCCGTGCGGGCAGGACTGGCCCCAGCCCCTGCGCAGAGTGGGACCAGAAGCTGCTGGCTGACTGCGGCTGGGAGCCACCTCCCTCTGTGGGGCCAGACCCCAGCTCCTGCCCATGGCTCTCCTTGAGGACTGAAGCTTGGCAAGGCAACTCAGGCAAGAACGTGGTACAACAGAGGTGGCCAGGAGGCAATCCCTATTTAACGGATAACTTTTTCTCTTCCTCCCACCTGGGAAAAAATATCTTCAAAGTCATTTGCATAAAGCAAACGATGAGCACATGTAAATTGTACCAGATGTCTGAGTCAGAGGAGAAATCCAAACCACAGATCTACATGTGCAGGCAGAGCACCGATGGGACAGACCCTGCTCCCACCTGCTGCGTCTGTGTCCCCTTCCTCCTCCACCTCCTCCTCTTGGAGCTACCAGACACCAGAAAGTTTTCGGTGATGGCCGGGCTCTTGGTGCACCACAGCTCCAAGTCACCCACTGCATGGAACTGCCCTCCCTGGGTGCCCAAGGCTTGGTGGTCCACCCGTGCTGTTCACAGCAGCCCGATGCAGTGAGACCTCAGCCCACAGCAGGTTGCGAGCACCTCAACGGTGCTGGGAAAGTACCCAGGGTGCAAACCCAGCCGGGCACTACTGCTGCAGCCACAGCCCAAGGGCAGGCAGCAGAACTGCAGCCACACAGCAAATGCCAAGTGTTAATTCTGGGTGCCCAAAGCCGCTGCAGCAGCCTGCATGGGGGCAGCTGAGCAGAAATCCCGTGGTGGCTGCTTGTCCCCGGGCACTCTGCGCCCCGACACCTCCTCCTTGCCGCGTCCGTCCTACCTGGCTGATGTCACTGGTCCACGCAGCCTTCTCCTGCCTGGACGAGGCCACGAGGATAACCGTAAAAGATGAGGAATCTTTTGGCTCCACCACAATTTTGAAGTCAAGATGGTCAATGTCTTGCCCTGATGCTTTTGCTTTGGAAAAGGAAAAACCACATACAGTGATTGTGAAAAGACTTTCCCACCCTCTCTCCCCCAGCGTAGCTTTTATTAAGGTTTTAAGGAGTTTGTTTCATTTTGTGGGTTGTCTGCAGCAAGGACACGACAGGTTTGCTGGGCAAAGGCTCCGTGTTTGTAAAGTAAAGTCTGCACGCCACGAGCACAGCACGGCCTCGCTGCTGGGGCCCCAGCACTGTGTGCCAGGGGAGAACCTGGCTCCCCAGCACGTGTTAGAAAACTCGTCACAAGGACAAGAGAAAGGAGCCTGGGCTTTCTCACAAGTCTGCAGTTAAGCTGGCACGGCTGAGGACATCCAGCATCTTTGCCTTTTTCCACTTGCTAGCACTGAGCTGTGATGCTCCCTGACTGCCTCAGGAAGGTCAGATTTGCATAAATGTGCACCTGTTTGGTTCACAGTAAATAATTTACTTAATTAATTAAATCCAGCCAGTAGATCATGACTTCCTCGAATCTATTCAGCATCTGAATTTGCTCCAACTCTGCTGCAGTTGGTTTTATGCCACATGGACGGATGGCAGCAATGCCCAGGAGGACACCACGTGCAGACAGGGACACTGGCAGCACTGACCATGCTGCCATCGGTCCCCAGCCACGGAACACGGCAGCTGCCTCCAGCCGGGGAAAACATTGCCGGGGCTGGCAGCAACCTTGTGCCAAGGCTCTGGTGTTAAGTGCAGCCTCCAGCGGGACCCACAGCCCCGGCACCTCCCTGGCCCTGCTGGGTCAGGGCTTTGTCCCCCCTGGCAATGGGGTGACCACGCTGCAAAACCCAAAACCACCTGCAGTGTGCAGTGGGAGATGGTCTGCTGCGCTGGTGGTGCTGGCAACCTCAGCAAAGAGGGTCCTGGAGTAGCTGCAACTGCACCCGCTGGGACACACAGAAGCCAACCCCCCCACCCCGCACCCACGGGTGGGGGCTGAGCGGGGCCCTGGGCATGCCCCAAGAGGAGTCTGACCGGCACGGGGCCGCGGGGGCACCTACCGTCCTCGTCGGTGCTCTCCTGCTCCTCTACCAGCGTGCAGTCAATGAGGGAGATCACGCCGTTCTGCAGGGGTGGGAGTTGGGGCTCAGTGGCAGGATCCCCCCGCCGGGTGGCTGGGGGCTGCCCCGGCCCCCCGCCCCACCTCGCAGCCCACTGCCCCGGGGATGGGGACAGGGCGATACCGCTGTGGGTGCACACACAGCCCGCAGCCAGCGCAGCGTCTGCTTTCACTGGGAAAGAAGCAGTTACTGACTGCTGGGATATCACAGTTTTCCTTGTATAACCAATCAACTAATTTGTTTATAAATTATTTAATATGAGCTTTAAATTAAATTTTCCAAAAGTCTGTTGTTGTAATTATCAACTCTTTGCCATGGACTGTAATTTTTCAAACTGATAATTTAATGCCAGTAATGAGCAATTTCTGTAAGATTCTTGCTCAATTAGCTGCAAAACTTCCACCAACAAAAGCATGAGTCTTGGGAGCGGACCGGAGGAGACTGTAAGCATTATGTACAAACCTAGGCTATAATTTAAGTTTCTCACTGAATAGATTGTCAAGGTTTCTGCTGCAAATCAGGATAACTTCTTTTATCGAGAACTTGCAATTTCTCATCTTTGCCCATGACTCAGAGCTCTGCACATCACTGACAAGGCATCTGGACCACGTGAAACAAATTCGCCCGCCCGCCTGCTCCAAGCCCAGCAGCTGCCAGACCCTTCGCTGGGGGCTGCCAAGCCCCCCCACCCTCCGCACCTTGGTCAGATGCAGCTTGCCTCCGGAGCCCCTGGTGCAGATGATCAAGTGCTTGGAGAAGAGGAAGCACTGCCGCTCGCCCTCCTTCTTCAGCGAGAGGGAGCCCAGCCGCCCCCGCGTGATCTTCCCTTTCTCCGACATCGGCACTTGGATGAGGGACCCTATGCAGGGGAGAGATCCGTCCCTGGCATCGGCATCAGGGACAGCTTTGCAGGGCACAGTCCCCGGGAGTGGGGCATCACTGCGTGCCCGGAGCGGGGCAATGGCGAGTGTGTCCCCAAGTACCAGGGCTGGGACTGGCCCCCTGAGCCACCGGCTGTGTGAGTTATTGGGGCCCCAGAGACCAGGTGAGCAGCAGCCATGGCCCCCAGCCCACCCTTGCATCCACATCGCATGGGTGCTCCTCTGGGACTGAACATGCCCAGGAGGTCAGGATGCATCCTGCTACTTCTCTGGTGGTAGGAAATCAGTAACCGCTAAAATGCACATTCTGCTCCGTGATGCAAAAAAATGCAGTGCCAAGACTGTCTGAAAGTGAGGGGCTTTGGAGCAGAGAAAACTCAGAAATGGGTTATATATTTAAATGTCACAGCTCACCAGACCACGCCACAGAGGGATGCGGGGACGGGCGGACAGGGGCTGAAGGGCTTTGCATTAACCGCGGACGGGAGGGACATCCACACACACACAGTACCTTGTCTTACAAAAGTCTGGCTGGTGTCCAGCAGAATTTCACATCCTTCGATAATCATCCTCTCTATCGCCAGATTTTTTCGAATATTTTCGGTCTCACTCACTTCATCATGCATTATCCTGAAGGAGGGAGAAGAGAAAATTGGAGCTCGGATGAGATTTGCACTTTTACCAGCAGATCCCTTTGGACACATGGCAGGGGCTGCACTACATAAGACCAAACCCAAAGGAATATCAACGGAATTACAGTAGTCATCTGTATCTATACAGACCTGGGAGCTCAGGAGGTAACCTACACATCAGCCTGGACCGTACCTCCAGATTTCTAAATATTGAAACATGAGCGCTTCTTGCTTGGAAATCACAAAATTCAGATTTAGGCCAGACAGATCCCCCCCGTCACCAGCCCCCTCCAACATCCCTGCTCCTTGAGGAGTGGGAAAAGGGATGGTAACTCTTTGCGGATTGCCTCGGGGCAGAGGAGCACTGGTGAGTTTGGTGCCGTCACAATACACTGGCACGGGACACACAGAACGCTTCGGTCCGTGGCCTGCGGAGGGAGAGGATCAGAAACGGAGAATCGCGGCCAATTCCCGGGTGCTTGTTGCAGGGATCTTGGAGGCACTTGGCCCCTTCCCGTGGGGCAGCCCCACCAGCACCCAGCAACAAAGCCACGCCAGACAGAGGAGGACAGAGCCAGACCTTCAGAGCCATCCCAGCCCTCCAAACCTCATATTTCATCATTAAGGAGCCCTGGAAAACACAGCCCACGGCCAGAAGCAGCCAGGCTCCCATCCTGCTGGCCCCAGGGACGGATTGGCACAGGAGGGCAGGAGACAGCACTGGAACGTCTCAGCCTTCGAAGCGCAGAAGAGAAGGGCAATGGGAGGGCAGGTCCCAGCTAAAACGGCGCAGGACACCTTTGGCGCAGGGCTTTGCTTGCTGCCTGCGCCTGAGCAGCAGGCAGGGTACGTGGGCAGCCAGAGGCACCTGGGCAAGCTCCCCATGATGATGCCACCCACAGCACCCCCTGCACGAGCAGGCAGATGTCCCCATGCCAATGGCTCACGAAGGATTTCATCCTTGTCAGGAATGGCCGATGGGCTCCGAGAGAACCAAGGACTGACCTTCTCTGCATCCCACCCCAGGGGGACAGCACAGCCCTCCGTCACCATCTCCACCGGCTTCACCCTGTGGGTGCTGTTACGAACACCCGGTCCCACTGGCACCGCACCCTCTCCAAACCCTGTGGGTCGGGGTCTGCCTGCCTCAGCCCCTCTCCCTGCCCACCAGAAGGGCAGCACACTGTGCCAGCAGCCTGCCCAAGAGCCCCTCCACCAGCCCGAACCACCCGGGTGCAAGAGCTGCCCCCGGTCCCGTAGCCCCCGCCGCCAGGACAGACAGGGGCAAGCAGGGATGGGCAGCAGTGGGTCTGACCTGGACAGCTCTTCCAGCTTGGACTTGGCGTAATCCAGGCTGTTCCTCTCCACATGCTCGTGGGGGGTGTGAGCCAGCAGTTCGTGCAGTGTCAGGATGTACCTGGGGATCTGCGGCAGAACAGAGCAGAGCGGGCCATCAGCCACGGCACAGTGCAGGGGCCGGGCGGGATGCAGGGGGCACAGAGGATTGCGGGCGCCCACACTGTGCTGGTCCCAGAGCCACCGTGGCTGGGGACACCATGGCTGGGGACACTGTGCCTCAGACCCCCGAATCTGGGAGGTTAAAAAAGCTTCAAAGCTCCTTGTGCTAAAACTTAATGAAGAGGGGGGGAACGGCATGGGGGTTTTGCTCTGAACCCTGCTGTGCCCCATCCGTATCCCAGAGGTGTGGGGTAATCGGGAAGCCAGCAGCTTCACCCACAGAGTCCTCCCACAGCACCAACGAGCCCAGCAATGGCCTGAGCAGGTCCCAGGAGCAGTGTGGGACCACGCAGGGTGCAGCCCCAGGCCATCTTCGTCCAGGCTTTGCCTCCCCACCACCCGACGCCTGCTGTGGGGCTGGGGTTTGAACCACCCAGCCCATCCCTCGCTGCCAGCGCTGTGGTGGCATCTCTGGGGCCGATCCCAGCACCAGCAGTCACCTGGAACATGGGGTAGGTCAGGAAGGTCTCCAGGGTCCTCTCCTCGCAGTCGGGCTTGGCCTCGTAGTGCTTCAGCAGCTTGTCAAAGTCCCGGTTCTGCTTGCAGTGTGCCAGGATCTGCAGGCTGTACTGGTGGTTCCTCACAAACTCCTGGTAGATGTTCAGCATGGGCAGCAGGATGTCGAACAAGTCAGCTGCGAGCAGAGAGGTGGTGAGAAGGTGGGTGTGCTGGTCCAGCCCGTGCCCCGGGGTCCCAGCACAGCCCCCCCAGCTCCTGACCCTCCTCACCCCAGGGTCCCACCCAGGGCACCCTCCGGGTCCTCTTGCTGCTTGTGCAAGCCCCAATTCTGCCCAGTTTGGGTTTTAAAAACACCCTGGAGAGCCAGCTGAGGGTCTAATCGGACACAGCAATGCTCTTCAGCATCAGCTCTCCCATGCACGGTCCAGCCCACCCCTTCCACCGCCCGACAGAACCAGGAACGCAGGAACTGGGTTTCTCTGGGGTTTTTTGCTCCGGTCCTCGCCTCCGCGACCAACGTGAACGAGCGCTGTGCAATGTGTTTCACTCCTGCCGCCGGTTAGCAAAATGCCTGTTGAGTTGCATGAGGAGGAGGAGCACGGGCTCGGCTCTACCGGCGAGTGGGAAGGAAACGCAGTGAAGAGGCAACACGCACTCACCCAGCACGAGCGTCGGCCAGCTGGATATCCTTGCCTTCAGGCCTTGGTAAAAGATTTGGTGCAAAAACATGATTGTTTCGCTGAAAGATAAACCGAGAGGTGAAAAGACAAATGAACAAGTGGCAAATAATGAGTAATTAGATGAAATCACCAGCAGGAGAGCCCTCGGACTGGCTGGGGAGGTGGCTGCACAAGGTGGGGTACAGAGAGGGTCCCCAGACGCACACAGGGAGTGGTGGATGAGGACAGAGGAGGAGAGGGAGAAACTGAGCAGCCTGAAGCTCCCCTCAGAAGTCAACCCCGAAACGCAGGGGAGCCCAGACCCCCCTTCCTGAGGGGGAATGAGCCGGCCGCCCCTCCCAGCCCAGCCCCACAGAGCAGTGCTGGCAGGGGGGCGAAAGCACTGTGGGCTCCCCTGCCCTCAGCACCCGCCATCCGATGCTGTGCACACCCCCGACCCCATTAGCTGCAGGGTGGGAGCTAATTAATAATCCCCTTGGCAATCGGTTCCACTCCCTTTGGGAGACTGATGTCTTCTGCAGGTACCTGTCCCTTGCCGACAGTGAGGCATGGGGTTTGTTTGATTTCCAGCAGTCGATAAACCACCTTTGCATTCTCCTGGCCAGGCAGCTCTGCCTCTGCCCTACCCAGACATGCCCCACACTCTCCAGCCCTGCCTGACCACTCCTGCTGCCCGCCGGGCCAGGCAGAGCAGGAATGGGCCAAAGCTTTTGCCGAGGAGGGCACAATGGCAGGCAGAGCTGTGCCAAGCCAGGGCAGCCCCGCTCCCGCAGGCGGGCGATGCCAGGTGGGCGTGCAGCCCTTCGAGAGGCCCATCTGCCTCCCTGCCCTGATGCTGCTGCCCACCCAGGGCACCCCTGCTCTCCCCAGCCTTGGCAGGACAGGGTGCTCCTGGCTGGAGCTCTGAGCTGACCTCTCTCTCCAAGAGACCTCACGGCAAGGAACCTACTTCAGGCCATGGAGATGAGACAAGGCAGAGGAGGGATGCTTGGGAGTGCCTGCTTTGCCTGCACCAGCCCAAGACAAGATGCTGGCTTCACACAAGCCCAGATGTGGGGGAAAACTGGCATTTGGATTCTGCAGTTTGGGTCCCTCCCTGCTCCCCATGCAGTCTGGGCAGCTCACAGCAGCAGCAGCAGCAAGGGACGTGGAGAGGTGCAGGAGCGAACACCAGGAGGCGCGAGCAATGCTCCTGGAGATGGTCCCCTCCGCAAGGGACATGTGGTCAGCACCTCCAGGGCTGGCAGGCCTGGCTGGTAAGACTTGCTGCTGGTGTCAGTACCGTCCAGGGGACAGAGCCATTGCAGCTGCCATTAAACCTGGCACGTACCGCTGACACACTTGGCATCACCGTGGCCTGGCTGGAGCCAGCGAGTGCCACCTCCCATCCCTGCCAGCACCCAGGCACGGCCACTCTCGGCACGCTTTGCAGCAGCTGTGACCCCATGTCGCAGCTGCAGAAGAGGCTACACCTGCCCCTCCATACCATCTTCCATGAGACCTGCACCCTCCCCACTTCGCTCATCCGTTGTTACCTACGAGCTGCCATTAATGCCAAAGGACACGTCTACCCCACTGCCAGAGCCAGGACCTCATACAGACAGGCTCCTGGCAGCCCCGACCCACTACCTGGAGCGTCAGCCCCCACAGCACCTCCTCGTGTCAGTGCCAAGCACTCGGTGGCCTGCTTGTGCCGCTGTCCCATGGGGATGGTGAGCTTCCATCCATAGCTTTGGGGACCAGGCTGCAGGCTCCTAGGGAGCCCACCGACATCGAGCACCCCAACACCCATTCCCAGGGGAGGGCAGCGGGCTGCAGACACCAACACCTGCCCGGAGGCTGCTGGCTCTGCCGGAGTGCCGCAGAGCTGTTGGAGCGCTCACCTGTTGAGGAATATGCTGCTGACATCGTCGTGCGTGATGGGAGGCTTCTTGGAGCTGGCTGCCATCCGCAGCGGCCGCAGGAAGTTGTTGACGAGGATGTGGAGCTGCTGGACGTACTCGGCCTCTGCCTCCAGCATGCTGAAGACGACCTGGTTCCTCTTGCGCATGCTGTCAGCGTGGGGGGACCTGATGTAGTCCTGGATGATCGTCTTCCACTTCCTCCGGCACAGCCAGCCCCGCAGGAAGCTCTGCACCTGCCGAGGGAGCAGCGGCCGTGTTAGGGTCCGGGCTGACAAGCCGGGCAGGCACCCCACGCTCGGCACGGTGCAGGGACAGTGGCTCTGCAGTGAGTTTTCCCTGGCTCTGTGCTGAGGTGTGCACGATGGTGCCTGTTACCGGTGCTGCTCTGAATCCTCCCGGCTGGGAAACGAACAATAACTCATTTAAATGCACTTGCTTATTGCAGACAATGTCCTCTTTTCCCTTTTACAGAGATGTGTGGAAGACTCCTATGAGAAGCAAGGATCCCGTGTTTACTCCTGACCTCCCTGGGCACGGACACAATGCCAGGCACTTTCCTGCCAGCAGGACTGTGTGTGTACAGAGACTCCCAGCCTGCTGGGTGCTTCGTCCTACCCAGTTTGTCCCAGTCACCTGGTGAACTGGGGCACCAAAGCCCCCCTGGACCCAGCACGTGTCTGGGCACCCAAACATGCAGAGATGGATTAAGACACCTAGAAAAGCTTCCGACCCTTCCTCATGTAAATGAGCATCCGCAGCACATCCCGGTCCATGCCCAGAGCTCCGTCCATGCGTGCGGCCACTGCGTGCCGCCCCAAGTCCGTGGGGTGCAACCCCACATCCCCTGCACAGGGCAGCGGGTGCCCAGGGCCGGCGGAGGCTTTCCTGGGGGTTGGGCGAGGGCAGGACCCGCTCCCTGAGTGGCAGCAGTGCCGGTCCCCTCCGCGGCACTGCTGGGAGGCCAAGGCACCTCTGTGCTTGCTGGGCTCAGGGAATTGCCTGTGGGAGCAGGGTGCACAACACGTCTGCTGGCAAGTGCGGCTTGTTCTCCCCAAGAGTGCTGTATTCGGAGCAATTTGCTTGTGGGGTCTTTTGCTCCCTGCAGGGATGCTGCTGGGGCAGTGGCTTTTTCCTCACAAAAATAAAAGACGTGACCACAGCCACAGGAGGAGCGAGATGTAAGAGGTGCTGTTTGCATGTGAGCCAGCACGGGTAGGGATGCCTTGCTCACCCGGGGAAAGCAGGGAGTGCCCCGCAGAGCAAACTCAACCAACCAAAGGGTTTCCAGTTTTGCAAAACACATTTTCCTTCTAAAAATCCCCATTAGCAGAGGCACCTCCTCAGACAGCTCCCCCAGGCCCACCACTCGGCCAGCCCTACATGGAGCGTGTCTGCCGTGCCACCACGAGCACCGGGACCCCGCCGAGCGCTGGCTCTGGCCCCCGTGCCGCTCACCCACCACCACCCACCTTCTTGATTTTCTTGATGTCACTGTCATCATCGCTGGGCGCGCTGGTCTGGCCGGCCTGGATGCGCTCGTGGTCCTTGAGTAGGGAGGCGATCTGCGGGCACAGGGTGGGCGTGAGTGGCCGCCCCGGCGCATCCCGGGAGCCGAGGACAAATCCTGCTGCGGCGCAGTGCCAGGGAATGGCGAGCACCTCCAGCTTAACTACAGATACAGGGACTTATCGTGCTGATTCTGTCTTAATGGGAGATCGGTAGATGAAGCAGATAAAGAAACGCTGCAGAGCCGTCAGGGCACTGCCGACTCCCCGGCACCCTCAGCACCCACCGAACATGCCGCAGAGATGGGGACCTGGAAATCCTGCCAGGTACCCAATGCAAACCGCATCCCTGTTTCCTAAGAAAGCCTTCACGGGGGAGTCATTAAAACACGAGTTGGAGAGAAAATGGCAGGAAAATCTCAAGTCATTTGCACCCTAAAACTTGCAGACGGGGACAAACTCTCATCCAGTCACAGCTTTTCAACACAAATTGGATTGAATCTCGTTAGCTTCAAGCATTTGCATTCTTACTGTTTCTCGCCTGTACTTTTTCTCACTCCTCTGCTCACTGCCATGTCCCTGCCCCCACGGTCGCAACCATTTATAAAGCTACAGGAAAGGGTAGGAAAACAGAAAATGTACCATTCAGAACATGAAAATTGGGAAAAATGTGATTTGAATTTTGATTTTATAGAAAATAACAAAAATAAGAAAATAACTTTCAAACAGTAATTTCCAAAAAGTTTTGGAGAGAAAGGAGTTGAGATCCTTTTTACTTGGAGACTCTGTTTCGCAGTGACACTGGGAACTGACAGCAGCAGTAACTGCAATACCCGCCAAGCGCATGTTGGTTTTTCGGTGTCTGGGTGGTTAGGAGGGAAAGCAAAGTAAAGGATAAGAAGAGATGGCTGCTAGGGGAAGCAGACAGAGGCAAAAGCTGCTTCTGTTGCACTGCCACAGCCTGGGAAAAGGAGGTGACTTCCACAAAATCCTGAAGATTTTAAGTGAAATGCCTCTTCCGAACTACATGTTTTCATGCCATAAGAAACTAAAAATGTGGTGGGTCAGTCCAGTCACCATGTCTGAACGAAGCTCAACAGCTGCCTCTCAGTGTCCAGGTCTCCCAAAGAGACCCGAACTTCCCAACATTCAAAATTAAGGTGTTTTCCCAGGAACTGCCCCTCTCACTGCCAGGCGCCCGGAGGCAGGGCGCGGGGCTGGGGATTAGCTCGAGCCAGCTGGCCCCGCTTGGTGAAGGGGTGGTTTGGCAGAAGCAGAGTTTGCTGCCACCTTGACGGCATGCTGCCAGTGTGACCCGGCCGTGACTCGGCTGGCTGCACCGGCACTGCCAGGGCACCGGCCGCCCAGCATCCCTGCTCTCCCAGCCGAGCCACCCCCAGCTTCGCCGGCCTCAGCAGGAGCAGCAACACACCAGAGAAAGCAGCCACGGGCTCACAGGCACCGATTCAGCTCCTACACAGATCTAGCGGTTTCACCCCATTTTATTCCATGGGATTAGATTTTAGAAGAGTCTTTAGAGATTTTTTCCTCTCCCTGGGACTTCCTATGGAGCCTCAAGTCACCAAACATCCCCCGCATCCCCTCTGCATCAAAGTGTTTGCGAGCACCAAAGCCAGCTCCAGGTGCATCTCGGCCAGGACCCATGGAGTGGGTTTGCCAGTGCCATGGTTTTATTTTGGTTTCTTTTTTTTAAATTGAGTGAGTGAAATTTGCACATTAAAGTAGAGGCTGATTATTTGATGTCTGCTTCAAAGCATGTGGAAGAGTGAAAAAACAAAACCCAATGCAGGGTAAAATCAGAAGTACCTGGGCACAGGGGATGGGATGGGCTGCAGCTCTGGCCGGCATCTCTGATCCCGACCCCTCAGCTAATTTCAGGCTTCACAACACATCTCCCACCTCCCCTGACTGAAAGCTCATTGGGATGCTCATGACCCCACCGCTGCTGCTCGCCTCCCCTGCCCCTTACGCCGGCCGCGCTCTCGGGGGAGTGGAGCTCACCCTGACTCGGAGGCTGGACCGGACCCGGGGAGCTCCTGGCCAGTACTGGACCAGGAGAAACCCCCTCACGGAGCGGGTGCCGCAGGCTGTGGCCAGGGCGGTTTTGGGGCTGATCCTGTTCTGTCGGAGAGCACAAATTCAGCAGTGCCGAAACTGCTCCTGGGAAAGGCTTGCAGCTCGCTAGTTCCCCAAGACTGAAAGCAGCCTTCAGCATACCCCGACTCATGGTCAGGGATTGCTATTAACCTGCACTTTTTAACTTAAAAGTTCAAAATTTAAGGAAAAGACCACCATAAGGAGGTGCCAAATCACTCCTGCCCCCAGTGTCTCTGCAGTTGCCTCCTTTGTGGCAGTTTTGGGATTTTGACTGACTCAGGGTTGACATCTCAGCCCAGCAGGATCTGCTCCCAGTAGCCTCTGCCCGACCCTCCCTGCCAGACACAAGGACGAGGCCGGCAGCAGCACTGGCTCTGGGGTGCCCTATGCCCACCGGCCCCACCGCTCGCCGCACCGCTGGCACCAACACCCACCAGCAGCTGAAACCCAGGCGGAGAGAGGGTACCCAGGGCCGGCTGCAGTTGTGCAACGCGGAGGCCAGGCAGCACGGGGCAGACCCACGCCTCCAAGCATCCTCTTCCCTGGATGCTTAGAGACGCAAGCTTCCCTCGGCATTGTCTGCTGAGTCATTTTTGCATTTTGTTGCTTTGTCTGCCATAACCCGTGTCGTGTCACCCTTCCTATGACCCAACGTCGCACACTACTGAACAGCAAACTGCTGCGAGAGCTTCTGGGACAAGCTATGGGCAACAGGTTTTATGGGCTGCTCCCATTGAAGAGACTCTCCCTTCTTAGTGAAGTGTCCATTTCATTTATAGCACCATGCACATTAATTCCCTGATGTACTCGGGTTATGCAGCTGGCACCTGGCACAGGATCCCTCCTGAGGCCACAGACGCCTCTTCCTTTTTTCAGTTACTCTTCTAGCTTTGCACCGCCTGGCAGATGTCACCACCAGGCACACAGCACGCAGAGGGGGTCTAATCAAGGTATCTAGGATGAAAGTAAGGAAGGCGAAATCATAAGATAAGGAGTCTCCATCCCTCCCCCAACACCTATTCCTGAACCCAAGGGACCGGCTCACCAGCCCGTTCCCCAGCGCTCGTTGCTGGAGTGAACCCTTCCCTGCCGTGGCAGTGTCCCAGGGCCAGGGGACCCCACCGAGCCCTGCACATGCACCGCGCCGGGCAGCACAGCCACGGCCGCTTGCTGCACAACTCCTGCAAGAAAAACCTCCAACGAATGCGATGCCCTCACCCCTCTCTGCAAGAGAAGGGGTCAGCCTAATGTCATTAAAACAAGCGTAAATACACCGGCTGCGACGTCCCCTGGTCCCTGCCAGCGCGGCAATGCCGCCCACCCGTCCGCAGCCCGCGGGTCACCCCGGGGAGCAGCAGCACATCCGTGGGGCGACACCAGGTTCTTCACCTCGGCCTTCAAGCGCTCGATCTCGATCTCCCCGTCCTCGATCTGCTGGCGGAGTTGCTTGGCAACAGTCTTCTCCGTTTCCACAATCTGCAGGAGATGGAGGTACTTCTGCATCAGTGCCTCGTGCTCCGTCGCCAGGTTCCTGTAGCTGCAGGCAGAGGCAGACACGGCCATGAGCATCTCTGCTCCCGCAGACCTGCTGCCATGCACCCCCCCAGGATGTGCACACAAAATTAGGTGTCTGCATACTGCAGTTTGTATGTGGGGGGCATTCTCCTGCCCGGCTGCCTACGTGCCGCCCTTGCCCCTCCGGCTTGGGGTACCCGCAGGGTGAACAAACCGGGAGATGGCTCTTGCAGTTTGGGATGCTGCTACTCAGAACTGACCAATTTGGAGAGGACTCGGGTTCCCCACAAGGGTGCAAACAGAAAAGACAATGCAAATTTTAAGGAAATGGTAGAAGACTAAAAAAAATATAAAACCATGGCCAAACGCCTGTCACCTACCACATCCCAAAAGTTTAACAAGAAGGAGGACACTTGTGGCACAAGCTCTTATGAACATCTGCTCTCCTTAAGGTGCTGCAGCAGATGATACTTCTCTAATTTCCTGCATACAAAACTCATCTGCCCCCCACTTCTCACCACCAGCCCAGCACCCTCCTTCGCCAGACATGTGGCTGTGCCGTGCCAGCTCCTGACCGCTCTCCCCTGGGGAAGTGGGCTGTGCTAGCATTCCCACAGCACAGAAAGACAAGCTTGGAAAAACGTTTCTGGCCATTTTTGCTACTCCAGATGAAATCCTTCCCAACGGTCTTTGAAGCCAACGGTGAATCGGGCATCCCTCCGGCACAAGGCTGGGACAGGCAGCGCCAGCCTGCCAGGGTGGCTGCCCCACGCAGGACAGGGATGGGGACGGGGATGGGCAGGCACGGGGCCTGGGGGGGATGTCTGAATGCAGCCTCCTGCTTGGCACAAGGGTCCCTGACAGAGGGCTGGGGGCCAAAAGCACTCTGCTCTGCCTGCCAGCAGTGCCTGGCTTAACGGCTCCCTGCCCACAGCCGTCCTCGGGCACAGCCTTGCCTCCGACACCCCCGTCCCTGGGTCTGTGCTGGCAGAGGGCGATACCTGGCATGAGCTATGGCTGCCACCCACTCGTCGCAGTCCTTGGCATCCTCGGTCCTCAGCTCCAGGGTCTTCTGGTTCTCGTGGTTGAAATTAACGGTAAAGTAATGCTGCGGGAGCAAAGAGAGGGTGAGGTTACCGCTCACTCGCACAGGGCGATTAGAAAAGCACTTTATGATCCACTACAAGTCGCTCAATTTTAAAAAAAATATTTTGAAACACCAGGAGCACGGCCGAGATGTGCTGCCCTCAGTGCTTGGAGAAAAGCTGCTCCTTGCTGGCACGGCAGCGCAGCCATGCCGCGGGTGAGGACGGGGCTGAGAAATGCTCCGAGGGGAAATCCTGCTGGGCAAACACCAGTTTCAGATAAACCTAAACCCACCAAGGACCAGGAGGCTGCAGGCCCGAGCCTGCAGCGATCTCCTTGGGGACAACCCTTACCCGGGGCAAGGGGCAGATGAGCAAGGATGTTTAGCCGGACCCGGCACCAGGCTGCCTGCATCCCCGCCTGTGCCGGGAGCGAGCACCCTCGGGCACCAAAACAAAACCCCGCTGCTGCCTGGGGCTTGACCTTGGGCAGAGCCCTGGTCCCACGTGCTCGCACCGCTCCAGCCGGGAGGCTCTGATGGGCAACGGTGTAAGAGGACTCGGCGCAGGACTATATTTAGCCTCCCTTGACATTTACAGTATTTGTGTTAATTGTGCGCGGTGGCAGCCCGCGTCGGCTGGGGTTTGTGCTGCTCCTGTGCGGTCTCCTAGGAAACAGGTACCACGCTGCAATGCCGGATACTGCCCGGAATAACTGGGCTAAAACGAAACCCACTAGAAAAAGCTCATCCTGACATTATCGGCTCCTCTGTTAGGTTTAACGAGGGATCTGAATTAACAGGTATCTTGGCAAAACAAGAACCCCAAACCCAACCTGCAGCAGCCACTTGCTCCCTGGCATGCACCCCACTGTTCCCCAGGACAGCAGGCAGCAGCTGGCTGCAAGCACAGACCCCGGCATGCCATGAAAACGGAGACGGGCACCACAATGCAGGCAGGAGCTTGTGTGGGAACCTGCCCCCATGCTGGGCTGCAGGCAGGGAGGGGCAGGGGGATGCTGCACCAGGGCAAGGCTGGCACCCACCCACTGCAGCCGGGCAGCCCAGCACCATCACCATCCCTGTGCTGAACACGGCGGGTACCGCTCACCACACCTCCCCAAAACAGGGCTACGTCTCCCACCCCTACCCCTCCCAGCTCTCCCCTGTCCTCCCCCTCCTCGAGCACCTTTACTCTCGTCCCCTTCCCACTCCTAATCAGGCCCAGGGGTGTTAAGCAGAAGGACCTCCCAATGCATGCAGGAGGCTTTCAGTGAAACCGGGGCACAGGGGAGCCGAGGCACAGCCAGTCACTGTTCCTGCGTGATGCCGGTGCAGGTAGCATGGACGGATGGACACTCAGCTCCCCCACCCAGCACCATGCCCACCCAGGACTCGTGTCTCACTGGGTGACAGCCTGAGGAACACCGTCTGAGGACGCTCAGCCTGCCTGGGTCCTGCAGAGGAGAAGGGAGAGCCTGGGGACCCCATGCTGCCCTGGGGCCATGCCAGAGCCCTGAAAGAAACAGCTCTTTCACCTTTTGGGGAGCAACTGGTTGTTGCTGCAACCCTGTGAAGATGCATCCCCTTCACTTCTATTCAGGATCCTTTAGGTGCAATATCTTTTCATTGCTGATCCTGCAGACAAGTTTCCTCTTTATGGAGCCTTTTTCATGGTAAAACACACCATCATCTCTCTCCCACCCCTTCCCCGTCCCGCCGCAGGCAGGCTGGTGAGAGCTCCGGGCAGCCAGGCTGCCGGCTCGCCTCTGTCTGCGGGACGCGTCTGGAGCTACAGCAGCTCGACAGCCCTTCACTTCTCACCCCCCTTTCTTCTCCCTCCCACCCCCAAAGGCTTTTGTTGGCAACAAGATAGAATTCTGATAGAAAATTTGCCAGAAATTTTTGGTCTCTTAAACTGTGCGGGTAGTTACGCCTCTCTGCTTTATGCCCATCTCTCTGACATCCCTTCCCTTGCAAACAGCAGTGAAAAGAGCTCGTCAGATTGGCAAGTCTGGAAATCCTCCCCCTTAAACACCGACTCAGGAATATCACCAGCCATGCCAAGGCACTGCCAAGCACTCGCTCCCCAGCCCCGCTGTCCTGGCCACAGGGACGGGAGGGGTGGGAAAGCCCTTTCTCAGCCCCAGTGCTCCCGGTGCCACAGGGACAAACCTCCCCAATGCTGCCACGTGCATTCACCTCCCCACGCTCCACTGATGCCAACAGCCGGAGCTTGGCTGAGTCCCCCCAGGACCAGAAACATGGGGAGATGCCTCCGTGCCTCCCCCAAACTGGTCCCTGCCCGCCAGGAGGGGATGGGATGGCGAGCCCGGGGCTGCCCTTCCCATGCGCTGCAGGTCCCTTGGGGATGATGCAGCACTCCTGCGGGCTTCTGCAGGCGAGCGCACCCGCTCAGAGTCCTGCACCCGCAGGCAGGACCAGGCATCGCACCAGGTTAGAGCACCCTGATCTTCACCAGGGCCCTCTGGGAAAGCAGCACCTCGCACAGCTTTGGGACTCATCAGATTTTAAAATAAGGGGTGGCAGAGCCTGTGGCAGGGACCGCGGCAGGGACCCGAGACAGGCGCCCACCCTGCCCACGCTGCCTCTCCCCCTGCTTCACCCACCAGGTCCATCGAGGCACCTCTCAACATGCCAGCATCAAAAGCATTTGGTCAGACGGCTTCTGGCTCGTCTAATTTAAACCCAGAAACTCCTGAAGGTTTTGCAAATGGCAGTTTCAACATCATCAGCACTGGAGCTGGACGATGTGGGGCTGAAAGCTTCCCACCGCAGCCGGGGGCAGCTCCGGCAGCCACCGTGCGGCTGCGGCCAGGATGGTTCGGTCCCAACTGCTGTTCCATGTACAACTAAAAGCTGGTTCCTGCGAGCACACGCGCCGCAGCTCCCTCTGATTTATCCCCATACAATACCCAGGAAGTGCAGCGTGCTTGAAAGGAGGAAGTTATTTTATATTTGAATAATAAAACTCCCACCACCTTTTATCTCCACCTAAATTATGATCCTTCTCTGTTATCACAGTGACACATCAAACTCGACAGCCCAGGAGCGTTTCTAGCGGCGCTCGCTGTATCGGGGGCTGAGGCTCGGAGGCAGCACGGCCCCAGCGGGGAGTGAGACAGACCCACAGATGGGACCAGCCACTCACCAGCGCCTGGCGAAGAGCAGGGACCAGCAGGATCAGCCCCCGCCTCCAGCATCGCCCCATGTCCAGCTTCCCCAGGGCAGTTTGTGCTGCTGGGCCACCCCTGCCCAGTGCAGAGCACAAATTACCCGCAGCTTCAATTTGCTGCTTCTCACACCCATTTTTTGCTCATGTGAAGACCTCATTAACTCCCAGCTGTGGAGGCACTGACAGCCCTTACTCAAACCACCTCTCACTCTGCTTCCTGACAAACTATGCAGATGCAATTCCTTAAGTAAGTCCCTCATTACAGGGCATTTCCAGACTCCCCCATTTCCGTGGTGCCTTCTGAGCACCTGCTGCAGGATGCGTGGCCCCTGGTGCTGGGGAGGTTTTATTTCAGGAAACCCCAGGAGGACACAGCAATTCTGCCTGAAATACTGACACAGGAGTATTTCAGGTCACAAAGCGAAACGTTAAAAAACCCACCCGGAGCCAGCCGCAGCCCTGCGACCACTGCCCGGCTTGTCCCAGGCCCTGCCTGCTGCAGGGAAGGGCAGGCACTGGACACCACAGGGGGCTGTTACTGAAGCCCCTGATGTGCAGAGACCCCCGGGCTCAAGGAGACACAGCCTGTGATGCCAGAGACCCCCTCCTCTCTCCCACCTTAAGGGCTCAACAGGCTGCTCCTGCTTTTCACGGGGGAAGACAAGGCGCATCCCTGGCAGCCAGCAGAAGCCGAACCCATCCTGCAGACCCCGAGCTGCCAAGTCTCACGGGGAGATGGCTGCAAGTGGTTTTCAGCAGAGGCAAACAACATCTTTTGCTTCAGCCCCAGCAGATACCAGCACAGAGAATTTCAGCTCCAGCAGGTAGTTTGCCAAAGTCCCGTACCTGGATGCTGAGTGCTGTTGTGAGAGGTGTCGGGCATCTGCAGCCCAAGAGGTGCAGGCAGGACAGGGCCAGGCAATGCCTGCACAGGCAGGGGCTGCTCCTCCAGGGACCCCACAGCACCGGCCAGCAGCCGGCAGCTCACGAGACCATTTCCAGCGGTTGCTCCTGGGGTGCCCGGCCGGCGCGTGCCTGGGGCTCTGCTCAAGGGTGGCCCAGCCATGGGGGACCTGGCCCAGCACACACCACAGCCCCAGCCCCCCTGAGCCCATTGCCCAAACTCCACTCCCTCTGTCGCTTTTTCTGCAAAAAATCCCCGGCACCAGCTTGGCTATTTTTACTGAGGAGAGTATAATAGCAAAGTGCTGCTCAGGAGCTATTTCTGCTTGCAGAACCTCAACAAATGACTTTGAATTAATGAAGGAGACTACCCGAGTGATTAATGTGCAGGGACTATCTCCCCAGAAATGTCCTCCCACATGTCTAATGTCCCTGGGAAGGCACAGTTAGCGCAGCGATGGCTCTGCCCTCCTGCCATGCCCATTGCCAGTGAAGCAAAACCTGCGTGTGCGCCCCCAGATGTAGGTCCCTGCCGCCCCAGGACACGGGTCCCTGTGCACTGCAGGACGTGGGTCCCCAGTGACTCCAAGATGTGGGTCCCCTCACACCCCAAGATGTGCTTTGCCCGCTCGCGTACCCATGTCCGTCTCACGCCTGTTCCCCCCCACCGTGGCTGGGACACTCAGGATCCTCTATCCTCCACATTCTCGGTAAAAGCCAATGAGATGATTACAGAGAGCACATTTGCCATTGTGCTTTCAGGGTTCCCATGCTGGGGTCTTCCTCAGACACGGATCCCCGTGTCCCATGGCCATGATAAGGTGCCATGTGGCATTTCAGCAGTTTAAGTTTCAGTTCAGATGTTTAAGGGTGGCCGGAGAGCTCCCGTGGGGCTCCAGGGCTGCAGGAGCCAGGCTCCCTGCTGGGCTCATGGCACGGCACACCAGCAGCTGCACCAGCCTCCGTGCCATGCCCTCACTGCTCCACGGTGAGAGCTGCCCAGCCCTCCTGTGCCCGCTCCCCACGGCAAAGCCGCACACGCCAGGGCTTCAGTTCCCCAACACCCGGCTGGCCTGTGCCATCCCACTCTGCTCGCGCAGACCCGACCAGTGCCCGGCCATCGGCTCAGGCTCCAGATGGAGCAAAGGGCTGGTGCCGCGGGACCCTCGGGCAGGCACCAACACCACAGCGCCGGGGACAAAACAGCAAATTTTCCAGTTTGTTGGAGTAAAGGCAGAGAAGGGCAAAGCAGAGCCAGGCCTGCCGTAAGCAAACCCACTGCTGCTGGTCCAGCTAAGCTCTTGAAGGGTTTTACTTTGCTTCTTGTTAAGTAAACAATAAATAAATTCAAATAAGCTTTAAAATGACGCATTATTTCCAAAATATAAAATCAACATATTCCAGAATTTTTTTAAATTTGGAGCAGGGCATTTTTCAGCCTGAACAATTTGCGAGACCGCTCTGGATGTTGTGACCAATGCAGCCGAGAGACTTTCCTGCAGACCAAGGCTGGTCACAGATGGTGCCTGGCTCTGCTGAAGGGGCCAGCGTGAGAGCAGGAGGACCAAGACAGAAACATCCCCAGCAACACCGCCCGCGCAGAAGCGGTGACCATCACCCTTTCCCACAGAAAGCGGTTTTGTTGTGCCATCACAGAGGCCTTTCCACTCCGCGGCAGATGCCCACCGCCATCCCTCTGCAACAGGGATGCTCCCCGCCACGACGGGGACCCACCTGACTTCCATCCACCCGTGGCAGATAGGTATGCGGCCGCCTGTTCATGAAGCTGATGGTTATTGCAGCTGACATAAAGGGCAAGGGAGGAGAATTTTCCTGCTCTGGATGGATGAGTCTAAAAATCCACAGCCAGAAATGACAGCTTTTAACTTCCCTGACCTACATTACCATGTGCTCTGGGAAGACAGGACCTGGGACTCAGAGGAGGAGATGGGTGGTTGGGCAGCTCATTTGCTTGCTGACAATAAGAAAAAATCCCAGAGGCTGCAATTTCTCTCCTCTGCTTCTGGACGGACCGTAAGGATGCTCATGCACGGGCACTAGCGCTGAGCATCAGCCGTGTCGGCTGGGCTGCGAAGCCCCACACCCACGAGCAGGCAGGGCGCCCTCTGCAGTGGGGGGCTTCATCCCATGTGAATCCCACCCTAAGTCTTGGGCAGAAATATTTGTAAAAAGAAAAAAAAGATCAATTTTTCCCCTCTCTGGCACGTTATCCAGCGATGCTGGCAGACAGGCACATAGGCATCGCCAGTACCACATAGGCATCGCCTGTACCACCACTTTTTCTCAACAATCCAACAACCGACAGCTTCTCCGAGAGGATTCCCACCGCCCCAGAGGGGACTGCTGCTCAAGCACCCAGCTGCGGAATTTGGAAGCTGGAGCTCAAGTACCCGAGACATCGATGCTAAACTTAACTCCAGATCTGGAAAACCTCGGGAAGGTGTTTGACGCCTGCGCTGGGGCTTGGGACAGGTGGGTATTTACTGCTGAGCACGCGATACCCCGATGTGCCTGGATGCCATCCCCAGCCTCAGGCGCTGTGCAGGGACACACACTTTGCACTCGTGGTGATGTGCAAAAGACAGCTATCGATTACAGTGGACCTCAGCCTTTTGGAAAACCATTTGTAAACGTTTAAAAAACCCACGGCCCTGATGACCACTGGTGGATGAGTACCTTTAACATATGCACCTTGCTTGGTTCACAAGTCCTGCAAACGCCAGTTTGTCCAGCATGGAGCTGCCTGGCCTGCAGCCGGCCCTTGGTGACGGTGATGAGCACAACCTCAGCCGCGGCTCCCGTCTGCAACCTGCCCAGCATCCCCATCCGCTTATGTTGTGTGTACTGCTGGGGGAAAAATTCATTCCATGACTTCAGCTCCTTTGTTCACAGAACATCTGTAAGAAGGCCATGTTGTCCCAAAATTGCCTTATTTGGATTTACATGACAAATTTGGGGAACAGTTTTTCATCCTATGACAAAGCCAGTTCCCGCAGAGGCAAGGTGTCCTGCACTCAGACTCAGCTGTAATCATTTCATCGCCATCAGTCACACAGATCCCACTACATTATCCTGTCCTTTGAATAAGCATCATGTGAATAATCAGAAAGACAGCAATCAGGCAGCAGCACACTCAGACTGATACCCCGAAGAAAAAACAGACTTTTCTAGAAGACAAGAAGTGCGTTACCCTCCTGTGCAAAGCATGTTTTGCACAGACTCTGTTGCGGCTGGATGCACAGCTAACGCAGGATTTCTGCGTGGCACAGGGATCGCTCGTTGTCTCCAGGCAGCCCTGTTGTACCAACCTGCTGATTTTGCTTTCCCCGGCGGGCAGGCGGCCACCCTGCACCCTGCGTGGGAGCATCCTCGCCCCATCGCCTCGCACCCCCAGAGCAGAGCAGAGGGTGCCCAGGCTGTGGGCAACCCTGATCAGGGTGTCCATGGACGCCCTGCTCGCCCCAGCAAGAAGCTGCTCTGCAGGTGGGATCTGTCCCCTCCTGCCACCGGGACTGGAGCTGCACCCTGCTCTGAGCCTTCCCTCTCCACCTCAACTCGGGACCATGTTCAAAGCCACTTGTGGGTCCTCTGCTGCTGCTCCCACTCATCTAGAGCATGGCCTGTGGCCCAGATAAGCCCGGCCAGCTGGGCACTAAGCAGAGGTGCCCAAGATGGGAACCCATCATCTACAGCTCCCCTGGCCATTACTGGAAAGAGCCAGGGGGTCCTGAGGGGCACATGCTGCTCGTCATCACCACGGGGGCTGAGACAGCAGCACCCAGCAAAGGCACTTGCATCTAATGCTGGAGGAGAAGGTCTGGACAAAGGTCTGGCTGCTCCAGAAGGGCCACCATCACCCTCTTCATCAGAGGGACCAGCAGTGGGTGTCTGCCCAGTCCCACCCGTAGAGTGAGACTGCATTTGTCCCTGGCTCACCCATAGCAGCCCTTTCTGAGGGTACCAGGAGCCCAGGTGAACATCCTCATGCTGGGACAGGCAGAGCTGGATCCCATGGCCCGTGCTGCTGCACCCTCGGAGAGCTGCCTGAGCTCTCCTGCCGCCCAGGACGGCTCCGTCAGCGGGGCCTGGGGCTCGGCTCCAAGAGAGCCAGGGCTGTCGGGCTGGCTGGGGCTGCTGCAGGTACCCGACGTGCTGTGAGGGCAGGCGTCCTCGAGGCACCCAAGCATCCCCCAGCTCCGCTTCCCTCCAGCTCTTCCAGTGTCTCAGGGATGGGTGCCACTGGACAGGGTCCCCTCAGTGACCGCGCTTTGTCTCCACTCGGCACCCACTACTCTTTGTGCTGCTGGTGCTGAGAAGAGATGTGGCTTTCTCATGCCCTCCTTAGCTGTGCAGGTGAATGAGCAGGACTGGGGCTGGACACACACTCCAGGGAGATGGAAGACAAACTCCTTCCCTGACATGCCGGTGGGAACCATTTCCACAAGCCTTCTCCCATCCCACTGGGAAACCACGGCCTCACGCACACACCCACCAACCCCTCATCCTCAGCTTTGCATCATGGTACAAAATGCTTCCTTGAGTCTCCCTGGCCCCCTGATAGCACAGACAATAAATGTTACACCCCATCCCTGGCAAACGCTTCAGAGATGAAGAACATCTCCAGCTATAGGCTGTGCATTCACAAGAGCAGCCCAGGCTTTGTGGGAAAAAAGACGCGTAGCTCCAGAGAGGAGCTGAGTTTCAAGTCAAGGGTTTCACACAGTGCTACCACTTGACTCAGCATCATGTTGGCTCTCATCTGAGACACAGAGGGCTGCTGGTTAAGAATAACTCACAACACCAGGGTACAGGTCTGCAAACGTGACTCAAGGCTGGATCTGCAGAGCAAACCCAGCCAGGATTCCCAATGCCCAACTCAAGCGCGATGGAGAGCCCTCACCCCGCACCAGGGTCTTCCAAGTCCTGAGCACGTGGCCTCGAGCTCGGGGACAGATCAGCTCTGGACCCCCGCGCCTGCTCAACTCCTCTGCCGGGATCTCACCTTGGCTGCGCCCCACCACGTGCAGTCCCACCCGGGGCACCCGGGGTCCGGCCTGCCCTCCCCTGCAACGCAGCACGGACCTGGAGGGTCTCTCATGGCCCCTTCCACCAAGGGGCAGGAGACGTGACCACATGAAAGCACATCCCAGCATTCTCACCTTCAGGGGGGGCCGGGGACAGCAGGTCCCAGGAGGCGGCGTGGCCCAGACACCACGGCGTAATAAAAGGGAGGGTTCACCCCCCCTCGCCACCCCAGCACCGCCGGGTGCACGCCCATCGTGCCGCCGGCACCACTGCCCCGAGCAGCCCAAATGCCAACCTCCCGCACCGAGCAGGGCAGCGTAGGAGGACCCGGCAGACCCCTCCTCCGGGCCACAGCCTGAAGACCACTCAATAATAAAATATCTTCCAAATGCAACTGGTTTGAAGAACTTTTCATTTGTGGAAAAACTTAACAAAAACAGAAAAGAAAGTTTCCAGAGGCATCCAAATCCCCTCTTTGGTGTTTCGGTTTTTCAAATAACTTTGCTCCTTTTTTCTCATATGCACTGTATGCTAAAAATACACTGCATTCCCAGCAGAAAAAGCCACCAACAAAGCAAAATATGTGAACTTCAAAAAAAGGGGGGTTTTGAAAGACCCACCTTTTAAAATTTCTCCTTTGTGGAGAATGTGAAACCTTTCAGGCTTTACTCCAGTGAAGAAGGAATCTAAACCTGAAACTCCTCTGCTGCAGGGAATACTGTCCTCATAGCTCCAGTTGTAACTGCCTGGATAGATAAATGCCCTCAGAGAACAATTAATGGTGATCACAGGCAATGCCAGAAATTTCCTCGGCACCTTCCTTTCGAAGGAAGAGACGGTGATGCTGAACAAGGCTCGGTACCAGGTGAGCTGGAAGAAAACGTTCTATCTAGTTTGTAGAACTCGGACACCTTCCTCTCAGAGACCTGCCAGCTTTGCGTGCCATTTGCTCGCTTTCGCTCTCCTGCACAGACCTTGCTGCAGATCTGCACCATAAATATTCTGCTGCTTATCTCATCTGGTGTGCCATTAATTAGTTGGCAAAGCAGTGGGCATTCAAGTGCTTGAGCACCTTCATTTAAATTTGTCCTAATGAATTACACAAAATTATGAGCCAGACGCTAAACCTTGGTAAATCAGTGCAGATCAGCGGCCTGGTAAATATTTGGTACGGCAGGGTCTCATTTACACCAAGGATAAATCATCCAGGTGCATTTTGAAATGGAAAGGGGCTGTGACATCCTCCCCTTAATGTTTACCTGGTGGAAAATCCCTCCTTCACAAACACGAGGAGCCAGAACCTGGTGAGCAAGCTTGATTTAAACCTGGTGAGCAAGCTTGACTGAAGCCGAACCAGGAACGCGCAACAACATCTATTACGCTGCTACCTAAAGAGACACAGCTGACGAAACAGGACAGCAGCGTGACCCCCTTGCAGACACAGACCCTTCCTTGCTGCCATAGCTGACTGTGTGGCATGCCGGAGGCTGCTCCAATGCGAGGGCCAGGACTGCAAGGAGGCACAGCTGTTGCAAAAAAACGGTATTTTGATCTGAACAGGGAAATATTCCTGTGATCCCTGCCGGGAGTGAGGAGACATGCCATGGAGCGGTGGTGCTGCACTGCCTCGCTCTTGTGGCAGGGCTTTTTGGAGTGCTGAGTGTGATATGATTAGCCAGAGGCAATTAAGGGGCTTATTTCCTTCCAGGCTGCCCCTTGCCGCAGGCGGGTCCCCATGTGGCCTGTCCCGCAGTCTGCCGGCCGTGCTCACCACCACCTCCCTGGGAGCCTGCTTAGGCAGAAATTATGCAAGACCTGCAGAGCTGGACCCAAAATGCACGGTGCCTCCTGCAAGCACCCAGCCTGGGCTGCCAGCGCCCAACCTGGGCTGCCAGGGCCGGGAAAACCACCCCCGCTCCTCCCTGTGAGGGGCTTCCCGGTGCCCTCTGCGACACAGGCACCCAGCCGGGTGTGCGGCCGCACTCCACGCACGGCGGCCGAGCGGTGAACTCAACTGCAACGGGCTCCTCTCCACTTTCATGAGACTGGAGGTGATTTTGGAAGCTAGGGTGGCGATGGACAGGGATTTGCACCCCCAGGCTGGAAGCCAGTCCTTCCTCCCCCCCTGCCCGGCACCATCCTCCTCCCCACCTGGCTGCCCAGGCGCACCCCGACCTCCAGCAAATGACACCCGACAAACAAGCTGGAGGTCGCCAGCATTGCACACCACGCTGCTCAGGGCCACCCTGCCCACCCAGGGAAGGCGCAGCCAGGGGAGAGAAACCCACCCCCCGGGCCCGTGGGGGGCTGCCGTCCCCACGGCCGGGTCCCCAGGCACTGCCCGGGGTGGGGCAGGGGGGGATACCCAGATTCTCCCAGGGCCTCACAACGGCTTTGCTGTTCCAGGGCTGTTCCACCCGCAGACATTAGCATCTGGCGAGGAGCACCGCAGCCAAGGACCGGCCCTGCCTGTGGCACGGGGGACCCCCGGCTCCAGTGCTCCCCACCGCCCGCGGAGGGGATGCGCGGCGTTTCCAGCCGGGTCTGTGACAGGAGCACAAACGGCACGTGCGGGGAGTGGGAACGGGGTGAAACCCGCGTGAAAACAAGGCCCTGCACCCCCCAGCCCCCCTCTGCTCTGAGCACCGTACACCCATCGCCCAGGCCGCCCGCGCCGCGGGACCGGGTGTGGGTTTGACCCCCCCGCACCCTAGCAAACCCCGGGGGGTGAGTGCAGGGGGGGTGGGGGCTGCGTCAGGTACCAGAACCGAACGGCCGAGCCACAGCGTGGACGGAGCGACCCCACGGGAGCCCCTGCCCCCCCCCCCCACGCCCCGCCGGGGCCGCTGCCCCAAAACCTCGGCCGGGCCGGTGGGGCCGCGCCGCGGACACGCGTGGGGCGCGGAGCTCCGCTGCGCAAAGCGCGGCCCCGCGGCCGCCAGGGGGCGCCTCGCGCCGCAGCCCCGCCGCCAATTACCGGCGGCTAATTAGCCGCGGGGGGGGGGAGTGGGTGTAAAGGGGGGGGGTCCGGGCTGAGCCCGACACCCCCACAGCGAACTCACCCGCTGCCCCGGGGTGCGCTGGCAGAGCGGCCGGGGCACCGGCACTGCAACCCCGGGGAGCGTCCCCCCCCCTCCCGCGGCACAGGCCAGCCTCATCCCCCGCCCCGGTCACGCGTGGGGCAGGTCTCGGGCGCCGGACAGGTCCGCGCCGCGGCGGGGGCGGGAGCCCCGGGGAACGGGGCTGCGTGCGGGGCCGGAACCGGGGCCGGAGCGACCCCGGGGCGTCATACCCCTCCGACAGCGGCCGGTGCAGGGGGGCGCCGGCCCCGGGCCCCCGTCGCGCCCACCTGCTTCTCCAGGGAGTCCTTGGCCGAGAGGGAAGGCTTGGGGGAGGGCGCCCGGTCGCAGACGCAGCCCTCGAGCAGGTAGAGCCCCGAGGGCCGGGAGCTGGAGTCGGTCTCGAAGTAGAAGAGCATGTTCTGCAGCAGCGCGAACCACTTGGTGTGCCATTTTGTGTTGTCGGAGCTCCGCTTGCTCAGGTAGCCCTTCCTGGCGCCGTCCTTCTTCGCCAGTAGCCCCAGGTAGGTGACGTGCCCGTCATTGAGCCGCATCCCCTTCTGCATCTTGGTGGGCACCGCCAGCTCCTCACATGGTCCCCGCCGGGCAGCCGGCGGGCGGGTCCCTGGCGAGCAGCCGCAACCCCCGCGCCCGCATCAGCGGCTCCCGCTGCCCCCGGAGAACCGGCGGCCGCCGCGGCGGCTCATGCCGCGGCCGAGCCCCGGCGCCCTGCCCGCGCAGCGCTCGCCTCCCGCGGCGCCGGCGGCGGCGGCTCTGCCGGGGGAGCGCCGCGTCCCGGAGCCGCGTCTCCCGCAGACGGGCGAGTCATGTGATGCCGGAGCCGCCGGCGGCACCGGGAGCCCGTCAGCGCCGGCCCGAGCCGCGCCGCGCCGTGCCGTGCCGCTCCGCGGCGGGGCTGGCCCTGCCCTGCCGCCGGCTGCGGGGGCGGCCGCGCCGCGCTCCCCGGGGCCGCCCCCCCCCCCCCCCCCCATCCCGGGCCGGGGGGCGCCGGGGGCGCCCGCCCCGTCCGTCGCCGGCAGCACCGGCACCGCTCCGCGCCGCGCGGGACCTCCGGGCACACGGGACCCCCGGGCCGGCACGGACCTCTGCCCACGGAGGGAGCCTGGGGCCAAGAGGCAGCCCCGGGCACGTGGGATCCCCGGGCACAGCCGGAGCCCCGGGCCGAGGGGGGAGCACTGGGACAGATGGGACCCCCGGGGTAGACAGGGCGCCTGGGCAGAGCGGGAGCCCCGGACCAAGAGGGACCCCCCCCCCAGACTTGATGGGAGCTCTGGGTGAAGCGGGCCCCCAGGCCAAAAGGGAGCCTCAGGCCAGGAAGGACCTGGGGACAAATGGCACCCCCGGCCTGAGTGGGACCCTACGTGGACAGGGACTCTTGGGTGCAGCAGGACCCCCCGGGCCAAGTGGGGACCTCCAGTTTGAGATCAGCCCAGGACTGACACAAGCCCTGGCTTGCCATGAGCCCCAGACTGAGGAGGACCCCCAGGTTAGGTGGGACCCCCAACCTGCGTGGGCTCTGCGTGAGGTTATGCTCGGCTGGGCACCCACTCCACACAACTCAGGCACCCACTCCAACCTCGGGCGCCAACCCCCCCGCTGTCCCAGGGAAGCACTCCCCGTGTCCCGCCCTGTGCGTGTTGCTGACCGTGGGACATCCCCACTCGTGGCCTTCCCCTTGGCGGGTCCTAGGCACAGCCTGCACCTCCCCACCCAGCAGCATGGCGCTGATCCAGTCCCTGCACACTGCAATCCCTAACACTGCAGTCCCTCAAGCCAGGTGGTCGCTCCGCATGCAGAGGTATCAGCACCCCTCGACACTGTCCTCTCCCTTCCCACCCTCTGCCTCTCCTTAGGGCACCCCGGTAACTGCACAGCCGCTCCCAGATGTCACACACGGGAGAGAAGAGGACCCAGTTTCTCCATTTATTTCTGTTTGTCTCACTCTTCAATCCCTCTCCTCTGTCCTGGCCTCGTGCGCTGCACCAAGCAGGGCAAAGCTAGGAAAACCAGGCACTGGCCGCAGCTGGAGCCTGTGCAGGGCAGGGAGGGCCTTGGTGCTTCCCATATCCCAGGGGCTCCCCACAGCCAGGAGCACTGGGTTGGTCAGACGCCTCGGTGATGGGCACGTGTGAGACCCGAGGCGCCATGTGAACCCTGCTGCCCATGGGCAGCTGCCTGCCCACATCGGCAGAGGAACCGGCCCCAGCCCCAAGCATGACCAAGCCCCTGCAGACATGGAGGGCATCAGGAAAACTGTGTTAATTAGCTTTGTTTCCGCTGAAAACGCTGGCAGATCTCCAAGGAATTCAGTGAGGTCACAGGTTGCCATGGCAACAGGAGGGAACAGACTGGAATTGGGAAGGGTACTGGCATTTCCAGGATGGAGCTGCTTGGCCTGGGTACTCACTGGGACACAGGCCATCGCTGCCCTCAGGGACACGGCCCGAGCGCCTGCCGGGTGCCGGATCGATGCCGGGGAGGTGATGAGCAGCCCCGGCCAGGAGCGGGAAGCGGGGCCGCACGCTGCCCTTGGCACCCCGTGCCCGCCTGCCCCTCCAGCTGGCAGGCAGGCTGCTGTCCTCCCGGCCAAATGCACCCACTGTTACCCAGATTACAAGTGGGTATTTAGCTCTAGGGCTTTCCCCACCGGCATGGCTAACTCTCCTCCTTGGCCAGGGCTCTCCCCTCTTCCGTTTTTCCAGCCTGATCAGTGAGGTGCCACATCCCATTTCACCACCGCAGCCTCTGCTTGGGGTGAAAGATGGGTCAAAGCATGCAGCAGAAGGTGCTCCCCATGACCGGCCTATCCTGCCAGCCCAGCGCTGCTCCAGAATAACCCCCAGAGAAGAAGCTGAGACGCTCTCCATCCCCTCCATCTCTCTGTGGATTAGCTGGAGCCAAGCAGGCAGCTGCTGGGCAGAGCTGAGCAGTGTTGGCCGTGGCTGCGGGGCCGAGCCTTCTCGCAGCTCCTCATCACAGGGAGCGAGCTCTGGGCAGTGCTGCCTGCTGTTGTGGCAGGGACAGTCAGGCAGGACCTGCTGCATATGAAATGGTGCGGTTGCACAAGGGGAGTTCCTTCATGGAAGCCTGCAAAATCTTGGATCAAATAATAACTTGGAAGCCAGCACTGCCAATAATTCCTATACTGGACAAAAGTGGAAAAGCCATCTTGTGCCCCAGGAGTTGCTGAGCCCTCCAGCCAGCCTTGGGGCCATGCCTGGAGATGCAGTGTTTCAGGGGACGTGGTGTGCCCAGGGATGCTGTGCGCCCGCTGCCCACAGGGCAAGGGTCCCCGCTGCCCTCCACTGCCTTGCTGGCATGAGCAGGAGGCCAGGACAGCAACACTTACGGCACTGGGGATGAGCAGCATTTCGCTGTGGTGGAGTTGGTACCAGATGAGGCAGCTGGACTTCGTTCCCCAGATAGTGTTGGTTTAGCTCAGACTTCCCTTAGATGATATGGAGGGTAATGGAAAAAATATCTGACAGCTTGCAAGGCTTGAGCAAATACGGAAACTTTGATGTCTAAAACAAAGGGAGGTTTATTTTTTGCATGTGACGTTTGCTTCGATCGATTCTAAGGCATTTGCAGTGTGACCTTTCTGCTCTGGGAAAGCAGAGGTGAAGCGTTCGTCACTTCTCCTGAGTGCCGCTGCACAGAAGAGCCAGACTCACTGCTGCTGGCTTCCGTGAGACAGGGAGTTTGTCCAGAGTAAAGATTTCCCAGGGTTTTCAAGTATTTTAATTGCAGTGGCTTCTTCTCTCTTCATTTAACTTTTTAACAAACATCGAAGCGGCTCCTGTGGGCATCCCGCGCCAAGCCGAGGCTTGAGCCTGAGCAGAATTGCGTGCAGCAGGAGCAGTTACTGCAGCAACACTGGCAGACGCAGGGCCCGCTCGCAAGGGAGAGCCGGGGGGGCTGGGAACGCTGCTCAGGAGCAGCGGGAGGCAGGACAGTGGGGGGCTGTGGGGGCACACCGGCAGCAGGGGAGCTCCAGGGGTGGGACAGTCACCAGCAGAGACTTGCTGCTCCTAGCAGCTCTGAACACGCTGTGACGGGGTCTGGGGGACCAGGGTAGAGCATCTCCTGAGCCAGCAATAAGGCAGGTGAAGGAGAGAGGGTGATAGCGCCCATGGCTTGTTAGGGGCTCGGCGGGTGTCTGCATGTGCAGCCACAGGCTGAGCCCTGACCCGCTGGTGTGGCACAGGACAGGTATCTCAGCGCAGATCGGGTCTCCGGCAGACTGCCTGCTCGTTCAGCACCGCAGTGCTGGGTTGTGCTTGTCCCTGCGTCCTGCCACTGTTATCCGGGCAGGTGCAAAGCCTGTTGCTGTGCTCTGACTCCTTGTGAACCGCATCCTGTGATTTCCATGCCAAAATAATCAGCTGTGGAAAACACGGCCCTTGCTGCTCTCAGCCCGTGCTTCAACCTCTTGCACTAGTGGGGCTCATGTTGACTCAGCTGGCAGCAGGCTCTTTTATACGCCAGCAGCCTCCTCACCAGTTCAGTTCCCATACAGTCTCCTCCCTCTTTCAAGCTTGGATGGAACAATTTGCCACTCTGTACATCCAGCTCCAGCGGGGTGCACAGGCCAGGTGCCCAATGGCTCGCTATCTGTCGCTGACACCCTTGCTCAGCCACATGAACATTTCCCCATCTCTGTGTGCAAATGCTCCCCGCCGGGCTGGCTCTCAGCACCCACTCTACCCAGCCAGCGGAGATGAAATGCCTTTGGGAGGAGCCCCACAGGCCACCGCTTGCCAGAGACCTCTCCTCTGCTGCCAGCACAAGACACCCATGAGCCGAGGGCATCTTCCCAGAAAACGCCCCAGGGCTGAGACCCACTGTGCTGCTGTCCCTCACCCTGCTGGCACGAGCCACGGTGGAGCAGCATGGGGCAGGGGGGTCCCACAGGCAGCGCTGGCAGCACAGCCCTGCTCCCCCAGAGCACTATGCAGCTCATGTGATGGTCAAACTTGCCGCCTGTTGCACTCCTGCCTCCTTTCCCCTGGGATTTCAGATGCTCGCTGGCCCCTTGGGCTGCTGAGCGCATCTCGCTGGCTGAACTGCAGGCTGAGGATGCTGAAGCTAAACATGTGCACAACAAAAAAAAGCCCACAGCCTTCCCACCTCCCCACATGCTGCTGGGTTATGTGGGCGCTGGTATTTATCGGCGGCTCCCCCAGCTCCCTCTTGGCCTCTCCCGTAAAGGCCGGGCTTGGCTGCCACCCACGGGAAGCTGCTGGCAGCGGGGAGAGCCAGCAGGCAGCTGGCAAGGCACAGCCGAGATGCTGCTTGAGGAGCTCCCAGCCTGACAGCACAGAGACCAAAAATGGGAGGTTGTACTTCTGGTGACAAACTCGTTTCCTTCACTTGGAGCGGGGAGTAAAATGGGCATGTTTATCCAGTCAGGCTCAGAGCCATCAACCCAGGGCTGAGGCATCGAGCCGGCAGGTGCTGATGTTTGTGTCATTAAAACGCATTTTCCCAGGACACAGCATCCTTCCAGGCTGCTGACCGCCGGGGTCACGCTTACTTACAGCACTGAGTGTGGATACTCATTTCCTGCCCCCTGAGCTCCTCTTCTGTGTGTAGTATGTGTACAGTGTGCTTCCTACTGCTATGAGGGACACAAAGTGTCTTGGACTCTGCCCAGACTGGGCTTTCCAAAAGGCACAAGCTGTAGCCAAAGTCAAGTCCATGCGCTCGGGCTCCTAAATCACACCAGCAAGCTTGAAAGTCCTGTCCTTGGTTGAGCAAGTTAAAGCTGTGCTTAAGATTTAGCTGCAGCGGTTCCCTGGTAGGTATGCTGTCACGGTGCTCCACGTGCCGCTCGAGGAGGTTTCAGCTGGTCCTGCTTGCCATGCCTGCACCCCAGGGCAGCGCTGGGCTGAGCAGGGACAAGTGGAGTTCAGAGCAGCTCTGCGGGCGTGAGGGCTCGGCTCTCTGGCAGCAGGGAGACAGAACCCACCAGGCTGTAGTGCAAAAGCAGTTTTTCCATTTGCTCAGCAGCAAACTTTGAAGGAGCAGGAATAGTAACTTTACATTTATTTCCAAGGCACCCTGGCAGAGTTGATGGTGTACCAGATCATCTGTGGAGAGGACAAAGCAACCTGATTCGAAAGGCACCCTTGTTTAGAGCTGCTCTCAAGTGTGCCCTTGATCTTCATCCAATTCCCCAGCAGTGCTCCAGTGCTTTCTCCTTTGTGTTCTCAGAAATATTGCTAGGGCGATGGCAGGACAGAGAAGAGATTTTCAAAGCACAAGTAGGCATCTGTTGTGTTCACACGAAATGTCAGTGCTCCAGCCCAGTAAGCAATGCCCTCTCCGATACACCAGCGTCAGGAGAGTTGGACTCAGCACTTTATTGCACAGACAGTTCTCTGCTAATTGGCCCCATCCAGTGTTTCATTTTGGCAGACCAGGTTCCCATCACTACCATCACGCATTTAACCTTCCCTGACAGAGGAGTCTCCAGGGGAGAGAGAAAACCTGGCTCCTGGGGGCAACCTGCGAGTGCAAATCTGCAGCCAGCAGCCCCTCCCGCTGCGAGCCAGAGCAGTGCTGCTCTCCCTACCTACACTTCAGCCTCTCCAGCCCTTGCTTTCTGCCCAGGGCAGCTCCATTGCACGTCCTGGGGCTGCTCCCCCAGGTGAGAACCAGCTGTGCTGCTGTGGGTCAGTGCAGTTCCCTCTCCTCCAGATGCTCGGAGCAAATCTCTGCTGCTGAGGGGCTGCCCTGCCCTGCTTGAGCAGGCGGGTACTGAGAAGCCTCAGGCCAGTGCAGCTCCTCTGCTCTCGGTGCCCCTGCAAACCCACACAAGAACCTGCTCTGAGGCTGGGAAGCAGAAGAGCAGGAGCTCGGACGCCACAACCCAAGTGGAGCAGCACCGCAAGGTTGCCGGCGAGATGCTGGCTGCCGGGCGGGCTCCTGCCACCGCCTGCCATCGCAGAGGGAAGAGCAGTAGCCAGGTCCCTGCTGCGCAAGATGCCTCTGGGCTCTGGGTGTCGCTGGGCTGGTGGCACGCTGCCCACTGCGGTTCTCCAGTGCAGCTCCACCGGGTTGCAGACGTAAAGCCAGGCTGCCATGGCTTCCCAGTGGCATTGATCTGCAGAGATCAGCAGCCTCCTCGCAAAGGGGCTGGTGGAATACTGGTGGAAACACCAAACCGAAGCTTCAGTGTGCTGCAGCTCCGTGCAGCCACCCCTCCTCCTTGCACACACATTCCTCTCCCGCTTTGGCACCATGGTTCCTGTGTAACCCTCAGGATTGCCACGTTTGGTTTCTTCAGGCAGTGGCCACTGACTAGGCTCCAGGACAGGGCACTCCCCAGTGCTGATCTTCAATCCATAACATATGCCACACCTGGGAATAAACAATAGGATGAATGTGGATTTGCCGAGCAGTTTACGTGGGAAAAGCATCTTCTGTGACCGTGTTATAAATCCCTCAGTAGTAACTGGTTTCACGAGCAAATGCTTCTGGAAACCTACCAGGCACTTCATCTATTTTGAATTTCACTAATTCAATGGCTGGCGAAACCAGAAAACAAGCCCTGCAGAGAGAGGTTCTCCACAAACACGATGGAGTTAGAAGCAACCTCCTCCCTCTTTTGCAAGCCAACTCATAATATTATGTAAAAATGCAAATAATGTCCGTGCGAAGCTACAGAGCCATAAGTGCCCAGAACAGAGCTCCGGCGAGGAATAACCCATTGCTCCTGGATGTGTGAATCACAGGCACAAGCAGTTTGGTTTACAAGCATTTGCAGCGCAATGTGTGCTCAGCGGCCGTAAAGGGCCCTTTACACCAGGGCTGTGCTGCGCCATGCTAACGAACAGTGTGCCAGGAGGGCAATCCAGATGAACCATGGTAATTTCCCTTGCTACTCGTGAGCACTTAGAGGGTTTGCAAAACTTAAATGCTGGTAAGAGCTGCCCATTGACTCCTCGGCTGAAGGAGCCCATAAGGTATTTGGAAATCATTGCCCTCCTGGAGCATGAGCTCAGGGGTGGTGGGGGAGCATGTATTAGTGCTTTGTGCATGCCAGGCAGGACAGGGACAGGGGCAGGGGCAGGGGCAGGAGGAGTGCCAGGGAGGTGGCACAGACCTGTGGCCTGGGGAGAGCCCTGGCCAGGGCGTGATGCTGGTGCCAGTGGTGCATGGGGCTAACCGGGGAGCAGAGACCCCTCTCCCAGACTGAGCCCCACTGGTCCCAGTTGCCTGGGGGAATGGGGAGATGAGGGAAATGGACTCAGGAGATTTGTGATCGCAGAGCCTTCAGCCATAACCTCTTTCTCCTGTTCCCAGGTTCTGCCTTCGTGTTTCCTTCCCTGAGCTGAGCCAGTGAAGCTGCAGCTCTCCCTGGCCAAATGCTGCCAGCCTGGAGCCCGCTCACATCAGAGAAAAGCATGGTGTACGGTGTCCTGGCACCGGGGTGGCTCCTGTGCCCTGGGGACACCACGCTGTCACCCTGGGAAGGTGCTGGGCTCCAGGAGGGATGAGGTGCCCCACGCATCCCATGGCTGACCAATGGTGGGAGCTGGAGCTTGGCCAGAAGCAGGAACGCCTGCTGAGCTGTGGGGCTGGAGCCTGCGGCACTGGGGAGGGGAACAGAGCTCAGCCCCAGCCCCACCGCCTGCCCGAGCCCTTCTCCAGCCACCTCCTGGCAGGCACTGCCCTTCCCTGGCTACACGCCTGCTTCTCCCACTGCACTGCGAACCAGAGACTTCCCTCCTGCCCACACAAGCGATGGCTCCCGGTGCCAAGGACCCGCCTGCAGCCAACGCCTGGGGTGGCATCGTCGTCTTGGAACCCGCTCAGCGACACGCGCAGAAAACGGGCTTTGTGTGCGCATGGCTCCGAGGGCGAAGGACTTTTTCATCAGCCAGGAGTCTGAAATAACTTGTCAGAGGAGGGAATTCAAGATGCTCCAAGAGGTGCTGTGGCACGCTGGGCTGGAGGAGCTGCACTCCCACCGCAAAGTGTTCTCCCATCTAGTGGCTAAAATAAAAACCGTTGGTGAAGCCTGGGCAGGGTGAGGAGCACTCGCTGGGGTCAGCGGGCTGCAGCCTGGCCAGGCAGCAGCTGTGCCGGGCAGGGTGAGTGCCACCGGCCCCGCCACCGACATGGATGTCCCTTTTAATCTCTGGAGCCCTGCTTCCCTGCCAGCAGCCGGCCACCGGCACTGGAGCTGAGCAGACGGAAGAGTGACATTTGCGGGAAGTGCTGTGGGGGGAGAGGGATGTATAAACCAGGGTTCCTCACCAGCACGAAGATGCTACGAGTTCATCAGGCTAATTTGTCACTTAGAACTAAGTTCTCTGTGGTGGGTGTCAGGAAGGGGCTGGCTGCACATGACCCCCGGCTGCCAGCAAGTCGGCTACGCTGCAGAAATCATGTATTTGTTGACATTTTTTAAACGGAAAGCTTAAGGACTGTTATTATGCTGTGCAAAATTATTTCAGCAGCCCTTTGAACCACTAAGCTATTCTCTGGGAATCTCGACACTGGGGATGACAAAGTGGTAATTTATGCCAGCAGCTCTCACTCACTCTCGAGCCCGCAGAGAGGGCTGCTGGCACAGCTCCTCGCTCCTCATCGTGCAGTGCTTGGGTGCCAGCTTCTTCACCTGAGATACAGGGAGGGGAAAGAGTTGCCTTCCCACATTTCATCAAGTCATGGCTTGCTCGGGTCCTTCTCCTCCTGGAAGGAGCATAGAGCAGAGTGAGGCACGGCAGCATTTTACCTATCGGGGACCCGCGTTTGCAGGGAGCGGCTCCGAGGCCACCAAACCCCAGTGGCCCCTTCAGCCCCGTAGCAGATGAAGCAGCCAGCGACGATAACTGCACTGCCTGGAAAAGACACACCAGCTTTCTGCTGGGGGAGGCTGCACAGCCCAGGCGGGAGCTCCAGGAATGACGGCTCGGCAGCAGGAATTGCAGTGCCGTGGGCACGCTGCTGGCGGGACAGACGGGGAGAGCAGAGGCTGGGGACATCTCTCCTCCCAGTGCTGAGGCCCAGCCTTGGGTGCCCCCAGGCTTCCTCGGTGTCACCCTGCCACCGGGCTGTGCCGGGGGGTGCGCAGTCCCTCGGCGCTGATTGGGGCTGGCAGAGGCAATGCTAACCATGTTGTTGGGCTGACCGCCTCGTCTCCCAGCCCAAGAGGTCGTGGATTTGCTCTCTCCGCAAATCATCCTGCTGCTCTGGGAAGCTACAGTCTCTTCCGGGTAACTGCGAGCCGCCCAGTGTGGTCCCAGCTGAACTGGGGCCGGGTGATACAGTGCCCACCATGCTCACTGGGGCCACCATGACATTGGGATGATCCCTGCCTGCCTGGTGCTTCAAGGCCGGCAGCGCATCTCCCGGCAGCCCTGGCCGCAATGGGCAGCTCCTGTTACCGCAGGGGCAGCCGGTCCCCTGCTGTCCCCTGGGGATACCAGTGCAGCGGTGGATCCGGCTGCTCTGCAGTGCCATGGGTCTCCACTGGATCTATGCATCCCGGCTGGCCTCAGCCATCCCTGTGCCACTTTGCTCCGCTAGGACAATGATACGGCATCTGCCCAGCCCAGCAAGACCACCAGGTACCTGGGCACAGACAAAAATTGTCCCCATCCCGTGGCAGGGTCAGGCAGAGGGGAGAGGTGCCAAGCACCCTGCTGCAGCACCCTGAGCCGCTGCCCCCTGGACTCAAGAAGGATGTGCATCGCTCATGGCCAGGCCCTGCATTAAGCATGTGTGATCGCCTAAAGTGAATCATTAATATCTCCATGGAGCGTTCCCAGGGGAGCGCGCAGCCGCTGCCGCCAGGGCCACGTCCCGCATGGGAGCCAGGGCTGCCACAAGCACAGCCACTGCCAGCACTGTGTGTGCCGGGCACCCGAGTGCACCGGGGAGCTGTTATGGGGATGGGACCTCTGCCGCTGCTGGCAATTTGTGTCGAGAGCAGCACAACACTGGGCTTCCTGAGCTGCCGCAGGAAGGCTCACTTAGTGCACATACAGCAGTGATTTAGTAACTGAACGTTATTTTTAGGCATTTCTGAGACAAACTGGAGTGTTTTACAAGCCTCTCTGAATGTATTACAGCTAAAATGTATTTTATATATTTGCGTGATGCTGTACTTCACAGGCCAAGGGTCCCTGCTGTTACATACAATATTTGCCACATGATAGACAGAACAACGCTGAAACCTCCCCTGAAAATCACAGCTGCAGGCTTTTGAAGACATTTCCTGTCCCTACAGGTACAAAGTATTTTCAGGTACAAACATCCCCACTCACCCTGTGTCTGACTTTATTACTCCACGTTTGACTGGCAGCTTCCACGCTGCAGGTCACAGCATTGCCAGCCGCTGCTGAACGGCCAGAGCAGGAGCTGGGCTGTGCCACCACTGCCCAGCCCCGTGCACAGCACCCCCAGCCCTGCACCAGTGCCCTGGGCATCCCCTGGAAACCACCCCATATCCCTGGGGGAGCACCCTGCGTCCCCAGGAAAGCACCCCACATCCCTAGGGGAGCACCCCCTGTCCCAGGGGAGCGCCCTGGCACATGGCAGCCCGGGGTGGCTGGACAGAGAGCAGCCCCGGCCGTGGCTTTGGGGCCGGGAAGGAGGGACATGGGCCCCTCTGGCCCTGGGAACAAGGGGTGGGTGGTGGTGACAGCTTTCACAGGCAGCTGCCCACCCAGGGCAAGCATGGTGCAGGCTCACGCCGGGGCAGGTGAAGAGCCTTGCACCACCTCGTGCTAAAGCTCTCCCGAGCTCCGGTGCATGGCAGGGGGGCTGCAGTGCCAGCACCTCAGCCCCCACCCTGAGACAGGAGGTGACACAGAGGGGGGGCACAAAGCAGGCAAACCTCGACTCCCCCAATTATGGCCAGGGAGGGGGATGCCTTGCAGCAACATCCTCAATGGTGTCCTCGTGACCTCCTCAATGTTGTCCTCTCTCCCTCCCACTGATCTGGGTGCTGTTGGCAGCTCTGAGCCTCTGCCAAGCCTCCCGCAGAAACAGGATTAGATATTAAAGAGTTGCATCATTTGCAGGAGTCTACGGGCTCCTTTGCATATCAGAGCCGTAAGGACCTGCAGTTAGATGGGAGCTGGAAGGAAAATGGGCAGCTCTAGCTGCGGGCTGAACCGAGCATTGTCCCATGGCGGAGAATAGACAGAATAAATGGTAGCACTTCTAAATATTACTAACTACAAATTTGCTGGTTAGGGTTCATTTTTTCCCTTCACATATGTAGGCACCATCAGTATTTGGGGGCAGTGAGGGCACTTTTGCCGTTCCTTGCCATTTCTGCCCAGCAGCCCTGTGGGTGGGGGCAAGGCAGCAACACCCCGGACACCCCAGGCCCTGCGCAGTGTGCCTGGGTGCCCACCTAAAAACAGGCTTTCAGTGCACTGATTTGCTCGCACCACAGGTTGCAAAACAGTCGTAGTGCTAAGCCAGAGTGGAAAAAAACCCCGTAAGTGGCCCATTTGCCGTGTCCCTGGCAGGGGTGCGGCAGCACAGTATTTGTGTTGGAGCCAAGGTCTGTGCTGCCACTGGGGTATAGGGGCTCGGATCCCGGGTTCCCATGGACATAACACCTCCGCGGGCTGGCTGAGTGAGTCAGGGTGGGGTCAGGGACAGCCTGTTCGATGGCCCTGCTGTAAGGCTGGGACACAAAAGGTTGATGTTGATGCTGTGGGCATGGCTCCTTCCCAGAGCATCCCCAGCGAGTGGGGAATGGAGGAGGCTCCCACATACCCACACAGCCCCACAGCATGAACAGCAGTGTTGGGAGAAACATATTTATCGGTTAAACGTCAGGGCAGGGAGATGCTGCTGCAGCAGAGCTGACAAGCCAAACCCCACGTTTGGTCCAGCAGTAATGAGCTGGCTGCCACTGGCATGATCACATAGCATTAGCACATAGCATCATAGAATAGCTCAAGTTGGAAGGGACCATAAGCATCTCCAGCTGCTTTGGGAGCAAACCCAGACATGCAGCTTTGCTGCCCCACCTCATCCTCTGCAGGCAGGACAGAACCAGGGCATGTGTGCGGCAGCACAAGGAGCAGCGGAGCATCTTCCCCAGCTGCCAGTGCCAGCTCTGGGCTCCTCGGCAGCAACAAGACGGTCGCAAGCAGAAATCCCAATTTCTGGTTCTGTGGTAAATTCAGAAAATCCGTGGGCACTGCCAGCACAGTCAGTGAAGCTTTAGTAATTCCTGGGTACATTTCATGAGCAGGAGGACTAAAATCACTCTTTTGCATTTCGATTTTGTCAGCAGTATGATGGAGAATCCTAGGTGCTTGGACATTTGCTGCTGGAAAAGACAGCTCTTAGCAAACAAGCAAATAATGCTCAAGCGACACCAGGCTCCTGCAAAAACCCGGAGCTTGTACGCCTTCAAAGTGCCTGTGCGCCTCCTTTGTGCCTGGATGCCGCTGCTCTTGGCAGCATGGGAGACTGTTCCCTGCAGGATCCCCCATCTCCCCATGGGTGCAGGCATGGCAGCTCTTACCATACTGCAGATCAAGGCTAAAGCTGCCCCTTTACCCACCCCGAGCATGTGGCACAGCGACATTTGCAGACAGAATAGCTCCGCACATTTTCCCTTATTAGGCTTCAGAGTCAACACCACACTGGGGTGAAGGGGAAGGGCTTGTGTTACTCCGAGCTTCTGCCACAGGGACACAAAATTACTTTCCCTAAGCTGAAATTTAAAGCAGAGCCATGCTCCTCAGTCCCCTGACTTGCACAGACCTGCTGCCCATGCCCGGTGCTGGGTGGCCTGCACCCACCCAGGGGTCCCAGTCCCAAGCATCTTCCACAGGGTGTGGGCTGACTGAGGTGGGAGCATAGGGAATAAACCCAGCTTTAAACCCTTCCCTCAACCTGGGTCTCCGAAGGAAGAGTGTGCTACTTTCTGTTCTCTAATTAAACTAATATTGCATCTTACTACCAAGAACGAGTAAACAAACAATTAAAGACTTGATGAGGTGTTAAATGTGACACTGGTAGGAACAGCAAAGGCGCTGAATCAAAGAGCCAGGCTCTCTCTGCAGTGGGGCAGGCTGCGGCAGGGCAGGCAGTGGGGCAGCCCCAGAGCTGAGTGTGCCTGAGGGTCTGTGCGTGTACACATGTATGTATACATGTATGGGTGTGCATGTAGAAAGCCCACGGCCTGATCTGACCAACACGCAGAAAAGGGAGGGTGGGGAGGGGATCCGGCACATCTCTGACAAACAGCATCCTTTCAATCCCAGCAGGCTCACAAACATCTCCAAAGTAAGATATTTTTATATATACGTATATAAAAGTGCTTTTTTTCCCAATTCACTGCTTTCTCAAAAGGCTGAAGAGGTCTCCAATCCTTCCACCCATCTCTCAAGAGCACACCAGACCTTTACTCGGCAACACTAAAAGCAGATCTGGCAAAGTCTATTTTTAACATCCCCCTGGACACTTTGGAAAACCAAGCTCTGCTCTCTGAGCTAGGAGGACAGAAAATGGCAAAGCTCTGCCTGCAATCTGCCTGCACACCAGGCAGTCCTGACCTGGAGGGCTTCGGCTGCTCCGAGGCGCTGTCTGCTCCCCATGGGGCACGGGGGACAGGGACAAGGTGCAAAAGCAGAGCCCAGGCATCCTTCTTTGGGACATGCCCAAAGGGGAGAGCAGGGCTGGGAGCCAAGCCCAAAGCCACAGGTCCACACGGAGGGGCAGCAGCCCAGACCTCGGGTCTGGGCTCCTACCTAACCCCATTTTCACAGCCTGACCTGGGACAGGCAGTGTTTCAAGGCTGCTGTCAAACCTCTGGTGCAACCAATTTGGAGGGCAGCTCTGCACACTCAGTGTAGTGGAACTGTTCTCGTTTAGACACCTGAAAATTAAGACCAGGGTTTTTCAGCCCCCTCCAAGCCTGGGACAGACAAGCTGCATTAATGCTGCAAGAGATTTTGGCAGCCAGGTACCAGGGAAAAGCTTTGAGGGTGGCAGCTGCTGAGCCAGGTCACTCTGAGCTCGGTGTATGTGTGCGTGCCAGCGCAGAAGGTGCTGGCTGGCATGGCTGGATCACCTTGGACAATGCATCCCCGGGCTGGACATGCCGTACCCAGGCATGTAATCCCCAGGGCCACCGGGATTAGTCCAGGGAAGCAAGGCCAGCACGCTGCTGCTGGTGCTCCCAGGGACAGCCCTGCCAGGGGGAGCTTCTGGCTAATGTTACCACACACTTTAGCCCATCTCTAATTAAGATTTAATAACCAAATCTCTGGAAGCAATTAATTACTTATTGTCGTGGAGAAATTGTTTCTCCCTGCCTCTCTACCAGCAGATTTGGAAGATGACAAAGCACTCCTGTACCTACTAAGAGGCGATGGTTTAAGGAGATGCAGGAGCCACAGGACTTGGTTTGAGTGCGTGAAACAAGCCCTGACAGCAGACAACACTATAAATATGCCAGACAACACAGCCGGCTGTGGGCAGGACATGGGTGTCATTTACTAAACCAGTTAGTTCCCTACTTGCCACGTGGCAAACACTCCACAATTACCCACCGATCAGCTCCACATTAGCCGCTTAAGTGGGCAGGTGGGATTATCCGCACCAAGGGCATGGTGGGGATGCCCACAGCCACGACGTGGTCCTCCCGCATCCTTCGCAACGCCGCACCGCAGCCAGGGCTCCGCAAACAGGAACAACAGCCCGACGAAGCTGGCTGTCTGCACACATCTGCTGTTTGTCAGGCAGAGTGCCCCACTTCTACCAGCACTGGGCACAAGCAGCCGGCTCGGGTGATTATGCTGCTGCGTGATCTGCGCTGCAAGAGGGCACGGCTCTTCCACAGCACCCCAGCCACGCTCGGGAAAGGGAGCCGGGTGAGCTCCCAGCTGCCCAGGTGGGCTGAAAGAACAGACTGTCCCCGAGGACAGAATGCTGGTGCAGGGGCACGAATGGCCCTGGGATGGAGAGGTCCAGCAGCCAGGACTGGATTCCTGCCAGGTGCTTTTGTGCAGCCCTGGGGAGAGCAGCAACTCCCCCTCCACACAGCAGGCAGTGACAGGGGCAGATCCTGGGGGACAGGGAGCTGCAGCTCCAGAGATGGAGGTTCACAACAGCCAGGGAAGCATCCCAGGATCAGGCAGCGTCACCCCCATCAGCAGCCACAGCAAGTGTGAGCCCGGCAGGCTGCAGGAGGTCCCGCTCCCTCGTGCTGTGGAGACGGCATAATTTGGCTTCCCCATACAGAGCTATCCCCCCTGCCCAGCCAGGAGCCCCCTCAGCCGGTTGGGCCAAGCCTGGCACTGCTCGGCCCCAGGGGCTGGGAGAAGTGGACCCCAGGGTGCTGCTTGTTCATCTGAGGCCTGCGGCACCGGCTGTCTTCCTCACGGCACTTCCCCGACTACACGGTGCAGCAGCCGCAGATGGCACGGTGAAAGGCACCCACATCCCCAGGCACCCCAGCCCGCTGGCCGGCTTCCCTCACCCAGCCAGGACAGCCGGCCCCGGGCGAGACGAGCCGCGTTGACCCACGCTGGCACTCGCCCAAGGCAGCGCGCGCTGCCGGCGGCCGTACCTGTGCCTGCGATGCATCAGCGACACGCTGTGTCCGTTCCTCCTCTCCCAAGAGTGCACAGGCAGGGACAGGTTCGTGAGCCCAGCGATGCCGCAGCAGCCGCTGGCCCCCGCACCAGCACCAGCTTGCGGGGCTGCTGCACCGGCGGGGACAAGGACTGCTCCCGCTAGCAGGGGCGCGGGGATTCACCGCCGTGCTGGGAAGAGGAATTTGAGTGTTTTCAGGAACTCATCCGATTCCCAATGCAGGAATGTGCCAGCCTCACCCCAGCCCAGCTCAGAGGGAGGGAGGGAACCCCATCTCCCAGCAGGCGGGACCCCCAAGGTCTCACCTCCTGAGGCGCAGCAGCAGGGATGGAGGCTTTACTGCACTTTTCCCCTGAACCAGGTCCTTTCAGTGCTCCCGTTTCCTGGAAGAGAAACAACCCCAAATGCATCTCCATCATTCAGGGGTTTAATTAGCTGGTTACCCACTAGATGGAGGGCAGAGCTCCGCTCTGCACACTAGTTCACCTTCCTGGGAAAAAAGTGCTGTGTCAGGCCTCCAGCCTCATTAGCTGCCTGTTGTTAGCAGAAGGACTTTGGCCTTAGAGCACCTGGCAAAGCCCCACCATTTCCCAGCTCCCATCCCCTCCACCAGCAATCCTACCCACCAGCACCAAGGGCGGTGCAAAGCCCCTGGGCGCAGGCAGGGCTCCAAGCCTGCCCACAGCAGCGTCCCTGCCTTGGGGCTGTCCCACAGAGACGTGACCCACGTCTGCAGTGCCTTTGCACCGCTGCCCACATCCCCCACTGCCCTGCTCCAGGCTGCACCACCTTCCTTATGCCCAAGTCACAACTCCTGGGCACTCACCCTTGTTTCAGCAGGGGTAAAGTTTTACATTTTGTTAAAGTTCCTCTGCAACTTTGTTGGAATTTTTTTGGCTGCTGGACAGAGCTGGTTCACTTGTAGGTGCGGGGGACCCTTCTCGTTTGTCCTGCATTTTCCATGGTGTGTTTTAGGCACTAGTATATCATTATCCTCACCTTGCAATGATGGTGTGCAGAAGACAAAGTGATGTACCCGAGGTTGTACAGGCAGTCACAGGCAGAGTGAGGAGAGGCCCCAGGTCTCCTTGTCCTCGGTGAATAGTATTTGCAGCTGTGTCAGTAACTGCGCATTAACACATGCAGAGAACAGTAAGCCCCCAGAGCTGCCCTGAGACCTGCAGAAAGGGGACCCAAAGCCTTCCCTGGAGCTCAACAGGGATAAAGCACCCAAGTTTGGCACACGCTGCTCAGTCCCACATTACAATGGGATTTGCTGTAACAGATTCTCATCAGTCACAGAAGAGTGACAGATTTCTTTTTAATCAGATTAAGCATCTGCTGCTGACAGAGCACATCTCTGTGCAGTCCAGGCAGACTTTCCAGCGAGCAGTGCCCACGGGCCAAATGTAGCAGGAAAACACCAGGGAAGGCAGCAACCAAGCTCAGCTGGCTCATAAATATGTTTTAAGATCATTTTAAGCCAGATGTGAGAGCATCTCATCAGGGCTCGGCCAATGCTGGGTTCACCCCAGCCCTGCTCACTGCATTGTGCTCCAGGCAGGCTGCCGGGGGCTGGCACCACCACAGATGCAGATGCCGGGCTCTGTAGGATGTTTTCATGTTGGTTATAGAAACAAATAAAACAAAACATTTGCTAATTCAGGGAGATTCTTCTGGATAAGGCAAATTAATCAGATGTGATTCATTCTTGTGCTTTCTCTGTGGGACAGAGGCAGATTGGGGGATTAGCGAGCCGGATAGGAACACTGTGATCATGTGAATCTGAGCTGCCCGAAGGCTCTCCCACCTTGGGTCTGGCAGGAGCGACTGGGCTGCAGCACTTAGGGCCGATTCAAGCATAGCTGGCAGCAGAGAATCAATTACAGGCTTGTTCAGTTGTCCTAATGAATCCAGAATTAACCAGGAAACACTTAGGAGTCAGTTTGTATAATTCCCATTTCCAGGCACCAGCCCTCTCCTGTTCTTGCCGGCTATGGCGAAGGGATGCCCAGTGCCAATATTTTCTCTCTGAGCAGCTCAACCTGCACTTGTCTCTGTGAATGTAAATAGATCCAAGCCCCTGCCTTCAGTCCTTTAAATCAGACTCAAACCTCTTCCCTAAATTGTCTCAAGTTTTCAAACACATGCAGACCCCAGAAAGAGACACTGGTCTAACAGGGCTCACAGCAGTGGACAGAAGTGATATCGTCTTCATGACATCATGTGTTCTCCCATCACAGACACAAAAGCCACTTCAGCTCTGTAGGAAATGGCAATGCCTTGGGCTCTCATCTCTGCTGTCATCTCCTGTGAGCCTCAGCTCCTCTCCAAGGCACTACCCGCCGGGATGGGGACCCGGACCAGGCAAGGGGCTCCTCTCTCTTCTCTGTCAGCAGATGCAGGAGCTGATACTTGCACAACACTGTAAATGGTTTGCTCGAACTTACTTTTCCATTCCTTAAACCTGTGTCACATCACCTGCAAACACTTGTAGTAACGATTATCTATCTTCTTTCAGGTCATTGGCAAAATATGTTTGATAATGCAAGTCCAAAGCCTTGTCCCTAGAGGTCCCGCTGCACCATTCCGGTAGGTTCCTCTGTTCCAGTCAAATTTAGGGGCTGGCCCACCGGTCACTTTAAGCCGTTTAATGTATGCACTGGTGACTGCATAATCCCAGGTACCCAAGCCACTGACTGTCATACCAGAGCCTATGGCAGCAGCACTGTTGCTGTACCAGCTCGGGCTCTCATTCCCGCCACAGCCACCACCAGCCCTACCAGATCCAGCCACCAGAAAAGGAACTCCATAGACCTTAATCACCCTCTTTTAAATCTTGATTAATGGAGTCTGGTACCAGCTACTGCCGAGCCTCGGGCCAGGCTGACAGCAGCGCAGGCAGCCTGGCCAGACTTGGCTCTTGCTACCATTGCTGTGCCACGCACCAGTGTGGAGTGCACCTTACCGCCGGCCCTGCCACAGCTCGGGGAGCAGCTTTCTGGGGGGCCGATCCATCACTTTCCATGTGGCTGCCCTCCGGCATGGCTGGGGCTGCAGGGGGTTCTCCCAGCCCCGCTCCCCTCCTCTGCTCCCAAGGGGACGGCCTGCCAGAGGGATAAGCCAGAAAAAACAAACAAACAAACAAAACAAAACAAACACACACAACAAAAAGCTGCTTTTCTGCAGGTCAGCCTGTCCTGCTGGAGTCAGAAGCGATGACGCGAGTCGGCCAGCAGCACAGCGAGTGAGCAGGACCACATTGTTTCAGCAATCGAAATCCCAGTGAAACGCATCACACCGGTGCCTCGTGGAAAATGAATCACCTGCATTTTTACAACCTTAAAAAAACCGAAGCATCTTTTGTGCAGGGACCAGGGGCCATGTGCTGTTCTTCCCTGACCTGACCCATGGCTGAGTGGGTCACAAGGAGTGGATTTGTCACCGGTGCTCTGCACACCCATGCCGGCCTCCACAAGCATCTCTACACCTCCAGGTGCCTGCCTGCAGCTCCCGTACGCTACCTGCACCTCTGCTGCCCTCCTCTGCCTCCTCACCTGCCCTGCCCCTGCCAGCGCTAACAAGGGCATCTCCTCACCCATAAAGACAAATGGATTGATGAACCACTCAAGAGTAATGTCATTCATTACTTTTCTCAGCCTGAACAGGCTTGTCCAGCGTCTGTGTTTTAAGGTTGACGAGGCATTTACGCCCAGCTAGGGAGCTGATGCTGACATGCATCCCCTCCTGCTCCCCCAGGAGAGGCAGGGACCATTCTGGGTTTCAGACAGTGGGTTTATTTTCTGGACTTATACCCTCCAAGCTCACTGCCCAACGCTGGTGCAATGCCCATCACTTGCCAAAGCCCCATCTTCAGCCGAGCCAGGTGGCAGCACCATGGGGCACGCTGGGTCCCGTGCCAACCTGGCACCGTTCAGGACTAGCACAGCTCTCATCTCTCTTAACAAAGAAGGTGTCTAATTAATTTTAACATTTTTCTCCAATCAATTATTCAAAGTATCCGCACCGTTCATTCACCCAGCTCTTTTAACCCCAGTGGCCACTTCTACTTATCCACCGAAAGCAGGCAGCATCGATCCCCCCTCAGCGGTCCCAGGTGCACGGCCCCTGCACCCCGCTCCCCAAGCCACCCGCAATGCCTGAGGAATGGTGCCTCGTGGCCCTGTAGCAACTTCCGAACATTGCCAGAAAGTTAACTCAAATACATACGCTTGAAAAGTGCTTTTAGTGACATAATTTCCACTGTCTTGGGACAAAGACACTGGAACATCAGAGTTACACCGATGCACTTTGATAACCCTGTAACTCTGTAAGAAGCCACCTGACACCAGAGCTGGTGCCACTCCAGTGTCCTGGGTGGTTTCTGTCCCTGCACAGCTGGATCCTGCAGGGACACTGCGGCACATCTCTGCTGTTGGGGGGGTGAGGATGCACAGAGCCCAGCACACACCCCGCTCACTCACAGCCCTCTGAAATCAGCCCTCTCCAATACACCTCACAGCCCCAGATTGTCACATGTGCAGGCTCAAAGAGAAATAGAGCACTTTTCCTATGTTACTGCTGTATCCATAGCTCACTAAAAGTAAAGATTGCTTTTTTGCAGTGGGTGAAAACCAATGATAAAAATCCCCATGAATACTTCATCAGGCTGCCTGCTTTCCCATAGATTTTCTGTCGCCAGGAGAGCGTTTCCAGCAGCCGCTGGTGCCTGGAAACCAGAACCATGGGGGAACCCAAATCAATCGCATCTGAAAGAGGGAATTTTCTACTAAATCCTAAATCCTATTGCTCCTGGTGGCATTATCCACGCGGGAGCTCCAGCAGCAGCTGGAACAACAGTTTTTCCCCAGGACACAGAGCGAGGGTGTCAGGGACTGGGGCTGGTGCACCCCACCGCAGGGTCCCGGGCACCTTCACCTCCCCAGCTGGAGGAGAATGCACAGAAGACTCGGGGGGAGGACAAGCAGCAACAGGACAAAAATATAGCAAAAAAGAACCAGCTCCAAAGGTACGGAAAGCTTTTGAAGCTGCAGGGACACCGGAGGCTTTGCAGACAGATGGGCCATCAGCCAAGGGAGTTTGGAGAGGTGATCCTGCCACAGGGCTGAGGTCTCCTCCGGTCCATCAACTCTTATTCTAGCAGGGTCCAAAGCCACCTTCTCCGCTCCCTGGCACGCTGAGCTACCGGGTCCCTTGCAGACCTGGACTGGTCCCCGGCCCAGGAGGAGCTGCCCATCCCTGCCCCTTGCCAGCCCCGTGTCCAGCAGGTTTTGCGGGCTCACTGCATCGCTCTTGCTAGAGGAGATCCAGCATGGAGGGAAGAGGTTTTCTCCCTAGAATAAGGCCTGAAGACCAGCATCCTTATTACCTTGTGTCTGCCTGAGCAGACACTGAATCATACAGCAAGCTGGTATTTAAAATATTTGCATTCCTCTTTTTAGCAAAAATATTGCTCAGTCCTAAGAAGAGAAGGCTGAAGGGGATCTGCTTGCTGCCTTAACTGCCGCACCAGCAGGCACAACGAAGGCTCTTCACAGAGGCACACAGTAGAGGATGAGGGACAGCAGGCACCACAAGAGCAATCCTGACCTGATACCAGGGAGAAGTGCTGCTGTGGGGTGGTCAGGAACTGGGCAGGGCCAGGATGCTGGGGTTGCTCCATCCCACCACAAAGGTGCCCAAAGCTCAACTGCAGGACACCTTGTGAAGCTTGACCTGAGCCTGGAGCTGGATCTAACCTGGAGCTGTCCTGCTTTGAATGGGGGATGGACTGGAGATCTCCAGAGGCAGTTCCCACGCTGGGTGATTCTCTTGCCTGTGACTGTGCCAGATGCCATTTAACAACTCATGATACTGCACCACCAGCTAGCGAAGAGCAGAGAACCTTCTGCTCAGGACTGCTGCCGCACTAATTGCTGTGGCATGTCAGATCCAGCTGTGGGCTCAGGGCTGTTTGTCACCGTCCCAGCTCCCCGTGACCAAAGGCTTTGCCAAGGGTCCCCAGGGGTCTGCCACATTGGGGCGAGCAGACATCCTCACCAGCTTTGCTGCGCGGGCAAGGTGAACAGCTCATGTAGAGCATCACACCCAGCACAGGCAGCCACCCTCCACCCTCCCAGCCCCTCTCTGCCGCTGTTCTCACAGATGCTCTGGCTCACGTGAATCACCAGTCCCCTACCCTTGGCGCCGGTGATGTGCCGATGGCTCACCGAGCCCCACCACAGTGACAGGTACGGCTCATCCTGCATGACCTAGTTAGCACCAACAGCAGCAAGATGCAGCTCTGGGAGACCAGTCTGTCTCTAATCCAATAGAGACCGAGGCATCCCTCCCTCCCCTCCCCCACGGCCCACAGCCAGCCCCACAGGAGCCCCGGGTTCATCCACCACCGCGCTGCCAGGACGGGGCACACAGGAGGCGGCAGCACCCTTGTGCTTCACCTCCCCAGCTGGAGGTGCCGGATCCACTTGGGCAAACTGCTCTTCCTGCCTAAGCCAGGGGCTGGTTCCCAGTCCTGGGGTGAGATGCTTTTTGCCTTCTTCATGGAGTCTGCTCCTGCCCTGACGCCTGTCCCCAGGGCAGGACACAGGGACACCGCACTGCTGCTGGCCCTTTGCTGGATTGCCCAGGCTGAACCCTCGCTCAGGGGGTTTCTGACTTCGGGAGATTTCCGTGGGTCTGTCCCACACCCCTTCCAGCTCACAGGCATCCTTTCCGACGCAGAGGCACACAAAGTCAGGCCTACTTTCCAATAATAGCCCAAAGGCTGGATCCTCCCCCAGCCTTTTCCACATTGCCACTCCTTGCACATGCAGGCCTGTATTAGCAATTATCAACCACAGTATCCAGTGTGATACCAAGTTTGCCATTCCCCACAGCCCCAGGGTCCCTGCTAAGGGTTGCTTTCCAACACAACCCACTGTCAGGCAGCTTTGTTTCCAGGTGCCTGCCTTTGTACTCCTCCAAATCAAAACATATGTTCAAACAAGCCCAGCTATTGTGCAACCTGGGTCACCCCACCAGCATTTACATAACCTGGGAACTTCAACAGGAATGAGTTGTTTCCCTCTAAATTGCTCATTTAAAAAAAAAAAAAAAAAATTGAACAGCAGACACAACCTCTGGGGCATCGGCTCCTGGCTGGCACTGGCTTTAGCAGGTGGCACATTTTAGTCTGCCCTAAAGCACTAGCCTTACCCAGCACAAGCATCCTCCGCAGGCACCCGCAGCGCTGCGATGGCCCAGCTCCGGTGAGGCTGCATCCAGAGACTGGGAGCAGAGATTGCCTCAGAGAGAAATTCACTATTTTTCCTGTTTGTCTTGCATGCACAGCTGAAGCCGGAGCTGCAGAGAGAGATTCCCACAGAAATCACCAGCACTCGGCCTGGGTGGTCCCCACGCAGCTCCACAGCCATGATACATAAGCCACAAAAACCCCCACTAGCAAAATCCAAGCAGCGCTTTCCCCCTTTATTCCTGAAAATGACCCAGAAACACCCACACCAACACTGCCTGGCCTTCCTTTTGTGTCACTCAATGCACCTGGTAGTTGACTGCTAATGAGGGCTAATTAGCCTCCAGCTCCTGCCCTGTGGCTTCCCAAGGAGCTGCTCTACCCCTCAACCCAGTTTTTTTCCCAGTTTTTCCCGTTTTTCCCCAGTACTGAGCCCTAGCCACTCCCCGCTCCCTCCCTGCAGGGAGCCAGACCCGCTGCTTGCTGCTGGGGTGACTGCGGAGCGCACTTGCCCCTGGGGATTTGGGCCTTTCCCAAAGACTTGGAGCTCGCAGCAGAAAGCTGGCTCAGCCCCAGTCCTGCTGCTTGGGCACCGGGCTCTTGGCTCGTGGCCTGGACAGACTCATTAACCTGAAAAAACTCCTCCTGAAGACAGGCAGGAGGGCAGGCAGCTGCCTTCCCCACCGGTTTTGCAATCATTTTCAATAGTCATGGCCAAGAACAGGCATTCACACGCTGGCACGTATTAGCCCGGGTGCTCCCAGCAGGCAGGAGCCCATGGGCAGCTACAGTCAGGACGGTGGGTCCCGCCAGCCGGGGGGTGCAGAATCTGGTCTGCCATGTGCTCCTTCAGCCCTCACCCACACTGCAAGTGGCTGCCTGAAGCCAGCGGATGGTTTCGGCCACCTCCACGCTGGTGACAGTGATAAAATCAGCCGGCACGCTTCCCCGGGCAGGGTGGGGATAATGCCGTGAGCGAGGAGACAGCGCAACTCCGGCACCTCTTCTGAAATAGCTCAGAAACCGTGCCCAGCGAGAGCAGCACCTCCTACGAGGTGTCCCGGGATTTGCTGGCTGCTCCCAGCCATTGGAGAGGATCCCCAGGCTGGGGGAGGCCAGGGCAGCGTTATTCCCTCCGGCACCATACAGCCTTGTATGGAGCATGGGGCGAGTGGTGCTGGGGGTCTGTGGGAGCCCCCCTGTTTTAGCATCCGTCTGTTTACAGGCAGTGTTTTGGAATGGGTTGCTGCTCGTCTTGCCTTTTGCTTTACTACCCGGATAGCAAAGAGCAGGGGAAAAGGGGCAGGGGAAGGTGATACTGTGGGCGGAAAGCAAAGGAAGGGAAAGGATGAAGCGGAGGGGGCATGGAGGAGTTGCGCAGGGGGGCTGAAGGTTGGGTTACAGGGTGCTCCCAAATTCTCTCTTGCTCTTGAACCACATCCCACTGCGGGAACATGTCCCAGGGGCAGGCAGTGGCAGGACAGGCCAGGCCCTCAGGCTGCTCTGGCAGGGTCCATCTCTTCAGTCTCAGGAGGAGAAAGCCAGGCAGCGGCTGGAGAGCAGAGCCCCGGCAGGGCGGCATGCCGGAGACAGGGACACAGGGTGCCCACTCCATCCCTCCCGCTCCATCCCTCCCGCTCCATCCCTCCCACTGCCCCAGCCTGAACCTGCTGGGGGCAACTTCTGTGCAAGGGGGAATGGACTCGGGACGAGCGAGCGCTGCCGGGCTGCTCAGTTGAAGGTGAGAGGGGAGGAAAACAAAGCTCAGTTCCCTTAGATGGAAGATTTTGGATAGCAGCAGCACACAAGTCTGTGAGCATTTAAAGTACAGCTTCGCGTCTCACCAGGGGAAAGGTTTTCCATGCATGCGTATGGCAGCACTTCAGAGATTATTATTTAGTAAGTGAATTAATTCTAAAAAGCCAAACATGAAATAATCTTTTACAATTTCACATTTTGTGTGTTTTAGGTGTTCAGAACAGTGATATAATGACTGCACACACCCCCATTGCTGGTGAATATGGGTGAGGAACAAAGCAGGCGTGTGGGTATCCAAGAGCTCCCCCTGAGCCTGGAACCACACGGACAAACCAGATTTCTGCTATTTCAAAGCCAATTTTATTATTACAGCAGAGATTTTTTTTTTTTTCCCCCAAGCTGGTCTGTTCATAATGGTATGAAACCAGAAAAAGTAGGAATTCCTGCACTGAGGAACAGCAGGAGAAATACAGTATAAAGGCATAAGGTTTTGCCTGGCAGTGAAATAAGTGAGCTTCAAATGTCAAGCCTGCTGAGTTTTGCTGCATTTGAAGGAGCCCTTCCAAGCTGTCTGAGATGTCACAAACGTTGGATTTTGTCTCTCTGTTCCAACTGACTTCAGTAAATGGCAAAAAATGCCTCTAAAATACAGCAATTGGCAGCATTGGCTGCACAAATAAATAAGCTTGTAATCTTTTTTTTTTTTTTTCCATTTTCTAAGTTAAAAATCTTCTGGATGCCCAATGCCACCCTTTGGACCGATCTCTGTGCATACACATGATTAGCAGGAACAACAGGAGTGGAACAGAGCCGGGGGAGGTGTAAATATGACCTCTGCATTTCTGCACCTTGGCTAATTACAATGCATTTTTAAAAAAGGGGGGATAAAAAAACCCAAGTTGATTGGCCAAGAGTTGGGCAAAGAAAATATCTACTGGGAAACCGGGTTTGGGACAAGGGCCAGCTGTCCAGCTGATTGCATTGCCCTAAAATGTCCTGAATTTGCACGCGCCAGATGGGACAGACCCCAGCTCCTGTGGGAAGAGGATGCTTCCAGGAGCCGTTTATCCCCCCAGGCTGCTGCTGCTCTTCCACAGATGCACTGGGGGTACAGATACTGGGGCTGCCCAGCACCCCTGGTCATTGCAGGACAGCAAGTGCCTTTATGGTCCTAAACATGGAGGGAGAGACACTGGGCTCTCCATGCGGCTCGAGGGAGCTGCCCTTGGGGAGCCAGACCCTGCCTGCCCCACAGCAGCCTTGGGGAAGGGCAGCTGGGCCAGGCTGCTCTTCTCAGAGGGCGAGACCCCTTCTCGACACCCGCACGGGGCAGTGGAGGGATGGGGCAGCCCTGCACAGCCTTTGCCGCACGCCTCGGGCAGGACATGGTCTGATCTGCTGGTGGATCTGCTCTAGGTTCAGCCTGGCTGTTCCATACTGGGAGCGGGGGCTCTGGGGGGCTGAGCTGGGCACAGCCCCCGCCTCGGCACTGACCTGGCCTCACCAGGTCGGGCAGCACCGGCCCCTCTGACCCACCGGGAGCTGCGGTCTGGGACACCCAGCAGTGCCGCAGCCGCCCCGGGAGGGAGCAGCAGGAACACGCAGGGACACGGCAACCGTGGGGAACTGGTACGTGGTGGATTGGAGAGGACCAAAGACGGTGCAAATACACGGCGCCGCTTGCAAAGGCAATAATATATTTAGCTTGTATCTGCCACAAAAAGACTGCCATAGATCCAGAGCGGCGGTTTGGATTGCATTTACATTTGCTAATTTAGCAAAGGCCTGTCAGAGCCGTTTATCTCTGACTGTTGACTGTTGGCGTGGAAGCTTGTTAGCAAGTTGTCAGAGCAGATATCACTGGTGAATCTGAATAACAGATCAGGTGTCAATTGCTGCGGAGCTGTTTGTTTTGGGGATGGATTTAGAAATTCAACTGAAAGAGAAGGAGCCGTGTCAGTAATAAGAATTGTATGATGTCGGCTCTCCGTGAGGTTTCTGCAATTACAACACATAATTTGACAAAGCTGCTCCTGCTTTAGTAGTTACGTGGAATACCTTCATCCAGGGCAACATTACTCCCAACCAGTGGCTTGCTTCTGGATGTCTGCTGGTTGCTCAGTTAGAAAACGACTGGAAAACTGGGGGGGCAAAGGCTCTTCCCACCCGCATGGGGCACAGGCTGGGGACACAGACCACAGCTGGGGCTGCTCCCTGTGGCTGGGTCGGAGGTCTCTGTCCCCCACACACAGTAAGCAAAGCTCAGCAACTCACCTCATTTTGCTGCTGACACATCGGATGGGTATTTCTTCAGGAGTCCCAGGCACAGAGCTCCCAGGATGGGCTGCAGCAGCAAGAGCTCCCATTGCAGAGCCAGAGCTGGGCAAAAGCCATCAGTGCCTCAGAAACTTCCCCAGCGAGGAGAGGGGACGGCAGGAGGGTGGCGGAGGGGAGACGTGATGGCAGTGTGCACACAGCGATGGGAGAGGAGCGCCCGGGAGATTGGGGGGGCAGCCCCTTGTCCACAGCGGGGGGACAAGGCGCAGTGCTGGGACAGGGGAATGCAGAAGTGATGCAAAGAAACGCTTCTTCCATGGGAGGTAGAAACCAAAGCGCCCAGCACAGGCGCTGAGGCAGGCGAGGACTGCATGGCCATGGGGACCGGTGTTCCCCGGAGCAAGCACAGCACCCAGGAGCATCCCTGCTCCTCTCCAGGAATTTGCAGCCTCCTGCTCTGTCCTGCTGTGAGCGGAGGTGCAGGTGAGACCCGAGTGGGAGGGCAGGACCCCCCCCGGCCCCATCACCTGCAGTCCTGGCCCCCCACCCCAGACACACACAGCTCCTGGGATGGATCCAGCCCCGACTCCTCTCTTCCCAAGGAGCAGCACAGCCATCGCGGGACTTGGCTCAAAGTCAGACCAACATGATTCAGTGCGGTAACATTTCCCAGGGCCTCGCCGAGATTGGCACGTGGGCGGGAGGGAGCTGGCAGCTGCCTGTACCGGGGGAGGAGGGCAGGGAGGTGAAGATGTGCTGGTGGAAGAGAAAGGACAAGCCCAGTCCAGGTGGCTCCAGCTGGACCGGGAGCCCACCCCGGTCACTCGCAGTGGGTTCTGACCTTGCCCGGGCTGTGACCCCCAGCATGGCTCGGCACTGCCCGGGGCTATCAGTGCTGCCGGCATGGACCCCTGGCATGGGCGGCTCGCAGGCTGCTTCCGCTCCTTGGAACAAGGGCCCCAAGCTGGAGAAAAGCACAAACCCAGCATGGTCCCAAGGGCCCAGCCCATCTGCCCAGGCTGGTGGGAGGCCACCAGCCACTTCCCACATCCATGGCATCCCAAGGGAGAGCCACAGGGCCGGGAATCTCCCCTCCACACAGCCATACAGGCACTGCTGTGGCCCTCTGCAACCTCCGTAGGTTACATTTATAACAGAAAAATATGGAGAGAGAGGGCTAACAGACCCCTCCACGCACACTCATACCCCACATTAAGGGCAGCGGCTAAGCGGGACAGCAGGCGGGGCAATGCACAGGCTGGGTTACACGTGCCCCCTTGAAATGCAAGACCACTGGAGCCCGTGGGTGCACAACAAAGCAGGGGGCTGTTACTTGTGTCCCAAGCATTTAGAAGCAGGGAAATTAAATTAAATTAAATTTCTGAGCCGCCTTGGTGCAGTGACAGCAGATGCAGCATCCATGCGTGGGGGCGGGTCTTCTCGCCGGTCCCTTGCGAAGGATGCAGAGCTGGGTACACCAGGAGAAACCTTCCTTCCCGATGCTGTTGCTTAGCCTTTCAGGTATTCCACAGACAAAACCTCATTGCTACCTGTGAGAGGTGTGTGCCAAGGAAGAGGACAGAAAAATGTACCAAATCCTCCCTGTAGACCACAGTGGGAGGGAGCCGGGACCATCCAGGGCAGGACTGCGCTGGGTGCAGGACAGCTATGCGGGTCTTTGCACATCACTCATGCCCTGAATAGATGCAGGTTCTTTTTCCTTAAATAATTACTCTGCAGAGTTAATGGTTTCAAAACACATTTTAAACATGTAAAAATAATGTTTGGGGTTTTAACTCCCCCTTCTCCCAGGTTTTCTTTAGCCAATATCCAGCAGCCCCCGGAAACATCTCTCCTAGGGTTAGAGACCCCCTGAACACCGTGGCATTACCCCATGTCTGCAGGCCCCTTCTCCAGAATGCCTGGGCAGCGGAGGCGAGAGCTCGGCACAGCCCAGGGCAGGGCAGTGCCCAGCACATCATAGGAACACCCTGGTGAAGCCGCCGAAGCCGCCTGCCCTGGTGCCATCGCTCCCTGGGCAGGGGCTGCAGTACTGGGACAGGCAGCCGCGGCTCTGTGGCGCGACTCCTGCCACCATCTCCACTCTTTTTTGCAGCTTTGTAATATAAGTGGTGAATGTAAAACAAAACAAAAAAAATCATGATCTAATTAGCAGCCTTCAGCTACAGCATTGAATTAGCAAAAAAAAGTGAAAGTGGGTTTAATTAAAACTGTTGCTGGAAGAGAATTTTGATTAACTGATGTAATGCGTTAAAATTGCAAATCCCAGAAGCTTAAGTGACAGATAAAATAGCGCAAATGGTTTACAAATTAATTTACTTTTTTTTGAAAACAAGCATGCTGCATATTATTAAAAATTAATTAGTCATAGAGGGAAGATCTCGCACAAAGGTTACAACAGCACGGGCTGCCGAGATGAGGTATGTGTTCGTGTGTGGCTGGTTGTTTACTGGAGCTACAAATACAAGATATGCGTTCACAGGCAGGTGAAGAGGCAGGAGCCGGTGACTGTCCGGAGGGTACCGAGATGTGGACCAGCGGCACAGGGCTTTGCTCAGTGATGCTCCTGGGGGGCACGAAACACCCTGAGTGAGATAGATAGCAACTCGCACCCGGTCGTGGCACCACATCAGCACCCGGCTATGCTGGGCAGCTCCAGCCTCAACGCTGATGATGGGTAATTTGGGAATGCAGCATCCCTGTTCTGCTGCCTACCCCCGCCACAGGGCTGTGTCCCCGGGGTGGCAGCAGCAGCACAGGGACCCACGAGGACCGAGACCCAGGAGATGCTTCCCTGTCCATGGGCCAGCACGGAGGATGCAGCCGGGGCACAGCGCAGGACCGACCCGCTGGCAGCCACACCAGCACCAACACCTCTAAAAACCAAGACATCTTACAGTAACCTTGCTCACTGAGGGACAGGCCAGGGCCAGGGGTGGCTCTGCCCCAGGCCCCCGCAGGGAGCTCTGGCACAGGAGCCACGCGATGAGCGACAGGAGGATGCAGCTGAAATGTTGTCAAGAGCAGCAACGTTAAACTAAAATGTTTATTGACACCATACTGTATTTTTATTTTTTTTAATTCCCCTCGTTTGACACATTTTGATGATGTTTCCATGCCTGGTTGCCATGGCGACTCACGTTAGCCTCCCAGCTGCTCTGCGAATCCTTTCCTCCCGAGAGCCGACAGTGGGCCCCAGTACTGCCAGCACCCAGACACAGCCCGTCCCCCCGACAGCCGCAGCAGGGTCCGTCCGGGCACAGGGACGCCCCGGCCCCAGGGCTGCCGACCACACGGCTGCACTGCCCGGACCTGTCCCCAGCACCCAGAAAGGCCACCAAAGCTTCCCAGCAGTGACTCGGGTCCACGGGCTGCTCTTCAGCCAGGGGCTGTTGGTTCGTGGGGGTCACAGGTACAGCCCCGCCACTTTCTCCAGCGCTGCATTCGTCACTCAAAATCCCCCTTTTTGCTGCCCCCCCTCCAGCTGCCGGGTTCCCAGTGCGGAGCTGATGCAGACCAAACCGGGAATGGACACCTGCACCTTCACGCGATGCCTCAGCATCATGTGAAACTGGGCTCAGCACGGACACAGACCCCTTCCCCAGGCTGCTTTCCTGCTTCCACCCAAGTGTCCACCGCCACGTTAATGCCCCACAAAAGGGGCCCATCACATTCCCACCGGCAATCCCTGGCAGCCCAGTGTGACAAGCAATCGCTTTCATACTCCGGATGCTTCCCCAGCCTTTCTGCCTCCTGAGGCTCCAGCACTGATGCCTGGGGAAGTTTCCCTGCCCTTCGTGTCTGACCCATGAAGAGCATGAAGATGATTTACTCCGGGCGTCGTGTTCCCATCGCACCCGAGCACACACTGCACCGCAGGCAGAGCGGACCCATCGCCCTGTCGGCTGCGTGTCGCAGGCAGGAACGGGCAGAGGGACAGGCAGCCAGCAGCAGATCTGAGGTGGGTCAGTGGAAGCCATGAGTCCGAGATGCCAGATTGTGCCTGACAGTGGAGCAAGGGTTTGTATTCGCCATCCAGCCCAGCTTGTCATGTACAACATGTCACAGCTGGGTTGTCTGCAGTCTGAGAAGCACTGGATCTTCAAATAATCCTCTTGGATTAAAAATAACTTGTAGCCACCCAGGACTGTGTCCCTGGTTTATGTTGCCAGCAGGCGATGGCAGCAATGGCAGACTGTGCCGTCACTCCCGCACAGTCTGCTCCGACCCCCCATTTCCCCCTTTCCACACCCAGTATTTCTGCACACTAACCAACTCAGGGATGGGTAGCCCAGACCCCATGCACAAAGGCCAGTTTTTCAGGAAAATGCCTTAAAAAAACCAACCAACCTCAAATTCATAGTTTGCTGCCTAAATAAGTGACCTGCTTTCAAGAGCATCTTGAAGTGAAGAGAAGGGTTTGCCCTTTGCAGATTTCAACACACAGACTTTAGGATCTCCTTTTTGCAGGCGTGGGGAGCTACAGAGCTCCCTCCCCATACAGCCTGCGTGACAGCAAACGTCTGAGAAAGGCACCCACAGCCTGGCTGGGGACTGAGGCAAGAGCTTCCCCCCAAGCCAGGGGGCAGGACCCCACAGACCCCCCAACACAGCCCCATTCCAGGATTACACCCCGAGGGGGATGGATGGGGCTGGGACAGCATCTCCTAAACCTGCGCTGGTCTTGCTCTTCCTTCAGCATCTGGTCCCGGCCCCACTGCAGACAGGATCCTGGCCAGGCTGGACCAGCGCCCTGCGTGCCTGGGGTCCTAGTTCTGCCTTCAAAACACACAGATGTGTGGAAGAGCCAAATGGTTCACGCAAACCCTTCGCAACACAAACCACAGATTGGAAAACACTTGCTGCTTTGTGTTTAGTGGCACATGAGATATTTTTTTTTTTTCCAGGTGCTCACTCTTTTCCAAGGTATTTTATTATGTTTCTAACACACAGTTACACTGGAAGCACAGGACCAGCCTGTTTCAGGTGTACCTACAGTGCTGTCTTTTCCCTGCCTCATTAACGGATTCATACCCGGCCTTGGAGCATTCAAGGAGGCATTGTTTCTGCTGACAAAATTAGCACTAACAAGTAGGACATAAAACAGCATCTACAGTAAATCTAGTACCTCCATGTGCTGCAGGAGCCACAGCTCAGACAGGAATTTAATTGTAGCCTTTAGGCGTCAGATAAAGTTTTTAAAAGATACAGCAAAATATAAAGCAATGCAAATTTGCCAAAGCATTGCATTTCTCATTGAACACAGTGGGGGATAGCGAGTTAGAAAATGGAATATCCTTAAAGAAACCCGGTAACCCTTTGCGGACTGCGCCACTGCGGTTTCTCTGGGGCAGTAGGGTCTGCACCTCCGGAGAAAAGGAGGAATCATTCCATGTGGTGCAGAAGGAGCTGGGGCTGGCTGTACCCCTGCGACCTCCGCCCCATCCCCCTGCATCCCCATGCCCCATCCCCCCCACACGCCGTCCCCCCCCACCTCCCACACACCCTGCCAGCCCGCAGCGCCTTCGGTCCCCCCGTGGGGAGGCAGACAGATGGACTGCCGTTACGTGTGCCGCCTTTCCCTAGGAAACCTGGCTAAAAAACCCACAGAACACAAAAATAGGAAAATGCTCTTCAGAGAAACAGGATATCGAGCAAACACCGCTGAGAACACCTCCAGGTCATCCCCCACTGCCCATCCTCACAAAAACATTCTCACAGCCTCTGTATTCTGGTTTTCTACTCAGCCAAAATGGTCCCATCTCTCAAAGACGCCACAAAACGCAAGCAACTGCAGCCAAGCCATGAGCAGATCCACTGGGACGGTGCCCAGGCTCCAGGGCCAGGTTTGTCCCTGATATGACAAGATCACAGGCGGAGGATCCCAGTGCCACTCGGGAGCGCTCCCCACCAGTGCAGCCCCGCAGGCAAAGCCGGCCCTGCTGCCTGCCCCCCTGCCTGCCTGTCCCTCCCAGCAGCCCCGACAGCCGGGGGGCAGGAGATGCACCCGGGGCCGGAAATTGGGAATAACCCAGCTGGATCCATCCACCGCTGGGTGCCCTGCCAGCCACCCACGAACCCCTGCAGCGAGCGGGGCAGGCAGGGCTCACCTGAAACCCTTTGAAGTCTCGTCTCTGCAGGGTGACCGTGGGGGAGCAACAGACCCAGGAGACCCTGAGACTCGTTTGTGCAGTCTCGGCTCAACCCTACACTCCCTGACACAAACCAACCTGCTTTTGCAGGTAAAAGGAACCAGAACAGAGCCAGACTGCAGCCCTACACACTACAGTCACACCACCACGCCAAGACCTCGGGCCAGGGAATGTTATCGGCCTTTTGCCCGCAGTCGCAGAGAGGGCAGGCAGGCACAACGTCCCACTCGAGCACGGGGTGCCAGCAACCAGCGGTCCCCGACACGTTTGAGGGGTGAACTGGGGAGGACTTGTCCAGCATGAGAAATGTGCTTTGGTTTAGCCGTAGCCAAGTGGCAATTCCAGCTGGCTGATCTCATTTTATTGCAGATTACATAGATGTTCCCAGGAAGATGGGCTGTCAAATCTAATCTCATTACGCATTCCTGGTATGTTTTCCACACGCCCTGCCGCAGCAGCCGTATCTGGCAGCGTACACAGAGTGCCAGCACAGCCCAGCCACAAAGGCTGCTGTGAAAGAGTTAATGCATCCCAAGTGGAGGGAGCACCCTCCCGGAAAGCCACCTCTGCTGGCTCAGGGTCCCACTGCTGGCTACCTTCAGGCAGTAGTGACCACTGATATATTTTGCTGGGAGATGCAGATGTCGCGGCCACTTGCAGCATCTCCAAATGACACGAAACCACTGTCTCAGCCTGCAGCCATCTGCAATAACCCCCTCCATTTCCAACATGCCAGGCACTTTTCCCCCCAGATGCTCAAGCTGGTGTCCCAGTCCCTGGCAGTTGGCACAGGAGAAGCCGCACTACATGCCTCTGTCCCAACAGGCAGAGAAAGGACGGTGACAGCCACTGCAGGCATGTGGGGAATCAATGAGGGGTCAGGGGCCACATCTCCTGCTTTGAAGCTCCCATTGCTCAGCGCCATTATTTTGGGAAAAGAATTGGTTATGGCAAGGAGAGGGGGGAAAATATAGTTTGGATACTCGGATATTACCTGTGTTACAGGTACAGCATGTTATTTGGCTGGTTGCCACATTACCTCCAGATCAGAACAGACACCTCAGCAGATATGAATCAGCCTTTATTGCCAGGTGATTTGAAAATGAGAAAGCCAGCTAGGCCAAAGCTAATGCAGCATTTTTAAACATGCTGACTAGGAGCAGGTCACAATGCATTCCTCAATGCTGCTACGCTGCTTATCCACCCAAGGGACATCTCTGTACAAGCTTTTGAATGCATTAGGCATTACACAAGAGTTTCTGTTCAGGTGTTTATGCTCTTAGTAGGCGTTGCAAGATCAGATGGAAACAGCATCCCTGCTCATTGTGAGCACCGCTTGTAGAGTCACATTTGGAAACGGCTTGTGATGGGTTCCTAAAGTCTCCCAGCTTTCACCTGCCCTCTCCTCTCCAGACCGCCCAGGCCACGCTGCTTGTACCTTCTGCCAGCTGCTGCTTACCCCAGTCCGCACCCTGCCCTGAGCTCTGGTGCTGCCCCTTCGCCGCTGTCCCCTCCCGCCGTGTCCACCCTCTGTGCAAGGCTGCTCCTGACTCCAAACTGTTCCCAGAAACTGCCTGCCACCACCCTTTGGTGGCACAGCTTGCAAAACACACCAGAGCTGCTTTTTTAAATGAGACTGCCCAGTTTATGCCTCCTTTCTTTCCAAACGCAAGCCCCAGTGTCCAGGGCCAGCACCCTCCCACACCCTCTCTGTCTAATTGGGATCTACAAGAGGAAGATGCTCCACTGGCATGCAGCCCTTCTGCTAATGTCCCAGGAGGGGAAGCTGCGCACATAGCTGCTTCTGCCCCCCACGCTGGGCTTCTCCATCCTTCAAGGTCATGCAGGAGACCAAACCACACCGCTGTGCAGGATCCAACCAACGTGGGCAGCCCCTGCATGGGGTGTGGGACAGGCTGTTCTGTGCAGGGGTCCCTGGGCTGTCCCTGGGCTGGTGGCGAGGAGGCCACACCACTGGGAGCAGCTTCCTCAGGTCTCAGCAGCAGCAAAAAGAGACAAAAAGTTCTCCTGATGCAGGAGAAGGTGAATGTGCAGCTGGAGGTGACAGCACAGGAGTAGAGCAGCTCAGGGCACATTGGCTGCAGCCACCCACTCTCCAAACATCGATGGCCTGGCAGGCACCATTACCACCAGGCCGGGTGCCAAGGAGTCTCTGCTCCGCACGACAAGCTGCGGTGGCTATGGGGGTCCGCTTGCCTCTCCTAGAGCTCCTCAGCCAGCTATTAGCAGCTTCCCTGTGAATGGTTTGGCTGATGTATTGCAGTTGCTGTTTGCACCTCATGGGCGAGCATCATCTACCAGCTGAAGGGTACTCGCCCCCTCTGCGGAGGCTGGCGGAGCAGGACAGACCATGCTGAGATCCTACCCCAGCAGTGCCAGTGCATGCCCCGGCTCTCTGACTGGGAGCAGCTCTCACACCCCTGTGTCCGTCCCCGACACAGCTGGTTTCCAACCACTGCAACAAGTCACCTGTCTGCAGAGTGCCCGTATCCAGCTACCTTGAGGCACTGCTGCTCTGAAATTCAAGCTGTGATCTGGCTCTGGTGGTGTCTCATTCCTGCTGGCAAGAGTTTAATCCTCAGGCTGCAGCAAGACTGTTATTCCTGTTACCATGCAGCTGGGAATTGGCTGCTGGACACCAGTCTGAACCTCCCCCATCACATACTGATGTAATAATGAGTCCCATTCAGAAAGTCCCCCGCTCCCTTTTTAAAAATACGAGGGTGGCTGCTGCTTGCATGGTGGGAGGGTGTCTTGTTTTGTGGTATGGCTGATTCCCATTGGCAGCATAAAGACTGAACAGTTATAGTTAAGAAAGGCGCAGGAGGGTGAGCAGAGCAGGAGAGCAGGGGCTCAGACTGAGGTCTCCCCAGGAGCTATCGCAGAAAGCCACCTTTTGCCATGGTACACAAGTGCTTCCGAGCCCCCCAAGCCAGGGCTGCACGTGTCCAGCATGACTCGGGTGGTCACTGGCTACTGGAAAAACTTCTGCACTTTCCAATAAAGTGCAAATTAACTTATAGCCAAAGGGCGCAGAGAGCAGCAGGGTCGGGACTGGCAGCCACATCTTAGGGGAGTCCCCGTTTGCCTTCAGCACAAGGACCGCCTGAGTCCCACAAGCTGCAGCATTAAACCCGGCTCCTGCTTCCCCTTGCCCATGCTGCGGAGGGAAAGTTCAGCTTGGGCACAGCCCACTGTCAACCCTGTTCAGGAGGCAGAGGTGCCCCGGCCTTTGGGATGCCAGACGCTGGTAACCCAAGCAGCAGCATGTATTTTAATCCCATTAAAATTTTTCTAATTGCTGACAGTTATTTTTCAGGCAGCACAGATGCCCTTTCCTGCTCCTGTCTCCTGTATGGCACTGCCAGGGATCCATTCAGGCGACACATCTGTGATGGGCTCCACTCATCCAGGCTCACCTGCAGCTGCATCCCGCTGCCATGGCAACCAGGGCTGGGGACCACTGGCCAGGCACACATCCCAGCGGGTGCCTCCAGCTCCCAGTCCTGCCACGCGGGGAGGCACCAGTGCCCGCACTGGGGACCTTGAAGAGAAACGGCACCTCCGGTGCATTGCCAACAGTAGCTGCTTCAGACAGATGGGAACCAGGAGCTGGGTGTGTGGGGAACCGTGCGAGAAGACCAGCCCTCACCCGCTTCCCAAGCCTGCCTCAGCCCAGCGCTGCTTCACAAGAATAGCTCGCTAGAGTTTAGGGGTGAGCAACAGGACCCCTCTACAAACATCTTCTTGCTCAAACCACACACTTCACTGCAAAGCTGCAAACCAAGAACTGCCTGTGCTCGGACAACAGCCCCCAGGCCTCAGGGTCTCTTGCAGGGCAGGCACAGAAGGGGCACTGGGCAGTGAGGGAGCAAACCCCCTGAAGCCCCCCCCAGCAGCAGCAGTCAGCAATACGTCCTGGGCTCCAGGCTGCAAGCTTCATTAATAGCACCAGGCGAGCACCGGTGTTCAGGGCTGGCCAGGGCGGTAGGAAATACAGTGTCCTGTGCAACCGGAGCAGCAGGCATTTCTCCAAGGCACAGCCAGGTCTCTGAGCTCCCCCTCCACTTGCAGCTCTGCTGGTGTTGGACCTGCCACCCCGTTACCCCGGGGCTCTTGGCACCCCACAGACGGGCACAGCCAGCACAGGAAAAAGGGCCCAGCTCCTTCTGCCAACTGGCACCATGTGTCTTTGCTTTAGGAATCAACCCAAAATACCATGCATGGTCCAAACTTTCAGGAAGAGGTACAGCAGGTAAAATGGAGCTGTGCTAAAATATGCGTAGGGTGAGAAACTGCCCTGCCACACCACTGGAGCCATCTCCTGCCATTCCCGGCTGCTGCTGCCCTCTCAGCACGGGAGGCTGAGCTACGCCGTGCACAGGAATGGAAACAACTGTTGGGTGCTTGAGAAATTATAGCTGTACAACCACCCTTTAAACAAGTGTTTCTGCCCTTGGGAGCTGGTCCTCTGGAGCTTTCTTGGGGCCCGGGGACCCGGCTGGGGTGGCTGCACACTGGGCAAGCAAAGGTGCCCAGGCCAGGAGGGCTCTGGGCTCCCAGGGCTGGCGGGATGAGCGCAGTGCACAGCACCCATGGGACAGAGCACCCACCCGAGCTCCACGCACCCGCACGTGTGCTGATGGGGGCACAAGTGGGTAAAAGCTTCTCTGTGTCAGGCAGTCTTCAGGCAACAAATACTGCACTGAAAACATGGAGCTATGGCTCAGAGCATGTCCAGACCCACTGCTGATTGACTGGGGGTGGCAGGGCTGACCGGGGAGTGCAGAGTCCGGCCACAGTGGCACACAAGCTGCGTCCATGCCTGCGCACGGCAACACCCACCGCTGTGCTGCACCCCAACCTTCGCTGAGTGCACCCCGGGCTGCTCCGGGGATTTGGGTTACACAACCAGCCCATGCAGAACCGGACCAGGCAGCGTCTTGATGCCTGCGCACCCGGGCAGAGCCGAGGAGGAGCAGCAGGATGGCGACTCACCTGGACAGCCATCCCTTGCTCATTTATTCACACCGCAGAGCACACTTTGCAGCTGTAAACCAAAGACAACGACAGGGACTGTGGCATCTTTCCTCTTTTGCCCAAACCAGAGAGCACTGTTGATTTACAAAAACAATTCCCTTGCACCATCTAGAACAGCTGACTCTGAACATGGGTCTTACTAATTAATAACTTTTGTGTCTAGCCATTTGCAGACGTCCCTGGCCACACATGGATTCTTGCTACAGCCAAAATATCCGGCTGGTTCAAGCCCTCACGTCCCTAAACCTTACTCCAAGGAAATCTCTTCATCTTCCCCAGCCTTTTGGGAAGGGACCTGCTCTCCCCGTGCAGAGGAGCAGCCAGTACAGGCAAAGCAGGGAAACAAATGGATGTACAACTCGCTGCTCTGCTCCCAAAGCATTTGCAAAGAGCAATTGTTTCATGGCCAGTTTTGCTCATGAATAAACACAGCCACTAACAGCACGGTTTACGTTGGCCCCTGGGGAAGCATTTTTGCAATTTCTTGCTAGAAACCCTCTAAATGCATCACTTCCCTGATCCCCTGCGGAGATGTTTCCACAAACGGAAACTGCTGGGCTGCTGCATGTGAATATAACCTACTGAATTTTTTTAAAATCCCATCTCGCTCACCTTTTCAAGGAGAGTGGCAGCAGGGAGAGCTCAGGTCGTCTCACCAAGGCATCAGCTTTGCTGAAGCCTACAAAATCCTTCTGTCTCCTGGCTCTCCGTCCTGGGAGCAGATCTCTGCCTTAGACCGTGAAAGGAGCAGCAACGACAAGAAAAAGATGAAAAAACAAGTGGCATCGTTTCTGTGCTGTCGCTAGCGGGAAATAAACCCTGGCTTCTGGGATGCTGCTCCTGCACAGCGGCATCCGTAAGGCACCGGAAAATGTGACTAACATACCCAGCCCACGGGCTGGGCGGCAGCCCCAGCCACGCAGACCCCAGGGCAGCGGGACCCCCCTCCCCACCTCACCATCCCAGTTGAGCCCCCACACCTGATGCACCGGCTACCCCGGCGCAGAGCAGCCCTGGCAGCACTCTCCTGGCAGGAGAGTTTCACCCCCATCCCCTCAGCCAGGATGGGCAGCCCGGCGCACAGGGCACGCACTGCAGCCACCCCGGCATGGGGCAGCAGAGCAGGCTGGTCCCCGTCCCCAGGCAGGATGCCCTTGGGTACCACTGTGCTTGGAAATCCCACTGCAGCAAGCGAGGGTGGTGCAGAGCACAGCCCTGCCCCGGCCCCAAGCCCAGCCCCTCCAAAATCCCTTTTCCTCGGGGGTCGGGGCTCGGGGCCGGGGGCCAGGGGCGTCGGGCTGGGCAGGTAGCGAGCGCCCGCTGTGCCCTTCCCGCTTTCACAGCCGGCGTGTTTTCCTTGTGTTAGCTGCTTAAACGGGCTGTGTACAAGCTTGGCTGCGGTGCGTTAAACAAGCAGCCTGAGTTTGAAAATAACCAATCTGTCAGGCTCGTTCCCGAGCATTTTTTGGAAAACCCTGCAGGCAGGTGCAGGTGCCACATCAATATGTCAGCGCTCGGATGACGAGTTCATAATATTTTCTGCTTGCATTCCACTGTCTCCGCGTATTAGCAAACAGGCTGCTCCCAAGCGCTGCTCTCCAGAGCCAGGGGTTGCAGATTTAATAACAAAATCATCGTTGTAAATCATTAGTTGGTGATTCAGCATGGAAATACCTCATTATCACTTAAGCATGTGCAGTATGTGACTTATGAAAACCTCTGAATTATGACTAATTAAGTGCAGGCTGAAAAATATCCCAGATCAGAACTATAGTCATCCACCGCAGAGAATACAATATTTGAGGCCAACAGCACTCCTGGACACTGGGAGGTGAATACACTCATACAAGGTTTTAATTGAGCAGTATGTGGAGAGCAGCACTGTGTTGCTCAGAAAGCTTCTTCCATCCCGAAGCATTGGGATACTTAGCAACATCAACCTCTAATTAACAGGATTTTAAAAATCTGCAACATGCTAATTAATTTCTATATTAACCACAAGAACTTTGGCAGATTCAAAACCTCCTTGAAACTAATCCATTTTGCTTTGCAACCGCTGACCCCAAAGAAGCCAGTAACTGTGCACCCTGCGCCCACTTGGCTCCTCCCAGTCTGCCAGGCTGGAGCCGTTGGCAGTGAGAAACTGGGGGGTCCCTGCTGTGCCCCCCCCGCCCGGGACACGGCACCCTCACAGCCCCCGCACCCGACGGCTCCTGCTGGGATTTCCAGGTTCGTCTCAGGCAGTCAGTGGGAAGCAGGGGGGACTGAACCACCGCCAAGCGAGCCTCTTGCGCTAAGAAAGGGTCTAAAAATAAGCTTTTAATACACTCTTGCATCCTGTCAAGGCTTTAAATAGCTGCTTGGAGTTCAAATCTTAAAAACTCTTGAGCTCAAATCATTTATGACAACTTGGGAGCCAAAAATAAATGGGAATGAGGAAAGAGGAGGAGCCCGTCCCCCACCGTAGCTGCCAAGGAGAAGTACCCGTGGGCTGAGCCCGCTTGGCAGCCAGTGCCCCCCAGGGTGCCTCTGGGGCTGAGGGGTGAAAGCAGGTTGTCGTGGGGGTCACCCACGGTAGCCCCATCCTGCACGGCATCGCCTGCTGAACCTCATGCCTGTGTCCGGTGCCTCTGCATCGCCCCATGCCATGCAGGCAGCAGCCTGTCCTGCCTGCGAAGGCAGGTGGCCAGCAGCCACCAGCATGGCCGGAGCCCTTCTGGTGCGGGAGCAAAGAGGGTCCTGCTGGAGCCCACAGCTGGGCACTGCTCCTCCAGCCACACATCAGCAACTGGCCGTGGCAGGGCAGCCTTGCTCTGCCCACAGGGATTTACTGGAAGAGCTGCTTAAAACTCCCCAGTGGCCCGACACACTGCAGTCGTTCAGTCTACGCGTCCCGTCCCAGATGGCTTTACCCCATCATCTGGCAGCTCGAGGGCAGGCAGAGCTCTCCTCGGGATGTCACGCACCGCCACTACCGACAGCCAGCGCGGCCGAGCGGGGAGCGGCATCACTCGTGTGCCGCGTGAAACGAAGGGCCGTGGTTGGAGGGACCGGCCGTGTTTACCCTGCAGGGCAGAGGTGGCAAGGATGTTTTTGACCAGGAAATTAAGGCAAAATGACACGCGAGCCAAGGAAGAAGTGTATCTCTGAAGTGCTAAGTCACCAGAGGGACCATCTGGTTGCGCCGGGTTCTCATAATTTTGGTCCATTGCAAAGATGTTCTTTTACTCTATAAAATATTAGCCCCCACTTTAAACCGGTTTGTAATAAGAAAAGTGCAGGGAGCGCTTGCTCGTCTCCCTCTCTGAAGAGAGAGACCTGCAGAGTTTATTGCACATTTGCTCTGCTTTTATAAATAGGATGAGCTCTCGTGAAGATTCGAAAATGAACAACCTGCTATATCCCCATTTAAAATAGCAAATTCCTGTCTGACACCCTGAGAAGCCGCTTTGGCCCAGCAGGCTCTTTGGAAAACCGCGGTCCCTGCTGTGGGGGGCAGCGCCCTGCCCATGTCGCAGCGTCCCCCCTGCCCTCGCCCTCTGCCCCACGTCGTCTGCCGGGAGCTGCTGCGGCTCCGAGGGAGGTGGCCGTGCCCAGCTCTCACAGCACTTCAGGGTCGATGGTCTCTGGAGAAGTGGCTCAGCGGGGGAACATCTAGCAGCAGTCTATCATCTAAGAGCAGCCTATTTTAAGCCACGCTGCGACGGGGGCTGTCCCTGCAGAGCCGCTTCAGCAGCTGCATGGGGTCTGAGCACCTTTTCAGTAGCGCCTGTACCTGCAGGGACACCTGCGACCCCGACCTTGCCACTGCTGCTGCAGCAGCCTGGGAGCAGCTCCTGAGCTGGGGACATGTCTCCATCTGCTGTGGGTCCCTCCTACAGACACCTCAGCCAGGGTGGGCTCTCACAGCGAGGAGTTTCAGGGCCAGGTCACTACATCTGTGAAAAACTTCCTCTGTGGCACACAGGGATGCCCAAATCTGTTATCGTATCTTGCTTTCTCAAAGACCAAGCGAGGACAGGGATGATCCCTACGTGATGCAGGTCTGTCCCCGCAAGCACCGTCGCCGTTCAGGTTGGGTTGCCCGCCGCTGCGTGGGGCAGCCCCACATCTGCCCTCCCGCTGTCTGTCGAGTTGCACCCAGCCAGCGCCTGTGATGTGCGCCGGTCTGTAAGCAATCGCTGCTCGCGGGCTTTCCAGAAATATTCTGCTCTCTTGTTCATTGAACTTTGATCTTTTATTCAATTTTCATTCTTCTGGAAAGCTAAGAGACAAAAAGGATGCCCTGATGCTCTACATCAGGGAGGAGGCTGCAAACGATGACGGTGCTGCCTGCCTGTAAAAAATAACAACGGGGCTGAGCAGGGAGGGGGCTCAAGTGCACAGGGCCAATTCTTTCTTTTTTCTGGACTTTGCATGAGCCGACCCCTCTGCAGCCACTGTTCTCTGGCTGATCAGGGAGCAAAGCATCTCCCCTCAGTTGCCTCTGCTGCGAAGGGCCGGCTGGGTGCTCTGCTCGCTGGCATTAGGGGGAGGAAGCAGCGAGCTGCAGCTCTGTGCTCTCCTTCTGAAACAGCTGAGTAGGAGGCGATGGAAAAAACATGTTTTCCCAAATCCCTGGCACTTTCCGCTGCAGCACTTGGGTCTGGCTCCACCTGCATCTCACCGCACAGCTCAGCGTGCTCCCCGGCAGCCGGGGCTGGCTCTGCACCGATTTTCTCTCTCACACATGCACGTTCCCGAGGTGGGAATACAGCTGCGGTGCAGGCTTCATGCACCGCTCCCTTTCATCACACAGCATCTGCCCTGTAAACAGCCTTTGAGAGGGGCTCCCCGCGCACTGCAGCAGCAGGGTTTCCCGCGCTGCCGGCTCTGCTGTCGCTGCCCCCTCATCACAATGCCACTGGCCCGAGGTGGCCCAGGACCCAGCTAGCCAAAACTGCAGGCTCGCACTGCGCCGCAGAAAATCCCCGGCTGTGTTTAATCAGCATTTTCCTTGGTTGTGTTGGAAACCTTTCAGGAGCACAGCTTTGTTCCTGCTTATTTATGTTGAATTGCTTTTAGGGGGCTAATTCCCAAACAGATGCCTACGCAGGTGCATGCCAGCAGAGTGTGGGCTTTATGGGGAAAGGCTGGATTTGTACTCGGGATAAAGATGTGGTTGCTGCCTGCTGTAGGGGCGAGGAACGAGGGAGCTGATGCTGATGCTCATGAAAAGCAAGGAGAAGTGACAATGTGTGCATCTGCTGTCGGGGGGTGCATCAGCTCTGCCCTGTGACACTGGTTGGCATCTGGCTGGGGTGACCCCTGGGCTGACACCCACTGGGGTACGGGCAGGTCCGACGGGATCTGGTTGCCTGAGGCCCCAGCGCTGCTTCTGCCCTTGCTCATGGCTGTGCCCGTAGATCCGCAGGGGCTTTGGGACCCCCCTCTCCTGCTGCCCTCATCCCACCGCTGCTGCCGCCCCCAGACCTGCACAGGCATCCCCAGCACCCGGGAGCAGCATGAGTGTTGCTGGTCACAGCCGAGTTCAGTCCCCACAGAGGCAACAGGATGGAGCCCACCTGCTCTGTGCCTGCCAGCAGAGCCGGGAACAGAGCCCCGTCAGCCCTGCCATGGCCCTGGGCAGGCAGCTGCTGCGCCAAGCAGGCAACGCCACTGCTGCGGTCACTGACTCATGGGAGCAAAGCCCTTCGGCCATGCTGGGGTTTGCACGGATCAACCGGCAGTGCAGGCCACTTGTAGTGGAGCTGCTGCGTTACCTGCGGCTCACAGAGACAGCAGGACTCTGCCAGAAAGGAGTGATTGTGGTTCACGCTGGCAGGAACGGCTCCTGACAGACGGGGCTGGCAAAGCCGCAGCCCCCAAGGAACTTTGTGGGTACCCCAGGGAGGTGCAGGGAGCGACAGGCAGCTGAGGCGGCTGGTGGCAGCTGCAGGGAGAATAGGGAAGTTCTCCCAGGCAGTGAGCCGGGACCTGTCCATCTTCTCCCGGGGTCAGGCAGCAGCCCAGCGTGGGGACGGACACGCCACATGGCTGAGATGGCTTTCCCGTGTGCCAGACAGTGGGGTACGTGCAGCTGGCAGCCCCAGCACCAGGCCTGGGCATCCAACACCCAGCAAGAAGGAAGAGCACTGACTGGTGGGGAGGAGAGGGGGTGAAGGGGGGAAGAGTTCTGGGGGCAGATGGCTGTAGGCAGGTGGTTGGACCACTGGCTGCAGCACTGGCCTCCCCCAAAAAGCGTCAGCTCAGCATCAGGCAGATGCTCCGGGCACGAGGCTCCTGCAGCAGGCAGCTGCCTCCACCCTGGCGCAGCAGCTCCACAGGACAAGCCGTGTGGTGAGCGGCCCCCACAGCTCTCTCCCCGTGAGCCTGGAGTCGGGGCGACCCATCACATCCCAGCACCACCCTGCACAGGACCACGCTGGTGCTGGGACACAACGGCCTCGGATGGCGGGGGCAGGAGCAGAGCCCTGTGGTGGGACTGCAGCTGGCCCTGCTGCCACAAATCAATAACGCTTGGGGAAGCAGCTTCTGAGAAAGCACTAATGCAAAATTAGGACCAGCCTTGCACCCTCCTCTTCCACTGCTGCCAGGTGGGAGGCGAGACTCAGCACCTGGAGGATCAGGCCCTTTTCACAGCAGCAGTGCAATAAAATGCACTCTACCACCCAGCCTCTGGTTTTGGGTGCTTTACAAAAGCGCCTCGATGCAGAAGCTGCACTGAAAACAGTTTTGCATGCAGCTCTTTCAATTACTAATCTCAAATATTAAAAGGATGTATCCCACAACAGCAGAACAATGTGGATGTGAAAATGAAACTTAATAATGAATAATTTGCTCTCTAGGGGAAAAAATGCCAAATGGAAGTATATTGTACTTGCAGTCATGTCATTACAGATGTAGTAATTTTGTGGTTCTTACCAAACCCTCATGAAAACAGCACTCCTGAGCAGCCTCCCCATGAGCACCCGGGAAGGCTTCCCGAGCCCGCTGGGGCAGAACCCTCGGGATGGCAACCTCCCCGCTCCAGGGGCTGGCAGAGAGGTGTTGGGAATCCCAAATGGTAAATCAAATGTAAATGTGTCAACAGGAGCAGAGAGGGAATAATGAGCCGGGAGCAGCAGAAAAGGAGCCAAGCCTCAGGAAGCCGAGTATGGAGGTGTCAACATCAGCGGAGAGGAAACAGCAGCCTGGGGACGGCGTGGCAGAGCCAGGTTTTGGGGACAGGTAAGAGCTGAGCAAATCCTTAGCTTTTGCTTGCCTGGGTTTTTCCTTTTCTTTCTTTCCCCCCCCTGCACAATGGCTATTGCAACTCACTGCACATTCGGGGGGGAGCACAGGCAGAGGAGAGGGCTCAGCTCCCGCACCCAGAGCTGCTCTGCAGGACCCCTGCACCAGGCTGGCATTCGCGGGGCGTAGCTGTGGGTCTCAGCTGGGCAGTCGGCAGCTCTGCCAGCGCCGTGGGCGGGGGTGTGTGCGCAGGTCCTGCAAGTTGGTCCTGTGCAGGTGGGTGAGCAAGGCGAGTATTTGCACACTGAAATAAGCACCCGCAGAGCTGACCACCGCACAAGGCTGAGTGGGGTCAGGGCTCTTCAGGGCTCTTATTTTTCAAGGAGAAATGTTGGAATATTTGCGCCCACCCTCGAAGCCCCAGCACTCACCTGCTGCTGCAGCCAAGACCCGGGCCCATCCTGGCATGTACGGACACCGTGGGCAAACACGGGGGCATGGCAGGGGCACTTTGCAGCACCGTGTGTGGGTCTGCCAGGCTCCATCCCGCATCAACCTCTCCCACACTGTCCCTGCGCTCAGCAGTTTGCAGCTCCGTCAGCACGAGGGCCCGGGGCTGGCCAGCGGTGGGCGAAGGGCAGGGCCACAGACCTGGGCTAGGGGCTCAGGATTTGAGAGTGGTCTCTGCACCCTCCTGCTAGCCCAGCCTGGCTCACTGTGACTTTGCTCGCTGGCAAGTGGGGTGAAGGCAGAGGGACCCCTGCGCTCCTGCAGGCCGGTGCTGTTAGCAGGCATGCCCCAAAGAGCAGGTACCTTGTTGCATCCTGTGCAGGTTCCTCCACCCCTGAAAACCTCAGCTGCGGATGGGGACATGGTGCAGCAGGGTGGGCAGCAGCACCACCACTCAGACCCCGGCAGAGCTGCTGCGGGTTTGCAGGGTGGTGGCTCAGCCAGACAGGTTCGGGCTGTGCAGAGGCAGCGGTTGGCATCAGAGTTTCCAGGTGTGCACCCTGTGTGCCCCACGGGCGCAGGCGCTGCCAGCTGGGGTGAATGCGCTCACCAGCATGGCCATGGCACAGCTCTTCCCAGGGCGTTTATTCCCAGAGAAGGGTTTGGCTTCGCAGGCCAGCCCACACCCACCTCAGGGGAGGCATCAAACTTGGATGGGTGCAGAGCAGCACACGGGTCCGCACATGCCACACCGTCACCGGGGGGGACCAAAACCTGGATCAGGAGAGCGCTGGGGCCAGAGCCGGACACCCAACCACAGCTCTTTGGGTGTGTTCAGGGGGGACTGTGAGCAAAGATGCCAGGTGTGGACTGTGCTGCTTGTGCATGTCAGGGTTGAGGGAAAACGGGAGGGAGACCTCGGAGCGTGGGAAAGCTGCTGTGCCGGAGGGGGTCACCACTGCAGTGCTCAGGACGGGCCGTGGGGGTGGGTGCTGGACACGCACCCGGTGCCCACATGCCGCTGTCAGGGTGTCGACACGCGGAGCGGCCACGTCGAGCATCCGAGGGCTGCCCTGTCCGGGCGAGTGGCGAGTCCCTGCCCGCCGCTGCCGCAGGGCGCTGCCTGGCCCGGGCGTCCGGCTGGGACACCCGAGGGGAGACCCCGGAGTCCCGGCGCTGCCAGGCAGGAGCGGGGGCTCGGGCCGGGGCCTCAGGCAGGGCCGGGCGCAGGACAAGTCTGCCATCTACAGCCCGCCGAGCGGGCGGGGGGGGGACCCTGCCCGCGGACAGGGATGCCCGTGGTCCCTGGACCCCCCCGGCCGGCAGCATGAGCGGCGCCGGCTGCTGGGAACCGGCTGCTGCCAAAGCGGCTGACCCCTCGGTGAGGGGCCCGGGGAGCACCCAAAGCCCCCCGGTGCCCCGCAGCCGTCCCCGCCGGGCTCCCACAGGACCCCGCTCACTGCCCGCAGCCAAGCGCCCTGCCCGCAGGGGGTGCGCGGGCAGCCGGCAAGAAAAGGCTGAGTTTATGCCACGTCATTTAAATTGATAAATCATGCTGACGAGTGCTGCATCCGCCACAAATGTCTTCATTAGGCTTTGGTCATGCGTTAATATTTAATAGGGATCTCTCACCTGGGGTGAGCCGGGCCGAGCACCCCGAGTCCCAACCCCCGGCAGCCCATGGGGCAGCGTGGGGCTGGGGCAGCTCCAGGCAAAGAGCTGAGCGGAGAGATGTGTCACAGAAAAACCAGCGTGGCACATCCCACGGCAGCCGTGGTCCCGCTCTGGTCAAGGCTCAACCCTCCCAGGGCCAGGACACCGGGCAGGAAGGTCCCATCCATCGCCCCTCACCCTCCCTGCCTTGGTGGCACAAGGAAAGCCATGTCCAGCTGCCCGCCTGCAGCTCCTTCAGCTCTGCTCTTCGCCCTCCCCGTGGCAAGGCCACACACGGCCAGCCCAGCAGGGAGCTGCGCCATGTGCCGCATGCTGCAGGCGAGGGGCTGGCAGGGCCTGGGCCGGCGTGTTTGAATACCGCAGCGATTTTCCTAGTGAATAACCAGCACACACCATGCTGGCAGCGAGCTGGGCACAGGCTCCAGGATCCCGGCTCTGCAGGTGCGTTTGAAAGGCTTGCCCAGGCCATCTGTCCCCAGGACTGCCCCGGTGCCAGGACACACCGAGACCCCTGGGTGCCGCCCTCCCGGGTGCCAGGGGACGGTGGCTCTGAGTGTCCCAGCCCTGGCCGTGAACCTGTGGGTGCAGCACAGGCGGATCTGCCGGCTTCGGCTCCTCGGCTCGCACAAGAGCCCTTCTCCAGAGCAGGACGGGGCCGGGGCCGGTGCCCCATGCCAGTGCATCGCTGCTGGCAGCCTCCATCGCTCCCGCAGCCCAGGCCCGGGCAGGAGCCGTGCGGCGCCGACCACGCACAGTCCATATTGCAGGTGACATCCAGCGGCTGCGGGGAGGCAATGCAGCCCCACCGCCACGGCGGGCAGCCCGCACCCCGGCATCCACACCGCGGCGTGCGGCCGCCGGCCCCCAGCGGCCCGAGCGAGCCCGGGCGATGCTGGGCCCCGCTCTGCTCAAAGGGTCGCGGGGCGAGCCGGAGGACTCGCTCAGGGGCAGCTGCCCGACCACATGCTGCCGCACTCAGAGCATCGCTTCTGCCTCTCCGCAGCCTCGCGGTGCGTGGCCAGGCCCCGAGTCCTGCACCGAGCTGGGACGGGACAGGGGCTGAAGTGTGCAAAGCCCTGGCACAGCCCTGACCATGCCCCGCTGCTCCCCGGCAAGCTCTGCCCGAGGTGCCGTGCAGAGGCTGGCGCCCCATGCATCCCTCCCGGCAGGGCCGTGACACTGCTGTTGGGGGGGGGGGAGCACGGGGACAAGGGACCTGCTTGAGCCCAGCCCCGGAGGGAGACCCTGGGTGCCCGGCTGTGCCTCCCTCTGCTCCTCCGGGACCCGGTGCTTGCATAGGAGACTGAGACCCCCCCATGCACCGGCAGGTGCCTCTGATCCAGGGAAAAGTGGGATGTCCGTGTCAGGTCAGGACCAGTGAAAACCAGTTGGAGCACAGCCCTAAACTGCAGCTTCAGGAAGTTTAGTCTGCTGCCAGTCCTGGCACGTCACCCCAAGGTACCCGCTGGGCACGAGGCTGCTGCCGTCTCCAGAGCAGGCTGGATGTGCCAGGGCCTCCTCGACCCCAGGTAGCCAGAGGGTCCAGCTGCTCTGGAGAAGGGAGCTGCTGAGGAGGGGAGGCATTAGGAGGTATTTGCAATTTCCTCCCCACCCCAGGGGGATTTTCTCTCCCCTCTCCAGAGGGCAGCAGGAGAAAGCTCGCTTTTCGTCTCCCTCCAAGAGCTACTTTATTAAGAGAAGTATGTGAGGGGAGGCCAGTAAGCACAAATAAATCCACAGACAGGAGCACCAGCAAAGGGAGCTCACCTTGCACCCAGGACCTTGCCAGGAGCCCTGCACCAGGTCCCCTGCACCTCAGCCCCACAGCAGCCCAGGCCCCACTCCCAGCGAGCGTGTCCTGAGCTCTCCTGCCCTGCTGCCAAAGGGGGTTTGCCCCACAGGCAGCAGGCGTCAGCCAGCACCAAATACAACCTGCATGGGACATCCGCAGCCCCGCAGAACTGGGACCTCATGGGACATCCCAGCCCCGCAGGCAGACCAGCCTTTTGATGGCCGCTGGCAGCTGCAGGAACCGGTGTGTCAGCACCCGGCTGTCTGAGTTCACGCAACATCTCAGCAACCACTGCCAGAGCCCCCCTTGCTCTCCTGCCTGAGGCCATGCTCACCTCAGGCACGTCCAGCTCTGCACGGCTGTGGGACAGCAGGTCCCTTCGTGCCACCTCCCTCCTGGTGCTGCTCAGCACCGCAGCCCTGTTTCTGCCCCTCCTTTTGGGGCATCAGCCCCACTGCCATCACGTCAGCATTGTGAATGAGCAGCTTCTGCAAAGAAACTCATTTTGGGAGCGAGCCTTGTTTACTCTGAAACAAATGTTCACATCCCTCAGAGCTACTCAGCTACATAATCATCAAAACCAACACGGGACCCAGGGCTGCTCTTTCTTTTTGTACTTGTCCACTGGCCGCTCACAAAGATAAAAGGCTTGGCTCCGGCCAGCCGCAGCCAGTCCCGCGGGCTTTGTCTGGCTGAGCCTGCCGTGCTTTCCCACTGCGCCGGGGCAGTGGCACCCGGTCAAGGCACGGCAGCGCCAGGGCAGGTGGGAGTGCCGTGAGAGCCACCCGTGCAGCCAGCGATGCTGCAGGACTCGAGCTGCTCTTGTGCAGGGCTCGAGCCTCCTGCTAACCCTGAAACACGACGCTCTTCCTAAACAGCCTGAGACCTATCAGACCTGGGAGCAAAAGCTGCGGGTCATCCGCCGGCTTGAGCAGGGCGTGCTCGCAGTATGCAAGGGCGCTTGTGCTAGCGGAATGCTCTTACGGCCCTTTGGTGTTGCCACGGGTTTGTCGTACTCTCCCTTCTCTCCCGCCATCCAAAGCAGTGAGGACATGATTGTCACTGTCACCCCCTCTCCCCCAGTGGGGAAACATGGGTGGCTGTGGTGGGGCACACCCCAAGGCAGAGCCAGGGCGAGGGACAGGGTCCCAGCCCTGGGGGGACATGGGAAGCGCACAGCCCACGGCTAGTTCCAGGGGAGGGCTGGCATCGGGACAGCTTCTCACAAGCCCCCATTTGTCCAGGAAATACCCCAGGGACACTGTGGGGAGGGGGTGTCACCCCAGATAATTGTGTTCACAGGCACAGACCCTCACACTCACACATGGATGCCTGTGGAGGTTTTGTTGATCCAGTTTAACCTGGTCCAGCCTAACGGGACCCCCCAATCCTGCTGTGCACCCCAACAGCTGTCCCCACATGTGCCGAGCTGTGACCACCTCATGGGACTCAGACAGCAGCAGGACACAATCAGCACTTGGACGTGTGCCTGACTGACTGAAGCGGTTGGGGTGCACGGGCAGAGAGTGCTTCTGCCCGGCATCGCCAGCGGCATGCAGTGCCGCCGGCCTCAGTGCAACACAGGGAAACATCTGTCTCCTCTTCCTCTTCTCCTTGCAGATGTTTTAAATGGGACAGTTTGTACTTTCCAGCGAAGTCAGACGCTGAATGTGGCCTCATCCAACAGCACAAACCCCCGGCTGGGCACGGCTCGGAGCCAGGGAGGCCATGGCACCTTTCGCTGCCACCTGCCCGAGGTCCCGGGCAGCTGCGCGCTCCCGGCGCGCTCCCAGCTGGGAGCAAGGGTCTCCCTGCGCGCGTTACCTGCGCCTGGCAGGCTTTTGTTAACGCCAGTCAGTGGAAACATTCCCCAGCTGTGTTTTCCATGCGGAGGGAGGCTGGAACGCTGGGGCAGGCTCCTGAGTCAGCGGGACGTGCGCGGGCTCCTGAGCGTGCCTGCGCCGGATGCCGGGAGCCTGCGGCAAGCGGCAGATGCAAAAGGGCTTAATGCGGCCCCAGGCTCTTCAGCAGACACCATTCCTGAGCCAGCAGAGCTGGAGCTCCCCGCACCCTTCCCACAGGACAGCCACTGCTCCCCAAGGTGATGGCCTCAGCCGAGCCCCCCACAAAGTGCAGAGAGATGGAGGGGGCAGCGAGGGGCAGCACGTCAAGCTTGTCAAGCTTGCCAGTGCTGTCGCCGTCACTTGTCGTTACAGTAGCAAATAAACCTGGACCGAGAAAAGAATGAATCGAAGATGCAGCTGTTCTGAGCTCATGGTCGCAGAGACTGTGTGTATTAAAGCCCCCACAGCTCACTGTTCTCCAACAGAAGAACTAGGGAAAACTTTTTTAGGTTTGAAAAAAAGGCTATTTCCACATAAAAAGTTACCTTGTGCTCACTCCGTGCTTGTGCATGGTCTGGGAAGGGTGACAAAGCCCCTGGGAAAGCAGTGGGTGAGGGGGAAGGGAGAGGTTGGGGTGGGGGAGGAGGACAGTGACCTGAAGGGAGGACATGGGGCATCAGTATTGCCGGCTGTTTTATTGACTCCACCCTTCCCTGCAAACCTTCCTCATTGCTGCCTTCAAATCCAGTTTACATTAGCTGTGCAGACAGCAAGGCCAGCTGCAGGAGCAGGGGACAAGCCAGCTGCAGGAGCAGGGGACATGCCAGCCCGAGAGCACCAGCAAGGGCTCTGCCACCCACCTCCAGCTCTGCACCTGGGTGGGGGCAAGGCTGGCTTCAGGGGACAGCAGGGGGGCCGTTAGAACCAGCAAAGACCCGGTGGGTGTTGTACTGGCCTCGTTTCAGCCAAAATGTACCTGTGGTGAGTCCTCACAACCCAGCCCAGTGCTGGGTGGCTGAGGCTCAGGGCTGTGGCCGCTGCCATCTGCTGGACCAAATTCACCAGCTTGCCATGACCGCTGAGCATTGGTGATCGCCGGGGCCAGACCCAGCCATGCAGAAGTGCCCCAACGTTGGGGGGCATCGCTCCCACCTCAGGGATGCCCAGAGCCATAACTGAAGGACAGGAGGACCCTGGCCACAGGGTGGTTAAGCCAGGAGCACCCGCTTGGCATCACCCCGCCAGCAGCTCCGGAAGAGTCCTGGGTGTTCGTTTGCCGCTGACTCATGCTGGGAGAGGATCTCCGGTTTAACCCAAGCATCCCCTAATGCGCCTGGTGCAGGACCATTCCCCGGGCACTCGCTGATGCCTGCACGGAGCAGCTTGACGTCTGTGACAAGCTCGCACATGCCCAAGCTGGGGAGTGGAGATCCGGATTCCTCAGCTTCGGCCTCAGCTGCGCTGGAGCTGAGAACAGGAGGGGTTGGGGTGCTCTGGGGCGAAGACACCAGTGGCCAGGGCTGGTCACGGCCCCCCAGCCATCCCGGTAGGTTCAGCCCTGGCAGGCAACAAGCAACACTCGCCTGCCCCGTGCCTCACTGCCCAGTGTAGAGCGGGCACGTGCCCACAGCTGACCCACCCGACCAGGATGGACCAGGTTTGGCCGCTCTCCTTCAGCCATTGCCCTTGAGTGTCCTGAGGGGGAGGAATCACTCACGAGAGAAGTGGAGGACAGCGCGGGGACAGGGTAACACAGGAGGAGCTGTCTTGGGGCACGGGATGGGGTGGCACCCCAACAGCCACCGTGGGCAGCCGGCGCGGGGAGCAGGGGCAGGGGTAACGGACCTTTCCCAGCCGCCCGCAATGGGGTTTTCTTGCCTTTTGGAAGCGCGGCACCCCCAGCCCCGGTCCCCCGGCACCGCCATGGCGGCGGGCTGGGGAAGGCGGTGGCTGTTGGTGCCTTTCTGCAGCGTCAGACGAATCCGCCCAGCTGAAACCCCGCGATTTATACAGCTTAATCCGGCGGCGGGCAGGTCCCCACCCGCGCCCGGCCGGGCCAGGGTGCCGGGCTCAGCCCCGGCGGGCGCGGGGCCGAGGGGGACGGTCCCACCCCGCAGGGAGGGGACTGAGGTTATGAAATTTGTGAATGGGGAGTGTCTGGGGGGCTGGAGCAGAGGGAGCCCACGGGGCGCGGGGCACTCGCTGCGGGCAGCGCAGGCAGGCTGGGGCGGCGGTGCAGGCAGAGGCGACGCGCGCCCCGCGGTCCCAGCGCTGCACCTCCCGCCCTCGCCGGCACAAAACCCCGTCGCCTTCCCGCGTCCGACAGACGATGCCGACCGGAGAGAAGAGGCAACCGGTGATGTCCTAACCTTTATTTCACGCATTACCGGTCTAGCTTGCTTTTTGCATTTTATATTCTGAAGTTTTAGGGGGGAGACGTCTCCTGAGGCCATTCTCATCTCCTTATCACTTTTCCAGCCCAGCTTCTTCACTGTAACTGTTGGACGGAGAACTGATAAGGGTATGCGAGTGACACGAGCAACCGTCCCGGCACGCCAGCCCCGGCTGTCCCCGGCTGCGGTGCAGCCCGCGCAGGCTGGGATGTGGCAGGCGTGCGTGCTTGCTCTGCTGCAGATGTTGCTCCAAATAAAACCGACTGCAAAGCAAACTCAAGGGTTAAAGAAACGTATTTTTTGCACTACGAGCTGGCAGGTCCTGTCGTTCCGGTCTTTTTCTCTTTCAGCATCTACAACAGGTCTCCTGCAGGAAAATGCATTTTTTTTAAAAGGTCTTGAAATACTGTTTCTACGAGGGGTCCTGAAATGCTATTTTAGCATGTTACCATTTGCTTGTGTATCAGTGGAGTTAGCTTGAAATTCTCTGGAGTCGGTATAAAGAATAATTACAAAACTAAGAATAAGTGTTGCGTAAGTGTAAAACTCCTATATTTATATGTGTCTAGAATTGTTTACATTAAAAGTTATTTATTCCAAATGTTTACGTGATTTTAAAGGTGAGTGCTCGCAATATGGCTCGAACTGCAGCTGATGAAAGGAACTGCATTGCCAGAAGGGCAAATACCCCTGTGAGTCAGAGGAACAAAGCCGGGATTTAGGGAAGCAAACCAAAGCGTGAGGTAAGGGGGTATTTGCACGGCACAGAGGCATGTGGCAGAGCCCCACGCTCACACACAGGCTTGGTGTTCTGCTGGGGCACAGCCCATGTCCCCACTGAGCCCAGGGACACTGGGGGTCCCACGGGGGCTCCCCCTTGTCTCACAAACCGCTACTCTAAAACACCCGGGATTTGCTTCACATTTCCAGCCTCTTTTTTCCAGTTTTCCAGCTATTCCGGTCAGTCAGATCTTCCCTATCTCCACTAAAGCGTTTTGCACAAGCGGGGAGCCGGGAAGAGCTGTGCCGCGTTGCAGAGTCCGTGCCGGCATGCCAGCGTTCTTGGGTGCTCGGCCCATGGCCGCAGGGCCAGCCAGCGGGGAAAGACCCCGCACCGGGGGTAGGTTTCGTTGCATGGGGCAGCCAGCCTGGCCTGGCAGAAACCCGGCGGCTATACAACCCTCTCCCCAGGGCTGCCCTTGTCCCACACGATCCCCCACAGCCACAGACCGCTGCGGCCCCACGGGGCTCCCAGAAACATTGCCATCCTCACGGGGACCGAGATGTCAGGGAAGGGGCAATGCTGGTGCAGGCAGCTCCTGCTTGCAGCTCCCTGCATGCCCCTCAGCTTGACAGAGGCTGGAGGGGGGCGGTCCCGGACCCCAAATCCCCTCAATTTCCAGGTGCAGGCATTGGGGTAGGGACTGACACGGAAAGGCAGCTCCATGTCAGGCACCAAAATCACCAGCTGGCCTGGGGAGGGGATGTACCCCCCCAAACCAGGGTGCTGCCTTCAGGCACCCTCCTGCCCAGACCTTCCCGCTCCCAGAGCCTGGGCCCAATCCTGACCCTTGAGACCTGGCCCAGCACCAGAGAGTGAGTTGGAGGCGCAGCACCTATATCAGGGTCTTGGCCCTCCAGGCTCGTCCTCCCGTAGCCGGTGGCTGCGCTGCCTTGTGCAGGGCACGGCTCACTGCACCCACTGCAACCATTTGGAGAACGCCAAGCTGCGCTGGTGCCTGGGTGCTCTCCCCTGATCGCAGGCAGCATGTCGGCAGCCCCTGCCGCAGCCAGGGGGACGGGGCATTGCCGCTGGCTTGTGCCCCAACTGCAGCCAGCCCTTCCCGTGGAATTCAAGCATCCTCTCAAAGCAGAGAGGGAAGTGTCAACATGCGGGACAGGCTCTATCACCCCTCACCTTCAGCTTTCACCAGCCAGAGTAGCGAGAAGATAACCTCAGAGTGCAACCCCCCCCACTGACTCAGAAGCCAAGCCAAGGGTGGCAGGATCAGGCCCCCCACAGCATGGCTCTGCAGAGTGAGGGACGGGTTTGCGGGGGTGGCAGCAGGCAGACATCCCAAGCAGGCTGGCGCCAGCAGGCACAGAGCACTCTGGAGTCCCAGGACATCCCCCCAGCCCACCCACCCACTGAGGAGCAGGAGGGGCAGAGTGCTGCTCTACAGCCATCCCCTCCAGCTTCTCAGTTGGGTAGGGCTGCTCCCATCACCCAGGGAGGTGGGGAGGTGGCAGTCAGCCCCGAAAACAAAGCAGGGGGAGAGGAGGCTCTTCCTTAGCATCCCCCCATGAGCTGGTCCAGGGGACCAAGCCCAGGGTGCTCCCGGCATCCCATGGCCTTGACTCGGCTGCCAGCAGTGCTGGGGTTTTTCCCCGGGGAAGCAGCAGCAGCACAGGGAGAGCTGAGAGCTGCCAGGAGCCACGAACTGGCCGGGCACAAACGCCTACATTCTCACGGCCACTTCTGCATGAGGGGTTCAGTGGTGGGATGGGACCTGATCTGATCCCTCTCCAAACAGAGCCGCCAGCAAATTGTCAGTGTGCATTTGGATTTCACCCATGGCAGGTGGTGTGATTAGCCATGAAAAGCAGGCTTAGCGCGGGCTGGAAAACTACTGAGGCAGCCGAATTCCCTGCATCGGCCCCAGCCCAGCCCAACCCCAGCGATGGGGAGCCGAGCTGAGGGAGCTGTGGCCGGGGGGTGTCAGAGCAGAGGGAGAGCAATGGCTGAGCCAGCACCGGCACTACCGCCATGCAGCCGCTTCCCTCCCAGAGCACGTAGCCCTTATATTAAATCCATAAATAGGAAATTCCACTTCTTCAGAAAAAAACAGAATCCGGATATTTCATAAGTGTCCCAGTGGACATGAAAGCCGAATCAGGAAATTTCACTCAGCAGAGATATTAAAATTGCCGCAACCCTTCAGCCAGCCATGGCAAAGCACCCGCACCGTGCGCCCGGGGCCCAGCACAGTGCGAGGGCTGGCTGTGGGGAGGCGCATGTGCCACGGCCCCAGCCCTGCACACACCGCTCCTTGGCCACAGCAGCTGCATGTTTCACCATCCCTCACATCCCTTCTCCCTGCTGGCCCTGCCATAGCCGCTATGTTCTCTGCAATAGGTGACCCCAGGTCTAGCAGAGCTGAGCTGCAGCTCTGGGAGAGCTCCCACAGGAAAGCATCACCTCCCACCCATGGCATTCCCAGCTGCAAAAGCAAGGTCCCCTCCTTTGCAGCCAGACCTCCGGTGCTGCCAGGCTGCCTGCACCGAGGCTGCCATGGGCAGCGTGGGCCCTCCCCGCACGCCGCTGCCTGTCAGCTACGTGAGCTGCACAATCACTGCCCGTCTGAGCCCTGATAACAGAGGTAACAGGCTGCAAGGGCAGGGACCAAAGTGGCCACAAGGCTTTTCCTGACACAGCCATGGGAAAGAGAGCAGAAGTGTGGTGTGCCGCTGCAGCGCGGGGCAGGGCAGTGGAGCATCAGCCTGTACCGGACGACCTGCTGCTGGTTGGAGGTGCAGCCAGCGGGTGCCTGCAGGAGAGCCCCACGCTGCTGGCGGAGCCCGGCGTTTTTCCCCGGCCAGGAAGGGAAAGCCCTGCCGCCGGCCGCTCTGCAGTGCCCCACACTGCCCCGCATCAGCCCCACGTCTTCCTGGCACCGTGGGACCAGTCCTGCGCTGAGACACGCAAAAGGGTCTTCCCCTGCGTGGCTGGATTGGAGCCGGCGCCGGGCGTGCACTGATGCCTTCATCATCCCCCTCTGCTCACAAAACACAAGCTTTCCAGGGCAAAGTCTGCCGGCATAACTTGCTTTCCCATCAGCAAGGCATTGCAGCGCGTTCCCAGCGCTGCGCAGGCAGGGGAGGCGGGACGGGGAATTGTGATAATTGCTCGTGCTTTGACGTGGCGGCACGTCCACAGGCGGTTGTGGGAGTGGGGGGAGACGCGGCCCAGGAAAGCGGGCGGCTACCCTGGCACTGCTGAGGCTGCACTTCAGTGCCTGCGGGCGCTGGCTATGGGGCCGGTGTTTGCACCACACTCCACTCCCACCCAGAACACGCGGAGATGGGAGCCCCGGGAGGAGGCAGAGCCTCATGGCGGCTTGCCCCGGGCTCCCCAGCACTCCTTGCCCACCTCCACCCACCCGAAACAAAATGTCCCTTTGATCGCCAAGAGGCCAAGGACCCCCCCCTTCGGAAAACCCCACTGGCTTGGGGAGGGCTGCGCCGGGGCCATCCTCGAAGGAGGAAGAAAGCAACGGCTACGCAGGCACCGGCCCCATCACCGCAGCTAGGGTGCACGAGTGAGGGGTTCAGGAGGGACCCTGTGGGCATGAAATGCAAAGGCGGCAGCAGCCGAGCCCCCCTCACAGCACCTGACAGGCTGGGGTCCTGTGGCTGGCTTCACCTGGGCCGTGGGGGGATGCCACCCCTGGTCACTGGTGACGGGTGCCCACAGGACCAGGCACAGAGGATGGACTGCAGCTGCCCGGGGCCATGGCTGCTCCTCTGCAACCCTCTCAGTGCCTGTGCCAGAGCTGTCCTGCCCTGCCAGCGGTGCTGCCCAGCGGCCCTGGCCCTGCCAACCCTGGCCCTGTCAACCGCTGGCTCTCACGGCCTGTCCTGGTGCCCAACGGTGCCAGCGCTTGGCCGCGTTTGGTGCACAGCAAGCACAGTGCCTCACACCAGGCCCCGAGAGCACCATGCCAAGGAGGGAGGATGCGCGCTGGGAGCAGCCACCCATCCTGGCAGCACGCACAGCACAGAAGCGCTCATCCCCCCTCGCTCTGCCAGGGAAAGAGCCGCCCCCACAGGCACCGCGCAGAGGTAATTGCAGGTTATTACACTGCTCTGTTGTTAAATACGGATCACTTCTCTTCCGACAAGCATTCTGTGTAATGCAAACTCAAATCATCTCCCTCCTCCACCGAGCACCTCTCCTCACCTGCCAGGAACCGTGGCAAGTCATGGCGGTGGCAGATGATGCAATTGTGCGAGTCACAGCCATGGCAGAGGATGCGACGTGCATTGTGTCATGGCGGTGGCAGAGGATGCGAAGTGTGTTGGACACATCATGGACATGGACACCTCAAACCACAAAGTTCTCTTCCAGACCCAGAGTACATTTGTCCACAGGATCAGCTTGTGGGGTGTTCTCAGGCAGGTGAAAGGTTTGCCTCTCCCACCATGTATTTTCAGCAGGTAACTCAGCCCGCAGTCTTTACAAAGCTCTCCCTGCTGTATCGCCCCAGCTAAGTGACAAAATTGTTATTTTATTGCCTTCTCCCAGAATCCCTGCTGGTTTCCACTTGAAGTTTATCCTGTGAACTGTGAAGGTAAGGTGCTGCAGCAGAGCCATCCCTTCCTCAGGCATCCACCCTCAGGTGCTGCTCGTGTCCCTGGCTACCAGATGTTTTGTTACAGCTGCCCCAATAATTCTTTCATCTACATGATTTTAAGAAAAAACTGGAAGTTAACCAAGCACTGGGTTTAACCACTGTGGCTCGGCCCCTGTTCCACCACAACACAGGCCAAAGCGACTGTCACTGTAATTACACACACGTAGCAATGAGGGAAAAAGTTCAGAGTCCTGGAAAAAGGTGAGGGTCCGCCTGTCCCGTCCCCCTTGCTGGGTGCCTCCCCAGCCTCCCACCCACCTGGCCGGGATGTGGTGCCATGGCTGTCTTCTGCTCCCATGGAGAGACATTTCGAGGCAGCAAGAGAAAATTTCATCCCAGATGGCCTCAATTTTGGCAAAGTCAGAAACCAACTGCCCAAATCCCAGGCTTTGTCTCCAAAACTAGCATGCCTTTGCACTGACAGGCTTACTGCATGCAGCAGGTTGACCTTGGCTGGCTGCCACATGCCCACCCAGCCGCTTGCCCTCAGGTGCCTCCACCCTCAGGTGGGGGTTCAGACACTCAGGTCAAAGAGATGCACTGTCACCCCGGTCCCTTTGGCAGAGTGGCACCCCCAGCACCTGCCAGCCAGGGCGAGCCGTGTGCCGTCAAGGGCTGATGCTTTGGCACAGCGTGTCCAGCGTCTTGCCCTGTCTCAGCCACCAAGGCTGCCCTGCCGGCTGGGGGGGCTCCCACCGCAGGCAACGTTTCAGAGCCCCCCGGAGCTGTCTGTTCCCAACTCGGTGGCACACAGCGTCTGGAAAGGGGCGAGCAGCGCTGGGGTCATCTGCTTTCAAGAGACAAGGACATGAGCTTGAGGAAAGAGAAATAGGAAGAAGAAATGCTTACTAATGACACTTGTACCCCGTATAGCACACAAGGACCCCCAAACCCTCCAAAATCCTTAACCCGGGTCTGTGAGACCCCTGCAGCCCTGGCACAGATGCAGCTGCTCTCCTTCGGCAGTGGGTGATGGAGGAGCCCCGATGCGACAAGTGGCAGAGCTGAGACAGGAGCACACGACCGCTGGCTGCCCACCCTCCTGCACCACTACCCTGCCCATAAACTAATGCACTCACCCTCATCCCCCGACCACCTTCGGCTGCCCTTCTCCAGGCAATCAGGAAAATGAATGTTTCATCAAGCAGAATTGGTATGAGGTCAAAAAATTGACTTTCTATATAAACGAGCTTAAAGCAAGATGATTTTTACATGAAAATCTGTTTGCCGTGATGGGTCTCAGCGCTACATGCATAAGGCAGGAGTGCCAGAACGGCAGGGCCAGTATTTACCCAACCCACCTGGAGCACAAAAAAATGTTTGGAATGGGAATTCAGCAGAAGACGCTGATGAAATACGGATGCCAGCTCCCAGCCTCAGTCCCCACAGACCAGAAAGCATGAGCATGGCGAATCGGACACGCGTGCTCCGCATGGTCCCCGGGGCAGGGCAGCCCTGCCGTGCTGCCAGCTGCCACTCCAAGAAATAGGAAATTGGTCTGGGGGTGGAAATCTTTCCGTATTTTGTGGTTACTGTATTAGTAAGGTAAAACAAGCTGGCTTAGCTTCTTAACCCTTTGCTCTGGTGAAATAAAGTTTCTCGGCCGGGAGCACAGAACCCCAGTGCCGCTGGGCAGAGGAGCGCCAGGAGTAGCCGGTGCCGGAGCCCATCTCTGGGCTCTCCCTGGCACGGCTCAGGCGCAGCCGCCCCAACGCTCGCGGGATTGTGCGATGCCTTACACACACGCTACTAAAATTCACCCAGCAGCTCCTGTTTGCCAAGACTCGAGGTGGTGAATGGGGCCGGGAGGGCCCGGGGGTGAGCTGCTTCACGTGTGCTTCCCACAGCAGGACAGAGAGCGTGCAGGAGCACCAGGGAAGAGACCCCCCTTGGTGTCACTGGTGGGGAGCACCCATTCATGGTGCAGGGGGGGCACCGACTCCTGGGGCACGGTTGCGGGTGGGTGCCTGCAGACCCCGAGGCAGCGCCTGCTGGCTGGGGTCCTGCTGGTGCTCCCCAGGAAAAGCTGGGGTGGGGGGAGACGAGCTCCCCAGGCAGCCCTGCACAGACCCTCAGCACAGCAGTGGGATCATCTCCTATTTCTTGTTAGAAAGCACTTTCCTGTGCATCACAGTATTTCACCTTTTGGTCTGAAGCCCCGTGCCTCTGCCAGTCCCGAGGACGAGGTGCTAACGTCTTGCTTTTGTTGTTCCATGCACTGTTACGTTTGGAGATCCTTACAGGGTTAGAAGTGAAACACAACCCAAAGAGCATTGTAATGACTTCTCAAGAGAAAATGAGTTTCTAAAATTAAACCAGCAAAATGAGAGAATGGAATATTTTTGCATTGACTTCATTGCCATGAATATTTATAAAACTTAGTTTAATAATATTAAATAAAATAAAAAAGAGCACTGGGTGAGAACTACTGCCTGCATCTCTCTATCCCCGTCAAACTGCAAAGCACACATGAGAAAAATCCCTTAATGACGGCCACTCCTGAGCCTCAGCAACTGCACGCACACTGCAAGGATCAGAGCTGCAGCATCGATCCCAGGAGCTCGGAGCAGGGAACCATCAGTCTAGAAACAGGTAAAATCCCCAGAAAGACTCATAAAACCCCATGGAGTTTATTGCCCATCGTGACAGCTCACTCCTCAGAGAGGCCCTGATGTCCTGGGAACCCGAGTGCCTTGTCAGCCCCAGTGTCATTGCCCATTGCCGTGCAGCTGTCTCGGGATGCGACCGGCAGGCTCGTGCCCCTGCCTAACACAGGCAGAGCAGGCAGCAAGAGATGGCACATGGGGCCTGAGCTCTGGACATCGCTGCAGACGTGCCGCGTCTCAGACATGGGGTGCCAGAATCACCAGCCTCGTCTCTTCCCCCTGTTGCATTTGCACTCCCAGCTTCACCTCTGCCTTTTCAACCCCTGTCCTCAGGCCAAGTGGCTATTTTCTCCCGTCCCAGACACTGCCTGCCTTCATCTTAATTGGCAAATAATAGCTACAAATTGAATTGCCACTCGGCTCCTCCTACGCCTGCCTATTAACTCCTGGAGTTAGTGGGTGCGAAAGCACCCATGTGAAACCGCTCTCCATCACAGGCTTCAGTCCATTTCCAAGCTCCAGCACTTGGTGCCGTCGCCCCGGGCTTGCCCACCTACTCCCAAACCCTGGGACCTGCCAGCTGCCCCGGCCCCAGGACACTCTGCGGGGGTTATGACTTTGGGGAGCGGGTGGCATTGCCGTGACAACCCATGGCTTTGGAAGGACACGGGACACCATCAACCACAGTGAGAGGGAGCAGTGCCGCTGTATCCAGCTGCAACACAACTGTCCTCATCTTCCACCACCGCCTATAAATATTGCCTCCTCCCGGGGTCTGTGGTTTTCCAGCCTGGCACTGAGCGCAGCCCCCTGCCTTTCAATCCAAAGGGCTTCTCTACAGACCCTACTGGAGTACAGCCGAGATGAAAAAACCCAACATGGAGGTGCAAGAATGTATAGATTACAAAGGAAAAAGGATGAAAAAGTGCAGGGAGAGGGATACGTTGTCAAGGCAACCACCGACTGCAGGGATGAGAGAGGGGGACTGAGGGCAGTGAGGCGAGGGGGGCAGAGGGAAGCGGGGGCACCTGCGGCTCGAGGTGGCCCAGGGGAGCTGGGTGAGGTGCTGCGCCATTGACACGGCTCACCAGAGGAAACGCGGTTTGCCGGCATGCGGCTCTGTAAGGACAGGAGTGGGTCTGCAAATGTTCCCAACGGCTTTCAAAACACGTTCCCACCCCACCTATGGCCTGTGTGTGAGAGGAGAGAAGAGGGAAAAGGAAGGTTTTTCTGAAGTGGACCTTGGACTCAGGAGCCCGGGGCTCCAGCGATGGAGACAGCGGGGCTGGAAAGCCTGGGGTGAGGACAGGACTGAGACAGGCTGCTCCCAGCCCCTCTGCCCGCCAGGGCAGCTCCCGTCCCCGCTTTGAGCGAGGGAGAAGGACTCCCAGCACATTAGCATCCCCTGAGCCCATCAGCCCGCATCCTGCCCGGTCGCACAGCCCAGCTCCCTGGAGCAGAGTGGTGAGGATCCAAGGGATGGAAATTGCAGTTATCTGAGGGCCAGCACATTGAGTTAATTGTGCAAAATGTCAACCGGTAATTAGAAAATGAGAAGCACTTGCTGTTCAGTGACACATAGCAGTGGCATTTCCATTTTCAGACCTTAACACAACTTATTAGAGTCAAAGTCTAATTAATGCACCACACTGTTGAGCAGAGAATGGAGAGTGACCCAGATCTCACTCATCTCCAAACGCTCCTCCCTTACAGGAAGGTTTTAAACTTTGTTCATGCTTCAGACACGGATCAGAAGGACACGGGCACTGAAGTCCCCAGAGCAGGGCAAAGCGCTGGCGTTGTACAGGGGCTCGCTCCCAGGCTCGTTCTCTCTCTCTGTACAGGTGCCATTTTGTGCTTCGATTGCAAGTGGAAAATGAAGTAATGCCCGACTCATCCTGCCACAGAGGATCTGGCAGAGCCAGGCCCGGGGAGGTGCTGGCAAAGGGGAACAAGTGGATTTCAACATGTGTTCTCCATCACTGCATCAGGGAGTGATGCTGTGAAGCTGCTGGCCCCCAGCTGGGCTGTCCTCACAGCACATGGAGGAGGCCACTGATGCCCCCGAGGTCCCCAAGCCTTGGTGCGGTCCCTCGCAAAGGATGCTGCACCCAGTTGCCCAGCCCTGGTCCCACTGAGCATCGCTGCAGCGTGGAGCTGGGCCACCAACGGGACGGCCGTAGCCCCGGCGCATGTGGCAGCGTGTGGCACCGGAGCAAGTGGGTCTGTGTGGAAGGGGCAGAGCCTGCGCCTGCCACATGTCCCCATCACTGGGGAACAGCCCACGGAGGTCCCCAAAGCATGAGGTGTCCTGGGAAGCAGCAGTGCCCACCCCTGCCTGAGGACGGCCCTGCCTCTGTCACTACAGCAGCACTGCTGGGACAGCAGCGAAGCCCCGGTTCTCCTGTGCCCCCCTATGCGAATCACTGCGGGGGATGAGTGCCCCCCCCGACCTGCCCCAAACCTGGGGTGAGCCCAGGCTGGCTTTGGTGTAGCTGGAGATCCCCAACTCTGACGCTTGGAGTCGAGCACCTAAACCCCTCCGAGGCTCCTCAGGCTGGCCCTGAAAATTGCTGTCCCCCAAGGGCCTCCGGTGGGATTTAGGCTGCTTCTGTGTTCACCTGATGCTGGAGCTTTGAAAGCCTCCAATCTCCACACGGGTGGGCAGCAAACGCCATCACACAGAGGCCAGAGGGGTCTAAGCCACAGCCCCTGCCTGGGGTACACGGCTGTCTGCAGAACCAGGGCAGCCCCAGGCACGGGGAGGGGGACAGCAAGGCGCAGCCACCCGCAAGGTCCATGATGGCCGATGCAGCTGCAGAGCTGCTGATCCAACACGGGACGGCAGCAGGGAGGACAGCCTTGAATCCAAGTTGAACAAGACAGCAGTGACCGTTCACGTGTGCTCCAGGCACAGCAAATCCTTTATGTTTGTTCACCTCCGAGATCCCCTAGTGCGCAAAAGCCCATCACCGTGCCTTCGGCCAGGAGCCAGGACTGGGAGAGCCGGGGCGCTGTGGGGCCGAGGGGACAGGCGGGGGTCGGTGCGGGAGCAGCCCAGGGCTCTGCGCTGCCACGCTCGCATCCCGAGCCCCACATCCTGCTCCCTCTTCCCTTCGCTGCACGTGCCCCTGGAGCAGCCCTGGCACGGACAGCAGCTCCCAGCAGCATGGTGAGCCCTGCTCCCCTGGTGAACCCCTGCTCCCCCGGTGAACCCCTGCTCCCCCAAACACCGCATCCCAGGAGCTCTCCCTGACAGCTCTGAAATTCTCCAGCACTATTTTTACCCCACGGTTGCTATAGAGACATCAGACCCACTCGCAGTGATGCAGCCTCTTTCGGAAGCACTGCATCACCAGCTGCCTCCAATAACGCACAGGGCAGGAGGCCACTATTTTGGGCAGAGCCCCACCACAGCTCTGGAGGACAGCCTGGCCTGGGAAGATGGATGGGTCCAGCAGAGAGGGGGACATGTGAATGGGGGGAGGAGGAGGACAGCAGCATTTCAGAACCCCAGGAGCCTGCCCCTGCAGCCCATTGTCATGCCTTCCCCATCCAGCCCCGCTGCTCTTTATCCCTGGGCAGGAGAGGCTTAGACCTGGGCTGCTTTTAAAGCAAGAAGGGAAACGTTGTTGTCCGACACAGGATATGTCACAGGAAGGGTTTGGGGCCCAGGAGTTCAGAGCTGGAGATGAGAGAGCACACGTGCAGGATTCATCCCCTCTGCCAGCCTGTGTCCAGCCCTGCAATACCCACAACAATCAGAAATAAAGGGGCAGCAGCTTTCTGAAGATGGGAGAAGGGCTCGGTTACAGCTGCGCTGGAGCAGGAGTGGGGTGCTGATCCCCCTGGACATCCCCTCCAGCCCTGCAGAGCTTTGCCAGATCCCCCTGCCCTGCTGAGGGGCAATGCCACAGGACATGGGAGCAAACAGCTGCCTCCTCCATCGCTTCTGGTGCCCCCAGGTCAAGGGTGAGCTGCTGCCTCCCCCGAGCCTGGCCGAGGTGCAGCCGTGCCTGGGTGATGTCCCTGTGCTGGGGCTGTTCTTCCCCAGAGCCAGCTTGACCCTCTGGCCAAAGCCAGGGACAGGAGAGGACATGGAGCCAGCTGTACACAGCACAGGTGCAGCACTGCATGGCCAGACAAGGTGTTAGGGGCAGGGCTATCACTAGCCAAGGCCATCAGGGATATTAGCTAATTAATTTCCATTACACCATGGGAAAATAGTATTGCTTGCTTAATTTTCCCAGCAGGAGAAATCAAGGTAAAAATTAAAGCAGATGCAAACCTGCACCAGGCTTTGGCCCTGCTCAGGTCTGCAGGGAAAATGTCCGGATGCTGTGGATATGGCTGGTCCCCCTTGCCCATGAAACCCCCCCCGTGAGGAGCACGACAGGCACCTGCTGGCCCCAGAGGCTGCACCTCCCTGGGGAGCATGGGCAGGGCTGAGAGCCTGACCCTGAACTTTATAAAGCCATCATCAGTCCTAATGAGTAACACACACCTGCAGCATCCCTCCTGGAGCAGCAAGGCATGGGACAAGCCCACAGCAGGGCCAAATCACAGACTGCTGTGAGTTACGAGCACACTGAAGGGCTGGGACCTCCGGCTGCCCTGTGCCGGGCATGTGGACCCCCCTGTGCCCAGGGCAACCCCAGGCCCTGTGCTTCACTCTGCCCTGTGGGTCAGGAGACACAGGCCATGCCCCAGCCAGGGCACAGGGCAGCAGCAGCATTCACGGCAGAGCCGGTGGTCACCTCTGAAATGCCAGAGCTGAAAGCTCCCCCCATCACCTGCGCTCATCTCTCCAGGGAAGCATGTTTATAAAAAGAGGCTGTGCGTGGATGAGCTGGCAGAAATAGCTGCGCACAGCCCTCTCTGTGCGGTGTAAGGGATGATCACCAGCTGTTCTGCAAAACACCCAAAATAGAACCAGCGCCAGCACCACGCAGCCCCCAGGGAGATGGTCCCTATTTAGCCAAGGAAGCCAGAGCAGCGAGGCTGTGCTCACGTCCTACCTGCGTCTGCACTCCCCCCCCCCCCGCCACTGCTGGGGCAGCTGCTGCTCCCATGGGAGTCTCAAGGCAGCTGGGGAGCCGGTGCTTTGGGAGAACCCCCTTCCCCAGGAGATAGACCAGGCTCTGACAAGCCACAGGCTGAGTTGCTGCAGCTCCTCCCAGGGCTTTAGAAGCACACGGGGCCGTGATTGCCCCTTTGCCATCCTGTCCCTGAGCCTGCACACACAGACTCAGCCTCCTGAAGCATCACTACAGCCTCTGCTTGAACGCCCCTGGGGATCACAGCTGCACCACATGCAAGCCAGACAGGCCCATTACAGTGCCAGCAAGCAGCTGAAAGCAGCGGCCTCCTCCTCTCGGCTGGGCCAGACTCTTAATTATAGCTTCAGAAAGCTGTAAAATAGATGAGAGCTGCCCAACAGCTTGTCTATGGTAAGATATTGCTGGAGTGGCCCAGCGAAACACTCTACATCTCTGCCATTCTCTTCAGTGTCAGTTTGTCACCTCTGCCTCTCTCTGCCCTGCTCAGGAGGAAGGCAGCACAGAGGAGAAGGAGCCCCTCTGCCAGGATAAGGGTTCTGAGGACCAGTACCCCCTGTGCTGCTGCCCCATTCACACTGGCAGCACCACCAGGTCAGTGCCCAGCCCTCCGCAGCCTGCCAGGGCAGTTTAGGCAGAGCAAAGCCAGGCCCAGAGCATGCGTGGCATGGCACTCCGGGCATCCACAAAACCACCTCCATCCCAGTCTTGCCCCAAACTGGCAGGGTCTGGACACCATCCCACAGACCCGAGCCTGTCCAGGGCACTGCTGCAGCGCTGAGGATCAGACCAAGGGCTCAGAGCCCTTGCATCAGAACTGCAGCTTCTCCTCCAGCGGCCACCCCTGCCAGCCCCGTTGCCATGGCACCCTCAGGGATGGCACAGATGCTGTGAGGAAGATGAGGAGGATGAAGGTGGGTGAACATGTTGGTTCTGCATAGCCAGGACAGGGCTGGGGCAGATCCAGAGGCCCTCCTGCAGCAGGCAGGGGCTGTTCCCGTTCCCCTCCTTGGAGGTCCCAGCTCTCCGGGATAACTGGCAGCAGTGGTTCCTGGAGAGCCCTTTGCTCGCTGGCCTTGCCAGCCCTGGGAAGCCACATGAGGTGCTGAGCTGGTCTTGACAGCACAGGCATGACCTTCCCAGGGCTCCACCACTGCCCTCCCTCAGCATGCCGGCTGGGAGAGCTTCTCCTCTCTCAGCAGCTCTGACAAGGACGTAGAAAGAAATCAGACACCTTGCACTGGGTTATAAACAGCAAATGAGCTGAGTGTTGCTGCCCCCAGGTCCACCCCTGCCTCTGTCTCACTCACTCTCCTGTCTGATCATTTTTTGGAGGTCTCAGACCATACTGAGATTTGTACCTGTGTTGGCAGAGACCAAAAAGTGAGCCACACTGATGTTGGTCCCACAGCAGAGGTGACAGAGATGCTTATCCAGAAGGACAGTAGGGTTAAAGCTGAGAAAACACAGATGACACTTTGCAGGCATCTCTACACGTCCCTGGGTTCAGCCAAGCCCCCTTCATGTTCACTGCTCCTAGTAAACCAAGGGAGGAGCAGGGATATTCAGCCCAAGTCTCCTATTTAACCTATTGCCCATTTAACCTAAATTTCCCATTTTAGGCACATCCCATCTCATTTTCACAGCAACTGAACTTCATACTCAGAGCCCAGTGAGCCAGCACGGGGCATACAGTGCCCAGAGTCCTGGTACCTGGGCAGGGAGCAGGAACAGTTCCCCCAGATCCCACAGTGAACCATCAGGGAGTAAACTGCAGCCTAAGGAGCAGCGCAGACATTACTCAGCAAATCATTATGAATAACTAATACCTCTGAAAAAATGCAACCTGTGATCATGTGTGAATAGGAAGGGGGGGGGGGGCATCTCCATTAATCACTCATTATGAATTATTCAGCAAAAGAGGAAGCAGAAGGCAAACACAGAAATTACTTGTGTAGAAAGAAGGTAGGTTATGATCAGCATTCGGCTCCACAGCCACCCCCAGGCCGTGGTCCCAGCAGCACAGCCCAGGCAGGGCTCTCCCCAGTTGGCACGAGGGCAGCCCGCATCCTGTCCTGCCTCCTGAGCAAACCGTGGGCAGCCTGTGGGCAACACTGTCTGCAGGCAACCCTGCCGTGGCAGTTCCTCTCTGGACAGGCAGCTGATGGGGAGACAGAGCTGGCATTGCCATGCTTATCCCTCCCTGCTGGGAGCTGAGCCAGGGCATCTCCCACCCCACAGACACCTGGAAGCTGGTGAGTTCAAGCTGGTGGAGCAGGAAAGCAAACTCTTGAGTCCAAACATCTGCAAGGAAAGGTTATCCCTGCTCTCCAGCCAGGACCAGCCCCAGCAGCACCACAGCCACCTAGGCAGTGAGCGGCAGAGCCCAGCACTGCGGCCAGGAGCTGGCCTGGGCTCCGGCACACGGACGATAACTAATGGGAACTGCAAGGTCGGCAGAAGAGGAAGGGTCAGTTGCAGGTGAGGGGGATTCGGCTCCCCATCACTTGTTGCCGACACTCTCCTAATTGAGAGAAGAGCTACCAGGAGGGGTAATTAGAGCCTGGAGAAGGTTGTGCGTGACTCATTGTGTCTCAGCAGCCCTCTGCTTCCAGCCACAGCTGTCTCTGTGCAGCAGCTCATGCTGCACACTGGGAACAAGCAATCCCCCCCCATTTTGAAACAACCCCGCCAAACCTTTCAATGAAGCTGCTGGCAGATCTCCTGCCCTCCATGATGTGGCCAGCCCAGGTGCTGCAGGGAGACCCCACGGATGAGAGATGGGGCCCCTCCAGCCCAGGCCCCTGAGCACCCAACCACCTGCTTGGGGTCATCTGAATGAATAATCTGGTGTGCGTGCATGCATCTGAAAATGAATGGACAAACACATACATTTTCAGGGCTTATATGGCCAATTTAGCAAACTATTGAGAAGTCTGTGTTACCAGAGTTAGCAAAGAAGCTGCCATAAGGTTTTACTAAATGCTTGCTAATGTAAAGACCTACTTAATTTCTCTGCTCGCTCTGATTATTGTTATTATCAACTTTTACTAAAGAAGGTTGCAATTTTGGATTATATTTTAGTAATCACAAGAGAAATTTCCCCTAATGTTAATCTAATCTAAGAGAGTGCTATGATGAATACTGTTACAGGCAGCAGTAGTCTGCTAAATTACAGAGCCATGTGTAGCAGTGTGTTTATTATGCATTTATGACCATTTCCCCACCTTCCACCCAATTACTTGTTTCTGCTGGGACTGCTCCTGAAGAGCCAATCTTCTCAGCAGCCACAGAGTAAAATGGGTTGGAGCCTGCAGGAAAGCAGTTTTCTGCCCAGATGAGAGATTCAGGGACCAGAGAGGTTTGCCCAGGGGCAGCAGAAGGACACTGGTCCCAGAAACTTCCCACTGACACTGAGGGCAGCTTTGTGCCCTGGAGAGCAGCATGCAGGGACTCTGGCTTCTCCCTGCACAACACCGAGCATTTGGGTACCCCAGAGGTGCACTCGGACCACAGGGTCATTGACACTGGAGGGGACCCCAGGGGGTCTCTAGTCTGACCCCCTGCTCCAAGCAGGATCAGCCATGGGCTCAGACCAGTTTGCTCATGGCTGGGTCCCGCTGGGTCTGGAAAATCTCCAAGGACAGAGACAGCACAGCCTCTCTGGGGAGCCCATGCCAGTGCTGGCTGGTCCTCACAGTGACACCTGGGCACTGTAACACCCACATGGCACACAGCACCACGGCGGGCACAGGGGCACTGGCAGCACATGTGTACCAGCGCACGCCCACCCTCAGTGCCTGGGCACAACACGGGCACCAGGGAACACGTGTGGCACAGCTCCACACCCGCATGTGGGCACACCGACCCACAGGACATGGGCACCCCAGTGCAGACGCCCCCCTGCACGTGGACACATCCTTGCATGTGGGTACACGCATATGTGCAAGGACATACAGACATGGGCACACACACACACAGGGATGCCGCCCCGCAAAGGGACACACACCCACAGCACACCCCACACATGCACAGAGACACACCTTGCACATGCATGGGGACACACCCACACACACCCACACACCAGCGTGGACACAGGCACCTCCGATGTGTGCGCACCCCCACCCTGCACAAACTCATCCCCACGGACACCGGCATACACCCAGCCTCCCCTCCCCTCTCCCCCCCCCCGCCCCACACCCCTGCACAGCACCGACACCCATGCACGGGTGGGCACGGACACCGGCACACCCCCCACTGCCGCACACGGGCACACGCACACACCCCACGCTCACGGCCCGGCACGCACACGGACACGCCCCCCCTCCCCCCGCAGGCGTGCAGGGACACAAACCCACACCCCCCGCACACGGACACCCCCGCCCCGCCGCTCCCTGCTCCCACCTGGGGGCGGACGCGCCGCCCCCCCCCCCCCCCCGCGCAGCCCCGCCGCCGGCCGGGCAGCACCGGGCAGCGGCGGCGGGTGACGCAGCCACCCGGAGCGCACATAAGGGACGATGCGGGCGGGGGCGCCGGAGTAGCCCGGCACCGGGAACCGGGCACGGGGGCGGTGGGAGCCCGTCCCCGCCATCAGCACCGCGGACAGGGGCCCGGGCGGGAGCGGGCCGCCCCCGGGGCGGGGGGGGCGGGGGGGGCGGGGGGCGCCTGCCCCGGGGGTCCCCGTTCTCCCCCCCGGTGTCTCTGCAGCCCCGCGGGCGAGCGTGCCCGGGCGGCGGAGGCCGCGGACGCCCGGCGGGCAGCGGGAAGGGACGAGGCTGCGCCCGGGCTAGGACCCTCCGGCGGCACCGCGGACCGGGGAACGCGACCGGCGAGGAGAGGGAGGTGAGAGGGGTCAGGGAAGCAGCTCAAAGGAGCCCGCCGGCTCCCCGAGGGGACGGGGCCGTGGGCGGCTCACCGACACGGCTCCGGGGGGGGGGGGGGGGGGGGGTGACACCGCTTGCGCCTCTGAGGTGGCCGGGGGTGGGGGGTGACGCCCCCGGTGCGAGCACTTACAGCAGGTCCCAGGGCTGCAGGATCCATCCCCACGGCCTCCGGGACAGGAAGGGCAGGGGCTGGCGGGGAAGGGCAGAGCTGCTTGCACGCACCACGGGGGAGGCTTTCGGAGAGAGCTGCTGAGCACAGGCTGGCAAGAGCTCCGGAGCGAAGCGGGCAGGCTCCGACGGGCCCCTGGCAGGTGGGGATGCTCCGGGGAAGGGCTGGGCACGGCCTGAGGAGTGGCAACTGCTGCTCACAGCTGGACAGGCAGCAAAGTGCAATGAGAGCATGGGCAAGCAGGTGGCAGGGACCCTGGACAGGCAGGCTGAAGGTCTGGTTCTGTGCCTCTAATGTTTCCATGGTGCTGGGCATCTGCTGGTCCCTCAGCTGCTACCTCTGCCTTGTGCGTGGAGCCCACCAGGTCTCAGAGCTGCAGGGGACGGGTGTTGTTCCTCAAGGACACAGGCAGTAGGGCTATGAGGCACTCGGGTTGAGTATCATGGCTGTGGAGCAATGCGCGTGAGCCTTACCTGGCTGAATTTCCTGTGGCCAGCCCATGCCAGGCGGTGGCAGGGAAGCACTTGCCAGCAGAGACTATGCCTGTTGATCCTCCTGAGCCAGTCCTGCTGCAGAGAGTGCTGTGAGTGGAAGCTGCTCTTATAGCACTCCCCTACACAAGTGGCTCACACCACCATTAAGCAGCATGGGGTTACAGACAGCATGACCACAGCAGCTTCACATTTCCTTAGGCAGTGAGGAAGCAAAGATCGTGGCTCCGGCCCAAGAAGCCATGGGAAATACTCACACTGTCTCCAGTGGGCTCTGCGTTACAGCCTGAGAGACCTAGAAGCCACGGTGGAAACCATCTCAGCATGAGGACCATTCTGATTCCTCTGGCACTCGGGGAAATCAGCCGCATCCAGGCAAATGTCAGCACGGCTACGGGGGAAGAAGAGCTGGAAAAGAGCAAGGCAAGATGAACTGAGACATACTGCCAGGGAGCAGCAAGAGCAGAGCTGCTCCGCAAGGGCAGATGAGCCACAAGCCGAGGGTGGCCACCGCACAGTCAGGGAACAAGCCCTCATCGGCAGGGCAGGGACAAGTCAGTGACAGGTCCCATCAGCAGTGATCATCAGGCCAAGGCAAGGCGGCAAGCCTGGTCTGACAGGGGTAGATGAAGTCTCCAGCACCTTCATAGCTCAAACCAGGACTGAAGTTCTGGGCCTGCATTTAAATAGAACCCCCAGCCCAGGGGTGGAGGTGGGGGGGTGGGGGGCGGGGGTGTCTCAGGTGAGGCTGGTCAGGACAATTAGGGGCAGCTGATGCACCCAGGGCACTGGCAGCCAAGTCCGCTGGCATGTCTAGAACAGAGGAAGGCCAGAGGCTCCATGGCCGAAAGAGAAAAATACAGTACATCCTAAAGATGAGATGACTGAGAGGGGGCCAATGCCATAAAGTAAATGCATGGTATGGCTGTGAGAGGGCAGGGCTGAGGCATCTCCCAGCTGGCAAAGATCAGCTCTTTCTCCCCAGGAGATCCCTGAGGAGAGCAAGCCTTTCCTCCTGCTGCCGCTCACCTGCCTTGCCCCCCGAGCACCCCCTGGGGCAGGAGACCCTGTGTGCAGGGGGACTGTGGGGCTGCGCACGGGCAGGGGGGGTGGATCTGGGGGGCTCCTAGTGCCACAGGGTGGGGTGGACGTGGTCAGAGAGGTAGTGGGATGCAGAGCAGTGCCAAGGGCGTGACACTCCCGGGAAGGCCGGGCAGAGGCGAGAGCCAGGGCTGAGGAGCAAAGCCTCACCTTCCTTCACGGTTCCTTCCACAGCTGCTGGCTGTCGCTGTCTTTGCCCATCAGTAAGCAGCGGCCAGTGCCATGGATGAGGTGACGGAGCTGGAGATGGGGGGGAACTCCCTCCTAAAGGCAGTGTGGCTCGGCCGGCTCCGGCTGACCCGGCTACTGCTAGAAGGGGGGGCTTACATCAATGAGAGCAACGAGAAAGGGGAGACCGCCCTGATGGTGGCCTGCATCACCAAGCATGTCGACCAGCAGAGCATTAACAAGGCCAAGATGGTGAAGTACCTGCTGGACAACAGAGCTGACCCCAACATCCAGGACAAGTCTGGGAAAACAGCCCTCATGCATGCCTGCATCCGCGGCGCCGGGGGGGACGTGGTGTCCCTGCTGCTGGAGAATGGGGCAGACCCCAGCCTGGAGGACCACTCAGGAGCATCAGCTCTGGTCCACGCCATCAATGCTGATGACAAGGACGTGCTGCAGCACCTCCTGAACGCCTGCAAAGCCAAAGGGAAGGAGGTGATCATTATCACCATGGACAAGTTGTCCTCTGGCACCAAGACTGCCAAGCAGTACCTGAACGTTCCCCCCTCGCTGGAGTTCAAGGAGAAGGCCCCCCCTGAGACATGCACAGCACCCTCCAGCACCCACTTGAAAACTCCTGGCTCGGCACCTTCCCCTGCTGAGAAGGAGAGTGGCATCTTCGGCCCACACCCGTCGCACCCTGGGGACAGCCCCTCTGCCAGGTCTGCCGACGAGCCACCCTCCCCGGGCCAGAGAGCCGGCGCAGCCAGGAGAGCCCGCCTGCCCCAGCTGAAACGGCTACGGTCAGAGCCGTGGGGTCTGGTCGCACCCTCAGTGCTGGCGGCCTCCACACACCGCGACGACACGCGGGTCTGCACAGACGATGAGGTGATCATGGGCATCGGCGACCTCTCGCTCTCCAAAAAGGCTCCTCTTGCCTGGAGTGGCAGCAGCAAGAGCAAGGACCCCTCTCTCTTCCCCCCGGTAGATGAGCAGGCTCTGAGGACACCGCCAGCCCCTGGGCCACTGGCGAGGAAAGCAGCCTACGAGAAGAGCCAGGCCGCCCACCAGCGCCTGCCCCGAAGAGGCACAGTCCCCGAAGAGCCGGAGAGCGTCGGCTCCACTGTCGCCGGCTCGGCCACGGCAATGGACACGCTGCACTGGCGGAGGCTGAGCGCCGAGCACTACGACTGTGACCCCCAGGTCTCCAGTGTCCCCGGCCTGACCGAGGCGGGGAAGGTGCCGTCAGAGAGGAGGAAGCTCAGCGGTTCCCACCTGGCCTTGCTGGATGGCTCGCGGGAGTCCCTGGACAGCATGGCCGGCACATCGCCTGCGACCGTCCGGCACCGACCGCCCGGCTTGCTGGAGAGGCGAGGGTCCGGGACCCTGCTGCTGGACCACATCTCCCACACGAGGCCGGGATATCTGCCCCCCCTGAATGTGAACCCCAACCCCCCGATCCCTGACATCGGCTCCAACAGCAAAGCCTCCTCTCCGCTTGCTGCCTGCTTTAAGTCCCTGGTACCCATCGCTCCCAGCTCGCCCAGACGGGGCGACTTGAGAGCCAAAAGGAAGCTTCTCCGGAGACACTCCATGCAAGCGGAGCAGATGCGGCAGCTCTCTGATTTTGAAGAAATAGTGGCCCAGTAACCATGTCACCATTTGCTTCCCAGGAAGGTTACCAAACCAGTGCTCTCCGTGCAGAAACGTGATGGTTCCCGCACAGAGCGGTGACTTGGCCCTGGGGAAGCACTGGCAGCCGTGGGGGTCAGGCCTGTGCCCAGGGGCTGAATCAGGAGGTTCCTGTTCCCACATGCCAGAGCTGTAAGGAGAGCCTGAGCATCTAGCCCAAGCAGCTGAAGTCTCTCTTGTACTCTTTATTCACTTCTGGATCTTACCCCAGGAGCAACTACCTGAGAGATCAATCCCAGACCATCTGAGACAGTCAGGCTTCGCACAAAGGCTCCTGCCTGCAGTTCAGTTATTCCTTGTTATTTACAATCCGCTTTTCTTCCATCCCGCTCGTTCTGACACAGAAACCCATCTGGAGCCCCACGCCGGTGAGCCGTGGGGCTAATGCATTTGTGAAGTGCCTACCAGGAAGGAAAGGAGCTTAATGCTGTGCGAGGTTGGAAGAGCAGAAACACCCCTCCCTAGCAATTGAATGTATTGGTACCCTCACTGTGCTGGAGAGGGAGACAATTCTCCACCTCAGAGATTTCCAAGCACTTTGAAACTCCAGAGGCTGAGCTAATCCCATTACTGCTGCAACCCGGTGCTTCAGTGGGCCCTGATCTGGAACAGGCTTGTCTCTGTCTCTGAAACGAGCAAGGTTCAAGGGCATTTCCCACCACAACGAGCAACTCCAAGCGCTGAATTCCTGGGCAGGGAGCACTCCCAGCTTGTCTGCGTGGGAAGATTCTGCCAACGATGGGGGAGCAAGGATGCCAAGTTGCCAAGGATGGCACATGGTGAGTGTCAGGGGCTCACCCCAGCAGGGGAAAGCTGCAGGCACAGCACCGCAGCCAGGCTCCTCTCTCCTGCTGACCATGCTGCAACAACTGTCCTCTGGGACCGAAGCAGAGCTGAGCCGCACGCAGGCAGGAGGAGGAGGCAGCCGCAGGATGGCTCTGCGTGGCATTGGTGTCTGCAGCAGCTCTCTGCACAGCACCATCCTGATGCAGCGTGAGTCCGAGCCAGCAAACACGTCTGCATGGCTGGATGTGGGGGTGCGACTGCGATTCCTTCCCTGTGCACAGGGACCTGGGTGCCCAGCCCCACAGACAGGGCCATGCAGCACCCTGCCGCAGGACGGGGCCTCCACCAGCAGCATGTGGCAGCTTTGCAGCATCAGGGCAGCGAGACCGCACACCGCCAGCCCCCTCCCACTCCCACGGCCCCAGCCCCAGCCAGGTACCAGCCAGCAGTGGGGAGCACTCCTCACCCCGTGCTTAGCTGGGACTATGAGCTGGATGTGTGCCAGAGCTGCCATCAGTCAGCCAAACCCACCACATGGAGCCAGCTGCAAAGAGGAAACAGCCCACGGCCCTGTGCTGGTGACTCGGCGAGTGTTTCGGATCTGCAGCCTACTCGGAACATTGTGCCACCCGTCTGAGGCCAAGCGAGAACGACTCCCGTGGGTTTATTCAATGAAGTCTCACGTGTCCTGACGCCCACTGCAGAGTCGGCGTCACTTTGACAAGCAAGTGGCAGCAGTCTCACCCCGCCGGGACTGATGTCGGGTTCTGCCCTTGCCCAAATCAGCCCAGCACATGCTTCCATCCATCCTTCCAAAACTGCTGGCAAAGAGCCGGTTCCATGCCCAGGGCATTATCCGCCTTGCTCCAGGCTGTTGCAAAACTTTGCACAGTTCCTGCACAAAGCAGCACCGCGTTTTGGTTTTAACTGCACAGGAATGTTCTCTGACAGTGCATTTGAGATTTAAATATGCTGTTTAGAGCAAAAGTGGGCTTATATTTTTACAGCCTTAAAGTTTATACTCTCTGTAGGTCAAATGTCTTATAGATTGAATTTCAGGCGTATTTTCCCTATAACAGTGACGTTTGTCTCGTATTTTAGAGTGTGGATTTTTAAATCCCGTTGCTCATGTTTTCTGTTCGTTTCTAAATATTCCGATATGTTGTGTTTGTCTTTTTTTAAGCAGCGTTTGACACCTTTAGCCAGCAATCAGAGGTTGGGTGCCTGCAGAATGTGGGTCACCTCTTAGGAGCTTCCCGTATTCTGTGCATTGGACCGGGGCGTGTGAGCAGCGCTTCTCTACGGGAATATTTCGATGCATTTATTTAAGCGCCTGCGTGCGCCTATAGGTGTGAGCAGGCAGGTGTGGGAGGGTGACGTCATGCAACAGTACAGGCTTTTTATATCATCGCTGCATTAATAAAGAGCTCAGCGTTGGGCCGAGAGCCGCCGCCTGGGGTCCCGCGGCCCCGGCCATCCTCCGCTCGGGGTGCCCGGGGGTTGCCGGTCCCGGAGGCGGGGCGGGGGGGGGGGGGCTGCCGCAGCCCGGCCCCGCCCGGAGCCGCCCCCAGCGGAAGCGCCGCCGGTGCCGGTGCCGGGCGGGCGCCACGTCAGGCGGGGCGGGGCGGGCCGGGAGCGGGGCTGGAGCAGTGGGATGCGGGCCGGGATGCGGGCCGGGATGCGGGTGCTGGCCGTGCTGCTGTGCGCGCTGCGGGCCGGCGGCACCGAGCTGACCTTCGAGCTGCCCGACAGCGCCAAGCAGTGCTTCCACCAGGAGCTGGAGCGCGGCCTCAAGTTCACGCTGGACTACCAGGTACTGCCGTGCCCGCAGCCCTGCCCCTGCTTGTGCCCATCGCCCCCTGCCCCTACCCCCGGCCCCTGCAGCTGCGCCTCTTCCCCGCACCCCCGCCCCGCCTCCCCCCCGGGCTGCACCGGCAGACGGTCCCAGCCCCGGCCCCGGGCCCGGCAGTGCCCTCCTCGGAGCCGGTACCGGGACGTGCCCACAGCGGCCACGGGAACCCCTGACCCGGGCCATCAGGGCCGTCCCCCTGTCCGGCACCCCACCTGAGCTCCCGGCGCCCCACCGGAGCTGCTGGCACCGTGGGGCACAGCTTCCCCGGGGGGTCCCCCAGCCTGGGCCCCTGTCCCGTGGCGGTCAGCCGTGGGCACGGCTGTGCACGCAGGCACGGCTGTGCACGCAGGCACGGGGCCGGGCAGAGCTGCTCCCGGCAGGGCGGGAGGCTCTCGGCATGTGGTTCGGCAGGTGCTGCCTGCGTCTCCTTGCGCAGGTGATCACCGGGGGACACTACGACGTGGACTGCTACGTGGAGGACCCCAACGGCAGGACGATCTACAAGGAGACCAAGAAGCAGTATGACAGCTTCCTGCACCGTACCGAAGTCAAGGGCGTCTACACCTTCTGCTTCAGCAATGAGTTCTCCACCTTCTCCCACAAAACCGTCTACTTCGACTTCCAGGTGGGCGATGAGCCACCGATCCTGCCCGACATGAGCAACCGCGTCACCGCCCTGACACAGGTGGGTCACTGCACGCTGCCGCGGGAGGAAGGTCTCGCCACAGCTCCCGCTTGCGGCCAAACGGCCCCACAGGACGGCAGTTGGGGGCTCATCCCCTTCTCCCTCTGCCGAATGCAGAAGTGCCAACCACCAGCCAACCGCCCTGCCACATGCAGGCCACATCCTCCTCCCAGTGGCGCGGGCAGAGAGGGACGGGGAGGGCTGCTCTGGGTCTGAACCTCCCCTGGCCTGAGCACCCAGTTTCCGTCCCGCACAAGGGAAGTGCAGCAAGGCTTTTCCATCCCTTGGCGTGAGCCCGCAGGGATGGCTGCGCCCTGGGCTGGGACCCAGACCCTGCTCTTGGCCCCCAGCGCCTCGGCAGGGCTCTCGGTTGTGCCCTGGTGCTCACAGCAGGCTCCCTCCGCCGGACGGTCTCCAGCATTGCTCCTTCGAGCAGAACCGCTCTCGGGTTGGGGCTGGCAGAGACCCAGCAGCACAGGGCGCTGCTGTCCTGCTCTCGGGTGCCCCAGCACCGTCCTCAGCTCCCTCGGCCGCGAGCGCCGGGCCTGCGCTGTGCCATGTCAGGAGCAATGGAGCGTGCTTGTCTCCCTAGATGGAGTCCGCCTGTGTCACCATCCACGAGGCTCTGAACACAGTGATCGACTCCCAGACTCACTACCGCCTGCGGGAAGCGCAGGACCGGAGCAGAGCCGAAGACCTCAACGGCCGGGTCTCATACTGGTCGGTCGGGGAAACCCTCATCCTCTTTGTGGTCAGCATTGGGCAAGTGATGCTGCTCAAAAGCTTCTTCACCGAGAAGAGACCCAGCAGCAGCGGGGCCAGCACCTAGAGCCGCAGCTGCTCTGTGCCCGAACTGCGCGGGGGGAGCGGGCAGGCAGCATTCTCCTGGGTCACGCTTTACCTCTGTTTTTCACAAGTTGCTGCTGTGGGGAGGTGGCTGGGGGGGAGCAGGGGATGATGTGACACTGCTGAGCCAGGTGGAAAATGGTCACCCAGGCATGGGCAACCCCCAGCCAATCCCCCCAGCATCACCTCCCGCTTTGCTTTCGCCTGCCCTGCGGCCCTGTCCCCTCGCCCAGCCGGTCTGTCCCCACTCGCCAGCTCCACCAGGGAGGCGGGTGGGTGCGCTGGGGTTTGGCATCAACACTCTGGTCCCTTGTCCGACGCCTGAGGCACCTTCAGAGCCTGATGTGACTGCAAGGTGCAGCCCGGCATCCAGCAAGGCCACACGCTGCCCATGCACACCCAGCAGGACAGGGAGCTTTGCCCAGGCCGGCGAAGGGATGGGGCAATGCCAACCCACCCAGCACCCGCCTTCCGAGCACTCCTGCCCCTAGCCAAGTGCTGTAAGCCCGGAGCAGAGCTGCCCTGCAGGCTGCAAGCTCTGTGCCTGCAGGCAGAGGAGCGGTGAGCACAGCTCCCCTTTTTTCCCTAGGCCAGGGCCAAAGCCGGCAGCAGCGTCCCAGGAGCCACTGGCTCAAAAACAGAGCCAAGGTTTCAGCAGGGGCTTTTGGCTTGGTAGTTTCCATTGCTTTGCAAGCCCCCATCCTCACAGAGAAGCATTTCCCAGGCCCTCCTCTGCCGTGAAAGCAAGCGGCATGCCCCGTGCAAGATGGTATTTTCATACTTGCACGAGTCCACTTGGCCACCCCACGCATCCCACTGTGCCCAGCAGACAGCAGGAGCGGGCACAGCTCTGCCTCACCCGTGCCGAGGAAGCCCCATCCCCACTGCAGCAGCAGCAAGGAACCCCCACGCCCCTGGGACTGCAGCCCTGTTCCCTGGAGCCCCCACAAAACAGAGGCCCCCACAAGACCCCTTGGGAGACCACCCTGTGCGAGAGCCCTGGGGAGACCAGTGCGCCAGCCACCACCACCAGCCCTCAAGCGGGCACAGGATCGCTCCTCGGGAGCCAGAGCAGCACCGCTGGCGTTTTACTTTGCCACTTCGTAATAAACCCCTGCGACCGTAGTTCGCGCTGCTGTTATTGGGCACTGCTCCCAGGATGGACAGCCGGGTACAGCCACTGCTGAGCTGGCTGTCCCTGCCTGCAGGAGGCCCTGCCTGTTCGTTGGGCACTCACCCCCTGCCAGCACTACAGGGAAGGGCTCGGCACCTGCTGGGAAGATGCCAGTCTCCCCCCTGGCCCTTGGCAGGCTCCTGTCCAAGAAGAAACATTTTGGTGCAGCCAGTTACCGCAGCCCTCCCCTCCTGCCTGCCTGCCTGCAGCCCTGCCACGCACCGGCTGAGCGTGCTTCTGGCACAGGACCAGACGCCAGAGCCAGGGAGACCCCCTCAGCAGGAGCAGCTCTCCCAGCAGTCCCCTCGCTGACGTGGCCAGCTAATGCATGAGGCCGCATCATCAGTGGGGGCTTCCCCGGGTCTATGGGCAAATCCCTAGGTCTGGGTCCTCCCTGGCAGCAGGGACCAAAGGGGGCGAGGGAGCCCAGTGACCCATGGCAGCAAAGTAGGGAGCCCCAGGCAGACGCCGTCTGGGGTTGGCCTCTTGCTTCAGTTGTGGCTTCAGCAAACCCCAGCCAGTAACCCTTCCCCGAGGCTGGGGGGATGCCAGAGGGGGATGCTCATATGCTGTTCATATGAGCTATCCCTCACCCCCAGCATTGCTCCTGGTGCCGTGGGGAGGGCTCAGACTGGCTGCTCCAGGGCGCAGGGGGAAGCGAAGGGCCCAGGCACCTACAGCTCCTGCTCAAGGCCCGGGGCTGCAGCCTGCTCCCCACCTCCCCAGCCTGTCCCGGCCCCGCCAGCTGCACCAGCTCCTGCGGCAGCACTGGCCTTGGGACAGCAGCTGCACAGCCGACAGCAGCTGGGCCCCCGTGCCTCGCAACGACCTTCGGCAGGAGCCAAGAGCTCCCGTTTTGAGTGGAGCAAGGCTGCTGCAGGCAGCGTGACGCCCTGGGACCGCTGCCAGCTCAGTGCCACTGGTGTGGACCAGCCCCGTGCCCCACTGGGACTAGAAGCCCCATGGGGGACAAACAGCCCCAGCAGCCACTGCAGAGAGAGCAGCACCCAGCCCTGGCCAACCTGCAGGATGCCCTTGGATCTGCCCGTCCCTGGGGACCCTGGCAGCCCTCCATGGCAGGGGCAGGAGCAGCCGGGACTGGCTCCAGACCAGCCACCCCCCAGAGCCAGCAGGCTGGGGCTCCTGCCCAGCCTGTCCCCAGCAGCGCTGGCTCTGGAGACCCCAACCCAGCTCACAGCTGGGGATGCAGGCAGGACAGGAGGTGGCCATGGGACACTTTATTGTGGTGCTGGGCTCTGCTCCAGAGGCTGTGCAGAGCTTGGCAGGTGCAGAGAGGGGAGAGGGGACCAGGGTGACCCACGCCAGCCCTGCCACCCACAGAGGCACTTTGGGGTGCCAGAAGAGAGCGGCAGCAACCCCGTCCCTGCCAGACCTGTCCTGCCCTCACTGTCCCATTCCCAGCCCCCTCCTGCCCACAGCCTCGATGCCTGCTGAGCACCCCAGGATGTCCCTGTGGGTGCGGGGCCGTGCCCGGCTCACAGGGAGCTGCTCTGGCAGGAGCCAGCCCCAGCAGGCAGCCCCAGCCCAGCGGGCATCGGCTGCTCCTGCCCCCCCGGGACACCCCGCTTGGGTGGCAGGGAGGAGCCTGAGCACTGGAAGGAGCCGGTGACTGGGGAGGGTGGCTGGGGCTCGGTGCCATGCCCGCACGGGCAGCCGCAGCCCCTCCGGAAGGGGATGGTGAAGAGCCCATAGGTGATGGGGTCCAGGCATGCATTGAAAAGGCCAAAGATGAAGAGGATGTGGGTAAGGGCCGGCGAGACCATCTTCTCCATGACCCGTGGGCAGAACCAGTACCACAGCCCCAGCAGGTAGTAGGGGGTCCAGCAGAGGATGAAGGAGGAGACGATGACCAGGCTCATCTTCAGCATGCGCAGCCGTGCCCGCGGGATGTTGTTACTGGAGCACCGCAGCGACACGTCCTGGGATGAGACTGGGCGGGGTGGGGGCATGGCCCGTGAGTGGGGGATGCTTAGCGGCCTGGCTGGGACAGGGACCCCATGCTCTGAAGGAGGGCTGGGGGTTCCCCACACAGCCCCAGCCAGGCTTCCCCCCTGCTCCCTTCACCCCGGGGTCCCTGCAAAGCCCCCTGGGCACGGGGACATGGCAGGCTGGTGCCCAGGCACTCACAGAGGCTGGAGCCCATGCGCCGGGAGATCTCCAGGAGGATGCGTGCGTAGCAGCAGATCATGATGAGCAGCGGCAGCAGGAAGAGGCAGGCGAAGCCAAGCATGTTGTAGACGGTCTCGTGCCAGGGCTGGGGGAAGCTGCCCCGCGTGGTGCACTGGGTGAAGTTGTGCGGGGGGCGGAGGGTGACCGTGTGGAAGAGGAACAGCTGGAGACAGAGCAGAGGTGGGATGGTGGCCTCTTCGCTGGGGCCGCAGGGTGACGTGGGCTCTGCGCCTCCCGAAGGCAGGGCACCAGAGTCCCGAGCCAGGGACCACTGGAGCCACAGGTTCAGACCCTGCCAGCGGGAGCAGGAGCCGCAGTTGCCCCTGCGCCAGCTCCACTCCCCGCTCCCAGGGGGCTAGGGTGCACAGCGGGGAGGGGGGCAGAGCTGGGTGCAGGGGGCATGCTGCCACAGTCCCTCTTTCGCTGCCCGGCTGGGCTGCCTCTCCTCCAAGCCCTCTCCATCCCCATCCCGCAGGGCTCGTGGCAGCACCAGCCTGGGGAGCAACCCCAGCCGGCGCAGCCAGGCACCCTGGGAGCCGGCACAGGGGCTGGGTGGGCGTCTGCCACGGGGCATGGGGCTGAAGAGGAGCCCTGGGGACGGGTACCTGCGGCACCGAGAGCCCTGCGCTGAGGAGCCAGGCAGCGTAGAGCATGATGCGGTTCCTCCTCCGGGCGCGGGCAATGGCCAGCGGGCGCAGGATGGCAGCCTGCCGGTCCAGGCTGATGACGACGGTGACGAAGGCGGAGGCGTACATGGCCAGCAGCCGGAGGTACATGAGGAGGCGGCAGGCCAGGTCGCCTGCCCGCCACTGCAACGTGATGTTCCAGATGGCGTCCAGCGGCATCACCGCCACCGTCACCAGCAGGTCGGCAGCAGCCAGGTGCAGCAGCAGCAGGCGGATGTGGGACCGCCGGCCGCCCCGCCGGCCCCTGGCTGCCCGCAGAACCGCCAGGTTGCAGCCGGCGGAGAGGGCGAAGAGGGCGAAGGTGACAGCCACACGGGCCTGAGCGGCAGGGGAGAAGGTGGGCAGCCGCAGGGGCTCCTCACTGCCCTCGGCCTGGGGACTCCAGGCGCAGCCCCGCTCGGGGGGGGGGCAGGCTGCTGGGGGGCTCCGCGCTGGCGTTCCCCACTGCAGGGTCTGGGTCCGGATGGCCCCTTCCTGCTGCAATAGGCAGACAGGCAGTGGCAGCCTGCCCAGAGGGGGCCCTGGGGTGGGGGCTCCAGGGGGGGACAGGTCATGCTCAGCATAGGAGGTCCCGTACCCTGGAGCCCTGCTCCCTGCCCAGGGCCATGGTGCCTGCACCACAGCCCCTACCCCAGCTCACTGCATTCTCATCTTCAGCTGCTCTCTGCATCCCCGCTACTCCTCCAGAGCCCCCAGCAGCCCCCAGAGCCCCCCCACACCCCATAGAGCTACAGGGGTCCTTGGCACGAAGCAGGGCAGAGGGAGACAGGCTCAGCTGACCCTGACCCACCACCTACCCCAGGCCGTTCCTGTTGCCCATCCATCCTCCACCCCAGAGCATCCCTTGTGGTCCTGCACAGGGATGGAGACCCTCCCAGCCCGATGCCAGAGCCCTCAGGGGACCAAGTGCCCCGGTCCCCCCACCCACCTCACCTCCAGCCAGGGTGTCCTGCCCAGCACCGCTCAGCTGGGCCATGTCAGGGCCGCTGCTCACGTGCTGATGGGTGGCCGTGCTGAGGGCTCCTGCATCTGCACCGTGCCTGGCAGCAGTGAGCTGATGGGGGCCAGGGAAAGACGGGGAGGGGGCAGGTACCGCTGTTGCACTGGCACCTGCAGCCACCTCCTCGCCTGCTGCTGGGCCCCACTCAGCAGGCAGCTGGGGGGATGCCCTTGGTAGCTCAGGTTGCTCCTTGACGTAGCCAGCCAGCTTGGAACAGCTTGGTCCTTCACCGCACGCCACCCACACACACACAGATGTGTAAGCGTGCACAGTGCTCACACACAGACACTCAAATGCATGTTCCTCTTGATGCACACACAGATGCACACATGCTCGTACATGTGCACACACAGCTCTGGCCTGAGATTGAGTCTCTCTACCCCCCACCCGCAGGCAGGCAGCTCTGTCCCCCTCTGCCCACTCCCGCTCCACCGGCTTATCCCAAATCCCATCCTAACAGCGCAGGGCTGGCCCCTGCTCAGCACCTTGTGTGGCTGCCAGCCCCAGGAAACCCACCTGGGTCAGCCCCCACCCGGGGCAGGGCAGTAGGTGCCCAAGGCAGTGGGAGATGCCCCGTGGCCGTGAGAGGAAGCCCCTCAGCCTGAGCATGCCCCAGCCCGGGGGAAGGACCTGCCCCAGCCCCCAGCCCGGGTGGGTACTGCAGCCTGCCCTCCCCAGGGCTGGGACTGCTGCTGCCAGGCCCGGGCATCGGGGTGCACAAAGGCTCCTCGATTTGGGGTGCATCATTTGGGGGGGGGGCCAGAGACCCACAGGTCCCTTCTCCCAGCACTGCCTCTGCCAGCTGCTCCCCCAGACTGTGGCTGTCCCCACGGCCAGAGCATGTCCCCACGGACAGAGTGTGTCCCTAAGTCCCTTGAGCCCTGGCCGGGGGAGGGGGGGGAGCTGCAGCCTGGGAGAGGGCAAGGGGGCTGCTTTGCATCTCAAAGGCTTCACTCCCCCTGGCAGAGGGAATTAACATTATTAGCAAGTCATTTCACAGATAAGTGGGGCTCATTAGCCCTGCAGACCCCCTGCCCCAGAGCCCCCAGAGTGGGCAGAGAAGGGCCCCCCAGCACATTAGCACCCAGCTGTCAGGCCCTGCCACGGTCCCTGTAATGGATTCTCCAGACCCCCATGGGCCCCCACACCCCACAGGGAGCCACCAAGGGGGCTGAGGAGCCCCATCTGCAGTCCCCCTGCACTACCCTTTGGCCCGATGGGGTCAGCCCCGGCCCCACACCCGAGCCCTTCCCCTGTTGCTGGACCCCAAATACCCACATTTAACTGTGCTGTGGGGGTTCTCACAAGCACCAACATGGGGGCAGGTGATGCTCGGCTCACACTGAGCCCCAAGGCCGGATCCAGAGGGTGCTGGTGACCCCCCTGTCCCCGGCCAGGGGACAGGCTCCAGGGCAGGAGGTGTCTCTCCCAATCCCCCCCCCTGCAATTGCTTTCCCAAATGGTGTGCAGCCACCCCGCAGCCGCATGCTGTGGTCCCCAGCCACTGCAGCCCAGCAAGGCGGTGCCGCATCCGTGCCGGAGCCCGTGCCCGTGGCCTACCCTGCTGTAGAGCAGGAGTTTCACCAGTTCAGCCATCCTCTCCCGGCCCCAAACCCACTCCCGGAGCCGATGCAGTGGCCCAGGCATGCTGCACCCCATCCCATGCCCAGCTCTTGCCACAGGAACAGCCACGCAGTGACGCACAGAGGGGCACAAGGGTTTCTTTATGTGCAGTCGCAGCTGCCCCAGCACGTCCAGCACAGCTCCAGGCTCATGCAAGAGGCAGTTCGTCCCCACCACCTCTCAGCGGTCCAAGGGGGGACACCATCCCCCGAGCTGCAGGCATCCGGACGGCGTGTCGTGGGGCCGCATGGCACCGAGTGCTCCAGCACCGGGGAGCGGGGGCTCGTCTGGGTCAGTCCTGGGGCTGCGGTGGGAGCAAAGCCTCCAAGAGAGAGAGCAGGTCTGTGGAGAGGTCCTGGGGGGAGCAGAGGGTGGGTGAGAGGGTGACTGGCCAGGGTGGGGGTCCATGGCAAGGCTGGGGTCTCAGGGGGTGCAGGAACGGGGGCTGACAGACCCCACCAGCCAGGAGGGCTCCTGGTCAGGGACAAACAGGACCATGGCCTCAGGTCTGTCTGTCCCAGCTGATGGGACCCCAACAAACACGAGGGAGGGTGGCTCTGGGGAGGATCAGAGCAGGCTGAGGGATCCACATGCACCCGCTGCAGGAAGGAGGGGGGGACACCACTCCGTTCCCAACCCCAGACAAGGCTGTTGTTACCCCAAACCCAGTCCCCACACTGCCCCAAGCCAAGGGGGCTCTGAGCAAACCGGAGCCCCACCCCATGCCAGCCCCTTGCTGGGGGCCACCTGGGCTTACCCCGATTCCTACCAGCACACGTACCTGGGTGACTGTCCCTGCATCCACGAACTCCGGCAGCATCAGCCCCGCATCCAGGAGGGGGTCACCGGGGAGGTCCGGGGGGGGCCCCTGCCCCTGTGCAGTGAGGAGGGGACAGCCAGGAGGACGTGTTGGAAGCAACAGCCCCGTGCAGCTCTGGGGGCGTCCCCGTCACAGGGAGGTAGGGGGGTGACCCCCAGGCCTCCATCCCCGTGTCGGGAGCTCCAAGCACCTCTGGGGGGGTCCCTGCAGCAGGGCCACAAGGGGGTGACCCCCAGGCCCCTGTCCCCATACCAGGAGCCCCATGCAGCTCCAGGGGGGTCCCCACCATGGGAGGTGACCCCCAGCCCACAGTGCCGGGGGGCAAAGCATCCCGCGGGGCTGGGGTCAGCAGGTGCAGGCGGGGGTCTGGCGTCTGGCAGCACCCCAGGCCCTGGGGGCAGAGGGGGCAGTGCCGGGGGGCCGCCCCCCGCTGCCGGGCCAGCGCCTCCTCGCTGAGCCCCAGCAGGGCTGAGAGGTGGGCGATGTAGCGGATGGCGAGGCGCAGGGTCTCGATCTTGGTGAGGCTCTGCCCCGCAGGCGCCAGTGCGGGTGGCAGGTAGTGCCGCAGCCGCAGCAGTGCCTGCGCCAGCCGCCGCATCCGCAACTTCTCCCGCTCGCTGGCGCTCTGCCGTGGGCCACCTGGCCCCGAGCCCCGGACCCCCTTTCTGCCCCCGGGGCCACCCCGCAGGCGGTGGGCGGCGGGGCCACGGCAGGGTCCCCGGGCAGCGGCAGGAGACGAGAGGCCGCAGGAGTCGGGCGAGGGTGTGGGCGAGCTGCTGCTGTAGCCCTCATGGTCCGGGGGTCCGCAGCAGCTCCAGTCCTGCAGCAGAGCGGTGGCAGGGAGCCGGAGGCCGGGGGCTGCCGAGTGGGCCATGGCTGTGGGGCCGTGTGCTGGCGTCCCCCTGCCGCCCTGGCTTTATGCGGGGTTGGAGGTGTGAAGTGGCACCTTCGTGGCCAGCATCAGCAGCACTTCAAAGGCCGGGGGGGCTGAGAGCAGCCGGCTTTGAACACGCGGGTGACGAATTTTACCCCAGCAGTGTGACGCTGCTCTGTGCTGCCCACCCCCTGGCAGCTCTCACACCCCCCCACACTGTCCTGAGGATGGGGCTTGGGCCCCATGCGGGGGCTGTAGTGGGGGCTGCCATGGGGACTGTAATGGGTCTGCAGTGGGGTCTGCAATGAGGTTGGCAGTGGGGTTTGTAGCAGGGCCTTCATCGGGGTCTGGCGTGGGGTCTGCACTGGGGTCTGCAGTGAGGTCTGCGGTGGTGGGGTCTGCGGTGTTGGGGTCTGCGGTGGGGTCTGCAGTGGGGGTCTGCAGTGGGGGTCTGCAGTGGGGTCTGCAGTGAGGTGCGCACTGCAGCAGTGCCAGCTCTGGGTGTCCACGTCCCCCACCACACAGCATGGCCCCAGCCGGGCATCCCGGTGCCCAGCCTGGCTCTGCGGGACACCGACCCCGCGCCCGGTGCCGGGGGGGGGGGGGGGCACGGCCCGCCCTCCCGCGGCAGGTCCCCCGCAGCCCCCGCTAATGGCGTTTCACACGCAGCCCCTAATGAGCCCGGCCGCCCGCTGAGCCCCGGCGTGGAGCTGCGGCCGCAGCCCGGTGCCGGCGGGTGCCGGGATGGGCGGCCCGGGCGCGGTGACCCCCACGGAGGGGGGGGGCTGGGAGGGGCCCCCCCGCCGCGTTCCCAGGCCCCGCAGGTGTCGGCGCCGGCGGGTGCGAAGGTTTCCAGGGAAACCCGGCCCCGCCGCCGGCAGGAAAACCCATCAGGGAGCGGGCGGGGGGGCCGGGACACCCGGCACCGGCACGGCCCCTTCCTCACGGCAGCACGGCCCCGCCGTGCCCCGGGGTATGTGATCCTCACATGGCAGCGTGGGGTACAGCGGTGGGCATGGGACCCCCATAGCAAGTGTGCACAGCCCCCCCCCAATATCATGTATCAGCCACAAAGCTGGGCAGGGGGCACGGGGCCAGCTGGGGGGCACGGAGCCAGGCACGGGGCATGGCACCAGCAGTGGGGTGCAGGGCCGGCCCCCTCCCCAGGGAAATGCTGCCGAACAACACGGCGGGTGAGCCAGCGCCTCATTGCTCATGGGCTCGTGTTTCCCAGTGGTCACATGAAGCTTGTTCAGTTTTCCTTGGCAATGCCATGACACAGAGGTGATGAGATAAATCCTGCTTATCGCTCACCACCAGCCGAGTGCTCCTGCCATCCTCACCGCACTCACTGGAGCAGGGCAGGCTGCGCAGCCCCGTGGCAGCCCCGGGTGCCCCGGCCCTGCGGGGAACCTGGATGGGGTCATCCGACGTTTCAAAGCCCCGTTGTGCGGGTGTCACAGGGCCCTGGGCCTCCAGCGGTGCAGAGGCAGCCAGGACAGGGCGCTGACCTGCTGCAGTCCCTCCCTGCCACCAAGCATGCCATGGCACCCGGCCCAGTGCTGCTCAGAGCCATGGGCACCCCAAGGTGTCACACCTGCAGCCTGGCCTCCAGCCCAGCCCAGCTCTCAGCACCCACACCCCCTGCCAGGCACCATGAGGATATTGGCATCTGAACTGGTCATTACCTTCCCACAGACATTGCAGACATGGCACAAAACCACCAGGGTTAATTGCCATTAAGTCCCTCTGCCCTCTCGCTGGAGGAAGTGCTGTGCCACCGCCCCATCCAAGGTCCAAGGGCACCAGTGCCAACTTGGACCTGCAGCACATCTCTGGGTGCACAGATGTCTGATGCCATCCCCAAGCCAGTCTCTGGGGCTGGGGGCTGCAGTGGGGGCCCAGCAGCAGCCTGGTCCCGGGAGTGTGGCAGGGTGCTCTGCACCCAACAGCACAGCCTGGGGCACGGCCCCTTCCCCACGCACCCCTCAGCGCTGCCCTGGCCCTGCTCCCCGCCATTCCGAGGCCCCCTCCTGGGTCTCATTAGCTGATGAGCTCCTGGGTAATGAGTTCTGCAGCCCTGCTGGGCAGCCGCTTCCCACCTCCCTCTCTGTTTAGACAAGTGCTAGAGCACGGCTGGGCCATGACAGTGCTGGCTGTGGGGTCAGAGCCCCCCCCCTAGGGAGAGGCCACAGCTCCTCACCCCTCAGGGTCTCCCCCACATCCCTCTAGCCCATATTGACAGAGCACAGGCACAGGGCCATGGGGTGGGACGTGGTGAGGGCACTGGGTTGGAGCTCAGCTGCGGAGCCACAGGGCTCCTGACGGTGCTGCTGGACAAATCTGGCCAAAACCCTCCCCAGGCAGTCAGTGCCTGGCTCGGACCCGTGCCCCCAGGAGCAGCCAGCTCTCCTGCTGAGGGGGTCCTGCCGGGCCCTGCTGGGGGCCCTCCCCAGGACACCTTACTGTCCACCTTGGACCCCCTGTCCCTGCTCCAGCACCTTCTGGGGGTCAGACATCCATATGGCTCCCGGCCCTGGCTGTGCACTCTTGTACCACTGGCTGGGATGGGGACAGCTGGCAGGGATGGTGCCCAGAGGCTGTGCCTGGCCCAGGGGTGAGTGCCACAAAAGCATCCTGGCAAACAGCCTTCTGCAGCCAGGAGCACCCAGAGCTGAGTGAGCAGCTGCCTCCCCCTGCTTCTGCTGCATCACCCAGCCCATGCACGTGGGCAGGGTCCCCTGCCCTGGAGCATCCTAAAGAGCTTAGCACCCCACCACGGTGCTGCCCGCTGCCTCAGGGACCCTGAAGCCCAGTCTAGAGTTTGCACCAGCTAGACAAGCAGCACAGGGAGCCTCAGCTCCATGCATAGGGGCACAGCCTGGTGGGTCCCCACAAACACTCATGGTCTGCCTCCAGCTTCTCCAGAGTATGCCAGGAGCTTAGAGAGCTGGGGCTGCACTGGGGTCTGCAGTGGGGTCTGCTGGGATCCCATGGGGTCAGGGAGGCCGAGGCAGCATTTCCTGGTGTGGGGATGTCTCCCGGGAGGGGAGCACACTGGTCCCACCGCCAGTGCACCAGCCTGGCTGCGCAACCCCGCATCCCCCAGCCCCTCAGGGCGGTTGGTTTGAGCTGGGAGCACACCCAGGACCCCAGGCACTAGGGCTGGGAGCTGTGCAGAGAGCAGGGGAGGTGTGGGGACACCGTTGGGTGTCAGGGCTGGCAGCTCAGGGTCCTGGCACTGGAAGGTCAAGTCCCTGCTGCCCGCTACAGTGCAGCTGGCCCGGCAGAGTGGCCGTGCGGGGCAGTGCGGGCTCTGGCAGGGCTGGTCAACGCGTTAGCATCTATCACGGCCGTGTGAATTGGTCCCTGCACACTTCCCAGCACCGGGCAGTGCTAATTAAGGGTTGGAGGAGTCAGAATTGACACCTCTGCAAATGGGCCTGGCATTCCCAGGCTCCTGGCTGGCCCCAGCTCGGCTCTGTAGGTTTTGACACCTCCAGGTGGCCGCAAAGGTGTCGCCTCGCACCCCAGCCCCGCATAAAGCCAGGGCTGCCCGGGCACCCCCAGACGCAGGCAGCGCAGCAGACCCCAGCCATGGCCAGACCCCCAGCCCTGCTCCTTCCCCAGGGCCTCCAGCCCCCAGCGGGCCATGCCCTGCTCTGGGACCAGGCCAGGGACCTCACCGATGCCATCTCCCCAACCACTTCCACGAAGCCCCCCGGCGCATCCCCACGTCCCCCGCGGGGCTGGCAGCCAGGGGCTGGGGGGTGGCGGGGTGGCAGGGGTGAGCGAGGGTGGTGCGGAGGGCCGGGTGGCCCGCGGCAGAGCGCCAGCGAGCGGGAGAAGTTGCGGATGCGGCGGCTGGCGCAGGCACTGCTGCAGCTGCGGCACTACCTGCCACCCGCACTGGCGCCTGCGGGGCAGAGCCTCACCAAGATCGAGACCCTGCGCCTCGCCATCCGCTACATCGCCCACCTCTCAGCCCTGCTGGGGCTCAGCGAGGAGGCGCTGGCCCGGCAGCGGGGGGCGGCCCCCCGGCACTGCCCCCTCTGCCCCCAGGGCCTGGGGTGCTGCCAGACGCCAGACCCCCGCCTGCACCTGCTGACCCCAGCCCCGCGGGATGCTTTGCCCCCCGGCACTGTGGGCTGGGGGTCACCTCCCATGGTGGGGACCCCCCTGGAGCTGCATGGGGCTCCTGGTATGGGGACAGGGGCCTGGGGGTCACCCCCTTGTGGCCCTGCTGCAGGGACCCCCCCAGAGGTGCTTGGAGCTCCCGACACGGGGATGGAGGCCTGGGGGTCACCCCCCTACCTCCCTGTGACGGGGACGCCCCCAGAGCTTCACAGGACCCCTGGCTCCATCTCAGGGTCCTGGTCATCACCACTGTACAGCCTCGGAGCAGTGACCTCCCTGGAGCCCCCCTGGAGACGCGCCATGGCCACGGGCACTGGGACAGCTTCCTCCTGCTGCTTGGAGCCTGCAGCCCCCCCACAGCCTCCTGGGGCAGGACTGACGGACACAGGGGCCCCCAGGACCCCCGTGCGTGGCTCCCAGCTGCCTGTGCACCGCCAGGTACCCACACCCCCCTCCCCAGCCCAACCCCTGCTCCTGCACCCCCCTGGGGTTGGGGGAGAGTCCGGGGACGGGCAGGAAGGGGGGTGGATGCTCCTCGTGGGGTGCGGGCAGGGCTGCACCCACAAATCCCCCTGCATGCCGTGGCTGGGGTGTCTGCATGGGCTGGGAGGCACAGCATGATGAGTGCTGAACCAGACAGCCAGCCTGGGTGGGGGGCACGGGGTGCAGGGCAGGGGACACAGTGCTGTCCCACAGTCACTCACCTAACACAGCTCTTTCCACACAGCTCAGCAGCGCACCGGCCCTGGACAGGCTCGTCTCCTCAGCCCCCCATGTAACCCCTGTCCTGCCCAGCTGCACCCCAGCACGGCATTGGGGGGGTGGAGCTGATCCCACACCCCCGGCCGCAAAAGGCACATGGGGGACGGTGGCGTGGCCATGCTGCAGAGCCACACGGGATGGACACTGGGGAAGGGCTCCTCATTAAAGCTGCCGTGCACTCCTGCAACCTGACTCGTTACTGCAGGACCTCACTCGCTGTGTCCCAACACAGTCAGGGTTGGCGGCCTGGGGCACCCCACAGGCTGGCACCCACACACACAGCCAGGTGCTAACTCTGGGCCATGGGCTCGATGCCCTCCTCTCAGCCCACCCCACAGCCCAGAGATGTCCCAGAGCTAGGGTGACAGAGGGACCCACCACCTGGGGGGCTTCCCCAGCCCCACTGACCCCTGGTAGGGCAGCTCCCACCCGCCCATCGGGTCCCATCCCTTCCCTGTGCCCAAAACCCCTGCGAGGGTTTGGGACTCGCTCTGCAAGAAACGCCCTTGTGCCGCTGGGACTATCCAGCTCCATCCCTTCGGGGACCTGGGTAGCCCACGGGGGACAGTCCCCGGGGTCTGGCTGCCAGCACCCCCTCCTGCCCGGGTGCCTCAGGGAAGCCACGGCTGCCTCCCGCCCTGACCCCGCAGCGGCTGCCCCAGAGTGGGAGCCAGGCAGAGGCATCCTGTCCCCATCCCAGTCGGGAGTGGGCACGCCAGCCCCCGTCCAGGGCGCAGGGCTGGGGCCCAGCAGGAGAGCTCACAGGCAGCCGTCAGACAGAGGGGCCGGGGGGCTGGCGTCGGCAAAGCCCCCAGAGCCACTTAGCACCAGGCTCTTAATGGCCCGGGGGGCTCTGTGTCCCTGGCCCCCGCGTCTCTGGCCCCCGCCCCGTGCCCACCGCAGGGTCCCAGCCGCTTCTTCCCAGGCCCCGGCGCAGCCCCCCAGGCCAGCCCCACAGAGCCAGCATCCCCCCAGCATCCAGAGCCGCCGGTGAAAGCTGATGTGCAAGCCTTTATTTACACCCCCCCCCGGGCTTTGCACAAGTCTGCAGAGCACAGCTCTGCCCCAGGCAGCCGAGGGCCGCAGGGCCCCAGCCCCCAGCCCAAAGCCCCCCGTCCCCCATCTGCTGCCCGTCATACAGGCACCAGGCCCTGCCCGCGGGCAGCGGCCCCTGCCCCTCACAAGCAGCAAAGGCCCCAACCGTGCTGGCCCGGGGGGGCCCGGGGGCCACCAGGAGGGAGCGTTTGGGGCTGGGGGCCGGAGAGGATGGAGTGAGTGGAGCTGGGGAGTGGGTGAGGGTCCAGCCCGGCTGCGCGGCGGTGGGCTCTGGGAGCTTCAGGCTCGGTCCATGCAGCCCATCCCACGCCAGCCAGCCCTGCGGCCGGGCTGGGAGGAGGGTGCGCGGTGGCCGGGGCCGCGCGGTTAGCTGGGGGCGACCTCTCCCTGGAACCAGGTCAGCACCGTCTTCTCGTTCTCCTTCACCCAGTTGATGTTGGCACGAGTCCTCTCCAGCGCCTGCTCCAGCGCCCGCGTCCCTGACCCGAAGCCGATGTCCTGGTTGTCTGCCTTGAACTGCTCCAGCTGCCAGGGAGAAGAGGAGCTGGAGCAGGCATGGGGTGCACCAACAGCCCCCAGCAGCACCCTGGCACCACGCCGGCAGCCCCCGGCAGCACCCAAGCAGCCCCGGACGGGAATGGAAGCTGCCTAGACCCCTGGGCACACAAGGGGCAGGGGCTGGAGCCCCCCCCACCAAGGGCTACTGGCAAAGGGCAGGTTGCAAGGTGCCAGCAGTGCAGACCTGTGCCCCCGCTCCTGCTGGGGCTGGGGTCTCCGGTGCTCCATCCCACAGACCCTGCCAGGGTCCAGCCTCACCTGCTGCAGCTCAAACTCTGTGGAAAACCGCTGGGTCACCGATAAAATCAGCCGGGAGAAGGAGAAGGAGCCACCCCCATACCTGGGAGAACAGAGGGACGGCTGAGCTGGGGGCCCCGGGCAGAGCAGCACCGGGGGCCGAGGCTGCCCCGACCCTGCACGGCCGGGGGAAGAGACGGTGCCACCCCCCCCCGAGGGGCACAGGCAGACGGGGGAATGCTGCCTGCCCCAGCCACCCCCCCGCCCCCCCCCCCACAGTGCTCACTGGCTGAAAAGCGTCCTCCAGTTGCTGCGGACGAAGTCCCAGGCCAGGGGCTGCCCCACCACGTTGCTGGCGATGCTGTTGATGGTGGCAGTGGTGTCCTGCTTCCGGATCTTGTTGGGGTCGAGGGTGTACTGCAGGTACCTGGGGGGGGAACGCCGCTGGGTGAGGAGCTGGCAGGGGCAGAGCCGTGGCACCCGCCCGGGACCCCGCACCCACCGGTTGAGGATCCAGGGATAGGGGCTGCAGGAGAGGGCGGTGCGGAGCTTGTCGGCCTCAGATACGACAGTGGCCTCTTTGAACCTCTCCCAGATGAAGTCCCAGGCCTTCTCCCTGCCCGTGGCCACTATGCTGCAGTAGATGGAGGAGCGCAGGTTCGGTGGGATTCTGCAGGAGAGAAGAGCCGTCTCAGCTGGGAGCCCCTTGTTGTGTCCAGCCTGGCTGCCTGCCGTGGCACCAGGGCACCCTGGGGACTCACGGGTTATTGGTGACATTTTTCTCCCACTCATGGAAGTATCTAGTGGCCAGGTCCTGGCACTCGACAATGCCGTAGGAGCAGGCTGTGCTGATGGCATTGATCTCGTTGTACCTGGGGAGAGAGGGGCCACATAGGGCTGGGGACCAGCAAGCAGCAGTCGGGCACCAACCCGCCAGTGCCAGGCCACAGGCGGGGCCATGCCCTCTCCCCAGCACATGCTGGGGTGACCATCCCGGTTCAGTTAGGGAGACCCCGGGGGTCCAGCCCATCCCCGGGGATGCGGCACTCACTGGTCCATCAGGCCACTGGGGATGGTGACCCAGTTATTGGTGATGTTCTTGTAGTGGTAGAAGAGCGGCTTCACCTGTTTCTGCATGTATTGCTGGGGGGGGCGGGAGAATGGTCAGCACCCGGTGGCACCGGCAGCAACCCCCTGCCCAGCTCTGGGTGCAGACCCAGCCCCTGCCCCCCATCCCCCCAGCACGGGGCTCTGCCGAGCGGCGGGACCCACTGCAGGGCCGGGGCCGGGCAGGTGGCACTGCTCACCGTCATCACCCCAAAGACCTCACTGCGGTCAAACATCAGCTGGAAGTAATGCAGGTTGTTGAGCGCTGCCTCCCAGGGCATGTACGCCGTCTCCTGGCTCAGGAACCGTGTAGTGCTCAAGGCCAAGGTCACATTGATGTACTTGGCCCTGTGAGGGGTGAGGTCAGCGTCAGCTCCCCAGCCCCACAGCCACTGCCTGCTTCCAGGGTGCCCACCGCACCAGTCCCTGTCACCGGTGGGCACCTGGGGCAGCCAGCACGGCTCACCTGGCCAGGTTAAAGGCGTCATCGATGATCTGGGCACGGTTGATCATGGGGATGGCCTAGGAGAGGGCAGAGTTGGCATCTCAGGGCAGCCCTGAGTGGGGTGCATGGGGTGCGTGGGGTGGGGGCCCACAGCCCACACTCCACACCCCAGCCCCAGCCAGCCCCACATACCTGGTGGTCGGTAGAGAGCTGGGTGAGGAGCTGGTCCCAGTTCTCCTGGTTGTAGTTGACACGGAAGTACCCGCTGACATTCAGGTTCAGCAGGAGCCAGTTGGGGCTGCTCACCTTGAACTGGTTGTTGGTTTCTGGGAAGGGGAGAGGAGGGTCTGCTGGAGCCGCCCCCCCACCCGCAAGGGGCAGGGGAGGTGGCAGCGAGACCCCTGCTCCCAGCCTGGGCAGGATGCACCGTACCTGTGACTTTGGTCAGCCAGTACCTGTTCCCAGTGGTCGAGCGTGTCATCCAGGTGATGGGGACGATCCAGGTGTAGCTGTGCCAGAGACAGGCAGGCAGTGGGACCATCCCTTGCCCCCCTAGCCCGCCTCCTCCCCCTGACACCGACAGCCCACCACCCCACTCACTTGAAGATGGAGGGTCTCTCTACCACGGAGGTGGGGTCCAGCAGGAAGTGTTTCTGGCTGACGGTGCCAGTGAGGGTGTTGACGGTCACCACAGGGAAGCCCATCTGCAGCGTCCAGCGGTCCATAATGATGCTGATGGAGTCAGGCAGCGAGACATTGTTCTTCATGACAGCCTGCAAGGAGGGCAGCGCCACGGGTCACCAGTGCCAGGGAGTGCGGCGCAGGGCTTGGCCGGTGCTGCAGCCTTCGCCCAGCGTGCGGTGGCTGCGTGGCTGGGACCCCATCCCGCCGGGCAGCCCCCCCAGAGCCAGGCCAGCAGCAGGGAAGGGGCTGGGTCGGGGGGAGTAGCCGAGAGCAGCCAGCCCCCTCCTACCTCTTGCAAATGAAACCAGAGGTCTGTGTAGACGGTGTTTCCATAGGCAAAGGTGTGGAGGTAGGACTGCGGGAGAGCACCAGGAGAGACGGGTGGGCAGGGGCAGGTCCGGGGTGCAGGACACCTGCAGAGCACCCGGGGATGCCCCTGCCATGGGAAGCCCACCCTGCATTGGGGCTCGGTGCACCCCGGCACTGGCAGAGCCTCACCTGCAGCCCCTCCTTGAACACGTCCTCCGTGAGGAAGTCAGAGAGCATTCGCAGCACTGACGCTCCCTGTGGAGACAGCAGGTCAGAGACCCCAGGTGCGCGGGGCACCTCACAGCCCATCCCACTGCCCCAGGGACCCCCGTGCCCAGTCCCCGTGAGCCTGGGCTCACGTGCCCACCTTGCTGTAGGCGATGTTGTCGAAGACCTCACTAATCTGGGCCGGGGTGTTAACCTCGTCCTCGCGGAAGGTGAGCGGGTGGGAGGTGGTCAGGGCATCGGTTGCCATCACCGCATACACCTCATTCAGCACCATCAGGTCTTTCTGCGGGGGTGAGTGCCAGCACCCGCCTCAGCCCTGCGTGCACCCTCCTGGCAGTGGGGCAGCCTCCGGGGGTGCAGGGGCGGAGGGGGTGCCCGCAGCCCCTGCCCGCTGGCCCCAGCACTCACAATATTCCAGGAGGGCTCCACCGCGGCAGCGCCCAGGTACTCCACGTAGGAGGCGAAGCCCTCATTCAGCCACAGGTCATTCCACCACTGCAGCGTCACCAGGTTCCCGAACCACTGGGGGGGGGGCACAGCAACCTGTCAGCTGGGCCCGGCCAGTCAGCAGGGTGGGCGGGGGACACGGCAGGTACCTGATGGGCCAGCTCGTGAGCAATGACGGTCAGCACCCGCTCCTTGTTGCCAATGGAGGAGTAGGCATTGTCGTAGAGCAACGAGTTCTCCCGGTAGGTCAGCAGCCCCCAGTTCTCCATCGCGCCCGCGTTGAAGTCGGGGAGGCCGACCTGGTCTGGGGATGGAGGAGTCCCATTGGTGCGCCACTGCCGGGGTGCTGGACCACCTGCCCCCACCATGGCTGGCGGCTCGACCCAGTGCCCCAGCCCACCCCGCAGCACCCACCGGCCTTTGGCAGCGGGTATGCCGTGTTGTAGTGCTTTTCGAAGAAGCTGAGGATGGGGCCGGTCACCTGGAGTGCATAGCTGCCCTGGCCCTCGGCGATGGCCTTGGGGCGGCCCCAGATGCGAATCTGGAAGGGAGAGATGCAGGGCTCAGCTGCTGCCCAGGCTCAGACCCCTGGGCGGTTGGGGGGTGCCCCCCACCCCCAGCCTACCTGCACATCCCCCGAGGACATATGCACGTAGCTGAACTGGCTGACAATAAAGGCCAGCAGGTAGGTGGACATTTTGGGGGTGGTGCCGAACTCAGTGATGTTCCAGCTCTTCCCGTCGATCTCCTGCTGCCGGGTCTCTGTGGGGAGCAGAGGGAGGGGGGTCACCCTGCAGGCCTGCTGGGCCCCTGGACCCCTCCACCAGGGCTCCCCCCGCCCCACTCACTTATAGCAGGCATGTTGGAAATGGCGCTGTGGTCGGAGGGGTGGATCAGCGTCACCGTGAAGTTGGCTTTCATGGCCGGCTCGTCGAAGCAGGGGAAGGCTTTCCGCGCATCAGCCGCCTGCATCTGCGTGGTGGCCACCACCTTCCTGCAAGCAAACCTCGTCAGCGCCCGGGGGCCTCTGCAGGGGCTGGCACCCCCCCCGGGTCCCTCCGCTCGCCCTGCGCGGTCCCCAGTCCCATCCCCGCTGGGGTGGCATGTGGATGCAGGGGGCCACAGAGGCTCCCCCACACCCATCCCACCGTCCCAGTGGGAGAGGAGCCCTAAACCCAGCCCGTGCCCTCCGCCACCCGCGGGCCAGCCCCACGCCCACCCCAGCCCCCTGCCCTCCACCTACTTAACGCCTAACTCATCCACATATTCGCTGCGGTAGAAGCCAGCCAGGTCGTCAGCCAGCTCCCCTGTGAAGATGGTGAAGAGCCGGTAGCGCCGGCCCTGCCGCAGCCGGCCATTCAGCTGCACCACCAGGTACTGGGTGGGGATCTCCAGCCAGGTATTGTTGATGAGGGGCGCTCTGGAGCTATCCACCGGCTCCAGTGAGGCATAGAAGGACCCCTGCAGGGTGTAGTTCAGCTTGTTGCTGTGGATGAGGATGAGGTTGGTGGCTTCCTTGCAGACAAAGACCACGCTGCTGTTGCCCCTGAAGATGTACATGTTGTCGGCATTGGGCGTCAAGAAGGGCTGCAGAGTCACCTCGTAGGACTCCGGCACCAGCGTCGTCGGCAGCCTCCACTGGTTCCAGGGGTAGTGGGGGGCGGCAGTGGTGGTGGGGGCAGCGGTGGTGGTGAGGGCAGTGGTGAGGGCGGCCGTCGTGCTGGGGGTGGTTGTGGTGGTGGTGGTTGTGGTGGTGGTGCCAGTGGTGCCAGAATCCACCACCTTGTTCTTCTCCTGGGCGTACACCACCGAGAGTGCGATGATGGTGGCCACAGCCCCCAGGGCCAGCACGATGGCCACGATGCCCACGGTCTTGCTGATGAAGAAGCCAGCCGCCATGGTGAGGCTGCGGGAGCGGTGCTTGTGAAGGAGGTGCTGCCCGGCTGGCACGGCTTTTATCGTCTCGCTCTCACGAGGTTTATTAGTCCAAGTTAATGGGTGAAGTATTAAACGACCATGAGGCTCAGGGTGGGATGAGCTTTCCACCCACCCGCCTCCCGGCCTTGCAGGAGCACCAACACCCAGTGCCGCTGCAGTGGGGGGTAAAACTGGCAGATTGGTATTACACCATCAGGGATGGGCAGCATGGGACCGGGCATGGGCTGCAGGTCAGGACTCCCAGGGTCCCTCCCAAGCACCGGCCTGACCCTGCAAAAGGAGGGACAAAGCAGGTGGTCACAGCTGATGGCCACATCCCCACCTTGCCATGGGGCAAGGCAGGTGGCCCTGGCACCCAAGCCCAGCATCTGGCTCAGCATCACTCTGTTTGCCCTCAAGTGACAGGGTCTGAGCCATCAGCAGGGGGTCCCGGGTGCCACTCTGCTTGCGAAGGACCTGCTGCTGGGGCTGAGGCCAGGGCAGGTGGGGGCTGGCACTTGCACCCTGGCAGGGGCACACCTCACCGGGCTGCCCACACACCAGGGGAAAAGCAGGAGGGCATGGGGTGCAGCCCTGGGGGTCCGGGCGGTGCGAGTGGAGCCCAGGACCATGCTGGGGAGGAGCCTGCCCTGCTTGCAGCCCTCTCAAAGTCCAGGGTTGCATTGCCTGGCTCACACCTGGAGGTCAAACTCCAGGCCCCGTGAACGCAAGCACGCGTGTGCCCGCTGCCCCCGGCCACAGGGCACCCAGAAGCCTGCATGCACCACGGGCCGTGCTCAGCCCTCCTCCCAGCCACAGCCTAGGCGAGCTGGGGTTGTCAACCGGCACAACACGCAGCTGGGAGACGGCGGGGTCCCATGGCTACAGCCCTGCCTGCACCCCACAGTGCAAAGCCACCAGCCAGGGCCCTGGCTGGAGCCAAGCAAACACACCAGGGCTCAGGGTGCTGGCGTGCAGGACAGGGGCACACACTTCTCCATGAGAGCTCTGCCTTGGCAGGGGAGAGCAGTCCAAGCCCCCCAGGCCATGCGGGTCAGCCCCGAGAGCTCTGCCAGAGGCTTCCCTGGGCTGGGGTGGCAGACAGGGCATAGCAGAAACCCACGGAGCGAAGTCCCCATGCAGGGCAGGGTGGGGAGGGGAGGTGCTGCATCTCACCCTAGCAATAGAAACTCCTCTTCCTGAGATCCAATCTTTCCAGTGAGGAGACGAAGGCAGGTCCTGCTGGGAGCCGCAGCTCTGGGGCAAGGGGCAAACCCAGCAAGAGGCTGAGAGGCATCCTCAGGGAACCATGTCCTGTCCCCGACAGCACCCAGCTGCACCCACCTGGCAGTGCAGCCCCGGGATGCTGCAGTGTCCCCAGACAGCCCCTGCCCTGCGGAGCCTGGCTGTCCCCACAGCCTGGCCGGCCACCACTGCACATGGGGTTGCAGCTCAGGCTCTCTCTGGCCCGGTCCGAGCCCTTGCTTTGGCCAAAGGCACAGGGTTTGGGGAACAGCAAGTGCCAAATCACCGCTGGAGCAGCTCCCCCGGGACGGGGGCACAGCCAGCCAGGAGGGTGCCGGGCACCCCGTACGCCCTCCATCCTGCACCGACAGGCACACTGCACCCCTGCCCGGCGCTGGCCCTCCCCGCACAGACCCTCTTGGGCACGGCATGCAGGCACTCACCCCGGCTCAGCCCGGTGCTGGCCTCCTCACGCACTTCTCCCCCGTTATCACCAGCCAGCCCCTGCGCCCCTCCCTGAGCCCCCTCCCCAGGCTGTCGGCACCACCCCATGCCAGCCCGCACCCCATCTCCCCCAGCTCCAGCGCACGCGGGCTCCTGCTCCCCCTACTGCAAAGCCTCCTCCGGGGAGCCCTTGCAGACAGCGGACACGCGTGTGCTCCGTCCCGCACGAAGACACCCAGGACACAGATGTTGGGCATCACCCGCATGGACGCACGGCTCCCTTGAGGCTCTGGCCCCGCACGCCCCATAACCCGACACGCGCACACACATCCCAGAGCCCTCCATAACCTCTTGCAACCACATGGACCCCGCAAAGCCCCCCACCACCACATAAGGGCTCCATACCCCCCCTGCACACAAACCCCGCAGCCCCGAACATGCGAGCCCGCAGCCCCTTCTCCCCGCTCGGCCCCAAGCCAACGATCCCCCAGGGCGGGGACGCCCAGGACCCCTGGCTCGAGGTCTGCCCCCCCCCCCTCCGGCGGGGGGTGGGCAGCGGCATCGCTCCCCACTCACCTTCCTGCGCTCAACCGCGGGGAGCGAGGGGCCGCGGGGCTCCCGCCCGCCCCATCCACACCGAGGCACCCAGGACTGCGCCCTGCCTGCGCCCCGACCTCGGGCGTCTCGGCTCCGCTAGCTCAGCCGCCCGCCGGAGGAAAGTTTCCTCCTAAAGCTCCAAGGGAAGTAACCTGAACCTCCTCGGCCCCTTAACCCCTGGGCTGCTGGCCGGACCGGGGGCTGGCGGGGCACGTCCCGGGGCGGGGGGCCAGGGCAGCGGGGGACAGCGGCGGGCAGCGCCCAGCCCCTGGCGCGGGGGATCCCCGCCCCAGCACCGGCTCCCGCACGCCCGGCGCAGGGACAGGGCGAGGGGTCTCTGCTGAGGGAAGGCAGAGCGGGACCCCCCGGGGCTGCGGGACCCCCCACCGCCCCAGCTGGGAGGCGTTAGTCGGGTTAGCCTGGGGACCGCAGTGCCCCACTGCTGGGGGTGAACCGCCCCCACCTGCCCGGCACCTACACCCCAGAGCCCCCCCGGGGTCCTGCTACAGGTCCCCTCTCTCACACCAGCGTTGGCCAGCATGCTTATCCCAGGGGGTGGCAGGAAAGGGGACAAACTATCACCCAGCAGCAACCAAGCCAGGCTCTGCCCCCTCCCCGCAGCACCCGGAGCGCCTAGGCACACCGAGAATGGTGTCCCTGCTTGGGGGTGCCCCCTGCTCAGTCCCCCAGCCCAGCAACCTGTGCCCCAGCCCCACCTGGCACCCCCTGTCCTGGCAGCAGTGGGTTCAGAGACATCCCAGTCCTTGTAGTCAACCTGCAGGGCTGCGGTCCGGGCTCAGATGGGTTTGCCAGGTGCAGCACCAGAGGTAGCCGGGCCCCAGGGTCTCCCCACTCGGAGAGTGACACAGCCAGCCTGGGCACGGGGCTGGGACTTGGGCTCAGCCAGTGCTTGGCAGGATGAGGGTAAACATTTCAGATACCTGTGGAGAAGCTGGGCCAGTGCCGGGCTCCATCACCTGCTTCCCTCCGCCTCACTGCTGGGGAGGGGGGCCTAGAGTCAGGGGACACACTCCAGCAAGTAAACCCCAGCTGAGCTCAGCAAAATCCAGCACCCATCGGTCCAAAGCACAGCCTGGCTGGGGACAGGTGACAGGGCCAGGAGCCAGCCCCAAGACCCAGCCACATCTCCCATCTCCAGACCACACAGCCAGCTTGGACAGGAGAGCACTGAGCCCCCGACCAGCCCCTGCCCTCCACGTCCCTGCATATGCTGCGCCCCTCCAGCTAGCCTCAGAGAGCAGGAAGGGTCTGGTGACTTGGCCACGGCCCTTTGGGGCACACAGGGTCATTGCCAACGCTGCCTCACAGCCCTGCCCTGGGCACGAATGCTCTCTGGCCACAGCAGGAGTCCTCGCCTTCAGTGCAGCATCCTCCCTCCACTCTGCCAGGGCACTTGGGGCTCCTGTCCCTGGGCAGGACCCTGGGCAGCCAGCACGCCAGCCCTGAGGAGCCCGGGCTTGTAGAGCCGCCTCTGCCCCAGCCAGGCTGGGGCTGCTCCCGCACAACCCTGTGATTGCTGGGGTCAGGGCTGCAGCCCTCATGGGTGGGGACATGGGGGTCCAGGGGTTTGGCCCAGCTCATCCTGGGGTGAACCACCCCATCGTCTCTGCCCTCTTCTGCACAGGAATGGGGAAAGGGAGCAGCCGGGATCAGCAGGACTCACCCAGCCCGAGCGCGGTCCTCGGCCTCCCGAGGCTCCGGCAGGATGTGGGAAGGGGCAGCAAGGCCAGAGTCATTACCGGAGGTGGCTGTGCACAAACATCTCCTCGCTGCAGAGGAAGAACGTATGGCCGGACACATCCTGCACCAGGGACTGCCATGCCATGGTGCAGGACTGGACACAGGCACGGCCCATCGCAGCCAGGGCCACCTGCCCCAGCCCAACCCCCCCAGGCACCCCCGTGTCCCAGGCCTGGCACAGAGTGGGACACGGGCACGACGCCAAGTTCCTTGCCACAGGGCAAGCTGGAGTTTTCCCCTCCGACTGCCCCAGTGCCTGCTGGACCCTGTGTCCCAGCCCCAGAACACCGCTCACCTGCTCCCTCCACCACGCTGCTCCAGCAGCCAACAGGAGGAAGAGGAAGGGGGGGGGGGGGGCTGGCAGAAAAGAGGAAGCAGCAGGTTGCCCTGCTCCTTGACCTCCATGAGCTGCTGGTGGTGGCTCATGGCCAGCTGGGGAAGGGTTAAGCTGCAGGGAAAGGAGACAGCAGAAAAATTCCTTCCAGGCAGAGTCATGGTTTCCCTGCCAGGGGAGGTGGAGGCAGAGCCCCTGGGAGCTCAGCTCACCAACGGAGGGGAAGCAGGGGAAAGGGGCCCCAAACCAGCCCAGAGGCTGGTGGCGAGATGGAGCCATGGCATAGCCAGAGGCACAGGGCACCCAGTTTGAGAAGCCCCGCAGCTCAGGGACCTCCCAGCCTGGCCCATCCCCGCCTGGCCCATCCCCTGCAGCCATGCTCACTCCAACCCCCAGGACCAGCCCCCGCTCCCCCCAGGCCTCCGGGGGACACTAGCCCCAGCCCCACAGCCTTCACGTGCCCTGTGGAGCCGAGCAGTACAGGGCTTTCAGCTGCCCTGAGAGCAGATCAGGGATGCTTTGCAGCAGCGAGAGAAGGCAGGAAAGCTGGCAGGAGGGCAGCGGGCACTAGCAGGTTGCAGGCTGGTGACCCTGCCTCCAAAGGCCCAAAACAGGGGACACTGCTGTCACAGCCCACATGGGGCCATCATGGTCCCCCCTGCCTGCCCTGGAGAGCAGGGCAGGGTGCAGCTAGGGACCCTACCCCAGAGCCCACGCCCTCGCCCACGTGGGGTCCAGGGCCCCATTTCCCACTCCCATGCAACAGCCCGGACACCAGCCTCCACCAGCCAAGAGTCCCCCGGGGCTGCAGCCGCCCCATGAGAGGCCCCCCACGGACCCCACAACCCCCTCCTGGTGCTCCCATTCCCGGTGCTGCCCCTGGGACAGGGCCAGCAGCACCCACAGCAGACACAAGTTCACATGGTGATTTATTAGGACACACGGACATGCTCCAGGAGGCCCCAGACTGGCCTGGCCCCGACCCAGCCACCAGCCCAGGCAGAGGCAGCTCCCTTCCCTCTCACTGCCAGCGTCTCCTGGTCCAGCAGGTACCACCCATGCCGGCCCCAGCTCCAGAGCTCACAGCAGCTCCAATGAGCAACCCCAACCAGGCTGGTACCAATCCCAGCCTGCGGTGCCAGGTCCAGCAAGCCGGACCAGGGTGGGTGTGGGGATGCTAGGCAGGGGACAGCCCAGCCCAGGGAGGATGGAGGAGATGACAACCTAGAGCTCCTGCGGGAGCCATCAGCTACAGGTAGATTTTTACAACTGGGAATCCCAAGAAATGCTGGGAGAGACAGGACCTGGCTCTTCCCCCCACAGCGAGGAGAGAGGCTGCCCATCCACAGGGAGGGGAAAGAAGGCCACCCTTGTTGTTGGGAGACCAGAGAGCAGAACTGAGCCCAGGTCCAACGTGACAGACAGGCAGACAGCACCACCCCATTCTTGCTGAGCCCCATCACTGCTCCCCACCCTCTGCCAGCCAGCCCAGGCTCCCCGGCAGCACACCGGGCTCACCATGTGCCACACGGGCAGAGACCCAGAAGGGGCAGGGGGAACCCAGCATAGCCCAACTCCTCTCCCCGAGCCAGCCCAGGCCGCGGCAGCCCTCCCTGCCACAGGACGCTCACATGAACTGTGACAGGTTGGGCACTTTGATGTTGATGTCTCCGATGTTGATGTTGCGAGGGATCTCTGGCAGGTTGATGTTCTTCACAGCCGAGACCGCGCGGGAAGGAGCGGCTGAGAGGCCTCCCTGCCGGTGGGAGAGACCAGTGACTGCCAGCCCCTTGCCCCCCACAGCCCCTCTGTGAGGGGCTCCAGGCTGCTCCCGGCTCAGCCCTGCACTTTGCCGCAGGAGCATCCCTGAACCGAGCCCTGCCCCATGCTGCCCTGCCTCCCCCGAGCCCCAGGGCCCAGCCACGTCCCCCCATGCGTGGCTCGGCACGGGTGCAGCCAGGGAGCAGCCCCCATGCCCACCTCCCGCCCTGCTGATGGACCCGGTCCTATATCGGGAGCAGCAGCACGGTGCTTCCCTGTGACGGGAGCACAGATGCACCTTCACAATGACAGTGCAAACAGGGGCAATAAACTTTTCACTACCTCAGGTTATTAACCTTGATGGGAACAGGCATTTCCACGCTCAGGCTGCTCCCTACGCTCCTAAACAGCACAGAGCACAGCTGGGGAGGGATGCCCCCAGCCCCCTCCCCGAGGACTCAGGCAGGCAGAGACCGGGGATAGTGGGGATACCCCATATGCGCCAGCTCCAGACCCCACAGGCTGTCCCCCCTTACAGTCTGGAGTACATCAGCCTCCCACGGGGGAGAGCCACAGCATTGCACTCACCTCTGCCTTCTCCAGCTTGCTTTGGGCCTCCACCTGTGCCACAATCTCGTTCATGTTGGTCTCCAGCACCATGCCGCCTATCACCACCTCCTGCAAGATGTGGTGAACCTGCGAGGCCAGGGAAGGGAAGGCATGGGAAGGGATGGGAAAGGAAGGCTGCAAACCCAGCCCAGCTTACAGACCAGCCAGGAGTGGCAGCAGCCACTGCTGCAGAAGCGTGTTGGGGACTGGCATTTCCCCGAGACACAAATCCAGCCCCATCCTCCCCTCAGCCCACACAGCCCCGGCAGCTGGCTGCCCGGAGGGCAAGAGGGCTGCCATGGTCCTCAGCACATGGTCCCACAGCCCCGTTTACTGCTTGTACCTCTGCTCTAGAGGACACCTACCCCAGGGACAGGAGCAAACGTTGCCCACTGGACCACCAGGCACAGGGCTGCCCCTGGAGAGGCCAGGTCTGACCCAGCTCGCTGGCACACCCTGGCTGCACCACCTCTGACACCTCATCTGAAGGTTGATCCCTCCCTGGGCTGGGACCCTGGTTACAACCAGGAGCAACTCCCTGCCTAGAAAGCATGCTGGAGAAGAGCCCACAAGGCAGCAGAGACCCCAGGGCCTCCTGGAGCCACCGCGCAGGACACTTCTTCCCAGAACCAGTTTCTTCTACCCAGAAAGCCAGGCTAGAGCCCAACTTCTTTGCTTTCTCTTAGGAAAGACGGGACTGTGACACACACACAGAAAAAGCACAAAAACTCTATGAGAGTCTGCTCCCTTCCCCAGGGTCTGCTTGGATCCAAGGATGAAATGGAGCAGTCTCAAGGCAGTGAGCTGCTCCCTCCTGCCAGCCCCATCGGGGAGGACCGGTGATACCCCAAAGGAGAAAGGGCCCATCCTGGTTTACAATCCAGGAAAACACAAACATCCCCCACCATGCCAGGTGGCTGCGACCCACCTTCAGCTCCACCGTCCTGCACAGCCCAACCTTCCTTGCTAAGTCAGCAGGTCCCAACAACCACCCAGCACAGATAATGAATTTATGGGTCTCTGGTTACTTCTGTGAAATAAGCTATTAATGGAAGATGGTTAAGTTATTATATCGTTTTATGGCTTCATGAGGGCAGGCTGCACTTGTAAACGCTGTGTGGCAAATACGGCCAGGGCAATGCTGTGAAAAATAAAGCAAGCCGGAGAATCTGCTAGAAGGGGGAAACCCAGCTTTGCGCAAACAGCAAGCCTGATGCTCACCATGGGTCCCGTCCTGCTCCAACAGTGCCAGGAGCAGCAAGGTGTGTGGGATCAGCACTGCACAGGGCGAGCCACGGGCGATACAGCACATTCCCGGGACACCCACAGCACTGGAACTGCTGTCCTGCAGGACAGCCTCAGCTCAGCCCAGCCCCGGCAAACACCGCACCGGACAGCGCTAGCAGCTCCCCAGAACAGAAGAGCATCTTGGCTGCAGGAAATGTTGTTCCTTCAAGATCTGGCTTCACCCCAAGTTGGACCGAAACCAACAGGGCAGAAATCCCAAGCAAGCTTTGTTTTCCAAACTGAAACACAGCATTTCCTGAACAAACCATGTCCTCTCTGGGACCTTGCAGCTGCTGAGCGAAACTCACGTTTCTCCTCCAAGGTACAAAGAACAACCAGGGGCTGGGCAACAGCTGCCTCTGAGCCTCCCAAAGGCTTTGTGGCTCCAGCCTCCCCTTGCAAAAGAGGAAGCCCTGCAGCTCTGAGGTTGCTGCTCCCAAAGCTGACAGCCTAAAAGCACTGGTATCACTGGTGCCCGAAAACCACAGACTCAATGGCCCAGTCCAGCCGCCTGCTGCAAGAGCAGGGACCTGAAACCCGCAGCAGGTCTCATTTCTCAGACCCTGTGCTGCATACAGAGTGTAACATGTATCTTAAGACAATAATAGAAAATCACAGGACCCAGTCAAAGCTGCACCCAAATCCCAGCCAGAACCTGCTGGGTTGAGGTTGTTCACAGCCAAAGTCTCTGCTCGACAAATCAATGCTTTCCCATTGACATTGGCCTCATTTCTCCCATTCCAGTCGGGAACTCACAAACTCTGCAATCCATCTGCCAGAGCAGAGGGTAGCACCATGCCCTGCACTGCTCTTGACAGTCTGAAGTCCCAGAGGCAGGGTTCTGTGGGAGCGCTGGGGCAGCATCACAGCTGGAGAAAGCCCTGCCCAGTCATCTGAGGGGCAAGACCCAGGGACCAGCAGGACAGACCTGTGTATTCCCAGCACCCCCAACACCACCCATCTGCAACCAAGCGCTTGGAAGCACAGGCACTCAACATCAACACATCTGAGAAATAAATACATGCCAAATATAGGAAGAGAGACGAGAGGACCAACTGATAGTGGCCAAGGACTGAAGTCAAGGCTGGGAAGCAGCAGGAGCACAGGACACGCAGTAAACAAGCCTGAGTGGTAGGAGGGCCTTGGGGTGACCGAGCCCAGGGTCTCCCCAATCAGAAACCCTCCCAACTCCCATCTCCTTTGAACCTTTTGCCTGGCAGAATAGTTCAGAGGAAGGGCAATCCGTGCTACTGCTGGCAAAACAGACAAGCAACAGGGTAATCTCTTCTGCCTGTGGGCTGCAGATTGAGTGTAAAGCTGTCAGGTCTTGGTCACGCCACAAAATACATAACTGAGAGCACACCCTCCCCCAGATGAGGCCAGAGGTGATCTGGGTGGCTGCCATCACTTCTCCTGCAGGTACTCCTCCTTCCTTCTGACTTCCTCCTTCCTCTCCTTTTGCTTGCTTTGATAAGAACACTTTTGCTGACAAGACAATCAATGTTATAACATTTCTGAAAGCTTACAGCCAGGCAAATTATGAAATCAAAGTCTTACTTCACCAGTTCCTAGTACATTTAGCTGATCCAGATCAACTTCTAAGATTTGCTAACTCCATTTCTCTGCCAGAGTTCAGAAGCTGGAATGGCCAACAGAGAGGGAACATTTAGAGCCTTACTGATTTTTTTCCACTCCTCTTTCTTTGTTGGCATGTTTTGTCTTCAACAAAGCAAGAAAGCCCTTATCAACAGCAACACAAGTCCAGCACACGTCAGCTAAGTCTCTCCTTTCTCTAAGCATAGTCCCGGCTATCTTCAGCTCCATCTATGAGATCATCAAAGAGGACAGGTTTCCTCCCAGAAACTCTGTCCAGCTAAAAAGGAAGCATTAAAGGCTGTGTATTCCAAACACTCCCATTGTTCATTCCCTTTTTTTTTCCTGCAGCTCTACTAAAATGTTAACAAGACTCCCAAGGGGCCCCACAGTACAGCAAGAAGAGGCAGAACACCCCTGCACAACACCAGAGCCTGCCCAGCTCCATCAACACCAGCCTGTACAGAAGACAAGAGCAAAGACTCAGCGCAGATCCCTGTCACTTGACCGCATGGTTACCCAGTGTCAGTGGCAATCACCAGGACAGCCCCCAACCCCCTCCCACCCATGGCTGTGCTGCAGCAGAGAGCGCAGCCCTGCAGCAGCAATGCAAGGGGGCAAGTGCCGAGAGCAGACCTTACCCATGGAGGACTCAGAACAGAGCCCAGCAACTCAGATCTCTTGTCAGGAAGGACATGATGTGAGCAGTTTATGAAGACCCCTGGCTGACAACTTCCCCACCCGGGATTTCAATCTCTCCCCAAAAGTGACGCCTAATGTAACAACAGCCTCTCCTGAAAGGCTCCAGAGCTCAAGGCTGGGCCAGCTCCTGCCCATGGGAGCGCAGCTCTAGGGAGGGCAGGGCTCTGGAGCAGCCAGGTGCTGGAGTGAACAACAGCACTGGCCCAGAGGAGCACACAGAGACTACAACCCACCTTGTCCATGTGGAAGATGAGGTCCAGCTCACAGACATTCTCAAAGCACTTGTCCAGTGTCTCCACAAACACCTGAGGTGGCAGGAAGGGAAGGTCAGTACAGAAGACCACTGCAAGATGCTTCCCACTCACAGCCCCAGGGTCTGCAGGCAAAAAAGCCACAGCCCTGACCAGAAACTTGTTGCGCCCCAGGGTATCACCCTGAGCAGGAACAAAACCCTCTCAACAACCCCATCTCCTTTTGATGGTAGGAAAGTGCCTGTTCCCAGGGCAAACACAGGCAGGCCCAGCCCAGCGGCTGCCTGGGACTCCCAGCACTGCAGCAGCAGCATGGGGTCAGGGGACTGCCACATGGGCATCAGTGCCAGTCCTCACTACACCCCAGAAACCAGATGAAGCTCAGACCTGCTCGAGGAGAGAGCTTGTCTTGGCAAGGGGTTGCAGCTGGAACGAGAGCCTGGTCCTGGCTGGGCCAGCTGTAAAGGGAGGGCATGGTGGGTCCAACCCAGGCAGCGTGGAGGGCTCCTCCTCCAGCCCCAGACAGGCTCCCTCGCAGCAGCAGTGTGTACCTGCTCACTGCTGTCTTCAGGTGCTAGCGGTGCTGCCCGCACACCCAGCACCCCCTCAAGGGGCCTTGGCACAAGGTCAAGGGCACAGAAACATGGGACTCAGCTGTTCTGGGAGAAACACCCCAGGTGTCGATGTCCTGATCTGCTGCAGTGCTGGGACAATGGCTGGTGGCTGCATTCAGGGCAGGGCTGCAGCCCACCAGAACAGCCTGAAAGGGGCCGAGTTATGGGAAATGCATGATCACAGGGCTGGTGACCCGAGCAGGGCAGGCAGCTCCTGCCACCTCCTGCGCCAACACTCTCACACCTACCATTAGCTGGATTTAGCAAAGGTCCCATTAGAAGTCTCTGCAGTGTTTGAAAACAATTTCTAAAATGTACTTTTAGTTTTGGGCCCCTCCCTACAAGAAAGACACTGAGGTGCTGGAGCGTGTCCAGAGAAAGGCAACAAAGTTGGTGAAGGGCCTGGAGGACAAGTCCTATGAGGAGCCGCTGAGGGAACTGGGGTTGTTTAGCCGGGAGAAAAGGAGGCTGAGGGGAGACCTTATCGCTCTCCACAACTACCTGACAGGAGGTTGTAGCAAGGTGGGGGTTGATCTCTGAGTAACAAGCGAGGGGACAAGAGAAAATGGCCTCACATTGCACCAGGGGAAGTTTAGATTGGATATTAGGAACAATTTCTTCACCGAAAGGGTTATCAATCCTTGGAACCGGCTGCCCAGGGAAGTGGTTGAGTCACCAGCCCTGGAGGTATTTAAAAGATGTGTAGAAGTGGGCGCTTAGGGACATGGTTTAGTGGTGGACTTGGCAGTGTTAGGTTAACACTTCGTTTGCCAATGATACCAAACTGAGTGGGGAAGTGGACTTTTCGGGAGAGCCACCCTGCAGGAAGACCTGGACTGGCTGGAAGAGTGGGCTAACAAGAACTTTATGAAGTTCAACAAAGACAAATGTAAGGTCTTGCACCTGGGACAACATAATCCAGGAGTGCAGCACAGGCTGGGATCTACCCAGCTGGGACGCAGCTCTGTGGAAAGGGACCTGGGGATCCTTCCTGGTGGACAACAAGCTCAGTATGAGTGAACAGTGTGCTGCTGCTGCAGCAAAGAAAGCCAACAGGATGCTGGGTTGCATCAACAAGCACATCACTAGCAGAGATAAAGAAGTCATTATCCCACTCTACTCAGTGCTTGGCAGGCCACACCTCATATACTGTGTTCAGTTTTGGTCCCTGCAATGCAAAAAAGGCATGGACAGGCTGGAGAGGGTCCAGAGAAGGGCCACAAAGATGATCCAATGCCTGGGAAGTCTGCTGTATGAGGAAAGGCTGAGAAAACTGGGTTTGTTCAGCCTCGAGAAAAGAAGGTTTAAGGGAGACATTATCACCATGTTCCAGTATTTAAAGGGTGGCTACAAAGAAGATGGAAACTTTCTTTTTACAAGGAGTCACATGGAAAAGACATGGGGTAATGGGTACAAGCTACTCCTGGGGAGATTCCGATTGGACGCAACAGGAAAATTTTTCACAGTGAGAACAATCAGCCATTGGAATAATCTCCTCGGGGAAGTGGTGGATTCCCCAACATTGGGGATTCAGCTGGACAGGGTGCAGGGCCATCTTGTCTAGACCGTGCTTTTGGCAGAAAGGTTGGGCCAGATGATCCCTGAGGTCACTTCCAACCTGGTATTCTATGACTCTGTATTAATGGTTGGACTCGATGATCTTAAGGGTCTTTTCCATCCTAAATGATTCTACAATTCTATTTTTTAAAGAAATTCATTCAGATTGACTTGCCCCGCTGCTTCCAGGTGGAGGAGCTGTGTATCGGCTAACGCACGCGCAGCTCCCCCTCTGCATCGCAGCCCCCTGAACGGCTTCTCAGTTGCTTCCAGAAGGGCCGGCACAGAGGTGCCACAGACACGAAGTGCACCTGAAAGGTGTCGGGGCCAGGCCACCCAGCAAGGACTGTGCTGTGGGGGGAGGTACCTGCCAGCTGCTCTTGGGCAGTGAACCTCACTGCAGAGAGACCAACCTGGATGAGGTCCAGGATGCCCAGCTCACTCTCCGAAGAGTCCACACAGAAGACGAAGTACAGCGTGGCATAGTGGCGGTAGATCAGCTTGTAGTCCGAGCCACCAAACAGGCTGCAGAGACACAAAGAGAGGTGAAGAGTTTCGGGGGGGGGGGGGGGGTGCAGCCCAGACGCTCCCCTGGCCGAGGGGACAGCACTGCAGGGCCCCCCCTTGCCAGAGGGGCAGAGGGTTACCTGCCGCACTCCAGGAAGTTGCAGATGTGGTCATCCCGCTTCAGCACCAGGTGGAAAGTCTCTCGGATAATCTGCTGCTGGACCTCCTCTGCCTGCAAGGAGGCGAGGGCAAACACCCATGGGTCACGGCCTGCAGGACCCACATGCCTTGCTCTCCCCCCGCTGGCCCGAGGGACACCGTGAGCCGGCAGGTGCCAGCTCCCCGCCAGCCCTGGCACCACAGGAGCAGCCGGAGGGGCAGCTACGGGTCACCCGGCCACGGCGCATCCCGAGGGACCAGGCCTGGGCGCTGGGCTGAGGCAGGCAGAGCTCCCCAGCCCCACCACGATCACCCCTGCAAGCCGGGGCCCCCCCAGAGCCCCGGCAGAGCCCCACCGATGCCCCCGGCCCCGCACCAGGTGCTGGTAGAAGCGGACGAGCCGCGGCTTGCCGTGGTTGTTGAACACCAGGATGGCGTTGATCATCCCGGCGGCTGGACGGGACGGGACGGGAGCAGAACCGGGGCGGCAGCGGCCGCAGCCTCCCCGCAGGAAGTCCCTCGCCCGCCCCGGAAACGCGGCGGCGGGCGGCGGGGCGGCGCTCCGGACCGGCTCCCGGCAGGCCGAACCCGGGCGGCCCCGCGAGGACCCCGAGGCCCCGGAGCAGCCGGGGCCCGGCCTCGGCCGAACGCGCAGTGCCGGGGCTCGGGGACCGGGGGACGCTCGGAGCCGCTTCTCCCGCGGCGCCCGGGCGGGGACGCAGCCGCTCTCCCACTGCCAAGGCCGGGGGCTCCCGGGGGCCGGGCTGCTGGACCGGGGCCTGCCCCGGCCCTCTCCGGGACAGCGACAGCCACCGGGGCAGACCGGGGAGGGGGCAACCGTTCCTCGCGGCCCCCGCCGGGGCAGGGCACGGGCAGGTCTAGAACCGGGCCGCCGCCGCCCGCACCGGGAAGAAGCTGCCCGGGCCCGCCGCCGGCCGCGCCGCCAGGGGGCGCACCAGCCCCAGAGCGACGGGAGCCGCGCGGTGCCACGCCGCGGTGGAGCGAGCGGGAGGCGTGGCCGCTCGCCGGGGCGGAGTTGGCGACAGACCACGCCCCCCCTTAAAGCGCCCGCTCCCTTGCCTGCCGGGGTGGTCGTGGGCGGGGTCAGAGGTCACCGGCGGGGCCTGGCTGCGGGGGTGCAGTGCGGGCGGCCGGAGCAGACCCCGGCCTGTCCCGGGCGGGGCTGCTGCCCCCCGGCACCCAGCGGGGCCGGCCCCGCGGCTCTCCCCGCCTCTCCCTGCGGCTCAGCCCTTCTGCCCGCTGCCCCACCAGCCCCTGCCCTGTCCTCAGCAGGAGCTGCTGGGAGGGGAGAAGCCCCCCCCCAGGCCCACTGCATGGGGACGGCCAGGCCGGGCCACCAGGCCTTTACAGGAGGAGGCTCAGCCGCCCGCCATTTTCTGCGCTCACTGCGGCCCGACGGCTCCCCCAGGCCCGGGCCAGCCCTGCCGGCCGTGGTGCCCAGGGTGGCCTGCTCACGGCCTGGGGGGCTGCTCTGCTCGCGGCCTCGGCTGCTCCTGTGGGCTCTCCTCCCCGCCACCCCCGGTGAAACTCCCGCTGCAGCGTCGCTGTTCCGCTGGGCCGAGCCATCGGGGTGGCTCCGGGGGATGAGCGTTATTTATGGGGCTGCCAGCCTTGGGCTGTGGTCGGAGCACAGCACGGAGGAGTTCCGTCCAGGTGATCAGCCGCAGCGGTGGAGGGGGTGACACCCAGAGAGCCTGTGACCCCCCAGGACCTCTACCGCTGCACGGGCACCACCCACAGACAAACAATTGTTAGATCTCTGAATAACTCAATCTGCTGAAGAGTTATTTTGAAGAGGAAAGGGAGAGAGAATCACACGTGACAATTGCAGTTGCACCAGGTTTTTTTTAAGGACCAGGAAATCAAAAAGCAAACAGCAAAGGGCATATGATCCCACATTAACGTAAAGAAATTGCGGAAGCACGTAAGGTACAATCTAAAGACCACGGCGTGACTGAGTTACAAGTAGCAAGGGACATCAAGGGCAACAAGAAAAGGATTCCGTGTGCTGTTTAGAAGTACTGGAAGGAAGGGGGAGACAGGGGAAAATAAAGATCCATAACTTAATGGGGAAAGGGAGGAAACAATCAAGGATACAGAGAAACCTGCATTGCTCCAGCCTTCGTATGAAAAGGTTGTTTGTGAGCGGGGATTTAACAACATTAACAAAGGGAGAAGGAGAGCAGGACAACAGGGAGGAGAGCCAGGGAAAAGGACACTGAGGGGCACCAGGTTTGGAGGAGGGTGACCACAGCACCCGTTTTTAGAAGACGGAGGTGAATTGTCCCCAGGGCCATGCTGCTGTCCTGCCCTGGCATCCACTCCCACGGTGATGCCGAACACGGCACCAGCCCATCACCTCTCGTGCCCCAGGGGATGGTATGGCAATAAGAAACAGTCTGTGAGGATGACACCAGCACAGTGGGAGCCCTTCCTCTGACAGGGGAGCAGTACATGCCATGTGCCTTGATCCCACCAAGGCTCTCAACACGCCTCCACGTGAGGCCCTCGTCAGCAAACTAACGAACCGTGCCCCACACGGGAACACCAGGTGATGGCTCAGCTCCACCCCAGAAGCGGTGGGCGACAGGATGCGCCGATGGAGAGTGGCTGTGCTGGAGGAGGGCAATTCCACTGGGGCTGGCCTGGTCTAGCCTGTGTTTCCCTGAGGACCTGGAGCAGAGCACGGGGTAACCGAAACCGCAGGCAGCATCAAGCTGGGAGCTGGGAGGGGCCCAAAGCGCTGGGCAGGACGAGCTCCAGGCTCAAAACCATCTTGACAAGTTAAAGATGTTGTCCAAAACCAACAAGCTGAGATTCAATAGAGAGAAGTGCGAGGAGGTGCTCTGCGGGAGGACTGGGACATGCGCAGGGATGAGCAGCCGCTGCGGAGCAGGGCTGCAGAGGGTCATGGTCTCCACCTCCAGGAGCGACCGCAGCGGCTGCTGCAGGAGGCAAGTGCCACCTCACACCCCTGGCATGGCAGTTGCTGGTCTGCTGAGCACAGGGGGAGCCCTGGCTGCAGCCGGTGCCCAGTTTGGGACCCTGCGCTTCATCAGGGACAGGGGCAATTGGAGGGGATCCAGGAGGGAGCGAGAAGAATGAGAAGAAGCCCAAGAACTTCGCCTGTAAGGAAAGTAGAGGAGAAGAACTTTGGGAGTCCACAAAAGCTGGCCGAGAGGAAACATGGCAACGGACTGCTGCTGCGTGTGGGATGCTGTATGTCGAGAAATCAAGAAATCAGCTTAGATGGCAGCAAGGAAATCTCCTATTTTCAGCTGTTCCGGTCACAGATCCCACCCTTCTGGTGGCAGAACCTCTCTCGCTGGGGGCTGAAGACTGCATTAGATGAAGGGGACCTCTGGGGGTTCCCTGCCCCCAGCCCTGCTCCAGCGGCGTCACCCAGAGCCAGCGGCCCCAGGCCACGGCCGGGCTGTGGGTGCCTCCGGGGATGGAGACCCCCCACCGCCCCAGGCTGGCACTGTCCACAGGCAGGGTGTGACCACGTTGCCCAGTGGGGACATCCCACCCGCTGTCCTCCAGGAAGGGCGGGAGGCACCGGCCTCCGCTGAGGGACACGGATTGGCTGAGCTTCACTTCTACCACCTCTGATTGGCTGAGACCTCTGCAGGTGCCTGGTGTTCCTCAACTGCAAGGGGCTGTGGGTGCTCCTGGCCCAGCACGCTGATTGGCTGAGGCGGCTGCAGCCTCATGTCTCCACATCCTGATTGGCTGAGGTGGCTGCAGCCCGTGTCTCCACATCTTGATTGGCTGAGGCATTGTGTCTCCACATCCTGATTGGCTGAGGTGGCTGCAGCCCCCATGTCTCCCCATCCGTATTGGCTGAGGCGGCCGCGGGGCTGCTCCCCAACAGGCGGGTGGGCCGGGGGGCTGCTCCCCACCTCTGAGCCCAGTCCTGCTGCATGTGCTCAGGCTGCCCCACACCAATGCCTGGCGCTCCCCACACGCCCCACGTCCCGCCGGCGTGCTGGGCGTGCTCTGGGCGCACGCAACGGCCGGGGCGTCCATGGGAATTTAGAAGAGCGAATCTCCTTCGGCCTCGTTTATGATCCTTTAAGATTTGCAAATATTTACGCCAGCAAAGTCGGTCCTTAGCGAAGCTCGCAGGGTGAGGCAGGATTGCAAACACGAGGAGAGAAATGTTGGTTTAGGTGAACGCTCACGTCTGCCGGGTCAGGTCTCTGAAAGTGCCCTGACCTGGGCCGGCCAGACAGCAGCAGCAGTAACATGACAGGGGTTGCTCGGCCAGCCCTCCAACATGCATGGTGGATGTAGAAAGCCATAAGCACAGGCGCTGACAGCTTAAACGGATCAGTGAGATCAATTTTCACCCCAGAATACAAAAAACCACTGGAAACGAGAAGTGCGTCTGCCAGACAAAGGACTGCGTTTTTAGACAAACTCTTTGCTGTGATTAGTCTGTCCAGCTCCACCTGCTTCCATGGAGATGAGAATCTCCATCTCCTGATGCACCAGCCAAATCCCAGCTGCCTTCATGTATACCTTCTTCCATGAGGAGGAGACCCTCATCCTCCTCATGATGGGAGCCAGAGCTCCTGTCCCCCGTCCACAGCTGTAAGACACTTTGCAGTTGCCAACCCTTCCCCTTACCGTGCCATGTTACAACCCCCATCCCTCCCTTCGGAGACCTGCCACCTACTGCCATCACGGCCCCATCCTGCCTCCCCACCGCGGTAGACCTTGGCCTCCCCCTCCACCACTGCCTGTGGCCTCCCTGGGGGGGGTAAAGAGCATCCCCCCACCACAAGACCCTCAGATTTCTGGAACATCCCTAATTCCGCTCATCCCTTTCTATTTTGGGGAGAGGGGAGCCTTGCCATCGGCTGGTATAACATAACCCCTGCAAGGTTTCTGGGGCACAGCTCATCTTTCCCATACACCTACCGTCACCGTGAAGGAGAGCAACGCCTGGCAGCCGACTGGGAAAGCGGCGTCCCATCACCCATTCCTACGGACACGACTCCTCCAGGCAGCGCGTAACCCCCCTGAGCATGCCTCTATAGGGTGATAAGCCCCCCAAAATCAAGGGATATTCATCCCCAGGATAAAATAACCCCTGGGGTCGGGGGTCCTGGGTGGCCACTGCAGAGGAGGAGATGCTGTGCAGGGACGGTGCGGGCGCGGGGTCGGGCTGGCCGCGACCGGTGGTGGTCGCGGCCAGCCCGACCCCGCGCCCGCACCGTCCCTGCACGGCGCGGGGGGGTCCCCATGGGAGCCCCCCATCCCCATTACCATCAGACGAGCCGCGCCCCGCAGCTTTGTTTCCCACAACCGGTACCGAGGGCGGACCCGGCTCCGGGGGATGAGCGGGTTGGGGAGAACGGGGAGGGGGGGGATCGCGGTGCTCGGGAAACTTGGGGGGGGGGACGACGACGCGGGGGCACGGCGGGGAGATAAAGGGCGGCCGCCGGCGGCCGAGTTAGGAGGAGCTGTTTTGCATCCCTTCACGTCAGCCCTGCCTCATTCCCTCCTTCTTCCTTCCTGCGCACCCAGCGCCGGGCCCGGAGCCGCCGCCGCCGCCGCCGCCGCCCCGCGTCCTGCGGAGCCGCCGTGGGAGCCCACGGTGAGTCCCCGCCGCCGGGCGCTTCCCCCCCCCCCCCCTCCACCGCCCCCCCCCCCCCCACCGTGGGGGGACCGTCGGTCCGCAGCCGGGGCCACCGAGATGTCGCCGCCTTCTCTTTCACTTCCACCTTCCCCCCGCGACGGAGACGGGAGCGATGGCGGCGAGAGGGACGGGGACGGGGACGCGGGGGGGGACGGACCGGCGGCGGCGATGCCCGCTCCGCACGTGGGTCCGCCGCCCCCCACCCCCCCCTCCCGCTCCCCGCCGCCAAGTTTCCCCGTCGCCGCTCGCAAACTTTCTCCGCGGTCGCGGGGCCGATAAAGTTGTGGGGAGGGTGGGGGGGGGGGGGGGCGGCCCGGCCCGGCCCGGCTCGGCTCGGCTCGGCTCCCGGCCGCCCGGTCGTTACCTGTTGAGGGAGGGAGCGCGGCAGCCCGGTCGAAGCATCACCCCCGGGCCGGGCTCCGCCGCACCGGGGAGAGGGGCGGCGGGGGCTCCAGGGAGCGGCTGGGGGGGGGGGAGATGGGCGGGTTGGGTGTCGGGGCGGTCGCCGAGCAGCACCCCGGGGTGCCCCGACCCGGCGCATTCTCATCCCGCGGCGAGGGGCAGCCGCTGCCCGCCCCCCTCCTCCGGGCCGCCGCGGTGGGGGGGAAGCCCGGGCCGGCGGCTGGGGACCGGGACCGGGGCAGGGGCGAAAACCGCGCCCGAAGTTTGGGGAGAGTTTCCAGGCGCTGGGGACCGGCCCGGCGGCGGCTGTCCCGGGTGTGCTCCCCGTATTTACAGCAACAGAGGGAAAGTGCCACGGGCGGGGGGGAGCTGAAATGAAATGGGTGGGTGACTCTGCAAGGCCCAGACTGCCCCGTCCCGCACCGGGCAGGCCCCGCTTGCGCTTTCCGTCACGGAGGCACCCCCAGATTTCCCGGTGTCGGGACCCCCGATGGCTCCATGGCAGGGTCCCGGGCTGGGGGCATCGCTGCTGCCGGGCCAGGGGCTGCTTTGTCTTCTGCTTCCCTGCTAGGGACAGCGGCTGGTCCGGGACTCCCTGTCTGTGCAGCCCTTTGATAGCTCCCTGTTGATCAACAGGATGCGGTGGTTAAATTAGTTATAATTAATTAATTAGTCAATCATTAGTAGTTTCTTTGTAAGCAGCCTGTGTGGGCAGAGGAGGGGGAGTGATGGGAGTGGAAGGCGACATCCCCGGAGCCTGACCTCCCACCGGGTCCGGACCCAGCAGCGCCACGAACTCGGCCAGGCTCCCACGCTTCTGCTGGGAGGGACGCGCTCCACACCATGCTCCCGGCCTCGGCTTGGTGGCTTCTCATGTCACTGATTTCAACCAGCCTCACGAAGCTGTATATTCAGCGGTTCCAGCAAACACAGTTTCGGTCTGATTTGTGCCGGTAGTCCGGACTGGCTGCAGAATTTTCACAAATGCGTCTTAGGTTGGAGGGAGACCCCAGGCCCACGGCTTTCCCAGGGAGACTCCTGAGAAGTCGCAACAGGGACACTCCTCTCAGCGTCCCCTTTGGAGCCCCAGGGGCTAACCGACTCCGGACAGTCGGTTAGGGAGCAGCAGCTGTGGCAGCAAACACCATTTCAGCAGCGAACGGCAGTGCTGTGACCAGTCCCCACTGCTCCCACCCCTGGGTGACAGCTTCCCCACCCACAGGAGCCAGGCAAATCCTCCTTAGCGAGAGCCGGCACGGGCAGAGCCCAGATAACAAATCTGCTGGGCCGGGCTCCTCTTCTGTGAGCAGGCTTCCATTAATGCCCTCTTTGAATAGCGATCCCATTATATCCCTATAAAATGGTAAATTAGATCACAGTAACTTGACTCTGCTACGCGCCAAAAAGCATTCCCAGCCTAAACTTGGGAGGTGACTCGGAGGATCAGACACGCATACCTGCAGCGGAGGGAGTGGGAGCATCTTCCACAGTGCCCAAGTAGCGTGTCTTCTCTTGTTCATTTTGACATTGGCAGGGTTTGGTTTAATCTCTGAGAAAGGGGCTTTAGTTGGTTTTATTGGACCACAATGCAAAGAAGGTTTTTCATTTTTAAGTTAGTTTAGGAAACACAGTGTAGAGAGGGATGAGCGCAAACGTCATCCTGCTCTACTGTACCACTGGAAATGTTAAGGAATAGGCAAAATGGTGGTTTTGTACTGCAAAGAATGTGCCAGCATAAAATCTTGTGAGTGAGAGTGTTGCCTACACTCCTTAGATTTATTTTACATTTATTCTTTGTTGAGAAGTAGGCTCCAATTCAGCACCTGCTTGAGCATGGTCTCCTTACTATCAGCTGAGCAGGTCATGTCCTTGGTGTTCTGCCAGGCCAGGGCCAGACCAGAGGCAAGGGGAGAGCTGAGTGCTGTCCCCGACAGGCTGGGAGCGTGGGGTTTCCTGCCAGTTTTATTGCTGTTGCTTCCCCTTCCCTCTGCTGCCCGCCGTGGCAGGCGGTCCCTCGACCTGTTACATCTCCTCCTATGAGATGGCGAGTGGGTTCACCAGCAGCGAGGGCAACACATGAAATGTCCCAGATACCTGCTCGGGGCGTGCTTGCCATGGAGGCGGCACAGGTTTGACCGGCAGAACGTTGCTGGATGGCCAAGATGTGCCGGGAGTGCCGCGGTCCCGTCCTCTGTGCCTGCCGGCGACCGGGAGCCCTTGGGATGAGTCACGGTCCCTGCTGAGGTCCCTGAGCCCTTCCCACAGGGCTTGACCTTGGGCAGAGAGGACTGTGATCCAGTGATGAGTGTTTTCCCTTTGTCCCGCTGTCCCACATTTTCCTCCTCCAGCCCTGTGCACAGCTCTCCTCCTCCTCGGTCCTTCTTGCAAACAGCAGCAAGTCATGGTGGCATTTGTGTCATTTGTGTCGGGAGAGGGACCCACGTCAGCCCGCCCGTGTCTAGGTGCGGCTTTCCCTAAAAAAACAATTTCTGTCAAAAGCATGGGGCAGTGGAGTGAAATGCATGAAGTTGATCAGGAAGGGTGCTCTTGCTGGAGTGAGCTGTGGAGGGGTTTCTGTATTTAAAAAAATAGGAGGCTGCCACTCTTCTTTGCCCTGGTTTCGATGGAGGAGCAGGGTTCTCCCGCTGAGAGAATGAGCATGTAATGCAGTTTCTTTCCCAAACTTTAAATTAAGGGGGGGAAACATGATTTTAAATTTTCCTGGTCTTTACTCTCAACTCTCTGTCCACCATTTGAGTGACAGTAAAGTATTTCTAATGAAAATAAATAGAAACAACACATAAGCATCCTGTGTAAAAATGTCTCTGTAAAGCATGTAGCTTCCATGATGCCCTTGTGCTATCGCCCTCCTCCTGCTTCTCTGAACATTTGCACAATGTTCGCTGCAGAGTACCATAGGGTTTTTAGTAAAGGAGAAGTAACTGGGGGAGGGGAGGTTCTTTTTTTTCAGATGCCAGGTCTCCTGGATCACTGTGAACATTCTCAAGTGGGAAGAAAAGCCTCATCTCCCACCCTTCCTTCCTTCCTTCCTTCCTTGCTTCTCAGGCTACCTCTGATTTCACAGCAGAGAAAATGAGGGAGACAGGCAGTGTCCGGATTGCTCTTTTGTGTAGGGCAAGGAAAAAACTTGTAGAAAGTTCATGTGAAACTTCGAAAGGCTTGCTCCTGAAATAAAAAAGAGATAATTGGGTGATGTGGGAGCACCAGAGGCCGTGCAGGGGCAGGATGCTAAATTAGAACAAGGTACATCCTGCAGCCCTGGGGTCTGTCCAGGAGTCTGCGGGGGCATCCAAGTTGTACAAATGGATTTTAAAAAAACAAGACACATTATTTTTAGTTTGAAACAGGCAATGCCCTCCTGAAGGCTGAGGGGCCGAAAATGTTACACTGGGTTCGTGCAAATCTGTGGGAATGAGATGTGGGATCGGGAGCCTGGGGCTCTCACACTCACAGGTGGTGAGTTGGAGGGACCGGTGTACATTCAGACGCACTCCCGGGTCACCAGGGAGTCCCGAGCTGGCAGGATCCAGCCGGCACAGAGCACGGTCTCCGTCAATGCACAGGATCTGTGTGATTTGTTAGTGCGGTAGTGGATGAAGGAGGATCGGGGCATCACTTGCTCAGGCTGCCAAGGTCTCAGGGAGGTCCCAGAGCAGCGACCAGCAGGGAGCCAGTTGGCAAAGAGCAGCCGGCTGCCTGCGCGGCATGGGGCAGTGAGGAGCAGAAGCACCGGGGTTTTGCACCGGGCCTTGCACGGCTCAGCAATGCACAACTCACATGGGAAGGGATGAGTGGGAAATTAGTGAAATGCTGTTTTACCCCCAAAAGTGATACTTGCTTTCCAGGAATGGCTCAGAGGAGAGAAAGGGCAGCGCGGTGCAGAGCACGGTGACGGTGACATTTTGTGTGGGTAGCTGAGCAGTAACCTACAAAGGAGGAAAATTTATAACTGTTCTTCACCTTAGAAGGTTAAAAATTAACTGAATCAACCAAGAATTGGACCTGAGCATTGCTGCCGGGAGCTCAGTTGAAGAGCTTTGGGATGCAGCTACAGCTGGAAGTGCTGATGGGTGGGATGCTGCTCCCTAAATAAAGCAGGAGGGATGATGCCACTGGAAATGCCACAAAGTTTTCAGGCAGAGGGTGGTGCAGAGGTGGTCACAGCGTGAGTGACGGGCAGCGGTCTGACAAGTCCACCCCAGAGGCTGCAGCAGTTCAGGGGTCACAGTAATGAAAATCTGTCTGATGTACTGGGAGTGTAACACATGAGGTATGAGAAAGGCTGGTGAGGACAGACGTGCAAGCAGACAAATTTTGGTGGAGAACATTTAATAATGGGGATCTTTACGGCTTTGGGAGAGCAGCAGTTGAAGCAGGTGGGTAGATGGTGGAGGGGGAGCAATGACCGGAGCAGGTTTGGTCTGTGCTGCCTGAACAGGAGCCCTGCCTAAGGTTGGAGCTGCCGAAGAGGAGCTGTGGGTGCTGGCACGAGGCTGGGCTTTCGGCAGTCGGAGGTGGCCCCAGTGGGTTGAGGACCCCCCAGCCAAGGCTAGATGGGGCAGGCAGAGGGGTGGGGAGGGCTGGGAGTGCCTGCCCGGGGCTGCAGGGGGAAGGTGGGCGCAGCACCCAAACCTACCCTCAGAGCAGGGGGCTGGAAAGGACCGGGAACGGGTTATTGATGCCAAACACGGCACAGCTCTGGCCTGAAAATGGCCTAAAAATGGCACTGCTCAACAGTTCCCAGTGCTGCATGCGTGTGCGTGCGTGCGTGTTTGCACCTCAGAAGTGCCCACAGGCTGGGGGTCTCGGTGGTGCGGGTGCTGCTGTGGTGCCCGGTGGATCCGTACCTGGCCGGGCACTGGGGTTGGAGACTTCAGTACTGCAGCAAAAAGCAGTGTCCAGTGCAAGTGTGTTTTAAATGGATGCTGTGACGCAGAGTGATTGGAATGAATGAGTTTAGGTAAAGTCAAAACTCTATTCTTCATCTGTTTCCCCTTGCTCTTCAGCACATCATTCTGTGGGCCCCTGTGCCCTGACAAACAGCACGCTCCCCTCTTGCATGCAAAACCATGAGTATCTCCAGCACAGCCTGCGAATGACAGACACAAAGAGGTTTTGACTAAGAAGGAAATATCAGTCAGTCCTTTAAAGGCTTTATCTCAGCACGTCAGTTTGGGGAAGAATGTGTTTTAACTAGGAAGCAGCACGTGGATGTGTTCATTGTTTTACTTCCATGTCTTGTGTATGTGAAACCATATTTCTGCTTCAGCATTGTATGCCCAGACGCACTTTGCTGGGCAGCGTGGGAGCCACTGTAGTTCAAAAGGGGAATTTTGTGGGGATTGCAGGCTGAGGCCACAAACAGTTGGTGCAGAAATGAAATCTTTAGGGCTTGCTGCTCGCTGTCCATCTGAAGCCTTTAACATCCTTCCCACCACCGCTCCGCAGCCGGCACCATGGCAGGGCTGGGTTTGTTCCCTGGGCAGGGCCAGGACTGGCCGACAGCACCGCCAGGCTGGGGGGAGAGCTGGGCTTTGCCCCCCGCTGGCAGAAGCCAGACCAGGCTGGAGCCCATGTCCTGCCTGTGGGCGACCTGGCGAGGGAGAGGAGGGGGAGGAAGGACGGGCAGAGCTGCAGGAGGAAGAGCGCTCGCTGGCTGCCTCTAAATTTATCTTTCCTGTTTCTCGGTAGCAGTGTTGTCTCATGTCCGTGCTCTGTGGTGCCGGGTCACTTCTCCCGTCCCTCCTCTTTCTCCTGACATCTCATCACTCGTCTGTGTTATCCTGGGTTTAACGAGCTCTCTGTCCTTTCCCTGCTTTTTCTTTCAAATTTTTAATTCTTTAAATGCTCCCTAGTTGGTGTTTTTCCCTTCCTTCACCCTCAGTCTGTTCTCACACCCCTGTGCTGAGGCTGCTGTCTTGGGGCCCTTTCGGCGGGGGCCAGGGGGGCAGCCCCTGCCTCCTCCTGCTGCGGCCAGGCAGGGCTCCGGAGCAGCCCCTGGCCGGGGGGTGTTAAACTCCGGGTCGGGGGGTGTCTCAGTGCCTGTGGGCTCAGCACTGCCAGGACTGGAAATAAGGGCACGAGCTGGAGGATGGTGTTGGGATGTTTTCCCTTGGGGAGGCCTTTGTTTGACGTTTAATACACTGTTCTCTCCCGGAGAGGAGGCAATCGGTGTAGCCCACCGACCTGCTGCCGCTTCAGCACTTTTCTCTTTCCCCTTGCCGAGTTTCTCTCTCCCACCACCCCTTGCCAGCACACTGGCATCACGCCCCCACTTCAGCTCTCCCACTGCTCCCCCAATGCCGACCACGTCTCCGGTTTTAAGGTTCAGGACAGTCTGAGTGGAGATTTTGGCCGTAACGTGCCCACTGGAGCGGAGCCAGCAGAGGATGCAGGTAGGTCCAGCCCACAGGCAGTCCAGCCGTGCTCGTCCTGGACCTTGCTGGGGAGATGCTGAGCATGGCTGGGTAGATCAGAAGTGTCCAGGACTGGCCTGGCCAGCAGCTGCTTTTGGGAATTGTTAGTTACTGTTGTAGGGACAGGTATTCCGGGGAGCTGGCTCCCGTTCCCAGCCAGGACACAAATCCATGGGGATTGTGAGACTCCTTCCTCGCAAAGGACATTCAGCTCTCGAGTACTGACCCCTTGGCCATCTGAAACGGGGGCACCATAAAATATGAACTTTAATATCTCCATGCTTTGTGCCAATTGCAATCTTTTTTTTTTCCCTTGAGCCATCTGAGAGTTACCATTTTCAGGCACTGATTGACCTGCCCTCCTTGGTTTGCCCCTTGGCTTTGCTCCGGAGATGTCGGTATCTGTTCTCCGTGGCTATTTTGCGCTCACCGTGCGAGAGGCTCACCCTTCAGCCCTTGCTCATGAGTACCCGTGGCTGCTGTGGGCAGACCAGCTCATTGCAGGCTTCTGCCACTGTTCAGAGGAGCTGCAGACCCGAGGCCTGGGTTTGTAGGCACGGGTGCTCTCCAGAGAAAAACGACTTTCTAGAAAACAGAACTGTAGGCAGAACTGAAAGAGCCTTTTCCAACAGTGGTGCCAAGCCTCTTCGCTGAATTTCTTCTTGTCCTTCCCCATTTTACGCCTTGGCCGTTCAGCACATGCTTGTGAAGCCCGTCAGGGTAATTGCAGAACTTGTCTGCAGAGAGCAAGCCTTGATTTATGAGGGCTTGAGTGGTTTGGTTTCATTTTATGATTATCAACAAGGGACACATATAAGCAAATTATTTCAACAGCTGAATATTCTGTATATTTATAGGACTTTCTTGCTGTAAGAAGAAAGAGTGTGAAGTACAGTAATTATGCAGATTGTGATGAAAATGAGGACTGGGGTGGTTCAAGCAGACCCGAGTGTGAGCCAGCCCTTGCTGCTGCCAAAGCAAAGGCAAAACGCCTATAGACAAAACCAGCCTTGTAGTTACATTATAAAATATTTATTAAGATGAGTAAAAAGTACAAACTTTCCCTCCCTCCTCAGTCATGGCCAGTGTTTGTGCCCTGCATTTTCCCTTATATCAGCCAGTGAGCTCTTTCTGAGCGCATTTCCTCCAGTGCCCACGCAGCTCCCTGCCTAGGTTTGCCCGACATCTGCTCTGGTTTCAGGAGTGAAACGGCTGCGAGCTGCAGGGCCCTGGGCATCGTGCAGGGTGAGCTCCAGGTGTGCGAGGCTGTGTCTGTGCCTGACGGTCTGGCTGGTGTGTCACACTCCGGATGGCAGTGCCAAACTCTGTCCTCTGAACTCCAGTTAAAAAAATAAATAAATATGCAGCTCTTGTGTAAAGTTTCAGCCTCCACTTGGAGTTAGGAGTGCTAGATGAACTCTCAGAACATGGTAACATACACAAAAACGTAAGTGCAATAAGTGAAAATTTCTTTTTAACTTGGCCGTGTAAGCCCCACAGAAGTATGCAGTTAATGCAGCGTTCCTCCAGACCGGCAAAGAGCTCTGCCTTCCCCCGTGAGACAAGCAGCCGCGGTCCTCTGGCTGCTGTGGTTTGAAAAGACATCTGCCGTGGAGAAAGGCCAATGCTTTTATGGTTTGTAGGTGGCCAGTGGCAAGCATGTAAATCCAATCACATGGGCTACGCACCCCATCCTTGTTGAGAATGTGCAGACCACTGCCCCCAGCACCCAGGGACCCGGCTGCTGGACGCGTCTCCTGGAGCTCCAGGAGAGCAGAGGTGTCCCTGGGGACTGCTTTTCCCTCTGCTCGCACCTGCTCCAATCTGATGCATTTCAAGACTCAGATTTCAAAATCGAAATTTCTGCTCTCCTGAAGTCACCAGGAATGTGAGGGACAGCAGATGCAGAGTCCTTTGTGCAGGGAGCCTTTCTGCAGAGATCACCCCAATAGGTTCCTCACTGATGTGTCTGAAGTGGAATAAAAAGTAGCTCAGCTTAAAGTAAAAAAAAATCCCCAAACTTCACTCTCTCATAGACTCTCAAGTAGTCTGAAATTACATATACAGCCTTTATTTTCTGAAGCACCCGTCCTGTAGCTGCCGTACATTCATTATCCTTCATTAGGGCAGATGCAGTGCCTCCTGGCTTGAAGAGGCGTTTTCCATATCAGTCACTCTGACTTCACTGGCTTGAATTTTACCTGTCACTGTTTCAGACTTTTCATCTGTGTCAGGTTAGGCTCCGTGCTGGAGGATTTTTCCTTTAATAACAAAGTTTGGTATTTTGAAACAGACTCTTTGTGTTTCCGCGGTGCCGCCGCTCGGGGCTGGGGGATTCAGGACAAACTGCCGTCCCTGGCCCCCGGCAGTGTGTACGGAGGGTGGCTGTGGACGGGGCCGGTGTGCACACACTGGTGCTTGGAAACTTGTTTGCTGAGCTTTGAGAAAATGAAAGCAATGCGGGGTGTTAGCTGTATTCCCAACTGAATCCCTAACGCACGCAGGCACAGTCAGAGGCAGAAACGGCCTCGCTATGGCCTCGTGCCGCCAGGTACCGGCGGGACAGAGCAGGGCAACGCCGTCGGCTGCAATGTCCCTGTTTGCCAGGACAAGGTTTTGGCTACCGAAGCCCTTGGTGCTGGCGGCCGGCAGGCAGCCGTGCTGTGGCTGTTGTTCGTCACCGTGTGCTCGGTGTCCCCCGCGGGTGGCCATGAGGCAGCGGGTCCAGCGGTGGGGATGGAGCTGGGTGCCCCAGGGCTGGGGAAGGATTGCTCCGAGAGGAGAGTAGCAAGCCGGGGCAGAGCAGGGAATGCCCTGGAGCTGGGCAGAGCAGCCCATGTCCCCTGGGCTGCGTGGCCATTCCCCTGTCCCACAAATCCAACCATGCTGCGTGTGCCCCACCGGCAGATTCCCCCCAGATGCCTGTGGCCGTCATTCACCTTGCCTGGCCAGCACTGCTGGGGGATACCATATTTTCCATATCTGGCTTGGCACGATCGCTTCCTTGGGTCAGTCCTGACCGGAGACTGCATGAACTGCCACCGGTGGGAACCCTTGCCTGGTACCTCCTGCTCCATCTTCCCTGAACCATGCTTTCCAAACACTCGTCTTCCTGAGCTGCTCAGAAAAAGATCTGAAACATTTTTCACCTTGTGGATCTGAAAGTAATGTGGGGTTTGCAGCCAAGCAGTCAGTTTTGCTCCTAAAATGATGCAGCATGTCCAATAGCGTTGTTCTCAGAGAAATCAGAAGCGGGACGTTCCCTCAGGGCCCAGCCAGGTGCCTGGTGGGGGTGGGAGGGGGTCCAGGGGCTCCCCAGCCCCTGCCCGTACCTCTGCCTGCCTGCTGCAGGAAAGCTCTGATTGTCCCTCCTTTCACCTGTGGGCTATAGAAAATTGCACTCAGTGTGTTTGTTATTTAACATTTCTACCCCCACAGCTGGTGTCACCTGTGAGTTCTGCAGGGAAGATCTCGTGTGTTGGAGGTAATTCCCTGAGACATTGAGCTAGGAGGTCCTGCGTTCCTCCGCGCTGTTTTGGCTGCACTTTGCCTTGCAAAGGCTCATCAGGGATCTTTTCCCTTCAGTAAGAGCAAACAGCAGTTGGTGGTGGTGCACTCAAGGACGTCCCGATGGCTGCTGGCTGGCAGGGGCTGGTGCGGTTGGTAGCAGTTTTCTCCAAAGCAGAACAGCCCGAAAATCTGAAGTTCACGGATTGCAATGTCCCCTCACCTGACAGCTCCTCGCCCTCTCCTCAGAGCAGACTCCATGCCGGCAGCAGGGCCTGGCTCCACTTATCAGTAATAGTGGGCTTCAGAAGCTCTGACAAGTTTTACATGTGAAAGATTATCCAGTCGAGGATTAATTAACACACTCAAATTAGAACCCCTTGGCTATGATTATCATATTACCCGGCCCAGCAGAGGTGACGGCGGATGCGGTGAGCGCCGTGGTACGAAGCAGCCCCGGCTCCCCGGGCACACGGTGCCGCCGCTAGCGCTGCTGCCGTGTCCGGCGTCTGTCCTTGTGCTGCACGGTGGTGTGGCACCGGTGGCAGAGCTCAGCCGATGCCCGGCCGCGGTGGGCGCAGCATCCCTTGCAGAGAGCGGGCGGCCAGGGGGGCAGGGGCGGAGGTGCAGCCCTGGCAGGGCTCTGGGACCCCCTTTTCTCCAACACCAGGAGCAGCTATTTGAGAAGCAGAGGAGGGTTTTGCGTGACCCTACTGGCCGTTGTGCTGAGGTTCCTGTCCCTGCTCACCCCAGGGCCATCAGTTGCCCTCTCCCCCTTCCCTGCAGTGAGAGGGGTAACCTCTGCCCAGGCACGGGGGCTCGGGGGGAGCGTTTCCCGGCCGGCCATTGCTCAGCACGTGGGAAGACTGAACTTGTCAGCAAAATGACGTGCAGTCTAGAGCGTTCACCTTCCTCCCAGCCTTTTAACTCTCTGGTTGGAAATTTCTGGCTGCTGTGAATGGATCCGCGCAGTCCCTGTGTGCCCATTTCTCCATTCTCGCAGCCCAGCGCAGGACGGAGCCCAGGTGAAAAGGGGCAGCCGGGCCCAACAGCTGCGATCCTGGGGGCAGCACGGCCTGTACATGGGCAAGCTCCACACACAGGGAATATAAAAAATATATTAAACTGTTCCCAAGGATAACGACAGCAATGCTCTTGAAAGTGAGACTGTCTTCCTGCTGTGGGGATCTTCCCTCGGTCCTCTCAGCCCGAGAGGCTGTTTCACATCCCATTGGGCAAACCCTGTTCCCTTTGGGGTGGCACACATCTCACATTTATAACATTTTGGTTGTTTTTCCCCTTTTACAACCAGCCAGCCGGGTTGTACATACAAGGGTGCTTGAGCTCCTAATTGTGTATCAGTTCCTCTGACCTCCAGCCACTTTTATTGCTTTGCTTTGAGGTCCCCGCAGTTTATGATTAACCCCTGGCACCAGGGGATGCTGAGCAGGAGCGATGCTGAGCGGCTGCTCTACAGGCTCCCATGTGGGAATGTCGTCCTCTGCCTGCTGCTGACTCTCACCTCCCGCCTGGGTCTGCTTTGCTATCAGACAGCATTGCAATTCCAGGTCTAGCTTGCTGCCAGCGGGAACCCAGGGTGCCTCTTATCTCTTGCTCGGTTTCCCTCTGTTCCTGGGGGACCCTGCTGTCCTGGTGGGCTCCATCTTCGGTCTTTTCTTCTCACTGCACTTTTACTTTCCCTTTGTCCCACGTTACAATGCCTCTCTCCTTACTGCGCTTTTTGGTTCATCTTCACACATGAGGGTCTGTTAACCCCCCCACCTCTGCTGAAGATGCTGAACAAAATGGGACAGTACTGGGTTTTGCAGACCTGCAGTAAAAGCCCATCAGGCCTCTCCTGGCAAGGGTGTCTGCTGTTGCTTTTATCTGCTGAGGAGTTTGGTGTTTGCAGGACAAGGGGGGCTGCACTGGGCACTAGCCCACTCTTCGACCCCCCAATCCCAACGGAGCCGGCACCCGCAGTGCCTGGCCCAGAATCAGGCACCCAGTTTTGTGTCCATCACAACCATGCATCATTGTTCTTTGGAAGGTTTGGGTTTTGACCCAAATCTGTGGCGCCGGTTGCTTTTCATGGCCACACTTGTTTCTACAGATTTGTTTTCTCCGAGTATTTGCTCTGTGGTTTTTCCTAGGGACAGCATGGTGGCTTTTCATCTGGGAGACCTGATGGTGAGGACAGGCCTTCCCAGAGCCACTCTGTGCGGAATTTTGTTTACTTTTTTTTACATATCTGCATGTGTGATTACTGAGAGAGGTATTTTAAAAGTAGCTCGGTGTTTCTTTCAGGGAGTTAGCAAAGAGCAGATTTATTTTCTGCTATGCTGAGAATTAACTCCCCTTTCTTCCTCTTCCCTCTGCCCCCGCTGGAAAGAGAGAGAATGCAGAAAAGAAGAAAGGATTTACATTGTGGTGGTGATTGGCACAGGCTGTGAATGAGAGGTCATTTCATCTGGCTGTTTCTTTTCAAGCGCTCTTTTTTTCATGCACACTGTATTCAGGCTGGGAGCATTCTTTCTTTTCAAAGCTTCTCTGTCTGTCTCTCTCTTCCCCCTCCTTTATTTTTCATCCCTTTTCTTTACTTTTGCTGTCTTTTCATTCTGTTTTTCTCCACCCCCTTGGGGCTCCATTTTTTCTTTCCTCTTTCCTCTATTCAGTTCCTTTTTTTCTTCTCGCATCTTTTTTGAATAGCTCTTCTATTTTCGGAGAGGAAAGGGAGTATGTCGAAGAGAAGTCATTGCAGCAAGGAGGAACTTGAAAGTCTTTCTTTCCCTGTTTATTTCACTTAAAAGCAAAAATTGTTTTCCAAGGGAGAGCGAGGTTTCTGTGCGAAGCCTTTGAAGCGAGACTGGGATGGCTGGCCAGGGTGGGATTTATCCCTGCTCCTCACCACACCACAAACACCATCGGTCCCAAACTGCTGACAAACGCCCAGACCCCCATAAAGCACAGGGAGGTCTGCGGGTCGGCGCTGTTTCGGCTGGGGTGTGGGTGCTCGTGCTGCAAGAGTGGGGTCCAGGCAGCAGCAGCCCCTCTCCCTCAGCTCTGGCCGGGCTCACCCCCAGCCACTGCTCACCCTGCACCTTCGGACAGCAATTACTTGTATCTAATCACTATTTCTGTTGCTGGTGCTCCTGTGCAAGTGAACAGGAGCATTTTAAGACATGATGTGATGATAAGCTCTGAAAGCAAGATCCTGAGAGCTTTCTGCTGCAGTGTGTGTCCCTGCGTGGCATTGGGGAGGAGGCAGGTGGATGGGGACGGAGAGGCCACGTTTGCATCATTTTGAAGGGGGAACGTTGTGCTTGCGCAAGTAGCCCATGAGAAAATGTGGGACGTGCTGGAGTGCTGTGCCGGGGAGTGGTGCTGGGTCCCTGGGGTGCAGGGTGGCCATTGGCCATGGAGAGTCACTGTGCTCAGATCTGATGGCCATGGGGCTTCAGGGTACCAGGGTTCTGTGGGTTCTGGCCCTTCCACAGCAGAAGAGCAGGAAGGGTCTCGTACATGTCCATAAGGCCACAGCAATTCCAGTCGGGTCTAAGGAAAACGCCCTCGCTCAGCAGGACGAGGCTGGTTGCCGAGCCACTGCTCCTCAGATGCAGTTTGGTGCCACCAGCAGCTCGCCATCAGAGCTCTCCTAGCAGCTCCGTCGTCTTCCTTCGAGAAGAGCTGCCTAGACAGAAGGGCTTATAAATCAGGCTTAAAGCTTGATCAGTTTGGTCTTCTAAAGAAGAGACATTGTTGTGCCATGTAGCAAAGCAACAGGAGTTCCTCAAGGAAGGCAGCTGGGGCCGTGAGTGCTCCCAGCCCAAGTGCTGGTCTGGGCATTAACCATCAGCAGGCTTCGGTGTGGCTTTGGCTGCTCAAGGAGCAAAGGTTTCGCGATCCCTCGGCAGAAGTGGAGTGCTGGCTCCAGTATTTGCTGTGGCTCAGTCTGTCTGTGCACAGCAGTTTTCTAAGGAGACTTCCCTGGTGCGGAGACAGCATTCATGGTAATGAACCTGCTCCAATGGGCTCCTCGCTGTGCTGCGTACCACAAAACGGGGTTCCCCTGGAAGTGACCCCCTGCTGCCAAGTCATTCCCAGGCCTCCTCTCCTCCTTCCTACTGTCCCCCAGACCCCGGAGGAGCACATCCTCCCTGGGTGGCTCTCGTCCTTCTGCCAATCTCATGGCCAAACTGATTTTCAGAAAGAATCTTTTCCCCATTAATTTTAATCTCCCCTAGGTTGCTTTGAAATAAAGTAGAAGTTGAGGGCTGATCTAAGACACATGAACAGGCGTTGGACTGGAGCCACCGGCTTTCGTGTTGGCTGTGTTAGAGAGGGGCTGGAGGACGGGGCTCAGGACCGGCTGGCAAGGCTTCGCCCGGCACCCGGCAGCCAGGTCCTGCTGTGGAAAGCGAGGCAGAGAGCACGGGTGTGCGCCCAGGGCTGTTCCTCTCCTGCTAAAACAGAGGTTTGGGGCGAATAGCATGTGCACGGAAAATACAGCAAAGCAGGGACTCCTTGTACTACAGCCCTGACAGCAAAATGCAGGCCGGTGAGCCCTGTGGGCAGCTCAGGAGGGGGATATGGTAGCCCGATCCTGAACGTCTTGTAGTGTGAGAAGAGAATTCTGCTTCCCCTTTGTTTGAAGGGCTTTGGAGGAAGGTTGGAAGGGCCTTGCCAAAGCACGGTAACTTTATTGTCCTCTGGCAGAGGTGCACATCGGGGCTCAGGCATGGGCAGGGGTCCTGAGCCGTGCGGGTGGGCTCCAGGAGGAGCAGGAAGCAAGCTGGTGGTACGACAGTTAATGAAGTAGATTATTTTTTTTAAGTGAGATTCAAATAATTGTAACCCCAAGATAGAGAAGACATTGGAGGAGATGAAAAGGGAGAGAGAAAGAAAGGAAGCAAAGGACAGAGGTTTGGAATAGAGAGGGAGATTAGGAGATAGATGAAAGAGAAAGGAGAAAGATAAGAGGGAGAGAGGGGACAGATCTCCAGCGTGAGATGGGCGTTGCCAGGGAAACGGGAAGAATGAGGGAGCGATGGAGGGATGGAGGAGCGGAGGATGCTGGGGGCGGGGAGCGACGATGGAGGGATGGAGGCTCAGTCTCCGGTGGAGGAGGAAAGTGGATTCTCAGCAGAAAGGGAAGCCGGAGGAGGGATGTCCCGAGTCAGCGTGGGTGCCTGTCTGCTGGGAAGCTGTGACAGCATTCGGGATCGCGGCTCCGTCCCTCCGCAGTGAACGGCTGCGCCATCCACTGCTGCTCACAAGCTGACCCCTCTCACCCTGCGTTTCCATCAGCTGAAACATTGCTTGCCCACCGCAGGGAGGCTTTCCTCAGAAACTGGACACCACACTGCGCCCATACCTAGTCAAACACGTGGATCTTCTTCTGGAGGGCTGGTGGGAGGTGGGAGAGGATCAGACCTGGGAGGGAGAGCCCTTGCCTCTGCTTGGCCTCAATATTTATATTCCACTTCCAGACGCAGCTGCTGTATTTCAAAGATAAAAAAGGTAGCGTGTGTGTGACGGTGAGGCCAAGAGGGCAGAGCGGTGACCTGCTTGCAGGGGAGGACGGGCACCGAGGTGCCATGCATGCCGTGGTGGCGGGCAAGGGCAAGGGCAGTGCCAGAGCTTGGCTGGTGCCGCCTGAGCCGGTGCCAGCCCGAACGCCACGTGTGCCTGCACTGAGCCGGTGCTCGGTGGGCAGGCGCTCACCGCTCGCCGGCAGCAGGACGGTGGCTTCCCAGCACTGCCACCCTCCTCGCAGCAGCAGAGCGGTGCCCGGTTCCCTACCCGTGGAGCAAAGGTTCCCCAGCAGAAATCGAGTGCTGGGTCGGGATAAATCCCGGTGTAATTTATTGCAGTCGCAGGCGGCTCCCGCAGCCAGAGCGGGGGCTGCCGGGCAGAGCCCGCGGCATGATGGGGCATGGGGCCAGGGCTGGAAAAAGAAACAACTTGCTTGAAAACCTGCAGTAATGGTGAAGCTTCGCTCGTGAGCGGGGTGCTTCCAAAGCAGAACCCCTCCTTCCATGACACTGCGGGCGTCATTTCAAAGCCCAGAGAGAGTTTTGTGCTCGGCGGCTTCGGCTGGTTCCTGGGAAGGTCTCAAAGGCGCCGGCTGCTCCCGCATCCCTGGGTGGCAATGGGGGGTGACCAGGCGGCTTCGTGCTCAGTACACATTTATTCTGCAGAAATGACAATCTCCAGTTATTTGAAAAACATTCCTTTTCCCCTTCCAGTCAGAGTTTGCCAATAACCTAGTGGCTTCAAAAAGGTAAATATTTACTTCTCACCAAGGAATATAATGGCTGGGGTAAGAATCACTAAAAGCAATATCAACAGAGTGATTGGGGAATGGTTTAACTTGATCTGACAAAGGGTGTGCCGCTCCCTTCCCAAGACATTGTCATATGGACCTGAAGTCGTCATTTTCCCCAATTTTTTTTCCACCTAATCTTACTAAAAAACATTATCTATATCATGCTGCAGATTGTAGGTTGTGTTCTTTTTCTTTTCTTTTAAATCAAAGCCCCCAAAGATGATAATTCCTCCACCCAGAATCACTTCACGTGATACACATCATACCATGTATGTCTTTCCTTGTCAGAAAGCATATCAGAGGCTGAAGGCAGCAGTTCTGCCTTCTAATCAACTCACAATAAGTAGTTTTTTCTTTTTTCTAGAGAAGTCAGTAACAAAAGTTTTCCTTAAAAAATTGAGTTAGATAGTATCTAATGTGGAGACACTGATTGAATGAATTTAAAAATTGTTTTGATTTCTTTCAAAATGTGGAGTTTATTTGGTAGCAGGAACCCAGCACCACGCATCCTCTTTCCTGTTTCTCAGAACTTAAGCTCATTATTTCAAGTCCAGTTTATCTGCAACAGATGTCAGTTGTGAGGCGAGAAGTGGTGTTTTCGGTTCTGCCAGGCTCAGGTGCGTGCCCCCCGTGTTCCACAGCTCTTGACCTTGACCAGCCCTGGTGATGGGAGCTTGTGCAGCAAGACAGACGTTTGGGCTTGGATGTACCCGGTGTTTGAGCCTGGCTGCAGCAAGCCCTTCCCGCAGTGTCGGATGGATCATCCTGCGTGGGAAAGCTTTCATGGCCCCAGCAGAGCACGGGAGACCCCACTCATCCTTCCCTTGCTCAGCCACAGCTCAGTGTTTAGTGAAACCAAGATGAACTCGTAAATCCTTAGGCCTGATACAGGACTACTCTGGATCAGTTTTATGAATAATTTTAGATATTGTGATTTTCAGGAAACAAAAAATTTTTCTGTTTACAATTTTTGTGGGTGCTTTGAGCAGCTTTATGTGAAAACTGCAAGAAAGATGAAAGACTGATTTTTCCTTTATTAAATTTAAATGAAAGCTTCTTTTAAGTAAGGAAGAAAAATAAAATCAAAGGTATTCTCACAAATATTACAGATGTGTTGATCGGCCATTTTCCATTAAAAATTGTTGAAAAGATTTAACACCTTCTCCCCCTACAAGATCACACCCGCATGCCCAACTTCACCCAGTCATCTTTAGCCCCTATTTATGTTCGGGCTCAACCCCAGCACCCCAGGAGCTTTGCACGTTGCCTCCACTGCCGCGTCTGCTCGGCAGAGGGGGTTCTGCACAGGGTCCCGCAACGGGGGTCCCGCAAAGGGGCTTCCGCAATGGGGGTCCTGCAAAGGGCTCCTGCAAAAGGGGTCCGGCAGCCCCCCGGCTCTGACGGCGCCTTCCATGGGGTGGGAGCCCACTGGAGTTAGGGTGTGGGAGGTGCATCTCCTGCAGCTGCGGTGTACACCCCTTGGACGGCCAGCGCAGGGGCGCAGGTTGGGCTCCCGCAGCCCCGGGAACTTGGCACTGTGCAGGTTTAAAGCCGAGGAGCTTTAAGGGAGGTGCTCTCTGCCCGCCCAGGACAGCCTGATTGCATTGCTCGGGTTGCACCATTGGTTTTCTTTCAGAAGGGAACAAGTCCTAAAGGTCCTCCCAGATTGCTGTTGGGTTTGTCATACAGCTTGTAACACAGAATCTGGGTGCAGAGGTGAGTTAGACGAGATAAGCTGCCTCTGGTGCCAGCTGGGCCCTGGCACTCGCTCATGTGCCGGCACTTACCCTCTGATGGGCCAGTGATAACAGGCGGTGATAACATAGGGTGGCTGCTGGCAGTAAGGAGGGTTCCTGTGGCCCTGGTGGGGGTGTCACTGCTCCTTGGGAAGGCTGCGAAAGGTAAATCTCAAACCCTTTGGATTTTGGATGTCCTTGACTCCCTTTCCTGCAAGAAGGGCTGGGTGAAGTTTGGTGACTGTATGGCTCACCCTGCTGCCTCTGGGGCTGATGTAAAGAGTAGCAGAGCAAAGGGTGTTTGATCAGTAAATGGAGCCTGATAGAAAATGAGGGTCTCTGCAATAGTTAATACCTTGAGCTGCGGTCCCTTGCGGAGCACCTTCAATGGGCCTTGAGCTGGGATGGTGCTTTGTGGGAGTGGGTGGTCCTTTTACTCTGGTTCCCCCCATCAGATCTGGGTGTTGCAGGCAAACCTTGTTTGTGTGCACAGGTGAGGTTTCCATGAACCAGACATAATTTTTTTAAGCTGCTTAATTCAGGATTACCAAAAGTCTCATTTCCAGAGCTGCTGTGTTGGTGTCTGTTGTGGCTTGGCTGCACTAGGTGCTGGTGGAGGGGCTGGGTGGGATGATAGTGCAAGGTGGTAGAGGCGCTTGGGAGTGGCTGAGTGAAACTGAGGGAGTTAAAATGGGAAGGGAAGGGAAAATTGTCCAGAGATGGATGGTGCTCAGTCTAGTGCAGTAGCTGAAAAATCAAATCCAGCAAGAAATGTACTGGGAGATGAAGAGGCTGTTGGGCAAAACCCTGCTGCAGGAGGGGACCTGTCTGGTGTAAGAGGCCCCAGGTGAGAGGTGTTTGGGTCGTTAAAGATGAAGCAAGAGAGGTAAAATTACAGAAGGAAGTGAAAGCTATGTAACAAAAAAACCAAAACCAAAAACTTTAAGTGCTTAAAGACCGGGAGGTGAGTGAGGAGCTGGTGGAGGCTCTGAGGAGGCATCCGGGACTGGGGCAGGCAGGAACCGCAGGGATGTGCCAGGGCAGAGCCTGACTCTTCCCAGCTGCGTTGAGAAAGACAAGAGGAGAAGAGAGATTGCACTGAGACAAAACCCTCCAGGAGTGGGAGGAGAAATGCTGCAAGAAAACTGAATTTCACAACCCCCAGCGGAGCAGGGACGGGAGCTGCTGCGTGGCCCCGGGTGCGTCCTTCCCACGAGCATCGGAGAAGGGAGACCGGCGGTGGTGGCCAGGGAGTGGCGGATGAGGGGGACCAGGAGAACACAGACGTCTTTCGGAGGGGATGCCAACAAGTGCGTTTGTGTAACCCCATGTGCAGGAAGGGTGGGGGCGGGCGAGTGTCTCCATCGGCAAATGAGCTGGAGAGCACCTAAACCTGAACTAAAGGTTTTGATTTAAGCCCAGAAGCTGGTTCAGTTCCCAGCTATGGTATGTGGGCAGGGATGGCTGACTTTGAGCGAAAACCTGCCAGGTACAGCCACGGGAAGGATCTGGAGACTTGAGCTGGGGAGGAAGAGGAGTTGCTCTTGTCTTAATATTGATCTCAGTAGCAACACATTTAATTTATTTAGTTTTTCTGATCTGAGAGGTGGAACAGAGGGATGAGCTGAACACATAAAACAATAGTTGGAAAAGGGGATTAGGGAAGTCAGCATGGAGAGCTGTAAAGGTGACGTATGGAGCATATAGCTGTGGGAGAGCAGACCCCGTCCCCAGCAGTGTGTGATACGGCACCGGGCAGTAGGGCCTGTCCCCTTGGGGTGGGGGCAGGAAGCTGCAGAAATGGTATGATACTGCAAAACCAGGAGCATTTTAAAAAAAAAATCAGCACCCGCAGCAGAGCTGGAACCCCAGCCCGCAGCACTACCGTGCATGTGCCTTTTTACAGTAATACTTGCAACTCTTCCTCAAAAACGGATCTTGGCGTTGTATGTAGCGAAATAGATAACAGACTTCGCCCCCAGAAAACAGACAGTCGAAGGGAAGGATGGGGCAAGCAGGTAAGCAGAAGAGCACAAAGACATGGGTGCCTTGCTGGAGCTGCCCCATTGCTGCTGGGTGTCGGCAAGGCATGGGTGTGCTCTAGGAAGAGATGGAAAGAAATCGGTGTAGTAGCAGATTTTTGCATAGGTTTTTTTCCCTGAAAAGTTGTGAATATGTTGAAAAATGGGGTGGTGAAATTTGTCATTGCTGGTGCATTTGTTTGTTGGCAAGCAAGAAGAGATAGGATGAGAAAGGGCTTAAAAGGCGAGCAGCTTGTGCCTGGTGCAGAGCTGAAAGATGGGAGGGAGAACTAACAGGGTCACAACCAGAAGTCAGCAGCACAACTCCTGCACAAGTGTCTCCCATCTGTCTGAGGGGAGCAGGACGCTGCTGGCCAGTGCGGCACAGAGCTCTGCTCCAAATCAAGCTTTGGAATGATTAATAGTTACTGAAATGTTCAGTTTGTGGGTATGGAAAAGAAAGCCAGATCTTGGATTGCACAAGAACCTGGAGTACAGATGGGGGAGGTCAGTGCAGGACCACAGGGATGGTGGGCATGAAGGCAGGAGGAGATGTTTGCAGGACTGGGGTGGGAAAGCACAAGGGGAGTTCAGTTTAAGGTTCAGCCTGGCATCGTTTGCTCTTTGTGGGGTGGAAGATGGGGGAGAGGGGGATTTGCCCAACTCCTCCTCTTACTCTTAACCTGCTAGCTTGCCTCTGGGGTCGTGTGCCTGTAGCCCACCTTCCCCACTCAGCCTGCGTGTCCCCCTTGGGCAGAAGAAAGGGCATGTCCTGTTTGCTGGCCAGACTCTACTTATTTTCTAGGGGCATTATCAAGGCAGTATGGCCCTTTGTAAGGCTCCTGACAGTCTCCTTTTCTGCAGAGGGATGGAGTTTACTTGTTAGAGCATCTTACAGCTCCTGGAGACCCAGCCTGGTGCTCTGGCACTGGAGCAACGCTGGGACTGTTGCTTTGCCAGGATGGACCAGCAGAATCCTCTCTCGTCTGTGCCCTGCTGCCCATGGGTCTTTCTGCTGTGGTGCTGCAGCTCCTGAGTCCCCAGTTTTGGAGAGATGAGTCTTTAACAGCTCAGCTGGTGGTATTTTGTCGGCACCAGGAGGGACAATGTATTTGTGCTTATTTGCCTTCCCCCTGCCCCTTCTCGTGCAGCTGAGGTGGGTCAGGACTGAGCGGGTGCTGCCAGGGCGAGTTCCTTCTGCTGCACTGCCCCAGCTGTGGGCCTGTGAGGGGGAAAGCGGCCGCGGTCACCAGCCCTTGGCTCCTCCGGCAGCCTGGTCGCTGCTGTGCCGGGGCTGTGGAGGGGTCCTGCACAGGGATCTCTCTGGGATTTCTCGGGAGGCTGAGAGCTCTGGCTGGGTTTTGGGTTCAGGTGTGCAAGTGCTGCACAAGCCTCTGCCCAGCATCTGGGTGCTCCGCGTGCTTCAGCCCTGGGCGTGCATTGCCTGGCTTCACCCAGGAGCGATTGCTTCATGTGGGACTGGCTGTGGCAGGTCTGTGCTCAGCTGCAGCGCTGGACCAGAGGCCCTCTGAGGCCGCTGCTTTGGCTTCTTGAGCAAGATTGGAAGCGGCTCCCTGGGGAGCAGAGGTTTAGGCGGTGCTCTGCACCCCCCGGGGTGTCAGGGTGTTTCCTGGGGGAATTGAAATACGTGACCCACTGTTACTTGCCACTGTGTTGGGAAACAGTGTTTCCAGCCCGCTCTGCAAGACTGGAGAAGGCTGAACGGGGAAGTGAGAGTGAGAAGTGAAACAAAAGCGTCTGTCCCATTCCCCACTTCTCTCCCTGCGGTGTTTGTGCAGCTGCAGCAGCAGTTCTGCCGAGTTGTTGTGGCCTTGCTCTCTTGAATAGCAAAGCTCCATTTCTCATGTACCAGGGCTTGTGCGCTCGATAAAAAAGTGTGAAGAGCGATTTGTGTAACACAAGGCTTTTATTTTTGTATTGAGGGCCCAAAGGAGCGGAGCTCGTCCGCTTTCTCGGAGTGCCCCGGAGTAGGAATCCACCATTTACTTTCTTCTAAAAGCCTCTGGTTTAGGGTGGTTGTTCTTAAAACATATCGGCGCTGGTCTCGGGAGTGTATGTGGATGTGTCATTCTTTCAGCTTCCTTCTCTTGTGGTGCTCGTACTCGGGGGCAGAGACCCGGAGGTGTGCTGGGTGGTCCAGCTGACCCCTCTGCAGTGCTGGAGATTTGGGGAGAACAGTTGGGTCCAATCTCGTGTCCCTTCTCCCCTCTCATCTCCTGGAGGCTGCCAGCTGGCTGTGGGGCTGTCCAGGTCCTGTGTTGCCCTTGCGTTGCCCTTGCACAGTGCTTACTGGCACCTGCCATGGGGAGCAGGATCTGGCAGTGCCCTCCCGTCCCCAGCTGGGAGCTGGGCTAACAACATGCTGCTGCAGGAGGCGGCGTGTGGGTGCTTATCGTCCTGTATAAGTGGCTGTGGAGAAATCCTTGGGAAAAGTGAGATCTTAATGGGACTGGAAGAGACATCCAGTGTATGTGGAAATAGCAACTGTGCCCCAAACCAAGGAGGAAAACAAAATCCAAGACCAAATTGGAAGGCCTTCCCTGCTTCCCACTCACCAGGGCAGAGCAGAGGGACCCCCAGCTTCCCTGTCTGGGCTGAGACCCTGAGGAGCAGGCTCTTGATTTCAGCTTCCTCAACTCCAGCAAGAATTACATTAGCAGATCCGCCAAGGCAGCGGCACTGCTCGCACGCTCCTTCTGGGAAGCTGCCACTCGCCTCCGGCCGCCCCAGAGCCCTGGCCTTGCGCTGCCTGTCACCCAAGCCTCTGGCCGGTGTCCGCTTGGGACCCGGCTCGCAACGCGGGCCGGGGTGGGTGCTCAGTGGCGATGGACGGGCCCGCTGCCGGTTGGGGAAGTTTGAGCAGGAAAGCGGGACTTGCTCCAGCCCTTGCGAGCTGGCGGGGGTGTCTGTGTGGGGGTGCCTTGCCTTGGGCTGTTTTCCCTGGCGGGGACAGGGAGTGGCGAGCCGAGGCAGGGCCCCCCCCCCGGGTAGGAGGAGGAGGATGACAACAACAACAACAGCAGCGCGCCCTCGCACCGCGGCTGCCCGGGCGATGGTCAGCCCGGACCCCCCGGGAGTCTCCCGGGCGCGGGGGTCCCGGGGCGGGGGTAGCGGCCGGCCGGGGGGGGGGCCCGGGGCCGGGCTGTGCGTGCCGGCTGCTCCCTCCTCTTCCTCCTCATCTTCCTCCCCATCCTTCCTCCCACCCCTCCTCCTCCTCCTGCCACCGCCCTCCCTCGCTCCTCGCTTTGTTTCGCTGCCTCCGCACTCCCCCTCCCCCATCTCCTCCCCATCCTCCTCCCCCCATCCTCTTCCTCCTCCTCCCCCCCCATCCTCCTCCATCTCCTCTCTGCCCGGTTCCGCAGGGTTTCTCCCCGGCTCCGTGCCGGGGGCTGGAGGTGCGAGGGGCTGAGGCCGCCCCCCTTGCCTGGTCTCCCCTCCATTTCTGGCCGGCAGCCTCCCCAGATCCCACTCTCTGGCCGGTGGCTCCGTACAGCCCGTCTCCCTCCTGGCTGCCATGGGGAAGGGATGCCCATGCAGGCAGAGGTGCTCAGCTGGGCCCTTTCCCCTGCCCGAGCGAGGGGAGCAGCCAGAGGGTGCTGGGAGCCATGGCCAGAGGGTGCTGGAGCTGCTGGCAAAGGGCCCGGCTGCCATGCCAGGGCAGAGGCGGTTGGAGCTAGGGGACAGAGGGCTGGGGACAGCAGTGTCCACGCAGGCACCAGGGCCCACTTCCCCCTCCCCGCCCTGAGCATCTCCTCTTCCCTGGCCGTGCTGGCAGGTCACACGCTCAGCCTCGGGAGGGTCCCCTCGCCGGGAGCATCAGACCCTGGGTTGAGGGTGCCCGATCCTGTGGCTGGATCCAGGGCAGCGGGGGCTGAGCAGCCCGCGCAGCCTGAGCCCCCAGGCAGCTGACCCCGCGCAGTCGGTGTCTCTCCCCTTCTCTAGCTCTTCCTGTTTTCGTGCCGGTTCTTTTCCCCTTCCCCATCACTTCCCTTTCCCCAGAGGGATGTGTGTGCTGTGACCTGGTGTTTCGGTGGGCACAGAGCCGGCGTGAGAGCACGCACAGGACAGATTCTTCAGGGCCGTGCAGGAACCAGCAAGAGCAGGCAGCTGGTGGTGGCTTTGCCTGCAGTGGTGTGTTTGCAGTGGGAGAGGCCAGTGTGCTCTGGCCAGCGCTCCTCATCCCTGCAGCCTGTAACTGGCCTGGCTGGCAAGCTGCTGGTGGGACACAGAGTGGAGGCCGTGTGGGTGCCACAGTGAGAACCGTGCGGATGATAAGCTGGTAAAACGAGGTTTCTCCAGGCAGAGAGTGGTTCTTTAGCCCACGATTGCCTCTCATGCCATGCAGGTGCTCCTGGGACTGCAACATAATCTGGTTTAGAGTTTATTCCTGTTTTACCTCCCCCATAGGATTTCTCTTTGTTGTAGCTGCAGAAGTAATTATATTTAGGAGAACGTTCTTCACCGCAGGAGGAAGCAGCAGCCTCCTTGCTTTCATCTGGTGGCAGCTCTCCAAGCACCTCCTTGCCCATCCTCGCCAGCTGCCCCAGGGCTGCTGGGGGCCCTGGGCTGCACCCCATCAATGGGGGTCCTGGGCTGGCTTGGCCTGGGGGAGTTTGGCACTGCTGCTCAGGGCTCTGCCTCCCTCCAGGACCCTGACCCTTCCTCTCTGGGGTGGGTACAGGGCTGTCGGACCCCTGAGCACGAGCAAGCTGAGCTTGAGGATGTTCTCAAAGTGTTGTTTTAATACTTGCAAAACAAAATGCATGAACGACCCTCCAGCTGAAGGGAGTGTTTTGGCAGCCGGTGTGTCTTTCCCCAGCCTACCAGTGGGCTGCTCTGCTGGCAGACCTGCCTGTGCCTTTACATCTCGCCTGCTTCTCATTTTGCTCTGTTTTGCTTTGTCTGATGGTCTCCCCTCCCTGTTTTCCAGCCTGAATTGCCAAGGAACCTGTGGTCACCAACTGGAGGGATCTGGGGATGGATGGCAAAACTGCATCCCCAAGGCGCAGTGGTGCCTGCCCCACTCGGTGCAGCAGCTCCTCTGTGCTTTGCTATCCCAGATTGCCAGGTTGTTTATGGCAGCAATTCCTCGGATTGCTGGCCAGCTGCCCCTGAATTCTCCTAAAAGGGCTGGTGCTGGTGGGGCAGGTGCAGGCTCTGTCCACCTGGTGAGGAATGCCGGATCTTCAGAAGGGCCTCATCCCTCCCTGCGGCTGTTCCTATGCCGGTCACATCACTTCAGTGGGGACGTGCCCCGTGCTCTGCTCTCCAGGCTGGTGGGACCCCAGAGACCACCAGAGCACAGGGAGCTCCTGGTTTGTCTCAGGCTCAGGAGCAGAGCTGCTGTCCCCGGGGTGCTCCGCGCCTGGCACTGCTGCAGACCCAGCACCAGTGGCCTGGCAGCTGCTGGGTGAGGCTGGTGGTGACTGCCTGTAGGCATGATGCGAAAGTGGAGTTTTCTGCTCATTTGTCTTTTGACTTGCTGCTGAAACTGCAACCCTGTGAGTTTGCTGTGGTCCCACATGTACCTGGTGGTGATACCATGCCATCGCCGTGATCTCCCAGTGTGCTCCCCTGTGCTTGCTTACTGCTCCTTTCTTCTCCACCAAAGGTCATTTGTCCTTCTAGTCAAAGCTGGTTGGTGTCTACCTGACCTTTCAAGTCAATATTTCCCAAACTGACTGGCACCATGCGCTGCTCCCATGTGAGCTCCACCATCGTCTTTCCCCCAGCTGTCACCAGCATCAGATGCAGAAAACAGCAGTGCTGGAGCAGCTCCTCTTGCGCCACCTCTCCAGCGGGCTCTGGCACGCTCCTGCAGGTTGCCTACCTGGGTGCTGGAGGCTCCACATCACTCACAGGTCCAGGCTGCTGCCTCGCACCCTGGAGCCATGTCTGCGCCCTCATCCCTCTCCTTGTGGTCTCCCTTCATTTCTATCAGGGTGACTTGCTCACAGGATCTTGTGGTGCCAGCATGCCCAGGCAGGCTGTCCTGCCGGTGAGTCCCATGGTGATATGCTCCTCCCTGCACAAATGAGCATCACTGCGTGTGTCATCCCTGAGCAGTTATCTGACTTTTTTCCTGAAAATGGATGGGTAGTTAAATAGCACAGTGTTGGAACTGGAGTCCTGCAGAACCCTGTCGTGAGCCCTCCTGGAGGGCGGTGGGGATGTGTCTCTGAGCGGTGATAAACCTGTTGTGGTCCATTTGCTGTGTGCCCCAGGGTGGCACTGGTGTTGGGTCAGTCCCACTCTGACTGTGTCCATGTCCTGTGCCTCTTCCCAGTGTAACTTGGGCACGTGGTGCCTGCCACCCCAGAGCTGATATGGGCATGAACACTTGGGGGCCACCTCAGAGATGGGGGGCAATGGGGGAGGGAGAGGACTCTTAAACCTTTGCAGCCTGGGGGGGCATTGCCTGCTGCTTGTCTGTGTTTGTATCGGGGCCCTGGAGAACTGTGGCTTTTACAGGGATTTTAACTGACTCTGTAGCCCTCTTCTGACAAGTGACTTCGTAGCTGTGTAAGCAGGCTGTGCTGGTCAGTAGTGCTGCAGTAGGAGGGAGGCTGGAAAAATGGAAACAAACCACTTATAAAACCTGAAGAAATACTGCTGGAACCTGGCGTGCTTATTGCTGGGACAAAGGATTGCCGCTGAAAGGTGTTAATAAAAGCAAAGGGGAGAGGAGGTGCTTGCCATGGTGATGAGAGGGAGCTGTGAGGTGAGAGGGATGGGCCAGGGAGGGAAGGTGAAGCTGGAGCCTGGCTGTCGTGGGGCAGGGGAAGTCAGAGCAGTGAGGGGGTTCAGGGGGGTACCAGCACAGCCTGCCCTGGGCCAGCACGCCCAGACCCCAAGCAGCCTCCTGTGCTGCAGTGATGCTCGGACCCCCACAGGTGAGTGTGCCAAAGGCACCGGCACTGAGCCAAGCAGAGTCTCTGCCACACACTTCACTTGGGCTTGTGAGCCTGACAGCTTGACTGCTTTCTAGATGCTCCCAACGAGGAGAGTTTGGGCTTTGGTTCCTTGAGCTCCCTGTGCCCTTCATTGCTGCTTCTCGCTCCTTGCAAGGAGCACAGAATAGAGCAGCATGTTCACGTTTCTTGACTGGTCCCCAAACTGCACAGGTGGCTGTCCCCAGGAATTGCTGCCAGGGAGCTCTGGGACACACGAGGAGCCAGACCTCAGTCTCGGGGTTCAATAGCCTGGCCAGAAAGGCTGACAGTGGACACAGAGTCAAACTTCCCCTCCACAGCCTGGCTCCCTGGTCTGCCCCTGCAGCTGAGACCCCTGAGGCCATGCTGCCCCCATGTCCTGGGGTGTGTGGTGCCAGGGACCCACACTGGCAACACCTGTGTCAGTCTGGGGTTTGCTGGGGATGGAGATAAGGAAAGGGGTGATGGCTGGAATGAGCCCCTCACAGAGCAGCATCCCTGGCGGCTGTGTGGTGGCAGGCATGCCGGGAGGGCTAATGGCTGTCTCTCTCCCTCCCCAGCCATGACAGCGTAGGCAGGCGGCAAGAGATGGATCGCTTCACTGAGTGCGGGACCCAGACGGACGCAGTGGTGGTGCTGTCCCTGGCGCAGGCTGCGGTTCTGGGCTTGGTGTCTGAGAATGAGCTGCTTGGGGCCACTGTCAGTCCCTCCGGCTTCTTCCCAGGGCTGGGAGGGAAGCTGCCGGACCCTGCTGCGGTGGAGCCCGGGGAGCCGGAGGGCGAGGGGCAGGCACCAGGGGATGGGCAGGAGGAGGATGCCTTGGAGGCAGAGTCCTCCCTGGAGAAGCACGCCCGGAGGAGGAAGCGGCCTCCCGTGAGGCTGGTGCCCAAGGTCAAGTGCGAGAAGGCAGAGGCGGAGGACGAGGTGCTGTACGAAGTGTCCGTCCCTGGGGACGAGGAGGGTGAGCGGCAGCGCAGACGCCCGCCCCCCCTCCAGGACCCCAGCCAGGAGCAGACGGTGCAGAGCAGCGCCATGAAGATGATCGACCTCGGTGCCTTCAGCAGGAAGCCCCGGCGCCTGCGGCACCTGCGCCGGCACGTGCGCCAGGAGCTGGAGGGCACCGAGTGCCGCCTCGGGGGCCCTGACCCTGCCGGTGCGGCGGATGGTGGCACCGTGGGGACCCTGCAGACCGAATGCGCCTTTGAGGCTGGTGCCCCGTCCCCTGGAGAGGCAGAGGCCCCTGCGCCAGTGTCCCCTGAGCAGGTGAAGAGCGAGCAGGGCTTCACCTGGCAGGAGCCGGGGGAGCTGGATGCAGAGGCGGCGGGTGCCACCAGCGAGCGCAACAAGAAGGCGCAGCTGGACCGGCTGGACATCAACGTGCAGATCGATGACTCCTACCTGGTGGAGGCAGGAGACCGCCAGAAGCGCTGGCAGTGCCGCATGTGTGAGAAGTCCTACACCTCCAAGTACAACCTGGTGACCCACATCCTGGGCCACAATGGCATCAAGCCCCACTCCTGTCCGCACTGCAACAAGCTCTTCAAGCAGCCCAGCCACCTGCAGACCCACCTGCTGACCCACCAGGGCACGCGGCCCCACAAGTGCGAGGTGTGCAGTAAGGCCTTCACCCAGACCAGCCACCTGAAGCGGCACATGCTGCTGCACACTGACATCAAGCCCTACAGCTGCCGCTTCTGCGGCCGGGGCTTCGCCTACCCCAGCGAGCTGAAGGCACACGAGGTGAAGCACGAGAGCGGCCGCTGCCACGTCTGCGTGGAGTGCGGGCTGGACTTCTCCACGCTCACCCAGCTGAAGCGGCACCTCTCCACGCACCAGGGCCCCACGCTGTACCAGTGCCTGGAGTGCAGCAAGTCCTTCCACTACCGCAGCCAGCTGCAGAACCACATGCTGAAGCACCAGAATGTCCGGCCGTTCGTCTGCACTGAGTGCGGGATGGAGTTCAGCCAGATCCACCATCTCAAGCAGCACTCCCTCACGCACAAGGTAGGGGCTGGGGCACGTCGGGCACCTGAGGGGTGCTGCCCTTGCCATGCCCAGAGGAGGTGTGCCAGTTCTGGATGTGGGTGCTGGGGCAGAGGGGTGTCCCAGTGCCCCAGAGTCCTGGCCAGCCCTGGGAAATGGGTGGTGTGGGTGGGCAGCGGTGCCCATGGTTGGCATTTGCTAGGGGTCATTGATTAGCAGTGAAAGGGCATTGTTATGAGCAGGGCCTCCTTTCTTCCTGGGGGTCTCCATCCTCAGGGAGGGAGGTTCCAGACCTACTGCGGGTGCTGTGGCAGGGTGACTTGGGAGACCTGCCGCAGCCCCTCCCAGCGGGCTGCGAGTGAGGGGTTTGCTCTTTTCCAGGGGTTATTTCAAGGGGAAGCAACTGACCTGAGCCAGGGAGCAGAGCTGGATCTCACAGCTGGGCTCACAGAGCCCATCCAGCCATGCTCCCTGCAGCCCACCTCCTGCATGCTGCCAGGCTTGGGCAGGGCTCTCAAATGTACCTGTGCCGGGTCGGCCACCGTATGGTGGCTGCGCTCCCCAGCCAGCTCCTTCCTGTAGACACCACTTTGCAGAGCTGCTCTCACTCCAGCAGCACTGACCTAATACTGGGTTTTCCAAGTGCTGCAAATGCATTTCCAGGGCGGGTGAGACGATGGTATCTGGGAGCGAGGCAGGATCCTGCCTGCTGCAGGACCATGCAGGGGGAATTGCCCCCCGGGGCAGTGTGGGGATGGCACAGGCTCTCTGTAGTGCCCGCTGTGCGTTTGCAGGAGGGGCAGGGAGAGTGGAGCAGGAGACTCTCGGGAAGGTGAGATGAGCTGAGGGTAAATCTCCCCCTGCCCAGTTCCTGCAGTCCAGCCTGCTGACAGTGCCTGAAGCTCAGCTTGGTGCGAGGACCCTCTCCCATGCCCCTTGGGGAGCGCAGGTCCCTGCTCTGCACCATGCCGGGCACCACTCTTGTGTCCCCAGCTCCTGCAGGGTCTGGTCAGAAACCCCGGAGCCGCCCTGGCACCTCTGTGCGCTGGCCCCCACCGCTGCAGGCAGAGCTCTGCCTGCTGCTGCTCTGCGCCCAGGTCTTGGCTCTGCCCCATGGTCACGGCTCTCCGAACCCCTTGCAGGGCGTGAAGGAGTTCAAGTGCGAGGTGTGCGGGCGGGAGTTCACCCTGCAGGCCAACATGAAGCGGCACATGCTGATCCACACCAGCGTCCGTCCCTACCAGTGCCACATCTGCTTCAAGACGTTTGTGCAGAAGCAGACGCTCAAGACCCACATGATTGTGCACTCACCGGTGAAGCCATTCAAATGCAAGGTACCGTCGGGGGTCCGGGGAGGTTAGCAGATCTGGGGTGGTTAGCTCAGGCCCTGGTGTGCTGCACTCAGGAGAAACCCAGCCAGGCTGGGTTGAGCCCTCAGTCACAGGAAAGCAGTTTTGTGATGCCTCCCTCTGTTCGCTTGGGCAAACAGCTCATCCTGACGTGTCTGCTCAGAGCTGCGCAGCAGAGAGCAGCTGCTGCCGGCAGGGTGTGGGCACCGCTAACAGAGAAGGACAATTAGTACCTCTCTCTGACCAGCGCTAGATCTGCTGGAGTTCCCAGCAATACCAGCACAACATCCCTGAGGCCTCCCACCGCAGCCAGGGAGGAGGGAAGCGGCCCCATTACTCTTAGAAGTTGGTGGGAGCAATGGGGGACCCCAGGAGCAAGGTCTGCTCTGAAAAGCACATGTCCCTGTGGCAGCACCGGCCATCGCAGGCGAGCGCCTGCCGCTGTGACCCTTTGCTGGGGGTGGCAGCGGGAGAGCCCTTGCTGACTCCAGGAACGCTGTCTACAGGTCTGCGGGAAGTCCTTCAACCGCATGTACAACCTGCTGGGCCACATGCACCTGCACGCAGGGAGCAAGCCCTTCAAGTGTCCCTACTGCTCCAGCAAGTTCAACCTGAAGGGCAACCTGAGCCGGCACATGAAGGTCAAGCATGGGGTGATGGACATCAGCCTGGACAGCCAAGGTAGGTGCAGGCTGCGGCCAGTACCTGGCACTCCCCATTGCAGACTGGGTGCTGTGGTCTTCCCTGCTGTGGCCACTCCTGGGAGCACCCGGCTCTCAGCTCTTTGCTTCGGGAGCTGGGCCATGCCGTGGCGGCTCTGGCAAGCACCTTTCGGCAAGCTCACGTCCTGTAGCCTGAGGGCTGCCCTTGGCTTGCTTGTCTTGCCAGTGCCCTGTGGTGACAACGCTGTCTCCCCAGCCAAGCACGTGCCCTCCATGGAAAGGTACCAAGCAGGAGCTGGAATAAGCTTAATAAACTTGGTACAAATACAAATAAATAAACTTCATTTAAAAAAAAATAAATAGTTAAATAGCTCCTCAAGGAGCCATTCAGGCTTTGGCTTCTCTGGACAGGACGGTGCCCTCTGGTGATGTGATGACTGTGATCTTGGTCAAAGGGTTTTGCAGGGTGGGAGGGGTAAATCTTGCTGGTTTTGCCCCTGCTGCCCCTTCTGCACCTGCCCAAAGGCACCCTGCGGGGATGGGAGATGCTCCTGCTGCAGGTTTCTGCACAGCATCAGTACAGATGCTCCATCAGCAGTCTTGTGGCAGGATCACCCCTGCTTCGTACGGACAGAGCTGGAGACAAGCTCTGGCTGTTTCATCCCCTCGGGTTCCCCAGCAGCTCAAACCTGCTTTGAACATGTCCTGGGGGACCCAGCAGGATCCCCCGTTCCTGCCCTTTTCTCTTCCTCCCCACCTTAGACAACTCCCAGCCCAGCCAAGCCTCAGCCAGCATCCAGCACCGCGATGCAGGCAGGGAGTGCAAGTGCAGGGACAGCGCTGGGAGGATGCCTTTCCTGCGCTGCCGTCCTCTCCTCCCTCGTGGTGGGATGGATGCTGCAGACCCCTGCATCTGGCACAGGCACTGGTCAGGGGCAAGCACACGAATGGCAGCTTTCTGCTCTGGCAGCGCTCTGCCGGCAACCCATCCCTGCTGCGGTGTGTGGCTGAGGATCCTCTGAGTTGAGAGCCCCCCACAAGTGGCCTGGCTTGAGCAGAGCTGTAGCTCCTGGGGAGCTTTGGGCTCTAAACCTGAGCTGCCCAGGGAGGATGGGTGCTGTTGGCCCTTGGACCTTCATGCATGTCTATCATCAGGTGTCCCTGTGCTAAATCCTAGATCCCATGATGGACCTGGCCGGGGCTGACCATGCTGAGCTGGACGGGCAGCAGGATATGGACGACTTCGAGGAGGAGAACTCTTATGGCTACGGGGGGGTGGGCAACCCTCCGGATGAGCATGCCCTGACCGAGCAGGCCATGAAGGAGATGGCGTACTACAACATGTTGTAGCCGAGGCTGGAGGAGGCTGCCAGGGGCCTGTATGGACTTTGCATGGTAAGAGGAGCTGCTGCCAGCAGGCTGTGGCACCCAACCAGACCTGCACCACCACCCCTGGAGAAGGGGGGCTCCAGCTGAGCTTGGTGAAGGAGAAAACAGGGATGTCCAAAAACCTTTGCCGGGGCGAAGGCAGGAGCAGAGGCTGGAGGTGGCACAGGGCGGCGGTCGCTGCCTGCCACAGGCACACCGAACTGGTGCAGCGAGGGCTCAGCTGCAAGCTGCTGCCAGACCCTTGCAGAGCCCCAGTGGAGCTCTCTCCTTCACTGCGGTCCTTCCCTACCACCCCCAGAGAGGGAGCACCGGGCTGTGCACCAGTTGTCTGCAGCTCTCTTGCCCACTGCTGACCTCCCTTCGCTCTGCTCCTGCCTGCCTGCCCACCCCACCGCACGGTGGCAAGCCGGGACCTTGCCTCTGTCTTCACCCTTGCCTGTACTTCAGCGTCCAGTGCACTTGAAGCTGCAGGCAGGGGAAGGCACGTCCCAGAAGATGATGAGCATTACTAATTATTCTACCTCCTGGGTCCTCCCCCATGGCTGTGCTGGGGCTGCAGCCCAGCTGGCCCCCTGCTCCCCCCTCCCAGTGCCCCGTGGGGCAGAAGCCCCTCTGCCCACGGGAGGAGGTGGGTTTGCATTTCTTGCTCTTCCCCGTCTCCCAGACAGGCGAGAGCTGTCCCACTTGCTTTGGCACCAGCTGCGAGCTGGCACGGGCAAAGCTGTGGCAACCTGCGCGAGGCCACGGGGCACATACAAAACAGAATATTTTCTTACAAACTAATGGCAAAGCTCAGAGGAAGCAGCAGCTCTGGGTATAGAGCAGCTGTAGTGAGCAGTGTATTTAAAGGAAGGTAAACCCTGTTCAACTTGAGCAAATGATGGTATTTTGAAAGTAATTTATTTTTTTCAGATGTGCCGCGTGGTTGGATTTATCTTTTCACTGAGTTCAGTTTCCTTCAACCAATGTGCTTTGTAAACCTGTGTAACGTGTGTGGTCTGTACGTGAAGAGCAGTGGGGGCTGCAATGGTGCTCGGGTGGGGGGGCTGAGGGCTATGCTAACAAACTGCAGCTGCTCTTTGCACTGCCAGCACCCACTCCTCGCCCCCCTGAGCTGCTGTGGGGCTCAGGAAAAGGCTTTTGCTTGGGACGCACAGCCCTTGGGATGGGGGGGTTGCCTCCTCTGCTCCCAGGTGCTGTGGTGGAGGGAGAAAGGAGCTGGGGCAGTACTGGGTCTGGGACCACCGTCCTGGCTGTCCACCCTCCCTGCCGTGGGGCAGGGGGCCAAGCAGCACCAGCAGCATTGCTCCCTGAGCATGCCCAGGGCCAGGCAGGGTACCGGCAGGCACCGGTACCTCCTGGGAGGCTGCAGCAGGCTCAGGACCTGGGGCATTGGCACAGGTTCCAGGACCCCTAAGCTGACCTCCCCCGTAGGCGCAGGTCCCACCACACTCCCCAGGGCAGGCCAGTATCTGCCCTATCCCCAAAAGCCCCAGCCTGGCTCTGGGGGGTGGCACCACTCAGCCCTCCAGCACCCAGCAAGGCAAGGCGCCCCCCAGCCTTGCCATCACCTTCCCCCCCGCAACTTCCTCCAGCCTCAGGGCAGGATGGGGACAGCGTTGGGCAGCCCGGCTGCCCTCCTGCAGTGCGGCAGTGCCGCCCCCCCCCCATGCTACCTCAGTCCCATTACCAAATAGCTGCGACATGCGTTCCCCCCACCCCCGTGCTGGGGGAGGACGGGCTGGTGAGGCCGAGCCGAGGGGGTCCTCGTTGCTGCCGGGAGGCAGCCCTGGGCAGCTGCAGCACCAGGCTTTGCCCTGCAGGATGAGGTGAGGGGGTCTCATGCTGGCAGCTGCGTGGCTCCCTGGCGTCCCCCATCGCGTACGCAGAGCATTCAGCCGCCCCTTGTGCAAAGCCCTGCTGTGTTTTAGTTCTTTTTTTATCGCCTCAGTTTGAAGAGTTGTTTAGCAATAATTCTAATAAATGCAAATTCTTTAGCTGCTGGCTGCCTCCTGCGGCTGGCATCCCCCCATGCTCGCGCCACGAGAGCCATGCCACCACCACGCGCCATGGGCCGGTGAGGTGTTTAATGGCTGCTGGCACCGCGAGGCAGGAGGGTACATGAATCGGTGCGGGATGGGCCCTCCTGGGCCCCTTCGCCGGTCCTACACATCCCTGCTAGAAAGGCTTTAAAAACACTCGTAAGAAAACTGCTTATAAAAATTATTCAACTGTTCCTGAGCTGTGTCGGTGAGCTGGAAGTGGCGCTGGGTCCCCGTCCACCCGGGTGACAGCGGGGCTGGGCGGCCCCCCTGCCCCCCTACTGCTTGCCCAGGGCCTTGTCCAGGTTGTTCTTGATGGCGTCCAGGAAGTCAGTGGTGTTCACAAAGTGCTCGTTGAGCTTCACGCTGTGGGGACACAGAGAGGGGCTGGAGGGGTCCCGTGGCCAGGGGGGTCCCATGGCCACCCCCCACCGCAGACAGCAGCCAGCCCGGCTGGGAGGGGCAGAGCCAGGGTGGGCAGCACAGCCCTGGGTGTGGGACGTGGCCCCTGCCTGGCCGCAGGCATGGCCCGACTCCGCAGGCTGTAAATAGATGCCCTGAGTCCCCAGGGACTGTCCAGAGGCCAGCGGCCGCCCCACATGGCCAGCCTGCCTCCGTGGCAGGCGGCTGCCCCACACCGCTCCGCCCCGTGAGCCACACGTACTTGGCGAGACCGTGGATGCAGCCGGCGAGGTCCTTCGTCATCGTCCCGCTCTCCACGGTTTCGACGCAGACCTTCTCCAGCGTCTGAGCAAACCTGGGGACAGCAGCATGACACGCAGCTCCAGCGAAGCCAGCACCCCTCTGCCGCGGACCCCACCATGGCTGGGACCGGGATGGTTGGCACCAGGGTGGCTGCTGGCAGTGTCCCCCGCCCCGGGGTGCCCCCACACCACCCTGCTCACTTGATCAGGTCCGGGTTACTGTCCAGCTTGCCCCGGTGCTCCAGGCCACGCGTCCAGGCAAAGATGCTGGCGATGGGGTTCGTGCTGGTGGGTCGCCCCTGAGTGGAGAGCATGCTCAGCAGCCCGGCATGGGCAGCATGCCGCAGGCAAGCCAGTGCAGGCAGCTCGCCGCAGGCAGAGCGCACCCACCTTCTGGTGCTCCCGGTAGTGGCGGGTGACAGTGCCATGGGCTGCCTCGGCCTCAATGGTCTTCCCATCCGGACACACCAGGACAGAGGTCATCAGCCCCAGTGAGCCAAAGCCTGCGGTGGGACGGGTGTCAGGGTGGCTCCAGAAGGGCGACCACACACAGCCCACCCTGCGTCGCCCCACACCACCCCAACCTGTCCTACACCACCTCCTCCCACCGCTTCACCTTGGGCCAGGATGTCTGACTGGACATCCCCGTCGTAGTTCTTGCATGCCCAGACGAAGCCGCCGGAGGACTTCAGCACCTGGGCGACCATGTCGTCGATGAGCCGGTGCTCGTACCAGATCTTCAGCTTGTCGAACTCCGTCTTATAGTGCCTAGGAGCCCAGGGCAGGCATCAGCCACGCCTGGCCGTGCCCACCCCAGGCTGGGTCCCACAGCCAAGCCCTGGGCAACACCCCCCTCCTCGGGGCAGTCAGCCCCCTTGGGGCAGCTCTCGCCCCTCAGCAGCCTGAGCTCCTCCAAGTCCGTACTTATCAAAGATCTCCTGGAAGATGTCTTTGAAGCGCCCGTCATAGGCCTTGAGGATGGTGTTCTTGGTGCTCATGTAGAGAGGCCACTTCTTCTGGATGGCATACTGGAAGCAGCTGTGAGCGAAGCCTGAGATGGACTGCAAGGGAAGTGCATGGACCCCCATGGGACCCCCGTCCCACCAGCCTGGCCCAGGTCCACCTGGATGGCAGGGCATGCCGCTCCACAGGGACCCCACCAGCTGCCCCCATCCCACCCCGTTACCTCGTCCGTGTTGTACATGCCCATGCCCACGCCGCCGCCGGGGAAGTTGTACACCTCCCACTCCTTGGCCCCGCTGCCATCCTTCGGCGTGAAGACCATCTTGAACGTCCCGGACTTGCCCACCACAAAGTCAGTGGCTTTGTACTGCAAGGGGCATGGCAGAGCATCGCGCAGGGTCCGGCAGGAGCTGCCAGACATCCCCGTGCCGCAGGCAGCCGCCGCACGGGGCTCACCTGGTCACCATGGGCATGCCTGCCAATGGTGATGGGCTTGGTCCAGCCGGGCACCAGGCGGGGGATGTTCTTGCAGATGATGGGCTCTCGGAAGACCGTCCCCCCCAGGATGTTTCGGATGGTGCCATTGGGGCTCTTCCACATCTTCTTCAGCTTGAACTCTGGGGTGCGCAGAGGTAAGGCTCCCGAGGGACCCCCCCACCAGGCAGAGCCCCAGCAGTCACCCCAGCCCAGCACCCAGCCCCTGCCAGTGTCCCCCCTGCTCCTCCATGCCGTGGGCTGCTGCCAGAGCCCCGCTGCGGGGCCAGCCAAGGAGAGGGACAGCCGGCACAGGCTCGTGAGTGGCACTGGGCAGAGGCCGGTCTGTCCCCAGCCCCGTACCCTCGGGGTCCCCGCAGCATCCCCCAGCGGGGGGGACACCACAGCACTAAGACCAGGGCCCCCAGCCCAAGCAGCGGTGCAGCCCCCAACCCACCAGAAATCTGAGCTGGTGCGGGGGGAGGCGCTGCTGGCCCAGAGTGGCCAGGCACACACGGGGGGCTCAGCACCCCACGGCGCTGCCGGCACCACCCCCACTGCAGCGGGAGCTCGGCCCCTCGGCCCCTGCCCACCTTCCACCCTGGCTTCATCCGGCGTGATGGTGGCACACTTCACAGCCACGCTGTACTTCTGGGTGGCCAGCGCCGAGTCGATGGTGACCTGGTCATCTGTCTTATCCCGGTGCGGCAGGCCCAGGTCAAAATACTTCAGCTGGACGTCCACGTTGGGCAGGATGAGCTGGGGGTGCCAGGAAAGCGTCGGAGGGGGGGACAGTGCGGGGTACCCAGGGAGCAGCACCATGCATGGCGGCACAGCCAGCCCCGGCCCCCACCCCAGCCCAGCCACGGCTGCCTGCGTGGGACAGTCCCCCCTGTCCGGCATGGTCCCCCCTCCCCGGGACCTCCTCTCTTCCAGGTCCCGCCGGAAGCTGCGCTGATCTCACCACCTGCTTCCTGCAGATGGACTGACAGACAGAGAGGACTGACGGACAGGGAGGGCAGCGCGCAGGGACTGCCTGTCCCCTCTACAACAGCCACCTGTTCCCCTGCACAGCACCCGCCAGCTCCACTTGTGCGACACCCCAGGCAGGACCCCGTTACCTTCTCCTTGATGAAGGCCCAGATGATCCGTGTCATCTCGTCTCCGTCCATCTCCACCACCGGGTTGGCCACCTTGATCCGCTTGTCGGCATCTAGGGAGCAGTGGCGGGGCGTTAGGGGCGCATGCCCAGCCCCGCCGGCCCCGGCCCCACAGCTCTGCACCGCAGTGTGGGGCCAGGAGTCGTCCCGTGTCCAGCAGGGTTCCGGTGCCAGCCCTGCTCTGGGCCGGGTGCAGGTCAGGGTGCAAACCCCGCTTGGGTGCAGGTCGAGGCACAAACCCTACTGGGGTCTGGGCCAGTTCATGGTACCAACCCTGCCTGGGGCCGAGCTTGGGTGCAGGTCAGGGTGCAAAACCCCACGTGGGAGCGGGACTGGGACCAGGTGCACAGCCTTCTCAGGGCAGGACCCGGGTGCAAGCTGGGGTGCAAATCCCTGTGTGGGACCTGGACCGGGAGTAAACCCCTCTGGGTGCCAAGCCTGGCTGCGGGTCAGGCTACAAAACCCTATGTGGGGCTGGGACTGGGACTGGGCCCAGAGGCAAACCCCTCCGGGGGGGGGGGGACCTGGGTGCAGCTGGGCTGCAAAACTCTACGTACGACTGGGACAGGGACCAGGAGCAAACCCTTCTGGGGGCCAAGCCGGGCTGCAGAACTCCACGTGGGACTGGGACCAGAAACGATCCCTTCTGGGGGCCAAACCTGGCTGCAGATTGGGTGGCAAAACCCCGCATGTGACCGGGACCAGGAACAAACTCCTCCAGGGTCAAAGCGGGTACAAGCTGGGGTGCAAAACTCCACGTGGAACCAGGACCGAGAACAAACCCTCCGGGACCAGACCCGGGTGTAAAACCCCGCGTGGGTCCGTGACCGGTAGCAAAACCAGCCCCATCCCGGAACCGGCTGTAAGCAGGGGGTACAGATCCAGTTGCAAACCACCACCCCCCCAAAAAAAAAAAAAAGATCCGAGCTGGCCCAGCGTGCAAACCCCTCCGTGCGCCGGGACTGGTGCAAAGCCCACTCGGGGCAGGAGCAGCCGCCCTCTCCGTCCCCAAGGACACGAGGGCTTCCCCCCACACACCCCCAAGGTCACCCCCCACTCACAGTGTCGGCGCTGCCCCACGGAGGCGGCAGGGAGGGGGCAGCGGGCCAAGCGGCTCAGCGCCGGGGCGGCGCGGAGGTAGCGGGCGGCCATGGCGGGGTGCGACGGGGCGGACGCGACGGGGGCGGTGGAGCAGGGACGCGGTTCGCTCCGCCCCGGGGCGGTGCGTGCCCGGGCCCCCCCCGTGGGGCCCCGCGCGGGCCCCAAACGGGGTCCCACGGGAGGGGGGGGACCCGGGCCATTGCTTCACCCCCCCCGATCATGCAGCACACCCCATCTGCAAAACACCCACGGGGGATGATGCCCTTCGCGGGGGGGGGTGTACATGGCGGGAGGGTGCCCCCCCCCGGGTGGGTGAGATGCCACTTGCTGGGTACAAGCGGTGCCAAAGCACAAGGTGACCGGCGAGCCCGGGGATCGGCTTTCACTGGGGTCCTTGGGATGAGGTGGCAAGGGCGGTCGGTCAAGCTGTTCCCCCCCACCACTGTGTGCATCCCCCACACACACACCAGTTCTGCTTGGTGTGGGGTGCGAGGAGCAGGTGGGTTTGCTGTGGTCCCTGTTCCTAGCAAAGGGACGTGGCCCACCCGGGCACGTCAGCGTTGGGGACACGCTGCCCGCCGAGCTCAGGGCTTGGAGCCGGCTCAGGCTTTCCCTACATAGAAGTGAGCGATCCTACACACTGCCAGCGCGTGACTCAGGGCAGCTGGACCCAGCGGGACAGGCGGCTGCGGGGAAGGGCAGCTGCCGCCATTTTCCGGGGCACCTTTGCCTCGCCTGACCCCGGCATGGGGAGGAGGGGCGTGATGCACCCCAGGGGCTCCCCGAGAACGTCCACGGGAGCCAGGAGGTGTGCTGGGATGGCCAGGAGGCTGCTCAGCCCAGGGGGTTTGCTGTCCCTCTGCACAGGCCAAGCCGATGGCTTTTTTTAGCCACAGGGGACGGGCAGATCCTGCTCTAGGAGGAAAAACAGTCCTGCTGGAGCTGCCGGCCCCAGGCAGAGGGGCTGGGGGGGAGGCAGGGCCGGGCACACTGACGTTTGCCTGGCTTTAACATTAACCAGAGCAGAAGTCTGTGGGGCTGCCAGCCGGGGGGGGCCGGCACCCACTGCCCCAGGGCAATGCTGGGGTCTTGGGCGTTCCCGCTCCCACTGCCCTCTGCCCTCGCCGTGGCACCCAGTCCTGCCAGCAGCCCTGCAGCCGCACGGCCAGCGCCGCTGGGGCTGCCCTGCAGCAGGGCAGTGGGCGGTGTTGGCCCCCCCAGCACAGGGCCCAGGGGGGCCACCCAGCTGCGCCCGGCCGCAGCGCTGCCCCCCCCCCGGCTGCCCTCTTCCCGGCCCTGCGGTCAGAGCCACCCAGTGACCGCGGCTCTTGCAGGGACGAGGTCACGCCAGCGCGGCGGCCATCCCCCCACGGAGCACGGGCTCCACCGGCGCTGATGAGAGCAGCCATGTGGCACCGTCCCAGGGAAGGGCTGCCTTAAAACAAAGAAGTCCATCCCTGGCCGGAGCCCAATCCACACGCCCCAGGCTGCTGCCAAACCAGCTTCCCCCAAGCGCGCCTGGCCCCTGGAGGGTCCCTGGGGGCTGGCAGGGCTGGCTGCAGAGGGTCTGGGCCTCCAGGGAGTGATGTGTCCTGTGAGGGCTCTGGCCCCAGCAGGTTGGGGGCACCAAGAGCCAGAGAATGAGCAAAGACCTGGAGAGGGGGGGCCTGTCCACACTTGCAGGCAGCCCCGTGTCTGCCCGTGGGAGGGGGGCAACAGGGAGGCTGAGGGGAAGCCGTGTGCCCTGCAGGGCAATGCACTCTGTTTCCTTGTGCAAGCAGTGCTGTCCCCAAACGTGGGCCTCCCTCACTGGCACCGCTCTGAGCTGCTGTGGCCCCCCATTCGGCAGCAGTCTGCATCCCCCAGGGCTGCCAGGCAGCAGCGTGGGCCAGGGGTGACACAGACTGTGGGGTAGGGGCACAGCCTCCTACCAGTGACCCTGCACAGCACCCCCTCCCCACGCCTTCCCAGGCCCAGGAGTGCACAGATTAGGCAGCTGCCTGCGGCAGAGCCTCGCATGTGCCAATGGCATGGCCAAGTGCTGCCCGTGCTGCACGAGGCGAGGTGGCACAGCTGCTCCGGGGACACGGCGCGACGTCAGGTGGAGCAGCCGGGCTGCCAAGGGTCTCGGTGGCCCAGGTGGGCAGATGGCAGCGCTCAGCCACAGGAGAAGGGATGGAAACTGCATGCTGCACAGCCAGGCTGGAAGGACACTCTGGGAATGGGGGTGTGGGGCCACAGCTGGCTGGCCCCGGGACCCCTGCTTGGCCCAGCGCTGGCCAGCAGGTCAGTGCCTATGACACTGGCTCTGGGGGAGGGCTGGCACTGCTGCCACAGCTGTGCTGGCAGCTCTGCTCTGGGGCTGGGGGGGCTCTGCCTGCTGGACCCACACGTGGGAGCACAGCTGTGCGTCCTGCCCAGCTCAGCCCCGTCACACCCCCATGGCACAGCCCCTTGCCCTGCTCACCCCTCTGCAACCAGGGCATGGCTGCCTCCCACCCTGCCCACCCTGGGCCGGAGCACTGGCCAGCCCCTGCCAGGGCCATCAGCTCCTGCTGCCCAGCTCCTCAGGCACCCCAGGAGAGCGATGCGCCCACCCAGGCTCTCTGCAGACCCTGGCAGCTATGTGCACTGCTGATGCCTGGCCAGCAGCCTCCAGCTTCAAGCGTGTCACCGTAGGGACACCTGGAGCCATGGGCTACCCCAAACCACAGGGAGCTGAGCGTCACCACGAGATGCCTAGCCAGCCATGAGCTACCCCAAAATACCTGGAGCCGGGTGTCACCACGAGGACCTCACGGCGACGCCTGGAGCCACGTGCACATGCACTGGGTATCCCCGCAGCCGCTGCGCAGGAAGGACACCTCTGCTGCCAGGGCTGCCTCCCCCCTGCCCTGCAAGACCCCCCTCCCTGCAGGCTTCCACCCGGGAAGGGCCTCCAGCACGGCAAATGCTGCTGCCCCCCAAAGCCACGCTCCCTGCCGGCTCCCCGGCCCTGCTGGGCCCCTCGCTGCACTGCGGGTGGCAGGGGGGCAGGTGGCCAGCCTTGCCTGGGGGGAGCAGCATTCTCCCGTGGATGGGCCAGCACCAGCCCGGGGCCGGCATCACCCCGGCCGGCCCCTCGCCGGGACTCCCTCTCCCCCGGCACTGAGCCAGGCCCCCCCCCAGCTCCCCCACCCCAGAACTGGGACTGACCGCCCCCCTCCGCCTCGAGCAACGAGCAACCGCCCCCCCCGGGGGGGGGCCTCCTGCCCCCGACCCCCTGCGGGCGGGGCCGGCGGGCGGGACACCCGGAGCCGTGCCGGTGCCGGTGCCGGTGGCGGAGCGGGAGTCGGAGCGGCTGCGGGGGCGGCCGGGCGGGGCGGCCCTTTGTTGCGAGCGGCGGGCGGAGCAGCCGGAGCCGCCCGGAGCCGCCCCGCGCCCCGCCGCGGGCGGGGACCCCGGAGCCGCCCCCGCTGCCGGCGGCTCCCGCCGCACCCGCCGCCGAGCCGGTGAGCAGCGGGCGGACGGGCGGGCGGGGGGCGCACCGGGTACGGGGAAGGACGGGGGGGGGGGGGGGGGGGGTGCGTGCGTGTGTGTGTGCAAGGGGGTGTGCGCGGGCGGCTGCGTGCGGGGGTGGGGGTGTGTGTGTGTGTGTGTGTGTGTGTGTGTGTGTGTGTGTGTGAGCACGGTGCCTGCGAGGGTTCGTGTGCAACGGGTGTGCAGGGGTGTGCCGGGGTGTGCGGTGTGTGTGCGTGCACAGGGCCCGTGCAAGGGTCTGTGTGTGCACGTGCACGGGGCTCCCCGAGAGGGTGGCAGAGGGCCTGGGGGTGCGTGTGTATGTGTGTGAGTGTGTGTGTGCCTGTGTGCGTGTGCATGTGTGTGCACGTGCGTGTGTGCGTGCAGGGTGCAGGCGCGTTCGGGGTGGGTGCGCGGACGGCAGCCTGCCCCGCGGTGTGGGGCTGTTCCCCGTGGGGGTGTTTCCAGGTGTGTGTTTGCCATCCTGGGTGTGTACAACCCGTAAGCCTCCGTGCGTGTGTTTACATGTGTTACGCACAGTGCTTGGCTGAGGATACGGAAGTGCACACGCAGTGCTCTGGACGTGTGTTATGGGCTGCTCGTAAGAAGGCATGTGTGCACACTCAGTGTCAGGTATGGGGCACGTGTGTGTGTAGCGTGTCCCGCCTGTGTGGATGTGCCCTGGGCACTTGCAGGCTGCATATGTGCTGTGTGTCCCAGGCGTGTGGCCGCTGTGCCTGGCGATGCTGTTAGGTGCCAAAGTAGCCCTTTGGCTTGGGGACGCAGGGAGAGTTGGGGCCACATGGGCTGCGGGATCTCCCCACTGGTCCCCAGTGTCTGCTCCAGCTGGTCCTGTGGCTGCTTTTGGTGTCTGGCACCCCCTCCTCCCCCAGGCAGCACCACAGCAAGAGTGCCAGTGTGCTGACAGTGAGCAGGGCCAAGGAGACTGACACTGGTTTGGGCTCTGTGGGGCCAGGGATGGCTGGGAAGGGGTCACACATCCCCAAGCCAGGACCCCCCAGTTCCTACACCCCGCAGTGCAGAAGTGCCTGCGCTCAGAGCCCACCACGTCCCTGCCCTCCAAGGGGTGCTCGCTGTCTGTCTTGTCTTGTGCCAGGGGTGCCCGACAAGCAGTGGGGGCCCAGGGCAGCACCCCGTGTGTCCTGCGGCCTCCCGGGCAGTCAGTGTGCGCATGCAGGCAGTGTGTGTGCCGGTGCAGGCAGGCCCTGGCACTGAGGGGAGAGGTTGGGCCGTGAGGATACCCCGTAGTCCTCAGAGCTGAGCCCGACGTCGCACAGGAACGTGGGGCCGGGGAGCGATGGGAGTGATAGGAGCAATGGGATGGGTGCGTTTTGCATGGTGGGCTGGGTCCAGGGCCCCCCACAGTACGCCCTGCCCAGGGTGAAGGGGATGCTGTGGGGCAGCATGGGGCTGGCTGAGTGTCACCGTCGGACAGGCACCAGCACCCCGGCCGGGAGATGCTGGCGGTGGGGTCGGAGCTGGCCGGCGGGGCATGGGGGCAGCCAGGCTTCATGTGGCTGCGGGGGGGGGGGCAGAGAGCAGGGCTGTGGCCCCGTGGGAGGCCCTTGGCTTGGGCAGGGTGGCACGGCCAGTGCCCATGGGACGGGGAGGATACCCCGGGGCCCCTGGGCCCTGTGGGGAGCCCTGCGGTGACCTGCCCGGCTGGCCATGCCCCGCAGGCCCTGCACTGGGACCAGCACCCGGCTTTGCCCTCCTGTGCCACGGGCTGGAGGCTGCCCCAGCCCCTGCCCCTTTCCCTCGTCCTGAGCAAGGCCTCCCTCCTGGGGCCGCTGGCTGCCAGGGTGCAGCGAAGCAGAGCCGGCGTGCCTGCACCATACTCCTCCCTGACGCGCCGACCGTGGCTGTGCCGTGAGAGGCAGCCCAGCTCCAGCAGGACGCGGGGCGTTCTCCGAGCTGCTGGCGCTGAGCAGCTGGGTCTGGGAGCATCTGTGCGTGAATCAGCACGGCCCGGGAGCCTGCGCGGCTGCAGGTGTGCGTGCAAGCGCGCTCACGCTCTGCGCGTGTGCGCGGCCGAGAGGAGGCCGCGGGTGTGGGGGGGGGAGTCGGGGGGGACCGCCTGGTGTTGTCTGGCAGCCTCCAGGAGAAAGCCAAGCCGGGGGCGTGCGTGCGAGCCCCAGGAGATGTGGGTCGGGAGGAAGAGCCCGGGCGCGTAGGCTGTGTGTGAGCCGGGTGCAGGTCTCTGAGCAGGGGACGTGCCTGCGCTGCTGCCTGCGCTGCTGCCCATGCTGGGGCAGGCTGCAGAAGGAAGGCGTGAGCACACAGGCAGCAGCAGCAGCAGCGGGGCGCACGCAGCCCCAGCCCTGCTCCTCGCAGGCAGCGGCACCCAGCTCTGCGGCCGTCTTCCCAGGCACCCGCCGCCCGCGGGAACAGGGTGGCGGGTGCCGGCGTGGGAATTTGGTGCAGAAACCACCGCCCCGCCTGCCTGGTGACCCCAGGCCACAGGTTTTGGTGCTGCCTGGGCCCCGGCACCCCAAGCAGTTTCCCCATCGCCAACCGCTGTTGCAGGCGGAGGGCGGGCTGGGACGGCGGCACGGCCGCCACACTTGTGCGTGCAGGTACCTGCAGAGCCGCGCAGGGCACGCACATGCCGGCCCGGCCGGGCGCTGCGCCTGCGCGGGTGTGCGAGCAAGGCAGGGTGCTGCAGGGTGCCCCTGGCGCTGCCCTGCGCTGGCAAGCTGCGTGGGCAGGCGGAGGAGATAAATGGGAGTTTGTCGTAAACAGGCCTGGCTGCCAGCAGCGGTGGGGAGCGCCTCGCGGCCCGCCTTTAAAGGCACAGGCTCTGGCCTCACTCCGCTGCCTGCTCACTGCCCAGCCTGGGCCAGGGCAGCCTGCCCTCCCTGCCCGCCCGGAGAGCAGCTGGCCTCCCCGTGGGGGGTTCCCTTCCCTGCGTGCCATCACACCGGGGTGTTGGCACGGCGCTGCCACGGCCACGCACAGGCGATGGCCGGGTGCCCGGAGTCCCCCAGAGACCCCCAGGGTGCCGTGGGGAGGGCGGACCGTGGCTGCAGGGGTGAGTGTCTGCTCCCACCCCAGGCAGGGTGACGTGCCGGGCTCCGTGAGGCAGAGCCCTGTCCCGTCTGTGGCACTTCCCGGGCAAAGGGTGTTGATAAGGAGGTGGGGTGGAGCTGGCAGGGCTGTCCTTGGCCCAGGAAGGAACGTCGGCCACTGGCAACCACAGCAGGAGCAAGAAGGGAGCTGAGCCAAGGAAGGAGGCAGGGGCACCGCCGGCAGTCCCAGCCCCTGGGCACCAGGTACGGCCCAAGGAGCAGGCACCATCCGGCAGTGCGAAGCGGGCAGAACATGGGAGCGTGGGCGCAGCCGTCTCGGGAGCGTGGGGAGCGCTTTTCCCAGGCAGGGGGCTCGCAGAGGGCCCCGCCGGTGGGATGGCGATGGCCCGGGGCACCGGGGCCGGAGCTGGCTAAGCAGGATGGCGTGAAGCTCTGCCCCACATGGGGAGGGCAGTGGTGGGGCAGCCCCGGCCCCAGGAGGGCTGCCTGCTGCGAGGAGAGACCCTTTTCCCCCCGTTGCCATGGCAAAATAAGCAGCTGTCATTAATAACGCGTTGCCACGGCAACCGCTGGACGAGCAGGCAGTTCTCTGGGGTCTGCATGTGCTGCTGGCGGGGGGCTGCAAGCTTCCCCCACTCCCTGGTCGGGGTGCAGAGCCCACCATGGGCCCAGGCAGAGGGTTGGGCCCAGCACTGCCTGCTCGATGGCACGCCCGCGCCACCCAGCCCACGCTGCGGCCCCACCGGGACCATGCTCGTCCGGGAGCCCCCGGGGACAGGGCACTGGGGCTGGCAGGGACGTGTCCCATGTACCTGGGTACTGACCTGTGTGGACACCAGTGCCGGCGAGCTTTGCCCCGTGGGGTGGGCTGGCACAGGCATCCTGCTGCCTGGCGGTGCTGTGCCCTGTGGGAGCCCATTGTTCCCCAGGGGAGGGCAGGGAGTGCTGGGCTGTGCCAGGGCAGAGGCCACAGCCCCCAGCAGAGACCAGAGCCCGCTGCACGCAGGGTGGCCGGATGGCCGGGGAGAGCCTCTGCAGAGAGTGGAGATGGAGAAAAGCTTAAGCTGAGGGGCTGTGGGAGCAGCAGTGCTCCCCACACGGCCACGGGCGCTGGCAGCACCCTTGGGGGCCGAGCTGTCCCCAGGACAGACATCCCTGGGACAGACATCCCCAGGCCAGCCTTTCCCGGGACAGACGTCCCCGGGGTCCCAGGCCAGCCGGTTCTCCCTGCTGCAGGGAGGGAAGTGTGGGTGCGGGGGAGACCCCCAGCTGCCAGGGCCCGCGGCTGCTGTTAGTGCGTGGAACAAAGCGCCGTTCCCCTCCGGACGGTGACCGGCTGCCGCTGGCTGGGACTCGGCGGGCGGGCGGGAGCAGGGCACAGCCCCTGCCCCGGGCAGGGCACTGCGGGGAAGCTCGCAGCACCGGGTGCCCCACGGGACCGCGGTGCCCCGGGAGCGGGTCCCGCCGGGGCGGGGCTGGGCGGGGGCGGTCCCGGCGGGGAACCGGCCGCCCCCTCTTCCGAGCTGCCCGCCCCGCCCGGGGCACCGGCACGGCTCGGTACAGCCTGGCTCGGTACGGCTGGGCTGGGCTCCGCGCGTTGCCGCCCCGACCCGCCCCGGTGCCCGAACGGGCGGGCAGCCCCGGGGCCGGGGGCGGCGCCGGGGCCGGGCCGGGCCGAGCCGAGCTGAGCCCCTCTCTCCCCGCAGGTCTGCAGCGCCCGGGTGGCTTCGCGGGAGGCGGCGGAGGCCCCGGCCTGGCTCTGCCCGGCCCGGCCCGGCTCGGCCCGGGATGGCGGCGCGGCCGGCGCTGCCGGTCCTGGCGCACTCGGTGCTGGCGGCGGTGCTGCTCTCGGCGGCGCAGGAGCCCGTCCCGCGGGTCAGCCTGCCCTATGGTGAGTGTCTGCCGGCCCACGGTGAGTGTCTGCCCCGCGGGGCTCCGGGGACTCCGGCGGGTCTCCCCCCGCCCCGGGCCGGCTGAGCATCCCGCCCGGTCCCCCGCACACCCGGTCCTCCCCCCCTCCCCGGGCTCCCCGCGCCGTGGGACGGGGTGGCCCCGCGTGGAAACGCCTTGTGACAGCCAGCGGTGCTGAGGCTGCACAACACCTTCCCAGCCAGCCCGGCAAGCCGGGGCTCGTGTCCCGCCGTGGGGCTGGGGCTGGGGCAGCCGCACTCCCCGGGGACGTGGGCGGATGCGGGGCAGCGGGGCCCGCCGGGCAGTGGGGCGCAGCAGCAGCGAGGGCTGCGGCTGTGCTGCTCAGACAGGACAGAGCCCCGGGGCTGCACACACGGCAGGCGGGCAGCAAAGAGGCGTGCTTCCCTGCATCAGGACCCACAGCGAGGGTGTGAGCGGGTCTGGGGCTCCCAGGGGTGCTCGTGTTCCCGCACGCAGGGCAGCATTGGCAGCCATGTCCTGTGCAAACGTGGGATGGGCTGAGCTGGCCACGGAGGCTCTGCCTGCCTGCTCTGCCGTGGGGTTTCATCCTTGTTTGGGCAGCCAGGTGCCTGCGGGTGCTCTCCCTTCTCAGCTGCATCCCTGGGGCTCTGCACAGCCCCTTGCTCTGCTGTGCCTGGCCCCAGGCTGCTCCGGGACCCACTGCAGCCCCCATCAGCAGCGTGACCCCAGCAGGGTTCAGGGCTGCACTGGGGCAGGGGCTGGGGAAGGACAGCCAAGAGGCTGCTCAGCCAGGCAGAGCCCCTCGCAAATGGGGGGTCTGGCCTGCAGACCCCTCTTGCCCTGCAGAGAGCCCCACCAGCAACTGGTATGGGGTGGGTGAGCAGCAGGACACACTCCACGGGCAGCTTGGCCTCGGCACCGGCAGCTGCTGGGCCCAGCTCCATCGTCTGGCGCTGTGGCTGTGGCATGGTGGGGGCCGCCCACATGTGTCTGGGCTGGCTGCGCTGCCAGGAGAAGATGGCTAAATCCAGCTGCTGCCGGCCAGCGGAGCCCGTCCTGTGCTGGCTGCTGGCTGGGCAGCCAGGGAGGGTGCAGTGGTTTGGGCCGGGCCGGCTCTGGCAGAGAGGCGCAGGCAGCTGGGAGCACTCCCTGGCTCAGCACGCTGCGGTTCGTCGGTGTGGACGTGGCCCCGCCACGTGCTCCCGTGACTGCCGGCCATGGTTGTGGTGGCACCAGCAAATCTGGGACCCGCCAAGCTGGACGGGAGGCCCGGGAGCCAGTAGGACAGCCCAGCTCGGCATCATGCCATGCTGTGCCACACCGCGTCGAGCCGCACTGCCCGGCCCTGCCTGCACAGACCGGTTCTGGCCGAGCTCTGCCCACTTGCTGAGGCTGCTTTGGCTGCAGGGGCTGCAGCTTGCAGGCAGTACCCGGGGGTCCCTACCTGGACCCCCAGTGTTGCCACAGGGAGCCGGGCAGGGGGCACGGGCCGGCTGCTCTGCTGACGGCAGAGTGCGCCCAGCGGTGGCTCCTGGGGAGCACGGCCGCATGGGGCTTGCGGTTGGTGGGAGGGAGGAGCTGGTGAGCTGCTCCCCTGGAAGCGCTGGATGTGCCTCCAGCAGGTTTGTCTGGAAGAAGCAGGTCTTGTCCTAACAGGTCCCCTGGCAGCCAGCACCAGCTCCTGCAGCTCCCTGGGCTAGGACAGCTCTGTGGGGTGCAGGGGCTCCCGCTGCCCCTCTGCTGCCTGCACTGGGCTCTGCCCGCCGCAGGCGTCATGACCCTGGTGCTGGGACGCAGGACCCCTGGCAGGAGGATGCCCTGGGGGGGTCGGCATCCCTCCCTCTGTGCTGCTGCAGGAGAGCGGCGGTGGGTGCTGGGCCAGGGGCCAGCTGAGCCCCTGGGGACGGGGGAGATGCCGCCCCACCCAGTGGTAGCTGGGGTTCATGGAGTGACCAGGGAGGGGAAGAGGAACAGGGTCTGGCACCGCAGCACCTTGAGCCCTCACAGTGGCTTGCACCGAGCGGGGGCTCACAGGAGCCCCGGGGCCATCCTGGCAGGGATCCAGGAGCGGGCAGGCGGTCGGGGAAGGTCGGGGCGTCCCTGGGGCGCAGGGTGTCAGGGGTGAGGGAGTTGGCAGCGTGAGTCAGCCCGACGTGTCCCGCTGACACAGCCGGGCCATCTGATTCAGAGTGGCTGCGGGAGAGGAAGGGCTTCCGGGGCCAGGCCACCCACGCGGGACGGGTGCGCGGGTGCTCTGTGACTCAGCCTGCAGCCTCTGCCCTGGCGTCTAGCACGGGCAGCCGCTCGGGCCGCCCCATGAGCCAGGGCAGGCAGCTGGTCCCGGCACCCATCTCTCCCTGCCGCAAGCTCGGGGTCCCCACGGGGCTGGGCTGGGCCACACACGCCGCAGGGCTGAGCCCTGGGGGGCTGTGCGCGGCCAGGCGAGCGCAGACCTGGCTGCGGTGCCCAGTGCCGGGCAGGGCTGCTGTGATGGGGCCGGGACAAGGCAGTGCCTCGTGCTCGCAGCGGCGCGGGTGCTGCCCTCGGGCGCTATCGCGGCTGTGCACGGTTCACTGCGGTGCAGTGCTGTGTGCGTCTGACCGCGTGGGGAGAGCCGGATCCAGCCCTGGCAGCTCCGTGCGGGCAGCACGGCCGAGGTGCGAGGCCGGGGCGGTGGTGCCGAGCAGAGGGGCCACGAGCGAGCCGTGGCGCGGGGGCCCCGGGAGGTCGGGTGCTGACCCGCGTGGGCTGCGCGAGGCTGATGCCTGTCGCTCTGCCTCCCCAGACTCGGCCGAGCGGGTCGTGCAGCGGTTCGAGGTGCCCGGCGTGTCCAACTACACGGCCTTGCTACTGAGCCCGGATGGTGGCACCCTCTACCTGGGGGCGCGCGAGCTGCTCATCGCCGTCAACACCAGCCATTTCCAGCCCGGGGCACCGGCTCGCAGGGTGAGCCCGCGGATGGGGGCCGAGCCCTGTGCAGGACCACAGAGTCCCTGGGGCTGGGCTGCCCTCGGGGAGGGAAGGGGGCACCGAGCCAGCTCTGGTGCAGGGGGTCCCCTCCCCAGCAGCGTCTGGGCTCTGTGTAAGCTGCCACACATTCGGGATCCGCTCAGGACAGTGTGGAGGCAGGTGTCCCGGCTGTCCCAGGCAGCAGGGTGCTTGGCCCCAGTCAGTGGCTGCCTCACCAGTGTGATTGAGGTGGGGAGGACATTGATGCTGGGGGCGAGCTCTGCCAGCCCAAGGCAGGTGGTGTGTGGGGACCAGCCGGTGATGGGGGGCTCCCGGTGACTGTTCCCTCTCTGCAGCTGCCGTGGAGCGCTGATGATGAGAAGAAGAGGCAGTGCGTGTTCAAGGGCAAGGACCCCCAGGTGAGCCCCGCTGCCGGTGGGCATCTGGGGGCTGCAGCAGGAGCGGGCAGTGCCCCGTGCTGGGGTGGGTGCGGGCAGGAGGGCTGAGCCGGGTCCTCTCGCCCCTGCAGAGGGACTGTCACAACTACATCAAGATGCTGCTGCAGCTGAACAGCACCCACCTCTACACCTGCGGGACCTGTGCCTTCAGCCCGGCCTGCGCCTACATCGTGAGCACGGGGAGCGGGGACGGGGTACAGGGGTCCCGCTGGGGGTGCGGCTCCCCTTCTGCCATCGGGGCCCTGCAGTGGGGGTCCTGGGTGCTGGGACGGGCGCTGGCGGTGCTGCCGGCTCACAGCCCGGTCCCGTTGCAGAATGTGCAGCGCTTCAGCCTGGAGCGGGACGTGTCAGGGAAGGTGCTGCTGGAGGACGGGAAGGGACGTTGCCCCTTTGACCCCGAGTACCGGTCCACGGCCGTCATGGTCGGTAAGGCATGTCACCCTGGGACCCTCGCCCTCTCTGCAGCCGGGCTGAACTGGGGCCAGGCCGGCATGGACCCCAGCGGGGGAGCAGAGCTGCGCCGGGTGGCATGTGCTGGGTCCCAGCAGGAGTGTCTCTTTGGCAGACGGCGAGCTCTACGCCGGGACTGTCAGCAACTTCCAGGGCAATGAGCCGACCATCTACCGCAGCCAGGAGAGCCGCATCGCCCTCAAGACAGAGAACTCCCTCAACTGGCTGCAGGGTGAGAGCCGTGGCTGGCATGGCGGGTCGGGGTCCCCATCCCCCGCGATGGGGGAGGCGTGGGGATGGGGGGGCCAGCCCCGGCAGCGGGGCGATGCTGAGGGTGCCTGTGTCCCCAGACCCAGTCTTCGTGGGCTCAGCCTACCTGCGGGAGAGCCTGCCTGCTGGCAACCCTGAGGGCGATGACGACAAGGTCTACTTCTTCTTCAGCGAGACGGGCAAGGAGTTCGACTACTTCGAGAACACCATCGTCTCCCGCATCGCGCGTGTGTGCAAGGTGGGCACAGGGCGGTGGGGGTGTGCGCAGGGGGTTGTGCCCAGGATGTCATTCACCGCTGGGGTGGGGGGGATGTGGGCCCACCCTGCACGTCTACATGCCCAGGTTCCTGGACACCCCAGCGCCTGTGGGAGACCCCTCTGGGGCAGTTATGGCTCTGGAGTGCCCACCCCGGGGCTGTGGCTCGAGCCTGCTGCTCCTGCCAGCCCCATTGGTGGCAGCAACCCTTCCCCATCTCCTCTGCCCCTTGGCAGAGGGGACACAAGCCCTGTCTTCCTCTCAGGTCGTGTTTCATCAGACACTGCTTGGCTTGTGCCTCCCCAACACCGGGGCTGCTCCACTGGGGCCTTGGCACTGCTGCATGGATGGACAGGCCCCTGCTCTGCTTGCCCAGCCCCGTGGGGCTCCCCACTGCTGGGCAGCCATAGCATCGTGCCCTGACCCACTGTGTCATGCAGGGGGACCAGGGAGGGGAGCGTGTGCTGCAGCGGCGATGGACGACCTTCCTGAAGGCGCAGCTGCTCTGCTCGCACCCCGAGGACGGCTTCCCCTTCAACGTGCTGCAGGACGTCTTTGTGCTCACGCCAGGGGAGCTGCGCTGGAGGGAGACGCTATTCTACGGGGTCTTCACCTCGCAGTGGTGAGTGGCAGGTGGGGGACCCGGGAGAGCAGCCTGTGGTGCCATGGGGTGGTCATGGAGGTGCGGGTCGGCTCCGGCCATGCTCAGGTTCCTGGGGTGGTGCGGGGGGACTCGGCAGAGCCGGGGTGCCTGATCTTGCCATGGGCTTTCCCTCTCCCCTGCCAGGAACAAGGGTGGCCTGGGCAGCTCGGCCGTGTGCGCCTTCCCCATGCGCAGCGTGCAGCGAGCCTTCGGCGGGCTCTACAAGGAGGTGAACCGCGAGACACAGCAGTGGTACACGGACACCGGCCCCGTGCCGGAGCCCCGGCCAGGCACGGTAGGTGCCTCCTCGGTGCTTGCCTGAGTGCAGGATGTGGGGCAGCCCCTCACAGTCTCCCGGTCCTGGCGGCTACCACAGCACAGCCACCCACCCGCCCACTGCCCCGTGCCCTGGCCAAGCTCCTTCCTCTTTCCCCAGTGCATCACCAGCCACACGCGGCACCTGAAGATCAACTCATCCCTTCAGATGCCAGACCGAGTGCTGAACTTCATCAAGGACCACTTCCTGATGGACAGCCCCGTGCGCAGCCAGCCGCTGCTGCTGCAGAGCCGCCTGCGATACCAGCAGATCGGCGTCCACCGCGCACAGGGCCTCCACAGCACCTACGACGTCCTCTTCCTGGGCACAGGTGGGTGCAGCTGCGGGCTGCCGATGGGGCGAGTACTAGTGTGCTGTGTACCCCCGGCCCCACTTAGCACGGCCCTTGTGTTTGCAGATGACGGACGGTTGCACAAGGCTGTGCGCGTGAACCACGGGGTGCACATCATCGAGGAGATCCGCCTCTTCCCCGCTGGCCAGCCCGTTCTCCAGCTGCTGCTGGACCAGGACCAGGCAGGAGCTGGGCACAGGCGCACTGGGGCTGGGGCAAGGCGGGGGGATACTGTGGGCTCAGTCTGCATTGGGCAGGTCCTGTTCATGGGCTGGGGGCCAGGGATCCTGGGAGGGCAGCAGTGTGCAGGGGCCGACCCTGCTGCATGGCTCTGGGGCTGGGGCTGCCCGCTGACCCCGCTGTGCCCCCTCCCATAGGGCCTGGTCTATGCAGCCACCTACACGGCGGTGGCTCAGGTGCCCTTCGCCAACTGCAGCCTGTACCGCAGCTGCGGCGAGTGCGTGCTGGCGCGGGACCCCTTCTGTGCCTGGAGCCGGGGTGCCTGCCGCAAGACCAGCCTGCACCCCCCAGCACACCCCCAGTAAGTGCTGCACCCCCTCTCCATCCCCCTGCCCGCCACAGCGCCCTACAGCACCCCGCTGCCCTGACCCCATTCTGTCCCCAGGCTCTGGGCGCAGGACATTGAGGATGCTGACACGGAGCGGCTCTGCCAGCTGGCCAACGCCTCCCAGCCCCGGCCCCGCGTCCTCCTGCCCCCAGGTGAGCTCCTGCAGGTGCTGCCATGCCAGCCCAGGGTGTCCAGGGGGCTGCCACATGCCCCAGGCTCCTGCTCGGCACCCCCCATCACCCTCGCACCTACCGCTGGGGTCCCCACGGCCTCGCTGACTTCCCCACGGGTTGTCTCCCTGCAGCCTCAGGCGCCTCATGCCAGCGGATCCAGCTGCCGCCCAACGCGGTACGGCCGCTGCCGTGCCGGCTGCTCTCCAACCTGGCCTCGCGGCGCTGGCTGCACGACGGGGCGCCCGTCAACGCCTCCTACCTGGTGCTGCCCGATGGGGCCCTCATCCTGGTGGGCAGCCCCGAGCGGGCAGGTACCTATGAGTGCTGGTCGCTGGAGGAGGGCTTCCGCAAGCTGATGGCCAGCTACTGCGTGAGTGTGCAGGAGCCAGCCCGTGGGCTGCCGGACCCCAACAGGAAGGTGGCCGCTGGCCGGGACGCCCTGGAGACTGTCAGCACGTCCCGGAGCACCTCAGCGGTGGGCAGCGCCGCAGCCCGGTTGGATGGCAAGACCTACTGGACTGAGTTCCTGGTGATGTGTGTGCTCTTTGCCGCCGCTGTCCTTGTGCTGGCCCTCTTCCTCCTGCACCGGCACCGTGATGGCATGAAAGCCTTGCTGGAGCCCGGTGACCCCGGCCGGCACCAGAAGCCGCCCCGCAAGCCGGTGGAGAGCCTGCCCCTGAACGGCAGCAGCCTGCCCAACGCGGCGTCTGAGCACAAGGGCTACCAGGCTCTGCAGGACAACTACATCGTCAGCACCCCTGTGCACGAGCCCCCAGGTCCCCCACGCGCCTTCTCCGAGTCGGAGAAGAGGCCCCTCCACGTCCGGGACAGCTTCGTGGAGGTGTCTCCCGCCTGCCAAAGACCCCGGGTGCGCCTGGGCTCCGAGATCCAAGACTCGGTGGTGTGACGGGGACAAGAGCCGAGCCCTCACCCACGACCGCCTCTGCTCTGCTGAGCCTCGCCGGACCGCGGCGCTGCAGCTGGGGTCCGTCTTGTCTGTGTGTGCATGCCTGGAGCCCGTGCCCTGCTGTGGCACCCACCCAGCCGCTGGGGCCAGCCCCACCTTGTCCCATTGGGGCTCGGCTCCTCCAGGAGGTCCCCGGGCGTCACCTCGGCTGCTCCGGCCCCGCTCCTCAGGACGGTGCTGGCAGCTCCAGGTGTGAGGGGTGCTGCGTGCCTTCCAGGGACGTGCGGGACTTTTCCCCCAGCCCGGTGTCCCCACTGCGGGGATGGACACGGTGTCCAGCTCAGGCTGCTGGTGCGGCCCCCGGCTCTGACGGCTCTGTGGGGCCGCAGCCCCCTCTATGCAGAGGGCAGGAGGGGGCAGCCGCAGCCCCCTCGCGCCCCGACTCACTGTGACGTCCCACTGCGGGACCCAGAGCCACGTGTGCGACCGGGCGGTGCCGGTGCAGCAACCCTGCGGCATGTGCTGTGTGTCTGTGCTTGGTTCGTTTTTAATACGTCGAAAATGTGAATCGTGTCCCGGGGAGGGTACGGGGAGCGGCGCTCGCCCCGCACCGGGCTGGGCAGCGACTCGCCCCCATGTCCCCATGTGCGTGTGCAGAAACGTTTGTGGTTTTTATATAAAGTCCAAGTGTCTCCTTTAGACGTGTGTGTGCAGCTGCGGCAGGGCTGGGCACCTTCCCGGGGCCGACTGTGGCCGGGACCATCCTGGTGGCTCTGTGGAAAGGAATTGTGTCCAGCTCTTGCTGTGGTTGGGGGGAAAACCTGCCCACGGCCGGCTGCTCCTTGCCCAGGTGGGGACAGACAGGGCAGGAGGGTTGTGCTTGCAGTCAGATTTCCTGCAGTCTGCAGTGTCCCCATGTGCTTGGCCAAGCATTGGGCTGGGGCACACAGGGGCCCACAGGGCGCTGGCTGTGTGCCCATGCAGTGATGCTGCCCAGGGCTGGTGCGAGAGAGTCCCTGCAACCCCGCTGTCAGGGTGTCATGCATCCACGGCAGCAAGCTCAGGCAGCACTCAGCTGTTTTGGGGCTGTGCATGGAGGTGCATGCTGCGGTGGGCAGTCTGGTGGGGGCAGAGCAGAGTGGCCCCCACAGTGGTGGAGGCAGGGAGGCTGCAGAGCAATGGGGAGATGCCGTCCCAGCACCACAAGACGTGGAGCAAGGCAGAGGTGACCGGGAGGAAGAAAAGTGAGTGCCTGGGGCTGTGGCAGGCCGCTTTCCCTGGGTCCATGGTGTTGTGCTGCGCATGGGACCCCACTGCCAGCCCAGGGCGCAGGCAGCTCTGCATCCCCATCCTGCACAGCTGCAGGCAGACCCCAGCCACTTTGCCAGCAGGACCCAACTCCATGACAGCTGACAGCCAGGACCAGGACCCACGCTACGGCACTGCTCGTGAGTCCTCATGCACCTTTGTGCCTGGGAAGCGCCAGCAGCACGAGCACGGGACTGGGGGAAGCGGTGAGCTCCACACCAAGCTGGCGTGTAGGGGCAGGCTTTCCCCCAGGGACCAGCACTACCTCGCTCCCGGCTGGACCAGCGCACCAAACTTCCTGCCCAGCCTGTTCTGGGACATCAAAAAAGCCACCGGAGGCGTTGGCTGGTGCTGTGCCAGCAGACACGGCCCCCGGGGCTGCAGGGGCACAGGCCGTGGCGGGCAGATACCATCAGCACCGTGGGGCACCAAGCTGGAAGGGCCAGCACCGCCGGGAGCAAGGAGCCAGTACGTGAGAAACAGCCGCGCCGGCACCCCGAGACAGCCATCAGCCGCTCCACCCCGGTGCTCCCGCGGGGCGAGCCGGACCCCAGGCACCATGCTGGCCCCACCCGGCATATGGTGCTGCAGCCCAGACATCGTCTTGCAGAGCGGCTCCGGCGAGGAGGCTTGCCTGCGTGGTGGGAGCGCTGCTGGGGTGGTCGGGCTGGCCAGGGGCTCGCTGCAAAGCGCAGACAGGGCCGTTGCCTGTGGCTGGCAGCGGGCCAGGCCAAAGCCTGATGGATGAACAGACACAAAGGGCTCTGGCGCTGCCCGCAGCAAAGGTAGCTGCTCGCCTGCCCTGGATTTCCCTTTGTGGCTCTTGCTCGAGAGCTGAGCTCTTTGTGCTGCTGAGAACAATCCCCGGTTTTGGAGGAGGGAGGCAGCCCACGGAAAGGGCTGTCACCGAGCAGAGCAGGACATGGGACCCGTCCCCTGGAGCTGTGGCTGGCGTGCAGGCAGAGGGGCCTGGCAGGAGGCTGTGTCCCCAGCACCCCTCATGGCACGGGTCCCGCAGCACTGCCGGAGCAGCCCCCTCCGCCGTCCCCACAGCAAGACAAAGGCGGCACAGAGCACAGGGTGAAACCAGAGCCCTTTATTTGTGTCCTTGCCGGAGCAGAGGGAGGGAGAGGCCAATGGAGGCAGAGCAGCTGCTGAGCCTGAGCCAGAGGAGGGGGCAGAGAGGAAAAGAGGAGGAAAAAGAGAGCAGGCCCCAAGCGTGGTCAGTGCCGAGGCAGTGCGGGGTGAGCCTGGCTGCCCGCAGGGCTGTGCTGCGCTGGTCAGGGGAGGAAGGCGTCTTGTGCAGCTGTGGCAGGACAGCTCTGCTGCCAGGATGGCACATCTACAGTGCCACTTGGGTTATTGCTTAGAGAAACGGATCCACGTTTGAGTTATTGCTTAGAGAAATGGATCCACATTGGGTTATTGCTTAGAGAAATGGATCCACGTTGCAGCAGGGAGGCCCCCAGGGAAGACAGGAGAGCCAGGCAGGGACTTGGCGGGGGGAGGCAGCTCCCTGCCTGCTAGTGGAAGGCACGAATTGGTACTGAGGGCAGAGAGGAGCTGTGCTTGGTGCAGTGTGGCCCCCAGCCAGGACCACCTCTGTGCACTTCCCCCCACCCACAGAGCTGCCCTTGGTTTGCATAAGTTAAAATCCGATCCTGGGAGAGCAGAGTGGCTGCAAGCAAGGCAGCTTCCCAGGGCCCCACCGCTGCAGGCTGCAGAGACATCTGCCATCTCGCCTGTCAGGCATGAATGGGGAGCAGGAGGGTGTTCTGCCTAAGGCACTGTGTGGCACTGCCAGGCTGGCGAGGAGCGGGGGCCTCTGCTGCTCGCTAAAAGAAGAAATGTCTGCGACCACGAAGAGCTGCAACAGCCGGAGGAGCCGTTCTGCTGGAGACCTGCAGGGCTCTCACAGGACAATCTTGAAGGAGCTGCAAAAGACATGGCAGGTTCTGCACCTTCTCACTGGGTCACACGCAAGCAGTTTGCAAGCGCCCAGTGCTACAGGGACGCAGCATTACCCTGTGCACGAGAACCTCTCTGCAGAGCTAGCACGGAATCCAGTTCCCTCTGCTGTTACGGGAGACCTCGTACAGGGTAGCCTTGCTTTACTGCCACGGAGAGCTCTGCCCCAATGCCAGCACAGCGATCGGGGCGGGCGAACCCCCCAGACAGGCCCCCCAGGACAAGCTGCGCCACTGGAGACCACCGTACCTGGCAAAGTCCGGGGAGCGGGAGACAATGTGCTGGAACTCGGCGAGGTTGATGGTGCCATCCTTGTCGATGTCGGACTCCTCCAGGATCTGAAGGGGAGGGAAAGGCGAGTGGTGAGCTGTGTGGCCAGGACTGTGCAGCAGCCTGTGCCCTGCCTGACAGTCCTCACGTTTTGGATGAGCTGTTCCATCTCTCTGTTGCTCAGCCGGGACTCCTCGCCTTGCCCTGTCAGACAGTTCACCAGTTTCTCCAGGTCCTTTCTGTCCAGAGTCCCATCATCATCAAAGTCTGTGGAGAGAGGAAAGTTATGTTTCGGCAGGACTGCACTGACCCCAGAGAGTCACAAGCACCAATGCTCGGAGAGGAGAGGGCCTGGGTGACCTCAGGACACGGCAGGCTCCATGCCACACTTCTCGGTGCACACTATTGCACCAAACCAGCAGTTCCCAAAAGCTGCCATCCCTGTAGGTGCTCCAAGGGCACTGCCAGCCCTCCTGAACATGGATTCATCCCTGCCCCCCACCTTGAGGTGCAGGGACCCCCAAACACAGCATCCACCCCCAGCCTTACCAAAGATGCGGAAGGCATAGTAGGATTTGATGTCTGAGGTAGCAGAGTCGCTGAAGACACTCAGCATATCGAGGAAGTCTTCAAAGGACATGCTGTCATCCCTGTCATCTGAGGTGGAGAACACCCGGCAGATCCGGTGCTGGAAGGGGTTTGCCTGCCAACACAGGAATGGCTCAGGGCAGGGCTGGGCAGTGCCAGGCTGTCTCCCTCAGAGTAGAGACTGGCCACAGGCTGGTGCCAACCCTGTGGACGAGTGGGTACCCCACTCTGCCGCTGGTCTGTTGCGCACAGCACGACTGTGCCGGTCCTGTGCCTCCCCAGGACAGCAGCCCCACGCAGCAGGGATCTCCGGGCTCCTCCGTGGTGGGGCGGGGATGAGGAAGCTGTTTGTTGGCACAGCTGACGTGCGGTAAGTGAACAGCTTCCCCAGGTGACTGTTGGAGCAGCATGTCGAGGGCAGAGCACCGGCACCACGGCGGGTAAACATGGCCCTGCCCAAACATGTCCGGACCCAGGGAGCAGCAGCAAGTCCCGCTGGCTGCCAGGCACCCTACCCGCAGCTCTGGCAACGTCAGGATCTGGCTCTTGGGAACCCGTGCGGAGCAGGCATTCTCCCTCTCCTCCTTTGGCAGCAGTTCACTGAACCTCTTGTAGGCACTTGAAGAGGCAAGAACAAGAGACGCTCTGTGGCATGAGGGGCGCAGGAGGCAGCCCTCTGGGCACGGGCAGTGCAGGCAGCTCTGCCCAGCGCTGCACCGAGGCAGACGGCCCGTTTCCCACAGCTCCCTGCCAGCTGTGCACAGAGCCGGCCCGGGGGGGGGTCCCGCCACGGCAGTGTCTCCCCTCCCACCTGGTCCCGGGACCCCGAGGACCGGCAGCGAGGGGAAAGGAGCCGGCCCTGCTGCCTGCCTGCCCGGACGGCTGGCACTTCCGAGGGGGAGAGAGCCGCCGCCGGGCCGGCCCCGCAGCACCCGCAGACCTTCGGCCGCCCCCCCGAAGCCCCGCCGGTGGGCGAGGGCCAGGCTCCGGTTGCGGCCCCTCCGGTCTCCTGCCTGGCGTCGAGGGGAACGGAAGTCCCCGCGGCGGGGCCGGGGCCCTCCGCGCCCCCACGGCCGAGGCGAATTCCCTCATGGGGGCCGAGGGGAGCGGGCTGGCCCAGGAGGTATGGGGGGCCCGGGGCCAGCACTCCCGCCCCAGCAGTCAGGGCCGGGTGCCCGCGCCCCCCGGTAGCACTTACAGCAGGATCTCCTGCTTGCTCAGGAACGTCAGCTCCTGCGGGGAGAGCGCAGGTCAGCCCTGGGGCCGGGGCACCCCCCGTTCCCGTCCCGTCCCCCATTCCCGGTGCCCCCGCACCTGGTACTCGCCCAGCGTCTCCCGCGGCAGCAGGCTGGCCGAGCCCCCCATGGCGGCCCGCGCCGCTTCCGCCTCGCACGTCACTCTGCCGCTCCCAACGCAACGCCCCGCCCCGGGGCGGGACCGCCCCGCCTACCTGCGCCCCGCCCCGCCCCCACCGCCCCGGGGCGGTGACTGACAGCAGCGCGGCGAAGCCCGGGAGCGACCGGCTCCCGGCATGGCAGCGGCGAGCGAGGCGCCGGGCGACCCCAGCCCCCAGGACTTCGTCTACGGGGAGGAGGACTTTGTCCTGCAGGGAGCCGGCTGGGGCGGGGAGCCGGGCTCCGCGCCCTCCCGCTTCGACCGGGCGCTGCTGGAGGGCTGGAGCGACAGGATGGAGCGGGGCTTGTTCCGGTACCGGCTGGGGCCGCTGCCCACCCGCGTCCTGCCCGGCCCCATGAGCCTGGTGGCCCAGCTCAACGTCCAGCGCGGCACCGAGCGCCGCCCGCCGCAGGCCGTCCTCAGCCTCCGGCAGCCCTTCGACCCCCGGGCCTTCAACTTCACACGGATGCGGCCCGGCGAGGTGCTGCTCCGCCTGCGCAGGGCGGCGGACGAAGGAGAAGGAGGAGGGGGAGGGGATGGGGGTGCCGTGGCCCCCGACCACCTCCTGGTGGCCATCAACGTCAGCCCGCTGGAGCGGGGCCACGTCCTGCTGCTGCCGGAGCCGGGCCGGGGGCTGCCGCAGGCCCTCACCGCCCCGCTGCTCCGCGGGGGGCTGGAGGCGGCGCTGCTCAGCGCCCACCCGGGCTTCCGCCTGGGCTTCAACGGGCTGGGGGCCTGCGCCTCCCTCAACCACCTCCACCTGCACGCCTTCTACCTGGGCCGGCCGCTGCTGGTGGAGTCGGCGCCCGCCCAGCCCCTCTGCCCGGCCCGCGGCCTCAGCCTGCTGCGGGACGTCCCGGCGCCCGCCTTCCTCTTCTACGCCGCCGGCCCCGCCGGCCTGGAGGCGCTGGCGCGGGACGTCTGCCGGGCGGCGGAGCACCTGACAGACACCGGCCTGGCCTACAACGTCTTCGTCACCCGCGGCGACCCGCCGGAGGGGGCGGGGGCGGGGGCCGGGGCCGGGGCCGGGGCCAGGCGGGGGCTGCGGGTGCTGCTGTGGGCGCGCAGGCCCAGCTTCGGCGCCAAGGCGGGCGCGGCCTTCAACGTGGCGCTCTGCGAGCTGGCGGGGTACCTGCCGCTGCCGGCGGCGCCGCTCTTCCGGGACATCACCGAGGCCGAGGCCCTGCGCGCCATCCGCGAGCACCTCCTGCCGGAGCCGCAGCTGCTGCGTCTCGGCGAGGACCTGGCGCGGCTCCTGGCGGGCTGACCGGGGCCGGGGCCGCCCCCCGCACCGGCACCGGCGCGCCTGCCTCCGCGCCGTCCGCCAGGAGGCGCTGCGCGGCGGCGGGCCCGGCGGAGGCGCGCGAGGCCGCTCTGGCTGGCGGCGGCGGCGGCGCTATGGCCGGTGAGGAGGGGGCGGTGGGGGGGCCCCGCGCGGGCCCCGCCCCCGCGCGGGCCCCGCCCGGCGAGTGCGGCCCCGTCGCCATGGGAACGGGGCGACCCTGGCAGCCGGTGCGATGGAGGCGGGCGGCGGCGGCGGCGGGAGGCCGGCCCCGGGATCCTCCCCGGGCCTGCCCGCTGCCGCCAGCGGCCCCCCCGGTCCCGAGCCGCGGAAGAGGCGGAGGAAGCGCAGGCGAGTGCGGCGGCAGGGAGGCGGCCCCACCCCCCCTCGGCAGGGCCCGCCCGCGCGCTCCCGGGCCGTTGTCCCCGTGTTCCGCCGGGACCTCGGGGAGCCTGTCCGCCCGTCTGTCCGCCCCTCTGCCGTTAGCGTGGGGCGGTGCCGCCGCCGGGCCCCGCCTGTTCCCCCCCGCCGTACAGACCGGCGGACTCGCGTTCGTTCCCGGGCGCGGTGGCAGAGCCCGGCGGGACGCGGCCCCGGGGCTGCGGGAGCGAGGGCCTGGCCCTGCCCGATGCCGAGGGGCAATGCTGAACTGGGCCCTCTGGTCCTCGGCCCCAGAGAGGCTTTCTGGGGACCTTCTGAATCGGAAAATAAACGCTCTTTCCCCTAAATTGTCCCAATAATCCCAAGCGTGACACGTCCGAGGAAAGACCCTGTGTTCAGGACCCCTCTTTGCCCTGCTGCCTCGCAGCTTGCTGAGCTCGTGTTGGCTCCAGATCAGATCTGCCCGTTAGCTCTGTGGAGCGCAAGTTGCCTGTGTGCGTGCAGGAAGGTGGTTGTCTCCCTCCCACCCGCCCGTGCCCGGGACAGGGCCCCGGTTCCTCACTGAGCGGCTGTTCTGTCCTCTCTTTCAATTCCAGTGTTCCCTCCATCAATCTGACCAGCTGCAAGTACGAGAGCGGTAAGTCCGAGATGCTGCAGGGTGTTCCTTCAGATCAGCCGACCGACAGATGGCAAGCTCTATGGGTGTCTGCTCAGCCAGGGAGGAGTGCTGCTACCGAATTTCCACTGCACAGTTGCTTTTGGTTTAGGTATTTAGTGGTTGCAAGCGACTTGGACCCCTGTGAAAAGTACAGAGTTTCTCACACTTTGGACTGAGGTGCCCTCTGGTTTAAAGAGACAGAAAATGTGCAACAGCAGTGCAAGCCCTTGACCCTCCCCATACATCTGCATTTGCCAAACATCTGCTAAGATTGGCGAGAAGGGTTTAGTTAGGGGCAGTTACAATGCAAGATCGGTACCTGTGCTTGGGGAAATGACGTGAGAGCTCTCAACTGTTTAACATAAGGCCAGTGATGGAACAGGCAGGATTGGTACCCGGAACCTCTCCCTTTGCTGTCCATCTCCTGTGACATGCTCTAGGGAGCTGGTCCTCTCTCCTGTCTTGCTCTTCTTTGCTGCCACAAGCTGTATCTTAAAAGAACAGACTCCTAGCAGTTGATGGATGTTATTAGCCAATTTGCTAACAACTATCGTAGCAGTGCAACCGCATTGGCATTGTTGAAGGTCACAGCCTGGTTAGCTGTGCAAGGAACACAGTTTTTATACAGAGGGACAGGTGCTGTGCATTTTGCCTAAGGCTGTGCTTGGGCAGTTTGGTGACAGGAGGTGGATGGGCACCCGCAGCAGGAGGTGGTGTGGCAGCACAGGCGCCACAGGAACCAGAGCCGTTTCACAACGGTGCCTAGCATGTGTTGACCTTCATCACCTCCCCAGCCCTGTGAGAGGCCAAACTCAGAACTGGCACTAACACAAACCATCCCAGCAGCAACCTTCTGCTCCAGAGCTTGTGTGTTCTGCTGCCAAATAACTTGATTTTGAAGATGAAACTCGTACCCTCAGAAGACTTGTATCTGCCCGTGTGGCGTCAGACCCACAGCGGATTCAAGCCTGCTGTGGTTCAGGAAGTGCTCTGGGACTGTGGACTTACGGGGCTGATAGCTCCCAGTACACTTGCAGCCAGAGGCTGGGGGTGAGTTTAGCTGGGTAAACCTTGTGTTTCTGACACCTCCTGAAGGGTCCCGCCAATACCTTGCATCTCTGAGAGTAGAATTGCAGCCTGGAGATCTTTGTTCCACACTCCGTCCTGGTTACTTTGGGGATTTAACAGCCCCTGGTACTCATATCCTCTGCCGGGCCCCTTGTCGTGTGCTTGCTTTGGTACAGTGCGGCGGGCAGCACTATGCTGCGGGCTGAAAGAAGCAGGAGAGAATGAGGAATGGACAGTGTACTGGACGGACTACTCAGTCTCTCTGGAGCGTGTCATGGAAATGAAGCGGTTTCAGGTAAATACTCCCATGCAAAGGCTGCCCAGTCGGAAGAGCTCAGGAGGGAGGGTGAGATGGGGGCTGTTAGTGGACCAGCATGTTGCAGAAGGAAACAGCAGTGTCCCAGCTAGCACCTGTGCCCCTTCTCTGCATCAGTGGCAGAGGGCGCAGGTTCACAAGCCTTTACTTCTGTTGTGTCTCTGATACGGTGCCATTGGCAACGCTTTGGCAGTAGTGTGAATTGGAAAGCTGCCAACCCCTTTAATGTAGCATGAAATAAATGGTTCTTGATGACAAACGGCTCCCTGAAGCTGCGATATTCCAGGGAGGGAGAGCTTCAGGGCTGAGATGGAACAAGCAGATAAATCACATGGGTGAAGTTCAGATAAAGCAGCTGTAGCGTAATCTTATCCCTCAGCAGACGTTCAAGGCAACTGCAGGCCCAGCTTCCTGTTCTGCAGGCCAGTTTCTCCATACGTGGGCTTTCCTCAGGTCTCGAGGAGGATCCCTGCTGTTCCTTTGCTGATTCTGTTTTTTGTCTGCACCTCTTTCAGAAAATCAACCATTTTCCAGGCATGATAGAGATCTGCCGTAAGGACTTGTTGGCTCGCAACCTTAACCGCATGCTCAGGCTCTTCCCCAAGGAGTACAATATATTTCCCCGCACTTGGTGCCTGCCAGCTGAGTGAGTGATACGCATTAATGCAGCTGAGAACAGGACTATGAAATTAGGAAGTGGGAACCACTATGCTTGACAGCCAGGGCAGGGATGGGGGACCTCTCTGAGATCTCATCGCTTGGCCTGGGCCTTCATAACCTTCCCTGGAATGGAATGGGGTGTTGAGACACGTTTCTAGTTTCACACATCTTTAATTGCAATTAGATTGAATTAGCCCGTGGAATAGTGTCCCCTGTGCTGTGTGGCTTGCTGCTGGACAGACCGCGTGCCGAAGGGCTAAATCTGGGGAGAAGGACCCACCCGGAAAGCCAAAGGGCAGCAGGCGAGTGGGAAGTGTAAATCGGTGTTTCGATGGAAGGCCTCTTGGCAGCTCAGGGCAAATGGGAAAGGCAACTGCAGGGCAGTGTGGCAGGCTCCCTTCCCCACTGGGTGGGTCAGTGCTCGTCGCTCACCCAGGGAGGGCACAGGACTGGAGCATGAGGCAGTTCTACCCCACCGACTGTGACACCTGTCTTCACAGCCCCCTGCATCTCTGCCGTCCGCTGCAGTGGAGCACACTGATGGCAGAGGGTAGTGGGACAGCACAGGTCACTATGCTAGTACATATACAGTTAGATGTAAACCATCACCGAATTACTCAAGATTTGGGGCAGAAGGCCTGGCTTCTCTGATCATATACAGGCAAGCAATGATAGAAACATAGCTGAAAGAGACCAAAGAGCACTTGCAGTTTGAGTGGTTGCAAGGAGACAAGATACCCATTCTTAGACAGATTTTATTCTTGCTGTTTCCTGAAGACCTCGAAGTTGGGCTCCTGTCACCTGTTCTGTAGCTGAACTTTCCTCATGGTCAGAATGATTTTCTTAGTATCTGACCTAAAGTATCTTTGCTGAAGTATCAGCACTTACTACTTCTCCTGTTTGCACTGGCCTTGGAGAACTGCAGTTTGCTGCATTTTGCTAATAGCGTGTTGTGCAGGAAGGTGATTGCCATGTGTGCTCCCAGTCTTCCCATTTCTGGAGAAGACAGACCTAGTTCTCTCATCTTTCTTTTCCAGGCTGCATTTCCTGGACTCGGAGTGCTCTTGGTGCTGTTTTCAGGGATTTGTCCTGTTCACCTCTCTCTTCCCCTAAATGTGGTGCCCACTAGAGAGACGGTGGGCTAGGGCCCACCTAGGGCCAATTTGTAACTCATGTAGATCAGGAATAGGTGTACTATTCCTCTGCTGCAGAAGTTTGGTCTGTACTGGCCCACAGCACCATAGTTTGAGTACCTAACTGTTATGAGAGAGAAGAGAGGCTGTTTTTTTGCAGCTTGTAACAGTTACCCCTTCCTTGCACAGCTATGGAGATTTCCAGGCCTACAGACGTGCGAGGAAAAACAGAACATTCATCTGCAAGCCAGACAGTGGCTGCCAAGGGAGAGGTATCTTCATAACGCATAATCCAGAGGAGATCAAACATGGAGAGCACATGATCTGTCAGCAGTATATCTCTAAGGTAATGGGGACAGTCTTGAAATACAGGTGGAGGATTGCAACCTCCATCTCTTCCAGCATCCCACATCCTCCTTGTGTCCTTTGCCCTTTGTCCCTTGTCTTCCTGGATCTGCCAGGGGCACCGGGGTGGCTGCAGCACAGCAGAGGCACGGCAAAAGCTTGCCTTTCTCCTGACTGCTGAGCTGCCAAGGAAGCAACGCAGATAGAGCAGCCAACCTCAAGGAATCGGCAGCACGCCTAGCAATGTTTGCTCATGCTTGCTCCTGCCTTTTTTCTCACAGCCTTTCCTCATTGATGGCTTTAAATTTGACATGCGTATCTATGTGCTGGTCACATCTTGTGACCCGCTGAGGATTTTTGTCTACAAGGAGGGTCTGGCCCGGTTTGCCACCATGAGGTACATCGATCCCAGCAGCAGAAACCTGGTAAAAAAGGAAAGTTTCCAAAAAACTCACATAGTATCTGTAGGTGTTAGTCCCTAATTCGTCCTAGGGGCATCCCAGACCTTAAAAAGGCAGGGACTGGTGGGTTTCATGGGACCCAGCTTTCTTCTTTCCTGTTCTCTCCCTCTATACCTCCTCCTCAGAGGAGGAGGTATTTCAGGAGTGCCTGAAGTAGATCTGCTCCCAGGCCCCACATTTGGGCTGTTATCACAGAATCATGGAATTGTTTCGCTTGGAAGGAACCTTGGAAGGTCTTGAGTCCAACCTTCTACTCAAAACTGGGTCAACAATAAATTCAGATCCAGTTTCTTGGGGGTTTCACCCAGTCACGTGTTGAAAACCTGCAAGGATGGAGATCCCATGGTGTGTCTGGGCAACATTCCTACTGCTTCTTGCCTTTATGAGCATTCTCAAGTCCACACCATTCCTTGTCTGCCTGCACTTCAGGCAGAAAAGAGGGACCTGGGGATTATCTGGTGGTAGTGGAACAGCCTAGGAGAGACAGGGAGGGGAAGGAATTGGGAAGGGAAGGTGCAGAGTATGGCCATGCCCACCTCCAAGCAGGGGTATGTAACCTGTAAAATCCCAATAGAGGATGGACTGTAGTGTTGGATTGCTGTGCTACAGTCATGGGCTGCCCCGAGATACCCCGGGCTTTTGGTTATCTGCCTGCTTGTCCCAGAGCTGCATATGTATATGCCCTCTCTCACTCCACTACGTGCCTGTCTTGGAGATGTCTTTTGCTTTGGGTGAGTGAAAGAAAAGGAAGAATCTGCAGAAATTTGCTGCAGCTTCTGTCCTGAGGAGACCCTTGTTTGTCAGTGAGGCCACAGTTGGAATGGCATTTGTGGAGCTGACTCCTGTGCTCTCTCGCAGAGATAAGGGCAGAGGAGCAGAGAGGGTAGAGCTCTTTTAGCTCTAACTTCTGGCTAGAGAGGGAATCACCAGCATGATTAACTCCTTGCTGCAAGTCACCACCGCAGACAAGAGGCAGAAGCAGGCGAAGTTGGTGGCTAGACTAGTGCTAATGGGGCTGTTTCTATTTATGCTCTGTGGTTAAGAGTAAATGAAAGTCTCTTGCCATTCCTCTCTCAGGATGATATCTGCATGCATTTGACCAATTATGCTATCAACAAACGTAATGAAAATTTCGTCCAGGATGACATGACAGGCAGTAAGAGGTATTGTCTTGTCCAGGTACCCCAATGCCCTGTGCACATCCTGCAGGAAAGCTGCACTTGGGACACTGGTTTACTTCCATCTTTCCTGGGGCAAACATGCTATCACAGGTCAGCTCTTACCATCTCCTGTCCTCCACACAGGAAACTGTCCACCCTGAATGCCTGGATGACAGATAACAGCTACAACACAACAAAACTCTGGGAAGATATTGAAGATATTATTATAAAGACTCTTATTTCAGCTCACCCTGTTGTGAAGCACAATTACCAAAGCTGCTTTCCGAACCACACGACTGGCTGTGCCTGCTTTGAGATACTGGGTTTTGACATTTTGGTAGACAGAAAGTTGAAGCCCTGGCTGCTAGAGGTGAGGAAGGAGTCTCCTGCTGTGTTGAAGCAACTCTGGAAGCAGCAGACAGCCAAGAGCTGGCTTGTCTGGGGGGTGCTCCAGAACAAGGGGTGGTGGGAGGGACAGAACTCGTTTGATTAAAAAGGGCCACCTCGTTCACAAAATTGAACAGGCTATGAAGACAAGTAGCCAAGCAACCTGCTGTAGGCTAAGCGGGATCTAAGAGCCTGTTCCCTGTACACCCTCTCTGACAGCAGGGAGTTTCCTGAACCTTAGGACTCCTTGACCTGTAACAGCATCTTGAATTTATGATAGCTGCCCCATGCCTATAGTCCTGCGGGGTGTGGGATTTGAATGACCTGTAGTGCAGATGGGCATTACACTGCAGAAGGACATAACCAGCTTCTGCGTGCAGCCTCCTGCTTTCTGTTGCTATTACAGGGAAGAACATCCATGGAAAGTGTGCGGGGGAGCAGACTGGGGCCAGCAAGCTGGCTGCTGGCAGCACTTTCTGGGAGCTGGGACTTGCCAGGTTAGATTAGCTGCTTGTTTTGGCAGGTGAACCACTCTCCCAGCTTCACCACGGACTCTCCCCTAGACCGTGAGGTGAAGGATGCTCTTCTCTGTGATACCATCAACCTGATAAATGTGCATGCCTGTAACAAAAGGAAGGTGCTGGAGGAAGACAAACAGCGGGCAAAGGAACGGCTCCTCCAGGCCCATCAGACTCTCCGTGCATCCAGGTATTGCTCTTCCCCACAGTGCTGCACATCCCCAGTGAGAAAGGATGGGGCAGAGCAGGATAAAGAAAAGATGGCAGACCAGGATAAAACCAAGGCTGGCTGTCTCCAAATTAGAGCTCCCAGAGGCCGTGGCACTATACCGCCTCTGGGAAGAGCTCTCCCAAGCCATCTGCATCCTGCAAGGAAGAGCCAGGGCTCGTCTCTTGGTGCTAGGAGATCTGAGACGCCTGGTGCTCTGGGCCCTGTAGAGTCATCCCCATTGAGCTGCACCTTGCTTGTCATGTCTGTCAGTGCCGACAGGCAGTGCCAGCATCTGTGGGCTCACAGTGAAGCTCGCAGGATGGACAGCAGCACTGCTTCAGGGACCAAGAGCACCCGGGGGCACGGGGCCCTTCTCCAGAGCAGGGTTCCTTTCCCAGGGCTGAGGGTTTCCCCCCCTTCTCTGTCTGCATGTCCTTTCATGAGGCCATGTTAGATTAGCCTGCTGCCCGGGCTTTTCCTGCCCTGCAGGGTGAGGCAGGAACTGCCTCCAGCTCCCATTTCAATTAGGAGACCTGAGATCACTCTGGGCTGGAGACGCTGAGTGTGTTAGCCCTGTGTTGTGCCTGCCCCTGCAGCCTCGGCTGCTCCGAGCTCCCCGCTAGTGAGGAAAGCTCCCAGCAGCATGCAGGGTGGCAGATATGCCTTGAATAGGCCCATTTTAACTGAACTACCCTTGTAACTAGGTTAGTTGGGTGAAAAGGCTGAGGGGCAGGGTGTGAGCCTGGGCGTCAGGGGAGAGATCTGTAAATGCTTCACCAGCACTCTACACGGAGAAGATGAAGAAGTGTGGGTTGTCTTGGTTCCTTGCAGTGCACCCATGTGAAACAGGCTCCCAAACGGGGAAAGACAGGGGAAGGTGCTAGCTAGGCCCTTGTCCCTCAGCCAGGACAGCACCTGGAACCTCCTATGGCAGCTCCCTCCCTGCCTGTGCTTTCTCCCGGTTTGCAGACGCGAGGAGTTAGAGAGCAACCAGGCTGCCTGGCTGTCCCAGGCAGAAAAGTACGAGAACTCACACCTGGGCGGTTACCGGCGCATTTATCCAGCATGTGGAACAGAGAAGTATGAGCCGTTTTTCAAGCAGAGTGGCTCCCTCTTCCAGGAAACAGTGTCATCCAAAGCACGAGAGGAGTGTGCCAGGTATACTGCCCCTGTGGAAAACCCACTCCTCACAGGGGTGGCATAGAGCCTGCTTGCTTATGATCCCTTCTTGGGAGCAACTCTGCTGCTTACAGATGTAAGCAAGCTAGTGAGAGGTGGAAAGGAAGGAGTCTGCATGTGCTGTGTCACCATAGCAAAGCAACTTCCTTTCGCATGTAGCCTTGAGAGGCAAATGCAATATTCCATTGACTTTTGGACTCTGGCAGCACCGTATCGCAAGTGTCCTCCACCCTTCTGGCCGGCACAGCCTAATTCAAGGGCATGTCTCACAGTGGTGAGAGTCTCTTTTAAAAGCACTCCTGGCCTATTTCTTGGCACAATTCTATTATAGTCTATTCCCTACAGAACTTCTGACTGCAGTAAAATGTCCTCAGATTGAAGGCTTCATAATAGCCTTTTACTATTATGGCTCTTCTCGTACCAGTGACTAAGGCTACTGTTGTATGGCAGGCAGCAACTGGAGGAAATTCGCCTGAAGAAAGAAAAGTTGGAAGCCATTACCAGGAAGAAGAAAACAGAGAGGAAAGAAGACCTGCATGGAGAGTCAGCCGGGGACAAATCCCAGATCCGTAATAAAACCACAGCTCCTATGACCCGCCTCACTTATAGAAGCACCAGGACGTGGGATAGAAAGGTACCTTGCTTTGTCAGTGGCTGTTCACGGGGCTCTCAAAGGCAATAACATGGCTCTGGGAACAGTGCTGGGCTGTGGGTGTCTCCCAAGGAACAGGACTATGAGGTTGGACTCCCCTTCATGAAGTCCAGAGAGTTGGCAGCTTGTGCTGGGAGGTACTTGCAAGCACCGCTGTTGTCCCCTCCCTGCTGTGGCTCCCACCAGGATCTTCGTCCCACTCCACCTCAAAGTCTGTAATTCTCCTTAGGGCTCGGAGCAGTCTGTGGCTTTGTCTCCCTTGCACATTACTACAGCTTCAACTTTGCTGTAACTCAGGTGTTTCCTTCCTAAGCTACGGCGCATGCAGTACGACTCTATGCAACCCCAGGATATTGTGGAAGATGAGGAGAAGAAAAGAGTAAATGCTCTTCTGCAGCGTGAGAACCTTATCAGAGGCCTGGGCATCATAGATCAGCTCTCCCAGCTGCTCCCCACAACTGATAGACCAGCTGACACCCAGAGATCCTGCACTGTTATCCCCAAGCACCAGGTAACTGAAGATTGCCCAGATCCATCCTGCAAGGCCAACACAGGAGAAAGTCATTCGCGGGAGGATCCTGAGGAATGAGCCATGGGCATTGAGCATCTCCGGTGTGGCTCAGTTAAATGAGATCCAATGTAGCATCTGGGTCTGTGGGTTTTCATATATTTACTTTGTCCCTTTCCAGTGGGTGCACTGGGGCTGTGCCAGTCAGCTGTGTAGAGCCCCTGAGCACCCTTCCCCGGAAGACCCCTCTCCCCAGTATTCCAAAGAACAGACCACAGCGATACTGCCTTTTGGACACTGCTGTCCCCAGCACACAGCTTAGTGTGAGCTGCTGCTTCAGGGCAGTAGTGCAATTCTCCTAGCTGAATAAAATGAATTCCTGGGTAGGCTAGGAGCATGGTAAAGGAGCGCACACAGCAAAGAGGGCCTGAAGGGAAGTGTGGGGTTGTCTAAAAAAAAAGTCACTAGGTGAATTCTGCACTGCAAACAATGCCTCTCCCTAAACATCTTGCCTTCTACATTACCCCATTCCCCACATGGGGAAGGTGACCAGTTAGTGCATGTGCCTAAAACCCCAGAGGGTTCAGCCCTCAGTCTGGGGCTCCCCCTTCAGAGTCATCCTTGCTCTGCCAGAGCACGCTACAGTGTAAACCCTCAGCACTGCTGCTGCTGCATCCCAGACAGTCTCAAGGCACACAGCTGAGGAAAGCTGGGCTTCACAGAGAATTACACCAGGGGAGCCAGGGTTGGGACCTAAAGGAGATCTGCACGGTTGTCTCAAACTGAGTCTTGGCTGCCACGCCAATTCCCAAACCAGGCTACCGGTCTAAAACCAGACGAGGAAGCCCGCAGTCTGTTATCTGTGGGCTCCATTGGGTGACAACGGCTGTTCTGGAGCACTGAGGGTGGCTGTCGCCTGCTGTGTTGGGGATGGGCTACTTCTGGACCTGCAATTCATGAAAAACTGCGCAAGGTCCATTGCCTCTTCCAGTGGTGCCCCATCTGTTTCCAGAAAGGGGGCCTGCTCCTGGCTGGAAGGGTGACGCACCTCAGGGGGATGCTGACAAAGTCAAGGCACCAGAGCTGTAGGAATTATTCAGGACCTAGAAGTCTTCTAGTACCTTAGGAGAAATTGGAAATAGTCCATTTAATTTAACAAAGGAAGTCTAAGATGGGATTTGATCTGTAAGAACTAATGGCAGCTGCCTTTTCCTCTACCAAAGCAGAACAGAACATGAAACCCAAACTCTGCCTAAAATCTCGCTAATTTTTTCAACAGTGAAGGATTATTTGGGAGTGGGTCAGATCCTTCATCGCTGAGTCTTCCCAGCCTGCTCTGGCATGTCTTTACACAAACCCTGCTCCAGCTCAGCCCACTGTTATGGGCAGAGGATGAGTGTCTCAGCACTGCTGTAGGCAGATCAGGCAGGCAGCTGCCGTGACCCCTTAGATGATGTGAGTCTGGGATGGTGACTGTGCCATGCCTGGGAAGAAAGTGTGGGGTGACGCTTTAGTGAGCGACCGTAGATGACTAGAGAAGACTTTTCCTTCCTGTCTCTTGCCAAGGCCTCCAGAGCTAAGCCGCAGCTGCTTTCTTTCCTTCCAGCAGCAGTTTCTCTGGGAGGTGCCTGGGGGCCAGGAGACCCACTGCTTAACAACGCGCAACTCCCTCTCGCTCCTGGGAGGTCCAGTCCGATCTTCAGGACGGCAGTTCATACACAATGCCAGAGCCAACGCCAAGCTGCCAGCCGGCCCAGGCTCGGATCCTGCTGCCAAAGGCACCCTCTCCATTCGAGGCCAGAGCATCCCTTACCACAAGCGGGGCCTCCGGGCGCAGGACACAGGCTGGCTGCGGGGCCAGGCAGCACGGATGGCAGCGGTTACCCAGCCCTGCACCAAACCCAAGAGGCTGCAGGCAGGAGGCCAGTGGCTCCCTGGCACTGGAAACAAGGCTGAAGGCTGTGAGTATGCGTTACCTTCCTTTGGCTCCAAGTGGCTGCCTCGTGGAGGCTCAAGTCAGTGAGCCGGAGCCATGGGCAGACACTTGGGAGCTGTGGATGTTCCTGGCCTTGCTGGGGTGGGAGGAACGGGTGGGCTGGATAGAACTCAGAGTCCCTGGGGTGCTCAGACCCTGTGGAGGGGACACCACACTCTTCTCTGGGAACTGGTGACCGCTGGAAGTCTCTGCCTGAGGCTGGTAGCGTCCCATTTGCCAGGGCAAGGAAGAAAGTGGGTGGTTTCCCAGGACCAAGGGTTGATATGCTGGGATGGGGGAGCACGAGAAGCCCAGAAGTACTTGAGAGTCGGGTCAGAAGCGCAGCAGACAGGACAGCCAAAGGGGCACATTAGCTGTGGGATATATGGTGGAGACACTCAGTGACGCAGCATGGTCCCCAGTCCCTCCCCAGGCCTCGCTCCCTCCCTCCATGCTGCTCCCTGCTGCCCATGTCCCCTCCAGAACTACACCCACACCTTCACCCAGCCCTGTCCACCCCCCCCCGGCTCCCCCGCCATCGATTTAGGCTGTTCGCAGCCTTAGGAGCAGGGAGGAGCAAGGGCAGGGCCCAGCACCATCACGGAGGGCGGCAGCAGGCTGCTGACACGCAGAGCTGCCGGTGTCTGCCTGCCCCCCACATCTGCCTGTGCTCTTCCAGGTGAAGGTGGCAGGCTGTCCTTCCACGCAGGCAGCTGTCACCCGGGGTCCCCAGCCAGCACAGGGAATGCCACAGCCGATGGCACCTTCACCCGGGTTCCCCAGCCAGCACGGGGAATGCCACAGCCGATGGCACCTTCAGCTGTGCTGCAGTCCAGGAGCAAACCATCTCCTCCGCCACCCACGTGCAGCACACGCGTGCCTCGCACCGTGCTGGTGCCTCACACGCTCGCAGCGTGAAAAGCACAGGTAACGTGGCAGAGGGGACACCCGCGCTCGGCCTTCCTCCCTGCGGGTGCTCGCCGAAGAACCACGGCTGCTGGACGGGGAGGGTTGTCCCGGCCCGGGGCCGGTTGTCTGCACCCCCTGACCGGAGTCTGGGCCCCAGCCGGGCTCCAGCGGCTGCGCACCCTCAGGCAGCACGGCAGCTTTACCGCTGCCAAGCCGTGGGCTGGCACCCTCCTCGGCAGCAGCCGAGCCCCCCGGGAGGCTGCCCCGCTGCCTGCCCACCGTGGGCCCCTCGTCCCCCCGACCAACCGCCCGGCACCGGGGCCCCCGGGGCGGCCGCGCCGGGCACCCCCGCGGCGCGGGGCCGAGACCCCCGCCGGGCTCCTGCGCCTCCCCCGCCGGGCCGAGCCCGGCCCGCCCCGCCGCCGGCCCCGCCTGGTTCCCGGCTCCCGGCCATGGCGGCGCTGCTGCGGCGCGCGTTGCGGACGGCCGCGCTCCTCGCCAGGGCCCCGCGGCGGGCGGCGGCGGCGTGGACCGGGGAACCGGAGCCGCCGGACCGGGCGCTGGAGGAGGCCGAAAGGTGCGGGGCGGCCGGACCGGGAGTCGAGGACCGGGGCCGGGCCGGGGGCTGGGCCGCTCATCTCTCTCCCCCGCAGGGCGCGGCGGCGGGCGGCGGCGCGGCTGCGGCGGCTGCAGCGGGAGCTGGGCGGGAAGCGCGGAGCCCCCGAGCGCACCCTGACCTGGCAGGCGATGGAGCAGATGCGGTGAGCGGCTGGGCCGGGCCGGGCCGGGTCCCGGTGCCCGCGCCCCGCTGACCGTGCCCGTGCCCGCAGGTTCCTGCGGCAGGAGCAGCCCGAGGAGTGGCCGCCGGAGCGCCTGGCCCAGGGCTTCGGCGTCAGCCCCGACGTGGTGCGGCGGGTGCTGCGGAGCCGGGGCTGTCCCCCGCCGCGCCGCCGCCTGCGGCAGGACGAGAGGGCCCTGAGCGCGGCACCGGCCACCGGCCATGAGGTGCGCGCCCCCGACGGCACGCTGCTGTACCGGCTGCCGCGGGGCCGGGGCGGGCCGGGACCCGGCGCGCAATAAACGGCTGCAGGGGACCCGCCTCCGCCCGCCCCTCGCTTCCTCCGCGCCGGCCATGGGCTCCGACGCGGCGCGGCTGCTGGAGGCGGCCGACTTCGCGGCCGGGAAGCACAAGGAGCAGCGGCGGAAGGACCCCGAGGGCACCCCCTTCATCAACCACCCCATCGGTGCGGAGCCCCGCCCGTCCCGGGACAGCCCCGGCACCCGCGTCCCGCTCCCGGCGCCCCTTCTGCCCCCGAGCGCTGCCCGTCCCCGGGATCCCCCCTCCTGCTCCGAAGCACCACCGGTCCCCGGGACCCCCCCCTCCTGCCCCCGGGAGCCCCCCCCCCCCAGCCCGTGGAGAGAGCCAGGTCCCCTCTCCTGTGCCGCGTCCCTGCCGCCCGGGGGGGGTCTGAGCCCTCCAGGGCACTGCCCGCCTCCGGGCCCCCACCCTCCACCGCTCCAGCCCCAAGTTCGGCTGCGGGGGCCCCCCCCCCCCCGCCGTCGCTCCGCCGTGGACAGGGCCCCAATCCCCCACAGCACCCCACCCGCCCGGCCTGGGTGCAGCGCCCGCCCCACGGGGCTGTCAGCCCCCAGGGACGTCCCCGCCTGCTCCGGTTCAGCCCCAGGACGTGCCCGCGGGGGTGACCGTCCCCGCCGCCCCGGGCACTGCCCTCCACCCGGGGGAACCCCTCCCCGCCCCCTGCCCTGGCCCGGCGCTCCCCGCTCCCCGCGCCCCCCTCCCCACCTCTCCGCTCTGCGCCGCAGCCGTAGCCAGGATCCTGGCCAGCGAGGCCGGCGTGACCGACATCGTCGTGCTGCAGGTAACGCCCCTGCCCGCTCCCCGCTGCGGCGGGGGCCCGGTCCCGCACCCCCGACCGTCCCCCCTCCCTCCTCCTCCTCCTCCCAGGCCGCCCTCCTCCACGACACGGTGGAAGACACGGACACCGCCTTCTCCGAGATCGAGGAGCGGTTCGGGGAGGAGGTGAGGCGCGTCGTGGAGGAGGTGACGGACGACAAGGCGCTGCCCAAGGCGGAGCGGAAGCGGCTGCAGATCGAGCGGGCCCCCGCCAGCAGCCCCCGCGCCAAGCTGGTCAAACTGGCCGACAAGCTGCACAACCTGCGGGACCTCAACCGCTGCACCCCGCAAGGTGCAGCACGCGCCGGGTCTCCCCCGTGCCCCCCGCCCGCCCCGCGGTCCTGCCCCGGCCCCCCCTCAGCCCCTCCTCCCGGAGGTGACGCAGGCCGCGCGTGTCCCCGCAGGGTGGTCGCCGCAGCGCGTGCAGGAGTACTTCCAGTGGGCGGCGCGGGTGGTGGCCGGTCTGCGCGGGACGAGCCCGCCGCTGGAGGCCGCGCTGCAGCGGCTGTTCGAGGAGCGCGGCCTGGCCTTGGCGCCGCCGGGGCCTGACACCGGCACCGAGACCGGCGGGGCCTGGGAGGGCCGGGAGCCGCGGGTGGGGCGCGGCGGCCAATAAACGTGCGCGGAGCTGAGAGTCCCGCCTCCTTGTGTTGCCGTGACGCCGGGCACTTCCGCCGCGGGGTTCCGCCGCGGGATTCCGGCGGGCGGCGCGTCCGCGTTCGGGCGTTCCGGGCGCCGCGTCGCTCCCCGCCGCCCCCCGCCGCCCCGCCATGGCCTTCGCCGGCCGCCGCGACGTGCCCGAGCCGCCCGACTTCGGTATCCTGAAGCGGCTGGCGCGGGACCAGCTCATCTATCTGCTGGAGCAGGTCCGGGCCGGGGCGGCGTCCGGCGGGGGCCACCCGGGGATGGCCGCGGGTGGCTGGGTCGAGGCCCAGGAGGGCGGCGGGCGGGGGCGAGGCCGGGCCCCGCACCGGGCGGGGGGGGATCTCGCACCGGGGGCGGGGGCTGGGGAGGCGGCGGGATCGGGGTCGGCCCCGGGCGGGAGGAGGTGTGGGGGGGTGGCCGGCCCGGCACCGACAGGGGAGGGGGCTCGGCCCCGGGGCGGCCGGTGAGGCGCCGGCCCCACGGCCCGCCTGCCCTCAGCTTCCCGGGAAGAAGGACCTGTTCATCGAGGCCGACCTGATGAGCCCTCTGGACCGCATCGCCAACGTCTCCATCCTGAAGGTACCGCGGGGGCTGGGGCGGGTAGCTGCCCACTGCCTGCGCTGCCCGCACTGCCTGCCCACGCCCCGGCCTCTCCCTGCAGCAGCACGAGGTGGACAAGCTGTACAAGGTGGAGAGCCGGCCGGCCATCAGCGCCAGCGACCAGTGAGTCCCCTGCTGCGGTGGCACTGGGGCTGCCCAGCCGGCGTGCAGCCACCCCACGGCCGGGCCAGGCCAGAGGGGTGCACGGATCTGGTGGCAAGAGGCGGGGGGCAGGCGGGGGGGCAGGTGCCTCTTCCAGCTCAGGATTTGTCTCCACTGGACTGGACGGGTCCCACGGCAGAGCTGCTGAGGGGATGGGCCGGGCACAAGGGGCCTCTCACTCCCCTCCATCGCTCTGTGATGGCAGGTTCTGCTTCCTCGTACGGCCACGGATCAAGACAATGAGGTACATTGCCGGTGAGTGCAAGCGGCCAAGGGGCAGTTGTCCGTCACCCGCTGTTGATGGGTGACACCTCGGCCCCACGCTGAAGCTCAGGCTGCAGCTGCCTCGTGGGGAGCATCCCGCACTGCCTGGGCTGGGCTCGGTGCTCTGGGCTACCGGTGTTGAGTGGGCTTGAAGAAGTGCTTTCAGCGGGTCCGCAGCCTTGGCAGATGGGTCCCATGCTCAGAGTTTTTTTTCTCTGCCTGAGGTATTTTGGGTCCTGTGAGATGTGGGACCCTGGACCTCATCAGACAAGAGAAGTTGTGCTGGTTCAGGGGAGTGGGCAGCCTTTGCAGAGTTGGCGCGATTTTTGTCCGCAGATATTGTCAATGCTGACAAGATGTCAGGGAGGAGCAGGAAGTACAAGATTATCTTCAGCCCCCAAAAGGTCAGTCTGACCACACTCTGCTGCCAGTTACCCTGTCGCTCTGTGTCTGTGTGGCCTTTGTGCCTTCCACCCCTTCTACGGACACCAGAAGTTCTTTGTTTCTAACCCAGAAATGTTTAATTAAAACCAAATGTTGCGATGCCTGGGAATGACCTGGTGCCCTCCGTCGCCAGATCTTTTCTGCTCGCTTGGAGCCTGACTGGGCCCTGAGGGTCCCTCCTTCTCTTCCAGTTTTATGCTTGTGAGATGGTGCTGGAGGAAGAAGGAGTCTTTGGTGGTGAGTGGAGCTGTGGCGCCTGCCTCTTCGCCCGCCCCGAGGGCTGGCTCGTGGTAGCTCTGATGCCACAGAATCCCAGTTGAATCCCAGTACTGGGATCCCTGTGCTGGGAGGGATGGGAGTGCAAGCAGGAACCACGGGTTCCCTTGAGCCTGGCTGCCTGCCTGTGGGCAGGTGTGTGCACACTACAGCATCGGTGCTTCTCCTTTGTCTTCTGGGAGGAGAGAGGGTCCTGCCATGAATCCCTGTGGAAAGGCCCCTTCTCTCTGCTCCCCACACCCCTGTTTGTGGGGCTGTCGTGGTTCTTGGGGCTGTTTCTCCTGAGGGCTGGGTAACTGTCATCTTTCCTTGTCCCAAACTCAGACGTTACCTGCGATGAATGGTCCTTCTACCTGCTCCCCCTGGACGAAGACATCATCAGCATGGAGCTGCCCGAGTTCTTTCGCGACTACTTCTTGGTCAGTGGGACACTCCCGCTGGGACGCTGCCCTGCAGGGCGGCAGCCTTTCCCTCGCTCATCTGTTGGGCTCAGGACAGAAGAGCTTTGTTCAGAGAGCTGATGCATGACGTCCTGCTCAGTCCCCTCGCCAGAGGCCGTTGTCTTCTGTCGCAGGGTGGCTTTTACCAGGGGCGGCTGCTCTGACGGGCTGTGATGCCTCCCCTCCTCCACACACCTCCCCCTGTGCTGGCCCCTCCTCTGCTGCCTCCCAAGCAGCTTCGGGGCATCCCAGCATGTTCCTGTGCATGTTCCTCCTGGAAGCGCCAAGCCCAGGACCCACTCCATCCCCAGTCCGTCTCCAGCCGAGTCCCCCAGTGTGGCAGTTGTTTCCCAGCCAGCCTGCCCTGACTCACTCTCCCATGTCTTGTCCGTGCAGGAAGGAGATCACCGATGGATCAACTCTGTCGCTCGAGCCCTGCAGTTACTGAACTCCCTGTACGGGCCTTTCGGCAAGGCCTATGGGATTGGCAGGTGTGCCAAGGTATGGTCCACACTCCTGCGCTCGGCCAGCACATGGGGAAGCCTCTCTGGTCCCATAAGGACTATGGCTCGCAGGGAATCAAACCCCATCAGCTGAGTGGCATTGTGTCACCGCAGAAGTGGCACTGCGCTGCTGCTTCTTCCCAGGTGGGGAAGCAGCAGCATGTAAGGGGCCAGTGCTGGGGCAGGCTGCGGCCCTCGGTGGGAGCCTGGGGCTGCTCCCCTGGGCCTTGGCATGCTCTGCCTGTCACAGATGAGCTACGAGGTGTGGCGGGACCTGGAGGAGGAAAGCGAGGCTGATGGCCAGGGCAGGAAGCCCGAGATTGGCAACATCTTCCTCATGGACAGAGGTAGGCTGGAGCGAGGAGGGCAGCGGGCAAGGGCTGGGCAAGGAGGAGCAGTTTGGGCTGGCAGCTCGCCTGGAGGGGCAGGGAGAGCCTGTGCTGGCTGCAGGGAGCAGCAGGAGGCACAGGGTGGCTGGCTGCAGCAGTCGAGGTCGGGCAGGGCCATGGCAGGCAAGGAGGGTGGGCAAGGGAGAAGTGTGAGAGCAGCCTGGGCAGCGGCTCTCGTTGCAGACACGGACTACGTGACAGCGCTGTGCTCCCAGGTGGTGTATGAGGGGCTGGTGGATGACACCTTCCGCATCAAGTGCGGTAGGTCACCGGGGAAGGCAACAGGGTGGCATGGGGGTTTGTGCCCAGCATTGTCGGACCCAGGGCTTGTGTGCTGCAGCTGAGCCTGTTCCCCATGGGGACAGTCCTGGTGTGGGGTGCTGCTGGAGTCTGTCCACGAGGACAGCCCTTGGGCTAGCCGGGCGTCCCCTGTCTCTGCTGCCTTTTGCAGCAGGACTAACACATGCGGGGATGTTGCTAGCCCTGGGGCAAAGCAGCACTTCATCCTTCTCTGCAGGGAGTGTGGATTTTGGGCCAGACGTCACCTCTTCTGACAAGAGTATTAAGGTGCTGCTTAACGCCCAGGACAAAGTGAGTCCTGCTCATATGCCTCGGGGAAAGGGGGTCCCCCCATCCTCCATGCCCAGGTGGCACTGGGAGGAGGCTGAGCCGGGCATTTCCTCCCCTAAACCTGAGCAGGGAGCAGCCGGGTGCTGCTGGGTCTCAGAGCACAGGTTGGGAAGGGTCGGGGCACAGAGACCGGAAAAACGTGGTCTGCAGGCACAGCTTGGCTCTTGTAGTCGGCAGAGTCCCTGTGTGCAGGGGTGTGTTGTGCCAGCCAGTCAGTATTTTGGGGCACTGACTGCCCCGGTGGGGATACCACCTCGTCAGGCTGCTGGCAAGCATCAGCTCTGGTTGATGCCATGCTGGGGGCTGTGGCTGGGCTGGCCCCGTGCTGGCACAGGGGAGCATGGGGCCCGGCATCGACTGCTGCGTTGCTCTCTGCAGGTCTTCAGCCAGATTCGGAACGAGCACTTCTCCAGCGTGTTTGGCTTCCTGAGCCAGAAGTCACGTAACCTGCAGGCACAGTACGACGTGAGTATCGCCCTGGCGTGTGGGACACCCACGGTGCCATCCCTCCGCAGCCAGGTCACCTCCCCGGGTGCTCTTTCTTCCACAGCGGCGCCGCGGCATGGACATCAAGCAGATGAAGAACTTTGTCTCTCAGGAACTGAAGGGACTAAAGCAAGAGCATCGCCTGCTGAGCCTGCGTAGGAGCTGGGGCTGGGACGGTGGGGAGGGAGAGGCCCTCGGCTGCTGCAGCGGGTGCCTGAGCTCCCGGGGAAAGCGGCAGGGGCTGAAGGGCCCTGCTAGTCCCCAGGAGGGGCAGATGATCTGAGCAGTGGGCAGGGTCACAGAGGCCATTAGTATGTGCAAGAGTCCGTAGTGGGGCTGGGGCTGCCAGGACAAGCAATATGCAGAGCTTGTTATGCCTCCAAAGTGGCCCTCTCTCTTGGCTGTGCAGATATTGGTGCCTGCGAGTCCATCATGAAAAAGAAGACCAAGCAGGACTTCCAGGAGATGATCAAGGCTGAACATTGTGAGTGCTGTTCCCTGTCCCGCATCTGTTGCTGCTCCTGTCCCATTCCTCCCTTCCCTGCCCTCCACTCCGACGCACTTTCCCCAGCCCTGGGCAGCCTCACACCTGGGTGCCCCCTGCGTGACCACAGTCCTTCCAGACCGTTTGCATTGGGGTGGGTCTTGAGGTCCTAGATAGGGTCAAGCCACATCCTCAGAGGGCTGGCGTGTGGTGGGGTAGGAGGCCCAGCATTGCAAGCCTGCCCCATTCCCTGGGGCTCAGGGAGGGAGGCTGAGCCCGGACTCCAGCTTGGTTAGCTGGTGAGAGCGCTGGGGGTGGGTGAAGTGACACTGCCTCTTCCCCCGCCATAGCTCTGCTGGAGGGCTTCGACATTCGTGAGAGCACCAGCTTCATAGAGGAGCACATTGACCGGCAGGTGAGACCACACTGAGCCGGAGGGACAGGCTGCTCTGGCCGCCTGATCCTGCTGCGTGGACATGGGGGCTGCAGGCAGCTCACTGCCTGCTCCCACACAGGTGTCCCCCATCGAGAGCCTGCGCCTGATGTGCCTCCTGTCCATCACAGAGAACGGTGAGGTGTTTGGCTGCACTGGGCAGGGAGGGGCAGCACCAGGGCCCTCCAGCCTTGGCACAGAGCTCACCCTGGTGCTCCCCACAGGTCTCATCCCCAAAGACTACCGCTCCCTGAAAACCCAGTACCTGCAGGTGAGGGACTGGGGGCTCACTGCAGAGCAAGTGTTGTGTCGGACAGGGCTTCCCCTTCCTGCCTGCTGCTTGCTGCAAGGCGCCGGGCAGCAGCACTACCTGGGGATGCTCAGGCTGTCTCTGCTGGATGGCCCTTGCCTCCATGGGCTCCGCATGAGCCCTGAGCTCTGCCTGCCCCTGCCCTTTGCCTGCGGGGTTGCTCTAAGCAGAATCCCCCACGGAGGTGGCACCCTGCCACCTTCCCATGCTCGCAGCTGGGGCTCCGTGCTGATCCAGCTGCCCCCTTCCCCAGAGCTACGGGCCTGAGCACTTGCTGACCTTCCACAACCTCAAGCGCATCGGGCTGCTGACTGAGCAGTCGGCTGGAGAGACTCTGACTGCTGTGGAGAGCAAAGTCAGCAAGCTGGTGACAGACCGCGCTGCAGGTGAGAGCCTGCCCTTTGCCCCGTGAGTCCCTTGGGAGCCTGGGCTGTGAGGAGCCCTGGAGTCGGGAGCTGCTGCTTCAGAGCTGGCTGGAAGCATGTGGCAAATGTGGACACTGCAGGCACAGAGCACGTCCCCAGAGATGGTGCTGCCTCTGCCCACAGGGGCCACAGGGCTGGCAGGCACCGCTGCCAGTTCCCTTCTAGAGCCAGGAGCTCTGCACATCCCTCTGCCCAGCCTGTGGCTGTGATTGATCCAGAGACTCCAGGCCTCTCCTTCAAGGCTGTTTCTCCTCATCTTGTTTTCCAGGAAAGATCACTGATGCGTTTAATTCTTTGGCCAGGAAGAGCAATTTTCGAGCCATAAGCAAGAAGCTGGGGTTGGTATGTCCTTGCAGGGCTGCTGGCCTGCCGCTCTGCCCACGTGCCCACTGGTGCCAGAAGACCTCTGGTCAGTCTGTGCCTGTGCCTGCCTCTCCAGGCTCAGCATCCCGAGGGGCATGCACTGCACGGGGCCAGAGCTGCTGCCGCTGCTCCAGGCAGTGGAGGAGCTTCTCCCTGGGACAGGAGGTCACTGCAGGCTTCCCAGTCTGCCCTGACTCTGGGCCACACCGGCTTGGTGGAGGGCTGGGTGCTCCGGCTGTGCAGGGGCTGGGGCTCACCTTGCTGCCTGCAAATGCTCTGGCCCAGCTCCAGCAGCAGCGCTGGCTTTGTGCAGCTCCCTGGCACTGGCGGGGGCAGCTCTGTGGCCTTGGTCCTAGGGGGGGTGGAGAGGTGACATTTCCGTCCCTGGCCCTCCAATGCACAGCCTGCCCAGGCCATGTGTTTGCTGGCCCTGGCCCGAAGGCAGCGGGGCAGGAGGTGGGGGCAGAGGCTTGCTCTGAGCGTCTGTCCCTCCTCAACTGCCTGCACCTCTGAGGGGGTTGGGGAAGCCCCAAGCAGGCTGGTCCTGTACTCTGAGTATTGCACATCTCTGCAGATCCCCCGGGTGGATGGAGAGTACGACCTGAAGATGCCTCGGGACATGGCTTATGTTTTCAGCGGGGCCTACGTCCCCCTGAGCTGCAAGATCATTGAGCAGGTGAGCCCACCTGCTGGGGAGCACCGCATGCATCCCCCCTGAGCCCTGGCCTCCTTCTGGGGGGGCTGGTGGGGGTCTTTCTGCCCAGGGCTGGGGCTGGCAGTGCTTATCTGCTGGTTGGTGCTTCCCTCCGCTGAGCTGTGCCCAGCACCTGCAGCCTGGCCCCGCTGGGCCTGAGCCTGACCCCCTGCCCCGTCCCCCAGGTGCTGGAGCGCCGGGGCTGGCTGGGCCTGGAGGAGGTCGTGCGGCTGCTCAACGGCAATGAGTTTTCGGTCTCAGGTAGCACCAGTGCCAGGCTGAGGGTGGGTGGGCCTGGGGCTGGTGGAGCCGACAGTGTTCTGCCCCATCCAGACAGCGCGGTGGAGGACAACCCCACCTGGGAGTCCCAGCGTGTCATCCTTGCCGTCTTCCTGGGGGGCTGCACCTTCTCAGAAATCGCCGCTCTTCGGTTTCTGGGGAAGGAGAGAGGTAAGAGCCGCAGCGGGGGGGGGGGGGGGGGGCTGCTGCCTGCCGAGGGGCAGGGAGCAGGCAAGAGCTCGGGGCCCCCAGCGATCATGGCATAAAGCCGAGCAGTAGCCATGGTCAGTGGTGGCTAGAGCCAGCGGGGAAGGGGGTGGCGAGATCCATGGGCCCTCCTGGCAGGCTGTCCCATGCCAGCTCTGCCCCACAGCACGGCCGGGGCTGGCAGGGCACTGGTGGGGCCTCTCCCCCGCAGGGTGCAAGTTCATCTTCCTGACCACGGCCATCACCAACAGCGCCCGTATGATGGAGGCCATGATCGAGGCCAAGGCGTGAGGCCCGGCCGGGGCTGGGGGGGCTCTGCCGCCCTCCGTGCCCCCCTTGTCAATAAATATCTCTCCTGGCACGGCTCCGGCTCGGCCTGGCGCTGGGGGCGGGCGGGGGCCCGGCGGAGGCCCCTGTGTGGTGGGGGCCGGGGGCGATCGCGGACCGGGGCGCGGGCGCGTGGAAACCGCGGCGGCGTGGAGCATGCGCAGTGGCGGTCGGGCACCGCCCCGGGCGGGGGCGTCCGCGCAAGGTCACGTGGTTGCTGTCAAATCCTGAGCGCGGGCGCCCAGCGCCTCGCGGCGGAGTGCCGTTACCCGTGACACAGCGGCGCCGGTCTCGCTTGTGATTGGTTAGAAGCCCTGAAGACTTTTCGCTGCTATTGGCTGGCGGCCGGCTTGGGGCGGTACCGGTCGCGAGAGCGGCGGGTAGGAAGAGAAGGTTGGCGGAGAGGGCGTGGCCCGAGTGGCGGTTGTGGGCGGGGCGTGTGGTGATGCGGTCGCCCGCGGCAGCCAATGAGCGCGTCCGGGAGGCGAGTTTGAATCCGCGGAGCGAGCGGTGGATGCAGAGCGGAGCGGTAGCCATGAGGAAGAGGTGCGGGACGGGGACCGGGGGCAGGGGGACGGGCGGCCGGGGACCCGGGACCCGGGACCGGGAGGGAGGGAGGGTGGGCGGGCGGGCGGGCGGCTGGCTGGCTGGCTGGCTGGCTGCTGATGTCCGGCGGGCCCCGGTGCCCTCAGTGAGGTGCTGGCGGCCGAGGCCGTGTCGTGCCTGAACCGAGCCATGGCGGCGCTGCGGGACATCTGGGAGGAGATCGGCATCCCCGAGGAGCAGCGCCTGGAGCGCACCGAGGTCGTCAAGAAGCACATCAAGGTGAGGGCCGAGGGTGGGGATCCCCGGCGGCCGGGACAGGGCGGTCCCCGGGCCTGCTGTTGAGTCTCACGCTCGTCGTTGGGCCTGCGGCTGCAGCGAGAGTCCCCCCCGGGCCGGCCCGGCCCGGGGCCAGGGCAGCTTTGCAGCAGCTTGCCCAGAAGGGCTCTGTCGGGTCCTTCCGGGCCAGGCTGCGAGTACAGGGCCAGCCAGGTCTAGTGGGAGCACCCGGAGGTCCCTGCTTGGGTTGGGGGCACCCGGGGATGTCGTTGTGCCTCTGCCCTTGTCCTGTGTGGCCTGGTGCTGCTGGGCACCCCGTGCTGCCTGCCCTTCTGCTGGCCCTTTCTTTGCTGGGCCCTAGCAGCAGTTCTCTATCTGTGGCCCCAGTGGCTTGCCCAATCTCCCATCGTGCTCCCTTCTCGCTCTCCATCCCTGGGACCCGCTTCTCTAACCGTGCCTGTGCCGCAGAGTCTTCTGGACATGATGGTTGCAGAGGAGGAGAGCCTGAAGGAGCGCCTCTTGAAGAGCATTGCCCTGTGTCGGAAGGAGCTTGACACCCTCTGCAGGGAGCTCCAGCTGGACCCCTTTGAGGTAAGGTATTGTTTTTCGCTCCTGGGATCCTGCTGGCAACACTCTTCTGCTGCCTGGCCTCTGCCCGGGTGCCTCGGTGAGGCTGGAGCTTGCAAGGCAAGCGTCTGTTCAAAACCCCTTTTCCTGATGTTTGGTAGAGCCAAAGGCTTTATGGCTCCTCGCAGGTTGGGTGCTGAGAGATGGTTGTGAGGAGGCCAGGTGTCTTGCAGCATCTCATTTTGAGCATTGCTGCTGTGTTTGCACCTTCCTGGGGAACATCTTGCTTGGAACAAGGGCTTGTGTCCCAGGTCTTTGTTTAAGAAGCCTAAATATACAAGTCAGGTCTGCAAGAGCTGCGGAGAAAAGCGCTGATTTCTGTACTCTTTTAGGCAGAGGAAGAAAGTACTATTCTGCAGATGGAGAAGAATTTGCGCACCCGCGTGGAAGTGATGTTAAAGCAGAAAAGGGACAGGAAGCAGGAGCTCAAAACCCTGCAAGAACAAGATCGAGACTTGTGTGACATCCTCTGCACAACCCCGTTCTGCATTGACAGCACTGCCGTGCCCAGCCTGGAGGACCTGGATCGTTACAGGCGCCACTTGGCCTCCCTGACCGCTGAGAAGGTAAGCAGAGAGGGGGTGAGAATCTCGCCGAGGGTGGCACGCAAGGTGCTCACTGGTTTCTAATGCTGCTCGTCACTTCCAGGAGCAAAGGCGAGAAGAGTTTGTCAGCAGCAAGCGGCAAATCATCCTCCTCATGGAGGAGCTGGACCACACTCCAGACACAAGCTTTGAGCGGGATGTGGTGTGCGAGGACGAGGAAGCCTTCTGTTTGTCCATGGACAACATTGCTGCCCTCCAGAATCTGCTGCAGCAGGTATGTTGGCACACTGAGGCAGCATTGCTTGCTGTAGAGGCTGTTGATGGGTCCTGGCAGCAGTTGGCATCGCAACGTAAAGAGCAACGGCTCGGTTTTCAGCAAGACTGTGTGTTAGAACATCCTTTTGGGAGCTTTTGCAAGGAGATCTTGGAAGATGAGCAAGTGGCTTTGCTAGGTGTAGTAGAGCAAATGATGTACTCGTGCCTTTGGCCTAGGCTGTGCTGGCGCTGAGCCTGTGCTTTCCCTTCTGTAGCTGGAAGCCCGGCGATCCCTGAATGAAGCTGTGTGCACAGAACTGCGCTCCAAAATCGTTGCGCTTTGGGAAAGGCTGCAGATTCCTGTGGAGGAGAGAGAGTCTTCTGCAGTGCACATGACTGGGTCCAGAGCCAAAACCAGGAAAGCTGTAAGGACCCTCCTGTGCCCTTGGAGGGGGAGGGCTGGGGAGCAGCAACTCTGGGTTTCACGCTCCTGTTTGCTCAAGCTAGAATGGAGGAGCTGCTTCCAGCAGTCAGGTGCGAGGTGAGCAGGCCAAATCCTGCCCTCGCGGGTAGAGGAGCTGGGAGTTGGTGCTGGTGACTGCCTCATCTTGGAAAGTAGCTTAGGCAGAATATAAATCCTGTTCTGCTCCTTTTCTTCTCATGCTGCCTTCTCTAAGTCTGTGCTCTGATCTTGTTGGCAGCTGCAGTTGGAAGTGGACCGTCTGGAGGAGCTGAAGCTGCAGAACATGAAATCTGTGATTCAGGCAATCCGGGCAGAGCTGGCTGACTACTGGGACAAATGCTTCTACAGTCAGGAGCAAAGGGAAGGCTTCAGCCCCTATTACGATGGTGGGTGCTGGCTCTTCCTGCTCATTGACTCCCCTGTGGGAGCTGCAAGCTGCCTGCTGGCAGGCTAGCTGCTGAGAAAGGCTGCCCTCAGCAAACAGGGGCATGGGGATCCTGGGTGCCTCCTGAGCGTGCTATTGTATCCTCTCCAGAGGACTATACAGAGACCCTGCTTGAGCTCCATGACGCTGAGGTGGGGAAGATGAAGAGCTACTATGAAACACACAAAGATCTGTTTGAGGCTGTCCAGAAGTGGGAGGAGAACTGGAAGCTGTTTCTGGAGCTGGAGGTATTGTCTGGGCAGGAATGTGCTCCGCCTGGCTCAGTGCTAGGTTACCGAGCAGTGCGTGCCTCTGCTGCCATGTGCAAAGTGCTCTTGGGAAAGACCAGGGAGGCACTAGGAAACCACAGTGGGTCAGTGAGGGGATGGGGTGCTGTATGTAGAGCACTGGTATGGTTTGTGATGGGGGGCTGCGCAGGAGGCATGGCTTCCTCCAGGGCCTTTATCCTGTGGGGTGTATCTTGGGCTGCGAGACTGGGTAGTGTGTTTGGTTCTCTCCTGACCTCCCTTCTATACTAGAGGAAAGCAACTGACCCCAGTCGCTTTGCCAACCGTGGGGGGAATCTGCTGAAAGAAGAGAAGCAGCGTGCAAAGCTGCAGAAGACACTTTCAAAGGTAGGTTCAGCCCTGGAGAAGAAACTGTAGTTCCAGATAGCACTGACTGAGGAAAAGCACAGCACTTAGAGCCAGCAAGGGATATCTCTGGGTGTGGAGATGCCCACGTTCAGGAGGGCAGCCTCTCTACACTGCCCTTGTGTCCTGATCAGCTGCAGGAGGAGCTGGAGAGCAGGGTCCAGGCCTGGAAGCAGGAGCACGAGGGGGCCTTCCTGGTGAAGGGGCAGCAGTTCATGGAGTACGTGATGGAGCAGTGGCAGCTATACCGCCTGGAGAAAGAGAAGGAGAAGCAGGAGCGGGTGAGTGCAAAGCTAAGTGTGCTGCCTCCTGACCTGGAGGAGCCTCTGCTGCATTGAACACAGGCCCTGCTCTGCGCGGGTCAGGGAACTGCCCCAGCTGCTGCCTGGGGTTCTGTGTCTCCTCACTCTCTGCCTGGAAGCAGCTCTGCGTGCAGTCACTTTTCTTTGATGGTGGGACTGGTGTCCATTGCTATCGGTGTCTGTGTGTGTTGAGCCCCTTTCTTGGCCCCAGCTGTGCCAGAACTGCAGCTTGGTTCTAGATACCTGTAAACCTCTGTGGAAATACCTGCTGCTTGGCCATGCCACAGATTGTGCGCAGGGCACTGCCTGCTGGCAGAAGCCTGCCCTCCCCTGGCAGCCAGTGGCAAGCAGGTGCTCCACAGCTCTGCACAACTGTTGTGCTTGGGTTTGTAAGTGCAGATCTCTCACACAGCACCTGAAGAAAAGCCGCCAGATTGAGGCAGAGATGATGTATGGAAGCACCCCACGGACACCCATCAAGCGCCGGGTGCTTGGCCCCCACACGCCTGGCAAAGTAAGGAAGGTAAACTGTCTGTGCGAAGCAGCGTAGATGTGCTGGACCCCAAGTGCTTGGCTGGGACCCCGCTGGGAGCTGAGCGCTGTCACTAGGCTAGAGCTGTGCCTTGTCTTAGACTGTCTTTGGTCCCATGCAGAGATGCAGGGAAGTCTCGGGGTGCTACGGCAGTGTAACGGATGCAGAGAAAGGCCCCAGGCCGCAGGCACCTCTGTTCTCCCTGGGGACAACTGGGTCTGTTGCACTGTGGTGCTCTGGAGGCAGAAGGCTCTGTGCAGCTGGGACTTCCATCTTGGTTTCCCTGGAGCGGTGCAGCTGCTGGCTTCCTCCCAGTGTAACATGTGCTCTGCTTTTCCCCTCAGCTCAATGGCACTTCCATCTCCAGCGCCACACCCAACAGCACCGTTCGTTCAGCTTTTGGGGGAACCATCTACCACTCACCAACGTCTCGGTTGCCACCTGCTGGAGGGAAGGTAAGGAGATTTCCAGGGTGTCCCTGCCCAGTAGGATGAGCTGGGGAGGAGATGAGTGAGCTGGAATGGCACAGCTCTGACTGCTGTCACACTGTGCTTCACTGCCTCCCCTGCCAAGCTCCTGGGGTGCAAAAGCCCCTGTTTGTCCATAGACTGCTGTGTTAGGCTGCTGTGATCCTGGCAGGATATTTCTGGGACCTGAGGGAGGAGTAGGGTAGTATCAGCATTCAGGAAATCTTCTTCCAGCCCAGATTTCTAGCATACCTCTGTTCCTCTGTGCTGAGCCTGCAGCTTGGGGGACCTTCAAAACATGTGTGTGGTGTTGTATGTTTCTGGGATCAGAATTGGGCCCTAGACCCTGGAGGGCTCCTGGAGCTTGAAACTACCCTGGCACTGCAGAGTGACAGGCAGCGAAGCCAGCACAGTTCCCCTAGGTCTACTTAATTCTTGTGTCCTGTCTAACTGTCACTTTTTCCTGTAGTTTGGCCAGGCTCGGACCCCCATCCGTGCAGTTGCAAAGCCCCCCCGTCCTGGATACAGGGAACGGAACAAGGAGAATGTGTCCCAGCTGAATGGAACCACCCTGAGCGGTGGGTGCACCCCCACAGCCCCTGCCCAGCGTAACCACAGCGTTAATTCTGTTGCCAGCACCTATTCTGAGTTTGCGGTAATTCACCTCTTCTAAACCCACCTCCCCTCACTGGGCAGCACAGGGGGTGTGCTCCCCCTCTTCCAGAGCACCCCAAGGGACTCAGCTCTGCACAGCCCTCCTGGTGTCCCCATGCAGAGGGGCTGTTCCTGCCAGTGCCTGTGACAGCAGATGTGTCAGCCCTACATCGAGAACTTAAAATTGAGATTTGGTGGCTGAGGCCAAGCACTGCTCAGGTCACAGCCCAGTGGAGAACAGACACAAACACAAGAGAAATGCTGATGTCGGGGGCATCTCCCAGCCCTGTGCAGGGGCAAAGCTGTACATGACCCAGGCCCCCTGGAACAGCCCCGCTGCAGTGATGCAGCCACTCTCCTGAGGTGGGTCTGTCTCCAGCTGCTTGAGCAAGCACCTTGACCACCCCTGGGGTCCACGTCACTTGTTGCAGTGTGTTCTGGGGGTGATGATGCTCCCTACCCTGTCCGAGGGGCTGCAGTATGGTGGCCGGGGCAGCTGGCAGCAGCAGCACTCTCGCTGTCCTAACCTGGTCAGTGGGAGAGGGGAGGGAGGGCCTCCTGACCCCCCAAGGGGGGGAAGCCTTTTCCTGCTGCCTGCTTGGACTCACGGACGCTGCTTGCTGTCCCCCCTGAGCTGAGCCTGCAAAGGGACCCTGGCATCTGTCCCACCTTTTCCGCTGGTCTCTCTGTGGTGTGCTGGGTGAGCAAAGCCTGGGGAGCTGCCCCAGCTGCTGAAGAACGTACTCTCTGCTGATGGACAGGACTTTGCTGTCTCTGGCTGGCTAGAGGTCCCTTAGCAGCCTCTGCCCTTCCATTAGGATGGGCTGAGCCCAAGCTTTAACATCTTCTGACACTAGAAAGCCACGAGCATCTCTTCCTTGTGGCAGCTAAGCTGGTGTGTGGTGCACCCTGTGTGTCCCTGGGGCTGTGCTGAGGATTTCCCTGCAGCTGGGCTGTGATTCCAGGCTTGTGCACAGCCTCAGGGCCAGGAGGGTGCTGGTTTGTGATGGAGGCAGATTCCTGCTAGGTATTTCCTTCCTCCAGCAGCTGGGCATGGCTGTCCCTGTCCTCCTGCGTGCCCTCCCTTCGCCGAGGGGCAGCCTGTTTGCTTTCTACTGATCTGGCAGTGTTTCCCAGGACAGACAGCCTGCTGCGGGAGAGAGGGATGTGGTTCCCAGCCTGGGGCTGTCTGGGTAATGAGTACTCATGCTTCTGGGAGGCTGGCAGGCTCCCAGTTCTTTCTCAGCTATTTGATGCTAATGTTTTCTTGTCCTCTTCTGAAGCGGGGGGGGGGGGTGCGGAGCTCAAACAAACAAGCAGGAGCAGCCTGCCCTGCCCTTCTTGCCAGCCTGGAGCTGCTCCTGCTTTCCCACAAAGCCACGAAGCAACAGTACTGTCCCTGCTCCCATCTGCACAGCTGCCCTCTCTGTCCCCTCATCCCTGTCTCCTGCTTCTTGTTTCCACAGCGCGAACTTTCAAAGGCTTCCAGGTCTGACAGTACTTCCCGCATCCTGAACTCCACCACCACCAATGCCTTCTGCTGAGCTGCTGCCTGCCAGGCTCCAGCTGCTCGTAGTCGTAGTGAGTCACCGCTCGGGCAGAGTGTTATACAGCTCTCCCTGTGCCCAAAGCGTCCCATGCTCTAGGTTTAAATTTTACCTGGGTCCCGGGCGTTACTCCGGCCAGCCTGGCTCTCTGTGGGGCAGGGGGGGTGTTTCTGCCTAATGGGATAGGGTGTGAAAAGTACACTTTTTAAAACTTGCTTTTATTTAGGGAATTCTTGCAATTGTTTATGATTAAAGATTGTGTTAGGGTAGTGCAGCGGTGGGTGCTGGCTCCTGCCGCAGCCCGGCTGGCTGGGGTGAGCATTGGTGCTCAGTCACAGGGGCTCTGCCTTGCTGAGTATGCTCTGGGACAGACAGGACCTATGGCTTTAGTGCCTTTTGTCAGGGGCTTTTTTACCCTCTATATTGCTGTAGCTATTGTCCATAAGCATCTTCCTTTCTCACCATCACAGCAAGCTTGTTTTAGTGGGGGCTTGCTTTAGCTCAGGTTCCATTAGCAGACTTTGCTTGACCCCTTGTATCCTGCTGCTCCCTCTGCCCCATCGCCGAGCAGTGGAGAGGCAGAGCCTGTGGCAGCGAGTGCCTGAGCACACATTACTAGCAAGGAAGTGAGCTACAGTGGGACAAGGCCTTCTTCCCTGCCCTTGGGAAGGAGACCAGCTTGTCCTACCCTAGGACCTGCTCTGCACCGTCCAGTGCTGCCCTCTGCCCTCCCTCGCACTTCGATCTAGCAGAGGACAGCAAGCCGAGTGCTTTGGCAGTATGACACAGCCCTGGGCACAGCTTGGGGGGCCTGTTTGCACTTTTGTTAACAAAGTTCTGTATGTATGTGTCTGTCCCTGATCATGACTAGTTTGCACCTTGTTATCACTACAGTCCCCCACTTGCTGTTATTTATTCTCCAGGTTCTGTGCCCTTGTTCTGTAACTCTGTATATACTGTTCAATGGAATAATATGTATATGTTTATATAGCTGCTGCTGTTTGTGTATCTGTGGGGTGACTGACGGCTCCCCCGGTGTGGCCTTGCAGCTGGGGAGGGTTGGGCATGGCTTTTAGCTGGGGTTGGGACCGGGACAGTCTTTTGTATACAACAGGAAGCACCACCACAGCCATTACTGTGGTAGTAATGTAGATGTAATGAAAGTAATAAAGTAAATGTAGAGTAATGAGTAGTAAAGTAGATGTAATGTAGAGTAATGAAAAGTAGATGTAATAAATATGTTCAGCCTTTCCATTGGTTGTCTTCAGCACTTGTACAGCTGCAGCCTGGGCAGGGTCAGGTGCCAGTCCAGTTCCAGTGTGTGAGTTCAGTTCCCTGTGGGCTAAACCTGGCCAGATCCTGTCTTGGGGCATCGCCTGCCCCATCTCTGAGGGCAGAGTGGTGCTGGGGCTGGTCCTAGCAGCAGGCATGCAGGAGCAGAGCTTGCCTGTGTCTTCCTCACTGCAGACAGCTGGGGGACAGCGGGGGGCTTTGGGGCCCTCATGGCTCCAGCACACAGATGTAGGTGGTCCAGGGCCCACATACCACCTCCTCTGCCCGCAACCCCTCGGCCACCAGGTACTCAATGCGGCGTGGCTGGTCGGAGCTGGCATTGTCCTTGTGTCCCAACTGCCCGTATTTACCTGCAGACACCACAGTCGTGGTCACCCTTACAGGGTGAGGGTTCCCCAGGCCTTGGGGGGGCAGGGAGGAAATGTGAGAGCAGCGCCCCCCCCTACAAATGGCTCCAGCCAGGAACCTGTGGCACTGCTCTGCTATGAAACCTCACCCTGATAAAATGACTCGTTATACAAGTAATAGCAGCCAATGGTAAGGAAGCAGAAACCAAAGGCTGGTCCTGGGGGGTGCTGCACTGTCCCAGAGCAAAGACATCACTTACCCCAGCCCCAGGTGTAGAGCTCGCCACCTCCTGCAAACAGGACAGCACCCATCAGACAGCACCCGCCTCTGCCCTGACGGGTCCTGGTGAACCCCGGGCCGTGTTAGCCACCCCTCTGCTCCTGGGCAGCACCGAAAGCAGGGGTGCTGCCCGCCTCCTCGCCAGCAAGAGCCAGGCACTCACGTGTGATGATGGCCGTGTGCCGGGACCCACAGCTGACCTTGCTGACCTCCAGGTCCTGTGGCAAATCCAGCAATGCCGGGAATGCCTGGATGGAAATGAATGCGGTGTCCTCAGCAGCCAGCTGCTCCTGGTGGGGTGTCAGCTCAGCATCCGCTGGGGAAGAACCGACCCTCAGCTCCCGGGAACGACCGGGCCCTGCCAACATCATCAGCAGGCTGGAACCGCACCAGCCCCACACCTAGCTGCCGGCGCTGCTTGTGGTCCCGGCACCACCTGCTGTCCGTGGCCCGACCAGCCGCACCCTCACCTGCACCTGGGTCCTCATCCTGTGCCCGCTCTTCCGCCAGCGCTTTGGAGGGCAGAGCCAGCTGGCCGGACTCGTTCCAGCCCCACACGTAGAGGTCTCCTGTCTCTGCGGGGTGGGGGGGAGCACATCAGGGATGTCCCTGGAGCAGAGCTCAGCCCTGAACCCCTGGCAGCGGCTGAGTGCTCTGGGGGCACCAGCACCGACCGTGCATGGCACAGGGCAGCAGTACGGGGTACCGGTCCTGCCGGGGCCATACGCTGCTACTGGCCGCCCTGACCACCTGCACCCAGCACGGCCCCTCACCGCTAACGCTGGCCGAATGCCACCCGCCAGCCGCCACCGCCTGCATCGGCACACCAGCCAACGCCTCCACCAGCCGCGGCTGCAGCTCTGACTCCAGGGTCCCGTGGCCGAGCTGCCCGTGCCTGTGGGGAGACACACATGGACAGACAGACACACACCTCCCGCACCTCACTGCCCTCCAGCCCTCGCACCTCCCAGCCCCGCCATGAGCCCACGGTCCTGACCGAGCCCCTCCTGCCTGCTGCTGCCCACGACCCAGCCCCCCAGGACCCCCCGTGGTGGGGAGGGTGCAGCGGGGGCACAGGGCCCAGCCTCAGGGGGAAGGAGGGTGCCCCCGCACCCTGGTGCCGGGCCATGGGAGGCTGGCAGGGGCTCGGCGGCCCTGGGGCCCAGCGGGCGGGTTGCAGCACGCGAGGCTGTGGGTCAGTAGCAGCTGCACAACGCGAGGCAGGAGTCCATGTCATCGTGCAATCGCTGTGCAACGGTGCAGCGAATGACACAAGTCTGAACTGATAAATGTGTTTACAAGTCAGTCCATTGCTCAGCTAACTGATTGCTGAGCTCACTTGGGCTGTGCTGAGCCAGCAATCAACAGCGCAGTGGCGGCAATCAGTTTGGCCCCCCAAGTCTGAAAGCGAAAGTGGGGGGAATCCCACGAGGGGACAAGCTGGGGCTCATCTGGGGTGTGGGGGTGGCACCAATTGCCACGACAAGCGTTTCACATGGCGGGCACAAAAAGGAGGGCAGGCTCATGTGGGCTACGCAGGGCAGGACCCAGACACACACGCTGTGGGGGAGCTGCCCCACATGAAAAATCCACCCTGCGTGGGTGAGCTGTGCCATCACTGGTGCTGACAGCAGTGCCAAGGGGCGGCAGCCATGGCCGAAGGCGAAGGCGATGAGGTGCACGTGGCTTCTGGCACCATTCGGGGTGGCAGAGCCTGAGCTGCTGAAGGAATCGCCACGGCTGAGAGGAGGAGCTGAGTCCAGAAATAGGGAAAAGCCGAGTGCCGGTGGGAGGACGATGCCCAGTGCAGGCATCCTGCGCACAGGACTGGAAACGTGACAGTTACAGACTGGGAGGGTTGGTGGCGAGCAAGTGGAATATAGCGCACCAGTGGCTTTAATTGTCAAAGCTGTTGAAAAAGCTGAAAGTGTTGGAAAGGTAAAATAAACAGCTCAGCTGCACAGAGCAGATGAGTCCTGGGGATCGTCAAAGTGTCGAAACAGGATGCCAAAAACGGTGGTAATGCAACAACACTGGAAAGTATTTTTGCTCTCCTTCACAGGGATATCTGCAGAAAGCCAGGGCAAAGAGATGCACCCAGCAGGGCTAAGCACAGGGCTGGTTCTTGGCTGGCCCCAAGCTCAGCTGCAGGCACCGAGCAGCAGCTCAGAGGGCTGACAAGCAGGGAAGCATTTGCAGCAGTGGGGAAAGGGGCTCCTGGCCCAAGCAGGCAAAGGCAACCACAGCCTGCAGAAAGAAAGGGGCTAGGAAGGCTTGAGCAGGGCCAGTGCTGAGCCATTATACAGAAGAGCTGTGACACTGTGGGACATGGCATAAGGACATGCTGGAGGATTCTCAGCCATGGAGAGAAGCTTAACCATGGCATTTAGTTTTCTTTCAAAAATGTTAATCCTAAAATACACGTTCACAAGTGTAGAAACCTTTCCTCTGAGGGGCAGCAAGAAGGACAAGGTAATACAGTGTCTGCAAATGCATCAACTGCTGATTTAAACTGAGTTTTAGGTTTGCTGTGAGGACCAGCTGGCCAAGACCCCAGCCAGCAGTGAGCAGAGAATGGGGGAACAAAATGCTCCTGAGCCGATCAGATACACTGAGGGAGAGCGATGGGCCAAGTCACACAGCTCTGCTGAGTACAACCGTCAGTCTTTGGTGGTTTTGTTTTCCATAAGTAGCAAAGAAAGAGGAACACATAATCCCTTCCATCCTATGGATATTAACAACTAATAGTTACTGTGCTCAGAGTTGATCACGCACCGGCATCCCAACACAGTGCCTCACGCGTACATCTGTGGTACTGGGGATGTACAGATACAAACCAATGGATTTACCAAGCGGGGGTGGGGGGTGTCAGAGCGTGACAAGACCCAGCGATGCCTCAGCTACACCCAGAAACGAGCCCTACAGTAACAGGGCTTTAACGGCCCATGGCTCCCAGCGCATCTTCGCAGCTCTGGGACTGAGAGGATGCATCCCCGCGTGCTGTGGCCCCGGGGGCATTTAGCCCACTGTGCCAGAACTGATGGAGCTGGACAGGGCAGGAACTCAGAGCAGCCGCAGCCGCAAGGGCTGCAATGCTGCGTACAAGCGACACAAACAGCGGCACAGGTAGGAGCCGGCACCTTGTGTTGCCAAATGCGTAACCACACCTCAGCCTTGGAGCAAAGGGAGAAGCAGGAATCCCTTGGCAGGCGCCAGGCAGTAGAAATCACGCGATCCAGAGAAGGGATGGCCTGGAGCTGCGCCCTCCGTCATCTTCTGGGAAAACGTTACTTACTGGATGTGGGGCAGCCAGGGCAGCATGTGCAAAAGCAAACCCTGAGCTAACAGAGAACACCTTTAAGAGACTAAACTGAACGATCCTGCTGGCTATTTATTGCACCCAAGTGCAACTGCTGGCAAGTGAAAGAGGGCGTCAGGGGTTGATGCTTTTCCCAGGGGGTTTACTCCTCTCCCTAGCAGAGGGATCTTGTACTGAAGTGCTAACAGACGTGTGGTACCACTGTCCATCTTGGAAACAAACTGATCTTTGACTGCAGGTGGCTGCCTTTGTGACATGTTACAGAGGAGCAGGAGCAGAGGGAGCTGAACCTTCCTTACACTGATTTGAAGCAGCCGGGTGAAGGATAAGGCAGAGCACAGACACGGTACCTGGCCGTCACTCACCCACAGGAAAGAGAGATTTGTGCTGAGCTGATGTACCAACAACCTCAGCCAGAGACCCAGCCAGCCTGACACACAGTAAAACATCCCGACATCATTGAAGCACCCAGAGAGAAGCTGAGAGTGGAAAACCAACAGGCCTAGCAAGTGCATTAGAGAATAAAAACCTTTCAGCTGGGGACTGAGAGTGAACTGCCAATTGTACGTCACTGGTGTGACAGGTTTATGGGACAGTCCCCAAAACCTGCGGCTGTGTTATACTTGATACTGCATCCTGTGGTTGTGCCGATAGTGCTGCAACAACCTTCCTTTATCATCCTGCACGCATAGGGCCAGGCACCACAGGAGCAGTGCTGCAGGACCAGACAGGAGGGTATGTGCCCCGGTACCATGAAAACCACAGCAGACTCAGCAAGAAGGGACCGCAGGGACATCAGGGGTCATGCAGAGACCTGAGTGGTCTCAGAGGCCACCCTGACAGGGCCACAAGCCAGTGGCCCCACAGAAACCACAGCCCCAGCACCCACAGAGGAGACAGGGCCAGCGAGGGGGGGACCCAGCGGGGATGGGAGCGCAGGCACGGTGGGCACAGCAGGGCCAGCGCTCCCCAGAAGCCATGAGCCAGGCTGCCTGTGCCAAGGGGGACATGCTGGTGCTCAGCAGGACCTGGCTTGGGCAAATGCCAGATCCTGTCAGCACAGGGGTGAACACTGTGCAGCAGGGGGGAGGTGGGCAGCCAGGGGTGGGCAGGGAGCACCCTTCACGGAGAGCACACCCGCTACATCAGCAATGATGTACAGGGCTGAGATTGCTTACTGATAGTGTGAGAAATGCCAAAGTCGGGTACAAGTAGCAAAACTGGGACCAGCAGGGAAGAGCATGGGGGTGACCCACCGGCCTCCCTCCATCACACTGCTGGCCTGAAGACGTGGCGTGGGAGAGCTAAGCCAAGAGGGGTGGACTAATGCCAAGTGACGTGGGAGGGTAAGGAGGGATGGGCTTGCACCCCAATACCTTTGTCCCTGCTGCACCCCCACACCCTAACCCTGAGCCCCCCCGCAGCTGTAGCAGCAAGCAGCATGGAAAGGTAAAGAGGGACAGACTTGCATTCTAACCCCAGGCACTGCAGGAGGGTGGAGGGAAAGGAGAAAGTGCTGTAACTCAACAGCAGTTGTATATCATCAAGAGGACTTAAGAGTTCTTAATTGGAGCTCAGTAATTATGCGCAACACCACACAGAATAACAGTATGATGAAGTAATGAGTGGTGTGTTTACTAGTCAATTAGTTTACTGATCGCGTAATCACTTTATTAGATTATTTTACCACATTGGCTAATCAATCAACACTACACAGACTCCAACCGGACTGTCTTAAGCCTGTGAGCTCACAGGGAGAGCTCAGGCCCTAGGGTGCCATCCCCCCCTGCCCCCGACATCCTCTCACCTGCATCCCCCACACCCTCCCTGGCACCCCTTTTGTACCCCCCCATCATTCTCGCTGCATCCCCCCCCAGCACGCTCAGCATCCCTTCCCGCATCACCTCCCCCTCTATGTCCTTCATCCCACACCCCCCTCCCGCCGCAGCACTCCTGCCTTCCCTCCTAACCGCCCGGCAAACCCGCTGCCCCCCTCCTCCTGCAGCCCCCTGTGCCCCCCCATCCCCTTCTCACCTCGGTACCACCTCCCCGCGTCCCTCCCCCGCACCCCGCCCTGTCCCTCGCACTCTTCCCGCGGGGCCGGGCGCGCCCCACGCCTGCACCCACCCCCTCGACCCCCCCCCGGCGCTCACCTTCCGCCACCCCAGGCGTAGACCTCCCCGGCGGCGCCCAGCGCCACGACGTGCTCCTGCCCCAGGGCCAGCCGGCGGGCCCGCACCCCCCCGGGCAGCGCGCCGAAGAAGGGCGGCCGCGGGGTGGCGAAGCCGCCGGGCAGCAGCGGCAGCGGCGGCGGGCGGCGGGGCCCCGGCGGCGGCAGGGCCCGGCTCCAGGCGGCCGCTCCCCGCAGCGCTCCCCGCAGCGCCGCCGCCCGCGGCCAGGCCCGGGCCGCCGCCGGTCCCCGCAGCACCAGGTGGGTCTCGGAGGGCAGCGCCTCGGTCCAGCCCGGCGGCAGCCGCCGCCGCAGCCCCGCGCTCCGCACCTCCAGCCCCGCGCCTGCCGTAGCGGGACCGTCAGCGCCGGGGGACGGGGGACGGACACATCCCGGGGGACCGGCGCTGGGAGGGGAACCGGCGCTGGGAGGGGGACATCCCGGGGACCGGCGCTTGGCGGGGGGAAGGGGACATCCCGGGGGGACCGGCGCTGAGACGGGGGACGGGAACATCGCGGGGGGAAGGGGACACCCCGGGGGGACCGGGGCTTGGGGAGGGAAGGGGACACCCCGGGGGGACCGGGGCTTGGGGGGGGAAGGGGACACCCCGGGGGGACCGGCGCTGAGACAGGGGACGGGGACATCGCGGGGGGAAGGGGACATCCCGGGGGGACCGGCGCCTGGGGGGGAAGGGGACATCCCGGGGGACCGGCGCCGTGGGAGGGTGGGGGTTCCATCCCGGGGGTCTGGCGTCAGGGGATGCGGCGGACAGGACAGGCCGAGGGGACCGGCGCCACGGGGAACGGAGACCCCGCCGTCCCGGTGCAGCGCGGGGGCGCGGAAGGGGGAACCGGGCGCCAGGCCGGCACAGGGCAGCACCGGCACCGCGGGAGGAACGGGGACCCGGGGCACCGGCCCGGGGGGCGCTCACCGGTCTCCACCACCACGTAGCTCCAGGCGGGCCAGACGCGGCGGATCCCCTCGGGGCCCGACTCCAGGCGCCGCGGCCCCGGGCCCGGCCCCGGTTCCCCCGCCGCCTCCTCGGTACTGAAGCCGAAGACGAGCCAGGCGCGGCGCGGAGCCGCCATGGCGGCGCGGGGGGAGGCGGGGCGCGGCCTGCACGGGGCGGGAGGGGGCGGGGCGGCGGCGGGAGGGAGGGACGGAGACCGGGCCGTGGTCCAAGAGCAGCTTTAGTGCGGTGTCACCGGGCGGGCCCGCCGCCGTGCAGGGCCCCGGCACCCCCGGTTAAGGCAGACGGTGGCAGAGGCAGCGGCGAGCCCCGTCCTCCCCCTCGCCCCGGGGGCACCGGGCGGGCGCAGCCGCGGCCCCGGGGAAGCAGTGTGCCAGCCCCAGCGGGCAGCCGGGACCCCCCCTGGGCAGCCCCCCCACCGGGGCAGTGAGCGAGCACCAGCCCGGAGCAGCGTGTGCGGGCAGCCCCCCGCCAGGCCCTCACTCCTGGCCGGGGTTGGGCTTGATGAGGCCATAAGCCACCGCCTGCGCCAGGCTCTCCTTGGCCGCCTGGGCCACTCGCGGCTTGTCCTTGTCCTTGGCGAGCACCGAGAGGATCTCCAGCATCTCGCTGGCCATGAGCTGCTCCGCCACCTCCCGCTCGGCCGCCATCATGTTCATCACCACCACGGCCCCGCGGTGCTGCAGCTCCGTGCTGGGGCTCAGCAGCAGGGCCTGCAGGATCTCCAGCCAGTGCACCGTCTGCGGGGGGAGCGGGGCCATGCTCAGCACTGCCCCCCGCAGGAGGGGGGGCCAGCTCCCCGCAGCCCTGCTGGCCCCCAACACCCCCAGCCCTGGCTCAGAATCAGCCTGAGGTCAGGATAGGTTGCCCCATCTCCCAGGGCCAGCACCGGGACACAGCTCCAGGACAGGAGTGGGAGGGAATATGGGACACTGGGTGCTGTCCCAGGGGGTGCCGGGTGCCCCCACCCCACTGCCAGGCACTCACCACCTGGGGGATCCGCTTGCAGATGGCGGGGTGCAGGGCGGTCAGCATGGCCAGGGTCCCTGAGGCTGCCCGCCGCAGCTTCTCATCCTCCTCCCCACTGTACAGGACCATCAGCTTCAGCCGGTCACTGTCCTCGGCCAGAAACAGCTCCTGCACCTGCAGAGGAAGAGGAGGAGGGGCAGGGGGACTCTGGGGGGCTGGGAGCCCAGTGCAGACACCCAGCCCACCCCAGCTCAGCCCTCACCTCCTTGCTCATGGCCATATTGCACATGCACTCCGTCGCAGCCAGCCGGATCAGCTCGTGCTCCTCAAACATGTACCCCTCGATCATGGGCACAGCCTTCTCCTTCAGGATCTTCTGCCTGCGGTGGGGTGTGCGTGAGCACTCCCTGCCCAGGGCAGCACACCTCCAGGCCAGAGCCCCCTCTCTCCCCCCACCCGGTCCAGCTCCGTGCTGGCCCCACCGCCCCTACCGCAGCCTCTCGCTGATGCCAGCCAGGTTGGTTAACGCCATCAGCCCCTCAAAGTTCTCCAGGCCTGTGCGCTGAAGGTGCAGAAGGCTTACCAGGGGTCGGACCACCTCGTAGATCTGTGGAGATGGCAGTGCAGGGCTCAAACCCCGAGCGAGGGGCAGGGACTCTGCACCCTGTGGAGAAGGGGGCACAGGGAGCCCTGAGCCCAGACTAAAGGCAGAACTGGTCCCACGGTCAGGCCTCAGCCATTGGGCCTTTGTGGAGAACACCAGGGGTCCTGCCACCTCCCACACCCCAGGGAAGGGGAAACCCATGCTGGCAGTTCCTGCAGCGCAGATCCCACCTTGGCTCACCAGCCCTGTGGCCTTCAGCCCCAGCCACAGCCCCATCCCTGCTGCTGCTCCCATGCGAGCCCCTGTGCAGCCCCGACTGCAGGGGCCCTGCTTGGCAGACCCCCAGCCCACAGCAGTGACACCCACCCGCTCTCCAGGGAACGCCATCTCTGGGTTGGAGGTGATGGTGATCTTCGCCAGGGCCTGAGCTGCCTTGGTCTGCCCCACCTCGGTGCCCTCCAGGGACAGTGGGATGAGAGCCTGCATGCAGAGACACAGCAGCCAGTCCTGCAGCCAGGTCACAGCAGCCTCAGCTTCCTCAAGTCTCCTGTACGAGGGAGCCAGTGCGGTCCTTGCCAAACAAGAGCCACCCCTGCAGAGCCCCAGCCCTCCCCAGAGCCTGCTATGTGGCGCAGGCCAGCAGCACAGCAGGGCCTGTACCCTCACCTTGCCTCCTCCCTGCGCAACCACACCGCCCCGGTCCTCTGCCTCCTCTACCAGCGCCAAGAACACTCTAGGGACAAAGCAGGAGCAGCTGGAGTCAGGGACATACTGCAGTGGGTCCCAGCAGCACCCAGACACCCACAGTGGGCACAGGCTATGCCAGAGTCCCAGACACCCCCTTTCTGCTCTTGGGAGCTTGCATTCACCACAGGCACGTAAGCGCACCGGCAGCCTCAGAACCCGGCTCCCTCCCTGCCACCCCCCCAGCACACCCATACCTGGAGATCAGCTCCCGGCAGGAGTTGGTGAGTGCCGGGTTCTCGCTCTTCACCATGCAGGCCAGAGCTGACACCACACCAGCCGTCAGCAGCTTCCGCACCCGGCGCTTCACAAAGTCCGGCTTGTCCTGTCCCAGAGGCAGGTCACCGCTTGGCTCAGTGCCACCAGCCTGCCACCTGCTGCCATCCGCTGCGAGGTCTCTGACCTCACCCCGACGGCCCCAAGGACGCCCTGTCCCCACTCGGGACCCAAGGCTCTGCCCACCCATGCGCTCTCCTCTGGGGCCAGGGCTCCTAGCAGCTCCTGAGAACAGCTGTGCCCTGCTTACCTTGGGGTGCTGCTCTGGAATGTGCTGCTTGGCATACTTGGCCAGCTCCAGCATCTGGGGGTCTGGCTCCTCATGGTCGTAGCTGTTGGTGCAGTTCACTAACGTGGAGGCAACGGCGTAGAGCACGCTCCTGTCCTCTGACTGCAGCAATAACAGGGCACCCATCACACACACGATGGAGAGAACAGGCCAGAGCTCAAACCCACCCAGCACCACTGGGCCCCTTGCACACACCCCAGCCCCACAGCGTGAGCCCCACAACCCCCTCCGGCACATTTCCACAGTGCCATGGTGCCCACCACCCAGGTCCGCCACCACGGCGCTCAGCACACACCTTGGCCAGGTGAAACATGGCCTGCATCGCTGCTTTGTCCTCCACAAACTCCTCCTTGACATCCGCATCGAAGGTGAGGTAGGCCAGGCCCTCCACTGCCCAGCGCCGTGTGCCCGCATCGATCATCTCATTGCAGAGCCACCTGGGAGAGGGGCCCCGTGAGCCCAGGCTGTGGGGCACCCTGCAGCTCCCCTGTGCCCCACAGCTGGCAGCACTCACTTGCGGCACTGCTTGGCCAATTTCATTGTGGAGCCCTCAGCAAACTGCTTCATGCTGAAGTCGGTGCCTCCGGCAGACCCCAGCTTGCAGAGTCCCTGCAGTCAGGAGCAGGGCGTCAGAGCAGGAATGGCCATGGTCACCCCAAGGTGCCTCTGAGAGACCCCCAGCAGGGAGGGGACAGCGCTGCAAGCCCTGCAGCCACAGCCCGCCCAGCACCACCCAAGGGCTCAGCACAGCTGCTGCTCCTCCCATCCCACCATGCTCCCGGTGCGCTCACCACCAGCGCCCGGATGCGGATGCTGTCTCTCTCGCTGTGCTTGTAGATCTCCTTGAGCAGGCTGACACCGTTGGCGGTGATGAAGGAGGCACGCTTAGCTTTGTCGGCAGCGTGGATCAGCGCCTCCACCGCTACCAGCTGGTGGGCCTCGCAGACGGAGGCACAGAGGGACAGCACGCTGTCCATGATCCCCTCCAGCTCCAGCACCCTGTTCCCAGCATCCGAGGGGCCCTGCAGCAGGCACGACACCGTCTGGATGGCCCGCAGCTTCCCAGCCAGCTCGTGCCCCTCAAACCAGCTCCTGCAGGGGAAGACCACCAGGAAGGATAAGGCTGAGCCCACCCACAGCCTTCAGCCACACACAGCCCCCTCCGCTGAAGCCCAGCACAGCGGGTCTCTGGTGGGTCTGCAATCTGCTGTTATCACTAAGAATGAAAAGGTCTGGGGATAGGGGGGCTGCTACTTCCCCAGAAGGCTCCTGGCTGTACGAGACTGAACCCCCGCTCTGCCCCCATGGACGCCTTGGGTCACCTCACGTAGTCCTCGCACAAGTGGTGGAAGTTTTCCCTCTCGGCATCGCATTTCAGGTCATCATAAAGCTTGCTCAGCAGAACCGAGGCACTCATCCGGCTGTTCTCCGTCACGGGCAGGCTGCCCGGGGTGCCGCACACTGTACTTCCCACCTCCAGGATCTTCTTCAGGCCTAGGAGAACATGGAGATCAAACACCCGGTGAAGAGCAAAACGGGGTGCGCAGGTGGAACCGAGGCACACAGCACCCTGAGGCAGAGAGGCACGATGCCCCAGCGGGATGCTGCAGGCTGTTCTGCTCACCCTGGTCGATCACCCAGAGGCTCAGGCTGTTGTTGGTCTCCTTCGGTGACTTCCTGGGCACCACCTTGATGAGCAGGTTGAGGGCGTTGTCACGGCCATGCGCAGAAGCCCCTTCCAGCGCTAGCAGCTCCAGGAGGTGCTTGATCAACAGTTTCAGGTCCTTGGAAGAATCTTCCAGAAGAGACAGTGCCCAGGAGTCAGCACCCTGGGCACAGCCTCAACCTTGCCGTGGTAAGGCTGGCAGGAGCTGCTGCCATGACAAGGGGCTCCTGCCTCCCAGCTCAATCTCATATTAGCCCTGGACCAGAGCCCTGGCTCCGTGGCAGGGAGCAGTGACAAAGGCGGGCAGCAGGAGACGAACCCGCTGCAGCTCAGCGCCTCCCCGGAGTGCTCTCCCCACCCCACGCCAGCCAGCCAGGGTGGCAGGCACTCACCCAGCACCACCGCATCCTCCTTGCCACGGAAGTCCTTCTGCAGCCCTTCCTTCAGGGAATCGAACATCACATGCAGAAGGTTGCAGGCAGCCAGGGAAACCTGCTCGTGCTCCACACCCAGCACCGCTGAGAGACGAGGGGCCCCCAGCTCTGCCAGGATGGCCATGGTCTGCAGGTACAAGCACAACTGTCTGCTGGAGACGTTGGGGAAGCCTTGGTGCTTCCCAGCACCTTATCGGGATGGTTCCCTGTCACAACAAGGCTCTCACAAACTTAGGCCTGGCAGGTGACAGCTCAGAACTTCTCTGCTCAGTGGGGCTGCAGCCAGCCGCAGGCAGAAGCCAGCAACACTCCCCTGCCTGACACGCTTCGCAGCCTCCCCAGCATTGATTTCCCCTGGGCCAGGCCCTGTCACACACGAGAGCTGGGCTACGGCGGGACCTACCCGGGAGCGGTGCCCAGAGCACAGCCCCACCAGGGTGCGCAGGGCCGCCAGCATCAGGTCAGCCTTAACCGTGTCGAGCAGCTGCGTCAGCAGCCGCACACCATCGCTTTGGAAGATTTTCTCTGCTCCGGCCTCCTCTCGTGCCAGCACAATCAGGTTCTGTGCAGCCTGGGAAAGGAGAGTCTCGTCTGGGTCACCTGCCTGCCAGAACGCAGCCCACCGTTCACAGGGAACCCCCCAGCAGGAGCCGGCTGGGCAGCCAGCATGGCTACAGGCACCTGCCTTCCACCCCCGATCTCCAGGAAGCACGTTCTGCTGGCAGGAGGCCCGGCCTCCGCTGGGCAGCACCGTTCAAGCCAGCGGTGCTGACCTGGGAATACCGTTCCTCCCCTCCTTGCCTTCCAACCAAGCCACGTTGCCCTCCTCTCCCAAGTTCAGACCTTTTGCTTCTTGTCCGCATCCTTTTCTTCAGGATCCAGCAAGATCTGGAACATCTGCGCCACCTTCGAGTCCGTGCAGGACATGGTCTTCATCTGAGAGAGAGCAGAAAGAGTGGCTCCGCCCTTACCACTTTCCTCAGTCCACCACATGCACAGGGGAGCCACAGCAGCCCCCAGCCCCCACGCTGCCTCCCCGCTCACCTTCTCATGCATGCTGCTCCCCAGGGCGCGCAGGGCCTCCTGGAAGGCCTTGTTCTTGGGCTCCAGGCTCACGCACCGCTGCAGGTCGCTGACAGCCTGGTCCAGGCGGCCCAGCTTCTGCAGCGCCTGGCTCCGGCGGAACAGCGCCTTCATGTCCCGGCCATCGGCTTCAATGGCTGCGGACAAGCAGGGGATCTATCGCAAAGCCCCTTGACTGCTCTGGTCTGCCCGGATGGGCAGTGCACAGAGGCCAGTCCCCTGCCAGCCACCACCGACAGTACCTTTAGATGCATCAGCCTCTGCCTTGGCGTAGTCCTCCTGCAGAGAGAGAGAGAGGCAGCAAGGGGGAAACACCTGATGCACTGCCCATGCAGGCCTCGCTCAGCCCAGCCTGCTGCAGGCAGAGGCAGCACCTGCTGCTTTAGAAAGGAGAGCAGGAAAAAGGACTGTGCGGTTTGAGGATGAGAACAGCATCACTGAGGACAGTGAGCCAGCCCAGACGACATCTTGTCCTTCCCAAAACGCAACCCTTGTGGAGTCCCTGAGGAGCCCTAGGGTCCCCGATGCTTTTTAAGTGCTCCCGGTCTACTTGAGCCCCTGAAGTTCCTTGTGTTCCCCCTTGCCTCAGAAACAGTTCCACGGTGGGAGATCAGAGACGCTGTGACTGCCTGGGGAACAGCCCCAGCGCATACACACAGCCCAGGCAGGGATGGGAGTGCCCTGCCCTGGCCCCGACAGTCCACCCAAGAGGTGAGGCAGCACGGGACAGCGGGCAGGGACAGGAGAAAAGGTGCACGGAGGAAACATGGCACCGACTGCGCCCTGCCCGGGGACGGACAGGGCCTCCCAGCGCAGCCGGCGAAGGCGGATGGGCCGGGGCAGCCGCCAGCAGCACAGCCCCAGCAGGCCGGGGCAGCCGAGCAGGTTCCCGCATGAACCCCGCGGTGAGACACCCGCCCCGTTCTCACCAGCTTCAGGTAGCAGGCGGCCCGGTTGCGGTGCAGCACGGCTCGCTCCGGTTCGCCGTCGCAGAGGCTCAGTGCCTGCGTGTAGGCGGCGAGGGCCGCGGCGTGGTCCCCCGCCTGGAAGAGCGCGTTGCCCCGCTCCCGCAGCTGCCCCGCCGTCACCTGCCGACGGGCACCGGCTGGGACACGTGTGCCGGGGGGGGTGGGACCTGGGCACGGCCCTGACCCGACCCCCCCAAGCGGCCGCCCCGGGGATGGGCCCCGGGACAGGGGCCCCGCCGCCCCCGGCCGCCCTGAGCACCGGCCCCCCGTCACGCCAGGGCCAGGGCCAGGGCCAGGGCCAGGCCCAGGCCCGGCCCGCCCGGCGCTCACTCACCACCTCCTCCATCGCGCCTCTCTGGCCGCGCCCGCGACGTCACCGGCGATCGCCCGGGGAACCTGGACGCCACCGCCCGCGTCACGTGAGCGGGGCGGGAGCCTCCAGCGCCGCCCCGCGGCCCGGCGGTGCCGGCACCGGCCACGTGCGACCTCGTGTGCGTGTGTGCCCGCCCCCCCCGTGCCCCGCTGCACCCCCAGGCAGGGAGACCCGGCCCAGCCCCCCCTCGCACCCCCCACCCCCCGGACCCCCCCCCCGCCCTGCCCGCGGCCCCCCCTCAGCAGGCCCGGCCGGGGGGCGGCGGCGAGAGCCCCCCGGGGGCGCGGGGGCCGCAGGGCGGCCGGGAGCGGGGCTGGCGCCTCCCCGGGGGTCTGCAAGGCGGGCGGCAGGCGCGGGGCAGGAGGCGGCCGAGGCGGCAGCGGCGGGTCCGGTAGAAGTGCAAGAGGTCAACAGCCATGAGGAGGAGGACGAGGAGCCCGTAGAGCCCCACAAAGGGCAGGGCCAGCGGGTTCCTGCGGGGGGGGGGGGGGGCACCTCAGGAGGGAGTGGCCACAGCCTCCCACCGGCACCCCTGCGCCAGGGAGGGCCCGGCCAGGGCCAGTTTTGGGCCCTGGGGTGACACCACGCCAGCCCCCGGGGCCGTGCCGGGAGCCCGGAGCCCCTGCCGCCCCTGAGCACCTCCCAGGCACCGTGGCCCCGAGCGCCACGGCCAGGCTGCCACCCACTCACCGGAGAAGGCCCGGACTGGCCAGGCTGGAGAGGTTCACCCCGGTGAGGGCCTCCAGGGCCAGCTGGGAGCAGCAGGACTTGAGGGCGCGCGGGCTGGCGCGGCAGCAGTAGCGGTGGCCGGCTGGGTCGGTCAGCCGCGGGCAGTAGAAGCCGGGGTGGTAGCGGCCGTCGGGGCTCGCGTAGCCCTCGCAGAGGTGCAGATTCTGCACCGACACTGGGGCAAGGAGCGGGCGTTTGGCGAGCGCCAGGGCTCAGCCCCCGTTGTAGGGTGCCGCAGAGCCCATGAGTGGGGCGCTGGCTGGGCTTTGCCCTTGCATCGAGGCGAGTCGGTGTGCTGGCAGCTGGTGCGATGCCGCTGGGATGGGCTGCCAGCTCCAGTGAGGTGGCCCTTGCAGGGACCCTGCAGAGCGGAGCCTTCCCCAGCCCCAGCAGCAATGGGCCGGGCTGGGCTGGAAGCACCACGGCCCCGTGGGGCCTCACCGCCACAGCACAGGAGCCCCGGCTCGGGCCTTAGAGTGGGCTCCGGTCGTGGCTGGGCTCCAGGCCAACGGGCAGCACCGGCTGAGCACAGACCCACCCATCACTGCCTGCTGGCGGCCCTGGACCCCATGTGTGCTGTGACCTCCGGCGCACCCCATCACCCTGGCAAGGGCAAACGTGGGCGAGGAGCATGATGGTGGCAGAGGGGAGGGGAAAGCCCCCAGGCCAGCCCTGATTTCCCCCTGCTGAACGCCCTCCCTGTTCCCCACCACCACACAGGGACAGCACTTCTCACCCCACAGACATTCTGCAGTGGGACCAGCCCAGGCACCACCACACCTGGGTCCCTATCCCCAGCGCGGACCACCGCCTCCCAGCACAGACCCCCCAGCCTCTTTCAGGGGCCATTGGGGAGCAGTCCACAAGGGACAAGGCCCCAGCAGGGACACGGAGGACACATTCAGGGAGCAGGAGGAGCGAGAACGGGGCTGTACCTGTCCCGAGGAGGCCAGGGCACAGAGCCGTGGCGAGGAGCAGCCAGAGTAGGAGCCTACCCAGCATCTTCCCGGCCGACCCTGGGCAGTGGCAGCTCTGGCTCCGGCAGAGGCAGAAACCACAGCCCCTCCTGCTCCCGCCTCCATCACGGCCCATCAAGAGCCGCTTGGAGCCATTAGAGCCTCCTGCACTCGCTGCCCGCTCCGCAGGGACCAGGGCGGGAGGCGGGGAGCATCGCTAATGAGCTTCTCGGGGGCCAAGTGCAGGACGGGAGGCGCCTTCCCCACCCCGCAGTGGGGCATCAGCTGCCAGTCCATGGGCCCTGGTTGGGCACCTCAGCCCATCTGGTGACCCCGGTGTCGCGGGCGAGGGCCACAGGCCAGGCTGGGGTGAGCACCGGGCCCCGGGGCTGTGGGCAGGCAGGCTGTGCCGCAGCCCCTTGGCAGCCCAGCCCCAGCGGGCAGCGGGCCCTGTGCCAGTAGCCTGGCCCCCTGCCAGCTATGCCATTAGCTGGCCTCCGCCAGAGCCACTGGTGGCACACAGTGCCAGCGCGGGGCCGTGGTCCCCTGCTCACCGGCACAGCGTGCTCACATCCCCAGCCATGCACCAGGCCTGGGGTCCTGCCCTGCTGCGCTGCCCCATGCCAGGCCGTCCCTGGGGCAGTGCGAGGGGCCAAGCTGCTGGGGCCGGTCCATGCTGGCTCTATGCACTCTGCCCGTTCTCGGGGTCATGGCTGAGCCTGTGGGATATGGGCTGTGCTGGAGGCTGTGCAGGAAACAAAGACAGAGCTCAACTCGCACTATCTCCTCACCCAGCCCTCCCCACAGGTGGCCATGGCCCTGGCTGCTGGCACTCCTTCACAGTAATTAGCCCCGAGGGCGACAGGGAAGCTCTGCAGCCCCTGCGGTCCCCACAGCAACCGGGAGGATGCTCCTGGGGACATGGTTTCCCCCAGCCCCTGGGGCACACAGCAGACAGGTTGCCTAGGCTCCTCAGATGCCAGAGCACCCTCTGTCTCAGCTCTGGCCAGCCTAGCACGGCCAGCAGTGCCCCAGGGCAGTGCCCCACAGCCCTGTGCACAGGATGAGGGTCTGGCTCCCCCAGCAGCTGCCAGCATTTCAGCCCTGAGAGCAGCCAGCACCCCCCAGCCCCAGGAGACTGCTGTGCCAGGCGCTCACCCCAGCAGCTCAGGGGTGCACGTGCAGGTGCTGCAGCAGACGATGTACCCCCATCCCCTCCCTCCTAGGCCAGGCCTCCTTCCTGGGGTGCCAGGAGGTCCCCAGTGACTGTCAGCACCTGCCCCCTCAGCCGCCGGCAGCCCCAGTGGAGACCAGGCTGCCAGGCTCACACCGGAAGGGGGCTAAAGGCACTGAATTTGGGAGACACCATTCCCATGCTTAACTTGGATGTTGCTGCCTGCACAGGGAGCTGCCTAGCTTCGGTCTGCACCCAGTCCCCCTTGCTCCTGCCAGCACCAGGCGCTGCCTGCCCCCAAGCATGGTTGGGCCTGGCCGTGCCACCGGCCTCTCACAGGTGTCCTGGGGCCCCATGCCTGGCTCAGTCCCTGGAGCACCGGTGGGGCAGGGACCCTATGGGGCAGAGCGCGGCACAGCCCCTGCAGCCTGCCCAGCACACCCAGACTGGCCCTGGCCACAGCTCCGAGCCTGCCTCCCCGCTGCCTTGGGGTGCTGCCCCGTCTCCCCACTTCCCCATGCAACCAGTGCGAGAACCACAAACCAGACACAGAGCAGGGCCCTTGGAAACAGCCTCATGTTTCCTACAAGCTCCAGGCGAGCTCAGTCTCCAGTCCACAGCACCTCCCCGGCCAGCTGCCCCAACCCCGCCAGGCTCCTGGCAGCCCCCATGCTGTCCCGTGGGTTAGGGGGAGCCCAGGCGCCAGCATGGGCCTCTGCCCCAAGATGCCGGGGTGGGCACCCTCCTGGGCAGCCGTGCGAATGCAGGGCAGCTGTGCCCATCCTGCCAGCAGTGGCAGAACCTGGCCCGCTGCCCCTGCCAGCTGTGCTCTGCTCGGAGCAGTGCCCAGCCTGTGGCCTCTATGCCCAGGCAGCATCCGGCAGCCTCTGCACAGCCCTGCCACAGCAGTTCGCTTCTGAAATCTATCCGAGAACACAGGACTAATAAATTAGAAGGCAGCAGCCTTTGCAAGTCCGGCACCTCCTGCCCAGCACCCGCCTGCCTGCCACGGGCCTCCTGGCCCAGCCTCTCCCGGGCCATGCTGGTGCTGCTGGGCTACGCAGCCGCTCCCACGCTGCCCAGCCAGTCTGCTTCTCTCCCGCTCCAGGAGACGCTACCCCAGGCGGATGCGGAAAGTGGCAATTTCCATGGGGTCCAGGCGGATGTTGGTGCTGTTGGAGGTTGTGCCCAGCGGGTACATCAAAGTCAGTGAAGTGGGCTGCAGGGAGCCCAGCTCTAGCCCCTGGAACAGGCTGCCCAGGGCCAGCTAGGGAGAGAGGAGGGAGAAGGGTGGGTGGCCCGGATGAGTGGCATGTGGTGCCTGGCAGCACAGCACCGTGCACAGGGCAGCCCCACACGCACTGTGCCAGCAGCCAGGTCACAGGCCTCCCATAGCACCCAGGGCACCACACTGACCCAGCCCAGCCCAGGCTCTGCCCTTCCTCACTGGGGGATGCAGGGCTCATGGAAGGCTCCAGACCCACTTTGTGAGAAACCAACATCCTCCAGCTTTGCCTGGGCAAGGCACAGAACACGGCTGCACCATGGGATTCTTGACCAGCCACAGGTTCTGGGACGCTGGTGCTGGGCAAGCTGGGGCCACCTCCAGCCTCCGTCCTGGCTTGGCATGAGCACAGGATGCAGGAGGCAGGCCTGGCACCAGACGTGCCGGGGGCCCCAGTCTAGCTCTGACCCAGCAGTACGTGGAGGTGGCAGCCTGGTCTTACCTTTCCCTGGCTGGTGGTGCAGTTAAACCCCAGGTTCTTGGCCTCCAGGCTGCAGTCAAAGCCTTTGCGGTGCAGGATCAGGGCTGCCTCAGCTGAGGGTAGCGAGTCATCCTGCCAGGGAACCAGGGTGTGAGGTGCAATGCTGGGGACAGCGGGTGCGAGACCCCCCCCCCCCAAGAGTCCTGCCCAAGCCATGCCCGCCTCACTTGCGGGGCACAGCTCACCTCTGCCTGCAGCATCCGCAGGTTAAGGATGTGAAAGTCGCAGGGGAGGGTGGTGGAAAGGGGCATGAAGGAGCGCAGGGCTGGTGGGGCCGGCTTCTCCTGGGCCACGGGCATGACCAGGGCCTCAGCATTCAGGTGCATGGAGGTGATGTGGCTCAGCAGGGAGGGGAAGCTGATCGGGCGGCCATCCTGCACCTGCCAAAGATCACACGGGTCAGCGCAGGCCAGGGGAGCAGCAGGGTCAGGCAGAGCCTGGACAGGGCCCATGGGACATCCCGCTCCTTGCAGCCTCTCTAGCAGTGCCCAGAGAACAGGCACGTGCCAGCATAGGGCACTCAGAGCTGCACCCACCCAGGCTTGACCCCCTCCCCAGCACCCAAACAAGGAGGGCAGCTGCTGGATGGGCAGCCTGCACGGACCCCAGCTAGCCGATGGTCAGACTATGGGCCTGCTACAGGGCCTGGCTAGGCTAGTTGCTAGCAGCTAGTGCACGAGACAGGGAGAGACAGTGGGGCCAGGCCGGCTGTTACCTCTGGGCTGCCAGTCCTGGCGCCGGGGAAGCCCAAGGCTTTAAACACGGAGGCCAGTTTGGAAAAGAAGCTGGAGCTCTGAATGAGTGACATGGCGCATGCATAGAGAGCAGCAAGGGGACAGGACAAAAACACGGCAATTACGAGGGCAGTGTGGCTCTGCACCCCATCTGCGGGACAAACCCCGCTCCATGGTCCCACCCTCCCCATACCCCTGTGTTCCAGGCACGGCACGACCCTGTGCAGTGCCAAGATGATGGCCGGGTGGCCATGGGCCAGGAGGGGAGGAGACCCTGCATCCAGTCTCACGCGTGGCTTTCTGCAGACACCTCCACCCTGCTCCATCCCAAGGCAGGGCTGGGCTCTCTGGGCGAGCGGCACTGCACCCAACCCCCGTCCTGCGGCCTCACAGCCCATGCACCTTGTTGGCAGTGGCACGGTGCTCCAGGAGGAGGCGGAACCGGTTGCAGGTGCGCTTGTTGTCCTTTAGCCCTTGGCCCAGGCCCCGGTTGTCATCCTGCATGAGGCGCCGGTCCAGGATCACCTCCAGCTGACCTGCAGAGAGCGGGTCCCAGTGCCCTGGGCTTTAACAGGAGCCAGCCACCTCTGCTGCCACAGATGGAAATGCTCCCACAGGACTGGGGGCAGCCGGGGAGCCCCCAGAGACAGCAGGACCAGGGCACCCTGTGCCCAGCCCGCAGCACCCTCCTCCCCAGCATCCCATGCCAAGGGCAGCCCCGGTTCTGCAGCAGGCCCCCCGAGGCACGGCCCCGCAGCCCGAGCTCACCACTGCTGAGGCTGGAAACCCCCAGGGCCTGGGCTGTGTGCAGCGTCAGGCGGCTCTGCATGTCCTGAATGTAGGCCATGGCGGGCATGGGGTAAAAGTTGGCCTGCAGTGGCAGCTTCCGCTGGTACCTGCGGGGCTGGATCTGCCGAGGGAAAGAGGTCAGCAGCTGGAGGTGGCTCCCGCGGTGGCCAGTGCCAGGTGGCAGGGCACCGTCCCCCCTGCAGGCAGCTGCTGTCCCTCCCCAAGCTGTCAGATACCTGGAAGCCATTGAGGTCCGTGAAGAAGGTGTCATCGCTCTCGATGTCAGTGCTGAAGCGCAGGGCCAGCTCCTTGTTGATGTGGTCACGGATGTCCACCAGGCAAGACACGTCCAGGGACAGGCCCTCCACCCCTGTGGGCAGGCAGTGAGGGGCTGGGCCCCACGGGCAGCATTGCCCAGCGCCCCTGGGCCAGTGACCTTCCCGGCACAGCCTCGCACTGTCTCACCTGGCACGTTGTAAAGCCGCACCACAGTCTGGACATGCTGGTAGTAGCTGACGACCTCTGAGAAGAGGGGTCCCTCTGTCACCCGCACTACTGGGGGGTCCTTGGGGGCATAGGGCTATGGGGGAAGGAGGGCTGCGCTGAGGCTGCTGCCTGCAGGACTGTCAGACGGCCGTGGGCACAGCTGCCAGCTGGCTCGCAGAGGTGATGCCTGTACCTTGGCCTCGCCATCAGGCAGAAAGAGGTAGGCTCCGCTTTTGTCCTTGGAGGTCCTGGTGCCGTAGACGAGAAACTCACTGCTCACCCTCTGCTCCCGCTCCTCCCCAGCTCGGCGGATGCTCTGCGGGGTGTGGGCCAGCACAGCAGTGAGCACAACTTGCATGAGGGAGTGCTGTGTCCCCCTCCCCTCCTTGACCCCCACACCACCCATCAGACCCCTGCACTCGCCTGCAGCAAGCCTGAGCGTCCCGAGAAGCAGGCCTGCAGGTGCTGGTTCTCCAGGCAGAAGTCTTCAGCGGTGGCCGGGAAGACGTGCACTGGTACGGCCTCCTGCTTGCGCACGGCCAAGTCCCGGCCATGCAGGTACAGGCGCACGGAAGACTTCAGTGCACCGTGGCTGTTGAAGGACTTATGCAGCTGCAGCACACGCAGCCCCAGCGCAGGCAGACGGGCCAGGACAGATACCTGCGGGCAGCGTGGAGACCTGAGCCAGCCTCTCCGCAGGAGAGCAGCCAGCACGTGGGGATCTGCTGGCTGTCAGCAGGGCAAAGACCCCGGCTCGGCACTTCTGGGGCTTCTGCTGAGGGGGGACATGCACGTGGGCCTGGGGGTTCACAAGCAGTGGGAGCTTGTGTTGTGGTGTGGGAACACTTGTTGCCACAGAGAAGGGCTCACAGGGTGTTCTGGCCATGGGGCGAGGGCAGGAGGCTGGCACGCATGGGCTGTGCAAGCTGAGGATGGGGGCGGGCAGTGGCACTGGGGCACCCCATACCTGGTAGATGTCAGGCACCGTGTCAGTGGCGGAGCCCCAGTGCGCACTGAGCTGGGAAGGCAGTGGCTGCCCCTCCTCAGAGAGCACACGCACGTGTGGGGAGTCCACCAGCACCGGCACAACACTCAGGCGCTCCTGCTCCAGCGGGTTGAACACCACCAGGTACCTGCGGGGTGGGGTCACACAGGGATGGCAACCCCAGCCCCATGGCATCCCGGGTGCCCCATGCCCCACACCACCCACGGGTCCCATGCACCCACCCACTGCTTCACAGAGTCCCAGGTACCCCCCTTACTGCCCCCCTACAGCCCCACAAGCCCCAAGAGCAAGGCAGGCAGCCCCTACCGGGGCGAGGCGTCCAGTTTGACCACTGTTCTCTCTGGGAGGGAGTCCTGGTTGGGGCGCGTGTCATCCTGGGGAGAGAAGCGGTCAGAGCTGGGGTGTGCCCACCACCCCTGCCAGCCTGGCCCAGGGACACAGGCACAGGCTGGGACCCTTTCCCTGGGCCCCCACCCAGCACTAAGTGGGCAGGCAGGGCTGTGCTCCCCGGGGGGACGAGGATAGCTGCCCCAGCATGGCCCAGTGTGCTGGGGTGTGGGAAGCCAAGGGGCAGGGTGCTGCTCACCATGCTGAGGAAGGGTGCAGCAGGGTCATGGCGGTAGGTGTCCTTGTCCCCCAGCACAAGGTAATGCGCAGCATTGATGATGACGCGCTTGAGGTTCGTGAGGGAGTGGAGCAGCCTGGGGCATAGGCAGAGTGAGCCACCCAGTACTGTCCCCCATCTTCTCTCAGCATCCCCCCCAACATCCCTCACCTCCCCCGAGGAGAGGGCCCCCACAGGACCCCCCACGCCCAACCACGCTCCCAGCCCTGTGCCCATGAGCCCCCATCCAAGACAGGCCCCTCAGGGCTGTACCCCGGCCCCCCGCACGCACCGGACTCCATAGTCAACCGCCACAGCCTCCTTGGCGGTGCCGGTGATGGCATCGTGGTGCTGGAAGAGGCCCAGGTTGCGACGGGCATTGCTCAGCAGGGCGTAGTCAGAGAGCGGGTACCTGCCATCAGCGCCAGCGCGGCGGGCGTGGGCGAGCGCCAGGCTGTACAGGATCTCTGCCCCCCTGCGCAGGGACAGAGTCACCGAGGGTCCCTGCCCTGGCGCCCCAAAGCTCCGGGCCCCGCAGTGCCAGGACAGAGGGCAGAGGGGGAGCAGCCAGCCCAGTCCGCACGCTCTCCATGCACATGGGCCTGGCCTCAGGGAGGGCAGGTGGGGGCACGCGCTGCCCTGGGGCTGGGCGAGGGTTTGGCACTGCCTGGGCCGTGCCTGGACCACCCCCAGCACGTTGGCAGCTGGGCACAGACCGGGGGACTGCCAGGGCTCCCAGGTGCTGCCCGGCCAACCCTTGCCTGTGCCCGCCCCCCACAACCCCTGCCCCGGGGCCCAGCCCACTCCCCCTCACCGGAGGTGGGCCTCCAGCACCCGGTCCAGGCTCTTGTAGAAAGGGCGGGAGGTGTAGTAGCCTGTCCAGTAGTGATCCTCCCGGTCCGCATAGGAGAAGAAATCCCCACTCAGCACTGGGAACCCGGGCGGCTTCATCCCCGGCACAATGCCCACCTTCTTGTACAGGGCGTCAAAGTAATCAGAGAGCGTCCCAAACTGCGCCTGCAGGATGGCACGCGCAGCCCTGAGCGCAATGGCGAGATGCCATGGCTCCCACCAGCCCTCCCAGCACTGCCCACCCTCCAACTGGGCTCTGTGAGTGGCCTCCCCACAACCTCTGTCTGTGGGGCCCTGCTCACCCCAGCCCCCTGCGTTGCCCCGGACCTCTCTGCACATACTTGGACGTGGAGGTTGGGTCGGGAGTTGAGGAAGTCAAAGATGCGCTGGTAGTTGAGGAACTGGGCATCCCACTCTTGTGGCTTGTCATAGCGGAAATCGTCTCCCAGGGGCACCAGCAGCACCTTGCTGCGGTACAGCTTGGACTTCTTGCGGTACTGGTCCAGCAGCAGCTGGGCTCTGCCGTGGCGGAACAGGGAGTGAGGCTGGCTCCCAGACAGGGCCATGGGGCTCAGAGCCACTTGCCCCTGCAGCACTCACCGCTCCGCCACGTTGGCATCAGTGATGGCTCGGGGAGGCACCTTCCATGGGCAGTTGATCCGGCCACCCGGCAGCCGCTTGAAGTCAAACTGGCAGCAGATCTTGGGGTCTGGCCCACAGGTGTGGGGCACATCATAGCTGTAGAAGGGCATCATGTGGCAGAAGATGTCGGTGCTGGCATCCGGATCTGTGGGACCAAGGACAGATGAGCATCAGCAATGGCTCTCCCTTGCCTATCCCTGAGCAGGGGAGCCCATGGGCACATGGGCATGGAGACGGCTGCTCGGGCAGAGCAGACCTGGCACACAAGCTCACCCACTTGGAGCACAGAGAGCACAGCAGCCTCCCCTGGAGGCAGTTGGGGAGTCACCCTGGGGCTGTCCCTCAGGGCAAAACCACTGCAGGGTAGAGACATTGCGCCCGGTGCTCAGCTTGCCATCCGCACAGGAAAGTGCTTGGTAGCTGTTCCCTGCTGCCACCCGCCCCGGCAGGGTCCCCTCTGGTCACCTCCCAGCAGCCCCTACCCCATGTCTGTCTCCACATGAACTCCAGGTTCTGGGTGGCAGCAAAGTGCTTCTTGATGGCGTAGTGCACACGCTGGATGAGCATGCCCGTCAGGTTGGAGCGCTTCAGCAGGTAGGGCATGGTGGAGCTGTGCCCAAAGGGGTCGACAGCCCAGCCTGACCGGGGCGTCACACCTGGAGGCACAGAGACCTGTCAGCCCCGCACTGGGCCCAGCAGCACCGCCTGTGAGGAGGCTCCTGCCAGGGATGTGGGTGCCTGCCAGCGCATCAAGCAGCCCCCCATCCAGCACTCTGCCCCTCCTGCCCGGCATCCCGCCCAGCTCTCACCAATGTTCTTCTCCAGCCACTGGTGCCCCTCGATCAGCTGGTCGATCATGGCAAAGTAGTGGGAATTAGCCTCGTCCGGCATTACCCAGCCACCTGTCACCATCTCCAGCTGCCCGTTGCCAACCAGCCTGCAAGGGGGACACACAAGATGTGATCAGCTCTGGGAAGAGCCCTGCGGTGAGCTGTGTGTCCATGGCAGAGCCTTCTCCTGCCTTGGAGCCAGCTGGGTCCCACCCGCAGCCTCTGCAACCACTGGCTGCCATGCCCCACTGCTCACCCCGTCCCCATGCGGACAGACATCCCTCCACAGCACCACACTGGCCGAGGCCCCAGCCAGAGCCCATCCCCACACAGGCCAATGCCCTCCGCTGTGTCCTGCAGCCCATGTTCCCTCTGCCCTCCACTCCCAGCCCTCCCAGGGCAGGGGGGCTGACAAGGGGGCCCTCTCCCACCAAACAATCCTGCTCTCCAGGTTACCCACCCCCCTGACAGTACCCTAGGCCTTGCAAGGCGCTGGCACTGCTCAGGCTCTGTGGCAGTGCTCACATGTTCAGGGTTACAGCGACGAGAGGGAGTTCCCCAGCCCCGTGAGCACAGGGAGCAGTGCAGGGCAAGACCTGACTCCCACGGCCCCTCAGGCCCCCAGTGCTGGCAGCACCCTGGCTCTCACTCCACACTGCTGTGGTTTTGACATCTCGTGGCACCGAGAGGTTGCTGGCAGTGCAAGGCACCCCACAGTGAGCAGTGTGAAGCCCACAGCCGCTGCACTGCAGCCACGGCAGCTGCCTTCTCCCTAGGGCCCTTCCCTCACACACTCTGTGCTCACAGCTGGCGACTCCCACAGCACCCTGCCTCCAGGCAGGGCCCGCACCAGGCAGTCCTACCTCCGCACCGCAGCCCGCTTCTGGGCACTGATGTTGTCCCACCACTTGGAAAAGAAGGAGATCTCGGACCAGATGAAGCGCCGGCGCGGGTCCTCCTGCATCTTTAGCACCATGCTGTTGAGGATGTGCTGCGTCTGGTCATAGTAGTACTTGTCGAAGGTCTTGATCCAGCCTGCCAGCGCAAGTGGGGAGGTCACTGCGCGGGGCCCAGCCCTTCTCCGCCAGCGGTGTGGGGCAGCAGTGGCTGGGCTAGCCCTTCCCCTCCCCTGCCCACCTTCGCCTGCTGCTCACCCGGGTCGTTGTGGGAGTGGGGGACCACAAACACCTGCAGGGGCTCAGTGTCCCACTCATTAGGCTCATAGGTGATATCAAAGCCCTGCTTCCACACGCCGCCATCCTGGTTGTCAAAGGGCAGCAGGGAGTACACGGCCAGCATCTGCCAGGTAGGAGACAGGGCTCAGGGCCGACACCAGATTGAGAGACCCCCAACAGAGTAGGGCCAGGACCCCATGGATGCCCTGGAATGGACCCCCTCGCACTAGCAGAGATGGGCCCTGAGCCTCTGGGCCGAGATGCCGGCCCCTCACCTGCAGGTCTGGGCTCTGGCCCTTGCCCCCCAGGGCAAACTGGCAGTCCTGTGGGGAGACGGAGAGGAAGCTCGGGCGACTCTCAGGGGGCAGCACCCAGGAGCCATTGGGTGTGTGGTGGGGCAGCGCTGGCTGCCCCTCTGCATGGGCTGTCAGCTCCAGTACTGAGTCCTTTATGTGGCTGATGATCTCGTGGTTCTCCTCCAGCAGCTGCTCCAGCTGCTCAATGCGGTTCTGCAGCACCGAGATCTGACTCTGGGGACACAGACGCCTCGGTGAGAGCCTCCGGTGCCCTTTGCCAGGTGGGTCCTGGCCCCCACGTGCACTGACACCAGCAGGGAACAAGCCCCGGCCCTGGCAACCGAAAGGCCTCAGGCTGTGCCGGCTGGCCCCGAGCAGGCCTGGCCCTGGCCCCCTTGCCCGCTCTGCCATCCCCACGGCCCCGCCGCTCACCCTGGGGAAGTTGCCCCCGCTCTGGTGGCGCGTGGGGTCGTGCTGCACCCGGTCCAGCATCAAGTAGAGGGAGAAGACAGCCACGCAGAAGATGGCAGCTCCACACACTGTCACCTGCTTCTTCAGCTTCATCCCGGAGAGCCGCAGGGACAGACCTGCATCAGGACAGAGCGGTTCCAGTGCTCCTGCCAGCCCAGCCACAGGGCCGGGACCGAGGACGGGACAGGTACAGGGGAGGAGCGGAACGGGGCGCCGGGAGACACGGGACGGGACAGGCCCGGGGGGGGACAGGGCAGGACGGGACAGGAGGGGACGGTGCCTCCTGCCCCGCGCCCTCGCCCCGGGCTGAGCCCTGCCGCGGGACCTGGGGTCGGGCAGCGCAGCCCGGTGCCCCCATACCCTGCGCCTACCCCTTGCCTACCTGCCCAACCTGCCCACCGCCTGCCCACCGCCGTCCCTCACCGCGACCCCCCCGCCATCCTCCTCCTCGCCCCCGCCGCGTCCTACTTCGCTTAATCCGGCGCCGGGTATTTATAGCCCGGGCTGGAGCTGCACGGGCCCAGGGGCGCCTCGGGCCCGGCCCGCCGCGGGGCTGGGGCGGGGGGGGCCGGGGCCGGGGCAGGCCGCGGCGGCCCCGCCGAGCCGGGCAGCCCGGGGCCTCTGCGCCACGGCCCGGCGCGGCGCGGGGAGGGAAGGGGAGCGGCCCGGGCCGGGGCGGGGAGGGCCAGGGAAGGCCGGGGAGGGCCGGGGCCGCCCACTGCGGGACGGCTCCGGGGGCGCGGCCGCTCCGCTCTTACCCTGGGCGGCTCCGCGGCCCGTCCCGGCTCCTCACATCGCCCGCCCCGGGCCCGCCGGCTGCCGCGGCCGGGCTGGGCCAGGCCCCGCCCGCCGCCCCGCCCGCCCGGCCCCGGGCCCGGCCCCGGCCCTGCCGGGAGGCGGCTCCGCCGGGCAGGGCAGCGGGGCGGCCACCGGGGCGGGCCCGACCCGACCCGGCCCGGCCCGGCCGGGACCCCCGAGCTCCCGGGGTCGGCCCCGCCACCCCCACCTGGCCCCGGGGACAGGCCCGGGCATCCCCCGGCAGCCCCGGGGCAGACCCGGTCAACGCTCCGTAGCCTCGGGGACGCACCTGAACGCGCCCCCCGTAGCCCTGGGGACAGGCCCAGCCGTCCCCCCGCGGCCCCGGGGACGCACCCGGACATGCCTGGCCCCCCATAGCCCCGGGGCTGGGTCAAGGTGCCGGTGCCCTGTCCCGGTGCACCCTGTCCCGGGCGCGTGTCCCCCCGTGGCCCCCACAGACGCGGTGCTGCAGAGCTCATTTGTTTATTATACAGGATCAAGCCCAGCAGGAGCTATGGGTGCCATGTCCCCGGGGCGCACGGGAGCCCCCTGCCCTGGGCCAGGGTGGGGGCATAGCCCAGTCCGGCCGCCCCACAGCACCCGCTTCCCAGGCAGGCCCTGCCCAAGGGATGGATGCTGCCAGCGGGATGGATCCGGGGCACACGGTGCTGTCCTGATTGGGAGCGGCGGGGCACTGCCCTCGGCCGGTGGTCCCCCTCACCGGTGCCTCTTGCGGATGGTGATGAGGTCCTGGTGGATGGTGCTGAAGCTGGGCCGCTTGTGGGGCTCGTACTCCCAGCACTGCTGCATCAGCCGGTACACCTCCTCGGGGCACTGCTCGGGGGGGTCCAGCCGCACGCCTGGGGGGTGGCAGGGATGGGGACACAGCAGCCCAGGCCACCAGCCCCTCCCTCCCCCCGGCCCCGTCCTGCCTGTCCCATGGGCATGGCTCCACCGCAGACCCACCGTGCAGGGCCCATGACCCCACAGTGGCCCTCGAGAGCCGGACCCTGGCTGCGTCCCTTACCCTGCTCCACCGCCTCTCGCGTCTGCTGGTTGCTGAGGTTGGCGTAGGGGACGGCACCCAGGCTGAAGGCTTCCCACAGCAGGATGCCGAAGCTCCAGACATCGCTCTCCGAGCTGTATCGGCCTGGGGACATGGGGTGGGATGGATGCTGGCAGCTGGGGACACCCATAGCACCACTGCCCTGGCTATGCTCGTGCTCATGAGGACTGGGGTGCCCCAGCTCTCTCTGCCTCCCTCCCCAGGACCAGGCACATGGGAGCAGGACAGTGTGCCCTGGACTCCTGGCTCCCAGCTGTGCCACGGGGCCACCAGGCTGTGCCCGGCTGCATCCCATACCATAATTGAGTGCTTCAGGTGCTGTCCACTTGACAGGGATCTGCTTCATCCCCCCTGTGGAGGCGTAGATGCCATCCTCCTCCTCCCGTGACATCCCAAAGTCGCTGATCTTTAGGGCATTCTTCTCCGTCACCAGGCAGTTGCGAGCGGCCAGGTCCCTGGGACGTCCCAGAGCTGTCAGCCATGCCTCTGGCCATCCCCAGGGACCTCCGCCCGGCATAGGATGGGGTGCAGCGAGGGCTCTGGGGTTCACCCTGTGCTGCCCGGTGCCCGTCTGCACTGCCAGAGCCCACCTGTGGATGCAGTGCTTGCTCTCCAGGTACTCCATGCCAGCAGCAGCGTTCTCAGTCATCTTGATCAGCTCCTTCACCCGCAGGTGCGGCCCCTCATTGCGCAGAAAGCTCAGGAAGTCTCCCCCTGCACCCAGGATTGTGGAGCTGGCGGGCAGCTGCCTTGGCACGCTGTGGTGAGCTTGCACATGCATGCACCAGCTGCCCCTGCGGCGCAAGGGCTGCAGGATGGGGCTGCTCACCCTGCACCAGCTCCATGACTATGTAAATAGGCTGCTTCTGGGTGCAGACACCGATGAGCCGGACAATGTTCGGGTGGTTGTACTGTTTGAGGATCCTGTGCGGACAAGGAAGGGCACCATGAGTGCATGGGGAGCCTGGCTGTCCCGGGCACAAGCCACCTCTGTGCCGTCCCCAGGACGCTCTGCCCAGCTGGCCTGGGGACACCGCCCTCAGCACAAGGATTCTGCAGTCCCAGTGGGGTCTGAACAGCCCCAAGTCCTGAGGATGGACAGACGGGCTGGGACAAGAGCGACAGATGCACAGACCTGGCTTCCTGCAGGAACCTGGCCTTGAGTTCAGGCGGGAGGGTTTCCCGGCAGGATTTCACAGCAACGGGGGTGTTATCAGCACGCAGCCGGCCGCTGAATACCTCCCCAAAGTTACCCTGCCAAAAGACACGGGTGCACCAGCCCAGCTTGCCGCAGCGTGGCCCAAGGCAACCCCTGCCCTCCCACAGACCCCACAGAGGCAGGGACCAGAGCACTCTGACTCACCCGGCCGATGCGCTCCCCCAGCAGCACGTCCTCGTGGTTGAGCACCCATTTGTCCTGCAGCGAGCAGACACAGAAGGCGGTGAGCTGTCCCCCAGCCTGCCCCAGGCGCCATGGGCAGGAGAAGGGGACGGGCAGGGTTGCCCCGTGCTCAGGTGACTCATCCCCCTCCCCACTGCCTGCCATCACCTTTGGCACGGCCCTGGCCAGGATGATCCCGCTCTTCCGGGTGATGGGCTGCTGGCTCTGCAGGAGGTGCTCGATGAGCAGCGGGATGGTGGGGAAGCCCTCCCCCTCCAGCCGGTACATGTTCTGTGGGGAGGGGAGGCTGAGGAGCTTTCCTGCACACACACATGGGTGTGCTCACGAGTGCTGGGGTGCATGGCTGTGCACATGTGGATGAGTGTGCACGCACGCACATGGTGCAGGACATGCATGCACACCGGGCACAGCAAGCATGCACAAGTAGGCATTCACGTGCACGATGCAGGGCTCACACCCCACGCTCCACACGTGGACTGTGCAAGGACGGGTGCACACAACTCATACTGTACACACACGTCCTGTGCACTCACACCAGGGGCCCCATGACTGCAGACCCAGGGCCTGCGCAGGGCCACCCCCGGCCGTTCTCCCTGCCTGTGGTCACTCACGTCAGCAGCCTGGATGATGAAGTGCCGGAGCTGCCCATCCCACAGCACACTGAGCACGTACTCCTGCTTGCCCTGGCTCTCCCGCACCAGGAAGTCCCCGCTGCAGCTCAGTAGCTCCTGCACTTCTACGCGCGGGATGGCCCCGTGGTACCAGACCTGCTGGCACAGCGGCTTCTGCACCTCCGGGATCAGGGGCATGGGGGGTGGCAGCTGGATGGAGACGGGAGTGAGTCCAGCCGTGCCCCCGGGTTGTGCCAGAGGTGGGGGCAGCAGCGGTGCCTGGAAGCTGTGCCCAGGGCAGGGCGCAGCAGGCAGGGGTGAGCAGAGGCTGGAGGGGCTGGAGCACAGAGGGGAGGGGGCTGTGGGGGCAGAGAGGAGAGGGCAGGGGATGCTGAGGGCAGGGAGGCTCGGCAAGGCAGTTGGCTGGGAGGGCAGGGTGGGCAGAGGTGCCCGGGGACTCACCGAGTACTTGGGGCTGAAGATGCCTGAGATGTGGTTCTTGAGGGTCTCCAGTGTGGTGGCCCTGCTCCGCTCCTGCTCCTGGGGAGAGACGTGAGCTGTGTGCTGGCTGGGGGGTGACGGGAGCCCGGCATGTCCCGTCCCTGCAGCTCCCGGTGCGCAGTGGGGCAGGACTCACCACAGAGGAGACCGACTGCCGGTCCTCCTGCAGAGGCAGGGCGGGCAGGGGGTCCCCAGCACCCAGCTCTGCCAGCTTCCCTGCCAGCAGGTCCCGCTGCGCCTGCAGCTTGGCCTGGGTGCAGAGGCAGCCCTCGAGCTGCTGCTGCGCCTCCTGCAGCCCCTGCCGCTTGCCCAGCAAGTGCACCCTGAGGACAGGACAGGGCGGTCAGCCTCCGCCGCCCCTGGCCCCTCGCCCCCTGCCTGCCACACCTCACCGCTCCCCGAGGCTCCGGCCCTGCTCCGCATCCCGGATCTCCGCCTGCAGCTCCTGCACCCACTGCTCCTTGCTGCTCACGACCTCCATGGCGGCCGCCAGCTCCTCCTTGACCGATGTCAGGCTGCAAAAGACACAGGTGCCGGATGGTGCTGAGCCGTGCTGCTGGTGGCGGTGGCCCCTGCCCGCAGCCCGGCTCCACTCACGAGTGCTGGACGCTCTCCACGGTCAGTTCGTTCAGCTGCAGCTCCCCTGGTGCCAGGCTCTCCGTCTCCTCCAGCAAACTCTCATCAAAGGACACGGCCGGCGGCAACTCAGAGCCATACCTGTGGGCACTCAGCATGGCTCTGCCTCCCACCTGCCCTGTGCCAGCACCGGCACCCGTGGCCAGCAGGGCTGTGCCTGGCAGAGGGGCTGCAGCCGCGCGGGGCCGTACCTGTGGCTCTGGATGAAGCCGCTGTACTCCGTGGCCGGCTCGATGGCCTGGATCGCGCTGGCAATTTCCCGGTGCACAGCCAGCACGTCCTCCTGCACCAGGCTGCTGATGCTGTAGTACTCTCTGAGGATCTCCTTCCTGTGGGGACGCGGGTGCTGGGGGCTGCCGGGCTCCTGTGCCCCCCAGCCCAGGGCCCTTGTGGCCAGGCGCCACCACCCCTGCCCCAGCCCTGGTGTCCAGTCCCCACATGCCGCATGGTGCTGCAGGGCATCACCGTGAGGGCTGCGGCGTGAGGGGCAGGGGGTGTGCGGGGCAGGCGATGGGCAGGGAAGATGCACGTGGCTGGCGGAGCTCTGGCAGGAGGAGGGAGCACTGCTGGTTCTCAGGGGCCATGGGGTTGCCCAGGGATGGACAACGGGGCGCGGGACAGGCAGTGGGGCACGGGGCAGGCAGGGCTCTTACAGGACGAGGACCATCTCCTGCTGCAGGCTGTAAAGGGACTGGTGGAGGCTGGGCAGTGCCCGTTGGTAGTGGTGGTGGTGGTGGAGCGTGGCCGCCTGCACGGCCAGCACGTACTGGTTGTGCAGGGCATAGAGCTTCCAGAGGCTGCGCACGTACTTCTCCTTCGCCTTGTCCCGCTCCTTGTCTGGGTGGAGAGGCCGTGGAAAACACCCACTGCTGCCACTGTGGCATCGGTCCCAGTGCTACAGCACATCCCCCCACGCAGCCGGCGAGGGGGACAGGCACCCAGCGAGGCTGGGGCAGGGGCCAACGGAGGTGACAGGGCTGGGTGGGGGTCCCAGGGCAGGCAGGGGGGCCGGGGCGGTCACAGACCTCCCCCAGGGATGCTCCCGACCCACAGCACAGTGTCCCAAAGCTGTAACTTGCAGGAGTTGTGCCCGGCTCCCCTGGGGCCAGGCTAAGCTCTCCCCATGCTGCCCACCCCCAGACCCCCCACCCAGTGCAGGCTGCACTGTGGGTCCCACAGGGCACCAGGTGCTCCGGCCATCCCTGACCCGTGAGGGGAGCTGGAGGGGACACAGAGGGATGGGGACGGGGGAGGCAGGGGGCTGGGCTGGCAGGCACCTTTGCTGGCCTCCTGATACTTGCGCTTGGCCTGGGCACTGTCGCGTGCCAGGCTGCGGTACTGCGCCTTCAGCTTCTCCATCTCCTGCTGCGTGATCTGGGGAGGCAGATGCCGTCAGGGGAGCGGGGCTGGGCTATGCCCCCCGCTCCCTCCGCCAGGACCTGCATACCCGGGCATACTCCTGGCTGAGCTGCTGCCACTGCTCACTGAAGGCCTTGCGGAGCTGCTGCTTGTCGCGGATGAGCAGGCTCAGCTTGGCCAGCGGCCCTGCCGCCAGCTCCTCTGCGTGCTGCCGCAGGATCTGGCTCAGCGTCTCCGTCCGGCTCGCCAGCACCCACCAGGACTGTGGGGATGGGGTGTCAGGGACAGTGTGGGAATGGCTGCCCCCCGGTACCACACCGCACTGGGCTCTGCGGGGTGCGCTCCCGCACCAGGGTGTCCCTACCTCCCCGATCTGTCCACCGTGGTCACCAGTGCGGAGCTGCCCAGGGCCCTCCTGCTTCTCCAGCTGGGAGAACATGTGGTGCAGCATCCCCGCATACTCCCGGTCACTCTTGGCGCGCTGTGACATCCACTTCTTCATCAGCTCCAGGAGGCGCAGCTCGCTGTCCTGCAGCCGCAGTAGTGCGCTGTGCCCCTGCGGGCACCACAGCTCTGGCCCAAAGCCCATGGCACCGCCGTCCCCAGCAGGAGGAGGCTGTGGAGCATCAGGAAAGCCTGAGCCACGACTGCTGCCCCGCGCCCCGCGCTGCCCTCACCGGTGGCTAGGGTCCTTTGCATCTCACACCCTCCCACCCCATCGCCCTGTCACCGGGGACGTGGTGCCCAGGCCGGCTGGTGGCGAGGGGCCGAGTTCTCCCTGCCCCATGCAATCTGCCTTGCAAAGCGCATTCAAAGCAGGCGGGAGGGCTGAGCACGCCCCAAGCTCCGCAGCAGCTGGTGCCCGTGGAGATGGTGCCGGGGAGGAGGAAGTGTGGGGTCAAAAACAGCAGCGTCACCTCTGCCATGCACACGGGTCTGATCCCCAAGGGCAGCGCAGCTGTACCCCCTGCCCAGGTGCAGCCCCGTTCTGCCCATTGGCATGGTCACCCCTGCGCCCGTGGCAGGGGTGGCCGGGCACACCGGGACAGGGGAGCTCCCGGGGGCCAGGGCACAGGCGGGGAGCCGGCAGGAAGGGGACGGGGTGACGAGCCCCAGAAGAAGGTGCCGAGCCTGGACACATCCCAGTACCTGGGACTCCAGCACGGCTGTTGGGAGCCAAACTGGTCCCAACGGTGGCCCCACGGTGCCCTGCCCCATGGCAAGGGCACAGCAGGAGCAGGAGGTGCTGGAGCACGTCTCTGTGCAGGGCAGGATATCCCCTGGCACAGCCCTTGACCCCACAGAAGGCCAGGGCTGAGACACCCCTCCCAGTCCCACAAAAGGGTCCCCTGTCCCTGCCAGTGCCCCACTGGGGCACGGCCCCTCCAACCTGTGTGTGCTGCGAGGTCCCCGCCGTGGGGCTGGCGCTGGTGTCCTCCCAGGGTTGGGGCCGGCGCAGTCTGGACCTGGTGCAGCTCCCGCTCCCGAGGAGGAACAGGAAACCCGGTGCTGACCATACAGCCATTGCGAGATTTCCTGTGCTTCCTCCCCTCCCTGCCAGTCCCCGTGCTTGGGGCCGATGCCGGCACACGGCGCCGCCATAGCTGGGCAGCCCCCAGCCCCGCTGCCCCTCCCGGCTGCCTCGAATCAAGGCCTGGCGCTGGCAGGATCTGGCCCTGCAGGAGCCCAGGGCTCTTCCTCGCCCTGGCTGTGGTCCATCGCCCCTGCGGAGCCTGATCTCAGCCCCATCCCTGCAGGGGTTTCACCCAGAAAAGCCCCTTCAGCCATGCCTGGTCCTGCCTGTCCCCCAGCCCCTCTCTGTGCCCCTGCTTCCCTGAGAGGCTGCAGGGACTAGGGCGGTACCCAGGGGGGTCCCCAGGGCTCCAAGCAGCCCTGCTGAAGGAGGACCATCCCGTCACCACCCCTGAGCCTGGCCCTTGTGACCGTGAAAGGCCACAGGACAGAGCATCCACCGCATGGGCAGCCATGGAGTCGTGCCCCAGCTCTTGTCACCAGCCCATGCCCACACAGCCAGGACCCCGCTCCCTGCGGCAGCCCCAGGCACTTCCCCGCTCCAAGTGCTCCACTGGTGCCACGGTGAGACCGCTCAGCCCTGGCAGCTGCATCGCAGGGGCAGCTGCCACTGCCTCCACCCAGCACCGCTGCACGTCCCCGCCGCTGGCGCAGCCTGGCTCGGCTCTGCTCAGCTTGGCCTGACGACCTCCTGGGTGGTTTGTGCTGAGCCCCCCGTCCTGTGCCTGGCAGGGAGGCCCCGGCCCCAGAGGGGTGTCATGGTCACCTACAGGACACAAGCAAGCTGATTCCACTTTTAGAGGAAGTTGAGGGGAAAAGTGTGTCAGACGGGAGTTTTGCTGACGCGCCTTCCCACAGCTGAGCAATGCCTGGGTCATCACGCCAAGGAGCAGCACAATGGCACGGCATGTAACAGCATGGCACAGCATGGCACAGCATGGCATGACACAGCCAGGGGCTGCCACGGTGTCCCAGCCACAGACCCCAAGCAGCACTCCAGCTGTGCTGAGTGACACAAATCCCCACCCAGAGTCACCATGGCCCCCCCTCCGAGCAAGAGGAGCCCAGTTAACGGCCCATTTGCTACTTGCCCAGATGAGCAATTCGAGACCTGCCACATGCTGCTGGGGTCTCCAGTTGCCTACCAGCTGGTCACCCTGTAACCAGCCCTGGTCCCCAAGGGGTCCTGCCTGCGGTGGGGGGGCCCTGCCTGCCCATCTCCACAGAGTCCTGCCTGCTGGGGAGGGCTCCGCTTTCCCTGTGCCCTATTCAGCCACACCGAGCACTGAGTGCTGCTGACACTCCCTGGCACCACCAGTGTCAGGATCCTGGAAACAGTAATTTTCATGGCATGTTTGAGGGTGACAGCAGCTCTGCTAGCACCAGCGCTGCAGCTGCCCCGACCCGCAGCAGATACCAACCTGTCTCCAGCCCCCTCTGCCCCAGCCCTGGAGCCTGCCCAGGAATAGTTTTGTTTTCTGCCTGAGCTGCAGGTCCCACTGGTAGCGGCCACAGGCCCCACCGGTTCCAGAGAGACTTGCAGCATTGTCTCAAGCTTAGCAAGTGTTTTGCAAGCCAGGCCGAGGGGCTGCTTCTTCTCTCTCCCCAACCCCAGCATCCTCCAGCACCCCCTGGCAGCTCACAGGCGGTGCTGGTCCCCTCCCTGCCTGCACTGGGCTGCACCGGGGACACCGGGCACCTCTGGTGGGAGGTATCCGAGCCTGGGGGCTAGGGGGCCGCCCCCCCCCCGCAGTGCTGGGCCAGTCAGGACTGTGCTGCAAGGCTCCGGGTGCGACAGTGAGTGCAGAAGCTCTCGTTCCCTGGAAGCCACAAGCGCTGCCTGCAGCAGGAAGGTTGCTGTGAGCCACACCACAGCTCACCCAGTTTCACATCCTCTGTCCACCCTCCTGCAGCCTCCAGAGCCCAGTGGGGCTGCGGCCTCTGCCTACTCCCCTGGCGGGAGCTGTCGCTGCAGCACCCTATGGCCGCAGCCCACCTGCAGCACCCAGCTGTCCATGCATGGCCTGCGAGCTGCCCAGCTCTGGCCCACACAGCCCTCGGCCGAGGACCGGCAGGGACCTGTCCCCACCCCGGCTTCATGAGAAAAGGAAGAGCGGGCCGAGAAGTGCCGGCAGTCGCCTGGACGCCACGGGGAACTCGCTCCTGACCACAGGAAGCCACCACAGCCACAGATGGGTGCAGCGAGGCCGAGGGGCTCTGCAGAGAGGTGCTGCTTCTGCGAGTGAGTGCAGCCCTGACAAACCCTCCTGGGGGGCTGGGACGCTGCGAGGGGCCCGGTGGGGCTGGGGTGGGCTCTGCCTGGGGCTTGGCCACAGCATGAGCAGGTCCCAGGTCCAGCCTGGCCATCCCTGCCCCCAGGGCTGCCCCGTGGGCATTGTGCTCCAGCTGCAGGGTGGTGCTGGACACGGGCTGCAGTGTGCGAGCTCGGCGGGACCCCAGGCTGCAGTGGAGGGGCTCAAGCCATGTGCTGTGGGAAATGGGAGCAAGTTCCCCAGGCTTTTGCCCCCCACCCCTACTACACCGCATCCGGTTCCCAAATTAGCTTTCCTCTCTGTGGGTTCCTGATAAGCAGCTGCTTCCCATAGCTCAGGTGAGGGGGCCGGTCCCTGCCCAGGTGCCGAGTCCCCACCGCATGCCCAAACAGCAGCCCCTGCCCAGCACCAGCTCCTGCCTGCAGCCTGGGCAGGGCAGCCCCTGGCTCTAGGGGGCTCTTTACCGCCTGGGGGGCTTCTCGGGCACCCCGCGCTGCAGGCTCCTGCAGTCACACTACGGTGGGCAGCACAGCAGCTTGGGCTCCCTGCCTGCACAGCAGGCAGACACCACAGCAAGGTGTCCCCAGCCCGGCTGCAGGCAGGGCTGCCAGCAGAGCCTCAGGCCCCCTCCTGCGGCTGTGGAGCAGATCCAGGCACCCCACAGGCCCAGCACAGCAGCACGAGGTGACAGCCCCCGGCCCAGCACCCTCCTGCCCCCAGGGCCAGGCTGCCCGTCCAGGCCAGGGCCACCCGCAGCCACAGCACACAGAGCACAGGCAGCGGAGCTGGTTTGCATAGTTCTGAACATTTAATAACTCAGTCTCTCTAGTGTTATATCCACATCCATTAAATTAAAAACAGGCTCAGGAGGCAGCTCCCGGCTGATTAAATTACAAGAAAAAATTACTGTGCACCAAAAAGTTATTATAGAAAAATAGTCCTGTGGCCCCCGGCCGGCGGCTCCATCCGTGGCAGGCTGGGACTGGCGCTGGCACGGGGCGGGTGGGAGCCCATGCCACAGCCCCGGTGTGCGGCGGCGGACGGTGAAGGGGCTCGCGGCACCGGCCCCCAGCCCGTGGGGAAGGGGCAGCGAGGGCAGGCGGCGCCGGGAAGGGGCTCCGGCGGGGAGCGGAACGGATTGTCACCAAGTGGGGGCAAGGCACGTCGGGGGGGCAGCGGCGCTCTGGGGGCTGGGGCTGCAGGGATGCTGGGCTCTGCCCAGCACAGGCAGGGTGCAGGCAGAGCCGGGGCAGCGCAGGCACCAGCACTGCCCCAGCCAGCAGCGCACCCAGCCCTGCCCAGGGGCAAAACAAGAGGGGGCCCGGGGCAGCCCCGCAGAGCAGGGTCTGTGCGAGGGGGTCCCTGCCCACACTGGGGGGCTGAGCCTCGGGCACAAGGCAAGGCGCGGCCCTGCCCCATGCTCTCCGGTGCAGGGGGGCTCCTGTCCACGCTGCAGGCAGCCACAGCCACGGTGGGAGGGGCAGGCAGCAGGCAAGCAGGCAGCAGAGGCTGAGGCCTGGCCATTATTGCTGTTGAAGGGCATGGGTGGAGGCAGACAGGCCCTCGGGAGGTGGCGGGGAGCTGGGACACAGCAGGCCAAGCCAGGGACACGGGCAGAGGCCCGGCAGGGGCAGGGGGATGCCGTGCCATGGGCTAGGCTCAGGGCACAGCCACTCCTGCCCCGGCCAGCCCAGCCTGAGCAATGACAACCCAGGGACCCCGCATGCTGCCCACGCCGGGGGACCTGCATGACCCCCCAGCAGCAGCTGCCCCCACCTTGGGCAGGGGACACGGCTGCCGGTGCAGGGCCAGTGAGCGCCGGGGGCCCCGCTGCCATCAAACACCCCAGCGTAGGGTACAGGATGGACGCGGGGCCAAGAGAGATGGTGCAAGACTGGGACGGTGCCGAGCTGGGGACGGTGCTGGCGGGGCCATGCCCGGCAGCCCAGGCCAGGGCCAAGAGACGATGCCGGCGGGTGGGGAGCCCCGGGCTGCTGCGGTGCAGGAGGGAGATGGGGGCAGAGTCCGGGGCCCCTCGGCCTCACCTGCCCCGGCCCCACAGTGCTGGGCAGGGAGGAGGGAGGGGCGGGAGGGCTCATCAAAGGGCACTTTGGTCTCTGATGAAGGCAGTCCTCTCACTGTGGGCCTCGTACTCCTCACCGTCCGACTCGGAGGGGCCCTCCTCCTGCCAGATGTCGGAGGGGAGCCCCTTGTAGGAGATAATCCCGCTGTCCAGAGCATAGACCTTCACACCCCGCAGGCTGAAGCCTGAGCGTGCCTGCAGCACCAGGAAGACCGTGACAAAGATGACGACGATAAGGATGCAGCTGAGACTGGCGATGAGGACAGGCAGGTTGGCTGGAGGGGGGGCCTTGGCCAGCCCCTCGCCGTCTGCCAGGGCAGGGGACGCACGGCTGCTCTGCGTCTGGTGGGAGCAGGAGAGGTCCAGGCTGCTGAAGTGGGAGTGCGCGGGGCAGGTCAGGCACTGGTTGGGGCCGGGCCCCGCGCAAGTGGCGCAGGAGGGGTGGCAGGGCAGGCAGAGGTGGGGCGCGATGGGCTCCACGCTGTTCTCCAGGTTGTAGTGCGTGCTCTGGACACCGGGTGCAAAGCCAGGAGGGCAGCGCTTCAGGCAGCTTTTCTGGTGCAGGTAGTACCCCTCCTCGCAGACTGCGGGAAAGGCAGGGTCAGCGCACGCAGGGGGAGCCGCCTGCACCCCAAACCCCCGCCCCCTCCCTGCCAGCCCCACACTCACCCACACAGGTCTGGCTGGGGGTCAGGGTCTTGCAGCCGCTGCTCTCCAGCTGGTTGGAGAGGCTGGGGGAGTCGGTGGCCGTCCCGTACAGCACGAGTGTGAACTTGGTCAGTGTGCCTGCAACGACATGGGGTGAGGACCACCGACACACCCGTGGGACCGCCTGTGCTTGGGACAGGCACAGGGAGGGGGCTTGCACTGGTCCCTGCCACAGGCTGCCCGTCACCTGGAAGAGCACCCGACGTGGGACCATGCCCCTGCACAGGGCTGCCCACAGGGCAGGGGGCAGCCAGGCCAGCTGTCACGGGGGGCACCTGCTGCCCCAGACCGCCGCAGCCCCAGAGCAGCTGCATCGCCTCGAGCCTCTCCCCAGCCAGGTCACTGCAAAGCATCTGAGGTGTCACTGGCTCTGCTCAAGGGGGCTGGGGGGACATTGGGCACCCACTCTGCTCCCATTCCCACCCTGGGCTTGGAGGGAGGCAATGGTGGGGGTGAGGCCAGCCTGGCCCTACCGTAGTTGTTGGCGTCGCTGGTGTTCTCGATCTCCAGCACCCATTCCCCAGAGGGGTCCTCGTCCCAGGAGTGCGTCGTCATGAAGGCCCAGTCATTGAAGCCGTCAGCCGAGAAGTCATGGGGCCTGTACGAGGAGGGGCAAGAGGTGGGTGCCAGCGTCCCGCAAACACCTGAGGCCACCCCGGGGCACCCCGCAGCCCAGCACCTACCTGGCAGCCAGGAGGGTGGACCGGGTGCCCATGGGACTGACGAGGTGGATGGCCAAGTCCCCGCGCCGGTTGTAGGACAGTGTCAGCCTGGCCTGTGCGTGCTCCAGCCGGCTGATGTAGTTGGCTTTCCCCAGGCAGGCATCCACCTTCCGCCGCACCTCCAGGCGCTTCCCGATGTCCCTGTCAAGGACAGGGAAGAGTGAGCCCAGTCCTAAGCCCTGGGGCACGCGTCAGGGTGCTCCAGCCCCTGCTGCCCACTGCCGGGCTTTGTGGCTGCCCTGGGAACCGGGTGCTGTGTCCCAGGGCAGCTGGAGTGGGAGGCGAGGCAATCCCACAGCGGCTGGCAGCACGTCCTCTCCATTCCCAGACAGGGCACAGGCAGCAGGCAGGCCTGCCCCAGTTCCTAGGCACGGTCGGGTTTGCTCTGCCGCGGTCGGGTTTGCTCTGCCGAGCACGCGCTGCCTGGTGCCGCCTCCCCAGCCGCCGCTCCATGCCAGCCCTGAATGGGCCCTTTCTTCACCCGCCGCCAGGCCAGCTACACCCTGCACGGTGTGGCCAGGGACTGGATGGGCACGGCCATCCCCATCCCGGTGCTCCTGTGCAGCCGTCCCCCTGGCAGTCGCCTGTGGCGCCGGCCCTGGTGTCAGCGCAGGATACCGGTTGCAAGAAGTGCCTGCTCTGGACGGGCAGGGGTGGGTCCCAGGGGACCGGGGCAGAGCAGCAGGCACACGCAGGGCCCAGCCCTGGCTTCCTCCCTGCCCAGGGATGTCCCCCTCCCCGCCGAGAGCCCCTGGGGAGCGCCCCGGCCGCACATGAGACTCGGCACACATTGCACTGCAGCAATGGCAGCCAAACAGGAATAAAAGGAGCTTCTGTCTGACCCCTGAAAAGCCCCTCTGTCTGGGGATGACTCGTGCCGGCTGCTCCCAAACCGCAGTGCCCCAGCCTGCCCACACCCCCACGGCGCCCAGCCCGGCCCGGCCCCAGCAAGAGCGGGCAGGCTGAGCAGTCGATGTCAGTGCCGGACAGCTGAAGGCGCCCTTCCCGGCTCTCCCCAAGCTCTCACAGGAGGATGGCCTTGGGTCTCGGGGACAGTTCAGCCCCGGACATCATCCCCACATCCTCACTCCCTGCCTTGGGCCCAGAGGCGCTCGGGCTCCTGCATGGGCCCGTGCACTAGGCGGATGCTGGGCGATGCCCTCCTGGGCTCACCAGCCCTTACTTCGGCTCCGTGAGGACGTCAATGACGCACTTCCTCTGAGGTCCCACCATGGTCCAGTTCTTGGCCAGGCTCACCATTGCCCCGGCGTCCAGCAGGCCGTAGCCATAGGAGTGGCTGACTGTGGACAGAAAGGGGGTCAGTGCCACTCCTGGGTGTCCCTGAGGGGGAACATGTGCCCAGCCACACTGCGGAGCTCTCCAGGGCCTCCTGCCTCATTTGCCCCCCCAGGGATGCACGGGTGCCCTGCCCCAGCACCCCCAGGCTAGCGATGCTTGTGGGAATGGGAGCCCCTGGTCTGTCCCCGGCACCCTGGTACCTTTGCGGCCGACGCCGTTGGTGACCCAGTCGTTGGCATTGAGGTGAGCCGGCTTTGACGTCTGCACCACCAGGTGCTGCATGTCCCGCCAGGTCAGGTTCTTGCTGCGGGGAGACACAGGGCTCAGGCAGCTGCGCCCAGCTCCTTCCAGCCCCAGGCAGGTCCGTGCCCAGGTGCTGCTGCCTCATGGGGCTTGCGTGGCCACCCCTAGCCCAGCCCTGCTCTGTGCCCGCCCTTACTTGGCTTCCAGGGCGAGGGCGATGATGCCAGCAGCCAGGGGCGCCGAGGCTGACGTCCCTGTGTGCGATTCGGTGCATTTCTGTCTGAGGTCAGTCGTCACCTGCAAGGAGGAGTGCTGGGGTAGGAGGTGCGGCGGGCGCTGGCCATGTCCAGGATCTGGCTCGGGGGCTTGTGTCCCCACAAGGGCCGCAGGAGGCGAGGCAGAGCCGCCGCTCCTGGGGCAGCTCACGAGCTTCCCTCCAGAAGCCCTCAACTCATGAGGCCGACCCCTGGGAGCGACCCGAAGGGCGGCAGCATGGCAGAGTGGGGCCAGCCCTGCTCCCAGCACTGCAGCCCGCTCGGCTCCCGGAGGGATGCCCATGGCAGCCACAGCTCACGGCACGTCCCACCCCTGTGAGCCCCCAGCCTGCAGACACCAACAGCCCCAACTCACAATCTGCTTCTCATTCTGGTTGCCGCTGCTGTAGGTGGTGGCAAGGGTGGAGGAGCAGGCCTCGCTGTACCAGGGCACGTTACCATACTGCGTGGTGCTGCTGATGGACAGCGTGTAGATGCTGTTGGTGTAACCGTCACAGTTGCAGCTGTCGTGCTCACGGCCCCCGTTCCCGGACGCCCAGACGAAGATGGAGCCCAGCCCCCCTCGGCCCTAGCAACAGAGGCAGGGTGAGGGCCAGCACCAGTGTCACCCGCGCTGCTGCAGGGCAGGAAGCCCCAGGCTGGAGCTGGGGACAAGCGGACAGTGCCAGCCCCAGGGCTCTTGTAGCCTGAGTGGGAAAGACTGAGAAGATGCAGCTGGGACACTGGGAGACAGCGGGATGCCACCAGTCATGGCCCACGGGCCTGGGCGCCCGGCACTGCCATCCCTCACCACCGCCATGCCTACGGAGGGTGCTGGGGCACCTCTGCAGAGGCTACAGGGGCTTCCCCAACAGGCAAGGCACTGGGTGGCAGGAGGCTCTGTCGAAGGAGAGCTTCCAAAAACTGATGTCTTTTTCCACTCGGAAATTACCCAGGCTGACTCTGCCTGTGTGGGATTTGCAGCCGCCTGGCAGCACTGCGGGAGCTCAGCAGAGCAGTCCCAACCGGCTGCTCAGCACCCAAAAGCCACAGCTCCACTCACAGCATGTGTGACAGAGCTGGCATGGCACTGCGAGGCGGGTTTGCCAGCATGCCTTGCACAGCACACGCATCTCTCCATGCAGGGATTCCCAGACAGAACATGGGGCACAGCTAACCACGTGGGCTGCACCACAGCAATGCCAAGGCACAGGCTGCACTGACAGCACACGGGGACAGCGGGCGGACAGGCAGAGGAAGGGAGGGCGAGCAGCTGGCATGAAACCAGGCAGGGACCAGCACAGGGCTTCGGAGAGCAGGGAGGGACCGTCCCAGCATGGGGCTGCGCAGGAGTCCTCTGAGCAGGGAGGACAGGGCTGCTCAGAAAGGCGAGATAAGTACCCAGCACGGGAGGAGCCCTGACTCAGAGCCATCATGCAGGAAGAACAGGAAAAACCAACAGAGCCTGATCCTGGAGATGGGCTGGGAGACAGCTCATCGCAGGAGGGCTGGGACAGCAGCTAGGGCAGGCAGAGCAAGGAAAACCTGGGGGAAGGGGCAGGAGCTCAGCCAGTGCTCCCCCAGCAAACTCTCCTGCTCACCTGGCTGACCCCTCGGAAGAAAGCCTCCTCCGCCAGCCGGGCCGGGCCATCCACAGTCTTGCCATCGTCCTCAGGGCCCCAGCTGGCACTGTAGATGTGGATGTGGTTGGGATTGAGGCCCAGGGAATGGGCCTCCACAGCATCAGTCACCTCCCCATCCAGCATGCGCACGCCTAGGGCCAGAGAGCAGACGTCACAGGCGACAGGATGGGGCAGGGCGGCCGCGTGCCTCAGGGCAGTGGTGCCACTGGTGAGAGCCCTCCCATCCACTGCTGCCCATGCCATGAGCCGTCACAGGGCTGCCGTGGCCAGCAGTGCCAAGATCCCCAGCACAGCCCACTCCTCCAGCCGCGAGGCACCCGCAGAGCCCAGCGCAGGCTTTGCTTTTGGTGCAGGGCAGGGTGGCACCTACCTCCGATCCTGGCGTTGTAAGCCACGCCAACACCACAGATCCCATTGTTTGCCACAGCAGCGACTTCCCCGGCGCAGCGTGTGCCATGTCTGCAGTCAAAACAGGACCAAGTGTGCTCAGATGAGGCACAAGGAGCACAGGGCTGGGCACAAGCCGCAGCTGGAAGGACCAGCACCCAGGCTGCCTCCCATTCCTCCTGAACCAGGCAGCTGACAAAGGCCCTGCAGGGCTCCTCTGTCTACTCTCCCGCTCCAGAGCAGGGGGACTGAATGGCCTGGACTGGCACTGGGCAGCCCCAAAGGATGCTGCTTGTGTCAGAAAGGGAGGCAGGGTGTTTCTCTGTGGGGCAGAAGCATGCCACCACCCCTGCACCCTCCTGCAGTCTGTGAGGGCTGGCACTGCCACTGAGTCCCTGCTGCAGCTGGGCTCTGCCACCCTCGCCTCTGCCTCCTGCCTCACCTGTTGTCATTCATCTGTGTGTAGCGGGGCTGTGGGTCTGGGTCCTGGTCGTTGACATCAAAGCTCGCCCCTGGATCCTGGAAGACAGATCTGGCTGTTAGAGACCATCCACCCTGGCCACTGAGCCCCACCACCCTGGGGCCATGCCTGTGCTCCATGGCCCTGAGGCTGGGCTGAGCAGGGGGGCAGGCTCGACTCCCACCTCCATCACTTCTTTCCATGTCCCGCCATGGCAGGCATGAGCCCTGCAGCTCCAGGGCTGCACTGAGCAAACACAGCCATCCCGACAGGCTCCCACAGCACACCGCCCTGCAGCATTGCCCCACACTTACATAGTTGCCCTCCAGGTCAGGGTGGTTCTTCTCAATGCCATCATCCAGGATGGAAACCACGATGCCCTTGCCCGTGTAGCCCTGCTCCCAGGCCTGACGCACGTTCAGGTCCCGCTGGTTTGTGTTGTACTGCCGAGAGAAGTGCTGGCAATAGGAACTGCGCCCAGTCACTGGCACTGCAGCTGGGGTGTGCCCGGACCCCTCCCAGGCCCGGCTGTAAGGGCAGGCAAGAGACAGCCTTCACCCCTCTCTGCTGTGGCGTGGGATGAGGAAACCCCAGGGGACCCAGGCACAGCCGGCTGAGGAGGGCCACTCTGAAAGGAGGCTGAGCCCCAGACTACGTTTGGGGCCCGTAAACATGGCTCCCTTTGCAGAGATCAGGCTTGTGCCAGAGTTCAACGACACAGACAGGCACAGGCACAGACCCTGTTCCTGGGCCAGGCAAAGGGCTGCTCCCCGCTAGCCCAGCCCCAGGCTCTCCCCAGCCCTGCCAGCACCCTGGCAGGGAGCCACAGCTCCACGTGCACAGCCTCTTCCCTGGGGTGTTCCTGGACACACAGCACCAAGTGGCTGCCTCAGGCCTTCCTCCTCCTCCTCCTCCTCCTCCTCCTCCCTGCCAGCCTGGCTGGCAGCAGCAGCAGCCACCTGACAGCCATCCCTCAGATAACACAACCGCATACCCAGAACTTGCATTCGCTGTCACAACTGTGCGGCTCCCTTCCTCGCTTGGCACCGTGCAGCCCCTGCCCAGCACTCACCAGGTACCACTGCTGCGGGAACTTGGGGTCTGTGGGCTCCATGAAAACGTCTCGCTTGGTCCTGCGCTTTGCCACCTGCTGCTCCAGCCACTGCACCTGGGGGCAGAGAGGGCATGGGGCTCCCTCGCTGCCCCCTTGGCAGCTCTCGCCTGTGCCAGCAGCTCCCCAGGCCCCCTGCCCTCCGGCCAGCAACTTGCCCAGAGGGGCTGTCCCTGGGGAGCTCACAGCCAGCTGCCAGCATGCTGGCAGAGCATCCAACCCTGCCAGAGCCACCGCAGCACCCAGACCATCCCTCCTGGCCTCCCCTGTCCAGCCATGCCAGGGCAGCAGTGCCGGGTGTCCCACAACAGACTCTGCTCCAGTGGAGCGGGCAGGTCAGAGCGTAGAGCTCTGCAGAGCAGCAGGCTGCCAAGAGCCTGCCAGCCGCCGCGACATGCTGCACGCCCCGCTGCGCTGCCAGCGTGCCAGGCCCTTGGGCTGGAGCCAGGGGCCAGAGGTCACGGCAGCCCTGCCACACTGCCGCGCTGGGATCTGGCACTGCCGGCACTGCCCTGCACACCTTGCCCTGCGTACAAGGACGGAGAGCCCTGCAGGGAGCAGAGGCTGCCCCGTGCCCTGCGATCACAGCAGCCCACAGGGTGGTGATGCCAGTTCTGTCGACCCCCCGCCCTTGCCAGCCACGTGCTGGGCTCCCACCCGGCTCTGCCATAGGTCTCCATGCCAGGCGCTGGTTCAAGGCAGCTCAGCCCACTACTGGCTCACGTGGCAGTGTGAAGTGCCCAGGATCAAAGACAGGCCCCCGCAGATGGCAGGGAGGACCCCTGCGCTGCACGTACCTGCGGTTCCCTGGCCAAACGGCTGTGCCAGGGCTGGTGGGATGAGAGGGAACGCTTCACCACACCACTGTGCCGAAAGTGGTAATAGTCACCAAAGATCTGCAACAGAGAAAGGAGCAGGATGGACAGGAGAGCCCGGTCTCTCTGATTCCCCATCCCCCCACCTGCAAGCCCGAGCCCCGGGGGCTGCCACAGGCAGGCTGGGCCCCGACTCCAGAGCAGCTGCTGGCGCTCATGTCCAGGTACGTGGGGCAGGATCTCCTGTGAGAGGCTGCGGCAGCTGGTGACAAGGCAGCTGGGGAGGCCCTGGGGCCACAGTGACACAGCCTCTGCCCACCTCACCCTCCCACAGGCGTCCACATGGCAGTAAGTCCCGAATTGTCTAACAAAGCTGCTGCCCTGGCAGGGAGACCTAAAGCAAGCAGTGGCAGAGAGGGACAGGCCTTTCGGAGCCAGCCTGGAAGAGGCACCAACCTCAGGAGACAAAACCACCGCTCCTCTCCCAGAGCCAACCAGCACCCCCTGCTACTGGTGAGGGGAAACTCCAGGGGGCTTGAGGCCCCACTCCCCAGGTGGCCCCAGCCAGGGCAGGGAGACTCTGGGCCAGCCTCTGCTCCTCCAGACAGGCCACTCATAGAGCCCTTCTCCCCACGCACCCCAGGCCAGCACCCCACCGGAGCACCCACCCAGAGCTGGTCTCAACATCAGGGCACAGCCAGCTCCAGCGGAGCAAAGAGAGGGGGCACGCAGGCATCCAACCCCAGGTGGGGCAGCCACCAGCCGAGGAGCCATGCTGCGATGGCCCCGGCTCAGCTCCCACACACATAGGGATGGCTCAGCTGGGGCTGGGGCAGGACGGGACTCCAGCACAGCCCGGCTGGGCCAGAAGGCCATGCAGCCGCCCAGCTGGTTATTTTTAAACCCCAAACCCTCTCTAGTGCTGTCATTTCCTTATCCCCTCCTGCATGTCTCGGAGGCTGGCCTGGCCGCGGCGGCCCCACCCCTGCCGCCCAGGGCCTCCCAGCCCAGCAGCCTGCCTGGACTGGGGAGAAGGGAGCTGAGTGCCCACCCTGCCCTGCTGGAAGCCGCAAAGCCTGGGCAGTGGCCACCGGCAGGATCCAGCTGCCCAGGCTGCGCCATCGCCTGCAGGGCTGGGCTGCAAGGGCTGCGGGAACACGAGGGAGAGGACATCTCACCCTCCGCTGCCCCAGGTTGCCGCAAAACAGTGTGGCTGCAGCTAACAAACGCCCCCAAGCTTATCAGAGCTCTGCAGATGTGCCACCACCCTGGCCAGCCACGCAGCCAGCTGGAGCCGAGCAGGGGGGGAAAGGTGCACCCAGCTGACTGGCACCCTGCCCTGGGGCAGCAAGGCAATCCAGGCTGCAGCTCTCCAAGTCATGCGCTTCACCCCAAAGCCCCCACTGTGCTCTGCGGGGCACGGGAAACGCACCCCGGCACTTGAAGCCAGGCCTCCACCACCCCTGCTCGGGGGAAACTGCCTGCCAGCAGGACAAGCCCCCACCCACCCAAGGGGAATTGTTCCACTCCACAGGGCTCCCCCCACAGCACAAGAACCCCGTGCACCAGCCTCTCTCTGTGGGCAGGAAAGGGAATGGACTCAACTCACGGCAACCCAGCACTGGCGGCACAGGATGGCAGCAGCCAAACAACGGGGTCAGGACTTGTGTCCATGGCTCCACCTCCATGGGAGTCTGGTGCTCGCAGCGCACCGGCACACGTCAGTCTGCAGGGAAGGGGCAGGCAAAGCCCCTGGCTGCCAACTCAGGACCCCACTTCTCTCTGCATGTGTTCCCTGGACTTTGGACCATGGTGGGGAGCAAGCTCATGGTGGGGGACAACAGAGCCTGCCAGTCAACCCCACGCCATGCCAGCTGGCATTATCCAGGGAAGCCGCAGACCATGCTGGCTCCCCAAGATGTGGTGCTCATGACATGGGGCTGCACTCCCTGGTGCCAGTGACAGCTAGGTGCTGCTCCTGCCCTTGGGCCAGTGGAGGAAAGGCCAAGACTTGGCCTGCAGCTCTGCACTCCTTCCCTGTGGGGCACGGGCAGGTGGCTGGAGCCCTGGTACAGCCGGCTGCAGAGCTGCAGCCCTGCCTGTTAGGGCAGGATAGTGACTCCAGCACTGCCAGAGCCACTGGGGACAGACCTGGGCCTGTTCCCTGCAGCACACCGTGTGCCCCCAGTACAGCCTGGGACACCCAGCAGCTCAGAGCATTTGGGGAAGTGCCGAGGTGAAAAGCCTCTGCGCTGGGCTGGCAGAGGGGAAAGCAAGCTGCAGGCTCACTGCCCTCCCCTAGCACCCCCTCACCCCCTCCAGGGGTAAGGACAGAGCCCCGATTGTTCCTGCACGCAGATCGTGGTTCTGCCTGGTCATCCGACTGGATTAGGTCTGCACAGACACTGCAGTGGCAGCCAGGAGCCGGCCAGCCCACACGCTTCCACCCTAATCCCTGCAGTCCCTGTCCTCAGCAAGGGCAGAGCTGCCCCCCAGCCCTGTGTCCCCCTGGGCCGGGCAGCACCGATCCTGTGGAGAGTGGTGCCAGCTCGCCGCTCCTGCCCTGACCTCCTGCCACAGCTCATGGCCACCAGGGCCAGCCCCGGGGCCAGTGGCCTGTCAATGCTCCTGCCCACGTCCCCAGGAGCAGGCAATGTGCTGGGTGGCAGCAGGGGCTAGCGGGGACCTGCAGCCCAGTGGTACAGGAGGTAAGAGCACTCCTCCCTGGGCTGGTGCTGCTGGGGCCACTCAGCCCCAGTGTCTTGCCACTGCAGCCCAAGGCCAGCATCAGCAGCCAAGCCCTTCCCTGGTGCTCCCCATCCCCAGCTGGGGCAGGCAGCGCCCGCACACCCCAATCTGCACCAGCCCCAGCAGCATGAACCACCGTGTTCCCGCCTCACTACCACATCTGTCCCTCTCCTCTGACACTCGCCTCCCCCGCACTGTCCTTTCGGTCCCCTTCAAGGCCACTAGCACCAGACACAGGTCCTGGCACCTCTCTGCCAGAGGCACCGCTGACCCAGGGGACTGACTGCCCACCCTGGCTCTGCAGGCAGCAGCAGAGCAGGGAGTACGCCAGGACAGCACGCCTCCGAGGACAGTGTCCAGACCCCACGCTGAGGCCAGGATCCTCTCAGATAAGGACCCTGGGGGCCTCTCACTGGGGCACTGCCAGAAGCACCCGGTCCCCCCCCCTTGCAGCCTGTCTGCCGCATCCTGTCCCAGCAGCACACCCCCCCCCAGGAACAGCAGCCCAGAAACCTCCAGAGGGGGAAAGCCCGGCTCCTTCCAGCCCTGCTCTTTGCACCAGGCCACCACGGCCCCTCTGCAGGAGTGGGCTGCCCAGGCCAGCCAAGCCTCATCCCACAGCACAGACACCGAGACAGGCTCCAGAACAGGAGAAAACATGCCCAGACCAGCAGCTCCTGCCACAGCCCACGGGGCTCTGCCTGCAGGTGCTGCCTCACTGCTGCTCTACCGCCAGCTGAGTGGGCTGGGAGAGCCGGGGGAGAGATGCCAGCCTCTGGCCGCAGAACGAACAGTGCGGGGAGAAGGTGAGCACTGCTGGGCAGAGCTGGCGCAGAGCCTCCATGCCTCACAGGGATGGACCCCAAACAGGCCTGGGCTCCCCACTGAGCCACAGGGTCCTGCACGACTCTGTGCTGCAGCCCAGGGCCTGACGGGCACCCCTCGGCCAGTGGAGACATGGCTGCAGAGTCCAGTGCCCCTCAGCCCTAGCAGCTGGGCCTGGGACACGGCACCACAGTGCGATGGGAAATGCTGCCAGGAGCAGGCTGATGGCACCTCAGTCCTGTCCCCGCTCCCAGGGGTCTCGGCAGAGACCTGGCCCAGCGGGACATGTCCTGGGCCGCTCTCCCGGTCCCCTCTGCATGGCAATGGCCCTGGCCCAACACGTCTTTTGCCCTGACATCGGCCGTAAGACACTTCCCGCAGACAGCACCTGTGTGAGGCCACCCCATTGCCCCCCCAGCACAGACACCCTCAGTAGGGCCTGGCCCTGGCCCCCACAGAGTTCCCTCTTCTGGCACAAATCCCAGAGGACTTGGGGCTCCCTGTCCCCGGAGCCCTGCGTTCCCACCACCCCGTGCAGGGCTCCTTTCAAGTGGCAGGACAAGGCACCCACCAGCTTCAGTGGTGGCCACCTTCTCCGCCCGCCACAGCTCGCGGCAGCTGCTCACAGCGAGGTCCTGACACAGCAGCCACGAGTTATGCAATTTCCTCTGGGATTTCGCCCCTCGCTTCCTTCCCGGAGAGCCAGCCCAGCCTGGCGGCAGCGCCCCACTCTCCGGGCAACAGACCCCCGGGCACGCAGGCAGCCCAGCAGGGGCTGGCAGAAACACGCAGGCTCTGCTCCGCCAGCGCCAGCCTCACCTCGCCAAAGCAGTGCCTGTCCAGCTCCCCGTGCCTGCGCGGGGGCCGTCCCTCTGGGCCAGCCCTGCTGCACCCGCTCCCATGGGATCCCCTTGGCCCCCGCCTTGGTCATGGCAGCCGTGCTGGCGCCAGCTCCATCGGCTAAGCCCCCACCTGCCACCAGCCCAGAGGCTGGTGCCTTGCCTGTGGCACAAGGCAGAGAAAAGCCCCACAGATCAGCCTGCACCAACAGCATGGGGCAGCCGGCATTGTGCTACAACAGCAGCGTCAAGAAGCGCTGGCCTGTGAGAAGCGGCCTGCCAACAGAGACATGTCCTGCCTGCAGCACCGCACTGGCAAGCAGGAGCCTGGCCATTGGCCCACCAGCCCTGCAGTTCTCAGCCAAGGCCTGGCTTTCACGCTGACGCCTCAGGAGCCCAACCTGCGAGCACCCTTGCTACCAACGAGCGCACAGCCCACAGACGGCCAGGGAAAGCGGAGCCGGCTCCCTGGGCCTGGAGCACAGGGAAGCTGGGTCCTGCCAAGGCTGCCAGGAGGAGAGCACCCTGGAGCTCCTCACACTGGGGACAAGGCCAGGAACAGCTAGGACCACAGGAAACACAAGGGGCCCCGGTTCCTTCGCCATGACCCCGTTCTCCCCACCCTGCTGCCAGGGGGTTGATGGAGGCGCTGGTCCAGCACAGCTGCGCACGCTGCCCTGTCCCTCCACTGGCCGAGGGCAGAGAAAGCCGAGAGTGGTGAGGACCTGCTGACACACCTTCTGTGAAGGGCAGCTTAGGGCCAAGGACACACGGCCACTGTCAGACCACCTGCTCTGGGGACACCCAGCAGGCGCTGCTGCCATTCCAGCTGAGCCAAGGCTGTGCCGCACTGGAGCAGCTCGCTGCAGGGAGCACCAGCGGGAACCGGGAGCCCTCCTCTCCTCCACCAATGCACAGCACTCCCAATTTTTTTGCGCTGGGATGGGCTTTTCCTCCTTCCCCCTCCAACAGGCAGGGTGTGCTGTGCCGTGCCATGCCACCAGACCATCCCACTGGCAGGGGAAGGCCCCGGCCCCATCCAGCTAATTACCACCCTTGAGTCAACACAAGGGATGGTAAAGGCTGCAGCAAACGGGTGCGAACACAGCAGCTCTGCTGCCAGAAAGAGCAGCCCCCGAGCCAGCTCCAGGGCCCAGCCCAGTGCCTGCCCAGACCATGGCAGAGATGGCAGAGGACACCACTTCCACAGGGAGAGGGAAGCAGGGGACTTACCGGGCCCAGATTGAGGAATCCATGCTTCCTGGCCAGCCTGTCAGCCTCCTGGGGCCCCGCGGGGACGAGCACAGCCCAGGTGTTGGTGTAAATACGCTGGGCCAGCACCTCCTGCGCCAGGAGAGCGAGGGCAACCACCAGAGTCCAGTGCAGGAGCAGCGAGCAGGGTCTCAGATCCATCAGAGTATCGGAGTTCCTCTAGCTGGGGAGCAGGAGGGTCCCAGGAGCGGTGGGTCCAGCGGCCTCCCTGTGTCAGCACCCTGAGGCGCGCCGGCCTCTCTGCCCTGCTGGCCCCTGCTCAGCCCAAGAAAGCATGGGGACGAGCCCACAACAGCCGGGCCAGAGAGCAGCAGCAGGAACAGACCGTCTGGGACAGCAGCACGATCTGCAGAGAGATGGAAGAGTGGTCAGGCCCTGGGGTGCCTCTCCTCAAACCCAGGAAGGGCTCTGCTCGACCAAGGCACAGCTCCGGCACCGGGCAAGGGGGCCTTGGCACACTGCAGCCACTGTCCACCGTGGTTCACAGAGAGCTGCATGGGACCTGGGGCCCCGAGGAGCCATGGTGGCAGCTGGCTCTGTAGGGCGCCCGCCCCGGCATGCTTGCCCCAGCACGCCGCTGCTGTTTACCTTGCCTATTGCCCAATGTGTACTTACGCTCTGTGCTTACAAACACAGGAAACAAACCAGGAGGGGAGAAGGGCACCGAAGGAGGGGAGAGGCAAGGCAAGGGAAGCCATGCCTCCTGCCACCACGGTCTGCAGCAGACAGGAGCCCCTTCTCCAACCGGGACGGGCCTATCTGGGCACGGAGCTAGGAGCAACTGGGGTGGGAAGCCTGCCTCTCCAGTCCCAAAGGGAGACCAGAGGAGATGCCCACAGATGCTGTGTGAGGAACCCCAGCTAAACGAGAGACTGGAATGAGGAAAGCCAGGGAGAGCCCTTGCTCTCTGGGGCTCTCTGGAGCCCCAGGCCCCAGCACCTCCACAGTCAGTGATCAACCAGGCAGTGCCTGGTAGCAGTGCCGAGTGCTGTGCTGCCTGTCACCACCAGCAGCTCAGCTCTGCCCTTCCCCTGGAGCACAACATGGTGACACCGGTGTGACTCATCTTTACAACAGAAAGGAAACCGGCACAGGGACCAGGAAAAGGGGCACACCGTCACCTCCAGCACCCACCCAGGGACCTGCATGCAGGGATGCCTGGGGACAGCTCGCTCCATGTCGGAGGCCAAACACAAGAAGCTGGGAAGGCAGGTGGGGAGCAGAGCAGGGAGTGACCCACCCAGCGCAAAGGAGCCTGTAACACGACAGCACCGGTGCGAGCTCCGCACATGGAGCTCCACAGGCACCCTGAAATACCGGGTCGTGTTTCAGAGACAGTGGGAAAGGTGAGAGCCGGCAGTGCCCAGGGGAGCCCCATCCCCCTCCGGCAAGCAGTGGCCCCAGCGAGCAGGGAGCCTGCGGTGCTGCCAGGGGAGGAGAGCAGCTCCTGGCAGCCACCTGAGACCTCGCCGCAAGCTGCAGCGCAGACAGTGCCGCGATTCAGGCATGCTGCGGCTCCCCTTCCATGACCAGACCTTAGCCGGCTGCGGGCCTGGCCACCCTGCCGAGGCACCCAGAGCCGCCTGCACGCTGGGAGCAGAAGGAAGGAGGGACAGCCTCGGGCTGCTGCAGGCCAACCTGCACGGTGGGGTGCGAGCGGGGAAACAAGTCCCCACGAGCTCCCAGGTCACGCTCTCTGCTCCGCACCCACAGCCCCAGGAGCAGCACGCTGCCGATCGCATCTGGCACGCGCAGGGCAGCAGCTGGCCGGGATCCTTTCCGGTACCGACGGACACCAGCGCTTCCCCACGAGCCGAGCCCCGCCGCCGCACGGCAGCGACACGGCAATCCCCAGGCTGTGGCAGCGGCCCCGCGGCACGGCCGGAGCCGCCGGCCGTCCCCGCACCCGCAGGGCGAGTCCGGCGGCAGAGCCGCGGGTGGCTGCCAGGGCGGCCGGGCCGGGGCTGGCCCCACTGGCGCGACGGGACGAGGCCTGGCTGCCTCCTCGCCCTCGCCTTCCCGCGGCCGCTGCTCCGGCCGTCCCCACCGCCAGCCCCAGAGCGCGCCCGGGCCGGGCCGGTCCCCCGCCCGCGGTCGCCCCCAGCCCCAGCCCCAGCCCCAGCTCCCCCGCCGGCGCCGGGGCGGCCAGAGCTCCGCGTCCGCGGGTGACCGCCGGGCGGGCAGACCTTGCCCCCCGGCCCAGCCCGCGGTGCCCCGAGCCCGGGGCTGCCCAACGGCCGCGGCGCCACCACCCGCCCCCGCCCGGCCCGGCCCGGCCCGGCCCCGCCGCCACCGCCGCCCGTGATCCCGCCCGGCCGGGGCCGCCCCAGCTGTCAAACCGCCGGCGCCGGCGGGTCGAGCACCCTCCCCGCCGCCGCCCCCGCGCCCTTACCGCGCGGCCTGCCCGCTCCCGCCCCGCCGGCGGCCGGGCCCGTCTGTCGGCGGCGCCGCGTCACGCCGCGGGGCGCCCGGAGCGCCCGCCCCGGAGCCGGGCCCGGCCCAGGCAGGGGCGGCCGGGGCGGCCGGCGGGGCCGCTTGTTTACGCCGAGCAGCTGTCAGCGCCGCCCGCCGCCCCGCCCCGCGCCGACCGACCGACCGGCCCCGCTCGGCTCGGCTCGACCCGGCCCTGCCCGGCTCCCGCTCGGCCGGCGCGGCGCGGCCCGGCACGGCCGCCGCTCCGCCGGGCGCCGCCGGATGCCGTCACCGCCGCCCGCCCCGCCCGTCCCGCCGCCGCACCGGCGCCGCCGAGCTCTCCGCGCCGCGCCGCAGCCCCCGGCCTCGCTGCCCCGCGCTGGGCCCAGCTCCCCCCCACCCCACCCCGGGCACCGCCAGAGCCGGGGCCGCTCCCCCTCTTCCCGGCCGGGGGTGAACCGCCCTCCGCCAACACCGGGCAGGGCCCGGGACTCAGCACAGCTTCTCCCCCGTCCCGACGCGGGGCCGCCCGTGCCGGCCCAGCGGGAGACCTGGATCTGCCCCGTGAGAGCCCAGACCCCCCGTGGACCCCGGGACCCGACGGGGGGTGCGAGGGCGCCCGCAGAGAAGGGCGCCCAGAAGCCGCCTCGCCTCGCATCCCCGCGTGCCCAGTGCGGCGGGCGGCGGGTCGCTCTGCGGCGCGGGGCTGGCGGGACACGAGCCTACCCAGAGCGGCTCGTTCCAGCCCCGGCAGCCGCCGGAGCAGGGGGTTCCTCAACCAAGCCGACAGGAGCGGCACTGGCCTCCCCGCAAAGGCCGTATTGCGGGGTGCTGCAGCCCCGGGCCAGCACGCAGCCTGACGGAGAAACTGTCTGGAAAGCAGCAACACAAGGAAAATCCATCAGCCCAGTTTCAGGTTTCAGGAGAGAGGCTTCCACCAAGGAGAAAAGGTGAGAAGTGAATTGCAGCTCATCTTGGCTGCGGTCGTTCGTAAAAAACAATAGACTCTTGTCCCTTGTGTGCATGGGACCATGTCAAGAGTGATGCAAAAGCCGGGTCAAGAGCAAAAAGCAAAAGCAGCAGAACCCAAACTGACCTGACTCCTCCGCACCTCAGAAGGGGTCTGGGCAGCCCCGGGTAGGAGCGAGTCCTACAGCTCCTTACAGAGAAAAGGAAGTCGCTCAGATATCATGATCGAGATCGTGAAGCATTAGCAATCGCACAGGAAACAGTCACCTTGGTAACTGAGATGCTGAGAACAGCCCAGAAAATCTGGCACAGGGCAGGTTTTTCTGTTAAACTGGGTTAGTTTTGCAGGGCAGACACCTGGCTGCAGCGTCGCCCCAGGGACAGCGGCTCAGGCCGGGCTGACCCCGCTCTCCGGCCCCAAGAGCCACCACCGGGCACCGCCGGCCGCAGGGGCTGTGGTACCCCAGGTCCACCCTCTGGGGCCACGGTGCCACCAGGCAGCCTGGGGGGGCCCTGGCACCCCATGGATGTGCAGCACTCACCCCTGCGCCACCTCAGCCTGGTCGTGAGTCGTCCCTGGCAGCCAGCGAGCCCAGGCCGGCCCCTAGATGCGCAGCCGAGCCAGGAGTGCCCAGCAGAGTTATATGGGGGATATTTGTGCTAGGGGCAGGTCCTGAGCCGGACCCTGGCCCCGTGGTGGGAGGGAGGGCGGTAGGCGGGCTGCCTCCCCTGGCCCCCGCCCGCGCGCCTTGTCTTCAGATGCCTCCTTTAGGCGCTGGCAGTCGTGCCCGGGCAGGTGACAAGCTGCTGCACCTGGCCCCTGTGACATGTCACGCAGGGGAGAGGAGCTGACAAAGGGCCCTTGTCACCACGGGGCTTATCTCGGTGCCGCAGGGCAGGCAGGCAGGAAGCACCCCTCTCTTACATAAACTACTGCCTTTGGACCCGCGCGCTGACCCCGCACCCCTGCCAAAGACAACGCCTGTAACCGGGGAGCACTTGGCTGCAGCACAATGCCACGGATGTGAACGGCATCTGCTTTCCCAGCAGCCCCCCAGGGCCGGGGGCCAGCTGCAGCCAGAGCAGAGAGCAGGGCTGTCAGGCTGCATCTGAAGGGCTGCTGTTCCCCCCACACCTTAGGGGGCTGCTCGGCATTCCCTCTGCTCAGCCCCTGCCTATGGGGCACTAAGGGGGTGAAGCAGCTACCGCAGCACCGTCTGCCAGGACCATGAACCCTCCTCTTGGACATTTAAGTGACTTGGGGGCTATCGCTTGGAGACATCAGCCCACTCCGGGTAGACCACCAGGAGCAGGCCACTCGGCACAGCAACTCCCAGTGCACCGTCGTACGGGCAGCGTGCTACCGCCAGCCAGCCAGCAGCTCCCCACGAGGCCTGCCCTCCGGGCGATGTCCCACAGCATCCCCTGGAGCCCACACTGTAGGTGCAGGGGCCAAACTACTCACTGGGGCCGGGGGAGACCCTGCCGTGCTCCTCCGCACTGAGCACACTGTGTGGTGTGGCCTGGCAGCACACACAATCAATAGAAACCTACTTTCATGGAAAAATCAGGTCAACTTTTGGCTTTTGGGTTGCAGAGATTGCACAAGCTCCAACAGTGATGCAACTGCCCATCTGCCCGAGCTTTCCAGGAGGCAGAGCAGTGATGGGGCTGCACCCCTGCCTGCAGGCACACCCAGCCTGGGGGGAGCTCGGGGACACAGCAGGACTGCGGCAGTGCTGCCCCCCAGCAGCCACCCCACTGCGGGCGAAAACAGACCGGTGAGCAGGGAACCAGCAGAGGAAGGGCAGAGGGCCCTCACAAACAGTGGAGAAAACCAAATAACGGGCAGCAACGGCAGGCAGAGGACATCCAGAAGGACCAAATCAGTAACTAAATGTTTACCTGGAGCACAGCAACCCGCTCTGCCCCCATGCCTATGCTGGCGCAGGGGTGAGCCCGCAGCGACTGCTGTGCTGTGAACATGTGTCCCCAGCCCCCCTCTGCCCTGCCTGTGCCCTCTCCCACAGTTCAGCCCCCAGTCCCCTTACCCTGGAGTCTCTCTGGTCCCTCTCCTCTCCTCCCCTCACCGCTGGACGCTACCGGCAGGCTCCTGGGAAGGCCCCAGCGCCCCCGGAGCTGGGACTTCCATTGCCCAGCCGGGAGCTGCGCTCCGCAGGGTCCTGCCAGCTGGAGAGGCTCTATTCATAGCCATGCTCCCAGACACAACATCTCACTGTGGTCACACGCAGGGGACTTCAAGGCCCATCCCAGACACCCTGACCTTGCCCTGCGGTACAGCTGCAGACACAAACAGCAGTGGCACAGGGTGGTTCTGTAACTTTATCTGCCTCTGTCATCAGCAGCCGTAATGCTGCCAAGGTATCGACCCGCAGCCTTGCCACAGCACTGGCCCTGCTCTGGGCTGTGGCATGTCGCACCCTGCCATCGCCTGTCCCCCCACAACTGCAGCTGTGCGGGTGCAGGAACATCCTTGCCCGCCCGAGCACCATAAGGTGCCTGTGGCACTCGGGGGCTCCGCGCAGGAACACAAGTAGACACGTGTGCAGGCAACACCCAGGCAGAGAGCCCACCTGTGGCCCTTCAGCAAAAGCCCCAAAAAGTGACAGGTAGGCTGGGAGGGGCTGCCCAGATACAGACACACAAATCTAGTCCAAAGCCTGGCAGGTGCAGGTTTTCACCAGCAAGCTGGCAGAGCACCAAGGAGCAGCCTGGCCTGTGCCGGGCGCTGGCCGGGCTCCGGGCTCACTCTCGCCAGCAGCTGCCAGCCTCACACCACCCCAGGAATGGGGGGCTTAGTGCTCCCCGCCCCTGCCGCAGCCCGGCTGCCGACTGCCAAGCTGCTGCAGGGCCGACACGTCAGCAGCCGTTGCGCTGGGGAGAGGGGGCTGGGGCTGCCCTCAGCCGCACCAGCTCTTGGCAGTCCGTCTGCTGCGTCCCCAGGGGATCCGGTAAGGGCAGGCACAGAGCCATGACACCCCCGCACACCCCGTGCAGCGACGGGTGATGCAGGGCCCTGCCCTAGGAGACCTCCTGCACCCCTGCCTGCAGGGCTGGGGCCCCCCATGCCAGCTCGGGCAATGCCAGCATTCGGTTTCTCCAGCTTGGCTGTGCCTCTCAAGGGGATGCAGGGCAGAGAAGACACGTCACAGGCCAAGGGCCGGTTCTTGCCATGGCCTCCAATGCCTGCGGTCACAGAACCGAGCCAGGCTGTGAAAGCATTTCCCTGTTTGCTGAGGTCTTTAGTTTTGCTTCACCTGAACGGGACATTATGTGCTTTGTGTGCAATTCCCAAGCTTTCCTTTAACTGGTGTGTCTAATTGCTTCACCGAGTCCTATGTCAAAGCTCACTCCTTGCCACGGTGGCACAGGACTCGCTAAGTGGGAACACGCTGTGATAACCCTCAAGATTAGTATCTCATCAGATGACCAAATGCAGAGCAGGAGCTCTAATTGCCGTCCAGGCGTAAAGGCCAGAAAGGCATGAATGAGCTCTTGCTTATTCCTGGGAAGGACCATCAGTTGCTGCAGGGTTATAAAGCTACTAATGCCTGGGTTGTTAAAGCAAACCACAAGCTACAAGGCACCAGAGGAGCCCTCAGAGCCAGGGTCCTGCCGCACACTCCATCCCTCCTCCCCACACAGCTCTAACAGGGCTGTCCCAGCTCCTCCAGCTGCTGCAAGGACGCACTGAAGCAGGGGGGACCCAGGGAGAGTCCGCAGGTCTGACTGGGGCAGGAACTGGGTTTTCTGAGACAGTTCCTGGAAGGCTCTGGAGGGAGAGCCTCCCCCCTGTGCCGCAGCAAGGACCCAGCCCAGGACAGCCGGGCACAGCCAGCCAGCGCTGCAAGGGGTCAGGTCCACCCATCCCCGCCATACCTAGGGCGGCCATGCCCTGCCTGCAGCCCGGCAGGGTCATGGTTACCCAACTGGATCAGCCCAGCCCTGGCCCGCAGGGGTGCTGGGGCGAGAAGAGTCTCCCAGGAGAGAGCCTGCCTTCGTGCCAGCCTCAGGACCTCTGCAGCCACTGCTGGGACCCTCCAGCCCAGAAAGGGAGTGGTACCGCTGCTGAGAATTGGGTCTGTGCTCCCCAAGACCAGCTGAATGAGATCCTCCCAGGAGGACATCTCCCAGCCTGGAACCAAGGACACTGAAAGGAAAAGAATTCCCTGCGCTTCCTTTGGGATCACGCTCCAGCGCTGACCCACCAACTGGAAAGGCATGCTTGCTTCGGGGTTTCCCAGCTGCCACCTCCGGTGCTGGCCTCACCCCATGCAGCCTCCGCTGCATGGCCACGAGGGCACCTGCTCCGGTAGAGGCAGGGCAGGCACCCAGCAGCGCAGGGTTAAAGCGGCACGGCGCTGGCCTCTCTGCTTCCCAAATGCCCCTGCTGCAGGGTAGACTTCCTGGAAGATAAAACCTCTTCCTTTCGAGAAGGCAGCACAGGATGGCAGATGTGGCTGCGGTGGTTTGTGACCCAGTTTTGCCCAACTTCAAGAGAAGTGTTATCTTCTGTGGCTGGATGCCAGAGCAGGGGCAACTCATGCAAGCCAATCGCTCCCAGCTCTGCCCTCGACTTTCCTCTGCGAAACTTCGCACCTCCTGGGTGCTGACGTGTGCTGACGCGGGCAGTGGCCGGCCGCTTACGGAAAACGCTTTGCGCCTGCCACGAAGCAGCCATGACCCCGGCCCTTCCCGACACACACACCGCCACCAGTGCCACTGGGAAGCCCAGGGGCTCCCCCAGCCCCCGCGGAGCAGCCCTGCCTCCCGGCACCAGCCATCCTGACGGCTGCGGCGACATGCAGCTGCGCAAGGACTGCTCGTCCTCGCTGCCTGGCAGATGAGGAGCCAGGCGGCGGCACCGGGGCTTTGTGGGGCCGGCTGTCAGCAGGCAGAGCAGGAGGGCCGGGGCTCGGCTCTGGCTGGCGGAGGCAACGGCCACAGCCGCCCAGCTCCGGCTCTGCCCCGAGAGCTGCTGCGCCGGTGGCAGGCCGCAGCGCGGACCAGCACTGAGGGAGCGGCGGTTCCCCCAGGCTGCGCTGGGGGAATTCGGCAGCCCCGCCAGGCGCAGGCTGCGTCCCGCAGCCCAGCGAGGCCCCGCGGGGGCTACGGGCTCCGCGATTCCTCGCTTACACCCCGGCCCCGCAGGAAACGCCGCCGTGCCCAGGCGGAGCGGCGACAGGCGGCGGCTGCGGCCCCAACGCCGGGGTCCCCGGCCGCCGCGGCGCCCGTCAGGCGCGGCCGGAGGCCCCTGGCGAGTCGCGCCCCAGGCGGGAGGCCGGGTCTGGAGCCAGGCTCCTCCGGCCGGTCCGCGGGAACCCTGCCCCGCCACCGCCCGGAGCACCGGGGAAACCACTGCCCCCGGCGCCGCGCGGCGCCCCGGAAGTGACCCTCACGCCGAGCATTACTTCCGGTCACCGGCCGCGGGCCGACAGCGAATTCCGCCTCCGGCGGAAGCGCGGTTCCAGTTCCGGGTGAGCGGCTGCGAGGAGCCGTTCTTAGCGGCCGCCGCTCGACTCTGTCCCGGCCTCGGCCCGCCGCCACCGCCACCATGTCGGTCCCCAGCGCCCTCATGAAGCAGCCGCCGATCCAGTCCACGGCGGGCGCCGTGCCCGTCCGCAACGAGAAGGGTGAGTGGGGAGGCCGCGGCCGGGGCCGGCCCAGCCGTGGCGGCGGGGGAGGGCGCCCGCGGGGCCCCTGGTGACGGCCCGGGCGTCCGCAGGTGAGCTCTCCATGGAGAAGGTGAAGGTGAAGCGGTACGTGTCGGGGAAGCGACCCGACTACGCGCCCATGGAGTCCTCGGAGGAGGAGGACGAGGAGTTCCAGTTCATCAAGAAGGCGAAGGAGCAGGAGGTGGAGCCCGAGGAGCAGGAGGAGGAGCTCGCCAACGACCCCCGGCTCCGGCGCCTCCAGAACCGCATCGCCGAAGATGTGGAGGAGCGGTGAGTGTGGGGGTTGGCAAGAAGTCGTGCCCCCACCGTGCTCCCCTGCAGGTCTGCCCTTGCAGGGCGCTGGGGAGTCCAGATCCCCCTCTGCTGCAGTGCAGTGAGGAGTTGCCGGAATACCAGGTAAAGGTGGAGAACGTTTTCCAGGCAGTGCGGGAGAGCCTCTGGCTCCTCTCACGTTTGTGCTGCACCATGCCTTGAGTTCCTGCTCTGCTGTGAGCGGCCCTTCCAACCAGGAGTCACCATTTCCCAGGGCATAGCTTCATGTCCAGGTGCGGTTGGGGGGGTGCAGGTGAAAACAGGCTCCAAAATAAAAATTAAAGCAGTGCGGTGGAGCTCAGGGTAGCTGGAAGGGACAGTGACACGTGAAGTGGGCAGGGAGTAACTGAGTGCCGTTTGCCTCCTCCCATGGAGCTGCTGCTGGTTTTGTTTCCAGTAACGGGGAGGCTTCCCGCTGGGAGCTCTGTTCCTACTTGGAGCACGGACAGGGAGGAGCAGCTGGCACCCGGCCACTCCAGCATCCTGGAAAAGAACCTGTGGGGTCTGCCCCCACCCAGTAGTTCCAGCATTTACCATGGCCTCGTTAGGAGCGATTAATGAGTAGTCAACTTCTTGCAGCCTTTTCGTGTTTGAAGTGCCGTCATGTAATTGGGGTCTGTTGCAGGCTGGCGAGACACCGTAAAATCGTGGAGCCCGAAGTGGTTGGAGAAAGTGATTCAGAGGTGGAGGGGGAAGCTTGGCGCCTGGAGCGGGAGGACACCAGCGAAGAGGAAGAGGAAGAGATTGATGATGAGGTGCGCTTGCAGAGCCGAATAACGGGCCTAGGGAAGTCCCTGAATGGCACAGGCTGGAGCTGCCTTTTGCACAGACCTGTGGCTGTCTGGTAGAGCTGGATGAGTGTCACAGCTGGCTGTGACTTCGCTTGTGGGTTACTGTCCTCTTGCGTGGGACAGGATGCTGGGAGAGCCCACTGTGTGTCTGGAGCAATGGGCATATTGTTTCATAGCCCACACTGCAGACGCCGCACTTTTTGGACAGAAGAGTGAGAGGGAAGCGGTAGCAAGGCTGGTCGTCTGACTCCTCTGTGTTTGTCTCCATTAGGAGATCGAGCGTCGGCGCGGGATGATGCGTCAGCGAGCGCAGGAGAGGAAAACCGAGGAGATGGAAGTGATGGAGTTGGAAGATGAGGGTCGATCCGGAGAAGAATCCGAGTCAGAGTCCGAGTACGAGGAGTACACGGACAGCGAGGATGAAATGGAGCCGCGTCTCAAACCTGTCTTCATCCGCAAGTGGGTGACACGTGGGTCAGCCCTGGGCAAGGACATGGGAGCTGGGAGCCAAGCAGATGCCGCTGCCACAGTCTCCTCTTCCTCGCAGTGGGGCGGCAGTTCACCTCCCCAGGCGGCAGGAGTGACAGTTGCAGCCTGGCAGGGCACAGCAGGCGAGCAAGGGGCGATCCCTGCACCGACAGCCCCGTATCAGCCGCCTCGGGTTGCTGCGGGATCAGGCTGTGGGTTGAAGTCGTAGCAGGGTCTGACAGGAGCCCTTGGGCCAGTGCCGTACGGTGGCAAAGGGAAGCCGTCGGCGGGCCGTGCCCCACAGCCGGTGGCTTGGTCTCCCATTGCTCGTGTGCAGCTGTAGGGGAATGGCGTGGTAGCCCCGGCATGGGTGATGCCGGAAAGGGGAGAGCCCTGAGCTGTGGCCCATCCTTGGAGAGGGCAAAGGCTGAAAGCGGCTGTGGTGCAGGAGGGGAAGTCTGTGAGGAGCTGAGGGGCTGCACTGGCTCATGGAAGGGCTGACGGCTGTTGTGGTCCCTGCCTGCAGGAAGGACCGGATCACAGTTCAGGAGCGAGAAGCAGAAGCTCTGAAGCAGAAGGAGCTGGAGCAGGAGGCAAAGAGGCTGGCGGAGGAGAGGCGCAAGTACACACTCAAGGTGCTGGGGGCGGGCTGGGGGTTGTGCAGGGGGGCAGTTGGTACAGCAAGCTTAGCTCAGTCGTTACTGCAGATCGTAGAAGAGGAAGCGAAGAAGGAGCTGGAGGAGAACAAGCGTTCACTGGCAGCACTGGATGCACTTGATACAGATGATGAGAACGACGAGGAGGAGTACGAGGCCTGGAAAGTACGCGAGCTGAAGCGTATCAAACGGGACCGTGAGGAACGGGAAGCGTAAGTATCATCTGTGTAGGCGCAAGGCTGAGTCCCACAGCCCCAGGCCCTGTGGGCAGTTGAGGTGTCTCTTCCTCAGGCTTCCCTTTGGCAGTGTGGTCTTAGACCAAGTGCCCAGAGCCCCTCCTGCCCACCCTTGGGTTGCCTTTGCTCCCCTACAGAGTCAGTAAATGTATGGGAGGGTGGCTGGCGACAGCAGCTCTCCCGGGCAGGTGCTGTGGGGACGCAGGGTCTCAGGGGTTTCTCTCTTGCCCAGCATGGAGAAGGAGAAGGCAGAGATCGAGCGCATGCGGAATCTGACAGAGGAGGAGCGCCGCGCCGAGCTTCGGGCCAACGGCAAGGTCATCACCAACAAGGCGGTGAAGGGCAAATACAAGTTCCTGCAGAAGTACTACCACCGTGGCGCCTTCTTCATGGTGAGTGGTGCTGTGAGGGCCTGGGCACGGCCACGTTGGCAGCCGGGGCTGGCCCTGCGCACTGACGGGGCTGTGGGAGACCACGGGGATGTCGTCTCCCTGGGGGGAGCTCCCCCCGCGGTGCCCTGGGGCTTTGGAGGCCCTGGGACAAGAGCCGGCCGTCAGAGGCAGCACGGGACTGAAGTGATGGCGGTGATCTGATCTCAGCCAGCTCTCGTAACAGAGGGTGAGCGGTGACACCAACAGGGTGGCAGAGGGTGATGCCATGGTGCCCTGCCAGGTGCTGGCCTGCAGCCGCCCTCGGGAGCCCAAGCAGGATGGGCGCAGTTCCACCTGGAGCATGTTAGATTGAGGGGTCCTAGCTGAGCTGGAGCCGCAGAGCTGTCCCTGTGCTGCTGTTTGGGCTGACAGATCCACTTGGAACTGAGCCAGTTCTCTGTGGGCTACGGCCCGGGCTCTGGAGAAGTGGCCCAAGGGGCCGCAAGAGGCAGGCCTGGGGGACAGTGCTCGCATCCCCCATGTTCGGTAGTAGGTTAATAGGACTGCAAGCACTATGGCAGCCCCCGGCAGAACAGCGATACAGGCTTCTGGTGGCTCTCCCCCACTTCAGCCCGCTGCTGGCACTTGCTGGAAACTTGCGGGCTGAGCAGGCGTGTCCCTCTCCTGCAGGATGAGGACGAGGAGGTGTACAAGAGGGACTTCAGTGCCCCGACCCTCGAGGACCACTTCAACAAGACCATCCTGCCCAAAGTCATGCAGGTGGGTGTCCTGGCCAGAGGGTGCCTGGCCCGGGTGCTGCGCCAAGGGGTTGCGGTTCCTTGGCGGGAGCAGGGGGGAGCAGCGGCTCCCCACGTCCTCCCTGGACGGCCGCTCACGAGGTCTTCTGCTCCCCAGGTCAAGAACTTCGGGCGTTCAGGGCGGACAAAGTACACGCACTTGGTGGACCAGGATACCACCTCCTTCGACTCTGCCTGGGGCCAGGAGAGCGCGCAGAACACCAAGTTCTTCAAGCAGAAAGCAGCGGGCGTACGGGATGTCTTTGAGAGACCCTCGGCCAAGAAGCGAAAAACCACTTAAGGGAGCGGGCAGGAAGGCATGGCGCGGCTGACGGCCAGGCAGGAGGGCACTTCTCTGCCAGCTGCCGGAGCCTGGGCAGGGACAGGAGGGACTCAGCGCTGTGCAGGACTCGTGTGGCAACAAGCCCTTCCTCTGCCCGTGCCACGCCTGCCCTGTCAACGCGGTGCCCTGCTCCTGGCGCTGCTGAGACCTGGCAGGCTCCCTGCCCGGGCGCTGTAGAGGACAATGGCCTGTCCGTGCTGGCCAGGCCCGTGGCCGCCCTGAGGCTTCGGCAGCATCCGACAGGGCTGTGTGGGAGCGCGTCTAACACCCCTGGCTCCAGTGCACCCACTTTGGGAGGAATTAAGAGACTTTTATACCCATCTGGGCCACAGCATCTCCCTGTTGCTTGTACCTTCCCCCTTGTCAGTTTGGGCCCTTTTTCAGTGCGGAACAGCGGTGACCCCGTTTCTGCAGGGCTTGGCTTTTCTACCTGAGGGGGGGGGGTTGCTGATTTGATTAAAGCAGTTGTTTTCTTACATGTTTTGGCTGTGGAATGCGACTGTCCCATTCTGTGCTTTCCTGTGAGCCAGGACGGGCTGGCGCAGCCTGGGAGGCACTGCACTGGCCCAGGCATGGCGGGTGAAGGCAGCCATCACTGCGCCTGGCTCACTGGTGCTCCCTTGCGCCTGGGGCCGCACTGCGCTCCCCGAGGATGGGAGAGGCTGAGGTTCCTGCTGTGGCTCCTGGGCCACAGGAGGTTAAAAGCAAGAAGAATGGTGCATCTTGGCACTTGGGCAGGTCGCCTTGTCCTGCTCCGGTTGCAGGGGTGCTGGGGCGCTGCCAGCACGATGCCGCACATCTTCCCGCAGGCTGGGCCCTGCTCGTCAGCACCGCATGCCCCATGGGACCTGCCGGGCAGGTGCCCGGTGCTGCACAGACCACAGCGACAGCCCACTCCCACCAGTGCCTTTATTGGGTAAGGGAACACACCGCGTCTCCAGCCAGCCCTGCATCCGGTGAGGGTGCGCGCTCGTCCGGCGGGCCCGGCGCTCAGTTGGTGAGGGTGATGAGCGCTTCCACCACGTTCCCCATGTGCTCCCGCAGGCTGCGCTCCGCGGCTGCCCGCGAGATTTCCATCTCAGTCATCTGCAGGGAAAGAGCCACAGCCCCTGCAGCGGCTGCGGAACAGCCCAGCGGGGGCCGCCTGGCCCCAGCACCGCAGGCCAGCGCGCACTAGCCGCGGCCTGGGGTGCGGTTTCGGTGACCGGACGCCGGCTGTGCCCCAAGGCCTGGGACACGCCACCGGCGTCCCGCCCTACTCACAATCAGCTCCAGGTCCTCCTTCTTGATGGTCACTTTCGCCAATTCCTTTTCCCTACGGCGAGAGACAGACAAACCTCCGGTGACCGACAGCCCCCCCCCCACCTCTGGCTGCCGAGGCGGGAGCGACCCCTCGCAGCAGCGCGGGGTGTGCTGTGCTCTCGGAGGCGGCTGGGGCGTCAGCCCGGGAAGCCGTGGGCCGGTGCCCGGGCCCGACTCCAAGGGGGGGCCCGGCGCGGGAGGGGTACGGACCGGGCCGATCCCCGGAGCCCTGAGCCAGCACGGGCGGTTGGTTACCTCTCCTGCTTCGCTTTCTGCTCCCGGGACCTCCGGTCTCCGATCACCGACATGGCCTGCCAGGACGAGCGCAGTCACCGCGCTGCGCGGCACCGGGCGGGTCAGCGCAGCGACTGGCAGGGCGGGCACCGGGGCGGCCGTACAAGAGCGGTACTCGGGGCCCGGCCCGGCGCCCCCGCAGGCAGCGCCCGGCTCCCCGCCCCGGCCCGGTCCCGGTCCCGGTCGCGGTCCCGCCCCGCCCGCCGCACCGTCTCCAGGTTGGAGCTCTGGATCTCCTTCTCCTCCGCGTAGTCCGTGACGCGCTCCAGGTCCGCCGCCCCGCTGTCATGCTTCCGCGGCTTCTCGGCCGCGCGCCCGCCCGCCCCATCGCCGCCGCCCCCGGAGCCGTTGGGCTCCGTCTCCAGCTCCAGCTCCACGTCTCCCTCCGCCGCCATCCCACCGCCCCGCTTCCGGTCACGTGCCGCCGCGCCCCGCTTCCGGACACGTGCGTCCGCCGGAACCAGCGAGCGGCGCGCCCCTGCAGGCCAGAGCGGCGGCGGGGGGCGGTGCCGGCCCTCGCCCCGCCCGCGGCCCGCCAGACTCCGGGCCCGGCCCGGCCCCCGGCCCCCTCCCCTGCGGGGAGCCCGGCCCCCGGCGGCTTCCCGGGCAGCGGCCCCGACCCGCCGCCGTGCGGCGCCTAGCGGGCCCGCAGGGCCGGCGGCTGGGGCTGGCGCTCCGCGGGCGCTGCCCGCCGCCCCGGGGCGGCTCCAAGGGGCTCGGTGCTGGCGGCTGCCGGGCGCTGCCGCTGCCGAGGACGCGGGCCCGCGGCGGTGCCGGGCCGGGGAGGGCGCAGCTCTGGGCGCTGCCCGCCGGCCGAGCAGGCGCTAGGCCGGGAAGGAGGGTTCGGGGTCCCGGTTTGGCTCCCGCCGCCGTCACCGCGGTGGAAGGACGGGAGTGGCCCGAACCGCCTTCCCCGGGCGCTGCCTGGAAGCGGGGGATGGCCGGGCCGGAGCGGGCCCCCGGCGGAGGCCGTAGCGGCAGCGCGGCCCCCGGAGCCCGGCAGGGATGGCGCCTGGCTGCTGTGGGGCACCGGCCGGGGAGAGCCGGGTCCGCCACCGCCGCTTCCCTCCCCGCACCCTGAGGGTCCCCTCGGGACAGGCTGCACCCCCGCCGCGGGGGGAGCCCCGCACTGCTCCGAGCGGCTGCCTCAGCTCCCGGGGCAGGAGCCGAGGCATTGCCGCCTGAAGGCAAAAGCCCGGGCAGACCCAGGCGCGTGGCCGAGGGATGTGTCCCCGCCACGGGCGGCTGTGGGGCAGTGGGTGCTCAGGTGGGCCCCGGGGTCCCTGCCGTGCACGGCCACGCAGGGCTGCCGGTGCCAGGAGCGCTCCTCCCTGCACGGCCACACGGCTGCCGGGGCCGCCTCGGCAGCCAGCCGGCCCCGGTGCCATCGACGCCACCATCGGCCCGTGGCGCTGGGGGGCCAAATCATGGTGGCAGGTCCGTGCCTGCTTGGCCGGGCCGGGTGCCCAGGCTGGAGCAGTGAGGAGATGTGGGGCCTGCAGACCCCTGGGGAAAGTGTCACAGGCACAGCGCTCCCCACCCTGATCTGCTGAGCGTCCCTGTGGGATGCAGCCACCCCATTCTCGCCACTGGGCAGAGCAGCCGCCCCAGCTCTCTGGCCTGAGCCCCTGCACTGCTTTGCCCTTGCAGTGCGCTGAGCCCATGGGACGTTGTACACGTGTAGCCAAAAGAACGCCGTGACCCAGGTGCTGCCGACCAGGGCGGTGCAGCGCCCTGCTCTGGGCCCTCTCCACCGGGAGCGTGCCCAGGAGTGAGGTGGGTGAGCACAGGTTGTGCCTGACTCATTGGCCTTACCAGGCAGCTGGAGACCCCACGCCACTGTCCCTGCCGGGCTCTGCCATCGGCTGGCCATGCTGTCAGGGGCCAACTCCGCTTCCAGCTCTCCGGGTTGCCAGCTGGGGCCTCGCGCTGGCCCTGCGGCACCTCCAGCCTCGGCAGCCTGAGCACCTGCCCTGTCCCCACAGTGCCTGGGGCTGAGTCTGGCCATGCCACGTTGGCCTGGCAAACCTGCCAGGGAGTCAAATAAGAAACCTGCCCCCAGAGCGGCCTCCTGTGCCAGCTCCTCCATCTCCTGTGCCTGCTGTACCACGTGCTGCACCTGCTTCTGCGGCAGCCTCCAGGGCCCTTTCCCCTCTCCCCACTCCTTGTGTCCCACCACTCCTAATGCAGGGATGTGTGCGTGGGGATGAGCCTGCCCAAGATGTTCCCTGGGATCCCAAGGGGCGGTGGTAGGCTGACCCCGGCTGGCAGCCGAGCACCCACACAGCCGCTCACGCCTCCCCCCACAAGCAGGATGGGGAGACGCTAGGAAAAGCAAAAGCAAAACCACTTATGAGTTGAGCTAAAGACACTTTAAGCCATGAAGGAAAGGGGAAAAATAAAACGACCCCCAACGCTGTAAAGGCAGTCGCTCATTGCCTCCCACCAGCAGCCGAGTGCCCAGCCAGTCTCCAAGCAACAGCCATGCTGGGAGCCAAAACCCTTCCTCTTCCTCTGCCTCCAGTCTTGCTGCCGAGGACAATGCTGTGTCGTGGACCGTCCCTTTGGCCGCTGGGGTCAGCTGTCCTGGCTCTGTCCCCTCCCGGCCTCCTGCCCACCCTGGACTCCTCACTTCGGGGAAGAATGGGAAAAGGGAGAGCCTTGATGCTGGGCGAGCCCTGCGCAGCCACAGCCCAAACACCCGCACCTTGTCAAGGGGACCAGCCATTGCCATGCAGGTGACGGCACCCCCACAGACACCACGTGCCCCCCGTGCCAGCCCATGCCCAAACCGGCTGCCGCAGCCTCATCCTGCCCAGTGAGGGGCCAGAATCCCAGGCAGGGGTCCCCATGGCCAGGAATCACTGGTGGACCCTGGACAGGCTCCCTGCAGAGCGCCCCGATGGTGGCTGCCAGGAGGTAGCAGTGAGCAGATGGCAGGGCGGGCCGAGCCGACAATCCCCCTAATCCCATCAGGGCAGTGGGGGCCAAGCGGAGCCGAGCTGGGCCATGGCGGGCACACGGGCACACAGCCGTCTCCTGCACTCGCTGCTCTGCCAGGTAGGACTGAGGGGGCTGGGGGCAGGGCTGGACCGGGGTGGGGGTGCCAGGCCAGGCTGGGGGGCAGCTCTGGCCTGCCGGGGTCCCCACTGACCATGCTCCCCCCAGCTGTGCTGCGGCTGTGGCTGCAGCTCCTGCCATGGGCTCCGTGTGTCCACAAGCACCCGCATCCTCTACACTCTCCTGCATGTCCTGGCCTCTGCCGTGTGCTGCCTCATGCTGTCCCGCACCGTGGCCCAGGCCGTCAGGGAGAAGGTGATGGCAGGAGCTGGGACACCCAGGGTGATGGGGAGGCTGGGATGCCGGGGGTCCCAGGGGCACTGGGGATGCCGGGGTGCCAGGCATCCCAGGGGGACTTAGGGGTCCCAAGAGCACTGGGGATCCCAGAATTGCCAGGGGAGCCAGGAGTACTGGGACGCTGGGGATACTGGGAGCAACAGGGCTACTGGGAGTACCAAGGGTGCTGGAGGTGCCAAAGGGAAGGGGTGCCAGGGGTACTGAAGATGCAGAACTTGCCCCGTGTGCTGGGGGTCCTAGGGGGACTGGGGATGGAGAAGGTATTGGGAATGCTGCCGGTGTCAGGACTCCAGGGGTGCTGAATGCCGTGGGCACTGAGGCGTGTCAGGCACACCAGCAGCCCTGTCCTGTCGCTCACCGTGCCTGTAGGTGCCCTTCTCAGTGGTGCTGTGCAAACACCTGCCTGGGGGCACAGACTGCGAGCGGCTGGTGGGCTCCTCGGCCGTGTACCGGGTCTGCTTCGGCACCGCCTGCTTCCACCTGGCACAGGCCGCCCTGCTCCTCAACGTGCGCTCCAGCACCGACTGCCGCGCTCAGCTCCACAACGGGTACAGGGATGGGGCGCAGGGCTGGGCTGGGCTGCCGAGGGATGGGGCTGCCGGGCGCTGCGGAGGGATAGGGCTGCTCGGGGCCCCGTCGCCCTGATGCTCGCTGCCCCGCAGGTTCTGGCTCCTGAAGGTGCTGGTGCTGGTGGGGCTCTGGGCCGCCAGCTTCTTCATCCCTGAGGACAGCTTCATCCAAGGTGCGTCCCCCACCCTGCCCGAGCGGGCATCCTGGGCCCCCACCTGTGGCACCTACGTGGCCCCTGTGCTAGCCCCCATGTTTGCCCTCTCCCCCCAGCCTGGCACTACACGGGCGTCTGTGGGGGCTTCGCTTTCATCCTCATCCAGCTGGTGCTGATCACCGCCTTTGCGCACACCTGGAACAAGAACTGGTGAGTGCCAGGGTGCTGGGCGGGCACCTGCCTGCTGCTGGCTCTCACCCGCTCTCCCGGCAGGCTGACGGGCGCCGCGCAGGACAAGCGCTGGTACCTGGCCGTGCTGCTGGCCACGGCCGCTTTCTACACCCTCGCCTCCGCCGCCTTCTCCTTCCTCTACAAGTACTACACCCACCCGGCCGCCTGCCGCCTCAACAAGGCACTGCTCACCATCAACGGCAGCCTCTGCGGCATCATGTCCTTCATCTCCATCACGCCCTGCGTGCGGCTTAGTGAGTACCGCATGGCGCGGCACGGCATGGGCCGCAGCATTGCAGGGCCATTCATGTCCTGGGGCTGGGAGGGTGGCTGTGGGCTCCCCAGGGCTCCTGCTGGCCCCTCCTGTCCCTCGGGGCAAGGGAGCAGTGGGAGGGGGCTGCTTGGGGCCCACGCAGAGCCCATCTGCCAGCTCGTGGCACACCAGGGGCTCTGGTGACACCTCTGACCTCACCCCTGCAGAGCAGCCGCGGTCGGGGCTGTTGCAGTCCTCAATCATCAGCTGCTACGTGATGTACCTCACCTTCTCTGCACTGTCCAGCCGTCCCCCAGAGAGAGGTGGGTGCTCCCGCCTGCCGCCGGCAGCCCCCCACCGGGGCATGCACCCGGTCTCACCTCCACCTCCCCGCAGTGCTCTACAAGGGGCAGAACCTCACCGTCTGCTTCCCGGGCATCCGGCAGGACGAGCTGCAGACAGAGGACACCACCGTCGCTGTCCTGGGGGCCGCCATCATGTACGCCTGCGTGCTCTTCGCATGGTGCGTGTACCCACGGCATGGGGCAGGCAGGGCGCCTGCAGCACCGGCCCTTCTGGGCATGGCGACCCTGACAGGCACCGCAAGGGGACCCTGTCCCCAGTCTGTGGCACAGCCAGCAGAGCCGGGGGATGTCCCGAGGGATGGCAGGCCCAGAGCAGGCAGGACATCTGCAGATGGGCAGGGGCAGCGTGGTGACCCCAGGCACAGCACAGCAGGTGTCCTCCAGCCGTGTCAGATCCATGGTGGGGGGGCTGGGTGCCTGGCACAGGGCGGTGGGTGCCCATGTTACGATTTCTGCCTCTCTCCTGGGCACAGTAATGAAGCCTCCTACCTTGCTGAGGTCTTCGGGCCCCTCTGGATGGTCAAAGTCTACAGCTTTGAGTTTAAAGTGAGTACGGATGCTGTCCCTGCCCCCGCTGTGCCCTGTGTCCTCCTGGCATGGACACCCCAGACCTGCCGCTCCAAGCCCCGGACCCAGGCCTGGGGCAGGTTTGTCCAGCCAAGCACTGGAGAATTCCCACAGAGCACCCCTGCCTGCACCGGCTCCTCAGAGTCAGGCAGCCCCAGTGCCAGGCAGGGCCGGGTCCTGCGGCAGGGCTCAGCCTAGCAGTGGTGGCCATGGGGCCGGGCTGCCCTGCCCCAGCAGCAGTTGCCACCACACTCCTCTCTCTGCAGAAACCCTCCTGTTGCTTCTGCTGCCCAGAGAAGATGGAGGAGGAGCTCAGAGGTGGGTGCCGGGTGGGTGGGCAGAGCCTGCCCTCGAGTGCCTGTGTCCCAGCCCAGGGGGTGCTGGCAAGGAGAGGGTGCGGGAGCTGCCGTGCCCCTGTGCTCTCCCAGGCGCCGAGCCAACGTGCGAGCAAGCGGAGGAGACCGCCAGGGGACAGTGCATCATCCAGGATGAGCGAGACCGGGTGGTCTACAGCTACTCAGCCTTCCACTTTGTGTTCTTCCTCGCCTCGCTCTACGTCATGATGACCCTCACCAACTGGTTCAGGTAGAGCCCCGTGCTGCTGCCCAACCCTCCTTGCTCTTGCTCCCCTTCCCTCTTGCTAGTGCAGCCGCTGAGCCTGGCCTGCAGCCCCACCAGCATTGTCACCCCCTTCCCAGCATCATCACACCCCACCGGCTCCGACCCACTCCCTGTGGAGGCTCAGGCTGCCTCACTGGCCCTCTGCTCCAGGCCGTGCTGGTGTCACTGAGCTGGCGCCTGCTGGGGAAGCACATGGCTCTGCACCCGCAGACCTGCACCGCTTCAACCAACAGCCCCTGCCAATGGCAGCCAATGGCAGTGCAGTGAGCCAGGCTGGGGTCTGCAGGGCTGAGGGGGCTCCATGGCAGGTGGGACGTGCCCAGGCCCACGCAGCTGCTGGGACACGGGGTGACCTGGTGGGTGCAGCTGGTGCTGGGATCCCCCGTGTCGGCATCCCTCGGGCGTCCAACAGCTGCCCTCTCCCACCAGCTACGAGAATGCGGTGCTGGAGACCACCTTCACACACGGCAGCTGGTCGACCTTCTGGGTGAAGATGTCCTCGTGCTGGGCCTGCGTCCTGCTCTACCTGTGGCTGCTGCTTAGCCCCTTCTGCCTCCACGGCTCCCCCCAGCACCGGCGCAGCAGCTCGGCCCTGCGCGTCGTGCGGCGACGACGCGCTCAGCAGCGCATCAGCGTCTCCACGTAGTCCCTGCTGGGACAGACTGTGCCCAGCCGCTCACATGGCAGCAGCAGGGGCTGGTGCCTGCCATGCCCTGTGCCTGTGCCCTGGCCCCGCTGGGTTCCACTGGACTCCCTCACCCCCATCCCAGGAGACGGCGGCATCTGAGAGCCTGAGGGGGACCCAGGAGGTGGGCGCTGACAGGGACACCGGTCCTGCGCTGAGCCGGGGCCACCCGAGGGGCTGGCCGGAGTGAGCCGGGTGGTGGGTGCTCAGCCCTGGCTGCTGCTGGGCTCCCTCCGGGCAGGGAGGCAGCTCCTGCCGCACACCGGCTACCAGTCTGGCTGCCCTGGCCCAGGGTCTGCCAGGCGAGCAGGGCTCTGCCCTGGCCATCTCTGTGTCTCAGCTCATCCACCGATGGTGTGCTTATTGTAAATAACTTCTTCAATACATTTTTATATAAAACTCTGAGCTAAGCCTGTGCCATCTGCCCCCATGCAGGCTGCAGCCGTGGGGCTGGGCATGGAGGTGCCCACAGCACAGGCCCCTTCCATGCAGCAGCCATGGCCAAGGGTGCCTTCGGGACAGCTCTGCTGGAGAAGGGGGACAAGCTGGGGGTGGCAGAGGAGGGAGCGCTGGCCTGGGATCCCGGGCTCCAGAAGAGCGTTCAGCCCATGGCTGGTGCTCCCTGCATGCTCCCAGCTGAGCCCCTGGAGGAGCCAGCTCACCACCCCCAGGACGCGGGTGGCTCCAGCATGACGCGGTGCTGGGTGCACTGGCCCGAAAGGTGCCTGCCAGGCGTCGTGGCACCAGCCTGGCCTGGCAGTGGGGCCAGCGCAGGGACAGGACCCTCAGACGAGCACCTTCCCGGGCAGCAGGGACTGCCCCAAGCCGCTTGGCCAAGGACCTGCCCCAGGATGCTGGGGACAATGCCAGGCCGTGGGGTCCCATGGGCACCATGCCCAGCCCTGGCTGCAGCTGCTCCTGTCCCCCACCACAGCAGCTGCCCTTCTCCCTGGGGACCGTGGTCACAGCACCCCCAGACCACCTTCCACCCCATCTGCTCTCTGTGGCTGGGCAAAGCCCTGGGGAGGATGGATGGACAGGCAGACAGACGGACGGAGCCCCTGGCACCTGCCAGCACCCAGTGCTTCAGTGGGAGGGGAGACTGGGGGGAGCCCGAGGCACTGGGTGGGGGTACTAGTGCAGGTACCAGACCGAGCCAGGGCATCGGCAGCGGGGGGGCCCAGCCCTGCTGCCCAGGAGGGCGCGGTACCAGCACTGCTGCAGGATCACGGGCCAGCCCCGGGCCCCCACCCGCAGAGCAGACACGTCAGGGTGGTTCCATGGGGCCCAGCAGCACTGCAGGGCCACGGCACCAGCTGCACCCAACAGGCCCCACGCTGCAGCGGTGGCGGCCGGTGCCAGATGGGGACTGACACCTGCGGCCAGGGCTCCCGCCAGGCCCCGTGCCCACCAGCCTGCCGCAGCCAGCAGGATACGGTCCCGCAGGAGGTGAGGGCGGCACTGCGGGGCGACGCTGGGGTCTGGCCCTGTCCTGATGTGGCAGTGCAGCCACCGTGGGGTCTCCAACTGGAGCAGCGGGGGCTGCATTGGGAGCAATGGGGGTCTATAGTGCCCAGCGCCCAGCACCCCTGCGCTGGGCACTGCGGCTCACACCTCTCCCTCCCCAGGAGATGCAGGGACCCACGCAGGGCTCAGGGACGGGAGCCGGGCGGCTGTGGCACCAGCTCGGGGACATCGCCCAGGTAGGGCTGGGCAGGGGCCCAGGCAGTAGTCCCCTGCAGCCCCGGGCACCCAAGAGCTCCCCGGTGCACCGGGCTGTGCCCCAGCAGGGACTTGTCTCGCCCTGCCCAGGAGAACGATCAGCTGCATTGCACCCTGCACGAGGCCGAGCGCAGCGTCTCCCAGCTGCAGGCAGAGCTGGAGCAGCTGCGGGGGGACTTTCCTGAGCAGGCCCAGCAGCACAAGAAGTGGCATTTTGTGGGAGGGGGATGGTGGGGCTGTACCCAGCTTTGCGGGAGACCCTGCCTGCACGTGGCCCAGCGCCAGCCCCGCGTGCTGCTCCAGCAGCCGAGCAGGCGGCACGGCCGGCAGGTGCCGCGCCGAGCCCGGCCGCAGGCAGGGAGGCTCTGCCAGACCCTGTGCGCTCCTGCCTGCCCTGCTGCTGTGGTGAAGGCCAGGCGCCTGTTGGGGAAATGCTGCCTTGCTCAGCCCCGTCATGAGCACAGGCAGCTGGAAAGCCTGCCCAGAGCTGCTGGCACATCCCTCCAGGCCCGTTGTTGGCAAGCTCTCGGTGTCCTTGGGACTCCCTGGCCGTCTCAGCACCTCCACGGGTACCTCTGCCACCCCAGGCATGGGGTGCCTGCTGGGTTGGGGCTGGAAGGCCCCATGCAGCCCCTGTGCCCGCTGAGCGGGCAGGTCCCCATGGGGGCCCTGCCGTGAGGCTGCTGTGTCCCTGCAGGGAGCATCTGGCCCTGTGGGAGATGGCGGAGGAGAACCTGGCGTTCGCAAGCTACGTCAGGATGCTGCAGTATGTCCCAGCCCGGCCAGGCAGTGGAGGGGGAGCAGTCACTGGGACAGCCGGGGATGTGCTGCTGCCTGCAGGCTGCCATTGCTGTGGGTACAGCCCTCCCCTGGGTCAGCCCCTGCTGCCCCCCAGCTCCCTCCCACCAGGATGACAAACAGGAGCCTCTGCAAGAGGAACAACCTGCGCTCAGCCCTGCTGCTCGGCTCGCAACCAGACCCGCGAGCAGTGAGCCCTGCAGCCGCTGCAGAGCATGGGGCTGGCACCCATGCAGGAGGGGAGGGCCAGGACTGGCACCCGCGAGGGCAGGGATGCTGGGTGCTGGCTGATGCTGCGGGGCACAGCGGCTGGCTGGCTCAGCTGCCCTCGCTTGCCCTGCCAGCACCCCTGGCTCATGGGGACACAGCACACGGGCTGCTGCCAGCACTCTGGGACCCCCATGAGCCACTGGAGCTGGAGGCCACAGAGTGCCCCCCAGGTACCCTCCCCCAGGGTGCTTCCATGCTGAACCTTCTGCCCCACAGCCATGCCCCCCTGCTGCCCACCCAGAGGGCACCCACAGCAGGTGAGTGATGGAGGGTGGAGGGGCAGCGCAGGCTGCAGCCCCCCCCCCCCCCATTGAGCACTGCCCACCGGCACAGGAGCAGGGGGGAGAAATCCCCGCACCACCCACTCCCCGATGCAGCCTCTGGGGCTGATGGAGACCTGGGCTGCAGCAGTGCCGGCCTCGGGCAACAGCAGAGCTTGGCCTCCAGCCCAGACACAGCCTCCTTGCTCAGCAGTGCAGGCAGCCACAGCTTGGAGGACAGTCCTCCCTCCAGCTCCCACGAGGGCACCGAGGTGAGGGATCTGCCCCCAGCCCAGCACCACGGGCTAGGGAAAGGGACACAGGGCTGCTTGCCCACAGCTCCCAGGCTTGGGCCCCTCACCATGGCATCTGTCACCCAGCAGGCCTCTGGCCCCCTGACAGGTGAAGCAGACAGACCCAGTGGCTCTCCCAGGCACTTCAGCAAGAGGAAGCTTCCTGCCTTTGCACCGGAGGTAACCGGCAACTCCCCATCCGGTGCAAAGGGCCAGGCTACGGGGGAACCGGGGCACACCCACACCCTGTGCCAGCACCCCACCGCTGCTTGTCTCTCCAGGAGTGTGAGAGGAGAGAGGAACCCACATCCCCCTGCCCCATGTACCAGCTGGTTCTGGCAGGGGACAGGGACACAGGGATGTCCAGCTTCCTGATGCGCCTCTGCACAAACAAGTTCAGAGGAGACATCTCCAGCACCCTCGGCACCGAGCTGGGGCAGAGGCACAGGAGCAGCACCTGACTGTCCCTCCCAGCAGGGGTGGACTTGCAGATAAAGCAGCTGCTGGTAGACAGGGAGCAAACCACATTACAGATCTGGGACACAGCTCGGCAGGATAGGTGAGAGCACAGGGGCTGGGGTGCCTGCTACCATGCCAGGCCCGTCAGGGCCAGGTCCTGCTCTGGCAGCAGCCCCGCAGGCTGGCAGTCACTGCACCAGCAGCAGAGCAGCCCTGGGGCAGTGGGCCTGGCCCAGGCCCACAGCAGTGACACCCCTGGCCCCAGGTACCAGAGCATCACCCAGTCCTACTTCCACAAAGCCCACGGCGTGCTGCTCCTCTACGACATCAGCTCCCCAAGCAGCTTCCTCAGCGTCCACCAGTGGATTGAGGACATTAAGGTAGCAGGAAGGGTCCAACAGGCACCCAGCCCCCACAGAAAGGGGCAGGAGTTTTGGGGCCGGGCTGTGCCATGCCCCAGACAGTCCTAGGGGAGCAGGAACGAGACAGGAGCGAGCTGGGCTGCCTGCAAAGCAAGGTGGGGGGCCAGTCTCTGGGAGCAGCAGGATTTCTTCCCCCCAGCTCTTCCCCTTCACTGGTGTTTGTGTTGGGTCTGGAACTGCACTCTGCTCCTCGGCATGGTACAGGTGTGACAGCGTGCAGCCGGTGCATGTGACAGAGCTCTGCGGCTCCTTGAGGAGACGGGCTACAGCAGCAGCTGGAGGCTGCCAGACCCAGGGAGCCCTGAGCCGCCCTTCCCTCCCACAGGCCACCGAGAGGCCGGTGCCACTCATGCTGGTGGGGAACAAGACAGACCTGCGGCACAGCCTGCCAGAGGCAGCGGGGGTCCACACAGCCCACAGGCAGCAACTGGCCATGGTGAGCAGGCGGACCTCAGGGCCCCCAGGGCAGCAGGGACCCCACTGACACCCCCTGCTCCCCCCAGGCCCACGGCTCCCTGTTCTGAGAGACCAGCGCCAAGGACAGCACCAATGTGGTGGAGGCAGTGCTTCACCTTGCCCAGCGAGGGGCCCTGCCTGCTGTGGCACCCAGCTTGAGGCCACGCAGGGCCTGCGGCAGCCACCGGGCCCCATCCTACCAGGGTGGTGGGACCAGCTGATGCCACTGCTCCTGGCCCTGCAGGGAAGTGAAGACAACAGTGGGCCAGAGCAAAGGCCACAGCGCTGGACTGGACCTCAGCGTCCCAAGGGCAGCTCCACGCTGCTGCTGGACCTAGCGCAAGAAATAGGCCTGCTACCAGCATTGTGTCCTCTCCGTAGACAATTCCCCAGTCTGACTGTGCCCGCAGAGGTGCTGCGGAGCAAGCAGCTTACCCTGCTTCAGCTCCTCCGCCTGCTTGTCCCACCAGCTGCAGGAGCCATCCAGTCCACGCGCAGGCCCAGCCGCCATCACCCCAGACCCGCATTGCCTGCCTGCCGCCAGCCCCAGCGCTCCTTCCCACCCTCACTGCAACCCATCCCTCTCAGCTGTGATCCTTTCCTGGTCTCATCCCTCCAGGCTTCCAGCAATCCCACCCTCCCCAGGGCGTTTACCGCCCCTCTGCCCCTCTCCCCACATGCTCCTGCCCGGGGTCCCACTGGCCGCCCTGACCCCCCAGGCACTACCCCCTGACACCTCCCAGACCAGGCCCCATCTTTGTTCCTCACCGCGAAGATGCAGCTGCTCCACACCGCAACAGCCGTGCATGGTCCATCCCTCCTCTTCACCAGCACGAAACGCGGCCACGAACGCTCCCTCCCGGCCGCGGGGGCACGGCGCCGGTGCCCCCTCCCGCTCCCCAGGCAGCCCCAGCCCCCCCCGCCCGGGCGCACGGAGGGAGGAGACGGGCCTTGCAGGGCTCCACAAGCTACTTTAATAGGAGACGGACCCGAGGCAGGCGCAGGGGGCTGCCGGGGTCCCCGGTGGGGCGGCCCGGCCCCGGGGCTGCGCTGGGCATCCTGCCGGCGGGCGGCCCGGCCCCGGGGCAGTGGCGGCCCGGCCCGGCCGCGGGCTACTTGGCGCCCTCCTTCTTCTCGTCCGCCTTCTTCTGCTTCTGCTGCATGATCTCCGAGTCCCTGCGGGAGAACGCGGCGCCGGGCTGGCAGCGGTACCGGCACCGCCACCGGGAGGGGACCGGGGATCGGGGGGGGGGGGGGGGGGTGCGGGTCGGCGGGGCCGGCCCGGCGCTCACCTCTGCTTGCGGGCGGCGGCCGAGAGCCCGTCGTCCCGCCGCTTGCCCTTGCCCGAGTCGCTCTGCTTCTTCAGGTTCTTCTGCCGCGCCAGTTCGCGCTGGTTCCCGCCTGCGACGGCGCGGCCGCCTCAGAACGGCCCGGCCCGGGGCCCGACCCCGCGGCCCAGCCCGGGCCCCGCGGCCCAGCCCGCGCCCCGGCCCCGCGCTCTCGGGTCACGGCGCCACCGCTCCCCCCCCCCCCCCCCCCCCCACCCCCCAGGCCAGCCCCGCAGGGCGGGTCCGGCGCCTCTCCCCCCCCCCCTTCCGCCCTCACTCCGTCATGGCCCCGCTCCCTCCCGCCCTCCGCTCCGCCGCCACGTCCCGCACTGGACCCCCCCCGCGCCCCGCCCCGCCCCGCTCTTTAAGGGCGCGGCACGACCAATCGCCGCGCCGAGCCCGCCCCTGCCGCCCTCCTATTGGCGCGCCGCTCCGGCTAGGCCCCGCCTGATTGGCCGCGGGCTACGGCTGCCATTCTGCCGGCGGGGGCGAAAAAGCCGGAAGCTGGGGCGCAGGCGCCAGAGCCGCGCCCACGCGTTGGGGGGCGGGACATGACGGGACCGCCCCCCGCCATGACGCCTGGGGCGTGAGCCGTGCGGGGGGCGGGGCGGCGCGGAGGCGGGACGGGACGGGACGGGAGACAGCGCGGCAGGACGGGGAGGGGCGGGCAGGGGCGGGCGGGGCGGCCGGTGCGGGGGGCGGGGCGCTGCGGGCGCCTTTCCCGCTCCTCGGTCCGACGCCCGGAGCCGCTGCGGCCCCCGGGCCGGGCCACCGGCGGCCCCGCAGCCTCTTCTCCATCCCCGGGGGGGCGGCGGCTCCTCCGGGCGGGCTCCGCGGCGCCGCTCAGGCCTCTCCTTCCGCCGCGGGCGGTGCTGGGGCTCTGCGGGGAGGGACCGCCGTGAGCGCCATCCGCGCCGGTGGGGCCAGGCGGGACCGCGACCGGCCCCCGACGGCCCCTCCCCGGGCAGCCCCTCCGCCGCGCCTACGCACCCGGGGCTCTGCGGCGTCGGTCCTGGCGGGGCTCCTGGGGGTCGGCGCGGGCCGGGGGACTCCGGCGCTTCACCAGCCGCGAGAGCTCGGCGTGGATTACCTGCGGGCGACGAGGCGGCTGCGGCGGCTCCGGCGGGACCCCCGACGGTGCCGGTGTCGCCCCCCCACCCCGAGCCGGGTTCCTGCGGGACCCCCGCACCTTGCTGGCCGGGTCCAGCTCCAGGGCTCTCCTCAGGTCGAGCGCGGCCTCCGCGTCCCGGCCCTGCTGCGCCAGCAGCTGCGGGGAGAGGAGCGGGCGGGAGCGGGCGGGCGGGCTGGGGAGAGGAGCGGGGTGGGGGGGGCGCGGGCCTCGGACCCACCTGCCCCCGCCGGAGCAGCGCCCGGCCGTTGTCCGGGCTGATGCGCAGTGCCGCCTCGCAGGCCGCCAGCGCCTCGCCCGCCCGCTCCAGCTTCAGCTCGGCGGCCGCGCAGTTGTTGAGGCACTTGACGCGTTGCTCCCGCAGCTCCTCTTCTTCCTGCGGCCCGGGCGGGGCTGCGGGGGGAGCGCGGCCTCAGCGCCCCGACTCAGCCCCCGACCTCCCCCCCCTTCTCCCCCGCCCGGTCTCACCGGCGGCGGGGCCGTCGAGGGCGCGCAGGGCCAGGCGGTAGGAGCGCAGCGCCGCCGCGAAGTCGCCCCGCGCGAAGTGGAAGTTGCCCCGCTCCCTCGCTGGCGAGCCCAGGCGCAGCGGGTGGCGGGCGGCACGGCTGCGGTCGGGGCCGTCTCGCACCTCCAGCAGCGTCACTTCGAACAGCAGCGGTGCCTCGGGCGGCACGTCGGGCTCCCTGCGGGCACAGCGCGCCGGCTGCCCAGCCCTGCCCGGCCCCGGCCCTACCTGTCCCTGCCCCCCCCCGCCCCGGCCCCTTGCCCCCCTCCCAAGCCCCCTGCCCGCCCCGGCCCCCCCTGCCCCTGTCCGCCCTACCTGCCCGGGCGGCCGTAGCCGTAGGGAAAGCGGCGAGGAAGAAGGAGACCTCCCCGGGCTGCATGGTGGGGACGCCCAGCTCCAGGGCCTGCGACGCGGGCACGGAGGGGCTGGCCGGGCGCGGCAAACCGGGCGGCGCTCAGCCCGACCGCCCCCCGGCCGGGACTGACCTGCACGACGTCGCCGTGTCCCGGCACGAAGGTGAGCCGCGGGTCCCGCTCTCACCAGCCCGCCGTCCTCCAGGGCGCCCAGCACCTTCACGGACACCTCCTGGCCCGGCCGCGGTCGCGGCCCGCCCTGCCCGTCCCGCACCACGCGCTTCGCAGCAGCCGGTCCTCTGCGGGGCGGGGGCGGCCCTGAGAGCCGTCCCGGGTCGCCCGAGGCCCGGCTCTCCCCGGGGCCCCCGCGGGCGCTCACCCGTCAGGTCGCTCCAGCCGTCGGCCCGAAGAGCGGCCCGAAGCCGCCGGGGCCCGGGGCCGCCAGCCGCCTCCAGCCGCCGGTAGAAGAGCCGCTCCTCCTCGCGCACCGACGGCACGGCGATGGCGGTGTGGGGCAGGCGGAACCGCACCCCCTGCCCACCGGGCCCCGGGCCGCCCGCCGGCCCCGCCTCCTCCGGGGAGCCGCCGGGCGAGGGTCCCGGCATGCCCGGTCCCGGCCCGCCTCGCCGCCCGCCTCTACCTGCCGCCTCGGTCCGGGCCGCCCCCGGGGCTCGACGGCGGCGCGCCCCGCCCCCAGCCCCCGCCCCTCCGCGCGCCCCCCCCCCGCCGCCACTGCCCCGGGCCGCCCGGGCCGGGACCGTCGCCGAGCGCATCGCGTCGCGCCGTTACCTAACGCCGGGAAGCCGCTCAGGGGATTAGCCCGGGCCGGCGGCAAAAATAGCCGGGTCAGGCCGAGCCCCGCCACGGGGCTCCCGCCGCCACCGCCCCCCCCCCCCGCCGCTGCCCCCCGGGCCCGCCGCGCCCGCCGCGGTCCCGCAGTCAGGGCCATGCCGCGGCCGGAGCTGCGCGGGCGGCTCCGGTACCGGGGCTGCGGGCCGGGCCCCTGGCTGAGCCTCCTGCACGTGCGGGTCTCGGCGGCGGCGGCGCGGGCGCTGCGCGGCTGCGGTCGGCGGCAGGTGGGACCGGACCGGGGCGGGCGGGGGGAGCCGGGGGAACCGGGCGCAGGCGGGACTCATCGGTGCCCGCTGTTGTTGAAGGGGGCGCCGGGCCCGCGATCGCCTTCCAGGGCAGCCGGGGGTGAGTGGGGGACCGGGGAGACCGGGGTACTCCGGGCAGCCGGGGGGTGCGGGGACCGGGAGGGACCAGGGGACCGGGGAGCCGAGGGCGGCCGGGGGGGGTGAATGGGAGGGACCGGGAAACCCAGGGCGGCCACGGCGTGGGGGAACCGGGGGACCGGGGAAACCAGGGAGGCCGGGAGTGAGTGGATCGGGGTAGCGGGGAGATCGGAGGGCCCGGCCGGGTCCCCGCGGGCCGGGCCGTGCCGGTGGCGCCGGTGCTGCCGCCGGTGGGAGCGGGGGGTGGCGGGCCGCCCCGCAGGGTGGATCTGCCGCGCCCCGGGGGAACGGGGAGGCTCGGGGGGGGGGCCGCGGCCCTGACGGCCCGTCCCGCCGGCAGTGCCTGACGGTGCCGGCAGGCCCCGGGACCCCCCCCCGCGGCTCTTCGCCTTCTCCCTCTCCCGCTGCAGCCGGGACGAACGAGGGGCCAGCTTCGAGTGCGCGCGGCTGGCCGTGCCCCGGTGAGCCTGCTGAGCCCCGCGGTCCCGGTCGCCGGCCCTCCGGTCCCCTCAGCGCTGCGCCAGCGGCACCACCTCGGGGTCAGCCCCAGCCCTGCTCCCGCTGGCAGAGCCACAGGCACAGACGGGTGGGAGCACTGCCCAGGGGTGCGCTCCCACCAGTCGGGTTCGCTCCCGCTCTTCTCGTCACGGTCCCCGATGGCCCTGGCCAAGCAGCCTGGTGCTTTCGGGGTCTAGAAGTCCCCGACACCCTCCCCGAGCTCACGGCATCCTGAGCTCCTGGTCCCTGTACGGGCATCCAGAGTGCCGGGGCAGCATCAGCCCTGGAGACAGGGTCTTTGGAGACAGTCTGGGGATGGATTCCCTCCTTCCTTGCTTGTTCAGGGTGCCCACCTTGCAGGGCCTTCTCTGGACATTGCATGGGGCCAGGGGGGCAGGCTGGGCTTGGCTGGCAGGAGGTGTTGTCTTCTCCCAGGCTTGGTCAGGGCCAGCTGGACAGCCTGGGCAGTATCCAGGAGAAAATCATAGTCTGTGCCTGGGGAAGCTGCTCCCCACTGCTGCAGGAGCCTGTGTCCCTGGCAGAGGAGTCCTGCAGCAGAGCAGTTGTTGAGCCCGATCCAGCCGTACTTGGCTCCAGTTAGTGCGGTGCCATGGGTGGCCCTGGCCTGAATGACAGCGGGTGCTGAGCCTCCGCTCCCTGCCAGGCTGGGGTTTGCTGGCTGCGGGGGCCCTGCTTTCCCCCTGGGATGACAGTGCTGCCTCTTCCGGGACCAGCTGGCCCTGCAACGCGGCAGCTGCTGCTCACCGTGGCCAGGGCAGCAGCTCCGCACGTCTGGGGGTCTCAGGCTGCACCAGTGAGCAGGAGGCAGCAGCAGCACCGGGAGAGCTGTAGTGTCCCTGTCCCGTCAGTGGTGGGGGGGCAGCCATGGCAGGCTGGGGGCGCAGAGGCTCAGGGGTCTGTGTGCCAGGACTGATGGGGGAGGAAAGCAGAACCTGGTGTGATTCTCCTCGGGGGCTGACCCCATTCTGTTCCAATGTGTCCGCAGGCAAAGGTGTCACGGCTCCCAAGGCCAGCGTGACGGGCCTGCCAGGGAAGGGCTCTGTCTGCCATGTCCCCGAGAGCAGAAACCACAGACCTGCAACAGCCAGCCCCAGGGCGTCTCTTCAAAGCCTGGTTCAGCCCCGGGCCCTGCGGCCTTTTCGCAAGCACGAGCTCCTGCGGCGGCTGGAGGGGATGCCGGCGGGCAGGCGCAGTGGGGCACGGCTGCTGGCAGCACTGGAGGAGGTGAGGGTGCCGGCTGCGGTGCCTGCTCGAGTGTGAGAGCACTGCAACATGCCCACCTGGCTGCGCTCCCCCCAGGTCGCCGAGCTGGAGCCGGCTGCCTGCTGCTGCTACCCCCTGAAGGGGGCCCTTGTGCCAGAGAACTGGCCAGGGAACACGGTGCAGGAGCGGCAGCAGGCTGCCCTGCTGCAGCGCAGGTAGAGCGGGAGCCCTGGGACAAGCAGCAGTGAGAGCAGCAGGGTCTGGGGGTGCTTGGTTGCTGCTGGGGTCTGGCCATGGGCACAATGCATTTACTCCCACGTACTCAGCACCCTTCGGGCAAGACTGGACCCAGCCCTCTGCTGCCCAGGCACTTGGCATTTGGAGACACTTTCCCCAGTCTTGGTCTCTGGTCTCTACTGTCTGTCATGCCCAGGAGCCAGGATCGCAGACCCTCGGCCCCATCCTTCCTGGTGCCTCTGCAGCAGCCGCCGGAACCCAGCTCCCCTCAGGCCACCAGCAGAAACCTTCTGGGGGTGGTAGGTGCTCATGAGCTCCAGCAGCAGAAAGCCCCCAGGGGGGTGTGGGTGGGGAGACCCCAGTTCAGTGTACCTGCTTCCCAAAGGCATTGGGCTTCTTCCTCCCTGCGCCTCCTTTCCAGCAAAGCCCCCCTTGCCCCCCAGCCCAAACACTCCGAGCTCTGGACTCTGCCCCTGCCTTGTGCCCTGGCCAACCGGAGGCATGGTGCAGCAGTGGGGGGGGGCTGGCCCTGCTGTGACACCCCCCCCCACCCCTTACAGCCCAAAGGACAGGGCACGCCCGAGCACTGACATGAAGTGAGGGATGCAGCAGCAGCCCTGGGCTGTGTGGGCTGAAGCTGGCAGGGGACCCTCCAGCGCCGGGTCCCAGCACAGGGGCCCAGGACAGGCCTGTGGCAGAGCAAGTTTGTCTTTCAGAAACGCCTGGCACTGCTAGATTTCTCAGATCTGAGAGCCAGCAAGACGTCTTGGGCCCTGGCATCTGGCCCTGGCTCATGAGAGTGGCACCGGAGCTGCCCACAGATGCTCAGCGCGGGCCACCCAGCAGCACAGGGCCAGCAGCAAGCTGGGCTTCTGCCCCCCAGCAGCCATGCTGGGGAGCTGGAGAGCCCCAAGAGCGAGGAGGAGGCAGGCGATGACTGGGAGGAAAGTGCCCCAAGCCCAGAGCAGCACCCCTCTGCCCCCAGAGGTGAGGGGTGCCTGGGGCAAGCAGCCAGGGACAGCCCCAGGGTGCACGGCCCTGCCAGCTCATGCAGAAGCTGGACCAGACCCGAGGGAGCCCTGGGAGGAGGTGGGTCGCCCAAACCAGGACTCCTGGCAAGCAGAGAGGCTTTGGCTGGGAGGCCAGGGCAAATATGGGGACAGTGCAAGCCTGGGTGAACCACCCAGCCTCGTGACCTGAGGCCATCTCTGCTGCAGCTGCGTGGCCAAGCAGGGCACCCCTCGCGCCTTGCATGCCAGCATCCCCCAGGGGTCCCTGAAAGGCCCCTCAGATCTCGCCGGTGGGCCAGGGGCTCTATGTCCACCAGAGCCGTGTGACTGCAGTCTTAGCTTTGGAGAAGGGGCCTTCCAGTGAGCCCAGGGGCAGGACAAGTCCTGGCCGAGGTGAAGCAGAGGTGCTCCAGAGAGCTTTATAACCCTCGTGATCTTCTGCTCCTTGCCAGGTGCCAGGTCCCAGGCTAGCAGCTCCTCCTTAGCAGGGATCCCAGATTACTTGTGGTAAGAGAGCTTGGCTCTCACTGCTGTGGGGCTCCCCATTGGCTTAGTGTAATTTGGCCCAGCCCCACAGCATCAGGCAGGCTGAGACAAGCTACCTGCCTCACCTCCAACAACAGCAGCAAAAGGGCTGCAAGCCGGGCCCCAGGCACAGCCAGGTCGCAGCCCTGCCTACTTGCTGTCCCTCACACCAAAGGGCCTCGGCAAGACGACAGCACCGCCAGCCCCCTGCCCTGCCAAGAGCAAGGGCTCTGCTCTGCTGCAGAGGTCTTGCAGGCCCAGGGAGAACAAGCTTCTCCTGGTCGCGGCAGGAAATACTGTACCATCTCCTCAGTGGAGCAGTGCAGAGCTTATGAGGCAGCTTTTAGTGCAGACTACACAGAGTACTGCAATCTGCACGCTTGCATTGGTAACGTGAGCTGGAAATTTATTCAACTGGGAGCCAAAATGAAGATGTTGAAACAAGGAACGGAGGAACGCAAGGCAAGAGGGAGACCTGGGGCATAATGGCACGACACAGCCATGTTCCAGTTCTGCTCACCCAGCTGCTTCTGGGTTTCAGGCACTTGAAGCTACAATTGTGCGTGAGTCCAGCCACTTCAAGAAGGTGAGGCTGGATGCAGGGCAGGGACTAGGTTCCCTCCCATAGCTGATCCATATATATTTTTTTTTTCCCCCTCTAGACTTATCCTAGCTACCAGCAGGAGAAGCAGCGCTGTGAATACCTCCACCAGAAGCTGTCTCATATCAAAAGCCTGATTCTACAGTTTGAAGGAAGCGGGAGCTCCTAGGCAAACCGTTGCTGCAATTCTTTTCCTTGCTTATCAGGACCTGTCCCTGAAGTGGTGGAGGAAACAAATCCCTGAGGGTGCATGAGATTAAGGACAGGGTTCAGGAGTGCCCTGCTGCCATCAGTGCTTATCCCAGTGCCCCACAGCCCACGTGTGGCTAGTGCACAGGCCAGCTGCTGGGCTGCTCCAGCTGCCTGCAGCCAGCTTGTTTTCTGCTCCCTGCAGGAGAGCAGGAGGCCTTGGCTGCAGAGGAGAGGCAGAGCCAGGCACTCAGCAACCCTCTGCTAAGGCCTGAGCCAACCCTCGTGGATGCGTTACTTAAACCTTTGGGGGGTGGCTGCTGAAAGCAAGGCCTGTGTCAATCATGTTTGCTGAGTTAACCTATGAATCCTTCCTCAGATGTCTGCTTCTCCTCAACTGAAGCCTCATTAGCTTCATTTTAATTGCAGCACACAGTAAGGGGTACCTGGACAGTCACCAGCACACCCCAGCACAATGCCCTTGCTCAGGTCCTTTGTCCCTCTTGCCAGAAAGCTTCACCAAGCCTGTGCTTACTTCACCCCCACTGGTTCGGGCACTAGCACCAACACTTACCAAGACAGGGCTCTGGGCCAAACATGCTGAAGAACTTTACTTGTGCTTAGGGCCCATCTGCCACCAGTTCTGAAGTCACAGACTAGGGAGCAAAGCGAGGATCAGAAAAGCTTCCCCTTGGCTCTGCCTTGCCTGACACAGGGCAGTACTCATTAAGGACGGAGTGCTCCAGTTTGGTTTTACAGAAGGTACTCATCAGCAGTCAGAAGCAGGCCCTGTTGTATTCCCCTGTTCCTTGTGCTAGCATCTCAAGTCTGCAGCCAGGTGCAGGGGTCCTGCCAGCCTGAGGCGCCAGGACCACCCAATGTCACACATATGCTTCCCCCTGCAAGGTGTCTTGATGTCTATTCTGGGACATGGAGCACCTGCTAGCCAGCAGCAGAGTGCAAAAGGTAGATGCAGTTTAAGATACTACTAATGTAGCTGGGAAAGAAATTCTTGTACTGCATAGCTGCTGTAGACACAGAACCATGTGCTAAGCACTGTATGATCTACTGTACCTGGAGAATTCCAGCAGCAATAAATAATTGGTACACAGCCTTTGGAGTTGTGGGGGAGGAATCCACAGAGAAAGCAAGCACTGGCTCTTACCATGGCAACTGCTGCAACACAGCAGTGCCTTACAAGTCTGCTGATCCTCACTTCAATGCACATGCAGCCCAAAAAATTCAGATAGCTGGGGCAACAGCCCGTGTGTGTTCACCCACCATCTCGCTCCTGCATTTCCCAGTCAGCGCATTCTGGGCCAAAGGAAGTTAGGACTGCCTGTACCCCAGGATGGTTGGTGCCCACACCATCTGACTGCAGCACAGGATCCTATTCCTCTCTCTCCTGAAGAGAAAGCCACAGCTACCAGCCTGCCTTCTACCAAGAGAAGTAATGATCTTACAATTAACTGGTCTTAACTGTCCTAACCACATACAAGCCACAGACAAGCCTACTGGCTGTGAGAAACACCCTCAGTACTGGCCCTACCTGCGTTTGGGTTGAGTATGTGGTTAGTAGCACCCCTCCCCTACACTTGACTACTTTTTCACCAGCTTAAAAGCTGATTTATTCCTGCTGCTTGTATGCTGCTGAGCAAATCCTATGCCAGACTGCTCTGTATGCCTGCACTTGTCTAGATCCAACAGTCAGATTTAAGTACCACATACCTCTAAACTCGCTGAGGCAGCATACAGACAGCAAAAGCATTTGTGACCAGAGTCCCTAAGCCCACAATCTGCATAAACGTAGCACCTGAAGCACAGCATGTTGGGACAGCTGCTGCTACTATGTATGGTCTGGAAGGACTCGCCTTACCTGAGGAAGAACAGGCTAAAGGCTGAACTTAATATTTACAAACAGACTTCTAAAGGCTCACTGAAGGAAACTAGACTCACAGTAGGAGGTTGCTGCCTATGAAGAGCAGGATCCTGGTGTTAGGTTTGACAGGTCTCCATAGGACAAACACACTTGGTCTTAAGGGGGTCATTTTATTGTTTCACTTCTCCAAATGTACAAAAAAAATTAGAAAATAACCCTACCCCCCACCCCCCCCCAAACCACAAAACAAACCAGTCTGGGGAGCCCCACAACAGTGCAGCTAAGAGACGGCAGGAAATTAAACAGAACTAGATACAGCAGCTGGGTCCCCTTGGCCCACATGGTCACTGGCTCTCCACAACCCAGAACTGGCCCCAGTCTGCCCAGTGCTTCCCCAATTCACATGGAGCTCATCCTGACCAGATAGTGAGTGGGTACTTTACAAATCCTCCTTCACCTTCTTCTTGGATTTCTTGGTTTTATCTTCCTCCTGCAGCACAGGAGTGTTGGTTGCCTCCCGCTTCAAGTAGCTAATGAAGTCACTCACTTCTCTGCCGCCCTGCAGAAAGCACAAGACAGTAAGGCAGTGCCTGTACTCCCTGTGGGCTTCCCCTTCACTGGGGGTTGGGTTCAGGTGCCAGGCAAGAGGCCAAGGTGACTGCAAACAGAGCTCTCCCCATGGGCCTGCAGCATGCAGCAGAACATTCCCAGCAGGTACCACCGGCTGTGTTCCCAGGGTAACTAATGGGACAGAGTGCCACCTGCAACTCCAGAGATGCTCGGCATTATTTGGACACCGGGATGCTACTTCACTTCTATACAAAGCAGCAAGAGCAGCAAAAGACTCACCTCATACTTCTTTGGACTCTGCTTCTTGCCAGCTGGAGCAAAATAGATGGTGGGGAAGCTGGGGAGAGAGAAGAGACATCTGAGCTCCCAACATGCTCTGTTTTAGCGCCGCCGCAAGTCGCCCCGCGCGAAGTGAAGTTGCCCAGCTCCCTCCGCTGGCGAGCCCATGCTCATGCGGGTGGCGGGCGGCAGCGGCTGCGGTCGGGCGTCCGCACCTCCAGCAGCGTCACTTCGACAGGTCAAGCGGTGCCTCGGGCGGCACGTCGGGCTCCTGCGGGCCAGGCCGGCTGCCCAGCCCCCTGCCCGGCCCCCGGCCCTACCTGTCCCTGCCCCCCCCCGCCCACGGCCCCTTGCCCCCCTCCCAAAGCCCCCTGCCCGCCCCGGCCCCCCCCTGCCCCTGTCCGCCCACCTGCCCGCGGCCGTATCCGTAGGGAAAGCGTCGATGAAGAAGATACCTCCTCGGCTGCATGGTGGGGACGCCGCATCTCCATGGGCCTTGTGACGCGGGCACGGGATGGGGCTGGCCGGTCGCGGCAACCGGCGGGCGCTTCAGCCCTCACCGCGCCCCCGGCCGGGACTGCCCTTCCGACGTCGCCGTTTCCCGGCACGAAGGTGAGCCGCGGGTCCCGCTCCACCAGCCCGCCCGCCCGCCAGGGCGCCAGCACCTTTCACGGACACCTCCTGGCCCGGGCGCTGGGTCGCGGCCCGCCCCTGCCCGATCCCGCACCACGCCGCTTTCCTCGCCGCAGCCGTCCTCTGCGGGGCGGGGGCGCCCTGGAGAGCCGTCCGGGTCCCGAGGCCCGGCTCTCCCCGGGGCCGCCGCGGGCCTCACCCGTCAGGTCGTCTCCGCCTCGGCCGCGAAGAGCGGCCCGAAGCCGCCGTGGCCCGGGGCCGCCAGCGCCCTCCAGCCCGGCCGGTAGAAGAGCCGGGCTCCTCCTCGCGCACCGACGCAACGTGCGATGGCGGTGTGGGGCAGCTGAACCGCACCCCGCCTGCCCCACCGGGGGGGGTGCCCCGCGGCGCCCGCCGGCCCCGCTCCCGCTCCGGGGAGCCCCAGCCGGGAGAGGGTCCCTGCATGACCCGGTCCCGGCCCGCCTCGCCGCCCTCCTGCTACCTTGCCGAGCCTCTGTCCCGTGCCGCCCCCGGGGCTCGACGGCGGCGGTGCGCCCAGCGGCCCCCAGCCCGCCCCTGGCCGCGTCGCCGCCTGCCCCGCCCGCTCCCGCCACTTGCCCCATCGCCGGGCCGCCGGGCCGGGACCGTCGCCGAGCGCATCGCGTCGCGCCGTTTACCTAACGCCGGGAAGCCGCTCAGGGGATTAGCCCGGCCGGCTGCAAAAATAGCCGGTCAGGCCGAGCCCCGCCACGGGGCTCCCGCCGCCAACCGCCTCCCCCCCCCCGGCCGCTGCCCCCCGGGCCCGCCGCGCCCGCCGCGGTCCCGCATTAACAGGGCCGATGCCGCGGCCGGACTGCGCGGGCCGGCTTCGTCCGGGTGCCTGCGGGCCGGGCCCCTGGCTGAGCCTCCTGCAGTTGCGGTCTCGGCGGCGGCGGCGCGGCGCTGCGCGGGCTGCGGTCGGCGGCAGGTGGGACCGGACCGTGCGTGGCGGTCGGGGGGAGCCGGGGGAACCTGGGCGCAGAGCGGACTCCTCGGTTGCCCCGCTGTTGTTGAAGTGGGCCGTCCGGGCCTCGCTATCGCCTTCCAGGGCAGCCGGGGGTGAGTGGGGGAGCCGGGAGACGGGGTACTCCGGGCAGCCGTGGGGTGCGGGGACCGGGAGGGAGCGCAGGTGACCGGGGAGGTCCGAGGCGGCCGGGGGGTGAGTGGGGGGACCGGGAAACGCGGGCGCCACGCGGTGGGGAACCGGGGACCGGGGAAACCCAGGGGAGGACCGGGAGTGAGTGGACGGGGTATCCGGGGAGATCGGAGGGCCCGGCCGGGTCCCCGCGGGCCGGGCCGTGCCGGTGGCGCCGGTGTCTGCGGCCGCGTGAGCGGCGGGGTTGGCGTGTGCCGCCCGCAGGAGTGGATATCTGTCCGCGCCCGGGGGAACGGGAGGCTCGGGGGGGGCCGACGCCGTACTGCCCGTCCCCGCCGGCAGTGGCCTGACGTCCGGCAGGCCCCGGGACCGCCCCCCCCCGGCTCTTCGCCTTCTCCCCTCTCCCCGCTGCAGGGCCGGGACGACGAGGGGGCCAGCTTCGGTGCGCGCGCGGCTGGCCGTGCCCCGGTGAGGCCTGGCTGAGGCCCCGCTGTCCGGTCCCGGCCCTCAGCGGTCCCTCAGCGCTGCGCCAGCGGCACCACCTCGGGTCGCCCCCATGCCCTGCTCCCGCTGGCTAGAGGGCCACGGCACAGACGGTGGGAGGGCACATGCCAGGGGTGCTGCTCCCACCATGTCGGTTCTGCTTCCCGCTCTGATCTCGTCAGCGTCTGCCCGAATGGCCCTGGGCCAGTCAGCCTGGTGCGCTTCTGGGGTCCTGATCTCCCACACCCTCCCAGATCGTCACGTGGCAATCCGAGCTCCTGGTCCCGTACGGGCATCCTTAGAGTTGCCGGGGCAGCACAGCCCTGGAGACAGGGTCTTTGGGAGACAGTCTGGGGATGGATTCCCTCCTTCCTGCTTGTTCAGGGTGGGCCCACCACTTGCAGGCCGCTTCTCTGGACATTGCATGGGGCCGGGGGCAGGCTGGGCTTGCTGGCAGGAGGTGTCTGTCTCCTCATCGGCAGTTGGTCAGGGCGCCTGGACGCCTGGGCGATGTATCCCGTCCAGGAGAAAATCATAGTCTGTGCCTGTGATTAGCTGCTCCCCACTAGCTGTCAGGAGCTGTGTCCTGGCAGAGAGTCCTGCAGCAGAGCAGCTTTTGTTGAGGCCCATCCACTCCGTACTTGGCTCCGTTATGCGGTGGCATGGGTGGCCCTGGCCTGATGACGAAGCGGTCTGAGCCTCCGCTCCCTGCTAGGCTGGGGTTTGCTGGCTGCGGGGGCCGGCTTTCCCCCCTGGGGATGACAGTTGCTGCCATCTTCCGGGACCAGCTGGCCCTGCAAACGCGGCAGCTTCTGCTCCCGTGGGCCAGCATGCAGCTCCGCACGTCTGGGGGTCTCAGGCTGGCACCGTGAGGCATGAGGCAGCAGCCAGCACGGGAGAGCGTATGTCCCTGTTCCCCGTCAGTGGTGGGGGGGTCAATGCCATGCAGTCTGTGGGGCGGGCAGAGGCCATGGGTCTGTGTGCCAGGACTGATGGGGGAGGAAAGGGCAGAACTGGTGTGATTCTCCTGCGGGGGCTGACCCCTTCTGTCCAATGTGCCAGCAGGCAAAAGGTGTCAACGGCTCCCAATGCGCAGCGTGACGTGGCCTGCAGGGAAGGGTTGCGCTCTGTCTGCCATGTCCCCGAGGCAGAAACTCACAGACGCTGCAACATCCAGCCCCAGGGCGTCTCTTCAAAGCCGGGTTCAGCCCCGGGGCCCTGCGGCCTTTTCGCAAGCACATACTCCTGTCCGGCGGCTGGAGGGGATCGGCGGCAGGTCACGCGCAGTGGGTCACGGCTGCTGGCATACACTGGAGGAGGTGAGGTGGCCGGCTCGGTGCCTGCTCGTGTGAGAGACACTGCAACCATGTCCCACCTGGCTGTCGCTCACCCCCCATGTCGCCGAGCTGGAGCCGCTGTCCGCCTTGCTAGCACCCCCTGAAGGGGGCCCTGTGCCAGAGACTGCGCAGGGAAAACACACGGTTGCCATGAGCGGCAGGAGGCTGCCCTGCTGCGACGCAGGTAGAGCGTGAGCCCTGGGGAACAAGCAAGCATGAGAGCATCCAGGTCTGGTGGTGCTTGGTTGCTGGCTGGGGTCTGGCCAGGGCACAATGCATTTAGCTCCCGCACGTACTCAGCAACCGCTTCGGCAAGACTGGACCGCATGCCCTCAGCGGGGGGGGGGGGGGGGGGGGGGGGGGGGGTTCCCAGCGACACTTGGCCTTTGGAGACACTTTCCCCATTCGTGGTCTCCTGGTCTCTACTGTCCTGTCATGCCCCAGGAGCCGGATCCGCAGACCCTCGGCCCCAATCCTTCTGGTGCCTCTTGCAGCAGCCCCCATAACCCAGCTCCCCTCGGCCACCAGCAGAAACCTTCTGGGGGTGGTAGGTGCTCATGAAGCTCCAGCAGCCAGAAGTCCCCCATGGGGGTGTGGGTGGGGGAGACCCAACATTTCAGTGTACCTGCTTCCCCAAGGCATGGGCTTCTTCTCCCTGCGCCCTTCCTCTTTCCACAAAGCCCCCTTGCCCCCCAGCCCAAACACTCCGACTCTGGACTCCTGCCCCTGTGCCTTGTGCCCTGGCCAACCGAGGCATGTGGCAGGCAGTGGGGGGGCCTGCGCCCTGCTGTACCAACAACCCACCCCACCCTTACATCCCAATGGACAGGGCACGCCTCGATGCACTGGACTGAAGTGAGGGATGCAAGCAGCAGCCTGGCTTGTGGGCTGAAGCTGGCAGGGGACCCCCAGCGCCGGGTCCCAGCACAGGGGCCACAGGACAGGCCCTGTGGCAGAGTCAAAGTTGTCTTTCAGAACACGCCTGGCACTGCTAGATTTCTCAATCTAGAGCCCGAAAGAGGTCTTGGCCCTGCGCCGGCCCTGGCTCTGAGAGTGGTCACCACGAAGCTGCCCACGATGCCCTCAGCGCGGGCCCCCAGCAGCACGGGCCAGCGCAAGCGGGCTTCTGCCCCCCAGCAGCGCATGTCTGGGAGCTGGGAGCCCCAAGAGCGAGGAGGCAGGCAGGCGATGCGGTAGGAAAGTGCCCCCCAAGCCAGAGCAGCACCCTCTGCCCCCAGAGGTTGAGGGGTGCCTGGGGCAAGCCAGCCAAGGGACAGCCCCCAGGGTGCATGCACGGCCCCTGCAGCTCATGCAGAAAGCTGGACCAAGACCCGAGAGGAGCCCTGGAGGAGTTGGGTTCGCCCAAACCAGGCTCCTGGCAAGCATGAGAAGTCTGTTGCTGGGAGGCCGGGCAAATCATGGGAGCAGGCAAGGCCCTGGGTGAACCCAACCAGCCTCGTGACCTGAGGCCATCTCTGCTGCAGGCTGCGTGGCCAATCCGGGCACCCCTCGCGCCTATGCATGCCAGCATCCCCCAGGGGTCCCTGAAAGGCCCCTCAGATCTCGCACACGTGTGCCAGGGGCTCATAATGCCACCAGAGCCCCGTGTTGATGCATCTTAGCTTTGGAGAAGGGCCTTCCAGTGAGCCAGGGGCAGGACCAAGTCCTGCCGCGAGGTGACGCAAGGTGCTCCAGAGAGCCTTTTATAACCCTCGTGGATCTTCTGCTCCTTGCGCAGGTGCCAGGTCCCAGGCTAGCAGCTGCTTCGCTCTCTCTTAGCAGGATCCCATTACTGTGTGTAAGGAGAGCTTGGCTCCACTGCTGTGGGGTCTCCCCCATTGGCTTATGTAATTTGGCCCATCCCCACACATCATGCAGCTGAGACAAGCTACCCATGCCTCACACCCCAACAACAGCAGCAAAAGGCTGCAAGCCGGGCCCCAGCACAGCCAGGTCAGCAGCCCTGCTACCTTGCTGTCCCCTCACACCAAGGGCCTCGGCTAAGACGACCAGCACCGCCAGCGCCTGCCTGGCCAAGAGCAAGGGCTCTGCTCTGCTGCAAGAGGTCTTGCAGGCCCAGGGAGATACAAGCTTCTCCTGGTTCGCGGGCCAGGAAATACTGTACCCATCTCCTCATTGGAGCATGGCGATGTCTTATGAGGCAGCTTTTAGGCATGACTACACAGAGTACTGCCAATCTGCACGCTTGCCAATTGGTAACGTGAGCTGAAATTTATTCAACTGGGAGCCAAAATGAGATGTTAAACAAGGAACGGAGGAACGCCAAGGCAAGAGGGAGACCTGGGGCATAATGGCACGACAACAGCCATGTTTCCAGTTCCGCTCACCCCTGCTTTCTGGGTTTCACGGCACTGAAGCTACAATTGTGCTGAGTCCAGCCACTTCAACGAAGGTGAGGCTGGAATGAGGGCAGGGACTAGGTTCCCTCCCATACCTGATCCAATATATTTTTTTTTTTCCCCGTAGACTATCCTAGCTTACCAGCAGGTAAAGCAGCCGCTGTGAATCCGTCCACCAGAAGCTGTCTCATATGCCAAAAGCCGATTCTACAGTTTGAAGGAAGCGGAGCTCCTAGGCAAACCGTTGCTGCAATTCTTTTCCTTGTCTTAATATCAGGACCTGCCCTGAAGTGGTGGATGGAAACAAATCCCTTAGGGTGCTGATGATTAAGGACAGGTTCAGGAGTTGCCCTGCTGCCATCAGTGCTTATCCCAGTTGCCCATCAGCCTCACGTGTGCTAGTGCAGGCAGGCCTCAGCTGCTTGGGTCCTGCTCCAGCTGGCCTGGCAGCCGACTTTTTCTGCTCTCTGGCTAAGCTCACTAGTCAGGAGCACGTGGCGCTGGTGCGTAGAGGCAGAGTCCAGGCACTCAGCAACACCTCTGCAGGCCTGAGCCAACCGCTGCGTGGCGTATTAGCCAGTTACTTAGACTACACTTCTTGGGGGTGGCTGCCTGAAAGCAAGCCTGTGTCCCCCTGCTTGTCCCACCAGCTGCAGGAGCCATCCAGTCCACGCGCAGGCCCAGCCGCCATCACCCCAGACCCGCATTGCCTGCCTGCCGCCAGCCCCAGCGCTCCTTCCCACCCTCACTGCAACCCATCCCTCTCAGCTGTGATCCTTTCCTGGTCTCATCCCTCCAGGCTTCCAGCAATCCCACCCTCCCAGGGCGTTTACCGCCCTCTGCCCCTCTCCCACATGCTCCTGCCCGGGGTCCCACTGGCCGCCCCCCCCCCAGGCAACTACCCCCTGACACCTCCCAGACCAGGCCCCATTTGTTTCCTCACGCGAAGATGCAGCTGCTCCACACCGCAACAGCCGTGCATGGTCCATCCCTCCTCGTCACCAGCACGAAAGCGGCCACGAACGCTCCCTCCCGCCGCGGGGCACGGCGCCGGTGCCCCCTCCCGCTCCCCAGGCAGCCCCAGCCCCCCCCGCCCGGGCGCACGGAGGGAGGAGACGGGCCTTGCAGGGCTCCACAAGCTACTTTAATAGGAGACGGACCCGAGGCAGGCGCAGGGGGCTGCCGGGGTCCCCGGTGGGGCGGCCCGGCCCCGGGGCTGCGCTGGGCATGCCTGCCGGCGGGCGGCCCGGCCCCGGGGCAGTGGCGGCCCGGCGCCGCGGGCTACTTGGCGCCCTCCTTCTTCTCGTCCGCCTTCTTCTGCTTCTGCTGCATGATCTCCGAGTCCCTGCGGGAGAACGCGGCGCCGGGCTGGCAGCGGTACCGGCACCGCCACCGGGAGGGGACCGGGGATCGGGGCTTGGGGGGTGGGGGGTGCGGGTCGGCGGGGCCGGCCCGGCGCTCACCTCTGCTTGCGGGCGGCGGCCGAGAGCCCGTCGTCCCGCCGCTTGCCCTTGCCCGAGTCGCTCTGCTTCTTCAGGTTCTTCTGCCGCGCCAGTTCGCTGGCTGGTTCCGCCTGACGGGGCCGCGGCCTCAGAACGGCCCGGCCCGGGGGACCCCGACCGGCAGCCCGGGCCCCGCGGCCCAGCCCGCGCCCGGCCCCCGCTCTCGGGTCACGGCGCCACGCCGCCCCCCCCCCCCCCCCCACACCCGAGGCCAGCCCCGCAGGGCGGGTCACGGCGCCGCTCCCCCCGGCCCGGCCGCGGCCCGCACTCACGGGTCATGGCGCCGCTCCCTCCCGCCCTCCGCTCCGCCGCCACGTCCCGCACTGACCCCCCCCGCGCCCCGCCCCGCCCCCGCTCTTTAAGGGCGCGGCACGACCAATCGCCGCGCCGAGCCCGCCCCTGCCGCCCTCCTATTGGCGCGCCGCTCCGGCTAGGCCCCGCCTGATTGGCCGCGGGCTACGGCTGCCATTCTGCCGGCGGGGGCGAAAAAGCCGGAAGCTGGGGCGCAGGCGCCAGAGCCGCGCCCACGCGTTGGGGGGCGGGACATGACGGGACCGCCCCCCGCCATGACGCCTGGGGCGTGAGCCGTGCGGGGGGCGGGGCGGCGCGGAGGCGGGACGGGACGGGACGGGAGACAGCGCGGCAGGACGGGGAGGGGCGGGGCAGGGGGCGGGGCGGCCGGTGCGGGGGGCGGGGCGCTGCGGGCGCCTTTCCCGCTCCTCGGTCCGACGCCCGGAGCCGCTGCGGCCCCCGGGCCGGGCCACCGGCGGCCCCGCAGCCTCTTCTCCATCCCCGGGGGGGCGGCGGCTCCTCCGGGCGGGCTCCGCGGCGCCGCTCAGGCCTCTCCTTCCGCCGCGGGCGGTGCTGGGGCTCTGCGGGGAGGGACCGCCGTGAGCGCCATCCGCGCCGGTGGGGCCAGGCGGGACCGCGACCGGCCCCCGACGGCCCCTCCCCGGGCAGCCCGCTCCGCCGGCGCGCCTACGCACCCGGGGCTCGGCGGCGGCGTCGGGTCCTGGCGGGGCTCCTGGGGGTCGGCGCGGGCCGGGGGACTCCGGCGCTTCACCAGCCGCGAGAGCTCGGCGTGGATTACCTGCGGGCGACGAGGCGGCTGCGGCGGCTCCGGCGGGACCCCCGACGGTGCCGGTGTCGCCCCCCCACCCCGAGCCGGGTTCCTGCGGGACCCCCGCACCTTGCTGGCCGGGTCCAGCTCCAGGGCTCTCCTCAGGTCGAGCGCGGCCTCCGCGTCCCGGCCCTGCTGCGCCAGCAGCTGCGGGGAGAGGAGCGGGCGGGAGCGGGCGGGCGGGCTGGGGAGAGGAGCGCGGGGTGGGGGGGCGCGGGCCTCGGACCCACCTGCCCCCGCCGGAGCAGCGCCCGGCCGTTGTCCGGGCTGATGCGCAGTGCCGCCTCGCAGGCCGCCAGCGCCTCGCCCGCCCGCTCCAGCTTCAGCTCGGCGGCCGCGCAGTTGTTGAGGCACTTGACGCGTTGCTCCCGCAGCTCCTCTTCTTCCTGCGGCCCGGGCGGGGCTGCGGGGGGAGCGCGGCCTCAGCGCCCCGACTCAGCCCCCGACCTCCCCCCCCTTCTCCCCCGCCCGGTCTCACCGGCGGCGGGGCCGTCGAGGGCGCGCAGGGCCAGGCGGTAGGAGCGCAGCGCCGCCGCGAAGTCGCCCCGCGCGAAGTGGAAGTTGCCCCGCTCCCTCCGCTGCGAGCCCAGGCGCAGGCGGGTGGCGGGCGGCAGCGGCTGCGGGTCGGGGCCGTCTCGCACCTCCAGCAGCGTCACTTCGAACAGCAGCGGTGCCTCGGGCGGCACGTCGGGCTCCCTGCGGGCACAGCGCCGGCTGCCCCAGCCCCTGCCCGGCCCCCGGCCCTACCTGTCCCTGCCCCCCCCCGCCCCGGCCCCTTGCCCCCCTCCCAAGCCCCCTGCCCGCCCCGGCCCCCCCCCTGCCCCTGTCCGCCCTACCTGCCCGGGCGGCCGTAGCCGTAGGGGAAAGCGGCGAGGAAGAAGGAGACCTCCCCGGGCTGCATGGTGGGGACGCCCAGCTCCAGGGCCTGCGGACGCGGGCACGGAGGGGCTGGCCGGGCGCGGCACCGGGCGGCGCTCAGCCCGCACCGCGCCCCGGCCGGGACTGACCTGCACGACGTCGCCGTGTCCCGGCACGAAGGTGAGCCGCGGGTCCCGCTCCACCAGCCCGCCGTCCTCCAGGGCGCCCAGCACCTTCACGGACACCTCCTGGCCCGGCCGCGGTCGCGGCCCGCCCTGCCCGTCCCGCACCACGCGCTTCCGCAGCAGCCGGTCCTCTGCGGGGCGGGGGCGGCCCTGAGAGCCGTCCCGGGTCGCCCGAGGCCCGGCTCTCCCCGGGGCCGCCCGCGGGCGCTCACCCGTCAGGTCGCTCCAGCCGTCGGCCGCGAAGAGCGGCCCGAAGCCGCCGGGGCCCGGGGCCGCCAGCGCCTCCAGCCGCCGGTAGAAGAGCCGCTCCTCCTCGCGCACCGACGGCACGGCGATGGCGGTGTGGGGCAGGCGGAACCGCACCCGCCTGCCCCCACCGGGGCCCCGCGGCCGCCCGCCGGCCCCCGCCTCCCGCTCCGGGGAGCCGCCGGGCGAGGGTCCCGGCATGCCCGGTCCCGGCCCGCCTCGCCGCCCGCCGCTACCTGCCGGCCTCGGTCCGGGCCGCCCCCGGGGCTCGACGGCGGCGGGCGCCCGCGGCCCCCAGCCCGCACCGGACGCGTCGCCGCCGGCCCGCCGCGCCGCACTGCCCCGCCCGGCCGGGCCGGGCGGGACCGTCGCCGAGCGCATCGCGTCGCGCCGTTACCTAACGCCGGGAAGCCGCTCAGGGGATTAGCCCGGGCCGGCGGCAAAAATAGCCGGGTCAGGCCGAGCCCCGCCACGGGGCTCCCGCCGCCCCCCCCCGCCGCTGCCCCCCGGGCCCGCGCGCCGCGGGCCGCAGTCAGGGCCATGCCGCGGCCGGAGCTGCGCGGGCGGCTCCGGTACCGGGGCTGCGGGCCGGGCCCCTGGCTGAGCCTCCTGCACGTGCGGGTCTCGGCGGCGGCGGCGCGGGCGCTGCGCGGCTGCGGTCGGCGGCAGGTGGGACCGGACCGGGCCGGGGCGGGCGGGGGGAGCCGGGGGAACCGGGCGCAGGCGGGACTCATCGGTGCCCGCTGTTGTTGAAGGGGGCGCCGGGGCCCGCGATCGCCTTCCAGGGCAGCCGGGGGGTGAGTGGGGGACCGGGGAGACCGGGGTACTCCGGGCAGCCGGGGGGTGCGGGGACCGGGAGGGACCAGGGGACCGGGGAGCCGAGGGCGGCCGGGGGGGTGAGTGGGGGGGACCGGGAAACCCAGGGCGGCCACGGCGTGGGGGAACCGGGGGACCGGGGAAACCAGGGAGGCCGGGAGTGAGTGGATCGGGGTAGCGGGGAGATCGGAGGGCCCGGCCGGGTCCCCGCGGGCCGGGCCGTGCCGGTGGCGCCGGTGCTGCCGCCGGTGGGAGCGGGGGGTGGCGGGCCGCCCCGCAGGGTGGATCTGCCGCGCCCCGGGGGAACGGGGAGGCTCGGGGGGGGGCCGCGGCCCTGACGGCCCGTCCCGCCGGCAGTGCCTGACGGTGCCGGCAGGCCCCGGGACCCCCCCCCGCGGCTCTTCGCCTTCTCCCTCTCCCGCTGCAGCCGGGACGAACGAGGGGCCAGCTTCGAGTGCGCGCGGCTGGCCGTGCCCCGGTGAGCCTGCTGAGCCCCGCGGTCCCGGTCGCCGGCCCTCCGGTCCCCTCAGCGCTGCGCCAGCGGCACCACCTCGGGGTCAGCCCCAGCCCTGCTCCCGCTGGCAGAGCCACAGGCACAGACGGGTGGGAGCACTGCCCAGGGGTGCGCTCCCACCAGTCGGGTTCGCTCCCGCTCTTCTCGTCACGGTCCCCGATGGCCCTGGCCAAGCAGCCTGGTGCTTTCGGGGTCTAGAAGTCCCCGACACCTCCCCGAGCTCACGGCATCCCTGAGCTCCCTGGTCCCTGTACGGGCATCCAGAGTGCCGGGCAAGCATCAGCCCTGGAGACAGGTGTCTTTGGAGACAGTCTGGGGATGGATTCCCTCCTTCCTGGCTTGTTCAGGGTGCCCACCTTGCAGGGCCTTCTCTGGACATTGCATGGGGCCGGGGGGCAGCTGGCTTGGCTGGCAGGAGGTGTTGTCTTCTCCCAGGGCTGGTCAGGGCCGCTGGACAGCCTGGGCAGTCAGTATCCAGGAGGAAAGAAATCATAGTCTGTGCCTGGGGAAGCTGCTCCCCCACTGCGCAGGAGCATGTGTCCCTGGCAGAGGAAGGCCTGCAGCAGAGCAGTTGTTGTGAGCCCGATCCAGCCGTACTTGGCTCCAGTTAGTGCGGTGCCATGGGTGGCCCTGGCCTGAATGAAGCGGGTGCTGAGCTCCGCTCCCTGCCAGGGCCTGGGGTTTGCTGGCTTGCGGGGGCCCGGCTTTCCCCCCTGGGATGACCAGTGCTGCCTCTTCCGGGACCAGCTGGCCCTGCAACGCGGCAGCTGCTGCTCACCGTGGCCAGGGCAGCAGCTCCGCACGTCTGGGGGGTCTCAGGCTGCACCAGTGAGCAGGAGGCAGCAGCAGCACCGGGAGAGCTGTAGTGTCCCTGTCCCGTCAGTGGGTGGGGGGGGCAGCCATGGCAGGCTGGGGCGCAGAGGCTCAGGGGTCTGTGTGCCAGGACTGATGGGGTGAGGAAAGCAGAACCTGGTGTGATTCTCCTCGGGGGCTGACCCCATTCTGTTCCAATGTGTCCGCAGGCAAATGGTGTCAACGGCTCCCAAGGCCAGCGTGACGGGCCTGCCAGGGAAGGGCTCTGTCGCCATGTCCCCGAGAGCAGAAACCACAGACCTGCAACAGCCAGCCCCAGGGCGTCTCTTCAAAGCCTGGTTCAGCCCCGGGCCCTGCGGCCTTTTCGCAAGCACGAGCTCCTGCGGCGGCTGGAGGGGATGCCGGCGGGCAGGCGCAGTGGGGCACGGCTGCTGGCAGCACTGGAGGAGGTGAGGGTGCCGGCTGCGGTGCCCTGCTCGAGTGTGAGAGCACTGCAACATGCCCACCTGGCTGCGCTCCCCCCCAGGTCGCCGAGCTGGAGCCGGCTGCCTGCTGCTGCTACCCCCTGAAGGGGGCCCTTGTGCCAGAGAACTGGCCAGGGAACACGGTGCAGGAGCGGCAGCAGGCTGCCCTGCTGCAGCGCAGGTAGAGCGGGAGCCCTGGGACAAGCAGCAGTGAGAGCAGCAGGGTCTGGGGGTGCTTGGTTGCTGCTGGGGTCTGGCCATGGGCACAATGCATTTACTCCCACGTACTCAGCACCCTTCGGGCAAGACTGGACCCAGCCCTCTGCTGCCCAGGCACTTGGCATTTGGAGACACTTTCCCCAGTCTTGGTCTCTGGTCTCTACTGTCTGTCATGCCCCAGGAGCCAGGATCGCAGACCCTCGGCCCCATCCTTCCTGGTGCCTCTGCAGCAGCCGCCAGAACCCAGCTCCCCTCAGGCCACCAGCAGAAACCTTCTGGGGGTGGTAGGTGCTCATGAGCTCCAGCAGCAGAAAGCCCCCAGGGGGGTGTGGGTGGGGAGACCCCAGTTCAGTGTACCTGCTTCCCAAAGGCATTGGGCTTCTTCCTCCCTGCGCCTCCTTTCCAGCAAAGCCCCCCTTGCCCCCCAGCCCAAACACTCCGAGCTCTGGACTCTGCCCCTGCCTTGTGCCCTGGCCAACCGGAGGCATGGTGCAGCAGTGGGGGGGGGCTGGCCCTGCTGTGACACCCCCCCCCACCCCTTACAGCCCAAAGGACAGGGCACGCTCGAGCACTGACATGAAGTGAGGGATGCAGCAGCAGCCCTGGGCTGTGTGGGCTGAAGCTGGCAGGGGACCCTCCAGCGCCGGGTCCCAGCACAGGGGCCCAGGACAGGCCTGTGGCAGAGCAAGTTTGTCTTTCAGAAACGCCTGGCACTGCTAGATTTCTCAGATCTGAGAGCCAGCAAGAGGTCTTGGGCCCTGGCGTCCGGCCCTGGCTCATGAGAGTGGCACCGGAGCTGCCCACAGATGCTCAGCGCGGGCCACCCAGCAGCACGGGGCCAGCAGCAAGCTGGGCTTCTGCCCCCCAGCAGCCATGCTGGGGAGCTGGAGAGCCCCAAGAGCGAGGAGGAGGCAGGCGATGACTGGGAGGAAAGTGCCCCAAGCCCAGAGCAGCACCCCTCTGCCCCCAGAGGTGAGGGGTGCCTGGGGCAAGCAGCCAGGGACAGCCCCAGGGTGTCACGGCCCTGCCAGCTCATGCAGAAGCTGGACCAGACCCGAGGGAGCCCTGGGAGGAGGTGGGGTCGCCCAAACCAGGACTCCTGGCAAGCAGAGAGGCTTTGGCTGGGAGGCCAGGGCAAATATGGGGACAGTGCAAGCCTGGGTGAACCACCCAGCCTCGTGACCTGAGGCCATCTCTGCTGCAGCTGCGTGGCCAAGCAGGGCACCCCTCGCGCCTTGCATGCCAGCATCCCCCAGGGGTCCCTGAAAGGCCCCTCAGATCTCGCCGGTGGCCAGGGGCTCTAATGTCCACCAGAGCCGTGTGACTGCAGTCTTAGCTTTGGAGAAGGGGCCTTCCAGTGAGCCCAGGGGCAGGACAAGTCCTGGCCGAGGTGAAGCAGAGGTGCTCCAGAGAGCTTTATAACCCTCGTGATCTTCTGCTCCTTGCCAGGTGCCAGGTCCCAGGCTAGCAGCTCCTCCTTAGCAGGGATCCCAGATTACTGTGGTAATGAGAGCTTGGCTCTCACTGCTGTGGGGCTCCCCATTGGCTTAGTGTAATTTGGCCCAGCCCCACAGCATCAGGCAGGCTGAGACAAGCTACCTGCCTCACCTCCAACAACAGCAGCAAAAGGGCTGCAAGCCGGGCCCAGGCACAGCCAGGTCCGCAGCCCTGCCTACTTGCTGTCCCTCACACCAAAGGGCCTCGGCAAGACGACAGCACCGCCAGCCCCCTGCCCTGCCAAGAGCAAGGGCTTCTGCTCTGCTGCAGAAGGTCTTGCAGGCCCAGGGAGAACAAGCTTCTCCTGGTCGCGGCAGGAAATACTGTACCATCTCCTCAGTGGAGCAGTTGCAGAAGCTTATGAGGCAGCTTTTAGTGCAGACTACACAGAGTACTGCAATCTGCACGCTTGCATTGGTAACGTGAGCTGGAAATTTATTCAACTGGGAGCCAAAATGAAGATGTTGAAACAAGGAACGGAGGGAACGCAAGGCAAGAGGGAGACCTGGGGCATAATGGCACGACAACAGCCATGTTCCAGTTCTGCTCACCCAGCTTGCTTCTGGGTTTCAGGCACTTGAAGCTACAATTGTGCGTGAGTCCAGCCACTTCAAGAAGGTGAGGCCTGGATGCAGGCAGGGACTAGGTTCCCTCCCATAGCTGATCCATATATATTTTTTTTTTCCCCCCTCTAGACTTATCCTAGCTACCAGCAGGAGAAGCCAGCGCTGTGAATACCTCCACCAGAAGCTGTCTCATATCAATAGCCTGATTCTACAGTTTGAAGGAAGCGGGAGCTCCTAGCAAACCGTTGCTGCTGCAATTCTTTTCCTTGCTTATTCAGGACCTGTCCCTGAAGTGGTGGAGGAAACAAATCCCTGAGGGTGGCATGAGATTAAGGACAGGGTTCAGGAGTGCCCTGCTGCCAATCAGTGCTTATCCCAGTGCCCCACAGCCCACGTGTGGCTAGTGCACAGGCCAGCTGCTGGCTGCTCCAGCTGCCTGCAGCCAGCTTGTTTTCTGCTCCCTGCAGGAGAGCAGGAGGCCTTGGCTGCAGAGGAGAGGCAGAGCCAGGCACTCAGCAACACCTCTGCTAAGGCCTGAGCCAACCCTCGTGGATGCGTTACTTAAACCTTTGGGGGGGTGGCTGCTCTGAAAGCATAGGCCTGTGTCAATCATGTTTGCTGAGTTAACCTATGAATCCTTCCTCAGATGTCTGCTTCTCCTCAACTGAAGCCTCATTAGCTTCAATTTTAATTGCAGCACACAGTAAGGGGTACCTGGACAGTCACCAGCACACCCCAGCAAATGCCCTTGCTCAGGTCCTTGTCCCCTCTTGCCAGAAGCTTCAACCAAGCCTGTGCTTACTTCACCCCCACCTGGTTCGGGCACTAGCACCAACACTTACCAAGACAGGGCTCTGGGCCAAAACATGCTGAAGAACTTTACTGTGCTTAGGGCCCATCTTGCCCACAGTTCTGAAGTCACAGACTAGGGAGCAAAGCGAGGATCAGAAAGCTTCCCCTGGCTCTGCCTTGCCTGGACACAGGGCAGTACTCATTAAGGACGGAGTGCTCCAGTTTGGTTTTACAGAAGGTACTCATCAGCAGTCAGAAGCAGGCCCTGTTGTATTCCCCTGTTCCTTGTGCTAGCATCTCAAGTCTGCAGCCAGGGTGCAGGGGTCCTGCCAGCCTGAGGCGCCAGGACCACCCAATGTCACACATATGCTTCCCCCTGCAAGGTGTCTTGATGTCTATTCTGGGACATGGAGCACCTGCTAGCCAGCAGCAGAGTGCAAAAGGGTAAGATGCAGTTTAAGATACTACTAATGTAGCTGGGAAGAAGAATTCTTGTACTGCATAGCTGCTGTAGACACAGAACCATGTGCTAAGCACTGTATGATCTACTGTACCTGGAGAATTCCAGCAGCAATAAATAATTGGTACAACCAGCCTTTGGAGTTGTGGGGGAGGAATCCACAGAGAAAGCAAGCACTGGCTCTTACCATGGCAACTGCTGCAACACAGCAGTGCCTTACCAAGTCTGCTGATCCTCACTTCAATGCACATGCAGCCCCAAAAAATTCAGATAGCTGGGGCAACAGCCCGTGGTGTGTTCACCCCACCAATCTCGCTCCTGCATTTCCCAGTCAGCGCATTCTGGGCCAAAGGAAGTTAGGACTGCCTGTACCCCAGGATGGTTGGGTGCCCACACCATCTGACTGCAGCACAGGATTCATATTCCTCTCTCTCCTGAAGAGAAAGCCACAGCTACCAGCCTCCTTCTACCAAGAGAAGTAATGAGTCTTACAATTAACTGGTCTTAACTGTCCTAACACATACAAGCCACAGACAAGCCTACTGGCTGTGAGAAAACACCCTCAGTACTGGCCCTACCTGCGTTTGGGTTAGTATGTGGTTAGGTAGCACCCCTCCCCTACACTTGACTACTTTTTCACCAGCTTAAAAGCTGATTTATTCCTGCCGGCTTGTATGCTGCTGAGCAATCCTATGCCAGACTGCTCTGTAATGCCTGCCTTGTCTAGATCCAACAGTCAGATTTAAGTACCACATACCTACTAAACTCGCTGAGGCAGCATACAGACAGCAAAAGCATTTGTGACCAGAGTCCCTAAGCCCACAATCTGCATAAACGTAGCAACCTGAAGCACAGCATGTTTGGGACAGCTGCTGCTTACTATGTATGGTCCTGGAAGGACTCGCCTTACCTGAGGAAGAACAGGCTAAAGGCTGAACTTAATATTTACAACGACTTCTAAAGGCTCACTGAAGGAAACTAGACTCACAGTAGGAGGGTTGCTGCCTATGAAGAGCAGGATCCTGGTGTTAGGTTTGACAGGTCTCCATAGGACAAACACACTTGGTCTTAAGGGTGTCATTTTATGTTTCACTTCTCCAAATGTACAAAAAAAATTAGAGAGAATAACCCTAACCCCCCACCCCCTCCCAAACCACAAAACAAACCAGTCTGGGGAGCCCCACAACAGTGCAGCTAAGAGACGGCAGGAAATTAAAACAGAACTAATACAGCAGCTGGGTCCCCTTGCCCACATGGTCACTGGCTCTCCACAACCCAGAACTGGCCCCAGTACTGCCCAGGTGCTTCCCCAATTCACATGGAGCTCATCTGACCAGATAGTGGAGTGGGTACTTTACAAATCCTCCTTCACCTTCTCTTGGATTTCTTGGTTTTAATCTTCCCTCCTGCAGCACAGGAGTGTTGGTTGCCTCCCGCTTCAAGTAGCTAATGAAGTCACTCACTTCTCTGCCGCCCTGCAGAAAAGCACAAGACAGTAAGGCAGTGCCTGTACTCCCTGTGGGCTTCCCCTTCACTGGGGGTTGGGTTCAGGTGCCAGGCAAGAGGCCAAGGTGACTGCAAACAGAGCTCTCCCCATGGGCCTGCAGCATGCAGCAGAACATTCCCAGCAGGTACCACCGGCTGTGTTCCCAGGGTAACTAATGGGACAGAGTGCCACCTGCAACTCCAGAGATGCTCGGCATTATTTGGACACCGGGATGCTACTTCACTTCTATACAAAGCAGCAAGAGCAGCAAAAGACTCACCTCATACTTCTTTGGACTCTGCTTCTTGCCAGCTGGAGCAAAATAGATGGTGGGGAAGCTGGGGAGAGAGAAGAGACATCTGAGCTCCCAACATGCTCTGTTTTCTTTCAGACCAGCAAGCCAGCCTCACCAAAGGGACCTGCACCCTGCATTCCCCTGGTTTAACACAGTAAGTTTCAGCAGCTCTTAAGCCAGCAAGTGCAGCCTCCAAAAGCCTGGCCATGTCTGCAGAGTTGGCTGAACTCAACTACATCCAAGTTTGCTATCTCACCTGTTTTCAGAAAAGCAAGCCCAGCATTGTTTTTACACTGCCAAGAACAGAATCACGGCAGATTCAAAAAGCAGCAAGACAGGCCTCCAGGCATAGCCAGGACACCAGAATCCCAGAGAAGCAAGGCAGATGAAATGTCCTTTGTTTTCACTCTAGATTTCTTCACACTAAGCAAATGCATAGCAATCACGTGCCAATCGCTCCCACCCATCCTTCCCCAGAGACTTTCAGCTCTTCTGTTGTGGCTGCTGGTCAGAGACAGAAGCCTCAACTCATGCACTGACACGGTGGTGTAACAACAGTAAGACCTACCCTCTGACTTCATATGGAGAAGGCACATCATTGGCTGTAGCATCCATTTTGGCAATGATAATATTGGGGTCTTTACTGAGCTGTTGGTAGAAAAAGCTTATTAGTAACCAATCTGTAACAGTTAACACCAGGACCTCACCGATCAACATCTAAGATAGTGATACCAGAGGACAGTGTACACAGTATGCTAAAAAGTGAGCAAATTTCTTCTGAGCAGTTTACTTCTGCCTCAGCAGGGGCACAGGGAACAAAGTCTCTCCTCAGCCAGCTGTATGCAGCACACATCTCCCAGTGGTACCTGCTGAATTGGTCTGGTGTAACTTCTAGAGAATGCTTACCCCAGAACAACTGCTTACCTTCCATCTTAAAAAGTAAGCTGTGAGGATACGCAGTGCTCAGGAAGGAGGGGTGCCTGATGGCCAAATAGCAAAAGGCTGGTCAGATCTGGGAGAACAGATTTATTTTCTCCACTTGTGAAAGTGTGCAGGGCAGTGTTATCCTTCACCAGATGGGGAAACTATAATCATGCAGAGGGAAAAGACCCAAAAAGGAGCTTTGGCAGTTCAGCCAGTCACTGAATCAGGGAATATTTATGTGCCACAGCAAAGGGCACAGGCTAAACCTACTAGTGTGGTTGCTACCACGGTCCGAATCCTGCTGATGTACTTCTGCAATCACAGGAGATGCCAAAACTCACTAGTCCTCAGGAAAACACAATTATGCCCCGTTATCATAAAGGCTAGACAGACAGAACCTGCAGGATTGTTTAGTGCTGCAACATTCTAGTTTGCATTTGCAACAGAGTCCCAGACCTACCTTCTCCCCCAACTCTTTGTATTTGGGCTCCAGATTCTTGCAATGGCCGCACCAGGGTGCGTAAAACTCTATCAGGACATCTTTGTCTTCTGCATTAACGATTTCATCAAAGTTCTCAGCAACCACCACCTGAGAACATTTGATCATAGAAGTTAGTTTTTTCTAAGTCAAGAGTGAGGCTATAACATGATATGCTCCATACACTCTGCCCAAGAAAGCCTGCCCGCCCCCCCCCCCCCCCCCCCCCAGGAAAGAGTTACATTGTACCTACACAGCAAGCAGCAAAAAACACACAACTCTTCACCAAGCTGTAACATCCTCAGCTTGCAGGTAAAAACCTGTCATAAGGTAAGAGCACTACCTGCAAGTGAGGTTTGCATCTGGTATCCTCACAGGAGGAGGTCAAAATAATTTCTTTTTAATCCCAGCAAGTTCCAGGCTGAGGCATCAGTCCAGCAAGACTGGCTGAGGCCATCCCCATCCACACAAAAACAAGCACTGCCTTCCACTCCCTTATAAGGCCCTCACCATAAAAAGCCAGGCCATGGCATGCTTTCGTTCAGGGCAGAATTTACTGGGAGGGATGAAAGGTAGGAGTCATACCACCCTACCCCCGCCAGCGATGAGATGAACATGTAACTCCTTAAAAATAGTGCAGTCACGACCGACTTGAAGGCCATGCCATGAGGGAGCACAAGCCAAGACAGCAGGCCTTTGCATAATCCCTGTAAATCTGGATGATCCCGCACTTGCAGAGCACATCACTAGTGTGCTCAAGCAGCAGTTACAATGCTGAGAGAAGAAAATGTAATCAAAACTGCACGCTGCATTTCTTCCTTGGCTCAGAAAACTGCAATACAACAAGCAAGTGAATTCTTCTTCCATCTATCACAGCAGAAGCTTCTCAAGATGCCACAACGCAGCACTTGCAGCATGGGATACTGGCATATGACTAGAAGCTGCTGCTGAACAGTGTTTCTACGTCCACTGGTAGAAGCTGCTGCTACACTTGATGCAGCACTCACCTTCACAGGGCCATCATTGCTTTCAGGGACAGGCTCTGATTTCAGATACTTTTTCAAGTTTCCATCGAAGTAATCTTGCAGGAATCTCTCCAGAGCCTTTCCATCACGGCTGAAAGTGAAGTGAGGTTTTACAGCCATCATCACACATACAGGATGAGAGGGGAAAACTTTCAAGGCTGATATAAGCTCCTTCCACCCACAGAACAGATGCCACCTACATCTCTGAGAGCATCAGTCTGGGGCTGGCTTAGAAGACCCCAGAACAAGCACAAAGATGCTCTTAAGAGTTTTGACAGGAGGCTGGATGCACATCCCATTTGAAGTTTTAGACCTTCCAGCACCCTTAAGTTTCTTTTTTCAAGACGAAAGGTATAACTATTTCCTCTGCCCTTTAATGCATCTTAGTTCCTAACCAGACACTTAAATACCTTGACTTAAATTCTCCACCTTTGTGTAACAGGAGGGCCTGCAAGCTCTCTAGAGAGCAGGAAAACACATGAGTAGAAACCATTTTGACCCAGTCATTTCTTCCAGCTGGAACATCCAGCTTTCCTGTTTCCTCCAAGCTAAGGAAGTATGATCTGGTCACAGACCCCCAGACCAAAGTCCATCAAGTGAGAGGCAACTCTGCCAAGTTCAAAAACTTACGAGAATTCTTCCTGCATGACGTATTTATCTCCTTTAGCAGTTCTGATGGCAACAACTGGAGCCTCACCCACGCTGCTGTCTAGACCAAACTCTGAAAGCTCATGGCCAAAGGTTTTCCGACTAGCAACAGCAAAAGACAGTTTGTGGCCAGCATCTAAGAACTTCTTTGCAATCATCATAACCCTGAGGGGAAAAAAAAAAACCAAAACACAAAGCATGATTCTTCGGAACATTTTTTTCCACGTGACCTAACACCCTTCAAGTTGAAGTGCATGCTGGACAAGGAATTCAATGGCGTGATGTGTTCTGCATTGGCAAGTCCTACAGAAATGGTGTTGAGAAGCAGGGGTAAGCTGGTGTCTACTGTGAATGAGGCCTGTGCAAATGTTGTGTGCTTTCATCCTCCACCCGACAGCATGACCACCAGGGTCTCAGGCACTGGGGAATACAGAGGATAGAATCCCACAGAGCACCAGTAAGGAAGTTCGTGCTTAAAGTCTAAGGACTACGGATCCAAAAGCAAGCAGGTAGGGTTTCCAAGGACACACATATTGCATGCTTCGGGCTCTGCAGGCAGCAGCCACTCCAATAGTTCCAATTAGAAACTCAGCTGGAAGCTTTCTGGGAGAGAAGAATTCACATACGAACAATAGGAGAAACTGAGCTACATGAACAGCAGCAATGCAAGAAACAAGGGAGAGAGGCTGATTAACCCCCGCTGCTGTGTACCTGTTGCGCCAGTAGTTGGAGCCCTTTGCATTCTTCTCATAGTCCACATCATAGTATGCCACCAACAAGTCCTTCCCCTGGATCAAGTCTTTGTTGTCTTCGGTCATGTGCGGGCAGATGCCAAAGCTATCAATTAGACAGAGGTTAGCAGCTCCAGTTTCACTGCCCAGAACCCATCACCTCCCAGGAATGGGCTTGATGCAGCACACTCTTGTTTCCCACCCACAAATGTCAAATGCCAGTAATAGTAAGACCTAAGGAAGAAACACGTTGTTCATTCAGGCACCACATTATTCTAAGTCAAATATCCACCTCTAGCCACGTCAGTGGCTATATCTGACCTAAATAACGCCAAAGCTGGCATACTTCTCAGGAAGCTCAGTTTTTAAACAGAATTGTGGTTGTTAGAATATGGAGAGTAAAATGCCAACAGCCATGCCAGGATTTCCAGAAAGAAAGTGGTCCCCAAAGGACACAATGTGGGCAAGACAGCTCTTTTGGACACTAAGCAGGAAGCCGCAGCAATGCCAGCTAGAGAAGACAAGTTCTGACAGGGCCAAATCCAACTGGGGCCAGTCTATCACATTCTCTTGTGAGGAATCACTCACATGTTCTCCTGGATGAATTTTTTGATCTTTCCACTGGTGATTTTGTCTTCTGTGTACTTGATGGAGCTGTCCTCAAACTTGTTCGTCAGGCGTGGAGGACGGAATAAGACTATACCCCTGAGGGGAACAGGTACAATTAATTAGTTTAAAGTATCCCTGGGTTTCCAAGGATGACAGTTGGATGAGGTAAGAACCCAGTCTCCAGTGACTATCCCACATTCACTGTTCATAGCTTCAACAAGACTGTCCAGTTTCTTGGTGGCACTACTGCATTAGATCTACCTGTCAGACCCCCCTCCATTATTCAGACAGGCCACAATGACAAACAAAAAACCCCACCATAACAAGCAATGAGGAGGCAAAACGCCTCTGTTGAGATACTGCCCACCTGGAGGCAGACACTAAGCCTCCAGAGCCTGCAACCATTTGTACCTTTCTATCTCAGTTCCTAAGAGGTAAAAAAGATATGCCACTGGCACTTGGGGAAGAAACAAGACCTTAAGCTACGTTCAGAAAGTGAATCCTGTTAACAACTGGAATCCATGGATTTGTTCCAGATGTCTCAATAACAAGAAAACTTTGTGTTAAGTATCTTACTCTCCATCTTCCTCGTACTTCTGCACCAACTGGTCCTCAGTGGTGTGCGCAAAACGGTAGTTATCTCTTAGGTTGTTGGCGGCTTTCATGAATTCTGAATAAGCATCACCAGATGCATCTCCGAAGAAGCCTGGAGCAGAAAAACAGATGGTGACCCCAAACTGACTCAGCAGCAGTCAGTGTACAGCCCTCATCATTTATCTCCACAACGCACTGAAAGATCACTTCTGAATCAAGTCCTCCAATGCATGTTCAGGCCTTCATCTTTGACAGCTTCTCTCCCATTTTTATTGGAGGCTTTCTATATTCCCTCCCTTCCACCAGCAGAAAGTTATTCAAGAATCTGCCCAGCTTAGTCACTCAGCCAAAAGGCAGTTGTCCTCTGAGCACTAAGACAGCCGTTTGTAACCATGTGACACTACTAGTGGTAACAACTGCCAATAGTCCTTAATAAAAATAAGTTTGGGAATGCTGATTAATACTCATCCAGTTAGACTTGTAAGATGGCACCTGATCCGCATGAAGGAAAGCTGCTATTGCCACTTACAAACCATGGTCAAATCATATGATGTTGACAGCCTACCAGTGTCACAAGATAGCACCAAATGTACTTTCTAGCAATCCAAAGCTACCTGTTGTCAGATAGCCAAAAGAGCAACAAACTTTAAAAAAAGATACACTACAGTGCCAGGAGGTCTGACAGTCAAATAATCACTGGGGGGGGCGGGGAAGTTGGAAGGAATCCCCAGAGGTCATTAAGTTCAACCTCCTGTTCAAAGCAGGACCAGCTTCAAAGTCAGATCAGGTTGCTCGGAGCTTTGTTCAACTGAGTTTTGAAAATTTGAATGTTTCGAAATCCCTCTGGGCACACATTCCAGTACTTTGTCATTCTCATTATGAAAAAGTTTTGCTCAGGTCCAGCTGGAATTTTTCTTGCTACAGCTTGTGATACAGCTTCTTATCCTTTCACAGTATATTCCCCAAGAAACCTCCCAGCGCCAAGCATCCACTCATTTCAGTGCTGCACTCAATCTACTCACCCACTACAGAAGCATCTTTATCACTAACAAATTTCTCAAAATCAGCCACAGAGTTGAGAGCCACTGAAGCAGGTCCCGCCTGTTTCTTGAGATGACTGACAATCCCATCTTAAAAGAAAAGTTAAATGATTAAAGGGATCAATAGGAAGTTCTACAAGACATACTTCAAGCTTCCCAAAGCAAAAGTTGTTTCTGCAGAATCCATAGACCTCTCCCATACAATAAATATGATGCGAATTGAAGGAGTGCTAACACCAACTTCACAGGGGAACTTTCTAGTGTTTTCCAGATACTGCCCATCAAGGGTAGAAGGCGTGAAAGATAATGTGGAAACCTTTACCTTTAAAAGGGAGTTTTAAGGGATAATAAACATCCAGGGCTCTGCCAGCACAATGCGTTCTCGAAAGGGCAAGGTGGGGGTGTGCGTGTAGGTGAGAACCTTCTTTGTATCCTTCAACACATGTAACGTCCCTGAGACAAGTCTATTACACATGGGTCTGCCTTCTGCCACCATTTCGGCAGGCCAGATGCTTGCTGATGAGCTCTTACCTGCTGTTCTAGGCCCATCATAGGTTCCCGCTTCTTCTCCATCTCGAAAAATCTTTAAGGTGGGATATCCACTGACTCCATACTTATTACAGGTGTTTGAGTTTGCTGTACAGTCAACCTAAAGGAAGAGAAACATTGCTACTCAGTGACCTAGCCACCTGTACGCACAGAAGAAAGCGGCTTTGCTGTTGCCCACATTATCACATACAGAGATAAAGTCCAGAGGGTCTGAAAGCTCTTGTGTGTCTTTAGCCAAGGCTAGATTCCTTTCACCTAAAGTGTAACGATCCACAAAGCATCTACAATACCGAAAGCTGGAGAGTCAAGACTAGGGAAGGAGGCAGCATGGGTGTAATGACAGGCCTAGCAGAATATCTGAGGAAATACTGGAAAGATTAAGCAGTTGAGAGTTTGACCAGACTACACTAGAAAGGGTAGATTCTTGTAATCAGTGACAGGCTTAACAGGAATCAACTGTTCTTAGCACCTCCTAAGTCCTAAAGTTCCTACACCGCCTGAAGAAAACAGGCTGACAAGGAGGCCATGGTGTTGAGGCCATGCCACTTCCCAGCAGGGAAGAGGAAGACCCTGACTTGAGAAAACCATACAGGTGATCTGGTAGAAAAGAAAGGTCTTGGACAACAAGCCTTACTTTGTAAGTCAAGGGACAACACCATCAAGTACAGCACTACGCTAATTCTCAGACTAGATTACACAGCTCAAAGAAGGCTTCTCCCTCCCGGTTCAGGAGAGCCCTCTTTTACGCACTTGTACACACCCATTTTATGCTCTGCACACCATCTGAGTGGCAGCAGCCTGCGCAGGGTTCAGCTTCCAGATCATTCCCTGGTGTCTAAATCTTCACAGAGACGAAGCCCGGCAGAGCTCTAAAGAGCCTCGAAAAGGCCCGACGCACACACCAGCAGGCGCTGTTAGTGGACTGCAACAGCAAAGCTTTTATTTGACCGAAGCCCACCCGTGAACTGCCCCGGGATGAGCTGGTGCTGCAAGTCCTCACCTTCACGAGCGGCACGATCCCCTTCAGCCGGGTCGCTGCCGACTCGTACTCCGGCGCCAGCCGCTTGCAGTGCCCGCACCTGGAAGCACGAGGAAGTTGGGGGGGATTAGGCCGGCCAGGAGCGCCGCGGCCCGCCCCGGTCCCGGCCCCCGCCTCCGCTCCGGCCCAGACCCCGGTCCCGGCCCCCCCGGCCGCCAGGCGCCCCGCAGGGCCCGGCTCCGCCGCTCCCGCCCGCCCCAGGCAGCCCCTCACCAAGGCGCGAAGAACTCCACGAGCACCAGCCCCGGGCGCTCGGCCAGACCGCTCTCGAAGTCGGCATCGCTGAGCTCCACCACGTCGGAGGCACGGACGGCGAGAGCGAGAAGCGGGAGCAGCAGCAACGGAGGCGCGGACATGGCGGGCGGCGCGGGGCTCCCTCCTCGGCGGCGGCGGCGGCTGAAGAAGCGCCGGGGGCCGCAGGCCGGAAGTCCCGCCTCCCCAGCCGGATCTGCCGTGTGGCAGCTCTCCGTTGGGCGCCGTGACGCGCGTCACGCCAGCCCCGGCCAATTGCCTGCCGACAGGGGTGGGCGGGGCCAGCTGCGGCGACCCCGCCCCTCCCGTTCACGGCCGTCGGCCCTCAGCACAGCACAGGGCAGAGCAGAGCAGAGCAGAGCGGTGGGGTGGGAGTCCGGCGCCGGCGGGACCGGCGTCCTGGGCTGCGCCGGGCGCCGACCAGCGACCGCTCCCGGGGCGGCCCGGCTTGATGTCAGGGCTCGGCCCCCTCCCCGAGCCGCGGCGCAGCCCGGGGCTCCCTCCATCCTGTCCCAGCGGCCATCCCCGAGCCCCGCTGCAGGCTCTGTCCCGCCGGGCCGGGGTGCCCTGGCTGTGGGCGCAGAGTATCTGGGAGCTGCACGCTGCCGGAATAGATGGTCCATCCCCGCGGGATTTCGCTCATTGAACCGCCACGTGTTTGTTAAAAAGCCCACTGCAGCCATCGGGCCCGTCCAGCCTGTGAGAAGATGAGCCCGTGGTGTTGAGGGCCTTGTTTCTGCCCAGGGCACCGCATGGGCCCATGTCCGGCTGGGCAGCACCCAGCACCTCCGTCGGCGAGGGCTGTCGGCCATGCCGCAGCTCTGCACCCACAGCCCCCCGCGTACAGTGGCCCGCAGCCGCCCACAGGAGCCCCGCTTCTGTGTGGGGAGCAGGCCAGCCTTCCCCTGGCTTCCAGTGCTTGGGTGCTCCTAGCCAAACCCGGGATCAGGTCCTTCCCACGTAATCCCGTCAGCCTGCGACTTCTGCTGCCTGGCTGCAGTGTCAGAAATACCCTCTTCGCTGGCGGGAACGCCTGCTGAAGTGCTTGGCGTCAACCGGCCAGCCCCAAGCAGGCACACCCTGCTCCCACGTCACTGCCACCTTGCCCTGACAGCACCACGGCCCTGTGCTGTTCCTGTACGAGGAACACAACATATAAGCCGCATAAATCTGCCCACTGCTAATGATCTTGTTTGTGGGGATGCTCACCATGCAGCAGTTCCAAATCTGTGCTACCACATGCTTTCTCCAAAAGCACGGGAGGAATTCAGGACATGGTTTAGTGGGCATGGTTAATGGTTGGACTCGATGATCTTGAAGGTCTTTTCCAACCTAAATGATTCTATGATTCTATGATAATTACAGTTCCCCAAACACTCCAGGAATGGGAAAAGACTCCAGAGATGGTACCTCAAACTGCAGGGCTGTAAAAAAAATTATCTTCCCTGTGATGGAAACAAAATGGGGTATTTTTTGTCTTACAGAAATTGCTACTAAAGGATCCAAAACCAGACCAGGCTAGCAAAAGTTTAGGAAGGTGAAGAAAAGAAGAATGAAGGAGGAAACACTTGATGAGCTTGTGGTGTCCTGACAAACACGGAGGGTGATGTAGGAACAAAGGACAGGGAACAAGGGGACAGTGGTGCCAAGTACACGGCACTGCAGGGACGCACAGCAGTGACACCGGAGCTGGTGGGGCACTGGCAGCGGGTGGTGGGAAAGGACCTGCGGCGTGACCCGGCCAGTTACAGAAACAGAAGGAGGTGGAAGAGCAGCTCCCCCAGCAAGGCACCGGCACCGGCTGCGGCGGGAAGCCTCCCCCCCGAACTGCTGCCACCGCCGTCTTCCCCCTCGGAGGCCGGAGCCTGGAGGCAGCGGTGCGGCCTGGCCCCGGGCCCTGCCGGCCCCGCCGCTCTCCGGGGAGCTGGCGCTGGCGCGGCTGCAGGACCGGCACTGGCACCATCGCCTGGGAAGAGCTGTACGACCCGCCGGGAGCCCCCCGCGCACCGCCTCCAGTTCAACGGGCACCGCCAGCCCCGCAGCCTGCTCGCCGCTTGTCCCGTTACTCCGCGCCCCGGGGCCGGCAGGGGCCGCTGCCGACCGCTCCGGGACCGCCTCCGCCGCGGGGTGGGGGGGGGGGCGCGGGGTGTGCCGTCCCGCTCCGGTCAGCCGCGCCGGGCCCGCCGCCTTTGCCCCGGGGAGACCCAGCGCGGGAGCCGCTCCCGCAGCCGGCCGAGCCAGCCGGGCTGCCCGCGGGCCGGGCGGTGCCCCGCAGCCCGGCTGCCCCTGCCCCCGCCCCCGCCGGGTTCCCGACATCAATAATGCAGGAGCTCGGCACCCTCTGCGGCGGCGGGACCGGCGGCGGCTTCGGGTTACAACCCCGAGCCGAGGCCTGCGAGAGTCAGCCCCGCCACGCCAGGAGCCTCCAGCCCCGGCGGCAGGAGCGGCGTGAGTGGGCTGGGGCAGGGGCTGAGGCTGAGGCTGGGGCACAGCTCCATCTCAGCGGTCCGTGGGACAGGACGTCTTTGGGGCTGCCTCTGTTGGAGGAAGGTTGGGAGCCACAGAAGGTGTGAGAGTGGCAGGGGCTGGCGCCAGGCTACGTGGACAGCCCTGCGGCAGCTGCCAGCGCAGGCCCTGTGGGGCCTCGTCCATCTATCCCTCTCCCTCACTCCCACTGGCCACAGGACGCAGGAATGGCTGCTTCCCTTCCTAGCTTTGGGATGCTGCTCCTGCTGTTGCTGCGGGACCCCAGCTCCGGTGAGTGAGCACGACCCTCCGGGGCCACAGACCCTGCTGCGATGGAGCTGTGCTCGAGGGGCTGCCCCACTCTCTCAGCCCCTGCCCCCTGTGCGGGAGTGGGGCACGGCTCTGGGGACAAAGATCCCGCTCCCGGGGTGTGAGCTGCCCTGCAGATCTGGGCGTCAAGGGCCAGGCTGGTCCCCTGCAGTGGTCCAGCCACGGGGGGTGAGGGGGGGTTATGTCCTGCCAGTTCTGGAAACGTGGGTGGTGGTCTCGGGTGCTGACACACCGCGGAGCCGTGCAGAGAGCGGCAGGGCCCCCGAAGAGTGGGGCCCTGCAGAGGGGCGATGCTCGCCGGGCCCCTGAGGCCGGGGCGGCTGGGGGGAACCGTGCCGTGTGGCGTCCCGGCCAGCCGGACCTTCCCCGCAGGATCTGCCTCGGGGGGGGAGCGGCGCCGCGGCCCGACGCCTCGCGCCCGTCCTCCAGCCCCGGGCCGCACCGCGACCGAGCGCCGCCGTCCCGCCCGTCCCACGAGCCGGAGCCCGGCGGCGCGGGGGGACGCCGGCCCCCGGGCAGAGCCCGCCGGAGGCCGCGGAGGCCCCGCCGGCGAGCGGGGCCGCCTCGACCCCGCGGGGGGGCGGTGGGGGCGCGGACGAGCTCTCCGGCCTCCCGCCCGGCCCGGGGCTGGCGGCTGAGCCGCGGGGGCCGGTGCGGCTGCTGCTCCCCGCCGCGGAGCCGCCGGCGCCGGGCCGCGCTCCTCGGCCTCCCCCGCGGGCTGCGGGGCAGCACCCGGCGGGGGCCGCCCTCCGCGCCCCGCCCGCGCCGGCAGCTGCCCGGCGGGCCGGGCCGGGCCGGAGGAGCGGGACGCGGGCCCTGGGCCGTGCGGGCCCCTCCGGAGCAGCGCGCCGGGGCTGCGGGACGCCTGATGCGGGCGGCGGCACGGGAGCTGGGGGCCCCGCGCACCGACAAGCGACGGGCGCTGCGCAGGTGAGCCGGCGCCGCCGGCCCCCGCCGCACCGGTGCCCGGTGCCCCGCCGCCGCCTGACGGCCGCGCTCGCCCGCAGGGACGCTGCCGCAGCTGCTGCTCTGGTGAGTCGGGCCGCCGCACGGCCCCGCCGCTGCCGGGGAGCCCGGTCCCCGCCCCGCTGCGGCCGCCCGAGGCTCGGCGGGGTGGGCTGCGGGCCGGCGCCGGAGGAGCCCGCCGCGGGGCACGGACAGGGGAGCGCGGCTGCTGCGCCGGGGCGGCTCCGGACCTGTGCCCCGGCCGGCCCGGCAGCACGGCGGGAGCCGCCGCTCCCGGGGGCGGGGCGGGCCGGGCCAGGCCAGGCCATGAACCGTGCTGGGTGCCCCGGCGGGACGGGCAGCGCGGGCACCTGGCCCGCAGACAAGGGGTTCCTCCGGGGCGGGCAGGGCTGCAGTGGGCAACTCTGTTGGAGAGCGGTGCTGGGGCTGCCCCGGCTGGCGCGGTTACTGATCCGGTCTCTGCCCTCCAGGGGCTTCCACCACAACCTCAGCTGGGACGCCCGGGGCCTGGGCTTCGCGGCCGGGGTGCTCCCTGCTCCGCCGCCCCTCCCCAGCTGCCTCCAGCCTGTCCCCCGGGCAGCAGCTTCCGTGCCCCAGGGCCAGCCCTCGCTCCTGCCCCCTGTTCTGGAGGCTGTGTGCAATGACAGCGTCCCTGGGCTGCCGGGCGTCTCCAACTTCACGGTCTACCTCTACTGCAACCTCTTCAACAGCTCCCGGGGCTCCGGCCAGCGCCCGCGGGAACTGGGGGCTGCCTGCTCCAATGCAGCCTGGTACCTCTCTGCGGGTGAGGGAGGCTCAGCATGGGCCCGGGCCTGCCGGGAGCGCTACCCTGCCCAGTTCAACAGCACTGTCTGCAGCAACACCTCCTTGAGGGAGACCCCTGGGCCCCAGCAGGTCCTGCTGGAGCAGCTCTGTGCCGACCTGGCCCGGGGCCTGGCAGGGGCCCGGCCCCCCAGCCGCAGCGCCTGCCCGCTGGGCGCGCGCTGGGAGGACGCCTGGAGCTGCTTCCTGGGAAGCCGCGTGCTCTGGGGCGCCCGGCTCTGCGGCAGCGGGAGCCGCGAGTTGCTGCCCACTGACCTCCGGGCCTGGATCTCCCAGCTGTGCGGCGGTCCCCAGCCCCAGGCACAGATGCCCAGTGCCTCAGAGCCTGGGGGCACAGACCCCTGCTCCTTCAGGGCCCAGAGCCTGTGGGCACGGGGGAACACTGGCCTCTTGGAGCTGTGCAGGACTGTGCCTCCCAGCTGCTTCCAGGAGCTGGTGTGCACCAATGCTTCCCTCCTGCAGCTGCTGGGGCATCCCCAGCCTGTGGTCGGGGTGCACTGCGAGGGCGCCCTGCCCGGGGGACACTGCCTGCTGAAGCAGCTCCTGGCGCTCCTGCCCCTGCACCCTAGGCTGGACGCTGCAGAGCTCTGCCCAGACCCGGCCGCCTACCTGCTGGGTCTGGCCTCGCAGCTCCCACAGTGCCAGGAGGAGGCTCCAGGCTGGGCCCCCCACGTGAACTACCTCCTGCGCCTGCTTGACCGGAGCCTGGCCCTCTCCAGACGAGAGGAGGCTGGGCAGTTGGCTGGGGAGCAGCTGAGCGATGCCATCCTCCTCTCCAGTCTCCTGGACAACACCTCCTTCTGGGGTTTGCTCAGGGTGAACGCATCTAGAGGCATCCTGCGAGCTGTGGGCCAGTACCTGGGGTGGGAGCACAGGGCGTCGGCCAAGAGGGAGCTGCTGAGCTGCTTTAGTGTGAGTTGGGCAGCACTGAGGGGGCGAGCGAGGGCCTCCCTGGGTGCGGGACAGTGGTCAGGGTGCCAGACCCGGGGACCCCTCCTGCCAGCTGCGGGGTCTGGGCAGGGTGAAGGCCCCAGTCCTGGGGTCCCTGTCCAGTGCCAACCATGGTGGGAGCAGGACCGGCGCATGCGGTCTGCTCAGCCACCAGTGGCTGGGAATGGTCAGTCCTGGATTGGGGTGTCAGGGCTGTGGCTTGGGGTGAAGCCACAACAAGGCTGCCCTGGACCCGCTGTGGGGTACTGGGCGAGGAGCTCTGGGGGAAGGTCTGGGCCGGGACACAGGGAGTGCAGTCCTGCTCTCTCCTGCAGGCTGTGCTCTGGGACCTGCTCCAGGACAGCGAGGGTGCTCCCGCCTTGGACATCCTGGCGCAGGTATTGCCCTACCCAGCCAGGCCGGTTCCTGGCCCACCCAGGATCCTGTGGAGCAGAGGGCCTGCCTGCCCCTTGCGCTCCCATGGCCTGGGTTCCTGCTGCTGGTTGTACTGAGCTGCGGCCTCCCCGCAGGAGTATCTGCAGATGCCAGAGGAGAGCTTCCAGGGACTGCTGCTCTCGGCGGGGCCCGAGGCTGTGCAGCGCTTCCTGGCCCTGCTGCACCGCTCCTGGCACCGGCTGCGCGGGGAGGTGGTTAGAGGGACTGGGATGGGGCAGGGTGTGCAGAGCCCATGTGCCGTGGTTGCAGAGCCTGTGTGATGGGAGGGGAAGAGCCCGCGTCTGGGGGGCGCACACCATGTGGGGGTACAGCCACATATGGGGGTGTAGACCTTGCACAGGGCAGGTGGAGAGCCCATGCTTGCCGGAGTTCAGAGCTCCCATGTGTGAGGGGTTGCAGAGCCCATGCCCAGGGTGTGTGTGTGCAGAGCCCAGGCGTGCAGAGCCCGTGCATGGGGGTGCTCTCCCGGGGCACGGCTGGGCGGCACTGGGCCTGTGCTGGTTCCTCAGGGCTGTGTCCTGCCAGAGCTGGGGCTCACGCAGCTTTGCAGGTGCCGTCACCCGTGTCCGGGGAGGAGGTGCTGCCGTTGCTGGCTGTGCTGCTGCTCCGTGGATTGCCCCATCTCACCCCCCAGCTGTTTGTCAGCCTGTCGCAGTTCATCCCCTTCCTGGCCGTGTCTGACATCGCGAGGCTTCCGCCGGCCCTCCTGGCCAACGAGAGCTTGTAAGCGGCACTGGGTGCCTGGGTTGCCCGCACGCATGGTGTGGCCAGCTCCGGCCTGTGCCCTGCATTGCCATCGCTTGCAGAGACCCCAGCTCAGCCCCATGGTGCCCTGTCCCCTGCAGAGCTCCAGCCCAAGCAGGCCATGCAATAGCTGTGCAGAAGGCTTCTAAGTGCCCCTGGGTCTTGGGCTCTGTGGGGCACGTGCTTGGTGATGGTGTCTGGGGTGCCCTTTGAGGTGGGTTCATGGTGCGGGGCCTGGGAGGTTTCTCTGCAACTGTGTCCCAGCACTCTGTCCCCACAGCCTCGCCGCCCTGCGGACTCACAGCGCCCACCTGACGCGGGGGCAGAAGGCCGCCTTTGCCAGGCGCCTGCTGCAGGCCCCCTTCCTCGGGGCCGTGCCCACGTGGCCCCTCGGCTTCCTTCGTGCCGTCCTGCCGCTGCTGCCCCACTTGCCGCTGCGCTGCTTCCTGCAGCTCACGCCCCAGCAGGTGGGATGTGAGCCCCGGGCCCTCGCGCAGGCTGCTCTGCCCAGCCAGCGTGCCCTCACCCACGGCAGGCAGGGATCCCAGCCCTGCGCCCAGCAAGCTGGGAGCCCTGCACCGTCGGCCCTGCCCACAGCAGGCGGGATCCCTGTGCCCCCAAGCTGGGAATCTCACCCTGCCCAACCCTGCACCCCTGATCCTGCACCCCTGATCCTGCACCCCCCTGGCTGGTACCCCTGTACGCCCTTCCTTGGCCCCGCATGCTGAAGCCACAGCCCTGGCTGGGAGCCCCAGGTCTGGTCAGGAGGCCTGAGCCAAGTCTCACCTTTTGCCTGCCCAGATCTGGGGGCTGGGGGATGGCTGGCAGCTGCTGCGGCTGGGGCTGGTGCAGGGCCGCCATGTAGCAGGCAGCCTGGCAAACAGGAGCCATGCAGCTGGCCCCGAGCCTGGGCAGAGGTGAGTGTGATGGGGGCTGCCAGTGGTGGCACAGCCGTGCCCCAGGCTGGGCTGGTGCAGAGCCTTGGTCCTGCTGCGAAGGCCGTGGCCTTGCTGCAGAGCGGGGCTGAGATGGGTGCTGGCAGGGCTGCCCTTGCCCTCTAACATGCTTTTTCTGTACAGGCTGGGGGCCCTTGCCTGCTTCTTGAGCCCCGAGGACCTGCAGGACCTGGCATGGCTGCGGGACCCCCGGGGGGCAGTGGAGCAGAGCCTGCTGGCGTGTGCAGCCGCAGGGACCCTACAGCAGCACGGGCGGGTAAGCCAGCCCCCCGGGAGGGATGTGTGGGCTGTGCCAGGCCACCCCAGGGGCACCTCGTGGGTGGGCACCCTGCGGGGCTCGGCTCCCATCCCCTTGCTCTCTGGGGGAGCCTGGCCACAATGTGCTAGCACGAATAGGGGTGCCAGGGCAGCGGCTCCCAGTCAGGCAGCACGTCAAGCCAGGCACCAGCACCAGCTCCACTTTTGCCCTGTGGCTCCTCCTGTGACAGGGGCTGGGGCAAGCTGCCCACCAGCCCTGGGCTCACGGCCTCTCCTGCTCCACGCTGGCAGGTCATGCTCGCCCTGGCAGACTTGCTGCGCTCCACCAGCCTGGCCACGGTGAGCCCTGGGGAGCTGCCAGCATGGAGGGGCATCCTCCCTGAGATGGGAGTGGGCTTCCTGCAGCGCCTGTCAGCTGCCCAGCTGAATGCCCTCCTGCCCCAGCTGCAGCCAATGCAGCTGACGCGTGCCCAGGTGAGTCCAGCTTGGCTGCAGACACCCTGGGCCGGGGGGTCCCCGAGCCCAGGGCACTGTCAGAGACTGCAGCGCAATGCAGCCAGACAGCCTCCGAGCATTGCGCCCTGCCCCTGCCAGGGCTATGCTGTCACTGCTGACCACGACTGCCTTGTTCTGCCCCCAGGCATCCTTCCTGCTCGCATGGGCTGTCCAGAGGGACAATGTGAGTGTCTGAGGTGCCTCTGCAGGAAAAGGATGGGCTGTGGGTGCTGTGCCCTAGTGCCTGAGGGCAGCTCCAGATCTCACACACCCACGCCTGCCTGGGCTGCCTCAGGGTCCCTGTGCAAGGTGCAGCCCTGCTGTGGCACGGCTGCCCGAGCAAGGCTAGCACGTTTCTCTGCAGGTGACAGTGGGGGAAGCAGCCAGGCTGTGTCCCCTCCTGCCAGGCCTGGGGCCCACGTTGCTGGCAGCCGTCCTGGCCCCTCTCCGGGTCCAAGGCTGCGCATGCCTGGGGCCAGCCCTACCCCTGCTCTCAGCGGCGCAGACGGCATCCCTGCTGCAGGCTCTGCAGCCCCCGGACGGCTGGCCCCACTGCCTCCTGCCCCTGCTGCCCCTCCAGCTCCTGCGTCGTGGTGCCCAGGCTTTGCGGGGGGCTCTGTGGGACCTGAACCTGCCTTGGTCCCCGCAGCAGGTCAGAGGCTGGGCACAGGGCTGTGGGGGAAGGTGCTGTCCCCCTGTGCCTCCCACAGCTGCCCCCCCAACAGGCCCAGCTCCTCTGGAGGGAGGTGGGAGCCAGCACTAACCGCAGCCACCACACTGCTGGGTGAGAGCAGCCCACCCAGGCTGACCAACGGGCACCGGCTGGGGCATGGGGACAGGGACGTCTGGGAGCAGCCTCTGGGGTCCCACAGAAGGAATGGAGCTGGGAGAGGGCTGGGTGCCCTGGGCAGGAGGCGGGAGCCTTGGCAGGGCCCTGGGCAGGGTTGAGCGGGTCTCTATGGGGCTGGGGGGCGGTGAAGCCCCGACAGGGTCTAAGGCCGTCATCCTGCAGTGCCCTGGGCTCGCTGGTGGTGGGCATGAGCTGCGTGGCGCTGCAGGAGCTGGGCCGGGAGGATTTCCTGGGGGCTCTCCGGACCCTCTATGTGCAGCCTCGCTCCCTGCCTGCCAGCCTGGTAAGGAGGAGGCTCCGCAACCCCTGTGGCTCGCAGGCAGCCTGTCCCTGTCCTGCACTCAAAGCATGGTGTCCCCAGAGGCGCTGCGTGCAGGAGGAGGTGCTCAGGCGTCCTGCGCTCTCCGAGGAGGAGATGGCACGGCTGGGACCTCGGTTCCTCATGGAGTTGCCGTAGGTGACAGGAGCAGCTGGCCCTGGCATGCAGGGCCCTTTCTGCTCCCATTGCCCCCTTTCCCTGCGGTGGGGAAAGCACTGCCTGCTGGCCTACAGCCCCCTCTTTGGGCCCATCGCCATCCTTGTGTCTCCAAGGGGCCAGCAAGTCCCTGCCCTGCTGCCCCTGCATGTGGAGCAGGGACTGGTGGCAGGAGCCCTCAGCAGGCACCACTGCCCCCCTGGCACCCCCAGCTCCTGGTCCTGGCCGTCCCTGGGGGCAGCCCTAGGGCCAGGCCCTGCCTGGTGCCTGGGCAGCCCTGCTGTGAGAGGGGGTCTGCAGGATGGGGCTTAGTGCCCCATTCATCCCTGGGCAGAGCAGCCCCTTGCCCTGCAGTGCCCAGCTGTGCTCTGGCTCCTGCAGGGCAAAGCTGGTGGATATGCTGCCTGATGCCATGATGCGGCTGGTTCTGGACCATGCAATCCGCCAGCCCCGCAGCCTGCTGGCCCTGCCGGCTACCCGCCGGGCAGCCCTGGCCCGTGGGGCCCTGCGCTCCCTGGTAAGGGCAGGGAGCCTAGCACGGGGCGCAGGGAGATGCAGCCACCTGCCCTCACTCCTCTGCTCTCCCTCCTGCAGCGGCTCCCAGCAGGGACAGAGCTGGGTGGGGAGGACCTGGACCGGCTGGGCCCCCTGGTGGGGTTCCTGGGCCGGGAGACTGTGGCCCGCGTCCAGCCCCAGAGCCTGCTGCCACGGCTGGGGGACCTGCAGGACACCTGCCTGGCCGCGGAGGTGGGCGCCGAGCTGGGGCGGCTGCTGCTGTCGGAGCAGGCGCTGGGGTAGGTGGCGGCCAGGGGGGCGCGGGGCCCTGCCAGTGCCACCTTGACGCCCGCTCCCGCAGGACACCGCCAGGCTGGCGCCTGCCCACCCTGCAGCAGCTGGGGCGCCTGGTCTTCCTGCTGCCCCTCGAGAGCCTGCGTGCCATCCCCCGGGTGAGCACCATGTCCCATCCCACTGCCACCGCACTGCCCCATGGCTGGTCAGGCCCCGGCCCCTCCACCTGGTTCTGGAGCTGTGCCATCCCCACCGGTGCCCCATCCCCCTGGCTGTGCTGTCCCCACCAGTACCACATCCTTGTGGCCGTGCCATCCCCAATGGTGTCCCACCCTTGTGGCTGTGCTGTCCCTGCCGATGCCCCGTCCTTGTGGCTGTGCCAACCAACCCATCAGCACTCTTGCCCCTGTGGCTGTGCCGTCCTTGCTGCTCACCTGGGCCTTTCTGCTGGTGGGGGGTCTGTCCTGGTCCCTCTCTCCACGTCCTCCCAATGCTGCCCCAGGACTTGCTGAGCAGAGACACGGTGGAGCAGCTGCTGCAGAGCCAGCGGGACTGGGAGCAGAGTGAGCTGGGACACCTCTGCCACCCCCCTGGCACCCTGGGTGAGGGCCCCAACCCGCAGGAAGTGCTGGTGGCCCCGCTGGTGACAGCTGCCGGGCCAGGGGAGCGAGGTGAGACCGTACACTCCCCCCCCCAGCCCTGTCCCCGCTCTGCACCTCCTGTCCCTGGTGCTCTCGCATGCCCTGCCCACACACTTTGTGCCCCTGCTGCCCATGTTCCCCATGCTGTTCCCTCCCTGGGCTGGCCCTATGTCCCCAGTGCCCAGTGTCCCCATGCCGACTCCTCCCCGGGTGGTGTGTCCCCCTCGTGCTGGGGCCAGCCCGCTCAGGCCAGCTCTGCAGCCCCCGTGCCCAGCTGTGCCGACATGCGTGCCACCTTCCCTGCGGTGTGGAGCGCAGCCCAGCTGGCCGCCATGGCCCCCCAGCAGCTGGAGGGCTGCCTGGGGCTGCTCAGCCAGGACACGGCGCTGCGCCCCGACCAGCTCCGGGCTGCCCTGGGCCAGGCCCGGCGGGTGAGGGGGGACATGGACAGGGTTGGGGAGGGCACATGGGGGGCCATGCTGGTGGGGGTGGTGGGGCTCTGCTGGGCTGGGTGGGCTGTGCTGGCCCTGAAGGGGAAGTGCTGGATGTGGGGAGCTGTGCTGGCCTTGGGGGGAATGTCCCTGGGGGGGCTTTGGTGGCCTTGGGGGGCTGCCTGTGAGCGAGCTGTGCTGGCCTTGTGGGGGTTGTCCTTGGGGGGCTGTGCTGGCCTTGGGGTCTGTCTGTGGGTGGCTGTGCTGGCCTTGGGGGGCTGTCCGTGGGGGGGCTATGCTGGTGCTGCCCGGCAGTGCTGGGTTGGGGGCTGCCGGCAACTCGTGGAGCTGCTGGTGCTGCAGCTGTGGGGCAGCACCGGGGCGCTGGAGCCAGCCCAGACCCTGCGCCTGGGCCGGCTGGCCACCCAGCTGGGCGAGCCGGAGCTGCGGGAGCTGCTGCTTCCTGACTGGGGGGCCCTCTCTGCCCTGGGGGAGCTGGACAGCTGGTCACCCGAGCAGGTGAAGCCCTGGGGGCAGGGGCAGGGGTGGGGGGGGGACAGGGGGTGGATGGTCCCCGTGACGGGCTTTCCCCCAGATGCGGGCCGTGGTGTCCGCCTTCCTGCGGCAGCGTGGGGTGAGCGCCCGGGACCTGGGGCTGCCTGAGCTGGTGGCACTGGGGCACCTGATCTGTGGGCTGTCAGCGGCTGAGCTGCGGGGCCTGGACAGCCGGGAGCTCAGGTGGGTGTATGCCCACGGGGAGTGCGGGCCAAGCCCTGGCTGGGGACCAAGAGGAGAGGAGCGGGCACCACCCGCTGCCTCGGTACAGACAGCAGTGCTGGGCCCAGCACATGGCCACCCGATGCTGCCTGCTTCCCGCAGCAAAGCTGCTCCTTTCCTGGGCTCGCTGAGCCTGCGCTGCACGGAGCAGCAGGCGGAGGTGCTGGCCGCCTGCCTGACCTCCAGTGCTGCCTTTGGCCCGGCCGCGACCTGGGGACCCGAAATCTTCGCAGAGGTCGGGACGCTGGCAGGTGAGGGCTGGGACGGGGCCATGCCCTGTGGTTGCTGCTGCCTGCCCTGCTGTCCCCTGTGCCCAGGGACAGCGTCCTGACCCTGCCCTCTGTGCCCCAGCTGGGCTCCCCGACATCGTCCTCTCTGCGCTGGTCCCTGAGCAGATCTGGGCCCTCACGCCCCGGGCCATCGCTGCTGTCCCGGCACCCAAGTTCGCAGTGAGTTCCTGGCATCGCCCACTGGCACGCTCAGCCAGGGCACGCATGGCACTATCCCCCTGCATGCAGGGGAAGGGGGATTCCTGGCTGGGCCAGGGTGGTGGGACGCCCCCTAAGCCAGACACTGAGGCACGGAGGTGGGATGTGTCCTGGCTGCACTGAGGAGCTGGTGCAGGGCATCACCATGGCTGGCTGCCTTCTCCCGCAGGTGGTGTTTGGCCCAGCTCAGCTGCGCACCTTCTCCAGCACCCAGGCCGCGGCTGTCACCCTGGGGCAGCGCCAGTGGCTCAGCAGCGCCCAGCGCCAGGCCCTGGCCAGCGCTCAGCGTGAGGGACAGGCTGCCCAGGACGGCCAAGGTGAGAGTGGCTGGGTGGCTTCTGTCCCCACGCAGCACCCCGCCTGCCTGCCGTGGGCAGCTCTGCCTGGTCGCCCCTTGTCCCTGCTCTGCACCGCCTGGCTCAGCATGGGCACCCCGGGATGCTGGGAGGGCTCAGGTTGTGCAGGGGTTTGGCCCCAGAGCCCGCAGCGCTACCCCGCGGGGAGGCTGGTCTGGCTTCCTGCCTCATACTCCCTCTCGGCCGAGTCCCATCCCACCTCTGCCCGGAGTCCTCCCTGCTGCTGCCCCCTGCCCTAAACCCACGTCCTGAACGGCAGCTCTGGGGGCAGCAGCAGAGGGTGCTGTCCCTGCCCAGAACTGTGCACATGGCGGGTTGTGCGCCCACTTGCGAGCACTGTGAGGGCTCCCTGCACGTGAGCCCTTCCACGGAGTGCCGGTGCTGGCATGCTCAGCACTGACAGTGCTTTCTCTCCTGCAGGCAGGAGTGGAGCCAGGCCCCAGTCTGGCTTCAGCTTGGTTCTCCTCCTCTGCCTGACCCGCTGCTTTCTGTGAGCGTCCCAGTAATAAACTTGTGAAGGGCATAAGCAATGAGCTCTGCTCCCTGGCTGCCTGCAGTGACACATGGCCCCACAGCACTTTTCCCTGCCTGGCTTTGACTGTCGCAGCAGCTCCTGCAGGAAGGCACCCTGCAGGAAGATGCCCCCCAGCCCCAGCTCCCTACCCACATGCAGTCCCTTGCGGCCCCTCAGACCATGGCAGCCCCAGCAGCCCCCCAAGCCCTTTCCCCAGGGAAGCAGTGACTCAGGGAAATCCCAGGGAGGGCTCCTCAGGGAAGGCACAGGAAACCCAGACCCGGGTGGGTGCCTCTCTGCAGGGACACAGGGCACTGGAGAGATCGGTGGGGCGGTGGGTGCTGGGGTAAGGAGGAGACTGAGCCACGGCTACAGCAGCGCATGTTTATGGGGTCTGGCCTGGCGCGTTGCAGGTAACAGGACGCAGCGACATGCTGGGCACAGAGATCGTGTAAGCTATGGGGGGAGCTGGGTCCCGTGGGGCTGGCGCTACCTTGGTCCAGCTCAGTGCCGGAACTGTGGCACCGGGGAGGGGATACGGATGTCCTGCCCCTTCTCCAGCCGCCGCTCACAGTCAATCAGGTAATTCACACCATCTATCACCAGCTGCACCAGCTCCACCTGCACCAGAAGCACACGCGTCCTGACTCAGGGGCTGTTCTGGGAGCCACGCCAGCAAGGCACCTGGCTGGCCCCGCTGCGTGAAGGGAAGGCGCTGCCATCCCCAGCACCCATGTGCTGGTCCCAGCACACGGCCCCAGAGCTGTTTGGGTGCTGCGGGCCTGTCAGGCACACGCGCTCCAGAACGTCCCTCCCCAAAAGCAGCTCTGCCCAGCACCCACCTCTGACTTCCCCAGCCGGTCCAGGTTGGAGATGTCAAAGACGCTGCCAGTAGCTGCAGTATCCACACCACCCGTCCCACGCTTCTGTAGCCGGAGGTTCTCCAGGATCTTAGGGAAGCGGCTGTCCTGGTGCCCAGAGAAGATGTCAGCGCTCAGTGGGACCATTGGCAAGGCAGCCAGGGCTCTGCTGCCAACTGTTCCCTGGGGCAGCCCTCCCGCTGCTCACGGGACTCTGTCAGCAGGCTCATAATCCCCACAGGGAGCCCTGCCCTGAGCAGAACCAGGTTCCCTGGCCCCTCCAGTTGTGGATGGAGGCAGGGGCTGGACCATACGCTTCCTGGGGGAACCTGAGCGAGGTCCAGGGCCGGGCGCCACGCAGTACTGCACCTCTCGCACAGCTGGGCTCCCTGCGCCCTGGCAGCCAGGGCTCCCCGCAGCCCTGGCCTGGCTCCCCACAAAACTGGCCATGGTAATACCTTGCTGAGCAGCGGCAGCTTGATGTGGACTCCTGCTCGCAGCCCAGTGCCCAGGTTGGAGGGGCAGGTGAGGATGTAACCCAGCCGCTCATTCCACATGAACTCCCAGCCTCGCTCCTGGATTAGCCGCTCCACCTGGGTTAGAGGCACAAGCAGCCGTTCAGCCCCCAGCCATGGGATGCCCAGCTCTTGGCATGGCAGCACCACCCAGCCCTGGCCAAGCGCAGGGGGCCAGCCCCGCAGTGGCCCTGCTTGCCCCTGTCCACCTATCTGCCTGTCCACGGGGCTGGTGCAGCAGGGGCTGGCGGACGCTCACCTCCTTCAGGCCCCGACAGAACCGCTCGAAGACGCGCTTCATGTTGCCACCCTTCTCCATGGAGATGATGCGGGTGTGGTCCTCCTCATTGATCCAGATCAGGAAGGTCTTCTCATTGTTGTGCCTAGGGACAGGGCAGTGTTGGGCTGCGCTGGCGGCCAGCAGAGGCCCTATGCCCACCCAGCCACCCATGCCAGGCCCGGCCGTGCCCCTTCTGCCCCTGTGACCACGGGGCCAGTGCTGCCCCACGGTCCCGGTGCTCTGCCCGCGCCCATGGCTGGGAGCGCATTGCCAAAGCACAGCCTGGCAGCAAGGCAGCCAGCCAGGAGATGCGGCTGGAGATGGGCCAGTGTTCATCCACATGAGCCGCTGTGGGCAATGGGTGCTGGCTTCAGTGCTGTGGGCATAGGCAAGCACTGCAGGAGGAGCAGCGCAGTGCCAGAGTGGTGGCAACCCTGCCTGGACTGGGGACAGCAGCATAGTTCCTGCACCATGCAGGCAGCAGGAGGGGGCTGTGAGGTGTGGGGTGCATGTTGGGGTGCTAGGTTAGGGGGCGGCTGGAGCTGGGGACCATGTGTGCTGTGGAGGTGTTTTCCATGAGGCTGCTATAAAGGTGCCGTGCCAGCGAGGGCGGCGTGGGTGAGTCAGTGCATGTGCTGGCTGTCACTCTGCAGGCACGTGGGATGCTGCGTGGGATGCTGCATGGCTCTGCAGAGATGCTGGGAGGGAGCAGTAAGATGCAGTCATGGCAGGGTGAGTTTGGGGGCATGTAGAGCATGCAGAGAGCTAGGAGGAGTGCTGGGGATTGCCTGGGGAGCCGAAGGCAGTTACAGGTTTTTGGCAGCCTAGAGTGCAAGCTGCTGCAGGATGGTGAGAGCGGGCATGATCGACAGCAGGGGTGGGCGCCAAAGTCCCACTTCTTAGGAGGACGCTGTAGTTTGTGTATGGAGCGTCTGGCTGCTGACTGCAGTGCACAAGGGGGTCTCAGGTCAGGCCACAGAGCCCAGGATGAGCACAGCCCAGGGGCGCTGGTGCCACATGCGCTGGCGTCTGTGGTGCGGTGAGCATGGGGAATGCGGGTGGTGGGGCTGGGGCAGCCAAATGGAGCAGAAGCATCCCCTGCCTTTCTGCCCTCCTGACTCCCTGATGCCGGGCAGATCCTCACCAGATCCCTCGGGCGTCGGGCCAGTCCCGGGCCATTCCTGCTGCCGTCAGGAGCGGGGACACCGGCTTGTCAAAGAGGAAGTGGTCCTGGAGGGAGGCAGAGTGCATGGGCTCGCCAGGGCTGCGAGGCTGGTGCCAGGGCACCCTGTCTCACTGGTCCCAGCCTGCCATGCAGGTGATGCACCACAGCTGTCCCAGGGAGGGCAACCTCACTTGCTGTCTCCACCTGTGGGCAGGAGTCCCTACCTTCCTGGCCAGGGAGGCAGAAGGCTGCTGGTGCACAGGCCACCCTGTACCAGGGGCTGGTGGGGCATGGGCCATGTCCTACAAGCCTGCCTTCCCCTGGGCACAGGCATGGGGCGAGGGCCAGAGGGGGCTGTGAGCTGCTGGGGCTGTGTTCAGCAAGCTCCATCCTCCCCTGGCTCAGGAGGGCTGAGCAGCACCGTGAGCACCCTCTGCACTGCAGGGTGGCCTCACTGGAGAAGGGGGTCCTGGTCCCACGGGGCGGCGGGGCTGGGAAAGGAGGATACAGCCTCCCGGAGAGGCAATGCCAGGGAAGGGGTTCTGCTCTGTGGGCACCCAGGGTGGCTGGCCAGGAGCTGCACTGACTCACGTCAATGAGCTGCTGTTGCTCCTTCTCCGTCATCTCACTGAGGCGGTAGTACCGGCCTGCCAGGTCTCCAGTGAGGCCGTTCAGTGCCTCCACGGCCACCTTCTCCACCTCTCGCCGCTCAGCACGGGTGCAGGCTGGTGGCAGGCTCAGCCCACGGATGCTGCGCCCAGTCCGGACCCGGGACGAGAGCACGTAGCGCTCATCAAAGTGGCCAAACTTTATCTGGAACAGACAGGAGCCATGGTGTGCTTATGGGTCAGCAATGGTGCTGGCAGGGGCCCTGTCCCCTGAGGCCTGGGGAAGGGGCCCCGTGTGCAGCACCGCTGCCTGGCTTGCACACCTTGGTGGCGTCCAGGTCTGTGATGTGCTTCATGGTGCGGGGATTGTATCCGTTGTGCCGCTCCTGAATCACAGGGTCAAACAGGTCAGCAAACACCTGGAAGCAAATGGTACGATGTGCAGCACTGCAGACCCAGCACCCAACGAAGCCCCTGCCATGAGCTTAGCACAGTCCTGCTGCCAGTGTGGGGGACATGGCAGCAGGGGGGCTGCAGAGGGTGGCTGGGGGCCACCGTGCATCCTGCAGTGCAATAGCAATCCATGGGGCTGAGACTGCCTGGGCAAGCGGGGGGTTCAGGGGCAAGGAGGAGGAGGTGCAGGGCTCTAGAACAGCTGCTCTGAAGGAGCCCTGTGTCCCACAGGGACACGCTGGGGCCAGCCAAGGGGCCTCTCCAGCTGCCCAGGCTGGGCAGGAGGAGGTGGCCAGTAACATGCCAGGCTGCTGGATGTCCTGCAGGTACCGGCACTCCTCTGGCTGCTGCAGGCACCCTGGAGAGCCTGGAGCACGGCAGGGCTCCGGCCGCCACTCACCTCATAGGTTTCTTCATCGCCAGCTACCATGCCCACAGTTTTGATGAAGGGGTGGCCAGGGTTGTCGACACCTGTCTGGATGCACTGGTCCAAGGTCCAGCCATTTGGGGTTGCTTTGTCACAGAGCCTGGCATAGATGGCTGGTGTCAGGTTGCTGGCCATGCAGTTGTTGTGCTTTCGCAGGTCTGGGTACTCGGCGCTGTGGAAGGAGAGACCGATGAGTCCTTTGGGGACAGGGACCCCAGCACTCGTGCCCTTGCCCCACAGAGACCCTCAGGACAGGCATGGGCAGGGAGCTCTGGGGAGGGACGTCAAGCTGCTCTGCTTGTCCACACCAGCAAAGGCCAGCCAGGAGCGGGAAGGCAGTTATGGGCATCGCACAGCGAGGGCAGAGAGCAGCCTGAGCTGAGGGCTGACATTGCCACAAGGACAAGAATGCATGACCAAATCTGGACCGGTTGTTAGGGTGCGGCTCCTTATCAGCCCCGTACCGGGCGAGCGGCAGCAGCCACGTCAGCCCCAGTGCACAGGCACTGGTGGGAGCCTGTGCGCTGAGCTGCCAGAGCAGCCGGGCCGTGGAGGTGGGGGTCTCGCTCCCCTTCTCCCTGGGGCTGTCCCGACACCAGCCCAAATGGAGGGTGGCTGCTCCCGCTGCCCCTTCTGCCCAGCACTCAGGGGTCTGCCTGTGCAGTGAGTTGGGGAAGCTGGGCACGCTGCCTGCAGGGGCCCTGGTGTGTCTGACCCTTGGGCCCCAGCCAGGCACCCTGACCCCTGTCCCTCCACCCCCTGGATGCCGCGGGGCAGGAGATCGGCTGACCCCGATCTGCAGCCGGTGGGAATCGCACTGCTCTGACGCAGTTTATTGTATTAGGGGGATGCTTTCCTCTAATCAGCTTAGTGGGAGGCCGTCCCCTGACCTCATTCCCACTTTAGCCAGGCTTTGTGCTTGTTCTGCACTCACAGGGGAGACTGGCAGGGCAGGACCCCGACAATGCTCTCCTTGGACAAATCCCTCCTGCTGGGAGGTGGTGCCTCCGGTTGCCTTAGTGGGACACGACTGGCCCTTGTCAGCCCAGAACACCTGGCTGGTGGCTGGAGGGGGTCCCGCAGCCCTGGGGACGCCTGTCTTCTCTCCCTGGAGGGGTGCTGCCTTGGGGGTGGCACAACTTGCAGGGGGGGTCCATGTGGGAGCAGAGGTGCTGGGGCTAGCGCACATCCAGGTTGGTGGGAGCAACAGCCAGCCACCATCACCAGCAGCAAGTCCTGGCACCCTCCTGGCGCTCAGGTCCTGCTCCTGGGCTGAGCGTCCGCACAGGGCGCTGGGTCCAGCTGCCAGCACCCGGCCCCCATACTGCAATGCAGAGTGCTGTCACTGCTGCCACCTCCTCCCCTGTGTCTGCAGGCCAAGGAATGTGCGTTGGCCCTTCGCCTACAGCTCGGCTACTGCTTGTGGCTTCCTGTGCTTTGCAGAAATAAAGGGAGGTAGGGCTTACATTGTCTGCTCTGCGTAGGGGAGCACTGGCGGCTCTAGCCTGGACCCGTGCAAGGAGGCATTTGCTTCAGGCAGGAACTCTTCCCAGGCTGTGGAGGCTGAGGGCTGCTCCCCCAGCCCACACACATATCTGTGCTGTGTTGAGATGCCCCAGTTCAGAGGCTGACCCGCTGTATATGGGATGCAGCCTGCTGCAGCCTCCCCCTCTGCTCCTGCCCCTGCTGTCAGCTGGCTACTGACCCACGTCTCCCCAGGGAGACACACTCTCGTAAAAAGCATTTGCTGATCAGAATAGGACACTTGGACAAGTTCCTCCTCTGCCCCCAGCATGGCCAGTGCTGCCTGGTGTGCCAGCACCACAGCCTGCTGAGCTTTCCACCCTGGTGGCAGTAGACTACATCCAGAGAGCCAGCAAAGGGTGCTAAGGGAAGCAAGTTAACTTCCAGTAAGCAGAAGATTGCGGTAGGTTTAAGCATGCTGTGTGCTATGGGCAGTCCATACCTTCACTGAGGCATTCAGAGTCCAAAACCCTGAGACTCCTGCCTCTGCCTGCATGGTCTGTGCCTGCTGCAGTGCTGATTTAGCTCCTGGTCCAAATGCACCCTCCCCCAGAACAGCCCCCACCGTGCTCTCCGGGGTGTCCAGGTGTCCTCTACCACAAGCATGAAGGTGACACTGCACTTGGCCTTACTTAGGCTGCCTTGGTCCCTTCGTCTTGGTCCCCAAAGCTGGTTTTAAAATTATGATCCTTTCAGCACCATATTTTGTTCCCAGTGCCACGGCACTGAGCGATAGGGTGGGCTCCCCCCCCGGCCGCAGAGGCTGGAAGTGTCTTCAGCGGAAGGTGGATGTCTGCCAGGAGTGCGACTCAGCGCGGGCTCAGCGCGGGCTCTTCGCTACCACCCGCACTGTCCCATGAGGCAGCTCAGCGCTGCCGTCCTGCCTGTGACCTCGGGGTGCAGCTGCCTGCAGCCACTGCCCTCTCTGCCCTTGCGCCAGGAGGTGCTTCACCTGGGAGGAGACCTGGTAAGCACCCGGCAGGTATTATTAGTCCATCTACTGACTGGACAGCCTCTCTGGCAGCGGCCGCCCGTCGCGTCTCTCCGCGGCTCTTCACCACTAATCCAGCAGCCTCCAGCGCCCTTCCTGGCGTCACCACCACTGCGGGTGCCCACGCTAGCGGCAGGGCCTACCGCACCCGGCCTCTGGAGAGGCGCGGGCGTGCGTGGGGCGAGCGGTGCGGACCCTGTGCGGTGGCGGCGGGCGGGAGGAGCTGTGTGCCAGCAGGTTGCTGCAGGCAGCGGAGCATGCGGCTTGTTTACACAGGGAGGAGGGGGCTCGGGCTTTGTGTGGAGATGCTTTGGCAGGGAGCCCCAGCGTGACTGTCCAAACGTGGCGCCGCGCCTTATGTGGGACTCTGCCTGGCAGCAGGCACACCCGTGCCCACGTCTCCCCTGGGGCGGGGGGGGGGCACGGTGCCCCCCCTAGCGTGGCCATTTGCACTGCGGAACAGTAGAGTGCCACTCAGATCCTTCAAGGCTGTTGCCAATATCTCTTGTTATTTAACTTAAAGACTAGAGGAGGAAAATCCCCAGGCAGTTTGACTTGCCCCTGCAGAGTGGGATGCTGCGGCTCACCCCTGGGGCTCTGTCCAGGCTCTTTTCAAGTGTCAGCTGTGTCACAAAACCATTCCTGGCTGAACAGACCCTCCCAGGAAGCTCATTTTAGAGCTTCTCAGCCACATCCCCTACCTTGATTTCATCCCCTCCTCCAGACTCACTTCAGCCCCCTCCTTCCCACAGATGGTGCCTGGATGTTCCTCCAGCCCCATCCCTGTTTTCAGCATCAACATTCTGACCTGCTGTTTTTCCCCAGCCACCGATCCTGCCACAGCAACGCCTCTGCAGCACGGCCAGCGTGGCCCCTGCCCCTAGCCACAACAAGGACACAGCTGGTGTTTTGTGTGTGCAAGGGGACACTTGTGTGTCCAGGTTTAGCAGGGACAGGCCAGGTCTCCCCAGGCCCTGGTGCCCTTGCCTGCAGGAGCAGGACATGAGCAGAGTGCCTGCCTTTCTCACGCCAGCCAGCAGGTCTCACAGGTCCCGGTGTTTTTCCCTCACCGTCCTTACTCGGTGAAGACCTGATGTCTGTGGCCCTGCGGTTGTTCAGAAAGCTTGAAAATACAACCCTCTTGGGAGGTAAATAAACAATAACATCCAGCCTTTATCATTCTTCAGACTTACTCCATTTCTGTCCCCTCGTTTCTGTGGCCCAACCCAGCATGTCTGAGCCCCAGCGCTGGCTGTTGGCACACAGCTTTCTGCACTAGCAGGGCTCTCAGCCTGCAATGCAGCGCAGCGCCGCTCTCTAACTGCACGGTGTTTGGTGCAGGGATCACAGCAGCTGCATGTGTTTGGAGCAGTAATGTGCTGCCTCCTTCCTCACTCCGCTCCTTCACTGTGCACAGTCTCTGCTAGCATCAGGATGGGGAGGAAAACCTGCTCCTCGCTTTCCTGACCTGCCTCTGAGCTGTGCCAGGCCAAGGAGCCGGTGCCAGTGCAAGGCAGGAGGACCGGCCGGTGGCCACCACATCCTTCTCCCCTCCCGGCCCTGTGCCTACCCTGCCTGGTCCTTGTGAGGCACAGGCAGCTCCTGCCTCCAGCCCCCATCTTGCACCTTGGCCCTCCACGCTCCTTAGGGCCAGGCAGCGTGGGCGCCAGGCAGGACCTGCCTCCACCTCTCCTGGTCTTAAGGCCCCCGCTCCCTTTTTGCTATGGTGAGCGGCGGTGAGCAGGGCAGTGGTAATGCCTCCACCTGCAGCAGCAAAGTGCCTGGCCCTCTTGGGGCCTGGCTGGGCTCCCCAGGGCAGCCCTTGGCAAAGGGGGAGTGACATGAGACCTTCTGTGCTGGAGCTTGAACCTTAGCACCGCTCTGCAGCTGTGACACTTATCTGGCTTAAGGGATCAGGCACAGGTTGTGAAAATAGGGCCAGCAGCTCTCACAGAGCCAGCATTACCCCAAAAGCACCCCTAAGCCAGGCCACGGCCATGCATGCGCCCGTCTGGCCTGGCTCGACTCCGTGCCCACCTCCCAGAAGTCCTGATTGCACATCTCAGGGCTCCACTTCATCTAAAATTTGCCTGCAGGCTGTGGGCTGCCTGCCCAGCACCTGCGGGCCCCCCCAGTTCTCCCTTAAGATGGAAGAGCGAGGACCTGCCAGGGAACCTTTTCTTTTAAATACAGAAGTCCCTGTCCCGAAGGCAGGCACGTGGGAAGGCTGGTACAGCCAGATGGGGTCGGGCCAGGAGCTGCCGCCAGCCCCCAGGGGCTGCCGAGGAGCCTCTGTCTCTGCTGTGACACCAGCTCTTGCAGACGGAGCTCCCGGGTGTCGCGCCAGGAGGAGAAAATGAACCCTTTTGCTCTGTCCTGTTCCCACCAGGACATTGGCAAGTCTTCCCGGCTCCTGCGGCAACTGGGCCGAGCCTGGGGCACGTCCTCACTGGCGCTGGCTGGCCCGGGGATGCTGCCCCCTCTCCCCGGCAGGCCCCCGCCCCCCCCCCCGGCAGCCGCGAGAAGTCCCCCCAGACCCCAGCCCTGCCGGCAAGCACTTGTCCCCGTCCCCCTGCCACTCCCGCCTGCCCCGGGCTGGCGGCGCAGCGGCGCGGAGCGCCGGGACGCGACCGCCCCACGGCCGGGGGCAGTCCCCGGGCTCCCGGCCCGGACGGCCGCCGGAGGGACGCCGGCGCCCGGAGCCGGCCCCCGGGCACGGGGATGCGCCCGTGGAGTACCCCGCAGCCCGCGCGGCCCCGGCTCAGCATGGGGCCCGCGGGGGGAACCCCCCGGCCGCCGGGCCGGCGCGAGAGGGCCCGGCCCAGTCCCGGCGAGCCGGGCCCCGCGCCCCGCCGGCCCCCGCGGGTCCGCGCCCAGCGCCCCCGGCGCGGCGGTCGGGCCGCCCGGCCCTCGGGGAGGCCGGGCCGGGCGCGGAGGCCCCGCCGCGGCGGCGCCGGGGCCCTTGGGCGCGGGGCCGGCGGGGCCGGCGGGACCCGCGGCGCCGGCGGCCCGAGGCGGGGAGGCTCCGTCCAACACGGCCGAGCCCGCGCCGCCCGGGGCCGGCGCGGGCCCGGTTCCTGGGCGTCCCGGTCACCCCCGCCCCGCGGACGAGCAGCGTCCGGCCCCGCCGGCCCCATGAGCCGCCCCGGGAGCCCGGCCCCGGCTGGAGGTCGGAGGCAGCCCCGCGCCCTCCCCGGTGCCGGTGCCGCAGGGACCGGCCCCCCCGCCCCCCGCTGCTCCCCGCACGTGCGCCCCCGCCGCCCGCGCCCGGTACCTGGGCGGGTAGCGCCGCCGCTGCCGGTCGCCCGCGCTGACCGTGTCCCGGGCGAGCAGGAAGCCGGCGGCGAGGGAGCCGGCGCCCACCATGGCCAGGAGGCCGGCGGAGCGGCGGGCGGAGAGGGCGCGAGCGAAGGTGCTGGCCATCGCGGAGCGGCGGCGCGGCGGAGCGAGCGCGGCGGGGCCGGGAGGCGGACGTGATGGGAATGGGAACGGGAACGGGAATGGGAACGGCAGCGGCGGCAGGGTGCGCGGGGGGCGGGGAGCCGGCCGGGCACGGGGGGGGCCGCAACGGCACCGCCACCTGCTCGGCCGCCCCGCCCCGCCCCGCCCCGCCCGCCGCACGGGGGCCGCAACCGCCGCCGCCTTCAGCACCGCGCGCCGGACAGCGCCGGAGGGGCGGCTGCGCCCGGGCCCCGGGCCCCGGGCCCCTGGCCCCACGGCACGGCACGGCACGGCACGGCACAGCACAGCGCGGCCCGCGGCGGCGAGGGTGCGGCCGGGGCAAAGTCCGCGCACCTGGAGCCGGGAGCGGCGGGGCGCGGACCGCGGGAGCGGCGGACGCGGCTCCCCGGAGCGGCGCCTGGGATGCGGCCCGGGATGGGTCGCGGCGGCCGACGGCCGGGTCGCGGCGGCCCGGCATGGCGCGGGCGGCCGTCGCCGGCCCTCCCGCCGCGCTCCGTGCCGCTGCCCGGCGCCGGGCGCTCCCTCCGCGGCCCCCGCACGCCGGGACAGGCCGGTCCGCCCGCCCAGCCCGTGCCCGCGGCCCCGGCGGGACCGCACCGGCGGGGCAGGGAGCGCGCCGCGTTCCGCCGCCGCAGACCCCGCGGGACGGGAGGGGCAGCGGGCGCTGCCTGGGGCGCGCCGCCCGGCTTCTCCGGCGCGCCGGGAGCTACTTCCCGGCACAGTCGCGCCTCCCGCCGGGGGTCCCGCGGGGCGGGGGCGGCCCGCGCGGCGCGGTTGCCGTGGTAACGCGGGATCCGGCGGCGCTGCCGGTGCTCGGCGCTGGGCCCGCGCCCCACGTGCGCGCGGCACGCCCGGCCCCGCAGCGGCCCCCGCCGCCGCCAGGGGCCGCTACGCCGCGCCCGCCTGGGGCCCGCCCGGCCCGCCCCCCTCCCCGCCGATTGGCTGGGTGCGGCCGTCAGCAGGTCGTGATTGGCCGGCGGCCGCGCCGGCAGCGCAGGGTGCGCTCGGAGGCCGCAGGTGAGCGGAGGGAAATGGCGGCGCCCGGCGTGGCGCCCCCTGCTGCCGCCGGCGGGGTGCCGGGGCGTCCCCGGTGCGCCGGGCCCGGACCCGGGCCCGGGCTCGGGCCCGAGTCCGGGGCGGGGGCGGGGGGCGCCGCACCAGGGAAGCGAAGCGAAGCGAAGCGAAGGGGGGGGGGCGGCCGGCCGCGCCGCTGCTGGGCCCGGCTCGTCGGGCGACTGTCGGGGATCGCCGGGTAGGTGGCAGTGGCGGCCCCATAGCGAGGCGCGGCCCGGCTCCCCGGGGCGGGCCTGCCGCGGCCGGCCCGGCCCCGCCGCTCCGCGCCACCCGCCCGGGTCTCTCGGGCCCGGGGCGCCCGGCCTCCCCCGGCGCGGCCTGTCGCCGCCCCCGGCACCGAGCGCGGCGCGGGAGCCGCCGCTGGGCGGAGGGCGCGGCGGGCCGGGCCGTGTGCCGTGCGCGGCGCTGCGGCGGGGCTCGGCCCGGGAGGGCCTGCGGGCCGGCGGGCGGGGCCGTGGCCCGGCCCTGCCACGGCTGAGCGGGGGCGGCAGCCCCTCCCGGACGCTGCGGGCTGTCGCGGGGAGCGGGCGGGCGGCCGCGCCGCTGCTGGGCCCGGCTCGTCGGCGACTGCCCGTGCCCGCGCCCGTGTCGGTGCCGCCCGGCTCAGCGGCGCCGGTGCGTCCCCTCGGCGCCGGGGCGGCTCGCCGGGCGCTTGGCTGCTTGCGGCAGCGCCGCTCTGCCCGGGCCGGGCCCCGGCAGCTGCTGCCGGAGGAGCAGCCGCCGCCCCCGGCCTTCCGCCGGGAAGCCTTCGGGAAGGCGTTGGGGTTCGCGTTTGCACCGCGCCCGGGGGTGCGAGGGAAGGGGAGAGCGGCAGGGGTTCGTTCGGTAATAAACCTTTATTAACTGTTACAGTCACAGAGAAATCCTGATGCTGTGAAGTTTCACACTTAACAATGTCATAAATCTCATTAAAAAATCTCGTTAAAAATAATCTCCTACGACAAGAATTGATCTTACTGCTACAGTTGCTCTGTGAGCAACGTAACACTTGCTCAAATGTAGAAGTGATAGGCCAAGAGGTTTTCACCGAATTTGCAAACAGCGTTGTCTAGCAGAAGGAGCTGCTGGTCAGGAAACATGAAATGTTTCCACCGTTGCTGTACTCTCTCTGAGTTTGAAGATGTTGATAGGTTTTGGAGTTACAGAAAGTGCTGCTTGAACAGACAGAACTGTACGTTGAGAAACTTGACTTCAGCTTCCTGGTTGTGAACACATTGAACTTCTCTGTCAGTAGAACATACAGAGCTTTCTTTGATATACCAAGTCCAAATAGCTTTTAATTATTAACTCTGGAATAGGTGTTCTTTTTCTTCGGAAGCAATTAAGCATCTATGATAAGAGTACAGCTTTCACCTTTTGTATGTAAGTATGTAATTAACCTTAATACAAATAGCCCTTGCGACAATGGGGTAACTCTTTGGGCAGTGGTACTTCACTGGTCATGCATGCAAAGGTACTTCACTGATAAAGGCCTAAACTTTCAGGGTAGGGTATTTTTTGTTTGTTTGGGTTGGTTGGTTGTTTTTAGTGCCCACAGCTGTTTCAGGTAGTTCAACAAGACAGTGCCCACATTAGTATTTTAAAATGCCAGCTGTGTGTATTCTTAAAGGTTACAATCCTATAGATACTTGACTGGCTTAAATCAGGCTGTGGGTCCATAAGCTAAACCATCCTTGCAAACTGTCTGCACGCAGTGGTACCCTGCGCTTCTTGGACCTCCTGCCTAACCCTCCCTGGTTGTGCGCAGGCCTGGTCTCCGCTCCTAGAGCTGCCTCTTCTACCTCCCATGCCTGCTGCCACCAGCGATGTGATTGTTTGGTTGCTGCAGTCCTTGTCCTTCAGCCCTTCACTGTAGGGATTGTGCTTACAAATTGTGCATCTGCACCTATAACAGGCTTTGTTTAAAAAACAAAATGAAACAAAAAACCAACACCCAAAACTATTCTTTTAGTGGTTAATGTCACACTGACTCCAAAGTTAATACAAGACCTGGCCATACCTTCTTCTCCCTGAAATTTCTGGTACCTTAGAAGTGGGGCACAAAGAATAAATCTCTCTACTCTGTGAACATGCTTATCTGAACAGCACAGAATGATCTGCTGGAGAACTGGAAACAGCTTACTATCTCATTTCTTATCACTAATACAGGGTAGTCTAAGGAGCTGAATTAGTCCTAGGACACTTAGAGGCAAGGTCTACATCTCAGTTTCAGGTTGCGTGTCAGCAGCTTCTGATTGCTGTTAGGTGATTATGGTAACCTTTGGTATGATTGTGTAGCAGATCATAGCTGCCCTTCTTGGAAGGGTGCAAGAATGTCTTTAGCTGTAATGGCTGGTGTGTACTTCCTCGTGTATCTGTGATGGGACTAGCAAGCCTGAATATTCTATACTCAAAGCCAGAACCATCTTTACCTTTTTTGTGTGCGTGCCAGAGCCGTGTTAATGCTTTTGTCTCTCTTGGACAATACAGCCAGCAGCACTAACTCAACACTTAATTTTCTTGCTGTGATTAGTGAAAGGTGAGACCTGTAGCACTCTCAGAAAGTGGGGACTGGTCTGAATGTATGAACTCTAGGAGCAGTTAGCTCAGGAAGCAATGAGAATGGTGCAGAACCATCAGCATCGCGTACTGTCAGCGCCTCTCATAGCTCTAGGTTTGAAGAAAAGAAGTAACAGTGTGGTGGTGGTGTGGGCTGAGTGCCATACAGGAACGTTGCCGGTACTGTTTCTGTAAGGGTAGTTGCCACCCTCCTGGCACATAAACTCTTTGATAGCCCAGCACTAGAGCTGATTCAGGCATGGTGGCAAAACCTCACGTTATTAGCCTTTGATAGCAGAAGACAGCTCCCCTTGCCTGTTTCCCTTTAAGAGCAACAGTCTGTCTGAGTTTTAGATGCCTTAGTTATGCCTGTAGCTAAAAGTTCTGTTTCATCAAGAGTCTGTAGTGTCTCTTGGTGTAAATCTAGTCACATAAGGGATTGACTTTAAAGAGAAACTTGAAAAAAGTTTTGGTTATACCCTCTCCCTTTCTCCACACCAGAAACAACCTGAGATCATGAGGCTTTCCCTGTTAACACCAAGGGCATGCCTGACGCATCAGTGGCCGTCGGCTTCAGTGAGGCTCTAGGTTTTTACCTGGTTCAAGTATGGTGTGTCATGGTCTCTAGAAATAGCTACAGAGCAAGGCAGAGGCTTTCTTCTGGGATAGGAGCAGAAATATAGAGAGCTTGTTGCTTTCTTAGTTCTTAGGGCAAAGGTTTTCCTCCTGCTTGATCTGTTTTTTCCAGGAGGGAGGGGAGAGTAAGGGATTGGAGAAAACAACCCTCCTCCTCTTCTTGCATGGTTTACTTCATTAAATCATCAGACATCAAGCTGGCAGTGTACTTGCTAAGGTCTTGTTCTGCACTGGTGTGCTGAGGCAGCAGGGCACAGGAATGAGAATGGTTCCTGAGGATGTCGGGAATCCTTCTCTTGTCCTCGTGTGGAAATAGTAGGGCTATATGAAGCACACAGTAAAATGCCTGTATAGCCTAGTCTGCCAGCGCTGTTGCTCCCACCAGCAGAGAGCACTGAAGGTGAATTACAGCTTTAACTCTTGCTGATCGGGACATTTTTCTGTGCTGGCTGTGCCCTGTGCCTCAAGGTTTATGTGGGAGCAGGCAGTGCAGGGCTTGGTGCACAAGCAGAAGACCAGCGTGATCTGGGAGTCAGGCAGAGGAGATCGTCCTTGGTGTGGTAGGTGCAAAGTCCGGGTTTGCTGTGTCACCTCTCTGGTTTCTGTTGGGTTGGAGTCGGCTCCCCCAGTAGATCTGGCATGATAACTGACAGGCTTGTTGTGGAACCAGTGCCTGGTAGCGTGGCTGCGGGACCTTGTCTGGTGTGCTTCTGCTCCAGCATTTTCTCTGAGCACTTACCTGCTATGTCTCCTGTCCTTTCTGGGAGCACGCACAGCCTTTCTGCGTGGAGGCATGCTTTATTTTTACCTGTATTTCCAAGGGTATTTCACAAGCAGCTGGATTGCTCTGTGTGTTTGTTTCTTTTGCCCGTTCCCACTGTACTTGAATGGATTAATCCCTTCTGTTGTTCCTGGTGAGGGGATTCTCACCTACTGTGAAACCATGCTGGTAGGCCGATGGCATTTGGGTGTGCCTCCTCTGCTCTGTGAGGAAGAGCTGCCAGAGGACTGGGAACTGACAGCTGTATGTGGCAGTATGGTCTCTTATGGTGTATTGGCTGTAAGGGAAAGCGTGTTCAAAAGAGGAGGAAATACAGTAACTCGCAGTCTGGGGAGTGCTGGAAATCATGTGAGAGCATGAGAAGCAGCGGTAGAGAGTGTCTCGTGTCCTTTTTTAGGAAGTACTTAATACCATGAGGTGTTCACAGTGTCCTCTTCTCAAGGTTGCACTTAATGGGAGGAATACTTTTCACCACTTTACAGTTGGGGAAAACATGGTAAAGGGCAACCGCTTGACATTTATGTATGTGCAGCTATGGTCAGAGTTGAACAGCTGTGTCCTTGGTGTGTACAGATCATGCGTACTGTGTATTCAAACTCTGTCACTTCAGCACAGTGCTGCTATTGTAGGTGACAGTGCAAGACACACTCCTTTCCTGGTGTTTATAAAGCATAGCTTGTATCCTGACAATTGGCTTCCATGGTCACAGCATAAATCAGAGCCAGCCTGCAAACCCAGAAACCCTGACCTGCAACCCAAACTGTTGCTGATGCTTCCTTGGTGTCCTCTTTCCCTGCCAAAGAGTTGTCCCTTCTTCCTTTTCCCTCCTCCCTGCAAACTCATGCACCTCTCAAAATGGTCTCTGTTTCTGTAGGTCTTCTTGAGCTGAAAGGATGAAAATTGGCGATTGGAAAGTCACCGTCACTGTCCTAAGCTTCATCCTAAATTCTGGAGTCCCAGCTGATGTCTTTGGGTGTACGAGCCTACGAGAGTGTCCACTGTCCCCTTCCATGATTTAGACAGCGACTTGGAGCATGCATCACTGTAAGGTTTACATGATTTCAGTGCTGGCGGTGACACTGTCCCTTTCCCAGTTGGTGCAAAGGGGTTAATTTCACAATGGAGCTGCCTATCTAAAACTATCTTGAATCCCGGATGCCCTCCCACCCCGAGGGTCTCTTTCTGCTCCCTCCTTTTGTGCTGAGCGGCACGTTCCCTGGGCTCACTCTTGCTAGATCAGTCCCCGCCCTCCCCACCATCACCTGCTTCCAGTAGCACAGCTGGCCCCTGGCTTGCCCTGCATCTGACCGTCTCTATCCCTTTTTGCATGCTGTGGTTCCAGAGCGGGATGGTCGGCCACCAAAGCTGCAATGTCGTCCCTGACGACCTCCAGTGAGGGAGAGAACTCCACTCCCAGGTTTGTTGTCGGTTCCAGGGACGATGAGACAGACTTTCTGGGATCAAACATGAAGACAGACGAAACCGATTTGTTTGAAGATGATGAAGAGGAGGAGTCGGTAAGGACGTCCCAGCATTCTGGGTTGGAGCATCTGTGCAGAATTCCTGGGTGTCAGCTAGGGTTTGTGCGGTTGCTGCTGAGGCCATAGGCGGTCGGGACTTCAGGGGATGTGGCACCAGGCTGTGTGGCACAACTGTGGGGAACAGCAACGTCATTTCTGACAGGACGTATTGCATTGTCATGCTGCCATACTCTCTGCCTCATGCTGCAGTAAATCCTAGCCTTTTCACTTGTGGGTCTTTTTCAGGTACTATAGCAGAATTCTTTGTCCTAGCAACTTAACCCTGACACTCCTGTAAATCTTTCTGTTTCATCAGGGAAATTTTTCAGGAAAACTCTGGGAACTGTGAAAAGGGCAAAGGTGTGTCTGCGGAAGGGAAGCATTTATTCTTTTCTGTAATCTCCAGGAACAGGATGCAGAAAGGAGAATGATCTCCAGCTCCTGACTGCTTTTGGCCCCTATTCAGTGTTATATTAGATGTTACATTTGCTGTTCTGCACATGGGACTTGGATGCTGCAGGGACATTGCTGCTGGCTGTGCGAATTGCTGGGACCATACGCCAATGCAGCGGTCGTTTCCATTGCCTCTGTACCATGAGTCTCCATTGCAAGTGGGTTGTTGACCTCAGAGCCCACATGGGCTTCCTTCAAACCCACGCAGTGTTATGTACCTTGATGCTCAGTGAGGAACTATTTATCAGGTGTGGTGAAGGATTTGGAAGCCCTTTCACTTCCCAGGTGTTGCTCTTGCTGTGGAACCTTGGCTTTGCAAGTCTGTGCAGTAACTTCTAAAGTCTCAGCTTACAGTTTGAAGCCACAATTGTTTGTGCTGGGTAACCCGCAGTCCTCTGTGTATCACTTCAGATGATCTCACTGCATTTAATCTTGCTTGGGCCAGAATTAATCTGTCAGGAAAACATCCAGTCTGGGGTTTCTAGACGTTGACGGAAGTCCACCACAGACCTCAGCCTGTTCCTCTGTTATGGTTACCAGTGCTTTTTGAATGCCTGCCTTCTCTCTTGACTTACTCAACTTCATCCCACTGGATCTTGTACCTTTGTCAGATACATGGAAGAGCACTTGGTACTGTTTCTCTTCTACTCCTAGCTACTTACTGTTGTAATCTCCCCTTCATTTTCTCTCACATAAGACAAACAGACTGAGCTCCTGGACTTCTTTGCTATAAAATATTTGTGGCTCTTTCCTGAGCCTGCCTAAGTCCGCCAACTGCCTTGGTGAGTTGTGGGCCAGAGAACATGATGTGGGATTCCAGTCCCTGCTGCTTGTTCAGGTGCCAGGTATTTATTTTTGACCTTAGCATTAGTGCCCAGTAAAAGGAGGAGGTACATACTACCTGGCAAAGAAGCAGTTGTTTTGGGCTGCTCCTTAATGATGTCCCCCAGTGGACTCTTGTGGGAGTTGGAAGTGTGTATGGGTTCGAGTCTAGCAAGAGCTGTAAGTGCGTAAGGTTGGAAGAAAACCCCTTGTTTGTTCTGCATCGCTGCATTTCTACACTGTTGTAGTTTAAATGAGGTAAAGTAGTCGACCCTGTACTAAACTGATCTCTGTCTTCCCTTAGCCACCTGAACGGCAGATTGTGGTTGGAATCTGTGCCATGACCAAAAAGTCCAAGTCAAAGCCCATGACACAGATTCTGGAGCGTCTGTGCAAGTTTGAGTATATCACAGTGGTGATTATGGGGGAAGATGTTATTCTGAATGAACCGGTGGAGAACTGGCCCTCTTGTGACTGCCTAATATCATTCCACTCCAAAGGTAAAAAGTCTGTGGCAGGCCTTAGCCTGCTTGAGATTTGGGCAAGGGAGCTTCCACTCATTCTTCCACCCCTGCCCCCCGCTCCCTCTGTATTTCAGGATTCCCACTGGATAAAGCGGTTGCTTACGCCAAGCTGTGCAAGCCATTTCTGATTAATGACCTTGATATGCAGTATTATATCCAGGACAGGTAGGTGTCTGTGATCCACTAAAGCCCCTTCCCTCTCCCTTTGATTCCTCTCCTCAGCATGCTGTGCAAACTTCGTCTTCCTGGCCACATGCAAATGAGTGAGCTGGGGAGGAAGGGGACCTTGGCAGTGGCTTTTAGGAGTTGTTTCCCCAAAACATGGAGGGGAATAGATTTTGGGGTAAACCCATTGAGACTTGACATGTTTCATTTTCTGGTGCAGATGTCTTGTAAGGAATGGCTAGATCAAGTAGGAAGTGGAAGAGGTCTTGCAGAATGAGACTGCCACGACTAAGACAAAAAGACTAGTCTCTGAGTAGGAGAGCCAAGTAGTGGGATGGGGTTCTGGGCCAGACATTGGGAGCAAGGCCAGGTCAGATTCCAAGGAGGGTATGCTGGTCAGACACTTCAAGGGGCTTCTCAGTCAGCTCTTGGTAGAGGCCACCAGCAGTCACATACTTCAGTGCATACAGCCAGACTGCTTTGGCTGTATAGGGGTAGGGCTCATACCAGACCCCAAACCTCCTGCCATGTCTTTGGGTTGCGAGGTGTGTTCCTGTGGCTGCTGACAGGTACCCCAAAGTGTAACTCTAGTGAAAGAATTGCAGTTTCCCCACTGACACAGGATGAAAAGAGGCTCTGCTGCATCTGCCTGGCCTGGGCATTGGGCAGCCTAGCATGACAGGGCACCCTTTGAGGGGGCAGATCTGGGTAGGTGGCATGTGCTGGGTGTGTTGCTGGTGATTGGGCATGTGCTAGTAAATAAGCATCCATGTTTAGGTCAGATATTTACTCTGGGACATCTCTGTCTGGAGTAGGACTGGGGCATGCCCCATAGCCTGTAGATCTTATCTGGAGAGCATGTGCTGAGAAGTATTTGCACTCTGTCTTGAGGCTTTTTTGTGTTCATTTGACTTTGTTCTTCATCAGTGGGAGCGAAGCCTTTCCCTTGGCATGTACTGAGGACCTTCTAGAGTCTTCTGACACTGTTTCTGTCCTCTACAGGCGTGAAGTGTATCGGATCCTTCAAGAAGAGGGAATAGACTTGCCCCGCTATGCTGTGCTCAATCGAGACCCTGATAGACCAGAAGGTCAGTGCCCAGGCTCTACTGAAAGGCATTTTCACATACTGTACTATTTAAGATATTTTGCAGAGAACAGGTCCTGATAATCAGCTTGAAGAGGCCTGATCCACAAGTCTGTTGTTTTTTGCGGACAAAGGTCCCAAGAGCAAAACTGGCTGACTGGCCAGGACTGAAGGCCAGTGGACTTGGTCTTCGACTTTGCACTAAGGCTGTCTCACCCTTTCCTAACATGCTGCTGTGGTGCTTTGTCTTCAGAGTGCAACTTGGTGGAAGGAGAGGACCACGTGGAGGTAAACGGAGCTGTTTTCCCAAAGCCATTTGTAGAGAAGCCAGTCAGTGCTGAAGACCATAATGTGTATATTTACTACCCGACATCAGCAGGTGGGGGCAGCCAGCGGCTCTTTCGGAAGGTGAGGAGGGGGACTCCAGTTTTGGTGTTGGAACCAGCAAATCTGTAGCTCTGAGACCCACGTAGCTTCAGGAGGGAATGTTGGGGCAGGTGAAGGGAAAAGGAACGTTTTGTGTTGGGGAAATCTAGACCTTCTTAGAACTTTTAGTTCAACCCCATCTACCTGGGAATTGCAGAAGGACATATTTTAGTGGTAGTGCTGACTTCACCTTCCCCATCCTCTGTTTGACCTGTGTCCTGTCTAGCAGTCATGGAGAACTGTGTCCCTTATTGAATTGCATACTGTTTTTTCCAGATCAGTTCCTCAGTTTATCAAGATGATTTTTTAAAAAATTTATGTTCCTGTCCTCTAACATCATTGTTGCCCTTCTCAGCTTAGTGTAGCTTGCAAATGTGATAAATGCAGTATTTATTCCTAGATTCCACAGGGAATCTGCCCTTACTCACTTCCCCCACTTTGCCAGCAAACAGTGGCAATAGCTGTGATATATCTTTTTTCCAATCACTTGTGCATCTGCCATTAATAATCTTAAAATGATTGTTTCCTCAGCTAACATACAGACATGCCACCCGAGGTTGTATCCAAAGCCTTAGTAAAAATGACAACATCATCCTCCTCTGTCCATAAGATCAGTCAGCTGCCCTCGAAGGAGGTTAAATTGGTCTGATTATCACCTGTCATCATTTATTTTCATTTGTTTGTTAGCTAGGCTCCTTACTTTCTAGGTCTTTAGCCACTGTTTTTTGTTGCATATCCCTGTAGTGATTGGAGTCAACCTAATGATCTATAATAACTTCTCTCCTCTTTAAAGCCTGGAAAAGGACATACCTACTGTCTGTGTTCTGGAGTCTCTTTTGTCCCCCATAAATAAGTGTGCCATAATAGCTGGGGGTTCCAAGAGGTGTTCTGCTAATTCTCTACTTATGGGATGAAACTTATGTTTTTTGTTGTTCCATCTAAGAAAAGGAGCCCCGTGCTCTTCCCTGAGGTGTTTATTCTGTGCTTTCAGATTGGCAGCCGGAGTAGTGTGTACTCCCCAGAGAGCAGTGTGAGGAAGACAGGCTCATACATTTACGAGGAGTTCATGCCTACAGATGGCACTGATGTAAAGGTAAGGAAAAGCCTGGAATAGCTCCTTCCTTCTCAAGGCCTGGGATAGCTGAAGGTTGGGCAGTCCTGCTTAGTCCTACTTAGATTCTGGAGTGTTTGTTTGAGCTGTGAGGCATTGACTGTGCAGTGTGGATCCCAAAGAGGGGAGTGGGTGTTCTGTAGGTCATAACAGGAGGAATGCGCAAGACCATCTGGTCTTCTTCTCTCTGTGTCTGCAGTAGAAATACCTTCTGGAAGCTGCAGTTAGTCTAGGTGGTTATGTCAGGTTTAACTATTTCTCTTCCCAGGTGTACACTGTTGGGCCAGACTATGCCCATGCAGAAGCTCGCAAGTCCCCTGCTTTGGATGGGAAGGTTGAACGGGACAGTGAAGGGAAAGAAATCCGTTACCCAGTCATGCTGACTGCCATGGAGAAACTAGTTGCCCGGAAAGTCTGTGTAGCCTTTAAGGTCTGTGTTTTCTCCCCTATGCAAGCAGGATACTCCATGAATGTCTGATTTGAATCTTGGTCAGTGTTAAAGCTGGAGCTCTGTTACCCTGATGTGTCTCTGGTGTGGCAGTCTTCCACAACTGATGCCAGTTGCTGTCTCTGCTGGCTGGGTGCAGCTGGTCCTGCTGACCATGGCAGTTTGCTGGTCAGAGATGACTGGGAAGGCAGGAGGGCCTGCAGCAAATCCCCTCTGTGCTGGCAGGTGGCTGGTGTCCAGCGTACATCTGAGCATTTAATACCAGATTCTGAGCATGCTGCTGTCCATCTGACCTGCACTTGTCCTGCCTTTACTGTTTCCTAGTTGTGTTTGTGTGGAAAGCTTGGTCTTCTTTTCTTCTGGTTTGTTTTGTTGTTGTTGTTCTATTTTTGATCTGGCTTTGGTGTACATTTGTGTTCTATTTTACAGGTCAGTAGAGTGAGTGTGTGAGTCTAGGTATGGTTACATGACATGTTCAGCAATGGCAGCAGAAGAAGCACTTGGCTACTTGTTCCTGCCCCCGCTGCAATCTGCAACCCATGCATTTGTGCTGATACAGCTGTGGGCTTGTTCTACCTTGTAGCCTTTTCTACATAGTGATGGATGTCTTTGCCTGCACCAGTTATTATCTGTACTTGTCAGTCTGGTTCAAAACTCTTGGATTTAGAGGCAAGAGCAGGAGAGCCAGGAGCTGCTTTGTCTTAAGCCTTTAGAGCTCTGGGAGGTAGAGGGGCGGCCCTGACGGCTTAATCTGGGGGCTTGTGGGTTGGGTCTTTGATACAGCTGTGAGGGTGTAAAGGTTCCTCTAAAGGGCCTGTTACTGCTGGCTAGGGGCTGTATTTGCATGCTTCTTCAAGGCTCATGAGGTAGGCATAGAGTGGAGGGCGGCTGCAGCACCAGTGGAGCTGAACTGGGCAGTGTACATGGGCTTGGTCTGTGTGTGCGCCCCGCTTGGCTGGGCAGCTGCCGTCCCCTTGCTGCACTCCCTCACAGCATGCCTGAGTCCTGTGTCCTCTGCTTCCTCATGCAGCAAACAGTGTGTGGGTTCGACCTCCTGCGAGCAAATGGCCACTCTTTTGTTTGCGATGTGAACGGCTTCAGTTTTGTGAAGAACTCTATGAAGTATTATGATGACTGTGCCAAAATCCTCGGGTATGTAGAATTCAAGTTTTGATAGCAGGTAAGGTGACTCATAGCAAAGTAAAATGAATGTGGAGTCCTGATCAGTACGTCGGAGAAGTCTGCAGGTGGTTCATATGGGAACATTTGTTCAGCAGGTGAAAGCTTGGCTCTGGGAGGAATGGGTTAATTGTTTTTAGCCTCTGGAGCTCCTGCCCGCATTGGCATTAGCTGTCTTTGTCTACAGCTAGGTGTATCTTACAGGGCATTTCATTGGATGCTAAGCCCAGCTGTGGTATTGGTGATGGGAGGGAAACTGGTGTCCTTTTTGGGTGCCCTGACTAGCCCATGGTGTGATAGATGTCTCTGCGAGGAAAGTGAGGAGAAATTCTGTGGCTGTCTTCAAATCTGTCAGCTGGACCACTAAGGAAGAAGTGGAGAACCAAGGGAATGGAATTCCTTGTGAGTTTTGTATTCTCATTTTTTCCAGAAATATAATCATGCGGGAATTGGCTCCCCAGTTTCATATTCCCTGGTCCATCCCAACAGAGGCAGAAGACATTCCCATTGTCCCCACAACTTCAGGCACCATGTGAGTATCTGCCATCCTCTCAAAAGAATGCTGGTGATGGCTACATGAGGGACAAAGTGCAAACCCTGTCCAAGGGACAGACGTCACCCAGCAGCATGGCGTTCTCCAGCTGCTGTGTTGGTTGCAACCCCGAAATGCCCGTTGGAAAAGCTTAGCCCTTTTGCACACAAAAGGGAAGACAGATTGTAAATTAGTCATACGTTTGATGAATGCAGATGAGCAGTCATTGAAGGAATTACAGAAACTGCCCACATGGCTTTCAGAAGGCCCAATGTCTTTATCAGCACAGGAAACAGATCAGGGCATCGCTGTAGCTGGCTCACTGTTCAGTAGGCTGCTACTCGGAGAAAACGCATGTTGAGCTGTGGGTGGAAAACAATTAGCTGAAGTATTCATGTTACCTGTACACTTGGCAGACCCTCATTTGATACTGTTGGCCTTACTAGTTTTCCACCACATAAGGCTAAAGGACCAAAGGCAAAAGTTTCTTTGTGATCCTCAGCACACTTGTACACTTGTATGAAGTGAACAAAGTAGCTGCTACAGAAAAGGTAGATTGAGAGTATGTATTCATCCTTCTTTTACTGTGTGATCATTTGGAAAACGTTGGCAAACACAAACACTGCACAGCTCACAGGACTGCTGGCTTCAATGACACCTTGTGACAATGAGACTGAGAATCAATCCCCATTTCTCTGCGATCCTATAAGAAATAGTTGGATATTGTAGTATCTGAAAAAGCAAGCTCATGTAGCCATTCTGAAATTAGCCAGCCTAACTACTGGTTCCTGCAGGTGGCTGATTGCTATGAGATCTTTCTACATACAGCTCTTAGTGGTTGCTCAAAGACAGGACCCCAGCTGTATAACCATTCTTCTGAATCAAGTTGTTTTTTCCTGGGTCTTTCTAAATCGTTTCTGTGGATTCTGTAACATCCAGCCTTGTCCTTTCTGCTGCCTGTCATATTATGGTACTGTGCTGCTTTTCCCTGATAGGAAACCAGATGACCTGGTAGAGTCTGCAGTACTTTGACTGCTTTTACAGCCATGGCACTTGTGCCTGGTTTAGTCTGGGAGAAGTTCTGCCACTGATGAGGAAAGCAGCTGTCAAAAGGATGGAACTGAAAGAACAATGGGAAGCTACTTTCTGGTGGCAGTTCTGGAGTGTAGGGGCACATTTGTCAGCTGTATCTTGTGTTTCCCCAGGATGGAGCTTCGTTGTGTTATTGCAGTCATCCGGCATGGAGATCGCACCCCAAAGCAGAAGATGAAGATGGAAGTTAAGCATCCCCGGTAAGAGTCAAGGCAAGAAGATGCTGTGCTGCTGGGAAGTGAGGAGGGCCCATATTCTGAATCAAAAGGAGGAGCAGAAGGGCTGAGTGCGTGGGAGGCAGTGCTTTTTTCTGGCTTCATTCAAGCAAATGCTTTCTGCCCAATTGAGGGAGCCCCCTTTGCGCATAAGGATCCTGGCACCTTCTGTGTGAACACTGGAAGAACAAGTGTTCTCGTTCTTCTAGGTGCTGCAAAGGGAAGTGCCCCACTAAATGGGAAGCTAGTGACTGCTTCCTTTTGTACCTGCAGCTGGAAACACTTGTTTTTTTCAGAATTTCTGAAGCACAGGAAGGAGCCAGTGGGCCTGCTGGTTCTCCCTGAAGAACAGAGCATGAATGTATATGTAGGGATGACAGTCCTTGTAGCACTGAAACAGCAGAAAATGGATCAGGGTTCTTTGTTGTCTGTTCAGGTTCTTTGAATTATTTGAGAAATATGATGGCTACAAGACAGGGAAGTTGAAGCTGAAGAAACCAGAGCAGCTACAGGTGAGGGGAGTCCTCTTTGGGGTTACAGTGTGGGACATGCAGATAATACGGATCCCAGTGCGAGGCAATTCTTTGGAAGGGTGGAAACCATCAAAAGGGCGACAGTCTGTCACACAAACGCTCCCTTTCTCATTCCCCAGCCCGTGCACACTCAGCTGGGTGATAGTATGAGAGCAGAATGGAAACTTCGCATCCTAGCTGATGTGAAGACTGTAGGATGGGGATGACCTGATGCAGCTTGCCCACCTGTGTGGTTGTCTCTGCTGAAAGACGGGTCCAGGCTAGGGAGTGGGGCAGTTGGAGGCACCTGCTTGTTTCTGAACAGGGCTGGCGCCCAGGGTGGAGATGAAGCAAACTGCAGTGTGAAAGTTTGTCCTGCCTGAGCTGTGTCTTATGAAATGACGTGTCTCTGACGAGTGTCTGTGTGGACCTGTTACTGGGTGAAGCCATCTGGAGGCCTTGCAAGAGTACAGTGGTGAGTCTGAGGCAGAATTGCTGGATGCTTGAGACTGTCTGCTCTCCAACAGGAAGTGCTGGACATTGCACGACAGCTTGTGGTGGACCTGGGAACCCACAGTGATTGTGAGATTGAGGAGAGGAAATCCAAACTGGAACAGCTGAAGAGCGTCTTGGAGATGTAAGGGTTCATATCTTGGGGCACCATGAGTTTGTTTCAGAGCCGCGGGTCAGCATGTGATGTAGAAGCAAGCTGTGCTGCTGCTGTCCTGGCCAGCTGGCTCCCCCAGAGGTCAGAGTCTCCTCCATCCCCTGTTAGCAGCTGTACATGAAAGGTGACATGCTCTTAATGTTTTCTTCTTGGCATCAAAACCACTGCTGATTCTTGTTCCAAGTGTGTCTGGTTTTTGGCTAAACAACTTGTGACAAAATCGAGCTTCCTTTGCTGCAGGAGAGGAACTGGAGTCCTGTAGGGACCACATTGATATGAAGCATTTTGGTAAAATTGGAACAAATCTTGTTTTAAATAAGATTGTCCTGGTGCCAGAAGTTTAACAAAAAGGAGCTTGGAAAACATGAAAAGATGTTTGTGTCCTCTTAGGTTTCATACAGCCCAAATAAAAGACAATATGGTGGTGTTGGCATCTTAGAAACAAAAGAAGGGTTTCTCTCAGAACTGTAGCTCACTGTGGCGTACACAGGCAGTGTCTGTGTTCAAGCCATGTCTGTGGAGCACAGAGGATGAATTTTTGCTATGATTCCTTCCCCTGCTCTTTCTGCTCATTAGAGATGTGATTATCCTCAGAGCATCTGGCAGATTGGTTTTTTTTCTGTGATCTCATTAATTCACTTGTTAAAGATGTAGATAGAAATTAACTAAGGTTGATTAAAGCCCCAGTGGGGTGTGAGAGCACAGAGTGTTGTCAGCTGAAGAGCAGGCAAGTAAATTTATCTTTGAATTTCATTTGGGAGATTTGTTTGGCTTTTTTTGGGAGTGCGTGGCAGATCACAGGTAGATGGCAAAAATGTTCATGTTCCGTGGCAATTGGTGTTGCATTAGAAGGTCTCTTGCCTGTGCTGTATTTTTGCTGTGTGCTGCCTAGGGACCTCTGGGCAAAGGGTGAGTGGAGTTGATTTGTTTAAACTTTTTTTCCCCCCTCTCCTTGTGACAGGTATGGACATTTTTCTGGCATTAACCGTAAGGTTCAGTTGACCTATCTGCCTCATGGACATCCAAAAGCTGCAAGTGAAGACGAAGGTAAAGAAACCTGATGTTGCTGTCATGATCTTCAAGCCTGGTGTTCAAGAGTACATGCAGCTATCCTACCTATATAGGCCTCTGGATGTGCAAGCAAAATTAGTGACCCATATCTTATCTTTGCTCACATCACATGAAGGGTTGGAGTGATGCATAATGTAGTGTACCAATATACCCCGGGTGGTGCCACAGGGATTATGCTTCCAATTTCATGAATGTCAGCTTATACCTTCAAAAAGTAATGACTCTTAATTTCGTACTTGCTGGTTTGGTTCCTGGTGATTTTGGGTCAGGCTTGTGTTGAGAATGCTCTGCAAGGTGCTGATGACAACCTCTTCTTCCTCCCCTCCTCTCCCCCTGCAAGATCAGCTTTGAGATCTGATGTAGTGAGTACCTGTTTGTCTCCTAGAAGCTCGCCGAGAGTCTTCCCCATCCCTCCTCCTGGTGCTTAAGTGGGGTGGAGAGCTGACACCAGCAGGAAGGGTCCAGGCAGAAGAGCTGGGGCGAGCCTTTCGCTGTATGTACCCTGGTGGCCAAGGTAAGCTTTGTCCATGTATCTCTGGTCCTGTCCTGTGACTGTGCCAGGCTGCCCAGCCCAGGTGACTAATCGCCAATGTGAGGGATGCTCAGACATCTGTGGGCTGTGTGCAGCCTGTGTGACTCAGGTCATCACTGTTCTTGTTTTTCTGAGTTGACCTGGTAAGGATAAATAATTCAGGTGGGTTTTGCACCCCAAGATCCCTAAGCTGGCTAGAGTTGTCTGCTGCAGTGGTTAAACTTTAGTATGTCTTAGAGCACAATAACATTCTTCCAACTAATGTGCCAGTATTCAAAAAAGAGAAGCCATTCTAATAAGATACATTCTGATGCAGCAAATACAATTCAAAATTTATGTATGATTAACAAGGAATTTAGCTCAGATGTAGAGAACAGAGGAATTCTGTCTTGGAACACAGTTAGTTCTGCCTTGAGACAGGAGAACAGAAAGGTAACTTCTCCGTATTTTCTCTGCATAATTCTGTGACACTGAAAAGCATTTAGTACACACACAGATCAACAAGACCCCAAAGGAAAAAAAAAAAAGGGTGAGATTGCCTTTTTCATCCAGGTAGAGTCAGAATTAATACACTGCTACTGTATTGATCTGGTGAGACCAGTATTGGATACTGCTTATCTTTGACTTGTATGTTTAATTAATTCAATTTAATTAATTACATTTCAAATTAATTAAGCTAATTTAAATTGAATTGGAGAAGATTTCCTTCTGGAATAAGGGAGAGTTACCCTTGGTGGCAGAGGGTTGGGTCAGGGAATACTTCAGCAAACTGGACATACCTAAGTCCATGGGCCCTGACGGGATGCACCCATGAGTGCTGAGGGACCTGGCAGGTTTCACCGTGAGGCCACTCTAGATTATCTTTGAAAGATTGTGGGGACTGGGGGAGGTGCCTGAGGACTAGAGGAGAGGAAATGTCACTCCTAGCTAGAAAAACAACAAGAAGGAGGACCCAGGGAACTGCAGGCTGGTCATCCTCACCACAGTCACTGGGAAGGTGATGGAGCAGCTAATCCTGGAGACCATTTCTGGGCACATGAAGGATAGGAAGGTGATTGGGAGTAGTCAGCATGGATTCACAAAGGGAAGTCATGCTTAACCAACCTGATAACCTTCTACAGTGAAGTGACTGGCTTGTTTAGATGAGGGGAGAACAATGTTCTATGGCCTACTTTGATTTCAGTATGGCTTTTGACACTGTCTCTGGTAACATCCTCGTAGCTGATGGAAGTATGGGCTGGATGAGCAGACAGTGAGGTGGATTGAAAGCCAGCTAAATGGCTGGGTGCAGAGGGTGGTGATCAGTGGCACAAAGTCCAGTTGGAGGCCAGGAAGTAGCAGTGTAGCCTAGGGGTGAAAACTGGGTCCGATCCTCTTTAATATCTTCATTAATGATCTGGGTGATGGGGCAGAGTGTACCCTCAGCAAGTTTGCAGATGACACAAAACTGGGAGGAGTGGCTGATACACCAGAGATTCAGGCTGCCATCCAGCGGGACCTCAACAGGCTGGAGAAATGGGCTGGCAGGAACCTCATGATGTTCAACAAGGGGAATTGCAAAGTCCTGCTTCTGGGGAGGAACAACCCCCTGCACCAATATATGCTGGGAGCCAACCAGCTGCAAAGCAGCTTTGCAGAAAAGGATCCAGGGGTCCTGGTGGGCACCAAGTTGAATATGAGCCAAGAATGTGCCCTTGCCACAAAGGCGGCAAATGGTATCCTGGGCTGCATTAGGAGGAGCGTTGCAAGCAGGTCGAAGGAGGTGAGCTGTGAGGTCAAATGTTTGTGATCTCAAGAACACATTTTTAGAAATGTGAGGGTAAACTTTCCAAAGGATGAGAAAACTGAGTGCACATGCTGTTGCTTACTGCAAGGTGCCAACAAGTAGAGCAGCCTGTCAGTGCACAGAGACTAAAGGAGAAGGAGCAGTAGTGGACAGAGGATCTTCATGAGAAGGCCTGTGTGCCATTCTTGAAGATGGGAACAGTGAGTTAGAAAGGCTGGGGACTTCCTGGTGCTGTTGTGGATCTCTGAAGCGTGGAGCTGAGAGGATCAGCCACTGACTTGGACAAGAGATTGGGGAGACTGGAAGACAGTGTGCAGGAGAGGCAATTCCAGTGGAAGTACAGGGAGTAGATTGCAGCGTAATGAGCCAAAACCCAAGAGACCTGTCTGCAGAGCTCTGGTCAAGTGGAGTGCAGTTACCAGCAAGCTGGGCTGAGCCCTAAGGTATGGTCTATGCCAGTTCTGAACTGACTTCTCCATATCTGGTGAGCACTGACTAGCTGCCCTTTTGCTCACAGTAGAGCTAGATCTGAGCATGTACAAGGTGACTTCAGTCCTTCTGAATCATGGCTTTGGAGACTTCTGCTTCACATGGTCATTCATGGAGAGGGAGAGATCTTATTTTGCAGTGACATGCTGTGTTTCTTCGTAGCCGTTGGTACATGGAAGCTTTGTCCAGATATACAGCTGACTTCTGGCTGGTGTCTGTCCTTGTCTAGCAAGGTGTTTCTCTGAGTTGTGAGCTCAGAGCTGGGAGCAGTTTTCCCATCTTGTCATGCAATGTGACTGGGTACTCTGCAAAATCATCATGGGATTCTAGGCAGCAGCAAATTAGTCACCACTGCACTGTCTTTGGAGGGTCAGACTCGAGACCTGCATGAGTTGCTTTCTCCCATTGCTAGTCTGACTCCTGTGGTTGACTCAGCCACCATAAATAAACTGTCGTTTTGTGCCGCAAGATAATTGTAGCTCTACAGGATATGCTTTGGAAGCCTCCCTACTGAATAACTCTGCCTGCAGTTCTGATGGCAGCAGTACCTGCTCATATGCAGAGAACTAGTAGAAGGAGGCAAATTTTTTTTGTGCATCTTTATTCTGCACAGGGGTATTCAGGCTAGCAGAACAATTATGGACTGTTCAGAGAGGGTTGCTGCGGAATTTAGGCAGCATCAGACTTGACTGGCGAATGCTCATTTTTTTCCTCAGAATGAACTTTCCCAAGTTAAGCAAAGCCTGAATTAAATTTCTAGTCATCATATATAGCTAAAACTGTCTATTTGGGAGCAGCCTAAATGCTGGCTATGAAAGTGATTAATTCTCTATATAACTTTGTTACTACAATAAAGTTTGTTGTCTAAAGCAGTATATTCAGCTGATAGTTTTGCAGGTGTCAGAATATTAATTTTGAGTTTGTTGTCTGTTCCAGGTGATTACGCTGGTTTCCCTGGATGTGGCTTGCTGAGGCTGCACAGCACCTACCGTCATGATCTCAAGATTTATGCCTCAGATGAGGGACGAGTTCAGATGACAGCAGCAGCTTTTGCAAAGGTCCTTCCTCTCTTTTGGGCACCTGTTAGTTCTGCTACATTAGTCTTAAAATATGCCAGTTCTAAAGGAAAACATCTGGTGATGAGGAAGGAGCTGTCCTAGGAACTTCCCACTCTCTGTTGGGAAGATGGTAGCACATTATGCTAATAGCAACTGTATGGGGTGGTACTGGAAATCCAGTGTAGCTGCACGTGTATATTACCTTTAGTATCCTGTCCAGGATAGGACCCAGGCTGGAAAAGGAGTTATTTGTGGAGTATTGCTGGTGTTTGATGTTAGAGCACATCAAACCTGTTGCTGAATATTAATTACCTACAAAATGAGTGTTTCTTGGGTGACTGCCCAGCCAGAGGGGTTATTCCTTGACTGCTGGATTTAAAAGGGGAATGAAATGTCTTTGGTGCAGTGTGGGGTGGGGGCTGGGGAGGGGACAGGTTCATCTGCAGTTAAAGCTGGAGCCAAGGGGAATCCTGTGGTGGTGACCTTAGCTGTTCTTCAGAGCCTCTGGTGTATCAACATTTCCAGCAAACTGAATTGGCTGCTCAACAATTGCCTAGGCAAATATGGGGCTGCTGCAGGCAGAGCTGGCCTTTTGCCTTGAATAGCTCTAGAAGCATGCCAGAGTCACTGGTGACTGCAGGTGCTGTTTCTGTAAAACCGCTCTTCAAGGGCAGTTGAGATTTCACTCAAGTTGACTGAAGGCTGGCCATGAAAATACCAGAAATGTTTATTGCTTGGACTGCACATAGCTGAAATCTTGTCCTGTGTTGCTTTAGGGTTTGCTGGCCCTGGAGGGAGAGCTCACCCCTATCCTGGTGCAAATGGTGAAAAGTGCCAATATGAATGGTCTCCTGGACAGTGACAGTGATTCCCTTAGCAGCTGCCAACACAGAGTGAAGGCACGACTGCATGAAATCATGCAGAAGGATGCTGATTTCTGTGAAGAGGATTATGAAAAGGTAAAGCACCTGTGTGGCTTTGTTGCTTCCTGTATCTGGAAGGAGAATAGCATTGCTCCAGTGGTTTGACGTGAAGCCTGCTGGTATGTGAACAGTAGTTTGGTTTGTCTGAGATCAGTTCTGGTCAAAATTACAGGGTATAAACAGAACTTGAGGAGGGAAAGGGCAGGTTAATGGCCCCTGCCCTTCTCCAAGGGAAATTCCTCAGTGTTGCTCTACTGTCCCCTTCAAGAATCATCATGGTACCTTCCTCTCCCTTTAGAAGTCTCAGTGCATTTTATTCTCATGGGTGTGCTAAAAGAAGAGTTCTCGTGGTTTACTGCATGCTGCCCAGAACTATCCCAGTTGCTGTGGACAGGGAGTATGCCTTGCCAGATTCTAGATCACTAGACTAGGATGCAAACCCTTTTGTGGTCCTATCAGTGTCTGATAACTGCAGAGTAGAGAGCATGGGCTACATCCAGCACAGCAACCAATAAAAGCAGTATAGCTGCTTCTCCAACAAGTCCCCAAAACACTATTTTTCCCAGATTCTGAGATCTGATACTGGACTGAAATCCATTACCATTAAGGAACATATTTATCACCTCAAAGAACTACTTCAAACTTCTCTGAAGCCCTTCTGCTCAAGCACAAAAGCAAAGTGAGAGAAGAGTGGATATTGTAGGTGGAGGGAGGTCTGATCTGATGGGAGCAGTTGTTTGCTACCTCTGAGTTTGGTCCTGAGGAAGTTTTTAAAACATGCCTAACTACCCCTAGGAATAGGCCAGCTCATTACGCTCAGCTGGGAGTACAACTTTTGTATCTAATCAGAAAGCAGTACAGCTGCAAAAGGCAGACATCTTGTGTTCCCAGTTTGTAAAGATACTAACTAATCTCTACTGGTATCTTCTCTCAGCTAGCACCTACAGGCAGTGCTTCTCTGCTCAACTCCATGACATTTATCCAGAACCCAGTAGAGGTCTGTAACCAGGTGTTCACCCTGATTGAGAATCTTACCTCCCAGATACGAAAACGTCTGGAAGACCCAAAATCTGCAGGTGAGCATCAGAACTGGAAAGCAGATTCATTTATTGTTACATCTTCAGAGCTCCCAAACACCACTATGGTTTATGTTTGTCTGTAGCAAAGAAATTCTAAAGTGAAATTCTGTATGTGCTATTGATGTAGAAGGCTCTTATTCCACTTTCAACTACTGTTAGAGCTGTAATGTAAAGGAAATGATATGTGCATCTTGGGTTTAGAGTGAATGTAAATAGCAGCAGTGTAGCCTGGAGAAGTATGTCTGATTTTTTCAAGCATTTCCTGGAGGGAGCTCAAGACTGTAAACAGCAAGTTTTTCAGTCATGATTTGCTCATCTCTAAGAACTTTCCTAATAACAGTGCAGAGGTTTTAAGAAGGCATCTGTGGGACATTTCACACAATCTATGGCAGACATAAACCAATAGGCAAACAGTTTCACTTTTCTCAAGTATTTCAGAAGTAGCTTATTGCTGCAGGTTAAAACTCTGTGCAGCCGATCCAGTGGCTTTTCCAGTCTTGGATTCCCATGGGTGACATAATAATCAGAGACCTTCTGTGCTGGGAGAAGTCAGTCATAGCTGTCACTTGAAATCTACACAGTAGTGAGGATGTGAATGTGGTTTGGTGTTCTTTGCTGTTTAGACCTGCAGCTGTACCACAGTGAGACTTTAGAACTGATGCTGCAACGCTGGAGTAAGCTGGAACGAGATTTCCGCATGAAGAATGGGCGTTACGACATCAGCAAGATCCCTGATATCTACGACTGCATCAAGTATGATGTACAGCACAACTGTGCGCTGAAACTGGAAGGCACAGCTGAACTCTTCAAACTCTCCAAAGCCCTGGCAGATGTGATCATACCCCAGGTATAGCCTGTCCTGCCAGTGTGACGATGTCTGTGGTGTCAGTTTCTGACCCTTTCCCTGTCTGTTTTTTCTTGATTCTTTCACATGTTAACTCTCAAGGCAGCATATCACAGGTATTTCTCAGATATATCTCTCAGTGTTTGTATAAGGCCGCAATCATTTATGACTTAAGATGTGGTGGGGCTGGCTTCCTGGATGAGGATTCTGACAGTGTCAGAATAATGAACAGCTGATGCAGCAGCTTTTCCATGTTCATCATAGTGCATTATAGCACAGCTTCGAGTTGAGTGCATGTGCTGTAGCAACACCCCATTCTCCACATACAAGATTGTACAGGGAAAGAGAGATTTCTGTGTTAAAGTGAAGGCTTGTTCTGGCAAGTTTGTTATTCTTGTCAAACTAGAACTTGTTCAGTTTCTAAAGTTGGCTTGCTTCTCACAAAGTTTATGCCCATGAACATGGGAGGGAAAAGGAGGGCCACATGCAATGGATCTCTGTATTCACCGTTGTTCTGTCCCACTTCTGGCAGAACATCCTTCGTTTATATGGGATGAACTTCTACCAGCAAGGTCCAATTGCACTTGTGCCCATGTAGAGCAGAATTGGTTTTCTAAACTTTTTCACAGTGTTCTTCATGAGATATAGTTTGGCTATTTCCAGCATAGCACTTCAAGTTTTATCTTTGCAAGTAGCAGTTGTTGCATTAATGCTCATGCCAGGTCAGGGTATAAGTTTGTGTGTCATGAGAGGAGGGTCCCTGGCGGTACTTGCACCTCTCAACTGTTGGAAGAATACTGACAGTCATGTCTAGACAGATTGGGATTCTTGGAGGAGTCTCTGTCCTCTGTCACCATCTGCAGTATGTGGAAAAAAAGAGAAGAGTGACATTTCCCTTTCTGTCCTTGTTTCTTGTCCTGTAGTGGTGCTTGCAGACAGGCCTGTTGAAGTCCAGCCTCCTTTCATGTGAGGATGTGGCAAAGAACCAGGGCTCAGGGGTATCTATTGTTTTGTTCCTGCAGGAATATGGGATTAATAAGGAGGAGAAACTGGAGATTGCTATTGGCTTTTGTCTTCCTCTCATTAAAAAGATCCAGTTGGACCTACAGAGAACCCATGAAGATGAGTCTGTCAACAAACTACATCCCTTGTAAGGATTGTGCTGCATGCTGCTGCTGGTGGGGAGGGCAGCTTTGGAGCAGCGTGTGGGAACCACGCCAGAAGAGTGTACTGGTGTGGAAGGAGGCACTGAACATACGTTGAAGGAGACACCAAGAGGGAGATATGTTCGTGCTCCTAGAACTAGAAGGGAAATGGAAAGGTGGATTGAGCATGGTGCCACAGAAGCTTAAACCCATTGTAACTGGATGGTGGTGCCTTCATCCCTGTCTCTACAAGGGGCAAGTGCTGGTATGATGAGGCCACCTCTGCCCCACCGTTGTGTCTCCATTAGGATACCATAAAACTTGTTGCTTCTGTGTCCAGTGCTCTCACTGTTCTGTTCCTGCTGCTCTTTGACAGTTCCCAGTGCGGGGTTATCTTATTCCATTAAGTGTGCAGAAATGTTGCTGTGTGGTAGATGGCAATTCATTGGCAGGCTGTGAGTAACACTGGGCTGATTTTGGTTTAGGTACTCAAGAGGAGTTCTGTCACCAGGTCGCCACGTTCGGACACGGCTCTACTTCACCAGTGAGAGCCATGTGCACTCTCTGCTCAGTATCTTCCGCTATGGGGGTCTCCTGGATGTAAGTGTCCCAGCAATGCTGACAGAGTAAGCCTCCCTGCTTTTTTTCAGTGGCCCTTTCTAAGGTGGACAGTGTATGTTTGTAGGTTACCCCTCTAGCCAGCTCCCCCAGTAATGACGTGCATCAGTGGCCTCTGGCCAACTCCATCTCTGCTGTGTCTGCATGCTGCAGCTTCGTGCCTTTCTGGCATGTAGGAGGATTGTTCTTCCTCAGTCCTGACACTGCCTGCCTTGCTTGTATGGAGGCATGTTTTCTCCAAGAGCTGTCCTGCTGGTTTTGGATGAGTAGACCACTTAACCTGTGTAAGAGGATAGCAATATAAGGCAATGGGAATGAGGGATTTTCTCTCTTCCTGCTTCCTTCAAGCCTTTATTTCAAGAGCTTGACCCTGTTATTTAGTGACTTTCTGTCAATTCTAAGTCAAGAAAATCAGTTTGCTTACAGAGGATGTGACTTGAGGTTGCAAATGCATAGGGGGTGCTGTCTACCAGAGGGACAGATGACACATTTTTAGGGGACTAACTCATCCAATCCAACCTTCACTTGCTTTCATAACCTGCTTCCTGAAGGAATTGGCGTGACCCTGAGAAAAGCTCTGCTTTAGAGTCCTTGAGAGGGTCTCTGATTTATCTTCCCATTTTTAAGCATGGTGTTCCGAAATGCCTTGAGAGTTTGGGCTTGCTTAGCAGGCGTGATTTCTGATGTCTGTGGAAGCTCAATGTATCTGCAGGCAGTGATCATGCAAGTACCTCTGAACTGCTCACTGAAAAAGATGCTACTTTATTCCCCGACTTGAGTGTCAAAGGATGCTGTGTTGCCAGCACAGGGATATTAGGCTGCATCTGGGTTCATTTGTACCCGTGGGGTTCATTTCACGTCCATCAAGGTGGCGAGATGCTCCACAGCAGCGTGAATGGCACTTCAGGTATGGCCGTTCCCTAGCAGTGTTGGGAAACAATGAGGGGTGGGCTTCTCTGCCTTGTGGAGCCCAAGGGTCCAGCAGGGCTCTGTAGACTTTTCATTCAGCATCGTGTAAAAGCAGCTTCACTTGGTCCCTTATTTAGCACAAGTTCATCCCTTGTGCTTTTTTTGAGATTTCTCTAAAATACTCTATTCTGTAGGCCACTATTTGAGAATGACTGTGTTTGGGAACCTGCTGTGGGTTATGCTTTTCTCCAGACAGCATGGCATAGGGGCTTGCAGCTGGATGTGCTCAGAACTGCACGTGGATTGTATGGGTAGCTGTAGTGTCCCCCTATGCAGTTGCTCCTGCACCCCACCCTCATTGCAAGGTCATTTCTCTTCATGCAAGTTAAGCAAGGTGTTTTTTGTCCTGACAATGTTGTTATCTTGTGGAGAGACAAACTCTCTCAGACCCATTTCACTGAATGCTGCAAGGTGTCTGCTGTTGCTTATTCCATTCGACTGTTTATGTGTATATATCAGGAAAACAAAGACCAGCAGTGGAAGAGAGCCATGGACTATTTGAGTGCTATCTCAGAGCTGAACTACATGACCCAGATTGTTATCATGCTCTACGAGGACAACAACAAGGTGAGGGATATAGCTGTAGGATAAAATCCTTCCTGCCATGATGAAAGGCACAGTCCCCGAGAGATGAGTTCAGCTGGGAAGTCTGTAACCTGAGCTCTCTCTGCTTGTGAATAAAGATGGATGGATCATTAACACAACTGATAGTTTTTATTTTTAGGTGGGAGGCAGTGACCCAGTTAATGCTAGTTACTAGTAAGCAGAATGCTACCCTGAGCAGTAATACCAAACTTAAGTAATCAATACTATCTATTTTAAAGCATTTCCTAAAGCAATATAATTTGCTGTTTCTTAATATTAATTACAAATGAACAGTAGGAAAAAATAAACAAACACAAATGATATTTGGCAGTTTTTTCCAAATATTTCTAGAAAATACCCAGAAATTCCACATTTCTAAACTTTTTTTTTATTGTAAAAATATACAGATATAGTTAGGGAAGTATATATTGATATCTTCAGGAAGAGAATGATTTAAAAAACAGCCAGAATGTGGAAGCTGATGGTGATGACCATAAGTAGTTTTGGCACCGAATTGCACGTACTGAATCCCAGGTCCTGTGACTAAGGTACTGTACTGTAGGAGGTTGTAGTGGGCGAGGGGAGCAGTCCCTTTGCTCCATATGCCATAGAATTAGAATCTTCTGTTCACAGAGCTGATGTGGGGTTCTAATGGTAGAAGTGAAATATTTCTCAGTGCTGTTTGTCAAAAAAAGCCCAAAAAGTCTTAGGAGTGGTGTAAATCTGTTAATAAGTAGAGGTGGTAAAACTTTTGGTTTTACATCATTGGTGCCAGATACTGTAAAAGCTCTGGCTTCCTTTAAAAAAAAAAAAAAAATTAATATTAGAGACAGTTACTTAAATCTTGGAACAACCTGACTAAAGGTTCAGGAGGGAACCAATCTCTCCCTGCCCCAGTGTGTGCTGGTTTTGCAACAGGAGTGGATCAGAAGGGGCTATGTTTTAGGTTTGTGTATATATATATATATACACACATATAGCCTGATTCTGTTTTGGTCCTCTGGTGGCTGTTGTCACAAAATAACAACAATCTGAATGCCTCAGCTTTGTGCTAATAAGGGCTGTCCTTTTGGATGAGACAAACCTAGAGCCATTATGTTTGTGGTTTCTTGTTGCTTCCGCTTTCCTTCCAAAAGGATGCGCTTGGGATGCGTGCTGCACCGGCATGGCAGGGTGGCCCAGGTCAGACCATGGCCTATGCTGACCGTGGGACTGATTTTTATTTATTTACTTATTCCTGTGGCTCTTGTTCACAGGACCCGTCTTCAGAAGAGCGTTTCCATGTGGAGCTGCATTTCAGCCCTGGCGTGAAAGGCTGTGAGGAAGACAGAAACGTGCCCACGGGGTTTGGCTTTCGGCCTGCCTCCGCGGAGGTGAGCACCCTGCCCGGGCGCAGGCTGCCCTGCCCGCTGGGGATGTGGCCAGCGCAGGCCCCTCAGGCACCTTGCTGCTCTACCAGGCTCTGCAGCTGTCCAGTCTCCAGCAGCAAATTTTCCTCTGACCCTTCTCTCGTGCCTGCGAGCTGTTAGCAGGTTATGTTTCCTGCCGAACTCCCAGGTTTTGTCAGGGCTGGTATCCTCCTGAGCTCAGCAAAGCTGGGAGGCCCGAGCTGGGAGTCAGTGCCTGGGCAGCACTTGCGAAGGCCGCGTGCCTGGAGGTGTCAATGTTTCCTTTCTGCAGAACGAGGACAAGAAAGCTGACCAAGGCAGCCTGGAGGACCTCTCCAAAGAGAAGGGTGTAGATGAGCCAGACCGCGCACAGCAAAGGTCTCCGCAGCCTTCCGAGCCCGTCAGCATTCAGCGAAGATCACCGCTGATCAGGAACCGGAAAACAGGGTCCATGGAGGTAACAATGCAATGGGTGCCCTTGCTTGTTCTAATGAAGGTCTTTTGCTTGGTTTTGGTTTCCTGGCATTCCTTTTAATGTGCCAGAGTTTGAGTTGATTCTGGGAAAGGATCTGCAGAAGTTAAAGAGGGATTTTTTGGAAGGCAGACCTCCCAGACTCCTCCTCATTGAGGAAGGACAGGGGCAACACAGGTCAGAGGAACTGATGAGGAAGAGCAAGTAAGGAAATGCTTGAGAAACACAAGAATTACTTGGATTACATGCTCGGTAGAGGCATCAGTGCAGCCAGCTACAAGATTGCATGCAACCTCTTCACCTAGCCACGGTGACATCTTTGCCTTCCCTTAGACTCTAGCCTTTGCCTCTCACAGTTCAGCTCCACATTTCTTGTTCCTGTCTCCCATCTAAGATCTCATGCAAATCCGAGTTCCCTGCTAACTGGTGGGTTTATTACAGAGTGTTTAAACTGTCAGGGTTTAGAACTGTCCCATTCACTGATCTGCTAATGTAACAAAGATCGATTTTACTGTTCTTACTTCTGTCCTTTAGGGCTGTTATGTGTCATAAGGCTAGATTCAGTCAGCAGGTAGCTGGCACCTTCAAAGTGCTCTAGAATTGCCCCTTCTTTTGGAGGGGTTTCATAGGCATTTTTGCTGTTTTCTGAACCAGTGAAAGCAGAGAGTTAGGGCTTGAGGTATTTGTTAGCTGGCTTCCATCTCTGTATCACTTATGGCATAATCTTTGTGTGCAGCACTTGGGGGCTGTTTGTAACAGGCACATACTGAGTTAAAGGGGATATACTTTCCTGCTGCTAAAGAAGGAAGTCCATGTCCCAGTGATCCCAGCAAGAGTCTTGGGAGACAAGGAGCTCAGTACATGAGTCCCTTCATACTTTTGAGATCTCCATTGTTCCACAATCCAACACAAACTTGAAATTAAAAATTGAGCATGCACTCTCACAATCTTAGCATTATGCTTCTTGAAAATGGTGATTTTAAGGAAGAGACGTACTTTTCTTTACCTTCAATTGATGTATAAAGGCTTTTGAGACCAGTGGGTAACTTGGAGCACAACACTGATTATACTATCTGTCTTTGCAGGTGCTATCTGAATCTTCTTCCAAATCAGGAGGTTATCGCCTCTTCAGCACTTATTCCAGGCAGTCTTCTGAGATGAAGCAAAGTGGCTTAGGTACTGTACTTGACCTGTAACCAGCCTGCTCACCTGTACCTCTGTATTTCTGTGGGTATCTGTCTGTCTCTCCACATGTACACCTGGCTTAAGTTCCTTGCATGTCTCTCTGTTCGTATTATGTCTTCTTTTAGTGTTACTGTTCAGACCACTGTAGAGACTATCTTATTGTATCTCCTTTTGTGTATGATCTTCTCCTTCAGCTTCTAGTAACAGAAGATGCACTGTTCATCCTTTATAGTATGGGAGCAACAGAGCAAGCTGTGTACTTGCAGGTTGGCCTTCTGGTTCCATGTTGCTACCATATGTTATACCATTTCTGAACTTAGTAGGAAGAGATGATTTTACGTGAGAACTAGCGTGCTTTCTGTTCTGTAAAACAGTAGTTTACATGCAAAGCTGCTCTTCATGTAAGACTATTATATTTCTACCTTTGCTTCATAAAGATCTCTTGTATGGAACAGATCATGTCATCTGCAGTGGTGTTTGACAGCTCTCTAACTGAGCTGGAATCCCTGGTTAGCCATTCTTTGCATGGTAGCCAGCGGAAGAGAATATTTTGGGGCACTTGGTGTTCTCTGCCTGTCCTTGAGAGTACCATTCTCTGCCATCCTAATCTAAACTATGTCTTAATAGTTGAAATTCTTCCTGAAATAGTTTTGCTAAAGCAAGATCTATTTGGAAACTGAAAAGCTGTCTTTGCTGTCATGAGGTTCAAAGATAGCTGTGAAACCTAGATCTTGCAGATGACTAATAAGCACCAGGAGGTGGAAATGCCTAAGTTATGCCCACTTTCTTTTTAGTTAAAACCATTTTTGCATTATGGCATGGCCGTAGACTTGCAGCAGTTCTGACTCATCAGTTCTTTACTCTGTTATGTGGACATCCTGCAGCCAAGAGATTTCTGAAAGGCCTGATCATTTCTTTGTCACTTTTGAATGAGGTGTTTCTTTGGAAGCTAATTCTTACCAAGTAAAGGGAATTTTCTTCAGAGTGGTTAGGAAGTATCCCTGGAGTCTGCCAGTTATGCTCCCAGCCAACTGGAAAAATCTAAGAAGGAATGGCTGATGCATATTATTTTCATAAAGGCACAACAGCCTTGGCCACAGTGGTTTTTGAATGTGCTATTTCATGTGGTGCATCTACTTACTTCTGCCTTTCACAGACCACCTGCAGGATTAAGTAACCTGTAATAGACTGCCTTGCTTAGGCTCGAAGAAACCTGTGGTTATTCTGTGAATCCATGTGAATCAATATGAGAATTTCTGAGATGGCACACAGTCAAGGAAGTGCACCTGTTTGGAGAATTACTGAGTACATCAAATGCTACAAGCAAACTATCTTTACTGTTTGGATGTCTGAGTACCAGAAGGCCTGTGTTGTGGAAAGCAGATGTTACAGCCTATTTACTACAGCCTTTTCCAGGTTTCTGAGGAATGTCTGTTTTGGCAATAGAGAAGACTACTACTCTACAGGACCCTTGTAAAGTACTACTTTTCCTTGACAACAAAATTTGAAATGCGATCCCAGCAGGTTTAATTTCAGGTTCTTGCCTGACTTGCCTTGCTGGGAAGCCTGTGCTTGTCACTCTCCCAACTGTGAAGCTCTGCAGAGACAAAACTTTGAGTAGGAATTGATAGACCTGATCTGTGACAGTAGACCTCCAGCTAGATACTCAGTCCAGCCATCATTCTTCTCTATTGAGTCTTGCAGCTGCAGGCACAGAAGGGTTGAGCAGCAGAGGCCTGTGGTGCAACACCAGCTTGCACAATCCCTGGTTATCAGGATGTCTGTGTTGCTATGGATTTCTCTTAACCCGAGAACTGTTAAGAAGAATGATGCCTCTTTACCTGTAAAAGTCAAGCTCTTCAAGGAATCTTGCCGATTCCTTTCCTGCTTGTTTTGTAGAAATCTATTTTCTTCCCCCTTTAGGACCTGAAATGTGCTCTTTCTGTGAGAAATAATACGGAACTCACAGGAGCTTGAACTTTGACTTTAATACTTGTCTCAGCAGCTATGCTGTGAGGGGGGTAATTCAGATACTACCTGCTGTTTCTAAGCTTTTCTGAAGTTGAGCCTATCACCTGTTGCCTGATCTTGTCAGTGGCTCGCTATCATTATCTTTGGGAGAATGGATCCTCTGGGAGAATGTCTGTTCAGGTATAACCTCTTATGTTTAAGCATGCAGGAATGGGGAGCAGCACAGAGCTCCTATAATAACCCTGCTGCCATACCTGCCAGAATTGTGTCTTTACTGTAATTTAATGTCTGTTTGGAAAAGGGGCAGGCTGCAGCTTGCTTTCTGTATGTGAAGTGGTGCTTTGGGGTGTGCTATGTTTTTCTGGGCAGGAGCAAGTGCATTATTGTGGATTGTCTGCAATCGTGTGTATGCTTCTAGCTTGAGAAGCCTAGGGAGATTTCAGTGCCTTGCTTTGCTTGCAAGAACACTTCAAAATGGGGTAAAATCCTTGCTGTTTCAGCAACAGAGGTGGTATACTGCCAGTGGGCCTGAAGCATTGTGCTGAGACTCCCATAGGGAAATAAGGGATGTCCATTTTTAATGTATCTGAAACATTGAATGTACATCTGAAAATTAAATACACAAAAAAGATCCAGCACATACAGTAATTTCTAGCAAATGTTGCTACATCTTAAATCCAAATGGCTAGTATACCATTATGTTCTTCAGGATGCGTGTGTGTGCGTAACTTTGCCTAGAGTTCACTGTAGACAATTGCTGTCATCCATAGAGTCACCTTTGTAAATTCTCTTCTGGCTTAAGGGTGCTAACAAAATGCCTCTGTCTACTGTAGGATGGCAGAAACACTGGGGTATCCTTAGTGGCATGAGGTTGCTTAAGATAGAAAGTCACTAAAATCTTCTGTTCTGTTTTTATCTGCCAGGAAATGAGTCTGTTGGGGCTTTTTTTGCTGTTTGTTTGTTTGTTTGTTTGTTTGTTTGTTTTTTAAGCCATGGGAGGATGATTAGGAGCATCATCTTGGCTGCTGCTTGACAAAATTTTGTTTGCATTCCGACAGATTCTGGCTCATGCTGAGTCAGCACTGAGCTTCAATTTAAGGCATTAGGAGAAAATTTTCTAAGGCTTGTGTATCAGTCACCCTGCAGGCAAGAGTTCTTTGCCTGTTTGTCCAAGGACACGTATGTGCTAGTCCGCCCTGTGGAAAGCTACCAGCAGTGTCACAGTTGTGGAATAGCTTAAGCTCTGTGCATAGGAGAAGCTTTTTGGTCATCCCCCACTGTTCCCAGGAGCAGATGTCGTCAGCTTAGACTGAGCTTACATGTGAATAGCTCAAAACTCAGGATCTGTGTGCTTTCTTTAAAGCAGCTCTGGCTAAAAAGGAGCTTTGCAGAGAAAGAGCGGGGGTTTTGAAGAGCAACGAGTGGATATGAGGCAGCAGTGTGTCCTTACACCAAAGAAGGCCAACGGCATGCTTTGCTGGATTAGCAGGAGTACAGCCGTCAGGCTGAGGGATTTGGTTCTTTCTCTCTTTACACCTCTTGTGAGACTGCATCTAAAGTACTGCTGTCCTGTCCTAGGTTCCCTAGTGCAAGAAGGGTGTGGATGTAGTGGGTGTAAGCCCATTAAGGGCAGTGGAGGTGGATGAGGGCTGGAGCACATGACCTTGGAGGAGAAGCTGAGAGAGCAGGGCTTGTTCAGATCAGAAGCTGTGGGGAGTTGAGACCTTAATGCTGTTCAACCACCTAAATGGGAGGTTACAGGGAAGATGGAGACAGACTGTCCTCCGTGGAGTGTGGTGATAGGATGAGAGTCCAACAGACACAAGTTGCAGCATGGGAAATTCCAATTAGCTAGGAGGAACAAATTTTTCACCATGAATGTGCCAGATATTGGAACAGGGGCCCAGAGAAGTTGCGAAATCTCCTTTCTTGGAGGTATTCAAAACTTGACTGGACGAACCCTAGCAAGCTGATCCAAGTTGGCCCTGCTGGGGTCTTGGGAAAGAAGCCTCCAGAGGTTCCTTCCAACCTAAATCATGCTATGATGCCGTTTTAGAATCAAGAGCTGTTTGCAATATAGGCAGGATCTTTTTAACAGTAACAGTTGCACTGTTCCAGTTAAATACTAAGAGGCAGTATGTCAGGTTTTTTCCCTTGGCAGACAAGGTGGAACAAGATCAACCTGCTTGTTTCTGGAAGCCTTTTGTATGTGGGAGTAATGTTGTTTTTAGCAGTTGGTATTCTCAGTACAGAATGCAGCATCAAGATGGTTTAGCAGAGAATTTATGGCTAATCAGTGGCTTTGGCCCATAATAAGGTTTTGTCTCACTCACAATTGCTTTCCTCAGTTGAAAGAATCCTGTTTCAAATGCCTGATGTTCCCTAAATATCACATAAAGTCAAGTCACTCTACAGAATGCTGTGCCTTGGAGAAGCAAACACCAGCAGTTGCCAAAGCCACCGGTATTAGGTTGCCCTCCTATGCTTGAGACCGTCTTGCATGCCATATTCCTCGCCGTGGGGTAAACAAAGTTCCATGCTGTGTGCACATCTGATGCTTTGCAAGGGTAATTTGTGGAACAATTGGACCTACTCTGGAGTAGCAAGACATGACCAAGTGGATGTGAAATATCATCTGGGCAGCAGCTTGTGAAAGAAAGTTCTCTCGTCACATTGCTTTCCTTACTGCTTGACAGAGTGATTAATCCACATTTGCTGATCAACAGATCAGGCAGTCCTTTCTTCTTCTTGGTGTCCTAAAGAAAAAGGAGCTTTCCAAAGAGAAAGGGCAGAAGAGCAGAGAAATGAAGCCCTGTGACATGAACATCAGTGATTTGGCATCGTGGCTTTTCTGACATGAGTACGTAGATTTGCTGACTAGAGGGTGTCAAGGTGTTTCTCCTAGGTCAGGGCAAGAAAGCCAAATGGAAATAAACTGCTGGATGGAGTTAAGAACTTTCCTGGTGCTGAGTTTCGGGCTACCTGTTGTGCATTTGACACTACTGAATTTAGAATGGGGAATACTGCCTCCCTATGCTCCCTGGCATAATTTTTTTTCGTGAGATTGCCTGGAAAGTGGCCAGTTCATTCCTCATTTTTTGACTAACCCTGCTTTTCTGTAGTTGCATGCAGTGGAGATGTAATACTAACACCTTCCATGCCTTTCCAGGGTCACAATGCACCGGCCTGTTTAGCACCACTGTGCTGGGAGGCTCCTCCAGTGCCCCCAACCTCCAGGACTACGCACGCAGCCATGGCAAAAAGTTTGCCAGCAGCCTGACATACAAAGACGGTATGTGTGTTCGCCGTGCAGCAGGTGGTTAATTTGTGGACTTTGGTGTCTCAGGATGCTACTGAGGCAAAGGCTTAGACTGCTAAGAAGAATGACAGTTGAATGTGTATATTCGTCGCATCTACAGTAATGCATTTTATCATATCCCAAGAAATCGTGATCCTTGCTAGGACAAGACAGGAGCTGATGTGCAAGGAGTTTTATGCTGATGTATGGTATTGCTGGGGTCTGATTTTGGTCTGACGTTTTAATACTACTTGCTGTTGTGGAGGAGGATTTATTGGTCTAGATATTAAATAGGTTTGTCCAGGGATGGAAATCCAGCACGTCACATCATCTTGCTTACCTTGGTGATCTTTCTGATGCTAAACAAAGCTTTTGTGGAGACAGTAATCCTCACCCTACAGAAGATGGAGCTGTCCCAAAGGCAGAAAGATATGCTTGGGGGTGGATAAGATGGGTATTAGAGTAGGGTTGAGCACACAGAAGAGTCCAAGGTAGCTGTCAGAAAGCAAGTGTAATATGCCTGAAGTGCTTGAGGTAAGTGGGATACTTGGAGGAAATACTGCAAAAGGACCGGAAAGTCCAGTTATTGTGCAGTTCTGTAGCAACTGCCTTAAAGTTCAGCAAGACTATCTGGTAAAATGTATTTGGGTCATTAGTATAAATGTTGCCTGATGCACATGGGTGAAGGGGTGTTGCCAGCTGCGGATTGTTCTGCGGTTTGTACTAGTGCATTATATGCATTGAGAAGCAGGGACTGTGTTGCTACTTTCAAGGAAATTGGAGCACAGGGAAAGACTGAGATATCCTGGAGGAGTTGAAGGGGTGTAATGCACAAGTGCAAGTGTCTGTTGTGATTCCGATAAGAAAGGCACTCAAACTCTGTAAGTACTGATTAACATACCATTTGTTGGAATGCTGAGTTGAGTAGCATTGAACAGACCACTCCATGGATAGGATCTGCACAGCATGCTGTGCCCTAATTGGAAATCCACCCAATGTTACACAACTTGGGCTTCCCAGCATCTGAATGGATGTAAGATTACCTGTCCTCTCTTTTACCTTTTTGTGTTAGTTCTAACAAATGGTATTTTAATCAATATTTTAGAGAGCCTGAGTGCCTTTCTTATCGGGATCATAACGGACACTAGCACTGGTGGCTTACAAGGTGGGGAAATTATTAAGGCAGTAATTTGGGGCCTTTGGGGAAAACAGGAGGTTGATTTGTTTGGATTTTTGTCCAGTTTTAAGGCAAGGAGAATGGCCTAGCAAATCAGAGTGGAAAGATGCTATCCAATTCTCAGACCTCTTGGAACCTCATGAATGCTGTTGTATTGAGACCATTATGTATACTGGCTTTCTGTGCTGCTTTTCACTGTGTAAGAGAAAACTGTGTTGCTTCTTACCTCTTCAGGCAGCTCCCTAGCACACAACAGGCTGTGAGTGATAGAGACAGGGAGGGTAAACTGGGAGGATTTTAAACCCTGCTGTACCAGTCTGAGCTGCTCAAGGCAGCAAGTGCTGGGTACTCATAGATCCCAGAATAAGCTCATGGTGTTTGGCACAAGACTGGGGCATGAATACCAGGAGAGCCGCTGAAAAGGCCAGCAAGGGCTCTGGCTGCTTTTCTTCCATAACTCTGTAAGCAGTGTGAATCCAAGGCAGCACTAATTCTCAGGGAAAAGCATCAAAGACTGCTTGCTCTGTACCCAGCTGGGAACAGAACAGATTCTGCTCAGTCCTGGTGCTGTGCTGCCTTTCTCTGTAGGCTGTGTAGTAGGAGCGTGCCGGCAGCTGGCTACTCGCATTCAAGGTCCAGAGCCGAGTCCTGCTGCATTAGCCTAAATTCATTGACAAGGTCTCTGCGTGCTGAGATGCAGTTGTACCCTCAAGTACTTAAAAAGCAGACTTATTTAAACTAGTGTGTGACTAACACAGCCCAGAATTATTCATCTTGATGTTACACTTCTTTTCTCATGTTTCTTAGTGTGCTATGGCACCCTGTGCTACCAGCGCCTTGCTGCAATAAGAGCAATTGTGAGGAAGAAGTGGGGGGCTTGGAAAAACAAGTAGGAGGCAGAAGTGTGTTTAGCGTCTGGGGAAGGTAGTTTGGAATGCGAAAAAAGCCCTTGATCTGCATGTTCCTGCTTAAATGAGCACCAATGAAATGCTGAACAATGGCATTTAAACCAAACATCACTAGAGCTGAATACAGTAAGTGACACAGCAGCTACAGCAGCCTCTTCGAGTACATTTGTATCAAGGCCTTCTTCACGGTCATTGGGCTAATAAAGTTTAAAAACCTTCAGATTCTGGAGCACATCTTTGCATGAATTCTCTGATATTTTTTCATGGTTGTGGTGCTTCAAGGTGTGGCGCATGGCTTATAGCACTTCATCAAAGACTTGCTCAAGTGAAGTTAAAATGGCCCTTATTTCTGAAGCCTTTTTTGCTTGGGGCTGGAAGAGGACTAAGGAACACTTCAGTGGAGAGTTGTGTCCAACCTCAAGTTGAAGGAAGGTCCGCTGATGGTTGTGATTTGAAGTTGGCTTGTCTGAAGCCAGGGATCCAGTAAGCTGTGTTGCAGTACCATTTAAATTGATGTGCTGTAAAGGCAAGGGGGAGGTGTGGGGTGGAATGGAGGTGGTTACCAGCTGGCTGACTGCAGCTCCACGACTTGGACACTTCTAAAGGATTGCATGTGTAGGGAAGATTGTCATGCTCTGTTTGTTGAGTTTAAAGAAAGAAAAACAATTTTTAGGGATGTTATGCTGGCGAAGGAAATTGCAGCAAGTTTGAGAGTTGGTTTAAATATATTATTTGGCCAAGTCAGTGGATGTAGCTAGAGAAGCACAATGGGGGTGTGGAGCATAAATTGATTCGTGTATCTTCTAACCTTGGTGTAGAGGGATAGGCATACAGACTCTGTTGACTAGGTACAACGGACACATGAAACATGAAGGAAAAATAAAAGAATTTTCCAATATTTCCTAAAAGTTCCTAAATAGCAGCAAAAGATATGATTGGCTGGGATCTCACATCAAATCCTACATACAAATGATCTGATCTAGGCCATTCTTTCCCATGATAGCTGAGGAATTTCCAGAGTGGGAATAAACTGAAGTTTTCAGCTTTTTTTTTTTTTGGAGACTAATCCATGTCTTTTAAAGCTCATCTGTTTGCACCCTATCAGATGCATAGAATCTGTCCTTGCACTGTCTTTCTGATGTGTGATTTCTATGGGAGAGCTTGGCCTGGCCTGGGATGTGGCCAGGAGAAGCCTGAGGACCACTCTGACAGGAGTGTCCCAAAACCTCTTCTGTACTGAAATGCTTTGAGCAACAGAACTGTAGAGGCATGTCTTCATGGGTCTTCTGTTTGTTCCCTAATTAGTTAGTTGATTTACCTTTAAACTCATACATAGCTCTGTTTAGCTTGCATTAAGAAGATGTTTTGGGCTGCACTTACCTATGCCAGAGCTCTTCAGTTCCGCTGCAGAACAGTTGTTGTTTTCCTTGGGCAGAGGGGAATCCTGAGAACTATCCTCCTGTGGTGCTGCTGCTTGCTTGGCCATGTGCTCCTGTGGCTGTGAGCATGGCCTAACTGCATCTTGCACTGGCCTGAGCCTGGGTTGCTCTCAGAATGGCTGGAAGTGTGGTGGGAAGGTATGAGATGCTGTCTGTGACTGCGAGAGTGTGGCTGAGGTCTTTGTAGTGTCAGGGGAGACCCTGGCAGGGCAATGCGAGGGAAGTGGGGAGCTGGCAGAGTGCTAGGAAGCCAAAAGGTTCAGTCAGACTTGCAGGTAGAGCGTGCCTGGGGTGCTACAGCAGTGCCAACAAGAGCGTGTGTTATGGGGATCAAGAAGAAGGTGAACCTGAAAGGGTAGTTGCAAGCATATGAAGGTCGGGGGATCCTTAGAAGCAGGCTGTTAACTGAGATGATCTGTTTTTATTTCCTCAGAGCTCTTGTCTATGCCAGCCGTAAAACGATTTTCTGTGTCGTTTGCAAAGCATCCGACTAATGGTACGTTTGCTTCCTTGATTTGACGTTCCCTCACACTTCTAACCCCATGCTCACATTCAGTTCTCTCTGCACATACTCTCCTCTCAGCCTTCTTGTGGTTTTTTTGTGTCTGTGTATCTGGTGTCTAAACATGCTTCACTTTCCCCCATTGTCTTGTTGTGACTAACGTGTTCATTCACCCTCTGTTACTTCTCAGTGGTTCCTCTGCTGTCCCCCAAGGCATTTGTGTCCCAGGTGAAAAAGCAAGAGCAGTGGCTCTGTGAATGGACTCCTAAAGCAGCCTTTAATTCCACTGCTGACATTAAGGCCTTCTTTCATGCTTCCTTTCGGGGGGGGTGGGGGTCAGAGATAGAATACTGTTGGATTTGTGGGGGGTGATATCCACTCCATATCCTAAGAGCATCAGCAGCTTAGGTCCTCAGTTTCTACAATGCAGATTTGCAGGACCAAAACAAGGATAGCCTTAAGGCTACCCATGTGTCACCTGGAAGAGCACAGTCTATGGTGGGAGAGAAGGAGGTGCTAACAGCGTTCCCTCTGTGCATGGTATTCCTCAGCACAGTCGTTTTAGGAGTACTGGTAACCTCATGGCCTCCTATTTGCAAACTTGTCTGCTAGAGTGGTCCCTTGGCTACTCCAAGCATGGTGATGTTGGTGGGAGTAGGCTCACCTTTCCTGCAGATGTTATCCTGGGAATGGTGTCTCTCCAGAGCTTTCACTCGTCTGCTGTTGGTGAGAAATGCTGGCATGGGCCTGCTGCCTTCCTGAGGTAGGAGGGGATTGGCACCATGCCACCCAGGGTGATGTAACCTGCTTCACGCCTGTCATGCTCGTAGCTATGAAAAGGCTTGGTAAAGAATGTCTGACAGTGCTTCTGTTGACTCTATCTCTCCTTCATATTGCTACTAACCTGGCACCTGAACTGTGAGTCTTTTGATATTAAAGACCACTAGCTCTGTTGTAGCAGATACCTTGAACTAGTGTTTGTTATCCAAGTCTTGCACAGAAACTTTTGAAAAGGTTTGTTTAACAGCACCACTCCTACCTCATGGCTCCTGCTGTTGAGATGAGTTATAACCAAAGCAGGTCGCTGAAAGATAAAAGGATAAGTATTTCTGTCTTATGTGATCAAGGCTGCTTCTGCAATCTCGTTGCTTAGTAAATGTGAAGATATTCTGCTCTGCGTGATCTGGAAGATTAAAGAAGTTCAGAAGACTGTTATGAAGACCAGAGTTTTGGGAAAGATGAAAGGGGAAAGGGCAGCTAAATGTGGCTTTATCATTTCAAATAACTGAAGGGAACATATTTTCTGTGTTTGCTTGGTTTTGTTTTTCCCTGAGTGACCAACTGCTCAATTTGTTTGTATGTCTGGATACCATCTGAGCTCACGTGGTGTATGTCACCAGGATGTGTCGTTCTATCTTGCCAGCAAAACTTGTACCAAGCACCAGTCTTTCCTAAGCCACACTGTAAAGCAACTGCCCCTGCCTCAAATACAATAAAGTGAAACTGGGCATCAGGTTTTTCCCGAGAACCCAATGAACATTTCTAACAGCAAAGTATTCCTTAATCAAGAAAACAAAGACAGAGGTCCAGCAGGTGTGAGATTGAAGTTAGGCATATTTGGTCTAGGCTTGGCACTGGTTTTAGCAGGAAGGATGTTTTGCCACATGAACCACTCGCCTGAGGATGCAAAAGCTATTCACAGCTCTGAATCTGGATTTTGTTTCTGAAGAGCTGCCTCTATGTGGTGAAATGGGATGGGTGAACCAGAGCAGTGGCCAAGCACAGTGTCAGGCCAGATGGTTTATGCCCTGGTCTCATGAATCTTGGGAGCATGACATGAGTCCTGAGGCTGCATACGTGGAGGAGGAGACATGCCTGCATGCTAGTGTCTTGTCTGCCATGCAAGGATATCACAGAAGATTGCACAGGGCTGTTCTGAGAGTCTAGAGAGGGGAGGTCAGCACTTCTGTGCTCCCTCTGTTCTTCCACGCTCTAAGCACTATGCTCTCAGTCAAACCCTGCTGCCCCCCAGTGTCCCTTTCACAGCTTCTGGTCGTTTGATGCTGGGCCGTTTGCTCTCTTCCATGTGCTGAGGTAGCTGGCTGCATTTGGATGCAGGACTTGAACGCTCTGTTGGCAGTCTGGATTTCTTGTCTCAGCTGGGGGAGGGCGAGTGTGGGCCTGACCTTCTTATCTAGCCAAACTTGAACTGTATTGGACTTGGAACGTGTCCTAAAATTTGTTTGCTTGTCAGACTTTCACTTACAAAGATGAAAGCTTGCTGCTCAGGGACTGCCCCTGCAGTGCAGCTGCATTTGGCAAAGGCTGGGCCGGGTGGGAGGCTGGCCTGCTGCAATGTGACTGGGGGTATGTAGATCCAAGGGTATTCCTGACCTGCTTGTGGCGGGAGGGATTGGGCTTCAGTGTGTGGTGTGGGTCTTTCCCACCCAGTGGCCCTGGTGCTGGCAGCTCCCTCCTCACATCTCCACAATTTCTCTATCCCCAGCTGCACCTGCCCCTCTCCTCTCACTCTCTATGGCCCCCTTTCCTCCAGATGTGTTTGAGCACCACCACGTTGCCCAGTTGCTGCGCCGTTTTTCCTCTGACTATGCCACGAGCCGGAACATCTCCCTGGATGCCACTCTAGCCCATCACCTCCAGCAGTGCTCCTACCACCTGCGCCTCTTCAGGAGCTGGCTGATCTCAGGGCAGGATGACTTGGAGTGTCTTTACGGTACTGCACGCTGCAGCTGCCTTGGTTCCGTGCTCTCATAGCTGAGCAGGGACCACTGTCTGCTTGAGAATGCAAAGTATGCTTTGCTTCTAAAAAAGGAAAGCATTTCCCTCACCGCATCCCTTAAATCTCTGGGCTGCTGCTGCAGCAAGCTGTGTGGGCTGTTGCATCCGGCAGTTTGGGAGCCTTAGGCAGTAGCCTTTCCACATGGAGCCAGTGCTCTTTGTGTGGCTGTAACTGTGCTCTTTCCATCTTTGGCAATTATTTTTTGCCTCCTTCCTTTAGCTAGGGTAAGCCCTTAAGCTTCCTTCTCGTTAGATGCTGAGTTCCTACCGGTGTGATGCCCTGCTGACATGATACCCCTGTGGAGGTCTCAGTGGGGTGCTGCAAGGTGTCCCATTATTAATGGAGGAACCAAAGTGAATAGTAAGAATATGGGAAGAAAGAAGATTAAGGAGGTGCTGCAGCTGGTCACGTGCAGAGTGAACTTGCTGTGGAATTTTGGGGAAGTGAGTGCTTGTGGGATTGTGTTGTTTCTAGAGACACCACGTTAAGATAGGGTAGAAACTGAGCTTCTGTGTGGCTGCATTGCATGGCATCTGTTCTGCCTCTTAGGACTTTTGTAGCGTGTCGTGTCTCTGGTGGGAAGAGGTAGGCAATTTCAGTATTGAATCTAGATGTTATAAATCAAAACTTGCTACTGTTTCTCTGGTATTTTTCAGCCTCTGGCACAGATGGGAAGTCTGATGCATTGAGGTCTCAGTGCTTCTAAGATGGGTAGAAAGATTCCTCTCTGAGAGAAGCAGCTAGCTAGGGCTTGCTGTTAATATTTACCTTGCACCATAAAACCTGCTTGGTGCATGTGGCTTGCTGAGCTGTGTGGTGTGATGCATGGACCTCCTTTTTCATTCAGACCCATAGGTGGAAGGGGCAGAGACACTATAGCTTTTTATGTAGTGAAGCAACAAGATGAAGTGTTTTCAGAGCCTGGAAAATGAGAATTTTTCTTACACAGTCTGTTTTTCTTGATATGGCCCTTTCTGTCAAGTAGGCAATTTGGAGGTGGCTGTTGCTTTTCATATATAATTAGGACAATCCTTGGTCTCCTAGCAACAAATACTAACGAGGAGCAAAATTGCTTCAAGGGAAGAGATGCTGGAACACAGCAGACTGCTCCAAAACTAAAGCCGAGCTTCCCCTGCTGCAGATCTTAGCCATATCCTGTGAGCTCTGGTAGGGAGAGGAAATTAACTCAGTGCTTTGGGCAGTGATACGCCAAACATTGCAGCATGGTGCTGGGTTGTGCAGCCTGCCCTAATGCAGCCAAATGTATGAGTTATGTACCTCAGTGTAGCAGCCTTCCTGTGTGGAAATCAGATCTCTGCAATCAGTGAGTTCTTTCTTGCTGTTTTCTCAGTCTGTCATCAAGCCCACAGTTAATTAGCATGTTTGGGATTCCTGCTGGGGTTCTTCTCAGAGCAGATGTTTCTCCAGTGTCTGTAGCTGACAGCCCAACTTCCCCTGCCTTGTGAAAACACATACTCCTATCCTCTCTTTCTTGGTTTTCAACTGTACTTCTATCCACACAAAGAAAACATGAATTAAAAGATAGAATCAGGGAGTTAAAAGTATGCAGTTGGTATCTATAGTTGGAAAGATCAACAGTGGAGCCCTGAAGCAATGTGTCTGGGAACCTGTGCTTATCTGTGTCATCATAGCTGGGAAAAAAGAAGAGTGTGAAGTAAGTTCATGTTCATAATGAATTACAGTGGTACTGAAGCCAAAGGTCAGCTGTGAGGAAACAGAGAATGGTCCTCTGAGAATGAGTGGGCAATAAAACAGCAGGTGATGTTCAGTGTAAATAAATTTAAATGACAAGGGGAAACAGCCTCAAATTCATATATAAAATGGTGGGCTCTGATGTGACCATCACTACTTGGGACAATGTGGAAAAGGTAGAAATTTGCAGTCTGGGAGAGATGTTTGTGATGGTGGTCAGAGTGGCCTGGAGAGGGAGTGGTGGGGATCCGCAGTTCAATGTCTGTTCCAGTACAGGAGCTAGGAGGTTTCTAATGGAGTGAGTAGAGGCAGCTTCAGACAGAAGTGTTTTTTTCCATGCAGAGTGAAACTCCTCACTATGGTACATAGGGGTGGTAGGAGCTTAACTGGGTTCAAGGGGAGACTGGAGAATATGGAAGAGACACATCAGGTTTAAAGCAGTTCTGAGCCGCAGGTCACTGGAGTTTGGGGGACTGCCTGGGGGAAGAGTCACTACGTGCTGTCTAGTCTCATACCCCTTCATTTGTAGCCACTTCTGGCACTGGCCAGAGAGGTGCTGAACTAGGATAGACCTTACAGCTGACTGTATGTTGTGGTTTAACCCCAGCCGACAACTAAGCACCACACAGCTGCTCGCTCACTCCCCCACCCAGTGGGTTGAGGTAAAGACAGTTTAATAGGACAGAAAAGGAAGAAAATAATAATAATGGTAATAGTAATAAAAATGATAATAATAGTAATAGTAAAAGAATTAGAATACAGAAAACAAGTGATGCACAATGCAATTGCTCAGCACTCACTGATCGATGCCCAGTCAGTTTCTGAGCAACAGTCCCTGGCCAGCTTTCCCCCCAGTTTATATACTGGGCATGACGTCATACGGTATGGAATATTCCTTTGGTCAGTTTGGGTCAGCTGTTCTGGCTGTGTCCCCTGCCAGCTTCTTGTGCACGCCCAGCCTCTGCTGGCAGGACAGTATGAGAAGCTTAGCAACAACTAAAAGCATCAGTGTGTTATCAACATTATTCTCATACTAAATGCAAAACACAACACTATACCAGCTACTAGGAAAATTAACTCTATCCCAGCTGAAACCAGGACACTGTACAGGCTTACATTTAGAAAGGCTGGTTAGCAAAAATCCTAGTTCATGCTCATACCATGTATGCATATATAAACACATACAAATATACATGTGGCATATTGGAGTTCTGCCAACAAAATAAGGCTGGACTGACCAAGCATGTTAGAGAGTAACTTGCTGAGTGTGCTTTCTCCCATGCCCTTCAGAATCTGTGCTGGGACTGGGCAAGTGCTTCTTTGCTCCAGAAGAGTTGGCATACAGCCCTTTGGTGTACAGACCTTTCCGGGATGTTGCAGGTACTGTTGGTCTGCCTGTTGCTTTCAGGATCTCCATTAGAAAGGAACAGGCACCCTTTCCACTCCAGTGTAGAGTTCACAACTGGCGAGCTGGGTAGTAGTAACTCAGCAAATTTTGCTAATCACATTGTGTGTAGTAATGTTCAGAACTCTCAGAGAAAAATATAATACACAAAAAGGATTGCTTTGGACCAGAAAGACTTCTCACCTGAGACTTCCTTGGCCTCTGTCTTTGTCTGTTGGCTGACAACAGTTTGGCTGCTTTCTACTTGCCAGCCTGCTGCGGCAGCAAGCACGTTCTCTCTTTTAACGAGCCCACTCTGCTAGTAGAGAAGCTTGCCTTATTTGGGACCTCAGCTCAATCTTAGTAAAGCTGAGGAACGTGCTATTTGGACTACTTGAAGACTGCTCCTTTGTCGTGCCCACTAGCCAGGAATTCTGCTGGCTCCCAGGTGATCTGCTGAATTACCAGCTCTGAGGGATAATCACACCAACACTGATCTCATTCTGGGGGTAGCATGTGTTCCATATAAACTCAACTTTCCCAACTCATATTACACAATAAGCTTTCTTTGTGTCTCTATGAAGCATACATAGAATTTAGGAAACTTTGTGTTACCTTGATTCAAATTAGATGTTTCCTCTTAATGAAATGGTATTGATTTCTTCTTGAGGGTTTAGACTGGGACATCTCCTGCAGTGATCAAGATGCAAATGAATTCAAGGTCTTGTTTTCTCCCTTGTTCTTCCTTTCTCCCAGTATAAAAATCTGCTTATTTTAGTTCTGCTGCTAACACTTTTGGTTGAATTTTCTTTCAGACCTCAGGGTGACTGAAGGAAATATAGCTAAATGGATGAAAGTACCTGTTACATCTGCAGTGAAAGAGCAGTAGGGTAACACAGCATATAGGGTTCACTCAGAGATCTGTAATGTATTTCCTTGGCATTTAAGCCATGTAATCGTAAAGTAGGTGTTGGCTATATCAGAATTCATCATTGTGTAGTCCAGGTAAAAAGGTGGCATTTCTTGACTCTTTCTTTGAGGTCATCTGCTAAGAGGTAGTTGTTCATAAGAGTTGTATCTGTGTGTTCCTACTGCCTGCTGGAGTCTCCTAGAAATCTGGGATTCTCTGGTTTTGATGGAAGATGTGAGACAGGTGCAGGTCACCATTTGCTTTATATGGTATAGTGTGCTAGATGATCTCTGCAAAAAGGTCCTTATACCCAAATCATCTTCTTAATACTCTTATGAAGTGTTGTGTGTCGGTACTGGGCAGCTCTGAAACAGTCTTACTCTAAGGGGACAGTCACTCCCTCCTTGAACTTCTTCATAAACTGTGATTACACCAAGTAGACTCTGACAGTGTGCACATGCTAAGAACGTGAAGCTCTGGGGAGAGAAGAGCTCAAACTGGAACATAGTTAACTCAGCTGTAACGTGAGTGGGCCTTCAGCTTTGGCATCAGCATGCCTGGGGGACTCAAAACAGGACTTGTAATCCTCTAGCTGGATTGTACCTCTGGTGGTCTCACCTGCAGAATGGCTCTTCAGGCAGTACCATTCTCTCTGCTGCTGTGTCAGGATGCTGCTGCATTATTGATTCAGAGTGGAGATTCCCTATAGCTGCTCCCCTACATCACACGCAGTCTCCTTGGACAAACAAAATAATACATACTCAGCAGACTCCTCTGCCGTGTGTATCTTAAGGTTTTTCCCATAACCAAATCTTGTTTTCTTTACTCTAACAGATGGTTTCTTCCTATTTTACTGAACAAAAATTTTGGAGACATAACCACGCTGTACTCCTTGCCTGGGGAAGATTACAGTTGATTTTGGGATTAATTTTTAGCTATTCTGGTCTGCAGACCCCCACCACGTGCCTCTCCCTGCAGGGTGGGCCTAACTCTGGAGGAAGCAGATTGCCCTTTGCATCCCTAATGCAGCTAGTGTAGTCAAACCTCAATGAAATGAAAAATGAAACTTGTTCCTTTGTGGGCTGCTGTTTGACTTTGGTACAAAATGAATGGAACTCTGTCTATTTTCTTGTGCCGTTGTCTGCATCACAGACTCCTGCCCTGCAGGCCCCAGGAAAAGAGTTTCGGGAAGCATCAGCAGTAGCTGAGCAGTCAGCACTGGGTGACTGTCAGGCTGGAAAGGTTCCCGTCATTTGCACTCATGCTTTATTTTTGTTGTCCCTTCCCAAAGATGTCAGTTCTTTGCTAAATGTGTGTGGTGCAGCAGTGGTCAGAGCCTTCACTAGGGACTCTGGCTGCTGCTGTGATACACATAAGAATTACAGTCTCTAGCAGTAACTTCTGCTTGGGCTCTGCTGTGGTGGCATGAAACTGCTGTTGTTGGCCTCTCCCCAGCAGCGAAGCAGGTCAAGGGAGGTGTGCAGGGAAATGGGCTGCCATACACAAATGAGAGGGATTCCTTGAAAATAGTAGTGCTTCACATTGAGAAGGAAAACTTTTGCCTTTTTCTCTACTTGCTTGAGACCCGTTAAGTGACATAGTGCTGAGCAGAGCTGTGCAAGCAGGCATTTGGCACTTTGGGGATATAGGTGTATTATTTCACATGAGTAGCATTGTCAGTGTCACATGTTTCCTTTAACGCTGGACCTTCCATTTCCTCTTTTTATTACAGGAGTGCCCAAGCACTCAGATCCCCATCAGTGCCTCCAGTGTATCTTGTAACTACGTTGCTTTGCCCTGTGTTATATTCAAACTTCTTCCCTTTTTCTTTGGGGATCCCAATAGCTGAGCCAACTTTGGCCCCTCTTAAACTAGATTCTGTTGTGAAATGACGTTAGCCTCATACTATGCTGTTTCACAACCACCTCCACATGGCTGTTCGTTAGGTCTTGCCCTCACCCTTTTCCTTTAGCTTTGTCTCCCAGAATGCATATGAGAAGATAATGAACAGATACTCTGCCTTATTCAGCACTTCCACTCTAAGGACTTCTCAGCAAGGGACAGAAGAGTATGGTATTTTTCCTGTGTCTTACAATCCTTCATGCTAGCCAAGGATTTGTTATCCTTCATGTCTTGAATTGATGTTTGTAGGCCCTTTGTGGCATAGGTAGCCTCTCTGGACTGTCTGAAGGGTTCTTTATCTCCAGTAGCTGTTATGGCAGTGAATGTCTCTGCAGCACTGCAAACTGGTGATGATCTGGTCTGCAGCCTCCTCATATTGCTTGTGGATTCACTCTAAATACCATCTGCTGGCTCATGCTCCTTGGCTTTTGCAGACCTGGGTTAGGTGAGTGGATTGGAGCAGACTGTCCTGGAGTTGATTGGAACAATGACTATACTTAGCAGACAGACCAGGTGCTCTAGGTCTTCTCCTTAGGTGCTGTCAAGCTGCAGGGATCAATTTTAGCCTGTCAGTGTGCTGGGCAGCAATCCTGACACAGTAGTGCATCAAGAACTGTTGTACGTTTTGCATTTCAAAGTAATTTTCCTTCTCTGTAGGAAGAAACCCAATTCCCTCCCAGGGTCTTTTTCAGCTCCTTGGAGGGAGCTAGGGAGTCACAGAATGGGAAGCCTAAGCTTAAGAAGTTTAGAGGCCTTTAAACTCAAGTGGCACAGAGCAGGAGGAGGCCTTGTTCCCATATGTCCAGAGACTCATTTGTGTTTTTCCTTCCTCCTCTGACAGTTTCAGGTTGGCTTGGTTCCACAAAATATTGCCAAGAAGCTTGGATGAAGAGGAAGATGGTTTGCTGTAATACTCCGCTGGCTTGAGTAGCAAAGAATTTATTGTGAATGGTTGTGATGCACCTTAGCTCTGAGCAAGTGTCTGTTAAATGTTGAAATACCTATTTCTACTAATTCTGGGTTTGCTGGCAGTCAAGTCTCGTTAAGTGGACAAATAATTCAAACTATTGTCCAGCCCTTCCTTGGGGTACCGTCTGTCAGCCGTACACTGGAGGGTATACTGTGAGAGAGAGAGGTTCTGCCACTCCCTGCACTTGTAGCAGTGTGCACTACCTCGCTGATGGGGAGGAGGTGGACTGTGTCCCAGGCTGGGGTGTCACTAGTGGTGGGGGTCCTTTTATGGAAATTCTGTTGACTTCACTCAAATTCTGTTTAGCTTCTGTAAAGTGTAGGCACAGTGCCGAGTTCTCCATCATAACCATATATTTTAGCAAAAGGGTCACAGGCTTTGCAGCAAACATGGCTGCTGCTAGATACATTTCCTCCTCTTCCCCCTCCTTCTGCGTGTGCCCGGACGCTTGCTTTCAGGTCTGTTATTGCATGTGATTGCCTAGTGGCGATTTTCGTGGCCTAGAAAAGGTGACCTTAGGCCTGAGTGTGCCTGTTGTTTGATTCCCAGACTGCCCAGCTCCTTCAGCCATGAGTGGTCCTGCATGGATTTAGGTTGCTGTTTGCTCTATTCATTTTCTGATTGGGTTTCTTTCCAGGTTTTGAAGGCTGTTCCATGGTTCCCACCATTTATCCCCTGGAGACCCTGCACAACTCCCTCTCTTTGCGACAGGTCAATGAGTTCCTGACGGCTGTGTGCAGGAGTTGCAGCGAATCGCATGTCCAGTCTACTGCAGGTACTGGTGAGGTGGGCTTGTCTCTGGGTAAGCCAGAACAGAGTCAAGGCAAGAACTTGTGGTCTTTTACATTATCAGGACAGATCAGCCTGACAGGACTGGCAATAAGTGCAGTCTCTGAAACCTATTCCAGGGTGTTCTAGCCCAGGAGTGAGCTATGGGATCTAGCTCAGAGCCATCCTAGGCCGCTTACTTGAGAGATAAGTAATTGGTCAGGTCTGTCTGTAGCTGATAAGTATGGTGACATGGATACAAACTCCAGTTTGGGAAATCTTAGCCTCACATTCCCAGGAGCTGATGGACAGGCATGGCTCTGAATTTGCACTGTTCTTGAGCTCTTCCCGGAGTGCCTGCTCATGGCTGCTGGGCTACGAGCCATTCCTTTATGTCTGTCTGAATATTACTGATCTGTGTATTTTTTTTTCTTGAAGCTTTGTTTGATTCAATGATTGGCAGCCAGATACCAGGAGACCCCTTTATGTCCCAGAGAATCCTGTCATCATCCTCTTTGCCATTGCGCCAGCGTTCGGATAAGCCCCCTTGGTGTGAGTGTGCTCCTCCTTCTTGATCAGGGGTGAATGTGATGGTGAGGGAGGGAATTAAAGAGTGCTAAATGGTGGAAGCCAAGTATTCATGCTTAGGGTTTCTATGCTCTGCCCTTGAAGGAAGAGAAACAGAAAGGGGAAATAGGTAAAAGGGAAAATAGTCATATGCCCTGTGAAAAAGCTTCCGAAGAAAGATGCAAAAAGGGACTCTCTGTAGTGTTGTATATCATGGGGACATCTGCTGTAGGATGGATGTTGTCTCTCCAGACATCCTCGGCTTTGTGCACTAGGACATGGAGGGCCTGAATGCACTTCATTTTCATCTCAAGTTTTGTGATTCTCCATGACACATGGCCAACTCAGTGTTGGCATGTGGAAATGCCTTCTTTTCCTAACCAACCACGTACATGCCTCACCCAGAGCTCCATATAGGACAGCCAATCATTTAGTTCTTCACTTACAGGCTTTTCTGCAGCTCCTGGGCCTCACTTGTAGTCTCTGCAGAGCTGATGACTGCTGTTAGTCCCCTTTGCAGATCTGACTTGAACTCAAAGGGGAGAGGGTTAGCCAACAGTTGCACAGCAAGTGCCTTAATAACACAAGTCAAGGTTGCCACTGAAAAAGCAGTCCTACTCTTCTCCTGGCTGTACACTCCTTGTGCCAAGAGTAGTGTGTGTTTGTGTAGGCAGCAAGATCAGGGAACCGATTTGACTGAAACCAGTTGTTTAATGCTCTCCCCTTTACTGGTTTAGATATAATCTAGATCTGTTCTCTAGTTTTGCTCATTGTACATATAAGGCAAGAATAAGCATTAGTGGAGAAGCAATATTTCTTCTTCCAGTGGTGACTCTAGCTCAACATTCAGGGCTTGTGTGTATCAGGAACCAAGAGGAGCAAAGTTGAAGCTGAGAGTGTTCCATAATAATGACGGATGAAAGAAACTGCTTTTCTGCTCAAAACCCAATATCACACTTCCCATTTTGCTCTGTAATGACAACAGAATTCACTCTTGGCTATATGCCACATAGCACTGTATGACAAGATGTAATTGTGGTGTTTGTGCTTGGGTTTTCATCAGCTGAGCTGCCAGAAACACACCTAAGAGCAGCTGCACGCCCCTGCCAGGTTGCATGACATATAGACGACCCTCACCTATTGGTTGTAGAACTGTGGGACTGTGGCAGCTTGGGTCTGCCCAGGCTTTGGGCTGGGGAAATATCAACTAAATGTTTAAGATTTTTCTTCCTCTTTGCAGACAGCAGTGGCCCCTCCAGTACTGTCTCCAGTGCAGGCCCATCCTCCCCAACCTCTGTGGACAACTGCGCTCGTTTCAGCTTCACTGAGAAACTTTCCATCAGTCCCCCCAAAAGTGAGGAGCAGCTGACTAGCCAGTCCCCTGAGCAAGAAGAGAGACAGCCTCCAGGCAGAGGGCTTGATGTGGAGGTGGGCATGTCTGGGTTGTCAGTGGCAGAGCCAAGTGCCCCAGAGACCCTGACCTGGAATAAGGGGCCAGAGCCAGGCAAGGTCCTGGAGCTCTGCAAGAAGGAGCTGGTGGAGGAGGACTCTAACCCAGAGGAGAAGAGCAGGGTGGACCTGGATGAAGAAGAATCAGCTGGGGAAATGTTAGAGCCAAGTAACACAGGGAACCCAAAGTGTGGTGCAGGGTCTGATATAAGGCTGGCTGGGGAGAGAGAGAAGCCAGGTGAGGGGTATATAGGGGGAATGACTGGCCTGGATCAGTCAGGGCTGTCCAAGGAGATCTTGGTGCCCTGTGAAGAGGAGCTGCTGGGAGAGGTGTTGGACCCAGAGCATATGGGCGAGGAGCTGCTCGGGGGCAGTGCTCTGTCAGGCCAGCTTCTGACTGGTCACCTGCAGCAGGTGCAGCCACTGCCTCCTGAGAAGAGCATGGAGGAGCTGCAGCCGCTGTGTTGGGAGGATCAGCAGAATTAGTGGCTCACTGGACAGCACACTGCAAGCGTTTCCTAGCCTGGAGGCAGCCCAGCTTCCTGCACAGCACCTCATGCAGCTGGCTGTCCACAGCACAGAACAAGCCATGTCCCAAGGCCACAGGACTCTGGGGTGTGGAAGAGTCTGCTCTGCTCCTCCACAAGCCAGCTCTTTGCCATTCGGCAAGAGACAATGCCCCATCTGCCTTGTTAAATTAATAACAAATGCAGTCTTGGTACTGGCATAGCACCTACATGGAGCAGGGACATAGGGCTGCATTGGTGTCCTGAGGGCTGTATGCTCGCTGGGACAGCAGAGTTAGAGGATTGGTATGGCCAAGGCTTTTGGGGTGGTAAGTCCAAAGGGGACAGATGCTCCCTTGAGATTTTTTTGGCCCATAGCCTTCAGAGGAAGGTATTCTGGGCCCAAAGTAATTGGATCCATCACAACCACCAACCTCCTCTCTGTTCCTTCCTTCTTCCTCTCTCAATTCCCACCACTGGCCACCAAGAATAGGTCCAGAGTCCATGGCAGGAAGACTAGGAGAAGCAGAAAGCACTCTGAATGAGTGTGGGAAGGACAGTAATGAGGGGATCAGGTTCAAGACTGCCACATGCAAGAAAACATCTCTTTGATGTGGACTTGGATGTTTTCCTGCTGGGCTGGGGCAGGCAGGCAGGAGCCTGGGGATCCAGCCTGAGAGAGGTGGGCAGGGAGGACACACACGGGTTTTATTCTAGTCCCCAAGGGTCAGGCAGGGTACAGCTCTGAAGTCTTGGTGACAGAAATTAAAAGAAACTGCTATTTGAACAAATCAGGATTATTAGAAACCAATAAGGAGAAATCTTTATTATATATAAAATGAAAAGTATTTAATACATATTTATGTAAATGACTTGTGAGCACAAGCCTGAGGGCAAGATTGACACGGGTGTCCCTGTCGCATCCTGAGTGCAGGCCAGGGCTGTGCCTCCTGCGCCTCCTGTATTTATGGACAAGTCTGCGTGTTTGTCTGTAGCTAGGATCTGTGTTTTTGTGAAGCTGTGCCCAAAGATCTCCACGCTGTGTTGTGATGATGTGTATTCACAGTAAATCTATGCTGTGGGTCTGGTGTCTCTCTGTCTCTGTTGCTGACTTGCGCAGCAGTGTGTGTGTGCCAGAGCTTGCAGGTGCCCAGGACAGCAAGCCCTGCTTGTTTGCTGCTGTCCCGGAAGAGGAACTGTGGCTGAAAGTCACACTGAAGTGAGTGCACAGACACGGGGCTTTGCTCAAGAAGGCCAGACATCTCTTTTTTCCTCCACAGAAGAACTGGTCATACTGGAGAAATGGTCCTGGCTTCCCAGGTCCCAGGGTGGTTTGCAGTAGAATGAAGATGCTGGGGCAGCATGTACGGCTCCTTTCACTTGGTCCACACCTTCTCATCAGTTCCAAGCACATCCTGCGTACTGTGTCCTCCTCCTCATGCCTGATAATCCCTAGCTGCCAGTTTGGGTATTTAAGAAAGGTCATGTTTACTTGCACTTGAAATGCAGCAGTCGTACAGCTGCCTCGAGTGCAGCACTGTGCTAGGAGGAAGCCTGTCCCTCCTCTTCCTCAGGGCTGTGCTAGCCTGCTCTCCTGAGGATGTGTGCTGGTGTCTGGGAGAAGGGTCTGCCTTGTGCTGTAAGGAAGCTCTCTGGCTTTCATTGGCAACCCTGCATTAAAGACCTGGAAGAACAGATACCCTGGTGCCTGTCGGGCTGAGGCCATGGGCCTGCAGCCCTCCCCTGCCCCTAGAGCCGGCTGCAGGAATGCAGGAGGCTGAGCGGCACTAGATCCCGCTTGCGCCCCTCAGGCAATGCTCATGTCCCTGATCCCGCCATCCTGCCCACACCCTGCCAGGGTCAGTAGTACGTGGCACCTGCCACCACCAGCACCGCTGCTCCAGCAGCAGGGTCCCTGCTGGACACAAGAGCTGCGTCTCCTGCCAGGATTTGTGCGTTTCTGTCTGGGGGAGGCAGCGCCCACCTCTGCACCCATGGAGCAGAGACCGTGGCCCAGGCCTGGGCAGGGTGGTTGCCCCGATGGGCCCAGCATCACCTGCCGCAAGGTGTCATTGCTGAGAGGGGCACGGCTCCTTCAGCGGTGGCACGAGCAAGTCACGGAGCGGGGTCTTGTGGGGTGAGGGCCTGTCTTTCAGGTGCTCGCCCCCACACAGGGGGGACCTCATCGCTTCTAGGGCCCCGGAGCGTGCTGGTGGGATGGCTTTACTGTGTACAAATGCCCGGCAGATCTCCTGCCTGTCTGCTCCCCCTGTGCTGCAAGAAAATGGCCAGGGGTTGCTCTCAGCGCCAGCTGCCCTCCTGCCATACTGCCAAGCAGGGCAGGAGGCAGACTGGACTCTGTGTGCCAGGGGAGCCCAGAGGGCACGTTGTAGTTGGAAGCCCTTATGTCCAGAGAAAGCAGCTACTGGCTGCAGTGCCCTTGTGCTTCCACGGCTTAGCAGGGCAGCACAATGCTGTGGGAGCACTGCCCAAGAGCTGCTGCCGCAGGATGTGCCACATCATCTGAGTACAAAAGTGGCCTTTCTTGCGAGGATGGCTGAGTGCTGCAGTACTTGAATTCCTGGGCAGATTGCTGCCACTCACAAGAACCACTGTTATCTATAATGTTCCCAATCTTCAGCCCATTTCTTCACCTGGAAATGAAAAAGGAATGATGCTTGGGAAGCAGCTAGCAGCTGTGGCTCTGCTGTGGCTCTACAACTCAGTAAGAGATCGGGCCCAGGAGACAGGCTGGAAGGGTTTTTGTTGTGATGAAAAATACAAACCTCCATATCCCTAAATTGAGAATATTTCTACAAATTCTAAGTAGTGTCTAATTTTGGCTTCTAAATATATCTTTTGGTTGCTGGAGTCTTCCTCTAGCCGTAAATTATCTGGTTGCATTGCTACTTTGCATACTGGTAATTCTGTGAAGTTTTGTTCTCCATATAGTTTGTAGGATCAGAGGGCTTCCTGATACAGGGCAGAGTAACAGGGAGACAGCCTGGTCACTTGTGTCCAGTAGTGCTTGTGCTGCAGAAGTAAATGGCCTGAACTCAAAGGCAGATACTATCCCACAGCCAAGAAGAAAGCTGGGCTGCCTGCAGTGGTGCAAGAACTGGCTTCTGGTCTATGTCTGCTCTCTTAGATAGGCAGGCCGAGAAGGGACAGTGCCCTTTATTTTAAAAGAGCTGCTTAATAGCTGCCTCTGTCTAGAAGTTTGAGGTCTTTCCTGATGCTCTTAACACTTCCAAATGAACACCTGCAGACTGTGTTGTGAAAACTGAGCACTGTGAAATAAGAGCACTGCTCTTAGGCAGCATCTTTACCATGTTTTTCTTGGCTTAGCAGCAGCAGTGATTAATCACAAAGCCCTTTCCAAACAGAAGGGTGGTGTAAGGAAGTGCTGTGAGTCACAGAGGGAAAAAAGAAAAGTACAATTGCACAATTTCTGGATCCAATGGCAGGAGCCCCTATTTTTGGCTTAATCCTGTCAAAGCCAGTTCTGGCTCCTCAAATCTATGCTGATGCATAAGCTACACTTTCAAATGCTTTTGGGCTGTGTAAGTAGTGATATGGACAAATGACTGCTCCGTGGTCCTGCGTCTCTGGCTGGGTGTAGCTACAAACTTTGCCTGCAGTAGCTGGGATAGTTTGGATCAGGCTTGTCAAATAGCTGGCAGATGCAGCTAAGCAAAACTCTTTACCTGAATTGTCACTGTGTGCAATGAGAAAGCAGTGTAGAGAAATGGGTCCAGGTCATGTGGCAGAACAGGCAGGAAATACCAACTGTCTATACCAAGTAGCTAGAGTATGGCAATGTCTCCTGTAGGCTGTGGAAAGTGACAGGTCCTCTGTTAGTCAGCATGTATGAGCAAAATCCTTGGAGCTGGAGAAGCTGCCAGGTTGTACAGCATATGCAGGCTTTGGGCCTTTAGCGTGTCAAGGTCCAGGCAGCCCTGATAGTTTACTTGACCAAACTCAGTATTGCTGCTATTGCCTTGGATACTCCTCTGGCTCATCAGTTTGCAAATACTGAAGCAGCTGATTAAGGGAGGGCCATGTCATTGCCTTACTGGGACTTGTCTTTTTCTTATCTGTTCTTCTGGTTTCTCAGAGCCATGCCATTTCCCCACGAATTGCTAACCCATATCTCCCCAAGTCCTATGCAGCAAGTGATGGACACAGCTGACCAGTAGAGGACAGCTGGTTTCTGGTTTCTGTCCTTGGTGTGAGAGCTCCATTTCCCCCCTCCTGTGGTCCAGGACTGTTGGCTCCAGTGCTGCCCAGCTGATGCCTACTCTGTTTGCTGGCCGTAGGGGAACAATAGGCCCAGGAATTTGAAGGACTGCTGCTTGCCTCTTCTTGTTTGAGTTGAGAGAAGTCCAATTTGTCGCTGAACTGTAGCCCTGGCAAAGCCAAGGCCTGCTTTGGAGGTCTGGGCTGATCCTGCCCATGGATCATCACTGATGCTTCTATACAGGTCTGACGGGCACTTGAAAGCTTCCCAGCTTCAGCATACTCCTGCTCATTGGTGGAGGAGCATTGCTTCCTCAGGACATGCTTACGTGACTTAGAACACTTCCCTGCATGCTGCTGCTTGGGTTTTCTGCTACAGTAACCTGATTTTGCCTCCCTCCACCTGCAGAGCAGCTTGTAGTAAGTGTGTTCACCACAGCCTGCATGCTCCATCTCAACAGCTGGCTGGGGAGCTCTGCTCTGCAGGATGGTGCTGAACAGGTCCTCAGACTCCCAACACTGTACATGTTTGGGAAATGCATGCATGGTCACAGCCTCTCAGTTAACAGGAGCACGGCCATATCTGTATGCTTGTTTAGCTGGAAAGCTGCTGTGGAAATAGTTCCTGGTTTATGCTAAAGGTTTGGGGTTCCTCCCCCATCAGTAACAGCTTTGGCAGTTGCCCTGAGCTCTCTATTAAATGCTGCACAAGCTGTGGTTTGCTTTGTGGTCACGATGGCCCCTCTTCTGAGGGTTGTAGCCCAGTACCTGTTTTCCTTTTCCCTTGGACTCAACTGTGCCATTGTGTTTCCTCCTGAGGACACCCAGGCAGGAGCAGAGCTGACTGGGCATCAGCCTCTCCTGACTGCTATCTGGCACAGGCAGGGCAGAGGGCTGCTGTCCCAGTTTTCTGCTGAGTAGCTAAAAGAGCTGAAATAAAGTACTTCCCCTTCCGAGGTCAGTTTGGAGTTCTGCAGAGGTACAAAGGCCCACTGCTGTAATAAGGACAGGCAGCGTGTGATGGCCCATCAGTGCCTGGCTGGCCACAGCTGCTGAGCTGAGCCCCTCATGCAGGTGCACCGCCTGGCTGGCTGGCAGGCAGCCGGTGCCTGGCCGAGCACTGCAGTGATCTGCCTCCCACAGGACCAGAGTCGTTTCCAGTTCAAAGAATGCCAGCAGTGCCGGTCAGAGCTGCCACAATATAGAGCATGCTTCAGAAACTGTGCGGAGCTGCAGTGTCGGCAGGACAGGGCGTGCTGGGCTCCACACTGGAGCATCAGGGGGCTGCGTCCGTGTCTGGGCCCTTGGAGGCGAAATGTCCTCTGGAGGGGAGGTAGCTGGAAATGTAAATCACCCTGCTGGGGCCAGGGAAGGAGGGGTGGGTGTCCCAGGTAGGCTCTATGTCCCTGTTATGCGTGTCCCTTCCTTGGGGCCTCAGGAAGTTTTGGCAGTTGCCGGTGAAGGTGCGGTGTTAGTGGAAAAGCCGTGGCTCACCCGAACTCATGGGCTGGGAGGCAGCTGGCCAGCACTGGAGGGAAGGTACGGTAGCAGTGTCTGTGTGCTCCCTGCCTACAGTATGGACTCACTCAAAGAACAGTTTGAAACCATTGGAAGTGTTCTTGTTCGCAATTAATGTGGCTTTATTATTAATGTGTTGGGCTCCTCTCTTGACAGCAGTTAGTTACAGAGTATTTCACATGGAAATGGGCAAAAGGACAGAACTCAAGGAACTAAATTCAAATAGAAACATGATGCTGAAGAAAAGAATCAGGGCTCTGTTCTTAAAACATTTAGCATAGAAGAAGCTAGGAGCACAAGTTGCCATTTCAATACAGTTAAGACGTTCACTTTTTTAATTATAGGTTTAAAACAGTATTTTGTATCTATTACATACAGGAAGATTACGCGTTGTTGCCCACATGCAGAAACAAGCAAAAGCAGAGTTTAACTGTTTCTCTCTATAGTGTTGTATTACTTCTGGCTCTGGATGGGTTCTGCTGGCTCCTGCAGGCCAAGCAGGGTCAGACTCTTTACAAAGTGGCATTTTTACAAGTCTTTTTCCCCATAGTTTTTTAAGACGGGGGGCGGGAGAAGGGAGGGGAGGGAGGACGAGGGGAGGAAGATGGAGAGGGAGGGAGAGAAGCTGAAGGGAGAACAGACTGCCACAAAATACTAAAAAAAAGTGTGGAGCCTTGAGGACAGGGAAACGAACTTGTGTAGGATAAAGCTGTCCAAGCAGCATAGCTGCGGAGTGCAGGAGCACAGCACGCAGAGGGCAGGTGTTTTTACTGGAACACATGCCAATGACCGCACTCCTGCCTGGAGGATGCAGGCACCTTGCAAAGCCTCACTATTACTGCTGCTTAGTCAGAATTGCTTCAAGTTTAAAATTGAGAAAACATTCATGTGTGGGTCTATCTAAAGTTAGTGCATTAGCTTTTACACCTAGCCACGCTTAGGGATCCAGGGATCCAGTCAATGAGGGTCACATTTGTTCCTCTAGTGCCTGGCATCCTGCACCTGCACTGGTTGGCAGCCAGCCCCGTTGGCAGGTGAGCCAGGATCTCCCCAAAGCACTGAAAGCAAACCCCCCCAGCAGTGCCTGGGGGAAGCAGGAGCAGGTGTGTTACTGCCTGCGATTGCTTGCCATAACCAACATTCATGGACGCTGATCCCATCGGGTTACAGAGAATGACATTTATTCTTCTGGCAGACACCGTGATTCCATGGTTAAAATGAATACAGCACAGGGCAGGGATTTGCTAAATCCCTGAGTAAACTCACATGCTCCTAACAAGGGCTGCGTCAAAAGGGCTGGCTGCTCCTAGGGGAGGGGCTGCTAGCCTCAGGCTTTGTCCTGCAGCTGCTGGGTTTTAGACACAGCCTTGCAGGCTGCAAGCAGAGACCCCTCTTGCTGCCAGCAAGTTCTCTATGGTCTTTTTACGTTGTTGTTTAAATTGCAGCATCTAAGTATTTGTACTGAGAAACCTCTGAACTGACACTAAGAGCACATGGTTTCATGTTAACATGTATAAATTAAAATATTAAATCCACACAAAATGCAGCTTAACATCCAAAAATAAATATATAAATTAAATGCAAAATAAACCATTTCCCTAGAAACTCCATTTTAGTCCTAGGAGCAGGTTTCTAAGCAGCATTTTCTTTATGTCAGCTGCCAGAAAACTAGCACTGGGACTGAAGTGTCCCAGGCAAGCACAACACAGGGTCCTAGGATGCTTATTATGGAGTCACACCTCGGCTCAGGGCCAAGCACAGTGGGTGACACAGCAGATGGAAATACCTTTCAGTTGCATGTCACGCCTTGCAGCATTGCTTTCTATCTCTTCTCTCCTTCCCCAGAGCACACCCTACTGCCACTCTCTTTGTCTTACAGAAATATAAAAGCCATCCTTGTGATAAGACCCTCTTGCAATGCTCTCAGATGTGGCAAAGGCTCACTGGTGCTGCAGGCTCAGTGCACCTGAGCACTAACACTCCTGGAACAGCTCTCCCTGCAGGGGCTGGGAGCCCCACAGCTGGAATGGGCTTGCATGCCAAGGAGGCTCTGGGTGACTGTTCAGTAGCAATGATGCACTCACGGCATACAACTACGCTTCTGCCAGGACAGCGAGAGAGCAAGGACTTATGCATGCTCACAATAGGTGTGCTAGCAACTGGCTGTGAGCTGCAAGGTGTGGACAGCACAGTTTTGACAGCACCTCACCTATGCTGGCAACAAGAGTCTGCATGTCCCTGCCACAGGTGTGGAGGAACCAAGAGCAACTACAATTACTAAACTACTTTCCCCGAGTGTTTTGGGAAGGGGGTTCTCCTTCCTCACACCACAGGTTCTATTCCCCACATCCTGGACACTTTGGGGGACAACAAAAAGCTTGAACACAGCTAAGAGGCTTGGACTGCTGGCATACAGGCAGCGAAGAAACTGCTGCTGGCACACATCAGCTACACCAGCCAGACGCTAGCCTCTCTCAGTATGGCATGCAGGTTGCTCAGCTGCCTCACCACAATCCTCAAGAAAGCCTTTGGTTTACAAGGACAGGGAGGTTTCTCATACATCTTAGGCCAACAGCGGCCAGGGTTGTTTCAGCCCTTCTGCTTTAGAAGGGGCTGTAGTTGTGCGTTTGGATACTCTTTTTGTGTGACTGTTCAGGCAACAGCCCCTCTGTGCCTCCTACTGTCACACTGCTGATGTGCAGGAGTAAGTTGGCCACTCTGTGTGTGCAAAGCTCAAGTTAGCAGGTTAGGAATGTGCTCTTTGTAGCAAAGAACAACAGGCTGAACTCTCCCCTCCCACTGCCACCCCCAAACAAATGTGTCCTTCATCCCAGCTCCTTGAGCATAGTGAGCAGGTGTTGCAGGATGCTGCAACCAAACATTTGGGACAAAACCTGCAGAGCTGGCAAATGTTGGTCCTGCCTAGTTGCAGTACAGGTCCCCTTGCTCAGAACACCATGTGTATGTTCAGGATGGAAGATGGAAGAATGACCTTCACTGTCATGCTACAGTTGGAGGGTTTTGCCTTCCCTCATCTCCTAAGTGCATTTTCTTTGCAAATTAGTTTTCTTCTCTGCCCCCCCGCCCCCCATGCACTGTCTACATGCAGCAGCAGCACTTCAGCCCTCACCAGAAAGACGAGGTTCATGGTGCTACAAGTTAAATGGCAAGGCAGCCAGGAAGAGAGTAGAACAAGCTCTCACAGCAGCAAGGCAGCCAAGATAGTATACAGAAACTGTACAGGCAGCAGAATAAAGCAGGGAAAGTGAAAGTGCCCCTGGCCTGCAACTGCTCTTGCACAAACTCTTAGCTCAGTCCAGAATATTACAGAGCCCTGCACTTCTTTCTCATGGCATCCAGTGCTGAGCTAGATGGATACCCGATTGCCTGACAAATGGGAACCATGTAGAGGACTAAACCAGAGAAGAACTGGACTGTGATTAGATGGTGTCTTTGATGTTGCATCGGTGATTGGAGAGTCAATGGATGAACGCAAAGTGTGGGAGATTTAGAATTCGATCTTACAGGCTGGAAAAGATTCATCCTGCATCACAACAGTGCTGCTGCTTGCCAATACCATGATGTTTAGCTCCTGCTGTTTCTCATGGGTCTGTTGGTACCATTCTCGTGTCACCTCAGTATCATGTGTTGGGATCAATGTCACCTGGGAAAAGAAAGCAGCAGGGATGATTGTCTGAGAACAACTGCAGTGACAAACAATACCCATAGGAGCTGAGGCTAAAATTTCCCATTAATTTTGGAACACTGTACCCTTGGTACTGCTTGTTCTATTTAATGTCTTTCAGATGTCAGGTTCTCTAAGGCAGAGCTGGTGCTTTATTTTATGCAGTACCAGCACAATGGTGCTCTGAGCTGGCTGCAAACTGGCAGTACTAGCACCATAATGATGAAAACGGCTGCAGTGCAGGGGAGAGCATCTCTCTGTGGAACTCCAGAAACAGCCTTAGAAAGATCCCTCAGTATGAAAAGGAAAAATGCTGAGAATGTCACTGTTAATGGCCTGATATTAGACTTTATATGCCTATTGACCTGATGTGCAACTCCAGGACCTTGAAATCTATAGGCTGCTTCATCTGAAAGAACATACATGCTTTCTTGTACCTGTCTTCAGAAAGAGTGCCCACCCAGGATGTCCTGCAAACCTGACTAAGCAAGAACTATGTGTAAGAACACTCTGGTTTAAAAGCACCAATAAAAAGTTGCTATCAGATCTTCAGCAAGCAAGGCTAGCAACAAATGCTACTGGGTGTGGGAAGCTGTGATGAAAATTCAGACCGTGATGGTGCTTGGTTTTGCTTGAGGATAGGTTCGTCCTGCAGCAGATAAGGAGGAGTGTATGATCTCTAAATGCTTCCTCCCCTTAGAAGGATGTGGAAAGGAGGACATACCTACTTCCACTCATACCATTTTGCAGGTCTCCTCCTCCTCCTCCTCATGGGTACAAACAGTTACTTTTCTAAGACTGCAGAGCAGGACATGCCCAGTACCATTTGCCTTCTCTTAGCGCACTCCCTCTGGGTATGTTTGTGACACACACCTCCCCAGCCCTTGTGACACAAGGAACATCACACACACTCCTTGGCATTTCCATGACCTACCTGCAGGTTCTCCCCCCACTGAGACTTCCCTTCCAGGAGTGCATCCAACACTGCACGGCTTGGTTCTCCATTGGCTGCATCATTCCCACTCACAACATAATATGATGCTCGAACCCGCTTGAAGAACTCCGGATCTGTGTTCTTTCCACTGCAATGGTTGGGGATGTATGCCAAGTCCACATAGACAGGTGGACCCATGGGCACAGGCAAACTGCTCTTAGGACTATTGGAAGCTTTGGAAAAAAGAGAACAGAAGCTATCAAAACGCTTCTGGAAAGGACAAACATTCAAATTAACAGTGAAGGACTTGAGTTCCAGAAAGGTTGTTCCCTGCAGCTGCAGCAACAAAGATAAGATTTATCCAGGCTCTGCTGCTCAGAGGTGACCTGGGTGCATTTCTGGGCCAATGCTGTCACAGCTCTTGGGAGGGAAAGGGAGTTCTGCTGTTCTTTGGGAAAGGACTGGAAGGCTTTAGGCTCAGAAGCATTTCCTGGGGAAGGGAATAAAAAAATCTCCATTATTAGCTTTTGCAGGGTTATCATCCCAAACAATATTTAGTCCTAATTTTTGTTGTTTGAAAACCTACATTTGCTAAAGAAACCTGTTCTGATGGCCTTTATATGGTATCCTAGGGTATTACAATAGTCTTTCTGGAAGCTCCATGCCAGCTTTCTGCCATCCCTGTGAATCGCTGCTATTCCAAGGACTCTATTGCTCTTTCCTGTCAACCTTTGGTACCTTTTTTGTCAACCTTTTATGAGATGAGAGATGGTCAAACAAGAGTTGTTTTACTCAGCAATATATATGCATATATAGTCACACACAACCTATAGAAGGACTGTCTCTTCTCTCCCTCCTGCTCTCTGTGGAATCAGAGGCCTCTGTCCTCTTTTTCCTTCCATATACTATCTCCGGGTAGTCTCTTCTGTGAGAAAAAAGCCACTAACTACTAGCGTGGACAACTCGTTGTGCTGCCTAGCTGCTACACAAACAAAAAATCCCTACCTGTCTCAGCCAGTCTTACAGATGTCTAGTCCTCATCCCAAGTTATTTGGGCAACTCACAGCACTGCTCCACGCACAACCTCTACATCTTCTATCTTTGTCTCAACCCTCCCTTCAGACTCACATATCCAGGCACTGCATCTTGCCAGTCCTTTCTGTGCAGCGCCTCTAAGACATGACCATTCTGCACAGACACTCTGCTAATACCTGGCACAGGCTCTCTCTTGACTGTACGCTATTTGCTTGTCAGCTGTTCATGAACATCAGCTGGCTCAGCCCCTGCTCAGTCCACATTCCTTTGCAGAGCCCTCTCTGGCCTGGCACTATGACCACCTCGTTGCCCCAGCTGCTGCTTCCCTCTCGCTCCCCACTACACTGAGCAGCCCCTGCATCAACTGCTTGGCCTGTCCATCGCCCTTGCTGTCACTGACGCTACCTGTCAGTGACACCGATTCGCCTCACCTGAGCTGTATTTGCAAGACACACACAGGGGCTCTTTTCAGGTCTTCCCCTTCAGCTGCTCTCGCTCAAGAGGAGCTCCCTGTAGCGCTTCTGCAAACCTTCCCCCACTTCTCCTACACCCTCTGTTTGCCACAGTGTCTGCAATGGGCATCTGCTGAGACCACAGCACCTCAGCTATGTTTCAGTTTCTCCATTCTCCCCGGCACTGCCCACCTGCTGGCTCTTGTCTCATACTCAGCATCAATGATCTGGAGCAAAGGATTAAGATTTGCTCTGTGTCTGTAAAGTGCCTGGCACTATGGGGTCTCAGTACAGACACAGTGATGATGCAATACTGTACCACCTAATACTGATATCATCTGGTAGGATACCAGTAGACCACAGGTCTCTGTGTGAACACTTAGCAAGAGGCCACGGGCTGTACAGACGCTTGAGGCCAAGTCCCTCTTTCACACCTTTATTTAGGAAAAAGAGAAGACCTTAATTTCCAACAGTCAGACTGCCTCTTCAGTGCCCTGTGTGTGGTACTCAGATGCGGGAGCTGTTCCCATCCCATCTCTGCTTAACATTTCAGAGGAAAGGACGTATCTGACCATGGCGGTGTCCTGTTATTCTAAGTGACAGCTTTATCCCAGTCCAGCGCAATGCACTTACCCCACTCATAGGCTGAGAGGTTGCCACCTCTTTTTAAAACACACACATATTTTGTCCTTCAGTTGCTGGCATTTCTTTGACAGCACCCACCTCTAAATACCTACTGTCCCTCCACAGATGTAGCCCCTGGATGGAACTGAATCTTGGCCTATAAAGTTCTAAATTAGGTCTCAGAGGTCTGTCTCTCTTCAGAGGTGGTTGCATTCGGCTCTACAAAGGTTGAGAGTTTTCCTCACGGCTTTGATCTTTTTAAGTGATTTGTGTGACAACCTCTCTACCTTATCACTGCTTATAACTTTTTATGCCTGACTGGGAAGTCCTATTCTCTGTTGTGCTACATTTAACCCAGTGCTTTTTCTCTGTTGAACCTGAAGAGAAAATGCATGCTTAAGGAAGTATTTCTTACCAGGGTTTGTTTTGATGCCATTAACAAGGCTCTTGCCAGGGTTGCTGTGACTACTCCGGGATAACTCATCCTCTGTGTGAGGAGGCTGTACCAGTGCATTACGTGGTTTGGGCTTCTCTCCTCCATCTCTTTCTTTTTTGGCAGTGACAGATTTTGGAGATTTGTCTGATGGCTGTTTCACAGGAGTGGGTGATCGTTTCCCTTTCACATCTAATTTCCGGGCAGGCGAGGAAGATTTAGGTTTGCTCAAAGGCTTCCTCACACCTTTGTTCTTTTCTTTTATGTCTTTCTTGGAAATTTTATCAGTTCTGCTCATGCTTTGTTCATTTACCAACATATCGGGGTCTACCATGCAGACATCAGGATGAGGAGGATGGGGATGGGGATCTACCATTGGAACAGGCTGAGGATCATGGCTGGACCTAGAACTGGCATGATGAGCATTCCCAACAGCTTTGTCCACTGGGAGGAAATCGGCATCTTCATCTGAGTCCATGTTGGCATCTGCTGTGATGGACGGACATTCTTCTGTCTCAGGCGGGACATCTGAGTCTGACTGGGAGGTTCCAGAATCACTCACTGATGTTGGAGGGGTTTCCTCCACTGTGGCACTTTGCATGGGGCTACTACCAGTGTGGGGTGGTCTTCCTTGCACTGAAGGATGACCATCCTCCTGTGAGAGGTCACTATCTTCGGAGAGCTCATGAGGGCTCGGGTTGATGAATGAGGGAGAGAGCTCTCCCTTCCTGTGCTTGTATTCACATGAGGAAAATTTCTGTCCACAATCAAAACTGCCTCCTAAACGTGGCTCCAACTCATGGGAAGCATCTCCATGGTCCTCTGTTTTTCCACCCCTCTGCACATCTGGGAAAAAGGGCTGGAAACTGTGTTCAGGGGACATCAGAGAGGAAGGACGGCTCTGCCTCTCTGTGTCCTCTTTGCCTGCGCATGGAGAAAAACTGCTGTCAGAATCAGGACACGTTTTTTCATCATCTTTTGCCTCTGCTGCATGGTATGTACTTTGGAAAGCTTGCAGACTGGTGCTCACCTCTGTTGGACCATTGGCTGTGGTTTCATCTTCATGCTGATGATGAGGAAATGATGTCAACACATCAGGGAGAGATGTCAGTGTCATCAGCTGTTCTGCAAATTGTGCCTTCTGCTCTGGCCTGCTTACACAGGGTTGCTGCTGTTTCTCTGCAGAGAATGATGTGGGCTGTAAACTCTGGCACTCCTTTCTGCATGGGGAAATGCTGTCACCCATGCCACTTGTGAATGGAGAACCATGTTCTTCAGCAAACACAAAGTCTTTGGTTTCAGCTGTATGTGTTTTCATGGCATTATCGGAAATCTGTGGAGACACATCCCAAAGACTCCTGGTACCTGGTTCCGCTCCTGCACCTGTATATGTAGAAAGCATATGGGAGTAGAAACTTTCTGCTGTAGTTGATATGACAGGAGTGGTAGCTTCAGATGAAGGCTCCTCTGACAGGCTGGAAGAGTCATCTTTCAGCTGCTGTTGGGGCACAGACTTCCTTTCCACAGCTTTGGAGAACAACTTATCTTCTTCATATGGACTTAGCGGTGAGAATTTAGTAAAAGATGACTCAAGGCTGCTGATTTTCTCAGAAACCTCCAAGTACTCATCTTTCTTCCCCTGGTCTGAAAGCAAAGCACAAGGAGCCTTTAAAGGAAGAGAGATATCCCCTAAATGGCTTGCTGACATTTGCTCATGTCTGAACATACTGGATGTTTCACTCTTTCCTAGCAGGGAGCATTCAAATCCAGAAGAGCTATCCATCAATCTGACTTCTACTGTTGGGTCCTTTTTGTATGCCTCCTTCTGTCTTCCAGAAGCAGATTTCAAGTATATGGCTTGCTCTTGGCATTCTGAGACCACTGCTGCACTTGGATAATCTGTTACACAGGAATGTGACTCCTTTGTGGATTTTTCAGCAACCTCTCTCTTTTGTGAAGAATCTTGTCTTAAATGGCACATTTCTGAAGCCTGCTCATCTCTGCCTATGTCTGGCAGGTCACTGTAGCCAGCAACATACGTCCCCATGACACTGGCTGATGCAGTTTTCATACCTCCGTATTCCTCTTTCCACCCTGGATCGGAAGGTGAAGAGGCAGTAGAACTGTGTGAAGGGGACTCCTGGCGCTTGCTTTGCAGAAGGGGTTCTGATACATGAAACTCGTCCATTGCTGAGATGTGTGCATAGACTGTGCCTGCAGCTTCAACAGGGCTGTGCAGTTTAGACTCCTTTTCAGATTTCTCCTTGGCGCCTTTTTCTAACTCTGAGTCACTCATGCTTTCTTCCCCTCGACCTGCTTTCTCATAGTATGTATCTTTGGGATTTGGGATTTCAGATTTCAGGGACAGAGATGGCTGCTCCTGGCTAGACAAAATGATGTTTTCATCTGGACAGGCAGCATCAATATAGGCAGCTGATTTTTCTTGATAAAACGTGTCAGTCATGTCTGTGGGAGAGGCAAATGCTGTGCTTGTGGATGATGGGTGCAGTTCAGAGTCTAGTTCTTCTGGCAAATCAGAAGACACCTTCAGTTCTTCCTGTCCTTCAGATATCTTAGGCTTATCTGTTTCAGACAAGGGCAAGTATCTTTCATGGATGTCTGTATAGTCAAAGGCTGAATCTGCTTTATCTTTAGGGGATGCTGGTGATGACAACTCCTTCTCAGCAGAGGTATAAAGGCAGGACTCTTCTTCTTTTGCAGAGACGTGAAAACTTTGACCTTTTTGAGAGAGCAGTGCTGTTGCTGGTACCTTGTCAGTGTGACCTGGGCTGTCTGCATCCTTGGGTGTGAAGGGGGAGGGTCCAACTCCAGACACAATTATCTTCTCATAGATGTCAGCATACTTGAAACTTCTTTCATCAGGGTAGGGAGTTGGTTCTCTCTCTTCTTGCTCTTGTCTTGTAGAACTGTCATCATCTCTGGGTCTGCAGACCCCTTCCTCATAGGAATAAGGCTCAGGGGAGCTCCTGGAATAGGTCTCTGGAGGATATGCCACACGGCCAGCAGAACCCACAGCCTCAGCATGGCCCATGGCAGCACTGCTTTTTTGACAAGGGCCTTGACCTAGAGGAGAGTGTGCACACTGCCCTGACACTGCAGCACTTTCTTCTGGGGACGCTGCTATATATTCATATTCTGCTGGTCTTGTAGATTGCAACAGAGTAGATGCTGCTGCCATCTGCTCTTTTCTTCCTGTAGAGTCATAAAGACCCTCAGTGGATTTGTAGTCATCCTCTTGCTTTCTATCTGACTTGTATTTACAGTCTATTTCCTGATACAAACCACTGATGTCTGATTTCTTCTCTGTGTCTTTCGATGGGACTTCTTCCCGTGAAGGTGGCTTGCACTGATCTAACTTGTAAAGCCTTTCTGTTTCTGGTGTTGTGTCAATCTCCTTTTCCAGAGTGGTAGCTGTTACAGACAGGGGAGATGCCGTCAGTGCTTGGTCTAGTGACTTTGCATAGATATCTAGGACAGCTTTCTCCTCATCATCTAAGTAGGAGTAATCATGTTTAGATGTCAACAACAATTCTGGCCTTTCTTTGTTTCCAGTTAATGCTTTGGCCTGATTGTCCTTACCAGAGACATATTGAGAAGACAGAGGAGAACCTTCCATTTGTGTTCTTTCTGGGAGAGTGATGTCAGCAGGAACTATTTCTGCTTTCTTTGTTTCTGATGTAGGTTTGGCACTCTTCTGTGTGTCCTCTTTGTAATCACACGATTCCATCTTTAAACATTCTGCTTCTGCTTGCAGTAGCACAGGTTTGTCTTCAGCATGAGAGAGATCCTCATCCTCCTCATCCTTGGGTAACTGCCCTCCTCTTCCAGTCTCTCTTCCTTCCTGAAGATACCCATACACTGAACCCCATGCTTCACTTTCTGCTCTTCGCCAGCTGTGACTGCCAGGCACTGCAGGAGATAGGATCTCCCCCTCTCCCATTTTAGGAAGGGATTTTTTTTCATATTCTGGTACCTCATCCAAGAATGTGCTCTCTCTCTCTTTATCATATCTCTGCCGCCTTCCCTGAACAGGGGTCTCCTCCACCTCTTCTGGAAACCACACTTTCTTCTCATAACTTAAATCTTTCATGTAAAAGTCTTCCATTTCTGGAGATTTTTCTTCTTGAGCTTCCTTGAACCTGCAAGATTTTACACCTTCAGTAGAAATGTGTGAAAATGTTTTACCCTCAGTTGGGCTAGAGTCTGTAAAGTGTAAGCCCTTCACATCTGGAGATACTTCCTGAGAGTCCAAGCCTGCAGTTCTTCCCCTAAGTGGGTCCTTTTCTGTTGCAGAAAATAAACTGCTGTCATCTGGAGACATTTCTTCGGTTGAAGTATCTCTGGGTGATGTGTCTTTAACTGAGCTACTTTCTGGGCAAGGAAAAGGTTTTGACACTTCTTTCGTGAATTCTTTGGCAGAAATTTTCAGTGATTTTTCATATGTAGCTGGGCTGTGCTCTGTAAAATCCATGGATTTCACAGCTTCTGAAGGGAACTTGTCAGTGAAGTCAGATGTAGTTTTTTCTTTTGCAGGTATCTCTTCTGTGAAACTAAGAGATTTTATGTCTTCTGGAGAAATTCCTTTAACAAAAAGGTCTGAAGAGATTTCCTTGCTGGGACTCTCAGTGAGAGAAATGGATTTGGTCTCTTCCGGAGAAATGTCTTTAATGGAAACATGAGAAGATTTTTCTTCTTCTGAGGTGTCCCCTGTGAAATACAGCAGTTTTTCTTCTTCAGTAGTCACTCCCTTAACAGAAATATCTGAGGATTTTTCTTTACCAATACTTTCTTCTGTAAAAGAAAGTGATTTGGTGTCATCTGGTGAAAATTGTGAAGATTTGTCACTTTCAGATTTGCTTTGGCTTGTGAACTGTGGAGGATCCACATTTCCTAGGGAGGTTTCTGTGGTAGAGAATGGCTCAAAGGACAAGTGTTTTGAAAATCCCGTTAAACTTTCTGTCATGGTTTTAGTTCCTTGCTCTTTTTCTGGCTCCAGAAACACATCTGTGCTGGGATGGGGCAGCATGGGACGCTCCTCCTCCTCCTCCCCTATCACCACTGTGTCCTGCTTGTGGTAGGACAGCCAGGGCAGCTCCTCCTTGCCCACCGGTTCTTCCTGCACCTCCTCCCCAGGAGACACTGGAACATCACTGCCCAAGTCTAGCTTGTGCTGTACAGGTCCAGGCACTTCTTTTTCATGTCTGTATTTAGCTGCAGATAGCTCATCTTCTTTGAGAGGTTCACCCTTGGCTCCCTTCACCACAACAGAAGTTTGGCTTTCCAATTTGTTGGCAGCAGCATCTGTTTGTTTTTCAAATAGATCTGAGTCTACTGTTTCTAGTTTTTCCTCCACTGGAGACTGGTGGAAAGGTGTGTGTCCTGCACTAGTGGGGCCAGATGGGGTGGGAGAGGCCATTTTGACTGTACTATCGTCAGGACTCATGCATCGTTCTTCAGCCTCTGCAGAATCAACCTGGGAAAGCGGTGTTTCTTCAGTGGATAATGGCAGACCAGAAGTTTGCACCACTTCCGTGGGAACACTGATTAACACATTATCAGGACCTCCTTGATGAGCAAACATGGGGGCATTGTAATGTCCTCTGAGTTTCTCAGGCATTTCAATATTTGGAGTCCCATCTTCTTCTTCCTCTTCATCTTCTGCCTCTTCATTAAGATCCTTTTTTTGAGCTTCCAGTTTTCTGTCTCCTTCTGCTAATGCATGGAAATCTTCAGGGGGTGGAGACTTAAAACATTTGTCTTCCTCCAAGGATGATGTGGGGGAGATTGTGCCAGCAGAGGGAACATAGTCAAGACCTTGGGTTGCTTCAGTCCGAGAGGAGGGCATGCTGTTTACTGTGTCTAGAAGTAAAGAGCTTTTCCCAGTCTCTTCTGTTTGTGGTGCTGTTATAGATGCAACCGACTGATCTTCTGCTACTGAAGTTGCAAAAGATGAAAGCTTATCACATTCTGTAATGGAGGTAGCAGAGGATATATGTTCCTCCTCAGCTAGAGGTGCTGCCACAATGTTTGTAGGATATGCCAGGATTTCAGACTCCTGGCCAGCATAGCCCTTGGCTGAAAGGTCAGCAGTAGGCATGGCCTGTATTCCATGTATTGCTTCAAAAGAGCCTGGGTGGTCAGGAACAGAAATGTCATAGGCATTGACATCATACTTCAAGTGTGGGATCCTCTCTTCCTGTTCATCATGTATTTCTTCATCAGAGATGGTCTGCTCTGTTTCTGAGTAGCCTGGGATAGTTTCATCTTGGATATATGAAACATGTTCTGCTGTTGCTCCTGCTGGGACTGGCAGACTGCTCAGATATGACTCTTCCTTTGTTACGTCCTTTCCAAGTAACTTGTTTTTCTCAACCATGTCACTAAAATCTTTTTCCTTTTCTGTAGTGGTAAATATTTTGTCCTCCCTCTCATCCTGATTCAGCTCATAGAAGTCTCTACTCTTTTCCACCTTCTCCTCTGCCTTCATGTGCTGTTCTTCCTTTTCTTCCAGTTCTGCCTTTTCTATCACATCTTCTCTCTTTTCCTTCTCACCCTCTTCCTGTGCCTCTGTCCCCTCAGTATACTTTTCACAAGTCTTTGTTTCTGCTTCCCTCTGTTTTCTGTCCAAAGAGATTTTCTCCTCTTCCTCCTTTTCTTCCTCTCTGAACGCTGATGATTGAACAGCCTTTGCTAAGAGGTCTGTCTGTGATGGTACTTGTTCTTTGTCTGGAACCAGCTGAACTTCCTTGTCCTGCTCAGCTTTTCCCTCACAGTATCTCGTGTCATGATTTTCATCTATTGTTCTTCTTTCATCCTCTATTTCTTCAGCATGACCTGCTCTCAGTTCTAGCTGATGGATTGCCTTTTCCTCTGCTGGTGATTCTTTTTCCATATCAGTAGTAGTTACTCCCTGATCAGGAATGTTTGTTTTCAAAATCAGATCCACTTCAAGGCAACTCTGAGCAATCATGTCAGCAGAGTCTTTTATCTCTGTTTCAGGTACTCTCATAATCTTATCACTAACCTCAATATCAGACATTTCCTGAGTCACCTGCAAGGCCCCTTTCTCCTCGTGCTTCAGTTCCTCAAAGTCCTTTGTAAGATCTTCTGGTGAAGACAGGACTAACCTCTGTTCAGCTATGGAAGTCTCTCCTGGCTCCACCTGTACAGGTGCCTTCTCCATTGGTGATGTCTTCAAGTCAGCAGGTACTTCCTTTTCAGGTTTGACTTTGATCTTCTCAGTTTTGAGTCTGCCTGGAACTTTTGCCTTGTATAAGGTTTTTCTTACTTCTGGGGTAAATGGTTTTAAGTCTGGTTTAGAAATTTTTTTGGGCTCTGGCTTGGTTTCTTTCTTTTTATCCTCTTTCTTTGAATCTTTTTTTTCGTCTTTCTTTCCGTCATCTTTTTTTAAGTCTTTTTTCTCCTTCTTAATCTCTTTCTTTTCTTTGTCTTTCTTCTCCTCCAGTTTGGATACTTTCTCTTTGAGATGCTTTTTTCCAACCTTGTCTTTTGACAATTTTCTTTTCTCAGCTTTGAGAGTATCACTTGTTTCTGTCTTTACCTTTTCATGTTTAACAGGTTTCTCAGGAATTTTCTCTGAGTGTTCTTTAACCTTTTTCTCAATTTTAGTATCCTTTATGACTTCTGGTTTTACCTCCTTAATCCCCTCCTCAACTGCCTCTTCTTTCTTAGCTTGCTTTGTCACAGATGGCTTGGGGGAAGATTTAAGACTCTCTTTACTGTCAGTTCTTTGTTTAATTTTGGTCTGCTTCAGCACAGGTGGAGGTATTCCAGAAGTGATATCTTTCTGAGTAGCCACTGGGTACCTCAGAAAATCCAGATGCTTGAGTTTCTCAAGACCTTCCAGTATCTTATTTTGAGGAGCATTTCCAGGAAACAAAACCCTTACAATTTTCTCTGTTGGGCTAGCTGGAAGCCATACCACTAGGGCTGTGATGGATGTCAGATAGGGAACAGAAATTTCACCTTCTTTCCCACTTGCGAGAATTATGCCAGTTTTTGCTTTACTATTACCAGCCCATTTCTGCATTAGAAACTGCATTTCTTTACTGTCCTTGACAGGATTCAGTATATACATGTCCAGCTTACCCACTCCCATTTTGTGGAAAAGTGTGATAGGTTCAATGGTACTGCTCACCACCCTGTAGAGAGGCTCTGATTTAATGCCTAGTCTGTTGAGATACTGCAGTGTCAGACAAGCTTCTTCGATGCTCCTCTTTACTTTCATGGAAGATTCAGGCATCTTCAGTTTTTCAGGAACATTAAAAAAAACCACCCCTAGCTCAGGAGAAATTAGGTTCTTCATCCAGTCACTGTAGTTGGTAGAGCCCTGGGATTGTTCCTCCTCTTGCTCAGCAACTTTCCTCTGCAGCAGCCCATTGATGCCAGGTAGGTTGTCTGCACCAATGTGGGTGAGCAGGATTGAGTCAATCCTATCCAGGTGCCTTACAAGCTTCCAGAAGCAAGATTTCCTGTCAGAGCCACCATCCACAAGGATGTTAAACCCATTGACAGCAAAGAGAGCAGAATCACCTCTTCCACCAGGGAATATGTAGCAGCAGGGTTTGGAAAGCTTCAAAAAGCCCCCTGAAGTGGGTGGCTCCAGGAGATCAAATGGAGATGGCACGTCAACTGTCTCAGAGACGTATTCTGCAAACTCAGACACCCCATCCATTTCTGGCAGAACTGGATCAGGATTCAGTTTCAGATTAATAATTTCCTGAAATCGAGGATGCCCAAGACTGCTCCAGTCTCCTTCTCCCAAGCACGACACAGTAAGGGAGGCCTTGATATCTGAATCAGTGTTGCTAAGAATCTGGGTGACCTAATGAGACAAGCACAGACAAATAAAGGTCAAATAGAGCTCTGAGACCAATTCAGCACTTTAAAAAAATAGCCAGTTAATGCAGAAATACTGAAAACGCCATGAGCACTTTACTGACAGGAAACATTGGGGATAGATTAAATAGTCCAAAAGCCCGTTGCAAATAGATGCGTGGGGCCGTGTTCTGCTCTCTTTTGAAATTCTTAACATTGATGGGCTGTTATGCTTCCTGACTGTTGGGAATGCATGGTGACAAGACCTCAGGAAAGAAAATGAAAGCAGGAACTGCCTTGTCCTCTTTCCTTACTTCTTCCTATTTAACCTGTGATGTCAGTCCCTAGCTTGGGCTCAAAAGCAGCTGTTTCTTTTGGATTTGTGATTTCTAACCCTGAGATACCCTTTTCAGTGCTAAGCATCTTTCTCTGAACTTATCCTCGCTCATTGGCTAGTGAATGATCACATAGCACTTTGTGCAGTTTTAGTGCCATAGGACTTTCTTTTTTATTCAGATTTATTTTCTTTCCTGGGACCTATTTTGAAAGTCGTGACTCCATCTCTGATATACATACAGGGTTGGGGACATGCTACATGACTAATAAATAGAACTAAGGTCGATATAATTTCCAAGGCTCCTTAGAGCTATGCTGAACATATCCCAAGCAAAGAAGCATTAAACCTCGGACTTTCTAAGTATCTGGAATGAGATTAGTACACTTCTTTAGACTGTGTTCTCCTGCTTATACAGCCCTTAATTGACTAGTTAGTGTCCAAATAAATGGGTACCAGAAATAAATGGGAACAATCAGCCTAAAATAAATGAAGGTGGGCAGATTTGCTATGTAATTACAGCAACAATGATATCAATTGTCAAAATACCACCCAGCCATTCCTGCAGCAACTGTACATTCAGTCAGATGGAGACATTCTAAACATCTGGCACACAATGATCAGTGGAAGTAGGTCTTATCAAAAACTGAAGCAGCATATCTGTATTGGCAACAAGCACCAAAAGAAAGAGTTTAAAGCCTCTGAGGAAAGCTATAGTACACCTAGCTAAGATAATTAGCATTGCAGCAGAGGTTCAGAGATGTCCTATAAGGTTTTCAAGACCCCACTGGACAAAGCCCTGAGCAATCTTGTCTAAATTCAGTGCTGACCCTGCTCTGTGCGGGAGGTTGGGCTACAGACCTCTCAAGTGCCCTTCCAACCTGAATGATTCTGCAATTCTACAATTAAATAATGACATTTGTAGTTATTTAATCATCATGTAGTTACTTAATCAGCATTTATTCATCCCCTTGTAATCTTTACACACCCCTAATGAACACTGAACCTTGTGAACAGCTTATACTTGCTGGGCTGATTGTGAAATGAAGAGAAATATCCACATTTACTAGAGTGATGATGGCCTCTGTTGGCTGGTTTTTGGAAGCTGCCCACAGATATTTTAAGACCTGCTTTAAGAAATTTTGAGTGTCTGCCCACTGCAGAGCCAGTCTGGAAGGTTATTTCAAGCTGAGTACCTAAAGGTGGAATCACCCACACTTGCCACCTTGGAAAACTTAAGCCAGGAAATTAAAGCAAGATGCCCAAGACTATAGCATGAATTATTTATGGTGTGCAATTTTTTGCGGGATTTGAAGCCCATCCCTCTATGGATCTGCCACCTGAAGGAGCGGTGCGGGCTGCATTGCTCTGTCATGGACTCTGTGAACAGCAGGGACATGCTGGCTTACTGCTCACACTCACCTCCGGGTCCGAAAGTATCTCAGCAAACTTCTGGTAAGTGAAGGTCCCTGTCTGCAGGATCAAGTCTCCTTCCTGGTCCGAGCTCTGACCACAGAAGATCAGTAGCTTGTGGGCTGATGAATCACACACCAGTGAACGGACCTGTTACCATGAGACAGAGTGTTGCAGTCAAAAAGTTACCTGTATTCCTTACCAGCACCCAGAAACCCAATCACATGGACAGGCAATACTTATGCATTATTCACAAACAGCCAAAACATAAGTTTTCTACATACAAGAGAGTAGGTTATTGAAGAGGGAAGACACTGCTATTGCCTGCTCAACACAGCTCTGTGTCATATCATAATTCACATTGAGAAAGTAGGCCAATGCTAAGAGAAAATGTTTGGTGTTACACTGCCATGTAAGAGGTTGGCACATTTAGACTCTCATCAAACTAGAATGCTCGAGGTTCAGAAGCCCTCCACCTTGTTTGCTAGGAAACTCTACAAGCTCCTGAGAAATCCATAAAATCGGGCAATTCTAAGGCACTAACTCTTCAGGGAGGCAGCTCATTCCTAAAGGGCTAGCACACAACAAACCATACACTCTCATGTGTTTCTTTGTCTAGCAGTAAATTCTGTCACAGAATACTGGTTACTGCATATACCTTGTTGGCAAGACCAGAACACCTGGCCACTTCACCACACCTTGCAGCAGAATGGCAGCATGTTCGAACTCTCCAGAAGGTACAAAGTGTGATGATCATGACCTCTATGTCAAGCAAGGGCAGGAGAGCTGATGTAGAGAAAACCTGCTGGCATCTGGTCCTTACCTCAGACACGATGCTGTCCACATTGGGATTTACCAGGATCACTGTCTCCAGGGTATCACTCCGGTGATGGAGGGTTCTTTGGCCTGGGGAGAGGCAAGAGATTAGACAGGATGGGAGAAGCTGATGAGACAGTATCTGCCTACTGATGTTTTAGCCTCAAAAATTCCACTTCAGCATGGCTGTGATTGCAAGGCTTCAGCTTGCATTTTAGACTCAATTTAATAGCCGGATCTCATAGAACAAAGAAAACTCTTTTCAGTAACAAGGGAAAAAATCCTAGTTCTGGATCAGCACAATTTGCAACTCAACTCCAATGTGTTCTGAAGTCCACAGTGCCGGGCATATCAAGCTGCCCGCTTGTGCCAGACAGCTGTGCCCCGTAAACGCTGGTACAGACCAATTATCCCCTCCAGACAGAAGTATCTTGCCTCATTGCAGCTACCATGGAGAGGTAGGTATCTCTGGATGTTGTCCAAGCCTTAGTCACCACAAGGCTTTGTGAGCCAGCTGGTGCGTGCTAACTCACCCTTCATTAGAGTGGTGCAGCACTAATAACGAATCTCTCATCATTCTTAATAAGTTTTTTCTCCTATGAAGTATTTTTCTTCAATCCAAATGTGCACCCCTAGAGGTAAACTGCTGCTATGGGGACCATCTAGACGGTTGTTGTAGAAGAATGCTTGTTCTCCTGTCTTTCTCCTGTGAGAGTCACAAACAGGCACCCAGACAGGAATCTGCTCTCTCTATATATTTAGGCAAAAAAGAAAGAGCCAAATAAGAGCAAACAAGAGCCTGGTAGTGCAAAAAGCACTTTGTGTGCTCACCTTGGCATGGGCATTACATGGATATTTGGCAAAATATCGACATAATGCCTGGGCCCTATTAATTTATTAGAAAGAACCGTGGTGACTGCCTGCCATCCTGAAAGGTGGGGCTAGAGCCATCATTGTGTACCCACGTCAAACAGCTCTGGGAAGCAGGATGATGTACAGGACCTGCCTGCAGCATTTCCCTTGACACTGCAGGCAGCACATAATTTTTTGGATTCTGGTCTTTGCAAATACCTACTTGCGGACATTATATCCACTCTACAAGCCAGGCACTTAGAACTTAACTGTTGGAATGTATAATTTATAGGGTTTAAATCTCTGATAGGCTTTAACCCCTCATATAGACTGGAGGGCCACAGATCTTCACTGAAAATGGGCATCTATTTCTATTTTTCATCTTCCAGACAACTGTTGCTCTCTGACAATGTTGTTCTTTCCACCCTCTCTACTCCACAACCTCCCATCAGCTCTCTTTCTAGGCAGATCTCAATCCTTCTAAAATAGCTTTATCAAACTGGTATTTCAAAGACAGACATCAAAAGGACACAAAAAGAAAGAAGTCTGAAAAAAACCAATACCCAGTATAGCTTTAATCAAACTCAGTTTACTGGGATGTTTTACTCTGGCTGCCAGCAATTAAGTATAAACCAGACAGATATGCCCAGAAGGCAACTTTCAGCCCAAAATGAGAGCGGCTCTAAGCTCTCAGCAGAACTATTTATATTCTGCATCTCTAGCTTCTTTCTGAACTTGTGTTCTTTCAGTTTGTCTAAAAATGGTCCCTCCAGACTAAAACAGAACCATCACTGTGCAGAGGAAATGTTTGCACTGAGTTCAGTGGCATTTCTGCCAGCTGATGTGGGATGTGGTGTATGGATGGGAGAGGCTGGGAACCAAGCCCTTGCACAAAGAAGGAAGGCTGCAAGTGAGCCCGTGGGGAGCAGTGTGGGAGGGTGGCAGGTGGTGCAGATGAGGAAGGCCCAGGAAGTGTTCTGGGCCATGCACTGCAGCCAAAAGAAGCAAAAACCTACTCATCCTCAAGGTAATGGTAATTGTAAAGGCATTGCTGATACCTCAGCATTGCTTAGATCTCAACAGCAAACACAAGGAAGTACGTCATTTCCTCACTGATTGCATCGTGCAGTTTTCACACAGCTCACCCCACACCAGGACCTCCACTCACATGCTGCTCAGAGTATCCAGTACAGAAGCGATCTGCTCCCATTTTTCAACAGTAGGTCTGGGACAAAGTGAAACCCATGCCATTCCCCAGGCTTCAACTTCTGCCACCTTGCTGCCTACACATCTCACACAGACTTTTTTGGCAGTTGTTACCCACATCACTTAGAGAACACAGCTTGGTGTACAGAACCAACACCAGCAGTCTCTTCCTTGTGCCATGTGAAAGGAGGGCTCTCAGGCACAGTGTAGTCACTGGTGCCCAGCATGTGGGCATCCTTCCAGGCACCAGGTGCCAAGGTGCTGCAGAGGCAACGCCAGCCTGAGGGCTGCAGGCTGGGCAGCGCTTGGTGGACAATGCCAGCTGTACAGGGAAAGGGGCCTGTCTGCAGGACTAACAAGCATGCAAATACTGCTGCTCTTTGCCATTTCTGTGATTCAAGCCCAAGCAGCTGAGCTGTCACTGCTGAGACTGCTAAACAAAGCATGGCTGGTTAGCATTCTGCTCGCATCCTCTCCCCCCCCCCCCCCCCCCAAGAGGGGCTGTCCCCCTCATGCTTGAAAGAAAGAGAAGGGTTCAAGCTGCAGGGCCAGCAGCTGCTGGCAGATGGAAGGTAGGAATAGTGAAGTACTGAGTCTTGTGAAGGGCCATGAAGATGATTAAGGGACTGAAGCATTTTCATATGGGGTAAGGCTGAGCACGCTAAGACTGTTTAGGCTGGAAAAGAGAAGGCTTGGGGTGGGGGAGGGATCTTATCAATATGTATAAATACCTGATGGGGGGCAATGAAGACGAGGAAGTCAGACTCTCTTCTCAGTAGTGCCCAGTGACAGGACCAGAGGCAAGAGGCACAAATTAAGACACTTGCAATTCCATCTGAACACAAGAAAACACTTCTTTTACTGTGAGGGTGGTCAAACACTGGATGAGGTTGTGGAGTTTCCATCCTCAGATATACTCAAAACCCAATTGGACACAGTCCTGGGAAATCTGCACTAGCTGACCCTTCTTGAGCATGTGGGATTGGAATAGATGATCTCAATAGGTCCCTTCCAACCTATGATTCAGTGATTCTGTGACTCTGTGAAGCAGTGCAGCCCTCCAGAGCTTTGCTCCTGGTCTGCTGTTGGGCAGATTCCCTTTCTTCAGTTGCAGCAGTTGGTTCTCAGAAGGATACAGGAGCACAGCCATACAGACAGACCATTTCTAGAAACACTGAATCACTGCACACACACACACACATGCACTCCAAAACTGTTCTTCAACTTAATTCAGAGATAAAGCAGAACAGCACACAAACTCCAGGCTGAACTGCAACCTGTGAGTGAGAGGGCAACACAGTGACCTAACCCGGCTTGTGAACTCACCAGGGTGAGTGCCCCAGCCCCTGCTCACAGCCAGGCTGCTAGCAGCTGCCTCCCCCAGCTCAGTGACAGTTGTACCCCTGTATATGACAGAGCAAACACTGGGCTGTGCCCCGCTGAGGAAATACCCATCATCCCAAAGTCTCTTTGAATCCAAGTGCTCATCAGTCTGAGGAGCCCATTGCTGGCTGCTTTCTCTATACAGGCCTGCAGAAGCAGCTGCACAGACAAAGGATTAAACACAGACTGGGGCATCCTTCTCCTTACTAACAAAAATTACGTGCAACAGAAATGAGTAGTGGTGCGACTGACATTGCAGACACAGTGATTGAAAGCACACTGTTCAGGTCATTGCCAGATATTTGTCCTTACTAGAGCCCTATCACAGAGAAATGCATGCCTGAAAATACAGCTGCAAATGACAAAATCCCTTAATTACATTTACCAGTATGAGGAATATCCTTCTCAGGTTCCTGAAGACTGCTGTCTTCAACTTGCCTGGAGCAAACATCTGACCATAGCTCTCTGACCATGGATCTCCAGGTGCATTCAGAACACAGATCCCTGACCCTGCTCAGCCCTCTCAAACTATGCTCACAAGCTGCTACATTAAATGAAATCATCTCTCCCCCAGTAACTGTGGGAGTAAACTTCATTAGCATTGAGTTTCTCATTTTGTAGGAATCTTCACTTCATGCATTCAGGCACATTCTGATTACTGCAGTCCCCACAACGCCCGTGCGCTTCCAGAGAACGTTTCTATCCATCATGTCCCCACCAAGGCAGAAAGCCTCCAGTCTTTACCATCTGTTCCTTAAGAGGAGAGTTTCTCTAGTCCCTCATGACCACTGTCACCTATCCCTGAAACTCTTCTAGTTCTGCTGTGGCCATTAGGATCAGTAAGAGCAGAAGTATACAAGATGAGAAGAAACACAAAAGATTCACAGGGTGACATTATTGTATTTTCTTTATTATTCCCTATCCTATTTTTTTATGCATCATAACATAACCTGACACTAGCTTTGCACCAAATAAAGATCTTCAGTTAGGAGTACACAGTGACATCCAAATCTCACCCTGCCATGACACTATTAATTGAGCCCTTATAAGGAGTCTGGAAGGTTTAATTTTTCTAGTGTGCTTGATTTTGTGGTTTTTGATAATGAATTTAATGGGACATCATGATGACTGCTCAATTTAGTTGCAGAAGTTCCTCACAGTCTTTTCTAGATATAAGTGCCTGAGTCATCTACAAATTTAGCCACCTCCATGTTCATTCCAACCCCTTTCCTCAACATTACTATATTGATCAGCTTTATATTTAGTAGGAAATCATGAAGCCCTTGTATTTTACCTCTGCATGCTGCACAAATTTGACCGTATATTTGTTTTCTAATTTGTTTTCTGTCTCTTACGTAGTTTTTGACTTATGCATTAGTTGCCTTTTACACACACAAAGTGCTTGCTGCATAACATATGTAAAGATTTAATACACAAATGCACCTCATTCATGACCTCACTGAAATGTCAGAAAACAGACAGGGGCATTCTCCATTTCCACACAGATCACATTACTTACCATTGTGCAGAAGTAATATCACCTTCATCCTGAAGGACCACAGAGGGCACACATAATGCTCTCTTTCTACACGGCAGCCACCTCTTGAATGGCAGTCAGCAGGAACTGGCCATGGAGGCATTACACACAAATGTCCCAGAGGTGATGAACAACAGTTGCTCTAGGCAATACTAGAGGAACTTCCATGGCTAATACTGAGGGGGCATTTCAGGATATGCAGGCTGCACTCATTATTGGGGAGGGAGGAAAAGTCTGATATTTTTTTTTTAAGAGTATGTATAGCTTACATACTAGAGAGGCTGAGGGGTGACCTCATTGCAGTCTACAGCTTCCTCAAGGGGGGCAGCGGAGGGGGAGGTGGTGATCTCCTCTCTCTGGTGACCAGCAGTAGGACACAAGCAAATGGAATGAAGCTGCATCAGGGAAAGTTCAGATTGGACATTAGGAAAAGGTTCTTCACTGAGAGGGTGGTCAGTCACTGCAACAGGCTCCCCAGGGAAGTGGTCGTGGCACCAAGACCCTCAGAGTTCACGGAGCATCTGGACGAAGCTCTTAGTCACATGGTTTAGTTTTAGCTAGTCCTGTGAGGAGCAGGGAGTTGGACTCAATCCTTATGGGTCCCTTCCAACTTGAGATATTCTACGATTATGTAGCCCATTGAGTGTAGAATTAATTTGGTTATGGTGGAGGATAGCAAGTGATGAGCAAAGCCACTTAGATTTTGGAGTCGGTGTGAATTAACTATCCAGGGCTGTCTACATGCACAAAGAGAGAGAGGGTGAGAGAACGAAGGACCAGACACGGTGGTTTTAGTGATTAGCAGTCAAGCAAAGAGGACTATGCAGGGAGGTCAGTCTAGGCTAAAACAAAGGACAGCACTCTAGGGTAACCATGTGACAAACAGGATGCCCAAGAAAGAGATGATCCTAGAAGCAGACAGATGGCTGTGGAGGCAGAAAAGGAGGTCATGCTGCCAATACAGATCCTTGTATGCGATGTGTTTTGCCATTCTAATTGAAAGCACCTAAAAACCCCTGTAGCTGAATAATAAATTCTGGGCAAGGAAAGCTGCAAGAGCTGCTGCTTGTCATTTGCTTTAATCTTTCAGACCATCAAACCTCAGAGGTCTTATTTTTCTGTTGATCAGAACTGGAAGAACCATGGTTACAACTCACCGTGCTGAAATCAGAGACCAAGTGTCAGGGCAGTGGGACCTAGGTTCTCATCTTTGTGAAATACAATCACCGAGGCCAGAGCACTAGAGTCATCTTTTGAGGGAGAGACTGTGCCGAAGTCAGTTGTGATGCTCTGACTGGTACACCAAATAGTAATGAACATAAGGACCACAAAGATGATTAAAGGACTGGCACATCTCTGATGAGAGGAGGGCTGAGAGGTGGGACTGTTTAGCCTGGAAAGGAGAAAGCTCAGGGGAGGGATGTTAGCAATGTTTGTACATATCTGATGACAGGGTATAAAGTCTGGGCTGCAGAGCTTTCAGGACCTTGCCATACAGAGGATGGAGACTGTTCATCTGACCGCATAAAAACCAATCCTCTCCCCATCCAGGGAGCATTCTTTATTCCTCATTACCTCCCTTGTCCTTCCTACATCCTTTGCCTCCTTTGTCCCTATGATTATTTGGGCTTACCAGGCCAAGTTCTACCTGTAAAGCAACCACCAGTAGTACATTGATAAAAAATACCAGTTTCACAGTCTGGACATGTTATCAATGCACACAAGCCCCAGTGATTAAAAACCAGCTATTCCTAACTTTCTGATCTCTTACCTGATGTTATGAACATATCTCTTCAGGGTGGCACTTCTGAAAAGACTCTTCTTACAAGGAGATCCTAGATATCGCTATGGTTCAGTAGCTTTTGCTACACTTTAGCAAAGAGGTGGGCCTGGTATTATGTGGTCTTCCAGATGCTCTATTGAAAAAAGTCCACCTCTGAAGACAGTCAAACCATGCATGAGGGTTCTCAGAGTGCATATATTTGCATAATTAACATGAGCTAGTGCAAGCTGAAAGACTGCCATTTCCTTCATTCTGAAATTACATCATAACACTGAGATAGTAACTGACTCTTTCATTCTGAGGCTGTGAAGTCTCCAACCGCAGCTTCTTCAGTGCCAATGGGAGAAAAAGGATCCAGCCCCAAATGGTGTCCATTCAGAGAAAATGAAACAACGCATCCATTCACAAACACTCCAGGACTGTACCGAGTACAGCAAGCTACAGCTCCTTGGGAGAGAGAGATTATGAAGACCAGAGGAAAGGTCCTGCACAGAATTCTGAGCAGGATCCTGCCTCTTATCCCATCTATGGAAATACACCTTCCTATCTCCTGCTGCAATATGGAGCCATCCCCCTGCAAGAACAAGGAAGCCCTGTGTTGTTTAGCAGTGAGGGAGAAGAGTGAATGTACTCTTGCTGGAAGCAATGTCCTACACCCACCACCTGAGGGGCACACAGCTGTTGAAGCTCCTTCCTCCAGCATGCAAACTGAACAGCGTACAGCTGGTAGGACCAGCTCTGGCTGGTGGACATTTGGAAGCTCTGCCAGCTAGTCAAATGGGCTCAGGAATTAAAAAATAAACACAAAGGTTGCTTTGGCAGCCAGTACACAAGCCAGCAACTGCAAATTCACCATTCAGTTGCTCCTTACCTACAGACTTGTGCATCTCAGAGACATCTCTTACCTTCTCTGTACCTGGGCATCCTTGCTGTACTGCGAGAGTGTCGCGTCCCAGAGTTGGAGCGACTCAGGTTCGTGGATTTCCTTTGTCAGAATTAAGGTGAAACGACACCAGGGGAGTTCAAACAACAATCAACATTTATTCAACCTAGATAACCTTGCCCAAGTACAAGTGAACTTATCAATATGAACCTTGCAACATGTCGTTAAGCCGCTGTTTGAGAAGAGAAGTATAGAAAAAATGAAATGGAAAAGGGAACATGAAACTGTGTCAGAAGGAGAGCCCTCCCGTTGAGTCACGAGGTTCAGAGCAGACCCCCTTGCTTTCTGGACTCCTTCTCAGAGAGGAGCCCAGGGGCGGCTAGGTCCACTCCTAGTCTCAGACTTGGTCAACGGTTTATGTTTAAAAGGATGAGGTGTAGGGACTGTGGAAAAGAGAGAAGAAAAAGAGGGAGGGAGAGAAAGAGAGAAAGAAAGAAAGAAAGAGAGAAGGAAAGGGTTTCACCAGTCCTGGGTCCAGCGTTGGTCCAGCCAGCGTAGAGATCCAGTTCTGGAGGGCGCGCGCTGAGAACTCGTTCTCCCTTCTTTTATAGCGTGTTAGTCGATGGTCTCGACATGCGCAGTCCCATTCCCGGGGTTCTCTGGAATCGGTCGGAGAGCTTTGGGGGGGGGGTTCATCGCAGAGTTGCCTCTCTTTTTTCTGCTGGCATGACCGCTTAAGATAGAGGCACAGTCCCATCCTCCGTGGGGCCTCCTCCTCCAGGCGCATATGCTGTGCTCCTTCTCCTGGTCACTTAAGATAAGGAATTGCGGCTTTGGAGAAGCGCGGTCCCACCCTCCGGGGGGCCCTCTCCTCCGGCCACATTGTCCTGTTCACAAAACTCCAGCATTTTTACAGAGGCCATTTTCTCCACCAAAGTTCTTTAACGAATGTTTGAGACATTGACTATAATTTGTCCGACCGTCACACCACCCCGTGGCTCAAACAGTCGCTGTACTTTGATTCTCGTTTATATCATCTTCTTGTGTGGTAATTTTAACATAGCGGACAGTAGGAGAAGAGAGAGAGACAGCTGAGGATAGCAAGCGGCTAATCATACATCTTACTATGGCAAGGCCTGCTATTAAACATGTAAATCCAATTAATATCATAAGTCCAATATTTACAAGCCATTTTCCCCATCCCGTCAGTCCCAAGGATCCCAAAATGGAATGTAGCCATGAGTTGGGACTCCAGCCATCAAACCAGTCAGCTGGTTGCATTGCATGGAAGAGTTCCCCCGTCTGGTCGGCAATCTCCTTCATCTTTGCCCGGGCTTCTTCAATTGAGGTCGTGGCATTATGAATGGTAATACAACATTCGGATTCAGTCAAGTTTAACATACCACACACACCTTGTTCTTTTAACAATAACATATCTAAGGCTAAACGATTCTGTAACGCCATTTTTGATACTTGTTGCACTTGCAGATTTAGTTCCCCAAAGGCATATCGAGTCCAATTACTTAATACATGTACTTGCCAAGTTAGGTTTTCTAGCACCCATTGGTGCCGAACAATATACCCAGATGGTGCAAAGAATGCTTCTAGCTCTAACGATACTTTCTGTCCCCAGGTATAATAATCAGGTTTTAGAATGCTTTGAATCCACTTCTGGGTGCTACTTGGGTCATCAAGTTCTCGTTTTTTCCTGTGAATAGGTGGTGTGGTATATTCAAAGATTCGCCTGGGACACATAGTAGGAATTCCCAAACCACACCGCAATCCAGCCTGTTTGATAACATTCAAGTGCGAGTACATTTTCCCATCTGAGCACCCCCAGACGGTCCCCTCAGGGGCGGCATACAAAGCGTTTTGACAAGTAGCTGCGTCTCCCCGGGGTATTTGATTATCCTCTCCCACCTTATGTCTTGGGAAGTGGTTAATGGGAATTCCACATTTTAGCCAGATATTAACATTATTGGTGATCTGATTACATTGGTTGTCCCGGTTTCGGTATCCAAAATTCGGATATCCCCAACAGGTGCACATATCTCGAATTAAGGTTCTAACTTCCAAACTGATCCATGTTTCGATGGGATTGCCAGCGCCTGTGGTACAATCTATAATGTGGGTACAGTTTAACAAATGGGCATCATTGGGGTTGGGCGTGCCCACAAATTCTTTCTTTAATAAGTGAAGAGGTTGTTTTTTTAACATGTGTTTCACTGACCATCCCCAAGCAGTGTGGGCGCTATTCACTGAAGGATATTGTCCCTTCCTGTCAGGTATGTGAACACACCAAGCTGAATCCCATCTTACATTATACTGTAATTCAAAAGGGGTAATTTCCGGGGAAGCAGGCCAAAAAGGCACTAAATTACAAGATATATTGTGATAGGAAGGGCATCCTGTTATTCTCCACCAGGATGGAGAAGGTGGGAATCGTCTGGAATAGGCTTCCTTGAATCCTGGAGGACACGGCGGGCTATGACTAATACCAATTTCACTACTGACCTCCAATCTCCATCGCTTACAAGTTTTGTTTATTAAGTCAGGCCACCCCGTGTCCCGAGGGATCTCATAGAAGGCTGCTTCATCTCGCCACCATCTGCCAGAGGAGGTATAATCATTTCGATATTGATACTCAAACGGAGCATCTATTAACCCTATAATGTCATTGCTCATATTATATTTTCCAATATTGAGCCTCATGGGTATCAAACCGAATCTAATCCCCTGCTCGGCAGAAGTAGGAATCTGAATACAGATCCCCTGATCCGTTCTATTCCAGACATGTATGAATCCTTGTATCACTTCCCAAGCCAAATTGGAGGCCCTTTCTCCTTGTCCAGATGCACCAAAAGTAAGAAAGGCAAGGAGGAAGGAGTTCCAAACCATCTTTCCCTGTTGTACCATAAGAATATCACAACCAAAATCAAACAAACAATACAGATAATGGCCCACTCATCAAGTGAAAACATAAGTCCTGCCGTGGGCTTCTGATAACCTGCAAAATATATACAAAAATAAACAATTATTAAAGGGATAGGATTGGAGGAGATGTCAAGCAGTGTTGCTATTGGTTGGGATCCATCCGAGAGGCTGAGGTGCACTTTCCGAGGCGCTCGTGCAGCTTCTGTAAAACAACCTCTTACAGGCCATGTGCAGGATGTGTTACGTATTATAGATGCATACAAACTAGCCTTAAATTTCAAGCTCTCTTGACTGGAATTGTTCTGATTAAAGTATCCGTAGATCAGCAGAATGTGTTCATTATGCGTAAAAAGGCTAATAAGTTTATAGCAACCACTTGTTCTTACGTGGCGTAGGTGCTGCTGCAAGAACTCCAACGTTGTCTGCTGCCAAGCTCTCTGTGTCCTCCCCCCAACTCAGGAATTCTGAGAAGTCAACACAGCATCGCTAGTCAGAGTAACAAAAACATAAGCAGGCCATCAAGCAGCTATGGTTTTAGTACTATAGCAGAGGGTTGGGGTTATATTGTGTATCTTAACTGATATGCTTGTTAGAATCCAGTCAGTGGGATACAGAAAAAACATATTTTTATCAGCCATTTAACATCGGAACAACTTTAATTCAGGACATGAAGGTCCACTTAGAAGGATGGGACAATCCATCGGGTATTGATACGATGCTCTTTCCCATGGGCATCTGTGGCTACCCAGGAAAAAAGGTTAAGGGGCGTCTTTAGGGTTAGGGGTACTTGCCCCACAGTGGGCAGTTCCACTAATACTGGTTGTCCAGCATAGTGGAGCAAGTGTGCAGGGTCTTTGCCACTTTTCGTCCCCGGAACAATAGAAGGAGGTGTGGGACAGAATGCTAGGAGTCGGGGGCAGCCATTTGCCCCCCACCGGCTATTGACTCGGTATACTGCTTCTGGTACTCGCAAGGCCCACCCTGGGTCATGGGGCCTCAGAGCTCGTTTTAGAAGTCCGTTTGTTCTCTCCACAATACCATTAGCTTGAGGGTAGTAAGGGGTGTGAAAAACCCACTGGATTTCCTCACCCTTAGCCCATTCTTGCACCACTCCAGCAGTGAAATGGCTCCCATTATCAGATTGAATTGATTGAGGCTTGGGTAAGCAGCTAAACCATACTTTAAGACTTTTCACTGTATTTTCTCCTGTGGCTCTGGATACAGCTTCAGCTTGTGTTAGTCCTGATACCACCTCTACTCCTACTAACACATATCGTTTTCCCTCTGATATCCGAAAGGGGCCAATATAGTCAATTTGCCACGTTTGCCATAAACCTTTGTTTGTCCTTAAATGTAGGGGTTGCTCCTTTAAAGGGTTATATTTTTCCAAACGAACTCGACATTGACCGCATGCAGAAATAACAGTATTACATAATTCTCGTGTAACAGCCCATCCTCTACTAATAGCCTCTTTGTACAGGTCTTTACTTCCTGAATGGCCACGCTTCACGTGCAGCCACTCCAGAAGGTGTTCCCATTTTTCTGCTTCACCATCGATGGCAAGACTGGCTAGACGTGTTAAGGAATCTACTTGGTTATTTAGGAGGTGAGCCGGGTTATCTCCTGCCTGGTGTGCAGCAACCCAGCCTACCAAGAAAGATCTCTGCTTGGCGATATTCAGTATTTCTTCCCATTTGTCTCGTTGCCACACTGGCACTTGGTTTACTTCCCATTGGTTTTGTTCCCAAAACGGTAACCATTCAGTACATCCCTTAAACACCGCATAGGAGTCAGTATAAATGTATACTGGTTCTGTTGTCTCAGCTTCCTTAACGACTACACTCCACACAGCAACTAACTCCCCTACTTGGGCACTACCCTCTCCCTCAGTTATCATATGCTCCCCTGAATCAATATGTAATGCTACTGCTCAATACTTCCACGTCTTTCCTTCCCTTTTTGCAGAAGCATCAGTGAACCACACATTTGTTAAATGGGGTTTAAAATGAGGAGCCACTTTGATGTACGATGGAGGGGGTTCTGTATCTGGGTGATCAGAAGGGGGATCCTGTATTTGCAGCATTTTGGGTGTTCCCTCCTCTATCTGTCTAGTGTGACAGTAGTGGTCTAACTGGGCATACCACTTCCTTACTGTTTCTCGTTGAGCTACTCCTACAGTGGGAGGAGTTCCAGCCAATATTGGTTTCAGGATCTTAAAAGGTCCTCGTAAGATGATGGGCTGCTGTTGTATAATTCTCTCGGCTTCCTGTAAGGCTAGGTTAACCACAAAGAGTCCTTTCTCCCAAACTGAATACCGTTTTTCAGCATCCTTAAAGCTACGCGAGAAAAATCCTATAGGACGGGTAGGACCTTCAGGGCCACGCTGCCACATATGTATAGATAACCCATGAATTGCAAAACCCCATTCTATGTGGAGTGGGTCTGTTGGATGTATTGGTCCTAAGGCCTGGTAAATCCCTGCTTCAAAAATTAATAATTTCAGAGCCTCTTCATGGACAGGTGTCCAGTCCCAAGCAGTTCTTTTACGGGTTAAATCATATAAAGGGCGAGCTATGATAGAAAAGTCAGGGATGTGTTTTCTCCAAAACACTAGCAAGCCTAGGGCATGCTGCAATTCTTTCTTATTTTCAGGCATTTTCACTTGTTCGAGGGTGGACAAGGTTTCGGGTGGTATACACACAGTCCCTCCTTTCCACCAGATACCTAAAAATTTTACTTCAGGTGATGGGAGTTGTACCTTTTCGGCAGGAATTTGGAGCCCTAAATTCTCCAAGTGACTAATGATTTCTCTCTGGGTTTGTCCCACCACAGTGATATCTGGTCCTCCAATTAGCACATCGTCAATATATTGATATACTTTTACTCCATCTTTAGGAGTGATCTGATTTAGTTCCTGGGCTAATGCATAGTGAGCAATGGTTGGTGAGTGGCAATAGCCTTGGGGAAGCCGTGTAAATGTATATTGTACACCCTCCCAGGTAAAGGCAAAGCGGTCCCTATCTGCTTCTTGCAAGGGAACCATAAAGAACATGTCTTTCACATCAATGGTTGCTAAAATCTGGTGACCCTGTTCTTGTATGGTTGCAATTAATTCTGCTATATTGGGGACTGCAGCTGTTAATGGGCCAGTATTAGCGTTCAGGCGTCGATAGTCAATTGTCAGTCGCCACTTCCCATTTGGCTTGCGGACCGGCCATACTGGGGAATTATAGGGTGAATGAGTAGGAATAACTATCCCCTGTTCCCGTAACTCAGTTATCACTGAAGTGATCCCTTCCCTTGCTCCCAAAGGCAAAGCATAAGGCTTGACATTAACTATCTTTGAAGGGGGAAGAGTTGGTGCAGACTGCAAAAGCCTCACAGAGATTGCGGGACACCCAAATTTCCATTCTCTTCCCTTAGAGTCTACCCATGACCGGCCCTTTAAGAGGTCAAGTCCTAGAATATTGGTGGGTAGAGGACCTAGTATCATAGTAACCTCAACAGGGGATGAATCCCCTGGCAGCCAGCATTTAACTTTAGCTGTCGGCTGTGGTTGGGAGCTTCCGAAAACGTCTGTGACCCATATCTGCTTCTTATCTGCAATTATTCCATTGCGGTTAGCAACATCCGCCCGGAGTGCTGACATCTGAGCACCCGTGTCAACTAAAAAAGTTACTGGGGTCTTAAAGGGACCAAGGGGAAAAGTAATCAACAGGTCTCCTGTCTTATTTTCAGTGAGCCTCCTTAAATAAACCCACTGGCCGTCCCCCGGCTCACTTACTGGGGACGGCCTGTCTAGTTTCCCGTCCTGCGGACAGTAATACCTTCCTCTGGGGCAGTAGGTGTTTGGGGAGTGGGAGTTGCCAGCAACTGCGGATTCACCCCTTTATAGCCTCGAATGTTTAACTCAGTATGAGGAGGCTCCTTGTTCTTGTCTTTCCACCCTAGGACCAACTTTTCTAGGACAGAGGTGGGCAAGCCATCCATCACGTCCCGGGGAATTCCCTTTTCTATCCCTTCTGCCCACAACAAGTTTCGCTGACCCCCATACAGCTTTTTGGTGTTTACAGTCTTAGATGGGGGAGGTCGGCCAGGTCCTTCTATTCGGCGGATAGCAGGCTTAGCCCTGCTTTCTTCCCTTGTGAGACCCATTCTCCGGCCGTAGTTAACCAATTCCTGTGCCACTTCTCCCCAGGTCAGGACCCCTCCTGCATTCCGCCTGCCTCCTCTAGGTGCTATCGCATCACGTAATCTATCCTGCAGCTGGACAGCATATAATTTCAAAGAATCTGGTAAACCTCGGATTAGAGGAGTCATTCTATCGGGATTGGCATTTAACAACATCGGAGAGGGCTGTTGTGGCACTAATCGCCTATCATGCATTAATTGGAGACAAGCAGTTTTCTGTAAGCTCTCAGTCAACTGATTTATAGAAGGGGTGTCTATCCGTGTTGGTTCTCCTCGTTCCATTTGGTCTATTCCCCCTGCCCAGTAAGCTGCCCGCTGCGTCAGAGACCATGGTTCCCTAGGATCATCGGTAGTTAGGAACACTCCAGGCCCCCAATATCCTTGGGCTTCATCTTCTGACAATAAAATCCGGTCGCCACCAGTTAATGACACCCTCCACACATATTCTGTTTCAGTCTCCTTTGCTAGTCGGATATACTTTTCCTGAATTTTAGATAATTCAGTGGCGGAATATGGTATCGTCTTAATGGTCACGTGTGGTGCTCCGCCATTTTGGCCATTGTCTATGGTTTCTGTTTTAATTAATGGCCTCATTGCTATCTCTTCATCCTCAGGGTAAAAAACTTTTCTGGTACCTTCTAACTCTTGATTTGGGTATAAAGATTTTTGCTGTTTCACCTGAACTACCTCTAGACCTTGCAGGTCTAAGTCCGGGTCAGATCGTTCATCCACCTCGGCTCGTAAAATTCTTTCCCGATCTAATGCATCAGCCAAGGCAGCATGAAGCCGCTGTGTTGTATTACGCTCAGCAGTTAATTGCTCTTGCAGGACTTTAACTAAATCCTGCAGGGACTGAATCTTCTCCTTATCTGCCTGCTCAGCTTTCATTGTTTCCTGTCTGTCTTCCTGGGCTGCTACGAGTGCGGCCCCTAAAACTGCACACACTACAGCCTTCCCTTTTCCCGGGCGAAACCTGCCTTCTTTCGCTAGCTTCTCAATTCTTCCTACAATGGCTTTTGAGTCATGCCAGTGGTCTCGTGCCCAGGCTACTCCTTGTGGGGAAGGGCGGGCTTTATATGCAATTAGCTTCTCTAAAACAGGGGAACAGTCAGACACAGATATTTCCCGGGTCACCATGCCTGCCACTGCTCGGATCTCTCCCGATTTATTGTTGAGAGATCCTTCCCAGATCCTCCCCGCCCGTTCTCCGGGTGGAGGTCCGGTATCCCGTTAGAATCTCCCTTCCAACAAGGGAAATCCCCTATAGGCAGTTAGCCTCTCTAAAACAGGGGAACAGTCAGACACAGATATTTCCTGGGCCCCTGTGTCTGCCGCTGCTCGGATCCCTCCCAACTTATTGTTGAGAGATCCTTCCCAGATCCTCCCCGCTCGTTCTCCGGGTGGAGGTCTGGTATCTCATTAGAAACTCCCTTCCAACAAGGGAAATCCTGTCCGTGACGCCAATTAAGATGTCGCGTCCCAGAGTTGGAGCGACTCAGGTTCGTGGATTTCCTTTGTCAGAATTAAGGTGAAACGACACCAGGGGAGTTCAAACAACAATCAACATTTATTCAACCTAGATAACCTTGCCCAAGTACAAGTGAACTTATCAATATGAACCTTGCAACATGTCGTTAAGCCGCTGTTTGAGAAGAGAAGTATAGAAAAATGAAATGGAAAAGGGAACATGAAACTGTGTCAGAAGGAGAGCCCTCCCGTTGAGTCACGAGGTTCAGAGCAGACCCCCTTGCTTTCTGGACTCCTTCTCAGAGAGGAGCCCAGGGGCGGCTAGGTCCACTCCTAGTCTCAGACTTGGTCAACGGTTTATGTTTAAAAGGATGAGGTGTAGGGACTGTGGAAAAGAGAGAAGAAAAAGAGGGAGGGAGAGAAAGAGAGAAAGAAAGAAAGAAAGAGAGAAGGAAAGGGTTTCACCAGTCCTGGGTCCAGCGTTGGTCCAGCCAGCGTAGAGATCCAGTTCTGGAGGGCGCGCGCTGAGAACTCGTTCTCCCTTCTTTTATAGCGTGTTAGTCGATGGTCTCGACATGCGCAGTCCCATTCCCGGGGTTCTCTGGAATCGGTCGGAGAGCTTTGGGGGGGGGGTTCATCGCAGAGTTGCCTCTCTTTTTTCTGCTGGCATGACCGCTTAAGATAGAGGCACAGTCCCATCCTCCGTGGGGCCTCCTCCTCCAGGCGCATATGCTGTGCTCCTTCTCCTGGTCACTTAAGATAAGGAATTGCGGCTTTGGAGAAGCGCGGTCCCACCCTCCGGGGGGCCCTCTCCTCCGGCCACATTGTCCTGTTCACAAAACTCCAGCATTTTTACAGAGGCCATTTTCTCCACCAAAGTTCTTTAACGAATGTTTGAGACATTGACTATAATTTGTCCGACCGTCACAGAGAGTAACAGCCCTGACCTGTTACAATGGGTCAGAGGGACATATCAACCCTTGAGACATGCTTAGGCAATTTCATAGCTGTGGGAGAAGTGTGGGCAACCACAGCACCAGCAGTATGAACTGGAATGTGCTACATAGCAGCATGAGGAAAGTCTGCACACAGCCTTCCTGCTGTCTGTGTGCTCAAACCATTTGAGAGGAGAGTCCTCAGTAAATTTAAAAAGGAACCCCTCCACAGAGGGGTGGGCTGAAGAGATTCTGAACAGTGTGTGGGCATTTGTAGTGGGTTCTAGAAAGTAAAGATTCTGGGCAAATTCAGTTTTAAAGAAAACTGTCATTTCCTTCTCTTGGCAGAGCAAGGCAGCTGCCTTAAGCAGAGCACCTGTACGGGCCCTGTGCAAGCAGCAGCAGCTGCCGCTGCCACAAATGCAGCACAGAAAGCGAACAGCTATGTCTCACTCTGGCTTGACCTTTAGAGGATAAATGGGAGTCTAGAACATGCTAGCATCAGCCTCGGCCCTGACTGAGGGAAGCAGGCTGTCTCCGCTTCTGGGAGCTTAGCCACCATCACATCCTGAGTTACAGCCCACTTCCAAACTTGATCACCCAGACACAAGGCAAGCAGCTTGGCCAGTTCCTCAGACTCCAGAGAGAGAGGATGACCCATAGCCTCAACCAGTTTCCACAGGCTGTAAATCAGATTCCAAAGTTGACGTGGTCCTTATGTTGGCTGCAACAGTAAATTGTTTTACTAATGAACTGTCCTTGAAAAACATGTATTTTTATTTCAAAGCAAAATATTAAGGTTTTTAGATTACAACAGAACATCTTTGTTAGAGTGAAATGACAACTACAATTATTGATAGAGGCAATTAAAGATTTTTTCTTAAACTTCCAGCAATCCATCAGCTATTTTTACTTCTCTTTCTTTTCCCTAAAAACTTCAGGATACTCTATTTATTTATGTACACAGAATCCCAGGCTCCCCATTCTTATTTTTTTTTCAGACAACAGTGGCTGTATTGGGTTCAGCATATGTTTTGATTGAGAAGATATATTAAGGTCACTGCACTTCCTCAGTTTAAGTCTCTTTGTTCTCTCTTGCTATGACCACTTTGCTCTCTGGGGTCTTGGGATTATTTTTTCATTCGTCTTGACTGTCCAAAACACCTTCCAATTTGTTGTCGTCCATGCCTACAATCAACGTGCTGTTTACATCCCAATCCTGGTCTGCCTTAAAGGGGTATTAAGGAAACTGGAAGAGCATGTTTCAGAGCAGCTCTCCTGGGACACGGGAAGCTCAGCCGGCTGCCTCAGCTCTTGCGGCCCTGAGCCGAGGGTCCTGCAGGGCGACCTCGGTCCCCGCCGGGGCCTCCACAAGCACCAACGGGCACAACCTCAGTGCCAGCTGAGGCACCAGCCACCTGCAGCCCCCCCTTGCAGTCGGGGTGGAAAGCTGGAGGCCTACATCCAGCCGCCATCTTCTCAGAGGACACAGAGAAGCCCAAAGAAGATGGCACAGCGGCCTGCTCGTTGGCACGTTCTCTCAGGAGATGGGTGACCTCTGACTCCCTCCCTGCCAGAGACAGAGCAGGATTGCTCTCCACCCCTCCGGCTGACGCTTGTCTCTTGTGTGTGCAGTTGAAACACCCACTAGCACAGAAATGTGAACAGGATCTCCACACATCTGCGTCCCAAACACCAGACCGTATAGTGAGTGTCTTTGCTCCCTCCCCCAACAACTCTAAGGAATAATTAGTTAATTATGCAAGCCACAGCTATCTCAACAGGAGACACAAAGAACACCCTTGGACTGGCAGCGCCCTGTGGATAGGGAGGCATCTTTGCTTTGGTGTAGTCCTAAATCTGTGTTTTGGTTCCAGCTCAGGAATTCAAACATGATCTCTTATCACCCCAGTGGACGCACTTGGATGTGTTTACCAGAATGATAGGACATTTCCCCCTGTATTGCTCCTTACCTTTTAATGGCAGCATTGTGTCAGATGGGATGAGACTTTCAGGCAAAATAAGTGGAGAAACACCAGGTAAGCACTACAGCTGGAGCTTGGTGTAAACTGCACAGAAAAGACTAAGAGATTTTGAGTGCTAAGTGGGAGGCTGCAGTGCAAACTGGTGCCTGACTGTTCAATTTGGGTGCCTGAAGAGATGCAGCAATCCCAGCAATTCTGGGCACATCCAGCTCTTTGTTTCTTTTCCAGAGATGAGCAGAGCAAAGAGCACAGCCCACTCACTGGGTGATCACAGCTGGAAGGGCTGTCCCACAGCCACCTCCCCCAACTTGTATTCACAACATGTGACAGCTACAGTAACCATTTATTATAATAAAAACATTATTAGAAAAGTGCTGTACTTTTGGCTTTCTAGTGTGATTCAACAGCTGAGAATGATGAGGAGTTGGCTTCAGACAGCGCTTTGTGGTCCACCAGCAAGCCTCTCAAGGCTGAAAAAGTCTACAGTAAAGATTTATTTCATATACTTTCTATTTTTACATCTTCAAACACTCTGCAGAAATAGATAAATAAGTATCTATTTATTTATCAGTGGCTAAATCTAAAGATCTATCTCCTTAGAGATCTTCTTCAGTGATTTTCTCTTAGCTAAAGAAAGAGAAAATCACTGTGTACTAGCAAAGGGAAAATATGTTTTTAGTGGGAATCAGCTGAAAACTGAGACGCAAGAAGCTGTAGCAAAGTGCTGAGTCCCTGAAAGGGAAGGCTAGGGCAGAGCTATGTGCTGTCCTGTGGAGCAATGGAAGAGAGCATACAAGCGATCACCAAACAGGTCACAGATGAAACCACACAGGACATAAAATGAGGGATTTTAAACTGCACCTAGAAAAGAAGGGGAAGCCAATGGTGTTTGAGCAGGAAATTATTATTGTAGGTATGAGGTTTTATTTTTTACACAAGTTTCAAAATAGCGTGTGATGATTTTTCATATTGGGATCCTGAGTCACATAATTAAAATCATGGCACCACTGAAATAAAGCCCTGTGAATGTGCAACAGGAGACACACCTTATCTGGAGGAACTGAACAAACAATTACAAAGGATGGGAAAACACAAAGGAGTGTGCAGAGAGAGTGAAGATAATTCAAACATCTCTACGAAGCAAAGCATCCCCTAGGGACTGTAGACCTGAAAGCACACCCACATTGACTTCAGCCTGTTAACAAGGGGAAATCTCCAGGTATTGGTTTTAGCTTTAGTCAACATCCCAGCCACAGACTGATGAGAATTTTGGGTACACATGGTATATTTACCACTATTACCCATATTTCAGTTAGACTGAAGCTGGGTAGAGGGTAGAAGAACACCCGCTCAGGAATAAGAACCACATGCACTAAACCCCCCTTAGAATTCAAGGGTTTCCTGATGTGTGGTTCTGTACATGGAGAAAAGGGTGACAGGCATTGCACCCAACCCAGACAGAAGGCTTGGCAGTACAGCACACAGAGGATTGAGTGGAGAAGGATGCAGCACATGCAAGAGCATTAGGTGAGGCAGAGCAGAGCTGGTGATACGTTCTGTACTCCTTCAAGGGCTTCAGAAAGAGAGTTTCCAACCAGAGCATTGACCCAGTTGTCTTCAGGAGGACAAACAGGACAACTGTTCACAGATATGCTTCCAGGAAACACCGGTATAACCTAACTCTCTCAGTGTAAAAGGAGCTGTGAAGTGCTAAGATCAGGAAAGAAAAGAGCAGCTGATTTGGGACAGAATAGGCACTAACTTTAGAACAGCTCAGAGGCAGAGAAAAAGCCTTCAAAGCTGCAGAACTCTACAAGTAGAGAACTTGGTGTAAAAAGGTACAGAAAGAAGACAGCATCAGCAAGACAACTCCAAGAAGGAGAGAAGTTTCTCAACAGGAGCAGGGTCAGAGCGAAATTAACTGAGAACCACACTAGGCAGGAGACAGAAAGGAAAAACTCAGCAGTAACCAGTCATTAGGGTCAACCAGTTGGGAGGACCAGACAGCAACAGATTTTAAAGAATATGGGAAAGCACAACAGATTAAATTAATTACTGTCAAAAACAGTAGCATGTGGTGTGGAGACCTACAGAAAGCAGGAGGAGCACAGAACGGTCTGGGGTGAAGAAGAACAAGGTCTGGTTCACAGAACCATTGCCGAGTCTGTCAGGTTGGAGAGGACTGAGGTGTCTGAAGGCATGTTCACGTTTCCTTTTGTGGATCTAGCTGGAGAAACTTAATAACTTACCTTACCATACTGTTACTGCATGTCAGGAGAACTGCAGAGTTTTGCAGAGCAGGCTCTGCAAAATGACTGACCACCTCCTGGGGAATTACTACAAAGGTGAACCAGCAGCAGGGCAAGAGAAGGAGGTGAAATATTCTTTAAGGTATGGGAGGTTGTGGGCACTTGCCACATCCCAGGAGATACTCCTCCTAACCATTTGCCTGTGTCTTCCTATCTTCCCTCCTCGCTGTGATATTTCCATGCCATCTACAGCTCCTCTTCCCAGGCAACTTCTATTTCTATACTGTGCCAACCATAGCAACCATCTCATTGCTTCCTAATTGCACATACTGTCTCACTTTTATGCTAAAGAGCAATTTGATAGCTCAGCCATTTTAGAACCACTAATTGAAGACACAGATGTTCACTTTGGAAACAGCTGTATCTATTTCCAGAAGTTACTGTTCCTAACTGTTCATTAAATGCCCCTCAACTGGAAGTTACACCACCACTGAGCTACATTAATGCATAAGATGAGCACTTCTATCTAGTTTGCCAGGTGCAGAACTGGTCATGAGAGATTCTGTTCCCTGCAACAGTTTTGCTGACTCAAGCTAGCCTTGCATCCTTTTGCTGTGAAACAGTGTATGGCATTCATATGAATCAAGAACACAGCTCTGCACAGGGGCATTGTCTCCAGCTGTGAGGAGCTGAAGCTGTAACTTCTTAAATGTCTCCAGCTAAACCCACAAAAGGAAACCTAAACATACCATAAGATATCCTCTTATCCTGTGCCCTCACTTCACCAGCCCCTGGAAGACTTATAGACGGTCCCTTTGGAAACTAAATTAATGTTTCATGTTTTCCTTGTCAGTGGGACTTCAGCTGTTATTTGCCGTCAGTCCCTGAACAGACTCCCACAAAACTATTCCTGTTGGCATTGAGGCAGATGCCCTGTTCCAGATTCCAGGTCTGAAGACTCCTGTAAGTCACAGAGCTGGACAGCTTCTGATTTCTTAATTTTAATAATAATATGCATCACAGGATACATGTTCTTACAACCAGAACATAGCACAGATTCAAGAAAACTGCGGGTTTCTCCTCGTTTTGAAGTATCTGGGTAATGCTGATTCTGACTGACTTGGAGGTATAGCTCATGATCTGTCCTACTTCTCTTTCTGTTTTTTTTTTTCCTTTTTTTTTGACAACTGATCAATATGAAATGTGTAAGCAAGCTGCCTGAGGCAGAGAGAACTTAGTTGTAACAAGGAGGGGATGGCTGTCACAAATAAAGGAATAATTCTGATATTTCCTCCTGTTTGCCTATTGAGATGCCAAATTTCTGGCAAGAGGCTCCTGCCTCTGATTTCTAGCATCTGTTTATACTCCTCAAACCTCCTTCCTATTCCATACTGTTAACAGTCTCATTCTAAGTAGCTTTTCTTCCCTCTCACCTGCTTGTTTTGAAGATGACCTGCTGAATGTCATCTCCGTTTAGATACAGATATTAAACCAGTGGTGGACTCTGTGTGGCTGGGGTGGTAAAGCACAGAAGGACTGTATTCTGCCAGCCCTTGAGAAAAAGCAGCTGTCCTCTGCCAACATCCTTCTCTGCTGCGTTTTTACTTTGCACTCTTGGATCTAGTTGCCACTTCATAGATTCTCTGCATGGTCTGGATTCCTGGGAATTGATTTACAGCATGGAATACAGTGACAATGAATGGGATATGGAAAGTTATTTCAAAGTGCAGAGCTTCAAGGCCTCCTGTCCCTTCCACTAGTAAATGCGGGCCTTGTCTATTCAGCATTGAAAAGAGAGGCATTTGGGAGAAGCCAAGGAGGTTTCTAGCAGAGTAGGCACATCATCGTCTCTCAATACTGGTGACAGGTCAGCTCGGCCACTGCCTCTCACCAGTCTGCCTTGCACTGAGCTCACTGAAGTCTCACTTCACAACAGGAGCCCCTACTTCTTAATGCTACCCTGTCTAGCCAGGTGTCTTTCAGCTTGCAGATTACACAGTGGAATCAGGAAGTGAATTTACTGACTTGGAAGAACAAAAAGGTCTAGAAGAGGCCTCCACCACCACAAACACTTTTGTCTCAGGGCCTCTCACTTGTTCAGCTCCCTCAGAGCCATGCAGGCAGAGAACCCTTCCACGCTCCCATGCCTCCCTCTTCCTTGGCAATTGTCTTTGCCTTTGAATATGGACCAACAACAAGAAAGAAACCCCACAGCAATTAAAACTCCCATGCAAATCTAGCAACCAGGAACTGGGCCAAAACACAGATTGTGCTCATACCTACCAGCCTGCAAGCTGGCTCTTCAAAAAGATGATCAAAGTGACAGAGAACCACCCTATCCAATGTTTTTCCACCATGGAAAGGAGTCATATTTGTTTGAAGCCATTTACTTCTTATATGGCCTGGGTAGTGTTCGAATTTCTGTCCAAGTACTGCAACTTACCCCTCTTAAACCATTTTAGGAAGCTTTTCAGAACATAAATCTAGTCAACCAGAAGGTAAATAAATCCCTGTCTTCTTGCCTACTTCTCCTCTAACATAGCTATTAGCACCTTGAGTGCTTAATGACAGACTGACATTCCTCAGGCAACATGCGAAAGAGAGCTACTAATGGCCTTTCCTTCTAGTTTTCTCCTTAATCATTTAAGAATTTGGCACTGGAGCTTAACAGAGGGTGGCACAGGCGAGATGGTTGGATCCCAGTGAAATAAAGATTAGCTACAGCAAGTGCAAAAGCAATTAACTTAATCTCTTAACTTGAAAGTCAATAGAGGAAACAAATGATCCAGACTTGTCAGTTATGCTGCCATGCTTTTTTAGCACAATCTATTTGTAGCTATAGCATGTTGTGAAAAACAGCACTAAGCTTTTTACAGCCTTCATCTTTTCACTGGAAACAACCAAAAGCACTTTTCTCAAGACTACCAAAATACATGAAAAACAGAGCTAGCAAATGCCAGCCCACCCATGCAGTGGTACCGTGCAGCTTCTGGACAAATCTCCAGGTGAGAGCTAAGGCTATAGCTTGTGCTTCTTATGTCCTGCCAGCTGGCATTTCTATTTTCTTACCATGGCCAGTGTCCCAGAGGCAGGAATGGACTCTCCTTTCCAACCTTAGAACAGTTACAAGAGTTTCAGATCAGGTATTCTATGAACATATTCAATAACAACCATTTATTAGGCCACTGCTGCCTGGGGCATTTAGTTGACTCCCAGGGGAGTGAGAAGAGGCTCAGCCTTTTGCATAGGAGGGGTCTGAAACTGTCTTGCTGTGTCTAAGGTCTGTGATTTGTTTTCACCTTTGCTTCACACTAAAGACAAGGAGATAGATTTCCACATGCCTGACTGGTGACTATAGATGCGTTCTCTTCCTGTTGTACCTTCTTCTCCAGGATCTCAAAAGGTAGTACAAATTTACAAAAGATGTCTTGTTTCACAGAATGCCAGAGACACAAAGAACCTTACATACCTGGTCGAACTGTGAACCCAGGGCCCTGAGGTAGGTTCTAGTAAATTGCCAGAGACTTTGATGCTTCACAAGAAGGCTCATGAAAGACAATATGTGCAAAGAGACACACAAGTTATTCAGTAGGACATACTGATAACAGACATGCATATTAAATCCTACCTACTCTGTGACTTACATGCCTCCTTCCATTTGAGATTCTCAACCTTCATCCTGTTAGAGGAAATAGCCATGCCTTTACTTTCAAAAGCAAAAAAAGGGCTCACTCATTTCTTTCAAAACACAGATATTGGGGTGATGATGCTTTTCAGAAAGGTAGAATTGAATCAAAATTGCATTCCCCATTAAAAAGAAAATCCAAGCCAGTACTATTCCATACACTTGAGGGATTGGTCCAGCAAGACTTAAAGGCCTGTCTCAGGAGAACTAAGAACCTGCTGGCCAAGGACACCAATGCTCAAGTTCATCTGTGAATAAAGCCTCGGAAGGACAGAGATTTCCTGAAGAGCTGGATACACAACTAATTGTTCCATTAGTACTAACTTTTGAGATCCTGGAGAGGAAGGTAGACTCGGTGATCTTAAAGGTCTTTTCCAACCTAAATGATTCTATGATTCTAAGGTGCAAGAGGAGAACTGATCTCCTCTGTCCTTAGCACATGTAGAAATTAATCTCCATTTCTTTAGTATGAAGCAAATGTAAAAACAAGCCACAGAGCTTAGGCACAGCAAGGCATGGAATTAACGAAGACTGCTTTTTGTGTGTCCACCCTGCACTGTCCCACTGCAATAACTGTAGCTCCCTCCATGTTCCCTGCAGTCCACTGCAATATCCACAGTTCCTCTCATGAGTCATAACTAACAACTGGTCAAGTGGCAGCACGCTTGGAGATAGAAGTGCACTGTCTGACGGGTGCTGTGTAAGTGGTGACTACCCAGATGGCAGGCCAAACAGAACGTGTACTGTCCTAGTGAAGGCACCAATTCGGATCACTCTCCTCTACTGGCCCACCAGTTTTCACAAAACTTAGTAGAAACTTCTTACTTTTAATGCCTTGGCAGAAGGGAAAGTGCTTACTCCAGACAAACAGAAAGCATGTGTATTTGTAAGAGGAATTCATACTACTCAGCCAAGCACCTCTAAAGGGATGGAGAAAAAACTAATACAAATTGAGGAGTTAGAACCAAAGTAGCTCAATACTTTATACTTATCTGTCAACAGCTACAAGGCTTGGGCTGGAGTCCAGAAAGACAGGGTCCTGTAGCTAATTCGGGATTTTTGAGGGGAAAAAAAATAAATCATCTTTTTCCACCTCAGTAAATTATCCCCAGAATAATTTCTAAACATTCATTTACGCATAACTTACTCCCTTTTCTCCCATACACAGTTACTGAGCTGATGGATAGTCTCTATCACCTCCCTTTCTTTCCCAGGTACTTTTGCCTAATGAATACTTCACAGACTAGCAGATACACCCTTCATTTTGAGCTAGCCACTACTGTCAGGTCCCTGTATGCTAACCAGACAATCTCGTCTTCTTTGGCCACCCATAGCATCTCCTTTCAAGGGCCTGGAGGTCTCTCTCTTTTACCCATCAATTAGTAGTGGAAAGCCTGTGACAATGCACATAGCACACTTGGCTGTTCTAGCCAAGTGGCCAGAAGTAGCACCCACTAGGATCTCTGTACTCAGACACCTATCACAAAGATATATTACTGGATCCTTATTTGGCTCTCAGTTTCTTCTTTTGTGAGATGCAGTCATCCCAGGAGTGACCTAGGATGGTCTGTGTATGAACATGTACAAAGAGCACAAGATCATGTCCCACAGAAGCTTACACTGAGGAACCCCTCTTCCACCCTTACTCTGGTGTCCAGCCATGCTCCTTTGAATGAGACACACTGCACCTCTTGTTCATGTACACACAGCTTCCTTGCTTTCCCCAAAGAGAGCCTGTGCTGGCTATTGCTCACCACGCTCCTGTGCTCAAGTCCATCATCCATTTACCACCACATCTGCTGAGGACGTGACTCAGGTATGCCAACAACACAGACATGAGGAAGAGTGGTAAAAAGACATGACAGGACATGGATTGTTTTGTCAGGAAAGATACTACTGCAAAGCTACACAGCTCTCTGTCTGCAGAATGTGAGCAGGGCGGAGGATCTGACAGCCTGGCCTTGTCAGATTGCAGGAAAGGAAAGGAGGGGAGGAAAAAAAACTGCCCGGCCTGTACACGATAGCTACTTGCTGGAGAAAGTGTAAGGACAGACATGCAGTCTGGATGCAGCCAACCAGTATGGAGTCATCAAGGAGATAGGGAGGGTACTGACCTTATACAGCAAAAGGCCCCCTGCCCCATCAGAAGACAGAAGAATCCCTGTCATTCTGGAACAGTGCCCAGCCTGCAGGGCTTTTCACAGTGGAACCAGAGCTACTTGGAATAGAAACAGCCTCGTCTCTGAGATCAGAGAGTTTAAAACGGAGCTTGTTTTTCTGCAGTCATAAGCCAGCAGGCACCAGCTGCAGAATTTGCCGCAGTGTGTGTGTGCGCGCGTGTGTTTCTGCGTGTGCTAGTGTGCAGCAGCCACGCTCCTCCCCTTCAAGCTCCCTGTGTGATAAATGTGTCCACCTCCCTCCTTCCCCTCCCTACATCACTGACAGTCCCAGTCTGATCGCTCTCAGCCCCCTCTCTTCTCTATTAAGAAAGCTTTTGTTGGCATCACTACTGACTTTTTTTCATTGCTCCCTCCCTGGTCGACGAGGTTTCCCTCTCCTCCTTCTCCCTCTTACCCAAAACAGCAGTATCTGACAGATATTCATGGTCATGTACCCTGGTCTATGCAATGTGCCAAACCCTGCTCTAGCTCCTCTAGCTCTGGACCCTGAAGATAAAAGGCCCTATGTTGCAACACTTCAACACATTTTAGCATTAGTGTACAGATGATTTAACACTTTTAACAAGTTGTTTGCTGGTGGCAACACTGAAAGATGCCAAAGATACCCTACGAAAATAGAACCCCGTGTGTCTGTGGACTGCAACGGTGCCATCGTCACACTTTACCACTGGTGATGCCGGAAAGATAATCATAAAGGGAGAAGCTGGCCACTTATACCTCTGTGGTACATGGGAAATAGAGCAGGGTAAGGGATGACAAAGGACCACCAGTAGGAAAAAGAAAGCACTTTCCTGTTCTCATTTCTAAAGCGCAAAATCCCTCCCTATAGCCCACCAGGATGAAAATCAGCTCCAAGCCTGGCCACCTCTCCTCTCCTCTGCTGCCCTAGAAAGGCTGCATCACTCAGCTTTTACAAGAACCTTCCCTTTTTCCTCCCCCACTAACTGGATGCCTTTGGATGCTTTTTGGCTTCCTGTAGTGGAAGAATGTAGTGTTGAGCAGCTCGAAGCCAGACTTCAGCTACTTCAAGACTACTCATGTGTGGGTGTGCAGCACCAAAGGAAAGAGAAATTGCAAAAGGGGCCCTGTGTCTCTCTTCCATCTAATCAGCTGCATGACAGTCCACCTTAACAACCCTCCCCCCTCCTGACTGGCATTAGCCTCATTCCAGCATCAGCACGGAGCTGAACAGTGATACAGACATTAATACTGGCTTTCACCAAGCCTTGCCCAAAGACAGCGTCTGTGAGATGCCTTGTGCCACCTCCTCCCTCCTCCAGTAGCACACCATCTTCAGGAAAGACCATACTAGGATAAATCATGATGCTGCAGGACTCCTTAAGCCCCTGACAGGCAGAATATCTTCTCCAGATTCTTCTCTAGACCCATCTTCATACATCCTTCTCCGTGTTTGAGCTAATGACACAAGTGCAGTAAACAGCTGAGCAGCTAGGGAATTCGGTTTCTGTTCCTATACTCAGGACACAAGCAGCTGAGAAGGGGCGAGGTCCTCAGATCATAAAAAAAAAAAGCTCCATCTGCAGCCACCTTTCCCTCTTGTCACTAGTCCTTTCCCCCTCAGCCACCAGTCAGCCACCCCCCCTGCTCCAGTAGGATCAAATTCCAAGGAAAGAAAACCGCATCTGCTACAGACTGCTCCGCAAAGATTTCCTCACCTGCTCCTCTGCAAGGGCAGAGCACACCCAGCAACTCACCCCCGGAGACAAGGCAGAGGAGAGCAAGAGAGCCTGGTCAGGGCTAAGTCTGCTTGCCAGGTATCTAAATTTACAGTCGCCTCCCCCAGAATAACCCGTCCTCCCCTGCTCGACCAGCTTTCCCCAAAGAAACAAACAGCATCAGAGCAAGAACAAAGCCAGTGCTGGCCGTCTCAGTCCCGCACCCGCCCCAACCCCCCGAACAGTATTGGGGGCTTCTCATGGCTGACCGCTACCAACGCCCCCCACTGCCCGCCCCAAGTCCTGGAGCCTCCGGGTCGGGCTGACAGGGTAGGAAAGGAACGTGCACGTACCATCCTGTCCTGGGGTGAGCGGCCCATGGAGCAGCAGCCGTTGCCGGGGCGCCCGGAGAGCCGCAGATGCACAGGCACAGCCCGGGCTGCGGAGAGCAGCTGCTGTGTCAACGCGAGCTGAGGGAGGAGCTGCCAGCCCCCCCCCGACACCCATCCACAGTGCGCAAGGCTGACTTAACCCTCTGCGGGCTGCAGGCTCCCGAAGCACCCCGGAGGCAGGGCCCCGGCGCGGGCCCGCCCCCGGCAAGGCCAGCGCGGCCGCTGGTCCCGGCGTGCGGCAGCCGGCTCGGCCTGGCCCTGCACCGAGGCAGGCCGACTGCCGCAGAGCCTGGGCTACCGCGAACGCCGCAACTCTGGCCAGCGCTGCCAAGTGCGGGAACTGGGCAAACTCCTGCAGACGTATGGGTTCCCGTGCCATCGGAACGGTTTCTTCCAACAGCCTACAGCCAGGCTACCCCTCACAGGAGCGCGCCAGAGGGGCTGCACTCCCCATCTCGTCCGAGGGCGGCTTTGGTTTAAGAAGTTACTCTTGAACTGGAACCTCATGCCTGGCTCCAACTGCAGAGCAGCTCCTCCAGTTAAAGACAAGCAACGTGAAATACCAGGCCCAGCATCAGCAGCCTGGCTGCGGATAGTTGTGCCTAGTATAGCATACCCAGTGTCTGGCTGCTAGTGAACAGGGAGGTGGCAATGCTGATCTCAGATCCTATCGAACAGATAACAGAATTCGAATGAGCGATACATGAATGCCAGCAACCTGACCTCTGGAGACCTATTTCCAGCACCATTTTCAGATAAATGTTTAAATCATTTTCTAAGAACCTTGCAACTCGCTTCATAACCAGTATCAGTCTCTGGCTCATTTGACCTCCAAGGCACTTGACGGAGAAGCATGTTCCTGTTCTGCTGGGTTTATGCCTAACAGTCCAGCATTGGAATATATAGATTACACCATGGCATGCTAGTTGCCAATAGTGACCTTTTTTCATAGCAAGCACTGAAATCACTACCAGTGCCCTGCTTGCTTTACACAAGATCCTGGCTTACTTTTAGATTCCAGGATTAACTGTGAAAGCTGGAGATGTCCTGCCTGCCCTGCAGCAAGTCTCCCTCTCAGTGATCTTCCAAGGGCTGTCAGAGACAATGGAACACTCAGGAATAAAAATATCACAGAATTTTGATGAGTTAAAAAAAAATAAATAGAACCTTCTCTTCTGTAGCTTTCGGATGATGCCAATCAGTGGCAAACATCTGTGAACCTCAGAAAAAATTAATGCACTGGAATCAAACGTCTTAGATTTCTGCATGTTTTGAACTGGTAACACATCCACATCTTAACACCCTATTTAAAAAGACCAAAGATGAAAAAATTCTCAAGGTACAAACTATTGAAAAAATAGTCCCATGCTATGGGAGCTGCTGAACTGCTCCATTACATCTGTGACATCCCAGTCTTCTCCTTGACTGTTCCAACACACAGGCAGTAACACCAGCTACTTGATGATGCCAGTTAGTCTACTGCGGTGGCTGGAAACAGCTCCCAATAGGCTGGAGCCTCTGTGGCGAGCACTAGGAAAGAACAGAGCCTTCTGGATTCTGCTTTCACCTCCAACACAAAAGTCACTGCAGGGAGCAGTTCTGTAGATCCTTGCCCAACCACTCACTTGACAGTCAAATCAGACAACTAACAAACAGATGGTAAGGGACACAGTTCTCCAGTCACCAGAATCATCAGTACAGCATAACTTCCCAGCCACAGGAATACAGCAACAATTGCAATGAAGTGACTGAGCGCTTCTTTTTAATATACACCTTTGTATTGTTAAATCCTGGGACAAAGTGTTGGAACGTTCTCAGAAAGATCTGCAGCAAGGCATACTGGCCTTCCAGTGACCCAGAGGGGCAGCCAGTTCTGGACACCAATATAAACACAGGTAATGGTCAACACTTTTGAGTACAATTCTCAACTGAGATACTTAAAAGGGGTTCATCTTTGGAAATAAAATGAGGGTTCAGTCTGAAACCAGCTTTTTTGGGTGAAAAAGCTTGGGTTCTGAAAAGGAGTACAAGTTCCTGCCACCTTCTTTGAAAGAGGGCAGAGAGCTGATATTAACTGAGTAAAGCTGACCTTTTTTCTGTTTTGGAAAGTGAAAGGGTTTTTTGAAATATGTACTACATAATACGGAATGAGAATCTATGGATTTACATTTGTTTAATTCAGGAACTAATGGATTGAGTCCACTGGAAACTACAAAGACTATCTAAAGGTAAAAGCTCCTTTGGATTTATGTCAGTGCTGGGATTACAATGAAAAACAGTTCTATATTATGCTGAAGGAAGGGCCACAGCAGAATGGCTACAGCCACCCGTTGACACTAGGATCTTAACATTCAGTTCAGTATCTGCTGAGCACTACATGCGACTTCAGCAGTCTTGTCATCATGGCATTCATAGACCAATGATCATAGAGATGTGGAAAAGTAAATCACTGCATAGATCGGACTGGGAGTGTCCCATCTGTGGCTGCAGAAAGGCTCAGCTCCCCACCCCGCAGACAATCATGTGGAATGGAAGAATTCCAAGTTCCACTTCAACAAAACGTTTGCCTCAAAGAGCAGAAGCAAGTCTGCTTGCCGGTCCTAGGCTCTTTCATGCTGCTGCTTCCTGGTGCTGTTATAACTAGTTCTATTAGTTGTAAGGTAATGATCAATCATTTCAGTCAATTTGGTTTGATAGTTTTAATTTAAAATTTAATTTAATTTAAAAATCAGCAGCTCAAAATAGAGCCCACCACACCTCCATGCATTCTTTATTCCTGCCTGTAAAGAGTGGAGAAGACACAGAAAAGCCCATTCCATAGCATACCTGTGCATCCCTACTCCCTCATCTGACAAAGTCTGGTCTCAAAAAACCTTCTCATGAGCCTTAATCCTTAAGAACTTTAGAATGGGAACAGCGGATGAGGCCATGAGCCCATCTAGCCCACAGGCATGAGTGGACAGCTAGGGAAAGGGCATAAAAGACATGACAGATTGACATACCTCCAGTTACATCTCTCAGCTCCCAGCAGATGCCCACACTCACCAACAAAGGTTGTTTCTGCATCTTTATGTAGAAATTTCATGAGCTTCTCTATTGCTTTCTGAACCTATGTATACTTCTGAACTCTGTGGCAACTGTTTAGCGATGCATCATGTGTAAGGATCACTTCCTCTTGTATATTTGGTTTCTAACTTCTGCTTAGTGATTTCATTTGTTACTCCCTAATTCTTAAGTTATGATGGGAAAAAAAGAATAATTTCCCATTAACCTTCACTAGAGCATTTTTATTCTCATATCTGTCACATTGCTCTTCCACTGCCTTTTCTATAAGGTGAGAACTGCTAGGTTTGGTTTTTTTATTTGGTTGGTCGGTTGGTTTTTAAGTGTCCTCTTGTAGTGAAGCCTTTTTGATCATCCTTATCGCTTTTCTGATGTTACAATATTCTTTCTGAGACAGGGAAAGAGGGAGAGGGACCAGAACTGCACAAGACATTCAAGAATCAAAAGCACTATACACCAACATAAGGGCATAATGATGTTTTCTATGGTGTTTTCTACTGTTCTAATTTCTAATATTACATTTGCTTTTTGAATGTAGCTGAGCATTGAGATTGCTGCTACTCTTTAAGCCAGCCCTTGATGTAGTGACCATCAATAACTTCAAATCAGCAGCCAGCTCTGTTATTTCAGCATTGACACTATACTCCAAATCATTTATGAACATGTCAAACAGCACAAGCCCCACACAGATCCAGGGCATGTTGCTTGTGACGGTGATGCTGGTAAGAACGTCCCTCACTAGGATAAAGAGCAGCATCAGGATAACATCTGCCAGTATGCATCTATTCACTGAGAACACAAGTATAACGCTAATTTTAGTGTTCCCCAGGTCCTTCCAAGTCCTTTTAAAAAGTGTCCCATGTTCCATGTTTTTTTCTTTGGTATCCTGAAGACATTTATGTTGATCCTTAATATAACAACTGTGGAATAGCACATTCAATCTAGCTTTAGAAAACATTTTAGCCACCAGTTAGCAAAAGCTTACTGATTTCCGTGAAATCATAGAAGAGGAAATCTATTGTAGTGTACTCCCTGTATACTACTACCCCCACACAAGACAAAAGTGGGCTGGCTCCACTTTGATGGCTTTTTTTTTTTTTGTCCATATGTATACTGGTTATATTTGCCCCCCCTGCTATTCCTCAAACATGAATATATTACCTTTGCTGTCTGTGCTCCCAGCCTTCTCTGCTTATCTTATCATCACTTCAGACTCATTTTCTCATCCCCTGTGCACCACAACAGATATTCTTAGAAACAGAGATCATTATAACTATCTATTGTGCTTGACATCCCACTATAACCAGTATAACACAAGCTAGAGAGGTTTGCACAGTCAAGTGAATAAGGAGTCAGAAGTAAAGAGCAAAGTAAATGGGTGGGGATGCAGAATGACTGCAAAACAAACATGCAGTCCCCATTTTCAGCTTAAAGATGTACAAGGTGAGCAAAGGATATTACCTAAAGGTGCTGCTTTGCAGCAGTGCTGAGGACAAAGCAAGAGGATATATTTGCTACTACTGCTACATACAAACTAGGCTTCTTAATATTAGAATTAATATCACCCACTTAAGTGTAAGAACTGCCCAGGTGGCAGCCTACAGGTTGGACCTGGTGTACAGGATAATTTCATCCAGCCTACAGTTTTTCATGTCTTTCCTAATAAACCTACAACACTGAGACACATGTCTATGTCACTCCAGAGAGCAGTGCAACTGGTGCAGGAAGGAAGGGAGGGGGGTTAGATAGCCTTGGTCTAGACCTGGTCTATGGTGGAAATTGTGTTGCCATTAGTAGATTTTTCAGAGTACTTCAGGATCACAGCTCCCCACTACCACATACAGGAAGGGCATACACACCAGGACATTTCATACAGTGACACACAACTCTGCAGCCTTTTCCTTTTCTATGCCCATTACAATGGTAACCAAATTCAGCCCCTAGCGGGATATTCAGGGCAGCAAGATCTCCTTCTGTGTTGATTTTTTTATATTGACATAACATATTCTATTTCAAGCAGCAAAATAAGATTTGATACAACTGTCTAAACAGGACATTTACTGATATTAGTAATTGTTCCAAAATCCCTCCCTGTTAACAGTCATGCAAGTACACTTTTAAGCATGAACTAGTCTGATGTCCTTAACTGTATTAAAACTTTCTGAATATGTGAACAGGCCAATTTGTTATCTTCCATCCATGATCTTGTTTTATAAGGAAACGATATTGTTTCAACAATATCATATCATGCTCTTATCTCTTTTGCCTCAAAATCTCTGTATATGTCATAAAAATTTGGCGTCTTCCAATTGCTATTGAGAACTTACATCAGAAATAGTTATCTCCATGAAATTCATGACTGGAGGTTGATGCATCTACTGTCTTTAATTTACCTTTCACCTTCTGCTCTTGGTTATGTGTTCAGGCCCCAGCAGCCAGGAATGCATCTTTTTGTACTTTGCAAGTGGTTTTTTACACAGAAAAATTACTTATGAGGCATGGTGGTTTTCATAAAGCACAGTTCTTGGGCATATATGTACTGCTTGACCAGCAAGACACTTACTCAAAGCCGAAGAGGTTCTTAAAACAGCTGCTGCCTTTAACATGCATCAGTTATTTAAGTGGCCTAAAAAGCCTCCTGCACAGCAATTCTTTGAGGCAGCCCTCCTGCCTTCATGTGATCAGATAACAGTTGCAGATCACCTCTTCTTTTTAGCTTTTAAAGAAAACAACAAATTATCATTTAGCAAAAAGCCTAAAAATAGCTGTCAAAGCAGAAGAAAAGGGGCACTAATAAGGAAAGCACTTGCTGAACTTCAAGTCTCTTCCAGTTCCTAAAGAGAGGGCACTGAGCTTCTAGTTTCCACTTCCTACCTTCTAAAGCCAGGAAGACCTACAAGGCTATGATCAAGAACATTTCAGTTTCTTCAGTCCTTCAGGAAATCAGGAGATTTGCCTGACAGTTATGGGACATCACAGACCAGGCACCAGGACCATAGAACAGGAGTATACAGAGGCTTAGGATTAAAAAAAACCCCAAACCAAACCAAATTGAGATCAAAACCAACAACAATCCCCCCCCCCCGCCCCCGCAAACCAACAAAAAACCCACACCACAACAAAACCGAAAAAACCCAAACTCAAGAGAAAAACAGTGCTCTTACCAGTAAGAGGTAAGGCTCATTGATGTTCAACTCCAAGGACCACTCAAATATTGCTATTTAAAGACACTAGTATCCTCTGATGCAAGGACAGATTTATTTCAACTATTGAATTAGAGAAGAGAGATGGAGTTTTTCTCACTCATGCTGACAAAATAAACTCTTCTCCAATTAGCCAAACAGACAACAGTCACTGAATCAGTATGGTTTGAAACAAAGATCTTGTCTTTTGGCTGAGGAATTCCATTCCCTGTCCACCTTTGAAAAGGCCTCAGAGCTTCCTGGGATGTAAGGTGTAGTTCCCTTCTGACTAGGATATGGAATTAAATATGGAATTAAACTATTAACAATGTGAACACTTATTTCATCACTGCACACCTAAGTCAGTATCACACTGACAAGAATGTTCTGGATCATCAATATTAAGAAGCCATAGACCGGCTATTCCCCCAGGCCTGCAAATATAACAAAAGTGACTTCTTAAAATGTTTTCCTGTTATTTTCAAATTTTAGGGTGCAGCCAGGGTCACGTCTCCATGCTTTTCTCTACCATGATGTTTAAAACATTTTTATGTAAGTGAAGGCTGTGTGTCTTTATGAAATATGAGACCTCCGAGAGCTACAGCTGAAGCATAATACTGAATAGGGCTTACAATACGTGTTGAGTCTAGAGAGGTCGTGCTTCTCTGAACAACAGCTCTGAGTTGCCCACTGTCTTATGCTCAAATACACTTGATTTTCTTCATAACTATAGGCCAAAGGCTTTAATGAGAACAGAGATTCTAATGAACAGTATACTAGCTTCTGAAAAGTGTTGGGATGAAGAATAACCATGGCCTGACCCAGCCATAGCCGTGACACTAATTTGAGTTATATGCTTTTATTAGGAAGGACAGGTATTTCTGTATGTAGTTCTCAATGCACAGAACTCTAACCTCTCCGTTAGTCTGCATCCCAGGCTTGTGAGTTCTCATTACACAAGACTGTCAAAGTAGTTACAAGAGAAGAGGTAGCAGGCTATCACCACAGCATGCTGTGCAGAGAAGACTGCAAAGAAGCGCAAGGAGTTGTTTGCATCCATCCTCTTGGAAGATATTTTTTTTCCTTTGACTATCCAGTTACTGACTTTCACAGACTATCTGCTTTCAGTAAACCAAAAGAACCAATGATTTGTTCAAGTCTTTGGCAAATCACTTCTAAAATCTTCTTGGCTATCCTCATTTCTGTCTAGGCACAGCTATTTTTACTTTTTTCTACAGGCTTTACTAGGATGTTTTTAAAGGATGCTTGGTTTTGCTGAATACTTCTGCATCCTTCTGTGCAACAATTTAATGAGCCTTCCCTACTTCCTATCTGCTTTCTTATTTACAGATATTTGTACCTTTTTATTCTCTATGGTTGCTTAAATTCTGACTAAAGATTTGTTTCCCACTTTTGTCAAGTTTCCTTATTTTTTAAATAACCATTTCTGAAATGAAGTGACACCTTGTTAGTTGTTTGTATATTTCTATTTCAAGGAACCTTTAATCCCTTAAGTATTTTCTTCTTTCAGCTGCTTTGCAGGTCCAATACAGTTACATATTTAGGCTTCTCTTCCTTAATTTGAGAATAATCTTTTCATCTTTCTGATACTTCAGGGCCTAAGGAGTGATTATCTGAGTTTTTGAGAATTAGCTTCTCCTAACTTGCTGTGGTATTTGACAAGTTTATAGGTGGATAGCCCAAGTCATCCATTCCATTTAGTTCTTTATAATTTTCTTCACCAGGTAAGGCTTTACTTTTGTGTTAATAGCATCCCTAATGCAGGTCCAAAGAGACTGTCAGCACCTGTTACCAGCCTCTTTTCCAATCCCTACTTTAAACAAATTCATGAACCCTGTGAGTTTTCTGTGGCAACACTCTGGTCTCTCTTGTCCCAGAAAATAAGGTTTTAAAAATGGTGATCCTAATTTAACTCAGCAACTCAAAAGCTTTAGGGAAAACGACAGAAGATGACCTGTCTAGAACTCTCGGTGGAAAGGATAAAGAGGTTTATAAATCAAGGCTGCGAAACTGGAGCAAACATGAGCAGTACTAAAAGACCAGAAGGAACGTGAAAAGAGGGATTGAGACAAATACTGGGGCACAGTAAGCAAAAGCAGTGTGTCCCCTGCATGAGTGCAGCATGACTCCTTAGCAGCCAAAAGGGTGGCTTAACGTGGCAGAGAGGAAGGAGGGACTAGCATCAAATCCTAGTGATTTCTTAGTGACACTGGGATCAAACCCGAGTGTTTCCCTAATAATACTAACACTGAGTTCAAGGAAAGACTTCTCCAAAAGTGTTCCAAATAAGCAGCATACGTCCACCTGACAAAAAACCCATGCCTTCTACATGGTGTTCAGGATGGCTGTACTTCCTCAGCAGCCTTTGCCAGCATTAGTACCCGATTAGCACCCATAGTCCTGCTCCAGCCAGAGGCACAGCAAAGCTTTCCACATGTCCCAACAGACATCCAGAATTAAGGAGAAGGTGCAAGCCAGGTCTAGCACTGAAAGTAAAAATGAAACGCAACCAAGGTAGTGTCAGAGAAGCTACAAGAGCCAAAATAAGGTGCAAGATTCCTCTTCCTGCAGAGGGTATCTTTTTCTTCCAGACATGTTTAACTGCCTCAGATCACATTCTTTCTCTGAATCATCCAGTAGTCTCTTGTAAAAGGCACCAGCTGCCCTGAGAAGGGTCAGATTCCTGGGAACCTGCTGTGTTAAGTCTGTGTCAAAGGCCAGTAAAAGGCTGCTAACATCCTTATGAAGGAGAGTGCCAGTCCAGAGGCACCAATTCACCAGATGCCCTGTTAGCTATCCAGGTAACAGATGCCATGCTGCTTTATAGAGAGGACACCTGTAGAACAGTTCTGACAAAATCACAACAGGATCCTAGGAGACGGGCAACAAGTGTCAGTGGTAAGTGTGAAGATGATGCAAAGAGAAGGCAAGGAGCTAAGCCTGGCAGACAAACCAAAAGGAAGGCTGGGGAGAGGGCTGAGTAGGATTTAGAATTGGTAGTGGCACAGGTAAAATTTCCAAGACAAAATACATTTGGGAAAGTTGACAATACTCTGAATATACTGCCATGTTTATATGACTCTGTGTCAAAGACTGTAGAGGACTTGCTTAAAAAAAAGGTACAGTTTTTATTAACTCATACCACTCTTGCTTAATTTTTCTCCTCAGTATGATATTTAGATTTGGAAACCAAAATGTTGAAATGCAGGCATTTTTCTGTAAGCAATGCAAAACAGCTCTGCCACATTCCTTGAAGCTGTAGAACCCATAACCTGTCAGGGTCATGCAGATTTAACTGGCATTGTCTGGAGGCTTGTCTCACAATGAATCTAAATCTGAAGACAAGCAAAAAATTCTAAGAAAAACTAACAGCCACAGGATCTAGTTGCTACTACATGCAAAGATATAACCATATGCGATGATTACAAAAGAGGAACTGTTCTTCCAGGCATATTTTAAATTTAAAGAGATAAAATCGTAGTCCCTCCAAATCAGTGCTAGTAAATTGTGTGTATGTTTGGGATATTACAGTTACCAGCTGTTTGCTGCTTATAAGACCTACTAGTCAAAAAACAGAAAAAAAGATGCAAAATAAGCAAATGTTCTTTAGACATCGATCAGATAGGATGCCCATTTTAGGCACTATTCCCTCTTGGGTTTATGTTCTCCTGTAGGATTAGATCAGCACTGCAGCACATGCTTTCTTGCAAGGATGTAGCTCAGATGAAACCAGAAATGAAAAACAAATGGAGGGGAGGAAAAAAAAAATAATAAAAAAAAATCAATAACCACTTTGAATTATTCATCTCCATGAAATAGAAATAAAAATGCAAGCAAATTCCATCTTTACAACAGTGATCCCAGGAGAATTTTCTTTATAGGAGTCAAACTGTCTAGTGAAGATTTTCCTGCAGAATCATTAGTGCTCAATAAAATTTCAGAGGCAAAGAGGTGGGATTAGGTCAAATCCAGACCATTCACCTACCTGAAGGCAAAGTAACATTGTGAATACCCATAACCAATTTCCACAATAGCTACTGTCAAAGCGAAGGCAGACAAAATCCAGAACAGGCCTCAGTTTACAAAAATATGAGTAAAACTGCTGAGAGCAGGTCATCTGAAAGAAAAATATGGCCTTATTCTATTGCGTTGTTTAGGGTTTTTTTCCTGTCTTTCTATTTTAACCATCAGAAATTTAAGTCTCATCCAGCTTATCTGTCCTAGAAAGTTCTACAGATAAAGACCAAAATCACTGGGGAAAAAAGCACTGTTTTAAATGGATTCAAAATGCATTCCACCACATCCATTTAACAAAGGACTGAGAAATCAAAATCATTGAGTTATTCACAAGCTACTACCTCGACGACAGACCACTGTAAACTTAGTATTTGTTTTAAGAAGAAAACAAACAAGAAAACACCCACATCTACAAGGCTACAAAGTCCTAAAGAAAACAAAACAACAAAATATGCTTCTTTTACTCTGTGTCCCGAAAAAAGGTCCAACCCTTCCCCAACAATCTCATCATTATTTTCCTTTTCTATCAAATTAAAGGGTTAATCTTTTCTCAAGGTCCATTCAAACAGATCCTGACACCTCAAAGTTCTATATATGAAAGGTAGTACGGTGGAACTGGTTCAGCACAATGCACTACCTCCACTTTCCTTGAAGGATTCAAAAGACCATTCCAGGACAAACCTGCTTACTCTTTGTTTCCATATATGCTTCAAGAATTTTAATTCCATGAACTGCCAACAACATTTAACCACAATGTCTGGTTTTAGAAGCAAGAGTAATAATTTAGTAGGGCAGCTTTTTTTTTTTTTTTTTAGAAAAGCTACCAGTGAATTCATGTGGTGATTTCAACTCTAGGAGCTTTGGTCTAAGAAACTTGCGAAATTGGAAAGTTAGTTATCTGTGGAGATAAAAATGCAGAAAACAAAGGAAAAACCTCACCAAGCATTATTTTTGTCTGTGCTTTGTATAAGGACTGATTTTGAGTAGAAAATAACTATATCAGTTTATGTCTAGTTAAATAATTATATCAACACAATCTGGTTTGTGAAGACTTACTCTCTAATAAGTATGACTGCATCAGGAATTCTACCACTAGCATTGTACTGACAGTTTTGCTAGTAGGCTTCCCATACACACCAGTCCTAAGTGATGACTAAAGAAAGGAGAGAGGTGGAGCACAATAATTACCTGTGTTGGCTACATTTTCTATCATAGCAGTGTCTTATTGCCTCTCTGCAGCAAATGAGCCCCACACATAACACCTATAGCAGATAACTCACTCTCTACCATTTCCCCCCAAGACAGCAGGAATCTTTGGTTGTGCTGAACATTTGCCTTTAATGAACATGTATGCCTGTAGTGCTCCGTTGAGAGACAGTAGGTTAAAGAATCACACTTACATACAAAACAAGAAATGAGCTTGTGGTGACCACTGGACTATGTAGGAACTCTTATATTACCAAATTTAGCCTCCAAGAAACCACACCTGCACATGTCATTTTCATGCATGCAGCACAGTCCTGCTCCCCATAAAGTTTTTTATTACAAGCTCTACCCTTGTCCAGGTTTCGGCTGGGGTAGAGTTAATTTTCTTTCTAGTAGCTGGTATAGTGTTATGTTTTGGACTTAGTATGAGAATAATGTTGATAGCAACAACTGAAAACATTAGTGTGTTAAGTAGTGTTTATCCTAAGTCAAGGATTTTTCAGCTTCTCATGCCCAGCCAGCAAGAAAGCTGGAGGAGCACAAGAAGTTGGGAGGGGACACAGCCAGGGCAGCTGACCCAAACTGGCCAAAGGGATATTCCATACCATGTGATGTCATGCCCAGTACATAAACTGGGGGAGTTGGCTGGGGGGGGGGCAGATCACTGCTTGGGAGCTAACTGGGCATCGGTCAGCAAGTGGTGAGCAATTGCATTGTGCATCACTTGTTTTGTATATTCCAATTATTTTATTATTATTGTAATTTTATTATTGTTATTATCATTATTATTTTCTTCCCTTCTGTCCTATTAAATGGTTCTTATCTCAACCCACAAGTTTTACTTTTTTTTTTCCCACCACGATTCTTTCCCTCATCCCACTGGGTGGTGGGGAAGTGAGTGAGCAGCTGCGTGGTGCTTAGTTGCTGGCAGGGGTTGATCCACAACAACCCTGCAATTTTAGGAGCCATTATATCCCTGAACTCAAGTCATTGACGATCCTGAAGCAAGAGTCAGGATCTGGACTGTGACTCATGGTTCTATGGGGAAGCCTATTCAGGCAGCCAAGAACAGGTCTGATGCATTTGTATTGTCAGGCAGAAAAAAAGAAAACAGTTCCACATTCCAGAAGACTGTTAGCCAATATTGGGAAGGTTAAAATCAGTTTTAAATGATGGACAGCTGATGAGCAGATATTTGTTCAAGGTGTTTCTAGGGGAACCTCATATAATTGATATCAAAGAATCAATTGCCTGCAATAAAATACACTAATTGTTAACTGAAACTCATGATTGGTACCAAAATCATTGATCTGATTTGTCTACTAGCCTAGACACATTACAGACAAGAGCAAGAAATTTACACCATACTTGTGTAATGTTGGTTATATTTTAGAAAACAGTAACTTCACAGCTGAGAACAGTGTGCATGAGCTCAGCTTAGTGTAGACAGCTAGCTGTGCATGTATTGCAGGCTATTAGTTTAGATTAATAGTGATTAATAATGTTGTCATTACAGAGACCACTTGAGGTTTTTTGTCATTTTTTTTTTGGTCTAGGGTTTTAATTTCTGAAAGGCAGATTCTAAGATTCTAAAACTGAAAAGATCCTAACACAGTTACAAGCATTGTTTGAGGTCAAAACACACCAAATTAGTCTGATTTATACAACAATGCATTGTGAGGTGAGAAGACAGCTGCATGTAGTAAGATTTCTTCCAGAAGAGAACCCAGACCTAGCAGACACAGGCAGAACACAATATAGTGACTGGAAACCACAATAAACAAATTCAACCTAGAAGTGAGGCACAGTTTTTACCATGGGTAATTAACCACGGAAACTAATTACCCATGGTTTATAGCAGACTGCTTGCAACCTGACGCATTCAAATAAAAACCAATGCCTCACCTTAAAAAGTCTGTATAACACAAAAATCATAACACCCCCCCCAAAAACCAAACACAAACGATCGTTAAAATATTAGTTTGGTTTAAAATAAAGATAGAAGACTGTCTTCAGGCAGTGAATTTATTTTCTCTGCAGTGCTCTTAGTTTTCCAAAGCTTGAACTCAGGAATTGACTCATTTGTTCCATTACTGCTTCATACAGGCCAGCAGGATAAAGCAAGAAGTACAAAAAATACAGATGGAATAGGGATCTGGTGTAGATCCTCTGCAGTAGCACATTTGCCCTAGCAAGAATCAGGAAAAGCTGACTGCTTTTGCACAGTCCCCTAAAGTTTCCAAATCAAGCAGCAAGGCATTCTATTACACAGAATGGAGTGAAAACAAGTTGGTACTTGAAAAGAAAGATGCCTCTAGACACAAGCCCTTAATGATCCCTGTTAACTCCACTTCAGAATTCATGATTTTCTAGCACAAAGACTATTATGATTTCTCAGTATCAAATAGAAAGCATGTCATCTCAGATTCCCCAGGAAAGAAGCAACATCAGATCAGGAAAGGAAAACAGTGCCTCCAGTCTGCAATTTTAAGTTCTTACAGAGGGAGGAAAAAGGCACATGTTCTAGCAATGCCATGGTTAATAGGGCAAGACAAAATCCTGGAACAGAGCCAGTCAGACTGAGGGACATCTGTTTTCTAAGGAGGTAGGAATTATGGCATTAAAATTACAATAGCACATGACAACAATTAATCTCATGGCAAAATAGGATTAACAGGCTCCTTCCACGCTGTTTTTCACTCTTCTGAATCTGCACCTAGCGGAAGAATTTATTTCCTGAAATAGCAGCTAAGATCCTAGACAAGATCACTTCAGGGGAATTCTGTTCAGTTCCCTCGCTCAAGCTGGATGCTGCAGAGCACCAGCAGCACTGTCATATTCCATTTCAGAGCAGTGCACATGCACTTCGTGTACCAGTATGGGAAGCTGATGACACAGCCCACTTCTTTTGCATCTAGCACTTGAACACCACCAGTTGCTCTGCTCCACACTGGAGTGGTGAGATAGTGCGCATTTGCTAGCTGTAAGTGAAGAGGCTTTCCACTTCATGAAGCCGCCATGGGAAGTACCGCAGAAACTGAGCGCCAAACCTTTCTAGATGTACCTGTGAGCTCAGGCACAGTAACGGCTCAGCCCAGGGTCCTCAGCCCTGGAAAGAGGCCGGCACTGGAACATCCAAAGCCACTCACCTCCAGCTGTTCAAGTGCAACACTCACGTAAACAGGAATTGAGAGCAGCTGGCCAGAGACTCCCTCCTGAAGCCCACACCAATACTAGGGATTCTTGAAAAGCAAAGGAAGAGAACTGGGGAACTGCATTCATAGCACGGTAGAGGGAAACAGACCAAGAAACCTGTCAGAAAATTATGCACAGCTGTTGAAACTGTCACATGTTAAAGATTATTTTCCTACTTAATCCTCCTTCCCATTTGCTCATCTTGTTTGTCATAGCAAGGTCCAGTTGACAAGGATTGGAAAAGCCTACTCTAAGCCACTCCTAGGCAGCAACACTAGAGGAGAAAAGTGTACAGAGCCACAGTGAAAAAATGATACACTAATAATACATTAACAAGGCTTTAGTTACCAATCTCTAGATATGACTGATGCTAGAATCCCAGTAACATTCATAAAAAAGTCACACAAAGCTTGTATTAACTTGTAATAAGTATCTCCAATTTCAACATCTCTGCTAAACATGGAAAAACATGAAGACTCCAAAAGAAGTGTGTATTAGAATTAGTCTTATTTAGGAGGTCACTCTGTCATTGCAGCTGCTGTGCTTACAGTGCACATGGCCACCAAGAGAATGCTGCCTTTGTCAAGTTAAAGAAATGTCACTGCAACACTAAGAAAAAAAAAAAACCCAAAACCAAAACTACAAACTCCAACCCTGCCCCCCCCCCCCCCAAGTTATTCTGTGTGCAACTACTGTGATGGACAACATTAAATAGCTATCAGAGCAGTGTTTAAAGAACTGTTCTGCATCATACAGATCCTGCATAAACTGTTATCCAGTGACTGAAAGCTGCTAATTTTATAAGATGGAGAAAATGGTGTCTTCAACAGCCTTTGTTGTTTTTCTGCTGGCATTGAGTGGAAACACATGCCCCCTTTTTTTTTTTGTTCTTAACTGGCTCACTCAGAGCTTTTGAACACTTTTTTTTTTTTTTTTTTTTAAATAAGAAGATAAACAGCTTATCAAAAAAGTAGAAATAAGAGAATAAGGCCAGACAGCCAATGAAAGAAAAGAAAATGCTATTCTAGGCAAAAAATAGAGAGAATTAAAATGGGTTACACACTAAAAGATGGCAGGTGTCTGCTGAGAAAAAAAAAAAAAATCTTATGTAAGGTACTAAAAACAGTGCCTGCAACCCTTGAAATGCCTGAGTTGTCAGAACAATGGAACTGGGTGTTCACCAAGGTCATAAAAGACACTGCTCTGCATACTCAAATGCTGAGTCCTAACAGCCACTTCATCTTTCCAGCAAGAGGCCCCAGCTTCCAGAACCTGGGCCAGTACTGCACTGGCCTCAGCCAAATTTGATGGAAGCCAGTCAGATTCCAGCAGATACTGAAGTCTGGAGCACAGGTAGGAGGGTTTATTTTGTGGTGATGTCACTCATGAACAACAGCTGAGTATAAGAAATGGAAATCTCCTATTTATTTTCAAGTACTACAAGAAGCCATATAAGCACCATACCATAAATAGGGTCCACAATTATAGACAGGCAGTAACACTGAGTATTCATTAAAATAGGGAATCCAGTATTTTGCTAAAGTTCTTATGTGATGGACCTTGTTCAAAGGTGATGTGTTCTTTCCATTCTTTAGACGTACAGCTTCATGAACTCTCTATTTTCTTTATGACGGTAAAAGATGATCTAGGATAGCGCTGCATGCTGTTGCATTATCTTCATAAGCAGCAAAGTGTTGTGTCTATTGATTCAGGTTTAGCTTAGATAATCAAAATGATTAAGAGGTTTGAACATTGCCATTATCATAAGAGTCTCAGAAGTCCAGAACTCTTCAATTTAGAAAGGAGCTTATTAAAAAACCAAACCAAACCAAAAAAGCTAGTAGATTGGGTCATTATTCACCAAATCCTAAAATAGTAGAAGCTAGGGAACACTCAGTAAAGCTAAAACAGCTAAAAACAGAAGAGGATTTTCTTCTTTAGATAGCAGTCAGTGAATTTCAGGAACTTGCTGCTACACATGACTGTGGAGGCAGACAGCATTTGGAGATTCAAGAGGGATTAAACAATTTTTACTAAGAGTAGTTGCTGGGGTGTGCCCTTTAACATCCTTAATCCAAGCATTATGCATAGTGAGGGACCTATGAGAGGGAAAAAGGGCAATCAAAAGCAGTTAGGCTCACATGCTTCCCTGAATTGCATCTCTTGTTGCTACTTCTGGAGGCAGAATATTAGGCTAGATAGACCACTGATGTGATTCAGTAAGGCATTTCCTTTGATCTTATTTGCTTTTAAAAAGCTGAACAGAATTTTCACCTTACTATTCAGTAGAGGATCTTAACAGAACCAGATCGTCTATGAAAAATTGTTTCTTTCATAGGAATGATGCTTGATGTGAGTAGATCCTATATGATTGTACTGAAGCCTCAGCAGTTTCAAATGTATAACAGATATGCACAGAAATGTCAGTTGCAGAGGGTCAGTTTAATGTTTACATGAATTTTGGAGTGAGGGAAGCACCATTAGCCCTTTCAGTCAGTAATCAACATTTGGACAGAACAGCATGAAAGCAAGAAACTGATGTTAAAGTAACCTCTACTTAGCTGAAGTGCAAAATAGCTTATTGAAGCTCCAGTTTCTTATCTTCACCAAGTAGCCTTTTGGGTATCACCATGAGAACCATAAGGTGTACCTTATGAACAAAGGAACATTTTGAAATACACAAAAGGAAAACAAAGATTAATCCTGATAACTTCCTAGCTTGGCCTACCAAAGAAGCTTCAGTACGCTGGCTTCAAATGCATAAAATGCAGCCCAATACTACCATCAAAGAGAACTCTGCAGATGTGTAGTTTCCAGAGGAGCTCTCTGAGCGTTAAAACCATCTGTTAAAGATGCTAAAAGCAACATTTTGAAATAAAGTTTTATATATGAACTTACAAGTTTTTTGCTTTTATGCTATCTCTTGTTTTAAAGCTTAGCTTTGCAGGTCAAATGGAGCCAGAAATATTCAGTAAATATTTCTGTTCTGTATTTGGAAGACATGAAGAATATATTTTAGAGACAATGAAATTATTTCTATTTTAGCAGTAATGGTGGTGGGAGATTGCAGCAATCAGACTAAGTCTATACAAACAGATAATTTCTGTACAAGATCTAAGAGATTGACTAAGAAGCTCTCAGCTTCCAATCTGAACTCTAGTGCTCTGGCATTTAAATCCTAGAAGACTGGAAAACCCATCAGCAGTAAAGATTCAAACTGAATACAAAATGAATGCCAATCAGCATGGCATTACAGAAAATATGACCTTACTTCTTAATAAAACCCAAATAAGCTTGTCAAAATCTGAAAGGTTGTATTGATATAGTGTAATTATTCTTTCATAAGGCATGTCATACAAGCCTACACCAGGACTTTTGCTGTCCACCATATTCGTAAACAACCTGAAAAGGAGGAAAGCAGACTGGTGGCAAAGCTTATGGATAATACCAAGTTATTAGCGTGGCTGGGGATGAACTACTGAGGGAGAATTCACAATGCTGAGTTTCATTTGCCATTTTATTTATCAGTATAAATCACACATGAAATGACACTAACTATTGCTAACTAGAGCTAACTATTACCACTGGGGAGAGATCTTGAGATTATGATAGTTTTAGTTCTATTCAGGAGTCAGGTCACTGCTCAGCAGCAGTCAGAAAGTGAATAGATATGTTAGAAATCAGGAAAAGAAGAAAAAAGTCTTGTGGTACTGTGTAAATACATAGCTCTACCCCACTTTGAACACTACAGCATCTCAAAGAGGTAGATCTGGAAGACATCAATAAAACAAGAAAGATGAAAGGTATGGAATAGCTTCCCTGTAAGGAACCATTAGATAAGCCAGGCCTCTTCAATCTGGAGAAATAATGTGAAGGCAAATATGCCAAAGCTATAATGCAACTGGACTGGACAGAAATTGTCCAATGTAGGAAGGTACATCAAAATGAGATCAGACAGGAATGAGGATCCAAGGAAATAAGAAGAGGTTGCAGGTTTCCTCCTGCAACATGTCACTGAACTGTTCTACTCTTTGCCAGATGTTTTTACTTCTAGTAGGGAAAGACTGAAAAACTTTGTGGAAGTTGAAAAGTGCTGACTGTTACTAAACACATGGAAAACATACCTCTCCATGAGGCAGAAAGAGATATGAGCTAGGATAGTACAAGGAGGAAGTATTTTATATGCTCATCTTACACTCTTGCCCACATGTCCATTTTTCGTCACTGTGCTGGGTATGCCTTTTGTTTGAACCAGTATAGCTACCTACCCTAACATACAGCATTCTTACAAAATACATATTCTTACAGAACACACACATAACTGGTTAAAGTATGTCTGGTAGATCCCAGTGGTGCTTGCAAGTCCCACAGAGATATTCTTTACCTGTTATCTGGGAGAAAAATCTAAAGCTGTCGGTAACGGAAGTCAGCTGAAAAGAGCAATGCTTGGGATTGCTGCAGCCACATGTAGCAACAAGAATCATGGGCTGCACTTACAGCATGGGAAACTGTATTTTGGGACACTGCAATTCATGGGATCTTTGAGGTCATGCTCAGCGTGGTTACTATGAGAGCAAATACAGCCCTCAAGCACATAAGGAAGAAGCACAGAAGCTGACAAGTGCTTGCTTTTATACTTCTCTGGTCAGAAGTATGTTGGCAGACAAATGGTGCAGGAAAGTTAATTGCTCTAGGACTAGAAAAATCACATCTAAAAGTCTAAAGAATCATTATTGCATCTGTGAAAAAAAACTGTTAACCACTGACTTTTTTACTACCTAAATATGCAATTTTAGGACATACTAGTCCTTTTACTAACAGCCAAGAGCTGAACAAAATCCACCACTGGATGATCTGTTACAGAAGTCTCTAACAAGAGGCCACAGCTGTGGGGAACATATACTTTCACTGTAATATAATTTTCACAAGCAATTGGTCTTTTGCCTCTTGTCTAGAACAGCTTTTGCTTGAACACACAAGCTTGTCATCTGTATTATCTGGGAACTGTAATTTGAATAAACAAGGCAGCTTTTTTTTTTTTTTTTTTTTTTTTACTGTCATGCACTTGAGATTGATCACTGAAAACTAAGTAAGTAGTGTAGTGGAAAAAAGTATACGGCACAAGCTGACACTCAAAGCCATTCCAAGTTCCATGAAGAAGATGAGTCACTTGTACAAGTAAAAACATTAACCTCCGAGATATCTGTTATTGTAAAAGGAGGATCAAATGCAGACTTTCAGACTAAGATGTGCATAGAGGACTCATGCATTTGCCTTTGCTTCTTAGCAGGTTTGTAACCAACCTGATTTGTGCCACTAGTAAAATTCCTTCTTCTTTAATTGTTGCAAAGTTGAATTCATAGTAGCACAGAACAGCCCAGGTTGGAAGAGACCTCAATATATCATCTGGTCCAACTTTTAATGGGAAAAGGAATACAGATGATATTATCTAGCACCCTGTCCAATCACATCTTGAAAACCTCCAGTGATGGGGACTCTACCATGTCCCTGGTGAGGTTGTTCCTGTGACTGATTGTTCTCACAGTAAAAAAAAATTTTTCTTACCTTGAGTTGAAACCTCTCCCAATGCAACTTGCAGTCATTGCCCCTTGCAAAGAGAAAGCCTCCATCCTCTTTGTAGCAGCCCATAAGTTCTAGAGATGCTGTAAAACCAGATTCTTCTTCTCCTAGCTTGGGTTAATAGCATTCTAGGAGTACTCATCCAAAAAGACAGCTGCCTTCAGGAACTATAATGTAACATTGCTACATCCTCAGTGGGCTGTGGCAGATATATCTGTATCCTCAGCTGGCATTAAATGTAAAACAAAGGCATCAGTAGGATGTGAAGCATGTGTATTAGGTTGAATGCAAGAGGCTTCAGAGCCTGAAGGCCATCTGCCTGCAAGGCAGCTAGTTATTAGACTGTTACACAAACCCTGCCGGCTTTCAGCATAAAACATTAAGTTTGCAAACAAACATGCAGGCTAATACTTGACAGTTTAATATTTCTGATAATCTTTTTACAGAGGCAAGAAAAGTATCTCATCAATGTTTCATTATTTCAAGTATTTGTTCTATCAAATTCATGAATGTTGTTCTTAATTGCTTGATTTTCAATTATGTCATTAGTTATTTACAAAAAGTTTTCTGATGACTAACACAAAGTACAATTTGAGAGGATAGATCACTGGGATGGCTCTTGAGCTATTTAAAGTCCCCTCGTCGGACTGAAAGCAGCTGCTAATATTCATGTAGAGAGAAACATTTTCAGAAAAAGGAGTTGTTTTCCCTGAACATCAAAACCAACAGATACCAGAAGGCATACTTCCCTTATGCTGTAAAGTAATTATTTTGAGCTTTTCACCTTACATCATGTCAATTTTTATTGGAAAGAGACACTCCCTCTCAGCTATAAAGAACTATTAACATCCAGGACAAGGAGACACTGGACAAGATCTTAAACTATTATGGCAGCCAGCAGCAATTGACAACCGTGCAAAATTGCACATGGGGCTACCCTCACCATATAAGAGCACACTAGCCTTCAGTATTTCACCTTGAATTGGTTTGACACTTCTGCTCATTTTTCTCAACACATCACCCTCTCCCTCCTTCAGACCATTTACTAGCTTCCAGATTCTCTATAACTTATAGAAAGTTTGTCATACAAGGTCTTCCATAGTTGTTCCTACCTTTTTCTGTTCTGTGGCTGCCATTCAGGACAATCCCTTTTCCCTTTGTGCAGGTCATCATCAGATCCATGCTTAGTTTCTTGCTGTCCCTACTATCCATATCCTGTAAACTATGCTGTGAGATTACCCCTACAGCAAGAGTCATGTTGTTTGTGATACTCAGAAAACAGCTGGCAAGTTAGTGTAGAAAAAAAAGAAACTCAAAACCCACAAAAAAACCTCCAACAACAAATCAGCTTTCGTAAGGTGCATTGAGTATCACTTGTATGACCACCTCACCATTACCAGCTCTGTCCTCAGCTTTTCTCCTCTTGTTTGTACCACATTTGAGACTCATTTTTTTCCTCATCATCTCTAAACAGACTAAAAACTTGTCAGAGGGATAACTGTGCCCTCTCTGTTCCCAGAGAATACTGCAGTTACCTTTTGATTTCACCTTCAAACACTAAGCATTAACATAATACAAATGCAGTTTGGAAATAACTACTGTAACCAAGTGAGAAATTGCAGATAGGAGAGTCTTGGAATATTCTGTTAGGTGGACTGCTTTACTTAGTCGTATTGTATTACCAGCCTTCATCTTTTGTTTCTTGCCAGCGATGTCAAACTTTTACAGGTTGTTAGAAGTCTGTAGAGTGAGAAGCCTTTTGCATTAAATAGAAGGTCAAAGAACTACTTTGGCTTTACAGTAATTGCTGTGCTCCAGCTGACTTTTCCCTAATCACAGAGTGCAAACATCAACCATTAAGGGAATGATATTCTGAAATTAATGCACATACTTCTGAAAAGAATAGTTTTATCCTCCAGAGACACCGCTAAGCATACCAGTGTGGAGGTACAGGTCCCTCACACAAGCAAGACTGGGATCTTTCAAGTAGTATGGAATCATAAAAACATTAACTGGAAGGGACTTCAGGAGCTCTCTAGTACAGCCTTCTGCTCAGAGGAGCTAACACCAAGCTATAAATACTAAGAGGAAAATCAGCTGCAGCCACTCTTCTCTATGCCCGCAGCAGGAACAAGAGGGTACCTACAGTGTAGAGCTGAACAGCTCCTGTTGTTAAAACGTTTCTAGTTTTATGTTATGTCCATCTGGAGCAGAACTGCGATGAACACACATCTTCATAGGGCGAGTACAAGATATGCAGCAAAGAATTTGCAACAATTTGCAACAGAAACCAAGCATATCTGGAGAGACACTTGTCCAAATAGCCACATCGAACCATCCTGAAACATAAGGATACCTTTATTCAACAGACCCACAGGACAAACTGAAGCACAAAGGCGAGACTTGCTAAGGGGCTTAGCGACTTGTCTGTTTGGAGGATCTCTGTGTAAATAAACAGTGTAAGTTAGGTAAAAACCAACCTTTTTAGAGAGTGTGTCACTCAAAACTTGCCTGCCCTGCTCCAACTGATCAACGACATTAGCACTTCTTGTAGCTGTTGCCTAAGTTGTAACTAACTCATCACAGCTACAATAGTGGTGTTCATACTAAATGGGGTTAGGAATTCATGCCAGGAGTTACTTTTACAGTGTGTGGGAGAAGAGCAGCCTCCCTCAGATTAGTTTACTAAATTTGATAGAAAATAGCTTATTTGGCATATCATTTTTGAAGAGATAACAGTATCTGAGAAATGTCTTACACTGCAAGACCTACACCTGCATAAACAAAACCCAATCTTGAATTGCAGCACATCAGGAAGCCATATATAGAGATTATTTTTCAATATATCCTGCATTGATATTTGCTATAGGATGAACTAGAATTACACTTGATCCCAGGTAACAACCATTTTATTGAACAGGGACAGGGACAAACTGGTCAGGGACAATTTGCAGGCAAGTTCCTCCAGGAGAAGCTGGGAATTATCCTAGAATACAGGGTGCATCCCACTGGTGTCTACACCCCGTCACTTCTTCTCTACAGTGTTACTGAAGTACAGCAGCACCAGAATCTTAAGGAACAATTTGACTAAGCCAACTCCAGAACTTTCTCTATCGCACACTGGTTAATACATAGCAACATGCAAAACCCCTACATCAAGGAAGAACATGAACACACATGTTTCTTCAGCTCTACCAGATATTCCAGATAGCTATGGCTGCTTATAGTCTGCAGTGTGGCACTAGAACAATTATTGTAGAAAGGAAAATAGATATCAATTTCCTACTTTGCACTGTCAGAAGATAGAAAACACACTTACAGATCACAAACTGTTCTACTAAAGTGACAGGCCACTGTTCTGTTGCTTAGTTGAGACCACCAATATCTGTCAAATTAAAGCATAATTATAACAATCTGTATTTTTATATAGATGAGATAGATAAAATTACTGCTACTGATCAGCAAATTTGTCAGTGAAGCATGCAAACACACCATAGAATTGTTCATGTTACTGGAATCCTATCCATCCCTATACATTCCTTAGCTCTTTCCTGAGCAAATATTGAACACTTCTTACCACATGCCTCTCTAATGTTAAGCACTGTTGGGAAAGCAGGTCAGGATCTTTAGACCCTAGTGTGATAAAGCAAGGATTTTTCAGGTTTGGTGATACCACAGCACTTTATTAAACAGATTCATGTTAGCCTAGCCATTATCTTACAAATGCAATGTTAGCAATAAGAACCTGAGTCCTTAAGATCACAATGGGTGAACAGCAAGAACCTACAATCTTTTAGGCCACATGACTCATATTTTCCAGATAATTAGACCTGAGTGAGAAAGCCCACAGGGGGCTTCATGGAACCTTATAGCACTCTTATAGACAAAATTTCTGGGGACAAGATAGGTAGCATTTTTAAATGTTTATTACATAATATATTTGCAGTTATAGGGGAAAGCCTTCAGACAGGAGGACCTGTCGTGCTTTACAGATGGTCAGAGTCCATCTAATTCAGTTTCCTACTTTACAGCCTGAATGAGGATAATGCTTCAGGCTCCAGTTACATCGCTCTAGAGTTAGAGCTGTCCTGCCATACACAAATGGAGACATGGTTGTAAAATTAAGTCAACTTTTAGGTCCTGTTCACTTACAGAACCACAAGGCCACAGCCATGACAGAGGATTTTACAGAACAGCTATTTGCTGACTCATTAAGAGCTTGAAAGTTAAAACAGGGCACAAAGAAAACTGGTAGCCAGAGGCCCTACAGCGTAACACTGAACTGTCTACTATCTCCTACACATGCTAGAGTTTTGTTTTTTCTTGTTTTCAGACCTAAACTTAATGGGATGCAGAAGTCTAACCTGGAGGTGACAAACACACACATCACCATTATGCCAGATAAAGATTAGATCATAACAAAAAGCAAAAGCAAGACAAAAATCAGAAATTTTACTTTCCGTTACCAGTGGGTTTTGATTGTGCAAAGTTAGGGTTATGCCAGTCAAGGAAGGCTTCAGAAGAAAGGGAGGCTATCAGCTCAGTTCATGGGTTTCTTCTTAACTAGCAGTAATTATCGTTTGCTCTTTCTAAAAAAACTGGCAGCCACAAGCCATTCAACTGCTGCTGTAGTAGTCTCTTCCATATAGATATGAGAGCTTCCAGATCCACATGATACCCAACAGAAACACAACCCTTCAACAGGAGCTAGTGATCGGTTTCAGTTAGATATTTTCCTTTCCAGTTAACTCATTTCAGATTTGAGTTGGTTTGTTTGTTTGTTTTGCTTTTGTAATGTAAAAAAGATCAGACAGATGTTTGGATGTTGGATTGCTCTTTCAACTACCTCTTGCACTGGTGTTCAGCTACAGTGACAGCTACAAAATAGAAAACGCTTCATTGCTTGCTACAGTAGTATAACATTTTAAGAGTCTGTATCAGGCAGTTAGGGGCTGTGGAGTTTAAATCCTCAGAACTCTTGTAGAAAACAGGGCATCTAACAGGTCACTGCTTAACTAGTTGCGATAGTAGGAGTCAACTTCAGCAAGATACGATTGCCTCATATATTGCTCTAGCCTTTCTCAATCCCACTAGAAAAGTCAACTAAGTTTTTCTACAAGGCATCTCTGTTTCTCAGAACAGCAGTAGCTGTAAATGGCTAGTAAAAATAACATTCATGTCTGATGTTCTTCTAGAGGTGAGATGAAGTCTGTCAGACCCAGATCATAAGTCTGTGTTGGACATGCAACAAGATGCCAGCTGATCTATGTCATTAGCTACAGAAATTAACTAATCAGAACTAAATTTATGTAACTGCATACTGGAGAGGCCCATCAATATCTAAGGAGTGTCTGTTCACCTGTGCATCCACAGAAATCCTTCATTCATGTTGTTTGCTTCTATACTTAATTTCTTCTGTCCTGCCTCATTCAAGATTTAATGGATTGAAATATGTATTGAGTGTTCCCTAATAGACTTAAGTAAGGTTAGAAGGGACAATAAAGTCTTCCTGTTTCGGTTCATCCATTTAGTAACCCCACCAAAGGATCCCTTTCAAATATTTATCCGATTTCCTTTCTGAACCACACAAGCTTCTTGCCAAAGTATGATGTGGAGAAATTCTATGGCTCCACTATTGGTTGAATGTGCAACCATAGCACCATATTTTCTTTTGAATGTGACTTCCACCAGTTTAATTCCCCCTGGTTCTTGTTCATCTCTTTAGTCAATTCTTTTCCAAACTGAAGCATCTCAGCTTGCTTGATCATTTCTTGAAAGAAAGCTACTCCAGACCTCTGACCATCCTCACTACCCCTCTGAGCTCTACTGCATTTCCACTATATTTGAGATAAGGGGACCAAAACTGCACAGTGTTCAAAGATCTGGGATCTAATATACAGTGCCATGATGCTCCTTGTTTTGTTCTCTGTTCTTACCTAATAATTACTAACATTTTATATGTTTTGTTTGTTGCCAAGCACTGAATTGATGCTTCCACGAACTGTACCATAACCACAGGATTTCATTCCTCTATGGTAATGGTCAGTTCAGAACCCACCCTTTTTTTTTTTAATTTGAAGCTACATTTGGGGGTTGTTTTTGCATATGGTATTTACCTTACACAGTTTAAATTCTTCAGTCAGAACTCAGCATTACTGAGTCCTGAATGACTTTGGATTATCAAACTTGCCTCACTGCTCACCCTTTAATGTTTAAGTAGCTATGTTAAGCAGCATGTACCTTGCTGAACTCAACTGACAATCCACCTCCATTGACAGAGCTGGCTATTTACATCAGAACATCTATTTACCCATCCTTCTCTGAGTAACTTCTGCATACCAAAGCCTGGCCCCTAATTCTATGGCCTATAGGCTTCCTTAAACAGACTTCATGGACTTAGATTCCCAAAACATTTTTGGCTGGTAGACTACATCATTCATCTATATGTTTGCTAATCCCTTCAAAGAGCTTGAAGACATTTGAAAAGCAGGACTTCCCTTTGCAGAACCAATGGTGTCTCTGCCCAGGTAGACACTAATTCTGCCTTTTATTATAGTTACTACTGATTTGCCCAGTAAACCTGACAGTTGGTTAACAGACCTGCAATTTCCCAGATCCCTCACAGAATCTTCTTTATAGACTGGCATCACATTTATCACCCTCTGCTCCTCAGGAACCGATCAAGGGAAGTGAGTGGGATACATGTTGCTAATATTAACCCAGATATTTCAGCCCTGAGTTATAAGAATTCTTGGGAAAATGTTATACTCATAGTGACTTGTTAGTACTTAGTCTATTTGTACCATAGACTCTGTTATAGTTGCTTCAAGTTCAGACAGATCTTCTGCTGAGTGTTTCAACTGGTATGTTTCATACACAGTATTTTAATCCTGTAAGTGTGTGTGTATACACACACACATGCTGCTTTGCAAGGAGGAAGACTTTCTATCCCCATGTTAAAGTCACAGGAACATTAAGAAACCTCTCAGTCAGTGGCACATCTGAGAAGAGTCCAGGTACCTTCCTTCACAGCTATCCATTAGAACAGCTTCCCCAGCTGGAAAATATATTCAGAAGCTTTGATAAGAGTGTAAAACATACAGCGAGCTATAAGACAGTCTTATATAAAAAAGATTTTGCAGCAGTGTCATCTGTGTTTCCTATAGTAACTTTAACATACATTACATAAAAGTATTTAACAGCCTAACCAGAGTCCAAGCTTTTTGCAAGTTAAGCAAACACATTTTCTAACTATTAATGTCATTTTTATAACATCCTTTCCTGAGAAGAACAATGAATAAGAGAGATAGACCTTCAAAAAAGGGATTCAGAAAGTCATTTGACTCATCTTACACACTACTTACAACACATTTTGTGCATACAAAAGTACATTCTAAAACCCAAAAGGAAGAGGTAAATAATAAATAGCTTACGAAGTAAAACTATATTGTGCCACCTGAATAAGGTACAGAAGACAGACACACAAATTCTAACTTACTAGCTTAATAGGCTCTTAAACAGCACATTTCTATCCACTCTATTCTCAGTAGTAAGATATGTAATTTTAAGTTAAATTCCTTGCATCCAACAGATCCTTAAAATGGTTTTTCTTTAGTATTCACATCTGCAGAATCCTGGGCAAACAACTCACTAATTGAATTTGAGATTCTAAATCACAATCAGCTTTATTCTGTACTTTTTTCAAACCCAAAAGAAAAGTTAAAAGTTAATGCTGATAAGCCAAAAAGCTGACCTTTGACTTCTGAAGAAAACTGAGCCAGGTGTCGGGTTACGAAGAGTCGCAGTTGCTGATTCAGGTCACAGGACAGAATGTTAATGTTCCAGGAACGAATTCCTGCCCAACAACAACAAAAAAAAAAAAAACAAAAACAAAAACAAAAAACACAAAAAAACCCAGTGAGCTGTTATTACATTACTTCAGAAACAGAAGTGAAGATAAAGAAGTTAACAGGACACACAAGGACCAGTGATGCTCTTCCAGAAGAGCATCCTTCAGATGGAGAAAGTCTTCAGAAGCAGAGGGCCATAAGATGCTTACCTTCCATAAAACATTTATCCCTGAAGTACATGCAGTGAGCAAGTCTTCATTCAGCTTGGGCTTCATGCAAGTGAAACTAACAAGCTACAAGGGACTGAGGCTCAATAAATTACACTACTGCCTAACCAAGCAAATACATTATGTTAGTTTTACATCTTCTGCATTATTGAGCATTGGTCACCAGTAGAGATGGTCTACTGGATGGTTAAACTACTAAACAGCTCAGAGACACCAGCTTCTCTGCTCCTATAGCCTGTGCATCCTCCAAGTCACAAAAGCGCCCCCCCCCAACTCACTCTGCCTAATTACTCCTTCAAAGCCCCTGATCCCACTGAGACCCTTTGAATTTGCTCTTTAATCTATATAATCTTTGTAAGCTAATCGCCTTCATATCACAGCAGGAAGCAGCATCTGCTCCCAGAGCAAGTGGCACCATGCCATGCTGGGGAAGTCACCTTCAGACCTCAGTGTGAGCAGTTGTAGATTCTGGATGACACCAAACACTACAGATCACAGATCTTCACATCCCAGTAAGGAGCAGCCTCTCCTAGATGGTGTGATGCTACACTTTGGCACCATAAACAAAACCAGGATATCAGCATGAATCACTACTCCAGCCTCTTGTGCTGCTGCCTGCTGAAGTACAGATGTTGAAGGCCAACACCACAGACTTCTAAGAGTTAACTGAAACAAGAATTTCAGCCCCAGCGTTTGTTCATGGGATTCTCACTGACAGTTCTTCCACCATCTTCTGGACATATGTCCTCTCTTGCACAAAATATAAAGTTTTATTGTATCTGATATCTGCGTTCTTTCAAGTGAAGCATGTTGATTTTTCATGGAGATTATCATTCCCAGTTACTGCAGTTCTAGTTCTCCAGCACAGTAACTCCACATTGTGCAACAGCTTCTGCTGGCCACTGGTGGGAAACAGGATGTTCTAGTATACAAGCTCCAGCTTTCTACACATAACCAAGATAGATTTAGTAAACATTGCATCACACAGTTCAGTGGTCTGAAGGCCTGTAGAATCTACAGCAGCTCAAGAAAACTTTGTTCTTAGTTTCTTTTTCTGGTGACAGCTGACACAGTAGAGGAATATAGCTTATTTATTACCTGACAGTCTGCACTGCTGAGTACACAAAAACCCCTCAGTAAGCCCTCTGAATGTCAGGGGGGAAAAAACAAAAGCAAAAAAAAAAACCCCAACCCCCCCACCACCAAAACACCACCAACCAACTTACCACCATCTTCAGTGTCACAGAACATCTATTCCTCTCAGTTTGGGCATGGGATAGGAACAAATGAAACATGTAACAAAAGACAGGGAGCAAGAATTTGAACAAAATGTTTCATATGCTATACTCTTGGAAAGCGTGATTGTTTAAACAAATGTCCAATGTAAGTGCATCTTAATGCAGTACTGATGAGCATTCTGACCTGGACAGGAACAAGGTGGCACTCTGCAGGGCAAATCCTGCTGACTCTAGCTGCTGTGTCACTGTCATGGTGTCCTACTGCAGCAATAAATGCTATTTGAGATACTGCTACATCCTCCAGGATGCAGAAAGAATAGATCCTCTTTCAGAGCAAGGAAAGGGAAGAGTGAAATTATCATCTCACTCATCATCCTACTTGTAACAATTTATTCAGCATTTTTTCCCCTCTTTCCTTATGCCCATGTGAACTTTTTTATTTCCTGCTGAGGTAATTGGCTTATAAGATTTGGCATTTCCGACTAATACCAGACCTAGTCTTCCAGATATTGTTTCAAAACTGGACAAAAGTCACATAGGAAAAGAAAAATAAGACCAATATTTATTAGCATTTTAGAATAAGTGTTGTTCAAGCATCCCACAGATACACAATGCCACTGCCTAAGAAGCACTACACATGAAAACAAGCAGGTTCCCATTATGTCTTACATTCACTATTCCATTCTCCTGAACCAACATATAGAAAGAAGTCTGGGAAGGCACACTTCTTGGATCAGCCAGAGCAAGAGATTTATTCACTGAAAAAAATCTTTGTGGTGTGTTTTTTGGTTTTTTGGTTTTTTTTTTTTTTTTTTTTTTTTGCGCAGACAGGGCACCACAGCCAACAGAACAAAGACACAAAATAACCCCGATTTTTTTCATCCTTTAGAAAACTCTATCTAGATGTATAATATGTAACACTTAGGACCAACTTTGCTTGCCAACTTTATTTGCCAATTTTATTAATCTGATTGTTATCAGTGCTACAAGCCAATTACCATACTTGCCAAGTTGCAGAAATGCTTTTCTGAAGGGCAGAGGGATTTTATTTACACCGCTTTGTTTCTGAGGAAATCAAATCTTCTGCTAAGCAGCCTATTCTACACTCACACAAACCTCATGTGGACCCTCTCCAGCAAGCTATCTCTTAAGAAATGGGAATCATCATGTGTGTACCTTTTCCACATTTCTGGAACTCCCTGTATCAAGAGTTTAGCTGTCTCTAATGTGCTGTCTGTGGACAGATCTCAAGACCCTGCTGTCATTTTAACTATTCTTACTTTTTATATCCATCTTCCAATTTGCAGATCTTGGTCTATTTCAAGAAGAGGTCATTCTCCCATTTCACAGTGGGGAAAACTCCTCTGTGACTTGCTGGAGGTCCTACTCCATGTCAGTGACAGAAGCAAGTCTGAAATCCAGGTTCCTAGCTCCCTCAGCAGTTCACTTCTACTGTTAGAAGCTTACCAATACCGCTTAAATGGCTCTCATGCAAAGAAGTGTCTGCACCTGGCAGAATTTCAGCAGGTTTCTGGTCAGACAAAACTAACTGCAGAACTTACTTGTGCTGTGGCAATTACAATTTGTGTTCCAAAATTGGCATTTACCTTTTCTCTCCAGTGGGAATTCCAAGGTTATTGGCATATGACCACAGACTCAAAGAGCAAAATCCATTAGTTTACAGAGTGATCTGTCACTATTTCAAAGATTCAGAGAATGGATAAAGATGCAGGTTGGCACACCAGTTCAGTGAAGTGCCAAGCAAAGATGATCATCCTGTTGTGCAGAAAGCAGGAGTAGTCCCTTCAAAGAGGGGCTTTCAGAAGCCAAATTGTCATAATCTGACCTACCCCTACCGAATAAAGCCATCCCTTCAAAAAGGGAATGAAACACTGCTCTCAAAGCTGCTGGTAGGTGGCCTGCCAGCAGAGATGGATGGAAAAGACGCCGAAATGGAGAAATTGGACAAGATTTGACATTTTTACACCCACGCCCTCTCTTAAATTGCACTGTCCATCTGTTCCTCAGTACTGTTGATGCTTGAGAGGAAAACAGTCACTGTAGTATCTCTGAATAACACAGTCTGGCCAATAGTTACAACTGTTATCACCGGCATCTTTTAAACCAATGTGTCTTGAAAACGGGGAGTGGGGGGGTGGGAAGAAGTGCATGCAAAGTCAAAAGGCTGTTTTCTCAGAGGCGTACTAAACTGCTTATTAGAACAGGGATTCCCTTAAGGTCCTGATGTAGCTGACAACCTCTCCTTTCTCTTTTTTGTAGGAGCCATCAGAAAGTGCCACAAAGCAAGAACTACCATCTCACCACCTCCTTCCCCTGCGCTTTTAAACAACACCGCATTTAATATACAAAGACTAATTCAATGCCAAGGCCTCTGGGCACAATATCCACATATGGATAACAAAGGAACAAAATGTTATGGCAGTCCTGTCTCGCTCTGTGTCATTCCTGAAGCAGTTCACTATTGTGGCTTATCCTCCCTCAGCCTCTGTGGTCCACACAGTTGCTCCTTAGATAGGGAGAGGCCATAGCACAACAGGCCCCTGTTTGCAGCTGTCCCCTTGCACTGCAGTAAACAGGCAAGCAAGACAAATCCTCCAACTAATAAGACAGCAGTTTGGGGTAAGATGGAAATAAGATGTAATCCACTAACGAGAAAGAAACGTGGGGAAACGAGAACCGCAAAATGTCTTCAAGCTTTAAGATGCTGCAAGCCAGCGTTAGCTGCGTTTCAATAATACAAAGAAAGGAATGCTCAGGGGGAGAAAAAAGAAACAGCAACGTACGGCCTGAAGGCCCGCGAGCATGCCCGCCTGCGGGAGCAGAGCCAGACCGGCTCGTTATTGATGCCATCGGTCACTGGGCTCGTCCTCGCTGGAGCTGAAGCTCCGGTCACCTCGGAGACCGGCGGCGGGCTGCGCCAGCGGGGCGCGAGCCACGCCCGAGCCCAGCGGGGCCTCTCCCCCAGCCCCAGCCGCAGCCCCCGGCCCGCCCCAGACCCGCGGCCCCGGGACGCGCTCGCGAGCGGCCTCCCTCCCCTCCGCCCCCGCCTCCCGCCGAGCGGCCCCGGCAGAGCACCGGCCCTCCCCTCCGCCGCCGCCCGGCCCGCACCGCCGTCCCTCCGGGCGGCGGAGGGCGAAGCCCCGGCGGCGGTGCCGCAGGGCGGGGCGGGCACCGGCAGCTCCGCCTCGGGCCGGGCGGCGGCGGGGACGACGCGGCAGGCGCGGGCGGGCTCGCAGCTCCGCGGCACCCGGCGGCGAGGACCGCCCCCGCCGACGCCCTGGGGCCCCCCGCCGCGGCCCCGCTCCTCACCGCGCTCCAGGGCGCCGCGCAGCGCCCCCCGCTCCGGCTCCGTCCCGATCTCCCCGATCACGACGAGCAGCGCGTGCCTCCGCGGCTCCCGGCGGAGCCGCCCGCCCGGCAGCCAGGGCGCTGCCGTCTCCATAGCGACCGGCCCGGCCGTGGTCTCCATGGCAACCCCGGCGGCCGCCGCTGCAGCGCGCGGTGACTGGCGCGCGGCTCTTAAAGAGCCCTGAGCCCCTCCCCGATTGGCCGAGCTGGCACGTGGTCCTGCGCTACTGCGGAGAGAGGGGGGGCGTGGCCCCCGGGCGCCACCGCCTTTCAGCCGCTCCGCGCGCCGCGGGGACGGCTCTCGGGCTCCCTCCCGGCCTCGGAGGCTGCGCCGCCGCCGGGCCCGCGGCCCCTCGGCCGCGCAGGGCCCGGGCGGAGCCGGCAGAGCCTCGGCTCCGAGAGGCCCCGGTTCTCTCCCGGCTCGGGCGGTCCCCGGGGGGGGGCTGCGCTGGTCTGCCGCGCCCGGCCTGCCGGCCGCAAGCCGGCCCGTCCGCAGGCGCGCAGCACGGCGCCCTCCCTGACGGGACGGCGGCCGCCGGTGGGCTCCCGCCGGCGCTGGGGGAGCGGGGCTCTCCGTCCCCGGCTGGGCACGGCTGCGCTCCCTTCTTCTGGCGCTGCGGGAAGAGCGGTACAGCTGCCAAGCGCAGGTGCTGAAAGCCGGGCGCCGGGCTCACGGCCTCCGAAACAATAAATAATTCGGGGGGCAGTTCAGTTTACCTTCGTGATCTGAGTGTGAGGGAGTTACTTAAATACAGAAATCCACGGAGATTTTTAGATGCCCGGTGCTGAGCTGTTGCAATATCCACGATAAAATCACGGAAGTCGGTAGTGCTGAAAGATGCCTAGGCTGGGCGTCATTGTTTACATTCCTTCCTTCTTTCTTCTCCATCACTTGGTAGTAAGCAGACCAGTTAAATCCTCATCTCTTTCCTGGTGGTTCATCTTCCTGTTCAGTTAAAGACAGGTGTAATCATCTCCTATGGCAAGTGATTGGATTTCCTGGATTCCAGAAACATGAGATACGAGAAAAATCTCTCTGAACTTTGCTAGCTGCCAGTGTAAAACTGTTGTGAGCTGTCAACTGCTGTGTAGACAGACAGCTGTGTAGACAGGAGCTCTTAACGTCCTGGGTGACCAGAAAGGGCCTTAATTCAGGGCACAAGTCCATATCATTAATAGTCAGTTCTAGCTAGCCACATCTTCAAAGCACTTCAATGCAGTATGTGGAAAAGCTGAGTAAACTCAAAGTATGAGACTTCTGCATGCTGAACAAGGGAGAACCACCAGAAAGTAGTTTCAGATAGAAAAATCCATGTCTTTTCTGACAAAGAAAGGGAGGTCCGTCCTGTGCTGATGCAGCTGGGTGGAAAAGCAGCCCAGCTAGAGTGAAGTCAGCAATAACCTGCAGCGTTTCGTAAAACAGTGTCAGGTTCTGCCCCCTGCAGTCTGCAAGATTTCCATAGAGATGAGCCACATTTTAGGAAGCTTGATGGGTAGATAAACCAGTGTCCTGCCCTGTTTTGTTCCTTAGTACCCACCAAGCCTGCAGTGAGAACACAGTTGAAACCTCAGAAGGTTCAGATGGTCGGCATTTTGGCAAGCATATGTGAATCTATAGTGTCATAAGACTCCGACAGAAGATAATCAGGAAAAAAGCCAACTACAGAAAGGGGGGAAAAATCCAGAATAATTATCTCTGCAGGCTACAACTGATGTTACTAGCTTACAGAGTTTTCTCAGATTGAGACCTTTAATCAAAAGGTGCTCCAGCTCTCAAAAGATAAGTTAGGAGATGATGCACTAGGTCTTTTTCACATAAAATTGTGGTGACACCACTGGCTATGATCTTTATGAAATAAATCTTGTCAACAGAGAGAATTAGTGCATCAAAAGGGTTTAATTTATTTCTGTGTGTTTAACCTGCATAGCAGCATTAATTTAGTTTGTCTCAAGGGATTGCGCTGAAGCAGGTAAATATGTGAATAAAGCAATAAACATGCAAACAAACACCAGTGTACAATAAATTCTATCATGAAAGTAGGATTGTAGATCATGGAGGGAAAACATGATGACAAAACATGAAGGTGAAAGATTTTCAGGTATTTTCATACCAGCTGATAGAAGTGCCTTCTATTTTCAGGTGATTTAGTCTTAATACTTGCTGCTTATTTTTGAGATGGTAGCTTTCCAGAGCTGCAGCTTTTCACTGCAGTGCAGAGACGCTCCTCCAGCTGGCTTTCTGCCAAGGAGAAAAGAAACAGGAGACACGCAAATCAGAGTGAAAGCTTAAAAAGAATATCCAAGCATGGTTCTGTACCATAGAGACTAGAACCTCTAGGGAAGAGTGTTTACAATTAAGAGATGGGTTTTTATAATGTGATCCATTTGCGTTCTTCTACTGTACCCCCAAATGATAGAAAAATGATATTTCTGTTGGTTTCTGATGTGAATCAGAGCTGTCTGTGGTCATGGTAGAATTGGAATGATTTGAGTCCTAGTGTGTGTGCACTGCATAAGGCAGTGAAATGAGGGATTTCCAGCCTATAAGTTCCTCCTTTTCCTTGTAAATTCACACTCTGGATGCATATAATAGATCTGTATAGCAATTATGGTGTAAGTTTCTGCTTTCATGCACTGCATCAGTAGCTGGCACACCCATGAAATATCAAAAGCTGACTGGGCTGATTACAGATATTAAATGTCATGACAAACATCACAGAATGAGAGGTGGCAAAAGCAAATGAAAGGATTACCTCTGAACAGTGAAGGACGATGAATCACAGGTAAATGACCGTTATAAAAATGGATTTAGAAAGTAGGCTCAAAATAGCATAAAAAGGATCTTCATAACATCACGGGAAGAACAATCTACACAATTTCAGTTTCTCAGTCCTTTAGCCTGGAATGATGGCTTCCTGTCCTGCCCAGATAAATATGTCCATATAAATAAAAATACTTCTGGGAACCAGAGATCTACGGCAGTATCTGAATGAGGATAATGCCTTTAACAGAGGTAAAATGTAATGTCATTTTGGTTATGACATTTCTAAGAAGCAGGGAAAAATAGGTGACTGCCTAAAGGGACTTTTTTCTGTGTTCAGGCCTTGATCTCTCCTGTGGTGAACACAGCTACCTTTATGTGGAGCAGAAGAACCCAATGTTGATAATGCTTTTTCCATGTAGAGATGAAGCCATGTGGCCATTTATACTGTCACCTCCAGGATGTAAGACACAGAAAGAGAAACAGAGGGCTAAGCCTTTCAGTTTGATCAAACCACATGCATTTTTGCTTCTATTTAACCTCACGGGTGATTTATCGGAGTAGTACTCCTATTCCTCCCACTTTCATCTTACAGAAGGTGTTGCAAAATACTGAATGTCTCCTGTGCAATTTGGAACAACTGCAGCTCTGATCAAGAGTAGAATCTAAGTGCCTATGAAATTATAATGTATATTCATTGTGTCATTTTCAGCAATCCAGAGCTTTGGAATTAAAACAGATGTTTATCAGACCAAGAAAGGTACTAATTCGTATTGATGCAGCAATCCCTCATTGAAGCCAAGGTGATTTATAATTGATTAAATATTAAATACAAAGTGGCCGGAATTCTTACCTCTTTGTTTCATCTTTCCCTATAAGTAAAAACAGTTGAAATAATGTAGCTGAAACATTCAGGCAAAGCCCAAGCATAAAAAATGAGCACAAATGGAATATTACTAAGATTTTTTTCAGACTGAACTGTACAGGTTGCCAGCAGCCTCACTGAACAGTGCAAAGAAACTATAATACTACACTTCCCACCATAACTGTGTGTGTATATGTCTTCCACAACTTCCCTTGCTCAGTAAAGCCATGCAGTGATTTTAAGATTTCTCCAGAAGAAGGTGCAGAGAAACTATGTGATCCTGGCTTAGAGTGAAATAGCTAAATTGAATTATTACATGTGCATTTTGTGTTACTGAATATGTTAGGAGTATTCAAAGGAAGTGATATGCAAGTCAGTAAATAAAATGTATGCTTAAGAAGGACGTTAATTTGCTGTGGCAATCTTAGCCACGTAAGGCTCACATGATTAAATATCTGTCCTTTCTTTTCTTGCATTCGTATGGTGAACATTTCTTTGTGGTCAGTCTTTCACAAATTAAGAATATAGATGCATTGCATTAATGGTAAGAGCCTTTGCCCGAAGGCTACAGGAAAGCAATAAATTGCATTGTCATTCACGGTTGATGCGGGTCCCATTGTATACCTTCCAGTGTTCTACTACTCCTGGAGCACACAGTCTCTGAACACTGGTTAAGTAATCAAACAAATGACAAACCTTGTATGTTTGCACTGAAATTCAACAGCAATGAAAGACTAAGTAAACCAACTTTAAAATTAATATAGAAATATCTGACTAAAAGTTTGACAAAGAGGTGTACGTAGATATTAGAAATAGGGTTTGAGAACACAGTAAGTACAAAAATGCTCTTTCACTTACCCTCTGGGAACGATTTAGAGGCTTGTCTGTCCTGCAGGATTTGGCATCACTGTGACCTAAGGAAGCAGTCCTCGGGTCTGCTGTTTAAGCAGTTTGTGATATCACAAGTACATCAAGAGAAACCGAGACCTCCTCTTTCATGTCTCAAAAGGTAACACAAGCAAGTTCATTGTTTAAATGTATCTATCCCACAGCACAGCTCACAGTAATGTCTCTAAATCCTGCAGTCATGTGTCCATCTGTACACTATTATTTAAAACTGTCTTAGCTTTCCTTTAACATTTGATTGAAACATAGTGTCAGCTGTCCATATGTTACTCTTGGGTCAGCTTAGCGGAGCTTTAGGAAGTGTTTTCTCAGTATCCAGAATTTATCCTTCTCAAAGAAATGCACACCGATGTTGGCAGGGCACCTTTAGGGGCCACTGGTAATTGTTCGTACACTACTGTATTCTGAGAACAATTTAACATTACTGGGTCTGTGAATGAGAGATGGACAATGCCTGCATGGTCCAGGTGGATACTGGGTAAATCCCTAAGCCTTCTGAAGTCCGATAAAAACATACTGTATATGTGGCATCCTTATCTTTGTCAGATAGAGATCTAATGGCTATAGAACCTGTTTGAATTTCCTTGTTATCATGCCAACAAAAAATGAAGTGAGGTACCTGATAAATAAATGTAATGTGCTTGTAAGGTTTCAAAAGTCTTCAAAAACTGTTATACCTGGGTTTTTTGCATTCCTTTTCTAAATTCTGCTACTGATTCCCTTTCTTGGCCTGGCTGTCTCTCATGCTTTCTTCATAACAGGAATTACAACCTTTGCAGATACTCATTCATTCTCTTTTCACTCCATCCATGTTAAAGCTAATGGTCAAAGTTCCCATTAGTTTGTGCCTGCTAGAAATTATTCCAGTAACTTCATGAGAGCATTACTTCTTAAACTAGCAAGATCAAACAAGTATTTATTTTGAAACAGAGAGACTGTTGAGATTAGGTTGAAAGGGATACAGAAATAATACAGACAATTTTCCAAAGGTGTTTCTGCTTCAGGGAAAAGTGTTCTTACCAGGCTGAGTTACAGTTTCTCACTCAACAGTACAAAGCAAAAACTTAATGAAGACTGGGCAGTTTTAGTAAGATGTAGCAGGCTGCAGAAACGGCTTTTCACTCCCCAAAGCTTTGTGACTTCACTTTGGACTTTTTATCCTAAGTACAAGTGATATGCTTTCGCTGTTTTTTTTTACTTTGGGTTATAGCTGTTGTGTGATAAGAATATGGGTAAAAATATTACCATTATGGAAGAAAAGGAGAATGCTCTACAGCAAGAACTGAATGACCTTGAGGACTGCAAAAATGAAAACAGGATGAAATTTAATATTGCAGAGAGTAAGGTTATGTATTTGGTGGCTGAGAATAAGAATTTCTGTTACCAGTTAGGCACTAATCACCTGAAAGTGATTGAGGAGGTTGAAGCCCTAGGTATTTTAGTTGCTCAAAAGCCAACTGACTTTACAGCATGATGGAACCATGAAAAATCCACAGTTGTCAGTTCCAGGATGAATCAGATGAAGTATTTCCACGGGAGATCAGAAAGTGCTAATGTCAGCAGGCAGTGCTCATCTCATATAGAATACTGCGTACAGTTCTGGTCACACACGTTGAAGGAATTCAGACCTGAAGAGTGTAGAGAAGGGCTGCTAAGGTGAGAGAGGAGAAAGTAAGGTGCAAAGTACTAAGAAAGGTGCTAAGGAGAAACTGTTTTACAGAGTAGAGTAAAGGAACGGAATAGCTCATCTCACCAAAATAAAGACTAGATTATAAAGACTATAGATTGCACCTATAAATATATCAGGAAAAATAGCAAGGACAAAAAAAGAACAATGTATGCTGAAGGAGAGCGATGGCATGAGAACAAACATATAAACCAGCCACTGAGCAAAAGTAGGCAAGAAATGAGAATCATGGAATATCCTGACTTGGAAGGGACCCACAAGGATCATTGAGTCCCACTCTTGACTCCACACAGGGCAAACTAAAAGTTAAACCATGTATCTAAGAGCATTGTCCAAACGCTTCTTGAACACAGGCAGGCTTGGGGCCATGACCACTTCCCTAGGGAGCTTGTTCCAGTGCTTGACCACCCTCTCAGTGCAGAACTTTTTCCTAATATCCAGTCTGAACTTCTCCAGATGGAGCTTTAAGCCACTCCGTCACATCCTGTCACCAGACACCAGAGAGATCAGCACCTCCCTCTCCCCTCCCCATCATGAGGAAGTTGTAGACAATGAGGTCACCCCTCAGTCTCCTAAGCTGAACAAACTGACTATCCTCAGCCACTCCTCATAAGTCATGCCCTCTAATCCTTTCGCCATCTTTGTTGCCCTCCTTTGGACACGTTCTAATGTTTTTATATCCTCCTTAGATTGTGGAGCCCAAATCTGTACACAGTACTCAAGGTGAGGCTGCACCAATGCTGAGCATAGTGGAACAACCACTTCTTTCGACCGGTCAGCTACACTGTGCCTAATGCACCCCAGGACACAGTTGGCCCTTTGGGCCATCAGGGCATGTTGTTGACTCATACCGAGCTTACCATCAACCAAATCCCCCAGATCCCTTTCTGCAGGGCTGCTTTCCAGCCTCTTGTCCCACAGTCTATACATACATCCATGATTACACCATCCCAGGTGCAGAATCCAGCATTTGTCCTTCTTAAATTTCATACAGTTGGTGATTGCCCAGCACTCCGTTCTATCAAGATCTCTATGTAAGGCCTCTCTACCCTCAAGGGAATCAACGGTTCCTCCTAATTTAGTATTGTCAGCAAACTTGGTGTGCACTCAGGTCCTGTGTCCAAGTCATTGATAACAACATCCGAGAGAACTGACCCTAAAACTGAGCCCTGGGGAACACCACTAGTGACTGGCCACCAGCCAGATCGTAGAATCATAGAATCATAGAATCGTAGAATGGTTTGGGTTGGAAGGGACCTTAAAGATCACCTAGTTCCAACTCCCTTGCCATGGAGAGGGACACCTTCCACTAGATCAGGTTGCTTGAAGCCCCATCCAACGTGGCCTTGAACACTTCCAGGGATGGGGCATCCACAACCTCGCCGGGCAACCTGTTCCAGTGTCTCACCACCCTCACAGTAAAGAATTTCTTCCTAATATCTAATCTAAATCTACCCTCTTTCAGTTTAAAACCGTTAACCCTCGTACCTAGCACTACACTCCCTGATAATCAGTCCCTCCCTATCTTTCCTGTAGGCCGCCTTTAGGTCCTGGAATTCTGCTATAAGGTCTCCCCAGAGCCTTCTCTTCTCCATGCTAAACAACCCCAACTCTCTCAGCCTGTTTTCACAGGGGAGGTGCTCCAGCCCCCTCATCTTCTTCGTGGCCCTCCTCTGGACCCACTCAAGCAGGTCCATGTCTGTCTTATGCTGGGGGCCTCAGAGCTGAACATAGTACTCGAGGTGGGTCTAGATGTATGCTGGACATTTTGTCCAGAAGGATACTGTGAGAGACAGTATCAAAAGCTTTGCTAAAATAAAACCCCCAAACATATCCACTGCATTCCCTGCATCCACTAGGCAGGTAACCTTGTCATAAAAGGATATTAAGTTAGTAAGGCATACCTTTCCCTTCATGACCCCATGTTGGCTTTGGCCAATGAATGCATTGTCTGACCTTGCTTCCAAAGTCCATGAGCTTTTTCTTTCTAAGTGTGCTGGTTTTACATGTCAAACTGGGAAAAAATTAATTTTGAGGGTTAATCCTTACCCTTTGTGTCCCTTATGCTCATCTAATGAAACTATGCTAGGGGATGGTCTTCTATGACACTGTAATATCCACTGCTCTTTAAGCCAATAATTCAACAGTTTACTAGTGTCTCCTGAATCAAACATCTTTAGAAAAGGATGTCAGTAACTTACAAGTTACATGCCCAAATTCAATTATCCTAAAGAAACTAGCCTTCGAAGACACAACTGAACTAGCAAAGTGCTTAAATACACGTTTACAGTGCAGCAGCTCTAAAATGTTTTAAGAGTTTTTGGTTTACATTAGCCATCTTTTTTCTGGAGTTACACACTAGAACAAGAGTTCCCAATCTTTTCGCAGCCAAACCTCATCTAAGAAAGTGGTATTTATTTAAAAACAGAGAGCTGTAAAGGAATACAAACACGTTACAGCGTCACAAATGAACCATCACTTGGTGAATGAGATTACTATGTTAAAAATGAAAGCCAAGCTAGTCATTCTCAATGAACATGCTGGTACCAGCTCTGTGACACGGTCCTGGAGGAAGGCAAGAACCGTAACAGCTCACGGGAACCCCACAGCAACACATTGTGGAGACCGTGTCAAGCCCTTTGGTCACACGCCAGGCAATGACGGAGGACGCTGCTGTGCCTCAGGGTGCCCTCCAGAGCCTTGGAGGAGAGCACAAGGTCCATACAGGTACTGACGTGGGCCACGCCTGTGAGCGTGTCCACCACTTAGTCCTGCTTGGGCTCTGACAGCTCTGGCAGCCTCGTGAGAGAAATGCAGTTCGGCCCTTCCTTCTCTTGCCGCCCAGCAGGGAACGCAGATGCAGAGCAGAGTGCCCTGTCGGGGCCGCCGCACTGCTGGGGCTCGTGGGCGAGGGACGCTGCCCGCCACGGGTCGGGGTGCGGGCCGGGCCCCCGGCCCTCGGGGGCGTGGGGGGCGGGGGGGAGGCCTCCCTCCCCGCGGGATCCGGGGCCAGCCGGGCCTCCGCCCGCCGGCCTGCCCCCCGGCTCTGCCCGGCTCCCGCTCCGCCTCGGAGCCGCCGCGGATGCCCTCTTCGCCGCCGTCCCGCGGCCCGCGGCCCGGGCGCGGCGGCCCCGGAGCCCCAGGGGCGGCGCGGACGGCGGGCGGGGTCCGGCCCGTTGCCGCCCGCCTGATGTCAGCGGGGCGGGCCCGGCCGGGCGCGGCGGTGCGGCTCGGGCGCCTGTGCCTCCGCCCGAAGCGGCGGTGCCGGCCCTGCTCGCCGGCTCCCGGCTGAGACCAGGTAAAGCGGGCCGGGCCGGGCCGGGCCGGGGCGGCGCCGTCGCCTCCCCCCGCCCGCGGCCGCTTCGCCCGTTGTGCTCCGCCCGGCGGAGACCGACCCGGGAAGCGGCGGGGGCAGCTCCGTCTGGCCCTGGGGACGCTGGGGCGCCGCGGGGCCCGGCCAGCCCCTCGGCCCGGCCTCGCCGCTGCGGGCCGCGGGCGCCGCGCGGGTCCCGTCCGGGCAGCTCCGGCGGCGGGTCGGATCGGGTCGGGGGGGGTGGGGTGGTGGTGTGTGGCGCGGCGGCCTGGCCGCCTCACCGGCGGGGCGGAGCGGGTCTGCGGCCGCGCGTCGCGGGGCAGGAGCACGGCCCGGTCACGGCTCGGGCGCGACGCGCTGCGCTCGGGGCGGCCCGGCGAGGCAGGCCGCAGGCGGCCGGGCGGGCTGCCGGGGGCGGCCGAGGTGTTCGAACGCGTCCCGCCGCCGTGAGGATGGATGCGGGCTCTCTGGCTCGCCGCGAGCGGGAGAGCTTGGGAGGCGCGGGCGCGGGCGGCTGCGTTGCGCTGCCGCTGCCCCGGGTCAGCTGCGGGCCCACGCAGGGACAGCTCTCGCGTGCCGTTGTGCGAAGCACGTGGCTCCTGGTGACCTTCAGTCGGTAGCCTGCCAGGCGTTCTTGCTGGCCGCTGCACTCGTGGGCGCCGAGAATGGTGAATGCTATGCAGTATTTATTCCCAAATGAGTAGAGCAGAGGATAATGCACGCAGAAATTGGCCAGGTAGTTGCTAGATGTGTCTCCCGTGTAAATAATAACACTTGTAATACTACAGTACAATCCTTAAACATAGATTTTCAAAGACAAGTAGCATCCTTGCTCCTTTAGTGAGTTTAGCTACCTTGTTAGGTATCTTGGTTTAGGCATCTCATTCCCCCTTGAAATCAGGATCTGGAATTTGGTGCTTTTCATATGAGTACTATCCTGTTTCGAAGATGGGGCCTGGGGCTGCACTGGGACACAGAGAAATGGATTCACAGTGGAAGAAATGAGAATGAGTACTAGGAGTCCTGTTTCTCAGTTTCCCATCCTAATTAGTAGACTACGTTGGAAAGGAGTATTCAGAACAAAATAAACTATAGCTTCAACTGTCCATTGCAAATTCTGTAAGATACAACAAATTCAGAAAAAATACTCCAAATATGAAAAATCAGACAGCCTCCATATCTTCATTCATTGAAAGTCTGGTGCTGGACATGTTTTCTTTGAAGGGAAAGGAAGCAAAGATTAATTTTGCTCTTTTATCCTCTTAGATAAAGGCAGCCACACCCTATTTGTAATTTATGGAGAGACTCAGAAAAAAAGGCAGTCTGCAAACTGAGGGGGTATATTTAGATCAAAAATTTGTATATTATAAAGAAAGCAGGCTGCTTTTTTGTAGCATAAAAAAAGATGGAAAAAAATGAGATGACAAATTTAACACAAAAAGTGTGCGGTCAGCTTTAAAATTCACACGCAGATTTGGCATTTCCTAATTTGACTACCTGGACTGAGCTCTCAATTTTGTCCTACCCAGGTTCATGCAGAAGTAGTGAATTGCAGAAAAATGAGACTGGAAGGGAATCCTGGAGATCATCTAGTCCAACTTCCTGTTTCAGACCAAGATCAACTATACCTGTTTGTTACTACTTAAAAAAAAAAAAGCCTTAATGTTAGAGACTGCATAATCTTCAGAGCTTCATTAGCCTTACTTTTAAAATATTTTTGCTGATTTCTGTTTTGTCTTACTTTAATTTAAACCTATTTGCAGTTCATGTAAATGAATTTGTAGTTGTCCTCTAAACTGTGAATATGAAAACCACATTATTTGCCATCGACTTTTTTCTGTTTGAAGACTGTTACGATAGCCAATTTCTTTGCTATCTTCTCGCCAGACGTAGCACTTAGCTTAGGCCTTGCCAATGTAGAATGCAAGAATTATTTCACACATCTAACATATATGCATACCATACATAAGTATAATGCTTGCTGTTTGCACTTTTTTCTGTGGCAGCAGCATGACACTGACTCAGGATTAGTTTGTCAGGCACTGTGACCCCTGATTGCTTTATTTTACAGTAATGCCGTATAGCCTAGCAGCCCCATCCTGAGTTTGTGCAGTCAATTCTTTCCTTTTGTAGAATATTGTTCTTACCTGCATTGTAGCTTGTCCATTTTTCAGACCATTTTTCAAAATTTTTCTTCTACTATTTACAGTCCCTCTCAGTTTCAGATTGCTTGTGGTTTTGTGGTGGGTTAACCCTGGCTGGATGCCAGGTGCCCACCAAAGCCATTCTGTCACTCCCCCTGCCTCAGCTGGACAGGGGAGAGAAAATATAACAAAGGGCTCATGGGTCGAGATAAGGACAGGGAGAGATCACTCAACCAATTACTGTCACGGGCAAAACAGACTCAACTTGGGGAAAATTAACTCAATTTATTGCCAATCAACCAGAGTAGGGTCATGAGAAATAAAATCAAATCTCAGAACACCTTCCCTCCACCCCTCCCTTCTTCCTGGGCACAGCTTCACTCCTGGATTCTCTACCTACCCCCCGCCAGCAGCGGCACAGGGGGGACAGGGAATGGGGGTTACGGTCAGTTCATCACACGTTGTCTCTGCCGCTTCATCCTCCTCAGGGGGAGGACTCATCACACTCTTCCCCTGCTCTGGCGTGGGGTCCCTCCCACGGGAGACAATTCTCCACAACCTTCACCAGCGTGGGTTCTCATGGGCTGCAGTTTTTCACAAACTGCTCCAGCATGGGTGTCTTCCACAGCGTGCAGTCCTTCAGGAGCACACTGCTCCAGCGTGGGTCCCCCGCGGGGTCACAAATCCTGCCAGAAAACCTGCTCTGTGGGCTCCTCTCTCCACAGATCTGCAGGTCCTGCCAGGAGCCTGCTCCAGCATGGGCTTCCCATGGGGTCACAGCCTCCTTCGGGAAACCCACCTGCTCCGGCGTGGAGTCCTCCATGGGCTGCAGGTGGAGATCTGCTCCACCGTGGACTTCCATGGACTGCAGGGGACAGCCTGCCTCACCATGGTCTTCCCCACGGGCTGCAGGGGAATCTCTGCTCCGGCGCCTGGAGCATCTCCTCCCCCTCGTTCTTCACTGACCTGGGTGTCTGCAGGGCTGTTTTTCTTACATGTTCTCACCCCTCTCTCTGGCTGCTGTTTCTGTGCCCGCTGCAAGTTTTTTTCCCTTCTTAAATATGTTATCACAGAGGTGCTACCTCTATCACTGATGGGCTCGGCCTTGGCCGGCAGCGGGTCATCTTGGAGCCGGCTGGTATTGGCTCTGTCGGACACAGGGGAAGCTTCCAGCAGCTTCTCACTGAAGCCACCCCTGTAACCCCCCCCCGCTACCAAAACCTTGCCACAGAGACCCAATACAGGGTTTAATAAGTGTACTCCTTATTTTGTGACCAAGGTGATTAAAGAAAACAGTGAACAGAATAGGAATAGCACATTGATGTTTGGACCCTCACTCAAACATACTTGTTTTGACATAGAATCGATGATGATTACTTTCTGGGGATGGATATTCAACAGGTTTTTTACTTTTCTTACTGAAATTTCATCACAGCTATGCTTCCCTTGTTTGCTTATGAGAACCGCATACAGATACTGCTAAAAGTCTTCCTAAAGTTGTTACTCTGCCACTTTTCTTCTGTCCGTAAGGCTTGTTGCTCTGACAAGAAATGAGATCGATGTTACGTGCCTTGTCTTTACAGATCTATGTTGGCTGCTAACTTTTCTCCTTGTTATCTTCTAGATAGAAACTGCTAATTTGTTTGATGATTTGTTAACAAAGTTTTCAAGGATTTGAAGGGAATTTTGAGAAAGTGACTGGCACACTTGCCACTTCTAGTCTTCAGATACCTCATTATCCTCCATGAGTTTTGAAAGGTAACTGTTAACACTTCTAAGACAACATTTTTGGGGAAGAAGTCTAGACTTAACAGTTTTTAAAACATCTGGCTTCGATAAGCACTTTTTAACCTGTTTCAGCCTTTTTCCAAAGCTGAAATCTTGCCCTGTGTCTTTATTGTTTAACTGAGCTAGCTGCCGTTTTCTGTTAACCTTTTTAGAGAATATCAGTAAATGCTTCTGCCTTCTTGACCCAGTAGTGGTCCCTCAGAAGAGCAGACCAACAATTCTTAGGGTTGTTGTTTTCCTACTAGTATGTCTATAGATCATTTTCTTGTTGCCCTTGATATCTCTGGCCTTATAAATTTTTGTCCTTGTATGCTTCTGCCATTCTTTTATACTGATCCTTTAAGAAAGCTGATATAGTTCCAATTTCCTTGTTTCCTTTCCTCTGTTTTCTTGTTATACCTGAGTCAAATCACCTTCTCCTATTACATTTCTCATCCTTTCTTTGCATTAACATAGTTTGCACTTGTGCCTTCAGTAAAGAAACTGCCATCTCTTTGTAATTCTTTTTGTGCCGCAAGGTCTTAACTTGCCAGTTATCTGTTCATTGACGTCTGCTCCTCAAAATCCATTCTTTGTTTTTCTGCTCTCTTACTTTCTTCCCAAAGATACATCATGCATGGCCAACGTCTGCTCACTTGCATGTACTTCTTGTGTTATAAACACAGTCATTTTGTCTTTTTTTCCCCCAGTTAGTTTTTGACTGTATCTATTGTAGAAACACCTTCAGACGAAAATCTGGAGTTTGAAGAAGGAATTGGCTTAGGTAGGCATTTCAAACGCTCTAATGAAGAGCAGGTATTCTCTAGGAGAAGCTAATAAAGAAGAGGTGCTGGCAGGATAGAAGTGTAAAATAAAATGATATGAGGAAGGATATAGTTGTTTAATGTTCTGTCAATAAGAAAAGGAGCTTATTCTTACACGCTAAAGGGGAAGACAGTAGCCAGCTTGGAAACCCACTAGTAAGTCCAGCAAGGATCAGTAGTGGAGTACCATAAACTTGCTTAAAAAAATGAGGGCTCATGCTCTACTTGTGCTTAGAAGGCAGGTTTACTTTCTGTTTTGCAAAAAAAAAAAAAAAAAGAGTAATTTTATATTTTATTTGAGAGTAATCATAAAGGAAGACCATTTGAGCTGCTTTCATTCCGATGGAAGCAGAATTCTGCTTGAAGGGAATTGAACAAACTGCAAGAGCCCCTTCTAAAACTACTGAGATGCTTGAGGATTATAGACTGCCAACTGTCCCATCAGGATCCCAGTCTCCTTTTCAGTTCCCTGGGATAAAATATTTTGTGAACATGAAATATGGCTTCTCCAGATGGCTAGCAAAAGCCTATGAACAACTTCATCTTTCAAAAGAAGGACTTAGTAATCATAGGCCTCGTGGTGTTCTTTGACATTGGGGCAAATTTCAGACAATATTTGAAGTTGTATTTTTGAAACTAGTATACCAGAAGAACTTTTCAATACATCTTAATATGTGCTAAAGGAGCATCTTCTGGGAGCTGAACAACCAACCACTAAAGCGTCCTTCCTGTGTAGGAGTTGTAAATATTTATAGCCTGTTTAATGTTCTTAACATGCATGTGCAAACTTGGATTTCACATTACACACAAAATTTGTTAACACAAACCCGTATTTACAGCATTTCACTATGTACAACCTTTTGTCTATAACTTTGTGTAACAACTGTTTCTCCCAGGCCAGGTATGGTTTTTCACTCTTCTGCGTTTTTGGTTCTACAACAGGTTTTTGAATAAAATATATAGAATTCTCATCTATAAAATACAGAGAGGTGCAGAAGTAAAAAAGAGAACTTGCAAAATCGGACGTAAGTTAGTCTATTCAAACTAACTAGTTTTTAGGCAAAAAGTTTAATGCTGAAGCACAACAATACTGTCACCGTTTGTGCCCAAGGCTTCCTCAGTGACTGCCGCTTATTAATGTAAACACAGGGAAGTGGATCAGATTTCACTTTCCTATGATACCTAGGAATTCCCACGCACGACTGATTGCCCGGGACAAGCGGCGGTCGGTGCCGGTGCCGTTCTGTACGCCTGATGAAAAGGGGGTCGGCAGGGCGCCGGTCGGGAACCCCTCGGCCTGCCTGCTGCGCCGGTCGGGAAGTCGCTGTATTCGCCCTCGAGCGAGCCCAGCCGCGGCCCCACGCCCCGAGGCCCCCGGCGCCGGCCGGGACGGGGCGGGGGGGGGCGGGCACGGCGCTGCTGCCTCTCCCCGGCTCCGCACGGAGAGGCCGAGCGGGCGTCTGCCTTCGCTGAAGGGAGCGGGGGGCGGCGCAGTGCCAGACCGCAGACCCGCCGCCGTTACCGCTCCGTGGGCGGCGCCCCCGGCGCACCGCCCGCTCCCCGCCACCGGACCCCGGCCCCGCCCCGCCCCGCCGAGCGCGCGGGACCCGCCAGGCGGCGCCCGGGGCGGCGTCTCCCTGGTAACGGCGCCGGCGGGGCGGGGCGGGTCGCGCGCCGCCAATCGGCGCGCTACAAGATGGCGGCCGCGGGAAGCGTGGCGCGGTGTGGCGGGCGGGCGGCGTAGGGTCGCGGCCGGTGCTCCGCCGGGCGTTCCGCCTCCCGCGGCTGTCCCGCATGGAGCGCGGCGGCAGCGGCAGCAGCAGCAGCCAGCTGGACCCCGGCTTCTCGCAGCGGGACACGCCCCGCCTGATCGTGGAGGACTCGCAGCCCGAGAGCGCGGGCGCGGAGGAGGACGCAGAGCAGGCCTGCCTCGGCGTGCTGGCCCGCCGGCTACCGGCCCGGCGGAGCCCGAGCCCCGTGCTGGTGAGCGCCCGGCGCGGGGGCGGCGCGGCGCGGCCCGGCCCTGCCCTGCCCTGCCCTGACGCGGCCCGTGCGTCTGTCTTGCAGGAGATCGTCTGCGGTCCTGCCGGCAGCCGGGCGGCCCGGGAGCGACCCGCAGGTAAGAGCCGGGCGCGGGGCAGCGGCGCGCCCGGGGGGCCGCAACCGCCCTAACGGCGCTGTGCTTGCAGAGCCGATGGAGACCCCTGCCCGCCCGGACGCCGCCGGCCCGCGGGGCCGCGCCGCTGAGGAGGTACCACCGCCCGGCGGGGAGAGCAGGTGCGTGGGCCGGGACCGCGGGAGCCTCCCCTGCCGGCTCTCGGCCGCCGCCTCCTGGGCCCCTCTCGCCCTGTAAAGCCGCGGTCACGCCGAGGACGGGCTTAAAACGCGGGCTCGGTGCTGGCTGCGGCCGCGCCAGGCCCGGTGCAGCGCCGCGGGCGCTGGAGCCCGGCCCGGCCCGGGGGGCGCGGTTCGGAGGGTTTGGGAGCGCCTGGCCGGGTGCTGCAGCTGCGAAGCAACCCCTCGGAACGCAAGTCGGCTGTAAGAAGGCAGCCTGCAGGAACCCCGGCGCAATGTGAGCAAGTCTTTCTGTTGCAGTGCCCTGGGAGAGGCAGGAGAAGGAGGTGAAGGTGGTGTTGAGGACTCTGCTACTTCGCAGTGTGTAGAAGGTAACTTCTCTATTTCGGGTCTCTTGTTGGGGCTGTGAATCTGTCAACCATCTGTGTAGTTTTTCAGTTCAGCTGCCTTGCTTGTCTCACCAGGGATAGTTGCACCAGTGATAACGGGTCGGAGATTGGTGTCTTTTTCCAGAAGTTGATCTGTATGCTTTGTTGCTTTTGGGGGGGGTTGTAAGGGTGACTTCATATCATTGTTAACAAGGATCTTGGAGACAGGAAATGGCTTGGAAGAGCCGTGGATGCATTGTGACCATTAGGAGACGAAGCCTTTTCATGGCAAAGAACTCCTGGCATAATGGTTGTTGTCATCAAAGGACTTTCAGGCACAGGCTATGTATTATCAGGATTGTTTTCTCATCACAGAATCTAAATCTGCTGCAGTACCTGATGGCGTTACATAAGACGTTGCTGATTAACACTGGTTTCTGAGTTAATGGCCACTGTCCGTGTGCCGTTACCGTATTTTTAATTAGCGCAGCAGAGATCCGAGTCTGTTAGTTTATTCAGTTCAGTAATAGCCTAAATATTTTTCTTGTTAGAGGGTGTATCTTTTGCCCTTGTAGAGTGATAGATGGCTCTGATTTTTTTTTTTTTTTTGTACATATATATATATTAGTTATGGATGTTTGATGTTAGATACAGGCATGTCACAGCCGCATTTTGGAGCTCTAGAGCTCTCACAGAGCCAGGACTTTGAGAGTGACTTCGTGCCCAATGAAGGAGATGTTAGGCATCAGTTTCACCCTGGAGCTGCTGTCCCTTCTTCCAGACTTGTGAAGAATGATACTAAAGATGGTATGTGAAAGTGATCTTACATGTCCATTTCTTGCTCTGTCCATTCTCTCTGGTTTCTTTAAATTATAGATTTTGTGCTTCTTTGACAGGAAATACAGTATTGGTAGTTTTCAAAAATGAGTTCAAAGCTCATTGGCAGTTGAAAAGAATTTTGCCTTCTCTTTCCTTTGGGCTAGTTCATTTGTTTTCTTGTAGCTCTCCAAGTGCTGTCATGGATTCTTGCACCTCTCTTTCCTAATTTGTTTCCAGAATATTCAGACAATCTGCTACTGAATTCCCTCCCTGGTAAAAACCTCATCCTGTCCGTTGTTGTTGTTGTTATTGATAGTTCAAGATTACTTTTTTTTCATACAAAGCTTGTCTTGATATTTGTGTAATTTGCAGAACTACACTTTCATCTCTTTGTACGTTATTCCAGGTGACCGAGTAACAAATTTTTTTTTTTTTTTCCTCTCTCTTGCTAGAGCTGTGTGGAGACAGCACGGAAACTCTCTCCAGCACAGAAGCACATACTGCTTTGGAAGGCCAGTCAGAGAAGTCTGAAAGGTAAAACAGACCATGTTCTTTGTAGATCTCTTGCTGACATTATGGAAGTTGACTTGTGTCTTTTCTACTAGGTTTTTTAGGTGTAGGAGAGTTCAGGCTTCCAGGCAAAAGAGAAAAGTGAAGGGAAAGATGAAGTACTGATTAGACCTTTTTGTAGCAGTGCTGACAAAGTGCTTTCACTGTTCCTAGCTGAGAAAAGATGTGGTGTCAGACTCTTACACACAAAGATATTAATAGGTTTATTTTTAAGGGAGAGTGCACTGGATAATAAAATATACAAATAACTTTCTTAAATGACTGGAATATATTAAAAGTAATAATTCAGTTTAAGTCACAGAAGTTATTTCAAGATAACTTATTCACTGCAGTACGGACTTTGGCCTCAGGCCAAAGAGGCAAAGTGGTGGCTATTCCAGGATGCTTTTGAGTATTTGTTATTGTAAGCTTTATAGTTTTAATTATTTAGATGTGAAACTTCACTTTGTTGAAAACTCTATGCTGGATAGAATAATATTTAGCTCATCTTGTATTGTCATATTCTGCCACAAAATAATATTAAAAAGGAGGTGGACCAAAATTCCTAGAATCCACATTGAATAGAAGTCAGTAGAACAATCTGCATTCCATTTAAGCATTACTTAGATTGGTAGAAAACTTACAAAACAATTCTGAAAATGTGACTTGTCAAGCATGAATATGTTATTTTGTCAGGATTTTTTTTTCTTTTTTTCTGTGGTATACACAAGTGAATACCTTTCATCTGTGCTGATAAATTTTCTTTATGGTGTTGCAGTATCACTTCATACTTCGAATTTCTCAGGTCAGTGACTGTGTCTTGCTTTTCTAGAACTCTGCAGGAAGCAGAAGAGCATACTAGGAAACAAATGCCTGTCTGTGACCCCACTAAAACTGAGCAATCCCTTGATTCTGGTCACAAGGAGTCTGATACCTTGTCAACTCAGGAAGAGATGTTTCCTGAGAATAATGCAACAGGTAACAATAGGCCAGCAGGGCCAAAGTGTCCATCCCAGAGATCATGATAATCATCATCCCTATTTGATCCTTTTAAGCATGTAGTGTTTTAGGGTGCAGAGTGCTGTGAGTATTTTTCACGTAATATCTGCTAAAATTGAGAACGCTTTGGAAATGAAAGGCCACAGCCTCTTTCATTGTGCTATGGAGCAATGTCTAAATGTCACTGTGTTAGAACAGTTGCACTGGCTTGTTAAATACATTTAATTTCCTTTCGTTCTGTGCCCCTTGAAGAACAAAACAAAAATACCCTTTTTATCCTCTTCTGAAACAAGCAGCAATAATGCTCACCCTTTGTAGTGACACAGTCTAAAGTGTGGATAAGTAGTGTAGGCAAATATTGTAGTATTACTTATGCTGGGTAACTGTGGCAGAGCATTCCACCTTGCTCCTCTGAATTGGCCTTCCTGTTTGGGATAGGACAGGATCCTGCAATCAAAATCCTCGTACCACAATTTTGGTCAACCTTATTTGTCATCTAGGTTAATCTTCCTTCCCTGTAAGAGAAGAGATTACAGGAAATAGGATCAGGAGAGAGGTCATCGCTGCATGTCTTGCTGGGAGGATGTCTATGGTTTTGGTATCCACAACTGAAAGGCTAATAAAGAAGTAGAAAGGGTCTTAATCTTAATAGTGAAGGGCCTAGAAAATAAAGTTTTGAAAGGCAATTTTGTCACAGTTTATAAAGCATGAGCTACTTTGCTCATGAAGTCTCATGAAGTCTCACTTCATGCTTATTTAGTTTTAATTTGTGCACAACTCTGTCTATACCAGTATGATCTTGTGCATGAACTCTCTGTATCCAGAAGGTTCAATAACAACCTCCTACTTGCACTGAGTCAGTCCATGCAAAGTGTCTTTTCTTGTAAGAACCTTGCCTGTATTTGCATTCTAGCGCTGGATCAAATGTGCTGATATTGCAGCCATTGGGGGGTTTTCTTTTAAAATTCCCAAGTAGGAAGACTTGTACAGTCTGGCCTGATTAAAAATCTATTCTATATCTATAGGTATGAACTTATCTTTTTAATCTTAACTATATTATGCTCACATTTCACATACTGAACTTTCATGTGCAGTCCTTCTCCAACTCTGTGTGAAAATCAGCTTGTCCTTGCCTACCTGAGAAGTGACTGTGCAGTAGTGTGAATATCGTTCCTCAGAATTTTCTGATCAACTTGGTTATTGGCCAAATTTCTAATCTTACTTCCTTTTGTTCAAAACCGCTGCAGGGACTGGCTGTCCAATAACCAGGGTGGAGGAGGGAAGTTCTCTGGCGTGCACCCCTGCCCGCAGTCTGCAACTCCTGCAGCTCTCTGGACAGGGATCCCTTGTACAGGAGAGTCACTCCATGTAAGCAAAAAATCCCCAAACTATTGTGGTAGCTTAATTGCAGTAGTGCATTTTTCTTATTTATTCAAGGACTTGTGCTTGATTTTAAGCAATCAATGTTTTAATTTTGCACTATGAGAGGAGCATGGGTTTATTTTGCAATGAAATGAACTAATGATGCCCATGTGGTCAATAGCCATTTCTCAAGTCTCTTGCAAGTGAACACCTGACACTCTCCTTTTATGAGAAGACTCCTATTGTGACAAGCTGGAGCTACCTTTGGGGAGAAGTTAATTCATCTAGTGATGTATGGTTGTCTTTTCCATGTTCACTTTTCTTGGTCTGCAGTGTCTCTTCAGGCCTAGTTGTTCCTCCTCCTGTTGCCTTTGGATCCAGTGCTCTTGTCCCCAGCAGTCCTACTGAACAGGAGCAAGCAAAAGGTAAAATTTTCTGCATACTGGTTTGTGGTCATGTTTAGGTGCTCTGTGGTTTAGTCTGACCATGCAGCCTTTTCAAAACCTGCTAAAATTATATTTAAAGAATAAAGCAGGATTGAGAACACTGAAAGAGATAGATGAAGGGAAGTCTGTATTTGTGACTCAGATGTTGATGTGCTGTTGCTATTTCCTGCATAGCTATCATAATAAAATTAGTACTGTCACTTAGCTCCCCTTCACTTGAAAGATGGGGAATACTTCGTATGTGATACAGATTGCTGCTTACAATTGTCGTCCTTTCTTAGGGACAAGCTACTCTTGCTACAGGCAGATATTTGTATTAAGTATATACTGTTAGGGCAATAGAAAGGGCAGAGGAGAACTGCGTCATAACAGTTTTATTTTACCTTAACTTAGATGACTTGCACAATATTTTAAAAAGCTTTCCTATATTATATGTGTGTATTCTAGAATGCCATGCCAAAAGAGGGATTGTTGTATATAGGATACCTTTGTTCTTAAACATTTTCTCTAAGCACCCATTCGCCATCAGGGATAAGATACCCATCTATGCAGACTTCTAGTATGATACGAAATCATCATTCCTTTCTGTGAGATTCCTGTCACAGAATGTGAAATACTTTTAGAATAGATATTTTGCTAGCCAGGGTCTGAATTTGGTTGCATTTTAATAAAGATAGCAAAAGGAAAAAAAAAAAAAAAAAAAAAAAAACAAAAAAACCCAAAAAAACCCGAAACCCCAACCCCAACAAAAAACCTCAGAGAAATGCTTTTTATAAATTTCAGATACCTTTTTCTAATTGTAGCAAGTTCTAGACTTGTAGCAAAATAGTTATATGAATTCTTAACAGAACACTTTCTCCGCGCTTTAAATTCAAGGATATGGATGTTTGTGTTAATTTCGTCGCAGCGCCCCCGCCCCACTCCCCCAAAGAATTCACCTGGAGAGACTTTAGAATCACCCATTGAAGTATGAGAAGGTTGCATATGCCACTGAAGATGTCTTGCAACAGAATGTTGGAAACTTTGGATACAACACAAGAATTTGCTGGTTATGTATTTTCTGCTCTTTCAAACCAGATGAACAGATGGATCTATCTATCCCTGCAGAACGAAGAGAGCTGATGCAGAAGCAGAGAGGAGATATGCTAGTGGAGATGGCCATCCCATGTATCACACCAGGACCTCTTGTCCTGCCACAGGCTTCAACTCCAGTGTCCCAGAGTGCCCCAACCTTCTTTCCTGGGTCTTTGCCTATACCATCACAACCAGAGTTCTCTCATGTAAGGGTTCATGTAGATATCTTTTCTGAGGCTTTTATATGGCTGTTGCAGAAAATGTGTGTTTGAGTCAGCCTCTATGCTTCTGTGTTGAGTTTCCCTACTAAGCTGGTTCTCATGAGCTTCCTTGTTCCCACCAGGCACAGTTATATATTGATCATACTGTGTGGCAATTTATCCTGCAGAGAAAATGTGGAACAGCTTAAGAGGGCATAGTGACTTACTGAACATAGAATTTGTTGTCTTTTAATCTATGCTAGAAACCTTTTTTGTGCCTCTTTTTTTTTTTTTCTTTCTCTCTTTGAAAGGCTGCTGCTTTCTGATGCTGAACTGGGTGTCCTGCATCTCAAACTGTCATAAATTTGACTTTTATCAGGATAGACCTTAGAATCATTTGTCATGGAGAAAGTGAACCTATTTTGTAATAAAGCATTTGTATTCTCCTACAAGGCTAGAATTAATTTACTGCATTTTTCAAGTTGCTTATTCTTATTATCTGTTGTTTCCTTTGTGCTTTTTGATCTCTGGAAGTTATTATTCAAAGGGATTTAACAGACAGTTGGTGGCTTTATAGCTTAATATTACAAATTTCATCAACTTAAGGCAGAAAATAAAGGTTGTACTAGAGACTTCAGTAGTCAAAGCAGGGCTTCTCCTTAGCTGAAAGTGGCTTTCATGCTAATATATTAGATTTCTCCAGAGAATCTTTCCAGAACCCTCGGTTGTTTGGCTAAAAATAGCTACTCATTTGCCATACTTGACCTGTACTTCATGATTTGGTAGTGTGAGAGGTGTACCAAGGATTGTGTCTGACTTTGCCACAGAGGTACTAAAAAGTAATGGGTGGTGATAATTTTTCTCAGCAAGAACAGGCCAATTATGACTCATAAATGGGAGGAGGGGGGGAATGTTTTGTGTGTGGTTTTTGTTGTTGTTTTTTTTTTTTTATCTGTAGTTTTGTGCTGAGCTTGCTCTGCTCCGTATTCTAGTGTAGTGTTCTAGGAATAACAAATGTTCCTACTTGGCATGCCCTGATGCTCCATGTCCCACTTTTTTAATTTTAGGATATTTTTGTTCCAACTCAGAGCCCAGAGGAGAAGCATGAAGGAGAAGAAAAAGCTGCTGCTTTAACCCATTTATACTTACCAGGAGATGTCTCTGGATCCATAGATGCTTTGTCAAAGATGTCTACAGGTGACTCTGTGTCACAGCCTTCTGAGTCCTGTAAGCTGATGCTTTCTGCAAGTGAATGTAGCCAGCCCACAAATACAGAGGTCAGTTCAGGCTCTCTAAACATGGGCCAAGATGGTGAAACCACACAGGTAGAGATGATTTCTGAATGCAAGACTTCAGACTTGAGACTCTGTTCTGAGGAGAATGACAACATGAAATTGAGGCTGGATGCAGGTGATCAAGCCCTTTCTGAAAACTGTGAAGAAGAAAAAAAGGAGGATTTACAGACTGCAGGAAGGCCTGTAATGCAGGCAGTTAGTGCAGATGTAACAGGAGATAGGTCATTAGCCCCTACAGCTCATCGGGAGATAGAGTGTATTTCTGGAAGTCAGGCTGCTGCAGATCAGTCTGGTCTGCCTGAGATGTTGTCCTACACTCAAGGTAGAGAAGCACAGTCTGAGGATTATCCATTGGAAGAGACTTCGGAACCTGAGGCAGTTCCTGAGACTCAGTGTGAAGAACAAGAAGAAAAGCTGCAAGTAAGAGAGAAGCAAATAAATGAAGATGGGTCCCTTGTTAATATAACGCTTTCTCAGAGGTTTATTCTTGGAAGGGAAGTGCAGTGTCATGAAGATATGGAAGTGGAATTTGCTGATGGTTCTTGTAAAAATAGCAAAAATCTGTCTGATCAGGCCCAAGAATTAGAAAAGATTGAACCAGAAAGCCGGGAAAAAGAAACTTCAAAAGGTTGTACTTTTGGCACTGGAGAGGTAAAGAGCATGGATAAACTGACCTTTAAGGCTGCTTCAGAAAATGTGCCGAAGCTCAATAAAGTTTTCTCTAAGCCTTCTGTAGGGGACTTACTGGAACAGCACAACAATTTGTTTCCTAAGTTAAAGAGTGACATTCCATCGGAAGTGGCGCTGTGTGCCAAAAAACATCCAGGTGGTTCAGAATTAGGACAGATAATGATAATAAGGAATCAGCCACCACTTCAAGAGAGTGGGGTTGGCATGCTGGTGACTCAGCAGGAGAATCAGGTGCCAAAGAATATGGAGGATACTGTTACGACAAGGAATCTGGAGAAAGAAGAGCAGATGCAGCCACAAGAAGAGGCTACCGCTAAATCCCCCAGTCCTTCCAGTGGTAAGTGAATTTAGGTTAGTACTTCACAGGTATATTTTGAATAATGTTAAGGACAGCTGTGTACAATTTTCAGTGTTTTCTGGGAGCACTGATCCTGGACGCGTGTTGAACAGTGTCTCTTAAGAGCAGCACTACAAGTTACTGTGCTACATGCCTTTATTTTTTTCCCCTTTGTCACACGAGTGCAGGCAGGAATAAGGTAATTCTTGTTCCTAACACTCTGGCTGTTTTGTGGCAGAAATGCAGAGCAACTTTGAAAACTCAGAATGTTGTGACCTTGGCAATGCTCAGGGATGTCTGTAATTTCCCTCTGCCCCCTGAAGCAACAACAGTAGTGTCCTTGAAGGGAGAAGGGTGTGTGGTAGTCTGTACCTCTCATAGGTCTCCTCACTGTTTTTTGTTTTTTTTCTCCCTTTCTTTCTTCTTTTTTCATTTTCAGAGGAGAATTTTGTTTGCGGGGGTGTGTAGAGTGGCTTGGCAGGTATTGTCATGATGTGTTGAAATTCCTTTAACATGCTGTTGTGTAGTTACACAAGAAATGCGGGATGCTATACCTGAGTTTTGTGGAGCTTTTGCCTCTTAGTTGGCTTCATTTTAAAACAGAGTTCTGTATTCCTCAAATGAGAAAGCAATAGAAAACAAAGTTTTACTAGAGCTTTGTCTTGAATTGTACACGTTTTTGAGATGCAAGTAATCTTTCATTAAACTGCGGGATCAGAGAGTGAGAGTTTTCCCCCCTCTTATGATGAAGGTAGGTTATTTCCAGTCTCCTGAAGTGAGTGATTATGAAAGTTGAGGGTCTGAAAACATTAGTTGTCAATAGGTGATGGTTGTCTTTACATGTCCTGAAGAGACTGGTATGTTAGTAGAGGTTTATTTAACTCTCTTCACTGATTTGCTAGGTAGTTTATGCTCTGTGAATTATCTCAGTCCTTAAGTTAGAGTACAAGGGAAGATCAATTGAATTGTGCTATTAGAATAAAATGAGATGTCTAGCAGGGAAGATGTTTGTGAACCATCCGATAGGTTAAGATTGACCAGTCTGTGATTTTGATTTGTGGAACCTACAAAGCTGTGGGCTAGACAGAATTTCTCTTACTACTCAAAGGTCATGATATTGTTATACAGCCTTATAGTCTGTTCTGCAGAGCTTTGTTCAAGTGATAATGTTTTCTAGCTTTTCCTTTTGAGAAAATAGTGTAAGATACACTGCTTAAAAACCATTTCCTAACACTCAGTCTTCTTTTTCCTTTTACATACTCGGTTGATAATGGTCTGAATAATTTTCTATTCTTTGTCAGTGAGGGACATCTCTCTTATTTTCTCTGCCATTTTATGTTTGGAGTTTTTTTCAAGAGCTGTACATTTCTTCAACACTTCTTCAAAACTTCTCTCGTCAGTCTCACGAGTCCAGTATTTTTTGTTACTGTTTTCTGAACTACTTGTTAAGTTTTTCCAGTTACAAACTGATCCTTACTGCCATTTATGGCGGCTTTGGCTGTTTCTTCCCGAAAGCCTTCTGAGCTCGTTCTTATGTGGTTCCCTCCCCTTTTCTTCAGTTCTTGTGACCTTGAACCGTGCTGACTTCTGGAACATGTGATCCTGTTTGGAAAGGTCAAAATGGCAGATTTCAAAAAGGAGCAAGATGAAGAGCTTTCTTCTTTGTGTCTGAACAGAAGTAGGTGAGATGACTTTGAAGTGCTAGATGGAGACTTGGATGAAAAGGGATTGAGTGTAATACTTACGTGTGTTTTTAATACCAAATTTGCTGACAAGTTTGAGAAAGATAACCTTTGGATAGTATGGAACTGGCTGGTGAGAAGAAACTCAAGATAACTAAAAAATAGGATGAAGGTAGTATCTTGTGTTGTAAGATAAGAATGATGGGTAAATATTGATACCTGTAGAAGTTAGATTACAGCAAGGTGTGGAAAAGATATGAATGCTTATGCAGGTCATCAGTTTTTAGAGGGACTTCCAGCAAAAGATAATAGCAGTTTTCAAGCTAGACTTTGCTATAAGTGTTGGTTGACCTATTTTAAAATGAAATAAAGCTCAAATTATTTTCAAGGAGTATGGATCCTTGTGGCCCCAGCTTTTTAACATCACTGACATCTGACAACTTCTGCAGTGGTTACTTTATTTTGAGCTAAGTATGTGTTTAGTCATGTAAAAATTCCCATGCTTTAGGGGTTCTGATATCATCTTTGTTTAGATTTAAAAACTCCACTTTCCCAATAACGTAGTCATATGAATTAATCTGTATTGTTGAGCACTGCTTAATATACCAGCTATCGTAGCAATTTAATTGATGTAACTTTTGAACCCATTCTTCTGAATGCGGTAGGACCAATAAGATGCTAGGGAGCTTTTTTGGTTTTGCGTTCTTTAACATCCCATAACTAGTGACCATGACTTTCTTTCGGAATGTTACAGCGAACTGCTTCGTTGTTGAGCATGAAAGTAGAGCATTTCAGCTGGCTAGAAATGCAATGATTTTTTTTTTTGTACGTTCTCTGACAGCGGAGTCTTTGTTGGCTTGGGGAACTGCTTGCTAAGCAAGTAACATGCTGGAGGCAATTCGGTGGGTTGTTCTGCAATCAAGACAGTAGTGTCATCAATTTCAGATTTAAGTTCTTAATTTTTGGTATTTAGATGTGTCTTAGCAACATCTTATCTAAAGTTTGGAGGCTGCCTCCCTAACGATATTTAGGGAAGGCTTTGAATATTGTTTATAAGTGGTACAATTGAATCGTGCTGTATTTTTTCAAATTAGAAAATAAAAAAGCGTCAGCGACAGATTTTGGAGACTGCACACAAAATCTGGATCACCAGGGTTTGAGGTACTCTGTGGACCAAGACCAGCTTCTTTGTTAGTGTTGGGTTATTCTGTTGCCATTTAATGTGGGGTTTGGTTTTTTTGGGGGGGTGGGGTGTCATTGCTGGGGTGGGTTTTTTTCAGTCATTCCTGTTTGGTGGCTTGCAATAGGTCATTGTGCCTTTGATAACTCTGAACTAAAGACTGAAAATCGTGGTGTCTCTGAATTGAGGAACTACAACAGTCAGAAGAACAGCTATACTGCATCTAGCTTGGTATACAAGTTCCCCCAATATTGAATAGCAGATGCATATGGATGAATATAAGGGCAAAAATGCAATGGGGACATACTTCTGAAGTTGCTCTTTCATCATCAAGAAAAGTATGGTTTAGGAACATGCTGAGTCTGAAGTGATGTCTTTGTTTTTTGATATCTTGGGTAGTTGTGTTTTTCTCCCCTACCATGGAATTTCTGTTTGTGGTTTTTTTGAACCTCTGTAAACTTTTAGGCTTCAGAGCTTCCTGCAGTATGAAGTTTGACAGATTAAATTACATACTGGGTAAAAAACCAACTGTATTTCATCAGGTGTTAGTTTCGTTTGATGCCCCCTGATTCTGAAAACTTTAAAATCTGAAAACTTAAATTTTATGTAGAAACTTGCACATGGCAAGAATGAAGGAACATGATGTTAGTATCAGAAAATCTATCTACCTTCTAGTAAGTCTATTAGGGAAGTGTAAAGATTGCAGGAGCTCAAGCATTATTTACATGAAGTTGAATGATGAAGTTTTAGATACTGTATTCTTAATTTCCTTTAACTGGAAGAAGAAAAAAAGCTTTATTATATAGCAAATAATGATTTGAGGGGATCTGGTCAAAATACTGGTCAGGAAGTTCAAAGGTGTTCTGATCCCTTTGGATTTTGTGATCTCAAATTGACTTTTCTGTGAACAAGTCCAGGGCATTTGGTATGCTGGGACTGCATGTTTCTTAAGAAAATTTGGCATAGTCAAGAGAACAGTACTGATATTTGAATTTAAGAACAGTATAGGTTTTATTAAATAATATGTTTGGCAGTACACTGCTGAAATGATGAAAAATAAAGATGAGTAGCTGTAGTTGAATAACAAGGTTGAATGCTATGTTCCACTTCAGTATGGCCTTTCACAGAGTTCACAATCCAAAACTTCCTTTGTAAGAGAGTGTGAACAAAGTTGCATTTAACTTGAGGTAACATTTCCCTTGCTATGTTGTACTTGAAATGTTTTTTCTTAGATAAATCTAAATGCAACTTAAACACATCACACTTGGCTGGATTTACTTTTGAAAGAGAACAATAAGCTACTGTTTGGAGAAAGCGAACTCAGAAATTAACGCTGGTGGTTGTGCTTTGTGCGTTTGTATTACACAAAGGGCTGATCAGTGTTAAGAGAGTTCAGGCTTTTGAGATGTTCTGCCTGCTGTCTTCAGACTCATGAAGCATGGTGGAAAAGTATGTAGAGTGGTATTTGTTCTCTTATTGCTCAGTCCTTAAGACGTGAAGAGCTTTAGAGCATCCCTCTTCTCTTAAAGCAGCTTTGTTCTTGTAATAGTTATTTCCAACAGGAGTCTAATCCCTTACCAACAGATTATGAAGCATACATCAGTAAGCACAAGCTTTGGGTGAGGATTCGAAGGACCTTGGAGAAGAGTCCAAGAAGCAGGAGTAGAAACTGGATGGTGAGGTTTCAGGGGTGTCTTTGTTTTTGAAGTTTCCTTGAATAAGATAGTAACTGTTTAGTTATTCTACTAAAAAATGCTCAAACGCTAGAACATGATAGCATATAGGGATATGGAAAAGAAACTTACTCACTGAAGTCTGTTTCTAGGACTCTGTGGAATTTATGGAAGTTGTGGCTGCCTGTGAAGTCTTTTTTGTAGATTGTACAATTTTGTACATACAAAACCTTATTCAGAAAGTTCTCTTTTTACTGGTAGTATAAAATAAAGAAGAAACAGATAAGCAGTGCAGTTAACATAGTTACGATAAAGTTTAAGTCTACCAGGTTAAATAAAAAGTTAATATTTTTATTAAAATAATGAAAAGTTGTGTTGTCAAGGTCTTAAATCTTTTTAACATTGCCTCAGGCTTGCCTAGAGTAGTGATTCTTAATCTGGAAGACTTCTGAAAGTAAAGTTGTTTCTTACTTTCTAATGGGGTCCTTTTGACATGTGACAGCTAGATATGAATTACCAATGGAGAAAAATGTATGTAATAAAGCTTTTGTCCTGTCTATTAAATAGTTGTGCTAGTGAGTTAAGAACAGAGCTAAGAAAGGGCTTTTTGAAAGATAAAGCAAAAGTTCTTAAATAGAAGGCATGGTGTTCTTTGGGGTGGTGTTGGTTTTTTTGGGGTTTTTTTTGTTTGTTTGTTTTTTGTTTTTTTGTTGTGTCCCCCCCCCCCGCCCCGTATGTGCAGAGAACAGAGTGGCTATCCACTATTACTAGCCTTCTCTGTAGATCTCTGTAGATGTTATGATGCCACAGTAGACATGCCACATCCTGTGTAGAGGTAATGGGTAGGAGAGAAGAACTAGAGCAGAGGGAGCTGTGCTTGAACTGCTTGAGAGCTGCAGGCTGGCCATCCATGTAGTAGGGGTGTGCAAGAACCATCACAGTATGCAGAAAAGGCGGTGGGACTTACCTTTTCATCTAGAAGAGAAGAGGATGATAGCTCTGCTTCACTTAGTTTGATGCAGAGTTGGGAGATTTCTTTGTCCCCTTCCATTATGAGGGTGCAGTTTTGTGCTATTCTGGTGGTTGCTTGCCATCTGCACTGTGCTAGAAACATCCAACTCTCCCTGTGAAAGCGTTACCCAAGCAAATGAATTTTTTTATAGCTTAGCATTAGCAAACTTGAGAGAGACAAAGCGGGCCAAAGTAAGACCCAATCTTTTGATGCTGATAGGTAAAAGGAAACGTTATAGGATGATGTTCTTAAGAACATAAGTTTGTGGAGAGAATTAACCTTTTTTCATTGTTACAACAGTTGATGCAGTTATGTGAAAGCAATTAAGCTTTCAGGCATACACATATTTTTTCAGGTCTTGTGAGTGTGAAAGCTTGTTTGTTTTCTCTAATGATATCTGCTGGTTTAATAACCAGATTATCTCTTATTAAAATGCAGGCTGATCATTTCTTCATAAATTCTTTTCATCATTTGTTATTAGCCTGCCAAATGTGGATTTGTAGGCTAGAAGGGATTGTGGTAGCTAAATCGGATCAAAATTCACTTGAGTTTTTAAAGACTTCAGTTCTTAAATAAAACACTGTTTAGACAGAGATCTGCTATAGGTGATGATATGACAGGCATTCCTAAGCTGTTTGTGAGGAATGGTAGTTGGCCTTGAGATATGTGGTGTACTCATGAAGAGTGAGTACCATTGCACTCTGAAATAACCTACCTGCTGCAAAAATACACTGAAGTCCTTAGGTTCATCTCAAGGATGTTGCAATTACTGAACCATGTGTTTAAAGCTTGTGACAGCAGGGCAAGTGATGGTTTTCAAACGAACAATAGATAGCTTTTCACTGGTCAGTTTTTTTTCTGTGAGGGGATTATGTCTTTGTCATGTATTTATGGCTTCATTTGCCACAAGGTAAGTCTGTAAATCATATGTCAGCATCTTGTGTAACTGAAGAATGATGCACTGCTTCTGGCTATAATGAAAAGTTGTATCTGTGTATCTAGTGCTAGCTCTTGAATTTAAGTAACTTGTATTTGTGTTCTTATGATCTTAACTAACAGTTTTCCAATACTGTTTAGTTTTGGCTCTGTTTTTGGGGGGGTTTTGGGTTTTTTTGGGGGGGGGGAGGGGTTGTTTGGTTGTTTTTTTTTTTTAATACATGCTTCTTAAAATTCAGGAGTTACATAAATTGTGACTTGCATTATTTGAGTAGTATCTTGAATGAAATCCAAAGAAAAAATAGTTTTAGGGAAAAGGAAGGATAGTGCCAAAGATGATGAAAACCTATTTTGACCTCAGCGTGGACAGGAAACAGTTACTCTGTTAGTTTTGTTAAACACTTCTATGCAATTTGGAAAGAATGCAGCCTGCAAATTACTGATATGTGTTGTTGAAGGTTTGCAAATAAATAGCATGGGTGAGGCAAAAGGAAGGAGCATTTTACTAGGTTTTCAATGTATTTTATCTGTTAAATCCTGCAAGATCCACACATGGTATATCCACCAAGGTATGGTTTCCCTTATGGGATAGGCTACCTCAGCCAATAGACCCTGCAGAGCCTTTATGCTGGAGACTGCACAAGAAGGGGCAGAAGTATTGGAGAGGACAGGAGGATGGGGCCAGCCCTTCTGGTGGCAGCCTGCAGCTGGTTATTAAACTGCAGTATCTGTTACTTCTCAAAGCTTACTTGCCAGGCAAGTTTCTGCTGTCATCGTCTAACCCTTAATTGACTGCTACTAATTGTCTGAGCTCATAGGTGGCTATCTGAAGTGTATCTGCTGACCTTTTATCCAAGGATGTTTGATGATAAAGCATCATTCTGTGTAAGTTTCAGGTTATTAATTCAGGCAACACATAGCTCTGCCAATTCACTTCTATCCTAACCTTCATTTCTGTTTCTGGCCTCATCTCCCTTTTCTGTGGAAAATCCTGAGCATTTCTGAAGCAAAGCTGCATTCTGTAAAAGTCCTATTCATGCCACTTTTATCTAGCACCTGGGACAGCTGCATCAAGTTGATCACAGCCCAGATTTTCACCAAGATTTTCCACACAAAAGGTGCGGAAGATCAGTTAGAGCAGCTGTGTTGAAACCAATAACTGTTCAGGGGGTTTTGTACAGGAGAGCACCAGGGTTACGCTTTTCCCCATTTCCACAGCACAGTGAACCTGTGCTTTTGGTATTTGAACCAAAGTAGCCCCCTGAAATGACTAATCCTGGCACTCTCTGTCTTTTAGGAACCCCGTTTCATTTTACTTTGCCGAAGGAGGGTGATGTCATTCAGCCCTTGACCAGCATAACGCCACCTCTCATTGGCCAACTTAAAATGGGACCCAGAAGACATAGCACGCCAATTGGTGAGTTTGTCCTGAATGGCTCTGTTCTGCAGTGAAAGCCTATTTGGAAGCTTTTGATTCTTGATGTAGAATCTGATGGGATAACTCAAACTTAGCTTGGCAGAAAAGATTGCTGCTCTATGGGGAGGGCTCATCCCTTCTCCACACTTTCCTTGGTGTGTTCTTTCCTCAGTCTCTAGTGAAGGTGTTTGCTCCCTGAGTATGGGGTGGTATGGAACATATCTACCTTGCCCTAATGGTGTTCCTGCATACAACTCCGTTAAAGAATGCAAAAGACCCCTCTGATAGTGAAAGAGCTTAGACTAAAAGAAGATTGTTCCCAGTGTTCATCATCTTTTAGCAGGACTTTCTCTGCTAGGTTCACAAAACAGCACCCTGCATTTGCTGGATGAAAGGAAGTGTGTATTTCTGCTTGGGCAGTGGTAAAGTATTCTGTCGCAAGCTAAGGATGATACCTGTGCTACAGAACTTTCATGCTTCAGAACTCTATATAGGAATTTCTACTACTGCACTATTGCTAATAATGCATGCAGTGAAGCATCTTCAAAACAGAACTGGGACCTGAACCCCAGCAGTGTGAATAACAGTAGCTACTTTTTGGTTTACTTTTTTTTTGTTTTCCTATTTTCAGTGGATGATAGTTGCCCAGACAGCACTATAGCAACTAGTGATGTTACAGCAGAGGGCACAATGGGGACCAACAATGTCACTGTGGAAAGTGCAATGGTATCAGCAGATGTGTCAGAAGTGTGCGAGAAAGGAGATTCTCCTGTGGTTCCTGAGGCTGATGCAAAACTCTCTCTGCGAATGAACCTTGTTACCCCTGAGAATGATGGGAGCGAGGAGTCCATGCCGTTCAGCTTGGAAAGTAAGAGGGTGAAACCTTGAAACATACAGGTCCTGCTAGATCTCAGCCCTAACTCAAAACCTCTTTGTGGCATTCCCCGAGACAGTCTCTGAGTCTCTGTAGTTTTTCTCATTTTTCTTTTTGGGCAGCGTCACTTGAATTTGTTTCTCTATTTCTGCAATGTTCTAAGTAAGGATGGAGTGAGAGGAGAGGCCTCTGTTGTGAGGAAAGGTATTTCCAGCAGACTAAAAATTGTGATGTATAGTGGCAACGTCACAGGACTGGAACTGGAGTTTGATTATATTGGGAGGGAAAAGATTTTAAAAGTATCATCTGGACAAAAACATTTGACAGCATTTTAATCAGAACAGGGATATTAAGTCTAAAACTTGTAGAAACTCAGGTCTGTGATGAGAAGTTGGCCAGGGACGCCTGGGCACCCTTTGTCCAGCACCACTCAACCTCTCTCTTTGCTGAGCCTGGGGGGTTGGGAATGGGCAGGAGAGTCTGTTCAGGTGACACTAAAATCATCCTTCCCTTCCTTCTTGTTTCAGAGCCTACAGCCAGTGACAGGAAAGATGGATCCTCTGCTGCTGCTGGGGCTGCTACCAGGTAACTGGACTTGTTGCTGTGCAGAGTTAATACAAAGGTCTGGGTAGATCCTTTTTCCACTGCTTACCAGCAGCAGGGGGGAAAAAAAAAAAGTAAAATGAGACACAGAAGCAGGGGACACTTTCAGCAGTAGCTGTGACGTTAGCTCTTGCAGCAGGTTTTAAGTACATAGGCAAGGTGGGTGCCCCACCTGCTCTTTCACTACAGGATTTGTGCTTCCTACTAATGTCAGCATTTTGCCCCTTCTGACTGTAGTCAAAGCAGAAATTCACATCTTGTGCAGTCCAGAATGCAAGTCTGCCCTATCCACCTCTTAAATACATGGTTTTCTGCTTTCTTTCCTTACTGTGCAATTTTCTGCAAAGAATCTCTGAGGAGTGCTGAAAGAATTCTCTTCTTGATAGGAAGCTGATAGAAACATAACCAGGTCACCAATACACTGAAATCACAGTTTAACTTGTTGACCAAAACAAAAGTTACTCCCTTGGTCTTTTGATTTGTATGTATCTATCTTATCTCACATTTAATGCCTAGCATTGCTTGATTTTAGCTTTTGGGGAGTATGATTTGTAAGTACTAATAAGAATCAGAGTCAGAAGATGGTGATGTGTGGTCATCTGAGTGAAGTATAATGGTTTGAAGCAGTGAGAAAACTTTGAAATAAACTCGGTATCTCTTGTCACAGGATTTCATGCTGGATGGTAATCATTCCTTAGTGCTGAGGATGAGTGGCAGTTGTTCCTCACTGGTTGAGGATGGGTTGCCTTTGTAGCCATAGGTTGAACTTGATCTCTCAGGGTCTGCTTTATGACTGTCATGAAAATCCTGAGAAGTAAGTCATAAATGGTCTAACTGTGTCCCCTGGTGGGTACCAGAGGTAGTAGATGGTGAAACTCCTGATGGCACTGCAGTTTTCCACACTACGTTTTCTGGAATTGTTACGTTGCTCTTGGCTATTAGGGTGTCTGCAGAAATGACAGAAATGCTTATGCAATTGCAGCTTCTTTCTTCACCTCTGAGACTGACCATCTCACTCATTCTGTGGCCGTGTAGGTCAACAAGCTCAGTACCAGTTGTTGCTTTCCCAAGGGGCTAGAAAACTCTTGTTTTGCTGTATAAGGGATTTTCTCACTCCCTGATGCTTTTTTGTTTGTTTGTTTGTTTTAAATCTGCACTGCTAGCTCCCAGAAAGCATCATCTGTGTTTAGTCGTGTCTGTGAAGTTCGTCGAGAGGATGAGGCCAGAGGTCATGGTCTTTCCACTTCTCCGTTTAGGTAACTCCTCACAGTCTTTGCCTGCCAGTCCTGGTTGGATTTATATGCACATGTGCACTTTCTACATCAAAGAAATTGCACTAAGTCATTATCTTTGGGTGACTTAGAAGGTTGGGGACAATGGGGTAAGTATAATAAGTACTGTATGTTTGTATCTCACATGGTAATCAGACTTACCTTTTTGACTGAGCAGTGATGTGGTTCCAACTGGCTAATAAACTTTGGTAAAATCTGGGGGCTTGAAAGAACTGAGATCATACTTACAGCTGTTTAAATACCTTTTCCTTCTGTTCCAAGGTCTTCTGACCTATTGTGTGTGTTATTGTTTCTGCTATTGTCTCCTTTCCAAGTCCATCAATTTTTGCTGTCTCTGGTCACTTTGAAAAGGACTGTACTGCTGCATATCTTATGGTGATAAGGGTGCTGGCTGGAGGACCAGGGGTAGAAATCTCCTTCAAGGTCTTCCATTCTATCTTTTGATGGTGCACTGAGGTCTTGGTCTATGGAGAAGGAGTAACCTATATTTCAAGTGCATTGAACAGTTATACTAAAGATAGTAATGAATAGGGAATTCCAGCGCTGGGCGATGTACAGACAGAACAGAAGACAGTCACTCCTCAAAGCCCTCAAGTACATGAGGGAAGCCAAATGTATACTTAAGTAAGGGTCAGTATACAGTCCCATATAGTACCTGATAAGACTTTTGACAGAGCAGACGAATTCTAATGAAAACGTTAGACAGCATTTGTGTTTATGCTCCTGCCTCTTCTCGCTAGGTGCGATTACCAGTTTCAAGCCAATGAAGCGCTGAAGCAGCCTGTAGTGACTTCAAGATGACATGACTTCCAGAAGCATGTTACATAGTTGGTGCCTGGTGTGTGGAGTATAGATTGCTTTATTAGTGTTTGGAAAAGCACCTAGTTCTCTGCAGGTGTCAGCCATTCTTCTTGCTATCATGCAAATCGCTTGAGAGATGTTGAAAGATTATTTTATAATTGGAGACTCACGGAGTTCTCTGCAATCTTAAGAAGCCATTGAATGACTGCCAGGGTTTTTTTTAATAGTGCTCTCACTTGGGTGGCAGCATATTGGTTGTCCTGCTTTTTTAATCAATAACTTTGATCTGTATATAACTGGTTTGCAGGGGAAATCTGTTCAGTTTTCCTGGCCCACAAGAAGATGCTGAATTACAGAAGAATCCCAGTGGTTGGCAGTACCAGCAACAAAAGCCAGATGACAGTGGTGGACAGGTCCTAATTCCTCAGAGGATGCAGCAGGACTGCCATCAACAACCTTCTGGTGCAGAGGATGGGAACTCTGTGGAGACTGGTATTGTAAGCACTCAGACAGAAGAAGGGAGAAGAATGCAGAAGAAACCAAGTAAGGCTGTTAAAATTGATGAAAGCCGAGAGAAGTGGGCAAACACCAAGAATAAAGGGATTCAGACTATGGCAGAATGTCTTTTTACCCCGACAACTGTTACAACAGCAACACAAACGTCAGAAGAAATCTGTAGGCAGGTGGAAGTGGGAACCAGTATGTCTGGGCAAAGACCTGGGCGACAAGATGCGAATGTCCAAACTGAGGAGAGTGGGGAAAAACTTGTGAATGCCTCTGGAGAGGACACAGACTCTCTGCACAGTCAGGTGGGGTGAAGGCTGCCTGCATTTAATTTTACTGCTTTAGAACAGTAAAGTATCCCTTCAGCAAGTAAATTCACTAACAGTAGGTTCTCTGTCAAAAAAACCCCGAAAGACCACTTTAAAGTGTTAATGTCAAAAGCTTTCCTGTATCAACTGTACACAACTGCTAAGGTAGCAATACTTAGTGGACAGCATAAGTTTGGGAAGTAAATGTCTCCATGTTTATTTTTTTGAAAAATGACAAGTTTTGGTTGGTTGGTTTTGTTTTGGGTTTTTTTATGCGTCCAGATGTAGTTACTGTAAAAAAAAAAAAAAAAAAAAAAAAATTTTTTTTTGCTTTTTGTTGGATGGAGATGGGAGTTGCATGAAATTTTGAATGAAGGGTTTGATGCCTTCTGTTTTGCACCAACCAACTTCTGACAGCTTGTTCTGCCACTCCATCCAATGTCAATGGATAAATACGAGGGGAGAGCTCCTCCAGAGAAATGTTCTAACAAGATGAGTAACTTTGAATTAGTATTTCAGAAAGTATTGCAGACTCAAGAAAAATCACTGCTTTGCAGTTACATTTTGTATATTTTCTTGTGAACACAAAAGACTAGAAAAATGATTTTTTCTAAACTTGAGTTAAGAATAGTGTGTCCCCTGGGAAACAGGAGTTTAACAGGGCCATTAATATATATGCAGTGCAACACTGATGTGATATGCCTGAGATTCCACTGAGTGAAAGAGTATCAGAAGCCATGCTAAGCAAGTTTGCTGTTTCCTCCTTGAACTGCTATGATTTCCCTTCCTCTACCTGTCAAAAAAAGGTGTTCAGTTCTCCCTTGTTTAGAGTCTCTTGTGTTGTTGCATCAAATTTGTAACAAGATGCTGAAAGGTTCCTGTCATGACCCAGACTGGACAGACCAGGGAGTCGTGTTTAATTCGAAATTCCCTCGGGCTAAATTAAGGTGAAACAGACACCAAACGATCAGTTAAAGATTTTATTCATGACAGAAGCAAACTGAACTGGGGAGGTGTGGTAGTAGGTGGCAGGGTTTCTCACAACAGGAATTGGCATAGGACTACTTCTGTAAACTGTGTAACCATATACATCAATTCAGGGAGTAAGGAGATCCTTCCTGTTGAGTCACGAGGTTCAGAGTAGACCCCCTTGCTTTCCAGACTCCTCCTCAGAGAAGGGTCTAGGGGCGGCTGGATCTACTCTTAGTCTCAGACTTGGTCAATGGTTTACATCTTGAAATGGGTGAGGTGTAGGGATTGTGGAAAAGGAGAGAGAGAGAAAGGGAGAGAGAAAGATTTCACCGGTCCTGGGTCCAGTGTTGGTCCAGTCAGCCGAGGGGTCCAGTCCCGGTGGGCTTGCGCACCTGGGGCTTCAGTTTGTGTCCTTTTATCATCCCTGCCCCTCCGTCGGGCGGGCACCTGAACTGGTCAGGCTAATGAGCAGTTTGTGAGCCGTTGGGCTTAGGGGTCGTTTGTGGAATAACTTCTCCTTCCCTGCAGATGTGGCCATTGTTTGATCTTTGTATCAGAACAGCTTATCAGAACAGGGAGCTGTGCACCCTCCAGCACGCCCTCCCCCTCCTGTTGCTGATGTCTGAGCTGATGGGCTTTTCACCTTGGTTCCTTGCTGTGCAGGGTTTGTCTTTAAGCAGAACTTGCCCCACCACAATGTTTGAGACATTAACTCTTTCAGTCTCTCACAGTTCCCTAACCCAGTACTTGAACGTGGTATGAAGAAACTGTACTGCAGAGAAAGCTGTACCCAGAAATTATTTGCTTTTCATTGTGGTCTGTTTTGTTTTTAATTTGTCCTGTTTATTACAGGGAGAGGAGGAGTTTAACCTTCTTCACCCGCCCAAAGGCCGAGTTCAGCAACGCCACATGCGAACTATTCGAGAAGTGCGCACTGTTGTTACACGTGTTATAACAGATGTTTACTACATAAATGGTGCAGAGGTGGAACGAAAGGTAGTTGAGGTAAGTTCCTGTTTTCAGGGCTACACGTAATTATATGTTGGCTGAAAAATAAAATTAATTAAAATGGGAATGTGTTGTGGCTGCAGAAAACGAGTTGAGTGAACAAGTTGGCATGCTGTGATGACAAACTTTTCTTCATGAGCAAACATGTAGACCATTTAGTGCATGGCAAAAGCTGTGTATTTGTTGCTGGTGTATTTTGTGCCCATTACTGTATTCTGAAGACATGCTGACTCTTTTTCTACCCAAAGAACTGAACAAAAGACTTCACTATGTGCATCCAACTGTTTTAAAATTCTTGGGGTTTTGTCAGAATAGAGAGATTTCAGAATAGGCAGAAATTCTATTAGTAAGCAAAAATCACTTCTGCCTGTAAAATTGAACTATGTAAGGTAGTTTAGCCTGTTTGCAGCTCAGCGTCATTTTTAACCACACTCTTCTGAGTCCTGTGGACCAGATTCTATAAGAGGTCTACAAGAAGCAACTTAAAAACAAAAAAATAGCAAGCCTATTGTTAGTACACTTGTGTTGGTGTATGTCCATTCATTAAATGGAAAATCTTTAGGGAATCTCAAAAGGTAGCTGACAAATGCTGATTTGGTGTGCAGAGTAATCATATCGGCCTGCTAGCAATAAAATTTTACTGCTGTTCTGCTATAAAAGTAAATAACATAAGAGTCTTGTGCTGTGTTGTTACAATGAGTAATGACACAAAAGGATGAATCAGTTCAGTGCAAAGCTTATCCTTTCACACCTGATACTACACATGAAATTGCTTATTGTAACATTAAAACAGAGAATTAAGTTTCCTGAAATGTGCTTACATAGGTTGTATAATCACAATCATATAACCATTTCCAATTTATCTATCAATATTTGATATCACTATTTTGTAGATACATATTTTTATATCCATAAAACTTTAATGGCTCCAAATGACCAGCTGTCTGAAACTGATCTTGGATTATTAGTAACCAAAGGCTGCTAATGTCTCATGTATTTGTTGCACTGTCACACTCTTGAAGGCTGGGAATTACTCAAAGCCAGACTAATTTGATACCAACCAAGCTCTGTCCTGTTGACTGATTTCTTAATGTGACTTCTTTATAGAGAGCAGCTACAGGCCTATAGTGAGAGAGACACACTGTCTACCATTGATCAGTCCAGACTCAGATCTGCATGGCTATCTTCAGTTTCATGAATGTGGTCTCAACTTGTCTGCGCTTTTTCCTGGTGATTGTAGAGCTTCCATCTAGCAGGTGCATCACCTTTGGCGAACCTCCTTTTTTTATTTTTTTCCTCTTAAGGAAACTGAGGAGCCTGTAGTGGAGTGCCAGGAGTGTGAGACTGACACATCCTCCTCTAGAACTGCAGTGGGCTCGTCAATGACCTCAGGGGACCTTGGTGACGTCAGCTCCTTCTCATCTAAGGCCTCGAGCCTCCACCGTACATCCAGCGGAGCAAGCAGTGGTCACTCTGCCACACACAGCGGCAGCAGCAGCTCAGGGCGGGGAACTGGAGCTGTCAAAGGGAAAGTGTGTGGGACAGAAACTGGAGAGTTTGCTTTACCCATTGGCAGAGGCACCTTAGGAAAATTAAGGTACGTGCAGAGCCTTGGGAAAGGAAGAATAGATACTTTACAGAAGTGAACAGCTGGCTTGGGTGGTGTGTGAAGCAGGGTAGACCCTAAACCAAGAGTTTTCTGGGAAGGATCTGGCTTGATGAACAGAAATAAGGAGATAGTCTTTGCTTTCACCTCTGTTCTTCCTAAAAGAGTAGTTTGTTTCCTTGTGACACATTGCTTTGCCTAAGCTCGTTTCAGTTTAGCAGCAATGAGGCAAACTTCTTGACCAGTTGTGAGATCACAGAGAAAATGGGGGGGATCCTAATGAGCTGGCTTCTCTTTTCAGAACAGTTAACTCAGAAATTCTCTAGCCCTAGGAAAGGAGCTGGTCAGCCAGCATCTCCGCTCAGAGTTAGCCAGGCAGGAGCACTGCCTTGTGAGGAAGAGGATGACTCTATGCCTGGCACTCGTCAGGGTGGCAGAGTACCTGTGACACCTCGTGGGCGAGGAAGAAGAGGCCGCCCACCATCTCGAACAACAGGAACAAGGTACCCTGGAAAAAGGAGACTGTAACTTTAATTTATGGCGGAGTAAGAGAATGGGGAGCTGCTGTCTTAATGTGACAGAGGAAAAGGAGTGCTGAATGTTTCAGGAGCTATTTTTTGGTGATAGCATGTAGCAGCTGCAAGCATCTCACCCAACTATTCTTTGTTTAGTAACTGTTTTTCCTGATCCTTCTGGGACTGCTTTTCTTTTTTCTGCAGAGATTTAGCTGGACTGCCAGGTGTGGAAGATCTCTCAACTACAGCATCACCTGAGGAGAAATCATTTACTCGTCCGGTTCGCCTGCCAGATGGAGGGGAGAAATCTGACACTTCTGGCTTCTGTGCCTTACGTCGAAGTGACTCTCCAGAAATCCCATTACAAATGGTGACTGGTCCTTCGGACTGTGCAGACTCATCCTCTGGGAGCAGCTTTGTGGGCCTCAGGGTTGTAGCAAAGTGGTCCTCAAATGGGTACTTCTATTCCGGGATGATTACCCAAGATGTTGGGGCAGGAAAGTACAAGCTGCTCTTTGATGATGGATATGAATGTGATGTGCTAGGAAAAGATATTTTACTCTGTGATCCTATCCCACTGGAGACTGAGGTGACTGCACTTTCAGAGGATGAGTACTTTAGTGCAGGTAAGAGCAGTGCTTGAGCTCCATCCTTGGGTTTTCTGAGTTGCTGAATGAAATGGGAGATGGGTGCTTGTCCAGGAGGATAAGAAGCCTGGGTATAGTTGGTTAATGGGTGTTATTTTCTGTCTTGTCAGGTGTGGTGAAGGGACACCGGAAGGAGTCTGGAGAGCTATACTACTGCATTGAAAAGGAAGGCCAGAGGAAGTGGTACAAACGAATGGCTGTTATCCTGTCTCTGGAACAAGGAAATAAGCTCCGGGAGCAGTTTGGGCTAGGTCCTTATGAACCTGTCACCCCCTTGACCAAAGCAGCTGACATCAGTCTCGGTAAGGGGAGGTGCTGTTGAGCTGCTGGCTACGCTGTTCTGCATCTTGTGCCTTTATGATGATTCTAGTTCCTGATCTGAATTACCAATGTTTACATCTTTCTGGGTATTCAGCAATGCTTTTGGTACTTCATAATGGGATCTTTGAGATCCTTTTATTCTTTTGTCTTGCTCAGAGACTTAGTGGCATTGACTGGCTTGTGGAGAGTGGCCTGCTTCTAGGACAGTGATGCTTGCTGTACTCATTTACACTTGGTGGATGGCTGCTATGATACAAACTCTTCAGCCATACTGGGAGGAAAAGAGACAGCCAGGGTATGGGGCTTGAGAAGAAAGATACACAAGCAAGATCTCCTTTTTTTTTTTTTTTTTTTTTCCTTGCTCTTCTCTGTTAGAGGGTGGTAGTGTGTACCTTCTAGGTACTATTGAGTTTAGCCACCTCTGTGCACCTAGGTATAGTGAAAGTTTACAGAGTTAGGTGACAGCCAGTGACTAGTCCCTGCATACTGTATTACAGATAATCTTGTGGAGGGGAAGCGGAAGCGACGTAGTAACCTTGGTTCTCCCAGCACTTCCAGCAGCAGCACAACTCCCACTCGTAAAGGGCAGGAGAGTCCGCGCATCCCACCAGGCACACTTTCTGGGAAAAGGAAACTTGTTGCTTCTGAAGATGAGAGATCCCCAGCTAAACGTGGCCGCAAGTCAGCAATAATAAAGCCTGGTGAGAACCTTATTTTCTGCTCTTAAACTTACATTCAGCTATTTCTTTATCTCCTTGGTATTTCTGTAATTGATCTTTCCACTTGCTATAAGCAAAAAGTAGATGAGGTTTGCTTGTTTGCCCTGCAGGATTCGAGACTGATTCTCCCTGGATGCATTCAGCAGCCAGATATTTTTAGCATAGTCTGAGTACTTACCTGCCATCTTTTCAGTTCTGCCTCTTAGAAATGTTGTGACCTTAATGTTGTGATTTGCCTCTCTCCTTCCTTTCTCTTTTCTTATCTGTTTAGTCAGTTCTGAAAGGCCTAGCTGTTAAAGGGACACTTCACAGCAGTAAGTGTTGTTTCAGGATGTTGATAGACTTGCAAACATTGTCCCATTAGTCACTCAGGTTTTGATTTGAAGACTCTGCAACCAGAAAAGTAAAAGATCCCTACCTATCCTAGTGTAATCCTAACCCAATCAGTCCTGCCTCCCTCTGTCTCCTCCAGTAAAATAACTTAAGCTGAACATATCCCAGGGTCTTTGTGCTGAACCTGACTTTTGAGACTCATGGTGCTTCTGTCTCTCTGCAGGGTCTGTGAGAGCTGGAGAGTTTGTAAGCACCTGTGAAGGTGTAGATGCTGTAGACCCCCCAGTACTGGAGGACCATCATGGACCCTTGCCTCACAATAAGACCCTCTTTTTGGGCTATGCCTTTCTCCTCACCATGGCAACACCCAGTGACAAATTGGTCAATCACCAGAAGCCATCAGATGGTCCCACAGGGAGTAGTGAGGAAGAAGAAGGTGAGGCAAATCTTACCTATTGCATTTCCAGGTGGAATGCTGTGGCTTTAGGAAAAACACTGGATGCTGTCTGATCAGGCATTTGTGTGAGTGCTTGTTTTACCATTTTGCTCTTTAATCCTTTGCAGAAAGGACCTAAGACTCAGTCTTTGTTTTAGAGAATTTACAGCCTGAAATGTGGCAAACATCAGTGATGATCATAGGGCTGTTCAGCAAGTTAAGAAAGGTGTGAAAATTAGTGAGATCAGCAGTCTCAGGAATAGTATAATACGAGAAGGAAGGTTTTGAGATAGTGCTGGGAAACATAGGACTTGAAAGCACGAATGGGTTGCTCCAGTTTGCCTTTGCTAAGATCATGTTTCATGCAATGAACTGCAGCATGAAAAAGGTGACAAGGCGCTCACTTGGCTAGTTTGGCCAGTGCTGTGCTTCCCTTTCCGCTGCTGTTTTGGGGTTTGTTGTTTGTTTTGTTTTGTGGGTTTTTTGGGTTTTTTTTTGACTCTTCCAAGGGTTTTCTGTAGAGATTCTTGGGAGAAAGTCTCGGTCCCTTACTGGAATGGATGAGGGCTCTCTAGACTGAGGAGTGTACGGACATAAGCAGATAGATTATAGCCAAAAATTGAACTTTCTGTTTCTGCTGTAGAATTTTTAGAGATTACTCCATATGACAAACATTACATAGCACAGCAGCTGCGAGCAGGAGCTGGCTATATTCTGGAAGACTTCAATGAAACCCAGGTAAGGGCTTACTAATAATCTAGAACAATAGTCACAGAATAGTTGACATTGGGAGGAATTTCTGTAACTCATCTTGTCCAATCCCCCCTGCTGAAAGCAGGATCAGGTAGAGCAGATTGCTTAGGTCCTTATCCAGTTGGGTTTTGAGTACCCTCAAGGATGGAAGCTCCACAACCTCTCTGGGCAGCTTGATCCCATGTTTGACCACCCCCAATTTAAAAAAAAAAAAAAAAAAAAAAAAAATTAAATGGAACTTTCTGTATTTCAATTTGTACCTGTTGCTTCTTGTCCTTTTAGTAGGTAACACCGAGAAGAGTCTGGCTCTATCTTTTGTACACCCTCTTATCAGTCATGAATATGCATTGATAAGACCACCCAAGCCTTCCCTTCTTGAGCTTAAACAAGCTCAGTTCTCTCAGCTTCCTCTTGTATGTCAGATGCTCCAATGCCTAGATATCTTAGTGGCCCTTGGCTGGGCCTGCTTCAGTATGTCTTGTGGTTTTTGTTGTACTGTGGAACCTAGGAGTGGATGCAGTACTCCAGATGGGGTCTCACCACAGGTCTGTGCCTCAGACAAGAGCTCTTTGCTCTTCACTTACTAGATCTACTTGGACAACTAATTTCACTGTCACTTTTACTTTATATTTAGATTTTTAATAGAGAGGGTAAATTGTTCTTGAAGCATCTTGCCTGAGGCTGCAGAGTCTTCTCTAGTGACTTACTGAGTTGCAAACTAAAAGATGAATCTTCTCCTTTGTCTGAACTAGAAGAGATAGTTTTGATAGAAAAACTACTAGACAGAGTTTTTGCCTGTGAACTACATGGCTTGGAACAAGTGATTGGTATAGGTACTCCTGATTTCAGAACCTGTTTATCTAATTCACCTTTCACATAATGTGGCTGTGAAAATCAGGGTTTTGATTGTTTTCTTCTTTATAGTGTTTAGCAGCAGAATAACTTCTGGGGTTTTTTTTGCAAGCATTGTCTCCAGTTTACATGTCCTTTTATTTCCCCTGAAGTGTAATGCAGCATATCAGTGTCTTTTAATTGCGGACCAGCATTGTCGAACTCGGAAATACTTGCTGTGCCTTGCCAGAGGGATCCCTTGTGTGTCTCATATCTGGGTCCATGATAGCTGTCATGCTAACCAGCTTCAAAATTACCGGAATTACCTTTTGCCAGCTGGCTATAGCCTCCAGGAGCAAAAATTGCTAGAATGGTAAGTGCCAAATAACTATGATTTGAGTCCACAGACCAAGGATTTAGAGAGAATTGTTATGTTGGGGAGGCTCTTGAATGTTACAAGTACTGAAGATGTCCCTAGTACTGCTCCCCATGCTTTCCCTTCCATATAGGAACAGCACTTCCATCTTTTTCCTTGGATTTACAGTGACCTCTAACACCAAGGTACATTTGGGTGCCGTATACAGAAAAGACAGTTTCCTGAGAAGTAGGAAAGATGTCTGTCTCCTCATGAGGAAGACGGAATTCAGGCAAGGCTTCCCACACACTTGGCTGACTTCTCCAATTGCTCAGAAATGGATAAAGGAGAGCAATATTACTGCAGTTTCCTTTTCCTTTGGTACGTTTTGAAGCCAGCTTCTGCATTTTCTACAGAGTCCAATCCAGTACATCTGTTCTAAGAGTACAATTGTCAGGTCAGACTCCTCAGGCAAGGTGAGGGGTGGACAAAAGCAGCTTGTAAATCTCTGTGGGCTTTGGGCAGGAGACTGATGCCTGCCTGCCTGTTCAGCCGTGTCAAAGCAGAGGCATTTTGGATATGCACAGAAAAGATGGTTCAGGATTAAGAAGGAGTTTAGCCTAACTTTTTAGATTTAGGCTGCTGCACACAACCCTCACCAATGTTGTCTAGCTCTGTTTTACTATCTATAAACAGAGGATAGTTGCTCCAAGTATTTCAGGAGGGTTGGTAAGCGAACAGGTCACTGTATGCAAGATATTCAAAGAACCAATATGGGAGCCAATCAGGTGACTAGAAGTAGTAGATAATGGTCCTCAAATAAATTCCCAGACTCCTGGATGTTCTTAGCAGTCTGCACTTCTCTTTTATTCTACAGGCACCCACGAGAAAACCCATTCCATAACCTGAAGGTTCTCCTGGTGTCAGACCAGCAGCAGAACTTCCTGGATCTGTGGTCTGAAATCCTCATGACAGGGGGAGCAGCATCTGTTAAACAGCATTACTCAAATGCTCACAACAAAGGTACTCATTGGCCAGTTTCTTGGGCCTAGTATTTGGGGATCCCATGCCACTGTGGTCTCTAGTATGACTTAAAACTACTTAGGATGGTTTACAAAGTTGTCTATAAGCATAAAGGGAGGGAAAATGCAGACACTAGCTCTCTGCTTGAATGTAATCTAGAAGATTACATCTAGAAGACCTACCTTCCAGAGGAGATGCTGCAGCAATTCAGGACACAAGCTGTCAGCTACCAGCCTATGTTGAAAGGGGGAAATAGGCAACAGTTGCTCCTGGACCATCTGTAGGCCACTAAAACTGTGCTTCCTTGTCCTTCTGAACTCAGCTGTCTCTCCCTCTCCATATGGGATGTAGGCCCTCATACTTGCAGCCTGAGGTCAGGGCTCATGGTTATCTAGTCTTGCCTGTAATGTTGGCTACTGGTTTTCTGTTAATTTCTATCTGGACTAGAGGGAATCTTGTACTTGCAGTGCAGTGTTGCTGTAGAGCATGTCTTAACTTCTTACAAAGACAATTCACTGGCTAGGAATGAGAGGACATGGAAGAGAGATTCGTAGTGGTGAAACACACTGATCTGCTGCTGCAGAGAAGATCTGTTTTCTTTTTTTCACCTGATAGATGCCTGTCTTTCTTCCTGTGCAGATATTGCTTTGGGTGTTTATGATGTGGTGGTGACTGATTTTTCCTGCCCAGCTGGTGTCTTGAAGTGTGCAGAAGCTTTACGGCTGCCTGTTGTCTCGCAAGAGTGGGTGATCCAGAGCCTTATTGCTGGGGAGAGAGTAGGCTACAGCAAGCATCCAAAATATAAACATGACTATGTCCCCCACTAAACTAAAACTTTGCCCTGATGTCCCACTGTTGTGCAGACTGTGTTTTAATCAGGTTTTAAATGTTTGTGTAATTGGACAGTGTGCATGAATTACTGTATATAGTTTTATCCGCTGGACTTTTATGATGAAATAAATGTTCAATCTCTTGTGGTAGCTGTTGGGACTGTCATTTATCTAAACTTATTCCAGGGCTGTGCCTCCAGAGGAGGGCGGAAAGAAGAGAAATGCTTACATTTCTCTAAGCTGAATAGTACTAATATTCTAGTTTCAGTAAAGACTGGCCTCAACACAAAGACAATTATAAAAGAAGGGAAAGGGTTGTTCTCAACTGGCAGCCTATATTTTACAGAAGTGAATGCCCAATGACCAAGTTCAGCACTTCTTTTTGTTAGAATAGCATGTTGCGTGCTCCTCCAGCTTGCTACTGCTCCTTTCCATTAATTTCACCAAGATGTTGCTGAAGCAACTGGTAAGAATTTCTAGGACAAAGTGCCCTTTTGCTTTGGCTACCTCTCTTTTTTTCCTTTTATGACTATGGGTATTAACCTGCCCTAGTGCAGACTACCTAAGTCAAGATATAGACACAGGGACCTAGGACAACTCAGCTACTGGGAGACTGAGGTACAAAGAGTATGTAAGTGCTGTGTATTTTTGTTTAAATGGTAATGGGGTAAATCATCTGCTTCTGAGCTGCTGCATTCACAACCAGGCATTTTATCTTAGTGGTCAACTGGCATAAAAGGCAACAGCTGAGTTTGACAGCTCTTCACTCCAACAATGCTATAGGCTAGAGGTATACCCAGGCCTCCCTCCAGCCTTGTACACAGTCTCTACTCCCCTGCTTCAAAAGTGTAAGTCTTTCTTGATGTATATTTTTTCCCCTATTGTTTCCTAGCTCAGTCACCTGACGGTGTTGGTCTATAAATCCCACATCCAAACTTCAACACCCTTTCTCCAGTTTTCTAGCTTTTTTCATGGTCACACGGTTTTAAACTTTGCATCAGGCACAGTCCTACTACAAACAGCTATAGTGCACTGAAGATGCCAGGCCTTACACTTGCTGTCTGTTGTTACTGTGTCTTTCTGAGTGACCAGATTCCCTCCCCGTCCTGCTGCTTGAGATCTGCAGCTTTGGATACTGTGAAAATACCAACCCTCTGAGGGTAAGGCTGGCTTCCTGGCAGCCTTTGTGTTCAAATTTTGAAACCTGGTACTATACCCCAGTGATGGACCTTCTGCTGCTGCTCATCCAAATGGACTTATGGCAAGATAGTCTGTTTGTTATAGCAATGCTAGGAAATCTTGGTAACATGCAAGAAGTTCTGCCAGATACTGCTTTTCATTGAAATAGGATGCTGTGCCACTCTAGTCCCTTTGCACTTGGGTGCAGACATTGACAATACTCCACATAACTGCATGACAAGATGGTTTTATTTTGGTTCAGTAGGATAGTCACTAGTAGTACTCCAAATAGCCTTCAATGAAAACAGTACATTTAGAGCTGGCATCCTAATTAAGTTTCTCCCTAGTTTTAGTTCTAGCACACTTTTCTGTGAGCAGAGCGAGCTTTGTACTTTGAACAGGGCAAAGCTACTTCCGTCTTGATGTGCATAATTTTAGCACACAAAATCTATTTTTATAGAGAAAGCATGTGACATCACTAGTGGCTCCTTTACTTATACAGATATGCTACAACAGTGCACTGTATAAGAGATTCTTCAAATCCATTCCTTCTTCCCTCCCCCCTCACCTCAAATGGCTATTGCAGTTGTTTCATTTACCTGGAGGTATGTATTTGATTAACAGACACTGTGTACTGTAAATCAGTTTACTGCACAAGTGGAACTTCTGAATACAGCCAAAACTTCATTCATAGTCAAGAACAATAGACTACTTCTTCCATACTCCAACTTGCAAAGGATCATAGTCCAGCTGAAGAGTCAAGTCATGATAATTCTTGTTGCTTTTTCACTTTCTGAAGAGGCACCGACTGCCTCCTTTAGAAGCATTTATAAGTATATGCAGGGCTGCAGAAAGCATGTTTTTACTAGTTCAGAAAAAATGGAGTAGCTTTCTGCAATCACTGGGCAGCCTCACATAAGTGGCACTTCCTGCCAATTCCTTCTGAAACGGTGGTTCACCAGGCAAGAGCCAGCTACAGAGAAACTCAGTTGAGTGCAAACTCTCCAAAAGCACCCCTTTCCACTGCTTGATGTGTCATTGGTCACAGCCTGAAGAAAAGGTCTTGGTGCTTAAACCCCAAAACTGCAAGAGAAGGGTACAATATTAACTACATGTTGAAAAGAATGCCCTTTATCAACCCACCTGAACATTCTTCAGCCAGTATGAGCTAGCAGCTAGTTCAACTTCATGCCAAAACAAACTCAAAGTGGAGAAAGCATATGAAAGATAAAAATGAACTTATGCTGGCTTGTTTCATTTCTGTCATAGTATTTAGCAACACTTTGCTTCTAATTGTTTTGGCTTACACAATCAATAAAAATTACTTGTGATCATTTAGATTACTTTGTACTTCAAGTACCTCAGCACAATGCTACAAGCAACCTTGAAGATATTCCTACCTGCCCAAGGTTCCTCCAGCCTGGGTGTAGTATTTGTTATAATCCAAGCGTAGCAGCAGTTGAGCTAAGTCAGAGTTTATCTGATGGTTGCGAACACTAGAGAGAATCTTGAAGAGAAGTGATGACTGACGACTGAATCCCTACAAATTAGAAGTAGTCAATTCTGGGCATTCTCAAGAGAGAAAGAAAGCAAGCAAGCCTTTCATCTCTGTTCCTGCCTAAACAATCCCTTTAACAGCCTGAAAAAAAGAATCACTGCAAGAGAAGTGATGCTTGTAGTCCATTATAAGGTAAGCTGTCAGCCGTGAGAATTATTAGGTGTTAGGTATCCAAAAGGAGGGGTAGAGGCACCGACTGATATCCATCCACCTCCTTTCTATTCTAATAGGGTAATTTCTGCATATCTGCCCATACTCATCCTCTCTGTGCACAGAGAATTTTAAACTCGGGAACAGTTGATTAATTAAAATCATTGCAAGTACTCATATAGAATGTCTCAGCTTAAACTCCCTCCTGTTATACAGCTGTTAAAGCCGAGATGACTGCTTAGGCAAATGTTTGCATGGGAGAAGAACAGGTCCATATAAACATAGATTCACCTTCACCAAAATACTGAGTTGTGCAGCTCCCCGTTCATCTAATGGGCCCAGATTCTGACTGACCAGAGAGCAAAAACTGTGACAAAGATCCAGAATTTCATTTAAGCAGTGGAAAACCTGCATAGGATAAGAAGTAGAAAGTAGTAGTTTAAACAAGAGTTCAAATGCAGACAAAGCTGTTCTTAGTACCTGAAAAATTGCAGTGTTCATAATCAAGATGTTGCTGATACCATGTTTCTCAATCAGCAAGGAAGATGTTAAAGCACCTGTAGCATTTTTGTAAGGTTTTCTATGGAAAAAGGACTTAAATCCCCACCCCCCAACCTTTTGCAGACATTACTGGGGAAACAGCAATTGGCATGAGCCATCCACATAGGCACGGAAGTTGAACATTGGCTTCCCCATCCAACCAGCAGGCCATTCTTGCAGCTTCGGGATTGAGAAGGAAGAATAAAGAACAGCAAGAGCTGTGGTTCAAGGCCTTAGTTTCACTGTTCACAAAACTTGGAATTTCTTTTGTATCAGTTGGTCAAGAAAATTTGCATTCAAGAGCATTAAGAAACCCCAAATGCCTCACAGACATAACTACTGGAACACTTAAAAGTTCCAGACTGGATAATCAGTATTCTGCCACCTTTATACTATAGCCTCATAGAATGACCAAATAGTAATGAAACAGACAAGACCTGTGTTCCCACTGTTTTATTTGGGACTGTTTTTGTGAGGCTACATGTTTAAAAAAAAAAATACTGGCAACACTGTAACATATTTTTGACTAAAACAACAATAAAAAAAGACCCTTAAAGTCCACTCAGGAACATATCAACTATTTTTATCCTCTAAAGTGTAAGTAAGAAAGGGAATTTTTCCTAATCTAATGAATTTCAGAATGAGTCCCGCAGGAATACAGTTCCCAGCACTATGCTAACCAGTACTTTAATAAAATTGCCTGTGAGAAAAATATAGCAACAAAAATTAAGTTAATAAGGTTAACAGAACACTGGAATAATCTTGATTTAAAATTGCCAGGAATGCAGCATCCACACTTACCAACTGTAAATTAAGTGATCTTAATTCAATTATCTGTTCTAGTTTATACCTGCTTTATTCCTAGAATTTTAGTCTGTGCTCTACAGGAGATTATGACTGATCTGTTTTAAAAGAGATGGTTTGTCCTATCTGTTCACAAAAGGTGTATTTCTTAGGGCAGTTGGAGAATTTGTAGAAAAAGGTGAAAACAAGACCTACTTACAGGTTTTAGGAGGATGAAAGACTGAGCCAACAGGTTACTTAAGAAATGATCATGAGCCAACCGTATACTCTCAAAATCTCGCGTGGCATTTATCTGCTGCAGAAGCTGTGAGAACTGAGATTCCAGTACATCCACCTGATGGATATGTAAAGAAAGCTCATTAGTATCTTGAGGAATGGGAGTACTTCCGACCAGCCAGAAGTTTTCTGTAAGCAACTTACTTTCCTTATTGCTACTCTTACCTTAGAGGCTGAGGATCACCTTCTCTCTGCCTCCTGAATGGGGACTTATATACAACAGCAATACATAATGGGGTGACACACACACAATTTTTGATGCCTAAGTATTATCTAAGTAGAAAGGGAAATGGTCACTTTCTTTAAGATTAACTATTGAAAAAGTATATAGCTAGCATGTAAACAAAGGTATTTGATTGTAGTCATCTCTGAATTTTACACTGGGAGATAGTATTTGGAATCTCAGGGCAAAGGCTGCAGTGCAAAAGCTCAGCCACATTACTCTGGAGAATTTAGAAAGCCAGGTCCCCTCAATTCACCTGTTACGGCTATTAACAAAATGATATGCAATTCTCACAAAATCATACTACTAGGAACTGGTGTTTACATTTGAAAAGTCTCTTTTTTTACTTTAAAGTGTCAGAATATGGCTTCTTTCAATTCTTAAAAAAAAAAAAAACAAACACCAAACAAAAAACCCAAACCAACTTGTCACTTAACTCAAACTGGAGTTCACTTAAAGGGGCAAGGGAGAAGCCAGGATGGTATGTTAATGATGCTACTTCAGAGATGACTGTGGCTTCTCACAAATATTTAGTAGCACTAGAGAGCCGAAACTCCTGCATTTCCAGTAACACTCACTGATTCACAAGTCCAGAAACTTTGTAATTGTAGCACTAAGTCTGGGAACTCAGAAAAAGTTCTAGACTTGTTCCAAAGGAAATCCTGATTTCCTTAAGGTACAAGGAATCTGAACCCTGAAAGGCAGGACTTTAGTGCTCCTCCCTCCATTCATTTCTGCCAGTTCCTGATTAACTGATACAGTTTACCTTTCTCTATAATCCTGACCTGCAGATAATACTGAAGATTGTCCACGAGGAAAGCCATGTGATCCCTCAGACGCCACTTGATGGCATCAGTTCTGTTAGATTTCAGGTGTTTGCGTTGCATCTGGAGAGCCCAACAGTGCTGTAGCTCAGCCTGGACTCGTCGCACACTCAGCAGGTATTTGAACACAACATTGTACCTACAGTCAAAAAATACAAAGTTGTTTCAGATGAAAATCTTCCTTGGGTGCTGGTACTGGAGAACATAACTGCAAGATGGAAAAAGAAAGAGGAGGTGGCTGCCTGCCAACAGACAGGGTGGGTCAGGTGATGGCCCATCTCAGAGTAACAGATTTCTGCTTATATTGGTCACTGACCTAAAAAATACAAAGTTAATTTCACCGTCAGGAGGGAAGAGCTTACAATGCTTTGTCAAAGTAGCACTCTGTAAAATAGTGCAGATTTGTCAGCATCTTGCAGGTCTTACTGTCATTACAACAAGTATCCTCAATATGAGTAAGTGGAAAGAGTCATTTCACAGTTCAAGGAGCAAGATAAAGTAATATAGCTCTACCTTTCTCTCCATGGAGAGGAAAAATCCCCAACACCTTAGTGAGTGCCTGAGATCAGGGAACCTATAGATGAATATACAAAGACCATACCTAGTACTTACTTCTCCAGAACAGCAGGAGTAAAGAGAATGTGTAGTGGCCATTGAACTTTGTAAGAAAGGCCCAGAGCTGCCCATCCAGATGCAGGGGCTTCACGTGGAGATAACTCCCGGGAAGGCCCTTCACGAGTCTGAGAAGTATCTGAAAACAAATGAGGTGCTGAATTAAGTCATCTTCTTAGTCAAGACAACCATGGCAAGGAAGAAAAGGGGAAAGAACAGAATAAGAAGAGCCAAAGCAGGCTAGGCCATCACATAGGGCTCCAAAGGGAACAAAGTTATTATTTCTTTAACTTCAGAGAAGGGTCAGTAATAAGACTTGAGAACAAGATCATCATCTGCCCTCTTAACTCATGACTAAAAATGCAAGTAGATACCTTTATGCTCCTTTCCATGATACTCAATGGTTAAGTGAAGCAGGGGAAGAAGGTTGTCATCATCTAACAGCACCTTATGAGCAGACTGTTGAAATGCAACGTTGACATCTGACAAGAAGAGAGCACAGACAGTAACACAAGATGATGCAGATAGTGCTAGTTTTGCACCCATTAATTATTTATGCTAGGCCATAAAAGACTACACTGACATGCTATTTCCACTAGTTTCATTTAATTCCAGTCTCAAATATGGAGAGAAACCTGCCATCTGAAAGTTTCTGAGATGTTATTTTCACCTACTCTGTGAGACATTCTAATTCACGAGTGCTGTTTCTTTCAAAACGAATGACAATATCTGGAGGATAAGATAGAGCTCTTCTGTACTGGACGTGGCTAACCATTTTCCTGCTATACCACAGCAAGGACAGTTTGGTAAGTGAATAAGCAACACTCACCATGTTCAGTTACAGCTGTAGGTGGTGTTTTTAACATATGCTGTGCAGTGTCAATGAAGGCCTGAAAGAGCTCACCTCTTCCCAAAAGGTAAAAGTCTTTTATAATCTGTGGAGATAATTTTTTTGTGTATAAGCATATCAAAAACTGAGCAGAAATTTTAAGCATCCTAGCTAATAGCATCTATTTTCATTATTGCTTGGACAACTTCTGCCATTTGAAAACACAGCTGGAGAGCTCTGAATTTCATCCAGTGCCCAGAAAGTCTATGCTGCCTTTGCTTCAAGATGCAAACCATGAAACCACATACACATACCCCTCTAACTCTGTCTCTGCCCAAGTTCTATCACTCTGTGCTCATTCTTGAGACCTGGAAAATGAAAACAGCTTTACCTAAAAGAAGAAAGTGTAGAATCCAAGACAGTAAAGTATTTAAAGGGAAAGAGCCATTAAAAAAGAAAGAAAGAAAGAAAAAAATTTAAACTGCTGTAGCAAAAACAAGCTAGCAGTTACATTACCTTCAGTTGTCCTAGTAAATCTGATTCCTCCACCATCAGTTTCCAAAGATGCTAGTGAGGAAACAAAAACCAAACAAAACAAAAGAAACATCCTCTCAGATTTATCTAAAACCATTCAGTGAGAACAGTAGCTGTCTTAAAATACTTATGATGTATATATAAATGATGTATATATAAATATGATGTATATGTATATATATAGCACCTATATAAAATGCTATATAAAGCACAAGAGAACAAACTAAGAATCCTGTGTGTAGGCAGCCCATGCTACTAGTTAGAACACTCTTGATGTATACCAGCAAGAAACTCTTGCCTAAGAAACATGAAGAACCATGACAAAAAAATAAGTAAATTCTTACAAAATCAGTTCCACCCTAGCTTTGTTCTCACTTCCGTAACCTCCCCATCTTCTCAGGTTCCCCCCCACCTCAAATTAAAAAAAGATTAAAAATTGCCAAAGCAAAGAATCTGTCCAGTGAGACACCATCTAATATGCTGAAAGCATGATGAAAAGTTCTGAAGTTGTTTCAAGTGAAATAAAAAAATACATAAAAATTCCCTTCTTTCCCCCGTGAAAGCGTGTAGTATTTGTTAATGTCCTTTTTTCATTAGAAGTTGGGGTAACATGAAGCTCTGAGCCCCTTAAGAACATGAAAGCTACCTGCTTGTTCAATCACTGATTCTAAAGAGCCCCCTTCTTTTCCCAGTCATTCACAAAACTGAAGAGCTCCTCAGCCTGTACAGTAGCTATTCTTCTAGGATCCTTACCTCAGCAACAGTGCTCCGTATCCAGTCAACCACTGATTCAAAGTCCACCAAACTGAAGAGCGGTTGCTGCTTGAGTCGATGTAGCTCTGCTGCAAAAGTGTCCTCCTGGTTTTTTAGGATGGAGCCTGTGCAGCAATGAGAAAAATGTTTTGGACAATAAAAAGGAATACTATTTGGAGAAGAGCAGACCCCTTCCAGCACAGTGGGGCAGAAAGGCTGTCCAGGCAGCACCACCTCAGGTCTGGTGAGGAATGTGAAGTTGACGAGGCCTCAAAGTACAAGTACCAAGGTACAAGATTACTGCTACAAGTACAGTTATGGTATAGACACTTGACATGGCAGTGCTGTAGTATCAGTAAAAACCTAAAATATTTTCTATGTAAATGATTGCCACTAACAGCCCTTTTCCTAGGACTGAGCTAGATCTTTGAACTCTCAACTTTTCTGTGACATTAACCAGTTGGTTTGGCTCTCCACCTGCCCCTGCCCCTTTCAAATCTACCCTACTGCTTGAACCTGGGGATTTTTTTTTTTTTAACCAACTAAGCTAGAAGACCAATTTCTTTTCACCTTGCTTCTGCTAAGGCAAGAAAACAGTCCAATTTAATTGGTCCTTTGTTCTCTGCAATGTTGCTCAAGTCATTTGAGTACTTTTGCCTAGACAAGCTCAAGATAGAGCCTCCACAGCAGTCCTCCCCAGTTGGTGTAGGAATATATTTCCAAAACCATCTCCAGTATAAATTTATCAGGCTCTCAAAGAGAACCATCAGCTGGAATTGTCTCTCTCTTGCTGACTTAAAGGCTCCATCTTGATAATTTGTCTTCCACTGTGACCTTTGGGACCACCTTGCAATTAATCTCGTTTGTGGATGCGTTTTAATCCTATGGCACCATTCTGCAACATACATACTCGGAGCAAGCTGTGTCCTTGTGTCTGTCTGCACCCTTCAGGGACAAGGATGCAAACTGAAAAGAAAACACGACCTTTGCTATTGCTTTATTTATCCAGAGCAAATCACATGGTGACTTGTTGCTGGAAACTTGGAGACTATGTTTGGAAAGTGTTATTATTTACTCATCCTGTTCTTATACCACTCCCTTGGAATCAATCAGAAGCAGAACACTGGGACCACTGCTCTGTCCTGGCACAACCATCTCTATGTTCTGAAGAAATCAGCCAATAGTCAGTGACTGTTGAGGAATTCGTTAATACAGCATTTTGGAAGATACTTGTCAGTCACTCATAACTGAGCAAAGACCACAAGGAAGATGATCCTTACCTTTTCTGGTCAGGTTAACATTTTGATTCTCAAACATCTGCACAGATTCACCCACAAAGAGGATTTTCTCAGCCACCCGCACAGGAATGTATGAAGGCAGCATTTCTACTCGCAGAGAAAACTGTTTTAGAGATGGAGCTAACATGTTCTCCTCCTCAATCAAGCGCTGTCAGAGACACCAGGGGAAAGACATCAAGCAAAAAAAGTGTGAGAAAACCAGGCAGAAAAGGTGTATAAAGGGGTGGGGGAATCCAAGTACATTGGAAATAAGCAGAAAGGTGGCAATCCTAATTTGCATTGTTTAAGTAAGCCTGCAAACTTCTTTAGACTTCTGGTACGCTAGCATATCTCCCTAGAGAAGATACTGCTTTCATCAGGAGAAGCTAATACTTTGTGGAATAGCAGCAAATTGGCTCTGCCAAAGGATAATGTTACATCAGCAAAAGGCATTTTTGTTGCAATTCATTACATTAGGTTTTTTGCATCCATAACAATGTTAATTAGCAGTACCAAAAATAATCCTCCCTTACACCCATTCCTATATGTTTTAACACTGCTAGAACACTTGTGATACAGGCCAAATGTAAACACCTCCACTAGTAAGCAAACAGGTTAAAGATCTGAATGCTTCCTAGCATAAATTAAGCAATTTTCTCAGTTCCTGCAAAAGGTGTTTAAATCAATACAGCAATCATTAACTTTTTTCTGAATGTATTAATAAAGGACTCCCAAGTACGGAGGCAAGACTTTCCTTCAGAGAAGTAATACTGATTATTTCATTTGGCTTTCTTTTTATTGGAGAATTAGGTTCATTAGTCCATAATCCAAAAAACACCATGCTAACAAATTTTTGAGAACGTTTGCCACCTACAGAATTCTTCCTTTTAATAGGAGAGTTCATTGTACTGTATACTGATGTTAACAGCTTGGCAATTCTTTTCTTAAGATTCTTCTGACACTTTTAGATGAGGAAATACCCAAGTATTTTATCGGTCTATCCCATCAACACTCAGGATTTCTTATTTTACTCTCTGACTGAAGAATTGCCAACACTGGTAAGTCAATAATATTGAAGAAGAGAGTTCATTAGGCTCTCTCGCTGTCATCTTTTTAATGCCTACATTTTCCACCATGGATCTAGAAGACTCACCAATTTTCACATTATTCCTATATCTGACATAGTGAAATAACAGATTTTTCACTAACTGCCTTTTAAAGTTCCCCCTTGTTTTCACCCGTGTGTAGTCTGTCCTCAGCAGAGACTGTTTGTACAGGGCACCTAATTAGTATGCAACATGGTGTTTCAGGGGTGAATCTTCTGTGTGTTCACAGCCAAGGTGCATGCAGTACACTAACACCATGGGTGCCCATCAAATGTTTTCTCACAGTAAACTAGAGTATGAATTTACAGAGTTGCAGTTGCTCCCCACTGGTTCCTGATGCAGACACTATTCAGATGCACAGAGTGTGGAAGATTACTCCATTGAGAAAGCTGCTTTGCACAAGGGCGCTCTAATGGTATGCCATCTACATGAGGAGTTACCACATTTCACCAGTATACTGGCAGGTTGCACCCTTGCTTAACTTAGCACCCTGGACATGTTCTTAGCGGCCTCTTGACTCTCGCATAGCACATTTTATGCAGTAATGTCAGTAGTATTACCCTGTTAGGTAACATTTGCACAACAAATGGTTGTGCAAGAAAGGTACCTGTCCCAGCTGCCAACAGAAAGGGTGCAAGTCAACACCCAAGCTCCCCACACCATTTCCTTTGCAATTGCTCACACTACCACCAATGCCTATGTTGAGCAGATCACAGTGTTGACCATAAGGAATCAGAAAAGAGTCAGTCAGGAGCAGCGTGAGTACAGCAGTTCCAATTACCTGACATCAGCATCTACAGATTCCATCCACAGGGCTTTCTGCCCTGAGATTACCCAACTGTGCCAAACGATATGTCTCTGTCCTTTATGCCTAGCTACAACCTATTACAATATTCTGTCTCAATATATGTCCAGTCTAGCATAGCTCACACTAAAGCAGAAGACATTTCTTCTTTAGTTCCCTAAGGACTGAAGGATGCCAAGCTATGACTTCGGTCTTACCAGGTCCTGCAGTTCTCGCAGCTGTTTTCCTGTAAGTCCCCCAATTCCTAGGTCATCATCATCTTCTTCGGGTTGGCTAGGGACATTCCCAGAAGAGGGGCCCTGTTTGATAAAGAACTCTTCATGTTGGTCTAGTAGCAATCCATGCAGCATCCAGGCAGAGAGCTGCTTATACATGACTCCATGACACACAGCCAGAATCCTGAGGTCAAGAGAAACAGACAGTGGGACCTTTGCACGCAGGGATCAAAACCTCATTGTTCATCATTCTGGAAAGTCCAGTTAGTCAGCCAGGCAATACAGCAAGTGCTAAATAGCTAATGTGGAATTTTAAATTTATTTTTTTTTAAACAGAGAAAGGTGGACTGATCACTTGCAAAACTGAACATATCCTCTGAATATGTGACTTCTCCACTGAGATCTGCTAGTATACCAGAAGTATAAGTAAGTTTGCAGTGGCTTCCCAGTCCTGCTGTTTCTACTCAATTACCATTTCAGCATGACCACAAGTTGTCTTTTAAGTAGTCTGACTTTCTCCCCAAAGACATACAAACCTAGCAACACTCACTCAGTCACATTTATCCTTTTGAAGGATCAAAACCCAGTAACAGGTCTACCACATGCAAAACAGTTCATGTAGACCTCAAAAGAAGAAAAAACATAAGGTCTGAACTTTCCTCAGCCCTAAGTCCAAAGTATGGAGAAAGCCTTAATTCCTGCCGTAAGTCTGCTTTAGATAAATAATGGGGACTGTGACAGTTTTCCCTGCATGTTACTCCTACTTTTATATCATGCAAGCCTGTTTTGCATGTACTGTTTTCAAAAGTAAGATAAACACTTTGACGCTAACTCCAGTTACTACAGCAGAATGAAATAATAGCTTTACTGTATCTACATACTTTTCAAGAGCACTGCGAACTGGAGGCAACCCCCCACAGCTATGTTTGTGGACTGTCTCCAATATCTGACATCCATGAATCTGCAGAAAGAAAACATGTTTACACCAGGTCTGTTATTTGAATCTGTACTGACCTTTTCAGACATTTAAACACTATGCTTTTGGCTAACAAGAAAATGCCTTAACAAGCTGCACAAGTCTTACAGAAAGAAAGATGTAACGTACTCCATGTAGTGAAGAGGCCTTCTATGTGTGGCTCTACACCCAAGCTTCTCTCAAGAATTTCCCATAACAAAAAGTAAGCACCTCTTTCTGAACACATTAGCTTCTGCCTTTCTCCCTGCCCCCGCCAAGTGACGGTGTGAGAAAACAGACTCAGAAAAGAAGAAATTCCAACCAGCAGCACCTTGTACTATGAAATGTATTGTGATTATAAAATGCAAGTAATCAAAGATCATACTGATAATGAAAAAGTCAAATCCAATGTAAATGGATTTGCAAAATTGTTATTCAATACTTACAGTAGTACTAGGAATGGGGCACCCATTACTGAAACTACATTCTTTCCTAGTATTAAAGGTCTGGGATGGGGGCAGAAAGAACTTTGTTAGCTAAAAAGGAAACTTAAGAGAAACTAGCTACAATTTTACTGTACCTTCTGAGTCTTGATCTGTTCCACCATGACCATCACAGAGGGGAAAAGTAACTGAAACTGCAGAACCAGGAGCAAAAATATTTAATTAGGTTGCTATGCAAGGGAGAGAGAAAACCTATGCTTGAGTAAGTGTGGACAGCAGCTGATTAAAATAATTTAATGAAACTATCATCTTGCTTTCCCCATAGATTAGAAACATGAAATCTCTAGGAATTATGTCCTCCCTCCACTGGACCAAGATGCAGTGGACACAGGCAGTAAGGAATATGCAAGGGTCAAGGTAGAGGACCTAAGCTTTGCGTCAAAGTGCAAGTGATCCTCTGAGCATGATTAAGGGACTACCAATGTAGAGGCGTTGAAAAGACTAACCTGTATTTATCCCACCCACTTTCTTATTAGACTCAAGCAGTGATAAGAGTAACCAAAGAGCACTACCTATTTATTAACATGACATACCTGGTCCAAGGAGTAATTAACATGTGAGATGGAAAGATGCGGGTCGGCCAGAAACTGTAAGAACAACAAAGCAATTAATGAAAATTAAAATTAGGTATGGGTAAGTAAAAAAGCATGTTTGGCTCTATATTACAAACCTTTAGTTCCCACAGCTTTTTTTTGCTGCCACGTATTTTTGGGCCATGTCCCATTTTAGGCTATAGCAACCACTGGATGGTGACAGTAGCCAACATACAACAGCTGCTAATCTAGCAGAGATTAATCAAAACCTTTACAACTGAAAACAGAAGTCACAATAGTCTGAGACAGCACTGGGCTCTGAGGCAGATGGGGCACTTACTGAATTGAAGGCAGAAGGGACTTAATGCTTATTTGAATGAAGAGTCATGTACAGTGGCATCTCACAGGAATAATTTGGAAGCCACCCCTGATATGGAAAGGAAAATACCTTGTCTCCTCTTTAGCTACTACTACTTAGCACATTAATTGCAGAAATGACAAGGTTCCAATCTGTCAGCAGCAGGACAGCCTGTTGTTCCAAGTCTCTCTCCTTTACCTCTTGTTCAAGGTCAAGTAGTGCCTGTCGATATGGCTGCAGCACTGAATCAAGACCTGTGCAGAAGGCTCGCAAATAAATGCCATGTAATCCACTCTGGTTTTGCTGAGACGGATGATGGTCCTGAAACCGAACAATAAAATCTACATCAGCTCCCCAGTGCAGGTCTAAAGAGTAGTGGAGATGCTGTGCAGTTTTACACCAGCAGCCAGTGGTCCACACATGTTGAAATGCACCTTAGCCCACCAGAAAACAACCCAGAAGTTTGGCACAAGGAGAGTTACTTGAGCAGAGTTTTATTTAGCTCTTCTGGGGACATATGCAAGTGCCGGGAACCACTGGTAACTTCAGTGCTTCTTTGTACTTATGTACGCCTCTGGAATCTCAAAGCTCTTTACAAACTGTGAGGAGGACTCGCTACAACATAGGGATGAGCATCCTGTACAGTTCACAAACCCTGGCCAGTCTGCAGTGGCCAGAAATTACTTCCCCAAGCATGAGATTTTACATTTGGTCCATCCTCGGCTGTTCTGCGCCCTCCCTTATTTGCATCGCGCAGAGCTTTCTGGAGCTCTGCTCGGGGAAGCGCATTTGTTTGTGCTAGTGCGGATGTGCGCCGCGGGACATCAGCTTGGCCGGACCGGCATCCGCCGCGCTCCGCCCGGGAAACAGAGCGGAGCGGGGGCCCCACCTGCTGCTGTACGTGTCCCGTGTACTGCTCCACGAATTCGGCGAAGCGGATGTAGTCGGTGCCGAGGCGGCAGAGCCGGTTCAGGACGCTGGTCTCGCTGGGGTGCAGGAACGGCAGTTCCTGAGAGACCTGAGGGGGGAAAGAGCGGTGAGGGCAGGGCGGGGCGGGGCGCGCCGTGGGGGGCCCGGCGGGCCCGGGCCGTACCTGCAGGCCGCCGCGCTTGCTCCAGGTGAAGGCCGCCCCCGGGTACCCGCTCAGCGCCAGCAGCAGCTCGTGGATCATCCTGCCGCGCGGCGCCGCGCGGGCTGCTGGGAGCCGCGCAAGGACCGCCGGGAAGGGCGGGCCCGCGCGGCGGCGTCAGCGGCGCCCCGCGGCCCGGCGGGAGCGGGGAGTCCCCGGGGGCGGCGGGCCGGGGTGGGCCGCGTCGCGAGGGGCGCCCTGGCCGCTCTTGGGGCGCGTTGGCGTGCGGCGGGAGGGCGGCTGAGTAAGGTGGGGGGCTGCGGTGGCAAGGGCTGGTCCGGAAGGTCCCTTCCAGGACAGCAGCGAATCCGCAGCCTTCCAGGTTGATTCTTGGTTTTGCTATGCCTTACCGGGTTTCTTTATCAGTTTCTCATGTTATTTGTAAGTGTTTTATCAATGCCAGTTTTACCTTTCTCCGCCTACTATATTGCTTTCCTTCACCTTCTCTCGTAACCCAGGTAGTCTTTTAATCAAAGCTGCCTACTTTCAAGATTGTGGAGTTGCCTAACAAACTGGTTTTTAGCAATCCCCTTTTCATTTTCTTTTTCCTATTTTTGGCAGTGTTCTTCCTCATGCCCATTTTTACTCTATTTCATTTAGAAGAAATTAGTGTTAACTATCATAGACGTCTGTTAACTGTCCATTTTAAATGTGTATTTGGCTCATGATCAGCTTGTCACAATGAGGTCTGAAATGTAGGAGGAAGAACTTCTGTGCAGGGATGAATAAGCTCCTAGTACATTGTCTCATTTTCTAAAGTATTTTTTCTTTTAATACAGTCTCTCTGACATGTACGCGTTGGCTGTCTATAGCTATCTTTATGTGTAACTTGAGAGCCCCAACAGTGTCATTCTATCATGTGTCAGTATAGCAAAACTATCCTCTTTATATTGACAAAGCTTCTGTTGTCTGAATAAAGACTGAGGAATTTGGCTAGGAACTTGTTCAGCATTGACGTAAATATCACAGTATACGATTGGGCCAGGAAAGCTATGTGCCGTTCCTGCTTTTAGGAAGCTGTATTTGAGATTTAGCACTGTTGGCTTAAATCTTGCAGTGCTGAAGTTAGTTGCAGCCCTTCCCTTGTTCGTAAAAGGCTTTGGTTCAATCCCATGCTGCTGACCAAAAGTTTTGTGCTAGCAGGTAGGCTTTGACTAATGCTGAATTTAAATACTATTTTCAGTAGATTATAAAGCTAAGCATGCTATAGATAGCTTATAGGCAGTTAAGTATGTAGTGATGGCTCAATAATTGAGAACATACATGAGAACAAATAGGAAACAAAACAGCATTACAAAGTGGATAAAAAGACAGAGAGTATGTACCACAGAAAAAAAGAACATTGAATTACACCCCCACCCCCCCTTTTTTTTTTGTTTTGTTCTGTTTTTCTTGGTAGCTGTGGGGCTTCCTTGGACCTTACAGGTCCTTCAAGAGAAACCGTACCTGGTGCGTGGGGACAAGTGCACAATTTTCCAGTTCAAGAAGCCTTTTTGCTAGTACAGAGTATGCCCGTGTTGCACTGTCATGAGCTAGGGAAGGAGAGGAGAGATATCGTGGGGAGATTGCTAACTTGCCTCCAAAGAGTAAGGACTCTTCTGCTATTGCAGCAACCTGTTGCTGTGCCCTAGCATCATGTCATGACTATCAGCAGAACTGGGCAGGATTTGGGCTCCATGCTTTTCTGTCACTTGCTCTGTCTTCCATGTGGAGTCCTGCAGATAGTGTGCATGCAGGGCTGTATCCCAGGCAGCTGCTGGGCCATTTGAAGCGAGGTCAGGATGCAAAAGCAGAGTCTGGAAGCAAAGGGGATTGAGGAGACCCATTCTGAAAGCCAGACTTCCCTTTTTCCTGCCTGACTTATCTGGTGCAGTGGAAGCATGTGGGATGGGGTGGTCTGCATTCTCTTGCCCCAAGTGTGCAGCTGTTTCCCTCACAGTTTCTCCAGAGCTTCATGCAAAGTTCCCTGCTGCAAACATGGGCAGATCAGGGCTGTGGGACTGATCTGGGCTAGCACTGAGAGTGCAGTTGTGAACTAGCACTGGGGGGTGTGGGGTGGTATGGGGATGTTTGTGTGTATGTCTATGTTTCTTTTAAAACCAGGTCAGTAACTTGTCTCATTTGACAACTATGATTTTGGTCTGATGCTGGGAGCCAAAAGGCAACTTCTGCTGTTGGCAATCCATAGCGTAACATGCAACCATATACAAAAGAGTATCATCAAGTATATGATGGTTAGGAGTCTTTTATATATATATATACACATACACACACACACACACACACACACACACACACACACACATACATTTTTCAATATAGATGTGTAAAAAATACATACTCAATTAAGACAGCTCCATCTGGATTCCTACAGGACATTCTGACCCTGTAGGCACAGAACATGTAGCTAAACTGGGTAGTTAGAGAAGACAGTGAAAATGAATAGGGATCTAAACCTTATTACAGACATAGAGGATAAGAGTTAAACTTATCCAGGACAAATGGGGTCTAAAGGGAGAGGTCATGATCAGCTGTACATGATTGAAATATATAAAATAGCATTAAGAAAAAAACAATTAATAAGAATGAGATGGATCATCAGAATCAAGGATGCTAAGATGTAGTGGCAATAGACGTATGTTATTCCAGCTGTCTGAGAGTTTTATGTGTGCTGTAGAGAGAATAAGTGATGGCTTGGAATTCTTAGTGCTAAATGGGACCTAGACCAGATCCTACTCCATCTTCAGGCTTTGTTTTGCCAGAAATGAGGATACATGTGAACAATTATTCAGTGGAAGGTTGTTTGAATATGCTATTATTTTCCAATCTTTTTTGGACTGCAAGACTTTAATACTTTGGAAAGGGAGGTGTGATAACTGTATATACTGCCCTGTTTGGAGGAAGATTTGAAGAGGTTAGAGATTCCTTAAGTTTCAGTGGTAGCCTGCGGCTAGGTTATCTTTAAGTGACTACAGAATCACAGCTTCAGAGTCTTCAGGTGTTCTAACCATGTATTTTTTTCAGCACCATTCACAGAAATAATCTTTCTCATAAAGGAAGTGGCCAATAAATACCTGCAAAAGAAGAGATAACAGTAGTTTAAATAAAGGACTGAATTTTGGAGCTCTTGTTTTCCATAGGAAGCCTAATGATTAGGCATTAAGACCAAGTAGTTAAGTACTTCTTACAGAATTGATTGCTCGAATTTTGAAACAAGAAAAATAGGTACCTCTGTAATGCTATTTGTACGGCTATCTGGCTAGTGCCTATTTAACATCTGAAAAAAAAAAAAAGACAAGACAAGAAACAGGAGAGGCAATAAATTAAACACATAGATACACAAACCCTAATAAACAACAGTTAGCAGAGATGGTAACAAAGACCAGAAAGCTTAAATCGGAGGCTATTACAGGAACCACTGAAATATAACCTTGAAGAGATTCAGCCAGATTCTTTGATGATGTGTGATGATCATGTTTTATTTTTCTTATCAGAATGGGTCTTATAGGAAAGAGTAAGTTTATGAGGATTTTTTTTTTTTTTAGGGAGGATTGTGGGACTGTGCAAAAAATATTACGGAATTTTTAGGGGGAACAAAACCAGTTCTGCATTCCACAATCTACATATAAACATTATGTTAAATGTCTTCTCATTGTATAACTGCAAAGTGGCCACATGTGAAGTAATGCAAATAAATGTTAATAATTAGAACTATAACTGTTTGTTATAAAACCTTTTGTAATTGGTGTCTGGCATTCACATATGTAGTTATTTCTGTAACTGTTGATCTCTGACATGTACCCTTATAATCAACAAAACCAGCTTTCACTTGATCTCACTTTCATACAGACTCTTTAAAAAATTTATGTAAATATACTTTTTCATGGACTCACAGAATCATTGAGGTTGGAAGGGACCTCTGGAAGTCTCTAGTCCAACCTCGCTTCCTCCGCACAGGGTCAACTAGAGCGGGTTGTCCAGGACTGTGTCTAGTTAGGTTTGAAGAATCTCCAAGAACGGAGAGTCTGCAACTTCTCTGAGCAACTTGTTCAGTGTTTGACCACCATCAGAGTAAAAATGTTTCTTCTTATGTTTAGGTGGACTTTCATGAATTTCAGTCTGTTGCCCATTGCTGCTTGTTCTGTCCTCTCTTAGCCTCTCCTCATACATCAGGTGCTCCAAGCCCTTAATCAGTTGCTCAGTGCTTCACTGAACTTGTTCCATTATGTCCATGTCTTCCTTGTACTGGGGAAGCTGGAACTGGACCCAGTACTCTAGATGTGGTTTCACCAGCACTGGGAAGAGGGGAAGGACCCCCTCCATTACCTGTTGGTGATGCTTTTCCTAATAGAGGCTATTGGTCTACTGAATTACTTAATTTGTGCTGAAGTAGTAAGCTTATGCCCTGGCAGCAAAATTCATGGGACTGATTAAAATGGACACATGATGGCATCTTTGGTACTCTGACTCTTGAACAAGAACTAGGCAAAGCAACAGTAATAGATGAGCTTACCACACACTGAGAGGAAGGGAACTTTCAGGACACGATTATCTCCTGTGGCAGTGCTACTGTGTGTTGCTGTTGTTGCAGGCTGATGTTTTGGAGCACCCTGCCTCAAATTGTGGCTGACATTTCAGGTGAGTTACCGTGGCGTGGTCAGCAGAGCTGTTTAGATGGAAGGGCGCAACTGTGTCTAGCAAGGCCAGGTTTTGCTGCTGACGAGGGCTGATGCAGCCCGGAAGCCTGGCCCAGCAAGGTGTGTGGAAGGGGGCCGGACTGTCAAGGCCGAGCCGATCTGGCTGCGCTGTGTGCGGGGGCGGGGGGCTGGCATGGTGGGGCTGTGTGCGTGAGGAGCCTGGAAGGGTGGAGAGGGTAGGTATAAGGTCATGACTGGGTTGACCTGGGCTGCGTCCCACGTACCAGGGCTGGCAGAGCTGAGGTCAGAGCAGGACCTGGGGCAGACAGGAAGGCTCAGGGCTACGGGTGGGACAGGGACAGGGCGGGGGCCCTGTGAGGGGGACCCCGGGGAGGGGCGGGGCAGGGCCCGGGGCGGGACACAGGGACCTGCTAGGGCAGGACGGCCAGGCCGGGGTCCGTCGGGGCTAGGGGTTGTGGGACGGGGCCGAGCTAGGCCGGGCGCCGAGTCCGGCCGGCGCGGGCAGGGCAGGGCAGGGCAGGGCAAGTTATCGCCCCGCTTCGGCAGCAGAGGAAGGTGGCGGAGGCGGCCGGGGCGGGGAGAGGGAGAGAGCGAGGAGCCGCGGCTCCTCCCCCGCCACACCCGGTGCGGCAGGAAGAGGAACGGCCGCGCCCACGCCCAGCTCCCGGCCGGCCCCGGCCCAGCGCAGCGCCATGGCGGCGGAGGAGATGGACGGGTTGGCTATGTCCCGGCCCCACTATGGCTGTGAGTACTGGGGCGCCCGGGGTCCGGACATCCGCGCGGGCGCCAGGCAACGACCTGCCCGGCGACGCCCGGCCCGGCCCGGCCCGCGCTGTCCGTCCCTTCCAGGGCAAGGTGCTGGGAGTGGAGGCTGGGGCGCCGCAGGCGCGGGGCAAGCCGCGGGGCCGTGGCTCTCGGACTGGCCCGCGGGCGCCGTGGGCCCCGCCGGCACTCCGTCCGGGCCCCGGGGCGCGGCCCGCCGTGCCTCCCGCGGGGTGGGCGCCGTGAGGCGCGGGAGCTCGTCCAAGCTCGACGTCCCTCACCGAGCCTTAGAGAAGAGCGCCGGGAGAAAGCGGTGGATGGGCAGCGCAGGGGCGTCCTCCGGCTCTCCCGCCGTCGCCTCCCGCGGGCGGGCTCCGTGCCTCGCCCAAGATGTCCGCCGTGGGCGGGGGGGGGGCGGGGGGGAAGCGCGGGGCGGGGGCGCCCCTGGTGGGAGGGCGCGCGGCGGCCGCCCGGCGGGAGAGGGGCGCGGGGCCGCGGCGGTCCCTGCCGCCTTCCGTCCCGCGGATTTCGGCGACGACACCTGCCTTACCGGGCGAAACGCGCGTCCCGATCGGTCACCTCCACCTCCTGTCATACGCTTGCTGTGGAGAGGGAGGTGTTAGCTCGAGGTGTCCGAGATACGTGCTCGCTTGTGCTACGGTATCACGTCAAAAATGAGCAAGAGCGGGGAAAAACACGGTGCTGCGGATGGGAGGTGTCGTAAGCGAGTCGGTCAGACCGTGCGGTGCCGCCCGAGGCCGTCGACGCGGGCCCGGGGCGGGCAGCGGCAGGTGGAGTGCTGGAGGAAGGGTTGAGTGCTGGACACTCGGCTTAAAGTAAGAAGGAAGGATTGAGTTGGGAGGGGAGGGAATTTTTCCTTACTGGTAGGCGTTACCCTGTGGTTTGGGACCGTTTTCAGCTCTTGTAACTTTGGGTGGGGTTGGAGTAATCGGAAAGATGCTTTTGTGGTACTCCAAACTGGCTTCTTTGCAGTTTGAACCGAGATCTTCTTTGATCCCAAGTGCTGTTGTTGATACACCATCACATGCATGCCTTTATTGAAGGCATTTTAGGTGTAAGCTAACCTTTGATTAATAACGGTATGACACGTTTCCTATTTGTCAAGTCGGTCCACAAAACCTAAAAAGTTGTGGGTTTTTTGGGTTTTTTTTTTACATGAGCACATAGATGAGGTATTTAGCTGTAAGAGCAGAAAGAGCAGGCTTTATCACTGAGGCTTTAAACACACAGGATCTGGAAGATTTAGGTACATACCCTTATGTAGGTCCTCAGCTTGATCCAAAGATGACACGCAGGTTGTAGATCTGAATGATTCCCTTCCAGATGAGGATTGTGAGTAGCATTTCCATCTTTTTTTAGAGATGGACTATAAAGATACAGAAGGGATTATATGATGTGAATATATATGTTCTGTGCTCAAAGAAAATAAGAAAATGAAGGACTGTTTCTGAGAAATTGGAAGATGGAAGAAATTGGATCATGGTCAAATTGAGAAATCAGAAAGAGGGAAGATGGCAAGTTTATGTGACAAGGAAGGATAAGGAAACAGGGTCTCTTCTGTTGCTTGTAAAGAACAGATAGACTTGGTCCTTCATTTTTCTGAGTCAAATAAAACCTGTGATGGGTTTCTGTGGGAAAAGTTGGATCTGATTTTAGGTGTGCATGTTCAGTTACGTTCAATATTCAACCACCTGAGAATGTGTTTTGACTATTTGCAGCTGTCTTGGATAATGAGAGATTAACAGCAGAGGAAATGGATGAAAGACGACGCCAGAATGTAGCCTATGAATACCTTTGTCATCTGGAGGAAGCAAAGAGGTAAGAATAAGTGGTTTTGAAACTGCCGGTGCTTTAAAAAAAAACTTGTGATATTTGGTAAGGGGAATAATTTGGGTGCAGCTTACCTCTTGTCTGTGTTTCTTAGTGGCTCTATAGATTTGGTTAAAAAACCAAACAGACACCCCCCCCTTTCCCCAAACAACTGACCCCTCTGATGTACTCATCTAACATGTTCTTAAAGACTTTTTGTGACAAGGACTCCGTAGCTCTAGTGCTCCAGTATTCCTAGCACTGGATGGGTTCTCCCTGTTATCTAACTTGTGTATGTCATGGTGCAATTTTACCTCATTACTTATCGATGGACCTGAAGAACAGGTTATTCTCTTCTTAACTGCAACCTTTTACAAATTTAAATTGTAACTTTATTTTCCTTGCACTTACCTTCTCTTAGACTGAAAACGCAGTTCTTGCATATTTCTCTGTGGGTCCTATTTAATAGATCTGCAGTACTTTTCCCTAGATTGTTTTGACTTCTCTCCACTCACTCCATGTCTTTCTGGAAGTGCACTGCCAAAACAGAAGAGTTTTCCAACAGGGGTGTTAATATGCATTCTTACTAGAGCACAAGGATTGTTTTATGTACTCTGACAGATATGCTAGTATCATACGTTATGGCATGGTATCTACGTTTTCATAATGGTATGATGTAGTAATGTTTTGCTGAGTTGCCACGCTTCTTCTTGAAGGTGTGCTGCTGGAATTTGTTCGTCATCCTGTGTTTATACAGTCTATCTTGTTTTCTTGAGTGTGTTACGTTTCACTTGATCCTGCCGAATATGATTTTTCCTGATCTTTGTTTAATACGTTGAAATAATTTTGATCTTATTCCTGTCCACCAGCATGTGTGTAACTTTTGTGTCATCTCCATGTTTAATAAGCATGTAAGCATGCTGTCTTTCTTCATTCAGACAATTAATGAAAGTATGATCAGTAGATGCTATGTATCTGCTATTAAAGTAAAAAGAACCAATTTTGAAAATGAATGCATGAAGTCTTACTGTTGGTATTTTTTCAAATCTTTTTGCAAACATTCAATCTTATCTTATATGCTGTACATGGAGAATAGAATGAGACAGACCGGTTTGTCTACTGCTTCCCTTCATGACAGTTGGGTCTTTTCATAAATTGGGCCTTTGTATAAATTGATTTTTTTTACTTGAAATTTAAAATGTTTTTTGAAGCTGAGATTGAGACCAAAGACAGATTTTCAAGAACAAGATTAAAGAAAAAGAGGTGAGGTAATGTTTGTATTGGTTACTCCCTCTGCCCCCAACACTTTTGAAAGTAAGGCTAGTGTTTCAGTTTGCATTTTGTAATTAGTCAGGAAATGGATTGTGAGCATTTTGCAATTAGTCAGGAAACGGACTGCGAGCTTAGACTTTCCTTGTTCCCACAAAGATCTAGGCAAACTAGCCAATGTGTATGCCACAGAAAATAACTTCTGGAGCCATAGAAAAGTATGGAGTGTGCATAAAAACATGTTCTAAATAGTCAACAGCATGTTTTGTCATGGCTCACTGAATACTTCAGTCTGCCTTTGTCCTTCAAAAGATGATATAGATGAAGAGCCAGAAAACTTTCTCTTCCACTGGCTAGGTGATGAATTTTGGATAAATCTGTGTAAGTCTTCCTCAGCAGGACAGACATGTTCCCCTGTAGTAATTTTATTGGGGAGGAAATGCTGAGCTTGTACAAGTTCACTCCTGGCAGAGTATAAAGAAGGACTTCATTCCAGGATTTTAATAGTTTATGCTGCCTTACCAAGAATGTATAGTATATTTTTGAAGGGGCAGGGAGCACTCAGTTTATGCTGTAGTCTTTTAGGTGCTTCATAACAATTGTCACTACTATAGATTCACAGAGGCTGCTTAGTTCCTAGCAGATAATAATTTTCTGTCCATACAGATTTGGATGAGGTTTGAAGTAGTGGGAAAGATCTGACAATAAGTCAAAATAACTCCTTCCCTTTGAATCCAAAATCTTTAGGAGCAAATGCTGGGTGACAGGGAGAGATGAGTTGTGCTGTAGTCACTGTCCATGCTTGAAGGAGCCCCACATCCATCACTTGTGGACTCTTTCTGTTGTTGGCCTTAGAGTAAATGCTTTCTGAGGTGCTTGTTCTCTGTTCAATTCCATGTCCAGATTTGCAGAAAAATTCAGGCAAAAATACTTAACACAGCAACAGCTTTAATGTTTTCATTAAGCTCTTGCTTAATCATGGGGACTTACTCTTTAGATAAATCATCTTTGACTCTAAAGTTTCTTGGCTATCTTTATCTCTGCTTCAGAGTATTGCCTTGGTATTTATGAGGCTGAGCAGCTGGGCGTTTGATTTTGCCGCACCATGTCAGAAACAAGATGTTTTCACTGTTTTGTCTTGGATTGAGCCTTCAGATGTTTCCAATAGTGCCTCATGGTTGCCAGTGTGTTTTGTGAGGAATGAAGCAACAGCTGTGTCGCTCAAAATGCAAGTAGTGGTGTTGCAGCCTTCCTCCTGACCTTGGCAGTCAGAGCACTTGCTTGTTAAGTGGAAAGTCTGCTTGGAGAGCTTCAGATACCCATTTTCCAACCCTCAACCCATGTTTGCTTACTGGCCTATAGGCTGTTGATGCATATGTGAGTGGGAATTCCTGACTCCTATAGCTGTAGCCGTACCACTTTGCATAACAGTTAAACATTAAATGACCAGAAGGAGGGGAGCAGGCTCCTTAGTTTAATAATTAAGATACACAAGTGAGAGCAGAAAGGCTTGAGTTCATGGTCTACTCCCAAGAATTTTGTTTCCTCACTGAGCAGTCTTTTTGTGAATTGTCCTTTGAATTTTTTTTGTTACTACTAGTACAGCCTAAAAGAGGGCTCTTGGCTGTGTTGTTTGAAAGGAGTTTATTTAACAAAAACAACTAAACCAGAACTGTAAGAGATCATTATATTTGCAATTAATGTCATTGGTCTGAGATTTTCTGTATTTGACTTCTTTGCCAGTAGTATAACTGAGAGGTAACAAGTGAATTAGATACTGTAGCATTTTGCTTGTGCTGTTTGATTACAGTGCCTCAGAGCTGTGGGTATGGATAGGAGGGTTTATAATCTTTCTTCGTAGTTAGAGATTTTCAGATTGGAAGTTACATCTCTAAGGAAAAGAGGAGGACCTAATAGCAGAGGAAGGTATCTGGTACGCCTTGTGTCACACTCTCAGAAGCTGAAAAGGTGAACGTTGTAAAGTTGATGGAAGCTGGGGCAGGGTGGGAGGCAGCTGAAGAACGATTCTTAGTGGCCACCCTCCTCCCTCCCGTAATCGTATTATTATATTACATTATAATGTCACATTCAGACACTGTAGTTTATATTCAGTTTTTCTATAACATAAGGGCACCTAAAATGATGTGAATAATATCATGTTGATTTGCATTGCATCAGCATTGTCAGAGGCTTGCTATCCCTTTAACCAAGCAACAAATACGGAATCTAGAAGCAGAAGTGATTTCCCCCCTGCCCCCTGTAAATGTTAAAAGAAGAAGGTAAGATGAAAATTGGCTAGCACCTAATTTCATACCGAAATGAAAAATCCAGAAAAGTCTGAATTTCTGTGCTGTCTGATGTAACAGCACATATGCAGTAGCTTTGAGTATTTCATGAAGTTGTTTGGAGTACCTGTCTGCTAAAGAGCATACATCGGAGGCATTTTCAGAGGAATATCAATAACTTGTACTTATTTAATGGTATTCTAGCGTGGTTTGTTTTTTCTTGAGCTGTCACTGTTGCTCTATTTAGCAGTTTTTGACTTGAGCTGCTAATGTGCAACAGTCTTGTGAAACAGGCATTATTCTTGCTAGTTGGAGAAAGGGAGGCAGAGTGTGCAACTAAATTGCTCAAGCGTGAAAAACATTGAAATGAAAATTGGAGCTAAAATGAAGATTGTGAATATAGGTATTCCTCTACTATGCTTGGACCAGATACCTCTTTCTTGAATAAAATGGCTTTATGAATAAGTGTTGTTTAATACTTCAAGTTTGGTGTTTTGTGTTTGGTTGGTGGTTGTTTTTCTGGTTTTGTTTTGGTTTTTCTTTTTTCTGTCTCCAAATCACAGTAATCTATACAGAAAAGCTGTGGCAGCGTAGATAAAACTGTAAGAAGTACTGTGTTCTGTTGTGACATGGCAGCTTGTGCTCACAGAAGGGTAAGGGTAAGGGTATACTTCTCTGGAATAGAAGCAACCCAAGAGAACTTCTTTTTGTGGTCCTTGTCTAGAAGTCAGGCTGGTGCACTATAATCTTCCTCATCTGTGTTGTGAGATAGCCTTATTTCCTATGTGAGTTACTTGTTGGAGTATTGTGGCATTTTCATGATGAAATTAGCATTTAACAATTTGGCAAAGGCTTTTTCAAGCTTTGTCTTTCACTGTGGAATGTTTTAGGTTCTCCAAGTTGGAAACTAGAATGTTGTTGGCTCTCTTGTTTCCTTATCTGGCTTGTTGGGTGATGGTACCCTGCTTTTCCCCTGGGATAGTAGGAAATGTTTTCATTCTGGATTATGTCCTAGCATGGTGTAAGCATTTTAGTGCCCAGATTATGTGGCTTCCAATAACTGTATAATTTCCATTGTACCTGAGCAGTGTGTTTCTTCTTGTATGCATCAGGATGGAATCTGACCATGTGGTTTGTTTTTTTTTTTTTTCTTCTCCTTTTTGGAGTTTCTTGTAGATGTTCCCTGTTGATCAAGAAAAAGACGCTGCTTGCTCTTTATTGCTGATTTAACATGTTCAGGATTGAACTGTACTATCTGTGATCTTGTGGTAATCCCCTTCTTTCTGACAGATTAGAAGAGGGCTTAGTGTAAAGTGATGACACCATTGAGAGAAATAAATATTTTGTGCCTGTGTGGTAAAGTCTGAAGGGTCTTTCCGACTGATTGCTTTTCTGTAAGAATCACTTTCCCCTCTCCCTCATGCATACTCTCTCTCTCTTTAAAGTGGGGAGCAGTGTTTTGTTTTGTTTTTTTTTTTTTTTACTGGGATGACTTGTCTGTGTCTAAGCAAAAAGTAAACCTAAATTGTTTGCCAGGTGACCCAGTTAAATTTAGTTTCCCAGAAGAAATCTGATGTTTAAAGAAAAAATCAGGTCTTCATCTTTTTGGGTTTCCCACTTTTAGTTTGAAGGTGTTTGGATGGATATCATTGTCTCTTGGAATTTGGCATAGCCATCCAAGATCTGCTTAAACAGGTTTCTTTCTCTTCAGAGGTGTAGGCTGCCCAGAAGGATGATGAGGAAGAATTATAGAGGACACCACTTTCTGGACAGATTGAACATCTCTAGAGTTAGTGCTAGATGGGAAGCTCTGTAAAGCTTATTCTGTGAGTAACTTTGTAAAGCTGGTTCATCAGTGTCTGTAAAGGTATAGATACCCGTTGTGGAAGGAGCTCTTGTTTGAAGATAAAATATTTAAAAGGGTGCACTACAGCTTAAAACTGCTTGTGAAGAAAATGTGATAGTTGCTGTTTTACACAGAATTAGTCTCAAGAGGCTTCTTCATTGCAAATCAGAGATTTTTCAGAAAGGTGATAAATTGCATTGGTTCCATTCTCTTATTAACCTGAACATGGAAAAATTGTGGTAGTTCAGCTAAAATGTGTCTTATGAGCCTCTGGTAAGAACAGAGCTGCAATAGAGAGCTAGGTACCAATAAAGTAGTTTGAGAAAAGCAGGATTAGGCTTTCTCACTTATTTTTATACAGTTCTCAGTGTACCTCAGATAAGCAAGTCGTGTGCAGTGAATCTTGTTTAAATCCTCCTTAAATTAATCTGCAAATTGGATACAGGCAAGTTTCCCGTGGGTTTTGAAGATATAGAGTTGGCGCACTACCTCTTGGAGGATTCTGAGGATGAAGTTGTAATAGCAGTGTGTGGAGTACAACCTAGAGTGCCACAGCCCTGGTCGTGTGAACCAGAGCTGCAGTTGGAAGAATTTCAATTTTTTTTTTTTTTTTTTTTGCTTTGTTTTATTGTAAACCTCAAGACAGCAAGAATAGTATCCCTGCAGTCCCTCAAATAAAAAGAAAGGTGAGGATTTTTCTGGGTTTGTCTCTGAGCTAATCCTTTCTCCCTACCTCCCCTCCTCCGGCTTTTTCCCTAGATTTAGGCAAACCCGACTTTGTGGGATAAGATTTCTTTTAGCATTTAAAGATGTTTCTATTTGCATTCATATTCTAATGTCCAGAGTGTATGCAGCCCAGGTACAGTTTACTGTCCTTCAGTGATTTATGAGCAATTAATTAATTAATTACCTCAGAAGCATAGGAAATTATTGCAACTTTGCAAATAACAGAAAAAGAGAAGATAATGCAGGGGTTCTTAAACTTCACAGACTAGATATGAAACGTATTCTGTAGTTATGATATGTGAAAGCTATTTTGCCTTATGCAGGTCAGCCTGCGTCTGTATTTAATCCATGAGATCATAATGGTCCTCTCTTTAATAACGCCTGGTCAGTATTGCATGCTGAAAAAGACCTAAAGATAGAATTAGTTATGTTTAGAAAACATCTCCAGTAATTTTTGTTTTATAACTTTAGAATGAGGCCTTTTTTCTTTATTTTTACCTATTTGTAATACTGAAGTATGATTGGATTTTTACAGTTGCAGTGTCAAGCGAGAAATAAGCTTGTTCATAAATTGATGTACTTGTAGATATATTTGTATGTGAGGAGTTCCACTATATTAATGTATAATCCAAGTCACAAAATTACAGGAACTGGCATTTGGCTGAAAATGACTTGTGTAACTCCCACCAAAAGTGAGCCCTGTAGATCAGGCGAGTGGGTCAGAAGGTCACTAACTGATGTAGCAGAACTTACTCTTATGTGGCATAAACAGAGATCCTCTTTATATTCCAGGCTAATCAAGACTTTTTTCTTTATTTCCTTCTATTTCCATTTTATTCCCACTTGTAAATTGGGTCAGGTACTGTTTTTTGGGTTGGTGGTTGGTTTTTTTTGTGTGTGTGTGGTTTTGTGGGGTGTTTTTTGTTTGCTGCTTCCGTCAGATACGATGCAAGTCCCATGTTAGATTGTAATCCATGAATGTTCATAGATAATATTTTATTATAAATAGTTGTAAGTTGAAGTAGCTGCTGTTTAGCTCTCACCACTTCATCTGGGGCTTCTTGTCAGCTCCTGTTTGGACTTGAGGAGATATTTCTGTACAGTTCCTGTACTGTTTTGTTGATGACCTCATGCAGCTGGCAGGGAGTGGCTGTCTGGACTGGATGTGTCTTGGAATGCACATTCAGAACTATATTTTTCTCAGAATTGGGTGGAGGGAGGTGGGGGGAGGACAGTGGTGAAGTACCACTGTCTTTGCCTCACTCTGAATACTTTTTTTATGACTCACTGGAAATAGTAATGAAAGGCAGGCCACGAGGAGAGAAACAGCTGTTTGCACAGAATTCAATTCAGAGACCAGGGTTTTGCTGTTTGGAAGGCGGTTTCTGCAGGAATATTTACGTAATGCAAGAAGATACCGGCCCAAAATAACCAAAGTGAGTAGTTGTCACGTAATAGTTCTTGACTATTAAGTACTGTGGAGTGCTTCTTATAACAGTTATTTGCAAGAAAACAACTTAGTCTTAAGGTACGATAACTTTAGTGAAGAAACTTTAGTTTCTAATGGTAAGTGATCAAGGCAATTAGCTTTGGCAACAGAGTGGTTCAATGTGCCTTGAAAAAGATTTTTGCATATGTGATAAGTTCCTCATGCCTATGTGCTTGGTACTCATCTGAAAGCTCTTCAGGACTAATCTTTTTGGCAAACATGGCAAATGCGATAGGATCCCCATCAGCAAGAGCAGCTAAGGTAATTTTTACCAGTTGTTGGCAGTGTTTGCAATGGAACAAAGAGGAACCTCATCTTTACTTTTATGGGGAGGGGGAGGCAGAGGCAGGGGCAGGGGAAAGGATTTCAGTGCCAGAATATTAATGTGGTCTTTGGTTCAGCTGCATGTTGCCAGCGAGGGTACATCAATCATTGAGAAAATCTGGCCTATGTTACTTGTTAATCCTTTGCTTTTTGGCATCTTTGAACTGAAAATGTTTCTGTGGATAATGAGAATGTTCTGGGACCTTTTAGCTGTGGGCAGCACTTGTTTTCCCAGCTCTTCATTTGAGAGGCCATGTCTTTTCCTGCACAAAGAGTACTGAAATGCATTTAAATTTCCACCTACTTCTCTAGAACAGAACACTCCTGATGTGATAAATTTATTTTACTTTGTTGTTGTTACCTCTCTGAAAGATCTTCTTTCATCTTCTCGGGTGATTCCTTGATTTATTCAGAGTTGGTAGAATGAGTTATTTTAGAGAGAAGTTTTTGTTTGGAATTTTTGCATGGATGTCTAATGCCCTTGCTCAGGTGAATTGGATGAAGAGCTGAGGCTGTCTACAAGTTTTCTCTTCTGATCCTCTGAGAGAATGTGTGCCAAGTCTGCAATTGTAACTGAACTAAAAATGTTTTGAGATTTGTATGTAGAGGCAATGATTTACTGGAGTATGAAATCCCTCTGCTTTCAATAAAATGAATGGTATGATTTGTCCAAAAAATGCCATACCTGTGGTGTTGGCAATACTGAGCAGTGCAAAAGCCTTTAAGCCATAGTTTCGTACATTCTTTCAGATGGCTTATGCAAACACTGTTGAGGGGGGCCGGGATGGGAAGTGCTGCCCTTTCACTTTGGCCACTTTTTCCTCTGCTGTGATGGTGCTGTGGCTGTGCCTGTTTTCCTTCACACACCTGTAGGGAATTGCAATAGAAGGGCTGAATGGATGTGAATGGAAGCATCTAGATGTGGAGGCACCACGTGCAACTGGGGAAGGGCTGTTGGAATGACCTGTGTTTAAAAATGCCCGGATTAGCAGCTAGTCATCAAGACCCCAGCATGTTTGCGTTCAGTTTCATGAGATACCCTTTGGAGGCAGAGCACAGTGAACAAATCCTGATGAGTTATGGAGGTGGCACAGGACAGACATAGTCATCACTGTCAGCTACAAAAGGGTATGAAAAGGCCTATCTGTAACCTGTAAAATCTGCATGTGGTTGCCAACTGAGGAAGAGCCCAGGAGATGGGAGGAGAACTTGACAACTGGCATCCCTCGCCCTCCATGTCAGGGCAACAGGTCCTGGACCTTCTAATGCTTGTTGTTGGGCCAGGTGTAATGGCCCACTGCTGGGTGGACAGCTTGAAGATCCTTCTCCTGGTTGCCTGATTGCTGGACAGGCTTCTTGGGCACCAAATGCTTTCTGGTGCTTGTGAGTCTGAGATTGAATAAAACCTGTTTTGTTTTGAGTTTTTATGTCAAATACAATCAGCTTCCCTCTTCTATAAGGTTATTTTGCTACATCGTTGGTACAAGGGTGTAACTGCATTTCCTACTCATCTGCCACCTTACAGGTTCAATAGATGCTGGCTTTAGACCTAAGTTGAATGCAAGAGCTTTTTTTCTTTTCTGGGACACGTGACAAAGATTTAAATTTCTATTTCAGCTTGTTAGATTTCTCAAAACTATTTGAGTTGAAATTGAAATTAAGAATGCTTTTTTTGATAGAGAACTAGAGAAGAGAATTCTAAACTAATGGACAGTCAAAATGTGCTTTAGGAAGCATATCTTGCTCAATAGAATATTTCAAATTACACTTCTGATTGTTTTGCGGTAATTACTGGTGTAATTTTAAGTTGTACAGTTACCTGACTTAGTATGTCATAATGATTTCAGCAAAGCCCTGTCTGTTTACAGGTGTAATTTCAGATCTACCTGCTTTGGAAGACTAAGGGGCTGATCTTGAACACCGTATCTCTTGATGTCCACTGTTACACCACTGCAGAAGCCAACTTGCCTTCCCCCTCCCCCACCGTAGATTTGAATATGTTCTTTGAAGAGTGGAATTCTAAATAACTATTGTTGGTGCCTTCCTTTAGCTTGGACACCTGCTGTCTGAAATGTGCTCAGTCCACTTTTGTGAACCTTGTTTCTGTAGGATGAGTTGTCGGGCAAAAGATGGTAATGTTTGAAATTCTGTGTGTCAGTGCAGGATATTAGACGAGATAGGGGAAAGCCAATGATATGTTATGGAAATATGGACCCTGAGGGTGAGCAAACCTGGTGGGGAGTTAGGGAAAGGGAGACAGTTTTTCTTTCTTGAGGTTTTGTTGTTCTGAGTGGAATGCTTGGTATTCTGAAAGTCTTTGCGTGATGTAATTTGTCATTTTTGTAGTATGAATTGAATGGCTGGTTAGCAGTGTTCACTGGCTTGTTTCCAGCTTCTGATTGGCAGTTATACTGTGATCACTGAAACTTGGTTTGAGAGAGGGTTCTGCCCTCTTCTCCTTGCAGTTTTTCTATCATCTACCAGATTCTTGCCAAATTTTCCTGTTACAGCAGCCGCATGAATAAGATGTTATTGCAACCTCTGTTGCTTGAGGAAGATGATATAATTTACTGCATGTCAGAAATCTTTTGAAACAAACTGCTCTCCGCTAAAATAAAAGTCCTTTTCAACACAGGGACAGGTACATTATGTTACAGGTCCTTGTTTTTCCAAATGTAGATATCCAGGAATTGTGAAACTAGCTAACTAGCTGCCAAAAACTGAAGCATATGAACATTTTTGAGTCTTTGCTGCTGCAGTTTTTCATTTTGGCTTTGGTAGAGTAGGTGCAAATTTTCCATTTATTTTCTTGTGGACAAAACTGTTGTTTTACCTTTTGCTCTCCAAACTACTGAAAGGAGAAGAGAGAAACTTGTTCAGTCTTTCCCCAGGCTCTCCTTTAAAGTATTAAAAAAGCCTGTACATCAGCAATGTATGCTGTGACTTTTGCAGCAGTTGACATTTGATTGAGTTAGACCATGAAGGTATCCAATGTTGATTTTTGGAGGCTCCACGTAATGAGAGGTCAGCCAATATCTAGGTGGATCATTCCAATGGATTAAAATTCATGTGTGTTTTTCCTGCTTCAGCTTCTAGCTGTTGTTTATCATTGTCTAGTTGAGACTCCTGCTCTTGTAAATACTCTATTTATATTGGTACTGTTAAGAGTGATTAAATATTCTTTAATAGCCACTTTGCTGACCTGGCAAAAATAATCTGTTCATTTCCTTGGGATGGAGGGTGAGGACACTCTTGGTCAGGTGACTGGGCTGAATCTGCTTGCTGAGACATATGGGCCCCCAAAATGCAAGGGAAGCAGCTGGAGTCTGTTGCTGCAGTCAGAGAAAGAGATTTATCTTTTGTAGGTGTGCCCTGATATTGTGACTTTTTTCTCCATGCAGTTTTAAATTTATCATCTGTGCCTAGACAGTTACACTTGTTCTTGCTTCGTGCTAGTTTATTACTCTGGTCATGTGGCTGTCTCTCTTTGGTTTCCCTTCTCTAGTCTCCTTTTTCCAGTACATCAAATTCAAGCTTGTTTTTGTTTAAATGCATGTTATTTAGCTTTGTCATAAGTAATAATTTTTTCACTTGCTGATCATTACTTTCACTTGGCCAAGGAGAGTAGCTTTGATCAATTCCTGTTCCATATCTTCCTCGAATAAGGTCCCTCCTGAAGATGATTTCTTTTACCCCCAGCTGGTGTAAAGCTTCTGCCTTTTATTCTATTTAATGCCTTCTGCAGCAGTGTCTACCATCCTGCACTGGATTTGAGAGTGTCAAGATAGGTTTTTGGTGGGTTTTTTTTGAGGGGTGGGGTTTGGTTTGGTTTTTACTTTTTGGAGTATGCTTTCTTTGTCCAGTGCTCACCTTTGTTTTTTGCTGTGTTGCACATTTTACGGCATGTTATAGGCTGTCTGGGGCAAGGGACAGCTTGGAAAATAACATGCTGAAGCACAATGAATGGCTTCTGCATAATTGGGGTTTGTGTGTACCACAGTACATAATAATTTCTTGTCTGGCTGCTGTGGAGGACCATGTTATACGTCTAGTGGATGGGAGGGGTTTCAGAGAGGATTCTTTTCCTGTTGTGGTGGGTTGACCTTGGCTGGCTGCCAGGTACCCACCAAGCCACTCTCTCTCTCCCCCTCAACTGGACAGGGGGAGAGACAATAAGATGAAAGTCTTGTGGGTCGAGATGAGGACAGGGAGAGATCAGTCAGCAGTTACTGTCATGGGCAAACCAGACTTCGGAAAATTAATTTAATTTATTTCCAATCACATCAGAGTGGGATAATGAGAAATAAGAACAAATCTTAAATCACATTCTTCTCATGCTTCCCTTCTTCCCTGGGCTCAACTTCACTCCCAACTTCTCTATCTCCTACCCCTGAGCAGTGCAGGGGGACAGGGAATGGGCGTTGTGGTCATTTCATTATGTGTTGTCTCTGCTGCTCCTTCCTCCTCATGGTCTTCCCCTGCTCTAGTGTGGACTCCCTCCCACAGAAGACACGAACTTCTCCAACGTGGGTCCTTCCCACAGACTGCAGTTCTTCATGAACTGCTCCAGCATGGGTTCTTTCCACGGGCTGCAGTTGTTCAGGAACAGACTGCTCCAGTGTGGGTCCCCAGTGGAGCCACAGGTCCTGCCAGAAAATCTGCTCCACTGTGGGCTTCTTTCCATGGGGCTGCAGATCCTGCCAGGAGCCTGCTCCAGCCTGGGCTCTCCACAGGGTCACAGCTTCCTCGGGCACATCCACCTGCTCCGGTGTGGGGTCCTCCCCGGGCTGCAGGTGGATATCTGCTCCACCGTGGACCTCCATGGGCTGCAGGGGGACAGCCTGCCTCACCAAGGTCTTCCCCACGGGCTGCAGGGGAATCTCTGCTCCGGCGCCTGGAGCACCTCCTGCCCCTCCTTCTTCACTGACCTTGGTGACTGCAGTTATTTCTCTCACATATTCTGACTCCTCTCCCCCAGCTGCTGTTGCACAGCAGTTTTTTCCTCTTCTTAAATCTGTTATCCCAGAGGTGCTACCACCATTGCTGATGGGCTCGGCCTTGGCCAGCGACAGGTCCATCTTGGAGCCAGCTGGCATTGGCTCTGTCTGAACACAGGGGAAGCTTCTGGCGTCTTCTCACAGAAGCCACGCCTGTAGATGTACCACACCCACCCACCCCCCCCCAAAAAAACCCAAACCCAAAACCCTTACCATGCAAACACAATACACCTGTGTAGACATAAGCATGTCACGTGAGGATACTTAGGTTTTTCCTGGCTGGAGGGGAGATTTAGGCTTGTGCTAGGCCCACCTGTACTGATTAAGAGAATCTCTCTCGAAGCTAAATAAATAGTTTGCATGTATCCTTGGTATGTGGTGTGCTTATGCTGCGTTGCTGCTTGGATACATGGGGGTTATCTTGCCTTGGTATAGAGTGCTAAAGGCAAAATGGAGAAGCAGAGTTGGATTCCATTTGTTGTGTGTTGTCTGTGTCTGGAGCAATGCAGGAACTCAGCTGTTCCTCTTCTGAATTACTGCAGTGTACTTCAAGTGAAGTTGCAACTTCAAGTTTTGCATCCTGTGTGCTGGCTGTCAGTTTCTGAGTGAGGTCTAAGACTATGTGGCTAATGGTTAAAAGAAAGAAATGAGTATGTTCTTTTAAAAGTGTTTTGTAAACTACCTTTTTAAAATTACCCTCTGTTTTGTAATTTATTGCAGTAAATGGAATACAATCTTGGTTTGGAATACTTTGTTCAGAGTCATGCAAGTGGTAGAGAGTGGAGGGGGGGAAAAAACACAAGAAGGCTTATTTTAGTTAAGTCCAGGAGAAGAATGAGGATTTTTCAGTTAAATAAAGCTGACATAGAGCAACAGCTTCAAAGATACAAAAAGGTCTAATGTTATTTAAGAACTGTTCTTGCAGGTTAGCAGCTGATCTTCATTGATTACTGGAGGAGGTAGAAATTGGTGTACATAAATACATCTGAAGGTTTTGCTAGATATCTACTGACATCTCTGGTTACATGAATACAGTTAAAAGTCTGATTTAGGGTGACTAAAACCAATCTTTGTTAATTACAGTTAATACCACTTTCGCCTGAGTATTAAAGCAAAATGTATTTAAGTCGTATATACTTTCTGTGTGTGAGGTACAACTAGTGAAAGCAAATCCAAAGACCATTTTAATGCATTTTAATAGTTCTGTGATTCCCAAATACATTTTTGCACTTTAGATAAACTTGCAAATGTGACATTCATAAATTTGTAAAAAAAAAAGTTTCATCAATTAAACATGTTATGTACAGTAGTTTAAGTAAGTATGAATAGATACAGCATATTTAATTGAGCAGTCAATTACCTAGTTTAATAAAAGACTATGTTTATTTGCATCTCTCTTACTGGCCTTTATCAGAGGCAGGGTATTGGGCTATGTGTGGCAGGAACTTTTGGTCTGACACCATGAACAGGCATAGGGGCTTCTGTTGTCATCTGTGCCTTCCTTGGTGATAGCTTCCTGAATTAAATATGGTTGAGGTAGCTGGAAGGCATTGTCAGTAACTGTGCTCACCAGATTGCTAGACTGGATAGTCATGAAGTGCAGGCAGATGCTATCAAAAAATACAAAGAGAACAGAAGTAAGTAGAGTGGTTGCCTAGGGGAAATGCAGATGATCCTACAGCAATTTGGGAGGCTTGAATTTTCTAAAGGTATTTGTCCCCATCCCTTTCTGGCATTTGGTTGATATGCTTTCACCTCTATTTTGTAACTTTCGTTGTGCATTTGGGAATGTGATGTGACTGGGGAGCAGGGGGAGCGGAAATCCTAAGGAGATATTCCTCCCCCTGCCCCCCCTCCAAAAAAAAAAAACCCCAACAAAACAAAACAAAAAAAACCCCCAAACCAGAAACCCAACCCAAAACCAAACAAACAACAAAAAAAACCCCGAAACGAAACCTCCATGGGCAGGAAAATGTTGAGTCGTAGTGATTGCTTGGGTATGCCATCTGACTGCCTTGCTAGTTTTGGCTGCCTGTCTGCTGTATTTCAGTGCAAGAGAAGAGCAGGGAGCCAACAGTGAAGCCTATTTGTTACATGGTGGTAGCTGCACTGTTTGGATGAAGTTAAACATTGGTAATCTTTGGTAGCTAGTTTGGAGATGTAAGCAATTAACTCTTGCAGGAACCTCTTCCTTCAAGAGCAGTAAGCAAAAAGATTTCTTATTCTGATTAAATGAAGTGGGAGAATGCAGTGCTGTAGGTCCAGTGTAAAGCTTGGAATTACAGGGGTTTATTTTAAGACATGGTATACTGTAACAGTTTGAGGGATGACTTCCCAGTCTTTCTGTGGATGATTGTGTATAAAGAACTGTGTTAGTTCCCTGTGAGATAACAATATCCCCAGTGATCTCAGCCTTGATGTTCTGGGATTAGCTCATTTAACCATCACTTGAAGGCCTGCTCTCACAAGAGCTCATGTAGAATCCCAGCCTGACATGCAGCATTAGGCGAAATGATCTTGACGTTTGTGTATCACCGTTCCATTCCCTTCCTAGCAACTTGCTTCTACTTAAAATCAAGATTGTTATTTCTTTAGGGAATATGTTGGCAGTCCCTTAGCTGACTGAGTGCTGGAAGTAGGAGCCTCTCTCTGAGGTCAACAGGATGTCACTTCAACAGTGGGATGAGTCGTAAGGCTCTCACCACTTAGAATCTTTTTTTCTCTGAGCTGTGTTTTTTAGCATGAAATACTGTTAATCACTCTTTCTTGATCTATATGTATTCAGGATTTATAAAAACTTCATAGTCTTGGACACCGTGAATGCTTTATCTTCAGCAGGTTGAAGGACTCCAGTGTGATCTCTTGCCTCTTTGTTTTCATAGCAGAGGGCTGTTTATACTGTTTATATTGACACACAGGTGTTTGTTGCACTCAGTATTGGACTCTTAAGAACCTACAAGAGTGCCAGTATTCATTGTGCTGTGAATACTTTCTGAGAGTACAAATGACTTTGGTGGTTGTGAGAAAGATCTTTGAAGCTTGTCAGCAGTTTCACTAAGCTCTACTTGTAGCTTTTGCACAGCTTCCAAGTTCCAGCCATAGTTAATGTTTGAACAGCTCTTCAGTCACTCTTCTAACAGTATTCCAGGTACCTCTCCAGATCTCTGTGTAGGCTGAACAGTGCTGCCTGGAGTTGCCCACATTTTAAATGTTAGGGGGTGAACACTCAGAAGGGGAAGCAACTGGAAATAACTCTTTAAGATCTTCATGGCATTTTGAGTACATCCATTCAAATTGCATCTTTTCTTTTCCATTTAATTTTGGGTATTGTGAGATTTGAAGAAATGAAGAGTGCAAGATGCACCTTTTTTCTGTATATGGATATAGCAACAGGCAGTGGGTGAATACCCACAGGATTACTTAGAAAGTGTGAAGAGATCACCTTGTTTCAAGAATTTGTTCCCACAGTGTGAGTGTGCACAAGGAGATCACATTTTGAAGATGTGTTTGGAGAATTTGATTTTGGGCAAATAGCCTGTCTATTTCATGGTTATGAGAAGGAGATGTGTAAGGCAGTTCAACTGTGTGTAAGGCAGTCTGACTGTGTTAGTAGAGCACAGGTTTAGGCAGGCTTATTTTGCTAATTAAAATACATTGGTATAGTATACAGACAGTGTTACAAAGACTGGAGGATAGTACCATGTGAGCCTGGAAAAAGAATTAAGCTCTGTGCCCCTCCAGTCCACCTCTAGACCTCCTTCAGGAGGAAATAAAGCATATTCAGCCTTCTTGAAGAAGATGACAACACCCTTCTGAAACGTGGTTGGTAGGGGACCACTTGAAGCAAGCAAGGAGTGCTGTGGCACTGATATGCTTACAAAGAGAAGACTCCTGTGATTCTGACCCATGATCAAGAACTCTGTGGCCAGTGCTCCAAAACCAGAGGCTTGGAAGTTTGCATTGAGGTTCTGTTTGCAGCTTTCCTGCTAATGGAATTGGTGAGGTGTGGAATAAGCAGAATGCAATGTGATCCTGTGGACAACTGAGCCTCAACCAACACTTAGCATTAGTACCAGGCTCTGATATGAGTGGTACTGGTTATCCTTTAGCATGATATGTTAGTGTTACATACTTTATCTTCTTAGAGTTCTTAATGACTGGAAATGCTGAAGCATAGCTCTTGAGGCCAACACAGTAGAAGTGATCACCAGGTGCAGACCCAGGTGGTGTGTTGGGCCTCAGTCTGGTCTCAGAGTTGAAGAATGTCACTGGCTAGGTCTGTGTACCAAAGGAAGAGCCTTTGTCTTGAAATTCTAGGACAGCTGAAGGTTAGAAAAAGTTATTTCTGGTCTCTGCAAATAATTAACTTACCTTGAAATTACTGCTACTTAGGGATGACCAAGAAGTGAGCTTTCCTCATTGGTTGATAATGGTCACTTTTTTTGACTGTTAATGCCTTCTGTGTTTTCTGTGCCATGTTCTGTTTTCTTTTTGTGCTGGAACATACTGCATGGTAGTCCTGTCATAACATGAGCAGTGTTCCTTACAGGTTTGGTCCAGTTTTTTTTTATTATCTGCTCTACTATAATTGTTTATGAAATTGGGTGTTCTTGCAACAATTTCTGGAGAGATGGGTTGCTAGTTCTTCTTCCTCAGGCTTACCTATAATCAGTCTGAGAGAAAAAGAGTGACTTTTTCTTTCTTTTCCACGTTTTTTCCATTGTCTCAGGGTTAGCCAGGCTTTTGACGTTTTTGCAAGTGTAAGAGCAAAATGTGTGCCATGTGATCCATGTTAAGTTTCTGCTGTGTCTAAACTCCAGTTCTGGTTAATATTGGCCTATGATGCTGTTGAAAAATATGACACCTTTCTGTAAGTTGTCACAATCCTTGATAATGCTGTATTAGGGGAGAGTAAACAAGTTGGTAGTTTAGATGACTGATGTTAATTTTTTCCAATCCTTGCTAATGGAGCAATGTTGCCTTTAGAAGTTTGAAGACAGCATTACTTGAGAGACTGGCTGCCTGACAATACTTGATGTTACATTTTTATGATCATGTCTTCTCAAGGAAGGCCTGACTCTAAATTGCAGCTAATGGTAGTAGCTGTGTATAGATATTCAAGGATCTTTTTCTAGGAGGGGGATCTGCATTTCATAGCAGTAGGACTGACTGATTAGAAAGGTGCAATTACTACTTTAATTTGAGCCAGCTCCAGTAAAATTGGAGAGTCCAACATTACCTATGCAGTCATGTGATGCAATTTGATTTGAAGAATTAATTCTGGGTTAAAAATTCTCTTTTCTGTGCTGGTGAGAGGGAGGGACCATAGTGGAAACTGGAAACTGTCAAAGTAGCAAAAAAGATTTTAAGGTTTCTGTGGAAAGCTTATTGATGGCATATTGTTCTAATGCCTGAGGTCTAAAGGGAGCAGAGGTTGCTGCCCATCAACCAGGTGTCGTCCCCCCGTCCCCCCCTCCCGCCCCGCTCCCCCCCATCCCGTGAAACTTGAGAAATGCTTTCCTCTTGTTCGTCTGGAAATTCTGCATTTATTTCTGCATTTTAAGGATGACAGGTGCTAATTTTAATATGAGTATGTGAGCTTTTAAATGTAAAAGGTAATGCGTAATGGTTTCTGAAAACATTGCTTTGTGCTCTGGCCTAGCAAATGGTTAAGCAATGCTGCACCAAGCATTATTGTATGTAAATTGCCCTAGTTCTGTAGTTTTATTAACACCCACTTAAGAACCTGTTGAAACAGGTATGAGTACATTGAGACAGCTTATGTTCTAATTATGGGCTATTTATCTTACTTTAAGGAGATGCTTAAACAGAATTCACTGCCTCTATGTCCTTTGGTAAGGCATTAAATGATTCAGTTGCATGTCCGATCTACTTTCATTTTAGGTCTTCCTAGGTTGAACAAAGTGGGTGGGCTTTTTTTGTTGCCCCGATGAAGTTCTTGGGAGGGTATTATGAACCCTATTGCTAGCATTTGGACTCTTTCAGGGTTTGAGTAGCGCTGTGTCCTCTCAGGAGTCTTTGGTTGTAATGATCTAAGGCATGCAAATGATGTTACAGAAACCTCTTGCCCCCCTCAGAAGGAATGGGGAGAAGGGTTGCTCGTGAGGGCATGGAAGAGTTGGACTAGATCTCAAGATGACCCTTCCAGCCTCAGAGATTCTGTGAAGGTTGGGTTGAAGCAGCACAGGAAACACAGCTGTGTGGGGTAAGGGAAGAGCATCATCTGAATGATAGTGTTTGACTTGCTTTACAGTATCTTTTGGATAATGGTCCAGAATTTTTAAACTTATGTCATGTTTTCTCTATCACATATTCAGTTGCTATCTGCATTTTTCTAGAACTTAAAGTTCAAGAACTAAGTTTTTTGAGAGGAAAGCAGCAAAACCCAGGAAAACAGTAGTTTGCAGAAGAATGAGTTTCTTTTTGTAGCTCCTGTACAGAAGTTGGCCAGGTGTTCCCAGAAACCTTTTCTTCCTGGTAAACACTACTCCTTGTTGCCTTTCCAGGCTCCCCGTCCTGCTTTGGGTTGCAAGCCCCCCTTTTCTTGGGCTCAGGCTGCACTCTACAGTGTAATGGTGTCTCATTTGGGATTTAAAGTGCTCCCCAAGTTTAACTATTCTTCATTTGCAGTAGAGGCTTCTTTGAGAACATTCTGTTGGGGTAGCTGTGGCAACCGGCTTGATTTTTAATCCCTTTAGGAGAGTGTTTGCAGTCCTGCTTATAAAATTAACCTGAGGAAATATGACAGTCTAAGTCACAAAACACTGTATTTATATCATGTTAGAAAGAAAAGTGTGGTACTAAGTCTCTTACTGTAGGACACTGTTGAGAAGCTTGCAGGAAAGCTAATGCTTTCCAGGCAAAACTAGGCTCAAATTAGCAATTCCCTGTATATACTTTTTCCACTTCAAAATTGTTACTTACCATTTAAGTGCACTATACCTGAAGTACTAAATGCAAGGTTCATAAGACTTTCTGAGGTTATTAATGCTATTTTCACTTGGACTAGAGCGACTGAGCATCCTTTGCCTTGTAGAAGCTTCTCTAATATGGGGTATTTTGATTTATATCTTCTTTGTAACTCTTCTGATATGTGGGCCCCGCCATCTATGACTTGTATGTGTCCTGAGTTGATGCCTTCTGCACTCCCATCCCTTTACTGCATAGAATTTGTAAGCTGTTCATGTTGAATACTGAACTCCTGTCAAAACTTGTTGAACTGGTTTGCTTTCTGTAACTTGTACTTTGACTCAGTTCCTTACTCCCTTAACATGTCCTTCGGGTTGTATTTGTTTTCTGTACCTTACAGGCTTTGCATAAACAGCCTTCCTATTGTTTTCCTGAGTTAGGTGGCAAGGAGCTCAAAGACAAGATGGGAGAGAACATGGCTGCACATCATCTGGTGTTTGGTGGCTAGCTGGTGACTTTCTCATATGTGAATAGAGGGCCCAAAGGAGGGTGACAAAGGTGATCAAACTGCTGGAGAACCTGCCCTGTGAGGAAACACTGAGGGAGTTGGGTCTTTTCACCTTGGAGAAGAGAAGGCTCAGAGGGGACCTCATCACAGTTTTCCAGTTTCCTTTCCAACTTGGGCTGTTCTGTGATTCTGTGAATAAACCAGGCAGTGAGACTAATTATCATTTCCAGTTAGTCAGGTGCTATCAAAAGGCACATAAATCAGGCCTCTGACTTGCGGCTTTTTAGGAAAGCAAAGTAGAACCCATACAGAATGTGTGAGACTTGAGGCTTGGAAATGTCATTTTTATATACCTTTCCAAATAGTGTTTTAGATGCTTCTCCAGAATATGAAAGGATACTTCTTGACTTCTGCAGAGTATTCACTCTTCTGCTGGGGGGTGTGTGTGTGTGTGTGTAGTTTTTCTCCCTCTGTGTCCCCCTGCCATGTAGTATTGCAGCATCCCATTTCAAGTAACGCTTTCTTCAGTAGTGCTAGGGCCCAGTCATTTTTGTGTAAAGTTTCTCAGCCATTCCAACCAGCTACCCGTTTGCTGATTGAAAGTTTCTGCACAGAGAGCCTTTGTAATCTGGACGTTCAAAGCAGAGGCTACAGTCATCATGTTGTACACTTTATGAAGAGTTTTGTGAGACGTTAATTAGGAAACTTATTCTAATTTTGGGGCTTGGGAAAGACTATAAGGGACTGAGGCGACCGGAGAATGAGAAGCCAGCAGAAGCTGGAAGAATCTGGTGTGTTGCCTGTTTCCTGCAGAAAACCACTCCCTGTTGTGGGAGGGCTGTCAGCAGGAACATAAAACTGTTTCTTGCTGTTGATTTTTGTGAGTGGTGGTTCCTGAGAAACGTGTAGTTTCCCTTTTCTCTTCCCCCTCCTTCTAGGCTCTCCTGAAATCTCCACTGCTGCTGACCTGTTTCTGTGATTAGTTACTGAAAAGCTTCATGGCACCATTTGCTTGCTTGTGCTAGCTTTTCAAAGGTGTCACCTCTGCTGCTTGGAGCTGTAGAGAAGCCAAGTGTGAGGAAGAGGCTTTCCTGGATACAGGGGGTGGGTCTTAAAATTGCGTAGTTTGCATTCAGATGGAAGAATCAGTAGAACTGAGATTTGGGGACTGTAATAGTGGCTGATTGTAGGTACTTTATGATGAGCAGCTATGGAATGTTAGTGGGTTTTTCCTTTTGAAATAACTTCACATTTTTCTATGTTATCTGGAGAGGAATGCAGATACGGAAAACAATCTGAATAACCAAAGAAACAGTGGTGAAATCAAGCTGTTTGTAAAACCTCTATTGAATCATGAGTATTCTTTCAACAATGAGGTTGTATGCATAACTGTCTGCTGCAGAATGCACAAATAGGAAAATAGCATGAAGGATTAGATCTTTAAAAAAAACTCAAACAGAAGTGCAAGAGGGATGAATTAAAAATTTGAGGACTTTATGCTGTATTTGCTCTGCAGCCAGCTTTTAGATGCTCTTGGGTGTAGGCATCGGAATGGCTACAGCTGATTTTAACTTGTGTTAGTAGAAAAGGCCATCTGAGGATTGGTGGCAGTTAAGCTAAATAGATGTGTTTGAATTATACCTTTAAGCAAATATCAAATTAGAGCAAAGAACAAAACACTAGTGTTATGCCTTTTTTGTTGTTTTAAGAACACTGGCTTGTTTATCTTAAAAGGCAGATGGCCACTTTATGTACTACAAGACCGCATTGTATACTAACATTTCAAGTAGAGGGAGATGGAGAAGAGATTTAGACGTGACAACTTGACTGGCATTCCCCTTGAGTTTGAGTAGTGAAGATGTACGTTAGTCTGAAATGTATGTTTTGGCAAGCATTCTGTTTATGCTAACAGATGTGAAAATGGAGGAGCTGTGGTAGAGTAACACTAGCTCTGTGGTAGGTTAAAAACAGTAAACCTTAAGAGATAGTTGAAACTGAATACAGGCAAGACAATTAAGATGATTGTCTAAGACTGCGTATCTGCGCTAGTCAAGTTATCTTTCCTTTGACCATTAAAATACTGCAGCCTGTGAGATTTTTAATTTTCACTAACAACTACCTGTCTTCTCTAATTAGAAATGCAGTTTACTGCCTTCTCAGGAGAGATGGAAAAACTGGCTGTGGTGAATTTGAATGCATCTCATCTCTGTTGTGTACTGCTACGGTATTCTGTATTTGAGATCAAGAGTAAACTGTGCAAAAAAATCCCGCAAATGCAAATTAGTTTTTATGTTTATAATACTTATTTTCTAAATTACTGTAAAGAAATCATCGCGTATTATTTTCTTGTTGTGGTCAGAAAGAGAGGTCACTTATTCTGTTGTCTCCTCAGATATTGCAGGTTAAATAATTTTTAGCTTTTTCCATTGAGCCTTGCGTGCTGGGCTGAAAATTGGTGGTTCAGAAGCTGATTCATGTGTAGTTCATATGCTCCTGCCTTAGATTTCTTGCTGTTTATCAGAAAAGGTGGAGCAGGCTGATGTCAGTGACTACAGTTTCAGTCATCTGATTTCAGTCTGCTACCAAAGGGACTGTCAGAGCACCAAGCTGGTTCTCAGACTTTATTTCAACAAACTGAATGCACTGCATTCTTTAGGCTTCTCACTGTTAAGTATTAGCTTAGCTAATAAAAAACTTCTTTCCTACCTTATTCCTGGTCTCCAGTTTGGAAAAAAATGCAGACTGCAGCGACAAGGTTAGGCTCATCAGTGTTGTGTACAAAAGAATAGTAATGCCTGACTTTGCTGTTCCCCTTTGTATACACCCCATGATAACATTAGATCTTACAGCTTTAAACTTTGAATTTGTTATGTCTGCTATACTCATTACACATTTTTCAGTGTCACAGTTGTCTTTTAGGATACAATCCCAAGTCTGTAGATAAGCTAGATCAATGACCTAATATTTAGCCATGTCTAAAGCCTACGTTATTTGCACAGTCCTGTTCTTACTCAAGCTGTGACCACCTGTGTGCTAATTATAGGTTACAGTTATGCTAATATTGGTGTTACCCTCTAATTTTCTAATTTTGTCAGCCTCAATTTTTGTGTTTACTTCCTGAAAAACTGAAAGAGGGGAGCATAGCACCCATCTATGCCAAAATGAGTTAGAAACAGCACCATTCAATGAATCCCCATGAAAACACTGCTTGGAGATGTCTGTTTGTTCCTAGTATATATGAGCTACTTTTTGTATGTATGTACAGTGCTTGATTTTAATCAGAATATTATGAGGCGTGAACACACCTCACAGATGTGAAATGTCTGCGGTGTTAGGTGGTCAACAGAGCCACACGGTGTTCCCAGGTGTGTTTTACAGGACTGATTTCTGTGAAATTCTGTTAATTTACTACAGTTATTCATTTAATCTGTTATCACTTGCATCCAGTATGGTGTTTTGCTGTTATTTTGCCTGGATTAATACAGAGCTAAATAGTTTACAGTTATGTATGCATCTGAAAGAGTATTTAGAATATTAAAATTCTATTTGTTGGGTTCAAGCAGGATCCTCTACCTATCTGTCTTTGAGATCAGTCCCAGTAATGTGGACTCATCATCTCCATGAGTCAAATTATTAACCTTGCTTATGTTACATTATCAGCTCTGTTTTATAGCATGGGCTACTGCTATTCTGGGCCACTATTGTCTTGAAAGCCACTTTTCTGTGATCTTTATTGATCCAAGGCTCATCTGTCCTATAAGAGCTTTAGAGTTTAGCTGCAAGTGAGGTGTGATCCTAAGAAAAATGCTTTAGAAATTGGTCCATGGCTGTGAAGCTCCCTTTTTCAGAGGACAGAACAGCCAGGGAGCATGTTGTCTTTGGAAGAAGCTGCATAGCTGAACTTGCCTCTGGTAGCCCTGTACAGAAGAAATACCAAGGTGCACCTCTGTTTTGAGAACAGTGACTTTTCAAATTATTTGCTGTTGTAATCTTTGCTTTTGTCATGAGGATCCGTGACACCATTAAATGAGATGGAAGAAAACAAGATAAAGGAAAATCAGCTGTTATGAGGAGAGGAATGCATGTTCCAGTTTTTTTCCCATTTTTGAAATGTATAGTAGGGTAGGAAGAACTATATAGGTCAGGAAGGTAGACTTGATGATAACATTGTAGGGCCTCTCTATGACATCAGCTAAAAGAGCTTGAATAAGTGGTGCAAAGTCATGAAATAACTAGTGAATACTTAATGAGACTAGAGTAGAGAAATGCTTGTGAGATAAGGCTGTACTCAAGAGGAAGATTTAAGTTAGTTAAGAGGACAGGTTGGCCACTGTGTCTAGACCAGAACCGGCTAAATCATGAGCTGAAGGAGAAACATGATCGTGAGATGGTATCTTAATTACTTGTGAAACTCTGGCTAGTGGAATCCTTACTTCTCCTTAATATTTTGTCTAAAGTATTACTGACTAGCACTTTAATGACACAGAATGTGTGGTAGTGCTATACCTACTTTCCACCCCTAATGCTAAGTAAATAGTATGCTAGAGTGTGACAGCAACAGCAGCATGAAACTTGTTTAGCATGGGGTTGTGTTCACAAATTGGAAATATACTCATGTGACCAACTTTGTTCTTCTTGCACTTCCAGATGGATGGAGGCCTGTCTGAATGAGGAGCTGCCTCCCACAACAGAGCTGGAAGAAGGATTGAGAAATGGAGTCTATCTGGCCAAACTTGGAAACTTCTTCTCCCCTAAAGTGGTTTCTGTGAAGAAAATCTATGATAGAGAACAGACTAGATATAAGGTGAGAGCTGTTGGCGATAGATACTGCTTTAGGTAGTAATCTAAAATAGGAAAACATGCACACTGAGGTACTGTGAGCAAATAAGCAGAAAGTTAGTTTATATTAGTGCTACCTAAGAAACTCCACCTTCACTCTAGAACATTGGTTAATTGAGGGGGCGTGGATTCTTAGCTTTATATCTGAGCTTGCACTCATGTGAAAGAACTTGTCATAAACAGTCAATATGATTGTACATAGAAGACTTCTGACTTCTTTTCTGTAAGAGTACTGTTTTCACTATCTGTCTTAATGAATGTCCCCGCTGTTCTTGGCAGCTGTGGTATTTTGTTTCTTACTGCCCTCCCCCTTGTTCCTGCCTATTTTTATTTCAGGCAACTGGTCTCCACTTCCGGCACACAGATAATGTAATCCAGTGGCTGAATGCCATGGCTGAGATTGGTCTCCCCAAGGTAATTTCTATGTTGCATGTGCAGATAAATAAATAATCTTAGAAAAGCTTTACATTCCATGGAAGTGTTTGCTGTTGTACAAAAGTCAGCAAACTTCACCTAGTTAATTCTTCATTTTCTAGATTTGCGTCCCTGTAGAAATTTTCTCCTAAAGCTGCTGAAAGATTTCATTCTGCTATGTGTGTGAGAATGATTAGGAGCAAAATAATTCCTCCTTCTATACCATATCCTTAATATCACTAATCTTGCATAACATCTGCATTACGTTGTTCTTGCCATGCATTCTTTTGAGCGATATCTGAGCTACAGTTTGATTGTGGAAGTTTTTTTAGAAATCTATGCTAAAAGAAGCAGTACAGCAGAAAATACTATGTTCTCCATTTCTTCAGATTTCCCTACAAAATTTTCACATCAAGTTGAAAAGTTCCTGGTGTAGCTTAATCAAATATAAATCACTGGCTTCACTAAGGGAATGGCCAGATAAACTCCTCTGATCTAATAAACGCTGTTGCCTGAAAATATATGGAACTTGGTAGTGTTGTGCTGATAGTCAAGTTGCATACATGGATAGTAAGTAAATTTTTGAAACTTTTTTTTTTTTAAGCCATGTTATGCTTAGTCTCGGCAAAACCAGCATTGCATAGTTTAATCTCATGTATGTTTTGTTTGCATACATGCTTGCAAATTGAACACTATATTTGGCAAAGTTTTTCACATAGCTTGTTGAGATTTACTAGTTGAGCCTTGCTGGCTGGCTTATGATGATCTTACAGGAACATATTTGGGATTAGGAAATACTGAAATATGCTGTTAATGTTGTTAGGTGAAAATAAACAAGGAGGGAGCTAGACAGAGACAAGTTAAGTGCCAGGTATGAGGCAAGATTTTCAGATTCAAGCGGATTTAGGGGGAAAATAAATGTGTGAGATGTTAAAGAAACTGTCCTGGGGTCCAGTACATTGACAAAGAGATATTGGTGCTTTAAGTATTTCCCCATGCAGAAGAGCCAGGGAGCTGATGCTGTGGAATTGTGAGGGTCCTTCAGTTGCTCTTGCCTTTACAGAAAGAGCAATGCTATTTTGTGCTCACAGGCAATAGCAAGGAATTTCCCAATAACTAGAAAGTAACGTACCTTGTCAGCACTTCTGAATGAATTGACACTTCCAGTATTAGCCCCTTGTATTCAACTTTGCATTTGAGACTGTCTGAAAGCTTTTGGGTCCAGCTAACTGAAAATGCAGTATGCAGACCACCCCAGTGCTGGTCTCAGTTTCCCTTGTCACTGCCTCTTCTCTTGCTTCTCAACCCCATTTAGTCCAAACAAAATCCTCTTTTCTCTGTTCTAAGTATTTTTTTCGTCTCTTGGCTTTCATCAAAGTCCTCGCTAATACCTCGTGACCCAGTATCTTGGTGGGCACACAAAACAAAGGGTGTACTCATCCATGTGTGTAGAACGTGGGCGGGGAAAGGGGAGCCCTGGTTTTGGTGCTAGAAACAAAAGGATTGGTGCTTCAAGTAGGAGAAGGGTTGGGCCAGGGCAGACAAGCTCGAAGAGTTTTGTTCTGTGGGCTGCTTCATTAGTGTACTGCAGAAGAATTGGGCCTATCACAGTTATGCGATTTGGCTATATAAAGTGAGTATTATTCAGACTGCTAACTTTGTTTTATCTTCAGATATTCTACCCAGAAACTACAGATATCTATGATCGCAAGAACATGCCACGCTGTATCTATTGTATTCATGCACTCAGGTAAGGCATGCTAGGCAGAAATCTAATTGCTTCTGAAATCTTTCTGCAAAGCTGAAAGGGGAGAGAGCTGAACTGAAGCCTGGATGAGGACGAATTTTCTAGCAGAACAATCTTACCAGGTTGGAGCAAAGATCCATGAAGCCAGTATTTTGCTTTGGGCAGTAGCCAAATCAGATGTTGAAGGAAAAAGAACCAGTCAAGTATGTTGTGATTACTACCTTCCCATCCCAGTTCTCACACTCCCTCTCTACTGTCTGAGGCAGAGCGAAACATTTTGGGGCTTAAAGGAAAGCCTGAAGCCCTAAAAGGTGTTTGTGAGAAACACAAGATACTAGTTTATGTAGGGATCAGTCAGATCACCAAATGAAAGCCAGTGTGGTTACAGCATTGTACTGCAGTGTGTGTATCTTGATGACCACAGTAAGCGATCAACCAGGGACTGTTGTTGAAAGGTCTCTTAAATTTTAAAATCTCACATAGACTGAGTAGGATAATCCCAGTTCCTGAGAAAACCGGCAGGATTCATTTGTTGATGCTTTGCTCTTCAATTTGATAGGACGGTACATCACATGTGTTTGATTTTGTTTGTTTGTTTGTTTTTGGTTTGTTTGGGTTGTTTTTTTTTTTCATCTGGCTAGCTGGTTTGAATGCAAGTGTGACTTTTGGAACATGTTGACATTTTTATTTTAAAAGTATTCCTTTTGTAGAATTTACTAGGTGATTGAATGGTGGATTGCATACATTTGGGTCTTCATCTGTTGCTTGCTCAGTTTCAGTTCTCAAGAATGGCTTGTTATGCTCTCTAATCTGTTGCAAGTGTGAAATCCATAGAGATGGATTGCATTTATCTGAATGTTATCTGATATTTCAGATTGCTGTAGATGAAATCATTATTTATAGAAGCGAGCTTGATCCCAGCTTTAGCTTTAAAATGAGTTATCTCTGTAGAACAAGTCATTTGGAGTTTATAGAGCAGTGAGGAGTAGACGTGTGGTGGGGTACACTGCCCCTATCAAGACCAATGCTCCTTTTTGTTTATGTTATGGCAAAGTTCCTCCCTCGCTGGCAGCTTTGTGATAGCTACTTTATGCCAGGAGTTGGCTGGCATATATTCTTGTTACGTGTTCTTTGTTATATCCTGGCCATTCACCCCCGCCAGTAGTCCGAACTGTGGACAATTACCAAGCTTTCCAAGAAAATTGTTTGCTGTTGCTGTACTCTTTCTAGATCATATATTAGGAAAAGAAAATTAACTCAGGGAGCAAAATTAATAGATACAAACAGTTCCAGTAGTTAAGGCTGTAGAATTTATAATCTTTCATCTAATAATACCTTTTCCATACTACTTAATTTTTTTCAATTGTTAACCTTTTTGGCTGAAATGTTCTGTAGCCAATTTCTCTGCAAAGGCGGTCTCCTCAAGATTTTATCATTTAAATAATTTTCCTTATCAAGGAAAGAAGAGTAATTCTGACATGGAAATATAAATATGGAAAAGGATGTTTTATTAAAAACTTACTCTTTTTTCAGGCTTAGTGCAGAAGTATATTCCAGTTAAGACATAAAGATCTAGAATGCAGTTTTGTTGACAGTCTGTAGGTCAGAAATGTTCCGGCCTTTTTTTGTGTGTGTGTTTTGTTATATGAAAAAAATCTGCTTGGATTTATAAATATTGGAGATTTAGATTTGGCATGTTGAGGTCATGTGAAAAGGTGGGGTTGCTTACTCTCTATTTTCCAAACATGTTAAAACAGAGTTTACTGGAGGAATAGGTATTTACTTCATTTATAGTTTATTTTTAATGTTCTTGTATAATTAAATATTTTAATAGAGGGCACATTTCAATGATCTGTGCTGACCCGGCACAACAGGCAAAAAGGAGAAGAGTTTCTTCTCTTTCCCCAGTCCCATTTGTCCTTAGCTGTATGGATTCATCCCTCCTTTGTAGCAGTTCCATTTCTTGTCAGGCTCCAAGTGACTACATTAACACCATTTTAGTAAGCCAAATTAGCTTAGTGAATATTTCCCCCTACTCAGCACCAGTGAGGCCACACCTGCAGTACTGTGTCCAGTTCTGGGCTCCCCAGCACAAGAGACACACGCACATACTGGGAAGAGTTGAAGGAAGGGTCACTAAGATGATTAATGGACTAGAGCATCTCTCCTATGAGGAAAGGCTGAGAGAGCTGGGACTGTTCAGCCTAGAGAAGACAAGGCTCCGGGGGAATCTCAGCCATGTGTGCAGCTGTCTGAAGGGAGGGTGCAAAGAAGATGAAGCCAGGCTCTTTTCAGTGGTGCCCCATGACAGGACAAGACGCAACGGGCACAAACTGAACCACAGGAGGGTCTCTCTGAACATCAGGAAACACTTCACTGTGAGGGTGACCGAGTACTGGCACAAGTTGCCCAGAGAAGTTGTGGAGTCTCCACCCTTGGAGATATTCAAAAGCCATCTGGACATGATCTTGGGAAACGTGGTCCTATGTGACCTTGTTTGAGGACGGAGCTTGAACAAGACAAACTTGAGAGCACCCTTCTAGCCTCAACCATTCTGTAATTCTGTGAAGACTTCAGACTGGTGGACCAGTTATGTGCAGCTGAGGGGGGAAGAGAGGTGTCAGCTCACCCTCTTGGTGATTATGAGCTCTTATGTTGGCTTACCTGAGTGGCTTCTTGAATCTATATCTCCTAAAATTATCTGTGTCATGTCAGAACCACAAGGAAAAATTACTAGTTCTGATTTTTTGCTTATTTTCTTTTCTAGCCTGTACCTGTTCAAACTTGGTCTTGCCCCCCAGATTCAAGATTTATATGGGAAGGTGGACTTCACAGGTAAAAAAAATAAAAAGTGCTGATATGTGTGCTGCCTTTATATAGTGTGTAGTATAGTATGAGATAGATCAATTAAAGGATTGTTACTGTTGATATCCTAAATGCAAATTAAATTAAAAATTAATGGCTATGAGGAATTCTACTAATTTAGGAAAAAGGTTTGATTTGGTGCTTCTGAGCCAGGCTGTTAAATAGCCATCCATTTGCTAATCATACTTTTGCAAACAACAGCCCTTTAACTTTTTTGCCACTGTTGTAAGATGCTTAAACCTTGCCTCCATCCCCTTGGGAGAGGTTTCAGTTTGGAACTTGGTGAACGGTTCTGACCTCCCTTGACAGTTTAAAGTAGAGGTGCCATCAGCACCTCCGAAGAAGAGTTTACCAGCTAATCTGCTGCAGGAGATTCCAGCACAAAGTCTCATGTCCACATGCGTCCTCAAGGTTTTAGTTCCTTGATTTTTGCAAAAGTGTCAAATTCTGTTTTGCGTTAGTGAGGTTCCTGCCTGAGGGCATGCATCTGATTTAAAAGGTGTATAAACTTTATTTTCCTGCAAAACAGTTGTTGATTGTATCTATAACATTCTAAATTATCAACTCTCTTCTTGAGTTGTATGGTATTTAGCAACAGCACGTCTTGATATCCTCCATTCACTTTTCTCATCATAGTCTCTCTGCTATGAGTTTTCCTGACCTGTTGGCGGATGTAGTTGAGGCGCCTCAGAATGATGGAGTCTGTTTCCAGGTCCTCATGAGAGTTCTGTGTTGTTTTCTAGTGAGAGAGACTGCAGAATATTCCCATATGAGTTTCTGGGAGAAATGTAGATTTTAGGAACGTGTGCAAAATGTCTATCAGTTTTCATTGATTTGGTTTCACTTACTGGGTTATATTCAAAGTATTATTTAAAGAGTAATTATAACTTATTGTAGTTATCCTAATTTTTTTTTTTTTGTAGCAGCAGTTGGTATAACAGTGCTGATTCCTAGTGTGTTTAAGCCTGCATAACATTTTTTTATGTGTGTTTCAGAGGAGGAAATCAGTAATATGAGGCTTGAACTGGAGAAGTATGGTATTCAGATGCCTGCCTTCAGTAAGATTGGAGGAATTCTTGCAAACGAACTTTCTGTGGATGAAGCAGCATGTAAGGAAAAATGGAGTTTCATTTTATGTGATTATTCAAATCAGCAGATTAGATTTCTTTTTTTTTTTTTTTTTTTAAACGTGTTAGTTTTAATGTCCCCTGTTGTAAGACAGTACAGCCCTTCTGACATGCCTTTTGGAAGACTGGGAAAAGGGTTTTCTTCTTTCCCTGATGTATTTTTTTTTTTTCTTTTCTTTCTGGAACATAATGATTTGACTAGCTAGAGTATTGTACTGGGAAGTAGGCTGCCTTTTTTTGTCAAGAACATAAAACTGCGATAGAATGAAAGGTGCTTTGATAATTCTTTTGCTTTCCGGTTAATTTCCAGATAATTCTTCTGCTCTTTCCAGTGAAGTTCTCAATTTTTAACAGAGCTGCTGTGTTTGGGACTAACTGGCAGACTGTGACTTGTTTTTTCAGTACATGCTGCTGTCATTGCCATTAATGAAGCAATCGACCATCAGGTTCCATCTGACACTCTTATGGCAATGAAGAACCCTAATGCCATGCTAATAAATCTTGATGATCAACTGGAATCCACTTACCAAGACACGCTCTACAGAGCAAAGCAAGACAAGATGGAGAATGCTAAAAATAGGGTAGATCAAATCTTCTTTCAAACCATCTATTTGTATGCATTGCAATTTTGTATTGCAGTGTAAACTGTGGGGAGTTCACAGAATGTGTGTTAGTCCTGTATGTATAGTGTTAGGTGGAGTTACTCCTGGTGGTATTCTAATGCTCCCCAGTAACCTGTCTTCCTATTGTAGAAGACAGGCACCAGTTAGCTGTATTACTCTGTTTAGCTGTCTGAAATATGGGCTGCATGAATACAGAATTCATGTCAGCCTTTATGTGGTGGGAATGCTATCCCTCTATTTTCATACAATATAGATACATTTTTCCAAACAATGAAATGATGAGCAAAACTGATGCTCTCAGGAGGGGTCAATGTTGTTTTAGAATGCTGTGTATCAAATGCCTAGCTATGTGTACTGCTTTCTGTGTTGTGGAGCTCTACTGTGTGTTCATATAGAGCAATTAGATTGAAATAAGATGTTTCTGGGCTGTCTGTATCAGAGTGTGAGTATACTTACTTTATATGTATTTACTTCTAGGGCTTCTTTTTGCATGTGTAGAGGTAGCCAATCTATGACCTATCACAACTCTATATAGATATACAGTTATGCTCCCTGACCTTTTCAATGAGAAGATCTATGAGGGCAAAGGAAACTGTAGAAACACTGATTAGTTTTTATTTCATCTTCAGATTGCCTCAGAAAATTCAGAGAGAGAGAGAGATGTGTATGAAGAACTTCTGACTCAAGCTGAGATTCAGGGAAACATCAATAAAGTGAACAGTAGGTATCATGCTAAAGTAATAGTCTTAATTAGAGTACTCTTCCTCACTTTCTGTAGTGCTAACAAAAGTGGAAGGCAGTTCCCCTGTTTTTGTGGGTTTTTTTGGTGGTGTTTGGGGTTTGTTTCTTTGCTTGTTTTGCTCATCATTAGTAAATAGTTGTAAGCTGAATTCATTTTGACTTCTGTTGCCCTTCCTTTAGGAAATGGATTGTCCATGTCGCTGGCCCCCTCAGTTCTTCATCTTGAGTAATGCATGCTATTTCCAACCTTCAGCCCCTTTTTCAAGTACTACTTTGCGATTGACTTTAGAAGTCTCCCCTTCAGATTACATGCCTAACTTGCTATCTGTCGGGTCTAGCGACTATTTCTTTCTGAGCAGTAGGTTATGTAAACCATAGGACTTCCTCAGGTAATGTTTCTCTCAAAACTCTGCTTTACTGTTGCTAGCACATGCAGCCATATCAAAGATTGACCTAGCTTTGGAACGAGGAGACACATTAGCACTGTATGAAGCTTTGGCAACACCAGCCCTGGGACTCCGAGGATTGCTACGAGAAAATTGTGACTGGTATTTCAAGCAGTTTTTGAGTGATAGACAGCAGAAACAGGAGGTATGGAAAAGTCTAGATTACCCTGCCTGATTCATGAGGTTTTCCCCCTGCCCTCCCCTTTTCATCATACCACTGCATACTAATCACTTGCTATATACCTGCGTTACAGTTTAGTGTTGGTTTGAAAAAGTTAATGCGAAGAGACAGAAGCATACAGTAAGCATATTTATCATTTAGTTTTCATCTCTGCATATGAAAGGCCAATATAATGCTTGTATGTATGTATATATACTTAAAATACTTTCACCAAACCTTAAAATATTAACTCGTGTGTGCGTATAGAACCGTTATAATATAGGTGTGTCTTCCCTCTCATTTTACTGTTGTCAGTGCCCAAATAATGTGGATATTTGTGTTTTATAAATACCCATCAGGTAAGCATATACTGCTTTCACTGTGGAGAATCCCACCATATGCTGTTTGTAGACATGGTGCTTCGGGACATGGTTTAGTGGTGGACTTGTGCCAGGTGGCAGGACAGTGCCAGGTTAATGGTTGGACTCGATCTTAAGGGTCTGTCGTGGTTTAACCCCAGCCAGCAACTAAGCACCATGCAGCTGCTCACTCACTTCCCTGCCACCCAGTGGGATGTGGGAGAGAATCAGGAAAAAAAAGTAAAACTTGTGGGTTGAGATAAGAACGGTTTAATAGAACAGAAAAGGAGAAACTAATATTGATAACACTAATAAAATGACAATAGTAATAATAGAAGGATTGGAACATACAAATGATGCACAATGCAATTGCTCACCACCCACCGACTGACGCCCAGTTAGTCCCCAAGCAGCGATTCCCCCACTCTCCCCGTTTATATACTGGGTATGACGTCACATGGTATGGAATACCCCGTTGGCCACTTTGGGTCAGCTGCCCTGGCTGTGTCCTGTGCCAACTTCTTGTGCCCCTCCAGCCTTCTTGCTGGCTGGGCATGAGAAGCTGGAAAATCCTTGACTTAGGATAAACACTACTTAGCAACAACTGAAAACGTCAGTGTGTTATCAACATTCTTCCCATACCGAACTCAAAAACATAGCACTATACCAGCTACTAGGAAGACAATTAACTCTGTCCCAGCTGAAACTAAGACAGGGTCTTTTCCAACTTAAATGATTCTATGATTCTATAACTAAGGTTAACCTTGGCTTCTCATTTCAAGCGAACTCTTTAGTGGATTTTATGTGCAGGCTGCCTGATCAGGCAGAAGTAGGTGAGGCTTTCTTCAGACAGGTGGAAGATGCCTTGTGTTCACAGGCCTCACTCCTCCTGGGGAACTTGGGCTGCCTGATCTGCTGTAAGGGCAGCACAGCAGGGTACAAGCAATCCAGGACATTTCTGGAGTGCGCTGGTGATAACTTCTTGGCATATGTAAATGAGGAGTTGATGAGGGAAAGTCCTTTGCTGGACCTAATACAGATGAGAAAGAAGTGGTTGGAGATGGGAAGGTCGGGGGCAGCCTTGGGTGCAGTGACTATGAGATGGTGTGATGATAGAGTTGACGATCCTGAGAGGAGGGAACTCAGTAAAAAGTGTAGTCACAGCCCTGGCCTTCAGGAGAGCCTGAAGACATGTTTGTGGATCTGTTTGGAAGAATCCTGTGGACTACGATCCTGGAAGAGAGATCCAGGAGAGCTCATTGACTTTTCAACGATCACCTTCTCCAAGCTTGAGGATGGCATATCGCGATGAGCAGAAAGTCAGGCAAAAGTGGCAGGAGGCCTTCATGGATGAACCAAAGAAATTCCCACAAAGCTCAAACAGAAAAAGGAAGCATACAGGAGGTGGATGGAAACAGGGTCAGGTGACTCAGGAGGAATATAGAGATGCTGTCTGAGCATGTAGGGTGGGATTAAGAAAGCCTAAACCCAACTGGGCCTGAATCTGACAGGGAACATGAAGGGTAACAAGAATGACTTCTACATAGATAGATCAGCAGCAAAAGGAAGACTAGGGAAAACTTGGGACAACTGCTGAATGGGACACAGGAGCAGGAGACAGGGAACACAAAGGCTGTGGTACTGAATACCTTTCTTGCCTCTTACTTTACTGATAAGATTTTTCCCTTGGGAATCCCAGGCTTCTGACACTAGTGGGAAAGTATAGAACAAGGAAGACTTACCCCTCAGTAGAGGAGGATCAAGTTAGGGAGCATATAAACCGCTTGGACAAGGGAGCTGGTGGGTTGCATTTGTGAATGCTGAGGGAGCTGGCCTATGTGATTGTGAGGCCACTCTAGGCAGTCTCTAAAAGTTGAGGGAGACTGGGGGAGGTTCCTGAGGACTAGAGAGTGAATGTTACTCCTGTCTTGAAGGGCAGGGAGAATCTAAGGAATTATACGTCTATCAGTCTCACCTCAATCTCTGGGAGGATGATAGAGCAAATAATCCTGGAAACAATTACCTAATATATGAAGGACAGGAGAGTGGTTAGGAGTGGTCAGTGTTGATTTTTGAAGGAAAAATGATGCTTGACCAATCTAACAGGCTTCTACAATGAGATGACTGGCTTGGATGGATGAGAGGAAAGCAATGGATGTTTATCTTGACTTCAGCAAGGCTTTTGACACTGTATCCCATAATATCCTCAGACAAACTGTTGAGGTGTGGGCTAAGTAAGTAGACAGTGAGGTAGACTGAAAACTAACTGAACTGCCAGGCTCAAAGGGTTGTGTTGAGCAGCATGATGTCCAGCTGGAGGCCAGTCACTAGCAGTGTACCCAAGGATTGGTACTGGGACCAATACTATTTAACATCCTCACTATTGGCCTGTAAAATGGGACAAGGTGTACCCTTTGTAAGTTTGCAGATGATACAAAACGGGGAGGAGCAGTCAATATACCAGATGGTTGCACTGCTATTCAGAGGGACCAAAATAGGCCGTTAAGAATCTCATGAAGTTCAACAAAGACAAATGCTAAGCCCTATACCTGGGGGAGGAATAACCCCATGCACAAGCAGCACAGACTGCCGATAGATTGGCTGGAAAGCAGCTTTGCAAAGAAGGATATGGGGTGCTGGTGGACAATGACTTGACCAAGAGCAAGGAATATATGGTTGTGGCAGAGGAAGTGGCCAGCAGTGTCCTGGGATGCATTAGGAAGAACATTGTCAGCAGGCTGAAGGAGGTGATCCTTCTCCCTCTACTCAGTGCTGGTGAAGATGATAGCTGGAGTACTGCACCCACTTCTGAGGCTCCGCAGGACAAGAGACATGGACATACTGCAGCAAGTCTAGTGACATCTGAGAAACTGATTAAGGGCTTGGAGTATCTGACATATTAGGAGAGGCTGAGAAAGCTGGGATTACTGAGCCTTGGGAAAAGAACGCTCTCAAATAGCTGATGGGAGGGAATAAAGACTGATCCAGATGCTTCTCAGTGATGCACAGTGACAGTATGAAATGCAATAAGCACAAGCTGAAATTCAGGAAATTCTATTTAAGCGTAAGAAAAAACTTCATTTACGGAGGGTGATCAAACACTGGAACAAATTGACCAGAGAGTTTGTGGAGTCTCTATCTTTGGATATACTCAAAGCTCAACTGAACACAGTTAGACTCACAGAATGGTTGAGGCTAGAAGGGATCTCTCGAGTTAGCTTGTCTTGTCCAACCCGCGTGTTCAAGCAGGGTCCCCTAGAGCTGGTTGCCCAAGATCACATCCAGATAGCTTTTGACTCCATAACCTCTCTGGGCAACTTCTGCTGTTCCTTGGTCACCCTCACAGTGAAGTGTTTCCTGATGTTCAGAGAGACCCTCCTGTGGTTCAGTTTGTGCCCGTTGCGTCTTGTCCTGTCATGGGGCACCACTGAAAAGAGCCTGGCTTCATCTTCTTTGCACCCTCCCTTCAGACAGCTGCACACATGGCTGAGATTCCCCCGGAGCCTTGTCTTCTCTAGGCTGAACAGTCCCAGCTCTCTCAGCCTTTCCTCATAGGAGAGATGCTCTAGTCCATTAATCATCTTAGTAACTCTTCCCAGTATGTGCGTGTGTCTCTTGTGCTGGGGAGCCCAGAACTGGACACAGTACTGCAGGTGTGGCCTCACTGGTGCTGAGTAGAGGGGAAGGATCACCTCTCTCGACTTGCTGGCAGCACTCCTCCTAATGCACGCTACACTACCGTTAGCCCTCTTTGCTGCCAGGGCAGTTTGCTCACTCGTGTTCAACTTGCTGTCCAGCAGGACCCTCAGATGCTTTTCTGCAGAGGTACTGGGTAACCTGCTGTAGAGCAGGGGTTTGGACTAGACTATTTCCAGAGATTCCTTCTACCATCAACTATTCTGTGATTGTGTCATTTTAAGCAGTCTCACTTAGAACTTAGGCCTTTCTGGGGCTGAAGAAACTCTCTGCCTTAAAGTTTCTGGGACTCAGTTGTAGTACCTAACTAGGAAGCAGCTTTCAAACAGGGCCCCTATCCTTTTGTTGTCAGATTTTAGCACAGCTCATTCAACTCCTCAACTGCTATATAATTTATTATGGAGCAGGACTGAATGCAGCTGCAGTGGGAGTTGCCTGGCTGTGTGACTACCTGTCTCAGGTGACCTCATATATTCTCCAACTTGGGACACTTTCTGCATAGGGCTCATTTAGGACCACTTTTCTAGTAATTTAGCATGTCCTCTTCCCTGAACCCCTGCAAAATCCATCTGCATCAATATATGTTTATATAGATAGGTATATAATACCTTTCTTTTGTAGACTGTTACAGCTTTTTCTGCTGGAGTGCAGCTTTTTTGTGTTCAGAAGGATCCCTCAATCTGAAAGGCATACAGCAGTACTTCAGAACTGCTCTTGATTGCTTGCTTATTTATTTTTATTTGGGTGTGGTTTTGGTGTGGTGGTTTGTTTTTTTGTTTTTTGGGGGTTTTTTTTGTGATGCAAGATTTGTTTGGTCAATAGCTAGATGATTTTCCTTAGAGAATAATTCCTTTATAGTGAATGTGCTGTTTTGGGATACTCTTCCCGTCAGCCAGTGTACTGCTATACTTTGTAAGTGTTCCTTACCTGGGTTTCTGCATGAGTGATGGAGCTGAAGGGTGTGTGTATTGCTGTTATACCCTTCTATGGGAGTATGAGGACTTCTACAGCACAGGCAGCCCTGCAGCTGTTGCTATTCAGAAGGCTTGTCACTTATCACTGAAGAAAGATCTTCACAAGCTATGTGTCTTGGGACCTACAATGAAGATAAAATAGGAAGAGTGGAGGCTTTTTAAAAAGTCCTCCCAAGCTTTGGTGTGGCAGAAACTCTCCATAGTTGTCCAATGATGTCTCTAGGGATGAAATAGGAGCAAGAAGATTTTTACCAAGTTTTTTAGTAGCCACAAAAGACAAGCTGAGCTGTTTTCTAAACTGCAAAGTCAGATTGCACATTCTTCCAGAATGTAATTGAAATGTCTTGTTACATAAGTGTGGTCTGTTGGTGCTTTTGGAGAATTATCGTCTTTACTGTGTGAACTATACAAAGGGTCATGACCTGTGTGGCTACTACCCAAGTTATTCAAGTCCTCCTGCTCCCCAGTCACTCAGTCTCATTTTCTATTTGTATTCAAGCGGTACCATATAGTCCAAGAAGCATGTTGTCCATTTTTGATGTTCTGCTTTCATTGCTCAGAGGTAAAATGGAACATTAATTAATGTATCACTTCATGGCAAACTACACAATTACTAATTGCACTCCAGCATGCAGCTCATGTACAGGGAGTCTTTTCCCACAAAATTGTTCCCTTTGTCTTAAATGTTTTATAATTTTGGAAGCTAAGTCTTGCCTTTAATTGCTGTGTTCATGGGGCTGCACTTCTAATACTGTAAAAGGCATCAGGTTGTACATATACAGTCTTTCAGCATATGAACTGAGAATCTAGTGATCAATTTGTCTTCCTCACATATGTGGCATTCTTTGTTTGCAGAAGCTATGTGGCATTAGAGTGTTATAAGGAAAAGCTGGATTTTTTTTTTTTCTTTTTATTGAGCTATTTGAAGTGAATAAGCTGACATCATTTCACCCTCCTGGTTTCTTCTTTTTCTCAGGCTGGCCTTACAGGTCCTCTGCAGAAGGAAGAGTTGCAGTTGGGAGTGGATGCTGCTAACAGGGCAGCACAACAGTATCAGCAAAGTAAGGATCAGCAGAAATTACTGCAGTAAAGTGACCATGGATGTGCTCAAAAGGATGAGACAGCACAATATTTGGGTGTATGTGGGGATAAGTGAGGTCTCTCTCAAACAGTTATGAATGTTCTTCTAAGTACTTCATGGCTGTCAAGAACATTAAAGAGATGGTTGCCCTGATTATTTGTAGTGTCTTTTAGCCAGCTGTTGGAATACTGCTGGAGATAACAGCATATAATTTGAAATATTAAGAAACATAGAACTTTTGCATCCACCTTAAATAATTTCTTTTTTAGAATGCTTGTATGAGTTTTTGTGCTCTGGATCTGTGAAGGAAATCTGGATTGATCCATGAGGTGTGAAAACTAGGTTACCTGCTGACCATTGACATAAATCTTACTTGGTTTGAGCTACAGAACCTTTAACTGTTTCTAAATATCAGGTAGCAAATACAATGCAGATAGTGATGGCTGATTGTTTTTTGATTGATGCTTCTGACACCATGCAGAGCTCTTTTGTGGAGAATAATGTTCTGTTCTGGCTGTGCAGGAGCAATTAGTTCAATTTGTAATAGGTAGAAAGGAGACTACTAGAGATCCAGGGAGAGAGGGTTTAGAATACAAGAGGAAAATAGTAAATGCCTAATAACTAGGCTAGGAGGCTACATTTGAAGTACCTTACTTGTTCAGCATGGACCTTGGCATTTGTTTACCTACTTGTGCTCTTTTAAAGTTAGCCACCATGTACCTGCTGTAGAGTGCCTGTTTCTGCCTTGAGCAGGATAGATGTAGACAGGAAGAAAAAGTTGCTACTACTCATCCATCCAAAAATTGCAATTTTGAGGCTTCTTACTGTCAAAGACAGAAATGGTGAAACAATCCTTTGATAAGCAGGCAAAAAGGTGAACTGTTTTTAAACATGAGCTTTATTTTAAAGAAGGCATTATGTATTTTAGTTGTCTGCAGTAATGGAAGACTAACTGGGGAAGTATGGATCAGAAAGTTTCACTCATTCCCTGTAGCTAAGGGAATTATTCTTTTTTTTGTTAGGTAGCTGATTATTGAGTAGAACAGCAGCTCTCTTATTACTGGGGACTCAATTGTCAGCCTTCCTCATTCTTTATGCTACATCTTTGAACTTCTAGGGCTGGCAGCAGTAGCCAGAATTAATTCTGCAATTCGAATGGGTGATGCTGAGAAGACTGTGGCAGAAATGATGAATCCAGAGGCCCAGTTACCAGAGGTTTATGCATTTGCTGCAGATCTTTACCAAAGGGAGCTGGCCACCTTGCAGCAACAGAGCCCTGAAGTAAGTATCACATTCTCTCTTATTTCTGCAAGTTGGTATGGATCACTTGGTCTACCTTGTCTGTTTTGTTAAATGTGTTTTCTGGAACAAACCTGTCTTGAGTCTTCATAGAACTGCTTTGGTGTTCAGTCTGTTCTCATGTGAAGTTTAATCCCTAAATCTTGAGACACTTCGTCCTGTAACGTTCTACTTTAATCTCTTATTTGGTGTTCTAGCTTTATGATACTCATCTTTCTACTTCTATGTCGTAAAGATTGTCCCTTTGCTTTGTTATATGTCTGTTCTGACAATGACTGTTCTGTGTGCAGCAATAGTTTGTAAAGAGCGAGTGGAACTAATTTGTTGTCCTCTTTGTATGCAGGGTAACCTCACCCATCCAGAATTATCTGTTGCTGTAGAGATGCTGTCTTCTGTGGCCCTGATTAATAGGGCTTTGGATTCAGGGGATGTGAATACAGTATGGAAACAACTGAGCAGTCCTGTCACAGGGCTTACAAACATTGAGGATGAGAACTCTCAGAGGTGGATATTTCAAGGAATCATGTCTGTCCTTGACGTTGCTTATATTCTGTGACTTTTTGAATTTTTTTTTCCTCTTACGCTTCACGTTCTTTCTATGTTATTTATTACAGTATTGATTTTATCTCCGTTGACTCTTGCATCTTGTTTTTGTGATTACTGTTTCTTACTGGTCTGATTTCTGTGCTGTCTCTCAGTGCTTTCTTAGGGATTTCACATTAAAGCTGTGTTGTGGTACCATTAGGTTATCACTAATACACCTGCTGTGTTCTTTGCCCTGGACCCTCATTCAGTGTTTTAGTGGTTTTGTTGATTATTTCACATTTGGGCTGACCATTCTGCATGCAGCCTTTGCTCTTTCTTTTCTTCCCCCTTTTCATATTTGTTCCAGTTTTAACCCTCATGCTACCTCTTCCACTTTCTGTACCATTCTTGTGCAATTCTCTCATGTGTTCCGTGGCCAGCTTGTTGTGATTGTGATGTTTGCTGGTTTTGGTCTTTGTTCTTTGCCAGATATGTCGATGATTTGATGAAGCTGAAAGCTCAAACACGTGCAGAAGGAAATGAATTTATCACGTGGAATGATATCCAGTCATGTGTTGATCGTGTGAACATAGTTGTGCATGAAGAACATGAAAGTAAGTTTTTCTGCTCGATTCATGCTAGACTCATAAGGAGTGCTAAAATTAGGTGCATGTCAATACAAAAAGTTATTGATTGTCTTGTAGTTGTCATACGTTAGATAGCTAGGAAGATATTAGTTGTGAGCAAGACTTCGTAGTCTGTAATATAAAAGGCTTGATAGCAAGACTGTTGATGGAGAGATCAGGCAGGCAGGAGTGTTTGTGGTGTTGAAATCAGGATCTCCAAACAGTTTATTAATCCTTCCAATGCAAATTTCAACCCTTTTTTGATAACAAAATGCATTGTCTGCCGTCTGTGTCTAGGATTAGTCTAGAATCTTTTCTAATTTTGCTTCCATCCCTCAAATTTAATGAAAACAAGTATTACCAAAATCTCCGAGTTAATTGTAGCCCAGTCTTTGAGTACTCGACCCTCCTTGCTAATTTGCTGCATTCAGCAGAAGTTACTTTTCTTGAAGTCTTGTTCTCTCTTTGGCTGCAATCTCTGCCCTATTCAGGTTTTCCTCTTCTCCCTTTTAGTCCTTCTTTTGAATGTGCTTTGGCCTTTTTACCTTTCCAGTACTTAGTGAAAGTTCCACAGACTCAGTCCAGGATCCCCCTCTACTCTTTATCTGTGGGTAATCTGACCTGCAAATGCAAGATAAGCTACCCATCTTTGTGTTGATGACTCTCGGATGTAATGATCTGTCAGATGCACTTCTACAGTGGGTGACGAGCTTGTATTAACAACAGAGAGATGAGTTTATTTCCAGGTCTTAGTCCTTGAACTCCTGGCTGTATTAACATTACTTCCAAATTACAGCTTCTTTGAAGATCAGTAGTGCAAATACTGCATCAAAGAAATAGGCTTTTGCAGTTACTTTGATTCAGTGATAAATCAACAGAGATGCCCCAAAAAAGTTCATTCTGAAATGCTCTCTGTGCAACAGTTATGTATTCAAATGTTTTTGCTTAAAACATTTGATACATTTTTCTTTTTTCAAAGAACATTTAATTATCTCATAACTTTGATGCCATTCAAATTCTAAGTCCAGATATTGGGACCCAAATCTCAAATTAGAGGTGAAATGGAGAGTGCTGATATTTTAAGAGGTTAATTACTTTGTTTACAGTTAGTTCCATCAGGGAATTAGAAGCTTTTATTTTCTGTTTTAACACTTTGTATGACCACTAGTTGTTAAAACCAGTATCTATAAAAGCTGAAATGACTGATAACTGGCCTTCTGACCATTAGAAGAAGAATATCCCTGCAAAGCTGTTGCCTTTTAATATGAAATATCAGTAAAGTGGAAAAAAAAATAATCCCCAATTGGAAAATATGCAAAACCCCATAGAAGTTATAAGTGTATGCAGCGAGTACCAAAACTTAAATACTCATGAAGGAAAAAATTCCTGATGCAAGCTGAGAAATGTGAATGGATGTTAACGTAACTTCTATGCTGCTTCTAGTTCTGCATTCTTTTTCATTTCTACTTTTTAGTAATGTTTATGTTAATAAGTGTCTTTTAGCAGTGATAAAAGACTGGGATCGAGTGTAATGATGAAAATTTCAGCCAAACAGAAAATTGGATTAATTCTCTATTCTGTAATACAGTATTAGTTGACTTAAAATCCAGAGTGGAGATAGAGGAGTCCTTGAAAATAGCACAATTAAGCAAACTTACTCTTAAGTATATCCTTGTGAGTTTCTGTATCAGGTGGTTTAATTTTCTATTAATTTTCTTCAGTTTCATTAAGGGACCATAATTTTTGGTTATAACCAGTGCTGAAAACCTCCTGCATATGCAAGTAGCATGACATTTACTTTCAAGCCATTTTTGTAACATTTAGCTCCAAGCCTTGGATAGTAAGAGGGGAGAAATTTGTCACAAATGTGGAGGTGATGATAAAGTTTATATTGTACACTGAGACAAACAGGTGTCTTCTGCCACTTGTTGTGTAGTTGGTGAGTTGTGTTTCACCTTGAAAAGACTTTACACTTTAGAGAGGGTAAATTTTAACTTAAGAGCCTGCTATCTTGATCTTGTTTCCTGGATCTCCAAATAGACACTGGGTTTCCTGTTTGGGTCACATGAGCAGATTTCTTGAAACCACACAAACGCAGACACACACTGGTGCACGCACACACCAAGATGTTAGTTTCTTAGTATCTTTTCTATGTAATAGGTCACAGCAGAATTCTAGAAGTTCGTGTAGTCCCAGCAACCTGTTTGTTATAACACTTCTTTATCCTGTAAAAAAAGGTACAGAAAATCCTGTAATGAGATAAGCTGTTCACATGGGGAATTTCTTAATTCTTCGGTCTGCTTCATATATGCCCTTATGCAAGGACACTTTTTCTCTCCTGTCTATAAGTAAGTTAAATTAGTCTGAGGAGGTCCTCAAGGCATATGAGCATATATTTTTAATTTCCCCTATCCTTGTAAATACTTTCAAATTAAAAAATGCTTTCTAGTGAGGAGCTGTAACATATTGCTGTTTCATGGAGTAGTCTTGTCATGCCCGTATTAGCAAACTAATCAGAGAGAATTACTACTTACATTCTGTGCCCTTTCTTAAGTCAAACAGTTACCATATCTGCTTTTCGACAGAAACGATGCTATCATTTTAGTGATCCTGGTTCTTGCAGCATCCTCAACGTATATTTTTCCCTAGTATCTATTCCACTCAAGTACCACCTCTTCCCTAAGATGTTCTGTTTTTCATATAAACTTTTGTTTTGTGATTCGCTTTCCTGTGTAGAAGAAAAATTCACAATCTTCAGATACATTAACCAAAGATGGAAATTCCCACATGGAGCTCCTTACTTTCTTTTGGTTAAAAGATCTTGTTCTGCACTGATGAAACCATGATTTGAGTTGATCCTTCTTTAAGCAGGGAATTGAATCAGGTTACCTCTAGGGTCCATCTCAACCTAAGTTATTTTGTGATTCGCAGGAGATGGGTGCTGTAGGTAGGGCATGTATGATGTAGACTCTGTTTGCATTTAGCTAACTAGAAGATATTTATTTTTATTTAGCTGAATGGTAAATTTTACTGTACTTGACCGGCATCCACATCTCTGATAATACAGCTAATACTACATATGTTTAGTAAAAAGAGTTTTCTAAAATATGAAGTTACTGTATTTTTAAATGGTATCCCATGCAAATCTTTAGCTTCCTGTGAAAATTTCTTTCTAGAGAAGCAAGAACCTTGGAAAACTGTAACCTATGAACTCTGGCCATTTGGGCTTTGATAATTCTCTTCTAGCGGCTCTGAGCTGGATGTCTGAGGACTCAATTCTGTCCCTGCATGTGGTGTCCCTGAATGTTTTGGGGTTTTTCTGTTTGTTTTTTTGTTTTGTTTTGTTTTTGTTGTTTTTTTTTTAATTGCAGTGCACAAGCATTATGACTACTTTAAGGTAGAGAAATAGTCTTGCTTTCTTTACCAGTAAATAATCTTTTCTTTTAAAAATACTGCAGTTCTCAGCCAATACCTGGTTTAGGAAGGACCAACTGCACTTTTCTTCTGAAGCAATGCTTATGATTATTGTTGACCAAAAATGGAACTTTGTATTTCTTCCCCTGTGCCTTCCTCCCTAGGGATTTTGGCGATTGGTCTTATCAATGAAGCTCTGGATGAAGGGGACACCAAAAAGACTATTCAAGCCTTACAGATTCCTGCAGCAAAATTGGAGGGTGTAGCCCCAAAGGTAGCACAGCATTACCAGGATACACTACTTCGAGCCAAGAGAGAGAAAGCACAGGTGAGTGCAATTAAATGCACCTCTTGATAGCCCATTACACAGACGTAAAGGTTTTATTACTGGTTCCTGAAAGCCAGGAATCAAACTGGAAGTGGAGAGCTGGGCATTCTGCATACCATCAACTGATCTTACCCAAACAGTTTGGATCTTTCTGTACTAGAGAAAGAGGTTTGCAGCCAGACCATACGAATCTTCACGAACTACAGAGATGAGTATAAGGATATTAACTGCACGAGATGGCTTTCTGCAGCTAATCCCAGGTCCAGAATGAGATATGTATCTTGTTTACAGAGAAATAATATGCCTCATCTGTTTTTGCAAGGAGACCATGTTCATTTTAGTTCTGGACTTCTGAATGCAAGTTTCTGCAAGCTTAAGTATTTTTTTAGTGTTCTTTGTTAAATGTAGTCATAGGCATAGTTATATATGGCAAAAAGAAAGTTTCTGAAAGTGGAAAAACCTGTTAAGTGATAAATTAGAAAAAAGAAATGAAGCAAAATATATGCTGCTAGCAAAATGCATACTGATGCCGGTTGTTCACCTGGTGACACTTCTGTTGCTAATAATTTTTTGAATGGTAGTTGTCCATCTTACTAGCTAAGGACTTTGACCTACTTGTACATAGCTGCTGCTTTCACTGACTAAATGTGATGGTGAACATGGGAAGAGGAAGAGCAAGTCTTATCTTACGGGTTTAGGAAAGAGGATGAGAGTGCACATATGTGTATGCAACTGATTTTTGAGTAGCGTGGATGTGATACTGATTTTTTTTTTCTCATCTATTTACAAAGTAGCAGCAGTAGTAGTAGTAGCATGTCTCTGCTTTCAGTGGCTTGAGAGTGGTTTGGCGCTTTTTTTTTCTGCTGTGGAGCTCATTGCTCTAATACCAATGTAGAATTTTGCATAGAGACTAAGATCTAGATTGTGTTGAACACTGATTTCTTTTTATTATTAAAGGTAAACACATGTGATGGTAATAGCTGAAAACTGTACACATTTCTGATGAAAAATCACTAAACTGCTTCCCCAATGGCCCTGAAAGGGTTAATGTTCCTCAGGAACCCATTTTGTGCTGAAGCATTTCCTCCCGCTGAGTCAGAATGAAATAATCGTCTCTTTTTAGTGTGGCTTAAGCTTGTGCCAGGCCATGCTGGTAACTTCGCAGTTGGTGTGAGATTACCTTATTTAGGCATATGTTCAGTTCAGGGCTTCTCCCAGCAGTATGGCAGTAATTTCAGAAATTGAAAGATCATATTATAAAGTAACATTATGGGGAAAATAGTCACTATTTGAAGTCAGCTGTTACTTACTAACTAATGATTTCTGTACCTTGGGGCTGAGAAGGATTGTAGTTCACCACAAGATGTTGTTCAGTTGGTTATGTGAATGGGGAGTGCTGTATGATGCATGTTTTTCCCGTGATGAGTAGAGAGGGCGAAAAACAGTAGACCCTGTAGTATGTTACACCGTGCGTACCTTCTGGAAAGCCTGCAACAGTAAATCCACAGAAAAGCATGGGATGGTTTCGGTAGTCTTTGGGTTGACTTCTGCTGGTAGAGATTACAGTAGAGGAAGTTGTTTCTTTGATTATTCTCCCTCACTTCCTGGACAGGAATTTAGCTGTTGCCGGTACTCTTGTGGGACTATCTGGACTTTCAGGTGAAACCTGCCTGTGAAAGACATGATAGTCTCTTGAATGAAGTATCATTAAGCATGTCAGTTTCGGACCTGCCAAAACAGGGGGGAAAAATGTGGAGGGCATGTAAAGAAATGTTCATTTTCAGTCTGGCCCTAGAGCTCCTGAACACTGTAAATAGTGGCTCTTGTGCAGTGTGATTATTATTCCATAGCAGAAGTGAATGTTTCCTGTGTTCTGCTTGTATGACGAGTTGTCAGAAGGGTGGCAGTTGTGTCTTAGCACTTCTTTCAGTAGTTACCTACAGGAAGCAACAGTGGGTGGGGAGAAGCTATGCTTGGCAACTGCTGGATCATTGTTCTTTATGTATATTTTGGGACTTGCTAAACACTTGTATCTTTCCTCTTCTCAAATTTCTTCATGTAACATTAGTTGATTGGATTTCTTCAAATCCCAGCCAAAATACAGAATACTGTGTGATCACTGCTCCTTGACGAGCAATCTGTTAAAACTAAGACTTTGAAACGTGGCTTTGACTGTTGTGCATGTACACGCAGCTACAATATGTACAATGCTTTTTAGTTTGCTGGTTTGTACAGGTTTGTGAACTTTTGTGGACAGGGACAAGAACAGCCTGATGTGGCATTGGTTACCTGAGAATTTTTAGCTTCTGCGCGCAGAATTGTGTGCAGCTCTTTGTTCTAAGAACTCTTTGCAGCCATGTTCTGTTGAAGGACTAACTTGTGTTCCTGGAAAGTCATGTCCTCTTAGCAAGTACCGCTTTAGGACTAACCACTACTAAGTCCTTGGCCTTGTGTTCTCTTTGCTTATCAGAGTGATTCCCATTGACAGAATTTCTTCTTTGTTCTGTTTCCTGAGAAGAGTTTTTGACTTGGAGGAGGTATTGAGTCTGGTAATGCTATAGTAGTCTCTGCTAGTCAAAAACACACGTGATGTCCTTGTGTTGCAGTCAGTTAGAAAGACTGAAATGCTGCTTTTTCCCTCTGATACAGAAAACTACTATATTGGATATTGTTGAGTACGGGTTATTTTACTTGGCAAAAATAATGATACTCTTCTCCTCATGCTGTGTATATTTTTCTCATCATATTCTCTTCAGGACACACAGGATGAAACAGCTGTACTTTGGCTAGATGAAATTCAGGATGGGATTCATAGGGCTAATAAGGACACAGAGGAGTCCGAGAGATGTAAGTATTGTTGCACAACATTGCAATTAATCCCCATTATCAACCAAATACTCATTACTTAAGGAAAGGTTGAGAGCTAGAAATGTCATGTAAATGCGGCAAAGGAAATCAAATGCACTTACGTGCTCCTGCTGTAGTAATTTTTCTTTGAAAAGTGAATGTCAGATTCTTCAAATATTGCATTTCTTATCTTTTGGGGGGATGTGTGAGTTTTGCATGTGACCATGTTACCTCATTGGGCAAATCTCTTATCAAATTGTTTGTCACTTGCAACTAATTGTGTGTATCTGTGGGTGGTTGGTTAGGTGTGAGAATGTTTATGTGCACAATTTAAATGGTGTTTTCCTGTGTGCCTTACCTTTTGTTTGTGCAGCATGCTGTTCTCTTGTCTCAGTTCTATTAAGTATTTCTAGACTACCTCGTGTCTTTTTGAAATAGAGACAATAATATGCATCAGTGATATCCACCTTTGCTCCCTAGCAGTTTGCAGGTGGACTGGCCCACCCATCATTACATCCCAGTCTTTATAACGATGTCATTTCTGTCTCCAGAAACAGTGAAGTAATTACTACTCTTTGCTTAACTTGGGGTGTGTGTTTTGGGGTTTTTTTTTGTGGGTTTTTTTTTTTTTTTTCTTGTTGTTGTTGGTTTGGTTTGGTTTCTGACTGAAGCTTTCTCTTCAACAAAACATGAGGGTTTTTAAAGTCTTCTGATAAATTCTAATGGCCTGTTCTCTGTATATGCTGTTTGTTTGCTGGGTACCACATGCTTCAGAGAGCTTGTTTTTATACACTTTTAAAACATAATATTGTTCTATTTGCATTTACTCTAAATCTCTAATTTTCCATTACATTCAACATTTGCACCTGTCTGCTTGTTTTGCTTGATCTGTACAGTATTAGTAAACTGATTGTTTTCTCTCTTTATAGTCACCTGATATTTTCCTTGATTCTGTTTCTTCATCTCTGGGGTGCTGATAAAATGTCTTACTTACCACTTCCAAAACTTCTAATTTGATCTTAGGCTGATACTTAAAGCTATCCAAAGATGCACAGTCAGTCCATTCTGATTTTGCTTTGAATAGGCAACCATACTGGAAACTGAAAAGTTTAATCTGAGTCTGGAATCTCTGGTGCCTTCTGAAACAGGTTGTCCAAAGACACTGTGGAATCTCTGTCCTTCGAGATTTTCCAAACTGGGTCAGACAAGACCCTGAAGCTAGCCCAGCTTTGAGAACGAGATTGGACTAGATTGCCCTCCAACATGAGCTCTTAATGAATCTGTGTATGAGATATGTAGAGTTTCTGGCACAGTTGATTCCTCTTGTCCTTGCTCTGTTGGCACAGAAATGAGCTTGCTTTTATATTTGTGCCTTGTACATTTGTATTCTTTATTTGTAGATGTTTTGGAAGAGAAAAATCAACAGGTTCACAAAAAGCTCTCTAACAGAAGACGCAATGAGTTTGTCCAACTCCATGGCCTAGTTCAGTTGTTTTTAATGACATTATTTGGTCCATGAATTTCCCTGTCAACAGCCTAAAAAAAAAAAGGGGGGGGGGGCAGGGGGAGTAGGGCAAAGCTTTACCTGTTCATCTTACTGTTTGTTCCCAGTAGTACCAGTGCAATTTTTTCACCATTTTCCCACCCCCTGAGCATTTTGGCAAGGCAGCAGCTTGAATGCCATGCCAAGGAACATCTGGTCAAAACCAGGATTAAAGTATGTGCCATTAAGCCTGCATAAGATCTTCAGGTACCCTTATCTATCCATGTACAAACAGACATTTTTGCAGTCTTACCTGGTGCTGAAAATTACTGTATTTCACGTTTGCTGTGTCAGTGTGATTCTTGTGCTCTTGTGAATGTGTCTGTATTTGAGTTGCAGTTCTGGAGTAGCCCTGGAATGACATGTTGTAATTTTTCTCTTCCTCTGCCCCCTGGTTTTTCCCAATCAGGTTTTTATATGGAGTAGTTTGTAAACAAGTCTTTTTTCACTAGGGAAGAATGGTACTAGTTGTTAAAAGGGCCTCTTTTAAGTTGTGACTGACTCTGCCAGAAGAAACTGCCTTAACTAAAACGGATGTCAAGAGTAGAGCTAAAACATTCTGTGTTGTTGAGAAATAAATATTGGTGTTAAATCAACACTATACTGGGACTCGGGACATACAAATTATGTGCTGTCAGGTACAGTACCACATATGGTTAGATATTCCGTACTGAAGAGGCCTCTATACTGCAAGTTGTCGGATTGTTTTTTATTTCTCTTTTGTATTTATATACACTTAAATATTTCTGTATATACACACACCCCTCAACTGTAAGTGTGTGTTCATGTTGCCTTGCTCTGTTCTGTTGTTCTGTGTTTGCTTTGAGTCACTGAGCCCATGAATGCCAAGATAACCTGCTTCCTTGTGTTATCAAAGTCTCCTTAGGAATTCTGGCCATCAATGAAGCAGTAGACCATGGTGATGTTAGCCAGACCCTGAGCAGCTTGCGTTCACAGGATGTTGGGCTATATGGAGTCACTCCAGAATGTGCTGAGACATACCAACGAGAGCTGTCAGAAGTCAAGAGAAGAAAAATGGCAGCAGGTAAACCTTAAGTAGTTAACTGTTAGTGAAATAAATTCAAGGTTATTGCATGTGAAATCGGAACCAGAGGTAAAAAAGCTTCTGGTGAGAAGTCTTGTGTTACAGGTAGCAATTGCGGATGGTTTGTGAACTAAGGTTAAAAAAAAAACCAACAAAAAAAAAAACCCCAAAAAACCCAAAACCTGAATTGTAGAACGTTCTCCACTTGTAGAATGTGTTGTATTTGGGTAGTTCTTGTATGAGGTCATTAGGGACTCGGAAACATTCCTTCTGTTGCTTGGAGGAAGGAGCATCTGTATATGTGGATTTCCTAGCTGTAACATTTGTATGCGGGAAAGGTAAAACACTTGTCTGTTTTTGAGACTTACACTGCAGTTTCTGCTCTTAGGGGGCAATGGCAGTGAATGGGTGAAACACTGGGTGAGAGGAGGCTATCACTATTATCATAACCTGCGGACCAAAGAGGGAGGATGGGATGAACCAGCGGAATTTGTGCAAAATGACACACAGCTGTCACGGGAGGAGATACAGGTAGGGTAGATAAAACCTGCTCTTTCTCTGAAAAGTTGACATTCCTACCATTCCCATCCTTAAAGCAGCTCTAAGAGAGAACACTTCAGTGCCATAGTCATGTTAACAAGCTTAGTAACTCATTTATTTCACTGGGCATCATCAGATTGTGTGTGTTGAAACTCCCTGTCCTATTTCAGAAAAAGTCATCCTGTTGATAAAAGCGTACAGGACCATGGTGTTGCTCTTTATTGAAAGGCAGCTTTGAAGTTTCTCATAAGAACAGTATGGAAAGCTGATGTAACATCATCCTGTTTCTTGTATCTCCATTCTCTTTCTGGCTCTTCTTCTCACCATAACGTTAATCCAGAGCACTATATCTGGAGTCACTGCGGCATACAACCGAGAGCAGTTGTGGCTGGCCAATGAGAACCTGATTACAAAACTTCAGGCTTGCTGTCGAGGATATCTTGTTCGCCAGGAATTCAACTCAAGAATGAATTTTTTGAAGAAACAAGTCCCAGCCATCACTTGCATTCAGGTAATGATATCCTTTAATTATGTTTGAAACTTGTAGTCTGCAATTGTTTTCTATAGACAAGCTTATTGACAGTTTTTGTTCAATTCAAACAGTTACAGCACACAATTGTCTTCACCTCATTTTGCAAATTACCTAAAGGCGTTTCCTTCTCCCAAAGACTTTTGGTATATTATTTTCTTTTCCATGTCATATATAATAATAAAGTCTTCTCAGGTAGAATTGGAGAGAGAAAAACTTATTTGAGGAAGCTTTACCTATCACTTTATTATCCGCTTCAGTGTTTTGGGAATAGGGCAGTATGAATTGTGTCATATGTCTTTATGGTGATAATTCTGTGCGATGAATTACTACTGTGATTCCTCATGAATTGAAGAGAAACAACATGGTTTTCAGTATTCCTGAGTAAGATTCTTCTCCTCTTCAAATTTGACCAGGGATTTGGAGGATTGAGGACCTCAAAGAGATAGTGGGATAATTCAGCATGAGGTTGGGCACATTTACAGGAGAACAATGAAAAAATCTTTCTCTGATGTTGTAACTGAAATGTGTGCGAATGAAATAGATGCTTTGCACCCTATTACGACTTTATTATTTGAGCACTATATGTGTGTGTGTTTCTGCCCAAGTAGCACATGTTCTGCCTGTATATCTGAAAAAAACCCACAACAAAATACCCCAAACCACTCCCAGCTTGTTAAAATAACGCTCTCTCCCTTTAAGTGTAGTCCAACCCCTTGCCTAACTTCTATTCCAAGTTTTCGTAGCAGTGAGTCTGCTCTGAAGGCTTATAATGTTACATCACCGTTCTTGCCAGCAGCAGCATCTAACGTGATCCTCGTGTAGAACAGTTTTGTCAACTTGACTGTTTAGCTATATCCTTGATCTCTAACTGTGCTTCAGAAGGACCAGGGTCTTCATGGGGTAATTCCAAGTCTCTCGTGACTGCAGTTGGTGAAACAGTTAACGCTTCACGTTCACACTGTGTATCTCCTGATAAGATAAGCATGTCTCCCTCACGTTTTACTTAGCCAAAAGGGAAGTCAGAAGCTGAGGAGCAGAAAGAAGCTTAAATTTGTAATTACTTCTCTTTAATTAGAAAAGTTACGTCAGTGCGCCTATTTTCTGTTTTCAGTCCCAGTGGCGTGGCTACAAGCAGAGGAAGGCATATCAAATCCGCTTGGATTACCTGCGAGCACAAAAGGACCAAGTAGTTAAGGTAGTGAAGGCTCCCTGCTGACTCTTTTGGTAAACCTTTTGGGTAGTGAACTTTGTAGGAAAGGTTTTTGTCTGAGTATTTTGGTTACCCTTCTGTAGATTCAATCAATGACCAGGATGTATCAAGCCAGAAAACGTTACAGAGATCGTCTGCAGTATTTCAGAAACCACGTAAGAGGCTATCTTGTTACATGAATTCAGTACCTGACTTTTGTACTCTTTCCAGAATGAGGTCAAGTGCTTATCTTTTCTTTTTTTCTAATCCTAGATCAATGATGTTATAAAAATTCAAGCCTTTATCCGAGCAAACAAAGCACGAGAAGACTACAAAACCCTCAGTAAGTATTGCCAAGAGAATAAAACTGATGTGCCTCGAATCTCTATTTGCAAGGGATATTGCTAGTGTGACCTATAACATCAAGGCAGTTTTGAAGAGTGATTGCGATGAACTTGGTAGGGCAGTGCAGAGAGTAGGTAGTTCTTGAGGCTGAAGGAAAGCTTGATTCCAGCTGTTGTTGCTGCTGAAAAACAGAACTGTAGCTTTGCAGTTAACTTCGGCGGTGTGGACTACCCTAGGCTGATACTGACTTCATTCTTTACTGTTTGCTTCTCTCGTGATTTACTCAAAACAAGAAATTCAAAATGTCAGAAGCTGTTAGACATGGTGGTGCTAATTTTATTCTGGCTACTCCTTGATGTGCTGTTTAAACATAGATAAGGCATATATTTACTTCTGTTTCCCATCCCCTGTTTTCTTGCTTATTTTTAGTTAATGCTGAAAACCCACCTATGGCTGTGGTTCGGAAATTTGTCCACTTGCTCGATCAGAGTGACCAAGATTTTCAGGAGGAGCTTGAGTTAATGAAACTGCGTGAGGAAGTTGTAACCTTGATCCGATCCAATCAGCAACTGGAAAATGACCTCAATCTCATGGACATCAAAATTGGGCTGCTAGTGAAAAACAAAATTACGTTGCAGGTAGGCAGTGTGCTGATGGGAGACCAACTGCAGATTGAACTGAGCCCAGCAGTAGTTAACATACAGAGTTCCCTGCCTTGGATGTCACTTGCTCAGGCCCAGTGGAAAACATTGCCCCAGACTTGCAGATTTTACTCCCAGTATGTTCTTACTCCATTCTACTAATTTAGTATGTATCTTTAGAGAGAAAACTGTAGGAGGAGAAGAAACAAGAGCTGAAGCTAAAAAAGACACACACCAGACTATCTTGAGCTAATGAATGTGACAGATTGTGTTTGAAGGCTTTGAGAACTCTGTTTTGTTGCTCCTTTGTGGTTAAACAAGTGACGTGCCACAAGCTTGGAGCAAGGGGGGTGATGTCAGAGGCAGGAGACACACTCATGCCACTTGGTGCTTGTTCATTAAAGGAGGCCCCCTCTATCACTTGGCTGACGTGATTAATTTCACAAAAAAACCCTCTTGCTGATACAGCATTGCCTTTTCTTCCAGCTGAAGTTCTGGTCAGCTTTTCATTTGGTCCTGGATGGCATGACACTAGGCTCCTCCCAGTGTAAAATCTCAATTGGTGTAGTGAAATTAATCTCGGAAGGAGGCTTGCAGTTTTTAGGCTGGTGCCTGCAGTGAAAAGTGCCATTGCTGTCACAGTATGCTGAGGTAGCAAGCTAGCTGAGTATGAAACAGGATTTTTAGGTTTTAAGCCCAATTTAAAAAGCAAAACATTTTTAAGCATCTTCAGGTTGCTGCCAGCTCTGGTAGTAGTTGCTGCCAAGAGTCACTAACCCTTCTAGGCTTTTGGACAAATTCAGGAAGTCAGGCACAAAGCAGAACATGTACTTTCAGTCAGAGAAATTGCTGCCATAGCAAGTAATGCTTCACTTTAATCGTCCCAGGCATACCTTGACCTTGCCTTTCCACATACAAGAGAAGTGAGCTCTCAGATGCAACTGTTTTCCAATACTGCTAGTTATAAAATACTTAAGAGTGGAATCTGTCCCTATTCTTTTTTTCCAGGATGTCGTTTCTCATAGCAAAAAACTTACCAAGAAGAACAAAGAACAGCTCTCTGACATGATGATGCTGAACAAACAAAGGGGAGGTTTGAAAGCTTTGAGCAAAGAGAAGAGAGAAAAGCTGGAAGCCTATCAACATCTGTTCTACTTACTTCAGGTAAGCAGCTTCTAACGCTGCTCAGTAACCTCTTGTCATTGAGGCTTATATGTGTTGGCACAGTCTTTGCTTATGCACTGTAGTTTTGAGCCACCATAGTTCTTAGCAACACTGGCCTCTGTGGACATGCACACTAAGTAATTTTTCTTGTTGTTGTAGACTAACCCAACCTACTTGGCCAAGCTGATTTTTCAGATGCCTCAAAACAAATCCACAAAGTTCATGGATTCTGTCATCTTCACACTGTATAACTATGCATCCAATCAAAGAGAGGAATACCTGTTGTTGCGGCTTTTCCAAACAGCATTGCAGGAAGAGATCAAGTATGTGGTAGCATACAGCACATTCTTGCTGTTGAATCAGTTTTGACAATTTCTCGAATTGAGGCAGTTTCCACATTATGTCTCATGCTTATATGCAGATAATGTTAACTTGTCCCTTCATTGTCCTCTTCCCATTTCATATCTGTTCTTAACATAGTCTATAAAGGAAGAGTCAAGTATGTCCATTGAGGATGAGGGCTTTCTACTTCAGTCAAGATTTCACTGCTCAACATGGCAGCTACTTTTAATCTGATGTAAAGTCATCCTAAAATTCAGCCTAATCTCAATTGTCCAGTGTCTGGTTATAAACACCTCCAACAAATGGCAAACTCGGGCTTTACAAGCCAGGGAGAGAACTAACACTAAGCTCTCTGGATTTCCAAAAGCTGATGAGGAGGCTGAAATAGAGAGGCTTTATTGTTTGACATTTCTATTTACTGTCAGTGTTAGGGACTCTGGCTGTCCTTAGGCATGTTTTGTTTGATCGGTTGGGCTTTAGGAGCTCGGTGTTACATGACTTCAGTTCTTTACAATGCAGAGCTACACAACTTGCTGTGAAGAAGAATGTGTAATAAAAATTTTTGAGGAACTACTCAAAAAGCATTCCCAAGAATGCTTGAAAAGCATGAAGGTGGTATATGCCCTGAAACAAATAACAACTCCTAAAAGAGATTTTTTTCCCCTTAAATTCATGCTTGGAATAGTAATCTAAGGAAATGTAGACGCTTCATTCTCTACTGCTGTATTTCACATAGTGGTATACTAAAATTGGCTTGTTTTCTTATTTTAAACACTGGAAGAAACCTGCTGTTCTTTTTCTTCTCTACATAAAACATGCTCTGTTTCCTTTGTATTTTTGAATTGTGCTCTCAAATAGAATGTACGTTTGCGTGGCAAGTTGCGTTGGAATACCCAAACAGAGGTCATAAGTTTCTTGCCTCATCTGTCTTGAAGTGTTCCAGTATTGTTCTTATACAGTGTTGTAGTTTATTGCTGTATTGAGATTTTTAGTACAAATCCATCATCTGTTTTGTGAGGGTGATGCTCTATAACAGTTTGTTTTATGCTGAGAAATGTATCTAAAGCTGACAAAATTATGTGTACCTCATATTTCATATAGATTCTTTCTTCTTTAGATCAAAAGTAGACCAAATACATGAAATTGTGACTGGGAATCCTACTGTTATTAAAATGGTGGTAAGTTTCAACCGTGGTGCCCGTGGTCAGAATGCCCTGAGGCAGATCCTGGCACCAGTTGTGAAGGAAATCATCGATGACAAATCGCTCAATATCAAAACTGATCCGGTGGACATTTACAAGTCTTGGGTTAACCAGATGGAGTCTCAAACTGGTGAGGCCAGGTATGGGAATTGTTACTACTGTGTTTTTCTAAACATTGCTTGGCTGCTTTGCACTGCTCGATTAATCATTCCAAACTATCCTTGGCTTCACTGCATGCATCTGTCCAAATGATACCAGCTTTTTCATCTCCTCAAGACGGCTTTCGTCCGAGAGTTCTAAAGATCATGTTCTGGTGATGGTGCTGAGGGTATTGAAAGGGAATCTCATTGGGAGGTGGAAGAAGAAATGCTCTTTGGTGTTTGCCTATGTGGACTTGATAAGTAGCTATGAGATGCCCTCTAACCTAAAAGAAATCATGGTAAGAAAAAGTATTTGGGAATCGGTTCCGTGTCAGTCTCTGTTAGTGTCATGTATAGCCTGTGAAAACTTAAGTACTATCTGCAAGTCAACAAAACCTCTTTTGCTGGAGGAGAAGCATGACATTGCAGTTCTTTTAGTCGTAACAACTTTCTAATATCAGCCACTGATGACAATTGGATTGTGCTAGATGGTTTTGTCATTCTGCTTTCTTTTTCTTCCAATGCATGTGATTTGCTAGAAATTGAGGTTTCTGTTGTGTTCTATTGAGCTGTTTTGGGTTTTTTTTAACATACTTTAAAACAAAAAAGCAAGCCATACAGATGAGTGAGTTTCCCCATTCAAAGCAATATGCAGTCATATATCTTGCCATATGCCTGGTTGAAAATTCTGGACGTGTTAAAAATGCAGGTGAAGAAGTGTGTTCAGTTCCTTCTCTTTACATGAGATTTAGGAGATGCTTTTATGAATTATCTGCTTCATCTGTCTGTCTTCACTGGAATACTATGCAGTAGTTTCAGCTGATGGAGAAAATGTAACTACTCGTTTGGCACTGCTTCCTGCCAAGAGCATGTTATAGCAATTTTATGGATGCTGTTCTAGCTTCTGGCTTGTGTCCAAGTTTTTATTATTTTGATGTTCAAATGTGTAGCTTGCTTTTTCACCAATTCATTTGCAGCCTGAATTACCACTACATGTCATAGATGGCATTTTTTGCCTAGTGTGCACGCTGTGAAAAAGATAGTTTTGAGTTAACTGGGCCTTTTCTCACAGTGGCCATTGTAAGGGAGAGTAGAGGAAGTAAAATAAAGAAGAATTCAGCTCTTCCAGTGCCTAAAACGTTAATTGGAGGCAATGCACAGCTCTTGGCAGCCAAGTGAATATAATTGTTTCCATGTCGAGCTAGAAATTCTTGAAATATGCTAGCTTGAGGAATATTCACCTTCACATGTTTGACTTTTTCAAATAGCAAACTGCCATATGATGTTACACCTGAACAAGCTCTAAATCACGAAGAGGTGAGGACGCGCCTGGATGCCTCAATCAGAAACATGAGGACAGTGACAGACAAGTTCCTGTCTGCCATTGTTAGTTCAGTGGACAAAATCCCGTGAGTCTGGTGTACCACAGTATTATCCCTGGGAAGTTGTTGGTGGGTTTATGCTTGCAGCAGTCTTATTTGCCCTTTTCTTTCTCTCGAAGTTATGGAATGCGGTTCATTGCCAAGGTACTAAAAGACTCCCTGCATGAGAAGTTCCCCGATGCTGGCGAGGATGAGCTTCTGAAGGTGAGGATCTAAACACCTTTGTGAATAATTGTCAGCCAAACTGGCTGTGGCAAGCACATCTCATTCTTCTCCTTTGTTGGCTGTATGTGTGGAGAGGAGTGCATGTAAACCTATATAAAGCTTACTTATTTACTTCTCCAGATAGGAAATGTTTCACATTGGGCTTTTGATTGTTAGCTTCATATACATCATATGACACAATACATTGTTCAGAAGGAGGTATCCTGTTGCTTCTGCTTTGCTTTTAATATCTTGGGCAGTTGGTCCTTTAGGTTTCTTGACTTGGGGTACTGTTGCTCCTAGAAAGTAAACCTTGGTTTTGCTGGTATGATCACAGCCAGCTGCTCCTTTCTTGAAGAGACAGTGTCAAGTTAAAAAGTCTGTATGCAAAATTCTGGTATTCCTAATTCCCCGATCTGTAACACCCTAGGATATTTTGACAGCAGCATGTAGAGAGTCACTTTGCATAATGTCTAGTCAGTTTTGTATTTTGCATTTCAGTAGGTTTGGAGAACTAAAAGGATCCTAATAGTAAGCACTCTGATGAGTATAGCTTTGGGGTTTTGATTGAAATTTCTTTGTTTTTATGGGTTTTGGTAATTGTGAAGGCCTTTATGTCCACGACTGCTTTGCTTGTTAATAAAACAGAGTTTGGATCTTAGAATACTTGACAATGTCTCTTAAAACTTCTCTGCCTCTGCTTCATTACAAAATAATTAACAATCTGAATGCTGTTTTCTTCTCTCTTCTAGTTCTGTGCTTTCCCATTCTGAGACATCGATTCTTTCTATGCAGGTGAATTAATTTCTTCCATCTGTAAATTTAGGTGGAAAACTGCACTTTTTGTTAATCCTTGTGGAAACAATGTAACTGTCCACATGACTGCATAGATTTTTTTTTTTTTTTTTTTTTTTTTTTTTTTTTTAGCATCCAAACGCTACCCATGTAGTATACTGTTCTTCTCCCCCTGCAAGTTTGGAAGTTATTAATACAGTTTCTTTCACAGATGTGTTTTCTTATTACTGCTAGTAAACAGCTTTGTTGTCATCCCATGACATAATCTGTGAGAGTACAGCAGGGGCTTGCATGAAACAGTTGTCAAAAACGTGACCTCACTGAAAGCAATTAGTAATTTCTGGGGCTGCTCAGCAATGGCTAGATTTTTTTCTCTCTGTTTTCAGTTGTTTGTTCAGACCCCGATCTCTTCCATGCATTTAAGTCACGTGGCAAGCAGGCAAAGCCAAGATTCAGTGAGCTGGCCCTCTGCATATTTCTGTGAACCACCAGAAAATGCTAGAGCATGTGGTGTGAGAATTATTGCTTTACATAAGCATGTTGGGTTAATTCCTTTTCATTGCTGGAATTATTTTTGGCAAAATATCAAATACAGGTTAGAAGTATATCTGTGAACATATGGATAATGTGAGACCTTTATTTTTGGTTCCTTGAAGTTTATTGCTGCTCACATTTGACTAGGTAAATTGGATTTTGAAGCATCAAATGCCATTCATCTTCTGTACTTCTGATTTTCTTACCTCCGGATTAAATGGCTTCTCAGTTACTCTTGCTAACTGAGGGTCTGTGCCTGAAAATGTTGCTGGCTTATCAAAGAATTAGTCTGAAAGAGAAAAGGGCTTTGGAGAAGGAATGGAAAGTAGTTTCCTCAGTTTAGCTCCTTGGTGTGTCATGCTTCCTCACCATTTTTGCTTTGTCAGAGATGGCAGCCGATTCTGCATGCTTCTCTAAGAATTAGCTCTTGTTCCATACTGAAACTGCACTACCGGGTTCCTCTGTACCATGATCGTTCTGCCCTCTGTTAGACTAACTCAATTACTTTTAATTCTCCTGATAGATTGTTTCATGCTCATACAAGTAGTCCATTGGTAACTTGTAATATCTGCTGTCTGTACATTTTTAGAAGTTGAAGTTTTAAATCTTTATGCATAGGAATATCTGCTGCTGTATTGTCCTGTGACTAGTAGTGCTCAGTCTTCCCTCTTTGTGTTGACCATCCTATTGTGTCTTAATGATTTTTTTTTTTTTTTAAATTATTTTTACACTGTAGATTCTTTGGGATAGTGTATGCTTGTATACAGCAGCACAGCAGATCCTTTAGCTTGGAAGGGCCCGCTGGCTTACAAGAAAATTTATCAAAGCACAGTCAGGGTAGTTTTAGTAAAATTCAGTTGGGTCCTATACCACTGTTTCTTGATGTGTTTCTTCTCTACTCAACTTTTCGCAGATTGTTGGCAACTTACTGTATTATCGCTACATGAATCCAGCCATTGTCGCACCAGATGCATTTGACATCATTGATCTTTCAGCTGGAGGTCAGCTGACCACGGATCAACGCAGAAACCTTGGTTCCATTGCAAAGATGTTGCAGCATGCTGCGTCCAATAAGATGTTCATGGGAGACAATGCACACCTAAGCATCATTAATGAATACCTATCGCAGTCATACCAGAAATTCAGGTAGAAGACCTTAGCTAATTAAGTTGGGAAGTTTGGCAGAGGGTAACATTGCAAGTAAAAAGGGATAATAATAAATTTTAAATATGATAAATTCTATCTCTGTCAAATATGCGGTCTGTTGAAAATAAGAGATTGCACTCCAGACTGCCATAAGCATCAGTGACAATGGCAGATAAAATGTGTACCTGGAATTTATGAACAATACATTGTATGTTAATGAGATTGTGAAGTCAAGTATTTAGACTTGGGAGTTTCCAGAATAAAGGTTGCTTTTGCACATGTCCACATCCAAAGTATCACAATAAACAACTAGAATGGACATACATTCTTCTCTCTGATATGAACATTGGCTCTCCATGAAAACCCAGTGGTGCTCAGGAATAAAGCAGGTTAGCATTTAGCTGTTCATATATTTGAAGTAGGCCTTTGTTCGAGGATTGTGATCTTAACACCTTTCATGTTTTGGAAGAAAGAAAACCAGAGATTGCTGGGAGCAAGGGGTGTTACTGCAGTGGAGGCAGGAGGACGTGTGAACAGGTCACTGGAGCTATAGACCAGTCCTGTGAATGCTGAAAATAAGCCAATGTCAGCATGGCCAATGTCAATAACTGCCTTTACTAGATTACTTCTGATGTGTTTAAACTAAAGCTGACAAACTGTAGTATGCCGTAATGTACCATAGTTTAAAGAAGAGAAACCATGCTTGGGATCGTCATGGGGAGTTAATGCTCTTGATGCATCACGTGACTCTGAGTCATACTGATTCTTCTTTTCTCCTCCTTTTTTTCTGCAGACGTTTTTTTCAGGCTGCCTGTGAGGTTCCTGAATTGCAGGATAAATTTAATATTGATGAATATTCTGACTTGGTGACTCTCACTAAACCAGTTATTTATATTTCTATTGGTGAAATCATCAATACACACACTGTAAGTATACATCAGTCACAGTTGCTCAGTTGCACAGTGCTTACAAAGAAAATTCTGCTTCTGGCTGAAACGCAAAGTTACCAAATACAAGGCTGAAAGTTGTCTTTCGAGTATAGTGTGCAAGAGCTTGTTGGTTTATAGGATTAAGTAATTTGTTTGTTGTGGCTTCTCTGAAGTTTCTTTTGAAAGTATTTGCGTATGTGATAATGGCACAGCTTTGAATGTTGATATTGCTGCTTTGGAGTTCAGTGAAATAAGATCTTTTTCTAAAAGATACCAGCTCAAAGTAATGTAATTTTACTGTCTAGAAAAGGATGTACGATTAACGACATAAATGTTCTTTCTGTTCATCTAGTTGCTCTTGGACCATCAAGATGCAATTGCTCCTGAGCACAATGATCCAATTCATGAGCTGCTGGACGATCTCGGAGAGGTTCCTACAATTGAGTCCTTAATAGGTGGTCTAGTTTATTGTATTTAAGAAATATGTGATATTACCTTAAATGATTTGAAGTGCAATAAAGAAACTATCTAAGGAATCATCACAGGTCATTTAGGAGGATGTGCTCTAAAAAACAGCAACAGATTTGTTCCGGTGTATTCTCTCAGACTGCAGAATTTGTTACCCTGAAAAAAACAGGAGTTCTTTCTCTTCTCCCCACTCACCTCACTCCAGAAGTTTCTAGAAGGCAGGCAGTATTTTGACACGTTTTCTTTGTTCCATTATGCTGGAGCCATTTCTGGGGGCAAGGGGTGGGGAGGGGTGTCTGTTCCAGCTTGTTTGCAAAGATCTGTCTTCTGTTCTGGAGATCTGTATGCATTCCTTTCAGAGTCCGATAATAAGTCCATTAAATGATGCGTGTCCTTGTAGGGATCTTTGGCAATTGGACAAACAACTTTTTCCCCTCCTTTAGAGTTTTTTCTATACGTTAAGGATTTTATCCTCTTTCTTTGCTGGGGGAGGAAGGAACTGACTTTACTCGAAAGTTTTCTAAAAACCTGAGTCACAGTTCAATGCTTCAGGATATAACAAACACTGGAAAGTTGCACAAGCCTCTCCTTCCTTGGTTTCTATGTTGCAGCTATTTGAAGAGTGAAATTGGGGGAGGAGGGGGGAAGGAGGTGAACAGAGTTTTTGTGACAGAAAAATGCTTGTCTTGAAGTCGCTTGATGAGAAAGGTTGGAACCGTTTAAAGGAATGATTGCTAGTACGTTTTCTTCTGAGCACTGGCAAAGAACAGAAGTGCTATCTGAGTGAACCTAGCCCTTGAGTTTAACTAGAACTTGCCCTCCTTCCCCATTTCATTTCTCCTGTGTGCATTGTATTGAGGTGGTTAATATGTCAGAATTTAATCTTCCTGCAGCCCTTTAAAAAAGGGAGGCGGGAGGGGAAGCATCCTAACAACTGTTGTAATGAAAGTTCAGACACAATTAGAGTAAGAAAATCTCCTTTTGATGGGATAGCTTACTTTGTTTAACAGAAGATTACAAGCTTAGTTGCCAAAAAGGGCTTCGCTCTTAGCTTGCAAAATTCATTCTAATGAGGACACGGACATAGAGGCATGGTCATATTTTTATTTAAAAAGTATTTTTGGCAGGTCAGCTACTCTTCTTAGTAAAGAGTGAGATGCTGAGATACAGTGTGGAATACACATACATCTTTAAGACATATGAACTAGTGATTTTGTGGTGCCTTTCTCTCAGTTTTACGAAGAAAACATCTGTAACATACTCAAGATGGTTTTTTAAAAGCTGGTTTTGGCTTTTGAAGGGTCCTTTTGACAGTATAGGAAACAGTGTAGTTTTTCTGTGGTCTGTTACATAGGGAAAAGTTACAAAGCTGTAGCAGTCAAGAACGTAAAGAATAGGATTTAATCTATAAACTCTTTCTGCTTGGCAGGGGAAGGGTCTGGCAATATTAATGACCCCAACAGGGAAATGCTAGCAAAGACTGAGGTTTCTCTCACACTCACTAATAAATTTGACGTTCCTGGTGATGAGAATGCAGAGATGGATGCGAGGACGATTCTCTTGAAGTAAGTAGGGGGTAACTGCCTGGTATATTGCTGAAGAGAACAAGGAACCTGAATTTTCACAGTTAATCTGCATGTGAAAATAAGAGAATCAAAGTGTAATTTAAACAAACATGGGACTGTTACTCCAAATGCACTGAGCTTGTAGCCATGTCTTTTCAATGCTGCGGCTGTTAAATGTGTTCCTGTTAGTTCTTTGTCACTGTTGAATTTGTCATTCTTTAAAAGTCTGTCTTGGATGGTTCTGGAGGGGAAAACTGCCAGAAAAGAAAACTTTCCAGATGTGAGCAAGTGTGACAGCAGCAGTTGAATTTGCCTGCATGTGAATAATTTGTAAAGATCATCTTAAATAATCCGTAGTATACATCACAATTGAGTTTTAACTCTGAAGTCTATTAATGTAAAATTTAGGTGAATCAATATTTGTGTTGCCTGTATGGAAATTTTAAGGGTAACTAAATGTCTAGAATATGCGAATAAGGCTTTGTTGCTAAGTTTGCTAGCTCCTGCAGAATTAGTTTCTTTACACAGCCTTTGAGAGGATTATGTCTGTATCCTGTTAGCGAAGCAGGAGACAATGGTAATTTACGATACTCTCCCTGTAGCTTTCCCCTGTCTGTGGGAAATATTTCCTTAGGGTACTTTGGTGTTGCTGCTCTCCTCTTTTGGTTTATGATGCGGTCTCCTTCTCTCTGCACTTGCTGTGCCCCAAACCTGACTCTTAATAGATGAAGACTAATAGCCTTTTTGGGAAATAGAAGTGTTATTAACCTAATGGAAAGAGAGCAACTGACTGTCAGGGATTTCGTTATTGCCAGACTCTTTATTCTGGAGGACTTAAAACTGGCCAAGAGTCAATATTAGTACTAAGCAAATCCCTCTTGCTGAGATGTATAGAGCAGCTACCTGACATTCAGATGCATATTTACCCGCCCTGATGCATTCCCGCTCAGATACTAGGTAGTTTAACTGAGAATTCTTCAGATTAGCTTATACTTGGCCTAGATGGACCAGTGATCTCCCAGAAGAAAATCTTGTCTCCAAAAATAACTTTAACTGGTCTTCTCAAAAGATACATCAGCATTTCCCTACCTGCCAGAAGAAGGTGACGTTGATTTCAAAAGTAAAGATTTACCAGATGTGCTGGTAGTCACATAAATTGTGGATGATGAGGAAGTTGTGCATGTGATGCACTTTGTGCGATGCCAGAAATAATTCCAGCCTGACTGTGAAGTACTGAAGGTGCTATTTGGTTTCATTCTGTGGCTCAAGGACAGAATTGCCTCAGAGTGGGCACTGGCTGCGATTAAGTCACAGCTGAGATCAAGGAATGACCCTGTCTGTCACCAGATTGGAGTCAGGGATCTGTTTTGGCTCAGTTACCATACGCATAAGAAAATAGTCCTGTGGAGTTTTTTGATACCTGTTACAAAGCACTGAAGTGCATTTACGGATGGATAATATTATAGACTCTTTCTGGCTGCCCAAATTCGCTGTTGCTGCTACCTGCTTTACCTTTCACCTTGGAATTGCAGCTCCTGTGGTCCATGTGGCAGTACTGGGGCTGCCTTGGAATGTATGGGGTAACACCTCTGCTGTTTGAGGGGTACTGGGTAGCAAATCCTATGTACTACATAGATGAACCTTTCAGGGAACCAGTTTCTGATAATGTACTGTCAAAAAAGTAAAGTCCTTCTCAGGGTTCTGGTCTGGTCTAGCTATGACTACCTAAGCATGCATCCAGTGATAATCTGACCTTAGGTAAATCAGTAACATTGGTATTATTGCAAAACAGAACAGTATTGAAGGTCCTTCAGTTTAAAAGTTTTTTCTCCCATTCTCCTTGATTTCTTTGCAGCACAAAACGTTTAATTGTTGATGTAATACGCTTCCAACCAGGGGAGACGCTGACTGAAATCTTGGAAACTCCAGCTACCTCAGAGCAAGTACGAAGTTATTTATCTGCATTCTTTTTAGAGTAGGAAATTGTCATCTAGATATATATGGGTATACATGGGAATCTGCATTTATGTATTGCAGTGAAGCTGTCTCCACTGATGTTGGAGCAGTGTGTAACAATAAGAAGGAGGGAATGTAATGGAAATAAATTGTATGTGTGAATCTTATTCCTCTGGTAGTTGCTAGAAACTATTTTTCTAGAAGACCATTTTAATTAGCAGGTAGGCTTCTGCTGGTTCCCATACATGGAATGTGTTCATCAAATGTGGATTTATTGGAGGCAGTATGGGAATGACCAAGCAAAACTTTTTATCCTATGTTATGCCAGAGGTCAGACAATCTGTTTCTGTTTCTTTGTCACCTTAAAATTGATCTGCTTAAGAACTTGTAATTTTTTGTTTTCTTTTTCTAGGAAGCAGAGCATCAAAGAGCTATGCAGAAACGGGCCATTCGTGATGCTAAAACTCCTGATAAGATGAAAAAATCTGTGTCTGTAAAGGAAGGTTGCAACTTAAATCTTCAAGGAAAAAAAGATAAAATCAAGACAGGCCTGAAGAAGTTGACAGAACTGGGGACAGTGAATGCAAAAAATAAATACCAGGAACTAATTAATGACATCGCGAAGGTATGCCAATCAGTGGTTTCCTAGTAGTTGTAGTGGAGTTTTCCCACAGTTTGCAGCATTGTGAAACTGGCATGAGTTTTCAGGAGGAGTAAGTTTTGTAGTAGCTAATTTACAGACACGAAGCCTACCTTTTGCCACGGCATTTCCACCTCTTGGCATTTGGGAAGTCCTTTATTTTTATAGGACGTTTCTGTTTTCTCAAATGACTCTGTTGCCAGAATTTCAGGCACTTTAAGGAAAGGTGTTATAGCTTGGAGGGGAAGTCCTGATGTGTGATCTTTTTTTCTGCTCCTTTTTACTAATTTAAGTAGCACCTCTACAAACTTAATCACATGAGGAAGTTTTGCCCATAACTTAAAGACATCCTAACTATTATTTTTATTTAAATGTACCCATTCAAGAATACCTGAATGATAAAGGGGGGACCTGAGAAAAACTTGTGTCGTGGTTTAACCCCAGCCAGCAACTGAGCACCATGCAGCTGCTTGCTCACTCCCCCCGCTCCCAGTGGGATGGGGGAGAAAACTGGGGGGAAAGAAACAGTAAAACTTGTGGATTGAGATAAGAACAGTTTAACAGGACAGAAAGGAAGAAAGTAATAGTGATAATAATATGATGTTAATAATAGTAAAAGAATTGGAATATACACAACAGGTGATGCACAATGCAATTGTTCACCACTTGCCAACTGACGCCCAGTTAGTTCCCGAGCAGCGATCTGCCCTGCCCTGGCCAGCTCCCCCCAGTTTATATACTGGGCATGACTTCACATGGTATGGAATATCCCTTTGGCCTGTTTGGGTCAGCTGTCCCGGCCGTGTCCCCTCCCAACTTCTTGTACCCCTCCAGCCTTCTGGCTGGCTGGGCATGAGAAGCTGAAAAATCCTTGACTTAGTATAAACAGTACTTAACACACTGATATTTTCAGTTGTTGCTATCAACATTATTCTCATACTAAAGCCAAAACATAACTCTATACCAGCTACTAGAAAGAAAATTAACTCTATCCCAGCCAAAATCAGGACAACTTGCAAAAGTGATCTAATACTGTTGTACCTTGCTATGGTGACAATGTATTTTATATCATGTTTACCAAAAAACTATTTGGGAAATGTTATATATGTAAAGTGAATAATTGCTTTTAGGGATCCAATTAGAATTAATCATACTGTTGTTAATATGTACCAAAAATGAAAACAGAAGTTGACTTGAACATGTGATATTTTTTGTTCAGGTATTAAGGTAACGTATACTTAAAGATGGCCAACTAACAAAGACAGATAAGAATGTCTGTGTGCTGCTGTGGTTATAGTGCAAGATACCTTTCCTACCCGGCGGTGGCAAAAATTGCTGCCTTCCTTTAGATCATGGACTGTCGGTGCCCACTCTAGTTATTGCAACTAGGACAGCATTGAACTTTGAGAAAGCAGCAACAGGTTCAAACGAACTGCTGTGTAGAGTTGGTTAGTTCCAAAAATAGTCAACACAGAGAAGAAGTAATGATGCTTAAACTGGGGCAAGTGCAACTGAGGGCTCCAGCTTGTAGCATGAAGCAAGATTAAGCAAAACCAAATGATGCGTTTTGAATACTCTGTGCTCTGGGCTTGAGCAACTGGAGAGCTCAAATGACTGTTAAGTCTCTGCCTGCCTTTCTCTGTTGTGTAGGATATCCGAAATCAGCGTAGATACCGTCAGAGAAGAAAGGCGGAGCTGGTGAAGCTGCAGCAGACATACAGTGCCTTGAACTCCAAAGCCACTTTTTATGGGGAACAAGTGGATTATTACAAAAGCTACATCAAAACCTGCTTGGATAACCTGGCCAGCAAGGGCAAGTAAGTATTTCAGAACCATGCTGTGGCCCTAGAAGTGCTTCTTACAGAAAACACATGTATGTTGTTGCTAAGAATCATAATGCGATCTGCTCAAAGCTCCTCGGCCAAGCTCTTCACCGCAGCAATAGTTCTAGGGAAAGGGTCTTAGTAGTGGTGGGAAAATACGGGGAGAGAGCAGTGTCCCGAGTGGGGTCAAAAAGACATACTTGAAAGAATTTTGGTCCCTCTGGGAGAGGGGAGTTTAGAGAGTCCAGTGGGAACGAAGCAGGTTGTGCAGATAATGCACATGCTGCTCAGTCAGTCTGTCCTGTCATCCTTTCTAGGAGCAGAGGATGAAAATAACATAGTTACCTACAAGGAAAGCATTGATCGTGAATTGTCCTCTTTTTATCCCAAATGGAGTTAGTTGTAGGGCAAGATAATTCAGATTTTCTTAAAAAAAAAAAAAAAATTAAAAAGAAAAAGTGTCTTCCTCCCCAGTGAGATGTGGGAAGAGCAACTGCCAGTGAAAACTGAGGCAAGAAAGTTGTTGAGTAACCTCAGCCTTCTCCATGTCAGTTGTCACCAGATCCCCTTTTGCCTAATGATAGATGATACTGTTTTCTGTGAAGTACCATGTGGTTATGTTTTGGGCTTTTTTTTGTTGTTTGTTTTTTTTCTTCTCCTGTAGTGTAAGTGTTATTGGTAAATAGTAGAAAATCAAAGATCTGATCTGAGCTACAAGTGCTTTGTAGATAAACTCACTAGTAGAAACACATCATCTACCAGCTGCATTGGTCAGAGTGGATTAGCTGTACTGGTTCTATCCCCTCATCCAAATAGGCTTAAATGTTTGCTGTCTGAAATCTCTCTACTCGTTTGACTGATCATCTTGTTTAATTTGGGTTTTTTTGTTGTTGTTGTTTTCAGAGTCTCTAAGAAACCTCGGGAGATGAAAGGCAAAAACAGTAAAAAGATTTCTTTAAAATATACAGCAGCTCGACTTCATGAGAAGGGAGTGCTTTTAGAGATTGAGGACCTGCAAGTTAACCAGTGAGTATTTTTTAAAAACTCTTTAGAGCTAAATAACCTTCTCGGAGAAAGAGGAAAGCAGGTCTGTTGAATTCTTGTCTCTCTTTGAACTAGTCTAGGTGCTGGCAATTGAAGAACAGAAGCTCTGAGATTTGTTTGAGATAGTGACAGATTGTCTTGAGGTTTTGTTCTTGGAATTTAGCATTGTTGGTAGACATAACTATTAAAGCTGAAGAAATTGTTTTGGTGATCTAGGCTGGTATTCCTAGGGCCAGGAAACCTTGCATAGTGATCACTTGGCAGTTCTCTCTCTCTCTCTTTTTTTTTTTCTTTTTTTTAATCTTTTTTTTCCTGGTTGAAGCAAAGGAGGTCTTTGATTGAGAACTGTCATGGGATTTAAACATGACAACCTCTTTCCACCCGCCCCTTCCTTGTCACCCCTACAGTCATGGAAGGGTGCCTCCTCGGGTGAATTGCCACTATGGTTAATACCTCTCACTGTTGAAAAATCAACTTAATGCTAGCTTGAGTTTGTCCAGCTGCAGTTTGTTAGCCTTGAGAACCTGGTATATCTTCCGTGAAATATAGACAATCTGCCTGTTACTAGAATTTTATTCAACCCTGAATCATATTTTGTACTTTGCGCACTAAATGAGGATGGATGTGCAGCACTAAAGTAGACTGTTTAGACTGCATGGGCTAAATTACTGTCTTTCCTACTATGCTTGTGTGAAGGTGTGATCTACCAGACATAGAATCTCTTAGGCTTCCATTCATTGTTGTATTGAGTCTTGTTGGCTTTTATGGTCCCATTCCAAATGGGGATATAGAATAAAGAGTTAAGAACAGAATTCTTAGAAATTTATCTTCAGGTTTCATCTCGCATATTCTCTCCCTGTTTCAGTAGGAATTATGTGTTCAGTAATGAACTGTGGGTTTTCATTTCTCAAATTTCATAGGTTTAAAAACGTCATATTTGAAATCAGTCCAACAGAAGAAGTAGGAGATTTCGAGGTAAAAGCAAAATTCATGGGGGTACAGATGGAAACCTTTATGTTACATTATCAGGTAAGAACCGTCCTATTTAGTAGTGGCATATAAGTTCGGCTTGCCAGACTCTTCATAAAAATAATAAAGACATGTTTTCTGCCTGAACAATCTGAAAAATGCTCTCAAAACCAACCCATTTGTTGCAGGGAAAACAGATGCAACACAAATGGAGGATTCAGACTACTCTTGTTTCTTTACTAATGAAAGCCTGATGTCAGTCTGTGTTCTTAGTTACACTTACATGTACGCACACAGAACAAATGCATGCATTTTCAACAACTTCCTGCTACAGCAGAGAGATCGGGAGTCTGTGGCAGTGGTCTGGGCTTGGGTGTGGTGGCTTTAGCTGGTCATCACATATTGGTGTTCTTTCTGCCACCCTACACTTACCTGTTTCTTTAGCCATACAGTTCTTAAGAGTCTTCAACCTTTACTTAGGCCAGGCTACTGGAACAGGCATACTAACTGACCTTTTCCCAAATGGTTCCCCATTCTTCCTCCCATGCCAGTACTGTTATGCCTGGTGTCTCTTTTCCCTTCTTCCACTTCTGTCTCTACCCACCTCCCACCCAGCTTGGGTGTCGTTAGGTTTGTTAATCGTGGATGCCTCGGGGGTCTCAAAACAGATTGTGTGCAGGAGCACCTCGCATTGTGGGAAGTCCATGCCACCTAACTGGCTGCTGGGAGGAACAGCTGCCTCGCGCATGCCATTCATGTGTTCTGAGGACTCACCTAGTTCATTCCAGTCCTAATCCATTGGAGCTGGTCATGAACTTCTTGAATTCATGGGGCTACCCAAGGTCACTCGCTCCTCGGGCACGTGTGTTGCTGTACCACTATGTGTTTGTAGCACTGCTTTGCAGAAAAAGCAGATGTTCTGCGAGGACAGCAACGAGAGAACTGCCTTTGGTCATACAAGTATAGCATTAACAGTGGCATCAGTTAAAAAGACTTGCATTGCCATTGCCAAAATTTTTACAGAAAGCAGCAGAAATAGCTTTATGATTTTTTACTCCAGTGTCACCCAGGCTGGACAGCTGCAGGAGCCAGATTTGGATTTTGGAACACACACAACATTTCCCTGGCGTAGTACTACATGAACGCCTTCTTCAATATGTATTGTTCAAGAGCAGGCTTGCTGAAAGAAATTTCCTTGCTGAGATAAATCAGTGCAGGGAGTCCTATTGCTCTGTCAGGTGCATCACTGACAAGAGCAAAGTGTAGCTAGAAATACTGCCTACATAAACACCTGAGAGACTGAATCAGCATTGTGTACATAGTCCTAATATAGATGCCATTTCTTACTCTGCCCTAGATTGCAGTGCTCTAAACCACCTCACTGAGACCTGTGGCAACGAAGAATTTTAGAAATTGATGCTGTGGAATGGTGTAATATTTCTTGGGTACATAATATAATTAGGCACATAGGGAGACCCTTTCTAAACATTACAACAACTTTATAGCTACTGTGCAAATGAAAAGCCTGGAGATGACTAAATCTGAAATTTGGCTTTCTTAGAATGGTCTTCTATTTCTGCCCTCTTCGGTAATTTTTTTTTAATAAACGTAGATTAAAAAAATTAACATCTTAAATGCCTTAGAGCAACTTTATTTTTCATGCAGTATGAGCGGATCTTTAATGAGTCTCTCATTTTTCTATGTTATGCCATGTACTTTGTGATAGCTATTCCTCAAAAACCTACTGTACCACAGGGTGTTGTATATTCTTTATAAGCTCTTGAGGACTCCTTGCTCATAAAGGTATTCTCTTTGGCAGGATCTTTTGCAGCTGCAGTATGAAGGCGTTGCAGTCATGAAGTTGTTTGACAGAGCAAAAGTGAATGTCAACCTTCTGATCTTTCTTCTGAATAAGAAATTTTATGGGAAGTAACTGACCTCTGCTAGCAAGTCTGTGAAAGGGGAGATGAGTAGAACCCTGCACATACAACTTTTAATGACCTAGCTATGTATCAGTATATGCCCATGCTGTGCTAAAGTATATCAAATGTATCATGAAGGAGGACTAAGAACCTCTTGTGAATTGATAACCCTGACTGAGTCTGCAGGGAGTTGGTTTCTTGTTTATTTATGATCTTTTATCTTCAACTTTGAAGGTCCCCTGAAAAGCAGTTAATTTAGAATGTATTTTTACATGGCACTGGGGATTAAACTAATACTCTAGTATACTTAGGGCATCTGGATGCTTTATTTGCCTAATTGTGTGCTTCATGAGGCTTGAATTCTTGTTGCGTGTGCAAAGAGAAAGCTGGCACTGTACAGCAGTTGGTTTGCCTCTTCCTGAAAGCAAAAAAAGGTTGCAGATTGTGTTTGGACTCCAATTATTCTGTAACAGCAATGACCAAAATAAAAAATGGTCAAAGTCCAGGTTACCCATTTGTTTGTGAGCTTGCGGTGGTGGCCGTGGACAATTCCCAAGATAGAACTACTATGGTCTGCGGAATCAGTAAGCGTCATAAATGGTTGCTGAACTATTCGTGATTATGTACTATAGCCACATAGAACAGCTTTAGTGTCTCATTTTTCTTGATTTGTTTCTGTTTATTACACTGTAATAATTTACAGATGGCCCCTTAAACAGAGGGACTGTGGAATGTATTTACTAGGGCTTAAAAAGAAGCCTTTTGGGGAAGGAGAGGGGAAACTTAAAAAATTTCTTGCAGCATATTGACTTTTAATGTTGCTTACAAAGCATTTGAAATGTAAAAAATAACTTTTTTCCAGTTTAGAGCAATGTTCTATATATATCTGTAACTGATGCAATAAATGTTAAGCTCTACCTGCAGACTTGTCAAAGGAAGAGAACTATCTTAAACAGGTTAGCTTTTAAAAAGTTACATTTTTCTACCTATACTCAAGTTCCCATTTCTTTTGCTACTTTGTAGGGTTTTTTTTCAGCATGGTGGTGGTGCTGGTTGTTCTGCTATATCCAACAAAAATGCAGAGACTCTTTAAAAAAAAAAAAAAGAAATCTGACCTTGAAATTCATCGGTTGCTCCAGCTCTCCCCCCAGTTTTTTTCTTAACATTTTTATTTTTTAAAAAAAGGACATAGCTCTTAGTTGCAAATTTCAAGTTATTCATAGGTCACTTGTGTTTTTCATTCAGATTACTGAGTTTAATTGAACTGCTTTATCTCTGATCTATACTGAGCTAGTTATTTCAGCTTAGATCTTTTTTTCTCATGAAAGACACTCATAGTATTGGAAATGGCTACATTCCTGAGGATAACTTTTCTGCAGTCCTCTCAGAAACAAATATTTATTTCAACCTGCTGATGTCTAGACTGTATTTAAACATATTTTAATGTTGGTATATGTGTGGTCCAACCCAGTAACAAAAATTACTTGCCAAATCCAAGATCTTTATGGTCCAGATAGTCTGAAACAAGAGATACCTCAGAAGTGGATTTCCACTGAAATCTGACAAAGAGGTCTGAAATGGGATAAATGTCTTGCCTTGGGTTTTTTTTTGTGTGGTTTTTTTTTGTTTTGGTTTTTTTTTTTCCTGCCTCTGAATTTGCTATATTGTAGAAGGACTTAAAAAATGAATTCCTTTAGATTAAGGGATGATGAGAAGAATGGTGGAACATTATAAAATGATTGTTAGCAAAACGCAGCTGTACTCTGCAAGCTCTTGAGTGACAGGGATTGATTGCCCTCCCCTTTTTCTTTTTTCTTTTTTTTTAAATGAATACTTTTAGTACTTTTCAATGTCTCCAGATAAATTTCAGCTGGGATTCAGGGACAAGGAAATGAGGTGTTAAAGGCCTGTGTAGTACCCGTGTGGAAAGCATCTTTACTATGTGATTTACAATAATTCCCTTGTTGCCTACACCTATTGAAAAAACAGGTTTTTGGCAAAAATTAAAACCAACTCAGTTCTTTGAAAATAATCTTTAACGTGGGAAAAGAGTCTACTTATTTTAGCTGAGCAACAGTATGGCACTTTGGAGGTTTTTTAAAAGGAAACGCTCTATTAAAAGATCCAATCTCAGCACTTAATTATATATATTTTATCATTTAATGGTGATTTAGCTTTGCTTGCTCCATTATGCCACTGTATTTACCATGGGAGTAGCTACAAGTACAAAGTGTGTTGTATGTCTTTCCTGGTAAAATTTGCCTTTGTAATTCACATCTAAGTAAAAAGTAATTTGTCCCCACGGGCTTTGTGTGAACTCCTGACTGCAGGCAGCAGCCATGAACACGCAGCTGGGTCCCAGGCACAGTGTTGGCGGCAGCAGCCATTGCCATCGGTGAGTATGGTTAGGCTGCACCAGCACCGGGGAAACCACCGTTTCTCCAGAGGTCTCCCACCTCCTCTGCGAGTCAGTCCTGGCCTTTCTCATGCCTGGGGGACTGGCCATGGTGTGAGGAAACAATGGATGACACAACACACCTATGGTGGAGGTGTGGACCTCCTGACATGACTGTGTGCCCCCACCCTCGGGACCTCCCTGTGGCTCTGTAGCACCCTACAGGACCCATGCTTCCCACTCTCCCAGAACACTCTAGCCCCATCCTAGTAGGATGAGCACAAGTCAGCCCTCGATGGTGTCTTACTCTCAATTAACAGAAATGTCTTTTGATTCAGCTAGGGTGAATGGCAACGTTCTCATAGATGCTGCTGCAACCTGCTTGGCCTTCCACAAGCCTAGCACAGTACTGGTGTTCTCCTTGCCATTTGCTATGGCTCTACAGTGTCCTCGTGGCCCCCAACTACCTCAAACCCTACCCCAGAGCCAGCAAACACTGCCCCAAAACTCTGGCCACCAGACCCTGGCTGAGTACCCCCAAAACCCTCTAAACCTGCCCCCAGGGCCCTGAAACACCCCAAACCCTGACTCAGGACAAGTGAAAATGTTGATCAACCAAAGTGATGAACACAAGATCTAGGGTATTTCTGCCTCCCAAGAGGAGAAGTGCCGTTTCTGTTGGCAGGGAAAGTGGCACCTGCTCTTATGGACCGTCCGTGTGAAAGCAGCGAGTGTGATCTACTGCCACTATATTGGGCAATATAAAGAATTAATGGAATCAATCACCGGGACAATTTCTGTGTTGGGGTGCCAGGAGCAATGCTGAGGTGGTCCCTGACATGAAGGCAATGTGCTGTGCCTGGATGAAAATGAACCTGACCTGAACCGAACAAAGCCCTCTGGCACCAGGGGGCTGGAGGTGGCTGGTATCCTGAGCTGTCCAGGGGAAATACCCGATTCTGGGATTGCCCCAAATAAAGCTGCAGTTGCATCCACCTGGGGACATCTGAGATCACTGAAGGAGAAGCATTAAGCCTGGGAACACATTGCCAGCCTGGCCGTGGCTCATAGCGAGCACAGCTGTGTGCGGCTGACACTGCCGCACAGCCTCAGCCAGCAGCACAGGAAGCAACGGCGTGAATCCACCCGAGCAGAACGGTCACACCATGCAGGAGCACTAGCAGCTGCCATGAGCAGGCAGAGACATGAACCTGAGCTGTTTGCTTCAGTCACAGGACCTGTAACAGAGCCTTCTGCAACCATGCTGCAGTACCCTCACCTTCACACCCAACTGTCTGCGTGTTTCCAATTGCATCGTTAACAGCACCAATGGATCCACAGCGCGTATGCCCCACCGCACGCTTTTGTACCAGTGTTATTACTGTGGACAATTACCTGTGGGACCAAGAAAAAACACCGGGAGGTCCAGGCAACAGATGATGTCCCCAGCAGGGGGGTTGAGTCGTCGGCATTTCCAACAGCACAGGCAACTCCTTGGTCAAAGCCCGGCATCTTGATGGTGATGGGCAGCGACGCCATGTTAGCTGCCAGATTCCCAACAAGTGAGAGAAACCGAGCCAGGAGTGGGCGCCAGGCCCCAGCCAGAGCCCAAGGCGAGGGGCTGCCCCATCATGGCTACCCACCCCCACAGGTACTAGTCACCTGCCCCAGCAGGGGTTCATGGTACCAGGCTGGGAGAGCTGTTGGGAGGTGACAGGGCACTAGAGCCACTGTCCCCGTCCTCATTGCCCGACGTGTGACTCCTCTGGCCCCAGGACTCACGTCAGGGAACTGTGAACATGTGGGAAACGGGGGGGGGGGGGGGGGGGGCAACTTGGTGCTGGGAGGAGAATCATCCTGTGGGAAAAATGGGAAACCAACATCACCTTCCCCTCCCGCGGCTCCCCGTGCTCGTCACCCTCCATCCCGTCTCCCCCTGTCTGCCTCCCTACGGCACAGCCCCGTACCCAGGGCTGCCTGGGCCCCCGGGGATGCCCCTACCTACGGATACCGTGTGCTCGCCCCCTGTGCGGGGCAAGGGGGAAGGTTTGGGGGGGCGGGAAGGGAGACAGCAGCGGGAGGGGACCATCGGCGGGACTTGGGTAACCCCTGCCCCGGAGCTCCGTACTCGTACCCAGCTCTCCCCGGTTCGGGATGGGACGGGGCTGGACACACCGAGGAAGCCCCGGGACGGCTTCTCGCGGCCGAGCAGAGAGCGACACTTGGCCCAGGCGGGCAGGGTCCAGCACCGAGGGGCTGAGCGGGCACCACCGGCACCCCGGAGGAGCAGGACCGTCAGAGATAAAAGAGACGAGAAACCCCCGTCCCCGGCGAGATGAAGGGCGAGTGCGGGACCCGGGACCGCTTAAATAGGGGCGGGGCCGGGGCGCCTGCCTGGGCCTGGAAGAGCGGCGGCGGTCGGTGTGCGGGTTTTGTTCGGCTCCGCTCCGGGCCGTGAGGGAGCGGTAGCCGCCTCGGGACAGGTGAGGCGCGGCGGGTCGCGGAGGTGGGATCCCCCGGCCGGAGTCTCCCCGGGCGGGTCCGGGTTCTGCTCTCCCGGGGCTGGCGGGGGCGGAAGCTGCCCCGGGGTCGTTGGGGGGGTGGGGGCGTTTGGGGCCGAGCCCGTGGCCGGCCGGGGGGAGCAGGGCCAGCCTCATCCCGTCCCCGGCTGCTCCTCGCTGGGGCCGGGCGGCGGCGGCGGCCCGCGGGTCCCGGTGCCCGTAGGGGCGGGGAAGGGCCCCGGCTGCTGCCGGCGGGGGTTCCTGGAGCGGGGCCGGGCTGCGCTCGGCTTGGATTGGAGGGTGGCTGGGCCCGGCTCCCCGCGGGGGTGCTTCGACTGTGGGGTTTGGGGTGCGGGCCCGGCGGTGCCGGTGACGCCGGGGAAATAAACCCTGAAACGGCAGTAATGAAGCGATGCCCTGCCTGTGCTGGGGCTGCCCCGCAGTTCCCGAGCACTCTCCAAAACTGTGTGTGGGGCCCCGGGAGTGCAGGGCTGTGGGGTGGCTACACTCCCCCCAGCCCTCAGCATTGCCCACGGGGACTGCAAAGGGGGTCAGCTGGTTTGGGGGCCAGAAATGGAGACCGAGTTTTCTGTTCCTGGGGCTTGAAAACAGGGTCATGCGGCTGATTCTGGGGCTCAGAAACAGAGGTCCAGCCCTGCGTTTTTGGGACTTTAGAACAGGCTCAGCAGCTGGGGTTTTTGGCTCGTAAATGGGCACTGAGTCAGCTGGTTTGGGAGCCAAAAGCACAAGTTGGCTTGGCTGGTTTTGCAAGTGGGGGAGAGGCAGGCAGGCAGGCGGGTGGGAGGGTGTTGGGGTCTGCGGGTGAAAGCAGGGCGTGGGCAGGGTGCATGGACCCTCCCCGGAGGTGGGGGTCTGCTTGTGTCGGACCCTGAAGTTCGGGGGGCTGGCACGCAGGAGGCCGAACTCAACATCTGTGATGGTCTCTGGGGGGAAAGGTTCTTTTCAGACCCTACATGCGCTCTTTGAGTCCAGCTCTTCTTTCTACGCTGCTTAGAATAGTTAAGTAATTAATCACACAAACTGATGAGTATTTATACAGCATACAACTATGATGTTTAATCCTAATGCTCAAGTTTTGACAGCAGTTGATTTATGACCTTATCAAAAGCCCAGACTGTTGCAAATAGCTGGAGCTTGTAAGGAGAAGCAGCTGAAATCAACCCGAGCTTCAGTGCAGAGCTGGTGCTTCAATTAGCCAGAACTGTAGCAAGCAGGAGCTGGAACGAGACGGGGTGTCGGCTGTCTGGAGCGTGCGTTAGCCAGAGGCAAAATTACCTGCGCTGTAATGAGCAGGAGCTGCAATTAGCTGGAGTGTCTTTTCGCTGGAGCGTCCGTCCCAGCACGGCCGAAGCGCGGCCGGGCGCAGGCAGGGCTGTCCGCAGCGAGCAGCGCCGGGCAGCAGGGACGCGACTTGTCCTTCTGCCAACGGCGAGCCCGGCCTCTTCCCTCGGGGATCCGCTCCGCACCACGCCCCTCTCTCCGCGTGGAGGGTCTCTCCCGGTCCGTTCCCGAGGGCAGAAGCGAGGTGGGGGTCCCCCGGCTCTCCTGGGGCAGCCCTCGCTGCGAGGGGGCGCGGGCGAGGCGGCGGCGTCCCCTCGGTACCGGGCAGAGGGGAGAGATCCCGGCCGGTCGGAGCTCCCGGGCGCAGACCCCTTCCGGCAGAATCCTCCCCTGCCTTTTCACCGTTGGCTGGCTGTGACAAACAGGTTCATTTTTTGCCTCCCAGTGTCTTTTCGCAGTGTCACCTTCTGCGTCACATGAAGAAAATGCTCCATGGTTTATTCCGCTTGCTGCTCAGGTCGTCGCACGTATTGGGCTGGGGGAGCGGGAAGAAACATTTTGCGAGTTCGGGGGCACTACAGATACTCCACATCAAACCCACAGAAAAGGCGAATTTGCTGCTAGTGCAGAAAAGGTGACGAAAAACTGCCGTTAACAGAGCGTGCCCTGTTCTGAATTGGTCCCTTGATATGTTTTTGTTTCAGGTGAAAGAATGAACTTTCATCTACGATAAATTCAGAGCTGCCTGTTAGCTTCTTTAGGGTCAAGTGTTTCTCTTCTCTTTGTTCCTACTGATTTTATGGGTAAGTTGGAAATAGCCTTTCATTTTTTTTATGTATAACTAAATTTTTATTAATATGTGGTGTCACTATAGTTCATTTTTGAGCACCTAAATGCCAGTATGAATGAAACATGGAAACTGCTACTTAAACTTGATTTTTGTTTGATTTTTATTTTTCATTAGAGTGTTGATGGCATGTTGTCCCATGGCACAATCCCCATTCTGTTCAGTGGAGTCTTCAGTCTAGGACTTTTAAGTAGAAAGGTTTGTCCTTCCAAAAAAGGACTAGTCATCCATAGGATCGAGGCATAGACTTGGAGAGTCGCTTAAGTACATGATCAGAATTAAAGCCAAATTTCACTTGATGTTGCTGCTGTTGGTCTTCACTTTCATTAATTTCTCTACTACTCCCTCATGGTTGGGAGCTCTGAATCATAATTTTTTCAGTTTCTAACAGTCCCTAATTTTTTTTTCCCCAAAAAGGAGAGGCAATGTCTAAAAGTTAATTAGTTTCCTCACAAGTGCGTAGGTATATAAAATTTTAGTTATGATTATTAAAAGTGTAAAAATGACACCAGTCTTACAGATCTGGACTATTTCTGAACAGGCATTCATCACATGCAAAAGTCATCAGGGTACAGGTCACCTGCACTTCATGCTCTGACAAGACAATATGCAGAGACGGGGATGAGCTCGGAAAGAAAAAAAAAAAGACACAGGGTCATGGTTTTGTTTTATTGTTGTTTGTTTTTAAAAAGTACAATACTGACTGGTGCCAGCCTGCAGAGCTTGTCTGCTGCCTGACCTCTCCTTCTCTTTCATGGCTGTAATTGTCATTTGGATAATTGTAGAAGAGCAATTAAGTTACTTGCCTTTGTAAATGTGCTGGTAATACCAGGAAGGCAAATGCTTGAACTGGTAGTGAATAACTTGGCTACAAATAGAATTTCTGAAGGAAGAACAACAACAACAGGAAGCAAATAGCAAGTTACCAAAATTTTGTGTGTATCAAACACGTCAAAGTTTTATTGCCAAATGTTGTTAGGCAATATATTCCAAATGGCTTTTTTTGGTAAACATAAATTTTCAGGAAATTCAGGGTTGTGTGTATGTCTCTCTGTGTATGTGTCCTGCTACATAAATAGCATCAGTCAATGGCACGTCCAGTGGCAGGACTGTTGTTCCCTATTCTCGATATTGCCATAGTAGTGTTGTGGTATTTAGACATAATGGACGGGCTGAGGAATGGAAGGAGAATGCCTGTTTTCTGTAAGGGCTTGGAATGCTGACCATTTTCTCTGTCTGCTGCTCCCCTGTGCATGAGATGAAGCTGTTCTATTTTTCTCCCTTGTTCCTGGTCTAAATATTTCTGAAGCTGTTGCTGCTGTGGTTTTGCAATTTGTGTTACTGCATTTTTGTAGAGTTCTAGTTATGGGTCATTTCTGCTGTGGCGAAGCATCAAGATACAGTTTTCATTTTAAAGCATCAGAAATTACATTCACTGAAATCAGTAACTCGCAGTGTAGGTGAAGCTGATCTGGCGCGTGCAGCTGTGCTCGCAGGGATACTTGATGGCTTCTCATCAAAACAGCAAGGTGTAGGTGGACATCTGTAGGGTTGTGCTCTGCGTCTGAGAGCGTTACATATTTTTGCTGTTCGAAGATGGAACGGAGCGTGTGCCTCTTAAATCTAAGGGCAGTCAAAAGCTAGGAGGGACCCTAAGCAGGTTTAGTGGCACAGCTGCTGTTTTAAAAGATCTTGACCTTTTGGAGAAACAGCCTGGAAAAAATCATTCCTTTTTTGCAACGAGGCTGTTCACAAGGACAGACATGTTGCTGTACTCTTTAACAAAAATACTCAACTTGGGATGTGTAGGGTGAGGAAGTCTTGGCTATACCTAAGCTTGAGAAAATGTATGTAGGTACCTATGTCTGTCATCTGCATGTATCTAGGAAAGTGAGTTCTAGTGAAACTAAAGCTGCCAAAGAGTCAGTAAGAAAAAAAAAAAAGGCATGGTTGTCTAAAAAATGCTGTCTTCAGAAACCTTCACATAAAAAGGCAGCTTTGGATTCCTACCCAGCTTTATGCTAAAGGGTTTTTTCTTCTCTCAGCTGGATGTCAGCTGGCACCGTTTCACTGTGGTTGCCCTTTCTTCTGTCATGACAGTACAACGCAGATGGAAAGAATCCATAGTGGTCTGCAAGTACAAGGTACGTCTATGATGTGTGTCTGCATTTTTCTGAAGGTACTTATAGTATGGACTTTAAAGTTAACATTAAGAATGTGCCAACTCTCCTTCTACATTTTTTTTATATGAAATATTTTAACACAAATACTAAAAAGAAGTTCTGTTCTGGAGCATGTTATGCCTATGCAAAGTTTACTTACCTCCATTTATTTTCTCTTCCTGAAAGCATAATCTTCTGTTTCTGTGTGCTTGCTAGTAAATGATACTGTGAAAATAATTTTGTACTAAAAGAAGGAAGAAACTGTTCGTAAGAGTTCAGCTGTTCAGAAGAAACAGACTTTGTTTTCATGATAAAAGCTTTATGCTTTTGCAGTCCATGAGTTTTTAAAAATATCTTATAGTAGTACTCAAAAACCTTCCTGAGATAACTAGCATCTGTACTAAAAGCAATCAAGGTCAAAGAAGAGATGTGGACGAAACAGGACAAATTGGCGTCGCATCTGTGTGTTTTCCAGGCTTTCCCAAGAAGCATTAGCAGCCTTGTAACTAGTGACAGTGAGTCCTGAGGTATTTTTGGTGAGTTACTGCTTCAGTGTCTTTTTTTCCTTAACCTACAGTGTGTAATTTTTACTTCAGTTGGAAAGAGATTTTCCAAAATGGAAGTCTTTCTCACTCAGAGAAATTTCATTTGATGAACTTCCCATCAGAGTGGATCTTCAGAGGTGATTGACTTGACAGTAGAGGTCATCAGTAAGAAGACTTTTCACTCTCTTTTCTTAAAGAAAAAAAAGTCAATTTCCTTCCAAACACCCAAGCACAGCCCATCTTCTTAAAGTTGATGGCATCGCTGGTCTTTGGGTTCTCAGTTTTAACAGTCGAGATAACATGAAAATGTGTTGCTCTGCATGCTTCAGTACAGCTGAAAGCATTAGCAAATCTGCCAGTCCTTTTTGGTAGTCTGAGGTATTGCAGCACGGGGGATTTTACAAACTGACTTGGGTTGTTTAACTGTAACTGCCAAATAGCTGTAGTATATAATTTATTAGGTGTACATAAGTGGCTAGGTATTTTTCTAAACTTTTAAAAAGAGAGGCAACTGAATGTTATGGGTTTTTTTTTCCTGATATTTTGATGGAGTGCTCTGAACTACTTTATTTCTGTCTCGCTTTCAATGGCATGTTTCCCTGGCAGTTCAGTAGCGTCTTTCTTGGGCAGCACAGCTGCCTCATTATGTAACACACACAAAAACCCCTAGTCAAATTATAACTGTGTATTTTGGAGATAGATAATTCAATGGTATCAATTCAGAGCTGTGCAAGTTAAGTTAATGCAAAAGGAAAATCAAATACTTTTATAGAATAAGTATTTTTATTGGATGTATATAAACATGGGCAAACCTTTTTAGTATAAAGTGAATTATTGAGGTTTGTTCTTTATTTTTCATTTTGCTCTTTGAAGTTTTACACTTCACTTTCAGCATTATTGACCAAGCAAGCAAGATGCGCAGCAGCAGCGCTAGGGCTGTAGCTGTTGTGGTGGATCCGTAAGCGTAGATTCTGATTGCGTACAACATTGTCCCACAGCCTCCCAGGGTTATCTCCCTGCAGCAGTACTGTAAGGAAGGGAGGAGACATTTTCCAATACCAGCGAGAGTGTTTACTTTTATGCTAAGAACATGTTCAAAATCATATCAATTATCCTAAATGCTGATTTTAAGAGTTCAGATCACTCTAACTTTTAAAAGATGTGTTGTATTTCGAGCTGACCTGTTTACCTGGAATCCTCCTTTAGCTCAACTACTCTTCTTGTGCACCCGCAGCCTCTGCTGGCAGGGCAGTATGAGAAGCCCTTGACTTAGCTTAGCAACAACTAAAGCATCAGTGTGTTGTCAACATTATTCTCATCCTAAATCCAAAACAGCACTGTAACAGCTACTCAGAAGAAAACTAACTTTATTCCAGCCAAAACCAGGACAACCCCAAAACCCCTGATTCTGGGTCTGCAACAGGGAAATAACCCCAAGAATTCGGGGCTCCCGGGAAAGCCAAATCCGCCTGGATTTGTGCAGCTGGAAAGCAAAAAATCCCCCATTTTCATGCACAAAACCACAGCCAAAAGATCACCCCTTTTTATATTGTGGAAAAGCACCGAGTCACACCCCAAACTGAGTATTTTGGAAAAGCAAAAAACTGCCCAGTTTGGGGAAAATTGGGAGTGAAACACAGTTCAAAGGGCATTGCTGGGGGTCTTTCCAGTGTCGATTATCCGGCGTGGATTCTCTGTTGTGGGTTATCCCAGGTGGACCCCCTGGGGTAGGTCATCCCTACCCATGTCCCCCCATGCACCTTTGTACCCACATACCCTCCCCCCTGTGTCTGTGTCTCCCCCATGTGCCCCCCCCAACTCTTGCTCCAGTCTGCCCCCTTCACCCATGCCAGTTTTTAACCCATGGGAGTTGTTTCCCCTGCATCCTCTGCCCTCCTATCTCCTGTCCCCCCCCACCTCCCTCCTTTCCCTCCTCCATATTCTGCACTCCCCCCCGATCACCCATCAGCCTCCCAACCCAGTGTGGTGCCTGCACCCCATTCTCTGTTATATTTTTCTTCTTTTCCTTACAAGTTGTTGTTGTTGTTATTTCTTTTTAATTATTAAACTGTTTTTATCTCAACCCATGGGTTTTCTCACTTTCGCCCTTCTGATTCTCTCCCCTATCCCACCAGAGGTGGGGGAGTGAGTGAGCTGTTGTGTGGGGCTTCATTGCCGGTGGTGTTACACTGTGACACAAGGTTAGTTGCAAGCCTTGCCTGGCTAATGCTTGAGGCTCTCCATGTTATTCCTGCCATCTTGACAGGCCATCCTTGTTCTTCATTGCTGCTTTATAGCTGGTGCCTTTTGCTCTGTAAGCAGCAGTACTTGGGTCATGTAAGTATTGTGTGTTGCAGGCAGCAAAGTGCAACTGTAACGCTTGCTGGCAGGAGCGGCAAGGAGGGCAGAGCCACGCTCCTGTACGGAGCAAAGATGGAGCCTCCAGGGCTCTTCGGTCATCTGCTGAGCACATCTAATATCCTAACATGCCTCTTTGTGTTCCCTGCTTCATGTCTAATTACTTTGTGTGCTGGAGGGCAGGGTGGTAACACCGTGCAGTGTCTCTTACCTAAGTGACAAGCCCTGCACAGGAAGCCTTGTGTGTATGCAGGATTAGGAGAGCAGAGTACTGATAGCACAAAGATGAGGGAAGGTGCAAACATGGCAAAAAAGCCCAAGGATCGCCAGCGTACCGCTCATTTGCAGATCAGCCACTTGCAACTGGTCTGCTCGAACGTGCCGTTTCCTGTTAAACAGAGCTGCCCCTCTCGCAGAGAGCAGCTTTCGGTCTCTTCTGGCCTGCCTTCAGGATGTCACCTGTGTTGCCTTATTTTTTTAAATCTCTCACCGGCATCTGTTGACTTGCTGCTGTCACTCCCACAACCGTGATGCCACGTGCAGACCGATACAGCAATCCCCGGGGCTTGCTCTGGGGCAAAACATCTCCTGTTCCACAGGTTCCCTGTGCTGCTTCTCCTCAGCGTGGACAGAAACAACCACAAGACTTTAAAGCTGTCAAATGCAAAGGAATGAAACGCTCGAGCCACTTGGATGCTTTTTGGTACAGCAGCAATGAATATTACTGCCTGGGCCGCGAGTGGGAAAGGGGCAGAGAAATGCAAGCCTCGTACCCCAGTAAGTAGTTTCCGTCTTTGGATGGTCTAAACTGGGCTGAGACGTCAAGTCATTTCCCATCCAGCTGAGGCTCAGAAAAGGATCCTTAAGGGGATGCTGCTGCCCGGCGCCCAAAATCCGGTACTGCAGCTCAGGCGCGGCACGTGCGCGGTGGCGCCCCGGTGTTCCTGGCTGCCGTCCGCCGGCAGCGGCGATGCAACACCGCGGGGCCCGCGGGGCGGTGCTGCCTCGCCCGTTGCTGCCTGCCTGCCTGCCGCTGCGGCAGCGCTGCTGCTGCCGCCGCGCCCGGGGCGCGCGGAGCGCGGGCCGCAGCGCCGGTGCCGCCCCCGGGCGTGCGCCAGCCGTCAGGTGCGCGGCGGCGCCACCGCCGCCTCGTGGGCAAACCGCGGTGCTGCAGCCCGGCGTTCGCGGCTGGTGGGCGGTGTACGCGCGGTCCCCGGGACCGGCGTTGTGGCGTGCTGGGCGCACCTCCCCTCGGTGGCGGCGGTGGTGGTGGAGGGCTGAGGCCGCCAGTGAGGCGATAGAGCCCCTTCGCTGGGTGCGGGGGGTGTCTCCTGCCGACTGGCTGCTTGGGACTGGCAGGACGGGAAGCTTCAAACTGCCCGCTGCCGCAGGCTCCGGCTCTGCCGGAGGCGAGCCCCGTCAGAGCAGCCCCAGGGAGTTACCCCAGAGCTGCAGAAGGGAAGAGGGGAAGCAGTCAGGCACCCCCTCCAGGTGCAGACACCGGGTGCCTTTCCAACTTGCCAGAGCTGCCCTTCAGTCTCCCCTTGCCCTGCTCGCCCCCAGCTCCAGCACCTCCCCTGAAGCCTGTCCCGTAGCCCCAGGCCTCCCCGAGCCCTGTCGTGATGGTGGCAAGCTGGCCCTTGATGTGTCTTCAGAACCCCCCGGGGAAGGAGGGCGTTTGGCCAGGGGCAAGCTGCACTAATAATGGTCGCTGCTTCTTCTTTCTCTCTCCCAGAGGCCGCGCTGAGGATGTGGTTGTCCATCCCTCCCCTGGGGATGCCATTGACGGCACCCACCTCAGGCTTACATGGGTTGTCTCTGCCTGGCCTTGCTCTTCTCGTGGCATGGGAGCAAAAAAGGACAGGTGGAGCACTTACTGGCTATGGACAAGAGCTGCCGTGGCTGAAGCGGTCAGAGAAAGGTAAAGAAGAAGAAATTGAAGGCCATCTGGCCAGCAGCTGACTCCTGCTGCAGACAAGAGAGAGGCTGCCTCTCTAGGTAAGGAAGGATCCCTTTTTGTAGTCCACAGCAGGCCAGACCACCAGTGTGTGCCACAGGGTCTGTGTACATCACCAACAGTGTGGTACAGCCACGTCGTACGTGAGCAAGTGAGGCTACATGTCTAGGAAGCCTCGTCTCATGAGAGCTGTGAGACACCAACATCTCCTCTTAGGTGGAGGGACAGCCAAGCAGCCGGAGTTACAGAAAAAGAAGGGAGGATAGAAGGAGAAAGAAGCATCTGAACTATAAAATCCTCCCAGCAGCACCAAGAGCAAGAGCTGTGGTGAGTCCCAGGCCCTTGGGGCCTTGTCACCCCTCTTGTGTGTCCCGGTCCCTCCCTGCCCCTCCCCTGGCTCGCTCTCTTTCCCACACTGCTGTGTTTTGTTTTGGGTTTTTTTTTTTTGCTTCCCTGTACCTCTCCTCTCTATTCTTGTGTCTTACTCCCTCTCTGTCTTTTTTCCACCCTCTGTCTCTGTCCTGCAGCCCATCACTGTTTTTTCCTTTTCCATCTCTTTGTCTTGATTGGCATGTGTTTCTTTTTTCCTCACAATTTCTCTGGCCTGTTTCCTGGTGGTTTCCTCTCTGCGCCTGCATGTGCTGCTCTGTGTCCCTGCCTTCCTCTCTCCCTCCCTCCTTCCTTCTCTTTCTTTCTGTAGCCCCCTTTGTCTTGCTCACTGTCACTGTTGGGGTTTTTTTCCATTCTGTATCTTACTGTCCCCATCCTCCTTCCTGTTCATCTCTTACTCTGTCTGCCCCTCTGTCTTGCTCTCTGTCCCTACTATCCATTGCTTTACTTTGCTGTCTCACTCTCTCTCCCTGTTTTTTCTCTTGTGCTCCATCTCTCTGGCCTTGTCTCTGTTGCTCTCATTGGATCTCTACCCCAGCATCCTCTTCCCTGTCCCTCTCTCTTTCGCAGTAGCCTGCTTTCTGGCTCCCTAACCCTCACCTGTTTTCTATATCCCTCTGTCCTTCCTCCTGTCTTTCCTTGTCCCTCTGGCCTGCTACCCATCACTATATTTTTTTTCTTTCTCCATCTCTCTGCCTTGGTCCTGTCACTGTCTGCCTCTCTCTCTCTAATGTGTTTTTCTCAATCTCTGCCCTGCTCCCTGTCCCTTTTCTCTTATTCTCTGTCCTCCATCCTCCACCTAACCTTTTGTCTGTGTATCTCCATGACACTGCCTGTCTCATTGTTTCTTGCGATATCCCTCTGCCCAGCTCGCTGTCCCATTATTCTCCTCTGTCCTGCTCCGTGGCCTTTTTTCTCATCCTGAAGCCCATCACTGTTTCCCCCTCCCCGCCCTCTTTGTCCTGATCTGTGTGTCTCTCTTTTTTCTCAGTCCCTCTGGCTTGTTCCCTGTCTTTTTCTCTCCCTTCCTCCCTCCCTCATTCCTCTCATTCAATTTATCTCGCAATCTGTCTGTTCTGCTCCCCACTTATAATTTTCTCTCTCTTTCCCTCTGTCCTGCTCTCTGACACTGTTCTTCTGCCACCGTGTCCCTGCAGCGCTCCTCATCCCTTTTTTATGGACTTCTCCATCTCACTGTCCTTCTCCCTGTACCTTTCTTTCTCTGCTCCTCAGCCTTTCTCCCTCATTTCATTTTTCTCTTTCTGTTCCTCAGTCCTGCCTCCCATTGCTGTATTTTCATTTTCTGTATCTGCTGCTCCAGTAATGACTGCTGAGTTGTCCCAGGGGAAGGGCGAGTGTACAGGCACTGAGATCCATAGCAGACTCACTCCTGAGACATACATGCATTAATGAATAAACACTTGCTGTCTCCTTTGCACTCGGTGAGTGGCTGTCAGAGTCCAAGAGAGCAGATTACACAGTGGGTGTAAGGGGCGATGGCTGCAGCTGTGGGCTGAGGCTGCAGGAGCCTCAGGTGGGGCCAGTGAGGCTGATGGTGATGGTCTCTCTGTGTAAAAGGACTGCAGCCCTAGGGGATGGTGCTGCTGGGGCATACCCGCATGAGAGTGCGAAAGAGGTGCAAGGATGTTTCCAACTGGCAGGCATATGGTCAGTTGGAGTCAGGCCCCATCAGGGCGGCTCCCAGGGATTTTCTGAGAGCTGGTGGAGAGGAAACAGGAAAAGGGGCACATGGCTGCGCTCCACCCCCCTGTCCCAGCTACCTGGAGGCCTTCCACCCCCCTGGAAAAGGTGCTGGGTGCCTCCCCAACTCAACAAAACTCCTCCTGCCCTGCTCACCCCATGCAGCTGCCCCCAACTCCAGTACCTCCCCTGAAGCCTGTCCCGTAGCCACAGACCGCCCCCAAATCCTGTCCTCATGGCAGCAAGCTGGTCCTTGAATATGCTTTATTGCACCATAAATGCAGGTGCTGTTAGCATCAGTTCAGGGAAAGAACGGCATCTCCAGAAGCTCCTGTGTGAGAGCAGCTCGAAACATCTGGCATTTGAATCAAGATTGAACATTAGAACTTGCTGTGCTGTATGTTTGCAAAGCCTTTGAAGAACTAGTTTTACAAGGTCAGGTCAGAGGACTGCCTGGAGTCTGCCTGGGAAGATGTGGCTGAAGACAGTCATGAGTATGTACGTGGAGTGTATGTTCATCTTTAAGTGTTCTGAGGACTGGCTAACATCCCAGCTGAGCCAGATATGCGCTTCTGTTTTAGTAACATATAAATATGCTGTAAGAGACAATAAAGAACTCTTTTTGCTGCTGCTTTGGAACCAGCTTGTTGTCGTCCCGAGTCTCTTTCATCGCCGTGCTCCTGCAGAAGGAGGGGTTCATGCCTGAGGAGAAGTACAGTCATCACTGTGGATAACAGTTGTTTGTTCTTTCCCTCTCCCAGAGGCAGCACGGAGGACTCAATTGTCGGTTTCTCTCCAGGGATGTTGTTGACTGCCTCCGGCTCACGTTTGTGTGGGTTGCCTTTGGCCTCATTCTCCTAGTGGCATGGCGAAAAGGGACACCTGGAGCACTTACTGGCTGTGGACAGGAGCTGCAGTGGCTGAAGCTGGAGAGACCTGAAAAAGGTAAAGCAGCTGAAGAATAAAATAAAGGGGATCCAGCTGGCAGCTGCCTCCAGCTGCAGACAGGAGACAGCCTGCCTCTCCAGGTGAGGAAGGATTCCTCTTAGTGTGGTCTTCAGCAGATCTGATCACCAATGTGCATGGCAGGGTCTGTACTCATAACCAAAAGCACACTACAGCCATGTAGTGTGTACGCATGTGTGTCTATGTATCTGGGAAACCTCATGTTCTAAGAGCTGTAAGACACCGATTTATGCTTTTAGGTGGATGACAGTCAAGCAACCAGAGCTACAGAGGAGAAAGGGTGGGGGGGAGAGAGACAGAGACAGTGTCTGAACTGTCAAAATCTCCCAGCAGCTCTGAGAGTGGGACCTGCAGTGAGTCCTGGACTCTTGGGGTCATGTTGCTCCTCTAATGGCATCCTGGTCTCTCCCTGCACCCTCCCCCTTCTCTCATTGCTGTAATTTTTTTCTCTGCTTCCCTGCACCTCTCCCTCTCTCTCCAAGTCCCTCTCTTTCTCTGTCATTCTAGCTCTGTTTTCTTTTTCTCTATGCACTTCTGTCCTGTTCCCTGTGCCTCTCTTTTTCATCCTCTCTCTCTGTCCTGCAGCCCATCACTATTTTTGTCTTTCTCCATCTATCTGTCTTCCTTATCCCAATTTTTTTAATTCCTCCCTGCTTGCCCTTTAGCCCTTCACCACCGCCCTTCACCACCACCCCCCGTTCTCTCTGTCTGGCACTGGCCTCTATTTTGAAATTCCTCTTTCTCTGCCCTGTATTCTAGGTATACTTTTTCTTTCTTAGATTCTCTTGTTCTAGGTCCCTGTCCCCACGTGTTGTGGTTTAACCCAGCCAGCAACTAAGCACCACACAGCTGCTCATTCACTTGCCCCCCCACCCAGTGGCTGAATTTAGATGGTATATCAGGCTTACTGGTACGTATTTTCCCAGCTCTCCCTTGCAGACCTTGTAAAGCAATGGTGTCCAATTTGTCACTTAGAAGTTTTAATTTAATAACCAAGTCATTATACATTGCAATAGTCCAGCTATTTCAGCCTTGAGTTTCCCTAGAATTTGTGACTGAATAGATGTGTTCCTCCCAATTGCTCCTTTTCTCTCTTTGTTCCTTAACCTCGTTTATTCCATTTTTGATACAAGATATACCCTCTGGTGAGTCTTCAGAAAAAACAGGGCCTGCAATTACATTTCCCCAACTTTGTTTTCAGGTAATATATACATGTAAAAAAGAAAATCTAAAATGTAACGTTTTTTCCATGGTTTGTGATATACCTAAGCACTGTCCACTGCCAAAGCACTGCTCTACGGCACCTCCTCCAACCTGGAAAACTGTCCTTCTGGAATCAACTCTTAAATTGCTCCAGCCTGTGTCAGACTAGATCAAAATATAACTTTCTAATTTCTCTGCCTCATCAGCTGACACAGTGCACCAGGGGAACATCAGGCAGCTGGAATCATGGTAGAAAATCTGGTCATAAATTACTAAATCGTGGTCTAATTTGTTGCCTGATTACATCCACCCCTAGTAACACTTGTATGTGTCAACCTGCCTGCTGATTAAATTTAGATTATTTAAGTATGCAACTGTTTGTTTTATGCAGAATCCATAATTACACATATAAATCTCCTCCAAGGCCTTTTCTTTGTTTTATTTTACAGATTAATAACAGGAATGTTTACTTACCACAGCTTTCTGGTGTGTGTGAGTTTATAAGACCAAGTTCCCAGGCCCGTTTTATGAGCGGAAGAGGATACTGAAAGAGACAGGGAAAATCACCTTCTGATTGATCACAGTTAACATTTTAAATTTGACACAGGTTAAGATAAAAACCTATTTTTTCCCCTACTATATGGTAGATTTACCTCTCCAGTTTTGCCATATTGTGCTGCAACAAGAATAATTTTCTCCACAGCAAATTTATGAGCAGTAGCTTGAAACTCTTTCTGTTCATCAATAAGTTCTATTAAAAAAAAAAAAAAAAGGTAAAAAAAAGTCACAAATTTTGCCAGTTGTCAGACTATGAGAAAAAGAAAACAAGTCTCAGTTCCCTCCAGGACAATCCAAACCACCAGGACCCACCTTGCTGGGCCTCTCCAGAAACCAAAGCAGCTCAACTTCCTCTTTCTCTCTAGAGAAAACCTCCACTGATCTCTAATCAACGCCTACAATGCACTTAACCTACTTCTGACAAAGTTATTAAAAAAATATTGAAAATGGAGTAGGAAGTGCCACGTAACATAAAATGTATTACCAAAAGAACCAAGAAGCATGCTATGCTAATTAAATGAAGGAAGAGATGGAGGTAGACAAATGTTCCTTATTTGACGATTCTGGCTACTCATTTCAAACATCTAGCTGCTGACCCACTAAATCTGCTTTTACATATGTAATATGCCTAGATAAGGATGAATTTCTCTATAACATTTCTTTATAGCCAAGTTCAACTAAGACTCCATACAGTTATTTTAACATTTTAAAAGCCCATGTGAGACAATTACTCAAAGCTAAGGCAACTTTGGCAATAAATAAAAGCTCGAGACAGACATTAGTTAAAAAAAGAAGAAAACCTCATAAATATCACACACATACCCAGCTTTCCTGAGCTGGAGAAGATGGTAATTTGGGTTTTCAAATACATTTTTGAAAACGAATAGAAATCTATTCAGAATAAACACATTCACTGTAAAGTCATACTGAACTGTAACGCAGTTGTTTTTTTCCCCAACTCTGCAATTTGTCCTTAACTGTTATATTTCTTTCAAAAACTGCAATACTTACCAAAGCTAAACCCAGCTCCAGGTTTGCGTATATGTATGTTTTGAGCAGGTTTACTAGAATGTGATCTCCATCCATGCCCTGCAAGGGTTTGGAGTGTCTGCTAAAGGAAAAAAGAACATGAGATGTAAGATCTTTGCAGCTCAAGTCTCATAAAGCTACTAGCCTCACTGCAGCACAAGTGCACAACGAAGCATGAAGAACACAGGCAATAATAGGTATCAACACAGTGAAAAAATGTATTTTCAGAGAATACTGAAAACATCTAGAAAGGTAAAAGGTGAAGAAATGCAGAACGACCATGGCTAGGCATAGAAGCACTGTTAAGTGAGTGTATTAATAGTTCAGGATTGTATTTTCCAGTAGGCAATATATTATTCATTTGGAGTTTTCACAAGCCATAGCCACAGCAATGTGATATGTTGCTTTCTTATCTAAGTTTTACCTGCTTGCCTAAGCTTTCTTAGCTAACTGCTCCCACTGTTGTGCAGAAAAACAAAACAATCAAACAATACCAGCAAACATCTAGAAAGACCTCGATCCTCCCAAATGTTTTATACCTTTTTTTATCTGGAAACAGACAAGAAGAAGAAGAGGTTGAGAAAAAGCCAGGTAATTGTAATTGTGTTTTTTTTGTTTTTTTTTTTTTTTTCCTTTCCCTTCTTAAGGATGATCCAGTCATATATAGCTTGGCCACAAAAAGTTTTGTCTAAACTAGGAAATGTCCTGAATTCAAAACAATGCTAAAGGTGACACCCTACATGAAAGAAGCTGTCAAGTTTATGCTAGAGAACTTGAGTCTACTGTGGTTTTCACACCTGAGTGGTGTGCAAGGTCAACACTGAAGGTGACTCTGAAAAAAGTCAGCATTCCCTCCGACAAATGGAAACGTGGATTGGTTCATAGCTGGAAGTGGCACTAAGCGGGGAGGAAGGACCGCCGTTCACAACATGTAAGGATTTAGGCGACCACCTGCCTGCTCTGTCAGCCTCCCTGTTGTCTGACTGGGTGGATTCAGTGACGAGTCACCCGTGGCCATGCTCAAACCCAACTCACGCATTACACCAGCTCTGCCACCGTCGGAAACGCCACCGTGACGACAGTGCGGTTGTTGTTGGGGTCTGCACTCCATACAGCGGTGCCCGAGCGTCGCCTTCGATCCGTGGGGGACCGGCTGCCGTCGGCTGGAGCCGCCTGCTCTGACCGCTGCTGTCGCAACAACGCTCTGGGCAGGTGGACACGTCCTGCTGGGGGACACTGCGGCTGCCTGAGGGACATGGCTGCCTGGCTGGCCTGACCCAGTGCCCTTCACCTTTCCCTCCTTCAGGAGCGACTCTGGAAAGGGGGGTTGGGAAAAGGCGGGTTGGGAAAAGGCAGGTGTGAACACGGGACTGCCTGAGCTGCGAAGCCTTTGTCCTGTCCCGTGGGAGGTTGTTGGTGGGTCCGTCCCTTATGAGAGAAGGAACAACTGTAACTCCTGACAGGAAGGTTAGCACTTGAGACCATGCAGTAAAATGCTCCGCGCCACCGGCAGCGTAGCCAGGTGCGTGTCAGGAAAGGCAACAACGAGGCCGTGAGGGGAAGCAGGGCGTAAAAAACTTCAGATTAGGGGTTTTACCCTTTCAATGGCTTCATGAGATAATGGATATTGTTTGAGTGAAGGTGAGGGATCCTCCTTAGTTCATAGGATAACTGTTTTTTTTTTATTTTAGGAGTCCTACTTCAGTGGCATCCCACCCCAAAATACGAAATAGGGGGTGGGAGTTTTTGCAGCTCTTTTGGTGGGGTGAAGTCTCTAGGGCTTTCCTGTAATATGGCAACTAATTTAGATAAATTGTTGATAGGTTCTGGAGCCGCATGCCCTGGTGGGACCAGTTTAAATTTGCCTGCAATTTCAGAGTAAATGTCTACCAAATAAATTGGTTGGGCTGTTTTCAAGTAGTACAAAAGAATGTGTCATTGATAGGGGCCTTACCTGGAGGGGCATCTCTTCTGAAAGGGGTACGTGTTTCATCCCATCCCAGGGAAAGCTGGCCCTGGATGGCCCCCCTCGCAAGGGGATGGAGCCATTCCCATGGGAGCCTTGGGGCTCTGGGCAGCCCCAGCACCATGACCTGGTTGCCGCATCATCCCCCAAGCCCGGTGGGACACCCAAGCAGGGCTCTCGCAGCAGGCCCCAGCCCTGTCCAGCCACCTCCACAGCCCAGCAGCTGCAGCTTTTGCCAGAGGACAGTCCTGGTGCGACCTCTCGGGAAGGAGCTCCCAAACCCCTTACCCTTGGCAGAGAGCTGCAGGAGCGTGGGGAACAAGCTGCTGAGCTCCAAGCTGATGGCCACGGTGCAGCAGCCCTCCATTGTGCCTGCCACTTGCCCTCAGCTCAGGGAAAGGGATGCTCTTCACAGCTCCTTGCCGAAAACTTCTCTCTGACGTGCGCCTGCTCCTCTGCCAGTCAGCAAGGGTCCTGCCTGTCAGCGGTGTGCAACAGACCAATCTCACACACTCAGCAGAGATATCGCTTTATTCTGCGCAGGGTCCTCAGTGGACTTTCCACAAATCAAGCACACCAGATTCATCAGGTGTGTCCCTTTTATACAGTAACAATTGCATCTAATTTATTAAACTAGTACATATTGAAACTAATGCATATGCATAGGATTATATAACCATGCCACATCAAATGCCTTCTCCGCATGTGTGGGTGTCTCCGGTGGTCTTCAGTGGTCATTTGAGGAGGTATCCACTCCTCACTTTGACCGCTAAGTTGCTCTGTGTTGGGTCAGTGGTTCGTTTTTCTGCCAAGAGGGTTGCACCATCAATCAGGAAGAATAGAAGGGATCAGGATTGGTGCTCCAGGTGAGGCACCATTAATCAGGAAGGATAGAAAAGCTCTGAATGATCTTGGCTAACTAACTTAGTTTCAAACAGGACTTTCTAATCTACCATGGGATTTTCTGTATCTGACATCAATTTGATTTAACCTCCATCTGTGTGCAGCCCTTCTGTTAAGTTTCAGGTGATCCTTGCCATTTTTGAATCTTTAAGTCACACATTTCATTGTAACAAATTGCATCGAATCACTCTGTTAAATTGGCTGAGGAAGCCAACACCAAAGAACTGGAGGAAAAAGCAATATCGTCCACGTTTCTTGTGGACAACAGCCTGTGAAAGGCTGCACCAGCGCTACCCCTGCGTGTTCCTCCGGGCTGACGACCTGTGGGTCATCCAAGGGGGCCAGGGCTGCAGGACTAGAGCAGAAATGCTCCCATTTTCCCAAGCAGACATGTCCTGAGCAAATCCCTCCGGGATGTCCCCGAGGCTGAAGGCCAGACCCACAGCCCTGGGCACAGCTGCAACCAGCCCAGGGAGAAGCGCTGCTGCGGGCTGTCGCCTAGCTCCTGCAGCACCCGTTACTCACCACCCCTGGCCCAACACACAAATTGGGCCCAGGCTGCCCCGGGGCAGGGCGGTATGGCACTGGGCCGGACAGCAGGGAGGGCCCCGCAGGGACTCAGCGCTGGGTTTCTTACCCCTCGCTGCCACTCCCAGCTCCCCTGCTCACCCAGAAAATTCCCCCAAAGCAGTTGCAGCCCCTCTATGCCTCCCCACAGGGTGTCTGCCCCCCCCGCCCACAACGTGGGGCCTGCCTGGCTGGCTCAGCCTGGCCCAGCTGCTCTCCCAGACCCAGCCCTAGCCCCCGCCCCACTGCTGCCCCGCTGAGGTGCCGTGGATGCCATGCGGCACAGCTCCGGGCTGGGAGCTGGCCCTCTGCCTGCCTACCTGCTCTCTGTGCTCACCTTGGAGCAGCCTGGGCGTCCCAGGCTTGCAGGGCCAGCAGGAGGAGGCACGTGAGGACCATGGCCCCCCAGGCTCGCACCACGCTGCTGCGGCTGCAGCAGTGTTGCCCGCAGCGGGAACAGCACAGCATGTCAAAGCGGGGCTGTGTAACCTCACAGCCCTGTCGGGTCACCCCCTCTGCCAGGCCTCCCCAACGTACACCTGCTGCCAGGGCATCACTGAATCTGCACACTATGGCATTTCCTTGTTCTACACGAGTGTGAAAGAAGCAGAAGTGGAGAAGGGTAGACCTATTTTGGGAGGCAGCACAGCATATAGGAGTGCATAGGCACCCAGGTCTTGCTTCCCAGAAATCAGTCAAGACCAAAAGCTCCATATGAAGACTGCATAAAAAAGCCAACTGTAAGTGCTTTTACTTGCTACCAATTCCTGTGCAGCGTCCCGAGGAGCAAGAAGCGCAGAACAAGAAACCTTCCTTCAAATTAAGGCCCACAGCCTGCTGTTTCAGCAAGAGGCATAGAGCACCAGCTGAGAACAACCTCTGCTTTAACTATACCTAGCTCTGCCACCTACATAAGGAGACCAGCTCCTAAGTGATCCCTAGCCCTAAAACCACAGATCTTCCCTAAGGCAATGCTAAGGAAATACCAGAGCACAGGGACACCTGGTCATTCAGTTTAAGCTGATGGGGAGGTCAGAGGACTAGGAGAACACTAAGATGAGGGAGAAGACTGAGGAGGCAAGAAAGAAAGGTACAAAGAAAAGGCTAGAGAGATGGAGAAATCAAACAGGGATGAGGAGCCCTGCAGAGAGAAGGAGATAAAAAAAGTAGGGGTGAGGAGCAGGACAGAGAGATGGGGACAGAAAGAGAGGAAGAAGGAAAGGGAGATAGAGAAAGAGGGACAGGGAGTAGGACATACAGATGGAGAGAGAAAAAGAAGGACAGGGAGAAAGACAAAGGGACTGAGAAATAGAGGGTCAGATTTGGACGAAGAGACCGACAAGGGGGGAAAAACAGCAATGGGCTGGAGGACAGAGACAGAGGAAGAGGACACGAGGGCTGAGGAGCAGGAAAGAGGAAGACAGGACAAATAAAAGGGAGAGCCAGCTGCATGGGGGCATATAGCAAGAAATGATGGGACAGGCAGCACAACAGAGAAAAAAAGACAGAAAAGATGGGGACAGGAAGCAGGACAGAGGTGGAGAGAGAAGCAGCAGGGACAGAGGGATAGAGAGAGGAAAAAGACAGGAAGAAGGGTGGGGGACAGGGCAAGACAGTAACAGGGAACAGTAAGTACATGGATTGTCAGAGAAAGACAGGGACAGGGAGCAGGACAAGGCAATACAGAGAGAGAAAAAAGGGACAGGGAGGAAGGACAAAGAGAGACAGGCAAAATAAGAGACAGGGAGCAGGACATGGAGGTTAAAAAGCCTGGGTTGGGCAGCAGGACAGAGATATGGAGAAGGAAAAAACAGCACTGGGCTGCATGACAGAGATGGAGTGAGAAATAACAGCAACAGGGAGCAGGAGAGAGTGACTAAGAGAGGGCAAAACCTGAAGAAGGAGCAGGACACAAACGCAGAGGGGCAGGAAGACTCAGGGAGAAGGACAGAACCAGAGAGAGAATGAGAGGGGTAAGGAGCAGGACAGAGAGATGGAGCAGAAGGGGGGGAAAGATGGGCAGCAGAACAAAAGGAAAGAGAGACAAGGACAAGGAGCAGGACAAAGGGGTGGAAGAGGAAAAAAATAGTGATGTGCTGCAGGACTGAGATGCAGGAATTAAAAAATAGACAAAAGGAGCAGGCCAGAGTGACAGAGAGAGAAAAAAGGAACAGGGAGCAGGACAGCATTGGAGGAAAACCCAACTGTGATGGGCAGCAGGACAGAGAGATGGAGAAAAGAAAAATACTGAGCAGGAGAGAGGGGAAAGAAGGGACAGCCAGCTAGACAGGGGGATATAGTGAGAAAGGATGGGACAGGGAATGGGATAGAGAGAAAGACAGAAAAGATGGGGACAAGAAAAGGGACAGAGGGACAGCAAGAGAAAAAAAGGGACAGGGATCTGGGCAGAGATGGAAAAAGAAGCAGCAGGTAAAGAGGAATAGAGGCAGAAAGAGGGAGATGGGGCAGGAGAAAGACAGACAAACAAGGACTTGGGGCAAGATAGAGATTCCAAAAAAAGCCTGGGGTGGGCAGCAAGATGGAGAGGGAGCAAAAAAGAATGGAGGCAGGGAGCAGGACAGAAGGATATAGTGAGAAACACTGGGGCAGGGAGCAGGACAGAGTGACAGACAAGAATGACGACAAAGAGAAAGACAGGGATGGTGAGCAGCACAGAAGGATGGAGAAAAAATAGAGGTATCAGGAGCCCTGCAGAGAGATGGAGGAAGGGGAAAAAAACCAAAAGTGTCAGAGGGCAGCAGAGAGGGACAGAGAGATAAGAGATGGACAGGAAGAAAGACAGGGACAGTGGGATACAGAATGAAAAAAGACAGGGATGAGCAGGACAGAGCAACAGAGAGAAAGATAGAGAAGCAGAAGGATGGAGGGGGGGTGGGGATAAGGACACAGAGTGAGGCATAAAAGCCGAGAGAGACAAAGGACAAGGAACAGGCCAGGGAGACTGTGAAAACCAGAGAGCAATGGAGATCAGGACAAAGAGTCAGAGAAGAAAACAAAAGCAATGGGCTGCAGGGCAGAGACAGAGGAAGAAAAAAAAAGAGGGGCAGGGAGGAGGAGAGAGGGACAGCAAGGAACCAAAAGGGACAAGTAGAGCAAAAGAGAAAGAGGGACCTGGAGAAGAGAGAAGGACAGGGAGCAGGACACAATAATAGAGATAGGGGAAGAGGTACAGGGAAGCAAGAAAAAAATTACACAGAGGGAAAGGGGAGGGGGCAGGGAGGTACTGACATGCAGAAGAGGGGTGACATGGCCCCAAGGGCCTGGGACTCACTGGAGCTCTGACTCTCTGCACTACCAGGCAAACTTTACAGTTCTGGCACTTCCTTCTCTGCCTGTATGTCCTTTCCTCCCTTCCTCTTCTGTAGCTCCAGTCACTTGCCTGTCCTCCATCTAAGAGAATGCATTGGTGTCTTACAGCTCTTACAACATGAGGCTTCCTAGATACACAGCCACACACAGACACACACTACATGGCCGTACTATATTTGTCATTACATATACAGACCCCACGGTGCATGTTGGTGATCTGGTCTGATGAGGACTACTCAGAGGGATCCTTCCTCCCCTGGAGAGGCCAGCTTTCTCTTGCTTGCAGCTGGAGAGAGACAGAAGGACAGCTGTCCTCATTCTCCAGCTGCTTTACCTTCTTCTGGTCTCTTCAGCTTCAGCCGCAGCAGCTCCTCTCCAAAGCCAGCACGTGTCCACCTGCCCCTTTGCACCCACGCCGCCAGAACACAGCCCACGCACACCTCAGCCAGATGCAGCCAACAACCTCCTCGGGGAGGAACATACAACAGAGCCCTCAGCGTGGCCTCTGAGCGAGGGAAAGCAGCAGCCACTTTGGTTCCTGCAGCAGGCCCCAGGCTGGACCCCTCCTGCTGCAGGAGCTCCTGCAGACACGGCTCCTTGCCCGCACCCGTGCTGATGGCACCTGCCTTAACCGAGGCTCGAGGGCACCCGAGGCCCCGCTCGCCGCTCCCACGGCCTGGGGCTGCTGGACAGGCCGCAGGGGAGGTGCTGGGGCCGGGACAGCTGCTGTGGGCGAGCGGGGCCGGGGCGGCTCAGAGGGGCTCTGGGAGTCGGGGTGCCCGCTGCCTGTGCCCAGGGGGGCTGTCTCCGGCTCCTTCCCCTCCCCAGCTCTCGGGTCCTTCCCGGGGCTACCCCGGCCGGGCCCGGCTCGAGCTGACCGGGAGCCCGTCGCACCGGGCGCTTTGGAGCTCACCCTCGAGCGGCCGGCTAGCAGGAGACACCCCCGCGCCCGCCCAAGGGCCTCGCTCCTCACAGGCGGCCCCGACCCTCACCTCAGCCGGGCCGCAGCTGGAGCAGAGACTGCACCTCCCCAAACTAACATGGCCGCCCGGCGGCGCCGTGCCCCAGGACTACAGCTCCCAGCATGCCCCAGGGCGCTCCTTCCTGCTGCCTGACCCCGCAGGGACACTATCCCCGGCCGGCGCCGTCCCCGCCGCAGGCCCCATGGCCGCCTCCCCGGGGCTGCCCCGGCCCCGGTCCCAGAGTCCCGGTGGAGCAGGGAGGAGGAGAGGAAGGAGAGGGAGGAGGAGAAGGGGGAGCGGGGGACAGGGCGAGAGGGCGGTGGGGTGGCAGGAGAGGGAGGGAAGCAGGACAGGACAGAGGGGCGCGGAGGGTAGGAAGGCGAAACGCTGGCGAGGGGCGGGCAGAAGGACAGAGCGGGAAAGGGATGGAGGGGCAGGGGAGCGAGGGGGGATTGTGGTAGGTTGACCCTGGCAGGACGCCAGGTGCCCCCCAAAGCCGCTCTGTCACTCCCCCCCATCAGCTGGAAGGGGGAGAGAAAGTATCACAAAGGGCTTGTGGGTCGAGATAAGGACAGGGAGATCACTCAGCAGTTACTGTCACGGGCAAAACGGACTCGCCCTGGGGAAATTAATTTAATTTATTGCCAACCAAATCAGAATAGGGTAATGAGAAATAAAACCAAATCTTAAAAACACCTTCCCCCCACCCTTCCCTTCTTCCCAGGCACAGATTCACTCCCGAATTCTCTCCCTCCTCCCCTCCAGCAGCACAGGGGGATGGGGAATAGGGGTTGGGGTCAGTTCATCACACAGTAGTCTCTGCTGCTCCTTCCTTCTCAGGGGGAGGACTCCTCACTCTTCCCCTGCTCCAGCATGGGGTCCCTTCCACGGGAGACAGTCCTCCACGAACTTCTCCAACGTGGGTCCTTTCCATGGGCTGCAGTTCTTCACAAACTGCTCCAGTGTGGGTCCCTTCCACAGCGTGCAGTCCTTCAGGCACAGACTGCCGCAGCGTGGATCCCCCGTGGGGTCACAAGTCCTGCCAGCAAACCTGCTCCAGCGCAGGCTTCCCCTGGGGTCACAGCCTCCTTCAGGCACCCACCTGCTCCAGCGTGGGGTCCTCCACGGGCTGCAGGTGGATATCTGCTCCACCGTGGACCTCCATGGGCTGCAGGGGGACAGCCTGCCTTTGAAACGGTCATTTTCAAAGCACAAAGCATAATTTTTAAAATTCAAGGGTTTTTTTTTGCCAATTTTTAAAATTGAGTTTTTTCAAGTATTATTGTTTTTATAATGCAAGCCTCAATGTTAGGGCAAAAAGCATAAATTTAAAAGACCAAAGCCTACTTTTGGGGGTGCAAACAGTCATTTTTAAGGTGCAGACCCACACATATGGAGTACAAAAACTCATTTATTAGTTCCAAGCTCCACGTTTAAGGTGCAGAGACTCATTGTAAGGGCCCAGAGCATCATTTTTAAGCCCCAAAGTCTGATCTGGAAGGACCAAAGCCTCCTTTGTAGAGTCTAAATCCAAATGTATACAGTCCAAAGCCTTATTCTTCCTTGCCAAACGCTTAGTTTTGGCTTCCAAAGCCTCATTTTCGTTTCCAAAACCTTCATTTTTAGGGTGCAAAGGCTCAGTGTTAGTTTGCATAGTCTCATTTTCAGGGTCCAAAGCCTCTTTTTTAGGATCCAGACAGGCATTTTTAGGGTGCAAGCTGCATCTGGAGTGTCCAAATCCTCATTTGGAGGGTCTAAAGCCCACTTTTAGGGCTCAAAGCCTCAGGCTTAGGTCCCAAAGCCTCAGTTTTAGGGTCCAAAGCTTTGATTCTAGCATTGAAAGACTTCAATTGTAGGGTCCCAACCCTCATTTTAAGGTACAAACTCCTCACTTAGGGCTCAAAGCCTCATTCCCTTAATGTCCGAGGCATATAATGAGCATCCAAAGACCCATTTGTAGGGTCCAAAGCCCCGTTTTAGGGCCAAAATCCTTGGTTTTAGGCTTTAAAAATGGCCCTTTGGAAACGGAATTGAGGCTTTGAACCCTGCGATTAGGTTTTGTGCCTCCAAATGATGCTTCAGTACCAAACGCTGAGGCTCTGCACCCTAAAAATGGGTCTTTGGAGGCTCAAAATGAGGCTTTGGGCCACTGGAATTGGATACTCCTAAAAATGAGGCTTTGGTCCCTGAAATGGAGGCTTTGGAAGCTAAAAATGAGCCTTTGGACCCTATAAATAAGGCCTTGGCCTCTAAAACCGAAGCTTTGGACCTTCAAAATCAGACATTGGGACTTAAAAAGGACTCTTTGGGCCCTTAAAATGAGTCTTTGAACCTTGAAAGGGGGGGTTGGAACTCAAATGAGGGTTTGTACCCAAAAAATGAGTCTTTGGGACCTAAAAGGAAGGCTTTCAACCTTAGAATCAAAGCTTTGGACTCTAAAAATGAGGCTGAGGGACAAAGTGCCACCCCCCCCCCCCCCGGCAATGGCAGGGACTCATTGTTGACAATGGTGACCCTCTTGCAGGGCCGGGCGCTGGCAGCGGCAGGGGGGAGAGGGGTGCAGAGGGGGCGCCAGGTGGCCTCGCTGTCACACACCTCATGGAGGTAGCGGCAGGTCTGGCCCAGTCTCAGCAGGTTGGGCAGCGTCAGGAAGGAGATGATGTGCAGTAGCTGTGGGGAGAGAGCAGGGGAGAGCACCAACCCTGCGACCCCCCTGCTTGGAGCGGGAGACCCCAGCCCCAGCATCTCCCCCTACTCCACCTACCATCCTTCAGGCTGCTGTGGGTTCACTTGGGCTGCGGGGAGGGGATGGGGGTGAGGTGATGGTGAGCGGCCCCACTGCAAGCCTCACCCCCCACCTGCCCTCGTCCACCCTACTGCCATCCCAGCCACCTCACCGTCATGTCCTTGTCACCGTCGGTCAGATGCTGGCGGCGATGGCAGAGAGAAGCATGGTGGCCCATGGCTGCCAGCTGGTCGTATGGCCACAGGATACTGACTCTCTGTGAGCCGGTGGCTCCCATGGAGATGGGGGCGCGGTGTCCAGAACATGGGGGCGGCTAAGGGGCAGGGGGAGGGGTGGAATGGGGGAAGAGAGGCCCCGGGCCTGGGCCAGGGGCTGCTGACCCTCACGGAAGACCCCATCTGCGCCATGTTGAAGCTTGGCCTAGCCACCGACAGAGCCCGCCCTCTTCTCACTTTAGTCTTCACCCGCATAGGTCGGGAGGGCTGTCAGTCTCCTCCCCTTAGGTGATGCTGCCTCTGATTGGCCCCCATGTGGTCAGGCAGCTGTGCTACAGTGCCCGCCCTTCACCAGAGGTGATGATGTCTGACTGGTCATCTGGGCTGTCACTCTGCCCTGGTTTGGGGCCCACCCTCCCCTGGGCGATGCCCTCTCTGATTGGCTGCCTGAGGGGTCACTCCCCTCCCATCAGTGCCCGCCTTTCCCCGCGGTAATGCTTCCTCTGATTGGCTGCCTGGTTGCATAGCTGGCTCATGCCTTGCCCCCACCTCCTCAAATGCGATTGGCTGTCCTGGCTCGACTGTCTCCCCACAGACTTCTTGGCAGACGTTGCCAGGCGACGAGCTCCGCCTTTAGGGTTTAGACCCTCAAGGTGGAACTATGGGCTCAAAGAAAAGGTTATGGGAAATAAAAGATGGGCTTGGGCCACTAAAAATGAGGATTTGGGCCCTAAAAAGGAGGCTTTGGGCACTGAAAGGGTGGCGTAGATGCTACAAGTGACGCTTTGGACACTGAAAACGAGGGGAACCTCTTGGTTCTGACCTGAGCTGGCTTTGGTGCCCAGTAACTCCATGCAACACACCGCCTCTCCTGTCCTGAGTGCCCACCCTAAGAGATGGAGCCCAAAGTCATGGACCAAATGAAATCCATAGACATTTGTGGACATTTTATTGACTTCTTACAGGGGCAGTCCATAAGCTGAGGGAATGCTATCTGTGAATTATAAGCAAGGATGGGAAGGGGAGTGGTGGGTCATGAGGATGTATTGGATAGTGCGGGGCTGGAGCGTGATGTTAATGGGGTATGGAATAAGGGGTGGAGAAAGGCCTGTCGTGGTTTAACCCCAGCCGGTAACTGAGCACCACACAGCCACTCGCTCGCTCCCCTCAGCGGGATGGGGGGAGAGAATTGGAAGGGTAAAAGTGAGAAAACTCATGGGTTGAGGTAAAAACAGTTTAAGAATTGAAATAAAATAAAAAAATAATAAGAACAGTAACAATAATACATGGTAATGAAAAGGAAAATAGCAAAGAGGGAGAAATAAAACCCAAGAAAGATGAGTGATGGAAATGAAAACAATTGCTCACCACCAACTGACCAATGCCCAGCCAGTCCCCGAGCAGCGCCCCCCCGGCCAACCTCCCCCCCCAGCTTTATTGCTAAGCATGAAAACATACGGTCTGGAATATGCATTTGGTCAGTTGGGGTCAGCTGTCCCACCTGTGTCCCCTCCCAACTTCTTGTGCACCCCCAGCCTGCTCACTGGTGGGGTGGGGTGAGAAGCAGAAAAGACCTTGACGCTGCGTAAGCACTGCTCAGCAGTAACGAAAACACCCCTGGGTTATCAACACTGTTTCCAGCACCATATTGCTCTTTACAAGTACCTGAAAGGAGGTGTCGCGTCCCAAAGTTGGAGCGTCTCAGGTTCGTGGATTTCCTTTGTCAGAATTAAGGTGAAACGACACCAGGGGACTTCAAACAACAATCAACATTTATTCAACCTAGCTAACCTTGCCCAAGTACACGTGAACTTATCAATATGAACCTTGCAACATGTCATTAAGCCGCTGTTTGAAAAGACAAGGGAGGTATAGAAAAATAAATGGAAAAAGGAACATGAAACTGTATCAGAAGGAGAGCCCTCCCGTTGAGTCACGAGGTTCAGAGCAGCCCCCCTTGCTTTCTAGACTCCTTCTCAAAGAGGAGCCCAGGGGCGGCTAGATCCACTCCTAGTGTCAGACTTGGTCAACAGTTTATGTTTAAAAGGATGAGGTGTAGGCACTGTGGAAAAGATAGAAGGAAAACAGGGAGAGAGAGAAAGAGAGAAAGAAAGAGAGAAGAAAAGGGTTTCACCAGTCCTTGGTCCAGTGTTGGTCCAGCCAGCATAGAGATCCAGTTCCAGAGAGTGCGCACTGAGAACTTGTTCTCCCTTCTTTTATAGCGTGTTAGTTGATGGTCTCAACATGCGCAGTTCTCATTCCCAGGGTTCTCTGGAATTGGTTGGTGAGCTTTGGGGGGGTTCATTGTGGAGTTGCCTCTTTTTCCCTGGTAGCATGACTGCTTAAGATAGAAGCACAGTCCCATCCTCTGTGGGGCCTCCTCCTCCAGGCACATATGCTGTGCTCATTCTCCTGGTCACTTAAGATAAGGAATTGCAGCTTTGGAGAAGTATGGTCCCACCCTCTGTGGGGCTCTCTCCTCTGGCCACATTGTCTTGTTCACAAAACTCCAGCGTTTTTACAGAGGCCGTTTTTTCCACCAAAGTTCTTTAACAAATGTTTGAGACATTGACTATAATTTCTCAGACCGTCACAGGAGGTTGTAGTGAGGTGGGTGCTGGACTCTTCTGTCAGGTGGCTGGCGATAGGACGAGAGGAAATGGCCTCAAGTTGTGGCAGGGGAGGTTTAGATTGGATATTAGGAAAAATTTCTTTACTGAGAGGTTGTCAGGTATTGGAACAGGCTGCCCAGGGAAGTGGTTGAGTCACCATCCCTGGAGGTATTCAAAAAGTGCGTAGACAAGGCACTTCAGGACATGGTTTAGTGGGCATGGTTGATGGTTGGACTCGATGATCTTGAAGGTCTTTTCCAACCTAAATGATTCTATGATTCTGTGACTTGGGAGGGTCTGTATCAGCCCTGTGCCCTTGTGCTCTCTCTAGTTAGTGCACAACAGGAGGAGGGTGGAAAAATACCTGTGGCAGAGCCTGCCATACCTGCAGGACACTCAAGCCACCCTGTGAGGGGCGGCTGTCAGGTTCATCAGTGAGCCACAGCCCCCAGGGTCCCTCTTGTGGCAGCCTGGCCCCAGTCCCCACCACTGCATTGGCAGCAAGGGGCAGCCCTGCGGCTGCCAGAGCCCCAGCTGCCCCAAGGAGGGCCCTCGGTGCAGGTGGGCTCTCTGAGAGCCTTGCTCAGTCCCACCGCCCTCGGCTACTGTCCTTCCCTGGGGTCAGGCCTGCTGAGGGGTAGGACGGTGTGCCGCCAAGCTGGCAGGGCTGCTGGGAGCGTGCTGGGGAGCAGAGGTCTGACAGGAGCTCTGTGCCTAGGGCTTGCTGCATGGCACCTGAGGAACCTGAGCAGGCAGAAGCTGTGGGATACCTGCAATGGTGAGTAGGGGCAGTGCTGTGCTGTCTGCGGCTGGTGGGGCAGGGGACAGGGCCTGGGCAGGGTGCCGTGGTCTGGAGGGGACTCCTGGGGGTCTCTGCAGGCAGTGGGGGTTCATGTCTGCTCTGCGTCCTTCTCTTGCAGCCCTCCTGCCCTTGGGGAAAGACACTGAACTCTCGGTCAGGACTCTGGCAGCTGAGGTGATCTTCGTCCTGACAAGAGAGATGACAAGATCAGGATGGAACCTGCGGTCACTGTGCTGCTGGCCCTGGTGACCCCTGCAGAAGTGAAATCCTCTTCTGGAAGACTGCTGTATTCAAATAAATAATTTTTTTGAATAAAGCTGGAACAACAAGCCCAGTCCCATGCTGTCCTTTCCATGGAGACCACCCAGAGTGTGCTGAGCAGACAGTGACATTCCTGGCTTGTGCTGCTGCCTGCAGGACAGCACACCAGGACCCAGGGTGTCCTTGCAGCAAAGCCACAGCTGCCCCGCCAGACCACAGAACCCAGAGGGGAGAAGGAGAGAAGCTTTAGCCCAGCCTGCCCCTCCTGAGACATCTCAGGGCACACAAAGGCACCCGTGCTCTGCCAAGCTGGCAAATTGTCATTTGTCCTGACATCAAAACCCTCTCTTTTACAGGAGAGGTGTGCTGGTTTGGGCTAGGATAGAGTTAATTTTCTTCACAGTAGCTGGCATGGGGCTATGTTTTGAGCAGGAACAAGGGGTTATACCAGATGTCCCGAGTGGGGACAGCACAAAACCACATAAGCCAAGTGGGGCAGGAACAACTCTGCCTCCAGCCACCTCAAGTGGGAATCTGGCAAAGCTGTGGCTGATTGATAGAAAGCTGACGAATCCTGGAGGCAGGAGAAAATGTGAAGATGCTAAAAAGCCATGCACAAACATCTTTTGGAGCTCAGGGGTGAGAGAGCAGCTGGGTGGAGGCCTGGCAGCCAGCCAAGGTCAACTCAATGCAGTTGCTGAAGGTGTTTCTTTGGTAGCGCTAGTTCAGAGTCAGCCTGTAGCTGTATCTTGGGGGGCAGATAAAATTCATTGGAAATGAACCTGCAAGAGACCAACGTGCTTTGCTACACGAGTCTCTCAGACACAGTCCTGTACCTGGGAAGAGTGGAAAAGAAACCCTCAGCAACCCGAATGTTCCAGCAAAGCTGTGAACAGGCATGCTTACAGCCCTGGGCAGCTTTTTATTCACCTGGCTAGTGCGGCTCAGGGAAGAGGTGGGAGCTCTGCCAGCAGATGAACAGCCCTTTGCAAGCAGTGCATGGGGAAGCCCAGTGGCTGCCAGCTGCTGGCTACATGAGGTGTCCTGGCTGTGGCGGCTGCGTCGCTGCAGTGCGTCCCCATGCACCCCTATGTGGCTTTGTGTCACAAAGGGGCAGTCATGTGGCACCCGCCCAGCGCTTGTGAGCTCACCTGGCCAGGGCTTGGGATCCTGAAAAGTGGGCCAGAGAAAGCTAGTTGGGCTGAGCTGGCCTTCGGGATAACTCAGCTCCTTCCTCTGCTACTTGCATGCCTACTTTTTTTCCAACCATTTATTGTTTACTGCCCACTTCTCAACTTCCATCCTCGTACAAAGGTAATTATGATTTGATTTTCAGGACAGATCATAGAGTAGGTAGATAAGGGATAAAAGTATAGCCTGGTCTACACCTTCCGAGCCGTAGGCTGAGCTATTGCACCTTGATAGGCTGGCCAGAGATGGGCTATGGGTAGAGTTCCTGTTTGCTAATTCTTATTTCTTTATCATATCCTAGGATAGGTAAGAAGCAGGGGGGGGGGGTGGCAGTGTAGTCTGAGGTGTTGGGCTTAGCCTAGAATGACAAGAAGCCTGCCCTGACTGATGCAGTAGGAAGGGAGACAGAAAAGGAGCACAGCAAAGGCAGATGTTAAAGTAGCAGCTGAAAGCTGGTCACTCCTGCTGCACACAAGGTGGGAAAGTATGTGGGCTGGAGAGCCAGAGGACTGCTGTTAATGCTAGCCGCAGGTAAGCAGCAGGTCCTCTTCAGAGAAGGTGACATGCAATGCAGTGTTTCAAAAAGGCCTTTGTAATTGATGTCAGTTGGAGTCCTGTGACAGGGACAGTAGGGCCATCAGAATGCAGCTCTGCAGCAGTTATAAGTACCACTGAAGCACTTTTGATGGTCGATCCTGTTCTATGCATGGCGTTTGGGGTTTTTTTTAATAATTTTGTTGAGCTACAATTATTTCTTTGTTGTGATCAGGTGACGGGATTTGCGCTGATCTTGCCTTTCTGCAGCGTGTCCTGACATACTTTGTCATCCAAAACTTTCCCCTCTGTTCCTGAGAGGAGCGATGGCTGCAATGGGGAACGACTCCTGTGAGTAACAGCTTCAGCAGCAGTCCTGGACTTTGTGAATCCCCAAAGGCAACAGAAGTGGTTGGTGCTCCATCCCTGAATGTTGAGGTGCTGACAACCTAGAGGGAATTCTGGGGCATTTCCTGATAGCACCCAGACTTACCCAGGTGTTTTTGATTAGACACAGGAAGACATGTTTTGTCACTGATTTGCCACTACATACAATCTTTGAAAGATGACATTGCTCATAGAAAGATCTGACATCAGGAGGGTTACCTTCTGGGCTAGGTACTTGCTTGTTTTCATGAAGTTACAGTCAGAAAAATGGAAGACTTGAGTTGATAATGCAATTCAAGACTCTAGAGGGAAAGGAAGGTAGCCGAAGGCACAGAAGTCAGAGTGTGGGTTTGTTAGACTTTTGGCAAAGCAAGCAGGGGAACACATTATTTTCCAAAACTCTTTCTTGACCAGTAAATTTCAATGGCAGTGTTAGGCTTCCCCTGATGCTTCTGGGTTGCATGTTTAAGCTGGTTGTACTGGGTGCTCCTGTAGAGAACTCAACTTTTACATGTGCTTTCATGCAAAAATATTGTCTCATCTCTTTTCAAATGTCATTTCCCTGCAGTCATTGTTGAGGGAATGGCTCCACCACAAAGGATCCTCTTTCCCCCAGAGAAGATTTGCATGGACTGGCAGCAACGACAGGGAGCTGGAGCAGGACTCCACAATCTGGGCAATATGTGCTTCCTCAACTCCGTCCTGCAGTGCCTGACGTACACACCCCCTCTGGCCAACTACCTGCTCTCTCGTGAGCACAGCCTGTCATGTGAGTACTTTTATGAACATCTTGTAAATCTGTCAGGCACTTCCCAAGGATTCCAGGAATCTGGAATTTGTTTTAAGAGAAAAGCAGCCCTTCTTTGCCAACCCCCAAGTTGGTCTTCTTTGAACACTCAAGCCTAGAAGCCACTTGTCATATCTAGCTGTGTTCATCTTCAGAAGGGCACCCCTTTCTAGCCCCAGGTCTTGGTCCCTATTCCTGCAGGTTAAACCCTCTTTGCTTATTGCACAGAAATATTCTGTCAGTTTAGCATCCTCTGAAGAAAGTTTTCTCTGCACTAAAATGTCCTGGGCTTGTTGGGATGCTGTCACCTTGGGAGGAGTGGAGACTGTTCTTATAACTTCAAAATCCCCACTAGGTTTCCCCTTGCTATGGATGTTTTGCTCACCTAAGGATCTTGCTTCCCTCCCTTCCTTTTCAGGTCATCAGCAAGGCTTCTGCATGATGTGTAGAATGGAAGATCACGTTAACAAGGTCATGCATTCCTCATACAGTGCCATCCATCCTTGGGCTGTCATCAGTGTTCTCACACGTGAGTCATTTCAGGTGCTTTGACAAGTTTTCTTCTGTTCTTGTAGGAGAGAGCTACTAACTTCTTCTTTCTTAGGAATAGGAGAACATTTCCAGCTTGGCATGCAGGAAGACGCCCATGAGTTCTTACGTTATACTGTCGATGCCATGCAGAGAGCTTGTCTGAGTGGAACCAGCGAGTAAGCACAAGCAAATTATCTTTGCAATGCTCCCAAGCCCTTTGGACTCCTTGGTGTAGTGCCATCAAGGAAAAACTATGCCCAGGGCTTTCACACAAAGCAAAACTCCTGGAGGAGATAAATCTCTGCCTTACCATTTATTTCCAGCTTGGACATCTCTTCTCAATCAACTACCATTGTCCATCAAATATTTGGGGGCTTTCTGAGATCCAGAGGTACTTTTCCATAACTATTGCTTTCCTTGGAATTGTCTGTGTCCTTCTGTCTGCCTGTGATAAACAGCCGATCGTGTGACTGGTGTAGTAGGTATGAAGGACTTAAAGCAGCACAGTCAAGTCGACTTCCCCTGTCGCTGAACCTTTTGATTTTCCTTCCAGTCACATGCTTGAGCTGCAAAGCAGTTTCCGATTCCTACGAGACCTTCCTGGATGTTCCTTTGGATATCAAAGTAAGAGCGATTGTAATTGTGCTTCAAGACATCCCAAGGCCCCTGTAGCTTTCCTGAATCAACACATTTGCTTTAAAAATGCATAATGCGAGCAAAAGAGAGCTTGGTGGTGGGTGGGAAGTGGAATGGACAGTGCCCTTCCGGGGAGGCCATGGCAGTGGTCTCCCTGTAGGTGCTGGCTTTAAGCTGGACAAGTACGTGTTATCCCCTCTGCACCCTTGATGTACTCTCATCCTTCTTCCTTTTGCCCTCCCTCAACACCTGTCTGACTCCTAGGCTGACAGGTTGTATTGTTTTCATTATTGATGGCCCTGTACAGCATTGGTAGCTGAACTGAGCAGTGGCACAGAGAGGTAACTCTTGATAGCCCTGGGAATCCCTAGGGATTGAGGGAAATGTTCAGCATCATACCTTCTTTCTGCCTCCTTGTGGGCACTGCTTGCGGGTTCACAGTGGCTCTCCTCAGCGTCAGCTACCTGGGCCTTCTTGTCAACTCCTAGTAAGTGTTTGGGCAAGGGCATTTCCCCGAGATCAGTTCTCTCCTTTCTCACTCCTCCAGGCAGCCTCATCTGTCACCGCAGCTCTGGAGGACTTCGTGAAACCTGAGCAGCTGGATGGTGAAAACTGCTTTAAATGTGGCCGGTAAGATGCTTATTAACAACATATTAATACTAGATCCTGTGTGAAGGTGCTGCACATACCTGAACATAAGTCATCTTTTCTCATAGGTTAGATGCACAATAATGAGAAACAGATATTTTAATATGGCTTTATGCAGCCTTAAAACAGTGTAAGGGTGTGTGAGACATGAAAGGATGTCTGGCCTTCTTGGGGCAAGATAGGGTGTATTTGAAGGGTGCATTTCAGCACTTGGCTCTGTGCTTGGTTTCAAGGTGCGACAAGATGGTTGCCGCCTCCAAGAGGTTTACAATCCATCGCGCGCCCAAGGTTCTTACGGCGTGTCTGAAAAGGTTTGAAGATTTCACTGGTGGGAAGATCAGCAAGGTGTGTATGCAACTGGAGTGCAATGTTCTCTTCCTGGAGCAGGAGATTTCCCAAAGCAGTATGCTCTTTCACAAGCTGTTCGTGTTGAGTTTTTCGTGTTCCCTTCTGGGGAGAGGAGAGTTGTCATGGGAAGACAAGCATGCACTCTGCTCTGACAGAGCTGCTTTGGCCGGGAAGAGTTTCCTGCCACCCAAACCATTACCTGTTGCTTCAGGGAAAACCAAGTGTTCATGAGCCCTGAAGATGTATTTATACACCTCTGGCCCCTGGTCTTGGAAGGCTATTTCGTGTAGTATTTCAGGATCATTTCCGAGCCCTCTTGGTCTCTCCGTAGGTTGTGATGTATCCCGAGTACTTGGATCTTCGCCCATACATGTCTCAGACAGCTGGAGAGCCGCTCCTCTACTCCTTATATGCTGTCCTGGTGCATAGTGGTGACAGCTGTCATTCAGGACACTATTTCTGCTACACAAAGGTAAAGAGCAACTTCCTTCCACATAAGAGAAAAATGTGTGCTGAGGAAGACAAACTTTCATGGCAGTGATACTGGCAGCCAAGGATTTGGGGAAGAAGGTCTCCTTTGGGGCTGGGTTGGGTTTGTTCTGGCATACTCTTGGTTCTGTAGTTCTCTGCCTGTGTTTTTGTGGAGAAACCATACATTTCATCTCCAGATATCGTTGCCTTTTTTTACAGGCCAGCAATGGACTGTGGTATGAGATAGATGATACATCTGTGGATTGTTGTGACATCGACACAGTTCTCCAGCAGGAAGCCTATTTGCTGTTTTATGTCAGGTAATAACAGAAAGGTACTTAAAGGGGGCCTAAAGGAAAGATGGGAGTGTAGTGATAGGACGAGGCGGAATGGTTTTAAATTGAAGGAGGGTAGGTTTAGATTAGCTGTTAGTAAGAAATTCTTTATGGTGAAGATGGTGAGACACTGGAAGAGGTTGCCCAGAGAAGTTGTGGATGCCCCCTCCATGGAAGTGTCCAAGGCCAGATTGGATGGGTCTTTGAGCAAGTGGAAGGTGTCCCTCCCCATGGCAGGGGAGATGGAACTAGATGATCTTTAAGGTGCCTGCCAACCCAAACCATTTTATGATTCTATGATTCTATGAAACAGAGGCCGTAGGGGGTATAAAGATGAGATCTTGCTCTGACAAGGGCAGAGCTGGTGGGAAGACCTCAATCAAATTTCAAATTTGTAGTTTTGGATACATCTTCTCTCTGTCATAGAAACCGCTCCAAGAAAATGACTGAACCCCAGAGAAAGCTGCAAGAACAGCCCTAAATGGAAATCACTCTTTTTTTTCCAGGAGCTCTGATTTAATTGGAGAAAGGCCTTCTTCCTCACAGGTACCATCATATGCCCATGCCTTCCTCAGTCAGTGGGCAGCTGGCAGTAAGCAGGCAGGTCCTGTGGGACCATGGGATCTGCCTCATTGGACTAAGGTAACTCTGGGGAGATGGATCAGGGCACCAGCTGGACAGTGGATTTCTTTCTGGGATCTTGGCATTGCTCTCTTTTCCCTCCCACACTGCAGCTTTCTTCAAAGCTGCAACGCTGCTCCCTCTCAAAGCATCCCATGTAGAGTCATCCCATTTGTCCGCCTGTGGCCCTTCTGCCTTTGCAGCCCTCCAGGAGAGTCTTTGGGAGGCCCTTAGCTGTCCCCTCCCACAGCTTCTGGGGGTTCCCCACTGTTCTGGTCCTTTCATGAGGAAAGGTCAGGGCCTTTTCACAGCTCTCTTTGCAGGACATGGCAGTGGACATGGAGGACTCTCCAGAGGACAGCAGCTCCTCTGCAAGAGCCAGCACCAGCCGGCTAACCTGGGCAGGTGCACAGGAGGCATCTGCAGGCAGGCCGTGCCCCATCTGGCCAGGCAGGCTCATCATCACCTCCAATGTGTCCAGAACGCAACCTGACTTCCCGTTCTGCTGTCAACCATTTGACCGTGTGCTGCACACCGTGCAACAAGACAAAGAGGAGCATGTATTCAGCTCTTCTTCCTGCTGCCAGAGGAATGGGGCCAGGGAGAGGGCATGGAGCAGATCGCCACAGTGGGACAATGATTTCCACAGCTGGCTCATGGTCACCACAGACTACGACCACTCAGCAGGGAGCAGGAGAAATAGTCCTCCAAGTCATGTACAAGCTCCCAGGGATGACTCAGCTCCAGGGCCCTCCAACGGCAGCTCCCAGTTGGCTCCCACACCCAGTGCTGCTCGGGAGCAAACCCTGCTGAGGCAGAGAGAGCGGAGCAGATCCCCACGGCGGGGCTATGATCTCCGCAGCCGGTTTGTGGAGTACACGGACTACCATCGCTCAGCGAGGAGGAGGTGGAGAACAAGTCCTCCATATTGTGACCGAGCCTCAATTGATGATGCAGCTGCAGGGCCCTCCAACGCCAGCTGCAAGCGGGCTCCCCCACCCAGGGCTGCCCAGGAGCAAACTCAGCTGCACCAGAGGGAGCAGAGCAGATCCCCATGGCGGGGCTATGATCTCCGCAGCCGGTTTGTGGTGTACACAGACTACCATCGCTCAGCGAGGAGGAGGAGGAGGTGTGAAAACAAGTCCTCCACGTTGTGACCAAGGCCCAAGGGATGATGCAGCTCCAGGGCCCTCCAGTGCCAGCTCCAGGCAGGCTCCGTCACCCAGGGCTGCTCAGGACCAAACCCTGGCAAGGCAGAGAGAGCGGAGCAGATCCCTGTGGCAGGGTTATGATGTCTGCAGCCGGTTTGTGGACACCACAGACTATGACCCCTCAGCAGGGAGGAGGAGGAGGAGGAGGGTTTCAGTGCCCCAGAGATATACGTCAGACAAACACTCAGGGCACTGTGGTGGTGATGGGGCCAGATTGTGACCCTGGATGAGGGAGAAGCACAGCATCTGACTTCTGCAATGCTGGAGAGGAGGAGGAGGAGGAAGAAGAATCCAGGAAGTACCAAAACTGCCCCCCTCAGGGACCAAGCTGCACAAAGGGCACCAGCGGCCCACCCTGTCCCTCCTCCCAGTGCTGCCTCTGGCCAGGAGGAGCTCAGAGAGACCTTCCAGAGACTCGGACAGCTCTGCCAGCTGGTCTCAAGGAAGAGCTTCAATCTGTTTTCCGCTTTTGGGATCACCTTGCTAAAACAGCACTCATTTGGAGCCAATAGGCAGAAAAGCCAAAGCCAGAATTAAAAACACTTGTTGGCCTTGCATGTGTAATTTATGGGGTGTTTCCTTCTCTGTAGGTTTTGGGGCAATTGGTGGAAATACCCGGTGTGGGAGGTTTATGTCTTGGGATTTTGAAAGCAGTGTGCTTGCATATGCCCATCTTGCAATCTCTTCTTTTTAAATATGGAGTTCAAGTCACTCGAAAGGAAATGGGCTGGATGAGCCAACAGCAAGCTGGACGGAAAACCAGCTGAGCACCTGGGCCCAGAGGGTGCTGCTCAGTGGCAGGAAGTCTAGTGCGAGGCTAGAAACAAGCGGTGTCACCCAGTGGCCAGTACTGGGTCCGATCCTGTTGCACATCTTCCTTAATGAATGGCCTGGATGATGGGGCAGAGTGCACCCTCAGCAAGTTGGTGTCAGAGACTGAAGGAGTTAATGTCTCAAACATTGTGGTGGGGCAAGTTCTGCTTAATGGTGCACTCTGCATAACAACGAACCCTGCATAGCAATGAACTGCAGGCAGGTGAGAAGTCCACTAGCAACAGGGCATGGAGGGTGTGCCAGAGGGTACACAGTTCTGTGTTCTAATACGCTGAGCGGGGCAGCTCACCATATATGGCCAAAGGTCAAAGAACAGTCGTACCTGCTGGGAGGGAGGAGTTACTCCCCAAACGACCCTCAAGCCCACTGACCCATTTCCTGAAGGTTCTGGAAGCACAAACGGTGCATGACACCTAATTAGCCTAATGAGTTCAAGTGTGTGCCCGAAGGAGGGGCAAGGAGATTATAAAAGGAAACAAACTGAAGCCCCGGTTGCGTGCGCTCTCCAGAACTGGACCCTTAGGCTGGCTGGACCAACACTGGACCCAGGACTGGTGAAATCTTTCTTCCCTCTCTCTCTTTTCCATAATCCCTATACCTCATCCTTTAGACATAAACCGTTGACCAAGTCTGGGACTAGGAGTGGATCCAGCCACCCCTGGGCTCCTCTCTGAGAAGGAGTCTAGAAAGCAAGGGGGTCCACTCCGATCCTTGTGACTCAACAGGAGTGCTTTCCTTATTTTCTTCCCTGAACTGATCCCCAAATAAGCAAGGCCTGTAGTATATGTTTGGTGACGTGTGGTTAGCGTGTTACAAAGTTTAATGATGTAGTTTCATGCTAATTCTTGTGACCATACCAATTCTGGTTGTGACCATGCCAATTCTTGTTGTGAGCGAATAAAATTTGAGGTTTGTGAGTTAAAGCATCCCTGGTGTCGTTTCACCTTAATCCTGACCTGGGAATCAGCAAACCTGAGTCGTCGTCCTGAGAAATTGGGATGTGACAGTTGGCAGATGACACCAAAATGGGAGGAGTGGTGCCTAGGCCAGGGGGTCGTGCTGCCATCCTAAGGCACCTGGGCAGGCTGGAGAGATAGGCTGACAGGCACCTCATGCAGTTCAGCAAGCGGAAGTGCAAAGGGTGCTGTGCGGGTGACAAGCACCAGCACAGGCTGCCCAGGGAGCCTGTGGAGTTTCCATCCTTGGGGATGTTCCACAGCCCTCTCAACATGGTCGTAGACAACAAGCTGCAGGTGGTCCTGCTTGAGCAGGGGGCTGGGGCCAGGTGACTTCACCCTCCAGGTGATCTCCTGGCCAGCTTCAAGTAGCCTGTCATTCTCTGAAATGGATGTCTACAAGAGGATCCAGCCACCACCGCTGTCACCCTCAGGCGGCCATCTACAACTCCACCAGGAAGCTGCAGTCCCTAGAGAGGAGCCCACTCAGCAGCAGGTTCTCTGGCCAAAGCTGTGGCCCATGGGGCCCAGGGAGGAGCAGGGGAATAGCGGGAGGAGGACAGGGTGGCAGAGACGAGGTGCTGTGGGCCACCTGCAGCCCCATTCCCCATCCCCCTGTGCCACTTGGAGCTGAGAGGGGGCTGAAGAGTCAGAATGGGAGGAGTGAGGCTGTGCCTGGGAAGTGCGGGGCTAGGGGAAGCTGTTTTCATTTGGTTTTATTGCAGTTCTCCTGCTCTCCTGGCTCACCAGCTGAAACCAGTTCCCAGCCTGATTCAGGACACCCCTAGTAAGAGCAGCACAAACCCATTTCCCTTTTCCCACCCTTGCTGGCTGCCAGGTGCAGCTGAGCCAGAGGCCGGGGAGGCCTCATCCTGCCCGTGCTGCTGATGGCGGCAGAGGAAAGAGGGGCCTGATTCTGCTGAGCGCAGGGTTGCTCTCCTGCCTCAGCTGCCCCTCAGTCTGGTGCTGCTCGACATGCCACTGGGCAGTTTGCCTGTTGAGCGCTGGGAACAGCAGCCCTAGGGGAATGGGTGTGTGCCTCTAAGGGTGAGGTCACAGAAGGAGTTGGCTACAAGAGGAACCGGAGGGTCGTGGCCAACTGCCAGAGACACCATAGAGCCTGTTTGTGTCTGTGTGGGAGTCTCGAGGGGCGAGAGAACCAGAGGAGCTGGCTACCAGGAGGACGACAGTGTCCAGGCCAACTGGAACCAGGGAGCAGCTACAGGGTAGACGGGCACACTGACTTGCATACCCACACATGCTCCACTTGCTGGCACATTATTTCCACTCACCCTGGTCTGTCCAGGTGCCGGCCACCCCAGACAAACACTCCCAATGACCTCTGGTCCCACTCCAGTGACTGGCACCACCGACACAGGAACCACGGCGACCTGTGGTTTTGTTACTGATTTGTTATTAATTTGTTATTAGTTAGAATTAATCATATTTAGTTTTAATATTTTAGCAAAATCATATGTATGTTGTATTTTATATATTTAACCACCAACCAGTGTCTGCTGTGAAATCCCCTGTATAGCCCCGTATCAAGGCCAGAGAAATTGGCTAAAATCATCTAGTAGGAACATTTAGAACTTAGAGAACAGGATAAAGAAATACCTGACAACGGGGTGGTGTAAGAGTTGTCAGTACGTTACCTGACAACGGCCTGTTTGGAACGCAGCGGCCGATCCCCAAAGATAGAATGTGCAGTACAAGGCTCCTGGAAGGTCCCTGGCTAGAGCCGTTAGAGATAACTGCATAGCTACTGTCAAAAAGGATGGATTGCACCTGTTGCCATAACATCGATGAAGAAATCATAAACTCTAGACGAACTTTGCTTCATTATAATACCAAAACACACCTCCTGGTCAAAAGCTACCCGCCTCCAAGACTTACCACGCCTCGGAGAGACCTTCACTACGCCTGCGTAAAAGATATTCACATATGCTAATGATTTCCCCAAAATCTAATGAATATGTATAACTTTTCTTGGAAATCTAATGAATATGTATCGATAAGTCTTAATATAAGGTGTATTGTTTTGAAGACAGGTGTGCGTGGTTCGTGAGAGGACTCGCCCGCGCACCCGGCCGTCAATAAAGAAGTGTCTGCTTATCTACACTAAATTGGTGTTGATAAGTTCTTCATTCCGAGCTTTTCGGTAACAGTTTTGGCGACCCAGATGGGACCTCGCTGAGAGAGACCGGAGGAGTCGGGGACCGATTGGTTCCTGCCGGCACCGAGGATTTCTCGGGGATACCCATCGATCCCCGATCCATAAGGCTCTTTGCGACATCCCCTGGATTTTGGTAAGACACTTCTTTTAAATATTAAGGATAGTGGGTTAGAGTCCCACCGGTATTGTTTGGGGTTGGAGTCCCCTGAGTGGGTTAGAGTCCCACCGGTATTGTTTGGGGTTGGAGTCCCCTGAGTGGGTTAGAGTCCCACCGGTATCGTCTGCCTGTCAGACGCGGCGAAAGCTGCGCAAGGTTGGACAAAAGGATCCTGAAGGAAGTGGAAGCCTAGGCGTCTGCCCGTAAGACATAAGCGAAAGCTATTGCTGGGTTGGACAATTTGGAAGTGGGAAGGAGTCCCACAGCTTTTGAGGATTCTGGGTTAGAGTCCCACCTTCAAAAGCATTTTGGAAATTTTGGGTTTGAGTCCCAAATTCTAGAAGAAGAAAAAGGAACGGAGAAAAAGAAAAAAAAAAAAAAAAAAAAAAAAAAAAAAAAAAAAAAAAGAAAAAGGAAAGAGAAAAAAAAAGAAAAAAGAGAAGAAAAAAAAGAAAAAAAAAGGAAAAAAGTGAGATATATTGTGTACTTGGAAGTATCGTGAGTGTTGTAAGTGTGGGATGTGCAACTGAACATGAAGTGAGTCTTGGCAACGATTGTAGTGTTTCTTATTGAAGTTGGAAGTTATAAAGTGTGAATACATTTGCTGGATAATAATCTTGCCAGGGGATATTGGTTATGACTCTTGCTTAGGGAAGTCGGCTTTGTCCGTGCCCTAGGCAAGTAGGTGGACTCCATTACCTGGCAACAATTGTTATTTGTATTTATTTAATATCTGGTGTTTGATATATGCATTTGGTATTTGAAACTTTGTATTTGATATTTGGCATTTGGTATTTGGTTTGGTATTTAACATTTGACAATTGAGTATTGATTTCTGATATTTGTTATATATTTAATAGATATTTGGTATTGGGTATAAACATAATGGCATTTGCCAAATTATTTAAGAGTAAGAGTATAGGAAATTTGTCCACTGATGGAAAGATACCAAAAACATCTCCGTTGGTATGTTTGCTGGCACATTGGGGTGAATTGTATGATGATTTACGTAAAAATCAAATGATTGACTATTGTAATCATTGGTGGCCTCTGTATACATTGGAGGATCAGGAAAGGTGGCCCGTGAATGGGACACTGAATTATAACACTATTCTGCAGTTAATGTTGTTTTGTAGAAGAGAAGGGAAATGGAGTGAAGTACCTTATGTGGATTTATTTTTTTACTTAAGGCAGAGACGAGATTGGCAGAATGAGTGCAAGCTAGTTAGTAGGGACAATTTGGTAATGGCTATAACTTTTGATAATAAGAAAGAGAAGAAATGTTGTCTGGCATGTGATATTGCCCCCAAAGAGGATGAAAGGCCAGAGTTGAATATATCCCCTCCCAGGAGAGGAAGGAATTGGAGGTGAGAGCATAGGGAACAGATGGAAGAACCAGAAAACAGTGGAATAGAAGATGCAGAGGAAGGACCATCTGAAGTTGTGATTCATACCCCCATTTCTCGAAGGACCCGACAGCAGACACAAACAATAGCTCCCTTGAAGCAGGGAGTTGGTAACAATGGACCAGTGTATGTAAAGGTGCCCTTTTCGGTTGTGGACTTGATGGCTTGGAAGCAGGCAGCTGGAATATATAGAGAAGATCTTGAGAGAGTTGGCAGAGTAGTGGATACTATAATTAAAACGCAGAATCCAGACTGGAGTGATTTACAGGTGATCTTGGATAATTTATTGGATGATACAGAAAAGCAGATGGTACTAAAAACTGGCAAAGCACAGGCAGAAGTGGCAGTATTGAGTGGGACAATAGGTGGAACATTAGAACAGAATTTTCTGTCTGGGGATCCGCAGTGGGATCCAAATAACGTGGAACATAAAGAAAGGCTGAGTCGGTATCAGAAATAGATTTTATATGGAGTTAAACATGCTATCTTTGAATTGGTCTAAATTATATGAGGTGAGACAAGATAAGAATGAATCTCCCTCAGCGTTTCTGGAAAGATTGAAGGAAGCTGCCAGAAAATATACTGATTTAAGAATAGAAACAGAGGCGGCTCAGATACAGTTGGCTTTGATTTTTATGGGGCAGTCGGCACCAGACATAAGAAAGAAACTTCAGAAGCTGGAGGGAGAGGATTCAAGGAGTTTGAATAAAATGTTGGAGACAACATGGAAAGTATATAATAACAGGGAAAAAGAGGAAAGGAAAATTAGAGAAAATAGATTATTGGCCTTAATGACAGGAACAACAGACAGAGGATGAGGTAGAAGAAGACGACGAAGTGGCAGTAGACGGAGAGAATTTATGAATTTTAGCAATCAGAATTTTAACACCCCCTTAGGAGTGAATCAGTGTGTTTTGTGTCGGGAAGAAGGACATTGGAGAAAAGATTGTCCTAAAAATGTGCAGTGTTCAAGAGGAAATATTCAAAAGAAGGTAGCCAGAATGATAGTTTTAGATGAATGAAGGGGACCGGAGGGGAACCCAGCTGAGCCTCTGGTTATAATTAAGCTGAGAGAAAAAGAAGTCAAATTTTAATAGATACAGGAACGACATTTTCGGTATTAAATACTTGTAAAGGAAAAATTAGAACAAAAACAACAAACATAGTAGGAGCAACAGGGAAAGAAGAAAACAGACCATTCCTGCAACCTCTGAATATGAAATTTGGAAATAAAATAATTACACATGAATTTTTGTATGTACCAGAATGCCCGATACCCTTGTTAGGAAGAGATTTGTTATCTAAATTAAATGCACAAATTGTTTTTAAGAAAGGAGAACTCTTTTTGAAGATACCTGAGTCAAAAACAGGAGAAATCCTAATGATACAAGAAAAAGTGGAGGAGCAAGAAATTCCACCAGAGGTGGATTTTGCAGTGATCCCTACAGTGTGAGAAACAGATATTCCTGGTAAATCAAAATTAACAGCACCTGTAAAAAAAAAGAGATCTAAAAAAAAAAAAGATGCAAGAACAGTAAAAATTAAACAATACCCAATTAAACCAGAAGTTAAACAAGAGTTAAAGAAATTGATTGACAAATTTTTGAAGTATAAAATTTTGAAAGAATGTGAATCTGAATATAATACTCCTATTTTACCAGTTAGAAAACCCTCGGGAGAATACAGGTTAGTGCAAGATTTGAGAGCAGTGAATCAAATAGCCAAAGACATATATCCTGTGGTTACAAATCCTTATACATTGTTAACAGCGTTAAAGGAGACTCATCAGTGGTTTACAGTGCTTGATCTAAAAAAAATGCTTTCTTTTGCATACCCTTGGAGAAGGAAAGCAGAAAGTTGTTTGCTTTCGAATGGGAAAATCCAGAAACTGAGCAAAAGATATAGCTGACATAGACAAGACTAACCCAAGAATTTAAAAATAGCCTGACAATTTTTGGAAACCAGCTGGCAAAAGAGCTTGAAATCTGGAAACAGGACAAACCAAGGCCTGAACATTTACTTCTACAATATGTGGATGACATATTGATTGCTACAGAAGAAAGATCTACCTACATACAGATAACCATTGATGTCTTGAATTTTCTGGGACTAAATGGGTACAAAGTATCCAGGAAGAAAGCCCAAATAGCATGTCAAACTGTGATATATCTGGGCTTTGAGATTTCAAAAGGACAGAGACAATTAAGAAAAAATCGCAAAGAAACCATCTGTAGTATACCTGAGCCGAAAAATATTCATGAACTTAGAACATTCTTGGGAATGGCAGGGTGGTGTCGTCTTTAGATCATGAATTGTAGTCTAATAGCTAAACTGTTATGAGGCCCAAAAGAACTCTTCCTTTGTGTGTGGTCCAAAACAGCAAAGGGCCTTTACAGAGTTAAAACGCGCTTTAATGTCTACACCTGCTTTAGGCCTCCCTGATTTAACTAAAGGTTTTCAGCTGTTCGTTCATGAAAGACAACACCTGGCACTTGGTGTGTTAACCCAGAAGATGGGGAGCTGGAAACGACCAGTCGGCTACTTCTCCAAACAACTGGACACAGTGAGTAAAGGGTGGCCAAATTGTCTTAGAGCAGTGGCTGCAACAGTGATGATTATACAAGAACCTCGGAAATTGACTTTGGGAAAAACAATAACAGTCTATGTCCCACACATGGTGAAAACTGTTCTAGAACAAAAGGGGAGATACTAGCTATCTCCGAGCAGAATGATGAAGTACCAAGTAATATTAACTTAACAAGATAATGTAATTTTAAAAGCAACTAACCTGGCAAATCCAGCTGTGTTTTTAAGTTCCATACAGGAAGGAAGACAATTGGAACATGATTGCCTGGCTGCTATTAAGTATGTTTATTCCAGTCGTGAAGATTTGAAGGATGTACCATTGGAGCGACCGGACTGGGAACTGTATACAAATGGTAGCAGCTTTGTAGAGCAAAGAGTTCGATACGCTAGATATGCGGTAACAACAGACACCACAGTTATAGAAACAGAAGCATTGCCAAGTACCACCTCAGCTCAGAAAGCAGAACTTATTACTTTGATTCGAGCTTTAGAACTAAGTGAAGAGAAGAAAGTAAATATTTGGACAGATTCAAAGTATGCTTTTGGAGTGGTACATGTCCATGCAGCATTGTGGAAAGAAAGAAGATTATTGTCCTCCCAGGGATCAAATATTAAACACCAAGATGAAATTTTACAATTATTACAAACAGTTCAGAAACCAGATCAGGTAACAATCATACACTGTAAAACACATCAAATTAGAAACACAAAGAAAATCACTGGAAATAATTTAGCCGACCAAACAGCAAGAAAGGTAACAAAAAAACGAGCATTGCAAATGGCATTAATTCCCTCCAAAACAGTAACTCTCCCTAGAGAAGAACCAAAATACTCAGAAGAGGATGATAAGCTAGGTCGATTATTAAATGCTAAGAAAAACCTAGCCAGATGGTGGGTAACACCTAAAGGACAGGTAGTAGTTCCACCCTTTTTGATGAGAGAAATAATTCAAACAAAGCATCAGGAGTGTCACTGGAGAACAAAGGCCTTAGTAACTTCCTTACAAAAACAAGTGGTATCACTCAGAATGTTAGGAATAGCTAAAATAATAACTGCAAAATGTGAAGTATGTTTGAAAAATAATCCAATAATCAAGAAAAAGGTTCAAATGGGTCGAATAAAATCTGGTACAGAGCCTGGAGATTATTGGCAAGTAGATTTTTCAGAACTACCTAGACAGAATGGGTATCAGTACATCCTGGTGAGGGTTGATACTTTTACAGGATGACCAGAAACTTTTCCCTGTCGTTCCACACGAACAAAAGAAGTAGTAAAATGGTTACTATGAAAAATAATTCCAAGGTTTAAAGTTCCTATTAGAATTTCTTCTGACAGAGGTCCACACTTTGTTGCAGAAGTGGTCCAAAATGTTAACAAAATTCTGGGTATCACATGGGATTTGCATACCCCATGGAGGCCACAATCCAGTGGGAAAATAAAAAGAATGAATCAAACCTTTAAAAGACAAATAAGCAAAATTTGTCAAGAGACTAATTTAAAATGACCTCAAACACTTCCATTGACATTATTACGAATCAGAATACAGCCAAAGAGTGGAACCTCAGTCAGTCCTTATGAATTATTATATGGGAAACCTTATGAATCTCCAGAACCAAACCCGAACATGTATGTAAAAAGAAAACAAGATGTGTATAACTATTTGCTTTCCTTAGGAAAAACTTTGACTGCAATTCGGAGAACAGTGGTATGGAATAGACCATTATCCCTGGAAGTTTCGGTGCATAACTTACAACCAGGAGACTATGTCTATGTGAAAACGTGGACTTCCGAACCCTGCAGGAACATTGAAAAAGACCCTTCCAGATACTGCTAACCACCTTCACAACTATTAGAATTGCAAAATCAGATGTTTGGATATACTACATTCAAGTGAAGAAAACACCTACTCCATGAAAAATTATTAGCTAGGATCCAAAAACTTTAAAACTGACTCTGAAACATGTCTAATTTTTTATATCTGTTTGTGTTTGTTCTTTTTATATTAGTTTAGCAGATAATGATAGTAGAAACCTGGACTGATTTGATAATCAGGAACAAAAGACAAGTAGAAACAAAACAATTTATTAGCATTCCTGAAAAAAATGTCTGAAGAAACAATTTACCAATAGAATTACAGTAAATTGCATGATCATGAGAAAAGTTCCAATTGTTCCACCAGAATGCAGTCCACCACCAGTATATACCGAAACAAATATTGACTCTCAGAATAATAATAAATAAATATTAGATAGATGATGTGAAAGTATTGAAATAATTTTCAACACTTTCAAAGGGGGGAAATGTTACTGATTTGTTATTAATTTGTTATTAGTTAGAATTAATCATATTTAGTTTTAATATTTTAGCAAAATCATATGTATGTTGTATTTTATATATTTAACCACCAACCAGTGTCTGCTGTGAAATCCCCTGTATAGCCCCGTATCAAGGCCAGAGAAATTGGCTAAAATCATCTAGTAGGAACATTTAGAACTTAGAGAACAGGATAAAGAAATACCTGACAACGGGGTGGTGTAAGAGTTGTCAGTACGTTACCTGACAACGGCCTGTTTGGAACGCAGCGGCCGATCCCCAAAGATAGAATGTGCAGTACAAGGCTCCTGGAAGGTCCCTGGCTAGAGCCGTTAGAGATAACTGCATAGCTACTGTCAAAAAGGATGGATTGCACCTGTTGCCATAACATCGATGAAGAAATCATAAACTCTAGACGAACTTTGCTTCATTATAATACCAAAACACACCTCCTGGTCAAAAGCTACCCGCCTCCAAGACTTACCACGCCTCGGAGAGACCTTCACTACGCCTGCGTAAAAGATATTCACATATGCTAATGATTTCCCCAAAATCTAATGAATATGTATAACTTTTCTTGGAAATCTAATGAATATGTATCGATAAGTCTTAATATAAGGTGTATTGTTTTGAAGACAGGTGTGCGTGGTTCGTGAGAGGACTCGCCCGCGCACCCGGCCGTCAATAAAGAAGTGTCTGCTTATCTACACTAAATTGGTGTTGATAAGTTCTTCATTCCGAGCTTTTCGGTAACAGTTTGACTCCAGTTGCTGGCCCCTAGACTTCCATACACACACACACACACACACGCACACACGCACACACACAGAATAGAGAGCCCCTCGCCAGGGAAATTAGAAATAGAACTTGAGAAGAAGCCAGGACAGGCTGCACTGATCAGAAGCAGGGCATGGCCAGGCAAGCATCCCAAACAGCAACCATTTCCTGAGTGACAGCCATGTTATCCCATCTTCCCTCTAGTTTTCTCACGTTTCTTCCTCCCAGGGCCGCCCTGAACCCTCCCTTCCCCCACCTCTGGTTCTTCCCCCAAAACATCCCATACTGAGTCTCGTGCTGTCCTGTGGTGCTCTTTTCCTGCACTCATCACAGTTTTCCAGTACTTAAAGGCCACTACAAAGACGACGGAGACTCTCTCTTAACAGCGAGCCACACGGAGAGGACAGGGAGCAACCGGCAGAGGCTTCGCCTCGATATAAGAAAGACTTTTTTTACAGTGAGAACAATCATTCACCGCAACGACCTCCCCAGAGACGCGGTAGAGTCCCCAGGACGGAAGGTTTTCCAGAGGCGATTGGACAGGGGGTGAGGTAATCTCATCTGGGCTCCCTTTCCCACAAAAGGTTGGACCAGATGATCTGTTGAGGTTCCTACCAGTCGGGGCGATTCTACGATTCCATGAAAACTCGGCCTTCCCTCATACTTTGTTTTGTGGCTTTCGAGGTGCCCCGATGGGTAATGGGGCTCCTTCCACAAGAGCTCTCACCCCAAACCGGCCTTGTCTCCATCGCTATGGGATGTCAGGGGCAAAAGACGAGGCCCTCTCAAACCCAGGAACTACGGAGAAAACCGTAGTTTTACCAAGGGAGGACCTCTTTTGGATACGCTGCTGGCTGGGACCGGAGAAGAGGGGAGAATGAAACACGACTCCCTTGCAAATCTGATGCCCAATGTCTTTAATGAGAAAATCAAAGGAGAAGGGAAAAGACGAGAGCATTTGGGAGGCTGGCTGAGTAAGCTCAGAGGAGTGCTGCCATCTGAAGGAAAACCTCCACGGCAGGGACGCTTCTTTTCCACTTCCAATTCCTCTTCAAGGCTCTGGCAATCATGTATCGTATCACCTAGACCCGTTGCTACGGAAGGAAGGAGGAGGTATTTCCTGGGGAGCGTGAGGTAGAGCAGAGCGAGAGGGGGAAAGAGAGAGGCTTCCTTGGAAGAGACGGAAGGCCAGCGCAGGCCCCTTCCTCGCAGCGCAGGCGGAGAAGCGGGAGCTCGGCTCCTCTGCAGACCATGGCCACGGTCTCAGGGCTGGCTCCAGGGCTTTCCTCGAGGCTGCTGGTGCTCGGCCACGGGCAGGCAATCCACGGGCTTCAGCATAAGAGATTGCCCCGTCCCAGAGGCCCACAGAGCCCACGGCCCAGACCGGACCACCCAAAGCCCCCCAGGGAGCCCCCAGAAGCGATGGGCACACCGCCAGCGCTGAGAGAGCTCCCCACGGCAGCCGACGCGGTGGATCCCACAGCTGTGCTCTGAGGGAAGGAGCTGAGGATTGGGCCCGGCAGCGTCACCAGGACTGGCGAGGGCTGGATCGCAACGCTGGAGTCGGCGCACCGGATGACGCACGGCTCGTTGCAGCTGTTGGCAAGCGGGGTTGGGCCGCAGGCGGCTGGCAGGCAGGGGCTGTAGCACGACATGTCTCGCGGAGGGAGGCGACCCTGTGAGACCGGGAGGGAGCAGAGGGCATTAGCTGTTGGGCCCTTTCGGACCCCCAGCTTGGCTCCCCTGAAAATGGGCAGCGCCTGGGAGCTCAGCGGAGAGAGATTTGGGATGGGGCATGAGTCAAGGAAGCTGTGTCCAGCAGCAGGGCTCACAATGGTGCCCTGCTGTGCTTTTGGCCGAACACCACAACGCACCCTCCTCTCCTCCGCCTTAACCTCCCCGCTGCCTGGTCACACCCTGCCCTATCTGAAGACCTCTTCTCTCAGCCGCCTGGGATGTCTCACCCACAGGGTCCTGGGCTAACGTGGCCAGAGTTACTTGCAAGACCCCCATGAAATGCAGGGTCCCACTTGGTAACCATTCTCAAAGGCGGAAGCAGTGGCATGGCCCAACAGTTGATGGACCTCCAGTGTCTGCAGAGAGGGGGTTTCTGGGCCTTTTGGTGGGCCTGCAGTGGGCATTTGTTTGTAATTGAAGGGTGATCCGAGAGGGTCCGTCCAAACGCAAGGAAGCTCCTCCTGCCCAAGTCAAGCTCCTTCGCAGCCTATACCTCAGCCGGCCTTGCCACTCCCAGGCATGCCTGACCCATGGAGGCACTCTGCTACCTCCGGTTGCTCCATTACCAAGGGTACGTCTGCAGGCTGTGAGGCTATTTCACAACAGTCCTTCTGCTCAGCCTTGAAGGCTTGGTAGGGAAGGCGCTCCAGAGAGAGCCCTCAGTAAGCCCCCTCCCAGTATGAGGAACTGGATGCCAGGTTTTTTCAGATGGGTTGAGCATAGCCTTGATGCCATGGCCTTAGTCAGGGAAAGACTTCCTACTGCAGACCAAGAGGCTCCCCCTCTTCTTGGCGTCAGGCTGTGGACCTCCTGATCATCAGCCCTTGTACCAGCATCAATGTGTTCACTCGGACAAACAGGTCTCCTTCTCCCCCCTCCCCGCCCTCGAGACCCCTACTCTCGTCAGGTCAGGCTCCTCTCGCCCACTTCTCTCAGGAGGGGACGTGTCTGAGTGAAACGCAACAGGGCTCCTGAAGACAGCAGCCACTACGGCAGAAGACGTCTATGGTGGGACTAGCTCTCCTGAGGAAGCTCCTCGTCAGGCCAACAGCGCAAAGGCAGCATTGCCGAACTGCGGATGGCAGAGGAAGTGCCCAGTCATTGGTTAGAGAGCGCTGTCCGTACGTCCTGAGCCTTGGAAAGAACCGCTGCTGGCAAAGAAACCAACCCGTGCCCCGTTTCACATCCTAGACCATTCACCGAGGACGAGGGAGGCAAAATGCATGCAGCCCTCTCCACAAAAACTGTCCTGCCAACCGAGGAGACGAGGGGCAAAATGAACTGAGACTTACCCACTTCCCAGAGCAGAGGAAGGCACGAGGAGAGGATAGAGGAGCTGGGAGTTGGGCACACTTTTATACAGCGGGCCAGAGCCCCAGGGGAGCTGAAAAATGACACAAACACGAAGCATGTTGAGAAACAGCAATTTTGGCTTCTCAAAGCTCTGCTGGTAGATGAAAGACATGCCTCCTTTGCCTGAAATGCTTGGCTCCCCTTTCATCCTGGGTAGCACTGAAGTGATTTTGTTGATAGCAATTATGTTTCTTCCCCAGACCAAGGCTCGTTTGAGGTCTCATTCCAGCAGCAGATTCAGGCCACGAGCAGGTGTTGTGCACGTCCTGCCCTTCCTGGGGAACACGGCCACCACTCACTTAGGACTTTGCCTGTGGAGCACGCCCGAAGGCCACTCAGAAGGGTCCCTCTTTGATGGGCTGAGGCTGACCCGGAGCAACACCAGTGCCTGCAGGCTATGGAGCTGCTCAGCGCCCAGCCAAGCCTCTGCCGGATGGCTGTTCCGCTGAGGGACAGAGAACGGAGGAGGCTCAGATCCGCGGGGTGACTGGAAGGTGGTGGTCAAACAAGGCCCTCCTGCAGTCTGGAGAGAAACCCCGTTGTGTGCAGGGATGGGGACGCTGAGGCCATTGCTGGAGTGCATGAGGGTACTCGGTGGCAGATCTCTGCTCCCCCCCCCGGGCCTCGGTGAGGCACGCACTTGCCAGCCATGCAAAGGGAGCCCAGCAGTTGAGCTGTCGTCTTCAGTCAGGAAAGGCCAGAGTGTTTTCTTTGGGAACTGCACAGCCCTTGCCTCGCCTGCCAGGACTTTACTCATTACTCTCCTGAGGAGAAGCAACGGCTCAACGTGGCCCTGGAGAGCAATGAAGGAGCCTGCTGACTCATCTTTGCATCGTTGCTGGGTGCTCGTTCAGGTCACTGACCCAGAGGGTCTGGCTTGTTTTTCCTGGCTCAGGGACGGATTGGCACATTTAATGGCAAGGTGGCACCAGCAGACCACCTCGGAGTCACCTGTGAGTCACCAAAAAGTGCCGAGGCACTGTGAGAGACCTCAGCTCCACCTCGGTGCGAATCATCCATGCACTGGCATGAGGGGCTCTGGGGGAAAAGGATTCAGACGTGCAGAGGACCCTAGGCGCAACCTCATGTCCGCATTCCTGCAGAAATGCAGCTTTTTGTACAGTGTTGTCATCATGGCTGTTAGCATCTTGCCCAACCGCTTGGTGACTCCTTGAAATCCTGTCATGCTCCTTGGTGAAACTGCAGCCAAAGGAGGACATCATGGACGTGCCCTGACGTTCCCACTCCCGGACAATTCTGGAGCACAGACCAAATTGAGGAAAGTTGCCGCCCCTATGTGTCCAGGGCCTGGGGAGCCTGCTTTTTTGACGGACCGGTGTGACAGACCACCGGACTGAGGCTGCAGCCACTGAGCGGCACCAGATGGTGCTCCCTGCTGCCCTACGAGACATAGAGGAGACTGGGCCAGTCGGTCTGGGAAGGCTGGCGGGGAGCTCAAAGGCCAGGCACGTGTCGCCAGCCCTGAGAGCTGCCTGGAAAAGGCCTCTGACTACCCACGCTGCTTGGGAAGGTGGGCCACGCTCTCACCCGGGCGGCCGTGCTGTCTGGGGGAAGGGTCTTGGGAGGGGATTGTTGTTTTCTCCTGCAGAGGATTGATGGCTCTGTCTCACTTCTGCTGTCATTTCCAGCAGGGCCATGCTCTGGGGCTGTTGTGCCGTCCTGCCAGGATGGTCGACCCAGTGCCACAGCTGACAGCAGAGACGCACTCACTGCGTACAGGCAGAAACAGGTCCCAGGCGTCAGTATGGCACCAGGGTGGGAGGCAGCCACCCGCGGCTCTTTTCCAGGTGGAACTGGAAGCGCGCTGACAAAGCAGCCAGGGATGCTCCCTCCTGAAAGGCTCCGAGAGGAACTTGCGAGGCACATGCGAGGCACTCAAGCCCCAGCGTCTCCTCAACTGAAGGGCAGGAAGCAGCTGCCTATCTCTTCCAGCCGCCAGAGCCCCAAGATGTGGCCCTTTGAGATGTGGCCCAGCCCCGCAGAAGCGGCACGGGTTGCCCACAGCAATCTTCACGGGGGAAGCCGCCAGCAGGAACCAGGCACGAGGGAAACTCCCCGAATGGGACGACCTGCCTGTCGTGGCTTAACCCTAGCCGGCAGCTGAGCACCACGCAGCCGCTCACTCACCTCCCTCACAGTGGCATGGGGGGAGAGAATCAGAAGGGTAAAAGTGAGAAAACTCGTGGGCTGAGATAAAGGCCGTTTAATAGGCAAAGCAAAAGCCGTGCACGCAGGCAAAGCAAAACAAGGGATTCATTCACTAGTTCCCATCGGCAGGCAGGTGTTCCGCCTCCATCTCCAGGAAAGCAGGGCTCCATCACGCGTAGCGGTTACTTGGGAAGACAAACGCCATCACTCCGAATGTCCCCCCCTTCCTTCTTCTTCCCCCAGCTTTATATGCTGAGCATGACGTCATATGGTCTGGATTATCCCTTTTGTCAGTTGGGGTCAGCTGTCCCAGCTGTGTCTCCTCCCAACTTCTTGTGCACCCCCAGCCTACTCGCTGGTGGGGTGGTGTGAGAAGCAGAAAAGGCCTTGACTCCGTAGAAGCACTGCTCAGCAGTAACAAAAGCATCTCAGCATTATCAACGCTGTTTTCAGCACAAATCCAAAACATAGCCCCATACTAGCTACTATGAAGAAAATTAACTCTATCCCAGCCCAAACCAGCACACTGCCCTACGGCTGCTCTGTTCCCGGATGGTGCACTAATGGAGGAGCGCTCAAACGTGCCAAAGGCCACGGTGGGTGAGGGGAGAAGTTGAGTACAGCCTTGCTGCTCGTCCCTCCCTGCTCTCCCTTCTGGCAATTGAGAGGCCATGCAAAGAAGAGCAGACGCCAGGACAGACACTCTGCTCCTCACGTAGCCTCCTTTGCCACCAGACAGGAGCGTGACACAGCCCGTCACACCTCCGCTACAGCAGGCAGTGAGTACCACTGCTGGGCTGCTCTCCTCCTTGGCCTGCCACCCTGCCCCGCTGCTGGATGCGGGAAGGGTGGCGAGGCATTCCTCTGCCGCATGAGGAGCCTGGCATTTGCTGTGCCTGAGCAAAGCTGAGGCAGCGGGAGAGGGCACATGCATCCACCTGCCTCAGCAGGCATGTGGTAACACCTGAGGGCAGGAAGCGGACAGCACAGGCCCATCCTTGCTCCGCAAGATGCCTTCTGCTTTGAACTGCAGCCACAAGAGGACATGTCCTTCCCAGGGCTGGCAAGGCAACCGAAAGTGAAGAGCACCCTCAGTCAAATGCCTATGAGTTTACTCCTCAGCCACTTTGACCTTGCACCCTTGGGGCTGACTACCCACTTTGAGAATGACAGTTTTGAGAATGAGAATTGACAGATTTCCATAGAACAAGATTCCCCCACCCCCCCCCCCCCCCCCCCCCCTTTTTTCCTTTGTTTTGGGGCCACCTCAGAGCTACCGGGCCACCTCTAGGAATGGTCCCAGTGCCCCCACCCCTTCACACAGCGGCGCTTCTCTCCATCTCACAGAGGGTCCTTCCTTGGCCTTCACCTTCCAACCACCTCTGGGCTTCCGAGTCCCCTCCTTTCCGTCTCCCTCAGCCAGACAAGCATCCAGCTGGGGCTTGGCTGATTGCTGAGCCCTTCCGTGGCCCTGCGCGGCCTTGTGTTTCTCAGGGTCAGCCTGAGCCCTTCAACAGGAGACCCACGTGAGTGGCCTTCATCAGGAGTGCTCCACAGCTGAAGGCCTGACTGAGAGTGGTAGTCACGTTCCCCAGCAAGGATGTGCACGACCCACACACAGGCCCTGGAGCTACTGAAACCCTTTCCTGGGAACTGGCATGGGACCTCAAATGACCGTTGCTTTGAGGAGCCAGCATCTAATGCATCACTGTGCTCTCGCCCAATAGGGAAATGCAAGCCGGACCTTTCAGATGAAAGAGACAAGCTCTTCATCTCTTGGCTGCGCTTTGCAAGCCTCAAATTGCTGTTGGCCAATGTGCTTCACACAGAAGGTGTGTTCCAGCTCTCCTGAGGCGCTGGCTCACCATATAAAAAGCCCGTGCCACTCCAGGCCCTTCCATCCAAATCTCTTCCCTTGCTCTCCACGGTGAACTTGGTAAGTCTGAACTCACTCCTCCTCTTCCTGCTGGTAGGATTTCTGTCACGGGGACTGCTTCCCTTCTGTGCGTGGTCCTTCTGATATGTGGTCCAGGCTTGAAAACACATTGTGCTTCCCTCTTCCGGGAGGTGAGTTGGTGAGGGAAGAGGGGAGGCTTCAGTCCCTGCCGAGAGGGACTGGGCTCGTTTGTAGCAGCGGCTCTGCTGAAGCCTGAGGCTGAACGACCAGTACCATCTAACCGGTCGTCAGGTACTTCCTCCCCCAACGACAGTGCAGCGACATGCCTTGGTCACTCTTGGCGTGGAAAGGAACTTTGCAGACAGATCTGGCCCTACGCAGGCACTGCCCGTTTTCAGGGGAGCCAAGCTGGGGGTCCGAAAGGGCCCAACAGCTAATGCCCTCTGCTCCCTCCCGGTCTCACAGGGTCGCCTCCCTCCGCGAGACATGTCGTGCTACAGCCCCTGCCTGCCAGCCGCCTGCGGCCCAACCCCGCTTGCCAACAGCTGCAACGAGCCGTGCGTCATCCGGTGCGCCGACTCCAGCGTTGCGATCCAGCCCTCGCCAGTCCTGGTGACGCTGCCGGGCCCAATCCTCAGCTCCTTCCCTCAGAGCACAGCTGTGGGATCCACCGCGTCGGCTGCCGTGGGGAGCTCTCTCAGCGCTGGCGGTGTGCCCATCGCTTCTGGGGGCTCCCTGGGGGGCTTTGGGTGGTCCGGTCTGGGCCGTGGGCTCTGTGGGCCTCTGGGACGGGGCAATCTCTTATGCTGAAGCCCGTGGATTGCCTGCCCGTGGCCGAGCACCAGCAGCCTCGAGGAAAGCCCTGGAGCCAGCCCTGAGAGCGTGGCCATGGTCTGCAGAGGAGCCGAGCTCCCGCTTCTCCGCCTGCGCTGCGAGGAAGGGGCCTGCGCTGGCCTTCCGTCTCTTCCAAGGAAGCCTCTCTCTTTCCCCCTCTCGCTCTGCTCTACCTCACGCTCCCCAGGAAATACCTCCTCCTTCCTTCCGTAGCAACGGGTCTAGGTGATACGATACATGATTGCCAGAGCCTTGAAGAGGAATTGGAAGTGGAAAAGAAGCGTCCCTGCCGTGGAGGTTTTCCTTCAGATGGCAGCACTCCTCTGAGCTTACTCAGCCAGCCTCCCAAATGCTCTCGTCTTTTCCCTTCTCCTTTGATTTTCTCATTAAAGACTTTGGGCATCAGCTTTGCAAGGGAGTCGTGTTTCATTCTCCCCTCTTCTCCGGTCCCAGCCAGCGGCGTATCCAAAAGAGGTCCTCCCTTGGTAAAACTACGGTTTTCTCCGTAGTTCCTGGGTTTGAGAGGGCCTCGTCTTTTGCCCCTGACATCCCATGGCGATGGAGACAAGGCCGGTTTGGGGTGAGAGCTCTTGTGGAAGGATCCCCGTTACCCATCGGGGCACCTCGAAAGCCACAAAACAAAGTATGAGGGAAGCCCGAATTGTCTGTTGAATCTCCCTGTGCTGCATTGGTTACGGCAGGGACTCAACGGACTGCTGGATGAATGAGAGCCAATGGTGGCGCTGGCTACTTTGTCAGGAACGTCTTTGTTAAGAACTCAGAAAGTGCATCCCAGGCATTTTTCATATCCACAACAGGGAGTGCCACCAGTCTGGGGAAGGAAGGAGGTCGGCAGAGCATCGTGTTTCCCAGGCCAGTCCTCCCTCCTGCTGTGGGCTCCTGCGTCGGCAGCAATGTTGAATCTGCCGGTCCTCCTTGTTCACATATCTCTGCCCTTACAGGCCCATGGGGTGGGCTCGGGCCGGGGAAACTACTCGGAGTGACCAGGGTGCAAGTGGTTCTGGTCCCAGCCCCCAAGGCTGTGCACTGCTCCCTTTTGTCCAGGACAGGAATTAACCGGGCGGAGCAGAAAGAGAGGATCCCAGGGCCCTGCCATTGGTGTCCATCCCACAGTGCGCAATCCCCTACCCACCTTTCTGTTATCCACCAGGGGCAGCAAGCCTGGCCTCTGCACCGTTTCCCCCAGCTCAAGGTCTGACCTTCAAGGCACAGAGAGGCTTGGGCTCAGGGGACCAGTGCAGTGGTTTCAACTCTCTGCAGCACTGGAGCTCTGGCAGGTAAAAAGAGGAGTTGTGTGCAGTGGGGCTGCTGCCCCTCAGCTCCCTCTTCATTCCTGACTGTTAGCCGTGCTGGGAGAGAAGCAGCCTGCGACGAGATCCTGGGTGAGCGAGCGCCAGGGGGAACAGCACAGAGACACCACAGCCAAGCCTGAGGCACATGCTCTGTCCTGGTGAAAAGTCCACCAGTCAAGTGTGAGTGACTCCTGTCCGTATGAGCTGGTGGTATCCTTCCAGAGTGCGAGGGGAACGTGGCTGGTGACAAATTAATCTCAAAGCCAGGCTCAAGTCCTTTGGAGGCGCTGAGCCACTCCGGGGTCACTCTCCCGTGTTCCTTCCCGGGAAGGAGCGTGGGGCTCCGCTGTTCAGTCATTTTCTGATGTGAGTGCTGAGACCTATTTCCGGAAGGTCCCTGGAGCTGAGCCCAGCTGTCGGGAGAGTGGACCAGTCCCAAAAGGCAAAAGCTGGAGGCTGGCTCCTTCTCTGCCATGTCAAGAAGCAGGTTAAAAAGGTGGTGTAGGTGTCAGGAGCAGGAGCAGGAGCAGCAAGATCAGGAGCAGTGGCAGCGGCAGTGGCAGGAGTAGGAGCAGGAGCAGGAGAAGCAGGAGCAGGAGAAGCAGCAGCAGGAGCAGCGGCAGCAGTGGCAGGAGCGGCAGCAGCATTCTGACGAGGTGGCCGAGTGGTGAAGGCGATGGACTGCTAATCCATTGTGCTCTGCACGCATGGGTTCGAATCCCATCCTCGTCGGTCAGCCCAACAATGGCCAGAGTTTCTGAGTGTGAGCGGCTCGATGTGTGCCCCCAAGTAAGCCTTTGTTTTGAGACGAGAGTGAGGGAACTCACAGGATGGTCAGCCTCTCCGCAGTCCCTGGGAAGACGATAGAGCAAAACATCTTGGAAGTACTTTCCAAACATAGGTAGCTCAGGAAGGTGGTTGGGAGTAGCAAGCATGGATTTACAAAGGAGAAGTCATGCTTAACCAAGCTGGTAGCCTTCTACAGTGAGGTGACTAGCTTGGTGGGGAAGCGAAGAGCGGTGGATGTTGTTTACCTTGCCTTTGGTAAGGCTCAACCAGCCATGGGAGATTCACAGAATCTCAGAATCGTTGGGGTTGCAAGGGACCTCCTGAGATCCTTTAGTCCCAGCCAACTGCCCCAGCAAGGTCAACTTGAGCTGGTTGCTTAGGACATAGTCGGGTTGGGTTTTGAGTATCTCCAAGGATGGAGACTCCACTGCCTCTCTGGGCAACCTGGTCCACTGTTTGACCACCCTCACGGTAAGAAAGTGGTTTCTTGCCTTGCGATGGAATTTCACGTGTTTTCATTTGTGCCCATCGACTCTTGCGCTGCCAGTCGGTACTGCTGAGAAGAGTCTGGCTCCCTCTTCATTCCCTTCCATCAGGTGTGGGAAGAATCCCAGCTCTCACAGCCTCCCCTCCTATTTCAGACTCGCCAAGCCCTTAACCGGTTTTGTGACAAAGCAGGGATCTGCAGGGAAGACCCGTGTGGAGGCAGGAGCAGCCAGCAGCCAGCCATGCCACCAAGGGATGTGCTGGCCCGGGTGGTCAGGAGCGACTTGGCAGGGGTCAGAGGAACAGGGACGATCCAGCGTGGTTGTGAAAGGCACAGAGCTGGCTGGAGCCTCTTCCTGCCCACACGACCTCCCCTCTCTTACACACATTTGCACTTCTGCCTCCCTGGCCACCTGCCTCCCTCTCCCAATTTCCTTCGGATATCTCTTCCCCACGACCGCGGGCTTCTTGCTCTCCCCACCCTGCTCTCCTCTGGGTGCCCTTCCCAGTAGGTTTGCACTTCCAAGGATGCCTCGTGGCTCCTGCTGATCAGCACCTGTGAGCAGCGTGCCCGCACGCGCCAGCATGCAAACAAGATACGAGAAGAAGAGACTGGGGTTTGGCCAAGGGGCTCGGAGCTCAGAATGCTGCTGACCCCACCCCGCCGCCAGCCTCGCATATCCCTAAGGCCTGTGAGCCAGGTAAAGGGGACCACTGCCCCCACTGCCAGCCCAGTTGGGTCTGAATCCAGAGGCAGAGCCTGTGGGAGACGAGAAAGGGGCTGCCTGCTGCGGAGAGGTCAGCTTCTTCATGGGCACCTTAATCTCACCTGGCCAGCCTCAGGGAAGAGAAGAAGAGCAGAACTCTTTCTCATCGACAGATGAGCTTGGTGGTTTGGACAGCCCAGAGGGATCCCTTTCTCTTCAGTGGCTGCTGAACCCAGGAGCCCAGCAGAGCTCAGGCTGCCACAGCTCCACGCCCCCAGGCCCAGCCAGCAGCGAGGCTGAGCATGCCTCCCAGGAGGCGCGTACACACACACACACACACACACACACACAAATCCATGCATACATCCCATACTGAGTCTCGTGCTGTCCTGTGGTGCTCTTTTCCTGCACTCATCACAGTTTTCCAGTACTTAAAGGCCACTACAAAGACGACGGAGACTCTCTCTTAACAGCGAGCCACACGGAGAGGACAGGGAGCAACCGGCAGAGGCTTCGCCTCGATATAAGAAAGACTTTTTTTACAGTGAGAACAATCGTTCACCGCAACGACCTCCCCAGAGACGCGGTAGAGTCCCCAGGACGGAAGGTTTTCCAGAGGCGATTGGACAGGGGGCGAGGTAATCTCATCTGGGCTCCCTTTCCCACAAAAGGTTGGACCAGATGATCTGTTGAGGTTCCTACCAGTCGGGGCGATTCTACGATTCCATGAAAACTCGGCCTTCCCTCATACTTTGTTTTGTGGCTTTCGAGGTGCCCCGATGGGTAACGGGGCTCCTTCCACAAGAGCTCTCACCCCAAACCGGCCTTGTCTCCATCGCTATGGGATGTCAGGGGCAAAAGACGAGGCCCTCTCAAACCCAGGAACTACGGAGAAAACCGTAGTTTTACCAAGGGAGGACCTCTTTTGGATACGCCGCTGGCTGGGACCGGAGAAGAGGGGAGAATGAAACACGACTCCCTTGCAAAGCTGATGCCCAAAGTCTTTAATGAGAAAATCAAAGGAGAAGGGAAAAGACGAGAGCATTTGGGAGGCTGGCTGAGTAAGCTCAGAGGAGTGCTGCCATCTGAAGGAAAACCTCCACGGCAGGGACGCTTCTTTTCCACTTCCAATTCCTCTTCAAGGCTCTGGCAATCATGTATCGTATCACCTAGACCCGTTGCTACGGAAGGAAGGAGGAGGTATTTCCTGGGGAGCGTGAGGTAGAGCAGAGCGAGAGGGGGAAAGAGAGAGGCTTCCTTGGAAGAGACGGAAGGCCAGCGCAGGCCCCTTCCTCGCAGCGCAGGCGGAGAAGCGGGAGCTCGGCTCCTCTGCAGACCATGGCCACGCTCTCAGGGCTGGCTCCAGGGCTTTCCTCGAGGCTGCTGGTGCTCGGCCACGGGCAGGCAATCCACGGGCTTCAGCATAAGAGATTGCCCCGTCCCAGAGGCCCACAGAGCCCACGGCCCAGACCGGACCACCCAAAGCCCCCCAGGGAGCCCCCAGAAGCGATGGGCACACCGCCAGCGCTGAGAGAGCTCCCCACGGCAGCCGACGCGGTGGATCCCACAGCTGTGCTCTGAGGGAAGGAGCTGAGGATTGGGCCCGGCAGCGTCACCAGGACTGGCGAGGGCTGGATCGCAACGCTGGAGTCGGCGCACCGGATGACGCACGGCTCGTTGCAGCTGTTGGCAAGCGGGGTTGGGCCGCAGGCGGCTGGCAGGCAGGGGCTGTAGCACGACATGTCTCGCGGAGGGAGGCGACCCTGTGAGACCGGGAGGGAGCAGCGGGCATTAGCTGTTGGGCCCTTTCGGACCCCCAGCTTGGCTCCCCTGAAAACGGGCAGCGCCTGGGAGCTCAGCGGAGAGAGATTTGGGATGGGGCATGAGTCAAGGAAGCTGTGTCCAGCAGCAGGGCTCACAATGGTGCCCTGCTGTGCTTTTGGCCGAACACCACAACGCACCCTCCTCTCCTCCGCCTTAACCTCCCCGCTGCCTGGTCACACCCTGCCCTATCTGAAGACCTCTTCTCTCAGCCGCCTGGGATGTCTCACCCACAGGGTCCTGGGCTAACGTGGCCAGAGTTACTTGCAAGACCCCCATGAAATGCAGGGTCCCACTTGGTAACCGTTCTCAAAGGCGGAAGCAGTGGCATGGCCCAACAGTTGATGGACCTCCAGTGTCTGCAGAGAGGGGGTTTCTGGGCCTTTTGGTGGGCCTGCAGTGGGCATTTGTTTGTAATTGAAGGGTGATCCGAGAGGGTCCGTCCAAACGCAAGGAAGCTCCTCCTGCCCAAGTCAAGCTCCTTCGCAGCCTATACCTCAGCCGGCCTTGCCACTCCCAGGCATGCCTGACCCATGGAGGCACTCTGCTACCTCCGGTTGCTCCATTACCAAGGGTACGTCTGCAGGCTGTGAGGCTATTTCACAACAGTCCTTCTGCTCAGCCTTGAAGGCTTGGTAGGGAAGGCGCTCCAGAGAGAGCCCTCAGTAAGCCCCCTCCCAGTATGAGGAACTGGATGCCAGGTTTTTCAGATGGGTTGAGCATAGCCTTGATGCCATGGCCTTAGTCAGGGAAAGACTTCCTACTGCAGACCAAGAGGCTCCCCCTCTTCTTGGCGTCAGGCTGTGGACCTCCTGATCATCAGCCCTTGTACCAGCATCAATGTGTTCACTCGGACAAACAGGTCTCCTTCTCCCCCCTCCCTGCCCTCGAGACCCCTACTCTCGTCAGGTCAGGCTCCTCTCGCCCACTTCTCTCAGGAGGGGACGTGTCTGAGTGAAACGCAACAGGGCTCCTGAAGACAGCAGCCACTACGGCAGAAGACGTCTATGGTGGGACTAGCTCTCCTGAGGAAGCTCCTCGTCAGGCCAATAGCGCAAAGGCAGCATTGCCGAACTGCGGATGGCAGAGGAAGTGCCCAGTCATTGGTTAGAGAGCGCTGGCCGTACGTCCTGAGCCTTGGAAAGAACCGCTGCTGGCAAAGAAACCAACCCGTGCCCCGTTTCACATCCTAGACCATTCACCGAGGACGAGGGAGGCAAAATGCATGCAGCCCTCTCCACAAAAACTGTCCTGCCAACCGAGGAGACGAGGGGCAAAATGAACTGAGACTTACCCACTTCCCAGAGCAGAGGAAGGCACGAGGAGAGGATAGAGGAGCTGGGAGTTGGGCACACTTATACAGCGGGCCAGAGCCCCAGGGGAGCTGAAAAATGACACAAACACGAAGCATGTTGAGAAACAGCAATTTTGGCTTCTCAAAGCTCTGCTGGTAGATGAAAGACATGCCTCCTTTGCCTGAAATGCTTGGCTCCCCTTTCATCCTGGGTAGCACTGAAGTGATTTTGTTGATAGCAATTATGTTTCTTCCCCAGACCAAGGCTCGTTTGAGGTCTCATTCCAGCAGCAGATTCAGGCCACGAGCAGGTGTTGTGCACGTCCTGCCCTTCCTGGGGAACACGGCCACCACTCACTTAGGACTTTGCCTGTGGAGCACGCCCGAAGGCCACTCAGAAGGGTCCCTCTTTGATGGGCTGAGGCTGACCCGGAGCAACACCAGTGCCTGCAGGCTATGGAGCTGCTCAGCGCCCAGCCAAGCCTCTGCCGGATGGCTGTTCCGCTGAGGGACAGAGAACGGAGGAGGCTCAGATCCGCGGGGTGACTGGAAGGTGGTGGTCAAACAAGGCCCTCCTGCAGTCTGGAGAGAAACCCCGTTGTGTGCAGGGATGGGGACGCTGAGGCCATTGCTGGAGTGCATGAGGGTACTCGGTGGCAGATCTCTGCTCCCCCCCCGGGCCTCGGTGAGGCACGCACTTGCCAGCCATGCAAAGGGAGCCCAGCAGTTGAGCTGTCGTCTTCAGTCAGGAAAGGCCAGAGTGTTTTCTTTGGGAACTGCACAGCCCTTGCCTCGCCTGCCAGGACTTTACTCATTACTCTCCTGAGGAGAAGCAACGGCTCAACGTGGCCCTGGAGAGCAATGAAGGAGCCTGCTGACTCATCTTTGCATCGTTGCTGGGTGCTCGTTCAGGTCACTGACCCAGAGGGTCTGGCTTGTTTTTCCTGGCTCAGGGACGGATTGGCACATTTAATGGCAAGGTGGCACCAGCAGACCACCTCGGAGTCACCTGTGAGTCACCAAAAAGTGCCGAGGCACTGTGAGAGACCTCAGCTCCACCTCGGTGCGAATCATCCATGCACTGGCATGAGGGGCTCTGGGGGAAAAGGATTCAGACGTGCAGAGGACCCTAGGCGCAACCTCATGTCCGCATTCCTGCAGAAATGCAGCTTTTTGTACAGTGTTGTCATCATGGCTGTTAGCATCTTGCCCAACCGCTTGGTGACTCCTTGAAATCCTGTCATGCTCCTTGGTGAAACTGCAGCCAAAGGAGGACATCATGGACGTGCCCTGACGTTCCCACTCCCGGACAATTCTGGAGCACAGACCAAATTGAGGAAAGTTGCCGCCCCTATGTGTCCAGGGCCTGGGGAGCCTGCTTTTTTGACGGACCGGTGTGACAGACCACCGGACTGAGGCTGCAGCCACTGAGCGGCACCAGATGGTGCTCCCTGCTGCCCTACGAGACATAGAGGAGACTGGGCCAGTCGGTCTGGGAAGGCTGGCGGGGAGCTCAAAGGCCAGGCACGTGTCGCCAGCCCTGAGAGCTGCCTGGAAAAGGCCTCTGACTACCCACGCTGCTTGGGAAGGTGGGCCACGCTCTCACCCGGGCGGCCGTGCTGTCTGGGGGAAGGGTCTTGGGAGGGGATTGTTGTTTTCTCCTGCAGAGGATTGATGGCTCTGTCTCACTTCTGCTGTCATTTCCAGCAGGGCCATGCTCTGGGGCTGTTGTGCCGTCCTGCCAGGATGGTCGACCCAGTGCCACAGCTGACAGCAGAGACGCACTCACTGCGTACAGGCAGAAACAGGTCCCAGGCGTCAGTATGGCACCAGGGTGGGAGGCAGCCACCCGCGGCTCTTTTCCAGGTGGAACTGGAAGCGCGCTGACAAAGCAGCCAGGGATGCTCCCTCCTGAAAGGCTCCGAGAGGAACTTGCGAGGCACATGCGAGGCACTCAAGCCCCAGCGTCTCCTCAACTGAAGGGCAGGAAGCAGCTGCCTATCTCTTCCAGCCGCTAGAGCCCCAAGATGTGGCCCTTTGAGATGTGGCCCAGCCCCGCAGAAGCGGCACGGGTTGCCCACAGCAATCTCCACGGGGGAAGCCGCCAGCAGGAACCAGGCACGAGGGAAACTCCCCGAATGGGACGACCTGCCTGTCGTGGCTTAACCCTAGCCGGCAGCTGAGCACCACGCAGCCGCTCACTCACCTCCCTCACAGTGGCATGGGGGGAGAGAATCAGAAGGGTAAAAGTGAGAAAACTCGTGGGCTGAGATAAAGGCCGTTTAATAGGCAAAGCAAAAGCCGTGCACGCAGGCAAAGCAAAACAAGGGATTCATTCACTACTTCCCATCGGCAGGCAGGTGTTCCGCCTCCATCTCCAGGAAAGCAGGGCTCCATCACGCGTAGCGGTTACTTGGGAAGACAAACGCCATCACTCCGAACGTCCCCCCCTTCCTTCTTCTTCCCCCAGCTTTATATGCTGAGCATGACGTCATATGGTCTGGATTATCCCTTTTGTCAGTTGGGGTCAGCTGTCCCAGCTGTGTCTCCTCCCAACTTCTTGTGCACCCCCAGCCTACTCGCTGGTGGGGTGGTGTGAGAAGCAGAAAAGGCCTTGACTCCGTAGAAGCACTGCTCAGCAGTAACAAAAGCATCTCAGCATTATCAACGCTGTTTTCAGCACAAATCCAAAACATAGCCCCATACTAGCTACTATGAAGAAAATTAACTCTATCCCAGCCCAAACCAGCACACTGCCCTACGGCTGCTCTGTTCCCGGATGGTGCACTAATGGAGGAGCGCTCAAACGTGCCAAAGGCCACGGTGGGTGAGGGGAGAAGTTGAGTACAGCCTTGCTGCTCGTCCCTCCCTGCTCTCCCTTCTGGCAATTGAGAGGCCATGCAAAGAGGAGCAGACGCCAGGACAGACACTCTGCTCCTCACGTAGCCTCCTTTGCCACCAGACAGGAGCGTGACACAGCCCGTCACACCTCCGCTACAGCAGGCAGTGAGTACCACTGCTGGGCTGCTCTCCTCCTTGGCCTGCCACCCTGCCCCGCTGCTGGATGCGGGAAGGGTGGCGAGGCATTCCTCTGCCGCATGAGGAGCCTGGCATTTGCTGTGCCTGAGCAAAGCTGAGGCAGCGGGAGAGGGCACATGCATCCACCTGCCTCAGCAGGCATGTGGTAACACCTGAGGGCAGGAAGTGGACAGCACAGGCCCATCCTTGCTCCGCAAGATGCCTTCTGCTTTGAACTGCAGCCACAAGAGGACATGTCCTTCCCAGGGCTGGCAAGGCAACCGAAAGTGAAGAGCACCCTCAGTCAAATGCCTATGAGTTTACTCCTCAGCCACTTTGACCTTGCACCCTTGGGGCTGACTACACACTTTAAGAATGACAGTTTTGAGAATGAGAATTGACAGATTTCCATAGAACAAGATTCCCCCACCCCCACCCACCCCCACCCCCTTTTTTCCTTTGTTTTGGGGCCACCTCAGAGCTACCGGGCCACCTCTAGGAATGGTCCCAGTGCCCCCACCCCTTCACACAGCGGCGCTTCTCTCCATCTCACAGAGGGTCCTTCCTTGGCCTTCACCTTCCAACCACCTCTGGGCTTCCGAGTCCCCTCCTTTCTGTCTCCCTCAGCCAGACAAGCATCCAGCTGGGGCTTGGCTGATTGCTGAGCCCTTCCGTGGCCCTGCGCGGCCTTGTGTTTCTCAGGGTCAGCCTGAGCCCTTCAACAGGAGACCCACGTGAGTGGCCTTCATCAGGAGTGCTCCACAGCTGAAGGCCTGACTGAGAGTGGTAGTCACGTTCCCCAGCAAGGATGTGCACGACCCACACACAGGCCCTGGAGCTACTGAAACCCCTTCCTGGGAACTGGCATGGGACCTCAAATGACCGTTGCTTTGAGGAGCCAGCATCTAATGCATCACTGTGCTCTCGCCCAATAGGGAAATGCAAGCCGGACCTTTCAGATGAAAGAGACAAGCTCTTCATCTCTTGGCTGCGCTTTGCAAGCCTCAAATTGCTGTTGGCCAATGTGCTTCACACAGAAGGTGTGTTCCAGCTCTCCTGAGGCGCTGGCTCACCATATAAAAAGCCCGTGCCACTCCAGGCCCTTCCATCCAAATCTCTTCCCTTGCTCTCCACGGTGAACTTGGTAAGTCTGAACTCACTCCTCCTCTTCCTGCTGGTAGGATTTCTGTCACGGGGACTGCTTCCCTTCTGTGCGTGGTCCTTCTGATATGTGGTCCAGGCTTGAAAACACATTGTGCTTCCCTCTTCCGGGAGGTGAGTTGGTGAGGGAAGAGGGGAGGCTTCAGTCCCTGCCGAGAGGGACTGGGCTCGTTTGTAGCAGCGGCTCTGCTGAAGCCTGAGGCTGAACGACCAGTACCATCTAACCGGTCGTCAGGTACTTCCTCCCCCAACGACAGTGCAGCGACATGCCTTGGTCACTCTTGGCGTGGAAAGGAACTTTGCAGACAGATCTGGCCCTACGCAGGCACTGCCCGTTTTCAGGGGAGCCAAGCTGGGGGTCCGAAAGGGCCCAACAGCTAATGCCCTCTGCTCCCTCCCGGTCTCACAGGGTCGCCTCCCTCCGCGAGACATGTCGTGCTACAGCCCCTGCCTGCCAGCCGCCTGCGGCCCAACCCCGCTTGCCAACAGCTGCAACGAGCCGTGCGTCATCCGGTGCGCCGACTCCAGCGTTGCGATCCAGCCCTCGCCAGTCCTGGTGACGCTGCCGGGCCCAATCCTCAGCTCCTTCCCTCAGAGCACAGCTGTGGGATCCACCGCGTCGGCTGCCGTGGGGAGCTCTCTCAGCGCTGGCGGTGTGCCCATCGCTTCTGGGGGCTCCCTGGGGGGCTTTGGGTGGTCCGGTCTGGGCCGTGGGCTCTGTGGGCCTCTGGGACGGGGCAATCTCTTATGCTGAAGCCCGTGGATTGCCTGCCCGTGGCCGAGCACCAGCAGCCTCGAGGAAAGCCCTGGAGCCAGCCCTGAGAGCGTGGCCATGGTCTGCAGAGGAGCCGAGCTCCCGCTTCTCCGCCTGCGCTGCGAGGAAGGGGCCTGCGCTGGCCTTCCGTCTCTTCCAAGGAAGCCTCTCTCTTTCCCCCTCTCGCTCTGCTCTACCTCACGCTCCCCAGGAAATACCTCCTCCTTCCTTCCGTAGCAACGGGTCTAGGTGATACGATACATGATTGCCAGAGCCTTGAAGAGGAATTGGAAGTGGAAAAGAAGCGTCCCTGCCGTGGAGGTTTTCCTTCAGATGGCAGCACTCCTCTGAGCTTACTCAGCCAGCCTCCCAAATGCTCTCGTCTTTTCCCTTCTCCTTTGATTTTCTCATTAAAGACTTTGGGCATCAGCTTTGCAAGGGAGTCGTGTTTCATTCTCCCCTCTTCTCCGGTCCCAGCCAGCGGCGTATCCAAAAGAGGTCCTCCCTTGGTAAAACTACGGTTTTCTCCGTAGTTCCTGGGTTTGAGAGGGCCTCGTCTTTTGCCCCTGACATCCCATAGCGATGGAGACAAGGCCGGTTTGGGGTGAGAGCTCTTGTGGAAGGAGCCCCGTTACCCATCGGGGCACCTCGAAAGCCACAAAACAAAGTATGAGGGAAGCCCGAATTGTCTGTTGAATCTCCCTGTGCTGCATTGGTTACGGCAGGGACTCAACGGACTGCTGGATGAATGAGAGCCAATGGTGGCGCTGGCTACTTTGTCAGGAACGTCTTTGTTAAGAACTCAGAAAGTGCATCCCAGGCATTTTTCATATCCACAACAGGGAGTGCCACCAGTCTGGGGAAGGAAGGAGGTCGGCAGAGCATCGTGTTTCCCAGGCCAGTCCTCCCTCCTGCTGTGGGCTCCTGCCCCGGCAGCAATGTTGAATCTGCCGGTCCTCCTTGTTCACATATCTCTGCCCTTACAGGCCCATGGGGTGGGCTCGGGCCGGGGAAACTACTCGGAGTGACCAGGGTGCAAGTGGTTCTGGTCCCAGCCCCCAAGGCTGTGCACTGCTCCCTTTTGTCCAGGACAGGAATTAACCGGGCGGAGCAGAAAGAGAGGATCCCAGGGCCCTGCCATTGGTGTCCATCCCACAGTGCGCAATCCCCTACCCACCTTTCTGTTATCCACCAGGGGCAGCAAGCCTGGCCTCTGCACCGTTTCCCCCAGCTCAAGGTCTGACCTTCAAGGCACAGAGAGGCTTGGGCTCAGGGGACCAGTGCAGTGGTTTCAACTCTCTGCAGCACTGGAGCTCTGGCAGGTAAAAAGAGGAGTTGTGTGCAGTGGGGCTGCTGCCCCTCAGCTCCCTCTTCATTCCTGACTGTTAGCCGTGCTGGGAGAGAAGCAGCCTGCGACGAGATCCTGGGTGAGCGAGCGCCAGGGGGAACAGCACAGAGACACCACAGCCAAGCCTGAGGCACATGCTCTGTCCTGGTGAAAAGTCCACCAGTCAAGTGTGAGTGACTCCTGTCCGTATGAGCTGGTGGTATCCTTCCAGAGTGCGAGGGGAACGTGGCTGGTGACAAATTAATCTCAAAGCCAGGCTCAAGTCCTTTGGAGGCGCTGAGCCACTCCGGGGTCACTCTCCCGTGTTCCTTCCCGGGAAGGAGCGTGGGGCTCCGCTGTTCAGTCATTTTCTGATGTGAGTGCTGAGACCTATTTCCGGAAGGTCCCTGGAGCTGAGCCCAGCTGTCGGGAGAGTGGACCAGTCCCAAAAGGCAAAAGCTGGAGGCTGGCTCCTTCTCTGCCATGTCAAGAAGCAGGTTAAAAAGGTGGTGTAGGTGTCAGGAGCAGGAGCAGGAGCAGCAAGATCAGGAGCAGTGGCAGCGGCAGTGGCAGGAGTAGGAGCAGGAGCAGGAGAAGCAGGAGCAGGAGAAGCAGCAGCAGGAGCAGCGGCAGCAGTGGCAGGAGCGGCAGCAGCATTCTGACGAGGTGGCCGAGTGGTGAAGGCGATGGACTGCTAATCCATTGTGCTCTGCACGCATGGGTTCGAATCCCATCCTCGTCGGTCAGCCCAACAATGGCCAGAGTTTCTGAGTGTGAGCGGCTCGATGTGTGCCCCCAAGTAAGCCTTTGTTTTGAGACGAGAGTGGCCTGAAAAGAAACTTGCAAGGGTTTGAAGTGGCTCAGGACACACCTCAACCTCTTCTGTCTCCACATAGGCAAGAGGAACAAGAAGGGAGAAGTGGCTCAGGACACACCTCAACCTCTTCTGTCTCCACATAGGCAAGAGGAACAAGAAGGGAGAGGACGAAGATCCAGGGAACTCACAGGATGGTCAGCCTCTCCGCAGTCCCTGGGAAGACGATAGAGCAAAACATCTTGGAAGTACTTTCCAAACATAGGTAGCACAGGAAGGTGGTTGGGAGTAGCAAGCATGGATTTACAAAGGAGAAGTCATGCTTAACCAAGCTGGTAGCCTTCTACAGTGAGGTGACTAGCTTGGTGGGGAAGCGAAGAGCGGTGGATGTTGTTTACCTTGCCTTTGGTAAGGCTCAACCAGCCATGGGAACGAAAAACAAAATAGGCGTAAAGCACTTGCAGTCACAGAACCTTTCAGGTAAGGTATTTTGCTATGGGAGACATTGCTCTTATCCGTTCACAGAATCTCAGAATCGTTGGGGTTGCAAGGGACCTCCTGAGATCCTTTAGTCCCAGCCAACTGCCCCAGCAAGGTCAACTTGAGCTGGTTGCTTAGGACATAGTCGGGTTGGGTTTTGAGCATCTCCAAGGATGGAGACTCCACTGCCTCTCTGGGCAACCTGGTCCACTGTTTGACCACCCTCACGGTAAGAAAGTGGTTTCTTGCCTTGCGATGGAATTTCACGTGTTTTCATTTGTGCCCATCGACCCTTGCGCTGCCAGTCGGTACTGCTGAGAAGAGTCTGGCTCCCTCTTCATTCCCTTCCATCAGGTGTGGGAAGAATCCCAGCTCTCACAGCCTCCCCTCCTATTTCAGACTCGCCAAGCCCTTAACCGGTTTTGTGACAAAGCAGGGATCTGCAGGGAAGACCCGTGTGGAGGCAGGAGCAGCCAGCAGCCAGCCATGCCACCAAGGGATGTGCTGGCCCGGGTGGTCAGGAGCGACTTGGCAGGGGTCAGAGGAACAGGGACGATCCAGCGTGGTTGTGAAAGGCACAGAGCTGGCTGGAGCCTCTTCCTGCCCACACGACCTCCCCTCTCTTACACACATTTGCACTTCTGCCTCCCTGGCCACCTGCCTCCCTCTCCCAATTTCCTTCGGATATCTCTTCCCCACGACCGCGGGCTTCTTGCTCTCCCCACCCTGCTCTCCTCTGGGTGCCCTTCCCAGTAGGTTTGCACTTCCAAGGATGCCTCGTGGCTCCTGCTGATCAGCACCTGTGAGCAGCGTGCCCGCACGCGCCAGCATGCAAACAAGATACGAGAAGAAGAGACTGGGGTTTGGCCAAGGGGCTCGGAGCTCAGAATGCTGCTGACCCCACCCCGCCGCCAGCCTCGCATATCCCTAAGGCCTGTGAGCCAGGTAAAGGGGACCACTGCCCCCACTGCCAGCCCAGTTGGGTCTGAATCCAGAGGCAGAGCCTGTGGGAGACGAGAAAGGGGCTGCCTGCTGCGGAGAGGTCAGCTTCTTCATGGGCACCTTAATCTCACCTGGCCAGCCTCAGGGAAGAGAAGAAGAGCAGAACTCTTTCTCATCGACAGATGAGCTTGGTGGTTTGGACAGCCCAGAAGGTTCCCTTTCTCTTCAGTGGCTGCTGAACCCAGGAGCCCAGCAGAGCTCAGGCTGCCACAGCTCCACGCCCCCAGGCCCAGCCAGCAGCGAGGCTGAGCATGCCTCCCAGGAGGCGCGCACACACACACACACACACAAATCCATGCATACATCCCATACTGAGTCTCGTGCTGTCCTGTGGTGCTCTTTTCCTGCACTCATCACAGTTTTCCAGTACTTAAAGGCCACTACAAAGACGACGGAGACTCTCTCTTAACAGCGAGACACACGGAGAGGACAGGGAGCAACCGGCAGAGGCTTCGCCTCGATATAAGAAAGACTTTTTTTACAGTGAGAACAATCATTCACCGCAACGACCTCCCCAGAGACGCGGTAGAGTCCCCAGGACGGAAGGTTTTCCAGAGGCGATTGGACAGGGGGTGAGGTAATCTCATCTGGGCTCCCTTTCCCACAAAAGGTTGGACCAGATGATCTGTTGAGGTTCCTACCAGTCGGGGCGATTCTACGATTCCATGAAAACTCGGCCTTCCCTCATACTTTGTTTTGTGGCTTTCGAGGTGCCCCGATGGGTAACGGGGCTCCTTCCACAAGAGCTCTCACCCCAAACCGGCCTTGTCTCCATCGCTATGGGATGTCAGGGGCAAAAGACGAGGCCCTCTCAAACCCAGGAACTACGGAGAAAACCGTAGTTTTACCAAGGGAGGACCTCTTTTGGATACGCCGCTGGCTGGGACCGGAGAAGAGGGGAGAATGAAACACGACTCCCTTGCAAAGCTGATGCCCAAAGTCTTTAATGAGAAAATCAAAGGAGAAGGGAAAAGACGAGAGCATTTGGGAGGCTGGCTGAGTAAGCTCAGAGGAGTGCTGCCATCTGAAGGAAAACCTCCACGGCAGGGACGCTTCTTTTCCACTTCCAATTCCTCTTCAAGGCTCTGGCAATCATGTATCGTATCACCTAGACCCGTTGCTACGGAAGGAAGGAGGAGGTATTTCCTGGGGAGCGTGAGGTAGAGCAGAGCGAGAGGGGGAAAGAGAGAGGCTTCCTTGGAAGAGACGGAAGGCCAGCGCAGGCCCCTTCCTCGCAGCGCAGGCGGAGAAGCGGGAGCTCGGCTCCTCTGCAGACCATGGCCACGCTCTCAGGGCTGGCTCCAGGGCTTTCCTCGAGGCTGCTGGTGCTCGGCCACGGGCAGGCAATCCACGGGCTTCAGCATAAGAGATTGCCCCGTCCCAGAGGCCCACAGAGCCCACGGCCCAGACCGGACCACCCAAAGCCCCCCAGGGAGCCCCCAGAAGCGATGGGCACACCGCCAGCGCTGAGAGAGCTCCCCACGGCAGCCGACGCGGTGGATCCCACAGCTGTGCTCTGAGGGAAGGAGCTGAGGATTGGGCCCGGCAGCGTCACCAGGACTGGCGAGGGCTGGATCGCAACGCTGGAGTCGGCGCACCGGATGACGCACGGCTCGTTGCAGCTGTTGGCAAGCGGGGTTGGGCCGCAGGCGGCTGGCAGGCAGGGGCTGTAGCACGACATGTCTCGCGGAGGGAGGCGACCCTGTGAGACCGGGAGGGAGCAGAGGGCATTAGCTGTTGGGCCCTTTCGGACCCCCAGCTTGGCTCCCCTGAAAACGGGCAGCGCCTGGGAGCTCAGCGGAGAGAGATTTGGGATGGGGCATGAGTCAAGGAAGCTGTGTCCAGCAGCAGGGCTCACAATGGTGCCCTGCTGTGCTTTTGGCCGAACACCACAACGCACCCTCCTCTCCTCCGCCTTAACCTCCCCGCTGCCTGGTCACACCCTGCCCTATCTGAAGACCTCTTCTCTCAGCCGCCTGGGATGTCTCACCCACAGGGTCCTGGGCTAACGTGGCCAGAGTTACTTGCAAGGCCCCCATGAAATGCAGGGTCCCACTTGGTAACCATTCTCAAAGGCGGAAGCAGTGGCATGGCCCAACAGTTGATGGACCTCCAGTGTCTGCAGAGAGGGGGTTTCTGGGCCTTTTGGTGGGCCTGCAGTGGGCATTTGTTTGTAATTGAAGGGTGATCCGAGAGGGTCCGTCCAAACGCAAGGAAGCTCCTCCTGCCCAAGTCAAGCTCCTTCGCAGCCTATACCTCAGCCGGCCTTGCCACTCCCAGGCATGCCTGACCCATGGAGGCACTCTGCTACCTCCGGTTGCTCCATTACCAAGGGTACGTCTGCAGGCTGTGAGGCTATTTCACAACAGTCCTTCTGCTCAGCCTTGAAGGCTTGGTAGGGAAGGCGCTCCAGAGAGAGCCCTCAGTAAGCCCCCTCCCAGTATGAGGAACTGGATGCCAGGTTTTTCAGATGGGTTGAGCATAGCCTTGATGCCATGGCCTTAGTCAGGGAAAGACTTCCTACTGCAGACCAAGAGGCTCCCCCTCTTCTTGGCGTCAGGCTGTGGACCTCCTGATCATCAGCCCTTGTACCAGCATCAATGTGTTCACTCGGACAAACAGGTCTCCTTCTCCCCCCTCCCCGCCCTCGAGACCCCTACTCTCGTCAGGTCAGGCTCCTCTCGCCCACTTCTCTCAGGAGGGGACGTGTCTGAGTGAAACGCAACAGGGCTCCTGAAGACAGCAGCCACTACGGCAGAAGACGTCTATGGTGGGACTAGCTCTCCTGAGGAAGCTCCTCGTCAGGCCAACAGCGCAAAGGCAGCATTGCCGAACTGCGGATGGCAGAGGAAGTGCCCAGTCATTGGTTAGAGAGCGCTGGCCGTACGTCCTGAGCCTTGGAAAGAACCGCTGCTGGCAAAGAAACCAACCCGTGCCCCGTTTCACATCCTAGACCATTCACCGAGGACGAGGGAGGCAAAATGCATGCAGCCCTCTCCACAAAAACTGTCCTGCCAACCGAGGAGACGAGGGGCAAAATGAACTGAGACTTACCCACTTCCCAGAGCAGAGGAAGGCACGAGGAGAGGATAGAGGAGCTGGGAGTTGGGCACACTTTTATACAGCGGGCCAGAGCCCCAGGGGAGCTGAAAAATGACACAAACACGAAGCATGTTGAGAAACAGCAATTTTGGCTTCTCAAAGCTCTGCTGGTAGATGAAAGACATGCCTCCTTTGCCTGAAATGCTTGGCTCCCCTTTCATCCTGGGTAGCACTGAAGTGATTTTGTTGATAGCAATTATGTTTCTTCCCCAGACCAAGGCTCGTTTGAGGTCTCATTCCAGCAGCAGATTCAGGCCACGAGCAGGTGTTGTGCACGTCCTGCCCTTCCTGGGGAACACGGCCACCACTCACTTAGGACTTTGCCTGTGGAGCACGCCCGAAGGCCACTCAGAAGGGTCCCTCTTTGATGGGCTGAGGCTGACCCGGAGCAACACCAGTGCCTGCAGGCTATGGAGCTGCTCAGCGCCCAGCCAAGCCTCTGCCGGATGGCTGTTCCGCTGAGGGACAGAGAACGGAGGAGGCTCAGATCCGCGGGGTGACTGGAAGGTGGTGGTCAAACAAGGCCCTCCTGCAGTCTGGAGAGAAACCCCGTTGTGTGCAGGGATGGGGACGCTGAGGCCATTGCTGGAGTGCATGAGGGTACTCGGTGGCAGATCTCTGCTCCCCCCCCCGGGCCTCGGTGAGGCACGCACTTGCCAGCCATGCAAAGGGAGCCCAGCAGTTGAGCTGTCGTCTTCAGTCAGGAAAGGCCAGAGTGTTTTCTTTGGGAACTGCACAGCCCTTGCCTCGCCTGCCAGGACTTTACTCATTACTCTCCTGAGGAGAAGCAACGGCTCAACGTGGCCCTGGAGAGCAATGAAGGAGCCTGCTGACTCATCTTTGCATCGTTGCTGGGTGCTCGTTCAGGTCACTGACCCAGAGGGTCTGGCTTGTTTTTCCTGGCTCAGGGACGGATTGGCACATTTAATGGCAAGGTGGCACCAGCAGACCACCTCGGAGTCACCTGTGAGTCACCAAAAAGTGCCGAGGCACTGTGAGAGACCTCAGCTCCACCTCGGTGCGAATCATCCATGCACTGGCATGAGGGGCTCTGGGGGAAAAGGATTCAGACGTGCAGAGGACCCTAGGCGCAACCTCATGTCCGCATTCCTGCAGAAATGCAGCTTTTTGTACAGTGTTGTCATCATGGCTGTTAGCATCTTGCCCAACCGCTTGGTGACTCCTTGAAATCCTGTCATGCTCCTTGGTGAAACTGCAGCCAAAGGAGGACATCATGGACGTGCCCTGACGTTCCCACTCCCGGACAATTCTGGAGCACAGACCAAATTGAGGAAAGTTGCCGCCCCTATGTGTCCAGGGCCTGGGGAGCCTGCTTTTTTGACGGACCGGTGTGACAGACCACCGGACTGAGGCTGCAGCCACTGAGCGGCACCAGATGGTGCTCCCTGCTGCCCTACGAGACATAGAGGAGACTGGGCCAGTCGGTCTGGGAAGGCTGGCGGGGAGCTCAAAGGCCAGGCACGTGTCGCCAGCCCTGAGAGCTGCCTGGAAAAGGCCTCTGACTACCCACGCTGCTTGGGAAGGTGGGCCACGCTCTCACCCGGGCGGCCGTGCTGTCTGGGGGAAGGGTCTTGGGAGGGGATTGTTGTTTTCTCCTGCAGAGGATTGATGGCTCTGTCTCACTTCTGCTGTCATTTCCAGCAGGGCCATGCTCTGGGGCTGTTGTGCCGTCCTGCCAGGATGGTCGACCCAGTGCCACAGCTGACAGCAGAGACGCACTCACTGCGTACAGGCAGAAACAGGTCCCAGGCGTCAGTATGGCACCAGGGTGGGAGGCAGCCACCCGCGGCTCTTTTCCAGGTGGAACTGGAAGCGCGCTGACAAAGCAGCCAGGGATGCTCCCTCCTGAAAGGCTCCGAGAGGAACTTGCGAGGCACATGCGAGGCACTCAAGCCCCAGCGTCTCCTCAACTGAAGGGCAGGAAGCAGCTGCCTATCTCTTCCAGCCGCTAGAGCCCCAAGATGTGGCCCTTTGAGATGTGGCCCAGCCCCGCAGAAGCGGCACGGGTTGCCCACAGCAATCTCCACGGGGGAAGCCGCCAGCAGGAACCAGGCACGAGGGAAACTCCCCGAATGGGACGACCTGCCTGTCGTGGCTTAACCCTAGCCGGCAGCTGAGCACCACGCAGCCGCTCACTCACCTCCCTCACAGTGGCATGGGGGGAGAGAATCAGAAGGGTAAAAGTGAGAAAACTCGTGGGCTGAGATAAAGGCCGTTTAATAGGCAAAGCAAAAGCCGTGCACGCAGGCAAAGCAAAACAAGGGATTCATTCACTACTTCCCATCGGCAGGCAGGTGTTCCGCCTCCATCTCCAGGAAAGCAGGGCTCCATCACGCGTAGCGGTTACTTGGGAAGACAAACGCCATCACTCCGAACGTCCCCCCCTTCCTTCTTCTTCCCCCAGCTTTATATGCTGAGCATGACGTCATATGGTCTGGATTATCCCTTTTGTCAGTTGGGGTCAGCTGTCCCAGCTGTGTCTCCTCCCAACTTCTTGTGCACCCCCAGCCTACTCGCTGGTGGGGTGGTGTGAGAAGCAGAAAAGGCCTTGACTCCGTAGAAGCACTGCTCAGCAGTAACAAAAGCATCTCAGCATTATCAACGCTGTTTTCAGCACAAATCCAAAACATAGCCCCATACTAGCTACTATGAAGAAAATTAACTCTATCCCAGCCCAAACCAGCACACTGCCCTACGGCTGCTCTGTTCCCGGATGGTGCACTAATGGAGGAGCGCTCAAACTACTGATGTGCACCAGCACGTGCCAAAGGCCACGGTGGGTGAGGGGAGAAGTTGAGTACAGCCTTGCTGCTCGTCCCTCCCTGCTCTCCCTTCTGGCAATTGAGAGGCCATGCAAAGAGGAGCAGACGCCAGGACAGACACTCTGCTCCTCACGTAGCCTCCTTTGCCACCAGACAGGAGCGTGACACAGCCCGTCACACCTCCGCTACAGCAGGCAGTGAGTACCACTGCTGGGCTGCTCTCCTCCTTGGCCTGCCACCCTGCCCCGCTGCTGGATGCGGGAAGGGTGGCGAGGCATTCCTCTGCCGCATGAGGAGCCTGGCATTTGCTGTGCCTGAGCAAAGCTGAGGCAGCGGGAGAGGGCACATGCATCCACCTGCCTCAGCAGGCATGTGGTAACACCTGAGGGCAGGAAGCGGACAGCACAGGCCCATCCTTGCTCCGCAAGATGCCTTCTGCTTTGAACTGCAGCCACAAGAGGACATGTCCTTCCCAGGGCTGGCAAGGCAACCGAAAGTGAAGAGCACCCTCAGTCAAATGCCTATGAGTTTACTCCTCAGCCACTTTGACCTTGCACCCTTGGGGCTGACTACCCACTTTGAGAATGACAGTTTTGAGAATGAGAATTGACAGATTTCCATAGAACAAGATTCCCCCACCCCCACCCACCCCCACCCCCTTTTTTCCTTTGTTTTGGGGCCACCTCAGAGCTACCGGGCCACCTCTAGGAATGGTCCCAGTGCCCCCACCCCTTCACACAGCGGCGCTTCTCTCCATCTCACAGAGGGTCCTTCCTTGGCCTTCACCTTCCAACCACCTCTGGGCTTCCGAGTCCCCTCCTTTCTGTCTCCCTCAGCCAGACAAGCATCCAGCTGGGGCTTGGCTGATTGCTGAGCCCTTCCGTGGCCCTGCGCGGCCTTGTGTTTCTCAGGGTCAGCCTGAGCCCTTCAACAGGAGACCCACGTGAGTGGCCTTCATCAGGAGTGCTCCACAGCTGAAGGCCTGACTGAGAGTGGTAGTCACGTTCCCCAGCAAGGATGTGCACGACCCACACACAGGCCCTGGAGCTACTGAAACCCTTTCCTGGGAACTGGCATGGGACCTCAAATGACCGTTGCTTTGAGGAGCCAGCATCTAATGCATCACTGTGCTCTCGCCCAATAGGGAAATGCAAGCCGGACCTTTCAGATGAAAGAGACAAGCTCTTCATCTCTTGGCTGCGCTTTGCAAGCCTCAAATTGCTGTTGGCCAATGTGCTTCACACAGAAGGTGTGTTCCAGCTCTCCTGAGGCGCTGGCTCACCATATAAAAAGCCCGTGCCACTCCAGGCCCTTCCATCCAAATCTCTTCCCTTGCTCTCCACGGTGAACTTGGTAAGTCTGAACTCACTCCTCCTCTTCCTGCTGGTAGGATTTCTGTCACGGGGACTGCTTCCCTTCTGTGCGTGGTCCTTCTGATATGTGGTCCAGGCTTGAAAACACATTGTGCTTCCCTCTTCCGGGAGGTGAGTTGGTGAGGGAAGAGGGGAGGCTTCAGTCCCTGCCGAGAGGGACTGGGCTCGTTTGTAGCAGCGGCTCTGCTGAAGCCTGAGGCTGAACGACCAGTACCATCTAACCGGTCGTCAGGTACTTCCTCCCCCAACGACAGTGCAGCGACATGCCTTGGTCACTCTTGGCGTGGAAAGGAACTTTGCAGACAGATCTGGCCCTACGCAGGCACTGCCCGTTTTCAGGGGAGCCAAGCTGGGGGTCCGAAAGGGCCCAACAGCTAATGCCCTCTGCTCCCTCCCGGTCTCACAGGGTCGCCTCCCTCCGCGAGACATGTCGTGCTACAGCCCCTGCCTGCCAGCCGCCTGCGGCCCAACCCCGCTTGCCAACAGCTGCAACGAGCCGTGCGTCATCCGGTGCGCCGACTCCAGCGTTGCGATCCAGCCCTCGCCAGTCCTGGTGACGCTGCCGGGCCCAATCCTCAGCTCCTTCCCTCAGAGCACAGCTGTGGGATCCACCGCGTCGGCTGCCGTGGGGAGCTCTCTCAGCGCTGGCGGTGTGCCCATCGCTTCTGGGGGCTCCCTGGGGGGCTTTGGGTGGTCCGGTCTGGGCCGTGGGCTCTGTGGGCCTCTGGGACGGGGCAATCTCTTATGCTGAAGCCCGTGGATTGCCTGCCCGTGGCCGAGCACCAGCAGCCTCGAGGAAAGCCCTGGAGCCAGCCCTGAGAGCGTGGCCATGGTCTGCAGAGGAGCCGAGCTCCCGCTTCTCCGCCTGCGCTGCGAGGAAGGGGCCTGCGCTGGCCTTCCGTCTCTTCCAAGGAAGCCTCTCTCTTTCCCCCTCTCGCTCTGCTCTACCTCACGCTCCCCAGGAAATACCTCCTCCTTCCTTCCGTAGCAACGGGTCTAGGTGATACGATACATGATTGCCAGAGCCTTGAAGAGGAATTGGAAGTGGAAAAGAAGCGTCCCTGCCGTGGAGGTTTTCCTTCAGATGGCAGCACTCCTCTGAGCTTACTCAGCCAGCCTCCCAAATGCTCTCGTCTTTTCCCTTCTCCTTTGATTTTCTCATTAAAGACTTTGGGCATCAGCTTTGCAAGGGAGTCGTGTTTCATTCTCCCCTCTTCTCCGGTCCCAGCCAGCGGCGTATCCAAAAGAGGTCCTCCCTTGGTAAAACTACGGTTTTCTCCGTAGTTCCTGGGTTTGAGAGGGCCTCGTCTTTTGCCCCTGACATCCCATAGCGATGGAGACAAGGCCGGTTTGGGGTGAGAGCTCTTGTGGAAGGAGCCCCGTTACCCATCGGGGCACCTCGAAAGCCACAAAACAAAGTATGAGGGAAGCCCGAATTGTCTGTTGAATCTCCCTGTGCTGCATTGGTTACGGCAGGGACTCAACGGACTGCTGGATGAATGAGAGCCAATGGTGGCGCTGGCTACTTTGTCAGGAACGTCTTTGTTAAGAACTCAGAAAGTGCATCCCAGGCATTTTTCATATCCACAACAGGGAGTGCCACCAGTCTGGGGAAGGAAGGAGGTTCGGCAGAGCATCGTGTTTCCCAGGCCAGTCCTCCCTCCTGCTGTGGGCTCCTGCGCCGGCAGCAATGTTGAATCTGCCGGTCCTCCTTGTTCACATATCTCTGCCCTTACAGGCCCATGGGGTGGGCTCGGGCCGGGGAAACTACTCGGAGTGACCAGGGTGCAAGTGGTTCTGGTCCCAGCCCCCAAGGCTGTGCACTGCTCCCTTTTGTCCAGGACAGGAATTAACCGGGCGGAGCAGAAAGAGAGGATCCCAGGGCCCTGCCATTGGTGTCCATCCCACAGTGCGCAATCCCCTACCCACCTTTCTGTTATCCACCAGGGGCAGCAAGCCTGGCCTCTGCACCGTTTCCCCCAGCTCAAGGTCTGACCTTCAAGGCACAGAGAGGCTTGGGCTCAGGGGACCAGTGCAGTGGTTTCAACTCTCTGCAGCACTGGAGCTCTGGCAGGTAAAAAGAGGAGTTGTGTGCAGTGGGGCTGCTGCCCCTCAGCTCCCTCTTCATTCCTGACTGTTAGCCGTGCTGGGAGAGAAGCAGCCTGCGACGAGATCCTGGGTGAGCGAGCGCCAGGGGGAACAGCACAGAGACACCACAGCCAAGCCTGAGGCACATGCTCTGTCCTGGTGAAAAGTCCACCAGTCAAGTGTGAGTGACTCCTGTCCGTATGAGCTGGTGGTATCCTTCCAGAGTGCGAGGGGAACGTGGCTGGTGACAAATTAATCTCAAAGCCAGGCTCAAGTCCTTTGGAGGCGCTGAGCCACTCCGGGGTCACTCTCCCGTGTTCCTTCCCGGGAAGGAGCGTGGGGCTCCGCTGTTCAGTCATTTTCTGATGTGAGTGCTGAGACCTATTTCCGGAAGGTCCCTGGAGCTGAGCCCAGCTGTCGGGAGAGTGGACCAGTCCCAAAAGGCAAAAGCTGGAGGCTGGCTCCTTCTCTGCCATGTCAAGAAGCAGGTTAAAAAGGTGGTGTAGGTGTCAGGAGCAGGAGCAGGAGCAGCAAGATCAGGAGCAGTGGCAGCGGCAGTGGCAGGAGTAGGAGCAGGAGCAGGAGAAGCAGGAGCAGGAGAAGCAGCAGCAGGAGCAGCGGCAGCAGTGGCAGGAGCGGCAGCAGCATTCTGACGAGGTGGCCGAGTGGTGAAGGCGATGGACTGCTAATCCATTGTGCTCTGCACGCATGGGTTCGAATCCCATCCTCGTCGGTCAGCCCAACAATGGCCAGAGTTTCTGAGTGTGAGCGGCTCGATGTGTGCCCCCAAGTAAGCCTTTGTTTTGAGACGAGAGTGGCCTGAAAAGAAACTTGCAAGGGTTTGAAGTGGCTCAGGACACACCTCAACCTCTTCTGTCTCCACATAGGCAAGAGGAACAAGAAGGGAGAAGTGGCTCAGGACACACCTCAACCTCTTCTGTCTCCACATAGGCAAGAGGAACAAGAAGGGAGAGGACGAAGATCCAGGGAACTCACAGGATGGTCAGCCTCTCCGCAGTCCCTGGGAAGACGATAGAGCAAAACATCTTGGAAGTACTTTCCAAACATAGGTAGCACAGGAAGGTGGTTGGGAGTAGCAAGCATGGATTTACAAAGGAGAAGTCATGCTTAACCAAGCTGGTAGCCTTCTACAGTGAGGTGACTAGCTTGGTGGGGAAGCGAAGAGCGGTGGATGTTGTTTACCTTGCCTTTGGTAAGGCTCAACCAGCCATGGGAACGAAAAACAAAATAGGCGTAAAGCACTTGCAGTCACAGAACCTTTCAGGTAAGGTATTTTGCTATGGGAGACATTGCTCTTATCCGTTCACAGAATCTCAGAATCGTTGGGGTTGCAAGGGACCTCCTGAGATCCTTTAGTCCCAGCCAACTGCCCCAGCAAGGTCAACTTGAGCTGGTTGCTTAGGACATAGTCGGGTTGGGTTTTGAGCATCTCCAAGGATGGAGACTCCACTGCCTCTCTGGGCAACCTGGTCCACTGTTTGACCACCCTCACGGTAAGAAAGTGGTTTCTTGCCTTGCGATGGAATTTCACGTGTTTTCATTTGTGCCCATCGACCCTTGCGCTGCCAGTCGGTACTGCTGAGAAGAGTCTGGCTCCCTCTTCATTCCCTTCCATCAGGTGTGGGAAGAATCCCAGCTCTCACAGCCTCCCCTCCTATTTCAGACTCGCCAAGCCCTTAACCGGTTTTGTGACAAAGCAGGGATCTGCAGGGAAGACCCGTGTGGAGGCAGGAGCAGCCAGCAGCCAGCCATGCCACCAAGGGATGTGCTGGCCCGGGTGGTCAGGAGCGACTTGGCAGGGGTCAGAGGAACAGGGACGATCCAGCGTGGTTGTGAAAGGCACAGAGCTGGCTGGAGCCTCTTCCTGCCCACACGACCTCCCCTCTCTTACACACATTTGCACTTCTGCCTCCCTGGCCACCTGCCTCCCTCTCCCAATTTCCTTCGGATATCTCTTCCCCACGACCGCGGGCTTCTTGCTCTCCCCACCCTGCTCTCCTCTGGGTGCCCTTCCCAGTAGGTTTGCACTTCCAAGGATGCCTCGTGGCTCCTGCTGATCAGCACCTGTGAGCAGCGTGCCCGCACGCGCCAGCATGCAAACAAGATACGAGAAGAAGAGACTGGGGTTTGGCCAAGGGGCTCGGAGCTCAGAATGCTGCTGACCCCACCCCGCCGCCAGCCTCGCATATCCCTAAGGCCTGTGAGCCAGGTAAAGGGGACCACTGCCCCCACTGCCAGCCCAGTTGGGTCTGAATCCAGAGGCAGAGCCTGTGGGAGACGAGAAAGGGGCTGCCTGCTGCGGAGAGGTCAGCTTCTTCATGGGCACCTTAATCTCACCTGGCCAGCCTCAGGGAAGAGAAGAAGAGCAGAACTCTTTCTCATCGACAGATGAGCTTGGTGGTTTGGACAGCCCAGAAGGGATTCCCTTTCTCTTCAGTGGCTGCTGAACCCAGGAGCCCAGCAGAGCTCAGGCTGCCACAGCTCCACGCCCCCAGGCCCAGCCAGCAGCGAGGCTGAGCATGCCTCCCAGGAGGCGCGTACACACACACACACACACACACACAAATCCATGCATACATCCCATACTGAGTCTCGTGCTGTCCTGTGGTGCTCTTTTCCTGCACTCATCACAGTTTTCCAGTACTTAAAGGCCACTACAAAGACGACGGAGACTCTCTCTTAACAGCGAGCCACACGGAGAGGACAGGGAGCAACCGGCAGAGGCTTCGCCTCGATATAAGAAAGACTTTTTTTACAGTGAGAACAATCGTTCACCGCAACGACCTCCCCAGAGACGCGGTAGAGTCCCCAGGACGGAAGGTTTTCCAGAGGCGATTGGACAGGGGGCGAGGTAATCTCATCTGGGCTCCCTTTCCCACAAAAGGTTGGACCAGATGATCTGTTGAGGTTCCTACCAGTCGGGGCGATTCTACGATTCCATGAAAACTCGGCCTTCCCTCATACTTTGTTTTGTGGCTTTCGAGGTGCCCCGATGGGTAACGGGGCTCCTTCCACAAGAGCTCTCACCCCAAACCGGCCTTGTCTCCATCGCTATGGGATGTCAGGGGCAAAAGACGAGGCCCTCTCAAACCCAGGAACTACGGAGAAAACCGTAGTTTTACCAAGGGAGGACCTCTTTTGGATACGCCGCTGGCTGGGACCGGAGAAGAGGGGAGAATGAAACACGACTCCCTTGCAAAGCTGATGCCCAAAGTCTTTAATGAGAAAATCAAAGGAGAAGGGAAAAGACGAGAGCATTTGGGAGGCTGGCTGAGTAAGCTCAGAGGAGTGCTGCCATCTGAAGGAAAACCTCCACGGCAGGGACGCTTCTTTTCCACTTCCAATTCCTCTTCAAGGCTCTGGCAATCATGTATCGTATCACCTAGACCCGTTGCTACGGAAGGAAGGAGGAGGTATTTCCTGGGGAGCGTGAGGTAGAGCAGAGCGAGAGGGGGAAAGAGAGAGGCTTCCTTGGAAGAGACGGAAGGCCAGCGCAGGCCCCTTCCTCGCAGCGCAGGCGGAGAAGCGGGAGCTCGGCTCCTCTGCAGACCATGGCCACGCTCTCAGGGCTGGCTCCAGGGCTTTCCTCGAGGCTGCTGGTGCTCGGCCACGGGCAGGCAATCCACGGGCTTCAGCATAAGAGATTGCCCCGTCCCAGAGGCCCACAGAGCCCACGGCCCAGACCGGACCACCCAAAGCCCCCCAGGGAGCCCCCAGAAGCGATGGGCACACCGCCAGCGCTGAGAGAGCTCCCCACGGCAGCCGACGCGGTGGATCCCACAGCTGTGCTCTGAGGGAAGGAGCTGAGGATTGGGCCCGGCAGCGTCACCAGGACTGGCGAGGGCTGGATCGCAACGCTGGAGTCGGCGCACCGGATGACGCACGGCTCGTTGCAGCTGTTGGCAAGCGGGGTTGGGCCGCAGGCGGCTGGCAGGCAGGGGCTGTAGCACGACATGTCTCGCGGAGGGAGGCGACCCTGTGAGACCGGGAGGGAGCAGAGGGCATTAGCTGTTGGGCCCTTTCGGACCCCCAGCTTGGCTCCCCTGAAAACGGGCAGTGCCTGCGTAGGGCCAGATCTGTCTGCAAAGTTCCTTTCCACGCCAAGAGTGACCAAGGCATGTCGCTGCACTGTCGTTGGGGGAGGAAGTACCTGACGACCGGTTAGATGGTACTGGTCGTTCAGCCTCAGGCTTCAGCAGAGCCGCTGCTACAAACGAGCCCAGTCCCTCTCGGCAGGGACTGAAGCCTCCCCTCTTCCCTCACCAACTCACCTCCCGGAAGAGGGAAGCACAATGTGTTTTCAAGCCTGGACCACATATCAGAAGGACCACGCACAGAAGGGAAGCAGTCCCCGTGACAGAAATCCTACCAGCAGGAAGAGGAGGAGTGAGTTCAGACTTACCAAGTTCACCGTGGAGAGCAAGGGAAGAGATTTGGATGGAAGGGCCTGGAGTGGCACGGGCTTTTTATATGGTGAGCCAGCGCCTCAGGAGAGCTGGAACACACCTTCTGTGTGAAGCACATTGGCCAACAGCAATTTGAGGCTTGCAAAGCGCAGCCAAGAGATGAAGAGCTTGTCTCTTTCATCTGAAAGGTCCGGCTTGCATTTCCCTATTGGGCGAGAGCACAGTGATGCATTAGATGCTGGCTCCTCAAAGCAACGGTCATTTGAGGTCCCATGCCAGTTCCCAGGAAGGGGTTTCAGTAGCTCCAGGGCCTGTGTGTGGGTCGTGCACATCCTTGCTGGGGAACGTGACTACCACTCTCAGTCAGGCCTTCAGCTGTGGAGCACTCCTGATGAAGGCCACTCACGTGGGTCTCCTGTTGAAGGGCTCAGGCTGACCCTGAGAAACACAAGGCCGCGCAGGGCCACGGAAGGGCTCAGCAATCAGCCAAGCCCCAGCTGGATGCTTGTCTGGCTGAGGGAGACAGAAAGGAGGGGACTCGGAAGCCCAGAGGTGGTTGGAAGGTGAAGGCCAAGGAAGGACCCTCTGTGAGATGGAGAGAAGCGCCGCTGTGTGAAGGGGTGGGGGCACTGGGACCATTCCTAGAGGTGGCCCGGTAGCTCTGAGGTGGCCCCAAAACAAAGGAAAAAAGGGGGTGGGGGTGGGTGGGGGTGGGGGAATCTTGTTCTATGGAAATCTGTCAATTCTCATTCTCAAAACTGTCATTCTCAAAGTGGGTAGTCAGCCCCAAGGGTGCAAGGTCAAAGTGGCTGAGGAGTAAACTCATAGGCATTTGACTGAGGGTGCTCTTCACTTTCGGTTGCCTTGCCAGCCCTGGGAAGGACATGTCCTCTTGTGGCTGCAGTTCAAAGCAGAAGGCATCTTGCGGAGCAAGGATGGGCCTGTGCTGTCCGCTTCCTGCCCTCAGGTGTTACCACATGCCTGCTGAGGCAGGTGGATGCATGTGCCCTCTCCCGCTGCCTCAGCTTTGCTCAGGCACAGCAAATGCCAGGCTCCTCATGCGGCAGAGGAATGCCTCGCCACCCTTCCCGCATCCAGCAGCGGGGCAGGGTGGCAGGCCAAGGAGGAGAGCAGCCCAGCAGTGGTACTCACTGCCTGCTGTAGCGGAGGTGTGACGGGCTGTGTCACGCTCCTGTCTGGTGGCAAAGGAGGCTACGTGAGGAGCAGAGTGTCTGTCCTGGCGTCTGCTCCTCTTTGCATGGCCTCTCAATTGCCAGAAGGGAGAGCAGGGAGGGACGAGCAGCAAGGCTGTACTCAACTTCTCCCCTCACCCACCGTGGCCTTTGGCACGTGCTGGTGCACATCAGTAGTTTGAGCGCTCCTCCATTAGTGCACCATCCGGGAACAGAGCAGCCGTAGGGCAGTGTGCTGGTTTGGGCTGGGATAGAGTTAATTTTCTTCATAGTAGCTAGTATGGGGCTATGTTTTGGATTTGTGCTGAAAACAGCGTTGATAATGCTGAGATGCTTTTGTTACTGCTGAGCAGTGCTTCTACGGAGTCAAGGCCTTTTCTGCTTCTCACACCACCCCACCAGCGAGTAGGCTGGGGGTGCACAAGAAGTTGGGAGGAGACACAGCTGGGACAGCTGACCCCAACTGACAAAAGGGATAATCCAGACCATATGACGTCATGCTCAGCATATAAAGCTGGGGGAAGAAGAAGGAAGGGGGGGACGTTCGGAGTGATGGCGTTTGTCTTCCCAAGTAACCGCTACGCGTGATGGAGCCCTGCTTTCCTGGAGATGGAGGCGGAACACCTGCCTGCCGATGGGAAGTAGTGAATGAATCCCTTGTTTTGCTTTGCCTGCGTGCACGGCTTTTGCTTTGCCTATTAAACGGCCTTTATCTCAGCCCACGAGTTTTCTCACTTTTACCCTTCTGATTCTCTCCCCCCATGCCACTGTGAGGGAGGTGAGTGAGCGGCTGCGTGGTGCTCAGCTGCCGGCTAGGGTTAAGCCACGACAGGCAGGTCGTCCCATTCGGGGAGTTTCCCTCGTGCCTGGTTCCTGCTGGCGGCTTCCCCCGTGGAGATTGCTGTGGGCAACCCGTGCCGCTTCTGCGGGGCTGGGCCACATCTCAAAGGGCCACATCTTGGGGCTCTAGCGGCTGGAAGAGATAGGCAGCTGCTTCCTGCCCTTCAGTTGAGGAGACGCTGGGGCTTGAGTGCCTCGCATGTGCCTCGCAAGTTCCTCTCGGAGCCTTTCAGGAGGGAGCATCCCTGGCTGCTTTGTCAGCGCGCTTCCAGTTCCACCTGGAAAAGAGCCGCGGGTGGCTGCCTCCCACCCTGGTGCCATACTGACGCCTGGGACCTGTTTCTGCCTGTACGCAGTGAGTGCGTCTCTGCTGTCAGCTGTGGCACTGGGTCGACCATCCTGGCAGGACGGCACAACAGCCCCAGAGCATGGCCCTGCTGGAAATGACAGCAGAAGTGAGACAGAGCCATCAATCCTCTGCAGGAGAAAACAACAATCCCCTCCCAAGACCCTTCCCCCAGACAGCACGGCCGCCCGGGTGAGAGCGTGGCCCACCTTCCCAAGCAGCGTGGGTAGTCAGAGGCCTTTTCCAGGCAGCTCTCAGGGCTGGCGACACGTGCCTGGCCTTTGAGCTCCCCGCCAGCCTTCCCAGACCGACTGGCCCAGTCTCCTCTATGTCTCGTAGGGCAGCAGGGAGCACCATCTGGTGCCGCTCAGTGGCTGCAGCCTCAGTCCGGTGGTCTGTCACACCGGTCCGTCAAAAAAGCAGGCTCCCCAGGCCCTGGACACATAGGGGCGGCAACTTTCCTCAATTTGGTCTGTGCTCCAGAATTGTCCGGGAGTGGGAACGTCAGGGCACGTCCATGATGTCCTCCTTTGGCTGCAGTTTCACCAAGGAGCATGACAGGATTTCAAGGAGTCACCAAGCGGTTGGGCAAGATGCTAACAGCCATGATGACAACACTGTACAAAAAGCTGCATTTCTGCAGGAATGCGGACATGAGGTTGCGCCTAGGGTCCTCTGCACGTCTGAATCCTTTTCCCCCAGAGCCCCTCATGCCAGTGCATGGATGATTCGCACCGAGGTGGAGCTGAGGTCTCTCACAGTGCCTCGGCACTTTTTGGTGACTCACAGGTGACTCCGAGGTGGTCTGCTGGTGCCACCTTGCCATTAAATGTGCCAATCCGTCCCTGAGCCAGGAAAAACAAGCCAGACCCTCTGGGTCAGTGACCTGAACGAGCACCCAGCAACGATGCAAAGATGAGTCAGCAGGCTCCTTCATTGCTCTCCAGGGCCACGTTGAGCCGTTGCTTCTCCTCAGGAGAGTAATGAGTAAAGTCCTGGCAGGCGAGGCAAGGGCTGTGCAGTTCCCAAAGAAAACACTCTGGCCTTTCCTGACTGAAGACGACAGCTCAACTGCTGGGCTCCCTTTGCATGGCTGGCAAGTGCGTGCCTCACCGAGGCCCGGGGGGGGGAGCAGAGATCTGCCACCGAGTACCCTCATGCACTCCAGCAATGGCCTCAGCGTCCCCATCCCTGCACACAACGGGGTTTCTCTCCAGACTGCAGGAGGGCCTTGTTTGACCACCACCTTCCAGTCACCCCGCGGATCTGAGCCTCCTCCGTTCTCTGTCCCTCAGCGGAACAGCCATCCGGCAGAGGCTTGGCTGGGCGCTGAGCAGCTCCATAGCCTGCAGGCACTGGTGTTGCTCCGGGTCAGCCTCAGCCCATCAAAGAGGGACCCTTCTGAGTGGCCTTCGGGCGTGCTCCACAGGCAAAGTCCTAAGTGAGTGGTGGCCGTGTTCCCCAGGAAGGGCAGGACGTGCACAACACCTGCTCGTGGCCTGAATCTGCTGCTGGAATGAGACCTCAAACGAGCCTTGGTCTGGGGAAGAAACATAATTGCTATCAACAAAATCACTTCAGTGCTACCCAGGATGAAAGGGGAGCCAAGCATTTCAGGCAAAGGAGGCATGTCTTTCATCTACCAGCAGAGCTTTGAGAAGCCAAAATTGCTGTTTCTCAACATGCTTCGTGTTTGTGTCATTTTTCAGCTCCCCTGGGGCTCTGGCCCGCTGTATAAAAGTGTGCCCAACTCCCAGCTCCTCTATCCTCTCCTCGTGCCTTCCTCTGCTCTGGGAAGTGGGTAAGTCTCAGTTCATTTTGCCCCTCGTCTCCTCGGTTGGCAGGACAGTTTTTGTGGAGAGGGCTGCATGCATTTTGCCTCCCTCGTCCTCGGTGAATGGTCTAGGATGTGAAACGGGGCACGGGTTGGTTTCTTTGCCAGCAGCGGTTCTTTCCAAGGCTCAGGACGTACGGCCAGCGCTCTCTAACCAATGACTGGGCACTTCCTCTGCCATCCGCAGTTCGGCAATGCTGCCTTTGCGCTGTTGGCCTGACGAGGAGCTTCCTCAGGAGAGCTAGTCCCACCATAGACGTCTTCTGCCGTAGTGGCTGCTGTCTTCAGGAGCCCTGTTGCGTTTCACTCAGACACGTCCCCTCCTGAGAGAAGTGGGCGAGAGGAGCCTGACCTGACGAGAGTAGGGGTCTCGAGGGCGGGGAGGGGGGGAGAAGGAGACCTGTTTGTCCGAGTGAACACATTGATGCTGGTACAAGGGCTGATGATCAGGAGGTCCACAGCCTGACGCCAAGAAGAGGGGGAGCCTCTTGGTCTGCAGTAGGAAGTCTTTCCCTGACTAAGGCCATGGCATCAAGGCTATGCTCAACCCATCTGAAAAACCTGGCATCCAGTTCCTCATACTGGGAGGGGGCTTACTGAGGGCTCTCTCTGGAGCGCCTTCCCTACCAAGCCTTCAAGGCTGAGCAGAAGGACTGTTGTGAAATAGCCTCACAGCCTGCAGACGTACCCTTGGTAATGGAGCAACCGGAGGTAGCAGAGTGCCTCCATGGGTCAGGCATGCCTGGGAGTGGCAAGGCCGGCTGAGGTATAGGCTGCGAAGGAGCTTGACTTGGGCAGGAGGAGCTTCCTTGCGTTTGGACGGACCCTCTCGGATCACCCTTCAATTACAAACAAATGCCCACTGCAGGCCCACCAAAAGGCCCAGAAACCCCCTCTCTGCAGACACTGGAGGTCCATCAACTGTTGGGCCATGCCACTGCTTCCGCCTTTGAGAATGGTTACCAAGTGGGACCCTGCATTTCATGGGGGCCTTGCAAGTAACTCTGGCCACGTTAGCTCAGGACCCTGTGGGTGAGACATCCCAGGCGGCTGAGAGAAGAGGTCTTCAGATAGGGCAGGGTGTGACCAGGCAGCGGGGAGGTTAAGGCGGAGGAGAGGAGGGTGCGTTGTGGTGTTCGGCCAAAAGCACAGCAGGGCACCATTGTGAGCCCTGCTGCTGGACACAGCTTCCTTGACTCATGCCCCATCCCAAATCTCTCTCCGCTGAGCTCCCAGGCGCTGCCCGTTTTCAGGGGAGCCAAGCTGGGGGTCCGAAAGGGCCCAACAGCTAATGCCCGCTGCTCCCTCCCGGTCTCACAGGGTCGCCTCCCTCCGCGAGACATGTCGTGCTACAGCCCCTGCCTGCCAGCCGCCTGCGGCCCAACCCCGCTTGCCAACAGCTGCAACGAGCCGTGCGTCATCCGGTGCGCCGACTCCAGCGTTGCGATCCAGCCCTCGCCAGTCCTGGTGACGCTGCCGGGCCCAATCCTCAGCTCCTTCCCTCAGAGCACAGCTGTGGGATCCACCGCGTCGGCTGCCGTGGGGAGCTCTCTCAGCGCTGGCGGTGTGCCCATCGCTTCTGGGGGCTCCCTGGGGGGCTTTGGGTGGTCCGGTCTGGGCCGTGGGCTCTGTGGGCCTCTGGGACGGGGCAATCTCTTATGCTGAAGCCCGTGGATTGCCTGCCCGTGGCCGAGCACCAGCAGCCTCGAGGAAAGCCCTGGAGCCAGCCCTGAGAGCGTGGCCATGGTCTGCAGAGGAGCCGAGCTCCCGCTTCTCCGCCTGCGCTGCGAGGAAGGGGCCTGCGCTGGCCTTCCGTCTCTTCCAAGGAAGCCTCTCTCTTTCCCCCTCTCGCTCTGCTCTACCTCACGCTCCCCAGGAAATACCTCCTCCTTCCTTCCGTAGCAACGGGTCTAGGTGATACGATACATGATTGCCAGAGCCTTGAAGAGGAATTGGAAGTGGAAAAGAAGCGTCCCTGCCGTGGAGGTTTTCCTTCAGATGGCAGCACTCCTCTGAGCTTACTCAGCCAGCCTCCCAAATGCTCTCGTCTTTTCCCTTCTCCTTTGATTTTCTCATTAAAGACATTGGGCATCAGCTTTGCAAGGGAGTCGTGTTTCATTCTCCCCTCTTCTCCGGTCCCAGCCAGCGGCGTATCCAAAAGAGGTCCTCCCTTGGTAAAACTACGGTTTTCTCCGTAGTTCCTGGGTTTGAGAGGGCCTCGTCTTTTGCCCCTGACATCCCATAGCGATGGAGACAAGGCCGGTTTGGGGTGAGAGCTCTTGTGGAAGGAGCCCCGTTACCCATCGGGGCACCTCGAAAGCCACAAAACAAAGTATGAGGGAAGGCCGAGTTTTCATGGAATCGTAGAATCGCCCCGACTGGTAGGAACCTCAACAGATCATCTGGTCCAACCTTTTGTGGGAAAGGGAGCCCAGATGAGATTACCTCGCCCCCTGTCCAATCACCTCTGGAAAACCTTCCGTCCTGGGGACTCTACCGCGTCTCTGGGGAGGTCGTTGCGGTGAATGATTGTTCTCACTGTAAAAAAAGTCTTTCTTATATCGAGGCGAAGCCTCTGCCGGTTGCTCCCTGTCCTCTCCGTGTGTCTCGCTGTTAAGAGAGAGTCTCCGTCGTCTTTGTAGTGGCCTTTAAGTACTGGAAAACTGTGATGAGTGCAGGAAAAGAGCACCACAGGACAGCACGAGACTCAGTATGGGATGTTTTGGGGGAAGAACCAGAGGTGGGGGAAGGGAGGGTTCAGGGTGGCCCTGGGAGGAAGAAACGTGAGAAAACTAGAGGGAAGATGGGATAACATGGCTGTCACTCAGGAAATGGTTGCTGTTTGGGATGCTTGCCTGGCCATGCCCTGCTTCTGATCAGTGCAGCCTGTCCTGGCTTCTTCTCAAGTTCTATTTCTAATTTCCCTGGCGAGGGGCTCTCTATTCTGTGTGTGTGCGTGTGTGCGTGTGTGTGTGTGTGTGTGTATGGAAGTCTAGGGGCCAGCAACTGGAGTCAAACCACAGGTCGCTGTGGTTCCTGTGTCGGTGGTGCCAGTCACTGGAGTGGGACCAGAGGTCATTGGGAGTGTTTGTCTGGGGTGGCCGGCACCTGGACAGACCAGGGTGAGTGGAAATAATGTGCCAGCAAGCGGAGCGTGTGTGGTTATGCAAGTCAGTGTGTGGCTGTTCTCGAGTATCAAGCCAGATGATGCAGCGTGTGGCTCTGTATCTCTAAGGGTGAGGTCACAGAAGGAGTTGGCTACAGGAGGCACCAGAGGGTCCTGGCCAACTGCCAGAGACACCATAGACCCTGTTTGTGTCTCTGTGTGAGTCTCTAGGGGCCAGACAAATGATCCTGCCTGCCCTGAACAAGCCAAGCTCCTCTTTCATTTTGTAACTTGAATCCTCAGTGCTCTCATGAGCTCCCAGGTTCTTCATTCTGCTGCTTAGCCTTCTGTGACCACGTCATCATCTTGATAGGGTGTTCTCCCCTCTATTCCTGAGGAACAGGCTCTTGAGCTTATGCTCACCCACTCCATGGTAAAGTGCCGCGCATTGTGGCCAGTTCCTTGCGGTAAGCACAACTACCCCTCTGTCTTCCCTCACTGTCCTTTCTAAAGAGCTTCTCCACATCCACGCAGCACTCCGCTCGTGCCAATATCACACACCAGCTCTGTGAACCTTGTAACACTGCAACAGTCCAACTTGTGTAGGAACTTCACACTTCTCTGTCTCCATGATGTGTGAATCTGTGTTGTGAATGGTCAGTTTGGACCACTTAAAGAACCAGCACCAAAGGTATCAGCAAAAGTGGTTTAACTGAAATTTGGTGTTGTAAAAGTGCAACTTAACAAAGTTTGATGCCAAGGTTCACTCTTGCACAAAGGATATAACAATGATTCAAAGTTACCAATACAGAATCAAATTTATCAATACAGAATCTTAGTGCACTATAATACAAGGTTATGCTGTAATACTAAAGATCTGCATTTAGTAAGAAGTCTCTGCCTCAAGGTGCAACCTTGAGACACGTCCCACCTCAAGGGGAGATCACTACCATGCAGTCACTTGCTTAGCAGAGACAGCTCAAAGAAGGCTCACTTAGGCTGTCATATCATATTTATGGAATAAAGTGGTTGGCTTGTAGCCAAGTTACGTGCAATGGAAAAGGTATGCATGAGACTCCTTGTATGCACAACTTTCTTTGTTCTTTGGTTAATGAGTCTTGGAAAAGCCACCTGCTATTCCTGTGTTAATTGCATGATTGGTGTTCCAAGCTCATATCATCGATGCTCACCGTGTCACTCTGTTCCTTTGTGGGTTTCCAGAGAACAGAGTGGAACTAGAGAAGTTCTTGGCCCAATTGTGGCTTAGGCCTTTACCTCCTTTGGAGCCTGTACCAAACTACTGCTAGTTTGGATAAGGAGTCAAGTGCATCCATCACAATCTGCTGCTTTAGGCACAACAAAGCTGTTGGCACAACAAAGCTACAATGCCTACAGAAAGCCGTGCTGGTATGGAAAAGCGAGCAGGGAAATTCCAGCCCAGCAGGCAGAGCTGTCCAGCTGTCCTTTCAAAGCAGAGAGTAAAAGGCCTCCCCCTTTGTTCCCCTTTGCTCCTGCACTGAAAGGGTCAAGTCCTTACTGGTGGGAGTGCCCAGTGTACTTTGGGCTAGGATGGATGGTCAGTCTCAAAGGTTTTTGCTTTTGTGAAAGGGAAGGGAACAGCACTTCCACACCTCCTTGCCGTTGGGGAATTTACCACACATCTCCCACAGCACTGGTGGGACACACACTGCTGTGCTCCTGAGGAGACGTCTGAGGAGGTCCGTTGTTCACTCACGCACAGTCCAGCCAAGGGCAGGTCAGAGATGCTGGCCTAAGGTCAAAGTCTTTCGGGGGGGGGGTGGTTTGAATCTCACCCCTGACAAGGACTGAGAGTAGATGACCCTTGAGACGTTCATTTTTGCTGTGAACATTTCTGCTCACAAGGCATTTCTGGTCCCTGAGGGCACAGGGAAAAACACATGGGAGGTTAGAGGGCGGGACACAAAAGGCCAGTGCCCTTCTGCTCTCCTTTATCAGAGCACATAAAGGAGAGACAGGCAGGTTGGAGGAGGAGGAGAGCAGGGCAGGTCCTTCTCAGTAACTGAGGGCCTGTAGCACGGAGGGGTGGCACCAGGACTTGTTTAGTCAGGCAGGCAAGGAATTTGCAGTGCAGAGCAGGAAGCGTGCAGTGAGGGCCAAGATGCAGCCAAGAGGAGGCAGCAGCCAGCCAGGCCTCCAACAAGGAACTGAAGGGAAGGCAGGGGAGGGTCATGGTAGGGGCCAGAGAGGATTGGCCAAGTTGGGTGCTGCTCTTCAAGGTGCCTTTAGCAGGGTCCTGCTTATGAGGGCCATGTGGGCAGGGCAGAACCTTTCCCAGGCTGAGTCCTGACGACACGTGTGCTCTCCCGCTGCACTAAGCCCCTCGTGGGGAAGGTGCAGAGGCCTCCCCCAATCTGTCCCAGACCAAAACTGAACAGGTTTTTCTTGCTGGTTTGGAATTTGTGCCTGGGAACACTTCAGGGCAGGAAGCAGTGGCCACAGCCCTAACAAAGCTTCATGGCCTAAAAAGGCCTTGGGGTTTTTTATGATCCTTTCCATAACCATTTGCCTCTTCTCTCCTCTCTCCCCTCCCCTCCCCTCCCCCTGTGATTTTATACACAGGGCTGCTTCTCTGGCCCCAGCCCATGGACACATTCCAATATTTCACACTAGAAACAACAGAAGGCAAGCTGGGAAAGGTGCTGGGACACCACTTTCTGTGAGTGAAGATAGCTCATCGGGGAGACATCTTTGCTTCCTGCCCTTCACTTAAGAAAGGGCTGGCTCTTCGAATCCTTCCCCACCACACTTCACCCTGGAGGAGGAGAGACTTTGACTGCTTTAACATGATGTTGTTTCATTTCATTTGGGTTTCAGCTAAGACTTCTGCTGGAGCTCCTAAGCTGTCAACACCTTGAGGCAATCATGGACACAGTTTGCTCTCATGCTCTTCTTTTTATCCACAGAGAACATACTGGTGTTTAGTTTAGTCTGAGGGGTTGGGGGCACACCTGTGTAGCACAATTCTTGGCTGGTGACTCCACAACAAGCTTTTGGCCTGTGCTCAAATTTCTTCATGTTTTAACCCCTTTGACACCCTAACCCACACCTCTGGTAAGGCCAGGGTGGTTCTGCTCCTCATGTTCTTCACAGACCCCTGTGATGCCACACCACCAGCCCTCCACACCATCTCCTCTATTGGTGTCTTGGCAGGGTATGAGCTCTCATCCCAGAGCTGAGTCATGCAGTGTATCCCAGGAACACAATATTGCTATTGCTGGTAAAGAGCCACCGGCCTGGCAGTGACTGTGCCAGGCTCAGGCTTGTCAAGCGTACTTTGCATGAAATTGTCTCAACCTGCCCAGAGCTGTTTTCACATGGCTTAGCTGTAACAGCAATTTTTCTAATGACCAGGTGGCTGTCTAATTTTGGTTTACTTTCTTTTTGTATGGTACAACCCTCTTTTTTGTTAGGGAGTTGTATTATTGCAAGAATACAACTCATTTGTATTATTGTATTGTTGTTGCTCCTGTAATGTTGCATTGTTATTACAACAATAATAGAGCTATTCTCTGTGGAATGAGACACTTGGGACTCAGGTAATTACACAATCTAGAGGAATACAAGACTAAGACAGTGAAAGCCTTGAGAAGAGGAACACGGCATGCAGTGTGGAGGAGTAACAGGCATAGGATGAGAGATGGGGCACAGGGTGGCCCTGGACACCAGGAGCCTAAAAACATTTCACCATTGGACAGTGAAAGAAATGCAGCCCTGGGGCTGGAAAAAATCAGTTTCAGGGAGGTAACAAAGAGAACAAAGAACAAGTGACCAACCTATGTAAAATGCACCATGTATAGTACCCGCAGATGTAGCATGAACTTGCAGACAGGTGAAGAATAAGCAATATGTGAATGTATGTTAGCAAACACGTAAAAATGAGACCAAGAGGATCCTAGGAAGAATCAGTCATCATCACCATCACAAGCTCACTCCTCCTGGGGAAGGACAGGCAGTGCTGAGGACTTGCCAAACCTTTCTGCACCAGACAGATACCATCAAACTCAGCAATCAGCAGAGCACTGGAAGGGTGGGCACAACAGCACAGAGAGACATAGGCACTGGGAAGTGTGTGCATATCCCCCTTAGCTGTGTTGAATTATTTGAAATTTTTTCCACAGTACTATTCTCCTTTTTTACTTTTTCAATCCCCCCCCCCCCCCCCCCCCCCGTAATAATTTGATCTGGACTAATAAGAATTCTTTGATTAGACTTGATTTTAAGTTTACGAAGAATAAAACCTTGGCTTTACGTATAAGGTGTTTACTTTTTCCCCATTAGATATTTTTGAACATAATAGCACCACAGCACGTATTTTCAGTAATCAGTGCTTGCAAAACATGAGTTTGTCATTCACATAGGACAGCTCCATGGAAGAGATACACAGCCTTCTCTTGAAGAAAGCAATCCAAAGAACTCTACGTTCTTTAACTGAAGAATAAACTGTTGTAAACATCAGATGGCACCTGCTGGGCTACAGAAAGTAGATTAGATAAATCTTCTCATTTAACAAGTAGTTAGGGTATCAAGAGCTCTGACCAGATTCCATGGGTCCAACAAAAGGCACTTCCAGACACTGCAAGTTGTGATAACACTGGCAGAAAAAAATGTACTTCAGCAAGAATGTGGGCATTGAGTCACAGGTCCAATGTATGCCTGAGAGCATTTTCCCCAACTCTATTCATGCAACGAGAGAATGGCCTGGTGCCACCTTGCAGTTAAAAGGTCTTGAATGTGACACTCTATCCCCGACCCAGGAAAAAAGCAGGCATTGCCTTCTAGATCACTGACCTGAACAACCCTCTGCAGCACAATATAAGGGTGTGAGGTCTTTGGGATGAATGTCCTTATGCAAAAAAATCACCTTGGTTTGGGATGACTTACAAGCAAGCACTCAGCAGTCTCTCATCCCTCTCCAATGCTCAGTGGCTTTCCCTCTCACATCCTCTCCACTTCCCAAGCAGGATGGGTGCCCCCACTTGGAAGAGTGAAGTCAAGAAAGGCAAGTCTATAGAGCAATGGCTATGCAATTTGCAGAGAACAGTTTGACCTTTTTTCATTTGAAGAAGTCACAAAACACCTTGCATGCCAGGAAAATGTGTGAACCATGGAGGCTGGAGGTAAGCAGAGGCCCACTGTGAAATGGCCTGGGGATCTGAACCTCCTTCATTCTCTGCCCTTCAGGTGGACGTGCATCCTGCAGGGACTTTGCTGTGCTCTGAGCTCTTCCATGGCTCTGCAGGGACTTGTTTTTCTCAAGTCAGCCTTGAGGCCGACCTCAAGGTTGAGATCAGCCTCAGCCCCTCAACCTGAGTTGCACATCAGGAGTGCCTCACATCTGAAATCCTAACTGAGTGGTAGTCAAATTCCTGTGGCGGGTTGGCCCTAGCCAACAGCCAAACACCCACACAGCCACTCACTCCCCTCTTCTGCAGGACAGAGAGAAAATAGAAGGAAGGCAAGAAGACTTGTTCATCAAGATAACAGGAGTTTAATAGGTGAAGAAAAAGCTGCACGTGCAAACAAAGAAAAAAAAAAGTAATGTATTCACTACTTCCCATCAGCAAGCAAATGTTTAGCCACTTCCTAGAAAGCAGAGCCTCAGCATGCATAAAAGTTTCTTGGTAAGAGAAATGACATAACCACAAATGTCCCCCTTCCTCCTTTCCTTGATTTTTTTTTTTGCTAAGCATGACATAATATGGTATGGAATATCCCTTTAGTCAATTCAGGTCAGCTGTCCTGGCTCTGCCTCCTCCCAGTTTCTTGCTCACCCCTAACCTACACCCTTGGGCCCACCACTTCTTAGCTGCTCCCCACTGGCACCAGCCAGCTGCTCGGTGAGTCATCACTGTCTCCATTACTGCCCTTTGGACATGGGCTGCTCTCACCGATTCCCCTCAGCTCTGCTGACACCTCCTGCTCTACAATGATGGCCTGCTCTGTAAGCAGATTCCTACAGGATACACATCTTCTAATTTCCTGGGCCTCAAAGGAGACTGCTTTATCAAACTTACCTTCCTTTTCTTCTCCCATTACATTTAGGGAAATATTGCCTTTGCTGTCCACAGAGAATAACTTTCCATTTAACTGGAGATTCAAGAAACGAGGAGTGTTAACTCAGTTACTAGAGAGGAAGAGAATGGCAAGACTTAACCATGATCCAAGGAAACAGAAGCCAGCTGTTAACTATTAGCTTAAAAACTGCTCTTTGAAAATTACACATCTGTTCCTAAAGGTAAGGACAGGCTTATGTGCTATGCACAGTCTAGGGTGAAACAGCCTCCAGGGTCCATGGGCAGGGGCTGTGGGTGGAAGGCCCAGGTGATGCTAGCCAGGGCAATTATGCCCATTTGTGTACTCAGAACTCTGGCAGTGCTCTCTACATAATTATTTCTACAATATGGAAATAGTATAGTATTGCTATATTTTTATAGCACCCTGGATGGAACTGTATGTGAAAACCCTGACAGGGCTGTCGTGGTTTAACCCCTGCCAGCAACTAAGCACCACGCAGCTGCTTACTCACTCCCCCCCTCCCCCCCCAGTGGGATGGGGGAGAAAATCAGGAAAAAGAAGCAAAACCCACGGGTTGAGATAAGAACAGTTTAATAGAACAGAAAAGAAGAAACTAATAATGATAATGATAACATTAATAAAAAGACAACAGCAATAATGAAAGGATTGGAATGTACAAATGATGCGCAGTGCAATTGCTCACCACCCGCCAACCAGCACCCCACTAATCCCCGAGCGGCGATTCCCCGCTCCCCCTTCCCAGTTCCTATACTAGATGGGACGTCCCATGGTATGGAATACCCTGTTGGCCAGTTTGGGTCAGGTGCCCTGGCTGTGTCCTGTGCCAACTTCTTGTGCCCCTCCAGCTTTCTCGCTGGCTGGGCATGAGAAGCTGAAAAAATCCTTGACTTTAGTCTAAACACTACTTAGCAACAACTGAAAACGTCAGTGTTATCAACATTCTTTGCACACTGAACTCAAAACATAGCACCATACCAGCTACTAGGAAGACAGTTAACTCTATCCCAGCTGAAACTAGGACAGGACACAAGATAGGTGAATCAAAAAAATACAGCAAAATCTATTTCTAATAGTTTTGATTGTTCTCTAACAGCAGCTATCTGCACGATTTATTAAAGCTCCTGGAAAGAAAGCACTGCATTCCTGATCCAGGGTGCAATGTACTGTTCTTCATGAATGATGAGAGGATGGGAACCAGGGGAGACTGATGCAGATGCTGAAAGCCACACAGGACATTAGTAGTTCAGAGCTGCTTCGCTTTGAACAAGTTCAGCAATGTGTAAGCTTGCACACCTGCAGCACACCTTGTTCCTCTTTCAGACAGTCAGAGCAGGTTTGAAAGGATTATTTAGACCTACCCTCATTAAAATCAATACCAACCCAAGAGCAGAGACAATAAGAGACAGGGAAAAGACTTACACCCACTTTAAACACACCTTTTGTTAACTGCTTGTGAAAAATGAGAATAAGCTACACTGAATTTAGACATGGCTATACCAGAGAGCTTGTGTTAGTGATAGATATTTATTCTTGCTTAAATAAGCACAGCTGCAGTGACAATGAGCTGGTAGAATTCAGGATCCCAAGAGTGGGGAACAAGGCGAGTAGTGGGATCATAATCCTGTGATTCAAGAGAGCAGAATTTGGCCGCTTCAGGGCTCTGCTTAGAAGAATCCTATGGGAAACCATCCTGAAGAAAAGAAAGTTCAACCAGAAGAGCCAGTTGGTTTTCAAGGATCACCTCCTCTAAGCTCAATAATGATCCATCCCAACGAGCAGGAAAACAAGCACAAGTGGTAGGACGCCTGCATGAACAAGGTAGACCTGACAAAATTCAAATATGAAAGAGAAGCACACAATGGAAAGCAGGGTCAGGTGACCCAGGAGGAATATAGACATTGAATATAGAGACATTGTCTGAGTGTGCAGCTATGGGATAGGAAAGCTAAGCCCACCTGGGCATGAATGCAGTGAGGGACATGAAGGCCAACAAGAAGGGCTTCTAAGGGTATGCCAGCAGCAAAAGGAAAGCTAAATAAAATGTGGGCCTTCTGCTGAATGGGGCAGAGGACCTGGTGGAAAAGGACATGGAGAAGCCTAAGATGCTGAATGCCTTCTTTGTCTTGGTCTTTATTGGTAAGCTTTTTCCTCAGGAATCCCAGGCTCATGAGATCAGTGGGAAAGTCTGGGACAGAGCCAGCTGACAGGAACTTCATCAAATGGAAGCCCTCTCATGTACACGGCTGCTCACCAGTGTAGATCCGCTCATGGGAAACCAGGTGGATTGGCTACTTAAATTGCTTGCTGCAGTCCAGGCATGTGTAGCCACGCTCCCTTCTGCTCTGAAGATTCCCTCTCTGTTTCTCCACCAGCCTTGCTACTCCAGACCACTCTGCTGAAGTCCCCAACATCTCCAGGGGCAGAAGAGAAACATCCAGATAGTTATGGCTGGTGAAGCTGGAACCAGACAGGGTTATTGGGGCAGAACATATGGTGCCACCCAGCAAGGCCCTTCTCCCAGTTTTTTCAGCAGGTCCTCATTGCTCCCGGGACAAACCCAGGGACGTGGCAGTCTGCTCACGAGCTTTCGCCAGTCCTATGTCCTTTTACAAACACGTACAGATGCTGTGCACACAGACTCCCAAAGTGCATGTACACAAACGCATAACGCACAAACCAATCCTGTGCACGCGCACACACACACACACACACACACTGTGCGCACACAATGCAGGTCCACACATACTGTGCAAACACATGCAATACACAGATCTAATGTGCACAAGACACACACACACACTCCATTCATGCACAGGCAGAGTGTGCACTTACACAACGCATGCAGAGGATACAAATATACAAACACAATGTGAACACACACAGTGCACACACACAGAGTGCACGAGTGCACACATAATGCGCATCATCATCATCGTGCACGCCCCCCACTGTATGCACACACAGGTGATACACGCACACTCAATGGTTACACACAAACAATACATACACATGCACATAGGCAATGCACCCCCCTTCCCCCATAAGTGCAATGTACGCAGGCAGGATGCACATCTACACCCTGCACACAATGCACATGCACACCCAGGATGCACTTGCACACCAACAAAACGCACGCACACCCACACAGGTACCCCCGTCCCTGGTACGGCTCAAGTCTGTGGGGCCGGTGCCCGTTCCCGTAGCTGTGCCCATAACTTGACGTCACGCCGCGGGCCCGCCCCCGAGGGCGCTGGCGGTGGAGCCGAGGGGTGGGGCCAGGGAGCCTGACGTCACCGGCACCGCAGGTTTTACGGTCCGCGGCGCGTAGAGGGGGAGGGTTCCTGGTCACGCACAAATTTGTAACGGTAATGATATGTGTGGACACTGGAATGAAATTATTAGCTAATAAAGAGGGTGAGGGGCTCAAATTTAGTTTAACACGTCTTACTGACCATACCTTCTGGGTGTTAGGAAACTAACCACGTTCTCATCTGTTTCTACACAGTGTGTATGAATTTGCTTTAAACTGTTCATGGTATTACACATCTCTGACTAAAATTTGGCTAATATTGAAATTAACAGTTTTTATTTAATTTTTACAGAAAGAACTACTGTGAAAGGAAGAAAGCTTTGTTTTTTAACCAATGGCTGAAGCTGTCTTTATTTTACTAAATACCTTTCTCAAATGAGAACCTACTTGTGATCTCTTTCATCTCATTTTCTCCCAAATAGTGTTGAACGTTTACAATTCTAGCAGTCTATAAAAACAGTTTATTATGGATGCATATGAACTAAAATTACATATATAGTTGTGTAAGATGCAGTGTATAAATACTGTGGCTTTATTTTAAAGAAGTTTGTTTATGCACCAGGAATCAATCAGATGTGAGAAGATGCACACTGCTGGGAGGCTCATCAGGACTAAGGCTGAACAAGGTGCAGCATACTCAGGTAGTAGTACTGAATGTGCCTGGACTTCACAGAACAGGAGTGGAAAGTGTGTCCTTCACTGTGTTACTGAATGTCTCCCCAGCTACAATGTCATTGTGCAGTTGTGAGCACTGCTAGATGCTCGGGTAGGTAGCTATTAGTGTGTCTGTGCCTGCCTTTAAGGGAGGAACTTGAAAATTGTGTTTGCAGGAGGAAATGGATACGCCATAAGGATAGTTCTTCATTTTTAACTACTTTTTAAAATATTCATCTATCTTTCTGGTAGTTGAGTAGAGCAGGAGCAAAAGGTTATCACACTGAAATGCCCCAGACTGACTCTTATTTTCTCTCTGATCAAACAGGGAGGTTGCACATGGGACAGCTCTGTGTACTGTGTATAAAGGGGACAGGAAATTACTTTATGAAATTACTTGATGTTGAATTTGGCCTTTCATTGTGCAGGTCTCTTGCTCTGCTTTTGGGCTGTTTGGTTTATTTCTGTGATTCCTTGCTGTCAGCATTCCTCACACATGGTGTGTTTGGAAGATGTGGCAGGTGTGGACAGATTTCTAACAAGGTCAGCAGGTGTGAGGTGATCACCAGTTATCCTTAACCACTTCAGAGTTTTTTGATTTGTTGTTGTTCGTGGTTTTGGGTGTTTCTTTTACTGACTTTGAGAAGTTATTTGTGACAATTTGAACAGTCTGAATGAACATGTACGTGCACTGGAAATGGTAAATGTCGCGATCCAATGTCGGGGAAGGTTTTGATATGATCCCAAGAGCAAGATTAAGACACAAATGAGGTCAAATGCCATATACCCAAAACAGCTTTTATTATCAAAAGTATCAAAAGTAGAAAATAATAGCGATATGATAGAATGGAAGAAAAGGCAGAAATCAAGCAAGCACTTGGGATAGGGTTGCAAGAATGGTCACCACCATGGATGCAGAGGCATCCTGTTGGTCCTCAGTCTTCAGTTCTTCGGTGGTGGTGGTGGTGGTGGGGGTCCCTCAACAGCTTTTCTCCACAGTTTTTTATAGGGCATAGTCTGATGCATGCACATACATACTGTTCATGCGCTGCAGGTTTTGTCTATCACACGACCTTCGCGTGATCAACAAACCAGTACCTTATCTCAAGGACTACAGTTTCCATTACAATGGTAGTCTCCATATTCCTGCATGCTTCGGGTGGCTCCAGCCCCTCTCCTCCCTCGGATGCCTCAGTGGCCTGGTAGTCATCCTTATTGGCCAGAGGAATGTCCTGCTTAAACAAGCCATCCTCGAGACAAATGGCTCGAGATAAATAGTTCACAGTTCAGTCTCTCACAGCAAACAATCTTTGAGACAAATGGCTTGAGATAAATCAGTCTCTCACAGTAAAGAAGCTGAGTCCACTGATGATGTGCTTTTTTTGCACTGGGGAAAAAAAAAGAATTATTTTAGAATAGAATAGAATGGTTTGGGTTGGAAGGGACCTTAAAGATCACCTAGTTCCAACTCCCTTGCCATGGGCAGGGACACCTTCCACTAGATCAGGTTGCTTAAAGCCCCATCCAACGTGGCCTTGAACACTTCCAGGGATGGGGCATCCACAGCCTCTCTGGGCAACCTGTTCCAGTGTCTCACCACCCTCACAGTAAAGAATTTCTTCCTAATATCTAATCTAAACCTCCCCCCTTTCAGTTTAAAACCATTAGCCCTCATCCTATCACTACACTCCATGATAAAGGGTCCCTCCCTATCTTTCCCGTAGGCACCTTTAAGTACTGGAAGGCTGCTATACGGTCTCCTGGGAGCCTTATCTTCGCTAGGCTAAACAACACCAACTCTCTCAGCCTGTCCTCACAGAGGAGGTGCTCCAGCCCCCTGATCATCTTCGTGGCCCTCCTCTGAACCTGCTCGAGCAGGTCCATGTCTTTCTTATGTTGGGGTCCCAGACCTGAACACAGTTCCCCAGGTGGGGTCTCATGAGAGCAGAGTAGATGGGGACAATCACCTCCCTCGACCTGCTAGCCACACTTCTTTTGATGCAGCCCAGGATGTAATTGGCTTTCTGGGCTGCAAGTGCACGTTTCTGGCTCATATTCAGTTTTTCATCCACCAATACCCCCATGTCCTTCTCCGCAGGGCTGCTCTCAATCCACTCATTGCCCAGCCTGTATTTGTGCTTGGGATTTCCCCAACCCATGTGCAGGACCTTACCCTTGGCCTTGTTGAACTTCATGAGGGTTGCACAGGCCCTCCTCTCAAGCCTGTCAAGGTCCCTCTGGATGGCATCCCTTCCCTCCAGTGTGTCGCCCTCACCACTCAGCTTGGTGTCATCGGCAAACTTTCTGAGGGTGCACTCATTCCCACTGTCCATGTCACTGACAAAGACGTTAAATAATACTCGTCCCAATATGGACCCCTGAGGGACCCCACTTGTCACTGGTCTCCATCCAGACAGTGAGCCATTGACTGCAACTGTTTGAGTGCGACCATCCTGCAAATTCCTTATCCACCGAGTAGTCCACCCATCAAGCCCATGTTCCTCCATTTTAGAAACAAGGATGTCATGTGGGACGGTGTCAAATGCATAATGAATAATGAACATCAGAAAAGAATCCTACTCTGTCAACCAGAAATGAACAAAAACCCAGTATATAAAATATTCAAAGCACTTCTTTGCTAGAGCAAAATGAACAACTAGCAGGAACACCATTAAAGAAGAATATAAACAAAAATATAAACTAAATAAAAATTAAATTATGAGCTAATAAGCAGGAGCAGTGATGATGAAGGGACACAACACAAGCTGTGAGTTAACAGCAATTATTACACAAAATCTGTGGCAAGTGCACAGTAAGTGAACAGGAAACAATATGAAAAATGGGCAGTAAATAATCACTGAACACAAAAGAAAAAACCAGCTATAGCCTGCTGGTTACTGTGCTGTCAATGCTGTGTATCTCTAGCTCCATTGATACTAGTAGTTACATTAGCCTGTATGTTGGTATCACTTCTGCTGAAGAGTCCTTCTGAATAATTGCCTAACAGAGCTCTGTGTGCCCTCAGAGCTTTAAAAAGTGTGAGTTCTGTTTAGCATCATTTTAATGCAGCAGATTTTTCTTGTTTAGCTAAACCCGGCTCTTATCCCACCAACCTTTCATCTCACTTCATCCCACCAGCCATCCTGGGCAGTGGCATTCACTGTAAATGTTTTTACAGTATTTATAAACCTAGAAAATTCATTGGTGATGGTGCTTTAGTCTTTCCTTCACAAGACTGCAGAACAGAAGTCTTAAGATAGGTCTGGAGCCCTGCTGCAGCTGGGTAACTGTATGAATCTGGGTTCAGCACAAAGGATCAAATGTTTGGTGCTGGCTTGTCTGTTGTAAATTATCCTAATTTATACAAGGTAATCAAGCAGGAGCATGATTTTCTATCTCAATTTAAAACAGAGAAAAATTATGTCTGTTGTCAGGCTAGTTTTTTTGTCTTTTATATATATGTACGTACATATGTATAATCCTTACGGGTCCCTTCCACCTTGAGATATTCTTTGATTCTATGTATGTATGCATGTGTGTGTTTATAATTATATGTGAGTGTGTTTGTGTATTTATCTTTCTCCTCTACTCTGAAAGCCTCAATTGATACCTTGTCTTGCACTTGCAATGTTGCCCAGGAACTGAGCTTTCAATTAACCTAACATTCATGCATCATAAGCTGCTTCAGGGCCTGCCTTCACAATCCAGTGAGCCTGGAGTAGAGTTTCAAAGAGCTTTGAGACTTCAGCAGACATGAGGCCAGGTTCAGAGGCAGGATTTGACTTTGGAAAGCCCCTGAGCAATGCACTCAGGCTTGCTTTGTCACTTGCATGCTGCTAATTTGGAGGGTCTAACCTCCAGCAACCCCAGCACAGCAATCCTGGGCTGACTGATATCCTGTGGCACCTGAAGAGGGTGTGAGATTGTGTCAGTAGTTGCCTTCAGGTGACCCCTGCAGACGCAGAAGTTGACACCACTGACAGCATGTGGGATCTTAGTTTCACCTGGGATGACCCCACCACCCACTACGGTGAAGGGAGATTTGACATACCATGTCTCCAGAAAATCAGTGTGCATCAGAGGATTGGCCCTGTTAAGTCAGCAAAGAGATGGGTTTTGTCTATAGGTGCCTCCTTAGCAGAGTTCAGAGGCCAGAACTGATCACAGAGGAAACCTGAGCAGCCCACAGAGACAGGGACTAAACCCCAGTGACCATGGAGCTGCGGTCTGGGTAAGGAGTTAACCATGGGTCAGGGGTCCCTGGGCAGCAGCTGGGACTAGGGTGACCTAAGATGGCTTCTCTGTACACCTGATAGTGTTGGATCTCCAGACATCCAAAATGCAATCTGGTGTCTGACATGTGAGCCATTAGGACACCTGAGAGAAAAGACTTGACCTCACATGCCCTCAGCAGATGTCATAGACAGGATTTGGTATTAGCCTCTGGTTTGAAAAACAGATGAGGAACAGACCTAAGGGGACTCTGAGCATGGGCTGAAGTAAGATTTTCCTTAGTTAAGTGCTGAGGAGGCTTCAGAATGGTACTTCCCACCTGATGAACCCTACACTGCAGAGTGGCTTGATGGCTGACCTGGGAACAGTGTGTAGTGCCTGTGCTGGACCTCCAGTATCTCATGGGCTACATGGGGACCTCAGCTGGCTTCCCTCTGACGGGGAAGGGATAGGAGATATGCCAGCAGAATCTAAACAGGACAAACCAGGGAAGTGGCTGCACCTGGTGTACTCTATGTAAGGGGGCAACAGCAGCCCCCTCTCCCAGCATCTCTGCATGTAGGGAAATCCTGCAAGCCATGCTGTAGGAATTGCCATGCCCACTGCTTGCGTGGAAGCAGTTTGCAGCTCTGCTCTCAACCCCACGGAGCTGGCTCAGCAGAGGGACTGGCCACCCTCGTCAGCAGTGACAGCCCGGGCCACTTATGGGGCATCGGGGTGAAGGAACAAGTTCATACAGATGTCTGTAGCCTGGCTTGAAGTTAGGCCACTTCTCCAGTCCCCACCTCACTGATGCGGCTATATGATCCTGTGGTAATCTCTGCTGAAGGTCTTGCTGGAGTCAAGGCAGTCAAGATCCACCACTCTCCCCTTGTGCACACAGTCGATCACCCCCTCAGAGACGGCTGTTAGTCTGAGCAAGCACAACCTGCCCCTGTGGAAGACATCCTGGCTGGGTTACTCTAAACAATCCTCATACAGGCACAAAGGGAAACATATCTTACATACGAGGCCGGGACTTCATTTTTGGTATAATTGAAATGGTAAGAGTCTTCCCCAAGAATCACTGTAAATCCTGATCTAATCATTGCAGAAAAAGAAACAAAAACAAAATACAGGGTACTATTACAGAAGAAGTTTTAATAATAATGATAGTTGTGATTGGTTTTCACATGCTCCCTGGTATCCTCCCCATTCTCTGCTTCTGTGCTCATTCCTCCTCTTTTCCTCTTAGTCTTGAGGTCAACAGTGCCAGTATTACCAGGACCCCTCACTTGAGCACAGTATGATCACGGGACTTAGAGTTTTTAAACAATCATCCCATGGGTATCCCACTAACCTTTAGGAGGTACCTCTTCCTGCTCTCCCTTCTCAATTCTCTGGGACAAGTTTCCTGGGTAAAGGGCCCCTGTAGCTTCTGGCTGCATTCTGGAACCAGCTGTGCACCAGCCAAAGGGGCGGCTTGTAGGGGCAGGGCTCTCAGTAAGGGCTGGCCTGTCCCTCTCCAGGATCTGTCTGTATCTACAGAGGATTCAAAGGGATATGGAGTTGGGATTGAGGAGGGAAGGAACAAAACCATTATAGAGGACTCGCATGATTTTCTAAGTAATAGCTTGAACTTCAATTGGCCCCAGTCTTGGTGTTCAGATCTGCTTCTGGAAGCAATGGCATGGCATGCCATCCAGACCCTGAATGCTGAGGCATTATTCCTGTGCCACATTGCACATTTTCAGTCTCATATGTGTGACCGAGATGGTGAAAACCCTGAGAATGATCACCTAGAGGAGCCAGCATACATGTAGAGATTATAACTCCTAAAGACTTCTAGGTGTGTTTTGAGACAGAAAAATATCTTTGGCCAAGATGGGGTCGTTCAAAGCCATACATGGTTTGTTAGTCGTCAGACAGCGTAACTGCTTGGCCATCATGTGTTGTTCCTGTCATACCACATTTGGACTCCAATTGGTTAAAGACCTGAGCTGGAACTGCTCCACTCTTTGTTTCAAAAGAGTACACAAAAAGATGCTGAAGGGTCTTTGCTCTTCAAAGGTACATTTTTATAAAGACAAAATAGAACAGAACGACACTGTAAATGGATAAAACTCACATCTGAGGCAGACAGATTAAAGTAAACATGTCTGAAAATCATTATTTCTCTGGTATCCATCTTGGAGCCAATACACCAACTTCCATGCTTGAGCAAACTGTGTTGAGTCATCACTAGGAACCTTCTCTTTCACTTGGCTGTGGTTTGGCTGCAAACCTGCCCTCTGCCTCAAATAAGTCCTTTGTTCTTCTTGCAGTCTCCCAGTTGCAATCACTCTGCAGCTCTCCAACCTGGTCTCCCCTTAACTCCTGTCTGCTCAGTCCTGCCCCTTCACTCCCATGATGTGCCTGCCGAGTTGTTTTGGGGAAATCAACAAACTCCTCTCCCTCCACAGGGGTGGTTCAAACCCCCAAGCACAGCCAGGAGAAGACAACCAGGCAGCCTCCTGCTTGTTTGTGAACAACAGCTTTTCAAGAGTACCAGAATAGGATTTTATCCAGTCCACTCTAAGAAAACACATCAAAAAAGCATGTATTTTTTCCCCAGGCCTGACAGATTGTGCCTTTAATGAGTGCTCTCCTCATTTTTCCTGAGTGAAAGACATTGCCTAATGCCATTTGTGAGGAACCGAGAGACTGTGAGAGACTGGCAACCATTTTGTCTCAAACAACCAAGCAGGTAGACACAAGCAGCCGAAACAGGACGTTCCCTGCGGAGGTGGGGTAGTGAACTGTTTTTGGGAGGCTTTCTAGTGGTTGTGCCTTGAAGAGGCTTTCTGGTGATGGTCTTTCTGGGAAGTTTTCTAGCGGTTGCGCTTCGGACGTTTTGTCACAGTTTCGGAGTTTTGCCATGGGCCCTTACCATGGCAGTTGTATAAACAAGTTAAATGGGATAAGGGTGCATCAGCGACCTCCCCGCCCCCACTCCCTCCTCAAGAACTTTCAAGAAAACCCCACAACGCATGTGCGAAGGGCTCTTGGCCAAGGGTATAAAAGGTGGGGAGACCAACCCCCAACCATGCACCTCTGCCTGAGGAATCCAGACAGCTACTACCGAGACTCATTCTTTGCTGGATCCAAGGGTAGTGATACCTACCTCTCCTTTCTTTTTCTCTTTCTTCTCTCTCTCTCTTTTCTCTTCTCTTCCTCCTAAATTGTTGTTAGGAATATTTTTCTATGGCTGTTAGGTGTCAAGTTTTTTATTCAAAATATCTGCTACACCAAATTTAGCCACACCTGTGTTATAAGTCATAAAACATATTTCGAGCATTTAGGAGCCATTGTCGTGACTCCCACCCTGGGATTCACTGAGTGAAATGGGGTATTGAAATTTTCCCTGTCCCTCCTGAGTCATTGTTGTGATTCCTGTGTGCGGGCAATGGACTATCAAAAAGATCACCTCCTCGAGCCCACCGAGTGGGACGGGACACTGTTAAGAGTTTCACATCTTCACATACAGATATACAGATGGGGTGCCAAAAGTGTCTTACAGTTGTGAGTTCTTCCTATACATCCAGTGAAATTCTGATTATTATAAATTAAAATGAAAGCTATTCAACTTTTGGAGGTTTATTGCAGTAATACTTCACACAATTCAGCAACTAGAATTTTATGGTAAACTATGAGTAACTTTTTTTTCTAATTTATTATAATAATTCCTGTAATGTACCAGGTAGCCGCTTGGTCTGAATTCTTCTAAATTTTACTACTTACTTTTATAGAACTGTAAATAACTCTGCTTACTCCAAGAATATTTATTGAGTTAGCCAAACAGTCTTTAAAAATGTTTAAGACTGAAATCTTTCAGATTTACAGAAAGCTATGTTGATCACGGATGTAGGTTTCTGGGTAATTCTGAAAAATAAAGCATATATGCTTGATATATTCTAACTCTCTGTTATGAAAGCCTCTATATCTTTTCATTTTCAGCTGAGTTCTGCTCATCATTCTTAAAGAATGCTGCATCTTCTGAGGCATATCTTCTCTCAATTTTTTCCCAGGCCCCTTGATACATGCAAAACATTTAAAAGCTTCTGAAGCTTTTGTGAATACTTTTCCTTTTCTTAGAGTAGTTGTATGCAGTTGTATTGATTTTAAAATGTATTTATGTTTTGCTAGTTCAGTATGACAGCATTTTGTCGGATTTTGCAAAGCTTTTAGCTCTACCCTAGGCTAATGGTGTCCTGGGCTACATTAGGAGGAATGTTGCCAGCAGGTCGAGGGAGGTGATCCTTCCCCTCTGCTCAGCACTGGTAAGGCCACACCTGGAGTACTTGTTCAGTTCTGGGCTCCACAGTGCAAGAAAGCCATGGACATACTGGAGAGAGTCCAGCAAAGGGCCACTAAGATGACTAATGGACTGGAGCATCTCTCCTATGAGGAAAGGCTGAGGGAGCCAGGACTGTTCAGCCTGGAGAACAGAAGGCTCAGGGGGAATCTTATCGATGTAAATACCTGAAGAGAGGGTGCAAAGAGGACAGAGCCAGACTCTTTTCAGTGGTGCCCAGTGACAGGACCAAAGTCACAAACTGAAACAGGAGGTTTCCTCTGAATATCCGGAAATGCTTTTTCACTGTGAGGGTGACTGAGCACTTGCACAGGTTGCCTGCAGAGGTTGTTCAGTCTCCATCCCTGGAGATATTCAAAAGCTACTGGACATGGTCCTGGGCAAATGGCTCTAGATGGCTCTGCTTGAGCAGAGGGCTTGGACCAGATGACCTCCACAGGTCCCTTTCAACCTCAGCCATTCTGAGATTCTTGAAGACTGTGATACCCAGACATCTAGGTCTGGGAATATGGCAGACTTTCTAATAGTATGAAGTAAATAATCACAAAATACAAAAATACAATGGCTTTACAGTTTCAGATCAGATCTTTCAGTAACATTGGCCATAATTTTTTCTCTCTTTTTTCCCTTGACATTACTTTCGATATGTCATGTGCTGCATATGCCAGGGTATCTCAGTAATGTCACTAATTCAGTGGTATTTTGCTTATTACAGATTTATTCTCACAATTCTTTCCATATGTTCAGATACTGGGAGGTTGCTGGATTTGCAAGAACTTTTTGCCATCAGTCATGAAGAATTCTGGGCAGTTCTAAATAGTTGCTGGTTTTTTAATGTATTCCAATAATCTCTGGTGAAAGCTAACATGTTAATTATTAGGTTAGGGTGTGTATCTATTAATATTTTGTGGGAATTCAGGACAATATAAGATAGAGCCACATTTTAATGATTCAGTCCTATGTTAATTTATTATGATGGATAGCTATTACAGAGCATTTACTGTTACATTGAATTCTTTCTGTAAGATGGGGATAACTCTGCTTAACTCTAAGCTTTATGGGGCATATTTAATTCTTGAGCTTAATTCTTTTTACTCATTTCCTGTATGTCAAGCACTACTATACTTTAAAGTGCATGGTAACATCTTTCTGTCTTTTTGGGAAACCAGTGATAATTCTAACTTTTCTGAGAAATATTTGTATTTTGCTGATTTTGTCTTGGCTATGTACACAGAACATTTTTCACTCATGGTGAGTTCTTATCATTATTTTGGGCAATTTCAAGATCTATTTCCATGTTACTGGTATACTTCTAATATCCTGATGAATACCCTATGAATAAGTCATCTATTAACCCAACTTTAAATAATTATTTCAATTCTAAACAATTTTTTGTATTTCAAGACTTACTTATGTTTTCCAGCTTGAATATGGTCATATTTCTGATAACTATGCTGAAACTTTTGAAGTTGTGAAGAGTTCTTTCTCTCAGCAAAGGGATCTTGGACTAATTCTGACATATACTTGGCTAGTAATAACACATCCCAGTTATAGGTACCCATTTAGTCCTGTGCAAGGAAGTATCTTGAAGTTCAAGGCAAGTTTCTCATATCTTCCTTGAGAACTTATTTATAGCTATCTGATTTTTTCCTGTGCCTTCAAATACTGTGGTAACTTTCCCATATGATTTTTCTTCACTCCCATGGAATTAGGAAGATCAGGCCTGTTGCTAACTCATTTCAACATCTGTCCAATAGCACATCATAGATGTATTTTGTGTGAGTTTTCACCTTTGTTCCTCAAAAATGTTAATAACAATGCATATTGGAGGACATACTTACTTTTGCTGATCCATTTCCACGCCGTTTATATCTTCTGGGTTTCTGGTGGGTTTTTCTCTTCCTATCAGCCTGATGGAATTGGAAATAATTCTACACATGGACAAAAACATACTTGTCTAATGATATTTTTTTCCCTACAGAACATTTGCATATGCCAAGTATTTTAGCTTATAGTGAGTTCTTCAGTGCATGCCTAGATAATTCATGGATATCAGTACTATCTCAAATATCCCTTCCCATTATTTTGTATTTGAAATCCTTTCCATAGCTGGATGAGGCCTTTACAAACAGCAGGAAATTAAGAAAGCATTCAAGTCTTTTTTGGCATGGACTGAGACCTGCAGAAGATACCACAGTGCTGTTTAAAAGATGTATGTGTTTTACAGGAACTCTCTGGGTATTACATTTGCATTGGGCAGATTTGAAAAAAAACCCTCAAAACCTGTCCTAATTTCAGTTGGGATAAAGTTAATTTTCTTTCTAGTAGCTGGTATAGTGTTATGATTTGGATTTAGTATGAGAATAATGTTGATAACACATTGATGTTTTCAGTTGTTGCTAAGTAGTGGTTATACTAAGTCAAGGATTTTTCAGCTTCTCATGCCCAGCCAGCAAAAAGGCTGGAGGGACACAAGAAGTTGGGAGGGGACACACCAGGGCAGCTGACCCCAACTGACAAAAGGGATATTCCAGACCATATGATGTCATGCTCAGTATATAAACTGGGGGGACATTTGGAGCAATGGCGTTTGTCTTCCCAAGTAATCATTATGTGTGATGGAGCCCTGCTTTCCTGGAGATGGCTGAACACCTGCCTGCTGATGGGAAGTAGTGAACAAAGTCCTTGTTTTGACTTGCTTGTGCACATGGCTTTTGCTTTACTTATTAAACCATCTTTATCTCAACCCACGAGTTTTCTCGCTTTTACTGTTCTGATTCTCTTCCCCATCCCACCAGGCAGGAGTGAGTGAGTGGCTGTGTTCTGCTTAGTTGCTAGCTGGGGTTAAACCATGACAAAACCTTACAAGAAATATAATACAGGCTTCATATAATTGTTTTCTTAACTATTGTCTTAAGGGGAGGCACAGGGCCAGGATAAGTGAAAGTAACCAGGACCTTAAACCCAAATTCAGAGGTCTAAACCTGAGCTAGTCGTCCTCAGGTCTTCATCTAGTCAGTGGAGAGAAAGGCAATCTCCAAGGGGGTTGTTTTCTGATCTAGCTTAGAGACCTGTTCTTGGGTTAAAACAATTGCTTTAATTAATTGAAATCAACTGCATCACAAAAGTATTTTTGGATGGAAAAGCATTTTTATTCCTAATTGAGAATTTTTAATTTGACCTAAGAACAGGAACACCTTTAAAGGCTTTTCTGAAGCTCCATGTCCTCCCTGTTTTGCTGGTTATGTGATAATGGGGTGACTCATCCTTATGGGAAGCTGAAGGGGAAGGAAAGAATTGCTGCCAGTGTTCATCAGTGAAAAGGTCTCAAGACTTATCTTAATGGTTCCTCAAACACTTCTCTCCTGACCTCACATGTACTTCTAATAATATCCACTGAGGCACATTAGGAACATATCTTTAAGCACAATAATTAAAAAAACTTTTAAATAAATTTCATCTGTTAAAGCCCAAGGCACACAGCAGCATCTGTATGGAGTTGTGTATCATTACCACAGAAAAATCATAGTCAGTGGTTTAGCTAATTTTTTTACTGACTTTCCATTCTGTGTGCTGATCTGTACGTTCACATACACCTCTTCTAGTGCTGAACTCTGGGCCATGTATGCCTGCCTGCATCTCCCTAAGCTAACTGTCACCTACTGCATTGGAGGAAGCTTTTCCCACACCTGTACTTGCTGTTCCTGGCACAGAGAAATGCTCATTCCAAAACCTGATCAGATATTACTGTCTATGGCTACAAACAATACACTGGTTTCTAAACCCAGGCACCGACATACCAAAAATACTGCATCGTCATGCTGCTGGGGAATACAGCATTGCCATCAGAGTTAGCGCCCACAGCTCTTTTCACCCTTAGCAAGACCTCAGGACTAAGGTTTGTTCTTCAGGCATTGTCTGAAGTTGCCTTGCCTCCCAGGATCTTTCTTTTTCTTTGGTTAGCTGTAACAGCAATTTTTGTAATGGCCAGGTGGCTATGCCTGATTTGTTTTAGTTCTGCTGAAGCTGTACAGTGTAGACATACTTTTATGCAGCTGCCAGTAACAAGTAGTTACTCTGCATAGAATTAAATCTTGATGACTCCAGCATCATGATGCAGTGTAGAGAAACAGGTCCTTATTCTGAATAAATAAGATACAGAATATACACATAAATTATATTCTATGTGCAGAATATATAGAATAAAGGCTGATAGAGAGCATGTGCCTCTACTCTGCTCTAGCTCCTGGTGTAGGAACACAGGCCTCAAATCAGAGAGCTGATATGTAGCATAGAGGAGTATATGTATGGGATCAGAAAAGGGGCAGGGGTGAACACTGGACACCTCCGGGCTCTAAACAATTCAGCAGTAGTCAGTTAAAGAAATGCAGACCTCTGAGTGCAGCAAAGCCATTTCTACCAGTAAACAAAGAGAACACAGGAAAGTAACTAGAATTTTTGCACGTGCCATATAAGGTAAATTTTAATTTAGTGTGGAGTTGCAAACCACTGAAGAAAGAAAGGGTAAAGCACATTAGAGAACGTATAACAAGATCCCTAAGCGGTCCCTAGGTGAGAAGGAAGAAACCATCACCAGGGGTAGCACTGTCAGCCACAGGCCAAAGGGGCAGGGGCAGGCATTTTTCTATAATGATTAGATTGGTGGGAATTTTTTTTGCTATATGCACAGAGTCAGCGCTGTAGAATAAAATTTGCTGCAAGAACCCAGTTCTCCAAGGACCTTTTGGCTTGACAGGCTGATCTCCCAGGACTGGTAGGGATATGATCATGGATGTGTCCGAGTGAGTGTTTTCTTCCTGAACTCCATGCTTTTCTTCCCTCTGATTTAATCAGGTACTCTCAATACAAACTACACTGAGCTGTGATTTGTACCTGATTAGTTATTCCATTGGATAATAATCTCATGTCATTTTGAAATAAATAAATAAAATTCTTAAAGCTTTTTGAGTAGTGAAATCTCTAAAGCACCATTAGAGACCTTCTGGCTGCTGTCAGTATTCTGCATTTTTCTTAAATGTCCCCAGCTGCAAGAGTTACAAACTGTGGCTTGTTCTGAAAACTGAACTTACTTTCCAGAATATTTTCCAGGGAGGATATTCCAGATGCTGATACCAACAGGTGCTTTTTTACAGCATGAGATGTCACTGTCCATGAAGGTAAACGAAGTCTACTGCTTGCCATCCTTAAATAAACTAATGGTTAAAAAAGACGACTAGCACTAACTTCCAAGCAAAGACCATCTCCTGATATTCTAGCCAAGATAGAAAAGGTTTTTAAAAGACATGGAAGAGGAAGGAAGAGGAGGTAAAGATGATCTTTTTTCATAGAGTTTGGGAAAAAAAAAAGCAACCAAGGGAGAGGCGCAGAGCACTGAAGTCCTTGAAGGAATGGAGACTTGGTTATACTATGGAAAAACACTATACTGCCAATCTAGAGGTTTTCCATAGGTGCTGGTAGGTTATGAGAGAGACCAGAATTTGAAAGCCATGAAAAATTCTTAAAGTCTCCTGTTGACAATAGTAGACCAAAAATACCATTTGACTCGTTATGACAAATTGTGCACAGTGAGAACTGATCTCTCTCCTTAAATCCATAAGAGGGAGTCTGTGAGCAAAAAATCCTTCAGGAGCACCAGGCCTTAATAACCAGCCAAAGCCTGTGAAGGGAACCATGACCGTGACTGAGACAATTCCAGGGCAAGGATGCTGTCTGGCCACATTGTTGTCCCCAAATGGGGTTCTTCACCCAGTGTACAAAGAGCCAATAACACACAGAGTCAAGATATTTGTTTATTTCATGGCTGTGCCAGGTGCCAGGTGGTGACTCCACAAATCTAGCACACCTTGGTTAACACACAGAAGACATTTATACATTCTGAGCAACAATTATCAGTTGTTTTACAGTTTGGCTTAGTCACCCTTTCTCCTACTGGTTCTCGCATCCTCGTCTCCACTTAAAGTCACAGCGTCCTCCTTTTTTACTGCACGTGAGGTACCGAAAAGCTGGTTGAAGAAACTCTCTAAGACTCAATTTTAGAGTTTTAGAAAGCAGGCATTCTTTATTGCAGCACTGGATGTACGGGGGATAATTCCACCTAGTGTGCATGCCACAGCTTCAGCACAAACAGGTTATATAGAGTAACTAATTATGTATTAATCAGATTAGTATACATACACATAAAAATTACTGTAACTGATTATCATAGTACTGCCTACATCTGATCATGTGCAATGGTTCTTCATTTGAGTTGAAGGGCTGCTTTTGCGACCACTGACCCATTTGAAATTCTGTTGGCTGACCTTCAAGCCTTTGTTTGTCATCCTTGTTCTTTGATCTTGGAGCTTAACATGGTTTCAGTCACATATGGTCAGTTTCAATATTATTCTTATCTAATGTACAGGAACATACAGTCATAAGAGCAAAGAACTGTAAAACTTATGAGTAACTACCTCTACTAGTTAATTACTTGGCTACACTTTTGTCTATTGTTTCAATCATAGTGTTAGTATAAGATTTCTAATAATTATTTACCGAATCTCACTTTTACAGTCATCTAGCAGCAAACCAGTTTCCACAGCTGGTACAAAATATTAAAACCATAAAAAATATTTAGACATAACATACAGAATGTATGGACATATGCTATCACATGTTCTGTGAGGAAGGGGCTTCCATTTTTTCGTTCTATTCCAGGTGTGCAGAACATATTCTCTTGCTTTACTGTGCAGACTGTCTGCAGATAGTATATGAAATTCCTGCTCAGCTGAAACTAGGCAGAGGAATGAAGGCTGAAGTACAATGATTATTTTCAAGGACCATATAAGATAACTGATATGCAACTGTTATAAATGGGATAATTGTAGGGTAATTTGGAGGTGCAGACTCTTGGTAGGGCACTCACTGATCATATTAGTAATACCTTATCAGGCTGAGATTGCCTAGGTAACCAGATCAGAGCCACATAATTTGTATATGGGTGTTGCAGAACTGGGACCAATGAGGAAAAAGTAATTCACAGTGGATTGTTTCTCTGGAAGGAGAAGAGAGGGGAGATAAAATGACCACCAAAAGGTGGATTGCGAAGTAGAAAAAAAATGGGGAATAATTGTCCTAGTTTCAGCTGGGATAGAGTTAACTGTCTTCCTAGTAGCTGGTACGGTGCTATGTTTTGAGTTCAGTGTGCAAAGAATGTTGATAACACTGACGTTTTCAGTTGTTGCTAAGTAGTGTTTAGACTAAAGTCAAGGATTTTTCCAGCTTCTCATGCCCAGCCAGCGAGAAAGCTGGAGGGGCACAAGAAGTTGGCACAGGACACAGCCAGGGCACCTGACCCAAACTGGCCAACAGGGTATTCCATACCATGGGACGTCCCATCTAGTATAGGAACTGGGAAGGGGGGGCGGGGAATCGCCGCCAGGGGACTAGCTGGGTATCGGTCGGCGGGTGGTGAGCAATTGCACTGCGCATCATTTGTACATTCCAATCCTTTTATTATTACTGTTGTCATTTTATTAGTGTTATCGTTATCATTATCATTATTAGTTTCTTCTTTTCTGTTCTATTAAACCATTCTTATCTCAACCCACGAGTTTTCCTTCTTTTCCCAATTTTCTCCCCCATCCCACTGGGTGGGGGGGGAGTGAGTAAGCAGCTGCGTGGTGCTTAGTTGCTGGCTGGGGTTAAACCATGACAGTAATGTATGAAATCAGGTAAAGAGAAAAGATGACACCTACCAACAGTAGGAGTGCAGATGCCTATGAATCGTAATGAAGCTGACTGCAGATCCAAGCCCACCAGGAAGTTGGAGGGAAACTTGTTGGTCAACCCAAGAGAGTCTCCTTCAGGAGAAAGGAGGGCAGATTGACTATATGCTCATATAGAATCATAGAAACATAGAATCATAGAATCATTTAGGTTGGAAAAGACCTTCAAGATCATCGAGTCCAACTATCAACAATGCCCACTAAACCATGTTCTGGAGTACCTTGTCTACATGCTTTTTGAATACTTCCAGGGTTGGTGACTCAACCACTTCCCTGGGCAGCCTGTTCCAATGTCTGACAACCCTCTCAGTAAAGAAATTTTTCCTAATATCCAGCCTAAATCTCCCTTGCCGCAACTTGAGGCCATTTCCTCTTGTCCTATCACCAGCCACCTGACAGAAGAGACCAGCGCCCACCTCACTACAACCTCCTTTCAGGTAGCTGTAGAGAGTGATAAGGTCTCCCCTCAGCCTCCTCTTCTCCAGACTAAACAGTCCCAGCTCCCTCAGCCGCTCCTCATAAGACTTATGCTCCAGGCCCCCCACCAACTCGGTTGCCCTTCTCTGGACATGTTCCAGCAACTCTATGTCTTTCCTGTAGTGAGGGGCCCAAAACTGAACACAGTACTCGAGGTGCGGCCTCACCAGTGCCGAATACAGGGGAACAATCACCTCCCTGCTCCTGCTGGCCACACTATTTCTGGTACAGGCCAGGATGCTGTTGGCGTTCTTGGCCACCCGGGCACACTGCTGGCTCATATTCAGCTGGCTGTGAACCAGCACCCCCAGGTCCTTTTCTGCCAGGCAGCTTTCCAGCCACTCTTCCCCAAGCCTGTAGTGCTGCATGGGGTTGCTGTGACCGAAGTGCAGGACCCAGCACTTGGCCTTGTTGAACTTCATACAATTGGCCTCAGGCCATCAATCCAGCCTGTCCAGATCTCTCTGTAGAGCCTACATATGTCTCTATTACTGAGATGAACACCAACTTTCCTTGTAGTTTTTTATCAGGATGCTTACCTTTCTGATTAGGTAGGAGGAACCATACCTACATACTGTGGCACACCACTGCTGTGGATGTGTGGGAAGAGAACATCAAATAAATAATGACATGGACTGACGAGTGGTTTTGACCTTGAGCAGGCAGTGTGTTTGACTTGAACTATATGTTCTTCTGTTGACACTGTTTCTGATTCAAAGGTTTTTGGTTCTTACATTGTGATTTCAAAACTTTGCAAAGGGCAGTTTTTTAGTCCAAAATTGTTAAGATTAGTTTTTTTACATTGAGAATGGAAATACTGTATGTGTCTGCTGCTCCCATGACCAAACATGGTACTGACTGCTTTTTCAAGCAAGAATTTTGTGCTTTCCAAGGCTTGAAAATATTCATAGAAGTATTATGAATATATGATGGGCTAATTGTGCAAGTCAACAACAGGTCTGTGAATAGTGGGGACCATTCACAGATGGTTATGACATAGGTATAAACACAGGAATTCTAGCAAATGCCAAAAGTATCTTTAAGTAGAACCGGTACTATCAGTATGCTCAGTGATTTCAAAGCTATCAAAAGAAAATAGAAGGAAAATCAATAAAATATGAACAGAAGGAAACAGAAACAATGGCTGAGGCGAAAAAAAAAGGTAAAATTCATCGAACAGTGAAAATAATGCAGTCACAGCAAATGCCCTACAATGTCACATGTTTGAGACAAATGGGGAACCCTGGACTCGCTACAGCCTACATGTTCCTTTATGAGAAGCATAAGAAGCACAGAACTAAAGCACTTCACCTGGCTACTGCTGGTATTAAAAATGTCTCTGGCTTTGAGTGCTGGAGACACATATCCTCTCAAAGTATATGAAAATCCATACACCTTTTTATTTCTACTCAAAGACAGAATTGTATTCCTAGATGTTAGGCAGCCACTGATTAAAATAAAGAGCTACGCTGTAGATGAGAATATGCCCATGTTTAGGGATTTCACAACCCCCAGAAATGATAGCTGTAAAGCTAGGATCATCTTTTGGGGCCAGACATGGATTTGAAATCTTGGTTTCTTCTTTTTGGATGAGTGCTTTAACCACCAGTGCCCCTAATAATTGCTTTCTCTATAGTGTGTTAAACTCTTGTTTCCTCCAAGAAACAAACAAAACATCGAAGAACACCCACCTGCCCACCCAATGCTATGTCCAGCACTTCTGAACAATGTGAAATGTAAGTGCATGCTAATGATCTCAGACAGCCTCCTGGGTCGATCACTTCAGGGAATTAAGCCCTAGATCTCCAGCAAGTTTCAGGTTTGGACACATACTGATCTGCTCTCGACAAAGGGGTTGGGAACGTAGAGACTTTCAGAGCTAGCTGAGGGAGAGCAAGGGCCTCACTTTTGTTCATTTCCCTGTAGATGAGTTACCCTTTTTATGGTATCTACCCTCTGAAACAATTTGTAATTATTATTGTTTCTCTGGTGTTTCCAATGGTGCTCTGTAGGTGGCAGTGCAGAATGGATTTTTATGGCACTTCACCCAACTGAGAGATGTGTTTGGAAAGATTTGGGTGTTTTGGTTATTGCAGTCACTGTATGTCTGTATTTTTCCAGATGACTCAGGCAGTCTTCCCTTACAATTGTTCATTAATATTAACAGACATGTTAGCATTTTATCATTACAATCTTACACATTGTTGATTGTCTAGTTCTTTCAATTGACTTTTTCCTGTTCTTGCTCTGACATTACTTGTACCATTGCTCGGGTTCATTTGGAAACAAAGCAAATGAATCACTTGGAACTCCTATAAATCGTCTGTCTTTACTGTGTGCTTTTTTTTGATGTTTCACCTTCACGGAAAAATGTTTTCAGAACCCTGAATAAATTAAACAAACAACACATCCTGTTCCATAAAAGGAACAAACCAGCTTACTTACTGATAGGGAAATGCATATCTATTTATTTAAAGCTGATGCTTTGAAAGTAAGCGAAGATAGATGGGGCTTTAGGGGTGATGGAAAATCAGATTTCCTCTGCTTCTGCAGGTGGCTTGGCATGACTTCTTAGCTCAATTGACTTATGTTTTTACATTCTTCTGTGGAAACTGATGTAAATTTCAGGACACCATGACCTTTTTGCATTGGAAAGCAGGCATTTATTCATATCTGTCTTTCAGTATGGAGTCTTCTGAGCTAGAAGGGCACACAATGTTTCAAACATTATCACGTTATACAGTTCTGTGGTTTGGAAATCTTAACTCCTGGGTTCTTTGGCAGGGAACTTCAACTTTCACAGGCAGGAATATGCATGTTGATTCCCAATGTCATTAGCTTCTAGAGGAAGTTAGGTTTACAAACTAGTCCTGTCCTACGCCTTCTTGAATAACTTTCTATCCTTTCCCACTCATTGAAAGCTAACACTGTCCTGGTACCTGCAGACCTAACCATGAAGTCCTTGTTCCTTGTTCCAACACTCCAATATCAATGATTCTCTATCATTTGTAGACTTGTCATTCTTTCACTGGAGATGAAAACTGGAACATAGAATTTAGATGACCACTTACACAGCACGAACAGGAGCACTGAATCTAGTTGTCAAAACTTACAATTTTAAGACTGTGATACAATTTTTTGAAAGAGCAAACAGGAATGATTTATGGTAAACCATTCTTTTCTCTAGAACCCCAAAGGGCAACCCATAACTGTGATTGTCAGTTTAACAGATCATGTCTCTCTGCAGCAAATGTTAAAGATCACTTACCTAAAGTTGATATGGTCATGAAATTGCTGGGAAAGAGGCACATCTGGCTTGCAGATACCAAGAGTGGAAAGCAGCCTGTGGCACCTAGAAGCGCAGTACGCCAGCCCGGTCTGTGCTCCCCCACTCAGCTGCCCACAGCAGCTCTGTGTGATGCACTGGTTCCAAGCCAGCTTGCTCAAAGACCTTTTCCTGACACATACATACACCATTCATATTGCTGAACAGTGATTATTTCAACTGACAACTTCTTTATGGTACCTTTTGCTTGTTTTTGAAGACCTATTGTTATCATGGGGTTTATACAAATGTGTTTATGTGTAAAGTTAATTGGAGGCCAATGACGAGAAGTTGAGACAGTCCCATGAACAACTGCAACTGAAGGCAAGACAGAAAGATAGATGTTTCTTTGTACAGCTGAATTGATACTGTACTAAGATCTTATACATGGCTGCCCAGCCTGTTGGACTAGATAGGTCAGGCATCTGAATCACACTGCAGATGCTATATTTACTTTTAAAGTATCTCTGTCACATGGCTATACATAGCCATTCTCATTCAGGGCAAGCAGCCTCAACAAATGCAATGCTCTATGAAATTGTTAAAGGACTTTAATTAAACCTTTAATACAAAAATTTACAAAAATACAAAAGAATGCTTTATCTGTACCTGGAGTCTTCATAGCCATAGTAAGTGATTCTGTTTTCCTCTATCTTTATAGAACAGAAACCACTTTTGTTATGTGTTTTATCTGAAATTAGGATTAAAAGCTTTTTATCTGTTTTCCTGTAATAGTAACATAATTAAAAGTTCAGTGTTATATTTTAGCCTATGTTTTGCCTCAAGGCAATATTTGTACTAAAACTCTATTATGTTTTTGCCAACATAGAGTAATTTTGAATAAAAGGAATCCAGATTTGGTTAGACCATGCAATGATAAGGAAAACAAAGAAACAGTATTACCCTGCTTATTAAATGATAATATTAAGCCATTGATTGGAAAAGAAGCTTGCCACTGCTTCAAGTCTTTGGCATGCTGATTACTGGATTTCCTATATATGAAAACATTGTTTTTTTAGATAAGAATAATTTGAAAAACAATGATTGCATCTTATGATTACTGTTGCTCTCATATTGTCTTTTGTTTCCCACAGAGATGGGTTTTCTTGCTGTACTTGCTCTACCATTACTTCTCTTAGGGATCAGTGGAATTATTTATATTTACCAGTCAGTCAGGTGGTTATTGTCCAAGTCAGCTGTGCAAAACAAGGTGGTGGTGATCACAGATGCCATCTCTGGACTGGGCAAGGGTGAGTTGTCTCATTTTTTCTCGGTGTCAGAGAATAGGAACAGCCAGAGAGCCACCTCGTAGGTGGTAAAATGTGCATACATTAACTTGTATATATTCATAACTGCATGGATGAAGCAGAAGTTAAGAAATATATTTTTAAACAAATCCTATGATTTTTAAATGTACATTTTTAGTTTCAGCCACAGGAACTGCTGGTAAACTTTTAGGAACTACAGAGCTTTGTATTTATTTAATTCAATAGAATGAGAGGTTTTGTAAGCACATTAAGAGTTCTATTTTTAGCATGTTGCTACTATGAGATCTTATTACTTAAGCTGTCACTGCAGGGTAGCAGCAAATCAGTATAAACAGGTGTCACCTTACTCTTTACATGTTCCTTTTCAGCCCTTAAAGTTACTTCAACATTTCCTGCTCCCTGTAAACAACAGTGCTCACCCCTCTGTCCCTGTTCGTATCTCTGCCCCCTTTATCACCCATGTTACTCCACTTATATTTGTATATTATATATTTATGATATTATTTATCACTCCAGTACCTCCAACTGGGCTGCCTGGCTGTGTGTAATGGTGGGTTCACTGGACAGAAGGAAAGGGTATATGATAATTTATCTATTTATATAAGCTGATTGCCTGGGTGGCCAGCCTCTTAGCATATACTTCTTCTTGGCTTGTATTTCCTGCCTACACGATGCCACCAGATTAAAGGTACTGGGTCATATATTGCTTATGTACAGTTCTGCACTAGGCATCACTTGAGGGCCAGTAGATGCAAGTGCCTGATAAGGCAAACAGAGCTTCAGGCTACATTTTGGCATTTTCAGTGAAGACTTCCTGTATGTTGGAAACCTTGCACTCCAAAGCAGAAAACAGATGGGGAAAGGGAATGGTCTTGCAGAATTATTCCTTAGCAAAACAGAGCAGAGACCTGCAATGGAAATACACATTATGCTGGCAAGGAGGGCTCTTTATCAGAGCCTGTTAGGACAAGGTATGAAATAATTCTGACCTCCACGTCCCACCTGGTCTTTCCCTTTCCCTGACACACTTCAGTTTCAGTTGAAGATAATATTAGCATGAATTTTCTCTGATTGGTTATATTTCAGTATTTTTGTTTGGAGAAGTATGATTTGCAGTTCTCCAGCTAAGATTGGGTGTCTCATAGAATCATAGGATACCTAGAGGTTTCTAGACAGAAGCCCTGCTTGGAGCAGGAATATCACCAGTGCTAGATCTGGTGCATTGTGGCTTCAAGCCAAATAATGGAAACCTGCAAGGGTACAGAACATTTATTGAACATAAGATAAAGGAAGAGCAACAGACGTCATCTACCTGGACTTGTGCAAAGCATTTGACACTGTCCCACATGACATCCTTGTCTCTAAATTGGAAAGACATGGGTTTGATGGATGGACCACTCGGTAGATAAGGAATTGGCTGGATGGCTGGATTCAGAGTTGCGATCAACAGCTCGATATCCAAGTGGAGACAAGTGATGAGTGGAGTTCCTCAGTGGTTGGTATTGGGACCATTGCTTTTTAACATCTTTGTTGGCAACATGGACAGTGGGATTGAGTGCACCCTCAGAAAGTTTGCCGATGACACCAAGCTGAGTGGTGAGGGCGACACACTGGAGGGAAGGGATGCCATCCAGAGGGACCTTGACAGGCTTGAGAGGAGGGCCTGTGCAACCCTCGTGAAGTTCAACAAGGCCAAGGGTAAGGTCCTGCACATGGGTTGGGGAAATCCCAAGCACAAATACAGGCTGGGCAATGAGTGGATTGAGAGCAGCCCTGCGGAGAAGGACATGGGGGTATTGGTGGATGAAAAACTGAATATGAGCCAGAAACGTGCACTTGCAGCCCAGAAAGCCAATTACATCCTGGGCTGCATCAAAAGAAGTGTGGCTAGCAGGTCGAGGGAGGTGATTGTCCCCATCTACTCTGCTCTCATGAGACCCCACCTGGGGAACTGTGTTCAGGTCTGGGACCCCAACATAAGAAAGACATGGACCTGCTCAAGCAGGTTCAGAGGAGGGCCACGAAGATGATCAGGGGGCTGGAGCACCTCCTCTGTGAGGACAGGCTGAGAGAGTTGGTGTTGTTTAGCCTAGCGAAGATAAGGCTCCCAGGAGACCGTATAGCAGCCTTCCAGTACTTAAAGGTGCCTACGGGAAAGATAGGGAGGGACCCTTTATCATGGAGTGTAGTGATAGGATGAGGGCTAATGGTTTTAAACTGAAAGGGGGGAGGTTTAGATTAGATATTAGGAAGAAATTCTTTACTGTGAGGGTGGTGAGACACTGGAACAGGTTGCCCAGAGAGGTTGTGGATGCCCCATCCCTGGAAGTGTTCAAGGCCACGTTGGATGGGGCTTTAAGCAACCTGATCTAGTGGAAGGTGTCCCTGCCCATGGCAAGGGAGTTGGAACTAGGTGATCTTTAAGGTCCCTTCCAACCCAAACCATTCTATTCTATTCTATTCTATTCTATTCTATTCTATTCTATTCTATTCTATTCTATGATTTCTCCAGGTACCTTGCTCCAGCATTGCATGCCACCTGGGGAATATTTTCATAAGTTCAATTTCCTTATTCACCTTTCTTCATGTTTTTTAAATTTTTTTTTTATTTTGTGACTAGCTGCTGCCTCTCCCTTGAGGCTACAAAGGCAATGACCTCCCCTCGCCCCCCCTTTCTCACAGAGATGAAAAAGGAGGTAACTCAAAGCAATTTTATTTTATTATCCTAAACATATCTACTGCCAGTATCCCATAGGGTGATACTGAGAAGTTATTTGCAGGCTCGAATCATTCCAAATCATGCAGAATTTACTGTGCAGTCCACTCATGCATATGCGATGGCCATTCATCCAGAGCTTTAAAATACCAGCTGTCTGGCCAGCTGCTGCATATCTGAGCTCTTAGGCAACAGCCAAATTCCTTTTCCAACGTGCCATAATTTCCAGACTAAAGACGACATTCATCAAAGTTAAAAAAGAGAAACAAAAACTATGACGATTGAAGTTATTTGCAGTGGTTTATGGTTGTTATTTAACCTGATTCCTGTTTCTTCTCAGTGCTATATCTCAGGAAAGTCCAGGATAGCTCTAGAGGAGAACATAATTCGTTTCCCTTTTACCCTTTTATCGCTGTTCACACAATAGTCACATTTTATTCACAAAGTTGCCCCAACTGTTATATTTATACAAAAAATACTGGTGTAGTTGTCCTAGTACTGGCAAATAATCTTTGGGGCTTTAAATCAAAAATCTTTCTATGCTAGAAAAAAGAAAATGAAAGACATTCATAAAATTACTCTTGTAAATAATGAAAAAGTTTACATAAATAAAAGTTTCCAGCTGCACAGGTTTACAAAAATAGAAGAGTGGATCCAGAAGTGCTTCCATACAGATACTAAGAGTCTAGCATGGGCATTTAAGAAATCTAAGATGGGCATATTAGCATAACTGGATTTGCCTGTGGGCATTGAAATCTAAAGAAAATGCTTTTTGGAGGACAGACAGCACTAGGTTTGTACTCTTTCCCATTCAAAAAAGACCGTAGTAACTAAGACAAATCAAGCATGCTGGAAAGGCCTAAGAGTAATTGTAAGACCACATTCCTGTTCCTCCCATACTGAATATGTAACTGTCATACAGATTTGGTTTAGGGACCAAATATGAGGGCTCCAAGGCTGAGAGCTTTTTGGGAGACCTAATCAGGAAAAAAAACACATGAGGGGAAAAATAACTCTTGATTTCCAATCCTACCAGCACACGTAACCCACTGTCAAATAATTGTCTGGCTGCACCCAAACCAGACATCTGGTTTGGGGCACAGTGGGCACATCATCTGTCACATCCTCAGGCCTATCTGAAAGACATTATCTATTCCAAGAATGGAAAGATGGGCAATTGTGTACTTTTCCTGGTCAGGAGGACAACCTTGACGGATTCCTGGACTGAGAGCCACAGTTTCAGTTCAGCTGATCTAGAACATGCACCCTGTAGCAGCCTGTAACAGCCAGAGGGATACAACTGACAATGAATTCCCAAAAGATGCCCATGAGTTATCTATGCTCCATGTTTTAAAACGCCTTTTTTTGGTAAACTGACAGGACAGTGAGGAATATATTCTCCCTCAACACCACCTAGACAAGAAAATAGACCAGACATGCTGTCAATATGCTCCAGCCTGGTATTTCATAATCTGGATTGAGCTGATCACATACTCCCATGAACACCTAAACTAATGAGTTGGCTACAGTCTTGTAGCCAGAACTGAGGTGGTATGATGGGTAACACCGACTGCCAGTTCCTCTTGTTATGTGAGTCCCCACTTTCAGAAAAGCACAATCATAGTTCACTTGCATAAGAAAGGGAGAAGAATCATCCCCAGAGACCTAGCTTAAACTGGGGTGGAACCCTAGCTCAGAATAACCCTGAATATATGGAGAAAAAGCAGTGCCATCCCAGCATACCCTGAAACTTCTCAGCAAGGCTTCAGGGAATGTAGCTGAACAAGAGGTAGTTCAGGCTGGTCCCTGATGCCTCTGATGACTACTGGGAAGTTCTAATACTCAGGAGATAAAGGTCTTGGGATGGATTATCTATGGAGGGAACGGTCTGTAGAAGAAAGGCCTCTCTCATTGATGCTCCATCTGTGGGCCAGTGGATGGTAAGTTTCTCTGTATTGCTCTTTCTCAAAGTTGTAGGTAAGTTTCATGCTGCCAAGAGTTTCATGAAGGTAGCATACAGAGCTAGTTTTACTATTTACTGGGGTTGGTTGGTTTCTTCTCTACACTGCAGTAGACATGAAGTTGCAGAAGATGCAGTTTGTATTGTAACAACCTAAAGCGTGTAGTTTTGAATATATTTTGCTTTATAGCAAGTGTGGCTGTAGGTGGAGAGAATTAAGGAAGGTAATGAGAACAATTTTTCTAACTCAAAGCCATCATCCATTAACTGGCATATTGTTATTTACTTAATTAAATTTTTAAATCCCATGACTAAACAGTGCCATTGTGCTGTACCATTAATTGTGCATTATACCATTACATTAAATTTTAATTTATTACTCACATGTATATTATTGCCATTTAATGTTTTCTTTTTTCTCATATATATTCATTCTTTCAAAATTAATGAATTTTAGAGCATAGATTCAACTTCATTAGCAAAAACAGCATCCCATTTCAACCAAAATAAACAAAATCAAATTGTTGTTATTATCTCTTTTGAATGTATTTCTCTCCTAGAATGTTCTCGGGTGTTTCATACAGGAGGAGCAAGACTTGTGCTGTGTGGCAGGACATGGGAAAAGTTAGAAGCCTTGTATGATGCTTTAATTAGTGTGGCAGACCCCAGTATGGTAAGTATTTCCTCACTCTGCTTTGAAAATTCACAACTTGAGGGAAACACCTTGTTCAGGTACACAAAGCGCTTTTAAATCCAGTAGAACAAGGTACATGAAACATGATTCACTGTTAATGGTGATTTTGGTCACCCAGGTAACACACTTAGCACAGTCCAGAGAGAGAGAGAGAGAAACACCTCTGAAGGTCTTCAGAGCATGACGCCAAAAGTATAAGTCAGAAATCCTGCTCTCTTGAGCTAATTCAAGGCAATTACTGTAAAGCAGCTGAGTGGTCCTGCATTTTGAACAAGCCTCCCAACTAGAAATGCTAGGCAGAGGAATTTGCCTGTTAATTTGGATGAAAGGGATCCAAAATGCTTCATTTAATCACAGGAAGTATCATCCATTTTTCACATAATTTGAATGCTCAAGGAGTGAGAGATGGGTCTAAATATTGAAATAATTTTGAGTTTCTGCACTGCTCTGGGAGAAGTCTCATCTAGAAGGGCATGGGACCATATGAATAAGAGTACCCTTTCCTCATTACCACTGGCTGGGTCACCATGTAAGTAGACATGCAAGGCTTCCCCTGCTGCCAGTTCCTTGGAGGGTGTTTCTTTGATGCTCATGGGAAAGCTTTCCTTCTGTGACCAACAGATAGCTTACTCATTTCAGGGCACAGGTGTTCTGAAGGCATCACACAAGTTCTACAGCCATTGCTCACCAGACCAACAAACATTTGTATTTGACCCTTTTTTTTCAGTAAGCTTCATTCATCTGCATGAATAAACATAAAAGTAGTATGTTCATGTTAGTCTGTGCAGATTCAACTAGGAAAAAAATATTAAGTATGACTAAGGGATCTGCATTACATCATCATAGTAATATAGTAAAAGATAGTCAGAGTTCATTCCTTTGTCCCATAGCTGATAAAATCTACATCTTTGCAGAAATCATACAAATGTAAACTCTGTTTGAATAACCTATAGCTGAACAAACCATTCCTACCTTTCAACTGTCCCCCATGTATATGTAAATTATCTATCAAAGCACTATATCCTAGCCTCTGTGGTCAGCAAAGCTCTCCAGAGGCTGGTTACAGAAAGACTATAACTTGGAGTGGTAGGAGTCACCCTGTGTCTATTATCTGTCTCCACCGATTACAAGAGAGACAAAACTCAATAGGGTACAGCTAGTCCAGCTTAGCCTTCCCATGGTGTTCTGATTCATCTGAATTTCAGAGTCTATGAATACCTGTTGCTGAACTACCTTCTTTCTAGAGTGGGTTAAAAAAAACAAATGAAAGTTTTTGTGAGAATGATAAAAGCACTTTCTTCAGATATCAAGGTAGATTAATTTACAAGACAAGTAAATAGAAATACATTTTTATACAACAGGTATCCTTGAAACAAATCTTTTCTTTATTAGACATATGCACCAAAGCTCATACTTATGGATATCTCAGACATAAACTGCATTCAAGATGTAGCTAAGGAAATCCTGAATTGCTATGGCTGCGTGGATATACTGATCAACAATGCAAGCATGAAGGTGAAAGGAGCAGTGCAGAGCATTTCATTGGAACTTGATAAAAAGATAATGGATGCCAACTATTTTGGACCTATAACATTAACCAAAGGTATTTTAATTTCTTTTGCTGTTTTGCTGTTGCCACTTAAAGCTTGAGATCCAAGTTATTGGTGTTACACTGTTTCACCTGCACTTATTTTTGCCTTCTGCATTAGAACCAAAAGCAATTCTGTGAAAATCAATGGACTGAAATTGAGGTGAAGAAGATCAAAATCAGAGTGCCTGGGTTTGGAAATAGATTGGTCAAGAAATATATAAGCAGGTGTTTGAAGGACAGACTTTTTTTTTTAAATGTCTGCTTATTGTATTTTGTATATGGTGACTCCTTTATTTATGTGCTTGCTACCTTTGTTACAAAGACAGTTGTTTTCAAAACCCTTGCAAGGATACAGACAGGCTGACAATTAAATGTGATAATATTTCACCCAAATCTGCATGTAGAATCCAAGTGAAGTCTAGAAGACACTCAATTCCCAGCTACTGGATTTTGTGATATTTTTGATTGCGGTATTGAGACAACCTTCATTAAAGTTGTGCTATCTACACTTCAGCTGTCACTTCTTTTTACTAAATACATTAAAGTATTTTGCTTATGTGGCTTTTTATTTCTTTTTTTTAGCTATTCTTCCCAGCATGATCTCAAGAAGAACTGGCCAAATTGTTCTTATTAATAGTATCCAAGGAAAAATAGGAATCCCATTTCGTTCAGCTTGTAAGTTATACGTAGCAAAAATGTGCATTCTAATGCATAAATTGTGAGTATTCTATGGCACTGATAATAGATTATTAAAAGTGCTAATTTGCATCCTAATTCAGTAAACTCTTAATACAGTATTTGGCTGAAAAAATTTCAAAGAAGTGGAACTCAAGAAGAAATAGTTAAAATAGTATCTTTGAAGTATAACTACTGCCTAAGATATTGGGGACAAGAGGATATCAAATGTGACAACAAGGGTTTTTTATGATCTTAGGAGACATTCAGGAAACAGCAAGCTTGTAGGTCTAACATCTGTACTGGGCATATTAACAGAAACCATAATGAAGAATGAAGTAATGTACAAATGTAACATACTGGTAGATACTAGCTACTGCTTTGTAAAGTGAGACTCATGCACTTAATGGATTTGTGTGCGGGAGTTTAAAAGGAGATGTAATAATTGTATTTTGCTTGACTTTCCAGAAAATTTTCAAGAAGGTCTTTCATCCAAAGCTCCTAATGAAACTAACCCATCCTGAACTATGATGAAAAGTCTTTGCATTAATAAAATGCAAAGTTATTGGACAGAAAATATAGGATAGATGTAAATAGATATTTTTAATTGTGACAGGATGGCTAATCATTCCATGCTCAATTTTCCAAACATTCATGTTTTATGGAGCTCTATCATACCATACATGTATATCAATGCATTCATATATCCAAACATGCATATGTGGGTTTTTTTTTCGTTCTTTTAGATGCTGCTTCTAAGCATGCTGCTGTAGGCTTTTTTGATTGTCTTAGAGCTGAAATGGAAGAATTTGATATTTCTGTCAGCACTGTGAATCCAACCTTCATCTGTTCATACCATCGCCAACCAGCACCTGGCAACTGGGAGGCATCTATTTGGAAATGTAAGGTTTGATGCATCAAGAGAGATGGTAGGTGAGGCCCATATAGCAGTATGGAGGATTTCCCAGGGAGAAGACAGGAGCATAGGGAAAAGAATGGAAATAACAGAAAGGATGAACAGGTTAGGGGAGCAAAAGAAAAGAAAGATTGGAGAGTTCAGATAAGCCTAGTGAAAAGAGAAGGAACATGGAAAGAGACAACATTATGTGATAAAATAAATACACCAGGGCATGGGAAATGGAGGTAGAGCAGAGCATGAAAGGTCCAAAGGGAGACTTCCACTGCACTCAGGTTTGCTCCTTCTCTTAGGGACTGTGAGGGTTTTACTTCAAAATTGTAAAAAGATCTTAGGGACATAGTGATGAGAGAAAGGGAAGGGGTAAGCGATTGAAAGTGTGTATGAATTTAACTAATTTTACTGATGCACTAGCTGTGCATCTTTTCACCACCATTCCCTCAGATGTGTCTGTCTGTCTGTTTGTAGCTCTCACTCCTCTCTGTTTGATTTACAGTCTTTTTCAGAAAGGTGGCATATGGTGTGCACCCAGTGGAGGTGGCAGAGGAAGTCTTGTGCACAGTAAGCAGTAAGAAGCAGGAGGTACTTATTGCCAACCCTATCCCCAGAGCAGCAGTTTACATTCGCACGTTCTTCCCTGAAATGTTTTTTGCCATTGTTGCCTCAGGGATTAGGGAAAAGCTGAAGACAGAAGAGGAAAATTGATTTTGTTCAGTTCTTTACCCTGCTTTTGACCTGAAAAAAAGTTTGTTTCAAATGTCAATGATTTCTGCTTTTCACTATGGGTAGAATAAAGCAGGAAGCTTTATTAAACATGAACCAGCCAACGTCTCACTTAGTGATTCGCTACCATTGTCACACGCTCATCTGTGGGATTTCTACTCTTCTGGATTTAGTGAATATGACAAGATGTCATTGTTTGCATTACAACAGTATGGGAAAAACTCTACCAGGAACTCTGTCACTGTTTTAAGAGAGTTATTCCCAATCTAAATTGGTAGATCAAAGTTTGGGGACCTGCAGCAACTTATCAGAATAGTCTGTCAGTGCTAGGACTGATGGGAACTTACAGGAACAAAAGGAAGGGGAAGTGGGGAGATGTGGGAGAGAAAGCAGTAAAAATCAGTGGAAAATGGGGTTAGAGCCTTAATCAGAGTGTTCCTCAGATGTGCTTTTTGGAAGTACTTGCAGGATATGCAAATGGTTAGCGCAAATAAGAGCTTATCTAGTTCAATATCTCATCCACAACAGGACCTTGGAGTACGTGCTTAAAAGATGGATTATAAGAATGGGACAATAATATGGAGACACTCCCTGTATTATACTCTCCCAGGTTCTGGTAATCTGCTACACAGTTTGAAACAGAATCTGTCTCTGTATCTTGTTAAACTATCAATTTTTCACACAAATTTTTCAAATTCCTGTTTGAAACATTCCATTCCTGAGGAAAGGAACTAATCATATATTAAAAAAAGACTTCATTATATTTACTTTAAACATGTTGTCAGATAATGTTCTCTGATATCTCCTACTTCTTTTACTGTGAGAGACAAAAAATAAAGGTACTCAATTCATTCACTCCCAGTCATCCATGCCCATCATACTTTCCATGCAGTTACCTGTTTTCCAAGTTGGAGAGCCCTGGTATCTATTCACTCTCTGTATGTGAGAAGTCCAGATTATTCTTCTTGTTCTTCTTTATATCTTTTCTTGGTTTACCTTACTTTTTTTTTTTTTTTTTAAGATGGACAGGCCACAGCTGCATGCAACATTCAAGATAGATAAACAATCTGGACTCACAGACAAGCATACAGATGCTTCCTGGGTTTTTCACTTCTTTTCTGCTTTTGCATGTCTTATGCAAATTCCTGGTTTTGAGATATTTTTCTGACTGCTACTGAGCACTGAGTTCCCTTGTCCACTCTGCTATGTGTGGTAATTAATCATCACATCCAACATGAGCGTGGCCATTACTCATGTCAATTGTGTAAATTCCATATAATTTCCAAAGTCCTCTCACTCCTAGATATTCTGGGTTTCTCTTCCCTATCACATTTTCCATTCATGCTGTGAACTTACCCCTTTTTTTGTTTCATCCTGTGAGCTGAACCAGAATATAAATAAAGCTCATGCAAGGGTGTCCTGATCTTCATTTTTACATCTAAGAGCTTGAATTCTGTCTCCCAAACCCTCCTCTGGCCTTTCTTTTGTCATCAGTACTCACAGAGATCATGACCACCTGCTTTTTTGCAGACACTGCCAAAATGCCTTATTTGCAGAATACCTACAAAGGAAATACCTACTCAGAAGCATGTAACCAAACTACACTTCCTGCTACAACAAGTCCAGTTGCTCATATAGCTTTCAACACCAGCTGCACTTATCTACGTCTTTCTATCATTAAGAATCACCAAACATTAAAGGAATTCTCAGTGCATTGTTATCATCTTGCAGGGACATTAACCTGTTCTTGTATCTCTAATTCAATTGCTCTGGCAATCAAGAAACATGCATGCATCTACCTCACTCAGGGAAGCAGTTCACAACTAGTGAGAAGTAGCCAGTTCCTGCAGTACCTGTTGGAGTTCCATCTATTTTCTGTTGTAGCACTGGGCTTCTATTGTTGTTTGAATGACTATACCTTAACCGTGAAGTCAACCATCCACTTTGCCAAAAATTTTCTTGCTCCTCACCAGAACTCTACTCCCTCAAGCAAATGTGCTTCAGCCGTGGTCTCAGTTATACTTGTGTCTGTGCCTAAGCAACAGCCAAGCCCTTCACAGCTACACAAAATCAAAATACGGAATAACTGGCTAATTCCATCAGAAAAGGATCAGAGAATCATAGGACATCACAGCTAAACATGAAACAACATTGTCTTGCTTTGTTGTAAAAACAAGTGGATTGCATGTTAAAATAAGCTGAATAATCCTTCTGCTCCATTTTGCACTTTCTAGATATCAGCAGAAATTCTTCATTGGTTTTGAATATTTCACTTTAAAAATGTGGAACAGTTCAAGAAACCACAGTGAAAAGCAATGAGAGTGACAAAGGTAAAATAACACCTGTGGTCTATCAAGAAATTTTTAAAGAACAGATGTATTTTAATCTAGAAAGTAGAAGAAAGTCATATCTAAACAATTTTCAAATACCTAAAACGTACTCCAAGAGGATAGAACTAAACTGTTCTCCATTTCTGCTGTAGTAGAACAATGTGCTAAAATTACTGCAAAGGAGATTTACAGGGAAAGAATTTTCTGCTAAGAATAGTTAAGCATGAAGGATAAATTGCCACAGAAATTTTAGAATGCCTGTCTTTGGAAGCTTTAAAGAAGAGATTAATGAAACATCTGTAAAAAAGCAATGTAGCTTTAGTTTATCCTGCCTAAAGGAGAAGAAGGATTAGGTGACCTTTTAAATGGGTCACACTTTTCTATAATTCTGTGGTCTTTTCTCATTTTGAGAACAAGGATTCTCCACTGATATTTCTGAAGTAGTGTTTTTTCCTCCAGGGAAATCTATTATTTAATCTGAAGTTTTCTATTTATTTCATTTGTCCATCTCTGCCTTACTGTTTAAATACCTGTGGATATATGTTGCATATAAAAATATTATGATAATAAAAAGAAATATTATGAGTTCATTAAGAGATATTTTCTGTGAGCCTCACTCAGCCATATTTTAATCTATGTGGTTTCCTTAATAATACTAACTTTTATAAATGAGGACAAAACTAGGCCTGCAGATTTAGTTGTAGAAGTCATAGGAGAAAGATATTCAACTACAGCTCCTTTAATTTTTTTTTAAGCTTCTCACATGCCTAAAGGGCACATAATTTTCTTTTAATGTGAGCTGCAGCTGGCTGCACTGTTTCAAATTTATGGGTTTTGTGCTGAAATCAAGTATTCTTGGTGTTGGCCAAGAAAGTTGACATTGCTGGACACAAGTGCCCTTGAAGTAAGGTAGAATTTAAAAGAATGCTAAGACTGGAAAGTCTTAGAAGTGAGGAGACTCTTGTCTAATTTTAGACATCTGTCTTAGAGCCTACCCAGAGCTAACCTCCCACATCCCCTTCTTAAGCAGTGGAAAGAAACAGGTGCCTGTAACCTGTGATTTATCTGACATACAGCTTAGGATAACATGAATTGCATCCTAGAAGTGCCTATTTCTCTCATTAACTTTCACTGGACTCCAGGTAACCAGCGCAACTGCAGATCTGGGTATCTGTGTCATAGGCAGCTGAAGTTTACTGAGATGCCACATTCATCAGGATTGATTGGGTCAAATGAACTGGAATAAAAGTGCCACAGTATTTTCTAAGCTGCCTTTTCTTTTTTTTTTTTTCTTACTTTCAAATAGTGTTGTTCCAGGACTTACCCAGAACTATCGATGTCTACAAACTGGGAGTCAAAATAAGGGCCAGAATGTGAAATCATGGGTTGCAAATAGGGATAAGAAGTCTTGCATTTCATCAGGTGAATTTGTTTACAAAACATCCAGCAAAACACTTATACCTTCTTGAACGGTTAGCATGTGAGAAAACCAGACTGTCTGAGATTTAAGAATTGATCAGGATGGGGGTCCTACCGCACAATTATTTAAAAGCTCTTGTCCACATACAGCACTTTGTATGAGTGCAAATGACTGTGAGAACCCTGAGGAAAGAGCATAGGGTAGAGACTACCAGTCTGTGTTTATAAAATGCAGGCTAAGAAAAAATTGTGGAACTTAAATTAGATCTTTTAAAGATCTGGTAAGAACAAACCAAGTATGTTCCTGGATGAGGTGGAAATTCATTGGTGACACCCAGGAACAACGTGAGATGGGTAAAAAACTATTGTAAAGAGACCACAGTTATTATAAAGGAAGAAAAGCAGAAAGTCAGGTGGAATCAGGAACAATACCTCTATCAGTGAAGATGTTAGAAACAACTCTACCACAAAGAAATAATGTGAAACAAGTGGAAGGAATTAAGATCTTGTGTTCTGGCCAAGGCATTGAGACTACTTCTACTAGAGTGGATATCAAACTGTCTAGGAAGTGCTTTTTTCATCTGCAGAACTGAAGGTGGCAGTTTCAGAATACTGGGTATGCTGTAATGAATAAATACAGACTTTTCTAAGGATGAAAGGGGAAATCTTATTGCTGTCTACAGCTACCTAGTGGGATGATGTAGAGAAGATGCAGCCAGACTCTTCTCAGATCTGCAGAGTGGAAGAAAAAAAAGGTAATGGACACAAATCAGAACACATGAAGTTCTGATTAGATATTAGGAACTATTTTTTCCACAATTACAGTAGTCAAGCATTGGGACAGGTTGCCAATGAGGCCAGGAAATTGAGGTCAGGAAATCTTACTTCTTGCATATATTCAAAACTCAACTGCTTAAGGCTCTGAGCAACATCATCTAATTGGTCTGGCTTTGAGAAGGGAGGCTGGGCCAGAAACCCCCAGACATACCTTCTAACTTAAATTATTCTATAATTTTGTGTGAGTCTATAGGTATAGATGAGTTTTGCAGTTGGTCTCCAGCCAAGATAATTTTGACATTCCCCCAGCCAGAGAATGTGATTTTGTCAGTTTTTCCACTGGATGGGAAAATTTAGATGAATACCAAATGATGAAAATGCTGAAAATTGATGAAACTGCAGACAAGTTACACAGAGTAAAACACATAATCAAACAAACCCTGCTAAAGGTACCAGGAGATGACTTTGGGTATAAATACCTAAATGACATCCTTTAGCGAGTCCCACAGTGCTCTATGCAATAAGGTGTCAGCTGGCAGGACACAGTCTACTCTAGTCACTATTCAAAGATGCTGCTTTACATTTGTTTGTTTGCTTGTTTGTTTTTTTTAAGGTATTCATGAGTGTTTAGAAGTTGGAAATAGGTTAAATGCTAAATTAATAAGGAGAATACTGTGGCAATTATTCTTTCTGAAGTTCATGTGAGGGAAGTGATGGTGCACAATGACCACAAATTAATCAATTATAAAGCTAGTGGACTACATATAATTTATCTTTTTTCCACAAGATGTGAAAAGCATGAAGAAATTATGATGCTAATTTTAAATTGTACACAATCAGATGCTGTTATAGGACAGGAGCCAACAATTGATTGTAGGAAAATATAGGCTAATGAAAGGAATCTCTGCTATTGGGTAGAGGGGCAAAACTTGAACCTTGAAAATAAAGGTTCATTTAGTATTTGAAGTATAAAGAAAGATGCAATCCGTACTGAAGAGAGTAGAAAAAAGAGGTTCCAAATATTTCCAAATATTAGATTCAATTTTTGGGAGGCAGCAGGGGAAGAACTGTGGGAACACTCAGGTGGGAAGGTACCTCAGGAGGTCTTTTGTCCACCCACCTATCAGCTATGAGGTAAGACCAGGTTGCTTAGGGCTTTACCTAGTCAAGTCTTGAAAACCTCTCAAGTTCAAGCCTCTCTTATCTGAACCTATGCTCAGTGTGTCTCTCCTACAATGCACCAGTGTGAAAAGCCTGGCTCCATGTAATAAATAACCTTCTTGTAGAAACTGGACGACTGCTAGACATTGTAGATATTGGAGGGCTTCAGGTCCCTCTGAAGTCTCCTCTGCAGGCAGAAAAAGCCTCAGCTGCTTCTCATATCACATGTGCTCCAGCCCCCTCAACATCTTGGTGGCCATCTGCTGAACTTAATCCACTTTGTTCCTGTGTTTCCAGTGTTGTGGAGCCTAAAACTGGACACAGTATTCTATATGTCATCTAATGAATGCTAAGTGGCAAGGAATAATCACTTCCCTGGATCTACTGGGTATGTTCCTCTTAATACAGCCCAAGATGCTGTTGGCTTTCTTTCTGCCAGGCACATTTTCAGCTTGCTGTGGTCTCAGTGCAACAATATCCTCAAGCCCTTCTCCACAGTTAATCTTCAGCAATTATAACAGCCCAATTGTGCAACCACATCTTTTATTCCGATGATATTGCAGCTCATTGACTGCATGTGGAGATCTAGGTCCTCCCACTTGTTTCTCAGGCTGTTTGCATTTGTCTACATACACTTGAGGTGGGTTTTTCTTTACCCTGTTTTATCATTCCTGAGGTCTCATTTTTTCCTGTTGCCTTGCACCTTTTGCTTTCCATCACTGTTGGCTTCTACCTCATGACAACACCTCCCTCCTCCATTATTCCTAGTTTAAAGTATTTCTCAACAGGCTGGCCAGCCTGATCACAAAGATGCTTTTGTCCAGCTTTGTTGAGTGGACCCCGTTTCTTTCCAACAGCTCCTCATCCTCTGAGAGACACCTACAGTTGTCAAAGCAAAACCCCTATCACCAGGACCATCTGTGCACAATCAGGTGTTGACCCACAGGATCCATGCCCTCCTCCCAAGCCTTGTCCTTGCAGGATCAATGAGAACACCACTTGGGGCCTCATGTCCTACACCTTTACCCCTCTTGACATGCTCAGGGTCTCTGTGATAGTATCATTTGTGTCCACATGGATAATCAGCATGGAATCATAGTCTGAGGGCTGTCTAGGCTCCAGCAGTCTCCCTGAAACACCTCAGATCTAAGCCCCCAACAAACAGCAAACATCCCTGGATAGCAAGTCAGGTCACCAGATAGTGGCCTCTAATCCCTGAAGGACATAGTCTCCCACTACTGTCACTTGCCATGCTCCCCTGGTTCTGATGCATGTTTCAGGCTCAGTTGGCTCTGAATGCTCCCCAGACAGAGCTTGTAGCCTCTTGCCTGCTGCCAGAGACCAAAATTATTCTGCATTTGCAGATCTGCCAATGGAGAAACAGTTGTCCTCCTCTTGCCAGAAGCCACAACATCCAGTGTTCCCGGTCCTGAGAGTCTCCAGTGAGCACAGTCTCTGGCTGCTCTTCCTTCTGTTCATTATAGGGGTTCATGCTCTCATCTTTGCAGTTTTTCTGTGAAGATCTTGTCAATTTCTTTTTCATCATTCCTTGTGCTATGCAGCCTTCTCACCTCCCACAGTTCCTTAACTTCAATAGAGCTTCTCAGCCACAGCACACCTTCTACAGGTAAGGATATTGCCTTCACCTGCTCCAGCTTCAGCAAGTGGCCCCAGGCAATTCCTGCAGCCCCAGACCCAGAGACATGCATCCTTCTGCAGGAGCCCAGTCTTGGCCAAGACCTCTGCTGTGCTTGGGACAGTTGCTCCAGTTGGTGTTGGGGGCAATGCCCACTGACTTGTTACCACAAATGCTGAGTGCTCACACAATGCCTTCAGCAGAGTTTCTGCTGCTTTGAAGAGCAATGGTCTGGGCCCTAAGCTTGCAGTCCAGCAGTCATATAGCTCTCTCCCTAGCACTAGTTGCAAGAGCACTTGAAACTCCCTGATTGGGAGTCAGCTTTTCCCACTTGCAACCTGGATCTGAAGAGCCTTGAATTTGCTCCCAGAAGAACTAGAAGCAGAGCCCAGAAAAGCTGCACAAACTACAGGCACCAGCAGCCAGCAGCAAACAGTCCAAGCAGTGTCTGAGGTGCTTGCCTGCATTCTGCCCACAAACTGCCTGTTCCGAGGTCACAGCACTCCAAGAACCAGTTACGCAGCAGATGGAGACTGGGCACAGGTGCCTGCCACCCCTTGGTTGGCTTCCCACCAGCTCCCTTCTGAGGAGACTGGCTTATGTGTTGCTTTGTTATCTCACCTTATTGTCTCTCAATTTTCCTCTCTTGCCACTAATGGCCCATGGTTTTCTTCTGAGCTAACTGTTTTTAATTGTGCTACTCTATTATCAGCTTGACCTTATCACTGGCCATAAACTGACCTACTATGGACTCTGCTGGCATAACAAATTCGGACTACATTTGTGTTAGGATTGTTTTGCCTGAAAAAAGTGTACAGTGATTTCTCTAAAGCCCAGAGCTGCTCAGTATACTGTGTAAAGCCTCTGCCACCCAGCATTCACAAGTGTGTTTCCTAGCAGACTCTTTAACAGAAGCATTCATACAAAAATGAAGAAAAACTGGTGTCCAACAAAGTAGGCACACATAGCTCCGTTCCATGGGAAAGCTCCACGTTGATCCTCCGAGTGGAGCAGCTATGTATTCCTCATCTATGAGGATCGTAATCACTTCTACTGTCCAATCTTTAATGTGATTGTAGATTATTCTTCATGTATAATAATCACAAATCAAATTTTGTTTCTTTCTGGTACTGTTGTCAGAATGATACATAGAGAATTTCATAGATGAGTTGTATGTTGTCTACAACCATGTATCTTCCAGATTTCTGTTTGCCTTCCTAGCCATTTTAAATGAGTAGTATTTACATTGAAAGCCTCTTCCCTCTATTAGCCTTTCTTTCACAGCAAATCCTATGCATATGGTGAAATTCTTGAATCATAAGCTGTAATACACAGACTTTCCTGGAGAGATTGTACTTTTAATAACAAACACATTATTCAAGCCATGCAATACATGTGGGCTGCCATATTTTCTGCCCTACTCTTTGTGGGTTTTGGTTTTGGTATGGGATTTTTTACAGTCTTTTCTATAAAGAATTAGGGTGGAAATCCATAATGCTCTGAAATTCTAACAGACTCACATACTTTATATTAGCATTAGAGACTGCTTAAAAATCAGAGCAGTGGAGGACCTGTGTCATTGTCTTTTTCTGAACTGAGACACCTGAATCTACTTTTCCAATACTAAGACTTCCTTGAAACATCCATGGAAATATCATTTTTTTATTAAGAAAAATAACTAATGCTACACAAATATACATTTTTATTAATTAATACTGTTTCATTCTGATCTAGTATTATGATTTACAGAATGCCTTGAGATACGATTCAAATTTACAGAACTGAAATAGTGGCCAGGTGACGCAAGCCTTTTATTGGGTGCGCAGGGTCCTCTGTACTGTTGTGAAAAGAGTTCACATACACATTGCAAGCTTTCTCTGGAGCTGTATGATCAGGAAACTTGTATTTAATCTTTAAACGCCTTTCCAGCATTTTTCTTTTGTGCTTGAATTCCAAAATAGTTTTTGTATATTTGTTAATAGTAGTGACAGCTGCAGCCATACAGCAAGCGAAGGAAGCCCATGCGAGACTATAAACAAAAAGGTTTATCAGAAATTAGCAGAACATTTTCATATCCAGGTCCTTCAATTTTATTTTTGAAAATACTGCATACATATGATTGTATTAGTGTATATTAGGGAAAGAGGAGCATGGTGGGGAAGGAAGAAAGATTCTTAGTTAATGACCATCTACATACCTTACTTATGTAGTTGACCTCTACATATAGGTTATAATATTCATATTTAACGTTCTGGTTTAATGAAACCCTACCTTCAATTTCTCTGTTTACTCTACTTAGAGCTTAATATCAGAAGGAGGAACTATAAAAAAATGGGGATGCATAAAAAATTAAAAGGTGCAGTTATTGAGGCTACAAATCTCACAGGTGACATTAAGAAAAATTGTGCCAGTTATCCAAAAGGGTTAAAAAGAAAAGAGAAGGCACAATTAAATAGCTGACTAAAGCAGGCTCAGAGCACTGAAATGCATTTCTGAGAAAATACAGGTCATGACTAAACAGAGATAAGGACATAAACTCTGAAATATTAGAAGTAAAACCATAAGAAGACAGAACTAAAAAATATTGAGGTACAACTTGCTAAAAATGTGTGAAAATTCCAGACTGCTGGGTGGGTAATGCATGCTGGAGATGTAAAAGTAGCATGTAAAAATATGGCCACAGTGGAATGAATTGGAGTTCACAGTGGAGGAACTTATTCATCAGAGCTTTTCTTAACATGGCAAGGTCACAATTATCTAATGAAACATGTGCTTTGGTGGAGAAATCAGTTTAAGAAACTCCTGCTTATCTCTCCTCTGCCTCAGTGCTGTTTGTTCTCACGTTCTTGCTGTAGTTCAACAAACTCATTTAGGTTTTTAAATAACTCCTCTTTTTTTTTTTTTTTTTTTTTTTTTAAGCATTATTTTTAGCTAGGATTGGTTTCCAGGGTGATCAGACAACCAGATGTGTTGACGGAATTTGAGTGTGCTGGAGTATGACACATAGATGTGAAGGGCTCCTAGAAGCAGGAAGAAGGGGAGCAGCTTAAGCTATCTTTGCTCCTGAAGTCAGTCAAACTACACTCTGACTAACTCGCAAATGTGGGGAGCCACAGAAGAGCTCTTATAACAAAGCGATAGCAAGAATAGGGGAAAATCACCAGAAGTAGATAGATTTACCTCCCCATGTGAATGGAGCATGAATGGGACAGCAGGCCTACTTATGGTGGTATGTAACCTGTGGATGAAGCCAACCATGGTAGAGAAGAATTGAAGATTAAGCCTCTGGAATGAGATAGAAGTGGCAGGTCTGCAGTAGTCCTGACCCATGTAATGGGCATTTTTGGCTGAATAACTGAGGTACAGTAGCATTAGTAGACAAATTGATAGAACTGATATTATGAAGCACAGCTTTTGTTGAAGGTGCTTTTCCTAATCCATCTGTTGAAGCCCTTTGAAGGACTTGATGACATAAGAGTAAGAAACTGATTTCAAGAAAGCTTCTATAAAGGCTTCTTAGCAAAGACTGAAAGAAATTAATCTCTTATGAGCAGATTTTCTTGTAGACCAATACTGTGTTAAAAGAGAAAAAACAAAGGACAGAAATAAATGGTTTCCTTTGACAATACAAGAAAGATAACAGTGTGATTCTTCAAAGTTTTTGCCAGAAATTTTGCTTTTCCATAAACAATTTGGAAAAAACGGCGAGTCCCCCATCTGACTGAGAGAACTGAGGAGGGAAGTGAGCAAAGTCTCACCATTGAGAGAGCCAGATGATAAAGGGCAGTTTGGCTGCAGTGGAAATTCAGCTTCAGGAAGGAGAGGATTTGATTTGAATTCTGCCCAGAGGCAAATGACAAAAGGAGAAATCAAACAGGTCAACTCAACAAGGAAGCAAACTAAAGCAACCAGTCATTCATCTGCATAAAAGAAATGCTGGTAGAAGCTCAGCTGGATTATGGGTTTTCCTTTTACTGCATGGAGTATCCCATATGAGGTGTCTTATGGGAATTTAGTACAGGGCAGGTCTTTAGAGAGAAAATGTTGTCTCTTGATGTGAGGATGCCTCAATCTGAGAAACACAAGGAGTGAGACATTCACCAATAATAGAAACATCTTTCAACCTCCAGGAAAACTGCTGAAGAAAAGAAAAGAGAAATATGGAGGGATTTACTGAGGAGATGTTCAGGGATATCACAGAGTGACTCTACCCATCATAAGCAATTCCAGCACTGAAAAGGAAGAATAAAGGTCTTCATGCTTCCTGGGCCAGGTGGAAGAGAAACCCTGGCCATAGCAGCTGGATGTGAGGACAGAGGGGGAAATGTGGCAAGTAGAAGATCCATGACAGATGCTCAGTAGTTCTTGCAGGAATAGCTGCCCTACTAGGTCTGGTGACTGTGATGAAAAGCTGCTGCCATGGGCCCAATTCTTTGTTTTCTTTGGCTGCTAAGGAGACAATTATAAGTCCCCATGAAAAGGTAGCAGAGTCCTTGCCTGTGCCTCTGCCTGCCTATGCCCCTGTCATGGTCTTGGTGACATTGTTGGCCACAAGTGGGTGCTGAGGTAATTAGAAAGGGAGTGTCAGTTATAATAATTAATGCCCCTTTTTTGGCATCTGTTCTTTTTCCTCTTGTAAAAGACAAGTAACTTCAGCATCCTTCCTCTCTTACCATCAGATGAGCTTCTCACATGCAGGCAATGGGAGGGCAGCTAAGAGAGGCTGAAATTAGGTTTCATACAAGAGGAAGGGAGGTGCAAATGTAGGTTACCAGAAGAAAGACAACATTATATATGAAAGGAGATTAGAGGAAAGAAACAAAGGGAGACAGATGGGAGGCACCTGTATGCATGGCTTGCTTTATTTTTAGATTACTATCAAACTGGGAGACATAGCTGCCATTTAGGCTGAGAAAAGGAAAGAAGAAAGTGAATCTTGAAAGAAAAATGGAGCATACAATTGATTAGAAAAAGGCACCACACAAACCACCCTCCCCAATGTCTTCCTGCATGTAGGCACTGATGGCTTGGAAAGTCTTGTGCTGGTACAAGCATTTCTTTGGGCATTCAGTGGCCCAGGCTGCACTGAATTGTTAGAGGGCAGCCATGAAATCCTCAGTTCCTGAGTGCATGCCATATGGTGAAAGTCCATGTGCTCAGGAGAAGGCTAGCTGTAGTGTCAGCAGTGATGACATCAGTAATGAACATGATGACAGTGGCAATAGCAGCATCAATGGAGTTGTGCCAGTAATAGCAATGGTGACAGTGATTTGGGTGTTTTTCTTCTCCTTCCAGTGGGATGGAAAGGAGGGAACAGGCTCCTCAGTACCAGTTTTCTGTTTCCACTCCCATAGGAAGAGGGAAGTAACGAAGGAACACTTCCCCTCTTTTCCACTAACCACTCTTCTTACTGATTTTAGAGTAAAAACAGGCCTAATCTAATTCATGAAAGAAATGGGGAGACCTCCCAGAAATGTGATCAGAGCCCCAAATCAGGGAAACAAAATTATTATTGCAAGAACAAAACCAAGAATGAATGGAAGCAGTTAGAGTCAAAGAAGCAAAAAGTATCTAAGTCTGAAAGGAGGGAAGAAGGCACTATTTGAGGATCCTGCACAGCTCCTGTGATACCTGTTGAGGGTATCCAAGTCACCCTTGGACATTGTCCAGGGTGTTGTCTGGATACTTGGTATTGGACCTTCTCAGACCAGTTCTTCCTGACAGAAGGGGAATCACCCTTTCCACTTTGAGCAAGTGGACCACATCATCTGCTGGACAAACAGGATAAGATACACCATTTGTCATGATTTGGCTAATCTTCAGTACTTGGGAGTACTGACCAGGCCCATCCTTCAGTGCTCTGAAAGCACTAGCGAAACATATCCATTTATACACATATAACAATAGCTTCAAACATACTGCATCTGCTTGGGAAACAGGCTCCTGGAAAGATGCAGAGCAATGTACAGTGAACTTCAAATGAGATTTGAGTTATTAGGAAGGTGAAAAGTAACAGAACAAAAGACAGAAGAAACCCTTATTTCACTGCAAAAATCCCTAGTGAGTCTGCATTGTAAAGGCTGCATACAGCTATAAGCTCTTGTTCAATAAAAGTACAATAAAAGTAGAAAGAGCGACAGGAATGAGTGACAATGAGCTGTGATCTCTGCTGTCAGAGCACATATGAAGGAGACAAACAGCCTGAGCTCTGCTCTACTGACCCAAAATATTGGTCCTGACTGACTTTTGATTTTACCCAATACAGCTGTTCCTACTTTTTTTCCCAGTCACAGTTGCGGAAATAGCAGTTTTCAACACCTGAACATTCAAATTCTTGCTGTTGATCAGATTTGATGGATTTTCAAAGACACCTCTCTATAGCAAAAATCCTCTGAACAGCCCTTTTTCTTAATAAATTCACTAGATCTCCTCAGAGGATATGTTGCAATTATTTACAGGGCCAAAATAATGTGATTTTATCTAAGCCTGTTTTCAAAAATTTGAACCCTCTTGTCTGAAATGTTCCAAATACCTGAAGCATATATCTGATAAGGAAAAATTCAGCCTAAATGGCTAAAGCTGGAAGAGTTTTAAACAACTTATGTAAGGCACTTGTCCTGGGAGATGACGTGCTAAATCTGGGTCTGATGTGTATAGAGAAGAACCTCTGCTTCGTGCAGAGCAGTTGGAGGTCTCTGTACTGACTAAAGAACTGCAAATGCAAACCTCACAAGTTTATACATTCTATGCAATAATCTGACAACTGAATTTGGAGAAAAACAGCTGGTTACTGAACTGCATCCCCAGGAGTGAAATAAGGTAGACCCATTCCTTATAAATTAGGTATACATTCCTTGAACATAGGGTGAAGTGACTGAAATGTAATGGAAGAACCAAACATAAACCAATAGGTACCAATAGGACCAGCCATAATCCCATGTGTGAGGTCTCCAGTCTTCAGGACCAAGATTTACAGTCATTTGAAATACAGTTGTATACATCATGTGAGCAACCATGCCCAGAAGACCTAAAAAATAAAATATCATAATAACATTAGAGAATGTAAATTGAGGACATTTTTCTTTGTCACCTTTTTGCAGTTGTCCCTTGACTTCCTGAAGAATATTTTATGAAGTGTCTAAATTCCATAAATCACTCAAAAATACTGGACATTATAATCTAAATGTATTTATGTATCATGTATTTGCCAATACGATCACTACTAACAGTCCCTTGACACCTACTTTGTGTGCTAGAGGAATCTAGGGGAGCAATGGGACATGTAGCCCATAGATTTTAAAAGGCAACAAGTTGATTGACTCTCATTCTCTGAAAACTTCTTAGTAATTCAACCTTGAGGAGGGATCTGCCATCACAACAAAGTATTGCTCAGTTGCATTGCTCAGGACACATTTCCTACAGTTTCCTATCATTCAGTGGAAAGATTTTTCAAAGATGTGCAGTCATATGCCCTTTCCCAGTGCCTCAAATGCAGCCAGATTTATCAAAGTTATGTAGGTGAATGAAAAAGTGAACAAACACTTAATGGCCAGTAAAAAGCACTGAAAGTCTAGTTTATGAAAGGGGCTTATATTTAATAATTTAATTTTCAAAATTACTACTAGGCTGCTGCTTAAACATGAGGGTATCTGTTTTCCCTTAGCATTTTATCTTCCAGTAGTGAACTTCCCTGTGAACATCTATGTTTTTGTTTCCAGCTTCATTTACAAATCCATCAATACCCTTGCAGTATCAACTATCCCACTGTCTAAAACATGTTAGCTTCTCAGAGCAGATGGTCCCCAACAAACTCACAAGACCCAATTTGTTAGGTTGTCCTAAAGTAGGTCTGTTTCATGAATTCTTAAAAAACTAGCTAGCTAGCACACAGTATCTCAGTCTAGGGCACATGTCCTTGGGCATAACAAGTCAGTGCTGACAAAGACCTGGCTTCAGTGATCACTGGGAAATGGTCTTCCCTGAAATACTGTTATTGCCTGAAACACCATCAACAGGCAATTAGGAGAGCGCTTTTATGTGGCACAAAGCCAAGAGGCTTCATGCTGTGAAACACAGCATTCGGTGGTTAGCTGGCACCCTGATAGCACATTCCTTAATAAACTCTTTGGAGAAAGTTGTTTGACTGTCAATGTGGCTATTAGAGAACAGAGACCAGTTGTCCATCTCTCACCAGAGAGGTGATATGTCATAGCCATTTTTGAGTTACATGAACGTCTGTCCTGAATCCTCCAGTCTGGCTGCCTAGAAATGCATATAACTGGAGTGTGAACATGAGCTCCTATGCTGGAGCTCTCAGCTCTTGTACAAGGATTAAATTCTGAGCCAGGCTTAACATTTCAGCTGTGGCATCAGGGCAGTTTGGTGCCTGAGAAATGGTGAAAATTTAACTAATTAGATAAAAGGCAAGCATATTCATATATGGGTGCCTGTCAATGTTCATTTTGAACAAAGGCCACTGAGGGCTACAGGACAGTGGTATCAATGTGTATTTCATAGCAGTGGAGTCAACCAGCAGTACACATGTATTTAAGAGAAAACCCTCACAAATTAGAATAATAATTTCTGTAAAGTCAAGAGCTGCATGTGGGACATTATAAACCTACATACCTATGGTCAGAAAAATTCACACTGTGATTCTTCTTTTAAGTCACCATGTTCTGCACAAGTTATAACATACATTTTAGGATTTTATTCAGTCTGAGCTAAAGACTGAGAGAACTGAGAAACCAAACACTAGCTTTAATGTGTTTTTTTCAATGGTTAAATACTGTAACAGTGGGGTTTTAATTACGCAGCTACTGTTTCCAGTAGCTGAATTTAAATTTGCATTTTTCTGTTAGAATCGAGATCATGTTTGTACAAGAAATTGTATCTTCATTACAGATTAGGGCAACTAGATTTGGTTTATATCTACAAAGGATTTATACATAAGTTTAACAGCTAGGACAGATGCTCTTCCACTTTTTAATATTTCAATAAATTTTACTAGTGGAAGTAAACAGAATGTCCAGGAAAAGCCTGCTGCTTACTGTGTAAGCCTCCTTAATACTGTACATGCCAAAACCAAAAAGAATATTAATAAAAGTGAATATTTATGATTATCGGGAGAGGGGAAAGCTGCTAGTAGTGGGCAAAACTGCCTAAAGAGTTGAATGAAGTTCACTACTCTTTCTTTGGAAATAGACATGACAGTGGATCATGAGGTTTGGTGAGATACAGGAGAAATGGGGCTTTTTTTGAGCAGTTAGTAGAACTGGTGGTAATAGAGATTTTTAACTAGTTGGACAGCTTTGAAGAGAGTAATTCAGAAGAAAGGAGATATTCCAGCAGGTTCTCAGAGTTCATAGGCAGCAGAGTTTGGGGACTGCTCTCTGGACTACAGGGAGCTGAGATAGCAATCTTCAAATGTGTAAAATTTAACTGCAAAGAGGGAGGAATCATCTACTCTGTTGCAGGTGGGTATCCTAAAAGAAATGCTGTAAACAATTACAGCAGCCAGGGCTTTAGATTAGACATGAAGAAAATCTTTAGAACGGTATGAATTGGATTACATTTCCTAAGAAGGTGACAGAAACTTTAGTACCAAAAAGGGACCATTGATTTGTTGTTGTTGTTGCTGGGGGCTTGGGGATTTTTTTAAGATGGGGCTAGACAAATATCTGTCAGGAAAGGTTTAGGAGAGTTGGGCCTAACTCAGGGCGGAGTGATGGGTCCCTAGAAGTTTTATATTTCCGTAAAATTAAGCAAAACTGGAGTGTTTCAGAAGTAATCATCTGGAATATCAAGTTAAAGTCCTTGGAGGTTCAGCCTGGTGTCCACATTTAGTACTGGCCTCCAGGAAGATTGTGCAGAAACTGGGCTAGAGAAAGACTAGAGCAACAAGAGTGATCAAAGGTGTTAGAAATACAGGTGGTGAAGTCATACGACATGATTCTCAATCATTTCTTTTGGAGAAGATGGAGGAGAGATGTGATAATTGTCTTCAACTACGCAAAGGCTTCTGCAGAAAGGAAGAAAATTATTTCTTCCCCATTATCACGATCAGACATTTAATAAACTTCATTTATTTAGCCAACAAAAATGAGATTGGAAAATGAATTATATGTGTGATTATCTTTAAGAGGAAAAAGTGCAATAAAAAAATCTGTAATTCATGAAGAAAGGCACAACAATCACAAATGCATGAGTACTAAATCCAGAAACATTAGGATTAGGATCAAAGTCCAGAATTTCGACAGAGAAAGACAATCTTGAGATTAATTCTTTGCCATCTGCCAGGTGTTTGACTTGCAGTTAGATGCCATTCTAAAAGAGATGCTTTCACCAAGTATAAGTCACTTTGGGCTCTGAACAGTCCTAACCAATATGAAGCACAGTGGCATGTGTTCCACAAGAAATGATAATAAATAAACAGTATGATTGCTTCTGGCTCTAAACCTAATAACTCTATGAAACATTGTTCATGTTGTCCATAATTGCTGTTTTTACTGCAACATTCCTCAGTAACAATTCTATAATATAGACAGAATCACAGAATACTTCAGGCTGTAAGACACCTTCAGAAGTGTCTGGTCCAACCTCCTCCTGCTCAGCAAACAGTCAATACTGAATTCAGACCAGATTCCTCAGACTGGACTAGGGACACTCTGAAGTTTCTTCCAAACTGAATTTGCCTAGGATCCCATAATTAAATAGTACTGGATTAAGAAGTAATATGCAGAAAATGAAAGACAATTTTGATGATAATTCTGTACTAACAATTATCCAATTACTTTTTATTCCCTCTTAAAAGTGCTATTTTAATTCAGCTATTCCTAATTTTATACTTAGCATGTTAGAAATAAAAAAATCAAGTTATTTGGAAGAGTATGTTACTTTTTTATCTTTGAAAACCAACCTCACAATGAAATTAAAAATTATAAAACTAAAATAATGAAGTTAAAAATAGCAAAAACTATAAATATAAAATATAAAAATAATCACATTAAGAAATAATTGATTGAAAATAAATTTTGCATAAAATTTTGCTGCATCTTGTCTTGTTAGTATCTCCATAGGTATTGTAATAGTTTTGAAACTTAGACACTGTTATTAATTTTCAGGTGGAAGTCTATCAATGTTGCATTTTCTGAATGTAATAAATCGAGATCCTTAACTGTACCTGCTAATACGGTGACTACTGCAGAAAAGGCGTTGATCTTTAGCCCATCAATGACAGTACTGTAGTAGCACATTTCTACTGACATAAGAATGGCTCCAGTCAGAAGCAAAATGATGTAGAGAAGCTCTGCTACAATAGATAGCCATAAAACCCCTGGAAAACCAAATCAATAGCACTGATATTATAAGTAGTCATTTAGTATTTTCACTGTTTCTTTCTTATTCATTTATATTTTTTATACAACATTAAACAAAAGCTCAAAGGATGTGAGGATGTGATTATAACATCTATAGGAAGACTTCAAGGTCAATGGACACCCTAAATTATAATACCCTCTACTGATTTGGCCATTTAGTGGAAGAGCGCTTGCACGTTCTTGCTATACACTTAAAAAGCTTACAGTACAAGGTGGAGCAGCATGGTTTTATACTCAGTAGCTACACTAAAATTACCATGAACCAAAGTTAATATAAAAAGAAGAATTACTATCCAATTATCTAGTTGATGACATCACGGTTGCTGAGTCCAGAGAGAAGTGTACCAAAACAGAAGACCATGTTACCCAGTTAACAAACTGCAAGGCCATGCACACAGCCACATGTCCTGAGGGTGCAGTCATTAAATAAAATCTTCCCCATGGACTTAATTTTCCACCAAACAGGATCTTGATTTTTTGAACAGAGAAGCCTTCATGAGCCCAAACACTCTCCAGGTTTCACTGAGATTCATTTCTCTGGTTATCTGCTAATTCATCTCTTTCTGGATATCTGTTGATTACATCTTACACAAGAAGTTAATCTTCCCATTAAAGTTTCTCAGCCTGCTGTTTTACTATTAGCATGCTAATGTCCCACAGTCAGGAGCAGGAGGTCTTCTTGTGTCCGGATAATAGCAAGAACTGGACAGCAACCTTCCCAAGCCTTTTTAAAAAAAAGTAAGTGTGTCCTGAGACACCTGGTTGCACATTCAAATAGTGATTTCATGTGAAGGTATATACTAACAATCATAACTTAAAAATAGAAATACTGCTAAGACACGTCCTTGATTACTAAACACTACATATAACAGTAAACAATGTTTGTGTGGTAAACAACCCCTACAGCAGGCTCTGACAGTGTCTGTGGGACTCGTCTGATTCAAAGGCCATTTAGACATTAAATTCTTGGGCCAGGCAATGTGTGGGGCTTCCTGGGCACAGTTTATTTCTCCAGCAAATCTTTGTCTCAGTAAAATACTCTGGTTTTGCTCAGCAACTCCAGATGTTACATTGCCCAACAGTATTGGCTGCTCCAGCTATCAGAGCTTGCATCTTACATATGCACTGAACAACTGTGATAATGCCTGTGTATGATGTCTAGGAATGATAAATTCAGGAGAGGTGAGCCTGACACATCCTGAGTTTTGTGCACATAGCAGCCATTTGCATGTGCAGAACACAACCTCGCTCTTCTCCTGTGCAGGGCAGGAGTCTATTTCCACACAGGATTTCACTACCCAGGGATAGCTTCCCATTGTGGTTATCAGGTCCCTAGATGCTGTCTTAGCTGTCTTGATCTGACCTGCAGGTGTCTGTGGCATTTGCTGATGCTGTTCACAGAGTTAGTTTCAGCACTATATCCACCAGTGGTTTCACATGTGAGGAGCACTCAGGGCAGGGCCCATAATCCACCCTGCCTTTCTGAGGACTGTGTCGGTGTGACTAAGAACCACATCTCATTTATATTTTTTTCTCACTCTATAAAAATCTTGAATTACTTGTGCACAGTGACAAGCTGCAATAGAGGGCAGGAGGACTGGCCTTCAGATACTAAGTTTTTCTTCTTCCTCAAGGGGCTGAAATTGCGTATCCAGGAAAGTACTCCAGTCCCAGTATCCTGGACAGGCAATTTCAATGCCCTGGGGATGAAGGAAGACTTTTTTTCCTGGATTAGCCACTTGCAAAGTAATTCATCTAACCATATCAGTAGTAGAGTTTACATCGGAGTGGGGGTACTTAACAGCACCTGCAGGCATGTTCTATAGGAATGTGAACAATTCTTTGAAAGAAAGAGGGCAACTCTCTGCTTTCAGGAGAATGGAAATGCCTCCTTACAGCTCTGCGTAAGGTACAGGGAGGGGATTCAGCCTGCCATCAATATTGGGTTGGTCCACAACACATCTCCCCCAAGTCCCCTCAGCATACTGCCTGCCCTTGTTCACACACTGCCTGTCCCTCTACCCTCTCCCGGCCACATGGTGCAAGCCACAAAATTCCTGACTGTGAATATGGAAGTATAAGGAGAGAGGGAGCAAAAACTTACAGCTCTTGACTTCCACTACCCATATTCAAAGTAATTTTAAAAAACATTTGTATTCAAATGAAGTGTTTTCAAAAGACATAGATTCATATTTTAAGTCATGTGGACTTCATTTGGAAGTTGAAAAACTAAATAAAAGACAAAAAACTGTGTGGGATTAAAGCAAGCATTCTTGATATCAAAATACAGAAAATTTATACTGGTAAATGTGATCAGGGAAGTTTTATCTACTCAAAAAAAATATGCATAACTACCTCGATCAGCAGCTGGAGTCAGACTGATGAAGCTTCTACATTTCTCACCTTAAAAAAAAAAAATTACTTTAAAATAAAATTCAGGATTATTTTGTATTCTGTAATGATCTAAAGAAAGAGATTACTAGAAAGAAGAAAATGCAAGATCTATCATAAAGGCGCAAACTGAGATGATCAGGAGCAACTGTTTCTGATGTATGTTTGTACACACAGAGTCCCTGGTACATGAACCTACTCCTGGGACTTAGCTGGAGAATCCTTCCAGACTTTTTCAAGGCAGAACCAGAGTCTGGGAGATTTAGAGAAAGGCTATGAATTGATTTCCAAAAGGTTGTAGCTGTGAAAGCCAGAATGCGAAAACAATCAATTCCTTTGAAAGACTGGCAGCCTGTATACTATCTTCCCTATGAAGGAAGACCTGCTCTCCTTACAGCAACAAGGCTGCTGCTCACACAAATTTCGTCTAAGCTTGATTACAGTTTCTTTCTGTAAGCTTTGATTTTCAAACCCATGTGACCTCCTGACCCCCACACAGATGCTGTGAACAAAGCTCTTGGAATTAATTCTGCTCTGCTCTGAAAATACAGGGTGGGTTTTTTTCAGCTACTAACTGCACCAAGTTGGAAAACAAGAACTGCCATAGCAGATGCACAAATTAAGCAACCCCGGTATCCATAGCAATCACCACCTGAAAGATGTCTTTTGGACATGTATTTTGCTCTCATCTTCAACATTCACCCCCTTGAAATTGCATAATTTACAAGACCTTCTGGTAGAACTGGACTTTCAGGGCAGGTGACTGCAAAAACCTTTGCATTTTGTAGCACAGATGACAGCTGATTTGATTTCTCTGAAGTTTTGTTCTAGTTGTCATTTGTAAACTGATCAGGACAATAAGGGGAAAAACTTAGTTTTGATCTGGATTTACAATAAATGCCCCATTTCTTGAACCAGCTAAGCAATTCCCTTATACAAACATCCAAAATTAACCAGAAACTTTCTTTAATGGCAAGCTAATTTCATTCTACTGACATTTACATACTCAAGAGTGAAACTCAATTAAATGCCACCACTCATGACTAGTAAGTCTCCAAACTATGTTTTAGCAGGGTGAAACTAATCTTCTTCTGCTTTGATTTATGAAAGGTGAGATCACAGTAAGAAAGTAGAAATACCTGTGCTTAAGAGGAAATCCATTAAATAACTTGAGATCTCACCGATTTAATTGTTTAAATGATTTTTAAAACAAAAAAAATCACATTGGGCTTTTTATGTTGCCATAGGAGATTGTAAGTAATCATAAGGCAAATATGGGCTTTTTTCCCTAAGGGACTAAAAACATGAGAAAAATAAAACACTTTCCTGTTAAAGTAACTTAACTTGCTGCTCTGGTTAGAAGAATAAAAAAAAACATTTGTCTGTACTACAAGCTATCACTCTAAAGTTCTTTGCAGAATTTATTAGGATTTTTTTAGGAATTCACTAGATAGTACCCTCTAAGATCCCCCTTCCCAGAGAAGAGTAATTTTTTAAGGATACTTTTTCCTTTAAAATACATACACGATATTGCAGCAAAGAGGAAAATGACACCAAATAAGTAGGAAGAACCCTAATTAATTTCTTAAGTAAATTTACATGGTTTTACTCACCTTCTTCACCTACAATTTCTTCACAGGAATACCAAATCCCAGCATGAAACTTTCGGTCAATGAACTTGTCATCTCCTGTCTCCCAAATATACTGCACAGCATTGCTGTTGCTGGCATCAGGACTATTAAAGCGGATGCAGTGATCCCCTTTGCTCTGTCCTGTACAGAAAGGTTTGGCAACTTTTCTCGTCCCTTCACACCAGTAACTACTACTGAGTGCTGTAATAGAGAAGACTAAAGAGAGAAAACTGAGAGAAAATGCTGCTGAGGCTCTCTGCCGTCTGTCTGCAGCTGGGACTGAAACTGGCATCCTCCAGGACTGCACTATGAACTATTCTAGAAACAACCTTTTACAAAGCTATGTATATATCTTCCTGGTGAAACACCTGCCTGAATCTACCATCCCATTCTTCATTCTTCTCAGAAAATTGTACCAGCTTAGTAGTTAAGACAGAAAGCAGAGATATGGGCATGACCAGAAATCATGTGGCAGGAGAGATTAAGAATATAGGACAGTGTTGTTTGGCAGCAATGTCTTGTGAAAGAAATATGAGGAGGTGGGACAATAAATTATAGTTTGCCCCATGAATCACAGGAGTAAAGATACACAGAACACAAAAGCATTGGAAGTACCCCACTATGAGATCAGAAAAGTTTTATTTCTACAAACAAAATATGCGTATTTACCTTGATCAGCAAGTGGAGTCAGACTGATGGAACTTCTCCATTTCTCAACTAAAAAATAAACAAAAACTTGCAGTTCCAAATGCTCCTGTTACACTGAACATTGATTAAATCAAATACAGTTGTGAATCTTACTATAAAGAAATTCTTGAGATAAAATCAGTTGCTAAATTAGAGTATTTCACAGCATTACAGCACTTCCTAAGACCACTGGGAAGGTGATTGCATCTGTTTGAAATTCCACCAGTGACAAATGAAAGCCATAAGTTACATGACACTGCTATTGATGGGCTTCTGAGCACCATGCAGTCTGCCTTCATGAAGGCATACGGGAAGTCTTGCCCAAGTTAGGTGAAACAGTAGAGAAAAAGCTGAATTATCTTCATTTGGTCTGCCCATCTGTTCTCTCTGTGAAATAGCATTTTTTTTCCTTCTTCTAAGAAACATTTCCCACCTTGACATGTTATATATGTTGCTTTTTCTGCATGTTTGATAATGCAAGTAAGTGATGCAAAGAACCAGAAGGAGCAGAAGTGTTAGTAAATGACTGCTTCATTTTACAACTGTAAGGTCAAAACACATGCCCTAAGGGAGACTGATGCCACAGGACAGACACTGAAGTCACATATGTATCTTTTAATGAAAATCATTCTGATTTTTAAGACAAATCTCTACCCAGAAGATGTCAGGGTTGGAGAAGCCAAGGATGTGGCTAGACAAGTCCCAGGATAAAACTCAAAGAAACAGGATAAATGCCTGCTTTAGGCTGTTATGAAGATCTCAGCTTGAAGAGCTGGCCAGTAACAGAGTGAAAGATCAAGCAGTTATCTGGACTAAAAAGGCAGAGCAAAACTCCCAACCTGAAAGGCTTGAGCCAGGAGTTATTTTTTCCTCCAGCTTTGTGTTACTGTATTTTCACAAGGATGTAGCACTCGTGAACTCCACTTGAAGCCTCTGTGCATTGACACTGCTTCTGGACAGCATTACCAACTGCCCAGCAAGTCTGAGAACAGGATTGGAGGGAGGGAGGGAAGTCATTCTAAGGATTAAACACTTATCTATGTGCCTGTTCCCAGGAGTAATCTGCATATGGCTGTATTCAAACATATTTTGAGCGCTGTGAAACCACTGACTCAAGGCAGTTGAGTTCACTTGGGAATAACACTGACACCTCTTCAATATGTACAAACTTTACGGTTTTATGCCCATTATAAAATTTAACCAGCATAAATGTCATAGCATTGCTGTTTTTGACTAAATAGACCTTGTACTAGACTCTGAATCAGTCTCAGAAGACTTCAGAAAAAGCTCTGTCAGCTGATATATTCTGGTTGACAACTGCAGTCTGAGATTTTTCACTCAGCCAGTTTTCTGCTTATGTCCTATCAATGCTGGTACCACAAACTTTTAAATCAGTTTGCCGTGTAAGAATAGGAGAAATGTGCTGCATAAACATTTATTGGTTAGACCTGTCATACTGTGAAAAAAGAATGAAAATAAAAGAGGAGCAAATAAATTAGCTGGATCTTCCTTCAAACAAAGTGTTATATTCAGTGATTTTTGCTGGAGTAAAGTTGAGACTGAATGAGGGTGGACAGCTGTGGCTAGCGTTCAGCATTATGACCTTCCTGATTTACATTGTTCTAGTAAAAACTCTGAACAGTAACCCAGAAATTCAAACTTCAGCTCTGCATTCTGTCTTTACCACATAGCGCCAGTTTATTACTGCAATTACAATATGGGGATACTTTAATGTGGGTCTCCTGCACTGGCCTAGTCCTGGGTAGCATTAAGTCTAGAGAGGGACCACAGAGGTCATTCAAGTATAAACTTCAGATGATTTTTAAAAGTGAGCAAATAAAAACTAACAACTTGTAGAAGTCAAAAACTGAAAACAGAGCCTCAGCTGCTGGGTGCTAGCTATCAGTAGAGAAGATGAGAGGACTTACATACTACTGAGCAATAGTGAGGATGTACCACAGGACGCCCTGTGGATCTGCTCATCTAGGGTCTAGACAGACCTCAGGGTTTCTTGAGTATTAGGACATTTTTCATGGTGATCTCAGAACAGCTCCAATACCAGAGCACTATTCAGGTCTTCTGGTTTTAACCTGATACAGAGCTGATCTTACTCATATGGCCAATATAAAATGTGCTTCTATCCCTTGTAGCAATACACAGATGAGCAGTTGCTACAGGGGCTTTGAAGCGCCTCTCCCTGGTCCCCAGAGTTGCCCTTAGGCGTGGCAGGGAGGAATGTGTATACTGACAAATCAACCCAGGAGGCACAGTAGTGCGGAGCAGCAGTGCCCTTACTGTCAAGCCTCTAGAGTTGGCTGGATGCATTTCCACCCTGAAATACTTGTCCCCAGACCACTTCTATACCCCATGTCCCAGTACTCTTTTCTACCACATCCAGACTTTATGTAAAGATGAGATATGGGTATACGTTATGCCCTTCCACCTCCTGGATTCCTCTAGAGAAAGTTTTAGCACGTGTGTAGAGGGGGAGTCAGGTCACACTGCTGGCCAGGTTGATGGGGAGAGCTAAACACAGTTTGGGTTTAGCCTATGTCTGGCATTGAAAACAGGGCTACTGCTGGCCTCCACAGTCCCAGTATTGCACCTCTGTCTGTTCTCCAGCTTAGCTGCTCAGGGTGCCTGTGAATTCTGGAAAGAGCATGAGCTATCCTCTAGTATGAATAGCTGCAAGTTTCATTTCTCTTGGAAATGGAGGAGGCAACATCTACTTTACTCTCCATATTGCCAACTCAAAGCATGACAATCGTAAGCTAGACCCTAAAATTATTATAGTATAGATGGTTTTATTCCCTGAGCCTGCATAACACATAGATTTATTAAAGTTTTCAGGTTTTTCTCTGCCAATAGAAAAGTTACAATTTTTTGAAAATTAAAGCTGAAATTCATTGACAGTTTCCCCAACCTTGCAGCTGAAGCTGTGAAAAAAACCACTGAATGTCACAGGAACTGTAGTAAAACTTTAATTGCTGGTAACATCATCTTTTGCATATTTAGATTCTCCCCAATCCTGCGTTGACTGTGCAGATTTGACAAAATATGATCAGAAAGGATAAAATTCAGCTATTACTGAACTGCTTCCTAACAGCCAACTGGATTCAGCAAGCTTCCTACACAAAGTTTTTCTGTGTTCTGAGGCATTTTTAATGGTTTCATGAGGTGTATATAAATATATATATATATTTATGAAGCTGGATTGCATTCTTGCAAAACCACTGGCAGAATTCCCGTGGAGTTTCAAGGGAACAGGATCAGCCCCTTAATGTTTTAATAGTTTTCTGACTTCTTATTGGCTAAAGGTCAAGCTACAATAAGCAGACTTTCTGTGAAGTTTAGAGTAAATTCTCTCTGCCTTTAATCAGAAAAAACAAAACGTAGTTGGAGTCTAGCAAGCCTAGACACTTTAGTAGACTTCCTCACTTATTTGTAAGAAGATTCATGGGACAGTTGCACATATAAAAGAAGACATTTTTACTTTTTTCACAGGACGCGGTGATATATTTGATCTACAGCATTGTGAAATAGCAGCATATTGGGGACAAATTTATTAGAACGGTCATGGTGACACTTCTTGGTCTCTGTTCCAGCATGGGACTCTTGTCCAGAATATCTCCCACACCGGCTAGCTGTGTCATGGTGTTGTTTCTAGTGAAACAGGTAAGCTAATTCAATAGTTAATAATGGACAGCATAAAAGTGGATTCCTAGCACATAACATTTTAACCTTCACAAACAGCATGTTTGTTTCAAAAATAGTTTTGACATAGCAATTTATGTTTATTAAAAATTAGTCATGAGACATGTTGACTGAGAAGCTGTAGAGTTTTGTATTAGAACTCACTCTAGGTCTTTTATTACAGTTTTCTTCTATTAATGTTCATTCATACAGTGAATAAATTGTGTTTACATCCACTTATATAATCTCTTTTCATAGCAGTATTGATCAGTATTGAAGTATATTTATTTTTCAATTTTCCTACCAGATATCAATACTATTGCGAATCATGTTTATTTTCAACCGGTTTTCCTCTGTTCTAAAAACAGCTTTGCTTTCTTTCTAGCACTGTCTTTTAGCCTTTGACTTGTACGAGGGGTGAGCATTGAATCTCACATTTGTGAAATCTGGTGTTATTGGTTTCATTCTGCACCTCAGCTTCTTACAGAAGGCTAATAAATCTGTATGCGATTTCTACTTTTATTTCTTGTAGAGAGCTACTAAACTATTCACTTCTTTTTTTTCTAAATCTATAAAAAATCTGAAAGCTTGCTTCTTTATCTGTATTGTCTTTTGATTTGGAAGAGTTTTAGGTATTTAATGACAAAATATCTCAGTATAATTCACTTCAAGGAAATTTTCACTTATGTTTTTAATCATTATTATTTATTTATTAATATCAACCTTGATTTCAATATATTTAAAAATAATTTACTAAGATGTAGTAAATTTCAATTCATCTGAATAAAATTAATATATCGATTTAGGGTACATTTCTATGAAATAAGTGTACATGAGAATAAGTGTAATTGACAGGCTTACTTTAAACTTGAAGTAATAAGGTATATCTATCCACTCGTCCTCCATTTAGCTGGGTTACTAAGGAAGAGAGTTTGCATGTGTGTGTGTTGTAGAGACCGTAATTGTGTTCCTAGCTTTTTTATTACGAAAAAGTTACCAGGAGACACATAGTCTGGGTTTGTTTTTTTTAATAGAAAATATTCCTAATACTTTTGTATAATTCAAATTTAGAGCTTCTCTCACATAAATGAATATAGAACTGAAACAACTCTCATGTTTGTGAGACACCTTAAATCTGTAGGAAATCTTGACCAAAGCACTGGTTCCATCAATGCCATCAGAAAATCTCCCAATTACTTCTGTGAGATCAAAACTTTACAAGACTATAAATCACAGTGAATTACTTTGTCAAAGTGATTCCTGTAACTTGTTTAAAGAAATATGTGTTGTATTTCTTTATATTTTATTTAATAAGAAAGAAAAATTTAAAGAAATAACAATAATAAATCACTATATCCGTATTTTCTAGCAAGCACCTCTATAGATATGAAAAATATCAATCTGAATAAACCAAGATCATGGCTGAAAGAATAAGTAAATATTTACACTCTTATTTCTAGTTTATACCTAAATTGAAGCTTTTTTCTGTCCATAATAGCATAGTCTGAATAAACAGAAACATTTCCTTTCACTGTTAGCTTTGTATAAGAAATTAAAAGGGTGAAATCCTGGTTATACTGTAGTCAGTTATGAAAAAAATTAATTTAAACCAGTCTGTTTGCGACCTAGGATGTTTATTATTATAATCCACTTCCTAAGAGAGAGCTTCAGGCAGTGTTTTCTGCTGCATTCAACATATTTTTAACCAGTGGTGTCATCTTGGTGCAGTCTGTGGGCTCTGAGCAAACAAAATTAATTGAAAGACCCTTCCAGGGAAGGTTGATTAAATTGCAGTACGGGTGAACTTCGGTGTGAGCAGGGTACCAGGCTCACATGCTGAGGCAGTTCATTTACTACCAACAAAACTTCAGATAGCCTGAAGTGAAGAAATGTCCAGTGTACGGCAAAAGGTCATGGATTTTCTGAGCTTCTGTCTTGGACATTGGAGTTTAATTTCTTCTGAGTTGGAAGTCCTGTTTAAATGCTAGTGGCTGAATGTCAACTGAAGCATAAAACTGAGATCAAAAGCCATGCTGAGTTGCATGTTGCCACTGCTTGAGACCATGATAAATATACTTGAAAGCTTGTATTTCTACCACTGAGCATGCATTGTATTTAAATTTTGATAGCACTGAGTAGCCTAAAACTTAGATCATAATAAAACCCCACTGGGATCTGTAATCACAGACCCATGTCAGATGTAGAGAGCAATTTGTTGATTCTTCTCAGAACATGCCCACAGGACTGGGCCTTCTCCTACATATGGAAAAAGCAGGAAAAGCCCCTGCGATCTCAGCAGTGATTGCGGTGCTCCTCACATTGACCCACACTGCAGACCTCCTCTTTCAGAGGGAACCTGCGCCCGTCTCTGAAGAATAATAGCAACATGGATGTAAGACACAGAGGCAAGCCTGCCTCTGATTTTTTTGTTGAATCCTTTTCACTTAGTTAAACAGACATATGACATCAAGGTGTCCGACTTCCTGAATTTCCCCTTCCCTCTTAAGCCTTATTCCAGGCCCCACACAGTCTGTCTTCTCACTGGACAGTGAATAGCTCTGTAGTGCACTTAATGGAGAAGAGTCTTAACAGGATGTCCCACTGCATAAAACACTGAAGTCTTCTGTGTGGGGCACCTGCATCAGTCCCTTTCAAGCCAAGAAGGGAAAGAAAGCTGATTTTCCTCATTTCAAGGCACTGCCAGCATTCTTCAGTCTTTCTCTATACATATGTCCTTACAGATTTTCCCCAGAAAGAGTGGAGACCACTGCAGACTGAATAGTCACATACGAACAGCAAGCTTGCTTTTTTTAGCTGCTTTTGCTAGTCCCTGTGTAAGTAGCTGATGATCAGTTCACAAGTTGCTGCCATTCAAGTCATCATGGTTTGCCGTTGAATATCTTGTTTATCATTTCTTTGGTAAGATAAATATATGGGGATTTCTTAGTCTTTTAGTTTAACGTTTAAGGCCACTCCAGCACTTTCCTTACAACTTGCAAATTTATTGTCATCTCTTTTGAGGTATGACCATCAAAGTTAGTCATACTATCCAGGCAGAGTTACACCAGGGAAAAATACTACTCATTAATATTGTCTTGTACTCCTTTTCAACACCCTCCCTTGCATCTACAACTCCAGAAATGTCAGTAGTATCCTGTACTGCAACATTGTCTACAGGTGGCTCATGTAATTTCATTTCTACAACTAAACATAAATTCTCAAAAAGTCCTGACATACATCCTCCAGCTGTGGCTTCTAGGAGTAAACTGTTGCAGTAAGTCTATCACAGTGCATGCTCTGCAGAGGGGTTCATGTTTCTCTGTGATCTAAATGGCCCTTGTTAACTGGTCATTGTCTGCTCCCCTGTTAATTTCCAATCATCTGCACATTTTTTGATTAAAAATTTAGATTATTTTATATGTTCTTTGAACTATATTTCAAATTAATTTTTGAGGTCAGCTGACAGCTTTTAATTTTTTTGTCAGGTGCAGCTCTGATTTTATATAGACTTGATTTGTTTTTTTATCAGAAAGTCTTGCTGTACAAAACCAAGCATCTCACAGCTACTTACACCAATAGTGACCAGATATTGCCCATCTGACTCCGCCTGCAACTTTGTAGAAATTGACAATTACGTAAGGAAGTGATGTGAAACTGTCATTTATGCCTAAAATGTTCCTTACTCTTGTTAAGTGAACTTCTTCATGACTGTATGTCAACCTCTTCTCCAGGAATGGAACCAAACAAGCAGCCAGGTAGCTGCTGTGAGGCTTTCCTTGTATTTCCTTGGCTGTTTAATGCATTTGTTTATTAGAAACTGAAGTGCTATCCCTTAAATCAAGCAGTCTTTTCTACAGATGCGTCATCTCCATGTCTTTGCCTCTTCAGATGAGGTTCACTGACCTGGGAGTGTCTGAAGAATCTTCCCTGGCTCCCAGCATTTTAAGGCCTACATGAGGGAAATGTCAAGATACTTTTTATTTTGGAAACATGCATTCCTTTCTCATGGCGGCTGTAAATATTCTCTCTTTATCTTGCAAGCCCATCAGAAGAAGAATAATTATAGTCTTTCTACTCCATGGAATTTAAAGTAGGGTGTCTGGAAATTAGCTGAGAGACTAACAGCAGAGTATTGGGCAGGCAAAATTTTACACAGCAAAAACATGCATTAAAGAGTGGTCTCATGTAACAGCTAGATAATAGTCTCCACTGTTCTTGTTTCACAAGTAAATAAATACTATTTTCTTTATTTTTCCAACAAACATAGGTTCAAAGAAAAAGGTACAGGTGAAATTCACAGCCATACATTATCCTGGTTATTTATCTCAGCCCTTGGCACATCACCAAGCTCAGACAAGCTCAGGACAACCACATGTGTGAAAGGCAGTTTCCAGAAAGCCTCTAGTCCAGACAAAAGGAAATTCATTTTCCCTGGAGAGCTGAAAAGCATCCTTTGATATAAGGAATGTATTTTTTTAGAAAACTTATATTTAGTCTGCTCTCCAAAATTTGGTCTTTACAATTGGTAATGTGTTCAACCAGGAGTGAATTCTTCATTTTTGGTGACTTACAGTGACAGTGTTCTTTGACTACTTGCCTGCCTCTGGCCTGTCAAAGCCCTGGTTTCAGGACACCAGCTGGCATATTACACAGAGACTGCTTAGGCTGGTGTTCTTTTCCCTGGATAAATAATGACCAAGTCATCATGCTGATACTGAACTGTAGGCAGTATCTAGCATTATCCTTTTTCTACTGCTTTGCTCCTAATTGGACATTTCTTCAACAACCCAAGTCTAACACAACACCAACGAATTTTGCATTTAACTCTTCTATTTTTAGCCATTCCTTTCCTAAACAGTAATTATCAGCTATGGCCCTCTTGAAGGCCTCTGGAGCCAGAGTGTTGTGTGATAAAGATGTGTCAGAAATATGGATATTTACACAGAGCAATTTAAAATATGAAAGTCCCATTGGGAAAGTTGCCACCCTTATATTGATAAGGTGTATGCCACAGATATCCACCACATCCTAAATGCATCAGTCACTATATATAAAATCATTATTAAAATCTGTCTATAGCTGGGATTTTTAATTTTTTTTAACAGCAGAGCAGATTTTATCCTAAGAGTAATTTTATCAGTAGAGACAAATCTAATTATCTTCTCTGTGCTAACAACTGTTGATCTACATCCCTGATCTCCCCCTTTCTTGCTAACATCTAGGTCTCTCCCCTTTCTGCTTATATCCTTCCCAGTGCCAACAGAGTGACTCAAGGTCAGCATGTCCAAGCAGGGCTCCTAAGCTTCTTCTCTCATTCCTTTTTTGAACACCGCTGACAATCCCTTCAACCTCTGTGTTTCTTCTGTGTGTTTCTGAAGGTACAGTGCCACCCATATCTTATAAAAGCAGCAATCCTCTCCCATATAACCTGCCAGAATTTGTCCATCAGAGCAAGTGCCCATTTAGACACCGACATCATTTTTTGCTTGATTTGTGTTCTCAGCCTATCTTCACCCAGAAAAGTGATAGGTCCGGTAGGACCCTGTGGTTTGAGGGTGGATTGTTCTTGCTTTTAGGAGCAGCTAAATGCATTTGGGGACAGAAGTTTCCAGAACGCAGCACAGGATGAGCAAGCAAAGAGAAAGAGCCAGAGAAAGGAGGCAGAAGCCTGCAGCGTAGGAGCAGCCAAATGAGCAAGCAGCTCTTGTAATCACAGGATGGTTGATTTCCAGACACCAGAGGGGACTCCGCTGAATATGCTGTCATTAAACTGACTAAATCCAAAGTTGAGCCTGTCTTCAAGGTGACACTAATAAAAGGGAGATTGTTCTTGAAGTACTTTTATTTCTCTTCTCTCTAAACAGATCACATTAACGCAATGGTTCCAGATGATATTCTCTCCAGAAATCTAGCTTTTCACAATTTAAAGGAATTCTTTATCTCCTCTGAGGTCGTCAATATAGCAGGAAGGCCTAGGCAAAACCAGCTTTGAAAATATCGAAAACAAAACAAAAAAGAAAATAAATGTACCTACAAAAGCTCAGGACATAAAAATCCATTTGTGTGAGATGTTTTATATAGAGAAGATTTTGGCATGGATAAAAATAATGCTCCATTTCACTGTATGAGAAATCTTGAGGGCAAAGACTCTTCTGCCCTGTGGACACGAGAGGACAGCAAAACTGTGCCCTGTCCAGGCAAAAAGGGCAACATAGTTGGTGCAGATGGGCAAGTAAAACTAAGATTTACAATTGTGTTTTCTCCAAAAAAAAAAAAAAAAAAAGAGGAAAAGAAAGATATCTATAGCACAGTTGCAGCTGTTGGAGAAAGAAGTGGTCTTTAAAGTGCTGGGCAGGAGTACAGAATGCACTCGTGAAAAGGTGTTAGTAGCTAAATAATATTGCTTTTTCATTACCCTTTTATTCAGTTTTTTACTGTGCTACTCAACCATGTGTGCTTGATTATCTTTAAAAATACTCTAAAAATAAACAGACCTCAAAATTATCATCAGATTCCTAAATTAATCTAGCAGAAACATAATTACACAAGAAGTATAGCTGACCTTGGTATAAATTGACTGTAAAAAGCCTGGAAAGTGTAAAATTTGAGAAGATAAGCACGCATTTTCTACAATGGAGAATGAAATGCACCCTCACAGGAGCTAGCAATTAAATAACTGTGTGGATTTTTTAAAAGGGACTTTACATAAGTTGAATAGATTTCTGTGGTAATATAGCACCGTGGCAATACATTTCTTGCTTAGGCAAAGACAGCAACTGAAGAAATTTCACTAGCAGTTTCCTGGAGAAGGAAGGGACCTGTCTTTACCTCCCTGCTTACCTACCGTTCCTCCATTCTCCTCTCCTCTCTCCTCTTCTCTCCTCTCCTCTCCTCTTAAATTTCTTTTAATAGAAAGAAACTTGCCACTAAAAGACCACAAGGTTCTAACCAATTTTCCTCACGTTCAGTATTTTCACTCACAGGCCAAAGGATCTCTGCTGGAAAAAACCACTGCTGAATGGAACAAATATAAACAAGAATGCTTGAAAATGCTGCAAGAATCAACTGTAGATACAGGTAAGGAAACAAACAGCACAATAAAGCAATGTGTTAAGTAACATTGATGAATATGCAAATACTCTTTTACTTTGCAGAAGTGTGTGTCTGTTCGAAATGTAGAACAATCAGCTGTAACAAGACATGCAAACATGCAATTATGAAGTTAATGGCTTTCTTTGTCCTGAAACATACTAGGTTCCTATATGTAAAACCAGATCATATACAGAAATTAACCATTGAAGAGCTGGTGCTGAGCTACCACTGTGGTGCGGCACTGAGTGCCTGGTCAGGAGGTAGCTGCTACCCATTATTGGTAAGAACCATGTCCTTTCGATGAAGGAGACCAGTTTTCACTTCCCTTTCAGGGTGAAGGAATTCAAACCCATATTCCTGGAAATTATGCCAACCACATGAGAACAGACCATCCAGGGAAAAGAAGATGTCTCCCATTTCTATACTTTAGAAACGGAGACATGGCAGACAAGAACCCAAAACACATGAGGCAAGACAGAGTCTGGTTTCTGCACAGTCAAGGCAGCTGGAGAGCTAGTCTCTTCTCACAGGACTGCTTTTGCATTTTGTAATGCAGTCATCAGATTAATAAGATAAGACATGGAGACAAGATTGCCCCATGTTCACCTGGCACTTACAACAATCGGCTTAAGGTCCCTTATTTATTCTGCTGCCTCCAAGGCTTTTGGATTCCTGCCTGAAAAGCAGCATAGCTTCAGAGGACAGTGTCTTCTCCTGAAAAGTGGCAGAGGGAGGAACTGAGTCCATACCTCCTACCTCTAGTTGACGGCTCTAAGTTTTATGCTGTTTGGCAAAAAGAGATCTTATAATCTGTAATTATTTCACTCTTAAAAGTACAAACTCTGCTCAGCTGGATGTTTGTCTTCAGGAAAGGATGACACAGGCTTGGTTTGAGTAGTTGGAGAAGTTCAAGAAGTAGCTGGGAGAGAGGTCACTGCAGTCACCAAGGGTAGATAGTCAACAAGCACAGAGTTAAACTGTGCTCTATGTTTTGTACTCACTGGCTATAGGCAGGTCTCTGCTCCTGTGTGCGAGTGATACACTCATGGTCATCCTGCTTGGTGGCTACCTCACCCCATCAGCTGCACAGGGAGACTCCAGGATGATATTATGAGCTCTGACCCACTTTGCCAGTGGTAGAAAGCTGCATTTATGACATTGTAGTGTGCAACTTTGTCAGCCAGAACATATGGTCTGATTAAGATCAATATGTGTATTTTTCATTATTCAAAATGCATTTAGAAGTTGGAAATCAATGCAAAGCATTGGTGTGGGAATTTAAAACAGCAGAAAAAAAGAAAAAAAAGAGAGGTCTTCAAGCCTATGTTACGTAATATTTTATCTTTTGAAGTTCCTTAAACTTTTCCTAAAAGTTTAAAAAGAAATCTCTAACTTTCACAGGCCTTTGAAAAGCAAAAGGGAGGATATACCCTGTGAGTCAAGGAAACTATTTTTTGTCATCACACTCAATAACAGACCTTTTCTTCTTTCAGCTGAATTAGAAGTTGCTGAAAATGAGCAGTCCTGCTTGGACATGGCAGCATGCTAAAGGAATGAATCCTCATGCTGTCCAGCCTTCATCACTGACATGCTTCAGAGGCAGCTGCAGCCTCTGGTAGCTGCAACAGCATGAGCTAATTGCCTTAGGAATTCCAGTTCAAACAGCTGGGGAAACAAAGCAAGACCCCATTCTCATTTCTGACCCCTAACTCTATGAAGAACTTCGTTCAGCTTTCATAGTATACGTGGAGCAGGTAATGCCCACTCATTGTTCCTGAGATTTTAGGTGTGCTTAAAAGCAAAAAAGAAGCACACCAGCTATGCAAAGGCAGCCAAATACCCATCAAGGACTACCAGAACTTTGCTAGGGCATGCTGAGATGCAGTCAGGACCTAAGGCTCATCTAGAACTGAAATTGTCCGAAGATGTCAAGAACAAAAATGTACATGAGCAGACGCACAGAGAAGACATAGGCTCATTACTAAACAGGGCAGGGAAACTAGTCACTAACAAAGGAGGAGCCAGGAAACTACAGGCCCATTAGTATTACTTCAATCCCTGGGAAAGTGATGGAACAAGTCCTCCTAGAAACTGTTCCTAACCAAATGAAGCAGGTGATTGGGAAAAGCCAGCAAGGATTTACCAAAAGCAAATGAAGCAAATCATGCCTGACTAACCTGATCACCTTCTACAACAAGGTAACATCTGCTGTCAACATGGGGAGAGCAGTGGATGTTGTTTACCTGGACTTTGGCAAAACATTTGAAACTGCTTCCCACAGCCTTCTCCTGGACAAGCTGGCAAGGTACAGATGGATGGAGGGTTGCAAAATGGGTAGCAAACTGGCTAACAGGGCACACTCAAACAGTGGTGAAAAATGGTTTTGACTCAGGCTGGCAGCCTGTCGCAAGTGGGGTCCCCCAGGGATCAATACCGAGCCCCACGCTGTTCAACATCTTCATAAATGATTTGGGCACAATGGCGTTGAAAGAACCCTCACCAAGTTTGCTGATGACACCAAAGTGTGTGGTGAGGTAGACGCATCAGAAGGCAAAGCCATCTTACAGAGACACCTGGGCAGGCTGGAAGAGTGGGCTAGCAAGAACCATATGAAGTATAACAAAGACAGAACAAAAGAGCTCAGTACAGGCTAGGATCTGTGTGGCTGGGGAGCAGCCTGGATGAAAGGGATTTGGGGGTCCTCGTGGACAACAAGCTGAACATAAGTCAGCAGTGCACTGCTGCCTCAGTAAAAGCAAATCAGATCCTGGGCTACATCCTCAGGGGCATTACTAGCAGATAGAGAAGTGATCATCCAACTCCACTCAGCGCTTGTCAGGCTGCATGTGGAGTATTGTGTCCAGTTCTGGTCCCCGCAACTCAAGAAAGACGCAGACAGGCTGAAGAGGGTCCAAAGGAGGGCCGTGGAGATGATCGAAGGGCTGGAGAACCTGCCCTGTGAGGAAAGACTGACGGAGTTAGGTCTTTTCTCCCTGGAGAACAGAAGGTGCAGGGGGGACCTCATCAAAGTAAAAGGCAGCTACAAAGAGGATGGAGGCGTTCTCTTCACAAAAAGCCACATGGAGAGGACAGGGAGCAACCAGGAGAGGTTTTTCCTTGATATAAGAAAGACATTTTTTACAGTGAGAACAATCATTCACTGTAACAACCTCCTGTCATGGTTTAACCCCAGCCAGCAACTAAGCACCATGTAGCTGCTCACTCACTCCCTGCCCCGCAGTGGGATGGGGGAGAAAATCGGGAAAAGAAGGAAAACTTGTGGGTTGAGATAAGAACGGTTTAATAGAACAGAAAAGAAGAAACTAATAATGATAATGATAACACTAATAAAATGACAACAGTAATAATAAAAGGATTGGAATATACAGATGATGCACAGTGCAATTTCTCACCACATGCCGATCGATGCCCACTTAGTCCTTGAGCAGCGATTCCCCCCACCCTCACTCCCCCCAGTTTATATATTCGATGTGATGTCACATGGTATGGAATACCCCGTTGGCCAGTTTGGGTCAGGTGCCCTGGCTGTGTCTTGTGCCAACTTCTTGTGCCCCTCCAGCTTTCATGCTGGCTGGGCATCAGAAGCTGAAAAATCCTTGACTTTAGACTAAACATTACTTAGCAACAACTGAAAACATCAGTGTTAACATTCTTCTCATACCTAACTCAAAAACATAGCGCTGTACCAGCTACTAGGAAGACAATTAACTCCATCCCAGCTGAAACTAGGACACCTCCCCAGGGATGTGGTGGAGTCCCCATCATTGGAGGTTTTCAAGATGCAACTGAACAGGGTGCTAGATAATCTCAGCTAGGCTCCCTTTCCCATGAAAGGTTGGACCAGATGATCTTTCGAGGTCCCTTCCAACCTGGGCTGTTCTATGATTCTGTGGTATTTCGGGAAAGCATGCTAACCACTGGGCCACTAGTGGTGCTGAAGGAGATAGGATAACCCTTGTTCAGGTTGACCCACTATGTATCCAGCAGTGACAGCAGTAAGGGGAAAATAGGAGTTCCAGTCCCAGTTCTTTGTGATGTTTACGTATTTTTTATGGACAAGCACTGGATGAAAACAGAAGTAATCTGGGGTGTGGAACTTGTGCTTTCCAGTCTCTGGGGACATGGAAGTTCTGGATTCAGCTTCCACCAACTTACAAGAGGGTAATAAAGATTATATGAATAATGTCCTGGAGTTTTCTAGCCATTACTATGCAAAGGGGAAAAACATCAACAATATTTAAAGCCAGTTCTTCCAGTATCCATTTCCATGCTGAGAACTTAGAATCTGGGAATCTCCATAGTTTAGGGACTTGCATGGATGGCACATCATTTCTGAGTCCTAAGCAGTTTGAGGCAGGAAACCCAGGCAGACAACTCTGTCAAAACTGTTATGCTTCTAGTACAACACAGTGTCAATTTGAGCACATAATGAAATGTCTGCCAGAAGTGTGTTGTATCTGGGCTGTCTCAGGTCTCCAAAACCCCCAGGTAGGCAGGTTTTGGATTTGTTCCCTTGGAAGCAAGCAACTAACTGTTCTGGTTACCATGCAGGATGTTACCATGTAGGAGAGTCACTGTACCAAGAGCACATGCAGGAAGGGTCAGGGTGTCACTCAGCTGAAGCATTCAGTTATCTAGTTCTTCATTGTCCACTTCATCATGCAAGATTTTTATGTCATGATAAAATACTACTTGTTGCTAGATGCCAACAATCTATATGTTTTCCTTCTGTGTTGTGTAAATCTTTATCTGACTTCAAGGTTTCAAAGTTGCATGACCAGAAGTCAGAAAAGTACTAATGAAGACATACAGTAGAAATGTTAAGCAGACTTCCTCAGAAAGAAAGGTGTATTTGTGACACAGGGGTCATCAGAACAGCATTTATGGCCAGTATGATAACAAAGCTGAGTTACTCTTAGGTCTAGGGTGCCTGATCATCCCTAGGCATGTGCTTTCTAGTAGTAGGACACAAGTACCAAGAAGAATATGAACTCTCACCCAGAGTTTTGCTTTTTGTTGTCCTTTGACATTTTGGAAATGCTTTTTTCTTTTTTCTTTTCTTTTCTTTTCTTTTCTTTTCTTTTCTTTTCTTTTCTTTTCTTTTCTTTTCTTTTCTTTTCTTTTCTTTTCTTTTCTTTCCTTTTCTTTCCTTTTCTTTTCTTTCCTTTTCTTTTTTTCTCTTCTCTTTTCTCTTTTTCTGCTTACTTTGGCTGTAGCAAATAAGGAAAGAGAAAAGACAGAAAGGTCAGACAAAGAAGCTGCCAAAAATTACAGGCTATGTGACTACATTCAGAGAGGCAAGAAGACAAAATGATGAGGATTGCAGAGGGGACAAAATTTTTCTGGAAAGCAAGGGAAGCAAAGTACAGATCAGCCCAGCCAGTACACCTGCAGGATAGCTTACAACTAAAGCTGACAAGAAAGAGAAACAGTAGTGAGAAGCTAGGGATCAATGACCTGTGGTGAAAACCTGGTGTGCAGAAACCCTTAGCATGATGCAAAAGAAGAATGTATTATGGTGGGAAGGCAGAGAATGGTGGCTTTTGTAAGCAATTAGAACTAAGCCAGATGACCCAGGAGGCCAAAAGCAGTGACACATGGCAAGATGCTAGAGGGCACTAGTTTGTAGCAAGTGATCAGGAGAACTACAGGAACTCAGAATTCCAATGGTCATGAAATGGAGAAGAAATTATTTTTCTCCTGGCAGCCTACCAAAGCCACACATGAACAAACCTTGGTCAGGTATCAGGTAAAGGAACAATAAAAATGCAGCTATAAATGTTAACAGCTAGACAGGTCATAAGGCACATGGGGCCACAGATGTTCAGCCTCAAAGGAACAAGGGAATTACTAAGAATGCACATACTGTGCTCTGTATTTTAGCAGAAGCACCCCAAAAAGATGCTGGTAAGATAGCACACAGCTATCTTTGTTGCTCCCTGTATTCTTCTTTCAATACAAGCTTCTCAAAGTATTCCTAAGTATTATGGAAAACAGCAGGAGATGATCTTCTAGCTTTGGACTGGAAAAACCTTTCCAGTTAAGACAAGAGATGTTCAGCTTATCCTAGAAGAAAGACAGAAACTGACCAAGACACTAGTGCACTAATGGCTGTTAATGCATTTTATGTTATCTTACTGTAACCTGATTGTGCAATTTCAGTTCTGCATTATCAAATGTTTTATCTTAACCTTAAGTCCTGTGAGTGATGTGATACCTGTGAAGCTTAAAACTTAATCTGAGATATTACCAGCTCCCTAACCTCTATTACCCAAAGACTAAGAGGACTTACTATCTGAGAAGCTGGCAGTGGTCTGAGCTGAGAACCTATGTCACAGGGGTCATGAAAGGTGGAATATCCTCCATTTACCAGCAAAAAGTCTGCAGCGTGTACCAAAAACAATGAGTGAGAGTGTGGCTGGAATCTGTCTGTTACATTTGGACAACAGAGGCCTCAGGATGATTTTGAGCAATACACTTATTTCATTACGAAGCATGTAAAAACTGCTGCTGTTGTGTAGATCCAGGGAAGAAGGGTAGCAGCCATTTCTGCACTGTGCACTAAGCATTGCACAGTGAATGCACAAAGTTTATCTGCTATATCTTGTAAATACTCTGGAATAGCTTGCAGGTTACCTGGAACAGCATACAATGGTTTTCATGATTGTCCATTGTCTGAACAACTTTTTGTAAAACTTCTATTTGCTTCTCTCCCCAGGAACACATTGTAATGGGACATTTGATCAGTTTGTTTGCTGGCCTTACTCACCCCCAGGAAATGTCTCCGTTCCTTGTCCTTCATATTTGCCATGGTTGGAAAATGGTAATGAGAAATGGTAACTTCTCTTTGAGTTTATGCTGGGAATCCAGCTAAAGGACAGATGGTGCTAGTCTCTCTTCTCCCAGTGTCTTTTGAAGTGTCTGAGGGCTTTCTTGTCTCAGTTCTTTTCACCTCTTTTCTGAATTGAGGCACAAAATTGTTGTCAATATTTAATTATTTACTCTTTTTCTCCATCCGTGCTTGTTACAGCTCCATATTGTCTGCTATAAAGCAGCATTTCCAAGATCTTGTAACCGTACTGCAAGGCCTTTATTGGCAGTAACAGATTTGGGGTTCAGGTTCTGAGGTTCAACCTCTGGGGTCCCCAGTGACCCCAGGTTTGAAGGACTGTCTCAGAAAACTGGAATAGCCAAACAAAGGAGCAGTCCAAACAGTCAGCCCTCCAGTAGGACATACTGCACCACCAGCAAGTGGTGTGGTGAAAAAACAGGATTTCCAAGCAGCCTTTTCCTGGAGTGAGTGAAGCAGGAAGGCTCTCAGGAAAGGAAAAAGAGTAACATCTGCAGGAGCAAAACTGGCTAAAAGCAAACAACATTCTGTTTCTCCTAAAGAATTGAAAGGACATTCCTACCACCACAGCCTAGCATTTCTGAATCCTGCTACACAACCATTCTTAGCTACATGTGGCTTTCTTAGCTGCATTTCTAATAACACTTGGAAGGACCAATTGAGTCCAAGTCCTTTAGTTTATGGGAGACTACTACAGGCTTCTTACCCTAGCTTTCTCCAGCCCACCCAACACATTGTTTGTTCTGTAATGTCATAATTTGTCCTTTTTTGTGCTGCTAAACAGAAAGAGATCCAGCTTCTATCTAGTCTCCCAAACAACTCCTTCTGCCAGCCATTTAGAACAAATTCAGCTCTTCATAATAAACATAAAAGCATCTTCCTTCCCTCTATGTAATGGAGACTCTTTTTTTCTCTTATTCTGTCTAAATTTCTACAAAAGCAAGATGTAAGACTTTGCACCAGGTTATGAAGCTTTTATTTGTGCTCACAGTGGGGAACACAGTGGGGCTGTTCTGTTACAGCATCATCTGGCATTCTCATCCATGCCACAGCACTTTAGGAGAAGAGGCATTAGAGACAGCTCAGCTGTCTGTTTGTCCTAGAGATTTTGTGGGACTGGGGTTAGGGTTGCTTGTGGCCCCCATTTCCATTGCTGGTCCCATTTCTAAGGCATAGCTGTGTCTGTTCTGGGACACTGATGGACTTGGACCAGAAATGCTTGGAAGCTTAAGGTAAATTTATTGTGGTTTGTCATCATTGCCAAGCCCGAGCACTGAAAAATTACGGTAGTCTAGAAATGAGACTTCTGATCACATTTCATAGATGCCTTCAGATTTTTTTCAGAGTCTAGTCTCCACACAGAGATCCTGCTTCATCACAGCAAACTATGCTCCCAAAGTAGTTCTCTCAGTTCCAGTTATCCAGAGCGAAATGGGATATTCTGGTTGTTGCTGCAACCCTTAAACACTTTCTAATTCAAAAATGAATGCAAAAGCTCAGGTCTGATTAGAAATAAATGGAAAGCAGCTGTTGAGGACAACATCAAACAAACATCAACCAGGGTCCTAGGACAATTCAGTGAAAGCCAAGAAAGCCTCACTGGTTCACACCACCTGCTGATTGGGCCCCAAAACACATAAATATAACACCAGCCACAGGTGTTTCAGAGAAAGATCATTCCCTAGTCAAACCATACTCTTCCTCCTACAATTTTGAATGCACAGCCTGGGCAATATGCTACCCATACTTGATGGAACTTATGAGCTTTTCTTCTGGATGTAGTAACTATGTATTTTTTGTAAATACCAGGTACGTTCTGGGAATTTATTTCTGCTAGATTACATTCCTACCTTGTCCTATGTAAATATGAAAAATACATTGTCAAAGACAAAAGAAAACGGTTTTTTATTCCTTTTGTGAGTGGGGGTGGTGTAGTGTCTATTGCTGTGGTGTAAGGGAGAAATATTTAAAATGTGTATGATAAATGAAATCTTTATTCTGACCTTTCAGACTAAACCTCTGTTTACTTTCAGGAAGTGTAGGAAATGTATACAGAGTCTGCTTGGATGAAGGGACTTGGCAAACAAAGGAAAACTCCACAGACATTTGGCGTGATAGTTCAGAATGTTTTGAGAAAAATCATTTCAAAAAAAATGTAAGTATGTTTTATGTTATGGTTTAATACTTTAATCTTCGTAATCCCTTCTTGAGTAACTGATAAAACATTTCCACTGAATACCTGCAAAAGATGTTCAGATTTCATTTAGATTACCAAATGGAAACCTGTTATTTTATTTAGAAGAAGCAGAGGAGGAATGATTAAGGAGGGGGATTCCTGCTTTAGATGTCACAAATTATTTTCTGTTCAGAGTCCAGTGTTCACACGTGCTGAATTTCTCCTAATAAAACTGAAAAAGACTGTAACTTGACAAGCAAATAATTTAAATCCAAAGCATCCCATCATCTGCCCCAAATCGCTGTAGTCTGCTAAGACCGGACAATTTAATTTCCTGCCGCTTCCTGAGCCTTTTAGCATTTAATGAGCCATTAACTGGTCCTTTCATATTTAGCTAGTCACAGACTGAAGGATTCATCATAATGCAAGTACAATCCTTCCTGGCCTGATACAGCATGCAGTCCAAGCGTTGGTTTTTGTCAGCAGGATGGAATGGCTCTCCCGAGGCTGAATAAAGAGCAAACTAGATACTCTCAACTCGACAGCGCTCAGCTCTTTGTACTGAAGATAAAATGAAAACAATTACTGATCAGCTTTGGTTTGTGAAGCTGGGAATTGTGCTCTCTCGCTCTGTGTCTGCAAAGAAGCCTGGCTCGTGTTCTCTGTGAGAAGGCAGTTTGCAAGCGAGCAAGCTCATTTCCACCACCCGAATTATGTTTAACATAAGGGACAGCTCAAGCAGTGAAACAGGGATCTGATCCTCTTGCCTGCTTGCACACTGAGCAATGAATTGCAACGAATGCAGCAGAGTTTCAGATAACAGTAAAGCATGCAGCTTATCTGGTTTCAGCTTCTTGTTACTTCTTTTGCCGTAGAGTTCAGCTTAGCTGATGTCAAAATTAAGTCTCTTAGGTAAGCACTATTACTGTTGATTATTTTTTACTTTTTACTACTTTAGTGGGTGAGCACTGTTCATTACTTTATTGAGTAACATTACTTTATTAATTACTTTATTAAACACTGTTATTATCAATTAATATGTATAATATGATTGAAATAACCAGGGAGCTGCTAAAGTCCTGTGTACAGCCCCCATCAGTTAATATTTAAAATAGGGAAACAATAACTAGACATGATTTAGGGTTTAGGAACTAACTACTAGACAATGGGGCTTTATGTTTATGTCAGAAAAGGTAATGGATTATGGTCTGGTCAATATACCTTGAAGAACCACCTGGAACTGCCAAGATTAGGGAAGAAGTAGGTAAAAGGTAATTCCTACAGGGGGAGATTGCAATCACCAACTCATTGACCACCTACTCAAATCATATTACCTGCTCAAAAGAAGACAATGAAGGAAGAAGACAGAGTCTAATTTACATGAGGGGTAAAGAAGAAAGAACCAATCATTAAGGAAAATAACAATGAATATGTATTAGTTAAATGTATAAATGTGAGGATTTTTGAGACAAGGGTGTGCTGTCTTGAGACAGGCACCCATTCATGCACATCAATGAAATTAATTTGAAAATACCTCGACTCTGTGTGTTATTGGCTTGTACACCAGGTAAATGAACCCCATTTGTGGGACAACACTATTAGTTCAGGAACCCCATGTACTACAAAGTTTTTACTAAACTCTTTATATAGTGAGTACTTGAACTTCCAAACTTACAGTTTATTTATACAAGTGTGATAAATATCCATAAGTACTGAGAGTTTTCCATGGTTTGGTGTCCATTCTGGATGGCAAACTTGTGGGTGGGAGATGCATTAATTCATCTGGTGTGACAGCAGATGATTTCTCTGAAAGCTTAACCAGCTTTCCTACCAACACTACATGTGGTTTTGTACCTGTTTGTTACACTTAGTGGAAAGCCCCAAGATGTTAGAAATAACCCAGAGCTAGTATCTGCACACATCAGAGGAGTCAGCTTGACTTCATTTGCTTTGGTGTTGCAAAACTGGTACAGCCAAGATAACTCATGCTTTTTATTAGGTTCACTCCTGTTTGAATGTTTTCATGGTGCAGAGTGACTAATGGCTGTGCTATGGGAATCTCCTGCACCCACACTGCTCTCCCTGGGCACTTTCACCCTCTCCAAGACAGTTTTTACCAGCAGGCACAGCTCACCCATGCTATCCAGAGAGTACTCATTAGCATAAATTGATTAGAGACAACTACTGGCAGGGAGACAGTGCTAAAATCCCTGGTGCTGAGCAGTAAGACAATTCACAACAAAACCAGCGAAATCACTGAGGAAAAGACACAGGTTCCAAGAAAATCTTTCCAGGCCAAATATGGATTATGAAAGTCACATATGCTGTATTTCTATGTCCCCTCTGCAAAGAAGCTTTTCTTGAGCTAGAAAAGCAATATGAAGAGATGAGAGGTAGACATAAGCAGCTAAATGGAAAAACTTAGCAAGAAGAAATATTAAATGAAGCAAAGTGGAAAGAAAGCGTGAGTGCCCCCCTTCCTCCTCTGAGGTCTTATCCATCATTCAAAGACATTCTAGAGAACTCTAATTTAATAATTTTGATATTTTTCTTTGAACTCGTGGTAGAAATCATTCTATTTCAATCACTCGAGATAGAGCTGACTCTCAAAACTGCACAGACACAACTGATGTGTAACTGTGTCCCCAGGCCACGCACATAGTAATTGCACTTGTGTGTACAGGTTGAGTGAGTTGATCTCTGCAGTTATTAAACCACCAGGATCCATTTGGTGCATGTAATCATGGCAATGATTAGCTGTAAATCAGACTACGAATGGTGTTTGTGCAGGAGCGATCTGAAAATGAGACCGTGAGTACCTTCGAATTTAAAAAGAAACTAAGGCTGTCTGCAACTGTCTCTATCATGCAATGATTTCATGAGGCAGTGCAGGGAGCAGGCATAAGAAACCTCCCCTGGCTACCTTGCAACACAAAGAAGTTGGACTCAAAAGTTTCTGAGCTGTGTTTGTGTTCTGCCCACTTGCCTGTGTTGTCTGAAAAGCAGATTCATCACCTGGTGTGCAATGAGCCAATAATCACACACTCAGAAGAGACATTATTTGTTTCATATTTGTGCAAAGATGGGTGCTGGGTGGTAATTCCACAAAGCTAGCACACCCTGCAGTTAAACAAGCAAGCAATTTATACAGTTTTAGATTCACCCACTTAGTTTCCAAAGTCCTTCCCCAAAATCTTTATTGGTAGTCACTTATCTGCCACCGTATCTATTGGGCTAAGGTTTTCCCCACTTCACATTAAAAGTACAGTGTTCTGTTATTCTACAGTGCATGCTCAAGGAGTGGCAAGGAGTAAGTCTTCTAGGTCTTGAATTGAGTCGGTGGTCGTGATCTCCCCCTGCTGACTCTACCTTTCCCCGTTACCGCAGATGTCCACTGACCTCATGTCCATTATCAATTACTCAACTTTCAGCGCTTTCTAGGGTGGATTGTTTCCTTCTTATCTGTCTTTTAATTCTTCTTTGAGGTTCTTCAAGGCCCAATTACTCCAGGATGTCCTTGATTAAAGAATGCTAGCTGTTTTCTTTTCTGATACAAATGATTAAGTGTCTTTAGACTGTCAGCTTAATATACGTACAAAGAACATCTTGCATAGAAAGAAACAGATCATTTCACGTTTTTAGGTTAATCTTCAACACCTGTATGTATAACACATTTTTATTCTTTGTTCCTAGGAAGAAGAACATAAATTACTTACCACATTACAGCTGTTGTACACTATAGGATATTATTTTTCTCTCACCTCACTTGTATTAGCTCTCCTTATACTTTCTTTACTCAGGTTAGTACAAATTTCTGTTGCATTTTAAAAGTACAGACCCCAGTATACACATTCTTCTTTTCATGTAATTGAATTTATTGCTTAGCTTCCGATGTAAATAACTTGTATTTTCCTAATAAGCATTCTAAAAGCAATTCCTAAACAAAATCCATTGGCAGCAACAGTATGAATACAACTATTTTTTTTATTTCTGCAAATTATACATATTCCAGGGGATTCATACGTTATTTTTTCTCCCACAGAAAACTTCACTGCACAAGAAACTACATCCATATGAACTTATTTGCATCTTTTATCTTGCGCGCCACAGCAGTTCTTATAAAAGACACTGTATACTACAATATTTACTCCAAAAGACCAAATGATGAAACTGGATGGATATTATACCTCAGTCCTGAGGTAACTTGTTAGTTCATTGCTAATAGTAAATGTGTGCTGCTAGGGGCCGTAACAGTTACAGGTTTTGAAAGTTTGCTATATGGCAGCAGTTTTGAGGTGTTTGTTAGTTGAGCTTTGAATGCTGAAATTTTGCTGATAAAGCTTGGGGTAATCAAGAAAAAAATTCTGAATTGATAAATTGTAATAGATTGATTTTATATGAAGCCTTGTATAGAAACAATAAAATAATCAATAGTTATATTTAGAAACATCCAATTAAGCAAAACAACTTACACTTGTAGTTTTTAGGAAGAAATCAACACATTTATTTGGCACTTGCATAACACTGTATTTATTCACTCTTGTTATGCATAGCACATTGCATTGCACACAAATCTTGTTTTTAAGATAATGTTATCAGACAATGTATTTGCTGTGAAAAAGCACTAAGAAAAAAATAGTTTAAAGGCTTTTCTGTATTAGGAAAATGTAATTTTCTTATACTTGTTTAGATAATGGAATGAAAATATCTCTCATTTGCGACTACTGTAGATAAATTATACTTGCATGATGGTGTATGAATATAGTTTGTCCATGTCAACAAGCAAAATTACCTGCAAGATGTTAATGGTGACTGTTATTTTAATAGCTCATCAGTAAAAATTCTAATGTGCAGATCATGACAAAGAACACATACCCTAGCCTACACTGTCACTGTCTTTTCCTACTTGTCACCTCCACTCAAACTCTCTGACAATGTAGAAGCCTTTAAATAGTTGCACTCCCCTCCAGCCTATTCCAAGCACCAAGGAGAGTCTTGTGAGGTATGTGACTGAACCACAGTTATATCACGACCATGTGCTAGTTTCAAAATGGTTGCTAAAGTAACAAGAGAAAACCAGAATTTGTTAGAGCTTTTGTATATTAACAATGATCCCTGGTCTCTCATTTCTACAGATTGTAATCATTTGCAGGACTGCACAGTTTTTCATGCATTACTTTGTTGGGGCAAATTATTTTTGGCTATTAGTAGAAGGAATTTATCTGCATACGTTACTGATAACTGCTGTGCTTTCCGAAAGACGACTGCTACAGACATATATTGTGATAGGATGGGGTAAGTACGTAATAATTTGCAAGTTCTTGATTCTGTGGTACTTTTCTGAGTCAGTGGTGGATAGTTTGTAATGATGAAAGAAAAAGTCTGAACTCTTTTTTGTTTCTTTGTTTTGAAGTCAGCAGTTGTCAATAAAGGTATACCAGCAGCGATACATTCATTGCAGTTCAGCTTGACCTGCAGATACAGGAAATGGGTGAATTGTTTCATAAGAAAACAGTAGCCTAGTGGACAGGACAAGAAGAAATTTGACTGTATTTGGCTGTATTTTCTGTCACCACTGAATACTATGGCACTATCAGCCACTTCATTTTCTTCCTTTGTAATAGAGCACCTACATAGCAAAGATGTCTAAACATTAACAATTTTCTTTTTTATGTTCACCTTCCTAGCTCACCTTAAAGTTCTAAAGTGTGCTTTAAGTTAGAGAACAATCTGAAACATTGCATGATTCAGGTCCTGTATTTCAGGCATTTTTCATGGAATAAAGACAATGCAAATTTAGTTACATGCACTTGAACAATTTTGTGTAGATTATGTCATGTAATCTGACAATTATGTTTATTGCTTACTCAGCATAATTCTGCATCTTTCCTGGACAAAGGAGAAAATCAAGGTTTCCCAATTCCCAATAATCATCCAAAAGCTACCTGTACAACTTGGAGGCCTTTGGAGGTTTTAAATGAAGAAATGTACTCTTAGACAGTATGTAGGTTTGTTGCAAGACTTATTGATTCAAACCCAGTGGCCTGAGTTAAGGAGGAGGATAGGGTGGATGGTCATAAGAACTTCTGACTGTAAAACTTTTATCAACGTACAGTTTTACAAGCTGGTTCACTATCACCACATCTATGTCTACTGAACTATATTGTCAAATATAAAATTATGTATCCAGGACTGTAGGACTATAGTGTATAGCCCACTTAAAAAAAAAAAAAAAGGAAAAGTGATTTTTAGAAGGATTTTATTGTGGTGGATGATTATGTAGTTGTAAATATATTATTCCACGTTTGCTGTGCTGCACTGTGCTGAAATTATCTACCGAGGATGAGGTATGATTTTAAAGAGGTGTTTAAACTCAAACATAAATAGCTGAAGCAAATGGCAGCTGAGATGGAAATTATAAACATTACAGTTGGAATGCTACAATATTTGCATGTTTAAAGGAAATTTTTGGTTATTGTTATCGAGGCTGTGGCAAATTCCCTCTCAGTTTGACAGTAATTCATGTCATTCAGTTTTAGTTGTCTAAAAGTTGTACCAGGCTCTGTAACAATCACAGGGAATGAAGACAGTTCACTTTACTTCTCTTTGACATCTACCTTACCTCTTGAATTTTAAATGAGACTTGGATAGCATCTAAAAAAAAAAGCCTACTGGAGAAATTTTGAGAATTAAATGAATTTCAGATGAGGTCATTTTTTATGCTTTTCTAATATGACTGTATTAATTTATTAACAAAGAACCATTGCTGTAGAAAAATGTCAATGCTTAAAGCAAGATCTGAAACAGGACTTCAACATCTAAAATACCACATGGGGGAAACCTGAGCAAAAAAGTTTCAAAAGCGTGATATAAAACCCTGTTGAAGTACACAAGATAACTTAATTTAGGGCAAAACTATCTGGTCTGAAAGAACAAAGGTCCATTAAAGAACTCAGAAACATTAACTCTCTTTTATAGAAATGGCTTGTGTTTACTACTACTGACAAGATTAAAAGATATCTGACTTTTGCCTCTTATAGCATTTGAAGCAGATTTTGAATATGCATGAGACAGTATTGTATGTATTGTTCTGAAGATGTCAGTACAACAGATTGCTTCACTTTGTGCATTGTGTAATCTTGTTATCAGAGATCAATAAAAAAGTACTCAGACCCAGTAATTTTTTCAGTGACACATTTAATTTTGGAGTATTAAGTCAGTTACAAGTGAATGTAAAACTCATAGTTGACATTTTTTCCTTTTGTTAACGATAAGAACACCTATGATCTTTTCTTCTTGTTTTACAGTTTTAAATCCAAACCAAGATTTTATTTAGCTTCCTGTAACAATAGGAAAATTCTAACAGACTGTTTAGCACCTCACACCTCTTAGTTCTTTAAAGACCAGATAAAAACTAGCATATCTCCAGAAGTTAAGAAATTCAGGTCATTTTAGTCTAGAGAAACTGAGGAGTTCTGAGGCCCTGATGATAAATGCAGAGCCTTCGCTACTGATCAACATGACAACAATTTAATAATATGGAAAGAGCTGAGAGTACAGAACAAGGATTAGACAGAGGTGTTTGCAATGGAAACACACATATTTTCAGAAATGTCAGTCCATGCATACAAAGCAAGTGCTGTAACCTTTGGAAGGTTTCATTTCTCATGTTTAAAACAAAAAGGTTGATCTATTTTTTAAACCAAAATTATTTCATTGTATAGCATAACCTGACATTTTGATATCAGATCAGAAAGCAGCTTCAGGGAAAATCATTGCTTTTAACTGAGGAAGCATGTACAATGGGGAAAGGCATGTTTTATTGAATACTTGGAAAAAACAGTTGGGTTTTTTCACATCTGAAACAGAAGCATTGATCTTCAAGTCAAGCTGAAGTTTAACTTCATCAAGTTAACATAGTAATTTGTTGGAAATCAATACCTACGATGAAGAGATAAGGAAAGCCTAAACAAACTAGTCATCGATAATCTGTAACACGGTACCTCAAAGTCAATACTAGATACTCAAATGCAGTTCTTTCAGGTTCCAAGGCAGATGTGAAATTCCACATATGAAATCTTTTTTCACCAAATCCACTCACACATTTAAGCTGAGAAGGACATGTACATATATGCCAGTATACTACAGCTCAGATATGGTGACTAATCTAGGTACATATTGCGACATCTCTGTGGAGGGTAATATTTTGTCAGGACAAATACAAAACAGAAACTGGATTATTCAAATAATTGCATTTTTGTACCTTGATAGAAATTTGCTGGTTAGAATTGTTTCAGAAAATTGTTCTTGTCCCAAAACAAGTCTAGTTTCTCAGGGTAAAGGATCTTGATAAAAAAGAAGCTAAAATACATTACTATACCCTTCTCTGCACAGTCAGTGATGAGTCCCAAGTATTCCAGACCAACTTCTTTATGTTTACAGGGAAATCAAGTAGTTAATATTAAAAAAATTAACACTTTCCTGATTATTTAACTATGAAGTCAAGCTCCATGTGATTAAAACAGAATTCTTAATTTTTTCATCCTCATGCCATCTCCCAACCTCTGTCATTCCTCTGCTCTCCCAGTATGCTGTGTTTATTGAGTGCTCTGAGTGGTGTTTTCATATCAGACTTCCTGTGGTTTCTTACAATCAGGTAGTGCTTAAATCTTTAGTTTAGTCTACTTGATGGAGGAGGGGATTCATTTTATCCAACAAGGTTAAATTTAGGTAACTAATATTGAGACTCTCTCTAGAACCAAAGGAAGAAGACAAGTACATTTGAAGAGTGAATTATTTCAATGTTTAAGAGAAGTAGGATATTACCTTAACCCTTTCATGCATCTCTAGATATAGTCACATTGGAACTTGCCTTATTTTCTACAGCATCCTTTTTTTCTGGCTTTACCTGTATTCATCCACTATGCTGCTGTAAAAATTATTTTTCAGGCTTGAAGTTTTGAACATGCTATCCCATTTTTGACACCCCTCCTTTTCCTCTTGTGCTTCTTCCTCATTAGGCATTAACTACTTTCCTTCACTTTCACACTCATTCCCATCCTTCCTCATCTATTAAAAGTTTCTGTAAAAGCATAACACCACATTTCATTGTCCATTGCCAAGCCTCTGGGCTTTCTCCTCTGCTGCACCTTACACTTTAGACCGTCCTTCTCACCATCCATGCCTTGATTTCTCTGTTCCCTCTTACAATCCTCTTTAAAGATTGTGCTATATTAATATGGTTGTATTAGCATAGAGGCTTCTGACACACCAAGACCACTGTCTTTCACTCTGGTTAGTGTTGTCTCCTTGCTTCCTCACTCTTCCCACCTCTCTAAATCCATTTGTTGCTTTGATCACTGGATTGTTGGAACAGGGACTAATCATTTTATTCCTTCTTCAAACTGCAGTAGGACAAGCCTGTTCAGAAATTTGCTCGCTACTGTAAGAGCATAAATAATAATGATCATCTCCCTGTCAGTCCCCTTCATTGGTCTCATATTCGTATGTGTCGTATTCACCGATTTCCTGAAGGCCTTTTCCCACTATTTAGCTTAATTTCTTATTTATATTTATTAAAATTACTACTAAGATGGGACATCCGGCACCTATCTTACAGATATTTGTAGTACTGCTGCTGCTGACCCAGCAGGGGAGAACCATGCTTACATCTACTGAGACACAGTTCCTCAGCTACTGTCCAGGAACTGCACTTGATAACATTACCTCATCCTCCTTGGTGTCATCTTTCCCCATGGGACAACCTCATATTGCCCTGGATGTGTAGCTCCCTTCCCTAGTGATCCATGCCTTGATTGTTCTCTCAGACTTACTTGTTGCACCAATGCCATCTCCCACCCAAGTGAGACCCTTTCTCTCTCTTTCCTCATTTTACCCACTCGGAGGTCTATTATCTCTGAGACCATATTGATTCTGGGCCTTTTCCTGTATTGCCACACTCCAACTGTCCCCATGACCTTAGCTAGTGTCCCAGAATCCTGAATAGATCCTGTTCTGGCCCGAGTGACCTGCATCTCCTTTCCTCATCCACCAGAAAATCTCCTGTGTGTTATTGGGCTGAGAATCCAGTCAAACACCTGCCTTTTGTAGCTTATGTGCCTTGTGCTTGCGATTGAAGCTTGTGTCTGCACATTTGTAGACCACTGGAATAGTGTAGTAATCCTTTATTTCAGGGTTTTTTTTTTTCAGTCTGCAGTCTATGATCTCCCAGAGGGGGAACAACAATAGGGCAATGGGGACCATGGATTATATTTAAGGCGTCCAAGAAAGGTAAGCCAGGTGAACAAGCCTTTGTCTGTTGTTTTAATTAACTAGACAGAGTTCCATGCCTCCACTGAAAACTCGTTAAGGTTCAACAAATAAAAATGTTACCAACTGGTGCCTTAGGCAGTCTGTGAGGCCTCAAGTGCCAATTATTTTGAATTCTCAGGATCAGGAATTTGGAAGATTTGGACAGGTTGGCAGTGTATGTGTGTATATATATGTATATATCAGTCTGAAAATGCAAGATTCAACTATACAATGATATTTCATTTTGTATTAGACTTACAAATGGGGAAAGCCAGGATCAGGTTGATTTTTGCACAACTTTAAACAGAAGACCGAAAAGCACGTGTCTTGGCACCACACACTACTGTAACATACCTGTGTTTTGTATGAACCATTCTGCAAGCTTGGCTGTAATTGACTCCTTTTCTTTTCAGTTGTACCTATCCTGTTTGTTGGCCCTTGGGGAATAAGCAGATCAAAACTGGAAAACACAGGGTAGGTTACTAAATAAAATGTGCCTTAGAATACTGGCTTTCTATTTGCTTAATTTTTCTGGAAGCCCTTGACAGTAATTGATACAAGTATTCACTACTAGATTACATTAAGATTATACAGCACCTATTAATATTTGTTATATTTTCTAGGTAAATTTTAGTACTTTTACATTAAGCTACTTCTAGGAATTCTTAGATTTACTTATGCATAAATCAAGAAGTAGAATGAACATTCACTGTTCCTGAAATGAAAGCTATTGCATCCAATGTTCATCCACTTACATAAGCAAATTTTCAGCACAAACATCTTCACGGAGAGCATCTTGTTAGTAAGAAAAGGAGACCAGTGCTTTCCTTGGAGACCATCTACACTTTAAGTTTAATTAGTATTCACTGCCATTTTGAAAAAAAAATTTTGTTATGTAGGATAATGACAAAAACTGATATTCACTAAAAACTGAGATTAAATGATTGTGTTCAGTATTCAGTGAATGAATCAGAGTAACTTGCACTAGTAAGCATCAGTTTTCCAGTCTTCTGGTCTTCAATAATGCTGTTAATGGCATCACATAAACTTTGGGGTTTATGTATGATTTCTTTTCTTCCTCTTTATTATTCATGGTTCCTAGAGAGTTTTGTCTGGAACACCAATATAGTTATTAATCAACAACATCAGGAACCAAATCATAATTACAGTTTCATAGAGTTAGATGTTATATAGACAGTAAATGACAAGCCAAGACCTACAGAGTTTCAGGCTAATTAGCAAGAAGGAACATGTGCATAGGACAAATTAGAAGGTTAGACCAGGAGAAAAGGAGACAGCTTCAAGGAAACAGCATCCATACTTTTTAGCAGGTCAAGAAGCATGGTCACAATTCATAGTTTACCCATTTCCAGCTTCCAGTTTCAGAAAGATAAATTTGAGTAAGATGAATTACATTATGAAGGTTTGGTGCCATGTACAGTTGTGTGGATTGAAAGACTGAGTTTGCCAGATAGTTTTGAAGTTTGCAGTCTAGGGAAACCTCTCTCAACATTCTGGTGGAAAGATCTTCAAAATAAATACAATTACAGTTGTTGATGAGACTCTTCCTAGTTTCATTCAATTTCTCCTGAGTGCTACCTGAAAAAGTTGAACTTTGTCAACTTCCTTTTGAAATATATATATATAGGTTATGTAAGCTTTCTAATTTTTATCTATGAAAATAATGTAATTATACTTTAAATTATTCTTCAGGTGCTGGGCAACAAATGAACACATGGGAATCTGGTGGATCATCCGAGGACCAGTGTTGTTCTCCATTGCAGTAAGAATTATTTCATCTGTTCCTAATATCATGCACAAGTGTGATTGTCTTTTGTGACCCTTTCTCCAGGTATAATCCAATTCTTGGATTAGAAAAGATGAGACAGAAAAAATTGTAAAATAAGTTTCTTACTGTGTGTGGATGGGTGTAGCTTCCTTTCTGTCTATCTACAAACAGCAAAGATTTCAGTGTCAGCCTCTCAAAACACTGCTGTTTATCTGTGCAGTAAATTCTGCACAGCTCCATCTATATAAAAGATGGAGCCTTTTGCTTCTCATATATTTTACTTATATTTTTACCCTCATTTTCTCAGTAAGCAGGTTACTTAGCAGAGTGCTACCATGTGGTGAGCACCACTAGAAAGCTCCTGATTCTCTATAGAGGAAGATCTTATGATAACAAGGATGAAGAGAAGTAGCAACATATGTACTGATGGTCAGGAGTAGAAAACTTTCATCTAATGAAAAAAAAATGAAGCGTAGCATGACAAGACTGAGTTATGAATTTTTTTCTTAAACAAATGCAAAAAAGCATACACCTGAAATGTGGTGATAATGAAGAGACAGAAATAGCATGATCAAAACTACTCATGAGGACATAATTATGAACACAGAATTTTGATAGGTGGGACTATGGTTTGTGTCCAGAATACCTTATATTCCCACACAGTTAGCAAGGCATAAAAGGATTAGAGGAATAAGTGATTTTGTTAGCTAGACAGACAGCAAATGTTGTAGAGGAGAAATGTACCTTACTCATGCTGCTGTGTATGGGAAGTAAAAGAAGGATTGCTCAAAGTGTAATATTGAGGAATTGATACATTCAATGCATCAGTTGGAAAGGCGGGTATTGGTTTCTGTCACACTGAGAAAAGATCTGGAAATTAAAACTTTAGAGAAGAAATAATGGACTTTGTTTTGCTGCTGCTGAGTTGGAGAGAACCATGTGAGAGAGAAAGTGGGCATAGTTGGAACTGAGCTGTGAAACAGAGAAACACACTTATTAGCCATCAAAAAAAGTAAATAATTAGAAGGACAATGAAGAACTCTCTATCAAAAAAAAAAAAACAAAACACCAAAAAAAGCCCCAACCAAAACATTGCAGTGGAGAGAAGAGCCAGAAAAGAAAGCAAAAAGGCCTGAGAGGTGAGAGGAGGCAAAAGCTAAAAGAAAGCATTAAGAAAGACTGAAACTGTCTCAAAACTGAGGGAAAGGTCAAGATGGATGAAGTCCAGACCTGAGGGGATCTGAACAAATTTCTTCCTGGATATGTCTAATTCTGAAAGAAGACTCAATCTTTAGTTTACTTTTTGAGGGCCTGAGCAGAAAATACACAGCTAGTAGAACATGACCAGCAGAAACAAATAATAGCATTTCTGTTACATCAAAGAGATCAAGTGTTTTGCTTTTGTTGTAAGAATATTAAGTTCACTGATGTTAGTATGCTCAACTCAGAGCAAGTCCCCTAAATAATAGAAAATTAAACAGACCTAAGAGCCAGGAATGCATTCTGAAGTAATTTGAAGACTAGGAGTGGGTAGAGACAATCAGTAATTTAAAAATACCTTTTAATTAAGCTATTTCTGTACTATTTCCTTTTAGCCAGTGACCCAATAGGGCATAAACTTTGCTGGTGTAAATCAGTGCAAAGAACTGAGGATGTGAACCACTGTTTTTAGCAAGAGAAGTAATGTCAAGATTGCATGTTACAACAAGAACACAGCATGTTAGAGGAAGTGATTATTCATCTCTGTTCAGCACCTGTGAAAGCCCATCTGGAATATTATATCCATTTTTAAGACGTTAGCATGCTAGAGACAGTCCAGCAGAGGCCATCAAAACTATTGGGACCTGGAGCACGTGATGTACAAGAAGAGGCTGAGAGAACTTGGTTTATTCAGACTTAAGAAGAGAAGGCTAAGAGGGGATCTAATTGCTGTCTTCAGTAGCAATAACAATGGGGGCATATGGGGCCAGAAGGGTACAGCAAAAGGGTGGTAAAAAATAGACAAAAGCTGTAACATATGAAGTTCAGACTAGATATAAAGAAATTTCTAAAGATAACTTTCTAACCTTAATTCAGATGTTCATGTCACTACTTGGAGAGCTCCTGTCATCATCACCCAAAACTAGGGGAAAATACATTTTCCTGTTTTGTTTTTTTTCCTTCATTTTTCATTGTAATTAGTGACATTTTTGTCCTTTGACATTTGGGAACAAGTAAGATATAGTTTCCTACTACATACCAATACACGGAAATATCAAGGTGGACGTAAAGTGACAGAAGGGATAAACTTTTGTTCAAAAATCCCTCTAACTAAAGTTGGCAAAAAGAGAGGTCACCTTAGATTTATATGTAAATAGATAGACACACATATATCTTATTCCTCTAACATAATTTTTAATCCCTGCTTTTTTATATTACATTTGGGAATCTTCTGCCTTGGTGTTATTTCACAGACACAAATAGCCCCAGCAGTTTAATTTATTCTAAGCATGTAGCCTCTGATCATTACCAGTGCTTATAGTCATTAAGTATTAGAAAATACAGAAAAAGTCTAAAAGATACAGCATTATCAGTTAGACTTCATGGACATCTTTCTACAGAAGAGCAAGCAGCACCTAGAGGACAGTTGAAGCTGTTTCACCTCCCAGCAATGTGTATAGAGGACCAGGCTCAGGTTCTTCCTGGGATGGCTTTCTTAAACCTAATTGCCTGTCTGTTGAGTCTTGTAGTATTGAGTCCTTGAAGTGGTGAAGGAACTCACATATCTTCACCCATTGCTTCTTGTGTGTTTTGATACCAACACTCATTTTAGAAGAGGCTGTAAACTTTCTGAATAACTGTCACTAAGACATCCCATTGCTGTTACATTGCAGAACATTCTGTCTGTGATTGTTCCTCAGGATCATACTGAGTGACCTTTACTTGGAAATTACTCCTAAAGTAAACAGGAAATATATGTGCAGACCTGATATCACAGAATCCGGTTTGCCAGTGTACATGACGGTGGCCAGCAGTGGAGCTGAATGTGGGGAGATTCCTTCTGTGGCTTGATCAACGTCAGTGTGACTCCACCACTGATACTATGGGAAAGGCAGGGAAAGAATCAATGAGAACTGAAATTGAAAGGTTAAGCAAAAGGGATGATATCAGATTGCAAGATAATGGAACATCAGATGTGGCTACAAATGGGGAAGAAGAAGGAGCAAAGAGTGGTGAAGAGGAATTAAGAGGATGCTCAGCAAGATTAATTGAATAGAGGGACAGACACAGTATGGAGGCAGGAGAAATACATAGTGGGCAGAAATGAAGGGGTTAGAGACCCAGAGCGAGATCATGTAATAACCAGACAGGATGCTCTCAATATCCTGTTCTTGAATATAATTCAGCAAACTTATCTAAAATCCACTGGTGAAATGTGCATCAGCACTACCTAATGATGGTTATGCATGGATTATAAAAGCCAGGTACTGCAGCTGGACCTTGTCCTCATAGGGTATAAGTTGGTGTAAAGGCCAAAAATTCCTAACCTTTTTCTTGTGAAACATCAGAAATGCAAAGTTCGTATTTCCTTTTTTGATCTTATTGAACCTTATTCCACAGTCCTGTTTTGTTTAAAATATAATGAAAAGAGTCATGAAGAAAGCACCATGCTACCTTGTACATTGCTATTTCCTGAGCAGCTCTACTCATCTATAGACAGCCTGGAAAAGAATGATGGCACCTCAGTTTTATATATATTATTGCCATCCAGAAATTTCAGAGTACTTCAAAAAGATAGTCATTATCTGAGTTTGGTGGTGGAGAACTGGAAGAGACTATGACAGATGTAGTTCTTAACACTGATCTTAAAAACTCCATGTACCATTTTGCTTTCTTTGTCCCACATTAGGTAGGAAATTAAGTACTAGAGTTCTTGACATAGCTAACATTTTAGATTTTATATTGTAATGGCTGTTTCTAGCTATAATCCCAGCTTGCTACTAAATAGTTTTACATTTTTAATGTGGGGTAAGAGATAATTTTCATAATATCAGTACTTATGACAGGATCACCCTGTTTAGACCTTCAAAAGCGCTGACTTAGGGACCATGGCATAGCCATTGTAATGATCAATTCAATGTATGGGTTGGATGAGCAGACAATGAGGTGGACTGAAAATTGGCTGAATGGCCAGGCCCAGAAGGTGGCACGAAGTCTAGTTGGAGGCCAGTAACTAGCAGTGCACTCAGTGCTGGGTCTGATCCTATCTAACATCTTCATTGATGATCTGGACAATGGGGCAGAGTGTACCCTCAGCAAGTTTGCAGGTGACACCAAACTTGGAGTGGCTGACATGCCAGAGGGTTGTGCTGCCATCCAGAATGACCTTTCCAGACTGGAGAAATGAGCTGACAGGAACCTCATGAATTTCAACATGGAACAGTGAAAAGTCCTGCAGCTGAGGAGGTACAATCCCAGGCGCCAGTATATGCTGGGGTCTGCCCAGCTGGAAAGCAGCCTTGCAGAAAAGGACCTGGGGGTCCTGGCGAACACCAAGTTGACCATAAGCCAACAACATGCCCTTGTGGAGGAAAGAAGGTGAATGGTATCCTGGGCTGCCTTAGGCAAAGCATTGCCAGCAGGTCGAGAGAGGTGATCCTTCCCTTCTGCTCAGCACTGGTGAGGCCACACCTAGAGTGCTGCGTCCATTTCTAGGCTTTACAATACAAGAAAGACATAGACATACTGGGGAGAGACCAGCAAAGGGCCACAAGGATGATTAAGGGACTGGAGCATGTCTCCCATGAGGAAAGGCTGAGAGAGCCAGGACTGTTCAGCCTGGAGAAGGAAAGGCTCAAGGGGATCTCATCAATGCACATGAATACCTGAAGGGAGGGTGCAAAGAGGATGGAGTCAGGCTCTTTTCAGTGGTGCCCAGTGACAGGACCAGACGCAATGGGCACAAACTGAAACAGGAGGTTTCCTCTGAATATCAGGAAATGCTTTTTCACTGTGAGGGTGACCAAGCACTGGCACAGATTGCCTGGAGAGGTTGTGGAATCTCCATCCTTGGAGTTATTCAAAAGCCATCTGCACATGGTCCTGGCAAACCTGCTCTAGGTGGCCCTGCTTGAGCAGGAGGGTTGGACAAGGTGACCTCCAGAGGTCCTTGCCAACCTTAACCATTCTGTGAGTTTTGTGATTTAGCTTCCATGTTCTAGTGAAAATTCTGTCTTTTCTATGAAACATCAAGAGTAAAAATATTTCAATCTTATATCAGTCATTTTCAATGAGGTTTTAGTGTTTTCTGTGAAAAGCAGAAGTTCATAATGGAAAATCATTTTTAGAATAAACCAAATGTTCCAGACAAAAGTAAGTTTGGATGGAAAATGTTCACTAGCTCTACTTTTGAAGAATCTTACAGTGTTGACTATGATGAATTCTTTGTATTTGTAAAACCAAAAAATTATAGTAAAAGGAGAAGTCAAATTCTAAAAGTTAGGAAAGACCAGTAGAGTCATCCATTTAAAGGTAACTCACTCCCTCTTGTGCATGTGCACATCTATATCTCCCCTAACTTGTCCAAAGAGATGACCACAAGATGAACTATTGCTGCAGAATAAAACAGGAGAGTACAGTCTGCAAGACATGCTCTTTGGTAACAGAGATGTGTAAATGACAAGAGAGTGCTTCATGAGGAAAAAGGATGATCCTGAGCTTAAGGTAATTCAATGCTGCCTCAGAAAATTGCTTTCCAACTCTCTCTCTGTCCCGAAGTTCATACACAATGCTAGGCAAAATATCACAACTGGCTACTGTCTTCTGGTTTTTGATTTCTGAATGTCCAGACAGCCAATGGGGTAAGGGTTGAGCACTTCCAGTTGCAGCTACAGTAACAAGTATGATACTCTCAGTAACATAATCTTGATGCTAATTGCTCTGCAAAATCAAATCAAAGCACCTCTGACTGGTGAGATCTTACACTTTGTACCTCCATGTACCTATGCTTTAGTTGGTTTTTTTTTGGTTTGGGAGTTTTTTTTAAAGGAATAATATCCACTTATCACCCTGTGATGTTTTAAAGATACATCTGTGCACATTTGAGAACAGCATGAAAAGTGTTTGATTCTTTACACAGAACAAGAACTAGGGTTCCAGCAGTAATACCTACACATCAAAAGAAGACAGGAAAAGTAGTCCTGAATAATTGTTCATCCTCAAAATCAGGAAGCAGTGTTCCGTGTTAAAATTAGAATGTAATTTTGTACTGGAAGGTCATGTATTATAATGTGTACGTAAATCAGGCTGAATAAAGCAATGCTGTTTCTCAACTTTGCAACCTAAATAGCTTTTTTGCATAGTGCTTTTGGTTTGTGGAAGTGAAATAGTTAACAACTCATAGGCATTTGCAGGCCTCAGAAAAGAAATATTTGCAGATTGGTCTTGGCCAAGTCAGCACAATTTAATTAACAAAGGAGTGAATTATTCATAAAAGAATGCCCAGGGCTTCCTTGTCTGGCTGTCTAGAGCCTCTTTATCTGAAGAATTGTAATCACTGCTGGTTTTTACCACATCCTGCTTACCTGTCATAGTTTGGTGAAGAGTTGTGTGGCCTAAAGGTGTATAAACTCTGTTAACTGCCTAATTTGAAGAGAGTTCATACCAGCAGTCTGTCACTGCTGCTCTGTGCTCTCTGCTGGAGCTGTGGTAATAACCTGCTTCTTCTCCGACCTGATCACAACTGCATTCTGCTTATTTGGTGACAGGTTTTACAAGAGTTTAATATCAATTTTGCATTTCTTTAATAGCTATATGAGTAATGTCATAGCATTTATTGTAAGTAACCCATATATATTTTCTTTCAAGGTTAACTTTGGCATCTTCCTAAAAATTCTCAGGATGCTGATTTCCAAACTAAAAGCTCAGCAAATGAGCTTTCATGACTACAAATACAGGTATGTAATAAATAAAAAAGAAGTCCTAGCCCTTTCTTTTTTTCTCACATCAGAAGGCTGCCAGTGTGCCCTTGCAGATTATACATTTACCTACCACCACCAGGTGTAACAGATACTCAGAGTATGCTATAGAAAAGCCATCTGGGGAAACAGGCTCCACATTTTCTTATCTGAGAGGTAAAGGCAGGTCAGTGCCTGTGTGCTGAGTATTATGGGCATTTTCTCAAGGATTTGCAATGTGGTAAGATCACTGCTCTCAGGAATCCTCACTGTACAGCTGTGGCCTCTACTGCTGTGACACATTTTTTCCTTGAGTGTGACAAAAGGTCCCCAAAAGAAAAGAAGGTGTAGAAGATTTGTGGGACATTCATAAGTGACATTAGCATTTATGATCCGCCTTTTTCACAGACACAGACACTGTTGACTCAAGAATGTCCCTGGTCTTCTTGTAAACCCAAATCAGAAAACTATTCTTAGCCTGCAGTCTTCCAGGCCCTGGTGTGGGGTCTCTTGGCCAGAGTCTTAATGGTACATCATGTCATACGTAAAGTGCTGGAGTTGGCCTTTGCAGAAACATCTTCCCACTTTGTGGGAACAGCAAGGGCAGGCTGCTCTGCAAGGAGCTAAATGTGCAGTGAAAACTGCACTAAAATCAATGGAAACCTGAGGATTTGTTAACTGCTTTCTACATCCCAGTTCTTTCCAGTTCTTAGTATCTTTAATCAAAGCATTGTGAATCCCTGTCTGCTACTACAGTCCTGCCTTACTAAGATGAATTATTTTATTGTCTAACAGAACTGTATTAAATCCCTAACAAGAAGCGTGTTTCCATTTTCCTTCAACATTCAAGGTCCAAAAGATCTCAGCTATATTCTCCAGATTGCTATAAGAAGATTGTTGTGATGATAGTCAAAGACAGCAGTGCCTGTATTTAACACTGGCTAATGTTTTGTGTTATATTCTCTTTTCTACTGCTTATAATTTTGCTAAACTTTCAAAGATTCAAGCTATTACTCACATTGCAAGTCTTCCTCAGAACTCACTTTCTTTTGAGATGTCTTCTTTCATCCATGCAAACATGTTCCCAGACTTGTTAAAGAAGATTGTCTTCCATAAAAATTATTCTGGTTGTATCTTTTAAAAAGTAGACAACTGCTGACAGTACTGCAGAAAATTTCTATGCAGCTACATAGAGTTTTCAGCAGTGATAGGAAGTCTAAGAATCCTGTTAAGAGATCACTCATATTTAGCTATGTAAATATTTTTCTGTTACCTAGCAGCATAAGTTTGATGATAGTGGCCTTCCTGCTCAATTTCTTGTCCCTAACTTTTCACCTTAAACCCAAAGCCAAGATTTCCTCCTGTCAGACTTTTCTGATAGTGTGTTCCAAAATTCGTATCTGAAAATTTGTCCATTCCAGAGTCAGAATATTAAGGGAATATTTCTGGAATGATTTCTCTGTAGCTGAATTTTTGATTTTTGCACCAAGGATGTTGAAAAAATACTAGAATCACACATTTTCTTTTTAAGATTGGCAAGATCTACACTTGTGCTGATTCCATTGTTGGGGATCCATGAATTTATATTTACCTTCATCACTGATGAACAGGTGGAAGGACTTTCAAGACATATAAGAGTTTTCATTCAGCTGACAATGAGCTCATTTCATGTAAGTACTGTTTTGCAAGTACTGGTTTTAGGGGTCATAGATCCACATATATATGTTGCTTACCTATAGATACCACAGATATACAATATTCTTACTTAATATTATGCTCCAACCTATAATGTCTTTAAATACACCACTACAGTGACAAGATAAAACATTCACAAACTGCATATTCAAAATATGGTAGTCTCAAAGAACAAAAAAGGAGTCTGACTTCTTCAGAAACAGTGTGTCCTGTGTTCTCTGGTACTGGGTGACAGTTCGTCACAGAACCCTGTTCTGAAAACAAGATTAAAGTGGTCTATTCAAAATATGTGTTTCACATAAGTTAATTCCTATGAAGCACTGGATGGCTTTTTAAAATAAGATTTTCAGGTGATCTGTTGACTTTGCAGTCACACTGAGGAAAGAGTTGGTTCTGGACTCATCTTTTTCAGTGCATAGTACACGTCCAGCATACTTCAAACACACCACGGTGACCTTGTTGTCGTGCCACTGTACAAACAAAAACCAATCAAGGCTCTGTACCAGGAGATACAAGGATCAGCTTCACTTTAGCTTGGGTAGTTGGTGCAGTCAGTTCATGACTGATACATCACTGACACAGTGGGCCTGTGGGGCAGTCCTTACCTTTTAGGACTTTTTCCAAAAGGAGTTGAATGTAGACTACATGGCATTTGGGGAATTTTGATGAAAGGAGATGCAGGTCTGAATACTGTGAGAACAACAAGCAGAATTAAAACATTTGTTGTGAGGAGAAGCATGTGAAGGATAAACAAGAACTGCTTTGTGTGTGGTTCCAGCCTAGAGGACACACTCTGGGTACACCAACCAGACTAATGCCCTCGAGCAAGTGCACTGAAGACACATCTTGTACAAAAACTTAGTCAGGGCCATGACTCACCTCAGTTGTGTGCTGTTCAGCAGTTGCAACAGAGGTACTTCCATGCAAGCCTAGAGAAAAACTCAAAGACATTTTTTATACCAAAATCACACCTATATACTTCAGGTCTCCATAATTCATATATAGGTATCAAAGATGTCATCTGAGATGCCCTTTTGAGGATTTCAGTTTGGGGCTTCTGTCTCTTTCATGGGTTTAAGTATAAATTTAACAAAGTACTTAATGCATCAGAAGTGAAACATAGAAATCCACCATGAATTCGGTGAGAAGGCACGAGTAAAAAACTCCACTTTTTCACACTAGGCCCCTGGTTAGTGCACTGTTTTGGGAAATGGAGACAACACAGGCCCCAGCTAGGAGATGGTTTAACCTGTTCCAGGGAAGTGCCCAAACAAAGCTGTGTAAGCCAGCAACCAAAGATGCAAAATGAATTGAGAGGAAGGAGGATGAAAGAGAATTTAAATCTGTGGCTTAGTGGTTAGAGCAGCTGGCTGGGAAAGGGACGCTTTGAGGCCTCAGCACCTGCCCCTGAGTGATAATACCATTTACATTAAATAACTGTAGATTTAAAAAGGTAACAGAAAATTAAAGTAATCAGAGGAGCAGGGAGTAGAACATCTCAGCACTTGCCTTACTCATCCTTTACTTCCACTCATGGCCTCATGAGACATTGCAGTAGTCGATATTAACCTGTCTTGATTCAAGAGAAGGTACAGATATACCTCTACCCAGAGAGGCTGGTAGCTGGGTGACTACTTTAAGGCATGGCTGTGCCTGTGGTAAGGCACTAGGTATTTCTCATACTTCCAGCTTGTTGAGGAAAATATGGGATATATCACAACAGCCAGCTTCTCCTCCTTTGAAGAAAAGTGCATTGACCCACTGACTATAGCTGGGTCCTTAACACAGGTGCCTAAGTTCATGCAAGGAATAACTGAAGCAGTTGCATTTTCTGCTTTGTCATTTTTTTTCTTTGTTGCTTTGCATTTCAGCTTCCAGTTACTGGGCTATTGTGAGTCCTAGTCTAGGTGCCCAGTGCCCCATCATCCACACTATTCAGTATATAGAGGAGCTTGACACTTGAGAAAAATTGCACTTGTGTAGGCCTGAGTATTCAACCTTGGGTCACAGCATTTAGGTCCCCACTGAATATAGTTTCCTAACCCTTAAATTCTTCTATTTGCCATGTTCCTACTGGTTAAAGGACTTCTGGTATTCTTTCCCAGCAATAAAAAGTTCATCTCCACATTTTCCTCCCATGGTTCCTGAGATTTAAGTCTGGCAAGGTCAAGACCTGTAAACCTGTGTCTCATACCTACTCCCGTATCTCTACAGGGAGCTGGTTTTCCTCCTGGTAATCATTGGTCTCCATTCCCCTAAAGGATGTGCTCATTCACCATATCTGCAAAGTGACACTATGGCCTCCTACATGTGCACTCACAAAAAGTACTGTACTCATGAACAAATTTCTAGAGCTAAGAGAAAACTTGTCAGAGCACTCACTTGGGTGGAACAGATAGATGGACTAGCATCTGCAGGTGGAAAAGAAGTTTCTCACCTATATGTTTATGCACTTGACTCCCCTTCGGTCACCCTGCCTTAGTAGTGTGTAAGTAGGCAGAAACTTGAGGTAGTGACAGAATGAGAGTGCAGCTCTGGCAGGTCTGTGCCCTCATATCTTGGCTGCACGTATGAAGGTGTGAAGGAGCCACAGACCATTACGATGGTCAATCCTAAATAGTCCAAATTCCACAGCAAGCTGTTACTGAAGCTAAATGGTGATTTTCAGATAGCTGCTTATGCACAAGTATACACGTGTTTCACTGTAACTATTTACTCTCCAGTTTACAAAGTTTAAGAACTGGACACGCCAGTCATTCTGCAGGCACAAAGCACTGCTGTCTGCTTCAATCTGTGTTCTGAAGTTGCTGAGTAATAACTCTTACAGGTAGTACTCCTGTTAAACTACCTGCTTAGCAAAGTTGTCCTTTACCCTTATCTTCCTGCCTTGACCTTCTTGATGAGACAGGACAGCAGTTTCCAGGTCTCCTTTCTTTAATGAGGTACCCAGTAATATCTCTGGCTAGAAGTCCTTACTACTCACTAACTCACTACTTCGACATACGTCTGCCCTCTTCTACAGTCTGAGACGTAAATTCATCAAAGCATTATTGCACTTTTCCCACAATTTATGGTGATCCTTGTTTTTAACCTGTCTGTATGCACCAGTGCTCTGGTGTATGTATGCATCAGTGCTTTGACACTGTTATTGAGACTCCAATTAAAAATTTCCACTACAGCTTGAGGGGAGAAATGTCCAGGCAGGCAGAAGGGAGTTCATGCAGAGCCACCACCCTAAGGGGGACTGCTGACATGGTGTTGAGTTACATGTTCCTCAGTTAGACATATCCTTACTTGGAGAGGTTGCAGTCACTAGATGTTATTTTAAGAAACGCAGAATCATTTTAAGTGAAAATTTTATTTGCTGGCTTGTACAAAGAAATCTGATATAGACTCATCCCTGCTAGAAAACACAAACTTCATTCCTTTTAAAGGAACATGCACACGCTCAGCTACATGGCACGCTTTAGAAGCAAAACTTCTTTTCAAAATACTCAAAGATCTTAGACAATGTTTATTGCAGATTCTCTTTTTTAGCTACAGCATTATTTGTGAAGGGATTAGCAAAAAAGCATGTAAACTGTACACAACTACATTTGTTTAGTCTGTAAATCTTCTCAGTAGTTTTAAAAAGCAGTTAAACTGTTCTGTTAAAAACAATTACCTCTGGAATCTCCTCTGGAGGTTTTAACTCAAACATTTTCAAGGAGCACAAAATCAAATTCTAAATATGAGTTCTGCTGTAGATATGATGCTTCTTTACTTTAGAAAGTGAAGCAATCTAAAGATCTTGGCTCACTGCTGCATGCAAACTGTTAGCCACAGGAAAAATACAGGTTTCTGGTGAATAAAATCCAGTTATTAAACGAGTAATTTATCATGTTGCCATTGTCAATAGAATTGAAGAACAGTTGTGAGGCTTACACATGCATCTATTCTTTCCTCTTGGTTATTATGCTAATGAACATTTGTTCTGAATTTCTGGTTCTTCTTTTTCCTGTCATAATTTTAAAAATGTATGTCTTAGAGGTCACAGCATATGGGAAAGATTTCTAAGTATGAAGTTCCATGTATTGCAAAAAAAAGTGAATATCAGGAAGCATTAAAGAAATCAGAATATAAAATGAACATCAAACATGAATAATCAACTGAATTTTCCATCTTCTGGTGTGATTTTAGTGTTTCTGCCTGTCACTGCCTGTTCTGATCTTGCAGCAGCAGTGAACTAAATTCACATAGGGATTCACAAACTTACATTCAACGAAGGGGTGCCACTAGTATTCACAAAGTCCTCTCCTAATCTGGTCAGTTTCTACATTTCTGGCAGGGGGTATCATCAGGCTTAGCAGTCACAGGACTTAACAGCACTGTGTAGTTTTGATCCTATTTCTGCTTGTGGTGCCTGTGAGACCAAATTTAGAGCTCATGCTCAGAACACAAAAAAACCACCCAGTAGAGACATTTTAATGGACTTTCTACCTGAAAAAGAGAACTATCTCCAGGTGCAGAAGCAGTTCTGCATAAAAAGCTGCTTTTTAAGCTATTAAATTTCTATTTATCCATCAGAACCTCTATCCATGGTTTCTGAATCTTCTGTAACTACTATTCTAAAATTTATCCCGGTAATAAAATATCATCTATTATGAACTCTAATGAACACAACATTTTGTGACTTTGCATATCTCTGTGAAATAATTCAGATGCAGAGTATTATTTAAAAGTTACATTGATAAATGACATATCAAAATCACCTACATATTGCAACCATAACCCAAGTAAAGCATGAAATATAGTAGAAACAAAGTACATGGAAAAAGCAGTTGTGATTGCTATTTCTCCTGCCCCCATTTCCACTGTTGTGGCAGATAAACTGTTCTTTTTCATACTTACTGCACATATGCTTAAGGAATTAATGGCTTCAAACATTTCAAGATTGCTAGAAAATTAACAGTAGGCTCAAAATGCTATCGGTTAATGCTAGATACAATAAAAAATACTGAAGTTGCTGTGTATGTGAATTTATTTTTAAGCTTTTGTCTGAGAAAACCAGAAACATTTCTGGAAAAGTATGAGTGTGAAAGCAATTGAATTATGTCAGCTGTATTATATATGGTTATGACAGTTTTTTACTTGTGATATGAACATTGCCTTGGGACTGATAGTCAACAGTATTTATTCTCTTCATCAGAACTTGTGTCATAGATGTTTTTAGACATACCAGAGAAATGCATTTCCTGAAGCAATGGTAATAAATCTGCATATCTGTGCCAGACTGTTAGGCTGAGGTGCATGAATGTAAGCTGGTTTTATCTGAGATCAAACACAGACAGAGAGGAGGAAAATGGAAAGAGTAATTTTGTGGTTCATTTAAAACAAGTTTCCTCTCTAGGATTTAAATTTTTTTTAAAAAGGTGTTTATTTAAATCAATTTCAAAGGAAAAATGGCAATTCAAAATAGCCATAAAGATACAGCTGAGACTTAAAATAGCACTAATCACTTAATACATCACTAATTTTTAAAAAACACCCAAATGAGATCCTTCTCAGCAGTCTCATTCACAAATTCAAACAAGTACATGGATAATATGAAACCCCAAGTTGCTTTTTTTTTGTTTTACCATATTTGGAAATAGCAGCAGTCACAGTAAAACCACAGTAGTTTGAAAAAAAATATTATGTGGTAGCAAAATGAAGATAACATGGAAGATGAAACTGGGTTGTATAGTCTCTGTTCTTCAGCATCTGCACCAAATGTGCCCCACATTTGCTAAGGCACCATATGAAACAAGTTAATGGGTACTTCAATAATAAGTACATACAGGCAGCTACTTTCCTTTTTGGAAAGTAAGAAACATTGCTTATACTTATGGCTTTAACGTTAATGTCATCTTTAAACTAAAACTTCAGGTTATTTTCTGTACACTCTAACTTTTTCCTCTTACCGTCTTTCTCTTACAGGGTTTTTTTGTAGCAGTTTTATATTGCTTTGCTAATGGAGAGGTAAGAGACAATGCTATGAGAAAAGTTTTTAGTTGATTAGTAAAGTATATCAATGACACCAAGAAGGATGAACACACTGATTAGCTCTGCTTATTCGAGAGCACGTGTGCATTCTTTTGAACAGGTATAACTGTTTTTTATGAAGAGAACAGCAAGACGTCTCACAGATTTGGGATTGAAATGCAAAGTGTTTCCACTGAAGCCTGAGTGGCTATAGCACTGTGGAGGTATGGATACCCTGGGGTGACTGAAATACCAGTAGAGGCTTATGGTCAGCCACCTAAACCCCACTCTTTTAATCAGCTGGAATCCCAGACTTCATGTTTGGCCAGGCTAAACCCTCTCTTAGTTTAACCCTAAAGTCCATGTGAAGGAACTGAATTTGGGGTACTTTAATATCTTAGACAGCAACATGTTGAAAAAATAATTTCATGCATGCACTGACAGGACATCCCTAAAATTGATGTGAGGGGATTCCTTGTCTGGAAGCTGTCTCCTGCTATGCCTCAAGGAGCAGCTGGGGGTTCAGTTTGCTCTATGCCCAGATTTAGGCAGATCAGTGATGACTCTTATGCAAGGAGATGACAGCAGAGAAAGCTAACCTCCTGCCCAATGTAGGGTGAAGACTGAATTCAGATCAAGTTGCTTGGGATTTTGTCCAGCTGAGCGTTGAACCCCACCAAGGACAGAGGTTCCACCACCTCTCTGGTCTTCTGTTCCAGTGCTTCACTGTACTCAGGAGGAAACATCTTTTCCATATATTCTGTTAGAAGTTCCCCTATTTATTTCAATTTATGATCACTGTCCCTTGTGTCCCTACCAAACACCTCTGTAGAGCGCCTGGCTCCATATCCTCCATGATCTCCTCAGAGGCAGTATTTAGGCCTTCAGCGTGAATGAGCCCCATTCACTCAGCTCTCCTGATAGGGCAAGTGCTCCAGTCCTGATCTCTGCTGCTAAGTTCAAGCCTATCAACACAGTTTGTACTGGGGGCCCAAAATCAGATGCAGTATTCAGAGGTAGTCTAACAGTTACTGAGCAAAGGAGAACAATCACTTCTCTTGATCTACTGGCTCTGCTCCTGCCCATACAACCCAGTGTCTTCATCACCATCACAGCTGCATGCTGCCTTTGCCTTATTGACTTGCTACAAGCTACCTCAGAAAATGATGCTATGTAGGCTGTGGAATTAATCTCACTTAATTTTAAATGTTTTCTAAGTTGAATCTCACTGTCTGTAGCTCACTTATATTTGGTCCGGGTGCAGACCTCCACTACTTGCAATAAAGACACATATCCAGTGTCAGTAGCACTTAAGAGCCTGGCACAGCCAGCTGGCATGGTACACACTACACTGACACAGGTACATGAATTTGGACACCTTCTTAAAGGCACCAGTGAAACAAACAACATGGGCTTTATACAAAAGGTAGGCCACATGTTCCTAATATTTAACAAGGAAACCTGGAGCAATTTCAGAACTACTTAAATAAAAAAGAGAGCTGGCATTTTTCTGCAATACAGGAGTACTTGTTTAACATTTATGAAGGGCACAGAACTGCTAGCACCTCTCATTAGCAGTTAAAAGTTACTCTTTTGGCCTTCTATCTCCTGGTCCAGCTGAGCTTTCAGGCCAAAGGGCCTGCTGGTTAGAGCAAGGGCACATCCTGTGCCTCTGTGTGGGCCTGGAGCCTGCCCTTCATCTGCAGCACTGGCTCAGGTGATGTAGGCAGCAGGACACTCAGTGCTGAGGATTTAAGGCAGGGTGCCAGATAAAAAGCTTTAACAAAACAAACCAGATACCCAAGCACAACAGTCCGGCAAAGCTGCACGGTCCTCATTTCCACAGCCCTTGGGCTTTTCTCCTCCTCACTTCATCAGACTGTAAACATGAAAGTCACTTGAGCTCTCCCACACATACGCGTTAGGATCACAGTGTATCAGAGATTCAGGGGCTAGGAAAAACTTTCCTAAGTTAGAGTGAAGAGGGTGGACCCTTAACTTCAACTTAGCAAACAAGTTTGTTTCTACCCTACAAGGACCTCACCAGGTGTGAGGTGCACCCCAAAGGGGCAGGAAGCTCAGCACTTCCGGGGTCCCTCTCGTTTACAGCTAGCATTTGGGCTAGCGGACTGCAGGGTAGTCACAAGACATCACTGTGGACAGACTGTTCTCTTCTCCCCCCAGGTGAAAGCAGAGCTCCAGAAGCAGTGGTCCCGCTTCCTGCTGGCAGACCCGTTTGGCTGTAAACCCTGCTTTCTTGGGGAAAACATAAAATACCTGAGGAAATGTTCACAGAAACGAAGAAAACAGCACCTCGGCAGCAAACACCACTTGTGCCTGGAGGCAAGCGAGCCCTGGGGCATGCGGCTCCAGCAGGTGCTAGTTCAGCAGAGGACAGATCTCAGCCCAGAGCCAGGCTGTGCTCTCCCGTCTCATCCACGGGCAAGCATGTCAGACAGCAGCGAAGGAGAAGTCACCACTGGAGAGACAACTGAGGAAGTCTTTGAAGAAAGTGAGATTTAGAAAGATGTCCACTACGACAGCACTTTCCAAAAGCCACATATTTTGAAAGATCTTCTCTCACCTCCAGACTGTACAGATCTCTGGGATGTGCAATGCAAGGAGGAAGCAGTTAATATCCCAATTGTCCCAGTTTTCTTAATCTGAGAAAAATGTTGATCTGGATGTTGCTAACCTGTGTGGCTGGGGTAGAAGAGGTTTGCTGGATCAAAAAATGCTTTGAGTTGACCAGTCTGGAAGATAACTGATACTGAAAGAGATGTACACAGGGGAGCAGGATGTACTTTGGAAATGAGTAGACTTTGGACACACATGTTGTGTCCCAGTAGCTTTATCCATGCTTGACTGCCATTCTACTCACATAATAGAGAAATTGTTTGTTTTTCCCTTTCATAGGTGTGTTTCATAAATAGACATATGTGTGTAGAAGACTCTTCTCTCAGCAGACCAGAATCATCCCCCATCTCAAAAAAAACAGTTTCAGGCCAAACCAGACAATTTTTGTTTAAGCAAAACAAAAGGATTTTTATATATTAAAAAAAAAAAAGGCTTGGGAAGAAACAAACTTTTGCTTGCATTTTTGAGCATCTTCACTTAAAGTTTAGTGCCAGAAATGTCATTATGAAATGAAAGAACAAAATGTTTTCTTTTGAAAGTGTCCAAATGAAATGTTTTGATACAATTTTTGTTTGCTCATTTTTGTTTTCACTATTCTTTTGACACAAGCCACACATTTTGATGCATCTGTAACTTTGTCTTAGCTGTGGCCCAAATGACAAAATAGATCAGTGATAAGTGCTGCTTCCACTTTCCTCCCAGGGGATCCAAAATGGATAATGACATGGGATTGTGACAGCACCAAAAGAATATTGTGAAATCCTTCTTCCAGCATTTAACAAGAACCATGATGAAATTTTAATTGTCACATACAGCTCACCCAGAGACGTATGAAATTCAATTAAGTTTCTTAATATTCTACGAGCCAGTTTCCAAACTTGCAAACATGAGTCAATTGGCATACTGAAAGGAAAAAAGGCCCACAGATTAGTGGGCGATATTTATCTGCAATATAAATGCATACACCAGGCACACACATGTGTAACTATCTAGCCTGCAGCTAGTTACATAGCATTCGTTATGGATTTTTTCTGTACTTTACTGGTAAGCACTCTATATTAACCTAAATACCTGCAAATGTAATAAAACGTATCCTGGGCAACTGGCTTTACGTGGCCCTTCTTGAGCAGGGGGGTTGGACCAGAAGACCTCCGGAGGTCCCTGTCAACCTCAACCAGTTTGTGATTCTGTGAAAACACTGTATGACAAATAAAAATTTTCAGGGCTGCTCGTGGGCTCTATTCACGCATCTTCTCTCTACCAGGTGCCAACACTGTGCCTGCCCTTCTGGCTTTCCCTGCTTCTACGTCTCCCCATCAGGTGCCTTTGTCCTTAGACCCCTGCTGCCAGCTTTATAACTGGCACTTTTTTGAGACAGGTTGCCTATATCTTCAATGTGTTGTTTGAGCAGACTAAGTTTATGCAGCTTATATAACTTACCAATGCTTTTAAAAATTATTTATCAGTCTACAAACGTTTAGACATGTAAACTTTACCAGTTATGATATACTGTTTTCTTGCAAAGAACAGGTAAATTAATTGACTTGCAATAGGCCAAGAGCACATTTGAGCTATCACATTTCTGGTACTTTCCAAAAGGTATTTCTTTCACAGTTCTGTCAGTGTTAAGAACTAAACCTATTTAATAAGTAAAAGGTTTCATATTTTTATAAAATATTAATAAAATGTAATTATTTCATCCATTTTAAAGTATATCTGCAGTTTTAAAAGGCTTTTTACCAGACTGTGCATTCTGCTTATATAGCATTTTACTGCAGAGGATATCTCCACCACCCATTACAAGCACCAGACATTACAAATCTGTTGACCATGTCTTCTCCAATTTAAAAAGACTGATTTTTTAAAATATTTAAAAGCCTGAAGTGGTTTAGAATGTGTTTTACTTGGGTGCTAAAAATGTGAAAATTATAAGATTTTACTGTATCTCAGTAAAATAGTTTACTTTTTGATTGCATTTTAAAGTATTTCAAATGGTCAAGAAACCAATTTTCTGTGCTCTCAAAAGCAGTCCCTGCTAGGTGCATTCTCCCCTCTTTACTGTATGTATGGTCTTTTTGCCTCTTTCAGTTTATAAAAATCAATTTTTTTTATATAAGCAGACCCTGAAGTCTTGATAAAAACAATCATCACATGCATTCCTTCAGAAAGCATGTTTGTAAGTAGATAAATCAGTAAGTTTTATCAAAAAAATATAGCATTATTTATTATATCACTAAAGTACAGAAGTTGTGAAATCTGGATGGCCACACGCATGATGTATCTTTACAGAAATATTACAAGCTCCTCAGTTCTAAATAAAATATTAAGCAGTCTAGAAGACAGCAGCAGACTCAACAATTCAAACATGTTAGTAGAGTCAGCAAAAATAGCTGCAAAAAGAGTCAGCAAAAATAGCTGGCTCTACTCGTAGGAAGGTTAAGGTCTGCAGCTAGGTATCCTCCCGGGATTTTCCTTCTGCCCTTTCCTTCTGGAGCCCCAGGGCTGCATGAGGGACATTGCAGCCAGAGGATGTGGTAAGAAAGAAAAGCTGCAGCAGGTCCCCGAGATGTGAGACAGAAGCCAGACAACTTGCCAGGGTTCCTACAAGTCCACAGACTGGATAGACAGAAACAGTTGGGAGAAAGGACAAGAAACAGGATCTTGCTCTGATGAAACAAGAGGTGGAGGAGACAGATCAACCCAAATCGGTTTTTGATTGCAAGTGATATTTTGTGTAAATTACTTATCCAATTTATACATAGATTAATTATCAGACAACAAAAACTTTGTTAGCCCAGGGTTTTATGCTTGTGTAGACCTAGTAACAGGATTTTTCTCTTTATCGGTCAATTGCACACCTTTACTCCCCAGATTTCTACTGCCTTCACCTTATGAGAGAGACTGGTGTGAGCTAAAGGCTTCTTCCCTCTTGATGAGAGAGCTCATCCTCCCATGGTGCTGGCGAGTTTGGTCTCTGCTGAGTCAGTCCATTAAGTAAGACAAGGTGCTCAGGACATCAGAGACATCCCACGCTAAAACCTGACTCCCACAGCTTTGAAGTTGTCTTTGCCAAGGATTTTGCTTTCAATTAAAACTTGTATGACAAAAAAATAGAATTTCTAGCCCAAAATAGCTTGTGGGATTCAACAGAGCTTTCCCATTAGATGTAGTGCGATAACTGATCTGACTTGTATGAACAAGGTTTACACAATCTTAATAATCTGCTGTGAGACATGCTATAAATTTTTATGTTTTACTACGCATAAAGCACAACCTTCCAGACATAATGGCTCCTTCTATGGCCAGAGATGTCAACTATATGCTAATTATTAATGTGTACTTACATTCTTTGTTTAAATATACTGCTTCTACATACCAAGGTCTGTGCCTCAAAGGCTCAAATAGTAAAGCACAAATACTCTAGTCTGGAGAGCTCTCTGACAATTATGCCTTGGAATCAATAATATTGGTTTGTATTTTTTAAAATATGGAATAAATCCAGTAGATTAAGAGAGATGTGCCAGTTCTGTCATGTTTGATGTGCTCACTTCCCAAGGCACCAAATAGAAGTGAAGTAAGGCAGAGAGTCACATGTGCTGTCTCATTGAATCCAATGAAAAAGAAAAGTTTGGGAAGGTTGGATGTCTGGGAGACACTCCAGTGCTAATATTCTGTTTTGTTCCAGTGCAAACCTGAATTAATATAACAACCTCTTTTTTAAAAGAGAGAAAAGACAACTTCAATAAAATAGATCTACAAAGTATCCTATGACAACTTGGTCTTAAACTACAGTCATCTTCCCTCTAGGATGTTGAGGTTGGGATGGGAGGAGGTCTACCTTAGTTCCTGACCAAATTATTGCATAGTAAATGGTATCCTTACACCGTTGGTATGGTATGGTACCAATGGTATCCTTACACCTTACAAGTACAGGAGATCAAAAAGGTGATGCTGCACCTCTGGGTCTGTTTGGATGTCCCATACACCTGTGCTTGATACCAGAACTGGAGGAAGGGAAGTCCTACCAGCAGGCACATAACTTCTTCAGCAGTCTTGACTGTTGTGAGTGCTCAGTCTTCAGTGGAAATTGAAGACAACCTTGAGTGTGTGGGACAGCAGCAGGATGAGAAATGCCAAACCATGACATGCCTCTTCAGGAGGCTGTAGGCCACAACTTCCTGGGCATAATCCCCTCACCCCAGGCTGATGTCAGCTTCTTCACCTGCACAATAGAGCAAACCACTTCCACTTGACTACATCTGTGTTTTGCAACCTGTTGTCTCTTAGTCCACTCTTCTGATATCCCTCTAGCATCAGCATCTGATATTGCTGGCAGGCCCCACTACAACAGTCCAAGCTTCTCTACTGGCACTTCCACAACAGCCTGATGGCAGAAGCTGCATTTAGGGACTTGTGGTGTTGTCAGTTCACCAGCTGTTACCATCTTTGGGTCTCCCATAGCACTTCTCACTTTCGTAGCTACCCCAGCATTCCCATCTGCCATTGCTATATTGGCTTATTGTTTGGCCAGAGTACCAGGTTTTAGGCAGGCTGCAAGCATGTCTCAGCTTTGTAGGAACTGTCCTTCCTTTCAGGATACAGCTTCTTCCTTTCATTTGCTTCAGGAATTTTCTTACTTTTTCCCATCAGTCTCAGCTCCCAGTAAGAGGAACTCTGTGATCTATAAAATTCTTCCTGACATTAGTACCTTTTTTTTTTAAAAAAAATCAAGAATATTTTACTGACATCATCTTTTTCAGCTTTCATAGCAACCACAATTCTGGATTTTTAATTATTTCTTTTCAGCCTGCCATTCCAAATCTCACAAACTATTTGCTGTGCTAAATGTCATGTTGTGTTTAGGTATCTTTGCAGTCAGTCCTGAAGCCACGCAGAACTACAGTGAGAAGCTGCTGCTTGTAAACTCTGTCATTGCAATTAGCTCCAGGAAATTAAAGTGGAGCTACCACATAACCAGGCCTTAAAGGCTTGAAGGCTCAGTTTCCCTGTGTATCATGTTCATCACATTGTAATTATTTTCCCCCATCACAGCCAAATTCTCACTGCTCTCCCTATTTGCTGTTCAGTTGTTTCTTTGCCTTCTCTGGAGTCAGCTCTGATTTCAAGCCCAGCAGCATCTCTGCAGACACTGCTGAGCAGCAGTCTTGGGCTGTTCACCCTCTCCCAGAGGCTGTCCTCCTCCACATGTGTATTCAAGTCCCTCTGGGGCTGAGAGTCCTGCCTACCCAGCATGCCGTGTCTGTCTACCCAGATGCCAAAATCCTGTTTGATTTTACCATGTTCCGCATGGGTCCTTCCTCACAGTGTCACAGTTTCCTTGCCTGGAGGACCATATGATTGCCAGAAAATGGCACAATTTGCAGGGAGTTTGGGCCTGCCTGAACGTGGAGAGATGACTTCACATGATGTGTACCCCTAACCACAGACACAGATTTTTAACCACCACACAGATTTTTTTCTTTTGTGGAATTTTGAGGAATACTCAAATGTCTGAAAAATGGGGGAAAATCATTTAGGCTACACAAATCCTTGGTGCTCCTTCCCATCCTATACAGCTATTCTAGGGATCAGAGCTAAGAGTCCTGCTTTGCAGTATTCAGAGCATGCAGCTGCCAATAGATCTATGGAGACATCTCTCAGATTTTTGTCTATCTATCTCCCCAAATCCTCAAAGCTTAAGGCTTTATGTACATTATGTATTCCTTATAAGGTACAAATAAAAAGACTTGTGCTATGTCTTTCCTGCTGCCTTACTGCTCCCCATAGCTGTAATCCTGAACCATTACCAACCCACCTCCCCTTTCCTGACTTTAAGGATGCTACTGGAAGAATGCTAATACAAATGCATCACACCACCTAAAGCAGGGGATTGGTCTGGAAATAACAAGATTTAGAGGAAAAAAATTTTTTTTAAAAAATCAAAGTATTATATTTTAGCCTGTCTTTGGACTTTTATATTTCTTTTCTGAATCTTTGACATTTTGGATTTAAGTAATAAATAATAATGAACCCATTACTCCCTTGCTTTGAACAACCACTCATTACTATCACCTTTGTTTCACAAAGAGGAAATTGAAATACATGGAGCTGACACGACTTTTATAAAGCTACCCAGCAAGGTAGAAGTCATCCTGTGTAAAATTTAAACATCCTGAGTCCCAGTTCTCTGTTCATTGTGTCCATGAAATTCAAATGTGAGTGTGCTTAAGCCATATACTGGCAGCTTTAAGTGGAAATGCCATTTGCTTCCTCTCACCCCTAAACTCTGGCTACCTGCTGGAGATGGCGTTGTGAGACAAAGGAGGCAGGAAAAAGCTGAAGAATTAGACCTAGTGCAATTTTCTTTTTTTGTTACTTTCTTTAGTTCTTCTAGGTGGTGTTAGCCTCACCATCTGCCTGAAGAGAGGACTCTGCAGTAGGACGGACTGTAATCCCAAAGCATTACACTGAGCCAGACCTAAGCACCAACCCTTAAACACAAATGCGGAGAGGAATTCAGGAGAACTTGGTCAGCCTCCTCATCTGTGCTGTTTTATGTGGCCCATGAGGTGTCTGTAGCTGGACTTTTACAGACAGTCACACTCCCCCAAGATGTGAAACTGTACCAATATATAGATGATGTTCTGATTGGAGGAACTTTCCCTGAAAAGGTGGGGGAAGCAGCAGCAGCAGTATGGCAGGCACTAAATAAAGCAGAAATTGAGACTGCACCCAGAAAATGTCAGGGACCAAGTAAAGAAGTAAAATTTTGAGATACTTAGTGGATAGCAGGCAGTGCAGTGATTCCTCCGGATACCTTAAGAAAAATCAGAAAGCTGCAAATGTTCCAATCAAGGAAGGAGTTGTTACAACAATTATTGGGAACTTTGGGATATTGGAGGAAGCATGTACCTAGATTTTCTATAATTTCCCATTCATTATACTCACTCTTATGGAAAGGCAAACCCTGGGAGTGGAAATTAGAATGTAAAGAGGCAGTCAAAACTGTAATGGAGGAATTAAAAACATATCAGTCACTGGGACTAGTACACCCCCATGACACTATTATAGATGAATGGGGTTTCACCAAACATGCTATTTACTGTAACCTGTTCTAAACTTGCCCCGATGGGCCAAAAAGACTTTTATTGTTTAGCTCAACCACTTTTAAAGAAACAGAACAACGATACTCTGAATGGGAAAAGGGACTTTTATCTTTAGTCTGAGCAGTTAATCAGGTTGAGAAAATACATCAGGGTCAACCTGTGCAAGCCAGAGGACCATTTAATTTACTAGAAGCAATCCTAAAGGGGACTGCTCCCCCCAGAAGGCGTTGTACAAAACCCCACTATCAGAAAATGGTAAGCCTACCTAACAGAAGTTGCAGAAAATATGCAATTAATTGAAGGACACACTAAGATTTCCAAATTGCAGATGCCCATAAACACAGACCCTTTAGTGTCACAACAGCCTTTTAAACCTTCACCCATTCTGGATGCACCACCCCTCACTGAGGGTATACAAACAGAAAACATTTGGTTTACAGATGCTTCAGCAAAAAGGGTAAATGGCAATATAAGGCTGCTGCATTAGATATTACCACCAGCAAACAAGTAATAGAAGAAGGTGAAGGCAGTGCACAAGTAGGAGAAATAAGAGCAGTTGTTTTGGCAGCACAGGGTGGAGCAAAAATTATATATGTAGACTCTTACGTTGTGTCAGCCAGTGCCACACAGTGGCTCTGTCAATGGGAAACCTTGAATTGGGAAGTAAATAGATCCCCAGTTTGGAGTAACAAAGAATGGCAATTTTTACTGGATATAGCCAGGAAAACACCTTTCAAGATGGGATGGGTAAAAGCTCATTCTAAGGATAATCAAACAGCCACAAAGTGGAATCAAAAGGTAGATAAGCTAAGTAAAATTAGGAAAATCACCTTAAATCCTGAGTGGTATTGACTGGGAGAATGGTTACATCAAAACCTAGGCCACACAGGTAAAGAAGCACTTTATTTTGCTGCACAGAGTAAAGGCTGGCCTACAAACAGAAAAACTTGTGAAACTATTCTTACAGAATTTCACCAGTGTAGACTGAAATTACAAGCAGATCACCCTGCTAAAGCATCACCTCTACACATCAGTGAAGGGAAAACTTTATGGTCTATATGGCAAATTGATTATATTGGACCATTCAAATCCTCTGTGGGATATTGATACATCCTCACAGGAGTGGAAGTAGTCTCCAGCTTGCTTGTGGTGACTAAGTGTTGGAAAGCCAATGAGCAAAATACAGTGCGAGGGCTATCATTTTGGTTCTCAAATCTACCTACTCCTGATGTTATCCAAAGTGATAATGGCTCACATTTTTGTGTAAGGAAGTGCAAGTTTGGGCAAAACAAGAGGGAATTAAATGGGTATTCCACATGCCATACTACCCTCAATCAAATGGGATGGTAGAAAGAGCTAATGGCTTATTGAAAAGCAATCTCAAACCACATGAGGCTCAATGGGATACAAGACTTCCCAAAGTACTCCATCAATTAAATAATCAATCTGGGCATATCTATCCTGTAAGCCCGGCATTCTTTGTAAAAACTGAGCTTAGTGCTCCACTTACTTGGAAAAGAGAGTATCCTGACAACATTACAGCCAGGACAGCCTGTGATGGTCAATCTACCATCCATCAGTACTGTGCCTATGACCTTAACTAAACCTTGTGGTGCATTTGCATGGGAAATACATAGAATTAGTGCATGATGGATTTTTCCTTCTTCTTAAGGGGGTAACGTGTTCAGACTCTTTCTGCTGAAACAAGTCTCTATTTTCTCTTACAGCACCCTGCAGGATGACAAACGGAAATGCTGTGTTCATGTTAGTATTCCAAACCTTAACAATGCTGCTTCTCCTAACCTGTGGCCAAAGAACGCTAGAGTGGCCATAGCCTCAAGCTTGTGTTAAGTATACCAGGAGTATGGGAATACACTCTAGTAAGGGACATTTAAAGCTTTCCACTGTGATCATGCACAGAACTGAAGTATACTTAGAAAACGAATGGAGCTGGAATAAAGATGAAGCTGGTTATAAAGTTCCCCAACTTTGGGGAACAGCAGGGAAAGGAATTAAAATAGGATGCTGGATGATCAACAGGTCTACCCATGAGAAGGCATCTCAGATTTCTGTGTACAACATTATATCAAACTCAATAACAAAAGATATGAAGTTTTGCACCTCTGAAAGATTGGACTGTTGGTACAACTTTACCTTAGTACATCCTGTTTTTGTAGTCTGCCTCTGGGCTCACCGTAGTGTGGGACTATCATTTAAATTAAAAATAGACATTACTGAGCCTAGTATAACAACATCAGCCCCGATTGTAAAGGATAAAAAAACTCTATCCCCCAAAATTTCTCAAATTGGACCGTATGTGATCAAAAATACAGCTCAACAACGAGTGTTATTTAATCCATCATGGTCTCTTAAACAAGTAGAACTATTGATGCAAATTAATATCCCCACAATCAAACTAATCTGTTCACCATTCATAAGTATGTCCTATGTAGGATGGTTAGCATGGTTACATGCGCAAACCCTCACCTCTCCCAAGTGAACAAGGAGAGATGCGACCAGTATCCTAGGGACAGGATAGGGAGTCTTAAATAGTATAGATGTCAAAGTACTCATAAATAAGCTGAGCACTACAACAAGTCATTTAAATAAATTAGAACACCCATTGCAGTCTTCTCTATTAGCATTGGGAACTAACCAATGTCTTTTATCTGATATACTGCCTCAATGGGAAAGAATTAGTGAAAGACACCACCAATTGATTGTGGACACACTTGGTGCAGCCCAAAATAACGTTTCTCTGGCTTTTAGTTGTATCCAAGCTCAGCTGTGGGTGCAATCTATGGTAGCAGCAATTAGAAGAGAAGGTGAAGGTGCCACCTTACCCACCGAAATTTGAAAGGTATTTTGGGACTATGCAAATAAATTTGAAAAAGAATTCCAGTCTTGGTGGTATTTAGTCAATTTCACTTATGACCTCATCAACAATAAGGTCACAGCTTTTGTCTTAACAATACACAATTCTTTGGTATATACCATATACCCAATCATTGCATTAGGATTAAATCACAATAGAGCTATACTCTATCCATTAGAACATAGAGTACAGGCCCAATGAAACAGAAACAAATGGCAAACTATTGATGTCAACACAGGCATTGTATGGGAACAACAAGGATTTATTTGTGAGAGTAACACCATCAAACCCCAAGACATTTGTCTTCACAATGAACAAAATGTTTGTCATTTGAAATACATCCTAATGAAACCCCTGAAACTGTCCTTGTGTACATTGGAAAAGGATGTGTTTGTATGAGAACCCTTTGTGATTTTATATTTGTAGGTAACATTACTGTAGATACAAGCAATCACTCAAATATTTGTGTTTATAACTTTACTAAAGTTGTGGCATGCGACTTTATTCAGCTCCTGTTACATCTTATCAATTGTTACAATTATACATTGAGTCAAGATTTATTGCCTAGCCCCATCAGAATGAATCTTACATTGGTGAAGAAACTACTACAACACGATGACCTGTATCAACTGCTACAATGCGTCCGAAACAATGGACACAAAACTCTAATCACTGTTCATCATGATACAGAAGAGATACACCATGTCTTGGAAAGAGTGAAGAACACCATTGGTGGGAAACTGTTCTTGGATGGTCACCAACAGCAACAGGAATCTTGTGCTTCACCCAGCTGTGATTTTGCTGACTCTAATATGTTTATTGCTTATAATTATATTGTATATAAAGGTTTGGTACATGATAAAACAAATAACCCAACTTCAACCACCCAAAACATACAAATTAACAAATACGAAATAGCAGTGCTTCACCATCTACTTACCGTGGATCTACAAGCACACAAACTATCAATATACTATTTATGGCACAGAGGCAAGAGGTGACTGTACCACTACTCTGTGAAGGTAAGATGAATTGACTATAGTCACAGGGTGGAGTGTGGTGGTGTGCTCCCCCCCTTCCCTGGCTTAAGCCATAACCACCAGTGGGGTTGTGATGGCTGCATCCAGCTTACTCTGGACTTTGGGGGATGGATGGCAACATGGTAGCCAACGGCTACCGTATTTGCTGGTATGCAAATAGGACTATAAGTCAATCATGTTACTTTATAAATAGTGGACAGCCCAGGGCCCTTTGAGCTCTCCTGCACAGCAGTGGTCTGCATGCCAGGATCTCCCCTTGAGTAGGGACACCTCTCAATGTTACCTCTCAAGGTTGAGAGATTCCTTGCCACAACAGATTCTCAGTAAGTGCTTAATTGCATGCTAAACTTTGAAATCTTAGCTAAGTGGTATAAAGGATTGATTGTGCATATATAATCCTTTAGACATAAACTGTTGACCAAGTCTGGGACTAGGAGTGGATCTAGCCACACCTAGACTCCTCTCTGAGGAGTTTAGAAAGCAAGGGGCTCCATTCTAAACCTCATGACTCAACAGGACGGTCTCCTTGACAGTGTTGTCTGACTGTCCTCTGTGCAGTAAACAGTCAAGTGTACCTTGCCATCGAATCTTGTTAAACCAGTCACATTTACTATCAAACTTTGTTAACTCATTGTTTTATATCAATAAAGTATATTGTTGCTCCTCTCTTATGAGTGAAGTATACGGCTCCATCCGCAACATTCTGAGGCAAGGACTTTCAGAGCACAGAAACTGTCAGGAGAAAAAGCAACATAAATTAAAAAGTGCTATGGATTATTAGGTGTATTGGGTTTGCGTGGCAAGGTTTTGGTAGCAGAGGGGCTACAGGGTTGGCTTCTGTAAGAAGCTGCTAGAAGCTTCCCTTCTGTCCGACAGAGCCAATGCCAGCTGGCTCCAAGACAGACCTGCCGCTGGCCAAGACTGAGCCCATCAGCAACAGTGGTAGCGCCTCTGTAATAACATATTTAAGAAGGGAAAAAAAGTTGCAGGGGCACAGAAACTGCAGCTGGAGAGGGGAGTGAGAACATGTAAGAGAAAAAACCCTGCAGACACCAAGGTCAGTGAAGAAGGAGGGGGAGGAGGTGCTCCAGGCGCCGGAGCAGAGATTCCCCTGCAGCCCGTGGGGAAGACCATGGTGAGGCAGGCTGTCCCTCCGCAGCCCATGGAGGTCCATGGTGGAGCAGATATCCACCTGCAGCCCGGGGAGGACCCCACACCAGAGCAGGTGGAGGCCTGAAGGAGGCTGTGACCCCATGGGAAGCCCGTGCTGGAGCAGGGTCCTGGCAGGACCTGTGGCCCCATGGAGAGAGGAGCCCACAAGAGGGGGGGGTGGGGGGAAGGTGTTTTAAGAGTTGGTTTTATTTCTTATTACCCTACTGTGGTTGGATTGGCAATAAATTAAGTTAATTTTTCCCAAGTCAAGTCTGTTTTGCCCATGATAGTAACTGGTTGAGTGATGTCTCCCTGTCCTTATCTCGACCCATGAGCCCTTTGCTATATTTTCTCTCCCCTGTCCAGCTGAGGCAGGGGGAGTGATAGAATGGCTTTGGTGGGCACCTGGCATCCAGCTAGGTTCAACCCACCACATTAGGAAAGAAATAGCCACTCAGCATTATGTTATCCTCAGTGAGCCTACATCTTAAATACCTTGTGTAGTTCTCTTTGTCCCACCTGGGGAGCACAGAGCAGAGCTAGATCAGGCACATAGCAGGAGGATTTGGGATCAGAACTGCTCACCCTGAACAAAAAATGATTGGGGCAGGAGAGAAGGAATATGATGGTGAGCTGTCAGATCATGTGTTGACTACAGAAGGCAAGTAGCTGTCTCTTCCCATGCAAGAATTAAGACAACAAATTAACCTGGAGAGGTGCAGATTAGTAGGAAGCAGAATGAGATGCTTCATATTGTACATCACTGTGCTGTGCAGCTGTTTTCTACGTAATGTTATAGGAAGTTTATATGCATTCCAAAATCAGTTCATGGGACAAAAAAATATCTGTCAAGTGCTGTTTAAATACAACACTGCCACTGTTGGGGAAGAGAGTGCCTGAGCAGGGATCACTAGGGCCTCAAAGTGTAATCTAGGGATGAATCACAATGTATTTCATTACAAAGCTTTCTTCTCCCACCCCTCCCTAAGAAACTGGTACCTACTGGTCACTATCCATGCCAGGATACTGGACTATATGGGCCTTTGGCCTAACCCAAATTTTTGCTTTTCATAGGCTTGGGAGGTAAGAAATGAATTTGTTTCAGCAACAGAGAAGACTGAGGAAAAGCATAAAGCAACAAAGGACAAAAAAAGGCATTCACTACTCGTCTTCCTTTAATATATGTAAGCACCACAGCAACCAGGCAGTTAATTATACTCTTAAGCATACAACTGTAACACATTTGCAGGCATTTTCATGATAATGTGAGCCAACATGAAAGATTCCTGAGAATTGTGAGCAGTGCTAAGAGGTTGTCCTGACTTGACTCCCATGTTTCCACATTAACCACAGCACCATCCAGCAGTCTTTCTCCCTTTTAAATAGACTTGCCAGAAAGTGAATGGGCAGTGAGAAGAGCTCCTGAAGCCTGGACCAAAGACCCATGATTGTTACCATGTTGGAGAAGTCATCTTAAAGACATCTAAGCAGCTAACATAAAAAGAGAGTCCTAGTCTCTTTAAGCAAACAAGCAGAGAGAAATGATACAGTCTTAAAGCATTTGCTAAGTCTACAAACAAAATCATAGCTCTGTAAATAAAAAGACTGGAACTTATACTGTAGCTCCAGGAGACTGAGTGTTTGGTTTTCTACTTTATAAAACAGGAAGTCAAAATAAAATCAGAGCTAGATGTTCTTATCCTCTACTTTCAGGGACTTGTGAAAAAACACTGCAAACAGAGCATGCGGCATTAACCAGTGAGGCTGGACTGTTTGTCCCTACAATAAATACTTCACTAGTGCATGTTTGTAATTTTTTTTTGTTTGTATAAGGACTGAGACAGTAATTTATACAAGCAAGATTCTTTGAGTAAGAAATGTGCCATTAGTATTTCTGTGGTTTGAGTCAAGATAGAAGATCCTGACTGTCGAAACTTCACTTGTGTGTGAGGTTAGTTCAATATAAAGTGTGCAAACAGCATTCCTTGGGCCATTTTGTCTTGACCATCAGTTCACAAATTGCCATTGTATTTAATGAAACCACATGAGAGAAATGGTAGTCTACAACTGTGTAGCAAACCAGGAAAGATTACAAGAGCTAAGTTAAACAAATTGCTTCAACTTTGCACATAGCTTTGCTTTTAAGGGCCTCATGAAGGACATACGTCACAATGACCTGTGAGGGTTCAAAAACACTTTCAGCCCATTCAGCTTGTAGAGTAAGTTTAACTTCTTCATTTGACTTACAGCAGTAGTTATGACCGCTCCTATTCAATGGTCTTGTATGACTCGTCCATGAGCAGTGCAAATCATCATGAGCATCTTTGACGTTCTGCAACCTGGTTCTCTGTTCATCCTAAGCCCTGCAAAGCAGAATTTTGTCTTCTTGTGTTTGTACAGTGGCCAACACAGATGCAGACAGGTCCAACAGATAACCAATAGGACTTAACTGCTCTCACCAGCCTGACCTGAGGCTTCCACCCACACCTTCTGCCCATGGTTCCAGGAGCACCATTTAAGTTCAGGCCTGAGCTACATTGTAGGTGTCTAAGCTATGCTGTAGGTGCAGCTATCTCCAGCTTTGCTTCTTGGATGGAGCTCACACCTTTGTTGTAGACTTGTCTCTTAGTACTGTGTCTGTGTCATTGTCTATTGCTCCTGACAAAATTCCATGGATGAACCTGGTTCATCACCTCACCTTGTCTTAGGATGTCAATGCACCCCATTACCAGCATCCTGCTTTTTCCACACTTTTCAGACCTGTGTCCCTGGTCAGTGAGGGCTTTGCCTGTGCTGTGGTCACTTAGCTCCTGGTTTGTTCCACCCTCATGGAGCAACCCTGCCTCCTGCTGCTTCCTGACACCATTGCTCAGCACATTTTTCATCAGGAAACATGACTATTTGTGATGGATACATGTGAAACATTAGAAGATAGAAGCAACACCACCTAGGGTGGTATCAGGAAAAAGAACTGTTCAGTAGAGGATTATGTGGTCCCTTTCCAAACTTGGCACCCTGTCATCCACCTGGCAGGTGGAGGTGCTAGGTGCTTTGGTGATTCCAAGGTTGTAGCGCCCCATGGTATAAAGATTCAGTATTACTTCTTTCTAGCTGCAAGTAATGCCCTACTCCTTGAGCAAGTCATCTTGTGATGCACCACCACTGCTCTGCCCTAGAAGAATGCTTTAAGTGCAAGGCTTTTCCCTGAAATCCCATCAAAGATTTCAGATTAGGGTTAAGCAGTAATGCTTGAAGTAAGGTATGTAATGTGGCTACAGATGTGGTGTCGTCCTTTGCTGACCATACATCAAGGTCATATGTAAGGAAAATGATGCAGTTAGAAATATGTCACATGGCACAACACAGGACATGGCCTGTCACCTGCTCTTTCCTTGTACTGTTCCAAATTGGGGTACATTGAGGCACTGTAGACTGACAATGAACAAGAATGAGTCAATTATGGCAATAAAGCCAGATTTTAAAAAGCAGATGGCTTTCACATTTGTGACCAAGGTGATGGATTTCTATGCTGTTGGGTCTGTGCCTGCAGTTGGTCCATAACCAGTCCTGGTAACACACTTTGCAATTTTCAACTGACACAGCTGCAGTTCCCTAAAGACATCCTAGTCTGAAGCCCTCTAAGGCAAAAAGGGAAGCACACTGACACCTAGTGTAAAAGATTGAAACATGCACTCAAAAAACTGCATTGTAAAATGCAGAAATGGCTTTGAACTGCAGTAGGGCAAAAGGGCACTGGCAAACAGTCCTAGGGTTTCTCCTCAGGGAGCAAGTTGTTTAAAGAGAAAAATACATGGAAAAGCTATGCCTGATTTAATATCATCTCCTATATTTTAAAAATAAACACCTAGAAGCAGTTTACCCTGTGTTCAGGAGAACGTGTATATTCATTTTCAGTGCTATTTTTAGCAGATATTTTTATTGTGATAAGTAGATTTAATCACGCTACTGATTAGATTGCTTATTTCTCTGTTTCAATGACTGGTCTTTAATTATGCTTTTGTCAAGCACCTGGTATGTTTCTTGTCTGTAACCAGAATAGAACTGGAGCCCCTCAGTCTGAACTCTTTGTATCTCCACTGTAAACCAAATCAGCACAGATCAGGTATAAATGCATGTACTCATAACAAGAGTGCCAAGTTCACCCATATCGCAGAAGCAGAAGAGTGCAGGGGCTTGCTGGAGCATGTTCTGTTTTAACCACAAAACCCGAGCAAATCTGAGCCTATGAGGAACCTTGACACATTCTTGAAACTCGATTTTTTTGCTTTGTATTCTGTCTCAAGTGGTGGAAATCCCCATACAGCCAGGGAAGAGTGCACAGACAGGCACATGCCTGGTGTTCCTTCCCTCAAACTCCTGCCATAGTCCATACAGCTGCAGGACCTTCTGCCACCAGAGGCTGAATCTCTGGCTCCAGCAGTGCTTGGAATAAAATCTTTCTCCCAACAGCCCAAACCTGTTGGAGTTACGCAAACTTCTGACATCCTCAGCATAAGAATTTGCATCTTGACTGTGCAGTCTGAGAGGAATTATCATATTTTGCTCTTTTTTTTTTGTGAATGTAAATGTTTCTAGCAGGAGGGATTTATGAAGAAAAGAGCTTTCCTGGCTTGTTTCAACTTCAGGTGAGAGAGGGGGGACCCACAACTGCAGGGTATGAAAAAAAAAAAAGAGAAATACAGGCTGGGAAAAGATGTAGAAGGCTGTTGAGAGGAAGGCTTCACACCCTTGGACTTCAGATAAGTTAGGAGTGGCAATTTAAAATGACCCTTTAGCTTCTTGGACATAAGCCCCTGTGCAAAACCGCAAACTCTGAACATGGAAAGAGGTGTTCAAACACAAGACTGACAGAAGGTTTTCTCTTACAAATAGGAAACAGTTAATTAAATGTTCCTTGGATCCTGTTAAGTTTTACTAACCTACTAACTAGTCGGTTTTTATCAGACATAAGTTAAGAAAGAGGTACACCTCATGAAGGACTGGAGGGCACTTCCTTCAAAGGAGGAAGTAATTACTGGGCACTGCAACAAAAGACACTCTCCAGAGTCCAGGCCTATATAAGCACCACAGGGCGATGCTTTCTCTCTCTTAGGTAGAGCAGGCAACTGTTGATAAAAGACTAACTTCGCTTTTATCACAACAGGAGCAAAGTTGGGGCTCTAGACAGTCCCAAGACTTTCTTACTTGGGAACTGTGGGACAGTATGAATCAGCATATGAGAAAAACTTGCAGAAATGCCACACAAACATTTCATCTTAGGTGACAAAGTATTGGGTTTGTCTCAAAAGGGTCAGTTCTAAATGGTTCTAACAGGTTGCAAGCCTTTCGAGGCTTCATGGGTTATATTAAACATCCACCTACAATGTATGCTCGTTGCAGGAAGTCCCTGTCTGAAATAAAAAAATAAATTAAAAATTACAAGATTTTCCTCAAATCAATTCATGGGGCTTTTATTGCATAGGAGGTCACTGCAGAGTACACAGTCTTACACCTGAAACAGGTATGCCTGAAATGCTGCATTTTACCACAAGTTGCATGACAGTCCAAAATCAATAATTGAAATATAGTATACCATATCAAAAGTTAACACTTAGCTTCAACAGCATGACAAATGCAGGGTTCTATCTGCAGCAAACAAAGCAGATGCCTAGACCTGAAATGCTCTGTATAAAACCTTCATTCAGCCATCAGACTGATTACATGCCTATATAATTTGACCACTGAAGTGGGATGCCCCTGTGGCAGCAGTCCCCTTGCACAACAGCCAGAATAAGAAAGATCTGGCCAAGTCTGGGCAGGTGCCATTTGACACAGTGCAGTCTGCATTCACTGCAGTTTTCAGGACTGTCACAAACAGAACCTATGCTGATTAAAGCATTTTTCTTTGAGTTGCAGGGGTCAGCTCATGTTTTCCCCAGGCTCCTGTTGGGTCTTCTTCCTGTTGATGGGGCCATCAGTTCAGAGTCTGCCTGTTAAGGGACTTGGGAAGGGGCTATATGCATTCTACCCATGGCACATGTCCAAGAACAGCAACACAGGCAAGATGTTGTTTTGTGTATGCCCGAACCACTCTTCACAGCTGCACCTCATCCAAAGCACTTCCAGAGCTGCACCTCTCCCAGCCCTGAATTGTCTGAAAGACTATCTAAGCAGGGTTACCGGTCACCAGTGCTCTTCTCAGAAAAGTCCAGCTTTTCAAAACAGCCAAGGAATCCCCACCACCTCCCACCCACCCTGACAGCAGGCAGGGCTGCACCCTGCCAGGGCTTTCCAATAGGTTCAGCACTGAAAAGCAAAGCAGTAATTTATCACAGCAATCCAGCTCTTTACTTTTGAAAATGCTGCTCAGAACTGCGATTCATGCAAATCCACCCCAACATGTCCCAGCCCCTCCTCAAGTGGGAGGAATTTTAACAGTTTGTTCTGCTTCTTGGGGATTTAGTATTTCTTTGCAACATTCCTCAGCAGTCTACTGCACCTCTTCCCTGAAGCTGGAGCTACATCAGTGCATGCAGGGGCAGGGGAAGAGCATGCGGGTACCAAGGCTTGTCAGGGCAGGGCTGCAGCACCGTTTTGCAGTGTGTAATCAAGAGCCTACCTCTCACAGCAGTTCTCCAGTCACTTTAACCACTGAATCACTCCCAAATACTGCCTTCAACAAGACTGAGTTATTCCACCCTGGAAGTCAGGGGAGACCCAGCACAAATGCAGCGTGGGTGCTGTGAGGAACAGCATCCAGAGCAAAATGGGATCTGATCCAATGCGATGGTGTGCACACAGCCTCCGATTTCCACTAATACTTAATATTTGCAATAAAGTAGAAGTTAGGATACTCCTAATATACTGTCCAGTTCACCATATAGAAAACATGTATTTATCTGGAGATTTCAGGATCATATTGCTGATCAGGGAAACAGCAGAAGATGCAGACTTTATACTTAACAGGAACTTCTGAAGTGTTAGATAACAGCTTGAGGCACAAAGCATGTCTACTTCTTAGTCCCCAAAGCGGTCTGAAATAAAATCTCCTCACTGATGCCCTTTCAGCTTTCTTCCCACTTCTGCAGAATGTGAGAGGGTCAAAGGCTTAATTGCATGGTGGAATCCAAGCTGATTTTTTAATTATTTTGATTGCAAAAGTCTAGCACAGGTATTCCTGTGCAGAATGGAGTAAAACCTCCTGCTTTTTACATCTAAATGTCACAGACTGCGAGGGTGCCACCCTGCTACTTCCACCATCCACTCTGGTCCTTTCACCGTTATGTTTTCTGAGTGCTGGCACTACACCAGCATAGCAAATAAGTGCCATGGCTTGTACAGTAACTCCCCATCTTGGATTTCAAAGTTGTATCAAAGTCCTCTACAACTGAAAATGCTTTTTGCTGGTAAGTTGCGGTTAAATGTACCACAGTATGTGGAGAATTGTTAAGTATTCACCAAGATGGTCTATACCATGCACCAACATCTGAAACAGCATTCTGAGATTTTTTAACAGATTTAGGCTACTTTGGGCAAGGTGCAAAGACTCTGCTGTGAAAACCAACCTTCCACCTGGAACTTTTTCAGTGCCTTACCTTTCTTCTCCTTTTCTGAGAAGAGTGTGCACACCTCTGCAACTACTTACCGCATCAATGTACAAACACACCACGGAGCTGTGGGATGCCATTCTGCAGGTGGTTGCAGAAACTGAATTTTTACATGAGTTCAAAACTGGACAAATCCTTAGAAGAAAGCTCCACTGAGGTTTATGAGATGTGTGAATAATGCCGTTACCTCCAAGGTCCCCGAGTCACACATTGCTGGGAAGGTGGGCTCATGTTCTGCAGAACTGCAATACCCGCTTGCTCTGAGCTCTGCTTCTATAGCAGTATCCCATGCTGGTCACTTTTGAAGACAGTTGTTGGATTTGACAGGATTTTGGCAAGGCTGATTTTGACTTTGTCAGAAAACCTGCCAGCATGCATGTTAACTCAAATATTCAAAGTAGAACAATTTATTAACAACAACATTTTACAACAGTGTTTTCTCTTCAATTAAGCTACAAGATGCAATGGAACTTCCAGGTAAAGGACTGACCAGGTGTAGAAGACTTACAAATCATTTAAAGAATGCCCATTTCACGGCAGCTGCTTTCAGACTGATCATGGTCAGCTTGCCTGCTTGTTTAAAAAAAAACCCCATGTAACTGCAGGTATTTCTTAAATTGATTTCCTAATAAAAATGAAATTTTAGGGACTGTACTCATCTGAGTATCATGCAAAGATCTGAAAAGGATAAGTACAAGTAGATTACACCCAAGTGATGTGATTGTAAATTCATGCCGCATTAAGCTGGTATCAACAAAGCAGTACACGTGCATATGGCACCCCAAGTGTTCCTTGATGATACTGCATTCAAAAGGTGTGTGGCTTTGGTAGAAGAAAAAGCAACTGGGTAAAGACAATTCCATGCTCAATGTGTCTCTGTACAGTTTATTTTACAGGAGATGAGATGAGCACTGTGGTGCATATAAACTTGAAGAACAATATAGGAAAATACAGTTTAACCATATGAAATTGTTTTACAGTAAGACAGAAAAATTATGTATAGGAAATGCCTTCAACACTGAAGGACAAGATCCACAGCTGACATTAAGTAGCTTCCACCAAACTCTGCCAGTTTACCCGAGCTGAAGATCTGCCCCTTAAATCTTTTCTGCATTTGACTTCTTAAGATCAGTAAGTGATTCCTTCATGTATCCTTATGGAACAAAAGCCATCCTACAATTTGCACAATGATCCAAGATTTACTAGTTACCCAGACAGAGGCTGCATGATACATAAACTTATTTAAGGGGTCTATTCAGCCAAAATTTATGGAAAGTTATAAAATTTTGGTTAAACATCTTTAAAAATAAGTCATTAGTACTGGCAAAAGACAACTCTCCTAGAAATTTAGAAGTATTTAGCAAAAGTACACAAAAAGGACCAAATAAGCGACTTTATTTTATTAGAAAACTCTGTTTTAGTGTATGACTGGTGATCTGGCCTGCCTTTGAATCCCTGCTGTTAAGAATGTCTGCAGAACTGTTTGGTGGATTTTTCATACTGTCTTGGGCTGACAAAAGAAAGGAAACCATCTAAGGAGGAGAAGAAACTACTTGTCCAATACTAGTACCTGCTTTTTTCATAATGGATAGAGGTTGCTGTCCCTAAGGAGTGTTTTTGACCTGCTGGAGTAAAAGAGCGGTACATGGACATCCAAATTCCCTAGGCTATTCTGAAAACCTCAGCCGTCACATCAAAAAACTCCGAAGGAACAAGGAATTTCAGGTGACATGTTCCCAAATTCAAATGACTAAGATTGTCAGGTCATGCAGATGTGAGATCCCTGAAATTACTATTCAGCTTTAGACCTCCAGTACCAGAAAATTTCTTCTCAGCAACTGCTTTAAAAAAGAATTTTTTTTTTATTTTATTTTACACAATAAAGGCCTACTTAGGCCCCAAATGCCACTTACTCAACTATTTTTATGCAGAATTCCCTGCTTATTCTACTGAGACCCCTATACTGATGGATGTGTCAGAAGATTAGGTTAGCAACGCTCCTTCAGTGCAGTTGCTTTTAAGTCTAACATTTTCTACGCCATTTTCAGCACTGAGAATTTAGGATGACTGTGCTGGACAGTAAATGATGAGTGAGACAAAGGCAGGTCTACTGGATATGTGGATGTCCTAAAAGAGTGCACAGTGCAGAGCAAGGAAGGAGGGTTAGGAATCCTGCACAGATCTGTGCATACTGGCTGCTCCTGAGTTTTGGGAATTTTTAGAGTGAATCTGTGTATTTTACATGCTTGTAGCAGATACAATTTAAAGAGGCACTTCAAGGGGAACTACTAGCAGAATTTTAATAGGGTTGTGATACAAGCCATTACTCAGTTACTTGTTAAACCAGTAGCCCTGAAAGACTGCATATATTCAAAATCATAGTCTTGTCCACTCACTGAACCTGAATACAGCAGCTGAAAAGCTTTTGTTCTGAATATCCACTGAGTTTGTCTCTTACGACGCACCTGAAATAGTTCAACTTAATGTAAGTTGAGGGAATTACATTTGAATGTTTCAAATTTATATATTTTTTCTGTAATTATTATGTGGTTAACCTAAGACTTATTTTTTATTGGTCTATGAAAGATTTTATCCATGTACAATTTTTAGAATCAGATGCATCATTAGGCACAAAAGGTTTCTGCCTTGAGGAATGCATGGGATTAGAGATTCAAGTCAAATTGTGCTATGTGTTGGTCCCTTCAGAAAAAATGCCCAGGAAGAAAAAATAAACTGTGACTAGCACAAAAAGGAGTCGTTGCACTTCCAAACCTGGTGGCTGATAAGAAAAATCCAAAACAAACCCCAAAATAACCTCTCCAAAAAGCATGCACTTACCACTCAGAAAATATCCAAACGCATGAAGCTTGGTCAGCACATTAAAGCAACAGAGACATTCTATGAAAATTCAAAAATTAAAGAAAAGATACTGAAAACTGGTGTATCTCAGTGATGGAAGGTGGGCTACAGTAACAATGAAGAGGGAAAAATAAGAATTGAAAGATGCACATTTATATGAATAAGATTATTGTAAGACAAGTAATGAATATTATTTATACAATAGTGCTTCTCAGGAAAAGACAAGGATTTGCTGACAGGAAAGGCTTCATCACTGTTATGCAACAGAAAGACTGTGTGCTCCAAGCTCCTGGAGAATAGCTGCACGCCAGGCTTGACAGATTTCCACCTGACTTACGGTCAGTTCAGTGCAAGGGTGCAGGACATCACAGCGCTGCCAAATGCCAAAAAACATTCTGTAGTCATCAGTGTGGCATTGCCACATACCCATCTCCCACTGGCACAACCAGGCGCTAGTTTGAGAGCCCTGTACCAAGCAATAGATACAAGGGAACGTTTCATCACTGATTTTCATGTGCTAAGTAAGCAGAATTTGGAGAGTGATGAGCCTGTTACTGTCCCCTTCAGGGTCTGAGGAGGACGAGTACCTCATGTCGACAAGCTCAAATGCCACTGGGGCAGCTAAATATTTTCCTGCCCTATGTGTCTGTTTTTAATTTGAATCTGCCTGTGACTATTGCCCACCTGGTTAAGTTAAATGTGACTAGCAGGCTCCTCTGGTAAAATGTCAGACACCTCTGCTGTGCAAAGGACAGCTGTCAGCCGTTCCCTACCACTGTACGAGTATGGGAGGAATGCCCACACAGCAAGAACCATTCACAGCAATGCTTTGGCAACCTCTGGGACCTCATTCTCCTATTTCAACACATGCTGGGTAGCAAAAAGCCTACAGACTTTCCAGAAAGGTCTGTGATCAGGAAAGCTCATTATTTTGAAAACTGCCTTTTTGACTCCGTCTTTTGAAGAGCTAGTTCTTGCAAAGCGGAAATGTAAGGGTGACCAGGACTGCCTCCAGGACATCAGACTCTGCCTTCTCTGGGAACAGACCCAGCAGGCTGTACTAGTGCAAAAGAGCACACTAGCTCCTATAAAATAGCAAATAAGTTTTCAATTCAGAAGGAAACAATCAATTGATCACACCAAGGAGTCACATCTACTCATTCCAGGGGGACCTTCAAGGTGCTGGTCTGGATTTCTTAAGGTGCTTGATAGCGAAGGACCCACCTGGGTAAGCAGTGCTCTTTTTCTCCCTGTGTGCGACTGAAGAAATAGATGGGCAGAGCTACTTTTTCACTTAATTTTGGATTTGGGTTTTTACAGCTGCATCAGAAGGTGAGCTGTAGGCCCATGCTCTAGAGCTGCGCTCCTACCACAGCCTGACACAGGGTCACTCATGGAGCTGCTGGGAACTGCACATATAGCAGCTAGGACTTATACATTAAGTATTTGAGGTTCTCATTTCTTAATATTTACCTTATACATGTACTCAACGACTAAGGATAAAAGAGGCTTGTGCCTGTTTGTTAGCCTGATTTTCAAAGTCTCTTATCGCGTACATGCTCCCTGTTGTATTCCAAGAAATCTCTGAGTTCTGAGCACTTCCAAAGAACAAGTGAAAAGAAGAGTGCACATTTCTACATAAAGAGTCTGACTTTCAGCAAATATTTAAATAATGACATTAAAAACAGGGACAAATTTAAAGAGGTTCTGAGGTCTGAGAAATTATGACTGCTACTGAGCATATACGAGTTTCCTTTGAATGCTTTACAGAAAATTCCTGTTAGGACCCCCCTGCCAAAAAAACCCAACCAGAAAAAGAGGTGATCTGAGTGCAGTTCACTGTCACAAGACAGCTACACATGCTGACATTACAGCACAGGGCTGTCAGTTAAACAAAAAGCAACTAATTCTGCAACACAAAACTGCGTAGATGCATAAAGGGTAAAGGAGAACCAGAGCACAAGTTTGCATGCTGCCTGTTCTGCACAAAAGGAAGAACAATTTCAGTGTTTACCATAACTGTGCAACATGAGGGGAGCACAGCTACCCCACAGCAGCTCAGGCAGGGCTGCAGAAGGGCGAAAAGTATTCTAGAAACGTAAGAGGGATTTCCATACGACTTTCACTGCTGTTACAGTATTTTAACTTCTTTTAAAAAAAAATTAAAGCTATCACTAAAGATCCCAGTGTCAAATAATGAAATAATTTTCCTATAAGGGAACAAGTGAAGTCTTTCAAAATATGTTCAACACATAGAAGTGATGAACAAATTTGAGTTATAGACATGAGTGAATCTGGAGCAGATTGGAAATCTGAGAATTACACCTTTTTGGATGTTGCTCTGTGAAAGCAACTGGAATCTTGCCAGTGATGAGAGAAGATTGCACTTGGCCCACGTGGTAAAGGACTCATCGCTTTCAGCTCATTAACTCCAACAGGAATCAGCCAACAGCACTGGATCCAGAATGAGTTCTGTTAGGAAATAAACTGAAAGAATACCTTAGAGAAAGACTTCCAACAAGGACTCTCTATTGACTAAACTATGCCAGAAGATGGCTTTGAAGACATAGGTGGACTAGTATGGATGAGGAATAAAATGTTCTCATTCTGTGCAGTAGCTGAGGTTACAGCTGGTAAGCACCTCACCAGCTCTGGCACCAGAGTCAGTACACTCAAAGGATTCAAAGCCATAGGAATTCATGAAGCCCTTGAGCTCAGACAAGGGCCAAAAGGCTTTGGCTGAAGCAGAGATCGCCAGGGAGCCAGAGGCTTGACAGCACAAGACAAGTATGTGACAGCATCGCTTAGACAAAGAGGGAGCTCCACAGGAGCTGCAGGACTCCTGAAACAGAGGCAGCTTCAACAAAGACCTGGGCAAGCAGAGCTACCAGATAAGAACCAGAGGCAAATTCCCACTAATTGTACCTCTTCAGGTGAAACTAAAAAGTACTAATCGAAAGCTCACATTCTGCTCTGTGACCATAGAGCCGTATGAAGATGTAAGACAGCCTTGTCACTCAACAAAAAAAGACTGCTACCTGTAGTGACTAAAATAGTAAAAACTTGCATCATGTGTGTGAGCCCACCTGCCAGACGAAATGAGATGACCCTTAAGCTCAGTACCTATGGAGGCAAGGAACTTACTTTGCTATTCCAATCAATCAGTTACATTGCAACATCATCATGCTGTTCACGTGCTAGCTATTTTAACATAACATGAAGCTTGATCGTGCTCTGGAGAAGAAGCTGTTAGGATGAGCTATTGCATGAGGAAAGACTGGGTTCAACTTCATTTTTGCAACTCAATGGAACATGAATAGAGCAATGCTGAAACTCCCAAAGTTACCTTGTTAGGAACGAACACGAGGGCAGACGTCCATGCTTCCCTTCAAACATGCCACTACCTTCTTTGAAGACGCTGTCCGTTCAGAAGCGCAGGTGTTCCAGCACTCCCTGACTTGTAAGGGATCACACTGTCCAGGCTCCATCAGCCAGAGAAGTGAATGAGCCAGGTAACACTGATCCTACTGTCTGCAATGTTGTATCTCAAGGGAGTATCATCTTTTGCAGGAAATAAGCTGGAAACTGTCTACAAGCAACAGCAAAACTTCCCTAACACTTCCAGTCATTAAAGTCTCGTAGAGGAAGCATCTTACCCATTGCAGAGCAGCACTGCGCGAGAGTTTGCTGGGCCTGGTAAAGATTAACAGGCGGGTATAAATGCTCTCCTCAGTTTATCAAAGTGAAAAAGAGATACAGACTCCATCAAGAGAATTATCATTCTGTGCAGCTCACACATTCCTGCAACATTTCAAATGGACCAAAAACTAGAAGTAGGAAAACCATCTGGAAATAAAACAAAAGGGGAAAAAAATTTTACCAGAGAATACAACTGAGAATTGAGAGCAGCTTAAATACACCTTAGTAGAGGAACCAAAATACATTTCAGTCCTCAGAGAAACCTGTGCTAATGGACAATATTTCCAGTCCAAAATGGATAAAATAATAAACACCTTTAAAGAAAGAGGAAAAATAAAGTGTAATTGCTAACAGATTATTTCAGATATTTATTAAGGAGAATACTGTATAAAGTGCACAACTAGCTTGGTTTTGCAATCAAAACAAGAATGTGGTGAGGTGTCATCGAGACTGCTCACTTTAATTTACAATACAGCTTAGAATACAGGGCTTGACCTGAGATGCAGCTCTTAAGTACTCCAGTTATTTTTGGCCATTGAACTTTTGAAAGCTCACCCTGCACCTGTGGTTTATAAAAAAAAAAAAAAAAGAAAAAGTGCCTGTCCTCCAAAGTGCATGGTAGAGATAAGAAAAGTATACATTGGTATGCCAAAAAAAATTTAAAAAATTAATAGGACAGAAAGGGAATCAATAGGAAGACTAAAAAAGAGATCATCATGAAACTTCCCTGCTTTAGCAGCAGAAGAGGAGTCTAGGGAAACATACGTACTCTAACTGAGCTCAAGGACTATGCAACACTTAGGCAAACCATGTTTCTTTTGTATTGCAATGGTCTTTGCAGGAATTTAGGAGAGACTCTGATAACAGTGTGCTGGATGCTTCCAACACCAAGATAAAATAGTAGTCAGAAATTCAGAAGTGTTTAATGAAGTGCAGTACAGGAGGTGTCACACCAGGAACAGTGATCCTGAGCATGCAGCGGTCATGGCATTTCACCTGCCAACACGCGAAGGTTTATAAAGGTTAATGATGCAGCAGAGAAGTGTGTTCTGGAGGCATTTGTAAGACAGGAATTAATCTATACTGGTAAAGAGATGGTTGAGAAAAAGGAAACAATAAGAAAATGCAACAGAATTCAGTTTTAAATAAACCAGAAAAATAATCACTGCAACAGTATTAAAAATGTTTTTCAGATAAGACTTCTCTGTGCCTGAGTTTGTAAAGGGGAATATTAATTCTCAATGATCTAACCAGAGCACTTTGAAGCTGGTGAACAAAAACCTAGAATAGTAGTAGAACAAAAGAAGGATGCAATTTTGGTGCTGGGGAAAAAAAGGATGGTAACAATGACACAAAGTGGAACATAACTGTAGATCAAATGAAATAGTACGGTTTGGGAAATTGTAGATAACAACACAGTAAACACTGAGTAAAGGCCACAGTGGTGAGAATCAAGGTTTCTGCTCAATCTAAAGCAAGAATCTTAAGATTCTTGGCATTGTATGAAATGCTGAAAAATATATTAACAGCAACACTGAATAATCAATCAGAAATAACAGCAGGAGAAGAAAATTAATACCTTTTCAAAACCATTCTCCAAACTACATAAGACTATGTGCCAAGAGCAGCGTTGAATTTTTGGTAGTTTGTGGTAAGGGTAACAAAGGAAGAACGCTAAGGTTAAGAATCTGATGCTGCAGAAGTGCTGGGCACCTACATCTACATTTAATGCAATCTAGCATCACAGATTCATGGCACCTTTGAAAATCAGGCTCTAAAAAGAGAAATCCTACAATTTAGCTGGACAAACATGGTAATTAAAGATACCTAAAGGCTGTGATATTCACCTGAAGGAACCAACAAAGGGCAATTTAAACCTGGATCCCAAATACAATGTCAGAGGACTGTCTTTAAGGAGATTCTGTGAGAAAACATCTTGCATAACCAGGAAAGGTTTTGAACATCTCCTTTATTCCTTGGTATATAACCTCTTTCTGTCATTGAGGGCACTCAGACAGCTAATGAGGTAGGTATAGCACAACCAAGTCTTTCCTGATAAATAACAGTGATGGTAACACTTTCAACCTTATTGATTAGCCTGGAACAGAAATCATGATGATAATGGGTTTATGTATCCCTGAGAGGGAGTATAAAACAGGAAGAACAGGAGTCTTCTCCATAGATTTTGGGAGAAGGGCCATCACTTCACTGCCATGGTGGGACACTGTGTTATATGAAATGAATGTATTCACACAACATTGCTGCAAGATATGCGTGTTTTAGAGATGGGGGTGCCAGAAAAGTTAATTGACTTGCCTATGGCCATGAAAGCAGTCAGTGACAGACCTGGGATTCATGATCAGGACTTCCTTGCCTCCTGCATCATGTTCAAACAGTTATCTACTTGCTGGCCAGAGGCTCACTGCATGGTTGTTCTAACATACTGTATAAAGATAGTCATGCAAGGGATGTAGCACAAAGTCACTGAAGAACAGAGTTCTCTCTATACCAGAAAGCAGATTTCTTCTGGAAGCTGCGTGCAATTGGGAACCTCTGGTGGGAAGCACACATCTGATTTCTTCACCCTGGAATGTCTGGTGCTTAAGGCTTAGCACAATGAGGACCATTTTAATGACTAAATGTAACAGAGATAGCCCGTACAGGCATAAATTACAAGCTGTCTGGTAGTGGAACAACCTTTTCCCTATGCTCTTCTGACTCTTAAAACAAAAACATTAGCCTGGTTAATTTAGTGGACTCATCACATACAACTATAGATCAGTCTATATTTCCATGTCCACAGGTCGGATATCTCCAGTTTTGTGTTCTTTTACCCACAGTTCCCTGTCTTTGGCAGGATCCACTTTCCGAAGCAACTGATCCACGAGCTCTACTGTCTAAAATGAACAAAACAAGAATCAAAATGTCAAGGGCGCATTTCAAGCACAGTCAGTCATTGCTCTGAAGCGTAGAGCAGCTATGGGCACGGCTACGTTGCATTTGCAGACAAGTGAGAACCGAACGTACGTGAGACTCAGTGGACAACAGCCAGATCTGAATGTGAAGCCTCGTAGCAGGAAGCAAAGAAGAGGTAGACTATTAACGTCAAGCAGAGACAGGCTTTCTATGGCAGCATTGGACAGTTGGTCTCTGACTCCTGTCCTGCAATCTGTACCTTACATGAAATACAACCATGTACTGAGGTCGGCATACATCCCCCGTATTTTAATATTTGAAAACTAGCCAGTTTTTTAATACAGAAAAAATACGTACTCCCTCCTCCAACAGTGAAACTATTTACCATCTTCCTTGCAAGAATAGATGACCTCAAGGAGCAGTGCATCATGCTGGGAGAGCTAATAATGGCTCATGCTGCCCAAATGTAATTCAGTTCACTGTGTCTCCCCCAGCAAAAAGCTGTGATCCAGCAGTATGATATGTAAACAGGATCAGAGAGTCTTAGAAGAGCAGGACTGCAAGGTGGCAGTACAGTACTGCTGCAAACTAACAAGCTGACTGCATACACTTTTCACATCTCCTTTTGATACAAGTCAGTCAGATCAGTATAGGGACCGTTCTGCCCAGCTGAAGTGCAGTAAAGACCAAAGGGACTGAACAAAAAGCAGACTTACGCTTTGGTTGAACATGTCTGTCTCATGCCGCAGCTGTGTATACTGGCAAAGATGCTGCCGAATCATCTCCACCCTTTCAACTTCTAGTCTTTCAAGCTCCTAGACATGAAGAAAAACAAGTCCATATTTTTTTTGAAGGCCCAGAGAAAGGATGACACACAAAAGGTTGCCAGTCAGTGCGATACTACCCCAGGGACATGCTTTGGAGCTGAAGTCTGTGGTTGCACATCCCTACAATTTGCAGAGTATCAGAGACAGCAAGCAACAGAATTCACTTCAGCCTGAGCCCAACGACAGAAAAGAAGGTCGAAACCTTTCCAAAACTGAGACAACCAGGGCAGAGAGACTGTCTTCAGTGACACTGCAAGCAAGAGGGAATCTGTTTCCTGCAAGAAGCTTTGCATGTTTTGTTGCTAGCTCCAGAAGTTACAGTCATTCCTTGGGGAAGCAGGAGACCATGTTGGGGTGTATGGCTCAGAGGGTCTGACTGCCTCAGTCTAACCAGACACCTATAAGAGCAGTTCTATCTGTTCACCAGATGATGAGCTGGGACAAGTCTCCACCTCGTTCAGCTGGCAATAAGCAGATGCCAGCAACATTTTAGTTGAAAAGGTAGGTGATTTCTAACTTTCCTCCTGATTTTTTCTGCCTCCCTCTTCTCCTGGATTCTGATATTATACCCCAAAATCTGCATTTAGTCCCTCCTTGTCTATCTGAGTGGCAGCAGTGGAAGCAGCATGCTGTGGAAGTCTGCCTTTAAAGACATATACTGTAACGGACTTTGCTGTATCACTAGAAAGCTCTGTATTCACAGGCACATCAACGGGGTCGAATCTTAAAAAAACCTGCCTTCAGAGGGCATTTCTGGTGTCCACTTACTGGGCATCAGTGTGGAGTGCAACCTGAGCATATACAAGCAGGCGGGTTGCTACATTGCCTTCCCTGTACTATCAGCAATTTGTTAAACGCCTTTTGGGAAACAGATTCTTCATTACAGCACAAAAATCTCAGGTGGCAGACCATCTGCCTGGGGAGGAAGAAGAGCAAAGGAGCTTATGGTATGGACAGGACTGAAATCGACTGAGCTCCTATTGCTGTTGCTGGTTGATGTACTGCCCTATGGAAAAAATGGCCTACTTTGAACACAGACTCCCTTACCTAGGGCACAGATGCGCAGGACCAGAACACTGAACCCAGTGTGCTAGTGCTAGTAAGCATGCCATATGCAGAACATGCATTGTATCTGCACTAGAAACTTCAGGGAGGAAGGTATGCAAGGAAACACAAATCTTCAGAACTTGACTCTTTCAACTTTGTATTGCATATGAACTAATCTGTACCTGAGTTGATCAGATGCAGACTGTTTTTCAATTCAGATTTTATATTCATGTATACCAAGACTTACCTTCAAATCCTTCTCAGGCTGCGTTTCACAACTGAAAAGCCTGCTGTGCAGCCTGCAGGCTATGACTTCCCTCTTGAGCTATCTACTAGCACACTTCTGAGTCGTCCTTCTACAGGAGCAAATATGCAGCTAACATATACCTGGCTGTATCTGGACACAGTGGCACTGATGGTCAGTATCATTTGCATCAGTGAGAAACCACCAGTGAAGGTGAGAGGAGAATCAGATGCCTTATGTATAGGAACAGCCAACTTTTTCTCTCTTGTTCTGTTTTTGGGGAGGTATCTGCCTCCTGGTGTTCCACTCATCCATCTGCCTTTATTTATTTACTGCAGTTAAAACATTGCACTGACACACTTTCAAATGATGAGCAATTTATCACCCTGCTCCTTATTAGGAGGAGTTCACAGTTTTGTGTTTGTCCAATGAGAAAAACACATGCAAAAGACATTTTTATTTCCCACTTTTGAAAGCAATTGGCTGTTGTCCAGAAGGGCTCTAAGGAATGACAAGGGAGGAGCCCTAAAGCCAAAGTACAGGTATTTCAAGGAACACAGCACATCAAAGCTGTATCTTGGTGTCCTGGTGACTAACCCCAAAGGTATATACCCTTAAAGTGTATTCTGTGAGCTGTGTTATCTTCAGAGAAACAGAACAACAGGCAATTGAAGCATACCTCTTTTAAGCTGGCAATACTCAAAATTTCAAAAAATTTCAAAAGAAATTGTAAAATCATGGAATACAAAAATTCATTAATATATAAATGGATTCAGTGATTTATCACATTTTTCCATGTCTACCTTGTGCATTACTGCATCCTTCCTGGGGACAATTCCAGTGTTCTGGCCCCTAAGCAGACCTGAACTGGTTTAACACCTTCTGCAAAGAAACAATTATTTCTTCCTTCCCCTACTGATATGAGTTTTTCTTAGAACTGAGAACAGGAAATACAATGGCAGATTTATCACCCAATTTTTCCCATTGCTTTGCACTGTAACTAGCTATGAGTGATGTACACTATTACAATTTTGCAGTGTTATCCATGTAAGATGCTACAGAGAGTTACATACCAGAGTGGTGGTCACCATTTCCTCAAACCATTTGGACTGGGCTTGGTTGTAAAGATCCACACAGCGCATCAGGTCATCTCCTGAAAAGTTCAAGATAACAACACATTAGTCTTCTCTAGCCAGTGTTACAAGCTTCAAAGGAAACCGCAGTTCAGGTTTTGTAGACAGACCCAAAGGGTTTGAAGGTCAGTCCTGGTGGAGCTGAAGGCAGTTCTGTTACATGGTATTTGTTACGTGCAACAAAATTTCAACAAAATGCATGCGCTTTATGTGTGGTAAAAGATCAGTGATTGGGAGAGAAAGAATGAGTAGGAAAGACAAGATTTTAAAAGGAAAATATGAATGTTAAGTAATATTTTACAAAATGCCCAGAACTATGAAGGCAAGTTACTTCAGTTAAAAAAAATGGTCATAGACATAAAGTTATATCTGAAAAATAAAAAAAATTAAAATGGGAAATCAATAATAATGAGTTATTGAGCTGCATGGTAGGACTCTGTAGCTGAGACTGCATTCGAAGACAGGCCTGTTTAAAACTGGAGCAAAGCATCAGGCTTAAGCTGTCTGAGATCGAGGGATGCTTATTTGCAACCTCCACCCAGTTGGAGGTTGCAGCCTCTGAAGATGCATGATTCCAGTCAAGCTCTAGCTTCCTCCCATGTTCAACGCAGTAACACAATAAACTGCGATTGTTTCAATTTTTGATTTGTTGCAGGACCTCTGACAGAGAGGGAAAGGTGGGTGGAAAATCTGGAAGGCATGTCTCAGAGATTACTGCTTTCTGGCTCATAAATTCTCTTTCTTCTTTAAACAATGCTTAACTACACTTTCCCTAATGGTTTGATGCCTAGGACCAGGGCTCAAATTCATCCTGTTCTTTTAGGTGCAAGAAGATCTCTATACATTAACCAGGAATGAATCAAGCTTTAAGAACAGCACTCCATAGACCAAACAAGTGTCAAAGAAGTAAATGCATCTGGAAGTCTCTCGTGGACTTAGAACTTGGGGTGGCAACCAAACTCTGTGAAGAAACCAGGACTGAGGGCTTAAAGCTTGGCAATAAGCTTATCCACCCAGACAGGGGATGCCTAGGCTGACATGACAAGTCCGAACTAGTGACTTCCACACTCCAGGAGGCTCCTTGGGAGCTATCTGACTTGGGGTTCTCCTCCACCCACCCAAGTGAATCTGAGCCACTGTACAGCCAGGAACATGAAAGCAATGAAACAAACAAAAAATCCATGGGAGCAGAAAGCAACGCCACATATCAGTAACCAGTGGGATCGTAGAAGGGCTCTGGTCTAGAGCTCTCTGGTCCTATCGTCCACTTACAGCCGGGCTCATTTCAAAGACAGATCACTACATGCTGCTGCTGTGCGTATTGCAAGCACCCCAGCTGGGCTGCTAGGTAGCACTACCTGCAAGGATGGGACAAGTCCTCCCCTGCCACGCACTGTTAACAGTGGCACAAAGTCGGGGAGAGCAATGGGGAGACTCACACCAAATTCTGGGTTAATCCCATCTGATCTTCAGCTGTCCCTTGCCTGTTCAATAAATATCTATTACAATTTCTGAGGAGTCAAGAGAACACAGAGAGGCTGTGAATTTGCGGACGGATAAAGAGCATCTCTCATGGAGCCTCCCGTTGCTAACACATAACTTTTGTTTCTCCTCAAATGGTTGTCTATACATGGTAACCCTGCGAATGACTCTTCTCAGTCTCCTCAAAACCCAGACAGGCTATCCTGAAAGTTTTAAAAGCCTCAGAACTATGAAGGACCACTCTGGCAGGAATGGACCTATGAAAGGATGAAACATGGAAGCCCTAGTTAAAACATATTTTCAGCAAAGGTACTAACACAGCTGCACATATCAGCTTTGCAGATCTCAAGAAAGACAGTTCCTGATGGATCCTGTAGAAGTGGTTTGAGCGTCTCTAAAACATGCATAGGTCACATCAAGTAGCTGTGTCCTCAGTACAGCATAGCACACACTACTATATCCTCAGTATCCCTTGAACAGAAACCATTTTAATCACGGAGTACCAGTGGAAAAAAGACAAAAAGTTCCATTTCAAGGAAAAAGACAGTAATAGGAAGCATAATAGGCACCCGCATAGTTGTGGGTGACTGTGATTTAGGAAAGAACCAAGGAAGGAACTATGATTTAAGGAAGAAACATTCTCAGCTGAGCTTCTTTGAATCTGACTTTGAAAGTTTCACAAACATTCAGTTATCTCAGCACATTTTCACAAAACAAAAGGACAATTCACCCTCCTTTTACTGTTCTCACCCCGATTATCAAAATCATCATTTTATGACAACTAACATGGAAAAACTAGGCTTGTTTCTTCAGAGGATTTAATACCAAACAGATTTGTAGCACTTTGTAGCTACAATATTGAAAAACAAGAAACACGCAGGTGGATGGGCAGTTGCATCCTGCAGGGCTGTGCTTGCCTCCCAACGCTGATGGACACAGGTACTCACCTGCCTGAGTGGACTTCCGTCTCGCCTTCTTAATTTCCTCTTCTGTCTTGTTGCTGAGCTTCACCTCTAGCTGCTGAGTTTTCATTTCCAGATCCTTCTGTCTCTCTGTCAAGGCTTTCCGGGCCTTGGAGTAATTAAAGAAGAGTCACATGTTTTAGAGGAAAAGAGCTGCCAGCTGCTGTCAGCCATCTATGACTCCTTCAGACAAGTATTTGTCAGTAAGAAGTCAGGGACTCTGCATAAAACTGGGGCCTAACTGGGATTCAAACTGGGATTCAAGTTCTTAGGACACCATGTGGTGTTCGATGAAGTGTCCTACCACCATATATAGAAGTTGTCACCAACAAATCACAAAAGCGTCTGAATTCTTCATAGGTTCTTAGAAAGGCACAGTACCAAAGTCATCATCAGACTTCCCTGTTTCTTAGTAACTTTCTTACTATTTCTGGAAGAAAGGGGAGCTGGAGCTTCTTCCAAATGTCTTAACCAGCATCACATAGACATCTCTTCCATTTGCTTTTCTTAGGATCTAAGTTGTTGAAAGAATTTCAGGTACCTTACAAAATTTATTTTTAAGTACCTTCTGGATTCAATATACACTTATCAGAAACTCTAACAATAGGAACTTTTGGACTTATTTCAGAAAAACTAATTCAGGTTCATGACAACAGCAGTTTGTACTGTAGAAATCAAGAACCTGAGACCTGGTTACAACTGATTATTTAAATTACCTTACTTTAAAGTTCTTCAGGCTTTTAAAACCTGATTTACCAGTATCATTGCTGAACTTATACAGGCAAATTAGTAAAGTGTCTCAACAAATAAACATCATTACCACATATGCATGCTGTCACCTCATTTGCTGAGGTTGCCTAAATACATAAAATAAATATAACTTGTTTTGCACAGATTTGTTATAAAATAGGTCACATTTGTTCTTTACCCAGTTACAGTGTTTAAAACTAAATTTGGATGATATATTTTGTTAGCACCTTGCAGTTTCCTACAGTCACACCAGCCTGCAAGTTACAATGCTCTTGAGGCATTACTTGCATTTTTTCAATTTGCAGTTTTAAAGACCCTGTGCTTGGTTCGGCAGGTCGCAAGAGGGAGCTGCAGGAAAGCAAACTGGTGAGAAGCTGTGTGCTTCATCAGGCACACTACAGACACGGCTTTTTCCTTTTTTTATTCCTTCTTCTCAAGGCTATTCTAACTCATTCTTTTCAATACCCCTACTGAGGACTGTGTTTCTTTGCAGATATGACTGTGAGGAACTTATTGTTTTGCAGAAAAATGCCTTCCCTGCATACATACAGTCTAATAACCTTGTGTATCCTACAACAATTCTGTCCCCGGACAAACTTTTTCGTGTGCACTCTGATCTTTAGTGAAAGCCCAAACAACCTTCTGGGTTGACTGAGCATGGTATTTTCCTTTCCAGCTTACACCCAAGAGCAAACCGCATGAAGATACCATTTGGCATAAGCGTCTTGGCAACCAATGCATGGGTATCCTGTTTCCTTCCAGCTGCTGATAAAAGAGCACTTTTCGTGGCTATAACTCTCCCTAAATCACAACCTCAGCTACCTACTGGACGTTCATGTTAAAACAGCCCCTCATACTATGGTGCTGCTGCTGTTTGGGTTTTTTCAGGTGAGGATGTTTGCCGTGAGGTGCAGGAGATGGGAACTGGGGGAGGGTTTCTGACTTGCCATGCCAGGTTCGAGCTGCCTTCCTTGGCCATCTGCTTTTGGCCACTGCATCAGAGGATACTGAGCCAGGTGAGCCTTTTGCCTGACCCTGCTGCTATTCTAAGGCAAGGTTTTTTAAATTTTGAGGGCAATAGATGTGACTTCTAGATGCACACAAGTATTTTCACCAAATGCATTAGAAATATATCATCCCAAACTGAGAAGGGGAGGATGAAGCAAAAAGCCAGTTCAGCAGTAATGTGTTAGCCCTGCCTGTAGCCCCCAGTTTCCCAAATCTCAGCTAAACAGCAAACAACATCTGGGGCCTAGCAAAGCATAACTAACAGCAGAAAGCACTCAGCAGAAAGCACTCAGCAGAAACCTTTGTGGTTCTTTGTGGCAGAACAGAAACTTTTCATGGGGCAGCTGCTTTTCTGTCCAAACCAGCAGTATCTCACAAACTCTCCAGTTTGTTCTCTGCTCCTACCTTTTCAACTGCTGCATAGCGGCTGGCCAGATGCTTCCGTAAGTCTGCAATATGGTGGTCACACTTCTTCATGTCTTTCTTAAAGTTCTCTCTGAAGTTGAGCAGGGGTTTCTCTACCTCGCTCTGAAGCTTGTAATGAAAACAAAAGAAGAAATGGCAATAATGAGGAGCCAGGCAGTAATTCCTGGCTCTTCTGCTGAGCAGAGCTCAGGGCAGAGAGGAAACAATACACACACCACAGCCAAATGCAACGTCATACAGCAACACTTCTCTTCCCCAAGAGAGCTCTGAGTGAAGCTACTGCAAAACTCAACTCTTTGCAGGACAGCTCTGTTAAGGGAGTATTTAATGAAGGGAGCAGAAGGACAGAAATCTTGTCTTCCTCTCTCCCTGTTAAATCATCTCTCTCTTCTTACACAAAAGATCAAACTGCAGACAATATCCAGAGCACTACTTGAGGTGCTCTGATTCTGGCCTAACTGATGCAACTTGCTTACTAAAGCCACTAACCTGACTGCAGTAAGGTGAGTCAGTGGACCATGGTGACACATCAGCGTTTCTTGTATAGTGAAAAGAGATCCAATAAGGGCACATTTTACTTTTTTCTGTCAAATAAGAGAGCCTAAAGAGAAGTTCGAGTATTTAGTTGAAACTCTTTAAGTAGTGGCAAGAAACCACTGAAATGAACTCAGGAATGATCCTTCAAGACCACACATGTGACTTATCTCTTACAAGCAGGACTTAACAGTCTGTAATACTGAACTCTGATAGAGTTTGTGTCATACTGCTCTTTGTCCTTCTGATACACAGTTTTGACATCTAGAAAATGTGCTCTGAAGGTATACAGATATTTCACCTCCCCAGAAGCAACCAAATAATTCTTTTCTATTGTCGCTCCTGTGGGGATGCTAGACTCCATCAATGCACATGAGTTGGGTCCGTAATCACTTAACATGGCCTACAGTACAGCAGTATCAAATAGTGCCTGAAAGCAGGTATTTTCAGCCTTTCTCCAGTGCTATTTTAATGGAGAAGGAACCTTCATTCAGGCTCAGTACAGCCTAATGGAGAGAGGCTACAAAGACAGCCACATCCCTACAGCACACATCCTAGAGAGTTTAAAAAAGCCTAAAGCAGAGCTTGTTTAGGCAGACAAAGACTAGCACCACAGTGATCTAATATGGCCTACAGCTATTTGAAGGTCAGATGCAAGGGTAATGGAGCCAAATTCTTTTTTGTAGGGCCATGCAATGTCACAACAGACAATTGAGCTTTGGGAGATTCAGGCTGAATGTCATTTAAAAAAAAAAAAAAAAAAAAAAAAAAAAAATCACCAGAATAGTAGCCAGGCACTGGAACAGGTTGACTAGAGAGGTTGTGAAATCTCTGTCCTTAGAGATATTCAAGACTTTGCTAGACAAAGATGTAGCTGACTTGATCCACTGTGGGTGATAGTCCTGCTCTGACTGGGTGGGTTGGACTAGAAAATTCTGGACAATATTTTTATGACAGTCTCATCAGGATGGCCCCAGGCAAGCTAATAAAGACCTGTTTACAACTCTGCGGTCCAGCATGGTTACACAAGCTCTCTCAAGAACAGAGGTACAAACCAATAGCTATGTCAGGAGTGTTGTCAATGCTCAATAGAACAAGAACTGGAACAGAGAGAAGTTCAGTATGGCTTCAGTGAACTCCAGAGGCAATATATTACAATTGATAGAGATGTCTGTGTCCAACCGAGTTTGAAGTAGCTAAACAGTCTGTGTGTCCTTCAGACTGCTCTATTAATAACTGGATTAACCTGGGTAAACAACCCAACATGAGCTAGTCATCCTCAGTGGAAGAAGTGGCAACCTGACTCATCTGACATAAGCAGACATTGCTGTGAAAACCCTTATAAAAATTCCCAGGGCCAGGGACACACCAAACAGGAGGGCATGCCACTGGTAGTTCTACTTGCCTAAGAGATAGTGAAGATATTTGTTTATTTCAGATGGTTTATAATGGGACGGGAAATTCTGAGATCCTCATAAAGATGGGAAACACACCACCAGGAGGCTCAAAATGCAAACAAGGCAACTACTTCTTCCAGTTTTGTGTTCTGGGAATCAAAGAGGTGGACTTCTCAGTGAAGGCAGTCATCTTTCCTCTAGCATCATTATCCCGCTTCAACTTCCATCTTGCAAGACGTACCATAAGCTATCAAAATAGACTCACATGTGAATGACCCAGGCTTTTAAATGTTGCATTATAGTTGGTCATATTTATTCTTTTTTCTTTTTTTTTTTTTGCTAGAAGATCTTGCTAAAAGGCTTTCAAATGCATGCAATAGATGAAAAAAAACATAAATTACTTTCCTAAGATGAAGAGATTTAAAGCACCAGTGTATACAGACAACTCTGACACTTACCCATCACTGCATGGGTGTGATGTGAGAAAGGACTTGAAATCTCAAGAAGTTTGCTAAAAGTTATGAGGTACAGGACAGAGACCCTGTATCTCTGTACCAGTATGGTACAGACTTAGGCAGAAAGACAGAGGCATAGGGTTAATCATAGTATTACATGTTGGAGAAACTACACAGCTGAGTTATCAGAAACCACACTTCAAAAATTCCTCTCATTTCACAAGTACTTATTTTTGCCTTTGCTCCGCCAGCACCATTTCCAGAATGCCTGGTAACACACCATCAGCCAGGCCAGCCCACCATGACTTCAACTAGTACAACACATGTGCATCTTCTCCTCCAACAGAACTCACCTCCTGGACCTCAGTGAGGGATAATCAGATAGCTGGAGAAGAGGTTCAGTGCCATGATGGCCTTGAAGGATTCCTCATGTGCATGTATCTATAGCTGCCATGCCAGTCTGTATAGGCATTAGTAGTGTAATAATATTTTATGTTCCAAGTGCTGCGAGAGTGCTGTCACCTTCTCTGATCTGTTCATGACCCCCAATGTAACAGTGTCATGAAGGACTGTCACAGAAGTTGTTCAGTGTCTTAAAGGCTGGTATTTATGTTTGAATACTCTTGGTGTGCTCTGCACTGCACTGACTGCTTGTGCCAGCACTGACTGGTTTCGTTCAACTACAAACGAGAAATACAATTACTACTTCTAAAAATAACTTCTCTGAAAGTAATAGCAATAATCAATATGTTTAAAAACATATTCTGTTAATAAAAGAAAGCTGGAACTAGGAACTCCCAAAGCAGGTACCGGAACAGTGGGGAGAGTTCAGAGGATGCTACAGGAGTTTCTGTGCAGGGTTTAAGGAAAAGTAAAATAATGAAAGAGCTGCTATACATTGCCTGCCTACATGCACACACCACTCCAGGGTGCATTTCTTCCTTTTGGAAAACAATACAGGAGGACAATGGGGAGCAAAAAGTATTTCACTAATTGCAGCCCTGAAGTAGAATTTTGAAGCAGAGCAGCGGGTTACCAAGGCAGCGGCTGGTTGCCTGAGTAACTTCTGCATAATCACTTACAAACAGTGCAGAGCTATAATTTTCCTCCAGAACATGGCTGTTGCGCTGAGATATCTGCCACTGCATTGAACTTGATCACCCACAGAGGTTAAAATAATGTAACAGGACGCAAGAGTATGTCACATGTGGTGGAAAAAAAACAGATAAATACCATAATTTGTACAAGTAATCTCCTTGGGCATCACTTGACAGAAAAAACCAAAAATAACATGAAATAAGATCCCAGTGCACTTTTCAGAAACACTAACAATACAAAGAAGTCAGAGTCCTGGTTCTCTTCCTTCCAGACAGATACAGTAGATTCTTGTTGAGAAGCCAAATATTATTTTTTATTTATTTCTCTACAGAAGTAATCTGTACAAGCTGTAGGTAAATTTACTTGAACAGGCTGGAACTTAAGAGCCCTAGGTGAATAACCTCTAGAATCAGTTCTCCTTCTTTCTTACGAAAAATTAAGGCTAGATGTGTTTTCACTCATCAGGTAGATCAAATAAACTATGGTTTTGGCAGGAAGAATGGACAGAGTTTCAGTAAGTTCGTTCACAAACTTATTAATTCTTCTAAATTTGTACCATATATGCATGTGTATTTTCTCCACTAACAAGCACTGAAGGGAGATCCACATCAATTACAGGGCAAAAATCTTTGCAAAAGATTACCTTAGAGGAAAATTTGAGATGAACCTCTGCTTCATCAGCTAGACTCTTCTTTAGCTGAGCCCAAGCCTCTCCTAGCGTGCTGAAAGAATACAGAGTGACAATGATCAATGCCCTGTCTTCTGCACATCCTCCAAGCGAGATTTGTCAGATAGATAAGGTACAATGCTTGGTACCGTATCTTGTTCAGCAAAATCATGGAAAAGTGACAGCGGAAATCTGAGAAGATAAGCAATCTCTGTGACCAAGGCAGAATTATATTGGCATTGTATGTAGCAGATCTTTGAAAATACTGTTCATAACGATCTCCAGTTACAGAAATGCCACAGTCTTCACAAGCAAGATACTTCAGTATCTTATCCTTACCATAACAAAGTTTTTCTTTTCTAATCCTTAAAATAAATCTTCACCAATGCAGTTTTTCCATTGCCTCTTCTACTTTACACCCTACTTTTGGTGAACAGATTATTCTACTTCTCCTCGGAGAAGCCATTCAGTATTTGAAAATTACTCCATCTTCTTTTTCCTTCAGACAGATTATTTTCTAGAATAGGGCAGTTTAGGTATGCTCCTCTAGACCCTCTCCAACAGATTCCTCTTAAAGCGTCATAACCAAAACTACACCGTCTTCCAGCAGAGGTCTTCCAGTTGCTAAACTGGTAACAGATTATTTCGTATCAGACACTCTTTCTTCTACTTATTTCAGTATGATTGCTTTTTAAGACAACAGTGTGAACTTGTTGATGAATAAGCTTGTGAGTCACTATAGCCAGATCCTTCTCCCACAAACTGTTATGTAACTGTATCTTTCATATCCTGTGAAAATATAAAACCTGGTACTTTCTCCTCATTGAAATGCATCTTAATTTTTTTCAGTTAATTCCTCTAGTTTAACAAAATAATTCTGAATTGCAATTTTTTCTTCAAATTGTACATACCATCCCTCCTAGCTTTGTCTCATCTCTGATTACAGCAAACCCAGTATTTATTCTATCATAGGTCATTAACAAAAACATTGAAAAAATCAGGACTTGGGACAAAACTTATGGGATCTCACTCCATAGCTACTTTCTGCACTTTACTTTTTGTAAGTAGAGGGTATGATGTCTTACCTAGTTTTGCACCTTAGGCTTTATTTAGGCCACATTTCTCTTGCCTGCTTACAAGAATCTCCCATTGCAAAAAGCTATACTAAATTAAGAGCTATGATGCTGACTTCTTCTGTTACTCCACCACTGGAGGAAGTTAGGTTATTTGTTCTGTATGCATCCACAATAATTGCTCACCACCTTAGTTTGCCACTAAGTGCTTCTAGAAAGCTTGATGGTTTGTTCTACCACTTTGCAGGGGTTAAATAAAGCTGAGTGATCTACAATTTCCCAGCTCCTCCTCTCTCTCCCCCACCCCTTTTCAAAGACAGTCATATTTGCCCCTTCCTGATAGCTTGAAAAATTGTCTGTCATCTGCAATTTCAAAATAATGATCTGTAATCTCCGGTGTTACTCCAGTGAGTTGAGTCCTCAAGTACGGTGTTCATCACAGCTAAACAACCCAAGATTGTTTCGCCTACATAAGTGCTCCCAACATTTCTCCTTCCCTAGTCCCACTCTGAGGTCCCCTATCACTGTACAGTTCTCACTGGCACTAACTGTTTTATCTGATCTATTTAAGTGAAGAAGGCATTTCAGCCTGCTAAACATCTTTTGCATCTCTTATCCAACTACAATGACCTAAATGACCATGGATTGTATCACCTTCTGTGTATGTGCAGCAACACTATACTCACAGCAACTTGGACAGAACCATCCCAATACCACAAATCGGTCCCATATCATCACCCTCATGTCCCACTCACATACATGACGGTGGGTCTTCTTACCACCAGAGGAGGGCATAGGACCCTGGAGGGACAGCCCATACTTTGTGTCAATTCCACAGACTGCTGGACAGCAAAGCTGGAAAATGCTCTGTGGAGTACGAAACCAGCAGTGGTAGCTGGTGTGTTCACAGAGCAGCTCATGGGGTCCCCCGATTCACACCTTCTCAGGAATGAGAGGAAGACCCTGGCGAATGTTTACTTTGAGTGTGCTAGGCTGCAGCCCCACTTTTGGCTCCTTCAAATCCTCCCGTTGGCTGCTCTTCCTCCCTCACTTTTTAAAATGGAATTTTTCCCTTTCCCAGGCCTCACCAATTCCCAGGATCTTCTCACTAGCCTCTTCCTGGCCCTAGCCAGTTTGGTTACTACAGCACCAGGAGGAGAAACTCCAGCAGGACCTCCTTCCACTCCCTCACCTTGCCCAGGCAGAGCACCACCAGGCAGTGTTCCTAGCTCCCTGCACTCTGCTCTGTATCTCCCTCAGTTCCCTACTTGAACATTCTTTATGCTTTGGTCCTCATTCCCTCTCTTTTGATCTACTCTCCCCTAGTTTTCTTCCCTTTCATTTTTTTCAGGCATTCCTCCCTTCTCCTATTGGGGGTAGAAGAAAGTGGGAGAAGGATGTGGAAGAAAGTGGTTTTAACTTTGCTACGAGCAGGTTAACACCCACCCCTAAAGGGGAAAGAAGAACAGAAACCATCATCAATGTAGGTGCTTAGAGAAGCAACAGTCTAGTTAGCCTCTACAATTTCTGACCTTGCCTACTAGAAGCTGAACAAACACCTTGTGGAGCTTCACTGCCAGTAGAAACACAGGGTCTGAACTAGGGTGAGGACAGTAATTTCCAACCTTGGCTTTCAGTGCTTAGAGGGTTTGTGTTGGAACAGATAGAGCTATCAACTTCTAGACCTTCAGGAGTGGTGTCTTTTCATTATTACTGAAAAACTGCAATCTGGTCTGGAATTGCATTGCCTAATACCTTCTTAGTAACTTCCAAAGTGTGTACATGCTGTAAATAAGGGACAACCTGCTACTTTTCTTGGACAGCCAGACCCATGATGAGAAGAGACTTCTTTGTCCTCCCTCTGTCTGTGCTGCTCCAGTTCTACTGGTCTGACCTTATGGACCTACTTTCAGCAGTATATATATTCCACATATTCTTCCATATTCAAAGTAATTTAGTACTTATATATGCTAATCCCTAAAGGAACTAGTGCTGGCTAGAACAAGGATAGCATACACACATTATTGGAAATGCAATGTTTTATACACATATTCCTAAAAATCTACCATGAACATCTTCAAAAGAAAAATACTCCAATACTTCCCCAACACACCCAGGATGCTAAGCTAAATAAACCTCTACTCAATGGGAGAGGTCAGGAAAAATACACGTACCTGCGTGGGAGGAACGCCTTTTATGTTAACATTCTTGTCTACTGCAAAAGTCACAGAGCTACACTTACCCTTCTTCCTGAGCAGCCAAGGAATTCTGAGACAGTTTGGACAGGTTCTTAGCATATTCCTCCTCAATCTTTATCCTACACTCACACACACACAGAGGGAAAATAAAAAGACAGCAGTAAGTAAGCTTTAAGGCAGAAACCCACACACATAATTTAAAGAAATTCTCTGCATTTTAACAGATCTTGCCACAGGAATTTTCCTTTCAGTCTCAAGGGCTTGGCAGCACCAGTTTCAGGATCCATCTCTCCCCTCCATATGCTAAAAATGCTGTGGCAAGAGCAGGGATATATGCAGGACAGCATGTGCGATAAAATTAGAAGAAAAAGCTACAGTTCTGGAGAGCAAATAACAAGAACAAAGTGTTTCTACTGTGCAACACGGACTGTCTGCAAAACTGGGCTCACTTGAGAAGCATGTGTTTCAGTCTGCAGCTAAACGTGAGGTCGCACATCCTTGAAGCAAAGATGAAGGAATGCAGTGATACAGGAGAAATCCAAATGAGGTTTGGGGTGCTGGACTGCACCTTTCCTAGGGACACCGAGCGCTTCCTGCTCCCTGTTACAGGCGATCAACTGGTGAAGATGTGCCAGGGGCTACTGTCACCGACACATTGTGGTGCAGCCCCTGCCCTTCACCCATCCCACCCACTGCCCGGTCCTTCTCTCCATTCACTCAGCAGCACCACACCAGGAACAGGATCTGAGCTTGCCAGTGGTGGGGGTACAGAAGAGGGAAGCTGTTGGCACACAACCCCTGTGGGAATGGCTGCAGGGAGAAGAACAAGTGTAGTTGTTGAGCTAGGGGACAAGGGTAAATGCTGATTGCATAGTAGGGGGGGAAGGAGCAGCTGCTGGCTCAGAGGTGACGTGCATCATGCCTGAAACCCATCTCTACCTCCCCTGAGTTCTTCTCCTAGTAAAACATCTGCAAGGTATACTTGATACCAACTAGGGCAAACAACTGGCTATTTGCTGGTTTTCAAACCAGCTTGCTCAAAAGAGCATCTCTGAGAGACAGATGAGTGGCACCCAGGTGGAGCAACTCCAGATTCTGTGCTAACTACGTACAAGCAGGGGAAAAACCTAGTTTGAAATCCATCTTCTTCCAGTGAGAAGACAGAAGGTGGGATACTTTTGGCATGCCCATTTGCAGTAGCTAATTGAGCAAGCAAAGTTATGCATGGCACATTTGAGACAAAAGGGGTCCCTTGAGCCCAGCTAAGAGGGGTCTGATACTCTGGGCTGCTGAAAATATGATCTGAATGTCACTCTGTGGGATGCAGCTGGCTGAGGCCCAAGGTGATACCCAGCTTGGTATGGCACAGTACAACTACAGACCTCACCCAGCACATGGGTCCTCTTCTTCCCCCTCCCATGAGAACAAAACCAGCCAGCTCCCCATGCCTCCTGTAGCAAGACCAACAAATACAGCTGTCCAGCACCAAAGGCTACACTGGGGTTAGGACCTCACTATGAAAAGGGCTTTATGCAGGCACATTTCACCTGACCTACTTTAAATACCTACTTCAGGATGAGACTAATCTTGTCTCAGAAGTGACAATTTCTAGGGCCTAGAAAGGGAGCATAGGTCAACTATAAGAAAGATGCAAATGTCTAAATGTAGCTGAGATCAATACCTAAGTGTCCAGCCCAAAGCCAGGGCTCACTGCTTTTGCCTCAGTTACCAGAGCTCCCAATCAAAGCTGTAGTCTACAACCTTCACCATGCAACTTTATTCCTGCTGGATTTTGGCTTAAGGATGCCTTTGAGTGATTTACTTGTGGATGCTAGGTGTGCAAAGGCGCTAGCTGGTCTGCTCACTGTTCTGAGCTGCCCATACTGACAGACCCTCACAGAATCCATGTCTCGGTCCTTTGTCTCATGAACAGAGGAATAACCATCTTTTGTCATAAAGGTTTGCTGTGAAAATAATGAATTTAAAAGCCCATGAAGTCCTTCCTTGATACTGCTGTAGCTGGAGAAGGATTGAACAACAAGACAAAAGGAAGCCTCATGATTTTCACAATCACACATAAAACACACTATGTCTGCTACCATCAGTGCCTGTCCTAAGCATGGCACCCTACATGCAAAGCCACTGGCTTTGATGGAGGCGCTCGCCACCGATCCCAACTTTGGCCCGGGCTCTGGGATTTCAAGTGTTACTTGTAGTGCAGGTGGGTGGCACTACTAATAGGGCAGGCTGCCTGGCAAGGAGGAATAACAAGTAAAAAATAACAGTAAAAAGGTGAATTTGTCATTGCTTAAGAGCCCCAATTACAAGACATAAATTGTTCCACCCCAGCCTGGCGTCCTGTCACCATCTGTGGCCAAAACACCTTGAACACCTCAAAAGAGGCTAAAAACCAAGATGAAGATATACCTCAAAAAGGGAATAAAAATATGCCTCCTGGCCCTGGCCGATTTAAACACCCTGCAAACTCTGGATTGTGGTGACCGTGAAACACCAACACAACAGTACACAGGGACTCCCGAGCCTTGTGAGCCTACCTCCAGAAATCCACACGGCTATTTTGCCGTTACTCCACCTTCACACCAAAAAACCCCTACGTTTCTTGTTTCCACTAACTTGTTTGAAAACTTTCAGAATTTCACTCCTTGTGTAGTCAGAAGCATTACAAACTATAAGCGCATTTTGACCCATACTGTCTTGACTTTATTAGTTCTAGATGCTCTTTGGATGTTTATTCCCTGCTCTCTTATGCTTTGTTGGTTTGGTTTTTGTTTTTTTTTTTTGAAATAAAGTACTTTGTGTGCCCATACTCAAATAGTTTCAGTCACACCATGTTATAATGAAGAAAAACTAGAGAGCTACAAAGGGAGGCAAAGATGATCTGATGTGACTACCATGCAAGAAGAAACTAAACAGATTAAGACAACAAGGGGAACACAGAGAAAAGGTGATAGAGGATATCTGACAGACATCTACACAACTGTCACTGTGTGAAGACAGTGACTATGAGTCTTTTTACACTATTTCTCCAGATCAGGAGGCAACAATGAAATTATCAGACAACAGAAGCATAATTAGTTTTCCTGTAGTGCATAAATTGCAGAAGTCTTCTACAAATTGTTGCAATGGTCAAAAATATAAAAATACTCAAAAGGATTAGACAAACAGTGGAAGATGTTTACAAGTATCTGCTGAACATGGCAGACCTAAGGCAAACTCTGGCTCTGGAAATCCCCAAAATTCTGGTTATTGGAAGCTGGGAGGACAGAGACTTTCATGCTCTTTTCCTCTTACGCACTCAGTACTGCCATGGTCAGATTAAAGTCAGTGGGCTAGACAGACCTTCATCAGACTCACTACAGCCATTCTCCTGCTTGTGTTTCTTTTCATGTAGCTAAAAAACTTTGCTATTTATTTTAAATTTTCGAAGCATAGCCCAGCTCAATTAAAAAGTGAGTGGCCAAAAGCTTAAGACAGTGTTCCTTTGCTAATAAAAACACTACTTCTTATACTTGGAGAGTGATGCTATTCAGGGCAGTCTGCAGATTTTCTTGGCCATTTTGGAGTGCTTACTTGAATACAAATGCTGGACCATATTTTCACTTTTGATTTAAAGTAATTTTTTCCTTCTTTCACACCCACACCCTTGATCTTTCAGTTCAGTCAATTTTCTAATTATTTTCCTCCCTTTCTTGAGATCTGTCTTATTAAAATTCAAAGTCTGTATTATAACCCTACCTTTGTCAACAAGAACTGAATGAACACATAAGTGCTTAGTCTAAGATTGCTATTTACAAGTAGCTCCTCTAGAAGCATCTACTTGATAAAATAGACTCAGTTAGTATTGCCTTTTGTTGGTTATTTGATAAAGAAATCTGGTTATTGTGTCTCATCCCAGCTTCCCATTTAAAGCTATTTTTATTAGCTGTCTGAACCTCACCTCCAGAAGGCTGGTTGTACAGATGGAGAGAATTTTTTTGGACATGAAAACCCCTAGTTAAATGTCGTCTTGTATTCCCTGAGCCACCTGATGGTCATCATGAAAATCTTATCAGTATTTCTTCCCTCTTAGCTGGGAATGTAAAGGTTCCCCTGATGGCCTGAGCTCTCATTTCCATGAGTAACCTCTCCAGCTCAACACTATCCTCCTCCTTTTCCACACAGAGCAATCCTGAATCATTTGTTCCAAACAGAAGAAAAATATATTCATCTTTTTATACCTCCCATCTAGATCCTCTTCACACTCAATTCCAAACCTTGTTTCCAGCACACAGTGAATCTTTTCTGTCTTTTCTTCTATAACGTGCCTATTTCCTCCTCTACTGAGGACACGAACGTGACTCTTCCCAGTGTCAGAGCTGCTCTCTCCTTCTTTTCTCTCATTTCATGCAAGCTTTCCCTCCCTCTTGATTGCTCCTTTCTTTTTTTTCTGTCAAATTTCATTATATATTATTTCCTTTGGAGCATCTTTCCTCCTCTTTTCCCTGGCCATGGCAATCACAATTCTGCTTGCCTTCTCCTCATCTTCTAGCTTAGCAAGACTATTTCTCAATTGTATTTTTCCTTTGCCAGCTGGTCCTTTCTTCTTCCTGCATCCTCTGGTCACACTTTTTCATGGATCAGAGAGGCAACTATCTCTTGGACTGTCCTACATCAAAGGCAGTAGGAACCACACGTGGATGCTGGGCACTCTGCGCCTCCTGTACCAGACCATCTTTATTGCCTGTGCTATACTTTGCATTTCTCCACTGCTGCCATATCCCTAATACTAAAAAAAAGACAAGAGGGAGAAAGAAAACAAACCACAAATGAAAGCAACTATCTGCAAGTTCTGCCCAATTGAACTGCCCCTCAAACGCCTACACAGGTGCCTGTTTGTTGCCCCGTTAATTGTTTCCACCACTATTGATTTACATCAGCACAGCCACGCTGTGCCCACAGCAGCGGAGCAGGAAGGCAATACCAACTCAGCAGCAAGCACCAATATAGAGGCATTAAGAGAGGAAGGCAGCTCCTTCAACTGGTGCAATTGCCTCCAGGAGAGAACATCCATCAGCATGCTCTGCCTTCCTGCTGGGAGCAAACACTGCTTGTTCCCTATGGGCAGTTCTCAAGTTTTGAGAATCATACTCAAGATGATTTACACCGGCTTGGACACATGACAAGTGATTTCAAATAATAGTGACACTACTTATCAGTAATGATGTCACATCATCTCCTGTACATGGTTGAGCTGAGCATATATCAACTGCTCCTTTGGTGCTTAGTGCACTTCCCGTGTCAGCAGAGCAACAGACCATTAATAGCATTCTGGCGTTTTCTGGTAGCAACATCTGCCTTTATGACTTGGGGTTCATTCTAAATTATCTGTATGTGTAGTTTAGCTCCATAACCAGCTTAAGTCCCAAGTGATGTCTTTTTACATCTTCCTCTAGGAAACTGTGCCTATGCCTCATGTCAACAAATTGCTTCTCTATTTTTCAGACAAAATATTTCCTTTCTAAATATCACCTCTACTCTGTTTTTCCCATGTCCATGTTTTTTCCTTGAATCTGCAGCTTAAAACCTTCTTGGCTCCCTCTATCTAAACAGACAGCCTGTGTGCAATACAACTGAGACAAGCACAGCAGGAGAGACAAGTGAGAGCTGGGGAAGACTGGAGAGTGTGGATGGACATTAAAGAAATATTAAATGTTCTTTAAGAATTGGTAGCATATCTTTTACACAGTTAAGCTATGTCATTAATGTACCGAAGGAATATTTAAATCAGGAAAAAAAAAAAATTGCCATAAATAGTTAATTTGATAGCAAAGTGCTAATTACCTTTCTCGAACAAACTCTGCCATTTCTTTCTGCATTTGTTTCCCTTTAAGTTGCTTTTGAAGAAGAATTTCAAATCCCGACACTGTATTGTTCCCTTGTGAATCCTTTTTATCAGCCTAGAAGGAAAAAGGAAGTTCAACAAAAAGACACTGGGATCAAAAACACAGACACGCAGTTCCCAGCGGCAATTGCCCAAGCAGTCCGAGCAACAGGCAGCAGTGGTGTCTGAAGAGCCCTGCTCTGATAACAGCTGATGGTCGCAGCACCTCAGCCCCTCTCAGAGGAATAGTCCAACACTTTCTCTTTCCCCTTCCTCTTATTCCTTTTTTTAATTAAAAAAAAGGAAGTTTTACAGTTATCTTTAGCTAGCATAAGACTATGTTGGGGCCAAAGCAGCAGCCTTGCCTTCCCTTCTGCCCATGGCCTTTCATACCTGCTGATGCCTCTGGGCTGGCTCCAGCAAGCATGAGCCCTGACGGCTCACCCTGCAAAGAGAAGAAGGGATCCTGGAGCCAGCACAAGGAAACTGCTGGGGGAGATGGGAGGATGCTGCTGCTCCTTCCAGGGGTAACACAGCCCTAAACAACCTTTAATAGACTGTCAAGTTCAACCATGATTTGCACTCAGAAAAATACAGCCAGTCTGCACAGATCTGCTATAAAGCAGGGTAAAACAGCAACTTGTTCAATAGGTTATTGCCATATATCCCATCTTTCACTGTTTGTTTCCCACACAGCCCTTTCCACCCTTTGTTCCACTGACTCTCAGGGTTGCTACAAGGACCAACACAGTCTTCTCTCTGCTGCCTCTTTTCTCTCTCTCCTCTCTCTGCTTTTCCCTATTTCAGAATTTCATTTCCTACCCCCTTCCAACAAACAGGCCCAGAGAACACTTCCCTAAGGACCACAAGTTTTGCTCCAATATACGGGATGCTGCACGTTTGCACAGAGAAAAATGCCACATTAATCAAAGTGTGAGACTTGTAGGACACCACACCAGGCACCGGGCAGCTCAAACAACAGGAGTGGAGTTGATCGAAGAAGGAGGGTGAGTCATGGGCAGACCATGGATGACAAGGCCGAACAAGAGGAAAGTCCTGGGAGTGGAGCTATGGGAGGATAAAAGCTTGCAGGAGAAAGGCAGCTTTAAGTGGAATTTCACTGAGGGTGAGATGTGACCAAACCCAAGGAGCCAAGGAGTGGCCAAGCCTAAATAGAAAGAACCAAGCAAGGCATCTGTAAGACACATGCAAAAAATAAGCTTATACACCATTAATGATTTAGTGCTTATTGGGATCAGAAGACTGGAAGAAAATGAAGAAACTTTGATGGTTTGGTAATGGGACCATTTGCAAGTATGTCAGTGTATTCTAGCAAGTTACGGCCATTAGTCCTCACACCAACCCTGAGCATGCATGAGGGGAAGTATACTACTGTGCCTCCAACAGCTACACTTTTTTGTAAGTGAATCTTTTTTTTTTTTTTTTTTTAATGGAAAGACTTCAATAACTGGTAACTGAAAAGACATGTGAAATTCATAAAATCTTCATTATTGAGGTAGTATTCCCCCCCGCAAAAAAAACCCAGTTTTCCAGTGGAAGATTTTTTCTATCAGCTCCACACTTGAAGGACTACTGTATCATTTTAATATGATTCAGGATCCTGAAAGAGGAGCTAAGCATGAGAGGGCACACACAGAAACACAGCCACTGCAGACCTCCCATGCTGAAGGCTGCATTAAAACTACTCAATTTAAGAGCTACTAATAGGCCTGTCCTTCACAAACCTCATCCTTTAAAAAACTCATTTATCCATGGGAGTGAGTTTTACAATTAAATGCAAAATTTGTAACTATCTGCTTGTTTTAAATGTGATACCCTCAGCTTCCTTGTATAACCCTAGCTCTCGTGCTCTGGGAAACAATGAAATAATATTCCTTGCCAGCCACCTCGCTATCCCCCCTCCTGCTGCACAGCCCTTTTGGCTGCGGTATTCTGAGACGTGTAGTTTGTCCTACATCCCCCCCATTTCCTGACCAAAATCAACTCCTGACAGCTGACCTTGCCTTTCTGGACACTCTTCGCCCACATCTGAGTCCGGTTAGATGGTTTCTACCTCATCTTCACTGGCATCCTCAGACTCCCTGGTGCTGCCCTAACACACTGCATTTCAGCTCAAATTCTCTTGTACTTTCTACCACTAATCAAGCTGTTCCACTTTTTTGGAAGCTCAGGAGCTGCAATATGGCATGTGGCTGACTGCCTACTTACCCAGAAATAATCACAGTAGCTCCACTCCGAAGGTTTCAGCAACTGCTGCTCTGGCATTACGTCAGGGTGGGGGAAAGTCACACAGTTTATCTGTAAAAAAAGGCAAAAGAGAGTTAGAAGGTAATGGAATTTAGCTGTTGATGAGAAACATGCAAACGAAAGGTTATATACACGCACTTTCAATCAGAAAATCCACAGTGAATGCATGTCAGTGAAGAAAAATTGGTTGTTGCATGGAAACAGCAGCTAAGTATTCCCAGAAAGCTCCTCTAAGCAAGCAGGAGTGTCGACTCAGAGGAAAATAAACTACCCATTTCACATGAGGAAAACCTGCTTGATTTGGAACGCGTTACACAGGGAGTTCTCCTAGATCCCTAACAAACTGTGGTAAAAATCCTGACGTGAAACACCCTGAGCACGCCCTGAACACAAGAAATATTGTGAGCAGCAGACAGCACTGAAGGTACTATTGGCGTATCTCATTAGAAAATCTTGGCTGTGTTAGTCTCTTACAGGATTACAAAAAAAGGTGTTATTTTTTTCAGTGCTCAGCCCTTCCATCTATCCCAGAAACCTTTTCAGATGAAAGTGATGCTCCCTGCAAAAAGGAACAGGGGCTCTCTGAAGTCAGCTAGCCTTCAGTGTGCAAAAAACCACAGCAATTTGTGAGACAGGACTCATCACAGAGTCATTAAAAAAAGGCATAAAAAAGTACAAGTGCTCATTAAGTTATTGCAGTAGAAAATGTAGCCTGATAAAAGCACAGTGGAAGCAAAGAGCATGACAGCTACTGCAGAACATGCTGCAGAATAACTCTGGATGCAGTTAAGCCCTTCAGGGGAAGCATCAGCAAGAGTCAGAGCTTACTTGCCAGTTCATAATGCTCACCTAAAATTTCTGCTGGGCAGGCACACTAAAAGCAGTCCCTCTTATCACACCCACAGGTTCACTGCAGTGATTAACACTTGTTAATACTTGTGTATTAATCAAGGAACCACCAGAAACTGAGGATGGAAGACTCACAGATGTAACTGTATGGGTTTGGGGTTTTTTTTGGATCAGTTAACATTCACAGGAAATCCAAAACCAAAGCTGTGGGCAGGGTTAGCACAGCTGCATGGGCAGACCTAAAGGTAGTGCTTACATGCAGTGAATCTGCCTTTGGGCTATTCAGAGAGGATCAAAAAGGACACGGCAACATACTGCAAAGTGCTGACACAGTGTAAACCCACCATGCTAGAGCAATGTAGACAAAGCCTTTAGCTGATACAACGCTGTTCCTACAAACCCATGTTGGCTCTGCTGCTGTCTGCCCATGCTGAAGTTTCAGTGGCTGTCCTGTATGTAAGGCAAGAGCTTTCTCTGCCCCCCTTCTCCACAAAAATCACCCTGTCCAGAGCTTGCCAAGTCCATTTCAAAGCAGGCTGAGCACCCTGTACCTATGGTGTCTTTGGCTGTCACCTCAGCTAGATCCTAAACTGCGTCTTCCCTTCCAGCTCCCATTGGGCTTCAATCTGATCTGCAGGAGGTCGGAGACCAGGGCTCTTACTTCACCATCATTTTGCAGGCAGCAGTCATGCACTGGTGAGCCTGCATCTCCAGCCACAGCCAGTCGCCACTGGGCACACAGTCCCAACAACAGAGAACAGGAGCTGCTGAAAACACCTCTCTGTTCCTTCACGTTCCCCATCAGAAATGTCATGCATCAGGAGTTATAAAACATCAACTCAGTTCAGAGTGGAATGGCCACGCGACAGAGGTGCCAGTGCTCACCTGTCACCACCACAGCCTCCAGCACAAAGCCCCTCTATCAGGGATGTTTCACTGAGGACACCTTCTGTCTCTGCTGAAGTTTTCCTCTCCTGCCACCTCCCTGTCAGCTCAGTTATCTCAGGACAGCACTGCAAGCTCATCTTGCCCTGCTAGGTAGGTTGTGTTACCTTCCCTTCTCCACTCAGGGACCACCAGATCTAAAAGCCTTCGAGCAGATCCCATCATCCGCTGAAAGCAGCCCAGCCACAGGAGAGGAGCTGGCACCTCTCCTCTGGGCACAGGCAGCACAAGCAGGGGTGTGCAGAACTGCTCGTGGGTACTGCAAATCTCTGGTGCGAGGGGCTGCCAGTGTGCACTGGCTCAACACCCTATTAGGAGACTTCTCTCACCCCCACCAGGAAGCTTCACAACTGATCAGCCCAAATGTCTCAAAAAGACCTGCTAGAAACCTTAAGCCAAATTGCTGCTTTCAGACAGTATCCAACAAGCACTGACCTGGACCAGTGCTGGACCAGCGCACAAGGGCGGACAGATAAAAGGCTCTGCTTTGCTTCACAGATCACCAAATTCCATGCCAGTGCTGATCATGGGCTACACTGGTATCTGGGCATGCCTCTACACTATCACAGCAACACACTATTTCTCAAATAACACAATATATTGTAGTTTCGCCTTAAAAAACGAGATGGCCTCAGAACCTGCGCACAGTTGCTCTGCCATGTACCATAGCGGGCCAACTGCTTCCCGTGAGTGAGCAATGCTGCAGCGCATCCTCCCAGAGCAGGTGAGATCAGGGAAACAAAGCATTGTCAGCAATGTTATAGGTAACCATGTGAAGGCATGCAGTATCAAGACAGGTTTAAACATCTCATGGCTTTGAGGATTTTTGGCTTTGATGCTGCATTTCACACTCACTGAATAAAAATGAGGGTGTCAGCCACAGGTCACTTGGACACCAGCCCTTCCAGCCTCTCCAGCCTGGCAGTCTGCACAAAACACTGCCCTGTACACAGCTACCATGTGTGCTTACACAACACACCTCATGGGCATCCAGGATAAGGTGCTGCCTCTTGAGAGCAAACTGACAAGCTACAGGAACTTGGGATTTAGCTTAAGTTAAAAACAGTTAGCAGTAGAATGCAAAAGAGGTAAAGAGACTGCATGGAAGTTTTAGGGATGCTGGAAACAATTCACATCTCCACATCAGGAGCACTAATACTGCAGTGGTGAAAGGAGAAGCTATTCTGGTTTCAACCTATCCTCTTACTGGTGGTCTTGCAGAGAATGGCTAGGAGGTCCCCTGTGGAAACACACTGCTGAGTGGAGTTTCGTGTTGCCTGAGACTACTTACTTCAACTGAGAAAGGACCAAATGCTTCCCATGAAGACAGCAGTGTTTTCAAGGCAGATTTCTAGGGCCCAACATTGTGACACTGGATAATGAGAAGAGGGGGGAGATAGGCACCTCCTAAGTGTATTTTGTAGTCTTTACCAGAAGACTGGGCATCATTGCACTGCGCACCAGGATACAGAGGTGTTGTGCAGCAGGGAGCACGTAGAGTGGCATACGAGTTGTTCCCTGCAGCTTAAAAATCTGCAAAAGAAATTCATATTCCCTGCTAAAAACGCCACCTCTTTCATAAAAACTAAATCTGTGTTGGTTGGAAGCTGCTTATTAAGACTCTCTGTTACGTCACTAAACGTCCTGAAGAAATAAACACAGAGTCACTGGAAATGCCCACATTCGGACTGGTGAAAGTGTTCCACTGCAATGAACCAAATGCACTGCATCACATCAACGCATGCAGCAGGAAGAGTAACAGTGAGTACACGTGTCAACAAGTGATGAGAGTAGGGTTAATTCACGTGTTTCTCAAAGAGTATCGTCATGCTCAAAGTTTTATGAATAAATCAAGCATTCTTCACTTCTCAGAAGTTTATACTTAATTGTCTAGAAACAATGCTGAATTGTCTTTGGAAAAAGTCATGAGCCCATTTGGGTCTAGTATCACATTTAAAAGGAAACTGGTGTCAGAATTTAAAAAAAAAAAGGCAGAAGCTTTTGCAATCTTAAAAAAAAAAAAAAAAAGAAGGATTATTTGTGTGGTAAACAGAACTTAATAAAACTTACAGTTTTCTACACAAAGTCCTGGAAAAGGCATGAAAATTTTCAAAACTCTAGAAATATTACTAAAAATTATACACGACTGCGTAGGAAATCCTGTGACTCTTTCTTTCCTTTCATCACCACAGATTTCTTATACTTAAACAAGAGCTCTTGGATGTGTATTTCCAAACATTTCTAAAACCTCTCAGGGTTTCCCAGCAGGGAGGGGAACAACGGGCTGGCACTGAGCAGGATGTGGCTGCATGCCAGTAGCAGAGTGACCACACCTCGCTCCCCCCAAAATCCTCCCTCTGAAATGCTCCTTTTCTTGTTTCTAAAATCAAAGATAGCTGGAAAAAAAAAAAAATATCACTCTAGTTCACCAGCTTAGTCCCACTGATGATCTTTTTGACAGATGCTAAAGAGAGCCAAAGCATCTTGCGATGATGTCCTGATGTTTAACAGCATTAAATAGCTCTATCACTCCCACAGACAGCGACACCCCCTCCCCCCGTGAAAGCCCACTGTTGTCACTACTGGCAAGGGACCACTGCTCTCACTAATCGCATCCCTGACAGCTGATCAGGCTACGTGCAAGGTCCAAATTCAAATAACAGCATAGACCATTCCAGTGCTAATCTCTTTCAACAACATTGACTAGCCAATAAGGCCTGAAAAGAAGTGTGCAGAAGCTGACTATTACAGCTGTAATTGCTGGTAAGAAACAAAACAAATTAAAACACATAGCTAATGATGGAGTCACAGAACTTTAAGAGAAAACAAGGCGTTATGACCCACATTACATTCACACAGACTCCACTGGGACAGCGGAGGTGATAATCAGCCTCACCACGATACTAAGTCCTCTTCCAGCCTCTTCACTAATAAAAATAATGTCTTTTGTCAGCTTGCAACAAAGCAAAACTAATGACAAGACACCAGCAAGGCATACTCCAAGTATAAGCTAAGCACACATGCAAGAGGACAGCAGCCTGTCCTTCCAGCTGCCACCAGACACAAGTAGCACCATAAAACCTGTGTGAGAGAGCCACTGGATCACCAAGGCTAGGAGAAGCTACACAGTCAGAGAAGAAATGCTATGAAAAACATGGTGACAACAAAGCTTGGGGAGGAGAAGAAAACCAGACAAGCAACAAAAATTGCGCATTTCTCTTGACAAGCCTGCTGTGTGCCAAACTCAATAAATATATTTAAATACTTTTGCCTGTTTACTGATCATGAGCAAAAGCAATTATACTCTTAGCAGCTAAATATTCCAGCTCATATTTCACATGAATACATTGGCAGTGATGGCAAAATGAGCTGTTTACGTTGTAGGTGACTCTTGGTTACGTCTGAGATGCAAAAGGGTGACAGAAGAAGAAAAGTCACAGGGAGGCAGGTGCGCGCACAGGATTTGCACAAGAGCAGTGTGCACAGGAACAAGAAACATTATTGGGTTGGGCATGCACATTCATTTTATGGATTTCAAAGTGCTCTGGAGGCTTTGAAGTTGCTACCAGCACTCACCAGTAAATGAGACATTGCCAAGCAACATGAATAAAACAAGAATAATTTGATCAAGGCTTAGATAATCAACTACGTGTTTATTACATAAGACACTATATAAATAAATGAGCAGAAAGCGGGTAAGCTCACTGTACTAAAGTGACTTAAAGCGGGGCAACATTCTCGTTCATTTCTTCAACTTAAAAATGCAGATTATTTTTCCTGATTTCTGCACATTCACAGCACCTTAAACACAGCACTGCTGTGCCAGATTGACTAACTTCGGTATCTGCTTTACAGTTTCAGCTGAGACCCAAAAAGTACAACAGCCAACTCCACTAGATGCAACGAGTTCACCTGCCAAATGGGGCTGTTTGGGCAAAACAGCCAAATGCAAGGGCCGGAGGAGATCTCAGAAGAGCTTAAGCACAGACAAAGGCTCAGGCAGTTTTAACTCTACCCATACAGGGAAGCCCAGGAATGCCTACACTGTGTCTAGGTAGCTTCAACATCATGAGTTTGCATGTGGTTTTAGCACTGGCAGGGTGATGCTGCAGCTACAGTACAACAGAAGGGGAGAACAGAGAACTGACGTTCTGATTGTTAACAAAGTCAATTGATACACTTCCTATTTCAAAGGGAACATTCTGCCAAAAGTGTTTAGGAGCCCTCTTTATGTGGTCTGTCTGTAGAAAGGTCCAGAGATGATTTGGTCAGCGCCTGCCAAAGCAGGGGATTTCTGACAGTTTCTGCCATGCAGTCAGCCCCAGGGCAGAAGGGAGAACGGTGTTGAAGGAGCAGCCTCATACTGTGTTCATCACATTGTGTCAGACACAGAGCACAGCAGCAGAAAACACAAAGTTACTGCTTGTAGCTGCCCCTCTTCCCACGTGCAGCACCTGTTCATTTATGTGTCCAACATATGCAATACAAATGCCAGCATTTTCCAAGTCATGCTGTATCTTGACAAGGCACTAGAGCATTCTTAAGAAACCCACACTCAGAAATACCATAGCATCAGACAGGTTTCTTGCTCTTCAAGTGAGACAGCTCTGTCTCTCAGTCGATATTCCCCTATACCTTCTCCATTTAACTCTCCCTCACCTATGGTAAAGGAGCTTCAGCTTCCACAGGAACTCATGGCCAGAGAGACAGCTCTTCAGGAGTCAGACAGCAAACCAGGCAGTCTAAAACTAATGAGTACACCCTGAAACTCACTGCAAAATCAATGCAGACCGTAGACCACAGACCTGCACTGCTGCTTCCTAAATAAGCATCAATAATTTGTGCAAGCAAGTTTCGTAACAGCTTTTGATATAACCCAGCAGGGTTTTCCCTTCCAAAGAAAGCAAACACAGTGTTGGTAACATTCATTTACCAAAGAGAAAAGACCATACTCTTCTTCTTGTTGGGTGCATACAGGTGAGAAATACTCTAGCTCCCACTCGCCTTCAGGGTTTTCATAAGCCATGTTCCCAAATGGCTATTTGGATGTACAGGAGGCAGATGCATTCCTAGGAAGGTGGGAATGAACTCCCACCCCTCTGCTGAAAGTGGTGAAACAGACAGCTAGGCTGCAGCCACTGGTCAGGTTGGACATCACCTGATGTCCGCAGTTTGCGTATCACAGGATTTCAGTTTGTGGGGAGGTTTGCTGGACCAAGAGCCCCAAAGTTAATCACAAAATTCCCCTCTGCAAGAAGAGGTTCTGCCTAAGCACTGCTACAAACCAAGAAAAAACATCTGACACCAAGCTAAGGACGTGCCCTGCAGGTCTGTTAACCAGAACATCCCAACATCAGCTTGAGTGGCACTGAACAAATATAACTTCCTAGGAGGCAGGGGGAAAAATTACATTGCTTTACAGTTTACACTCCGTATGAGAATGTTGTTTTTCACAGTGTCTCCTTGATGCAGGCAATGGCTTGGAGCAAACAGCTGTTAAAATTAGCTTGGTTTTGTCTGTCTGATGCATCATACTTGAAATCTTCGGACTTCTGCTGGAGAAATGCACACCCAGTGACCCTGACATAACACACAACACTTTCTTGCTTTGCAGATGCTACCAGATGGCACACAGGCCAGCAAATATGACAGTGAAAACCACCCTCAGTGAACAGCCTGAGTCCTCACCCCTATAAGCAGCAAAGACAGACAAGCGCCGCCATTCCTGTGCTGCACCCTGAAACCCAGTGCAACCCATCCTGGGACCATGTCTAGTCCCTCTGGACATGATGTTCAGCCCATGGTTTGCTCCTGCCCCTCCGACCCGAGTGGGCAGGGGGGCTGCATGAGGTGGCTCAGACGTGTTCCCAGTCCCAGCCACCGCGGCCCTGGAGGCCCTGCAGCTGATTCCCCAGGACATTTGCAAATCTGCCCAAACCAACACATTTATACTTACTTCATGACATATCACTGTCTCAATAAACTAATTAACAGTACCAACACTTTTTGTATTCATAACGAGTGATTTTGATAACCAAGTACACTACTGACGATTTTTTTTTCCCAGAAAACTGTACCTACATGGCAATGACTGACCTGCACTGCAGTCAGAGACCCCTGTACGTGCTCCTTTTGAACCCTCGTCCCTGTCACCAGAAACCCAGGGAATCATGCCCACTGACGGATAAATCAACAGGCTGTGTGTGATAATGTAAACAACCTCCTCCTCGTAGTAACAGTTAAGAATGATGTATAACGTTAAATCATTCACTTTGTTCTCGTGGATTTTATACCCTGCCAATACTTGCAGCTGTAAGCATGTTTATTGCCCCTCCTTTATCAGTGTAATTCATTTATCTGCTCATTTATCTTCTTTATTATTTCCTTTTAAATAAAGCTTTCTATTCCCAGCCACTTTCATTAATCTGTTTTGATTTCCTTCCTGTTTTTAAACATCTGTCCTGGACTGAGGAGTCCAGAAATGCAAACTGTGTTCCAGATGGGGTCACCAGGCATACAAAAGATACTAATGTCTCTAAACGTGATACTGAGAACATCTTAACTGAGTCAGCTATATTGAATTACTAATATTAAAAGGAAACGTAAGATTAACTTCATACTGAAATCTAAAATCTTTGCTTGTACTTCCCATCAGAAATCTTCACTTGGACACTCTGGCACAGAAAAATACCTCCTGACACCTCTTTGAGAAAAAAATAGATTCTGCCCTGATAGGGCAATGACCCATCTCCTCAGTTTGTATTTCTCTAACCTTTCAGTGCTTCTCCAAACACAGAGGCTGCTGGGAGGCGATGGTTACCAGATGAGAAAGTTTTCTCAGGACACCTGGTTCACAGCCAGCATCTCTCGAGCACGCGTGTTCCCCTTCCTCAGTCTGTCCTTACCTCCTGCTCGTCCCAGAACCGCCAGAATCAAAGGGAAACTGAGACCGGAATTCTGCCCAGGACGGAGATCCCAAAGCCTCCCTGGGCACCTGACTTACTAGGGTTTACACACCAAAATTCCTGGCGGTGGAGGCTCTGCCCGCCCGCCCGCCTCCCCCAGCCCCACTGGCCGGGCGACCGACGATGCCCGGCACGGAGCCCCCGCCACCCCCGGCGGGCAGCCCCGGCGGGCACACCCGCCCCGCCCCGCCCCGCCCCGCCCGACTCACCGTCAGGCTGCTCTCCTTGCTCTGCCGCCGCGGCGCCGCCGGGGACCCCGGGGTCTGTGGAGACAAGCGGGGCGCATCGTCACGGCCGCTCTCGGAGCCCAGCATGGCGGGCGCGGGCCGCGCGGGGCGGGCGCTAGGCGGACCCCATGGCCCGGCGGCGCGGCTCGGCGCGGCGCGGCTCGGCACGGCTGAGCACGGCTCGGCTCGGCGCAGGTCGGCACGGCGCGGCTCGGGTCGCGTCGGCTCGGCTCGGCTCGGCTCAGCTCAGATCGGCTCGGCTCGGCGCGACTCGGCGGGGAGCTGGAGGCGGCGCCGCCGTCCGGCAGAGCCGCCTCCTCTCACCGCCGCCAGCCCGCGCGGCCAATGGCGGGCCGGGCCGGGCGGGGCGCCGGAGCCCGCTCCCAGCCGGACGAGGCGGGCCCCTGGCCCCACCGGCTGCCGGCCGAGCCCGCGGGGCGGCCCCGGCCCGGCGCTCCGCCTCTCGCCTCCGCCGCGCCGGGCTGCAGGGGGCGGCCCGGGTCCGAGCCGCGCGGCCGGGGAGGCGCGGGCGCGCCCCGGCCCCGGTGCGGTCCTGCCCCGGCCGCCCCGCGGGCTGCCGGCTCGGAGGCAGCGGGAGCTGATCCGCAAGCCTGCGAGTCCGCTCCTGGCAGCAGTCGCTGGGCTGTGCCGCGGAGCCCAGCCCCGTGTCCCCCTGCCCTGGCGCCGCGTCCGCAGCAGCCGCCGCGGAGACGAGAGCAGGGCCGGACGCGAGGGGTGCGGGGCGCGTACCCCGGCCGGGCAGTTGTTCGTGCAGCGCCCCAGAACAGCGCGGTCCCTTTGGGCTACGACCAGCTCCGACGTCCGGCTGAAGTCCCGTCAGGAGCGACGTGCCCAGGGCCGGACGCGTGCGGTTTCACAGGGGCCCGCCGCGGGCCTGCAGGCCGCCGGCTGGCCAGGCTGGGCTGCTGCTGCCTTTGTGGCAGTTGTGACAACCTGAGCGGGCAGCATGTAGCCGCTCTCTAGGAAGCCGTAAACAAGGCCTGGCCCTGCTCCCAGCACAGTGCAGCTCCGTGTTGTTCTCGGTTGTGGCTTTTTCCCCCTTGACCTGTTTCCAAGAAGTGTGGCTAGGCTTGCCTGAGGGATCTTGCCAGCGTTTGTTTGCATGATGGCTGCTACCCAGGTCTAAGAAAGCATCCGGGAGAATGCCTGGAAGCTGCTTTGCAGCAGGAGAGAGCCTGTGCCAAGAACAGACAAGGAGGCAGTCAAGGCAAAGCAGCTTGGGATGGCCCAAGGCAGGCAAGGAGGAGAGGGACTGGCCAAAGTGTATGGGAGTTTGAGGGTGTGGAGAACAGCTTCCTGCAACCAACAGTTTATGGTCAGCTGTTTTCCTTACTAAGGACTCTTCTGCAAAAGCAGCCACAGCTCCCAGGAAAACCAGGCTCCCAAGCGGGTGTGGACACAAGCTGCTTTTAGAATTAATGGCACCAGCAGCTAGTTATAGATTCAAAACTAGTTATAGGTTCAAAGCAGGAATTAGGCCAGGGCTTCAATTTGGAAAAACCTCTAATAAAGAAGCAATGGAAAGAAAGTGTTGTGGAGGCTGTTGAAGTGAATGAGAAAAGTCATGAAAGGGATTTTTGTCAGTCTGATGGTTGAGTCAGCTGAGCAAACCAGTGCATGGCAATGGACTCCCCATGTATCCCAGATGTGAATTTGAACAAAAAGGTGGCTATAAACTTGAGTCAGACCCAGCACCATAAAAATGGAAAGTGGCAAATGTTGTTATAAAGGAAGGTCTGAGGCAGTCAGTTAATCTGACTTGTGTACCAAGCCAACTGCAAAAACATTTGTGAATCAGATACCTTGAGAAATGGAAATTTTTGCACAAGGATTAACATAGCTCTTTTTAAAGGAAAGTCACTGTCTGCAAGTTTATTCAGGTTCTCTGAGGGAGTCACAGCAGACGTGGACAGGGGTGTCTGGTAATACATTACATCAGTTTCTAAAATGCTTTTGACCTAGTTTAGGTGCCCACATGCTCTGCCTCCAGCCTGCGCAAACTGCTCGGAGAAGAAGCAGCACAGGCAGTTAAGTGCAAGATGTTTGATGTGGAAGGAACAAGGAGTCCAAAGTGCTGGACTGTATTGTGGGAGATGGTATGAATCCACTGGTGGGGAAGCAAAACCAGAAATGCTGACGTAGCTGAAACAGCACACATGAGGGCAAGGCTGAAGGCCACTACCTAGGAGGCAGTGGGCAAGAAAGTGGGTTGAGGCAAAGAGGGACAGTTGGCAGACAACACAAAGTTTAGACCAAGAAACAGGGAACATCACAGGGAGACTGAGAGCAACAGGCAACTCAGGTCAGTGTGGTAGGAGCCCACAAACATGCATTTCGCTGGGAGTATTTGAGGAGTTGCACTGCAGAAGAACCTACCATTGAATACAGAAATGAAACAGAGAACACCAGTCTGGTACCATCGGGGGGAAAAATGCCAGCAGGCAGGGAAGCACAACCGAACAGGAGTGTAACCCACCAGCTATTCAACTGTTGCTGTTTTGGCAGGGAGTGAAGAGTTTCATGGGCAAAGCTGGAAGAGGGCCCTGTGCGGCATCTGCAGACCTGCAGGAAAGACTCTCCCAGGGACATGAAGTGGTGCAAGAAAAAGTGCAGGGACATTTATTGAAAATTTGGACAAACAGGCAGGGGAGACCAGCTGTCCATGGGTCAGAATCTTGAACGCTAGCCCGGGGTGATGAGATGGGTGAGGCACAGGCTACGTAAGGCACAGAGGAGGCCTGTGAAAGGAGAGACAGGAATGGATGAAGTAATTGAGAAAAAAACTTTGGACAAATTCTTTGTGAATACTGTCTTTGGGAGGGAAAGCTGGAGCTGCAAGAAAATACAATGAGATACAGACATGGGCAGCTGTGCAAGTGTATAGAGAGGACTGTGCTGGAGACAGGCCCAGGCTTCAGGCTGGAGTGGCAGGAAAATTTGTACAGTTGTTAATAGTGACTGAAGTGGCCTGGTGGATTTTTCAGAAAGGAGTGATAGGACAAAAAAATCCGAAGTATCTTGGCATTTTATACTGTTTTACCAGTTGGACACAAAGACTAATTATTCTAGATACAACAAATCTGTCTGATCTGACAGTTTCTAAAAGAAAATGCCTCTTGACCTCCTGCTCTGGGTGGATTCCTAAACTATTTAAGTGAAGACACATTTATTCTTGGATACCACTTTTTCCCAAAAACTTACCTGGGGGTCCCCACTGGCTTTTCGGAGGCTCATATGACCAGAGTCAAGCTGGTGTACTGGGGTCCCAGAGATGTGGTAGCCATTCACTGTAACAACAGATGGAGAGTTACTGGGCTTGCTGCTGGTAGCAAATGAATAATTGCACATTTTAAAAACTAATCACATAATTGAATCTACAGATAAAAATCACACTGCCTTTTTTGAGTCACCAGTGTTCACTGCCTCCAGCCTAAGAAACTGGATGCTTCTCCCCATCCCAACAGGCTGGCAATATGACGTGTTAGCTCCAACCCAGGAAGACCCCAGAACCAGACTCTACAAAAGCTCAGCCCATGGGCCCACTCTGCCCTCAGGATCCTGCAGCAGGTTCTTATCAGGAGTTATGACAGGAGTTACTGAGCTGGAAAGAGCCAAGAAAAAGAGAGCCCCAAACTCAAAACAGTTCGCATAATGCTGTTTGGTAAAATGATGTGTTTGAAGAAGTAGGGTATGTTGTATTGGCTTTGCGTGGCAAGGTTTTGGTAGCAGGGGAGCTACAGGGGTGGCTTCTGTGAGCAGCTGCTGGAAACTTCTGTGTCTGACAGAGCCAATGCCAGCCATCTCCAAGACAGACCTGCCACTGGCCAAGGCTGAGCCCATCAGCGACGGTGGTAGCGCCTCTGGGAGAACAGATTTAAGAAGGGGGGAAAAAACTGTGCAACAAACGGCAGTTTGAGAGAGGAGTGAGAAGATGTGAGAGCAACAACTCTGCAGACACCAGGGTCAGTGAAGAGGGAGGGGGAGGAGGTGCTCCAGGCGCCAGAGTAGAGATTCCCCTGCAGCCCGTGGGGAAGACCATGGTGAGGCAGGCTGTCCCCCTGCAGCCCATGGAGGTCCATGATGGAGCAGATGTCCACCTGCAGCCCGGGGAGGACCCCACACCAGAGCAGGTGGAGGCCTGAAGGAGGCTGTGACCCCGTGGGAAGCCTGCGCTGGAGCAGGCTCCTGGCAGGACCTGTGGCCCCATGGAGAGAGGAGCCCACGCTGGAGCAGGTTTTCTGGCAGGACTTGTGACCCCGTGGGGGACCCACGCTGGAGCAGTCTGTTCCTGAAGGACTGCAGCCCATGGAAGGAACCCATGCTGGAGCAGTTTGCAAAGAACTGCAGGCCATGGGAAGGACCCACATTGGAGAAGTTCATGAAGGACAGTCTCCTGTGGGAGGGACCCCACAATGGAGTGGGGAAGAGTGAGGAGTCCTCCCCCCGAAGAGGAAGGAGTGGCAGAGACAATGTGTGATGAACTGACCCCAACCCCCATTCCTGCCCCAGCCTGTGCTGCTGGAGGGCAGGAGGGAAAGAAAATCAGGAGTGGAGTTGAGCCCAGGAAGAAGGGAGGGGTGGGGGGAAGGTGGTTTAAGATTTGGTTTTTATTTCTCTTTACCCTACTCCAATTTGATTGGTAATAAGTTAAATTAATTTTCCTGAGTTGAGTGTGTTTTACCCGTGACGGTAATTGCTGAGTGATCTCCCTGTCCTTGTCTCAACTCATGAGCCTTTCATTGTATTTTTCTCCTCCTGTCCAGCTGAGGACAGAGCAGCTTTGGTCGGCACCTGGCATCCAGCCAAGGTCAAGCCACCACATATGTAAAAAGCACTGGTTTAATGGACATGGGCTTTTCATGTCAAGAAAGCAAGCCTTGTAACAGCTGTAGGTTGCTTTATTTTTCGAACATGCTGAGCAAAGAATAATGCTTAAAGTAGGGTTAAAACAAGATACATAACTACATCACAAATCCTTTGGTCACAATAAAATGCGCAACCTTCAAGCATACTTCCCACTCAGCTCTGCCAATACAGGGGCATCAGTTCCAAAAAATTCTATGAAAAACATCCTCTAGACTGCATTATTTACAGTCAACTGGCAGCAATGGCCTTTACATGTAACACTTTTTATTCTAGAGTAATTTTTGCTTTGCTTTGTCTTTCTGTGGTACCCGAAGCTTTTCAGTACAGTTACGCAGCTGATTCTCTGTTACTTGATTCCCTGAAACTTCAACTCAGGACAGAGGTGAAGTGGTCAACCCTGTAGCTACTGCATGCTAAAACGCTTCATTGTGCCCACGTGCTCTGCATGGAAGAGCTACAGCCAGCCCACGTTCCTCTGCAGCTTTTTGCTTCCCCTGCCCTGGCAGAAAGCGGGACTGGGAAAGGCAGCCTGTCCTTCCCTCCCAGAGCTGACAGCCCCACTGGCTCGCTGGGCCACCATCTGCCTCAATGCTCCAAGGAAGGAGCCATCTCAGCTCTAAGCAGACACTTCAGACAACTGGCCAGAACATGCATCAGTTGGGAAACAACAGGCAAGAATATGTATCAGAAGGGAAAGCCCCACCATGTTTACTCTGCTACACTCACACAACCATGTACATTAAGTACACATCCCATGTAATCACAGCATTTTCCTTTGCTGAGTGGTAGAGAAGCAGATTCACCCAATGCAGTGGTCAGGCACAGCATCAAACAGTACCTGCAGAACTCTTCTGTGACACAGGGCTCTTTGGAGTCCCAGGCACACTGCTTGGCCGCTCCCAGGTTGTTTCTGTTGAAGGGAAACATCAATGTAAGGGTGATGGAGGCCTTGCACACACACCAGAGTTACATCTATTACACATGTACAAATGGGTCTGACCCTCAGTGTTTTCTGAACCAGGTTCTAACGCTGTGAGGAAGGTGCCTGCAACTCCCTGCACTTCCCATCTCCTCCCATCTCTTTCTGCTGGCGCTCTCCAGCCGTGGCTCCCTTAGCAGCCAGCTGGGATGGATGGAAACAGAGCAGATTGGGAGCTGCATCACTGTTCTTCCAGTGCAGGTCTGCCCCAGGGCTGTGCTCAGCAAGAAAGCAGGGATACAGCTGTAGCACAGATCACTGCTTGTAAGCTGCTGCCACGATCTGTGCAGACAGCCATTCCAGGTGTAGTTAAATCAAGCCCAGGCCGGGGTCCTACCTGCAGCCCACTGCAGACATGGAGACCTGCCTGGCTGCAGCAGCTGCAGCACAGCCAGTCGTGGCCCTTACCCTGGGAACAAGGACCAAGTGGTGACAGTGCCTTTGCCCCTGCTCTCCGCCTGAAAGGGAGCTGTGAATGACTCAAGAGATGTGGTTTTAGTGACATATACACAGACCATAGCATTTTTTTCCCCTCAAAACAGCTATTTCCCTGGTAAATTCCTTTTTTTTCCACTTGGGTCCTTTAGCAGCTGGGATGTGCAAATGTATGTCACACCAGTTTTGATACTCAAAACTGCTGTTGCTTTTCGCCTCTCAGTTTGCTCTGTAGTTTAACCATTCTGCTCATTTTCTCAGGAAATGGAAAATTATTTTTGACCACATGCTAAATACAGAAGATTTAATTGCAAAACTTTGTAGAAGTTGCAAACAGCAGACAGTGGAGTTAGAATAGGAACTTCTTCTAGAAAACCCAAGCCACTGTTCCTTTTGAGTAAACATATTGGTACCAAACCAAATAAATAATACTGCCTGCCTGCCAATATTAAACAAGATAATAAGCAAGTTAGTGTAATCAAGTCAAAAGACTACTTTGGCCACTTCATTTGAAACTGTCAGTCCCAAAATCCCAACCAACAGCCATCTAACCCTGCCAGAGCCTGAAATCCTGCATCTCTCTCAGTATTCTGGATGAACATGGTCAAGTGGTAAAAGATCAAGAGAGGCTGAGAGCCCTTGGGTGTAACAGTTTAGGGTTGGCAGTCAGCACTTCCATCAGGGCACATAAGGCCTCCTATCCTGGGTGAGTGCTTATCTGAGCAACAAACAGGATGCTAACATGCTTCAAGAACCATAAAAAGCCTAGTGGGTAAAGAAGGGAGTACTGTTTTATCTGTCTTTATATATACATTCATGCACATATATACACAGAGAGATGTCCTCAAGGGTTGCGTTCGGTTCCTTATTTCAGGAAAGGACTCAGGATTACGGATCCCAAATGGGGGAAGGTGCCATCCCCCAGACCTGTGATGCCCAGATCCTTGAGACACACACCCTGCTTCCCTCTCTCTCCTCTTCTTCCCAAGCCACAGCACAGTTTTGCTTGCAAAGAAAAATACTTCAAGCTTTTTTTTTTCTTGCAAGTGCAAAACCTGGTGGACTAGAAGCTTTGATGAATCATGGGGAAATATTTAAATTTTTCTCAGCTTTTTGTGAATTGGGTAGTAAGTTAATAAATTCCATGCTAGGTCAATGAGGAAGACTTGGAATGTGTTTTAACTAAACAGAAGGAAAATCAAATGCTAAGAGTTGTCTTTTATGAGTCAGCTTGTCTTGGCTTAAAATACACAAGTGCACGGTTAAATAAAGACAAATTCTAATTTACATTTATTGTAATGCAAAGGTAAACAATAGAATATGCTACCCACATTTCTGGTAGATTTTTTTTTCTTATCTAAATTGTAGATTAATGAATAATGTAACTGAGTTGACTTGAAGACAAGTGTTTTAAAGAATGGCTTTTGGCTCTGTATGGAGGGCCTGTGATGTCCACTCCTGCTATACCCAAGCGCAACCAGTGGGGTAACATGTTTTTGTCAGAACTGACTTGACATTAGCAGTAAAAACAGTTACCTTCATATTTAGCTTTTTTTTTTTTAATGTAAGCATATCTGTCTACAATATTTTTGCATTTTTGAGACCATACAGAGGAATTTCCCTAAAAACCTAACAAATATATTGGAAATGTAATTAATTAATTGGTTAAAATTACCAGCTGCTTCTTGTAAGTGGTCTCTACTTTACCTGCTAGCTGCTGTGGAGCTAGTGTGAAGTGCCTAATTCTTCCCCTCTGCCATACAGATAGATACATAACTTGAAGGCAGAAATTTTGTACATGAAAGAGCAGTGCCGGGTTGTTAGCATATTTTGAATACAATCCAAAACACTCAGTGTCTTGACAAATTTTCTAAAATAAAGTGATTGTGGAGTTATGCAGATTAAAAAATAAAACAAACAAAAAAAGCTATAAAAATGCATAAAATAGAAATAACATCTTTTATTGGGTAGTGAATGAAAATAACGAGAATGTTTTTAACCCCATTTGAGTGCTAGGAGAAAAAAAATCCACTTCTGTGCAGAGAGTAACAGAGGGATTATTCTGGCAGTCCAAGCAGGGATAGGAACTAACCTCCATCAGGACTGCACTGCTGTAATGCCATCTACTGGAAGCAACTAAATTTACCAGGATAATACTGTAACATTACCAATTTCTCTGCAGCTTAGTCATGATTAGAAGTGAAACAGGGGTGGGGGGTGGGGTGGGGTGTGCGATTTTTTTCCACGACTTCACAGAAAGGCTTGGTGAGAGATAAAACCCTGTTTGATATAGCCAAGACAGAGTCTCGTCTTGGAGTACCAAATGCAGCCTTTGATCCTGGTGCTTGGAAAATCTGAAGACTACTTGTAACCCTGTGGTAAAACAATGATCACTGCTATTAGGAATAGATTCAATACCAGACAAGATTTTATATCCCACCCAATTTTCCAGAGAGGATGTTGGAGTCAATCTAAAACCTCACTCTGTGAGAGTGTAATTTAGCACTGGCAGACCAACACTGACAAGTTCTATCCTCCCTTATCAGCCACATGTAATTATTCTATTTAGCCAATGAGGGGAAGGAATAATCAGTAGTTTCCTTGTCACTCTGTGGACTGCAAAGGAAGTCTGTGAACAGAAAAAAGTCCTGCAGCCCTGGGAGATATCTGGAAATTGGTTACTGAACAGCAAGCCAGTAGAAAGCCACTTGCTCAAACTGAAATGATGTAGTGAGAGGAAAAATAGTTACAAGACCCAAGCTATATGTGCCAACAGAACCAAAAAGGGTTTTCACAGATGTGGTTAAACATTTCCTCCCAAAGGAAAGCGGAAACCTGTGGCGTTTGGGGGAAGAAAGTTCACTTTGCATCTGTTTGGCAGAATGAGAAATGACGTGATGTGTCAGGCCTTCAGAGAGCCACACACACTGGGATGTCATGTTAGTCAAGAAACACAGCTTCTGAGCAGGTCCTGATGCACAGTATTTTGGGGATCAAAGTGTAGCAGTGAAGAATGAAGTTTCTGTCCCTTCTCCATGAATCCAGTAGCACTCTGAGGTCAAAGCAGCTGCTTTCCAGTCTGAACGTACAACATCAGCCAAACATCAGGGCTTTAAGGTCTAGCATAATCCCTCCTGATTGTGCTTATATTGCTTTCAGGAATGGATTTAGTATCTCTGCATGGTGTCATGTGGTGCTATTTTAGGACCGAAATGCTCCACAGTTCCATTGGCCAAACTACGAGAATGGGGCAGAGCAAGCCAGAGGACCTTGGGGTCTGCTTACCGTGCAGAAATTTTCCCTGGTCTTAAGGACCTGTAGCAGGTACAACATGTCACCCAACTACTGGTACTATCTCAAGCCTTTATAAATAGGTTTGGAGTTTGTTTTCATTTTAACAGCAATAAATCTGTAATGCTGAGCAGCTCCAAACCCAGTTTCTGCCCTGAATAATGTGAAGCTGTGCAGGCTGCACAGGTCTCTCTGACATGGATGAAGAACAGCAACAGAACACATCCTTCCTCAATGCCACAAGAAGAAACCCTGCAAGCTTCTCCCAAACTGTTCCTGAAAACATGCAGAATTAGAAGTGATATTTGCAGTAGCGTAGAACAGGCCCCACAGTCTTACCTTATCTTTTTTGGATTCACTTTGGTCTTGCCAATAGCATGTAGGAATCACCCATATGTGCAGACAGTTTGCAAACCTCCTAGCCTTCCTTTGCTGCTCCACTGCATCTCCAGCAGGCTTTCAGCAAGGTTTGCAGTCTGTCCCTGGCTCCCCAAAATTCAAAGATTAGTTGGACCCGTGAGTTGAAGGGAGAGCAGACAGCCCTGCTTTGGAAACAGGTTTCCTTTAACAGTGCAATACTGCACTTCCCAGTCTAAACCTCCGGGCTGCTTGAAGCCACCACGCTCCAGCTAGCTTTGAAAGTGCTGTTAGTGCTCTCGCACCTTATCTCCCCTTTCTGACTAAGATCTTCCCCACATTTGTGATGAATCAGAAAGGGTTTCATAGCACTTCATTTCTTGATATTATGAGTGGGAGAAAACAGCCCAAAGGAAAGGCAGGGGGAGCGTGTGGGTTTGTGCATGTAAGGAGGGGAAATCACTTGCAATGCCCTGAAACTGGAGTAAACCATTCAAAACTTTAGAAGCAGAACGAGTGGGTGAATGAGAGTACAATGACAATGTTTTCCTCCTATTCCGTAGAGGACGTGTAGCACAAGGAGATTTTGTTTCATTGGAATGAAGAGGTCTTACCTCTCTGTCAGTTCACAGAACTGACTCCAGGCCAGGAAGAGTCCTGGCTCTCCCCTCCTGGCCTCCTGCAGACCAGAGTCTGAGGACTCTCCTGAATCAGCACTGCAGCTCTTTCATCTTTGACCTCCAATGATTTGGTCCAGTAAGCCCTGCAGTACTGAACCCCGTATGAATCGCCTATAGCAACATCAGTTCAAAAGGCCCAAACAACCAGCCCATGCACGAGCCTCTGAACTGCAACACAGTCCTCTACACAGTGTCCTCACATTGCATTGCAAGGTTACACTCCTCCATGGGCCTCCCAGGACCCTGACCTTTACTTCCATCCTCATACCTAATGAAAAGAGACAAGAAAAGCAGGCAGAAGTGATATGCAAATCTCTCTGCACCTGCATGAAACATGAGATTCAATCTCACAAGTGCTGAAAGCAGAGCACCATGTAGCGCATGAACTAGTTCAGCAGGAGTTGCAGTGTCAGAACTGAAATCCAGCTCCATCCTACATGCAGTTCAATAAAAAAGAGACTGAGACTGCCACATGGCTTTTATCCTCAGTCCCGAAACAGCTCCATGGAGACAGGTACCATCCAAGAGTTCTTGAAATCTTCTGTCCATGTGTTTTGGGTAGAGGTGCTTGTTGCTACCTCAACAGCATGGGAAAAGCTGCTGACAATAGTCCTTACTTGATCTTTCAAAATGAGCACTGGGGCCTGTACCATGCCCCTCCTTTTGCAAAAACCATGCGACAAAAGCAAGCCCTTCATTGCAGGTTTAGTAGTGATAATAATGCTATTTCCAGCACTTTCCGAGACACACTTTGTTTTTCTAGCTTTTAGCTAGGGCATCCTGTATCAGAGGCAAACTGTCACTGAAAAGTTTTATCTGTACGAGATAAAACATGTAATAATAATATTTGACATCTCTTAGGTGTCTCCACAGATGACTTACTATTCCAGCTGCAGTTCGTAAGTTTAGTTGGAGTAGGTGTTGACCGTAGCTCGTAAGGTATGAAAGAAAAACCTCAATCCACAGACTAAATCCGTCCAAGCTCCTTAACTGACCCAGACAAATGGAAAAATATTAGGCAGAGGTAGTACTAGAGTAGGCCACGGTTATATTCCTTCCATCCACTGATCTCTTACTTTGGGTCTAACAAGTACTTCAGAAGAGGCAGGAATTGTCTGCAAGTGGTGAACTTCCTCACTGCTTTCCAGCATCGCAGTACTGGTTGTTTTCAAGGAGAGCGCCCTTCTAATGCACCTGGCTTTGTTGAGCCCCAGGCTGACATGTGCACCCTGGCTCTGAGGGATGCGACAGGGTGTGCTGGGAAGCTGCACCAGGAATATGCCAGTCTAGCCAAACTACTGGGTCATCTCTCTCAAAGAAATGGCATGCTTTCAGCTCACTTTGAGGTTGCTTTCTAACAAGCAAAGATAAAATGTCTCATTTATTCTCTGGAAATAAAGAGTTCAAGATTTGGTAAAGGTTGGAGGTAAAGTTACAAAATGACCAACTGTTATTAATAGCCACCCTTAGCCAGATTCATTCCAAGCTGTGCTTGGGCTGCCAGGATAGATCTTACTCTGGAGAACTGGCCACTCTCTGTATTCACCCAGTTCCCTTCCCCACTCACAACAGCATCAGTGAAAATGCAAATATCACTATGTGATCGCAGGGTAGAAAATTCTCCTACTTAGTCTATTGTCATCCTCCAATTGCCCAGTGAAATGCAGCATTATTAAAATTGCTTTCATATTCTTCATTAAGGTCTAGCTTACGATGGTGCAGTAAGGTGGTTTCCTTTGCACCTGGTGCTTCTTAATTTAAGCCTTTTTATATGCCTACAATGCTTAAAAATTATGTCTTAGGAAAGAATAGTTGAGCTTGCGACATACTAATGTTACAGTGCTCTCAGCTTGGGCATTGCATAGAAGCTATAAGACATAAATGTAGTGAATGATGTATTTTAGGATGGAGAACCTCAAAACACGCAGAAGTCCTTTGAGTTTCCAGGGGTACTCTCTGACCCAATGAGTGTCTTAATGACAAAGGTGTCGCATACAAGATGACCACAACCACTGTTACCATCTGCCCATGTTGTGCCAGGCACTGTTCAAGACAACAGCCTATGGACAAGGCACAAGGAGGACGAAGACTTGTGGAGTTTCCGGCTGTGGATTCAAATGGGGCTTAGACATGTCAGCACTTAACCACCCAGACCGGGATGTTTTAGCAGATACTGGTTTGGTGCCCTGGGAAATTTACTTGCAAGACAAAGACAGCACCATGCTCACTAGCCATAGGATGTTTAAGGTCTGTAAGCACTCGGTTTGTGAGGGAAATGCAATGAGTTTATGGCGCTGAGTTTTCAGCTACTGTTTGGTTGCTGGGTAGAAAAGCACAATCTGTTGTTTCTGCTCTTCCTGGGGTCAGTAGGCAGGCTGCAGGTTGCAGTGGTTGCACAGCTGGACCAGAGACTTGCTTGGAGTTAGGAACTTCAGTGGAAGAAAGGCAAAGGGTAAATCAAGATAAGCAGGAAAGGGTACTCAGGAGGACAGAAACAGAAAAGCTGGCTGGCAGTACCAGGAGGATACTAAGTAATACATATTTTTTTCAGGCAGATCAAGAAAATTTTCCTAAAACTCTGAAGTGCTGGACTTGACATTCCTTTCAAGGAAACAACCGCTTGCAGCTACACATTTCAGGACTGCCTGAAAGTCCATGCCCCAGAACTTGCTGCTGCAGGTGGCATTTTATTAATGATTGTGATGATGAGAATATATGGACCTTAATTAGGATCAAAATAATGTGAAAGCAGAATTCCTGCTTTCCAGGAGACAGAAAGCTGTTCAGTAAATGGGAAGGACATAACACCACAGACAAGAAAAGCCTGGAAATAAGGACACACCATGTAAGGCTGACCTCAGCTGAGAATGCAAGATGGCAGCAAGCCACACACACACTTGTATCATAAGTATATGTCATCTTTAATGTGATGGACAAGGTAGCTGGAGTGCTATTGTTTGACTAATGCAAGAGGTATTACAGCTGCAGCACATCAGAAAATTTCTTCAGCATAATCAAATATTTTCCTGCTGAATCTACCACCCACGCACAGTTTTAAACCACTCCCAAAGACACTGAGCAACCATATGGTTAACCACATAGTAGCTGTGCATTCTGGGCACATGGTACTTTTGAACTCAGCATGGCAGTCTGATCCTAGGGCTCCCTTTTCAGAAAACACACCAAGGCCACCCCTGCCAAGCAGCCTACAGCAGTGCTATTTTCCTTGCTTTGGGCTCTGAAAATGCCAGCTAGAAGCCTGCTGCCAACCCCCCAAAACAGCAGCAAGTAAATACACATAGTTATTTCACAGGGACTGTCAGGTAGGAGATATCCAGGGCAGAAATGATTTCACCTTACCTGCACCTGCCTCCAAAAGACCCATAGGTTGTCCAGATGGGCTCAGGGTTGAATGTAAATGTCAGCACTCTGTCTATTTGCCCTCTCTCCCAGGCAGGGTTTCTTCCTATTCACAGTCTTCCCATCAGCTCATATACATGAAAGGTTTTGAAAGCTTCACACACAGTGATTTTGCAACCCAGACCAGCCTGGGGACATTTATTTCTTGAAATTCCAGCAGAACAACAGAGCTTCTTGCCGACTTGCTGTAATGGTACCTATCTTGGGAAGGGAATGGACAGGGATACCTCCCTACACAGCCAGGTGCAGGCAATCTCAGCTGAATGGTAAAATGGACACAGGCCCTGAGGGGCCAGTGGAGGTCTGCAGCACTTCACATAAACACTTACTGGCTTTTCTTCAGTAAGACCACACAAAACAACCCCTCGACTGAGTCACAGACAGAGTTGGAGGAGTGTGCATAAAGCACTGGGATATTTATCAAGCTGGGACTTGAGCCAGCTCACTTGAAATATGAAAGCCACAAGATAACTGGTGGTTTCTGGAGGCCTTATTTCATGTTTCTCCAAACAGGTCAACACCAGAGCTGACCCGTGAGCCCAAGGAAAGTGCAGGTGGACAGCTGGCCTGAAGGGATGGAGCCCATCACTCTTTGCTGAGGTAAAACCAACAAAAAGGGCAACGCAGTTCTTGTGAGGAAGAAATAACAAAAAGCCTGTGTTCATATTTTTTCTGAAGCAAATAAGGGAATTCGATGGGCAGCCAGGTTGATTCAGAAGAAGCATGGGAGCTGTGCACAAGGGTGTTTTACACTCTCTCCAGTCCTCCCACACTTATTTCTCACCTTGCCTGCAGACAGGACCCCTAAACCCATCCATCTTGCGATGTACAGACCCCTTTCTCCCTCAGTCCATCAGCTGACATCACCCACAGCTGTCCACACCCTCCCCATCCCCAGGAAGCAGAAGCAGCCATCCCTACAAATGCCTCTTGGCCACTGAGAAGGATCAGGCCAGAGAGGGGTGGGTTGCATACCGTGCTCTTCCCATCCAGAGTCACAAGCACCATTGCTACAGCCCGGACTTCCTCTGCAGGGCAGCAGGAGCTTCAGGAGGTGGGGACAAGGGGTTTGGGCTGCTTACACGCTTCAAACAGCCAGTTCTTCTTCCCTTGGTGCACACAGTGGGTGTGGGACAACACAGACTGCACACATGTCCTAGAGGGCTTGTGGTAGCGTGCAAGGTGCTGTGTGCCTGTGGGTAGTAATGCTGAGGCCGGAGAAACTGGGGAGGCACGGGCATGGAGATAGCCAAGCACTGGCTAAGAGGAGATTTTAATGTCTAAAGCTTGATGGGTAAAAAAAATCCAAGGCAGAGCAGTATTGTTCAAGGGCACAGTGACAGAGTGCTGAGGAACAGCCAATACTGCAGGTCTGGGAAGGACCTTCTCACCCTCAGAGTAACCACTCATCTCCCATTCATTGCTCCAACAGCAGAAAAGTATTTCCCCTCCATCTGCCGAGTCAAACCCATGAGTACTGCACACATAAATACAGTTTTTTTCAGTTCAGACCTAGTAGTTTCTAGCACATAGAAAAGCTTTCTGTGGGGCTTACAGCTTTGTAACTCTGAGCTGCAGCTCTGGCCAGGTCTAAGCCACATGCTGTCGCTACCTTGAATGAGGCAAAGCGTGCTACCGAGAAGGTGTTCTCCTTCCTGAGACATCCCTGAAGCTGTACTTGCAGAGCCTGCCTTTCCTGCCAGCCCCCATGTGGCCTCTCAGGTTCTTCTTAGTACTTGTGCAATGAAGGTATATAAAAACATATTTCTTTCCTCAACCATTGCTATGCCGAAAGGTCATATTTCTGATATTTCTGATATTTCCTAAGCCTGTCAAGGCTTCCTGCCCCTGGATAATTATTTTTGCCCTGGTCTGATGTGCAGAGCTGTTGGCATGGCTTTCCAGCTCCTGTTACTTCAAGTAACCCCCATGAATACTGCAGCTTTTCAGACACTGGATCTCCCCCAAAGTGCTGTCCCTCTGAAGTGTGAGTACACGTGCAGATGTGTGTTTGCGTGCATGTGTGAACACGCCTGGGTATTTGCAACAGCTGTAGGAACTAAGTGTAGAAATGGGGTGTGGCATTTTACAGATGTCCTATGCATCCTACGCACTGTTGGGGAAGAAAGCCAGGGTGGATATTCTGGGTGTGAAGGGAGGTGTGCTCACCGTATGATCTGACAGGAATAGACTGTTTCACTGTGCAGCCCTCTCTGTGCCTGCTGACACCATCATGGCTGCATTCTGCTATGGAGTAGTAAGGGGCAGTAATCCCATGCAAGGAAACTGAGGAAATTTTTTTAAGTTCCCCTTCAGTTCTAGGCTGTAAGCTCAGGTCCCTGGTGAGATTCACTACATCCAGCTTTACCTGTCTGTGGAGTCGGTATTGTCACCAAAGCTCTCCTTAGAGTCTGAAGAGAGACTGGCACTTATAGGGTGTAGCTCACATTAGCTATTTTAGACACCTACATCAGGAAGACAATTGAGAGGTAAAGTTAATTATTTCTTTTCATGGATAAATGGTGAGACTGGAAGATCCCATTCAAATGGAGTTGTCCACCCTGCAGATGGTACCTTGTCAGGCGAATCAAACTGTGCCCTGCTCAGACGGCGACAGGGATGGTGAAACCTATCTAAGGGCACAGGAGTGAGCACTCTAGAGGCCAGTCAGTGCTGCGGACTCTTGACGGGCAGCAGCCTAACAAACAGCCATGCACTCCTTTGCACGTGCTTCTTTCCAGTTTATCATCCTTGCTTGCTGGTGTCCTGATTCTAAACAGAAAGCGTGAACATGCACTTAACACTCCAAATCCCAGGAGAGGTATCCTGACTGTCCTTCCAGACAGCACAGGACTCCTTGCACAGTTAATGATGCAAAACAAGGACCATGACTGCTACAGAGAAGGGTCTTCCAGGCATTTTAGAGTAGCTTGCCATCTCTCTCCTCTTTCTTATGTTTTGACATGACATGCTTGGATGTCTCTAGATGGTGCACAAGATAGATGCCAGGCATCCTGACTGTAATGTAATTGATGCAGACTCAACCTTCCTACAGCAGGCCAAACTGTGAAAACAAATTTAGGTATATTGAAATTCTCTTAGGCTTCATTCTGCAGACCTCTTACAGGTCAGAGGCCTTTAAAATGTTTTCAGGATTGAGTCCAACCAGTTTCAAAGTATGATAAATGTGGAGTGTTTATCTGGTTGGGCCATCAAGTGCAGACAGACAGGAATGTGCTGTCTTTGTCGACTGGCTCATTTACCTGTGCAAATCTGTTTGTTCCATACAAAGTCACCCCAATTCTTTCATTACAGATTTTTCTAACATCTTTTTTCCACATAAGAACACTGTCTCATAAATTCTATTTCTTTCCAGTTAAGAACCAATTTCCTTGTGCTTTTTATGTAAAGACAATGAAAATTAGATCACACAACAACATGAATGGTGGAAATACTATTATGGTCAGATAAGATTTATGGATAGCACAGGCAGATAATCACAATGTGGAAGGACACTAACCACTGGAAACAGCTGACAATAATATCAATGCCTCACAAGGGGGGAGGGTTCTGTTGTATTTTGAGGTTCAGAAGATGTTACTTGCCCCTAAAATCCCATTTACCCTCCCCAGGAATGGGAATGCATACTTGAGTTCCCATCTTTGAATAGCTCAAGCACCAAGAGCAAAAAAACTATTTATTTAATCCAAAAAAAGGATTCTGCACCATGTGAGGAAGGAAGCAAGTGGTGAAGCAGAGATGTTGCAGTGGCAGGCATGTTCAGAAAGGCAATTTGTTGGATGGACCGGTCACCCAACACCTCCTGTTTTCAAGAGGAGGGAGCAGAACTACACAAAAGGTTCAGCCGGGGAGCAGCACAGAGCCCCACCACTCCAAAATTTGTACAGCTTTTGCTTGCTGACCTTCTTCAAAGGCTGTGTCCCCTCCGTGCTCCCAGTCCCATGCACCCATCCCAGCAGACTGATTGCACGGTGCGGAGCCCACCAGCTGCTGCTGCCCTGCACGTTGCTGGCTAATCCTGCCTTTCCCTGGAGAGCAGAAAGGCAGGACTGTCCAGGGAGGAGCAGGATCTGTACCAAAGCATAGTGGGGATATTCAGCATAGGTGCATGTGGGTACACATGAAATGAAGCACAGTAAATGTTCCTCTGTACTCATATTAAGATTCTTTGACTTAGACAACCAGAAAAAGCAAACCAGCAGTTGAGTGACAACAGCCTAGTTGGATGTGACGTATGTAAAAATTGGGGAAACACAAAGATACCAAATAAAGAACAACTCCCATGTGAGTCCCAGGCATTTGTCATCCTCTGCATTGATAAATATTTTTCATATAGGTTAGGCTTTACAGACTGAAAAAACAGGCCTGACAGGGATTTCAGAAAGTTATTTTCTCCCTGCTGTGCCCCAAAGCAATGCCAACATGATTTTTCACGGTTTTGCGGAACCTGCTCTTAGAGACCTCCAGTGATACAGACTCCCAGGCAACTCCCTACTCCCACACTTTACTATCTTAGAGAACTAGGAAGATTTAGAGTTGTCCTTGTTGCAACTGAAGTGTGTTACTGTATCTTTTAGTGACGACAGGCATTGCAAACAGTCTTCTCTGCAACAGCATTTTATGCACTTGAAGCCTACTTTCATGTCCCCAGCCACGTCTTTGCCTTCTTAGGGCAGACAGCCCCAATCTCTTAACATTTGCCCACAGGCCATGTTTTCCACATCTCCTATCATTATTGCTACTCTCTTCTGGGCTTTATCCAACTGGCTCACATCTTTCCTGAAGTGTAGAGTCCAAACAAGATAAAATATTCCAGCTGAGGTTTTATAATTTCCTTGTAAAGTTGGAGGCTTACTTCATGCCTCACAAACATTCCTATTTATACAACGGAAAATGCTGGCTGGTTTTGTACTAGCACAAAACTGCTGGCTCACACTCAGTTTTAGATCCTCCAGAGCCCCTACATCTTTGTCTCTAAACTGCTCCATTGGCTTTGTCACTTAATTATTTCTGATGAAATCTCCAATCTTAAGTGCATCTTTACTGAACAGCATCCTACTCTTCCAGCGTGTGCCCTCAGCTGCAGGACGATTGTGAATTCTGAGCCTGTTCTGTGCAGCACACCATGTTCTCTCCCAGCTTCAGTTAAAGTTGACGTTCGAATAAGTACTCTCAATGTCAACATGACATTCATTACTGGAAATACTGACTAGAACGAAGCCTCGGGCAGATCCCTGCAGGATTTCCTTCGGTACAAACTTCCCCTTGACAAGGGACCATTGATTACCATGCTCTGAGTATGATCTGCCAAGCAGTTTTGCACCATCTTATTGTAATTTAACTATGGTCCCCTTTCCCTTTAGTTTGTTTTCCCTCTAGCCAGCTTTCAAACTGCCTTTGCTGCTTTTAAGACCTGTCTTCCTGTAAATGAGCTGCCTTTCCTGCATGCAGGGACTCTGCTGACAGACCTGCCCTGCCTGGAGGCTGTATAAATGTTTAGCCACAGTCCTACCACATGAGAGGGCACGTATCTCCTCCCACCACTGCTTGTCAATGATGGAAGCGCTAAAACTGCCATGAACCTGCCAAGGAAGCCCGCTGTTGCTAGTACCCACCTTCAGAAAGGTGGTGGGTGCTAGCAAGGCCCCAGAGTGGGGTGGGGGATGCTCTGTTGTGCTCTTACCCGACCCAGGGCTCAGCCACAGCCCTGAGCTTGGTGAATACCCTCACCCTGCTCTGGGATATGCCTCCCACTGACTGAGAGGGCAACTGGCTGGGCACACAGGACAGCTGGAGTGCTGCAAGAGAAGGACACGTCACTCAGAGGATGTCCAAATACAACATTTAAAAGAACAGACAGTGAACCCAGTGCCTGGAGCTTCCACACATGCTTAGCATATGGCTGAGATAAGTGACTGTCTTCTACCTCATGCATGATGGAAGGGACAACCAAAGGGAGGATGCATGATAGCAATGCCCAAGGGATGTGTTACATGTATAAAAAGAAAGCAAGAGCATGGATTTGTGGGCTTCAGGCTACTGGAGACCTTGCAGAGCGCTGTTCAACCAAAAATGCAGTGCTACATTTGCTACCTAGCATCAGCCCTGAAGGAAAAACCACAACGTAGTACTTTAGCAATTAGCTGAGTTTAGTGGCAGGCCAAGTCTGGGTACCTCTGGACTCTGGAAAAGGTAGGATGAGAAACAGCTCCTGCAGCAGTACGCTGTTGGTGGAGGCTCAGCAGCTGCATCCTTGGATGGAAGCAGCTGCACAGGGTCCCCAGGGTGCGCACAGCACACAGGCAAGGCAGATCTTGAAGAAACTGCTAGCAGGGCTCCACTTGATGAAAGCTGAGTATACTCCTGGATCTGTGTGTCATGGAGAGGAGCTTGCCCTTCCTTCCACTCTCTGGCTACTTTTTCTCCCAGATCACTACCTATAAAAGCATCTCCCACTCTGTCCACTGAACAGCTCTCTGCTTTTTCTAGTTATTATTGTTTCTCCTCTCAAATTTCTGCATACTTGAGTAGAAGTAGATAGCCTCTTGCCTCTACTTCAGCTCCACTGCCTGGCTCAGCCCCACTGGGTAGGAGAAGCACAGAGCAAATAATACAGAAAAGCTTCCATAGGAGGGATATTCTAAGTAATTTAAAATAAGAGGGGGAAAAAATGCATAAAACCCAGTCTCCACAGCAGCCAGAGAGACCTGCTGTAAGCTAGAAGAATAACCAGTCATATTTATTCTCTCTGAAACCGTTTGTTCTCTCAGAAAGCAGAGCTCAGACTGTGGTTGAGATATAGAAATCCCTTCTTGGATTCAAAAATTTCAAGGAAAGAAAAAAAGGCTACATAAAGTACCATCCACTATAACAAAGCTGAAGTTGTACAGTCCCTTTAGAGAATTTGGTGCTTCAGCACCTGGAGAAGACACCCTTGATTTGGCATGGTGATTCTGATCCACACCCAGATTCTGCACCTGGAAATGGAAGGAAGCTCTGCAGGGCATTTCAGAGGAGCCTGGGAGGGAACCTACCTTTGGTCAATGACAGATAGCAACCACAGAGCCTTTCAAGGACAATTTCATGTTTCTTCCTGTTGAATAGGAAGCTTTGTAGATCCTGGTAGCAGGAGACATGAGACATACACAGGGACACGCCTAAACTGCTCTGAAGTCAGAACGTCCTTCCACTTTGGGACTGAAAACTGAAGTCCTCTCTGACAGAAGGCTCCAAATGGAGAAGAAAAACTCATTTTTCAGTGCAGCCCAGTGTAACAAGGTCCCTGGAAAGTATGTGTCCTGGTGTTTTGCTGCATATCAGAGGGCCCACCCCTCTTGGTGTCAGCTCTCCACCTACTCCATGCAGCAGAAGGCCCTTGGAGGGCTGAGTAGACAGTATACTGGCTGAGGTCCCCCGACTGAAACGTCTACCATAACCTTCAACCTTGAACAGTGCCTTGCTGTTATCCAAGTTGCCTTAAACTCACCTTCCAGTGCAGCTATGTTAATGTACAATTCTCATAAAATACTTTATTCACAACATCTAATTTCAGCAAAGTACGTACAGATGCTTGTGAAAGACAGAAGTGAAAAAAAGAAAACCACGATTAAACCACTTAGACTAAAAATAACCAGAAAGTTCTTTCTCATTCCCTTATCGCTCTGAATTGCTATCCTCTCCTGGCAGGCTGCTATGCAGAGTTCCTTTCTCCAAGCATACCTTTTGCTTTGTTGCATCTGTTAAGGAGAGCCCTCCTTGAGAAAGTCTGCATCACAATGTACACTGATTGGACAGCTCTGAGCAGCTTTTTGGCTCGGGGAAGGCTCCTTCCCAAGCCCTTTGAAGGAGGTTCAGACAGATTTAATCTTTCACTCTGAATCTCACAGTAGTTATTCTTTGTCCAGGAGATAGTTTGGACATTTGTCTTCATTAAAATAAGGACTGCTTCACTCCCTTGGAGATGCAAATATCCTCAGATGGGTGGGACCTACTCTGTTTGACTGACTGATTAATACTTTGCTGCCTCAAGAAGTTCCCTTTTCTTCCCTCTAGTGACTCACTGGCATGTTTAACTATGAAATGTATCTTACACAGAATCTTGTATTTTGTAATAGTCCGTACATTAACAAGTATACTTGTTGGACCCATCTATATGGGATTAATACACGTAGAGCATTGCTGGCATTTGGCTAAGACCAGACACAACAGTAGTTGGGTGGGTAACCTCTAGCATCTTTCTCTTGTAGGCAGACTCGATATCCAGATTCTGCTGCGCTGCATGGACAGATCCCAGAGCTGTTACTTCCCATGCTATGCTACGTTCTAAAAGAGCCTACATTTCATCAACCCCACTGAAGCTGGACCTCTGTCCAGCAAGGAGAAGTTATCAATACAGTTTGTCAGGATGTGCAGTGTCCTAGCAAGAGAAGTGCTCATGCCTTTCCTGAGAGGCACTATTGCCATCAGCACCCAAAGCAGTATTCCCTGACCTTTCACAGTCTGCTGCTGCATGTGTGGGGCATAAGAAAAATCATCATTTCAGACAGTCTCAGCTGTGGAATCAGAGGGGAAAGACCATGGGAAAGCAATGTGCACAGGGTCTACAGTATTCCCTGACGGGTTAGCAATGTCCCTTCTCTTTCAGCTGAGACCAGATGTACATTCTAGCAATAGCTGTCCCCGCTACAGTGGTTTTACAGCAAGTCAACATGCAGTCAGCCAGCCACATTGTGAGTCACTGTGTGGAAGCTGCTGAACACCCAGACTTCCCCGTAGTAGAAAAAAAATTGAGAGTATTTGTAAAGAATGTGGAGGAGGTCTTGAAACACTTTCTGATCATCCATCTCAGTAAAGAGATGACTGGTCCCTGGGAGATCTGAGAAATGGTTATGACCTTACAAACCAAGAGTTTTCCATCAACTGCTGTTGGTCGGTAATGGTGAGCAGGAGACCTTTAACTAGATGGATCTAGTTAACTAGATGAAGGCCAACCAGCTAGCTTCCACTGACCTCTGAGTTACCATGTTTGTGCACTAAACAGTAGTATATCTCTCTCAAAAGCTCCAGCATACTTTCATCATCTGGTGATAGCTATGATAAAGAGAGAGTGACCTAGGAGTACATCTACACAAATAAGACCTTGACAGAAAAGAGACCTAGCTCCTGCTGCAGAAACAATGGTGCTACAGAGGCAAAGCAGGAAGGAGGCCCATGAAACCCTGTGACAGAGATGTATGCTGGCACCATGTCCCCATGACAAACACTGCCAATGTTTATCTTGATACGCCCAACAGCAGCTGCAGAAATGACAGGACAAATAAGCAGCTAAGACAAGGCAGCAGGTGCAGTCAGTGAGCTGTCCAGTCTATGAGACTTGCAGTAAACATTACCCACACCAATGCAGCTCTACCATAGGAAAGATGGGGACTGCAGTTTTATAGCATATTGTCTTTGAATTATCATATGGCTCAAAGCCAAAGAATACTTCCTGAGTGTCAAGGTGCAATCCCACTGTTAAAACAGCAAGCCTTGCACACCAAACGTGACTTTATAGTGACTGCATGGCTCAGCAGGTCCGACTTTGCAGCACAGTCAAGGAAGAAAGTTCATATTCAACAGGAGACTGGACAATCTGCCTATGGATAGTCCTGCACTACCAGTTTTGCAGGGACAAAGGTCAGAGCCGATTAGTCAGATTAAATCAAAACAGTGTCCAGACAGCTGCTCATGCCAGGGCTGGATGAGGCTTCATCACATACTTCAGCAGAAAGGCCTGGAGGTTGCATTCAGCTTCTGCTTTGTCTGAGGCCTAGATGACACCACAGGTGACACTTCTTTGGCACATAATCCACTTTAAGGAAGCACAGGCATTTGGGATGTGAATCTGATAGTGCAATATAACCCAACTAGAGCAAAAATACTCCCAAGCAATATCATCAAACCGATAAACGAGCAACAAGCAGTATCTACACAGCTAGAAGACTTTCAGGCAGCAGCATATTCTAACTGAGCAGGCTGAGAGAAACTGGGCTTGCCAAGAACACCAGCTAAGCTGGAGGAGTGGAGGGGCCAGTGTGCACCTGTACACGTTGCAGGAGAATCCTGTTGTCTCACAAAAGGCTATAGCCCTCATGGAAGGTGAAGGAGGCTCAGAAATGCATGATTCTTGAGTCCAGCAAAAGAAACAAGAGCAAGCCTAACTTCAAAGCCAGTTGGGCTTAGGACTACTCTGGTGAGGAGCTTTCTCATCTAAACAGAACTTGAATCAGTGCTCCCTAAAGCAAGGACCAGAACACAGAAATCCCACTTCTACCCTCTCTTTTATTCTGCTATTCTGAGAACCATATTTCTTGCTGCATAGCAATCCCATTGCAGTAGCTGAGAGCACAACCATAGGCGGTTTGGGCATTCTCCTGAGAAAGACTGGTTGGAAGTGACCTCTGGAAGTCTCCAGCCCAGCTACTCACTCTGAGCAGGATCACTGCTAACAACAGATCAGGTCAGCTACAGCTTTGCCTAGACAGGTTCTGAGATCTCCCAAGGATGGAGATTCCAGTACCTCCCTGGTCAGCCTGTGCCAGGGCTATCCTGCCTTCCTAGAGAAAATCGCTTTCCTGATTTCTGATCTGGACCTACCAAGCAGGATGTGACTATTGGCCCTTCTTACATTGCCTGTAACTTTTGTGAGGAAAGTAAAAAGCTGCCTGACATTATGAGGAAACTGAGTCCAGGCCATCTACCTTTCTGGGGTAGGGTTCCTGTGACAAGAGCTTTTATCACAGAAAAAACAGGCTCTGCCTCTTACTGGTTTATCTGACCTCAACCCAGTGCATGTGAGTAAGGGTCCATCACCATGATGGCTCAGGACTGAGTCTAACCACCTCCTCGCCCAGCCCTGAATTGCAGTGGGGATGGGGTATCTAACTCCTACTGATCTCCCCAGCCATGCAGGGGATGCTGCCCATGAGCCAGAGCTGACCATGCTTGAAAATGAAGGCAGTGTTTAATGGTAATGTGCCTTCTGGAGGGTCTTATGAGATGTCAGTGCATAAAACTCAGGGACATAATGACTTGGCCATGTTCTAGGCCAAAGGCTTCTGAAATAAAACACATCAGTCCCTGAATGACTGTGAGGTGTGTTGTGACAGCCCATGGCTCTCCTTGCACTCACAGTGAGTCAGAAAGAGAAATGCCAGTGGTCATTCCTGATGGCTTCGACTCCATTGTGAACAAGGTGAACTCCTGCTGTCCTCTCCTCCCTTGTCATTCTGTCATTCTTTCTGCTAAAGAAATCTGGTTTTGCTGGCCACAAGTCCCTGTTTTGCAATGCTGTTGTGAGCTCATGATGAGAAAAGCAGGTAGACAGAGTCTTAAGCTGGCAGTGGTACAAGTTTGACAGGTCTTGAGCAGCTGATAAGATCTTGAGTTGTCTGCTTCTCTACTAGCACAACAGTGAATAAAACACACAAATGTAGACTGAAAATTCCGACTTTAATGTCCCATTACATGTGTTTTTCTTCCCTCCTCTCCAAGGGCAAGCTGACTCTGACTTGAGCAACTTTTCAATTAACTATTTCTGTTTTTCCCTAACAGTGCTTTAGTGATACCTGACATTCTATCAAACTACTTTACACACATGTACATATACAGACATATATATTGCCAGCTAAAGCAAAAGGAAATAAGGAATGTGGTAAAAATTATATCCTTAATGGTGTTTTATATTCTAAAACATTTATGGCAGGGGTGCTTCTACTTTACATTCTCTGTCTTTTGTAAAAGCTTCAGATGTCTTCTAATGGCCAGAATTAAGATGACAGAGCACCAGAAGACTAAATCTTCTTGTAATTATTTTCTTTCATATGGTGGCAGGGTCATATTAATTCCTTTGACTCTGGGTCTACTTTGTCATCAAAATCAACATGACAGACAATTTCCTGAAACAGATCTGCACTGCTAGGGTGACACATTTACTGGAGCCCCCACCCCCACTTACCATTCGTGAAGGTGTTCACATAGTACCTTCGGCCCTGAGGAGACATATAGCTCTGCCAGCCAGGGGGCAGATGGCCGTTCAAGGTATCTTCTCCTGTCTGAGGAGTTGCCTTTCTGGGTTTCTGCTGAGAAAAGAAAAAAAACCCAACCTATTAAGTCAATATCTAGACAATGTAAAGTCTAACCAGACACACGTCTAGAAAGGGACCATGTGGTTTGGCATTCTAGAGACTGCAATACACCCAAAGACTTTCAGTCCATTTCTCCCCTCATCTGTGCTAGCTTCATCCAGAACATAAGCAATCTTCCCTTGGAGCACTGGCTACACAGAACATCCTTTGGGAGACAAATGAAACTCCTCTGTATTTGATGTCCCATGAGCACCTGGACCTGTCCAAGAAAATGACTCGTTAAGCAGTAAAATGCAAAGCATAAAATAATCAAGTGTCTGAGAAAGAAAGGCATGCATGTGGCACTCACTTACTTTCATGTGGATATACTGGTGGGTCAAAGCACTGGTCATGGAGGTGCTGCCCCAATTTAATTTACAGGGGCACCATTACCTTCAGACATTTTCAGGAAGAAACACTGCAGAGCCATGTTGCCTATAGAAGAAGTGTACTGAAGTAAATTTATCAGTATGCTGATTGTATACTAATAATGCATGTAATTAGCAATGCATACATTACTGATCTAGATGTAATCTGGATCCATATCATCCAGATACAGGATCATTAGGATTCAGATTACTAGGAGTGATCCAGATCACTAGGAACAGCAGGAGATGAGCGTCATGCTGACACCTGCTCTCCAGGGACACACACAGAACTGCTATCAGGGTTCAAGTGCCACCTCAGCCGTACATCTCTTCAGCAACTCAGTTGCAAGCCTCAGTACAGATTCAGGGTGCAAAGAAAAGAAAGAGGTGAAGCTGCAAGTAATTGCCCACACTACATTGCATCACCTGGACTATTTTCCTCTTCCAAGTAGCTCTGGTGGTTCCTTGGTAGCAGCTGCTTGATGTGAGACTGGCAAAGAGGGCTTCATACCAAAGGAGGCATGAACCCTGTCTGATCCTTTCAACCAGGAACACTGAATATGGCAAAGGTAGAGATAAGATGCATAGCCAAAGATTGCCAGTTGCAGCCCTACAGGTGTGCGGCAATGAACCCAACAGCCTCCTCCTGGCTCACATCCAGAGAGCTCCACTTTGCCTTTCCACATTCCCTAAGGCAAACCAGGCATGCGACGTACTCATTTTTTGTTTGTTTGTTTGCATTGCCTTCAAAGGAAGAAATACAAAAGAACAAGGAAAAATGTGTGAAATGGAATTATTTATCCCATGAAAGCTAATCTCTATCCAGGAAATGCCTTCTGACATGGTGGGAGACAGGTCTGAAGTGACTGCACTAGATTCACAAACAGCCACGTCCAAGGGACAGGCAGTTTCAGCATCTGGCTGCATATAATGTTCAAACATTGACAGGCATATGAACAGTACCATCAGAAAGAAACCTGTGATGTGTCCTTCTCCTACACATTCAGTCTCTGAGTGAAATTCCAACTCTCTGCCAACCCAGAATAAAAGGGACATTTAACGATTTTGGAGCCAAAAGTCTATTTTATGTTTCTTTTCAGTTTCAGAAAACTCTGATTACAATGGCTCTCAAGAGGCACTGAACTTGAGAATGATCTTGTGTTCGTGCCTCAACAAGCGTGCTTGCACAGACAGGTCACAGGCTGCAAGGCAGCCATATGGACCCAAGACCAGTGTGAGATGAATACTCCCTGACCGCTGCAGCACAGATGGAGCCTATGCTGGTTCAGATTTTAGTTCCTCTCCTTGAGCAGAAATACAGACTGGGAGACTCAGCTGGCCCAACATGAACTGAACAATTTAGCTTGGGAGATATGAAGGGACTATACCAGGTGTATGACTCAAATCTCATGCTCTGCATGCCTATGGCTAGCAGGGTGGTATGCAGAATTAATCAGTAGGATCTCTGCCATCTATTCCTGTCCCCTCTGTTTCTGCTCTCTAAGGTTTAATCAAATCAATTTACAGTTCCATTCACCCTGCTGTACATGTGAGAAAGCAGAAGCTTTCACAGTTTGTGTTACTTTTTTTTTTGCTGAACTCAGCTAACAATGCAAGTGAAAACTTCTCTTACACATTAGCCTGCCCAAAGGCACATGTTCTCATTATTGTTAGTGTTATTCTATTGCCTAGAAATGCACTAAATGAAATTCTTGTCTTAGTGAAACTAGGGTTCTAGCCTGTTCTGTGATCACAGGGGCAGGACCCCTCCATACAGGCCACTGAAACATCTCTCTGTTTCATATAGCTTTCCACAAAAGCTCTGCATCCTACTAATGAAAACATGACAGAAAAATTAAGCTATCCCAGTTTTACTTTTGGGTGATCTGAGTTCTTCTCCAACATGATATGGGTGTTTACAGAAGTGTCTTGTTTCACTATGCAATGCCACTTCTAACATAGCTCCAACAATCACGTAGTCATTTCCAGTTCTTTACAGCCACATATTGGCACCACCAGAAACTTGCTCACACAGCCCTGAAACCTGCAGTATGGCCCTAATATCCAGCATCATCCTTTTGTTTGGTTTTACTCTCAGTCAAGACTGAAAATAAGCCTGCAGGTTTCCCAGGCATGACGTCCCTGGAAGCATTGCGTTGCTTGTGCAGGTGATGCAGACCAGTGGACTGGTGTATGGCACTGACACATACTTTTATCACATGGACCTTAAAAACAAAGGCTGTTTTGTGCAAGCTTCCTTTTGGTCCTGTTCATCTCCTGTGATCTGCCATGCAGGGGAGCTTTTCCATCTCACATCTCTCTCAGACACCCCTCTCTACAGTTTCACCTAATGTAATGAAACACTGGGAAGAAAAAACTATTGAAAAGAGTATGTCTGACCAGTGAAGTCACCCCAGTAATTGCAATAACAGCTAAGAAGAAGGCTGGTTGATTTCTGTGTCCAGGACTACCTCCTGAGGGGCTGTCCTTGCACTTTACCCATACATAGTCCTTGTCCAAAACACAGGTCGGTCTGGTGAGAAAGCCAGGGCTAAAAGGCATTCAGAGGTTCAGGATCAAGTAACATATGCAGAGAAGGTCAGATCAGAAGAGAAAGCATGATAGCGCCAAGCTATTTTTTGAACCACAAAATCGGTCTCTCTCCCAGCATATTCCAAGGGATAGCACAGAGTGCTGGGACAAATCCTGGGACAGCTCCTGAACTCTTTCCATCACAGGGTTAATGGTCCCCCATTATTGTTTGCAAAAGCACGCCGAAGAAAAAATAAATTCCGGAGTGTAGGAGTGTACCAGCTCTTGAAGAATTTGGCAGCAGGTTGGGTCCCTTAGACTCACTGCACAGATCTCTGGCCTTGAAGAAAACAAAGTTACACCGGACTATCTCTGCTGTGCATGATCACCCCATAAAGCGGAATTTGGGATAATCCAACCCTGGGTTCTGTTCCAGAATCTAAAATGTACAGAATTTCACACGTTTTTACTGCACACTTGGCATTTCTGTCCTTAACACCTTCTTTCTCTTCTGGAACAGAAGTCCTATCCATTCCCACTACCCCTCTTTCTTAATATGGTCCTCTAGTATCCCATGTACCAAGTAGGTCAAGACTAGGTTCAGCTCACTTCAGGGGCCCAAGGTATTACTTCATTTCACACAGTCAGCACCACTAGCCTGCAAGGACAGATACCACAGGTTTGCTTAAGGGAAGTTCTGCAATTGCTCCAACATCCTTTGAGTCACTTTTTCAGTGTTGCTTCAGGTCTCCCTGATGGACTACAGGAAAAGCAGAGGTCTTTTACAGACAGGTGCCATGGCTGTATTCTTAAACAAAGGCTATGCCAAGAGACAGATGTGGACAGTATAGAGCAGATACCAGCAAATGTTGGATGGAAAAAGTTTAAAGACTAAAGTTAAGCCAATGTTTTAGCTATAGTCTCTGCCAAAATGTGTATCACTTCAAAAAAGCACACAAGCATTATGTTTTGCAGTTGCCAATTCTATTTTTGAGTTACTAATATTTCTACCTTTGCTTCCGATTTTGCCAATAAAGAAGTGTTGCGAGCACAATAGTCCCTATCAGTGATGGTCAAGAGGACTGAATGTAAGGGAAACCCCAGCACTGCCAAATGCAGAAGTTCTTGTAAACAATGGGGCAATGGTTTGCTTGCATGTGCATGGAGTATGGATGAGTGGATCTCGTCCTTTTTTTTTACAGAGGAATGTGATCCTAAACAGCAGCTCACTATTCGGCAGGACTTTATCCCCCCATAGGTACTGCAGAGGAAGATCATCTGGGTGCTGGGACCACTTCTGTATTAGAGCCCCTAACTGGTCCCAGTGCAATCCCCTCCCACATACACTTGAACTCCCACTCCTATAGCAGCTCTGCTCGAAACTGATACTCTATGGGTGAAAGAGGAACTGAAAATGGCACAGGGGAGGAATCAAAGAAGAAATGAAACTTGGCTTCATCCAGGTTTCCTCACCACCCTATGCCCATTGAAGCAAAGATACCAGGAGGCTCTGGCACAGATGGTGTGGGGCAGTAGCACATGGGGCTGGGCTCTATAATGCATCACAGATTAAGTACCTCATAGTTTTGGCACACTCAGCCATGAATCCTTTCAGAAATGAAAATGCCATGGAGGCCATAGTGGCAGTATATCTTCCCTTCTCTGCCAAAACAGGAGGTCTGAGTAAGAGGAGAGACATTGTCACTCTATTTTTCTTAGCAGACACAACCCTGTCCTAGCCAGGCCCTCTGTAGTCCCTTCTTCTAGCACCAGCACAGCTAAACTGGAACCATGCTTGCACACTCATACGGGAGAAGTTTGGGCTAACCTGGCATCTAATGATAGGCATTCCTGCTGAGGAGGCAAGACAGAGAAGGGGGCCAGGAGGCAGCACAGAGATGGGAAGCAGCCGGTGGATGGTGTTCAAGAGCCCAGCGCCACAGCTGGCACAGCACCACGAGGGAGGCTTCAAACCTCTCCCAAACCCAGCACTGACCAGGACATACCCTGTGCCTAGCCACATCACAGGAAAAGTGAGACACTTCTGCTTGCACACCTCTTCCTTAGATGACTCAGCAAGACTGTGCTATTACTTTGATCTCTTGTTCCTACTTTTAGAATTATTGCCAGAATAGTTTATGAGAATGGCAAATCACAACAGAGGACTGTCTATGGGGAGAGGGTGTTTCAATATCAGCAGAGAGCATTACGAAGCAACAAAAACAGAACAGCAGTGACTGGAAGTTGAAACTAGACAGGCTCAGGTTGAAAAGAATCTGCCAGTCATGAGGATAAGTATCGACTGGAATGGCTTACCAGGGGGCTGTACACTTCTTGTAGTTCCTCCATCAAGATTAAGTGCCTCTTTCTAGAAGATCTGCTCTATTCCAATCAGAGAAAAAGACAGGACCCTGAAACCCCTGACCCAGCGGTGCAGAAGCTTGGGCTGGGTGGGCTAGGAATCCCATCTGCCTTCCAAGTCTTGCAACTCCGGCAGTGCCTTTGAGCTGAGAGAAACATGCCACTCCCCTCACTGTCATTTCTGGGAGTGTCACCAGCCGCTGCATAGTGGTGGACAGGCAGATCTGGACCTGAAAAGGATGTCTGCAACACACCATTGAGGAAACAGGAAATCTGAACAATGCGAGCAGAGCAGAGAACGTGTGACCCCAGTGAAATCCTCCTGCATCTGTATTTGCTGCCTGGAAAAGGGATCAAAGTATCTCTCGAAACATTCAAAACCAAGAACACAAGCACTTCTCTCCTACGAGATTTCCTAGGAGCATATAGCAGGGGTACATGCAGGGGTCAACAAGAGCCAGCCACCCAACAGGCCTCATTCTCTATGACAAGTGATAGTTTTGATTTGCTATCTGGAGAAACACAGGGACAGGATTCTCCTGATATGTGCACAGCAGAAAGGAACCAGAAATGAGCAGCAAATGCAAAATGCATCTCAAAGCAGAGAAGGCACTGGAGCTCTTCAGCACCAAACCATGCACCAGAGAGCTAACAAAGGCAAGCATATGAATTAAGAGCAGATCTATGGGGTTAACCCACCTAGTCCAGGACATCAGCACTGACAAGAGGCAGAAGGATGTGCTTTTTAGGGCAGAGCACATGAACCTGACTACTTGTGGTCCATTTTCCCCACATCCACAGGCACTGGGTTAGGGATGCCAGGGAGAGGAGGACAACCAGTGTGGGCAGGACAGCCACCCCACAGCATCACAACCTACCCAGAGGTGACACTCTTGACCAGGGAACAGTGTTTAATCTGTGCGCTGTTAAGCACAGATTGTCTAGAAGCATGTCTGAAGAGAATGACAACTGGATCAGACATCCTGGATGCTCCATGTAAAAAAGAGCACCAGCTCTGTCCTGCACGTTGAAGCCCTGACACTTGCTGTCTAACTGAGCCAGCTCAGAACAGGGCAGCATGTCCAGCAGGGAGGCAGTGGGGGTGCTTCTCCCACTCCACCTCTTCTGACTTCCTAACTATTTTGTTCTTTTCTTTCTCGCTCTTCTTGATCAAGTTAGTAGTCCAACTCATCCTGTTCCTTTGGAAGACCACCTGGCAATGGGATCCCCTCCCAATGGTGGAAAAAAAGAAAGCCAAAAGGGGTTTTACACAGCAAAGTGAGGCAACAGGGAGTGAAGGGCCAGCACACATCAGTCTGTCCCATGCTGACTGACCCCTTGAGACAAGTTCAGCCTTGCTCAACAGAGGAAAATCACTTCCCATTTTCAAACTGCAGGAAATCCCCATTCCCCTTCAAAGAGGGATCCTAGGGAGGAAACATCTGTGCGCTTAGAAGCCTGAGCTCCCTGAAGATGTGCTAGCTCGCACTGCGCTCCAGCAGAGTACAGCCCACGGGCTCTCCTGAACACACAACCCAGGGTAAAGCAAAACAATTCCAAAACCGCAAATGCAGGCCCTGCAACCTGATCTAACTCCGAACAGGGGGTTGGACCAGAGACTTCCAGAAGTCCCTTCCAATTTAAATTCTTCTATGATTTTATGATCGTATTTCAACAGAGCATGCAGCCTTGGAGCAACTGAAGGGGATGCCTCTTGCTGTGGGAAAGGTTTGAATTAAATGCAGTGTCAGTACTCTTACCTGCTGTTGCCACTTGCTCAGAGTCACACTGCACTTCTGCTGCAGACCCAACAGCATAAAGAAAGGCTACAGAGTCCAGCTAAGCAGCTCCCCTGCAGTGTCCTGCCTAGTGCTGGAGGATCACTGGTGACAGAAAGCTGGACAAAACGTGCGGGGGAAACTCCCTGCAAGAAGCAATGCAAGGACACAGCAAGGGAAAACTGCCACAACATGAACCTGCACCAAAACAGCCCTCTGTTCTGTGGGGAAAAGCTTGCCCTGTGCTGACATTACTCAGTTTATGTTCTGTCTAACTGCAGTTTTCATAAATACCTAACTCGGCAAAGGTGTGTGTCAGCCCAAGGGTATGAAGCAGAAGTAAGGCAGACATGGCGCAGTCAAAGAAGTGGGGTCTGTGTTTGAACACAGTTGATGCTGCAAACAGGATTGTTAGTGAGAGAAGTCCACAGAAGAACCTTGGCAGCAGGGATGCCTACACCAACACTCATGTCCATCCCAAGTTTGGCATGAAGATACCAGCACTGAGAAGTGCCCGGCAGACCCTCCCCAGGCTGGGCACAGGCATGCCCACACCAACGTGCACCCTGGCAAAGGGGAATGCCTGGGGCACCTCTGAACCCCTCCGCCATTACCCGCAGCCTCTTTCTCTCTAGTACTTTGAGTCATTCTGTATTTTGTTCATTTTTATGCAATCTTTCTTGCTCAACATTTGGTTTCCATGGAGTCACATACACTGTGTGAAACACATTTATATTTAGAAAGTGGAACGGGTCATATGACCTGTCCCGGTTGTCATAGCAACCAGCACAGCTCCCGTTCGGCTGAATGTGATGGCACATGGCTGCTGGGGACAAGTCGCCCTCCCTGGGTGGCCCTGCGGGCACCGCCTCTGCAGCAGAAACACAGCAAGACACTGCCAATGCCACTGCCCCTCCAGCCCCCACAGCCCGGCCCGTGGCATTCCTCTTCTTTGGGCACCATGCCTCCTCTCTGGCTGCCTTCTGCAACACAGCCCTCCTCCTCAAAGAGGAACAGTCCCTTTGCCCGTGCCAAGTGTTAGGGTGTCTCAGAGCTCTGCTTGTGCTGCCAGGCTGGAGCCGTGGGCTGAGCTATGCCCAGCACATACCCCACATGCCAGTCTAGCAGGACAGCTCTCATTTTTCCTAGTCTTAAAAATCTCCCTGCCCTAATAAGTCTCCTCTGGGCCGCACCAAAGCCTTCTTCATCCCTTCTTCCTCCTAAATAACTTCAGCATCTGCATGCAGCTGCTGTTTCCTTGGATGCCATCTCTGCCACCTTCCTACCAACCCACCGCAGCTGCGACCAGGAGGAGGACCGGGTGGCCCTTGTGCGTGGGTCTCTGCTCTGGGGCCAACTCTCCTGTAGCTCTGCACCTCTCTATTTCCCATTTGGCTCTGAAATGTAGTGTGCATGCTTCCCACCCAGCTCTACCTTCCCCACTGAGGGCCTGCTATCCCAGCCAGATCCACAGCTGCCAAAATCCTCCCTCCTCTCCCACCCAGGTCCCTGGCTATGGTGCAGGCATGTGCTCAGGACTTTGCTTTAAGGTAATATCCATGAACAGTACCGTGTTTGCAGAAAATCAGCCTTCTGGGACTCGTATACTTTTCTCTGCCAGTACCCTAAACTAGGGAAAAACAAACTTGTTTCTGAAGGGTACATGACCCAGAGAAACAGACTGGGTGATGTTTTCTGGCTCAGTGCTGTGTGTGACACCAAAATGGGTGGGAAGAGAAATGCTCTGATCTGTGAATCCCGCCTAGACCCCTGCAAAACAGGGGCTGTCGAGCCAGAGCAGTGAGCTGCAGCTGAGCCTGTCCCCTGTGGTGGGTCTCATGGGACCCATGGCACCAGGTCTGGCCCAGATCCTACCGCAGACGATGCTCACTCCCTGGCAAAACAGCAGTTCAGGGAGGTGCTTGGCAATGGCTGTCAACTTTTTTTGGCTGAGGAGAGGGAAGCTAGGCAGGTGTAAGAAGTAGGAAGGATAAGAAAGATGGGGTGGGAGATTCAGTGTGGGGAAAGAGCATGGGAGCGGGGCCCTGAGTTGGGGAGGGTGGTTAGCAAGAAAGAGAATAAAAAGCCTGTGATGGCTCCTGACTTGGGGAGCAGCAGGTGTGGCAGGAGGGTGAGCGCGGTTTGCAGACGAGGACAGCCCAGCTGCCGGCTTTCTCGCCTTTTGCTCTGCCTGAGCTGTCGGCACACTCCCAAGTGAGTTCATCACTTTCCTATGCCCCCTTTTGAGTGTGCTCACAGCCAGTGTGAGTGCTACCCTGTGACAGTATTTAGCACTACCTGACAAGGGGGTAGAGTCCTGGCACTGAATTAGCAACCAAGAAAGGGGAAACGAAGTACCACCCTCACAGCAGGTGCCGAAGACCCTTAACAGCCAGATGGAAGTGGTGTCTGCTCTGAGTAAGAAAGCCTGTTTAGAACACGGTGACCATGGCCACACGCACATGTGTATCCCTGCAAGTATAATGCATATATACCCACAGGAAGCTCAAGAATCACCCCCTAGGAAAATACACCCTTGTTTTTCCTTTCTGTGTTAATGGACAAAAAGCTATTTAATGGACAAATCTGTCCCATTCCCTTTGAGCAGTCCCTCCTGGCTAGCGTTATCCAGCCAAGCTATGTGTGGAAAGGTGATGGCCAGAGTGAGGATGGGAAAGAAGCTGTGAGTGGTTACATGGGGCAGCAGCAAGGAGCTGGCACTGCTAAGTGGAGCTTCTCCAGCATGGCCTGAGAAGGCCAAGGAGGGGTCAACCAGGCAGATGATTGCTGTGATGAAGGGCTCAACTCCACACACAGTGGAGCACAGAGGAACAGTAACAGCAACACAGAGGGACAAGGATGGGTGGGGAACCTCATAGGAGATAACCTAATCCCATAGACAGAATACCCTGCCTGGAGTCTGCCCTGAGCATGAGAGCAATCAGCCCCATTGTCTGGGGTGAAAACCACCACAATGAGTTAAGGGAAAGGCTCTCTAGATCATCTTACAGACAGATACTGCTTCTAGGGGTATGGGACTCATTATAGGATGCAGGCAAAGAGCATCTTTGGATTATACAAGACAAGGGATAGTAAGGGGAAAAAACAAAAGTGGGGAAAGGGAGGAAACCAGTGTGGGAAAACAGAGTCAAAAGGGGATGAAAGGAGCTAGTCATGTGTAAATGGGCAGCTGGTCATCACATTTGTCTGTCCATGCCCTGAGTCTGATCACTGCAGTCCATCCTGTCCTCTTATTAAAATCCATTCTAACTATTTTCCATTCAGTATGCATGTGCATGCATGGAGATGTAATTAGTGCCAGCAACTGGAGTGGGGACCACAAGTCATAGGGGCTGGTGTGTTTGCAATGCCAGCAACTGGAGACACTGGAGTACTGGTGTATCATGTGGATGCATATCAAGCTGGCCTAGCCAGGTATCGAAACAGCCATAAGTCTTGGCCAGATACTGGAGAGGCCAGAGGGTCTCTGAGCTGCTACTTACAGGGATCAGAAGATCCAAGCCAACTACTGTAGGGATCATAAGTTCTGGTTGTTGGCTGAGACCCATTTGCTTATGTGTGTCTGTGTGTGTCAGGTGAAAGGTTCCATGGCTCATCTGCCAGGTAGACAGGGTATCTACGTCCAGTTACTGGAAAGATGTTCAGTGTGTGTCTGTGCATGTGCTGGTGTGTGCAAGGAGGTCTCCGAACCAGCAACTGGAGTGGGGCTGCAGTCCCAGGGGCTGCATGACCAGGTGCCAGCAACTGGGGAGACTGGGATCCAGGGCCAGCTCCTGGACAGACTGTCTCAGGACAGTTACTGGAGGGCTCCACATTACATATATGTAATTCACCACTAGCATTCACCACTAACAGACCTTTATCCTTTTTCAGCCAGAAAGGGGAACAGGATGAGGCTATTGGTGCCGTTTGTGAGAGTGCTGAGTGTTTCTGTCTGTGTTGATCTGTGCACCTGGCCATGTGTATATGTATAGAAGAACCACGCATGTGAGTTTGTGTGGTATGGCTACTGGGAATACATGCTTAGCCTCACTGCTGTCTGGACCTGGGGATACAGAGCTGTGGCAGCCTTGCCTCTAGTGGGCTACCCGATTCAGCAGCCCCTAACATGGTGCACATGCACTTCCCAGCCCTTGGTATTCATCTTTCCAGGTGCTGATGAGGAGGCCAGTTAGCTGAGGTGGAATAAGCTGAGTCCAAAACAAAGCTAAGCAATGATGAAGAGAGATACCGCACATGTGCCTGTCCCGTTACAGCCCTGGGGGAATGGGGGACCACTCCAGCATATCTCTTGTGTTCATGCCTTCATGCAGAAGGCTCAGCTCTGCAGCACCAGTTTAAGAAAAACCTTCACACACTATGTCTGCCTAAACTCTAAGGCACAGCGTACTGAAGAGAAAAGAGGCAGAATTCAGCATCAGCCTGCAGCCTTGGAGACCCTCACATGAGGGCCGGCATATGCACCATACAGAAGTTTAAAGGCAAGTACAAGAATGCCAGGAAGGACCAGGCTGGTACCTCTCACTCGTTCCCAAGTACAGCTGTGTCCAACTGCCTCCCTCAAAGATGGAGCAATCCCTCCCAGCAGTCCGTTTTTCTGAGCAGTCAAGTTTCTCTGAAATAACCTGTAGTCATTTTTCTTCTTCCCAAAGAGAAATGAAGAAGTTAGCACTCTCCTGTTCCTCTTGTTTTCCTTTCAGCAGTATTGTTTCTTGCTGTTCAGAGGGTTAACATTTGGCATCTAATTTGCTAACTAGCAGAGCCAATACGGGCTGTGGAGGTCTGAGAATGGTTCATCTGCCAGTATACAGCCAGCTTGGGTAACCAACAAGCAGTGCACTCAGTGCTCTGCCTTGCTACCTTTCTGTTATTAGGAAATGAAGCCATGGTGTCTTCCTGCCATGATGTCTTGAAATAACAGGATGTGGCCAGCTGGGACACAGCTGATTTCTCAAGAGATCCAGAGCTGATGGTAGCACAGTTTCATGTTTCTCTGCCCAAGCTCTGCACGCTGCCACATACACTCGGCTCACTAGCATACGACAAAGTTTGGCATAAGCTACTTGAGTCACAGCCCCATCCCCTCAGCAGGAATTGAGACCCGGAGCTCTGCCACAGGCTGCCATGAGCTGGCTCTCCTGGATCCTAAGACTTCCCTAGGCAGGAGTTATCGCACCATGGCTTGGTAGGGTGGAAGTGGGCAGGAGAAGGTAAAAGCCTGGCGATGTGGCAGCGCCAGCACTCCTGAGAGCTCTGGGCTGTATATGTCCTGTGCCAGCGCAGCCCGGGAGGAGGCAGGAGCCCTCCTCCCCTCACCCTGCTCAGGAGGGATGTGCCACTCCATCTCTGACATCAGCATCTGGTACAAGGCAGAGCACCAGGGCCAAGCACTCTGAAGGGCTTTGTTGTCCTGGGCAGCCAGGGACAACAGGGCTATTGTTGAGCAAACCTTGTACTATAAGAGTCACCCCCATACGCCCAGAGAGTCACAAGGCCAGGTCAGGCCAGCTGCAGCATTACTGCGGGTCTCCAGTTTGAAATGACATGCTGCAAGGACAGATCACCTCTCAGTGACTGGAGAGCGTGGCACACCAGCAAGATGGTCAGAGGCCCAAGAGGCAGCCAGGGAGCCGGGGGCATGCTTCTTGCCCCAGGTGCTCTGCACTGGAAAGGTGACTGGAAGCCATTAAAAAAAGAAACTTCCCATAGCCACCTAAATTTGCGGTTTGACTCCTCTCCTTGGGCTGCTGTGTGGAAAAGCAGGGCAGAGAAGTCACCAACAGCAGGCTTGAGGGCAGGCAAGGAGCTGGGCAGCATGGCTGTCTTCTGTGCTCCTAGGGCCCTGTGAGTGCAGCTGGCTTTGGAGAAATGAAACATCTGGGAATAATGCCAAATGTTTTTATATGGGGCCTCCAGCCCGTACGCTGCAAGAAAGCTCAGCCTGGCTAAGCGCTCTCTCCTATACATGCTAACACAATACGCTCTTACCAGGCCGGGACAAGGCCTCAAGCCTACCCATCCTCACCTGCCTGCGGCAACGTGTCCCCTCTCTCTGGCCAGGGCCAAGAAGCACTGACAGCTTTGTGGGTTTAGATGCAGTGTCAGGGTTGGATGTTTCACAAGACTTGCAGCAAGCTGCAGAACACATGCACAAAGACCTGGAAGGGAGCCCCAAGCCACTCTGGTCTTTGTGGGGATGTGCCATACCCCCTCCTGCCATGACCGTCCCCAAACAATGCCACAGCGTTTTATCTGAAGACAAATGTGAAGAAATAACTGCTTAAATAGGAAAAAACTTGAACAGAAACCTAGCAGAAATAAGAAGAGGTGGTAAAGAAACCTGTGCCTTGCTCACTGTGCAGCTCTTTCAGGTCCACTCTTGACCTCATGCATGGACTTTCTGCCTCGCACCACACTTTGCATTGCCCTCCTGGTTCCTAGAACAAAATCCCTCCTGGAGGTGCAGGTGGGGGGCCCTCGGTCCCCCGCGGGGTCCTGCAGGCTGCCCAGCTGTTTGCTGACCCCTCTGCCAGCCCTGCCGCAGCCGGCAGCCTGGCAGCCTCTCCGCCTTGAGTATGCTCCACAGCTCCCAGGAATTACAAGCATCCTCTCTTCCAGCAGCATTGCCGGACCCAGAGCACAGCAGCCAGGTAAACAAACCCCAGTGTCAGCCACGGCAGTAACACAATAAAAGAACTGCCCACAGCAGCAAAATAGTCCCGCTCCAAGTCGGATTGCAACCATCTAGTGTTTCACCCAGGGATGATGTGAACATACTGCCATTGCAGGAGCTATTAGCAACAGACTCATTTGCTTTTGTGGTTCACGTGGAACTGGGACACTTTTCTACTTCAGCAATGCATAAGGTGCAAAAAGAAGTTATGAGTAAAAATAAAATAAAGAAAAATATACAAATCACTATGAAAGAAAATTTTTCTCTCAAGAGTACAATGTACCTATGCAACGTACCTTCATAAACATATGCCATTTGCAAGGGTCTGTGCCAGGGCATGCCTTTACTTGCTTCATTTCTCATACATCACTATGGTTTTTTTAACAAGCACAATTCTACTGCTGTGTTCTGCAGTTTCCCAGACACAATAAAATCACTTCATAACAACTAATAATTAGTGTCTGTTCTTCTAGGAAGGAAGAGATTCTCCCTTAAATTATATAGACTCTCTCAAGTGCACACACAAGCATGCACAGCAAAGCTAAGGCATAGCAACCTCCACCTCTGCTGCAGTCATCTGCCAAAAATGGCTATTTCAAAAACATTTTGGAGCAAGTGAGTAACATATTTGTAAGTTAGAAAAGCAAGTAAAAGCATCATAGAAGAGTTTCTGGTCAGACCCCCAGAGCTGGTGTATTCTCAAATGAAGTTAATGAATAGATATTCTGAGATTGTCCAAAGAATAATCTGGGTTAGTTGTCTGTATTTATCTTTAATTACTTTTTAAAATACTTTAAATATCCTTTCTCTTTTAGGAAGAATGTTGGGACCAGGTCCCTGAGAATCTTATGTTAATGATCTGCATTTCTAATAAGATATTTTTATTATAAATATTGCCTCAAAATCCATGTGATTAAAATAAATAAAATTGGAAGAGTTAATTCAGATTCTGTTCCTGGCCCCAGGCCTTAAGCAAAGCCATTAATGTTTTGGCATATTACAGCTACATTTTCCTGCACTTCAAAATGAAATTTGCTTCCCCCTGTTGCTGTGGTAGGTCAGGATCCCCAAATAAAGTTCCTAGCTACTTTTGCAGGCAGCCTGGATGGGGACTTTTCATTTACAACCATCCTCAGTTTTTCTTGAATGGTGTTTCCCTGCAGAGGAAATCTGTTACGCAGCCCCGACCTGCTATTCCCTGGATTAAATGGTCCTCCACAAGCAAAACTTTGGGAACCTCAGATGCAGAGAAAACAATGAAATGGCCAAGATACAAAGTGCTGCCAGATGCACATTCCTGCACCCTCCCTCATAATCTCTCTCAGGCGCGGGGAATGTAACTGCTGTTGCCTGTAACTCTGTAGTAAAGCACACTCAGACAGACACATGATATTGAGTTTTTATTTTTGCTGCTGCTACAATTCTTAATAAATGAGCAAACAACAAAAAAAAAAAGCAAGGGAAGGCAGCCATTCCCACAACTTGGCAAGGCCGAGCAAGGCTGCCGGAGCCCCCGCACAGAGCTGCAGATCGCCCTGGACCCCTGCCTGCACGCTGCTGCGGCTAGACAGACGGACAGGCAGCCACCGCTGGAGCATGGGTGGGCACTGGTCTGACTGCGGGGCTGGTGTGACAGCAAGAGAGAGGCCATGTGCCCATCTCTGCTGAGGGGACAAGGTGGCAAGGGGAGGACTGGGGGCTTTAGGGCTCTATGGTGCAGTGCAAAATACTTGCTTCCTCCTTGCAGGTAGGACACAGGTCTCCTGCCAGCCTCACCTGGCACACCCTGCAGAGAGCACCCTGTTGACACGGCCGTTTGCTGCATTTGCAGCATTTTTCCAGGGATTCCTTCTCTAAAAATGCAAAGTGTGGGACTGTCTTTGTACCCTGACAGAGGACTGAGATATCACTAAAGAAAATCCTCCTTCTCCGCCAGTCTTGATGATGCTGGAGGTTGCTCAGGCAGGACATGCTGAGCATGACCACAAGCATCTCTGCTTGGTGCCTTGACTCCCTCCCACAGGAAGGTCTGGACAACCGTGGCAGAGTTGCCTGCTAGCACCAGCATACGCTATATTCGTTTACAAGCTTCTTCCCATCACAGGAATGGAAAAAAAGTGCAAATGCGACATACAGGTCATGCAGCACCATCAGCTGCTTCTGAAGATGACCTCTGGTGTGCAGAGCAGCAGAGGATCTCCACCACTGTACAGGAGCTACGTGCTCCCCTCTCCCCCCTGCAGCTTCTGCTGCTCAGGAAGGACCGAACTGGTTTGCACTGATCCCGGCAGCACGAAGTGCTCTCTGTAGCTGCTGTCCCCTCTCTGGCGCTCCTGCACAGAGGCTCCGCTCCTTCTTCTGGCCTTTCTGATTTGGAGGAGGTCATCTGCAGAGGACACTTGTGTCTCCCACGTGCCACCTACCCAGGACTGAAAAGCGAGCAGTCATTTCAATAGACTGGGCAGTCCTTGGTAACATGGATGCCTCTTATCTCTGACATACCACCACTTACAAGAAAGGGTCTGTTCATGTTTACTTTCTAACTAGTGGCATACCTTTAGCATTTGAAAAACCTCAGTTTCTTGTCCTTGGAGCTACTGCTCCCATCCCTCTGCACGCTAAAGGGTGCTCACATCAAATTTGCCCGGTTTATCTCTTTTTAATGAAACTCCACCATACAAACACTTCATCGAAGAAGAAGAATATCCAGGTCACCACATTTGTGCAGTGAAATTCATTTAGTCCTGGGATGGCCCATATACAAGAATAACATTTAAGCCAGCACACTGCAAATGGTGGGAAGCACTGCAGAGACAAGGGATGACAAAGGCAGACCTCAAGAAAAGGGCCAGGAGACAGCTGCAGCCAGGCAGGTCCAGACATGGAGACTCATCAGTTGGAGGTGATCAGCTGCAGCCGGGACAGACGCGTGCAGCAAAGTAGAGCAGGCAGAAAGACAGACAGGAAATATCAAGACAATATTCAGCTTGGACAAAATGCAAGTACAAGAAAACAGCCCCAAAAACAGCCAGTGGGAGGGAAATCCCTAGAAACAGTTATTGATTAATTTTAATTCGCCCCACGCAGTAACTGAGCATCCTCAGAAGAACACAGCGAGTGTCACTGGGTCACCTCCCCCGCCCTTTTCCTGGTCACTCCTCTGTCCCGCTAACACTGGTTTAGAGGAAATTAATAAACTGCCCATTTTAAAACTGCCACACTTCCCTTCTAAGACCCTCCATGCTCTTCTGGACTTTACCAGACTTCAAGCTTCCAACAGGATGTCTATGAGGATGCATTTTTGCTTCACCTCAAATTTGTTTATGCAGCAAAAAGGATGGAGGAAGTTCTTAGAAAAAAGGCCAATATTAAAGCATGGTTATGCCAATGGTCAACCAGTACTTGGGTGATGTGCATAGGAAATTTAGAATTTTTGCTAGGAGGTGGTGGTTGCTCCTGTCAGGACTTTCATGGGCCCTGGGAACAGCAGACCAGGTTATAAACTGCAATGCTGACACACTAGATGTTCCCTTTCTTTCTCAAGCCCAGCTATTCTATTGGTGAACTGCTAGTCAGTGATGTGCACCACTGATGAAATATGTGACTACACTATTACCCTTTGACATGGGATGAGACACAGAATTACAGAATTCAGCACTGAATTCACACCCAAATATTACTATTTCTGTGCAATTCACAACTTTTGCTGGTCCAAGAGAAGCTTCAGCCTGAGCATGCTACCTACAGAATAAGCAAGTACAGAAATTGCCTATTACCACAACAACAAAGTTTAAATATGATTTTTGGCTTTGAGTTACTGCAACTATACAAAGGGAGCCAGAGGCACCAAGCCTGTGTGATTTAATTGCCATTATAGATAAAGCTTATCACAGAGCTGAGAACTGAATGTACTCATTTGGAGGAAGGCTGGCCCCTAATACCTGGGAGTATCCTGCAATGAGGATGCATTTCCAACATGGTCCAAACACTGTGACCTGCTGCTTACTCAAGATTCATCACCAAGCCACACTGTCTGTCAAAGCAGATACAGAAAATCTATCTGGTTGGTTGTTCTACATCCGGCAAGTTAATCTTGTTTATGAAATTCAGCATTTCAGTATACATCTTCTTCTTATGACCAGAGGATATAATTACCTCTTACTGCGGCAGTGAATTTTAATAATTATAATATGGAAACATCAGAAGTCATTGGGATTGGGAATCCTTTGTGCCTGGCGCTATGCATGTAAGGAAAGGAACTTTTTAGATTGCATTTAAATTGGAAAATAAGCTGCCAGTTACTCTTATGACAAGTACAGAAGTGTAGGCGCAAAAGTAGATAAAATCAGCAGAAAAGCATTAACAGTAACAGGAAATGTTCTATAAATGCAGTAGTATTAAGAGGAAGACCAAGTAAAAGAACCAGTTGCAGCTCAGTAGAGAAGGAGAGCTACCCATGGATGATGATGTTCAGTATCTTCAACAAAAAGTCATCTGTTAATAAAGAAGTCATCCATGATCAAGTGGCTGCCATAGTTAATACTAGCAACAAAGGGTTAAGATCTCAGCCTGCAATAGGGAAGGAAAAAGTTGGAGAACACTGAGATTGATAGATTCATCCTAAGGCTTTTAAAGAACTGGCTCATAAATCTCAGAGCAATTGCTAATCACCTCTGAGAATTCATGGAAAATCAGGGAGGGAGAGTTCTGGCAACACAGAAAAGGCAAAACATAGTGTCTAGCTTGGAGAAATGGGAAAAGAAGGAAATGGAGTTGTGGAACAGCCACTTGAACTCTAGTTCCTAGAAAAGTAATTGAATAAATTATTTAACAATTTTTTAAGGACCCTATGCAGACAACAAGGATATAATTAGAAGCCCACACCATTTTGTCACGTATAGAGCTGTTGAACCAATCTGATCACCTGCATGTGACTGAACACTAGCCCCAAGGTGGAAGTGGGGCCGTAGAGCTGTCAGCAGTGGTACACTCTCCTAGAGAGAAAAACATCTTACTGGGAAGGAAAATGAGAGAGCAGCCTAAGAGACATGGACCTGGTAAGACCTCAGCTGGAGCTATGTGTCAAGTTTTGAGCTTCACTCTTTAAGATATGAACAAACTGGCTAGTCCAGAAGAGAGTGTAAAACAGAGATCTAGAAAAAATGACCTGAAAGGAAAGAGGAAAAGTTGTTAACACAGAGCAGGAATGAGTGAGGGGGGAGTGTCTCAGATACCAAGCTGCTGAAAAGAGAAGAAGGATCGTTTATTTTCCCATCCATCATAGGTGGGATAAAAATGGATTTAAATTGCAGGAAGAAAGGTTCAGGATGGAGGTGATATTGAAGCCATGGTATAGCTTAGACTCCCTTAAGAAAAGACCAGGTAACTGTTTATAAGAAATTATGTAGGTATTATCAAGCCTTTCTTGGAGGAGTGAGCCTATGACTACAGTATGAGATACACATATGTACCCTGGGCAGTTGTTCTCAAAGATCACACTATGGTGAAATTCCCTGAGGTGGCTTGGAATAGATGCACTTGATATGAAAATGGAAATATTATTTAACGTATGACATCATGTATTAGAAAGAAAACAAAATCTAATATAAGAAAATGCTACTTAGAAAAGGTCAACACTTGGAGTTGAAAGTTAAGAAGAACTGGGGTGGGGACTATGTAATATTTCTGACAGCATTCACAATGCAATCTTTAATAATATTATTACAAATAATTTTCTTCCACAGGCCTCTGATGCTTGAGTTACGTGATTACTGAGAAACTGCTTAACTCTACCTCATTTCTGTCCTCTGGGGGGGAATTTATTACGAGGGTAATAGACTCAGCTGTAAGAGCAACAATTTAGACTGACAGCAATTGGGAATAAGGCCCTGGAGACCACCATGACGTGGGTTTTACCTCTCCTTGATCCTGATATTTAAGAACAAATACGAGTCATTTAACTACCACCAGCCAAACCAGTAATATCTCCCTGCAGACACCCAAACCAGGCCATTTTCAAAGGGGTGTGGAAGGCCTAGGTTCAGTTTTGTTCATCGATCACTTCTCAGATCAGTCATGCTCCCCTCACATTCAGACAATTCTCCATCCATAAGCCAAATGCAAGAGGACTTTTCCAACCCACTCTGAATCACGAAGCCAGACCAGCTTCTGGACTGATCCAGCATGCCTTTAAAAATGTCAGTAAAAAATGTATGCGCTTGAATGACAGAGACACAAGGTCATTGTTTTTGAAAAGACCTGGTAAAAACCAGACAGAGGTTGATAGGATCACAGATCCAAGCCTGTGCTATATTATTCAAAGGATTCTGCAGATCAATGACCTTGGATTTATACTAAGTACATTGGGCACAGGGGTCTCTGCCAAAGCCCTTAGGCATTGCAGCACGCACATGCTTGCAACATCTGAGGGTTTCTGCGAGAGGCTGAAATACGGAGCTGCCTGTTTCCCCCTCCAGCCCAGCACCCCAGCAAAGGTGCCATCCTGCAGCCCTGCACTCTCACGTCACCCTCCTCTGCTCAGCATGTGGCACTGCCTCCGGTCTCATGTATAATTACCTGGACATCATTACCTCAAAGAAGCACAAAGAAATAATTCCTAGACTATAAACCCTCTCCACATGAACCGTTGTGAACTTTTGCACGTGAACCACAATAGCATTTGCAGTTGAGGTATTTTGAAGCCTGGGACTGCAAAAAACATGAACCTAGGCAAACCAAGAAGTTCTGTTGAGTCTGCCAATTATATCCCACTGCTTTAGATGGGATTTTTAAAGCCATGGGATTTTTAATTCATGTGTTGTTTTGGTGAAAAATGTAGAATTCTATTTGTAATCTAGACTTGATGTAAAAATAAACGGTCAGAAATTTCTTGGTAACAAGCTGCTACGCTGTGGAGAGCAGAAAAAACAGAGAAATATTGCAGCACCACTTTTGGTACAGCTAATCCAGGAGTCATGGAAACACCCTCTTGAAAATATCCAAAAAACCAAGCTCGTAAGAGGTACCCTCTGTCAGGAGTTTGTCCTGCTCATGGTACTTCACTGTCTGTACCACTTCCCTCCTGAAACTTCCTGCAAAGTTCACAGGCCATCCTCTCCGTGACATCTGTGGGGCTGCACCCAGCTGCCTGAATACTTGTGTTGGGCTCAGAGAGACACAGGTGGGAAAGAAAGCACTTAGTGCTAGGAAAATTGCTTTAATTCAAACCCAAGAGCCACTTTCTGGCTTGTAAAAAACATATTTGCACCTTCCTGTTCTGCTGCAACAGCTTCATTTATGGAGGAAGGAATTGGGAGCCCTAGCACAGCCTTGCATTTGCAGGCAGGTCCCACCTCCTCCTGGACACCAAACACCAGCCTTGGCCTCAAGCCTAGGAAAGAAGCAGGACGATGCAGAACAGATGCTGAATTCAAATTACAGATTGATAACAACACCCCCAGGCTCCTGCTCTCTAAGTTAGCAATAGGAAGAACAGTTTGGCAAGACATGAAAACTACATTTCAGTGTAGCTCTTCATGGAGACTGCCATACAGCCTGTTTTGAGCGCAAGGACATAAATATGCAGAGCATATCAACTGCCTCCATTCAGCACTGCAGACTTCACCTGAGCAAATGCAGGTGCCCACAGCCGAGCCAGTTGGGCTGGTGCTCTCTGATCACTGGGGAGAAACAGAGGACCCAGCTCCTTCAGCCTGGACATCTGAAAAAGCATTGGGAAAGTTTGACCTCAGAAGTACCTCTCCCTCAGTTGGCTATAAAGGAATCTGAGTGTTTTGTCTCTCTAAAGTAAAGATGAACTTATTCTTCGCCGTCTGCATGTTAGACTGAGAAGTTTCTGCTCCAGGACTTCTCGCCTGTCCATATTGGACCATCACAGCAGAAACAATCCTTGAAGCTTATGAGAAACCTGCCGTTCCCCTGACCATCCCGTGCTTGCTCTCCCGCCTGTTGACTGCCCACGGGCAGCCTCCCCAGAGGCAGGAGGACGTTCACCGCAGAGCCTGGCAGCTAACATGCTCCCTGAGGAACGGCGAAGTGCGCGCTTGACTCCGCACAGAAAAAGAGAAAACTGAACCCACATCTCCCACTTCCTGCTCTCGAGCTGCTCGCCTGCTGCAGGAGGCTGGTGGTTAACAGCCTCCCTCCTCTCCCTGCAGCTTTTAACCAGTCAGTGGACATCAAAAGCATACAGTCCTCCTGCACGGCCCCATGTCAGGCACTGCAGCTGCCAGGAGGAGCCCTTGCTCACACCACCCCCAAGACGTTGCCTTTCCCACTGGTGAGCTTTGGGGAGGTCCTGCTAAGCATAAACCAACACTCAGTCCCCTTTGGATAAACCAGCGTCTCTTGCATCGTTTGTACAAAAGGGCTGAATTCCTGTCTCAAACGGTAGAGATAACCTGCTTGAGCAGCACACCTATGTGTTAGTGACCAGGTGGAGGTCTGGCTCTGGTGCCATCTGTAACACCTTGTGATCTGTGTGCTCAAACTGCTTCACCCCCCACCACCCTAGTCCCAGAGAGGCAAGGGACGTGTTCAGCGTCCCTGGAGACCCGGCTCCTGCAACCACAGGGTAAAATAGCAGGGGAGGCATTGAGGTGCCTTACAGCAGGGTTCTGCTCCTGTCCCCACTCTCGACGTTCACTTTGAACAGACTCTGGTGCTCAGTGGCCCTGAGAGTTCACCCAGCAAGAAGCCACCCCAGGAAAACAGGGAGTCGCCTGCTGCTGAGAGCTGGACCAGTTCGTGGAGGGCGGTTCAACAGGGTCACCATGGGACTGCTGCTGAATGCAGATGGAGTTACAGAGGCAGGGGACGATTGAAGGGGAGGCCAGACCAGGTCAGCTCTCCACCCTTGCCATAGGTCTTCACCTGTCATAGCCTAAGTATCCTTCACATTGCTCTAAATATTGCTGTGCCTGTTGCTGAACCAAAACAGCGAAAGCTTATGGACAACCCAGGATCAGCAGGATCTCTGTGCCTGTGACATTTGTATATGTGCCACCTTCCTGTGCAGGCCCTGTAGACAAGTGTCTGTCTCCCCCACCTCCATCGGTGCTTCAGAGCGTGTCAGTAGTGCAGTGATGCTCCTGCCACAGCAGTTCTGTGTTGTTCATCCCAAGTTCCTGTAATGGACTGGATTAAGGGAGAAAAGTTGGTCTGATTACAGAAAGAATTTCCCTGGTGAATCCTGCACAGCTGCAGGATCTCACCATGTGAAGAAAAACAAAACCTGCTTTATTTGAGGGAAATCTGGGAGGTTATCCTGGGTTTGGCCTGACTCTAATAGTCATCTTGCACACTTAAACATATTGAATCTCTGTGTAATTAATCACATGCTACTACACCACGGCAACACACTTAGTATTATTGTTCTTCAGAATAATATTGTTTAAAAATACAGAGAACTACAACTTCACTGCAACTTGTGGTTGTTGTTCCTCAGACTGTGCTCCTGAGAGAGGGAATCTCTGGAGCTGAAAGCCGTTTTCTCAGCATGCTCTGAGCAAAAATAATGAATGTGACATTTCATGATCTCCACTGAAAGAGAAAAGTCTTTAGACAGGAAACAGGGCTGAGATCAAAATTAGTGTTACAGGAACAGCTTTCAGATCTGGCTTGCTCTTTTCTGGAGTGATATATTTAACTCCTTCAACTGAAGAAATTGCCTTCCTACTGCTGGAGCTGAAGCTAGCAGACAGAGGAGAAAATGAGCCAACACTGAAGAATTTATAAATTTATATATTTTATTTATTTATAAATAAATTTCTCACCTTGAGAATAAAATGTGGAAGCTGTCAAGGAAGACAACATCATAAATAAAGGAAAAAGCTTACAACAGAAGAAAAAATTGAGTCCATTATAATGATGAAGTGATTCAATTCTACTGCTTGGAAATATTCTGGTAAGGCAACTGAGGCAGTTACACTTTGCATGAGAGAGAGAGACAATTGCCACTCCCTGCAGAGCAGAATAAGACATCTTAGGTGTACAGGCTCTATCAGAGGATGAGCTGTAACCTTATTTGTTAAAATAAAAGTAAGTCTTTTTAAGGATTTTAACTGCACTGCATTTCAAGCTGTAAGAAGCTGGAGGACGTCCGCCCTTCAAGCTGCATGCCACCTGAGCAAAGCAACAATTCCAAAACATGATGTAAAAATATTTGCTACGTGCCCTCCCTGGCAGGCAGATCCACTCATGACAGTTGTCTGTTGCATCCAAGCCAAATAGTCCTGACGATGCTAATGCTGCATTTCTCCACAGGGGTACAGATGTGCACCCTGGGCAGGCACCACCAAGAGGTGCTGGGAGCTGCACTGTTAAAACAATGCAAGAACCCACAAGGCCTCCATCACACAGAGCAAGGCAAAGGTTATTAGTCAGCATCATCGTTATTTTCAAAAAAAAAGGACTAATGGCTTGGATTGATTTTGAGTCTTCCATAGGTGGTGTGTGTCAGAGAGGATGAAGGTGCACAGAGGTTGAAGCATGAATCCTCTGAGATGAGAAAAAACCAGCAGAAGACTGCATGAGGCTCTCACTTGGTGGAGATGAGGACCCATCCCACCCCAGCACAGGGAGGGAAAGGCCTGAGCGCAGCAATTCAAATCAACCTCCCCAAAACACTTCCCTCCCATGGGGAGGGGAAAAGGGGCTTTCAAGCTCTCTTCCCTCTAACCACAGGCAAACATTGGATCCTCCAGCACTGAAGGCAAAAGCAAATTCCGTACCACAGAAATGAATGTTGAGATTCGTTCGCGCCAGGGGCTGACTGGGGCTGGAAACAGACTGGAGTTCCTGAGCTGCTCTTCACTGGCTGCCAGGGCGCGTACCCTGACCCAGCGGTGGCATCTGAGCTCAGGAGCAGTCTTGCCCCCAGAAGGCAGCAGGAGGGGGAAGGGAGGAGGGGACTCAGCCGTGTCACTCTAACAGCATTGCATAAATCAGGGACACACACACACAGAGCACTAATCAGTGCTAACCCCGGGACTACAGGCATTCCTGCCTGTGTATTTCTGATCCTACAGTCACAAAAGAGCCATTTCCAGAGACCCACATCTTGTCCAGCAAAAAGCCACTCCATTCAGCACAGCCGGCTTTGTTCCCTGTGTTACAAAAATCACTGTCTTCCAGCTCTAAGTGCTGCTTTGCACAAGACGCAGTGCATGGCACTCGGCTGGCCCCCTCTGATCAGCCCAGCTCACCAGCACCAGCACCTCCCCCGTCCTGCCAAAATGCTGAAAGGCATAAGAACAAGCCTATTCATAGTCAACTCAGAGGAAGGGGTAAGACCCATTGGCTGCAGAGACTGAGCCTAATGCAAAGTCCACTGAGGTCAACTAAAAGAAAAATGGTGAAGCAGAAGAGCCCTTCCCAAGAAGAGCTCTGTGCAATTGAGGCTGTGGCAGCAGCCTGGGCCTGCCCGGCTCTCCATGCAACCCATCTGCAGGCAAACCAGCAGCCTGCTGGCCCAGGAGTGCCAAGATGTGGGCAGCTTCCCATGTGACATCAATGCAGATGATATAACAAGGTGATCTGTGTACCTGAAATGATCTGCACTTGGTTGCAAACTAGCAGCCTCTCAGCCCAGAAGATACGGGTGGAGCAGCTCTTGGCCTGGAGAAGGGAGCCTGGAGAACGCTGTGCCATTTGGTCATGGTCACCAGGGAGGTGGCAGTCCCCGTACTTCCCTGATCAGACTGGAGTGGTCCTCCCTTGGACACACAGAAGGAGTAGTGCATGGGTGCAAGCCTATAAGAACTTGCTGGGCATCACTGGCTGGAGCTCTGTGATCAAGTTCTCCAACCTACTTGAGTAAAAAAGGCAGCTGGAGATACAGCATTCAGTTTCTCTGATTCACAGTGAGGGCAGCAGCCCCCAGCTTCTTTCCCCTTTCATGTGCTGCTTGGGGTTGGTGGTCTTTATCTGTGGGTTCCTTGTCCATGGGGCTCCAATGTGGCCAGAAGACCTCCTGTTCTCTTCCAGAAGAGAGTCTCACCTCTGAAATGTGGCAGGTCCCACCTCAAAACTGACAAGATGCCAGAGCGGGGGATCGTTAATCATAGATATGCTGGAAGATGCCCTGTTCTATCCTACCTCCTACACTGATGAGGCAGGCAGCATCCTGCTTGGCACACATTGGGCAGCGCAGAGCACCAGCCACAGTGATCACAATACGCTGGGAATAGTGATTTGCACCATCTCTCCTCCCTGCCACTTCCAGCACAGTCAGCAAGATGCACATCAGAAGAATTTGCCATGGCCCTGTCCTTGAGCTGAATTAGAGCCCGTGTCTCTGGACAGCACTGAGAGAAAGCTTTGTCCTTCACCAAAGATCTATATTCAGACTTGGTAAATTGTGCTGGCCAAAAGCAGAGGAGGAAGCAGGAGTGAGGGAGTCTAGCAAAGCCCGGGGCAATGCAGGTGAGATAGGATCAAAATTATTTTCCAAAAGGGACCCACAGATAATTTAAACATGATTTCTTTCTGGAAATACCTGAAGTTCTATTCTTCATCCCATAACAGGCTGAAGTTCAATTCCAGTCTTCATTTGGTGCCAGTTATCACTGTGATAATCAGCAGTTCACAGCGCAGAGACAAGTCATAGGGTCTCCTCTAAATCTTGCTACTGAGAGTGATTACTTGGCCTTGGGTAATGAATTAGTCCTATTATATAGCAGCTGGCACAGGAGAAGCAAATCTGCTGCTCAGGCAGCTCATTACATGGGCAGGGCTGGAACTGCTCAGCCATGTGCTACACACGCAGCCCTCAGCAGGATTTTTAAACTGAATTCTGCAGATAGTCCATACACTTCTCTGGGACTGCAAAATACACTACATTCATCAATCCAGTTTCTGGCTATTCCTTTCTGAGTTAAGCATTTGCCCACCCCTTGGAAATATAATTCCTCTTCTGTGCAATTTCTGCATGGCATTTTGCCGTTTCAGTATCAAATTCGAACTGCATTAATTCTTCATTCTCTGCCATCCCTTGCAAACTGTCACTCCAAATCTCCATTTTTCTCCTCCAAACACCTCCATACTAATTATTCCTTCTCCCCCACTACCAAAAACTTGCCAGCTCTTGATGCTGCCTCTTCTACAACCAAGCCTCACTTCTGCAGCAACCGAAACTGTGCTTGTCATGCACCAGCTTGTCATTGTAGGTCTAGCTTTGTGGCTTTGTGGCACATGGCTCAAGGAGGAGCAGGCGAGCACACAGCAACCACAGGGTTTTGTTTTGGCAACATGAGTAAAGTGCTAAATAAGTGAATTAGAAATGATCAGGAAGACAAAGCAGATCCAGCCAGCCAATTTAAAAGAACATTCTGAAAGTGCTTATAGATTACCAGAGGAAAAAAAAGCAGAATGACAGAATACACTCAATAGCAACGTTATAGCCATGACGGCATATGTGTTAGATACTCTTGGGAGTGCTGGTATCTGCTGTTAGACCAACTATCACAAGCATGCTTTTGAAAACATAAACTCCTTTCTGTGAAGACTTTCAGGAGAAAAGAAGCAGTCAAGGAGTGAGAGAACTACTGTGCAAAATAAAAAATGTATAAGTGAGAGAGCAAGGAGCAGAAACAAAAAAAGTTAGTCTTCCTCAAGTCAAAAGTGAACCTCAAAGGCCTGATGATGCCGCTCACTCCTCAAGTAATTCAAGAAAAGGAGAGTGAGAAGTGTGCTGTAAATATGTGCGAGTTATACATAATTTTTTACATGAGGCAAAAGCCTGAAGAGCATCAGTAAGTCTCCAGTGAACAGGTAACATCACAGCAAACAAATTACACTAGTAATAAAGGCAGAATACTACATATGGAGGTAATAATTGGAATCCTACAGGTATCTTTCATGTCCCAAACAATGTCCACCAGCTCAAATACCCTTGCTTCTTCCCTCTGTCTTCCACAAAAGCTGGTCCTTTGGCAGCCCAGGGAGCTCTCAGGAGAGGGGAGATGCTTCATTTTAACCCCTTCCATGGTCCCCATTCAACTGCTGAATTTTTTCTCAACAGTCTTAGGGCTGCTTGACCATGTCTCTGACTGAATGGGTGTGAGAAGGCTAGCGGAGGCCATAAGCAATGCTGAAATGCCAAAAAGCATACTGCAGGTCCAGTAAGAGATCAGATTTAACTCTGAGCTAACAGATCTGCCTCTGAAAGTTAAGGAAGATTTTACAGGGGTTTCAAGTAAAAGATAGGGGCAAATATGGGAAGATAAAATGAGCAGCTTGGGTTAATTATGTTGTGATGTACCTCTGCTCCCTCCACACTCTCACACCTTTCTCCCTTTTACCTATTCCTGGACTTGCTGAGTGTGAGAGGGCATTTCAAAGACTAAAATTCAGTGCTAATGGGACAACCTGACAGTTACAGGCTTTGTATCCAGCCCAGAGGGAGCTCCTGCTTTCTCTCTATGTAATGTGTTAAAGCCTTGCAGTGTTGCCCCAGCTCTGGCAGCTCCTCTAGCAATGCTGCCCAGCTCTGGATCAGGTGTTGCAGCAGAAAGCAGCATCACAGCTGGGCTGGGCAGACCCTCTGCAGCTTTCACGTCAGCTGCGTGCCTTCCTTCGGAGCACTCTATAGGACAGTCACGGAAAACTCACTTGCATGCCTTCCTTATGGACCTTGGCTGGATCCATCCTATGATACAAACATCCCAGGTCTTCACAAGACTTTTTATTTTTAATTACCTTTTACTGAGCTTGTTTTCCTCCATGAAAAATCAACTGACAGGGCAGAAGAGAAAGGCACAGAACTGATCAACAGGGACACACCAAGTGATAGCAGACAAAACAGTTAATGTTGAAATTATTTTGTTCCTAGCATACACCCTGGAGACTGCAGTAGCAGAGGTGCAGAGGGCTATCGCAAGCTGCCACAGAGCTGGGAAAGCCCTGGGAGATCTGTGCAGTAAACAAACTTGGTGCTTAGACCAACACTGGAAGACCACGGTGCTTTTGCTGCCAGCATCACAGTGGGAATATCTGTGGCTCAAGAACAGTCTGCACAGTCTACTCTTACCAGCTACGAGCACAAGAAGAAGTGCCAGACAGATCTCAAAAGATGCCAGAGAAAGATTTTCGACCTTTGGTTCTGCACCCGTCTACGAGTTCAAAGATCAGTGACCACAGTCACCTGTCAGTCAGCCTAAATTCACTCCAAAGTGGCCCATACCAACAACTGAGTACTGAGGGGACTGCTCACAAATGCTGAAAAAGGTGTATGTTAAAAGACATTGGCCTGTTCCGCTGCTAGATGCGCTCTTCTACAAAATGCAGAGTGGTAGCTCCTGAGTAACCCATGGCATCCCCCTTCTGGAATTTGCCAGCAAAAAAGCAAACCACAAATGTACTAGGCTAGTACAAAAGCTGGTTTGATAGCATAATGTGGAAAACTGGATTACTAGTACGAGCAAAAAACTTTCATTGGTATTACAGCCACCTGTAAAAGCAGTGTTTCCCAGGTCGGTCACCACAGCGTGTACAGAGAAAGTACCACAGCAGGCAGAGTACTACCAGCAAGTCTATAGGTCATGGAGTACAGCCTGCTCTCCCCCTCAACTAAAACAAGTGCACTTTTGCTGGTATGGCAGGTATGCGAGGGGCTCTTGCAGGCCCAGCCCTCTCCCATGCCTAACCCCCATGCTGCATAGGCTCAGGCTGTCTGCCTGCACTGCAGATACAGTGCAAATCTGGAGAGCTGATAGCCCAGGTTTCCTGCCACATACCAACCCTTTACACGAGGTCTTCTTAATAGGTAATATTTTACACAGCGGTGTGACATAAAAAATTCCAACCATGCTAAAGCATACTTACATTTTTCAAGACAAACACTTGTTGAAGCACCCTGTTCTTGAAAAACAGCGGCTGAACAAACTGTTAGCCTTGATTTTACTCTGTTCTGCACTCTAAGTGGATCATACCAATAAAAGGGAGTGTGACATGTAATTAAACATGGCCAATGACACTTTAAACTGACGTAAACTGATGACAGCGTGCAAAGCACAGAGTGTGGACCATCAAGTTCATTATGCTTCTTTCAGATTTCCCCAGGTCCTCCTTCCCTGTCTGCAAATGCAGAGCCATGCTCGGTTACTGGAAATGTGCACAGCAGGGAGCAGCCACCGCAACATGGCCCAAGCTTTTGGGAGACTTCCAGCAAATCTGCCATGTGTGCACAGTAAGCGAGGCACATCCCGTAAGCGCTGGATTCTGAAAAAGCTGCACAGAACAAGTGCTCCCTGGAAGTGTCAGAAATCAAAGACAGAAATATGGGTGCCTTATGTCAAATATTCCAAGACACAAGTTAGCAGTACTGCCTGCCTGCCATGCTCAGCAGGCTGGCTCCCCATGCTCTGCCAATGGTGCGAACAGGATGAACACATGCAACATGAGCAATACCACTCTTGCTGCCCTGAGTTGTAGCGTGGCCACAGCGAAAACAACTGCAACAGTCCAAAATATTTCCAAAGGCAGATACTATCTGCAATGCTGCAACACCACATACTTGATACTATTATTGTGGGACTTCTCCAAAATAGAAGAATGTCCTATATTTGGGATTGCACTTGGTGTCAGTAGTCAGTGAAATAATGAAAACAAGTCCTGAGTACATACTCAGGCATTTAAGATTCTGGTAACGCAGAAGCAGGGTGCATTACTAAAGTGATGTGCTCCATGGGGCATAAGCAACTATGGAACATAAGGAATCATGGAGAATAAAACAAAGGTTTAATCTGGTTATTTAAATGACTGGTTAATTCCACCTGGTCATTTATTATCACACAGGTAAAAGCGAAATAAGTAGAGAAGACCAAACCCCACCAAATCTGCCAGAATCTTCTGGTCTTGGTTTCAGAGCTAAATTTTCCATTTTGGACACCAAAATAAAGGAGTTTTTTAGAAAATACTGAGTATCTGGCATCTTCTCATTATTCCTACTGTGTCTTTTTAAACTACATTCAGTATAAAGTACCATGTAATACATTCAGCACACGTTGTTTGCAGCGCAACACTCAAGACATTGAAGGTGCATTTTGCACCGAAGCTGGAAAGTGAGACTATTTAGAGTACCCCATGCCTAACACTGCAGAAATCACTCCCATGTTTGTCTATGGATGCATGCCCCACTCAGAGCACAGAATGAACAGGCAATTATTTAGGGATCCAAACAATCTTCAAATGAGTCTTTAAAAGATATACATTTTTCATCTTCACTGTATATCCACCCTTAACATGCAGGTGCATGGCAACTCATTTAATCTTTAACATCTACAAGGCAGACATCTGCAGCAAGACCGTTTTTAGACTCTCTTTGTAATCCATGGGCAGAAAGAGGTCCTTCCAGATTAAGCCTCCCATGATGTTTTTTCATCTTTTAGCTAAGGATAAAAAAAAAAATCTTTAAAAATTCTGTCCTGTGCAATTTCTGCAAAGCTACCAATGTGACTGTTCTCACCTGCTACAGGTGCAGCATCCATGAGTCCATCTTCTGCAACACCCCAACTTGTGCAGAGGACAGAAGAGCTCACAAAAAATGCCACACCCATCAGTAAGATCTTTCCTTTCACAAATATTCAGTTTTTAAATTCTATCTATAACTTCAACAGTCCAAGACACTTATCACCAGGTACATGATAGACTGCACTCTTACAAGCGAGGGATTGTGAACTATAGTATCACATCTCCTTCACACTCTCATGGGCTTTAAAATCCCTCAGAAACCTTGATCAAAAAGTGATCTTCTGGCAGCAAAACATTTCCTCACTCTTTGAATATGAGAAAATAGATTTTTTCATTTCATTCACATTTTCCAGAAATGTCAATGGTCAGATGACCAGAAGTTTCAATTCTGAAAAGATACAGTTACACAAAGTCATAGATATGAAAAATGACACTTCGAAACTAAAACGCAAAGCAATACCACACGATTCTCATTGTCACTCCTATCCCACAAATGCCCCACTTTGGACAAAGATTTGCTGTTGAATCACACAAAGCAGATCAGCCTCAGCAGCTGTGAGCACTGAATTTTGAAAACTATGCCCTTCCCCCGAGACAACACCCACAGCAGCCTCCATCTACAGCCTTGCGAATCTCCCCCTTTGCCTTCCTTGAACATCCCCAAAGGGAGTCATCCCTGCACCGGGAGAATCAAAATCAACCTTCTGCACCTGGAGGAGATGCTGTCCCAAATTCGGCCGTAGTTGGTGCTCCTCCCCAGCACCATCTCTCAGTGGCGGCAGAACAGCCAGAACGCTCAAGGCAGTGCCACAGGCACCCCTGGGCAGGGTTGGCAGGAGACCCGAGTACCAGCTCCAGCCTGGCAGTTGCTCAGCCAAGTAGCTTAACTGCTAAGCTTGCACCATCAGAAGCTGAACACCATACAGGTTTCCTGAGCACAACGCTGTGCTCACTCCCTAGCCACATAAAAACCACAGAAGGGATCAGCACCCACAGCCTTATCACACTGGATTAAAGACCAGATTCCTCTCCCATCACACAAGACTACGTATTGGAGCATTACTTGTTCCATGGAGTATCCTTAGAAAAAAGCAGTGGTAGCAGCCGCATTCATACCTGAGATCACCATACTTCCCCTTGGTCCTTGTTGCTCTCTATGACTCTTTATGTTGAATTGATTTTTGAGTAGGGAGATGGAGGAACGAGGGAGTGTGATAACAAACTCCAAGGATGCTGAAGAACCTGCTAAGAAAGCAAAGCAGCATTGCTGCATGCAGGAGGTACCGACACCACATACAAAGAGCCCAGGCCTCAGGTACTCACAGCCAGCCAAGTACTGCCCATACACAACCTTATTCTTTTTACAGTCATCAGGAGAAGAATGCTCTGTTGCAATAGGTACCAACATCTCTTTTCCAAGCGTATTGTACACATTATATAGCTCCCATGATAGCAAGAACAGCTCCAGCAGCTGCTTGTGCCAGCCCTTGCTGTGGCAACACACAGCACAGCCGTCAGGTCATAGCACTGGCTACAGTAATGCTCATTTCTAGGACTGGCTGGATATTTTCTGACAAAATGTTTCAGGGTTTTTCTTGGTCAAAATACTCTCCATCACTAACCTGAAGAAAGAGAAATATAGACCATAATTTTTTTCTCTCTAAAAATAGGGGTTTCATCATAATACTGTTTCACATAAATGTTCAGAAATTTAATTTTTTCATGAAATGGAATTCTCCTTGCTCATCAGCTGGCAGGTTTTAGTTTCTCCTTAAGGACACTGTCTCCTTGGATCATATCAGCTTACAACATGATAGAGTTTGGCACAGAAATCCTCTGCACATTCTCTGCTATTACAAAATAAATTAGAGGCATTATTGTTTCTATGAATTCCTTTTATCCTTTTTTTCTATGACTACTCAGGCACAAAGAATGAAGCAGTTCATGCCATGCCATGTCTTCCGCAGCTGAATGTGCCACAACCTCCAGGCTCAACTGTTTGCACATTTCAAGGTCCCTGTGGCAGATGTCACAGATTGGGTTAGGTGAGGTGAGTTACCCCCCCAAATATTACACAGCAGTGGAAGTAATGTATACTACTGTCTGATGCCTGCACATGCACGATGCATCAGGGAGAAGCACGTGATTCTTTCCTTCCAAAGTGCCTCACAGTTCCAGTAAATCAAGCTGTGAAAGTGCAGACAAGATCAGTGGCAGCTCTCAGTCCTACTCAGTCCAGCTCGCTCAGTCAGATTCCAGAGCCACCTCCATCCGTGCTAGAAGCACACACTGTGCTTCATACAGAGACTTACATCTGTGGGATGACTGAAGCTATAAAAAGTGCTGACAATTTTCAGCAAATTTGCATATGTTGCTACTGCTGCTGCTTATATAACTGAATTCTAACTAACCACAAATACAAAAAGCAATGCCCAAAATAGATTTTAAAACAAACCACTTGCAAATGTGACTGAATGACACATCTCCCCACCCCTCTGAAAATCACTTCTCTAGAAAAGGCAGACGCAACAGCCAGTGTTTCCCCAGAGGGTCCCATGCAAAGCACCTCCTGGAGTACATACCCCAGAGGTTTAACACCACCTCAGACTCTTGACATTTATGCTGCCCTGCACCAATAAAGATTGTGACAAACTGGGACACACCTGGGACTTGTCCTAGGTTGCTCTCAGGTCTGGAGCCATATAGATCTTTCTACACACATCATCATCCCAAGCATCTCTGATGCAGGTGGGTTGAGGAGGCAGTCAGCCTCTAGGTAGGAAACATTTTGTTGCCTTCAGCTGTTATGAAATCCCTCACTGTATCACACACCACATTCCATTTGCTGTATACCTGTGTTCACCATGGCAGTGCTGGCTTGAAGGACTGCTCATTGCCTGTATTTAAACAGAATCCTCTTTGCACCAGGTTGGAAAGGGCAATTGCTTAACCTGGGACTGCAACAGTCTGGTACAGAGGGTGCCTGTATGGCTCTGCTCAAATGGTCAAAAAGTCAGGCAAAAAATATAAGAGTACACATGAGGGAGGAAATGGTCAGAAGACGCAGCTGCTAGTCCCCAACTTTCAGGTCTCATGGCTGACATAGCTATAAATCGCCAGAGGGGTGAAGGCTGAAGCTGATGGTGTATCTACTCAATGGAATATGGATCACAAGCAACAACATCACTCCTTCCCCAAGCCCTTGAATTTGCAGAAAAGTGTTGCTTGCTTACAGACCAAGATCAAAGCAAAACCCTATGAATTTGGCAGCACTCTTTTGGACTCCTCTGGTGTCAATGGATGCCACATTCCGGAAATATTGGTTAGGGGCTGTTTCTCCATTAAACTACTATCTCCAAGAGCACAACAGTATAAGAAACAATATTTGGCTTCCCAGCACAAGGAAGACAAGGACACACTGGTGCAAGTCCAGCAATGGACCACAATGATGATTAAGGGATGGCAGCATCTGTCATACAAGGAAAGGCTGAAAGAACTGGGACTGTTTAGCATCAAGACAAGAAGGCTTGAGAGGGATGTTATCAATGTGTATAAAAACCTATGGGGGGGACAGTAAAAAAAGCAGAGACAGACTGTTCTCAGTGATATCCAGTGAAAAGATGAGACACAACAGGCACACATTAAAACACAGGAAATCCCTTTTAAACACAACAAAAAACTGTGAGGGTAGTCAAAGACTGGAACACATTGCCCAGAAAGGCTGCAGAGTCTCCATCCTTGCACATATTCAAAACCTGACCAGACATGGCCAGGGAAGCTGGACTAGCTGATCTCCAGAGGTCTCTTCCAACTCAGTGATTCTGTGAACAAGACCACAGCAGCCTCCCCGACTGCTGCCAATGACCCTGCCCTCAGGGAACCCATCTGGAATGCCATCACGGTGCTAATAGCCTCTCTTGCTCACTTTGCTCTCTACTTTTGATAGTCTTTTGGTTTATGCTATCCCTTTTGCTTTATGACAACTGTATCCTCTCCAGAGCTCACAGAGACATCTTGTTTCTGGCTTATCCCTACCATACACTCCCCAAGTCCTCCTCCAGCTCTCATTGTTTCCATCATTGCCATGAGCAGGAACCTCCAGCCATCATTGTTTTCTTCTAACCCACCACTGTGGGCTTGCAGCAACCACAGGAGCAGGAAAAAAGGATGCCAAACGTCTTTACCCCTTTACCTCCCTGTGTCTCTCTTGCCCCACATTTACTACAGTTTTGGTCCTTTCCTTGATCTTCTGTGATGAATGAACTGAAAACACATTTTTGCTAGCAAGAGAACTCAGGAGGCAAAGGCAGCAATTCCTCAGGAATGCCCATCTCTAGCACTGGAGTTCATTTCCCACAAGCCACCTTCATGGTTTTCTCAGAGCTGTCCAACCCCACATTTGCCATTAAAACCCATTCTGGTTAACCACCAGCCATGGATACCTGTTTTTCTTTGGAAGAGCCAAGAGCTCCCTCTCAGTGTGAGTGCACACAAGGAGGAAGAGCCTGCCCTATCCTCAGCTCCTGGATAAGCCAGCTAGAGCCATGTGGCAGCACGCAGATGATCAGTGCTGGCAGTTCCACAGCTCGGATGCCTGTGAAGAGACGCAGGTGCTGTTGGTGCAGCACGGTTCCTCCCAAGTCAGAGATAGCATCAGAAACAGTTATTGCTCCTCTTTCGTCCAGCAGGAACCAGCATGCTGCAGACTGGCTGCTAAACTAACTGCTCAAGGGTGGAAGAGAGTCCCCTCTCAGCTGCTGTCTTTCATACCTTTCTTGCTTCCCTCTTTCAGCTCAGGACCAAAACTCAGTGAAGACTTTAGAGCAGTGCTGTCAGAGGAGATTTCAGTGATGGTAAACATGAAGTTGTATGAATGAGAAAATCCAGCCTGCCTGCCTATACACAGTGGCAGGCTTAAAGTTACAAAGGCTTCAGAAGAAGGCCATCTCCTTTTGCTAGCACCCAGCCACCTGACAGACTTTGCTGTGAGGAGAAAAGGTGTGTGCCATGCAGGCCAAACCCTGCCAGCCCTGGCACACCTTGGACAATGCTGTGAGCCACGTGCATTCACTGCTGTGGCAGAAAATGCAGCCAGCTGTCCTTTGGGACAATGAGCTCCAGAGAGAGGAGCACAGGTACCTGCTGGAGTGAACTGGGCATGGGGAAGTGAGGGCAGGACAGAGCGTGGGAATAACATCTTTCTTTTTCAACAACAGCATGTGGTTAAGTTCAGCTCAGAACATAATGCTGAACCTTACTGAAAGCTGCAGGGCCAGGGCCACCCAAAGCCAATATAAGTGCTGGTTGGTACTGAAAGGAGAATCGTGTTCATGGCCCCATCTGGCTATGCATTGTCATCTCCTCCCTGACACCAGCTCCAGTGTCAATGTGGTTGGACAGGGGCTTGGATCAGAGAACAGAGAAGAACAGTATTTCTGTCATTGTGTCTTTCAGTTAGGTCAGGCCCCTGAGCAAGCTAGCTGCGTACCTGCACACAAGGGAAAAGCTACCTGCATAGAGCCATGAGAGAGAAACACACACAGATCTTTCTTCTTCTCATGCATCTACTCTACTGTAATGTGTGCCAAGTACTTGTGGTCCCATAAATATGGTTAATTTGGTTAATTAGCTCTCATTTGACATATTTATTAACTCCGGCTCATAGTCCTTATTAGGCACCACCTCTGGAGAAAAGGAAAACATGCCAGCATGAACACCACTCAGCACATGCTATCTTTCTTACCTTCTTTCCAAAAGTTTGCTCAAGAGAAAGGAGGCTAGGATGTGTCTTTGTGTCTAGGATGTGGACAATTGGTCTGCAGCAAAGTTGTCAGTGGTACATAAGCCAAGGATCAAAAGGGCACATTTGGGGGGCTGCAGGCACCGATCTGAGCACAGTGGAACTTGCTCAGACTTAAGTAGGAAAAGAGGAGTTTCCAAGAGGGAGATGATAAGACAGCAAAGTTATTGTGTACAAAGAAGTGATTTTTCCACTGCCTTTGCTGAGCAGAGTTTGTCTCATCTCATCATACATGTTGCCTCAAACAATTCCTAAATTCCTGGTTAGATGTATAAATATTTAGCAATTTGTGAAACCACAAACATTCACATATCTCAGTGAATGATCTTGTAGGTGGCAAAAGTGACAAACAAAAGGACTCCCACATTCTTAAACTAACAAAAAAAGTGCTTCAGTGGCACAGAAAAGTCCTTGGCCTCACTCTTGTAGCACTGAGTGGGGAAATTTTGCTTCTACTTTCCTGCCTTTCCAGGTAAGAATGAGAAACAGAAACTCAGTGGAAACATCACAGATTTTTTAATTCATTTGGACTAGAGAAACCAAAAGGAAATGCCAGATCTATAGGCAAAAAGTCCTTTTGCACAGAACCTTTTGCTCACAGGACATTGCTCTGTATGCATCTGGTGGGCCCGGTTCTGCTCAGGGCTGTCCTGCCGCTCTGGATTCCCCAGAGGGCGTGCATGGAAAACCTGGGGCGGGTAGTGCCTGCCTTGCATGTAAGCAAAGCAGGCTGTCTGATTCCCCTTAGAAACCTGGAGGACAGAGGCTGACCTGACAAACATTGTGCTGCTAACCACTTTAGCCCAGTCACCACAGGGACACTGCTTTAGGAAACCATTTCCATACCCGCATCCTATGTTAAGTTCCAAATAGACAACAGGGCATGGTCAGCGAGGGAAAGACTGATGGGCTCACAGCAGGTTCTTGCTTTGGTGCGTGAGATGCTTCAGATTTCACTTGCAAAAATGCAGAGATTGTGAAGGCAGTCTTCGTGGACGTATATTTCACACTCGCATCGTGCCTTGTTTGCATAGGAGAGGAAGTAATAAGTTCAGATGCAAGCAGTCCTGAGGTGGGAATACAACTGTTGCCCTAGCTGTCAGGGCCCTGAAAACAACTGAAGCTAACAGAGCTTCTCAGCATCCTGATGGAAAGTCCATGACCTTTGAGTCCGGGCAACTGACTCTAACTCTGCTGGGGCTCTCTGGGGCTCTGCCACATATACAGCAGCAAGGTATCTCCAGCCAGCTGGGGAACTGTTGCAACAGAAGGGACGTATCTGAATTACCGTTTCCACAACGTAAAGCCAAGTGATGTTCAGTGAAAGGAAACGAGAGGGAGAGGGAAGAGGAGAAGGAGAGAGAGAGGAAGGAGGGGAACCTGCCCAGCATCTGGCCCACATGGATGATTGACAGGAGCTGTGTCACCTCAGCCACTGGCTTCTGCTGCTGTTCAGCAATTGTGAAAACACAAGTGTCCAGAGAACCCCGCGGATCGCCACGCACCCTGAACCCTGCCACTCCATGGCTGTGACTGAGGGTACCAGAGGCTCCGGCTGCCGGAGCTGGGCCGGGCAGGCTGCTCCTCCTCCGACTGCCGCATACTCTTCCCAGCACCCAGCACACTGCAGACCTGGGGTGGCCGGGGCACCAGCTCTGCCCTGGGCACAGGGCAGAGCGATGCCGAGGTGGGTCCCCGACAGCAACGCCGGCGTGCAGCCGCGCGTTCCGCCCCCAGCACTGCTGGCACCCCGCGGCCAGCCGAGCTGGCGGCTGGGGCGGGACGGCCCCGGGCCGTGCCCGGCGAGCCGAGCGCGGGGCGCTCCGGGACGGCTCCTTCCCCCGGCCCGGCCCGGCCGCCGAGCGGCTCCCGCCCGCCCGCCTCCCCCCCCCCGCCGCCCGCTCGGCGCGGCGCCGGCCTCGCTCCTACCTCCAGGAGCTGCACGTAGCTGGCCGGGAACCAGCCGCGCAGCCCGTCCTCCTTCTGCCCTTCCCACCAGCCGCCGTCCGGCACCTGCAGCACCGTGATCAGCTCCCCCGCGGCGAAGCGGAGCCCCTGCCGGTGCCGCTCCCCGGAGAAGGGGTACAGCGTCTGGCAGCGCGAGCCCGACATCCTGCCGAGGGACGCGGCCGCGCTCCGCCCGCAGCCGCCCCGGCCTCGGCCGCCGCTCCGCGCCCGCCCGGGGCGCCGCTGCCCGCCCCGCGGCGCGCAGGGGCTGCGGGAGGGCCCGCGCTGGCCGCGCCCCTCGCCCGCCCCGCTCCGCTCCGCTCCGGGGGCGCGGCGGGCGCCGAGCGCGGGCGGGGGCAGGGGCAGCGGCAGCGGCAGCGGCAGGGGGAGCGGGAGCGGGAGCGGGGCAGCCCCGGCGCCGGGCGCGCACGGGCACCGCCGGCTCGGGGCGGGGTGGGGGAGAGGCGGGACAGGGAGAGGAGAGGGGGAGGGGGAGGGAGGGGGAGCGGGGCGGGGGGGGCGGAGAGGCCACCGGGGTGCGCAGTCCGCTCCGCGCGTGTGGCACTCCTGTCGGCGGGACAGCGTGTGAGAGAGAGAGAGACCGTGTGCGAGTGACCCTGAGAGACATAGCGCGTGTCTTCGTGAGAGACAAGGCGGGGAGAGACGCCGTGTGTGTGCGAGAAACACTGGGGGGGGGGGGGGGGGGAGGGTGACAGACACTGCGTGTCTGAGAGACATGGTGTGTGACACCTGTGTGCTCGACAGCCCTCTGTGTGTCTCTGAGTGTGTGTGTGACACACCGCGTGTGGGGGACAGACACTGTGTGACCCCATGTGTGTGTTAGTGATACCCACGTGTGTGTTTCAGAGGCACCCGTGTGTATGAGAGTCACCGTGTCTGTGACACAGACTCCCGTGTGTGTCTGTGAAAGGTGCCACGTGAGATACTAAGTGTGTCCAAAGCATGTGAGACACTGTGTGTCTGACACCCGTGTGTGTGTGTGCAACACCTGTGTGTCTGTGAGAGACTGTGTGAGACACTGTGTGTGCCTGTAACACTGCATGTATGACCCTGTGTGTCTGAGACACTGTTTGTGCATTTGGAGACACTCGTGTCTGTGTAAGTGTGAGACACCTCTGTATGTCTGAGACACTGTGTATTTGTGACACACACCCAAGTGTGTGAAATCCATTTTGCCTGAAAGACATCATGTGACACACCCAAGCATGTATGAAACATCCAAGTCTGTGTGTCACATCCTCAAGTGCATGTATCTCTGCAACACCCAGCTGAGTGCACAACTTGCCCCATGTGTGTGTCTGACTGCAGGATGCGTGTGAATTGCACTTGTGTGAGACACCTCTGTGTATGTGAGACCCTGGTCTGTGTGACACCTCTGTGTATGTGAGAGATGCACTGTGTGTGTGTGTGACACCCTCATATGTGTGACACTCGTGCATATGTCTGTGTGAGACACCACTGTGTGTGTATTTTGTTTATGAACACCCCACTTTGTGTGTACAACCTGCTCTGGGTGTGCATGCCTGACTCACTCCCCAGCACATGTGACTCCTCTGTGTGTTTAAGACACATCTGTCTTTGTGCACGCAGGTGTGTATGAACGTGTGTGTGTCTCTGTCCACGCATGCACACCTGAGTCACTGCACATATGTAACATATACCTGCCCGTACGTGTATGAGCACTGGTGTGGATGTGTGTGTATGAAGCCCAGGCATACATGTATGTGTGACTTGCTGCAGGGCAGGCTGCCTGACCTACTCAGTGCGTGTGTGTGTGCACGCGCGCGCACGTCTGTGGGGGTGAGAGGATGTGCACATATGAGACTCGCCCACATAGTGCTTGAGATCTCCACGTGCGTATGGGTGTACCTGAAAGGCAGGGCACGCATACCTGAATGACTCTGTACTACAACTTGTGTGTTGTTTATGAGGTGTGTGTGTTTGTGTATGAGACTCTCCCACAACCGTGTGTGAGAAACTCAATCTTGTGTGAAACTCAACCTTGTAGGAAGGTGTATGTATGTTTGCTTGTGCAGGAGACACCTGTGTGCATGAGACTTACCTGTGAGTGTCACTTACTGGGGTGCATGTGAGCGTGCATCCTGAGGCCGAGCTGTGTGTGAGTCACACCCATGCATTTGTATATATGGCTCCCCCTGAATGGGTGAGACTCACTCATAAAGGAGACCGACCTGTATGTGTGCTTATGGGGCAGCCATGTGTGACCCAGCTGCATGTGTGTGGCTGTGTGTTTGTGTGTAAGCTGGCTGTGTGTGTGCCTGTGTACGCCCGTGCACCAGAGACTTACTCCAGAGTGCCTGTAAAAATCAGTGACTGGTGTGACTCACTGCACCACGTGTACAAGGGTCTCATCATGTTTGTGCAACCTGCTGCATGGTGTTCTGCACGTGTGGTACCCATCAGTAGTATGTGTGGCATGTGGAGGAGAGGGAGAGACTCCTGTGTGTGCAGGATTACGCCAGCATGTGTGTGGAAGGGATGAGGCAAAAGGAGTTGGATCTGCCTGACAAGCACCCCACAGCCGTATCCAAGCCTGCCAACCAGCATCCTTTTGTAGTCAGTCGTTGGAGAGGGGGAAGGAGGGCACAAACCTGCTGCTGTATTCAGACATCAATGAGATGAGCGGGTCCTTCTCCCCACTGACTGATGGGAGCCAGACGTGCCCAGTGGACATGTCCATGTCTCCTCTGATGCTCACTCTGTTGGTTGTCTCCCAGGCTCTGCATGTCTGTGGGTGAGCAGGAAAACACATGTCTACTTCCAGTGCATTTATGAGACCCTTAGGTGTGTGCAAGTGTGTGAGCACTGAACTCGGTGTGCATGTGTTAGAGAACCTTGTTGATCCACAGGAGAGGCTTGCTGCAGTACAGGGGTGCATGACTGACTCCAGAATACACACGCACATGTGTAAGACTGCACTTGTCTCTGTGTGTACACATCATTAATTTCAATGTGTGTGTGACAGTCCGCTGTGAATGTGGCAAAAACTCACAATGTGTGTAACTCACAGAACTCAGGATGCGTGGTTTGATTCAGCACAGTGTGCGCATGTCTCAACAGAAGTAGGCATACACTGGGTTTCTCTGTAGTTTGGTGACATCCTCCACTCAGGGACATTTGAGACATAGTATGGACATATATAAGCCATGGTGTATTCAGGCTCCAGAGACCATGAGATCTCTGTCAGTGTGTGTGATTCTCCCTGTGTGCATTACAAAACTATCTCCATGTTCCAGTCAATAACTCCACTGGGCTTATGATTATGATTATGTGCACGAGTCAATTGCGTATCCCAGTCTGCTAAACAAGAGTGCCTGCCTGTACGCTGCATATTTGGGCATGCAGGTGTTCACATGACTGCAGCCTGTGTGTGATGTTCCTTGTCCGTTTGTAACTTCCTCAACTTAGGTGTGTACACGACCTTTTACAGTGTGTGCAAGACAGGTGTTCCACCTGTCTGTGGCCCTCTATGTGTATGCACAGCCACGTGCTTGTACAAATGATTTCAGGGAGCAGGTGCTGGTGTGGGTGCTGCACTTCAAGGCACATGCATCAACTTCTGTTCCAATAGAAAGGACACAGGTGCTTCTGTGAGTGACTCCAAGTTTTGCACAATTTGTGGTGGTTTGCTGTGAGTTCAGTCCTTTTCACAGACCCCATCTGACCACTAACTCCTGTATGGCCTGTCCTGTTTCTAAGATTCAGATTCCTTTCTCTTCCATCTTTTTTCATTAAGGAAGAGCCTCCCATTTCTCCTTTTGATTTGTTCTTGTTTTGCAATCAGTAGTGAGGAGCAAGTTCAGAACAACTACCATCTTTTGTGCCCATAAGGTACCATCATGTGTGTGTCTCCTGGCTGGCCTGGGGCTGCACAGGCTTTTTATTTATGTGACACTTTATTAGAGTATTTTTCTCTCTCTTTTTTCCTGGAGTTTTACAAATTTGCAATACCTTTTTCTTTAAAGTGAGTAATCAGGTAGCCTGACTGTAGCCTTTCTCCTGAACATTTCAGAAGGTGACTTTCAATGTAGATGTCCTTCATTTAGACAGGCTAAGAAGAAATTTGAGCTGAGCTCTTCAGGGTTTTTTCTTAGGATTCTTTCAACAACTTTCCAACTACTTTCCACAGTTCTATTTTTGATTCTCTGAATTTGTGGTAAATTGCTTAATATCAGCCCCTTTTGATAAGCATTTAAGCTGATAACTATTGAACTATGATCCATTATGTGTTATTATCATACTAGCTGTGCCTTGCTTGGCAAAAGCAACAGACCTGGTATCATGGCACACATCCAGGTACATCAATCAGCTGTATTCTCTAATGATACCATTTATAGATGGCAAGAACTGAAATCGAACAAAAACCCCCATATTTTTCTTCAGCATATACAAACCCAGCTTTGCCTGTGTTGGAACGCAGATCCAAATAGTTTAGAGCTTCAATGTACAACAATGAATTTTAGTCTAAATTTTACTTTTCTTATGGTTAATGTTGCAAGAATACTTAAATATTTTTCTTCGGTTTATTCTCTGATATTCTTTTCCTCTGCTATTTTTATACTTCCAACTTGTTTTGCTTTCTCTTTGTCTCCCTTTCTGATATTTGTGCAGGCTTCTGTCTTTCTTTGCATGAACATTCTTGATGAGAAAGCCTCTAGCAGGGTTTTAGTAATAGGGTTGTCCACTTCCTGAAGCAATTACAAACTTCAGCTTTTCAGCAGGCAAGCCCAAATGTAAACACTAACTTCATTCTTATTTTGCATTTTCTTTCTAAACATGTTACTATAACTTCATTTTGGCTTGTGTATGAATGTCCAGTATGTAAACAGAAGGGCTCCATTCTTGACAAAGGATCCCTTTCAGTCACTGGAGGTACACACCTCTGGAACAGGTCCCATAAGTAATCCTCATTTCATTGTGCAGATAATTACATGGTTAGTTTGTCTTGAGATATGTCTGGTCCTTCTCCTCAACTTGCAAAATGGCTTTACTTCTTGCACAGAGAGGAGGTCTTATCAAAGGCTTAGACCTATGTTTGCTTCTGCATCATGTATTGTCTTTATCATGAAGGATGTTAAAGGGTGATATGTTTACTGCCTATGAGGAAAATTATTAATGAGCATAGAAAGCTTTTTTATCTAGCATTAAGATATCAGAGCCAGAGTCACTAGATGGAAGACATAGAAGCCATCCCAGAAACAATGCAGATTTGCAACTTCAAGTGTACCAGGCATTGCAATGAATTGGTCAGCTTTCAGTCTCAGCCTTGTTTTCTATCATCTGTTCCAGTTCAGCTAAAGCATCTCGGCTGGATACAGGTGTTCTCTAGCCAGTCTGACTGAATGATCTAGACAATCTCTCTGGCTGTAAGATCTCTCTGACTTTATTTTCTGTGTCATCACAACTGTCATACTCACTCTGTCATCTGTTCTGGGAGGGTACTCACTTAGCAATGAGAAACCAATTCTAAAATTAGTGTCATATGAACATATTCTGCATTAGGGTGAGACAAATCTCCCCTTGAAAGGACCTTTTTCTCCCTGTCTGCTACCAAAGAGTCTAGGGTGATGACCTCAGTCTTAGACATCTAACTTTTTAATAAACCTTAGTGTCTCTGAAATGCTGTCTGTGAATGAGAAAGAGCCAACTTCACGTAATGCTGCAGAGAGCCTCAGTTATGGTTATCCAGCCAGAGAGAATTTATTCCATGATTTTACTGATTGTACCTGGAGTTTAAAATGACACCACTAAAACAAGCCGTATACAGATGGGCAGATTCCCTGAAGAGGGACCTAAGAACATCTTGGGAATAACAGAAGAAAGTTCACATCTGACAGTTGTAGAATCAGCATGGTCAATGTTTTTTTTGTTTAAAGCAACATCTGACAATCTGTCTAGACCATGGAAAAGAGCTAAATTACTCCTGCTGTCTTCACTGAAAAGATCCTGCAGAGCTCAAAATGAGAAAGGGTTGGCATAGGTGCATGGGAGAGTTTTTTAGTCATGATGGACTTGAGATTCACATGAATAATTGATTGGCCATAGCTGTTTGCAAGACACGACAACACCAGGAGACCTCCTGAGGCCAAGAACCAGGAAAGAAAGAAACTAAAAAGAAACCATGTGTAGCACTAGATCTTTAAATGACCTTTGAAGTCTAAACGACTAGCAGAAATTAGTTCTGTTGTTGGAGAGGAAATGTTCTGAGCCTGTACACAAAAGATACTTCCAGTTGTTAAAATGCTTAAAAGCTATAGCTTTTGATGGAAGGGACCATTCTCAATGCTTTGAACAGCCAAGACATAAGAATAGATACAGGAGCTCAGAACAAAATTTCATCTGGTCTATAGTCTTCTTTCTGACTGCAACTCAAAGAGAATGCATAGCGTGGAGTGAAAGAGGAGGACAACACATAGCAGTGCTTCCCTTGAATATTCTCCCATCATCCACCAAACTGTGGTTTAGGGATTTCCTAAGCCAGATATTCTTGAGTATCACACTTGGAAATTTAGCCATCCAGGACCTCAAACATTCCAAGCAGAGGACTCAGAGTTATGAGTCATGTTCATATGACCAAATATGTGATTCAAACACAATTAAAAAAATGCACTTAATGATACAGAATGGCTTTACCTTTGATTTCTGCCTTTAGAGTGTTTCTTGTGGCTCTGCTGACCTTGGAACTCCCCTTGTACAAGGTCAGTTCTGAAAAGATCAGACATGCAGTGCCCTGCCTGGCTGTGGCCATTCTAAAACTTAGTGATATTCCAGGGCAGGTTTAGTCATCTTTGTCGTAACAGTGCCCAGAGCTGTACCTACTATTTTAGAGTCAGACATAAACAAATGTAGTCTCTGTCTATAAATGGACAGTGATATTACATGAACAAACAGCTTGTGGTGATTCACCTGAGAATAAACTGGATTTGCTTGCCAGGATAGTTCACCTGGAGAGCTGACTGCATCCATTCACCTCTTTTCTTGGAAGCAGGCTGAGAATAACAAACTGTTCTGATAACATCAGCCTACTTCCAGTCAACATATTTCCTACTGAGAGGCAGGGCAGGTCCCACCCTGTTACATGACAGGCACATATTTGGTCATATAAATGTGACTCAACTCTGACTCTTTGCCTTAGAGTTAGGTGTCAACAGCAGCCAGTTGTCACAAACCCCTTGTCTGAAATGGTGGTGCCGTGCCTTCTCTCCAGCAGTTCAGTGTTCATATCTGTCTTCCTGGGTCTCTGGAAAGCCTGTCACAACAATGTGCTCCCATCAGCTGGCTACAGAATTTCAGGAGAGAGCTTTCCTCAGTCCATGTCGCTGCTGTTCTTGGTGTAAACTAAATATGCAGGGCATATCCAGGGCATTTCATGGCGGTCAGGATGCTCACAAAGAAGAGGACAGGCTTGACTCTAGACCACCTCAATCATTCCTAAGCATTTCTATTCATTAGAGCAGATACTGTAGCCTTGTCCTCTCATCTTTCAGCTCTATAAACAGTATGTCACACAATTTTACTTATCGAATGTTTAACAGTTTCATGCTAAATGGAAAAGCCATTGAAGGGAAGAAAGGCATTATCCATAAATCATATAGTTTCAGTATCAGTAACAAGCAAGCTGTGGCCACTTGGGTCTCAACTTCTAAGTGTTATACAGCACAAGACAAATAGTTCTGGATCAGACCACAGGTCTGTCTGTTTTACTGTCCTGTTTCCAGCAATATCTAATAACAGAAGTCTAGGGAAAAGGACAGGTGCAGAAAGATATTTCTGCAGAACATCCTTTTGATTTTGAGCAAATGATAGCTCAGGTCTTCCCCAATTAGAGGCGGTATCTTGTATTTAATAGCTCATTTCCATTATTTAGGGCAGTTATTTTTTGAGCCCATGCAAACTTTTGGCACCTATAAAATTCTGTAGCAAGGGTTTCCAGTGCAGGCACTATATTTTGGAATCTGTCCCTTGCATGTTTCATCTGAGGCAGTGCTGGCCCCCAATCAGAGGCACAACCCGCCCACAGTGACCCTTATACCATTATAGTTGACCTGATGTCCAAACTTGAAACATTGAACTGAAAGTTACCTGCATGTGGAGATGTGGGCATGAACCTACATGAATCACCTAGTTCAAGGGTCTTAAGAGATTTGTCCAAGATCACATGGAGAGGCACTGGAAAAGCAGGAAAACATCCTAAGAGGACTCTGATGAAAGCACCTAAACCTTCCTTCAAACCTCCTTCTCTCTGGCTTAGTATCAGTCTTAGTGGTGTGATCCGGGCTTGCCAGATCATCTACAACAGCTTGCTGGGTCCCAGAGCATCCGATCTTTTCTTTTGATCCCACAGAGAACTGGGCTTCTGGCCAGCTAAGAAGAGCAATCCAGCTAGGCAGTCCTCTAGCCAAACTCCCTCTGGGTCTGCTAGTTTGGACATTGGTATTTCACTGACACTAAGCTTCCCTCTTCAGCATGAATTGCTCATTACTTGAATTCCATCAGGGATTTCTTATGTCATGAAAGAGCAGAGATTCTGCCTGAACACACTGAGCAGGACTGACTGCTTTCTGTGGATAAAGTTGTTGATCTGTGTATATGTGTGTGCCTGTATCTGCAGGACATAGATGTCTCAGTGTTTTCCTCTCAATGGTGTCTCTGTTCTGCAACCATCTGTGTATAAAGCTGCTATTCTCTCGTGAACAATGACTCATACAGGAAAGTCTCTAAGAATTAGGCAAGAACTATGTTCATCCTGAGTACTATTGAAGATGAGGATTCAATCCCATAAACTCTTGGAAACTCAGCATTAGTTTTCCCTTGACAGCTTTAATCTTTAAAATCTGCTGTTGCTGACACACATTTACAAACAACAGGTTGGCAGTAAACTCTCTCTGCAGATGGGCCCTGCAAGTCCACCACTTGCTTCTGACAAAGACCCAGCACAGCACTGCTCACTGTGGCCAACCTTTTCCTCACTCCATTTTCCAATGAGGATCCACCTAGTGACTCTTCCACCTCTTACATTTTTCTCAGCCCCCACAGATGACTCTCTCCAGTCTTTTCCCTTATATTTCCAGGCTACTCTGCATCTCTGCCAACTGCAGTGGGTGAGTGGGAAAAAGTAGGGTCACTGTTCCCAGCACCCTGCAAGCTACACCTGGACCTGGAGCTGCTCAAAAGGCTGTGAAGTTGGCCATAGGGACTATATGGGGCAGTGATCCATATTGGTATAAAAAAAATCATGATGATCTTCACTTTATATATCCAGCAAGGTTTGGGTACTTAGGAAATAGCTGAAAGAAAGGAATTATCCAGAAGATTTTATCAGAAAGTCTCCTGTGGCCAGAATGACTGCAGAAAGAAGAGTTCCTGAAAATCAGGTGAGCTTCTCTGGCTAGTGGGGAAGATTCTGCTTTGTGGCATCTTGTCCAACACTGTGGAAAGAAAAGGTTACAGGGTTCTCATGTTCTCCACTGCCCCAGAGAGGTAACAGTCTCTGAGGATGCAGATTAAGATGATCAAGAAAGTTTAAAACGAATGGTGACATATCCTAATAATGTAATCATAAGACAACTCCAGATATGTAGACCATACCCAGAAAACATGCACACAATAAATCAAAATTTTCAACTGGATTAGAATTTTAATTAGAAATTTTATTCTCATATTTTAAACTTTCTCTAGGATGTTAGGTGATAAGCAAGGGTCAGAGGTGTTAATACATGAAAGGAAACATGCTCCTGTGAGTGTGAGTGAAGCTGTGTGACTGGAGTTGGACAGAATGTTAAAATCAACAGATAAAATCAGAACCACAGAGCGGTTGAGGTTGGAAGGGGACCCTGGAGGTGATCTCACAAGCAGGGCCACCTAGAGCAGGTTGCCCAGGACCATGTCCAGACAGCTTTTGAATATTTCCAAGGACAAAGATTACAAATCTATGCTGTAAAAATATAATGGGAAAAAGAGGTTAGCACTTTATGCCAGGAATCATCACTCTGAGGACTCACAGGCTGAAGGAGGTGATTCGATGGCTCACTTGGATAGTGCCTGAGGCAGAGGCCTCATTCCTATGCTATCCTTTCCCAACCACTACCCTTCCTGCTAGCTGCATGTTCCTGACCTTCCTGTGGCTGGTACCAGTTCCGTGTTCCTCAGGCTTTTCAGTGAATTGATCACTCTTCAAACACCAGAATGCAACTTTTTTCCCTGCTGGATTAGTAAGTTCAACTGAATCAGTGAATAATGTAGATTGGAAGGCATATCAGAGGTCTTTAGTCCAATCTCCTACTCAAAGCAGGACTAACTTCAAAGCTAGATGAAGTTGCTCAGAGCCTTGTCCAAATGTATCCTGGAACTCCCCATGGATGGAGATTCTACAACCACTCTAGGCAGCCCATTCAGGGCTGCAACACTCTCATAGTAAATAACATTTCGTTTTGTTGAAAAAGAATTTCCCTGGTTTGCAACATGAGACAATTGCCTCTTGTCCTTTCACTGTGCACTTGCAGGAAAAGCTTGAATGCATCTTAATTTGCAACCTCCTTTTCAGCAGTGTTAGTCTGCAATTAGATCCCCTGCTAGCCTTCTCTTCACCAGGCCAAACGAACCTAATTCCCTTCTCATCTCCTCACATGGCATGTGCTGCGGCTGACCGATACTAGGGCCTTTTGTTGGATCCTCTCCAGTATGTCAACATCTCCCACATAAGGGGGGGGGGGGGGGGGGGGGGGCAGTTCCCAAAACTGAACACAGTATTGCAGATGCAGCCTCACCACTGCCAGGCAGAGAGGAATGACCACATCCCTGGACCTGCTGGCTACTTACTGGCTACTTACTAATGCAATCCTATGACCGGTTAGCTTTATTACTGCAGGGGAGCACTGCTGACACTTGTTTTCCACCAGAATCCCAAGGCCTTTTCTGCAGGGCTGCATCCTAGCAGTCAATCCCCAGTCTGCACTGATGCATGGAGTTGTTTTGTCCCAGGATGAAAATATAAAGAGGATTTATTATTTCATAGAATTAGAACAAATGTATGAGGTAAATTAGACCAAATTTATCACATGATTAAAAAGCGTCAAACACTGAGTTCTCTCGTGCTTAATCTGTCTGCTAAAACAACTATGGAGCAATGGTGGCACATTGGAGCCCAGTTTCACACCTGAGAAATCTCAGTTTTCTGCAAAAAGTTCTTAGAGCTGTACAAGGTCTGATGTTGGTCACAGACATAAGCAAAGGGGCTGTAACTCTCAGCACAATTCACCCTTTTCCTAGCAAAAGGGCCTGCAGGCTTGAAAGAGAATCTTGTAGGCCACTGGAATGAATCCCACTTCCATCCATTCCCCCAGGACCTCAAAGGAGAAGCAGGCACCGTGCCTAGAAGGGATGAGCTTTGTGTGTGCATGGTGTGTTTTTAAATCAGCATTTTAATCCTCCTTCTGACTTCACAGGTAGGCAAACTAGTAAGGGTTATTCTTAGCATACACTGAGGTATGACATAGCTCCAGCTCTCTTAATAAGCTTATTTGTTACTGTTCTAAATTAAAGAGTCTGTCCTTTTTTATTTCCTAAGTATATCTCATGCTACCTCTGGTTCAACTAAATGAAAAATAGTACATTTCTAGTTCTTAAAGAAATAAATACATTTTATTTTGAAAATCTAGCAGTTATCCTATTTCAATTTCCTTCCAGCTTTCTGGGCTTTTTTTTTTTTGGGGGGGGGGGGGGGCAGGGTGTCCTCTCAGTCCCTCTTCTATTTTCCAGAAACCATCTGCTTTTCTTCAGAATGCTAATATGCACCTGCCTATCTTATAAATTTAGTGGCAAGAACTAAGCAAAGAAATACAGAAATACAAAAATCTCTGAGCTGGGAATAGTCTAGAGTTGCCCACTAGAACTGCTCAGCACAGACCTGTGTTCAAGTTCTTGCCAGTCTCTGGAGGTTCAATGCCTTTCTCCTGACTTCTCAGGCTCTCTCTTTGTGGAGATACTTAGCTGAACAGTGAGCAATTTTTGAAGAGCAGATGACATGGATGTTTGCTGTCATTTTCGCATTTATAGCTAAGTTAAAGGCGTGGCCTGTTTTTTTTTCATCAGCCTAAGAGCAACTCAAACCTTTGGCCTGAGCATTGTTCAAACCATCAGCTTGGACAGTGCACTCTGCCCCTGCGTGGAGGTGGCAAGCAGCATTGATTTGGACTGAGTCTTTAACCTTCACTCTGTCTCTTCTGCCTCTCTCCCAGACCTGTCTTGAGTGAGCAAGGTGACACGTTCTGTGGTCACAAAAGGAATCCAGTGATGCTAATGTATGGCCTAAACACCTAACAGGCTGCTTTACTGAAATACTCCCGTGGAGAGACAGGTGATCACACAAAATGATCCTTCCTACTGCTGGCCAGCATGCCAAGAAAAAGCCAGTGCTGGCTCATGGGTAATGCACATGCTTCTGGTCATTCCATTGCCTCTCCCTTCCCGGTATACTGGGACAAGCAAAGGACTCAGAGGGCTCTATAGATCTCATGACAACTACAAAGCACATCTAGAAGCTTCTGGGAGTGGAAAGAAATTTTCAGACAAAGGCCTTTCAGCTTTGTAAAAATGTTTGCAGCCATCATCATATTAAAGAAAAAATAGCCTTTAAAAGCCACTCCTGCAGAACAAAACTCCCATGCAGGACCTGTTTCTCATTCTTTCAATTTTTCTTCCTTTATGTACAAATAAGAGTATTGAGAACAGGTTTGCACTTAACAAAAGGATAAACCCTGCTAATCTACTGATCTGTCTGCTAGCATTGTGCTTATCACAGCACTGTTTGTTGGCTGGGGCAGACGTGGTCCTAATGTGCACAGCTGTGCAATGAACACCATACCATGTCATGTGAGAGTGTGGGCAGGACCTGCCAGTTTGGGGGGGTTGGACACAGTGACAGTTCCAAGTCACAGACTGCTGCGTTTGTGACTGGGTTGTCCACATCCATCTCTGACAACAGAAAATGCCATGCTGAAGAACGTGCAAGCTAAAGCCAGTGATGGCAGGTAGCCATGGAGATGGGGAAAAGAAACAATAAGATGATTTTTGTCAGCTTGGCAGTGATGGAAGATCACCATCTGATGGGGCATTAGCAGACAAAACACTAGAGAGCTATGACTGGCACAAGGACCCTGAATGTGAATGGGAGGATGACCAGTCAGGAGACACATGGGTTACAGCCAGCAGTGATGACAAGGTATAAAACATAGGAGAAGGATGACGGAAAGACAAATGGAACACAACGTATTAAGAACCATCGACGCAGATGAATACATGGGAGGGGAAAGGAATGACATGGACGGAAGGAGCATCTGGGGCACATGAACAGCAGGCCACCAAGCGCTGAACGGGAGAAGGCAGGAGCCTTGGAAGGGGTGGTGATGGCACTTGTGCCTGAAGACAAAAACCAGCCAGAAGAAACAGCCAGAGCCACTGGCTGTCACTTGTACACGACCGCCTGGCTGAACACGACCACCCGGCAAAGTCCGGCTCCTGCAGACAGCAAACATCCAGGCATCTTAAAATGAAAAATCTGAAGGAGTTAATGTGCTCCACAGCATTTTTGCTTTTGAAGCGGTCCCGTTTTTCACTTGGACAATGACGAGCAGGTCAGCAACGCCCTGTGCTGGGCAACGCAGCCAGAGCATCCCCTCCCTTTGCATCCGAGGACCCTGTTCACCAGGGAGGGCTCCGGACCACAGGGACCCGGAGCGGTACTTGGGGGCAAGAGCCCAAAACCCGGCGTCTCAGAGGGGAGAAGCCTGGGGCTGGCAGAGAGCTCGTCAGGGCAGGGGTCCCCCGGGACAGGCAGAGGGCTCGGCCCCGGCCCCGCTCCCGGCCCCGCTCCGGGATGGGGCTGCTGGTCCCGGTCGGGGGCCCCGAACACCGTAGCCAGGCCCAGCTTTCAGCGGAGCCGGCTCCGGCCCTCAGGCCGCCACCGCCGCCGCCTCCAGCCCCTCGGGCCCCGCCGCGCGCCGGGGAGGGCGGGTCCCGCCCGCCGCCGTCCCCGCCGCCGTCCCCGCCGCGGCGCGGCAGCGCCCCCTGCCGCCGCGCCGGGGCGCAGGCACGGCTGCCGCTGGCTGGCTCCCGCGCCCTGGCGGCGGCCCCGCCCCGAGCGCTGCCCTCCGGGAGGCCCCGCCGCCGCCTTGCGGCCGAGGGGCTTCGGGGGTCGGCGGAGGGGCAGAGCGGGCCGGGCGATCCCGCGCCGCGGCCTGCGGGGATTAGCAGATGCAGCCCCCTCCCCACATGGAGCACAGCCCCTCCGCACACACTGCATGGAGCAGATTCGCCCCCCCCCGCATGGAGCAGATGCCCTCCTTTTCCCTCCCTTCCACAAACACAACACATCCCACAGGGCGCGCACACGGACGAAGGCAGTGTAGGGTGCCGATCCCCACCCATTCCTTCCACTCGTGGCAGAGCCCCCTCCACACGCGCTGTCTGGAGGAGACACTCTCCCTGTCCCCACAGCGTTATGCCATGGACTGCAAAGGCAGAAGAACAGAGCAGTTCAAGTCACAGGTGTTGTTACAGCCTTACATAGAGATCTTTTCTGTATTTTTTTCCTATTTAGCTGTTAGCTTCTCTCAAGCATGAAAGTTGAAACCATGGAGGACCACTGAGGAGTGTGCTCCCATTATTCTGGCAACACTTTTTCCTGCATAGGACATATCCTGGACTTGGGGAACCGCTGCTGTACCTGCTACATCCATTCACAAAGGCTTACTGTCAGTCTCATAATGAATTGATAGTCCTTACAGTCACCAGAGCATCGCCCAGGTTTATTTTTATTTCTCACAGCTTCTACTTAGAGTTGGCTAAATATGACCAGGTCAAAGATTAGTTACATGCACACCTTGTTACATGAAGCAAGTAATGAATATGCCTGTCGGATGCAGAGAAGTCTATATTGTAAGGGAGCCTGCCACAGGTCTGGTCAGGGACCTCATTCCTCTGATTTCTAAATATAAAAAAAAGGAAGATAATGTAGAGGTTATCAGAGCAACTGAATTATTTGTGGGGTTGCTTCAGGTCTGTGGCTATTACAAATATTATGCCATACTACTGGCAAAGAACCCGTATCTCCCAATTCTGCTGAAAGACCTGGATTCTTAGACTAGATCATGTCTGGTCTGTCTCTTGGGAGGCATCAAAAGGACTTTCAAAACCCACTGGTTTTGAATAAGTGCCAATTTCTGGCCGTGTTTTATGAGGACACTCCAGTGCAAGAGTGGGAGGAATACAGCTGTGGCTGCCAGGTCTTTGGGCAGAGATCTTTGTGGCACTTCCTGCATAGGAATGGTCCTTCTCTGCAGCCCTCTAACTCACCTGTCCTCCAGTATCACGACTTTTGGCTCGTAACTTGTTAACCTGACATTCAGCAATATCAGCTCGTTCTTCAGCCTCTTCCAGCTCGTGCTGGGTCTTGCGGCATCGTGAGAGATTAGTGTTTGCCTGTTCTTCCTGAAAGTCATGCAAGTGCCATCAGTGGCATGGACACAAACTGACATTGCCTTCTTACCATTAACCGAACAACCTATGGCTGCGCCACAGTAACATCACCTACTAGTTAGCCTCACAGCTACATCCCTGCATTGCCAACACTCTATCTAGTACTGTCAATAACATGAGCACTCAGCTGGTGACAGAACAATAAGTCCTGTTCAGTTCCAGCAGGGAAAATTGGCTCGTGTGGCTCCAGAAGTGCAACAACTCCTGGATAATTACAGCTGTGCCTGCTCTGTTGTGAGCTGTAAGTCTTTATGAGGTAAGGAATATTCAAAGGCAGTGGCCATAGCTGCCCTATCAAACGGAGTATTTGCTTATTTTAATGAACTTGGGAGCCCAGACCTTTTGGAATTCTCCACCCAGGGCCCACAAAAATTTAAAGAGTTGTGCACTCACAGCTTCCTCAGCCTGTTTCTTATATGCTTTCACTTTTAACTGCAGCTTGTCCACCAGGTCCTGGAGCCGGAGAATATTTTTCTTATCCTCTTCAGACTGTGGGAAGTGAAAATCAAGTCAGCCTTGGAAGATGGACTGAGGTGATGCATGTAAGAGGGCAGAAGATTTGAAATACCTGGTAAGTGAGCTCCTTCAGCCTTCGTTCATACTTGCGAGCACCTTTCAGTGACTCTATTCCTCGTTTCTGCTCAGCATCAAGCTCATTTTCTAACTCATTAATCTGAAACACAATATCATGGTGAAGACAGCAAGCTGCCAAAAATGGCTGCTGATCCTGCTCTAGGATCCTGGGAACCAGGGTTCTGCGGACTAAAGCTGCAGAGAAAGTGGCAGTGCAGGGCATCTTCCTGCAGCTGCTTCTTGGGGCTAGACTAGCTAAAAACTACTCACTGTGCTATATTAGTAGTGACATAGTGTGTGAATCCATAGTTATTTATGGACAGAACTTAGCTGTGCATACCTGGGGCATTTATAATCAAAATCAGGCTTAAAGCTGTCAGAGAAGAGGAAATTGAAACAGGGAAGGGAGGGTTCTGTCAATGTTCACCAGGTAAATGGGGAAAATCTCTTTCATTTGTATCTTCAAATCCAGCTCATCCTCATGAATAGTCCCAGTGTATATAAGTCAAACCTGGACACCAATGTGTTTATTTCTGTGTCGATATTTCCTTTCAAAGCCAAGAACACCTAATTCCCAGTCAGTTGTGCTGTATTTTGGAACAGTTGAAGAGCACAATAAGTGGGTCAGGCAAATGGTCCATCTAGCTCAATGCTCTGCCTCTGGGAGTGGCAGCGGCATATACCATTTAGGGACAGCATGGAAACCTGGCCGCTATATAATCCCCTCACACTTGTCCAGCTTCCACAGTCATTAGATTAGAGGTGTAAGGTGGCATATCTATGCCTGTTCCTTTAAGTATGTCTACAAACCTGATGATTTCTAATCCCTTTTTGAACTTTCTACCAGCTGCCTCTACAGCCTCCCACAGCAGCAAGTTCCAGAATTTCACTGCCCACTCCATAAAGTACTTCCTTTTAATTCTTTTAAACTGAACTCCAGGTGAAGATGTCCTGATCTGTATCGTGTGTCCTTACTTCTCATATTATGCATTTTGATGAATAACCATTCAGAATACATCTTGGACACTGCTGTCATGATTCTATAAACTCTGATTACATCCCCCTCAGCCATCTCCTCTCCAAACAGAAGAGTCCTAGCCTTGTTTGTCTCACCTCATAAGGTTCCATCCACTCAGTTGCCATTCCCTGGATGCTTCTCTAACTGTCAGGTCCTTCTTGAGTTGCAGAGACCAGAACTGCACGTGGTACATTTAATATAGTGGCAAGTGATGCTATCTGTCTTGTTCTCAGTGCCTTTCCTAATGAAGCCCAAAATTTTTTCTCCCTTCTGTTTTTGTTTCTACTGCACATTGAACAGTTTCTGAGGCCTGTCATGGATGAGACTGAGATCTCCTGGCTGAGCTGTAATTGCCAGTTCCAAGTTCATCCCCAAGTAAGCATGTTTTAAATTATTTTTCCCTAGATAAGTTAGCATGTATGTCTACCCTGAGGTTCATCTGCCACCATTTTTGCCCACTCAGTTTTTATGAGGTCATTCTCAAATTCCTCACCCACAGTGCAATGTTTGACTACTCAGTGTAACTCTCATCACACCTGCTGGAGATACCTGGGGTTGTCCCTGTTGTAACCTTCCCAAGAGGTTCCAGCAACCAAGGGCCCACTCAGGAACATGACCTTAGCCTACTCTAGTCTTCACCATACCCTCGCCTCTAATTTCTGGAGTTGCTTCTTTCCACCCTTCAGTGCCAGCTGCTCGGCTTCATCCAGACGGTGCTGCAGGTCCTTCACCGTCTGTTCCAGATTCCTCTTCATCCTCTCCAGGTGGGCGCTGGTGTCCTGCTCCTTCTTCAGCTCTTCTGCCATCATGGCTGCCTGGTTGTAGTGCATAGTTATGTTATGAACATGCCTCCCCATCCCTGGCAGTTCTGTGTTCTCCCTAGGAGCAATGCCCAGCTTCACGTTGGTGTATGGCTCTCCACATGCTCACTCAGTGCCCATGGCTGTGCTAAGGGTTTGTCATATAAAGAGGATCACTGTTTCTCAGTATCTGTATTTCTAAAACTACTCTGCCTTGGGGAACGGGCAGGGTTGATGACAAGAAAAAAATAATTAAATCATGCAAATGACTCAGTACCAAAGTTTCATTTTTTAGGAGTCAGTGGAAATTAAGGGCATCTTGAAGTATTACCAGCTAGCACTCTGCATCTCTGGGTTCCCAAATGATTTTTAATATCTGTCCATTTGTTGCCTAAATTTGCTGAGGAGTCAGACACCTAGGCAGTTTTTGCTGATGAAATGACCCTGAGTATCTCAAACTAGAATGAAAAGCTTGTGCGTGCTGAGATCTTCAGGACCGAGGATGGATAGCTGTCACCAACGTGACAGGGCAGAGAGGGCGGAGGGGAACCTGCATCACTGCTGCTGGTGGGCAACCAGAACCAGACACAGCAGTTCAGGCCCAGGTGCACCATGACTTGATGCAATAGTGTAACCACTTTCTGTTTCATTTTCATATACCTCTCCTAGATAGTCCTAAGATTTGTTTCTTCTGATGCTGTGGAACTGTAGCCTTGTTTAAATGAAACATTTCTATTCTCTCTTTTTATTTCTTACATGTGTAGCATTTGTAAAGAAGCACGTACGATTTTAGTCTTAATTTCTGTTCTTCTGTGCTGTGTCTAAACAGGACTTGGTTCAGACTACTCTTTTCCTATTACAATGTTGCCAACATTTGTTTTATCTTGTCTATTATGTTTATTCTGGAAGCCAAAGTGAATGTGGGTATCAGGAAGGAGAGACAGAATGCCTCTTCAATACAGACTGCTAGCAGAACATGAGTAGAGGACCTAGACTGAAGGGGTCTCCCATGGCAAGCAATAGGGCAGAGGCTGTGTGAGGCCCATGTGGAAGGGATTGTGTGTCACTGATATTTTCTGTTGAAGAACTGGTTCTCCTCCACCCGATTGCTGCCTTTCTAAAGTGTAAAAGTGACTGCAGTAGTATAAAATGGAAAAGAGGCAAGTAAGAAGACTCACATCTGTGATAGCTTTCTTTGCTTTCTCCTCTGCATTTCTGGCTTCCTGAATGCTGTCTTCGACCTCATTCTGTAAGTGAGTAATGTCCACTTCCAGTCTCTTCTTCGTGTTGAGGAGGCTTGTGTTCTGTTGGGGCAGTCCGAAGACAGGTCATTCCCACCCCATTTCATGCCACTCCCACATGCCTATTGTAAAAGAGATATCAAATACCTGAGAATGAAGAAGCTGCACTCGCTCACTGGCATCCATCAGCTCCTGCTCAGAAACTTTCCGGGCTCGCTCTGTCTGCTCCATAGCAGCTCGTATCTCCTCCATTTCTGTTGTCATCAGATTGTTCCTACGCTCTACCATAGCAAGCTGCTCCTTCAGGTCATCACTCTCTCTCAAAGCATCATCCAGATGGAGCTGGGAATCCTTTGAAGGTGAAAGCACCATGAGACTCGGAGGCAAGCAGAGTGAGTGGCAAAGACCTGTAGGACGGTAGCACTTGTGGTTCCTACCTTGAGTTGCCCTTGCACGGCTTTGAGGTGCTTCTGTGTCTCTGCTACCTGACAGTTGGCATGGCTCAACTGTATTTCCATGTCATTCAGATCTCCCTCCATCTTCTTTTTCAGCCTCAAAGCATCATTTCTGCTTCTGATCTCAGCATCCAGCGTGGTCTGCATAGACTCTAATATCCTCTGGTGATTCCTCTTAAGCTGGTGAATTTCCTCATCTTTCTCTGCACTCCTTCTATCAACATCTGACTTCACCTGGTTCAGCTCCAGCTGAACACGTAAGATTTTTCCCTCTTCATGCTCTAAAGAGCCCTGGCAGGGTTGAAATAATATCATTTGTCTCTGTAGTGACCATTACTGGGAAATGCCCCTGCAGAATTTTGACATTTTGCAGCCAGTAATGCAGATATATTTGCCTTAATGCGGACCTTTAGAAAAGGCCTAGCACTGAAAAAGCTGACTGCTATTCCCATACATAAGGCATTATACCTCAGCTGGGTATTAATCAGTAATTTAGGAATAAGACTCCTTAGGAAAATGCCTCCAATACCACAAGGTCTGGGCACTGAGGGCTATGTTGACACTGCAGAGATAACAAATGATAAACAAATGATAAACAAATGACACTGCAGAGGTAACAAAAAAAATGTGAAAACATAAGATAGGACAGCCAATCCTCATGCTCAGAAGCTTGCCTTCTCTTGCATCTCCATGCTGAATTCTGCTTAGGGGCTCTGCACTTAGTCCCACCCCAGTGACTGTGTGGGCATGTTCCCCTCCCATACAGACTTTTTCCTCTGATACTCGTATCATCTAGCTTCAGATGTCTAGGAGTTAAAAGTCTGAGTCTTTACAACCAGTGGACAGAAATAAGCACATCCAGAGAATGGAACAGTTGATGTAGCCCTAGCATCCCTTTTAAGAACAGACCCTCCAGAGATGGCTATTTCTCCTTTTTGATTCTAGAATGAGTCTATGGCGACTAATTCAGGATTTGACTGATGATATTTAGATGCATAAATTAGAGCAGATGAATTTGCATGGCCACTATAAGTCTTGCTTCTACTGACTGCCCATCTAGTGAGATCTAAAGATTAGAGATGTGTCAGTTGTTTTTTACTTCTTTTTCTGCCTGAGGGGAGTTATAGAGAAAACAAGGTGAGGCTTTTCTTGGTGGTGGACAGCAGAAAGACAAAAGGCAACATTCAAAAGTTGATACAAGGGAAATCCTGACTGCATATAAGGATAAAAATGTTTTCCCATGAGAATGATGCCACACGGGAAAAGGTTGTCTAGCAATACTATGAAATCTCCATCCTTGGAAATTATAAAGACCAATTAGACAAGGCTTTGAGCAACCTAATGTAACTTTAAAGTTAGCCCTGCTTTGAGCAGGAGGTTGGACTAAAGACCTCTAGAGATCCTTTCCAACCTAAGTTAATTCTGTGTCTCTGTGTTTAAGCTATGCCCTAGGTAGACCATGAAATGCTCTCAAAGACATTTTGTGGAGAATCAGATATGGTCATACAGAAGTAATAAAAACTTTTCCAAGATACAGTCAGGGCAGACAGGGAACAAAAGGCAGAACCCAGACAAGCGGGAACTGAAGGAGCTGCAATCTGGCATGGATTGGGAAAAAAGTAAGATTTAAAGTTATGAAGAGCTGAGGGATAGCCGAAGACAGTAAGAAAGACTGAGAATATAATCTCCAAATTTTCTCCATTCATGATCTCTGTAAAAACAAGCCCCCTTATTGAGGATACTTGCCTCTGCTTCTTCTAATGCTGCTTGAAGGTCACACTTTTCTTGCTCAATTTGCTTCTTTGCTTTCTCCAGTCCATGTTTAGCTTTTCCAGATTCAGCAATCAGTTCAGTCAGATCAGAAATTTCCTCTGCAACACAGAAAACACACACTCAACTCAAATAATGTTGTCTATGGCACCTGCAATTGCTGTTTGGCAATGGGAATGACGGAAGAGATAATGGTCTAATGTGATGCAGCAGTGAGGAGAAATAATAGGTCTTGTCTCATGTGCAGTCTTTATTTCTGATTACCTGATATTTCCAGTTCAGTGTGCAGTGAAAATGAGAGGGACCAACTGGAGTTAGCTCAGAGAATAATGTCAACTTCCTCTGGATAGTGAAATTACATCTCCAGAGACAGTCCTGTTTGATTGCTCTCTTTATCCCCAGATACTCCCCAGGGATCATTCAGCTCACAAAAAGGAACTGAGTTGTGTTTCCTTTATACAGTTAGTTTGCTTATTAAATGCCAATCCCTTATGCCACAGCTGCATGGTTCTCTACAAGGACATAGACAACAGCCCTTCAGATTTTCTCTAATGGCAGTGACTGAAGTAATCTGAAAAAAATGAGTATCTGGTTTCATCATAATTTCTGTCCATTCAATTAATTTGGTCCCTGTCCATGAATGGAATTGTAATGGTGTGAAGGAGGCAGAATACCATGAGGAAATAGGATAATGTAATGAGCTGTAGACATATGCTTACAGGTGACTTTGAGATCAGCTGAACAGGAAAGAAAGTCACCTAACCTGAGCTTTGTGGGAAAATCATAAAGAACAAAACTCTGGGAAGAGACAGGGCTCTGGTAGCCCAGAAACATGGAAGAATTTTAGGACTCATGGTAGATCCCAGCTGATAGAGATCTGAACTCACGCTGGAGGTTCTTGTTCTCCCGTCTGATAGTCTCAGCCTGGTCAAGCATTTCTTCATAGGCATTCTTCATGCGGAAGATCTCAGTGCTAAGAGAGCGGGACTCCTTCTGGGCAGCTTCCAGCTCAGCCTGACTCTCCTGGTACTTCTGCTTCCATTCAGACAGGACCTGGAGTGACAGGAGCATAAGAATGACCCATTCTGCTGTCTTTGCACGTTTACAGGACAAGAACCCAAGAGGCATGGCCTGTCTTATAATCTTTTGCTTTGGACTGTTCTCTGCCTGTGACAATCGATTCACTGTGATACATACTCTGGCTGTTTTGGTGGAAGCTACTTAAATTATCCTCTTCAGCCAGCACTAGTGCATTCCCCAAGCTCTCAGGCAGGAGTTTGGCTTGACACCAGCCTGGACACAATGTGGTTAGTCTGAATGAGGCTGTGTGAGCCTTTTTATTATTGCAGGAGCCAGTGGTCTTGCACTCAGCCCACCAAGAAAGATGATGTTCTACTGATTGTCTCCTGAGTTTGACACCACAGTCCTGCAGGGCATCTTTTTTAGCACATTCACCAAATCCACTCACAAAAGGCTGGGCCAAGGCACAGGGCTGTGCAACATCACTTGGTCAAACAGTGTTGATTCTTTTAAATGTTATTAAAGGCAGTGAAGGCTGGAACTGTGTAAAGGAGTCTGAGGCTTTGCCTAACCTGAATACAAGGCTGGCAGACTAGCATCAGGTGAAAGTCAGGGCTTGTTAGCTTGAATGTGAATACTTGCTCAGTCTGCTTGATCAAAGACTAGATATGAATCCTCCCAATCTCCCTTGCGAAGACTTCATGCTTTTTAAAACTATCAGAAAGCTACTTTACTGTTTGCTGTGGTCATTTTGGGTTACTCACACTGATACATTATCATTACTATATGTCCCATTCTATGCTCCTTACCATAGCTTTGCTTTGGATAAAATGTAATTTATCTTACTGTGAGTGCAGAACTTTCATAATTTCAGAATTTGGCCTGGCCTATAAAATGTCTAATGATGTTCAGATCTGGCAGGCTCTGTGAATGAACCTTGTCAAAATTCTTCTGCTTTTTATCAAATGCTGCACAGGCTGCATTCGACCTCTCCATGTCACTCATGAGGTCATCTACTTCCCCCTGCAGCCTCTGCTTTGTCTTCTCCAGTGAAGCACACTTTGAGTTGACAGCCTCAATCTGCTCCTCTGACTCCTGCAGGCGCTGAGCAAGCTTCTTTCTGCAGGATGAGACAATCAGCACTGAGAGAAAGAAAATTCTGACATTCTCAGAAGATGGACAGGAAGGGAGTTTAGCATGGGAGAGATAGGCAGAGAGGGCAACATGGAAAGCTATGATGGTGTGAACAGAGGGCATTGATAGGAGCTTGGGATGACACAGCATGCTGGAGTCGTGCATAGGCTGGGAGAATACTTACTCAAGGGGTAGACTACACCAATGTGGAGAGGAACCAGAAACACATTTTCAATATTGGCAGTGTAAAGAATGTGATTTTTCAACTGTTATGATTAACTCTATAGTTGATGCACTGGAATTCTCCTTTCCTTAGACACTCCCAAGCCTCTACTCCTTCTCCACCTTTAAGCCTCTACTCACTCCCCTTTTCACTCCTAACACATTACAAAGCACACTGCTCTGCATATTCCCACTACAAGCATATTCTGGTTTCCTCCAGTTCCTTTTCACATTTATACTTAAATATCCTTCTACTTGCTCCAGACCATCCCTCCACGTACTTGGCCTCCTCCAGCTCCTCCGTGCGCTGAATAGCGTCTGTCTCGTATTTGGTTCTCCACTGGGCCACTTCACTGTTGGCCTTGGACAGGGCACGCTGCAGCTCACTCTTGGCTTCCTGCTCCTCCTCATATTGTTCCCGGAGCAGGTCACAGTCGTGGCGAGCAGACTGCAAGGCGTGGGCCAGGGCGTTCTTGGCCTTGGTAGTTAAAATTATACAAATTGTCAAAACATTAACAATTTGGGACTGGATTTTTTTTCTGTATTTTTATAAAAACTTTACATCTCACTGCCCATGTGCAACAGTTTCTAGAGTAACAGAAGGGGCAAAGTGAATAACATTAGGGGCTCTGTGTTTCAGACTTGATGTTGTTAAAGAAGATCAGGCGCTTGTCCATCTTGTCTGGGATGCTGCCTCTCAAACATATCTGCACCAAGTGATTCAGACAAAGACAAATCCAGCAACAGACAAGGTGGGAATTATCACTCAAGAAGTTTCCCCGTAAGCTTTTCACGTAGAGTTTGATGTTTATCTGAAGGTGGAAAAAACTTTAAACTGTTTTGTCATATCTAACCCTAGGTACGCCTGCATTCTTCTCTTTCCTTTTTTTGGCTGCTACTGTTTCTTTGCCTCAGGGGTTTCCTGTAACAGAAAGGTATGCACACAGAGCTATTTTCATTCACATCTCTCATGTTTTTGAACTTCAGAAAGCATGGTGAGAAGCACTTAAACTGTCTTCCTTATTTCATTTCTAATGTCTCTTCTCTGTGTTATACTCCAAGGCAAAGTTCCAAAGTTTCACTGCTCTGATGTCTCCACCTTTCTCTGAGGAGAAATCTCATTTATTGTTTTACCTCATGGATTTATTTTACAATTTGTTGGTCTGAATTAAAACAAGTCACCTTATTTTCTTCCTCTAGTTGCCTCTTCAGCTCTTCAGTCTGCTGAGTGAAAGCATGTTTGCCTCGAGTCAACTGAGAAATCAGGGACTCCTTCTCCTCCAGTTGCCGAGTAAGTTCACCTATCGAGAAAACATTTGTTTTTTTAGACAGAGATACAAAATGTAAAACATATGAATGAGAAGAGCTAGCCATATGGAAAGTGATTACAAGATATAATGTGGTAAAATGAAGGGAAAGTATCAATTTTATTCCCACCAGTAGGAAAAAGCTATCAAAGAGAAATGTTGTGCTGACATCAAAGGAAAGGGGATGAACTAACCACAAATTCACACATTCATTTTGATTGACAGTGCTTCTTTTGGTTTGGTTTTATGGTTCCTTGGGTGGAGTTTCTATGACTGCCACCAGGAGGAAATTCTACCATCAGAGTTTTGTTCAGATCACCCAGTGATGAATATATTACAAAATACACAGGCATTCAGACAGCATATTTAAGTACTTGGCACAGGACTATTACATTTCGTCTGGGGACACACCATTCTCAGTCTGTAGACGTGTTTTCTGCATGTTCAGATCATTAATTAGTCGCAAATGTTCATCATCTTTGGTTCTGACTTCACTGAACTGGTCTTCGAGAGCTCGGCACATCTTTTCCAGATTGCTCTGTTAAGAGATAGAAAGCATATCCTTCAGCTCATCTAATTGTTCAGAAGAACAATGGTAGTGATGAGAAATGTTTCTTCCTGTGCAGCAACCTTGGCTTTGGAGACAGACTCCATGTTACTGGCCAAGTCGTCAATCTCCATCTTCAGCTCACTCTTCTCCTTCTCCAGCTTCTGCTTCACTCGTTGCAGGTTGTCGATCTGCTCCCCAAGCTCAGCTGTGCTGTCCGCGTGCTTCTTCCGCAGGGCGGCAGCTGTGGCTTCGTGCTGCAGCGTGGCCTCTTCGAGGTCACGGCGCATCTTCTGAAATTCTGCCTCACGCTTCTTGTTCATCTCAATCTGAGCTGCGGTAGCCCCTCCTGCTTCTTCCAGGCGCTCGCTGATCTCCTCTAGCTCCCTGGAAAGGTCAACTCGCTGCTTTTCAGTTTTTGCACGGATTGCACGTTCAGCTTCCATTTCTTCCTCCAATTCCTCTATTCGAGCCTGTGAAAGTTAATTGGTTAAATGAGGACTTGTGAATAGACAGATCTGAAATTATCATTAAGGCATAAGGAGCGAACATTCACATCCCTTTATATCAGCATAAAGCGTGACGCACCACTAGAAATTTCACTGAATTTTGTCCTATGACATGCAATATTCAGTTTTGGAACAACAGTGAATGTAAAATCTGGTATTTCATTTCATGTTATAGCTCAGAATGGATTTATTATGTTATGAAGGATCTGGTATTGCACTTTTGTGAAGAAATAGGGGATGTGTCACTGGAAAATGTAAAGGAATGCGAGTTTCTTAGTAATTTCCCAAAGGTCAGGCCAAAACAAAGCAGTGTCCTCTCTCCATCAGCAAACAAGATGGAAGGAACCTTGAGATGAACAACCATGGGATAATAGCACTGAAGAGACCTGTCTTTCTGGCCTTGCATTTAGAAGGTGATCTCTGTCCTGATCATGACAGATTATGCCACATTTTATTGTTTTCTTAGAAAAGTAATTCTCAGTGGCTTCACTACTGTTGTAACTCAGTATCTGATCCATTTTCAAAGCCTGCCACAAGCTTGACTTAAGAAATTTCTTACATTGTTATATATGATTAGAGGCCAGAGTTTTTGTAAAAGTGCCTTGAGATGGGAACAGCACCCAGAGTCCATGTTAATTGTTTTATTCATGTGTAGAAAAATATTTTTGTAGAACTGTCTAAGAATAAATATCAATTAATTCTAAGGAACTTGTGCTCGGCTACTAAAAATATCAGTAACTCTTAGACTTTACCTGAAGCTCCTTAATTTTCTTTTGCAGCTGAGAACTTTGAGCCTGCTCATCTTCAATTTTACTTTGCAACTGGCTAATTTCAAAATCCTTTCTGTTAAAGAACGAGAATGCAAATTCAATACGGTTAAGATAAAATCTGAATTTTAGAATTCAGAGCATAAAAAGTCAGTACAATACTTCTTTAGCCTGTCATCCATCTGTTGCTTATCATTTTCCAGATCTATGATAGAATCCTGAGACATTTTCAGATCTCCCTCCAGTTTCCTCTTAGCTCTCTCAAGGTCCATTCGCAGTTTCTTCTCTTGTTCCAGAGATCCTTCAAGCTAAAACACATAAAACATACTTTGAAAATAACTATTCTTGATTTAAAAATCTAACTAGGGTTGGAAATTGATGAACAGAGAAAATCTGTTCATCATACAATCAGATCCTGTATGTACTTCTCATCTCCACCTGTGCTACACTCTTGCTGCAAGATCAGCGCTGCCATTATGGTTTGGTTTCAGATACTAAGCTGTCCACAGCTTGGCTGTGCACAGTTGAAATGCAAGTTTTTGAAAAATACAGAAATGAAAATTTTCCAGTGGCTGCAGTTCCTAGCATATAGACTGCCAAGTATTGACAAATTCCCAGTGTTCATAACTTCCTGGAGTATAGCCACACTGCACAGTAAGAGAGCACAAATAACTCAGCAGCAGACTTCAGACTGCCACAGATATACTGCTCCAGCTAATTGGTTAAAATGGGGCACAAAAGTCTACAGTGCTGAAATACCCAGTGATGAACATAGTTTAAATAGGCAGGGAAAGATGAAAGATGTACTGGATTTCACAATACCCTCACAACTGGCAGTGATTTATTAGCTGAAATTATTAGAGCTGGCTTGGCTGCTTTAGGTGTTGCTTATACTCCCAGCTACAGATTTCTAGTCTCTTCTAATCCATCAGAGCATCCACCTACACAACCCAAAAACTTTTTCTTACATCGTCTACTTGCTGCTCCAGTTTGGTCTTGGTTTTGGTGAGTGTGCTGACTTTGTCTTCCTCAACTTGCAAGTCATCCAGTGTCTGCTGGTGGGCTTCCTGGAGGGCCTTTTTATCCTTAGTGAGTTTAGAAATATTTTCATCCAAAGCTGCCATCTCTTCAGTAAGATTCTTAACCTGTTAGACAGCCAGCATCCATACTATGAGTGGGTGCCTTGAGAAATGACAGACTGAGAACACAGTGAGTGCACCCTTGCAAAATCTTGCATGGATGTGGTCAAAATGCTCTCCACAGAAGGTCTGTGTCATTCATGATGAGGGTAGCAACAAGTGTCATGCCTGACAGTCACACCTCTCTGGTCCTGCAATGGTAGGAATTCTTGCTTTAGTTGTTTTTGACTGCCAGCCCTATCCTGCTGAATTCTGTAGTGGAACATGAGCTAGATCTTCACTTGCCTCTGCAAGCTTTTCCCACTGGGATTTACAAAAGGTCTCTGAGTTGCTTTTGCTCAAAAAATGTTTTATTTCCTGCATGTGATATATTTGCTAGGTGAACAGCTGTAAATTCTCAGCAAGTGAGGTTCTTTGTGCCAAGCATAGCCAAAGATACGTTAAATTTTCCATAAAAGTGAAAGGAATATGGTAATATGACAAAGAACCTTATGCCCTTGGAACAGTGTTCATGAATTTAGGGCAGGAGCTTCTAACTGGGCTGCTAGCTTTACCTTGGAAACTTATTCCTTGTACTTCAATGGAGCATTGCACATCAGCAACCTTATCTCAGACGCATCAGGCACTGTGCATTAGCCTGCCTGAACCTTGCTTCCTGTTTGTCTCATTTGGATGGGAAAGCCTGACAGCAGGGATAAGGGAAGTCCACTCTGCTAAGTGCTTTAGCTATATGGTCCTGATATCTGATAAGACACTCCCTCATCCTAATACCTGGCACGAGCTAGATTTCCTCTAAGCATTAGTGTAGGAATGTCCAACGTATCAGTAATTGCAAAATTAGGATCCAGTATTTTCTCAGTGATGGCAGTGAAGGGAACCTCAAGGTTGTAATTACATCTCTGCTAATATTGTTTCCACAGCAGAACCGAACACTGTCACCACAGATGTGGGCTTTTGAATTCTAACATATATATCTCAATTCTGTCTCTTCACATAGATTGTTGAGATGTACATGAAGAGACATGTGCTTTTACTGGGAGATAAATGAGTTAATGACCACCTGATACAGACCCTCCTTGCTACACTGACAGTCTGAACCTTAGAAGTCAGGAAGAACTCCTATCATATCATCAAGTCAATGGAAGGAAATGATGTCCATCCTAGCTGAGACCTGGGCTTCATAAGTATAAGAGAATTAGAAGAAAACATTTGACATCTGCAAAATCAGTTCTCCTCAATGCATGTGAGAAAGGACCAGCATAGCCGTTCTGTGCTGAGCTACTCACAAGCATACTAGTCCTCCATTATCCACAGGAGACACAAATATACTGGTTCCTTATGACTGCAAATAGCCAAATATGGAAATTCTCATCAAGCACCATAACAACTTCTTAACTCTTCTTGAACTGTCACAGAAAATACATTTTTCCTAAGAGCAAGTTGTAATTTTAACAGAAAATTTTCTGTCACAGGTGATTAAGTGGCAATACATCTCTCCTATGCCTTGGGCACGTATCACTTCCATTCAGAGCACTTAGGAATGACCACAACTTTCCACAAAACTGAAAACTGTCTGGGAAAACTATCTGGGGAAGAATAATTCCCTGATTCCTCTGTCACCTTATTCTCTGTTGCATGCTTCTCCTTTTCCACTTTGGCCAGAGTCAGTTCAAGATCATCAATATCTTTCTTCAGCTCAGAGCACTCATCCTCAAGTTTCCTCTTCTTTGCTGTCAGTTCAGCATTTGTCTCCTCTTCATCCTCCATTCTTTCACTTAGTTCTTTAATTTTAGCTTCCAGCTGGATTTTACTTTTGATGAGTCCTTCACATCTCTCTTCAGCATCAGCTAGATTTTCACTTTCCTGTCAGAACATATTGAAGACACGTTATATTTATCATAAAAAAGACAAAAGGCAACATCTGTTGTTCAAGCGCCATGTCCAGGAAATTGATTACACAAGTCAGGGTAGAATTTCCTATGCAAATCACAGTAACACACACGATTCAATCATGAGGAAATTGTCCTGCTCAGTTATGGCTAGTAAAGTGGGCCATAATCCTATGGTAGAGACTCTTCCTTTCAGCTGGTTAGATGGTTTGACTACAATACCATGCAACAGAGTCACACAGTTCAGTCATAACAAGGAGCCTGCAAGGAATCAATGAGATAAATAGGTGGGTAGCAAACTGGGTTTCAAGGAAGCATGATCTTAGATGTGGATTTGTAAAATATATAGCAATTCAAAGTCTTCTTTCGTAGAGCGTTGGATGGTTCTTTCTTTAATAAGCTCCTCCAACTCTAATGACACAGGTCAGACTGTCTCCCCACAAACTTCTCCCACTTTATTCACATGAGGCTAACCTTGCTCCCATCATTCTCTAACCTCTCAGTCAGCCAAGACAGGGTCAAGCTTGACCTAAACTGTAGCCTGCAACTTTTACTATAACTAACATTTCGAGACACATGATTAACAGATAACATTTTGTCTAAATTAATGCTTCTATGAGGTATTCTACGCAGAATACCAGAAAAGGTATCTGTTGCCTCCCAGAAGAGTTATGGCTGAAAGCCATAACTGCAGTAACAGAAGATGGTATGTTTAATTCTCTCTCAGATTCTGACTGAAACCCATAATGAACTGAAAATCATGGCTAGTGAATGTGTATCTTCTGAGGACAAACTTGGAGAAGATGGTGCTTGAAGAATATTTCAAGCAGGGTTGATAGAAATTCCCCCAGGAAAATGGGACTTAGCAAGAAGACAGGAAGGACTCCTCCAATACTGAAACACTGAGAAAATGAGAGTTGAGAAAGAGTCAGACGACACACTTGAGGGCAATGATCATACCTTAGAAGTTCTTTTATGTTCTAAAATCTGAATTGTAAGTGTTTTGAAAGGCATCCTAACCTGGAAGTTAGTTAACCTAGTTAAACCTGGGCTTCTTGGGTTTTTTTGGCTTACCATCCATGAAGGGGTTAAAGTGAAGTCCCATATGGTTGTAAAGTAGGTGAGTTCTGAAGAACAGAGCATTAAATACCAAGAAGGGTACAAAGAAACTCAGAAAACTGAGGTTAAGTTGAAGTTCTGAAAAAGGATTCAGGTAATGAATCTGATCTTCAGCATGCAGTTACAGACTCAGTGCTTGAAACAATACAGGATTCTTGTTGAAACCTAAATGGTTCGAAAGCACGTGGAAACAAGTGACAGGTCCACTTGTACCAGACTTCCCTTGGCCATGTAGTATCTTACTACCTTTTAAAACCTGACAGTATTCATGTCTTGTGCAATTTCAGTCTCTGCTCAGCAGTATTCCAGAGAAAAGCATCAGTCTTTGTTCCACAGTTTCAGTCCTGTCTCTAACAGAAAAGCACCCCTGCCCTTGCTCCGTATTATAATGGTCAGCAGATGTGGACACAGCCTGTATTTCATCCAGAATCAGATACCATTGTTAGGAGCACATTGTATATACTGTGGAACATCTGATTCTTCCACTGATGATTGCTTAATAGTGAAGTGGGTTTACATGTGAGCTCAGTCAGAATTTCTTGTATGCCTGCTGGTGGTAATGTTTTATATGTGCTTTGTACTCACTTTGCTTAGGTGTAAATGATAAGACCAGATACAAAGCAGTGGAAAATCTGGCCCTGTTACATGTCTGTTTATGAAGGTCAATGGAAAAGAGAAGGGAAAGAGCAGCAGAATAAGAGGAAGTGGGGTGAATCTGAAAATGGAGGTTACTCACAGATTGAACCTGAAGCTGCAAGTCATTTTTCTCTTGCAACAGGGTCACCATTTTCTCCTCCAGCTCTTTCCTTTTTGCCTCAGACTTTGCAAGCTCTTCCTTGGTCTTCTCAAACTCCTCCTTCATGTTGGCTATCTCCTTCTCAGATTCTGCACTCTTCAGCAAGGGCTTCATCTTGAAGTACAGCTTCATCCAGGGCCAGTGCTTGACATTCATGAATGCTCTAACATTGTATTGGATGATATAAATGGATTCTCTGAAAACACATGAAAACACAGTTTATGAGGCTGGTGAGACTTGGGTTGGAAACAGACTCTGATTATTTGCCATACAGCAGCAGCATTTTCCTTGAGGAACTTCTGCATGAGACTTTTTTCTCACCTCCCTTGCTTCTATTGGTCATTTCTAGGCCCTTGATTGCTGAATGGTTGGTTCAGTAGCATGAACAATAACTATGTCTGAATATAAGAGGGAGAAATACTCCAAAACAGACAAACTTCTCTGGCATGTTGCCTGGGAATCTCTGAGAGTTCCCTCAGTCTCAAAGAAAGTGCAAGTGCTCAGGTGAATACCAGAGTAAAAACTGACCTCCTTGAAGTGTTGCTGCTGAGATTACAAATCTGAGAGTTACTGTCAATTGTGGAAACAGCAGCTTGATGCTTTTTGGGTCACTCAAACTAGCAAATACCATATTAGAAATTATTAAGACAGAAGCTGAAAACAAAAATGAAATTTTTTATGGTATTGAATGTAAAAGGATGTTGTTGGTGCCCATAGTTGAAGGGGAGATTAGATAATTCCTTGCAGAGAAATCCAGGAAGAGTTATTGAATACTTAGAAACTATCCCTGGCTCAGGAAGCCCCTGAGCTAAATATATACTGCAGAGTATTACAAATAAAAGCAGCTGGTTGGCAGAGCATCCTATACATTTATGCAATCCTTGCTCCCCCTAAACCCTTCACTTGTCAACAACATTTGAGAAAGTTTGCTTAGCTCGCCCAGTCCTGCCACTCCTACACTCTAAATTTTGTATGATTCATCCCATCTCAAAGGGAGAGAGCTGAAACGGGAAAGGTATATGGGATTGTCGAAAGTATGGAGTACCTTCTCTGTACAAGCTAGAATTGTTCATTTTAGATGATGTAGTCACAAAAGAAAATTAAAGAGGAGAGTAAAGAGTGATTATATGCCATTCCTTACAAAACTAGTGTGATCCAATGAAGTTATCAGACAACATGTCCAAAACAGACAAACCTTAGCACTTTTTCAGTTGGCTATCTCCGTCACAGGCTTCTTTAAAAGTTGAAAATGATAAGTGCATTCCTGGAGAAAAGGTTCACTGTTAAATACTAAATATCATGGTCCATCTGCATGGTCCAATTGCTAAATAGCCATTGCCAGAATTTGGGAAGCTGTAACAAGGAAACTATTAGTTTGTACTTGCTCTGTTTCCCCTAGTCTTTCTAAGGGTCTTTCCCAAGGACAGTTTTTTGCCTGAGACAGAGTACTGCATTGCTGGACTTTTGGTCTGACACAGTATGATTGTTAGTATTTTCTTATATTACCTTCTTTCATTCATCTTTTTAAATTCAGTTCTCATGAGGTACCCTCTGCACATAGCTTGTGTATGAGTGATGAGGCTCACAAGCTTCTCATCTCTCATCTCTTCTAGGAGTCCCAGGAGACCTGCCTTGAAGAACACCTAGAACATAAAAGAGGGTCAGATGGTTTGAGGCTTAGGCAGGTACACAACTATTGGCAGCTGATGCAGGGTAGTACAAAGCAGTTTTGGAAAATGCCTGCAGAGTAAAGGTTTAACAGCTAGAGAAATTTTGTGTCAGTATTCATATCCTCAGTGTTCCTATGATTCATGACAAGTCACTCTATGTATGATCTAATCACATTATTGCAGTGTTATTTGATGCCTGCTCCAGCGTAGGCTGGGGAAGATCTAGCTCATCAGTAGTTATTAAAACAAAGAGTTAACTTTTAACTTAGTACTATATCCTACTCTGCCTCTTCACTGTACTCTACCCTTCTATGTCAGGCTCAAGATTTGCTCTGTAAACTGACCTAGAGATGGCTTGAGAAGCATACATGGTGATGTGTGTTCAGTAGTGTAGGCAATTGGGGTTTTGTCCAGAAATAGTACTGTCTTGGTTGTGCTGATCAGACAATCAGTGTCCCACCTAACACTGCTTTGGATATGGAAGATAGACTTGTGTGTGTGCCTAAATCCCCTGAAGAGTCTGACTGTCCAAACTTGTCTGAGGTTGTCTAACATGCACTGATATAAATGAGTTCAACTGGCAGGAGAAAGGGGCAGCACTAGTTCTAGCTGCAGCCACGCTGTGTCACTCTGGTAGTGTGGTGTTCCCAGGGCTGAGTGCTACCCCTCACACTTACCCCCAGAACCAGACAAGTTTTCTGTACTCCTTCTTGATAGTGGTGTTCTTTGTTTCTAATCATCCTGAAGGCTGATTTCATACGCAAGAAATACTTTCAACAAACGAAATTTTTTGCCATTAATTATACCCACTCTTCCACAAGGGCTTTACCTTGGTGTGGCCAAATCTGTATTGGTTGTGGTCAACATCAATGGAGGAAAGAAGCTTTTCCGAAGCCTTTTTGCTGTCAATGAATTGGCCTTCTGGAATGGCTGAGGCATTAAGAATCTTGTACCTGTGGTAAGACAGGTTGCAAGGACTGGTTGCAAACAGGGTGAGGAAAATAGGATCCATCATATATCATAAAATACATGGAAGCTGAGCTATCTGAAAGTGGCTGAATATGCCATCTGAAATCTAGGCAGTCTTGGCTGAACAGAATGTGATGACAAGGGGACATGTCTACTCTTCAGAGTAATCTGTTGGCTGTGTAACAACACAGTATGTTGTTACATACAAAATTAATGTGCATACTTAAGAGTGTCTGCAGGTCCAGGAATTAGGAAGAACATAGTGAGAACATGTCAACATCTTCTCTTGTTTCATTAATCAGAGGAATGCTACTCAAATTAAAGTTGAGGATTAATTAAAACTACTAACAAAAATCAGCTATATTCCAAAGGGAATACAGGTCTTGTACAGCTCTCAGTCTCTGCAAGTTGTACCACTGAATCCTTGAGTTTGGACTAAAAATGGCATGGTATTATTCTGTAAATGCTAACAGCAGTCTTAGCATTTTGCAAGGTAACTTAATGATTAAGGTAATCCTGTGTCATGGACAGGGTCACCTAATCCTTCTAAAGGAGTTTCTTCAGATACATCAATGAGGATCTGTGACTGTACACTGGAGCACTTCTTATTCTCAAGTCTACCTTGAAAGAGAATATGTAAAATCAAGACAGTGATAATGGTGCAGTGAATTTATTCTCTATTTTAGGCCTCCATTGTAGTTCCTCCTGAACTTCAGCACATTTCCTTTGAACTATAAAGCACTTTGTGGTTCTGGACCAGGGCCATTATGGATAGATTCCTTCACCTGTCACATCAAATTATGATTTGACAACTGAGACCAGCTAATGCCTTACTGAACATCAGGTTGCAGGGCATTTTCAGAGATGTCTTGGGTCCTTTTCACACCAGTTCCGCATGGAAGATGCTACTGTTACATTTATTTATAACAGCAGCCAGTTCCAATTCAGCACTTTATAGCAACTGAGCTCACATGAATCAGTTTAATTGTCTCTGTTTTAATGAAGAGGAAAACAAGGCATAGGATGCAGGCCAGTGACAGAGCACTGGCAGAGCCTTGGGTTTTTGAATGCTTAGTCAGTGCACTGTAAGGAGGCTGTGATGATGTGTATTGTTTTTGTATCTATGCTCTGGGACACCTACAAAGAGCAGTCTATAATGTCACAATTCATTACACTACAAGCATTTTGCTTCTCTTTAAATCATCAGGCGTTGACTACAGTTTAGAAATGATACTAGTTCTGGTTAATCAAGAAATCTATGGTCAGATTAAAGAGGGAAAGACTGGAGTGACCTAAGACAGTATTAATGACTTGGTTCCCTCAAAAGCCACTAATCTAGTCTGATTCAGGGGGTGTCTCTCCACGGTGTCATCAGACTTGTCACCCGAGTTGTGGGTTTACTGAGTGAGGCCTTATCTTAACAGACAGTAATAACTGAAGACCTACCGTTGCTTAAAGTCTGCATAAAGGATTCTGCTTGGAAACCCCTTTCTGCAAATTCGGATGCCTTCTAGAACTCCATTGCACCGCAGCTGATGCATCACCAAATAATGGTCCATTTCACCTTAAACAAAATACATCCATCATGATTCTCCTTTTCTTCCAAAGAATGTTCGTATGTATTAGCATTCAGAATGACCTCCCTTTTTTGGATAAAATTCAACCAGCTCTTGATTAAAGATGCAGGAAATGAAGACAGAACATTCCTTCAATTCATACAAGTTGAAGAGAGCTGCTTCAGTGAGCTGAGCTTTTACTAAGAATGCTAGGGCTGGCACTGCTTGTGAATCACCGATGGCCAAAAGGCATAAGGCCACATTACTCAAAAATGGCAAGAGGGTGCTTTAGGACACAAGCTGAAAAATCTTCAACAGCATCAGCATCCTCACTGGATGTAGGTAGAGGTGGCACAATGTAGAGTGTAGTACCATGTAGACAATCAGCTCTACACATTATGTAAGATTTTACCTTGAATCTGCCATGCAAGCATTGACTATACTCAAATTTGGTTAGATTTGATAGCTAAATAGATTCCAACACAGGAGTAGATAAGGAGGTTGCTTAAAGCTCTCAGTCTGCCTGTAGAGGACAGTTGATTGAAATTGGAAGAATTATCTTTCTCCTCCTAAAATATCTATTGGATAATAATCAACTGTATTTCTAAGTCTTATGTCCAAGTATTAAAAACAAAGTACAACTGGCAGAATAAAACCCCCTTGGAACCACTTCGTCATGCAGAAATTTCCACCAGCTGTTAGAGACATTAATTAGTACAGAATGGCCCATACCCTTAACTTTATCTTTTCAGTGTAATCAATAAAGGTGTACCCAAAGGAATTGTTAGAAAAGTTGAGCATAAGCAGCCTAAAACCAGATAAGAATCAGAAGATGTCCAGTTTCTCTTCCTTCACTTCACCATCCTTAATTTCGCTCACACAGTGCTACTTTTCTTTTTCTTAGAAGGCAAAAGTCAAGATTCCTTCTGAGTCACCTCTGTCAAAGCAACCAACTGAACATTAAAATGACAGCCATATCTGGCAAAATCATTCATTCAGATATGCTTTTCTATTTTAGTAGGTTTCCTTAATTCCCCCTTTACACCTTCTCGACTGTCAAGACCCCAGTGGGATTCCTCTTTCTTCACTTTAGGATATGAATTGTTGGACACTTCCATTTGGGCTTCATTTATAGTCAGTGGCGTGAAACAGTTTCTTCTAGAATGTGATTCATCTCATCCTAAGATAGATGTATAAAAGGGGCCAGATGAGTCATACCTTAAAATGCCAGCTTCTCTCCACTGAATATAAAAGGAGTTTAGATGAATAGCTGAAATGTGAATTTCATACATATGTGTGTTGCTTAAATCCTGCTTGTGGTCTTCAGGGTTACATGGAGACGCATAAACAAGAGAGGTAAGAAACATTCTGAAATTGGTCTTTTGTTTCCTGAGCAGATTAAACAGATGCTAAGCTCCTGTTTCCTGGTATTCCTATTACATCCACTACATTCTACCAGTATTAACCTTATCATTCTACCAGTATCAGACCTCATAATGATTAGACACCTAAACACCCCCCAGGCAAGTCTCTCCCCAAGTACTTTAATTTAATGGTCACATGAAAATACTCCCAAACTTGACTGTTCTTGGAGACTAAACCCTTTGTGAGAGTTTAATATTTAATTAAATAAAGGGAAAAAAGTAACTGCATATCAAAATGCTTTCCAAGAGCTAGCAGCACCCAGCAGCTTGTACATGGAATTCTACAAATGATATATGATTTCTTTGACAGTCCTCCAGCTCAGTGAATCAGATCCTAAGACTGAATATTTAGAAATTGGTAAATGGTCTTGGGCTGAACCCAACAGTTCTGAATGACACAGTGGTCCTTAAATCTAGGCATTTGTTAGGGAGTTGCTAATGCTGTTACCCACAAGAGACAATTTCATCAGCTGTTATCAATCCCATCTTTATCATCTTCAGCTCTGTACACACATTAAGCAAAGATGAGTAAGTGTTGTGGACCATGTAATGCTCAAAATTTTACAGGCATGGTGAACAATACAAGAAGGTTTACTTGGGCACTGTCCTGCAGGCCAACCCCCACAAGAACTTCACATGCAAAGGGAGCTGTTCTGGAAGAAATTGGTGTGGAAGCTAAGCAGGCTGATTCCCATCAGTTCTCTGTCTTCAGAGTATAATGATGGACTTACCAGGTGTCTTGGTCTCATTAGGAATCAGGCAACGCACGAAGTGAGGATGGGTACTTCTCAGGTTAGTCATCAACTTGTTTAGATTTTCCTGTGATAGACCAAAACATGGGTTTCAGCTTTGAGCTACAAAGCTTTTGCATTCTTATTCAAATGTCAAGGAGTTATAGAATCACAGAATGGCTTGGATTGGAAGCGGCCTTTGAAGATCATTGAGTCCAACACCCCTGCCATGGGCAGGGACGTCTTTCACTAGATCAGGTTGCTCCAAGCTCCGTCCAACCTGACCTTGAACACTTCCAATGATGGGGCAGCCACAACATCTCTGGGCAACTTGTTCCAGCATCTCACCACCCTCATTGTAAAAAAAATTTCTTCCTTATGTCCAGTCTAAACCAACCCTCTTTCACTTTAAAATCGTTGCCTCTTTTCCTGTCACTATAGGCCCCGGTAAAAAGTCTTTCTCCATCTTTCTGATAAGCCCCTTTTATATATTGAAAGGCTGCAGTAAGGTCTCCCCAGAGCCTTTTCTTCTCCAGGCTGAACAACCCCACCTCTCTCAGCCTTTCTTCATAGGAGAGGTGTTCCAGCCCTTGGATCATTTTTGTGGAAGCATGGCTCATTAAAAGGAAATTCACATACCCTGAACACAGCAGACACCGTCTGGAAAGAGCCCCCCTTCTTCTTAGCACCTTTCTTGCCACCACCACTATCACCTTGGAAGAAGTAGATAGGAGGTGAACGGTTAGAGTAAGCAGTGTGTTTTGTAGGCCTCACCTTCCTTTCTTTGGTCATGGGCCAATAAAACAATTAATTTTTAATTGTAAATACTGACCCACTGCTGCATGAAAGTTTTAGTGAACTGCTGCCAGCTGGTTGTTGATCAGTGTATGGTATATTTGGTCTCAGATGCATGATTTAGGATGCATCATAATGTATATGGCTTGTTGGTATGGAACACTATGTCCTGACATAAGTTTCATAACAGTGTACTCTCTGCTACTAGTCACATTGCTTTTACTTATAGATATAGCCCCATTTTTTAATTTTTTTTTTTTTAATTAGGTGGAAGGCCACAAGAATGTGGTTCAGCAGTGGACATTTGTTTATCAGTGCAGTGAAGTATTCTTTAGAAAAATCTCCTAATCCAATGTTCTGAGTTATGGCAGCCCCAAGGCAGGAAGCAAGTTACAGTCTCAAGAATACAAGTGCAAGCAGCTCCAGTGCCTTTTCATATTTGCTGCACTGTTGAAGCCAATTAAACTGAGACTTAAATGGAGTCTTTGTGCTCCGAACTTCACACCGTATCCAAAATTTTATCCCCACAACCTTTTCTTCTTGCCTTCCTTATATTGATGATACTTGCAAGGACCACAGCTGACTCATCCCCAGTGTTTCCTAGGAGCTTGCTCAGACATGTTGTTATGTCAGTCAGACTGAACTGCAAGAAAGTCCCCATGCAGTACTCTCTTGTGCCTCGAACCCCACCGTGCATATGCCTGATGGCTGAGTTGGCTACTACTGTATGCTGCCTCTTCTTTTTGCCTGGCATCCAGGCTGCCAGAATATTGGGTTTTTTTGTAGAAATCTCTGTGGCCATTTTTGGTAAGGCAGACCTATTGACTGTCCAACTTGATGGTTTTCAGCCACAAAAAAGGGCAAAAGATTGGACTGCTCTCTGATGCCCTTACAGGACTTCTAAATTATATTCTCTGTCTCTCTTATTTTCCCTTGCAACTCCAGGACTGCTCAGATGGATATGAAATAGTTCCATGGTCTCTTAGTTCTTACAGTTCACCTCAAGAAACAAAACTGTCTCCAAAGACTATAAAGTGCTTGCACTTTGCATGTATATTTGGCACCTGTCTAGAGGATGAGTAAGCATGCACATGATTCACAGCACAGTAAAGTCAGGAAACATACACCTCCTGCTACTTTGTTTTGGACTTGCTGAGTTTTACTTATCTGGACTACATGAATGTGGTATTTTCAGCAGTTCTGCATGTTGGTATCTTAGTTGTGGCATATCTGGGTGCACACAAGAACAAGGTCACATTAGGGGATGATAGAGAGTCTAGAGTATACCACAGAGAGGAGAAGCAGAAGTAGACTTTAGTTGTTTCTTGCCTTATTGATCATTACTGAAAAAGCACTTACTTGTTTCTGCACCGGCATAGTTAGAGAAAAGGAAGGACAGCAGCTTCAAGGATGATTTCTGGTACAGCCCCACAACAGTTTCATTCAAGGGATCCTTGTTCTTGTCAAGCCAGCCAGAGATGTTGTAGTCCACCGTGCCAGCATAGTGCACCAGGGAGAAGTGGGCCTCAGCCTTGCCTTTGACAGGCTTGGGCTTCTGGAAGTTGTTGGACTTGCCCAGATGTTGGTCATAGAGCTTGTTCTTGAAAGAGGTGTCGGTTGCCTTGGGGAACATGCACTCCTCTTCCAGGATGGAGAAGATGCCCATGGGCTGGGAGAAATATAAATACATGAAGAAAGTAGGTGGTGGGGAGAGGAAAAGTAAATAAAATGTCACATTGCATATGATTTGTGGCTTGTTTCAGTGACTGTAATTTGTATTGCACAAGTTCTTAATACAACACTAGTTACTATAATAATCAGGCAAACTATAATTAGTCTGTGTTGCTCAAGCTACTACCTATAAACATGGGAACTCGACAATACTGTTTACATGCATCTTTGAAAGGCTATATATACTTATATATACATATTATAATTAATTGTTTCAATCATCTTTACCCTACATCGTTAGGAAGTAGGTGTCAGTGTCCTGTTTGTGGGACTGATGCTGTTGTCTATGTCTGTTACAAGCCATCAGGTTGCAACTGTCAACATGAACTTAATTTGATGGCTCCTCATGAATGTGCATAGATAACTAATATCTAACAACTCCTGTTCTGTCTCCAGTGAATATGCATGATCAATCAGATTTTCCTCATCTTATATGGAGTGTAAATGGCAATAATCTGGCACTTTAGACTACCGATAGACTTTTAATTTGTCTCAGAATTGTATTTAAAATTGGAAGTATTATAGTACAGAGATGTAGGCACATTCTCAGCGACATCAGAGCTTTCATCTGAGTTACGTTAGGTATCTTCTGATAGTGCAGATAAGCACATGTCCTCTGATTTTGCTGGAGACACTGACGTGACCTGCATTAATTGGCCTAGAGAGAATTCTAGGATTTCCTTCTTTGTATGAACCTTTTTTTTTTTTTTAATTAATAAGATGCTATTAGATGCTTACATCTGAATTCAACTACATAGCTGCCAGAGCTAGAGTCAGGGATCCTCTAGAGCAGTAGCAACCACAGGAGGTGGATGTTGGGCAGGAATGCCATGTTTTGAATGAAGATTTTGCCCTCTAGGTGTGGCTGCTGCGTGAGAGCTCTGGGGTTAGCATTCATCTTGCCTAACTGTAGGTGTCTGTAAACAGAATCTAGATCTGAGTTAGCTGTCCAGACTGCTCTTCTGTAGTGGAAGCATTATAAAGACATTTATAGAATCACTAACAGAACATACTTTATAAGGAGATGATTTGCATCCTAGAAGTGTCGTTTACTTTCCTGTCATTACAAGAGACTACAGCATTAGGTCAGCATAGGTGTTCTGATTCCTCTGGCTCTAATACTCTATTGCATAGATATGGAACACAAAATGTGTTACATACAGTGTAATTTACTGTTACTGAACAGTAAGTGTGAATTTTGGGTGTTAAATACAGCAAGAGGCAACAGGCGCTAGCTGTGAATGGTAGCGCTGCCTGTAGATGCTGCTATGTGGTGGGGCGTGTGGGTGGTTAGCAAGAAACGTGAGGCTTGTGTGCAAAGGCCTAACCCATGGGTATGAATATCAAGCAGTGAACATGCATGTGGGATGGCTGAATCCATCACTGGGCACTGGGCATGAATGATAGAGTTGGGAGCAGATACCTGTATGCTCCTGAGGAGGAAGATGTTTGGGTATGTGCATATTGGATTTGCACGTCATGTGTAAGTGCTGTGCACAACCACTGGACACTGGCTAGTTATGTAGCAGTGAAGGGTTAATTCCCATTAAGATCCCCAGTGCAGTAGCAGTGGGCAGCAACAGAGGGGCCAGAAACTGTTGTGTTCCTAGAACTAGGAACTTAATTCTGTCCGTTACTGCAAGGAGTAAGACTTGAGGTTCACCTTACTGTTAAAGACAGTCTTGTTAAAGGCACCAAATTAGCATCGTGTACGCCCTCTCCCTTCCACCCCAGCTGTGTTGCTCAGGAAATCATTGTTTGTGCAGAGGCAGCCTGTCATTCCAAAAGCATTGGTTTTGTACACTGCCTCTTATGTAAGAGCGTCATTCAACAGTAATGTGTCAATTTATTAAGAATGACTGGACTAAAATAAATAACCATGAAAGAAATGTGCTCTCCTAAAATGAAAAGATTTCCTCTACCTTCTCAATGAGTTCAATGCAGGCAGCCAAGTCCATCCCAAAGTCAATGAACTCCCATTCAATTCCTTCTTTCTTGTACTCTTCCTGCTCCAGCACGAACATGTGGTGGTTGAAGAACTGTTGCAGTTTCTCATTGGTGAAGTTGATGCACAGCTGCTCCAAGCTGTTGAACTGCAAATTCAAAATATAAAAAAATGCCAGTTAGTTTGGAAAAGTCATCAATGGGCAAGTATACCTACTGTAACTCACATCAAAAATTTCAAAGCCAGCAATGTCCAGGACACCAATGAAATGCTGTCTGGGCTGCTTTGTATCCAGCTGTTGGTTGATTCGAATAACCATCCATAGGAACATCTTCTCATAGACTGATTTAGCCAATGCACCCACTGAATTGTATACCTGTAAGAAACATGGCCATGGCAGTAATGAAAGATGAGTTAGCTTTAAACTTGAAAGAACTGTCTGAACAAAATGAAAAGCCGATCAGCTGTCTAGGTACCTGTTGGACATTTTGTCCTTTAGTTACATATTCATTCCCAACTTTCACTCTGGGATAGCATAAAGCCTTGAGCAAATCAGCAGAATTCAGACCCATCAGGTAGCCAGCTTTGTCAGCCACTAGGATCAGAGACAACAGATGAGTTCAAAAGAGACAAGGAATGGTGTCCTGGTCCTCTAGGATGTTTCTGTTACAAGGAGCCTACTTTCAGCGCTACTCAAATGCACCTATTGTCAAGGGAAGCTCCTCTCCAGTCCCATGGAGAATGTTTTTCCCCCAACATAGGCAGAGTCTCAGCTACAGCACACTCCTGTTCCACACTTGGAGGGCTGGAGCAATGCTTCATCTTTATGTCTTTCTGTTTCCTTGCAGAGCATAAATTAAATCGCTGATTTTGTGGAACTTGCAACAAACTTAAACAATTTAGTTTCTGGAAGGGAAAATCATTCTCAAAGTGTTGGGCACTTTATGGGGCAGGGTTTCTAGCTTGTCTCCTGGTGCAGTTCACAAGCAAACTCTGCTGTCAATGTTACCTTCTGTGCTGTCCGGCTCTGCCTGCTCCTCCCGCTGCTTCTGCTTGAACTTCATGTTCCCGTAATGCATGACGGCCCCCGTCAGCTTGTACATCCCCACCTTCTCATCTGGGCTGAAGCCCAGGATGTCCACAGCGCTCTACAGAGGCAACAGGCAAGTCGAGGAAGGTGAGAGAAACACAAGCTGCTGTTAAGAGGCATGTGCACTGCGACGGGAAGGTGGGGTTTCTCCCCCTGTCTCCCCCCCTCCTTGCCCGCACTGAGCGCATGCAGCACGGGGCCGGCCCTGTGGCCGCTGCGGGCGGCAGAGCCCAGCGGTTGACGGCCCTGGGGCCAGCCGTGCCTCCCTGGCTACAGCCGGTCTGACTGTGAGGCCACCCCGCGGGTGCTCCGCTGAACTCACATCCGTCGCCAGCAGCTCCTCGCTGTCGTCAATACTGGCAACAGTGACTTCTCCTTGGCTCACGTAGGGGAAGTCGTAGGGGTTGGTGGAGATAAGAAGGAGATCTGCAGGTATACAGGGCACCTTTCATGGCACCAGGGCAGGTCACAGTGGAAAGAGAAAGCACTCACCGAGCCAAACCCAGCACTGCTGGCACTCACCAATGAGCTCTGGCTTCTTGTTGGACATTATCTGGTAAAAAATATGATAGCTCCTTTCACTGGCCAGCTGGAAAGTCACTCTGGATTTCTCCAGAAGATCTAACCAGAAGAGAGATGCTGTTAGTCTCCTGGTAAACTTGAGATCATAAATGCACAGATTCTGCGTGCACTGACTTGCTTCAACTCACAGGTTTCAATATCTGCAGAGGCCAGCTTGCCAGTTGTTCCAAAGTGAATCCGGATGAATTTTCCCTATCAAGCAGTTAAGATCAACCCACAGGTTATAGTGATCAATGAATGAGACATGTATTAGATGTCTGCATTCCAACAAATTGGAAATGAACTCACAAAGCGTGAGGAGTTGTCGTTCCTCACAGTCTTGGCATTGCCAAAGGCCTCCAGCAATGGGTTGGCCTGGATGATCTGATCCTCCAGAGTTCCCTAGTAACAGGAGAAAAAGCTTCATATCAAACTTCACTACTGGTTAATAACAAATATTGCAAAGGAAATACTACAAACAGATCGTTTTTGCACTTCATACGTGATTTTAACCTAGAATTTAGCAGAGTTTTTAAGCACTCATCACCCATCACTCTTTAATATTGCCATTGGTTTCAAAGCGAAGAGTGCTGAAAGACAGAACTGTATTTTGTTTCCTTCTTGTACCTGCTATCATATATTGGGTATCACATACAGAGTCACTACAGTGGAGCTCAGGGAGTTTGAAATCGGTATGGGAGAGGTGCTTCCACATTCCCATTCACAAAGGCCATGACAGCTAAAGAAAATGTGAAAATTCTGAGATTTTTTCTGGAGGTTACTCAAGCCCAGGACACGCGCACAGAGGTACAGCCTTTAGTGGGAAACACCTAGCAAGGGTGAATGTAAAGTTTTGCAATTGCATTCAAACAACCAGCAGCCTTTCAGAGTGCAGAAGTACATCTCCAGACATGCTTTGAAAAGAAGAGCGGGACATGGACAAAACCTGAGACTCAAATACCAAACTTAAAAAAAACAGAACAGAAACTCTTTGAGGTTTTTTGCTGCATGACTGCAGAAGGAATGATCAACATGTGAAGTTTTGATATAGTATTTTATCACTCTTGTTAACTGCAAAAATAGAGGAGGAAAGAAGCTTCTGTGACATTATGTCTCTCCTTTTCTGTGCAATATGTCCAGGAAGCAGAGTCACCACGTGCTTTTTTAGAGTGATAGAGCAAAGCTTTTCTCAAAGCTTTTAGCAAAGTCATGATTGATCCCTATGTAGTCAGGGCATGAAAGTGTTGCCAGGGATAATTTCCAAGACAGAAATGGAAAACAAAGAATAAGGAAAAAAAAAAAGAGTTTTTATCTAGGAGGAAGATGAGCAGCACAGCTCAAGTTGCTGCATCTTTGTACGTGGTGTTTGTTCAGTGCAGGCTTTATCATCTTGCAATGGAAAGGGAGTGCCATTCCCAAGACTGTCTGCAGATGGCACAAGGGGTTTAAATTAGTTTTTATTAGTCCACCATGAAGACTGACCCTATAAAATTATGGCAACACAGTAGCATATGAAGCTCTATATAATTTTTTTTAAAAACAAAAAATCCCAAATCCCTAGAGTAATGCCCTCTCGCATGTATGTTTCAGCTTTCTAAATGGAATTCCTCATTTAAGAGAAGAGATGTATGTGTCAGTGCAGCTGACTACACCAACACCAAACCTCTTTTTAGTGCTTAGCTGTGATGAGGGAACTCACAAGAGATCATTGTGTATGGAGGACAGCATGGAAGAAGACATGGCAATTCTTTACACAGATTCATTCTGGAGTCTCGTCTACAGGCTGGGTGACAAAGTGCTGGAGGCTGACAGTATTCTGGGGAAATGCAGTTACATGCTTCCCTTATTCATATACCCTTGCCTGGCATCTGATTTCAGCCCGCATCTGAAATAGGATGCTGGCCTAGACAGAACAATAACCTGAGTGGTTTATTTAATGTTCTTATGAAGAGGCACATATTACTGTTACAGAGATTGTGAATACTAAAAAAATAGAGTATTCTGTGAATAAACTGAGAAGATGGCAGAACAGGTTGTTGCCCATCTGAAAGCCAGGTGATTTTCCTTATATCACTCATGGTCACTACATCTCTCAGCTGTCTCAAAGTGTTTTCTGAGATCAGTCCTGGCATAGTGAGCAGCTGGTGAAAGCTGAGCCCGGGAGATTCTGAAATGGTGCTGATGGAAAGAGTGCTTGTGTTGAACTTGCCTTGGCCATAACAACCCATCAATCACAGACACCTGCCTCTGAGTGCAAAAAGAATATTCAGCCTTGGAATCTCCTTAGGTTCCGCTGTGCCCTTGGGTAGTCAAATAACATGCTGACACGTGTCACCGGCTTTGATGCACATACCATCTTACAGACTGTGGTGACACACACTTGTGCCACAAAGATGTTTGTTGCTTGCTCTGTGCTAGGGAATGAAGCCCACGCCTTGCAAATGCACCAGTGGGCTCAGATTGCAGCAGCTGGGCTGCTCAGCAGAAAGGGGCATCAGGGCATGTGCTTTCTTCTCTGAAGGATCCTTTCTGAGGTTACTTTCTAACTATCAGGCAAGTGGTCTCGGCTGTCCTAAATCTGCCCCTTTTCTTGTGCTTCCTTTCAGGGCTGTTACGTTGACCACAGGCAGGAGAACAAGCCAGTGGAAACTGCTACCTGATGCAACTGAAATGACTCAACTTCAGCACAACCACTCTGGAGTCCAGAGTTCCTGCACTTCCCCTGTCAATAGGAATGAACCAAGGAATAGGAATGGCACAATCATGTGCTGGTGGGAACTGAATGCTTTCTTTACACTTGCAGCCACTCAGGTGCTGTGGGTATGGCCGATCTCATAGGATAATAATGGATAGATACATAGGCAGTTAGCACAGAGAAAACTGCTGTCTTATATTATCTTCCTCTCCCTGGTGAAGACTACCCCCGTGTAAATGGAAACTGGAGAGAAACTGAAGCTTGGGCCTTTCCTATGTTCAGAAAATATTTCTTTAAGTAGAGTTCCACTAGTGTTCAGAGGGGTGGAGGCCAGGTAGCAGGGGTAAATGAGCGTAGGTGTGCTTAGACTGTGCATCCTAACTGTCTCCTCAGTTGCACTACACTTTCTGCCTTTTGATAGTCCTGCAACTCAAAAATATGCATTGATAGTTTCTGCTCTGCAGGCACATTCTTGGGCAAACACTAGAAGGGGGAGCCAAGGACATACCTGCATTTTGCCAGGCTGTTGGTCTTTCTTCTTCTCACCAGTAACTGCAATTGTTGCAAAATACTGGATGACACGCTTTGTATTCACAGTCTTCCCAGCACCGGATTCTCCACTGTTGAAATGAAAATATTAATTGTTACAGGAAACAGGAAACATTTTTACTTCTCTGTCAGCTTTGTCACACATACCAAAATATACTCACGTGATAAGGATTGACTGATTGTTACGATCTGAAAACAAAGTCACAGAAAGAGCTGTTCAAATGAGATGTGGAGGGCTTCTGTTCCTCAGACATAACTAACTGACTTGAAGGGAAAGAACTATGTTGTAACTGTATTTATCACTTTGTAACCAGATAAGGTAAATTCTGCATTAGTCTGCATGTGGATTTTTTTGTGCATAGAGGAATGGAGCAGCCCAAAATCTAAGTCCAAGCAATGGTTCTTTATAAGGCTTCACACTTACTATTTGTTTTCTTTTATGTATAGACCTTGACTTAAATATTGTTTAATTGGAATCACATTGTCTGCTGTGTTTCTTCTTTACTGTTTCTTTAAATTCATTACTAGGAGAGTGGGCACAAAGCCATATAGATAGCTACTGCCTTTCCTTCATTACCTGACAGCACAGAGGTCATTAAGGTGCCACAGGCAGTCTAATCTTGAGTTGTGCCATAGGACTATGGGAGCTGTTGCCATCAGGCACGGAGTAGAACAGCACCTAAGATGCCTGAACTGTCAAGTGTTCCTTGACCAGGCAGCCAGCCCTGCTTATATCAGGGTTTCCCATTCTTGCCAAATGACTCACCAGTCAGCATGAACTGATAGGCATTGTCAGAGATGGAGAAGATGTGTGGAGGGGCCTCCTGGCGCTTCTTGCCTCGGTAGCCAGCCACCACCTCCGGGTTGTACACCGGCAGCCACTTGTAGGGGTTGACAGTGACGCAGAAGAGACCCGAGTAGGTCTGCGAGGAAGGGAGACGGCACGTTGGCTTCCACTTAGCCTGGCAGAGCAGTTCCTCCTAGCTACCTAGAGGAAGACTGCTGCTGCTACTTACGTAGATCATCCAGGCTGCATAACGCTCTTTGAGGTTGTACAGCACAGCGGGTTCGTGGAGGTGGGTCATCATGGCCATGTCCTCGATTTTGTCAAATTTGGGAGGGTTCATGGGAAAGACTTCATCATCCTTCACAGTCACAGTCTGACAAAACCAGAAGGAGAAGAAATCTAAGCCAGGGAACTGCCTAAACTGGATGATCATGTACAAGTAACAGTTGGTATTACTTACAGTATCATCATATGTTTTAACTGTGACTTTGCCACCTTCTCTACTCTGTATGGTACCTTTCACATACATTTGCTTTTCATCCACTACAAAACAGGCTGCCTTAGCGTCAAATGGGCGATTCTGGGCTTCAATTCTCTCTTTCTCAGGCTTCCGTAAATAGGGAGCAGCTTCTCCAAAGATTGCCATCTCTGCATCTGAACTCATGGCTGGAGTTGCTCTGGAGGAATTCAGAAAAGATTCAGAGAGCCTGTGCATTTGTAATTTATATTTGTCTAGAAAATGGTCATGCTCAATGACTAAAAGGAAGAAGAGCACTAATCAACATCAGGCACTTAACTTCTGCCTCAAGTTTAAGTATCCACTGAAGTAGTCCTAATAGAGAAAGTTCCTTTTGTAGACAGACGTGTACTGTCTTTGAAGACATCCCCCTTAAACGGGATGCCTGTGTGCCCAAGTGAGGCCAGAAGGAATATCAAGCTAGCAGTCTTCAAAAGCTTCTCCTGCTTTATCTTTATCTGCTATTCACACAGCTGCACAGCCACATACTTCTCAAAGCCACATACACATAGCCACTTAGATAGTTTCATTAGACATCTAAAAATTTAGATGCAAGTAAGATCCATAAGTTAAGCAGATTGCCTCTCACACATAATTTCTAAGTGGAGGTATTCTTGGCACCCTTCTGTTTTCTATGTTTTAATATCCAGCAGGGAAAGTTCAACTAGTTTCTGTCTATACTAAGCACTGGAACAAATTGTGAGGGTCAAACATCACGTATCTAAAGCCAAACCTGTTTATCATATGAACAAAATATAAAACATTTTCAGATCTGTGACAAAATTAGCTAATAAGGGAATACAATGTATATTGAAGGTAATAATTAATAGCATAGTATTATCTAGGTAAATAAGTACTTGATATAACATCTCAAAGAATTTCAATTACAAAGTATCTTTTAGCTTTAGCATATTATATAGAGTAATATTGGTTATGGATCATTAAAAGACAATTAATGTGCACCAATATGAACCAGACATTCAGTTAGGGATCTGTCTAGTAGAAATATTTCAGAAAACTGCTTTATGCTCAGTTTTATTTTACATTTTTAGCAATATCTAGTAGAAATTCTTCAACACAGATGCTACTGGTTGCTACAGTCAAAAGGACTGGCGTGGATAATTCAAGAGCATCTGGAAATAACACAGGCAGAAATAATGTAGGCAGGAACTAGCATAAACAGAATGTTCTTCCCCAGGCAAGCTAATGTACAGGCTAGCAAAAAAAAAAAAAAAAAAAAAATTCTAAACTCCTGTTACTTCATGGGCTATCTGATGCACTGTGGTGCTAAAAAAGATAAAGGGGCAGAATTGAACAACTCAGTTGTATACTTCCAAGGTGTCACAGTACTGAAACAATCAACATGGAGTGGTTTTATGTGCAAGAAAATGATGAAAGGAGTCTGAAGGCATTTATAATGCTGCTTTTGGACACATTTCTGTAGAAGGGCTCATCTCTCTCAGCAATACCTATCTGCTATGGGATATGCACCTTGCAGGACTTAGAGGTACTGCATCTCTCAAGAGATTTTAATACCCAGGAATTTCAAAGCACATAATCCAGAATGTTTAACTTATTTTGAAAGTATTCTATGTATATAGAGCCCAGCATTTTTGCCTATGTGATCCTGTCTCTGTGTGGTTCAAGGGAGGCAACATGAAAGAAAGAGAGAAATTATTTCACAGTGTCCATGAAAAGGTTAAGCAGAGCATCACGAAATGCCAATAGGTTATCAGAAAATTTCTCAAGGGGCACAGTCTGTTAAACTACTGAATGTCTTTAATAGCAAATATTGTAAAATTTAGATCTTTACGCATTCATGAACAGAGAAGAAGGCATTCTCTGGAAGAATAACCTGTACTTCCATCCCTCTCAGCTTCAATTTCAGTGAGCATTTTTTGATAATAGGATGGAAAGCACATGTGTGGAGAGTTCCTTCTGTTGCTTTGGTGAACTCTCCCAGTCACTCGATCACTAACCCTCCCCAGAAAACCTAGAAGAGACTGGTGCATATTAAGTTCTCTGTGAAGGTGACTCTTTGTATGTAAACAGGTCTGTCTATCAGACAGGAGACAAGATTATCCTGAACTTTGTTTTGGTTTCAGGACCTATGTGATAAGCCGAAGTCAGCATATAATGTTCTAGACGTTACCCCAGAGGAAACTAACTTAAGGCAGGATAAGCTTAGACCCTTCTTGAACTGTACTTTGAGCCTCCTCTCTGAACACAACCTCAGTTTCAGGCTTCCAATGGTTGTGCAGATGGCAGGGGGTGAATTTTAATCATCTATAAATCACAGAATGCCAGGTTACACCACAAAAAGACATTGCTGTCGCTGTCTCTCATGTCCTCTTGGCTAAGCTTGAGTATCTGTCACTTTTCTTTCCCAATAAATGGAGTATTTCCTACCAAGAACTGTTTATATGCTCATATCGATTACAATAGCATATATCCTTTTCAGTGAATCTAGTGCTACGACACAGTCTTTTGCCACCTACCCTTGCCATTGTCTGGGTGAGCTTCACTCATTGCTCAGGATCAATCAGCAAAATGACATGTTATTTGTTAAGCGCTTACCTTCAGAAAGCCCAGGAGGAAATCTGCTTTCAGTATCTATGTGGAATGGTTAAAGAAAGGACAGAGAGAGTTAAAAAAAACCAGTCCATTGTCTTGAGCATATGCTGTATCAAACATTTATACACCTTGTGTAGTCTCTCCCAACAGCTGAACTGTACACAGAGCCTTACAACTCTTGAGCTAAAGCCAAGTCCCACAGAAAATCTTGTGTTCCTCCCCACATCACTGTGATCTGCTGAAAACAATTCTAATGTCTAGGAAAAGATCAACTATGTTACATATATTTTCCCAATCAATTTCAACTGCCTTCTGAGTTAGTTTTCCTGTGTCTTTCATAGGACTTGGAGGTAGCAAAGTTTGTAGAAGGTCCCTCCAAGGAACAGCGTGGCGTCGCTCTTCTGCTTCTGCTTGTGCCACCACACTGGAGTGGTTTGGGTCATATAAACTTGACATTGCATGTAAAGCATGACCTGGAATGTTGGAAGTGGGGACTGAGAAGAAAATGCCCCTACGTATTCCACCTCTTTGCAGAGCTGTGGAGGTGTCATGGTCAGAGTATGAAGCAGGCAGATGGGACTTACCGTGAGATGCTGAGGTAACAAAAGAATAAGGTTGCCTTCAGCTGTGGCTCTTTATATGTAACCTCCTGCCCACACAGCATTCAGGCACTCTATTTTTGGTCAATAATAATTTACTCTTTAGTTGTAAACGTGTTGAAGCTCTGATCTCTCTGCTAATTACTCAGAGACAGGATTGGTTTAAGGTTGTATGGAGTCAGCTGCACTGACCTGTTCTTTTCACATTGCTCTGTGCCAGGATGGAGGATGGAGGAACCCAAAGACAGCTCTGATAATGCCAAATAAGGCAACACTTGGCTCCTGACTTCAAGAGCTTGCTTTAACCAACAAGATGGTTGGTTTTTTTCTAAGTGTGCACAATTATTTCTTTATGGACTATGATTTTAACAGATCCCATCCTATCCTCTCTGTCCATGCTCATAAAGAAGGAGGAGGACTTAGGCAGAATTTTTCTCTCATTAAATTTCTTTATACCACTGTATGGGGTGCTGGCAAGCCTGAAACCAGCCTCAAGCTTGGGACAGAGTAAGACAACTGCCAGCTGATGGACTAAAAGACAGACTTGCAGTCCTGGCCTGTAGGTTTACAATACCTGATGCCTGCAGGCATACTCAAGGTCTCAGCCTGTGGGAAGGAGCCTGGTTTCTGCACCACTCCATTAGTCTGCAGAGGATGCCATGGAGCAGGCTGAATGTCAAACCAGAATAACTTTGACTTGCTCTGTAAGGGTATGTGGAAGAGAGTGTCTGCTCCTTTAAGAGTATCTGGTAAGGACCTTTTCTGACACCACAAGGGACAGTAAGAAAGGGAGGAAGTCGTAACCAAGAACATACCGGGACACAAACCTGACTGACAAATGGTAAGGGAGGAGGTGATGGGAACCAAACCTGGTCAGTCACACTACTTGATGAAGGCATGTGAGAGTGTGAAAATGTTTATTCCAGCAAGGTTACCAGATCAGGGACCTTGTCAGTTGGGAAACTAAGGTAAAAGGGGGAACCAGAAACAATATATAGAGGCACAGACCTGACGAACCAAACATAGAGACAATGAGATGAAACAAACCTGTGACACTAATTTGATGAGCTATCAAGAAACTACAGGTGCTACTTCCAGGGAGATCAACCCAGACTTTATGACTGATAAAATTGTGAACCAGGGGAGATCCCAGACATGGTTGGGGTGGGCGCAGGAACTGACAGAGCTGTACAAACCCATGAGGGGACGTGCAGGGGAAGGAGGAGCAGGGAGGAACGAAGACGGGGGTAAACAGAAAAAGGTATTAAAGGGGCCAGTTGCACATAAAACAGGGCCAGTCAGTGCACTTGTCTGGCTGAGCCCTGCACCTGATCATCATAGTCTGTGTTGTCTTCTTACATCTTCTTATTAAATCTTTTCTTAACTCTCTCTTTGTGTAATCTCACTCCCTATCACGTGCATGCATGGGCATGCATGGACTAAATGCCAGCTACTGGTGAGGCCTCTGTGTGTGTGTGAGTAAAAATTGGTGCCAGCTACTGGAGTCAGGCTGGGGGCACCCCTGGCCTGTGGTGTCAGCTGCTGGAGCCAGTGGGTTCTCAGCATCAGCTACCAGCGTGAGTGGGGGTCTTTAGCTTCCAGCCACTTGGGTGGGAACAGTGTGCGCTCCTAAAACCAGCTACTGGGGGACACCAGGATGAGTGAGGTGAGTGCAGGACTCAGTGCCAGTGGCTGGAGTGGGACCAGAATGAACAGCCCATGTCCCTGGTGCCGGCTGCTGGGGGCAGCTGAGCACCTTTGTCTTCCCCAGTCTTGGTGTGCTGGTGTGTGCTTGTGCATTCACGAGCAAACTTTAAGCTGAACCAGCCGGTCAGCAGGGGAGCCTCGGGTCCAGGCTGGGGGGTCCATGCTTTTATGCCCAGGGAGACTTGTGAATATGGGGTGCCCATGGGATGAGTGTGTGAGTGCTGCGTGTTTGCGAGGATCAAGCTGCACCAGCTGGCAAGTAGGTAACTGTGGGGCTGGTCAGAGGGCCAGGGTCCGGGCAGAGGTGCTGGGGAGACAGAGGGGCTGTGCTGGACTTGAGGGAGCCACAAATGTGCATGTGCTTGTGAACCTGGTGTGTGTGTGCTTGCACTAGTGACCTCCTGTCTCTGCCAGTCCTGGAGGAGGGGATATGTCTGTCTGTGCTCATGTGATATGGGTCCTGTTGATGGTACCCTGTGTGGGTGCTGTTGATGGCAGCACCTTGGCTGTGGCAGTCTGTGACCACCTGTGTCAGTATGCTCTGTGTATGTGTCTCTGTGTCTGTGTGTGTGTCTCTGTGTCTCTGGGACACGTGCTTAGCTTTGCTACTGGTTGAACCCACAAATGGGAAAGCAGCAGCTGTGTCCCTCAGCCTGGGCAGAGACCTCAGGTCCCTGGGCACCAGGCTGGGCTCCAGTGGCCAGGCAGGATTACTGGGCTGGAGTGGCTGGAGGAGGTGGCCATGCGTTCTAACATCACTTAGCATGCTCCATCACAGAGGTGCAATAGTTTTGGGAGGACATGTGGGAGGCTTAAGTTTTTCACAAGCATTTACTGGAACCCTGCTGGATACCAGCTCCCTGTGTTAGGAGTGTGTAGGTGGAGACCTCATTCACAAAAAAACTCTAGTTTGACATTGTGATGGCTTTTGAGTTGAGGATGTGCTGCCTGCCAAGTCATGAGTGTAGAAGAGGAAACTCCACTGTCAGGAATGGAGGAATGTCCCCAAAGAAGCACTACGTGCCCCTCTGAGGTGCCTGTCCACAACTGACACTTTGTCACTGCTGGGGGATCTTTCCACTTCACCACCTATACCAGTAAGGTACCACCAATGGGAGCTCACCATCATCCTTCCACTACATCCTTGACCTCTTGAACCACTATAACCATTTTTCACTGCAGCACACACCATTGGACAAGTGTTATCACCACTGCCATCTCCCTCAGTGAGGATGTCTCACTGAGGTAGAAGGTGAAAGTATGAATGCTTGGTTTTATATGTTGTCTCTGAAGTTTTGGCTCATACATTGAATAAAAGCCCTTTTCATCTTTTGCACAGACTACCTATCCATACCACATCTTCCAAAGACAGTCCACCTTTGAACTCCCTGTTTGATGGCAGTCATTAGTAAGACATGTGGTAAAGAAGTGGTTACCAGTGTGATGACAGCACAGCCAACTCATATTTGAGGGAAATGGCAACACTGGCAGCATACTGTGAACTGAGCCTGTCACAGGTGAAGAGGTATTACATGGCAGTACCTGGTCATAAATGCAACACTGATTTGTTTGAAGAAGCTGTGCGGCGATAGAACATTATGGTAGGATGGTGTTCTCCACTCCTCTTTTCATCCTCTCTAGTCATGCATGTACACTTCTTCAAACATGTTGGGATTTTGCTACACGTAACTACCTCCAGCCTCATTCTAGTTCATATCCCTCTCCATGTTCACCTGCAGTCCTTCCATGCTCCCTAGCCCAAGTCCCTCCCTGCCTTTGGGTCATCAACCCTGACCTATCTCTAACCCAAACTATCCATGTCTATGTGCTGCCCTTGATGTTCCTCAGGTTCTTAGTGCTGGGCACTATGTAGTTTCCAGTCTGCAGTCCCTACTTAATCTAGCCTATTTATTGCCCTAGATTAGCCTAGGAATCTGTCATAAAGTTTGCTTGCTTTTCATCTCCTATTCTCTCCACTTAAACTATTGATTCCCAAGTCTGTGTGCGCTTGCGATTTCTGCAACGGTCTAATCACTCTCTCAAGATCTCTTGCTGGAGGTGCTCATTGGCGTTATCTTTGACCTGGCAGGACTAGCAACAGTGGTAGCTACTGGATATGAGTTATTAAGATGGTGTTGAGTAGAAGTAACAGTGTCTTCTAAGTGTAGGTGTCTAAGTGGTATGTTGGGTGCATAAATGTTGACACATAGGGAATGAAGATCAGCATTTTCTAAGAGCTTTGACTGCGGGAGGGGGTGTAGTTGAGAGTAATTGTTGTCAAATACAGAGCTGTCTAAAATGGTGTCAGTTGGCTACTTTAGTCACTTGAATTGTATGCCGTATTTCTGTTCTCTATTCCTTTGTCTCAGTATATGACCTATTAATGAGAGAGAGCACAAAATTGCCTTACACACCAAAGTAGGTGGAACTGAAAACTCCTAAAATCAGCTGCTTTCTTCCTCCCACCTTCCTCTCCTTCAGTGAGAGACCTAGATACAATTCCTTTGTCTGCCATGGGCCACTTCTACCCATAAAACCTTTATAAAAAACCATAAGAACAGCCATATTTTGTCCCTCAAACCCATTGTTCTGTCCCCAGCCATGGCCAGGACAGATGTACAGGAAAGAATATAAGAACAGGGTACACATTTAGTGCTGTTTACCCAAACTGCTCTCCCAGCCTGCAAAAACTAATGGTTCAAGGAATCCCTGATGCTAATGTTATGCCTTTAGATTAAATAGTTCTTAATGGATTTCTTCTGTGAAATTATTCAGTCATTTTTGTACTCCTGTAAGCATTTAGCATTTACATCCTGTGTTAGTACATTAATTGCATGTATGACGAGCAACCACTTTTATTTGTTCTGAACCATCCATCTGAAAAATTAATTGGTGTCACCTACAGTGAAACATTATTTCCTATTGACTCTCTTTTTCCACCCATGCTTTTATACTCCTTAATAATTCTTAATTCAGAAACAATCACAATGCTTTGATCACTATTGTTGTCCTTCTCTAAGCCTTCCCCAGTTCATTCATCTCCTTTTGGAGTACATGTAGCTAGAACTGCATGCAGTATTCAAGCGGTGAGTACATCATGTATTTATACACTCAGGTAATAGTTTCTCTTTGTGCTCTATTCCTTTCCTAATCATGTAAAACAATTTATTTCCCTTTTTGAACCATTACCAAGCATAGAAGCTAATGTTTTCTGAGGAATAGCTATTGTATCTGTGTGATCTCTTCTGAGTAGTGATGGTCATCTTAGAATCTATTTCTGTGTGTAAAAATGGGATTAATTTTTTCTCATGGGCATCATTTCACATTTATTATTATTAATTTAGTCTGCAGTTTTATCACTCAATTACAAGATAGTTACAATGAGGAAAGCAAGGAATGAAACTCTCCATCCTTTTTCTTGAAGCTGCTCTGATATGAAGAAAAAATTCAGAGTGTTTGGAGTTAGAACAAATACGAGAAAGCCAGAGATAACCACAGCTCTGTGGGATCACCAGCAAGGAGGTGTCCGTTTGTGCTGGTTAATCAGTAGTTGCTTGCTATAAAATATACAAACAGGCCTTTGAATGAGGTTTAGCATGTAGAAATAAACAGATGGATTTCCTAACCAGTAGGCTAGGAAGTGATCCCTACTTTTCCACCTGCCCAAGCACTCCTGTAGACTTTTTTTTCTTTTTTTTTTTACTCTTGGAGAGTAGAGCTGCAGGAGGAATGTTAAGAATGTTCATCTGTTCCCATATGGGCCTATGTACATGCTGTGAGCTTGCTAAGAGCTATATAGCTATGGGAACGAAAGCTTGGGATGTAAATTCCTCAAGCAACAGTAAGAGTTGATTTCAGGTCTCTCACAGCTTGGGTAAATGCTCTTACCATCAGATTATTTTGCACACGAGATGAGATGGCAGAGTAGATTTGTCATCATTACCTCATCTTTTCCTTATTTTAAAGGCAGAAGAAACATTAATCAGAAAATGATTTAAACTTTAGAGGCCATGAAATCTTATCACCTCTTTATAGAATTGACCCAGGTCCCTATCCGGAAAGAGATGCATTTTCAGATGCATTGTTGCCATCACTTCATCTTGGCTCGATCTAGGGAATGTCCTTGGTGCATTTACACAGTTCTCATTGGCTGTTTGTTTTGGATTATGTTTACGATGACTACTATTTAGGTACACTGTATAGGAAGTAAAGATATCTAAGAGGGTATATTGGATTCTGTTACAGAAAAAGGACTCCTTCAAGTCTGGCATTGCAACATGCAGTGTTCAGATGTGTCCTATTTAGGCCTTTTCTCTTGCTTCTTGAGTCTTTTTTAGTACGTTTTTCAATGCTTTTACTATGTTGTTTGTTTTTTTTTTTTAAACCAAAGTCGTTGCCAGTCTGCCACAGTCTGGCCTGAAGTGTGAGCTCAGACACTGTATGAAATAACAATGACAACTACTTGGATGTGGAGATAATATTGTTACTGTATTTTTCTTTGATGAATTGCTATGTATCAAACATTCAAATTAGCTGTGCTGGTTGCAGCACTAAACTTGCATGCACTTTTTACAATTCAGCAGTCTCAGGACCTGGTTTTTGTACCCACTCCATCTATATTACAGGCTGCATTTTTAATTATTTGCTATATGCACTTACATTTGCATTTTTATTACGTGCATCTTTAGCTTAACCATAGGAATAAGGGAACCATGGTTATTCTTTGTCAGAGACTATCTTGTCTTTTATATCTGACTCATCTAATTATTTTGTAGTAAAAGTGATTTTGCATTTTCTCCTGGGTTATTTTTTTTATTAAAACAGTATATGGTGAAGAACCAATCCTTTCCAAAGGCACACCCACCCACTGGTGACCCTACACATGCAGAATCATTTTGACATCTGTCAATTAAGCCATTTTTAATCTATATAGTATGTACTGCTCTGGTTTTGTGGTGTTCTAGCTTACCAAAATACATACAAATGAAAACCAGTAACAGATCTATGTGCTATTAGTATTATTACTTTTAACAAGAAAGTATATAAACTTATAAATATCAACTAAGCTACCTTAAAAAGACAGTACAAATTACTGTATTTAGTTTGGCATATCAAGTATTCCAGTGTTTGCCTCAAATCAATATCAATATTAGTCTATTATTTACAACACTAAGTGTTACAAACATTTACAATATTTATGGAATTTTAAATTACTACCTACCATCTGGGGGTTCCCCAATATTTCAAGAATTATTGAAAATCAGTATTAATGATTCTTTTGAAATATAGTGTCTGCTTGCCAGATTATCAGAAAAAGTTACTTCAGAAGAGGCGTGCAGAAGGAAATGACTGGTATGGAATAACCTCCACCTGAGGAATGACTATGTAGACTTTGATTCTCCAGCTTGAAAAAGATTCAGTGGAGGAGGTAATATATCTATATTATCCGAAAAATCCTGAGTGTCATAGATGTATTCAATGTCTCTTTTATGTAAGAACTGTGCAACAGCAAATGAAAATAGCAGGATGATGGTTCAAAACAGATGAAAGGAGATGTAATTCATTGCCAGAAGGCATAATGGATGGCACCTATGCAGGGCATCAGACTGCAAGGGTCAATGCAAATGACTAACCCAAAGGAGGACCTCTAGAATGAAAGGGAAGCAATATGGAAAATCTTCCAGTATGGCTGGGAATTCACAAATTATTAAGGGAGGACCTGGGCTCATGAGAAACAAGGGACTGCCGGTAGTGCAAGTGATGAGATTCAGGAATGTTAGCAAACCATCTCCAGACTATGTATATCTCCCCCAGTCACAAAGAACTACCCTTACAGGTGATGACAGTCCCAGATTCATGATTGCTGCCAGCAGATAGAAAGAACTTTTAACTAGAACCTCTCTTTTATTTTAACAAAAATTCATTCCCTTTTCTTCACAGGTAATGATGTCTGACACTACCTCCCTCAGGAAATCCCAAATATCTGTAAAGCAGCTCTATACCTCTGCACACCATTTATGATGCCTCTGGAATACTAAACATAAAACATCATTGCTTCCACCAAACTAGAATGGTGGAGTCATGCCCATACCATTTTCAGGGCACATTGTATCTTCTCTATCTTTGTCTTGAGTACAGTCTTCTCTGAAAACCTGCATGAGGAACGGGGAAAACAGAAGAGTCCCTCAAGGAGAGAAAGAAGAAGCCAGACTGCAGAGGCATTTGTCCAAAATGGCCACAAGAGGATAAGCTGTGATCTGGAGGCACTGTAGGCTACAGTAGCTGGAGAGTAGCACGGCAAAGTTCAGGAATGGAATAGCATGGGGTGTAAACTCTGTTGTGGCCCTAGAAAAAGGCTGGCAGCCCCATTGTTCTTGTAACTTCTAGTGAGGGACTGTGTGATGGGACTGGTTTGCAGCTCATAAGCAGGGTTTCCCAGCATTTCTCAGTATCTCTTGTGACCCAAGGTTAGAGTTGTTCAGGTCCTGCAGGAACTCTAATCTGATGATGATGAGAGGATGTGGGAAGAGAATGTATGTTTTGGGGCTACCCACCTTACACAGGATATTATGAAGCAATAAAAAAACTCAGGAGCAGTCTGAGGAGGAGCATTATCTTCTAGCTAAGACAGACGGATCCACAATTTCTGCTTCTTTTTGTTTTCCAGAGCATATAGTTGTCCTTTAAGAGGGCTCCCACTTTCCTGGATATATGTGGACTTCAGTGTTACTCCCAAAGGGAAGAGTCCCTGTTGATAACCGTCCAATAGGCCTGCTTTCCTGTGACTGCAGGGCCATTACATTGAAAGAACAAGAGTATACAAAGACAAGGAAAGGTTGTATGTGTGTCCTTGAGCATGCTGACTTTTTGGGGCATCCCAGTAAGGCACTGAGGAGCTAAATGACTCCAGGGTCTTGATGTCTACCTTGCTTCCCATTTTATTAGTGGGAGAATAATGTCTCCTTTGGGCAAATGAAATAGAAAAGACTTCTTCTCTTGTGGCCAGGTAAAAATTTCCACTTCTAGTTAGATGAACTGAACCTTCGAGGTTTATTTAAGTTGGAAAAACAATCAACCAAATGGATTGCATGTAAAGACTCAGAAAACATCATGTACCGGGAAGAGTTGTTGAAAGCACATTTTAAGTCAATCCAAGTAAACATACCAGGCAAGTTCTAGAAGTATTGTATATATCTATGCAGATATAGATTTGATATTGATGTGATGAGTCTGTTGTCTAGCTTGACTAATGTGTTGTTGTTCATAATAATTATTTTCACATGATATACACAGATGTGAATTTATGAAAAGCATAAGTATGGCTGGAGTCTTTTACAGTAATTTATCTGTCAAGAAAAGTCCCTTACATTTATTGTGTCAGTTTCTATACACGTGTTGTACCAGCTGATTCATCTGCATGATTTCTGTAAATTCTGCTATTCACAGAATTCTGTAAATTCTGCTATTTACATAGGTTGATCAATCAAGGCATCATCACACAAACAACATCTGTTCATGAGTTCTCATAATTCTGGCTTTGTCAAACAATATATAAAATATAAATGTAAGCCTGTATTGGTAGCTAAAAGGTTAGATACCATGCAAAGCACAATCTGCAAAATTTGTGCATTTGATTATCTTATAAGTTCTTTGCTCTTTGTGGATAAAAGAGTGTTTGTTTTCTCTGTTCCTATGCTTCTTGCAGGACTCCTCAGTTCCTTGCATTTTGTGTGGGATGCAACACCACACCTGTTCATAGCACTAAATAGCTTTGATCCTATTAGAGTTACCCAGTATCTTTTCCATCGGATGCTCATAAAGAGAAAATTTTCCTAGTACAAGTGGCCAGTGAAGTAAGCCTGCTTATACTAAGTCCCCAAACCACTGATTGATAAGTTGCTATATCTGCAACTGTCTGACACTGTTGGGACAGATGGACATTTTGGTCTGAACTAGTGTAGCTATGCTCATGTTTCCTAGGCCTTGAAGCAGAAGCGCATTTGTTCCTCATACCATCCACCTTTCAGACTTTTTATCACTTCATTTTAACAGGTTATTGTGTTGCTGTTATTGCAGTACACCAGGAAGACTGAAAGGGGAAGAAAGGCAACTAAATTCTTGTTGTCCATCAATTTAAACAGCTTCTGAAAATACAATTTTGTGTGGCTTTAGTCTTCATGTAGGATTCTTCCATTACATCTTCAGAGATGCAAAGTTGCCTGGCCTTTAAGATCATTAATCTGCACTAGTAATTCTGTAAGTTTGGACTGTATCCTTAACTGTTCATGCAGGCCTCTGAAAGGCACAAAGATACTCTATCATATATATTATTAGTGTTCATTATGGGATAAAGCCTGTTCCCTGTGCTTTAAATTATGTGTTTGCAAAGTTGTGTGGGGCTGGTTCTGGAGAAAAGGAGGAAAAGGAATACCATCCACAAGATGCAGAACTGTGACATTGCAATTTAATGCCATGGTAACCCCACAGTTTCATTTGGTAATGTCCTGTTTGTTGAAAGCTTTTTGGAATACAGTCTCTTATTCCATGGGCAAAAGAGTGAGAATTCCTCCATAGCTCATCTCAAATGAGACAGAAAGATTTTTAGGCTCAAATGATCAGTGATGGCAGAATAAATGCAAATTCATGGAAAGATATATCTTTAAATACATTTTTGAACTCAGCAAGGGTTCCTGCATTTAATAGAAACAAATGTATTGAGCTTTGAAAATATGTACTAAAAGTTCATCTTCTCAGCCTGACTTTAAATGACACTCTTTTCTAATGAAAGTTGAAAGATAATTTATGTAAAGGGAAAAGAAAGTTAATCTAAACTTGTCAAAAGTGTATGATACTGCATGCTGATTTTCTGCATCACTGAGCATAAGTTTGACACTGCACCAAGGCCAAATAGAATTAATGATAATCTTTGAGGGATTCCTTTCTAAAAATATATTTGCAAACTTTTTTCACAGCTGTCAACTACCCCCAGTCTAGAAGCGCTTCTGTTGTAATACTGGAACATGGGCATTGAAGATGTCTTTCAGCTAACTGCTGAATACTGCAAAATGGTCAATGATATATATGTGTATTTTGGGGGAAAGGTGATCTCTACCCCAAATTTATTGTTCTATCTTTTTTTCCAGCATAAAGCAGTGATATCATCATACCTTCAGGTTGTTTCAGCAGTTGTGAAGTTGCCAGCAATCCATATTCTGTGCGAGTTACTGACAAGAACTATTTATTACTGTGTGGACTGTGGGGCTATTTCACCTTAAATGACAGGTCTTCTACTTCCTTCTGCCCTTCCTGAGGCAACCAAACTAGAAAGCAATTCATTACCAGGCCATCATTTGTACCTTGGCATTGTGAAGGCAACAAACCACTTTTTTCCCCAAGGAATTCTGGCAGCAAAAACAGAAGTAGAGGCAGGAGCAATTGAAATAATACAGATTGTTTGCTCCCACTTAGAGCTGGTCTCACACCTGTACCATTTCCTTGTACAAGAGCAAGTTATGTTGCTTATTTGGGATGTTATCTGGTAACAGCAGAGGAAAAAAACGGTGTTGGGAATAAACCAGCTTGACTTCCACGCCAGAATTTTTCAGTTAATAAGATGATGATGATTGTACATTCTGCCTCTTGCCAAATAGACAAAATGAATAGTAACAAGTGGCCAAGACCAGATGGGATTTACACAAGATTTCCAAAAAGGCATGGGGATCTGACAGCTGAACGATTGGCTGTGGTGTGTGAGCTCTTACAAAAACTGCCTTGCTTTTGGAGATCTGGAAGTTGTCTAGTAGAATGCTAATTTTCAAGAAGCATTTCAGGGAACTGTGGCCCAGTAAACCTAGTGTCTGTACTGGGAAAAGAGCAGAAACTAAAAATGAGTAGAATTTGAGGACACACTGGTAAATATAACATACTGAGAAAACCAGCGTTTTTAAAGGGAAGTCATATTCCACAAACCTAGTGGAGAATCAAAAACAGGTGGATAGGTGTGAGAACCAGCTGGTATTGCCTTAAGGAATATCTAAAAGCCATGTGAGAAGGTATATCACCTTTCTTAAAGAAGCTAAGTGTGTGTCTGTGTTGTTACATGAGATAGTTCCAAGAAGTGATCCTGGACAAGGACAGGCCAATAATCATTGCTGCAGACATATGAGTGTCCCTGGGGATGGTCTCTGAGTGTCCAAAGTGGCTTGATCTGAAGCAAATCCCAGGAGCAGCTTGGGGGAAAGCTCACTCCAGCAGCTCTATTTATATATATATATATATTGCATTAGAGCTCAGCACAGCCCTCCAGTACTGCCTCAATGGGCCTTGTGTCCTCACACTCCTTATGTAACCTCACACCCCTCCTAAGTAATGTCCCATATACCCTTGCTATCCTTCTCTGTAGAGCCTGCTAGCAGGTTATGAAACAGCTGTCATTATTTTAAGTCTTTAATGTACTGAGTAGTGATTACTAGAATGTCAGAAGGATCTTCTCTAGTGCTAAGGACTCCACTGCTTTTTGTAAAATATCTTCTACATCTGGGACATCAACATTGTGCTTTGCTTGAGCTGTTTCCTATGCAAAGTAGGCAGTAAAGACAGAGTGGAGAAGTGCCCTTCTGACACAGTCAAGAATGGTTTTCTCTATTGCACTCCTATTGCCCATACCACTCTCACCTTTCTCCTGTAGTCTTGACAGCAGTCAGCTGCAGAGCTGCACAGGTCACTGGGCTGACCCCAGGACTCTGCTTTTCTGGTGGCCTCTCAGCACTACCTGGCTAGTCATCCAGTCCAAGGCTGCTCTCCAAGGCATCATTGTGGATCCAAGCTGAATCCAGCTTCCTCAAGCACTGCTACTCCTTGCTATGAAAATATCTAGGAGGATGGATATAGGAAACAGTGGCATTTGTGAAATGTGCTGTAATTCTCTAGTTTTTAAAACAGACAAACAAAACTCTGTATCGTCCTTTTCTTCCTTATTTAACAGGGAAGACCCTGCACCAAGTCTTTTTAGCTCCCTTCCCCTTCTTCTCAACTGGAGACATTTGAAGGAACTCCTTGATACTCGTGACAGCAATTCAGCAAGCCCAGGATTTTAGAGGAAAACGTAACATGCTGGATCTTATAGCCCTCAGATCCAACCAGTACTGAGGTTGCAGATGTATTCCCAGCAGGCAGACACACATAGAGCACATGTATACCCCCCGTGGGGGAATTGCACAGCTACACTCTGCACATTATTGACAGTGTTCACACATGCACTATCCCCATATTTACAGTACTTAAAGCTACAAGTTTCATTTGAAAGAAAGAATTAAAAAGGCAGGGTGTAGAGACAAAGGAAGTAAGGAAAGGGCAAAAAGCACAAAATCCTTAATAGGAAGGTGAGGCTGAAATCTGCACCTTGCATCACTCCCAAAGGCCCATAGTGTTCCTGTATGAACTGGAGCCCTATTACCAGACTTTGTAAAATTAGAAACTCCTCTGTAATTTGAGGACACTCATTTGCAATTGTCAATACCTCTTTGTAACTCAACTTCCAACAAGTGGTTTGCAGAGAACCTGGCCTTAGCTTTCCAGTCTCTGCCTGCTTTGTAGTCAATATAGTTAGGACTCAGTTTATGGCGGCTAACAGTTTTTCAAAAGGAACAAACTCTACTTGCAAAGCTAATTTACACACCAGTATTCACATACACAATATTGTGTATGTATTTCTCAGTCCATCACCCTGGTTAGTCCAGGAGTTTCCCTCACAATATTCCAAAGGTTTGGTAAATAATTCTAACAGAACACATTTGCAAAAGGATCAATTCCCTCCCCATATTGGGACTATTGAATCTGCTATTTTGGGAATACTCACAGCCCAGCTGGCTCCTACCAACTGTGCCAGATGTTAAAGGAAAATACACCATGCTGGATCCCACAGCCTGAGAGAGGCAAGGCTGCTGCAGCTCTGTGCCTCCAGATTCATGCCCCCCGGTCCATTTGCCCTGTAGCACGGTTGAAGATGTATTCCCATGAGTCACAAACACACAGAGGAAAAGTATATGCCCTGTGTAGGAGTTTACATACATAAATACATTGATACATATATAAATCTGTATATACATACATATATACATACATACTTATAGACTTATCTATGTAAGTGATCCTACAGATCACAAACAGACACTCGGAGTGCTTACACAAACATAGACAGCACCAACAGCCTCATCCTACCCCCCTCTCTGGCTGAGCAGGATGGGTGTCTACTAGCAAGAGTATAAATACATACATACAAGGTAAATCCCTCCAGCAATTGGGCTTAGACATTTGATCTGGCTAGTAGCTGCCCCTGCATAGCAGTCTCCCCAGTTGCTGGCATCTGGACATACAGGCCCCCAAGGCTTCAGCCCCACTCCAGCTGCTGGTACAGACTGTCCTCCACCCACACGCAGCTGACCGGGACTCCCTTGGTCCCATAGCTGACCCCCCACCCAGTTCTTGCCCCTCAAGACACAAGCCCTCTCACATGCAGGGCTGGCCCTTGGAGATCCACTCATCCCTTGCTCCCAGGCCAACTCACCTGCTCACCAGCTGGTCTGGCTTGATCTTCATTAGCAATTACACACTCACTTGCGCACCTGCACTCGGTCTGGTTGTTGCATCATGGACACACAGGCCCTCCAGCCCGTTGTCTGATTCCAGGTGCTACACTCACACTCCATACACACTGAGTAGGCAGCCCTCACCCAGGACAGAGCTCGAAAGGAGTTTAATAACAAGGGAGGACAGACTGCACTGATCAGGCACAAGGCATGGGCAGACAAGCATACTGACCAGCCACTATTTATATGCCATCGTCCCTTTTTATCTCCTCACCGCTCGATTTTCCTACATTGTTTCTGCCCAGGTCACCTAACCCTCTCCTCTTCCACACCTTTGATTCCTCCCTTAAACATCCCATCACTAGCCCTGTGTGATCCCGACTGCTCTTCCCCTGCATCCCACAACATGCCCCAACCCCCCCAGCAGCAATCCTCCTCAATTCAAAAGGAGAGCTGCTCCTTGTGGCTCATGGCGGTGGGTCTCACATCTGGATCCTGGGCCTTGTGCTGCATCAGGACGGCCGTGAAAAGATGCCTGTTCCTTGGGGGTCCCTACTGCACCCTGGGCTGGAGGAGGACTGCCTTTGACAGGCTGATGGCTTTTGTGATGGGCCTGGGAGCAGCTGGGCAGGGTGTTATTTGGGGTCCCCCTCCTGTCATTGTCTTTCTGTGCTGCTTTGTGGTTGTGCAGACAAGTTTTTATCATATAACCTAACAAAGGCCACTCAGATGTTGCCTCCATGCTAGCTGGGCTTCCTCTGTGGGAACAAGCTGGCATCTGCAATAGGAGGTGGAAGAGAGACCTTAAGAGGCACACACAGATCTTTCATGATGTTTTGGGATTTGTTCCTGTGACTGTCCTGCTCCAAGGTGTTGCTGGTGTCAGCTATTCTAGGGGTGGGATTAGCTCCTCAGTCAATCCCAGTCTCTGCAGCCTATCATATCAGTGGGCAAGCACCCTAAGTGCAGCCTCATATCTGAGCAGGTTCACCACAAGTCAGCCAGGCAGAGACAATGTCACGGCTGCACCAGACCGAAGCTTTATTTTCTTCTTTCTATAAAAGCATGCATAGGACTGAGCCTTTTCCGCTTACTGCTTTCACTTTCCTTCAAACTTAGCTGAGGGATGATGGATGTGAGTGAATGGTTTTAGCTATTTAATGTTTGTTGTTGAAAATGTTTGCCCAGACCAGAGATGTTTTTCTTTATTGCTGCTGGTTTAAGACTTAGCTGCAGCAAGGCACTGCTTTGTAATGGGCATAGTATGGTATTGCAGTAGTCTCTTCAGGGGATATTAAACGGTGTCCCCTTATCAGACTACCTCAGATACACAGAAGGCAGAACCAGGCTGCTATACGGGTGTAGAGGCTTGGTAGCACTGCTCTGTGAACACAGAATGTGAGCAAACATGGAAAAAGGGATGAGGGCAGGGCTGGTAACACACAGTTATGGTGTGATCACGTGGATTTGGGGCAGATGGGGATGGGTAAGTCACAGATGCATTTGGAGGGGAAGAAGAAAGAGTCAAACTTGGTCTTTTTACTGGTGTTAGCATAATGTCTGAGGCGTCATCAGCATGTTGTTGTGCCATTTGTGAATGTTGTGATGCCAGATAGGCTAGGTGACATGTTTCACACTTTTTCTGGTGCCACTGGTGTCACTTGAATGGCCCAATACTGTACAGAACCTGAAGAGATCAGATCTGTTGCAACTGTTCTGGTTAGCATAGCTCACCAGTGTCTTTGCACAGTGTCTGCAAGGTGTGGCAGGCTAACAAAGAGAGGGAAAAGCTGTTGCCCAGTCTCTTCTTCAGAGTCTGACTACTCACAGCCAGCCCGTTAGACACAGCTGAAATGTGCATATGACCTGCAGCACTCCACAGTCAGAAGAGGTTTGCTCTACTTGCCACAGCATTGCACAGCCTTGTGACCACACCAGCTGACGTGCATGGGTGATGAGGTGTTGTCTGTCCCACAGGAATAATGTTATCTGCTGCTGCCAGTGGGCTTACAAACTCCCCCTCATGGCTGAGCTGCCCTGTTATGTTGATAAGATGGACCCATCGACCTTGGTTTCTGTAGTGAACTGATACAGATCCCAGAGTTTAGAGGACTTTTGCAGCCCACATTATGTAATCCAGGGTTTCATCCTGTACATACGCTGCAAAGTAGATAGGCAAGAGCCTGTGTAAAAGTAAAATCCTGTCTTTACACTGGAATGCAAGCAAAGCTATTTTCAAAGAAGGTAGCTACTACCTATAAAGTTTGTATCTGTGGACAGTAACTGTTCAGACTACAATCTAGTTAGAAATCCACACACTCCCTGAAAGAAAAATATGATCTGCTTGAGTTAGAGGCAGGAAAAAAAACATCATGAAAAGTAGGAAGCAAGGCTCCCAAAAGCCTGAACAGTCCTTTGGCAGGTGAGGGTGTTTCTGAGCAAGGAGACTTTCTACTTTTTTTTGTTTCTGTGGCATACATGAAAACTGGGCTATCTACACAGTATAAAGGCTGCATGCTGATTTGCCATCTTTTTTCTTCCTCCAGAAGGAACTTGGTAGCAATACTTTTCACAGATGGCAATCAATCCCAAAGACTTAATTTCTCAGGTGTCTGACATGTGACTCTGGGAATGGGTTTGGAGATATGGTGACACTCAACTAGGAGTGCAGTCAGGGGAAGCTGTTCTGTAAAGCTGTAAAAATGCTTATCAAAGTCTTGAAACTGAATGCTAAAAATAGTGACTACTTTTGACCTTGATTACTTATCAGTGATGAAACAGTAACATACATCTTCATGTTACTGGATTGCTGCTGCAAAAATAGCTTTGGAAACTTTATATATATGTGTGTGTGTGTCTATGTATGTATATATATACACGTATGTGTATGTATATATACACGCACAGATATGTATGCATAAATACATTAATATGTAATGTTTCACACGTATCTTAAAACCTTGGAAAGTCTATGAGAAATTTAGTATTTCTATCTTCAAACTTGGTTTGAATAATACTCATTAAACAGGAAACAAAGGGGAAAAATTACTGAATAGCTCTCAGTTACTGAATGCTGTCTTTCATGTCTTTTAAATTAAGAATCAGACCTGTGGAACACAACTAAAGGTTATATAAACTAATACATAATCAGAAGCGACTGTGATATACTGAACACCAGTCATAATTCTGTCTTTTCCTATCCACTCCGTGGTTAGGAAGTTTAATAACTTTTTTTTAAGAGGAAACAAGAGGATTGTGAATGACTGGCAAACCATTTAGAATGATGATCAGTTCTGAGACCTGCAATATTGTTTAGTCTAACCTGTGTTCACTGAGAAGTACAATGGCTGCAAGATTAGTCTGAGGCAGTGGTGTCTCAATGCCAAATGGCATATGGGTTGTGGACTACATCACTCTTCTCACAAGAAGCCAAATGAAGGAACTACAAACAGAAGCTACTGTGAGGTAGCTGTTTGTGCTGCCCTTGGACTGTTGGTTTGCACATCACTTTCATGAATGAAAGTTAAAAGTAGATCTCATTTTAGGTTTAAATGTCCTTTAAACTATGTTTCAAAGTGGCTTGAAGGACTGAACAGGTTGAACCTGAAGAAAGATCTTGCACATAAGACACGTGATTTAATAGAATAATAATACAAGATGCAATAAATTCTTATTCTTTGGACAGAACTTTTGAGTTAAAATCTATTGTATTCCTAAAGCAGAAGTTATAAGGGATAATTACATTCTGTTGCAAAGAAATAATGATTTTCTCCCTTAAGGAAGTCTTAGATGAAATTCCATGGTAAGAATGAAGCAGGATGTCTGATTAGACCAATTTAACAGTGGCTGAAACAGTTTGAAAATACCTGAAGCAAGATTTTTAATTGAATGAATTTAAATAAGTAAGGAAAAATGTAAACCTTGTAAGAATTCAGGATAATGATTAAAATACAACAGTGGACTTCTCATTATTTCAATGGGAAAATCTCTACAATTTTTATTATCTAGGCAGTAATGATCCAGAGATGGATGAAGGACTAAGCAATGATTACAAAATCAAAGTCATATAATTTCACATTTTGTGCAATTCTCTTTCACTTTGCACCACTGGAGGCATTTACTCTTCACTTTCTGCCTTCTTGCCAATTTCACGACTCTTCGCTCGGAGCTTGTTGACCTGTGACTCTGCAATGTCAGCCCGCTCCTCAGCTTCCTCCAGCTCATGCTGGATCTTGCGAAACTTTGTGAGATTGACATTGGACAGCTCCTCCTGGAGATGGGAAAAGAGATAAAATAGGTTTTAAAATGTTTAATAATGTTCCTACTGTAACACTGCACTGGACAGGCTGTGGTATTTTGCTGTTACATAATGGAAAAAAAAAAAAAGTCTGTGAGTTAGTATGTAATTCTCTCTACTACTTCTAGGGGGAACCCAAAGAAATAGCTTGAATGCTAAATGCTTGGATGGTTAATAAGATATACCAGGAATCCCTCTCTGGATATAAGGTGTTAATGCACTTTGGAATTTTTGAATAATTATATATAATGATAGTTATTTCCATTAAATCATTTTCCATTTATTTACTGCTATAAAATTATGTATTACAATTTTTGAAGATTTTTTTTTTCTGCTAGGCAGAAATATGAATATAAGTGAAAGGAAGCAGAGACCTACTCCCACAATGTTGACCTGAGCCTTCGCTGCTCTTCCCAGTGATGCAATAATGCTCACAGAAAATGTATTCTACACCCCTCTAGACCCCTGAGGTGTTCAGCCAGAACAGCAATTCAGCTGTTCATTCCTGAGTGCACAGCAAGAAAAAGACAAAAAAGTTAAGGGTTCAAACAGAGCTATGCAGGGGAAAACACCAACACAGAATTCCATCTCCACCTGGATGGAGACTGACCCTGCACACATCAATACTTACAGCCTCCTCAGCTTGTCTCTTGTAGGATTTCACTTTCATTTGAAGCTTGTCCACCAGATCCTGCAGCCTAAGAACATTCTTCCTGTCTTCTTCTGACTAAAGAGAAGGACAAGAAAGAGAAGCACCTCTTTGCCCCTCCTCTTTAATTGCCCTCTACGTGAAACAGAGAGTAACATTCCTTATAGACCTTTGCTGTTCAGTAAGACAGAGGTGATAAACTGGATCTTCCTAACACGACCAGAAAGATAATTTCTTCTGATGTTCTCAGTCTTCTCCTTTTTAACTGTGTGACTCAGGACGCAGAAAGAAATCCCTAAAGGACTACATTTTGCCTTTCTGCAAGAAGGGTGTGTGAGCTCAAGGGGCCTTCTGCCTTACCTGGTAGGTCAGCTCCTTCACCCTCCTCTCGTACTTGCGCACACCCTTCACGGCTTCAGCACTGCGCTTCTGCTCAGCATCAACCTCCCCTTCCAGCTCCCGCACCTGCAATGAGCACCCCATCTTTGGAGCTTCCCTGGTATCTCTCCAAGGGACATGCTCACTCATGCACAAATAAAAGCCCTACGCACTCTGGCCTCCAGCTTCTGGATTTGCTTCTTGCCTCCCTTCAGGGCCAACTGCTCGGCTTCATCCAGACGGTGCTGCAGGTCCTTCACCGTCTGGTCCAGGTTCTTCTTCATCCTCTCCAGGTGGGCGCTGGTGTCCTGCTCCTTCTTCAGCTCTTCTGCCATCATGGCCGCCTGATGAGAGCAAAGGATCAAAGCCATTTTGGTAGTGGAGACAGATTGGAGGAGAATACATCCACCATCAGCAGTGAGAGGAGCCCCTAACTCACATCTGTGATGGCCTTCTTGGCCTTCTCTTCGGCATTGCGGGCTTCCTGGACTGTTTCTTCCATTTCACCCTGAATTTGGGCAATGTCTGTTTCCAGCTTCTTCTTGGTGTTGATCAAGCTAGTGTTCTGTTGAGTAGCATCAGAGGTTTGGTTTTGTTAGCTCATTATTTCAAATCAAGAACATTACAGGATTTTGAATCATTTCAGACATAATTATGTGAAAAATCTATACCACAGATTTTTCTGTAAAATTTCTTATCACTGGGGAATAATGCTTTTTTTTTTTTTCTCCAAGAATTAATTTTATTAATTTGAAAAAGCATACTTAGAAATATAATCTGTGCCACATCTCATCCACCAGGGCTGGTGCGGGGAAGTAATAAAAATAGTGAGGGAAGTCAGTGAAATACCTTCTCTTCAATGTAATTAGGGAAGAGTAATCCACTCTTATCAACTGAAGAGAAAAATTTGTAATGTAGATAGGATAGATTCCTTCCAGAATCTTTTCAGCATTTGAAACCAGACACTTTCCATACATTTCAGCACTTGACTGCTGGATGACTGCTGTGACATGTAGCTCATGTCAAAGTCTGCTTGACATGGGCTGCATCAGAGCCAAGAGTTCATCCCTTCTTTCTTGCTAGTGTGGACAGCACATTTTTAGAAGGAATATGGGGATTTCCTAGTGCTACATTTCGACTGAGCAAGAAATGAATGCTGCTGTCATCTCAGAGTTTCAGTCTCTGACTGCTCAGATGACAGACCATTTGGCATGGGTAACTAAAAAATCTGGTCCCTGTGACTAAATGTTTTTTCTCTGGAGATTATGTTAGGATGCAAAGAAGGTAGAAGCATGGGTTTCATCGAGTGCAACCAGGGAACACAGCCACTGTACACACTTTTTCAGCAAAGATCTCTTCTACTATCATGATGATTACTTCACAAAAGATAACTCTAGTCTTCAAAGTTGAGCCTCCAATGGTGACTGGAATAAAGCATACAAGTATTCTCCTACTTACCAAGAGTGCCATTTCTCACCAAGTGACCTCACCTGGGTATGGAGAAGCTGCACACGCTCACTTGCATCCATCAGTTCCTGCTCAGCCACCTTTCTACACCTCTCTGTTTGTTCTAGTGCTGCCCGAAGCTCCTCAGTTTCAGCCTGCAACAGGTTTGCTCTGCGCTCCACCATGGCCACCTGCTCCTTCAGGTCCTCCTGTGTCCTGAGAGCATCGTCCAAGTGTATCTGGGTATCCTGTAGAGCAAGTGAAGGAAATTATAAGCAGATTAAGAGCTGTTTGGCACTGAAAATATCAGGTAAGATATTTCTCTGAAGGCAGCTTTTGTTCAATGGACCTTGAGCACTGCCTGTGTGTTTCTCAGGTTCTTTTGTGCCTCTGCAGCCTGGCGGTTGGCATGGCTCAGCTGGATCTCTATTTCATTCAGGTCTCCCTCCATCTTCTTCTTCAGACGCAAAGCTTCATTCCTGCTCCTGATCTCAGCATCCAGGGTGCTCTGCATGGACTCCACAATTCTGAGGTGGTTTCTCTTCATCTGGTCGATCTCCTCATCTTTCTCTGCTATCTTCCTGTCAATCTCAGACTTCACCTGGTTGAGTTCAAGCTGGAGGCGCAGGATCTTCCCCTCTTCATGTTCCAGGGAAGCCTAGAAAATAATAAATTAGAATACTTTTTATGTGACATATGTTGAACCTGAAGCTCTGAGTAAAAATTAGTGCCATACTTGGGTAATATCTCTACACTTTTACACAAACACTTTTCCTCCTGTGTCTGGGAATGACTTCACAGCGCTTATAATGAGATAGAGATCCAAGATATGTAAGAGAGCAACAAATAATGATGTGTACCTCAGCTTCCTCCAGGGAGGCTTGGAGTTCAGATTTCTCCTGCTCAATCTGCTTCTTGACTTTCTCCAGCTCATGAATTGCCTTTCCTCCCTCGGCAATCTGCTCCGTGAGGTCGGCAATCTCCTCTGTGGGAACAAAGACCAACAGCATGGTCGGGCACAGGGCAGAATGCAAAGGGCCCTGCCACACCGAGGTGACAGGCAGCTTTGCCAACCTGCAGGCACAGACCCATACGGAAAGGTGGTAGTGGTGGATAGCGAGAAAGCCCAGCCAGGAGCAGAGGGCCAGGGACTTACGCTGCAAGTTCTTGTTCTCACGCTTCAGCGTTTCCAGGTGGTCCAAGGACTCCTCATAGGCATTCTTCATCTTAAACAGCTCCGTGCTGAGAGACCGAGACTCCTTCTGGGAGGCTTCCAGCTCAGCCTGCGTTTCCTCATACTTCTGCTTCCATTCTGCCAGGATCTGAAGAGAAACAGGACCTCAGTGTGGATGTGGCAATCAGGAGGGGATGCTCTGCCCAGGAACCCCAGGCCTGGAGCCCAAAAGACCTTGTCAAAGTTCTTCTGCTTCTTATCCAGAGCTGCACAGGCAGCATTTGATCGCTCCACATCAATCATCAGGTCCTCCACTTCATTCTGCAGCCTCTGCTTTGTCTTTTCCAGGGAGGCACATTTGGCATTCACAGCTTCGACATGTTCCTCTGCATCCTGCAGGCGCTGTGCCAGCTTCTTCCTGGGAGGTGGTAAGCACAGGTCCAGGTGAGGAAGCAAATGGGAGCTCTGTGGTGTGCAGCCAGTGTGTTTTTCACAAGAGCACATTTAGCCACTTGGTAGTGTGTGATCCCCACTTACACAGAGGTGGAGGACCTCTCGCAGCCAGCCACTGTATTTCTGTGTCTGAACCCTGGGCTGCAGCAATTAACTCTCTGCTATTCACACTAGCATCTGTCTGCTATTCTGTGTGTGGAGAGCTTTGCTGCTTCTGCTTTTCCCCAATGCATACCTGCTCTCAGTTATATTTTCTCTCTTCTAGCACCCCACCCCAAAGCAGAACATTGACTGCTTCCTGACAATATCACAGTGGTGTCCTCAAATTTCCATTTTTAGTGTCTGCTGGCCTTCCCCACATTCCTCACGTACTTGGCCTCCTCCAGCTCCTCCGTGCGCTGAATAGCGTCCGTCTCGTATTTGGTTCTCCACTGGGCCACTTCGCTGTTGGCCTTGGACAGGGCACGCTGCAGCTCCCCCTTGGCTTCCTGCTCCTCCTCATATTGTTCCCGGAGCAAGTCACAGTCGTGGCGAGCAGACTGCAAGGCATGGGCCAGGGCGCTCTTGGCCTGGGGGAAAAACAGTAGTGTGAAAATGAATGGAAATATCCTAGGAAATATCCTGACGGAAATGTTGATGGACACTGGAGTATTCTGCTGTGGGTGATGGCAAGCTACTGAATTTGAAAGGAAGAGCTGGGAGTCTGTAAAAGAGTTAATGGATAGACTGTAGGGAAGGGGGAGCAAAGCTAATATGGGAAGACTTGCACTGAATTACCTAAGCGTTTTTTCTGTCCCTCTCACCTTGTTGATTCTGTGATTTCATATGTACCTGAAGCTCCTCCTAGACAGGAGGATTCCAGCGGATAAGACAGAATTCAGAAAGCCTTCTCACCTTTATCTCTTCCTCTAGGTGCCTCTTGAGTTCCTCAATCTGTTGGGTGAAAGCCTGCTTGCCTCTTGACAGCTGAGAAATCAGAGCATCTTTCTCCTCCACCTGGCGTGAATATTCACCTGGGAAAGTTTGCAGATACACAAGCCTTTTACAGCCATTGATGAGTAAAAGAACCTTTTTATGACTTATTTAAAAGTGTTAACCTTGATAAGTAAATGCATGTAAAAATATTTTGAGTTAAACAAAATTTTATTTCTTTCATGGAATCCTAATTACTGATATCTCTCCATATCTCTAAGTATGCCAGAGTATTTATCTTAGAGGTACAACATGAGACACATCGTGCCCCCTTGTCCAATATCTGACTAGTCTTACTGTATGCTTGCAGTAAGTGCAGTGGTCATTTTGAGCCTTGAGCTTACAGAATGAGTATGCTATGGTGTACGTGCTCAGTTATATCACTGTTGTCTCCTGAATGTCTCCTGGGAAGCAGAAGGATGAAGTCTAGGTTATAAGACAGAAGAATTCTTCTTTGAAACTCCAGTCATAGAATCATAGAACAGTCCGGGTTGGAAGGGATCTTGAAAGGTCATCAGGTTCAACCTTTCATAGGAAAGGGAGCCTAGATGAGATTATCTAGCACCCTGTCCAGTTGTGTCTTGAAAACCTCCAGTGATGGGGACTCCACCGCACCCCTGGGGAGGTTGTTCCAGTGACTGTTTTTTCCAGTCCCTTAAACATGTTTTTGGTCCTGCTCCAGGATGTCTGTATCTCTCTGGTACTGGGAAGCCTAGCACTGGACACAGCACTCCAGGTTTGGCCTCACCTGTGTTGAGTAGGAGGAAGGATCACCCTCTGTTAATCTGCTGGCAACACTTCTCCTAATGCAGCTGAGGATTCTGTTGGCCGCCTTTGTCACAAGAGCACATTTCTTGCTCATGTTCAGCTGAGTTTCTACCAAGATCCCCAAGTCTTTTTTGACGCCTTTTTTAAAGGTCCATGTCATATACAGTGTTCTCTTAAAAACCGCAAATGTCTTACCAGATTCTGTTTGTAGGCGAGCTCTCTGAGCACTAATGTCATTAATTGTGCGCTGTTGTTCCTCCTCCTTTGTCTTAATCTCACTGAGTTGATCTTCTAGGGAGCGACACATCTTCTCCAGATTTGCCTATTTGCATGAAGAACAGAGTGAAAGGTGATTGGTGGTTCAACACATAGTTACTGAGAATCTGAAGTCTTATGAAGGGCAAAAAAAGAAGCCAATGATTTAGAAATAAAGTCAAAAAGTCTCAGTTTATTGATATATCTTTCTAAGAAATTTGCATCCCTAATTCCAACATTTGTGTAATTTATTAATGTACACTCCAGTTTTTCAATAGATAAAAAGGATGATGGGACATTGTAACATGAGGGATTATTTTGAATTTCTGTTTGGCTCTTAATGATTCTGTCATTGAAACATTTAAAGGAGGAAAAGAAAAATAGGAAAAAAAGGAAAAGTTTGGGTAGGAGTAATTCCTATTTTAGAAGAAACTAAAAACCTGATAAGGCCAGTGTCTTTCATTTCACTATAATAATACTCAGAACCAAGCAATGAGACCCTATAGTTAGGTGAGGTGCTTCAGGTGAAGCTTTTTAGCTCTCACCCAAAGGATATAATATAGCATTATACTAATACTTAAATATATAAACTAAAAGTTAAGTTGTGAAATTCAACTACTTATTTAAAAGTATGATTAACTTAAAATTCTATATTAAAATACAGATACTTGATTATGTTTGAATTACTACAAAGAAATATTTCAGCACCTTGGTTTTGGAGACAGACTCCATGTTACTGGCCAAGTCGTCAATCTCCATCTTCAGCTCACTCTTCTCCTTCTCCAGCTTCTGCTTCACTCGTTGCAGGTTGTCGATCTGCTCCCCAAGCTCAGCTGTGCTGTCCGCATGCTTCTTCCGCAGGGCGGCAGCTGTGGCTTCGTGCTGCAGCGTGGCCTCTTCGAGGTCACGGCGCATCTTCTGAAATTCTGCCTCACGCTTCTTGTTCATCTCAATCTGAGCTGCGGTAGCTCCTCCTGCTTCTTCCAGGCGCTCGCTGATCTCCTCTAGCTCCCTCGAGAGGTCAGCCCGATGCTTCTCTGCTTTTGCCCGAGATGTTCGCTCTGCCTCAATTTCCTCCTCCAGTTCCTCAATACGAGCCTGGGGAACATTAGGGGACCCTTCACACCCATGCCCTCCTCCTACCTGACCTGAGACTGGGTGAGAGAGGGGAAGGAACAAAGACTTGCCTGCAGCTCCTTGATCTTCTTCTGTAATTGCATGCCCAGGGCTTGCTCATCCTCAGTTTTGCTCTGGATCTGGCTGATTTCAAAGTCTTTCCTTTGGGCAAAGCAAACCATGTCAGAGCTCAAAGAAAAAAGACAGGTGCACCAGCACAGCGCTCAGGTGCCCCACAGCCCCACTTACTTCTTCAGCTTCTCATCCAGCTGCTGCTTATCGTTTTCCAAATCCATTATGGATTCCTGGTTCAGCTTCAGGTCTCCTTCGAGTTTCCTCTTAGCTCTCTCAAGGTCCATGCGCAGTTTCTTCTCTTGCTCCAGGGACCCTTCCAGCTAAGCAGAACAAGACCATCAGTGCTCCGTCAGCCAGGTTTAACTCCATACCTGTCCTGTTCTTCTGGAAACCGTGCTTACATCATCCACTTGCTGCTCCAGCTTGGTCTTAGCTTTGGTCAGCGTATTGACTTTGTCCTCTTCTGCCTGCAGGTCATCCAGTGCCTGCTGATGGGCCTCTTGGAGGGCTTTCTTCTCTTTTGTCAGCTTGGCAATGGTCTCGTCCAGGGCTGCCATCTCCTCTGTAAGGTTTTTCACCTTTGAGAAGAAGGGAGCTAGTGTAAATAAAGGAAGTAGATACAGAAGTCCTGTAATGGCACAGTGCTCTTACTCTGGAGTGCGAGTGACAGGTTCTGCCTCATACCTTGTTTTCGGTGGCATGTTTTTCCTTTTCAACCTTGGCTAGCGTTAACTCAAGATCGTCAATATCTTTCTTCAGCTCTGAGCATTCATCCTCCAATTTCCTCTTCTTGGCTGTCAGCTCAGCATTCATCTCTTCTTCATCTTCTGCTCTCTCTGTCAGCTCCTTAATTTTGGCTTCCAGCTGGATTTTGGTTTTGATGAGCTGGTCACATCTTTCCTCAGCATCAGCCAACCCATCAGCTTCCTACACATGATTCATTTAAATAAAATAGTTTTCAAATAATTATTTTTTCATACTGATTTTCAAACAAGGAATTATTATTTTCAAAACAGCTTTACACTCCTTTGTATTTAAAACTCATTATTATGAGAGTATCTATTTGTTTTGGAAAACATTTTTGGGAGAATAAAGGAATATTTTATAGCACTATAAATATAGGCTTTGAGCATTCTTTTTTAAACCCTTTAACTGTTCATGCAAGTGCAACATTAATTTGAAGATGGTGCCTGAAATCATGGCAGTATCTCCCTTGTATCTTTTAATCATTTTACTTACGTTGCATTTGGCTGGACTGGAAACTGGCATAGAGTTCTACTGAAGAGAACCATGTAGGCAGATTTCTTAGCATAGTGTTTAAAACCTGAATGCTAAAACCTCCAACATTCAGCTGAGAAAATCTTATTACAACTCTTCCCAAAAGATTTACTGAGAATGAATTTAATTTTTAGTTTTGGCAAAATTTTGTGTTAAGATCACTGTTTCAAAGGCAATAGTTGAATCAGTCATGTCTCTAGCCCTTGCAGTCAAGAAGAACAGTTTGGAAGGGAGACTGCTGTTTACCAGGGCAGTATCAATTACCTGAATTTGCGTGCATTCTAAGATGCAAGTTACTAAGAAGTAATCTTTATTTTCTACATACTGCTTGTTCTTTTCCTCTTTGTTCTAGTGAAGAACAATGATACCACCCAGGCAGAAGACTTTTTATAGCTCAGCAAGATAGCTAGGTTGGGGTTAGTCTCATGTAGTTTTAGATAACTGCCATGATATCAAGACGCAGTCCATTCAACCAAAAAAATTTACATTTTTGGATGAATTGTATCATACTCTGAAGGGATGAGTTTCTCATTGCTGAAGATGAAGAGAACCTGAGGCTACTAGTTCACATGTAGACTTTTAGACTGTAGACATGAAAATGAGGTCAGATGAATCCTAATCCTTGCTGTTAAAGACAGTTTTAAGGGGATTATTGTTGCTACCTCTTTATTTCCAGGGAAAAAGGGGAGGACTCCACTTTCATCATTGTTTTTTCTGAGGAGACAGGGACCATAAATACTGCAGAAATGCCTGACACTCTCAGCCCCTCCTACTCCACCTGAATCCACTTGTGATTCTCCAAATAAAAGGTGTTAATAGGATCTCCAGTCTACCTTCATTGATCAGATGATAACATATAAAAATTATATAGTATATAAAGTTTTATTTACTAACTGGAAATTAATTACTTCTTTCTTGATTTAAAAGTATAAGGAACCAACTGCAGTAATTCATTGCAAATTTATTAATATTTATAGATTTCAGCTTAGCTTTTCCATGTGGTTTTCCTTCCTATTTTATAAAATAGGTGTATGTTTTTGAAATAAATACCGTTTTGGGATAATGTGTCTGTTACTGAGACATTTGGGATCATTTTACCCAGGACATTGCAAGCTAAAAACATTAGCAATACTTACAGCCTGCACTTGGAGCTGCAGATCGTTTTTCTCCTGCAGCAAAGAAACCATTTTCTCCTCCAGCTCCTTCCTCTTTGCCTCAGACTTTGCAAGCTCTTCCTTGGTTTTCTCAAACTCTTCCTTCATGTTGGCCATCTCCTTCTCAGATTCTGCACTCTTCAGCAAGGGCTTTATTTTGAAGAAGAGCTTCATCCAAGGCCAGTGCTTGACATTCATGAATGCACGAACATTGTACTGGATACAGAAGATGGACTCTCTGAAAGGTAAGAAAAAACATATTATGTTACATATTTTTAAATTTATAATACATATTTAATTACATATATTGATACCTATAATATGAAGTTCTACATATAATACTTTATAGTTATAGTTCTATATATCTGTGTGTATAAAAATCTTAATTCTATATTGTTAAATATATATTTATTAATAATATTTCATATATTTATTATATATAAAATACATATATCTCTGAAGAAAACTCTGTAGTGTGATGTAGATTGTCAACCTGTATGGACAGTTTTGAAGTCCAGATGTCTGGCTCACTTTCATGGCCAAAGAAAACGAACACCTCCAGAAGCTGACTTAGTCCCTTTCATGAAAGTTACCCAAGGAAAGAGGATACTTCTCTTGTGCTAGAAGTATATGTTTCTTACCTTTGATTATAATGGTGACCTAAAATAATAAGTTTAGACTAGATTTCTGGGTTTTGGACATATGTTTAATGTAGCCATATACTGAATTTAGCAAAAAATTAGTACAAAGGGTGGTATAAGTTAAAAATGACATTTTCCTAAATCAGAATTTTATACTGCTTCATCTACTGCTAGGGTATACTCCCAAATACATCCATGTTGGTAAACTGAGTTAATGAGAAATAAATGAGATTTGGTGAGAAGCAGCTTATTTTCAGTTTTGTCCACGTCATTGCTATCTGATGAGGATGGGCCCAGCAGGCCAAATAAGTACAAGTAAATACCTCCTCTCCATCATTTTCTTGAACTCCACTCTCATCAGGAAGCCCCTGCACATGGCTTGTGTGCGGGTGATGAGCTGTGCCAGCTTCTCATCTCTCATTTCTTCCAGGAGTCCCAGCAGCCCAGCTTTGAAGAACACCTTGAGAAAGAGACTGTTGCAGTACGTATTTGTCAGGTATTGCAAGCACAGTACATTAGTCAAGCAGCAATTGTACCTTGGTGTGGCCAAATTTGTACTGGGTGTGGTCCACATCGATGGATCCAAGGAGCTTCTCAGAAGCCTTCTTGCTATCAATGAATTGTCCCTCTGGGATGGCACTTGCATTAAGCACCTTGTACCTATGGGAGGAAATAGAATATGAAGAAGGTCAGATTCCTGAAAGCTCAATCAAACCTGTACCAACTGATGTCATGGTTAAGATTCTCTGAGGGGGGAACAAGAGTGGTAGACAGGTGAATAAGACTGAACTCTGTTCCATTGTTTAGAAATCACATTTTCATGCATAAATATGTTTTTATGACAAACCTTGCACTTTGCTTAGTCCAGAAATTCTTGACACAGAATAGGTACTGATTTCCATGGGTAATTGCTGACATATTTTACATGCCCTGTTATCTAATGCCTTATCTCCAAATGAGAACTTTGTGTGCAAGAACAAGATATGTGCAGAGGAGAAGCAATTCTTCATCCACAATATTGGCAGTACATAATATCTGAGTACTTTCCAGTTGATACAGAAAAAGTATCAAGATAGTTTTATTTTATTTGGTTTTCCAACAAGTTAGTCTAGAATATCTTGTAGTTTCTTTATTCACATTTCTGTGCTGATGGCTGCAAGTCATCTTAGTTTAAGTTAACTAAGTCTAAGCTAATCAACCTCATTCCTGGATAGTTAATTAAAAAATGCTTTATCCCATACCAGAGTGTGAATCAAGGACAGGAATAAATAATTGCCCTTTGAAAATGCCTGTTCTTCTAGTTAGCTATAGAAAGAAACTAGATGACTAACTTGGACAATTAACTTTTTTATGCCTAAAGGTAGGTACAACGAACCCCTCCCATAACTCCCACAGTAGTTAAAACAATTAGGAAATGCAAATTATTCAGCATTGGTGGATATGGTGGAGGGTAGATGACAGAATCTGACCTCTGTTTAAAATCTGCATAGAGTATTCTGCTGGGGAATCCTTTCCTGCAAATTCTAATCCCTTCCAGCACACCGTTACATCGCAGCTGATGCAGCACCAGCTCATGTTCCATGGCACCTAATAAATGACATAATGAATTGGTACTTCATTGTGCTGCACAGAGAAGAACAGATTTATCTCATTTTTGAACTTTAACAACTTACCAGGTGTTTTTGTTTCATTAGGAATAAGGCATCGCACAAAATGGGGATGTGTGCTTCGTAGATTGCTCATCAGCTTGTTTAAATTTTCCTTAAGAGCAAGAGTAAATACTTGGGTTTAAAAATGTCACTTACACAATCACAATATTAGGTGGAGTAAAAACACTGCAATAAAACCATGATCAGTATTTCTTTTTTACAGAACTGTTGCGCAGATTCAATGAGAATCCTTTATTAAGAAGCACATGCCTTATCCTTTCTTAACATAATGATTTTGTACATTTGAGCAATCTAAAGCTTTTCTTAACTGAATTTTCAATATTTTCTTCACAATGCTGTAAAATTTATAATGATTATACTACAGTACCCGGAAAAGAGCTGAGACAGTCTGGAAAGAAGAACCCTTCTTCTTGCTCCCCTTCTTGCCACCGCCACCACTCTCTAAACAATAATATTTTTTTTAAAAGAAATGAACAACAAAAGCACACAGTTAGAATCTGAAGAACTTTGTGTGTTCATCTTTAAAAAGTAGAAAATGTAATAATATGACAAAATTTGTAAATGCATACAGTGTTTAAAGTTACAATGGGAGACGATTTTTTCACATGAAAGCAGAATGAAATCTAATGGCTCCAAGCTGAAGTTAGGAAAATGCAAACAGGAAATAAAATGTAACGTTTTGCATAGTAAGATATTCAAGGAGTTAAATTGCTAGTGAATACACAAAATGCAGTCTTTATGTATCTTTACATCTAAGGGTATGCATAAATTTAGCAGCATGTTGATACATTTGATTGTATTCCCTGAAGTATTTGGGAATGCCCCATAATGCAGAAATTTGGTTTGCCACCTAGCCTGTGTTAATGTTGTAGTATAGCTGTCTGGTCTTAAAACTTACAGATCTATTAAGGTCTCTAGGGAAATGTAATATCCTTTATTAGTCTGAGTGACTGAGTTCCAAAAAGTAGATGTGGTTTTGGGTTTTCAATTTTTGAAATGTAAATATTATTGCAAGATTTTTTTTTTCCTGTAGATTTTAGTAGAACTGATTTCAAAGAAATCACCTGCTTCTGCCCCACCAACAGAGGCAAAGAGTAAGGCCAGTGTCTTCAGGGATGATTTCTGGTACAGCCCCACAACAGTTTCATTCAAGGGATCCTTGTTCTTCTCGAGCCAGCCAGAGATGTTGTAGTCCACCGTGCCAGCATAGTGCACCAGGGAGAAGTGGGCCTCAGCCTTGCCTTTGGCAGGCTTGGGCTTCTGGAAGTTGCTGGACTTGCCCAGGTGCTGGTCATAGAGCTTGTTCTTGAAAGAGGTGTCAGTTGCCTTGGGGAACATGCACTCCTCTTCCAGGATGGAGAAGATGCCCATGGGCTGGAAGAAGCAGAAGGAAGGAGGAAGAGGTGAAAAGGCAGAAAGAATCACAGATAAAGAAATAGCTTCCTGAGTGGGACAATACTAACTCTCTCAGGGATTGTTCTTCTGCTCAGCAGAGTAAATTGTAAAATAATCTGAACTTATGTATTTACAATGTCACATTTACCCTTTCAAGCAACATTTATAAATATATAAAAAATTAATGCATTTCTGAAAAGATTAGGCATTGTGAATTACACAAATACCTTCTCAATGAGTTCAATGCAGGCAGCCAGGTCCATCCCAAAGTCAATACTAACAATACTAACTCTCTCAGGGATTGTTCTTCTGCTCAGCAGAGTAAATTGTAAAATAATCTGAACTTATGTATTTACAATGTCACATTTACCCTTTCAAGCAACATTTATAAATATATAAAAAATCAATGCATTTCTGAAAAGATTAGGCATTGTGAATTACACAAATACCTTCTCAATGAGTTCAATGCAGGCAGCCAGGTCCATCCCAAAGTCAATGAACTCCCATTCAATTCCTTCTTTCTTGTACTCTTCCTGCTCCAGCACGAACATGTGGTGGTTGAAGAACTGTTGCAGTTTCTCATTGGTGAAGTTGATGCACAGCTGCTCCAGGCTGTTGAACTGCAGAATGCAGAGATTTACTTACTTGCAAAGTTCAGTTCCAGGAACACTTTCCATCTTCCAATAGGTTTTATTTTCAACCCATTAAGGTCTCCATGACTGGGATCCTGAATTTCTAGTCATGGAACTGGACAGGTGACTGGCATATTCCATCCTCTAATATATCTACCCTTTCAGGTGCTGGCACTGTCTCAACATATTTCTGAGCTCTGAAAAGAGTTGCAAAGCTTAGACCATGTCCACCTTTTCATCTGCTTGAATTTGTGTACACTGCCAGTCTATTCCCAAGTATTCAGAGGGAATCTGGCTTCAACATTAACACAATCTTCCTTCAAGATGGCATATTTTAACTTCTTCAAAATCTGTCTCAGCTATTACCTATCAGTTGTTCAACATTTTCATATCAGTTTTCAATGCAGTTTTCACTTCTGGATGCACCAACAGACATCTGTAAAAATCTGCAGCCCTAGTGGGATAATACATACTATGAGAACCAGGAGAGTGCCATTCTACAGGAATGGCAGGATTATCCAATAAATAAATAAAAAAATCCATAATTAAAAAAGAAACAATACCCCAAACCCCAAACTATTCCAGTTTCTTAATGCCCCCTGCAGGAAACTTGTATGAAGATCTTCCTCTTACATCAAAAATCTCAAAGCCAGCAATGTCCAGGACACCAATGAAGTACTGTCTGGGCTGCTTCGTATCCAGCTGTTGGTTGATGCGAACAACCATCCACAGGAACATCTTTTCAAAGACAGATTTTGCCAGGGCCCCCACTGAATTGTACACCTGAAGAAAACAAAAGTTACCATCCAGGGCAAAAGAGGAAGTTCGAGGTTTTTAATTAATGTCATTTGTTTTCTCTTATAACTTGTTTCTTACCTGCTGCACAGTTTGACCCTTTGTCACATATTCATTCCCAACCTTGACTCGGGGGTAGCAGAGGGCTTTGAGCAGGTCTGCTGAGTTCAGACCCATCAAATAGGCAGCCTTATCAGCCACTAAAGGAAATAAGCATACAGCAGGATCAAATATTATCTCTCCAGTAGATGTATCGTGTAGTAATTCAGAATTGTTTCTGCAGAAGCCACATATAATTTTTCACATACTTTAAAATATTGTAATTTTTCCTGATTTACTGATTTTTTTCCCCTTTAATTTACATGATTTGTAAATGTAAAGATTCTTCCAAATGCCTTTACAATGAATATGCAAATTTTGAAACAAGTGACTAGACAGACAAAAGGGCCATGAAAATGGCACATCAAAGAAGTCACAATTTCTGAATAAACAGAAAAAGAAACTGCTTGGTATTGAAATACACTGTATTGAAAATTGTAGTCAGTGAAACTCTAATGAGAGAGAGAGATTAGTGGAGAATTATGCCAAAAGTATGAAGAAGATATCTCATACAACTTTCACAGTGGGACCACATTCTTCCTCAGGATAAATATCACACACATAAGTCTTTTCCAGCTCTCCACTGGATATACTCTGGCACCTTTCCAATTTGCTGCCTGTATCTTCTCACAGAGATGATAGCAAGCACCAGTACTATTACAAAGTCCTTCAATGTGAGAAAGCCAAACCTCATTATAGAATATATATACACACAGATGCTAATTTCAAGATGCTCCTTCCCCCCCCCCCCCATGCAAAATGAAGTAGAACAATGCTCTCAGTTCAGGCATTATGAGTTGTCTCCAGAATACGGGCTTTGAAGCAGAGCAGCTTCAGGATTCTGGCTTCTTGTCACCTGGAAACAATACCATTAGGAGGTGGCTACAGCTGATGGTAAATGATAGTAGCTACCTGGGTACATAAACTTAAGTCAGTGGGCAGAGTGGCTCCCAGTTCTGTCCCAGGTCTGGGAAGCTGCCATTCAGTATAGCAGTGCCTTAGGATTCACTGGACCTTATACTTGACATAGTTCAAAATAACCTGCATTTTCCACTGGGTTGTGTTCTTCCAGCAAAGTCCTCTGGTTAGGACACACTTATATTCTACAATACTAGCATCTGGAGAAATGTGCAGGCTGAGTCAATGATTCTGACCCTGAATTACTGCCTGTATTAGTGAGCGTTCCGGTGTATACTGTGCTCCGGTATATATCGTGCTGGTACCTTCTGTGCCATCCGGTTCTGCCTGCTCCTCACGCTGCTTCTGCTTAAACTTCAGGTTGCCATAGTGCATGACAGCCCCTGTCAGCTTGTAAATGGCTGTCTTCTCATCTGCAGTGAAGCCCAGGATGTCAATGGCACTCTAACAAAAGAATCATTGGAGTAAGTACCATGCCTGTTAAAGGTCAGAGTCCGCCTAAGAAAAGTGCTGTGCTGTACTTACATCCGTGGCCATCAGCTCTTCCTGGTCGTTAATGCTGGGAACCGTGATCTCACCTTGACTCACATAGTGATAGTCATACGGGTTGGTGGTGATCAGTAACATCTCTGAAAAGAAGGACAAAACACATACAGATCAAATGTAATTGGCACGTAAAGGAATTAAATGTTGTTCCGTGACCTTTTACTGGAGAAGTTAGTGATCTTTCCTACCAATTAGCTCCGGCTTCTTGTTGGACATGATCTGATAGAATATGTGGTAGCTTCTTTCTGCCTTGAGCTGGAAAGTGACTCTGGACTTCTCCAGGAGATCTAGCAAGGATGGTAGGACAGAGTTAGCACAAGAACTGAGGAAGGCTGGAAGGAAAGGGATCGGGCCAGGAGGGTCACTTACATGTTTCAATGTCAGCAGAAGCCAGTTTCCCCGTGGCACCAAAATGGATTCTGATGAATTTACCCTGAAAGAAGCAGAAAAGTAATTCAAGATCTATTTTACCAATCCTGACGGCAGGAACATTCGAGTCAGTCTGCTGATACAAAAAAAGTAATTTTGTCCCAGTCAACAACTTACAAAGCGTGAGGAGTTGTCGTTCCTCACCGTCTTGGCATTACCAAAAGCCTCCAGCAGCGGGTTGGCACTGATGATTTGATCCTCAAGTGTCCCCTAAAACAGAAATCTTACTATCATGATATAGCTCATAAATAAATCTGACAGTTGCAGGTTCGTACCCCTAGGACCTCACCTGCATTTTGCCAGCCTGCTGCTCTTCCTTCTTCTTCTCCCCACTTGCTGCAATTGTTGCAAAGTACTGGATCACACGCTTTGTGTTCACAGTCTTCCCTGCACCGGATTCTCCGCTGTCAAACCAAAGACAGAAGCAGAGAGCGTGTGGTCAGGCAGGAGGTCCCCTGGCACGGGGCAGCCCCGCGGGGACCCGAGCAGGGAGTGTACATACGTGATCAGGATCGACTGGTTCTCGCGATCTGTGAAGGAGGCGGAATGAAAGATAGTGTTAGCAGTTGTTCTGAGCAATACTAAGCTGAATAAGAAGTAAAGCTGTAAATGGAAGTTGTGGCTTCTCCCAAGTCCAAGAGTAGTAGTCCAAGACTACTCGATTCCCTTCCAGGTCCCAACAGCCAAAATGGATGTATAGAGCTGTCAGAGGCATGTGGTCCTCGCACAAGCTGTGTGCCCACTTGCCCTTCACACAGTTCTTATCAAGAACTCTAATCAAAGTGCCTATCTGTATTCCAAATAGGGGGTTATGTGAAATAATAATTCTTTCTGACCTATCAGTGAAAAAAAGCAGCAAACTGAGTCAAATAGTATTTCTGCAGTGGGAGAGTATAGAATTTTATACAATAAAGTGCAAATAATACACAGTGCTCAGTGCATGCATGCTTCTGGGTCAGTTTCACTTGAAATTAATTCCTGCACAACTCGATCAAGTTCTCAGTCATACAGCTCCGTGGTGTTTTTAGCTGGCTTGTCACATTCTCCAGTGAGATCAGTGTGGCTTTTTGGTTTAGGTTGCTGTGAGGGAGGTCAAGCACTCACCAGTCAGCATGAACTGATAGGCATTGTCAGAGATGGAGAAGATGTGTGGAGGGGCCTCCTGGCGCTTCTTGCCTCGGTAGGCCAACACCACCTCCGGGTTGTACACCGGCAGCCACTTGTAGGGGTTGACAGTGACGCAGAAGAGACCCGAGTAGGTCTGCGAGGAAGGGAGACAGGATGCTGATTTTGGAGAGTTGAGGAGAGTTGCAGGTAAGGCAGAGGTGAATGAAGTTCTGGGGAGATCAGGGTAGTGAAAGAAAATAAAGTGGAGGAATGACCTATCAGAGAATGGGTGAGATATAGCATATGACAAAGGAAAGGCAAAAGCAGGAAGGAAGAAGAGAGAGAGGATGTAGACAGCAAGAGGAAAACACATGCAAGAAACGAAGAAGAAAGAGAAAAATGAGGAAAGAATGTGGCAAGAAGTCAGGAAGCTCTTCAGAGGGATTGAAGGGTGTCTTCAACTCCTCAAAAGCAGTAGTTGTCTCCTGCTGGTACTTACGTAGATCATCCAGGCTGCATAACGCTCTTTGAGGTTGTACAGCACAGCAGGTTCATGGAGGTGGGTCATCATGGCCATGTCCTCGATTTTATCGTACTTGGGAGGGTTCATGGAGAAGATTTGATCTTCCTTCACAGTAAGAGTCTGCCAAAGAAAAGAAAGATTTATATTTGCCATCTAAAAGCCCACAGCAGGATTAAATTGTATTCTCAAGGTTTGAATTTTTTTTACTCACTTCTCCACCTTCGGTCTTGACAGTGACCTTCCCTGCTTCTTTGTTCTGGATTGTGCTTTTCACATAGGATTCTTTTGCATGTACCACAAAGACAGATGACTTGGCATCGAAAGGCTTGTTCTGGGCCTCAATTCTCTCTTTTTCTGACTTTCGGAGGTAGGGAGCTGCCTCCCCAAAGATGGCCATCTCAGAGTCTGTTGACATGGCTGCTGTTTACTAACAGTAATGCAGCAAGTATCTGTGAGGGTAGAAAATACATTACAATAGCGCATGATGGAAGAAACACTGCTACAGAATAGTGGATTAGATGGTGCTCTGCTGTTTGTATCAACTGATTGAATTGACTCTTATTTTTCTGCTAATTCAGAGCTCTGTTCTATAATTTTCTTTCCTTTATTTCTGTTTGATGTAATCATATATCTAGGCCAACTGGATGGCTGCATTTACAGGGGAATGTAAATTCTTTCCATGTTGGGTTTGGTTTTTTTTCATTTGTTGAAGTAACAGGATAAACAGATCCTTTCCAAGGTTCCAAACACTACACTGACTAGATATTCCCAAGTTTGGAGTTATGAAAGCCCTCTCATGTCTTTTGTGTTTAGCACCTTTCAAACTATGAGATTTGTTTACAGTAAAACACTGGAAGGGGTGCAGTACACTGGATATTCAGAGAACTAATATTATTAGCACTTCTCATTAAAGACATTCCCTTGGGATGAAATAGCCCAAGTTGTCAAATATTTCAATTATTCCACAGATCTATCTGCTAACAAACAAAGCTGATATTCTCCACTTTGGTATTTTTTGTAACAGGAACTGAGTAATCTTGCATTTATTCACTACTATTTAAAAAAAAAAATTATCAGTAACTGTGTTTATTATTGCCAAACAATTGTCTTGAAGTTTCATGCAATTGTGAAGCTGGAATTTATTTATATTGTTCCCAAATTAATACTGTTCCAAGTTTATCCTTTTCTTTTTTAGCCTAATTTTATCTAGGTTCACCACCTACAATTTGGATTTTGTGTAGCTTTTCTGAATAAATTAAGAAGCTTATTTCTCTGTCAATACTTTCACCTATGGCAGACCTCTAGGTGAATATCAAATAACTGGTTAACTTTTCCTTGAGATACAGTTTCACTTTGATTGCAGGAGAGACATTCTGAACTTAGAATATTGTTTTAAACTCTTTTCTGAACTCTTTACCAGTTAGCAACCTCATTATTTCAGTATGGCCAGCCTAAAAGAAAAAATATTTTAATAATGATCACAGTATTTTTGTACATTATAAAATTAATTCCACTCAGTATTCCATTGCTTACATGTGAAAAAATTGCTTTACCTTCTTAGCCAGCAAAGACAGACTTCATGACACAACTTAGTGTTATCAATTCAAAGGCATGCGTACAATCTCTTGACTGATGGTTTTGTTTGTAACTATGTGATTTTCCACTTCATTAAAGTGTTATTAATCAAATGAGACCATTTCACAAAACAATTACATAAGGTTGTAAAATGGACACGGTCTTTCACCAGCAGTTTTATCTTTGCCTATAATATCTCACATTTTCTTACAAGATCCCTAACAGGAATAATACTAGCATATTATATATATTAGTATATACTATGTTAGCATATATTAGTATATATTATGGTATGTTAGTGTATATTATGTATATTGCATATATAGTGTATATTTTATTTTTGTATAGATGTATGCTATTATTACAATGTATCTTTATGGTATTATTACAATGTATAGTATATATAGGAGGTTAGTATACATTATGTTAGCATATAATATATATATATGTCAGTAGATTGCCTTTTTAAAGTATTTGATGACTATTTTCTTTTGACTGTTTTATATGATTTTTCCTGAAACCAATAATCTCCTAACTCTCCTCCACTTATTCAAAGCATGCTAGTTATATTCTTGATCCATGACAGCTTGTTGACATTTTATAATTTTGAGTGTTATATTCCAGTGACAGTATTTGACAAAGTTAATATAAATTAATGTAAAAAGTAAATATGAACAGTTAATTTTCCTGGGTGTAAATATTTAAAACTTTGAATTTAGTTGCTGTTCCATCTCTCTTTTTCTAGTTATCCAAGTAGGTATCATCCTTTCTTCATTTCCCTGTGATTATTAATATTTGATTATATAATTATATCACAGTTGTGCACTATTTTCATAGGCACAAACAAGCATAAAAGGAAGCTCAGACTGAAATGCTTTATTTTAGCATTTTTATATTTTGATACACAACTTTCTAACCCCATTCCCCAAGCTTCCCTGTGAAGAAGAAAATATTAACATTTTTTTAAGTATGTATGTCTTTTCCTGTTGCTTCACAGCTAGTGCCAGTGACCCTTGATGTCTGACGTAAATGCAAAAAAAAAAAAAAAAAAAAAAATTGTTTCCTTCAAGAATATGTTTAATTTATGGACAAGTATTTGGAAACTACTTCCTGATGGGGTTTTTCTTCTTAGGATCTTAGGACAGTTTCTCCTAAGCTTAGGACCTAATGTCTGTTAATGTAGGAAACTGCTCTCTGTAGATGAATCCGGAGGAGAATGTAGGCAATGCAGCAGTGATCAGTACTTTTAAGACCGCTGTCTTTGAGAATCTTGTGGAAAAGATATTGGCAATCCAGCCCAATTCTTGTACTGTATTTATACAATGGACATAAATATAAGGAATACAGGGATTGCCAGCATAAGTCCTACCTTAGAGCATCTTTATCTGTCCCTAAAGAGTGACTAAATCAAGTTCTTACCTTTTGTGAGAAAAGATGAATGGCTTGCAGACTGGAAGCTGGTCAGTATTGTAAAACAGAATTAGCAACTTCCTTCTTACTGCTTCACAGAATTCCAGAGAAAATTTATAGACAGAAAACATATGGATCCCTTGAAAGCAGACTGAAAATCCCAGCTGACACTGGCAGTCCCCCATTGAATGAATGTAAGCGTCTGTAGGAATGCGCTGGTGCTTGTGGAATGCAGGGCCAGTTTCCCTTCATCCCCCACCTCCCCAGTCCAAAGCCTCTGACACTCTTACCTTAGAGATTTCTGAGGAAGGACAAGACACACTGATCCCAGGGTACTTTTATAGGGTCTGATCTGCATACGTAGCCACCACCTCCTCTTTCCTAGGTCAAAACATTTTTGGCAATCTTAACTCCTAGCAGAATTGCCATTCATATTAGAAGTGAATAGATATAATTAGACATAACAGGTCTGTGAATCAATGTCCTATAAATAATTTGACAAGAGAGCCTGAGAAGGGGAGGAAGCAGGAGGGTGTGCTAAAGGAGATGAAAGGGGCTACATTGGTACTGTAATCCATCGAATGCTGACTCGAGCAGACAAAGTGAAGAGTAAGAGCCAGTGTATTGTAATAGGAAACATATAGGGATGAAGAGGTGAAGGCACAGGCTCCTGAATGCTGCAGATGCTCTGAGCCTGCAACGTGGGAGAGCACAAGGGGTTCTACTGAGATGCAGGGTCATTGTTAGAGCAAGGAAATCCTAATGCAGGAGGAAGCATCTGAATAGGAACTGAAGTTGCAGGAGTGAGAATCAAGGGACGATATGAATAACTGAGTAGTAAAATGGACCAAAGCCAAAGCAAGAGAAGTGGGGAATGATGAGTCTGAAGGTAGTGATAAGGAAGGGTATGTGATTAGGATAGAGGAAGTAAATAGGGGTGTGATTCCAAGGGGATAACAGCAAGTCACGATGGACACAAAGACCAATACAAGGGGAAAACAAGTTAAGTCTAGAGTTGAAGACAGGAGCTTCTAAGACTGAAGTCACCAAGTTAGATGGCAGAGGAAAGGCATAGAAATTCAACTTTTGTTTGTGGGGCTGAAGGGTTTCAAAGGTCGTATGAACAGGACTATGGAACCATTGTACTGAACTTGAGACATATATCCCCCAGGAAGCAGCAGAAATAGGTGCTGTCTCAACATAGGGGAGTCACTCAGCAATACTTTTGCAGGATAAGTGTGCTAGATGAAGGGAAAGAATTAATAAATTTACATTCTCTAGCAGAGAAACAGTCATGTCCTATGCTAGTCTGGAAGAGAGGCAGTTATTATTAGAAGGACCTGAACCCCATACTAGTTTGTGAAAAAAGCCAATCTACTGTGCTCGTCCCTGGGATGTTCCCACCCAGATTAAGGAGGGGGTTACATGTGTTCTGCAACAGCACAAGAAGGGGAGTGGTGAAGAGGGCAGTAGAACCCTTCACTTTATTGAGAAACAATTTCATTCTCATGCAACAGATCTTGATTTTTTTTTTTTTCCATGTGTTGGTCTTCACTTTCCAAATTACAGTTCCTATGACAAAAAAGGTAATCTGAACTGAATCACATCTCAGCAGCTTCACCTGATCCCATAGCATACTGCCTCCCCACTTACAGCACCTGTTGTTCTCCACTCCCTCTCAGCATCACCTACTCAGAGGTCTGGATAAGAAAGTGAGGAAATTCCTTCCTCCTCTTCTCTCAGCTGACTGTGTCTCTGTGATGGCACTGTAATCCTGGGGGTGGGGAGGAAACTGGAACAGGTCAGCTTCACATGTGGAGTAAATTCACACTGAAGAATAAGACTGAGGCCTATGGTGTAACCCTAACAGCTAGATCCTCACCTAAGTATAAAACAGCACTTCTTTCATGACTCTAATGTAATTACATTGTCTGAGAACTGGAGTTCACTGTGAATTTCAGATATTTCAATGACTTTGTATGTTGTCTCATTTTGCTGGTGCATGCGGTTTTGACCTGGATTAAAACTGGCTACACCCCCCCCCGCCCCGAAACAAAAACCTAATGGTTTTCCTACAGTCATATGTAATACTGCCTGATAGCTAGCTAAAAGCCTTTATTTGCAAGATATTTTTCAACTAAAAAAAGAATAATCCATAACTTCTTAAAGACTCAAAAAGACTTATAAGAAGTAATTTTTTCAAAGTATTTTTCAAAATTACATTGAAATAAAAAATTTCGACAACCTGTAACATTTTGCTTGGTCTGTTTTCACTTATATTTTTGCCTTGCTCTTGTTTGCATTTATGTTGCTAGTCAATATGACAGATTACAATATGACTATTGGTTTTCTATCTGCATGTATTCTTGCTTTTGCTTTTTCCTTATTGTGAGCAAAGTTTTCTTAATTTGGAAAAAAATCTGTAGCTATCAAAGAAAAACTGAAACTGTGACTTTCTGAATTGGAAAAACTTGGAAAAAAATTCAGCCAAGTAAAACCTGGAGTTCAAGAATAAAATGTGTGCATGTGTGTGTATGTGTGTCTGGGGGATTAAGCCTTGTATATAATTTATTTTGCTACCTTTGGTAGTAAAAGAAAAAAAAAGTCAAAATTAAAAAATGTAAGTGTGTCAGCTCAAAAAAATGCATTTTTTCCTCCTCCAAAACATCAGGAAAGCTTTTGCTGTAATACAATGGGTTTGTTTCAATCAAGCAGGATGAAAACAGCCACAAGTTTTCACAGCCTTCCACAAAGGCATTTTAGCACTTTTTTGCCAGCTGTAATATTCTCTCAGGGCCTCCCCTTCTCTACCAAATCCATTGCAACTCCCTCTACTACCTACACAAGTATAGCCCTCCTACTGTATACATGCACTCCCCATTTGCTCAAGCCTTCCATCAACAGCAACCATTCACAACAAACTATATGCAGACATGCTCTCATACCTGTGAGCTCAGTGTCTGAGATCCCATTATCATTGATGGAGCTTGAGCTAATGGAGTCTGGAGAATGATTCAGTTGTCCTAATATGGTTGCCTACCTTAGAGTGAACCGAAACATTTGCTTGACTCTAATAGTAGTGTCTACAATGGGAGTTTAGACATTCAGCTCACTCACCTACATATTCATTTAGGCATGAAGATGACTAAATGTAGATATTTGATTTTGAAATTGAATCTCACCCACACATGTAACAAACTCAAACATAGTACTGCACATTTATCCATCACTGAAATTCCTCTCTCCTTACATCCAATTCCTGCTCATTTTGCCCCTTTATTCATTCTGAGGGTGTCCACACTGGCAACACTTACTGAAGCTAAAATTGCTGCACTGCTACTTGAGAAAGGGGAAGCAGTGGTTGTCTGAGCACAGAGGAACCTATAAATCCTTCTAGAGAGGCTGCAGTGAAATGGAAACCCTGAGCAGCCCCTTCAGCCAGCTCTCAGACCTGTTGAAAGGTGGTGGCTTCTTCAAAAGGAAAATGTTTGAGGCACTTATAAAGGACAAATATTGCTTATTGAGCATAATGGCAAAAACTATGCCAATAAAAAAATCTCCTTTGTATTATAACTAGTCCATGCTTTAACTTTATAACATGTTCAGTTTGGGCTAACAGTGCAGCTTTCCAAGAAGTCAACAATGTTGGATTATGATCCCTGATAAACGTCAGCCAAAGATCAATTGCAAGTGATCGCTGTTGAATGTTGACTAAACAAACTACTACAAACTGAATGGGCATAAAGACTAGTTTATATATGGTACATTCCAGAAAGAAGAATAAATGCATATAGAGGACAAAATAAATTATTTCCCTTTTTAGGTATACTCCAGAAGTTGTCTGGGTGTCTATTGATGTCAGTGATACTTTCCTATCTACCATCACCAGTACTACATAGGCAATGTCATTTCTGACTGGTAGAAGAAAGGACTAAATAAGCATCATGCCACAATATATTTCTTCATCCCCTGCCTCCGACAGGCTCGCCCCATGCTCCCCTCCCTCACCCTGCTGCCCCAATGCAGACATTGCAGCCAACCTGGATGGGTTCCACATTTAAGCAGAAGACCCCAGAGTGGTCTGCAATGTAGATGGCCTGTGGGGCTCCAGCAGTGTGACCAGCATCCATGCTGCCATGCCACAAGGACAGGCCTGGCATTGACGGGGCCTGCAGCAGGCTGTGCCACAGGTGAGGAGACCAGGCCAGAGCTCAGGCAGGGTGTGAGGCATCAGGGGCAGAGCACAGGGTGACTGAGGCTGAAAAAACAGGGAAAAGAGAAAGGGAACTACTGAAATTCCCAGACAGCTGAATAGACCACTATCCTAGGTTCAGTTGGGATAAAGTTAGTTTTCACAGGAAGCTGGGAGGGGCACAGCCAGGACAGCTGCCCTGAAGTAGCCAAGGAGCTATTCCATACCATATGACATCATGCTCAGTATATAACTGGGGAGCAGGCTGGGGGGAGTCCCTCTCTCTTGGTGTAGGAAGTGGCGGAGCGTCGGGTTCTGGGTGGTGAGCAGTTGCACTGTGCATCACTCATTTTGTATATTCTTTTATTAGTACCATTGTTGTAACTTCTCTGCTTGTGTTGTCCCAGTAAACTGTCCTTATCTCAACCCATGAGGTTAATTTTTTTTTTTTCTTTCTCCTTTCTGGTTCTCCTCCCCATCCCACTGGAGGAGGGTGGGGAGGAGTGAGTGAGCGGCTGCGCAGTGCTTTGTTGTCGGCTGGGTTTAAACCACAACAACCACCAAAAGGGGTTTTAAAACCAGCTTGTAGTTGGCATTCACTGACCTACCTCCCTGCACACTTCCCGTGGGAGGGACCCTGTCCTCAGGAGCCAGCCAGGGTGGTGGCCGTTGCCCCACAGGAGATGGCGACATGAGGTATTGATGGAGGCTTCCCATCTCTCCTGCTGTGCTCCAGCTGCCTGCCTCCCACTGCTCTCCTCCTATGCCCTGCTTTTGTGGTAGAGGAGCTGGACATAGGTGAGCACCTACAGGGGGAAATAAAAACAATCTCTCTCCTGGTGCACGGCCAAAAGAGTAAGTGTATTAACAGAACAGTTTGTTCACCTCCTGCCACCCTTTCTGAAATGTGGCTGGTACCAAAAACTGCGATGCATTAATGGAGGTCTCTGATGAACCCTTAGAACAGCAGGGTGTATGTTAGTACACTTAGAAATCCTGCAATGGGTGATGCTTCTTCTCATTGCAGTTGGGTTGTGTTTAGCATTACCAATGTCACAGGGAAAACAAGTGCTGCTCGTATAAAGGGTGCCACAGTAACCCGTAGGTTTCAAGGGGGCACTAAAAGCACCAGAGGTGCTCAGCTATGGTGGATCCTGAACTAACATTTCTAAAATGGATGGAGTAGCATCCCTTCCTAACTCCAGATGTCTTCTGCTGCCCAAATATTATTTACATGTTTTATTAAGAACCCTTAACATTTGAAGGCAGTGGTTTCTTACAGCACTTGAAGGCTGACTGGAGGATTAGAAAGGATATCCAAAAAGGACACATGAAGGTCAGCTAGGGATTGACAATTCTGACAGCATGGCCAAAGATGTTCAGCACTTGCTTTAAATAAACAGCAAGTTTGAGGTAGCTCCTAAAGCTTGTTGCATATGCCAAAAATACCAACCAAGTCAATCTCACACTTCTTCTCTGTGACTTGGCAAAACCAAATTTATTTAGCAGTAACAGAAGTCCCTATACAGCTTCACTTCTAATTTACCAGAGCCCTTATACACGTTAAATGTATTCCCAAACCATCTAATTTACTTACCCATCTGTAAAGTGTCATCAGTAGTTACACACCTTACACAATCAATGCTGTACTTCATCTTATGTTACATTTGCAATCAACATGTAAATGTTGAATGTCTAGTTCAGCTTAATGCAAAATATTATGTTTTGTGCTAATAATCTCATGAAAATGAACAGAACCAGTATGTTGAGAATGACAATAAACAGACAAGAGAGTTAGCATGTGGACAGAGGAAGGAGAGCAGAAGGGGTGAGGAGAGGAGGGGAGAGAGAAGGCAGGAGACTTAGTGGACCTGAGTAGGACAGGCAGAGCCACTAGTCCCAAGGCTTGAAGTGGGCCCGTGGGCTGAGTAAAGGGTCAGTTCATTTTGCTCGTAGAGGATCTTGGCATAGTGCAGCAGCCTCCTCTACCTGCTATGAGGGTAATGAATGCATCATCCCCTTCTCACCACCTGATTTCTTGTGGATGGCTGGAAGCCTAACATTTCCTACAGCATGGTACATCTGGCCACAGTGCTGGCCTTAGCTGTCAAATTGTGGTAATGAGTATAGACTCCTTCCATCTGGTGTCAAGGCTTTGCCTTAATCATTCAGGGAAAGGAACTAAATTTGTTAGGCAACTGCCCACACTGGAGACTTCCCTGCTCTGGAGCCTGTTGTGTAGGTAGGAATATAGCAGTGGACCTGTGTGATAAGACAATGGCGTTGCATCTGACAGAGAGGACCAGATTGCTTGGCTGGCATATTCATCTGCAAGTGAATGATCAACAGCAACAGTCACTGCCATGTCACTCTTCTATGAGGAGGCAGCTATACCTTTGCTATGGATCTGGACACTGGTAAAACCACTGTTTACTAGGCCCATTCTTGGATGGCTCTGCAATAGACTCCCTGGACAGAAAGAGAGCGTAAAGACTTCTAGAAAGGTAGGGGAGGGCTTGACTCAAATTAAAAGTAGATTAAATATGCTATGATGGCTAAACCAAATGCCCACCAATTCTAGGACACCCTTCAGTCCTCTAAGGAGCTTATGAAATAAATGGCAATGCAGTGTGACAAACAAATGAGGGGCTTGAGGAAAATCACCCTGTGGTTTCTGCCTCTTATTCACCCAGTGAGTCTTCCCTGTGGTGAAAGGGGTCTGAACCCAGAGGCTGTGGCAAGTATCACTCCTTTATCCAGCCTGGTTCTGCTGTGTTCCCACAAAGTGCATGGTAGAAAGAGCCTCCAGACATGGTCACAATGTCCCTTACATTGTCCTTCAGAGAATCCAGTCTCTGCCAGTCGCCTATGTTCTGGACAACACAGGATATTTCAGAGCAAAGACATTGGTTTCTGAGAGCAGGAGACCTTTAGGAGACTGGCCTGAGCAGGGATCTACTTCAAGTGACTATTCTGCTTGTAGAGACTATTCAGAGACCAGATGTGCTCCCAGGAATCCCCCTTGGTACTTTCCTCCTCTGACATGTTCTTCTAAGACAGCATTGCTCACTGCCAAAACATATTGCCATGATGATTGTGTGATTTACTTTATGATTTTTGGATTATGAGCCATGGTGATTTCCTCTCACAATTGAACAGTACAAGACAGTTCTCCACTGAACACCTTTCCGCTGCTTTGGTGGTACAGGTACAGTACTACATGTGAGATATATAGAGTGTATATTCGATAGTCCTCACACAGTTGTCCCAGTAAGCTGACCATCCAGCTGTGCTTCTGTCCAACATTACAGGACATTACTATCATGTAATAGCTTGAAGAAAGGATTGTTTTTCTTAGGCCTTTGCATGAGATTCCTTGAACTTTGGAATTGCTTAGGAGTATATGTGACATTGGCCAGGACTTGGCCTGTGTTGAGAAATAGTCATGGAGCAGAGGGGCATGCATATAGGGAAAGAGGGGTAAGGGCGTGTTCTTAGCTAGGAGGAGAGGTATTTTTTGCTGTCTTAGAAAGTTTCTGTTGCAATGCAGAAATCTGCCAGTGTTGGCTCTGGTGATCTTCCAGTTTACTTCTCCATTATCATATTCTTCAGTATCCCAACTGGGCTGTCTTTGCCCTGTCTTTACCATCAGATTTTGGGTCAGTGAGGTTCCTGAAGATGATCAGTGCAATTCCTCAACCATGAGGTGCAGAACATTGTCAATCATAGAATACCTCAAGTTGGAAGGGACCCATTAGGATCATTGAGTCAAAATCCCTGCTTCTCGCAGGACTAGCTAAAACTAAACCATATGACTAAGAGTGTCCTCCAGACACTCCCTGAACTCTGACAGGCTTGGTGCCTTGACCACATCCCTGGGGAGCCTGTTCCAGTGACTGACCACCCTCTCAGTGAAGAATCTTTTCCTATGTCCAATCTGAATTTCCGCTGATGCAGCTTCATTCCATTTGCTCATGTCATTGTATCTGGGGATTGTCAGTATATTTGGGGATCTTATTGAGGGGTATCTCTTGTAGTGTTCTTGACCATAGGGCCCTTCCCAAGATTTAGACCTGTAAAGATTAGTGTAGGTGTGTGACTGTTTTCTCTCCTTGTCGTGGTTTAACCCCAGCCAGCAACTAAGCACCACTCAGACGCTCACTCACTCCCCCCCCACCCAGTGGGATGGGGGAGAAAATCAGGAAAAAAGAAGCAAAACCCGTGGGTTGAGATAAGAACGGTTTAATAGAACAGAAAAGAAGAAACTCATAATGATAATGATAACACTCATAAAATGACAACAGCAATAATGAAAGGATTGGAATGTACAAATGACACGCAGTGCAACTGCTCACCACCCGCCAACCGACACCCAGCTAGTCCCCGAGCGGCGATTCCCCGCTCCCACCTCCCAGTTCCTATACTAGATGGGACGTCCCATGGTATGGAATACCCTGTTGGCCAGTTTGGGTCAGCTGTCCTGGCTGTGTCCCCTCCCAACTTCTTGTGCCCCTCCAGCTTTCTCGCTGGCTGGGCATGAGAAGCTGAAAAATCCTTGACTTTAGTCTAAACACTACTTAGCAACAACTGAAAACATCAGTGTTATCAACATTCTTCACATACTGAACTCAAAACATAGCACCGTACCAGCTACTAGGAAAACAGTTAACTCTATCCCAGCTGAAACTAGGACACTCCTTTACTGACAGATGAGGAAAGCAGTATTCTGTACCTAACAGTCCATCTTCTCCCAGGGCTGCTGCATGCAACACTGGCTAGCTGGGCTTGACCTGTCAGGGAAGACCTGTTCTATCTTCCTCTCTTTTCCACAGGTCATATTTCTTCAGGGACTTCTTGTAATACAGGACTTCCTTCTCTTGGTCCTGCTCTTCCAGGAGAGGCAGATACTTCTTCATCCCTCTTGATGTCCAAGCACAGACAAATTGTCTGTGCACATGAGAATGTGGAAAATATAGAAAACCCTGAAAAGTATGTTTGCTTTTCAAAGAGACTCTTTTGCAGGTCTCCCTACAGCAACCAGACATGCAGTGAATAGTGAAATGACGCAGTGAGATGACATAAACTCTTTGATAGGTGTCTACTGTGCATCAGAATATGACAGGTGAATCTCACCCAGAACATATATTTCATTATGAAACAATGTTTGATTTCTATAGAAGGGAGTTTTAAAATATAAGCACATAAAAAGAATTAAGAGATCTCCATCTACTGTTGATAGTTGCTGCACTTCTTACATTCTAAACTTTTATGTCCTTCAATTTTTATATTAAAAATTTCCTTATTGTCTAAAAAGGTGATTTAGGTAGACTCCGTGTATCCTTTCTTTTAAACTGAATCAACCCATTATCACTTATGAGATGACTATCTTGCACTTAAATATTTGCTTCCAATACTGCTACTTAGCAAAATCAATGGTAGATTGTGAACTCCTCATGTTTCACAAACAGCTTGCTGGAGAAATACAAACCCCCATGTATTGAGTTTGTGTGGCAAGGTTTTGGTAACGGAGGGGTTACAGGGGTGGCTTCTGTGAGAAGCTGCTAGAAGCTTCCCCTATGTCCAACAGAGCCAATGCCAGCTGGCTCCAAGATGGACCCACCACCGGCCAAAGCCAAGCCAATCAGCGATAGTGGTAGCGCCTCTGTGGTAACATATTTAAGAAGGGAAAAAAGTTGCCGTGAGCACAGAAATGGCAGCTGGAGAGAGGAGTGAGAACATGTAAGAGAAACAACCCCGCAGACACCAAGGTCAGTGAAGAAGGAGGGGGAGAAGGTGCTCCAGGTGCTGGAGCAGAGATTCCTCTGCAGCCCATGGGGAAGATCATGGTGAGGCAGGCTGTCCCCCTGCAGCCCATGTTAGTCCACAGTGGAGCAAATATCCACCTGCAGCCTGTGGAGGACCCCATGCTGGAGCAGGTGGGTGCCCAAAGGAGGCTGTGACCCCATGGGAAGCCCGTGCTGGAGCAGGCTCCTGGTAGGACCTGTGGATCTGTGGAGAGAGGAGCCCACAGAGCAGGTTTTCTGGCAGGACTTGCGACCCCGTGGGGGACCCACGCTAGAGCAGTGTACTCCTGAAGGACTGCATGCTGTGGAAGGGACCCATGCTGGAGAAGTTCGTGAAGGACTGTCCCCCGTGGGAGGGACCCCACTCTAGAGCAGGGGAAGAGTGTGATGAGTCCTGCCCCTGAAGAGGATGAAGCGGCAGAAACAACGTGTGATGAACTGACCGTAACCCCCATTCCCCATCCCCCTGCACCTCTGGAGCGGGGTAGGTAGAAATCCAGGAATGAAGCAGTGCCCAGGAAGAAGGGAGGGGTGGAGGGAAGGTGTTTTGAGATTTGGTTTTATTTCTTATTACCCTACTCTGGTTGATTGGCAATGAATTAAGTTGATTTTCTCCAAGTCGAGTCTGTTTTGCCCATGACAGTAATTGGTTGAGTCATGTCTCCCTGTCCTTATCTCAACCCATGAGCCCTTTGTTACATTTTCTCTCCCCTATCCAGCTGAAGTGGGGAGTGATAGAACAGCTTTGGTGGGCACCTGGCGTCCAGCCAGGGTCAACCCACCACACCCCACAATCTTGTTTGATCTTCAGTCTGTATGGAGGAGATCAACATGAGAGCACAATTTCCAGAAATATTTCTCTTTTTTATGATATAGAAATAACTATCCATATTCAAACCCAATCTCTGGTAAGTGTAGCAGACTTTCCTGATACCATACTAATACCTCAGTAGAAACTGTTAACATTCTTGAAAGTGATTTTCACTTAAACTTGTTCTTTCTTTCTATGGCATTACTTCTTTGCGTTATATTGTATCTATAATGAAAAAAAGAAAACACTCCATCACCTTTATCTGTCTTAATATATGTGTAATTTTCTTTCAGTTGTCCGTAAAATACTCAGTTTTACTTATGCAGAGTCTGCAGCCTTAGCTATTCTTTCTCCTGTAGTCTTTTAGCTGTAGGTTCTTGTCACTCACCCCATCTGTGAGCTGGCTATCATTTTGTGCTATGTATGAAACAAAACATCTTCAGAGAAATAGAGTAAGGATATCTCTTCATGCCACTATCTCACCGTGTTGGTTTGATTGCTTGTCAACGCTTGGAGTGAACGTCAGTCTCCTGAATCAAAGTAGAAATTTGAGTTTCTCACACCCTTAAGCCTAACCAAATAAGCAACATTTTTCAATTAATAAAAAATAATATATTTTTAAAAAAAATGTTGCAGGAATCTCTTTTCCTTTTCTTTTTTTTTTTTTTCCCTAATAATCCATCAGATTAACTTGAAAGAACCTAGACTTAGTCTATCAAAGAAATGCATATTTCTCATTGCAAGACGAATAACAAAGCAGTATAATTGTTATTATTCCTCATGCATTTTTAAAAATGTAAATGTAAAAATTTATTGCTGTTTAAGATACTTTTAGATGTGAATGTGAACTGTGTACATGTACTCCAAAAGTAATGAATGCTAGAATAAATAAAGCAAGCATGCTAGTCACTCTTCATATGCAAATGTCTCTATTGTCTTTATTACCTAGACATAAATGATAATTACAGAATAAAGCAGCACAGAGATTTACATTTTATGCATGCCTCAGGTCACTTTTTAGCCTTGGGATCCTCATTCCTCCTCTTCTATCTTCTTATGAAACTCCCGACTCTTTACTCGGAGCTTGTTGACCTGTGACTCTGCAATGTCAGCCCGCTCCTCGGCTTCCTCCAGCTCGTGCTGGATCTTGCGGAACTTGGAGAGATTGACATTGGACAGCTCCTCCTATGTAGGGAAAGGGAGTTGTGAAAACACCAGGGAGTGTATGGACATTTAATATCTGAAAACCAGGCAAATAAAAATTTAAATGCCACAGCTGGGCAAGCAGGTAAGGCTCAAAACCAAGGTAAGAAGCTGCTCAGGGCGCTAAGTGTGCCAGTAGAGAAAAGAACATCAGAGTGTCAAAAAGGCCATGGCCACATGACACAAAGCATTGTGTAGGTGGAGTTCATGGCAGAGTCCTGAACAGACTAGCAGCTGCTTCTGACACCCAGGGTAGGGTAGGAAGAAATACAGGCGGGAACTGAGGCTTAGAGCAAAACAAATAGATCTGGGGAAGTATAGTTCCTCCCAAACCCAGCAATTCTTACTCTTACATTCCCCATTGTCATGTAGCAGCAAATGCATCAGAACAGTCAAGGTTTCAAAAACTTGGGACAGAATTAAACACCAACACAGAATTCCACCTCGACCAGAAGGAAGTCTGGGCTTAATCAGAGTGGTACTTACAGCCTCCTCAGCTTGCCTCTTGTAGGCCTTCACTTTCATTTGCAGCTTGTCCACTAGATCTTGGAGCCTGAGAATATTCTTCCGGTCTTCCTCACACTACAGAGAATGGCAAGTAATAGAAACACTTGTTTGCCTTTTTCTCTGAATTTCATAATTGTGAAACAGACAGAGTGACTCTCCTTACGGAGCATTGCTGTCCAGAAGGACAGAGGCCAAAATCCTGTTAACTGTGTCACTTACTGAAGTACAGAAAGAAAGCCCTTTGGAAGGCAATGTGCCAACATTTTGACTTCCTGGAAGAAGAGTGTGTCAACACAAAGAAACCTCTTGCCTTACCTGGTAGGTCAGCTCCTTCACCCTCCTCTCGTACTTGCGCACACCCTTCACGGCTTCAGCACTGCGCTTCTGCTCAGCATCAACCTCCCCTTCCAGCTCCCGCACCTGCAATAAGAAGCCCATCTTTGGAGCTTCACTCCTTGGTATCTCTCCAAGGGACATGCTCACTCATGCACAAATAAAAGTCCCACGCACTCTGGCCTCCAGCTTCTGGATTTGCTTCTTGCCTCCCTTCAGGGCCAACTGCTCGGCTTCATCCAGACGGTGCTGCAGGTCCTTCACCGTCTGGTCCAGGTTCTTCTTCATCCTCTCCAGGTGGGCGCTGGTGTCCTGCTCCTTCTTCAGCTCTTCTGCCATCATGGCCGCCTGATGAGAGCAAAAGGCCAAAGCCACTTTCAGGCTGGAGACATCCTGGGGACTATACATCCACTGTCAGCAGTGAGAGGAGCCCCTAACTCACATCTGTGATGGCCTTCTTGGCCTTCTCTTCGGCATTGCGGGCTTCCTGGATCGTGTCCTCCATTTCACCCTGAATTTGGGCAATGTCTGTTTCCAGCTTCTTCTTGGTGTTGATTAAGCTGGTGTTCTGTTGAAAAGCAACAATATCACAATTTTCTTTTTGTTAGCTTGCAATATCATATCAAGAACATTGCATAAGTGTTGGTTTTTAATGTAAATTGTGCCATCAGGTCACATGGGATTCTGTTCTAAAGGAACTGCTGTGGTAGCTGTTAGTTTCTCAGCTATGATGGGCTTTCGTATTTCAAGAACATCCTCCATAAAGTCTTTCCTCACTATTTCTCACCAGAGAAGGAATTTAGACTTATAAGGAAAAAAGACATAATCTTTCCTTACCATTTTCAATCTAGTGGCAGTAAAAATTTTAAATGGTGTTATAGAATACTGATAATGACATTGATAAATTATGTTAATGACAGTATTAGTGTATTCCTATTTTGTTAATGATCAACCTAAGTTTGACTTTGCAGTCTCAAATGTAAATGTGAAAGCTGTTGAACTCAATTTAAGTTGTAGAGTAAGACCATCACTTATCTCTCTGAATTTATCACTTTTAAGGTATCCCCACTATAGTCTAGTGAAATTCATATTATATCTGCAGTTTAAAAGTCACTTTTAATATTTGTTATCCATACTGTGAAAATTAAAATGCATTTTACAAAATACTGTTACAGTTCAGCCAGTCTTGAGTTATTTTATATGCATGGAGCAAAAGTATAAATACTAAATATATTTATACACTGACCTGGGTATGGAGAAGCTGCACACGCTCACTTGCATCCATCAGTTCCTGCTCAGCCACCTTTCTACACCTCTCTGTTTGTTCTAGTGCTGCCCGAAGCTCCTCAGTTTCAGCCTGCAACAGGTTTGCTCTGCGCTCCACCATGGCCACCTGCTCCTTCAGGTCCTCCTGTGTCCTGAGAGCATCGTCCAAGTGTATCTGGGTATCCTGTAAAAGAGGCAAGAGAATTTGCAAGGTGGCAGTGTGTGCTTGGGTGCCAAAAATGTCAGCGAAGGCTCTTCTCTTTCTGTAGCTTTGCTGAACAGACCTTGAGCACTGCCTGTGTGTTTCTCAGGTTCTTTTGTGCCTCTGCAGCCACGCGGTTGGCATGGCTCAGCTGGATCTCCATTTCATTCAGGTCCCCCTCCATCTTCTTCTTCAGACGCAAGGCTTCATTCCTGCTCCTGATCTCAGCATCCAGGGTGCTCTGCATGGACTCCACAATTCTGAGGTGGTTTCTCTTCATCTGGTCGATCTCCTCATCTTTCTCGGCTATCTTCCTGTCAATCTCAGACTTCACCTGGTTGAGTTCAAGCTGGAGGCGCAGGATCTTCCCCTCTTCATGTTCTAGGGAAGCCTGAAAAAATATAAAAATCAGTTAATTATATAAATAACAATGTCATTAACCTTACATGAACTATTCTCTTGAAGAATAATGTACAGCATGAAATCTGAGACTGCAAGAAAGGACAAAAAAGGATTGCTCTGTATCCAAAGACTTTAATGGTGTCCCAAATCCTTTTTTCCTGTGCCTGGAGTTTATTCTCAATGCATATAATTTCATAAATGGTATCTGAGGTAGCTAAACTGTGTTGTAAGTAAACAATTAAGAACAGAAAGCTGTACCTCAGCTTCCTCCAGGGAGGCTTGGAGTTCAGATTTCTCCTGCTCAATCTGCTTCTTGACTTTCTCCAGCTCATGAATTGCCTTTCCTCCCTCGGCAATCTGCTCCGTGAGGTCGGCAATCTCCTCTGTGGGAACAAAGACCAACAGCATGGTCGGGCACAGGGCAGAATGCAAAGGGCCCTGCCACACCGAGGTGACAGGCAGCTTTGCCAACCTGCAGGCACAGACCCATACGGAAAGGTGGTAGTGGTGGATAGCGAGAAAGCCCAGCCAGGAGCAGAGGGCCAGGGACTTACGCTGCAAGTTCTTGTTCTCACGCTTCAGCGTTTCCAGGTGGTCCAAGGACTCCTCATAGGCATTCTTCATCTTAAACAGCTCCGTGCTGAGAGACCGAGACTCCTTCTGGGAGGCTTCCAGCTCAGCCTGCGTTTCCTCATACTTCTGCTTCCATTCTGCCAGGATCTGAAGAGAAACAGGACCTCAGTGTGGATGTGGCAATCAGGAGGGGATGCTCTGCCCAGGAACCCCAGGCCTGGAGCCCAAAAGACCTTGTCAAAGTTCTTCTGCTTCTTATCCAGAGCTGCACAGGCAGCATTTGATCGCTCCACATCAATCATCAGGTCCTCCACTTCATTCTGCAGCCTCTGCTTTGTCTTTTCCAGGGAGGCACATTTGGCATTCACAGCTTCGACATGTTCCTCTGCATCCTGCAGGCGCTGTGCCAGCTTCTTCCTGGGAGGTGGTAAGCACAGGTCCAGGTGAGGAAGCAAATGGGAGCTCTGTGGTGTGCAGCCAGTGTGTTTTTCACAAGAGCACATTTAGCCACTTGGTAGTGTGTGATCCCCACTTACACAGAGGTGGAGGACCTCTCGCAGCCAGCCACTGTATTTCTGTGTCTGAACCCTGGGCTGCAGCAATTAACTCTCTGCTATTCACACTAGCATCTGTCTGCTATTCTGTGTGTGGAGAGCTTTGCTGCTTCTGCTTTTCCCCAATGCATACCTGCTCTCAGTTATATTTTCTCTCTTCTAGCACCCCACCCCAAAGCAGAACATTGACTGCTTCCTGACAATATCACAGTGGTGTCCTCAAATTTCCATTTTTAGTGTCTGCTGGCCTTCCCCACATTCCTCACGTACTTGGCCTCCTCCAGCTCCTCCGTGCGCTGAATAGCGTCCGTCTCGTATTTGGTTCTCCACTGGGCCACTTCGCTGTTGGCCTTGGACAGGGCACGCTGCAGCTCCCCCTTGGCTTCCTGCTCCTCCTCATATTGTTCCCGGAGCAAGTCACAGTCGTGGCGAGCAGACTGCAAGGCATGGGCCAGGGCGCTCTTGGCCTGGGGGAAAAACAGTAGTGTGAAAATGAATGGAAATATCCTAGGAAATATCCTGACGGAAATGTTGATGGACACTGGAGTATTCTGCTGTGGGTGATGGCAAGCTACTGAATTTGAAAGGAAGAGCTGGGAGTCTGTAAAAGAGTTAATGGATAGACTGTAGGGAAGGGGGAGCAAAGCTAATATGGGAAGACTTGCACTGAATTACCTAGGCGTTTTTTCTGTCCCTCTCACCTTGTTGATTCTGTGATTTCATATGTACCTGAAGCTCCTCCTAGACAGGAGGATTCCAGCGGATAAGACAGAATTCAGAAAGCCTTCTCACCTTTATCTCTTCCTCTAGGTGCCTCTTGAGTTCCTCAATCTGTTGGGTGAAAGCCTGCTTGCCTCTTGACAGCTGAGAAATCAGAGCATCTTTCTCCTCCACCTGGCGTGAATATTCACCTGGGAAAGTTTGCAGATACACAAGCCTTTTGTGGCCATTGATGACAGTGTTGTAGACATTTAGGGCTGTAAAACTAGATATTTGGCAGACCTTGCAGAAGATTATGATCCCGTTTCATGCATTACAGGGGAGAGAAAGCATGTTGGACAGACCATGTGCCCAGAAGGGTCACTTCTGCATTAACTCTCTGACATTATTCAGATGCACGTCACAGATGTGTATGTCTTACCTGATTCTGTCTGCAGACGAGCTCTTTGAGCATTGAGGTCATTGATCATGCGCTGATGCTCTTCTTCTTTTGTCTTAATCTCACTTAGCTGATCTTCCAGTGCACGACACATCTTCTCCAGATTTGCCTTTGTGTCAACACACAGAAGGTGAGGGGTTAACTGTCCACACTCTTAACAATAGCAGGTGCAAGAAGTTGCATTGTATAGAATTCCATTGGGGCAGAAATACATATAAGGTATTTGTGTACCTTGGCTTTGGAGACAGACTCCATGTTACTGGCCAAGTCGTCAATCTCCATCTTCAGCTCACTCTTCTCCTTCTCCAGCTTCTGCTTCACTCGTTGCAGGTTGTCAATCTGCTCCCCAAGCTCAGCTGTGCTGTCCGCGTGCTTCTTCCGCAGGGTGGCAGCTGTGGCTTCGTGCTGCAGCGTGGCCTCTTCGAGGTCACGGCGCATCTTCTGAAATTCTGCCTCACGCTTCTTGTTCATCTCAATCTGAGCTGCGGTAGCTCCTCCTGCTTCTTCCAGGCGCTCGCTGATCTCCTCTAGCTCCCTCGAGAGGTCAGCCCGGTGCTTCTCTGCTTTTGCCCGAGAGGCACGTTCAGCCTCAATTTCCTCCTCCAGTTCCTCAATACGAGCCTGGGGAACATTAGGGGACCCTTCACACCCATGCCCTCCTCCTACCTGACCTGAGACTGGGTGAGAGAGGGGAAGGAACAAAGACTTGCCTGCAGCTCCTTGATCTTCTTCTGTAATTGCATGCCCAGGGCTTGCTCATCCTCAGTTTTGCTCTGGATCTGGCTGATTTCAAAGTCTTTCCTTTGGGCAAAGCAAACCATGTCAGAGCTCAAAGGAAAAAGACAAGTGCACCAGCACAGCGCTCAGGGGCTCCACAACCACACTTACTTCTTCAGCTTCTCATCCAGCTGCTGCTTATCATTTTCCAAATCCATTATGCTGTCGTGGGCCAGCTTCAGGTCTCCTTCGAGTTTCCTCTTAGCTCTCTCAAGGTCCATGCGCAGTTTCTTCTCTTGCTCCAGGGACCCTTCCAGCTAAGCAGAACAAGACCATCAGTGCTCCGTCAGCCAGGTTTAACTCCATACCTGTCCTGTTCTTGAGGTACGCCTGTGTGCTCACATCATCCACTTGCTGCTCCAGCTTGGTCTTAGCTTTGGTCAGCGTATTGACTTTGTCCTCTTCTGCCTGCAGGTCATCCAGTGTCTGCTGATGGGCCTCTTGGAGGGCTTTCTTCTCTTTTGTCAGCTTGGCAATGGTCTCGTCCAGGGCTGCCATCTCCTCTGTAAGGTTTTTCACCTACAAATGTGAGCAAGTGTCAAAATTTGGTAGAAACAGGTTCACTGGCGTGGTGACATTTTCACTTTGCATTGTTTTGCCAAGTCTTTCATTTATCCTTTGGATGCTCAGACAAGGCCCATCTCAAAATTTTCCAAAGCCAAGGTGTCTTACGATAGCAGGCTCTAACTCCGAGAGTCAGTGATGTCTTGGCCCTTTATGCGACTCCCCATGTGTGTACCTTGTTTTCTGTGGCATGTTTCTCCTTCTCAACCTTGGCTAGTGTTAATTCAAGGTCATCAATGTCTTTCTTCAGCTCTGAACATTCATCCTCCAGTTTTCTCTTCTTGGCTGTCAGCTCAGCATTAATTTCCTCTTCATCCTCAGCCCTCTCAGTCACCTCCTTTACTTTGGCTTCCAGCTGGATTTTGGTTTTGATGAGCTGGTCACATCTTTCCTCAGCATCAGCTAGAGCATCAGCTTCCTGGTGGGAAAATACAGGAAAGCTTATTTAATGCTGAAGGAACAGGTGTGCATCAGTAAGACCTTTTTTGGGATTACTTTTTGGGAAAAGGTTCCTGCGCAATTACATTAAAAATTACAAATTTAGAATATGTTTTTAATCAGGTTTATTTTTTTCTGACCTTTTTCGTCATCAGATACTGCGTCTAGCTCCATTACGTTTTACCTTGCTTATTTCAGGTATGTCGGTGGGTTACTTGGATTTAATCGATGTTTTCCTTTTCTCGTTTGGAAAGTGATTGTATTTTATAACGTGCCATATTCAAATTTATGTGGGAGTATTGAGAAAGGTAAATAATTCTACCACTGAGGAAATATTTGAAGCTCCCATTCATGATTTATACCCAGCCGATGCAGTCAGGGGAGGCTAGAACAAGATTCATCTTTCCCTGAAATGGACACTTCAACTCAAGGGTATTGCCTAAATGTTGCCTGAGTTTCTGAGAGGCCAAATGGCATTGTAGACAAGCGTACAAGGCTGGCACTTGTGTTGTAGGATGTAACGGGCATCTGCATCTTCTGGGAGCAGTAGCTACAGGAGCTCAGGGGAGGTATGCCATAAGAAATGGCGCTAGACTCTCCATTTTGACCACTGAATTAAGGCAGAGTAGCTGGTCAATTGAATCACTGTCCCTACTCCACTAACTACACTGCAGTGACTATAACGAGGCTTTATGTCATGAACTCACATGGAGACATGTACATGTAGGCATTAAGACTAAAAAGTCATTCTTTAGCTTAACCTCCACTTTGTAATAGTGAGACTGAGTGGGGAAAGAATGTGGCCTGAATTTTACCTCTAGTTACATGGTATTCAGCTTAAAATATTTTGTGAGGCAGTTTAGTGTGCAGTGTGAGAGTTCTGTAGTATGAGAGAAGAGTTAGATCTTATTTACTCATTTCCCCTATTAAAAAAAAAAAAAAAAAAAAAAAAGTAGAATAACGTTACTCACAGCCTGCACTTGGAGCTGCAGATCATTTTTCTCCTGCACCAGTTTCACCATTTTCTCCTCCAGCTCCTTCCTCTTTGCCTCAGACTTTGCAAGCTCTTCTTTGGTTTTCTCAAACTCTTCCTTCATGTTGGCCATCTCCTTCTCAGATTCTGCACTCTTCAGCAAGGGCTTGATCTTGAAGAACAGCTTCATCCAGGGCCAGTGCTTGACATTCATGAATGCACGAATATTATACTGGATGCAAAAGATGGACTCCCTGAAGCATAATTAAAATGTACATTGAATATTTTCAGTACGACAAGTGCCAACACTTTCCCCCAAGTACAGTGACTTTGAGGATGAGGAATGCCTACCTCCTCTCCACCATTCTCCGGTACTCCACTCTCATCAGGAAGCCCCTGCACCTGGCCTGTGTGCGGGTGATGAGCTGTGCCAGCTTCTCATCCCTCATCTCCTCCAGGAGTCCCAGCAGCCCAGCTTTGAAGAACACCTTGCGAAAGGGAATGTTGCAGCACATCACTGTCACGTAGAGCAAAGCACAGACATGCAGTGAGTGAGTCAGGGAGGGTTTGTACCTTGGTGTGGCCAAATTTGTACTGGGTGTGGTCCACATCGATTGACCCAAGAAGCTTCTCAGAAGCCTTCTTGCTATCAATGAACTGTCCCTCTGGGATAGCGCTGGCATTAAGCACCTTGTATCTGTGGAATGAGAGGAAATATGAATGAAGGCAATCTCAGGTCATAAGTCAACACTGTTCATTGAGACTAACCACAGTCTTTGCAGCAGAATGAGGCTGAGGAAGTTGGAATTTCATCCCTTGTTTAGGGACACAGTTACAATGAAGTCCCAATCTGATAACAAAATTAAGGAAACTTTTACTGTCTTCAGGTGATCAGTCATAGATGAAAAGAGGACACTGACCTCCAGCCATTTCAGTCCGATGCCTTTTTCACTTAAACTATGCTGTAGAAAGTTGCTAGAGAGGAACATTGCCACTTTGTGTATGGGAAGAAAGCATCTTCCCCTGAAACCTGCAGCTGATACAATGGCCAAAGCACTCTATCTGAGTTTGTAATTTTTGTCTGAGAATGTGTTGTACCCACATTCCAATCTGCATTTTTTAATCTTGTAAGCATTGGCTTGTGTAGCTCTATTGCGCTTCCATATTCAGAGACACTGGCAAAGTTTGACTGTTTGATGAACAGCAGTCAGTGAGGACACCTGACTTATCTCTTCATTTCTCAACAAGTTCTTTTTTGCTAGCCATACATGTTGCCTTTGGTTATGCATTCCAGCATTTTCCCCTTCTTTCAGTTATAATCAGATAGAGTTGGCATCAAAAAATAACCACAAATGTTAAAATACTGAAGATGTACAACTTATGCCGTAAAGACAGGACGGAGAGCAGAAAGGAGATTGACCTCTGTTTGAAGTCTGCATAGAGGATTCTGCTGGGGAAACCTTTCCTGCAAATTCTGATCCCTTCCAGCACACCGTTACACCGCAGCTGGTGTAGCACCAGTTCATGCTCCATAGCACCTGAGTGAATAAGACAATTATTTGATACTTCATAATAGAGCATAGAGAATAATGGCTGCATCACACTATGATTTCTCTCTACTTGAGGTTCTTACCAGGTGTTTTTGTTTCATTTGGGATGATGCAACGGACAAAATGGGGGTGAGTGCTCCGTAGATTCGTCATCAGTTTGTTGAGGTTCTCCTGTGGGTTCATGAGCAAAGATTTTTCATTAACAAATGGTACCTCTGCAGTTATTCTGTCAGATGTTAGAAAAGTGTTGGAAAGAAATAATTAATTTATTATTCCCACCTATAGCCATCCCAATTTGAGTTTTCTTCTGCCTTTCAGTCTTGAGCATGAAAGAAAGTCACAAAACTGTGTATTGTGTTTTCATGAGACTGAGGGATACATCCACTCAGACAGGACACCTATGGAGAATGGTGACCAGAAGCTCCTGGCAAAAGGCGTAATTCTGAGTGAAAGATGATTCTTTGTAATAACCTGATTCTCACTCTATGGAAGACACTGACTATTGATGAGAACAGAAACAAAACCAGAAATAGGAAAAAAGGGAAGAGGGCCAAGGACCAAGTTTGCAGAGAATGCTGGGAAACGGAAGCTTAATGGCATTAAATGCTACTTGTGAGGATATATTTGACAACGGTTGAGCAGGGGAAGACAAGAAAGACTCCCTATTCACTGAGAATGGGGGTCACAAGTTGTAGATTTCTGTACAAAAAAAAAAAAAAAAGGCATGAGTGGCAGGTCTGACAGCACCCCTTTCTAGAATTGTTTTTAAAAGCAATCCCATGAACTATCTCTGATTTTAGCCATCATTTTTACTAGTTAGTTCTTAACATTTCTCAGTTCAGCCCTGGTTTGGAGCAGGGCAAAGCTGCTCAGACAGCTATCTCTTTCACAGTGTGAAAAACTGTTCAGGATACCAGATAGTAGCTAGATGCCACAGGTGCTGAAACAAGAGTGTTTCCATCTGCCTTAAGCTCTGTCCATTGGTGGAAAAGTAACTGGCCCTGGCATTTCCCTCTTGCCTTGTCTTCATATGTATAATCGTGTGCAAACAATTATGTGTTACGTGTTATGTATTATCATGTGAAAATGCACATATATTCATATGTGCTGATCCAGACTTGAGGTTCCCAGACACAGGTAGCCAGATCCACCATTGTCCTCCCAAGGCAGAGGGAGAGAGGGAAGAGCTTGATCGTACCAGCTGGTGTACTCATGAGTAAATGAAACTAGCCTGACCTAAGTACTTCTTACAACATTTGAAGAAAAGCGAGATCAAGATGTATCTTCCTCAGCTGGCCTCAGCTGACTTGCAGTCAGCTCTTTTATGAATAACTGAAGAGATGTTCTTGATGCAGAAAAATGTTAATAGGTGCAGTAAAATGGCCTTGTTGGAGTTAGTGTGAGGTTTAACAATCTTCAGCTTAAAAGAAAAGAGGGAAAAAATAGAGAGAATGACTTTTGTACGTACCCTGAAAAGAGCTGATACTGTCTGGAAAGAAGAACCCTTCTTCTTGCCACCCTTCTTGCCACCACCACCACCACTCTCTGAAGAACACCAAAAAAAGATGGTTTTACAACTTTGATTTGTAAAATTTTTCTCTATGAGACTGCAAGAAGCTTTTTCATATGTATCAGTCACGCTAAGAAAGGAATCTAAAATGCAGTGGGAAAGAGAGTCAACACTCAATCTAAAGGAACACAGGACCAAAAGTGTGTGATAATCCAAGGGATTATCATGGCTGAGTGGAAGGCCTGAAATACATGTGATCTTTTCCTTTATTAATAAATTCAAGCCATGGGACACTCTGCACAACATGCAGTTTCTTTAGAACACTTGAGCTGATATTCATGGCTCTGGCAGAGCCAGTAAATAAAAATGAAAATATGAATTTCACAGAACTGACCTGCCTCTCCTCCAGCAGAGGCAAAGAGTAAGGCCAGTGTCTTCATGGATGATTTCTGGTACAGCCCCACAACAGTTTCATTCAAGGGATCCTTGTTCTTGTCAAGCCAGCCAGAGACGTTGTAGTCCACCGTGCCAGCATAGTGCACCAGGGAGAAGTGGGCCTCAGCCTTGCCTTTGGCAGGCTTGGGCTTCTGGAAGTTGCTGGACTTGCCCAGGTGCTGGTCATAGAGCTTGTTCTTGAAAGAGGTGTCAGTTGCCTTGGGGAACATGCACTCCTCTTCCAGGATGGAGAAGATGCCCATGGGCTGGAAGAAGCAGAAGGAAGGAGGAAGAGGTGAAAAGGCAGAAAGAATCACAGATAAAGAAATAGCTTCCTGAGTGGGACAATACTAACTCTCTCAGGGATTGTTCTTCTGCTCAGCAGAGTAAATTGTAAAATAATCTGAACTTATGTATTTACAATGTCACATTTACCCTTTCAAGCAACATTTATAAATATATAAAAAATTAATGCATTTCTGAAAAGATTAGGCATTGTGAATTACACAAATACCTTCTCAATGAGTTCAATGCAGGCAGCCAGGTCCATCCCAAAGTCAATGAACTCCCATTCAATTCCTTCTTTCTTGTACTCTTCCTGCTCCAGCACGAACATGTGGTGGTTGAAGAACTGTTGCAGTTTCTCATTGGTGAAGTTGATGCACAGCTGCTCCAGGCTGTTGAACTGCAGAATTACAAATGGAGATTGCTATTAATGTAAATTTAGAAAGCTACGGATAAAGAAGAGTGCTGGCTTTTTGTACCAAATTGCAGGATGATCTGAGAGTGTTCCTCCTTTACTCAGCCAGGAGTTCGGAACTTCATTCAGTGTCTCTTTTGTCAAACTAAACTTTATGCATATGTTTATGTCCCCTAGAAGCTTAGGCTACTTTAATATTTCAGACTTGTCAGTTTTGATATCTACTAGACTGGGCTAATTCTATTACAGGAGAGTCCACAGTGCAACAGTTTATCCAACATTTCCAAATGCTGATTTCAAAGCATGTCCCAAGCCTTCTTAGTACAAATTGTGCCTATGGAACTGGTGTCCCTGCATTAGATACCAAATGCCATGTTAGTGTACTGTTTGTAATCAGTCAAAAAACTAAATTTATGGATTTCCATTGGCATACGTGCAACACAAAAATCTGTTCCCAGCTAAAAACCTGTGGGAATTATGATGCTTTAGTTGCAATCTGAAAGGATCAAACCATTTGGGGGGGAAAAAAAAAAAAAAAAAAAGAAAAGGAATCATTCCGTCTTAAGCAGTTAGGCACACAATAGAGTTACCTCTAAAAACATGGTAACAAAACACTGTTCTTACATCAAAGATCTCAAAGCCAGCAATGTCCAGGACACCAATGAAGTACTGTCTTGGTTGCTTGGTATCCAGCTGTTGGTTGATGCGAATAACCATCCACAAGAACATCTTCTCAAAGACAGCCTTTGCTAAGGCACCTACTGAATTGTATACCTAAAACAAAAAACAGAAGGCTTGTAGTTATCATGCAGAGCAAAAGAGGAAGTCCAGAGATCTGTCAACAAAACAGGGATTTTTGTTACCTGCTGCACAGTTTGACCCTTGGTCACATATTCATTCCCAACCTTGACTCGGGGGTAGCAGAGGGCCTTAAGCAGGTCAGCTGAGTTCAGACCCATGAGGTAGGCAGCCTTGTCAGCCACTAAAGACCAGAAAAATCAGTTGTTAAGGTACTAGCAGGCATTAGTGTTCCTTTAAAACAAGTATCAAAAGGCAATTCTAGTAAAGATAACAAAAGTAGTTAAGACAAAAAAGTAAGGTTTTCGTAGTTCATCATAAGCAACATTGCCCAGTAATTATGGAGCATTTATGTTGGCTATTTTTTCTTCACTTATTCTTAGTTTATTTTGAGTTTCGAATGAAAATTCAGTTTAGAGACATTTAGGTAGGCAGACTTCTCAGTAATAAATGCTGAAAAGAAAAAGAAAACATAAGCCTGGGATGATCATCAGGCAGCAGACAATTACAGAGCCTCTCAAGCAAATACAGTGCAATTTGTTCCAGTGGCTTGTGGTAGGGAAACTTTAAACTCAAGAGAGCACAATGCATAAGTGTAAATTATGCCTTAACGAATCTATGGCTAAATTTGTGAGTTGAAGTGCTATTTTTAGAAGACCATCCTCAAACAAAAAGCTTAGCATTTTACCTTCTGCTATTGCTCTTACTACTGAATTCAAACTCTGCCAGCAGGCACAGTATGCAAAATTATTTGTTCAAGAACGCTTTTTTAATTCATATGGAATCATGACAAAAAAATACAGCGGATTGCAGCGTGAATATTAGACATGATCTAACAGTCTGAAATTGTGTCAAGAGATATTTAGGCTAGAAATCAGGGAAAAAATTCCAATGAGTAAGGATAGTGAAGTACTGGAATAGATTTCATGTTTTCCTCAATGTTTTCAAAAGCAGATAAAGAAAGAAAGATTGCACAGTGAATGGAGTCCACAGGAGGTGGAGAAGATGAACTGCCACAGTCCTCTCCCAGCTTTATGGGCAAATAAAACTAGCAAAAAGAAGATGACTTTGCCACACTGAGAAATTTGTTCACAGGTTCAGAGTAATCCTCAGAATAGGATAACAGTGTCAGTGCAACAGAACTGATTTCAATGGAATCAGTGTTAATGTACACAGCTCCAAATGTTTCCAAGATTTGGTCAGCAAAATACCATCACTTAAGTAAAGTTACAGCTATTATTTGTAGCCTGTTCTACTATTACTATTCATCATTATCAGATTCATTGCAGTTGTATTCCTTGCAGTCATTTTCATTTATGTCTTAACTTTCCTAAAAAAACCCAAACCACATACACACAAAAACAACTCCAGAAAAAAAGCCCGTAATAGTACATGTTTGTGATAGACGTGAATAACTCTGGTTTCATGGAAATAATTCCATGAGCTTTTAAAGGAATGCATTTTTGAACAATTCTAGGCAAAGCAAATGCAATAGACATATCTTAGACGTCTATTTTTCAAACAGAAGTCCTGGAGATATGCTGAGACTCTACAGAAAATGTAGAACATAAGAGCCACAGCTGCAGTATTAACTGATGCTCCTTTTTCCCCCGCCATGCAAAATGAAGTAGAACAATGCTCTCAGTTCAGGCATTATGAGTTGTCTCCAGAATACGGGCTTTGAAGCAGAGCAGCTTCAGGATTCTGGCTTCTTGTCACCTGGAAACAATACCATTAGGAGGTGGCTACAGCTGATGGTAAATGATAGTAGCTACCTGGGTACATAAACTTAAGTCAGTGGGCAGAGTGGCTCCCAGTTCTGTCCCAGGTCTGGGAAGCTGCCATTCAGTATAGCAGTGCCTTAGGATTCACTGGACCTTATACTTGACATAGTTCAAAATAATCTGCATTTTCCACTGGGTTGTGTTCTTCCAGCAAAGTCCTCTGGTTAGGACACACTTATATTCTACAATACTAGCATCTGGAGAAATGTGCAGGCTGAGTCAATGATTCTGACCCTGAATTACTGCCTGTATTAGTGAGCGTTCCGGTGTATACTGTGCTCCGGTATATATCGTGCTGGTACCTTCTGTGCCATCCGGTTCTGCCTGCTCCTCACGCTGCTTCTGCTTAAACTTCAGGTTGCCATAGTGCATGACAGCCCCTGTCAGCTTGTAAATGGCTGTCTTCTCATCTGCAGTGAAGCCCAGGATGTCAATGGCACTCTAACAAAAGAATCATTGGGAGTAAGTACCATGCCTGTTAAAGGTCAGAGTCCGCCTAAGAAAAGTGCTGTGCTGTACTTACATCCGTGGCCATCAGCTCTTCCTGGTCGTTAATGCTGGAACCGTGATCTCACCTTGACTCACATAGTGATAGTCATACGGGTTGGTGGTGATCAGTAACATCTCTGAAAAGAAGGACAAAACACATACAGATCAAATGTAATTGGCACGTAAAGGAATTAAATGTTGTTCCGTGACCTTTTACTGGAGAAGTTAGTGATCTTTCCTACCAATTAGCTCCGGCTTCTTGTTGGACATGATCTGATAGAATATGTGGTAGCTTCTTTCTGCCTTGAGCTGGAAAGTGACTCTGGACTTCTCCAGGAGATCTAGCAAGGATGGTAGGACAGAGTTAGCACAAGAACTGAGGAAGGCTGGAAGGAAAGGGATCGGGCCAGGAGGGTTCACTTACATGTTTCAATGTCAGCAGAAGCCAGTTTCCCCGTGGCACCAAAATGGATTCTGATGAATTTACCCTGAAAGAAGCAGAAAAGTAATTCAAGATCTATTTTACCAATCCTGACGGCAGGAACATTCGAGTCAGTCTGCTGATACAAAAAAAGTAATTTTGTCCCAGTCAACAACTTACAAAGCGTGAGGAGTTGTCGTTCCTCACCGTCTTGGCATTACCAAAAGCCTCCAGCAGCGGGTTGGCACTGATGATTTGATCCTCAAGTGTCCCCTAAAACAGAAATCTTACTATCATGATATAGCTCATAAATAAATCTGACAGTTGCAGGTTCGTACCCCTAGGACCTCACCTGCATTTTGCCAGCCTGCTGTTCTTCCTTCTTCTTATCACCACTCGCTGCAATTGTTGCAAAGTACTGGATGACACGCTTTGTGTTCACAGTCTTCCCTGCACCGGATTCTCCACTGTCAAACCAAAGACAGAAGCAGAGAGCGTGTGGTCAGGCAGGAGGTCCCCTGGCACGGGGCAGCCCCGCGGGGACCCGAGCAGGGAGTGTACATACGTGATCAGGATTGACTGGTTCTCGCGATCTGTGAAGGAGGCAGAAACAAATAGACTTTGTAAATGAAGAACACAAAAAGACTGAAAATTAATGCAGTAAATGTAAGTTATGACAAGAAAAAAATTCTGCATGTTTTTTTTCCTTTGTTTACTCCTAATAATTTTTTTTTAAGTTTCAATTCCTTGCAAATCAAATTGCCCCACATTCTCTACCTCTGAAGATACCCACAACACTCTTGCCTCTAAATTTTAGAGAGATATGGATTTGATAAGTGGGCTGTTAGATGGTTAAGGGATTAGGTGGATGGCAGTATCCAAAGAGTTACAGTCAAAGGCTCAATGTCCAAATGATTAATGAGTCGTGTCTCTCAAGGGTTTGTGCTGGGACCAATACTATTTAATACCTCCACTAATAACATACATAGTGGGACTGAGCACACCCTGAGCAAGTTTGCAGATGACACCAAGCTGAATGGTGCATTTGGTACATCACTGGGAAAGTATACCATCCACAGGGACCTTGACAGGCTTGAGGAGTGGCCCATGTAAACATCATGAAGTTCAATAAGGCCAAGTACAAAGTCCTGCACTTGGGTTGGGGCAATCTCCAATATCAGTGCAGACTGGGGGATGATAGGCTTGAGAGCAGCCCTGCAGAGAAGGACTTGGGTGTACTGGTGGATGCAAAGTTGGATATGGGCTGGCAATGTGCAGTTACAGCCCAGAAAGCCAATCAGATCCTGGGCTGCATGAAAAGTTGCATGGCCAGCAAGGCAAAGTAGGTGATTCTGCCCCTCCACTCCACTCTTGTGAGACCCCACCTGGAATACTCCCTCCACCTCTGGGGTCTCCAGTACAAGAAAGACATGGACCTGTTAGAGCAGGTCCAGATGAGGGCCATGAAAATGATTTGAGGTCTGGAACACTTCTCCTATGAAGAAAGGCTGAGACAGTTGGGGTTGTTCAGCCTGGAGAAGAGAAGGCTCCAGGGACACATTATTGCGGCCTTTCAATACTTAAAGGGTGCTTATAAGAAAGGCAGAGAAAGAATTTTTACCAGGGCCTGTAGTGACAGGACAAGGAGCAACAGTTTTAAACTGAAAAAAGGGTAGATTTAGATTGGATATAAAGAAGAAATGTTTTATGATGAAGGTGGTGAGCCAATGAAACACATTGCCTAGAGAAGTTGTGAATGTCCCATCATTAGAAGTGATCCAGGTCAGGCTGGACTGAGCTCTGAGCAATTGAATCTAGTGGAGGATGTCCCTCCCAGTGCCAGAGGGAAGGACGACACGATTTTTAAAGGGCCCTTCCAGCCCCAACCATTCTATGATTCTGTAATGCTTTTCCATGAACATTGAAAACCCTTGAACGACCATATGCTTCTTCCTTACTGCACTCTATGGTCTTTTTTATCCTGCATACAGTAAATTGTTTCTGGTTTTGGTGTTTTTTTGGGTTTTTTTGGTTTTTTTTTTTTAATTTTTCTGCTACACAGACTGTATTTAGATCAGAAGTAGAGAAAGGGATAGTAAGGATCCACGACAAAGGAATCCTGAGCATGGGTAATAGTTCCGAACTCAGTGGCACAGAGAAAGAAAGGAATGAAAATTTAGAAGCAAAACTAGCAGCAATATATAATTCTATTTCATTTTTTCACATCATGGTTTTATCAAGACAAATCTGAATATCTGTGGTATTGATGTTTCCTGTTGCCCTTCGACAAACTAACTTCACATTGTTAGGCAGAATTTTCACATCACATATGGATTTCATACCTTGTTCACTTTCACCATTTCATTACAGGCATAATTACATCCCTTGCTCCACCTAGTCCATTTGGCTTATTGTTTTTCCTGACACACTAACTATCTGTGGTACTATACTTCCTTTTTAGAAATACTGATGTGAAAAAATCCTGTTTAAATCAGCAGTGATTAATGCTATGACTGAAATAAAACCCTAATGATGTGTTAAGAAAATATCAGCACATTTATCAGGGAAACTCTGTAATTACTTTTCAAATGTCTTTTTGATGGAATCACTGTGACAGCCACTCACCAGTCAGCATGAACTGATAGGCATTGTCAGAGATGGAGAAGATGTGTGGAGGGGCCTCCTGGCGCTTCTTGCCTCGGTAGGCCAACACCACCTCCGGGTTGTACACCGGCAGCCACTTGTAGGGGTTGACAGTGACGCAGAAGAGACCCGAGTAGGTCTGCGAGGAAGGGAGGCAGCACGTTGGCTTCCACTTAGCCTGGCAGAGCAGTTCCTCCTAGCTACCCAGAGGAGGACTGCTGCTGCTACTTACGTAGATCATCCAGGCTGCATAACGCTCTTTGAGGTTGTACAGCACAGCGGGTTCATGGAGGTGGGTCATCATGGCCATGTCCTCGATTTTGTCGTACTTGGGAGGGTTCATGGAGAAGATTTGATCTTCTTTCACGGTCAGGGTCTGTTAGAGGAAAGAAAGGTACATGCATATCAGCTAAGAGCCCAGAGTGGGAATTAAGTGCTGTTTGTAAATCTTGCATTTTACCCACCTCTCCACCTTCAGTCTTGACGGTGACCTTCCCCGATTCTTTGCTCTGGATTGTCCCTTTCACATAGGATTCTTTAGGATGGGCCACAAAGACAGATGTCTTGGCATCGAAAGGCTTGTTCTGGGCCTCAATTCTCTCCTTTTCTGACTTTCGGAGGTAAGGAGCTGCCTCCCCAAAGATGGCCATCTCAGCGTCCGATGACATGGCTGCAGTTTATTGAGTGCAGCACAGCACGGGGCTGAAGTGGAGAGACACACTACAGTGCTGAGTGCAGGAATGAATTCCTTTGTACCACACACCTAACTCTCTGTAGTGTTCTGCTCTACCTATTATTATAGTCTTCCTCTCTGTCTTATCTGCTTTTCACCCTAGGTAACCTTTAATTTATTTAGGTCCTAAAGAAGATAGGTGTCTTTGATTTAGATTATTTTAACTTTCTCTCCCTTATTCCAGTTTACATGTTCTGTTCTTTAGATCTAGTAGTGTTTCAGTAGGCTATACAGAAAAATTGGATTGATTGGCACAATATAAAAATTTTCTATATGAAGCAGCAGAGATAGCAAAGGAAGTCATCAAAATTACAAAAGCCCACTTATATCCTTTCTCTTTTGCACATTTTAACCATGTAATTTGTATCAACTGTAGAGATGGAGCAACATAAGAAAAAAGGTGTGGAGTAAGCAGAAGTACAGGTGTGAATTGTCTATGCTAAGATTTTTCCTCAGTTAGAAATAAGTTTAGCTTCTCCAGTTGTTCTGCCTTTTCCAGTTCAAGCTGATCCTTTAAAATTAACTTTTACCAAAAGAGGAAATCTTCTCAATAAAAAACACTTGGAGGGATTTGACAAAATCTTAACTATATATGTGCTGTTCATTCATCTTCTCTTTCCTGGATTTCTGTTTACAGGCAATCTCCTGTTAACAGTTCTGTGCGGTAAGAGATCAACTATTTCCCAGCAGGTACCAAACAAATGTGTCCAACCCAGTTACGAAAGGGAATTTGCTGGTTTAGACAGCACAGCTTGAGTAGAATTGCACTGCATTAGTATGTATGGATTTGAAGGGATATGGGAAGTGCCTGTACAGCTGCATAAAAAAAAAACATCTTGGAGAGTCTATTCCTATGGAGTAGGTAAATCAGAGTCTTACCTCTTGTGATATCAGTTGTCTCTCAGGCTGGAAGCTGGTCAATACTGAAAAACAGAAATGACAGCTTCCTTCATATTTTTGCACAGAATTCCAAGGATAAGTCACAGGGCAAAAAAATGCCAGTGACTTGAAAGCAGAAAGAAAATCTGTTGATACAGGCAGTCCTTTGAGGAAAGCATTTCCACAAGTAGCAGGAATGCAGTGGGATTTTGCCAGCACCCAGCCCTCCATACTCTTACCTTGAAGCTTTCCGTGGAGACAGAACAGACTTGTCCTACCAGCACTTTTATAGGTTCTGGTTTGCAGATACAACTCCCTCCTCTTCTTTCTTAGGTCAAAAAAATTTTGGCAAAGCATTGTTTGGCAAACTTGACTGACTGCATGATTCCCATTCGTGCTTGTGGATATATTTAGAAATATTTGAAGTCTTACTAGCTATGTGAATAAATCTCCTATAAATATTTTGACTAGGAATCTGAAAGGAGGAAGTGTTGTCCAGCAAACCAAGCAGGACACTGGGACTTGGAATTGTTGGCTTCTCTCCTCCTGACTCCGAATTTCTGCTTGACATATAAGATTTGTGTGCCTCAGGACTCAGCAGTACTGAGAAGGATTACTGTTACAAAGAGGTTTGGGGAGACTCTATTCTGAAATATTCTGGAAATAAAGAATAGGAACAATCTAGTATAGTCTAGTCTAGTATATTAATTCCAAAAGTTTGGACAACAATATTGTGCTTGTGTTACTGCACCTATTTACAACTCCTTAGCTTTTTGCTGGCTATTTTAAAAAGATCAGAGAAGACTGTTTACCACCCTTGATTCATACATTTAATTACATCTTTTACATTCTTCTGAAGTATTGCCAATTGGCTGCAATTTGAAACTGGCTTTTAAAGGTATTGTTTACTTACTTACAGAGGTTTGTGCACTCTGACTGTGCTGGTTTGCTCGATGTATGCCTAGCAGAAGTTTCGGTAAGGTCAGATTAGCAGTGATTACTGGCATTTTGCATCTTTCATTGTTTAGGCAGTTTTAACTCACCAATTTGCTGCTATTGTAGAGACCTTGGACAGCGGCTATAGTTACCAAATGCAAGAATGGGGGTTAGATCACGAACATACCTCCTCTGGCCTTCCCAAGCACAAACACAAACTCCACAGAAATTTAGAGAACTCCTGGGAGGCTCTGGGTCTTAACATGTCTAACCTGTAGACACAACTTTTTTTTTTTCCCCTAGCAATCCAATGCAAATCCTGGGTATTCTAGGTACATTTATTCTGCCAGAAGCCTCGTTCAACAGAAAGTATTAACAAAAGTAACCTAAACCTCACCCTAAGAATACAAATCTAGATCAATAAGGAAGTTTTTTCTTAATCTTAAAATGCCTTGTAATTTCTAAACCAACCAAACCAAAAAAGAATAATTAGTTTAAGCAAAATTCACAAAGGTTTTGGATGCTGTTTACATAGAGGAAGGAGAGCACTTGACTTGTTCTGATATATCAATGATAATGCATTGTGTCTTAAGACAGGCATGTTATTTATCTATGTACAAATAAGTTTAGTTGCGCAGATAGCTTTTAAACTAAGCATGATGGTTCCGGGTGAAGGTGAGCATTAGGTAAACCTGGGAAGAGATGCATTAAGTAATTGGAAAAAAAAGCCACTCACATGGCTTTTAGCAATTCATAGGGAATTTTAAGGATATGGCCACTTTAGGGAATGTGTTGTGGCCATGTCCTCTGGTGCTACAGATACGCATTGGACAGCAGAAAATTTATATCATCTTTTGTGGGAAGGATGTAGGGAGAAAAGGCACAAGTAGAACACTCGAGCTGCTCTATATAATAAAAGTTTGAGATTCATGAGGTGTCTGGGAATACCTTCTGGGTCCTGGAGAGCTGTCATTTCCTTTGCAAAGAGTTAGGTATGATCTGCTATTTGAAGGTCTTCCATGGAGCTAGGATGAGGTGCTGTGATTCTGTACCATATTCTGAAGGCTCACTGTCTCCCTCAAAAGTCTGGGAGGTGAAGTACTGTAAGAAGGGTCAGAGATGATGACCAGTCTTCTCAACTCACTGCTTTAAAAAACTTTCTTATGTTTCCAAGACTGCATGTACAACTGAAATATTTGAGATCAACTGTTATGAGGCTGCCAATGTCTTTCTGAACAATAAATGTAGAGATTTTATAATTTCTGTTTGAAAAATAATACTGAGTACTTGTAGAAATATCATTGAAGAAAATGGAAAGGTCTTATTAATCCTCCAGCATGCAAAAGAGGATAAAGGAAGAGAAACAAAGGATAGATTTTTCCCTCTTCTTTTAATACGTTATATGATTGTTTAACAAAGAACAGACTTGACTGTTCTTTATATGACACATGAAATTAGCTCTAAGTTGGATCTGTAGTTTTTTTATAAACTTGTCTCTGTTGACATAGTGATTCCAAGCTGTGCAGGAACTGAAAGCTTAGCAGCTGAAACCCATATAACTGTAAGAAACCTCTCATCCATTTAATTCTGATTAAGGGTCTCTGTGACCCTGGCAATACCCACTTTTACAGTCACTACTATGTTTATGTGTCTGTCTAGTAGTAGCTGCAAAATGATTCTTTATGTTTCAGCTTCTTTCTTGGGTCCTCTGCACATGTTAATTAAAGAGGATGACTTGGATTCCAGTACACTGGTTCAAAGATCATACTTGTAGTATATCATCCTCCCTGACAGTTTGATGTCTTGTATTGTGTTTCACCTCTTAGGGTAATGGAAATCATCTGGGAAGGTGGCAGATTGCGAGGGAATGACAGGTGACTTGTTTTTCTGTTCCCTGTGTCTTTAACTTCCCTTGCTAGAAACCCGGTAATAAAGGACCACCTTCTACAATGCATGGCTTTCATCTGCCTAGTTCAGGAAATAGGACCTGACACAAATTCTCCCCACAGTGAGTACACCATGAGGTCCCAAAACCGTACTGGGGCCCTGAGTTCTTGTGGATTGCCTTGCTTCTCCATCTAGCTTGAAAAAGTGAGAATGGGGAGACTAACAAGTCTGGAAAGAGGTTCTATCCATTACCTGTGTGGAAAAAGGACTTGCCAAGGCAGAAGCATTTATCCTCACTTTGCTGTATAAGAGATGAGGTGCTCCTCTTACCCCTATCCTGATCCTCAGCCTGCTGAGGGGATAAAGAGCAGTAAGTGAGCTGTTCCTCCTTTGCATAGGATGATTTGGCCTGAAACTCCCTGTGCCATCTGCTGAGTGAAAATGATTCTGCCTGGGGTGTTAACACCAGGTCAGAACACACCAAAGAAAGACAGTCACAGAAGGCATCTTCAGTCCCAGCCAGGAATCACTGCTCTGGTCTTCAATATCAAATTTCCTGCTCTTGAGGAGACTCTTAGAGAAGCAAGGATATTGTCAGATAAACGCTTTCCTAAACAATATCACTACCCCACACTCAGCACTTTCTGGGTCTAAAACAGTTGGTGGAGTGGAAAGGCACAACTATCAAATGTCTTCTGGGAATTTTTCAAGCTCAAGCATCTTTCTTATTTTTGTGGCACATTGATGTTTTTCCCACAGCCAATAATATAATGGTGCAATAGAGAATGAACAAATGTTATGGCAATAGTAGACAACATCATAATGCAAGTATCTGTAGAATCTAAGTCAAAGTGGCCCGATCCATAGTATACCCTCAAATTTGGATTTTTATTGCTTGCAGTAATTTCTGTAATCTTCAATGTCTGGAAAAGAAGAAAACAGCAAGTTATTATGACCAAAAAAAGTGACAATTTAATGTTCTGTGAATTTTCTGAGTAATTTTTCATGTTTGTGACATCCTCACGCTCCCGTTAAACTCAAGACTTTTTACAGAATTTATTAAACTCATATGGTATAGTGTCAACTTGCACTTCAGCCACTTCCTGCTGTTTTCAAGTTTTGAAAAAGATTGTGTAAAAATTTTTCACTTGTGGATGGAAAAAATATTCATTGATACAAAGGAGTGATAGTTCTACTTCTCCTGTGATTGATTGTAGAGATGGACTTCATGCTACTGGCCAAGTCATTGACCTCAATCTTCAACTCACCTTTCTCCTTTGCTAGTTTCTGCTTGATGCTTTGCAGGTTTTTGCTGCCCAAATTTATTTATCTGGAGTAGAAAAAGAAAAATAACTTCATAGAACCACAGAACTATAGGTGGTAAAGGACCTCTGGAGGTCCGTAGTCATGTTTTCAAGTCATGAAAACATCCCACCTCTCAAAAATCTGTTTCTGTGGTGCACTATCCTCTTACCGAAAAACAATGTCCAGGCTGAACCTTCCAAGCCGCCACTTGTGTTTTATCATCAGACACTACCAAGAAGAGTTTGCCTTCATCACTTTTTTAATGGCATGTCAAGTAGTTATAGATTGCTATACCACTCCCCAGTCTCTTTGCCAGGCTAAACTCCTTGTAGGTTGTGTGTGCTGACCAACTTGGTAGCCTACCACTGCACTCTCCAGTTTCTCCACATCCTTCTTGTATAGAGGGAAAATAATAACTTCCTTCAATCTGATGATGGCACTCTTCCTAATGTAGCCTAATATATATATTTTTTTCCTTCACAATAAGAGTGCACTGCTGACTCATATTTGCATTTGTCATCTGAAGATTTGCCAAGGATACACTCCATATCATCATTGGCCAAGGTGCTGATGAAAATGTTGAACAATATGTGTCACAGTGTTGAACCACTGTCCTTGTTATTGACAGCTAACTGAATATCAAACCATTCAATACTATCCTTTGAACTCAAGGGTCCACCTAATTTTCAACAAACCTAATAGTCCATCTGTCGAATGCATTCTTCTGAATAAGATTGCTGTAGGATACAATGTCAAAATCCTTACTAAAGTTCACTTCTTTTTTCCCTCATTCCCCTATTTATTTATTTAATCATAGCAGCAATCTCTTCCAGCACAATTATTTTTCCTTCCTTCCTTTCTTCACTTCACTAGGTGTCCTGTAACTTTTGAGGGCTCCTCAAGTTTTTAAAAGTTACAGAGAGGAAAAAGAGAAATTAAGTAAAAAAACCCTAGAAAAGAATAAAAAAACCTGCTTCTCTACTCATTCTCCCTACATTGCAATGATCAGAGGACAAAAAAAAACAGGCAGAAGAGGGGAAAATATAACCAACAATTGAAAATTCATTCAATTTTGAAGTGAAAGTAATCTATAAATTATTAATGAAACTACTTTTAATCTAGTCACCACTTTGTATTGTTTTTCATGTTGCTGAGGTCACCTTGGATGTAGAGGAGTGAAATTCACAGATTGGAACAACTACATGGTTCATTACATTTTCTGGTTAATTTTCATTTTGTCATGTTCTGTTTTCTAAAAATCTGATTTAAGTGATTTTCATCTTGGAGAAATAAAATGATGAAACAGATAAGTCATAACTGAAATAATAAAAAAATTTGTAACTTAAATTTTCTTGGAGTTGCAACTACAGGTTATAGTATTGCATGGAATAAGTAAGAGTCTGGACTTTGTTCCAGGTTTTGCCTGTCTCAGCAACGTGTTCCAGCACTTGAATGCCCCCAGTTAAATTCTTTTTTCTTATGTTTAAATGGGTTTCCCAGTGTTTCAATTTGTGCCCATTGCCTCTTCACAGCATACCACAGAGAAAAGTCATTGATATGGTATGATATGGTGTTGATCTCTGACTCCCCTCCTTGACAGGACAAGGTGAAACAATAGGAAGGAAAAGCTCATGGGGCAAGATGAAGACAGGGAGGCTGCTTACCAGTTACTGTCACAGGCAAAACAGACTCAACTTGAGGAAAATTTATTTAATTTTTGCCAATTAAAATAGATTGGGTTAGTGTGAACCAAGGACAAAAATTAAACAACACCTTCTCACCAACACTTCCCAGATTCAACTTTACTTCTTCATTCATGTATCCTCTGCCCCCACCTCCGATAGGTGCAGGTAGAAGGGGAACGGGGGGTAGCAGTCAGTCCGTAACTGTTCCTCTCTGCTGCTCCTTCCTCTTCACACTTTTCCTTTACTCCAGCATGGGGTCTCCATGGGCTGCAGTTCCTTGAGGAAATTTTCACCTGCTCCAGTGTGGGGTCCTTATGAGCTGCAGTGTGGATATCTGCTCTACCATGGTCCTCTCCATGGGCTGCAGGGGAGTGTCTGCCCCAGTGCCTGGAGCACCTCCTCCCCCTCCTTCCCTGACGTTATGGAACACAGGATAAAAATGGTCAAAGACCTTGCTAAGGTCAAATTGAACAACAGACACTGTTCTTTCCCTATTCACTAAGCTAGTAATTTTGTCATAGAAGGCTATTAGGTTGATCAGGTGTTATTTCTCCTGCTGAGTACTCCCAATCATTTTCTTGTCCTTCAATGTATATGAAAATAGTTTCCATGAGGATTTACATCAGTTTCCTAGGAATTAAGGAGAGGCTGACTGGCATGTAGTTTGCACCTTCCTGCCTTTCTTGAAGATAGGAGTGACATTTGCTGTCTTCCAGTCCTCAGGAACCTCCCCAGTCACCATGACCTTTCAAAGATAATCAATAATGACTTTGCAATAATATCAGCCAACCCCCTCAGCACTTGTGTATGCATACCAGAAGGTCACACGGATTTGACTGTGTCTGAATTCTTTAATTGTTGTCTAATTTGATTGTACTCTACTAAGGGTATATCTTCATTGCTCCATACTTTTCCACTGGGCTTAGGATTCCAAGATTTCTGAAAACATGTCTTACGAGTGAAAATGAAAGTGAAAGGCTTTCAGCACCTTGGCCTTATCTATGTCTCCTGCCACCATGTACCCTGCCCTATTCATCAGGAGACCCACATTTCCCCTAGTCGTCTTTCTGCTGCTCATATACCTGTAGAAGCCTGTCGTGCTCTTCACATCCCTTTGCCAGATTCAACTCGAGATCAGTTTTGGCTTTCCTAACCGAACTTCTGCACTTATACACTGTCTTTATATTCCTTCTGGGACACATGACTTTTTGCTTCCATCTCTTGTATGCCTCCTCTTTTCTGTTTGATTTTAGTCAGGAGTTCCTTGCTCATCCATGCCGCTACCATTTTTTCCTTGAATTTCTGCATGTCAGGATGAACCACTCTTGAGCTTGGAGGAGGTGATCCTTGAAAATCATCCAGCTCTCCTGGACCCTCCTTCTCTCCAGGGCAGTCTCCCATGGGATTTTTCCAAGTAGATTCCCAAACAGGTGAAAGTCTGCTCTTCTGAAGGCCAGGGTTGTGATCCTACAATTTGCTTTTTTTCCCTCCTCCCAGGCTCCTGAACACCAGCATCTCAGGGTCACTGCAGCCAGAGCTGCCCCTGACCTCCACATCCCATTCTTCCTAGTTTCTAAGTATCAGATACAGCAGAGCACCTTCCCTTGTTAGTGCCTCTATCACCTGCGTCAGGAAGTTACCATAAATACCTTCAAATCTTCTGGACTGCTTGTGCACTGTTGTATTGCCCTTCTGGGTAGATATCAGGGTGGTTAAAATCCCCCATTAACTTCATGCCAGCTGTCTTCTCTAGGTTCTTGTTTTGATCTTTATTTAAACATACAGCACAGACATTTTCTACTGCAAGAAAAAAAAGCGTGGTGAGTGACTTAACTCTGTGTATTGGGTGTCTGTGGCAAGGTTTTGGTAGCAGGGGTTGCAGGGGTGGCCTCTGTGAGAACAGACCAGGAGCTGCCTCCCTGCTGGACACAGTTCCAGCCAGCTCTGCAATGGACATACCACAGGACACAGCTGAGCCCATCAGTGAAGCTGGTGGTGGCTCTGTGGAAATGTATTTTAAAAAGTGTAGACAATGTTGGAAAGAGAGAGAAGGCAGGACCAAAAGGAGCGAGAAACAGCAGAGGGAACATCAAGGTCAAAGAAAGTGGAGTTTTCTTCCCATGTCCCACTGGGGGTGTGTGTATGTGTGTGGGAGTGAGTGCCTGGGTGGGCATTTGGCTGCTAGCCAGGGCTAACCTGTTACACTCTAGAAAGAAAACTAAGCAAATGACATGTAAGGGTGGATAATGCTGTAAGTTAAAACATTGCCACAGTGCACTTTCAAGTATTTCCTTGTATACTAATTATTTGTATTATACGGCAGACAAGGGCAAAGCAATGCAGGATTAAGGAATTTCCAGACTAAAGCTGGAAAATCCTAAGGAAGCATGGAATGTTCAGTAACAGGGAACATTGATGTTCTTTGGAATCTAGACAGACAGGCTACTTAAATGTCAGATTTTGATTTTAATTTGATAAGCCAACCCAATGTAAACAGTTTGCAGACTGGAAACTGGTCAGGTCCAGTAAACAGAAATGTCAGGCCCCTTCTTATTCCTGCACAGAATTCCACAGATGAGTCAGACATCTCTGCCATGCTGCTTTTGAGTGTGGAGTGGGGAGTGTGAAGCTGTATGCTCCTACTCTCCAGGAGTCTGCAGAAAACACTCCTGAGGCTTTTTTTTTCTGCCATGTTGGAAAATTGCTTTCACAGATGTAGGAGTAGCTGTAAAGCATCAAGTGCAGTATTAGAAAATGGTGCTTCTCATTCATTTTATGTAGCAGTTTGCTCTTTGATGCTGTGTTAAGTAGCAAGGACCTCTCTTCTGCAATGGTGGGTCTGAGAGAGGAAGGACTGGAGAGAGGTGCCTAGATAGCTTTACTCCGACATACCTGAGGACAGGAATCTGTGAGGTTTTTTTTATTAAGGTCAGATATTCCCTGTTACTCAACTGTGTGATCCTATTTTTTCACTATCATGGGCTTGCCAGACTTGACACTGTCTCAAGACAGGCGTGTCTGAATGTCCCCAGGGCTGATGTTATATATTAGAACATCCACAGCATAACAGATGGGCAGGTAAATTGAGAAAACTAGGTGATATATAACAAAAACAGATAATGGGGGTACAGAGAAAGGTGAGAAATGTTGATGGGCATTTTACACCTCTGGGGAGCTCTCAGGGGAGAGGAATGAGGAACTGAGGCAATGGATGTTGCATTCTGGATGGGGCCCTTTGCAGCATGTGGAGACATGACCATCCATCCTGTGTACTGATGTATTTTGCTAGGGACACTTGGACCATATCCTTCGGAGTGCCATGCCTTTGTTGGATCTCCTGGCTCCCTGGCTGCTTCCCAGAGCTGGAAGTGCTGGGGGGGGGGGGGGGGGGGGGGGTGGGGGGGGGTAAGGGATGGCAGTCTCTATGTCTCTCACAGGGCTTTCCTTTAGCTATGTGGAGAAGGCAGGACACAGACCTCTGCTCCTGGTGCTTTTCCTTGGCGCATGTGTGACCTTCTTTTTAGTTCCTTGAACCTGTACTTATATTCCCAGCACCATTAACTGCTTGAATCAGTCATTGACATTTATTGGGGATGGACTATCATGACAATTCAGGAAATTCAGGTGTGTGTTCTCACCCTTATGTCTTTCTTACATCCACCCCCATGATTTACATTTCTCTATCTCTGCCTTATAGCCATATTTACATATATTCTACCCAAAGAAGACCCTGTCCAATATTTCTTAGTTTTCAGCACTCTGCAGCTGTCTGTATGCCTCTGTATACTCTGTCAGGTGGGCTGAATTTCTGGCAAACCTTAGGTGCACAGTTACTGTATGTACTACATGGGAGACATTGCTTTTGGAACTGTTCTTTTACCTTTTCTTGTTATGCTCAATGCCTTCCAATGAACTATATAATCTGGTCTAAAAACAGATGCTTGTGAAGCCAGCTGGGAGATCTGCTGACATTTCAGAAAAGAGGACAGCAGGACTTCACCCCAAATTACATGCTCTTCTACATTGTCTCAATCTTTAATTTAAGAAGTCTATAAATTTTTATTTTTGGTAAGGTAGTTCCTGACTCCCTGCTAGTTGGAGGTAGGCAGGGAAACCAGTATACCTTGGCCATAAGAATTGCTGGAAAATGCCTTTAATTAAACTTTCTTTCTCAGCTGCAACTCCAGGGATAGATAAAGGCAACAATAGCCCTATCATCATGACTTGACTGGTGGAAAAAGATGAACTTTGAGTTCTAAGAACCTTTATTAAAACACCAGCTCAAAGACCTACCCAGAAGCCTATGAAAGTTTGATCAGCTGCTCTGAGCACCCTCCATTTTCTGTTGTTAGCGTATCAACAAACAAACAAGCTTAATTAAAGACTGCATCATTGGAAAGATGATAGGAAAACAGAGTAATACATGAAAGGGCACAATTGGTCACTAGTGTCCTTTTTCTTTTGAGACTCTCTGGCTATTACTTGACTCTGCATTTCCTGGAGTCAGGGTTTAGGACATGAATGCCCACACGTGTGAGCAATTTACAGGCCAGTGTTCTTTGCTCACTGTCCCTTGCAGCAGCTCCACACTGGTGGCCATCCTGTTAACTGTACCTGGCCACAAATAGTCCTCAGAGCTCCTTCAAAGTTTCTCTTTAATAGCTCTACAGCTTTCTCTGATATCCCCTCTTCAGCATGACCACAAGTAGTCCTTGCTGAAGAAACTTCCCAAATACTCTTATGTCCCTTCTTTATCCAGGCTTCCTTCACTCAAGGCTGTAAATTATTGCAGTATACGAAACGATTGTTGACTCCGGATGTATTTTTCCCATGTTCTTATAGCAGATTGCAGAGAGTTCACAGCAAATTTGAAAGTCACTGTCGTGGTTTAACCCCAGCCAGCAACTAAGCACCACTCAGCCGCTCACTCACTCCCCCCCCACCCAGTGGGATGGGGGAGAAAATCGGGAAAAAAGAAGCAAAACCCACGGGTTGAGATAAGAACAGTTTAATAGAACAGAAAAGAAGAAACTAATAATGATAATGATAACACTAATAAAATGACAACAACAATAATGAAAGGATTGGAATGTACAAATGATGCACAGTGTAATTGCTCACCACCCGCCGACTGGCACCCAGCTAGTCCCCGAGCGGCGATTCCCCGCCCCCCCTTCCCAGTTCCTATACTAGATGGGACGTCCCATGGTATGGAATACCCTGTTTGGCCAGTTTGGGTCAGGTGCCCTGGCTGTGTCCTGTGCCAACTTCTTGTGCCCCTCCAGCTTTCTCGCTGGCTGGGCATGAGAAGCTGAAAAAATCCTTGACTTTAGTCTAAACACTACTTAGCTACAACTGAAAACGTCAGTGTTATCAACATTCTTCGCATACTGAACTCAAAACATAGCACCGTACCAGCTACTAGGAAGACAGTTAACTCTATCCCAGCTGAAACTAGGACAGTCACTGACTGGGAAAAGGAGCTGGCCAGCATGTAAAGGATAGTGGACATATATTTATAAAATCTTTGTGCTTCTGATCTGTGTGTTTCTGAAGTTTTTGTGTTCTTACAAACTGTCCTTCATAGTAGGATCAGGTTTGGGGGTATAATAGTGCTATAATAGTGTTGACTTCGTCATCTTACAAAAATGATTTGTGCAGATCAGCTGCAAAATTTTTATCAGTTCAGGGTCCTTGCATAATCAGACATGTCAGAAACTTTAGAAAAAGGAAGTAAAAAATGTGGTACTCAAAAAAGAAAAAAATAGGTCAGAACTTGGCAGCACTCAATAATTAATTAATAGAATATAAAACCAGGAAACATTGCTATGCTATGCCATTAAATTGATTGGGCCCACAACTCGCCTAGGAGTCCATGTGATTACTCCACTTAAAAACCTATGTATTTAGTAGAAACAACAACAAAAAAGGAGAGTGATCAGTGATCAGGAGTGGCCTGCACATAAAGGACACTACATAGGACAGGAACCTTCTTCTCTGGAATGGAAGTGGCTGATTACACCTAAGTCTCAAAAAATCTAGAGCAGGCATGCAAAGGTGAATATGGGAAAATAGCTAAGGAACACCCAGTACCAATGAAGTAGTTTTTCTTAGAGTGCACAACTGAACTTAGAAATAATTTCCACAGAACACCGTGAAGGTCAAAGGGTAAATGAGTTAAAAAGTATTAACAAGGTTTTTTGTGGTTTGGTTTTTCTTTTTAAATTTTGTAAAACTTTAGACTAATTTTTGGAGAATATGTCCATCAGAAGCAATTATTCATACTAGTCCAGGTGAACCATCCTGTTCAAATCTCTAAACCACTGTATTGGTCTCTCTGGACCTTATCCAGTTCTGCTATCTCCTCTTTGAGATGATGGATAAGAACAGCCACTGTATTCAGGTGTTACAGACTTATATTGCAATGCAGCAAAAATCTGAGGACTTGTTTTGTTTTTCTCTCTATTCCTTTTTCTGATAATTTCTGCAGTTTATTTTACCCTTTTACCAGTGCTGAGCAGAGGGGAAGGATCACCTTCCTCGATCTGCTGGTGAAGTTCTTCCTGATGCAGCTCAGGATTCTTGGCTACCTTTGCTGCAAGGGCATATTGCTGTCCACCAGGACTGCTTGGTCCTTCTCTGCAAAGCTGCTTTCCAGATGGTTGGTTCTCAGCCTGTGCTGGTGCATGTGACTGTTCTTTCTAGGGTACAGAACTTCAAGCTTTCCTTTGTTGAACTTCATGTCAGCCCTTTTCTCCAGTCTGCTGCCGAGGTCCCTATCAACTACTCCTCCCAATTTTGTATTGTGTGCAAACTTGCTGAGAGTGTGTTCTGTCCATCATCCAGTTTGTTAATGATGATGATAAATGCTATCGAACCTATATTTTCTGGCCCTGTATTTCCTGTATTGCATATTTTTTGCAGTTTTGTCAGTTGCACCAATGTTTTTTGTTAAACTAGGGTATCCCAAACAAACTTCTGTATCTCAGGGATGTCACTGCATATCATAGAATCATAGAATGGTATCATGCATAACATGGAACTATTCAGAGCTGGTGCTAATGCTTCTTCTGTGGGAGCATCAGGATGTCAGCTTGCCTGCCAATCTAAACCAGCCTGCAGTTAGCTCCTGTCCTGGTTTCAGCTGGGATAGAGTTAATTGTCTTCCTAGTAGCTGGTACAGTGCTATGTTTTTGGGTTAGGTATGGGAAGAATGTTGGTAACACTGATGTTTTCAGTTGTTGCTAAGTAATGTTTAGTCTAAAGTCAAGGATTTTTCAGCTTCTGATGCCCAGACAACAAGAAGGCTGGAGGGGCACAAGAAGTTGGGAGGGGACACAGCCAGGACAGCTGACCCAAACTGGCCAAAGGGGTATTCCATACCATGTGACGTCACACCCAGTATATAAACGGGGGGGAGTGGGGGTGGAGGGATCACTGTTCAGGGACTAACTGGGCGTCGATCAGCAGGTGGTGAGCAATTCCATTGTGCATCTTTTGTATATTCCAATTCTTTTATTATTACTATTGTCATTTTATTAGTGTTATCATTATCATTATTAGTTTCTTCTTTTCTGTTTTATTAAACCATTCTTATCTCAACCCATGAGTTTTACTTCTTTTCCCAATTCTGTCCCCCACCCCACTGGGTGGGGGGGGGGAAGTGAGTGAACGGCTGAGTGGTGTTTAGTTGCTGGCTGGGGTTAAACCACAACATCTTTACTCCCATCTTTACAATGCTATTTTCCACTCCTTGGATCCCTAGGATCCTTATACATCTCATCTCAGTCTGGAGCATGGCACAATCATGTCTTTCCTCTCTGGAAATACTAAACCTTTCATATTAACACCTGCCAAATGAATACCTTAGAGGAGATGCACATTATTCTTTGCAGGGCCAAGCAGAGGTGATGAGGAATTTGGTGGGATTTCTTTGAAATTGTTGTTACTGTCAGCATGTCTCATTGTTTTGTTCCAATGTGACTACACATAGAGACATGATACTTTGCTCACAGAATCCAATCTGGAGTACACCAGGTGGTTCTCTCTACCTGGCAGCTATGACATAATGTGATACATTAGTTCACCCCAGGATCTGTTCCAGACAGACAATATAGCTACTGAATAGACCACCCATATCCTAATGCAGCATAGAGCAACACATGCTTTCGTCATCATGCTATACACATCACTGTAGCGAGCTGCAGTTTAGTCCTCATCGTACTGAGGTCTATGAACTGGAAAACTAGAAAACTGCAAAACAGTTACTGTGTTCCAGCACCAGGGGAGCATCACACCAAATGCTATGCTACGTACCTGCTTGATCCTGTTAGCTCTGCTATCACAGCCAGTATTCAGTAACACTTTTTTAAACAAACCTAAAAAGAAGGTTAATTTGATAAAGCATTTAGGACTAATTTTAGCCTTTTTTTTTTTTTTTTTTTTTTACTTTAGCACTTTAATAAAGTATAATTTCTCTTTTGTTAAACAAAGTGTTTTAAAGGGAAATTTCCAGACTGTCAGGTTCCAATACTCTCTGGCCAGGCTCTTTTGGATATTCCAGACAAAGAGGGTTTAAAGTTTTAATACCAGATTTAGCTATTTGAAGATATTTGACATTACACAGTATTTTGTTTTAGCAGAGTGATACCGCAAAATATGGAAATCACAACACAAACATAATGCAGCAATTACAATATACAGTTGAATCACAGTACAAACGTGATTCCCATTACTAGTCTCTAAATGCTCAGTATCATGATGCTGGGCATCCCCAGTCACTGGAAAGGAATATGTGGGTTGAAGCCAATCCAAGTCCATTGCTCTCTTCAAAGTTCATTTTGCTTATTGTTTGATTTTTGTACTCTCTGCTGGCCTGAGCGACATACACACTTCCCCCACACCCCTTCTCCCCTCTTGCCTGGTCTGACTGACACAGGAGGATTATACTTTCTACTGGTTGTTTTAGGGAAAATAATTTACTTTAACAGTTGTGCCGCTCAACTGATACAGCTGTATATCTAAAACAAAGGTCCTCTTTGTGTTAAGATATGTTCAGCTCCCTTTAGGATAGCTGTGATCACTTCCTACATTCTTTTCTGAGCTTCTTGAGCACATCATCCTTGCTTACCATCTCTGAGCCTTCTTCTGTTGTGGGGGTTTGTTGATCGGTCACACAGACTGTTGCTTGAATTGTTATTAGTGAATGTTCTTATTGTGTGCTTCTATTCAGAAGGACCTTGACAAGCTGGAGAAATGGGAAGACAGGAATCTTATGATATTCAACAAAGGGAAGTGAAAATAATGTGCACAGGTTAGTGTCAGGTAGGTACAATCCAAGGGAAGTTGACAATCCTAGGAGAGAGGAGGGGATGTATATGTTTGTGTGTTTTAACCAAAAAACACCAAAACCACAAAATAAAACACAAAACACAAAAGGTGTTCCTACAGAAGAGAATGTGATTACGAACAGAAATACAAAATGGCCTCTGAAATTTACAATCCACATGCCGTATCCAATCAACATTCAGCTAGATGATGTGGACAGTCCTGAAAAAGCTAGCAATGTTTGGATGCAAAAAGAGAAACAAGCAGGGTCCTGCCAATAATTAACTTTCTGCCATTTCTGTTTCTGTCTATGCAGGGTTGGATTCCACTGGCACTAGAGGCAAAACACAGCACAGCCAAAAAGAAGTGGTTGATTGAAAGCCATCTCTGGATATTGAATATCCTGCACAGAAATGCAGTGTGAGCAAGGCACTGGAGTGCTGACATTCCCTACAGAGGAGGGGGGGGTTGGGTATGCTGAAAATAGATCCTTCTTGAGATGGAGATCAGGCAGCTGCCTCACTGTGAGCTCCGAAGATATGACTTCCCTTCCCCCATGCTGAGAGGGGCCAGAAAGGACAGAGAGGCAAATTCAGCAGTTCAGATAAAGTAAAGTTGAATTATCTCAAAATTCTCAGTTTATGGCCTGCCCCTTCCAAGACCCCTGAGAGAAATTATCTTCCCCCTGTTCATTCTGCTGTGGAGGTGACTTTTACAGTTGAAGTAGGAATAACTGATATGAATAATGCACTGTTCTGAAAGGAGCATTTACTCATAAGCAATACAATCTTTATACTACTATCCTCATCCAATACTGCCCACTGATTTTAAGGTAGCAGACTAGGTCGTCAAAGACAGAAAAGTCAGCATTACTGTAATACCTGCAAGAGATCTGTGAAGGTTAACGATATGTAAGTGCAATACAATAACTCATGCAGGCACTGGTATGCCCACAGTAATACTTTCTGTAACTGTAAAATTCTCACTGAGGCATTTTGGTGTTTGGGCTCTAGCTTATATTAAGCTCTCTTTGGTTAATGTATTAAGTGCTTTTTCCTTTTTTCCAATGTCTGATGTTATTGCTGGACTCCTAGAGTTTCCCTCTGGGGCTTTTTGTCCCAGGCTGTAAATTCTGATCCTGCCCTTTACTGGTATGGTCTGAAGCTTCTCTACTCTGCCCAGTCTAACTGAGTGGGCAATGTTAGTCATTGCCCAGGCTGAATCTTTTCTGGGCTGGCTGCCATCTCTGCTTCCACTACAGCAAAACAGAAACTTCCAGCCTTACTGCTGCTGCTGACTTACCTGGCTTTGGGTCCTGTCCCTGCTCCATCTCCATCAGCTTTGATGAACAGAAAATTGTTTTGCTTTGTTTTAGTTGGGCAGGAAATTTGCACAGGACTAGTAACCACTGCATTCCTTGGGGCAATCTGTACCAAGTAGTGCCTACTCATGGTTAATCATTTATCAAGTCTGCCAAGAGGAGAGGAGTTGGAGCTTGAGCCTGTAAGAATGTAGCAGCGTCTCTCTCAGCATGGGCTCAAGAAATACACATGGCAGGTGTCCCAGGACAGGTGGCAGCTCTAACCAACTGCAAGTAGGTGCTGCAAAGTAGCAGTAGGATAAGTCTCTGTGGTTGGTCTGAAGGGGTTCTTTTGCTGACCTGTCATGATCAGACCAATACCATAACCTTGAGCTTTTACTCTGACATGGATTCTTCATTTGCTTGACAGTTACCCATTGTTGTATCCAGTTTTCAATGTTCTGGGCATCAGTTCTTTCTTCCTCTCTTATTTCTTCCTTCCCCAATCCATCATGCTCTCTCTGAACAGTGGAATTTGGCTGATATTTTGTTTGTGTGACAATGTTTTATATCTGGAGGAATGTAAAATAGATTGTGCCATTGCTAGTGCTGGCTTGGACTGGGAAATGCACTGGTGATGTCCTTTCATAAAAAGGATGAGGGAAAGACTTTAGCATTTTTATTCAAAATTTTCCACTGCTTTTAGGTGCAGCCAGAGACATAAAAGGACTTGAAGAACTTCAGAGAAGAGATTGGCAGTCATGTGAAAGAAACTCATGCCCTCAGAAAGAGAGTTTTTTTCATACGATATGAATTTGCCAAGACACTTCAGGGTAAAGGAGCTGTGACAGGAGTAGGAGGAAGGCAATAAGGAGAGGACCTGCTAGCAGCTGGTAATACCTAGTTGTCTGTACAGACAGAGGCTCTGGAATTGGAAGGCAGGAGAAAGCTACTGTATGTGAGAAAGCAGTTGCAACATTGATTGGTGACCCTTCCTCTTCATCTCTTGCTAGGCACAGCCTTCAAACTCTATGTTCCATCTCTCCAGACCATTTTCCATATCTTCTACTCATGTCCTCTCTTCCCCTCTCTCTTCCCCTCCCCACTCCCATTAGTTACAGACCCTTGAGAACCTCACTTCTGAGAGTGTGCTGGGGGACAGATATCACTTAGAAGATCTGTACCTACCCATTTTCTAATGTGGCTTCCTGGCAGAAATCTGAGCTGCTATTGCTGTTGAATAACAAAACTCCCCAGAACTTCAAAGGCATAATAGGCAGACATTTTTCAAAAAAATGATTTGCTAAAATATCCTTTGAGATGCAACCTTCTAGGTTTTCTTGGGCAGAATGAAAATGTAGTAATAGGCTCTGGTGGCTGTTATTCCTCTTTAGCTTCACATTCTTAGTCTTCATCTCTTGTTTTCTCCCTCTTCCACTAAATACTGTGCAACACCTACTGGCAAACATGGCTCTGTCCAGGAAACAGCAGTCAGGTTTCAGACACCCAAATACATGAACTATATCTATCTTGAAGATGTTCGGGCAAAAAATGAAGAGCTGCTGGTATTTAGAAACCTATTTTTTTAAGTGGCAGTGCTCAATTATATAGATAGCATAATACAGTACCTTGAAAACAAGCACCGTAACACAACATGTTTCATAATCAGGTGACATAATCTCAACAGGTTCCCTCTGATATCAGGAACATCTAACAGAATCTCTGAAAGAATCCTTCAGTCTTCTTAGCAGCATCACACCAATGGCACCTATTCTTCCCAAAGATAAAACATCGTGCACCTGCAGACCTTTTGCCACAATATGCTCACTTTTGTTGTCAGCCACTAGACCTGCTATTTTAGTATGATGGCTTTCCTATCTTGAACCCACTTCTTGGTACAGGGTTTTTGGCACATGAAGCATATACATGAATCTCCGTCTCCAGCTTCCAGTTGAGCACATAATATGCAGCATATGGACAGGACTGGATGCAATCTACTATGCATCACAGCATTTCAATGGTGTTTTGGCATTGACAAAATGCACATGCTGCATGCTGTTTTCTGACTGATATGGTATTTTCCCTGAAGTTTTTACTAAGGTTCATCTGAGAACCAGAAGGATTTACCTGAAAAGGGAGCTGGTTCTATATATCCTCACAGGACAGCTGGGCCCTCACTGAATGAGGCTTGATGGAGACAAGGTGAGGTTTGATTGCACTGCAGTAACAGTAATAGGCAGGTAACAGGCTGCCTATTTTTGACACCACAAGACAGAATCACCATAGGGCATGTAATTGAAAGTACAGCAGAAATGGATGTTTTGGAAGCCATGTCCACATGCATGTGTTGGTCCCATGCTGTCCTACATGTTGTTTTAGTAGTGCACAAGTCTAAGATGCACTTTTATGCCTCTCGCACACTATATAGATTCAATGACAGTTCCTCTCTGATATTCTCCTGATTAATTACCGAAGAATATTAACCTTCACCACTGAGGAGCTCATATTAGAAGTATACAAAGAGTTCTTCTCAGAAAAGAAAAAAAAAACATTTTCCAGACTACATTTCTTCAACATTTAAATGAGGAATTGTGAATTCTAAGATGTGTAAGTTGGCATCACTATGTAATTCTTCATAAATCATTTCTCACTGCTATTACTTCCTTTACTATCCCCAGATTTCCTATCAAGCTGAAGAAGGCCATAACATTTACTTCCATTAAAGAATGGTCAGAAGTAGAGCAGTTAAGTAGTGTCTGGTGGGGAGTGTCTGTGGAGAGGACAGAGGTTTAAGAACCTAAACTTTGATACCTGGTTGCTGGTATAATGTGCAGGTTTTCTGCTAAACCATTCTCCGCTTTGGGATGCAGAATCCTGCATGCTTTGGGTCTGTTTCCTTAACTCTCAGTTTCAGAATTAGGTAGAAGCTGAGTGGGAATCTGGGCATCTAAATTTTGTGTATTGGCTCTGTCAGTACTCACCCCTCCCCATTTGCCTTTCCAAGGTCCAGTAAAGTCCATTTAGGCTATTACTCAGCCTTCCTCTCTATTTCTATAGAAGGGATCAGGAGATGTGATGTTCTGTTTTGTAATTCTCTGGAAAGACCTTAATGACATTTTTCTAATTTTAAAATGGTTAACTTGGAGTTTTCAAAATCTTACTGTTTCAGGATGCAGCAGAGGACACCACGCCTGTATGACAGCAACAGTACCTTCATTTTAGTGGAGAACTTTGCACTGCCATTAACTGAACATGAGTCTTTCTGGGGAGCTAGACCAAAGGAAAATGTGTTTTACTGAAGAGAGAAAAACTTTGCTCAAGCAAGTGGAAGAAAACTATGTTCTTGCAGTTAAATGAAAAAGGAAATCTTGAATGTGTTGAGGTAATATATTTTTCCATTTTTCCTCTTACAGCACTGGAAGGCTGCCTCTTTGTGTTTCTGTTCTTCTTATCCTTACTTTACCAGTTGCTTTCAGGCTCTGTAACACTCAAGTGCAATTGTGAATTTAGTCCTGAATAAGGAGGAGATAAAGAATGTCCACTAAAAACACACCAGAGATTAATGTGGTTGCAAATTAATGGCCACTAGTAGAGTGATTATATGATACGGGTTTATTTATGTGACTATTGTGCAGTCACGCAGCAGTTGCATTTCATATGGTGTCTTGTCACTTAAAAGCGTGAGATTGACTCTGTGTGTACTGGGGTTTGGAGTCTACAGATTTTCATGGTAACTAAGATTAAGACTGAATCCATATCTGAATTGAGATGGGTTTTATTTGACCTCATAGAGATAAAACCCAGGCTATTTTCCAACCTTTAAGTCACAGTCACCAATGTGTGAATTTGTTTATTTTCATACTCCTCAGTTACATTTCATTTCCAGTGAAAATTCACCTTAGAGCTGTGCCAGAGATTTGATTTGGGGTGATGGGTTGAAATATGAATCTTATTAGAGGCCATTTGTGTTGGGAGGCTTATGTAAGACACTATACTCGAGGAGTCAGTGATCTTGAACAAGCCATGTCTACTCTGTTGGTCCTTGTACTTGGGGCTTGAGAATTCCATGTTATTACATAAGATTTAACTTATAATATCTATGAGAAAGGTAAACTGTGTCTGCATCAAGGGATGGAAAGTCTTGATCCTGACCAGGAGACCATTGTACGTGGAGGAGTCAGTGATCTACATCACAGTTAACCTGAGCATGCCCAGGCCTGTGCTGTGCTGCCCATCCAGCATGGCCTTTGGGCTGTGCTGTGCTGCACAAATCCCTTGGCTGCAGGGCACGCTCAGCCTGATCATTGTAAGGGAGGACCATGCAGGCAGCAGCTTGTCGGTACTGGTGATTACACTACCACTGTGGCCTTGCCTGTATCTAAAAGTGCAAAAATAAGTTCTCATGTGGACATCCTTTATGAATGGAATTGTTTTTTTTTTAAGAAAATCGTAGTAGCATGAATGACCTGAAAACAAGGAACTTCTCCACAGATGGGATCTCTGCAGTGTACCATAGGAAAATCCATCCTGGGTCCATCTGATGCTGCACGAACATGGGGTGCCCAGCATCTGAAGGGATTTAAGATTTACTGGGTATCTATGTTCCTCTTTTTATTCTATCTTATCCAGCTGGCTACTTTATTAAACCATTTGTTGTTGGACCTTTCTTATTGAGATCCAGAAGAAACCTGCATTGTTTATCCCCTCCTGCTCCCTCCCTGCAGTATAGCATTGGATCTTGAGATTTTGCAGCTTGTTCACACCTTCTCACTGTTCACATCTTCTCACCTCAGGCCAGGACTGCATCTTGAGTTACTGTACAAGTCCTTCTTTTGGGGGCTAATTAGAAAGAGCACATTCTTTTCTTAGGGGCAAAAATAGCTATCTGAAAACCTTTTTTCTTTCTAAGAATGTTTCTACTACTCTTAAAAACAAAGGTGTGCTAGGACAATTTACTTAACTGCCTTTCCTACCTCTGGTGGAAGTGAGTTACTACATTAGGAAATGGGAGTGGGATGAAATGATCCAGATTTACCAATCTGAGTGCAGAAGAAAAAAGGGCTGTGGCCTTCCCCAGCTGCTTTATGGTCTGTGGAAGATAAACTCAGATAAAATAAACAGTGTTAGCAGCATTTAAGTCATGGCAGACTTCAGAATACAGTAGTTTGGAATTCTAAAAGCAAGTGAATTTCCAACTTGGCTTTCATCGAATTCTTATTAATTCTTTCACATTCTTTCCTGTTGATCTAGGTTCCCAGAGGGACTTGCCTCGCATACAGATTCAGCAATGTCGCCAGGTCTTCAGTAAAAATAAGTCATGCCAGAGCAGCAGCATACTCTCATGATGTCTACCCACAACAGATCCATGTGTGAGCATCTACTATGACATTATGTCAGAGACATATACTCTGGTCCTTTTAGATATTCCACGAGAAGGGTTTAATGTTTAATACCAAATTTACTTATTTGAAGATATTTGATGTGACATGGGTGATGAAATCACAATACAAACACAATAGAGCAATTGCAATATAGAGTTGAATCACAAACCAAATGTGATCCTGTTACCCGTCTCCATATACTCACCATCGCTGGGTGTCACCAGTCACCGTGAAGGAATACCCTTCCTGTGTTGCTGCGAAAGTTGTTTTCCCACTCTGTAGTGGCCATCAAGGTATGATACAAATGGATAAGAGCCTGGCTGAGCAGCTGCACTGATGGGCCAGTGGAGATGGCCCAGGTGGGGATGCTCTAAGGGTCTGTATGTTTCCTCTGCCCTTTCCTGAAATGCTATTCTGCCTCAGACACTCTTCAGCATCACTCACTTGCACAGCTTTTCTGTGAGACTTTGCCAGATTTTAGGCTTGCACATTTGGATATTTTCCCAAAGTTTTACTGGGTCTTTAATGAGGAAACAAGTTTGGCGTTAGAACACAACTTGTAGTTGGGTTTGAAGAAGTTTCTGACAGTGGTAAATAGTGACCAGTCTACTCAACTCTGATCTTTCCTCATAAGCTTTCTGAAAGAGTGGTTAGTTAGATGCTGTATTATGAGCCATAACTCAGAATTTTCATCATTCCCTTCTCCCAGCAGTACATTTCCCACAGTTCCATTGCAGGCAAATGAGTGCCTTACAGGAGTACAGTGCTTGGAAGCCTACACAAGCAGCAGAGTTTCTTTTTTTGGGGCATCATATTAGAATAGGTGATGTAATCGCCCGCAAAGAGTGTAGATCCTTGATGCAAATTCACCCTTTGTCTGCATTATTAAACTAAAAATGTGGCACAAACCATTTTTTGACCCAGAGGCCAACAAGCTTAGTTTTGCTTTGTCTCTGATATTAAAGGAATCACAGATACTCTGTAGGTCCTGCCTTGGTATGCCAGAAATGCTTGTGTGGGCAGCCCTACCCATGGATTGTTCCTGGCTCAGTTACACTGTTGTTGTCTGAACTGTAAGTGGCAGAAGGCTCATGGCAAGAAGATGAGTGTGTAAGAGTTTTGTAGAGTGTTTTAGTTTCTCTGTGATACAGAGAGACATGAAAAGTTACGGAGATGGGAACAAATCTCAATACAGAGTGTCTTTTTTAGTCTTTCAAGCACTGCAAGCCCAGGGCTTTGAAGACAATGTTTTCACCGCTCTAGACATGATGTCCCAGCCCCCACTGCCCTAGGAAGTCAGAGCACAATTTTAAGTCACCAGTATGATCCCTAATATGGTCAGGAGTTTGAAATAGTTCTGGTACAGCTGTGGAAATGTTAAGGCTGCTGTATGAGCCCCTTTAGAGTACTGGATGTGGTACTTGCCATTTCTGCACAGAAAAAACCCCAACTTATTCAGGCTGGAACTGGTGCAGGAAAAAAGTGATCTAGAAAACTAACTACTGACTTAAGCAGAAAGAAACAAAAAAGCTTGGTTTGTCTAGTCTAGTCAAAACAAAACTTTCAGTGAAAAAGGATACATGAGGAGGGTTTATTCCAGTGGAAGGAAAGAATGTTTTGATCTAAAAAACTGCTTTTAAAAAAGCACTGTAAAAACGCCAAGAACATAACATGGTTACAAATAACTCTAGGTGAGAATTTGGTTTCTGAGGACTGTTTTGTAGTTGTAGGGCCACCAAGATGGTCAGGGGACTGGAGCACATGATGTATAAGGAGAAGCTAAAAGAAATGGGTTTGTTCAATCTGATGAAGAGGAGGCTAAAGGGAGATATTACTGATATCTACAGCTATCTGATATGATGAGAAAGGGTGGACACAAGCTGGAACATGGGAAATTCAGATTAGATAAAAGGAAAATTATTTTTACCATGAGAGTGATCCAAGGCAGGAACAGATTGTCCAGGGAGGCTCCATCTGTGGAGGTGTTCAAGACTTGACCGGACAAATCCCTGAGCAACCTGATCTAATTAGGCCTGCTTTGAGTAGGGTGTTGGACTAGATGACCTCTGGAGGTCCTTCCAATCTCAGTGATTCTGTATGATTTCATGACCCCAGCTACAGAGCAGGCTAAGCAGCACAGCAAGGCTCTTCTACTTAGGCAAGAAGCAGCATGCAGCTGGTTCAGGCACCTCTGCATGACATTGCAGACTGCAGTACAGACCTGCAATAACAGCATGGCACACCCAACTTACCTTGTGTCTTGCTAGTCAGATAGCATTAACACTGGGGTTATCGGCCAGGAACTGAAGAAGTAACCCAGGATCTATAATAAACTCCAGCAGGTCTGCTGAAAGCCCTGCTGATGTGTCCCCACTGCCTGTAGCAGCCGGTGAGTGGGATTTGCTCAGCTGTGAGCAGGCCCAGCTGTGCTGCAGTCACACCTCGGCATCTGAACCCACTGAGTATCTGAGGCTGTGGCTCAGCAGCCATGGTATGGGTGCACAGAGTGCTTTGCCTCCTGGGTGCACGCTCTGCCCAGAGCCACAAGCAGTGGCTGTGTCCGACGTTGCCTGTGCTCAGCCTGCCAGCCCGTCCAAACAGAGGGACATCCTCCCTCCCAGGGACCAGAGCCTGGCCTGGCACGGGAGCAGCAGCGCCTGGGCTCTCCATGGCATGGCCTCTTTGCCAGGTGCTGACCCTGAGGGGGACCTACCTGCCTTGCTGCTGCGTGTCGGCTGGTGGTGACAGGCACGTCAGGACATGGCAGTTGCTCTGGGTCAGCCCAAAGGCCAGCCCAGAGCAGTATCTCCCTGGCGGTGGCTGAGAGCCTTGCTGGTGTCTGAGGCTGACAAAGTACGGGAATTATGAGAACGGACAGATGTGCTGAGGCTTTCCCTGAACACTGCCCCTTTCTCCAAGTGCTCCTGGCTCAGGCACATCCTAATCCCAATGCATTTGTTGCGTGTGGAGTCAGGAGTGTGCACCTGGTTCTCCTCGCATGTATTTGTGTGGCAGCTTTTTGACTGAATGGAAACATTCAGCATCTACTCCCTTGGTGGTGAGGAGCTGTGCAGATGAATTATGAGTGGTTTGAAGAATCCCTTCCTTCTGTCTTTGGCCACCTGCTAATTTCACTTGATGCCCCTACTTCTTGCGCAGGGAAATCCAGTCATCCATTCACTCCCTCTCACTGTCCTCTCTTGATTTTACAGACCTTATCTTACATGTGCTGGCTGTCTCCTCTCCAGCTTGAAGGGCCCAAGGCTGACTGGGCATTTTCAAGTGCTGAAGGACATTTCAGATGCCTGTGCCAGATGACACTGAATGCTCTTTCCAGTGGGAGGGACCTCTGCGGGGTGCTGGAAAATACCTCTCATTCTGATTCATGTTTGTATTGAAGAGATGAGAAAGTTGTCTGTCTCCCCAGCATACATTAAGTGTATGATGTTCTCCTCAAAATGAACTCACCTATACTGGGAGAACCCAGCTGAGCCTGATTTGGTATGAAAATCTCTTGGCTCAGCAATTCCAATACAAACACATTTCTGAGGACCCCAGCTGAAGTGCCTATTTTTATGGTTATTGATATTACTGCTCTCAGGAGTCAGGTTTCAGAAGAAAGAATCTAATTTTTTGCTGACATTGTAAAATTTGAGGGGGAGGTTAGCGGTCTCTGGGGAGTAAGTGAAGCATTTGGCTCCACCAGCTGCACAGGGAATATGATCTGGGCCAAATATAAGAACTTGGGGATTTATACATTTGTTTTGGATGTTAGAAGTTAATTTAAAGTGATGGTTCTCCTTACAGCCATACTCACATATGCCTGTCCCACACCATTTATGGTATTCCAACATTTCTCTTCTGGATTGGCCTCGTCATTGCTGTGCAGAATCTGAAGCTTTCCTGGGAGGGAATCTCTGGATGAATGTGTAGACAAACTAGTTTTTCCTTAGAGAACTATGGACACGGTTGACCATGACCATGTTCACCCTTTTTTTCTGTTTCATCATCCCGGTTCTCTCATAAGTATATGAAACAACATTCATAGCGCTCTCTGCTAAGAAAAGAGGTTCCTGTGTGCCAGAGACTAAACATTTTCCTCTCCTTACATGATAAAATTGTTCCATAGAGAGAGATTTCTCCACTGCTGCTTTTACACTGGGAGGTGGACTCGTTTCCTTCTTTGGCAGTAGAACTGCGGCTGTGGAACTGCAGAAAAAGTGTCCTTATATCCTGTTGGACTAACACTTACTGTGGAATAATTACTGGAGGTGACTTAGAAATTAAACCTATATTAAAGGTACGGCATTGTTCACACATTAAGGAAAGGTATAACATTGAAGAAGCTTTCAGGGTGGAATGCAACTGGTATGCAAGGAATCCACTCCACAGTGGTTCCCTAGACAACATAACCTGCAAACCAGCATGGAGAGTGGAGCAGAGTGAAGACTCCATGGCCAGGCTCTGTGAATCACTGCAGAGATGGGAGCTTCATGGTACTATGGTACTGATAAGCTGCCTATTTGCCACCCTGGGCCAATATTATGTCATATTTTGACAAAATGCTGTCCTTTGTGTGAGCTTTGCTCATTAGAAAATTATTATAATACCAAAACACACCTCCATCCCAAAAGTTACCCACCTCCAAGGTGCAACCACCCCCCCACAGAGCATGTGCTCTGAATTTTTTCTAGCACATACTTTAAAAGCAAAGTGAGAGAACTTTGTACTAATCAAAGTAAAGGTATGTATGACTAGAATCACTCAAGCTCCACCTAAAAGGAAAAATAGGATAAGAAGACCCAAAAAGAGGAAGACTACTGAGGAAAGATACCATCATAGACAAGTCAGAGGACATTGCTGACTTCTGGGATCAGTCGACAGGCTGAACCTCTCTTCCCTCCACCATAGGGATGCCTATTGGGTAAGATTCGAACCCTCGGTTATACCGAGTGCTTCCCCGGGAAACAATTCTTTAGAGCTCTTTTCTTTCATAATTTTATGTGCTTGTAGTCAACTGTATTATCATTTGCACATGCTTTGCAGACAGTGTATTTATCACTGGCACTCCATAAGAACCTGTATTTCTGTTGCTTTAATAAACTGCACTATTAGTTAAGCTACCTGTAAAAGTTTCTTATTGAGCGCCGCCAAACTCTCTAAATCTGGCCATGTGAGTCCGTGGAGCACAATTAAGCTGAAAGTGCAGTGCACTATTAGTGCATCCATAATTGTGAGAGTTCAATAAGTTGAACGCAACCAGACTAGTAGTGCCAAATTGGGTATCACTCAGAGTCTAAACTTAGCCATCCCCAGCTCCTCTGATATCTGAGGATAAGCTGGAACACAAGGTGGTTTATGTTCTGCCAAATTACTTTACTCTTTCACGCGACACTTACCTGTTCTCTGTGTAATACAACAGGAGGGAGATCTCCTACATGGCATCAGATTTCCATAGTGAACCAGGATCATCATGTGTTGGGTTCATGAGAAGTGTCTGCAGCAGCATCTCTGTCCTCCAAGTCTTCAATATCAGAGGTCTTAAGAGGCACTAACTCAGAAAAATTATGGTGGTAAGTTTTATCCTCTATATCCAGATGTTATGGAAGATTTCACTTAGCAACCTACTTCATGCTCAGATGAGTTCTGTCCTCCTTCTGTTCAGCCAGGAATGCTACATCAGTGCCAGAGAAGACAGCATGTGCTCAGTGGTCACAGAATATTGCAGAAAGGTGAGTTGTGTTATCAGGACCTTGACAATGTACCACAGGGACTGGAGGAGACTGGGCTGTTGTTGACAGTGGCTTGCACTTAGCTCAGGGAAAGGTGCTGGGCTTCCATCAGTTCACTCTTGCCAAAGCAGCAGTTCCCTCATGTCCTCAGCTGAGATGTCCATAGGGCAGTCCTGCCAGCAGCAAAGGGCTTGTTAACATGCCCAGGAAACAATTCACACATGCAGTGCCTACTTGGATTGTTTGGGAACAGCCTGTGGCATGGCATCTACTAAACAGTGGATTATCTGCATAACAAGGAAGTTTGGCACCTAAGAGTTTGGCTTCTACATTATGCAAAGCATTCAGGCTACTTCCAGCACAGGCCAACCATGCAATGCGGTAGGAGGGAGGCATGCACAGAGTAAGCAGTTCAGAGCCAGGACAGTGTACAGACAGGATGCTGATACCAGCACAGCTTTGTTTTCTCAGAGAGGAGAAAGGAAAGGGAGGGGTTTGACCTTAAGACTTGGAGAAGAAAATGCTGGAAAGGTGTTTCTTGGTGTTTCTTGAATTGTGACTGTCAAATTGCAGATGACAAAAAAGACCCCTTTTTAGGCTATACGCAAGTGTGCAAGAGAGCATGTGTGTGTGTGTGTCTCTCTGGCAATGTACAAGGGTTCCCCCACACACCTGCATTTTCTATTGCCTTGACCCAAATGCTATGCCATCTCTCCTGCTGGGAAACGTCCCAAATGAACAAGGCTGGTTGGCCTATGGCAAAAGGCTTTTACCAATAGTTCTCTGAGGGCATATTGGGCTGGACACTTTGATCACAAACGTACCACTTTGGTCAGTTCCTCTCCCTTTCATTTTGATCAATTTGCTTTCCATCAAGCTTCCTCCTTGTCAATACTGAGCAAGTAACATATTTCTAATATAGAAAAGGAATAGTGAAGTTTGTGCCTTCCCAGCCAGATCAGCCAGAGGACCTTTCCAAATATGCTCGTCATTCACTTGTTATCTCAGACACTGCCAGAATATTTTGAGCAGCAAACACCCCTGCAGCCCTGCCAGCTGAAGGGGGTCAGCTGGCAGGCTGGCTGTCCAGTAGGGAAACACTCTTTTCCCCACCTCACATTGCTCAATACCTGACTGTTTTCCACTTTAACAACAGTTTCCCTGCTGGCTTTGTTCCAGAGGTGTTTCTTGTCAGGGAACAGGGCTGAATCTGACAGTGTGACAGAGGCAAGACAGCCACGGTTCCAAGCCCGGGTCGAACCAAGTAGTGAGGCTGAGCATGTATTCCCAGAGGGCACAAGCACATGGAGCACACATATGCAACACATATGTACATATATACACAGCCGGCTGCACAGATCAGCACAGGTGAACACACTCAGCCTTCACACAGATACAAGCTGCATAAGCTGCCTCATCCTGATCCCCTCTGACAGTTCAGGATGAAGGTCCAGTAGTGGCAATATAGACAGGTGTATGTACAAAGTGAACCTGCCTGCATCTGGGCGTAGACACTCAGTGTGCCTAGTAGTTGTCCCTGGATCCCAGTCTCCGCAGGCCACATAATGTGTTCCTAATGGCTTGTAAGAACGCAGCTCTAGAAATCTTTCCTGAAGAGGGACTGGACAGGTGTTAGATATCTGAAGGAATGGGAGGACTTTCCCTCTTCCCTTCAGGTAACCTGTGTTTGACTACCTACTGCCATTGTACAAAGCAATGTTTTGCTGCTTTGTTTACAGATATCATTTTTAGGGTGTGGTTCAATGTTTTCTCTTACAGTTCTGTTAACAACCATTGCTTTTTTTTCTCTCCTGCAAAATACTGGCTTTCCCAGCTCCTTTGAGTTATGCCTTGTTGAAACCTGCAGACTGTGATTTTTCCAGAAGTGTTTTCTGTGTCTGGGCTGCAGTGGCTCCAATTCTCTTATGACTGTATTTTTTTTGCAGTTGTCACCAGATCTGACATTGTTCTGGGCATGCCTTTCTAGAGCGAAGATAGGCATGCTGTTGCTTAACTGTACTGCCTGATGGGTCAGTTGTTCTCATTCATGTGGATAAAACTCTTCCACGTTGTTCAGCAAGGGCTAGATGACCGGATCATGTGAAGAAGTAAGTGAACTGGGGTTGAATATTCCTCCCCTTGCGTTGGACTTGGCTTCAGTGTGTACATTCCTGATGGAGGTCAGTCCCATTCCTGCCATTTTCAGATAGGGTTAGTACCTGATGTGTATTGGCATCTGTCTTGTGCCTGATCCCCAAAATACTATGACATTACTCATTTCCTCAGTTCAGAAAAGGAACTGGACCACCTGGACCCTGTTCCATTCACACATCTGTGAGTTAGAAATCACAGCCTTTGGCCATGTCTGTATGGGTATCCCATGGGATTTTCTTTCCCAGATCTTTTGTGATAATGTTGTCTGGTTGCAGGACTTGTACAGCAAATTTGTACTGTGGCTGCATTATGCCCAACAAACTTCTCCTTGGTGTCAGAAGGTCATTTGGTACTGACCAAAGAGCAAGCCTATGCTGCTCTTCAACCCAGAGACTGTACTAACTTATCTTTAATTTCTGCCTAGTTTCATTTCATAGAGTCTAATTATCTATTCTTGTTTTATTTATATGCTTTCTGTTTTAATTCCTTTCTTAAGGTGCAGTTCATTTTGATTTCTTATTGTACCCCACACTTCCAGTGTGGACTCTGTACTTTTTTCTTTTTTTTTTCCCCCTTTTTTTCTGGGCTACTTATATATAAATCCTTTCTGAAGTTGTTCTGCTGGGAACCCATTCCTGCCAATCTTTTCCATGTACTTGTCAGGACAGAAATCCCTAATAATGTTAGTAACATTGATTTGAAAATATTTGAGGCTGATCCACACTCAAGACTTTGATTAATTCTGATAATGGTTGTGAGGTGCTTTGGTAGCAATATTGGTTAAGCAAATTCTTATCTCAAGCTTCTGCCCTCCTATGTAGAGAAACACAACTATTTCTGATACTGCATATGAACTGCTTAAAGGAACTGACAAAGTTAAAAATAACTTTGCCAAAAAGAGGGTGCCTATCTCTCATAGCCTCTTCTACTTCGAACTTTCTTAACAACTGAAGTGCCTACATTGAATCCTATTGTCCCAGGCAAACAGAATGATCTTAGGCCTGGGATGAAAGTAACAGTGATGTAGACAAATCTTTCTCATCTAAATAGAAAGATGATGAGCTACCATCAATGGACAATTCTATTTTCCTTGATAACCTTTTTAAATTCTTTTAGATCTAAACAGGCATAGCTCTGCGCTGGAGTGGATCTGGCCTCAACCAGATATGTGGCAGTAACCTTATGTTGCTGCCACTAAATTTTTCCAGCAGAGGCATACTTCCAGAAAGCACTAACTAGCAATGACCTTCTTCCATGCCCTGCACTGCTCTGATTTGTATGCCTGCCTTAGTGGCAGAAAAGTGAGAAGTAAGGTCTTCTTGAAAGCTGGTGTGCCAGTACTGAAGAGTATGCAAGCCACAATGCAAGTTTGTATGGATTTAGAGGCTTACTAGTGAGTGAGAGAAGTGCAATTTTGTCTTTACCATATCTAAAGGCACCTTCACAATGAACGTCCAGCCCATATTATACTCCACTGTGAACTGTTGCATTTGCTGTTCCACATTTGAGGTTCCTGTGATGAGATCATGTTGACAATGCCCCACCCAAATGCAGGTGCCTATCAATACATGTGGTGACAGAAGAGCAAGGCAGTCTTAGCACTGCTTCAGTGTGAGCATTGAGGCACCCAGCGTTGATTCAGACACCTTTTTCCACACACTTGCTGGCCTGTAAGGCATGACTTTATTCTACAAAAGCTGTGCTGGTACTTATGCAGTGTATTTTCTTTCTTCCTTTGTTAGCAGTATCTGTTGATATAGAAATCACATGTGCTCATGTGTATTCTCGATTCACTCCTGAGTCCCTTTTAAAGCCTGATGTTACATTTACCATTTCCATTTCTCTGGCATTGATTTAAGCAGTGGTTATATGCCCCAGAAAAGAATCTAGTTTCTTCAGATTTTAATTCATTTAGCAATATCAGGTGAGTACCATCTCTTCCTGGTGCATTGTTACTCTTCGGTTTATTCCAAAACATCTTGTATAAAAAAAGTGGGAACATCCCTAATTGCTCTGTAGTGAAAAATGAACTTTTCTGCAGAGGTCTTATTTTATTCTGTGCTCTCTTTACAGCCTGATCATCTGTTGGTTTTCAAATGCTCCTGAAATCTTCACTGCAACCAAAAAACTCACAAGAGACTCCCAAGGGGTTTCTGGTAATCTAGAGCTAGCTCCACAAGCTGCTTTCATTTAAAAATAATTTTTCATTTAAACACATTGATAAAAATTATTCTTGGTGCAGCAGCTTTGCTGTTACAGCAGAGTAGATGTCTCTGAATGGTCAACGTAAGAACCAATGTGTCTTCAGACAGCCATTGCCAACTTTATTCACAGCAGCAGTTTTACTCCTCCACTATGAATAATGTTTTCTTCTTTGCACTTAGCTGTAGCGGACATGAATCTTGTCAGATAAAAGACTAAACTGTGATTCAGAAAGAACTAAAACTATCAAGGTCTCCAAAAAAACCCCAAACCAAATAAAGTGGCCAGATCTTATGAATCTATGGATTATTCAGTGCAACACTTCATTTGAGAAACATTCCCCATGAGATTTGCAGCTTGCAAGTGCTGTTGTCGGCCATCAGTAGATTAATAGATGTTCTTTCTGGAAACTTCCCCCCTCCTGAAGTAAAAACCAGCACAAAATGCTTAGCTTTTCTGCTTGTTTTCCTTTAGTGATCTTTATATACTTCAGTTGTTACTGTCTCTTATGCAATCTCTCACACAGGCCTGCTACTCATAAAATGCTTATAATAGACATATAAATATATAGACACATATTGACACTTGAGATGAGGCCATTTGGATCATCTTTAGAACCTTTTCTCACATTGAAACAGATTAGTCCCAATGATGCAGTTAGTGGCACCACTCTTCAATGATGGTTTTTGTCACTTTCAAATTTTGTCACTTTCAGTGTCACCAACATTGAAGCTGGTTGGAAATGTTGCAGCAAACACTGAAACAGTCAGACATGCAGAGACATATCTGCTTTGTAATAAGCTACATTAAAAACCTCACAGATAACACAGACAAACACACCAACATTTCCAGTTAAATTGAGTTTTGTACTTCTTTGGATTACCTGATACACCAGATTATTTTATTCAAAAATGTTCCCCATGAGATTTGCAGCTTGCAACTGTTGTTGTCGACCATGGTCTCAGTATGAGCAAGGCATGCTGGAGGCATCAGTGCACCCTGTGGAATCTTGATGAGCCATCTGACAGAGAATTCCCAGCCTCTGCTGCAGCAGCATTTCTGCTGCCCTCTGTGTAAAACAAGTGCTCCTAGGAACGTTAGTGCCAAAGAAACAGAATTGCTGAAACACTGATCGTTCAGAGCAAGACTTCTCATCCCAACACTAAGATGCAGCTGGGCACTGGACTCTGGAGATGGTAGGACACACTCTCCTTATTAAAACCTGTCTTTCTCCTGTTGACTAATGAAATACATGCTTTTAGTATTCCCTGCAGGAAGTGTCTAGTCCAAAGTGGTGGTGTTGTGCTATGTAGTTAAAAATAAATCGCATAATGAGCATGAGATAAGACTAGAGATATTAACTGATTTTTGAGGAAAACAGATTGATGAACAGAACTACCAGAAACTTAAAAATACTCGGGGGAGATACACAGAGTGGCTACAGGGCAATTTTGGCCCTTCATGATGTTGGCCATGGCAAAGGTAAGGTAGCATTTCTGGGGCTAGAAGTTATTTGTGAAGACTGCCTTGTCCCATGCACCAAAGCATGGAAGGACTGTGAAGATCTTTCTTTCTCCTAATTGTACTCTCTTGACTCTGCTCCAAGGTTAGTTTTTGTAATGCATTTGTGGTATAGCTTAATGGTATAAAGAAGTCTGCCACATAAGTATGTATAATGTTTCACACTTGTTATGTCTTTCAGAAGAGAGAGCAGGAAGAGAGCAACTGGGACTCCAAAGATAGCTCAGCACCACTTAGCTGTGGAGAAGAAGGTAAAAAATAATACCTAGGCAGGTGCTGAATGAATGTCAAAGTTGCACAGTTACTTCGGCCCCTCCTATCTTTCCAGCAAGCATCAACTGAAGAGAACTGGAAAGTGGGCCCTGGATGGGGACATGACATTAAGAATGCCCTTTCCATCATTCACCAAAGCAGCTGAGGAGCTCCTGTTACAGAGCAGGTGAGTGGGGTGAGAAGGCTTGGTGGTCTCTGGGTAGAACAGGCAAAAAGAGAGACAACAGGTGGTAGAAGGAGTTGAAGCAGGAGAAGGATTTGGAGCAAAGGGAAATCGGAGTTTCTAGTATAGCGTAAGCCTGAGAAAGTGACTGCTCCCCTGGAAAAGGTCTGAAAGCATGTTGATCAGTTGCCATCACTGATAGATAACAGAGGTGCCATAATATCAGCTGATTAATATAGTTTTGATGCCTTGCTTTTGAATGCTGCGAGTGGAAGGAACATGCATATCATCCTTTGTCTGAGCTGTGGTTGTAATCTTCTTAAGTACTGTTAGAAATTACTCATGATCCAAACACCAGTTTGAACACCCAGAACATCTCCTGAAAACAGAGTAAGGTGCCTGCAGTTACATACAAAACTACTGTGGGTTATCTTGTATTAACTTTTTCATGCCTCACTTCCATGAGGGTTCATCCGCAATCTCAAATCACCCCTAGGAAAAACAGATTTTCTGTGTGTTCATCCTAAGTGTTTCCTTGTTTGATTTCAGTGTTTCTGTATTGCAATGTGTAGGCATGGACATAGTCCATCTTTCGTTAAGGTCAGATTTTTTCTACCCAAGGTAGGTGACTTTCAAGATGGGACAAACATTAAAAAGTGTTTTGGAATACTGTGATTTCACATACCAAGAGAGGAGGAAATTCTGAACATTTTCAAGAGCACTAAGGGATGGGTAAACTTCCTGCCTACCTTAAATTCTAATACACTCTCCACTTACTAGTGTGTCTGCCATGAAGAACATCACATTTAGGCTCTCTGTATGTAAAGCATTACCAGCTTGCAAGGCAGTATGTCAATCAATGCCCAATGTATAAACCCACTCTCTCAGCTCTCCCAGGAGCATCCCACACTCTACCTGCCCTCCCCGCCCCCACCAGTACCTCTGCTTTCCCAAGGTGCACCTCCCTTCAGTGTTTTCAGCCATTTTTTTGGCACCATTGCTCACAAGGACTTGGGGTGTGAGGAGGCACCAGACACAGCCTGCCTGCCTGCTCCTCCTGCAGTGCCAGGACAAAGCAGAGGTTCAGAAAACAGATCTGTTTCCCAAGGCACTCTTTTACCCGTCGAGACAGGCATTGAGGTACTAAGGCAATGGGCATGAAATGGGTGGATGGACAGTGGGTTCACAAGAGCAGTGTGGATTCCCCTTCCGGAGTGTACGTACAGCTGCTACAGTTGCTCCCAAGACAGTTCCCTGCATCCCTCTGTTCTTCTTTTCACACCTCTGGCCTCTGAAACCATGATTCTGCACCTAGGAACAGCAGCTACATGCAGTATGACCCAACTGCTTAAAGAGGGCTGATGTTGTAACTAGCAAATGATCTCACAGATGATCAAAAGCAGCAGAGTTGAAGTCCAAGGTCACGTACCAACAGCTAGATGATGTTTGTCTCATTGTTCGCTTCCTTCCTTCCTCTCCCTGTCTCACTTTTTTTGCTTTTTCTCCATTTATTTCTCTCAATCTCTCTCCCCACCGCCCCCTTCTCTCCCTCTCCCTCTCCCTCTCCTTCTCCCTCCTCCCCTCCTCTCTTGCTTTTTCTCTTTCACTCTCTGTCCTTCTCCTTTCCTGCCATTGGCGAGGAATGCACTTTTTGGTCAAGGCAATGTTTCTAGGTCCTGAGTGTATGTCTTGGAAGTGCTTGGAGAACAGCAATGATGAACATTATTATGACAAATTATTGACAAGAAGTGTCTGATATTAATAAGGTTTTTCCCAAGATCAGTTACCTTTGCATCAGCACTTACCAGGTCACAAGCAGTCTGACTCCAGAAATAGAGTGTCCATGCAAAATGACTCCTGTCCTCCAGCTAAGGCAGCAAATCACAAAGTGAGTAGAAATTAGTTTTCCTTACTCCTCCCATTAATATTCCGCTCTGATTCCAAGAAGCCTCCAGTCATGCTTTCCGGGATGGCCAGTAGCAAGGCCACGTCAGCCCCGTGCAATGTGTGGGACTTCTCCCCATTTCTTACACGTGCAGTTTGAATTAGGTAATCGGACCAAGATGTTGTCATTTAAGGAACCTGCAGCATTATCTTTCATCAGTTGAGCACTTGGGAACAAATTTTCAAGCCATAATTTCTTACAGGTGAGAGATGAGCCCTAACATTTTCAAGTGCTTCAAGTGCATTGTGATTCTTCCACAGTCAGGCCAGGTTGTTCGTTTTGGATGGTCATTGTAATATTGTCCAAGGGGAACAGGGAATTTGGGCATCAAAATATGGTCCCCAAAGTTGTTGTGGCATTTGCTAGTCAGTCAGCAGGTTTAAAAAGGTACCCATGGAGCTAGAAACACTTCACCACACTTTTACTGAGCCACAGCTGCAATACACTGACTTCGGAATTAAGCTTTTGCCTTTGGTATCATTTGTTTGTTCATTCATTTAAAGAAATATGTGCCTTAGTACAAACAAAGTCCTTTTGCTTCCTTTCAACGTGTGGAAACAAAGGTTTTGTCCGGGAAGAAAGAATCCCACCTACTTCTTGGGAGCATGCTGTGGGAATGGAGAGAGGAGAGGGGTGGTTTCCCTTCTTTGGTGCCCAGATATCGCTGGCATTGATGCAGCTTTCACAGCTTCACAGATAGAGATGCTGTCTCTCAAGAGCATCACTTACAGTGACACAGGAGTCAACACAGGGTGTCATCTTTTCCTTAAATATATTTAGCTGCTGCCTAGCAAACTACTTCCATATTTAGTTATAACGTGGGTGGATTTCTTGGGTGTAAACCTCAGTGTGCTTCGGAGAAGGAGGACCTCCTAATCCTGAATGCTGTTGCTGCAAACACGCTGACTGCTGTGGTCAGTGCAAAAGGCTTCCTTCCTGCCGTCTCCTCCACACTTCCCCTCCAACAACTCCAGCGCCCTTCCCCAGCAACTTCACAGCCCCTTGAAGCTCCCTAGCAATGCAGAGCTGGTCAGGAACCTTGAGGGAGCCATAAGTGTCCCTGCAGTCAAAGAGAGCCAAGTCTCTTTTACCGTTCCTGACACCTGCTTGTAGAATCTGCCCTTAGCAGCTACGCCATGCACCAGGGTCCAGTGCTGCCAGAAGGGCTGTTCCATATTTTAAGAACTGCTTCTTGCCTTGCAGGAAACAGGCTGTCACTTGCCTAGGACTTCAGACCAGCACACGTTGTGTAGGTGACTTGTTTCTTCTCTGTCCATCCAGGATGCAGTTAGCATCTACATTCCAACTCATCCATTGCCGGAAGAGTCAAACAGGTAGGACACAGTCTGGCGTTATCATCTATGTTTTTTTCCTCCACAAAGTGCTAGATTTTGTGATTTCTTTAAAGCTGTAGTGTTCCCAGAATTATTCCCACCGGAAGCTTTATCTTACATGATCAAACTTTTTCCTTTAGCTTTTCGTATTCACACATAACTCCACATTATTCCTTGGCACAAAAGCTTATTATAGTCTTATATTAATATTTCGTTACCGGAAAACACTATACAGTAGGGCAGCAGTTCCTAGCTTGTTCTGGGCCTCTACATGTTACATTGGTTGGGGCTTATCCCATAGTGAGTCCTCTTGCTCACGGTTACTCTACCAGCCTGTTCATCAATGTCCATTTCATTTACAACAGCAGCATCCTGTCTTGATATTGGCTATTCTGTCTAACAGAGAAAGTAAGGAACTGCAATGTCTTCTTATGCAAATACATTATTTGTTTTGCTTTAGCACTGATTGTTATTAACTTCTTCCATAAAAAAATCTCTGCCTGATGTTTAATTTTGCTCAATAAAACCCCACTCTCTAGAGTTTGTGGCCTTTACCTGCCTTGTTCAAAGGAGGCAGCACCTCAGTCCTTGCGTAAGTTCCTCCATGAGGACTCAGAGACACCCAGATGCCTTTGGGGCTCCAGATTTTTTTTTTTTTTTGTTATGGGGCAACTGGCCTCTAAAGCCAGCTTGCCAAAGTGAGAATGGGACTAGCAAAGAGACCCTCTGTGTACAGCACCCGTTTAGAAAGAGGACTCCCCAAGGCAGAAACATTTTTGCTGTGCCAGGACAGTCAAGGTACTCGTCCTGCCTTTGTCCTGATCCTCTCCTCTTGCCAGTTTGGGAATTAAATTAGTGTTACTCCCTACCCAGTAATGTAATAGGACACATTGGAGAAATACTGGAGATGGGCTAAATAAAGCTCTACCGCTATCCAGGGGTTAAAGTGAAATAAAATGTTTCATTTGAACATGCCCCAAACTTATGTAACTGCACAATTGAATTGGAACAACCAAAAGCACTGCTTCTGCTGTGTATGCAAAGGAATCTATGTTCTTTATTCTCTAGACATTAACATGGTTACAAAGACTCATTGCAGAAGAAAGCGACTGAGAGGTTCACATTTTGTGCAGCCCTCAGGTCACTTTGCTGCCTCATCACATCCTCACTCTTCCTCCCCTATCTTCTTGCTGTGAAACTCCCGGCTCTTTACTCGGAGCTTGTTGACCTGCGACTCTGCAATGTCGGCCCGCTCCTCGGCTTCCTCCAGCTCGTGCTGGATCTTGCGGAATTTGGAGAGGTTGACGTTGGACAGCTCCTCCTGTGTGGGAAGAGGGAGTCGGTGGTGAGGATTCAGGAACTTCTCAGCCAGTGGATGTGGCCCCTGGGTTTGTTTAGTCTGACGTCCTGTATAAAACAGGCTGCAGAATTTCCCTCAGTTCATCACTGACTGCTGCAGGGTGCCCAGAACTCAGCAAGGCCTCATGACACGACAGTAAACGGTGTGGCCAAGACTGTTGTGTCTTGGGAGTTTCTTTCATGCCCCTTTCCTGCTATTCATACTCATCTCAACGAGCGTGCTGCCCCAATGGAAGGTGGCTCCTGCCCATTCTTCGAGCAATACTTACAGCCTCCTCAGCTTGTCTCTTGTAGGATTTCACCTTCATTTGCAGCTTGTCCACCAGATCCTGCAGCCTGAGAATATTCTTACGGTCTTCCTCAGACTAGAGTGGTTGGCAGGCAGGAAAGAGAATGAATTGTTGGTTCTGCATCATGTGAGGTTAACAGTTCCCCTCGGGGATGGTGTGCACAAAATCTGACTTGCTGTGAGAAAATTCTGTCAGCCCAAGGCGGCCTCCTGCCTTACCTGGTAGGTCAGCTCCTTCACCCTCCTCTCGTACTTGCGCACGCCCTTCACGGCTTCAGCGCTGCGCTTCTGCTCAGCATCAACCTCCCCTTCCAGCTCCCGCACCTGCAATGAGCACCCCATCTTTGGAGCTTCCCTGGTGGCTACTTACGTGACGTGCTCACTCAGGCACAAATAAAAGCCCTACGCACTCTGGCCTCCAGCTTCTGGATTTGCTTCTTGCCTCCCTTCAGGGCCAACTGCTCGGCTTCATCCAGACGAAGCTGCAGGTCCTTCACCGTCTGGTCCAGGTTCTTCTTCATCCTCTCCAGGTGGGCGCTGGTGTCCTGCTCCTTCTTCAGCTCTTCTGCCATCATGGCTGCCTGATGAGAGCAAGGGATCAAAGCCATTTGGGGGCTGGAGACATTCTGGGTGAGAATATATTCATCACTAGCAGTGAAAGGAGCCCCCAGCTCACATCTGTGATGGCCTTCTTGGCCTTCTCTTCGGCATTGCGGGCTTCCTGGATCGTGTCCTCCATTTCACCCTGAATTTGGGCAATGTCTGTTTCCAGCTTCTTCTTGGTGTTGATCAAGCTGGTGTTCTGTTGAACAACAAAAAATACTGTCCAGTTAGTTCCAAAACAGAACACTTATCTTAGAAATTTACTGTTTAAATTTAAACTTATCATCCCTATGTCTAATATTAGCATCCTCCTTCAAATGGTGCATCCTGTCAGGTCATACACAGCTAGAGAGCGTAGAGGTCTTAAAATCTTAAGCAGCACTTCTGACTCCTGTTAATGCAATCCTACTCATTTAGCTATAATCCAATTCTTTGTACGAGCCTTTTTATTACAAGAGATGATTTAAGAGCTTACAAGGATGAAAAACCTGGAAAGGGAAAAATAAAATGGCTCGTGAGATTTTGAATCTCATGAATCTAACCTGAGTGTGGAGGAGCTGAACTCTCTCACTTGCATCCATCAGTTCCTGCTCAGCCACTTTCCTCGACCGCTCCGTCTGCTCCAGGGCTGCCCGTAGCTCCTCTATTTCAGCCTGCAACAGGTTTGCTCTGCGCTCCACCATGGCCACCTGCTCCTTCAGGTCCTCCTGTGTCCTGAGAGCATCGTCCAAGTGTATCTGGGTATCCTTTAAGAGAGAAAAGAGAAATTATAAGGTGGCACAGCACTGTTGCACAATGGCAATTCCCACCAGTCTAATAATCATTATGTCAGTATAATACATATATATTTATAGATATTATTATATCTATATTATATTATTGTATTTATATGCAGAATTATTATGTCGGTATGTGCACAGTATCTAAGAATGTGAGCAGAGGAGATCGATACATGGTATTGCACACTGTCCCAGGCTGAGTGACAGCCCTGCCTAAACTTAAGGCTGCGCCAGGGGAAGGTAAGCCTGAATTAAAACTCCAGCTGACTGACAAAAGTAGCTTGCAAGGTGAAGGAAACTGGACCTTTGTCCCTGCTTGGGGCAGGAGAAAGAACCTTCCCCCATCCTCTGAAGTGCCACTACATAACAGACACGATACTCTGGGCCTGAAAAATGAAGAGCACATGAGTAACTGACAGGACCCAGGAGAAGTCAACCATGTCAAGTTGATCCAACCACCCACTCACATTAGAACCAGTGCCACCAGAAAAGCACATAAGGTATTAGCAATGAGAGATTCCTTAGTGAGAGGCACCAAAACACCCATTTACCATCCAGACAATTTCTCTAGAGAAGTTTGATGCCTACAAACAGCTTGCATTCATGGTGTCAGAGAGGCTGCCAAGCCTGGTGAACTCTTCAGATTATCATCCGCTCCTAGTATTCCGTGTAGGCTTTAATGATATTGCAACAAGGCAACTTATAACCATCAAAAGAGACTCTATGTCCCTCGGAGCAATGATAAAAGGATCTGGAGCACAGGTGGTGTTCTCCTCTATCCTCCCAGTCAGGGGGAGGGGTTCAGGAAGGAGGAGACAAATTGAACAGGTGAACGCCTGGCTGTCTAGCTGGTGCCAAATTCAAGGCTTTGGCTTCTATGATTATGGATCTACCTTTGAGAAGCTCGGTCTGTTGGGAGCAGATGGGATTCACCTGACCAAGTGGGGCAAGAGGGTCTTCACCAACAAGCTGGCCAGGGCTTTAAACTAGACTTAACAGGGGAAGAGAATGGAGTTTTGAGTAACAGAGGAGAGCCAGGGGCTGCTGATATATTAGGAAGCCACAGGGAAACATCTGTGAAATGCTCCAAAAGAATTAGAGTTTGTTCCTCTAAAAAGGTGATATGGTCGATAGCCCATCTGAAGTGTCTCTATACCAATGCACGTAGCATGGGTAACGAACAGGAGGAGTTGGAAACCACTGTCCACCTAGAAAGCTGTGATCTAATCGCTGACACTGAAACTCGGTGGGATGAATCACACGACTGGAGTGCTGCAATCAATGGCCATAAACTGTCCAGAAGGCACAGGCAAGGAAGGAGAGGCGGGCAGGTTGCCCTCTATGTAAAAAATGGATTGATTGCACAGAGCCGTCTTTGAAAAACAGTGATGAGCCAGGTTGAGAGCTTATGAGTAAAAATTAGAGGCCAAGCCAACAAAGGAAACCTCGTGGCTGGCGTTTACTGCAGGCCACCTGACCAAGGGGAGCCTGTTGACGAAGTGGTATTACTTCAACTATGGGAATCATCACGCTCGCAGGCTCTGATCCTGCTGGGGGACATCAATCACCCTGACATCTGCTGGAAAAGCAGCACAGCAAGCCGTAAGCAGTCCAGGAGACTCCTGGAGTGCATCAAGGATAGCATCTTCATCCAGAGGATAGACAGCCCAACCGGAGGAGAAGCGTTACTGTACCTGTTGCTTACCAACACAAATGAACTAATTAGAGATGTCAAAACTGACGGCAGCCTGGGCTGCAGTGATCGTGCCCTGGTGGTATTCACAATTGTGAGGGATATGGGCCAGATGAAGAGTAAGGTCAAGACCCTGAATTTTAGGAGAGCGGACTTTCAGTTGTTTGAGGAATTACTGGGTGAGACCCCCTGGGAAACTGCCCTCAGGGATAGAGGAGCACAAAAGAGTTGGCAGCTCTTTGAGAACATTTTTCTTAGAGTGCAAGAGCTCTCGATTCCCATGTGTAAGCAATCAGGCAAGGAAGGCAGGAGAACAGCATGGCTGAGTAAGGACCTCCTGGTCAAACTAAAGTGTAAGAAGGAAATGCCTAGGCAGTGGAACCAAAGACATGTATCCTGAGAGTACAGGGATGCTGCCCGGATGTGTGGGGGTAGGATCAGGAAAGCTAAGGCACAGTTGGAGCTGTATTCCTGTTGTATTAAGCTTTGGTGTGGCCTCACCTTGAGTATTGTGTGCAGTTCTGGGTCTCACAATTTAGAAAGGATGTTAAGGGTCTTGAGTGCATCTAGAGGAGGCCAAGAAAGTTGGTGAAAGGGCTGGAAGGCATGTCCTCTGAGGAGCGGCAAAGGACACAGGGTTTGTCTAGTTTGGAGAGAAGAACGCTGAGGGGCGACCTCATTGCCCTCTACAGTTTCTTGAGGAGGGGAAGAGAAGAGGGAGGTGCTGATCTCTTGTCCCTGGTGCCCAGTGACAGGATGCTGTGGATGCCCCATCGTTGGCAGTGTTCAAGGTCAGGTTGGATGGGGCTTTGAGCAGCCTGATCTACGAAGAGATGTCCTTGCCCCCGGGAGAGGGGCTGGACTGGATGATCCTTGAAGGTCCCCTTCAACCCAAACCATTCTATGATTCAACGATATTAGACAAGCTAGACACCTATGTGCACATCCTTAGCTTAACATACCTTGAGCACTGCCTGTGTATTTCTCAGGTTCTTTTGTGCCTCTGCAGCCACGCGGTTGGCATGGCTCAGCTGGATCTCCATTTCATTCAGGTCTCCCTCCATCTTCTTCTTCAGTCGCAGGGCTTCATTCCTGCTCCTGATCTCAGCGTCCAGGGTGCTCTGCATGGACTCCACAATTCTGAGGTGGTTTCTCTTCATCTGGTCGATCTCCTCATCTTTCTCTGCTATCTTCCTGTCAATCTCAGACTTCACCTGGTTGAGTTCAAGCTGGAGGCGCAGGATCTTCCCCTCTTCATGTTCTAGGGACGCCTGGACAAGTGGACACAAACATCTATAATGTTGATAAAGCTACTGCTTGCTTCCTAGGTAATTACAGAATATTTCAGGAAATCTCAGCTGCCTGCACTCCCCAGCCAGAACAGGGCAGGACCAAACATTTTTTAGCCACATTTCCCCATTGCTAATATTTTTAGTGCAGATACCAGTGATTATGGGCGTGTACCTCAGCTTCCTCCAGGGAGGCCTGGAGTTCAGATTTCTCCTGCTCAATCTGCTTCTTGACTTTCTCCAGCTCATGAATCGCCTTTCCTCCCTCAGCAATCTGCTCCGTGAGGTCGGCAATCTCCTCTGCAAGGAAGGGTGAAAAGTGGCACGGTGAGGCACAGAGCAGAATGGGGAAAGGCCCTGGTGCACCAAGGTAACTGGCCCAGACCCGTTTAGTGTGGCAGATAGACAAGCTTGTGAGAAAGCCCAGCCAGGAGCAGAGGGTCGGGGACTTACGCTGCAAGTTCTTGTTCTCACGCTTCAGCGTTTCCAGGTGGTCCAAGGACTCCTCATAGGCATTCTTCATCTTAAACAGCTCCGTGCTGAGAGACCGAGACTCCTTCTGGGAGGCTTCCAGCTCAGCCTGCGTTTCCTCATACTTCTGCTTCCATTCTGCCAGGATCTGAAGAGAAACAGGACCTCAGTGTGGATGAGGAGGGAATGCCCTGCCCAGGAACCCCAGGCCCGGAGCCCAAAAGACCTTGTCAAAGTTCTTCTGCTTCTTATCCAGAGCTGCGCAGGCAGCATTCGCTCGCTCCACATCAATCATCAGGTCCTCCACTTCATTCTGCAGCCTCTGCTTTGTCTTTTCCAGAGAAGCACATTTGGCATTCACAGCTTCAACGTGTTCCTCTGCATCCTGCAGGCGCTGTGCCAGCTTCTTCCTGGGAGGCGGTAAGCACAGCTCATGGTTTGAGAGCAAAGGGGAGGGTGTGGTGTGTGGCTGATGGGCCTTTCACAACACGACGTTTTACCCATTCATTGAGTATGTATCCCACGCACAGGCAGGGGAGAGGGGGAAGACCCTCTCCCAGCCAGTCATTTTGTTTTCCCAGTTCTGATTCCCAGCCTTGAACAACCACTGTGCCTTCTGTCTCTACTGTCCACAGGTGAAAACATTCTCTCGGTCAGGGGAATATTTTCCTCTACATTTCCTAAACCACACCCTTTGGAGGATATACTTTACATCAGCCCTTACCCTGCCACAAAGCACAGCTTTAACTTTTTATGACAATATCGCAGTTGTGTCTTCAAATTTCCCTTGTTAGTCTACCCCTTTTTTTGTCTTCCCCACTTTCCCCGCCTACTTGGCCTCCTCCAGCTCCTCCGTGCGCTGAATAGCGTCCGTCTCGTATTTGGTTCTCCACTGGGCCACTTCGCTGTTGGCCTTGGACAGGGCACGCTGCAGCTCCCCCTTGGCTTCCTGCTCCTCCTCATATTGTTCCCGGAGCAAGTCACAGTCGTGGCGAGCAGACTGCAAGCCATGGGCCAGGGCGCTCTTGGCCTGGGGGAAAAACAGTAGTGTGAAAATGAATGGAAATATCCTAGGAAATATCCTGACGGAAATGTTGATGGACACTGGAGTATTCTGCTGTGGGTGATGGCAAGCTACTGAATTTGAAAGGAAGAGCTGGGAGTCTGTAAAAGAGTTAATGGATAGACTGTAGGGAAGGGGGAGCAAAGCTAATATGGGAAGACTTGCACTGAATTACCTAGGCGTTTTTTCTGTCCCTCTCACCTTGTTGATTCTGTGATTTCATATGTACCTGAAGCTCCTCCTAGACAGGAGGATTCCAGCGGATAAGACAGAATTCAGAAAGCCTTCTCACCTTTATCTCTTCCTCTAGGTGCCTCTTGAGTTCCTCAATCTGTTGGGTGAAAGCCTGCTTGCCTCTTGACAGCTGAGAAATCAGAGCATCTTTCTCCTCCACCTGGCGTGAATATTCACCTGGGAAAGTTTGCAGATACACAAGCCTTTTGTGGCCATTGATGACAGTGTTGTAGACATTTAGGGCTGTAAAACTAGATATTTGGCAGACCTTGCAGAAGATTATGATCCCGTTTCATGCATTACAGGGGAGAGAAAGCATGTTGGACAGACCATGTGCCCAGAAGGGTCACTTCTGCATTAACTCTCTGACATTATTCAGATGCACGTCACAGATGTGTATGTCTTACCTGATTCTGTCTGCAGACGAGCTCTTTGAGCATTGAGGTCATTGATCATGCGCTGATGCTCTTCTTCTTTTGTCTTAATCTCACTTAGCTGATCTTCCAGTGCACGACACATCTTCTCCAGATTTGCCTTTGTGTCAACACACAGAAGGTGAGGGGTTAACTGTCCACACTCTTAACAATAGCAGGTGCAAGAAGTTGCATTGTATAGAATTCCATTGGGGCAGAAATACATATAAGGTATTTGTGTACCTTGGCTTTGGAGACAGACTCCATGTTACTGGCCAAGTCGTCAATCTCCATCTTCAGCTCACTCTTCTCCTTCTCCAGCTTCTGCTTCACTCGTTGCAGGTTGTCGATCTGCTCCCCAAGCTCAGCTGTGCTGTCCGCGTGCTTCTTCCGCAGGGTGGCAGCTGTGGCTTCGTGCTGCAGCGTGGCCTCTTCGAGGTCACGGCGCATCTTCTGAAATTCTGCCTCACGCTTCTTGTTCATATCGATCTGAGCTGCAGTAGCTCCTCCTGCTTCTTCCAGGCGCTCGCTGATCTCCTCTAGCTCCCTCGAGAGGTCAGCCCGATGCTTCTCTGCTTTTGCCCGAGAGGCACGTTCAGCCTCAATTTCCTCCTCCAGTTCCTCAGTACGAGCCTGGGGAACATTAGGGACCCTTCACACCCATGCCCTCCTCCTACCTGATGTCCTTCTGAAAAGCAGAAGGGAACCAATAGAGACTTGCCTGCAGCTCCTTGATCTTCTTCTGTAATTGCATGCCCAGGGCTTGCTCATCCTCAATTTTGCTCTGGATCTGGCTGATTTCAAAGTCTTTCCTTTGGGCAAAGCAAACCATGTCAGAGCTCAAAGAAAAAAGACAGGTGCACCAGCACAGCGCTCAGGTGTCCCACAGCCCCACTTACTTCTTCAGCTTCTCATCCAGCTGCTGCTTATCGTTTTCCAAATCCATTATGCTGTCGTGGGCCAGCTTCAGGTCTCCTTCGAGTTTCCTCTTAGCTCTCTCAAGGTCCATGCGCAGTTTCTTCTCTTGCTCCAGGGACCCTTCCAGCTAAGCAGAACAAGACCATCAGTGCTCCGTCAGCCAGGTTTAACTCCATACCTGTCCTGTTCTTGAGGTACGCCTGTGTGCTCACATCATCCACTTGCTGCTCCAGCTTGGTCTTAGCTTTGGTCAGCGTATTGACTTTGTCCTCTTCTGCCTGCAGGTCATCCAGTGTCTGCTGATGGGCCTCTTGGAGGGCTTTCTTCTCTTTTGTCAGCTTGGCAATGGTCTCGTCCAGGGCTGCCATCTCCTCTGTAAGGTTTTTCACCTACAAATATGAGCAAGTGTCAAAATTTGGTTCACTGGCGTGGTGACATTTTCACTTTGCATTGTTTTGCCAAGTCTTTCATTTATCCTTTGGATGCTCAGACAAGGCCCATCTCAAAATTTTCCAAAGCCAAGGTGTCTTACGATAGCAGGCTCTAACTCCGAGAGTCAGTGATGTCTTGGCCCTTTATGCGACTCCCCATGTGTGTACCTTGTTTTCTGTGGCATGTTTCTCCTTCTCAACCTTGGCTAGTGTTAATTCAAGGTCATCAATGTCTTTCTTCAGCTCTGAACATTCATCCTCCAGTTTTCTCTTCTTGGCTGTCAGCTCAGCATTAATTTCCTCTTCATCCTCAGCCCTCTCAGTCACCTCCTTTACTTTGGCTTCCAGCTGGATTTTGGTTTTGATGAGCTGGTCACATCTTTCCTCAGCATCAGCTAGAGCATCAGCTTCCTGGTGGGAAAATACAGGAAAGCTTATTTAATGCTGAAGGAACAGGTGTGCATCAGTAAGACCTTTTTTGGGATTACTTTTTTGGGAAAAGGTTCCTGTGCAATTACATTAAAAATTACAAATTTAGAATATGTTTTTAATCAGGTTTATTTTTTTCTGACCTTTTTCGTCATCAGATACTGCGTCTAGCTCCATTACGTTTTACCTTGCTTATTTCAGGTATGTCGGTGGGTTACTTGGATTTAATCGATGTTTTCCTTTTCTCGTTTGGAAAGTGATTGTATTTTATAACGTGCCATATTCAAATTTATGTGGGAGTATTGAGAAAGGTAAATAATTCTACCACTGAGGAAATATTTGAAGCTCCCATTCATGATTTATACCCAGCCGATGCAGTCAGGGGAGGCTAGAACAAGATTCATCTTTCCCTGAAATGGACACTTCAACTCAAGGGTATTGCCTAAATGTTGCCTGAGTTTCTGAGAGGCCAAATGGCATTGTAGACAAGCGTACAAGGCTGGCACTTGTGTTGTAGGATGTAACGGGCATCTGCATCTTCTGGGAGCAGTAGCTACAGGAGCTCAGGGGAGGTATGCCATAAGAAATGGCGCTAGACTCTCCATTTTGACCACTGAATTAAGGCAGAGTAGCTGGTCAATTGAATCACTGTCCCTACTCCACTAACTACACTGCAGTGACTATAACGAGGCTTTATGTCATGAACTCACATGGAGACATGTACATGTAGGCATTAAGACTAAAAAGTCATTCTTTAGCTTAACCTCCACTTTGTAATAGTGAGACTGAGTGGGGAAAGAATGTGGCCTGAATTTTACCTCTAGTTACATGGTATTCAGCTTAAAATATTTTGTGAGGCAGTTTAGTGTGCAGTGTGAGAGTTCTGTAGTATGAGAGAAGAGTTAGATCTTATTTACTCATTTCCCCTATTAAAAAAAAAAAAAAAAAAAAAAAAAAGTAGAATAACGTTACTCACAGCCTGCACTTGGAGCTGCAGATCGTTTTTCTCCTGCACCAGTTTCACCATTTTCTCCTCCAGCTCCTTCCTCTTTGCCTCAGACTTTGCAAGCTCTTCTTTGGTTTTCTCAAACTCTTCCTTCATGTTGGCCATCTCCTTCTCAGATTCTGCACTCTTCAGCAAGGGCTTGATCTTGAAGAACAGCTTCATCCAGGGCCAGTGCTTGACATTCATGAATGCACGAACATTATACTGGATGCAAAAGATGGACTCCCTGAAGCATAATTAAAATGTACATTGAATATTTTCAGTACGACAAGTGCCAACACTTTCCCCCAAGTACAGTGACTTTGAGGATGAGGAATGCCTACCTCCTCTCCACCATTCTCCGGTACTCCACTCTCATCAGGAAGCCCCTGCACCTGGCCTGTGTGCGGGTGATGAGCTGTGCCAGCTTCTCATCCCTCATCTCCTCCAGGAGTCCCAGCAGCCCAGCTTTGAAGAACACCTTGCGAAAGGGAATGTTGCAGCACATCACTGTCACGTAGAGCAAAGCACAGACATGCAGTGAGTGAGTCAAGGAGGGTTTGTACCTTGGTGTGGCCAAATTTGTACTGGGTGTGGTCCACATCGATTGACCCAAGAAGCTTCTCAGAAGCCTTCTTGCTATCAATGAACTGTCCCTCTGGGATAGCGCTGGCATTAAGCACCTTGTATCTGTGGAATGAGAGGAAATATGAATGAAGGCAATCTCAGGTCATAAGTCAACACTGTTCATTGAGACTAACCACAGTCTTTGCAGCAGAATGAGGCTGAGGAAGTTGGAATTTCATGCCTTGTTTAGGGACACAGTTACAATGAAGTCCCAATCTGATAACAAAATTAAGGAAACTTTTACTGTCTTCAGGTGATCAGTCATAGATGAAAAGAGGACACTGACCTCCAGCCATTTCAGTCCGATGCCTTTTTCACTTAAACTATGCTGTAGAAAGTTGCTAGAGAGGAACATTGCCACTTTGTGTATGGGAAGAAAGCATCTTCCCCTGAAACTTGCAGCTGATACAATGGCCAAAGCACTCTATCTGAGTTTGTAATTTTTGTCTGAGAATGTGTTGTACCCACATCCCAATCTGCATTTTTTAATCTTGTAAGCATTGGCTTGCGTAGCTCTATTGCGCTTCCACATTCAGAGACACTGGCAAAGTTTGGCTGTTTGATGAACAGCAGTCAGTGAGGACACCTGACTTATCTCTTCATTTCATAGCTCTTACCTTTGTTTGAAGTCAGCATAGAGGACTCTGCTGGGGAAACCTTTCCTGCAAATTCTGATGCCTTCCAGCACGCCGTTACACCGCAGCTGGTGAAGTACCAGTTCATGCTCCATGGCACCTAGCAATTCAGAGCATAAATGAATACCACAGTCTCCAGCGCAGACAGGCATGGCTGTATCAGAGGAAGTTCTCTTTCTGCTTGAGAATCTTACCAGGTGTTTTTGTTTCATTTGGGATGATGCAACGAACAAAATGGGGGTGAGTGCTCCGTAGATTGGTCATCAGCTTGTTTAGGTTCTCCTGTGGGACCATGATTTATTATGTGTTTATATGGAATATGGAAAAATTCTTAGGTTCTTTGAGCTTAGCCTATTAATGGAGGTGTACTGGGCTGAGAATTTTCCACTGATGGTATCTCAATCAATAGCTCAATGCTGTCTCATTGTGAACTTTGAACATCACCTTTTATGATAAGAAAGTTGCCATCAAGGGAGAGATAGAAGGTGAGTATTTCATAGTTTTATGAGAAAATTAATGTTTATTTTATGTGTAAATTTATGACTTCACAGTGTCATTTTTCATTCCATAAGATTTTTTTTTAATGAGGATCTGAAAGTTCTTTGTTTTTTGTTTTTGTTTTTGTTTTTTAACTTTCACTGATCCAGTTGAAAGTGCAGTTTAATTCTAATTTACACAGATGAAAAGATAAAATGTTTACTTACCCGGAAAAGAGCTGAGACAGTCTGGAAAGAAGAACCCTTCTTCTTGCCACCTTTCTTGCCACCACCACCACTAGCCTCTGGTATAGCAAAGATAATGAAACACTTATGGCTTTAGGGACCATTCATGATTCCACATTTTTCAGAACCACTGTGCACCAAACAGATGACATTTCAGAGAACTGACCTGCCTCTCCTCCAGCAGAGGCAAAAAGTAATGCCAGTGTCTTCACAGATGATTTCTGATACAGCCCAATGACAGTTTCATTCAAGGGATCCTTATTCTTCTCAAGCCAGCCAGAGATGTTGTAGTCCACCGTGCCAGCATAGTGCACCAGGGAGAAGTGGGCCTCAGCCTTGCCTTTGCCAGGCTTGGGCTTCTGGAAGTTGTTGGACTTGCCCAGATGTTGGTCGTAGAGCTTGTTTTTGAAAGAGGTGTCAGTTGCCTTGGGGAACATGCACTCCTCTTCCAGGATGGAGAAGATGCCCATGGGCTGGGAGAAGTAGCAAAAAATAACAGCCATAAAATACATATCTGCCTTCAGAAGGAGACTGCAGTAAGGCACAGGAAAACTGAGAAATGGATTAAATTGGATCAAAAATGGATCAAGTCTTTATTAAGTTTTGCACATGCAGTTCTAGACAAAATATGAATTTGTGTCTGAAACTAATGCATTTCAGAACTGATAGTATCCCAATAATCACACGGTTTTCTAAATAATTTGGAAACAGATGAATCAAAAGAAGATTTTTATTTTTTGCATTAATGCTTTCCCAAAGTAAATTTGTGTAGATGACGTTGTCTTTCTAAAATTAACTTTTGTTCAACAGATCTTTCAGCTACTTCCTGAAATCTTATTTTTTATGAAATATCTCTGTCTTTTCATTCCTGTACAAGAGGATGTTACACAAAACTGTGTCAGCTCATAGTGATGGTTTTAATGATCACTGTTCATCTGGTACCTTTTTTCTACATACAGCTATGATTTTACTTAGAAATTGCATTTCAGAAGTCACAGTATTAATACTGAAATCATAATCATAATACTGTAAATTGTGTCTGTGTTTCTGAAAAGAGATCATTTATCTTTGTAGACTAGAAAACACACCTACAGAGAATTCTTGCCATGAAATTATGTGTGATCACGTTAATTCTTCTATTGCCAAACAAGCAAAATTACCATTGATTTTTTTAAAATTCATAATAATGTAGTTAATGGATAACCTAAAGGTACTTCATTTGTAGCCTAATCACAAAGGTCCTTAGAAATTGCTTTCTAAATACATACAAAATTTGAAATGAAAGGGTACTTTTTGAATACAAATAACCAGGAACATAAATGGATAATAATAGGCAGGTTTGTGAAGCATTAGGGCAGGAAAAAATAAGGCTGAAGAAAAATCCTAAAATTCTGTCACAAAGAAATAGCAAAATCTTAAATGTAATCAACATACTTTTTCAATGAGCTCAATGCAGGCAGCCAGGTCCATCCCAAAGTCAATGAATGTCCATTCAATTCCCTCCTTCTTGTACTCCTCCTGCTCCAGCACGAACATGTGGTGGTTGAAGAACTGTTGCAGTTTCTCATTGGTGAAGTTGATGCACAGCTGCTCCAGGCTGTTGAACTGCTCAGTGCAAAGACAAGATTTACTCATTCTCAGGATGAAGAACTGCCTATATAGCTTTCTCCTATACACTCAGAATCCCGTACAGGAATGCCCAGTTAAAACAAGGGTTTTTTTAATGTTAAAACATCCCATTAACTACTTTTAAAGTTGTTGGGTTTTTTTTTTTGCTCTTTGCTACCTGAATGATGTTTACATATATAATTTATTTTTAAATCAAATTCTAAAATGATTTGGTAGTCTTATCCATATCAAGGTGCAATTTACATAATTTTTTCTCTCGTATTATGTAAATTTTCCCATTGCCATTAAAAAAAAATTAGACATTGTCAGTGTTTGTCAGTCCTGGCTTGAACTCAGGTACCTTCCCTAAATGTCAACAGAACTTCTCTGTCTGCACTAAAGGCAGCCAATGCATTCTTCCTCTTGGTATCACCCTTTGGCTCTTCAGAAGCAAAGGATATATATTGCTTTCTTTTTCCAAAGCCTTAGCACAATTTTATGTGGGACTTAAATCTACCTTTCTCTTCCTACACTCTGTGTTATTTTGTCTTCGGTATTTGTGTGCTATTTGTCAGTGGATTTTTTTAATACTGAGCTCAAATTATTGAAAAGCTACAACATTCATGCTAATTATATAAAAGGCAGCATGTAAAACAATGCTTCTTCCTTGTGTATCACATAATTACATGCAGATCTATTGAAGCTCATGGATTATGCTGGAGAAAAAGCAGTGACATATACAAAGAAGGAAAGCATTTCCAGAAAATAAAATATAAACTTTTTCAAAAAAACCACAAAACTTGTTTTGAAATTGCAAGTGTATGGAATGTTTTCCAGAAAACCCACCATAATTTGCCAGTTTCTCTTGAGCCCTAATTGCCTTTTCAAGATTTTACTATGATTTCTGTGATACTTGCATCAAAGATCTCGAAGCCAGCAATGTCCAGGACACCAATGAAGTACTGTCTGGGCTGCTTTGTATCCAGCTGTTGGTTGATGCGAACAACCATCCACAGGAACATCTTCTCATAGACAGCCTTTGCCAGAGCACCCACTGAATTGTTCACCTAAAATAAAGAAGAATGCAGCAGAAGGAAAATAGTACCCAAAGCAAGAGAGTAAATCAAGCCGGAGGTTCCAAGTCACCAGTTCGTTGTTACCTGCTGCACAGTTTGACCCTTGGTCACATATTCATTCCCAACCTTGACTCGGGGGTAGCAGAGGGCCTTGAGCAGGTCTGCTGAGTTCAGACCCATCAAATAGGCAGCTTTGTCAGCAACTATACACAAAGAGAGAAGGAAACGGTAACAGAGGAGAAGTGATCATTGAAAGTGTATGTCCTCTAAGATGTTGCTGTAGGTTTCAGCACTGCAGTCTTGTGATAACTTGAAGGGAAATTTAGAAGCATGAATATTATGGAAGCTGAGATTTATGTCTTTATGAAAGTAAATTGGAGAAAGATACCTGTATGCCAACTGCCAGCTATGTAACTGTTTCTGTTATTGGGAGTTCTAGATTTTGTTAATACCTTCCGTGCCATCCGGCTCTGCCTGTTCCTCACGCTGCTTCTGCTTGAACTTCAAGTTCCCGTAGTGCATGACAGCCCCTGTCAGCTTGTAAATGGCTGTTTTTTCATCAGCAGTGAAGCCCAGGATGTCAATGGCACTCTGGCAACAGAGTCAGTCAAATAAACCTCTGGGCCATGAAATGGAATTTTCACCATACCAGTATGTTCTGTGTCACTTACATCTGTAGCCATCAGCTCTTCCTGGTCATTAATGCTGGGAACCGTGATCTCACCTTGACTCACAAAGTGGTAGTCATATGGGTTGGTGGTAATGAGGAGCATGTCTGTAAAGAGGAATAGGACATATCTGGGCATAAGAATGAAGATAAATGTTAAACATGTTCAGATTCCATCAAAGAATTTATAATACATCCTACCAATTAGCTCCGGCTTCTTGTTGGACATGATCTGATAGAATATGTGGTAGCTTCTTTCTGCCTTGAGCTGGAAAGTGACTCTGGATTTCTCCAGCAGATCTGGCAAGGAAGGTAAAAAGAGTTAAGCCTGAGAAAGTACACTGAGGTAGAAAGGATGTGATCAGGTCAGGAGGGTCTCTTACACGTTTCAATGTCAGCAGAAGCCAGTTTGCCTGTGGCTCCAAAGTGGATTCGAATGAATTTGCCCTTTAGAGGGGAAAGAAAAAAAGGCATTTTGAAATTTCACTTAGGCTGTAAGTATGTGACCTTACATTCTCCACAGAGGACAGGATTTAAACTTAGAAGTGGCTTTGTCCTTTTTCCTTCTTTTTCTTAAAAAAAGCAAAACAAAACAAAACAAATATTCAGGTAACTGTCTGTACTGGCGATACTAAGGTATATTCCTATTATTATTTAGTGGATAACCTGAATGCACAGGAACAAGAAAACCACTAAGCAAGCCTTTTATTAGGTCATTTATGCCTCAATTCAAACAGATGGGTGTAGAGAAAGCCAAGATGTAATTACTTCATTTTTTAATCAGTTAAGATGCTGTGAAGGTGGATTTTGGTGATGTAAATGTTAAATGAGTTTTTTTGATCTTGTGGAAAAACAGAAGGCAGCTGTTATTTTCTGAGTTCTGGAGAAAAGGGCAATGTACCCAGAACATAGAACTTTAGGCTGAGACTGTGGATTAGTATTGTGGTTTCCCAAGGACATTCACAGCTTATCTAATAAAATTTACAAATGGCTTTTTGCATTAAAATGATCAAAAGGGCATGTCATAGAGTAGTCTGGTTTCTGATAGGATGTCTTGAAGACATCTTTGTCCCTATCCCTTCCCAGAAAACTTGTATCAAGGTCTGAACAGTCAGATTAATAGACCTGCCCAGTTCTGTGTCTAAAAAACCCAGATTCATATTTTTGCTGATCTGATGCAGGCAGTTTCCATCCTGTCTGTCTGTCTGTTCCTCCCTCCCTCCCTTCCATCTGCATTATATCAAGTCACACAAATTTGTATCTACTATCTGTAGGACAGATATCAGGAGTATGTGTGTATATATGTATATATTTATATTTATTAATATAGATATTTACACATATTTAAATGATCACCCTTTGTAAGTATTTGTTTGATGTACTACATTTTAAAGTTACATTGTTCATTAGATAGTCTAGTTATATAGCTTTTAGTTGACAAAAATATGAGGAAAATATTAGTTCAATGAATACAATCATCTGACCATGACACTTCAGAAGTGACAGCTTCTGTTCTGACATCTTTGTTCACTTGTAAATGTCAACAACTTCTCTGATCAAAAACTTACAAAGCGTGAGGAGTTGTCATTCCTCACAGTCTTGGCATTTCCAAATGCCTCCAGCAGTGGGTTGGCGCTGATGATTTGATCCTCAAGCGTTCCCTGCAGGATGATAATTGTTGCTCGTTATCCTTTCCAAGAATCATGTCAGGAACAGAGAAAAGCATTGATTCCAGCCACTATCTATTAATTTACCTGCATTTTGCCAGCCTGCTCTTCCTTCTTCTTCTCCCCACTTGCTGCAATTGTTGCAAAGTACTGGATGACACGCTTTGTGTTCACAGTCTTCCCTGCACCGGATTCTCCGCTGTCAAACCAAAGACAAAAGCAGAGAGCGTGTGGTCAGGCAGGAGGTCCCCTGGCACGGGGCAGCCCCGCGGGGACCCGAGCAGGGAGTGTACATACGTGATCAGGATCGACTGGTTCTCGCGATCTGTGAAAGAGGCAGAAACAAATAGACTTTGTAAATGAAGAACACAAAAAGACTGAAAATTAATGCAGTTAGTGTTAAGTTATGACAAGAAAAATTTCTGCATGCTTTTTTCCCTTGTTTACTAGTAACAGTTATTAAAAATACAATTCTTTGCAAAGTAATGCTTTTCCATGAACAATGAAAACAGTTGAAGGGGACATATGTTTGTTCCCTACTGAACTCTTTACGATCTTTTTTCTCCTGCATACAGTAAATTCTTTCTGGTTCTCTTGTTTTAATTTTCTGCTACACAGGCTGTATTTAGATCAGAAGTAGAGAAAGGGATAGTAAGGACCCATGACAAAGGAATCCTGAGCATGGGTAATAGTTCTGAACTCAGTGGCACAGAGAAAGAAAGGAATGAAAAGTTAGAAGCAAAACTAGCAGCAGTATATAATTCTATTTCATTTTTTCACATCATGGTTTTATCAAGACAAATCTGAATATCTGTGGTATTGATGTTTCCTGTTGCCCTTCGACAAACTAACTTCACATTGTTAGGCAGAATTTTCACATCACATATGGATTTCATACCTTGTTCACTTTCACCATTTCATTACAGACATAATTACATCCCTTATTCCACCTAGTCCATTTGGCTTATTGTTTTTCCTGACACACTAACTATCTGTGGTACTATACTTTCTTTTTAGAAACACTGATGTGAAAAAATCCTGTTTAAATCAGCAGTGATTAATGCTATGACTGAAATAAAACTCTAATGATGTGTTAAGAAAATATCAGCATATTTATCAGGGAAACTGTGATTACTTCTAAAATGTCTTTTTGATGGAATCACTGTGACAGCCACTCACCAGTTAGCATGAAGTTAAAACAAACAAACAAGCAAAATTCTAAAACACCTCACTGAGTGCAGGGGTGTCTTTCATTTAAAATAGTAGAAACAATGGTGTGAAGAGAGTAAAACACACAATTGTATGTATGCATCAGAACCATGAAAGCTTTGGAACAGTCTCCTCATAGCACTGAGACAGAGTATCCCTTCAGAGAATTTCATGGTACAATCCCTCTGACACAGATATAGCCACTCACCAGTCAGCATGAACTGATAGGCATTGTCAGAGATGGAGAAGATGTGTGGAGGGGCCTCCTGGCGCTTCTTGCCTCGGTAGGCCAACACCACCTCCGGGTTGTACACCGGCAGCCACTTGTAGGGGTTGACAGTGACGCAGAAGAGACCCGAGTAGGTCTGCGAGGAAGGGAGACAGCACGTTGGCTTCCACTTAGCCTGGCAGAGCAGTTCCTCCTAGCAACCCGGAGGAAGACTGCTGCTGCTACTTACGTAGATCATCCAGGCTGCATAACGCTCTTTGAGGTTGTACAGCACAGCGGGTTCGTGGAGGTGGGTCATCATGGCCATGTCCTCAATTTTATCGTACTTGGGAGGGTTCATGGAGAAGATTTGATCTTCCTTCACGGTCAGGGTCTGTCAGAGCAAAGAAAGGTGCATGCATGTCAGCTGAGAGCCCAGAGTGGGAATTAAGTGCTGTTTGTAAATCTTGCATTTTACCCACCTCTCCACCTTCAGTCTTGACGGTGACCTTCCCCGATTCTTTGCTCTGGATTGTCCCTTTTACAAAGGATTCCTTAGGATGCACCACAAAGACAGATGTCTTGGCATCGAAAGGCTTGTTCTGGGCCTCAATTCTCTCCTTTTCTGACTTTCGGAGGTAAGGAGCCGCCTCCCCAAAGATGGCCATCTCAGAGTCTGATGACATGGCTGCACTTTATGAGGGGCTCGTCAGCAGAGAACACTGTGGAAGAGCAGATATGTTGCCCAAATGAGTCAACATTTTTTGTTGCCATGCAGTTTCTTGAAAACTTAAACAGCATCATAGAATATGTGATTTGGGAAGAATCTTAGGCAGTTCTTTGGTCCACCTTCCTGTGCAAAGCAGGGCAAACATTGGATCAAATTACCCAGAGCCTTTTCCAGTGAAGCTCATTATCTCCAAGAATGAAGATTCCTCAGTCCTTCTGCATCCCTGCTTAATGTCTGACCACCTTGACGGTGAATTTTCTTTTCCTAATACCTGATCAAAATTTCTGTTGCTACAACATGTGTCTGTTGTCCCTCATCCTTTCACTCTGCACATCCAAGAAGAGTCTGGCTCTTTTTACTGTATAACCACCCACTTTTTGTTGAAGACGACATTAAGACAACCACATTTTAATTTTTCTCAAGAGTGGACAAACCCCACCCTTTCAGCCTCTCCTCATACATCATTTGCTCCTACCTATATTGGAAGCTCTCCACTGGACTCCAAAATGTTGCCTTTCTTGTCACTGGGGAGCACCAAACTGAACACAGTGCTCCAGATATGGGAACTGAATGCAGGGGAAGAATCACTTTCCTTTACCTGCTGGCTATAGTGTTATGAGTGCCTGACAATATGCTGTTGGCCTTCATTCCCCCAAAGGCACACTGCTGAGACATGTACCAGGACACATGACTCTTTTCTGCAAAGGTGTTTTCTAGCCAAATGGCAGCCAACATATTGTGTTGTATGAGACTATTCTTTCCTACCTGCAGGACTTCACACTGCCTGTACTAAAATTCATGAGGTTCTTGTCAGCCCCAGGCTGAAGACTTTTGGGAGCCTTCTTCAGGGTAACATTGCTCTGTAGCATATTCATGAGTCCCTCAGTTTGATCTCATCAGCCCAGTTGCTGAGAATGCATTCCATGCGAACTTCATGAAGTTCAACAAGGCCAAGTGCAAGGTCCTGCACATGGGTTGGGGCAATCCCAAGCACAAATACAGGCTAGGTGATGAGTGGATTGAGAGCAGCCCTTAGGAGAAGGACTTGGAGGTGTCAGTTTATGAGAAGCTCAACATGACCCGGCAATGTGCATTGCAACCCAGAAAGCCAACCATATCCTGGGCTGCAACAAAAGAAGCATGACCAGCAGGTCAAGGGAACTCTACTCTGCTCTTGTGGGACCCCACCTGGAGTACTGCATTCAGCTCTGTGGCCCCCAACATCAGAAGGACAGGGACCTGTTGGAGCAAGTCCAGAGGAGGGCCATGAAGATGATCACGGGGCTGGAACACTTCTCCTATGAAGACAGGCTGAGGGAGTTGGAATTGTTCAGCCTGGAGAAGAGAAGGCTCAGGGGAGACCTTATAGCAGCCTTCCAGTACCTAAAAGGGGCCTACAAGAAAGCTGGAGAGGGACTTCTTACAAGGGCAGGTAGTGATAGGACAAGGGGTAATGGTTTTAAACTGAAAGAGGTTAGATTTGGATTAGATGTAAGGAAGAAGTTCTTCACTGTGAGAGTGGTGAGGCACTGGAACAGGTTGCCCAGAGAGGTTGTGGTTGCTCCCTCTCTGGAAGTGTTCAAGGCCATGTTGGATGGGGCTTTGAGCAACCTGGTCTAGTGGAAGATGTCCCTGCCCATGGCAGGAGGGTTGGAACTAGGTGATCTTTAAGGTCCCTTCCAACACAAACCATTCTATGATTCTATGATTTCATCCATAATTTGGGTTCCTAATGGTGATGATAAATATCAAACTCCTAGCGTTGATGTATTTCTAGCACTGATATGTTCTATAATGTGATTCAAATTTTGAAAAGTGCCAGCTGAAAGATTTGTGTTTCTTTTTACATTTCTAGACACCTACGTAACTTTGGAAATTGGTTAAATCACTTATGCCTTGTGCACTTTTTCTGAGCAGGGCAATTTCTACATTCTTTTCATATTCTGTGTCTAGGGCCCCCAACCCCTCCTCAAAAAGTTGCTCTTTCCAGTTAGATCAATAGGCCCCAGAAGATTGGAAATTTCAATAGGAAAATTTTAAATGAAAGCATTTGTGGCAGAATGTTGCAAGGCTACTGTGATTGAATGCAACATCAATAAAGCACTTGCAATTTTGTAAGCTCAAAGCTTTAAAAGCATGCTGTAAATGCTTTACATCCTTCTGCAAGTGAATATTAAGCAATGGTTCCAAAGCAGAACTGAAGTATCACAGTGAGGCACCATGCCAGAGGAAGAGGATATTCACAACACCTACCAAACCAAAAAGCCATTAAAAGCCTTGCTTGCCTATATACAAAATGGAGATAGGTGCATCCAGGTGGTGTTCTGAGGACTAACTAGTGCATGATGTCTTTTTCTCGTGCTCTGAATCATTCACTAGAGTTGTTTGCTTCTCATCACAAAGCAGCCCATCGTCATAACATCAGTCTTTGAAATAAGGTGTGCACCTTCTCTCCCTGTGTCACTCAAAGGGGAGTTTTAGGGCCAGAAACAACACTAAGTACAGATTCTAAACAACTACACCCTTCCAGCAACTGCCATCCTGCTTGTCCTCCTGCCATACTGATGAATGTTGCCTTCTTGGTTTCACAATGGCACACCTCCTCCAGCAGAAAGAAAGGTCCTCTGACGAAGAATGCCTTCCAATCTTGTGGCAAGGGCAATTTTCTAAAGCATGGGTGGGGCAAATCAAGCCCCCTCAGGCTAAAGGAAGCTTGGATTCCAGCCTCCTCATTTTTTAGCATAGATTCTGATTATAAAGTGAGGGTTAGGTGTGTGCAACAGCTTTCTCATTGAAACAATCTGTGAATGTTAGCTGTGCTATCAGCTGTAGTGCTAGTCAGTGCTAGCTGGGCCCCCTTTGCTTATCAAATTGTGTCCTTTAGGTGTCTTAGAGATACAAACAAATTTTTTTCTGGGTTTAAACAGAGAAATATATACCCAGGTCTAAATTAGAAATAATCCTGGGCATGGACAATAGAACAATTTCAATGATGTAAGAAAGTCATACTGGAAATTTTAGAGATCTGTTCTGTCTGAATGCAATAAGACTTTTTTTTTTTTTTCCCCCATGTTCCATTGTCCAAGAACTTAAGTGTGTAAGTCATAGTTAACTTCCTATTTGATCTCATGCTTAAATTTTAGTGTGGCTGTCACCTTAAAACAACTGCACTGATATTTCTTTGACAGTGGCAGAAATCTGTTGCAAGTGATTTAACTCTGGGAAGCAGTATGTAAGCAAATGGTATATAAGGACAGATAATACAATAAGTTAAAATACTGCATCACTATTTATTTCTTTGTATGCTAATTGTTTGTGAAAATAATTATATGCAAAGTTAGAAACCTTAGTTCAAGAATTTACAAATCAAAGGTGGATATCTAAATGCAGTACCACATGTCCAGTAATAGAAAGCACCTGAGTTCCTAGGAAGTTAGACAAAAAGGCAACTTATTTAGATAATAAATAATTTAGTAAATAAGTCAACCAAACATTAATGTTTGCAACAACTCCTAGTAGCATGCAGATCCTCCACTTTACTCTGTTTTGTTTTAGAGGACTAGGAACAGTACATCTCCTTTTTTTGTTTGTTTGTTTAGTTGCTTAGTTGATTTTTGCATTTTTACCAAGTTTCCTAGTACAAGGCTCACATGCAGATTATAACTCTGCAGTATCATCTGAAAAGTATTTTCATATAAATTTTTTCACCAGTATCATATGCAGTAATACATATAATTTGTTACAAACCTTTAAGATTTTGCAATAGTCTGTTCTGTTGGCTGGCTCTATCTATCTAGACTTCGTGCCAGAACAGATAATTTACTTCACTGATCCATAATTAAACATAAGGAATCCCCAAGAAGCATTTCCTGGCATGACATCAGTGGCTAGTGGCTTCCAGCACAGCCACTTTGGAAAGCTTGCTTGCCATGAGCAGCCTATCCAACCATCAGTATACTGTATTTACCATAACCGAGAAGTGGAAAGGAGTATGTGGGCATACAGCAATTGTCCACAAAATTTTACAGAAATTTGTCACCACGAAGAAATCTGTTTTACAGAAATTTGCCACCTTTTTGTCTGTCCCTTAAGTGTGAGTAAATTAAGTTCTTACCTCCTGTGATATGAGAAGGTGCCTTGCAGGCTGGAAGATGATCAATGCTGTAAAGCAGAAATGGCAGACCCCTCATTACCGCTGCACAGAATTCCACAGGCAGGTCACAAAGTGAAAATACCATCATGCTTTATCTTTCAGATATTAAATCCTTGCAGACACAGATATGTACACCAGGACAGCAAGGCTGAAGTGGGACATGTGGACTGCAGGGACGCTGTCCCTTTCTTCCAGCCACAGACATGCACTTACCATGAAGTTTTCTCTGGAGACAGGACAGCCCAGATTCAAGGACTCTTTTATAGAGTCTGGTCAGCACATGCTGCAGATGCCTCCTCTGTCTTTGGGCAAAGCATTTTTGGCAAACCTTGTTTTTGGCAAAGCATTGTCTGGCAAACCGAACGAACTGAAAACTGGAAAGTGATGTTGCTAGATATATTTAGAAATTTTTGGTCTCTTACTAGCTATGTGAATAAATGTCCTATAAATAATATGAGAAGATTCCTAAGGAGGGAATTTCAACTAATGCTGACCGGGGGGATGAGGGTAACTACTAATAACTGTGGACCATAGATGCTCCATGAATCTGAGCTAAGGGAGCAGGGACACACTGGGCAAGCACGGTGACATTTGGGTGCATACCTTCATACCTTAACCTTTTCTGAGGCCACCATAAGTCTGATGACAGCTGTCCTTTTACAGAGCTCTCTACTTACAGATCTTGGATATGAGATGTGGATTTTACTGTTGTCTGCACTGCTTATCTTAATCAGATTATTAAATATTACTCTGCTTTACTTCTTTCAGTTGTAACATAATATAGTGCAATGTATCAGGGAGAATAACCACCGTGAACCTTACTAAGTGTTCATTAAGTTGTATTCCATTTCTGGATATAAATATAAAATAACATTCATTTGTGTATCTTCCAACATTCTGGAAATCTTAAGTGTAGAGATTCTTGTGTTCAAAAGCCTTTGCTACGTTTTTGTTCCTTTGATTTAATCACTTTAGGACCAGTTTTGCTTTTTGGCATCCAAGGAGTTCTCTGGTAATGAGATTTGTAGTGTAAATTAATTTATTGAAAAATACTTTCTTTACTTTAGTGGTGCTTATTTCCCTGTCAACCCCTAGTTCTTCCTAAAACAGAAAAAAATCAATAATCCCTCTCGACTAACAAGGCAAATATAGTACTATCTATCTTATCTCTTCTTGTATGGAAATCATTATTCAGTTCTCATTAGCTCTGACATTCTCCCCTATATTTTTCTAGGTCTACCTTCTCTCTCTCAAGATCTGATGACATGCAGTGTTAATACTGCACCTCCATAGATCTGAACACTCTTCATCACTATATTTATAGTTAGGGTTGCTCTTCTTATGTACATTACTTTGCACTTATCAACATTTTTTTGCCCAGTGTAAGTAACAAAAATTATTTCACAGGTATTCTCAGTTTACTTTTTGCTACTAAGAATAATTTTGTGTCATCAAAGACATTCTTGAGACACCTACCTGGCTTTTTCAAGGCCAGAAGTATATCATCCTTAGCTGACAGAGCTCTAACATGTAAGACTCTATATGAAACTCCATACGTAACAAAAGGTAATTTTACTGTTTGCCTTTGTTGAGGCACATGGTCAGGATGGAGGTAATTCAGGTAAAGAAAATGCCAGGAGGACTGTGTGGATGAATAAGGATGAATAAGGAGCTCATGGCAAAACTCAAGACAAAAAAAGGCAGCATACAGATGGTGGGAGCAAGGACAGGTAACCTCGGAGGAACCTGAGAGATACTGTCCGAGCATGCAGGGATGGGGTTAGGAAAATCAAAGCCCAAATGGGATTGAATCTGGCCAAAGATGTCAAAGACAGCAAGAAGGGCTTCTGTAACTACATAGGTGACAAAAGAAAGACTAGGGAAAATGTGGGCCCATTGTTGAAGGGGCCAGGGGCCTTGGTGACACAGGACATGGAAAAGGCTGAGGTACTGAATGCTGCTAGCAAGACCTTCAGGAATCCTCGGTCTCAGAGAGCAGGGAGAAAGCCTGGAGCAAGGCAGACATACCCCTGGTGGAAGAGGATCAGGTCAGGGAATACTTAAGCAAACTGGACTATGAAAGTCCATGGGCTCTGAAGGGATACACCCACAAGTTCTGTGGGAGATGGCTGCTGCCATTGTGAGGTCACTCTTGATAATCTTTGATCAATCATGGTGATTAGCAGAAGTGCCTGAAGGCTGGAGGAAAGCAAATGTCACTCCTATCTTCAAGAAAGGCAAGAAGGAGGGTCTAGGGAACAACAAGCCAGTCAGCCTTACCTCGATCATTGGGAGGGTGTTGGAGCAACTAATCCTGGAAACCATTTCCAGGCACCTGAAGGACAAGAAAATCATCAGGAGTAGTCAGCAAGGCTTTACCAAGGGGAAGTGATGCTTGATCAACCTTACCACCTTCTATGATGAAATGATTGGCCTGGTAGACAAGAGCAGACCAATGGATATTATTGACCTGGACATCAGGGGGTTTGGACCAGATGACCTCCAGAGGTCCCTTCCAACCTCAACCATTCTGTAATTCTGTGATTCTGTGAATGATTCTAGGAAAGTGACTTTTCATACCTGACAAGCTGGTTACATCTGTAAAAGCTCATTTTAAGGAAATAAGGATTGAGATAAAAGAGAAGGACATTCTCCTTACAGAGGAAAGCTATGCCTCATAAAAGTGGATTTTTTGAAGGAATACACAAGCACATAGAGAAGAAAATTTATTTGAAATTGTGAGGCTGAATAACCAAAACATTTTCAGTGAAGTCCCTCATAAGTATCAGTTAAAGAAAGAAGCCATCATGGGAAAAGAGGAAAGGTTATTCTCAGGATTTAAGACATGTAAAATATAGGAAACAATGGATATAAATGAGATTATAAAATCTAATAGAACTGGTTTTCACAGTGGAGGAACATTTTCAGTAGAATCCCATAGTGAGCTGTGCTGGAATATATGTTGTTATGTACTTATTTATAAATGATAGGTAGGTAAATAGTGAAATAACAAATTTTGCTCATGACAGAAGCATTCAAGATATGCATACATAAAGATTATGGTTGATTTGCTTGACATATAGCTGAATGGAATGGCCTTCAGTGGCCTTCCTCAACTGCTCAGTTTGGAGAAATGAGGTGCCAGGCCAAGAACAGAGGTGTCAGACATAAGTGTCCTCAAGGAGACTGTGGATCCTGCTCTACTCATGAGTATCTGATGCATTTTCCAGTGCAACCAATACCGTTGTCCTTAGCTGTGTCCTGATGGAGGAAAAGTGGTCATACCACTGCAGCTGGACTGCTTAAGTTTCATGCTCTACTATTTCATTTGTTTACTCCTCTGACATTAGACAGGGCCCCTCTCCATGGAACAATACTTGGTGGTGGATGCCTTGACTGCTGAGCAGTTCAGCCAGTCACGACTGGTCTGACATTTGAATGGTGCTTGTCCAGTCCATCAGAGGTGGCAAGAACCAGTTGGAGCTTTTTCTCATTTTGCATACTTGGACATTGTCTGTTGGGTGTTCACCAAATTGCTTCAGACATCACTCAACTATCAACTACAAAGAGTAAGTGCAGTTTTTCAGATCCCCTTGGCCCACAATTTCATCTAAATGCATGAGAATTTCAATGTTTTTCACTTCTTGCAGAAGCCTGGCTTTGTTGCCCATGACCATCTTGCATAACCTAAGGGTGTCAATGCCATTTTTGTTCCTCATCATGAACTACATGGTTAGAAAATAACATAAATATGTCTCTCCTAGCATTTAGGCATCACATGCAGCCATCATTTCAGGGCCAGAAAATAGGAAACAAGAGACTAGCTCTTGTTAGTGAGGCATGTAGGGAGCAATAGTTTCATTCTCCTCATGCTTTGTATGGAAGGCCTGGAGGCTTTGGAAAGCCTGAGAGACAGAGAGAACTGGTCCTTGAACAGTTTTAGCGGATGGTGGTATGCAAACTGAAATAAACAATATGGATAAGATGGGTTACCATTACTGGTGTTCTGAGGTTCAAGTTATCTGGAACTGTTTCTTCCCAAGCAAAGGGAAATCCTTCAGGTGTGCCCTTGACAGCAATAGAGGAAGTACAAACATTTCCAGCAGAGTAATACACCTCACTAGGGAGTCTCCTGCTGCATGGGAGTCACCCTTTCAGCTATCAATGCTATATGCTGCCATCGGCATTCACTCCTTGTACCACACCCTGATATATAATTTATCCAGTCTGCATAGGAATAGCTAAATTTACCATTGCTATGGTGTTTCCTGCCTTGCAACTTCTTGTTCCCCCTCAGGGTGTTATAGCTCTCACCATTTTGGTTAGATGAACCCTGTACCACATTTTTCTGCTTTGGCTTGCAATTTCAATCCCAAGGAATTCTCTGCTACTTGTTAACATGTGTCTTTTCTTCATAAGGTGTGACTCTAGTCTTTTGTTTCATGCTTCCTTGCTATTACCTGCTATGCCAGTGCAGGATCATCTCTTTTTCCTGTCTCTTGCAAAAGTCCAGGAATCCCTAAGGTCTCTCATGTGAAAGACTAGAGCCTTCTGTTATTTATGCTTGAAAAAGTGATTGTGTCTTTCTCTTCTCTTCCTGGGAAGATTCAGTCAGATTATTCAGCATGGAGCTAAGAGAGCTACTGTCTGTCACTGTTTACCTCACCATTGGATAAACATAGGTATTGCTAAGATAATTGTGACAGCTGACTGAGCCATTGCAACAGCTTACCGCTGATGAAAGAAGCAGATTTTGTTCCCCTGTTCTTTCCCCTGCTCCACATTTTTGTTCAACCCTGGAAGGGGAGGAGTTGGAAAAGAGAAGTGGGATCTCCCACGGTATGCAGACCCAATCTGCCATTTCAACTCACCTCATCTTGAGGAACTACTTCTTTAGGTTCAGCTAAAGTTTTGGTGTTTACAAATATCTGTCATTGTCAGCTTTAAGCAGTTAAGTGAGGTTGAAGGCCCAAGTCAGGTTCATTTGTGAGAGCTCCTACTGAAACAGCAAGCATTTAGGTTTTTTCTAAACCTACTGAAAAAGAAAAAAAAAGTCTAACATTTATCACTTAAAACTGATGCATTCATTTGAGCAATATTTCATCTTTCAGTTCTGTTAAATGGAGGAGTTAGTTAAATTCTGGTAAATGTTTGAGGAGTCTGCCCTGTTACTACACTGAAATGTAACTACCACTGCTCTTTCCTGTTTGCACACTTGTATAATTCAATTGAGTCCAGTGGAATAGTACTGGGGAAGCACTGACTGACTATGTTTATAAAATGCACCTAGGTAAAGGGTGCCAAACAGTGCATCAGTCCTCCATTATGGAAAGTATCTAATGAATGAAACAAACCTTGAAGCAAAAAGAAAACTGGAAGTGGTTTCTGCCAGTCATTATGTTTCTGCCATTCTTGTTTCCATCCATCTCTGCAGGGCTGGATTCCACCAATGCTGGAAACAAAACACAGCACAGCTGAAAGAGAAGAGGCAGATTGAAAGACATCTCTGGATACAGACTGTCCTGCAGAGCAATGCAGCTTGGGCAAAGCATTGGAGTGCTGATACTCCCCATGGAGGAGAGGGGATTCAGGCATGCTGAAGATAGATCCTTCTTGAAAAGAAGATCACAATTACAGAATGACAGAGTGGCTGAGTGTCGTGGTTTAACCCCAGCCAGCAACTACGCACCACGCAGCCGCTCACTCACTCCCCCCCCACCCAGTGGGATGGGGGAGAAAATCGGGAAAAGAAGCAAAACCCGTGGGTTGAGATAAGAACGGTTTAATAGAACAGAAAAGAAGAAACTAATAATGATAATGATAACACTCATAAATTGACAACAGCAATAATGAAAGGATTGGAATGTACAAATGACACGCAGTGCAACTGCTCACCACCCGCCAACCGACACCCAGCTAGTCCCCCGGCGGCGATTCCCCGCCCCCACCTGCCAGTTCCTATACTAGATGGGACGTCCCATGGTATGGAATACCCTGTTGGCCAGTTTGGGTCAGGTGCCCTGGCTGTGTCCTGTGCCAACTTCTTGTGCCCCTCCAGCTTTCTCGCTGGCTGGGCATGAGAAGCTGAAAAATCCTTGACTTTAGTCTAAACACTACTTAGCAATAACTGAAAACGTCAGTGTTATCAACATTCTTCGCATACTGAAGTCAAAACATAGCACCGTACCAGCTACTAGGAAGACAGTTAACTCTATCCCAGCTGAAACCAGGACACTGAGGGTGGAAGGGACCTCTGGAGGTCATCTGGTCCAACTCCACTGAACAACCAGGGCCACCTAGAGCCAGATCAGGCAGCTGCCTCACTTCCTGTCACACCTTATGATACAACTGCTTCTCTACCATGTTCTGTGATTATTGAAAAGAGTCTAAGAGTGACGGGCCAGATTTTAATGCAGTTTGAATCATGGAAGTAAGTGGAAATGTCTCAAGGATGCCTGTCTCTGACCCTGTGAAACTCTCCTTGTCACATTTGAGTCCTAGTGGTTGCTCATATTATGGGAATGAACATAAGAATAGCTGTATCAAGATCCTCCTAGCCCCGGATCTTGTCTCTGACACTTGCCAATAGGAGATTCCCAGTTAGAATATATGAACATAGCAAGTGTGTAGTGGTCTTGCTGAGAAAACTCCCACAGCCCTTCTGATTTGTTGCTTGGAGACTTTCTGAGCCAGTGATATTGTCTTTGTATTTTAAGTCTAAACCTAATTTTTATTCCATTAATTTTCCATTTCCTGGAGGTGGGTAGTTGTATACCAGAGGGACATGTTGTACATCACTCTGTTGCAAAACCTAATGTATTCCATAGCAAAAGTTCTCTATTTTGCGACCTGGTAAAAAAAAAAAAAAAAAAAAGAAATCACAGCTCTACAGCGTGGTAAAGAACATGGAGGTTTAACTGAGATGAAGAGATAGGGTTATATCTAGCAGCTTTATTGTTTTAAAGCTCCCAGAAGTCCCAGTGGTTGTCAACACTAAAAAAAGACTGCCACTAGAGATACAATGATAGGCCAGTGCACACAGGAATGTCTTCAGCCAACCTTGGAAGTGGAGGTCTGATCAGATCCATAGGTGAAGTAATTTTGCAAAATTCTTGCCCCAGAAATCATATAATGGAATTGTCACTACCCTTGCTTATACCCAGTTCAAAAAGTTATTTCTGCAATTTTGAGGCCTACAGACATGTCCTAAATAAAAAAGAAAAGAAAGAAGAAAAAAGGAGAGTAGGTATTGCTGTTGGAGAGCTATCTTCCTGCTCTAAATGACAAAAAGAAAATATAAAGAATAAGGTTACAGATGAGATGAAAAATGGTAATTATTTTAGGGCAAAAATGCATGGAATTGTTCATAAATATAACCATTACAGATTCAGAAAAGTCAACACTGAGATTATATTTGCAAGAAACTGGAACAAGTTAATGTCAAGAAATTCAGAATCTGAGGCATGGGCACATTACCTCCAGTTGAAATGAGGACATGTAAAAATTGTGTGATTCTTATTAAGGTGTTAATCTGACTGCAATCTCTGGGCTAACAAAGTAGGAAATTTTTCCTATTTCCCAGGAACTGGGATGTTGACAATCACTGTGTCTGAAGAGTATACTGGCATAAATAAGGCACAAATACCTTTCTAGAAGCAAAATCCTGTTTTTCCTGGAATGTGTGTGCACTGAAGGCTAAAATGAGAGCTGAAATGATAACTTGGTATTTGATTTATGTGAGCTGGGTAACACTGGGCTAAATATTACCCTCCTATATAAATTCTGAGATAGGATGAGAGCTTGTCAGCAGGAATGCCTGACAGAGAGAATTCAGAGCGCAGTGGAAGTCACAGGAGTGCTGTAGGCTTCACAAAGAGGCAAGATGATGCTAAGTGCATCAGCTGACATTTGGAACCTGTTAGGGTAGCAGTAGCGGCACTATATAAAACCCTGATGACACCTGCTCAGAAATGATCTCAGCCAAACCTACTGGAGGGACCAGACATCCTTGAGCTTCAACTGACCCCATACAGGAGCTGCTCACCAAACCCCTGCTCAACTCCAGACCTGGAGCAATGTGCTGCAGGGTGACCACCTCTGCCCAGCTGCCACACATTCATGCCACCATACTTGCTCCTGCCTCTGTCCAATATGGCACTTTGCTGGCCCCTCAACACCCCCAAAGGCCATTGAACATGTCTCAGGCTTGCCATCAGTCCCAGTCATTCAGTTCCTCCTCTCTCCATGATGTGCCAGCATAGCGTCCTTCCTCTGGAGCTGCTCCTTTGCTTCTGGGCCTTGGTCAGCACCCGAGAGGCACTGACAAGCCACCCACTTGCTTTCAGATGGGACAGATCCTCACAAAGCAACGCTATGGGGTGTTGCCTCCCTGGGCTCTCTGTCTCAAGCACTTCACATTGATGACTTGCCAAATTCGAAACCAACAGCAGCCTAGAGCCAGTATCACTGGGCACAGCATGAGCTGCCTTGTCCAGACAAGAAGGCGGCCCCAGCTAGTCCTGGCTCCAGCAGCTTTCCACCCACTCCATGAGCGCACAGAGTGCTTTGCCTCCTGGGTGCACGCTCTGCCCAGAGCCACAAGCAGTGGCTGTGTCCGACGTTGCCTGTGCTCAGCCTGCCAGCCCGTCCAAACAGAGGGACATCCTCCCTCCCAGGGACCAGAGCCTGGCCTGGCACGGGAGCAGCAGCGCCTGGGCTCTCCATGGCATGGCCTCTTTGCCAGGTGCTGACCCTGAGGGGGACCTACCTGCCTTGCTGCTGCGTGTCGGCTGGTGGTGACAGGCACGTCAGGACATGGCAGTTGCTCTGGGTCAGCCCAAAGGCCAGCCCAGAGCAGTATCTCCCTGGCGGTGGCTGAGAGCCTTGCTGGTGTCTGAGGCTGTGTGGCAATGTATAGTGGTTTCCTGCACACACCTTCTACATCTTCTACTGCCTTGAACCTAATGCCCTCACATCTCTCCTGCTACCTTCACTGCCACCTGAGGTTGAGCTCTGTGTGCAAAGTCATCTGAATTTCACTGGAAATTATACTTTTCTGTGGTTTTACCTCTGAATGCTTGTTGTCTTCATGTGGACCTGGGAAATGTCCCATGTGAACAAGGCTGGCTGTCCTATGGCAAAGGCTTTTACCAATAGTTCTCTGAGGGCATATTGGGCTGGACACTTTGATCACAAACATGCCATTCTGGTTGGTTTGTCTCCCTTTTATTTTGATCAATTTGCTTTCCATCAAGCTTCCTCCTTGTCAATGCTGAGCAAGTAACATATTTCTAATATAGAAAAGGAATAGTGAAGTTTGTGCCTTCCCAGCCAGATCAGCCAGAGGACCTTTCCAAATATGCTCGTCATTCACTTGTTATCTCAGACACTGCCAGAATATTTTGAGCAGCAAACACCCCTGCAGCCCTGCCAGCTGAAGGGGGTCAGCTGGCAGGCTGGCTGTCCAGTAGGGAAACACTCTTTTCCCCACCTCACATTGCTCAATACCTGACTGTTTTCCACCTTAACAGCAGTTTCCCTGCTGGCTTTGTTCCAGAGCCTAGCTGTTGTAGTCCGGGTAGATCAGAAATGTCACAGCTCCTTTGCCTGGACAGTTGGGCATTTTATCTGAGGAAGATGACAGGTTAGTCTGTCTTGGCCTGCCTCTGACAAACTGCCTTTCATCCACTTTTCCTTATAGTGCAGACTGTTGCAGAGTGTTACCTCTTGGTGAAGGCCAGAGCATATTCCCCAACCCTCTGGACAGCCATTCCTTCCCCAGACCTTATCATTCCTAGGCCTTGCTCCAGCCCATGCATGATGTGTGCATGGTCTAAGGCACCAGCCCTGGAAATCCTTCCTGAAGAGGGACTAGGCAGGTGTCACCGCAAGGTATAGTTCCACTAGAATAAAAGTTCTCCCCACTTTGTCATCTGGCCCCAGAGATTGTTGAACTCTGGCCTGGCCACTGTAATGGCCACAAGAGGTCCCAACAGGAGGACTGCACTTCAGGCACTCCAGCAAAAGTTTCAATGGGCAGCACTTAGATCCTCTCATGATTCACAAAGGCATTGAAGGCTGGCATGACTGGTGGGAGAATCTTCTCCAACCTGACTGAGATTTCCTTGGCATTCAGGATCATTTAGGCAGTCTGTTGTAAATTTGAACCAGAATGGGGTTGAACCAGAATAGATGACGTAGGGAAATTTCTGTCTTTTTACCTACAGGCAGGCAGAGAGATTTGGCAGCAGAAAGGAACTGCCTTTGTTATCCTGAAAGTTTACTTATATTTTTGATGGGGGGCTTTCACTACATATGCCCGAGCTTTGGGCTTCCTAAATATAACTCCTGGCCCTAAGAAAACTCCAAGGGGTAGAATGTGATTAATCTTAAAGTTTTGCAGGGATTGGTGAACAGTAGTGTTTTGTTTTGATGGGAAGTAGATGCTATGTCTTGCCGGGGGAGGAGCCATGTAGTAAGTGTAAGTTAGGAGCTGATGTTTTGTGTGTGGGAGGGATTAAGGTGTTTGTGTTTAGTGTGGATGCAAAAGAGACTGTGTCCTGAAGGAAGAAGAGTTTTTAAGGATACCCTGGCAGGGTAAGCACTTCTGAGTAGCACATCTCCAGTGCACTGTTCTTCTTAGTATCAGGTTTGTTCTTGTCTGAGCCATATATTTGCACATGTTGCATTATCACTCATCTCTCATCCTTGGAGCCAAGGCCATTGGTAGAAGGGGTAGGAAGTGGCAAACAGATATTCTGGGTGCTCTTATCCCACTGTTTACATCTCTTTCTGCAATACCTCATCTGATGACGTAAATGCCAGAAGCCACCAGTGGTGATAAGAACTCAGTAGGACCTTGTGGCTAGAGATGGAAAGGTATGTGCATCCTTGGCCTGTCATGCCTTGTTGAAGGTGCAACGCCTGTTTTGGTAACTCCATATGACTCAGAGAAGGAAAGGATGTGTGCTGTCACCACCACACACTGTGGCACTTGGCAATTGCAGGGGCTGCAGACTTTCTCAGAAGGTGATGCTGACCTATCTCTGGAAGAATTTATCATCACAGAGCATTGTTACCATAAACTTAGCTATTCTAACTAGTTGCATCATCCATGAATTTTCTATAATGAACAAGGGCCATATAAAATAAGATAACAAAAGGCCTTCCATTTATTTACAGGAATAAAGCAACAGTGCTGCAAATGTATGAGTATACCCCACAGTGGGGGAATCCTTTCTAAGTGAAGCTCCTGACAAACTCATACAGACCACAGGAAAAAAGCATGGTCTGCAACATGTCGGCCACTAGCAGGCTTATGGTGAACTTGCTCATCCCGTCGGCTCAACACAGGTTGCTGTGAGTGAGACATTCATAGGCTCCAAAGGACAACTCACATTTCCATGGAGAGTACCTTGTGTTTCTCACAGCAGGTCTGTAGTCTCACTGCTTGGTACTTTTCTTTAATAACAGAGGTCTGAGTTGTGTTGCTGCTGGCAACCAGGCCATTAAGGCCACTGCTGCCCTGGCCTTAGGCCACTGCATGAAGGTGGCCTCGAATCAAATCCTCAATGTCATTGGCTCGATGTGGAAAACAGTAGATAAGTAGGCAGCAAGGTGGTACAAGAAGTGCTAAGCAGAAGCTAGGATTTGTTTGGGAAATAGTCCCTTTTACAGTGAATGCTGGTGTACTCATGAGTTAAGTGGCAGAGAAGTCACGTGCACACTCTGTGCAATAAAGATCAAGGCTATGGAAATTCAGAGAGTTGTCACACCACAGTGTCCTGCAGCCTATGCACAGAAGGAAGACAGTATACCATGCCCAGAGGCCACAGTAATGGTGTTACTAAGGATGCACCACATGCTTCTGTGGCCAAGACGTGCTCTCTTAGGTACAAAGACAACATAGATGTTGCTGTTGAGTAACCACTGAGGAGGCAGTGTGCTTGAAGGATGGTGTCCTAGGTGCATAGCTGAGCCATAGGCTGTCAGGATGCATCCTGTTGTATCTCCCAGAGACACTACAGTTTAGCACTGTGAACTGTCACATGAGGTGCTGTTTTATGTGTGCCAGATGGCACAGGAAAATTTATGTGCTGTTCCCTCATGTAGCAGCTGACAAAGAAATGCAGAAAGGCATGTTTGTGTTACTAACATTAAGTTTACTTGCTGCTGGTTGCTTCGTTTCTACACATGACACTATTTATTTATCTTCCCCTTCTCCACACAACTGTTGATTTTACAGATGTCTATCACATCCTGCCTCAATCATCTCTTCTTCCATCTCAGGATGTCCTTGTATGGGAGCAGTTCTCTCTCTCTGATATTACTTGAGACCCTTCTGTGTACGTTTTTGGGATCTGGTTACCAAAACTAAATTCAATATTCAAGCTTTGGGCACATGAAGGATTTATACCATGACATAATGATATATCTGATCTGTCATCAGTGTATTCCATAAAAACTCCTATTTTTCCATTTGTGTTGTCAATCTGCTTTTGGGCTGACAGTTCAGAGAACCATCATAAATATACCAGATCTTTCTCATGAATAAACAATTTTTCAGGGTGTAGAGAAATTATTAGTTTATAAATGTTAAATACCACTAAACTAAATTTCAGCTGACCTGTCAGACAATCATCCAGTTATTCTGTGTGATGACATGCCATGAAATTTTAGTGTTACAAGCAGATCTTACCATGACTTGTCATTTTTATAAGTCCTTTTTTCCAGGCCATTTATGTATATGTTGAACTGCACAGGTCCTAACTCACATCTCTGTGGGACTCTGCTCGTGGCTTCCCACCTCAGCTAACCATTTATTTCCATTTTTCATGTCCTGTGCTTTAATTCACAGGGTAAATATATCTTTCCAGTCAAAGCAACTTTTGACCATGTCATGTGGGAGCAATGCATATACTTTTCAAAATCTCATCATACTGTATTGACAAGGTCATTCTTATCCATGTCCATGTTGATTCTCTTGAAGTCAAATGTATTGTGAGACATGGATTTCACTTTCAAATTCTGTTCTTATTGTGGTTTCTACCAATTTGTGTTATGCAGTTGTCAGACTGACAGACCTACTTCCCCACAATCAGGAAAGTTGTAAAGCCTAATATCACAGGTACAACATTTAATTCCCTTGGTAGTAAGAATGATTTAAACAACAGGTCACTTCTACAACAATTTAATCTGTTTGTTTGTTTGTTTGTTTGTTTGTTTGTTTGTTTGTTTAAACATTCCTGGGTATATAAAATTTGTGCAACAGATGATGTGTTACTGTTCAATATATTATTTTCTCCTACAAACTGAAGTATCCAATGGACACCTTAAGTTAACAGGGTTCCTCACATTTTTCTCTATTAATAGATGTTCTTGCTGGAAACTTCCTCCCTCCTGAAGTAAAAACCAGCACAAATTGCTTAGCTTTTCTGCTTGTTTTCCTTTAGTGATCTTTTTATACTTCAGTTGTTACTGTCTCTTATGCAATCTCTCACACAGGCCTGCTACTCATAAAATGCTTATAATAGACATATAAATATATAGACACATATTGACGCTTGAGATGAGGCCATTTGGATCATCTTTAGAACCTTTTCTCACATTGAAACAGATTAGTCCCAATGATGCAGTTAGTGGCACCACTCTTCAATGATGGTTTTTGTCACTTTCAAATTTTGTCACTTTCAGTGTCACCAACATTGAAGCTGGTTGGAAATGTTGCAGCAAACACTGAAACAGTCAGACATGCAGAGACATATCTGCTTTGTAATAAGCTACATTAAAAACCTCACAGATAACACAGACAAACACACCAACATTTCCAGTTAAATTGAGTTTTGTACTTCTTTGGATTACCTGATACACCAGATTATTTTATTCAAAAATGTTCCCCATGGGGTTTGCAGCTTGCAAGTGCTGTTGTCGACCATGCTGGAGGCATCAGTGCACCCTGTGCACCCTGACTAACCGTCTGACAGGGAATGCCCAGCCTCTGCTGCAGCAGCATTTCTGCTGCCCTCTGTGTAAAATGAGAGCTCCCAGGAATGTTAGCACAAGCCGAAAAGAAATGCCGATGCTCTAATCTACTAGAGCAAAACTTCTCATCCTTACCCTTCTGCTAAGATGCAGCTGAGTACTGGACCATGGCAATGGTAAGGACATACTTTGCATATAAAAATCAAGGAGAATTAGTTCAGTTTAAATTGAAGCGAGGGAATCTTTTTGTATTTCTTGCAGGCTGTTTGTGTGCCATACTGCGGCTGGCACGATGTGTTGCCTGGTAAGGAAATGTGTTTTAGAAATCTGCTCTGGCATCCCTAATAGAGAATTCCACGCTGGTGCAGACAAAAAAAAAGTGGGAAACATGAACTGACCTCTGGAAGAAAGTTGCTAATGATCATAACTAATGAGGGGCTTGAACGCATCCTCTGGTATGAAAAGCAGTTCAGGATGTTCACTGCATGGGCTATGAGACATGCAAGCTAAAATCCGTGGAGCTAGAGCATAAGCCCCAGGATAGTGCTGCTGGTGAAATTTGGGGGAAGTTGTTGGGGGGGGGGGGGGTGTTGTATGAATGGCTGGCTTTTCTCTCTCCAAGTCTTGTCCCTCTATTCATAGTTCTTGGTATACTTGTGATCTTGTTTCAATTCATGGAAATCAAAGTGGTTACTTCTCCTGGTAGGGAAAGTTAGAAGTTGCATTTTTGTAAAGGTGATGCCACACTTTTTCAGTATGGATTCCAAGCGGCTTCCTGAGAAGCTACTGTGACAGAAAATCTGCATTTAAGGGGAAGGTATCATTTCACTGAGCAGTGGACAGGAAGGTAAAAACTATGACCTGGCATGTTAGGATAAGCAGTTCTTGAAAGTGCATCAGAGTTAGCTAATTATCCTTCTCCCACCATCACAGCAAACTTGAGAGGTTGACATCTGAGCAGAGTTTTAAATAAGATGAGGGTGATATAGAGGATATTTTTTCCACCATACACTGGAGCTTCAGTTACACAGAAGTTGAGTAGGGTGCAAAGACTGAGAAGTCAATGGGAAGAAGAGAATGTCTGGAAATGTCTGAGATGTTGGAAAGTGAAGCAGAAATGACAGAAATCAGTGTTCAAATATCAATATTAGAAACAGCAAACAACCACATTGTAGTGAGAGAAGAAAAAAGTGATTATGAGGTATGATTCATCTACAGTAGAAACTTAAAGATCTTTGTATGCAAGTATATCAGCTTCATTTTCAAGCCTGACTCTTTTGAGGATATAAATGGAAGTTATATAGTCATTGCCTATCTTTTGTCACAACCTTCTTTATGAAAAATCTCAAAAATCACAGAACTGTAGAACAATCCAGGTTAGATTAATAGATCATCTGTCTCAGCCTTTCATGGGAAAGGGAGCCTAGATGAGATTACCTAGCAGTCTGTCCAGTAGCATCATGGAAACCTCCAGTGATAGGGACTCCACCCATTTCCCTGGGGAGGTTGTTTTAGTAATTGATTGGTCTCACTGTAAGAATTTCATTCTTACATCAGGATGAAATCTCTGCCAGTACAACTTGCACCTGTTACGCCTTATCCTCTCCATGTGGCTCCTTGTGAGGAGAAAGCCTCCATCCTTTTTGTAGCTCCCTTTAAGTACTGGAAAACTGTGATGAGATTCCCCGCTGAGCCATCTCTTCTCCAGGGAGAAAAGCCCTAACTCCTTCAGTCTTTCCTCATAGGGCAGGTTCTGCAGTCCTTTGATCATCTTTGTGGTCTTCCTTTGGACCCTCTCCAGTCTGTCCACGTCTTTCTTGAATTGTGGAGATCAGAACTGGAGACAGTACCCCATGTGTGGCCTGACAAGTGCTGAGTAGCGTGAGATGGTCACATCTCTAACTCTGCTAGTAATACCCTTATGGATGGAGCCCAGGATCAGTTTTGCCTTCATTAAAATGTGAATTTCAATTCTTTGTTGGCTCACACAGGGCTTCTGGTCGACTGGCCTGGATATAGTGTCATTGCCCTGCAAGATATACTTATGCCAATGCTGCGAGCAGGTTGGAATTCTGAGGAGGAGCATGACCACACTGCTCTATACATCATAGTTGTTTGCTTGAAGGTCACATTCACACTAACTGTATCACAAAGAGTTACCCACTTATAAAATAGCATCTCATGCAGGGCTCAGGGTACACTTACTTTCTCTGCCCTCCCAGGAGCATCCCACACTCTACCTGCCCTCCCCGCCCCCACCAGTACCTCTGCTTTCCCAAGGTGCACCTCCCTTCAGTGTTTTCAGCCATTTTTTTGGCACCATTGCTCACAAGGACTTGGGGTGTGAGGAGGCACCAGACACAGCCTGCCTGCCTGCTCCTCCTGCAGTGCCAGGACAAAGCAGAGGTTCAGAAAACAGATCTGTTTCCCAAGGCACTCTTTTACCCGTCGAGACAGGCATTGAGGTACTAAGGCAATGGGCATGAAATGGGTGGATGGACAGTGGGTTCACAAGAGCAGTGTGGATTCCCCTTCCGGAGTGTACGTACAGCTGCTACAGTTGCTCCCAAGACAGTTCCCTGCATCCCTCTCTTCTTCTTTTCACACCTCTGGCCTCTGAAACCATGATTCTGCACCTAGGAACAGCAGCTACATGCAGTATGACCCAACTGCTTAAAGAGGGCTGATGTTGTAACTAGCAAATGATCTCACAGATGATCAAAAGCAGCAGAGTTGAAGTCCAAGGTCACGTACCAACAGCTAGATGATGTTTGTCTCATTGTTCGCTTCCTTCCTTCCTCTCCCTGTCTCACTTTTTTTGCTCTTTCTCCATTTATTTCTCTCAATCTCTCTCCCCACCCCCCCCTTCTCTCCCTCTCCCTCTCCCTCTCCTTCTCCCTCCTCCCCTCCTCTCTTGCTTTTTCTCTTTCACTCTCTGTCCTTCTCCTTTCCTGCCATTGGCGAGGAATGCACTTTTTGGTCAAGGCAATGTTTCTAGGTCCTGAGTGTATGTCTTGGAAGTGCTTGGAGAACAGCAATGATGAACGTTATTATGACAAATTATTGACAAGAAGTGTCTGATATTAATAAGGTTTTTCCCAAGATCAGTTACCTTTGCATCAGCACTTACCAGGTCACAAGCAGTCTGACTCCAGAAATAGAGTGTCCATGCAAAATGACTCCTGTCCTCCAGCTAAGGCAGCAAATCACAAAGTGAGTAGAAATTAGTTTTCCTTACTCCTCCCATTAATATTCCGCTCTGATTCCAAGAAGCCTCCAGTCATGCTTTCCGGGATGGCCAGTAGCAAGGCCACGTCAGCCCCGTGCAATGTGTGGGACTTCTCCCCATTTCTTACACGTGCAGTTTGAATTAGGTAATCGGACCAAGACGTTGTCATTTAAGGAACCTGCAGCATTACCTTTCATCAGTTGAGCACTTGGGAACAAATTTTCAAGCCATAATTTCTTACAGGTGAGAGATGAGCCCTAACATTTTCAAGTGCTTCAAGTGCATTGTGATTCTTCCACAGTCAGGCCAGGTTGTTCGTTTTGGATGGTCATTGTAATATTGTCCAAGGGGAACAGGGAATTTGGGCATCAAAATATGGTCCCCAAAGTTGTTGTGGCATTTGCTAGTCAGTCAGCAGGTTTAAAAAGGTACCCATGGAGCTAGAAACACTTCACCACACTTTTACTGAGCCACAGCTGCAATACACTGACTTCGGAATTAAGCTTTTGCCTTTGGTATCATTTGTTTGTTCATTCATTTAAAGAAATATGTGCCTTAGTACAAACAAAGTCCTTTTGCTTCCTTTCAACGTGTGGAAACAAAGGTTTTGTCCGGGAAGAAAGAATCCCACCTACTTCTTGGGAGCATGCTGTGGGAATGGAGAGAGGAGAGGGGTGGTTTCCCTTCTTTGGTGCCCAGATATCGCTGGCATTGATGCAGCTTTCACAGCTTCACAGATAGAGATGCTGTCTCTCAAGAGCATCACTTACAGTGACACAGGAGTCAACACAGGGTGTCATCTTTTCCTTAAATATATTTAGCTGCTGCCTAGCAAACTACTTCCATATTTAGTTATAACGTGGGTGGATTTCTTGGGTGTAAACCTCAGTGTGCTTCGGAGAAGGAGGACCTCCTAATCCTGAATGCTGTTGCTGCAAACACGCTGACTGCTGTGGTCAGTGCAAAAGGCTTCCTTCCTGCCGTCTCCTCCACACTTCCCCTCCAACAACTCCAGCGCCCTTCCCCAGCAACTTCACAGCCCCTTGAAGCTCCCTAGCAATGCAGAGCTGGTCAGGAACCTTGAGGGAGCCATAAGTGTCCCTGCAGTCAAAGAGAGCCAAGTCTCTTTTACCGTTCCTGACACCTGCTTGTAGAATCTGCCCTTAGCAGCTACGCCATGCACCAGGGTCCAGTGCTGCCAGAAGGGCTGTTCCATATTTTAAGAACTGCTTCTTGCCTTGCAGGAAACAGGCTGTCACTTGCCTAGGACTTCAGACCAGCACACGTTGTGTAGGTGACTTGTTTCTTCTCTGTCCATCCAGGATGCAGTTAGCATCTACATTCCAACTCATCCATTGCCGGAAGAGTCAAACAGGTAGGACACAGTCTGGCGTTATCATCTATGTTTTTTTCCTCCACAAAGTGCTAGATTTTGTGATTTCTTTAAAGCTGTAGTGTTCCCAGAATTATTCCCACCGGAAGCTTTATCTTACATGATCAAACTTTTTCCTTTAGCTTTTCGTATTCACACATAACTCCACATTATTCCTTGGCACAAAAGCTTATTATAGTCTTATATTAATATTTCGTTACCGGAAAACACTATACAGTAGGGCAGCAGTTCCTAGCTTGTTCTGGGCCTCTACATGTTACATTGGTTGGGGCTTATCCCATAGTGAGTCCTCTTGCTCACGGTTACTCTACCAGCCTGTTCATCAATGTCCATTTCATTTACAACAGCAGCATCCTGTCTTGATATTGGCTATTCTGTCTAACAGAGAAAGTAAGGAACTGCAATGTCTTCTTATGCAAATACATTATTTGTTTTGCTTTAGCACTGATTGTTATTAACTTCTTCCATAAAAAAATCTCTGCCTGATGTTTAATTTTGCTCAATAAAACCCCACTCTCTAGAGTTTGTGGCCTTTACCTGCCTTGTTCAAAGGAGGCAGCACCTCAGTCCTTGCGTAAGTTCCTCCATGAGGACTCAGAGACACCCAGATGCCTTTGGGGCTCCAGATTTTTATTTTTTTTTGTTATGGGGCAACTGGCCTCTAAAGCCAGCTTGCCAAAGTGAGAATGGGACTAGCAAAGAGACCCTCTGTGTACAGCACCCGTTTAGAAAGAGGACTCCCCAAGGCAGAAACATTTTTGCTGTGCCAGGACAGTCAAGGTACTCGTCCTGCCTTTGTCCTGATCCTCTCCTCTTGCCAGTTTGGGAATTAAATTAGTGTTACTCCCTACCCAGTAATGTAATAGGACACATTGGAGAAATACTGGAGATGGGCTAAATAAAGCTCTACCGCTATCCAGGGGTTAAAGTGAAATAAAATGTTTCATTTGAACATGCCCCAAACTTATCTAACTGCACAATTGAATTGGAACAACCAAAAGCACTGCTTCTGCTGTGTATGCAAAGGAATCTATGTTCTTTATTCTCTAGACATTAACATGGTTACAAAGACTCATTGCAGAAGAAAGCGACTGAGAGGTTCACATTTTGTGCAGCCCTCAGGTCACTTTGCTGCCTCATCACATCCTCACTCTTCCTCCCCTATCTTCTTGCTGTGAAACTCCCGGCTCTTTACTCGGAGCTTGTTGACCTGCGACTCTGCAATGTCGGCCCGCTCCTCGGCTTCCTCCAGCTCGTGCTGGATCTTGCGGAATTTGGAGAGGTTGACATTGGACAGCTCCTCCTGTGTGGGAAGAGGGAGTCGGTGGTGAGGATTCAGGAACTTCTCAGCCAGTGGATGTGGCCCCTGGGTTTGTTTAGTCTGACGTCCTGTATAAAACAGGCTGCAGAATTTCCCTCAGTTCATCACTGACTGCTGCAGGGTGCCCAGAACTCAGCAAGGCCTCATGACACGACAGTAAACGGTGTGGCCAAGACTGTTGTGTCTTGGGAGATTCTTTCATGCCCCTTTCCTGCTATTCATACTCATCTCAATGAGCGTGCTGCCCCAATGGAAGGTGGCTCCTGCCCATTCTTCGAGCAATACTTACAGCCTCCTCAGCTTGTCTCTTGTAGGATTTCACCTTCATTTGCAGCTTGTCCACCAGATCCTGCAGCCTGAGAATATTCTTACGGTCTTCCTCAGACTAGAGTGGTTGGCAAGCAGGAAAGAGAATGAATTGTTGGTTCTGCATCATGTGAGGTTAACAGTTCCCCTCGGGGATGGTGTGCACAAAATCTGACTTGCTGTGAGAAAACTCTGTCAGCCCAAGGTGGCCTCCTGCCTTACCTGGTAGGTCAGCTCCTTCACCCTCCTCTCGTACTTGCGCACGCCCTTCACGGCTTCAGCGCTGCGCTTCTGCTCAGCATCAACCTCCCCTTCCAGCTCCCGCACCTGCAATGAGCACCCCATCTTTGGAGCTTCCCTGGTGGCTACTTACGTGACGTGCTCACTCATGCACAAATAAAAGCCCTACGCACTCTGGCCTCCAGCTTCTGGATTTGCTTCTTGCCTCCCTTCAGGGCCAACTGCTCGGCTTCATCCAGACGAAGCTGCAGGTCCTTCACCGTCTGGTCCAGGTTCTTCTTCATCCTCTCCAGGTGGGCGCTGGTGTCCTGCTCCTTCTTCAGCTCTTCTGCCATCATGGCTGCCTGATGAGAGCAAGGGATCAAAGCCATTTGGGGGCTGGAGACATTCTGGGTGAGAATATATCCATCACTAGCAGTGAAAGGAGCCCCCAGCTCACATCTGTGATGGCCTTCTTGGCCTTCTCTTCAGCATTGCGGGCTTCCTGGATCGTGTCCTCCATTTCACCCTGAATTTGGGCAATGTCTGTTTCCAGCTTCTTCTTGGTGTTGATCAAGCTGGTGTTCTGTTGAACAACAAAAAATACTGTCCAGTTAGTTCCAAAACAGAACACTTATCTTAGAAATTTACTGTTTAAATTTAAACTTATCATCTCTATGTCTAATATTAGCATCCTCCTTCAAATGGTGCATCCTGTCAGGTCATACACAGCTAGAGAGCGTAGAGGTCTTAAAATCTTAAGCAGCACTTCTGACTCCTGTTAATGCAATCCTACTCATTTAGCTATAATCCAATTCTTTGTACGAGCCTTTTTATTACAAGAGATGATTTAAGAGCTTACAAGGATGAAAAACCTGGAAAGGGAAAAATAAAATGGCTCGTGAGATTTTGAATCTCATGAATCTAACCTGAGTGTGGAGGAGCTGAACTCTCTCACTTGCATCCATCAGTTCCTGCTCAGCCACTTTCCTCGACCGCTCCGTCTGCTCCAGGGCTGCCCGTAGCTCCTCTATTTCAGCCTGCAACAGGTTTGCTCTGCGCTCCACCATGGCCACCTGCTCCTTCAGGTCCTCCTGTGTCCTGAGAGCATCGTCCAAGTGTATCTGGGTATCCTTTAAGAGAGAAAAGAGAAATTATAAGGTGGCACAGCACTGTTGCACAATGGCAATTCCCACCAGTCTAATAATCATTATGTCAGTATAATACATATATATTTATAGATATTATTATATCTATATTATATTATTGTATTTATATGCAGAATTATTATGTCGGTATATGCACAGTATCTAAGAATGTGAGCAGAGGAGATCGATACATGGTATTGCACACTGTCCCAGGCTGAGTGACAGCCCTGCCTAAATTTAAGGCTGCGCCAGGGGAAGGTAAGCCTGAATTAAAACTCCAGCTGACTGACAAAAGTAGCTTGCAAGGTGAAGGAAACTGGACCTTTGTCCCTGCTTGGGGCAGGAGAAAGAACCTTCCCCCATCCTCTGAAGTGCCACTACATAACAGACACGATACTCTGGGCCTGAAAAATGAAGAGCACATGAGTAACTGACAGGACCCAGGAGAAGTCAACCATGTCAAGTTGATCCAACCACCCACTCACATTAGAACCAGTGCCACCAGAAAAGCACATAAGGTATTAGCAATGAGAGATTCCTTACTGAGAGGCACCAAAACACCCATTTACCATCCAGACAATTTCTCTAGAGAAGTTTGATGCCTACAAACAGCTTGCATTCATGGTGTCAGAGAGGCTGCCAAGCCTGGTGAACTCTTCAGATTATCATCCGCTCCTAGTATTCCGTGTAGGCTTTAATGATATTGCAACAAGGCAACTTATAACCATCAAAAGAGACTCTATGTCCCTCGGAGCAATGATAAAAGGATCTGGAGCACAGGTGGTGTTCTCCTCTATCCTCCCAGTCAGGGGGAGGGGTTCAGGAAGGAGGAGACAAATTGAACAGGTGAACGCCTGGCTGTCTAGCTGGTGCCAAATTCAAGGCTTTGGCTTCTATGATTATGGATCTACCTTTGAGAAGCTCGGTCTGTTGGGAGCAGATGGGATTCACCTGACCAAGTGGGGCAAGAGGGTCTTCACCAACAAGCTGGCCAGGGCTTTAAACTAGACTTAACAGGGGAAGAGAATGGAGTTTTGAGTAACAGAGGAGAGCCAGGGGCTGCTGATATATTAGGAAGCCACAAGGAAACATCTGTGAAATGCTCCAAAAGAATTAGAGTTTGTTCCTCTAAAAAGGTGATATGGTCGATAGCCCATCTGAAGTGTCTCTATACCAATGCACGTAGCATGGGTAACGAACAGGAGGAGTTGGAAACCACTGTCCACCTAGAAAGCTGTGATCTAATCGCTGACACTGAAACTCGGTGGGATGAATCACACGACTGGAGTGCTGCAATCAATGGCCATAAACTGTCCAGAAGGCACAGGCAAGGAAGGAGAGGCGGGCAGGTTGCCCTCTATGTAAAAAATGGATTGATTGCACAGAGCCGTCTTTGAAAAACAGTGATGAGCCAGGTTGAGAGCTTATGAGTAAAAATTAGAGGCCAAGCCAACAAAGGAAACCTCGTGGCTGGCGTTTACTGCAGGCCACCTGACCAAGGGGAGCCTGTTGACGAAGTGGTATTACTTCAACTATGGGAATCATCACGCTCGCAGGCTCTGATCCTGCTGGGGGACATCAATCACCCTGACATCTGCTGGAAAAGCAGCACAGCAAGCCGTAAGCAGTCCAGGAGACTCCTGGAGTGCATCAAGGATAGCATCTTCATCCAGAGGATAGACAGCCCAACCGGAGGAGAAGCGTTACTGTACCTGTTGCTTACCAACACAAATGAACTAATTAGAGATGTCAAAACTGATGGCAGCCTGGGCTGCAGTGATCGTGCCCTGGTGGTATTCACAATTGTGAGGGATATGGGCCAGATGAAGAGTAAGGTCAAGACCCTGAATTTTAGGAGAGCGGACTTTCAGTTGTTTGAGGAATTACTGGGTGAGACCCCCTGGGAAACTGCCCTCAGGGATAAAGGAGCACAAAAGAGTTGGCAGCTCTTTGAGAACATTTTTCTTAGAGTGCAAGAGCTCTCGATTCCCATGTGTAAGCAATCAGGCAAGGAAGGCAGGAGAACAGCATGGCTGAGTAAGGACCTCCTGGTCAAACTAAAGTGTAAGAAGGAAATGCCTAGGCAGTGGAACCAAAGACATGTATCCTGAGAGTACAGGGATGCTGCCCGGATGTGTGGGGGTAGGATCAGGAAAGCTAAGGCACAGTTGGAGCTGTATTCCTGTTGTATTAAGCTTTGGTGTGGCCTCACCTTGAGTATTGTGTGCAGTTCTGGGTCTCACAATTTAGAAAGGATGTTAAGGGTCTTGAGTGCATCTAGAGGAGGCCAAGAAAGTTGGTGAAAGGGCTGGAAGGCATGTCCTCTGAGGAGCGGCAAAGGACACAGGGTTTGTCTAGTTTGGAGAGAAGAACGCTGAGGGGCGACCTCATTGCCCTCTACAGTTTCTTGAGGAGGGGAAGAGAAGAGGGAGGTGCTGATCTCTTGTCCCTGGTACCCAGTGACAGGATGCTGTGGATGCCCCATCGTTGGCAGTGTTCAAGGTCAGGTTGGATGGGGCTTTGAGCAGCCTGATCTACGAAGAGATGTCCTTGCCCCCGGGAGAGGGGCTGGACTGGATGATCCTTGAAGGTCCCCTTCAACCCAAACCATTCTATGATTCAACGATATTAGACAAGCTAGACACCTATGTGCACATCCTTAGCTTAACATACCTTGAGCACTGCCTGTGTATTTCTCAGGTTCTTTTGTGCCTCTGCAGCCACGCGGTTGGCATGGCTCAGCTGGATCTCCATTTCATTCAGGTCTCCCTCCATCTTCTTCTTCAGTCGCAGGGCTTCATTCCTGCTCCTGATCTCAGCGTCCAGGGTGCTCTGCATGGACTCCACAATTCTGAGGTGGTTTCTCTTCATCTGGTCGATCTCCTCATCTTTCTCGGCTATCTTCCTGTCAATCTCAGACTTCACCTGGTTGAGTTCAAGCTGGAGGCGCAGGATCTTCCCCTCCTCATGTTCTAGGGAGGCCTGGACAAGTGGACACAAACATCTATAATGTTGATAAAGCTACTGCTTGCTTCCTAGGTAATTACAGAATATTTCAGGAAATCTCAGCTGCCTGCACTCCCCAGCCAGAACAGGGCAGGACCAAACATTTTTTAGCCACATTTAGCCACATTGCTAATATTTTTAGTGCAGATACCAGTGATTATGGGCGTGTACCTCAGCTTCCTCCAGGGAGGCCTGGAGTTCAGATTTCTCCTGCTCAATCTGCTTCTTGACTTTCTCCAGCTCATGAATCGCCTTTCCTCCCTCAGCAATCTGCTCCGTGAGGTCGGCAATCTCCTCTGCAAGGAAGGGTGAAAAGTGGCACGGTGAGGCACAGAGCAGAATGGGGAAAGGCCCTGGTGCACCAAGGTAACTGGCCCAGACCCGTTTAGTGTGGCAGATAGACAAGCTTGTGAGAAAGCCCAGCCAGGAGCAGAGGGTCGGGGACTTACGCTGCAAGTTCTTGTTCTCACGCTTCAGGGTCTCCAGGTGGTCCAAGGACTCCTCATAGGCATTCTTCATCTTAAACAGCTCCGTGCTGAGAGACCGAGACTCCTTCTGGGAGGCTTCCAGCTCAGCCTGCGTTTCCTCATACTTCTGCTTCCATTCTGCCAGGATCTGAAGAGAAACAGGACCTCAGTGTGGATGAGGAGGGAATGCCCTGCCCAGGAACCCCAGGCCCGGAGCCCAAAAGACCTTGTCAAAGTTCTTCTGCTTCTTATCCAGAGCTGCGCAGGCAGCATTCGCTCGCTCCACATCAATCATCAGGTCCTCCACTTCATTCTGCAGCCTCTGCTTTGTCTTTTCCAGAGAAGCACATTTGGCATTCACAGCTTCAACGTGTTCCTCTGCATCCTGCAGGCGCTGTGCCAGCTTCTTCCTGGGAGGCGGTAAGCACAGCTCATGGTTTGAGAGCAAAGGGGAGGGTGTGGTGTGTGGCTGATGGGCCTTTCACAACACGACGTTTTACCCATTCATTGAGTATGTATCCCACGCACAGGCAGGGGAGAGGGGGAAGACCCTCTCCCAGCCAGTCATTTTGTTTTCCCAGTTCTGATTCCCAGCCTTGAACAACCACTGTGCCTTCTGTCTCTACTGTCCACAGGTGAAAACATTCTCTCGGTCAGGGGAATATTTTCCTCTACATTTCCTAAACCACACCCTTTGGAGGATATACTTTACATCAGCCCTTACCCTGCCACAAAGCACAGCTTTAACTTTTTATGACAATATCGCAGTTGTGTCTTCAAATTTCCCTTGTTAGTCTACCCCTTTTTTTGTCTTCCCCACTTTCCCCGCCTACTTGGCCTCCTCCAGCTCCTCCGTGCGCTGAATAGCGTCCGTCTCGTATTTGGTTCTCCACTGGGCCACTTCGCTGTTGGCCTTGGACAGGGCACGCTGCAGCTCCCCCTTGGCTTCCTGCTCCTCCTCATATTGTTCCCGGAGCAAGTCACAGTCGTGGCGAGCAGACTGCAAGGCGTGCGCCAGGGCATTCTTGGCCTTGGTAGAGAGTGAGATTGGGACAAGGAATGGTAATATCCTGGGAAATCTCTTGCAATGAATTAATTTAACACAGTGAACATGACTGCTGGGAGGTTGTACATGCTTTCAGTGAAGGACAGTTGTAACTCGGGAGGACAAAATCCACTAATTACACTCCCTGCAGAAATGAGTTTTTTCCCAGTATGCCTGTTCCCACTAGGCAGTTGAAGTTAAGGCTGTTTTCAGTGGCCAGCTGTAGAAAAAGTCATCACCTTTATCTCTTCCTCTAGGTGCCTCTTGAGTTCCTCAATCTGTTGGGTAAAAGCCTGCTTGCCTCTTGACAGCTGAGAAATCAGAGCATCTTTCTCCTCCACCTGGCGTGAATATTCACCTAAGAAGCGCACAGAAAGGAAATATTTTTGTTGTCATTCATGACCCAAACAAACTGGTTTAGGACGCTCTCCCCTTCAGTAGCACAGAGGAGGCTCTGTCACCTGATTCTGTCTGCAGACGAGCTCTTTGAGCATTGAGGTCATTGATCATGCGCTGATGCTCTTCTTCTTTTGTCTTAATCTCACTCAGCTGGTCTTCCAGTGTGCGGCACATTTTCTCCAGATTAGCCTGTGAAAATCACAGAGGATGAAAGATTAGTGTCTGGATGCCTCCTTATTCTGAGCACCACGATCCTCACCAGAAAAATGTCAACAGACATGCAAGCTATACACTGCTCATTGGTGTTGGAAGGTTAGAAATACAGTTCCATACAGAGACAGAGAGGTATATTTTAATATGACCATATTTTAAAAAGATATGCTTATTTTCAAGTTGTTTTCAGTATGTTTTTCCATACCTTGGCTTTGGAGACAGATTCCATGTTACTGGCCAAGTCGTCAATCTCCATCTTCAGCTCACTCTTCTCCTTCTCCAGCTTCTGCTTCACTCGTTGCAGGTTGTCGATCTGCTCCCCAAGCTCAGCTGTGCTGTCCGTGTGCTTCTTCCGCAGGGCGGCAGCTGTGGCTTCGTGCTGCAGCGTGGCCTCTTCGAGGTCACGGCGCATCTTCTGAAATTCTGCCTCACGCTTCTTGTTCATATCGATCTGAGCTGCAGTAGCCCCTCCTGCTTCTTCCAGGCGCTCGCTGATCTCCTCTAGCTCCCTTGAGAGGTCAGCACGATGCTTCTCTGCTTTTGCCCGAGAGGCACGTTCAGCCTCAATTTCCTCCTCCAGTTCCTCAGTACGAGCCTGGGGAACATTAGGGGACCCTTCACACCCATGCCCTCCTCCTACCTGACCTGAGACTGGGTGAGAGAGGGGAAGGAACAAAGACTTGCCTGCAGCTCCTTGATCTTCTTCTGTAATTGCATGCCCAGGGCTTGCTCATCCTCAATTTTGCTCTGGATCTGGCTGATTTCAAAGTCTTTCCTTTGGGCAAAGCAAACCATGTCAGAGCTCAAAGAAAAAAGACAGGTGCACCAGCACAGCACTCAGGTGCCCCACAGCCCCACTTACTTCTTCAGCTTCTCATCCAGCTGCTGCTTATCATTTTCCAAATCCATTATGCTGTCGTGGGCCAGCTTCAGGTCTCCTTCGAGTTTCCTCTTAGCTCTCTCAAGGTCCATGCGCAGTTTCTTCTCTTGCTCCAGGGACCCTTCCAGCTAAGCAGAACAAGACCATCAGTGCTCCGTCAGCCAGGTTTAACTCCATACCTGTCCTGTTCTTCTGGAAACCGTGCTTACATCGTCCACTTGCTGCTCCAGCTTGGTCTTAGCTTTGGTCAGCGTATTGACTTTGTCCTCTTCTGCCTGCAGGTCATCCAGTGCCTGCTGATGGGCCTCTTGGAGGGCTTTCTTCTCTTTTGTCAGCTTGGCAATGGTCTCGTCCAGGGCTGCCATCTCCTCTGTAAGGTTTTTCACCTACAAATGTGAGCAAGTGTCAAAATTTGGTTCACTGGCGTGGTGACATTTTCACTTTGCATTGTTTTGCCAAGTCTTTCATTTATCCTTTGGATGCTCAGACAAGGCCCATCTCAAAATTTTCCAAAGCCAAGGTGTCTTACGATAGCAGGCTCTAACTCTGAGAGTCAGTGATGTCTTGGCCCTTTATGTGACTCCCCATGTGTGTACCTTGTTTTCTGTGGCATGTTTTTCCTTCTCAACCTTGGCTAGTGTTAATTCAAGGTCATCAATGTCTTTCTTCAGCTCTGAACATTCATCCTCCAGTTTTCTCTTCTTGGCTGTCAGCTCAGCATTAATTTCTTCCTCATCCTCAGCCCTCTCAGTCACCTCCTTTACTTTGGCTTCCAGCTGGATTTTGGTTTTGATGAGCTGGTCACATCTTTCCTCAGCATCAGCTAGAGCATCAGCTTCCTGGTGGGAAAATACAGGAAAGCTTATTTAATGCTGAAGGAACAGGTGTGCATCAGTAAGACCTTTTTTGGGATTACTTTTTTGGGAAAAGGTTCCTGCGCAATTACATTAAAAATTACAAATTTAGAATATGTTTTTAATCAGGTTTATTTTTTTCTGACCTTTTTCGTCATCAGATACTGCGTCTAGCTCCATTACGTTTTACCTTGCTTATTTCAGGTATGTCGGTGGGTTACTTGGATTTAATCGATGTTTTCCTTTTCTCGTTTGGAAAGTGATTGTATTTTATAACGTGCCATATTCAAATTTATGTGGGAGTATTGAGAAAGGTAAATAATTCTACCACTGAGGAAATATTTGAAGCTCCCATTCATGATTTATACCCAGCCGATGCAGTCAGGGGAGGCTAGAACAAGATTCATCTTTCCCTGAAATGGACACTTCAACTCAAGGGTATTGCCTAAATGTTGCCTGAGTTTCTGAGAGGCCAAATGGCATTGTAGACAAGCGTACAAGGCTGGCACTTGTGTTGTAGGATGTAACGGGCATCTGCATCTTCTGGGAGCAGTAGCTACAGGAGCTCAGGGGAGGTATGCCATAAGAAATGGCGCTAGACTCTCCATTTTGACCACTGAATTAAGGCAGAGTAGCTGGTCAATTGAATCACTGTCCCTACTCCACTAACTACACTGCAGTGACTATAACGAGGCTTTATGTCATGAACTCACATGGAGACATGTACATGTAGGCATTAAGACTAAAAAGTCATTCTTTAGCTTAACCTCCACTTTGTAATAGTGAGACTGAGTGGGGAAAGAATGTGGCCTGAATTTTACCTCTAGTTACATGGTATTCAGCTTAAAATATTTTGTGAGGCAGTTTAGTGTGCAGTGTGAGAGTTCTGTAGTATGAGAGAAGAGTTAGATCTTATTTACTCATTTCCCCTATTAAAAAAAAAAAAAAAAAAAAAAAAAGTAGAATAACGTTACTCACAGCCTGCACTTGGAGCTGCAGATCGTTTTTCTCCTGCACCAGTTTCACCATTTTCTCCTCCAGCTCCTTCCTCTTTGCCTCAGACTTTGCAAGCTCTTCTTTGGTTTTCTCAAACTCTTCCTTCATGTTGGCCATCTCCTTCTCAGATTCTGCACTCTTCAGCAAGGGCTTGATCTTGAAGAACAGCTTCATCCAGGGCCAGTGCTTGACATTCATGAATGCACGAACATTATACTGGATGCAAAAGATGGACTCCCTGAAGCATAATTAAAATGTACATTGAATATTTTCAGTACGACAAGTGCCAACACTTTCCCCCAAGTACAGTGACTTTGAGGATGAGGAATGCCTACCTCCTCTCCACCATTCTCCGGTACTCCACTCTCATCAGGAAGCCCCTGCACCTGGCCTGTGTGCGGGTGATGAGCTGTGCCAGCTTCTCATCCCTCATCTCCTCCAGGAGTCCCAGCAGCCCAGCTTTGAAGAACACCTTGCGAAAGGGAATGTTGCAGCACATCACTGTCACGTAGAGCAAAGCACAGACATGCAGTGAGTGAGTCAAGGAGGGTTTGTACCTTGGTGTGGCCAAATTTGTACTGGGTGTGGTCCACATCGATTGACCCAAGAAGCTTCTCAGAAGCCTTCTTGCTATCAATGAACTGTCCCTCTGGGATAGCGCTGGCATTAAGCACCTTGTATCTGTGGAATGAGAGGAAATATGAATGAAGGCAATCTCAGGTCATAAGTCAACACTGTTCATTGAGACTAACCACAGTCTTTGCAGCAGAATGAGGCTGAGGAAGTTGGAATTTCATCCCTTGTTTAGAGACACAGTTACAATGAAGTCCCAATCTGATAACAAAATTAAGGAAACTTTTACTGTCTTCAGGTGATCAGTCATAGATGAAAAGAGGACACTGACCTCCAGCCATTTCAGTCCGATGCCTTTTTCACTTAAACTATGCTGTAGAAAGTTGCTAGAGAGGAACATTGCCACTTTGTGTATGGGAAGAAAGCATCTTCCCCTGAAACTTGCAGCTGATACAATGGCCAAAGCACTCTATCTGAGTTTGTAATTTTTGTCTGAGAATGTGTTGTACCCACATCCCAATCTGCATTTTTTAATCTTGTAAGCATTGGCTTGCGTAGCTCTATTGCGCTTCCATATTCAGAGACACTGGCAAAGTTTGGCTGTTTGATGAACAGCAGTCAGTGAGGACGCCTGACTTATCTCTTCATTTCATAGCTCTTACCTTTGTTTGAAGTCAGCATAGAGGACTCTGCTGGGGAAACCTTTCCTGCAAATTCTGATGCCTTCCAGCACGCCGTTACACCGCAGCTGGTGAAGTACCAGTTCATGCTCCATGGCACCTAGCAATTCAGAGCATAAATGAATACCACAGTCTCCAGCGCAGACAGGCATGGCTGTATCAGAGGAAGTTCTCTTTCTGCTTGAGAATCTTACCAGGTGTTTTTGTTTCATTTGGGATGATGCAACGCACAAAATGGGGGTGAGTGCTCCGTAGATTGGTCATCAGCTTGTTTAGGTTCTCCTGTGGGATCATGCGTAGCAGCTTAGTTAAAAAAAATTTACTTCTGTATATTCTGTATGTAGATGCCAAGGAACTATTAGAATGAAGCTTAGGAGGAATAAGCTTTCAAATTCAAAATTAAATTTAAAAAAATCTTCTATATGCTTAAGTATTCTCATTAAAAGAAATTTTAAAATTCTGCACCTTAGTGTGGAGGAAATAAAAGACTACTCTATAAAAATTTTAACAACAGCCTGTATAGGATTTATATTTATATTACATCCCAGATTCTGAAAAATGTTTTTCAGAAAGAATCTAAGTGAACTTTTAAAAGAAATTCAGGGGGTCAGCTGAAGACTGCTTGAAACAAATCCCAAATGTGAATAGATAATTACTAGGAAAAGACAGTGAATAACTTCTGCTCACTTCATACTTATTATTCTTTCATCATAAAACCAAGGTCATGAGAAGTACAGGAGTTTAGATAGCTTAGATTTGACACTATGTTCATGTCACTTGACAGATAATGACATTCAGACTTTACCCGGAAAAGAGCTGAGACTGTCTGGAAAGAAGAACCCTTCTTCTTGCCACCCTTCTTTCCACCACCAGCGCCACCACCACCAGCCTCTTCAAAAACAAAAAGAGTTTTTTAATATTACCTTTTTTGTTGCATCTTTACATATCATAAATGGTGGGAGAAAAGAGTTTTAGAAAACTAACCTGTTTCTGCTCCACCATAGGAGGCAAAGAGTAAAGCCAATGTCTTCACAGATGACTTCTGGTACAACCCAATGACAGTTTCATTCAAGGGATCCTTGTTCTTCTCCAGCCAGCCAGTGATGTTGTAGTCCACTGTGCCAGCATAGTGCACCAGGGAGAAGTGGGCCTCAGCCTTGCCTTTGGTAGGCTTGGGCTTCTGGAAGTTGCTGGACTTGCCCAGGTGCTGGTCATAGAGCTTGTTCTTGAAAGAGGTGTCAGTTGCCTTGGGGAACATGCACTCCTCTTCCAGGATGGAGAAGATGCCCATGGGCTAGAACACAGTACAATAAAGAGAGAATGCCTGTAGAATAATATGATCACGGCTTGGACTTAAAGGGAATACAGTAAAAGACAGGAAGCTGAGAAACAAACTAATACCCTTGCCATGACAAAAATTTCTTTCTAAAGAGTGAGTTTAAAAGATTCACCTGCTTGACTCACACTATGACACAGTGATTCAGGAATATTTTTTATACCAAAAAACGTGTTAAAAAATCAGGAGGAGAAAGATCATATTTAAAAATATCTTTTACAAATGCATCCATTGTATATATACTTCAGTTTTTATACTTTTAATCAACTCCCACAAGAAATCTCTTTCAGATTCTTGCACTGAGAGGTCAGGCACTGACTGTATTGGCCTGTATTTACTTTGCTATGAATCATCTAGAAGAAAATGTATTGTCCAGATAACTTTATTCCAGAACCTTAAGAGAATTTCTTTTACTTTGAGAGCTGCTCTGTGTTTTCTGAAAAAAATATCCTTTAATCAAGCAAGCAGAGATACCTTCCACCTATGGAAGGTGTATGAGGAATGACTTCCATAGTTATCTGTGGACTTTGTAATATCTCTAACGCATAATAAGCAATAGTACAGATCAAGAGATATTTCAACAACTAAAACTGAATGCATTAAACTAACTATGAAAGAGACCTTTTTTTAAAATAGCATTTAACCATTTTCAGTTTAAAATAATGAGTTCCTGAAAATACAAGACAGTTTGAATTAAAAATTCACCTTCTCAATGAGCTCAATGCAGGCAGCCAGGTCCATCCCAAAGTCAATGAATGTCCATTCAATTCCCTCCTTCTTGTACTCCTCCTGCTCCAGCACGAACATGTGGTGGTTGAAGAACTGTTGCAGTTTCTCATTGGTGAAGTTGATGCATAGCTGCTCCAGGCTGTTGAACTTCCCAGTGGAAAAAAATAACCAAACAACAACCACCCATTGTCAACATGCACAGTTCTTGATCATTCTCAACCCTTTATAAATCTCCCCAGTTAAAACACAACTGTATTATCAGGACTGCACCATAGCAGGACCTATATGCACCTCCCCAAAGAAATACCCACATAATGAAAACCGAAATTTTTCCAGAGCAGGTATTCCTAGTGAATCTTCTAAAATTCATAAAGTACTTTGGCATTTCTTTGTTCAGCAAAAAAGATGTATGCACTGGTCTCCAATTTTAAACACTTGATAGCTCTGATTAAACACTTATCTATTCATTCCTTGGTCCTTTAAACAATTTACACATCTTTAACCTATTATATGTTTGTCAGTGGGTCTCCAAATCCTAATTCTGCTCTAGAAACTCTTATATAAAAGTATTGTAGCTATGTTGGGTTTTTTTAATCATTAACATTAAGCTCAAACTGTTAAAATATTACAACATATAAAATTCTATTTGCTACTTCTATACAAACAACATAGTTCTGTTCTTGTATTGATGAAACTTCTGAGGATTTTGCTCTATGCTACAAAAGAAAATGAAGTACTTTTTTCCAGAAAATTGCAAATGACTGGCATGCTAAACCTTCAGAAGAATACTACTTGGAAGTCCTTTGATACAGTGATCTCCCCTTGCAAGAGCAGTCCTCAAACCTGGAATCCTTACATCAAAGATCTCGAAGCCAGCAATGTCCAGGACACCAATGAAGTACTGTCTGGGCTGCTTCGTATCCAGCTGTTGGTTGATGCGAACAACCATCCACAGGAACATCTTCTCATAGACAGCCTTTGCCAGAGCACCCACTGAATTGTTCACCTAAAATAAAGAAGAATGCAGCAGAAGAAAAACAATATTTGGAGCAAACAGTAAGTGATACAAACCAGAGGTTCCCAGTCACCAGCTGGTTTTTACCTGCTGCACAGTTTGACCCTTGGTCACATATTCATTCCCAACCTTGACTCGGGGGTAGCAGAGGGCCTTGAGCAGGTCTGCTGAGTTCAGACCCATCAAGTAGGCGGCCTTGTCAGCAACTAAGTAGAAGGACAAGGAGATAGAAGAATTAAGACTAACAAGACATGCAGCATTTTGAGTGATAAACCCTTTCCAGAGCAACTGCAATATTGAATGTCCTTGTGATCAAATTCTGCTTACTGGGTCTCAGAGGAAGCACGACAGTTATTAAAACAAAGATCACCTTTGTTTTGAAAGCTTTTCAGAGCAGTACTCCTAAATGCAATTTGTCTCTTTAAAAATCTTCACAGAAGCATTTAGAAACAATGTATTTATCAAAAATTCATCCTGAAAGCCGAAGTTCATCACTTCAGAGCTAATTGGTATCTATAAGTGAGGCAATAAAACACCAAAGTGTTAGCAGGTTGGCCACCTGAGTGTAATCCAAAACATACACTTAGGCACTTGGACTACCTGTATTTTTTTGGCAGCAGCTATAACCCTAAAGGGGAATGCATTCCAAAATTAGATGTAACAGTTAAGAAGTGCCCCTTTCTGGAGACATATTGTTATAGTCATAGCAGAAAGGCAGGCATAGTCATTTATTCAGGATCAAAACCTAAAAATTCAGTCCTGAAGCTGGCCATCTGAGAGCATTCTTTGGAAGAAGTACACAGGGCTTAGTATTTTAAACCATGTATGCATTACATAACATTGAAGTGATTAAGTAGTCGGCTGTGAAGTAGAAATCTAAGTCAGTTCTTCCCTAGCATAGTGTAACTATGCTTCACTTAGACTGATGTTCAGATAATAGTATTATGTAATCACAGTTATGGGTTTGAATCTCCAAAGGAGAAGAAAGAAATTGAAGGAAAGCTCCCTTTTACTTGGGAAAAAGTTTTAAATAACATGTGATTTATGAAGGAGAAGTTCTAATACCGAATGTAATGCCTACATTTTCTTTAAAAAGCAACCAGAAATATATTTTCTGAAAAATATTTCTCTTCTTAGTGGGTATTTAATATAAACACACTGATCAGGCTGTGCTATCTAGAACTGTGGTAGCCCAGAAGAGAATTATGGACACATATGCAATTTATACTTCAAATAAAGATTAGGTAGTAATTGAAAAAAGAGTATATTTTGGATGGCAGTTTCATACCTATATACTAGCTCACCTAAACACTTTTTTACACATTTCCACTGTTCTCTTTCTCCATCTTCCAAAGACTGAATTAGTATTGCTACTTCTATTTCTAACAGCTCAACCACAGACTGCTAATACCTTCTGTGCCATCTGGCTCTGCCTGTTCCTCTCGTTGTTTTTGCTTGAACTTCAGGTTGCCATAGTGCATGACAGCTCCTGTCAGCTTGTAAATGGCTGTTTTTTCATCAGCAGTGAAGCCCAGGATGTCAATGGCACTCTGCAATAAGAACAATAAAATAACAGCTTTGTCTGGGAGAGATGACAATAGGTACAACATTTTTAATTGTTACTTACATCTGTAGCCATCAGCTCCTCCTGGTCATTAATGCTGGCAACAGTGATCTCACCTTGACTCACAAAGTGGTAGTCATATGGGTTGGTGGTAATGAGGAGCATGTCTGAAAGTAAGAAAAGGGGACATGCAGGCTTAGTTTAGTCAAGCAACTGATAATGTGAGTTGATGTTCAGTAATATCCATCCAAGTTAGTCATTCTTCCTACCTATTAGCTCCGGCTTCTTGTTGGACATGATCTGATAAAATATGTGGTAGCTTCTTTCTGCTTTGAGCTGGAAAGTGACTCTGGACTTCTCCAGCAGATCTAGAGGAAAAACTTAATTAAAAACAAGAAGAAACAGCAAAAAAGAAAGTAGGGAGAAGATGGAAAGAAAAACAGGGAAGGCAGGATAGATGGTTGGGTGAAAAGGTATTGTATGGATAGATGGGTGAATGGATGGATTGTGAACAGTTCAGGAAAGTGTCTTACACGTTTCAATATCGGCAGAAGCTAGTTTTCCTGTGGCACCGAAGTGAATTCTAATGAATTTGCCCTTTGAAGAAATAAAAGTCTCTTAAGATTTACATCATAAGAATATATCTGAAATGAAATTTTGCCATTTACTCCACTGGGCACAAGATTTCTACTTAGAGACATTTTCTTAAGAATCAGCTATATCTCTACCATTGACATAAAGTAGTGTTTTACATTTTTGACCATGGAAATAAACAGTGGCACAGCTGTATATTTTATGGATGCTGAATGTACAAATGGGAAGGAATGGGTGGATTTTGTTAGCCAAACTCTTCTAACTATATCCTGCATACAGACAGCAGCCACCTTAATGATATGGAAATAGCCATTTAACTATTTCAGCTGCTTAAATCCGTCTTGTTATCAAAAAAGCCATTTCACTTTCAATTAATTAAATTTGACATTAAGCAAACAAATTCAAGTAGAAACTCTCTCTCCCCCCTTCTTGTTTCCTTCTCTCTTTCATTATTTCTCTCTCCTTCTTTCATTTTTCTTTTTCTTTATCTCTCTCTTTCTCTCTTCCTTTCCCATCTTTCCTAACCTCCCTCTCTATCTTCCTGGCATTCTGTCTGTCTGTCTTTTACCAAACAAACAGAAATATAAGTAAAAATGACCAAAACTATCATTTAACACTGCAATACATTATAGGAGAAAGAGCATGTGATCTGTTATTTTCATTTGCATCTCAGTGCAAAGCAGAACTCATTTTTTTCATAGAATCACTATTTTTGAAATCTGGAGAATTACCTTTAGGATAAGTAGTAAAGTCATGATAAGAAAATTCAGTCTTACTCTTGAAAAAACGATGGCTGAACAACAGAAAAGAATGACTGCCAGACACTCCTGTTTACTATTTTTCAGGAATCATTTGGTTAAGCAACTTACAAAGCGTGAGGAGTTGTCATTCCTCACGGTCTTGGCATTTCCAAAGGCCTCCAGCAGCGGGTTGGCGCTGATGATTTGATCCTCAAGCGTTCCCTGCAGGATGATAATTCTTGCTCGTTATCCTTTCCAAAAATCATGTCAGGAACAGAGAAAAGCATTCATTCCAGCCACTATCTATTAATTTGCCTGCATTTTGCCTGACTGCTCCTCTTTCTTCTTATCGCCGCTCGCTGCAATTGTTGCAAAGTACTGGATGACACGCTTTGTGTTCACAGTCTTCCCTGCACCAGATTCTCCACTGTCAAACCAAAGACAGAAGCAGAGAGCGTGTGGTCAGGCAGAAGGTCCCCTGGCACTGGGCAGCCCTGCAGACACCTGAGCAGGGAGTGTACATACGTGATCAGGATCGACTGGTTCTCGCGATCTGTGAAAGAAGCAGAAATACAGTACTTAAAACCCAATGAACAACACAGAAAGAATGAAACATAGTCAGGTAAGTTTAATGTTTTCAACTCCATGGTATCAGCTTGACTTAAAAAAACAACCAAACAAACGAACAAACTAAAAGACCTCCAGAACACCTCACTGAGTGCAGGGGTGTCTTTCATTTAAAATAGTAGAAACAATGGTGTGAAGAGAGTAAAACACACAATTGTATGTATGCATCAGAACCATGAAAGCTTTGGAACAGTCTCCTCATAGCACTGAGACAGAGTATCCCTTCAGAGAATTTCATGGTACAATCCCTCTGACACAGATATAGCCACTCACCAGTCAGCATGAACTGATAGGCATTGTCAGAGATGGAGAAGATGTGTGGAGGGGCCTCCTGGCGCTTCTTGCCTCGGTAGGCCAACACCACCTCCGGGTTGTACACCGGCAGCCACTTGTAGGGGTTGACAGTGACGCAGAAGAGACCCGAGTAGGTCTGCGAGGAAGGGAGACAGCACGTTGGCTTCCACTTAGCCTGGCAGAGCAGTTCCTCCTAGCAACCCGGAGGAAGACTGCTGCTGCTACTTACGTAGATCATCCAGGCTGCATAACGCTCTTTGAGGTTGTACAGCACAGCGGGTTCGTGGAGGTGGGTCATCATGGCCATGTCCTCAATTTTATCGTACTTGGGAGGGTTCATGGAGAAGATTTGATCTTCCTTCACGGTCAGGGTCTGTCAGAGCAAAGAAAGGTGCATGCATGTCAGCTGAGAGCCCAGAGTGGGAATTAAGTGCTGTTTGTAAATCTTGCATTTTACCCACCTCTCCACCTTCAGTCTTGACGGTGACCTTCCCCGATTCTTTGCTCTGGATTGTCCCTTTTACAAAGGATTCCTTAGGATGCACCACAAAGACAGATGTCTTGGCATCGAAAGGCTTGTTCTGGGCCTCAATTCTCTCCTTTTCTGACTTTCGGAGGTAAGGAGCCGCCTCCCCAAAGATGGCCATCTCAGAGTCTGATGACATGGCTGCACTTTATGAGGGGCTCGTCAGCAGAGAACACTGTGGAAGAGCAGATATGTTGCCCAAATATGTCAAAAAGTAAGCACTTGTTCATAGAAGAAAAGATGGGAAAAGAAATACACTATATTAATATTATTCATAACTTTTTTGAAAGTAATTATATATTTTTGCATTGGTGTGATTCAACATTTATGGAAAATGTGAAAATTATATTTTGGGAGATCGTTTGGCTTAGGGTCCACTGCACTGAAATCACATTTGAAATAATCCATAGTCACTTAGTAGTTCAAGTATTTAGGCGCTGTACTGTGGAGTTAAGAACCTCAAAAGTCTTTTCAGCTGCTTAGGCACTCTTTTAAAATTCACTTGAAATTATTATAATGCAGTTTCTTCCCAAGTGATACTAATTCAGAAAGCTCAGAAAGCTCATACACCACTGGAATGACACAGAGAAGTCGAGCATCTTAATGTGTCAGTTTCAGTCTCTAAAACATTTGCATCATTGTATTAAGGATACCATTATTTGCTAATGTTAGTGAGTTCTTGAATCCAGGCATAAATGGCTACAATGTCTGTCAAAAGAAGAGTAATGCTGTTCCAAAACACACTGACATAGCTCCATTTCTATTATTTTCTTTTGCTTTTTAAAAATTAGTATAATTTTAGAGGAAAACAAAGTTAAATACAAAGATTCAAAGCTCAACTCAGGAATTTAAAAAACAGGGAATTTTAAAGCCAGTATTAATTTCTCAAAAAAATTACTTTTTTGTTTTGTTTTGGTTTGGTTTTTTTCCCTAGAAAACAACAGCAAGCAGCTGAGGAAAACATTTATTTATTTCTATCCTGTATAGAGGTAGGTACCTAGTATTTATACAACCTTTAATATTGTGTGGTATTTGTACTAAGAGAGAGTAACATGATAATTCTTTATTTGTCCCTGCAGGAACAGGTGGTGGCTTACAGAGGAGGAGGGCTGCAGCTTCCATTTTTTTGTGAGGTAGAGAACAGGCAGAGCAGTAAGGGGAACAAATGACAGCTTTGCGTTTTACAGAGATGACAAGCAGAGCTTTGTTGCTCGTATTACAGCTCTTCCTACTCTTACTTCTTTAGTGTTTTTGTGACATATTTTGGACAAAATAACACATTAATTCACTTGCTCTGAGACAAAATATTGAATTTTGCACTTTTTCCTGCCGTGCTCATCTTGGTCCAGCTCTACTGCTGCGACAGCAAAGATGGGAAGCCAGCACAGCTCGCTCCCTGTTAGGTTAGTTAAGCAGAAGTGAAGAACTTCCACATGGAGATTTTCTGGTCTGCCATCAATGGTCAAGTCTTCAAACACAGCCACTTAAAGATTGGACCAGATGATCTTTTGAGGTGCCTTCTAACCTGGGCTGTTCTATGATTCTACAATTCACTTGAAAACCTTACCAGCCTTGGGCACCACCCTCCACCTTCTACTGTGACCACACTGGGTTTGAATATATAGTGTGAAACAGTGGCCATTCATTCAGCCGTACAAAAATCCCACCCAAAAGGATCTTTCTCTGCCCTCTAAGAATTAATAAATCAGGTTCTTACCTCTCGTGACACTAGATGGGTGGCTTGCAGGCTGGCAGCTGGTCAGTACTGTAAAACAGAAATGGCAACTCCCTACTTGCTGCTGCACAGAAATCCAGAGTGAAAATGTGCAGGTGCCTTGAAAGCAGATTTAAAATCTGAGCTGAGAAATTGAGTCCCCTCCTGGAAATGAGCACTGGAGGCAGCAGGAACGCTGTGGCACATAAGGGCACCATCCTCTTCCTGCAAGCCTGCAGACCCCATACACTTACCTTGAAGCTTTCCGTGGAGACAGGGCAGACTTGTCACAGGGACATTTTATACGATCTAGTCTGCAAGATGCTACAGATGCCTGCTCTTTCTTCGGTCAAAAAATTTTTGGCAAACCTTCTTTGGCAAAGCATTGTCTGGCAAACTGAACTAAGGGCATAATTGTCATTTGACATGACTAGATATAATTAGAAAATTTTGATGTCTTACTGACTATATGAATACATCTCCTATAAATAATTTGACAAGGGTGTTAAGGAGGGAATCTGGACTAGTCAAGGCACTTAGAGAACTTGGATGCAGGACTTATGGATTCTATTGCTGGCTTTCCCACCGACTCACTGTATGACCCAGGGTGGATTGCTTGGTATGTCTGTGCTGCAGTTATCCCAGCTGTACAATGGGGATGACAACATTTATCTTCCCCATGTGATGGTGTGAAGCTTATAAGAAATGCCTAAGAGCAATACATTAAGCAGGCCACTAAGAGGGAAATAAGTATTACTAAAAGTGTTTTGCGGTTATGTTGGTATAATTCTGAAAGTAAAGGAGTAATCTGGGTCCTTCAGTGTGATAGCACTGAAGCCGGAGTGTCACAGACATGGCAAGATGACTGGCCAAGAGACAAAGATTTGTTCACAGCAATAGGAGGCTGGCGTCTAGCTGAACTACTGGGTTGTAGCCTGAGAGATGTGAGGTCAATTCTGATGTATGAAGAGCATACATACACTCATGCACATGTACCCATCTCTACACTTGAAATAGTAAAAAAGTGGGAGATTCCCCAAGAAGTGTTGTTATAAGCCTGTGGATTAATTCGTGCTAAGGGAGATGTTGTATGGCATGCTGTGATTTCTGCTATGTGTGTCAGTGCATCTGAACAACAGATGCTCCTTTCTTTTCCTGATGATGTTTTAATTCATCAGAAAGTACCCATATTGGCAATTCAGGAAAGGATCTCAGTTCTTTCTTATGTCTTTTTTCCAAGTCTGACCTGTCAATCTGTACCATAAATAAAGCAAATTGCTGCGGTAAAGATTTGGGCCTGTAGAAATCTATGTCATTCGAATGTTCATACGTCTTTTCAACAAGGAGTGGTTACAGGTCATTATAACGTCTATGTATCAACCAAGTTTTTTCCATTCCTGCAGAAATTTCTGCTCCTGTAGAATTCCAGAGCCTTCCCACCATCCCACAGCTCAGCTCACACATCCAGAAGACAACCTAGATAAAGAGACTTGCAGTCCTCAGTTTATTCATTAATACACAGCACTTCTTTCCAATTCCTCTAACATAAACCAGTCTCAGCTAAAGCCTGTCTCCCATATGCATGCTCCCACTGTCAAATTCACCAGCTGGGAAAAAAGCAAAGACCCCTTCAGCCCTTTCCTACCCACAACTCCCAGTAACTAATATCTTGCACATTTACACATTCATACAGTTCCTGCAACAGAAGTTATCAACAAGTTGTTGCCTACATCAGAGCACTAGAGGTGGTAGACAGTCCTGATACTCTGAGAAAGGGGGATTTGCTGGTAGTTCTGAAGAGTGACTCATCTAGTTTTAGAGAAAGGGCACTGTTACTTGAGCTGCTTTAAATGCTGTCAGATCTAAACACTCTTCTCCTGGTCATTGGCATTTTGGTTATTGAAAGAGGTCAGGGACACAGGGAAAAGGTTAGAAAAATGATGCGTGGGATCCAAGGTAATATCCAGCATCAGGCACTACCATGTTTATGAAGAGCTTGCTCCAAGGAGGGCTCTGACATTGCAGCATCCACATTTTGAGTGGCTGGACCCCAATCTGGAATTCAAACCTGTTCCAAACTGAGGCACTGGGGTGCCATGTGGTGCCCAGAAGCCCAGTAGGTTATTGGTCCTGGCTGAGGAGGGGACAGGAGGGCCTTGGCAGGTCAAAGCATGGAGTCAAGAAGACCGTGGGAGGAGCAGGGATGGCTGAGACCTCTCCCAGGACATGAGTGCTGAGGGTTTTCTCCCATCACGTTAGGAAGGGAGCTCTGGTCTCCCATTCCCAGTGAAGCTGTAATATCTGAACTGTGAAGGCAGTATCCTCTGGCAGCAACAGGTTAAGTATTAAGTAGAATGATAGAATGGCTTGTGTTGGAAGGGGACCTTCAAAGATCATCTATTCCAACACCCCTGCTGTGGGCAAGGACAACTTTCACTAGATTAGGTTGCTCAAAGTCCCATCTAACCTGAACACTTCCAATGGTGGGGCATCTATAAGTTCTCTGGGAAACCTGTTCCAGTGTCTTACCACACTCATTGTGAAATATTTCTTCCTTATCTCTATTTGAAATCTACCCCTTCTCAGTTTAAAATCATGGCTTCTTGTCCTGTCACTACAGGCACTGATAAAATGTCTTTCTTATAAGGCCCCTTTAGGTATTGAAAGGCCTCAAGAAGGTCTTCTCTAACCTTTCTCATCTCCAGGCTGAACAACCCCAACTCTCTCAGCCTTTCTTCACAGAAGAGGTGTTCCAGCTCTCGGATCATTTTTGTGGCCCTCCTCTGGACCCGCTTTAACAGGTCCATGTCTTTCTTGTGCTGGGGACCCCAGAGCTGAAGGGAATACTGCAGGTGGGGTCTCACAAGAGCAGAATAGAGGGCGAGGATAACCTCCCTTGACCTGCCGGCCAGGCTTCTTTTGGTGCAGTCCAGGACCTGATTGGCTTTCTGGGCTGCAAACGCACATTGCTGGCTCATGTCAAATTTTTCATCCACCAGTATCACTGAGTTCTTCTCTGAGTAGTTGCTGTTGCTTTTCTGTGGGGTCCTGCTCTCAGTGTTATGTATATGCAGTGTTATCAGGCTGGAACAAAGCACCCTCAGGATGTGCCTGGATCTCCAGGGGCTATATGGAGAGCCTATCTGAATGACACTTTGGGGACTGAAAATCTTTGAATTTCCAGTGGCCAATGACAAAGCCAGTCTTCTCAGCAGAAGGGTTTTGCTGTTGCATTGTGCAGGATGTGAACCCAGCTGCGTAACAGGCAGGAGTGAGGCACATGGCCAGGCAGCTCTGGGCATGGAGTCAGCCGAGGGAAGGTCTGGTTTAAAAAGGAAGCAGCCAATGAGTTGAGGTGTCTCCAGGTGTTGACAGTCACTCATCAGTGCTTTTAGGATGGCAAGCTTCAATGTAGCATCAGGTCTGTTCACAAAAGAGTTTAGATACCAAAAGCCTTCTATGGAATTGGTCCTAACTCCAGGGTAGCTTCTCACATGTGAGCCAGGCCATGGGAAAGAAGAATTCCTTCCTTGCTCCCTAATATCCTCTCAGTAGTTAGATGACATTTCCTCTAGCTACAAATCATTCAAGTTTTTTTTTAGTTAAATTTAAGTGGGTTTGGTCAGTGTTCCCAGGATATAACTGTACCCTGTGTGCTATTCCACAGCTATATAGCAGAAAATATCCATATGTACTTTTATGAAGGTATAGCATTAAAGGTACATGAAAGATATGCCCAATTCACAATTTTATTTAAGGAAAATTATATATATATAAAAATTATAGTATAGTGTACATTTCTGTGTAGTGTATTATGAATATCAGGGAAGATAATTGAAGCAAAATCCATAAAAATTCTGAAAAAATAGTGAAAATATTACATCCTTAAGTGTTTTATTTCATAGTCCTACAATATCTGTATGTGGATATTCAGGTCTTAACTGTTACATTGATTTACACCTTTTCTGTACATGAGCAACATGCTGTTTGCCAATATATTTCACAGGCCTAAACTCAGGTGACACCCTGTATTGTTGCAAATAGAGTTACAGTGCTTTTTCTGTCTTTTCAAATTGTCCTGGTTTCAGCTGGGATAGAGTTAATTGTCTTCCTAGTAGCTGGTATAGTGCTACGTTTTTGAGTTAGGTATGGGAAGAATGTTGGTAACACTGATGCTTTCAGTTGTTGCTAAGTAATGTTTAGTCTAAAGTCAAGGATTTTTCAGCTTCTGATGCCCAGCCAGCAAGAAGGCTGGAGGGTCACAAGAAGTTGGGAGGGGACACAGCCAGGGCAGCTGACCCAAACTGGCCAACAGGATATTCCATACCATGTGATATCATGTCTAGTATATAAACTGGGGGAGTGGGGGAGGGGTGGGATCGCCGCTCGGGGACTAACTGGGCATCAGTCGGCGGGTGGTGAGCAATTGCTCTGTGCATGATTTGTATATTATAATCTTTTTATTATTACTGTTGTCATTTTATTAGTGTTATCATTATCATTATTAGTTTCTTCTTTTCTGTTCTATTAAACCTTTCTTATCTCAACCCATGAGTTTTACTTCTTTTCCCGATTTTCTCCCCCATCCCACTGTGGTAGGGGGGAAGTGAGTGAGTGGCTGCATGGTGCTTAGTTGCTGGCTGGGTTTAAACCATGACACAAATACTCTAAATTCTCCGGAATTTTTTTCAGTCTTCATCTTTACTTAAAAGTCTACTTTACAGAACTATCTTTTTACTGAATTGTGTTATCAAATTCAAACTACAGACAGTTTTCTCCACTGTGGTTGTCTTATATTGTCCAAAGACAATGCAAAAAATTAAAAGCACAAAATTATGAAGAACTTTTAGTTAGCTTATGGAGCCTCACACAATTTCTACACATTGAGTGAAATGGATTTGGAGGGAGTAATAATTTAAACTTGATGATGTATATGTGCACCCAGGCACAATGTCAAATTCAGTTGATTTTCAATCTGCAGAGAGAAGAATATAATTATCAGTGCTCTGCCATGGAAGTTGAGGAAAATGCCTATGTACTGAGCTTTTCTAAAATATGAAGGCTTCTCATAAAAGAAACTGTCCCGCTGCCTTTTCCAGAAGCCACACAGTCTAGTGCAGCACTGACCTATCTTCTCAATATGACCTTGAAGTGAGCCTTTCAGGGCTCTTTTCAGGTTACAGCAACAGCTGAGAAAAGAAGTAGCTGATTCCTACTGCTGCCAGGACTTAATGGAAACTCAGCAGGGGATGGCTAGAGAAATTAATTCCTTCTTATGTCCTCTCTCTGATATTAATGTCCCCTGCTCTTTGCTCCCTTCCCAGGGTGACATATAACTGAACCCTTTTCCTTGTCCCTCTCAAGTCTCTTTTTATGTACAAGCATAGCTTCTGAGGGAAGTAACACCATGTTGAACTAGCACAGCAAAAGTTTTTAGTGCAGCAGTCTTTGCTTCACAAGATCCAGGATCCAAGGTAATGGAGATGGCCACAGTGGGATACATTAATAAAACTGAAATTCTCCAGTATGTTTATTCTTGGCCAAACTCTGGTCCTACTCAACAGCAGCTAATTTTTGTTCACTCAAATAGGTACAGCTGGGGCAGCACTATGTGTATTGAAGAATGTGGTCTTACATTTGAGTCAATTATGTATGTGCTATAATTCAAAGAGAAAATTCAGTGCAATTAAAAGTATCTTAATGATGTTCTGGTAACAGCACCCTCTGTCCACTTGAGTAGCAAGGAAAGACATAGTTCCCAAAGTGTTATTATATGAAGGAAACTGCACCATCTCAGTAGGCAATGCTGTAAACATGCTCCTGCAATACTTCCAGCATCTTGGCAGGAATGGGAAGCTGTATTTCTTCCAAAAGCAGGTGCTAATTTAGAGAGATCTTAGCTAAAAGCTTGAGAGGAAATCAGCCTCAAGTCTTGGAGGAAACTTTCAACTTCTGATGAACAAAAGGGCTGATTAAAGTCTGACTCCCTATAAGCTACAAGTACTTCCTTATGGAATGAGATTTAAATAATGACAGTTTCAATGTCAGAACAAAGAAACAGCATAATTAAATAGCGGGAATGCAAAGCTAAATTCACTGGTCTAGACTTACCTTATTCAATATTGTGTGGTTGGCACAGATGCCAAAGTCAGAAGCTCAGCCATCATGTGTTCCCTATAAGCTCCAATAGACCAGGAAGACTGAAAAGGCATGGGCAGGCAGCATATATATCCATTCACTTTAAGCATATTAGAGGAAAATCTCATTGCTGTGAGTATTTTTGACTACCATATAATTACATCCCAAGCTACTAGAAAAACTTTCAATATAGAAAGACTTTTGAATGTCTTAGTTGTTTAGGGGGACCTTCATTAGTCCTTGCAAATCTGGTCATCCTGGTCTCACAGATCACAGCTGACAGCCCCAGGTCAGTGACATCTCACAGTTCATTTCCTGTTCTAGAGGAATCCTCTTGCTGGCATTAAATTTGACACACTGAGAAAATAAGAAGAAACGTGTTAACATTTTTATTTTTTAATTTGCCACTTGTCTTCTACCTTCACCTGAATAAGAATATATGAAAAGGGATAATTCTTTCCTTGATATTTTAGTAGTGAGCTGTAAAACACCTTGTTCTTTGAAAGAAAGAGCTATAGACCATTGAAAAATGTTGCCAACATTTGACATTTTGACTAAACAAAACAAGAAGTATAAAGGAAGGGAATTAAGATGAAAAATGTAGCTTATTTACGTATCTTACATGAAAGTGTATTGGTAAAATCATTCCAGAACAGCATGGTTTCATGAATAACTTGGACATACGTCAGAAGTTTGCCAGAACTTTCAACCCATGATATTAGCACAGTGCTTCATAAGTCTTCCAAGAGTAGATTTCTATATTAGCAGCCTCTTCACAGAGACTGGCTGGCTATTTACAGTCCTGGGTAAAAGCACTTGGTGCCCACAACAAAAACTTACTCAGCAGGGACTGAATCAGTATTGTCATTAGTGTTTTGAAATGGGAGAACACACAAAGACAATAGAAACACAGGCAAGAAATATTGAAGAGTAATTTAGCTGGAAATACTGAACTAAAACATATGGAAACAATAGCCTGAAACATTCTTAGGTAATCTTTGCCAAAATACCAGTGATTTTTTTTTGCTTTCTGCAGCTTTCAACCAAAATGCAAAATATTTCACTGATTTTTTTTTTTTTTTTTTTTTTTTCCATCTCTGCTCCTTGGTCACAGGCTAAGGATTTCAGGAAGTAGTCTCAATGATTACTTCTGGAAATATTCTCAAAAAAGTGGGCAGGGAAAAGTAATTTGGACTATGCTTATAGAGATCAAAGATGGAGATGAGCGTCAGATGAACATCATGGAAAAACACTGGACATCCAGGGCTTCTGTGTCACTGAAACTATCAATACAGATAGCACTTCTTTAATTTCCTGCAGTTGAAAAGGCATGGTGAAATCAAAGAAAGTTTGTAGGCAGTCTATTCTGGAGTGTTCTTCTTCTGTAAGAAGCAAAAATTGCAAAGACTCCTGTTCAGTCACTTGGCCACTCACATGAGCATACCCTGAAGGGGTTTGAGCTACTCATCCTTTGTGGCAGCTTTATTTTCTTTCACAAAACTGATCTTTCTCCCACCAATGATTAATTTATATTTCTTGATATGTTGGCCTGTAAGCTTCTTGCAAAGAAGTTTATAATCCAAAGTCCTCAATTCTATTTCTTGTCTGCTTCTAAGATCACAGGCACTGGTGAATTACACTGGAGAAAACTCTGTCTCGTGCTATGTCTTCGCTAGTATACTGCACTATGCCAGGGAACATTTGCAGATACCGGAAGCCAATCACTTATACTGATAAAATATTAGTGGATCCCCTGTCAAGCTTTTGACCTGTGCCAGCTACCCATCTCCTAAGCAGATTCAAAGGCATAACTGACAGCTGACATTTTCTGGGACCATTCCCAATACAGTCTGCATCCAGCCTCACCATTCTTGATACAGAAGTAGTTTACTCCTATAAGCATAAGCAGTCCTGTGCCAGTTGGCCTATGTTCCTGGTCATGTTTAATTTATTAGTGTATCTGTAATGCTCCTGTAGAAAGCTTTGGAGCAGCCACAAAGGTATCTGTTCGTGGGAAAGGAAGGACCTACTGGAAGAAGCAACAATACCTTGATGGAAAAAGGGAAAGGAAATGGATCTTGCCTCTGTTAACTTTCTGCAGGGCTGGACTCCACTGCAGCTGAATGCAAAGCACAGCAGAGTCAAAAAAGAAGAGGCAGAATGAGAGTAGACCCTGGATACAGGCTGTCCTGCACAGCAATGTGGTGTGGGCAACACTCTGCAGTGCTGACATTCCCATGGAAGAGGGAGGATTTGGGCGTACTGAAAATAGATCTTTCTTGAGATGGAGACGAGGCAGCTGCCTCACTCTCTGCCACCCCTTAAGACATGGCTTCCCCTCCCCCATGTTCTGTGACTGTCTGTGAGACCAGGAGCAAGAAGCCACATCTTAGCAAGACAGCACAGCTGAAGTAGGAAAGTGGAGGCATCTCAAGATTGCTAGTCTGTATCCCATTAGGACACCCCACCTCGCAGCACTCACCCATGTTTTTTTCTTGGTGTCATTCATCTGATGAACTGGAAACTTTACTTTAGCTGAAATAAGTTTGTGGATGATAAGATGGTGGTGGAAGTAATACACCTTGTGAAATACCATGCTAAAGTACTTTGGGCTCTGTGTAAAGGTCTAGAGGATTTTCATAGTATATCTTGCAGGTGTCTCATTTGGAAGCTGAGGATGTATGGGCTGGACAAATGGGTTGTTGTGACATTTGAAAATTGTCTGTCCTGTTCAAGGGATAGCAATCAGCAGCTAATTAGTAGCTAGCTGGCTGGCAGCTGTTAATGAGAACAGTACCCCTGTGGTTCACAATGGGGTCCTTATCTTTCAAAATCTTCATCAGTACCCTGAGTGATGACACAGAATGCACCTTTGGCAAATTTGCAGCTAACACAAATCTATGGGGAGTGGCTGAACATCATAAATGGCAGAGATTCAATCCAGTGGGACCTTGATAAACCTGAGGGTGAGGTCAACAGAAACCTCATGAAGCTCAGTAAGGAGAAATGCAGTTTTCCACCTGGGACAGAATAACGCTGTATGGACAGGGAAGTGTCTTAGCACTAGCCCTGCTGTAAAGGATGTGGGGGTTTTGGAAGATACTAGTCTGAATGTAAGCCAGCAGTGCTTTCTCACTGTGAGGAAAGCAAATCCCATAGTGGGCTGCATTAGGAACAGTGTGTCCAACAGACTGAAAGAAGTTACTTTCCCTCCTGTACTTGGGGCTGGTGCAGTCACACCTGAAATTCAGTATTGCATTTTAGGCTCTGCAGTTCAAGAGGGATATGGGAAAAACTGGAGAGGGTCCAGCGAAAGGCTACCAAAATGGTGAACGACCTAGAGCACATTACCTGAGCTACAAGCTCCCAACAAGTAGAGGGCAATGACCTGCCTTTACATCTTCCACTATTTCCTATCTGGACTTCCCTCAAGCCCTCTGCTCCTTTGGTTGGAATGTGTCCTCCCATAAAGTAGTGCAAAAGAAGCATGTTGTCAAAGGTGAGTCTGCAACTCCATGGCTTCTTTGTGAGAGTGACTGAAGAAAACCGTCATTGTATTCAGTGACTAAAGTCTCTACACTGTCTTTGAGCCAGAACACACTGTTAAAGGCTTTACTGTGTGGCAGTGTTGTGGTTTAACCTCGGTAGGCAGCTAAGCTCTGCACAGCTGCCTGCTTACTCCCTCCCAGTGGGATGGGGGACAGAATTAGCAGGGTAAAAGTGTGAAAACATGTGGGCTGAGATAAAGACAGTTTTAATACGTAAAGCAAAAGCCATGCACACAAGCAAAGCAAACCAAGGAATTAATTCACTACTTCCCGTTGGCAGGCAGAAGTTTAGGCTTTTCCAGGAAAGTAGACTCCATCACGCAGAATGGTGACTTGGAAGACAAACACCATAGCTTCAAATGTCCCTCAATCCCTCCTTCTTCCCCCAGCTTTCATTGCTGAACGCAACATCATATGGTATGGAATATCCCTTTGGTCAGTTGGGGTTAGCTGTTGCAGCCATGTTCTCTCCCAGCTTCTTGTGTACCCCAGTCTATTTGCTGGTGGGGCAGCACAAGAAGCAGAAAAGACCTTGGCACTGTGTAAGCACTGTTCAGCAATAACTTAATCATCCCTGTGTTATCAACACTGTTTTCATCACAAATTTAAGACATAGCCCCATATAAGCTACTATGTAGAAATTTAACTCTATCCCAGCTAAAACCAGTACGTGCAGTTAGTAACTTTTGGTGCAGAAAAGAGGGCACTAATGATGTCTCATTTCCTCCTTTAAAGTACTGCAGCAGTGGAATACCAAAGCCATCTGTGGAAACTCATAACTTTTTCAGGCTCTGCAGGTACCACTGTCAGTCTCACCATCTGAATTTTCTATAGTCAAACCTGATGTCCAAGGAACATGTTATCAGTAACTCCCAACCGCTATGAGATTTGGTGGCTGTTCCTTGTTCAAACTAATGGCAAGAGTTTACTTAATGTAGCAGGTGAGCTGAAGCTCTCTCACTTCTTCGGGGACCCTGGTGTGTGTTTCTTTCTTTCACCCAAGTTTCCTATTGCACCTCTTTCTGACAATGTTTCTTCTATCAAATGGCACTAAAGTCCCCCCCAGATACTTAATAAGCTCCAACAAGAAGCTTCTCCTGGTGTATCTTCAGCCTGTGTGAGCCCAGCCTCTTGCCCTTCCTCTGTAGATGAGCTCCAGAGGTGATGACTCTGCACATTAACTTGATTCCAGCTCTAGTCAGCAGCACAATTTAAACCATTTTCTTCTAGGTTACAGGAAGGTCCTGGTACAAGATTTCTTCCCACCCTGAAAAAAAAAGGCCTCAAAATCAAAAAACTACTAAACATAGCAGGCAGACACTCCTGGCTTTAGAGCAAGACACAGCATTAAAAGTTTACGAGTTTACAGTTTACAAGAACACAGAATGCCAGCTGGGTGTTTAACTAGGAGAGTCAGGTTGGTGCTGATCTGTTCCAGTTGCATGAGGAGACGAGTCTGAGCTCACTGACCTGTGCTGCCTGTGTGAGAATGCAGCAGCAAGTTAAACCTTTGGGTGTGTCCTTTAGAGTTGAAAGTTGGGACGGGTAATAAATTCTCATCCCCTTTCATGTGAGAATTGCCAGAATGCTGCAGCTGCACACAAATGATCCTTGGGAGTGCAGTGCAGTCTGTGCAATCCCAGCTGGTAAGGACTCTGACGATTATATAGTGTACAGACTAAAGTCTTGGGGGTCTTCTTTATTCCTGCACCACAGTTATGCACTCATGAATTAAACAGTAAACTATTAACTGCAACTTCCAAAGAATGGGGCTTGGCAGGTAAAAACTATTGCTGTTGACTGAGTTATTATCTTTCCTAAAGCCAGTTTTGTAGATTCAAAATGCATTCATACTGCTCTCCAGCCCTTGAAAATACATACATGTCTTTTGTGCACATCCAGGGACATGTAATTCCCAGCTCCATCAGATTTGCTTTTTGTTGCTCTTGCATCCAGATTTCTTCTGCTCATAGCTGTGCTACCAATCCTGTACCACAGTGAACACAAAGAGTCATGGTGCAAAACATGCCAGAGATATTCCTATCTAATGCAAATTGGAGCCAGGTGATGAGAAAGCAGACTCCAATGATAACCAGGGCTACCACCATGCCCAGTACCGTGCTTTGAGCTACTGTAGTCTCAGCTAGACAAGAACTGATTCATGATGGCAAGCAAGCCCAAAGCCTTTCTGAGTTGGGAATTCAAGCTCCCAAAAAGTAGAGGGCAATGACCTGCCTTTACAGCTTCCACTTTTTCCTATCTGTAGTAATAAAATGAAGCCTTTAAAGAGAGCCACAGAATCAAAGCAGCTGTGTAACAGGCAAGAAATCTCTCAGCCAGTGTCCTGCATCCCTACAAGATATTGGGATAGCAGATACTATATGAATGTTTAGGGGAGCTGGTCTCAGCATAGGTGAGTCATGAACCTCCATCATCCAAAGGATGTTAGAAAACTAAGTAAATAGCTGCATTTTGATAGGAAAATGAGGGCACTGGGCCACCTGCTGGAGCCTTTTCTGTCAGCTTCTGGCTGACAGTTACTTTAAGGAAAAAATATATCACACACAAAGTGATAAAGGTTTTGCTGAAGCCATCAGCAGGGCAGGTGGACAGCAGGCCAGAGCTACAGCCCAAAAACTTATCTCATGGGGATGGCAGTGAAAAGTCAGCAGGGATGCCAGGATCCAAGAAGAAATACCTTTTCCCCATGTCATGAGCTGACCCTCCCTTCATACTCATGTGCACAGTCCTTCCATAATTGCTAGAGTTATTAGAGTCCTGGATTTAACTTGGAGAAGAGGCAGTCAGAGTGTGCAAGAGGCTTCTGGATTCTGTGTTTGCAAACTGGCTGTTGGTGGATAGAAAGGCCCCTGAGGAACCCCCCAATATGTGGGTGTGTGTCCTGCCTTGGTGTGCCAGGGATGCTTGTGTGGGCAGCCTTATTGCTGCCCGTTGCTGGCTCAGTTATGCTGTGGTTGTCTGGACTGTAAGTGGTGAAGGTTTGTAGTAGGTATAGTCCTGTCCTGCTGAGAAAATTTCAGGTAAAGATATCTTTCCTGATCTGCAATACAGGAGGATGAAAAAGGTAATGAAGAGGGAAAATGGAGGATAATTCCTGTGCTTTTGCTGGACTGGCAGGGCAACTTGTCAGTCATTGAGACTTAAAACATATCTTGGGCATCAGCGTTCAATAGCTGTTTCTGAAAGTCAGCAAATACTAATGTGTTAATTAAAGAAACTAGTAGGAAATCCCAGCATGAAAGAGCTTGGCTTTGTATCTCCTCCATCTTGAACAGTACCAGTTCACCAGAACAGAATGTCACCAGTTTCCCTGTTGCCCTGGGACAGGCAAACCATCTAAGTATTTTTTGGAGAATGACTGGGTTTTGTGTGCTGCTTCATGTGGAAGCAACAAGAAGTATGATGACCCTTTTAAATTGGCAGAGCTCTTGCAATAACACTGCTGGGACATGGGGAATACCTACCAGCCTTCTGGGAGAAGCCTCTACTACTCATTAAATCCCTTGCATCTAAAGACAGTTACAGATGTACCAAAATAGCTATGGTTGCTGGGTAATCTGCACCATAACATGAAAATTTGGATTGAGTTTGTTGCTGCCTTGACAACTGAGATGGTAACTTAATATTTGATCCACATGTTCTGTGTGACACTGCGGTAAATACAAGACTCCTCCATCAGTTCAGAGGTAAGACGAGAGCACAACAGCAAAGAGCGACTGAAAATAAGAGGTCAGAGCACGTCGTGGTTTAACCCCAGCCAGCAACTAAGCACCACACAGCCACTCACTCACTTCCCCAGTTTATATACTAGACGTGCTGTCACATGGTATGGAATACCACTTTGGCCAGTTTGGGTCAGCTGCCCTGGCTGTGTCCCCTCCCAAATTCTTGTGCCCCTCCAGCCTTCTTGCTGGCTGGGCATCAGAAGCTGAAAAATCCTTGACTTTAGACTAAACATTACTTAGCAACAACTGAAAACATCAGTGTTATCAACATTTTTCTCATACCTAACTCAAAAACATAGCACTATACCAGCTACTAGGAAGACAATTAACTCTATCCAGCTGAAACCAGGAAAGAGCATTAGCAAAAATCATGTATGCTGTGGGTTTCCCAAACAGGCACAGTGATGTTGAGTGCACCAGCTGTGGTACTTTCAAAACTGTTAGGGGAGCACTGATGGCTGCGTATAAAGCTCTGATGACACTTGCTCTGAAATATTCTGTACTGTCCCAGTCGTACACATTCAGAAATTAATGACTCAGGCCGTACAGGGTACAAAGAGAATTTGTGAGACCACATGGGAATACAGAAGCTCCCTTGAGGGAGGAGCCTGGAAGAGTTCAACTTAGCAAAGGCCTACTATTGCAGGGCGAAGGCTTAGGTGGGAACAAGCACTGTAAATAAATCTGCATAACTCTCCTGACAGCTTTTGTCTGAGGTCGCAAAGCTTGGGTCTACTCCTGGAGATCTCTGCTGGGTTCCCATCTGATGTCCCACTCAGCCAAACCTACTGGAGGGACCAGACATCCTTGAGCTTCAACTGACCCCATACAGGAGCTGCTCACCAAACCCCTGCTCAACTCCAGACCTGGAGCAATGTGCTGCAGGGTGACCACCTCTGCCCAGCTGCCACACATTCATGCCACCATACTTGCTCCTGCCTCTGTCCAATATGGCACTTTGCTGGCCCCTCAACACCCCCAAAGGCCATTGAACATGTCTCAGGCTTGCCATCAGTCCCAGTCATTCAGTTCCTCCTCTCTCCATGATGTGCCAGCATAGCGTCCTTCCTCTGGAGCTGCTCCTTTGCTTCTGGGCCTTGGTCAGCACCCGAGAGGCACTGACAAGCCACCCACTTGCTTTCAGATGGGACAGATCCTTACAAAGCAACGCTATGGGGTGTTGCCTCCCTGGGCTCTCTGTCTCAAGCACTTCACATTGATGACTTGCCAAATTCGAAACCAACAGCAGCCTAGAGCCAGTATCACTGGGCACAGCATGAGCTGCCTTGTCCAGACAAGAAGAAGGCCCCAGCTAGTCCTGGCTCCAGCAGCTTTCCACCCACTCCATGAGCGCACAGAGTGCTTTGCCTCCTGGGTGCACGCTCTGCCCAGAGCCACAAGCAGTGGCTGTGTCCGACGTTGCCTGTGCTCAGCCTGCCAGCCCGTCCAAACAGAGGGACATCCTCCCTCCCAGGGACCAGAGCCTGGCCTGGCATGGGAGCAGCAGCGCCTGGGCTCTCCATGGCATGGCCTCTTTGCCAGGTGCTGACCCTGAGGGGGACCTACCTGCCTTGCTGCTGCGTGTCGGCTGGTGGTGACAGGCACGTCAGGACATGGCAGTTGCTCTGGGTCAGCCCAAAGGCCAGCCCAGAGCAGTATCTCCCTGGCGGTGGCTGAGAGCCTTGCTGGTGTCTGAGGCTGACAAAGTACGGGAATTATGAGAACGGACAGATGTGCTGAGGCTTTCCCTGAACACTGCCCCTTTCCCCAAGTGCTCCTGGCTCAGGCACATCCTAATCCCATTTGTTGCGTGTGGAGTCAGGACTGTGCATCTGGTTCTCCTCCCATGAATTTGTGTGGCAGCTTTTTGACCAAATGGAAACATTCAGCATCCACTCCCTTGGTGGTGAGGAGCTGTACAGATTAATTACAAGTGGTCTGAAGAAGATGTGACACTAAATGGTCTCCAAAGGATGGTTCTTCTCATAGTGGAGGCACCCTCTGGGGCCATGAACATTCTCTCCAGAGCATCTGGGGTTTTGACGCTGTAGCAGGTTGAAATGAGACAGAGCTGTTCCTATTCCACCACACATGAACTGTGCAAGTAACTTTTTCAAATTTATGTTGCTGGTTTAGAAGGACCGAATGACATCTAATTTGATATGGACATCTGCGCTGTCTTGGCCTGAGCAATTCTGTCAGTGATACATCCCTAAGTATACCAGACTAGACAGTTATTTTTATGGATGTTAATACTATTGCTCTTTGGGAGTGGGTTTCAGCAACATGGAGCTTGTTCTTCACTGACATCTTAAAATTTGAGGGGGAGGTTAGAACTCTCTAGGGAGTGAGTGTAGCATTTGACTCTGTCAGCTGCACAGAATATATGATCTCTGCCTGTAATAAGAACAGAAAGATTTATACAATTCAGGACATCATAAATTAATCCAAAATATATTTTTTTTCTGCATTCAGGGAATTACACACATCGAAAAATTAATGTACACCCACATTTGTCCACACACTGTTTATGGTACTCTAGTATTTTCCTTTAGTGTTGGTCCTGCGATGGCTGTGCAGAGCTTGGACTCTTCCTGGGAAGAAATCTCTGCATGAATGCACACAGTGGTGACTTTTTCCTGAGAAAGGCATGAATGTTTCTGAACAAGAATTCCATGATTCCACCCTGGTTCATCTTCCCAGTCGCAGTTTACTTATTGCCAAGTACATTCATCCAAATACAATTTTTTTTTTTGTAAGAGAACAGGTTCCTTTGTGTCAACGGGTGAAAACCTTCCTAGGCTGATGTGATGAAAGACTTCCTGGAAGAGAGATTTCTCCACTGCTGGTGTTCCATGGAGGGCGATGGACTCATTTTCTTCTTTGGCAGCAGGAGTGAGGTGGTAGAAATGTCCCTCTTGTCTAGTCTCCATGGAATTCACCTGGAGAGAGGTCTCCTACATGGCATCAGAGTTCCTTAGGGAACTAGCACCATCATGTGTTGGGCATATCACAGGTACCCCTGAGAAATGTCTGCAGCAGCTTTTCTGCCCCCCCCCAGTCTTCAGTATCAAAGATGGTAACACGCACTAACTCAGCAAAGTTGTCAGGGAGTTTCCTGAATTTTACCATGGAAGATTTCACACAGCAATGTGCTCCATGCTTAGATGTGTCCTGTCCTCCATCCATTACAGCATTACCAAGCAGTTCCCAGAGCTTTTGGGAAAAGGACACAGTGAGTGGGGGTGTGGTTTGGGAAAGACATCCCTACAGCAGTGTGGAGGAAAGAAGAACAAACCTTTGCAGAGATATGCTGGCTCCCCTCACTGCCCTTTTCTGCTGTCACCCTAGACACACTGAACAGGGAGGAGTGGGAAACTGGAACTTCACTGCCACAGCCATCCACAGCCAGCACGGCTCAGTCAGCCCTGGGGCAGAACAGCATGGACATGCTTCTCCTAAGGGAACAGGGATGGAAGGAAGGGAAAACTGAGCCAGAGAGGAGTCTTAGAGCTGCTTTGCTGCTCTGGTGCAGTGCAGCTGGTGTAACACACCCTCTCAAGAGTATGAAACCATCACTAACCCTGTGTCAATCTGACAGTCTTTTCCCTCCCAGAGAAGAATTCTGGTCCCCTGCCATGACAGGACAACCCTGTTGTGGGTCTCCCCATAGCTGTAGGGAGACAGGGCTGTTGATGGAGCCTTGCATTTAGCTCACGGGAAGGTGCTGGACTTCTGACAGTTCACTCTTGCCAGAGCAGCAGTTCCTTCATGTTCTCAGCTGAGATACCCATGTGTCCGTCCTGCCAGAGGCAGTCCTGTGGCAATGGGCTTGTTAACATGCCTAGGAAACAATCCATACATGCAATGGCTACTTGGATTATTCGGGAAGAGCCTGAGTGGCACGGCATCTACTAAACAGTGGATTATCTGCGTAACAAGGAACTTTGGCTTCTGCTTTATGCAGAGCATGCAGGGCTCTTCTGATGCAGGCCAGCAAAGTGGTAGGCATGTGCAGGCAGAATGTGACTCCACTTTTAGTGTCACAATCAGCAAGTACAACGTGGCATGAATGAACCCTTTCCGTAGCATGGTATTGTATAACCTCCAGCAAGCAGCTCATCCAGAAGAGAACGCAGGTGGGTGCCAGAGAGTACAGGGAGTAGTAATCTCCTGCTAATAACATAAACAAAGAAAAGCAAAGTAAAAAAAACCAAAAAAGTAATGATGTGTCACAGTAATTCTGGAAAAAGGCCATTGCATTAGTCATTTTAGAAGAACAGATGAAAAACAACTGACAGTCAGTACAATATTCCCACCCCTTGTTATAAATCCAGTATTTAGAAGACACATGGTTCTTCCCCTAGCAATTCTCTCCCTAATGGTGAGAAATGTTTGGCATGTCATGAAAGTTTTCATTAAATGATTTTTTTGTGATTTACAAATTGCTATTGCTGAGTGGGCAAATTTCTACAAATCTTGCCAGACAGAGAAACTTAACAAATATCCCTCTCATTCATTTATTATCTATGACACTGCCAAAACTTCTTGAGTAGAAGGACACTGTACTCCTGACAGTCCAGCTGGTACCAAAAAGAAGGTTGAGCTTTAAATCGAAAGCAAGAGTGCTGTCACGGAAAACAGAAGGATAGGAACACAGAACTAGACACCTTCTCAGTCTGTCTGTATCAATCAACATGTGTTACAAAAAATTCTGTAATCTCATCAGGTCCCAAATTACTATCAGTTACAATGAAGAACAAGACAGGGATGGAGAAAAATGTATGATATGGTGGTCACCACTGCAGTGACCAGAACTTGATGGCATCTTTCCAGTTCTCAATTTCTATAAAATTTTTTTACCTCTAAAATTCTCAAAAGATGGACCTAGCATATAGGTGTTTGAGGATCAGAAATGTACCTCTAATTCTCAAAACAAATTAGCATATGGTCTCTTTACATTCATTCATTTTGCTCCAAAGATTTTCCTTCTGCCTGAAGAGATTTTTTTTTTCCTCCTTGTTTTTTTCTCCTCAGTGGAGTTATACAAATAAATCCATCTTGTATCAGCTTCATCTCGCTAGACTAAACAAGCCAATCTTTTCAAGTCACTCATCACAAACTAGGTCATCCACTCTCATGACCATTTTAATAATTCTGAGCTGCATTTGTTCCAGATAAGTGAATATTTCTCAACTGTTTCATCAATACTTGTTTTATTGAGATGATTCTTTATGATGAATGCATTTTCCCCATTCTTCAGTACAGCTATTGCATTCTTTTTTTTTTTTTTTTTTTGCTATAGTTGACTCCCAGTTTGACAGATTCACATGACCACAAAATGGCATAAATAGTCTCTCAGGCTGGAAAGGATCACAGCCACATTTGCTACTTTGCAGGAATGTGTCTGTGTCCTTCAGCACAGGCAGCAGAACTGACATACTAATAGAAGTTGCTGTCTTCCAGCTGGAGTCACATGCAGCAGGAAGGCAGAAGTCACAGGCCAGATAAGAAGGAGCCAGAGGCACTCAGAGTAGAGAAGAGTGACCTAGGGTTTAGTTCCTGTTCTTTCAAATATGCATACATTTCATGTCTACAATTATGGAAAAACATGAAAAAAATACATAATACAGGTTTTAACATGGAAAGGCATTCTGAAGGTCATCTCAGCTATGTATCTTCAGCTATTTTTAATGCTTAACATTGTTTCAGAAGTTGAAGTTCTGACTTGCAATCCCTTTTCAACTTTTTTCTACAGGTGTCCTTGCATCTGTTGTTCCATGTGCTTCTTTACCACCCTTTGGAGAGGAAGAGAGACTGGGGGGGGTGTATTTTTATTCTGTCTTTTGGCTTTTTACTGGCCAAAGCAGCTTTATCAGACATCTCATGTCTTTTCTTCAGGAAAGCTTGAAACAGGATTATGACAGCAGTGACAACATTTTTCTATATCTGCTAAAGTCACAGTTCCTGTCACAGGGATCAAGGCATATCTCCTTAAGGCCCCCATTTCCCCACTGTCCCCTGAGAAGGATTCCCTGCATACTTGTTAGCACAGGTCTAAATCCAAATCGGTCATTATGCCCAGCTCCAGTATCATGCTCCTGTTTGCAAGAGCCTAAAAGAGTTGCTTTCATAACATGATCTAATATTTTAATATACATTTAAATCTTCTCAGACTTTGCCATTTTGTTACATCATCATTCAGTCTGCAGAATGTCTTGTCCTCGTGTTTTCATCGGATCTTTGTTGATACAGAAACTTTATTCCTGGGCCTTTCTGCATTTGTGAAATTACAGGACCCAGTTACTTCTGGGCTCCAGGTCTAATAATAATATTATTCTCTAGTCATTCATAAGCCTGGTGACAATGTTTGCCCATTTGCCTATTGAATAGTACCCTACACTGATCTGTCAAAACCAAACTATGCCTAAATGTTCTGTGACATTTTGAGAGGGTCTCAGGATAGTAGAAAAATAGTAAATTACTTTAGTTAAACTTCTGAGAAGTCCCAATATTTCCTTAAAACATATAGACATACTGGCGACGTAAAGATCAAAATCAAAATACTCAAGAAACCCTCTCTGCTGAATGAGTAGTAATCACACAGTCAGTGTCAAAATGGAAGAATGTACTGTGCTGTGCAGCAGTAAGTCGAGATGAGCATTACCATTAATATATGGATGGTAGATTACAGAGTTTTCACAGCGAATTTTCAGGTGCTCCCAGAAGTTAAGAGGCTGCAAACATACCAGAAGGCAGTACTGAAAAAGTGACACTGGAAAAATAAACTTAAATTGTCCCTTCAGACAAGAGATGTAACTCCATAAGGACAAGTACAAGCTATTTAAATTATGAATAAAATATAAATTGCACAAGATGAAGAGCAACTGGTTAGGTCTCATTTTTCACAGAGAGAAGCAGAAATGCTGCTGCAGCAGGGGCTAGGCATTCACTGTCACATGGCTCATCAGGGGTGCCACAAGGTGCGCTGCACACATTATGTCTCAAAATGGACAATTGATTGTATAGTGCCAAGAGGCAGTGTGTTAGAGCTTCATGTTGAGTCAGAGCAATCCTACCTTCACAGAAAAGAGAGAAAGAAATCTCAGCAGTGCATGCTGTGACAGAAGTGTTGCGCTGACAGTGCTCTCCATTGCAAACCAGAGCGACTATCAGGCTTCAGTAAGAGAGCAGATGAATGGGGTGGAACAGGAGAGACAGAGAGACAGAGAGATGTGCAGTAGGGGCCAGGAGTCAGGAGAAGCCAAAAAGCAATAGGGAGCTGTGTGAAAAGGAAAGCTGGGTTCAAGCAGTGTGGAAAAGCCGCTACTGCTCAGCAGTAACTCTAATGCCCACCTGGTTCAGAGAGAAGAGAGAAGTATTTCTTTCTTCCCAAATCAATCCTTTTAATGACCTGACAGTCACTGACTGACAGTGTTTACCACCCCACCCAAGACTCCCAAAACTGTTTCTGGACAGGATATGCTCCTTCAGTGGACAGGCTGGTGCTGTGAGAAGGACCATGATCTCACTGCTCTATGCTTCATAGTTGTTTGCATGAAGTCACACTTAGACTATCTCTATCTCAAAGAGTTGCCTGCTCATAAAATAGCTTCTTATGCAGTGCCCAGTGTGCACACACTCTCTCAGCTCTCCCAGGAGTGTCCTAATCACTTTCTGTCCTCCCAGTCCCACCAGTACCTCCGCTTTCCCTTCCTTTGTTGTTTTCAGCCATTTCTTTGGGCACCACAGCTGACAAGGACTTGGGGTGTGAGGAGGCACCAGACACAGCCTGCCTGCCTCTCCCGCAGTGACAGGACAAAGCAGAGATTTGCCAAATGGATCTGTTTCCCAAGGCACTCTTTCAGTTCCCAGTGAGACAGGTATTGAGGTACTCAGGCAATGGGCATGAAATAGGTGGAAAAACACAGAATATGCCTAAGGCTGGTAGACCTTTTCTTGAGACATTTCGAGGAGATTCACCTCCATTTTTTCTTCTGAAATTATACATTTGCCTTTAAAGATTGCAAACCTCCAGTCATCACTGCTTAAATAATATTTATTCATACTAGTACCCTCTTCATTTTGAAAGAGCCCAGCAGCATGTGCAAATGGTGAACATTCCCCACTGTGAAAAAACCTGCCATTATCAAGCCTTAAATTACATCTCAGGAGTCACATACAGTTTCTTCCTGGGCATCAGATTACGAGAGTTAAAGCAGTTTCACTAGTTAGTCTTACAGAACCAAAGGCCCTCAAGAAAAAAATACTTTCTGTGGAACTGAGATGTGTTCATCTAACTCTGATGATAGGAAAGGGAAGGGAGCTCATATATTCTAAGAAATACATATCACTCTTTCACATCAAGATTATTATGGACTTGAAAGTCAATACAAACAAGGTATCAGATGCATCTATTTTAAACTTTCTCTCAGAGATGTTCATTTATGCCTATTATGGATCCATGTTTTTCCCAAGATCAGTTACCTTCGCATCAGCACTTACCAGCTGACAGGCAGCCTGAGTCCAGAAATAGTGTGTCAATGCAAAGTAACTCCTGTCCTCCATGTATGGCAGCAAATCACAAAGTGAAGAGAAATTAATTTTCCATTCCACCTCTATTAATATTCCATTTTGATCCCGATAATCCTCTGTACTTTACATGCTGTCTAGTGGAGTTCTGCACAGTGCACTGTGTGGGAATTTTGTGTTTCCTGAATGTACCATTTATAACAGAAAAACCAACTGATATTTTTATCTTTAAAAATTTGCAGTTTTCCTATACAAAAAAATTTCACAATATCAATAGTTTGCGCAAAACACTGTAAGACAATAACTCATTAATAAATAAAAATATTTTATTTAAAATATTTTGTGATTGCTTTAAAATAAATAAGTATCATCCATTCCATGTTCTTTGTGACATCATCCAAAGTAAACAGAATGGATTATGGCTGATTATAAAGTCTGTTTGCCCTTCAGCAAATAGATGTAAACATCAACCTTTTCTACATTTCAAATACAAACTTTCTTATGGATTCACAAGAGCAAAATGTAAACTAAAGGTTTCACATTCTCTCCTTTTTTTTACTCTGTGTTATGGAAGACTGTGGGATGGCTCCAACCATTTTCAGTCCCTCTGGTGTTACACAGCACTGGTATCCAGATACCAAGTATTATCACTAGTGCCCAATAACCCTTTACAGAGTTGAATTTGTTGTCCTCTATAACCTTAGGTGAAACAAAATGATATAAAATCATGGAGTCATAGAATTATGAAGTCATAAGGGGTCTCAGGGGTTATCTAGTCCAACCCTCCTGCTCAAAGCAGGGCCAACTAGAACAAGATGCTCAGCTGAGCTTTGAATATCTCCAAGGATAGACACTACTCAATCACTCTGGGTAACCTGTTCCAGTGTTTGAACACTCTCACAATATAAAAACTTTTTCCTTATGTTTAAGTGGAATTTCTTACATTTCAGTTTGTGCCCACTGCCTCTTGTACTGTCACTGCATAGCATTGAGAAGAGTCTGGCTTTGACTTCTTTACTCTCCCTGCAATGAGATATTTACACACATTGACATCATCTCCTTGAGGCTTCTGTTTTTAAGGCTAAACAACCCCAGCTCACTCAGCTTCTCTCCACAGTCAGATGCCCCAATTCCTTAAACATCCTTGTGATCCTTCACTGGAATTGCTCAAGGGTGTCCGTGCCTTTCTTGTAGTGGGGAGCCTAGACTTGGACACAGCACTCCAGATATTGTCTCACCAGAGCTGAGTAGAGAGGGAGGATCACCGCTCTTAACTTGCTGGAAACACTTTTCATAATGAAGCCCAGGATGCTGTTGGCCTTCCTTGCCACAAAAGTACATTGCCAGCTGACATTCAACTTGGTGTCTACCAGGTCCTTTTATGCTTTCTGGCCAGTCATCCCCAAATCTGTGCTGGTACATGGGGTTATTCCTCCTCAGGTACAGGACTTTTCATTTCCATATGATGAACTTATGTCAGCCTGTTTCTCCAGCTTGTCAAGCTCCCTCTGAATAGCAGCACAACCATGTGGTGTACCAACCACTGCTCCCAGTTCTGTATCATCTGCAAATTTACTGAGGGTGCCTTCTGCTCCAGCATCTACATTGTTAATGAAGATGTTAAAGAATATTGGCATTTGTTTTGACACCTGGAATACACCAGTATTTTTGTGATAAACTTTGGTTTTTTACAGCCAACAAAGTCAACACATGAAGAATAATAACACAAATCACCTGTGAGGGACCACAGAAGTGTGACACACTGTTGTTCCAGACATTTTAAACTTTCAGAAGCTGAGTTCAGGAAGGCAAAATGGTATGTCTGCTTTTGCTGCTATGTTGGTGACTGCATACCCTTGCACAATTCATAGTTTTCCTGCAGAAAGACTGATATAAACAATTAAAACTGGATTTTTATCTGAAGGGTTTAAGACAGAGATCAATCTGACATCTTGGGGGAGTGTTCTAGCTTGCTGGAAGGACAGACTCCTCATTCCTTATTTGACATCCACTGTTATCCTTATAGAACATTGTCCTCAAGAGAGGATGCTCAATAACCAACTCCCAGGATCACACAAGCTGGATCCCATATCTTTTAGCTGCAGTATAATCTGCTGGCTATCATGACTGCCAAGATATTCAAGAATAGCACTGCCGTTCAGGATAGGTGAGCTCTGCCCTGGAAGCATCCAACAGACCAGCATACGCATCACAGCCTTTCACTCTCTGTCTGCTTGATTAAGTACTTACTTAGACTGATCTTCAAAGTTCCACGGAGTCAGATCATTTCAATGTTGTAACAAAAGTATTTTTTCAGGATTTTTTTTTTTTATGCTAATATGGAGAAAATTATGCTGTTATAATTCTGTAATGATCAATACACCAAAAGAGTAACCATAAACAGGCTGGTTTCCTGGTACAGCAGTCCTTACTCCTGTGCAAGTCCCACATCGATGTTTATTCTCAGAACAAACCTTTGTCTATTCTGTGACAATGGAAATTGCTGTAACTCTCAGCAACAGTCCACAGGAAAACATCAAGTCCCTGCCAGGTTTTCCTGTACACAGATCTTCCTTTGGCTATGAGATCCTTTGCCACAGTTGAGTGTCCTAGCCATTTCCCTTGCACTCACAATGCTGGTGGGATGTTAGCTATGTTAAACTATGTAGCGATGTGGTCCTAAACATTTTCTCAATTCTTTGTATAATCACAAGATATTGCAAGAGTTAAAATGACCCACCTAGATCAAAGAGTTAAGAAATGCCAGGACAAAAAAAGACACTGGAGAGGAGTCAGGCAATCTGATACATTTAAAGTGTGTGTGAAAGAGTCCACTGGAGAAGGACTTCCTACAAACACTGGTTCTTAATAGCACAGTTCATGCACCATAGCAAGAGTTCATGCTGAATCAGCACTAGTCCTTTAGACATGACATGTTAGTAAATCACAGAAGAAATTCAACACCATATTTGACAGTAAAAGAGGAACAGGTGCATCACACTAATGTCTCTGGACTTTGGCAAACCTTCAGGAGTATTTAATTTCATTTCACAAGCAGCAAAACAAAGCCGAGCATTTTTCAGATTGACCAGTAGTTTAGTTCTCCTTTAACAGGTTTCTTTTAATGAATTTTACCTCTATAGTTACACAATTAGGCATGCTAGTAGTTTCAGAATGGGATCATGAACATAACCAACTGAGACAAAGCAGCTGGCAAAGCACCAAAGCCATCCTAATCCAACATTACTTCTTCATTTCAGTCTTGAACACAAAAGTGAAGCATAAATCTATGTAATGTGTTCTCATGAGACAGAGGGACACATCCAGTCAAGACATCACTGGGCACCAGAAAATTTGGGGCACCAGATGACATAATTGTCAAGGAAAGATGATTCTCTGCCATCACCAGATTCTTATTCAGTGTGGACACTGATTTATGAAGACCATGCAAACAAAACCAGAGGGAAGACAAAACAAAAAGGACTGAGGATGGTCATGAAGAATCTGAATGTAGAGCTGAGCAGAGAAACAAACCATGTGGTCCTGTAAAAGTCTCCTGTGAAAGAGCAGGAAGGAATCTAAGTATGGAGAAAAGCCAAAGGATCTGCTGCTGGGTGACAATGGGGCTCACAGCTCTCAGAGAACAGGCATGAAGAGAGGACAGCTTGCAGGAACTGTTTTCTAACAGCTAATTCAGGAAGTAGTTCTGATTTTAGCTGCCACTTCTCCTACGTTGGATCTAACTGCTTTCAGTTTAGCCTTGGTTTGGAGCAGTGAGTGGCTGAGCCATTCTGATATGTACCATTTCCACACAGCATGACAGATTGCTGAGGATGCTAGGAAGTAGTTAGATGTCACAGAAGCTCAAACAGAAGTCTTTGCACCTACCTTAAGCTCTGTCTATTGGTGGGAAGGTAATTGGCCTTTGCATTTCCCTGTTGATTTAGCTCCATGGGCAGAATCTCTCATGCTAGACATTCCCTCAGACAGGCAGCCAGATCCACCAGTGACCCACAGGAGGGAAGACAAAGTATTCTTTGGGCATGCATTTGTTAATAACACAAATCATCTGAGAGTGAATAGCAATACTATAGTGAGAATAACTATACACTGTCCTTCCTGGTGCCTCCAAAGACCTCTGATGGATATTTTACTATGCATTCAGTAATTACATTCTTGGCTACAGTTTCTTCAGGTTTGGGTTCCTCAAAATAATTCTTGAAACCTTTTTAAAACACTGGTGTCTCTTTTTCCACACTTTGTGTACTGAAACGGAATGAAAAGTTATACAACAGACCAAATAGTTTTGAAGCTATTAGTTCTCCTGGGAAACCACCCTCCAAGGTTAATGTACTCATATCTTGACAAGTTATCAGGTTCCAAAACCTTCTCTTTGGATGCATCTGAAAGGAGTTTGGGATTGGATTCTCTTTGAGCTTCCAATATCTAAAATTCATATTTCTGAGTGCGTCATTAACATGGCCTTCTTGCACAGTTAAAGGAGAGAAAACCTGAGAGAAGTATCAAAGACCAGATGAACTGCCATTTTATAGCCCATTCTCTTAATAAATTGACAAGAGCCAATTAGAGAGTCATTACAGCATTGATAAATCAGGTATTAGTGGAAATGATTCTTTACAGTTAAACTTTCTTCATGGATCATTCAAACCAACTCACAAGGGAAATAAGGGAGAAAGCTCAGATTCCGGTACATTGGTTCAAAAATTACATTTACAGTATATAATTGTTATCAATTAATATGCATAATATGATTGAAATAACCAGGGAGCTGCTAAAGTCCTGTGTACAGCCCCCATCAGTTAATATTTAAAATAGGAAAGCAGTAACTAGACATGATTTAGGGTTTAGGAACTAACTATTAGACAATGAGGCTTTATGTTTATGTCAGAAAAGGTGAAGGATTGTGGTCTGGTCAATAAACCTTGAAGAACTGCTTGGAACTGCCAAGATTAGGGAACAAGTAGGTAAAAGGTAACTCCTACAGGGGGAGATCGAGACCACCAACTCATTGACCACCTACTCAAGTGACACCACCTGCTCAAAAGAAGACAATGAAGGAAGAAGACAGAGTCTGCGCACTAATTTACATGAAGGCAAAGAAGAAAGAACCAATCATTAAGGAAAATAACAATGAATATGTATTAGTTAAGTGTGTAATTATGAGGATTTTTGAGACAAGGGTGTACTGTCTTGAGACAGGCACCCATTTGTGCGCATCAATGAAATTAGTTTGAAAAGACCTCGAATCTGTTGTGTTATTGGCTTGCATACTGGGTAAATGAACCCCATTTGTGGGACAACATCATCACCTGAGTTTGACATCTCGTATTTAGTTTCACCTCCCAGGCCAATAGGAATTACCTAATAAGGTGACTGATCTAATAAGAAATGACGGATGGATTGTTATTTCACTATGCTCTACTTCTTTGACTGTCTCATTTGACACCTGAAAATGAAAGTCCTCCACCCCCGACCTCCCATCCTCTGAGCAATATTCTACTTTTTTCCTTAGGAATTAACAAAAAACCCCTAATGATACGAAGAGAGAGCACTCCAGTATTTCCATAGGAGGCACCTTCACATCCACACAGGAAATACTACTCTAGCCAAATGCTATTTAGTATCAAACTTCCCACTTTGGACTCTCTGAGAAGGCAGAAAAGGCCAGCCAACAGCTATTAGAACCAAGATCATTATTCTAAAACCAGCATGGTCTGGCTGGTGAAATGAAAACAGCTTTTTAGTGGCACTGATGGATGGTGCCCTGCTGCCAGTAGATGGATGCAGAAATATCCATTCTCATACTCCTCTGCAGCGTCAGCGCTGCCAAACATGAGTGCTGGTCTGCTTGAGAGAGCTGGCACAAGCATGCTCTAAAGCAATCTACAGAGTTCCAGAAGGGAAACATGGAAAAGGCAAACAGGACATCTACTACCAGATCCTGCTCACAGTCCCACAAGATACAGTTCTCAGATCCAGTTTGACCTACAACTGTAAGTAACTAAGGCAGCAACATTAATTTTGTCTCCTGACGTAAGAATACACCTGATAAGTCTTATTTACTCAAAGACATACGTGGGCAGATCATCTCAATGAAAGTCCAAATCATAGCTATATAAATTATGCCTTGTAATCAATATACCTCCTTTAGCCACATATAAACACACACAGTGTAATTTAAGTGTTTACTTACTTTGGTCAAAGCCATGGCCCATTGTAAATCACATTTATTATTATCATCCCATATCTAGTCATTTTGTAAACAAATCTCAGTAGGTCTAGAATACAGTTGATTAATATATCACACACATGCAGGAAAACACTTGTTAAGACATACCATTGCTGCCAGTTTGGAGTTTTCCTGCCAAAATCGATGTAGCTGCCTAACCCTTTGTCTCAGATATTTTAAGCATGCCTTTCACCACTTATCCTCCCTTAACTGACTGCCAACTGTGTGTGAACTGCTTTCTGATAAAGGATGATTTTCTCAGCAGCAAACAAGTGTGCACTAACCTTTACTCTGAAGATCCGCAATGTATTAAAACAAAGGTCTTTACTCTTAATTTGGGCTGATGAACTTTCCTTACACTATCTACATGCATTAAACTGGTTGTAAAGCTGAGCTCAATTGTAGATTACACAAAACTTTCTTCAGGATCCTAAGGAAAGACTGAAGTAAGACTGTTCAGTGTATGTTATTCACACTTCCCAGATATATCAGCTGGTTTGATAAAAGGCTGTTACTATATCTATAAAACATCCTTTGTTAGATTATGTTTAATTCAATTGTTCTTAGTATATATGTTATGTTTCTTTAAGCACAGCAACAGGCTTGGAGGAGTGAGATGCTCCTGTTCTCAAGCAGCATCATGCCTGGTCAGGGTGTAGTAGGTAATGGAAGCACAGCATGGTGCCAGAAACCTGCAGCTCACTGGATACTGCAACAGCCAGGAACAGCAGCTAGCCTGATGCAGGAGTGCAGGAAAGAGCAACCTCCTGGGCCTTGGTGGGACTGGGTGGACCTTGCTGTTCTGAAGGGACACACGAGAATTAACTAAAGCCAATTTGGATGAAAGAACCTGTCTTCAAGGACTCTTTGGGCAGGTGGCCAGTTGATAAGCTTTTCTTTGTTTCTATGTCTTCTCTAGTCTGTTTTTCTGTTTAATAATGTAAGTGCAACCAGGTGATATGCTGCTAAGCCTGACTTTTTAGTTCAGAAGCCTTTCAGGGTTTTGTGGCAGCTCATTATGAAAAGGTTTTAAATAGTTGTGCCCCAAGCTGTGGCTGGCAGGAGTTCATCTTATTCGTGCCTTCATGTGGCACATAGCACAGGCCATTAGCATCCTGCAGTGTGCATCCATGGTCTGTTCATATCATGACTACTAAAGGCAAGTTTGGTGATTTAATCTCAGAAAGGATGTGACAGACTAGGGGGAGCACTGAGAATGGCTGAAAAGGATCAGCTGATGCATCACAGTGTAATATGCTAAGTACTAGCACAGGAAACGTCTTTAATCTGCACTGCTTAGCTTGTTATAAACATAATGATTTCTTATCTAGAAGATTCACTAAAAGTTTGATGGAACTCCTTTTTATCTACAGAATAATACTAAAACTGTATTTTTTAACCAAATACATATAGCAGTAAGGAGACTGAGGACATGCTATGCTGTATCTTAGAAGAACTTCTCAGATCAGGAATTCAAGTGCATGCATGTATGTCTGGATTTCAGAACTGAACTAAAAAGAAACCATTGCTGGTCACCGCAATATCTTCAAATATGATTGTGTTGAATTTGTAATCCTGCTTCTGATGACCCAGACTTGATGACCTGTAGAAGTAACATTCTGTTTGATGCTCTAGGCGTGTTGAATTCTGGCAAGACATTCACAGAAAATAAATACTTGTGAATGTATACGGACAGAAAGTAAGTGTCTGTCTCAAAGAAAAAAGACAAGAGCAAACACCATTCGCTTCCTAATCCAAGCAGTTATTAAACCCCTCTTTTCCCTCTTTCTGCCTGCCTGCCATCAGTGACCATCTACCTCTTGTTGATTGGCATGTATTTCTAGAACAGGTATATGTTATGTCTGAATGAAATACTCAGACAATTGCCAGTCAGCATGAACTGATAGGCATTGTCAGAGATGGAGAAGATGTGTGGAGGGGCCTCCTGGCGCTTCTTGCCTCGGTAGGCCAACACCACCTCCGGGTTGTACACCGGCAGCCACTTGTAGGGGTTGACAGTGACGCAGAAGAGACCCGAGTAGGTCTGCGAGGAAGGGAGACGGCACGTTGGCTTCCACTTAGCCTGGCAGAGCAGTTCCTCCTAGCTACCCAGAGGAGGACTGCTGCTGCTACTTACGTAGATCATCCAGGCTGCATAATGCTCTTTGAGGTTGTACAGCACAGCAGGTTCGTGGAGGTGGGTCATCATGCCATGTCCTTGATTTTATCACACCTGGGAGGGTTCATGGAGAAGATTTGATCTTCCTTCACAGTCAGAGTCTGCCAAAGAACAGAGATGCATGTATGCCAGCTAAGAGCTAAGATTGGGAATCAAATGGTGTCCTTCAGCCTTGTTTTTCACTCACCTCTCCACCTTCAGTCTTGACAGTGACCTTCCCTGAGTCTTTGCTCTGGATTGTTCCTTTCACAAAGGATTCCTTAGGATACACCACAAAGAAGGATGACTTGACATCAAAAGGCTTGTTCTATGCCTCAATTCTTTCCTCTTCTGACTTTCGGAGATACGCAGCTGCCTCTCCAAAGACAGCCATCTCAGCATCTGAAGACATGGCTGCACTTCATTTGGGCTACACCTGTAAAGAACTCTGATGGGCAAAATGTTATTTCATGACAATACTGTCTTTAAGAGGATTAAACCTCTCCCATCAGAGGCTTGCTTTATTATCAGTCTGGTGGCAGCAGCAATTTAAATTATTCCTGCCATGTCATGCCATGGCGTGCTACTCCCTCAGCTATGTTAGCACAAGGGTTTTTTTGATAAACATTAACTGGATCCACCTTTAGAAAATAAAAGAAAAAGATATTTTCCCATCAGCCAGTTATAGGATACAGTTCAGAAAAGGATCTTACTAACAACAGGAACAGTAACTTCAGTTCTAATGGCATGCTTCGGAGTGAAGACAAACTTTTCAGAAGTACCTATCAAAATGAAAGAGTCAGCTGTTCCTCACTCACTAGTCTGGCTTTAAACATCTAAAAGTTGTACAGGCTCCAAAGACCATCCTTTTTTATGTGCCTTCCTGGCAGATACTCTTGTATCTTTGTTGAAAGCCACTCTTCAGGCATTATGAATAATTCACTTTGGCTAGCTTCTCCCTTACACCTCTTCCACTTTAGAAAGACACATACTGAAAGACAAGGTTATGTATATTTTATCTACTTCTTGTAAATCAAGCCGTGATTGCCATTTTAAGAGCTATATTCAGTCATTTCCTGATTTTGAAACCTTGCTAATGGGGAAAAAACTAGTTTCATTGGTGTTCCTCCAAACGCAGTCCCCAGCTCCTACCCAAGCAAAGATACTCGAATGTTATCAAATTCAATAAAGAACACACTAATACTATTCTAACTTTGAAGTGGAGAAAACAGAAAATGCTTTCTTTGTCAAGAACATGGAAACTAAATGAGATGTGATTGAAGAAGCTAAGAAAGATAAACTAAACAAAATCCCTGCTGATACATCCTCACCAGTCTTCCACAGGTGAGGTGTAGGATCCTCTCATTCCTAGCATCTTCAAACTCCTGTAAGTGCTTCACATTATCTCAGTGTGCATTTCTGATCAAGGTGCCTTTTTTGGTCTCCTAAAAAATTGATTTATCAAGAGTTCCTTTTTTTTGCCTTGGTTTGAAGAAGTTTTTGGGGTTTTTTTTTGTTTTTTTTGTTTTTTTTTAATTTGGCATTTTAATTTGGAGGTCCAAGGTGTCTCTACAGTTTCTGATGAAAAAAGGCACCTCCAGGAGTTAACTCCACCTTTTTTGATACAACTTTCTCAAGATGGCCTGCATCATTCTCTGTCAACATCCGCTGTTCTCTATTAATAGACTACAGACAGAATTTAGGTGACAGAGACTTAGAAAAAGGACAAGTTTGATCTTCTGAAAGTGATTTTTTTAAAGTTTAAGCTTACCACCTCAGCACCCTTATATAGCCAGTGGAGAGAAACAGACCCCTGCAGAAGACAATTGATATACCCTCAGACAGGGAATATGGAACACAGATCATTTCTGCAGTTCTGTATAATCTGCCTAGTGTATATGAGTTAGCACTCCAGGAAGTATCAGGCATCAAACCTGGAATCTCTCTTCCAGGAAACATTTATCTTCCAAGGATCTGATCCAGCCTTTCTCTTGTCTTTTAAGACAGGCTGGGTGGTGGAGCACCTATTATATGATAGGCAAGTGAACCTTATCTAAGTACTGGCATCTAGTTTTGATTACCACCTCTTACAAATCCCCCTGAAAGCGAAACAAATCACTTTTGTCCATTTTTCCTATCAAAGATGAATCCTTGTACAGAAAGGAATGCAAAATGTACAGGATAAGAAAGATCTCTGCCTGCAGTCTAGCTGTTAGGGAATCAAGCTACAAAAAAAAAAGCAGTTCCAGTCTTCAGTCAATGTTCCCACAGTTTTTTCTGTATTCAGTGAATGCTGAGTACAGATTTTGTTGCTATTACCTGCTATGTATGCTAAGCTTTTGTGGCTCAGGCATTCTTTATTGGCCAGCAAGATAATTATTAAGATACACCTTGACTTAATCCCCAATGGGATTTAAATGGGAAGCACATGAATGCTCAGAATCTGTGTCCCGATCCAATGTTGGGGAAGGTTTCGATATGATCCCAAGAGCGAGATTAAGACACAAACGAGGTCAAATGCCGTATACCCAAAAGAGCTTTTATTATCAAAAGTATCAAAAGTAGAAAATAGTAGCAATAGGATAGAATGGAAGAAAAGGCAGAAATCAAGCAAGCAGTCAGGATAGAGTTGCAAGGATAGTCACCACCATGGATCCAGTGGTGTCCCATTGGTCCTCAGTCTTCAATTCTTTGGTGGTGGGTGCACACCACGGCTTGTCTCCATGGTCTTTTATAGGGCATATTTCGATGATGTATGCACATACATATTGTTCATGCACTGTTCACACGCTGCAGGTTTCGTCTATCACACGACCTTCGCATGATCAACACCAGAAACCAGTATCTTATCTCAAGGACTACAGTTTCCGTGACAATGGTAGCCTCCACATTCTTACATGCTTGTCGGCTTCAGCCTGTTTCCTCTCCTGAATGCCTCAGTGGCCTAGTAATTGTCCTTATGGACGGAGCAATGTCCTGCTTAGACAGGCCATCTCAGAGACAAAGGGCTTGAGATAAGCAGTCCACAATTCTTGAGATGAATGGCTTGAGAAGTCTCTCACACCTAGCAATCTTTGAGACAAACAGCTCACGATAACAATTCAGTCTCTCACAATCTGGGGCACAAGCACATGGTGTCAGAGGCTGAAGGAGTTAATGTCTCAAACATGGTAGTGAGGCAAGTTCTGCTCTGCAGAACAACGAACCCCGCCTAGCAACGGACTGCAGAAGTCCGCAGGCCGGAGGGTGCGCGGTTCTGATAGGCTGAGCGGGGCAGCTCACCATATATGGCACAAAGGTCAAAGAGCGGCCATACCTGCCGGGAGGGAGAAGTGACTCCCCAAACGACCCCCACGCCCACCGACCCATTTCCCAAAGGTTCTGGAAGCACAAACCACGCATGACACCTAATTAGCCTAATGAGTTTGAGTGCCCGCTCGAAGGTGGGGCAAGGAGGTGATAAAGCACACAAACTGAAGCCCCGCGTGCACACGCCCACTGGAACTGGGCCCCTTGGCGGACTGGACCAACGCTGGACCCAGGACTGGTGAAATCTTTCTCTTCTCTGTCTCTCTCTCTTTTTCTGTAATCCCTACACCTCATCCCTTTAGACATAAACCGCTGACCAAGTCTGGGACTAGGAGTGGATCCAGCCACCCCTGGGCTCCTCTCTGAGAAGGAGTCTAGAAAGCAAGGGGGTCTGCTCTGAACCTCGTGACTCAAGAGGAGGGCTCGCCTTATTGTCTTCCCTGAACTAATCCCCAAATAAGCAAGGCCTGTAGTATTTGTTTGGTGATGTATGGTTAGCACATTACACAATTTACTGATGTAGTTTCCTGCCAGTTCTTGTTGTAAGCATGCCAATTCTCGTTGTGAGCGAATAAAAGTTGAGTTTTGTGAGTTAAAGGATGCCGGTGTCGTTTCACCTTAATCCTGACCTGGGAATCAGCAAACCTGAGTCATCATCCTGAGAAATTGGGACGTGACACATGGCAAAACTGGAGGCATCTCTGGGTCTTTAACATAACTGCAAATACCTTCAAGAGTTGCTGATAGTTCTGTTTTGACTTTTATTCTTAAGGTTTTTGGACAAATATTTTGGAAAAGTTAGGTCTTGAAGGGTTGTTAGGAAGTGTCCCCCCATCCTTCCTAGTCCATTCCTACTCCCTAGGGCAGGAACAGCTCTACCCCAGGAAATAATTAGCTGTATTGCCCAGCCAAAGGCAAAGTCCACCTGCCTAAAGCACCACCCTGAGGTGGGCACTGGGAGCAGGTGAGTAGCAGCAAAGAAGCTGCCAACAACAAACCGGTTTGGTTGGCCACAACATGGAAAACCAGGCTGGCTGCTGCTACGTACAGGAGCATGGCACTGGGGATAAATGTCTTCCCACAGCAACCACCACTGGCTTCCTCAGCTGCTCCTTCTTCCTTGTGGAAGCAGGAGGACTGATTCTTCAAGGCAGTTCTCCCAGTGGAGCAGTGAGATCCAATGTGCCACCCAATGTGAACAGCACCATGCATCCACGACACCCAAGAACGACTGTTTCACATGGAGATGCCACTTAGCTGTACTCTGCCTCTGTGTGAAACAGAAATTCTGGCCTCTCTGAGTCCCCTGCACAGCAAGATCTGCAGTCCTGTCCTTGCACAGACAGGAGTGATCATCCAATGCCCGAAAAAGGCATCAGCTTCAGTGTGTGCAGTATTTCAGTGCCACATTTCCACACTGCAAATGGCCTTGGAGACAGGTTCCCACATATTTACACAGTGGAAAATGGCACTGAAACTTTACATATGTGGAGAAGTTTAGGTGAAAAAACTTATACTTGCAAACCATGTAGCCAATTAGACATATTTTTATTCTGAATCAGCCTACTGATCTGAGACACATATACTGCACTTTTTTAGAACTTTGTTCCCTTTTGACACTCAACCGTAAAATATTGTGACTACCTGAACTTAAATTCACAGCACAAACATTTGGTAGCTGATAGTGGTGATTGGAAATAACTTGTAAGTGACACAATTGCATGAAGAAATATGACTTTTTAATGTTTATCACAGTTTCAGTTTAATGGTGTTTTAGTGCCTTGTAAATGTACATGAAAATAATTTATAAGAAAATGAAGGTTTATGAATTTCAGAAATTGATGTGGAATTTTAAATGCAGTATTAGAATCCCAAAATGATAATACATTTCTCATAACTGGAATTTTCAGAAGGTAAGTCAATTTTAGATTCTCAGCTAAGTCTTTAAGCACTAAATTACAGTAACCAAGAGCAAAGCATTAAATTACTTGCAGTTAAATGAGAGCTCCCTACGTATTCAACAATTAAATTTGAGTTTGGAAGTGAAGAGAGATTTCCAGTTTTGTATGTGGAGTACAGCATGGGCATAGTAGCACAAAGTCCTTAGCAAAGTCATAAAAGTTCCCTCCTTGTGAGGAAATGTGAATGGGTTGCATACATGCCCCTCTGTATGGATGGAGAAAGACCCGTCAGAAGACAGCAGGCTGAACAGAGAAAAAGTGCATGCTGTGAGAGTCTCCTCAAAGCTGGTAATGTGCGCAGGCTAGTGGTCCTGTTAAATCCTCAAGAACTGCCAAACTCACAACACCAAGACCTGCTTCATCTGCCCGAGCCCAACGGCACACACCACCATCAACAACGAGTTGTATAACTGGGATGACATCCAAGAGGTTAGTATAGACTACAGCATTATACATACCACCTGATGAAACCAGGAGCCCCAGAGGGTCTTCTTGAACACGCAGCTAGAAGCCACTGACCTGTCAAGGTTGGCCTCCCAGTTGTTGCTCCTACTGGGGAGCTGCGGGTGAGTGTGTGCATGAATGAGCTGTGAGGAAATACATGAATGTATAGTGTCCAAGGTTGCCTGGCATGAATAGTAACAGCTTGAGTCTAATAACTGTAGCAAATTAATTAATGAAAGGTGTTCAAATAAATATTGGTTGTGATCTGTGTCTTCACTTGACTCAAATCCCTTACCAGCAAATAGGCAATTTGCAACACTAAGAGCACACTGCTTCATGTTTCAAAGCGAACCAGCAGGACTGGTATGTTTTTCAACACCATATATTTTAATACAAAACATGGGATAATGAGGAGATTGAAGTAGACGGACGCCTGTAATCTTGAAAGCAGACAACAGACGACACTTCATTGCTAAAACACACACATACTTATAGTCACATATTCTGCAAAGTCACTGTACACGCGCACAAGCATAAAATATGATTGGTAATATCAACACTGTACACGCGCATAAACATAAGATATAATTGGTTATACTAACTCTGTACACGCGCATAAACATAGGACATAATTGGTTATACCAATTAAAACACGCGAAACTTGTCTCAGTCTAATTGGTCAAGATAAACTGCCGAATTGAGGTTCTTTGTGCCAAGTTCCCTTTATCGTGGAATGCGCACCTGTGTTCTTCTAATTGGCATCTTTCTTTTTTTGTCTTCTTGTTTATTCTGTTCAAGGTCTTCTAAAGGCCTCTGGAATGCTCTTGCGACCGATGTTAGCTAAACATGTGTCCACAATTCCCCCTTTTTTGTTTTTTGTTAATCAACACAGCCTTACTTGATCCATCAATTAATTCCTAAACACATTGCAACACACAAGGCACACAAATTAAAATACAAAAAACCCACTACGAAATAAATCAAAACTATCTTAACCTATGATTTAAGACTACACCAATCTGTCTTGTTCCGCGAACTCAGTCCAGCAGTCGGTAGGTGCCAGCTTTATGTGGGCGTCCCCACAGACCTTGCCATACACCAGCCCAATGCTCTTCGGAAAATCCCGGTATTTGTCAGAGGAACGGATTTCAGCACACGTGGCCAGCGGGTGCCAAAATTCGCCTCGGTTGCAACATGGGGAGTCTATGACGCATGCGCTCGCTGGCCAGGCGTGCTGCACGAGTCATAGCCATCCTGTCTAATTGGTTCATGGGCTCTGTGATGCGGTTGTAATGCACAGAGAATCTTGACCTGTTATGTTGGCCAAGGGGACCTACAAGATCTATGAACACAATTAATTAAACACAGTAAAAGCAACATTGTACCTAATAAAATACACAAGAATAAAAGAAACCCCGATTTTTAACAAAGATACAAACCAACTCCTAAGTCCCCATACCACAGCTAAATGCTCTAAGCCGAAATGACAGCTTTCTTAATTGCGATAAAACTCTTGCAGCTCCTTCTTGCCTCTGCAGTTCTGTTACCTTGTTTATTAATTGCTCCACTGTCCAAGTTCCTCATGTCCGTTGTTTCTCTGGTGGTTCAAAGTCCATTCATACTGCAGCTGTCACATACTCCGGTCCACTCATGTTAACTGCGGCCTACTTATGCTAACTCTAAATAATCAGGCTCAAAGAAATGTTCCCCATTTTCCATGAAATCTCCCACAGGATAAAGTGATAGACTGACTCACATATTTTTACTAATGAATAGAATATACAAATATATTCTTCTGGTGTAACCTGATCAGTTTGGATACTGCCAAGTCAAAGATTTAGGGATAAAAACCCACACTCTGCTTTGGTCTGCAATTAAATATGAGACATCAGCTAGAAGTGTGTTTAAGTCCAGGTCAGGGGAATTATAACTGAATTTTACATAACAGAGACAGAAAATAGCTTGTCAGCAGGAAAGAAATTCTACCTTAGATGGTCTCCTATGGTTGGTCTACAGCACATTACAAAGCACTATGCACTTCAGTGTTCTGTGCACAGAATGACCATCATCAGCTCTGCAAGACTAATACTGGAAGCAGTATAACTACATCAGTGTGCTCTTCTCCACCCAAGTTACTTCATCCTATGAAAGAGCAGGGCTTATTAGCAAAAGTGCAGCATGATACAGATATAGTCATACTGCTTCTAAGATGCTTTATTTTTCTTACATGTCACTGCATTGTAGTCCTTAGACACAGTCTTTGGACGGTGTTTTGGGTTTGTGTGGTGGGGTTTTGGTAGCAGGGGAGGGGGCTGCAGGGGTGGCTCCTGTGAGAAGCTGCTAGAAGCTTCCCTGGCTCCAAGTCGGACCTGCCTCTGGCCAAGGCTGAGCCCATCGGCAACGGTGGTAGCGCCTCTGGGATAGCATATTTAAGAAGGGGAACCTGCAGTGGGGAGGGGAGTGGAATGTGAGAGACACACCTATGCAGAGACCAAGGTCAGTGAAGAGGGAGGGGGAGGATTTGTGCCAGAGTAGGGGATGCCCCTGCAGCCCGTGGTGAAATGGCAGGCTGTCCCCCTGCAGCCCATGGAGGTGAGCGGGGGGAGCAGATGGCCACCTGCAGCCCATGGAGGAGCCCACACGGGAGCAGTCAGATGCCCCTGAAGATCGCCATGACTCCATGGGAAAGCCCATGCTGGAGCAGTCTGTGCCTGAAGGACTGCAGCCCTCAGAAAGGACCCATGCTAGAGCAGTTCATGAAGGACTGCAGCCTGTGGGAAGGACCCACACTGGAGAAGTTCATGGATAACTGTCTCCTGTGGGAGGGACCCCACACTGGAGCAGGGTAAGAGTGAGGAGTCCTCCCCCTGAGGAGGAAGGAGCTGCAGAGAGGCAGAGACAACGTGTGACAAACTGACCCCAACCCCCATTCCCCATCCCCCTGTGCTGCTGGGAGAGAGGAGGTGGAGAAAACCGGGAGTGGAGTTGAGCCTGGGAAGGAGGGAGGGGTGGGGGAAAGGTGTTCTAAGGTTTGGGTTTACTTCTTATTATCCTTGTTTTGATTTGATTGCTAGTAAATTAAATTGATTTTGTTTTTTCCCCAAGTTGAGTCTGTTTTTTTGCCCACGATGATAATTGGTGAGTGGCAAGGAGCTTTTCCTTATATTTTCCTTATATTACTCATCCAACTGGGGTGGTGGGGTGGGGGAGGAGTAAGCAAGCAGCTTCATGGTGCTTTGTTGCAGGCTGGGCTTAAACCATGACAGATGGCAAATGAACTCCCAGTATAATTTCCCTCTCTCCCCCTGCCTCCCTCCAGTAAATATGTATTTCAAAGTAGAACTGCTAGACAAGTCTAAATCCTTTATATGCCCTTATTATACACAAAGAATGAATAAAACAGTGTCTTACCTCTTGTGGGATAGGACGAGTTACTTGCAGGCTGGGTGACTTGCAGGCTGGTAGTATTGTAAAACAGAAAAAGGATTTCCCTTCTTATTGCTGTGCAGAAATTCAGAGTGAAGTTGCAGAATGAATATTTACAGATGCCTTGAAAGCGCATTTAGAATATGACCTGAGAAACAGATCACCTTCTGAAAATGAGGGCCAGGAGGAGCAGGACTGCAGTGTAACAGAGAATGCAAGGCTCTATCCCCTCTTTGCTAGCCAAGACACCCCACACTTACCTTGAAAATTTCTTTAAAGTCAGAGCTGTCTTGTCTCAAGACATTTTATACTCGTCTTCACATGGTACAGATACCCTTTCTTTCTTCAGTCACAGTATTTTTGGCAAACTTTTTTCCTGGTAAAGCATTGTTTGGCAAAGTCAACTAAAGGGAAAACTGTCAGGTGATGTGACCAGATATAACTAGAAATTATTGATATCTCACTGAATGAATAAATCTCCTATAAATAATATGAGAAGGATCTAAAAGAAGGATTTGGACAAATCCAGCAGAGACAATTTGAAAAGACCCACTAGGCTTGGTGAGTTAAACACTGGAAATAACCCAGCGTGCAGGTTTAAGGACACAGAGGCCTTGCTCTTGATGGAGAAAAATCACTGAATCATGTCATCCTGAAAAGATTTAGATCAGAATGTTCTCTGAAAGTGTCTCATACAATTCTCAAAGCAGAGCTAGATCAGGCTGCCTAAGACCCTATATAGGTGAATTTTGGAAATCTCCAAGGAGGAAGTCACCAGAGTCTGGACATGTTTTCCAGTGCTTAAACATTTGTTTGTACTTCTCCTTCTCACAGCAGTCTAAAGTTTATGAAGAAATGTGCTAGATGTTTTAAATAACATATGCCATAAAGGAGCAAGTAATTTTTTGTTAAAACTACTTATCAGCTGCAATAGCAAAACACCTAAAGCAGAAAAGAAGAGATGTGCTACAGTCCAGGCTCCTTCCTGTGACAGTGCTGGTGCTGGGTGCCCGTCAATATCTGAGTCCATGACCACACTGAGTTTCTGAGCTAGAGCCTCACACAGAATACATCAGGTGAATTCCGAGGTAGGTATTTAAATACATACACGAGTGTACACATCCATTTGCACATGTGCACGCACATACACTCAGCCTTCATATTCCTTATAAAAATGGAAGGTGCTGTAGAAATGCTGCTCTGTCCCAGCTGATCAGTTCTTTCTGAAGGAGTGTGCTTAGACCTGTGCCACGTCAGAAGGCAGAGCAGATGGTTAATGACATTCACGATCTCTGACACAAGTTCTACTCCACAAACACAGAGCAAGAATTCCTTCTGACAGCTGTAAACACACCTACACTGAAGTATCACACATCCACAATTCTTATCTGCACACAAGACTCATAAACATCATGTCTGTCTGTCCATGCCAACACATACTTGTTCCAAACCTTACCTCAGGACAGAGTCCAAGGTTTGTGGTACCTTGAGTGCTTAACACCTCCACCAGCTGCATATCTGAAGTCCAGAGGTTAAGATTAAGATACAAGATGCTATAGGCAGTGGAGAGGTGTGGGCACACATTTCCGTCTGTCAACTCTTCTCTCTACAAGCACCTGTGAGACACCTGGGAACAGCATCCCTAAATTGCTGCAGCTAAATCCAACAGAGCTCACCTGTTGGACCTTACACATCAGCAGCTTTAAATCATGCCAGATGTAAATACACTCTTCTCCTCATCATTGGCATTTTGGTTATTAGAAGAGCTCAGTGGATAAAGCTCAGTCAATAACATAGCAGCAAGGTTAGAAAAACGATGCCTGTGATCCAAGGTAATATCCAACATTAGGCACTGACCTGAGCATGAAGACCCTATTCCAAGAAGGGCTCTGGCACTGCAGCACCCACATTTTGGGTGTCTAGGCCCCAGCCTGGAGCCCAAACCCAGAGCTCACTGCTGAGCTCCATGCTCAGGACATGGGAAGGCTGATGGAAACACTCTGCACCTTGCCCAGGAGGAGCCCAGAGCCAGCCAGTGGGAAATGGTGAGCGCAGGGGTGCATCTGAAGTCCTGCCTCTCTGGGGACCAGGCACCAAGGGGTGCTGGCGGGGGCACCTCCCTCCAGCGGGACCCAGAGCGCAACTGTGCTGCCCAGCGTGGGGCCAGCAGACATTGCTCTGAGGGGCTCTTGCAGCTGAGTCCCCGGCGTGCTGGGGTGCCACGTGGTGTCCAGCAGCCCAGTGGCTATCGGTCCCGGCTGAGGAGGGGACAGAAGGGTCTTGGCAGCTCAGAGCCCGGGGTTAAGAATGGGCAGGAAGAAGGAGGGCTGCAGCCAGAGACCAGGAGGCGAGGGCACTGCCTTGAACTGGAGTTCTCTCTATGTATTTTCCCAGTTTATCAAACTGATATTTTTAAATACTCTACATAAGGAAATTTTTTTCACACACTTAACTTCATGAGTGAGCAATACCTATAGTAGTATAATCTTGCTTTTTTCTATACATGTTCAACATGCTGTCTCTGTACATCTCAACCTGACAATTATGGTGCAAAGGCTAGTCACAACTACTAAAAGCACTGTTTTTCTCTATGTCTTTAGTTCATAAATCTCTCAAATTTTCCAGCCTTTTTTTTTTTTTTAAAGATCTGCTATTTTACATCCTTTTACCCATTAAGACTCAGAACAATTGAAAACTAAACACAATTTTCCTCACTGTGAAGAAAATTTCATGACCTACATGACCTACCATACACAAAAATGATTCAAATTAGAAAGTATCAAGGAAGTTGCAAATAATTCACAACCCTTCAAAACTTGCTACGCTTAGAATCAAAAGAATTTGAAGAAACTAATATTTAAACATGATAATCTGAATTTGCACAAAGGCACAGTGTCAAATTTAACTACTTGTTAATCCAAATGCAAGGATAAACATAGTTCTGTCTATGCACTGCTAGGTTAACGTTTAATGACACTGAGCTCAGCTAACAATACAAAGGCTCCTCATAAAAGAAGGTATTTAACTTTGTTTTTTCTAGCAACCAAGTGGTCTATGGCAGAACTGTTCCATCTTTGGTCCGCAACCTTGAATAGAAGGCTCAGAAGAGCTAAAGGCTCTTTCTGGTTTGCTGCAAGAACAACAACAAAAAAGAAGTAGGGAGATCCACCTGCTGTCAAGACTTCATAGAAATCCAGTAACTAGATGGTAGAAAAATTTGTTCTTTAGTAGGATCTTGTTTTGACATTTGTGGTAGTTCTCTGCTTCTGCCCTCAGAGTAATGTTTAACTGACTCTCCTCCACAGAAAGGTTTGCCTCATAGCAGGGATTGCAAAACAGAAAAGATACTGGTATTGAACATAATCTGAGAAATTTGTACAAAATCTTCAGCAACCACCTCATACTGAACTAAAGTGAAGTAAAACAACATAAAAACTAGCTCATTTTAGAAGCCAGGTTTCTAAACCATGTTTAGAAAAAAATAAATGCACTGGCATGACAGTATTAGATAAGCAATGACTCACGGTAGTGTGAAGGATTAAGGATTCTATAACAAATGCAAACAGATGCAGAACCTGTCTTCCCTTTGTGCTATCAATGACAGAGAGTTTCATAAGGTCTTTAATTGACTGGATTTCCATATGTATATAATATAACACACTGAGAAAATTTCCATTTGACATGAAAAATAAATGCCTCTTATCTACTTAGCTTCAATAGGAAAAGACTGTCTTGCTTGCCGGTGTAGACTCAGACATTTGAAGTATAGTAGGTGTCACTGTCTAAAAATTCAACTTCTTGTCTAACTTGGTCTTCTAGACTTGTCTTCTTATGGAAAGAAGTAAGTACCTCTGTAAGTGATAAACCCTCCTCTACGAAAGATGTCACGATCATGGAAAGAAGCGCCTTTTAGAGTGACTTACTTCTTTCCATACGCTACACGTTGATACTCAAAATTAATAGCCTGAACCATGAGAATACCCGTTCTGGGCCAGACCAAATGTCAAGCCAGTCCAGAAGGTGCCTAAAGCATTTTCCTAATGTAGTCCCATAGCATATTACATTTCCTGTTGCCATTTCTATCAGAAGGCCAGAAACCTTGAGATAGTTTAACAATACAAGGACTCATCAGATCTTGTCTGGACTACTTACGTCTTGAGCTTATTTAGCTGTGTTTAGCTGAAGCAACAAATTTCCCAACAGTTTGGAGACAAATGTCTAACTTGTTTCTAGCTTTAGCTTAGTTTGTGCAAAGAAATTATACCTTATATGTTAAAAATCTAAAAAAAACACGTGCTCTTTGGGTAACTAGATTTATGGCCAAAAAAAAAAAAAAAAAAAAAAAAAAGAAATATTAGCAACAGGCTGTTCAATAGCATATAAAAATAATGCCAAGAGCACCCAAGATGGAGCATGAAGAAACCCCACCAGCAACATCATAATCTTCCTGGCAAAGAATTCAGGATGCTGAAGACTCACTTTGTTGGGAAGGACCCTTGACCTTAGCAGACTGGAAAAATGAGATCTCCACATTTTTAAAAAAGGAGCAGATACTATTAAATTTGTGATTTTTCCATTCTGTATCACTAAGCACCACTGGGAGAAACTGGGAAATTTAGGTTGTAGGTATTAGTGACTGGACAAGTAATATGTATTGTATTTTGATCAGACTGTTGAAACACTGATTAGACTAACAAAACATTTTCTTGGATTCATGTGTGTCTCACCACTGACCTCTGGGGATGCACTGGATGTGTAGGTCATGGCATGGTCCATCACATATCCACAGGACAGGGAGTCACAGACCTCAGTACTGCTCTCATTCTCCCAATAGCTCCAGCTATATGGGGAGATTTTTCCTTGCCCATGGCCCAGGCACAGTTGCCCTTGCAGATGGTCACGATGTACTCTGTGTTGTCTGAGGACCAGGAGCTGCTCTCATCTCTTAGGTAGCAAGAAGACTGCAGGGTGGAGGAGATGCTGGACTCTAAGGAGGAAACCTCCAACTTCTGCCCTGAGGTGGGGGCAGCACTTTGCCTTGCTGGCATGAGATATACCCAGGCAAGGGCAAGGGTAGGAGTTCATTGCAAATGTTAAACCCTCAATCAAAGGGTCAAGTGGTAGAGACTGTAACAGATATACCTTTAAATTGTTGTAGCCCATGATTTGCCTTACATGTTATGGAAGTATTATAGCAGGAACCACACAGACCAATGGAGGACTAGCCTCACAAGGAGACATGCAAGTGCAGCAGCGAGCCAACCTGAGCTGGATTTGGTGCCAAATAACTTCAAAAAACACACCGTCTTTCCTGTTCTAAGTGACCACCATAATAGATGGAACCCAAGTCATGGACTATATGAACTCAATGGATATTTTATGGACATTTTACAGGGGTGGCCCATAGACCACCCCTATCATAGGAAATGACATTTATGTATATATCAAAAGGTGGGGAGGGGTGTAGTGGTTAATAAGGATGTATGGGATGGTGTGAAACCAGTGCATGACTTAAATGGTATAGAATAAGGAGTGGAGATGGCACTGCTTTTGGCTGGGGTGGTGATAATGGAAGCTCTGACGAGCGCATCATTTCAATGTTCTGTTTGCATTCACCAGCACTTCATCTAGACAATGCAATGAAGAAAGACCTCATTGTACTAACAGATTCCGTTTTGACAAGCCAGCAATATGATTCTAACATGAAGAAAGCAGAGGCAGTCCCTAGCTGTATCAGCAAGAAATTTTACTTGACACAGTAAACACTGAATAAGCATGATCTTTCATGCTATGACTACAGCCTCCTGTGAACCCCAGAAAGTATTATCCTGCTACATCTGTGCCTATGAATCCATGTTCACTGTCTGAAAGAGACAGTAGTCTGCTGTTGTTAGATGTAGGAAGTGGTCTTGTCTTAATAATCTAGTCAAAATTAACTCTGAATGGAGATTCTGTTTAAAAAATTGGACTAATTTAAGAGAAAATAACTCTCTGAGCTATAGATGAGAGAAATTTAACAAAAGAGTTCAGAATACCATTACCAAAAAGGCAGAGAACAAGGTATTTTACACAAGTTGTATTCCCTTATGGGCTTCAGCAGCTTTGTTGTAAGCCCTACTGGTGTGTCCCTGCTGCTCTTCGCACCCTATGAGCAGGATATATTCAACTGTGAGGAGGTCCAGCTGTGCTGCAGGTCACACCTCATCATCTGAACCCAGTGAGCATCCAAGGCCATGGCTTGGCAGCCATGGGATGCATGCATGGAGCGCCACGCGCAGTGGCTGTGACCGAAGCTGCCTGTGCTAGGCCTGTCTGACCGTGCAAGCAGAGGGGCATCCTTCTTCCCATGGAGCAGAGCCTGCTTTGGCACCAGAGCAGCAGCACACGGGCTCCAAGCTCTCTGTGGCACAGCCTCTTCTCGGTTGATCCCAAGTGGGACTTGTAGCTATTGGTTAGTGGTAATAATAACAACCGTCATTTTCAAAGAAAATACAGTTTCTCAGAAGCTCATGTCACGTGTTTACTGTAGGCAGAAAGTGAGAAGGACTTCCCCTGGAAATGTATGAAATAGCAGTAATTTTGAGTTGGGAGCATACAGGGACATAGGATAAAGTTGCTCCTTTCCCTGCCGCACATGAAGTGTGCAATGACTTCTTAAAATGGACCAAGCCAAAATGGGGGCCCCTCAGGGTCTGACCTGTTATGAGAATGCCTGTTCTATACTGGGCTCAAGAATCCAATAGTAAACACTTCTCTAAGGACCCCAGCCCAGAGAGTTATTTTTACGGATACTAATGTCATTGCTCCTTGGAGTTGGGTTTCAGTAGAAAGAAGCTAGTGTTTCGCTGACATCTTAAGATATGAAGGAGAGCTTTGAGCTCTCTGAGGAGTGACTGAAACATTTGGCTCTACCAGCTGCACAGGGAACATGATCTGAGCCAAATATAAGAACTGAGGCATTTATACATTTGTTTCAGACTTCACAAGTTCATTTTAAAAAATTTTTCTCCCTGCACACATGCACACACAAGTAGTCACTTACAGCTGCATGTACCCACACACCAGTTATGATGTTCTAACATTTTCCTTCGGGGTTGGTCTTACTGTTGCTGTGCAGAGCCTGAAGTCTTCCTGGGAAGAAATCTCTACATGATGTACAGAGTGGCTACTTTTTCCACAAACTTTTCTGAACACAACCGTCACGATCACCCTCTTCTGCCCTGTTTCATCACATCCCCAGCTGCTTTGGTAAGAAAAGTAGTTCTTTGGTACAGGAGACTGAAAACTTCTTTCAGCTGATCAGATAAAAGTACCTGGGAGAGAGATTTCTCCATCACTCACTTTGCCCCAAGATGTGGATTTCCTTCCTCTGCAGCAGGGTTGAGGTGGTAGTATCTAGCTCTCCACACACACTTTGTCTTCTCTTGAATACCACTAAAGAGGTCTCATATGGTGCATCAGTGTTACTTAGGGAAGCAGCAGCATCATATAGTAGGCAAAGAACAGGTACTACTGATAAATGGCTGCAGCAGTTTCTTTGTCTCTCAGTCTTTAATACCAAAGGCCTTACAAGCCCTAACTTAGCAAAACTATGTGGGAAATTTTCCTGAATTTTACAATGCAAGTATCATTTATTAGCATGGTCCATGCTCAGAAGTGCTTTGCTATCCCTCCATTACAGCATCTTGTGAGTGCAGTCGTAGTTTTGGTCACCCATCCCTACAGGAGCATCAGGTGAGGAAGAGCATCCCCTTCTCATTGTCTGTAGCAGGAGCATTATGGATGGTGTGAACAGCTATGCTTGCTGAGTTTCCAGTATTTGTGCACAAAGATGCTGTTTTCTGATCAGGGGAAGCTGGTACTCTCTTTCCTTCAAGAGATACTAAACTCTTCAAAGCTGTGACAGCCAGCATTGTGAAGAACACTGCATATCTCCTTTTACCCTGAGTTATGTGGTCATAATCAAACACCAAGAACTACACACATTGCTTCTGGGCTGTCAGATAAGTCTATCTACACACAATATCAAGGATAACTCTTTCACAGGCCAACAAAGAATGCTTAGTCTGCATTGTAGCAGAAAGATGTACAGTCTGTTATTTACCCAGAAGTGCTCAGTGAGAGTGAGACAGACTTCCCTCCAACATGGAACAAAAAAAACCCCAATTTTCTTCCCAACCCAAGTCTTTTCTTCACACACAAGGTATGGAGAGCAGAATAGCAAACATCCCCAAGCTAGTAACCCTTTACTGCTCTCGTGCCAGCTCTATTCCAGACGTGATCCCTGGGACAGAACACAGTTTTGTGCCATCCCCTTTTCCACACAGTAGTAACCCAGAAGAAGGAAAGAATATCAAAGAGCTACATAATTCTTCAGAGAAAACAGCAGAGAGATAAAAAAGTATTACAAAATATATATAACAGTCAGAGACAACCAATGACATGCAGGCCATCTGATTGGAAGGGGGGAAGCCCTGTCTAGGGCTGCCTTTGGAGTACACAGATTGGCAGGGCTAAAGGCATCAGGTATAAAAATTTGCCATAAGGATGACTTGCCCCTGAAGAAAGATAAGCAGGGGCTGTTCAGACAGGAGACTTTGTTACACTTGTATGTGTATCCAAACAGTTCCTGAGCAGTCAACCCTGCTGCTAACCCATTATTTCTTGCTTCCCAAGTGCTGTGCAGAGCCCACCGTAGAACTGCTTATCCCACCAAGTGCTTCCTAAAGTACTTCGTCTCCATCAACATGCTTGTTAGGAAATGCTGCCTTGAACTATACAGCTAGTTCAAGCCAAAATAATCACCACCACCTGGCCTGTAGTGATAGGACATGGTGTAATGGTTTTAAACTAAAAGGGGGTACATTCAGACTAGATATAAGGAAGAAACTTCTTATGATGAGGATGATGAAGCACTGGAACAGGTTGCCCAGAGATGTGGTAGATGCCCCATCCCTGGAAACATTCAAGGTCAGGTTGGACGGGGCTCTGAGCAACTGATCTAATTGAAGATGTCCCTGCTCATTGCAGGGGGGTTGAACTAGATGACCTTTAAAAGTCCCTTCCAACCCAAACTATTCTATGATTCTGTGATTCTGTAATGCTGATGATTGTCTTGTGCTTTCTCACTTTTTATATTGAGACGGCACTGCAGAGCACTGTGCCTACACTGGGTAGCATTGGACTAAAATGCCACCTCTTTATAGCAATTCTGAGAAATTGTTCGTGAATCACAGGACTGGGCCAAGTCCTGTGGAAAACTGGCTTTTTGTATCCTCAGTTATAACCTGCAAAGTGCCAGAGTTTTCTCAGTGGTGCCCGGTGAAGACATAAGAGGCAATGGGCAAAAATTGAAATACAGGAAATTCCTTTAAACATAAGAAAAGACTTTTTTCTGTGAGGGTGGTCAAACATTGGAGCTGGGTGCCCAGAGAGGTTGTTTAGCCTCCATCCTTGGAAATATTCAAACCCAGCTGGGCAAGGTCTTGAGCAACCTGCTTTAATTCACTCTACTTGAGAAAGGGGGTTGGACTGTATGATTTCCAGAGGTGCTTTCTAATCTCAAGTATTCCAAGATTCTACATGGAATGTAGAATTCTGCATGGAATGTAAAAATGGGCCACAAAACTGGACAAACAGAATTAATACCTAAAAGAACTGGTGTGAAAGTTGAAAGTTCAGAAGGAATATTAATATGAGCAACTCCGATCACCCCTTTTCTCTTCAAAGCAATAAAGGACATAGGCAAAAAATAGCCAAGTTCTCTGCTGCTGTGTCAATAGAATGGAATAGAATAGAATAGAATAGAAGGTACATGATGCTGATCTTGTGTGTTATTGTAGCCAGAACATGCTAATGTCTGTTAGTGTAATTGCCCTTTGAAAATTAACAGTGATCAACCTGATTTTTTTTTTATAAGCCTTCTGACCCTTAGGTCCAGACTCATGAGGAAAATCAAGATAGATTTTCTGTAAATTTGGCTGTGGATGAGAATTTGAATAGAATAGAATAGAGTATTTTTAGAATTATGTCACAATAATTGTCCAAAGGGGACTGTTGTACTTAATTTGTGCAAAGAAATGGAATTCATTCATGATCAGCCAGACATTGCCTCATACTGGCATCTAGGAATTTGTTATTCAGAACACAAAATGCTTGAGCATTTAATGAAGTTTTTGCTTGAGCTGTTTCTGTAATTCAGAATAACTCCTGAATAGAAAAGAGTTCTTCATGACTACATATGTACCTTTTATAAGACAAATGCTCTTTAGATGTCTTCTCCATCTGCACTGATACCTGAGGGAATGGTTTCTAAATGTGTCTGAATTTGGCTTAATAACTCAGACTCTATTCAACAAGAAAACATAAAAAACAGAAGTAGGACAATTGCCTTCCTGAATCCTATCTATTTTGAAGGGTTCTTCTCCCTTCGATTGATTTACTTTCCAACAAGCTTCCTACCTGTCAACACTGACTGGTTAATTAGTGTGTTTAAAATAGCTAAGAAATGCTAAGATCCGTGTCTTACAAACCAGTCAGACTGTGGAGCTTTCCAAACATGCTTGTCATTCACTAGTTATCTAAGACGCCGCCAAAGTATCTTTAGTAGTGGTTATTGCACTTCTTCCAGTCCAGCTAAGGCCAGCTAAAAGGTTAGCTTTATCATAAGAAAACAAGCCTAGAGGAAGAGAGGCATAGGAACACTGAACAAGCAGTGAGTCTCACCCCCTGCTATCATAAGCCTCAACATTACAAATAGAGGAAAACAGCAACTGCCTAAATCCTACTAAATGCAACACTGATTGCCTTCTCTGTAGCACTAGTTAAACTTCTTATTGCCTAAATAAGTGCCAGCTGGAACTGTTCTTAGATGTTCAGTGTTAAGTGTTACATTCATTCAGAAGCAGCCTCAACCTGGGGGGACAGGTGCCTTTTTGCTGCCTAAGTCTTTTGGGATTTAGGTTAGACAGAGGGTTATCTAAAAATCTCTTTCAGTTTCCAGGATGTGTAATCAAACATAGGGTTCAGGAATGTCTAGTGATTACAGCACATGCTAAGATAGTGAAATAGCTGTGCTGTGGGCTCTCATTAGCCTGAGTGACCATCAAATAACATACTGGCAATGCTGTAATCATTAAGATATAGGCCACTTCATGTAGAACAGTATTCAACTTTCAAGATTTGTGGCCCAGAAAAACAGCAGACAAAAGAATACAGTTGGCAGATCTGGGTCTGTTTCCTGCTAAGATGTGAATTCTTAGCAAGATGTTGTGAGGGAGACCTGAAACATAAGGATGCCCAGCAAATTTGCAACTGCAGTACAATTGGCTGATTCTATATTGGCTTGTTTGACAGTTAACTTCAGTCAGTTTGTTTCTGACAAAATCAGGGGTATTAGAGGGTAGAAAAGGGAAACGTGGGATGGGAATGGTGGAAAAAGGAAGAAAGGGAAAGTATTATTCTTTTTTTATATGGACAAGATAGCAGGAAGTACAATGATTTCAAACACAAAAGCAGAGTAGAATGCAACTTCACACATAGTTGCTGTGAAATAGAAAGAGACTGCTCAGAAATGAGGCTGCACAGGAAAGTGGTTACAGATATGTTAGGTAAGTATATTTAGGATGAAATATTGCTCAGGCAAGACTCTTTAGCCAGGAAATAAACTTCAGCTTCTAGACATTATCTAAACAGGCTGGATACATCAGTTTTTGAAGCAAGCTCATGGGCCATAAATCTATGCTTCTAATTGTCATATGAAGTTAGCTAGTCTACAGGTAAAGAGGGGTTCCTAAAACATCCAATCTATCCTCCAGCAGAATGACCTAAAATCCACATGAAAGCCAGGTAAATGTCAGGATGCTTTGTTAGCAAAGGGTTCAGGAACCCAAGTCTTTGCATGGAGAGACGGGCAGATCTGAAAGCAGGATATACTCTCAAAAAAACCTTATGTAATAGGCATTGCAATAAAGAAAGGTTAAAAATCCCATTAACCATGGCTCTAGCAGTACTAAAGTCCAACTTTTGGAAGTTTTGGAAGCTCTCCTTTTGGAAGAAGAGAGTATTCAGTTACTGATGGGGAACTATATTATTCTTCCCAAATAGTCAATCCAATAAGCTGCACTGTAGCTAAGACAGCCAGTAGGTATGAGGTTGGTCTCTTTGTTCATTCAGCAGTGAGTTTCTGCTATTCGATTAGCCACATGGTCAAAAAGATGCAAAGTCAGAGAGATCCACAGATCTCATTGGCAATTTATGGGAATGTGGTTCTAAGTCCCATGTGGATCAAGTCATGACATATGTTCAAACATTATGTAGTGACTTAAAATTCACACTGGATCTGGCACAGCAATATGTACCCAAGACCTCTAAGTTTCAAAGAAGTGTTATATGATAAAAATAGATTAATATTATAAAAACGTGAATGCATCCATTTCAATGGAAAATTTGAAGGTTTGAGACACGAAGGGGGAGGTTGAAATAAATAATAATGTTGCCTATGATATTAAAAAATCCTCAGAGCTAGGTCATTCAACTTTTATGGATGAGTAGGTTAAAACCTTATTGTGGCAGGGTTAGATAGAGTAGACAGTAAGGAGATATTACAGGCTATAGACATTGCTAGATCTGTGTACTGACAGTTCAGAAAAAATCACCATAAATGTATAATTTGAGGAAGAATTAAATAGAAAGAGAAGCAATAAGTTTTTTGCAGAAGGATCAAAAGACAGGTTTTTCTCAAGCCAGGTTTAACTGATCAGAGGTTCATGCTATTCTCACCAGAGCCAGCCAATAGACATTTAAGTGTATCCAGTTGAGGTGATTTTGAGAGTAGTTCTGTAAAGAATGTTGGAACTAGAATTTATGTCTACTTAATTCACGCTTCCTCACTAATTATGGTATGTAAGAAAAATGGGATGCTAAGGTCTTGAGCAAACTGCAGAAAACCTAACAAGGTGGCTCTGCCCAATCAGTATCCCATATATAAAATATACTCATTTATCACTCTAGGCACAACAGAATATTTCTCTATGCAGGGTTTAAGACTATTGACAAATCGCATTGACAAAAGAATTTTCAGGAAATTAGTTTGCATTTACCACTGACATAGGACAATGAGTTGAGTTTAACAAAATTCTTTCTGGATAGAAAAGAGAAATACATTTCAGAGATCAGTCAGCTGAGTGTTTGTAGAGTACTTGTTCTTGCCACTCACAGTAGTTTATCCACAAAGTGCAATCTACCATTTTTTCCATAAAAAGAGATCTGGAACAAAATCTGCATTATCTTGAGCTGATTGGCACACTCATTATAAAAACCCCAATCTTTGTGTGATCTGCAACTTGCAAATACTGTTGTCAGCCATGCTCTCAGAATTAGAAGAGTATGCTTAGAAAGATCAATATGGCCTGTAAACCATTAGTGTATATGGTATGATGTAGGAAGTGTAACCTCATTCTGCTGTTCCCCGGGTAAAAGGAGAGCTCCCAGGAATGTTGGCAGATGATAAGCAGAAATGCCAGAACACTAATCCTTCAGAGCAAATCTTTTCATTGCTACACTTCCACTAACATGTTGCTGTGATCGGGACCTGGAGATGGTAAGGACACACTTTCTTTATTAGATTTGATAAGTATTGGATCAGATTAAATTAATTACAGGGAATACCGTCTATATCCCCCATGGAACTTGTCTATTAAATATGGAGCTTAACACGCTGTTTTACCTTCTTAAGATGTCCTCTAAGGATCTGTTTGAATGTTCCTGATAAAGACTTCATGTGCTGGGGCGGGGCAGGAGTTTTGAACTGATTTCTTGAGATAACCCAGTAATTACCATTACTAATGTCAGTTGTGGAGTAATTCTCTAGGAAGAAAGGCAGTTGGGACCAATAATTTATGTGCATATGTAAAAAGCAATGTCTGGAGCTAAATGTAATTCTCCCGAGACTATTACTGATAAAGACTAATTTGTTCTGCAGTTCATACAAGGCAGTGGCAGAGATGTCCATCTTCTTTCCTAATCTTGCCTTCAAAAACTAATACCTGCAATGCACTGTGCATTTGTAATTTAGCCTTACTACATAAAAAGGGAAGCAAACATTCCATGTGTCCACATAGGGAATTTGGAAAATGGACTTTCATACACGTGAAGTGTTCTCTTTCCAGCAATAACTCTCTCTTCCACACACAGACTAAAGCAACTTAGTCCCTTGGAAAGGTCCCGAAACAGCCAACTGAGAGTAGAAAGATGGGTAAATGTGCAACCTGTGATTGAAAATGGGCAGTACTGAATGTGCAGCCAAGGTGAATAATGCATGCACCTTCTATTTCCACAGCAAGTATCACTCTTAAGTGACATTCAGAATGCCATTTCCTTCACACATTTAAGCAGCTGAGTGACTCCAGTTACAGAAAAGGTGAGTGAAGTAAAAAGGCTTAGAAGCCTCTGAGTAAAGTGCAGAAAGCTGAGGGACAACAGGTGGCAAAAAGAGTCAGAGAAGGACAGAGAGGTGGATGGAAGGGAAATTCGGGTTGCTAGCATGATATTGCTATTAGGATGCAAATGACTCAGAAAAAGAGGTTAGGTGGCATGTTCCTTAGCTGATGCTCCATCTATCAGAATTGGAGAGGTGTCATGATGCAGGCAGATTATCATAACTCTGATGTGTGACTCTCAGACACTATAAATGGAATGTACAACTAAACTATGCTTTGCCTGAACTTTGTTTGAGTATTTCCTATCCATCTTAAGCTGTAAAGACTGTTTCACTCAATCACTGCTTTACCGAGCATGCAGGCAGAACCTTTGCCTTCTGCATCCATGTTGTCAACTCCCTGATGCTCCCGCAGGGATTTTTCCAGCTAGCCTGTGTCCTCCTGGAGCAGGGTGACCTCTAGGGGCCCTCGGGCAGACCTGGCATGGAATGAGCATGTCAGTGCTCTGCCGGTCACTCTGCCTTGCACATTTGCGAACCTTGGACTTTGTCTATTAGTACCCCCAGTGTGAGGTCTTTATGTATGTTGAATCATATATTACCAAGGGCTACCCAAGTAAGTCGAATGAGATGCTTCAACAGACTTCTTCCTTTCTCTCTTTCATGAGAAAGACGGGATCTTTTTCAGCTAGTAGTTTCTTCTGGGGTTTGAATAGACTTGTAAGTCATGAAGAACAGAATTGATAAATTTGGCTTGTCAGAATTCACTGAGTAGAAGTTTCCTTCTGCAGAACAGGAATATTTTCAGTTAATGTTATTCTGTCAGTGAAACAGTGCTTATTTGCTTAGGAGGCACATCACCGATATCCAGATTATTGTAGCTCTAATTCTTTGCAATCCATGCAGCTCCACTGGAGTACACCAGCTGCATCTATTTTAAACTTTCTTTCAGAGATGTTCCTTTATGTTAATTAAGGACCAATGCTTTTTTCAAGGTCAATGACCTCTACATTACCAGCTAGTAGGCAGTCTGACTACACAGGGTGTTTATACAAGCTGATTCTAATCTTCAGGGTATGGCATCAAACTACATACATGAGAAATGAAATATATTTTCATTTATATGAATGAATGAGAGATATTTCCACAATATAAATAAGGAACATTTCCAGATTCACAAGAACTAAACAAGTATTTAAGACTTAACATGTATTATTTGACTTTTTCTGGACATATGCAGCCTGGTGGCATATGCAGGTTGACTTTTTTCTATTAAACACCATCACCACTGTAAATGTTCAGCATGTTAATCACTAATGTAGTTTAAAATTTTACTTTTTGAAAAAATAATAGGAAAACTTCTATTTTAATTATGGAGTACTCATGTTCTATTCAAAGAAATAATCAGATCAAACATGTAAAGTCCTTGTAAAATTTCATTGCAAAATAATACCATGACCCTGCGTATGAATGCTATGAGGTCTACGTATTGGATTCTACCAAGAAAATTTTTCTGGTCACTGAACAAATGGAAAGCAGACAGAAAACAAATAGTTTTGTAATAACACCAACTAAAAACGTTTTAGTTTAGTTAGTAAAAAAATAATTTTGGACTGACATAGGCATAGAGTTTTCCCCCAAATTATATAGACTGCATACAGATTTTTCTTTATGCCTTCAGAAATGCCAACATAGAAAATGTTGGCCAGGAGAGTTCTTTCAACAAAAGAATATTCAACTGCCAGTATTTTTCTTCATAGACATTTTCCTTTATCCAAGATTCTTACAGTGACCTTAAATGTTCTTTAAAAAAACAAAGGTATGTTCTTCCTTATGTGATGCTATTTGCTCAAATTGTCTTTTGCTAGTAAACCAAATGAAACATCTGGTTATAATAATGTAATAACTATGGTTATAGTTGCTCATATAATCATAATTGTAACTATTTTACACATTTAAAGATAGCCTCAAGCCTATAAATTCTTACAACAAAAGGGCAGCAAATGTTCTTGTGACTTTTTGCTACCCCTAACTCCCATTCCTTTCTCTTTGGTGTCACCCTTACCTGTAGCACTCTTCTAAGACCAACATCTATCAGTTTTTCTTATATTTCTTCCCCAAAGCTAACATCAATTTGCTTCTAATTCCCAAATGTCCTTGTCCCTCTTTCATATCCTTTCCTTTCACATATAACCACACCTTTCCAACCCATTTAGTCTAGGTGCCAGGTCCTCAGCACTTGCTGTTCTGCGCCACTAATCTTCTCCTATCGGGCCGCTTTACTCGCTAAGGAAGAGACAGCCTGTGTTTCAAGTGTGTGTTAGTGACTGACCCTGCCTCTCACAGCAGCCCTGTCTCCCAGGCAGCTGGTCCTGCTGACATGTCCCAGAGGGAAAGGGGAAGCTGATGTGTGATTGCTCTCGCCCCAGCCCCAGGCTTCCCCTGCGAGAGGAAACCTCAGCACAGGAGAGGGAGATGAGGGGCAGGATTTCTTCTTCCCACTGTAGCCCTGTTCTGCTTTTGTGTTTGAACAGTGAAGGTCTAGGTGGGCTTTGCTTGGGTCCACAGTGCCATTTTCACATCCACTTCATGGGGAAGAATATTGTGATTACCTGTCTGTTTTGAAGTAGCTTAAAGGTAGACTATGGCAATGACTTGTCTACACTTTAGGCTCCAAAGGGCTTTCTCTGTTGCCTTTGCTGGCCTAAGAGTCTAGGAGGTCCTCATCTGTGAAGGCTGGATCTCATGGTCATCCTAGGATGAGTGAGGGTGATCCAGAGCCCTGGGCCTCTCCTGGTGCCTGCACTGTGAAGGTCCAGCCAGATCACGAAGGTCAAAAGAGGTGCTGCAGTCACTCTCCTTAGGCTGCACACTGACCTGTGGCTGCTTCTGTCAGCTCAGGGTCTTCTTTCAGCATTGATGACCCTAACATTTCCGAGCCTTCTTTGGCCCATTCCACCTGTCTTTGTTCCGTCCCAGTGGTGAATACATGAGACTGGCTGTCCCACCTGGTTGGATTTTAACCTTTCTGGTGTGATTCGTTCATAATACGTGGGCCAGGAGGTTTCAGCAGCTCTAAAAGCACCCATTTTTAAGTGTGTCCCCGTTGCGGGTCTGCAGCGGACCAGCCACCCAGAGGAGGGTCCGCCTCGATGGCTCCATGCTGCCACCCCCTGGCAATGGGTGCCTTGAGCAGTGGGCCTGGTCGGCTGCTGCCTCCCGAGCTCCCTGTGACTGACAGGAGCCTGCTGGAGCCCCAAGCTGAGAAGAAAGCTGATGGGTCATCTGCCCTCATAGCAATAGCCCAAATGGTGAGGCAGTGGGCACAGCCACCTTCCCAACCGATGTCTCTGGGCCCTACACCAGCACCCACCCTGGGGTCTCACGGCAGCTGGCTGCATTTCCTTCACTTGTTGCCACTGCCTTGGGCAGATGTCAGTGTGGGGCAGTGGGCCGCTGCCTCAAGGCACCCATGGTCTCCTCAGGGCCTCTCCACCTAAGGGTGAGCAGGCAGGCAGTTCTCTTGCAATGCCTGCCAGTGCTTACCCCATGGTCTCGACCTCCACAAAGCTGGCAGGGTGCTTACCTTCCTACCTACTCCCCACGCATTCCTTGCGCCTCCAGACTGGACCTGCCCCCTCTGATGGCTCTTGCCTCATTTGAACCATTTCAGCCTGGGAGAATGAAGTAAGCCATGAGAAGTTCACTGGGCTGAGAATATTGATTGTGTGGGCACATGACAGAGTAGCTTGGCATCACAGTTTAAGACAGAGAAGATCATCTACCTCCAGCCCTGGTTTCCAAGGGAAAAGGATAGCTAAGGCAAGCATGACCTGTCTAAGCAGTTTCTTAACAACCTGTCTCTCCAAAAGGCTCCTTGCAAGTACTGAGGAGAGAGCCAAGCACACACCTTCTGGTAGTACAGCCTCTGCTCACTCTCACCTGACAACTGTGCAAAAGGATGTGCTTCATACCTCAGAATGGATTAGATTTTTCCACTGGGCACATGCAAAAATATTATTGATGATGGCTCAGTGAAAATTTTTTAAGACCTTATTTAAGCATGCAAGTAAAAGGGGCACAGCAGATTTCTTCTGGCCTCCATTTATAGGCTAGAGATGTGCTGCTGAGGTAGAACCTCCATGTATACATCCCAAGATTTTACGTCCACCTGCAGGGTTCAAATCTGTATGGCTAGTTCCTGAGATGGGAAAGGATCTGCTAAGTATTTTACACATTTCCAATAAATAGTGCATCTTTTTGCAGAAGTGCAGTTTTCCCTTTTCCTTCTATACAAGGTTATCTTAGAAAGCCTCCCAAAAAAGGAAAACTGCATTTGCCCAGAATATTCTGCACTGCACTCCTTTCTAGTAGGGAAGGTCCATCATACTCAGCTGGTGCTGATACATGCACAAGATTTCACAGTAACTTGTGCGTTGTCTGTTGAGTGTGATTTTAAAGTGTCTCTAAAATCTATTCCACATGGAAACTCACACATCCTGACTAGTGGGAACATGGAAGGAGATATTTCCTTGCTGTGGGCTGTTTGGTACATACCATATATGTGGATCTAAGTTCCCATTCTAAGTCTAATAATAAAAATAATGTCGTTGATATAGAAAAGCCTCAATTAATAAAAGGTTAAAATTTTTACATAGAATACTTTCTCGTGACAGCCTCTTTTGTATGGTATTATGCTTACCCTCCCAATGTTATTTTCTGTCCTAAGGTTGATTCTTCAGTCTTTCTTAAGAATGTTGGTGCAGCAAGGAGGGAGCCTAGTATGAGTTATCAGCATCCTCAAGTCTTTGCTAGGAGGAGTATGGTATAGCAGGGATTTGTTCCTACTTGCTCTTGGGTTTATTTTTATCTATTTCCTTATCACAGTCTGCTTCCCTTTCACTGGTTCCCAACTTAAGTTGAAAAGGTTCAGAGTAGCTTCCCGTGCCTCAATTATCATGAAAGGTAATTCCTTATTATGCAGTGACTCCCAAGGCTTGTCAGACCATTACCATATAAGGTATTCACAAAGCTTAACCTAAAACAGATTACGTAATAGTTGTTTGACTACTACACAGTTATGAAAACAACCTAAAACCACTTCAGGCCCAGACAAGCCCTAAGACCATGCACTGTCAGGTCAATACAAACCCACAAGCCTTCTGCTATTAATGGAAAAAAAAACATATTTACTGCTCTACAATAATGGAGATTTTAAGGAACTGAAGCATGTTAGTATAGACAGAGAATGGTCAGGTATTCAGAAGGAGGATTAAAAAGCAGATGAACTGATGGCAAAGACAGTATCAGAAAACAGAGTCTGGCTGGTGTCTGTCATGAAGCATGAGTGCAGAGAATAAAATGGAGTGAAAGAAATCTGAAGTCTACTAGGGAACCATAGGAAGCCTTGTAACATGTCATGGGAAGGAAAAGCTAGGCTGGCATCACTGCTAGGTGTTAGATGGATTTATTAGGCTCTTTGTGGCTGAAAACTGATCAGCTTCAAAAGAGCTCACTCTCATCACAATTTCAGATAGAAATGACAGAGATGTCTGGGGTTTCTGCTTTCTCATCCTCGCTACTGACAGCAGGACAACCTCAAAAATACTGGTGTGTTGGTGAGTTTGCATCTTGGAGACAGATAATATAAAGACTCATTTTGATAATTCTGTCTCAGCCATACAGACATGGAGCTGTTGGCTGGAAGTTTCCACCAGAGTGAGCAAAGCTCACTGGAAGATCACTTTGCTCTTTGGAAACGAAGTCCATGCTATGACAGTGGTTTCTGCACACACTGACTGAGGGACTACTGTCAGCCCTCACAACTTCCCAGGAAACCTTAAGAGCTCCAATGGCAGGGTCTCCTTTGAAAGCTTTGTAGATGAATAGAGCCAAAGTTTTCAGAGACCACTGACCTCAGACCTGGGCATAGCCATGGTCTGCATGTCATGCCTGACCAAGCGGGTGATAGCTTCCCGTGCAGTGCTCTCACCTTGACAATGCAGCTCCAAGGCAAACACAGTCATAGCTAGAGATCAACTTTTTTAATTTGCCTTTTTGGCAATATGTAATCCAGGCATTAGGCATCCAGGGACCAAGCTGTGAAGAGGATATACTGTGAACTCATGAGAGCAACCCAGAAACATCCATATCCTGCCCAAACCATATGTTCACCCCTATGCCCGTGACTGGCAGCCTCATTTTCCACCCCTAAAGGACTTGGAGCAGAAAATGACTTCCCATCCCCCAAATGGATTCATGCTCTGATGGCAGTAGATAAGCCTGTAAGAGAAGTGAAACCAAGGATGCTGTTACCCTCAAGTACTCTCTGAACCTCTGTCTTTCTACACAGCTCTTAGTCTTTGCCCCACGGACAGGATTTCTGTGTGGTTGGTATATTCCAGTAGATTTCTTCTCCATGAACATGTCCAAGTGTCTTTTCAATCCATGTAATCCTTTAGTTTGCAGTGACACGGAGTTCCACAGCTTAACTGCATACTTTGTGAAGAACCCACACGTCTTTGTGGTTTTGAATACCTTGCCTTCAGGTAGTTTCATTTGATTTACACACACACACACACACTCACACACACATGCACACACTGTCCTCCACCTTCTGCCCTCTGCACTCTCCTGTCTCTTTTAATGCCAGAGCCGGTTGGAACATTGGTCCTGTCAAGCCTCTCCACACTGTGCTGATTTTACAGTTCTGCTTTGTATGCCCACTCATTTCTTTCCCATCTTAAGTCTCTGGATTTGTTTAATTGGTCCTCCTGTGGAAGCCCCTCCATGTGTCTGATCACCTTTATTGCCTTTGGAATCATAATTCCTTGCAAATTCATTTTGTCTCTTTTTATTTTCTCTTTTTCTACCACTGCTGAGAAATGAGTGGATATTTTCACACAGTTACACAGCATACATGGAAGACCTTGCTCCTGATGGGTAATTGTCAGCTCAGAGTCCATTTTTTTATATCTGACACTGCATTATGTTTCCCCACACGTATAGTTTTGTGGTTTTAACTGTATTGAGTTTTGTATGCTATTTCATGGCACTGTTTATTCAGTGGCATGAAGGCCTTCTGCATTTCTTAGGTATCAGTCATTGTCCTTACTGCCCAGAATAGCATTATTTTATTGGGAAACATTGTGTTCCTTCCTGTTCAACATCTCTTCAGCTTGATTTATCAAGAACTTGAACAACACAGGCCCCAGCACAAACAACTTTTCTTTTTCATTCTGTGTCTTTGAGGATTATTTCACTGAGTGAGAAGTTTCCTTCTTATCCCATGGCTTCATCACTTCCATAAAAGCCTTTGTTGGGATAGCTTGCTGAAAGGTTTTGGAAATCCCAGTTGATTATATCAGCTGGATCTCCCTGCCCACATGCTCATCTACCCTTTCAAAGGTTTCTGTGTTGATTCACATATAAGGCTGACTTGAATTTAATGGAATACTCTCTTTGGAAGGACATAAACTACCTGTCCTCAGTTCCCCATACCAGTTCTTTCCCAGGAGGTGTTATATATTGCGGGTTGGTCCAGTGCTCACTGGGAATTCAGAAGCCGTGGCTGTGACAGTGAGCTCCAGTCCTCTGAGCTCTGCCCCAACAGGCAGTGACTGAGACTGAACATGATGGCTTTTTACCCCTGCTCTCAACTCTTCATTGTCAGTTCATGTGGAGCTCTGCTCAGGCTCAGAATCAAGCTGCCATTTGTCTGCCCAGCTTCCTTGTTACTTTTTCTGCACATTGAATGGAAAATCAGTAGGCTAGACTGGAAATGCCAGCTACTAATGAAGACTGCTGTGTTTCCCTTCCACCGATGGGCTATTGCAGCTGCCTCTTCTCTGCTCACTGTCTGCTGCGACCTCTCTTGCCATAGGATAGTGAGAGAAGCTCCTGTTTGAGGCCTTGAGTTTCTACAATACCACTAAGGAAAGCACCACATTCAACAGATGGGCTCTCTCATCAGGAAAGAAAGATTCCCCCGGGCAGGGTAGTGTTTCAGAGGGTAGTGTGCCAGAGACTCAGCTTTTGTGGACACTGACCTGATTTACAGGAAGGAAAGGAACTGCCACAGAACTGTCACCAGCCTTCTCCAGTTTTAGTCCAAGGGGAGATGATACTCTTCACGGTCCCCCTATCTAACTAAATTAATGAAGCAAACATGGTGGAGGCTAAAGACCACCTTCTGCCAGCTTCCCAAGAAAACATAAACTCTGTTGGTTATCAGCCCTCCACAAATCTTCCTTGGAGAGTGGCCAGCAAAAGGAGCAGCTCACACCACCTGACATGTTGCACAACTGGAAACTGCTGAGGTGCTGTATGGGTAAATATAACATAAGAAGTTGTTTGGGACAGAACAGTAGGAAGGCTGAACTGGCAGGAGTCACTGTCAGGAACTATTGTCCTTAATTTCTCTTCATGTGATGTTACATTTCTATTCATGCCCCAGTGACTAAGTAATAAAGAAGGGCTAAGTAGTTATGAACCAGATAACAAAAAGCCGTACCATGACATAGGTACACAGAAGTTATAAGCCAAAGCTGTGCCCAAAAGCTAATGATGATATAGACCTAACCACTAACAAGACAAACAAAGGAAAACTGGTGCTCATAGTGCATATGCAAAGGCATATACGTTCTTTATTCTCTAGACGTTAACTTGGTTACAAAGACACATTGCAGAAGAAAGCGACTGAGAGGTTCACATTTTGTGCATCCCTCAGGTCACTTTGCTGCCCCATGACATCCTCACTCTTCCTCTTCTATCTTCTTGCCATGAAACTCCCGGCTCTTTGCTCGCAGCTTGTTGACTTGTGACTCTGCAATGTCAGCCCGCTCCTCAGCTTCTTCCAGCTCGTGCTGGATCTTGCGGAACTTGGTGAGATTGACATTGGACAGCTCCTCCTGTGCGGAGAGAGGGAGTCGGTGGTGAGGAGCCCAGGGCAGGGGTGTCACTCCTCCTGTACCCTGGCCTTGCAGGGCTGTGGCTCTTCCACCCCACTCCCACCACTGCTTACACGTAAGCCTCACACAGACCTCCTCATCCCCCCTTATTCAGGACCCCACTGTGACAAGCTTCACCAGTACTATGTCACTCTTGAGGAGCAATTTTGTCACTCGGATTTGTCATTTGTGTACTTATTCTCCCACTACTTGCTGCCCAGCTATCACTGCGACTTATTAGGTTGAGAAAGACCCTGAAGCCTTCTGCTGTTGATTACTAGCAGAGATTCATGAACTTCAGTTAACTTCAGTCAGCGGATGTAGCCCCTGGGTTTGTTTAGTCTGACGTCCTGTATAAAACAGGCTGCAGAATTTCCCTCAGTTCATCACTGACTGCTGCAGGGTGCCCAGAACTCAGCAAGGCCTCATGACACGACAGTAAAATGGTGTGGCCAAGACTGTTGTATCTTGGGAGATTCTTTCATGCCCCTTTCCTGCTATTCATACTCATCTCAATGAGCGTGCTGCCCCAATGGAAGGTGGCTCCTGCCCATTCTTCGAGCAATACTTACAGCCTCCTCAGCTTGTCTCTTGTAGGATTTCACCTTCATTTGCAGCTTGTCCACCAGATCCTGCAGCCTGAGAATATTCTTACGGTCTTCCTCAGACTAGAGTGGTTGGCAAGCAGGAAAGAGAATGAATTGTTGGTTCTGCATCATGTGAGGTTAACAATGCCCCTTGGGGATGGTGTGCACAAAATCTGACTTGCTGTGAGAAAACCCTGTCAGCCCAAGGAGGCCTCCTGCCTTACCTGGTAGGTCAGCTCCTTCACCCTCCTCTCGTACTTGCGCACGCCCTTCACGGCTTCAGCGCTGCGCTTCTGCTCAGCATCAACCTCCCCTTCCAGCTCCCGCACCTGCAATGAGCACCCCATCTTTGGAGCTTCCCTGGTGGCTACTTACGTGACGTGCTCACTCAGGCACAAATAAAAGCCCTACGCACTCTGGCCTCCAGCTTCTGGATTTGCTTCTTGCCTCCCTTCAGGGCCAACTGCTCGGCTTCATCCAGACGGTGCTGCAGGTCCTTCACCGTCTGGTCCAGGTTCTTCTTCATCCTCTCCAGGTGGGCGCTGGTGTCCTGCTCCTTCTTCAGCTCTTCTGCCATCATGGCCGCCTGATGAGAGCAAAAGGTCAAAGCCATTTTCAGGCTGGAGATGTTCTGGGGGGAAGGCACATATCTTAAGCAGTGAAAGGAGCCCCCAGCTCACATCTGTGATGGCCTTCTTGGCCTTCTCTTCAGCATTGCGGGCTTCCTGGATCGTGTCCTCCATTTCACCCTGAATTTGGGCAATGTCGGTTTCCAGCTTCTTCTTGGTGTTGATCAGGCTGGTGTTCTGTGCAACAGGAAAGACATGATTTGAACTTTTAGACCTCATGCCTCCACATCAAGAGCTAAAAGTGTGAGTATTGTTTATGAAAGTCTTTAATGCAAGAGTCCTCTTTAGAGCCGTAGCAGCAAACCAGACATGAGTGGCTGGCCGGATTGGCCATATTACAGCGTAGCACTTCAAGTGTTTACATCGTAATCACTTGCAAGATGCATAGCCATCGCATTCTGTGTTGGCCCTTGTTAATGGGATTAGTTTCCAGCAGCATGCCTGACCTGGGTATGGAGGAGCTGCACACGTTCAGTGGCATCCAGAAGCTCCTGCTCAGCCACTTTCCTCGACCGCTCCGTCTGCTCCAGGGCTGCCCGTAGCTCCTCAACTTCAGCCTGCAACAGGTTTGCTCTGCGCTCCACCATGGCCACCTGCTCCTTCAGGTCCTCCTGTGTCCTGAGAGCATCGTCCAAGTGTATCTGGGTATCCTGTAAAAGAGGCAAGAGAATTTGCAAGGTGGCAGTGTGTGCTTGGGTGCCAAAACTGTCAGCGAAGGCTCTTCTCTTTCTGTAGCTTTGCTGAACAGACCTTGAGCACTGCCTGTGTGTTTCTCAGGTTCTTTTGTGCCTCTGCAGCCACGCGGTTGGCATGGCTCAGCTGGATCTCCATTTCATTCAGGTCCCCCTCCATCTTCTTCTTCAGACGCAAGGCTTCATTCCTGCTCCTGATCTCAGCATCCAGGCTGCTCTGCATGGACTCCACAATTCTGAGGTGGTTTCTCTTCATCTGGTCAATCTCCTCATCTTTCTCTGCTATCTTCCTGTCAATCTCAGACTTCACCTGGTTGAGTTCAAGCTGGAGGCGCAGGATCTTCCCCTCTTCATGTTCCAGGGAGGCCTGGACAAGTCAGCAGGAACAGTGACTTAAACTACTGCTTCCTTTCTACGTAATCTCTTATACAGTACTTCACAAAATCTAGGCTTGCTTTCCTGCCATCTCTGCAGATAAATACTCCCATACTTTCAGTCTGGACACCATTTATTAGCACTGTGTATACCTCAGCTTCCTCCAGGGAGGCTTGGAGTTCAGATTTCTCCTGCTCAATCTGCTTCTTGACTTTCTCCAGCTCATGAATCGCCTTTCCTCCCTCGGCAATCTGCTCCGTGAGGTCGGCAATCTCCTCTGTGGGAACAAAGACCAACAGCATGGTCAGGCACAGAGCAGAATGCAAAGGGCCCTGCCACACCGAGGTGACAGGCAGCTTTGCCAACCTGCAGGCACAGACCCATACGGAAAGGTGGTAGTGGTGGATAGCGAGAAAGCCCAGCCAGGAGCAGAGGGCCAGGGACTTACGCTGCAAGTTCTTGTTCTCACGCTTCAGGGTCTCCAGGTGGTCCAAGGACTCCTCATAGGCATTCTTCATCTTAAACAGCTCCGTGCTGAGAGACCGAGACTCCTTCTGGGAGGCTTCCAGCTCAGCCTGCGTTTCCTCATACTTCTGCTTCCATTCTGCCAGGATCTGAAGAGAAACAGGACCTCAGTGTGGATGTGGCAATCAGGAGGGGATGCTCTGCCCAGGAACCCCAGGCCCGGAGCCCAAAAGACCTTGTCAAAGTTCTTCTGCTTCTTATCCAGAGCTGCGCAGGCAGCATTTGATCGCTCCACATCAATCATCAGGTCCTCCACTTCATTCTGCAGCCTCTGCTTTGTCTTTTCCAGGGAGGCACATTTGGCATTCACAGCTTCGACATGTTCCTCTGCATCCTGCAGGCGCTGTGCCAGCTTCTTCCTGGGAGGAGATAAGCACAGGTCTGGGTTAGAGCTTAGAGGGGAGCCAATTTTGCACTGTTCATGAGAGGGCAGCTCGCCACTTTGGGGGCTTTGAGCCTAGCGTTTTTCACAGTGTTTTTTCTGTTCCAAGATTGCATGCAGCCTAAAGGGTCTATCACTTCTGTGTCCTACCACCTACTGAGTATTCAGCCTGTCTTAGCCTTTCTAGCCCTAAAGGCTACAGTTGTCCTTCCAATCTGCACTTTTTCCACAGCATGCTTTTCCTCTCCCTCCCCCTCTCCCCTCTACCACAAAGACAGTATATCCCTGCCTTCGTACTACCCTTGTCCTAACCCACTCTCAGAGACTCCGGTTTCCCTTGACAGTCTCAGTCTTCTCCAGCCAATCGACATCCCACATTCCTCACATACTTGGCTTCCTCTAGCTCCTCCGTGCGCTGAATAGCATCCGTCTCGTATTTGGTTCTCCACTGGGCCACTTCGCTGTTGGCCTTGGACAGGGCACGCTGCAGCTCCCCCTTGGCTTCCTGCTCCTCCTCATATTGTTCCCGGAGCAAGTCACAGTCGTGCCGAGCAGACTGCAAGGCGTGGGCCAGGGCGTTCTTGGCCTGTGGGGACATTGGAACTGGTAACCTCAATACTTGTCTTGAGATGCCTCTTGACAGTAAAATTAGAATGAAACTCTAACTAGGCAAATGCAAAGCTGGGAGCTGATGAAGCCTTCGTCAATGTATTCTGGAGGATCAGGATGTGTTAGTGACAGGTGCTCTGGGGACAGTACTCTGCTGTTCCTGTGAATGTTTTGACGTATGTGTCTGAATCCTGTCTTAGAGAGTATCGTCAGTATCTCATGAAAGCCTTGTGGATGACTTCCTCTAGCATGACAATCATTACGTTTCCTTCCCTCTCTAGCTTATGAGTGGGGATATGTGCATTACTGGTGTTCCCTCCAGTACTACATGTGTTTGGGGAAAGATTGTTGAACCAATCTTGGATCAGACAGGATTCTCCGGACGCTTTTAGGGATGATGTAGGTTGTGGACAGTAGGGTACTTCCAGACCTTTATTTCTTCCTCTAGATGTCTCTTGAGTTCCTCAATCTGTTGGGTAAATCCTTGCTTGCCCCTAGACAGCTGAGAAATCAGAGCATCTTTTTCCTCCACCTGGCGTGAATATTCACCTGGGAAGGGTAAAGTGAAAAAAGGTAACAGGACTACTACTAATATGACAGTTTCTGCCTGTAAACCCGTGTAGTCAGGAGTGGCCTGGAGAGGTTATACCAGTTGTCACTTTGCACCCTCTGGTATGCCCATGTCATGCAGATCCTCCTATTACCCCTCAGGAAAGAAGATGTCTCACCTGATTCTGTCTGCAGACGAGCTCTTTGAGTATTGAGGTCATTGATCATGCGCTGATTCTGCTCCTCCTTAGTTTTAATCTCACTCAGCTGATCCTCCAGAGTGCGGCACATCTTCTCCAGGTTTGCCTAGATAGCAAACACAAGGAAGGAAAGGAGATGAACACCTGCACTCTGCCTTTTTCTCACAGCAGGGATTTTTTTTATGAGAATGTGGCTGGTAGGCATAGCCTGTGTGCCATACCTTGGCCCTGTGAGCATGTTCTACTGCAACTCTATACCTTGGCTTTGGAGACAGACTCCATGTTACTGGCCAAGTCGTCAATCTCCATCTTCAGCTCACTCTTCTCCTTCTCCAGCTTCTGCTTCACTCGTTGCAGGTTGTCGATCTGCTCCCCAAGCTCAGCTGTGCTGTCCGCGTGCTTCTTCCGCAGGGCGGCAGCTGTGGCTTCGTGCTGCAGCGTGGCCTCTTCGAGGTCACGGCGCATCTTCTGAAATTCTGCCTCACGCTTCTTGTTCATCTCAATCTGAGCTGTGGTAGCCCCTCCTGCTTCTTCCAGGCGCTCGCTGATCTCCTCTAGCTCCCTCGAGAGGTCAGCACGATGCTTCTCTGCTTTTGCCCGAGAGGTTCGCTCTGCCTCAATTTCCTCCTCCAGTTCCTCAATACGAGCCTGGGGAACATTAGGGGACCCTTCACACCCATGCCCTCCTCCTACCTGACCTGAGACTGGGTGAGAGAGGGGAAGGAACAAAGACTTGCCTGCAGCTCCTTGATCTTCTTCTGTAATTGCATGCCCAGGGCTTGCTCATCCTCAATTTTGCTCTGGATCTGGCTGATTTCAAAGTCTTTCCTTTGGGCAAAGCAAACCATGTCAGAGCTCAAAGGAAAAAGACAAGTGCACCAGCCCAGCACTCAGGTGCCCCACAGCCCCACTTACTTCTTCAGCTTCTCATCCAGCTGCTGCTTATCATTTTCCAAATCCATTATGCTGTCGTGGGCCAGCTTCAGGTCTCCTTCGAGTTTCCTCTTAGCTCTCTCAAGGTCCATGCGCAGTTTCTTCTCTTGCTCCAGGGACCCTTCCAGCTAAAATAAGCAAGACCATCAGTGCTCTGCTGGCTATGCTTTCCTCTACAAGTTTTTCTTTTTCATTTAGCTGCACATGTGCTTACGTCGTCCACTTGCTGCTCCAGCTTGGTCTTAGCTTTGGTCAGCGTATTGACTTTGTCCTCTTCTACCTGCAGGTCATCCAGTGTCTGCTGATGGGCCTCTTGGAGGGCTTTCTTCTCTTTTGTCAGCTTGGCAATGGTCTCGTCCAGGGCTGCCATCTCCTCTGTGAGGTTTTTCACCTGTTGATTGTAAGAAAGTGCCAAAAGTCTGTGTAGAAGACTTGACTGCTCAGTCTTTGCACTGAGAAAAAGTCACTGCAGTGACCTTTTCACTTTGCAGTGCTCAGCCAGGAGCTTGTTTTTCATTTGGGCTGCCTAGCCGCCCCGCTGTGATGCTCCTGGCATGTTCCAAACCTAGCTTTGTTCTGAGGATACCAGGCTGATGTGGGAGGCATCTGTCCCTTCACCCTTTATGTGACCCCCTGTGTGCGTACCTTGTTTTCAGTGGCATGCTTTTCCTTCTCCACTTTGGCCAGTGTTAACTCGAGGTCATCAATATCTTTCTTCAGCTCTGAACATTCATCCTCCAGTTTTCTCTTCTTGGCTGTCAGCTCGGCATTAATTTCCTCCTCATCTTCAGCCCTTTCAGTCACCTCCTTAATTTTGGCTTCCAGCTGGATTTTGGTTTTGATGAGCTGGTCACATCTTTCCTCAGCATCAGCCAAGCTATCTGCCTCCTGGTGAGGAGACACAAATTTTTATGAGTTGTAATGTTTTGAAGTTTCTCTGCTCTGTCTTTTGTATCGCTGAGTGGGCATGTATTAAAATGGGGGCTGAACCTGGCCTTCCACTCCAGCAACTGGAAGATCTTGCCCGGTGTCTACCGGGAAAGCTTGTCATCTGGAATCAACATTGATTCCAGATTTTTTGTGTCTCTAAAAATGCCTCACAGAGGCGGTAGCTTTTTCTTTTTAATTCACTCATCATGAACCTCATAATATTTGGGGAGTAAAGCCTTTGTGAGAATAATTTAGTGGAGCAAGCGGTGTTTTGTTTGGTGTGAAGAAACTGCCTTTTCCTAACTGAGTCTGAATGGAAACTATCCGTGTTTCTGAAAGTAATCAAGGCCGCCTAGTATTGCTGGATGTAGGAAAAGTGGGTCCTTCTCAGGTTTGCCTTTACTCTGTTAGACAGATACACTGCTTTGAAAGGTGAGTAGATGGAGATACTTCCCTTCCAGTTCAGAGCTCTCTGCTGTGGATTACATGTTGGCTAGTGTTACATGGCTCTTTCCTCAGACAGCAGGAATGCTGAGTCTCATGTGGGGCTGCCATGAGCCTCACCATGCCCCTGCCAGTGCCTGTTTACTCAATGTTAGAGTGCCTTAGAGTGTGTGATTTAGACTGTTTTCTACTGCACGGTAGTCAGCTTCCTGCAAGTCTCTGCTTAGGGTAAGAAGCATTCTGACTGCATAATATTCTTTTTCCAGGGACAAATGAATGGTGATACTCACTGCCTGGACTTGGAGCTGCAGGTCATTTTTCTCCTGCAGCAGGGCTACCATTTTCTCCTCCAGCTCCTTCCTCTTTGTCTCAGACTTCGCAAGCTCTTCCTTGGTTTTCTCAAACTCTTCCTTCATGTTGGCCATCTCCTTCTCAGATTCTGCACTCTTCAGCAAAGGCTTGATCTTGAAGAACAGTTTCATCCAGGACCAGTGCTTGACATTCATGAATGCACGAACATTATACTGGATACAGAAGATGGATTCCCTGAAATAAAATTCACATGGCTATTGCATAGCTTTATTGTGATGAATTTAAACTTCATCAGTCAAGTTCCATGAGAAGAAACTAAATATGAGAAATGCCTACCTCCTCTCCACCATTCTCCGATATTCCACTCTCATCAGGAAGCCCCTGCACCTGGCTTGTGTCATGGTCATAATCTCTGCTAGTTTCTCATCTCTCATCTCCTCCAGCAGACCTATCAGCCCAGCTTTGAAGAACACCTTGAGAAAGGAAATGTTGCATGGTGTCATTGTCCGGTTGTACAGAATAGAGGCACAGAGTCTTTCAGGATCCTAGTAGACTTTAATGGCCATGATCATCCTCACCTTGGGCCCCTTCCCAAACTCTCTCCCCAAGGGCCTACAAGCTTCCTATAAACTCAGCCCTGAGCATTCAATCCCCATCTCAGCTTTGTGGTATGAGTTCTGGTTTTCAGTTCAGCCACAGCCTCAGCCATACCTATGCCTGGCCATGGACTCCAGTGATCTCTACTATGACCTGCGGACTTACTTCTTGGCTTGATGTTAGACCAATCTCACTGCTGTGGATCTGTCCAGGAATTCATGAATAGTGCCTGGGCCTTGTTAGCCTACCTTTATCTGACCATGACTAATCTCGAAATCCAAAGCTTTATGGCTTCACCTCAGACCTTCGTTATTGTCACAAATCTGCCTGATGATCTGGACTCTTGGTGGAATCTGGCTACTATACTAGGGTCTTCCCCACTTGCCTTTCTTGAGTACTGTGGGGCTGGGCACTTGCTGTTTGAGGCCCCTACCCTGTTAGCTCTGTTATTGTGCTGTGCTCCCTGCCCCTGACAGAGCAGCCCGCCCTTACCACTCCCTGATAAAATTTTAACACAGGTCCTGTTTCTACCTTGGTGTGGCCAAATCTGTATTGGGTGTGGTCTACATCAATGGACCCAAGGAGCTTTTCTGAAGCCTTCTTGCTGTCCATGAACTGTCCCTCTGGAATAGCACTGGCATTAAGCACTCTGTATCTGCAAAAAAAAAAAAGAATATGAAGAAATCCCCATCAACAAAACCACCACTGTGATTGAACCCCACAGCCTTCTCAGACTGTCTCATTCACCAGTCTAATGCCTGGAGACAGCTCATCCTTTCAGAACAGGATATGGAGAGCGCTTCTAGTATTAATTCTAAGTGCAAGAGAATCCTGATCTCAGCAATGTCATATCGTCATGAAATGGTGGTGAAACATTTCTATATTGCTGCTCAGTACCAATTTGAAGTATAAAGTTTCAAGTGTGTTATGATAGTCACACACTTCAGCTTCGTCTGAATGGGGAGAAACGTGTAGCACTCTTACCTTTGTTTGAAGTCAGCATACAGGACTCTGCTGGGGAATCCTTTCCTGCAAATTCTGATCCCTTCCAGCACACCATTGCATCGCAGCTGATGCAGCACCAGCTCATGCTCCATGGCACCTAACAGATACCACCATTAGTGACTACCCTATTGTCTGATACTTGGGAGAAGAGCTTTTGTGGCTTGAGTTTTCCTCCTATTGGATCTCCTTACCAGGTGTTTTAGTTTCATTTGGGATGATGCATCGTACAAAATGGGGGTGAGTACTTCTCAGGTTAGCCATCAGCTTGTTTAAATTCTCCTGTGAGATCATGAAATGAAGTTTGTATTATTAAGCGTAAGCATTGGAAGCTTAATAGTGGATGTATCAAACTGAGTGTTTCAGGATGCAGACCTGTCTTCTCTAAAACATCTTGCAGAACTCCCAAAGGCAAACTTGGAAACTGAAAGCTCCCAGATTTTTGGTTTTGAAATTCTTTTGCAGAATAATGGTTAGCATTACTTTTCCTTGATCTCCTCATACAAATACAGAGCTGCCATCTCACAACTTTCCTTCCAGCTGGTATTTCTTGTAGTATTTAGTTGGGCATTTTAAGTGGATGAGATGTACTCTCGGTTAAGTGTGACTAGTGTCTGATTTGGCAGCTAAATAAGTTCTTTTTAAATGGATGGAATATTTGTACAGCCCATATAAATTGACTTTTTTAGTAGTAATTCAATCTCCCTGAATATCTCCACCTCAGCCAAATGGAAACCTTGAAAACATAACTGAAAACTGACCTCTAAATTCATTAATTTTATTTAATTTAACATTCACTGTCTTTCCTCACTGAAACTAAAACATTGCCCTACAATCTTACAATCTCAAGGCATTTTTTTTGCTTTTGGTGTTTGATCTCTTATTTTCAAATTCTACAATGAGACAATACTGAAAATCTTCATAGCTACATAAAACAGGTATGGGAAATATCTCTGAAGTCTCCAGGGAAGATTTTAAGGAAGTTCAGCTGATTTATTATTCACTGCTAGTCTAAGTAGGTGAAGTTCACCCTTTGGAGATTTTTAGAAAATATTCAGAGATGGTAATAGCAAAATGAAGGCATGTGGAAGAAATCAGACAAAATATAAGGATGCAGTACCAATAGTTAGTTGGAAAAAAGTCTAAGGCAATTGCCTAGGGAGTTCCAGGAGGCTGACAATATCATTCTGCCCCCTGAAATAAAAGGAAGACCATGCATGCATTCAGGTAGAGTTTTTATGGTGTTCTAATGGGATAATTCTGTAATTTCCAAGGATAGCAAGGGAAGGATTTTCAAGGATGACAAGAGCTATGACCCAAACTGAAACACACATTTCAGATTCTGAATAAAATTGCTTTCCATCTTCAAAGAGATAATGAATTCTGTACTTACCCGGAAAAGAGCTGAGACAGTCTGGAAAGAAGAACCCTTCTTCTTGCCACCCTTTTTGCCACCACCGCCAGCCTCTGCAAATGGAAGAAAAGAAAAAAATATTAAAATATGGATATTGCATATTGGAGACTACAGAACACAAAACAACTTTAAATGTTTAGTGTTTACTGCTTTAATTCTGTGTCAACATTGTCCCACACGCAAAATACAATTTTCACAGAGCTGACCTGCATCTGCTCCACCATAGCTGGCAAAGAGTAAGGCCAGTGTCTTCACAGATGATTTCTGGTACAACCCAATGACAGTTTCATTCAGGGGGTCTTTGTTCTTCTCCAGCCAGCCAGAGATGTTGTAGTCTACTGTGCCAGCATAGTGCACCAGGGAGAAGTGGGCCTCAGCCTTGCCTTTGGCAGGCTTGGGCTTCTGGAAGTTGCTGGACTTGCCCAGGTGCTGGTCATAGAGCTTGTTCTTGAAAGAGGTGTCAGTTGCCTTGGGGAACATGCACTCCTCTTCCAGGATGGAGAAGATGCCCATGGGCTGGAAGGTACCACAAGAAGTGACAGTGAAAAATGATAATGATGTGAAGCGTGTGTTACCAACATCAAAGGTACCGGTGTGTTACTGGTAGCATCTCAGCCTGGATAAGGGCCCAAGTTTGTCACGAGTTGCCCTCAGCCAGGGAGCTTAGTTCTGCCTTCCCCTGCCTTCCTGCAGCCTGTCTTCATGGAACTGGTAAGAATGTCTGTCTGGTTCAGGTTAGAATTGGGAGTAGAATTGGAGGGAGAAGTGGTAAACAGAAAAATAATTGGGAAGACAGCTACAGGAGACCCAGCTGTTATGGGAAGTCAGGCGAGGCAACATTTATTTCCCAAATTTGTGTGGGGAGTTCTGATTTGAGTCTTCAGAGGAAAAAGGAAAGGAGAGTGACTCCAGTTTGTTTTAAAGAAGTCTGTTGGTGGGAGTCCAGGCTATCTTTTCCATGCTTGAAGACCAGGTAATGCAGGATTCATGACAGAGATTTGAGTTTCCTAATTTCTCTTCCCCAGACTAAAATAAATGCCAGTGCAAAATATCTTGTTTCACTGACACTGAATGTCTGGCTGTGAGTTCTTTCCGAGCTGAATCTGGCTCAGTAACATCACAGAATTCCAAGACACATTGTACACTTGTATGGAAAAGGTACCTTCTCAATGAGCTCAATGCAGGCAGCCAAGTCCATCCCAAAGTCAATGAAAGTCCATTCAATTCCTTCTTTCTTGTACTCTTCCTGCTCCAGCACGAACATGTGGTGGTTGAAGAACTGTTGCAGTTTCTCGTTGGTGAAGTTGATGCACAGCTGCTCAAAGCTGTTGAACTGCCCAAAGGAAGGAGAGGTGCACAGGTTCTCAAAGTGTGGCAAACACCCCAGGGTTTTGCTAGCATTCTCCTAACAGAGCGTTCCACTGTTTGATGTTCCCCAGCTGAAACACCACTCCTAAGTGTACTGTAACAGTGTGTGTTTCCTTAGCAGGACTTCTATTGTAAAATTCACTGTCCTCAAAGGATTTCATTATTATTACTTTTGAAATCAAGATAAAAGTAACAATTCTCTTTTATTGTGCTACTCAAATCAAATCCTTCAGTAACCTTAGCTGCAGCATTGTGTAGGTGTCTCAGCCCTCTGACCTCCCAGAGAGTGGAAACCTCCTCAGTGTCCCACCCAAGAATTTCTCTGCCCTCAGATCAACAATCCAGGGTTTTCTCTGCTCTGACACATGAGTCCTAGCATCATCACTGCACGCACAACACAGGAAACATGCTGTGAACTTTCCCATAGCACTATCCTTTCCTTGACTCTTCCAAGAGCGTCCATACCTTTGGCCCACATCTGTGTGAGCCATAGTCCCAGAGCTGTCTCTTTGTTTGCAAAGACTAAGACCTTTGCAAGCTCAAGGGCCTCTGAGACCATTTGCAGAAAGCAGAGCTTTCTTCTACCTGTTGACGTTAGAATCAAAGTGTTTGTTAGTAAAGCCATTTGAGGGTGCTACTGTGACAGAGAAGAGGGAGGGGTTTCTAGAAAACTGCAGATGAGGAGGATGAACTGAATCTTCTTAAAAAGAAGCATGTTTCTGAGTCCTCATGACCCCTCCTTGCCCCTCCCTTGACTATGGTGCCAAATCCGTGTTCCTTACGTCAAAGATCTCAAAGCCAGCAATGTCCAGGACACCAATGAAGTACTGTCTGGGTTGCTTGGTATCCAGCTGTTGGTTGATGCGAATAACCATCCACAAGAACATCTTCTCATAGACAGCCTTTGCCAAGGCACCAACTGCGTTGTTCACCTAAAGTAGAGAAGAAAGGACTGGAGTTACCTCCTAGGGTCAAAGAAGAATGCTCAAGTACTCTTTCAAGCCATGTATTTTCAGCCTCCAGATTTTACCTGTTCCACAGTTTGACCTTTGGTCACAAATTCATTCCCAACCTTGACTCGAGGATAACACAGGGCTTTGAGCAGGTCAGCTGAGTTAAGGCCCATCAGGTAGGCAGCCTTGTCAGCCACTGAAGAGGGAGAGAGAGGGAGAGAGACGGAGAGAGAGAGGTATTTATCTTTGGGCAATGGCTAGTACTTGGTCAGTGTGAACAACTCTGCTCTTCATGTTCTAGAAACGGAAAAGCATTGGTCTGGTCTCATACAGAAGGTCTGGGAAGGAATGTAAATTCTGGAAGCTAATGATGGCCGCCTTTGAAAGCAAGAACAGGTATGGCTTGGATAGGAATAGCATGAATCTGGAATTTCCCAGAAGAACTCCAAAAGCCTCTGGGAATACATAGGGCATGCATGCAGCACATTCCTTTTCTGTGGAAAGTGGCTTTCTGCATAACAAAGAATACAGGATTTATTTCACAAAAAATACGATTGCACGTCATGGTGACTTAGTGGTTGAAGGTCTTACAGAGACAGTGGTATCCTGCATTGAAGTTGAAGTTCCCCCTTTCCGGCTGTGTGTGCCTGGGCAGTATCCATTGGATAAAATAATGGTGTTTCCCATGATCAAGGAAGCACCTCTGCAGTTAGATAGACAATGAATAAAGATGCATTTCCTCAGTGCTTTATGTGGTGACTCAGGGCAGCAAATGCCTGTCTTTGGAGGCTAACATATCATCTCTGCAAACAGAGAAGTTCTTTGAACAAGACAGTTGCTGAATTTGCTGATACCTTCTGTGCCATCCGGCTCTGCCTGCTCCTCTCGTTGTTTCTGCTTGAATTTCAGGTTCCCGTAGTGCATGACAGCCCCTGTCAGCTTGTAGATGGCAGTCTTCTCATCAGCGGTGAAGCCCAGGATGTCAATGGCACTCTGCAGTTGAAACAATGAATTCAAATACGTGTCCTTAGTAGGTCACCTATATTACCTTCAAGACATGTACAGTAGGTACCTTTTTCCTGTGTTACTTACATCTGTAGCCATGAGCTCCTCCTGGTCATCGATACTGGGAACAGTGACCTCACCTTGACTCACATAGTGGTAATCATAAGGGTTGGTGGTAATGAGGAGCATGTCTGAAAGCAGGAAGAGGCAAGGCACAGGCTTAGTTTTGCCAACCAGGTAATAGAGGGAACTGTTGCTCAGTGGTCATCCTCAAAAAGACATAATGATCCCTCCTACCAATTAGCTCCGGCTTCTTGTTGGACATGATTTGATAAAATATGTGGTAGCTTCTTTCTGCCTTGAGCTGGAAAGTGACTCTGGACTTCTCCAGCAGATCTGTCAAGGAAGGTAGAAGGAGTTAGGCACAGGAAGGCACATTGAGGTGGGTCTTTAGGAAGGAATGGGATCAGGCCAGGAGAGTCTCTTACAAGTTTCAATGTCAGCAGAAGCCAGTTTGCCTGTAGCTCCAAAGTGGATTCTGATGAATTTGCCCTGTTAAGGAGAAGCAGCAGCATTTCAGCCCGGATGGGTTCTTTTGACATCTCCTTTATGTGGAATACTGCTAGGGCCGTCACTTATTTTGTAATGAGAGGGAGAGATTTTGTCCAAAGCCACAACTTACAAAGCGTGAGGAGTTGTCATTCCTCACGGTCTTGGCATTTCCAAAGGCCTCCAGCAGTGGGTTGGCGCTGATGATTTGATCCTCAAGCGTTCCCTGCAGGATGATCATTATTGCAGGTTTTCATTTGCAAAAATCATGTCAGGAACAGAGGAAAACATTGATTCAGGCTAGTATGTATTAATTAATGATTTCATTCTCAAACGTTCCCTACAGGATGGTAATTATTCGGTTACAGTGTTTAGCTGACATGGCAATTACCTGCCAAGTGTTCAGTCTGTTCTTCCTGACTCACCTGCATTTTGCCTGACTGCTCCTCCTTCTTCTTCTCCCCACTCGCTGCAATTGTTGCAAAGTACTGGATCACACGCTTTGTGTTCACAGTCTTCCCTGCACCGGATTCTCCGCTGTCAAACCAAAGACAGAAGCAGAGAGCGTGTGGTCAGGCAGGAGGTCCCCTGGCACGGGGCAGCCCCGCGGGGACCCGAGCAGGGAGTGTACATACGTGATCAGGATCGACTGGTTCTCGCGATCTGTGAAGGAGGTAGAAACAAAGAGATGATTAGTATGTGTCATGGATATCCTGGATAAAAATATTGCTGGGACTTTTAGAAGATGCACTGTCTGGAGGCAGCTCCTTCCTTTCATAAACCTGTGTGCCTTCACCCCAATTCCTTTTGAACGTTTTAAAGTTGGGAAACTGACATGTCAACACTGATGTGGATGTCCGGTGTAGTATATGTGCTTCTCTCTCTGCGTATTCTCTTCATGTCAAGCTGCTCATCTTCTTTATGAAAAGGATTCCAACTAAGCAGTATTTTTGTAGAGTTACTGATTAATTGAACTATCTGTAAGCTAAAGTGAACGGAGCAGGTGCTTCTCATAAACTTTATAACATAGGAACAACCACCCCTGACCAGTCCATGGGCCCTCCTAGATGTTTTTTTCTGTCAGTGGCCAATTGATTGTTGCCTAAAGAAAATCACAAAAACATCATAAGCATGTAGTAGCCTTTTACCAGCATACTCTCCCACACTCTAGACTATTGAAATTTTGGTACTTCCAGAGCTAGATGATGATGTTTTTGTGTGTAACAGCCTGGGCTGAGTTTGCTTTCCAGAATTTTGTCTGGTTGCTTTTTTAATCCATGCTCGGTTCTTTGGGTGTTGCTTCAACTTTATTCCCCCAGTCTGCTCTTTTTTTGAACCACTTATTGTGTGAAGGAAAAAAAAATGCAGCTGGTGCTGAGCTTGTTTTTTTGTCTGCTCTTTCCTTGTCTATTCATCTTCTCCATGCCATGGATAATTTTATAAAAAGTAGCACAAATCATTTGTCTAGAACTACCTGAGCAGATGTCCTGCCATATCTTTTGGAAACCTTTTCATCTTTGTCTTGACCTGTTCCGTTTCTACTGTATTCTATTTTTGCAAAAGGAAGTGCAGAAATGCATCCAGTACACAAGGTGCAGACATTCCTTGGGTAACCACCATGATATAATGATATTTTCTCTTTCGGTCTCTATTTCTTGCTCAGTGATCTCAACTTGTTATTTTGTAGATTTCTGATCACTGAGCCAAAATTTTTTGAAGCTGTATTAAAGGATATCTATAACAGAAGCAGTAGTTGTCAGCAATGAGCCCATCTTTTGGGTTTTTTTTCCTATGTCCATTGTTTTACATTCTTGTTGACCAAACTTTGTTGCCACATCACTGAATAATAATTTGATCATTTAATGTCACAAAGTCCCTCTGAAATTCTTCACTGTTAGACTTCATCTTTACTGGCCTGAAGGACTTAGTCAAATCAGAAAGATTGTCATCATTTCCAGATCATTTTAAAAAATGTTTGAACAACAGAAGTCCCAGAACAGATCCCAGTGAGACTTCATTGATAAAATCTTGGCACTATGAAAAACTGAAAAAAACTATGTTTACATGTTGTCCTTTTTCTTAACCAGTTCTTTTTGAACCTTCTCAATTCTATAGCTGGTAGTGAATGTAAGCGTAAAAATTACGTCAAGAATAGCTGCTTTATCAACTGTATTGAAGATCTTTGTTGAATTCATATGGGTTACTTGACCAGCTCTCCTTTGTTAAAAAAAAACCAGTAGTTTTGTAAGGCAAGACTTCCCTTTAAAAAAAATGCATCTTTTTTTCTTGGTAAGTCACATATATTCACATGCCCAGTAGCTGCCTTGTTTAGAAATTGCTTGGCAGTTTGCCTTTTACAAAAATCAAGCTTACTGTTATGCTGTTCCTTAAAACCTCCCTCACAACTCTTTTAAAAAGTTAGAGTAACACTTGCCGTTTTCCAGGCAATTGTCAGTGAGAATTTTTGACCTGTAGAGTTCCACTGGCATGCCTGGTTGAATTCTGTCCTGGCAATTGCTAGTGTTTATTTTATTGTTGGTTTTCTTTAAGGACACTTCATTCAGAAGAAGTTTCCCTCTGATGAATCCCACTGTAAGGAGGAGTTCCAGAAATGAGTACTTCCCACACTGCTTTAAGGTAAACAAATGAAAATCTCATTTACTTGTTCTGATATGACATTCTATTTTCCAAGTTGTCTTTTTAAATTTGTGACTTGTGTCAGTACAGACTCCACAGTCTCATCTTAAGCCCTTCTGCTCCTTATATGTATAGAAAAAAGCATTAAGTTTTAATGCATGGCTGCAAGTTTTTCTCAAACCTTTAATTTTGCATGCCTCTTGTGTTTTCACAGTTAACTAGCCAGAGTTTATGTTTTGAAGAAAGTCTATGTGCGTTTAATAATCCACCTAACAGCGTGTGCTAACTGGACTGGCTTTCAGAGAAAGTGCTTTTTGCCGGCTGATTTACATTTGTTCTAGGCCTCTAGGATGGCATTTTCCAATAATCTGCATGCTATCTGAAGAGACTAAGCCATTAGGTAACTAATCCTAGTGGAAAAGTCCGGGTTTGCCTTCACCAAGTTCCTGCACATCTCTTGAAGGTGTCAGGAAGAGTAAATGTATGATGACTTACGTAAATACTGCCAGGATAAGACACAGTAAACAAACATCAATTTATTATTGTTCCATTTTCATAGTATTCTCTTCCAATCAACTTTCTTACCGCTCTGAATACTACAGAAATAAGAGGGGAGGGAACAAGATTTACTTTAACAAATTAAACTATGCCTCTCTTTGTTTAATATTTTTCTGACTGATCTGCTCTTTCTTGAAAGTCTGGAGATTTAGACAATGCTAGAAAAGTTTTCACTATCCTTCTTCCTTATTGGTGCCATTTATATTAATGAATGGAAAAGAAGAAATTGTTTCCGAGATGGGGGGAGGAAGTATCAATATTCCCAGCAGGTTTCACTGTAATGTCTGACTAAGACTGCTTCCTGAGTCTTTGTAAAACCACCATAGGAAGCATCGGCTTCGATGTTGAATCTCCTTTCCCTTTACACCCAATCTTGTTTACAGAACTCCACCCTAGTGACTTTCAGTCCTGCAAAGCAAATCATTCAAAGAACAATCCTCTCAGCTAACAAAACACCAGAACTTTAAAAGTTTATCCAAATTTCTTTGAAGGAAAATCTGACAACGTATTCAGCATTAAACCATATCCTTCCAAATATCTTGGACAGTAAATTCTAATGTTGTTTGTTAGAAACATGATCTCAGTGATGGTATCCAGTGAAGAAAATAATTCCAGTGATGAGAGGACTTCTGTCCTCCCGACACCATTAAACTGAACTATTTTGCAGTGAAAAGACTTCTTTTCTCCTCTGTGAGTGTTCACAGTCAGATAATTTTAAAGAAAACCAAGCAACTCACCCGTCAGCATGAACTGATAGGCATTGTCAGAGATGGAGAAGATGTGTGGAGGGGCCTCCTGGCGCTTCTTGCCTCGGTAGGCCAACACCACCTCCGGGTTGTACACCGGCAGCCACTTGTAGGGTTGACAGTGACGCAGAAGAGACCTGAGTAGGTCTGCGAGGAAGGGAGACGGCACGTTGGCTTCCACTTAGCCTGGCAGAGCAGTTCCTCCTAGCTACCCAGAGGAGGACTGCTGCTGCTACTTACGTAGATCATCCAGGCTGCATAACGCTCTTTGAGGTTGTACAGCACAGCGGGTTCGTGGAGGTGGGTCATCATGGCCATGTCCTCGATTTTATCGTACTTGGGAGGGTTCATGGAGAAGATTTGATCTTCCTTCACAGTTAGGGTCTGTCAGGTGAAGAAAGAGATGCACGTACATCAGCTAAGAGCTGAGACTGAGGATTACATACAGTTTTTAAGCCTTGTTTTTTACTCACTTCTCCTGCTTCAGACTTGACAGTGACCTTCCCTGATTCCCTACTCTGGATCGTCCCTTTCACAAAGGATTCCTTAGGATGCACCACAAAGACGGATGACTTGGCATCAAAAGGCTTGTTCTGGGCCTCAATTCTCTCCTTTTCCGATTTTCGGAGATAAGGAGCTGCCTCCCCAAAGACAGCCATCTCAGAATCCGACGATGCCATGTCTGCACTTATACAGGAGGCACAGTCAGCAGAGTACTCTGTAGGAAAGAAGATATGTTGAGTCAGTGAGTGAACAGCTTTATGTGAAAGAGAGGAAATCTCTCACACTTTGATCTCTTCAAATATTTACGTAGATACAAACAAGTCAAAAGTTGGTTTTAAACTTCGCAGTCTTGGCTGAAAATACTTGTCTGTTTTTCTGAAATTAATCCTTAGACATCTAGCTATGTAACAAAGTATAGAACAGTTCTTCAGTTTTTCAGTATTGTAGCACAGTTTAGCAGTATTACTTCAACTTTGTGAACTCTAGTGATTTTGGACATTGCCATAACAGAGACTTCATATTAAATAAGTCTCTGATTATTTTTTTTTTAATACTACCCAAAAGTCTCTGAGAGACTTCCTTGTCTGATAACAAATAGTGGCTTTTCACTGGAAAATTTACTTGCTATGGACGATTCATCTTGCATTGTGACAGATATAAATGTCACTATTGCCTAGTCTGCTTTCTAGAAATCTTAAACTGTTGGATTTCTTCCTGTTCCTTGAAAGTTGGTAAATTTTGTTATTAATTCTGGTGGCAGAGGCTGGAAGTCAGTCACTGCTGTTTGGAAACATAGCAACTCATTTTGTGTTGCACAGATATCCAGAGATAATATGTAAGCTGAAGGAAAAAACGCTGCCTTCAAACCTAGAAAAAAATCACTGGTGATAGAGACAGTCCCTGAACAAAATGGATATCCAAGGCTTATAGGAAGTTAAATGGAATAAAAAGGTATATGCTTTGCCCAGAAGTTCACAGGAGCCATACACTTACCTTGAAATTTTCTGTCAATACCGGGCACAGCACTCCAAAGAGACTTTTATAGAGTCTGGTATGCAGATGCTCTGGATGTTTCCTTTTCCTTCAGTCAAAATATATTTTGGCAAACCATCTTTGGCAAAACATTGTCTGGCAAACTTAACTAATGGCATAATTGTCATTTGATTTGACTAGATATAATTAGAAATGTTTTACATCTTACCATTCCTGTGGATACATTTCCTATAAATAGTCTGACAGGGCTATTAATAAGGGAATCTTAACTAGTCAAGGCACTTAAAGAACTTGGATGTAGAATTTACAGGTTCCTCTACTGTGTCTACTGATAACTTGATCTTTGACCCAGATGAGATTCTTTGGCATTTCTGTACTGCAACTATTCCAGACGTAAAATGGGAATAATACGATATATCTTGTGCACATGGTCCTGTGAATTTAGGGATTGCCTTTACAGCATTAGAAAAGACAATTTTACAAAAGACAAATCATGACTAAATGTCATTCAGTAATTCATTATATGTTATATTGAAAAGGGGAAAACCAGACACATATTGTGGGCCATGACTTTGACTGCAACAGCACTAGATACAAAGAGACAGCAAATCAGAATACAAGTTCAAGTTTGGACACGGAATTCGTGCCTAGAGTGTAGAAGGTGACTCCTTAGCTATAAAAAGAAACAAATAGCTATGCAAGCAAATCTGCACTTGGTATTTTGCAGAAATTGAAAAATTCAAAATGTGCATACTAGAGGACTGTTCACTGTTCCTGTAGTCAGTCATAACTGATATTAAAGAATGGTCTTACCAAGACTTAAACAAACAAAATACTCATGGTACCTCATACCTGAAAAGAAGAAAATTATATTGCTTTTTTCCAAAATATGTCTGGTTTTCAAAGATTCAGTGTTTTTGTTGCACACCTTATATAGAAGAAATGTGTAATGTTTAATTACTAGCACTTTTATTAATAGGGAATTGAGATGCAGCCCAAGACAAAGAAACAATTACATATTTTTTCTAAACATTACTGTTGAAAGATAGGGTACACACAAAAATGCATTAGATACAGACCTGAGTAAGTATAAATGTATAATATTTAGTAGCTAGCACTAAAGTAATTAACAAAGATTTTGCTATACCTCCACATTTAGTACAGATTTTTAAGAACGTGATAGAGTCAAAAATGCAAAGTAACCTTCTAAACAGCATACGTCTGTTCCTCACATGTGTACCCACTGTCAACATATATCAAGCAATATCTTCAACCAAGTCAGGAAGCAGGGGAGGTCCCTGTAGCCCTTCACTACCTACAACTCCAAAAAACCCCGACCTCTCCACCCAAACTCAGCTATACACACAATCAATCACACACACACAGCATACAGTCTGAGATCCTCTGCACTTGGATACTGCACTCAGTCCAGCACTCCCATCCCATCCCAAATATCTCGCACACTTACACATTCATACAGTTCCAGCCACAAAAGCTGTCAACACAGTGCTGCCTGTATCAGAGCACTAGAGGTGGTAGGCAGTCCTGTACAATGCTGATACTCTGAGAAAGGGGGAATTTGCTGGTAGTCCTGGAGAGTGACTGATCGAGTTCTAGGAAAAGGGCACTGTCACTTGAGCTGCTTCAAACACCGTGAGTTCTAAACACGCCCTTCTCCTGGTTGTTGGCATTTTGGTTATTAAAAGGGCTCAGTGAATAACACAGGGGCAAGGTCAGAAAAATGATGCCTGTGATCCAAAGCAATATCCAGCGTCAAGCACTGGCCTGTGCATGAAGAGCATTTTCCAAGGAGGGCTCTGGCACCGCAGCACCCACTGTTTTGGCGTTCAAACCCAGAGCTCACCCCTGGGCTCCCTGCGCAGGGCATGGGGAGGCTGATGGAAACACCCCATGCCCTGCCCAGGAGGAGCCCAGAAACAACCAGTGGGAAATGGTGAGCGCAGGTGTGCACCTGAAGTCTTGCCTCTCTGGGCAATCTGTGACTCCCATGGACATGCAGAAGGTAGAGGATAGAATCATAGAATGGTTTGGGTTGGAAGGCACCTTAAAAAGATCATCTAGTGCAACACCCCCTGCTGTGGGCAGGGATATCTTTGACTGGATCAGGTTGCTCAAAGCCCCATCCGACCTGAGCTTGAACACTTCCAATGATGGGGCATTCCCAAATTCTGGGGCCAATCTGTTCCAGCATCTCACCAGCCTCATCTTAAAACATGTCTCCCTTAAACCCAACCAGAATCTACCTTCTTCAGTTTAAAAACTTTGCCCCTTGTCCTGTTGCTACAGGCCTTGCTAAAAAGCCCTTCTCCATCTTTCTTATAAGCCTCCTTTAAATATTGAAAGGATGCGATACGGTCTCCTCAGAGCCTTCTCATCTCCAGGCTGAGCAGGCCCAACTCTCTCAGCCTTTCTTCGTAGGAGAGGTGTTCCAGTCCTTGGACCATTTTCTGGCCCTCCTCCGCACCTGCTCAAGCAGGTCCATGTCTTCTTCGCACTGGGGGCCCCAGAGCTGGATACAGTACTCCAGGTGGGGTCTCATGAGAGCAGAGTAAAAGGGAGAATCACCTCTCTCTGCAGGGCTGCTCTCAATCCAGTCATCCCCCAGTACATACTGATAGTGGGGACTGCCCTGACCCAGGTGCAGGACCTTGCGCTTGGCCTTGTTTAAGTTCATCAGGTTCACATGGGCCCACTCTTCAAGCCCATCAAGGTCCTTCTGGATGGCAGCCCTTCCCACTGGTGTATCAGCTGCACCACTCAGCTTGGTGTCATCTGCAACCTTGTTGAGGGTGCACTCCATCCTACTGCATACGTCATTAATGAAGATATTAAATAGTATTGATTCTGGTATGAACCCTTGAGCGACACCACTGGTTTCCATTTGGACACTGAGCCTTTGACTGTAACTCTTTTGATGTGGCCATCCAGCCAATTCCTTATCCATTTAACAGTCCATCGGTCAAAACCATAACTCTCCAATCTAGTGGCAAGAATGTTGTGGGGGACCGTATCAAAGGCCTTACAGAAGTCTGGGTAGATGACATCAGTTTCTCTTCCCTTGTACACTGATGTCACTCGTCAGTCACTCCGTCGTAGAAGGCCACTAGACTGGTCAGGCACGATTTGCTCTTGGTGAAGCCATGTTGGCTGTCTCTAATCACCTCCCTGTGTTCCATAGACTTCAACATAACTTCCAGGAAGGTCTGTTCCATGATCTTATCAGTCACTGACATGGGCTGACTGGTTGGTAGTTCTCAGGGTCCTCCTTATTACTCTATTTAAACAATGAGAATAATTCCAAGGATGAAAATAATTCCAGAATTCCTGTATAAGTAATGTGACCCTAACTAACTGTGGGAAGAGTCAAGGAGGGGTAATGAGCCGACGTCCATTCAGATTTAGAAGGAAAAATATTCCAAGAGAAGACCATTGGTAGGCGAGAAGAAGACTAGGAGGTCTGTAAAGGAGAACCAGAAAACTGAGACAGCGGCTTCCAGAAAGGAAGACGTGGAAGGCTGCCTGACTGCTCAGGGTGCAGAAGAACTGTAGCACACAACACACTGTCCCACCTAAACCTGCATGTAGCTGGAAGGTGTTTGAGGAGGTTGTCCTTTGACAGAACGTTTCCCTGGTCAAATGCTAGCAGCAGATACAAATCCACAGCATGAATGCATGCGCTGGCTACCGCTTGAAGAAGAAACTGCAGTTGCAATGGCGCTCTATTTGGAATTTCTGTGCTCAGCACGGAAGTTGACCTCTGTCTATTAATAGCTCTTCATTGATACCTCAGTCCCCAGGTAGATGCCATGGAAGTTAACATAAAGCAGTTACAGGTGTGTGGGCTGTGTTTGGTGTGGTGGAGCAAAACTTACCTTGAAAGGTGACTGCTATTAATCAGGTAATAGGCTGGAGGATTATTGAAAGCAAGCAAAGATGACTTTGGAAAAGCAGTCCCTGTGGGATTTGCAGCATGTTGGTGTTATTACCAGCCATGCTGTCTGGATTAGCAGAGCGTGCCTGTAGGGATCAGTGCGCCCTGTGAGTCGCCAGTGGATCATGTGACATGCAAGATCTAGCGTCAGGCTAATGTGTAGCAAGGCAGACTTGATAGAGAACGCTGGTTGCTGAAGTGGCAGCTACAGCAGAGGTGAGATGTCAGTGTGTCATCAAAGTATGCACAATTCTTTCCTTCCTTCCTTCTTTCCTTCCTTTGTTCCTCCCTTCCTTCCAGATTTTTTATTTTGTTTCACAGATCAGATTTCCTACTCACAGGGTTAATGGGATGGTGTCTCTCATGGGTGACATTGTATGGCACTTCTTAGGTGAAAAAATAAAGATACCGTAAGCTTCAATTCAGCAACGGGTAGGGATTGCATTTGTTCAGCACTGAACCCAAGGTGTGTAGAGGCGAAGCAAAAGCATTTCCAGCATGAGCAGAGACAAAGGATGTTTGAAAACATCCACTGTAAGAAGTGCAGCTTTCAAATGGTGTTGTCAGTTATGCTGCAATTATTTGTTAGGCATACTGAGAGCGATGTCACCAGACTCGATGGGCAGTCTGACAGGGAATGCCCAGCCTCCACTTCAGCAGCGTTTCTTCAGACAGCAGTCCTCTGTGTAAAAGGAGAACGCCCAGGAATGCTAGCCCAAGCTGAACAGAAATGCTGGCACCCTAATCCTTTGGAGGAAAACTCCTCTTCCCTGCCCTTCTGCTAAGACATGGCTGAGTGCTGGAGCCCGCATATGGTACGGACAGACTTTCCTCATTAAGAAGCCTGTTTATTCTGCTGATGGGCATTGACTCATGTAGAATTAAATGTGAGGAGTGATTTCTCCACGCCTAGCATACCATGTCTACTCCATGTAGGTGTTTGTGGGTTATCTGGTTAAGATACATCCTGTCTCAGGATAGCCATGAAAAGACCTGGATGGCCTTTACCATCTCCTCATGCTGCTTCTCCTCTCAGGGACCAATTTCTGCAGGTCTTTCCTGACCTCACCGCAGGGAAAAGGGAAGTGAATGCATCTTTCCTTTAGGGAGTTTGATTAACAGATTTTTCTATTGGTCGTGTCTTCTCTTTTCCAGTGATGACATTCTTACATGGCTTCCTGCAGCCTGAAAAAGACTGAGCATCTCAGTGGAGAAGGACCAGACTGTCTAACTGAAAAGGGAAACACAGTGCCTGGTAGGACAGGCCTGTCATTTGAAGTCGGGCTGCACTTGAACGAGTGCCCGAGTTGCACAGTTACTCAGACACCTCTTATGTTCTCAGCTAACGTCTCTGGAAGCAGTCGCTGCTGGGCAGTGGGTCCTGGCTGAGAAGGTGACCTTCCAAGTGCCCTTTCCATCACCCATCAAAGCAACTGGATGGCTCCTGCTACAGGGCAGGTGAGGAGGGGAACAGGCCTCATGGGTAAGAACAGGGAAGGAAATGGGTCAGAAATGAAGCAATGATGACAACGTGCCACCAGATAGCCAGCAGCCATAGTGTCAGGGTGCTACAACAGTGCTTGCATCCCCTGTCCTGAGGAGATTCCCTGCTCACCCCACTAAAGGCTGCTGGGGACACACCTTTCTCTCCATGAGGCTTGCACTTGGCAAGGTCTGAGTTTAACCTGAGAGATGGGGACATTGTTTGAGCTCTAAGCAAGTAGATTTGCGGAAATGTATCTCATATCCTCTCCAGCTCGAGCTGCAATGGCCACTTCACTTGGTCCCTGCATTGCCAGGCAGCACCGGTGTATATTGCCTCCCTTCCAGACCAGTCTTTTCAGTTCTCTGAGAAGTGCCTCCAGTTAGTCAGTATCTTGCAGGGTGACTCGTAGGGTCTCAGAGCAGAGCCATGCCATGACCCCACACTGCTCTTGGCCTCAGATGTTACCTAAGCTGGGACGTTACCCCTTTAGGCTCCAATTCCAAAGCCTTCCTGTGTGCTGGACTGTATTTCTCACACCTTTCCTAGGAAGGTCCAGTACTGCTGTTACTATAGCAATCCAAACATCTCTTACATAAAAAGAGTGGGATTCAACAACTATGTGTTTATACATGTGTCTCCTTTGGTTACCTCATTTGGTGGGTGTGTTACTACTGGCAGCCTTATTTTCTACCCACAAAATGTATTTGGAGTGGAGGATGCCCTCCATTCTCCCAGATGTTAACAGCTGTTACCCTCAAGTGCTCTCTGAACCTCTGTCTTTCTACACAGCTCTTAGTCTTTGCCCCACGGACAGGATTTCTGTGTGGTTGGTATATTCCAGTAGATTTCTTCTCCATGAACATGTCCAAGTGTCTTTTCAATCCATGTAATCCTTTAGTTTGCAGTGACACGGAGTTCCACAGCTTAACTGCATACTTTGTGAAGAACCCACACGTCTTTGTGGTTTTGAATACCTTGCCTTCAGGTAGTTTCATTTGATTTACACACACACACACACACTCACACACACATGCACACACTGTCCTCCACCTTCTGCCCTCTGCACTCTCCTGTCTCTTTTAATGCCAGAGCCGGTTGGAACATTGGTCCTGTCAAGCCTCTCCACACTGTGCTGATTTTACAGTTCTGCTTTGTATGCCCACTCATTTCTTTCCCATCTTAAGTCTCTGGATTTGTTTAATTGGTCCTCCTGTGGAAGCCCCTCCATGTGTCTGATCACCTTTATTGCCTTTGGAATCATAATTCCTTGCAAATTCATTTTGTCTCTTTTTATTTTCTCTTTTTCTACCACTGCTGAGAAATGAGTGGATATTTTCACACAGTTACACAGCATACATGGAAGACCTTGCTCCTGATGGGTAATTGTCAGCTCAGAGTCCATTTTTTATATCTGACACTGCATTATGTTTCCCCACACGTATAGTTTTGTGGTTTTAACTGTATTGAGTTTTGTATGCTATTTCATGGCACTGTTTATTCAGTGGCATGAAGGCCTTCTGCATTTCTTAGGTATCAGTCATTGTCCTTACTGCCCAGAATAGCATTATTTTATTGGGAAACATTGTGTTCCTTCCTGTTCAACATCTCTTCAGCTTGATTTATCAAGAACTTGAACAACACAGGCCCCAGCACAAACAACTTTTCTTTTTCATTCTGTGTCTTTGAGGATTATTTCACTGAGTGAGAAGTTTCCTTCTTATCCCATGGCTTCATCACTTCCATAAAAGCCTTTGTTGGGATAGCTTGCTGAAAGGTTTTGGAAATCCCAGTTGATTATATCAGCTGGATCTCCCTGCCCACATGCTCATCTACCCTTTCAAAGGTTTCTGTGTTGATTCACATATAAGGCTGACTTGAATTTAATGGAATACTCTCTTTGGAAGGACATAAACTACCTGTCCTCAGTTCCCCATACCAGTTCTTTCCCAGGAGGTGTTATATATTGCGGGTTGGTCCAGTGCTCACTGGGAATTCAGAAGCCGTGGCTGTGACAGTGAGCTCCAGTCCTCTGAGCTCTGCCCCAACAGGCAGTGACTGAGACTGAACATGATGGCTTTTTACCCCTGCTCTCAACTCTTCATTGTCAGTTCATGTGGAGCTCTGCTCAGGCTCAGAATCAAGCTGCTATTTGTCTGCCCAGCTTCCTTGTTACTTTTTCTGCACATTGAATGGAAAATCAGTAGGCTAGACTGGAAATGCCAGCTACTAATGAAGACTGCTGTGTTTCCCTTCCACCGATGGGCTATTGCAGCTGCCTCTTCTCTGCTCACTGTCTGCTGCGACCTCTCTTGCCATAGGATAGTGAGAGAAGCTCCTGTTTGAGGCCTTGAGTTTCTACAATACCACTAAGGAAAGCACCACATTCAACAGATGGGCTCTCTCATCAGGAAAGAAAGATTCCCCCGGGCAGGGTAGTGTTTCAGAGGGTAGTGTGCCAGAGACTCAGCTTTTGTGGACACTGACCTGATTTACAGGAAGGAAAGGAACTGCCACAGAACTGTCACCAGCCTTCTCCAGTTTTAGTCCAAGGGGAGATGATACTCTTCACGGTCCCCCTATCTAACTAAATTAATGAAGCAAACATGGTGGAGGCTAAAGACCACCTTCTGCCAGCTTCCCAAGAAAACATAAACTCTGTTGGTTATCAGCCCTCCACAAATCTTCCTTGGAGAGTGGCCAGCAAAAGGAGCAGCTCACACCACCTGACATGTTGCACAACTGGAAACTGCTGAGGTGCTGTATGGGTAAATATAACATAAGAAGTTGTTTGGGACAGAACAGTAGGAAGGCTGAACTGGCAGGAGTCACTGTCAGGAACTATTGTCCTTAATTTCTCTTCATGTGATGTTACATTTCTATTCATGCCCCAGTGACTAAGTAATAAAGAAGGGCTAAGTAGTTATGAACCAGATAACAAAAAGCCGTACCATGACATAGGTACACAGAAGTTATAAGCCAAAGCTGTGCCCAAAAGCTAATGATGATATAGACCTAACCACTAACAAGACAAACAAAGGAAAACTGGTGCTCATAGTGCATATGCAAAGGCATATACGTTCTTTATTCTCTAGACGTTAACTTGGTTACAAAGACACATTGCAGAAGAAAGCGACTGAGAGGTTCACATTTTGTGCATCCCTCAGGTCACTTTGCTGCCCCATGACATCCTCACTCTTCCTCTTCTATCTTCTTGCCATGAAACTCCCGGCTCTTTGCTCGCAGCTTGTTGACTTGTGACTCTGCAATGTCAGCCCGCTCCTCAGCTTCTTCCAGCTCGTGCTGGATCTTGCGGAACTTGGTGAGATTGACATTGGACAGCTCCTCCTGTGCGGAGAGAGGGAGTCGGTGGTGAGGAGCCCAGGGCAGGGGTGTCACTCCTCCTGCACCCTGGCCTTGCAGGGCTGTGGCTCTTCCACCCCACTCCCACCACTGCTTACACGTAAGCCTCACACAGACCTCCTCATCCCCCCTTATTCAGGACCCCACTGTGACAAGCTTCACCAGTACTATGTCACTCTTGAGGAGCAATTTTGTCACTCGGATTTGTCATTTGTGTACTTATTCTCCCACTACTTGCTGCCCAGCTATCACTGCGACTTATTAGGTTGAGAAAGACCCTGAAGCCTTCTGCTGTTGATTACTAGCAGAGATTCATGAACTTCAGTTAACTTCAGTCAGCGGATGTAGCCCCTGGGTTTGTTTAGTCTGACGTCCTGTATAAAACAGGCTGCAGAATTTCCCTCAGTTCATCACTGACTGCTGCAGGGTGCCCAGAACTCAGCAAGGCCTCATGACACGACAGTAAAATGGTGTGGCCAAGACTGTTGTATCTTGGGAGATTCTTTCATGCCCCTTTCCTGCTATTCATACTCATCTCAATGAGCGTGCTGCCCCAATGGAAGGTGGCTCCTGCCCATTCTTCGAGCAATACTTACAGCCTCCTCAGCTTGTCTCTTGTAGGATTTCACCTTCATTTGCAGCTTGTCCACCAGATCCTGCAGCCTGAGAATATTCTTACGGTCTTCCTCAGACTAGAGTGGTTGGCAAGCAGGAAAGAGAATGAATTGTTGGTTCTGCATCATGTGAGGTTAACAATGCCCCTTGGGGATGGTGTGCACAAAATCTGACTTGCTGTGAGAAAACCCTGTCAGCCCAAGGAGGCCTCCTGCCTTACCTGGTAGGTCAGCTCCTTCACCCTCCTCTCGTACTTGCGCACGCCCTTCACGGCTTCAGCGCTGCGCTTCTGCTCAGCATCAACCTCCCCTTCCAGCTCCCGCACCTGCAATGAGCACCCCATCTTTGGAGCTTCCCTGGTGGCTACTTACGTGACGTGCTCACTCAGGCACAAATAAAAGCCCTACGCACTCTGGCCTCCAGCTTCTGGATTTGCTTCTTGCCTCCCTTCAGGGCCAACTGCTCGGCTTCATCCAGACGGTGCTGCAGGTCCTTCACCGTCTGGTCCAGGTTCTTCTTCATCCTCTCCAGGTGGGCGCTGGTGTCCTGCTCCTTCTTCAGCTCTTCTGCCATCATGGCCGCCTGATGAGAGCAAAAGGTCAAAGCCATTTTCAGGCTGGAGATGTTCTGGGGGGAAGGCACATATCTTAAGCAGTGAAAGGAGCCCCCAGCTCACATCTGTGATGGCCTTCTTGGCCTTCTCTTCAGCATTGCGGGCTTCCTGGATCGTGTCCTCCATTTCACCCTGAATTTGGGCAATGTCGGTTTCCAGCTTCTTCTTGGTGTTGATCAGGCTGGTGTTCTGTGCAACAGGAAAGACATGATTTGAACTTTTAGACCTCATGCCTCCACATCAAGAGCTAAAAGTGTGAGTATTGTTTATGAAAGTCTTTAATGCAAGAGTCCTCTTTAGAGCCGTAGCAGCAAACCAGACATGAGTGGCTGGCCGGATTGGCCATATTACAGCGTAGCACTTCAAGTGTTTACATCGTAATCACTTGCAAGATGCATAGCCATCGCATTCTGTGTTGGCCCTTGTTAATGGGATTAGTTTCCAGCAGCATGCCTGACCTGGGTATGGAGGAGCTGCACACGTTCAGTGGCATCCAGAAGCTCCTGCTCAGCCACTTTCCTCGACCGCTCCGTCTGCTCCAGGGCTGCCCGTAGCTCCTCAACTTCAGCCTGCAACAGGTTTGCTCTGCGCTCCACCATGGCCACCTGCTCCTTCAGGTCCTCCTGTGTCCTGAGAGCATCGTCCAAGTGTATCTGGGTATCCTGTAAAAGAGGCAAGAGAATTTGCAAGGTGGCAGTGTGTGCTTGGGTGCCAAAACTGTCAGCGAAGGCTCTTCTCTTTCTGTAGCTTTGCTGAACAGACCTTGAGCACTGCCTGTGTGTTTCTCAGGTTCTTTTGTGCCTCTGCAGCCACGCGGTTGGCATGGCTCAGCTGGATCTCCATTTCATTCAGGTCCCCCTCCATCTTCTTCTTCAGACGCAAGGCTTCATTCTGCCTCCTGATCTTCAGCATCCAGGCTGCTCTGCATGGACTCCACAATTCTGAGGTGGTGGTTCTCTTCATCTGGTCAATCTCCTCATCTTTCTCTGCTATCTTCCTGTCAATCTCAGACTTCACCTGGTTGAGTTCAAGCTGGAGGCGCAGGATCTTCCCCTCTTCATGTTCAGGGAGGCCTGGACAAGTCAGCAGGAACAGTGACTTCTAAAACTACTGCTTCCTTTCTACGTAATCTCTATACAGTACTTCACAAAATCTAGGCTTGCTTTCCTGCCATCTCTGCAGATAAATACTCCCATACTTTCAAGTCTGGACACCATTTATTTAGCACTGTGTATACCTCAGCTTCCTCCAGGGAGGCTTGGAGTTCAGATTTCTCCTGCTCAATCTGCTTCTTGACTTTCTCCAGCTCATGAATCGCCTTTCCTCCCCTCGGCAATCTGCTCCGTGAGGTCGGCAATCTCCTCTGTGGGAAACAAAAGACCAACAGCATGGTCAGGCAACAGAGCAGAATGCAAAGGGCCCTGCCACACCGAGGTGACAGGCAGCTTTGCCAACCTGCAGGCACAGACCCATACGGAAAGGTGGTAGTGGTGGATAGCGAGAAAGCCCAGCCAGGAGCAGAGGGCCAGGGACTTACGCTGCAAGTTCTTGTTCTCACGCTTCAAGGGTCTCCAGGTGGTCCAAGGACTCCTCATAGGCATTCTTCAATCTTAAACAGCTCCGTGCTGAGAGACCGAGACTCCTTCTGGGAGGCTTCCAGCTCAGCCTGCGTTTCCTCCTCATACTTCTGCTTCCATTCTGCCAGGATCTGAAGAGAAACAGGACCTCAGTGTGGATGTGGCAATCAGGAGGGGATGCTCTGCCCAGGAACCCCAGGCCCGGAGCCCAAAAGACCTTGTCAAAGTTCTTCTGCTTCTTATCCAGAGCTGCGCAGGCAGCATTTGATCGCTCCACATCAATCATCAGGTCCTCCACTTCATTCTGCAGCCTCTGCTTTGTCTTTCCAGGGAAGCACATTTGGCATTCACAGCTTCGACATGTTCCTCTGCATCCTGCAGGCGCTGTGGCCAGCTTCTTCCTGGGAGGAGATAAGCACAGGTCTGGGTTAGAGCTTAGAGGGGAGCCAATTTTGCACTGTTCATGAGAGGGCAGCTCGCCACTTTGGGGGCTTTGAGCCTAGCGTTTTTCACAGTGTTTTTTCTGTTCCAAGATTGCATGCAGCCTAAAGGGTCTATCACTTCTGTGTCCTACCACCTACTGAGTATTCAGCCTGTCTTAGCCTTTCTAGCCCTAAAGGCTACAGTTGTCCTTCAATCTGCACTTTTTCCACAGCATGCTTTTTCCTCTCCTCCCCCTCTCCCCTCTACCACAAAGACAGTATATCCCTGCCTTCGTACTACCCTTGTCCTAACCCACTCTCAGAGACTTCCGGTTTCCCCTTGACAGTCTCAGTCTTCTCCAGCCAATCGACATCCCACATTCCTCACATACTTGGCTTCCTCTAGCTCCTCCGTGCGCTGAATAGCATCGTCTCGTATTTGGTTCTCCACTGGGCCACTCTCGCTGTTGGCCTTGGACAGGGCACGCTGCAGCTCCCCCTTGGCTTCCTGCTCCTCCTCATATTGTTCCCGGAGCAAGTCACAGTCGTGCCGAGCAGACTGCAAGGCGTGGGCCAGGGCGTTCTTGGCCTGTGGGGACATTGGAAACTGGTACCTCAATACTTGTCTTGAGATGCCTCTTGACAGTAAAATTAGAATGAAACTCTAACTAGGCAAATGCAAAGCTGGGAGCTGATGAAGCCTTCGTCAATGTATTCTGGAGGATCAGGATGTGTTAGTGACAGGTGCTCTGGGGACAGTACTCTGCTGTTCCTGTGAATGTTTTGACGTATGTGTCTGAATCCTGTCTTAGAGAGTATCGTCAGTATCTCATGAAAGCCTTGTGGATGACTTCCTCTAGCATGACAATCATTACGTTTCCTTCCCTCTCTAGCTTATGAGTGGGGATATGTGCATTACTGGTGTTCCCTTCCAGTACTACATGTGTTTGGGGAAAGATTGTTGAACCAATCTTGGATCAGACAGGATTCTCCGGACGCTTTTAGGGATGATGTAGGTTGTGGACAGTAGGGTACTTCCAGACCTTTATTTCTTCCTCTAGATGTCTCTTGAGTTCCTCAATCTGTTGGGTAAAATCCTTGCTTGCCCCTAGACAGCTGAGAAATCAGAGCATCTTTTTCCTCCACCTGGCGTGAATATTCACCTGGGAAGGGTAAAGTGAAAAAAGGTAACAGGACTACTACTAATATGACAGTTTCTGCCTGTAAACCCGTGTAGTCAGGAGTGGCCTGGAGAGGTTATACCAGTTGTCACTTTGCACCCTCTGGTATGCCCATGTCATGCAGATCCTCCTATTACCCCTCAGGAAAGAAGATGTCTCACCTGATTCTGTCTGCAGACGAGCTCTTTGAGTATTGAGGTCATTGATCATGCGCTGATTCTGCTCCTCCTTAGTTTTAATCTCACTCAGCTGATCCTCCAGAGTGCGGCACATCTTCTCCAGGTTTGCCTAGATAGCAAACACAAGGAAGGAAAGGAGATGAACACCTGCACTCTGCCTTTTTCTCACAGCAGGGATTTTTTTATGAGAATGTGGCTGGTAGGCATAGCTCTGTGTGCCATACCTTGGCCCTGTGAGCATGTTCTACTGCAACTCTATACCTTGGCTTTGGAGACAGACTCCATGTTACTGGCCAAGCGTCAATCTCCATCTTCAGCTCACTCTTCTCCTTCTCCAGCTTCTGCTTCCACTCGTTGCAGGTTGTCGATCTGCTCCCCAAGCTCAGCTGTGCTGTCCGCGTGCTTCTTCCGCAGGGCGGCAGCTGTGGCTTCGTGCTGCAGCGTGGCCTCTTCGAGGTCACGGCGCATCTTCTGAATTCTGCCTCACGCTTCTTGTTCATCTCAATCTGAGCTGTGGTAGCCCCTCCTGCTTCTTCCAGGCGCTCGCTGATCTCCTCTAGCTCCCTCGAGAGGTCAGCACGATGCTTCTCTGCTTTTGCCCGAGAGGTTCGCTCTGCCTCAATTTCCTCCTCCAGTTCCTCAATACGAGCCTGGGAACATTAGGGGACCCTTCACACCAATGCCCTCCTCCTACCTGACCTGAGACTGGGTGAGAGAGGGGAAGGAACAAAGACTTGCCTGCAGCTCCTTGATCTTCTTCTGTAATTGCATGCCCAGGGCTTGCTCATCCTCAATTTTGCTCTGGATCTGGCTGATTTTCAAAGTCTTTCCTTTGGGCCAAAGCAAACCATGTCAGAGCTCAAAGGAAAAAGACAAGTGCACCAGCCCAGCACTCAGGTGCCCCACAGCCCCACTTACTTCTTCAGCTTCTCATCCAGCTGCTGCTTATCATTTTCCAAATCCATTATGCTGTCGTGGGGCCAGCTTCAGGTCTCCTTCGAGTTCCTCTTAGCTCTCTCAAGGTCCATGCGCAGTTTCTTCTCTTGCTCCAGGGGAACCCTTCCAGCTAAAATAAGCAAGGACCATCAGTGCTCTGCTGGCTATGCCTTTCCTCTACAAGTTTTTCTTTTTCATTTAGCTGCACATGTGCTTACGTCGTCCACTTGCTGCTTCCAGCTTGGTCTTAGCTTTGGTCAGCGTATTGACTTTGTCCTCTTCTACCTGCAGGTCATCCAGTGTCTGCTGATGGGCCTCTTGGAGGGCTTTCTTCTCTTTTGTCAGCTTGGCAATGGTCTCGTCCAGGGCTGCCATCTCCTCTGTGAGGTTTTTTCACCTGTTGATTGTAAGAAAGTGCCAAAAGTCTGTGTAGAAGACTTGACTGCTCAGTCTTTGCACTGAGAAAAAGTCACTGCAGTGACCTTTTCACTTTGCAGTGCTCAGCCAGGAGCTTGTTTTTCATTTGGGCTGCCTAGCCGCCCCGCTGTGATGCTCCTGGCATGTTCCAAACCTAGCTTTGTTCTGAGGATACCAGGCTGATGTGGGAGGCATCTGTCCCTTCACCCTTTATGTGACACCCTGTGTGCGTACCTTGTTTTCAGTGGCATGCTTTTCCTTCTCCACTTTGGCCAGTGTTAACTCGAGGTCATCAATATCTTTCTTCAGCTCTGAACATTCATCCTCCAGTTTTCTCTTCTTGGCTGTCAGCTCGGCATTAATTTCCTCCTCATCTTCAGCCCTTTCAGTCACCTCCTTAATTTTGGCTTCCAGCTGGATTTTGGTTTTGATGAGCTGGTCACATCTTTCCTCAGCATCAGCCAAGCTATCTGCCTCCTGGTGAGGAGACACAAATTTTTATGAGTTGTAATGTTTTGAAGTTTCTCTGCTCTGTCTTTTGTATCGCTGAGTGGGCATGTATTAAAATGGGGGCTGAACCTGGCCTTCCACTCCAGCAACTGGAAGATCTTGCCCGGTGTCTACCGGGAAAGCTTGTCATCTGGAATCAACATTGATTCCAGATTTTTTGTGTCTCTAAAAATGCCTCACAGAGGCGGTAGCTTTTTCTTTTTAATTCACTCATCATGAACCTCATAATATTTGGGGAGTAAAGCCTTTGTGAGAATAATTTAGTGGAGCAAGCGGTGTTTTGTTTGGTGTGAAGAAACTGCCTTTTTCCTAACTGAGTCTGAATGGAAACTATCCGTGTTTCTGAAAGTAATCAAGGCCGCCTAGTATTGCTGGATGTAGGAAAAGTGGGTCCTTCTCAGGTTTGCCTTTACTCTGTTAGACAGATACACTGCTTTGAAAGGTGAGTAGATGGAGATACTTCCCTTCCAGTTCAGAGCTCTCTGCTGTGGATTACATGTTGGCTAGTGTTACATGGCTCTTTCCTCAGACAGCAGGAATGCTGAGTCTCATGTGGGGCTGCCATGAGCCTCACCATGCCCCTGCCAGTGCCTGTTTACTCAATGTTAGAGTGCCTTAGAGTGTGTGATTTAGACTGTTTTCTACTGCACGGTAGTCAGCTTCCTGCAAGTCTCTGCTTAGGGTAAGAAGCATTCTGACTGCATAATATTCTTTTTCCAGGGACAAATGAATGGTGATACTCACTGCCTGGACTTGGAGCTGCAGGTCATTTTTCTCCTGCAGTAAGGTCACCATTTTCTCCTCTAGCTCCTTCCTCTTTGCCTCAGACTTCGCAAGCTCCTCCTTGATTTTCTCAAACTCTTGTTTCATGTTGGCCATCTCCTTCTCAGATTCTGCACTCTTCAGCAAGGGCTTGATCTTAAAGAACAGCTTCATCCACGGCCAGTGCTTGACATTCATGAACGCACGAACATTATACTGGATACAGAAGATTGAGTCCCTGAAATAAAATTCACATGGCTATTGCGTACTTTGTGTTGAATGAATTTAGACTCCGTTAGCCAAGACCCATGCGAACATGATACATGGGTGAGAAATGCCTACCTCCTCTCCACCATTCTCTGATATTCCACTCTCATCAGGAAGCCCCTGCACCTGGCTTGTGTCATGGTCATAATCTCTGCTAGTTTCTCATCTCTCATCTCCTCCAGCAGACCTACCAGCCCAGCTTTGAAGAACACCTTAAGAAACAGAACATTGTAGCACATGATCCTCAGTGCATTAACAGAGGCACACAGTGTTTGAACGCAGGACTTGTTCCTACCTTGGTGTGACCAAATCTGTACTGGGTGTGGTCTACATCAATGGACGCAAGAAGCTTCTCTGAAGCCTTCTTGCTGTCCATGAACTGACCTTCTGGAATAGCACTTGCATTAAGTACTCTGTATCTGTAGGAGAAAGCAGAACATGAAGAAATCCACATTACTGGAACCACCAGTGCAACTGAACACCACAGGCTTCTCAGCAACAGCTGACTGTCTGACCGAGTAATGTCATGTATTAGAGACAGTCCATTCTTTCAAGACAGTGTCAGTGAAGATTTCATACTGTTACCTCAGAGTCCAAGGGAGTCCTGATCATCAACATAAAATCAATCAATAACTCACAATAAAACATGTCTATGTTACTACATAGGTCCTTTTTGAAATATAATGTTTCAAGTTTCTTCAGGTACTCAGGCTATACAGTTTGTTCTGAATGGGGAGAAAGATGGAGCACTCTTACCTTTGTTTGAAGTCAGCATACAGGACTCTGCTGGGGAATCCTTTCCTGCAAATTCTGATCCCTTCCAGCACACCATTGCATCGCAGCTGATGCAGCACCAGCTCATGCTCCATGGCACCTAACAGATACCACCATTAGTGACTACCCTATTGTCTGATACTTGGGAGAAGAGCTTTTGTGGCTTGAGTTTTCCTCCTATTGGGTCTCCTTACCAGGTGTTTTAGTTTTCATTTGGGATGATGCATCGTACAAAATGGGGGTGAGTGCTGCGTAGATTTGTCATCAGCTTGTTTAAATCTCCTGTGAGATTACAAGGTCAAGTTTAGATTAAAGTTGTAAGCACTGCACAGCTATATATGATGTACATATAAAAAACTGAATCTTTCAGTGTCTTGACCTATCAGAAATGCATGTGTATGATGGTGTAAACCTGCTTCAACAAATACAAATCGGAGTCTGCTTAGGGAATTACACGGCTGTTTTTTCTCACAGCAATTCTACACAACTCCTATGTTATTTCACTGGGTATTTTTAATAATGAGGTAGTGAATTCTGCCCTTACCCGGAAAAGAGCTGAGACAGTCTGGAAAGAAGAACCCTTCTTCTTGCCACCCTTTTTGCCACCAGCCTCTGCAAATGGAAGAAAAGAAAAAAATATTAAAATATGGATATTGCATATTGGAGACTACAGAACACAAAACAACTTTAAATGTTTAATGTTTACTGCTTTAATTCTGTGTCAACATTGTCCCACACGCAAAATACAATTTTCACAGAGCTGACCTGCATCTGCTCCACCATAGTTGGCAAAGAGTAAGGCCAGTGTCTTCACAGATGATTTCTGGTACAACCCAATGACAGTTTCATTCAGGGGGTCTTTGTTCTTCTCCAGCCAGCCAGTGATGTTGTAGTCTACAGTGCCAGCATAGTGTATCAGGGAGAAGTGGGCCTCAGTCTTGCCTTTGGTAGGCTTGGGCTTCTGGAAGTTGCTGGACTTGCCCAGGTGCTGGTCATAGAGCTTGTTCTTGAAAGAGGTGTCAGTTGCCTTGGGGAACATGCACTCCTCTTCCAGGATGGAGAAGATGCCCATGGGCTGGAAGGTACCACAAGAAGTGACAGTGAAAAATGATAATGATGTGAAGCGTGTGTTACCAACATCAAAGGTACCGGTGTGTTACTGGTAGCATCTCAGCCTGGATAAGGGCCCAAGTTTGTCACGAGTTGCCCTCAGCCAGGGAGCTTAGTTCTGCCTTCCCCTGCCTTCCTGCAGCCTGTCTTCATGGAACTGGTAAGAATGTCTGTCTGGTTCAGGTTAGAATTGGGAGTAGAATTGGAGGGAGAAGTGGTAAACAGAAAAATAATTGGGAAGACAGCTACAGGAGACCCAGCTGTTATGGGAAGTCAGGCGAGGCAACATTATTCCCAAATTTGTGTGGGGAGTTCTGATTTGAGTCTTCAGAGGAAAAAGGAAAGGAGAGTGACTCCAGTTTGTTTTAAAGAAGTCTGTTGGTGGGAGTCCAGGCTATCTTTTCCATGCTTGAAGACCAGGTAATGCAGGATTCATGACAGAGATTTGAGTTTCCTAATTTCTCTTCCCCAGACTAAAATAAATGCCAGTGCAAAATATCTTGTTTCACTGACACTGAATGTCTGGCTGTGAGTTCTTTCCGAGCTGAATCTGGCCTCAGTAACATCACAGAATTCCAAGACACATTGTACACTTGTATGGAAAAGGTACCTTCTCAATGAGCTCAATGCAGGCAGCCAAGTCCATCCCAAAGTCAATGAAAGTCCATTCAATTCCTTCTTTCTTGTACTCTTCCTGCTCCAGCACGAACATGTGGTGGTTGAAGAACTGTTGCAGTTTCTCGTTGGTGAAGTTGATGCACAGCTGCTCAAAGCTGTTGAACTGCCCAAAGGAAGGAGAGGTGCACAGTTCTCAAAGTGTGGCAAACACCCCAGGGTTTTGCTAGCATTCTCCTAACAGAGCGTTCCACTGTTTGATGTTCCCCAGCTGAAACACCACTCCTAAGTGTACTGTAACAGTGTGTGTTTCCTTAGCAGGACTTCTATTGTAAAATTCACTGTCCTCAAAGGATTTCATTATTATTACTTTTGAAATCAAGATAAAAGTAACAATTCTCTTTTATTGTGCTACTCAAATCAAATCCTTCAGTAACCTTAGCTGCAGCATTGTGTAGGTGTCTCAGCCCTCTGACCTCCCAGAGAGTGGAAACCTCCTCAGTGTCCCACCCAAGAATTTCTCTGCCCTCAGATCAACAATCCAGGGTTTTTCTCTGCTCTGACACATGAGTCCTAGCATCATCACTGCACGCACAACACAGGAAACATGCTGTGAACTTTCCCATAGCACTATCCTTTCCTTGACTCTTCCAAGAGCGTCCATACCTTTGGCCCACATCTGTGTGAGCCATAGTCCCAGAGCTGTCTCTTTGTTTGCAAAGACTAAGACCTTTGCAAGCTCAAGGGCCTCTGAGACCATTTGCAGAAAGCAGAGCTTTCTTCTACCTGTTGACGTTTAGAATCAAAGTGTTTGTTAGTAAAGCCATTTGAGGGTGCTACTGTGACAGAGAAGAGGGAGGGGTTTCTAGAAAACTGCGGATGAGGAGGATGAACTGAATCTTCTTAAAAAGAAGCATGTTTCTGAGTCCTCATGACCCCTCCTTGCCCCTCCCTTGACTATGGTGCCCAAATCCGTGTTCCTTACGTCAAAGATCTCAAAGCCAGCAATGTCCAAGACACCAATGAAGTACTGTCTGGGTTGCTTGGTATCCAGCTGTTGGTTGATGCGAATAACCATCCACAAGAACATCTTCTCATAGACAGCCTTTGCCAAGGCACCAACTGCGTTGTTCACCTAAAGTAGAGAAGAAAGGACTGGAGTTACCTCCTAGGGTCAAAGAAGAATGCTCAAGTACTCTTTCAAGCCATGTATTTTCAGCCTCCAGATTTTACCTGTTCCACAGTTTGACCTTTGGTCACAAATTCATCCAACCTTGACTCGAGGATAACACAGGGCTTTGAGCAGGTCAGCTGAGTTAAGGCCCATCAGGTAGGCAGCCTTGTCAGCCACTGAAGAGGGAGGAGAGAGGGAGAGAGACGGAGAGAGAGAGGTATTTATCTTTGGGCAATGGCTAGTACTTGGTCAGTGTGAACAACTCTGCTCTTCATGTTCTAGAAACGGAAAAGCATTGGTCTGGTCTCATACAGAAGGTCTGGGAAGGAATGTAAATTCTGGAAGCTAATGATGGCCGCCTTTGAAAGCAAGAACAGGTATGGCTTGGATAGGAATAGCATGAATCTGGAATTTCCCAGAAGAACTCCAAAAGCCTCTGGGAATACATAGGGCATGCATGCAGCACATTCCTTTTCTGTGGAAAGTGGCTTTCTGCATAACAAAGAATACAGGATTTATTTCACAAAAATACGATTGCACGTCATGGTGACTTAGTGGTTGAAGGTCTTACAGAGACAGTGGTATCCTGCATTGAAGTTGAAGTTCCCCCTTTCCGGCTGTGTGTGTGCCTGGGCAGTATCCATTGGATAAAATAATGGTGTTTCCCATGATCAAGGAAGCACCTCTGCAGTTAGATAGACAATGAATAAAGATGCATTTCCTCAGTGCTTTATGTGGTGACTCAGGGCAGCAAATGCCTGTCTTTGGAGGCTAACATATCATCTCTGCAAACAGAGAAGTTCTTTGAACAAGACAGTTGCTGAATTTGCTGATACCTTCTGTGCCATCCGGCTCTGCCTGCTCCTCTCGTTGTTTCTGCTTGAATTTCAGGTTCCCGTAGTGCATGACAGCCCCTGTCAGCTTGTAGATGGCAGTCTTCTCATCAGCGGTGAAGCCCAGGATGTCAATGGCACTCTGCAGTTGAAACAATGAATTCAAATACGTGTCCTTAGTAGGTCACCTATATTACCTTCAAGACATGTACAGTAGGTACCTTTTTCCTGTGTTACTTACATCTGTAGCCATGAGCTCCTCCTGGTCATCGATACTGGGAACACTGACCTCACCTTGACTCACATAGTGGTAATCGTAAGGGTTGGTGGTAATGAGGAGCATGTCTGAAAGCAGGAAGAGGCAAGGCACAGGCTTAGTTTTGCCAACCAGGTAATAGAGGGAACTGTTGCTCAGTGGTCATCCTCAAAAAGACATAATGATCCCTCCTACCAATTAGCTCCGGCTTCTTGTTGGACGTGATTTGATAAAATATGTGGTAGCTTCTTTCTGCCTTGAGCTGGAAAGTGACTCTGGACTTCTCCAGCAGATCTGTCAAGGAAGGTAGAAAGAGTTAGGCACAGGAAGGCACATTGAGGTGGGTCTTTAGGAAGGAATGGGATCAGGCCAGGAGAGTCTCTTACAAGTTTCAATGTCAGCAGAAGCCAGTTTGCCTGTAGCTCCAAAGTGGATTCTGATGAATTTGCCCTGTTAAGGAGAAGCAGCAGCATTTCAGCCCGGATGGGTTCTTTTGACATCTCATTTATGTGGAATACTGCTAGGGCCGTCACTTATTTTGTAATGAGAGGGAGAGATTTTGTCCAAAGCCACAACTTACAAAGCGTGAGGAGTTGTCATTCCTCACGGTCTTGGCATTTCCAAAGGCCTCCAGCAGTGGGTTGGCGCTGATGATTTGATCCTCAAGCGTTCCCTGCAGGATGATCATTATTGCAGGTTTTCATTTGCAAAAAATCATGTCAGGAACAGAGGAAAACATTGATTCAGGCTAGTATGTATTAATTAATGATTTCATTCTCAAACGTTCCCTACAGGATGGTAATTATTCGGTTACAGTGTTTAGCTGACATGGCAATTACCTGCCAAGTGTTCAGTCTGTTCTTCCTGACTCACCTGCATTTTGCCTGACTGCTCCTCCTCTTCCTTCTCCCCACTCGCTGGCAATTGTTGCAAAGTACTGGATCACACGCTTTGTGTTCACAGTCTTCCCTGCACCGGATTCTCCGCTGTCCAAACCAAAGACAGAAGCAGAGAGCGTGTGGTCAGGCAGGAGGTCCCCTGGCCACGGGGCAGCCCCGCGGGGGACCCGAGCAGGGAGTGTACATACGTGATCAGGATCGACTGGTTCTCGCGATCTGTGAAGGAGGTAGAAACAAGAGATGATTAGTATGTGTCATGGATATCCTGGATAAAAATATTGCTGGGACTTTTAGAAGATGCACTGTCTGGAGGCAGCTCCTTCCTTTCATAAACCTGTGTGCCTTCACCCCAATTCCTTTTGAACGTTTTAAAGTTGGGAAACTGACATGTGAACACTGATGTGGATGTCCGGTGTAGTATATGTGCTTCTCTCTCTGCGTATTCTCTTCATGTCAAGCTGCTCATCTTCTTTATGAAAAGGATTCCAACTAAGCAGTATTTTTGTAGAGTTACTGATTAATTGAACTATCTGTAAGCTAAAGTGAACGGAGCAGGTGCTTCTCATAAACTTTATAACATAGGAACAACCACCCCTGACCAGTCCATGGGCCCTCCTAGATGTTTTTTTCTGTCAGTGGCCAATTGATTGTTGCCTAAAGAAAATCACAAAAACATCATAAGCATGTAGTAGCCTTTTACCAGCATACTCTCCCACACTCTAGACTATTGAAATTTTGGTACTTCCAGAGCTAGATGATGATGTTTTTGTGTGTAACAGCCTGGGCTGAGTTTGCTTTCCAGAATTTTGTCTGGTTGCTTTTTTAATCCATGCTCGGTTCTTTGGGTGTTGCTTCAACTTTTATCCCCCAGTCTGCTCTTTTTTTGAACTACTTATTGTGTGAAGGAAAAAAAAATGCAGCTGGTGCTGAGCTTGTTTTTTTGTCTGCTCTTTCCTTGTCTATTCATCTTCTCCATGCCATGGATAATTTTATAAAAAGTAGCACAAATCATTTGTCTAGAACTACCTGAGCAGATGTCCTGCCATATCTTTTGGAAACCTTTTCATCTTTGTCTTGACCTGTTCCGTTTCTACTGTATTCTATTTTGCAAAAGGAAGTGCAGAAATGCATCCAGTACACAAGGTGCAGACATTCCTTGGGTAACCACCATGATATAATGATATTTTCTCTTTCGGTCTCTATTTCTTGCTCAGTGATCTCAACTTGTTATTTTGTAGATTTCTGATCACTGAGCCAAAATTTTTGAAGCTGTATTAAAGGATATCTATAACAGAAGCAGTAGTTGTCAGCAATGAGCCCATCTTTTGGGTTTTTTTCCTATGTCCATTGTTTTACATTCTTGTTGACCAAACTTTGTTGCCACATCACTGAATAATAATTTGATCATTTAATGTCACAAAGTCCCTCTGAAATTCTTCACTGTTAGACTTCATCTTTACTGGCCTGAAGGACTTAGTCAAATCAGAAAGATTGTCATCATTTCCAGATCATTTTAAAAAATGTTGAACAACAGAAGTCCCAGAACAGATCCCAGTGAGACTTCATTGATAAAATCTTGGCACTATGAAAACTGAAAAAAACTATGTTTACCATGTTGTCCTTTTTCTTAACCAGTTCTTTTTGAACCTTCTCAATTCTATAGCTGGTAGTGAATGTAAGCGTAAAAATTACGTCAAGAATAGCTGCTTTATCAACTGTATTGAAGATCTTTGTTGAATTCATATGGGTTACCTTGACCAGCTCTCCTTTGTTAAAAAAAAACCAGTAGTTTTGTAAGGCAAGACTTCCCTTTAAAAAAAATGCATCTTTTTTTCTTGGTAAGTCACATATATTCACATGCCCAGTAGCTGCCTTGTTTAGAAATTGCTGGCAGTTTGCCTTTTACAAAAATCAAGCTTACTGTTATGCTGTTCCTTAAAACTCCCTCACAACTCTTTTAAAAAGTTAGAGTAACACTTGCCGTTTTCCAGGCAATTGTCAGTGAGAATTTTTGACCTGTAGAGTTCCACTGGCATGCCTGGTTGAATTCTGTCCTGGCAATTGCTAGTGTTTATTTTATTGTTGGTTTTCTTTAAGGACACTTCATTCAGAAGAAGTTCCTCTGATGAATCCCACTGTAAGGAGGAGTTCCAGAAATGAGTACTTCCCACACTGCTTTAAGGTAAACAAATGAAAATCTCATTTACTTGTTCTGATATGACCTTCTATTTTCCAAGTTGTCTTTTTAAATTTTGACTGTGTCAGTACAGACTCCACAGTCTCATCTTAAGCCCTTCTGCTCCTTATGTATAAGAAAAAAGCATAAGTTTTAATGCATGCTGCAAGTTGTTCTCAAACCTTTAATTTTGCATGCCTTCTTGTGTTTTCACAGTTAACTAGCCAGAGTTATGTTTTGAAGAAAGTCTATGTGCGTTTAATAATCCACCTTAACAGGCTGTGTAACTGGACTGGCTTTCAGAGAAAGTGCTTTTTGCCGGCTGATTTACATTTGTTCTAGGCCTCTAGGATGGCATTTTCCAATAATCTGCATGCTATCTGAAGAGACTAAGCCATTAGGTAACTAACTCCTAGTGGAAAAGTCCGGGTTTGCCTTCACCAAGTTCCTGCACATCTCTTGAAGGTGTCAGGAAGAGTAAATGTATGATGACTTACGTAAATACTGCCAGGATAAGACACAGTAAACAAACATCAATTTATTATTGTTCCATTTTCATAGTATTCTCTTCCAATCAACTTTCTTACCGCTCTGAATACTACAGAAATAAGAGGGGAGGGAACAAGATTTACTTTAACAAATTAAACTATGCCTCTCTTTGTTTAATATTTTTCTGACTGATCTGCTCTTTCTTGAAAGTCTGGAGATTTAGACAATGCTAGAAAAGTTTTCACTATCCTTCTTCCTTATTGGTGCCATTTATATTAATGAATGGAAAAGAAGAAATTGTTTCCGAGATGGGGGGAGGAAGTATCAATATTCCCAGCAGGTTTCACTGTAATGTCTGACTAAGACTGCTTCCTGAGTCTTTGTAAAACCACCATAGGAAGCATCGGCTTCGATGTTGAATCTCCTTTCCCTTTACACCCAATCTTGTTTACAGAACTCCACCCTAGTGACTTTCAGTCCTGCAAAGCAAATCATTCAAAGAACAATCCTCTCAGCTAACAAAACACCAGAACTTTAAAAGTTTATCCAAATTTCTTTGAAGGAAAATCTGACAACGTATTCAGCATTAAACCATATCCTTCCAAATATCTTGGACAGTAAATTCTAATGTTGTTTGTTAGAAACATGATCTCAGTGATGGTATCCAGTGAAGAAAATAATTCCAGTGATGAGAGGACTTCTGTCCTCCCGACACCATTAAACTGAACTATTTTGCAGTGAAAAGACTTCTTTTCTCCTCTGTGAGTGTTCACAGTCAGATAATTTTAAAGAAAACCAAGCAACTCACCCGTCAGCATGAACTGATAGGCATTGTCAGAGATGGAGAAGATGTGTGGAGGGGCCTCCTGGCGCTTCTTGCCTCGGTAGGCCAACACCACCTCCGGGTTGTACACCGGCAGCCACTTGTAGGGGTTGACAGTGACGCAGAAGAGACCTGAGTAGGTCTGCGAGGAAGGGAGACGGCACGTTGGCTTCCACTTAGCCTGGCAGAGCAGTTCCTCCTAGCTACCCAGAGGAGGACTGCTGCTGCTACTTACGTAGATCATCCAGGCTGCATAACGCTCTTTGAGGTTGTACAGCACAGCAGGTTCGTGGAGGTGGGTCATCATGGCCATGTCCTCGATTTTATCGTACTTGGGAGGGTTCATGGAGAAGATTTGATCTTCCTTCACAGTTAGGGTCTGTCAGGTGAAGAAAGAGATGCACGTACATCAGCTAAGAGCTGAGACTGAGGATTACATACAGTTTTTAAGCCTTGTTTTTTACTCACTTCTCCTGCTTCAGACTTGACAGTGACCTTCCCTGATTCCCTACTCTGGATCGTCCCTTTCACAAAGGATTCCTTAGGATGCACCACAAAGACGGATGACTTGGCATCAAAAGGCTTGTTCTGGGCCTCAATTCTCTCCTTTTCCGATTTTCGGAGATAAGGAGCTGCCTCCCCAAAGACAGCCATCTCAGAATCCGGAGAGGCCATGTCTGCACTTTATTGAAAGCACGTCAGCAGAGAATCCTGTGGGAGAAAAGAACTGTAGCATTAATAGATTATTCGTGTACCTTGTATGCAAGGATACCTTTTCAAATGTTTTAAAATTAAGCACATACGACAATTGCTAAAATTAGCAAAAATAGCCTTACTCCTCTTTAATGATTTAAATCCAGAAAAGAGGAATCTTTTTTTCATCCTTGAAAAATACAGAATAAGCTTTTAAAAACCACTGTTATTTGTGTCTTGTGACACTGTACAGATTGTACATTGACTTTACAGATTGTACAGTGTCATATTTGAGAATATGAATTAAGTTAAATTTACCTTATTATTCTTAGGTAAAATTCAAAAAAAGGTATAGGTAGAAAGTATACAAATGCCTTGAAAGCAGATGGAAAAACTTCTTTAGAAACCAGTTTGAGAGGGAAGAATATACTGCATAATAAAGGTGGATAGCTAATTTCAACAAAACACTACATCCAGCACTCTTACCTTGAATCTTTTCTTGGAGACAGGGCAGAGCGCTATAAAGACACTTTTATAGAGTCTGCTTGGCAGATGCTCTGGATTCCTCCTCTTTCTTCGGTCAAAACATTTTTTGGCAAACGTTCTTTGGCAAAGCATTGTCTGGCAAACATAACCAAGGGCATAATTGTCATTTGATTTGACCAGATATATTTAGAAATGTTTTGTATCTTACCAATGAAGTGAATGTATTGACTATAAATAATTTGACAAGAGACTTTAAGGAGAGAATCTCAATTAGTCAAGGAACTTGGAGAACTTGGATGTAGGACTTATGGATTCTATTGATGCATTTCCAGTGATTTCCTCCTGGACTCAAGGCAGATTTTTATTGAATCTCTGTGCTGTAACTATTCCAATTGCATTATGCAGATAACATTAATGTTTTCCACATGATGTTCTGAGGCTAATGAAGAAATGCATTAATGGCAGTAGATAAACTGTGTGAAAGCAAGCCAACAGGATCTTGTTAAATGAATTTAACTCTTATGTTCATCTAGTATTTCAAATGAGAGAAAAAAAATGTGTTACATTCTGAACTCCTGTGTACAACATTCTTGGGAATTGAGATGCAGCCCAAGACAAAGAAACAATTACATATTTTTTCTAAACATTACTGTTTGAAAGATAGGGTACACACAAAAATGCATTAGATACAGACCTGAGTAGTAGTATAATGTATACTATTTAGTAGCTAGCCACTAAAGTAATTAACAAAGATTTTGCTATACCCCACATTTAGTACAGATTTTAAGAACGTGATAGAGTCAAAAATGCATAAGTAACCTTCTAAACAGCAGACGTCTGTTCCTCACATGTGTACCCACTGTCAACATATATCAAGCAATATCTTCAACCAAGTCAGGAAGCAGGGGAGGTCCCTGTAGCCCTTCACTACCTACAACTCCAAAAAACCCCGACCTCTCCACCCAAACTCAGCTATACACACAATCAATCACACACACACAGCATACAGTCTGAGATCCTCTGCACTTGGATACTGCACTCAGTCCAGCACTCCCATCCCATCCCAAATATCTCGCACACTTACACATTCATACAGTTCCAGCCACAAAAGCTGTCAACACAGTGCTGCCTGTATCAGAGCACTAGAGGTGGTAGGCAGTCCTGTACAATGCTGATACTCTGAGAAAGGGGGAATTTGCTGGTAGTCCTGGAGAGTGACTGATCGAGTTCTAGGAAAAGGGCACTGTCACTTGAGCTGCTTCAAACACCGTGAGTTCTAAACACGCCCTTCTCCTGGTTGTTGGCATTTTGGTTATTAAAAGAGCTCAGTGAATAACACAGGGGCAAGGTCAGAAAAATGATGCCTGTGATCCAAAGCAATATCCAGCGTCAAGCACTGGCCTGTGCATGAAGAGCATTTTCCAAGGAGGGCTCTGGCACCGCAGCACCCACTGTTTTGGCGTTCAAACCCAGAGCTCACCCCTGGGCTCCCTGCGCAGGGCATGGGGAGGCTGATGGAAACACCCCATGCCCTGCCCAGGAGGAGCCCAGAAACAACCAGTGGGAAATGGTGAGCGCAGGTGTGCACCTGAAGTCTTGCCTCTCTGGGCAATCTGTGACTCCCATGGACATGCAGAAGGTAGAGGATAGAATCATAGAATGGTTTGGGTTGGAAGGCACCTTAAAAAGATCATCTAGTGCAACACCCCCTGCTGTGGGCAGGGATATCTTTGACTGGATCAGGTTGCTCAAAGCCCCATCCGACCTGAGCTTGAACACTTCCAATGATGGGGCATTCCCAAATTCTGGGGCCAATCTGTTCCAGCATCTCACCAGCCTCATCTTAAAACATGTCTCCCTTAAACCCAACCAGAATCTACCTTCTTCAGTTTAAAAACTTTGCCCCTTGTCCTGTTGCTACAGGCCTTGCTAAAAAGCCCTTCTCCATCTTTCTTATAAGCCTCCTTTAAATATTGAAAGGATGCGATACGGTCTCCTCAGAGCCTTCTCATCTCCAGGCTGAGCAGGCCCAACTCTCTCAGCCTTTCTTCGTAGGAGAGGTGTTCCAGTCCTTGGACCATTTTCATGGCCCTCCTCCGCACCTGCTCAAGCAGGTCCATGTCTTCTTCGCACTGGGGGCCCCAGAGCTGGATACAGTACTCCAGGTGGGGTCTCATGAGAGCAGAGTAAAAGGGGAGAATCACCTCTCTCTGCAGGGCTGCTCTCAATCCAGTCATCCCCCAGTACATACTGATAGTGGGGACTGCCCTGACCCAGGTGCAGGACCTTGCGCTTGGCCTTGTTTAAGTTCATCAGGTTCACATGGGCCCACTCTTCAAGCCCATCAAGGTCCTTCTGGATGGCAGCCCTTCCCACTGGTGTATCAGCTGCACCACTCAGCTTGGTGTCATCTGCAACCTTGTTGAGGGTGCACTCCATCCTACTGCATACGTCATTAATGAAGATATTAAATAGTATTGATTCTGGTATGAACCCTTGAGCGACACCACTGGTTTCCATTTGGACACTGAGCCTTTGACTGTAACTCTTTTGATGTGGCCATCCAGCCAATTCCTTATCCATTTAACAGTCCATCGGTCAAAACCATAACTCTCCAATCTAGTGGCAAGAATGTTGTGGGGGACCGTATCAAAGGCCTTACAGAAGTCTGGGTAGATGACATCAGTTTCTCTTCCCTTGTACACTGATGCAGTCACTCCGTCGTAGAAGGCCACTAGACTGGTCAGGCACGATTTGCTCTTGGTGAAGCCATGTTGGCTGTCTCTAATCACCTCCCTGTGTTCCATAGACTTCAACATAACTTCCAGGAAGGTCTGTTCCATGATCTTATCAGTCACTGACATGGGGCTGACTGGTTGGTAGTTCTCAGGGTCCTCCTTATTACTCTATTTAAACAATGAGAATAATTCCAAGGATGAAAATAATTCCAGAATTCCTGTATAAGTAATGTGACCCTAACTAACTGTGGGAAGAGTCAAGGAGGGGTAATGAGCCGACGTCCATTCAGATTTAGAAGGAAAAATATTCCAAGAGAAGACCATTGGTAGGCGAGAAGAAGACTAGGAGGTCTGTAAAGGAGAACCAGAAAACTGAGACAGCGGCTTCCAGAAAGGAAGACGTGGAAGGCTGCCTGACTGCTCAGGGTGCAGAAGAACTGTAGCACACAACACACTGTCCCACCTAAACCTGCATGTAGCTGGAAGGTGTTTGAGGAGGTTGTCCTTTGACAGAACGTTTCCCTGGTCAAATGCTAGCAGCAGATACAAATCCACAGCATGAATGCATGCGCTGGCTACCGCTTGAAGAAGAAACTGCAGTTGCAATGGCGCTCTATTTGGAATTTCTGTGCTCAGCACGGAAGTTGACCTCTGTCTATTAATAGCTCTTCATTGATACCTCAGTCCCCAGGTAGATGCCATGGAAGTTAACATAAAGCAGTTACAGGTGTGTGGGCTGTGTTTGGTGTGGTGGAGCAAAACTTACCTTGAAAGGTGACTGCTATTAATCAGGTAATAGGCTGGAGGATTATTGAAAGCAAGCAAAGATGACTTTGGAAAAGCAGTCCCTGTGGGATTTGCAGCATGTTGGTGTTATTACCAGCCATGCTGTCTGGATTAGCAAGCGTGCCTGTAGGGATCAGTGCGCCCTGTGAGTCGCCAGTGGATCATGTGACATGCAAGATCTAGCGGTCAGGCTAATGTGTAGCAAGGCAGACTTGATAGAGAACGCTGGTTGCTGAAGTGGCAGCCTACAGCAGAGGTGAGATGTCAGTGTGTCACAAAGTATGCACAATTCTTTCCTTCCTTCCTTCTTTCCCTTCCTTTGTTCCTCCCTTCCTTCCAGATTTTTATTTTGTTTCACAGATCAGATTTCCTACTCACAGGGTTAATGGGATGGTGTCTCTCATGGGGTGACATTGTATGGCACTTCTTAGGTGAAAAAATAAAGATACCGTAAGCTTCAATTCAGCAACGGGTAGGGATTGCATTTGTTCAGCACTGAACCCAAGGTGTGTAGAGGCGAAGCAAAAGCATTTCCAGCATGAGCAGAGACAAAGGATGTTTGAAAACATCCACTGTAAGAAGTGCAGCTTTCAAATGGTGTTGTCAGTTATGCTGCAATTATTTGTTAGGCATACTGAGAGCGATGTCACCAGACTCGATGGGCAGTCTGACAGGGAATGCCCAGCCTCCACTTCAGCAGCGTTTCTTCAGACAGCAGTCCTCTGTGTAAAAGGAGAACGCCCAGGAATGCTAGCCCAAGCTGAACAGAAATGCTGGCACCCTAATCCTTTGGAGGAAAACCTCCTCTTCCCTGCCCTTCTGCTAAGACATGGCTGAGTGCTGGAGCCCGCATATGGTACGGACAGACTTTCCTTCATTAAGAAGCCTGTTTATTCTGCTGATGGGCATTGACTCATGTAGAATTAAATGTGAGGAGTGATTTCTCCACGCCTAGCATACCATGTCTACTCCATGTAGGTGTTTGTTTGGGTTATCTGGTTAAGATACATCCTGTCTCAGGATAGCCATGAAAAGACCTGGATGGCTTTACCATCTCCTCATGCTGCTTCTCCTCTCAGGGACCAATTTCTGCAGGTCTTTCCTGACCTCACCGCAGGGAAAAGGGAAGTGAATGCATCTTTCCTTTAGGGAGTTTGATTAACAGATTTTTCTATTGGTCGTGTCTTCTCTTTTCCAGTGATGACATTCTTACATGGCTTCCTGCAGCCTGAAAAAGACTGAGCATCTCAGTGGAGAAGGACCAGACTGTCTAACTGAAAAGGGAAACACAGTGCCTGGTAGGACAGGCCCTGTCATTGGAAGTCGGGGCTGCACTTGAACGAGTGCCCGAGTTGCACAGTTACTCAGGACACCTCTTATGTTCTCAGCTAACGTCTCTGGAAGCAGTCGCTGCTGGGCAGTGGGGTCCTGGCTGAGAAGGTGACCTTCCAAGTGCCCTTTCCATCACCCATCAAAGCAACTGGATGGCTCCTGCTACAGGGCAGGTGAGGAGGGGAAACAGGCCTCATGGGTAAGAACAGGGAAGGAAATGGGTCAGAAATGAAGCAATGATGACAACGTGCCACCAGATAGCCAGCAGCCATAGTGTCAGGGTGCTACACAACAGTGCTTGCATCCCCTGTCCTGAGGAGATTCCCTGCTCACCCCACTAAAGGCTGCTGGGGACACACCTTTCTCTCCATGAGGCTTGCACTTGGCAAGGTCTCAGTTTAACCTGAGAGATGGGGACATTGTTTGAGCTCTAAGCAAGTAGATTTGCGGAAATGTATCTCATATCCTCTCCAGCTCGAGCTGCAATGGCCACTTCACTTGGTCCCTGCATTGCCAGGCAGCACCGGTGTATATTGCCTCCCTTCCAGACCAGTCTTTTCAGTTCTCTGAGAAGTGCCTCCAGTTAGTCAGTATCTTGCAGGGTGACTCGTAGGGTCTCAGAGCAGAGCCATGCCATGACCCCACACTGCTCTTGGCCTCAGATGTTACCTAAGCTGGGACGTTACCCCTTTAGGCTCCAATTCCAAAGCCTTCCTGTGTGCTGGACTGTTTCCCTAGCAGTACTGTGTTGAGGTTAGCACTGTGCTGCTGGCATGGTGAGCGAGGTGTGGCCTGCCTATTCTGCAGCTGGTGTAAGAGCAGTGTCATGAGACCCTTAGAGCAAGGCTCAGTTGCTAGGTGTTTCCTTTACTCCATTTGGAGGTGTGACAGGGAGCTCAACTCTGCTTATGGAGCTGGTAACGTTCCTGGATTTCCATCATCAGAGGGATTCACTGGTTCCTGTAGAATAGAGAAGCTGAATTGCCCTTCTCTGACAAAATTGTCGGTGAAAGGGATTTCAAGATTCTGTTTCTGGTCCTCTTGCCTTTGCTATTATTGGAATGCTGCTTTTGTGCTTGGGAGAGACAGTGTGCTATTTCTTGTTCAGATTGTCATGGATCCATGGTCCTCTGCAGTCCATATGGGAAGCTTACCAACTGCATCCATTTAAAACTTTCTCTGAGAGATCATCCTTTATGGATTCTTATGGAGAGATGATTTCCCCACTTTGCATCAGCACTTAGCAAGTGACAGCAGCCTGACTCCAAAAATAGTGTGTCAGGGAAAATGGGTCCTCTTCTCCATGTATGGCAGCAAATCCCAAGTCAACAAAAAGTAACCTTCAGTGTCTCTTTCAGTGGTGTTTTACTTAGATGCTTATTATTTGCTCTCAATGGACATTCTCCATCACAGATTCTTCAGCAGAGCATCAGCACATGGGACAGATCAGAATTTGATGACAGTAGCATTATAAGTAACACGCCTTGGGATTTATAGTGTAAGTTTAAGCAAGTACATAGTTACAGTTGATAAGACATCCTCAGAATCTGTCACATAAGTGTGCCAAAGGTGCTGACGAGCCCAGAAGTAATTTCAGGGCATTTCAGTGTGAGAACAGCTGTTGGATGTTTTTCTCCAATTTGTCAACTTCATTTTCTCCCATTTTATTTTTCATCCTGGTAGTGTCTTCTGAAATTGCTTGGTTGCCCTTTTCTTTACTGGTTCCTGGGCCCTGTGTTATTTTCAGTGAGTGTAATCATAGTATCGTGTGACTGTAATCATCATTAAGCTGTGCAAACTGGCAGTGAGTGACATGGCAGTTCAACAGCAGAAGGCCTGATGTCCTTGTGTTTCCTGCCTTACCCCCAGTCAGTGAAGTTCAGCATTCCCTAGCAGACTTTGCTGGGCAGCTGTTCTCCATACTTGTACCTGTCAGTACTTTGGTTGCTGGTTGATAAGTGTTAGTATTTTGAGTGAGCAGCATGCTCGCTGCTCCTTAGAAGTTTCTTCAGATCTGTAAAGTTAGAGCACAGCAGAGATAGATTGATTTTATTCCATAATAATAACTAGGAACACTGGGGTTTCCCAATGAGCTGCATTCCCAAGAACACGGAGCTGATGAGCTTCCAAGTTGCCAGACTGGAGGGAGGTGAAGGGTACAATGTCACTGTCCCACTGTAGCCTTGCTCTGTTTCTGTGTGTGAACAGTGAAGGTCTAGGTAGGCTTTGCTTGGGTTCACAGCGCCATTTTCACATCCACTTCATGAGAGCAAATACTGTGATTACTTTTGTGTTTTGAGCCAGCATAAAGGTAGATCTTGAGAGTGACTCCTGTACGCTTCACGGTGCAGAAGGCTTCCTCTGAGGCAGCTGCTCTGTTCCTGGTGGGAAGGCCATGTACCAGGAGAGGATGGTGAGAACCCAGGGTTCTGGGTTCACAAAGTGTCATTCAGCTAACTTCACACTCATCTTTGTGCATGATGAGGGAGAGCACACCCAGGCCTGCTGATGATTCTCAATGTTTGAGGCAGAAAAGGAAATGTGCCTGCATGAATCATTCTGAGAGAAGAGCAGCATCTTCTAATTTTAGATATGGGCAACGGCACTGTGCCCTAAGATGGCAGTTACAACACATTGCAATGCAGCATGAGGAAGATTCGGTAGTCCATGTGTTGAATACCATTATGGGTTATTACAGGAAGATTATCCCTAGAAGGAGACATGATCAAGGTGCAGCTTTCCTAGGGAAGTACACTTCATTAGCAAAGCACCCTATGCTCAACTTTCACCCAGTAGCTCTGCACAGCAGTGTTTCTCAGTGTCAGCATTCTGGGACTTTTTTCCCATGGCACATATGTTGGCCTTATGTCAGGCCCATGGGTAGAATTTTTGGCAAGCTGGGTAAGGACTTGTACAGTTTGAAGGAATAAACAAGGCTCTTTCTTGGCTGCTTCTCACTCCAAGGTAACTTATGATTACCTCCTGAGCTGGTTACTTTTTGCTCAGGTATGAAGAGTGGTGAACCAGGAGAAATACACACCTTGGGAGAGCACAAAAGGCAAGGCAAGGCACATCAGCTTACTTGTGCTGGTAGAAAGTCCTGATTGATAGCATGTGTCTCCATTTCTTATCAAGGACAGAATAGGAACTGACAGCTTCCAAGACACACTCCAACAAAGCTACTGCCTGTTACACTAGGAAGAAGAGACCCAGTAAAGGACCTGATATGTCATGTATTAGTCCTTCTACGAATGCAGTACCTTTGCTGCAGTGTGGTTTGCACCAGCTTCTTCACTACATTATCAAAGAAAGTGCCTACTATGTTGCAAAGGGAAACTGCATCCAGCAGCAGACAAAAGGCTTACCTAATCTGCTTCACACAGGCATGCATTGCTAGGCTGTTGGCTCTGACATCATTCTGATAACACATGCTCTTATCTTCTATGGCAGAGCCATCATGTGGCAGAGGACACTGCAGGGTCTGTAAAGCAGCATTTCAAAGTCTCAGAAGTTTATGCTTATATGGAGTAGCCCTGCCATTACATACAACAGGGATACTCAGGAAACGCTGTGTATCATCTAGACTTTACCCAGCACCACCTGAAGTTTCAGAGAGCCCCGTAGATGTGGTTGTGGATGGGAATTCTAGAGTCATCCAAGAGTAGCAGTAGTCTTGGAGATAGGCTTGAACAGACAAAGCTCACCACAGAGACACTGCTGCCATGGTAGAGCCATTCAGCAGGCCATGCTGCCTGATGAGCTCTGGTTGTTGGTGAGGCTGGACCTGGGAGCCAGATAAGGTGAAGCCCTTTGGATAATGCTGTTGTAGGCATGCAGCTATGGAGCTGTCAGTTGCAATTTTCCAGCAGTGCGAGTGTCCCTTTGGAAGCCAAGCCCATGCTCAGATAGTACACATTGACCACTGTCAAATCACAGGGCTTCACAGGGACCTCCACTTCCCAGGAGCTCCACTAGCAAGCCTTCCTTCATAACACTGTGGTGAGTAAAGTTCAGAAGATTTCAGTGACCACCTGTCTCAGGCTTGAGCACTGTAGGCTACAGCTGGGGACTGCTGACAGCTGAGTAGATGATCACTTCCTAGACTTCCCCTGCACTGCTCTCTGCTGGGGCATGCAGCCCCATGGAAATTGCAATCATGGCTGCAGCCCAAATACACAAGATCTTGTCCTTAAGGACCTCTAAAATAGTGGGTGGGCATCCAAAGAGCCAACTGTGCAGAGCACAGGCATGTAAACTCAGTAGAGCTACCCAAAAGCCTCCCTCCCTCTTCTCTGGTAAACAACCCCGTCAGTGTCTTAACCTGGGAGAGTCCAGTAGTGTTGTTACTGTCACAAGCCAAACATCTCCTGCGTAAAAGCAGTGGGATTCAACAACTCTGTGTTTGTCCCTGTGTTCCCTTGGGGTGCCTGATTTGGTGGGTGTGTTCTGACTGGCAGCATTGTTTTCTACCCTCAAAATCCACTTGAAACGGAGGCTATCAACAGGGAAATATGTTCTCTGTCCAAACACAAGACACCACAAAACCCAGAGCTCCTGCAGATGCTTGCCTGCACATTTTCATTTTCTGTTGGCTTTCCTGGGCATTGCAAGATATTGTTAGGCCTGGGGTCTTTTTTTTTTTTTTTTGCACAAGTGCCCCTTTTCTCTGTTAAATGAGCAAAAGTCAAGCAGTGCACCTAAAAGTAATGTAGATAGATGCTGGATGGAAGGATACCTTTCTTCCTGATGAGAGCGAGCAGAGAATCAGTGTTGTCACACTGGATGCTGTTGTGCAAGTTTGCATTTTTTAAAGGATTCTCAACCTGTAAAGGAAGGGTTATTTAAGGCAACTCTCAGTTCAGCAGATCAGAGTCACTGTTGCCTCAGCCTGCCATGCCATCTCCATTCCTATCTGTCATGCCCTTCTAGGCCCAGTGCTCAGTGCAGGAGCTAGCTCCTGATTCAAACACCAGCACATGCATGGCAGAGCTGAAAAGAGATACACTGTCAAAAATATTCAACATCAACACATACTCTGGCCTCCACTTCATAATGTGCTTCTTGTTTTCCCTTCATTGCCATCTGCTTTTCAGTCGTCATTTCTTTCTGACTTGTATCTAGTTCAGTTAGCATTCATCTCTCACCTGGAGCTCCTTCAGTCTTTTTGGTTTCTGAGAAAATCTTCCAGGTTGTCTGGTCTTCCAGAAAATAAGGCACAGAAGTTACCTCAAAGCACAGAGCTGTTGGTGCTGTCAAAAATACCAGCTTAGGAAGGTATCTCTGCATATGTTTTTCTTTTAACATACCATGACACTGTCCATATGTCTTTCATCCAGAAGCAACACATAATGCATAAGAATAAACCAGATGAGACGCCCGATAGAGCACATGAGAGTTCACAGCTGTACATGCCCAGCGTGCCTCTGCTGTTCAGATCAGGGTCTGAATGAAGGAAAAATTTGCCAATACTCTCCATTCTCTTCCTGCCCTCCAAAAAAATATTGTTATGATGTGGCCCTCTGAAGTGCCCAGCAGCACGATGAAATTCTAGAGCCAAGAGGTGTAGCTGAAGGGAGTAGTAGCCAGATTGGGGGGAGAAAAATACAATAACTCTGGGGTATCAGTGAAGCACCTAAACATTGCTCTGTCTGTTGTAAATTGGTTCTCTTCCATGCCCTTTCCCTAGCAAGAAAAATACATTATTACTTACACTTTTAACTGATTGTGTGAAATAAAAGCATATGCTACACATCAGACACCTAATGGACCCAAGCTACATATTCAGCAATAGCCAAAGTTTAATGGGATCCCATAGCTAAACAGGGAGACAAAAATAGCAAAAGAGAGAGACTGAGAAGAAGCTACTCATGTTCTGTATGCAAGGGACTCTATGGTCTTTCTTCTCTAGACACAATTACAAAGACACATTGCAGAAGAAAGTGACTGAGAGGTTCACATTTTGTGCATCCCTCAGGTCACTTTGCTGCCCCATGACATCCTCACTCTTCCTCTTCTATCTTCTTGCCATGAAACTCCCGGCTCTTTGCTCGCAGCTTGTTGACCTGCGACTCTGCAATGTCAGCCCGCTCCTCAGCTTCTTCCAGCTCGTGCTGGATCTTGCGGAACTTGGAGATATTGACATTGGACAGCTCCTCCTGTGCGGAGAGAGGGAGTCGGTGGTGAGGAGCCCAGGGCAGGGGTGTCACTCCTCCTGCACCCTGGCCTTGCAGGGCTGTGGCTCTTCCACCCCACTCCCACCACTGCTTACACGTAAGCCTCACACAGACCTCCTCATCCCCCCTTATTCAGGACCCCACTGTGACAAGCTTCACCAGTACTATGTCACTCTTGAGGAGCAATTTTGTCACTCGGATTTGTCATTTGTGTACTTATTCTCCCACTACTTGCTGCCCAGCTATCACTGCGACTTATTAGGTTGAGAAAGACCCTGAAGCCTTCTGCTGTTGATTACTAGCAGAGATTCATGAACTTCAGTTAACTTCAGTCAGTGGATGTAGCCCCTGGGTTTGTTTAGTCTGACGTCCTGTATAAAACAGGCTGCAGAATTTCCCTCAGTTCATCACTGACTGCTGCAGGGTGCCCAGAACTCAGCAAGGCCTCATGACACGACAGTAAAATGGTGTGGCCAAGACTGTTGTATCTTGGGAGATTCTTTCATGCCCCTTTCCTGCTATTCATACTCATCTCAATGAGCGTGCTGCCCCAATGGAAGGTGGCTCCTGCCCATTCTTCGAGCAATACTTACAGCCTCCTCAGCTTGTCTCTTGTAGGATTTCACCTTCATTTGCAGCTTGTCCACCAGATCCTGCAGCCTGAGAATATTCTTACGGTCTTCCTCAGACTAGAGTGGTTGGCAAGCAGGAAAGAGAATGAATTGTTGGTTCTGCATCATGTGAGGTTAACAATGCCCCTTGGGGATGGTGTGCACAAAATCTGACTTGCTGTGAGAAAACCCTGTCAGCCCAAGGAGGCCTCCTGCCTTACCTGGTAGGTCAGCTCCTTCACCCTCCTCTCGTACTTGCGCACGCCCTTCACGGCTTCAGCGCTGCGCTTCTGCTCAGCATCAACCTCCCCTTCCAGCTCCCGCACCTGCAATGAGCACCCCATCTTTGGAGCTTCCCTGGTGGCTACTTACGTGACGTGCTCACTCAGGCACAAATAAAAGCCCTACGCACTCTGGCCTCCAGCTTCTGGATTTGCTTCTTGCCTCCCTTCAGGGCCAACTGCTCGGCTTCATCCAGACGGTGCTGCAGGTCCTTCACCGTCTGGTCCAGGTTCTTCTTCATCCTCTCCAGGTGGGCGCTGGTGTCCTGCTCCTTCTTCAGCTCTTCTGCCATCATGGCCGCCTGATGAGAGCAAAAGGTCAAAGCCATTTTCAGGCTGGAGATGTTCTGGGGGGAAGGCACATATCTTAAGCAGTGAAAGGAGCCCCCAGCTCACATCTGTGATGGCCTTCTTGGCCTTCTCTTCAGCATTGCGGGCTTCCTGGATCGTGTCCTCCATTTCACCCTGAATTTGGGCAATGTCGGTTTCCAGCTTCTTCTTGGTGTTGATCAGGCTGGTGTTCTGTGCAACAGGAAAGACATGATTTGAACTTTTAGACCTCATGCCTCCACATCAAGAGCTAAAAGTGTGAGTATTGTTTATGAAAGTCTTTAATGCAAGAGTCCTCTTTAGAGCCGTAGCAGCAAACCAGACATGAGTGGCTGGCCGGATTGGCCATATTACAGCGTAGCACTTCAAGTGTTTACATCGTAATCACTTGCAAGATGCATAGCCATCGCATTCTGTGTTGGCCCTTGTTAATGGGATTAGTTTCCAGCAGCATGCCTGACCTGGGTATGGAGGAGCTGCACACGTTCAGTGGCATCCAGAAGCTCCTGCTCAGCCACTTTCCTCGACCGCTCCGTCTGCTCCAGGGCTGCCCGTAGCTCCTCAACTTCAGCCTGCAACAGGTTTGCTCTGCGCTCCACCATGGCCACCTGCTCCTTCAGGTCCTCCTGTGTCCTGAGAGCATCGTCCAAGTGTATCTGGGTATCCTGTAAAAGAGGCAAGAGAATTTGCAAGGTGGCAGTGTGTGCTTGGGTGCCAAAACTGTCAGCGAAGGCTCTTCTCTTTCTGTAGCTTTGCTGAACAGACCTTGAGCACTGCCTGTGTGTTTCTCAGGTTCTTTTGTGCCTCTGCAGCCACGCGGTTGGCATGGCTCAGCTGGATCTCCATTTCATTCAGGTCCCCCTCCATCTTCTTCTTCAGACGCAAGGCTTCATTCCTGCTCCTGATCTCAGCATCCAGGCTGCTCTGTAAGGACTCCACGACTCGAAGGTGGTTTCTCTTCATCTGGTCGATCTCCTCATCTTTCTCGGCTATCTTCCTGTCAATCTCAGACTTCACCTGGTTGAGTTCAAGCTGGAGGCGCAGGATCTTCCCCTCTTCATGTTCCAGGGAGGCCTGGACAAGTCAGCAGGAACAGTGACTTAAACTACTGCTTCCTTTCTACGTAATCTCTTATACAGTACTTCACAAAATCTAGGCTTGCTTTCCTGCCATCTCTGCAGATAAATACTCCCATACTTTCAGTCTGGACACCATTTATTAGCACTGTGTATACCTCAGCTTCCTCCAGGGAGGCTTGGAGTTCAGATTTCTCCTGCTCTATCTGCTTCTTGACTTTCTCCAGCTCATGAATCGCCTTTCCTCCCTCGGCAATCTGCTCCGTGAGGTCGGCAATCTCCTCTGTGGGAACAAAGACCAACAGCATGGTCAGGCACAGAGCAGAATGCAAAGGGCCCTGCCACACCGAGGTGACAGGCAGCTTTGCCAACCTGCAGGCACAGACCCATACGGAAAGGTGGTAGTGGTGGGATAGCGAGAAAGCCCAGCCAGGAGCAGAGGGCCAGGGACTTACGCTGCAAGTTCTTGTTCTCACGCTTCAGGGTCTCCAGGTGGTCCAAGGACTCCTCATAGGCATTCTTCATCTTAAACAGCTCCGTGCTGAGAGACCGAGACTCCTTCTGGGAGGCTTCCAGCTCAGCCTGCGTTTCCTCATACTTCTGCTTCCATTCTGCCAGGATCTGAAGAGAAACAGGACCTCAGTGTGGATGTGGCAATCAGGAGGGGATGCTCTGCTCAGGAACCCCAGGCCCGGAGCCCAAAAGACCTTGTCAAAGTTCTTCTGCCTCTTATCCAGAGCTGCGCAGGCAGCATTTGATCGCTCCACATCAATCATCAGGTCCTCCACTTCATTCTGCAGCCTCTGCTTTGTCTTTTCCAGGGAGGCACATTTGGCATTTACACCTTCGACATGTTCCTCTGCATCCTGCAGGCGCTGTGCCAGCTTCTTCCTGGGAGGAGATAAGCACAGGTCTGGGTTAGAGCTTAGAGGGGAGCCAATTTTGCACTGTTCATGAGAGGGCAGCTCGCCACTTTGGGGGCTTTGAGCCTAGCGTTTTTCACAGTGTTTTTTCTGTTCCAAGATTGCATGCAGCCTAAAGGGTCTATCACTTCTGTGTCCTACCACCTACTGAGTATTCAGCCTGTCTTAGCCTTTCTAGCCCTAAAGGCTACAGTTGTCCTTCCAATCTGCACTTTTTCCACAGCATGCTTTTCCTCTCCCTCCCCCTCTCCCCTCTACCACAAAGACAGTATATCCCTGCCTTCGTACTACCCTTGTCCTAACCCACTCTCAGAGACTCCGGTTTCCCTTGACAGTCTCAGTCTTCTCCAGCCAATCGACATCCCACATTCCTCACATACTTGGCTTCCTCTAGCTCCTCCGTGCGCTGAATAGCATCCGTCTCGTATTTGGTTCTCCACTGGGCCACTTCGCTGTTGGCCTTGGACAGGGCACGCTGCAGCTCCCCCTTGGCTTCCTGCTCCTCCTCATATTGTTCCCGGAGCAAGTCACAGTCGTGCCGAGCAGACTGCAAGGCGTGGGCCAGGGCGTTCTTGGCCTGTGGGGACATTGGAACTGGTAACCTCAATACTTGTCTTGAGATGCCTCTTGACAGTAAAATTAGAATGAAACTCTAACTAGGCAAATGCAAAGCTGGGAGCTGATGAAGCCTTCGTCAATGTATTCTGGAGGATCAGGATGTGTTAGTGACAGGTGCTCTGGGGACAGTACTCTGCTGTTCCTGTGAATGTTTTGACGTATGTGTCTGAATCCTGTCTTAGAGAGTATCGTCAGTATCTCATGAAAGCCTTGTGGATGACTTCCTCTAGCATGACAATCATTACGTTTCCTTCCCTCTCTAGCTTATGAGTGGGGATATGTGCATTACTGGTGTTCCCTCCAGTACTACATGTGTTTGGGGAAAGATTGTTGAACCAATCTTGGATCAGACAGGATTCTCCGGACGCTTTTAGGGATGATGTAGGTTGTGGACAGTAGGGTACTTCCAGACCTTTATTTCTTCCTCTAGATGTCTCTTGAGTTCCTCAATCTGTTGGGTAAATCCTTGCTTGCCCCTAGACAGCTGAGAAATCAGAGCATCTTTTTCCTCCACCTGGCGTGAATATTCACCTGGGAAGGGTAAAGTGAAAAAAGGTAACAGGACTACTACTAATATGACAGTTTCTGCCTGTAAACCCGTGTAGTCAGGAGTGGCCTGGAGAGGTTATACCAGTTGTCACTTTGCACCCTCTGGTATGCCCATGTCATGCAGATCCTCCTATTACCCCTCAGGAAAGAAGATGTCTCACCTGATTCTGTCTGCAGACGAGCTCTTTGAGTATTGAGGTCATTGATCATGCGCTGATTCTGCTCCTCCTTAGTTTTAATCTCACTCAGCTGATCCTCCAGAGTGCGGCACATCTTCTCCAGGTTTGCCTAGATAGCAAACACAAGGAAGGAAAGGAGATGAACACCTGCACTCTGCCTTTTTCTCACAGCAGGGATTTTTTTTATGAGAATGTGGCTGGTAGGCATAGCCTGTGTGCCATACCTTGGCCCTGTGAGCATGTTCTACTGCAACTCTATACCTTGGCTTTGGAGACAGACTCCATGTTACTGGCCAAGTCGTCAATCTCCATCTTCAGCTCACTCTTCTCCTTCTCCAGCTTCTGCTTCACTCGTTGCAGGTTGTCGATCTGCTCCCCAAGCTCAGCTGTGCTGTCCGCGTGCTTCTTCCGCAGGGCGGCAGCTGTGGCTTCGTGCTGCAGCGTGGCCTCTTCGAGGTCACGGCGCATCTTCTGAAATTCTGCCTCACGCTTCTTGTTCATCTCAATCTGAGCTGTGGTAGCCCCTCCTGCTTCTTCCAGGCGCTCGCTGATCTCCTCTAGCTCCCTCGAGAGGTCAGCACGATGCTTCTCTGCTTTTGCCCGAGAGGTTCGCTCTGCCTCAATTTCCTCCTCCAGTTCCTCAATACGAGCCTGGGGAACATTAGGGGACCCTTCACACCCATGCCCTCCTCCTACCTGACCTGAGACTGGGTGAGAGAGGGGAAGGAACAAAGACTTGCCTGCAGCTCCTTGATCTTCTTCTGTAATTGCATGCCCAGGGCTTGCTCATCCTCAATTTTGCTCTGGATCTGGCTGATTTCAAAGTCTTTCCTTTGGGCAAAGCAAACCATGTCAGAGCTCAAAGGAAAAAGACAAGTGCACCAGCCCAGCACTCAGGTGCCCCACAGCCCCACTTACTTCTTCAGCTTCTCATCCAGCTGCTGCTTATCATTTTCCAAATCCATTATGCTGTCGTGGGCCAGCTTCAGGTCTCCTTCGAGTTTCCTCTTAGCTCTCTCAAGGTCCATGCGCAGTTTCTTCTCTTGCTCCAGGGACCCTTCCAGCTAAAATAAGCAAGACCATTAGTGCTCCGTCAGCCAGGTTTAACTCCATACCTGTCCTGTTCTTGAGGTACGCCTGTGTGCTTACGTCGTCCACTTGCTGCTCCAGCTTGGTTTTAGCTTTGGTCAGCGTATTGACTTTGTCCTCTTCTACCTGCAGGTCATCCAGTGTCTGCTGATGGGCCTCTTGGAGGGCTTTCTTCTCTTTTGTCAGCTTGGCAATGGTCTCGTCCAGGGCTGCCATCTCCTCTATGAGGTTTTTCACCTGTTGATTGTAAGAAAGTGCCAAAAGTCTGTGTAGAAGACTTGACTGCTCAGTGCAGTGACCTTTTCACTTTGCAGTGCTCAGCCAGGAGCTTGTTTTTCATTTGGGCTGCCTAGCCGCCCCGCTGTGATGCTCCTGGCATGTTCCAAACCTAGCTTTGTTCTGAGGATACCAGGCTGATGTGGGAGGCATCTGTCCCTTCACCCTTTATGTGACCCCCTGTGTGCGTACCTTGTTTTCAGTGGCATGCTTTTCCTTCTCCACTTTGGCCAGTGTTAACTCGAGGTCATCAATATCTTTCTTCAGCTCTGAACATTCATCCTCCAGTTTTCTCTTCTTGGCTGTCAGCTCGGCATTAATTTCCTCCTCATCTTCAGCCCTTTCAGTCACCTCCTTAATTTTGGCTTCCAGCTGGATTTTGGTTTTGATGAGCTGGTCACATCTTTCCTCAGCATCAGCCAAGCTATCTGCCTCCTGGTGAGGAGACACAAATTTTTATGAGTTGTAATGTTTTGAAGTTTCTCTGCTCTGTCTTTTGTATCGCTGAGTGGGCATGTATTAAAATGGGGGCTGAACCTGGCCTTCCACTCCAGCAACTGGAAGATCTTGCCCGGTGTCTACCGGGAAAGCTTGTCATCTGGAATCAACATTGATTCCAGATTTTTTGTGTCTCTAAAAATGCCTCACAGAGGCGGTAGCTTTTTCTTTTTAATTCACTCATCATGAACCTCATAATATTTGGGGAGTAAAGCCTTTGTGAGAATAATTTAGTGGAGCAAGCGGTGTTTTGTTTGGTGTGAAGAAACTGCCTTTTCCTAACTGAGTCTGAATGGAAACTATCCGTGTTTCTGAAAGTAATCAAGGCCGCCTAGTATTGCTGGATGTAGGAAAAGTGGGTCCTTCTCAGGTTTGCCTTTACTCTGTTAGACAGATACACTGCTTTGAAAGGTGAGTAGATGGAGATACTTCCCTTCCAGTTCAGAGCTCTCTGCTGTGGATTACATGTTGGCTAGTGTTACATGGCTCTTTCCTCAGACAGCAGGAATGCTGAGTCTCATGTGGGGCTGCCATGAGCCTCACCATGCCCCTGCCAGTGCCTGTTTACTCAATGTTAGAGTGCCTTAGAGTGTGTGATTTAGACTGTTTTCTACTGCACGGTAGTCAGCTTCCTGCAAGTCTCTGCTTAGGGTAAGAAGCATTCTGACTGCGTAATATTCTTTTTCCAGGGACAAATGAATGGTGATACTCACTGCCTGGACTTGGAGCTGCAGGTCATTTTTCTCCTGCAGTAAGGTCACCATTTTCTCCTCTAGCTCCTTCCTCTTTGCCTCAGACTTCGCAAGCTCCTCCTTGATTTTCTCAAACTCTTGTTTCATGTTGGCCATCTCCTTCTCAGATTCTGCACTCTTCAGCAAGGGCTTGATCTTAAAGAACAGCTTCATCCACGGCCAGTGCTTGACATTCATGAACGCACGAACATTATACTGGATACAGAAAATGGCATCCCTGAAATAAAATTCACATGGCTATTGCGTACTTTGTGTTGAATGAATTTAGACTCCGTTAGCCAAGACCCATGCGAACATGATACATGGGTGAGAAATGCCTACCTCCTCTCCACCATTCTCTGATATTCCACTCTCATCAGGAAGCCCCTGCACCTGGCTTGTGTCCTGGTCATAATCTCTGCTAGTTTCTCATCTCTCATCTCCTCCAGCAGACCTACCAGCCCAGCTTTGAAGAACACCTTAAGAAACAGAACATTGTAGCACATGATCCTCAGTGCATTAACAGAGGCACACAGTGTTTGAACGCAGGACTTGTTCCTACCTTGGTGTGACCAAATCTGTACTGGGTGTGGTCTACATCAATGGACGCAAGAAGCTTCTCTGAAGCCTTCTTGCTGTCCATGAATTGACCTTCTGGAATAGCACTTATATTAAGTACTCTGTATCTGTAGGAGAAAGCAGAACATGAAGAAATCCACATTACTGGAACCACCAGTGCAACTGAACACCACAGGCTTCTCAGCAACAGCTGACTGTCTGACCGAGTAATGTCATGTATTAGAGACAGTCCATTCTTTCAAGACAGTGTCAGTGAAGATTTCATACTGTTACCTCAGAGTCCAAGGGAGTCCTGATCATCAACATAAAATCAATCAATAACTCACAATAAAACATGTCTATGTTACTACATAGGTCCTTTTTGAAATATAATGTTTCAAGTTTCTTCAGGTACTCAGGCTATACAGTTTGTTCTGAATGGGGAGAAAGATGGAGCACTCTTACCTTTGTTTGAAGTCAGCATACAGGACTCTGCTGGGGAATCCTTTCCTGCAAATTCTGATCCCTTCCAGCACACCATTGCATCGCAGCTGATGCAGCACCAGCTCATGCTCCATGGCACCTAACAGATACCACCATTAGTGACTACCCTATTGTCTGATACTTGGGAGAAGAGCTTTTGTGGCTTGAGTTTTCCTCCTATTGGGTCTCCTTACCAGGTGTTTTAGTTTCATTTGGGATGATGCATCGTACAAAATGGGGGTGAGTGCTGCGTAGATTTGTCATCAGCTTGTTTAAATTCTCCTGTGAGATTACAAGGTCAAGTTTAGATTAAAGTTTGTAAGCACTGCACAGCTATATATGATGTACATATAAAAACTGAATCTTTCAGTGTCTTGACCTATCAGAAATGCATGTGTATGATGGTGTAAACCTGCTTCAACAAATACAAATCGGAGTCTGCTTAGGGAATTACACGGCTGTTTTTTCTCACAGCAATTCTACACAACTCCTATGTTATTTCACTGGGTATTTTTAATAATGAGGTAGTGAATTCTGCCCTTACCCGGAAAAGAGCTGAGACAGTCTGGAAAGAAGAACCCTTCTTCTTGCCACCCTTTTTGCCACCAGCCTCTGCAAATGGAAGAAAAGAAAAAAATATTAAAATATGGATATTGCATATTGGAGACTACAGAACACAAAACAACTTTAAATGTTTAATGTTTACTGCTTTAATTCTGTGTCAGCATTGTCCCACACTCAAAATACAATTTTCACAGAGCTGACCTGCTTCTGCTCCACCATAGTTGGCAAAGAGTAAGGCCAGTGTCTTCACAGATGATTTCTGGTACAACCCAATGACAGTTTCATTCAGGGGGTCTTTGTTCTTCTCCAGCCAGCCAGTGATGTTGTAGTCTACTGTGCCAGCATAGTGTATCACGGAGAAGTGGGCCTCAGTCTTGCCTTTGGTAGGCTTGGGCTTCTGGAAGTTGCTGGACTTGCCCAGGTGCTGGTCATAGAGCTTGTTCTTGAAAGAGGTGTCAGTTGCCTTGGGGAACATGCACTCCTCTTCCAGGATGGAGAAGATGCCCATGGGCTGGGAAACATTACAACATACAAGAGGGTGAAACAGATTCCTTGGTTGGAAAGATGCTAGTGTTAGGACAGAAAGCTGTGAAACAAATCAGAAGATAAAGTTGCTTCTGTTCTTTTCTGGACAACATGTCACAGAAAATTAACTGAGGTTCACCATTTTTCATCCTTGGTGTTTCACCTTTACTTGTGGAACCACTTTTAACCATTGCTGGTAACATTACAAATTACGGAAACACAGAGCACTGTAATAACTGAAATTTATCATTTTAATCCGGACATAAACAAATTCTTTATGTATCCCTCAATAACTAGACAATTCCAACATTAATGCACCTGAACTGGAAGGATACCTTCTCAATCAGCTCAATGCAGGCAGCCAGGTCCATCCCAAAGTCAATGAATGTCCATTCAATTCCTTCCTTCTTGTACTCCTCCTGCTCCAGCACGAACATGTGGTGGTTGAAGAATTGTTGCAGTTTCTCATTGGTGAAGTTGATACACAGCTGCTCAAAGCTATTGAACTGCCAAATGTAAAAAAGATGCAATGTTTTCAAGGTTCAGCTATCACCAGAAGGCTTTTCCCTGTGTAGTTCTGACCCTTCACGTGTCTCTTCAGACAAATACAAGGCCCCTTCCCTGTCTGTTCTCCCAGAAATACTTCCATGGGACTGTACTTGCATTCTGAAGAGAGAGAAGACCTCTAATTCATTGTAATGTAGTGATTTGTTTGTTTGTTTGTTATCATTCCATATAATATGGATACTGTAATTATGATAATTATCCCTTATCCCTTTGGAATCCTTTAATTCTAAAGAAAATTTAGTAAACAACTTCAGCACAATTTCTCTTATTAGAACAAATTTATTTCTAGACTCTGGGTCTCCCAACACCCTAATCATGAAGACTGCCTCAATTTGCTACTCAAATATTTTTCTGTTCTTAAGAGAGTGGTTCTAGATATTTCCATGCACTGGTATGGAAGCTTTTGGGGTTCTTTCAACAACAGCATGAGCATTTCCTAACCTTTCAATAATTTCCACCAACAGCATGATCATTTCTAATCTCTTTCAATGTTTTCCACACCTTTGGCGCATATAACTTTGTCACAGATTTCTTCCTTCTTTCTTTTAACTAAGCTTAATATTCTTGCATGCTATGGTATTAGTTTCTTTCCTGTTAAGATCTAACTGTTGAAAAGGCCAATCTCTTCAATAGTGAGATCTCTTGATGACTGTATTTTTTACAAACAATCTGACTCTTCATGCAAGAAGTCTTAGAATTTTCTTAACACCCATTGTCCCTTCCATGAAGCTGTTGTGAAATCCTTGTTCCTTACATGAAAGATCTCAAAGCCGGCAATGTCCAGGACACCAATGAAGTACTGTCTGGGTTGCTTGGTATCCAGCTGTTGGTTGATGCGAACAACCATCCACAAGAACATCCTCTCATAGACAGCTTTTGCCAGAGCACCTACAGCATTGTGCACCTAAAGCAAAGGGGAAATACAGAAAAGTTACTGCACAGAGAAATTTTAAGGAATTTTAACTGTCTGAAGAGAAATTCTGAGGTATAACTATGTATTCATAGTAACCAATTATTTTACCTGTTCCACAGTTTGACCTTTGGTCACAAATTCATTCCCAACTTTGACTCGAGGACAACACATGGCTTTGAGTAGGTCAGCTGAGTTCAGACCCATTAGGTAGGCAGCCTTGTCAGCAACTGGAAGACAAGAGAGAAAAAGAAAAAACTGGTCGTTGGACAAGGACTGGAAATTGATCGATGGCTGTCTCAGAAATGACACCACTATTCAAAATTCTTGACTGCAAATCTTTGAATCTAGTATCACAACAAGTATATTGAATACAGGAAACCTTTGAAAGCCAATATTAGTATTTTTTTGCAAGTAGTTATCAGTAAGAAACCTTTCCTTTAGTATTTTAACTAAATTCATAAACTGAAGCAATGCTTTTAATAACTTTCACTTTAAAAATACATGAAGATTAAAACTTGGCATCTTAGTCAAGATCTAAGAAAGCTCTTATATTTAAATAGGCCACGGTCTGCACTGCCAATAGCAGAAGTATGTGCATGCCAGAAATTATTCTAGAGTCTATGTATGAAACTAGGGAAGCTTTCTCTTCAAAAGAGTTTGTCAAAACCCTCTGCATGCTAAATGGAAAAATACATGGAACTAGCCCATCAAAAAGCTAACTGCAGGGGTACCATTCAGTAAGATAGGCCAGGGATCAGAGAATCAGCTTCACAGCTTCATGGACACTAAAAGAAACATTATTTAGTTTTCACTTTATTAAGCTATAGCATTTGTGCTGTCTAAAAAAATGTATTTCCCAAAACTGATTTCTTTATTAGAAGGTCAGTTGCTAAGAACCTTCTGTGCCATCTGGCTCTGCCTGCTCCTCTCGTTGTTTCTGCTTGAATTTCAGGTTCCCGTAGTGCATGACAGCCCCTGTCAGCTTGTAGATGGCAGTCTTCTCATCAGCGGTGAAGCCCAGGATGTCAATGGCACTCTGCAGTTGAAACAATGAATTCAAATACGTGTCCTTAGTAGGTCACCTATATTACCTTCAAGACATGTACAGTAGGTACCTTTTTCCTGTGTTACTTACATCTGTAGCCATGAGCTCCTCCTGGTCATTGATACTGGGAACACTGACCTCACCTTGACTCACATAGTGGTAATCATAAGGGTTGGTGGTAATGAGGAGCATGTCTGAAAGCAGGAAGAGGCAAGGCACAGGCTTAGTTTTGCCAACCAGGTAATAGAGGGAACTGTTGCTCAGTGGTCATCCTCAAAAAGACATAATGATCCCTCCTACCAATTAGCTCCGGCTTCCTGTTGGATGTGATTTGATAAAATATGTGGTAGCTTCTTTCTGCCTTGAGCTGGAAAGTGACTCTGGACTTCTCCAGCAGATCTGTCAAGGAAGGTAGAAAGAGTTAGGCACAGGAAGGCACATTGAGGTGGGTCTTTAGGAAGGAATGGGATCAGGCCAGGAGAGTCTCTTACAAGTTTCAATGTCAGCAGAAGCCAGTTTGCCTGTAGCTCCAAAGTGGATTCTGATGAATTTGCCCTGTTAAGGAGAAGCAGCAGCATTTCAGCCTGGATGGGTTCCTTTGACATCTCCTTTCTGTGGAATACTGCTAGGGCCGTCACTTATTTTGTAATGAGAGGGAGAGATTTCGTCCAAAGCCACAACTTACAAAGCGTGAGGAGTTGTCATTCCTCACGGTCTTGGCATTTCCAAAGGCCTCCAGCAGTGGGTTGGCGCTGATGATTTGATCCTCAAGCGTTCCCTGCAGGATGATCATTATTGCAGGTTTTCATTTGCAAAAATCATGTCAGGAACAGAGGAAAGCTTTAATTCAAGACAGTATCTATTAATTTACCCGCATTTTGCCTGACTGCTCTTCCTTCTTCTTCTCCCCACTCGCTGCAATTGTTGCAAAGTACTGGATCACACGCTTTGTGTTCACAGTCTTCCCTGCACCGGATTCTCCGCTGTCAAACCAAAGACAGAAGCAGAGAGCGTGTGGTCAGGCAGGAGGTCCCCTGGCACGGGGCAGCCCCGCGGGGACCCGAGCAGGGAGTGTACATACGTGATCAGGATCGACTGGTTCTCGCGATCTGTGAAAAGACAGAAAGAGTTTTCTTATTGCTCCTTAATTGCAGAGAAATAAAAATCTATGAGATAAACTAACTGTGAACTGAAGCTTTGTTAAAGTGCAAGCAGACTAGATAGCCAATTCCCACTTAAAATGCCCTGGAAACATGTCACTTAACCCCTTTCAAGATTTTTTTAAGTTCCCCCAATAAAAAAATAAAGTCTTATTTGGATATGGATGTAAGATAAAATATATTAGGTTTTTAAAAATATGATTCTCCTTAAATCGAGACCAATATTTCTGCGTATAAGAAAGAACCAAAACCAAATATTACTTTGTAATGTCAGTATGATTAAAGTGACTAAAACAATGTAAAATGAATTGACACTTTCTGGGGACTCAAGAGCCTTCTGAGATCAGACCATAGTCCCTCCTGAGTTCAAGGATTTTTTGAGCCAGGCATAGTATCATTGTATGCAATGGTTTGGTTAGACTTTGCATGAATTCATCTCCTTACTTTAGTCATTGAAATAGACCTCTAGGACATATGATTTTCTTTAATATAGAATATCCAGGACTTAAGTATCTTGTATGCAATTTGTCATTCCCTTTGCTTTTTAAAAAAATGTTTCAACTGACAATTGCTTTGATGCTTCCTAGCTGTTCAAATGTTAGACAGAAGGAAAGAATTAATTCTGATTCTGCTTTCTATACAACCCTTGATTTCTATACAACTCTTGATTTTACAAATTTCTGTCATATATCCCCTCAGTTTTCTATTCTCTGTAATCAAAGTGTCTTTATCTACTTAATTGTTATTCATACTGAATTTATTTCATGCCTATGAATATTGTTTTGTCTGTCGGTGAACATTTCCAGGTCCACTATCTCCTTTTTTAACATAAGAAAACTAGAACTGACTGCATTATTCAAGATGTCAATGTTCCACTTTTTAACTGAATATGATATCATGGAACTATTGCCCTTTTTAATCTCTCTTTTTTTTTTCCCCCCAAGTAATTACTAAAGTTCATTTTGTTTTCTTCTGCCCTAATGAGCACTGGGCCAAAATTTCTGTATCATTATTCATTGTAAGTCTGAGATCTTCCTCCTGAGATCTAATTCTTGAGAAGTAACAGCCATTTCTTAGCTAACCGTTCTGCCAATCTTCCATTTTCCATTGCATCTCCTGCCTTTTAGGCTCTCCCTCCTTCATCTGACAACCTCTTATCATTTGCAGTTCTAAGACGGTAAAAAAGCACTGATAGTGCACTTATTTGGATTTGGAACTTCAATTTACAGTGATTCTTTCTTACTTTCTGATATGGATATCATGTTAGTAATGTTTGATTCCATGCTTTTTGTTAAGATAGAGCACCAACACTTCTGTAGCACTGCTAATTCTGCTTTCCATCAGACTCTTTACTCCACAGTTACAAAACCTAATTTCTAGACTTCCCTCTACAGCATTCCCAGTGTGCTTTCTGTGCTATTTATCTCATTTAAAGATGGGTATTCTAGTTTACTCAGATGACATAAATGATGTAAACATGACTCCATATATTCAAAGATAATCTGCAAAGAAAAGGAAGATTTTTCCTGGATTGCATGCTGCAATATCATTTGAAGGGAAATCAAGCAACTCACCATTTAACATGAACTGATAGGCATTGTCAGAGATGGAGAAGATGTGTGGAGGGGCCTCCTGGCGCTTCTTGCCTCGGTAGGCCAACACCACCTCCGGGTTGTACACCGGCAGCCACTTGTAGGGGTTGACAGTGACGCAGAAGAGACCCGAGTAGGTCTGCGAGGAAGGGAGACAGCACGTTGGCTTCCACTTAGCCTGGCAGAGCAGTTCCTCCTAGCTACCCAGAGGAGGACTGCTGCTGCTACTTACGTAGATCATCCAGGCTGCATAACGCTCTTTGAGGTTGTACAGCACAGCAGGTTCGTGGAGGTGGGTCATCATGGCCATGTCCTCGACTTTATCGTACTTGGGAGGGTTCATGGGGAAGATTTGATCTTCCTTCACAGTTAGGGTCTGCCAAGGAAAAGAGACTGATTTATGTCAGCTAAGAGCCCAGAGTGGGAATCAAATTATGTTCTCAAGCCTTGCATTTTCCTCACCTCTCCACCTTCAGTCTGGACAGTGACCTTCCCTGATTCCCTGCTCTGGATTGTCCCTTTCACAAAGGATTCTTTAGGATGGGCCACAAAGACGGATGACTTGGCATCGAAAGGCTTGTTCTGGGCCTCGATTCTCTCCTTTTCTGACTTTCGGAGGTAAACAGCTGCCTCTCCAAAGACAGCCATCTCAGAGTCTGGAGAAGTCATGTCTGCACTTTACTGAAGAGACGTCAGCAGAAGACTCTGAGTGGGAGAGAAGACATTTTCTATCAGTTAGACAATAGTTTTCTGTGCCAGTGATGAAATTTCTTACAGTTGCTATCTTTCCAGTCATTTTCAATAACACCTTTTGAAAGGTAGTTTTGATTTGAACACGTAAGTACTTACATCCCACTTGAGAATGAGACAGCATTCTAAATAATTTTAGTCTTCTAAGTATGAACAGAGTTTTTAATATTGATTACAATTTTTCAATATTATCATACTGGTGGGTGTTTTGCAATTTTACTATTGGTATACTGAAGAACTAAACCTAAAGCAAATCTCTCTCTTCTGTTGCCCTTAACTATCAGCAATGAGTCTCCAAGAAGTCCTTCCATTGCCCAAGATCTGTGGAAAATGAATTTACTTACTTTCACACTTTATACATCTTATCAGGCTCAGTCCAATCTTTTCTGCAGTGAGTATGAATACAAAAAATGGGGCATGAATATAGTAAAATTACCTCAATGTAATTGAACTAACAGTTAATAACTTACTGTGTTGCCTGTCATCACATCAGAGATGCTAAGTCAGTCACTAGTGTATTAACAAGTTGGTAACTTTCTTCTTATGTTCCATAGTATTCCAGAGATAAATTTTAAGTTAGAAATAAAAAGATGTCATAGAAATGAGATTGAAAATTCCAGCTATCAGAACCAAGCCCACCCTTCTGGTTATCAGAAGCAATCAGAATGCAATGAGATATGCAAGATAAAGAGAAATTGCTCAGTCTCTGCAATTCTACAGAACCCATACACTTACCTTGAAACTTTCAGTGAGAGCAAGGAAAATAGTCCCAACGAGATTTTATAGAATCTGGTATGCAGATGCTCTGGATTCTTCCTCTTTCTTCGGTCAAAGCATTTTTGGCCAACCTTCTTTGGCAAAGCATTGTTTGGCAGACTTACCTAAAGACATAATTGTCCTTTGATTTGACTAGATATAATTAGAATTTTTTTATATCTTACCAACTATGTGGCTATAGCTACTATAAATAATTTGACAAGACAATTAAGGAGGGAATCTCGGTCAGTTAAGGCACTTAGAGAACTTGGATGCAGGACTTATGGATTATGCTGACATATTCTGGGTCACTTTCTGATCCATCCAAGATAGATTGGTACACAGTGCTGCAACAATTTAAACTATACAATGCAGGTGGCAGCATTTATCTTCTTCACATGATGTTGTTAGGTTTATAAAGAAATACTTGAAAAATAACTGTATACCAAAATCTACAATTCATTGTGACTAAAACCAAGGTGTTTTTCTTGAAAATAGCAAACCAGAAACCTAATGTAGCTCAGATTCCTGCAGGGACTATATATCAGCTCTTGAAATGCTCATGTACAGAGTGCTTGAGATGATTTCCAGGGTCCTGAGATAAAAACAGTTGCTGATGGATATAAAGATAATATAAAGATAAATATAAAGGTACATTATATTTAAAAGATATTAAATTTCCCAGAAAGGTGAGGTTTCTAAAGACATTCTGCATGTCCCTAATAATGAACAAGGAGTTGGAAATTGTTGTGGTATCTACTATATAACATATAAGAAAAAAAGGTACCTTCTGATTTTAACAGCTAAAAATTACAGCATCCCCATGTCTGTAAAAAAGGAAGTGTTTTCAGTTGAGCAAAAAGGTGAAATTCCTGATTTACAGAGTTCAGCCAGAGGAAATATATAACAACTCTTACCTGAGCTGCTTTAAGTTGTGTTAGATCTAAACACATTCTTCTCCTGGTCATTGGCATTTGGGTTATTGAAAGAGCTCAGTGGATAACATGTGGGCAAAGTTAGAAAAATGGTGCATCAATCTGATGTAATATCCAGCATCAGGCAATGTCCTGTGCTTGTAAAGCCCATTCCAAGGAGGGCTGCAGCACTGCAGTGCCCACTTTTTTGGAGCCCAAACCCAGAGCTCACTGCTGAGCTCCATGCTCAGGACATGGGAAGGCTGATGGAAACACTCTGCACCTTGCCCAGGAGGAGCCCAGAGCCAGCCAGTGGGAAATGGTGAGCGCAGGGGTGCATCTGAAGTCCTGCCTCTCTGGGGACCAGGCACCAAGGGGTGCTGGCGGGGGCACCTCCCTCCAGCGGGACCCAGAGCGCAACTGTGCTCCCCAGCGTGGGGCCAGCAGACATTGCTCTGAGGGGCTCTTGCAGCTGAGTCCCCGGCGTGCTGGGGTGCCACGTGGTGTCCAGCAGCCCAGTGGCTATCGGTCCCGGCTGAGGAGGGGACAGAAAGGTCTTGGCAGCTCAGAGCCCGGGGTTAAGAAGACCATGCAAGAAGAGCAAGGGACGGCTGAGGCCTCTCCCAGGGCATGAGAGCTGGGGGCTTTCTCCCCTCAGGTTGGGGACTGAAAATCTTTGACTTCCCTGTGGCCAACGACAAAGCCAATCTTCTCAATAGACCTCTTCTGGGGTTTTGCTGTTGTGTTGTCTAGGATGTGGACCCAGCTGTGTAACAAGCAGGAGTGAGGCACACGGCCAGGCAGCTCTGGGCATGCAGTCAGCCGAGGGAACGTCTAGTTTGGAAGGGAAGCAGCCAGTGAGTTGAGGTGTCTCCAGGTGTGGACAGTCACTCAGCAGTGCTTTTAGGATGGAGGGCTTGGGTATAGGAGCTGCTCTGCCCACATAAGCTAGTGTTAGAAACTAAAACATTTTTTGAAAGGGCTCTTAGACTCAGAGAATGGTAACGTTTCCTATGAGACAGCCCATAAAATGGAAAAAGAGGGATTGTTCCTCACTTGCCCATCTCTGTAACTCCTTCCCCACTGCCTAAACAACACAGTAGGTCATCAAATGGAGGTTTTAGATCAGCTAGTCAATAGGGCTATGAAGTATCAAAGACAATATAACTAGTACTAAGAGCTCTACAGGACTAAAAGGAAGGACCATGCAAGTAACATGGTCTACTTGGTTGAGCAGACTATCCCACAGAGAATGAACAGACATGTTTTAAAATCCAGGCTGTCAGATGGGGAACTGCATGGTTCACTCTCCTGGAGCTGCGCATAAGCAGATCCAAAACCTTCAGTAGATTCTTGGAGACATCAACTCTGTTACTGACAATACTACAACTTGGACCAATTAATGTTTTTACTTTCACATCCTGCCTTAGCTTGCAGAAGACTTTCAGAAAGGCTAGCCTTAACATAAGTTCAGAGTTCCCAAATATACAATTAGGAATTTGCAGAAATAGTTTAGTTCCTAAGTATCCTGAAAAGAAGTAGTGTTTCTTCTTCATGAGCGAGCTTAACCTTGTTCTCTATAAAGTATGGCTATGAGGACTTCACTATGCATTTTTTACTTAAATAAAATGAAGACATCAAAGCTGTCCATGTTTTGCCTAGACGAGAGATAATCAGCAGAAGAAGTATAATTGAAAATGGATAGATGCGTGCCAGAGGAGAAAAACTCAACTGAAACAAGTTTGTTTTTTTTTTTAATATGTGAGTTCTTACTCTAAAATATCTAAGAAGTATTACCAGGGAAGAAAGGAGGCATGTAGAAAGGTTATTCTCCCTTCCTTTACAAGCAGGAGAAGCATCTCTTATCTCCTGCAGGAAGGACCTGAGCAGTGTTGGAACAATCACCAGTATGTAAGAGCATATTTCCAGGGGTTGTAGTTGGTTGTGAGCAGAAGACTCGTGGATCACGGTTGCTATTTTGCATCACGTAGGAACTACACACTGTGTGCATCTAAACTGTCTGGCAACTAGGCTTTGCAAAAAAATAAGTCCATTTGATTTGTGGTTTAAACTTATGATGAGCACTAGAAGTTGAACATGCATTGAGTGAGATGGCTGTAACTTCAGCATAAGACTAAGGAACTAACCAGACGTAAAGTAGTGTAAGGGCATCTGCTTGAATGATTTGATGTGAACACGTATCAGCAAATTCTTCAGCCCTTTCATCTGTGTCTTGACAGAAATTTTCAGGAACTCACTGAGATACTGTGTTCCTGACACGCACCCCAAAAAGTGGATATTTCCTGTCTGTTCTCCTTGCTCTGGGATTACAGGTTGTGAACTCCACCCTCACAGGCAAACAAGGCCTGGAATCATCTGATTAGGAGACAAAGGAACCTTGCTTACATGGGAGCACTGGGAGATTTCCACAAGAACTGGGCTGGCTTAGAAGTGTCCATCCAGTAAATGGACTACCATCACAGTAGATCTAGAAAGCTGTTAAAATGAAGTGTTTAAGACCCTTCATAGGTCCTACAGAAGTCTCTGGAACCAATTGCTAGTAGTGTGCAGAGTGCATATAGGTGCAGATTACTGCTCAAAAAGGAACAAGCTGCTGTTAAATGGGAACTCAACTTTCAACTGAGCTCTTTTTACTGTTTGTTCTCTCAAGCTCTGCTTTATAACTGAGAGTTTAAAATATCATGGCAAGAAATTGGTATTAAAACACATTTAGGAAGATTCCAAAATTCATCATATGGTTGCAATCGTAGGGGTTTGTCTTTTTCCTTAAATTTCTAATAAAAAAATTTCTTCATGTCCTGGTTTCAGCTGGGATAGAGTTAATTGTCTTCCTAGTAGCTGGTATGGTGCTATGTTTTGAGTTCAGTATGCAAAGAATGTTGATAACACTGACATTTTCAGTTATTGCTAAGTAGTGTTTAGTCTAAAGTCAAGGATTTTTCAGCTTCTCATGCCCAGCCAGCGAGAAAGCTGGAGGGGCACAAGAAGTTGACACAGGACACAGCCAGGGCAGCTGACCCAAAGTGGCCAACGGGGTATTCCATACCATGTGATGTCACATCTAGTATAGTAACTGGGGGGAGTGGGAGCAGGGGATCGCCACTCAGGGACTAACTGGGTGTCGGTCGGCGGGTGGTGAGCAATTGCACCGCGCATCATTTGTACATTCCAATCCTTTTATTATTACTGTTGTCATTTTATTAGTGTTATCATTATCATTATTAGTTTCTTCTTTTCTGTTCTATTAAACTGTTCTTATCTCAACCCACGAATTTTACATCTTTTCCCGATTTTCTCCCCCATCCCACTGGGTGGGGGGGGAGTGAGTAAGCGGCTGTGTGGTGCTTAGTTCCCAGCTGGGGTTAAACCACGACACTTCAAAAGCGTACCCATCTTTGAGGTGTCCTTACACACTACACCTAGTGCACTTGTCTATTTTTCTGTTAGTCGGGTTGTACAATTAAGGTGATTGCTAATTTATCAGGCACATCAAGGATATAGATGTTCGACAGGGTTGAACAGTAAACTGCTCAGTGCTTGGCATTAAAAAATGCAGTGCCAACAAAATGAATGACAGTGTAAATTCAGTAAGTCCTGCTGGAGCGAACAGTAATTAAAGGCTTTTGCTAATTGTGAAGATAAATAAGACATATTTAACATTTAACATTTCATTTGAAAACTGTAATATCATACAATATTCTTTTTCCAGTTCTCATCAACCAAAATGTCCCTGCTTTTCCACAGATGCTGTTAAGATGCATATATTTTAAGCAAGAAAAAATGATTGACATCAATGGCAGCTGTGACAGAGCATGTGATGTTGATCACAAGATAGACATGAATTCCCAGTACAGATTTAGAAGGAAAGGCCTTTGCCACTTGGATTAGATTTGAAGATGTTGCAAAAAGAAAAGAGATCAGAAGACAATACATGTAAAAGAGACTAAGAGGAAAAAAGTTCACTGCTTCTTTGCCAGTGAGAATGTCTGTGTATGATTATCACTTGTAACCATATCCTCTGACAGTTCTTTCTAGAGACTAATAGTGATATTAATGAAAGCTTGCAGGCAGTCTATCCTTGAAAGCCCATGTTCCATAGGACAGGAAACTCCTGCAAAGAAAATCATAGTGTTTAATCATCTAGCCACTCATATGAGTGTGAAAAGCTTCTGGGCTACACAACATTTGCTTTTCTATCTTTCTGAAATACCTATGAAAGGTAGCTATTTGAATGCTAGCTCTTCATAAAGGATCTGCTGAAAGAAGCAACAATGCCTTAATGCAAAAAGAAAAATTAAATAGATCATGCCCACCACTAACTTTCTCCCAGTACTGTTACTGTCTCTGCAGGGCTGGACTCCACTGCAGGGGAAAGCAAACCACAGCACAATCAAAAAGAGAAGAGGCAGAGTAAGAGCAGTCCCTGGATACAGAATGTCCTGCTCAGCAATGTGGCGTGGGCAAGGTGCTGCAGTGCTGACATTTCCAATGGAGAAGAGACTCAGGCATGCTGAAAATAGAACCATCTTGAGAAAGAGATGAGGCAGCTGCCTCACTCTCTGCCAGCCCTTAAGATATGACTTCTCCTCCATCAGGCTCTGTGTTAGCAGACAAAGAGAGAGAGAGAATACATAGCAACACATCATAGTCAAAGTGAAAATATGTACATAGACACAGATTTCCAGCCTACAGCCAGGCAAAATCTCACAATGAGTTTTACATTTAGATTTGCATTGTGAACTGGAGATTTGCATTTATAACATCCCTGTGTGGAAGGAAATTTCACAGCCTGGAAGTGTGCTACCTTCTTCATTAACTTTATCTATGAGTTTAATGTGATCATTAGAGGAAGAAACCTCATGGCTCTTGTTCAGGTGTCAGAACCTCCTACCAAAAATAAACCTAGGAAAAGAGTGATCGCAGGCCCCAGGTCTTTATATACTACTTATCCATTCTGATTTACAACTTGAAAGAAGTGATTGAAGAGGAACACTGTTGATTTCTTGCATTCAGCTAAGAAGGTCTTTGCATCTTCCCTAGGTTAAATCTTACTATAAACAGGTTGCTCTGTGGCAGCTGGCAAATTCCAGAAGAGTAGAGAATAAATTGTGAGGTCCCATTTCTTCTTTCATTATGGTGCAGCAGTGAAATTCTGTGCAATTTATAACTTTTATATGCTCATCAAATACCTTTGGCAGTCTCACTAACTTCCACTTTTTAACTAGGTTTCCCAGTACAGTCCCAACAATTTCAGACATCTTGGAGAGATTTGTTTATCCACTAGGGCATCTGCTCAGTGGGCAGTAAATTAGGAAGTCCTAGTATGTAGGTTCATTCCAGCATAAAGGAACTTTCAAAAGTTAGGTAGCATCGTGCCTTGTACTGAGAAATTGTGACTCCTGAGTTGTGTCATGCAACTTTTCCTGAAGATTGGCTGCTGTGGCATTTATTTCTTACTGGTTGTATCTTTGGAGAGAATTCATTCAAGTCAATAAGCATTAGTAGATTCCAACATAACACTGATTGTACTTATATGATGAACGTGTCCTCTGATCTATGCCTTGCAAGATTTTATTGCTTACACAGTGGCATGGTATGGGATAGATGCAGGTAGAAAGAGATTTGGGGGATAACAAGATGCATTGCAGAGTGAAATTGGTTATAGAAGAGTACATTACTATTGCCACTAGATGAAGATTAAAAGCATGACTCCAAGTGATCTACTTATCTCCCACTCAGCATGAAGCTCACAGGATAAAGCAAACAACCGCTGCTAGTGAGCTCTGGGAGGCTGGAGGAGCTCAGAACTGCTCAGCTTCTGCTCTGGTAGGAAACCTCCTCCTGTGGATCGATGGCCTGGAGAGCAGGCTCAGGTGCCTACACAGATAGCAGTGTCTCCTGTGCCTGGGGACAGGTCACTTCAGCTGCTCCTCCTCAGGTGACTGGGGTCCCTGATGACCCGACCAGGAACTGAGAGGTACTCAGGGCCATGGGAGGAACCAGGAAAGTGTGCATGGATATGCTGCTTTCTGACAGATCATGGACCTGCATGAACTAAGCACAGGTGCAGCTGGGAGAGCAAAGGTGCAGTGCATGTGTACCTGTCCCACCCTGTGTGTGGGCAGGGAAAGGGCTAGCATGTAGTGTGAGGGACATCCCACCAAGGAGAGGTCGTGGTCAGGTGAGTGAGGACAAGAAGAATGAGAGATACTGATCAGTGGGGAAATTGAGGTGGGGTAATGCAGGATAGGGGATGTAAAGACAGGAAGAAGAAATGAGTAAGGAGCCTCTATGGAGGGACAGGCGGTGGAGAGAGAAGGTGCAGTAATGTGGGTGCACGGTATATGAGGTGATACAGCAAAAGCTTTGCTGGAATGGAAAGGGCTTGAGCTAATCTCAGCTGTTGCACCTATAGGAATCCAAGAGGCAAACTCATTACAGCATCATTCATTTCAGAATGGAGTGGAGCGTTCTTTAATTGCTGAATAACACTCTTCTCTTTACCATTATTTTCAGTCTCAAAGAGCAAAAATCCCAAGAGGAGCTGTGTCCTTTGGAGATGAAAGTTGAGAATTGTGATGAAATCCTGTCCCCTTTCATGCAGATTTGCAAGACTGCTGCAGCCCCACACTTTGGAAGACAAAGTGTTCTGTATTAATGATATGTGGGAGTGCAGTGCAGTCTGTGCAGTCCCACCTGGTGAGAACTTGTCCTGGCACCTAACTTCATTGCAATAAAGTCAAAAAGCAGTTCAGGGAAATGAAAAATCCTTGCTGAAACTCAGTCTGTCTTTCTGTGAAATGTCATTTTTCCACTGGCTTTCTGCATAACATTTTCTTATTTCAATGTTTCTTTGTGACTCCCTCACTGAGAGGCTGGTCTCCAAGAGCTTTCTGCAGAGAAAATGCAGCCAACAGTGCTTTCTTATCATGCCATAACTACATTCATTGTCTTATATGTATACAAACAGAATCATATTTGGACCGTGTGTTTGGAAGGTTGTCGTCTATGTTGCATGGTCGGAAATGTCATCATCTCATACCACTATCAGAATATCACAACTTCCAGAAAAATCTTGCTGAAGGTGAATGGCAGATCTGAGGGAAGCAACACCAGAACAGTCCTGACTTCTGAACAGCACAGGGCACCGTTGATTGGCAGGTCATGATTCATTCCCTCCCCACTTCTCGGGAGAGCCATGTTAGAGAAGGAGCTGTGTCTGGGCTGCCTGTGGTGTCACTGGACACCCACATCTCATGCTCATACTATTCAGATGTGCGCATTGCAAGAAACAGCTAGGTTTCCATAGCAGAAGTACACAATAAGTGTAAGGTCTGTGTCTAATACTGTTAAATTCCTTTGCTAAGAGTGCTCAAAATATATTAGTGTTCTAATATATGCTTATGGAAAACAACACTGGAAAGTTTATGACTAAAAAATTGTAACAGCTGATCTTTACTGATGCCTTTCATGTTAGGATGTTGCTTCTTTTCATAGGCTAGCTGCAGTTCTTCCTTAGACATGGCAGCATAAATTTATGCCACTAATTTTGTACCTTGTCCCTTTTACTAAAACAGTGTAATCAAATAATAACTTGTAAATTTTGCTGAGGTGTCAAGAGTACATCTGACAGAACCTCTGCTAATCTCAGAGGAGAAAGGACCTGGGGAGCCGGAAGAAAAACCTCGTTAGACCAACAGTTACAGATGAGAGGCCTAGGTCTTTCATTAAAAAAAAAAAAAAAAAAAAAGAGTAAGAAAGCATGTAATAAAAAATTCTCCCTGCCCTTTCTGTCCTTCTGGAGCAGGTCCTTTTCTCCAGTATTGGTTTCAGCTGTGGAATTTTTAGCTGTCTGGGTTCAGCAAGCTCTGCAAACCTTTCCCTTCTTTTGGTCATCTTTCTAGCTGATACTTTTGAGGCCTGACTGTGTGCCTGCCCTCTTCTATTCTGAGCAGTCTGCTGCAGGCCCCTATGTTCAGATCTCTTTCTTGTACCTCTGTTCATCCCTTCACTCTGGAAGTTGCCTCTCATCTTCCTGTCCTGTTTAAGTGCTATCAGGTGAGGGCCAGTCTTCCCTTCAGAAGACTTCACCTGACCCACAGTGAAGCAGGCAGGACAAGGCTTTCCCATCTCCTCCCCAGTCACAGCCTTTTAACAAAATACAACTCCATTGATTGCAGGGTTGAAAAGAACTAATCAAAACCTATTTTTAAGCTGAGGATAGCAATCAGTTTCAAGGTTTTGGCAATACATTACAGTCACATACAGCCTGTAGTCTCCAGAAATCAAACACAAAAGTGGGCATTACAATCAGACTTTATAAGTAAAATATTTAGACTACTCGCTCTATGTGAGAACTTTCAAAGACATCTAACTGAAACATCATCTGTTGTTCTTTCTTCATCATATTCTATGATTATTTTTAGACCCCAAAGTGGCCAACCCACACTGCAGTTCTGTTAGGCAGGAACTTACCACTTGAGAAGGTTATTTGATTTCCATTGAAGGAAACAAGAGGCCTAGGTTTCAGTGTAAAACATTAACCACAGAACACTTTGAAGAAATAGCAAGACAAAACCATACAGCACTCTTCTGTTCTATACAGAGGGATGATCAGCTTCCATTATGACCAGAGATTCTGGAGTTAAATTTTACACATCCCCATTGCTTTACTCTGGATCACACTTCCTCTAAAGGTGGATAGTCCAGGAGTTCTCCACAGATCGACTAATGTTTCATTCTCTTCTGTGAAGTGGGTAAAACACAGGGTTTGGTCACTGGATCTTGATAAAATACTGGTCATCTGTTCAGAAAATCAAGTGATTTCCAGGTGATGTGTGAATAGATTGTGATGAGATGTATGAGAAGTTTCCTTGAGAAATCCATACTTCATAGCACAAAATACCCTTTCTCCAAACTTTCTATTTAATTCCTTTGTGTCCCAAGCACTTTCAGATCTAAAGGCTCTCTATGTAAGTAAAGCAAAAACTCTCAAGATTTGAACATTTTAAATCATTCTTTCCATTCTGGTTATAGAAATATCTTAGTTTCAGTAGACTGAACTCAGAAAAAAAAAACTAATCTAAATGCTACATCTGGAATACATACGCATTTCTTCTTGTTGCCAAAATAGGTTAACACATGGATTTAGGAAATGGACTTATCACCCAGAGGGTTACTAGAATAATTTATCTTGGGAATGAGTGCTAGGATATGACAAGTCTTTAGCTAAAGGAATCAAATTATCAACATGCAACAAAATCAGTTGTCTCATAATGCTAAATTGCTCAGAAAACGCAAAGATAAGCACCCAAGTTTCTTGTTAAAAATAAGAAAGATGTTCAGTATTTTTTATTGCTTAATGTTCGTTTTTACACTAATCTTGAAGAAAATTCCTGATAGGATTTGCAGCTTGCAAATGCTGTTCTCAGCTATGCTGTTAATATTTATAAAACATGCCAAGAGTGATCTTTGTGCCTGTGGATCCTTAATGAACAGACTGATAAGGAATGTGTAGCCTCATACTGAAGATCTCTGGGTAAAATAAGACCTCTCAGGAATGCTGGCATGAGACAAGGAGAAATGCTGGAACACTAATTCTCTGGTGCAAAGCTTCTTATTCTGACACTTCTGCTAAGATGTGGCTGGGCACTGGATCCTGGAGATGGTAAGGACACTTTTCACATGAAAAGTTCTTTTTATTCTACTGAAAGGTGGGCATTGTGTTGAATTAAATGGAATATGATGAGTGCTTTCTCTGCTCCTGGCACAGGGTATCTAGTCTGGGTAATTGTTTGTCCTTCAGGGATTTGAGCTATCATTCCTGATGAGCAGTGGTAGAAAGGATGGAGTAGAAAAGGAGTTGGGGATTATTTCTAGGGAAAAACCAGTGATGAGCCTAACAAATAAAAGACTAACCTGTTAATATGTAAGGTACATTGTGCCAGTTACTGGTTTGGCTATTGCAAAGATAAAACACAAGCGAGCTACCCTTTGTGTCTGTTGCTGTTCAGAACCTTCTTGTACCTCAGGCTAGCTATGAATGGACTGAGGTGGCCTTGCTATCTTCTGATCCTTTTCTTTTGTTTGGAGAATAATTTCTGCAATGCTTGATACAGTTATTATTTGACCTCACAGCAGGGAAAAATAAGTGACTTCTACTTGGGAAGTTTCAACAGTAGACTTTAAACACAGGAATGTCTTTACTTTGCTCTAATAACACCTAAGTAGCTGCCCACTGAGTAAAAGTAACAGTCTTGCAAAGAAAAGTGAAGAGGGAGAGCAAAATCAGCTAGAGATCAGAGACAGTTAACACACAGCACTTTTAGATTTAAAGAGGAACAGGTCTTGAGTGTACATGAGATTTCTATGGTTACTCAAATTCCTCCTATCTCCACAGCAAATGTCAGAGAAAGATATGCAAGCAGTAGGTCCTGGCTGAGGAGGTGACATTCAGGATGCCCTTTCCACCACATGCCAGAGCAGCCGAACAGCTTCAGTTACAGAACAGGTGAGTGGGGTGGACAGGCTCTGACAGCAATGGAAGGGGAAGGAAAAAGCAAAAAGAGTTGGAGAATGGCATGAAAGGAGAAGAAATGAGGACAGCAATATAAACTAAAATTACTAGACACTTGATTAATTGGCTTGTTTCTCTGCTGACAGTACACCTGTGAGAGAAGCAGGAGAGGCTACACTATGGAGACAGATTTGTTTAGATTTTCACAACTAGCTTTTGGTTGCTATAAGTGGATGTTACAATTATATCCAAAATTTTTACCGACGTTCTTCATAAAACAAGAAAGACTTCTGAACATTACAACTATTTAAATTACACAAGGCATTCTCAAGTGCAGAAAGAGTTTGTAGTATTGATACCATATGAGATGTTTCCTATTGGTAATTCCCATATTCATTATTTACATTAAAAAAAGAAGATTCTCAAAACTTGCTTTCAGTTTGGAGAATAATAGGATAACAACTCTCACTTGAGGACAGGATGTATTGCTGTTCATGCAAAATTAGCCTATTTTAATATTAGCCTAACCAGCTAAATGTGCAATGATCACTTCATTCTGTTACTGCCATGCCAGGTGGCACAGATCTGTCTCTTCAGCTCCCTGACAAATCCCTCCAGTTGGCCATATATTCCTGAAGCAGGGTGCCTTGTAGGCTCTCAGAGCAGAGCCATCCCATGACACCACACTGCTGTTTGCTTCACATGTTTTGGACTTTACCTGTTTGGGCTCCGATTCCAAAGACTTCATGTGTGTTGAACTGTATTTCTCCCAGCAGCACCATGCTGATGTCAGGGCTGTGCTGTTGGCACAGTACAGCCAGGCAGGTGCCTATCCTGTGGGAGGTGTAAGAGCACTGTCGTGAGACCTGAGCAACAAAGCTCAGGTGCTAGGTGATTTCCTCCTTGACTGGGGTGTGATGGGGAACTCACAGTGTGAACTGTTGAATTTTACTTTATTGACAAAGAGTGTCTGAGGGGAAAAGTTTTCAACCATTTGTGCTACTAGTACTGGAACACTGCTTTTGTGCTGCAGAGATCCTCTGCCAATCCCCTGCCACCCATATGGGACAGAAGCTCTATTTGAGCCCATTAATTGCATCTACTTCAAACTTTTCTCTGAGATGTCTTTCTTTATGGCCATTATGAACCAACATTTTTTTCAGGACCTTTGCATTAGTACTGAGTAGATGACAGACAGCTTAACTCTAAAAATAGCACATCAGTGCAAAGCAACCCCTGACCTCCACACATAGCAGATAGTCACAAGTCAAGAAAAAGAAAACTTCAGTTTGTCACCGGTGTTCTACATGTGTCCTAGTGATGTAATATATTGGATCCTCAATAAAGCTGCACTGTAATTCAAGCACAGGACAATATGTAGGGCAAGAATAATCTATCTAAAGATGGCTTTAGGAAGAGCACAACTTGACTGAGATGATTAGTTCAGACTGAAAATTATAGCAAGTTGCAAGGATCCTAAAAAACCCCTGCACAATAAAACATCCTAAAAGAGTGATGTGAACTTAAAATCCTAAAGAATATGATAATTTTCAAGTAAGGCAGATCATATATTTAAAGTATATCTAATTTATAGTAAATATTTTTATGATTTTATTTTGTTCAAAATATATTTTCCAAAGTAAAGGTACTGTTTCTCTCATTCACATAATTACTAATCCAACCCACTGAAATGTGAATTGTTTCCTCCTACAGAAAATTTCTAGGTTTGCAACAATAACATCCAAACACCAATACAGACCAAAAAAATTCCAGAAACCTTCAAAAAGATCAAAATGTCCTCTTTTTTGAATGTTAGCTTGTGATATGTTATAATCTCCACTTCCTTTCCTTCTTAGTTCAACAGCCATAAACCGTGCATTTATCTATCTCATCTAATATTCCCAAAAGTACTTTGTTTCTCTTCATTAAATTTCCTTCTGAAAATTTGAGACGATTTCTCCAGTTTCCCAGAGCTACTTCTAATTCTGAAGCCATTTCGCCCTGCCAAAGTGCTGGGATGTCCCTCTCCCATAAGCTCTCAGGCCTTTCATAAAGTCTGCAATGTAACAACCATATGAGGTAATCACAGCAGGTAGTCATGGTGATCACGGTGTGGTTAAAATGGCAGCTCATGTGGCAGCTATATGGTGCAGTTCCCAAGTGTGGCACTGAGTACCACTGCTTTGAAAGTCAACAGAAATCCCAGGACAGGATGCCCAAGTGCTCTTTACTGGCCATTGTGTATTTTACCCCAGAGACTCTTGGCCCTGGAGACCCTGGTCTCTGATAGGCTCATGCCAGGACAGGCCATTGCTGTCTCAATAGCTGTATCATGAAGGAAATGTCACGTTCTGGCCACAGACTCCTCCTTGGAGAGGGGATCGGCAGAGCCAAGGGCATGAAACGCAGCTCAGCTAAATAAGGCAAGTATCTGTTCTTTACCTTCCAAAGCCCACCTGGAGTTGTGGCTAACTTATTGCCACAGGCCAGGGCAGAAGTAGAGAAAAGACTTCACTCCTGACAGCAAGAGGAAGGAGAGGATTTTAAGGCACTACAACCAGAGGGCACTTCTATGCCTGCAGCCTCGGCTGCACAGAGACTCCCAGATTGGACCGTCCCCTTTGGGACAGTGACAGCGTCTTTGGGGGTGAGTGTTGCCCAGCCTCTGCCTCACCTGGGGTCCACACATGCTGCCATGGTTCATCAGCATTAATTGCATGGGGAGTCTTTGAGCATGTCTTCATTAATGCTTAGTGTCAAACAGGAAAATGCTATTGAAGCAAATCTCCCTGTTGTCCTGCACTTTGGTTTGCATGACAGGCGTGCTCTAGGGGCACATCTAACATGCTCCCACCTCAGACAGGCATTCAGCTCTTGGAACTCCTACTCTTTCCCCTGAAACCCATTTAGTCTAGGTGCCAGGTCCTCAGCACTTGCTGTTCTGCGCCACTGATCTTCTCCTATCGGGCCGCTTTACTCGCTAAGGAAGAGACAGCCTGTGTTTCAAGTGTGTGTTAGTGACTGACCCTGCCTCTCACAGCAGCCCTGTCTCCCAGGCAGCTGGTCCTGCTGACATGTCCCAGAGGGAAAGGGGAAGCTGATGTGTGATTGCTCTCGCCCCAGCCCCAGGCTTCCCCTGCGAGAGGAAACCTCAGCACAGGAGAGGGACATGAGGGGCAGGATTTCTTCTTCCCACTGTAGCCCTGTTCTGCTTTTGTGTTTGAACAGTGAAGGTCTAGGTGGGCTTTGCTTGGGTCCACAGTGCCATTTTCACATCCATTTCATGGGGAAGAATATTGTGATTACCTGTCTGTTTTGAAGTAGCTTAAAGGTAGACTATGGCAATGACTTGTCTACACTTTAGGCTCCAAAGGGCTTTCTCTGTTGCCTTTGCTGGCCTAAGAGTCTAGGAGGTCCTCATCTGTGAAGGCTGGATCTCATGGTCATCCTAGGATGAGTGAGGGTGATCCAGAGCCCTGGGCCTCTCCTGGTGCCTGCACTGTGAAGGTCCAGCCAGATCACGAAGGTCAAAAGAGGTGCTGCAGTCACTCTCCTTAGGCTGCACACTGACCTGTGGCTGCTTCTGTCAGCTCAGGGTCTTCTTTCAGCATTGATGACCCTAACATTTCCGAGCCTTCTTTGGCCCATTCCACCTGTCTTTGTTCCGTCCCAGTGGTGAATACATGAGACTGGCTGTCCCACCTGGTTGGATTTTAACCTTTCTGGTGTGATTCGTTCATAATACGTGGGCCAGGAGGTTTCAGCAGCTCTAAAAGCACCCATTTTTAAGTGTGTCCCCGTTGCGGGTCTGTAGCGGACCAGCCACCCAGAGGAGGGTCCGCCTCGATGGCTCCATGCTGCCACCCCCTGGCAATGGGTGCCTTGAGCAGTGGGCCTGGTCGGCTGCTGCCTCCCGAGCTCCCTGTGACTGACAGGAGCCTGCTGGAGCCCTGTGACCGGTACCCCCTGCTCCCAACCCCTGGTAATAATGCCATCATCCTTCTGCCAAGGATCCCTAAAAGAACCTGTCTGTCGCTCCGGTGTCAGTTGACAAGACCCGAGCTGAGAATGAAACTGATGGGGCCTGTGTCCTCTGAACAACAGTCCAAGTGGCGAGGCGAAAGGCACAGCCACCGTCGCAACTGACATCTCTGGGCCTTGGTTTCCTCTGCCTGGTTGCCTGTGGTGACTGTACCAGGCAGTGACTCCGGCTTTACTGAGCTCTCCAAAGGGCTAGCAGAGTCAGGCTGCAGGAAGAGCCGGGTCTCCATAACCGTCACGTGATGGCCACCGGCCTAGCCAGGTGTTCTCCTGCAGCCCTGATACTCCAGTGGCCCTTGAGGGATCTCCGGTGTACAGCCCTACTACCTTCCCTCAGTGAGTGCTGTGAAAGCACAGCCTGAGCAAAGGGACATGGCCTTCTGCAATGCTGCTGAACCTTGGAGCAAGCCCGGCCTCTGTCTTCATCCTCACCCAGACAGGGACACAGGGGGAGGCAGTGGTAAAAAAAAAAAGCCGAGCTACAGCCCAGCCCGACTTTTTCATTTGCTGCTTTACAAGAGAAGTGATGCCCCCACCTACCCCACACTGAGCCCCAGCTGACCTCTGGAAGTACCTGGGCAGCTGCTCTGCTCTCCCGTGGGACAGCACGTCCCAGGAGGGCATGGCGAGCACCCAGGCGCTGGGCTGGCACAGCATCATTGCACGGACTTCAGAGGGGCCACTCTTGATTTATACCCTTACCAGGGACGGCACACTTGGGCCTGCTTCTTATTTTTAACATTTAAGCTGAGAAAGGAGCTGTGCCAGAGCAAGTCTCTCTGGGGTAAGAATAGCATCTGCCGTCTTAGGACATAACACAGTTGTCCAGCTCCTACATGGCAGCACGTTGCGCCGAGATATAGAAGGCAACCTACCCACCGAGGAATGTCTTCGAGTGCTATTAGTGGAAGCATATCATCTGCACAAACAGGCATGACCCCGCGCCGGAGTCTTGCAAGAGCAGGGCTATTTTGAGCTTTTGACAGTGAGGATGAAGGGAGACAAATGACGGCCTGATCCTCCTGGCATGGGCAACCTCCAAAGCTCTCTGAGGCCTTGTCTCCTCCTCCGGGAATGACTCTTTTGAAGGCTGATGGGTGATTTGGTGGGACCTCAGAGCCCAGGAGGCGGCGGCCAGGAGGGAGGTATGAATTTGCCAGGGACACAAGGCCAGGCCTCAGTCCCATCAGCACTGCCCAGCCGTGCTTATGGCAAGTCCTGCCTGAGGGTGTGCACCTGTCCCTGAGCTTAGGGCACACATCTGCCTGCTTTATTTTCAACCATATGAAAGCCAGAGAGATACGAGAGGGTGTGTAACCGCGTGCAAGTGAAACACACAGGAAGCTAGAGGAAGAAATGGTTGACTTACTTTGCAAAACAGAGTCTACAGAAGGCTACGGTAGGTCAGAACAAACACAGTTATACCCGTGACGCGAGAGCTGCTTCTTCAGTGACTTGCCTGTCCTTTCCCACCAATGCCCTTTGTGACAGTTCTTTTGTACAAGTCATCGAAGAAACTATCTCCAGGTACCACACTTACCAGTGTGGCCAGGAGCCATCAGCCTGCTCACTCCTCTTCACGCCTGCTTTCTCCTCTCTTCCCTCTCTCTGGCTTTGCTGGCTGCATTCCTTCATTCCAATGACACATCCTCGAGCTTCCACGGTGGAGGTAATGTGAGGCAAAGGATGATGCAGGGTCTGTAGAGCAGGATTTTGGAGAGTCTCAGAAGTTTATGCTTCCACAAGCCATTACAGTTAACAGGGATACTCATGGGTGTTGTGTGTCATCTAGGCTCTACCCAGCCCCACCTGAAGCTTTGGAGACACCTGCAGGCATGGCTAGAGATTCTCAAGCCACCCAAGAGGAGCTGTCAGCTCATAGGTGGGTTTGGGCAGGCAAGGCTCACCACAAGAGACCCTGGCTGTGGTGGCAGACCAACGGACGCTGTCAGGCAAGGACAAAGAATGCAGGGGATGAGGAGGGATGAACAAGGTTGGGAGTCTGCTAGGGAGCCATGGGGAAAAGTTGTGCAGTGTCATGAGAAGGGAGGACTAGTCTAGCATCTCTGCAAGCTGTTGGGTGGCTTTCTTAAGGTCCTTGTGATTGAAAACCGAGGTCTGCTCCTAAAGAGCCATCTCCCATTGCTCTCTTCAGACAGCACTGACAGAGGTTCTGCTCACCAATGCTCGCTAGTGACGCTGGAAGCAGGCTGCACTTCCTTCTGAGAGCTGGTGTGCTGGTGAGGCTGCACTTGGGAGCCAGGTAAGGTGAGAGCCCTTTGGATATTGCTGTCATAGGCGTACAGCCATGGAGCTGCCAGTCGCAACTTCCTAGCAGTGTGAGCATCTATTTGGAGACAAAGCCTCCGGCATTGACTTCTACAAGCTTAGACCAAGCAGACAGTGTCAATCCTTGCCACTTCCCATCACCCCCAAGGAGCTCCATTGGCAAGCTCTCCCTTGAAAACATTGTAAGCACATCAAGGTGGAAAGCATTCAGGGGCTACCTGCCGCAGGCTTGGGCACAATCATTTTCTGCCCAACCTGCGTCCCTTCAGCCCACAACACCAGCTCCACTCCCATCCTTGTGGCCCTGCTAGGCTCAATGCTCCGTGGAGCACCCACCTCTGCTCTTGAATACTGGCACTTGTACAGTAGACAGAGGGGGAAAGCTGTGGACTGTCACAAGCTTTCAACACCAATACGTACCCTGGCCTCTGCTCTTGAGTCGGCTTCTTGTTTCCTTTTAGTGCTAGCTGCACTTCACTCCTCAGTTGCTGATAATGTGTTTCTTATTCACTCCACATTGGTCTGCATCAAGGGGTCCTGTGTTTGATTCACTGTACACACCGTCTCTGAGGTTTCTGAGAAAATCCTCCAAGCTGTGTGGTCTCCCTGAAAATAGGGGACAAAAGTTACTTGGAAGCCGAGAGCTGTCAGTTCTATGAAAACATCAGCTTAGGCAGACATCTGTGGGCTTGTCTTTAACATACCTTGGCACTGTCCATCTGTCTTTCACCCAAACTAGAGGCAAGGCTTAATGCATCAGAATGATCTAGCTGAGACGGCTGATAGAGCACATGAGACTTTGCAGTTGTACACGCCCACAGTGCCTCTGCTGCTCAGATCAGGGTCTGAATGAAGGAAAAAGTGTTTGACAATTTCCCCCTTCCCTTCTTCCCTCAAGCCCTTCCCTTCTTCCCAAAGATATATTGTCTGTTTAGCCTGTAGGTAAGCCAAAAGCAAGGTACAGGTATGTGAGAAAGGAATGGAGGGGTACACCCATCAGTTGTCTTCTTTTCTCTTGCCTGAGGCAACGCCACGTGCAGCCTGTTGTGCGAGAGGTGACAAGGCTGACCTTTGAGGCGATGTGTTGAGGAGGTCTGTTGGTGCCACGCAACCTGCGAGAAATGGGCCCTAAGGGGCAATCCTTCTGGCACGTGGCCCCAGGCAGGGCCCAGCATTTTGTCCACTGCAGAGAAACCAGGAGCAGGTGGTGGCAGCAGCTGAGGGAGTCTAGGGTAAGAGAGATGGCACAACTTAGGGGCACTATCGATGTGTCATAACGGTGCTCTGTGTGCCGAAAATCGTCTCTGCCAAGGCACAGTTGGTCCTTCATGGTGCAGTGTCCTGTGACTTCTGATAACTTACTCAGAGACTGATGTCTAGGGTTTGTGACTGCCAGGGTCAAAAACAAAAGCAGGGAAAGGAAGAAGGAAAGGGATCACCCTCTCTTGCCTCTCACATGGGAAGTAAGCTGTGCTGAAAGGACAATGGGACAAGAATTAAGAGTATGTGAGGGCAGGAGCAGGGCAAGGAGCTGCTGGAGATGGAAGAGACTCAGTAGTCTCCACAGGAATGGCCAGCCTCCAAGTTTGTGGGTCCTCAATACAGAGTTTGCATTAGCTTCTCCCTTCCCCCAGCCAGGAGATGTACGAAAACTTGTTCTGCAATGCAATATCCCACACTTGATCAGGAAAAAAACCAAAGAAGGCACTATTCATAGTGTGTATGCAAAGGAATCTACAGTCTTTATTCTCTAGACATTGAGGTGGGTACAAAGACTCATTGCAGAAGAAAGCGACCAAAAGGTTCACATTTTGTGCAGCCCCTCAGGTCGCTTTGCTTGTTCATGACATCCTCACTCTTCCTCCCCTATCTTCTTGCTGTGAAACTCCCGACTCTTCACTCGGAGCTTGTTGACCTGTGACTCTGCAATGTCAGCCCGCTCCTCAGCTTCCTCCAGCTCGTGCTGGATCTTTCGGAACTTGGAGAGATTGACATTGGACAGCTCCTCCTGTGCGGAGAGAGGGACTCGGTGGTGAGGAGCCCATGGCAGGGGTTTCACTCCTGTGCCTCAGCCTAGTGGGGATGTAGCTGTTCCCCAGGGGAAAGCACTGACCTCCTATCTCACACCTACCACTGCTTACACGTGAGCCTCACATGGAACTCATCATCCTCCCATGTTTTTTATCCCATCCAAACCAACTAAAACAGCTTTTGAATTGTTATCCCAGTTCTGCCCTCTGTTATGTGCAAAGGCGGATGGCAGCACAGCGGTTTCTGGTTTTAGCTGTCAAGAAAAAGCTCTTTGGGCTGCAGTTTGTTATTCTTTACACTCAAAGGTTAGGGCTAAGAAAGAGCAGCCGCACCAAGAAAGAACATGTATACTCTGCAAAGGTGAGTTTATATGCCATCCTCAGGGAGGAAGTACCTGCCCCTCCTGCCACTCCCCGCTAGGTGAGTATAGCTTCTCCTTCTTTGACTGCTATGACAGCACTGTCAGGTAACTGCCCATCTCCTTCTTCTTCTGTAGCCATACAACACTCCCCACAATCCACCCTCCTCTTCCAGCCACCCTCTGCAGTCACATATATCATCACTTTGTCTTATGAAGTACATTGCTCTAAAGAAGAAATTGAAACTTATTTCCAGTTCAGCAGGTGAGCTAAACATCTCTGTCTCCTGTTCTGGCTCAGTGTCATAGGTCTGCACTCTCTGATATAAGTTGAAGAACTTAGAGAAGATGAGTCAGTTATAACCCGTCCATGTCCCTCTCACAAATCATTCACTCATAGAATAGCAAAACCTTCCTATACTAGACTATGCAGGAAGGAACCTGACTCAAAGATTTATCAGCTGAGAGGCTGGTTGTGAGCATGTCTGTCCTCCTGTATAAAAAAAAGATCGTAGGACACCCCTTAGTTTATCCCTGATAGGAGAATTGCCAAAAGAAAGCAATGTCAACCATACTCTCAGGATCATGTTCCTAGAGTCGTTAAATTTCTCATGGGTAACCGCTCCTTACAAGTTTTACAAGGAGGAGTTTCTTGTAGGCCCACACTAAACCATTCCCAAATGACTGACCTTTCTTTCCCTGCACTTGAAGTCCATCATCATTCACCAGTTTTTATGCTTTCCAAAAACCTCATATTCACTTTCCATATGACTTGTGTTCCTCCCCAGAAAGTGATATTTGTTACCACTAGAAGAAAAACTTACGGCCTCCTCAGCTTGTCTCTTGTAGGATTTCACCTTCATTTGCAGCTTGTCCACCAGATCCTGCAGCCTGAGAATATTCTTACGGTCTTCCTCAGACTAAAGCAGTTGGTAAGCAGGAAAGAGAGTAAATGATTTCCCCACCATGTGAGTTAGCAATTCCCCTTGGCAATCAAGTGCAAAAATTTTTAGTTCCCGCAAGAGGGTGTGTCAGCCCAAGGAGGCCTCCTGCCTTACCTGGTAGGTCAGCTCCTTCACCCTCCTCTCGTACTTGCGCAAACCCTTCACGGCTTCAGCGCTGCGCTTCTGCTCAGCATCAACCTCCCCTTCCAGCTCCCGCACCTGCAATGAGCACCCCATCTTTGGAGCTTCCCTGGTGGCTACTTACGTCACGTGCTCACTCATGCACAAATAAAAGCCCTACGCACTCTGGCCTCCAGCTTCTGGATTTGCTTCTTGCCTCCCTTCAGGGCCAACTGCTCGGCTTCATCCAGACGGTGCTGCAGGTCCTTCACCGTCTGGTCCAGGTTCTTCTTCATCCTCTCCAGGTGGGCGCTGGTGTCCTGCTCCTTCTTCAGCTCTTCTGCCATCATGGCCGCCTGATGAGAGCAAAAGGTCAAAGCCACTTTCAGGCTGGAGACATCCTGGGGACTATACATCCACTGTCAGCAGTGAAAGGAGCCCTCGACTCACATCTGTGATGGCCTTCTTGGCCTTCTCTTCGGCATTGCGGGCTTCCTGGATCGTGTCCTCCATTTCACCCTGAATTTGGGCAATGTCGGTTTCCAGCTTCTTCTTGGTGTTGATCAGGCTGGTGTTCTGCACAAAGAGAGATTGCAAGACTTGCATCCTGAGGCCCGCAATACCAAACCTACAGCCTGAGCCAAGTCTTTACTCTTCAGGCTTGCAATTCAAGATCTGGAATTCTTTTTAAAAAGATTGTTTACAAAACATCAGTGGTAGGCTCAGGTGATGGGTGCTGAGCATGCCTGTCCTTGTGGACAGAAGTAGCGAGGTCATTCTAGTGCTCCTTACCCTCTGGTATGTAGCAGACCTCTGTGTTTATTAACTGTCAGCACAACTTCTTTTGCAACACGCTTTTACCTGGGTATGGAGAAGCTGCACACGTTCAGTGGCATCCAGAAGCTCCTGCTCAGCCACTTTCCTCGACCGCTCCGTCTGCTCCAGGGCTGCCCGTAGCTCCTCAATTTCAGCCTGCAACAGGTTTGCTCTGCGCTCCACCATGGCCACCTGCTCCTTCAGGTCCTCCTGTGTCCTGAGAGCATCGTCCAAGTGTATCTGGGTATCCTGTAAAAGAGGCAAGAGAATTTGCAAGGTGGCAGCGTGTGCTTGGGTGCCAAAAATGTCAGCGAAGGCTCTTCTCTTTCTGTAGCTTTGCTGAACAGACCTTGAGCACTGCCTGTGTGTTTCTCAGGTTCTTTTGTGCCTCTGCAGCCACGCGGTTGGCATGGCTCAGCTGGATCTCCATTTCATTCAGGTCCCCCTCCATCTTCTTCTTCAGACGCAAGGCTTCATTCCTGCTCCTGATCTCAGCATCCAGGCTGCTCTGTAAGGACTCTACAATTCTGAGGTGGTTTCTCTTCATCTGGTCGATCTCCTCATCTTTCTCTGCTATCTTCCTGTCAATCTCAGACTTCACCTGGTTGAGTTCAAGCTGGAGGCGCAGGATCTTCCCCTCTTCATGTTCTAGGGAGGCCTGGACAAGTGGACACAAGCATTTGTAACGTCGATAAAACTACTGCTTGCTTTCTAGGTAATTACAGAATATTTCAAGAATCTCAGCTGCCTGCACTCCCCAGCCAGAACAGAGCAGGACCAAGCAGTTTTTAGTCATATTTCCCCATTGCTCCTATTTTTAGTGCAAATACCAGTGATTATGGGCATGTACCTCAGCTTCCTCCAAGGCAGCCTGGATTTCAGATTTCTCCTGCTCAATCTGCTTCTTGACTTTCTCCAGCTCATGAATTGCCTTTCCTCCCTCGGCAATCTGCTCCGTGAGGTCGGCAATCTCCTCTGTGGGAACAAAGACCAACAGCATGGTCAGGCACAGAGCAGAATGCAAAGGGCCCTGCCACACCGAGGTGACAGGCAGCTTTGCCAACCTGCAGGCACAGACCCATGCGGAAAGGTGGTAGTGGTGGATAGCGAGAAAGCCCAGCCAGGAGCAGAGGGCCAGGGACTTACGCTGCAAGTTCTTGTTCTCACGCTTCAGGGTCTCCAGGTGGTCCAAGGACTCCTCATAGGCATTCTTCATCTTAAACAGCTCCGTGCTGAGAGACCGAGACTCCTTCTGGGAGGCTTCCAGCTCAGCCTGCGTTTCCTCATACTTCTGCTTCCATTCTGCCAGGATCTGAAGAGAAACAGGACCTCAGTGTGGATGTGGCAATCAGGAGGGGATGCTCTGCCCAGGAACCCCAGGCCCGGAGCCCAAAAGACCTTGTCAAAGTTCTTCTGCTTCTTATCCAGAGCTGCGCAGGCAGCATTCGCTCGCTCCACGTCAATCATTAGGTCCTCCACTTCATTCTGCAGCCTCTGCTTTGTCTTTTCCAGGGAAGCACATTTGGCATTCACAGCTTCGACATGTTCCTCTGCATCCTGCAGGCGCTGTGCCAGCTTCTTCCTGGAAGGAGATAAAGAGAGCTCACAGCTAACACAGGGAAACCAGTGTGCTTTTTACAAAAGCATGCTTAATCATTTTGCAGTCTGCAGTCACACAGAGTGAGGGGCTTCACTTATGCTGTTCTTAGCCTTTACCTTTACTAAACCACTAAACCTTCTACAACATTCCCACTTTCTGTTACCCTTCCCAAAAGCAAATCCATGACTTATTCCTCAGAATATCTTGGTGTGTCTCTTCCAATGTCGCCTTTGAATTTTTATTCTCCCTTGGCTTCTTCACATCCTATCCCCACATACTTGGCTTCTTCCAGCTCCTCCGTGCGCTGAATAGCGTCTGTCTCATATTTGGTTCTCCACTGGGCCACTTCAGTGTTGGCCTTGGACAGGGCACGCTGCAGCTCACTCTTGGCTTCCTGCTCCTCCTCATATTGTTCCCGGAGCAAGTCACAGTCGTGCCGAGCAGACTGCAAGGCATGGGCCAGAGCGCTCTTGGCCTGGGAAGAGAAGCAGATTGGGACAATGAAATGCCTGTGACACAACAGAATGTTAACTTAGGGAAAGTTGTTGAAAATTCTTTGAATCTGGCATTTAGAGTCAGCCCAAGGGAAAAGGTACATTGATTCCATGTTCTGAGAAGCTTCTTATCGCTTCATTCATCAGAATCTAGAATGTTACCTCAGGAGAGATGATGGGTAAATTCTAAATGACAACTATAAAACTGGGAATTTTTGAATCGTTTTAAATACATTCTAAAGTTTCAGCTTCCATTATGGAAAAATGGAATAATAAACACAGTTTTTTAGCTATATCTCAACTTTTTTTTATAAGCCATCATTAATCCAAATAAAGACCTGAAGTTGTCTTTCCCTGTCTCAGTATCCAGGTTGGAGACGATGCCCTCCTCATTATTTTCTTCCCACACTAGAGAGGGAGGTGGCAAAATTGTCCATGTAGTTTGAGAGCTTCCAAATTAAAGTGACATGGCTAACATTCTGATTTTATGTGAGACTAAGAAATATCCTGAAAGAAAATGGAATCTGAATCCAAAGTCAAACCCCTTACGAGGAAGAACCTTTACCTTTATTTCTTCCTCTAAGTGTCTCTTCAGTTCCTCGATCTGTTGAGTAAATGCCTGTTTGCCTCTGGATAGCTGAGATATCAAAGCATCTTTTTCTTCCACCTGGCGTGAATATTCACCTGAGAAATTTTACTAGACTGTAATTTAAATTTAAATAGACTGTAATTTAAAAAGCAATACTAAACCACTGTGTCTTTAAAGCACTGTATACCAGCTTACAGAGTATGGACCAATTTGAGTAAAACATCACACTTTTTCTTGTCCTTGTCAGTTAAAGGTTCTCCCATTTCAGAGGGGTGTGGAGGTGTGTTACCTGCTTCTGTCTGCAGACGAGCTCTTTGAGTATTGAGGTCATTGATCATGCGCTGATGTTCCTCTTCTTTTGTCTTAATCTCACTTAACTGGTCTTCCAGAGTGCGACACATCTTCTCCAAGTTTGCCTATATGTCAAATACATGTAAGGCAAGAGGACTATCACTAAAGTCTATCTAGTTTTTCATGATGAAAAACAACACAACTGTGTGCGATGCCAAAATGTAATCAAAAAGTTCAAAACCATGTGGCAGGTCATGTATCATAGGGCAGTAACCTGACAGAAACTCTGTACCTTGGCTTTGGAGACAGACTCCATGTTACTGGCCAAGTCGTCAATCTCCATCTTCAGCTCACTCTTCTCCTTCTCCAGCTTCTGCTTCACTCGTTGCAGGTTGTCGATCTGCTCCCCAAGCTCAGCTGTGCTGTCCGCGTGCTTCTTCCGCAGGGCGGCAGCTGTGGCTTCGTGCTGCAGCGTGGCCTCTTCGAGGTCACGGCGCATCTTCTGAAATTCTGCCTCACGCTTCTTGTTCATCTCAATCTGAGCTGCGGTAGCCCCTCCTGCTTCTTCCAGGCGCTCGCTGATCTCCTCTAGCTCCCTCGAGAGGTCAGCACGATGCTTCTCTGCTTTTGCCCGAGAGGTTCGCTCTGCCTCAATTTCCTCCTCCAGTTCCTCAATACGAGCCTGGGGAACATTAGGGACCCTTCACACCCATGCCCTCCTCCTACCTGACCTGAGACTGGGTGAGAGAGGGGAAGGAACAAAGACTTGCCTGCAGCTCCTTGATCTTCTTCTGTAATTGCATGCCCAGAAGTTGCTCATCCTCAATTTTGCTCTGGATCTGGCTGATTTCAAAGTCTTTCCTTTGGGCAAAGCAAACGGTGTTAGCACTCAAAGGAAAAAGACAAGTGCACCAGCCCAGCACTCAGGTGCCCCACAGCCCCACTTACTTCTTCAGCTTCTCATCCAGCTGCTGCTTATCATTTTCCAAATCCATTATGCTGTCATGGGCCAGCTTCAGGTCTCCTTCGAGTTTCCTCTTAGCTCTCTCAAGGTCCATGCGCAGTTTCTTCTCTTGCTCCAGGGACCCTTCCAGCTAAAACCAACAAGACCATCAGTGCTCCGTCAGCCAGGTTTAACTCCATACCTGTCCTGTTCTTGAGGTACGCCTGTGTGCTTACGTCGTCCACTTGCTGCTCCAGCTTGGTCTTAGCTTTGGTCAACGTATTGACTTTGTCCTCTTCTGCCTGCAGGTCATCCAGTGTCTGCTGATGGGCCTCTTGGAGGGCTTTCTTCTCTTTTGTCAGCTTGGCAATGGTTTCATCCAGGGCTGCCATCTCCTCTGTGAGGTTTTTCACCTTTGAAAAGAAGGAAGTACGTGCAGATAAAAAATGATGTTTAAAACTTTATACTGTATAACAAAACAGAGGTCTTTTCTGTGAGAGTGACATCTTCTGCCTCATACTTTGTTTTCTGTGGCATGTTTTTCCTTCTCAACCTTGGCCAGTGTTAACTCAAGATCGTCAATGTCTTTCTTCAGCTCTGAACATTCATCCTCCAGTTTCCTCTTCTTGGCTGTCAGCTCAGCATTAATTTCTTCCTCATCCTCAGCCCTTTCAGTCACCTCTTTAACTTTGGCTTCCAGCTGGATTTTGGTTTTGATGAGCTGGTCACATCTTTCCTCAGCATCGGCCAAGCTATCAGCTTCCTGGTGGGAAGACACAGATTTTCTTTGTTGTTTTCTGAACTTTTCTATGTAAGCATGTGTTAAAATGTGGCCTGAAGTTGACCTCTCCTCAAGCAACTTTAATCTTGCTTTATTTTTTTTTTCCCCTGGGATGCATTATACAGCTTCTTGGTTGGAAACAATATTGACTCCTAAACTTTTTTCTCTCTCTTAAATATGTCTCACTGATATGGTAGGTGTGTGAATTTCTCATTTACCTAGAGGAGAAAGGGCTTGGAGACATTTCTGTTCACAAACACTGTATTCACTATCTTTCCTTTTGTAACTGAATCCTTCTGAGCCCATTATTATGTTCAAGTAAAGGCTGTCATAGTCTCAACAGTAATTTAATAGAAAAAGAGATTACTTTCGGTCTGAATGTATTAAGACTGCTGCTTGTGCAAGTGGGGGTCTTACCCTTGTAAATGAGCTACCTGTGTGTTATCCTTCCATACTGTGTCTGAAATGGCATGTGCTGGTTTCAGTTGATCACCACATCATCTTACTCTTTGGTAGGCTTTTGGTATAATCAATTTGTTTTGTTTCAAATGGATTTGAAAGGCACATATCTGAGAAGAAATTCCATTGGGATATTTATTTTTCTCCGTGTATTAGGTAAAACAGGTAACACAGGGTTCCCATTTTCTATGGGAATGTTCAAATAACTGGGTAGCTAAGTACCGTGTTCCATTTTTAGTTGGTAATTTAAGTAATTTAATGAGTAGATTAAAATGACTTTGAAAGGTGGCATTTGAATATCAAATACTTTTGTATATATTTTTAAGCAATATTTTCTTTTGTGAGTGCTGTGTGTCTACAAGATTCATAGGATTGTGGTGGTAAAATTATAAATATTTGAGATTGAGAGGTCTGGCTATGAAGTTATCTTTACTAAAAGAATATTCCTTTCAACTAAAAGCTAACAGTCCATGTTTGTTTCCAACTCCCCACTTCTGAGCTAAGATATTACCAGGTGTGCCACTCCTATAAGCTCCACCAAGAGCCAGTCTCTCCATATTGTCATGTTATTTATTGTTTGATTCCTTAGAACTGTTGCAGTTAACAAGCTACTTAAGTAGAACATCCCTCCCAAGGATGGATACCTGGCTTTGTTAACATTGAAATGATTGGTTTTCCTCACCACTTCCTTTTTTTTTTGATACAGTATATAGGCTTCTGTCTGACCTGTTCTAAATTGTGCGCCCAGACTGAGGGTCCCAACACAAGTACGTTATGGAAAGACGGCTTATAGTGGGAAGTAATGTTGTTTTAATAAAGATAACTTCTTATCCAGATCTCTCAATCTTAAATGTTAATAATTTTACCACCACAGCATGTTGTTTATAGTGGAACTACCATAGAAAATCCAGATTAGAGATGCAAAAAACTACTATGTTCAGAAAAAACAAAAACTTCTGCTTCATTATAGATTTCATTTATGACCTTGATTCATACCAGTTAAGTCTAAAGCATACAGAGCTCTTTTGTGTAATTAACAACTGAGGGAAGAAGAAACCCCCCCCTGGATGGTGTTACTTATTTTCAGAAACAGGAGCTCTGTGTCTGTATATCCTTAGAGTAAGGAGAAATTTGAAGATGTATTTCCCAATTACTGAGTGAATGATTAACCACTACTTACTAAGCAAAGGGTGGATAGCTATTCCTGCACCTCAATTCACAAGTACCACTTTCAACTCTGGCTTGCATTTACACTCCAAAATTAATTCATTATTCTACATCCTGGTAAGATGGAGATACCCCCTGCAGGACTCACCTGCTCAGAGGGAGTTGGGGGTTCAGGCAAAACTCTGCTCTGAGTATTTCATGTTGGCTAGCTATATCTGCCTCCTTCCTCTAAAGACAAGAGCACCGACTCCCACTTGGAGCTCCCTGCTTCTTTGCACTGGCTGTCAGAGGGCTCACTATGCTACTGCCAGACACTTGTTTCCACAATTTCACATACATATGATGGATAATTCACCAAATATCTGACTTTTGGTCTTCTACAGTCTGACCTTCTGCTTCATAAAGAACAGTCTGAATGTATAGACTCCTTTTCTGAGTGATAAATTAATGGTGATAAACTCACTGCCTGGACTTGGAGCTGCAGATCGTTTTTCTCCTGCACCAGTTTCACCATTTTCTCCTCCAGCTCCTTCCTCTTTGCCTCAGATTTTGCAAGCTCTTCTTTGGTTTTCTCAAACTCTTCCTTCATGTTGGCCATCTCCTTCTCAGATTCTGCACTCTTCAGCAAGGGCTTGATCTTGAAGAACAGCTTCATCCAGGGCCAGTGCTTGACATTCATGAATGCACGAACATTATACTGGATGCAAAAGATGGACTCCCTGAAGCATAATTAAAATGTACATTGAATATTTTCAGTACGACAAGTGCCAACACTTTCCCCCAAGTACAGTGACTTTGACTGAGGATGAGGAATGTCTACCTCCTCTCCACCATCCTCCGGTACTCCACTCTCATCAGGAAGCCCCTGCACCTGGCCTGTGTGCGGGTGATGAGCTGTGCCAGCTTCTCATCCCTCATCTCCTCCAGGAGTCCCAGCAGCCCAGCTTTGAAGAACACCTTGCGAAAGGGAATGTTGCAGCACATCACTGTCACGTAGAGCAAAGCACAGACATGCAGTGAGTGAGTCAAGGAGGGTTTGTACCTTGGTATGGCCAAATTTGTACTGGGTGTGGTCCACATCGATTGACCCAAGAAGCTTCTCAGAAGCCTTCTTGCTATCAATGAACTGTCCCTCTGGGATAGCACTGGCATTAAGCACTTTGTATCTGTGAAAAAAGAGGAAGATAAGGCTATTTTTCCGCAAGCAACACACACAAGCTAATGAACCCCACCAGTTCATTTATAGCTGGTTTGACAATAGAGCGCAGCCTGAATGAACCTATATGAGCGAACCCACATTGCTTTTAATGATGCTGAGAAGTGCAGTGCTTTTACCTCTGTTTGAAGTCAGCATAGAGGACTCTACTGGGGAAACCTTTCCTGCAAATTCTGATGCCTTCCAGCACACCGTTACACCTCAGCTGGTGAAGAACCAGTTCATGCTCCATGGCACCTAGCAATTCAGAGCATAAATGAATACCACAATCTCCAGTTCAGAGGGGAATGGCTGTGTCAGAGGAAGTTCTCTTTCTGCTTGAGCATCTTACCAGGTGTTTTTGTTTCATTTGGGATGATGCAACGGACAAAATGGGGGTGAGTGCTGCGTAGATTGGTCATCAGCTTGTTTAAGTTCTCCTAGAGGGACCAGTTAGTAACGTGAGTTTCTCCTATGTCCAGTGTTGGATGCATCAAGCCCATGGTAATGACTTTACAACATCTCAAAATTAGCTGGGTTTCAGAACACTTTGGTAAACCCACAGAAACTATTTATAAGGAGACTCTCAATTCCCCAACATATGACCTCACAGAAATGCAGAAATGCTAAAATTATAGTTCTAGTCTGACCCAAAGACATAAAAATATAAAACCTGAATAGATCCTCACCAAACAAACAAAAAAAAAGAAATTAAAAACTGATTAGATTTTCATGATCTTTGAAGACAGAATGCTTATTTTTGAACACAACATATTAGCAATATTGAAATTGATCCTGGAAAACCTGATGTGGAATTTACAAAGAATTTTACCACCATTACAGCAATGCAAAATAGCCCTTTCAAATTTAATATTAGCTGGCCCCCTTTCTTCATATTACAAAGAGATAACAAATGCAGTACTGTACCCTGAAAAGAGCTGACACAGTCTGGAAAGAAGAACCCTTCTTCTTGCCACCCTTTTTGCCACCAGCCTCTGCAAATGGAAGAAAAGAAAAAAGGTATTAAAATATGGATATTGCATATTGGAGACTACAGAACACAAAACAACTTTAAATGTTTAATGTTTACTGCTTTAATTCTGTGTCAGCATTGTCCCACACTCACAATACAATTTTCACAGGGCTGACCTGCTTCTGCTCCACCATAGCTGGCAAAGAGTAAGGCCAGTGTCTTCACAGATGATTTCTGGTACAACCCAATGACAGTTTCATTCAGGGGGTCTTTGTTCTTCTCCAGCCACCCAGAGATGTTGTAGTCTACAGTGCCAGCATAGTGCACCAGGGAGAAGTGGGCCTCAGCCTTCCCTTTGGCAGGCTTGGGCTTCTGGAAGTTGCTGGACTTGCCCAGGTGCTGGTCATACAGCTTGTTCTTGAAAGAGGTGTCAGTTGCCTTGGGGAACATGCACTCCTCTTCCAGGATGGAGAAGATGCCCATGGGCTGGGAAACATTACAATAGACAAGAGGGAGAAACAGATTAGAAAGAAAATATCCCTTGGTTGGAAAGTTGCTGGAGTCAAAAGAGAAAGCTGTTCCCATGCAACTCATGACAATATGTCAGAGAAAGTTAACTAAGGCTCAACTTTTTTCAATGTTGCTGTTTCATTTGAACTTACGTAAATGCCTTTGCTGATGAAAAAATTACAAATATAACATTGCAAAATACTGTCCTCTCTATAAAACTTCTTTACTGATAGTTACTTACAGAACATGAAAGTCTTTTATATAACTTCATTTTGTAATCTGGAAATGATTACTCTCATAAAAAATCCTGATATCTGAGTATGATCTCCAAAAACACTTCCACCCTGTTGCCACTTTCAGAGGGTATATATTTGAAAAAGTCAAAATATTCTCACACGCTTCTTAAGTATGTCACTTGGCAAGTATGGAAGATCCAACATATAATAGACTTGAAGCGGAAAAATACCTTCTCAATCAGCTCAATGCAGGCAGCCAGGTCCATCCCAAAGTCAATGAATGTCCATTCAATTCCTTCCTTCTTGTACTCCTCCTGCTCCAGCACGAACATGTGGTGGTTGAAGAATTGTTGCAGTTTCTCATTGGTGAAGTTGATACACAGCTGCTCAAAGCTATTGAACTGCCAAATGTAAAAAAACATGCAACATTTTCAAAGTTCAGCAATAACAGCAAAGTGTTTTCTTGTGCAATCCTACTTCAATATAGGTGATACTTTAAATACAAGGCCTCTTCCTGTGTAGTTTTCCTATGCAATCTCTCTACGATAGTATTTGCATTTAGAAAAGAAAAAAGGTTTCAAATTCAGTGTAATTAGGAGATTAGTTTTCTTTTTTTTTTTTTTTTTTTTTTTTTTTCAGGATTTAAAATGGTGATTCCAAAAGCCCTGTAAATAAGTGTAGGAAGATACTAACTTCTATTTTAAAAGTGTCTCAAAATTCCCTTTAGTCTCAATTGTCCTTCTATGAAAGTGTTAGGAAAACTGTGTTCCTTACATCAAAGATCTCAAAGCCAGCGATGTCCAGGACACCAATGAAGTACTGTCTGGGTTGCTTGGTATCCAGCTGTTGGTTGATGCGAATAACCATCCACAAGAACATCTTCTCATAGACAGCTTTTGCCAAGGCACCAACTGCATTATTCACCTAAAGTAGAGAAGAAAGGTTTGGAGGTTACTAGACACAGCAGAGGAGAATCAACGGCAACCATCAAAGTATGTTCCAGGTTATCACATTTTTCCTACCTGCTGAACAGTTTGACCCTTGGTCACAAATTCATTCCCAACCTTGACTCGAGGATAACACAGGGCTTTGAGCAGGTCAGCTGAGTTAAGGCCCATCAGGTAGGCAGCCTTGTCAGCCACTAAACACCAGAAAAGAGAGAAAAATAAATACTGGACAATTCCTAAAATTTGGTTCTTGAGGGACTATCTCAAAAGTAACAGCAGTATTCACTGTTACGGAGCTGCACAAAAATATCTAAATCAAAGCTACGAAGATAATTTCTCTGTTGTCTTCAGTATTCAGAGTCTACAACACTTTCGGGGCTTCAGTTTCTATAAATGTTCTTCAAGAAAACTCATTGCTTTCATCTGTTTTCAGGCATGACTATGGGAATTCACACTTTCTTTCTAGTCATATAGCAAAAGGATTCATCACTCAGAGATCTAGAGGCATGGATGTACTTCCTGCTGTGATAGAGACAGATCAAATACACATTTCGCATCATAGTTCCCCCCATAGGTACGGGTGAATAGGAGCACAGTCTCGCATTCTGTCAGAGCTGAACCACTTCACTACTCCACAATACAGCAGAGATTTCAAGGTGTATTCCAACTAAAGTATGACTAATAATGTTACAGGAATTGACACCCATGCCTCCTGGCTTCCTGGCAGTGTACACCAGACCTCTTATTTATTAAGTAGTCACAGAATAAAATTACAGGTATCATTAGATGAGATATATGTCTCAACAATCATCTAGCCATTGAACAAATATTTTTTTAGTTTACACTTTTGCATATTTAAAGCGTGAAATCTGCCTAAGTTCTTCTTTTGGTGCCAAAGACAATCTCTTTTGGAAAGTTTGCTGAATCTGCTGATACCTTCTGTGCCATCAGGCTCTGCCTGCTCCTCTCTTTGTTTCTGCTTGAACTTCAAGTTCCCGTAGTGCATGACAGCCCCTGTCAGCTTGTAGATGGCAGTCTTCTCATCAGCAGTGAAGCCCAGGATGTCAATGGCACTCTGGCAACAGAAACAGTAAAGGAAATGTGTATGTACCAGGGCTCCTATCTACCAGATGACCTGTTTGGTAAGTTACTTACATCTGTAGCCATCAGTTCCTCCTTGTCATCAATGCTTGGAACAGTGATTTCACCTTGACTCACAAAGTGGAAATCATAAGGGTTGGTGGTAATGAGGAGCATGTCTGAAAGCAATAAAAGGGGAAAACCAAGCCTACTTTAGCTTTCCAGATGACACAATGAGCTATTGCTCAGTGATCTTCCTTCAAAAAAGTTAGTGATCTTCCTACCAATTAGCTCTGGCTTCTTGTTGGAGGTGATCTGATAGAATATATGGTAGCTCCTTTCTGCCTTGAGCTGGAAAGTGACTCTGGACTTCTCCAGCAGATCTGTCAAGGACAGTAGGACAGAGTTAGCACAAGAACTGAGGAAAACTGTATAGAATGTGATCAGGCCAGGAGAGTCTCTTACAAGTTTCAATGTCAGCAGAAGCCAGTTTGCCTGTAGCTCCAAAGTGGATTCTGATGAATTTGCCCTGTTAAGGGGAAAAAGAAGCATTTCAGCCTAGATGCATTTCATTGCCATCTCCTTATGCGAGAATACCACTAGCCCATCACCACTGTTATAATGAGGAGTGATTTTTTTCTAAGCAACAACTTACAAAGCGTGAGGAGTTGTCATTCCTCACAGTCTTGGCATTTCCAAAGGCCTCCAGCAGTGGATTAGCACTGATGATTTGATCCTCAAGCGTTCCCTGCAAGATGACAATTATTCAGGTACAGTGTTTACTTGACTTGGCAATTACACATTGAGCATTCACTCTGTTCTTCCTGACTCACCTGCATTTTGCCTGACTGCTGCTGCTCCTCCTTCTTCTTCTCCCCACTCGCTGCAATTGTTGCAAAGTACTGGATCACACGCTTTGTGTTCACAGTCTTCCCTGCACCAGATTCTCCGCTGTCAAACCAAAGACAGAAGCAGAGAGCGTGTGGTCAGGCAGAAGGTCCCCTGGCACCAGGCAGCCCCGTGGGGACACGAGCAGGGAGTGTACATACGTGATCAGGATCGACTGGTTCTCGCGATCTGTGAAAAGACCGAGATAAGAAAGCTTTTCCTAGTGCTCATGAATAACAAAGAACTCAAAAACTAGGAGAAAAATATGAACTGAAACTTCCAGAGGATGCAGGGACAGAAGACAGTGAAAAACCCCAGGAATTCTAGCAGGTACTTTTGATGGTCCCAGGAATACTTCAGGTATTACCTACTGGCTCAGTAAAGACATCACTTCAGAGTAGTTTTTGTAGTCTTATGTCTTTCAAGATACTGTCTTCTCATCAGGCTACGTATTTCTCTCTTATTACGTAAGTACATGTAATGAAAATATTGAGGTCGGGCTTTGACAGCATGTAAATTCTTCTGAAGCTAAAATTTTCCTGAGTAATCTTACAGAAATTCAGAGGCGTCATGGACAACAGAAATGTCTGACCAACCTCTTTCACTATTGTTCATCTTTTTTTTTTAACCCCTATATATACTGAAATCATGTATTCCTGAGATCATACATAAGCAAGGTTATTTTTTCATTTTTCTATTCTTCATCTATTTCCCAGTTTGTAACAAAATAACAGGAAAAGAAGATCTAAAATCCTACACATCTTTGATTTCAACGCACACATAAGGAAGAGAAAATAAGAGGTGGAAAGAAGAAAAGAAAGCAGAAAGAATTTTTTTAAAGCCATTCAACTTAAATGCTAAAAGCTTTATTTTTTCCTTGGCATTGTTTTCTGATATTTACTTTTCACTATAAGGTGCAATTGATTTACAATTGCATAGATCAGTGTAGAGGTTACTTAGATCATTAAAAGCTGTATGTACTTTAGAACATTTAGTCCATCATAAATGCCATTTGCATAATAATCAACCTGTTCAATGTAGAGATACTCTGTTTTACTTGTTAACACTGATGCTTGCAAATTTGAATTGACTGTATACACATCGTTTATAGGGTATGTGTGATATTTTTGTACTCTGTACTCTCCAACAAAGAATAGTTTAGTGATTAAGATACATTAATCTATGCATATATGTAAGATCCCATTAGAGTCAGTAAAGTCTACACCAGAAAATAGGTGTATTCTTTCCAGTGAATTTACTCCTAGATTATTTTCATTAGGTTCAGGTCTTTATTAATCCTCATAGGAACACAGACACTCAGTTCACACAGACCATTACAGTTAAGTGCATTAATCTTCCATTAATTTCACACACACTGTATTTTCAGTGTTGCACCATATTTCCAGAGAACACCCTACATTTCCCTCTAGAGATAGCTCATTGCAAGAGCAGTTCAAAGGAAATCAAGCACTCACCAGTCAGCATGAACTGATAGGCATTGTCAGAGATGGAGAAGATGTGTGGAGGGGCCTCCTGGCGCTTCTTGCCTCGGTAGGCCAACACCACCTCCGGGTTGTACACCGGCAGCCACTTGTAGGGGTTGACAGTGACGCAGAAGAGACCTGAGTAGGTCTGCAAGGAAGGGAGACAGCACGTTGGCTTCCACTTAGCCTGGCAGAGCAGTTCCTCCTAGCTACCCAGAGGAGGACTGCTGCTGCTACTTACGTAGATCATCCAGGCTGCATAACGCTCTTTGAGGTTGTACAGCACAGCGGGTTCGTGGAGGTGGGTCATCATGGCCATGTCCTCAATTTTATCGTACTTGGGAGGGTTCATGGAGAAGACCTGATCTTCCTTCACAGTCAGAGTCTGCCAAGGAAACAAAAGATCCATGTATGTCAGCTAAAAGCTTAGAGTGGGAATCAAATGGTGTCCTTCAGCCTTGTTTTTCACTCACCTCTCCACCTTCAGTCTTGACAGTGACCTTCCCTGATTCCCTGCTCTGGATTGTCCCTTTCACAAAGGATTCTTTAGGATGGGCCACAAAGACGGATGTCTTGGCATCAAAAGGCTTGTTCTGGGCCTCGATTCTCTCCTTTTCTGACTTTCGGAGGTAAGGAGCTGCCTCTCCAAAGACAGCCATCTCAGAGTCTGAAGAGGCCATGTCTGCACTTTATTGAAAGCACGTCAGCAGAGGTTTCTAGTGGGGAAAAAAATGTTGTGAATCACTGAGAAGGAGAATATAATCTATAACAGTGAGAAAACTCCTTGTTTTTTAGCTAATAAATTGCTAGCTAGTCTCCCACAATATCTCTTAGAAGCAACCACTGAAATCCACTTTGATTTGAACTTGAAAGTAGCCTAGTCCCACTCAAAAGTGAGACTTAAGTCTTCTAAAACACATAGGCCTTCTATCAGTAAATGGAACATCTTCTGAGTATTGACTGCAGTTTGGTAACTTACCTTGATGAATTGTGACCAGATTTGAGATCTTCATATGAAAGAATCTACAGCCAGAGAAAATCACTCTCTGTTCTGGTCCTTAATTATGGGTGATGAATCTTCAAGAGAGTACTTTCTTGTTAAAAGTATTACCTTGTATGCTAAAAGTGAAAAATTACTTCACTTTTTAGATCTTTCCCTCTTTTCAACAGTCTAGGCTAAGCAAAAGTCAGCAGAAATATAAGAGGATTTACAAAGAGAACTCATGCAGCTGTACAAAAGTCCTGTCTTAGACTGAAGTCTAGGAGTGCATTATTCAGGGTGTTACCTTTGGAGAAAGGCTTGTATCCTGGAAACTGACCAACCCTGTAAAATAGGAATGGCAGTTGTTTCTTATTGCTGCACAGAATTCCAGAGACAAATTATAGATTGAAGATACAGACATGCATTGAAATTATATTGAAAATTTTTGTTCACGTGGGCACTCCCTCATGGAAATGGTTGCCAGAGGCAGGAGAAATGGAATGGGATATTGCAAGGACATTGTCCTCTTTCTTCAAGCTCACAGAATGCATGCACTTACCTTGAAGCCTTCAGTGGAGACAGGCCAGACTTGTCCCTGGGAGATTTTATAGTGTCTCGTCTGCAGATGCTGCAGATGGTCCCCCTTTCTTCGGTCAAAACATTTCTGGCAAACCTTCTTTGGCAAAGCATTGTCTGGCAAACTAAGGGCATAATTGTCATTTGATTTGAATGATATAATTAGAACATTTTTATATCTTACTGACTATGTGAATACATCTATAAATAATTTGTCAAGAGTGTTAAGGAGAGAATCTAGAGTACTCAAGGCACTTAGAGAACTTGGATGCAGGGACTTACAGTTCCTATTGCTGGCTTTCTCAGTGATTTGCTGCTTGACCCATGGTAGTTTCCCTGGTATGTTTATACCACAACTTTTCAGTCATGCAATGGGGATGATAACAACTATGATGCTTTAGGAACACATGCATTGAGAGGAACAGGAAAAGTATGTCAAAAATGAGCAAATAATTGTTGTTAAGAGACACTTTTCAGTGGTATTTTCTAAAAAGCAGAAAGTCAAAATGTATTACAGCTGAGGTTTCTGTATAGGGCACTCTCAATAGCTGAGAGGGTTTGAAATACAGTGAGCTGGAAGGCTGAACCCAAGTAATGGGAGACTCTACTTTGAAATGAGCTCTTGAATAGATTCCTGAGCTGACTTCTGAGGTATCAAATTAAAAGATATACTTGTGCATGCATAGGTAATATATGTTTTTGAGCACATTTCATTTAAAAAGTGATTCCCCAAGAAACTGCTTTCTCACTGCTCACTCTCTTACACTTTTTACTTGCATTTGACGTAGGCTTGCTCCTATTATTGTCTGCATAAATAATCAGTTCCCGCTGTCAAATCTGAAGTTCCAGAGTCTCCCATAGCCCCTCCCTACCTATAACTCCCCAAAACAACATGCCTTACCCTGCCATGTTTGTACACACAATCACAGATATCACCTCAGCATATAGTTCTAGATACTATGCATTCTGATAAATCCTCAGTCTAGCACTGCCGTGCCATCAAAATACACATATTTACACCTTCACAGTCCCAGAAAACTCTAAAAACACAGTATTGCCTGTACCAGAGTATTAGAGGTAGCAGGCAGTCTTGTGTAATACTGATGGTATGGGAAAAGGAGATTTGCTGGTAGTCAGGAGACTAAGTTTTAGGAAAGGGTGTAATCATTTAAACTTCTTCAGATCCTCCAGATCTAACACATTCTTACCTTGGTCATTTGTATTTCAATCACTAAAATATCTCAATGAATAACACAGGGAAGAGGTTAGAAAAACTATGTTTGAGCTCCAGTGTAATATACAGCATTAGATGATGCCCTATGCTATAAGAGCCCCTTCCACGAGGGCTCTGGCACTGCAGCGCCCACATTTTGGTCCCCAGACTGGAATCCAAACCCAGAGCTCAGTCCTGAGCTCACTACCCAAGTTATAGGGACAGCTAAATATCTCAGAAGGCTAATGTTTTCACATGGATTAGGAAGAAGTGCTGCCTATTACCAGAGGACTAGTGTGGTAATTTTAAATTCTTGCCTAGTGCAATACAGTAATGTGGAGAGCATTTAATATCTGATTTGATCACACAACCTTCACAAAATAATTCTTCATATAGAAATAGAGGTCTGCCAAATTTCCCTGCACGTTCAATTGCCACTTACAGATCTTTGGAGAAAGGTGAGGCATTCAGTTATGGGGAACATATACTGACAATGGCCTTGTCTTCCTTTTTGATTGAACAGTAGACTCATACCAAACAGATTGCGCTCAAGAGAGGTGGAAATTGTGAAGCTGAATTCCTTCCAGCTCTTGCCATGTCCAGCACTGAAGTCCTGTGTTAATATTTCTTCATGGTCATGCTGTTCAGGGAATACATGTCCCTCAAGTTTCCTGCTTCAGGCCCTTCACCAAGTCTCTCCTCATTTCTTAACAGCTGTCCTCTCAGGACAGTAACACCAACTGCAATTAAGAGAGGAGTCCTGGACTGCTAGAGCAATGAATGTAACACCAATAGGAGACCACAACTACTCCATACAAAATGGACAAATGTTATTTTGGGTTGTAGTACCAAAACTATATTTGTGGATACTGACAGTGGGCGTTTAATGAAACCACTAGTTAGGGTGTGAAGGAAAAGCAGTGTTGACTTACCTGGTTCGAATACACCTGTGGACAGAGTTGAAAATAAAGCTGTTTAAGAATTGATCTATGGCAATACATGTAATATAACATCCTTGGAGGAGTTAAAATAGCCCCAAAAATCCAATATGATTGTGTTCATAAAGCATATAGAAATAAGGAATCTAAGGGAAGCAGTTCAGTTTTAGTAGACTGAAGACCACTTAATGATACCGTAGTAGAGGTCCAGAGCAAAGGCATGCTAATTATCAGAAAAGAACTGATAAAAGGCAACAGTCACTTCATCACAGAAGCCAATCAGGTTGGTCAAGCATGATTACTTACCCTGGTAAACACATGTTGGCTGCTCTCGGTTATCTTCTTGTTTTTCACATCCTTATCAATAAATACCAAGAGGACATATTCTGTCATCTTTCAAATAACTAAAGTGAAACTGAGCATCTTACAGTTTCACTAATCCTTCTTCTTGCCTTTTTTAAAGGTGGGCATAACATTAGCCTTTTTCCAGTCATATGGGACCTTCCCTGTGTCATCATTTTTCACCAGTTATAAACATAGGCCTTGTAATTACATGGGTGAACTCCTTCAGCATCCTTTGATGAGTCACACCCAGCCCCTTGGATATGAATACATCCAGCTTCACTAAGTAGTAGGTTAGGACTTCCCCACTGTTGGTTATTCCTTTCCTTCTCAAACTCCATTGGAAGGTGCTGATGGCTAGGGACAAGCTTTGCCTATGAAGACTGATGCAGAAAAGGTGTTGCATACTTAGGTGCTTTCTGTATCATCTCTCACTAGGTGGTCTCCCACATTCAGAGGTAGACACATATTTTCTCTGAACTCCCTTGTGCATCGTCCATGCAGAACTGTTATGCTTAATGTCCCTAAGTGCCCAAGCAATGTTTTATATTCCTATTTTGTTGCCAGTCCTTGCCTCCACCTCTTGTATACTTTTGTGGTTTAGTTCATCAAGAAGTTTGCTGCTTAGCTAAGATGAAATTCCCAGTCTTACTGCAGAACAAGGTAGTTTGTTCCTGAGGTCTCAATAATTGTCCTTTAAACCATAACCATCTCTCCTGAACAGTCTTCTTTTTCACAGCTGCTGCCAAGTGTGTTCTAACTAACAGTTCCTGAATACAATGAATTCCAGTCTTACAAAGTCTAGAGTGCTAATTCTGTTGCTTACTTCCACAGTTTTCCACTAGATCCTTCAGTTAGTCATCAGGTGGTTACTGCAGCCTGAGCTGCCATCTGGGATCATATTTATCAGTAGTTCATCCATGCTTCCTGTACTCAGCCTTGCCGGTCCAGTATTTACATTAGGATATTGTCATTAGCACAGTCTAAGAACTTTTGGCACTGTTTGCCCAGTGCTGTTGCCCTCCCAGCAGATGTCCATATGGCTGAAATCCTCCCTAAGGCAGAGGAGACTTCTGCCTTTCTACTAGGTGTAGAAATCTTCCTTCACTACTTTGTCTTGGTCAAGTGGGCTATAATAGATCCCATCACAACATCCCTCATTCTCCTCCCATCTCTGATGGGATGTCTACAGTTTCACACTGGAGCTTTGTACAATCAAGGAGCACTTTAACATAAATCCTCCTCATCTTCCTTGTCTATTCTTCCTAAACAGTCCACACCCTCCCATGACCATGTTTCAGTAGTGGACACTATCACTCCATATGGCCATGATTCTGATGGTGTTCCCCTTCGCCCTTGCAAAATTTCTACATTTGCAGCTTTTCCTCTGTCACTTCTGGGCTTAAGTCCTCTTCCCATGATGAAGCTGATTTCACAAGTGTCATCAGTTTAGCAGTCTCATTGCAAAGACCTCTTTCCTTCTTAGTCCTCAAATACAGATGTCCAAAAATCTAAAGGAACTCAAAGATGAAGTTGCTAAGCTTCCAAACATGGTGTGGAAGATCCTACATAAAAATCGATTTGGGTACCACAGGACTGCCAGGTGACTAATGTAATCCCATGGTATTAAAAGGTCTTACAGAGAAATCAAAAGAACTACCGAGTGGTGAGGCTGATGGCTATACTGGACAAATCGGTAGAAATTATAATACAGAACAAAATTAATGGACATAGGAAAAAGTGACAGTCTTTCATGTGTATTTGTAAAGGGAAGTCTTATTTCACAAACCTGCTTGCTTCTTTAAAGGCCAGATAAAACATGTAGATTTAACTATCAAGACTGCATCTGTAATGCTAAATAAATCTGCTCCTGTGTGCAGTCTCTGGTATCAGGCAAAAAGGTGCATGATGCCTTGCAGCCAGCCCTCAGTGCTTGTCACCACCAGAAATGTCTAGCTGCATCAGCACTGCATAACCCTTGTCTTGGGTCTCTGATGTTTAGCAAATGCCTACTTTCCCTTTCACACCAACTAAATAAAGTATAAAGCTGTAGCTATAGCTTTTCCCCTGAAGTTTTTAATAGGTGACATTAAACGATGGTATGGAGGGAAAATTGTAAACTGCAGCACTGGCATCTGTGTGCACGTTGTTCACAAAAAAAATGGAGCATTAGCTGTCAGAGCAGTTTTCAAAGGGAAAACCCCTTACTCTTTGGACTAGATTTGGAGGGATTAGAAATTGAGAAGGAAACTGTGAGAAAATAGATAGAAAAAGACTGGGAGGCCAGCATGGGAAGTTATGGGGAACTTTCAGGAGAAAAGAAGACCTAAACTTTTACCCTTACCTCCAGTTGTTCTTTCTGGAAGATAAAGATTGTATTAATTCATATTTGCAGGCAAACTAACTTGAAGAATTTTATTCCACAGATTTAAAAATCATGGTCATTGGATGCTCAGATAAGTATAATGTAAAAAGCTCTGGGATACACACCATCTGCTTTAGATTTGTTTTAATTCATAGAGATTATCAATCCCACCCAAGTGATAAGTTTCTGTGACATGACCTATTGGGCATTTCAGCTTCTTGCAAAGGAGTACTCTGTAATTTGAATTACCGGATCCAGACTCCATACATATTTTTCTCCACAGCTCTCAGTAAGTTAGGCCACAGAAAACTAGCCAATTTCCTCTGTCTAAGCATCAGGCAGCCAAGATGACACCTGTCCTTGGGAAGAGGGATCTTCTGAAAGAGGCAGCAATGTCCTGATGCAAAACAAAGAGGGAAATGGATCCTGCCAGCCATTGACTTTCTGCCACTTCTGTTTCCATCCCTACAGGGCCTGGAGTCCGCTGGGACAAGAAGCAAACCACAGCACAGCCAGAATAGGCAGAAAGAGAAATCCCTGGATACAGATGGTCCTGCACAGACACACAGTGTGGGGAAAGTGTTGGAGTGATGACTTCCAGGCATGCTGAAAACAGATCCCGTCCCACTTACTGTAAGTCCCTACAATGTGATTTCCCTTCCCTTGTGTTCAGTGAGCATGAGCTGGTGAGAAAGAGGGGCACTCATAAGCACAGGTGAAGTATGAAAGCAAAGCACTGTCAAAGCCTCTTGAGTTTGTGGCCCAGTGCAAACCTCACTCTCTGCTCCACTTCTTAGAGCAGCATCGTCTGCCTTGTAACCTGTCTAGAAAGAAATTCCAGGACCAGTACCTCCATCTCATTGTCATGAAACCACCCTTAGGACTCCTGCTTAGGTACTGCACTCCTTCACCATGGACCAAGCTGACCAGGACCTGCTGTCCAATTGCAATGACAGGAAAAGAAGCATGCTTGCAAGCCTCTGGGCTCCATTTCAGGCCCATTGCTCTTCCTTTCCACCCAGAGAGAAACAACTAAAGCAAACCCAGCTGTACCATGTGGGAATCAACCAGCAAAGTTCAAGAAGGCATCTTCTTGGGTGTCAGTAGGTATGGTGTAAAATTTAACCTTGGCTGCAGTGAATTCCAGTACAGAAAGGTAGCTGTGTTGGTGAGCTCCCATCTAAGCCTTTGAAGGAACACAGCATCAAAGTCACCATCACACAGTTCATGGTTTCACAATAGCATTGGGTACCTTTGCTGCTCTCATTACATTCCTTTAACCATGCAGCTACCCTAAAGCAGCCACACCATGGATTTCACAGACATTTTGAGGTGGTGTGTTCAAGTCAGGTGGGCACCCAGTTATAGAATCATAGAATGGTTTGTGTTGGAAGGGACCTTAAAGATCATCGAGTTCCAAGCCCCCTGCCATGGGCAGGGACACCTTCCACTAGACCAGGTTGCTCAAAGCCGCATCCAACCTGGCCTTGAACACTTCCAGGGATGGGGCAACCACAACCTCTCTGGGCAACCTGTTCCAGTGCCTCACCACACTCACAGTGAAGAATTTCTTCCCTACATCTAACCTAAATCTACCCTCTTTCAGTTTAAAGCCATTACCCCTTGTCCTATCACTATACACCCTTGTAAAAAGTCCCTCTCCAGCTTTCTTGTAGGCCCCCGTTACGTACTGGAAGGCTGCTATAAGGTGTCCCCAGAGCCTTCTCTTATCCAGGCTGAACAACCCCAACTCTCAGCCTGTCTTCATAGGAGAGGTGTTCCAGCCCCCTGATCATCTTCATGGCCCTCCTCTGGACTCGCTGCAACAGGACCATGTCCTTCTTATGTTGGGGGCCACAGAGCTGGATGCAGTACTCCAGGTGGGATGTCATGAGAGCAGAGTAGAGGAGGAGAATCCTCTCTCTCAACCTGCTGGTCACACTTTTTTTGATGCAGGCCAGGATACGGTTGGCTTTCTGGGCTGCAAGCGCACATAGAATCATAGAATCATAGAATCATAGAATCATTTAGGTTGGAAAAGACCTTCAAGATCATTGAGTCCAACCATCAACCATGCCCACTAAACCATGTCCTGAAGTACACTGTCCACTAGCTTTTTGAATACCTCCAGGGATGGTGACTCAACCACTTCCCTGGGCAGCCCATTCCAATGTTTGACAACCCTCTCAGTAAAAAAATTTTTCCTAATATCTAACCTAAATCTCCCTTGCCTCAACTTGAGGCCATTTCCTCTTGTCCTATCTCCAGCCACCTGACAGAAGAGACCAACCCCCACCTCACTACAACCCCCTTTCAGGTAGTTGTAGAGAACTATAAGGTCTCCCCTCAGCCTTCTCTTTTCTAGACTAAACAGCCCCAGTTCCCTCAGCCACTCCTCATAAGACTTGGTCAAGTCATGTTGAGCTTCTCGTCAACCAACACCCCCAAGTCTTTCTCCTCAGGGCTGCTCTCAATCCATTCATTGCCCAGCCTGTTTTTGTGATTGGGATTGCCCCGACCCATGTGCAGGACCTTGCACTTGGCCTTGTTGACCTTCATGAAGTTCACACGGGCCCACCTCTCAAGCCTGTCAAGGTCCCTCTGAATGTCATCCCTTCCCTCCAGCATCTCGACCACCCCACACAGCTTGGTGTCATCGGCAAACTTTCTGAGCGTGCACTCAATCCCACTGTCCATGTTGTCAACAAAGATGTTAAACAACGCCAGTCCCAATACTGACCCCTGAGGAACACCATTCATCACTGGTCTCCATTTGGACATCGAGCCATTGACCACAACTCTTTGAGTGGGATTATCCAGCCCATTCCCTATCCACTGAGTGCTCCATCCGTCAAATCCTTGTCTCTTCAATTTAGAGACAAGGGTGTCATGGGGGACAGTGTCAAATGCTTTGCACAAGCCCAGGTAGATGACATCAGTTGCTCTTCCTTTATCCAATGCTGTAACCTTGTTGTAGAAGGCCACCTGATTTGTCAGGCATGATTTGCCCTTAGTGAAGCCGTGTTGGCTGTCACCAGTCATCTCCTTATTTTCCATGTGCCTTAGCATAGTTTCCAGGAGGATCTGCTCCATGATCTTGCCAGGTACAGAGGTGGGACTGATTGGCTTGTAGTTCCTTGGGTCTTCCTCTTTTACCTTTTTAAAAATGGAGGTTATGTTTCCCCTTTTTCACTCAGTGGGAACTTCCTCAGGCTGCCACAATTTCTCAAATATGATGGATGGTGGCTCAGCCACTTCATCCACCAGTTCCCTCAGGACCTGCAGATGTATCTCATCAGGTCCCATGGACTTGTGCACCTTCAGGTTCCTTAGATGGTCTCAAACCTGATCTTCTCCTACTGTGGGCGGTTCTTCATTCTCCTAGTCCCTGCCTTTGCTTTCTGTGACTTGGGTGGTGTGGCTGGAGCACTTGCCAGTGAAGACTGAGGTAAAACAGTCATTGAGTACCTCAGCCTTCTCCATGTCCCAGGTAACCACATCTCCCGTTTCTTTCTGGAGAGGGCCCACATTTTCCCTAGTCTTCCTTTTATCACCAACATATCTATAGAAGCTTTTCTTGTTGCCCTTGACATCCCTGGCCAGATTTAATTCTATCATCAGGGCTTTAGTTTTCCTAACCTGATCCTTGGCTTCTCAGACAATTTCTCTGTATTCCTCCCAGGCTACCTGTCCTTGCTTCCACCCTCTGTAGGTTTCTGTTTTGTGTTTGAGTTTGTCCAGAATCTCCTTGGTCATCCATGCAGACCTCTTGGTGTTTTTGCCTGACTTCCTCTTTGTTGGGATGCATTGCTGCTGAGTTTGAAGGAGGTGATGCTTGAATATTAACCAGCTTTCTTGGGCCCCTCTTCTCTCCAGGGCTTTATCCAGTGGCACTCTACCAAGCAGAGGCCAAGGTCTGCTCTCCTGAATTCCAAGGTAGCGAGTTTGCTGTGCACCCTCCTCACTGCCCTAAGGATCTTGAACTCTACCATTCACTGCAGGCGAGGCTTCCCTTGAGCTTCACATTCCCCACCAGCCCCTCCTTGTTGGTGAGAACAAGGTCTGGCATAACACCTCTCCTCGTTGGTTCCTCTATCACTTGGAGAAGGAAGTTATCATCAACATATTCCAGGAACCTCCTGAATGGCTTATGCCCTGCTGTGTTGTCCCTCCAACAGATACCAGGGTGGTTGAAGTCCCCCATGAGGACCAGGGCTTGTGAACGTGAGGCTGCTCCTATCTGTCTATAGAGGGACTCATCCACTCAGTCTTCCTGGTTGGGTGGCCTGTAGCAGACTCCCACTATAATGTCACCTGTCCCTGCCCTCCCTTTAATCCTGACCCATAAGCTCTCAGTCAGCTGCTCATCCATCCCCAGGCAGAGCTCCATGTACTCCAACTGGTCATTGACATAGAGGGTGACACCCCCTTCTCGTCTCCCCCGCCTGTCCTTCCTGAAGAGCCTGTATCCTTCCATTCCAACACTCCAGTCATAGGAGCCATCCCACCACATCTCCATAATGCCATTAAGATCATAGCTCTGCAGGCATGTGCAATTCTCTAATTGTTCTTGTTTATTCCCCATGCTACATGTGTTTACATAGAGGCATTTAAGTTGGGCCCCTGATGAAACTGACTTACTGGCTGAAGTAGCTGGAATTCCTCTGTGCTGCCTTTCAGGTGCTCTCCTGGTGAACTGTGATCCCTCTCCAGGCTCTGGGCATCTATTGCTGGCACTGGTATCAAACCGGTAGGAGTGGGATGGATTGAGGTTCCCCTTCCCCAGCAACTTTAGTTTAAAGCACTCTTCAGCAGCTTGGCAAGGCTATGACTGAATATGCTCTTCTCCTTCACTGACAGATGGACCTCATTAGCCCCCAGTAGACCAAGTTTCTCAAAGCAAGTCCCACAACCATTTGTTGATTCGCCAGATTCAACTGGTCCTTTCAAACCCCTTCCCTTTGACCGGGAGGACTGATGAAAAAACTACCTGTGCTCCAGAGTCCCATACCAATGCTCCCAGGGCTCTGTAATCCTTGATACTCCTCAGACTGCTCCTGGCTGTATCAGTGGTCCCTATGTGAAACAACAGCAGTGGATAATAGCCAGTGGACTGTACGAGGCTTGGTAGTCTCTCGGTGACATCTGTGATATGAGTCCCCGGTAAGCAGCACACCTCTCTAGAAAGTGTATCAGGTCAGCAAATGGGTGCCTCCATACCTCCCAGAAGAGAGTTGCCTACGACTATCACCCATCGCCTTTTCTTAGTTGCACAGGTTGTCTGCTGGGGAGCAGATCGGACTGCCTCACTCAGCTCCAGCGTCTCTCCTGATGTGACAGGTCTTTCCTCTTCAGTCTGCAGAGTGGTGAAGTGGTTCTGCAAGGGCAACTCAGGCTCTGGGGGAAGTCTCTTCCTCCTGCTAGTCCTTGCAATTGCAAGCTTCGATTCTTCTGCATTATTGGCCCCCCCTCCGTTCTGTGTGTGCTGGTGGGGGAGTTTTTGGCTGTTTGGCCATGCTGTCTGTCCCTGCCCCAGGAGGAAGGTCTAGGCACTTCCTGCAGTTTGAGATCTGCACTGCAGCCTCTTCCTTCAGCAGCTCCATCTGGGTGGAGGCATCGGCCACCACTGGGGTAGATGGTGCAGACCCCCCAGCCGGAGCTGCAGCTTTTGCTCTCAGATGAGTGCCCACCATTCTGCATTGAGGGTCAGGGAGGATGAGTGCCCTTGACCTGTGCAGCTGGTCACAGAATGGTACCCAGTTGCTGGGTTATGTAGACTTCAAGTCTCTCCACTCAGCCAGTGGAATGTCCCTCCTTCAAAGAGGTGCCCTCTCTGTGCGCCCTTCCACACAAACTGCCATGCTATGCCATGTTTGCTCACTCTGTTCGCAGCGCTCCTGGTCTGAGCGCTCCCGGTCTGAGCGCTCCCTAGGGCTGCCTTTTGTAGGAGTGGGTGGTGGCCACCATTACTCCTGGCCCTGCCCACACCTTGTCAGCCGCTCTCTCTCACGAGAGCTGCCAGCTCCTGATGGGTCTCCATGCTCTCCAGGGTTTTCCCCAGCTCAGGAATCACTCCCGTACACCGCAATCCCCCACCCCGCTGTGGAATGCACCTGCACTGGATGGAGCTCATCGCCTCAGCAAGTTGGTGGATATCAGAACAGAATGTTCTGATGCAGGGACTCTCCCCACCAAATGCAGGATGCTTTCCGAAAGATAAGTAGTTTCCTCCTTTGCACTGAGCTTGCCCACTCTTTCATGTGACTTTTCCTGAAGATGGGCACCAATGGTATTAAACTTTCACCCCCTGCAAAAGTGGAGAGAATTCATTCACAGAAGCAATTAGCAGGAGATCTCAAAATAGCACTGATCTCACCCTGTCCCCTTCAATGTCATGTCATCAGCAGTTACCCTGGCAGGAGGATTAGCAAGTTTTCCTCTTGTCCTATATGAGCTTAATGCAGAAGAAGCAGGGGAGCTAAAGATTGCCTAGGGCAGCAGCCTGCAGCTATGACCAGGTAAGCCCACCTGTACTGTTTCTGGTGCACAGCATGAAATTCACAGTCTTCTCACCCACAAGCAATCTGTAAGCCTCCTATGTGAGGCCCATAATGCCCATTTAAAAAGAGATCCCTTTGTTGTCTCCCTCCCCATTAGTCAGCTCTAGGAGGCTGGAGAGAGCTCAGAGCTGCTCAGCTTCTTCTCAGGTAGGAAATCTCCTTTTGTGGATCAATGTTTTCCCTATGATTCTCCACATGACAGGCCTCACCTATCGCAAGAGAAACACAACTGCCAGCAGCCATAAGTCCTTTCTGGAAGTGCAGGTGGCTGCCTTCTGCACCATGGGAGACTGCCTGGGTATGGCTCCAGCCTGGCCAAGTACTGCCTTTATGAAGGTAAAGACATTCAAGTCTGTACAGCTACCGTGCAATGAGCCGCCACCTTTTGCAGTGCTACACCCAGCTTGTCCCAGTCCCACACAGCTGGATGAGTGTTTTTCTTAGCCAAGTATCTGCACTTCTAAGAGGTAGGAGTCCACAAGCTCCCTCAGCAGTTTCCACTATATATCATCATTAGGATCAGATCCAGGAAGGAAGGTTGAAGAGATCAAAGTACCTGTGTCACAGGCAAGAAACCACCCAACTGTCCTCCAGTATCTCACAGGTGATTGCCCAGATGTTTCTGCATCCTTTAGGCTGCCATTGCCCTCAGTATCTTGCAGCCCCTGTGCTACCTTGCTAAGGAGATTTCAAGGAGAACTGTTCCAGGATATTGATTGTGTTATTAGGAGCTTTACACCATCAAACAAGGAGTGGGACAACTGGGCAGCTGACAATACAGTCTCACTCCATTAACATGTGGAGATTGAGCACTTGTCAACTAATTTTTGTAAGAATTGCAGTTCTCTCTTCTGCAGCATCTGAGCTGTGAGGTAACCCAAGGATTCTGGAGTCCAAACATGGACTGACAAGTTGGGTTGTCAGAGACGGTTTTGAATGCCCCAGTACTAACTAAAGAGTAATTGTCTGCCTCGCAGATGTATGGCATTTTGGAATTTGGGGTTAGCTTTTTGGCATCGCTCTCCTGCTGTTTCTAGAATGACTGCAAAGTGGGAAGGGTGAGACCCAGCACAAAGAGCAATGAGTTCAGGGTGGAGCGTGGAATCCTTAGTTACCTTATCTTCAAAACAAAGCTAGTCCCACCATTAGCTGCCTTCTGCTGAGCAGCCCCATGGATAGAGCGTTTGACTACAAAGTGAGAGGTCTATGTTCTTCACTTTCCTCAGCATGGGAGGGATGTGCATACTCAGCATCCTTTCCTTGTCTCTGAGATCTTGGTCCTTTACCAGTGGGTAAGGATGTGTTCTGTGTGTGTGTGCACTGTCCACAGCCCTGCCTTGAAGCTTGGCCAATGTGCAGGCAGGCACACTGAGCCTCTTTTAAGTTAAGTCCCTGTTGTGGTTTAAACCCAGCTGGCAACCAAGCACCACACAGCCGCTCACTCACCTCCCCCACAGGGGGATGGGGGAGAGAATCAGAAGGGTAAAAGTGAGAAAACTCGTGGGCTGAGATAAAGTCAGTTTAATGGGTAAAGCAAAAGCCATGTACGCAGGCAAAGCAAAACAAGGAGTTCATTCACTACTTCCCATTGGCAGGCAGGTGTTCCGCCTCCATCTCCAGGAAGGCAGGGCTCCATCATGTGTAACAGTTACTTGGGAAGGCAAATGACATAACTCTGAATGTGTCCTCCCCCCTCCTTCTTCTCCCCCCAGCTTTATATGCTGAGCATGATGTCATATGGTCTGGAATATCCCTTTGGTGAGTTGGGGTCAGCTGTCCCAGCTGTGTCCCCTCCCAACTTCTTGTGCACTCCCAGCTTACCCACTGGTGGGGTGGTGTGAGAAGCAGAAAAGGCCTTCACTCTGTGTAAGCACTGCTCAGCAATCATGAAAACATCCCGGTATAATCAACACTGTTTTCAGCACAAATCCAAAACATAGCCCCATACTAGCTACTATGAAGAAAATTATCTCTATCACAGCCAAAACCAGCACAGTCCCCTTGGTGTGTCACTGGCTGTCTACAAACACATGTGGTACACATAATTAACAGAGATAGTGGGTTGAGATGATACAGTTGAAAAGGTGCTTTGCTGGGATACATTTGTGAAAGTATGCTTTTTTTCCTTAGGCTGCTCTGTTATGTTTCAGTTATGCTATTTATAGTTCTTTAGTAGGCTATGAGATCTTTGATCAGCTTTAACAGTCTTTTCTGCTAAATTATACCTCCAGCAGCATATTTAAGATTCCTTTCATCATCCTAAGCATTTTATCTGAGAAGCTAAATATTCAAAAATTGTGACTTCTTCCATATTGTCTACATTGTAGCTTTTGGTAAGATAAGCAATCAACTCTCACTTATCAGACAGGGTGAGAGACCCAGGTGGTGAGATAGATCAGATTATTTGAGTTCTACAGAAGCCACAGGATCGCTGTGTAATCTGAGTTACGTGAATGAAGTGTCTGTTCTGCAGAGATTACCAATGAATAACTGGATGCATTTAACAGTGCTTGAGGTTTTTAGGTGGGCTGTTGTTCAGGAGAAGGTCTAATTCAATCTATATTCATACATCTGCATAGACCAGATCCTGAGCAAATAATGCAAACTGAAACCCAGGCTGGAGACTAGAGCATGATGCAGATACTTGTAAGGTATTGCAGACAGAAAGCTAATTTTGAACCAGCATTACTTGACCTAGTTGGTTGCTGATGAGGGCACTAGGTGTTTCTGGTGTTTCACAACAGCTTCTCATTTCTGAGAGTCCCAAGCAGCAGGGAAGAAATTACTCAGCTTGAGGAGCAATTGTTCCGGTTTCTTTTCCTGCTTTTATTTCTTCAGGCTCTTTCTCTTTAGGATACTAAGACACCACCTTCATCTCTTTCATTTCCCCTTTGTCTGCTAAACTGTTTGGCATTATGCCCAGAATAGTGAATGGCAGCCATTGCCTAAGCCCTCCTCTTAGGTGTCAGTTAGTATTTGCAGGAGTCTTACAAAAAGGGTGTTGTTTCAGCATGGATTGCCTAAATTCACTTCCACCAGGAATTGAGTATGTAGTATCAGTGTCCTTATATTCTAGAAAAAAATATTTTGTTCAGTGCCTTGACTCTGCCTTAAAAACATGTATGGCAAAGTGAGACCTAGATACTAAAAGACCACTTTCTAGTCTAATACTTTTTCTTGACAGATTCTGTAACTCTTACAGAGTGGAATAGTATCCCCCCCAGAATAAATGGCATCATTTCCATTCTCGGATCAGAGTATTAACATATAGCACTTTCCACGTAAAACAAAAAAAAAACCCAAACCCAAAAAACTATCACCCCAAAACAGCAGAGGCTGGGATAGTGACAGATCCTTTCCCAGTAGATACAAAAATAATGTGAAATAGAGCTACACTTATGACTATTCTAGAAAAGAACAATGATATAGGTTGGAGTCTGAAGTTCCCTTACTTGCTCATAACTTTCCCCCCCCCAAAAAAGAACTCAAATCACTACTTGCTGGATTTTCAGCTTGCAAGTGTTGTTGTTGGCCATGCTGTCAATATGGTAGGGCCTGCCTAGACAGATCAGTTTGCTCTGTAGCCTGTGATGGACAGTCTGACAGAGAATGCTCAACCTCTGCTGTAGCAGCATTTCTGCTGCCCTCTGTGTAAAATGAGAGCTCACGGGAATGTTAGCACAGGACAAGCAGAAATGTCAGAACACTGCTCTGTAGCAAAACTGCTCATCCCTACACTTCTGCTAGGATGTGGCTGGACACTGAACCCTGGAGATGGTAAGAGCACATTTTCCATATTAAAAGGTTATTTATCAATTCAGTGTAGATCTGCTAAGGTGCATGATTTCAATGTTATGTACAGAATGTGCTCAGTCCATATTTTTGATGTGTCATCTGGTTAGGTAATGTGCCATTAAACTAACATTTCTGATAAATGTGGCTGAAGGAATGGGCTGAGAGAATTGCTGGAAGCAATAAATGATTTCCCAGGAAGAACTACTGAGGATCATAACTACCCAGACTTTAAACCTGCAGGTTGAAAAGCAGTGTGGGCCATCCATTCTTTACCATGGCGAATGTAAGCAAAAATTTCTGGGTGTACATGTGAGCACTTGTGAAGGTAAGCTGATGTCACAGGCTGGCCATGAAGGGACCATAATGGCCTTGCTATCCCCTGTCCCTTCTGCTCTATTCAGAAATTAATTTCTACAGATCTTAATGCAGTTGTGATTTACCTTCACTACACGTCAAGGAAAGTGAATGCATCTGTCCTAGGGGGAACTTTGACGACAAGTTTGTTGCTAAGTAGCTTCCCACAGAGTGGTATTCTTGGAAGTCCTCAGAATGAGTTAACTGAACATGAGAAGCAAATAAAACCCACAATCTGAGATTAGAGGATGGGCAGATTTCAAATGTGCACCACAGGTGCACCATTACTCACACTCCTCCTGTCTCCACAGCTAACATCAGCGGAAGAGATCTGGGCGGTAGATTCTGGCCAAGGAGGTGACATTCAGGATGCCCTTTCTATCACCCACCAAAGCAGCTGAGGGGCTCCTGTTACAGAGCAGGTGAGTGGGTTGGGCAAGCTGGGAGACCACTGGGTAGAAAAAGGTAATTGAAACAGCAAGTAGCCAGAAGAGGAGGAAGGAAGAGGAAGGAAAAGAAGCAAGGAAGGAGCACAGTATTAACCCCTGCAGGCAACTGTGGCATAACCTAAAATAAGCTGTACTTGTGAGATCAAAGGTCCATGTAGCCCAACTTTCTGACTTTGAAAGTGATGCCCAGGAAGGAGCAGCATCTTGCCTATGGCAACATAGAGCAGCACTTGTCTAAAACTCTCCTGATTCCCAGTAATTTGTATTTATGGAAGCCCTGAGCACGACATGATGGCTGGGTGTTTAACAGCTCATGGTGGATTTTTAAAACTGATGAATTTGTCCAAGCACTTTATGAACCCATGAACTGTTCTTGGAACTTATGGCATGTTACTGTGATCCTCTACTGAGGCTAACTCATAGAAAGCAAACATCCACATATGCAGTTCAATTCACTTTGTTATTATCTTTGACTGAATGTTGCAAATATATATCTTCTTCGCACCTCATCCAAATTTTCATATGAAGTCACATATTTGAGGAAGTAAAAATAGTGATTAAACTGCAGAGAGCATCTCCCAGGTGCCAAGATAGACTATGGTATAGTTAATCTGCAGTACATATTTATACTACAGCAGGATATTTTTCTTGTAGTATTTTCAAGAGAAATTTTTTTCCAAACACTGAGGCTCCCATCACTTCAGAGGCTCCACCACAGCCTCCTATGTAATATTAGGAGATAGATTTCCTTGGTGGTCAGCTTAAATTTTTCCTTAATTTCTCTCCACATCTGAGGTGCCGAGAGAAGCATACAATTCCCTGCTCCTCCTGAAGGGCAAATCAGTTGGATAAAGCAGAACAGCTCCAGCAGAAAACAATGGGACCATGTCACCAGATAGCCAGCAGCCAGGGAGTCAGGGTGCTTGTGGCCCTTGTGGGAGATTAGCAGCTGGGGGTTTTAACAGTGCTTTCATCCCCTGTCCTGAGGAGATTCCCTATTCGCCCCACTAAAGTCTACAATGGACAGACCTTTCTATCCATGTGGCTTGTCAAAAAAGTACGTGGAAAGATTTGAGTTTATCCCAAAGGAGAAGTGAATTCTGAGTCCAAAGGAGGAGGGGATGTTGTTTTACATCTCAGTCAGGAGTGTGGCCTGAGAAAATATATCCCAAATCTGCTGCAGCTCAAGATGCAATGCCTACTTCACTCCATCACTGCTTTGCTAAGCAACACAGGTGTATGTTGCCTTCCTTCCAAATCGGTCCCTCAGGTCCCTCAAAGTGTCTGCTGCTCCCTGAGAAGTGCCTCAGATGGCCAGTATCTTGCAAGGTGCAAGGTCTCAGAGCAGAGCTGTGTCTTGACTGCACTGCTGTCTGCCTCATATATTTGCTAAGCCTGGCTTTCACCCCTTAGTGCTCCAAAGTATATGTTGTCCGCAGTCCTATCTGTGTTGAAACTCTGAATTAAATAGAAATAATGCATGTAGAAATGGGAGAAAGAAAGGACGTCTTTGTAGGCCGTTTTCCTGGACGTATGGCAGATTCATTGGTAAATTCATGGAGAATTCAGCTGTTGAATTTAATTTTATTTCCTCAAACTCTTTGTCAAGAAGTTTCTTCCTTTAATACAGAATACTTCCAAAAAATTCTAGAATTGGAATAGTTAGCTCAGGAGATACAGATGTCCCTCTAGTCCAGGAGTTCATAGATCTGAGATCTTCTGCAGTGGGGCAGCAGTTCTGTTGGAACATATGTACTGTATCTATTTTAAACTTTCTCTCCGAGATGGTACTTTATGGCCACTTTGGAGCAGTGTTTTCCCCATGATCGGTTAGTTCTTGTCAGCTGACAGGCAGCCCTACTCCACAAACAGTGTGGCAATGCAAAAGGCTATCATTCTGCAGTTATGGCAATAAATATCCAGGGGGAAGGAATCTTTGGTTTCCCTCCCCATGGTATGCTATTTGGATCCTGGTAATTTATCACAATTTCTGGCCTCCTCAAGTGAATGATGCTGTTAGTTCAGCATGAAAGAAAACCCAAGAATGTGATTTTTTTTCTGTATGTTCTAGCTATCTGTGATGTACCTTGTTTAGACTAGCACATTGCTACAGTTCACATTGCACCGAGAGGTATTTTTTTACAAGTTAAAGAATTCTGAAAAAACAGTCTTATCATAGGTCCATAAAAATAACAAGAGTTCTTATTTTTACAGGGTGTTTACAGTGTTAGTTAAATTAAAGGCAAATTAATTATTTATCAATTTTGAAAAAATCAGTGTTTTTATATACCTTAGAATGTATTTCCCAAACTGACCTTCTTGTTCAGCAAACCAAACAAACAGAACCCTAAAATGGGTACTCCTTCCAATTGGAAAAAGAAGATTTTGATAGATAAAAATTTCAGATATTAAAATGTCTACGCAATTTTGCTGAGTATTACAAGGCAAAGTGGGATATATACACCTTCTCAGAAATTATAGCACCTTTTCAAGGCAGAATCAGTAGCTGACTATGAAATGTAAACATAAAAATAGACATGATGACCATCACAGTTTCAGTTGCAAGAAAGCTATTGATATACTTGCTATTTTTCTATAAAAGTGTATATGATACCATCCATATCTAGACAGTCTTTGGGAGATGCTTCTTTACAACAGATCCTTAAAAGCATAGGCTAAAGGAGATCATGCAATATTCTAGATACTCTGTTCTACCATACAGTTTTTCTCATTAAAATATTTCCTTAATATTTACTCCAAATCCTTTTTACTTTAAATTAAACTGTTATAGTCCTGCAATATAAACCTCTATATCTCTTAATGAAAATGTTTTTCATTTAACAAAATTATTTTCTTACTCCTATACCCAGTCTTTACTTTTCTCATCTCTTGACTTAAAAAATGAAGTTCTACCCAAACCTTTTTCTAAGCCACATTCTTTATACTTGTCACTCTGGCTCCTCCTTACGTTACAGCAAGATTTTTCTTTTTTTTTTCAGAAGACATCTACAAAGTGTGCTCTATTCAAAGTACTATAGACTATCACTAACATAGATAAACCATTGCTGAGGAAAGAAAACATTCATATCCCGCACCATAGAAAGAGTACTTATACTTGCAATAATTAGATATACCGGTTTTGCTATATTTGACATTGTTGAGTGTGTAAAAAACTTGTGCCCCCGATGCCTTTTCTCCCTGGCTCAGATAACAAAACCCATGCATTTTTCTCTTTGATTTCATCTTCCCAAAGTACTTTGTTTCTCTTCATTAAATTTTCTTCTGAAAATTAGAGATATTTTCTCCAATTTTCCAGAGCTATGTTTAAGTCTGATCCAATTCTACCCTGCCAAAGAGCTTGGATGCCCCCCTTCCCAAACGACACAGCACCAGTGACTGCTTCTGTCAGCTCAGGGTCTTCTTTCAGCATTGATGACCCTAACATTTCCGAGCCTTCTTTGGCCCATTCCACCTGTCTTTGTTCCGTCCCAGTGGTGAATACATGAGACTGGCTGTCCCACCTGGTTGGATTTTAACCTTTCTGGTGTGATTCGTTCATAATACGTGGGCCAGGAGGTTTCAGCAGCTCTAAAAGCACCCATTTTTAAGTGTGTCCCCGTTGCGGGTCTGTAGCGGACCAGCCACCCAGAGGAGGGTCCGCCTCGATGGCTCCATGCTGCCACCCCCCTGGCAATGGGTGCCTTGAGCAGTGGGCCTGGTCGGCTGCTGCCTCCCGAGCTCCCTGTGACTGACAGGAGCCTGCTGGAGCCCTGTGACCGGTACCCCCTGCTCCCAACCCCTGGTAATAATGCCATCATCCTTCTGCCAAGGATCCCTAAAAGAACCTGTCTGTCGCTCCGGTGCAGTTGACAAGACCCGAGCTGAGAATGAAAACTGATGGGGCCTGTGTCCTCTGAACAACAGTCCAAGTGGCGAGGCGAAAGGCACAGCCACCGTCGCAACTGACATCTCTGGGCCTTGGTTTCCTCTGCCTGGTTGCCTGTGGTGACTGTACCAGGCAGTAGTGACTCCGGCTTTACTGAGCTCTCCAAAGGGCTAGCAGAGGTCAGGCTGCAGGAAGAGCCGGGTCTCCATAACCGTCACGTGATGGCCACCGGCCTAGCCAGGTGTTCTCCTGCAGCCCTGATACTCCAGTGGCCCTTGAGGGATCTCCGGTGTACAGCCCTACTACCTTCCCTCAGTGAGTGCTGTGAAAGCACAGCCTGAGCAAAGGGACATGGCCTTCTGCAATGCTGCTGAACCTTGGAGCAAGCCCGGCCTCTGTCTTCATCCTCACCCAGACAGGGACACAGGGGGAGGCAGTGGTAAAAAAAAAAAAGCCGAGCTACAGCCCAGCCCGACTTTTTCATTTGCTGCTTTACAAGAGAAGTGATGCCCCCACCTACCCCCACACTGAGCCCAGCTGACCCTCTGGAAGTACCTGGGCAGCTGCTCTGCTCTCCCGTGGGACAGCACGTCCCAGGAGGGCATGGCGAGCACCCAGGCGCTGGGCTGGCACAGCATCATTGCACGGACTTCAGAGGGGCCACTCTTGATTTATACCCTTACCAGGGACGGCACACTTGGGCCTGCTTCTTATTTTTAACATTTAGCTGAGAAAGGAGCTGTGCCAGAGCAAGTCTCTCTGGGGTAAGAATAGCATCTGCCGTCTTAGGACATAACACAGTTGTCCAGCTCCTACATGGCAGCACGTTGCGCCGAGATATAGAAGGCAACCTACCCACCGAGGAATGTCTTCGAGTGCTATTAGTGGAAGCATATCATCTGCACAAACAGGCAAGACCCCACGCCGGAGTCTTACTAGAGCCGTGCTTATGGCAAGTCCTGCCTGAGGGTGTGCACCTGTCCCTGAGCTTAGGGCACACATCTGCCTGCTTTATTTTCAACCATATGAAAGCCAGAGAGATACGAGAGGGTGTGTAACCGCGTGCAAGTGAAACACACAGGAAGCTAGAGGAAGAAATGGTTGACTTACTTTGCAAAACAGAGTCTACAGAAGGCTACGGTAGGTCAGAACAAACACAGTTATACCCGTGACGCGAGAGCTGCTTCTTCAGTGACTTGCCTGTCCTTTCCCACCAATGCCCTTTGTGACAGTTCTTTTGTACAAGTCATCGAAGAAACTATCTCCAGGTACCACACTTACCAGTGTGGCCAGGAGCCATCAGCCTGCTCACTCCTCTTCACGCCTGCTTTCTCCTCTCTTTCCCTCTCTCTGGCTTTGCTGGCTGCATTCCTTCATTCCAATGACACATCCTCGAGCTTCCACGGTGGAGGTAATGTGAGGCAAAGGATGATGCAGGGGTCTGTAGAGCAGGATTTTGGAGAGTCTCAGAAGTTTATGCTTCCACAAGCCATTACAGCTAACAGGGATACTCATGGGTGTTGTGTGTCATCTAGGCTCTACCCAGCCCCACCTGAAGCTTTGGAGACACCTGCAGGCATGGCTAGAGATTCTCAAGCCACCCAAGAGGAGCTGTCAGCTCATAGGTGGGTTTGGGCAGGCAAGGCTCACCACAAGAGACCCTGGCTGTGGTGGCAGACCAACGGACGCTGTCAGGCAAGGACAAAGAATGCAGGGGATGAGGAGGGATGAACAAGGTTGGGAGTCTGCTAGGGAGCCATGGGGAAAAGTTGTGCAGTGTCATGAGAAGGGAGGACTAGTCTAGCATCTCTGCAAGCTGTTGGGTGGCTTTCTTAAGGTCCTTGTGATTGAAACCGAGGTCTGCTCCTAAAGAGCCATCTCCCATTGCTCTCTTCAGACAGCACTGACAGAGGTTCTGCTCACCAATGCTCGCTAGTGACGCTGGAAGCAGGCTGCACTTCCTTCTGAGAGCTGGTGTGCTGGTGAGGCTGCACTTGGGAGCCAGGTAAGGTGAGAGCCCTTTGGATATTGCTGTCATAGGCGTACAGCCATGGAGCTGCCAGTCGCAACTTCCTAGCAGTGTGAGCATCTATTTGGAGACAAAGCCTCCGGCATTGACTTCTACAAGCTTAGACCAAGCAGACAGTGTCAATCCTTGCCACTTCCCATCACCCCCAAGGAGCTCCATTGGCAAGCTCTCCCTTGAAAACATTGTAAGCACATCAAGGTGGAAAGCATTCAGGGGCTACCTGCCGCAGGCTTGGGCACAATCATTTTCTGCCCAACCTGCGTCCCTTCAGCCCACAACACCAGCTCCACTCCCATCCTTGTGGCCCTGCTAGGCTCAATGCTCCGTGGAGCACCCACCTCTGCTCTTGAATACTGGCACTTGTACAGTAGACAGAGGGGGAAAGCTGTGGACTGTCACAAGCTTTCAACACCAATACGTACCCTGGCCTCTGCTCTTGAGTCGGCTTCTTGTTTCCTTTTAGTGCTAGCTGCACTTCACTCCTCAGTTGCTGATAATGTGTTTCTTATTCACTCCACATTGGTCTGCATCAAGGGGTCCTGTGTTTGATTCACTGTACACACCGTCTCTGAGGTTTCTGAGAAAATCCTCCAAGCTGTGTGGTCTCCCTGAAAATAGGGGACAAAAGTTACTTGGAAGCCGAGAGCTGTCAGTTCTATGAAAAACATCAGCTTAGGCAGACATCTGTGGGCTTGTCTTTAACATACCTTGGCACTGTCCATCTGTCTTTCACCCAAACTAGAGGCAAGGCTTAATGCATCAGAATGATCTAGCTGAGACGGCTGATAGAGCACATGAGACTTTGCAGTTGTACACGCCCACAGTGCCTCTGCTGCTCAGATCAGGGTCTGAATGAAGGAAAAAGTGTTTGACAATTTCCCCCTTCCCTTCTTCCCTCAAGCCCTTCCCTTCTTCCCAAAGATATATTGTCTGTTTAGCCTGTAGGTAAGCCAAAAGCAAGGTACAGGTATGTGAGAAAGGAATGGAGGGGTACACCCATCAGTTGTCTTCTTTTCTCTTGCCTGAGGCAACGCCACGTGCAGCCTGTTGTGCGAGAGGTGACAAGGCTGACCTTTGAGGCGATGTGTTGAGGAGGTCTGTTGGTGCCACGCAACCTGCGAGAAATGGGCCCTAAGGGGCAATCCTTCTGGCACGTGGCCCCAGGCAGGGCCCAGCATTTTGTCCACTGCAGAGAAACCAGGAGCAGGTGGTGGCAGCAGCTGAGGGAGTCTAGGGTAAGAGAGATGGCACAACTTAGGGGCACTATCGATGTGTCGTAACGGTGCTCTGTGTGCTGAAAATCGTCTCTGCCAAGGCACAGTTGGTCCTTCATGGTGCAGTGTCCTGTGACTTCTGATAACTTACTCAGAGACTGATGTCTAGGGTTTGTGACTGCCAGGGTCAAAAACAAAAGCAGGGAAAGGAAAAAGGAAAGGGATCACCCTCTCTTGCCTCTCACATGGGAAGTAAGCTGTGCTGAAAGGACAATGGGACAAGAATTAAGAGTATGTGAGGGCAGGAGCAGGGCAAGGAGCTGCTGGAGATGGAAGAGACTCAGTAGTCTCCACAGGAATGGCCAGCCTCCAAGTTTGTGGGTCCTCAATACAGAGTTTGCATTAGCTTCTCCCTTCCCCCAGCCAGGAGATGTACGAAAACTTGTTCTGCAATGCAATATCCCACACTTGATCAGGAAAAAAACCAAAGAAGGCACTATTCATAGTGTGTATGCAGAGGAATCTACGGTCTTTATTCTCTAGACATTGAGGTGGGTACAAAGACTCATTGCAGAAGAAAGCGACCAAAAGGTTCACATTTTGTGCAGCCCCTCAGGTCGCTTTGCTGCCTCATGACATCCTCACTCTTCCTCTTCTATCTTCCTATGAAACTCCCGACTCTTCGCTCGGAGCTTGTTGACTTGTGACTCTGCAATGTCAGCCCGCTCCTCAGCTTCCTCCAGCTCGTGCTGGATCTTTCGGAACTTGGAGAGATTGACATTGGACAGCTCCTCCTGTGCAGGGAGAGGGAGTCGGTGGTGAGGAGCCCAGGGCAGGGGTGTCACTCCTATGCCTCGGCCTAGTGGGGCTGTGAATCTTCCCCAGGAGAAGGCACAAACCTCCATCCCCCACCCACCACTGCTTCTGCTTACACGTAAGCCTAACACAGATCTCCTCACCCTCCCCTTTTTAGAAGATCCATTGTAGACAGAGCACAACAGGATTTGAACACAATTCTGCTCTGGAATGTGGGAAGGAAAGAAACTGGGCAGCTGGAAGTTAGATTTTGTTAGCTCTGGAATTAAATGTTCAACTACCTCTGCATACTCTGAGATAGGGTTAGGAATTTGTAAGAGGTGGTGAGTCCATGAGATCTCTTCAGTGTCCGTCTCACAAATCCCCTTATCTGAGTCCAGAAGCCTTTTTCTGTACTGCACTGTTTGCAGCAGCAAAGAAGCCATGCTGACACATCCATAAATTCAGGGGCTGCAGGACTTCCTTCAATTCATCCCTGATTGCTGCATGCCCAGAAAAAGGCAAAGGCTCCTTGCACAATTCTAAATGCAGTGCACAGTGTGGCTTGGGAAGTAATTCCAACACCTTCTCTATCTGAAATTTCCCTGGCCATAACTAAAATGTGGAATTTCCTGTTGTAGATGAGCATATGCTGAATCAGAAGGATTTCTTATGCAACATTTTCTGTGTTCCTAGGCAGGAGTTTTGGCAGGTCATTTGCTTCCACATAACTACCAAGCTTCTCTGAATTCCAAGGGTCACAGGCATCTTTTGTAAAGGTAGTTATATGAATTTCAAAATTCTGAAAATGTGTTCTACTTCTTAATACATTGTACTATCAGTATTATAAGAACTCCTTCTTACAGACCACTTTGTTGTTCTAATGCAAAAAACTGTAACGTGCACTTGCCCTTCTCATTAGCCTTCTTATTTGCTCATTGATTTCATTCGCAAAGGTTAGGCTAATTTATAAGCATTTCAAAGATCTTGAAGCCGTCCATTATTGACCACTGGCACTTTCCAAGTTTCTTACAATCATCTCCTCAATGACCATACTACCCACTTGGAAAGTGTTTCTTGCCAGGCACTCAGAGTGATACTTACAGCCTCTTCAGATTGTCTCTTGTAGGATTTCACCTTCATTTGCAGCTTGTCCACCAGATCCTGCAGCCTGAGAATATTCTTACGGTCTTCCTCAGACTAAAGCAGTTGGTGAGCAGGAAAGAGAGTAAATGATTTCCCCATGTGAGTTAGCAATTCCCCTTGGCAATCAAGTGCAAAAATTTTTAGTTCCTGCAAGAGGGTGTGTCAGCCCAAGGAGGCCTCCTGCCTTACCTGGTAGGTCAGCTCCTTCACCCTCCTCTCGTACTTGCGCACGCCCTTCACGGCTTCAGCGCTGCGCTTCTGCTCAGCATCAACCTCCCCTTCCAGCTCCCGCACCTGCAATGAGCACCCCATCTTTGGAGCTTCCCTGGTGGCTACTTACGTGACGTGCTCACTCATGCACAAATAAAAACCCTACGCACTCTGGCCTCCAGCTTCTGGATTTGCTTCTTGCCTCCCTTCAGGGCCAACTGCTCGGCTTCATCCAGACGGTGCTGCAGGTCCTTCACCGTCTGGTCCAGGTTCTTCTTCATCCTCTCCAGGTGGGCGCTGGTGTCCTGCTCCTTCTTCAGCTCTTCTGCCATCATGGCCGCCTGATGAGAGCAAAAGGTCAAAGCCACTTTCAGGCTGGAGACATCCTGGGGACTATACATCCACTGTCAGCAGTGAAAGGAGCCCTCGACTCACATCTGTGATGGCCTTCTTGGCCTTCTCTTCAGCATTGCGGGCTTCCTGGATCGTGTCCTCCATTTCACCCTGAATTTGGGCAATGTCGGTTTCCAGCTTCTTCTTGGTGTTGATCAGGCTGGTGTTCTGTGCAACAGGAAAGACATGATTTGAACTTTTAGACCTCATGCCTCCACATCAAGAGCTAAAAGTGTGAGTATTGTTTATGAAAGTCTTTAATGCAAGAGTCCTCTTTAGAGCCGTAGCAGCAAACCAGACATGAGTGGCTGGCCGGATTGGCCATATTACAGCGTAGCTCTTCAAGTGTTTACATAGTAATCACTTGCAAGATGCATAGCAATCGCATTCTGTGTTGGCCCTTGTTAATGGGATTAGTTTCCAGCAGCATGCCTGACCTGGGTATGGAGGAGCTGCACACGTTCAGTGGCATCCAGAAGCTCCTGCTCAGCCACTTTCCTCGACCGCTCCGTCTGCTCCAGGGCTGCCCGTAGCTCCTCAATTTCAGCCTGCAACAGGTTTGCTCTGCGCTCCACCATGGCCACCTGCTCCTTCAGGTCCTCCTGTGTCCTGAGAGCATCATCCAAGTGTATCTGGGTATCCTGTAAAAGAGGCAAGAGAATTTGCAAGGTGGCAGTGTGTGCTTGGGTGCCAAAAATGTCAGCGAAGGCTCTTCTCTTTCTGTAGTTTTGCTGAACAGACCTTGAGCACTGCCTGTGTGTTTCTCAGGTTCTTTTGTGCCTCTGCAGCCACGCGGTTGGCATGGCTCAGCTGGATCTCCATTTCATTCAGGTCCCCCTCCATCTTCTTCTTCAGACGCAAGGCTTCATTCCTGCTCCTGATCTCAGCATCCAGGCTGCTCTGTAAGGACTCTACAATTCTGAGGTGGTTTCTCTTCATCTGGTCGATCTCCTCATCTTTCTCTGCTATCTTCCTGTCAATCTCAGACTTCACCTGGTTGAGTTCAAGCTGGAGGCGCAGGATCTTCCCCTCTTCATGTTCTAGGGAGGCCTGGACAAGTGGACACAAGCATTTGTAACGTCGATAAAACTACTGCTTGCTTTCTAGGTAATTACAGAATATTTCAAGAATCTCAGCTGCCTGCACTCCCCAGCCAGAACAGAGCAGGACCAAGCAGTTTTTAGTCATATTTCCCCATTGCTCCTATTTTTAGTGCAAATACCAGTGATTATGGGCATGTACCTCAGCTTCCTCCAAGGCAGCCTGGATTTCAGATTTCTCCTGCTCAATCTGCTTCTTGACTTTCTCCAGCTCATGAATTGCCTTTCCTCCCTCGGCAATCTGCTCCGTGAGGTCGGCAATCTCCTCTGTGGGAACAAAGACCAACAGCATGGTCAGGCACAGAGCAGAATGCAAAGGGCCCTGCCACACCGAGGTGACAGGCAGCTTTGCCAACCTGCAGGCACAGACCCATGCGGAAAGGTGGTAGTGGTGGGTAGCGAGAAAGCCCAGCCAGGAGCAGAGGGCCAGGGACTTACGCTGCAAGTTCTTGTTCTCACGCTTCAGGGTCTCCAGGTGGTCCAAGGACTCCTCATAGGCATTCTTCATCTTAAACAGCTCCGTGCTGAGAGACCGAGACTCCTTCTGGGAGGCTTCCAGCTCAGCCTGCGTTTCCTCATACTTCTGCTTCCATTCTGCCAGGATCTGAAGAGAAACAGGACCTCAGTGTGGATGTGGCAATCAGGAGGGGATGCTCTGCCCAGGAACCCCAGGCCCGGAGCCCAAAAGACCTTGTCAAAGTTCTTCTGCTTCTTATCCAGAGCTGCGCAGGCAGCATTCGCTCGCTCCACATCAATCATCAGGTCCTCCACTTCATTCTGCAGCCTCTGCTTTGTCTTTTCCAGGGAAGCACATTTGGCATTCACAGCTTCAACATGTTCCTCTGCATCCTGCAGGCGCTGTGCCAGCTTCTTCCTGGGAGGAGATAAGCACAGCTCTTAATTGGGGCCTATAATGGACATTGTTTTTTCATTTCCACCACAGTGCTGAGGCAGTTTTTGCAGTATTTGGTCCCCATGCACACGGTGTAGAACCTATCCCAGCCAGTCATTTTTCTTCCTGTTTTCTTTCCCCATGTTCTGGCTATCCCTCTGCACACACTCTACATTGTCTTTGTCCTGCATTCTTTGTCATGTAGTCTATTTTCCTTGTGTTTTTCAAAACCACACCCTTTAAAGTACATATTTCTGTTTCATATAACTCCTCCCCAACCTACTACAAGGCTTTTGCCTTTCAGTATCTCAGTAGTCTCTTCAAAATTCTGTCATTGGTTTCTTCCAGCCTTCCCCACATTCCCCACATACTTGGCTTCTTCCAGCTCCTCCGTGCGCTGAATAGCATCCGTCTCGTATTTGGTTCTCCACTGGGCCACTTCAGTGTTGGCCTTGGACAGGGCACGCTGCAGCTCACTCTTGGCTTCCTGCTCCTCCTCATATTGTTCCCGGAGCAAGTCACAGTCGTGACGAGCAGACTGCAAGCCATGGGCCAGGGCATTCTTGGCCTAGTGGTAAAAAGATTGCAATAAGGAGTAGATATATCCTGGGAAATTTTGTCTTACTGGCACTTAGTCACTGGAATATATCCCAGAGAAATAGTGATTAATTGACTGCATGAAAAAAATAAAAGCCAAGTTCGGGTATACTGCAAAAAGTTGGGAGTCCTGCCCTGACGGGGCCTAGATTGCATGACCTAATGGGATGTTTTGAACTTTTAATTAGATCACCTTTTGAACTCCTGAACACCACACCAAAAACAATATGATGCAAAATATTTATTTCATATGTACAATGAAATATCTTCACCTTTATCTCTTCCTCTAGTTGCCGCTTCAATTCTTCAATCTGCTGGGTGAAAGCCTGTTTCCCTCTAGACAGCTGAGAAATTAAAGCATCTTTTTCATCCACCTGACGTGCATATTCACCTGGAAAAGTTTGTAATTAAGAAAATATTTTAACAGCCAAGAGAGTCATGTGGGAGGTTCACCCATTTCCAAACTAGAGACGGAAGTGCCATACCAGATTCTGTCTGCAGACGAGCTCTTTGAGCACTGAGATCACTAATCATGCGCTGATTCTGCTCCTCCTTTGTTTTATATTCACTTAGTTGGTCCTCCAGAGTGCGGCACATCTTCTCCAGATTTGCCTAGGTGTCAATCACACGTAAGAAAATAGAGTTAATACTTCGATTCTGCCTTAGTTACAGCAGGAAAACGTGTCTAGAAGATGCAGTTTACGTATCTGGGGACTATGTGCATACGCCCTCAGTTCTATATGTTAGATTTGGAGAAAACAGTTATATTATAACCTGATAACAATTAAATAAGATTAAACAAGAATATTAAATTGTTCTCAAATTACTAATAAAAATATTTGTGTACCTTGGCTTTGGAGACAGACTCCATGTTACTGGCCAAGTCGTCAATCTCCATCTTCAGCTCACTCTTCTCCTTCTCCAGCTTCTGCTTCACTCGTTGCAGGTTGTCGATCTGCTCCCCAAGCTCAGCTGTGCTGTCCGCGTGCTTCTTCCGCAGGGCGGCAGCTGTGGCTTCGTGCTGCAGCGTGGCCTCTTCGAGGTCACGGCGCATCTTCTGAAATTCTGCCTCACGCTTCTTGTTCATCTCAATCTGAGCTGCGGTAGCCCCTCCTGCTTCTTCCAGGCGCTCGCTGATCTCCTCTAGCTCCCTCGAGAGGTCAGCACGATGCTTCTCTGCTTTTGCCCGAGAGGTTCGCTCTGCCTCAATTTCCTCCTCCAGTTCCTCAATACGAGCCTGGGGAACATTAGGGACCCTTCACACCCATGCCCTCCTCCTACCTGACCTGAGACTGGGTGAGAGAGGGGAAGGAACAAAGACTTGCCTGCAGCTCCTTGATCTTCTTCTGTAATTGCATGCCCAGAAGTTGCTCATCCTCAATTTTGCTCTGGATCTGGCTGATTTCAAAGTCTTTCCTTTGGGCAAAGCAAACCATGTTAGAGCTCAAAGAAAAAAGACAGGTGCACCAGCCCAGCACTCAGGTGCCCCACAGCCCCACTTACTTCTTCAGCTTCTCATCCAGCTGCTGCTTATCATTTTCCAAATCCATTATGCTGTCATGGGCCAGCTTCAGGTCTCCTTCGAGTTTCCTCTTAGCTCTCTCAAGGTCCATGCGCAGTTTCTTCTCTTGCTCCAGGGACCCTTCCAGCTAAAACCAACAAGACCATCAGTGCTCCGTCAGCCAGGTTTAACTCCATACCTGTCCTGTTCTTGAGGTACGCCTGTGTGCTTACGTCGTCCACTTGCTGCTCCAGCTTGGTCTTAGCTTTGGTCAATGTATTGACTTTGTCCTCTTCTGCCTGCAGGTCATCCAGTGTCTGCTGATGGGCCTCTTGGAGGGCTTTCTTCTCTTTTGTCAGCTTCACAATGGTCTCATCCAGGGCTGCCATCTCCTCTGTGAGGTTTTTCACCTTTGAAAAGAAGGAAGTACGTGCAGATAAAAAATGATGTTTAAAACTTTATACTGTATAACAAAACAGAGGTCTTTTCTGTGAGAGTGACATCTTCTGCCTCATACTTTGTTTTCGGTGGCATGTTTTTCCTTCTCAACCTTGGCCAGTGTTAACTCAAGATCGTCAATGTCTTTCTTCAGCTCTGAACATTCATCCTCCAGTTTCCTCTTCTTGGCTGTCAGCTCAGCATTAATTTCTTCCTCATCCTCAGCCCTTTCAGTCACCTCTTTAACTTTGGCTTCCAGCTGGATTTTGGTTTTGATGAGCTGGTCACACCTTTCCTCAGCATCAGCCAAAGCATCAGCTTCCTGGTTGAAAAATACCATTTTTAGGGATATGTTTTTGAGGGAATATTGAGATGCTTACCTTCACAGTTTAGAGTCCTGGGTAGCAATTTTGTAGTTAAAAATTTGGTTTATGTTCCAACAGAATGAAATATAATATAGAATTTATTTTATATTGTTCATTTTGAAACAGCCAGTTTTGAAAGCTAAAACCAAATAAATTCCTTCAATCTACATGAAGGCCCAATTATTTACATATTTGTGCAAGTTATAGAATCCAATATCATCCCATAATATCAAACATTAGAACAAAGTACGTAAATTGGGGTTTACTCATAGGAATATCTCCCACATTTATGAAGTCCCAAGTGATAACTATATGCCAAGATACATATAAATACCAAAGTCACAGTTATGCTCACATCATTCCTATATGTCTCTTTTTTCACCCTACTGTCTTTCTGGAGCAACAGTTTCTGATTTAGATTTTCATCACCATGGCCCCAATATATTCAGCATCTAGCAGCTTTGTCTTTTCTCTGTCAGACCCTCATCAGCTAAGAAGAAAGGAAGTTGCTGGAAAATTCATCTCTAGGCTTTTTTTGCAACAGACGTCCTGTGGTATTTATTATATTTTGTCTCAAGTTTCAGTCTAGCAGAAATAATATGAAAGCAATATGATGATTTTAGCAGTGAGTGGATTTTTTAAATCTTTTTACAGTTCAAGATTCTTTTAAAAAGGGGGCACGTAAATTTTCCTATATGTCACATATGCTGCATAGTATTACTTTGAGGATACAGTCTTTTCTATTCTGTAAATTATTTAATTTAGAAACCTCAGCATTACAACACCGTAGGTGTACCACATAATTTTTTTTTAATGATTGTAAGTGATTTAGGAGGGTGATTGAGAATATTAAATTCTGTTTCCTCTCAGTTAGTTCAGTATTACAATATAGCAATGTTTGTAACAGCTAAGCCACCACCTACACCGAAAAGAAACAAGTTATCTTGTTTAATTAGAGAATAAAGAGAGGAGAGAAATGTCCTATTAACTTGTCCTAAGAATTCCTAATCATGTGTGTATAAGGATAGGCATACTCAGTTTTGGAGCGGTAGGAAAAAAATTACTAGAAGAACAACCATTAAACTAATAAAAGTAAAGTTTCTTGATTGCTCTGATGCACTTTAACTGAATGTATATGGTAGAGACCTCAGCATGTACCATAGAAAATCTCACCCATGGAATATCTTGACTACAAACTCCTGACAGTCCTTATTGAAGCTAGTTATATTTTTAAGAGCACCACTTAATGAAATACAGTTGAACTGAATTAAATTGTAGTTTCAATGTGTCTTTTGAAAATGTAGTCATAAATATCAGCCCGATAGTCACAGTTCAGTTAGGATGAGGCACAATGGTAGTACTCACAGCCTGCACTTGGAGCTGCAGATCGTTTTTCTCCTGCACCAGTTTCACCATTTTCTCCTCCAGCTCCTTCCTCTTTGCCTCAGACTTTGCAAGCTCTTCCTTGATTTTCTCAAACTCTTGTTTCATGTTGGCCATTTCCTTCTCAGATTCTGCACTCTTCAGCAAGGGCTTGATCTTGAAGAACAGCTTCATCCAGGGCCAGTGCTTGACATTCATGAATGCACGAATATTATACTGGATGCAAAAGATGGACTCTCTGAAAGGTAAGTCAAATTAATATTAAGTATTTAGACCATGATGACACAATAAGCCATATACAGTGAAACTAATTTGAAGAAATGTCTACCTCCTCTCCACCATTCTTTGGTATTCCATTCTCATCAGGAAGCCCCTGCACCTGGCTTGTGTGCGGGTGATGAGCTGTGCCAGCTTCTCATCCCTCATCTCCTCCAGGAGGCCTATCAGCCCAGCTTTGAAGAACACCTTAGGTAAGAACATGAAAATAGGTGCAGTGTATGTGCTTGTTGTTCAGCGTGGCCCAGTACCCTGTCCCCCATGGCAGATAATATGACAAGTTAAGAGAAAGAGCAAAAGCACAAAGAATGTATGTAGTGATAGATCTTCTTTTATATCTCCAAGCTTCCAGTTACCTGCAGTTGAGGAACTATAATAGCCAGACATTTTGCCTTTGTTTTTATTAACCTTTGAGTATTTTACTCTACAATTTTGTCTTAAATTAGGAACCCTTAATCAAATCATCCTATGGCAACGAATTTCAGTTTTATTCAAACGTTGAGTCAATAAGTACTTATTTGATTTATTTTAAATACACTATTTGATAATTTCACATACTATCTGGAGAATCTGAGTATCATTCTCAAGCCATGCAAAACAAAAATACATAGTACTTGAAACAAACCGTTCTTGTACCTTGGTGTGACCAAATTTGTATTGAGTGTGGTCTATATCAATTGATCCAAGAAGTTTCTCACAGGCCTTCTTGCTGTCAATGAACTGTCCCTCTGGGATAGCACTTGCATTTAATACTTTGTATCTGGGGGAGAAAACAGAAGAACTTGCATTGAACTCGATGATCTTAAGAGTCTTTTCTAGCCTAAATGATTCTATGATTCTATGAATATAAAGAGGTCTGTTGTTGAGACCAATTGGCTGGTACACTGCAAGAAAGAGTCTAAGAACTGTTGAGAACATAAAAGCACTACTAAACATAAATTTTAGAGAAGGCTTTAGTCACCAGAGGTGAAACTTAAATTTCACAAGCTACTCAAGATGGACAAAATGATGCAGTAAGAGGAAGTCTGACCTCTGTTTAAAATCTGCATACAGAACTCTGTTGGGAAATCCTTTCCTGCAAATTCTGATCCCTTCCAGCACGCCATTACACCGCAGCTGGTGAAGCACCAGTTCATGCTCCATGGCACCTAGCAATTCAGAGCACAAATATAATATATGCTATATTCTGTAATACAGAGGGGAAGACCTGCACCATACTGAAAAACCATCTATATATGAGTCTCTTACCAGGTGTTTTCGTTTCATTTGGGATGATGCAGCGTACAAAATGGGGGTGGGTGCTTCGCAGATTGGTCATCAGCTTGTTTAAATTCTCCTGGGAGAATCATTAACAAAAGTTTATATTAGCAAATGTAATTTCCACTGTAAGCATCAAGTCCTCTGAAATGAGATGAGATATCAGACAAAAATTAGCTCTCAGAATCCTGACCTGAAGCCCCCTGCATCTGTTTTTCTGACTTTCCACAGATCTTTGCTGTTATTAACTTCATTTATAAAGTTCTTCTGATTAATCTGTAGGAAATACTATACTCTTAAACATACAATTTTTTTACATTTCACTGACTCTACTGGAATGCCTTAATTAGAAATTATATCCATCTTCCATTGGATGTACCCAGAGAGATAAACAGGTACCTCTATGGGGCAGTTTGAAGCATACTGCTGTAGGCATTTAAGATAGGTCATATGGAGCACACTACATAGAACCTTCCTGTTTTCCCCACTGAAAGCAAAAGGAACAAAAATGACAAGATGAGTTTTAAATGTCTAGATTACATGTTCATCTTGTAAGGTAAGATGAGAATAAGGTGAGATGAATCCCAGCCTTGTTTTCTAATTAATATCTGTATACTTATTTATAAATAATTATTGCCTATAATTAGTGGAGGGAAGCAGTTGCCTCCAGAGGACATCTCAGAGTATGTAAATTAAGCAGCCAAAACATTAAGATGTCTAAACACTAACATGTCTAAACTAGAGGGATACTGGAAGAAGTTTAAAAGCATAACAGAAATGCAACCCAAATGCAGCAAATAATATTTCTCCTGTAACATTACCTCTTAAAGTCTTATGACCTTTAAACATAGACTTATTGCATTATTTTTGAATGATACATGCTGGCAATAATTTCCCACTTGCAAGGCCAAGGCACTACAGCTATGATTATTTTTCTTGGGGCACATACACACGTGTCAATGCCCTGTTTCAGAGCACTGGCTAGAGGCTGTCAGGTGATCAAGAATCATATGACAGCAGATCTGTAGAAGAAATTGGGCTATATCAAGAAGGGAGTCCTAAATGAGGGATGAATATGGTAATAAATAACCTCAGGAGAGACTGGCAGAAGTGTATGGAGCAGCCAGGCAGCAAGGCTTGGTTATGACTAAGAACTGTCAAGTATCTGACATCTTAAAAATCCATAACCCAAGGAGTGGTGGTATTTCAACTGTAAGAGATTGATCCCTGAATCATGGAGAAAAACTACAAGTATAAATGGAGCAAACAGGTCATCCTCCAGTAGGCAGAATGTTGATAAAGGGAAATAAAAGGTTCCAAAGCCATAGGTGGGCATCTGAAGGAAATCTGGTATATTTTAGATACATTTTAGAAGTTTTCTGTATGACATTCTTCTGTCTGGAAGCATCCTGGGACAAGCAGACAAAGAGAAAAGTTGTGCATTCAGTGGAATGGAGCATAAATAGATCACAGTGGATTTAGTTTTAGCAAAATATGGCCCAAGAAATTCAGGGTCTTTTAACAAAACTAAGCCAAAAAAAGACTAGCCATTTTAAATTGTGGGTTTATTCTTCATCTTAGGAAGAAATAGTGAACTCTCTAATGTACCCGGAAAAGAGCTGAGACAGTCTGGAAGGAAGAACCCTTCTTCTTGCCACCTTTCTTGCCAGCACTGGCCTCTGCAAAATTGAAAATAAATAAAACAAGTTTTAGATTTTTGCTACTGCCTTTTATGATTCCTTTTTGTAAGCTGTACGTCACTGAAAATATGGAATTCATAGAACTAACCCGCTTCTGCTCCACCATAGTTGGCAAAGAGTAAGGCCAGTGTCTTCACAGATGATTTCTGGTACAACCCAATGACAGTTTCATTCAGGGGGTCTTTGTTCTTCTCCAGCCAGCCAGTGATGTTGTAGTCTACAGTGCCAGCATAGTGTATCAGGGAGAAGTGGGCCTCAGTCTTGCCTTTGGTAGGCTTGGGCTTCTGGAAGTTGCTGGACTTGCCCAGGTGCTGGTCATAGAGCTTGTTCTTGAAAGAGGTGTCAGTTGCCTTGGGGAACATGCACTCCTCTTCCAGGATGGAGAAGATGCCCATGGGCTGGAGGAAATGTACAAGGAAGACCGATTGTAATTTAGTTTTCAGGGCAATAATGACCTTCATCTAGGCAGAGTAGTGGAACACAGACTGAGCTACACATCAAAAAAGATTATTATTCAATTACATTTTCTGCTAGAAAGTATGATTAAACATATTCATACTTACATTTTTTAACACCAAATGAATTATAAAGATTAATGGAAATTAATTTAGTTTGTCTTGAGAAATTCCTTTATAAAATCAGAGCACTACCTTTTTATCCAGAGGGACTCAAAGCACACACAGATGTCTCAGACAAATTGAACATGAGCCAACAGTACACCCTTGTGGCAAAGGCAGCCAGCTCATCCTGGGCTGCTTTAAGTATTGCCAGCAGCTCAAGGGAAGTGATCCTTCCCCTCTACTCAGCTCTGTTGAGAAACTGCTGTGTCCAGTTCTTGGCTCCCCAGTACAAGAAAAACGTGGACATAGTAGAGTGAACCCTGTGACAGGCCATGAAGGTATTTAAATGACTGGAACATCTGACATACAAGGACAAGCTGAGAGAGATGGGACTGTTCACCCTGGAAAAGAGAAGGCTCTCGGGGGATCTTATCAATCTGTATAAATACCTAATGGAAGGGGATAAAGGAAACAGAGCTAGAGGTTTCTCAGTGGTGTCCAGTGACAGGATAAGATGGAACAGGCATGAATTGAAATACACAAAATTCCATTTAAATAGAAGAAAAAAGCTTCTTTGCTGTGAGGGTGGTCAAAAGTTGGAAAGGTTCCCCAGTGTATCTGTGGAGTCGCCACCCTTGGAGATATTAAAAATCCAACTGGACACGGTCCTGAGCAACCCCCTCTAGCTGACCCTGTCTTGACCAAGGGGATTGGACTAAGTGTTCTCCAGACCTACCTTCAAACCTCAGCAGTTCTGTGATTCTGTGATTCTAACTACTTATCATCCTGCAAGCCACTGAACCTTCCATCTCATGTGCAGTGTGACTGCCTTCTCATTGTCAGTCAAAGGATTCACATGTAAGTGCGACTGTGTGCTGACAGTTATGTATGTCCATCTTCTATGTTAATTTTACAAAGATATAGCGATTCTGCTGTACAAGCACAAGTCTGTTAGAGCTAAAAGGTGAGGAGGACATGCTGACCTGGAAATTGACTCCAGCTGTTTTGGAAGAACACTCTTATTGGGAGTTTAACAATCTTTTGGCGCTTGAAAAGAGATCAGTAAGGATTTGCTGCCACAAAGCTGTGTGAAATCTCTTTCATGTCTCACTTGACAGAAAAAATAAATTACATGGCAAGGTATTTTGAATAACAAAAGATGAATATTTGGACATGAACACAGAAGATCCCTTTGAAAAATGAGACCAAGTAATTACAGAATTTCTGAAGAGGAAGGATACCTTCTCAATGAGCTCAATGCAGGCAGCCAGGTCCATCCCAAAGTCAATGAATGTCCATTCAATTCCTTCCTTCTTGTACTCCTCCTGTTCCAGCACGAACATGTGGTGGTTGAAGAACTGTTGCAGTTTCTCATTGGTGAAATTGATGCACAGCTGCTCAAAGCTGTTAAACTGGAAATAAAATAAAAAAGACCCATATTTGCAAGATGCAGCAATAATTGCAAAACCTCATACTTTAAAAATAAGGCATGCGGTTATCTTGGCTTCGTTGTCAAGTCTATGCCTTTCCTCAGTCTGCTTTATGTCTATGTTACGAAACAGAGAAATGCATCAAATTAATTGCCCACAAGAAATTTTTTTTTCATTGATAAAAATGTGAAGATAAAATAAATTTCCTGCATAATTTGAGACCAAATTACAGGGAGAAAAAACTCAAGCTTAGGCCTATCATGATATATATGTTTTAATACTGTCTTGTCCTTGATCATTTAAACCAAGGAATATTTCTGATTGTACCATCCTGTACTTTTGAGTTTGCACGTCTTGAAACAAGATGAGTCCTTTGAAAGGTCATTTTTTTACTTCATGATAAAAAAAGGCAAATAGCTGCAAATAATTATGTGATGATATTACATCTTCTTTAAAAAAAAATATGTCTCAGAGTGATCATAACATCCAGTTGTCACTTCCAAATAGCTCTTACCAAATCTTTGTTACTTACATCAAAGATCTCAAAGCCAGCAATGTCCAGGACACCAATAAAGTACTGTCTAGGCTGCTTCGTATCCAGCTGTTGATTGATACGAACAACCATCCACAAGAACATCCTCTCATAGACAGCCTTTGCTAAAGCGCCTACAGCATTGTGCACCTACAAGAAAAATAAATGCCTGGAGTTACCGTACAGGGCAGACGAGAATCAAAAGGATCTTAATTCAAAACATGGTTCCAGGTTGCCACAGTTTCTTACCTGCTGTGCAGTTTGACCCTTGGTCACATATTCATTCCCAACCTTGACTCGGGGGTAGCACAGTGCCTTGAGCATGTCAGCTGAATTCAGACCCATAAGGTAGGCAGCCTTGTCAGCCACTAAAGAGGGAGTGGAAGAAGGAAGAATTTAGTGTCACATAGACTTTGAATCCTGGAGCATTCTCTAAAGGCTGCAGGGTTCAGATTTCTGTTCTTTGAAATCTTTCGATAGACTCCCATAGAGGGAATCTTGGTAACATCCAAGTCATCATTATGCATATTGAGCTTTTCTAAAATAATTTATGTTTTAAATTCTTCACTGAAACATGTAGAAAGTATGATGTTTTCAGAAATCTCCTGGCACAAAATTGAAAGCTGCAGCTTGCCAGTCTGAATATTGTAGTACATGCATAACTCAGGACCTGCAGTGACAACAGTCAGGTACTGATCTATATTCAGGTGATCAAAAACACCGAATATTTAGGGTGGAACACAGAGATGATATCTGTTCACTTTCAGAACCAGAGTCTACAACCCTTTCTAAGCTTTGGTTTCTGATGTTCAGTAAAACTCACTGGGTTTCATCCTTTTACCTATGGTACTTCCCACCTTCTGCCTTGTCCTTTAGCAAGAGGAGACCTGAAGATGTGGGTTGTAGGTCCTGCGCCAACAAAGGAGAGGAATCAAATACACCTCTCACACCAGAGTTCCCTGAGCATTTGACAGGTGATGGTGAATGGGACAATGGTCCCCCCACCCTGTGAGAGCTGAACCACTTGGCTGTTTCACAGTTGCAAGCTAAATTCCAACAAAGGTATAACTAGTAATGTTAAAGGAAGGACATCCATCGCTCCTGACTTCCTGGAAGTGTATAAAGGACAGTTTAAACTATTAATTGCTTATAGCATAAGATAGAAATATTCTGAGTTCAGGGAACTTGATGTACTGAGAAGAGGACAAGGAACAGGTTTTTTTCTGGCTTATTGTTTTCCTTAGGATCCTAAAGTCCAACAAAGAATAACTTCTGCTGTCTTCCACATCCATAGTGGCTTACAGAAAGGTTAATTATTGAATTTCATAATACCTTCTGTTCCATCTGGCTCTGCCTGCTCCTCTCTTGGCTTCTGCTTGAACTTCAAGTTCCCATAGTGCATGACAGCCCCTGTCAGCTTGTAGATGGCAGTCTTCTCATCAGCAGTGAAGCCCAGGATGTCAATGGCACTCTGGTAATACAATCAGCAAAGTGAAATATTTGTTTGTTATGTGATGTATGATCTGTGCCTGTTGACCTGTTCTGTAAGTTACTTACATCTGTAGCCATCAGCTCCTCCTTGTCATCAATGCTGGGAACAGTGATCTCACCTTGACTCACAAAAGGGTAGTCATATGGGTTGGTGGTGATGAGGAGCATTTCTGAAAACAAATGGGTTCATGGGTTAAATTTCACTGTTTTTGTAATTTAGTTAAATGTTGCTCGTTCATCTTCTTCCAAAAAGCTCAGTGATCCCTCCTACCAATTAACTCCGGCTTCTTATTGGACGTGATTTGATAAAATATGTGGTAGCTTCTTTCTGCCTTGAGCTGGAAAGTGACTCTGGACTTCTCCAGCAGATCTGTCAAGGAAGGTAGAAAGAGTTAGGCACAGGAAGGCACATTGAGGTGGGTCTTTAGGAAGGAATGGGATCAGGCCAGGAGAGTCTCTTACAAGTTTCAATGTCAGCAGAAGCCAGTTTGCCTGTAGCTCCAAAGTGGATTCTGATGAATTTGCCCTGTTAAGGAGAAGCAGCAGCATTTCAGCCTGGATGGGTTCCTTTGACATCTCCTTTCTGTGGAATACTGCTAGGGCCATCACTTATCTTGTAATGAGAGGGAGAGATTTTGTCCAAAGCCACAACTTACAAAGCGTGAGGAGTTGTCATTCCTCACGGTCTTGGCATTTCCAAAGGCTTCCAGCAGTGGGTTGGCGCTGATGATTTGATCCTCAAGCGTTCCCTGCAGGATGATCATTATTGCAGGTTTTCATTTGCAAAAATCATGTCAGGAACAGAGGAAAGCTTTGATTCAAGACAGTATCTATTAATTTACCTGCATTTTGCCTGACTGCTCTTCCTTCTTCTTCTCCCCACTCGCTGCAATTGTTGCAAAGTACTGGATCACACGCTTTGTGTTCACCGTCTTCCCTGCACCGGATTCTCCGCTGTCAAACCAAAGACAGAAGCAGAGAGCGTGTGGTCAGGCAGGAGGTCCCCTGGCACGGGGCAGCCCCGCGGGGACCCGAGCAGGGAGTGTACATACGTGATCAGGATCGACTGGTTCTCACGATCTGTGAAAGAGGCAGAATGGAAGATAGTGTTAGCAGTTGACCTGGGTAACACTGAGCTGAATGAGAAGTAAAGCTGTAAATGTAAGTTGGGGCTTCTTCAGAAAGTCCAAGAGTACCTATTTCCCTTCCAGGTCCTAACAGTAGTAAGTATAAGCCCAAATGGATGCATAGAGCTGTCAGAAGCATGTGATCCTGAGACAAGCTGTGCATCCACTTGCCCTTCACACAGTTCTCATCAAGAAATCTAATCAAACTGCCTACCTGTGTTCAAAATAGGGGATTATATGAAATAGTAACTTTTTGTTTCCTATCAGTGAAAAGAAGCAGCAGAGTCAAATAGTATTTCTGCAGTGGGAGAGTGTAGAATTTTATACAGTGAAGTGCAAATAACACACAGTGTTGAGTCCATGTATGCTTCTGGGTCAGTTTCACTTGAAATTAATTCCTGCACAACTCGATCAAGTTCTCAGTCATACAGCTCCGTGGTGTTTTTAGCTGGCTTGTCACATGCTCCAGTGAGATCAGTGTGGCTTTTTGGTTTAGATTGCTGTGAGGGAGGTCAAGCACTCACCAGTCAGCATGAACTGATAGGCATTGTCAGAGATGGAGAAGATGTGTGGAGGGGCCTCCTGGCGCTTCTTGCCTCGGTAGGCCAACACCACCTCCGGGTTGTACACCGGCAGCCACTTGTAGGGGTTGACAGTGACGCAGAAAAGACCCGAGTAGGTCTGCGAGGAAGGGAGACGGCATGTTGGCTTCCACTTAGCCTGGCAGAGCAGTTCCTCCTAGCTACCCAGAGGAGGACTGCTGCTGCTACTTACGTAGATCATCCAGGCTGCATAACGCTCTTTGAGGTTGTACAGCACAGCGGGTTCATGGAGGTGGGTCATCATGGCCATGTCCTCAACTTTATCGTACTTGGGAGGGTTCATGGGGAAGACCTGATCTTCCTTCACAGTCAGAGTCTGCCAAGGAAACAAAAGATCCATGTATGTCAGCTAAAAGCTTAGCGTGGGAATCAAATGGTGTCCTTCAGCCTTGTTTTTCACTCACCTCTCCACCTTCAGTCTTGACAGTGACCTTCCCTGATTCCTTGCTCTGGATTGTCCCTTTCACAAAGGATTCTTTAGGATGGGCCACAAAGACAGATGTCTTGGCATCAAAAGGCTTGTTCTGGGCCGCAATTCTTTCCTTCTCTGACTTTCGGAGATAGGGAGCTGCCTCTCCAAAGACAGCCATCTCAGAGTCAGCAGAAGCCATGTCTGCACTTTACTGAAGGTACGTCAGCAGAGGGCTCTAATGGGAAGGAACAACATGGCACTGATTATTTACATCTATTCTGTAAGATTGGGAAAAATTTTATACCCTACAACTTGGTTTGTCTTAATACTCTGAGTATTTGGAACATCTAACATGAGCTAACTAGACACTTAATTTTTAGGTCAACTTAGGAAATAAGAGGTTTTCACTGATGTAGTCTAGGTCTTCAAACATTTATGAGAGCAACTTTTAATGACCTTTCAGAACTGTGGGTTTGGTGCTTTAAGAATACTGTGTCTGTAAGATAAGAGTGAATTTGCTGAGCAAGTTTCACTAAGATCACTATTAGGAATGGAAATACGGTTAGGACATTTTGTTAAAAGGATGAACAGTGAAGTAACATTTCTGAAAAACGTTAGTTTAGGTGACCTACAGTCTTGGAAAACACTGAACCTGTGGGACATTTACCTATTAAATATAATGATAACAGAAAGGCAGTGGGAAACTCATGAATTTTGGCAATGACGTTGTCAGCTGAAAGAAAAGGGAAGGCTTTGTGACCTTTTAATATTCTGCCATAATTTAATTTGTTGTATGCATTTGTTATTCTTCAGTACAATATCTAAATAATTTCAGCCCCAAAGATCTGACTTGGGTGAAATAAAATTCAAGCATTGAAATTGGAATTGCCAGGCCTGTATTAAGATCCCAAATAAATACTTACTGAAAAAAATCTAGGAACAGATGAGTTCTCAAAACTTTAAAAAAATAAGAGTATTTCTTCAGATGCTTTATTAAACCTGTAGGTAGCTGAATTTTGCCAACTGCACTTGAAAATTCTCTAGCTACATTGGTAAAAGTTATTCCCTCTTTATTCATTAGGTAATAAATATTTTTTTGTCTGGAGTAAGAAAATGGATATCTAAGACAGCTCTGTCATTTTACAAAGGTGGTTAGAAGGTCTGTATGCTCAGATGATTTATTAATTCATACATTCTCAGGTAAAATGCAGAATTTTGCACTTTTTCCTGCTATGCCCATCTTGGTCCAGTTCTACTGCTGCCATAGCAAAGACAGGAAGCCAGCATGCCTTGATCTCTGTTAGGTCAGTTAAGCAGAATTGAAGAATTTCCCCATGGGCATTTTCTGGTCTGCTGTCAGTGGTCAGAGACTTCAAACACAGCCAGTTTAAAACTTTGGGCACCCCACCATGTTCTACTGTAATCACACTAGGTTTGATTATAGGGTGAAACAGTGACCCTTCCAGAAATCCCACCCAAAAGAACCTTTCTCTGCCCTCTAAGAATTAATAAATCAGGTTCTTACCTCTCGTGACACAGGCTGGCAGCTGGTCAGTACTGTAAAACAGAAATGGCAACTCCCTACTTGCTGCTGCACAGAAATCCAGAGTGAAAATGTGCAGGTGCCTTGAAAGCAGATTTAAAATCTGAGCTGAGAAATTGAGTCCCCTCCTGGAAATGAGTACTGGAGGCAGCAGGAATGCTGTGGCACATAAGGGCACCATCCTTTTCCTGCAAGCCTGCAGACCCCATACACTTACCTTGAAGCTTTCCGTGGAGACAGGGCAGACTTGTCGCAGGGACATTTTATACGATCTAGTCTGCAGATGCTACAGATGCCTACTCTTTCTTCGGTCAAAAAATTTTTGGCAAACCTTCTTTGGTAAAGCATTGTCTGGCAAACTGAACTAAGGGCATAATTGTCATTTGACATGACTAGATATAATTAGAAAATTTTGATGTCTTACTGACTATATGAATACATCTCCTATAAACAATCTGACAAGGGTGTTAAGGAGGGAATCTGGACTAGTCAAGGCACTTAGAGAACTTGGATGCAGGACTTATGGATTCTATTGCTGGCTTTCCCACCGACTCACTGTATGACCCAGGGTGGATTGCTTGGTATGTCTGCACTGCAGATATCCCAGCTGTACAATAGATAAAACAGGATGTTAAAAGATAAATTAGCATTATTAAAAGCTTTTGGCAGTTGTGATGGTAAAATCCTGAAAGTAGAAGTACAGATGTATAACAGTTCATGAGGGTTGCAAGCACAGCAGGGTGGTCAGCCAAACACCGCAGCAGTGAGATGGTTCTACCTGGGCTTTTAAGCTGGTGCCTCTGACAGAGATGTGAGGCACCTTCAGGGTTATCAGGAAGAGTGTGCACATGCACGCACGCACACACACACACACAGAGGCATGTGCACGTGTGCCTCTCTGTATACACTTCAGATTGCAAACAAGTGGGAGATTTTCCAAGAAATGTGATCCTGTGCACAATCTTTTTCAGTGGGAGGGGTTATACCTGCTGAGACTTCTGATCTGTAGGTCAGTGCCAGTGAGCAAGAGATGCTCCCTTCTTTTGCTGGAAACTTCTTAGCTTATCCAGGTGTTCCTATGCCTATAACCCTAGGAAAGATCACTGATCTAGGAATGGCTCCCACAGTTTTTCTTCCTACCTACAACTGATAGAAAAATCCTCTAGTCAGCCATACCTATACAAATAATTGGACATATGCACAAACACATCACCTCAGCATGCCGTCCCAGATGCTCTGCACCCGATACATCCTCAGTCCAGCACTTCATCACAAATATCTTGCATACTTACACATTTGCACAGTTCAAAAAAACACAGTGATACCTTTACAAGAGCATTGGGAGTGGCAGACATACCTGTACAATGTTGATAGAGTAGGGGGAAGGGGGATTTGCTAGTAGCCCTGGAGAGAGACTGATCTAGTTTTAGGAAGAGGGCACTGTCATATGAGCTGCTTTAAATCCTGTCAGATTTAAACACATTCTTCCCCTGGTCATTGGCATTTTCGTTATTAAAAGAGCTCAATGGATAACATATGGGCAGAGTTAGAAAAATGGTGCATCGATCTGATGTAATATCCAGCATCAGGCAATGTCCTGTGCTTGTAAAGCCCATTCCAAGGAGGGCTGCAGCACTGCAGTGCCCACTTTTTTGGAGCCCAAACCCAGAGCTCACTGCTGAGCTCCATGCTCAGGACATGGGAAGGCTGATGGAAACACTCTGCACCTTGCCCAGGAGGAGCCCAGAGCCAGCCAGTGGGAAATGGTGAGCGCAGGGGTGCATCTGAAGTCCTGCCTCTCTGGGGACCAGGCACCAAGGGGTGCTGGCGGGGACACCTCCCTCCAGCAGGACCCAGAGCGCAACTGTGCTCCCCAGCGTGGGGCCAGCAGACATTGCTCTGAGGGGCTCTTGCAGCTGAGTCCCCGGCGTGCTGGGGTGCCACGTGGTGTCCAGCAGCCCAGTGGCTATCGGTCCCGGCTGAGGAGGGGACAGAAAGGTCTTGGCAGCTCAGAGCCCGGGGTTAAGAAGACCATGCAAGAAGAGCAAGGGATGGCTGAGGCCTCTCCCAGGATGTGACAGCTGGGGGCTTTCTCCCCTCAGGCTGGGGAGGGAGCTCTGGTCTCCCATTCCCAGGGAAGCTGTAATATCTGCACTGTAAAGGCAGCATCCTCTGGCAGCAGCAGGTTAAGTATTAAATAGCTGCTGTTACTTTTCTGTGGGACCCTGCTCTCAGCAGTAGGTAGCAAGCCTTATGCAGTGCTGTCAGGCTAGGACAAAGTGCCCTCAAGATGTGCCAGGGGCTATATGAGGAATCTAGCTGAGGGGGCTGGGCTAGATCACCTGACTTTGGAGACTGAAAATCTTTGACTTCCCAGTGGCCGATGACAAAGCCAGTCTTCTCAGTAGACCTCTCCTGTGTTTTTGCTGTTGTGTTGTCTAGGATGTGGACCCAGCTGTGTAACAGGCAGGAGTGAGGCACGTGGCCAGGCAGCTCTGGGCATGCAGTCAGCCGAGGGAATGTCTAGTTTGAAAGGGAAGAGGCCAGTAAGTTGAGGTGTCTCCAGGTGTGAACAGTCACTCAGCAGTGTTTTGGGGATTGAAGGCCAGTATGTCCCCATAAGCCAGTGTTAGAAACCTAGTCTTTTTTTAAAATGGTCCAAATTTCAGAAAAGGGTTGTGAAGCAGGGCATAGCAATGAAGGAGAGACTTTTATCCAGATGGCTTTTGAATATCTCCAGGGACAGACACTTCACAACAGCTCCGGGAAACCTGTGCCAGTGTTCAGTCACCCTCACAGTGAAAAAGTGTTTCCTGATTTTCAGAGGGAACCTCCTGTGTTTCAGTTTGTGCCCATTGCCTCTGGTCCTGTCACTGGACACCACTGAAAAGAGCCTGGCTCCATCCTCTTCGCACTCTCCCTTCAGGTATTTATGTACATTGATGAGATCCCACTGAGCCTTCTCTTCTCCAGGCTCCCTCAGTTCCAGCTCTCTCAGCCTTTCCTCATAGGAGAGATGCTCCAGTCCCTCAGTCATCTTAGTGGCCCTTTGCTGGACTCTCTCCAGTATGACCATGTCTCTCTTGTACTGGGGAACCCATAACTGAACAAGTACTCCAGGTGTGGCCTTACCAGTGCTGAGTCAAGGGGAAGGATCACCTCCCTCGACCTGCTGGAAACACTTCTAATGCAGCCCAGGACACCGTTCACCTTCTTTGCGGCAAGGGCACATTGCTGGCTCATGTTCAACTTGGTGTCCATCTGGACCCCCAGGTGCTTTTTTGCAAAGCTGCTTTCCAGATGGTCAGCACCCAGCATATACTGGTGCATGGGGTTGCTCCTCCCCATGTGCAGGGCTTTGCACTTCCTTTGCACTATTGGACCCAGTATTGACCTCTGGGTTTTGCCTAACCAGTACTCAGTTGCACACTACCCTCAACATAGAAAATGCTTTATGTTAAATGGGCCCTAGAAATTGCAGAATCCCAAAGACTTCGAGTTTTACTGCCACGTTTACCAGTATTGCTAATTGAGTTATCTAAATCATGTGTGAACTTCCATCTAAAGACCCTTTGTGACATTAAAGCAAAGCAACTAAAGTGCACAGGCACCTCTACATTCCCCCAGTAAACTCTATCCTTTGCATACAAACAGGGTGAGATGTCTGTAGGTTCAATAGAATGTCCACAGAGGCAAGAATACATATGCCGGCTTAGAGACCAAACCATTTGCCATCTACTTCAGGGACTTGGCCTTCACTAGCTCAAATATTGGACTATCCAGTTCACTGAAGCTGGTCTCTGCTTGGTCCTTCAAGGAGAATCTGGACAGTAGGACTACCAGCCAGCAGGATCCAGTTCTAATAGTGGTTCTGGCCCACTCTGACTGAGGCTGTTCTCAATATGGGGCTATAACAGGCACATGGAAATAGGCATTCTGAAGGTTGAGGGGTAGGAGCTTGCAGCCCCAGTCAGTAGAATAACTAGCATCATTATCTTGAAGGTGTGAATCTGGCAGCTTTCCTATCACCAGAAAGTATCACCACATTCCTTGACACAAAGAAATAGCAGCTATAGAGCTATTTCACTAAAATGGCAAGGAGCAGGTTCCCTGTCCCCAGAGTCAACAGGGAAGAAACTTTCTGCCAATCTGTTCTCCTTGGTCTTAGACTGCAGTCCTTGGACTCTGACAGTCCAGGCATGCTATGTCTGTGGTCACCTCCTTAGGAGGGAAAGCAGCCTTGCATACAGAGGAATGATACAGGATTTACACAAGAGAACTCAGAAAACTGCGGTCAGTCACATGCTACAAGAAAGACTGGGAATGCTGCCTGATTGCCCAGGGTGTAGAGGGGCTGCAGGACATACTGTCCCACCTAACCCTGTATCAAGTGTTGGAGGAGGTCCTACTTTGGCTGAAGGTTTCTGTGGGCATATGCAAATCCACGGTGTGAATATATATGCTGGCTTAATTTCAGAGAAGAAGAAACTATTGTTACTGTGGATCCCTAATTTGAATTTCTGTGCCCATCAGAAGTATTGACCTATGTCTACATTAATAGCTCTAGTATTAGTACCTCAGAACCAGTATAAACCCCAAAGTTAGCACCATGTGACTATGGGTATGCGGGGTTTGCTTGGTATCTTGGAGTGAAATCCCTGAAAGGTGCTTGGTATTAATCATTCAAGAGTCTGAAGGATTACTGAAATCTAGCCAAATTCTCCAGAATGTTGTATATGGAGATGTGGCCCCCATGCTAAGAACAATTTATATACTGAGTTCAGCTAAGACTTACATACTTTACATTAAATAATACTACCTCCACCATGAAGCAGCAGTTATAGATGACACCAAGTGTGTCTGCTTACTTTTCTGTCAGCTGCACTGTAATACAAAAATAATCCTGGTGGCTTAGACCAGCAGGGGTGAAGGGGCCTGACTGAATTCAGCATTAAACAGCCCAGTGCCATTCAAACTGAATATCAAGGCTACTCTAGCAACCCCTCTGGAAGAACCATCAGTAGAAAAACTCTTTCGGACAGTCAGAACAAGAAGATAAAATGTTAAAACATTGACTACTTTCATTTGAAAACTCTAAATTTGGATCAAACTCTTTTTTTTCCCCTTTTGCATTAACTAAATAAAACATGGAAAATAAGAACTTCTCATTCAGTGTTTTCAGCAGATGTTTTTAAAATATCTTTTTGAAAGGAAATTATGAGCTAAAGCGATGGCAGCTGTAACAGCATGTGTTATGAACATGGGTAGTATATGAACTCTCAGTGAATGTCTACAGCGGAAAGACACCTGACAATTGGACTAAGTTTGTGGAGGCTAGAAGAGGAGGCAGAAGAAAGTGCAAAAAAGGTTGGGAGAATAACTCAGTGTTCAGTGTTTTAGTGTATGACATAAAGCTCACAAAAACAAAAGTGAAATGTTTGGTCAGCTGGCATAAGCATCCCTGAAAAGGATTCTAAGCTACTGAGCACCTGCTTTGGATTTGTTTTAATTTATAAATCTCATCTATCCCACCCAGATATCATATGACACTGGCATAATGCCTTCTTACAAAGCTTCTTACAAAGAAGCAGTCTCTTATCTGAAGTAGATGATCCAGGTTTCACTGTAGTTTAACTCTGTAGATCCCAGTGAGTTATATCAGGGAAAACTCTGTCCTGTTTCCTGTATCCAGGCACAGCCAAGGAGAAATCTGTCCAGGAAGGGATCTGTTGAAAGAAGTGCAGGTGCCTCAAGGCAAAAAGAAGAAATGTTTCCTGCAAGACATTAATGTTCTGCCAATCCTATTTCCATCACTGCAGGGCTGGACTCCACTGGGACCAGAAGGAAACCACGGCACAGCTAAAAGAGAAGAGGCAGACTGAAAGCCATCTCTGGATACAGACTGTCCTGCACGGCGATGTGGTGTCAGCAAGGCACACATTCCCCATGGAGGAGAAAGGATTCAGTCGTGCTGAAAATAGATCCTCCTTGAGACAGAGATCAGGCAGCTGCCTCCCTTTCTGCCAGCCCTTAAGATGCATATTTTCTTCTCTTGGTCCCTGTGGTTAGTTGAGAGACAAGGAGTAAGAAGGTATTTTTTAGCTAGGCAGCACAGCCGGACTGGAGAGGGGAAGTGGAAGTGCTTACAGACTGCTGTATGCTGGCTAGTGAGAACCTCCCTCTCATGCATGTTCAGGGTTGTCAAGCTCATGAACTGGAAACAAGAGAATGTACCTGCATGGCAGGAGGTTTAGCAGTAGGAAAAGGAATCATTTACTGTAGTCTGGTGATGCCCAGTCTTTCACCCTGGGAACTACTCTCAGGCCCTCTGCTCCTCTACCTAGAACAGACTGCCCTTCAAGAGGAAGGACTTTGGGGTTATGGTGGATATAAATATGAGTGCTCTCACTGTAAACAGGATGAGCCAAGTACCAAGTGGTGTTAGAATTGTGGTCAGCTGATTGTAGGAAGCTATTATCCCTTTTTCTTGACAGTGGTGAGTCCTCATCTGAAACGGTTTGTCCAGGTTTAGGCTCCCCAGTTCAAAAAGGATGTGAACTAATGGGAGAGGGTCCAGCAGAAGGCTAGCAAGATGGGCAAGGGTCTGGAAAGCTTGTGCTATGAAAAGAGTTTGAGGGCATGTTTAGTCTGAGGAAAAAAGGCCTAATGTACATGAGGGGCAGTTACAAAGACAATGATGTGCCAAGCTTTTTTCATGAGTAGCAGACAATGTAACAAGGAGCAATGACCACAGATTGTTGCTTGAAAGTCTCCAGTTAGACATTAGGAAAATTTTTTACTATTGGGTAATGCGTAAATGGCACAGGCTACCCAGAGATGTTGTGAAGCCTCTGTCCAAAAAGCTTGGCTAATCAAAGCCATGACTGATTTGACCAACATTGGCAATAGATCTGCTTGAAGTGGGAGACTGAACTAAAGACCTCCAGATGTTCCTTTGCAACAGCATGTCTGTGGCTTTAATGTAGAGGTTTCCTCTATCCATCCAAAGTAGACAATTGCTCAAACCTAAGCAGAGAAGGTATCTGCAGGTTCATGTCTTGTGCTAAGAAACAGAAATTTTCCTGGAGTCCTGAAAAACAGCTTTTCTCGAGTGGACCACTGGGCATGAATCTTTGCTCTCACTGCATTGTTGGAGACAGTTAATTCCATGCAACCTGTCAAAGCATATCCCTCCAGAACACCAGTTCCGGAATACCGCTTCTGAAGTATGTCATCTGGAAATGTCCTCAGCAGCAGTAGGTTTTGGTAGCTTTCAGTCCTTGAAGAACCACGTGACATGTAGGCAGAGTCAGAGAACTGTGGAGCTCACTGGGGCAGCAAGGTGCATCACATCACATCAGAAAGAAGTTCCATCAGGTGAGGAGCAACAGGGCAGGCAGAGTACAGGAGGGTCCTCTTGTTATCACAGGCTGGACACATTCACGGTGGTAACTGTATGCTGGTAAGCATTTCCCTGGCATCATTACAGGAATTTAGGGATCCGGTACAAACCTTTTTCATCCTGAGCCACTAGGTACCAGTTGTCAGAAAATATGTGCATGATATAGTGAACAGCAGCTAACATCACCACTGTGTGTTATTTCTGACCATAACATAACATTGAAGGAAATAAGATTACATGATGTCCCTGCCAGTGGCAGAGGTGTTGGACTACATGATCTTTAAAGGTCCCTTCCAACCCAAACCATTCTGTGATTCTGTGAATGGCTATACTGGGTGAGATCAAAGGAACATGTAGACTCTCACACCTGAGACATTTCTCATCATCCCAATCTCCCCAGATACCCACCCTCCACGTGATGTCCTACCCATGTGGTGAAGCCTGCTAGAGCACAAACCACCTCAAGTTGGTGAAAAAAGTCATGTGACTAGAGCAAAACTAAATAAGGCACACGTAGGAAACCGTACTGAAAACAGCAATGCATTTTCTGTGTCACTGCCAATAATGGGAGACAGAAGCACAAGCACATTCCCACTATCTCTATATGAAGTCTAAGAAGCCTTTGCCCTTCTCAGGACTCAGTGACTTACTTGTCCTCCTGCATGGAGCCTGTAATATTCACAGGATACAGCAGACATCCCCTTTAACAGGGATTCCCTTGCACACCGTGCTAGTGAGCTCTGGGAGGCTGGAGGAGCTCAGAACTGCTCAGCTTCTGCTCCAGTAGGAAACCTCCTCCTGTGGGTCGATGGCCTGGAGAGCAGGCTCAGGTGCCTACTCAAATAGCAGTGTCTCCTGTGCCTGGGGACAGGTCACTTCAGCTGCTCCTCCTCAGGTGTTCAGGCTCCCTGACACCCCAACCAGGAATTGGGAGGTGCTCAGGACTACCGAAGGGACCAGGAATGTCTGCATGGATGTGCTACTCCTCTGAGCACACGTCAGAGCTAAGGTGAAATGAAGTCAACCCTGCATGTGGTAGGTAATTACTGGTGATTACTCCGCCCTGCTTCAGCCTCATCAGCTTGCTAGGTGACTAGTCTCCAGCAGTCACTGTATTTACAGTCACTGTTAATATTCCATAACATAGAATTTATATACATCTGTTCAGTGTTTATGTACACATCAATGTTTGATGTGTTACCAACTGTCTCTAAACACTATGTCACACAGGTGACAGACTCAGTGACAAGCAGCTTTGTTTGGATATGCTTCTGAAGTTAGGTTCCTCTCATTTATTACAACCAAATATTACCTGAGAAATTCAAAGGGTTTTGTCCATCTGCGGTCTGCTGGAGCAGCTCTCCTATGAAGACAGGCTGAGAGAGTTGGGGTTGTTCAGCCTGGATAAGAGAAGGCTCTGGGGACACCTTATAGCAGCCTTCCAGTACGTAACGGGGGCCTACAAGAAAGCTGGAGAGGGACTTTTTACAAGGGTGTATAGTGATAGGACAAGGGGTAATGGCTTTAAACTGAAAGAGGGTAGATTTAGGTTAGATGTAAGGATGAAGTTCTTCACTGTGAGGGTGGTGAGGCACTGGAACAGGTTGCCCAGAGAGGTTGTAGTTGCCCCATCCCTGGAAGTGTTCAAGGCCAGGTTGGATGGGGCTTTGAGCAACCTGGGCTGGTGGAAGGTGTCCCTGCCCATGGCAGGGGGCTTGGAACTCAATGATCTTTAAGGTCCCTTCCAACGCAAACCATTCTATGATTCTATAACTGGGTGCCCACCTGACTTGAACACACCACCTCAAAATGTCTGTGAAATCCATGGTGTGGCTGCTTTAGGGTAGCTGCATGGTCAAAGGAATGTAATGAGAGCAGCAAAGGTACCCAATGCTATTGTGAAAGCATGAACTGTGTGATGGTGACTTTGATGCTGTGTTCCTTCAAAGGCTTAGATGGGAGCTCACCAACACAGCTACCTTTCTGTACTGGAATTCACTGCAGCCAAGGTTAAATTTTACTCCATGATTCTATGATGTTACTTATTTTCAGAGGAATTAGCATATATTCCCTCAAAATCTCCAGAGGAAAATCATCCTGCCTTGTCACTAGTACAAAAGAAACTGGTTGCACAGCAAACCCATTCAGAACAAACAGCAATTTCACTTTCTTTTCTTTTGCTTGACAAAACTCCCTCAGATAGGTGCTATAGCACTAGGATGCTTCCTGATTAAAGACAGTCTGATGCTGTTTCAAGCTATCTTCTCCCTTGCATTGCTACCTGTTATCTGATAAGCAGCACTTGATAAAAGGGGTTTTTTAGCAATTTTGATGCCAGGCATTGGAACCAGCCTGTTCCTGCAGAGGGAGGTGGAAGTGGCTGAGCTTGAACAGGTAAGTGTAAGAAGATTGCTGACTCTCCAGGCTTGCAGCTGGTGGGATAGGTGGAGAAAAGCTGTGGCTGTGGTTTCTGGGAGCAGCTATTTAGCACTACCCACTGCTCCAGTATGCCTTCCTGCAGTGGTAATGTGGTCGTGCAGAGCTCTGGCATAGACAAAGACATTTTGCTGTGATCATTATGTGATTATTATCCCCTGCTTCTGAACACTGCTGACTACAGCAGGCTTTTCTTAAACAGTAGGGTTTTGTTTTACTCCCTTCTTTCCCTTTCCCCAGGTCTTCAGAGAATTTTGCTTCCAAATAATTTGCTTTTCCAGCTGCCATACAAAACTTAACCTCAGCCCTTTTGAGAGGATATGAAACAGCAGCTGTGCATCCATCTCCTGGCTGAAAATAATAAGGATCTGTAAAGCTTGCTCAGCTGTGAGAAAGCCAGAGCAGATAAAAAGCATCATGCAGAGATAGTCTCATGAATTTGAGAATAAGCAGCCAGCCATATCAGCCTAGAGCAAAGGTCTGTCTGGTATTTTGTGCATGAGTGCACGTTGGGTGCTTGGTGAAAATCCAATTTCACTTTTTCCGTACTATTTATAATATTATGTAAGCAAATCATCTTCCCAATTTGTTGTTCCTTTCCCAAAGTGAAAGATCATAGTCTGGACAGCTTGTCTCTCCAGTGCTCCCACCAATTTTGTCATCTTTCTCTGTACCCTTCCTAATTGCACAGGCCAAAACTTCAGATAGCAGGTGGTTTGTGAGCCTGGTACAATGATTTCTGTTTTGCTCCCAGTTGATCCTGATAATTCCTGATACTCTGTTTGCCTTTTGTGGCCACCAGTGAGCACTGACTTGACATTTGGAGGCAACTAGTGACTATTTTGGTAGCCTTCCTATCTCCTAATCCTGGTCCTCCTTTCAGACACTGAATTTCTGTAGGGCTCAGAGTCATTGTATGGAGAGAGAAATTGGTGTTCTGTTTCATCTGCATAAAGGGGTTTTATGACTGATTATACAGTCTGCCTTAGTGGCTTTCAGCAAAATGACAGTGAGTGAGACTCAGGAGTGGCACAGCTCAGCTAACAGAGCAGTAGAGAGACAGGTAAAGCAGCAAACTTTTATTTGGCGGTGAGCAGATCTTCACTGAGAATCAGAGTTGTGCTGTTACTCAGACTCCTTATGTTCCCAGCAAACATCAGTGGAAGAGCTGGCCGAGGATGTGACATTCAGGATGCCCTTTTTATCACCCACCAAAGCAGCTGAGGAGCTCTTGTTACAGAGCAAGGGATTGGGGTGGGCAGGCTAAGACGCCTCCGGGTAAGACAAAGAAAAAAGAGACCAAGTGGCAAAAGGGGGAGGGAAGGGGAGAAAAGGAAAATCAGGATTAGGTGCATAATATTAGCACTAGCAACAACTGTATCCTAAAAAAGAGAGCAATGAGGTGATATCTTCCTAGGCTGACACTCATCTGTGACAGATGCACAAATCCTACTTCTGGGCAGATTTCAGTGCTGTAAATGGAAATATACTGGTATGGAATTTGTATAAACCTGTTCACTTTAAGCATTAGGCCTTTCAACGTTAAGACAGCCTACTGGATTACCGTAAGATTTTCTGAGTGCCAGAGTCACTGCAGTAAAGTTACGAACAGGATATGTAGCAGAATATTCTAGTGACATTTTCTGAACTAACTTTTTATGTTGCACAAAAGTTCCTTTTGCATCCTCAGGAAATTTGTCAACAGCCTCCTTATTTTATGCTGGCAGATAGATTTCCTTGGTGGTCAGCCTAAACATTTCCTTAATTGCTCTCTGCATCCACCTGGGCTAAGGGAAGGATACAAGTCCCTGCTCCCTCTGAATGGCAAATCAGTTGTCTAAAGCAGAACAGCTCCAGCAGAAGACAATGACAGCAACATGCCACCAGATAGCCAACAGCCAGGGTATTTTACATCTCAATCTGGACCGTGGCCTGAGAAAATATATGCTAAATCTTCCACAGCTCAAGATGCAGTGCCAACTTCACTCTATCACTGCTTTGCTGAGCAACACAGGTGTATGTTGCCTTCCTTCCAAATCAGTCCCTCAGGCCCCTCAAAGTGTCTGCTGCTCCCTGAGAAGTGCCTCCAGGTGGACAGTATCTTGCAGGGTGCCTCGTAGGGTCTCACAGCAGACTCATCCCATGATCCCACACTGCTGTCTGCCTCTTATGTTAGCTAAGATTGGACTTTACCTCTCTGGGCTCTGATCCCAAAGCCTTCACGTGTGCTGAACTGCATTTCTCCCAACAGTACTGTGCTGACATCGGGGCTGTGCTGCTGGCAAGGGGGTGGGGGTGGGGAGAGGCAGGGCCTGTAAGACCACAGTCATGAGACCCTAACAGCAAGGCTCAGATGATTCCTCCTCTCCTGGGGCTCCTGATTCAATTGTTGAATTTGACTTTACTGACAAAGAGTTTCTGAAGTTGAATGTTTTCAACCATTTGCTCTACTATTATTGGAACATTGCATTTGAGCTCAGGAGATCCCTGATCATCCATATGGGACAGCAGCTCCATATGAGCCCATCAGCTGCATCTATTTTAAACTTTCTCTCAGAGATGTTCGTTTATGGCTACTATGGACTAATGTTTTTCTCAAGACCTTTGCACAAGCCCTTATCAGGTGACAGGCAGCCTTACTCCACAGATAGAGTGTCAATGCAAAATGACCCTCATTCTCCATAAAGCAGTGAGCAATTAATCTTCCTCACATCAGTGTCCCACTTTGATCCTGATAATCCAGCAGGCTTTGTAGCAGTGGCTGTCAATGGGGATTTTTTTCCCAGCCTCTGCTCCTCCTGCATGCATCCTCCCCCAGCTCAGAACCACTAAGTTGTTCCTTTCCCCATTACCCCCTCCTCTCAGGATGGGCAGGGGTGGCTAGCACCACTCAGAGATGCTTAGCTTCTGCTCCCATCTCCTCTTCCACTTCTAGGTTCATTGGTTGTTTTCTTGGAAGATTCTTCAAAAAACATATGCATGGGTGGTAGCCACAGGCTGGGCACACATAGTGACAAATTAGGTCCCTGTGGGGTGGGCCACAGCAGCAGTTCAAAACTTGGGCCACTCTGCACCATCCCTATCCACTTACCCCCTGCCAGAGAGAGCAGCAGCTCCTGGGGTTGGTGGACCCCACGCCGGGCTGCCTTCCCTGCCTGGGGAGCAGGCTGGGGGATCTGAGGTCTGGCCATGTTTGGGGGCTCCCACAGCACTGTGTGTGGGCATGAGTGATGGGCCATGTGAAGTAGTAATGAAACAACATACTTCTTTAAATACAGATTAAATACAGTAAATTATTTCTTCATAACTAAAAATCAGCTTTACAAAGCTGTCTTGAGGCGGGCTATGAGTTAGATTGTCATTTGCAGATTATCATTGTAGTGTTCCCCAGCAGTTTCCCCTCACGTTTCTCCTGACCTTTCTTCCCCAAACCTGATGCTGAGTTGCCATTTCTTCCACCCCCACATCCTCTACCATCTTATCATTTATCCCTTTTCCTCACACACATCCATCTCACTTTCCTCTTCCGAGGCTCCTCCCCGCACTCCCCAGCACAATTTCAACCCTACCTCAGCACGGTGATTACTTTTACTTCCAACCTCTCTCACTTACCAGCTTACTAATTTTTTCTGCAACAAGAGTCACATGAAGGCAAGTTCAGCTCCTCACATCACACTTAACGCACTGGGGCCCCAGCTCTGTATGTGATCTGAACATGTTCATGGGATGCTCCTGCTCCACTTGGCTGAGAGAATGGACATGGCTTTCTGCAATGCCGCTGGTCCTGGAGCAAGCTTGGAGCAAGCCCTGCCTCTGCATTCCTCACCAGGGAAGGGATTTATGGATTGGGGCCTCTTGCTGATCAGCAAAAAATGGGTCTTCAGGCCCACAGCCATTGTTTTAATTTGTTGCTTTACAAGAGAAGTGATGCCCCCACCTACCCCACACTGAGCCCCAGCTGACCTCTGGAAGTACCTGGGCAGCTGCTCTGCTCTCCCGTGGGACAGCACGTCCCAGGAGGGCATGGCGAGCACCCAGGCGCTGGGCTGGCACAGCATCATTGCACAGACTTCAAAGGGGCCACTCTTGATTTATACTCTTACCAGGGACGGCACACTTGGGCCTGCTTCTTATTTTTAACATTTAAGCTGAGAAAGGAGCTGTGCCAGAGCAAGTCTCTCTGGGGTAAGAATAGCATCTGCCGTCTTAGGACACAACACAGTTGTCCAGCTCCTACATGGCAGCACGTTGCGCCGAGATATAGAAGGCAACCTACCCGCCGAGGAATGTCTTCGAGTGCTATTAGTGGAAGCATATCATCTGCACAAACAGGCATGACCCCGCGCCGGAGTCTTGCAAGAGTGGGACTATTTTGAGCTTTTGACAGTGAGGATGAAGGGAGACAAATGACAGGCTGATCCTCCTGGCATGGGCAACCTCCAAAGCTCTCTGAGGCCTTGTCTCCTCCTCCGGGAATGACTCTTTTGAAGGCTGATGGGTGATTTGGTGGGACCTCAGAGCCCAGGAGGCGGCGGCCAGGAGGGAGGTATGAATTTGCCAGGGACACAAGGCCAGGCCTCAGTCCCATCAGCACTGCCCAGCCGTGATTATGGCAAGTCCTGCCTGCGGGTGTGCACCTGTCCCTGAGCTTAAAACACGCATCTGCCTGCTTTATTTTCAACCATATCCATGAAAGCTAGAGGGATACGAGAGGGTGTGTAACTGCATGCAAGTGAAACACAAATCCTTTGCAGCCATGAGGGTATTCACCTTTTACTACCTGAAGCTCTCTATCTCTGAGTGGTTCTCTGGCATCATCGATGTTTGAGAGGCCCTTTTTCCTCTTCCCAGCCATCATAAATCCCCTCCCTGACTTACTCCCATCCTTTCAACATCCTCTTTCTTGTTCTAGTACAGATTTCTTTCATTCCAATTTATTTTTATGTCTCATTTATTTTTTATTTCTGTTTCATTTTCACTGCTTTGTGAAAACCAGATCTGCAAATTAAGCTCTCTGGGGAAAAAAAAAAACACTCTCCCAGAGAAGTTTTTCAGCTGGATCAACTGGCCAAGCCAGTCTCCCTCAGGAGTCCACATTCAGCTGGACCAATGCACAGCAGCAGTGTTAGCAGGCAGGAACAAATGGTCAGGGGATTGAATGTGTATTAGGTAGCTTATTAAAGTGCTGCCACTAAATGCAATCACACACCTTTAGGGGATGGATCTGATGCTAGCTCTTGGAAGAAGGCCCCTTGGCACAGTCCCAGACTTCTGAGCTGTTCTCAGGCATGTCCAGCACTCCTGATGAAGCCTCAGTTGGTTCAGCTGGCAGACCAGAGGCACAACTATTCATTCATGGGCAAGTTATTTTTCCAGCAGCCTAATAAGTTAAACTGACTCCTCCTACAACCCCCAGCAGTCTGGCTTTGCCAGGCACCCCTACACTAGCTGGGCATCTCCCTGTGTCTATCACAAGACAGTACAACTGGATGTGGGCAGTATGAATAGCTCCTCCATGGCTGCTCACATAAAGATCAGGCTGGCGATAAAGAGAAAGGCTTTACCCCCACATGTTCATGCAATGTGATGAGGCTCAGGTTTCTACAGAGCAGCCTTGCCAGGTGGAGGCTCAACCAGGATCTTAAAACTTTCTCCCTGGTGTGGCACGCTGTGTGATGGGGATGTCAGACAGGGCTGCATGCTCCTCTGAGGCTCTCCAGCAGTGGAGAGCTCCCATTCGTGCTGCCTTGAACCATCACGGCTCAGCATGGGCTAAGCTTCCTTGCAGTAACTCAAGCTGTGAAGTTTTGTGACCATGATCATGCATTTCTTTCAATTTGTTTTATTCTTATTGCATAAAATTGGCAGTATACAAAGCGGACCACAGGCTTTCCACAGAGCTGCATTGCTACCAGCAGGCCATGAGCCCAGTTCTGTAGTCGTGCTCTCAGGATCCTCAACTCCAAACTAGCCAGACCGATCTACACGCATGGCATTTTATGCCAATGTGGGCACCATGGTCTCCAGATACAGTCAACCTTGGGACTCAAGACTGCCAGGTGGGAAAGCCACGCTCCCCCACTTGCCATTCAGCCAGCCTCGTCGTCAGTCAGAGCCAAAGCATTAAACCAAAAGAAAGTGAATTCCCCTTTTTGAAATGGGAGAGAGCTCCACTGCCAGCAGAAAGGAGCTGGTGGGGTGAGCGTAGTGATTATTCTGCTAAAGCCTCATCCCTGCAGAGCCCCATTCCCTATGGACTGCTGGGGCTGCTGTGCTCTGCCCACTGTGCTTGAGCAGGTATGAAGGAGCTTCAGAAGACCAGGGACTGTGTAGATGGGGCAAGAGCAATCAGCAAACTTAGTACCAAAAGCGGGAAAGAGGGCTGGGAGCCTTACATGACATATCCAAGCTGATGCCTGGATACTCTGGAATAATTAATGACAGTTCCCTCATTAAGGTTGCTAGACTTTCCTAGCAGTTAATAATTTCCCATTGGTTTTGCACAGCTACTCCTGAGCAAATTACAGCTGGTTTTCTACATGTCTACGAAGTAGATTATTGTATTGTGCAGCCAGTCATTTGACACTGTGGGCTAGGCTCAGTGACATGAACTAAGAGCAAAGCAGGACTTTGGATTGCATCCTGAAGCACAGCAGCATGCAGTGAGCTGCTGAGAACAAGATACAGGCAGTCTCCTGGGAAAGTGCTGATCCCAGGCAGCAGGAGCTGAAACAGAAGTCATCCCTTGGGAGATCAAAAGAGCAACACATCCAGATCTGTCCCAACTGGTGTGTAAAACTAACATTCAATTCTGATTCCCCAAAATCACAGGCCCATAACAGTGGATGGAGGCCCCTCTTGAAAGGATCATGATGTGGGGACAGTTTGGGGGGAAACTAACAGCTAGACTGACTGAGAAGGTTTATCAAAGTTCCAGGTTTCTCAGACAAGCTGAAGATCTTGCAGCTCATCAACTCAGTATTTCATGAGGTTATTTTTTGGGCAGAGTGATAGGAAAGCTTGGCCCACTGCATAACAATCATTATCAAACACTCCTAAGGAAATGTAAAAACCCATTTGTAACTAGGGCAGTAGTTTACAGACCTCTGCAGAACAAGGTCAGAGGAGAAATCGGTAACCCCAAACCCTGCTCAACCTAGCAATAGTTCTGTTTAACTCTACCAGGAATCCAAGGGCAATAGTTAATTATCTGAGCAAAACAGAGTCCCTGTACTAGTGTTTGCAGATGATCTGCTTCCCAGGTCTTGGGACAGAATGAACAACCTGACTGATGACAGAAGGTTTGGTCTGCAAGCTCTCTGGTTTGAGGACACAAGCAAGGAAGTTGCCACAAGCTTTACAGCACCTTGGCATTTGACTCATTCATGATGAACAGTTGTGAAGGTTTCAGAATAGGACTCAAAGCACTAAACATGATTGTCCCAGTGGGTTCAGAAAAGTATCTGGGTATGAGGGTGGATTCATAGTTTGGACCATCAAAATGAGATCTCATTTCCAAACTAGACTTGTAGATTAAACCCACTCAGAAGCTGAAAATGCTGAATGTGTTCACTGTTCCAAAAATCCCCATCTACTTTAAACTGCATTTCATATATGAAAGACAGTACACTCACTTTTTGGGATACCAGTATGTGGCAGTAAGGGCCCTCCATATCTCCACATGTTGAAGGATAACTCTGACTGTTTTGTGGAAGATGTATTTTATATATATCAATTTAACAAGTAAGGCTGTAATCAGAAAGGCACACAGTTGGCATTCATAGGATAAGGACACCCTGGAACAATTAGGCCTTGATGCTTTAAGGATGCTTTTTGTGCATTGCCAACTTGGCAAGGTCCATCAGAGAGAAAAGAAACATTAAGAATAATTGGACCTAAGAAATGTAGGATGTGACTGACAGAAAGAAACATCCTGCTCCAGAAGGTGCCAAAGGCTGGATGATTGCCAAAGAAGCATGAACTGGGGGAAAGGTAAAGGTGGCAGGGGGAGATCGCAACCTCCAACTCAATTCCAGGCTGGAAGAACTTGCCCCCCCAACACCTGCAAGCAGCATGCGTACTAATCTACATAGCAAGCGAGGCTAATTTGAATATAACTGACCAACAGTAAACGAAATTATAACTACTAACTAATGAATGTAAATTTAGGTGGGTTTTTACTAATCAGGTACAGAATAAATATATTGTTTTTCTTTGGTGTGTTGTGCTAGCTTTGTGGAATTACCACCTAGCACCCATCTTCATGCAAATATGAAATAATGTCTCTCCCGAGTGTGTGATTATTGGCTCATTGCACACCGGGAAACAAATGTGCTTTTTGGACAACACACATGCATGTATAAGTTTTCTGTATTCAGTAACAAAAGGTGGGAATTGATGGACTTACAGCCTCATTCCCTTGTACAAGTGTGATGCTTGCACAGACTTGCTAGCTTAGAAACATGGCAACTCATCAGAGTTTCCTGGAGTGTGGATTTGAGAAAGGACACAAGAAGATGTGGCTGAATGCAGGAGATAAAAATGAGACACCCAACTTCCATGATCTCACCTGCAATCCTGTAATACCCCAGCTAGTAAAGGATGCCAAGGAAATTGTGAGTAACCAAGAGACCTTCTACCCCAATATCAGATGCTTTGAATCTTGCAACCAAAAAAAAAAAAAGAAAGAAAATTTCACCAGTGGACTAAACTACCTAGAAAGAGATGCTGTGTGGTACACTCTGACAAGTCCAGCAGCAATAACCACATCTAGATTTAGCAAGGAACCCCTGAGAGACTCCTCTTTGTGGCACTACTAAACTACTGTGTGAAGCTACAAGAAACAGCACATCCCACCAGGTGATGTGAGGTCGGAGCCTAGAAAACACATGGAAGCAACGCAGACGCTGTCCCTACTCCCACACTTTGAGACCTACTCCCACACTTTGGGTGCCCACCTTGCAGTACCAGTCAATGCAATCAGTGATCACAAGTTCTTTGGCAGCCACATACAGGAAGAAACAATGGGCAGGGTCCTGTGAGCCCCATCCTAGACAGCAGGCTAAAGACCTCAAACACACTGAGCTGGTATTTGTGAATAACAGAAGGGGCCAGACAGCAGGGAGAACTATCAGTGACAAGAGAAACATCTGTACTAGAAAATACATTGCTATCAGCTTTTGCTAGAACACATGAAAGATCAGACACTTTCTAAAGTGTGTGTACATTGTGTTTCCACTGTGGGCCAGAGGGGAGTGATGGCGGGCTGGGAGGGGGTTTGGACCCAATGACCTCTAGAGATCACTCCCAACCTCAACCATTCTGTAATATGTGGAAAAAAGACAAATGTTAGAGGCCTTCGATCTCCTGGAGTCCAAGCAATGATAGATTGACTGCTCTGTCAGTTGGCTTTGCTGTGCTCTGCAGGTATGACAATGTCTTTGCCAACCTGGGAAGCCATGCCACACCATCTTAGTTTCTGTAGTGGTTCCTAGGTGGTACTTCTGGCACTGAACTCTCCAGGTTTTTGCTCTCAAACTGAGATACCATCTATAGTTCATGCAGCCTGAACTAGGGATGTGAATCTCCAGGTTATCTGATGCAAGGAAGTGATGTACTTAATAGGCTGCAACAGGGGACTGTTCATTTGGACAAGGTTTTGTTCAGCAGTAGGTCCCATCTATAGCACAGCTCTACCTCCCTTTCTGCACACTGAAGTACAAATCCCAGGTCAGGTGGGCCAGATGTGTCTGGCACATAGGATCTCAGTGCAAAGGGGTACAGTGCAGTGCTGCAAATGAGTAAACTGTTGACCTGTGTGATGGCAGCCAAGCGATTAAGGCTCCTGATTATTTTGTGGTAATGGAAGAAACAGGTCTGCCATCCAACAGGAGCAGCCCATACATAGGTAACGTTGGACTGGTGAGGATTAGGCAGAGACATTGACCATGATGGTAGAGCCATCCTGACTCTTTGCCAAGGAGCATGAGTGCACTGGATGAGGAGGAATGGAAAAAATAATTGGGGGTGTAATAGGGAGCCATGGTGAAACCTTCAAAGGTGTCATGGGAGAGACAGGTATCTGCTAGTTTTATTAAACTCTTTGTAGTTGAAAACTGAGAAAGAGGTGATGCCCATCACTTTATTAGACAGGAGTGACAGAACATCTTGGGTTTCTCCTCTCCCATCCTTGTTACTGACAGCAGAAGCAGGCCAGACTACTTCCTGAGTGCTGGTGTGGCTGTGTCCTGGAGCCAGGTAAAGCGAGATCCATTTGGATATACCTTTCCTAGGCACACAGACATGAAGCAGTCAGCTGGAACTTCCCAACAGTGTCAGCATCCTATTTGACCCAGCGTCTAGTGCTGTGCACAAATTAATTCATCTTCTCAGAGCACTGGGATGTCTGCACAAAGGTGTTCCATTCACTCTCTAGCCCTCACTGTGCTTGCCAGGTATGTCTCCTCAGCAGTCTTCACCAGTGCCAAAGTATCTGGGTTTTCTCACTACCTGAGATCCTGCATTTTCAACTACACCACACATACACCACAAAGTAGCTGAAAAAGTATTGCTTTTTTGGGAAACCCCAAGCAGAATTATGGTGCCCAGTGCTACTGGGGAGATAGGCTTCAAGCAGCTACTCAGATTTTGCTGCTAACATTACAGACCATTTGATAACTATTTCCAATGTAACAAGTATGTGAGACACCTAAGTTCAAGTTTTCAACTGCTCAGGGCTGCAACACTGGATAGCTCAGAAGTGGGCCAACTTTCTGAAGTGTGGTTTGACAAAATGGAGATTAGAAATACTTGATTTGCCATGCACACAGGTGGCTGTGGGCTCACAGGCTGGACCAGTCTTGTTCTGCCATGCAAAGATACAGCAGTGAAACTAAGCATGACTGCTGTAATTTTGTTCACATTGCATGTTTGACATACCACATCTGCTCATACAGTAGTTTATTCTCAGCTTCATTTAACAAGGTCATGATATCTACCTTCAAGCAGCAGGTATGGAGGAAGCCTGTCAAACACCTAGATTTTAAGGCCAGGATAAAATTGCTCAAACATGGTCATAGCAGCATTAAGACTTGAACCCACAGTTTTGACTATGCTTACTTTAGAAAGAAAATTACTCTCATCTGAACATCAACATTCAGAGCACGTGAAGTTGCAGATATCTACTTTATTGACACTGGTACAGCAGCAGAGTGACAGAAAATGTTTTTCTCTATGAATGGAAGATTACTTCCTACCAGTGCAGCTCTACTGCAAATCCACAGCTGGAAAGATACTTTCTGTAAGTTCTGGTTATCCCAGAGGAAGCTCATTTTTCACTTCCTATCACCACCTGGAAAGGAGAGGCTTTGTTTAGTCCACACATGTCAAGATGAATCTTTTGGTCCCTAAAATAATCTGTCTCAATGCACCATCCAGCTAGGATGTGCAAGTGGAGCCCAGGTCAATGTAGCCGTGTCTGTAACCCTTAAGACCACACATCATCAAATGTCACGCTGTCGGACTGATGGGTTGAAATGGAGAAACGTATCTGTTGGCTTTTCTGAAGTGCTACTTTACTGTTGCAGTGCTTTAACAATCTCCACACCCATCCTCGGGGATAAGGAGTATCCTAGCATTTCCAAAAGTGAATGGAAAGCATGGAAGGGAGTTAAAGGATGTATTGATCCATTGGATCTATTAAAAGATTTAGGCATTGCAATGCTTAATTTTTAGGCCTCCCAGAGCAGAATCCAGAACTCATGCCAGGTGCTCAGGCTCCATATATACTGCACAGGATCAGGCAACCCAAAGCAGGATCTGAAACTATAGCATATTGCAGAGAAAGTTGCCCATCGTCAGTATGTTCAACCTGCCTTTACCTGGGGATGCCGAACAGGAGAGATCTGAAATCTTGCCTCTGTCCGGGCTTTCAATTCAATTAGAGATTCAGCATTCCCTCTACAAGGTAATCTCATATCTAGAGACTTTGCTCAGGAACCTGGACTCAGCCTTCCAAGTGCTTCCCCTGGGGTCTTGGCAAGATACCCTGACAAGCACTAAGGAGTTAAAGCCTTTTATTGGAGCATGGCATTAAATGACTCACTGAAAGTTATACACCAGCCTCTGGCAAAAACCAACATTATCTATCAAGTCTCAGGCCACAGACTTCAGAAGAAAGCATGATCTCCATAGCGTCTCTTCTAGAATTAAAATGCTGTATGAGTAAGAGGATGCTGTGGGTAAGCAGAAGGCAGCCTGGAGCCAAGGTTCTCCATTTCCTGGATACATGCTCTAGGCACCAGTAATTTTTCCAAAACATAGACTGAGGGTATTTTACCTCCAACCATGGAGCTAGACTATTGCAGTCGAAAGATGTTACAACTGCTCAGATGACACTAGGAAAAATAGGCTCTAGATCTTGTACCAAACAGTCTCGGGTTGGAGATAGACAACTGCCCAGGAAGTTCAGCTAAGGACACAGTCCTGCTGCATATTTCTCAATCAGAACGTTAGTTCTGCCTAAGGCTCACAGGAAGGTTGTTTCAGGAATGTTCAGAGTTAGGTTAGCGCTCATTACTTTCACTTTATGAGGCAGTTTCTTAAATCTGAAACTAATGTGATGAAACTAGCCAAAATGCTCATGCTCGGCACCAGAGCCTGAAATGCCAGAGTCATAAAATCATAGTATCACAGAACGGTTTGAGCTGGAAAGGGCCTTCAAAGATCATCTAGTCCAAAACCCCTTCCATGGACAGGGACATCTCTCACTAGATCAGGTTGCTCCAAGCCCCATCCAACCTGACCTTGAATACTGCCAGTGATGGGGTATCCACAACTTCTCTGGGCAACTTGTTCCAGTGTCTCACCACCTTCACCATAAAATAGTTCTTCCTTATGTCCAAGCTAAACCTACCCTCTTTCACTTTAAAATTGTTGCCCCTTGTCCTGTCACTACAGGCTCTGGTAAAAAGTCTTTCTCTGTCTTTCTTATAAGCTCCTTTTATATATTGAAAGGCCAGAATAAGGTCTCCTTGGAGCCTTCTCTTCTCCAGGCTGAACCCCAACCCTCTCAGCCTTTCTTCAAAGTCCCTTCCTTCCAGAGCTGTCCTTTCTTAATGGTGGCTGTAGTCACCAGCAAGGCACAAATCTACTGCCTGACTTGCTTGAGCAAACAGTACAAATTGCACACCTGCCTCCTGCAAAAAAGGCTTACTTTTGTAGAAGGGACTTCTCGGGTTTTAGCTCTGAGCTTGTTTACTTGACTCTCAGCAATATCTGCCCTTTCCTCAGCTTCTTCTAGCTTATGCTGTGCTCTTCTGAATTTGGAGAGATTAGTATTGGCTTGTTCATCCTGAAATGGCAAAACAAAAGGAACTAAAAACCATCTGGCAACATGCTAGAGCACAGAGCCAACTTTTAAACTGACAGTCCTAGAAAATGGCAAATAAGTATTCGTTTCAGTTTAGTGACTCACAGCTTCCTCAGCTTGTCTTTTGTAGGATTTGATTTTCATCTGCAGTTTATCTACCAGATCTTGTAACCTCATCATGTTCTTCCTGTGTTCTTCATTCTGTGGAAAGGGAATGTGCAATTATATGTCCTTGGGAGACAAAACATCAGGAGAATTGCTTTCTATTTGTACCCACCTGGAAAGTAAGCTCTTTGACACGCCGTTCATATTTGCGGGCAATTTTCATAGCCTCTGCAGATTGTTTCCGTTCTTCTTCCAGCTCAGCTTCTAACTCTCGGATCTGGTTAATCAATCAACAATTGACGTGAGCCCTCACACACGACTCAAAGAAGAAAGGTATCTTTGACACCCATGTTCAGTGCTGGTACCCACCCTGGCCTCCAGCTTCAAAAGTTGTTTCTTCCCTCCCTTCAGTGCCAACTGCTCAGCCTCATCCAGACGGTGCTGCAGGTTCTTCACTGTCTGGTCCAGGTTCTTCTTCATCTTCTCCAGGTGGGCACTGGTGTCCTGCTCCTTCTTCAGCTCTTCTGCCATCATGGCTGCCTTGGAAGGGAGATGACACAAGAAACTGGAAGAAACAGTGCAGGCTGTGTACCATTTGAGGATTTATTCCTGGTTCCTGCTGACCATTCCTGCCACCGCATTTCCTGCTTTGTTTTTTTTCTGTGACATGACAGTGGCAGAAACATGATAGGAAATAGTAGGAAAAAGGATGGGAAAACATCTGCCTTGCTGCACACGTGGAGCTTAGAACAACAGAAAGGATAAATGCTCTATCCCACTGTATGGTCATTACTGTGACCTTCATTGACACCCAGGAGCCGTGGGGTACAGCAGGAACCACAGCAAACTTGGGAGTAGGGCATGGCACAGCCGGAAGGCTTCTCTGCATAACACACGTGGAGTGTGATGGAGTCTGCATGCTGTGCCTTAGTGCATGCCCTGTTATTGCCATCATATCCTGGATGGCTAGTGTTACAAAGCAGAAAATAGCTTAAAATAATTTATGCTATTTAAGACAAAACTAAGATATATTTTGCTGTCAAACATTTGATTCCTGTACAATCAAATTAAGCATTTTGGTGAATTATTGAGTGACATTACTTACAAATAATGTAAAATTCAACAAATTGCTTTGGCAGCAAAATACCTGAAAAGTCTAAATTGAAAAATGTGAGAATAAAATAACAACATTAGAAATTATATATATCTATATAAATATATATATGTGTGTGTATAATTCATTGTAATGCTCTATTTCTGTTTTATTCAAACAGAATACAAATGATCTAATTTTTTTTTTTTTTCATTTTCATGAGCAACTGGAGAAGTTTTCCTTTATTTTAACTCCAAATAATGTTTTTAAGTGTTAAGATTTTGGTTTGGTCCCATGCATCAAAAATTATTAGCAGGTTGGGTCCCACGATACACCAGCCCTATCACCTGGCTGAGCTTCACTGGCCTTGCACAGGAGGATATAGCACCAATTTTGAATGGAAATTCATAATTCTCATTTGAAAAGTTCTTAACTAGGATTTTGAAAAGATACATATTTAAATACATTAGACACTTTACTGGTTTCAATACTGCAGGATTTTTTTGTGGTTTACATTTTCACGCAGCACAGAAGAAAGTTATTTGTTTTAGACTGACTAAATGTGGGTTTAGTTCATTATGATGTCAACAGCCCCAGTAAATCATCTGTCATCAAGACAAGTTCCCTGTTGCTCTAATCCTCCCCTGACACATAGCCTCTTCAACCAGGCCCACAGACTGATTCTTTGTCCAACTTGTGACAAGAGTATTTACAGTAACTCCCAGCAGCAATGCCATTGGGAAGCCCTGAAAATTTGAAAAAAAAACCCACAATAATATCCTCACATCTGTGATTGCCTTCTTTGCTCTTTCTTCAGCATTTTTTGCTTCATTAGTAATATCTTCCATCTCAGTTTGTATTTGTGCCATATCACTTTCAAGCTTCTTCTTTGTATTAAAAAGGCTGGTGTTCTATGAAGGAGAAAAAGAGAGGCTTTGAGTGTCTCTTTGGTCTCTTACACATAGAGACCAAGAATTACTATTCATTCTTACTCTGTGAATCTCTGGACCCAAAAATATGTCTGTCTTAGCAAAGCAAACTACCTGAGTATGGAGAAGCTGCATATGTTCAGTGGCATCCAAAAGCTCCTGCTCAGCCACTTTTCTTGATCTCTCTGTCTGCTCCAGGGCTGCCTGTAGCTCCTCAACTTCAGCCTGCAACAGGTTTGCTCTGCGCTCCACCATGGCCACCTGCTCCTTCAGATCCTCCTGTGTCCTGAGAGCATCATCCAAGTGCAGCTGTGTGTCCTAAATATGAAGAGCCAATTTTTGTCCTAATGAATTTCTCAGGTACTGTGCTTAAAAATAAATCAACCAGAAAGGTAAACCAAGACCTTGAGAACTCCTTGGATGCTGTGCAGGTGTTTCTGTGCCTCGGTAGCCTGGCGGTTGGCATGGCTCAGCTGGACCTCCATTTCATTCAGGTCGCCCTCCATCTTCTTCTTCAGACTTAAGGATTCACTTCTGCTCCTGATCTCAGCTTCTAAAACACCCTGCATTGTCTCCACAGTCCTTTGATGGTTCTTTTTTAACTGGCTGATCTCCTCATCTTTCTCAGCAATCTTTCTGTTGATTTCTGATTTAATCTGAGTCAGTTCTCGGTTGACACCAAGGATTTTGACCTCTTCATGCTCAAGAGCTGCCTTTAAAAGACAAAGGGAAAAAACAAACCCAAAAGTAACATTTCAGAGAACATAATCATTGTGATGTTACTCAGTGACTTCACACAACTTCCTGAAGTTTGTGGCAATCAAACTTGCACACAGCCACTGCCCAGGAGAGAGAATAGAAAGCTGTTCAGGCTGCTCTCTACTTCTTCAAGTAATATTTAAACTAACTCACCTCTGCCTCTTCCAGAGCTAACCGCAACTCAGATTTTTCTACTTCTGCTTGCTTTTTGGCTTTCTCAAGGTCTCTGATCATTTTGCCATTTTCAGTAATTTGTTCAGTCAGATCAGCTATTTCCTCTGTGAGATAAGAATAACATCAGCCTGTGGTAGCCAGAGAAGTTGAACTCTATGCTTTGTGACTGTGCTCAACACCTTTTTTGTATACCTGCCTATATACATATGTATACACATACGTACATGTGTACACAGTTGTATATGTGTATGTATATGTATGTACAGATAAAAACAGATACAGCCAACTCATGCAGGATGACATAAACATGAGGGCATTGGTGTGGTTTCATAGCCCTCCTTACAGACAGCCTGGAAGACACCTGCATGTGTTTATGGCTCTGGATAGGCCATCAGGATAACACTACAGGTCTTGTCATTGTATGTCCACAGTGCATCTGTAAAATTCACTTTCATAAACTGTAAAGCCTCTTCAGGGCACCACCTTTATCTGGGAGTGGCACCTAAATGCCCTTGATCTTATGTCTCTGCAGCAGATAATGGAGAGCCAGGACATTTGCTTTATTAGCTTAGTCACTTTAGTCACAGTTGCTTGACAGCTTTTGGTGAGACATTTATATTCTCCATTAAAATGAAAAGAACAGTAATGACAGAGTCCTGTAATTTAGTGTACCTCCTGCAGACACAAGCATGCTTGCAGAGCGTGCCTTGTTGTGGTAGGACTGTGAACAGCTAATGGGAAACCAGACCCAAACACTTACGCTTGAGAGTCTTGTTTTCCCGTTTGACTGTTTCAAGCTGATCTAAGGTTTCCTCACAGGCATTTTTCACTTTGAAAAGCTCTGTGTTCAGCAAGCGCGATTCTTTAGAGAGACCTTCCCGCTCCAGCTGGCTCTCCTCATACTTTCCCTTCCATTCTGCCACAACCTGAAAGACATCATGTTTCATTTCCTGCTAGTACTGAAAATATTAAATTTTTTTGTGGCTATTTTCTGCACTAGATAAATACCTCAGTCTCTGAAAACATGACAAATTCCTATTGGCACGCTCTAGAGGATCTTATAACCATTAGACTCAACTTGATTTCAGTATTGACTTAAGTAGGAAGTATTAGTTTGGCCTTCTAGGAAGGCTAGACTTAAAAGATACTGTGCTCACTTATCACCTTATCGAAGTTCTGCTGTTTCTTGTCAAGGGCAGCTGCCAATGTGTTTGCTCTCTCTACGTCCACTGTCAGATCCTCCACCTCCCCCTGCAACTTCAACTTCATCTTCTCCAAGGAGGCACACTTTGAATTCACACTCTCTGCCTGCTGCCCTGCTTCCTGGAGTCGCTGAGAAAGTTTTTTCCTTAAGGAATATAAATAAAATAAGCATATAATTCAAAAAATCAGTGTATTATGTACATAATTTAAGAAGTACAATATCAGATGTCATTTTTTTAATTAAGTGTATATGCAAACCCCAATAAAATAATTTAGGTCAGGCTGCTGAAAGTAGGTCTATGTTCTGCACAACGTACATAACATCTGGACAGTTCATCTCATGTATCACGTACTTGGCCTCCTCCAGCTCCTCCGTGCGCTGAATAGCATCCATCTCATATTTGGTTCTCCACTGGGCCACTTCAGTGTTGGCCTTGGACAGGGCACGCTGCAGCTCACTCTTGGCTTCCTGCTCCTCCTCATATTGTTCCCGGAGCAAGTCACAGTCACGGCGTGCTGACTGCAAGGCATGCGCCAGGGCATTCTTGGCCTAAAAATTACCCATAATATCATGTATTTATGTTAGCTGTGATCAGCAGGTGACCCCATGGCCTTGCACACTAAAAATATGGTCACTGCAGAATGGGCAGAAGACAAAAAGCCAGAGGTTTATAGGTGTTCAGGCAGCTATCTTCAGCTGCAACCAACTTTTCTCAGCTCTACCACTAGAAAAGACCAAGACTGATGTTTTCACCTTGGCATATGCTGTAGCTTTTCTTTCCTGGGACTACAGAAGCAAAAGAACTCACATAGACCATGGCATTAAAGTTAAAAAACATGTGAAAAAATTCACCAAAATTGAAACCACTTTTAACGTGTCAAAGATCTCCTTAGCAAAGCACTTAAACACAGTGCTCACTGTACACATCCTGCCCAGTAGTAATTTTATTGTGTTAGACTGTAGGCAACAATACTTACAAACTTCCAAAAGTGTTCTTTAAATGAACTGAGGCCCTAATACATTTTGAAGCACATGCTCAGTAGTTAACACTACCTTGATCTCTTCCTCTAGCTGCCTTTTAAGTTCTTCTATTTGCTGTGTAATTGCCTGCTTGCTTCTGGACAGTTGCAATATTATGGTTTCTTTCTCTTCGAGCTGACGGCTTAGTTCACCTGTGACAAGAAAAGACAAGTTTCCAGTACTGTCCAGATTAAGCATCCTGAAAACATTCATATATAAATAACAATCAGTAACAGACAAGTCGAATCACACAATGTTGTTTACCTTAGCAGTTGTTACCTTTATGGATATACTTTTACCATTCTTATTTTACCGTCCTCATCGCATATATTTTTTTAGCATGTCATCTTTACTCTTAGCATAATGCAGGGTTTAGTAATGAAATTATGAGACAGATGTAAGTCTCCTGCAACACTTACCTATTCTATCTCCTTCAACGTTATTCTATTCTGCTTTGATCATGAGTTTTACTGTTCATTCAGACTTCCACATACACATGCTTAAACCACAATTCTCTCAGCTTTAACTACTTAAGCACATAGTACTTAGCTTCTCTACCATTTCAAACCCTCCTTTCTCTTTCCTTTCTTGTTATCCCTTCTAAATTTTTTCTATACTGACTTCCTTTTTTAAAAGAACATTAGGGAAACTGGCAATCCTGTCTCTAGGTCTAGATGTTTCCCTTTAAGTTGTATCACTCTTTCTAGGTTGTTCTGTGTTTTCTTCCCATTCCTTTTCACCGCATCTTCTACTAAACACTTCAAGACTCTCCACCGCTTTGCACAGGTTTAGTCAATTTGTTCTGCTTTCCTACCCTTGTTATCAATGTTTACTTGACCTCTCCTTTCTTTATTCACCTGCTCTGGAAACCTCCTCTGCTCTGCATCTGCTGTGTTACTGTAAGTCTCTGGTCATGCTTGGCCCACATAGGGAACTTTCCTCTTTTTCCCTTTTCTTTCATTTCTCCTAAACTCACTTCATAATACTTAGTAATATTCTGTACTATCTCCACAACTGATTCCAGGTAGGTTTCCCTACTTTTTTCCACACAGGCATTTGCAATATATAGTGCAGTGTGTTTGGGCACCCAGTGCTACAAGGGACCTGATTCATCACTGCTGCTGCCAGAGGACCAGAGCTACTTGTGCTCCATCAGGACTGGGTGACTGGCACATTGCATTTTGTCCTGCCCATATTTAAGCAACTCCCCATCATCTCCCAACTTATGGATTAATATTAGTGCTGCCAATGCCATTTTTGCCTTACCTATCTGTTGGACAATTTGACTTAAGGCAGTCATCAAGGAGGCCATAGAATGATCCCTTGGTGCATTATGTTTAACCTGGCTAAGAGCTGGTGTAGCACAAAGGCTACTCAGTTTACTTATTTCATTCCTACTTTATTAAATTTTTGCAGCAGATTCTAAAAGTGCCACAGTCCAACCCACAACTGTATGGGCCCAAGATCTGCAGCTGTCTTACATCCTCTGGTGTCATTTCTTTTAATGCAACAAGACTAGTTTGATCTGCAGTACCTCTCTGTCATGGGATGGTGGTAGTAGTCATTGTATATGCTGCTATTACCACCTCCTCTTCTTTTTTCCATTCATATGTATTATCCCAATAAGTGTTTTCTCGTGACTCCCTGTCCTGGTTTCAGCTGGTATAGAGTTAATTTTCTTAGTAGCTGGTACAGTGTGTTTTCGATTTAGTGTGGGAATAACGTTGATAACACACTGATGTTTTAGCTGTTGCTAAGTAGCGCTTATCCTAAGTTAAGGATTTTTCAGTTTCCCATGGCCTGCCAGCAAGCAAGTGCACAAGAAGCTGGGAGGGACCATGGCCAGGACAGCTGACCCAAACTAGCCAAAGGGATATTCCATACCATAGAACTTCTCAGTATATAAACTGGGGGGAGTTGGCCAGAAGGGGCAGATTGCTGCTCAGGCATCAGTCAGCAGGTGGTGAGCAATTGCATTGTGCATCACTTGTCTTTTCTTGGGGTTTTTTTTTTGTTATATTCCTTTTCATTACTATTATTATTGTTATTGTTGTTGTTAGTTTTATATTTTATTTTACTTTAGTTATTAAGTTGTTCTTATCTCAACCCATGAGTTTTACTGTTTTTTTTTCCAATTCTCCCCATCCCACTGGGATGGGGAAGGAAGTGAGCGAGTGGCTGTGTGGTGCTTACTTGCTGGCTGGGGTTAAACCAAAACACTCCCATTCTAATTCTTCATCACTTCCTGCAGATCAGCAGCTCTTTTTCATTTTTGCATCCCAATCTGCTTTTTTGCAAGTATCTAATTTTACTTTCACATTTTTTATGATCAGGTCCCTTTGGAGCTCTCCCTTGCTCTGGGGTGACCTATTGCACAGTATATTTTAATTATTCAAAATGCTTCTGTTGTTTTTGTTTTTCTAAATTCACCTGATTCTCTAATTCCAATTGTATCCCTTATTACATTTCTGAGCCACTAGATGATACTCTTTTTCTAGAAACAAATTTGCTTTAGAAAATTTGCTTACTTGTTTCTTTTAAAACACAATTTTCATGCTGAAGCAGTATGATTTTATGCTGTCACACTGGCTCAACTGACACAAAATGCTTTAGAAGCTTCCTGTAATTGGTCCTGTGATACAAAAGGTATATCCTAAATTTTCACTTCATAAGCTTTACAATAACTGGAAAACATTTATTCTACATCACCCTGTGTCCTGTGGGCTGAAGTAACACCTCTCTCCCTTCTTGGAGAGGTGCCTATAGCCCATGCTGTCATCTCTAGCATTCTTGAGTCTTCTTGTAGCCCTCCAATATTGTCTTTTTCAGACTTTTCCTGAGCCATTTTAGATTTTTTCTCAAGCTTTCAATTTCATTCTAAGATTCCCCTTGAGCACTATGCACAATGACATTACAACAAACTGGTCAGATTTATAGAAAGATTTTGCAAGCATGATCACTTCAGAAAGATCATTCAGAAGAAGAAAGAATTTGGTTATGGTCTGTGTGTTCCCACATGACATTCTCCATCAAAAGGTATTGTAAATTCATTTTTCTTTGATAAGAGATAGAGATGGGGGAGTCACAGATCACAACCAGTATTTGTTTAAACACCTTTTATTAATTAAGTTGCTACAGTTATTAGCCTTGAGCTGTTATTAATGCCAGGCAATCTGAACACAGCACATTCACATATGTCTTCACAGCTCACTCATACACACATTCACCCGTACCTCCCTAGTAGGAGCAACACCTGGAAGGCCAACCCCAGTTCTCTGCTCAGAAGCAGAGGATAAAACTGACAGGCCAGTGCTTGGTCAGAAAGACCCTCAGGGGCACCTGTTTTCATCAGGTGGTATGTATAATCAATCCTGTAGTCTTTGCATATGGCAGCCACCACCCTCTTGGATGTGGTTGGTCCCAGTTATACAACCCATTGTTGATGTTGGTGTTTGCCAAAAGCCCTGGGCTGATTTGGCAGGTCTTGGTGTTCTGAGTTTGGCAGTTCTTGTGGGTTCATCAGGACCACTAGCCTCCAGAGATTACCAGATTTTGGGAGACTTTCACATGCTATGCCCTCTGTGGTCTGCTGTTTCCTTGTAACTATATCTCCATCCATGCACAGATGTGCCTATAGAGCTCATTCCCATAAATTCATATAAATTCACATTAAAAGGGTTTTCATAGCAGGTATAGCCCTATAGCTCAGCTGCTATTTATATGCCAGCACTCCCTGATCTGCTATTGTGTATAATCCCTAAAATTCAGAAGGTTACTTTAAGCCAATTTAGTGGCATTTTAATTTGAGATGTCTTGTAGTCAACCAGACCAAGGAGCATTCACACTCGTCACTCACACCGTTCCAAGAAGTCTGCGTGGGAGCAGTAACAAGCTTCATGAAGGTAGCACACACACAGATACTGTACACACAGTGAACATGTGCACTCTTGGAGGAGAAAGCGCAGTTCTAACAGGTTGCTCAAATCATTTGGGACTGCCCCAAATTCCCAGTCCCCTGCATGGAATAAGTGAGCTGTGTCACATCATTCTGGAAATTATTTACCCAAACAAATAATGTTTGCAATTGGCATATGAACTTCAAAGTGTCACTCATGAACTCATTTCATTTGATTTATTCTAATGTTGTCTGTGCCTGTACCAATGAGTCTGGAAGTAGAATACACACCTTGGGAACAATTAGGTCTCACTCATGGTACACGTTAGAGGGTCCCTCTGCTACTGAAGGGAAAAAATATCCCCTCAGCAGATCTTTGTGCCTTCCTTACCGGACTCTGTCTGGAGCTGGGCTTTTTGTATCACCATCTCATTCATATTTCTCTGGTTTTCCTCAAATTTGGCTTTCATATCTCTCATCTGGTCTTCCAGGGTGTGGTACATTTTTTCCAGATTAGCCTGAAAGACAGTAAGAAAGTGGAATCTGTGTACGTGTGTTTGTATTGCACTGAATTCTCACCAGACAGGAATATTACCAATTAAAGTATTTCACTTATAAAGAAACACCTTGGACTTAGTAATGGTCTCTGTACTACTGGCCAAGTCATCAATCTCCATCTTCAGCTCACTCTTCTCCTTCTCCAGCTTCTGCTTCACTCGTTGCAGGTTGTCGATCTGCTCCCCAAGCTCAGCTGTGCTGTCCGCGTGCTTCTTCCGCAGGGCGGCAGCTGTGGCTTCGTGCTGCAGCGTGGCCTCTTCGAGGTCACGGCGCATCTTCTGAAATTCTGCCTCACGCTTCTTGTTAAGTTCGTTTTGAGCACTGGTGGCTCCTCCAGCCTCTTCAAGTCTTCCACTGATTTCCTCAAGTTCATTAGCCAGCTCATCACAATGCTTCTCTGCTTTTGCCCGCATCGCTTTCTCACTCATAGTCTCCTCTTCCAGCTCTGCAACACGGGCCTATATAACAAGGAAATAGCACATCAGGAATTAATAAGGGAACAGATAATTCAATGCTTAGGTTAACATGTAACTGTCATAGTAGAATACCAAGCTCATTGTTTCAGAGACTATCAATAAAACAAAGTCCCTCTGAATTTTACTGTTTTGCCATTGTAGGCAAAGGCTTACCAACAGAAAAAGACCTATGGATCAACTCATACTAACTTTAGCTCACAGCTTTCTGTTGTGTGGAGAAAATTATTGCAATGTAACAAGGTAATTACTGTGACTGGGTCAGAGATTTTATCAGTTACCAACTGTGGTCAAGCATTATTCAACACTACTACAGTTTAAACAAGCAAACAGTAATGATGAAGTAGTTACATAAATTCACTTGCCTGCAATTCTCTGATCTTCTTCTGCAATCGAATACCTGAACTCTGCTGTTCCTCAATTTTATTTTGCATCTGGTTAAATTCAAAGTCTTTCCTGTGAAGGAAATGTTCTTTTAATAAAAAGAAAATATGTCCAGTTAAAAACAAATAATAAATGTCACTAATTTTTTTTTCTCATACTTCCTTAATTTTTCATCTAAATGTTGTTTATCATTCTCCAGATCCATTATGGTTTCCTGGGCAAGTTTCAAGTCTCCCTCAAGCTTTCTCTTTGCTCGTTCAAGATCCATACAAACTTTTCTTTCCTGTTCTAAAGATCCTTCAACCTGTAACAAGCATATATAAAGATGACCGACGGAACAACTGAAGAATCTGCCCCTTCTCCTTGTGTCCAACATGCTCACATGGTTCACTTGTTGCTCCAGCTTGATCCTAGCTTTGGTGAGGGTATTAACTTTTTCCTCCTCAATTTGCAGGTCATCCAGTGCCTGCTGGTGGGCTTCTTGCAGGGCCGCCTTCTCCTTGACTAACTTCACAATAGTCTCATCCAAACCTGTCATTTCTTCAGTTAGATTTTTAACCTATTATAAGGCAAAATACGTGCAGGTCACTAATAATTTTGGCTTTTATATAGGCTAGTGATCACACAAAGGCAATAAACTCATTGCTAGACTACCAAAGAGACTTAATTAGTTGCATTATATGGTTAAACTATACAATCTCTCTGCTTATATATCAACCCTTCTGAAGTCACAAAGCAATTCTGAACTTTCATTTTAATGCATTTTTGTATGCTTATGGGTTGGTTTTCCTGCACAATGGAGGTGATCAAATTTAATACCAGGCCCATAGATTTCCTTATACAACACAAGTTGACTGCACCTTTACATCCTATATATAGACAGAGCAACTATTATTAAACATGAAAATAGCAGAAATAAAAAGTACCTTGTTTTCTGTGGCATGCTTTTCCTTTTCAGCCTTGGCCAGTGTTAACTCAAGGTCATCAATATCTTTCTTCATCTCAGAGCATTCATCCTCCAGTTTCCTCTTTCTGGCTGCCAGATCAGCATTTATCTCCTCTTCATCCTCCAGTTTTTCCATTACCTCCTTTATTCTTGCTTCCAGCTGGAATTTTGTTTTGATCAGCTGGTCACATCTTTCTTCAGCATCAGCCAAATTTTCATTTTCCTTTTTATAGAAAACAGAAGTGTGTTTCATTGTCACACGTTAGAACTGACACTTGCAGAAATCACCTGCTCATTATGCAACTGGAACATGAAATAACAGAATTTCCATTCAGCCCTTTCCTGAACGCTCAGGCAAAACTGATGTAATCTGAGGAGCCAAAAATGGTTTAAAATTACGTACAGTTTGTACTTGCAGCTGCAGGTCCTTCTTCTCTTGCACCAGCATCACCATTTTTTCTTCCAGTTCTTTCCTCTTGGTTTCTGATTTAGCCAGTTCTTCTTTCATTCTCTCAAAGTCTTCCTTCATCATGGCCATTTCTTTCTCAGTTTCCACACTTTTTAAGAGGGGTTTTATCTTGAAGTACAACTTCATCCAGGGCCAGTGCTTGACGTTCATGAATGCACGGATGTTGTACTGGAGGCAGAAGATGGACTCCCTGAAATCAAAGTGATTCATCAGTACTGTGAAAAAAGCACATCTTTGAGAAACCAGACCTCACAGAAGACACACACCTTCGGTCTAACATTCTTTTCAATTCAAGTCTCCTGAGGTATCCCCTGCATAAAGCCTGTGTCTGCGTGATCAGTTGTCCTAAGCAATCATCTCGCATCTCCTCCAGGACACCTAGCAAACCTGCCTTGAAGAACACCTGCAATCAAAGAACAGAGATCAGTCCTTGCTTGGCTCATATTTTAATGCAATGAATGATTTGTCATTGTGTGGAAAAATTAAATGTTTACCTTAGTGTGTCCAAATTTGTACTGAGTATGATCTATTTCAATGGAAGACAGCAACTTTTCACACGCCTTCTTGCTGTCAATAAACTGTCCTTCTGGAATGACACCAACATTCAGAAGGCGGTATCTGATAAAATAAAGGAAAAAAGCTTAACCATTGGTATCATTTTAGTGCACAGGATGCTACAAGAATAGCTGTCACTTTGAAGATACAGAGGAAGACTGAGTCTGACTCACATCTCCAGCCTTAAATAGCAAACTAGTAAGAAGCAGGTCTGTTCAGTAGGTTCCCAGCATGTGTTACAGCCCTCACTGAGACTGAGGGCATGGACAGTCTGTTCTCTGGACCTGAGAGACTCTGCTCATCTGTGTCACAGTCATTTACGCTAATCTAGGGGGCCAGCTCACTGGCTTAGCTGTAAATTAAAAAAATGAATGGATTTTAAGAATAAAGGGACTGCTGCAATTATCTAATCTGACCTCCTGTATAACACAGGCACACAGTCCTCCCAGTGCCTTGTTCATCCAGCCCTCATCTTGTGATTAATCTAGTTCTTTTTTTAAAAAAAAAAAAGAAATTTCAATCTCATTTGAATCCTTCAAACCTTGAGAGTGCCCCAGGTAAGCTATTCAACCTCACTGTAGGAAAGGTATACTTCATTTCTACCTTGACAACATACTTTTTCAGGTCCCACCCTTGGACTCTTGCTTTAAGTCTGTCTTTTAGACGACAGGTTCCTGCAAATTCAGAAATCTTTACACCTGTAGGTTCTCTACACCACAAACAAATCATCTGTTAACATACAATTTCATGAGTTAAATAGTTCAATTTAAATCTCTCACTGCACTCGAGTTCACGTTTATCCTGCAGCTCTTTTCTGAACCATATTCAGCTTCTTGCATTCCTCATTAAGTATGTAAACCAGAATTAGACACAGTGTCTAGCAACGGACTTCCTAATCCTACGCTGAAAGATTATTCCACCCCCTATTCTTTTCAGCATGCCTCTCTTTACCCATACACAAATCTGCCCACCCACATCACTGCCTTGGGAAGTCTTCTTCAGTTAGTGCCCAAAATGCCACTTCTGCCCTTTTCAATGTCCCTGCTCTCCAGGATACCCTGTTCAGTGCTGTAAGTGTGGTGTACTTCCTTTGTTCTTAGAGATCTGACCCTACATTTGCCTTTTTTCAAATACAACAAGCAGATGAACCCAGCTGGGTTGCCCTAAATTTAGCAACCCTTTATAAATGTCTTATTTGCATGGCAAATTTTTTGGTTGTGGGTTTTTTTATCTATAAATTAATGTAGCTAAGGTGCTGTAGAAATGTTAGCATATAGAATGTCAGCCCCATACAAAATCAGAGTGCAATGTGGAACTCATTTAGATGTCCTACTGAAGTCTGTTTTGTTAATGTAGCTACATTTGCCAGTCAAGCTTCTAATTTCACCAAAAAAGTAGTATCAGGTTTAACACAATTTCCTTTCAGTAAAATCATTCTAGTTCTAATTATTTAAACAACATTCTTCAAATGTCTACTAGATAGTGGTTAAATATAGAATGTAGTATAGACTACCCTCCATATTCTTGCTGAAATAAGCTTATGTCAAATTTGAGAATTTTAGCAAAGAATACCCAAACATTCAGATGAACATGAATGAAATGAAAATAGGTTTTGGTATACGGTATTCAGGAAGGCATTTGGGTGGGCACTGCCCACACAGACCCTCCTATTAGATACATCTTCTTACTTTCCATAGCTGTTAAATATTAAAATAGTCTTTTCCTAAGAACTATATCATTGACTTGTTTAGCATGACTCTTCTGTCAAATGAATTGGGCTCCATCCAAACACAAGAATGTTATTACAGACCTTTGTTTAAAATCCCCATATAATATCCTGTTAGGAAATCCTTTCCTGCAGATTCGAATGCCTTCCAGAACACCATTACATCTCAGCTGGTGTAGAACAAGCTTGTGATCCATCAGGCCTATGACAGAGCAACATTGGGATATACTGATTTTTCTAGCATTGGTCAATTGGTCTTTCTGCCAATTTCTAATCTAAGTTTTACAAATTACCTGGGGTCTTTGTTTCATTGGGAATGATACAACGCACAAAATGAGGATGAGTTGTTCGCAAGTTGGACATCAGCTTATTTAGATTTTCCTGTAAAAAAGAGATCATTTGCAATCTCTACCTTACTTCAAGACATAATGCAAATATTGTCAATATGATTTGACTCTGACAAAAAATAAAAATTCAGAAGTTTTTCCTTAGTTCTGTAGTGGATATTCTACAATCCTGTATAGGCATCAGCAAAGTAAATGGCTACTAACAGTAGATACAACTTTCCTCCTATCTTAAAATGAAAATATGTCCTTAGTGGTTAGAAGCTAATCATAAGAGCTATTAAACAGGCCAAGGATGGAAAGAAATGAATGATATTCCAGGATACCAATAGTGGTCTTTCTTGATCAAACAAACTTTTGATGAAATGAATGAATGAGTTGATTTCTTGTTTTTATTACTTAGATACATTAGTTATGTATATTTAAAAGTGAATTGAGCCACAAAATCAATGTTTGTCTATGACATCATAAGTCATCTGCTCTGCAGGATAGTTTTTGTTAGCATTGCATTTCTTCAGTCATCTCATACAATAATGACATACTCTGAGTATGGCCCATGTCACAGCCAGGTGGATGCTGCACTCCTCATCCTGCCAGGAAGGGCTGAGCCTGTTCCTGGCCCCAGGATATAGATGTGCCACAGCACCATCAAGGGGCTGCAAGATGTAATTTGTGTTACCCACACTGACTGCAAGGCACTGGTTGCCACACAATGCCCTGTACTCAGAGAGACACATCCTGGAAGAAGCCAATTACAGCCAAATAAGGGAAGGATGCTGTTAGCACCAAAGGTCAAAGCCAAGAACTGTGCAACCTGATCAAAGCGCATGACTCTCCTTCTCCACCATCATCCCATTGGACCTCATCAGCAAAGCAGAATTCAACCTAACTTTTACCAGATCCCAAAGCTAACTTTCCACAGTATCATATGGCAACAGAGAAAGTGGGAATGGTGAACTAGTGCAGGCAGGTCTGACAGGACTGCCTTCTCGGCATTCTTCTGCAGCTGGCCCATGATGGGCCAGAGAACACACCTACCCGAAAGAGTACAGAGACAGTTTGGAAGGAAGAGCCCTTTTTCTTGGTTCCTTTCTTCATAATACCACCACCTGCAGCTGGAAAATGAGATGACAGTCCAACTGAGGTACTGCTGTAGATCCCTTTGACAGCATTATAATTGTGCATCTAATACATAAAGCACGAATACTGACTCAACACTGATTCAAGTCAGGTGATAGCTACAGTTGGAAAAACCAGACAGGAAGCGTAATCCTCTGATCTTACCTTCATCTATGGAAGCAAAGGTGGCATAAAGATTGCATAAAATTTTCGTAGATGATTTCTGATACAGCCCCACAACAGTTTCGTTCAGGGGGTCTTTGTTCTTCTCGAGCCAGCCAGTGATGTTGTAGTCCACCGTGCCAGCATAGTGCACCAGGGAGAAGTGGGCCTCAGTCTTGCCTTTGCCAGGCTTGGGCTTCTGGAAGTTGCTTGACTTGCCCAGGTGCTGGTCATAGAGCTTGTTCTTGAAAGAGGTGTCAGTTGCCTTGGGGAACATGCACTCCTCTTCCAGGATGGAGAAGATACCCATAGGCTGAATAGAAACAAGGTGTTTTCAAATAAGATGAATTCAAGTTATAATAATATGGAGTGAAAGAAATGCTAAAATTAAAGTACTAGAGGTATTTTATAGAGAATTAGCTTGGGAGGAGCAGGTAAGCAAGATTTTCTGTGAACAGTTGGCAAGATATTCAAAAGCACCAGATTTTCATAAATAAGAGTTTTGAACTACCCAGACATTGGATAGAAAACAAAGCAAGCCAAGCAAAAACTGTGCAGTAACTTCTTGGAATACAGTAGTGACTTCTCCTTATCCAGAAGGAGCAAAAAGCAAGCAGAGGTGAAGCTTTCTAACATTTGAATTTAACTGAGTAGAAAATCTGAGGAGGAACCAATATGCAAAGACAGAAGACAACTGGGGTAAATATGACAATGAATTGACAATTTATAATGATCTCGAAGAAAGAAAGAACAGAGAAATAAAAGCAACGTCTTTTTAGAAAGCAGAATGCATTTCCAGTCAGTGGATAATTAATGAGAAGGGTTATGTTTAAAGGAAGGAAGGAGGTAAGGAGACCTGGAAGCTTCACAGAGATTGTATTGAAGGCACTCAGTGCAAACACTCTCGAGAACCCCTTCCAAATATGATTTGTGTGATTGCACAAGCTGCACAAGAAACTCACCTTTTCTATAAGCTCAATGCAAGCAGCCAGGTCCATCCCAAAGTCAATGAACTCCCACTCAATTCCTTCCTTCTTGTACTCCTCCTGCTCCAGCACAAACATGTGGTGGTTGAAAAACTGTTGCAGTTTCTCATTGGTGAAGTTGATGCACAGCTGCTCAAAGCTGTTGAACTAATATTTGAGTAAATGTGTTAATACTGTTAAACTGACTCAAATCAATTTATTTCATAGAGATGTCAAGGCAAGGTCAGCCAGACTATCCCTGAAGAGTTTTGATAATAGCATAAAGAATATATCACAGGTTGTCCAGGCTTACAGAAAAGTTGTGCTGTGCAGCACATGGTTGATGTAGCCTGCATTGGCGATGTTTTTGGGTGACCCTAATGTCACTAAATACAGATTCTGTGGGGAGGGAGACAGCAGCTTCATGGCTATGCTTCTGTCGTTTCTTTTCTCTTACAAAGTGGGTGATGACTCTACAAAGGCAGAAGCAGCTTCAGAGACATTTGCCCTGTTCTTGAGGGCTGCATTGGGGTGAGGAGAAGGAAAGGTTGGAAAAGTCAAACAAAAGGAAAAAAAGCATTTAAAGACAGCCAGAAGTCTAAGAGTGCTATTTAAAACCAAACCTCAAAAATCTCAAAGCCAGCAATGTCTAAGACCCCAATAAAGTGCTGTCTTGGCAGCTTTGTATCCAGTTGTTGGTTGATGCGCATCACCATCCACAAGAAGAGTTTTTCATAGACTGACTTGGAAATGGCATTCACTGCCTGGTGCACCTGCAGGGAGATGGTTCACACAGCTGTGTCAGGGCACTGCTCGTGCATCTTCAGAATAAAATGCCCCTCCACCATGCACAGATACAGTCAGCCCACAAAGTACACTAATAGGCCTTAATGGTCCTGACCATCCTCAGCTGTGACCTGCACCCACTCCTGTCCCTTAGGGACAGGACAGTCCCTGCTGTTCCCTGACACTCACCTGATCTGCTGTTTGGCCCTTCATGACATATTCATTTCCCACTTTGACCCGGGGATAGCACAAAGCTTTTAGCAAGTCTGCTGAGTTCAGGCCCATCAGGTATGCTGCTTTGTCAGCTTCTGTAAAACAATAAAAAAAGCTGAAAGACATTCTTCTTAGCTGGGACAGACAGAATGCATTGGAGCTAGCCAGAGCTCACTCTGAAACCTGGCACACTGGTTGGCTTTACTCTATTCACAAAGCTTGACCAACATTCTCATTTACTTTTCCAAATAGTCTTGCAGGGCTGGTCCTCATGATTGAGTGGCTATGGCAGCCCCAACAGGTGTGGTAAAACCAGTGAATGCATTGGTGATGGGACAACAGAGTGTTTTTCCCTTTGAGCCACTTCTCCACAATATCACACAAGCAAAACAAGTCTGGATGTGTTACCAGAAACTGGTGAACACTACAGTAACGTGTCCCAGGCACACGGTCCTTCAGCAGAGCCACCAGGAATAAAGTGGATGCAGAAAGTGAATCTACAGGACGTGGTAAGTGGAAGGTTGAACCTCCTTTTTATGCTCATCAAGAAACAATTGCTTCTTTCCTGGAAGAATCCTTGCATTTCTAGTGAAAAATGGTATGAAAACAGTTCAAAATATGTCTCTCCAAGCCATGAAGGTATTACCTTCTGTGCCATCCGGCTCTGCCTGCTCCTCACGTGGTTTCTGCTTGAACTTCATGTTCCCATAGTGCAGGATTGCCCCTGTCAGTTTGTAAATCCCCATTCTCTCATCAGGGCTGAAGCCCAAAATGGCAATGGCTGCCTGCACACCAGATAGATCAGCTGATTATAATGGTGGTGATGGTAAAAGTGATACTGTGTCTCCTTGCTAAATGTACTCACATCTGTGGCAACAAGCTCCTCCTGGTCATCAATGCTGGCCACAGAAATCTCCCCTTGGCTGATGAAGGGGTAGTCGTATGGGTTGGTTGTGATGAGGAGCATCTCTGAAAAGCAAATGAAGGAGTGAGAGACAGATCCTGGCAATGAAAATGGAACAATGGCTCAGCAAGGTTTCACAGGCTCTTTTTCCTTTTGCATCCCCAAACTCTTGGGTTTTTATTAAAAGACAAGAAAGACAGAGTAAAGCCATTCATCTGTGTTCCACTGGATGAGCAGAAAGTCCCAGGCAGGTTCTCAGTCCTACCAGTTTAATATGCTGTGAACCAGGAGCCGAACACTCAGCACTGGCAGACAAGGAACAAGGGCCATCCAAAGAAACAGCTTTTAGGAAAGATACTTTTAGGTAAGACTCATACGTGCTTATCATCATACATGACATATACTAATCCATCCTGAATGACCCTTGCACCCACTGGTGTTGTGTGCTGGTGCACATAAGTAATACAAACATGTGTGTTTATCTCCATCTAATTGAGGCCAAAATTCACAATTCATTTTCAGTCCTAAATCCTATGGCAGAGTAAGAGGAGAAGGGAAGGTGTGCAGATGTGCAGTGGGGTTGTGCAGCGTGCAGGACAGGAAGCCCTCCATACATAAGAAGATAAATCTGTCTGTGTCCTTGTACAGATATGCAGTCTCCTGGCACACAGCAGTCTCTCTGGGAAGGGAAAAGGGAGGTAGTAAATGTCAGGAGGGCACATAGTGTGAGGATGGTGGTAGGAGCTCCACCTTGGGAAATGCTCTGTGGATAGTTGGGAGGGATGGGCAGAGAGGAGTAAGGATGAGTGCAGTAGTCGAGTGTGTGGCAAAAGGGTTTGGGACAGATGCAGGGCATGGGTAGGGTATGCCATGGCAGTGGGAAGGGGGAAAAGGCTGGAGGGGCTATACTGGAAACAGGAAGAACTTTTGCACATATGATGAAGAATTCAGATAGATGGTTTGTAGATCAGGATATCTGGTCATTCTGCACCCAGGGAATTTCTCACCTTTCTGTTGAAGATTATTCACCAGATCTGGCCCATATAAGTTGGAATTTCCACACCAGCAAGAACAGCAAGGTGTAAGGCAGAGTAAATTAGCCACCCCCACACCTCACCTGCACACAGTTTGCATTAGAACTTACCCAGGGCAGATAAATTGGAGGTGGAGTAACCCCTAGCGTGACACCATTATATAGAGATAAAAGTGCTGTGTACAGCTTTGGTAACCCAGTCATTGTTAATGCTGGAAAGTGGATGACATTAATAAGCATATGATCAAAGCTTCAGTGCTTTGCACAGCCTGAGGCACCTGCCGAAAATGGAAGCTGGGTGCTTGTGACACATGGTACAAGGCCAGAATGTGCCACTGGACCCTCCATCACTGAGCTGGCATATTTAGGGAAAAGTATCCCATATTGATTTTACTGTAAAATGTCACCAGGTGATGGCTGTCCTTACCAAGCAGTTCAGGCTTCTTATTGGAGAGGATCTGGTAGAAGATGTGGTAGCTTCTCTCAGCTTTCAGCTGGAAAGTAACTCTTGACTTTTCCAACAAGTCTGTAATATGTATGCACATATAAATTTTTCAAGCTCCTCTTTACTTTTTATTAAAGCAGTAAGCCCCCCTCATTTACTCACAGGTCTCAATGTCACCAGAGGCCAGTTTTCCAGAGGTACCAAAATGAATACGAATGAATTTACCCTGGCAAACAGACAAAAGGTAGCGGTCAGTGCAGCATTCCCAGGGTAATATGCCAGAGTGTTTTTCTCTCTTGAATCTCAGTGACAGCATCTCCAAATCACTCTGAATTATCTTAGATATTCAAAGATAGATAAAGGGGAACAGTTTGTTGCAGCCCACGCAGCTATGAGCACGGAACAGCTGTAAACACATCGGCATCTGACAAACAACCAAGAAATTTGTCAGCAAGAACATTTCTCCCAGCCCAGTGGCTCCCAGTTGCAAGTAACAAGCAGGCAAACAGGATTAGGAACGCAGGAGGGCAGAGAGAAACATGACGACTCACAAAACGCGAGGAGTTGTCATTTCTCACAGTCTTGGCATTCCCGAAGGCCTCCAGCAGTGGGTTAGCACTGATGATTTGATCCTCAAGCGTACCCTGCGAAAATGTTTGAATAATTATTGAAAAACACCATGGGCTCTGTGGTAGGAAAAAGTGACTATATTGCAGCTCGCCTGATTACATGCGCAACCACATGCCCTTCATTTCAGCTGTACAGCATTACTACAGCATCTTCTTGACTACAGTGCCAAGAACCAGTACTGTGTGTAAAAGGTAAATAATTCATTTTTCTCTTATTCAGAATTTCTCCCATGGACAGAGCTCTCATCTCTCAGCCACAGGGACAGACTGGTCTGTGTGAAGAAACTGGAACTTATGATTCTTCCTGGACACCAATCCCCCAGACCTGATTTCAGTCCAGGTGAAGCTACACCTGGGCAGTGACAGTGGCAGCTCCGGTGCCTTGTATTTGTTGTGGTCCTAACTGCCTATCAGCCCCTGGTCTTACTGCCTTTTGAGAGAGTGGCTGAGGCTAATAAAAGATATTTCATATTTTGAGGTAAATGTTTGTCACCAGTGTTTGTCCACAGCCACAAGCTGATAACATCCCAAACTGTCCCTCTGCCAGGCATTTCTTCCTCACACCTTCATCCAGGACTCCTTCTTCTTCGCTAGGTCCCCACTCGCTGCAATTGTTGCAAAGTACTGGATGACACGCTTCGTGTTCACAGTCTTCCCCGCACCAGATTCTCCACTGTTGAATGAAAGCACAGAGTGAAGAATTATCTGCCCAGTTTTTGTTGGAGACAAAGTTCAAAGTGACAGATGTACTTACGTGATTAGGATAGACTGATTTTCACGATCTGTCAAAGGGAAAAATAACTGCAGTCAGAGAAGCTGTAGGGAAAAGTGCTGGTTCTCAGGTAACCCGTGATCTACTTTCCATCGAAGGGAAAGAAACAAAATCTCTGCAAGCAAAACTGAAAAGATTCATGGTCTTTTTCTCCTCCTTTCTTCCCATCCCTGTACTCCATTTCTTGTCTTCTCCACCTTTGCTTCATCCTTCACTCTCCTCTGCTTCTGTCTTTACCATTCTTTACCTTTATTACTATTTAATACGGGACAGGACTTGATTCAAACTAAAACCATGTATTTTGGTGAAAGTATTTCTTCCAGCTCTGTTCTGAACCTACCTGCTGTTGCTTGAAGCCATGTGCTGGTGTGCTGACTAGGGACTTCCCAGATAGTGTGTCCTGTCCAACTGCAACTGCCCTTTGCAGTGGTTCCTGTTATGGTGCTTAGCTTAGTACTTAGACCAGAAATACAGATAATGTGCAGTAAAACAGCACAGCACTTCAAAAATAAAAAAACTACTTCAGGAGACAGGAAAAACTGTCTGGAGCTGTTTTTGCATCACCTAGAGATAAAATAGGCACATCTATTCCCAAGTACAACAATTGGAAGCCCAAGCAGATAATATGCAACTTGACACAGAACAAGGGATTGGGGTAGCACACTGTAAGAGAAGGCAAAGGCGACTGAGCCCATGGCAGATGAGGAATGGCATTTGGCAGAAGCAGTGTTTCTGACACATTTTTCTATGAATCTGGTCAAAATAAATAGAAAAGCTCACCAGTCAGCATGAACTGATAGGCATTGTCAGAGATGGAGAAGATGTGTGGAGGGGCCTCCTGGCGCTTCTTGCCTCGGTAGGCCAACACCACCTCCGGGTTGTACACCGGCAGCCACTTGTAGGGGTTGACAGTGACGCAGAAGAGACCCGAGTAGGTCTGCAGGAAAGGAAACAGAACAGGAGAGTCACTGAAGTTCATCTCCTGGCAGCTTGATTTTCTCCCTTGCCATGAGAGGGAACTTACATATATCATCCAGGAGCTGTAGCGGTCCTTGAGGTTGTAGAGGACGGCAGGTTCATGCAGGTGGGTCAGCATGGCCACATCCTCAATTCTGTCAAACTTAGGTGGGTTCATGGCATATACATCATCAGATTTGACAACAAGCGTCTATAATTCAGAAAGAAAGATTTAACCTTGATTCAGCAACTCTCGGTGCTCCTTCCACATGTACACACAGAGACACAAACACAGAGAAGTAATAACATCTGTAAGGTGGCTCTAATTCATATTTTTCTTTCTGTTTAACTGTGCAAAACAAGATATGGCTATTACAGGGCAGACACTGCTGCCAGCCAGGAACCCTACAACACTGGCAAATTTACAGGATGTAAATTTACTGTCCTGGAATTGCTACAACCACACAGACAGGATTTGTGCTGGACCAGATCTTTCTACGCTTTATTGCTGCTTATGAACTTCAGGTTGCTGCTGCTCATGGCTGTAATAGCCAGGGGCACAACTGCTGGCTAGTCTACCTTTCAGCCTCCAAGACTCACACTGCACAGTGCTGGAGAGATAGAACACTAACAGCATAAGATTCATCAACAGCAAACCCTTCCTTGGAACAGATTTGTTCCACTCCTGCCTGTTGCCATTCCTAATTAAACAAAGGCTCTAGCTCTATGAAACAGCACCGTCTACTGGGCTCACATTGCGGGTGACCATCCTGTCACACAGCCAGAGCCTGTGGATGGGTGGGGAGGGGGGCAGATGTGCAGGAAAGCAGATGCACACAGATGGCAGCAGCTTATCTTGGCCACACTGACCCATGAAGGAGCTTGAAAATCCTGTTGTCATTTTTGCAGATGGCTTTTCCCATTGCTTTTATGCTGTAATTTCTGCTCCCATGGACTGGTCCAAGCGGACTAGTCCAATCCAAGGAAGAAATAGTGTTACTGCAATCATACTTGATTCAGAAAGACTGAACACCATTTCCAAACTCAGGTCCTGACTAGTGGAATGATCTTGGACTTCTTTTGAGAAAGTAAGAATTACAGGCACAGTTTTCAAAAGCAGCTTCCTGATATGTGTGCCTAAATACCTTTTAAAGCGTTCAAACACTTGAGCAATTGGGATTCATGGAAAGTCTCTGTATAGAACAAGAGATCGCACATTAACTGCTGCTCACAGGACCTATCTGGGAGTCACTATAGAGGCTTCTAACATAATGTCAGTTCAGTGCTCAGTAGAGGGCAGGAAGCTCTAAAATATTAGGAATTATTAGAAAAGAAAGGGAGAAAAGAAGAAAGTTTTATGAAGGATGTGTCCATCGGCTCATTCACACCTTCATTACTGATCACACCTCTTAGAAAGGATATAGTTGTACTAGAAATACGCCAGAGAAGAGAAATAAAGATGGTCACAGGTATGAAACAGCTTTGCTATGAGGAGATCATAACTTGATTGGGATTTGGGGGTAAAAAGGAGACACTTTCGAAGTCTGCAAAGTCAGGAATAGTGGAGAGAACCATGGCCATAGCAAGGAAGAATTATTTACTTCTTCTCCTTGTGAAAAAATAAGCTGAAATTACCAGGCTGCATATTGCAGAGAAAAGGAAGCACTTTACACATACTCCAATTTTAAACTGTGGAAATCTTTCCCACAGGACACTACAGAGGTAAAAGATCAAATGGATATAAAAAAGCCAGCCCCCAGGAAAGCAGGTCCTTATACACAGCAGCCTGCTGCAGCCTCTGCTCAGTCACATACCTGCGATTGCTGGAGGCTGGGGGTGAACCAATGGATGACTGCTTTATTCTTTATTTGCTTTCTTAAAAATCTTGTAGCACCTACTGCCAAGATGTTGGTTGAGGTAGTTCTTTGGGCTGCTGCAGCTATTCTTACAAAAGTTATGAGGACACAACCTGCTAAGACATTTCAGCATTTTTGCAAGATTAACAACTTGGAGGCTCCTCTAGGAAACTGTTTGCAGCCAGTGACACTGATAATTTCACATGCAAAGGGGACTTTCAAAGTAGCTGCCTGCTCTGCTACCAGTAAAGGAAGGAATTTATCAGTGGATATGACAGTGTTAGATGAGAAAGAGTTAAAAGCAGCAGTTGAGAAATGCTAAGACTGGCAAGGCTGTTAAGACTGGCAACCCAACTTGTTTCAGAGCATTGCCTGATCTTTAAAGCCTAAACCAAGAATAATTATCCAATGGATACCTTCATCCCAGCATCCAGAGCAACACTTTTCCTCTGGCGGTTGTGCTGGTCCCAAAGGGCAGGGAAGGGCAGGGGCAGGACAAATTTCTTGCCTGAGCTAGTCTAGTGCTTTCTGTGTTCCTTGACACCCTAGCAGATGTCCTAGGGCCCTCAGCAGGGCAGGGAGGAGGGCCAGGAGGAATGCACTTACTCTGCCGTCCTCTGTCTCAACAGTTAGCTTCCCATCCTGTGCAGCCTTGATCTTCGCTTTGGTGTACTCCACCTCGGGGTCAGCCACAAAGCAGTAGGTCTTGGCATCAAAAGGCTGGTTCTGGGCTTCTATTCTCTCCTTCTCTGATTTGCGCAGGTATGGTGCCGCCTCACCAAAAACCTCCATGCCAGCGTCTCTGCTCATGGCTGAAGCTGACAGACAGACCCTGCTGTGGTGGTCCTCTGTGTGGTCTTTAAGAGTCAAGCAGAGTCGAGCTGAACATCCACCAGCCCTCCCAAGTTGGCTGCTCTGAGAGCACCCTTCCCATCTCTCGGATGCATGCTGCAAGGTCTTAAGGGAGGTATTTGCCTTTCAAAGCTGGAATGTACAAAAGCAACGAAGAAGAGCTGCCACCCTTCACAGCCCCAAGGAAAGGGGATCCATGCCTGTAGGAGCAGGAGGGCTCCCTGGGGAAGTGCGGGAAAGGGGAGGGATATCTGAAGAATTTACATAGTCCGTAGTAAGACTGAAGCCCTGAAGCCTGTTTTTCTTCCAGTTCTCCATTTATGATTTCCCCCACTCCCTTTTAACATGGAGCCTGTCCTAGTCCTCTGGTGGGCAGCTGTAGCTGGCAGGAACAGACATGTACCATGGCCCATTAGAGCAGCTCATGCAGGGGGAAGAACGGGGATCTGCCCACAGTGAGCACAAGGGAAAAGCCAGCTCATGCCAGTCTGGGCAATCTATTAGTTTTCATGCCTCAAACTCACCTTAACAATCAGTCAACAGAAAGAAGGAAGGAAAACGCTGACATCTCTGATCTCTGAAAGAGAAAGAATGGAAAGTCAGACTCCAGCTAAGCTACAGCCTCTCCGAAGGCCCAATACCTCTCGCTGACTTACTGCTAGCAACTACTCCAGTTGAGGACCAGTGAAGTAACCTGCAGATACCAGTCCTTCCCTACCCACAAAACGGCTCAGCGGGGAATCCACAGCAGATTTCCCACCGCGAGGATCCAAGCACATGGAACAGCACCTGTGGCAGGAGCCCTCCACCACTCTGCCGGTCAGTCACAGCACGGCCACCAGCATGGCCAGGGGATCAGGAGCCACAAACAAGAGCTTTCCCCCTGACAGATTTTATAGGCTCAGTCCCTTCTCTTAGCTCGGCCCCTTGCCTATATTTGGAAGGAAGGGATCGACACTCCTGCCTCCTCACCAATTCATATTTGTTTTCTGCCATATACAGCACGTAAAGAAAGGAGCCGCTCTTTTTTCCAACTTTAGTAACTTCAGGACCTTACTGTGGTTTGTAAGCTCTTTGTTGTGAGAATCTCCTCTACTGGGAACATGCTCTCCTGCCAGCTACAACCACGGCCGGCACTTCACTCATACCTGCTCTCACCTATATGTCAAAGAAATAATAGTCCAGAAGGGACCTGCCCCACTGCTCCTACTCATGGGATGCCTGGGCAGAGTTGCACAGTGGCAAGGGAACGCAAAGCAGCTACCAGTGGCAAGGGAACGCAAAGCAGCTACCTGTGGGGTGGAGGGCAAGGCCACAGGAAGGGAAAAGGGTGATGAGGATTCATGTAGGATCTGTTTTGGCAATTCTTGTGGCTTCCCATCACTGCATGGGTCAGGGAGAATGGGAGGAAAGGCCGTGACTGAAATATGATGTGACAAACCATAGCAAAATAGAAGCTAATCAGAAAGAACAACACCCAAATCCAGCCAGGGATGGACGTTTCATGAATGCCAAACCCTGAATACGCTACAGAAATTTAGCTTCAGATACTGCTTTGGCCACCTAGGACATTCACTACCCTTGCTGCCAAAAGGAGCTGCAGAAGCCATGTCACACCGTGCTATCAGGTTCTTAGACACAGCTGATTGCAATTCCCAGGTGAGAAGGATATTGGTAAGGGGACATAGTAGCCACCAAAACATTGGGCACTACCCACTTTTGCATGCCAGCTAGGACAGTGCAGCTCTGCTCAATCCTGAGCGCTTGTAACCCAGAGCACCATTTTCACATGAATCCCTGGGGCTGTAGGCTCGGCCATGCCTGGGGAAAGGCAGAGCTGTGTCTGAGAAGAAGCAGGCTGTGCAAGGATAATACACTGCACCTATGCAACTCTTGCTTGAGCAGCACAGACCGAGGACTGGCAGCAAGGCATGGCCAGCATAGGCTCAGACACCCCTCTCCCTTCCCGAGAGCAGGGCTGTGCCACAGGCTTCCAGGACCACACTGCCAAACCACCATCGAATCCACTTTAGCCTATGTGTGTGTCCTGAAAAGCATAAGAAACCAGTGGGAATTAGCATGGAGAAAAATAAAAATGTAGCTAAATTCTCCAGCTCTGCAGGAGAGGTTGGAGGTCAGGCAGGACCCAGAGCTGAGCTCTCCCATCTCAGGGCAAAGCACCATGACCACTGGGCAGCCCAGCCAGGCTTCTGCCGGGTTACTCTTTTTTCTGGCCCAACAACCTGTGTTCTCGGTTGCACTTTTTCAGTAAGATAAAACCCTCACTGACTCTTGCAACAGTCTTGCAAATCTGACTCATAAACTCCTGCAAAGGGGGTATGAACCCCCTTCAGGCCAGGGTGGGCTTTGAATGGAGGTCTTCCAGTCCCAGTCCCAAATGCTCTATTTGGTTGGTACAGAGCAGACAGGCAATGACTACAAATTGATCTCACCTGGCAGGGCAGGTGAGGACAGCAGTTGGGAGGAGTGATGGGAGCCTTCATGCCTGCACAGATAGAGATAGCTCCTGGTGCATGAGCAGAAGGGTTTCCTCTGCCCCAAGTCATTCTGCCTGTTTTGGTTGTCTTCTGTCGCTGTTCATTATCACCCGTTCACCCTCCTCAACGCATGGATACTCATCCAAGGCTACAGCACCAGCCTTCCCTCACCAGAATGAAGCCTACAGGACTTGTGGGAAGCCAGAAGCCTACCCCAAATGGCTCCTGCCACCACCCAAAGCACCACTCCCAGCTGGAGCATCCTGGGGCAACTGCGGCTACTTCGGCAGCATGGGGGAAGTCACCTCATCTTTCAGACACAGTGGCTGGCCCTGCTTGTGTTTGCCCAAGGAAAGCTGACCCCATCGTCTTGCAGGAGTGTCACTGTCACTAGTGTTTTGACAAACATGTTCCATGTTGCCCTTAATTTCACTTAAGGTCACTAAAAATGGACACCACAGCCACATATGTCATGAACCATGAACTCCTAGAATCCCCCTAAGCCTGGAGGATGAGGGAAAGCTTTTTTTAGCAAGCATCCCGTGATCAGCCCTTTGAACTCAGCACAGTGGATGTACTGAGTGTCTGCAAAAAGCCAAGACACACCAGACCAACCGTCAGTTTGGGGCTTTGTCCTGACACTGAATTGTCAGTGTGATTCAGACAGTGCCTTTTGTGCTCACAGGCATGCCTAAAAGCAAGGGGGCCAGACCCTACTCGCCACACCCAGCTGTAGGATCAGAGCAAAGAGCACACACAGGCAGCAAGGACACTCTCCCTGTTCTCTCTCCCTGGTTCAGGTGCCCAGCTGGGAGCAGAATGCAGAAAAACAATTAGCAATGAGCAATGACCCACAGGTAGCCCCTGCTGCCAACTAGTCACAGGCCTCTGCTGAGCACTGCACCACGAACATACAGGACTGCTTAAAACCATTTGCACGCAGCCATTGCCTCAAATGCTCTAAATCAGGGCCATCCAGTATATCCACAAGCTGTAGTATCATTTCGTGTTCTCCCCAGCCCAGCAAGGGTTAGTAGCTAAAAAAATACACACTAACTACTTTCAGATCTCTAATTCTGATCCATGAACTACGTAACCAGCTACAACAGCCATTGCTATTACATGCCTGCTATTTGAAAAGGCCCCACTTTTCATTATAACAGTCACACTCTTATTTCTAGCAGTTCTCCATCATTGTATGAAAACATTTCTCAAGATAATAGTTGCTGTAAAATCTTATCAGAACGTAGCCTGGAGCAAGGGCTGAGATACAAAAATGCGCCTGTTACACTGCAAAGCAGGAATGCTGACAGACTCAGGGAGTGCAGATGTATCTTTACATCTAGATTTTTGGGGTTTTTTTTTAATTTGGTCTTAAGGACATGCATTAGATTTTTCTGGCTCAAGAAATAAGTGTACAAAACTTTCTATGTTCAGACTTGTCTGTGCTTTGGAGTCTTTGAATGTTTGACAAGCTGTATGAACAGGGATGACAGAGCTTCATGCAAATGAAAATTACAGTGCCATGATAGATCTAAAACTTAAATCTTTTTTTATAAATGACAATAGGATTTGACTGAGTGGAACACTGCAGGTGTTTAAACCCAACCAAGGAAATACCAAAATTTCAGGAAGCTGAAGAAAGATTACTGCTTTTATTCCATGTGTTTGGAGTTTTCCAGAGAGCAACTGCTTTAGAAATACTCCATATTTCATCCTGGCAAGGTGGCTATTTTTCCCACCCTGCAGAGGAGATCACACATGAATGATTTGCCTCCTCTAATGGAAAGAGGTTGGGCCAGACTCAAAGCAGGCTGTGGTCATCTGGGTGCCAGCATCTGGGTACTGGATTTCAAGGTGAAATCCAGACCCCAGGGGCTTTACATGAAGCTTCTTGTGCTGTGCAGGGGATCATTAAGCACCTCAGAAGGACAATTCACAAACTCTGCTAAAAAAAGGGGGATATGCTTAGCCTGAGCTGAGTGACAATGCTGAGCACCCAACCTTTCAGTGTCGGTCCCAGAGCCTGTTGCTGCCTTTGGAGGGCTTGAGTGGACCTCAGCCCCTCTGACTGGGCTGGCTCTGATTGCTCCCAGCAGGACCAGCAGGCAGGAAATGGGAGACCTGAAATCAAACCTTTTCTTAGCCTGGGGGTTTTTAGCTGATGTCTCTCACCTTCCCAGAAGTCAAGACAGATGTTAAAGTCAGTGTCAGAAGGAGGGGCAGCAGAAGGAAACCTCACTGCAGCCTGGAGGCTCCAGGGCTCAGCTGGTGGACACTTTGCTCCCAGAATAATGTCTGGTTTTATGGTCCTATTCCTGTAGAGAGATACTTCTTATTGCACTCCCAGGGCTGGAGAACATGTCAACCATTTCCCCTAAACCCCAGGATCGTTCAGGATTAGTCTCCTACCCACAAAGCCATTACCTACAACAGGCCACACACAAGTGCCACCTCTGCACTTGTGGAGGATCCTGCTAGCCCTCAGGAAAACCCAAAGCTGCATGTGCTGGGGCAGAACGGTCCGAGCAAGATGAGTGCAGGCCTTGGGCTTGCTGCTGTGAACCCAGGTCATCATGGTCCACCACATCTCGATTCAGGTGCCTGTGGCCCAGGAGCAAGGGTTTAGCTGCACACCCATGTTCTGAGCAATGGGCCCCTTTAATAGACATCTTTTCAAATATGAACAAAATGCACTAAAAATATAAACTAAGTTAAGAAATAGTGTGGTGCAAAGGGAGAGATCAGTGGCTGAGGAGGGATGTCTTACCTTCTCATGAGCCTGTATCTAACACACAGACTCTCAGGAGCCATCATTGCTGCTGCGAGCTGGCGTGGCATGGAGGTGATGGTGCTGCCAGCAGCCCAAAGGGGGGCTGTCAGACAAGCTTCGAGCCAGCACTGTCCCTCCACTGCTGCAGGGCACCTGGAGAAGTGCAGGCACAGCCCAACATGAGCAGGTCAGTGTATGCAGCACCAGCGAGGATGGGGCTGCTGGGCCCTTCTAAAAACAGTCTGGTCTTATGGGGCACTGGAAATGACTCCAGTGAAGCAGAAGGTCTAATTAAAGAGCTTACAAGTAAACCTGCTGGGTTTTTTTCTCACAAATATAAATTATCTAGAAATGTGCACTCTAAGAAAGCCAGAGGCTAGTATCTCATCTTCTTCTACACTGCAGCTCTGCATTACAACTACTTCAAAAGTCCTGGATACTAAAAACAACTGAAATAAAGTATACAGATTATATGTGCATCAAATTGCAACTAAGCGAAATTATCACTGCAACTAAGTGTTTTCTGACACAAGGAATGGTGCGCATTGCTGCATTCCTGCTAATGTTCACCAGCTTCTGGTTTCAATTACTTTCAGCTTTCCTGAATATAAAAGGACTGGGCTGACCTTTCCCCTGCCAGATGTCTATGGTGAAAGTTTTCATGAAGAGGTCAGCAAAATACATCCATGATTTCTGGGACTGAGGCTTGGAGCATGTGTACTGCAGGGAGCTGCAGTGGGCACACTGTGCACATGCATAGCCAAGAGAAGACCAGGATCTTTTCAACAGGGGAAAACAGACCCAAAAGCAAAATGAAGACCATAGAGTCAGTGCCAATACCAGACTGTGCCATGTTGATCTCTCTGCAACGCCCTTCTCTCTGATTTGGTCCCTAAGATCGTCCAACACAGAGCACCAACCTAGGACCCAGCATGGAGACCAAATCACCCGCTAATCACCCAGCCCTCCTCCAGAGACCTCATAGTGCCATGCCCTGAGGTTGCCCCTCTTTTTCCAGAGACACCTCCCAGGCTGATCAGTGGCTCTGTGCCTCACTTCACAGACCCAGGCTTGGGTGTAGGGGCTAGGTCTCATACCCCTGCATCAGGGGGACACCCCAGAACAGCTCCCCATGCATGGGGTGGGCAAGGGAACAGTGCCAGATCTCTGCCCTGCAGCCAGCAGGACCTGGCCAGGCAAGAGGCTCATCAGCTGGCTGAGGCTGAACCCAAGAGTCATGGCTGGTGATGGGGTATCTGCTGCATCTGTCCCAGCAACTGGTGGGAAGACCCAGAAAGAGCTGCTGGGGCCACAGCTTGCTGGAGAACCTACAAACAGTGTCCACCCACGGTGCTGGTTACTAAAATGTGCTCCCTGTAAGTATGGAAAATGAGATGGCCAAATCCCAGCAAATTAGACCTCAAGCTCCACAGTTACAACGTGAGGCCTCCTGCGTAACCTTAACCATGACAAAGAAATGTCTAAGACCAAGCAGGCCATTTCAGAGGACGTGGGACCCAAGGGTGTTACACACACTGGGCAACATTCATTCCCAATATTTTCTTATAAAAGCAAAGGACGCTTATTTCTTGGCCTCGCAAGAGCTGGATTGGGAAAAGCAACCTTTTTGGTTTACTTGTTGGGTGCCTGGATCTCCTTTCTTGGCTCAGAGCTCTGGACTCCTTCTTTGCTCCTCTGGACTCAGTGCTACTTGTGCCCAGGGCCACCCTGCCTCTCCCCTACCACCACACAGTCAGAGGCAGTGCCAGTAGATTGCTCCTGCGAACAGGCCAACTGCACGTGGGATTGGGAGAAGGGGGCTGCTGCCTCACAACAAGGTACAAGGTTGCCCCTTGTGAAGAAGCGCTGACACCATCCCACCACAGTCAGGACTGCCACAAGCTCTGCTGCTTGGTGTTTGGGCAGGCATGAAAGGACGTTCCAGGAGAAGATGAGATTTAGGGTGAGTCCCAGGCCAACGATACCCTGCTTTGTCTTCTCACAGGCAGAGGACAGCGAAACACCTTCCTTTACCACCAAAGCCTTCCTAGGGCACTGCAGAAAGGCCCCAGGGCACACATGTAAGTGCACATCTACTCGCAAACAGCCCTGGGGAACAGCAGCTGCATTACATCTGTTGCTCCATGCTGCCAACATCATTTGCAGACACAGAGCTGTCCTGAGGTGAAGGTCACAAGGGTGCTATCACAGTGAGCTGCATTGCCTTGCAAGGCTTTCTAGTCCTGGTGTTGCCAGGGAGCTTTTATTACTGCCCTTCATTCAGATAAGGGCACTCATGGCTCAATATACCCCCACAAATTAAAGGTGGATTTACTGGCTGGTGTCTTATCTATTTTTGCACAAAGAACTTTGGGAGAACAAGGAGATTTTGTAAGCTGTAGCTGAGTAAGTTTCCTGGTATGCTGAAGGAACCTACTTTATTAAACCAGTAATACACAGCTTAAAACATGAAATGAGCTGGCTCTTGCACAGAGACAGATGCAATCATTCCTGCCCAGGTCTCCCCAGCACAGATCCTCATACTCCCAGGAACATGTACAGCTGATGCAGAGCTGCTAGAAGTCAGGGGCTAGACACTCCATGAGCAGCAGGGCTTGCTTTAAAAAAATCAGTTTCCGTTTGAACCAAACCAAACCTTTTAAATTCTCTTCTGGGGGGAATTAGTTACCTTTTTTCTTTTCTTTTTAGGCCACCAAACCTAAGGGCAATCCAGTAAAACTGACCTGCTTATCAGTTCACATCTAATAGCAAGGACTGTGGCCATTCCCTAGCACAGCCCAGAATATCTGCTTCACTAAGTATACACTCACTGCCCCAAGGCTGGGGAGCTCCTAAGCAGCCCCAGCACACACTGTCCTGGGTCTTCTAGGTGAGCACCCTATGCCGGCAGCAGGGACTGGAAAGCCTTGGCTGCAACCAGCAACCTCAGTGCATCACGGCAGGCTGTTCATAGCTCTGTTTCACTCCTCAGCAGTCCACGCATCATTTGTTTTACCTGATGGGAGATACATACTGATTTGGAGCTAGGTGGTAAAGAGCACAACTCAATGCTCAGCCTTCAGCTCCATCCTGCAGTTCACCAAAGAGCATGAGACCCCTTACTCATCCCACAGTTCTGGCTACAGGCTGATGGGAGCGCATCTTCATAACGCAGGGTCAGTGCTTGGACCACACAAGTCTGATGAAGTGAGAATATCTGCAAAGTTACTGGAGAAGGGGAGAGCGAGCTACAGTATCTCAAACCACACATAGCCTTGACCCAAGATAGGGATGAGGAAGACTTGCTTTCTTCCTCAAGCTGCTAACAGCTAACAAGCAGCAAGCATTAAACGGTGCTGGGTGGCTGCAGGAGGATGCTAAGTTTCAGGCAGCCTTCTTCCACGGCCAGGCATCTTTGCCACTGAAGCTCAGTGCTACCGGCTGCAGATTCTGAAGGACTGCCACGACAACAGTCGTACGTCATTGTAACCACAGCTTGCAGTGCTCTGCGGTGCTGGCCAACAATGCTGTTCAGACCATCATTGCCAAAACACTGCCAAGCAGGGCTGGCTGTGGCATTTCTATCGGCATTAAGGAGCCTGAATCCTGAGCACTTCAGGAGCCCGAGTCTACATCAGCTGAACCCTTGTGTGAGCACAGCACAACACTACTCACCCCAGGGGAGGAGGTCAGGAAAAAGCAATAGGGCTGGGAAGACCCTGGAGGGATGCAGGGTGTGTAGCAGCCACAGTGGAGGAGACACAAGCAGAGTGACAGCCACATGGCCAGGTGTCAGCTCAGGTGCATACCTTGGTCTTCCATGCACCCCACTGTTGCCCCCAAGTCTGTCCCGCCCCTTGACCTCATGCTAGTGTTTTTTGGTGCCCTCTGCACAATCTGCTCTAGCCTGTACTTAAGCCTGCTGTGCGTGCAGCAACTTCCCTGCTCCCCTCCCTATAGCCCCAACACCCGAGATGAGGGACCTGATACACAAAGGCAGCTTCCAATCAAGGAGCCACTGCAACAAGCACAGAAGAGCTGTCCTGAGCTCTGCAGCCCTCTTCCCTGCCCTCCCCCACTGCCATTGCAGCTTGTCCCTCAGTCAAGCTGGCTGGTTTGTGCTTTGGAGTGGCTTGGGAGGGCTCCTGAAGTTGCCTTTGTCTCAAAGAAGGTGCTGGTACAAATCTGTGCTGAGCAGAGCATGCCTGGTGACTGCTCAGCCAGCAACCCAGGAGCACCCCGCAGGTCCCAGGCCAGCAAGCTCCTAATCAGGAGACTCATCAACCCCTAGAAGCACAGGGGCCCAGCTGGCACCATCACGAAGTGTTTGCCAAATGTAAGTGGTCAAGGAAGATGACAGATGACTGTGGACCTGGAGCCTACCAAGACACTGTACCTTGTTTCCAGAGAGCAGAAACATCTGTTTTTCCTCCCTCGTCCGAGTTACTCCATCAGATGGGGAGTTTGTTTGGAGGCAGGAGATAAATCCAGCGCTGTGGGAAATACCTGCCCTGGAATTGTCCTGGACAGTCCCTCCAGGGCACAGCAGGCTGCTCTGACTGGGGACAGTCACGAGTGATTTAAGATACTACCATCATTCAGATACACCATGGGACTGCAGCCAAAGCACTGTGTGAACATGTATGACCCAGGCAGTCCTCACCGCCAAAGCACAAGGCACAGACTGAAGTAGGAGATCTGCTCCAAAAGCACCTGGCTCCATGCTGGGGCACAGCTCAAGCTCAATACAAGTGGAGAACAGAGCTGCTCAGCAGCTCCTGGTCAAAACAAGCTTCTTCAAAATGAACACTGAGGACCAGGCACTGACTAGATCAGGCCAGGAAGCCACCTCCTCTCTGCTGCACTCGCCTGCTCTTGGCATAAGTGAGCTCGTCAGCTGCAGCACACGTGGTTTCAAAGCTGGGGAGCAGATAAACTCCCATGTCACAGGCCATTTGATCCAGGTCAATTCTCCTTAAGATCAAAACTGGATTTGAACTGAGCCCTTTTGGCTATCACGGCAGGCACACGGAGTATTTTCACACTGGCAGTACACATGTGACAGAGTATGGAAAAATAAAACCTGATTTGGATTTTGCCCTGATGACTGTGGACTGATGCCCAGCCTGGCTCCCATGTTCGCTCAAGAGACATCAGCCAAGATCAGGGCTTGCTTTCCTAATAGGTTTAAGTGCAGATGAAAAATTTTCAATGAAGAGGGAAAAAAACCACAGAAATGTGTTTAGAGCACAACACTGGGCACATAAAAGAGAAGGTGACTAGGAACAGTCAGTGTGGATTTACTAAGAGGTAAATCACATCTGACCATCCTGCTTGCCTTTTATGATAAAATGACCAGATCCATGGATGTGAGGAGATGCTGCCCAACTTCAGCTCCCAAAAACTATCTGCCACAATATTCCTGTGCCCAAGCTAGGAGTTTATGGTCTGGATGGGTGGGCAGCTAGATGGGTAAAGAACTGGCTGGGCAATAAGACTCAGAGGATAGTTGTAATGGGTCACATGCATGGGTCAGTACTGGGAGTTTTCCTGTTTAACACCTTTATCAATAACCCAGTAGAAGCAACAACAGACTTGCTTATAAAGTTTGCAGACAGCAACATAGTGGAGGAAGCAGCTGATACCCTCTAGGTCAGAGCTGCCATCCAGAGGGACCCAGACAGGCTGGAGGGATGGGCTGAGAGGAACCTTATGAAGTTCAACAAAGACTAATAATGCAACGTCCTGCACCCAGTAAGGAAAACATCCTTGCAAAAACACATGCTGGGAACTGACTGGCCAGGGGGCAGTTTGGGGAGAAGAATCTGAGGTCAAGACAGTCAGGGCCCTGGAGCTGGCCATCGCATAGAACAGGAGAGGCTGAGGGAACAGGGCTTGTTTAGCCTGGGAAGGAGAAGGCTTCAGGAGGACCTAGCAGCAGCCTTCTAACACCTATGAGGAGGTTATCAAGAAGATGGAGTCAGGCTCTTCACCTTGGTGCACAGTGAAAGAACAAGAATTAAAATGCTGGTTGAAATGAGAAGTTCAGACTGGATATAAAGAAAAAGATTTGCTCTAGTGGGAAACATTTTTTTAACCCACCTAGAGAGGCTGTGCAGCCTCCATCCTTGGAGGTTTTCAAGGCCTAGCTGTTTAAAACCTTGAGCAACCTGGTCTGACACCATAGCTGCCCCTGCTTTGAGAAGGAGGTTGGACTACAGACCTCCTGAGGTTCCTTCCCATCTGAGTTATTCCATGATCTGAACTGCAAATGCAACATCGGGCTTTGCAGACATTTAAAGCCATGATCTCTGTACCTCTTCAGTCCCTGGCTCTGCCCATGCTGGTGGTGACAACATTCCTAAAAGGCCCAGCTTCACCCGCGCAGCTTAAGTATCGCTCATTAGTTCAGCTTCTCCACAGGCTATGTACATAGCACACGAAAAATGCATTGCCTTCCTTGTGTAGACAAATGGAGCCATCCCTCATTCCTCAGACATCTTGTCACTAGTCCCCAGCCTGGGATGGCAACAGCTCTACAGTCAGTATTATAGATGCCAGCTGCTCTGAAAAGATGCTATTTTCTGCTGGTATTTTACAGGACAAGTAGGCTGGGGCTGGGTGTGGTGTGGGCACATACAGTAAAGCTCTGTGGATTGGCCTCTGCCAGGCTTGTACACTATTGTCCGTCTGTCCACGGGGTACCCAGAGGTCTCTGTTTGCCCAAGGTAACAGAGGTTCACCTTCACAGCACCAGACTCCAACAAATTTGGTTCCCAAGTGAAACCTGTAGTCCAGTAAAGTTTCCACTTTACTGGGACATGGGGGAGACCCACTTAGGGAGCCAGGCACCCCTCACCCCAATCCAGCACACAGCACAGCCACAAGCAATGAGTCCTGTCATTAACTTTCCCTGCCAGACATGAGTTCCCTCTTTGTGGGCTGGGCACTGCACTCTGAGCTACAGGGCATTCGGGTACAATGAGTACAGGGGGAGTTTGCTCTGACACTGAAGAAATACTGGACATCCACTAACAAAGGGTCTCCAAGCCCCTGCATCATATTCCCTTTACCCCTACTACGTATCCACCCCTTGAACACCTCTGCCTCCTCCTGGTGACCATTCAGCACAGCCCTCAGTCCTCCTAAACATGCAGGGAACAGAGCTGTGCTCTCTGCTGTCACCAAGGCAGGGCAGTGAAAGCCTAACAGTTGCCTTAACAACAGATTTGATTTTTTTTTTTTTTTTAAACAAACAAAAAAACCTGAAAAAAAACCTACTCACTTCCAAAGAAAGTTTCTATCCTGGGAAAGGCTGAGGGAAAAGAGATGAGCAGGGTCAATTTGAGAGGCAGAAAGAAGCAGGACATCAGCTGCTTCCACTGCCAGGAGGCAAGGCACACAGTTGAGTGCCGTGACATGGCCCACAGGCTGGTCCCTCCATCCTAAATCTTTCTGTGCCCTTCCCACAGGCCCCCCAGCCTGCCACAAGCTTCCTGTGTCAGCTGGCTCTGCCTTTCAGAGCACATAAAAACAAATTAAAGGACAGGACACTTATGCCAAAACATTTGGAAGACAGAAATCTTACATTTGTCTCTGTAGTGGGAGTCAACTGCAAATTAGCTTTAGGGAAATAAATGTAGACAGGGTAATCCTTGACATGCTGCAGCGCACAGATTTTGTATCGAATTTGCAAAGCCTTGGGACAGAGGCTTGGCAGGCTTGCCTCGTCCAAATTTCTACTGACTTCTACTTTGTTTTAACTTGGCTTAGCTGTATTACTGATTTTTTATTCTGAGCAGGTGGTTCTGGCTAATTTGTCTTAGTTTTACTTATCATTGCTTCATACAACCATAGTTTTACACAGATTGTACTCTGTGCAGAATAAGGTATTTGTCACTAACATACTGATGGAATATAAAGAAATACAAGCCTGACAGGACAGCAGACACCTTCAGAAATGCAGACAAAGGATACTGTGTAGAGCAGTACAGCCAAGGGATGATAAAAGATGGGGCAGAGACTTAGCCACAAACAACTCAAAAGTGGTCAGATAAAGAAATACAGACACCTGTAAGTGTCAACCAGGAAAATCAGTTTTGTCCAGAGAACAAGTATACAACGTATGTAAAAATGCATGAGAGATGTAATGTGGAGTCACACGGTGGAAAAAAGGGAGCATCTTGTGATATGACTGACTTCACTACAGAGCCAGTTTTTGTTGCACAGATATGAGAGGTGAGCAGTAGGCAATCTACCATTATACAGCAATCCTTCAGGAACAGGAGTCAATTTTTCACTTTTCTTTCCTGCTGCCAGTAACAACTGACCAGAACCTACTGAAGATCACTGTGCCAAGCAACCCATCTGCCTAGCCTTTCTCATGATATTTTTGCACAAGCATCTCCTTCACATCAGTTAAACCCACTCTCTTTAAACCACCCCCTGCTGCGGAGCACGCACATGCCCCTTCTATGCTTCCACTATATGCAAAACACCACCAGCACAGTGATTTAGGGGAAAACTCAAGGAAACTGCCACGCTTTTAACACATGCTCCCCTGGTAAAAATGCAGGGGCAATAAAAGACCCCAAACACAAAGGGAGGTCTCAGTCCCAGGAGGGTGCACACCAGTATGACAGGGAGAAGCCCCCACATAGCACGATATGCAATCCTGGCATTTCGATGACTGCTGCTGACAGAGATGCCCCACACTGCCAGAAGAGATAGGTCCCCAGGCCAAGCCCTGTTCCTGGCAGAGGCTACCACATACACCAAACTCAAACTACTCCTCTACTTAGTGGTCAGTTAAGTAAAATGAGTTTTAAATATATACACCTTCTCTCTCCCTTAGCCCCACGATCAACCTGCTGCATTTTTAGCTTTGAAATACTGCCTCTTTCCCATTCCTTTTGGAAGACTGATATGGCTAAAAAATCTGTATTATGAGACTTTCAGTCCCTAAAGATTCAAAGTACAGTATTAAAATTCATCTTTTCTCCACAGGGTATCATAGGCGCTTGGGAGTAATCAAGAGAAGCACAAATAGACTTTAAAGAGGCAAAGTATCCTCCTGGATCAGCTGCTCCATTTCTTAGTCACATTCCCACCAGGTCTTCTACATCACTATTTTCAAGAAACGCAGAACAGAGAGGAATGGACTCTTTATACAAAAGCAGCAGCGTGACAGGCAGGAAAATTCCTCTCCCCCAGCCCACAGGGAAAATATTCAGATTATTTCTGACTTGTTCAAAAAGGAAAAAAAAGTATTTCTCCAATGCAAGTACGGTAAAGAACAGCCTGGGGACTTACAGCACATGAGAGGGCATTAGAAAAAGCTGCACAGGCCTGCACTTCTAAACACTGTCTCCACTAGCAGTACTCACTGCTGGTTCTGTTCATTAGCAGTTAATATGCACTTGTCCACTACAGATTGACCCTACTGAATGGCCAGAATGTTGGGCCACTGAGACCCATAAGCAGGTGGTACTTCGATGTTGCTTTTCTCACAAGAGTGGATAAATATAATCTACCACCTTCTGTATCCTGTATTGCACAAGTCATCCTCAAAACAACTGCATCAGAAGTTCAAAAAGGAGGTGATTTTCCCTGGTAAAGGTCATAATGAAAAAAGGAAACAGACACACTCATCCAGAGCAGGGAGGCTCAGAGCACTGAGTGAGTAAAGTCTCAACAAGGCAAATTTCATAGAAACACAGAAGTGCTGGTTGGAAGGGAGCTCCAGAGGTCTCCAGCCCTGCTTCCCGCAGGACTATAACCAGCAGGTCATGCCATGGACTGTCTTGTTTCAAAACGAACTGGTGCAAAACCACCTGGACAAAGAAATGCAGAGCTAGTAGGTGCCAAAAGTCAGCTCTGTAAGGGAAGTTTTGAATAGAAATTACCTCCAGGATTGTGGGGAAAAAAGAAAAAGCAAGGAAACACTCTTGAGAAACAATGTTGACACTTGCAACCACTACATGAAAATAAAATTATTGCCAGTGCCACTTATCACAAACACTAACATCATTGATAACACCTTGGATTTGACACAGCCTCTAATTGATAGAAGACTTAAAGTGTGAAACTTCCTTTGGAAGTCACTCCTATTGCCTACTGCAATAAAGCCAGCCAGCACAAGGAGGAAAAAAACTAACTTCCTTTTCAGCTGTTGAGTTTAATTCTACTAAGACACTTTTTAAAACTCCCACTGTAAAATGATACAGAAAAATCCTTGCTGATCCTTTAAAACAGAAATAAAAAGCTTCTTTAAACTATCTAGCATTTGGGGGGGGGGGGGGGGGGGGGAAGTAACTTGGAACCTCAGGAATCTTCCTTCCTTGACAGAGCTTTATCACAAAAGTGCAGCCATAGACATACTCTATCACAGTTACCTTCCCGCTACCCTCAGGAGGTCATCATAGCAGAGGGCAGCTGATGTGGACCTACACTACTTTATCATGTTTTATAACTGCCCTGGAACAGGTTAAGTTTACCGTTTTTCAGAATTTTGGAAACATGGAAATTTACCATAAATATTGCACCTTCCCTCCGACAGGAACGTTCTCTTCCTACCCCCACACTCAGAGTAATACCAGTGCTACCAGAAGGAACACTTGTGTTCAGTTTGAAACACTCTGGGACTTGCACCAAGAACTTTTCTGTTTTGTCTCCTGTGGGCCATTCTCTGCTACCTTAAAAAAGCACATTCAGCTTATGGTTTGCACTACTACAGATAAACACTACTTTCTAAAAAGAGATAAAACAGAGCAAGAATATGAAGGTTGACCGGTATACAAAGTTCTGTTGATATTCTAGTCAAACCTAACTAATGAAAAAAAAAATATTGCTTATAAAAAGCAATCTTTATTTTCAAATGCTGCACTGCATAAAATTTATCTGATTGACAGCCCTATACATGGACACAGACCCCCTTCACCCTCCCCACTTCACTATTCAGCATAGCACAATCAGGCTGACTATGCATAAAATCATTTAGACCAGAAGAAAAATCTTATTTGCAACCCATTACTTGCTTCCTTGTAAGTTAACAGTGTTAACCTGGAAAAATCACCAAGAAAAAAACATTTCATTTCTGCATTCAAATGAAGAAGAGATAAGGCACACTACAGGGCTGGTCCCATGCATGGAAGCTGCTAATGCTTTCAGTGCTCTTCACCTTCTTAACCTTGACACAGTAGTCCTCCTAAGGCTCTCCTGCTTATAATATTGTAACTGCCTCTCCCAGAAGGCAAAACAGTGCAGAAAAAAAGAAAAGAGGGCAGGGGTCCTCTGAGAATGCCATGGCCCACATGGCTTTTCATCAAGTAATCATCCACTGATGTCTTGCCAAGAGTTACCAATTAATTTTACCAGTGACACACGTTCTTCACAGACAAAGTGTCTTCCATTTTTTGCTCCCAACAAAGTTTCACAGAAGTCCCAAATTTCATTCTGTAGCCTAGATCTTGCTGCAAATAATATCCATGGGGAACGCTCTATAGAGAATTTTGATAATGGTATTTTGCAGAAGTATGGATGCGTTTCTTGTCTGGAAGAAAGGAGGCATGTGGTGACAGGATGTTACACTTGTATGCTTCTGCTTTAACTCCAATGCCCAATTACAGCCAAACCTACAGGTGATGTTCACATCAATCTTTGAAGACCTTGTGTTTTAGGATCTGTATTTTCTCATGTGTGCAGCAACAGAAGCAGAAATCTCAGTGCTCCTCTTATTCTGGCCATAATAGTCCACGAAGTCACCATCTGGCCCAAGGAGGTACATTATTATTGTGTGATCCACCTGCAAGAGAGCACATTGTGGCTTGGTAAAAAAGATCATAGAATACCACGTTGGAAGGGACCTCAAGGATCATCTGGTCCAACCTTTCTTGGCAGAAACACCGTCTAGACAAGATTGCCCAGCACCCTGTCCAGCTGAATCTTAAATGTGTCCAATGTTAGGGAATCCACCACTTCCCTGGGGAGATTATTCCAGTGGCTGATTGTTCTCATTGTGAAAAATTTTTCTCTTGTGTCCATTCGGAATCTCCCCAGGAGTAACTTATACCCATTACCCCTCACCCTTTCCATGTGACTCCTTGTAGAAAGGGAGTCTCCATCTTCTTTGCAGCCACCCTTTAAATACTGGAACATCCTGCACATCTCTCAAAGTCAGCAGCAACAGCATCCTGTTCAGCCTTTGGTTCAGCTGTCTGACAAGACTTCTCACCAAGAAGCTAAAGCAAGATAAGGAAAACTTCAGCACCACCTCAGTGACCTCTTCTTGTTTTACCCAAGAAAACAGAGAAAACTAGTTGCATATTCAGAATGTGTGAAGGAATACTTTAAGCAAAAGAAGTCTTCCCTAAGCTGCTGACACCCTTCCTGCAGCACAAACAAGACTGGGTCAAACCTGTGGACTAACGGTCTTTCCCCCTCACTTTTCCCACTTTCCGTCTACTTTTCATGATGCTCCATGACCCCCACAAGGTATTCAAGCTCCTGCTGCTAATATGACATAAATCAAATATAACTAATATAACTAAATAAGAGGTATTTCATTAAACAAAGTTCATTATCAGTGCAAACGATGGGAGCAAGAGCATCACTGGGATACAGGGGCTGCAGATAGAGGAGCTGGCGCAGAGGGAAATACGTGTGCTGGGAGGGGGCTCCCTCTACTGTCCGAATTGAAATAACCTTAAAAAATGTTCAAAGTAACAATTACTTGAATGTTTGAGGTATTCCAATTTGATTTATGTAAAAATTAACTCCACTGTAAGTTTATTTAAAATGCCACTGCCAGTACTGTCTGCATCTGTGACAACATCTTTATGAGCAAAGACACAAAATACTGAAAATGGAGGCCATGAATCTGCGATTGCTCAAGTGACTACATTATCTCACTGCCACTAGAGAAAAAGAACTGAAATGTACTTGTGCACTGGAAGTACAATTGTGTTTGAAATTAAGAAATCACATAAACATTTCCAGTACCACAAGCTAAAAGGATGCATTAAACTTAATGGCATTTCTGTCACTGAAAGAATGTTTCTCAAAATTTTATTGAAGCAGGTTTAATTCAAATATTTTAATCTAGTTTCAAATTTTCAAGATAAGATCACAAAATCATGTTGTAGGAGACAATTTTTTTTAAGGAATCTGAATCACAATTTAGATCCTTCAACTGGAAACTAGCAAAAAAAAAAAAAAAGTCAAGTAGCCTGCTCAGAGCATCTTAACTCCCCGGCCTATGAAAGATTAAATACAGTCAGGATGGAGTGCAGTTTGTGTGCAAAAGACCACTTTTTTTCAAGCTGTGTCTGAAGCCTGCACTGTTCCCACTGTATGCACATAAGATCATCATTTGAGTTTCAATGCAATCTTGTAAACCACAGAACAAAAAAAGTAAATTGGATATTCTGATACTGAGAATTATAAAATTGAGATTATAACATAGGAACTAGTAATATCCAAGTAATACTTAAAAATTCAAACAGGAGTTTAGAAATTATAATTTCTAAATGGTCATCTCAATGTTCTTTTCAAGTTAAAACAAGCAGACAAGTTTAATTGGCTGTAGTGGACCTATTCCTCTTCCCTACCTCCCAGCAGCCTGCAGAGGAAACTGAACCCACTCCTGCTCAAACGTCAGTCTTAATCACCAACTGGCACAACAGGCCCATGCAAGACATAATGAGGTAAAAAAAAAACCTTACTGGAAGAAATGACAGAGTAGTAATTACCTGGATAAGTCTCAGGCAGGCACAAAACCAGCCTCAAGCTCTCCCTCCCAGGTCTGCTGTTGCTGCTATACTCCTTCCATTTTGTTTCAGAGACCGGTGTCCTCTGGCCTTCCTGCCCTGAACACATAGAGCTCACTGCCTCTCAAAACCAAGAGCCTATGACAAATCCTGAAGAGATGCAGGTATACTCTTCCTCCTTGGCACCACATCCAGGGCTCCCAGGCTGCTCTCCTCCTCCCAATTCACTGGCCTTTCTTCCTCGTTGCCTTTCCCTTTTCTCAGACTCACAAACGTAGCACAGACCAGTGGTATTCTCCCTGGATCCTGAATCCCTTCTACTTCATTACATCTATAGTCACATTCTCCAGTTCAGATTCACCCTCCAGCCTCCCTTGAAGCTGTCAACATCTGTAGAGTTACTTCCCTTGGCTGAACCCTGTACTTTCCCCCCACAGCCATGCCAGAATCCAGGTGTGGTTTGCTAGAATCCACATACAGTTTACTTCATGAGGAGCAGCACTCCTTCAGCTTTTTTCTTTTCTATTTCCACCACCTCTCCTCAACTTCAGTTCACTCATTTAGTGTCAGATTCTACTGATTTTTTACCTCTCTTGAGCAGGCATCCTTTGCCAACCCTGTTCCTATAACCTATTCTTGCATTTCCACCAGCCCCCTTTTATAAATCTGGTTTTAAGCAGTATCTTTAGATTGATTTCAGATTGATGCTAGATTGATTTAAATTGGTGTTGAATTTCTCCAGCAAGCTTCTCTCCTCCATTCAAATATAGTATCTTAGACACAGACTTCTGTAGCTATTGAGTTGCCACTTTAAGCGAAAACAAGTTCTTGATCTCCCACTTCACACTCCTTTAGTAATGTAGAGCAGTGCACATCACCAGTGTGATCCCATCTTCTCTTTACTGAGCTCACGTGCTGCTCTTGCTTTTTCTTTCTAAGCAACACTTTTTTGTGTTTTGTCCACGTGGATAATTTATTTGCTGCAGTCAGGTGGTTTTAAAAAACAGATTAAGAATAGACAATACCAAATTAGACCAAAATCGATCTGCCTCAGCATCATACCTCAAATAATGGCCAACAATGATTGCTTTAAAGTAGAGTATAAAACCAACACCAAAAATATACTATCTTCCTCTATTACCTCCCAGTTTCCAAATATTTTTAGCTCACAGGCTTCCTGAACTAGCCAAGATTTCTGTCCATTTCATAATCCTCAACAGACTGTTTTTTCCAAAGACTAACAAGTCTCCCTGTAGACTCCCATAAACTTCTACCATTTGCATCTGTAGCAAGTGATTCCACTTCTCACGTGCCCATTGCAAGAAGAACCATCACTTTTCCTTTTGAACCTGTTTTTAGTTTTCTCTGATGCCTTTAGTTCTTGTAATGAAGAAAAAAAATGACAATCATATATTGTGTATCCTCACTTGTCCTATCACTTGTACCCACCTTACTCTTCCAGTCTGCTCAGGATGTGGCAAGTCAGGAAGGCCTTGGCAGCAGCTCTGAGCCCTATAACCAGTCCTAGTCACTTCCAGAAGTAAGATTTTTGACTACCCAGTTTAGTGTTACTTAAACCTCAGTTACCCCCGTCACAGTATTACTCTACATATTTTATTCCCACTTAAATTAGCATTAATATGCTTTCTCCTCCAGGTCATTTGACACAGGAGGAAGATCCCCACAGTATCTGCAGGCAGACTTTGCATCATCCAAGTCTCTAGCCAGGAAGACCTCACTCCTTGGTGTCAGTTTGGCAGGGAATGAATTGTTACTCACTTTTAACTCTCATTTCTCCCTCTTCCTATTGCCTTAATTTCCCACTTCCATTTTCACTTTGGAGCACACAGGAAAACAGCCAGACAAAAACATTACATGACAGAAAAAAGTTCAAATTACTGCCAAGCTTGCTAGCTCATATGCAATTCTGTATGCAGGCCTGGGATTGTACATTTTTAGAACATGTTTCAGTGAGGTTCTGAGCTTGTAAGAGGGCACCTTGATTCTGACTGAGACCTCTAAAACGCAGCTTAACACATTGGTGTAACAGGGCTCTGTCATGTAGGACTTCAGCACAGATTGCAACAGCTGCCTTCTGATTTTAAAATCTGCATGATGCTCTTATCCAAAGCCTTTCATTAGGCAAAGGCTGTACATTTACTCACTATGTAATCATCGTCTTCATCTTTGGGACCTTCGCTGTAATACACACGGTAAGCTTTGGCCACTTGGTCAATCTGTGCCTTGGTACCAGTCAATCCGATCAGCTTCGGAGAAAATTCTAGGCAGAAAGAAGACATTTATACATTTTAGTGAAAAGAATCCCATCAAGAGCCTCCTTTTCAGTGCTCTATATTACATGCTATAAGACATCAAGGAAGAAAACAGTAATACCTTTAACATATCTGGCAATGGCTTCTTCGTTGTCCCTCTCAGGATCAATGGTGATGAAGAGTGGGGTCAGATTAGGCAAAGTTGGAATTCTGTCTGTGACATTAACAATTATTATTTTTCTTAGAAAACTAAAATCATTTCTCATCTCCCTTCAAACAAGCTCACAGCCAAGCTACCGTAACATCAATCCAAGCCTACCCTAAGTGACAAAAAAAGGCCATTTTGTGCAGCTTAATTTATGTAATTTGTGAATGAAACAAACGCCATGAAATCCTACGCTCTGTGCTTCTGCTGGGTGCAGCTATACTTCCAGTGTCTCAGCTGGAGACCTTGCCCTGCTTAGGAGAGATGGCAAATTGGCTCTGATGCAGAAAATGCCATGGCGTCATGCACATATCAAAGCACAATGGTCGATACAGCAAAAGCACGCCTGTGATGGTGGAGCAAGAGGATAGGTGAAGACACAATTCAGGCTCTTTCCCTCATGTTCCAGCCATAGCCTTCACTATTATTTTCTTCAGTTTAGTCTGCCCTCCCACTTGCTTGGTTACTACTATCCCTGCTCCGTAACTCTTCAGGACCTGCAGGCTGAGAAAACCACCTCTACCACACAGCCTTTCCAAAACTTCCATTCCACAGCACAGTCACTCTCAGAAGAGACTCTCACAGAGATTTGTTCTCAGAATGAATAAAATAGAGGGAAAAAAAACTGAAACACCCCACAACCACTTCTTGGCAAAAACACAACGCAATGGCACCGTTCCCTGTAACCTGTCACCATCATTGCCAGCTGAATATGAGCCAGCAGTGTGCCCAGGCGGCCAAGAAGGCCAACGGCATCCTGGCCCGTATCAGAAATAGTGTGGTGAGCAGGAGCAGGGAGGTGATTGTTCCCCTGTATTCGGCACTGGTGAGGCCACATCTCGAGTACTGTGTTCAGTTTTGGGCCCCTCACTACAGGAAAGACAGTGGGGTGCTGGAACATGTCCAGAGAAGGGCAACCGAGTTGGTGAGGGGCCTGGAGCATAAGTCTTATGAGGAGCGGCTGATGGAGCTGGGGCTGTTTAGTCTGGAGAAAAGGAGGCTGAGGGGAGACCTTATCACTCACTACAACTACCTGAAGGGGGGTTGTAGTGAGGTGGGTGCTGGTCTCTTCTGTCAGGTGGCTGGAGATAGGACGAGAGGAAGTGGCCTCAAGTTGCAGCAAGGGAGATCTAGGTTGGATATTAGGAAAAATTTCTTTACTGAGAGGGTTGTCAGACATTGGAACAGGCTGCCCAGGGAAGTGGTTGAGTCACCATCCCTGGTGGTATTCAAAAAGTGCGTAGACAAGGTACTCCAGAACATGGTTTAGTGGGCATAGTTGATGGTTGGACTCAAAGATCTTGAAGGTCTTTTCCAACCTAAATGATTCTATGATTCTATGTTTTATTACCAAGAAGTCCCCTGTTGCAGAAAGATCGGTGCTGTTGTGCTCTAAATATCAGATCCTATAGGCAGACTGATGTATGTATCACTTAGCAATTAATTCAACTACTGAATAATAGTCAACTACATTTAAAAAAAAAATCATCAGTTATTACCATTTGCAATATTTTACCACAATAAACCTGGACCTCCCATAAAAATGACCACTACATGAAGCAAATTTCCATACCAATTTCATCTACCACTTCAATCATTTTCTCCAGTTCATCAGGACAGATGTCAGGGCAGTGTGTGAAGCCAAAGTAGATCAGCACCCACTGGCCGATGTAGTCCTTACTGGTCTTGGGCTGTCCCTCATGGTTGATGAGTGAGAAGGGTCCTCCTAGCAGCGGTTTCCCAATGCCTCGGTTTCGTTCCTTCTCCAGCTCTACAAAAAACAAGAGGGGATCAAACACATCCATGCCACAATCAACGCTGCTTCCCAGGTGAGCCTCAGAAGCAGTTGACAGTCAGGCAACCTCACAGAGTCACAGCCCAGGGCATTGAAACATCAAGTCTACCAACGTCCATCATGCTGAAGTCCAATGTGGACAAGGCTTCCAAAAAGCATTCCATTTTGAGCAAAATCAAATATCTCACTAAACTCCTTTGAAACATAATAAACTCTTTCATTGTCACCTGATTGTATTTCTATTTAAAAAAAATAAAAAGGAAAAAAGGGAAAGACAGGTACCTGGCTTGGTGTGAAACAGAAAAATTTGCATCTTTGGCAAATGGAACGCATCCTAAAAGCTGTAATATCTCTGATTTTCAACACTAAAAACGTGAAAATGAAATGCATGGGCAGTTACCGCAGGACAGGGAAATGCACGCATATGCTACACAGGGGGAAACCCACATGCACGGAAAACCCCACCTCCGTGCCTGTGCGGCATCGGCATCGACTGGCAGCAGTGTGCATAATCAAACGCAACTATTCCAACAGCAAAAGCATATTTAAGAATTTTAAAACGCCTAACCTTGAAGGGTTTTTTTAATTTTTGAAAGTTTTCTGTGGCACTTATATACAAACAGGCATGAAGCGGCACTGTGCAAAGCATGAAGTGATTCAGCGGGATGCCTAAATGGGTAAAATACATCATCTGAACACAAAATACGACGCTCCTGCTGCTTCTCCCGCCCGCCCACAGGCTGGCAGCCCAGGCTGGGTCCCGCCGAGGCAGCACGGCCTCCCGTAAGGCGGAAAGGGTCCGGTCGCTCCCCCCCGCACTCACCCTCCTCCTTCCGCCGCTTCACCTTCTTCATGGCGGCCAGCAGCCCGCCGCACAGCACAAAGGTGGCCGCCAGCGACCGCCACGACACCAGCTGCTGAGGAGAAGCTGTTTAGTGACTGAAAAGGGGGAAACAGCGCGGCCCGGCCCGCCGCCCCGGGCTCCCCCTCTGAGGAGGGACGTGGTTCCTTCACTCCTTCCCTCACCTTCCTCTGCGCGCCCGTCCGCGGGCCGCTGCCCGGCGACAGCCGGGACAGCGGGCGGCAGCCGAGCACGGACAGCGCCGACCGGCCCCTCACCACCGCGTCCGGCAGCCGCCAGCACAGAGCCGGCCTCCAGCAGCGTAGCGCTGCCGCCGCCATCTTGTCGGCCGCTCTTCCGTGCCCGCCCCTTCCGTCCCCCTCACCCGGGAGCGGCCGCCATGGAGGCGGCGCCGCTCTTCTCCTTCGGTGTCATCGCGGACATCCAGTATGCGGATGCGGAGGACGGCTACGACTTCGGCGGGCTTCGGCGGCGGTATTACCGGCAGAGCCTTAACCTGCTGCGGGACGCTGTGGAAGCGTGGGCCGCCGAGAGACCGCCGCTCGCCTTCGTGCTGCAGCTAGGTGACAGCATCGATGGCCTCAATGCCCGCAGCGGCGAGGCCGAGGGTGCCTTGGAGCAGGTGCTGGCAGCGCTGGGCCGGCTGCCGGTGCCGGTGCATCACGCATGGGGCAACCACGAGTTCTATAACTTCAGCCGGGCCCGTCTGGTGCGCAGCGGCCTCAACAGCCATCCTGCCAGGGACATGGCTGACCCGCCAGCTGGGGACTGCCAGGCCTATGACTTTAGCCCGGCTGCACAGTTCCGCATTGTCGTGCTCGATGCCTATGACCTGAGCATCCTGGGCAGGGAGCCGGACAACCCCCGCTACCAGGAGTCCCTGCAGCTGCTGCAGGAGAAGAACCCCAACGATAACCTCAACAGCCCCACAGGTACTCCCCAGCTCGTCCCTTTAGCAGGGAGCACGGGCGGCTGAAGCTCTGCTTCCCAGAGCAATAAGGCAGCTCCCGGGGCTGACATCTGGTTGCCACGGGGCTGAGGCATGTGCCCCATTTCTGCCGACCTCCTCTGCCTCCCTGCTGTCAGCTGATGGCCAGTCAGTGGGTCTCTAGGCAGGCACAGGAGATGCTTCCCCATACCCGTCATGCTGCTCTGGTGCTTTAGGGATGGGTTTATGTTGTGCTGTGTGCCCTGTAGTATCAGAACAAAAGGCAGCTGTTGGTGCAGCTGCTATTGCAGTGTCAAGTGATGCCCACCCTATCCCATGCTGGGGGGCAGACCCAAGAGTGGAAATGCTGTGCATGCAGCATGACCAAAACACTAACAAATAATTTTCTCTTGTTTGTCCAAGGAGGCTGGAGTTTTGAGCCAAAAGATGCAAAAAAAAAAAAAAAAAAAAAAAAAAGGTTATAAGAGTAAACCATCTATTGTAACCAGACTTACATAAGACAAGCAAATAGGGGAGCCATGAGAGGTGTATGCACCTATGCCTAACCTTCTTTTTTGTTGCAGGACTCAAAGAACCTCAGTTTGTAGAGTTTAACGGAGGATTTAGCCAAGCCCAGCTGGACTGGTTCAATGAAGTCCTCAAGTTCTCTGATGAAAACCAAGAAAAAGTTGTAGTTATGGGTAGGTAGATATGGGGGATATATGGGGATATGTGCAAAAAAAGTTATGTAGCCAATGTATGTTAGCTGAGGAAAACATTTAGTGGCTTTGTAGTTCACTGAGGTACACACGTAACCTGTGAAGTAGGAGAATAGCAACCATGTCTCCCACTCAGGTGAGCTTTCTGTATACAGTTAGATGTCTGAACTTCCCAGCAATGAAGGCAGAGTTTGGTTACACTTAAAGTAGCTCTCCTGCTTCTTTCCCTCTCAACTGCAGGTCATCTGCCCATTCATCCAGATGCCTCAGACAGAGTTTGCCTAGCCTGGAATTACGAAGATGCTCTTTCGGTCATACACTCCCATCAGTGCGTGGTCTGCTTTCTTGCAGGGCACCTGCATGACGGTGGCTATTGTTTAGACTCTCATGGAGTTCATCATCTGACTTTGGAGGGGGTTATTGAAACTCCACCTGAAAGCAATGCCTTTGGAACTATTTATGTCTATGAAGATAAAATGATATTAAAGGGAAGGGGCAGAATTTCAGATAGAGTTATGCATTTCTGAAAATTGTAAGCAAATACAAATTGCTCTTCTTCATGAAGTACTTGGATAAAAAAGCAGGGGATTCAGCTTATTATTTGCTTGTAGAAAGATGTGCATGGCTGATCCTTATAGCTTTAACTCAAAAATTTTTCTCTTGGATACAGAATTTTAAAAATTATGTTTCTGTAAGAAAACAGACCTAGTTTCTTCATGGAGAATAGAGAAGGCCAGTAACCATGTTTGAAATAAATATACTTGAATGCAGAATGTTGACTTGAAACACCCAATCCTGACTGGATTGTTACTTACTGTGAAAAAATGCAAACCGTATTATGAATATTGTCAAAAAAAAGCCACTTTTTTTATATCAGTCAGAATTAAAGCATGCAGAATTGTATCTGCCCAGCCACATTTCAAATTTTTTTTTTTTTTTTTTAACATAGTCACTAATATCTTATGTCTGGCAGAATTAGTCCACCCTGCAGCCTAATGCAGTCTTCTTAACACTGCTTTAAAACACTAAAGTAATCTTCAAAAAAAGCTAAGCCCAAGGAAAATGGACCATCTATGCTACATCATGTAATGCTGCAGATACACCCACTGGGATCTACGTGTGCACAGCTGTATTAGCCTGCAGCAATACTGAGCAAAGAATCCCTGATGTAGATCTAAAGCATGTTGCTGTGCTGCATCTGGACCTGTTCTGGCTCTCTCCCAGCCAGCTTGCGTGTCCAAGTGTATTCACCTGTGCTTCCTTCTCCAGGATTAGTAGTGGTGGAACACACTTACTGTCGCTGGGCTGCTGCGTGGGTTCTGCTTTCAAGGACCAGAAATTCTATGAGAAGCAGAGTTGTGATAGTCACCACATTTGCTGGTGGCAGTCTTTAGTATGCATCTTGCAGAAAATAAAAGATACAGAAGCTTTCATTGAATTTTCTTTAGAAAAATAGTATTTATTAATATGTAAAACCAGTAATTTTCAGTTAAAGATAATAGCAAAACTATTTCTTCAGATATATTCTACATACAATTTTAGCATAGGAACAGAAATACAGACTGCTCAATTTTTCAGTTAGTCTCAATGGACTATCCAGGCAGATATCTGGAAGTTTTATGGCTGTAAATAGTCATTTATTGAAAGAAAGTGTTTGCTTTACTTTTCTGTTATGTTACAGAACAGTAGATTTCCCAAAGTACAAGGTGGTTGAAGAGTGATCCAAGGATGCCAGGGTATCTTGAATATACCATTAGAACACATATTAGATCAACAGCGCTTTGAAGATGTATGAAGCAGCCAGCTGAACAACAGTTTCCATAGAATTCTCTGCTCAGATTTGACAGTGTTCCTCAATTTTTTTAACAAACCTCAAACCCCACTGCTGGAATCAGTCAGGTATTCTTGGGTCCTATCAAACTGATACTAACCTTTTGTTAAGAACCAAAAGCAAAGGCAAGTAAGGTCAGAATATTTATTCGATACTTTCTCCCACCCAATTAAATCACTGTTTTACAGTGCGTTGGCCAAGATGCTCGCATCTCTTTGTTCACATAAATGTACAGCCACGAAACAAATGGGAAGAGGGCAACCACAATTGCAGCAATCAAGCGAACTCCACCCAGTGGATTCCTATAAAGAAGCAAATGCAACAGAGCTACTTCAAATCAGGCTGCTATGAAACATTCACACCTGGCTGCAGCTGGAAAAACAGCAGAGAGTCTTTGGCCACTTTAATGTAGCTCCTGTGGATGCAGCAGCAGAGTCCTTTACTAGAGAGGCACCACATGTCAGCAGAAAAAGTTTTTTCTGCCACCTCAGGCTCCATAAACCAGGTTAAAAAAAAAAAAGCACCCTGCTTGCCCAGAGCATGTGACATTGTGACATGTTTTCCCAGCACAAAGGTACTGTTTGGCAGATTGGGATTTTTCATGCTCCCAGCTAACAGGAGTTTAGCAAAACTGCTGTAGCACAGTCCTCTGAAGAGTCTGGAGGGGAAAAGTGTGGAGGCACTGCAGCCAGGCAGCCACCCAGAGCCTTCTGCCAGCTCTGCCTGCATCACCCACCTGCTCCGGTGGATGCAGCAGACACCAGTACAGAGACGCTCACTGGAAAGTTCTGTAAATTGGGAGCAATGGCAGAAATAGCTTTGCAGTTCAATAGCAGTTGTGGCCAACACTCACTAGCCTGTTCCACAGAAGGGGCGCACTGTCCTTAGGCAAAGGGAGAATGTCCCCTGCCCATTATGGCAGGGGGAGCAGGAAAAATGTTTCATGTAGCTTTACCTTCCCCACACAGACTTTTATCTGTTCAAGATCCTACAGGCTGTAGCACCAGTTACTACTGCTTAGGTATCTGAGAAGGTTCAGACAGTGACATGAAACAGAAAAACAAGCTGCCAAAATCAACTGTGTGTTTTCAAGAAGCTAGTCACTAAATGTGAACATATGAATGGATTAAAAAAAAAAAAAAGGAAACAAAACTTACTTTGCTGAACTGCGACAAAGACTCATCCATATTGTAATAATCACCAGACCAAACAACTCTCTAAAAAGCCAAACAAAAAACAGATCAGAAAATAATACAAGCAGATGTTTACTTTTAAAAAATACAAATTTTGCCTCCAAAACAGTAGTGCCTGCTCTTTTGGAGAAGTTCAATGTATTTTACTAGGATTATAATCATAAAGGTATTTACATGGAGTAACTTTGCTTCCTACCACAAATCTACAAACACACAACCCATCTATACAGCTGCAAAAATCCCTGCTTCCACTTTTTGTTCCGCTGCTAAACTTACATTCCACAGCACATTTCCCTCATTAACACAGAGCAAAGCAGCATCCCAGTGTTCCAGACTATAAACAGCTGCAGTAGCTGCCAGTGCTTCCCCTCAGTACCATGCAAGCACCTACTTTAGGCAAACAACTGAATGTCCAGGTGAGAAATCCTCCCTCCCCCTCAACCCCTGGCAGTTCAGAGGACTCAGCGGCCCAAGCCAGATAAACATGCATATGGCATCACCTCCAGAGTTTTTAAAACATTAATTCCCATACAGCTCCAGCAAGAGAACACAAAGCTGTTTCACTGTGCTAGTGCCCTGGACTTTGAAAGCCAGAACTGCCCCAAATTAAATCTAACTGCCACAATCAGGCAAGTAATCACAACTGTTCACTCTCCCTTTAGCTCTTTTGTCCAACAAATCGCTGGTTTGGAGCACTATGGTCCCTCCTCCTTGGTTTGATTGCCCTGGACCAAGAGCACTCACTGCAACAGCCCAGCAAATAAAGTTTATCAAGGTGACCACCAGAAGATGGCCTGGCATGCTGATTCATGCAGGAGAAAATAAAAATCACTGCTTACCTGCCTTCCTCTTCGTGTAAAATGTTTCCTTGAGCATAAGCAAACAAAGAACAAGCCAAGGCAGTGGTCCCAATAATACAACCAGCAGAATGAAGGTCACAGAGGCTCCTCCAAACACCATTATCTGAGGAAAAAAATAGACTGCCAGCAACTGCAATATAGCATGAAGTAAACCCTATAAATCAAAAAGCAACTGAGTTGCTAAAAAAGATGCCTCCAGCAAACACACACATCTTAGGCAGGAAGATAGAATTAATACCAGCATCTTTATGACCACAGAAATCTGCTAGAAAGTGGTGTTGAAAATAAAACACTAGTGGGCTTGGGGCTTGCTTTCCTAGGAATGCAACTTCTTGGCAGCAGCACCTCAATGAAAATGGTTTCCTATTCTCTCCAGCAAACAAAACCATTCTATGATTCTATGAAAACAGGCTCCAGCATTCAACATGCATGGAAAAAAAATCACAAGGTGGATTACAAATGAAAGTTCTCTTAAGCAGGAGGAACAGCCTTTCCAGAGCTCACAGCCACAACCAGATGCTCAGCATGACCCCAGAGGACCACTGGAGTCCAGGGGAGTGAGCCCCAGCTCCCAGCCAGCTGTCAGGAGTACCAAGCGCCCACCACACTGCAGGGAGCATCTTCCCTCACACTCCCTGATAAGCCTCTGCCTGAGATTTTGCCGGTGATGATGAGCAACATTGATGACATGTCTGCCTGGGGACTGATGTTTTTAAACAGAGAAATACAGATGGTGTGAAATATCTGAATGGGCCCACAGATTCTTGTGGCTTTCCATGTCCATTCTCAGGGTCTCATGGGGGAGAGGTGAGCAAACGACACGGGCAGTTCTCCCCGATCTCAGCAATGTCAATGGCAAAACCCGTAAAGTTCAAAGCAGTCTTTTCTGGGCACTGACCCCTCCAGGCAAGCATTAAAGATGATGAGCTGCCAAAATTCAAGAGCTCAGTGTGACCCAATGTAGTAATTGATGCCCCATTTTGCTGAACTTACTGCAGCTCAGCAGAGGCAGAATCTGGGTCTTCCATAGACTTGAATGGCAAATATCCCTTGGTGAATTTACATAAATGTCCAGTTATACAACAGTTGTGCTATTTTAATCTTCATTTTCTACAGATCTTGGCACAAGTAACAAAAACCTACTTGTGACTTTAACATGCAGATTCTCTTGACCAGCCAAATGCCATCATGTTGAAGCTACACCTATCACACAAATAAACCTCCCCCGAAATGTTTAAAACCACAGGCAACCAACCCTCACAGGTTTTGGCTTTATGAATGCTGCCATTTTCTATGCTTAAAGTAGCCAGAATGCTGATGAGACTACAACAGTGTGATCTGACAACAGCATGCACTCTTGAAGATTTTCTTTTTTGGCATAAGTGTGGTTTTAGTTTATTCAGAGTAAGTATTCATCCAGAAAAGATACATTCACTTTGTGTATATAAAATATCATTATTTAAAAATTATTTCTACTGGATGAAAATACAAAAAATGAACTATTTTCTGGAGTCCTGGACCAAATCTGATGTGACTGATTGTCTCAACATGTGATGTGGCATTTGCCTCCTTAGCATATATGCCCTTGGAAACTCAGCCACTGCACTGAAGCCTCTAAACGTCCCCATTGCTGCCCATGCGCTTTGTGGGGTAGCTGCAATACTTGATACTGAACAAGACCTTTAGCTCTTTCAAAGGACTGTGCAGAGCCCAGCTGCTCTTCTACAAGGTAGATAAGCAAAAACGCAGATTTACAACAAGGAAACAAAGTGAATCAACGGGCTAATGTCAACACCAGAGCCAGGTTCAGAGCATGCTCCCAGGCTTGTGCTCCACTCAGGCTTTGAGCGCTTGAATCGGGGTGCAACGGTAAGACCATCCCAGCAGCAGGCCTTCATGCAGGGCTCCTCTGTTCACCTGCAGCATGTCCAACCATGAGCATTGAACCAATGACCAGCTTTTGTAGAAGCAGGTCCCACAGCTTTTTGCCCTCAAAAGGTAATAGGACATGTTTCCACGTGGCCTGAACTTAAGCTGTGATTCAATTAAAAAAACTTCTGGGAGCAAAATTTGAGCAGAGACTCTGTTTTGCACGCCAGTATCATACCTGTTATTGAAGGCTTAATGCTGACAAGCAGTGTCAGGGCAGCTGGCACTAAGTAGACAACCTGTTAATGAAACATAAATCTACTTTGTAGCAAAACTTTGCAAGATAAGGAAGCAGAAGCCCCCATCCACATCAAGGCTGCTCCCCTTCACAGCAGTTCGTCAGATGCATAGGACAGGTGCCAATCCCTCTCCCCGTAGTGTACCCTGGCACTGCTACTGCTCATCTTCACCATCACCACCCAAAATCCTGGACCATCAGCTGAGTGCCAGCCCTTGTTCCTCAGCTTCTGGGTTACCAAGTCCTCGCTGCCCAGCCAGCCCGCTGCAGAGCCCCTTGCACTGCATCTTGATCCCCTAGAGAAAGCCCCTACGGGACCCCCCCTCCAGGCCCCCCAAACCCTCCACTTGCACTGGGCGGCTCCCGTGGGAGCAGGAGCCCCTTTGCTGCCACAGCGCAGCCCAGCCCTGCCGCTGTCAGCTGGGCTCACCCGCACAAGGGATGTCCCACTGCACAAGGGACATGCAGGGGACAGCCCCTGCCACATACAGAGACATTCCCCCTTGCCCCTCAGCTCCAAGCCCAGTGCACACCAGGCCAGGGCCACCGGGCTGTTCACATGCCCGAGAAAGGGCTGGCAAAGTGGGCGAAGAAGAGGGTTTCCCTCTAGGTTTCCCCTGGAGGCTGAGGAAGCCCTGCCGAGTTGAGCGGAGACAGAAAGCAGTCCAGCTGGTGATTCAAGGCAAGAAGAGGTGGCAATGGAGGCAGGAGGTCACCCGGTCAGGAGCGCAGGGCAGGAGAAACGAGAGCAGTTTGGTGTGTTCTGCACGGGGAACCAATGCTTTGCGGGGGGCTGGTGCAAATCTGGGGTGAAATAAGGAAGCTCCTGGGAAGCACGGTCGTATTTCAGCCGTCACTGCAGTAGTCAGATTGTTTTCCCGCCGCCTGCTTGCTCTTCAGCTAAAACCAGGGAGCCGGTTTCCGCCGGCGGCCCCGGTTCGGACCAGGCGCAGGGCGGATGGGTGCAGCGGAGCGACGCTGGGGCCACCGGGGCCCCCTCGGGGAAGGCGCCGGCAGGCGGAGCCGCAGCAGAAGGGCCGCCCCCCGCGCCTGTCCCCGGCGCCCGCCCCGCTCCAGCTGCCCGGCGGGAGAGGCAGCCCGTACTCACTGTCCACAGCCCGGCGTCGGGGTCGTTCACCTGCAGCGAGGAGGCGCGCACTGAGACCCTGCAGCCGCCGCCCCGGCCGGGGCTGCGCTCCGCGGGAGGAGGAGGGGACCGGAGGGGAGGGGACCGCAGGGGAGCCGCCTGCCGCCCCCAGCCCGGCCGGCCCCGCCCTCACCTGCACGGCGGCCGCCAGCCCGAAGAAGGCGGCCATGAGGAGGTTGCAGAGCCGCCACAGCCGCCGCGCCGCCCGACCGCCCGCCATGGCCGCCACCGGCACCGGCACCGCCTCCGCCGGGGCGGGACGCGGCCACGGGGGCGGGGCGGGGCCGCCGGGGCGGGGCCGCGGGGGCGGGGCGGGGTGTCGCGGCAGAGAGGGTCGCCGCGGGGGCGCCGGGCTGGTCAGCGTGGCGTATTCCCGGTTACTGTTTTTTTCAGAGAGGACTGAAAAATGCTTGCTTTCCAAATCGAGCCAAAATACAGAACTGCACGGCGCTGGTTGCAATACGCGTATTCCAGTAATGACAGGAAAGCCAGAGTTCTGTCTTTCACCGGCTGTTATCACTGAACACGAGCCAGTCTGCACATAAACGGGTCATCCATCAGCGAGCTCCTCTGGCAAATAAGTCCAAGTACGTCCCGGGCTCCATGAAGAGAAGCGTGACCAGCGCATTGCAGGGAGTTACTATTCCCTCTTTGACCTGGTGCTGGTGTATCTGCAACTTTCGGTCCTGTCCAGGGTCCGTGGTGAGGAAGGATGTGGAAGATCTGGACTGGGGTCCTGCAGACAGCAGCCAGGATGGTCAAGAGTCCAGAGAATGTGGCCTTTGAGCAGAAGTGGGCAAAGAGGAAGCAAAATCCAGTAATAATGTGTAACTGCCTGTGGGGTAGCTGCAGAGATGACAGAGACATATTTTCCTTCTTGGCATCAGATGATATAGCAAAGGGCAGTGGCCACAAATGGTGGCTTGGAAGGTTTTGACCAGACATTAGGGAAACGTCCTCATCAGGAGGGTTGTGTGGCCTGCTATAGGTGACCCAGACAGGCTGTGTAATCTCTATCCTTGGGGATTTCTAGGGCTTAACTAGACAAAGCCATGGCTCACCTGATCTGATGTTGTGACAATCTTGCTTCAGTTGGGCTGTTGGACTCGAGACCTCCAGCCATGCCTTCATAGCAACATTTCCATGTTTCCAAGATAACTTATGTACCTGAAAGAGAATTAGATCTGTCTCCGTGAATACACATGAACAAACTCGTACAGTAAAACTGGCAAGTAGTTATGCAAAAGTACAAACCCTTCAAGAGGGGCCCAGCAGTCCCTGCCTGAGCTGTTGCAGGAGCGCCCATCTCCAGCTCAGCCACAGCCTTGCCTGTGTTTGCCCCATGGAGCCTGTTGATCCAGTCCTTGACCCTTGGGCTGACTTCCCAGCTTGACCTCAGACCTGCCTCATCACCATGGATCTCACTGGCCATCACTGGGCTATGTTTGATGCTGGTTATCCCCACTGGGCCTGATCCTGACCCATAGGTTGACTTTCCAGCTTGACCTCAGGCTTGCCTTGCCTCTGTGAATTTGGCTGGTGATCTGGGCTCTCGGTTGGATCTGGCTGCAGTCCCTGGGTCTGCCCTGCTTGCCCTATGCCAGGGCAGTGGGACGGGCCTTGCTCGTGCTCTGTTGGCCATGGTGTGCCTCCCGGCTCCTGTTCCTTAGGAAGCAGCCGGCCCTCGCTGCTCCCTGATGAGCATCTTGACCCAGTTCAGCACATGTGTGCTGGTGGCTGGGCAGGGCAGGAAGGTGCTGTCACGGTAGCAGGGGAGGCCCGGAGTGCAGAACCCTGGTGCAGACTGGTTGAGGCTGTGGAGCTGCATCATCAGTCGTCACAGAGGACTGATGGGTGCTGGGGCATGACTGAGCTCAGAGACCTGCCGTGGAGGGGTTGGGAACAGCCATGGCTGTCAGTACAGCTGCAGATCAAACTGCTAGTGGTGACACTGATGGGCAGGGACCAACTGTTACTGCTGTTTTGAGGGATACCTCCGAGGTCAGGCAAGACTATGCAAGACTAGATATTAATTTTTCAGCATAGGCAAGGCAAAATAAGGAACTACTGCAAATCCTGCGGTCTGTGTCAAAACTAACTATGAACAGTGAAGTTTCCACTGAGTTTCTGTCCAGTCTGTCGTCATAGTCAAGAACCATCCTGTTTAGTTGCAAAGGACATTGTGAGCCCACCTCTACATCCAACCTACGTGTGAGAGAGATTCGTCTTTGTTACAGTTAACTTTGGTGGTAGGTATCTGAAAGTTTTTTTTTCTCTACTGTAGAAATAACTAAGCTGACTGAGAACTGGCATGGCAGAAGAGAAGGATCCGTCTCCAGAAAGGCCTCCTGTAACACAGCAAGAGTGAACACCAACTCCAAGGATCCCCAGTGAGCTTGTCACAAGTGTCTTCTGTCTCCCAAGGGCCATGAACAGATGTGGCACTGGGTGTCACAGCTATGCCAGGGCTTGGAAATTTGGTGATGTTGAAGAACCATGGGTGTAGGGGAGGAATAGTGAGTCAGGGGTAAGAGGAGACTTCTTTCTTTTCCTTGCCAAGAGACTGGGATTTAAATAGAAATTTTTATAATGACTCAATGGTCTAGGATTAGTTTTGTGTTTCAGAAGAGATTCAGTCTTTCTGTGTTGTCTGGCGAACAAAAAAGGTGTTGCTCAGAAGCATAGTACTGCCTCATCATTTGCTGATCATTTATGACCAAAAGTGATGATTAGTGATAAATTGAAAGTGGGCCCTTTAGAAATGTTATATCTACCATATCCATCTACCAAACCTGAGTCTCTGTCAGACAATTTCTCCCACTGATTTCAGCAACAGCGTAATACAGCCCTCTCAGCCCCCCAAAAAATTAGGTCTTGCTGAACCATTATGTGGAGGACATGTGAATGTGTCTACATTTGTGGAGAGGATTAATGCTCATCTTCTGTTATTTTTAACTGAGTCTTTCCTTGAGCAGGTTATGAGAGATGAAATTACTGCAGAGAAAGTCACAGAGAAGTAAGAGCCATCTTTGTAAATGGCTGCCATTGTTACAGCTCCACTGAGTAGGCTGTATGGTTCATAATAATTGTGTTATTCTGTACATTAAACAACTGCTGGCAGCTGCAGGCAGAACAGCAGGCCATGTTCACTATAACTAAATCTCTCCCGACATTTAAATTGAGTCACATTCCCATCCCAAAGCCCAGGAAATTTAAACCACTGTCTACAGGTGCCCTTAAGAGTACAACTTTCCTATTTACAAGCACTCCAGGAAGGGACTACAAATACTTAAAAGAAAGCTGGGGAATGACACGCCACATTCTGTTCTCCTCTTCCCAAACCCAGCCTGATGCATGGATGAGCAAGAGCAACAGTCCAAATGTCCCTGCAATTTCTCAGTAGGTCCCCATGGAGCTGCACTCCCTCGCTAAGGCACCATGAACTACACCATACTCCTGGTTGGGTTTTTTAAGGAGGCAGGACCTCACTGGAGAGCACTCAATGATGTTTGTCTTCATGGTGTAACCTCTGTCCCCAGATCTTTAGTCCCTTCCCCTCACCTTGGTAGGAGCAGTGCTCTAGTAATGAACCTAGTAACGTGCTCTAGTAATGAATCACTTTCATGCTTTGTTTCCAGGTCAGCAATAGGCTTTTGAATGTATTTTCTAAGGGAGGGGAGGTATCTCTGGCTAGAAAATGGAAATGTCAAAGATTAAAAAGTAACAGTGGTGTTAAGAATAGCGTGAAGAATGTAAGAGACTGTGTCTTTCATTAGAGTAATTTATATTATAGAAAAATAAAAGCAGAGAAGCTTTTTGGGCACACCAGCTCTTCTTCGTGTGGGAAACAAAATTATGAACTACTGTCCATTTTTTGCAACTGTATTAGCTGATCTTGCAAAAAGAAAATTCAGCTGTGTTGAACTCTTATGACTCTCATTTGTCTGGTCACAGGTTATTGCACAAACCTGCACAGCCCACCTGGTTTCTGTGCCACGGCTGGGCTGCTGTTTGCCACATCACGTGCTGGGCTGGGCTGCAGGTCTGGAGGGGAGACTGCAGCTTCTGGAGAGCAGCTGTGAGAAACTGGTGGAGACTGGGAGAGAGGGAGAGAAACAGACAGGCACATCCAGGGCCCTGTTGAGGGGGAACAGGACTTCTGTGAGTGGAAGGGGCTGCTGGACTGGCAGAAAGCAGCTCCTCCTGGGCACTTGAGAGGGACAGCATGGAGGGTTTGGCAACCCCGTAAGGGAGCAAAGTTCAGTGACGCAAGAGCAAGAGCGGGCAAAAGGCCTGTCTGTCTCTTGTGAGGATAGGGTGGGAAGGAGGGGAGCAGTTTACCAGCTGTGGTATCGGAATCTGTCTCGTTCTTTGCTGCTCTAATTCAAAGGCAATCGGGCTGTAGTGTGTTTCAGAAATATAAAGGATTTTTAGTGTTTGGTGTGCTTACTGCAAAGAAGAGGTCGAGGCTGTTCACTTTAAAGCTTTACCAACTACCACGAGCACTTCCTATAAACTCCCCCTCTCCGTGGACAGAGGACACTTTGTCTGCAGAGAGTCTCCAGCAATACTGCTTTCTCCCATAAGAGGGAGGCCAAGAACATTTAGTACCCTTGAGTATAATTTGAGCTACTTGAAAATCAGTTCCTCAATATTAGATAAAACATTTTCCCTCATTATGCCTCTCTGGAGTCTGCTACTTAGCCCATAGAAGCCCGAGCTTAACTTCAGTGAGAAAATGCCACCCATAAAGGACAGAGGCTTTCAAATGAGAGTGCTGCAGGTATGGACCCAGCAGCCAAGCTGTGATATTGGGAGAACCAGGCTGGTTTCCAAGAGCCTGTACCAGAGATGTTACTGAAACATTGCCATAGTCACCCATCCTAGTAACCCACTCCATAATAGTGCTCAACCTCGTGGACACTGATGCTGCTGCCATGAGTGACCACAGATTGGTTTTGATCAGATCAAAACTGGTTAAGAGGCTCCAGGTGGACAGGTGAAAGACTTGGGGCCTATGGTGTGTTTCTGGCCCCAGGACCCTGACTGCAATTCAAATAGGGACACCTGCAGATAAATGCATGGTTACACAGGTGATATTGCCAAAAGGGCTTTGGTTTTAGTTGCTTTAACTGGTGAGTCAGGTGCCATGAACAGGGAAGGATGGAGCCCACCTTACTGAGACGTGGAGGAGCCCAATGTTCACTAACTTCAGGGGATACATGTCTAAAGTGTTCAATAGATTGCCCCCCTTCTTGTCCTTATTATAATCCTATATTAACAACCTTCTTCCTACCTCATTAGTTTTATAGAGCTCACCCAAGTTGATCTTGTTTATGCTTTGTCAGCTGCTTTCTTTAATCCTAATTTAAAGTCCTTCTCAATTCCCAGAAAAGTTCTGGAACAACTTGTTAAACAAGGCACTTGTATGCACCTAGAGTACACCAAAAGGGTAGACAACAGCCACCGTGAACTCATCAGGAACAAATGCTGACAAACCAGTCTGATGTCCTGGTATGGCACAATTTTTTAGGTGTAAAGTGAAAAATAGCAGATGTCATGTATGTTGACTTTAGGAGGGTTTTTAACACTGACTGTTAAAGATGACCACATGGTGAGTGCAAAACTGGTGAGATAATTGTACCTCAAGTGCTAATTATCAGTGGTTGTCAAAATGGAAGGACATATTGAAGGGATTTTTGCAGGGGTCCATTCTGACACCAGATCTTTTTAATTACTTCAGTTAACAGCCTGGATGATTAACACCCATGAGTGCCTTATTAAACCTGCAATTACTCCAGGCTGTGAAGGACAGCAAAGACAACAGAATTCAGCACTAGGCTGATAAACGGGAGAAATGGGCTGAAACCTATAGGGCAAAATTCAACAGGTACAACTTTGAGCATTACCCTTATGAACAGTGAGCAATACAAATACAAATGAGGGAACTGAGTGGATGCAGTTTTTCAAAAAAGAGTACAAGGTATAATGGAGAGCAAACTGAACACCAGCAACGGAAAAGGCAAACACCACCCTGGAGCGTATGAGCCAGGAACATAGCCTCCAAGACAAGCTGGAGTAATATGCCTAGCTTGGGACACTGTGCTTCAAAAAATGCAGATCAACAGAAAAAAAGTCAAAGGAGGTCAGTGAGGATGCTGGGAGGCACAGAAAACATGAAGAAAGGCTGAAAGAATCAAGTTGATGTAGTCTGTAGAAGGGAAGGCTGGAGTGAGGAGGGGAAGGGAAATATTACAGTCATCAAGTGCCCAAGAGGTCATTTCAAAGAAGGCCACGGCCATAACAAACAGGACAGGATATAAAGGATTTCAGCTCAGACAAAAAAAGCTTAAGTTAGGCTTTCAGATAATGTCAGAAGTGCGCAAGAACAGATTGCTGGGGGATGGTGCAGTCTCCATCACTGGAGGTCTTTAAGAACAGGTTTCACAAACATCTCTCAGGACAGGTATTGTTGATCCTCCCAGATTTGCAGCGTGGGGCAGGGGAAGGATAAACAGTATGATTTTACCTAATTGTAAGCAAATCACATGCAGGTGGCACAAAGTAGAGGAGGAAACCAGCTGTCAGCTTCTGCCAGTAGGCACTGGTTTTCTGTATCACAGCTTGCAAAATGCCAACTCTGGACCTGCACTCTTGGTTAAGGCAGGAGAGAAGGCTTAAGCAAGAGAGGGAAGAGAAAAGAATGTTGAGGAACTTGGGGGGCTGAGGAATGTCTTTTGTTTCAGGAACTGGAGTGCACCTCCCTCCCAAGAAGTTTAACCCTCAGTATTTAAGGCCAGTTTGTTGGTGAGAGCAAGCAGTTTAATAAGCATGAGGTGGCTTTGGAGCACTTTGAAAAAAAGCTGGAAGAAGCCTGGGGGGGAGGGGTGGAGAAACCACTCTTCACTCTTTTGTCTTGGGAGCTGTTTTTAGCCAAAGCTTTTGCTCTGGTTACCACCTAAGCTATGTTACAGCTGTGTTGCTGCTGTGCCTGGCCCTGTCCTGGGGCCATGAGCCGGACCCTGACCTGGGGACTTAACCTCAGACCTGCCTCATTGCTGTAGACTTGTCTGGAGTCCAGGCTGAACCTGGTTACTGCTACAGGACCTGCCCTGCTCGCCTTGCTCAGGTCTGGGCTCTTGTTGGTGAGGCCGCTGCCCGTCGACCGTGTTATGCTCCACTCCCATGACTCCTTCCTTGCAGAGCAGCTGCCCTTGGTGCTCTCTGGCATTAGGTAGGTGAAGATATAGGGTTGGGATCCCACTTTGTGCTAGGTATTGAGATGTCCCATATGGGAGGAGAGGATAAGGGCACACCTTCACCTGCACATGTGTGCATGTGAGGCTTGCGGTCTTTGTTACAGGCTCTGCCAGGCACTGGCGCTGATGGTTACCACCCATTGTGCCCACAGAAACCACAGTCAGGAAGGGCTGTTCCTGTCGGAAGAAGCTCTGGGTGCAAGGGCTTCCTGCACCTCTCCAGCCAAAGCGGTGGAGGGGACAGACTGTATGCAGCTTTGAAAGAGTTAGCAATGTCCCCAGAGAGAGCAGAGGCCAGGGTGGGACAGAGTAGGGTAGCAGCCTAAGTTTAAACCCAGCAAACAGGTTACTGAGATTTTGGCCTGAGTGTGTGAGGAGGTGATGGTGTTCCCCAAGGCAAAGGAAAGCTGCATCCCTGACAGGGAGGAAGATGACTTTGCTGGACCAGCAGGAGTTGGGAGGATAGAGCGGAAAGAGGGAGATGGTGAGGACCAGCTCTGCCCCCTTCTCCCACCTCCTGACAAAGGGGAACTGTGCAGAGCGGGAGATATTCACTGGAGAGCAGGGTTTGGGCAGAAGGCTGGGTTCCTTCTGTGCCCCAGGGAGGAGTAATTGGGTCTCAGACCATCTCCCTGACCCCATGTGCAGCTGAGCAGGGAAACCAGAAGACTCTAGGATGGGAGAAGATGCTTTCCCAAGCTCAAAGCACAAGAGGAAAGTAAAATCTTGGCCTTAACACGAGGTGAGATAAGTAAGCACGAGCTGAGCTGGGGGAGAAAGAAGAAAAAATGAAGGCCAGAAGGGGAGGCAGCTCCTGCCCCAACCTCTTTCCCCCATTGCATTTGCACTCGCACAAAGGGTAATGGTCGGCAGCTTCTGGAGGCACATCCAGTGGATGTTGAGGACTTGAGGTGTTTGCTCTGTCACCACCTTCATGAGAAGCATGGAGAAGCCTGGGCAATGGAGGAGCAGGGAAAGAGTCTGCATGCTGCTGTCTAGCACTTGGGTGTCCAGCTCTTTCATCAGTGGATCTCGATTCATAAAGGAGGTCAATATTATTTCTGTTACACAGATGAGGAAACAAGGACCCTTGTAGGTGAAGGGACTTGCCCAAGTCATGCGGTGGGCTGGAAAGAGAGCCTGTGCCTCTGGGGGACCTGTTTCACTGCTCCAGTTCCTGGCATGTGGTGTCCCTACAACTGAGGCTGTAAGCTTGCTGGAGTTAGAGGTAGGATCAGAAACGATGTGCTGGAATGAACAGCAGTGGCTAAGGGAGGAAAGAAAATGTGGAGGAGACTGATGGTGGCAGAAAGGGGATGATGCCCTGGGTATCACGGAAAACAGCGGAGGAAGTTATGCCCTGTGGTGGCCAGGGAAGAGGTCTCGGGAAAGACATGAGGAGCTCGCAAGCAGCTGCTTGTGTGGGAGGAAAAGTCATGGGTAAAGACAAGAAATCTGACCAACTGCCGGCCCTCAAGAGGCCTCCCCGGGCACAAGGAGGGGAGACGGAGGAGAGCAGATGGTCGGGCACCCCCCGTCGAGGGGGCTGCCGGGGCAAAACGCGTGGGACATGCCATGGCACGGGGGCCCCAGCACGGCGCAGGCCTCCCGGGGGGAAGCCGTGGCCCCAGAGGGGCTGAGGGCGAAGGCGGCGGGCGATGCCCCTCCCGCCTGAGGCAGCGGGAGCGGAGCGGGTCTGCCGGCGGCGGGCTGGCGACGGAGGCGCCGGGGACGCGCGGCTCCCGGGGCAGGGAGCGCAGCGGGGGCCGGCGGGGGGCCCGGGCGAGCAGCGGCCCCGGGGGCTCCCCCCCTCCCCGCGGGAGGCAGCGCCCGCGCCCGCCCCGCCGCAGCGGCTGCCGCAGGGCGCCGGGGCTGCGGGCGCCCCGCCTGGGAGGGGTTAAGCGGCGGCCCCAGCCCGGGGGCGGACGGGGCGGCTGCGGCGGCGGCGGCTGCTATACGGCGGCGGGGCTCTAGGTGTCCTGCCTGGGAGGGTCCCTGCTGCATTGCAGCCGCCGCGCTGCTCCCTCTCCGCGCACACAATGGCGACTCCCAGCCCCAGCAGCGGCTCCGGCGCCGGCGGCGGGAGCGGGCCGGGCCCGGGCGGCCCGCAGGCGCACGCCGCCGCCAGCAGCATGCAGGGTAAGCAGCCCCGCGCTAGGCCGCGGCCGGGCCGCCGCCGCTTCCGGGCCGGGCGGCGCGCCCCGCGCTAGGCCTCGGCGGGCCGGGCCGGGCCGGGCCCCGGGAGCGCGGTGCCCGCCGCGGGTCTCGCCCTGCCCGGGCCGAGCGCAGCGGCGGCGCCGCCGGGCGGACGCTCCCGAGGGCGGACCCCCGAGCAGGGGAGGGAGGGAGGGGGGGGGGGGGTGGCTGGCGGCGCCAGCTGCCCGGTGGCCCCCGCGCCGGGCCCCGGGCGCGGGCGGGCCGCGGCTCTGGGGACCCCGCCGGGGCCGGGGCGCTGCCCGCGGGAAACACGCGCCGCGGCCCCTCGGCGCGGTCCCGGTTCGCCGGGGGGGCCGGCGGGGGCCTGAGCCCGGCCCCGGCAGGCCCCGCTCCCGGCCTGCCCCGCCGCTCCCCGCGGCTGCCGCCTCCCGCCGCGCCCGGCGGGCTCCCCGGGAGGAAGGGCGGCCCTGCCCGCCGCCGCGGCGCTGCGCCGGGGCACGCCGAGGGGAGCGGAGCCCGCCCCGGAGCTCTGCCCGCGGCGGGGGCCGCGCCGCCCCGGGCGGCAGGAGGGAGCCGCGGAGCGGGACAAAGGCCGGCGGGACGCGGCTCCGGCTTCTCCCGGCCGGGGACGATTTTGCGGTCTCTCCGGGGTGACCCGCGCAGGCCGCGGGCAGCAGCAGCCCGGAGGCGGCTGCGGGGGGGGGCCCAGCCGGAGGGAAAGGGCGTCGGGGGCGGCCTGTCCCCTCTTTGGGAGCCTCGCGGTGCTGCCCGGGACGCGGCCCCGGCCGGGGGGGGGGAGCGGGCAGGCGGCCGGGCCAGCGCTTCTGAGCGCGGCGGCCTGCGGCTGGATGGCCGGGCCCGGAGCCGGTGCAGCCCCGGCTCTGCTCGGCGCCCTGCCTCGGTGCGCCGTCGTCCTCGTCCCTCTGCGTGCGTTGAAGTGCCGTTCTCAGGGCAGACGTTGAAGTAAGAACAGTTCAGCGGTGAACTTCTGGTTCGGTTTTGTTTCATTCGGGTGGAAATTTACAGTGTTACAGCAGGGTCATGTTGCCAGGGTTCCCGCCTGCACTTGTTGGTGGTTGAGTCTTGCAAAAACAGTGGATATTTATTTTTCAGAAGAGCCGCAGCAAACACATTTCGAGTTTTTCCTTTGAAGTTAGACCACTGAAAAATACTCGCTGCTTGAGCAGCGTTTTAGGCTTCATTAGGCTGAGGTGACGCAGTACTGGTTTATTTTTTTATTAATTTAATACAGAGGTGGTAATACTAAAGAAGCTGTTTGCCCTGTTTTGGGAACTCTTTTATTTTTTTAATAGAAGAAGGAAAGGTCGCGCTCTCAGTGAGAGGTGCAAGCGCTCTCAGCAAATAATGTTTGTCATGATTGTTTGCTATAGTCTGTGTTCGGTCCTGCTAGGACAGACTGCACTGAGACTGGTGGGGACCTGTTTGGGCAGAGAACTGATGGTACAAACTAAAGTGGTATATTTGGAATAAAAAGGTGAATTTTTGCTCTTGGCAGCTTCTGCTGTGTGAAGGTCTTGTGCTTGCTAGATGAAGGGGTGTGTACCTGTTGGGCCCTGGGAGGGTGGTATTATCCATGTTTACAACACCTTTCAAAAACCAGAATCCCAAAACTTGTAAATTAAATGCATGGATGAAAACCTTGTCTGTGATACACCAAAGTGGTTGTGATAAAAGAAGAAATAGCCTTGTTGCAGTGCAGTTATAACTCTCTGTGTTGCCCCTTGTATTTCCACCTGACCCCTGTTTTTCATATTTATGCATCATTCCCCTGAATCCTGTGTATCTTCAGGGCTGAGAGTTGGTTTTGCACCCTTACTCCAGAACCTGTGATGCCATGTAAGCTTGTGATGATGTAGCATCTGCATCCTTTTTCCAGGTGGAGGAAGGGCAGTTGTTTCTGTTGTAGTTGTTTTAAAGTGGCTATTTAAATATGAATTCAGGACAACAGGGCCAGTTTGATAATATGCAAGTGCTTGTGGTGAAAGCTGGTGTTAGGGTGTTTTTTGTTAAGGTAACAGATGAGTGTTGTGTCCTGGGAGGAGCTGAGTGTAGGATCCTGTGTGGACTCTGGAGGAGCAGGTTGCTGTGGCAGCGATGGTGAAGGCAGGTTCCTGGAACCAGCAAGAAACTCCATCCCAGGCTGGGATCCCTCTGCTGCTGTGTGACCGCCTGTGCAAAGCCGAGGGAGTCTGCGGGTGGGATGGGAAGGATCTGGACGTGTCTGCAGGTGGTCTGCAGTCTGCCAGGGCAGGTCTGACTGCTCTCAGAGGTGCACGGTGGCCTTGCCCCCGGCACATGTTCCGCTCTCGCTGGCTCCCTGCTGATGCCAAGGTAAGCTGAGCTTTAGCAAAGCAAACCCACCAAAAATTGGCCAATTTTCCATAGTTCGGGTGCCCAGCGTTTGCTCATGGTGGGGTTGGGCAAGTACTGGTGCAAGGGAGGTGTGGGAATGTATTGCTGGGTGGGGAGAAAAGTAGGTAGGACTGCGTCAGTGTTGATTTAATTGGCTTAAACGGTATGGTGAGGTGGGGCAGGGAAGTTATTAAGCTGGAAACAAGTAATTATATTTTAAAAAAAAAAAAAAGTTTTGCTCAGTTAATTTTCAGCTGGAAATACTCTCTGACCCAGCTTGTGCAACTGCTGCTGCGAAGGAGGTGGTGGGAGTGGGAGAGGGTGGGACAACTCTGGCCATGGCAGTGCTCCTCCGGACAGCGATCCATTGCTTTTGGAGACCATGCCCAGAGGACACGTGCTTGGGCAAGCTGGCCTGAGGTGACAGCCTCTTGCAGGGGTTTTCTGTTTCGGTATGAGGGCTGACGGTTTTGTAAGGGGTATCTGCTGTCAGGGAGTTTGGCAGGTGCTGGGGGTAGGGAGAAGGTGGGGGTGATGGTACAGGGGAGAAGCCTTCGTGGAAATTGAGGCCCATCATGTTGGTGTCTGGAGCTAGGGCAGCAGATCCAGAAGGTCTCTACAGGCCACTCTGTTTTGTTTTTAATTTGATATCCTACAGCGTTTTTGTTGCACACAGGCTAAAGCCCCTCCGGGTGACAATACTGAGACAAAGGGACACCTAGCTGTCCTCATGCTGGGCTTACTGTGCAGCCATGGCCCTCAAGCCTTGCGATCAAGCAGGGGGTTCCTTCAGGTCTCCTCATGCTTAGTGTTCTGCATGCCCCAGCTTCATGCTCATATCTTCTCCTGGCTAAATGCATCAGCTGTTCATGCCCATGAACTTGGGAGCTTCATTTTTTCCCAAAGGGTCCCCCTGGCCAGTGCAGTTGATGGTGCCATGTTCAAGGCACAGTTGACGGCTCAGAGACAAAGGAGAACTGGAATTCTAAGTACTGAAAACACATCCTATTTCATAATTTTTGAAATTTTTGTTAGTTGTGTGCAAACTGAAGTCTGTCTGGATGCTGGTGACTGCTGGTGTGAAGAATTGTTGTCCTCCTTAGTTATGTGTAAAGTTAAAAGTCCAGAAGCAGTCCTGCGTATTTAGTGTCCTGGATGTTTTGCAGAGAAAACAGAGATTCTGTGGGAAGTAGGATATCCCACTTTGACAGTGATTTAAGAAAAAACAACACTCAAACTGTAATTGGAGCAATTTTGCATTTCTCTCATGGCCAAAATTAGTTATAGTCTTTACTGCTGACATTATGTAGAAAATTGTCACTTGAAGAATGGTGGTGTGAAATCTAGAAATGTAATTAATTCTAAGGCACAGGAAGAATTTTGATTCTGATTGCAACCTGTGGAGTCACTCGTCCTACCTCCAGTGCCAAGCAAGAGCTGGAACTGCTTAAAACTGGCTGGTACAGATTCAGTTCCTGTGTTCAGCATTCAGGAAGACTGGAGGCAACTGGGACTTCTCGAAGTACTTGCTGCTTGGTATGCTCTGGTGTCTTTCAAAAGCAAAGCATACATACTGTATATGTCTTTTCAGAGTGTACGTGATGGTTCAGGTGTGTTGGGTGGGAATTCCTGACCCGTTCAGCTGGAATTTGGGATTCTCAGTTACCTTCACATGCATGGTCCTGCCTGCTCCCCCACTGAGGCTTTTGCCCTCTCTACCCCACTCCAGCCATAACCTCTCTGTTTTTAGCAAAAATCAGAGAAAGTCCATAGCTGGTTAGAGAATTGTCTGTGGATATGAGGCAAGGAACCTGGGCAGGGAGGTTGCCAAGGGGTATCTGAGTGCATCAAGAGACTGTCTAGAGACCCACTCTCGCCCTTGGATGCCATTCAGGACATCAGTGACATATTGGAGTTGGGAGATGGGTTTCTGCCTATGTACAAGGAAGCTCTGCCCTGTACCTTTCTCTGCCTGGCGGAAAAGAGCTTCTGAGAGGCTTTTTGAGAGGTCAAGAATTGTTCATGTTTGGCAGATGACTTAATTGGTGAACACTGTGAAGGACTTTGCCAGTCACTGTGGTCAGATGAATTTGGCGACAGTGTGTAATCTGTGCTGTGTCTTTGGGGTAGTCATAGTTACTTCAGACAGCTTGCCCCATTGTCCCAGCATTGGAGCAGCCAGGTGATAATGTGCTCACCTGGATGATGGCTGAAATCTTTTCACATGTCCTGCAGCTCATTCAGGGATAGGGATTGGGTGATTACCTCTGGTTCTGCCTCTTCTTCCTGTTCTCATGATGACCCTGGTTAATCGTCATTGCTCACTAAGTGAACTGATTTTTTTGTATATTTCTTCTTCTGTGTGGGGGCAACTGATACTGGCGTGGGTTGGTTCTCTGGTTCAGTGGCAGTGCTTGTCGCAGGGGCTGGAGTGGCTGCAGTGCCTATACAGATGGGTTCTGCCCCTTTATAACTTGATGGCATTAGGGTACGCTGTGCACTGGGGTCTACTAGAGCCTTCAAGTTACTGAGCGAGTGGCTGCGTAGTGCTTAATTGCTGGCTGGGGTTAAACCACGACAGCTGTCAAAAGCAGAATATTACTTGAAACCATTTGAGGGCATCACTGTGACTGGTACGATCCTCAGTATGGGAATTCGGTAAGAGATGCCATGACTTCTGTATCTTCCTCCACTTTGTGTTGCTGCCTTTGAGTGCAAGGAGTGACTGGAGCAGCTCTTCTCCCCACTGCTGAAAGTGCTCCTGGAGCCAGGCCTGGCAGGAGGAGAGGAATGAGGTGCTGATGCCTTCGATGTTGAGATGTTGGATCTGCTGGGGCACAATGTGGGCACTGTCAAAAGGCTGGCAGGTGGACTTACTTTCTCCCTCCATTATGCCCCTCTGCTTAGAGAGGTAAGAGGAGCCCCAGTAAACATGGCAATCTGCTTAGGGAACCTCAAAGAGGGGAATTTGGGGAACAAGAAGACAGTTGGGAGGTGGAGGGAAGGGTGAAGCAAAGGGAGCAGCAAGCGAGCAGCTGATGAGGTATGAAGCAGTGTATGAATGGCCACGTAAAATGAAATGTGTGATGTGGATTAGAAAACAAGGAAGACAGAAAAGAACGAGATAAGAAAACAGGGGGGACTGGGAGAATGAATCCTTGTCCTCAGTAGGTAGTAAAATAAGCGTTCTCTGTCACTGTGTATTAATTGCCTGTTCTTATTCTAATGTAGGCAAAGTGAGTTGTATCTTTGGCAGGTGGGAACTGATTGAATAAAATCAGAAGGTGGTTGTACTTATTCTTGCTCACATTGGAATTATAAAACCGGTGTGTGTTAATGTACACCGCTGGTGCAAGCTGACACTGGCAGATTTGTCAGATTGATGGGTGTATGTCTACTTGGACGCATTTGCATTTATTATGGAAGGTAAAGATAGTTGTGCGGTGAGCAAACCCATGTATTTCAGTTCATTTGTGCCTACCAGTTTATTCCTGTACGGTATCTCTGCCAGGATATGGCTGACCATGTCTGCTTTGTGTTTAAGTTTTAGTGTACACCTGCGTGTGTAGGACTGTATTTATATGGAAGCATGTGTTTTTGCATTTCAGCTTTCCATTTTGGTTTACTTGTAATCAACTGACATTCTTAATATGTCTGTTTTCCTGGTAAAGGGGCAGCCCCAAAATACTAGTTAGTCTCATCAGGCGCTGGGAGGCTTTTTCAGTTATTTTATGTTGATTTTAATGGAGCCAGCAGGAGTGGAAATCACACTGTTGCCTGTCAAAACAAGGGCCATCCAGCAAGAGAAAGATGAGTTTTGTAAGGAAGCAAAAAAAAAAAAAAAAAAAAAAAGCATGCTTTCCAAACTTGATTTTGTTGAGGAGTCCCCTAAATTAAATTTATTCACAGTCCCGGTGTGTATGTAGTGAAGCATTACTTACAGGAGTCTTGTGCAACCACATCAAGCTCTGCATCTATCAAACAAACATGAACACCTTGTTAGGATCATACAGCTGGGATGTGATTGCTGCTTTTGAAGTCAGATGTCTTCTGTTGGATTTAGGTTTGATAAGATTTTATGTGAGTTGAAAGAAAAAATGGGGGCCTACTTTCCAATGGGAGGAATAGCTGCTGTATGTCGCCAGTGGAGGCTAGAAAGAAAAACTGCCTGAGAGAAAGAAGCTGCACAGGGTGTTTATGTAGCACTCTGCCCTGTAGTGCAGGAACCAGCAGCAGATGTCCATCCAACTTTCACTGAAGTGATGTTTATAAAGAAGGTACAAAAATCTCTGAATGGATGTGATGCTTCTGGCATCCTCTCAAAGGCTGGAGTGCACTGATCTGGACCAGCTTTCAAAAGGTGCTGGTTATGTTCCCAGATCTCATGTACCTTATTTAAAATGGACTGCATTGTATTCACCAAAGCTATCAATGCCTGCTTAGATGTGTATGTTTTTGTTGCCCTTCTGCTGCATGCTGAGGGAACAGCATCTAGCTCAGGGAGGTGGGAATTGCTGCGCTGCAGCAGCAGGGTGGAGAAAACATGCCTGATTTTGGCAGTTGAACCTTTTCATCATGGTTCAGGGGTTGTCACCTTGGGGCGTGGGCTCTTCCATGGATATTCTGGTCAGGATGGATTATTATTATTATTATTGTACAGTCTGGCCTCCTGCTTTGGAGGGATGAACAAATGTTTAGGAGATTCCTGTGCTGATCCTGGTCATTTATGGTTGGGCTGTAACATCTCTTCTACAATGAGAAACCCAGTCCCTGTAAAGACACCAGTTCAGGAGATTCTGTGTCTTTAAGTCAATTGGTCCAGTAGTTACTGCATTTTTAAGCTGGTGGGTTTTTTAATATCGGTTTGGTTGGTTTCTGGTTATTGGTTGCTGGCGGAGGAGCCCTCCTCCAGCAATCTCCCTGTGCAGTCACTGTGCTGCTTGCTTGGCCAGTGTCTTCAGTAATGCGAATCCTGCACTGTGTTATTCAAGTCTGCTGGCATTCCCTGCGAAGGGCTTTTGTTTGTCTTCTAGATCCTTAGATTTCTTTTTATGTTGCAGAATTGTTTGATTGCAGAAGGAATGTGTGAGCAGTGAGAAAATGATAGTGCAGTGCTTGTTGAGCACTGAAAAATTTCTTCCTTTTAAAAAGGTGTGTTGCTATGGCTGGATTAATTAATGTGTGGTAGTTAACTCATGGTGAATCCCTAGTGAGAGATGCTTCACCTGTGTTTCTTTGGTTCAACTCGCACATAACTTGAATACTGCGTCTCTGCTAGGCTTTGACAGTGGAATAGCTAATGCATGTTAGTTACCCCTCCATATGCACATGCCACTCTTTGGTGATGATAGCAGTTCTGTTTGGAGGGTATCTGAAACAAAAGCTGTGAGGCTCACCCCTCTCAGTAGGCAACTGACTTGGATGTTTAGGGTGACTGTTAAAATATCAAAATATTTGATTATCAAAATCAATGAGAAAGGGCTCTAAGTTATTCTGAAGGTGCCTAGGGGTTAAGTCATTGTCCATAAAGCATGAAATTGCAGGGAGGGTGTCTTTCATCTTGTTCTCCTGGGGTGGGATTGCAGGAAGGATTTGTGCAGCCTTGAAGCCCTCTTCAGTTTTTACTCAGGGTTCTTCTGGTTGTCTGAACAAGACAAAGTTATTTTTGCTGTGACTCTGCACCCTGTTTTCTATCCCCACCCTACCTCCTTGTACCATTGCTGAGTTGTTGGACAAGTTATCCCTGTTACAAATCTCTTGCTGAGATTTGCTAGGGGACTTGTATAACTGTATGTAAGATGCCTGGAAAACTGCCACTGCAGGTGGCACCACGTGTGGCAGCCTCTTGAAGGGGTATTCCTGTGTTACAAGCTTTGTATTGACTGCAAGTGCTAGTACGGATATACCTCTAACACATATATACCTTTAACATATACAGCCCCTCTATCTGTTCACCTTGTAGGCATCTCCCTTGTTGAGGCCGTGTTGGTCCCTTCACCCTGTGACCGGTCCCAGCTCAGGAGCTAGCCTTCCCCTTGGAGGGGGCAGAGCTCCCCGAGCTGCAATGCCAATGAGGGGGTAGGATGATGCTGCTGGGGGTGGCAGGAGGTAGGACACTCACCTTCCCAGAGGCAGTCAGGGAGCATGGTGGCTTGGCTCCATCACTTGTCAAACCGTGCCTGTACGGCACACTGGGCGTAGGCTTATCCTAAATCCCATGCCCACTAAACTAATCTAAGCCGAAGTCAGTTGCTCGCATTAGGAAGCAGGTCCCCTTGCAAGCTCCTCTTGGGTGCTGACACTACGTAAGTGTCGTCTTAAGGCCAGGCAGCCCTCATAGCTCGCGTTGCTGGCGGGGCAGAGGTGTGTGCTGTGCTGTCTGTGGGACAGCCTCATGCTTCTGACTCACTGAGGAGCCTCTCTGCTGCCAGGCTGCACCTCTGCCAAAATAATTCGTGTGGCCTCCCCAGCCAGTGTCTTTCCTGGGTGCATCGTTGGTGTGGATGGTAGGCTCAATTAGTTCAACTGGCTCCTATTTTTCTGTGTTGGGTTGTTTGTTTTTTTTTTTTTGTGTGTGTGTGCATGTTTGCTTGTCAGGGATCAAGCAGATTTCCACAGTTGCGTTGTGCTGGCAAGCCGCAAGTGTACAAAATCGGCGCTCTGGTGTACAATAACCTTATGAGTTAGAAGAGCACCATGTTGGAGCTAATTAGCTTCCTGCCTGCCTTTAATCCCAGTGTTTTCACCTCTTAGTAACTGTGCCTGACTGGATTGGTGGTTTTTTTGAGGCACTTCTTGCAGTTGAAGGGAAGGATAGACTGCAGGGAGATTTGCAGTGGGACAGACTTGAACTAATTCATGTGATTTAATATGGTAAACTCGAAGCACCCAGAGGATGGAAGGGATTAATTTTAAACCAAAGGATGTAAAAGAAGGCAGATAAACTTTAGCAGCTGAATGCATTTGGAAATGACAATAAAGGGGGAGGGGAGAATTGAAAACTGCTTCAGTGTCTGAGTGTGCCTCAGCTGTGGCAACAAAGCTTTGTGTCGGCCTGCATTCAGGAGACTTCTGGATAGGCTGCATTGCTGACTTCAGTTTTAAACTTTTCACTCTGCTTTATTTTAAGTGAGGTTAAGCTGTCTCCTATGGGCATCTGCAATCTTATTGGGATTCCTTTTGTTTGAGGGGAGGCTTTAGATCTTGAAGATACCCATGATGTGCATTTCTTGGTCTACTTAGGTGGCTGTTGCTTCAAGATAAGTTCTGCAGTTTGTGCAGCTGCAGCGTGTTTGCGTCTCCCCATGGTTAGGTGGAAAGGTGCAAGCATGGCTTTTAGCAGATGTCATAGGTTTATTTAAGTTCCTGTGTGCCAAGTCTGTGAATTTTTGAGGAGACCAAACTATTTGTAAGCAAAGGTCCTTGTGGAGCTCTCTGCCGGTTGGATGCCTGCTCCATGCCTGTATGGACCCTGCACAGGGTGTGTGAGATATCGTTAGTCTGGATTTGCATCAGGACTGTCATGTGATGCTGCAGAGCATCTTCCAAAATGTGTGACCTTGACTCCTCAGGCTGTAGCCTCTGTGGAGGGATCTCTGCTATTGCTGCTTGTGAGGAAATACAACATGGTGTTGCCAAGCATCTGCTACCTGTCTCCCTCCCGGTTCTGCTCTCAAACGAGCTAAACTGCCATTCATGTGAACGCGTGCAATAACTTTGTGCTTAGCTGGGTACAGCCCATTAACTTCTGTATGAGCATCAAGGGAGATGGAGGGTATGTATATTGCACAAATTGCGTATTTATTAGCTGCTAAATTGATTTCCTCTTCTGCAAATCGAAGCCTTTGTGTTTGCCCTTTACTGGAGGCAGAGCAAGCCCTCCAGGAAGCAGACGGCTCGAGCTGATCCTGGAGCAAACAAAGAGTCCAAACGCCAGGAATTAGTATGTGTCTTGAATAATTTATCTGATCTTTCTGAGGTGCTTCAGGAGATGCCCTGTGGTGTAAGGAGGACAGCTGTTGGGAGCAGGCAGAGCTGAGCCAAAAGGGAGTCAGTCCTTCTATCAGTTTTTTTCTAGGCTTATTTTTTTCTGTGGACCAAAAGGGTTTTATGGTTTGCTTTGGACCTAATTCTCTGGAAGTGGTTCTCTGAACTGAATTAGCCATCACTTTGCTGTTGGACCAGAGAGCAAAGTGTTTGTACTTTGAAGAGGTTCGTGGACAGAGATAAAACAGTTTCCTTTAAAAACACATGGCTGTGTTGCTTTGACCTGGGAGGGGTTATGGACTAAGATAAAAGCATTGCATTTGGAAATCCCTTCTGGGGAGTGATGGGACCATGTCTGAGTTTTCTTGTAAAGACCAGTTCCCCTCCTGAACAGTGTCAGTTCAGGACCTGGTTTCATGCCAAACACTGGAAACCTCGCCCTACCTTTGATGTCCTCTTCTTTCTTCCTGTCCCACTCAGAAATGTGGATGGACATAGGGTAGGAAGGGAGAGGATGATCAGAACTGCTTCACGTAGGGCTGGCCAAGACTGGCGGCCCAGAGCCAAGGATAGACATGCGAGTTCAATCCTTTCTTCAAGGTACTTTTTGCCTTGGGGTAGTGGGAACAGTCAGACTGTGGAAATTGGGGTGTTTGGATGTCTGCTTTTAAAGCTGGTTTCCTTACTGGTTTGTGGAAAAGTAGAGGTCAGCTCTCTCCTTTCTGATCTGATGTAGCCCAACTGTTGTAACTAGGAAGTGTGACTGTATGGTACAAGTATGCATGCAAGTTTATGCAGAGGAGTTGTGAACGAGCTCGGACTTCCATTGGAAGAAGAAGGGGTTGGATGTAAAGGTTTGGAGATGTGCTGCTTTAGGCAGCAGCTTGGCAGTTGAGTTGCTGCTGCACTGGGGGCACACGTTGTTGAGTATCTGAACGAGCTTGCCAGAGTTCTCCTGGAAATGCAAAATCTATTTTAAAACATGTTTCTATTAATTTATTTCTTTTTGAGAAGAGTTGGAGTAACATCCTAGAGCTTATCTGCAGAGCTGGTTATGCCAGTCATGGCCAAATATGCTTCCTACAGGTTAAGCTTTGCCACTGTGCATCAGTGCTAGATATCCTCAGGGCTGAGAACAAGAATTTGCTCTCTGGCCTGTTCCCATGGCTTCATCCCTGCTGATCCTGCTGATGAAGACCACAGCTGACCAAATGAGAGAAGGATCTTCTCCGCAAGCATGGAAGTGACAAAGGTTGAGACAGGAGTGGTGGGAACTGTGGCCCACGTGTGTCTGTGGACTCGCATGGGAGGGCTCAGTTGGTTTCCCCATCAGGGACATGATTTGGGATCTTCTGTGAGTTGAACTGGAAATTCCAAGTCTGATTTGTCAGTATGGCTGGTTTTTTTCCTGCCCTACAAAAATAAACTGTAAATGAAGAATGTGTGAATGCGGGGTTTATTTCAGTGAAGACATGCAATGTTTCTGGGGCTGGTCATTTGCTTTAATATAGACAGGTTGCAGTCACAACTGACTTGAATGGGAGCCTGTAACTGAACTTGCAGCAGGGAACCTGCTTCATCGCTGAGCTGCCAAAGGTCTGAGATGGACCCTGCCTTGTGCCAGGGCACTGTGCTGCTCTCACAGCACCTGGGGTGGAGTCCAGGAGCTGCTTGTCCATGGTGCTATTTCCATACAGTAAATAGAAGCTTTCTGGGAAGGTTTGTGTTGGGTTTCCCTCTCAAATCTGATTAGTACTCTGACTTCGGCAGCGAAGCTTTGACTGCCCAGCGTTCACGTCCTTAGAGTAATGCTGTGCTGGCATGTCCTGAATCTTTGAGACCCAAACCAAACACAATGAACCCTCTGTGGTGATGTTCTTCAAGGGGTTGATTGTCCACACTGTGGAGCAATGCACTAAACTGCAGATGTAATAATACTGGGGTCAAAATTTTGCTATCCCTTTGGGCATTGCATTCAAGAGATGTGGGTTTAGCAACCAGTATTGGTTGCTTCATGGCAGCTGAGCTGGTGAAGATGAAAGTTGGGTCATCTTCGTCCAAGCTGGCAGGAGCTGCTGCTGCTTTACTGCCCAGCAGGAACATTGACTCATGTGCCAGGAGAACAAGCAACTGCTCAGTCAGTCTTACATCCACAGAGGTCCACAGGACGACTAAGCCGAGTGTCCCTGTTCACCATGGGTTACAGCATTCTCTGCATTTACAGCAGTCTCACAGCAATAGTTTCTTCCAAATTTCTACCCATAGTTAAAGTCCAAAAGCTGCCACTGTGATGTGCTGGAGGAAGAGGCTATTCCCAGTACTTTCGATATTGCAGAAACGGTAGTTGTGAACAGAACTTGCAAGTGATCCTGTGAAGTAATTTTGCCCAGTGCTTCAGAGGACCAAGGTAATCTGTATGTGCTAGAAGAAAAGCTCCCCCAGTCCCAAGTATGGGAGTTGTTTTAGATGACTCAGTTTGATGTGCTCTGGTCCATGTTAGGAGTCAAAGAACAGACAAAGACCCTTGGAAATCTCTTTAAAAATAAAGTAATCACAGAATGGAAACGCAATGAGAGAATTCTGTCTGGCACCTTCCCTACGTGTGCACTCGCACTCACTCTGCCAGGATCAGCCAGAGCCCAGCTAATAAGGTAAGCCCTTCACTCCCCCCTTAGAGATACTAGCAAGTTGGATGCCCAAGAAATCCTACCACAAGTTTGATATTTTTGTCTCCAGTAGTTATCCCTTTCTACCTCATACGTAAGCATGTCACGCTGCTTTTTAAAAACAGTTTGGACTCTTTGCTTTCTGGAAGACAATTTCAGTCATTAGCTGCAGATGTTCTTTCGGTTGCCAGACCGCGGTGATTTCATGACAACTGTGTAGCTGTTGATCTGTCATCTTCAGCGTGTGTGCTGCTATGCCCTCTGCAATGCCCGTTTCTTGGAGATGTTTCAGGGCATGATGGTATTCCTGCCCTGGCGTGCTTTGAGCTAGGCAAGGAACCAGCCTCTGCTACCCTTTCCAGGAAACGAATGCTCTGTTCCCGCTGATGGCAAGTTATTTGCGATGACTTTGGAGTTTGCTGACGGCCTTGCGTGGGGCAGAAAATGGGGGCAGCAGGACCAAGCTGATACCTCCAGCTTCCCCCTTCCCCTGGGGTGCCTCCCAGGGCAGCAGCACCAGAAGCAGACCCAAGCTGTGCTGGTGCAGCATTTGATCAGCCATGAACAGAGATGAGCATTGCATCACTGATACAAGGGCAGCATTAAGCAGCTCCCACCTTATCATCAAAAAATCTTGAGTCCTGCTGTAGTGTAGAAATTGTGGCATCTTAAACCAAGGCATTGCAGGTCAGTTTTCTCTGGGGTGAGACTTAAGGCAGACAGCGAGCAGCATTGGCTCTGGCCATAGGCTGCGCACAGATGGCTGTGAAGGTGGAAAACTTCTAGTTTTGTGTGCTCTGACACCTTGCAAGAGCCAAGAGGACCCTTGGGTGTTTTTGTGTGGCACAGTCAGATTTTGTATGCAGAACTGGTGCATGAGTTCCTTTCTCTGGGAGCTCTGAGGGAGGAGGAGTTAACGGGGACGAGGGCAAGGGAAGAAGATAGCTGGATCTGTGTTGGGGCTACTGGCTGATATTTTTGCAACAGTCTTCTGTTACCCAGCGTGAGACCGTGGGGATTAGCTGGGCAGACTCTCAGGCTCCTTCTGTACTGAAGACCTGCCTGCCCTCTGCACAGAAGTAGAGCTTTTTTCCAAGGACTTTCAAAATCAGTGGACTTGGGAAATTTTTGTTGAGACTCCATAGTGCTTATTTCTTTAGCAGAGAAACTTTGTGTTTGCCCCTAGTTCTGGGTCTTTGAAAGAATGAAAAAACTTGTATAACCTCCAAAAGAATCATGTCTGGTGTAGTAGCTTAATAACGTGACTGAAAAGGAAAGTAAGGAGATAAACAGAAAAAAAACTAAGAGGAGATAAAAATGGCATTCACTGTCTCTGAAAATCTAAATGTATTCGGAGTTACCTGTTTGGACTTCTAAACCTGTTTTAAGAATCCTGGTGTAGCTGAGCAGCATGGTAGCATGCATGCATGTCCCTCAACCTGGAGCTAAGAAAGAAATACTTCAAGGGGAGAGCAGAGGTGACAGACACAGAGCTGGGCCAAAGGAATGGGAAGAAGTTTTAAGGCAAGCCAGTGAACTTCCAAGCTCATCAAGAAAGCTGAGTTGGTTTTGTAGGGGTAAAAGGAACTTCCGTTGCAGAATGGCATCAGTATTTTTTCCTTTCTTTTAAATTTTCATGTTTTCCTACCAGTCAGGTGGTTAGCTGATGCATTTCTCATTTTCACTAATCAGTATTATTAATAAGATTTCAGAGCCTTAGAACTGACATTAGTAGACCTCTGTGGATAATTTCAGTTACAGTTCTTGCTTGATTATTGCGCTCTGAACGTATTGCCAGCCTGCTGTGGTGGCTTTTTTGTTGTTTTTCAGTTTTTGTGTGCTGTTGTAGAGAGAAAACCAATTAAAAAAAGATTAAGTCTTATTTAGGAGATTGTGTAAGTTGTAGCTGCTGGTGTGAGGGGACACCAGGTCTTGTGAGACTCATGGTGAAGTCCAGAGCTGGCAGCAGTGTGCCCATGGGGAACGCACAGTGCTGCCAGCCAGGACCCGTGGTGGGAGAGAGCAAGGCTGGAATTTTTGTTTCTCTTGTTTTGTCTCCACAGTGTTGGGTTAAGTAGTTTTTGTGCACTTCTCATTCCTTACTCAGAGTCAAAAATGTCCCATGTTTTTTGTATCTGAGGTTATGTTAAATTGAAATGTGTCTGTAGCACATACAGTGTTTTTTGAGAGCTAAAATAGTCGCCTGGCTCAAGCCCTGCAGCTGGACGATGAGCATCCAGAGTTTCCTGTCTGGTGGATGATGGTTCTTATTCTGGAGGCTGGCACGTGGTGACATGCTTGTGCTCTTTTTTTTGCTGCGTGCCCGGCACGCGTGCACGTGCTGTGCCATTAATGCGCTCACCTTTGGCATGCCAGATGCTTCCCAGAAACCTGTGTCTCTGCAATTCTGAGTGGCTATGGGGAAGCAAGTGACCTCAAGCCAGGTGCCCTCTCTCTGGGTGCCTTTAAAGCTTTCCTTGCCATATGAGAAGGCAAGGCTGTGGAGACAGCAGAGAAGATGGTGTTTGTGCTGGTACGAAGTATAGCTGCCGTCCCGTATGGCTGTAATGTGTTGGGCGGACTTAACGTGGCTCATACCGGATCAGATGTAAACGTCCCAGAAAAAGTCAGAGGTTAATACCCATCTCCATTGGCTTGGTCAGCAGTGGTGGAGAGGGACATGGCTGGTTTTGGCCCTGCTGCTGGCCATGCACCTGCTGCCCATCCTTAGGTCACCACTGTGCCTGAGGGAGATGTGTTTGCAGGCTCTTCTCCAGGTGCTCAGTGCATCGTTGCAGGGAGCCCTGTGCTACTTGTGGCTGGTGTGGTGTCAAATCCCCCTTGAGCAGTGCTTGGTTTCCCCTGCCTGTAATTTGTCAACTTTGAAGGTAAAATGGTCAGAAACAGCAAGCCTGCAGCTTCCCAAGAGTGCGATGGTGCTAAATTCCCCATGCACATTGCTTTAGTGCCTGCATCACCATAGCCTGCTAGATCACACGTGCTTGTTAGGAGTGTTGGTGGGTCGTCTTCACTGCTTAAGGAGCTGGAGCTTTGCCATGAACTGCCCCTTATATCAAGCAACGAATCTGTACCCCGGACTGAAGTGTGGTTACTCCTGGTGTGACCCTGGGCTCGCTGCAGGCAGGGGCGAGGAGGGGGCAGCAGCTCTGCATGGAGAGGCGAGGGGCTGCGGACATTGCTTCTTGCTCAGGTTGCTCTTGCACAGCGTGAACAGTCATTAGCAGCACCCGTGTTGGGATATTGCGATGTCATTGTACGTGTCCTGTCCTGCTCTGGGTAGGCTTGTTTGCTGTAGATGTGTAATGCTGCCTGCTTTACCAGGTCTGATCTTTTGCTGTGGTGGCAGTGCTGGAGACCTGGTCCCTCGTGGGAAATCACCTGGGCATGTGCAGCTGGACTGTATATTATAAAATACTACTTAGTATGAGCAGATTTAATGCAAACCTTCAGCTTTCTGGGGACAGAAACAACGTCTTCAGTCTTAAGAGTGTTACTTGTTACCACCGAACTCGCATGATAGAGCTGTTCTGTTCAAGTAGACTTTGTATAACAGTTGGCAAAAAATGCCCAGATAGTTACTGTTGTAGTTTTAATAACAGCTGGAGGAAACTAATACTCCTTACAGTACCCTGATCTCCTCTTTGCCTGCCAGGTACCAGTGCTGGTTCCCTTGCTGGTCTGTTGATCTGTGCCTTCTGGTGAGACTGGTTTATAAAATGATGGATCCTGACATGACGGGATTGCTCTATATTCAAAGCAACGCAGTCTAAAGTTTAATCTAAAATATTCATTTTATTTATGATTTTGGAGTTAATACTGAAACATAAAAGGTGATTCTTAACAGTGATATGCTGCTTTGACTTTTAGCGAATGAATGAGAACTGGTCTCTTTTGCTTTAGGCTTTCAGGTAAACTTCTGTGAAAAGGCACAAAATAAGCTATGCGTTTTTTTTAGTATTATCCTGCTTTTTTTTATCAGTCTTGGTACTGGGAATTTGCTTTTTTGTCCAAATAACCAGCCGCAGCATTCCTGCTCCTAAGACAGCCTATGTTTTTCACAGTGCTAGTGAAGTAAGAGCTCAGTTAACACTTTCTAAAAGGTCAATAATTGTTGAGGTAGCTTTATGCCTTCTGCTTTACCTGTAACGAAAGAGCAGCACTCTATCAGTATACAGTTACGCTAATCGTAGGTGGAGTGTATGGAGTACTGGGGGTTTGCTGCTGGCTAAATTGCTATGAAATACCAGCTGGGTGGGATTCGGCAGTTTGACTTGCGCTTGTTAAAACTTCTGCTGAATGAAGACCTGACTTCTTAGGTGCTTTTACAGAGCAGGGAACAGTATCTGTCATTAGCTTACAGGTGAATACCTCAAATTTCTATCTTGGGTGTGGGCCGCATGGGCACCGGATCGTCTCATGGGTCACTTCTAGTCCTGCTTCTTTGTGAGAAGCGAGAGCAGGCAGAGAGGTCCGAGATGTTGTTCCCACAGGCAGCGCTGAGGGTGCCCAATGCTGCCAAGCAGCCCCTGGGACTTGGGGAGCTCTGTAGGATTTATCTTTCCGTTTTCTGTCATTGGCTTAGGCTGTGCATCACTCAGACATCCAGTCAGAGTACCCTCTGCAGTAAGGTGGGAGTTGTATTAGAAACCAAGTCTCTGCATGTTTGGTTGGTTGGGGTTTGTTTTGTTTTAATTAAATCTGAACTGTAGAAATCTTGTGACTGCATTTATATTTTTTTTTGTTTGCACTTAATATGCATATTTGTTACAGTGATTCTAATATCTAGAGAAATGATTGTACATGTTTTTTAAACAATTGGTGTATTTGGGTTTTATCTCTGTATATTTTGTGACCACTGCTCAGACATATTTCTTCTGAGATATTTTATATAGGAAATTCTTTGCTGGCCATAGCTTTTCACAGAGTGATGCTTTTCTGTCTTGAGCTGAGAAGGACGTATGCTCCAGTGTTACAGTGCAGAGTGGGCCTGTGTGTCAGAATTGCTCCCTAGGACAGGGTTGGAAAACACGTATTTATTCTTTAATAATTTTCTATTAGCACAGGATATACAAATCTTTAGGAAACTTGATGTTTGAAGCAGGAATTTCAAATCTCTTTTGCAAGCTAGAGCTGTGTGGCAGGATTGGAGTTAGACTTGTAGACCTTTGTGGTAAATCCCTGAGATGACAGTGACTGCAATGTGAAAAGAGGTGGAAGAAAAGCATCTGCCCAGACAGAGTGGAGTGGTGGAGCTGTGTTAATGGCTCTGCAGGTGAGACAGAGTAAGAGATGGGACTTGCTGCTGGGAACAGCTGGCACGTGATGTTTCATAGGAACCTTGGCAGCTGAAGAAGGTTGATTAATATTTATTGAGGACAATGGCTTGCTTTTGTGTCAGTCTTTTTGCCAATTCCCAGTTGTCTGGCATGTTAAGACGACTGTAAATGCTTCTGCACGGTTTTAGTTAGTTCCCCAGCAGTGCTTTTCATCTGAAGCTGGAATCTTCTGTCAGCCATAGACAGTCCATGTGCGTTGGAGGGGTTGAAATCTGGTACAAAACAAAAAATCCTCAGTAAATGATGTTTGGGGGGGGGGGGGGGCAAAAAAAAAAAAAAGGCTTTGTCATCAGAGCATTTTGCAAAGTGAGGTTTTTTCCAGAGCTTGGCAGCTGGGTCTGATGGTAGGTAATCCCTGAAGCAAGCTGGTAACGAATAGAGTCTTAGGGAAGGGAATTTGTGGTTTTCCCATTGCAGGAGTGGATGGGCTCTGAGGCTCCTGTAAGCTGAGCACCAAATAACCAGTGAATCTTTTCTGAACAGCTTGGTTGACTGTGTTGGTTATCTGAAAGCATAGGATAAACACATGAACCGCTTTGCTGGTGGCAGGAGAGGACTGTGCAGCATGCCTGCTAGCAGCACTGTGCCAGGGCTGCTGCTGTAAGGACTTCAAGAGAGCAGGCAACAAAGAACCCTCTAGCCTCACTGTGGATTTCTGACATTGGTAGTTTTGTAATGAAAATTTGTTAGTGTTGCCAGCTTGCGGTTTGACCTACAAGCTGCAGTGTGCTGCAGCCTGAGGGGATGGGGTTGGTGGTTTTCCACCTGTGGTTTTGGAGGTACGTGCTGTAAGCTCTCCATGGCGGCATGGTTGGTCACGGACCCTGTGCACGGGCTCATGGTGAGTAAGGCTGTAAAATACTTCCATTAAAATTGTTTGGCTGACTCCTATCGCTGGAGGTAGGAATGCAAGCGGGTCAGACCCAGGAGGCTGAAAGGCATTAGAGAACCCCTCACACTCTTCCCCTGCTCCAGTGGGGGGTCCCTCCCATGGGAGACAGTCCTTCACAAACTTCTCCAACATGAGTCCTTTCCATGGGCTGCAGTTCCTCACAAACTTCCCTGGCGTGGGTCCTTTCAGCGGGCTTCAGTTCTTCCCAAACTTCCCTGGTGTGGGTCCTTTCCGCGGGTCGATCTTCAGTCACACACTGCTCCAGCGTGGGCTTTCCCATGGAGTCATGGCCATCTTGGGGGGCCTCTGCTCCCCTGCTCCCCTCCATGTGCTGGGGGGGACAGCCTGCCATCTTACCATGGGCTGCAGGGGCATCCACCTCCTCAGGTGCCCCTCCTCCCCCTCCTTCCTCGCTGACCTCGGTATCTGCAGAGGTGTTCCTCTCACATTACAATCCCCCTACTCACTAGTGGTTCCCCTTCTTAAATACGTTATCCCAGAGGTGCTACCACAGCCACTGATTGGGTCGGCCTTGGCCAGAGGCGGGTCCGACTTGGAGCCAGGAGAGCTTCTAGTAGCTTCTCACAAGAGCCACCTCTGTGGCCCCCTTCCCCGCTACCAAAGAACCGCACAACACAAACCTGTAACAGTTTTATTCTGGGGAAAGTTTCATGTGCTGCTAAGGGAGAAGAGCAAGTGCCTCCTTGCATGGGGGGGGTTGTTGGCCTGGTTTTCTCGCTGCTTTGGAAATCTGTGTAAAACATGGTCAATAGGCTGTTTGCCAGCATTAGTCATTGAATCACAGAATGGTTTGGGTTGGAACGGACCTTCGAAGACTGTCTATTCCACCCCCTCTGCGAGGGACAGGGACATCTTTCACTAGATCAGGTTGCTCCAAGCCCCATCCAACCTGACTTTGAACACTGCCAATGATGGGGCAGCCACAGCTGCTCTGGGCAACCTGTTCCAGTGTCTCACCACCCTCATCACAAAACTTTCTTCCTTACATCCAGTCTAAACCTGCCCTCTTTCAGTTTAAAACCATTGAAGGTGTAGATGAAAGATCTAAATTTTGTTGGCAGTAAGTTTAACCTAACACGTTAAGGTGTTGGGAGAGCAAGCCTGCCTCTGGGGGGGGGGGGCCTTGTCCAGCCTGCCTGGGTGGGTTGGGGGGAGCTTGCAACGAGCAGCGGGGGCTGGATCCAGGGACTCTCCTACCGGCACAGCCGCAGCCGGCGCAGCCGCCTGTGCTGCAGAACGGGCAGCATGTGTCAGCCCGGAGAGCTGCTGAGAGAGGGGACAGTGGCTTTTGTCCCTGTATATTTTAACCAGTTGAATTGAGAAGTGCACTATTAGGAAAGTACTCAAGAAGATTCTTTTGACAAGGAAAATACTTGATTTCTTCCTAGCAATAATTATTTACAGGAAAGACAGATTTTGATGTTGAGTATTTTCCATTAAAAATACTGTTGACTGTTACGTAGTGACAGTGTGTTTGCTTGAATTACCTCCTAGATTATATTTTAATTGTAGTTTTATCTTTAAACCACATTTTAAAGTGTTAGGAGTATATTAGCTGACTTTGTGCATGTTACATGCAAATGTCACATTTATTTTGAAGGAGAGGATGATGGAAGCATTAACGTGTTTGTGAATTCTCTTACCCACTTAAAGGCTTTCTGTTTCACAGGCAAACTTTGTAGGTCGTGTTTGCCAGCTATTAATGAGACTGACAGGAGATACTGTTTTTTATTTAATTTATTTTTTCAAGTCTGCAGTCAGTGCTCAGTAACTGTGGGTAGCGAAACTGGTGATGCTCGCAGTGGGCAGGAGGGGTGTCACTGGATCTGGCACTAGATGGCACGTACCTGTTGCCCTCTCCCAGTAAGTGATGGTTTCTGCTGTGGATCCAGTTTTCTGGCAGAACATCATCTAGCCTTTAATCTGAAGGTGTTTTTCTGTGCTGAGAAGGGAAAAGGCTGTTGCTCTCCTCCATGCAGGAAGATCAGAGGTGTGCAGTGGAGGGGGATGCTTTGCAGATCCTCTCTTTGTTGTAAATGAAAAGAATGTAACACAGATGTCTGAATTTCTCTTGTAAGCCATAGAGAAGTGGCAGGATCTGATCCTCAACTCTCTACAGCTCTTCCATGGAAGAACAGCAGCAAGTATCTCAGTTCAGGACAGCAGCTTTGCCTTATTGAATAATTTGACAAAACTGCATGCTGTCAGGTGAGGCATGAAGTCTGTTGATTTTCTGTTGAGCTGTATTTGAGAGACCACAGCAGTAAGCAGTCAGTTTATTAATAAACTATGAAATGAGCGGGAAAGGTTGCAATGTGACTGGCTTCCCAGTGTCCTAAAAAGAGCATCTTTTTGCTAGCAGCTTCTGCTGTGCACACAGGGTTGCAGCTATGTGAGGCAGCTGAAGGCAACACTGAACCTCCCGTGGCTTGAATCCCCGTCCCTTTCCCGTGGCTTGAATCCCCGTCCCTTTCCCGTGGCTTGAATCCCCGTCCCTTTCCCGTGGCTTTTCTTGCCCAGGCAACAGCCCAAGCGATTTCTCTGTTTTGCTGTAGCTGGGCTCCTGCCTGCACCCAGCATCTGCCCTCTCCTGAGGGTGCACTGTTCCCAGGGGTACTTCTTTCTTATTTATGTTTTGCTGACAAGTCCGTAAAGCAAAAAGGAAAGGCTGAGGGCCTGTTCTTTTGTATTTTCTTACTGTTTCTTTTGGGGTTGCAAACCTCAAAACTGTTTGAAGTTCATTTCCCAGACTTTGATATTAAGATCGCTTCCCAGTGTAGTTTTATTTCTCCTCCTAAGAAGCTGTGTAGCATTAAAGGAATGCCATGAACCAGTACATTTTTGTAGACTAGCTGTTTCAGTGCTTTGGCTACTTTCTTAAAAAAATACTGTGCGTGTGTGCAATGACATTTTTTAGAGTGAGAGCCATTGTATTTCCATGGCAGCAAGAGCTGTGCTTTTATTAGGCTTCACTTCAGCTACTTTCTCTGGTTTTGTTTTGATAATGAATCAACTTTGTGTAACTTTTCATGCTTTTGAGCACCAGCTTGCTAATCTTTCTGAAGCAGTATTTACCAAATCATGTGTTGGGTACAAAGTGCCCTTCAAGGGACATGTGAGACTTAAATGTAGAATAAAACATCATGTTGTCTAAAAGCAACAAAAGCATGCATGTTCTACAGTTTACTGCGTATCCTGTACTTGACAGGTTGTATTTAGGGGGTTTAATGGGTACTATATGTGTTGTTCAAGAGTATTCTGAGTAAAAGAGGAGGGTAGCGTGCTCCCAAGAAAATGGAGAAGGATAAAGGAGAGGACCCTGGTGCAGGACCAGTGAGTAGGTCAGTAAGGGTGATGTTTTCCAAAGGGCCAGTTCTTCCTTCTGCAGGTGAAACGTGCTCCGGCACCAGGACTACAGGCAGGGGTCTAAGCACTGAGCTCCCAGCTGGGTCCTAGTCCAGAGCAGGGTTAGGTTTGCATCACTGGCCCCTTTGATGACGAGAAACCAGAACTCAAATTTAATCATCTCAGTGACAATTTTCATATGACCTATAAATGAAGACAGATATAGCTTTAAGAGAGACTTTTGTCAGAAGATATTCCTGATGCATATTTTCTTTACTAGTATACATCAGAATAGACTTTTCAGGATACTGACCTTGGTTTTTTTAATACCAATAATTTTCTCTTATACCATGAATCTTAACATATAGGACACCAGAAGTTAATGTGCGTATGATTTTTCTTCTTTTGTAACCAATATGTAAAGCTAAAGCTGTGATGTTCCAAAAAAAGTCTGCTTTATGCTTTTAATTGCTGGTGAAATTACTGTATTATATCTTTCTGATTGAATAAATTTGGGCAAATTAAGAAATGGAAGCAGTCCAACTATCAGATATGAGGAAATAAAAAAAAATTCTAAAAAATCAAGAACAACTCAAAGGAGAGTCTTATCTAATTAGCTTCATAAACAGTGTTAAAACTGGCTTATTCGAATCCAATATCCTTTCAATTTTAGACATGTATTTTATAATTTACGGGAAAGTTGCCTGCTTCACCAAGACTGGTTTTGCTAAATTTGCAAAACTGACCTTATTAAATTTTGGGACTATGTTTAAAAACAGAATCACACATTTTTTTGAAAATCTATTGAAAAAAAAAAAAGTAGTGGGTTTTTTTTTTCTTTTTTTTAAAGTGAGCAATGTGGATTACAGTGCTGTCTGCTATAGCCCAGGAAAAAGAACAAAACAGATAAATTGAGACCTGGTGAAGTTTCAAAGTGCTTTGGACATTTGAAAATGAGAATATGTGGAACATTTGAATATAAGAATATGTGAGTATTTGAGTGTGTGGAACAGTTTGATGGTATTGTTCACTGTATCTGCTGATGCAAGATTTGATACTCATCAGGTTAAACTAGCAAGGAGGCAAGTTAAAAAAAAAAAACAAACCAACCCAAAGGGAAGTGGTTCTTTTTGCACTGGGTAATTAAGCTGTGGAAACTGTGGTACACAGTGTTGTGGGTGTTAAAAATGTAGACATGTTGAAGAAGAGTGCGGACAAGCTCTTGGAGGGAACAGTCCAGTACTGCTATGTACGAGGAGCACCTCTGGAGAGCAGGTGGGTGAATACCTGGCTGGGAGGGTACTGAGAAGCAGGGTGTACGTTTGCCCAATTGTGTATGGTGCCCTGAACCCTCACGTAGGCCATGGGGAGACTCAGCAGTGAGGTGGGACATTTGCTCTGGCAAAGTACAGTTGTTCCTGTGTTGAGTGAAGAAAGTGCTCCCCACCCCACATCATTTCAGGAAAGGATGGGATAGACATACATGTCAAATTGGGTATAAGCCACCTGCCCCTTGGCATCGAGTAAAAAGGCACACCGCAAATCCCGTCCCACCTTCTGATGGGATGCAGTGGGGTGGGATAAAATCCTGATGTTGATTAGTGTGTGCTTGTCTTGACTGTTAGCTGGGATGCTGTTGATGGATGGAAGTGAGTCCTTCAATGATTGCTAGATTTTTTAGGCAGTTCCTAATGGCTGTATTAGTAAAAGAATGACACTGAAAAGCTCGAGTGCTGGATGGCATACTAAATTCTGCTTTCCATTAGTGAACATAAACTTTATTTCAGTTCTTAATTGATTTTAATATTTTTAACTTAAACACAAAATGGTGGAGTTTGTGATTTAGTTCAATAGAGAACTCTGGTGCAATTGTTGTATTCCTCAGTGAGATTAAATTTACCATTTATTTTAATTCACGTATGCAGCTGTATTGGGATCTTTTAGTTAAATGGCTTCTTTTGCTTAATGTTCAAAAGTGTCAACAGTAACTAGGAATATATATTTTGGAGGGAAAACAACATCTTGCAACATAACACGGCTCATTTATAGATGCGACAGGGACTAAAGTTGGCAGTTCGCTGGAGGCGAAGCATGAAACATCTGCTGGATGTCTCGTGGTGAGAGGACCACTTCTAAGTTAGAAACAGTTCATTCTAGAAGTGTCTTGGGGTTTCTCAAGTAGCAGCAGAATAAAGCTGATGTGATTCTTACCAGCTTTTTTCCATAAATTAGGAATTTGAATTATTTGCTGTAATTTATAGCCCTGCTTGTTCAGACTCTGTTTTGTTGTCCTTGAGCCTTGGAAGAAGAAAGTTTCAGTAGAGAGAGAGATGGCTAGAAGTGGCCATGACTTGCACAAGTAAATGTTACTTCTTACAGGCACTGGCTGCTTCTCATCAGAGTTTTCAAAAGAAAGTAATGAAAATTAGGGTGGATCTGCATCTCCAGACAGTCCCCTTCCCCTCCTAGGAATACAAAAACCTTATACTAGGAAGAGAAGAATGGCAGTTTGATCCTGCCTGGCATCGTTCACAGACGTGGGACTTCTAGGTAAATACAAATTCAAAACAGTGTGTGCGTGGCTTGCACTCCCTGGGCTGGATTTATAAAGTGCCTAGAAGGTGTTTCTCTATGGGAGAGGGAAGCCGTGGGGAGTATTGAGAAATTACCAGCCAGAGGGAGCTGTAACTTGTGGGCCAGGTGCTCCAGAACCGTTTTGTTTCTCCAGGGAGGTTGAAGCCTTCCATCTCCTAAGCAGTTGGGAATCGTTGGTGCTGAGCAGCAATACCAGCGTGCCCCTTGCAATACCTGCTGTCCTACATGCTCTCAAGGGTCTTGAGGGTCAAAGTGGCATCCTGCCCATTTCAAGACAGTCTGGGGAATGGTGGCTACATCAGTTAGGTTTTGATGAGCTACACAAAGTGTGTTTCCATGTTGATGCTGAGCAATTTGCATAGTGATGAGCTTTCAAGGCCATGGACTGTGTGATCCCCACGTGCTCCTGTGCCCAGAGCAGTCCAGCACCAGGAAAATGCAAAGGAAAAAAGTAAGAAACAGTAGTCTTAGAGGGATGGCAAAGTGAAATTTCTTGCAGAGGTAGCTGGTTTGGTGGGTTACAGCTATCTGTTTTGTGCATTGATTTAATACTCTGGTTCCAGGGTAACTGAAAAATAGTGGTGGTGTTGAAGGAGGCTGTGCTGCTTTTCTCACCCCTTCCTGTGCTAGCCTGTACTGTGAGCAGCTGGCAGTGAGGGTGGTTGGGGTAGCAGTCTGGGTTAAAACTAACCCGGGGGAAAAAAAAGTCAGGGTTGAGCACCTGTGGGAAAAGGCAGGGCTGCTGCTTCTGGGGGTAACCCAGGTAAGAAGCAATTGGAGATCCTGCTATGCTGGTTCTTTGCAATGACAGGTCTTCCTTTGGCGTGACATTACAGTGCCAAGCACAGTAAGACCCAAGTCCTAGGGTCAGGGCCTGCAAATAATGCTGCAGGATAAATACATAGTATTAAAAAGCACTTTTTTACAGTAAAAATAGAAGGTGTAGTAATAAAAAGGCAACTTGTTGCCATTGAAGTTCCTGCACTGGGGAAGGAATGGGTTTGTGTGTCCTTCAGGCAAGTGCATGTCAAGGAGCAGAATGCTTTGAGCTGGGTGGTAGAAGGAGAGCAGAGCTCTTCACAGAAGTTACACGTCCTGACTGTGATTCATATGCTCGAGCCAAGGTCTTCAGAGGCTCGGTTTTGTCCTAGCTGGAAACACTGAGATTTTACTCATCTGGAACCACACAGAAAAGGAAAACCACAAAACCATCAGCTTCCTGCTTTGCAGGTTAACGTGATGCAGCTCTTCATTCCTTTATACTCTTACTTTCTGCACGGTGTTTGCTCTCATTAGGTATGGCTATATTAGGATCAGTAGCTATATTTTTTTTATATCCTCTTAGATCCATCCTCCCAACACTAACCGGATGTGAGTTCTTTGTGTAGAGTTGCATCAACTGGTACACCAAAGCTGTAGTCTGTAGTATATTGCTGCAGATGTTTGTTGCTGCAGATGTCTTGGCTGTTGGTTCAGAGTCAGAGTTTGTTGTGTGCAAGCCATCCAGTTCTTCCTTTGGGAAGAAATTTAAATGTTGTAACACTTCCATCTGTATTATCTTTGCTAACAAAAATGAAGATTTCTGCCACATAGGTAAATACCCACAAAAATTATGAGAGCAGCCAGCTGTTGGCCTGTTAGAGGCAGTTCCGGCAGTCTGCCAAGCTCTTTAGGGTGGCAGCACTTTGACCAAGTCCCTTGTTGCATCCAGTCTTCAGTTGAGGCATGGAAGAGGTTTGGTACCTGCTGCTTGCTGTCCTTCCAGCACAGCAGCAGAGCAGTGAGGTTCACTCCTGGCATTTGAGGTGTTTTGGTAGTGAATGAAAACATTGGGCAAGAGTGCCATCACCATGCATCTTTCTGAAGAGGTTTTGATGCTGCCAGGCTATTAAAGCTACAAATTCTGTTGGAAACACCAATTGTTAGACATTGCCCACCATGTCTCAGCAGTGTGAAATGGGGCTCCTTCGTGTGCTCTTCTATGTGCTATAGCATATTACTAATTCATATTGAAGGCTTCAGAAAGACAGCGTAAAGCTTGAATTTTTATGAGTGCACAAGATGTTGATTTTTTTTTTTCTGTAAGAAAAATGTGAACCCAAAAGCTGGTGTTAGCAGTGCAGTGGTGTTATGTTTAGTAAGGCCTCTAAGTGCTCATTAAAAGTGCGTTATTTTGGTGATGAGAAATAACTGGACTTACAGATGCGTTTGGCTGTTTCTGTTGGTTTTCAGCACGAAGAAGTGTTTGAACAAAGTAATGAAAAGTAAAAAAGTTAAGGTTTTTTTAGGTTTTTTGCTTTTTTTCATTCCTTGTGGTGTGAATTTTCCTTTGTTTTTCCCTCTCGAATACCTTGAAAAGCAAAGTAGTTATGGTGCTCAGAGACAAGCTATGACATAGTAGCAGGACGCTCACGACCATGGTGAAGGCATGCTGGGCAGACCCTAGCGCTGGGTCGTGTACGTCCATTGCAGCATCGAGGATCTGCTGTCCTGTGAGACAGGGCAGGAGCGTATGTGGACCCGGTGGGGACAACCAGACGTGTTGTGTGGCCATGGTGAGGTCCATGCTGCTGCTGCACTGGATGGGGGGGTGAGGAAATGGAAATGGAACAGACTTTGGTTGTGTCTCAAATGCAAGTGCCAGGGAAGGACCTGTGCGACAAGGGGAGAGGGTGGATGGTGACAGGGTGTTGGGCATGGGTGGCAGCTCCTGTCTGTTCTGACAGCCTGCACGTAGCTGAGCTGCTGGGTTGGGTTCATGTTGTGCAAACTGCCTTCATGTCCGAGGGCTGGAAAGCCAAGTGTTGGGTTGAGTTTTGTGAACTCCTGCCAGCCTGGTGTGACGGAGTCTGACAGCTCACAAGGAGACCTAGAGAATGGGATAGGATCAGGGAAGTGAAACCCAGTGACTGTTGTTATATCCAGGGATACCATGGTTGGCAGAGGAGGTCCTTGAGCTGAAGGTGGCTGGAGGCTGAGAGAATATCTGAAGGAAGGATGTCATGGGGTTGGTTATTGCTCTCTTCACTAGCATCTTCTTGGGGGCATGGTGGAGTGCAGGATGCTGTGCTAGATGGACCACTGCAGCTGTTCTTATGCTCTGTGTCTTAGGGTCTAGCCATTACCTCTCGAATTAAAACATCTTTTTCTGATATTCTAAATTGGAGATATACAAAATTAGATCACTGCCTGTCTACAGATACTGCTTTTGAAGCTTAGCGTAAAATTGCCTTGGATTTAGTGTCTAAAAGTTGTCTAAAGAAGGAGTTAAAAAAAAAAAGTACTTTCAAAGACAACTAAAAGCTTTATATGTTCTCTAGACTCGTGTTTTGATTTCTTGCTTAGGAGTTGTACATACCTCCATTATAATTCAGCGGAACTAAGCAAAAATGCTTTTTGGGACCATGTGTTCCTAGGCATTTTTAAGATCCAGACCAAAATCTTTCCCAATGTAACAATGCAGCTAGATAAATATATTTTAAAGAACCTTGCAGCTGAGACCAGGCTTTCAGAAAGGCTCAGCTCCTTTTTGAGCCTGTAAAAGCACTGATTAGATGTTCGAAAGAACAGGGCACTTGGGAGCTCACAAACAAGGAAACTGGCTTACGTGAAACAGATCCTAAATTGAGAATTTGGCTTGGTGTATTTTTAGCTATGCACAGATATCAGGCAATAGTATTTGGAAAAATAAGCATATATTGCAAAGTTTTGGATCCAACCATGGGGATCTGCTGCCCTTGCATTGCAAAGGATTATTTCTTGTGGAAGTAGTTGTCAAGTGGAGAAGCAGCCTGCTGCTGGGATCAAAGCATTACCCCTGCCCAGTGGAGTCTGCAGCATGTTAAAAACTTGCTCCAGTATGAGTCTCTTCACCACAGCACAAGTTGTTTCCAACATTTTATTTGTGCGAGTTAGTGCAGCTTGAACATTTTCACGCACACACACTTTCTCTGCTTTACCTTTTTAGTTATTCAACCAGTTGGTGACAGGTAACACATGGTGGTAATTATTCTTTTTCCCCTAACTCTGAAGGGTTCCTGAGATGTTCCTCTCAGCCTTCCCCTGCCCAGTTTGACTGGTTGTTGCTTCAAAACAACTTAATCCATTTTCTTAAATATGCTCTATGTGTGTTTGCTCCATGTGGCTTAACAGTAAAACGAGGTGATAGTGTTGCAGTGGTGGCATCCATGTGTGTGTGCACCATGCACTGCTCTTAAAGGTGAAGCAAGGAGACAGCATTGCAATGGTGGCATCCTTAGGCTAGGGTCTGGCTGGGCACGTGGTGCCAGCGTTGCCTGCCTCTACCTGCCTCATTGGCTTGTGCTGTGCTGCTGAGCTGCATTTTGGTTACCTGGACCTCTGCTCAGGGAGAAGGTTGTGTCCTGTCCTGCCTGCTGCCTGGTTGCCTGCAGTGCCATCCGAGCTCCCATCCAAGCAGATGGCCTGTCTTTGTCCCCTGGTAGTGCTTCGCACAGAGCCTGCCAAGGGCTTGTTTTAATGGGAGATGTCAATGTGAGAGTTGCAACAGGAGCAGTATCTTTCGGGGTCGGTGTAGCCTGGCTGACCCTGTGCCAAAACCACTTGTAGAAAAGCAGCGCTTTGTCAGGCAGCATCCTCCACATAGATGATACGAGGCTCAAAAAATACCCATGTGGTTTAACAGGCTTAACAGGGAGAGACAAAGATGAAGCCTCCTGTGCGATGGGGATGTGGAGCAAAATGTTCTGCAGTGGGGGAGAGCAGCACCAGCACAGGGAGGGACGTGGGGAGGAGGAAGGCAGCGATGGGAGCGCGGAAGTCCCTTTCACAGCTTCCCTCTTCCTGAAAGGTAGCAAATGACAACCTGATGAGCAAAGGGCTGGAACCCTCCCGTACAACGGCCCTTGGGAGAAAAGCAAGAGGCAAGACAGGGAGACGTGTGCGGGAGTCAGACACTTCCCTTGTTTCTCTTGGCATCTTGGGGAATATTTTGGTTAAATGAGTCCAGATTTACTCCGCTAGTTCCGCCTGAGAGATCAGTGAGTCACTGCCCCGTGGATCTCTCTTCTGTTAGAGAGTTCTCAGCAATTACACTTAGGAAATCCAGAACTGCTGTGTCAGGAGATACCTCCTGGCTTGGTGGCCAAGGGCTTTCCTCGTCCTTCCCTATGGACATCAGGACAGTGATTCCTAACTCCCAGTGCTGTTTCTTGCCCTCAGCAGGATCCACTTGTGGTCTCTTTTGTCTTCAGAATTAAAAAACCTGATATACTAACACTAAGGTGGACAGCATCAGTTGCTCTCCCCAAAATAATTGTGCCTTAAAAATGGAAAAAGCCCCCCTCCTGTCCTCTGGTTCCTGCTTTTCTTCCCAACCTGTGGCTGTAGGGCTCTCAGCAGCTGGGTCTGAGGTGTTTATTAGAGCCGGTGGGATGCAGGCTGTGATTGACATTGCCACTTTTCTGGCATAAGGTATCTAGAGGGATGATGGGAACATACTTGTTGCTTTATCCAAAGAAACTAAATCCTTTCCATTGACCTTAAGCAAAGGCCTCGAGGGCAGATTTTTGTCCTTGCTTTTCATCTAGGTACAAGCTCCTGAAATTAAAAGGAAAAAAAAATCAACCAAACCCCTCCCCTGTCCTCCTCCCTACAGTACATTTTATAATTCTTGCTGTGCTGTTTCATAATGAGAAAGTACCTGGCACGGCCTTTCAAATAATTATTATTGTTTTACATCAGGAAGGGCTCCAGGTGCCTCGCAATAAATTTCCAAGGGCAGCGTCACCATTTCCTTCTGACAACTGCTCTGGTACAGTCTCCGCAGGATTATACTGCGGCTGCCTCAGACACGAGTAGTGTGAACATTTTGCAATATTTGTGACTGAAACAAAGCGCTGCTTTGAGAGCAGCCCCATTTCCATAGACATCTGGTCCAACAGCACCTCCTGCATGCTGGCTGGTTGAAGGTGCCTGGGACAGCTGGACCCTCCAGGTTCTCTCCATCAGTGTTTCACCAGGCTTGGCGTTTGACTGTGGCTATGAGTGATGTGGTAAATGTTCTCCCATGAGAAATTGCCTGAACCCCAGTTTGGGAGGGAAGCTGCCATCTACCACTAGCACTATGCTCTCCTCTCTCGGCAGAGAGCTGCCCGTCGCAGCCTGGCACAAGCACTGCTGTGCATCTCGCTGCGCATGTGCAGCCATGTGCCGTTATGTTCAGCATGCAACACTTGCCCAGGCACAGATTTAAGCTCTTTTACCACAGCTGATGTGCTTGGGAGTTTTGGGTACTTTTACCTGTGCTTGGGACTTGTGCTTGGGACTTGGGTAGTTTTAACTCTGTTTAATGGCTATTCATACAAATGGTATTTCCATGCAGGGTAACGTCAGGGATAATAAACATTAAAGGTTAATGGTGGATTTTGGAGATTTCAGAGACTTCATTCTCAGGTCTCCTTTACTGCTGGGAGTTTCTGGTCTGAGGGAACTAATCTTAATCTGATTGCAATTTCTCGCACTTGAAGCCTAACCTACTTTAGCAAGGCTTCATAGTGGAGGTATTTATAGAAGCTGTTGCAAGTGCTGTTGGATGTAGCATAAATCATGTATTGCAAGTTGCAGAGGTGCGTGTCTGCTGGTGCAGGGAGCGTCTGTGCAACTGTGAGCTACCTCCCAGCCTTAAATCAACGAGATGTCCTGCTAACATTTTGTTTAGTACAAATGTTTTACTGTGTAGGGGTTTCACGAAGGTAATGGCCAGTAACCCTTCCAGAGTCCTGGCTGATCTGGACTTGAGTGTTCTTGTGCTCCCTAAGTGGAACACACTTGGGGCTGTAGGTGAATTATGGATAAATGCTCTTTCTAATGAGGTGGCTTCTAAAAATGAGCATACTTAGCACATTCCTGCAGTGCAAAATCGTCATCTCGGATTTGAATGCTGACTCTTGGATTATACTAAATTGAAGGTTTCATTGAAGGGCAGTAAATGTCAGTAAGAGACAGACATACTGAAAATACCGTACACTTAAGTTTCTATAGTTACAGTTCTTAAAACTAATAACTCAAACCCCAGGCCACCTCTTTCAGATTCCCGAATATAACTGCACTATATGCTGAAGTTTTTCATGTTTTGTTTCAGAATTTGACTAGTTTTTTCTTGAAAAATGACTTATCTGGAGGGCAAGGCTGGAAACCTGCTTTGTTCCCACATTAGTTGTGCTGATGTTGGAGTACAGCCATGAGCAAGACTGGAAAGGAAGGAAATATAACTGCAAGATTGTAGGTTGGAAGGGTCTATGGGAAGGCAGCACTGTGCTAGCAGCAACAGAGATAACGAGCTGTGAATCCTGGGTGCATTCAGGATGTCAACAGCTGTGGGGCTGCAGCTCTGAACACAGGCAAACGTTCCTCAGCTGTCTCTACATCAAAGCAAGCATTTTGTTAGCAGACAAGATCTAACAACTTGGATAGTAAAAGCTGTTGGAAGAGCAGAGAGATCTGTGTTGTTGGGATTTTTTTCCATCTCAGGTGAGAGCTGGTACTAGCTTTGCTTTGAGATGCCCTGGAAGAGATCAGACCTGATAGTTTTCTCTTATGAAGATAATTTCAAACATTCAACTCCCTTTCCAAATGGAAGAAAATCACCCAACCCATCAGGCCCCCTGACATCCCTTCCTCCCCATTTTCTCTGTCTTTTTGTTGATGTGTTTTAATTTTACAAGGGAGAGGTAAAAAGGCTCTACAGTTCATTGCAAATACTTTGGTCATCCTTCCTGCTGTTTGCTGCCACAACTCATTTTCCTGTGCTTGGTTTTTTTTTGTTGTGGTTTTTTTTTTTTTTTTTTTCTGGTTATACTGGTGTAAGGCAATAAAGCACAGACTTGGTTCCTGGCATATTGCTACTCCACAAAAAGCAGAGTCTTCAGCCTCTGACCAGAGAGAACATTCACCTTTGCACTACGGCAGACACGCTCACACTGTGACAAGAGGTTGATATTGCAGATTTGAATCAAGTGGAAAGCATTTTGCCAGGGATCAATTTGTATCCCTGCAAGACAGAAACCTTGAAAAAAAATCCATTAAACTACTGGTGTTTTGAAAATCTTACTGCTTGGAAAGTAAGCATTTTCTTATGCATAACCCAAATACCATTAGCAGTGTTGTTGAGGTGTGGCATGCAGGGATGGGGGGTGAGGAAATTCTAGGAAGAAATTAGGAGTGCTTTCCCCAACAGGAGGTGACTCCAAGGCTTGAAGAAATCATAGATGTCCTGGGTGAAGTAAAAATAGTAATACAGAATATAACTCTGGACGAATACTTTTGGACTGCACGTTATCTGCTAGACAGCTATTTCTTCTTGTGTGAAGACTTGTTGGCTGTGGTTGTGGTAAAGGGGCCTCAAAAAGAGTTATGGGACCATAAATGCAGAGCCAAGTGCTTGGATTAATCCTAGTGATGGATAGCAGCACATAAATAATTACATACTTAACCTAGCATCCATTCACCAGTGCAGCAAGAAACAAATGTGTGCCATGAGCTTGAATTCTTCTTCTGTGGCCATTGTGTAGGTGGGTCTCCAGTGCGAGCTTTTCAGGGCTTCCCAGCTGCTTTTCACTGTGTCCGTTTAGGCTATGGTCTATGAAACACCAAGGGATGTGCATTTATGGAGTACCAGGACACAAGGGATCACACCCTCCCTCACCTCAGTTCCATGCAGCGGCCTGTTGCTAAAACACCACCACCCTTTTAAAAATTGATTTGAAAACAAGAATACCATCATTTTAAGGCTGCAGTGATTTGGAATAACAATTGCTATCGTTATGGATAAAAGATTAACTTATTTACAATTAGAAAGCTATTTCAGCTGTCTTTTTCTTCTCTGAGAGCAGCATAACTTGGCATAACAATCTTGTTTAGATTCCCTCAAAACATAAGGAAATAATTCCCTTACCACTTGAGCTCAGCCAAAGCCAAGGCCATCCTGTGTTCAAATATAGTCTGGATTTAATATAACTATTAACATACAGCTGAACAAATCCACTAGTCAAAATTGGGAAGACCCTACGTCAAGAAACTTCATAGTTTCAGGTCTGGTTTTGAGGATTAACCTAATTATGAAAAAGTGATATGTTCCAAAGTCAGTTTTGGTTTCTTCCAAATCATTACTTCTCCAGTACTCTTTAATTTTACAGTTCTCAGAGAAGTAGAAGTTATAGTGGTCGATGATTAGAATTATATTTTAAGTTAGCAAAACTTTTAAAGGACGTTTAATTTACATAAGGTGGATATTTCTGCAGCACATTTTAGGACAATTTTGAACACACAACCTTGGCGGTGATGGGGGCATTAGTGAATTTCAGAAGCAACATTGACCCTAGGCCTCTATTATAGCAGAACAGGGTGGTCTGAATTAAATCTGTGCATAGCAAAATCACCAGCAAAACCAGTTAGTTTTGAGTGATGTTTCTGCAAGGAATAGGGGCACGGAGCTGTCTAAAGTCTTTTTTGGATGAAACTCAAGACTCGTAGAGTATATAGCTGAAGTACTTGATTTTTGAAAGGCTACTGGAGAAGACAGCTTGCTTTGACTCTCGTCAGACTTCTAGTTCATTTTAATGTGGTGTTTCATTTACAGTACGCATTTCCACGTGACTTGGGCTGAATGGAAATTCCTGGCATTTCTCAGGATGTCTGTTTCTCTCTGGTCATGTTCCTTGTTCATCGCCTGAGCAAAAGCAAACCATCCTGATTGCTTTTGAGGGGCAGGTTATGTTTCTGTATTTGCTGGATTTGTAGAAAATCCAGCTCTAGATGGTGGATCGACATAATTGAAACTATTCTTAGAAACCTGCTGAGATAGAAATCAATAGACTGACGTTTAAGTGATAAAAAATGTCGTCACAGTGTGAAAACAGGAGGAACCTTGGTGTACAAAGTTTGCAAGTACTAAGAATAGGAGCAGGTTTTGAGAAGAGGAGGTTTTCTGATAGGAGTTTGTAGTTAATTGTGTCATTTTCACCATTGGGCCACTTCAAAGACAAATGCTCTTTTAAGTTGTATTAACATTGCTGTTAGAAAGGGAAGATCTTATGACACTGTATTATTGCCCTTGAAAGAAAGGGTAGTGTTTCAGGCATGTGAATAAAACAAAACTGGAAGAATGGTGAATGCTGTAAATCCCTGGACCCAGTCAGAGAGTGGAGTTTATGCTGCCATAACAGGATGAGTGAGTGGGGGCTGTATGACCATTATCTGCCGGTACCTGCCCAGCACCACCACCCATGCCTGTCCAGACCTGGGGAGAGCGGACGAGCAGGGGGAGGTTTCAGGCATATGCACGGGGTTGGTAAGTGTTGGCACCCCCCAGATCCTTGGCAGTCGTGAACTCAGTCTGGTTTTACTCTGTGTAAGAAGGGAGATGCCATCAGGGATGTAGTCAGAAGAGGTCTCGGGAGGTTGATCAGGTGATGGCGCAGTGTTGTGGCCATGTGACAGGTGGTGCACTCACAGAGGGTCCTGCCAGGAAACCTCTGGTTCCTCGCTGGTGGCAGACCTGCCTGCAGCCTTATGCTTTGGAGGAGGCTTGCAGGACTTCTCAAGAGACAGACAAGAGATACAGATTGCTCTGCATCTCTGTTGGCTAACAATATTGTTAGAGTTAGCTTTGAATAGATTTTTAAAATGGGGGTGGTGAGACACTGGAACAGGTTCCCCAGAGAAGTTGTGGATGCCCCATCATTGGCAGTGTTCAAAGTCAGGTTGGATGGGGCTTGGAGCAACCTGATCTAGTGAAAGATGTCCCTGTCCGTGGCAAGGGTGTTGGAATAGATGATCTTTGAAGGTCCCTTCCAACCCAAACCATTCTGTTATTCTATGAATATTCCTGTTGGTCATGCAAAGTCTGATCTTTCAGAACACTGCAGGTGATTGACATGAAAGATAAGGAGGGTTGATAAGTTCTGCAGGAAGTGATAGACTTTCATTTTGGTTTTGCCACCTTGTTGGTTTCGTTCAACTCCTCCTTTGTTTCTGGGGCATGTGTAAGGACGAACTGACCTCTTTGGCTTCTCTTAAGTGATTCTTCTGCAGTTCATTGGGCATGTGCTGCTAGAGCCTGAGCTTAGAAACTCTTCTTTCTGTTACCTACCCAACAGCTGATCCTTCCTCCTCTGCACGGTTTGTAGCACCGGTACTCACTCAGCAGCAGGGTGCCATGGTTCAGGGAAGAGGGAATGGACGTCAGGCCGTGGTGTGTGTGGATGGACAAGTATTGAAATGAGAATGAAATATTACTGTCACCTGGCACTCTGAAACATCATGTTGTTGCTGTGTCAGTGCCTGCCTCTGGCTGTCTACATAGACTTCCTATTGCACTGCCGACTCTAGAAGATTTTGGAGTGGCAAAGTCCAAGCAGGAGGGATGGCTTGCTTATCTTCATGACTGTGCTATGTGTATAAATGCAGTCCTTTGTCTCATCTTGCACAAAGTGAGTAATGTTTTGCGTACACGCAAGTAATATAAATAAAATATTCCTCATACTACAGAGCACTGGACTGCCTCAGTGAAGGGCAGGGATGTAGGTTGGTCAGAATTTAGAGATACCAGGCCATTCCGCTGAGCTTGGGGAGGGACCCTATGGCTCCAGTTAGATGCTTTTCAGGAGAATAAATGATGTGCAATAAACATGTGGAAGAAATTGTCTTTATAGGAAAAAGATTAAAGAAAGTTTTGAAAATGCTAGCATTGTTCAAAGGTGGAACCTTGTGCTGGGAGGTCAGCTTGTCAGGCAAGATGGTTAATGGATATTTTGGGCATTCTTTCATTTGCTAAACTACATTATTTCTTTAATATTTTTTTTTCCACAAGACAACAAAATAAGAGGATGCTACTAAAGGGAAGGTACCCTAAAGCAGACCAGCTTTCAGCACCAGCAGTGGTGTTTCTCCGTATTCTGATGGGCAGATCTATACTTTTACTCTTGAAAGGAGTAAGCCATTCATTGCTTACCTTGTTGCAGTGTGCTCAGGATTTTTAAAAACAAGTATTTTATTGTTTGTCTCCCTGTAGTGCTGCAGCCTAGACCCTACTGTGCCATCTGGTTTTGGATACCATACCCAAGAAGGATCCGTTGGGAGTGTTTAGCTCTGTGCTGCAGCAGTCCTTACCCAGACCGGTTGTACCCAGGCTGGGCATCCTCGCTTTCCCTCTTCTCCATCATTATTAGTGATGAAAGGCCCAGTATCATTGACTGGGACCTTATGGAAATCTGCTGGTGAATTGTCACCAAAAAATGGTGATGTGTTGTTTATTTTAGGTGGTTGATACAAAGCTTTGGATAATTGGTTTCACGCTGTTGGATTTTGTACAAGTTTCTTGTGTGGTGTTTGTGTAACAAATTAGGTGATATTTAGAAAATTCAACCTGTATGCAGATACTTCCAGATTATTGTATTGCAGCAGGATCAAAACTGAAAGTATGTACCAGCAATTTAAAAGTAAAAGGTATGATAGAGGAAATAGGTGGTCATCTCTACGTGGAAATCACAAACAGGGAGCGATAGGAGTCTCGCTGCGGAGCTCGATGTGCTGTAGGTTGGGTAATGCCAGCAGCAGCACCTGTGCAGCAAGACCTCAAGGTAGAACTTAACCCAGCTAGATCTGAACCTGTAACTTGACATCCAGCTGAGCTTGTCTGGGATGGCAGGTGTTAAGGAGCCTCAGCTGGGTACAGGTGGGTGTTTGCTGGCTACAAGCTTTCCTGCACCTTCCAGACTGTGGGGTGTGTGTATTTCTTTTGAGGGCATCCTTAATTCTGAGGTTTGTTGGGTTTATCAAGCTGGTTTTAGAAGTGTGTTGCCAAAGTGATCTGAAAGGTCCTTTCCAACCTGAATGATTCTATGCTTCTCTTAGTGAGGTGGGAGTTGGTCTATTCTCCCAAGTAACAAGTGATAGGACAAGAGGAAACAGCCTCAGGTTGTTCCAGGGGAGGTCTAGATTGCATATTAGGAAAAATTTCTTCACTGAAAGGTTTGTCAAGCACTGGAACAGGCTGCCCAGGGAAGTGGTTGAGTCACCATCCCTGGAGGTATTTAAAAGATGTGTAGATGTGGCACTTAGGGACATGGTTTAGTGGTGGACTTGGCAGTGTTACGTTTACAGTTGGGCTTGGTGATCTTAAAGGTCCTTTCCAACCTGAATTATTCTCTGATCCTTGTAATATTTCATGCCCTGAAATTGCAGTGAAGTGCTTTGACCTGTAACTAGTTTTTTCTCTTTTTTTTTTTTTTTTTTTGTCTTGGAGTTATCCAAAACCCCTCTTTGTGCAAGGTAGAGGAATGCTGCAGAGCAGGATGGTGCCTTCTGGCTTTTCCCAGGAGGGCTGTGAGATGGCTGGGAATACAACACCCGCTTTAGGGTTCAGGCAAAGGAAGGTTGTTGGAGGAATCCAGGTATTGTGCTAGCTTCAGGTGGCCGGTGCCTCCTGGGATGAGCAGTAGTGAGTTGTTAAGACATCGCCCAGGCAGTGGGAAGCCCGGGGGGGTTCAGTTGCAGGCTCCTCGGAAGGTGGGGTGGAAGAGGTCCCTGTCTCGGCGTGTTTTGGTGGAGAGCAGTGCAGTTTTCCTGTGGCTGAATGGGAGCAAGACAGGGTCTTCTGCAGCTCAGTGAGAGGACTGGGAAGGGACATCTCCCTTCATAGTCCCTGATCCTGCTGTTGCTTGAGCAGGTAATCTCAACTTCAATGAAAAATACATAGCCAGCGGCTGAAGTGGTGACCTGGGCCCCTCCCACCCTACTATTTGTTTATTTTCTTTTTCCCTATGCTTTCTCAGTTGGCTGCAGAGCAAAGCTTTCTCTCACCTGGTCACCCCTCTGATGGGCTGAATTTTGCTCTGCTTGGCGACCCACTTGGCAGAAGGAGCGCACAGCAGATCTCCTCCATCCTCACTCAAGCCTGGTTAACTCCATTTGCATTAAGCTGAGGAGGGTCAGGAACCCTGTCAGCCCTCCTATGGTTGGGGTGTTACATAAAAGACATCCCAAGGTGCCCTTTTCCCTCCTCGGTGCCACCCGCCCTGGTGGCATGCCCAGGCTGTGCCGAGCAAGTTGGGCCCCTTTGCCACTGTAGCTGAAGTTGAGCCTGCCAGCATGGATCTGTTTAAAGAAGTGGCTGTCCACGGAGGCTGCTCAGGGCCCTGGTGTGGAGGTGCCCGTGGCTGCTGGTAGCTGATGCTGGTACTCCAGCTGTCACAGGAGGTGCTTTGGACACCTCGCTTTGGCGTCTGACTTGGAATGAGACAGGGGAAGACCTCGGGGTGAGAGCTGACTCCATTTCTCCATTCCTGTGTCTCTAACACAAGCTATGATTTGCTAATGTTGTTGTGAAATGCGTTTTCCTTTTCTTACAATATGTCATTTTTTCTGTTTATTTCCAGATGCTCTTAATATTTTGTTGCTGACAAAAAGTTTACTTTATGTTCATTGTCTCCCAGGTAAACGCAAAGCGCTGAAGTTAAATTTTGCAAATCCACCTTTCAAGTCCACAGCAAGATTTACTCTAAACACTTCGGGAGTTCCTTTCCAAAATCCACACATGTGAGTATAAAGCCAAAGGCACAACTAGTGGAACAACTTCAAAATTATTTAGCCAACACGCAGTGTTACTTTAAATGCAGTTTGATTACTTCAGTTATTTGTAGGTTGTTCAAATCTGTCAGTTTGAGTTACTGTAGATTTTTTCTTTTCTCCCAGAATTAAAAAAAGGTTAAATTTGGGATCTTCCTGCTTTACACTGGAGCTACTGCCTTCCAGAATTGATTAAACTGAGATAAATTATAGCTAATAATGCAAGATATGTCTATAATTAATTTCCAGACCTATTTACTGTCATTTTCCTGTCTCTTTATTCAGTGCTTATTACTTTTCGTTAGAGAGAAGTTCTTGTTTCTGTGTTACTTGTGAAAGACATAACTGTGATAGATTTTTTTTTTTTTTCTTTTTTTTCCCCAGCACTAAAATAAACAAAGTTTTGAGGATTATCATTCTACCAACATGGAGATGTTAGGGAGCTACGCAGTGATTAGCTCTCACTGGGTTTTCTAGACAGCTAGGTACAGGATATCTCTATCCAAAGTTTGAATGCAAGTGTGGCACAGAGCTGTTCCTGACACTAATAAGTAACAGTACTACATCATCACAGAAAATATTAGCTTTGTATCCTCAGATCCACCAATCTAGATGGATGGGTGATGCACCCACAGCCTGTACATGTGGCAGAATGCAGCTAGCATGCAAAGATATCCCAAATTTTTCCTCTCTAAGTTCCCCAGCAGGTCTCAAGAGTTTTGTCAGTGGCAAGTCTCAGAAATTGCACCTGTAGCTTCCCCTGCCGACTGGACTCTCCGGGGTGTCCCTGGTTATAGGCTGCTTCTGCTTGGCTCTGCATGTCGCTGCCTCTCTCCTTGAGCTCAGTGCCTTCTGCTTCCCCAGGACATACCTTCTGGGGTCTGTTCCTTTTTCTGGTAGCTTCTTTATGCTGGGGTTTTTCAAGCAAGGCTTTATTGAGTTAGAAGCATGTTTCTGATGAGTTATCAACGGTAATTACAACATCTAGGAATTTTATGTAGAGTACTTTAGATGATTCTTCTTACCATCGCAAGTACCTTTCCAGCAAGTCCTCCCCTCTCCTTCTCTCTCTTTTCCTCTCTGAAATAGAATATTCTTACTGGTTGTAGAGCTAGCATTTAAATAGTCACTTTTTGTGTCTCATCACATCATCAAACCCCTGTAACAATTTTCTGTAGAACCCCATCTGGGGCTCTTTCCTCTCTCAAACCTCCCTAGTCCATTAAATAAAGGACTTAGTCTCAGCTAGTGAGTTCCCACCATCAGCCATCTATAGGGATTTGACCTTTCTGTGTTTATCTACATGGATTTCTGTCTCAGATTCACTGGAAGTCACAGTGGCTCCTGTCTAGCACAGAAGAGCTTTCATTGTTAGTCGTTGACATCTTAAGTTTCATGTTTGTGCAAGTGACTGTCAACATTGTCCATTAAGAAGGTGCTGCTCTGTCTCCATGGGAGTTGCAGTTGTTGGCAGGGGTTGGATCCTGGGCTGGTGAATGGTGTAACTGGTTCTGAAGGCTTGGAAGTGTTTTGGGTTGGATATGGTAGCCATTCAAGTGTCAAAAATGATGGTGATGTGTCTGCGCTAAAGCTTTCTTGGGACGCTACAAGCTGTAATAGCCATTTCTGTTTGAAAGAAGTGGATGCTGTTGGTTGGATTGCTTTCTCTGTGTTGAGGCTGACCAAGCTTGGATACAGCTGATTCATCTTCATGTCCTTTGTGTTGTCTATAGTGGATGCTGTTCCTCAAAAGCAATGTTCACATCTTCTGGTTGCACGCTTCTCTCAAGTGTTTGTCTTGCAGCTGGTGCATCATGGTGATGTATCTGCATCTCCTGCTTGCTTCTCAGAGAGGCTGGAATGTTTTTTCCTCTGTTGTCTAGAAACCTTTCTAGACCTCAGATTTGAATTGGATATTCCAGACCTCCTGGCCTAGATGCGTTCCGGATGCAAGGTTTGTTTCTGTTCCCTGAGTCACTTCTCTTCCCCAGCCTGATAGAGCAGAGTGGCCTCGGTGCCCTCCCGAGATGAGTGCTGGCTCAACACTGCTGGGGATTTCCCTGTGCAGACCCTGTTGGTCTGGATGGGTGGATCTGAAGGTAACAGAGAGGTCAATTTCTCGCACGAAATTTGGGTTTCTGTGACTTGGATCCACCGATCCAGAGGAGTCCCATTGCTCCTGCCTCCAGGAAGGCAGAGGGTCCTGTCGTCAAATGCGTGTTGCCTGTGCCAGGCTCTGGCTGGGGCACAAGAGGAGGCAGTCAGCAGTGACCTGCAGCTGCCATGAGATGTAAATTGTCTATTAGCTGTATTTTGCTTAATTAACAGGTTTTGGTCGGGGAACAGATCAGGCTGGATTGGTGGATGTTCAGGTAAGAGTGTGGTTTCTTACTATGCAGACAGAAAGCAAAGGAGCAAATGGGGCTTCTCATGCCTGTGCGTGTGTTAGGAGGGAGGAAACGTCTGCGTAAACTGCATCACTGGATCAGAGACACTGCTGCCGAGGAGGGAAGGCATGTCATGCCAGAGGTGGCTTTGGAAATTTCAGGATATTGGGTGTAACCATGCTCCGGCTCAGTGCCGAGGCTCTGTACCATGGTAAAATGGGTACAGACCCCAAGTACCCCATCAAGGTGTGAGTTCGGCTTTCTTTTTAGGGTTTGTTTCTCGGTCTAAGAGATCTCAGGAACGTTGGAGAAGAAGTTGGGGAGTGTGGAGGAAACCATCTTGGGAATCACCGTAAGCCAGGTTGGAGTTTAGCTCCAGTGAGCAGGGGTGATGCACATGTGGGCTGGAAGGGACTTGGAGTGGTTTCCACAAGGAGGTTTCCCAGGTGATCTGTGTGTGATTTCTGACTCCACGCTAGTTCCTTGGTTTTAATGGCATGTTATCTGGAGGAATGATTTCAAAGGCCATGGAATCTCAGTTGCAAAACGTGGCGTTACCAAGACTCTTGACCAGGGCTTTCCAGTTGCCTTACATCCCGTGGCACAGAATACCCTCTGTAGCCTGGCGAGTATCATGCCCGCTGCACTCCTGCCCAGAGGCTGTTACCAGAGCTTTGCTGCTCTCATGGATAGAGGCTTTTTGTTAATATATAGGCTGTGCCCTGGAATACTATTTCCAGGGGGAGAGAGCATAGATTAAACACTACTGAATAGAGAAAGTTGTGACATGTGTTCCCAAATCTTTTTCCTGCCCTCCTTGTCTTTTCTTTCCCATCTGCAGTGGTTTTGAGCCATGTCTTATGGTTTGGGTCTCAGGTTGGGGCTGCATACCTCCAGGATGTAGGAGTGTGCTGCCATGGGTGCGCAGGGAGCACAAGAGGTGGGTGCCAGGGCACGATACAGAGCAACACGTAGGAATGCGAGGCTACATGCAGGAGCAGGAGGACCTGCTGAGTGCGTGGTTGGGACCTCTGAGCTTTGCTGTGCTGTCTCTGTGATGGCCTTGTAGCTGAGCTGGTGAGGACTGCAGTGGCTAAGTGGCAGCGGGTGGGATGGCCCCGCTGCTCCTGTCCCATCCCTGCCCAGCCCACGGCACCCCAAGCCCCTGCCCAGGACACCTCCCTTCTTCACCCTTCCCAATACATCTGCTACCACCTGTGTTGGGATATCTTGAAGGAGGTCGCCTTTGTCACAGATGACCAGGAAACTAAGCGAGGAGGAGACTAGCAGAGCAGAGGCCACAACTGCTCAGACTGGAGCCGGTGGCAAAAACCTCTTGCATCTCCAGTGCTGCTAGAGTTTTGCCCTAAATATTTTCTGAGTTAGAACATGTGTTAAAATCAAGGGGCTTTGAAGTGACCTTTAAATAGGAGACTGACTCAGGGTGGCTTTGAATGAGATTAGAAACTGGAGGTACTTTTCTGGTTGCTAGAATTTGGGCTATGGCTCCCTGAAATCTCCCTTCCTGGTGATGCTGAGGGCTGACACATCCCTTATTGAAACTAAAAGGCGCTGTGAATGGCTTTCCTGTGCAGATCCTGTGGGGCAGGTGGGCAGGGATGACGTTTTGAGCAGCAGGGAGTGAGGCAGGGGGTTGGAAGGGAAGGTCTGTTCTGGTTCTGTGACTGCATGTGACTGATGGAGCTACGGAGGAAATGTGTCTTGTTTGGTTCAGCCATGACTGCTACCACCAAATCCACTTTATAAGTGCAATGAGAGGTTTTGTCTAGGTACAGCATACCACGTAGCCTATATGTAGGGTATCTAGCACAGTGATATACATAATTTTACATGTGATGTCTACAGGGTAAAGGCAGAATAGAGCCTGAATTACAGAGAGTAGTTGGGGAGTAAAATTCTTACTTGAAAGGATGCAGTCCAGAGAAGACGCAAGTGTTTTACTGACAGCTGATGCCCCAGTCTGGGGAAGTGTATGCTCCTGCTTGTGCCTGGTCAAAGTCAGCAAGGCTCTGTGTGATTGCTGTGCTCTGCAGGCTGGGTAACAGTGGAGGCTGTGGAGAACTGTCAGTTGAGACCATGGTTCTCATTAGTTCAGACTGTATTTCTGACTTAGACCAGATTAACAAATGCTTTGTTTTCCCTGCAGCAGACAATTGCAGAGGCTGGAGGACACAAGCCGTGGTTAGGGTGAGCTCTTAAACTTCCAACCCATTGTTTTTCAATCGCTATTTCCAACCAGCTGAAAAGCATCCCACCTTTTACCTCATCTATTCTGTGTCCAAGTAGGATTTAGGCCACAAACAAAACTAGATTACTCGATTATCTATGTGTAAGCTCTACAGAGCTACTTGCAGCTGGTGGCCTTTGCTGAAAGGAGGTTCAAATAACACTAACATGGGAATGATGCGGCGAGATGTGACTGTATAGCTGTGCATGGCAGGTTTGCCTGGCAGCTCTCTGTGTTGTGCTGGCCATTGCTGGCATCTGCTGAACTAAGTTGTTTGGTTGGGTTTAGAGGAGTTTTTTGGTTTTCTGGAAAGTGTTGTACTCTTCTGGTGCAGTGATGCCTTGATCTTGACTTCGGACTACAGAATTTAGATCCACCTGCTAAGAAATGAGCATGCACAAGGAATTTTGTTTGGCATCGGGCTCACAGCATGTTGCTGCTCGAGTATCCTGTCTGCTGGCTGGGAAGTCTCTTGGCTGTCAGAGATGCTACCTCTCTAGAACTTGAACACTAGAGCGTTGCAGTCTCTTCTGGAAAGATGACAAAATTATGTCTTTTAATGCTCACAAACCCAGCTTCTGAACTGTCTGGTGGCCTGTTGGACTCTGTAGCCTCCTTGTAGCATGTGGGTGTCTTCATGGATTCTTTGTGACTTAAGCTTCCAGAGGTGCACCATGTGGACCTTCTTCTCCTTGTGGCACCTGGGAGAGTCACACACTTTCCAGATAGATGCCCCAAGAGTGTGTTGGCAGATGTTTGTTTAATAGACCTTTGGGGTTGGATTCCTCAAAGGCAGATGGAGGTCCAGTTGCATGTCAGACTCTGCTGTTTCCTTTTTCTCTGTACAGTTCAGGGATTGTCATTATTCCTGGAAAGGATTTTTCTGGCTGTCCCAAAGTATCTCTGAAGTGTCCACTTCTCTTTTAATCTACTCTTACACTTTTCCAAACCTTTCTGGCATGTGGTTTCAGGCTCTCTAGCTGCATAGCCTACAGCTGGCTGAGTTCAGTAGAAAATAACCTGTGAGAGTTACTACCATTTGTCTAAAAAAATATTAAAAACCAAAGTGGAATATCCTAAATTGGCATGTTCACAATTACTTGTGTGAATTTTCCTGTAAATATTTCTCAGTCTGTTCCCCATTTCTATCACAGTCATTTCACATCTTTATTGTTACTGTTTTCTAATACCTTTCTGCTGCATGATATCTTCCCATCGCAGAGTGTAATGCCTGGAAGCTTTAGAGATAGGTTTCAGTGTAAAAGTTACCAGTTAAGAATTTGAATTATTTTCTGTGTCTGTTCTGTAACGTTTCCTGAAAGTTGCAGTATCTGAATGTAACCAATGGGAAACTTGCTTGTATTTTCAAGTAAGCACAAGTAAAATGGATACCTCCAAGGACTCAGCAAATACATTTAAATGTATGAGTGAGTCTGTGGAAAACAGACTTTCACTTTTAATACAAACATCACCGTTGTTTAAGTACTACAGCAATGTTTCTTACACGTTTTTTTCAGTTTTCTTGACAAATTGATGAGTTTTGTCTGTACTTTAACCTTCCTGTCTCTTCCAGAAGTTTACAAGTTCGTTTAGCCAGTGATCTCTGTGGCCTAGATGACAAAGAGGTGGTATGGTTTGTAAAATACCCATGCTCAGTATCTCAGACTTCAAGTAGATCGTCTCTTCAGAGAAGGTGCTACCAAAGTTAGCATTAGATTTTGCCTGAATGTGCTGCATTAATTTCTCCCCCCCGCCTCACCTTCTAAGTTTTGGTATTTCTCTAAGGTGCTAATCCTGCTCTGCAGAGGAGCTTTTTGGTATCTGCTGCTTCCAAAATAAATTTCTCTAGCAACTTCAATGTCCCTTGGAGCATCAGTGCCCTAGTAGGACTGTTCTCTTCTGTCTGCAAGGGTTTTGATATTTCAGCACTCTGCTTCTGAATTTAGGCCTGACATGTCTGGAAACAAAATTTGGAGCTTGTGTATCTCCATTAAGCTAATTCATATTGATTTTTCAAAGGTGCTGAGCACCTAGCTTCCTGCCACATCGTTGGTACCTGGGCTCCTCAGAACTTCTGGAAACCTAATCACCCACCTTTGGGTGTCTAAATCAAATACAACCTGATGTTATATACTAATCTGGCTCCCATGGGTTCCAAGTGCTTCACATGTGCTGAGTGATTCAGCTTTGCAAACCTAAATGGTTGCATAAAACTCTGTGTTCCCCATTTTGCAGATGGGAAGCTGGGGCATGCTGTATTTTGGAAGAGGTAAAGGTTAGGCCAGAAGCTTGTGACGGGGTAGAGAGTTCAGCAGAGATCTCCTGATAATCTGTGGTCTACAGGTTAGCTCTGTTACCTGTCCCATCGCCGGTGCACTTAGGAGCTGTTGTCCTGGCTCTTGTGTGCACACAGCTGTGACCAGAGCTGCTCATTTGGGAGCAGCATTTTGACCTTGCAGCCATGACCCTCTTGGCGTGCTGTGCGGTGTGTAACTGGTCCCCTTCCTGGTGCACAAGGGAGGCCTGTCCCTTCCACCATGGGGAAGAGTGACCGATGGGTAGGAGGCTGTAAGAAGATGGTGGTAGTGGCAGTTACCTTCCAAAGCACCAAGACCTGGCCTGTCCTGTCCAGATGGGGACAGCAGCCTGGGTGGTGGGAGTGGAGGAAGAGCCTGTGGTGGCAGCGGGGGTTATCCAGAAACAGGGGAGGCTGGGGGCTTCTGTGTCTGCCCGGAGCCGCCTGGGGCACCACCCTGCCTCTGCGGGCCCCCGTGGGGAGGTGGCTGTTCTCAGTCACTTGCAGGTCCTGGCAGTTGGCACACAGATGTGTGAGACACACCAAGGCATGAACATGCAACATTTCCTAATTCAGGGTGTGGTGTCTGACGTTCATACTGCCTCCTCAGGCCCGTTTTCACTGTCACATTGGGCGAGGGAAGGTGGTATGGGGTAGAGGCAGAGCTGCCATCCTGTGCTGCCTGCGAAGGTGTTTTTAGTGATGGTATCCATGGTTTTCCTCCTCCAGGGACACCAAGATGGTGTCTGAGGAGAGTCTCTGAAGAGCAGCAGTTTCGAGTTGACTACTGTATTTTTTCTGCTGAGTTGAGTGTTGTGTGGAGGGAGGTGTAGCATTCTGGTTTGATGGAAATTCAAAAATTATCAGGTAGAGCAATGAGGTGGAAATGTTCATTTTCAAACTGAACCCGACTTCATTCACCATCAAATCTGCATTAATGTGGCTGTGTGTTGGGACGCAGAGAGGCTGTACAGAAGAGCAAAGCTGGGCGATGTCTCCCTTGGATAGAAGTATACTGTAGACTTTCCTTCCAGTGCCTGGCTTTTAGTGAGATGTGCTGCCTACCCTTTATCTCGTAACATGGCTCCATGGGTGACCTGTGGCTGGCCAGATCCTTCCCTGAGACATATAAGTTAAGTCATCATCTTTGACTCCATCCATGCTCATGGCAAAAGACAGGTGCCTGCAGCCTGCTCAGGACCAAGCTCCTGCTTTGGAGGTACCTGTCACACTCCAGAGCCTGGAGGAGAGCCAAGGGGTGACTGTTTGTTGCTTAGTCAGCTTGGTTTAAAAAGCCTGAGTTTATAAACCTGAGCACAAGGTCAACACTTTAGTAATAATTTGCCTGGTCTAATGAGGAAGACAGTTTGAGAAATGTCTGTTGTCCTGACCGTTGGAGAGTTGGAAATTTCCCTTGGTCTCCTTAATGTGTTTGAGATGGGGGATGGTGCTGCCTTTATTTGAAAGCAGTTCAAGGTTTCAGACTACAGAGGATTCGGTGTGGTTTAAGAATTTTGGGGTTTTTTTAATTCTGTTGCTTGTGTCCTGGTGGTTCAGAGGCAGTGGTGGGTCTCACAGGAGCAGAGCTGTTGCATTAGTGTTCAGTAGACCCTGGGGCTTCCTGAGTTATAGCCCTCTTCACACATCAGGAGGGACACATCTGGTCCTGGCATAGCTGCGTAATTCACACGAAGATGTAACTACTGCAATGCTTATTTAAGAGAAGTGAAAGTAGGTCAAGTAGTTTCAGAGTCAGCATCAGCTCTTCTGTTCCCTTCATACTGCTGTGATAACAGAAGCACGATTTTCTCTCCTTTTTCCCTTTATTACTAGGTGCTGTAACCCCTAGCAAGGACAGCAGTGTACATGCTTATATGCAAACTGGTTGTAAATCTTGGTGCGTGGAGATTTTAAAAGCATTCTGGACACCAAAATTCCTGAATCCTCTTTAGAGGGTTAGAGAGAAAATGGAGATGACACCTCCATCCATGTTGGACTTTTCAATAACATTTGAATCTGTCGGTGTGTTTTTCAGAGTATTTTAAGATGTATGTGTCTGTGCTTTACCATTTTATTTGGTAAATTCTGTAAGCCATTCTAAAATTCATATTTCATACTTCATAGGGAAGGTGTGATGCATTGCCATCTCTGAGCCTTCAAATGGTCTCACTACCTACAGTCAACAGTAAGTTTTTATGATTAAGAAATACAGGTGAGATCCAGAATTCCATCTGGGAACTAGGAGTTGCCAAAATTTCTCCCTTCCTCCCTCCAGTGATGAGCAGTCTTTGGGACTTGAGCATTTTGATTAAAAATACCCTGTGGCACCTGTGTGTTATGTGTCCCAAGGTGCCCCAGGGATCTGTTGAGCTGTGCACGTTGCTGCTGTCCTGCCTAAGAGGGGAGGTTGAGCATCCCCATATCTGAACTCACCAGTTTGTAAGCCATGCTCCGAAAACATATCAGATGGTACTGATTTCAGTTAAAATTTATTTAGGGAGCAGGAGATGCTGTTGCTCATCTGAGGGCATGGATTGCCCTCTTGGCCTTTCTCCTTTAGCTTCTTTTCTTGTAGACCTGTGAATCTGGCATTCTGAGCTGGGGATCGATCCAAGGTCAACAGGGGCAATAGGTGTCCCATGCTGTATGTTTTAGGGACCGGTGTCCTGAAACATGGATGAACTCCTGAGGCTGAAGAGAGCCCATATCCCCATGTTCCCTCCTTCTTGGGCAAATACAGTAACTGCTAGCTTAATATGCAAAACCTGCTGGTGTTTGGAGAGGAAAATGAGGTGAAGCAGATTATTATATGTAATGTCTCTGAATATATAAGTATATATGCATGCACACACAGATTTGTCCTCTACCCATTTTTTGGATAAATATATTGTGCAATAATTATTTACAAGTAACAAAGCAGGACATCGCTTACACATTGGTCTGAGCTTGGTGCCTGTGTATAGGAGTGGTCTCTGCTGTGTTGTACAGATGGTGTATCTGTTTTCTGACCTTAAGTGGCTGTCACTGTTGGACTCCAATTAATCTGAGATGGTCAGGCACAGATTTTTTTTTTTTTTCTGCTTGTGTGACATGCAGAGACATCAGAAAGGATTTTATATATGGACCACCACTATTCATATCTGTGATTTAAGTTGGACTCGAATGCTACGTTTCCAGATGTGGACCTTGCAAACCACATTCCTGCAGGAAACCCCAATAAACAACTGCCATTGCTAGCTGTAGGAATAAACTTTGCTCATTGGTGTTCTGTGTACTTGGGATCACACGGTGTTTCATCAGAGCAAGAGTACATCCTTTATCTCTTCAGACATTAATCGCCACCTCATAGTAAAATATCTTGCATTTTACCCTGGCTATGGAGAAGTGAGCCAACTCTTCTGTTTTGTGGGTTCAAACTGAAGGAATCAATCATCCCTGTTGTCTTCTGTACACATCAAGAAATGGAGAATAGAGAGAGGAGAGTCTGCAGATTTGGAGACAGCTTTCACCCCGCAGGTCATTGTCAACAACTTCTGGTTTTGTCTTTTGCATAAATGAGTGACTTTCAACGTGTACTGTGGAGGACATCTGGACTGAATGAACACGATGTACACACGAAAAGCAGCTGTTGTACAAAGAGCTCATGGAAAGGACATTGTGGTGGATTGGATGGATATGACAGAGGTGGGGGTTAGCCTGCTGGGCGGAATTGGTTTTGCCATTCTGATTGAGGAACTCACTTCTGAAAAGGACTTAGATTAATTGTGTTCGTGGTATATTATGTTGGTGAAAACTACAGACATCATCTTTGAGATTCAGGTGGATGTTCTAACTTCCCATTGTGAAGGCCCCTCCATTTTGGGAAATCTCAGAAAAGAGAGAACAAATCACTAAGCCAGTCTGCAGTGGATTATGACGACCCTAAAGGGTCTTCTCTTTGAGCTTGTTTTAATTCCCTCCTGTATAAAATATGCTTGGAGTAAATCTGGATGAGCAGTTGGTCCTTTGTGACCAACATAACTGATGCATTTGCTGAGACAAGTATGGATCACTTGAAAGTGATTGTTTCAAATATCTCTTGCTACAGCAGTGTAAAGGTGGTTGCCCTTTCTGAGGAGTGTGAGGGCTCCTCTATAATCCAGCTGGATTTGTGTCTCTGATGTTCTAGGTGGGTATTTGATACCAGTGAAAGATGGGAAAGGTGATTCTCTGGGGCCATTGGCCTAACTCCTTACAGCATCCTTAATTTTCTTTAAGCATCTTTACAGAGCTTACAGAAAATCACCTCTTGGCTCTTGAGAGTCAGTAGAGAAAACTGTGCTCCACGTAGCCATCTCGGAGGAGACCAACATTTAAAATCTCACCATGCTACTGGACCGTGGAGCGTGGGGACCTTCAACAGGCAGTTGCTTTCACTGGCCTATAGGAGTCTTAGGTCTTAGAGAAGGGGCACTTTAAAAATACAAGTCACATTTCGTCTACTTAGTCTTGTTATAAGGTCTGTTTTGGTCACCACGTTTATGATAGCTGCATCTCTCTGAAAAAGCAATCTCTGTCTTGCAGTTAGGTGATTTCTTTGTCTCCCATCTGTCCTTGTCTGCCACAGAAAGAAAAATACTGCCAGGTACATTCTTGGCACTGAATTTCATATTATTTCAGGCTGTGATGCAGCCCAAAGTGTTTTATGTTTTTATCCCAAATAGAAAATAAATCCTGAAGGAGAAGTTGGAGAGGTTTTAGCTTTCCCAGACCAGGGTTGGAATTTTATGACATACAGAAGTTTAAATTAGAAAAATCACTCGTTAGAGTAGTTGAAACGGAAATGTTTCATGTAGATGAAATAACAGTGCTCATTTTCTACCTCTCTCAAGTGTTCCCAACAAGGAGCTGAGCAAAACCATAAGTTTGCATTGCTGTTTGTAGATAGCTGCATTGGTCATTTGTACAAGTACTTGAGTGCTTGTTTTCTGTGTGCCTTCCACAAAGTGCTTAGCAGGAGCCCGTCTTGCCTGAGCTACTGGGAACATTCTGAGATAACAGGTCCTTGTACTGGGAAGGGAGATTTCCAAAGCTGGACAGCTTGAGAGACTCGGAGATCCAGAACCTGAATTTTGTTCTTAGAGAAGTCTCGTAATACAGAGTGGTAATTAAACTTCATTTATCTGTCAGTTGTCTGGCTCTGGAGGTAAGAAGGGACGTAGATGTTCAAGTCATGCAAACTTATTTATTAAGAGAGGGGATAAGATGAATGACAAGCCCACCTGGGAGACACCACCAGTCCTAGATTGGTGGATTCAGGATGGAAGCTAGATTTAAAAGAAAAAATTACTTAGTTCTGCTTTAGAGACCACAAGAAAAACAGAGCAGTGATGGTCAATGTGCCTGGGGGAAACAGCATGTCACTAACATAGAAGTATTTGGTTAGTAAGTTGAATGCAATTATTCATGTTTCTAATCATAGTAATAATACAGTTGGAAATAATAATTGTCATTGCTGTAAGAAAACAAATTGCATATGATTTAATGTGTTAAAATACATCTCAAATCATCAGAAGCTGCATTGCTCCCAATGAGGGGAGGTTGCTTAGGTGAAATTTGGAAGAAAAATATATAGCTCGCTAATTTCTTATGCTAAGCACTCCGTGGGTAGTGTGACTAGCTGAGTATTGTGTTATACGTTATTGTGTCATGTGATAACAGCACCATGTTTTCCTGTCATTTTCACAACTTTTCCTGGCTGAAGTGATACACAAGCAACCCTGGGTAGTAATCACATTGTCCCGTTCAGTTTCAAAAGGAGAGAAGCGGACCTCATCCAGAAACTTTCCAGCAGGCTACAGTAAGCTTAACTGTCTGTTAGCCATTGTCAAATATTTTCCATACCCACAAAAATGGCATCTATTAAAGTAATGGAATTTGTCTCAGAAATAGTGTCATTCCATTGAGTGATTTTTGTGTAATGATAATGATATTGCATCTCAGTATCATTTTGCAAACTATTTAAAGTATGTATACGGGTTCTTTTGTTGATTCTTATGGATGTGCTCATGTCTCTGTTTCCTGTTCTTTCTCTGGTAGCTGACCACGGCTCAGGAGAGGTCATGTTTCAGTAAAAGAGTCAGCATTCTCAGAAGGGTTATTTAAATTAATTAGCTCAGTTTTTTCCGGTATTATTCTGAAATGCTTGAATCTAGTGTAAGCTTTGAGTACCCAGCCGTGGTGGGTTCAGAGAATGTGCTGCAGTCTGGCTCATGTCCCAGTCAAAATGAGTTCGAGATTAATGTGCTCAGTTAAATTCGGTACAGGCTGCATCACGATGAATTGAGAGGTTTCCTCCATGTCAAGGGCAGGGTTAATCAAAATCCATTGTAACTCAGTAGTTTACCAGGAGAGCTTAATAAAAAATATTGACATTTTAAAAGCCTCAGCCAAAGCTCACTGAAGTCAGGGAGACCCTTTGCAGCCTTGAGAGTGTGCTGGACCAAGTCTTGAGGGCTGTGGAAGGGACTATGCAATCTTCCACACTTCATTAATATCTTTATTGTAAAGTTTTGGAGGAACATAGAAAGCAAGAGCAATGCTAGGGAGAATTTCTGCCACTTGGTCATTATGAAAGGGAGCAAGTGTGCTTTTGGTTTTAGTCTGAGTAGGTAAGAGATGCAAAACTAAATCATTTCTTTTCCTTTGACATGTTTTCTGTGTCTCTTGATGTCGAGGAATTTGTTATTAAAAATAACTAAGCCTGAGGACAGCTTACGTGGGTCAGAGCAAAACCAATTTAGTTCTGCCCCTCTTGCAAGGACACCATTGCCCAACAGCGTATTGGAAGCAGATATTTCTTCTCGTGAGAATCCAAAAGATGTGTGAGAGCACCAACATTTTCAGCCCTTTAGAAAAAAATGGAACATTTCTTTTGGATACTTTCTCCAGTGAAATTTAAACTAGGGTTGCTATTTTATTAGTATTAGCCTCCAGGGTCTGAAAACTGTTTTGTAGGTAACAGACATTGGAACAGAAGCATTACAACCTCTCTGGGCTATTTGAAAGACTTGGTAGAAATGTGTTAGCCAAAGTCATAAGCCATGTTTTTACTCTGAAGTTACGAACAGTGCACAGTGTTATTAAAACCCTGCAGTTTACATGGAAGCTTTTTTGTTAGGATTTATGGTGTAGCATTCCTTTGGCTGATAGACCACAAATCAGTTTCTAAAATCCCATTGTTTTGAGCAGCTTTTTTACCAAACTTGTGGAGATGTAGAGTATATTCTCATTAACCACAGTGTAAATAGGAGCTATAATGAGAGACTTCTAGAAGAATCCAGCACTAGGCAGGCTTGTGAAGCACAGCTGGTTTGCTTGGATCTTTTTGACTCTGCAGATTTGTTTTATTCATGTCAACTGTAATGTTGAATACTTCAACTTTTGGGCTTCTTTGAGTGCTGCAGAGCTCTTAATGAAGTAAAACAAAGAGGAGATAGGTAGCTACCTACAGCATCTTTCTGGCCTTGCTTCATGTCTGATAACTTTCAATTTTGCTTAAAAAAATCCACCAACTTTTCTCTGCTTCTCCCCACGGTCCTTCTTTTTCATGCCAAGGAAATGCTTGTTTTAAAAAGTTTTGCCATCCCTGCAGTTCAGTGCTAACAGCAGGGCTTGGGGAACTAACACAGCCTGTCCGAGAGCTTCCCAGTGTCTCTGTGGTTCTCCCCAGCAGGTTTTGTGGGCCTCTAGCCATGGCAGACCTTCCCGTGTGAGTCTAGCTCACCAAGCTTGCAATGAGCAACCTCCTGTCCCGAATGCGTGTGACCCTGTCCTTGGCCTGGCTGCGGTGCCTGGCGCCAGCCGTCCGCCTGCCTCCTGCCAAGCTGGGCCCACAAACATTTTCATTTCTGACAAAGGGCAACTGTTCGGAGGAGTTGTTGTCTTGCTCCGTGCTCCTAATCCCTGGAATAACTGCTGTGACAAGCATAGTAACCATCTGCAGTAAGACTGATACATTGGTGCCTTTCAAGTGCAGTAATTGCAACGACCTCCTGAGCCTATCATCTTTTTTTTTTTTTTTTTTTTTCGTTTAAAACTTTTTCAAAGCAAGACGGGGAGTTGGAAGCTGAAGTCCTGAACAAGCCATCAGGAGCTATAGTCCCTGAGGTGCATTTGAAAATACTACTTTTAACTGTTTGAGGAGTATCTGGCCCTCTTTAGCTATTTATTTTATTTTTTAAATCATACATTAAGTCCCACAAGTCCATCTTACGCATCCTGATCATTTGCAGAATGTATGCCCAATTTTGCCCAACATTCCCAGCCTTAGAGAGATTTGGATTGCACAGCTTAAAAATGAAATGGGAAGAGGAGACATATGTCTGATCACATCTGTGCAAACTCTAATAAGCACTAAACACAGGGACTGAAATCGGATCGGTTGCAGAAGAAGGGACTGGGCATTAATTATTTTTCACCTTCACTAGACACTGTTCTCTGTGGTTACCCTTCTATTTTCTGAAGCAAGCTGTTGTAGTATCCAGTGCACTAGAATGTAGTGCAGGGTTTATGCAAGCTTTTTTGTGTTTTGGGGGCATGTCCACCCTGTGGATTTATGTCCTCATATATCTGCTGCAGTGCAAATCTAGTAATAGGTGTACTGCATTGATGATTTATTTGTTCTTATTTCCTCGCTCTGTTTTACATCAGAAAATTCCCATTTCATATCAATGCAGAGAATCTATGTTCTAGATTTGCATTTTTTGAGCTGCTTTCTTGGCATGGAAATCCCTTGGGATTTTGATTTACACTGAAAAATTCCTGTTATAAAGCGTAGTTTTTTGATGCTAAAAGTAATCATTGCGTTCCAGTTACTGACCCTTAAGATAGGCCATGCTGCTTAAAGGAAAACTGCATTGTTCACATGTGACAAATTAGCTAAATGAGCAAAATCTATATTAAAGTCTCTGTTACTCTGTCAAACTTGTCATTTGGTTATTTGACCATTTCCCTGGGTATTTGAAAAAAGATAAGCAGGAACTGTGATTGCAGTATGAGGCAGATGGCATCATAAATACATAGTGGAAATTAAGCCAAGCTCCAACATGTGAGGTTTTGTGGATGGACAGTGAATGGTACATCTTGATCCAAACCCCTGGAGCTCTGCTGCTCCGCACCAGAATACAGCTGCAGAGGGCACTCGGTGCAGACCCGCAGAGGGGGTATTTCCTAGCTCACATCTTCCTGGCTGCTTGAACCACCCATCCTGCAGCTGTGGGAACAATGGCACAGATCTGCTTTCACGCTACAGCTGGGGAGAAACAGGCTTCTTGTGTAACAAGGAAATAATGAATTCAAATTAGCTTTCTCTTCTGATGTAGGGTAAGAAAAGCAAAGTTTCCTGGGCAGAAAAACAGACAGAGGGAAGAGTGGAGATGTGTTTAATTGCTTTATTTGAATAAACCATGTCAACATTTAAATTTTTTAACTCTATGAGAACTTCAGTATGAAATGTTTTGAAACAAGAGATGGAAAGGGTTTGCTCAGAAAATCAAATCTCACATTTCACTCGCCTGGTAACACCTCTTTGCTTTTTCTCCCTGCCTTTTTGAACAAGATTTAGCTCTCACTGGTTGTGCTTCTTCCTGCATGCCAGCTGGCAGGAGGTAGGCAGGAAATGCCCATTTGCTGGTGCCTCCTTAGCATGATGCTTCTCACCTACCTTCTTCCATCAAAAGAAGAACTATTTTTATGGTACTGACAAAATAGGATGGTCGAGAAGTTAGTAACCAATTCATGCAGCTTCCAACATAAGCTGCCTGCAAGACAGCTGGCAAGTCTGGAGGTCATGTTTCTTTTCATTTTTTCTTTTCTTTTTTTTTCCCCTCTGTTCTTTTTTGGGGTTGTTTTACTACCTTATTTTCATTCATTGCTCTTTAGTAATCCAATTCCATGGAGAACCCCAGTCAATGCAGTGTTTTATTATGTACAGAAACTCAAAGATAGTGTAAATAGTGCTAATGAAGGGGTGCCACCTCTGCTCCACGGGCTGCTGTGTCCGTCACATCTGTGCTGTATTGTAGCACAATCAGTAGGTTTCCCGAATTATTCCTAAGGGCAGTGGAGGGACACTGTAGGGAGTGGCAGATTCAAAATCTCAGACTAGGCAGTTTAGAAATCAGGAAAGACCAGGGCAGGCACAGCATGGAAGTGGTGAGAGGAGCTGTTCAGCAAGGCTTTCCTCGAACAGGTCAAGGGTTCGGGACATGCAGCTGTTCAAAGCCCTGGAAGTGCTAAACCAAAGCGTTGCAGAGAATCTGAAGTGCGGCAGATGAAGCCATTTGAACCATAGTTGCTCCAGTCAATTGACCTTTGGGCCTGACCTCATTGCCCTCACAAAACCCAGGTTCCAAATAAAACTTGGTGGAGGTCATGGTTGGATCCACCATCGCATTCAGCTGGGTAGCATTTGCAGCTGCTGGTTGACAAACGGTTGCATTTATCCATGTGGAATAGGCCAGAACGTGTTTATTCCTCTGGCTGATAAACTTAATAAGCTTTATGTATTTGGTTGAACACTTCATGTATGTTCTGCTCGTTGGGTTGGACCCTGGATGAGCAAATGGTGGCTTGATCAAATGCCCAAGAGAAGTGATCAGAGTCCAAGGGATGAGTTTGACAGAATCTCCCTTGTACACAAGGTGGTCAGAAGTACCTGTGTGCTTTAATATCTGTGTGAGATTGGTGTGCCCTGGAGTGGGAGCTGTCTTTAATGCTGTTAATGCTACTCAAAAGCGGGAAACTCAGGCTTTTGGCTTTCTTTACAACTTAAGAAGTGTGAATCGCCTAATCAATTAATGAAAACCTGAAAATTTGCATGGCATTTTAAGATGAAAAGTGTTGAAAATACTTGTGCATTTCCTACTAATTCAGTGATAGCATTGCTGCATTTGAACGAGTAATTGGGGGCACCTTAAAACAACTGTTGAACTCTTCAGTCCTACAAATTTTGGGCATTGGTCTGCTCCTTACTGGGGACAAATCTTGGTGGAGCAAGTAGGAGCAATATTTGCCTAAAAATGTTAATTTAGGTGTTTGGTAAAGATGCACTTGAACAGGCAGTTTTTGTTTTTACAACTTGTCTTGTTTTTTATAAATATAAATTATTGGCTCTTTATTTGTTTTTTGAATAAATTAAATGATTACCTAAAATGTTGGTGGTTTTTTTTTTCCTAAATTAATTGCAGTTTTCCATTAAGAGCAAACTCTTTCTAAAGTCCCCTTGATTCACACAGAAGAGCTTGCCTGTGTTGCATAGAAACCCAACTAGAAGGGAGACAGTTGGTGGGAGTGTGGTGGTATAGAGCAGCAGAAGCTTTGGGGAGATGGGGCTGGGGAGTGCTCTTCAGGCTCTTGGTTCTGCATGTTACCAGATCCTGCTTGAAGCCTGATGTATTTTGTGCAAAGTAGAAAAAAACGTGTAAATGAGTGTTTAGAATGACTCTACTATATGAGACACATTGAATTTTATGCCACAGCTGGAGAAATTTAGCCTTAATTGAAGCTGTGGGCAAGCGTATGTCATTTTTGATTTAACATTTTCCCTCACCCCTGCACCCCCTACCCCAATCAAAATCCTTTGTGGAGTCAGATTGTTGCTGTAGCCTTTGTGAACCCCTCTCTTCTAATGTTTAATCAAGTGCTGAAAAGAGAAATTTACAGACTATTTAAAATGTGGAAAAATTGCTTCCCAATATTTTTGACAGAGAGAGACTGAGAACACACAGCATTGAATCATCAGGAAAATTGAAGATTTCCCCTGAACAACATTGGGATTTTACAGCAGAGGACTTGAAAGACCTTGGAGAAATTGGACGAGGCGCTTATGGTTCTGTCAACAAAATGGTCCACAAACCAAGTGGGCAAATTATGGCAGTTAAAGTAGGTGATGCCCATACTTACATTTGTACTTCAGTCCATTAGGGATGAAATGTGATGGAGAATTAACGTTCTTCCATCTAGCACCCATCTACTGCTCTTTTCTATTTATTTCCAGTGTAAAGGCTGCTATGTGCTGAAAATACATTGTATAATGGGCATATTGTCAAGTGATTTGTGAAGCTCTCATAATTGCTTTTGCCCTTTTGAAAATGCCTGTCAGGAACCTACTGTTTTGAGGGGATCACATGTCTCTGGAGACTGATAATGGGGCATAGGCCTTTCACCTCTGGGTCACTGGTTCAGATACAGCCTAGGTTGGTGGTAGGCACAAGTTGACATCTAATAGCTTCTTGGTGTCTTTTGTGAAATAAGGTAGTGACTTAAAATGTGCTTTTTATGTAAGCATGTGCAATGGTGTGGTCTCACCAGGAGGAGCTGGAATGGAGTGGACATCTTCTAGGGAGTGTTTTGCTCTTGCTGATGTATGGTGGAGTATCTTTGCTTTGTGCTTACCGTGCCAGACCTGCTCTGGAGGTGGAAAGCATAGCAGTTTTCTGGACTGACCATTTCCTACCTTATGCTACCCAAAACCTCACCTTAAAACCAGAAACAATATGCAGCCTCGTTTCCCAGTTGGGTGATACGGAGTAATCTTTGTCTTGCTGCAGCAGTGCTGCTTACTGGGCATCTTTGAGGAGCTGCTTGTCCTTCGAGCTGGGTGAGGTGGGCAGCAGCTATTCTCTCTCTCTTTCTCTCTCTCTCTCTCTCTCTCTCTCATCCTCATCCTTTTCTTTGCTTGCTGCTGCCTGGTAGCTAATGACATCAATCTTTTATCTCTGTTGTTGATATCAACTGTCAGTGCTCCCATGGCTCCCATGAAAGAGTATAAGTGAGGTGTGTAGGAGTCTGTGTTGCTCTCTTTCCCAACTCTCGCTGTCTTCTTTGGAATATTCCCTGAGCTGATCTGGAAATGTTCAGTCCTGCTGGTCTCACATGCCAGGTAGACATGTCTCAGCCCCAGCTCTCGCTGCTGTGAATGTAATTCATACTTGTCTCTAGTGTGTTGGGTTACTGAAGTAACCACCATCCTTTGATTTTCTCCATAATATTGACTTCCTCACAGCGGTGGGATCACTGGCCAGGTCTCTTAGTGGTTTGGATCACCATGCAGTGGTGTTTCAACCTGGTTTTGAATCCCTAAAGTTTCCAGTAGAGCTAGAGGCTACCTGTAGCTAAAGGCTTGTTTTTCTTAGTTGCCTTTGGTGGAACTTGTAGATGGAGTTTGCAGATGATAGGTTGAAAACTGCAGATGTAGTGAAATGATGCCTGGGCACCCTCAGCTTCTCAAACCCAGGGTGTGTGACCCAGGTAACTATAGTTTTGCTGCTATAATCATGATAGCCATGGGTAAAAAAATACATACCTATAGCTGAGCGGCTTTGTTATCCGCAACTCTGCAGTGGGTACGGCTGTGCTGAGAAGAGCACTTTGTTGGATTAGCTAACATCATTGAGAAGGATGGCACAGAAATTCTGTGGTCCCAGACTGTGTTTGCGCAAGGGGCGTTCAGCATTGTAGGATAATCTTGTCAGCATTGAGAGTCTGTGATGCAGGTACAGCTCCCATCTGGGAGGCAGAAGGCACCAATGCGTGTTCTTGAAGCACACAGTTGGAGATGACATTGCACAGCATGTTGACCTGGCTTTCCCAAGGGAAGAGAGGTGGTCTGAGCCTCAGGGGGGTGCTGGGCTTGGGTGCTCACTTTTAAACAAGTAAAACCTGATAGGTTTACAGTGTCTAAACTTTGAAATGTCAATGTTGTGGGCTGGGATAGTGCCACCTTCTTCTCCCTGAATCCACTCTCCTGGGGCGGGCATGGGTAGGCCTGCAGGAGAAGGAAGGTTGGAGGGTCTGGGCAACCACATCATTTCTAAAATGTTAGTGGCAAGGGACTGTTCTGTTTGTCCCAGTGGGGATAAAACACAAAATTGAGCAAAGAAGACCTGTGGGTGGAACAGCCAAGGCAGCAGCAGCTATTCCACAGCTTGGATGGTAGTTATTTGAGATGAGGTTTCAGGACAGGGCTGAGCTTGGACTAGCAACTAGTTCATTCCAAACTATTCAGCCTTTTGTCAGATTGCTGTTGCTTTTGGGGCAGCCGAGGTTACGCATTAATCTTCCTTCTCCTGTTCTATTTAAATCTGCCCTGTGGGCTGTCCATGTTTGGGGCTGTCCACCTCCTGCTCCCTCTGTCTTCCCTCAAGCCTGTGGTGTCCTGACAGCTTGCAGAAGCCCCAGCTCCCCACCTGTGTTCAGGAAAACCAGCTGCTCTCCACGGTCTCTCCTTGCTCTACAGGCAGGGACTTAACTTGTTTTCTTCTCCTTCAGCATAATGCCCTTCTGTAAGAGAAGGTCGAGAAGGTTTAGAAGGGGGATCGTGATTTGAGAAGAAAATGTGTCAGTCTGGTGATTTGAGGTCTTGGCAATGATCTCAATGACATCTGCTTGCAACTCTGTGGTGTGTCACCATGCTGTGTGCAGGGCATCAGGAATGCTGCCCTGCAACTAGCTGGCTTGTGAAGCCAGTGTCTCTAGTTATTTGGTGGTACTGCTGTCCCTCTCCTGTGCTTCCCCAAGAGCAACATCAGTGCAGCAGGCAAATCGTCCTTGGAAGGATATTCAGCAGTAGGAAATAGGTTTATGGAGGCCACAAGCCAAAAGTTGGCTGTTCTGTACTGATGAGTGAAACACAGAGATGGCTCCAGAAACTGCTAATTAGATGCAGAGAAAATTGGAACGGGGGCCTCCCCCAGCTGCTCCTCCATCCTTTTCCACCACTACCCAAATTTCCACTACCACTGCTGCAAATTTCCAGCACAGTCAGGTATCTTCCTACCTCAGTTGTGGAAGGGCCAAGTCCTGTTTGCAGCTACCATGACCAGGCTGCATCCCTTGTGGCTTGTCAGCCCCTTCTGCCATAGGCAGATTCAAATTCTCCTTGTTCCACAAGCGTGCAGTGTGAAATGTTGCTCTTGTGCCCATCCTGGAGTCTTCCTCTGGCTGATGGCAGCTCCTGCTGTGTTGAGGTAGCCTGGTACCTCTGGGCACTTGTCCTGCTCACCTCTCAGCCTCTGCAGATGCAGCTGCCGGAGCATACCCTCAAATCCTGTTTCCAGCTCCTTCCTCTGGCTTTTTCCAGCCTGTCACACCTTTGCACAAGGAACAGGCTTTGGTTCCTTGAAGCGTGGTTTAATTTAGCCTTCCACTTTCTCCCCACTTGTTGCGTGTGGCACCAGTGCCGGCAGGGCACACGGGCTCCTGCTGTCCCCAGGGGCTCCTCGAGCACAGCCTTTTTGCTATGTTTCCTGTCTATATTTCTTACCACTGCAGGAAAATAATTTCTGAGTGCTGAAATATCACTGAAATAACTTGAGATCTGCAGGTGGAGACACCATTTTTCTTTCATTTTTTCCTTTTATGCATTTTGCCTCACCAGCCAACATATGGATCCTGGCAGATGTAATCCTGGCACCTTTAACGAGGCTGTCTAGCTGCTCCCACCGGCAGGGCTGCCAGGCCCCTGGATGAGTCAGAAAGCTTTCATCTGTGCTCGAGCGTCAGCAGCAAAGGAGGAAAATGAGCCTCGTTGTGTCGCTGGCATGAAACCACTGCAGCAAAGCTTCAGCTGGCGGAGCATTGCTGGGGAGAGGCTCGGATGATGAGCTCTTGTCCCCAGTCCTGCTCCTCCCTCTCCTTCAGCCTTTGTCATTCTGTACCTCTATGAATACCTGTTGAAATAACAAAAAGACATTATGTGCCTCTTCAGGAACAGGCTGGAGGGGGCTGCAGGAGCAGGGACCTCACATTTGTGAGGCTGCCAGCTGCAGCGGGTTGGTTTTGGAGGCAAACAGTTGCAGGTTTTGGCGTGATGCTTTTGCATCCCTTATCCTTTCTGCCATAGAGAGCCTCTTCCTACAGCCATCAGGAAGAGGGGAAGAGGATAAAGGAAAGAGGAATCCAACTCAGAGGATTTGTGTTCAAACCTTTCTCATTTTTGCCCCTCGAAAATGTTGCATTATGTTTTCCGAATCTCAGTAACAGACGATCCTCCTATTCATTAGGTCCCTTCCTCTCTCAGATAATCCTAGAGATGCAAAGTACCTGTTTGCTCTGGGTCAGCTGGCATTGCAGTCTTCCCTCACTGGAAAAAAAGTATGCATTTTCTTGAGGATTTATTGGCATATAAGCTCAAGACTTTTCCAGGTGGGAAAGAGAACAGCCTAATTTTGTCCAGTGCCAGCTCTGTCTCTGCAAACTCACAATTGCAAGGCCAGTTTGTACATGAACTCCTCATGTCCTTGGCAGGTTTCTCTTCTGGGCTCTTTGTTTTCCTTGAAGAAGTCCCTGCCCTGGCTGGCATTTGCCTGCAGCACCAGCATTCTGCAATACTGCCTGGTCTGGCTTCCAGTTCTACCCAGTGTCCTTTGACTTTGCTTCTGGTTACTTGTTTTCTCTTTAGTCTGTTTTTGCCCAGTCTGTGGCAGTTCATAAGTGACTTGTGAATAATCTCCCGGGCTTCTTCGCTCTTTGGAGAGCCCTGGTCCCCTCTCAGGGTCTGCTCCAATGCTGTCACTCCTGGGTTTATCCCAGAGACTTCACAGTATGTGTAGTTCTCCAGCCTGCTTTTGTATTTGCCCTCCGACATCACCTCATGGTGCTGTCCCAGCTGCCTCAGGGGGCTGTGCATCTTGTTTCATGAGGGTACCACAAATTCAAGGAACAGGACTGTCTTTGGCACATTGGAGGAACTGTAGAGAAGTCCCATTTTATTTGGGTGAAATGGTTTTCTTGGGAAGCTCACCAGGCAGCTGGGGGGTTTCTTTCTGTCCTGAGGTTTCCCTCTGGCACTGGTGATAGTTCACACAAAAAAAGTGCTTTAAAAGACCTTTGGCATACTTGGTTTTTCCGGACTGGTATAAAAATACATAAATTAAGAAAAGCCCAAACTGGAATGAAAGCTGGGGAGTGTTCTCCCTGTTGGAGCAGGACACTGCTTTTTGCCATGTAATACCTGGCGTGGGTTTTATTAGCCAGGGTACTTAAAAAGGCCTCTCAAAAGCTAAGAAGGGTTCTTGTTTGAAGAGTTCACAAGATAAATAAGCGAGTATTTAAAATAGGCAACCTTCCAACTCTTAGGTGGTACCTGTGCGGGTCAGGAGCCTGAGCAGTGATGGCCTGAGCGTGCAGGTGGCTGGCAGGAGACCTCTGCCTCCTGCTCCTCTCCCCCTCAGCCCCCCTAGCCCCCCTGGGGGGCCAGGCAGGTCCTTTCTGCCCTGCAGCAGGGAGCACCTCCGATATTTGGGGTACAGTATTAGCAGCTTCTGCCAGTTCCTTTTCAGCCAGTTCAACTAGCTGAAAAATACACCGTCAAGAGACAAGTAGAGTGTTTTGTGCTTTGGTTGACCTTCAAGCTTCCTGTCATGGCCCCATGGAAACATTTTGTACCTCTTTTTAATTGAAATCTTTTTCTGTCAGAAATAGTTACAGCTAGGAGAGTAAGCCAGCTGGGGAGAGGGCATTTTTGTCCACAGTCCTTGTGTTTGGTTTTCACCCATCCCAAAAGATGTAGTGATTTTCAGCCGTATGCCATAATTTTCTGTATCTTCCAATATCTATTGTATAAATCAGCCTAGCTGATTTAGTCCCACTCTGCGATATTGCCTAGTCTCGTCTCCAGTTCCAGCCAATGTCTTCAGACATTGTTGCTGATTTCTTGTTTCCTCTTTAGTCTAGCAGTATTTTTGACCAGACTACAGGTTGTCTTCCACTTCTTCTGCTCCAAACTTGTCCTAAGAAAATCAGAAGCAATTTCAAGATCAATTGGGTAATCGGAGAAGCTGGCCAAGGCACTGTCTCTTAACAGAGATATGTAAAATTCAGGAGGTCAAGCCTATGTCCATTAAAGATCCCTGTTCTTCCTGGAGAAGCCAGTAAGCTGTGGAACCATTTCTTGTTCAGAGCACAGTGCCTCTTTTACATCATTTTGACTTGTAGTAGTCAGTGCTTACTCTTTCATCCATAGCTTTAAAACAGATGTTAATGTCTTTGGCTTTCACAGGTTTTCTCTGATGGCAGTCTCACAGCTGAAGTAGGTTGCTAAGTATCAGATATCCCTGAGAGCAGAAATTTAACATTTATTTATACCTCCATAATGTCTCCATCCTTACCTGGATGCCTGATAGCCCATAAAAGCCCGCCAAAATGACACATTAGTGTATTACGCTCAGCCAAGGGGCAAGTTTCTCTGTCCTTCCGATTTCCCGTATGACTTCTGAAGAGAAGTCTTGGGGCTTTTTGCAAGCTTGCTTTATTGCAAATCATCATTTCCATTCTTCACGCAATTAGGTACCCTCTCCCAAGTTGACTCCTTATGGTTTATTGAGCAGAATTTTCTGTTTTGTGCATCTGTTTGGATAGCTGACTGAGAGTTGGGGAAACCAGTGCTCCAAGCCCTGCTGGTAGTACACTGGGAAAGGAGTGAATGAGTAAGGGCTAAAAGGAAATGGTGAGAGAGAGTGAGAACCTTATTGTAGGAGGTGGGAAGCTAGTTGTGATCAGTGGAAGACCTGACATACTTCTGTCAGCAATAAATGTGTTTTGGATGGGTAGATAAATATTCTCATCCTCAGCAGTGAGTGGGCAAACCCCCTTTTTCCTGCTGGTTTGGTGTCCTCAGTCCCTGCCATCCCCTGGGAGCACCAGCCCTCCAGTGGCACTGCGAAGCACTGCTGTGCTGTGCTTTCTGCTGAGGACACCTGTGAGCCTGGTATGCAGGACAACACTGTTGTCTCGCAACTCAAGGAGTTGGTTTTCAGTCTGGTGTTTATAGCTTTTTTTCTTTTTTTCTTTTCTTTCCTTGTCTTTTTTTAACTGGTCACTACCCACTGCACCTGAATCTTTTTGTGTGCATATTGGGGCTGGGTGATGTCTCTTCTGTTTTGGGTCCGGTTTCTGGGATCTGTCTGCTTTTGGGTTTGAATGTGGTCCAATCCACAGCATAGCTTATCCTTTTGCTGTTGATGCTGCCCAGGGCATAGCTTTCAGGCTCTTGTTCCTGATATCAGAAGGCTTTGTCCTAACATGTGTTGGTATTAAAAGGGCTGGAGCATTTTCTCCTGGAGGATTTGATGCAGTTTAAGTTTGAGGCCAACAAGGAACTGCTAAAGAAGAGGCTTTCCATAAGCCTCTACTACAAAAAACTGCTTTTTCCATACGTGGCTTGTTTGGCCATGTCAGTGACTACATGCAGTAGAGTGACCAGGCTGAGAGGTGTAGGACCTGAAGCTAAGTCAGACCTGTGCATCCCTGTCTTAAATGGTGTCTTCAGGCTGTTGCCTCACCTTGTGTCTTCCTTCCCTGCTCTCTCCCATGTTCCTGGGGCAGTCTGTCTGTGGTAGCTGCTTGTCTTGCAGTCTGCCTTGGAGCTAGATAGCAGATGGTCATTGTGGCTCGTGTTCTATTTGGGTAGTGGCTGCTGTTGACTTCAGTTACCTTTTGCTGTTTCTTCCTTGTCTTGCTGGTGAACACTCGTTCCTTAGCTGGTAAATTGGGACCGCTGGCCTGCAACAGACTCCCTGGTGCACTCCAGCTAAACAAAGCCACCTTTTACAGCCTGGGCTGACCCCAGCTCAGTGCTATGCTGCATGCTGGTCCTGATAGTTTTCCCCTCCTCTTGAATTTGCCAATCTCCAGTCTCTAGCGCTCTTGTATGAGACCTCCCAGTCTTGCATCATGTCATTAACCTCACTCCCTGAAGCAGTGTTTGTTGGTGATTCCATGCTGGCTTCTCAAGGTGTCCTTTGGCTCCTGTGTCTGCCTGGATGCTCTGCCCTATAGCTGACCCACTGTCTGTCCTCTGGGTCTTCTGCCTGCCCTTTCTCTTTCTCCCTGGGGAGATTGTGTTTGGGAAAAGGAGGAATCTTTGGGTTCATTAGTGTTCTGGGGTGCTGTTAAAATCACCTCCTCCATACAACACATTTCACATGCTTTCCAGAGTTGGAGAAGTAACAGCAGAGAAGGAAATGTCAGAGGTGGGAGGAGATGCTCTCAGGGGAAGTTGTGGAGTTTGAGGAGCACACTGTGGGGATGATTGTGACAGGATTGTGCAGATGCAAGGGGAATGCAGAGTGGGGGCTGGGGAGACTCCCAGATGACCAGGAAAGAGGCTTTTTGGAGACACATACAGAGTTGGCACAGAAGGGAGATGCGAGTTACAATATGGAGAAAAGGGCCTTTTGGTATTGCTCCTCACCAGCGGTGAACTTTTCAGAGGTGTGGGTAGCATCTCAGTGAGAGACTAAACTATTCCTCATAGGTCCCACCATGGTGGCTTTGGCATCCATCATCTTTTATCGAGGTCAGAGCAACAGCATTATCATTTCACACAGTGCTGATGGTGTGCGACCTAGAAGGAGACTTTCAATCTGCTCAGCCTTTGATATCTCAGCAGGGGGTTGCAGAGCTTTATATGGTGTAGACACAAGACAAAGAAATAATCAAACTCATCAGGCTTCCTTCATCGATGTGTCTGAACTTCTGTGAAACAGACTTGAACCAGTGACCTAGAGGTGAAGCATTTTAGTTTCATTACTAGTCCGTTGAGCAATCTTCTTGCTCTGTTCTGACTACAAAATCCCACCCGCTCAGTGGCATCACAGGGTGTGGATGTTACAGATTGTGGGTGTGCTGGGCAAATCTCTTGCCAGTTTTCCCAAGTACTCTAGAATTCAATGGGGGGAAAAGGGCAATATGAACATGACAATTACTGGTCTAGGCCAAACTAGAGCTACTAGAACATTAAGAACGAGTGGTGAAATACCAAAATATCAGGATACACCAAAGGTAAGGAAAATTATAGTGTCAATACTGTCCTCATTTTGTGTGGGTCATCACAAAGTAGTCTTAAGGTACATTATCATGCACTGTTTCTCAAATGGTGCTATATGAATGGCCAACCTTGAAAATACTTTCATATACTTAGTCTTGTGCTTGCTAATGTGTGTGGTCTTGATGCCACCAGCAGTTGCTCACAGGGCAGTATTGTCGGTGAGAGTGGGTGATGGTGTCTTGCAGATTTTTCCCACAACCTTGAATAATTTTTCTTTCTTGGATAGCCAAGTAGTTTTTCTCCTCAAGGAGGGTCCAGGCTACCTCTGTTGCTTTGGACTTCTTGCCAAATATTTTTTTTCTTGGTTTTTTTTTTTTTTTAAAAGATTTTTCAACACGAGTCACACCTTCAGGATCACAATTTCCTCACCTGTGATTCAGGGAATGCATTAATTAGTGCAAGATGTTAAATATGTCTGTAAAATCACATGAAAAACTGGGGATGGTCTTCTCCATCCTTCATTTAGCAAGGTTCATGTTTGAACACGTACAGTTTTCTGTTTTCAAACTTGCATTGTTGTTTTAAGCCCAAATAAGACTTTCCTTTATATATAGTGTATATATAAAGTATAGTGTGTGTATACATATATATCTTTATATACATGTAGCATATATATTTTATACATATATACATATATATAAAGTATCTTTTATATAGCGTTAATGTTCCCTAGGCTAGTACTAGGTAAAGAATTGTTAGTTTTATGAGAAGAGCTCACGGGACTATTGCTCACCATTAGCATTACCAGAGCAATGTGTTCCCTCGGTTACGTGATGGTCCCTTTTCACCGTGCCAGCCATGGTGGAGGCATGATGGAAGGAGACTTTTTGTCTTCTGTGCTTTTCTTAGAAATTTTAAACATAATGTTCCTTGGTTAAATTTCAAAACAGCCTTCAAGCCCTGTCCAACATGGCTAAGAACTGTGTGGGAATTTGTTTTGAAATGAAAGCCTGAATGTGTTGTTTTGCTGTAGTTTTCAATGAAATCTCTGCTTTTTAATTTCATTCTGACATTTCATCTGAGAGTGTTGATGCTCATGAGAGGACTGGGGATTTTATAGTCTGAATTAAATGGCTTTAGGGGTTTTCAGTTATATTTCTTATTTGAGAACGCAGCTTAATTCTCTAGAGTGTGTTTGAGCATGCCTTGGGGATTGCCTGCTCAGCCATGGGTTTGGGGTCCCTGGCATGCTTCTCCAGAAGCGGGTCTGAGGATACAGTAATGGCATGTAAGTGATAAAGTCTCTGCCACTCTTCCTCTTTCAGAGAATTCGGTCGACAGTGGATGAAAAAGAACAGAAGCAGCTTCTGATGGACCTTGATGTAGTAATGCGAAGCAGTGACTGCCCGTATATTGTTCAGTTTTATGGCGCACTCTTCAGAGAGGTGGGCACTCCAAACTTGCTTCATTCATAGCAGAGTTTGGTTTTTACCTTCTTTTTTTCTTTGCAGTTTCCAACTTGCATAAAGAGGGGAATGTTATTTATGTTAGGTTTCTTAGCTCTCCGCTTTTAATCAAGGGTATTTAACCAGGAAACCCAGATGTCTGGGTCCTACTGAGCACATACATGCTATTCCCATGCATTGTTATGTCTCTCTGCGTATTTCAGTCTCTCCTTCTTTCCTGCTTTTCTTCTCTCTTGATGAGCTCCAGGTCTGTGGCTCCCCGACACAGAGTGTGTGCTGCCGGGTTCAGCGCAGCTCTGCGGCACAGCACTTGGACACAAATGTGGTTTATGTCAGCGCTTGTGAGATGCAACCATGTGGAGGACCTGTATCCCTGTAATGAAGGTGATTGCTGTGATAGTAGTCACAGCGCCCCATAAGGTTATCTGATGTATGTATGTATGTACATACCCAGGCTGTGTCAGAGACTCCCAATTGACATGCATCTGCCTTGAAGTGGTTTATACCTGCAGATACGTAAGAAAACAAGGGCAACCATGGTGGGTCAGACCAAAACTCCTAGCAGGATGTTCTGTCTCTGGCAGTGGTCCACAGGATCTGCTTGCAGAAGCACGTGTGATACTTTGCCTTAGCCTTCAGTTGTATGTAGCTCTCTTCTGAGCTAGATATGCTGTCTTTGTGCTCAGTGACTCTTACTGGATTTCTTTTCCATGAAAGTGTTCAGTTTGCCCTTGAATACATGTACATTTTTTGCATCCATGGTGCTCCGAGAGGCACTTCCCTTGGTTGTCTGCCCCTTGTTTGAAGGCCCATCAACTTGATTCATTCTGAATTTTCATCCTGCTGTTTTGAGTGGTGCCCCTAGTGCTTCCCCTAGTTTTTTTCTTTGAAGAGGTGGTAAACAGTTGATCTTTATCCATCCTGTCCAGGCCACTGAGGATTTTATGGACAGTTGCCATATTCCCCCTCTGTCGCATCTTACCCAGCCTGGTAAGTGCTAGCCTGTGTCATACACGGAACCCCTTCCAGACCTTTGATCATCTTTCTTGCTGTTCTCTGCATCTTTTGCAGTTCTGCTCTGTCCTTTTGGGACAGAGACCAAAATTGCATGACTGTTCTTGAAAGGAGAAACATCTGCAATAGCTAGCCTAGGGGCTGTAATTTTGCTTGGCCCTTTTATGCACCTAGATAGTGTGTTCTGTGGAGTGGGTTATTCAGTGTGATACTTTGATGAGTACTTCCAACTGAAGAGCAGATTAGAGCATTGAAAGCTATGTCAGATGACCACCATTAATCCTGACATACTATAGCTGTTCATGGCCAGGAATATGATGTTAATCACTGCATGTTTGTGACTGTTTTAGCATCTACTTACTGTAATTTAAGGTAGATATTACACTGCAGGGCCACAGAAGGTATCCTTCTATCTCCTTGTGCTTTGCCCAGGCACTCCCATTGCTATCTAGCTTCGGATGACCAGTAAAAACAGTTGGGAAGCTGGCCTCAACAGTCTTATGCCATGGTTGGAGGCCAGTCATTAGGCTGAGCTGAGTCTGTTCAGTACAGGCACAAGGAGAGGATCATAGCATTGGAGAGCAGTACTGAATTGCAAGCATTTGGTCCATTTGCAAGAACAAGAGTTTTGGATAAGATGAATGTCAAAACCTGACTACTGCATCCCCTTCCTCCAGAGAGCAGGAGCTCCTGCAGCTGTCCTGCAGGTGTGGATTATTCCTCTTCCTGTAATTGCTCTGGTGTTGAAGCTGGCACAGTATAGGGGGATAGACATGTAGCCTTGCCTGACTAGTAGTTTTCCACTACTTCAGCACAAATCCAGTACATCTACTCAAGGGAAGAAGGAAAATAGAGACCTACTGGCCACTGGTCGTCTTTGCATGTTATCAGGCATAGCAGCCTTTGCAGAGTCTTGCGGGGTTTACCAGGGAACTGTTAGAGAAGGAAGGTCAATGTTGTAGTTAAAGCCCAAAACTGGGACTGAATATTCAATTCCTGCTTCTTAGAGAGCCTGCCTCTGTAATTTTGCCAGGTCACTCCTCTGGCTTTAAGTCTTAATCTCTAAAATAAGGATAATAATCCTTCCTTTTCCCATGCTATGCTTTTTCTTATCTGTTTAAACACAAAGCCATTTTGGGCCAGGAGGCATTGTCCATGTTCACACAGTACAAGCTCCTACCAAGCGTGGAGACTCAGCCTTGGCTGAAAATTTCCAGCTTTGCTGAAATACAGATGATAAGGCTGTCAGCTGCTGTGAAGAAAAGTCTCTGGGCAAGACAGTGTCTTGCCAGATGGTGATAAGCAACATGTTCAGAGCTGTGCAAGCCTGTCACCTCTGTGCAGCTCTAGGCACATCCCAGGATATAAGTATAAATACATAAATAATATTAAAGCCTACCTTGATCAGAACCCAAATGTCAGCCTGGCTTCTGCTGCACCCTTTGTCTTGTCCAAAAATCCTGTCAGTCTGCAGCCAGGCAGGGCACCTTACGTGCTCTGTCTGGCAAAGATTTCAGTAAGGTCACTCCGGGTTATATCATGTTGGTCTCTGGAATCCCCTTTTACCCCCACCCTCAGCATCAGTGGTATTTGTTTTTGAGATGAAAGCAACCTCCCCTCTCCTCGGTCCCGTGCTGCCAAGGTGATGGTCCAAGTCACGTACCTCAAAGGTACACAGGGTGTGAGCTGGTATGCTTGGATAAGGTTTTCTGTCTTGTCATATTAATTACATGTTCTAATATTTATTACATCTTTTAAAGCTAGGAAACTATGACAGCAGAGAAGCACAGAAAGGGAAAAAAAGAATTTCACCAGTATGTTTGGACCTGTCTCACCCCCGCACTCTGCTTAGCAGATCTGTTCCCAAATAACTGTGAACGATCCAGGTCACTGCTGCACCATCCCCTGGAGTATAAGAGCTCATGGGACATTGCTAAAGACTGAACCTCTCTCAGGAAGTCCTACAGCAAAGCATGTATAAACAAAGCTGTTTGTTCCAGCAATTCAAGGTGAAAAGTAAGGAAGTAAGTTCCAAAAGGCAGATCCTCTTGGGACCGCCTGCTCTGAGCCAGGATTCAGATCCTCCAGGGATGGATGGAGCTACAGATGGGAAGTCGTCTTCTGCCTGCTCCTAAAAGGTGAAAGACTTCAATTTGAGCCTCTTTAGAGGAGCTTAAATGTTTAGTGGAGGAGCTTAAATGTTGAGTAGGTGGCTCTCACAATCAGACGATTGGCAAGAAGATTATAACAGCTTCAGGAACAGCAGCAGGGCAGCTGGGCTGTTTTGAAAGGCAGGTGACCTCTCCAGAAGAGTGAGCTGTTGATGCAGAGAAGCAGAGCTAAGCTCTCGCATGCTGACAGTTTGGGGCGTGGGAGTACTAAACCAAACTGGGCAAAACTGTTCAAGGTTTTATTTTGCAGACAGACAAGTATCCCAGCTTGCAGTCAGAAAAGTAACTGTAAACAGGCAAGTTACTGTGGCAGCCTCTATGACTACGAAAAGTTTGATTTGGAAAGGCAAAAAATACTACACAAATATTTCTCCCTAGTGTATTCTGTCTCACTTGTTCAGCAAGCATTTTCTGATAGGGAGAGTGTTCTCTGAGAACTGGTCTTGCTTGTCCCTCAGCAGGCAGCATCTTAACACATATCGTTTGCTTCTTGTTCTTCAGTCATATGGGACATCTTTCTGTTATTGTGTATGTCTGTGTATATAATGTAACCTGTAACAATGAAAAAACTACAAGTTGATTGCTGGCTACAGGACTTAGCTTGAGTTTATTGGCGCCCATTAGGTGAGATTAAATTGCCTGTTTAATGAAACAGGAACAAAACTGAAAAAGCAGAAGACAGCTTTTCAGCCTTTGCATGGAGCCAGGGGCTTCATTGCACTGATGCCAGGTAGTGCATGTGATGGAGTCAGGTCCTCCATGCGAAAGCGCTCTGCTCGCTTCTGCTCTTCTTGATGAAGCTGTGACCTTCACGTCAGCGTGTTGCACTTCCCCATGATGTTACAGCATCCTTCATTCTTCTAGTGCAGCTGTTGAGGGGACTGCTCTGTTACGTGGTTCTCTAATGATCCTTGGTAGAAAAAAATCAACCTTTTTTTTTCAATAATGGGGAGAATCCATGTGCACTGATGTTGCAATGTATGGCAGTTGAAATGGTTTTCATGTCCATAGCCTGACTTCTCAACAGAAGAGAGAAGTAAGTTGCGTCTGGTAGAGGCTGAAGAATGAAGAGAATCAGAAAGGCCTGGAGGAAAGTGCAGAAGGGGTAGTTATACCACTGGCTATATTCATGGTTACACTGGCTATAGAAGGGATTCAGTGGCTGATGAATTATAAAATCATCAAATCAGAGAATGGTTTGGGTTGGAAGGGACCTTTGAAGATCGTCAAGTCAACCCCCCCTGCCATGGGCAGGGACATCTTTCGCTAGATCATATTGTCCAAATCCCCATCCAACCTGACCTTGAACACTTCTAGAGGTGGGGCATCCACAACTTCTCCAGGCAACATGTTCCAGTGTCTCACTACCCTCATTGTAAAAGATGTCTTTTTTATGTCCGAGCTAAATCTACCCTCTTTCTGTTTAAAGCCATTGCCCCTTGTCCTGTCACTACAGGCTCTGGTAAAAAGGTTTGTCCCCATCTTTCTTGTAAGCCCCCTTTAAGCAGTGAAGAGCTGCAATAAGGTCTCCCTGGAGCCTTCTCTCCAGGCTGAACAACCCCAACTCTCTCAGCCTGTGTTCACGGCTGGTGCTCCAGCCCTCTGATCATTTTTGTGGCCCTCCTCTGGACTCGCTCCAACAGGTCCATGTCCTTCTTGTGCTGGGGACCCCAGAGCTGGATGCACTACTCCAGGTGTGGTCTCACCAGAGCAGAGTGGAAGGGCAGATTTACCTCCCTTGACCTGCTGACCACGCTTCTTTTTATGCAGCCCAGGATACGGTTGGCCTTCTGGGCTGCAAGCGCACATTGCCAGCTCATGTCCAATTTTTCATCCACCAGTATCCCCAAGTCCTTCTCCTCAGGGCTACTCTCAATCCCTTCATCCCCCAGTCCTTATTTATACTGGTGAGTGCCCTGATCCAGGTGCAGGATCTTGCACTTGGCCTTGTTGAACTTTGTGAGGTTCTCACTGGCCCCATGAAGCCATGTGGTTTCTCCATACTGCACCAGTGAGAGCCCTGACTCCTGCAAATGCACACAGAGCTTTCCATGTCAGTCATCAAAGATGCTGTGTTGAAGAGGATCTGGTTATGCATGTCCATTTGTTACGTCTCAGAGCACTACTTGCTAGGTGGGGGAGAAAAAAAGATGATTGCTAGGGTTTCTGCAAAGATTTCACTTGAGTCGTGTTCTTCTAGTGAGAAGAGAGGAGTGTTGGGCTGAGCCATAGGACTGCACTGGGCAACCGTGTGACTTTGGCCCCAAGTGTTGCTGTTTAGAGGGTTTTTTAGGTCTGAGAAGAAAAAAAAGTCACCTTTTCTTGCATGTCTGCTGGAAGCTTTACAGCTAATCTAGTTTGAGACAGTACCTGTAAGGCTGGGAATGTTTGGTTCATTATCATGACCACACTAATTGCTCTTTCAAAGTAACTGTTCCTGTTACTTTCCTTCTCAAGAGGGGGAGAGGAAAAAAGCCTTGTCTGCCTTAGGATCTCAGCAGTGACTCCTACACAGTGTGAGTGTAGCCGAGCCAAGTTTAAACCAACAAGCTCAATAGTTGATAAAATTATTCAATGAAAAATTCATTGCAAGTTGCAAAACATGCCCGGGAAGCCAGGTAAATTAGTCCTTGGGGAGCTTCTGCTGGTAGGAGAGAAGAGCTAGTACAGATGTGTCAGTAGCACAGTGCTGACATTGGTGTGATTGTGGACATATCCTTGCTCAGTTGATACAAGGAGTTTGCTTTCTTTGCTATTGATGCACAACATCCTATTTCTATGGAAATCTTTGGCTGTGTTGAAATTACTCAAGGCACCTGTCCCCGTGATCAGTCCCCAGTCCATAGGAAGAGTGTCCTCTGGGTCACATGAGGATATGTGAGGGCGATGACATTCTTCATTCTCTCTCACTAGTGTAGGCGCAACTTGCATCAAAACTTGGCCACTGCCTGTAGTGTGGTAATGTGATAAGCTTTAAGTATCACAGAATGACGGCTGTTGGAAGGAACCTCTGGAGGTCACCTTGTCCAACTCCTGTGCTCAGGCAGGGCCGCCTAGGGCCACTTGCCCAGGACCATGTCCAGGTGGCTTTTGAATATCTCCGGGGATGGAGACTCCACAGCCTACCTGGGCAACCTGTGCCAGTGCTCGGTTACCCTCACAGTTGAAAAAGTGTTTCCTGATGTTCAGAGGGAGCCTCCTGTGTGTCAGTTTGTGCCCATTGCCTCTGGTCCTATCACTGGGCACCACTGAAAAGAGCCTGGCTTCGTCCTCTGTACACCCTCCCTTCAGGTATTTATGTACATTGATGAGATCCCCCTGAGCCTTCTCTTCTCCAGGCTCCCTCAGTTCCAGCTCTCTCAGCCTTTCCTCATGGGAGGATGCTCCAGTCCCTCAGTCATCTTAGTGGCCCTTTACTGGACTCTCTCTAGTATAACCATGTCTCTCTTGTACTGGGGAACCCAGCACTGGACACAGCACTCCAGGTGTGGCCTTACCAGTGCTGAGTCAAGGGGACGGATCACCTCCCTCGATCCGCTGGCAGTGCTTTGCCTAATGCAGCCCAGGGTACTCTTAGCCTACTTTGCAGCAAGGGCACATTGTTGGCTCATGTTCATCTTGTCCACCAGGTCCTTTTCAGTCAAGCTGCATTCCAGCTGGGTGGCCCCAGCTGAGTGGCATCTTTTTGACATGCTCGATTGTTGACTGGGAACTTGGGACTCCGCATTGAGAAGCTGAAGCATCCCAGTTGCTGGTTAAGGAGTTTTTGTGTATGTCCTAGAGATGGGCAGCAATATTTTGAATGAAATGTGCAGGGTGTTCCTGGACATTTTTTTGAATGCCTACAAGATGTGCATTAACATCTGGTAATTTAATCATAGAATAATAGAATGGTTTGGGTTGGAAGGGACCTTAAAGATCACCTAGTTCCAACCCTCCTGCCATGGGCAGGGACACCTTCCACTAGACCAGGTTGCTCAAAGCCCCATCCAACCTGGCCTTGAACACTTCAGGGATGGGGCAACCACAGTATGTCTGGGCAACCTGTTCCAGTGCCTCACCACCCTCACAGTGAAGAACTTCATCCTTACATCTAATCTAAATCTACCCTCTTTCACTTTAAAGCCGTTACCCCTTGTCCTATCACTACACGGCCTTGTAAAAAGTCCCTCTCCAGCTTTCTTGTAGGCCCCCGTTACGTACTGGAAGGCTGCTATAAGGTGTCCCCAGAGCCTTCTCTTATCCAGGCTGAACAACCCCAACTCTCTCAGCCTGTCTTCACAGGAGAGGTGTTCCAGCCCCCTGATCATCTTCATGGCCCTCCTCTGGACTTAATCCAACAGGTCCATGTCCTTCTTATGTTGGGGGCCCCAGAACTGAATGCAGTACTGCAGGTGGGGTGTCATGAGAGCAGAGTAGAGGGGGCGAATCACCTCCCTCTACCTGCTGGTCACACTTCTTCTGATGCAGCCCAGGACGCGGTTGGCTTTCTGGGCTGCAAACGTACATTGCTGGGTCATGTTGAGCCTCTTGTCAGCCAACACCCCCAAGTCCTTCTCCTAAGGGCTGCTCTCAATCCACTCATCACCCAGCCTGTATTTGTGATTGGGATTGCCCCGACCCATGTGCAGGAGGACCTTGCAGTTGGCCTTGTTGACCTTCATGAGGTTTGTACGGGCCCACCTCTCAAGCCTGTCAAGGTCCCTCTGGATGGCATCCCTTCCCTCCAGCATCTCGACCACTCCACACAGCTTGGTGTCATCAGCAAACTTGCTGAGCGTGCACTCAATCCCACTGTCCATGTCACTGACAAAGATGTTAAAACAGCACTGGTCCCAATACCGACCCCTGAGGAACGCCACTCGTCACTGGTCTCCATTTAGGCATTGAGCCATTGACCTCAACTCTTTGAGTGCGACCATCCAGCCAATTCCTTATCCACCGTGTGGTCCATCCATCAAATCCGTGTCTCTCCAATTTAGAGACAAGGGTGTCGTGCGGGACAGGGTCAAATGCTTTTCACCATTCCAGGTAGATGACATCAGTTGCTCTTCCCTTATCCACTAACGCTGTAACCTCATCATAGAAGGCCACCTGATTTGTCAGGCATGATTTGCCCTTAGTGAAGCCGTGTTGGCTGTCACCAGTCATCTCCTTGTTTTCCATGTGCCTTAGCATGGTTTCCAGGAGGATCTACTCCATGATCTTGCCAGGCACAGAGGTGGGACTGATTGGCTTGTAGTTCCCTGGGTCTTCCTCTTCTACCTTTTTAAAAATGGAGGTTATGTTTCCCCTTTTCCAGTCAGTGGGAAGTACCCCAGACTGACATGATTTCTCAAATATGATGGATGGTGGCTCAGCCACTTCATCCACCAGTTCCCTCAGGACCTGCAGATGTATCTCATCAGGTCCCATGGACTTGTGCACCTTCAGGTTCCTTAGATGGTCTCAAACCTGATCTTCTCCTACTGTGGGCGGTTCTTCATTCTCCTAGTCCCTGCCTTTGCTTTCTGCGACTTGGGTGGTGTGGCTGGAGCACTTGCCAGTGAAGACTGAGGTAAAACAGTCATTGAGTACCTCAGCCTTCTCCATGTCCCAGGTAACCACATCTCCCGTTTCTTTCTGGAGAGGGCCCACATTTTCCCTAGTCTTCCTTTTATCACCAACATATCTATAGAAGCTTTTCTTGTTGCCCTTGACATCCCTGGCCAGATTTGAATCTATCAGGGCTTTAGTTTTCCTAACCTGATCCTTGGCTTCTCAGACAATTTCTCTGTATTCCTCCCAGGCTACCTGTCCTTGCTTCTACCCTCTATAGGCTTCCTTTTTGACTTCCTTTTGATGTCAGGGGAAGTCTCTTCCTTCTGCTGGTCCTTGCAATTGCAAGCTTCGATTCTTCTGCATTATTGGCCCCCGCTTCGTTCTGTGTGTGCTGGTGGGGGAGTTTTTGGCTGTTTGGCCATGCTGTCTGTCCCTGCCCCAGGAGGAAGGTCTAGGCACTTCCTGCAGTTTGAGATCTGCACTGCAGCCTCTCCCTTCAGCAGCTCCATCTGGGTGAAGGCATCGGCCACCACTGGGGTAGATGGTGCAGACCCCCCAGCCGGAGCTGCAGCCTTTGCTCTCAGATGAGTGCCCACCATTCTGCATTGAGGGTCAGGGAGGATGAGTGCCCTTGACCTGTGCAGTTGGTCACAGAACGGTGCCCGGTTGCTGGGTTATGTGTACTTCAAGTCTCTCCTCTCAGTCAGTGGAATGTCCCTCCTTCTTTCAGGAGACCAAGTAAATCAAGTCTTTCCTTTGGTGCTTTTGATCCTGTACAGTTTTTTTATGCTTAAATTAACATTGGATAACAATGTATTGTACTTGTTCGAGTTTTCGGTAACACACGCATCCCAATGCTGCAGATGCACAAAGTATATTGTGAAGCTTTTGTTATGATAATGTCTCTAATAAGGTTGCATGTTGTTTCACTTCGATTTGCTTTTGCTGTACATCACCGGCCATTGTAACCTGCGCAACTGAAGACACTCACAATATTGGTGTGATTGGACATAAATACAAGGCTTCAGGTGGTCAGTAATATTCTGGCATTCTTGAACAAATCCAATCCCCTGCAGTCTAAGTACAATAACACAGGAATATAGCGCAGTGCCAATTTGTATATAAAGCTGGTCAAAACAGAAGCAATATTTTGAATGATCCTGCAGCCAGTAGCGTAAGTCCATGTTTGCTTTCAGTACAGTTAGCTTGTAAGGGTCTGGTGTGGTTCCAGTTCCACCTCATGTATGCACATCACTAGCACTGGATCCACGTTGCTTTCTCTGAGCCACTCTCGATAATATGGAAGTACCTCAGCTGCACTTTGCATTTGTTGGCAGTGCTGAAAAGGGAAATTTTCTGCATGTGTTGCCTAATTTCATTTCTGCAGTTTAAATCTGAACAGGTCCTCAGCCATATTCATCCATAGCCAATCTTTTGTTCTCCAGCAGCCTGAGGTCACCTTTCTCCATGTCCTCTGAAACACCAGTCGTGTCCTCTTCCTGCTGTGCTGCACTTGTCTCTTTCACCATGGTGCCTCCGCTTCTGTGTCTGGCACAGCACCTTCTCGATCGGTCTCTTCTGCTTTGTTTTGGGTGAAATGCACATTTTCTGGGCTCAGGCTTGTAGCAGCCATTTCTCTTGGGTGGATGACATTAGCTCCCGCTCTACCTTGTACTGATGTAAAGCCTGGTGCCAAATGAGCAGTGTAAAATGGGGCTGCCCATGGCACTGAACCCACAGTCGTCTTCTCCAGCCAGCCCACTAGTGGCTAAGCCCTTCCTAGGAAAGCAGATCCCCTCTTCTCAGAAGGGAGAGGCTCTCCACTTGGAGGCAGCATCCCTCCTTTGGAAGGAGGTGGTGGTGGATTCACTGTCAGTGAAGCAGCAGCATCCGTAATGCTGGTGGCATGTGGAATGCTTCTGGGCAGTTTACTGCCTGTATTGCTGAAAACAGCCTTGCGTGTGTGTGAGCAGCCCAAGACCAAGTGAGGTGGCACCTCTCCCTCTGCTGATACCAGCGTGCAGTATTTGACACCACCTTTGCTGGGCACTTCTGTTCCTGCTAAACCAAGGATTTGGACTGGAGGCATCTTGGTGGATGCAGTTCTTCGGCTTGCGTTTCTCAGGAAGTCATTCTGAGTGGCAGAAAAGCCCTTTTTGGCTTTAAAACCTGTGGCTCTACAACCTTTTCCATCAGCTAAATACAACTTGAGAATTGCCTCTGATTCTTATGAGCACGGGGGGATTGCTTCAAACAGAAGTGACGTAGGTGTGCAGAATGGGAGCATGGGGCTTCGACGCACCTCCAGCACGTCCATAACCTAGGTTTTTTTTCTAATTTCTTTTCCATGTATTAACATAGAGTTTGCTTGGTTTGTGTTTTGTCTGGTCAGGAAGAATCTACCTTCTGTAGGATAATTACTTGGGGAAGTTTCTCCTGTATTTGTTGCTTCTATATATTACAGGAGTGTGCAGCTTAGTCATAACCAGACAGGCATCCTGTGCTTTGAAACACCGAGGCAGCCCAGGGCAGCACTACCTGCACAAGCTGCTGCTCCTTACACAAGCGTTTTAAGTGGTATTTAGCCAGGATGAGACAACCAGGCTAATCTACTCTGCTCTGCATGTAGTTTTTGACAGCTAATGCAGTTTTAACACTCATTGTGAAACAGCCTGTAGAAGATAGGTATGAGTATGTTGTTTCTGGTGAGGACAGGTCTAGTTCTAGTGTTTTAGTATTTCTAGCCATGAAGAGTTGCCTGAAGTGCATTAGAGTCTACAGAAATAGCTCACACAAAGCCTTCTGTCATCCTCAACTGGAGCTAAAATGTTTGAAAAAATTGAAATAACTAAGATCAATCCATGGCTAAGTTGTCCATATGGTAGATATATACTAAAACAAAAGATGAAGTCCTTTTATATTGTGGGGATCCATTTCTCATCCTCAGTGAATCCATTGTGAGCAGGTCGATTAACAGATCTCAGGAGAGTTTGATAAAAAGACATGTTATTCTCCTATGGTAGTTAAGCTTAGCTGGGTTTAACACAGGTGCTAGTATGTTTTACAGTTTTCTGAGTTTAAATTGTTTAACTGTAAAGTGCAAATCAACAAAACCCCCCACATACTTGGGTTTATTTTCATTTTCTCTTGCTTAGATGATATCTCCGAATGTTGTGTGAAATGTCTTCTGTCCTCTGCAGGGTAGTCATAAACTGAAGGGATTTTTTTTAGTCTTACCGTGCATGCTGGTGTTTCACTGTGCCTGCAGCTTTCTGGAGAGCCAAACTTTTTGAGGCTTGGATTCATCTAGGTTCAGGCATCTAAAATGTAATATTAGGTCTGTGCTGGTCAGCTAGATGCCTCTGCTGGTGAATGGAGTCAGGGAGAGGTGCGTATAGGGGCAAGTCTTCCATTGTTAAATTAATCAAGATGAATTCTACCCTTCCTGTCAAATGCATGTTGCTGCTAATGTATTTTGTTGGATTCAAGGGTTCTCTTTATGCTCTCTGGATTTTTGTTTCTCATTTTTATCTTGACAGTAACACAGATTCTTTTCTCTTTCCAGGGTGACTGTTGGATCTGTATGGAGCTCATGTCTACCTCGTTTGATAAGTTTTACAAATATGTATATAGTGTATTAGATGATGTTATTCCAGAAGAAATCCTAGGCAAAATCACTTTAGCTGTGAGTATTTTGTTAAACTTTTTTGTGTATGTTTTTGAAGCTAACGTGAAAAATTCAGATCTCTTTCACTCACATGTGAGAAAGCTGGTTGATCTGCACGCAGCAGAGCTGCTGCTGTTGTATTGCACCACGCTTTTAATGATCCTTGAGTATACTCTGAATTTTCCACAGTGTATTTCATGACAGAAAACCAGGTGCTGGGGTCTGTAATCAGTTCATAAAGAGACCCCAGGACCAGCTTCCTGCTCTGTCTGCTTAAACATGGGCACGAACAGCATAGGCACCAGACCCGTCCTCAGGGATTGCTTCATGTGCACTGGTGGTGGCATCAGTGGAAGCTAGACACAGGTCATCTTATCCCAAGGAAGGTGCCTAAAATAGACGAGCTGTCTCCCCTTCCCTTGTTTGTAAAGGGAACAAGGGATTGGGCATTTATAGCCAGGACATGTGAACCCCACCAAACTGTTTGAGAGTAAGGGTCTGGTCTCAGTGAATTGCCTACCCTCTCTCTTGAGTCAGTGGAGAGAGGTTGGTGCCTCTGTGTGGGAGCTGAGTTCCCATCTCGTGGTGCCTTAGGTGGTGAAGTGAGATGAATCCCACCCAGGGTATCTGAGTGCAGCCCTGCTACATGAAGCCCACTGTCTCTGTTTAACGAGCCCTGTAAAATTATCCTTGGCTGTTGCAAAATGAGCCCTTAGTTGCCTAAATGCAAGGACAAGGTCATATCCCTGCAAAACAAACTTTTGGGTTTGGGCTATGGAGGAAGGGGTGTTGAAGGGTATCCCAAAATCTCTGTCCTGCTGCTGCCCATAAAAATGTCAGGTCTCTTGGATTTCTGCAAGGGATGCTGGGCCACTCCAGTCCAGAGAAACCTCTGGTAGCCTTGTGCAAAGGCTCCCAAAAGTAAAAGGGAGTCTTCAGCAGGTGGAGAACCTGGCTGATGTTTTCTTGACTTACCCTGGAAGTCCTGGCCCAATAAAAAGTCAAGACCAAGCCAAACGAGTTAGTTTAGCGAGGCTGCTGGAAGATGAAAAGCTGCAGAAGTGGAGCACCATTCAGGAGTAATGGGGAAAATGTGAGCGAATGCTGGAGCCATGCCATGTTGGTGACAGATGGGCAAACTGCCTCTGCATCAGCTCCAGCAGGTGAATGCCGCAGTAAGCTGATGTCCTGAGCTGTCAGAGTGATGCAACGGTGCTCAACAAGTCGCAAACCCTGACCTCGTGAAAGAATATGGGCAAATTCTGCTCAGGGCCAGATCTTTGGAGAAAACCTTCTTCACTCTTCTTAGGGGCATCTTTATAAAATGTTGAGCCTACCTGAACCTGCTGCCATTTCTTACAGATAACAGCCTGCCTGGACGGCTCATGCACTGTCATGTATTTAGATGTTTATAGCCAAGACTGAAAATCCTATCAAAGGCAGCTGATGGCTGTTTTGCAGCCCATGGGATGCATCATCTTACCACCAACCAACTAAATGCATTACTGTCCAAAGCAAGGCTTGAGATGTAGACAAGAGATGGCTTGATAAGGTCTGTCCGTCCAGAGTAGTCTGCTTGGAGTTACATGTAATTCTGGGGGGGAAAGAGAAGGAGATCATTTTAGGGTTTGCAGGGTATTAGAGACACACTGGCCCACATTTTGGCTCAGACAGACCTTGCAAGGTGTTTGCCTGATTAAGATAATTTGGACAGAGACTTGAAATGTGCTTTGAAGCTCTCAAAGGGAGTTTCTCTACTTACCCTGTGCAGACAGCAAGCTTTGAAAGCGCACCAAAGCTTTAACTCCTAGCCAGGAAAATGGCCACATTGGTTGTTTCTGACCTGGGACTGAGTGATGGATTGACTGAGTAATCTAAAATTTTCCATACCTGATACCCACAACAGATCTGAGGATGTGAAGCCCACTTGTGCTGTGTAGGAAGTCGTGGGCTGCTCGTTGAACGCTGCTCTCCTTCCTTCATGCTGCACCTGAAGGCAGCCCAGCCCCAGCAGCTCCCAAGGGAGGTCCTCTGTACAGACTGGCTTTAGGAGCTAAGACAGATTCTGACTAGATCTTGTGGTCTAGGGTTCATTTCTGTCCACTTTTTTCTAGAAAACAAATGAGGAACAGCATTTAATAACTCTAGTATGAGAATACTGGCCCTAAGGATCTTAGACCTTGAGGGCATCCAGGTCCAGAAGGTCTACATGTACACTACCCTGGTAGCCCCATTATGTGCAGGTGGGGTATGTGCTGCAGCTCACAGCTCGGTGTGCTCCACCAACCACCCTATATTTCATGTTAGAGCTCTTCTACCCCAGGTTGAAGAGCTGTGAGCTTCTGCTTCACCCGCTTGAGGGTGCGGGCAGAAGCCTCTGGCAGGGTCAGCTGGGATTTAAACCAACATTCACTAAAATGAAAGCTGGCTTTCTCTTGCTGAAGCTCAGGTCCAAGGAGGCCATCCAGTCTCATTCCACTGTGGGCCCGCCTAAAAATCAGTTGATGCTGTTGTTCGGAGAGACGCAGTAGCTTCTGCTGCCAGAGCAGAAACCTGCACTGGAGGACCAAGGTGGGCGGTGAGGAGGAGACAGCACTTCAGCTGCGTCAGAGCCTGCCAGAGCTTTTAATTACCTAAACACTTGAACATGGGGTTGGGCAAGCAGGAAGGACCAGTCTTTGGGAGTTGTTCCTCGGTGCTAGACTTCATCCTTACAGTAGCACAGCTTCAGAGAGCTTTGCAGCACAACACGAACACCTTCTTGCCATCATCTTCAAGGCAGTCTTTTGGTCATAGGTTTTGATGATCTTTTCAGCAAAAGCAAAACGAATTAAAATAGTGAGCTTTCAGGGTTTTTTTTTAAATCATCCTGTGAAATCAAGCTCCCTAAGTGTCTCTTGATGGTAAATGATAAAATCAGAACAGCCTCTGCTGCTCCCCACACTGTTGCTGCTCAGCCAGTGGAACGGGAACAGTTGTTACCTGCTGAAAAAGTACAGCATAGGGTTTGAAATAAGTTATTGCTTAAGATAATTAACATCAGAAATTGTGTGACTTCACCCCTTGCTCCCTTCTCCCAGAGTGTGATCTTTCTAGGTTACAGGTGGTATATATTTACTTAAGCACATGCCCTCTCTTATTTCACCTTCTGTTTGCAGGAAAGGTTGGGAGAAAAATGCTTTTATTATATGGCATATTACAGCATTGATATCTCAACATATTAAATGCTTTTTCCCCCTGTTCTTGGTGCTCCAGAAGTTTAATAATCACAGGAATCTTAGGACATTTGCTTATTTTTCATCTGTTTTTCTTTCCTAGACTGTGAAAGCACTAAACCACTTAAAAGAAAACTTGAAAATCATTCACAGAGGTGAGTTCATGTCTTCTTGCCTACAAAAATAATTGCAAGAATTTTAAGCAGCCTTTGCTTCAAGTCAAAGTGTAATTAGCATGTGTAGTACCGTGAGTGTGAGTACAGGTTTTGCACCAGTGTGTCCCCAGTGGCTGTTTCATTGCCCATTTGGTCTGTGCTTTTCCATAAAAGCATGATTTCAAGGTGGTTGGGTGTCTGCCTCTGCCTCCGGGTACGTGGCATCTTTGGGGCTGGCTCCATCTCCTCTTGCTCCCAGTCAGGACCCTCAGCAGCAGTGAGAGCATCCAGTCACCGCCTGCCAAGGGGCAATGGCAATTGTGCAGCACTGCTGGTGTTGATTCTCTGCAGCTGCTGTTCTTGAAATTGAAACCTCCAGCTGTGACTTACTGATTTAAATTTCTTCGCCTTGCAGACATCAAACCTTCCAATATTCTTCTGGACAGAAATGGAAACATTAAACTCTGTGACTTTGGCATTAGCGGGCAGCTTGTGGACTCCATTGCTAAAACGCGGGATGCAGGGTGCCGGCCGTACATGGCGGTGAGTGGGGATGAGCTGGACAGCGGGGAGCTGGCATGGCTGTGGGCTGTGCAGGATCTTACCCTCCTTCGGTAGGCCTGGCTCAGCATGGGCCTGCCTGTCGTCTGACTGAAGTGTCAGCCTGTTTCCCATGGGATGAGCACCCCCTTCCCAGATGAAACTGAGCTCTGGAGTGAGCGCTGCTTCTGGCAGTGTCAGTGAAGGCATCCAGGCTGTGGCACAGTGGCCAAATTCCCTTTTTTTTAGCTGGGTTCCTCTGCTGCTGCCAGTGCTGTGGTGCTGGAGCGGAGAGCTTCTCTGTGCCTTCCAGCAGTGCCTGCTCATGCTCCAAAACAAACACTGCATGGGGGGAGGCAGTGCCGTTGGGGTGCGGGTTTTTCTTGGTCTGCAAGAAATCCATTCGCTACGGTAAGATTATGTCACAGGAGTTATTGCAGAGCGGAATTATAGTGATTTTTGCAAACCACTTTAATTCCAAAGTGTGCCGTAACTTAATTCCAGGAGAATGTGATTCTGGAGAGCAGCGGTAACAGAGCAGCTGCATGGAAATTGCTCGGGCTGAGCTGTGGCTCCTGGGAGTCTGTCCTGTTTGTTTGCTTCCCCCCCCCACCCCAGGGAGAAAAACTGTGGTGGTGATTTTCAAAGCTGTATGAGGGTTTTAAACACTTCTGTGCATTGTGCTGTGTCTCTTGGTTTCATGTGAGCTGAGGATACCTTGTGCAGGGAGCTGTGTGTCTGCTGCTGTCAATGTAACTTTCATTTCAGTGGATATATTTAACTCTCATTACTTATCTTATGGCTCTATATGCTGAAAAATACTGTTTTCTGAACTCTTTTTATCTACCACCAAGGAAACAAAAAAGGAGTATCTCTGTCTTTTAAGGTACAGTGCCCATCTGGTCCAGGTAACGACTCTCATATGGCTTTTGTCTAACGGTGGTGTCCAAGGCAAAACCTGTCTGCCCCAATTCTGATCTGTGCAAGCACAGAGTCTGAATTTTGGAGCATTTGACCTTTTATTTTCACTGTCCTCATAGCAGAGCTAGTTAGTCAGTGAGCTGGACAGAATATTACAGATGAGTTCTGTTATTGGAGACCAGTACTGTGGTACAGCAAAGTCTGTGCAAGCTCCAGACCTATGTAACTTAGTGAAATGGGGCAGTTTGTTTAAATAAAGACCTTGTGAGGCTGCAGAGAGGGCAGAGGCATGTCTCTGCTCTGAGCAATTTTGGCAAGTGCATGGAGCTCCCCACAGGGAAGAGGATCAGTCAGAGCTGCCCAATTTGTTGTGTTGGTGGGGCATGGGATGCTGAGGGCAGCAGCAAAGAGAGGTGCCCGAGGAGGGGATGGGAGCCAGTGCAGTCTGAGCTAGCCTGACCCAAGGCTGGGTATTTGCATCTCAGACTGCAGGCACTTCTGATAGCATCACTCCGTGGAGTTATGGCTCTTGTTGACTTTTCCCTGTCCTCTGAGATGTGTATCAGGTCTGTAAATAGGGCTCTTGAAAAATTGCTCTCTCCTTTTCCCCTCCCAAGTTCAGTGGGCTATAATTACAGGAATTAATGTTCCCACTTTTTCTTAGAACCGTGGGTAGATGGTTAGCTTTGCTCAGGCTGTTGGTTTAGTTACGACATGACAGTTACTGGCATGTCTGTAAATAGCTGCGCTGCTTCATTTCCCCTGGGACTTCGGTGGGTGAGTGCTTCCGATAGCTCCTTGGTTTTCCTCCCTGTCTGTGCATATGCACTCTGCTCTGGAATTTGTGGATCTCCATCACCAGCTCCAGACTCTGTTGGATTTTTAAGTGAGCAAAAGTGTTTCAATTCAGTTTGTGTTTTTAAGAGGCTTGGAATGGTACATGGTTTGTGGGACAAGCCAGCAGCTGGCAAGTGGTGTGGGAGACGGCTGGCCTCTTCCCTTCTGCTCTCCTGATTCAGTGACTCCTCTCCAAGTACATGAGCATTTCCACGTACCGGGAAGCCTGGGAAATGGGGAGATGTCCCCAGCACACAGGCTCATCTGCCAGCTCTTTCTCCAAGCCAGCAGGGGCTGATGGCTGTCGTGATGCTGTGGTCAAACCTGAATATACTGGGAAGCAGTCAGGCCAGTCACACTCCTTTCAAAAGGAAGACAGTGTTATTTTTTTTTAGTGTAAAACAGGCAAAGGGCATTAGCTGTGTTCAGCCAGGGAGGGTCTGATAAGGGCTGCTGGATGATGCTCCCTGACGATGAAAGCGTGTTGCTCTGCAAGGCCCACTTGGCCCATGGCACTTGCAGTAATTCTTGTAGCATGAGCACTTGCCCACTGAAGGAACCTGGTAACACCGTGTTCACTGGACCTAGGTCCCCAAGTAGCCATTGATAACAATAGCGTTGGATGTCAGTCGGCTTGACTGTGAGCAGTCTGATTAGGCAGCAGGAGCCATGTCCAGCTGCTAAGCAAGTGCTGTGCGGCTTAACCAAATTGTTAGAGCTGCCACAGAAAGCAGCGTATCAGCCTTGGAGCTGCCAGTGCTGGAGTTGTTTTGCTTTTGGCTTTGAATTCCCCTGTGATCTTTATATTGAAGTAAAGGCATACATGTTGATGCCTTGTGTTCTCTGAAAGAAAGAAAGGAAAGACCGAGCCCCCGTGCTGCCCCAGGTGGCAGCCAGCCCCCGGAGCAGACTGGGCTCTTTGCTGAGCCCTCCAGAGACCTGTGCCGATGCCATCATCCTGTGTTTGCTGTAGGTGAGGTTTCACAGCATGCTCACGACAGCCGTAAACCGGCAGTGGGGGTGAGATTGCTCCCAGCCAGCCCCTTGTCCACCCACTCTGCTGCTCCCTGGCGATCCCTGCATTGCCTCTTGCTGCGGTGGGTGCTGCTGATTTGGGTGGGAGGGGAGGCTGTGTGAGCCATGCTGAAGCTGGTGCTCCTTGTGGCATTACTGCTTTTTGCCTATTTAATGCTCAAGTGAACCCAGTTTCTGTGTCAGAGAGGAGGAATGAGACTGGAAGCGCCTGGTTTAGGTAGGGGAGGACCCAGCCAGCGTGATGCCAGATGTCCTGCCCTGCCCTGCTCCTTTGGGACCCCTCCAGGGGCAGAGTTTGATGGTGTCACATGTGTCCTTGGTCCCTCAGGTCCTTTTCCCAGGTCACCTGGGAGCTGCCCACTGCAAGCTGCAGCTGTGCCTGAGTGCCAGTGCCCTGTGCCACTTTGCCCACCCTCCCCAGGGCTGCCCGCTGGGCTCTCCCTGAAGAGTTGTCAAGATGAGGGGGTGGACCACGGGATGTGCAGTGCTGCGGTGTACAGAGCAGCCTTCTTGGTGCTAATGCATGACCTGTGACCCAGCAAACACAGTTCTGCTTGTCCCTGCCTATGCAGGAGTAGAGGGCCAGTGCAGAGCCCTGTCGCTGCAGTGCTGCTGCAGACCAGTGCTCAGGATGTGTTTCCTGCTCCTCATTTCTCCCTGGCAAAGATGGGCAGTCGCTGCTGGGCTCAACATCCAGGGCTGGGTGTAGGCTGTGTCCCTGTGCTCGGATGGCTCATGCAGAGTTCAGGCCATGCATGGAGAAGGGAAAATTCCCAAACCAGGTGACAGAGATGGCTCTGAGCCGGGCTCTTCCAGCCTCCCTGTGCACATGGAGGGAGAGGCTGCAGGGATGCAGGAGCTCTCTGAATCCTTTACCCAAGCAGAGCTGCAGCAAGAGCCTCTGTTTCAGCTTCACATTCCTGAGCCAATGCCCAGGTTTTCATCAGGCTCAGTCATTCATTTATCTGAACAGGCAGGCTGTTGGTTTGAATTCATGCAGCTAAAATCCTCTTGGATGCTCCTGAATATTGCTGTGTGTTGGACTTTTTTTTTTTTTTCATCTGAATCTTGGCACCCAGCCATAATTTTTATGACTGAGAAAACGAATCTGGGAGGAGACTGGGAGACATGTGGCACTGTCCCTCTGCAAGCAGCGCAGACTGGATCCAGGCTCTGCCGCCCGCGGCGTAGCGAATGCCGGGGGAGATGCCTGAGCTCTGAGCGCAGCCCTCTCTGCTCGTGTGCTGCTGCTGTCACCCGCGTGCTTCAGGGGTTTCAGCTGAGAACATAACCTCAGCTTACTCATTCATCGACTAAAATTGCCTGTGAGGTTCGCCCAGCGTGGGACTTCTCCAGTCCAAACTTGGCTCCTTACATCACGTGGCGCAGAGCCCATGCCGAGCAGCTCCACTGCAGCACTGAGCTCATGTCTTTGCGTTGGCACTTCCACCCCCATCCTGCCGGGGACGCAGCAGGACAGGATTTTCCTCCTCACCCGTTTAGATGCTTGTCTGCACAGGCAGTTTATATAAACCTAGGGAAGCATGTCAGCAGCTGCCTGTGTAAGCAGACCACTCGGCCAGAAGTATCGCGGGCAAGATGTGAGTTTTGTGGAGGAGAGTATTGAAACGGGGGGGAAAAAGTCATTTTGGCCACTGGGATTTACGTTGGAAGTGCCTAAAAGTCAGGTTTGGGAGATCGTTGCCCTTGGGAGGCATTGGAGGTTCAGCTGGAAACAGCAGGCCGCTCCTGCTTGCCGTGGGTTTGCTCTGCGTGGGGCACAGCTGGCTGTGCTGGGGTGGCCCAGGGTAGCCCCCGCAGCTGCGATTAGCTGCGAGGTGGCTAATTGGAAGCCATAAATAGCAGAACATGATCATCAGGGCAGTGAAGATGCAGAGAGGGATGGATGAGGCTCCTTAGGGCAGGGTCAGGTGTGGGGAGAGGGAGCGAAGGGCTGGGCAGGCCCCAGGTCCGCAGGTGTGAGCCTCCTGTCCTCCCTGAGCCTGTTTGGCTCTCGCCACTCGTGTGGGTGAGGCTGGGGGGGGATTCTGCTTCAGGAGTACCCACAGGGATTTGCAGGGGGATTCTCCACCCCTGTGCCGAGCCTTTTCCTACCAAGCGTGGGAGCGCCCTGCATGCCTGCCGCACGCTCGGCGCAGGCTGGGGGGCTGCTGGAGCCGCTCGGCAGCACCCCAGCCTCCCCTGACGGCTACCCTGGCACCGCTGTCTGGATGCAACCAAGTCCGGCCTCCACCTCCTCCATCTGTTCCCTGCTGCGGCATGACCCTTGGCAGTGGAGCAGGCAGGGCACGAGGGCCGTGGCAGGAGGGTTCAGGACCAAGTACTCAAACCTTCGTGGAGCTCCTATTTCCCATAATGTGGGAAGGACCGGGGTCAGGACTGGACCTGGGGGGTGAGGGCTGTGCTTTGCAGGTGCAAACTTTCGCGGGTGATGAGGCCAGAAGGAGAGACAATTGAACACAGCTAGGGAAGCCTCCTGATCCTGTACCCAGACCAACAGCTTCTGACTGAATGGAAGAGATCTTTAAGAAAGAGAAAACAGATTTTAAGGCTCAAACTACTAGTGACTCCAGCCTGGCCCTATCTGAGTTGCTACACAATGATTCACCTTTGCTGATGACCATCTGCATTTTGTTATGCTTGATTTCTGGTTAGGACATGTGTAACTTCATCTGTAGACACCCTCTTGGTTCTCTTTCTCTGCTGCATCATATTGTCCTCTACGATCGGATGTCATCCCCTTGCACTGCCTCCTGCTGGACTCCTTTTCTTTTCAGTATGTGTTTGAAAGCATGCCTGTTGGTTAGGCATTCAGGCTATGGAAAAATAACTGGGCTCCCTACAATTCAGTCCTTTGTAACTACCTACTTCAAGGACTTCTAGAGCATGCCCACCAAAATTGCAGGCCCTCAGTGAGGTTCTGTGACAAAGTTACATAGCGGGGCTGAAATGATACCTTACAGCCCTCCAAAACTGCTGCCGCTCTGGAGCTTGGCCCTGTTAACCTAATACAGTTCTTGGAAGCAGCGGTGGGGATGGCACTGAGGGGATGTGTCTGGGGTACTGGAGGGTGGTCTTCCAAAACAAAGCCAGATGGAGAAGACCTCCAAAGTCCTGAGTTAAAGATGGCCTCTTCAAGTGCTGGAGAATTTATCATAGGGCCCATGAAGTTGTCCTGGTCATTAATTATGCTCCTAATACTATCTTTTTAATACAAGTAAGTCTTGTTTTAATGGATGGCTCTGGGCTCTTGTTTCTACATTGTTTGCAGAATTAAGTAGTCCTTTACTTGCCACAGCCTCTTTCCCCAGGAGGTACTTACTGACTCTGATGTAGTCGCCTCTTAAGCTTTTCTTTGAGGAGATTAGGGACTGAGCAGCTTATGCCCTTAAGGCAGATTGGATTGTATTTTATGGCTGTGCTATAACCCCCCCATTTTTTTAGCATCCTTTTACAAACGTGGACCCTGAAATTGAGCAAACTTCCAATGTTTGTATGTCCTGTGGAGTGTATAATAAGAGCTGTGGTTCCTAGCGCATCATCCCAGCTACACGCCTTTAATAGTGATGGTCCTCTGGGATTTCATGCTCTCCTGTCCTTTTCTAGGAGCCTGTCTGTCACCCCAGAGTGCTGCGTTTTCTGTGTCTGGTTGAGTGAGTCAGCATCCAGCCAGACCCCAGCTTACCAAACATTCAAATCACACTAGTTCTTCAGGAACCCTTATTTATCACATTAGCAATATTTTTATAATATGCAGAATTTAGCAACACTAATTTTATATTTTCTTGGATATTATTAGCAGTAGGCCAAGGAAGGTCACCTTTGAGGTCCCATTATAAATCCTTCCTTTCCCACTCAATAGAGTCCTTTTAACAACAGTTACATTCTGAACTCTATCAGTGAAGCCATTTACTACTGCAAATTATTGATGCTTGATTTAGTTGCAGTCCACACAATGCACTGCACTAGTCCAAGTTTACTACAGCCACACATTTAACTTTTTTAACAAGATGAATAAGGTAGTTGAGAATATGCTGTGCTAAGCCCAAAAGGACCTCGCTGCCTTCATTAATGTTCCTGCCAATCCTCCTGTGCCTAGCAAGCGTCACCCGTCTACCAGTCCATCCCATTTCTGCGATCTTCCTGATGTTGAGATCAAGGAATTCAAATGCTGTTAGGAAAGCCAGCTGGGAGGGGATGGTAATCTCATGCGAACGGAAACCAATGTCTCCACCTGGAAAATGCTGCTAGAGAAGTTTTTAAATTAAACATTCTCTCAGAGTAAATATGTAAAGGAAATAGGAGGGGAGGAAAGGCCATTCTCTAGAAACATGATCTCTGCTGATAATCTCTGTGCAGCCACAGGCTTCGTGGCTGACCTGGGCAAGAGGGAGGGACAGGAAATCAAAGAACAGAGGGGATTTTGGAAGGAATGTCTGAATTCAAAAGTCCAAGCAGGGATGAATATTTTGGCTGAAGTGTTTTTTGACAATACTACTCTTATCTCCTGTGTAGGTGTAGAAGTAACAGTGTTACTGCTGCTGTCCTAGAGGTGGTAGACTGAGGAGCAGGGGGAAGCCGTGGGTCCACCTAGCCAGCACAGACAGAAGAACCCGTGCTGTCCACTTCCCTGTCAGCTCCTCCACCCATCACACTGTGTGTCCTTCGCTCTGCTGCTTCACACCCTGGCTGAGGAGCTGTGTCTCCTCCTGCAACTAGGGTAGCCTGCTGCATAGGATGCTGCACGACCCCTGTAGTGATTGGCGCTGTGATACAAGCGCAGAAAAAACAAAGCGTTAATAGCTTTTTCATCGACCACCTAGTACTGGAGGGGAGGGTATAACCTTAGAAAAGCCTTTGCCCAACACAGTGTGACTGTGATGCCTCACTTGCTCGTGTGAATGACTCACATGTGTGCTTTTAGACCCAGGCTTTTGCAGCACTGAGGTCACCTTCTGTGAGCTCCTACGTGCCCAGGAGGAGATCCAGAAAGCTTATTAGGCTTCACTGCACATAAAAATTGAGGTCCACATGAAATTAGACACCTCACCTCTTTAGCAGCCAGTAGAAGAATTCGGTGTCACCAAAGGGAGATTGCTGTCACCTAAGGGAGAGCCTCTGAAAATTCCTGTAGAGCAGAGCAGGAGTGAGTGGATGGATTTTCACATCTCTTTGGAGCTCCAGCACCTACTGTAGGGCTGCATCTTGGGCACCGAGGTCTGCTTGAGAACCAGCATGGCGAGGCCCCGAGGACAGTCACCTCACAGAGCAGGACTTCCTCTTCTGGGAGATGGTGGTCATGTTCACAGGTCTGGTAGTGAGCATCTCCCGGGGAGGTGAGCAGTCAGGCTCTTCCTCAGCCTTACAGGGTCTGAACTGCCAACCCAGCCCTGTAGGGAAGTCAGGGAAGGGACTTGCAGGAATGATACATCTGGAAGTCTCAGTGAGCAGATGAGAGGGAGCTGCACACAGCATCCTTGCACTCTGGAGGAGGAGGAGACAGGAGAAGCAGGTCTGAGAGCCCAGCGAGTCAGTGCCTCCTTGCCTGTCCTGCTTTGTGCCCATTGCTTACATCCCAGCCTGGGCCGTGCTGTGACACTAACACTGGCCATCGCTCTGTGCTCCGGTTAAGTGTGCGAGAGGCCTGTGTAGGGGAGAGCCCTTAAAGAAGAACAACTTGTTTTTCACCGTAGGAATATTCTTGAGAAATATAGCAATGCGCAAAGTGAGTGACAACATTTTCCTTTACTAAACAGCAGAAGAATTTCCAGAACTAGTTATTTATGGTCCTAAAGATGGTTTCCATTGCTGTTGCACAACCTTGCAGGCAGCTGTTCAGAGACATCGCTCCTTTCCTTGCTGTGGCTTCAGTTTGGAGTTGGCCCTGAGAGCCAAGTCACTCGAGCAGTGACAGATACTTCTTTCTGCGAGCACTTGCTGAGCCCCCTCACAGGGCACTGCCACCCAAATGAGAAAGCCATGGTAATGGGGTCACCACTGTGGGAGAGATGGCATTTTTGTCTTGAGCATCCCTAACAAATACACATGTGGTATTTCAGTTAATACAACAGCAGAATAGCGTGCTAGGGAGCCATGGCTCTTGCGTGCAAGACTTGTAGCTAGTTTGTGTCAGAGCAGTGAATGTCTGTTAACTCTGGCTGTCCCAGTTCGTGGCTCACTGTCTGGTTTGCAGCTGAATTTGGTGCAGATGATGCTGCAGCCCGCACAACCCTGCTTCCAGATGTGTAGTGCTTTACCTTGTTCCTGCCATCAGCCAAAGCCAGGGAGGTCCCTGGACTTCATTCATTTCACATGTTTTTTAGTGCGAGAAGATAGTCTCCAACGGAGCCTGGTAGCTTCCATCTTGCATCTGTCTGTTCCCATGGTTGGAGCAGAGGGAGAGTCTGTATTGTGTAGATTTTGTTCTGCTTTTTGTATTGCAAAAATTTAGCTCTTTATGGTTGTTCTTTGCTCCTCGTGACCTTTTATTTTCTTTTAGTTTAGGGATGCATTGACCTAAGTAGCAAATAAGAGTTTATTATGTACATTTTAATGCCATGGAGGCAGTTTTGAATTTGCAGTGCATGTGGGATAAAATTCCCTGATAATATAACCAGTGAAAATCCAGATCAGAGCTTCAAGAATTGGGTTTTCCCAGAAATGCTACTTTACTCTTTAGCAACATGAAACAGCTGAAGACTGCAGGGAGTCGTGTGTGCGTGTGTCCTTGTGTCACACCCCAAATTGCATGTGTTTGCTTAGCTGGGGGTTTGGAGGAGAGGGAGGATCAGTGCTGCCCGCTTCTGCTTGTTTTTCAGTCAAGATGCTGGTGCTTGGGTGGACACTGAAATAGAGAGAAGTCCCGTGGCAGCCTGCACCCTTCTTTGATGCATTCATACCCTGCCCCTTCGCACTGTCAGCACATCCAGTCGTGGGTCTCAATCTCAGACATTTCCTTTCCTCGCGCTTGGCGTTAGAAGGACACCTGGCACGAGCTGGGCTTTGTCTGCAGCCCTCGTTCCAGGTGCCTGGAGTGTGACACACTGACTCTTCTTTGTTGGTGTTAATTGCTCCCATGCCATCTACATGGAAAATTCCCAGGATTATTTCTGCTCTGTGTTTAGATGGGATTTATTTTGGTCCATCCTGCTTTCCCTTTAACTGTGCCACCACGGTCTAGGGCCGAGTCCCTGTTGCTTGTCTTTGCTCTGCTCAGTCGACTGTCTCACCAGTGCCACCTACCTCACCAGTCCCTGTAACACACAGCCTTTTAGTACTTCACGCCCTGCCCAAAATACCTACTCTCCATGCAGCCCTTTAATTCACTGTGCTGCATGGAAAGCGAGTCCTCCTGCAGTCTGTGCACTGCTCTACTCTGCTGCAGCACATCCCTATGGATCTGCGGTGTGGGAGTCCTGGCACTGGCAAGGCCAGCATCCCCATAATTTTGCGCAGCCCTGTGCTGGCTGGTCCCTGGTGGCAGCCTCCTGACATCATGATGTATCCCCAGCAGCGCGCAGGGCTGGGCCACCTGCCACCGTTCCTGCACGCCGGCGTCTGTCGCACGGGCGGCGTGTCCCACAGGGCTGTGTGTAGCCTGCTGGCCACAGTGGTGGTGTGCCTGATGGACGGGGAAGGAATAGCTCAATGTCCTTCACACCCACTCTCACTGCTGGCTGCTGGAACCAAGAAGGTAGAAGGAGCCACCAGTGTCTGGCAGGAGGGGTTGGAGGCAAGAGGATGCAATAAGAGCTTTGCACAGAGGGAAGGCAGGACTGGTGTTGCAGGGCTGCAATCACAGCAGCATGGTACCGGGCATGCTGCTGGGCTGATGGAATCTGGCTGTTCGTGGGCCTGAGACTCGGGAATGCTGGAGGGGCTGTATGGGAGCCGTAGAAAACAAGGCTGTTGGGGAGGGACAGGCCCATCACACTGCCGGTGACATGAGACAGGGCAGGGTAGACACAGCATCACTCATGAGCGTGATTGATGAGAGTCCCTGGAAGCTTCTTTTCAGCTTGTAACCTTCTGTACAAGGGGACAGAGGAGGTGCCTGCTGTGCCACATCTAATGCTGGTCTGTTGTTGGTGCCATGTTCTTCTATCCACCTTTCTCCTGCTGGCATTTTCCATTTGCTTTCTCATGAATATTTTGGACTGTTCACAGATATATATCACTGAGAGCATTTTGATTTTTTTTTGTACCCATTAGGTGATGTTATTCCGTATGTTACTTCCAAGCAGAGCACAGCTTTGATTTATAAGTCTGAGCTCCTCTTGTCCTTCCTGAGCCTGAGTGTGAGCCAATGCTCACCCACAGGCTCCTTCTTGAGTTGTTTTGCTTCTTACTGAACGGTCCAGTAACCTCCTGAAACATCCAAGAGCATCCACGTCCTCAATGTTTGCTGCTTATCAAACCTTCAAATAAGCAAGTAGCAGGGACTGGGAATATGCATTTTCCATTCAGATCCTCACTCCTCTTGCTGTTTTCACATACTTTTCCCACTGTCTCAACTACAAAATTGTGGAGAAATTGTCATTAGATTTCTGTTCCCCATATTTAAAGAAATGAATGCTTATATTGGCTATTAATTCCTTATCAGCTGATTTGGTAGTCTCTTGATATGGTTTACCCAATATGGAAAGACTGAACTCATCCAGTAAAGGCAGGATGCTGGCTTGTGAGCAGTTAGAAGCATGTGTTTACCTGCAGTATAAATGTGATAGGTTTTGACTGAGCTAAAAGATGATCATGTGAAGGGCTGATGGTATGTTTAATAGAGTTGAATTTTAGTAATTTTATTATTTTGCATGCCAGAATTATTGAAACATCCATCCAAGTTGTGAGAGGAATAACTAATACATGAGTTTAAGATGAATGGAAACCATAACCAAAGGATAAGCAAGCAAAGTGAAGGACAGACCTAGGAGGGTGGAAAAAAGGCAGTGTGTTCAGGGTACGGCCTTTGAAGCCAGTCTGTTTCAAAGCAGATACTGTAACTGGAAGTAAGGATGATAAAACGCATCAGTGGCACTGGGAAGGCAATATACCATGTACTGAGGAGTAGTGGACACAAGAAGGTTGTAGAAGAAGCCACATGTAGAACCACTGAAGCTTGGTGGAAACTTCTCCCTTTTCTGTATGGGTATGCATGGGTGATGGCCTGGGCAAGTTTCCTTGTTGGAGAAGATCCTGGTGACTAAGGGAATGGGAGAGGTCTGGAAGCAGTCACAGCTGGGGCAGCCATGTGTAAGTGGTGGGCTGCAAAGAGGAGAGCTGGCAGCATGGCAGAGCAACCAGAAATGCCATGAGGGTTTGGGGGCTGGGAGGTATTGTGGGAACGTGGTAGTCTTGTACTGTGGTCCACTGGAGGGTTGAGGTTGCATTAAGGGACTTCATTCACTGCATGGCACTCATCAGCTGGCATCTGCCATGAAATTGTATAAAAATGTAGCTTACAAAGCCACGAGGGCTTTCATAGTATTTCCTGTACCTGATAATTTAGTATTTTATTGCAATTCAGGTCTCTTTATCATTGTTGTAGTCAAACCTGAATGAGACCCTGTTTCTTTTGACATTTTAATTATTACATTTTTAACAAAAGAAGGCAGAATTAACCTTTTCTCAGAAATATGACATGCAAAGCATAAAACTGTTTTGTACTGGTTCTCCTCTCTGGATAACTTGCTCTTAGGTGCAAATCACCCATGTCTGGGTCAGTATTGTTTTCTATGGAAAACTTTTTGAGTGTCTGAAGACCTTGTAACATCATAGTTGCCTTCAAGGGATGCCCAAAACCTTGTAAAGAAGAGCTGTTCTTAAAATGTATTGTTTTTAATACCTCCTGAGGTTTAGTGACCAGCAGACAGTTGGGAAGAAGAGTTCTGATAGATGCTGCTAACCTCAGTTCCCTCAGCTGGTGGGTGAGAAGACATTTATTCCAGTTCTTATGATTCCCTAGGGACAACTTCGCTGTAAAAACAGATAAAGCAAGACTTTGTGTTAAAGAGATCCCAAAGTTAAGCAAAACTAAATAAATAGACAGTAACAATTATTCAAGCTGCTTTTACAAAAGGAAAAAAAAAAAAGATTGGACTGTGCTGAATTGCCATTTCAGATCACCTTTTACACTATACCTCCATAAAAGCAGTGTTTGATTCCTTAACATCTTTCTCTGCTGGGGTTGAATGTCTGCTGCCCTAGCAACAGGTTTGCCTCTAGGGCTGTGCCAGGCTCTGCCAGGTGGGATGAACTTGGAGTTTTTTCTAAGTTTGCAGGTGCTTCTCATTCCTTCCTGCATGGCACAGTGTTTGACTGGTCCTTCTTCCTGTTTCAGCCTGAAAGGATAGATCCCAGCGCATCCAGGCAAGGCTATGATGTCCGCTCAGATGTCTGGAGCTTGGGAATTACATTGGTAAGTGAGTGGGTTTTAAACCCTCTGCTGCGCTGTACTTTCCTGGTGAGTAGCCTTGGTGCGCTTTGCAGTGTGATGGAGTAGGTTGGTGTCAAACACGTGCTTGAAACAAAGCCCAGCTCTGCTGCTGTGAAGCATTTGCATGTTGTGATTGCAGTGGGCACCTCCTGGCTCAGAAACAATATAAATCCCTTCAAGGCAGATGGCTCTCCTGAGCCCCTGAGGATACATTTAGCGGCAGCTATGTTTTGCAGAGAAAGAGATGTGAGCAGGGAAGAGGTGTTGGATCATAAATGAATTTTGTCTTCAAAATCTCAGATGAGAAGCATTGGTGGATGCGGTGGTGCAGAACAGAGCATCCAGCCTGTGTAAATAAGCCTCTCGCAGCCCTGGCATCTGGTGTACTTCAGCTGTGCAGAAGACTTCAGTTAATCCTGGATCCCGGTTGCTGATTCCTCTCTGGCTTAACCACAGCACTTCTGGATGCACACAATGATAAATTGAAAAGATCTTCCCTTCTCGAGGTGGTGAAATAGAAGAAAAAGCAGAAGCAATAAATATGAACCAATAGCTTCTGTCTTCCCCACTGATGTTTTAAAATGCTTATTTTCATTGTCCTGCAAGGAGCAGGGAGTTGGACTCCATGATCTTTATGGGTCCCTTCCAACTTGAGATACTCTATGATTGTGTGATTCTCATTATCCATTTTCTCCAGTGGTTGTTAGGATGTTTGGGAAGGGCCTGGAGGATTTTACTCTCCTACTTTTGAACAGTAAGAACATTGGTTCATTTTGTAGTCAGTAAAGGAGAAGACATTGTCAACATGAAAGCATGGGATAGCCAAGTTAAATCTGGAGGTGCTGCTAACGTAGGCAGCAAAACTTACTATTGGGTAAAACTTTCCCTCCTCGTCTCTCAGCTGAGCTTTGTATAGGGAATGGGATGAAGAATCTCATCTTAGTCTTCCTTTTGGGGGCTTCAGGGTCCTTGCAGACATTTTCCTACCTTGATTGGACTTACCTTGTGTAACCTCCCTGGTGCTGTTGCTGTCTCTCTGCAGTATGAGCTGGCCACAGGGCGATTCCCCTACCCCAAGTGGAACAGTGTGTTTGACCAGTTGACACAAGTAGTAAAAGGAGACCCACCGCAGCTGAGTAACTCAGAGGAAAGGGAGTTCTCCCCAAGTTTCATCAACTTCGTCAACTTGTGGTAAGTGTTTCCTGCTGAAAGCACTTGGAGTTGGCTTGTTTTGTCATTGCTAGGTATTTGGCAAGGGTTGCATGCCAAGCACTTCCTAGCTTAGTTTCACATTTCTGCGCCAATGTGAGGGTGAGGACCTTTCACATTTCACTGGTTTGGAGGTGATGGGAGACTTGTCTGGGTGGGGGCTGAAGGACAGACCTTTGGAAACTGCTCTTCGAGGAAGGGATGAGGAGAAAACCTCTGAGATGAGAGTCTGTGGTCAGGAGAGGCATGATAAGACCCGTGGCAGGAGGTTTGCATGACCAGGTAAGGGCCTGGCATGTGCATCCTGTTCCTTGGTGTGACACAGCCTTGGAACAGACCTGCTGTTTGCCCTTTCTTCTGCAGGCAGAAGCCTGAGACACCTGGCAGTATTGTCTCGTTGTTGGGCAGAGGATCTGTATTGGTCCTGCCTTTTGCCTGGCAAGGCCAGGAGCCTCCCCACCCAGTTCTGCTCAGCACAGTGACTGTCAGGACCGGTAGCGGGTGGCTTGCTTGGTTGTTGGCTTCATGTCTTGTGCCAATCATATGTCAAGATCAAGACTACAGATGGTTTTCTGTAGGGCAGGGCCTCCGCAGCGCGGTCAGTGTTGGATGGAGCATGTGCAGTGTCTGCGCAGGAGGGGCTTGGGGCAGTCCATCTGCCTGCTACGTGTGTGTGGTCCTGCTTAGGTTAAGGGCTGATTGTGAATTTTCTGATGAAGTATTTTTCTCTCAAGATGTGAAAATTGTTTAACATAATTTCGTTAACCTAATACTGAAGCACACAGGAGATGCATCAGTGTGACCTGCGTTTGTCTTCCGGGACCTTCTGCCCTGGGCAGACCCAGGTGATGGACATCCCCAGCATAGGGGTGTCCATCTCAAAGCTCTGTGACACAGGAAGACTTGGCTCTAGACAATTTTAACTTTCAAGAGGTTTTGTTTCAGGGTTTTGCATCCGCTGGAGATGTTTTTGGGGTTTGGATTTTACTCTCTTTCAGAATTCTGAATTTTTATGGAGGCCAGGTTTCACTTTCCAGCTGGCTGAAAGGAAAGCCTGGTTATTGTCTTTGGGCTGCAGAAAACAGAGCATCAAAACAGTTTGCTGCTCAAAAGAAGTTCCCATTTTTCAATCAAAAATGGTGTAGTATTTGGTTAGAAAGTCAGAGTTGCTTTCCCTGTGTACAGTACAAGCAATAGTTTGTTTCCCACATAATTCTCTGCAGAGATGCCATGTCATTACAGAGTTTGCAAAGCCAGGAGCTTGCTCTCCTGCCCTGTATGCACTGGTGAGTTTGGCTCCAGATCACCCAACAGAGGAGCCTGCGTGGCATCTCTGCTAAACAGCAGCATCTTTGGCCCATGGCTCTGATTGGGTCAATTCATATTTCCAGCCCATTTAATGCTCCCAGGGCCTGCTGCTCTGGAAGAGCCACAATGCATGGAGCACGAGGCAGTTTTCAGTCTAATTCTGGTTTTTCTTTTACCTGGTTTTGTAAATAATCTGACTTCTGCCTGGAATATTTATGATGTCTTCATAGCAACACTGTAGTAAATATTTCTCTTAATAACTGTTAATTGAGTGCAAACAGTAATCTTTGGTGTTAGTAAGCAGGCAGGTGAGTCTCCAAAAGGCTGTGCTTTTAGGTGATAGCATAAATCCCCTGGGCATTACCCTACAAATGCGAATCTAATAAACTTCTATTTTTGTGCATTCAAGAGTCAGGAAAAATGTTGAAAGAGAGTCCTGCAGTGTTGCTGCCTGCTCACTGTGATAGATCAGTGAGGAAAGCATATTTTTGATAATGTTAAAGTATTTCTGGGATTTTTTTTTTTTCTTTTTTTTTTTGCAATTTGCTTTGAATCCCAACAGTGCTGTGAATGCCTGGGTGGAACATTTTTCCCCTTCAGCCCACTTCCCTGTGTTAGATGCATATCTGAAGTCACACTCCTCCTGGAATTGCTTACAGCAATTCAGCTTTCTGCTCCAGAGTTTGCAGAGTATCCAAGCTTTGTGTCTGGCTTTTGGGAGCCTCGTGCTGGCAGCTGCAGAGCTAGCCATGCTCGCAGGCAGAACCGTGAGCTCATGAGGTCCAGTGTGCCTGGGGAGGAGATTGGATGTTCCAGCGAAGGAGCTGTATGGCACCTGGTGCTGCAAATGGCCACTCCAGACATGCAGCTTTCGAGCTGGAAAAGAAATGAAAGATTTCTAGGACTGCTTTATGAAAGCATGCATGGACGTTTCAGACCAAACTCGGTCTGTGAGCTGAAGTTCTGACTAGTTGCCTTAAAGGCGTTGCGAGGAGCATGTTTGAACCCCTGAGGTCAGAAAATGAATTCCTGTTGGGTAGCAAAAGCCTGAAGCGAGGATGTTTGTGCAGCAGCCATGGGATTTCCTGCCCTCTCTGCCCCTGTGCAGCTCTGCAGGCAGGTCACAGGACAGAGCAGCGCTGGGCATGCAGTGTTCATTACCCTCTGCTTCTCCGAATAATTTGAGGCCACACTGTAGTAGTGCTGGAGCTTGAGAAAGGTCCAGCCAGAACCTGTGGGGATGGAAATACGGCTGTTGGGAATTAGACTTAATTCCCCTCGTTTGGGAAAGATGCTACAGTTGCCCTTCCTCTTCCCAGTGGTGCAGCTCTGGCTCCCAGGGCAGGGGCTGCCGGTGCCACCCATCACCGAGCCCCGTCCTGCAGCCCCTCTGCCTCTGGTCCTCATCGCCTCTGCTGTCCTTGCTATGTCCCCCTGCTGCAGGGCCTTTGGTGGCCTTCACTGCCAGCTGCTGTCCCTTGGCGGGTGGTCGAGGTGCCAGAGGACCCTGCAGGAGGGGACACTTTCCAGCTGGCTCCCCTGTCCCTCACCTGCCTGCGGGCAGCCATGTCACCTCTCCTGTCCCTTCCCAGCGCCTGTGGCCTGCTCGGTGCTGGATGTGCCACCCATGCCGGGGATGAGCCGGGAGGGCTTGGGAGCCTGGACCTGGCCCGGCAGAGCAGTTTGGCTGTCTGCTGCAGCCTTGGCCCCTGCCCGTGCATGCCGAGATGATGGTGTGGTGCCTGTGTTCCCTGTCTGTGCTCTGGCAGGCAGCACTGGCTCTCCTCTGCCTTTGAGCCCTGCTGCCCGATGGAGGAAGAACAGGCCAGTCACTGCTGCCCAAAACTTGTGGTTATGCTACAGTCAAACCCGTTTCCGTATGGAGGCAGCGGCGGTTGTGGTAACATTCTGCTTGCAGCTCCCCTGGGCTCTGTCCCCAGCAGGATTTGTTGGTGGCCACACCTGCTTTTCACCCATGTGGGGAGGGAGAGAGGGAGTCCCTGTGGCCACTCACAGCTCAAGGATGGCTTTTCCAGAAAACGAAAAGCAGTGAGTCCCACCATGACAGCAGTGGATTCAACATCGTGTCCTGTAAAAATTCGCATTTGATGTCTGTCACAATTTCCCCAATCCCACTTTCTAATTCTCTTTCTGCTTTCTTTAGCCTTACAAAGGACGAGTCCAAAAGGCCAAAGTATAAAGAGCTTCTGGTGAGTGCAAAGTGTGGCTGTTCATGCTAGCTGTCACGGCTCTGCTGGTCACACAGCAGGGCTGCGTCACATGTCTGAGGTCACTCTTTGTCTTCTTGGGCCATCAAGGCAGAATGTTCAGCTCCACAGCCTGAGGAAGAGCACCACCTCCATGCCACTGTCTCTGGCCTGTGGTCATGGCAGTGGCTGAGATCATTAGTGTCTGTACATAAACACAGGAGATCAGCATGGGGGAAATGCCCCACTGCAGCAGATCAGTGATCCCTGAAGTCGACAGGCTCGAGCAGAAGCATGCTGGGTGTGCCATGTAAATGCTGCCTTTGCTTGAGGTCCTGGTACTGTGCAGCAGCCCTTTCGAACTGCTGGCCAGCACTGTCACATGTAAATGCCTCCGACGCACAGGTCACACAATGAGGTTGGGAGTGCTCAGGCAAAAGTGAGACCTGAAAGAGCACGGCTCTGGAGTAAGACAGCAGCAGAGCCTGCCTGTGGTGGGGGCTCCTAAAGGAGGGAATGCAGCAATGCTTTTGGGTTGGATGAGTCACATGGCAACCATGCACCTTCAAGGAGCTCTGGGCATCTGGAAGCCACCTCTTCAGGGGATGTGTGAAACCATGCCCTGGGTCCCTGATGGTGGTCATGTGATACAAAAGGAGTTTGCCTGGTGTCCTGGCCCAGAGAGTCACCATGTCATTACTTCCCAGCTGCTCAGAGTCGGGTCCGGCCAGTATGGCCTCCTGGGCAGAGCAGAGGGTCAGCATTCAGGAGAACTGGGTTTGGGTCCTGATCTCCTGTTTGACCCCCGCAAGCCGCGTCTCCCTGTCACTCCTGTCTCCCCACTGCTGATGAGGCTGATGATGAAACCTCTCTTGAAAGTATTTCAGTACATGTCCACGATACAAAGGAGCCAGGTGCTGCTAATACCGCACCCTTGCTGCCTCCTGCCCAGCAGTTCCTGACACTCCTGTAGTCCTGTCCCACCTCCATGCTGCACATTTAAGATACAGATTCCCTGTATGGCAAGCCATGGACCAGGCTATGTCCTGTTGTCCTACAGCCACCACCAAGCCCTGTGTTCTTGCATCAGGCAAATCCATATGCTGAGCTTTTATCTGGGGTAGCCAGCATGTGTCAGAAGAGCGAATGTAACCTTGGTTTTTTTTATCTGATTCCAGAAACATCCCTTCATCCTGATGTATGAGGAACGCACAGTGGATGTTGCATGCTATGTTTGTAAAATCCTGGATCAAATGCCAGCAACTCCCAGCTCTCCAATGTACGTCGATTGATATTGCTGCTACATCAAACTCTAGAAAAAGGGCTGAGAGAAAACAAGCTGTAAAGAATTTTCATCACATATTGCAGTGTTTTTAATGCTCGCCCAGACACCATGTGCAATAATATTGGTGTTATTTCCATCCTGTCTGTATACTGTTGTCACATATAAAGTGCATCCCTGTAATATCTGATCACACAGTGTTAGTGTTGGTCAAAGAGAGACCTCATCTTGCTCTTTTGTGGACATATTCATGAAATGTGGAAATAAGTACATTTATTTGTTGACCGTGATTGGATAGCACCTAAAATTCATTTCTGACTCAAAACTTGGAGACTTCTCAGCAGCTACTGGAAAGATTTTTCTCTCAAACTCTTCCAATTGTTGTTTCAAGTAATAATAAAAAGCAAACAAACAAAAGTTAGGCGTTGTCTGTCTGAACATTAAGAGACTTTGCCTGGAGGGAGAAGAACTTGCTTAACCAACGAGATGCTTTTGCCTTCTGGAGCTAGAAAGGCAAAGGAGAATTTTATTCTTCACAAAGTGCAATAGATTTACTGCTATGAAATTCTGTTGCTTTACAGTCGCAGTGTACTTTCTGGGGACAGTGTGCTCAGCTGAACTTCCTGTTAAAGAGAGATCATGTTAAATATAGTGAATATGTCTTTACCAAAAATATGTTGCGTTGAAAGAGGCTAACATTAAACTATTCAGAGATGGGACATAATGTATTCTTTCTCCTTTTACCAAGCCAGCCACTCTTCACTCTTAACTAGGTGTCCTGTAAATTGTTACCTGGTAAGATAAGACCTTTGACCTGAAGAATTATTAAACTACTCGATTGAATTTAACCTGCTTGTGACCTGATTTATAGCTGCACAGTGCTCACCACCAGCTGGCTTTTCTTTGTCTTCGACAAGTGCTGTTCACAAAGTCTGCAGCTGTTTTAATGAGCCGCAAAAGAATGTCTGTGATTTCTAGCCAATATTTCTCATGTTCTTCACTGTCCCCAGCCCTGATGCTAGCGGCTTTTCACTGACCCTGAGACCAGGCCAGCAGCACTGCCACCTCCCAGCCCAGTGCCCTCACAAGACCAAACCTCAGCGCTTCCTTCTCGCCACTGCAAGCAGGATGGTGGTCATGTCCCCCTGTTGCAATGGGGCTCTGTGCCTGCCCCGCTGCTGCAAGTCACGCTCTGCTTAGCTTGCTGGAGACTTTGTTCACCACCTTCTGGGCATATTTAACCTCTTGTGACCCTCCACAGCTCTTGTTGCTGCACCGTAGAGCGAACCTCACTTAGATTGTTTGGTGCAGATAGAGATGAGGTGGAGATGAGGGAGTGTTTAATGCCTTGTGGGCTTTTAGCTGACCCAGCAACACCAGGCAAGCTATAATCTTCTGGCCCATTGCTGAGCAAAAAAGCACATAACTTGTTTTTTTTTAAAATCGACATATTTTTCAAAGATTAATTTTTCCCGAAAACTTTTTTTTTCCAAAACTTTGCAGTTTTCAGGTATTTAGTAGCATACTGGGGATAAAATGGAGGCTGCAGCATCTCTGACTTCCATTTTTAGTTGTCTAGTTTAGGCATTTGGTAGGACTTCATCAACGTTAGAGCAACCTACTGTCAAAGCTCTGTGGCAAAACTGGACCCAGGACACAGAGGGCTAGAGACGCAGTGGGAGTGAAAACACAGCGGTACTGGCAGGATTCCCAAGGAAGGGCTTTCCATGTCACATCAATGCTACCAAGCGCAAACTGGACTGATGCAGGAGCACTGGAGACCAGCACATCCCTGCCCCAGTTGCTCGGTTGGGAAAGGAGGGAGCCGAGGCCGTGCTCATGTGGACGGCTGGTGTTTCTGTGGCCGCAGAGGTGACACCCTTGCCTAAGGCTTGCAGCACTGCGTATCTCCCACTGGGCTGCCAGAGCTGGTCCCTCTGGCACCAAGGCTGACACGGATGTGATCCCTTGGGGCACAGTGTGCCTGGCTGGGCAGGGAGGTGCAGTCCTGCCCTTCCTGGATTACGTTCCTCCAGGGCTGCTCATCAGGCGAGGCAGTCACTAAAGTCTTCCCAAAACGGACAAGGCAGAGCTTTCTGAAGTAACTAGTCATTCCCAACAGCTCTGATAAATCACGTGGAAGGATCAGTTGAACAAGATACACAGCATATCTAAAGCAGTAATTCTCCCCCCAGCCCTGTAGCCTCAGAAAACTTAGCTTTTCTCAGGCTTGGCAAATCCCCGCAGCTGTGATTCATCTCACCAGCCTTCAGCCACCAGTAATGGGACCTTGGGTGTGCTGGGTCTCACAGGGTGCTGGCTGGGGGTCTAGAGAGACACGGATCCAGTAAAGACAGATGCGTGCAGAGGTGCTCTGCCTCTGTCCCCACGTTTCAGACACTGAAGTCTGATTCACATCTGCCCAGGGACAGGGAGTCCAAAAATGTTTCAGAGGGCTAACACTGAGATGGATCCTCCCAAAAATCAGTTTCCCTCCAATGCAAGTGACTGCCTTGCTCTGCTCTTTCGGAATGGCTGGGGTCCGTTCTCTGGTGCTGGCCCTGTCCGGAGCTCGTCTTTAGCAGCACAACCAGTTTGCTTTTGACAGATGGGAAATGGAAACACAAAGCTTTGAGCTGCTAGTGGCAAAATCAGGGTTGAGGTGCTGTGGCATGGTTGGCTGTACAGAAGGACAGGTTTAGTGTATTAAACATAGACTATTATAAACTATTAAGGGTGCACCATTTATTACAATGTATCTTTATTAAAAAAGAAAAAAAAAGGTGTATAGTGTTCAGAAGCTGTGAAAATAGTGTAAGAACTGTACATTGTGAACTCTGGTTATTTTTTTTTTCTTGTACCATAGAAAAATGTATAAAAATTATCAAAAAGCTGATGTGCAGGGATGTTGCCTTATTGTCTGTAAAATGGAGCTCAGGAACATAACTGCTTCAAAGAGCTTCAGAATATTTTATCTGGTATCCTGGTTTGACTTCCTCCTCTATTTAAGATATTATACATGGATCAGAGTGTTTATGTAATAGTTCTATCCTTTTGCCTGCAGGTCAGTTGTAATAAAACTAGGATGCGACTGTGACCTTGTTATTTTCATTTTGTAAGGTCAGACACGAATGGGAAGATTCATTAAAAGCTGTTGAAATACCTGGCTTCCAGGCCTTTCCTCCGGGTGGAGGCAGCTGTGCAGGACAAAAGCAGCCTTCGAAACTGCTATGCTAAATTTAAAAAAAAAAAAAAAAAAAGTGTAGGGAGACCTGGATATATTTTCTTTCTTTGGAAGACTGCTGAGCCCTCTGAGCTATTGGGGTGCCTCTCAGGTGAGCCCTGTTTTCTGCACAGGAAGGTTCTGGTGGCTCAGGACACCTCATCCCTGTGAGGAGGGCAGGTAGCTGTGCCCACACTCTGGGGAAAGGGCAGCTGATGCTCACAGCCTTGCAGGCTTCTTTATTTTTGCAAAAGCAGTCAATGTCTGCAGAGTCCAGATGATCTAAGAGTAAGAAGTCCTGGGTAATTCCTACTGCCAAGCCTCCTGGTGCTGGGATAAGTGTCTCTTCTGCCTGAAAGCCATGGAGGGCTTAGAGACTGTCCAGGCAAGTGGACAGAACTGGACCCCAGCAGCCCCACTGGGAAAGAAGACCGTGTCGGGGGAGAGGGGCTGGCCATGAATGCCTGTATTGCTCAAACGGGTTTGATGGGATCCCCCCAGGAGTGCCCAACTCAGTGAGGGGAGAGACAGAGCATACTGGCAGGGATTATTGGTCATACCACAGCTCAGGACCAGAAGTGCTTACAAGCGAGTGGAGTAACCTGATGTCGGCTCTTGCAGTGTCACTTCACTTGGAGGGTGACACTTTTGTCAAGGGAAGGGAAGGCAAATAATGGTGCTGAAGAAAGTCTTGTTGCGTAGAGATACATAGTGTGAAAGGTTAGTGGCAGCTGAAGTCTGTCAGTTTGCATAAATTCGGTGTTTACACCACACCAACCCTTTTTCTGGAAGGTTCTTGTTGCCAGCACAATGCTTTGGACATTTTTGTACCACCTGCTGTCCTCACTCTTCAGCCAGAAGCCAAGATCCCTGATTTGGTGGTCTCACGGTAGAAGACAAAAATCTGACCACACACCAGCGAGAGTCCTTCCCTGCTGGGCAGACACTGGAGGACCCAGCTCCTCACCTTGCAGCTCCTTTCTCCATGAATCGGAGCTGCTCTGGGATTCTGTACCTTTTGCACTGCAACCTGCCGTTGCATCCTGAGATTTGTTCTCGAGGAAGCTGTCACAGCTGAAAGCAGCTGGTGGCTGTATGCAAGTCCACCTGCACATCCCTGCACTGGGTATTCCCATGCTCTGAAGGAGGCAGAGGATTCCTCTTGTCTCTTTTACCCTGTGACTGTGTGGCATGCAGAAGGGACTGTATTTGCAGCCATTTCAGTTCCTCCCAGTTATCCCTTGTTGAACTCATGCTCAGTTTTTCCTTCTGTGGACTCTTTTCCTTGCTTATTTGCACTTTACTGCCTTCACTGAGGACCCCCGTTGTCATTGTGTCACTGCTGAGGGTGGTACAGAAAACCTCCAACCCACATCCCAGATGCTGCTAGTGTCTCAGACAGGACCCACACCCGTGCAGTGCCACTGTTGTGCTCCTTTGAGCCCTTGGACAACTCCAGCATTCCTTGCTTGAGTGATATATGATGGCTTTCTCCAAACCCAGGGCTGGGAGTCCTCCTACGGGCATCATGACCAGGTCCATATGGCTCGACTGTGGCTTCTCCCTCTGTGCCACCACAGGGGCTCTGAGGCTGCCCTGGTTTCGGTACTTGGTGCCAAGGCTGAGGAGCAGATGTTTGAGCCAGCCTCCAGGTAGACTTTGAGCCATTGACCACTCTCTCTGCGCCCAGTGGTCCAGGCTGGCACCTCATACCAATTCCTCACACCATTATGCCCACTTGCATGGCTGAGGCATGATCTTCGCCAAGCATTATGTAGCATCCACAAAAGCATACTGTGCTCTGTTATGATTATTATATGTCTATGGAACTCCAAAGCTGGAAGACCAGCTTTGAGGTTCAGATGAGTTCAAGCACATCCCTGCCTGGACCAAAGCAGTATGAATGCAGATGTGCACCACCACCTATTCCTGTCAGGAGCACTTTGATTTCTGTGGTCTGTATTTCCACTGATCTTCTCCTTGGATTCCCCCGGCCTTCATCCCATCCTCTTGTCCCCTTTGGTGGCCAGGTAAGTATAAATGAAGTGCTCAGACCTGGGTTAATATCACAGGTGCTGCTTAGAAAAAAGTTCCATTTTCACTTTGTGTCCTGTTGCAAATCACAAGTGCGGTCATTGGTTTGAACATGTTAAAGGTCCAGGGAAAGAAGGAGTGGCTGCTCTGATGAATAAGAAAAGAAAGCAGCTCTTGAATTTTTCCATTAATTTTAAAGCTGTGTGAATGCTTGGAGAACAGGATGAAGCGCAAACTCCCTCTTCTGGAGATAACACAGCACCGTTGTTTTATTGGGAATAAAATAGCAGAGCAGGCTGGCTGGCTGAACTGTGGGGTATCTGCCAGACAGTGTGTGACTAAAAGCCATTATCTTTGCATAAATCCCAGATGGAAGAGCTGAGCAGCCCTACTGTCAAGAGAAAGTGTCACCTCCAAACAGCAAATCTCTGCTCAGCTGCACGAGAAGAGCTGGGTGCAGGGATGTTACTCTGCAGGTGTAGCTGTGCTAACAGTCCCAAAAGCACATGCACGCTCAGAAAGTGGGAAGGCTGAAAGGGTTTGGTGTGTATAGAAAGGCCATCTACTCACACTAGAGAAGATGTGCTTGCTTGCAAGGTTGTGTGTATTAAATTCTATGGTATCTGTGTGGATGTCCATGCTTGTGCTTGTGTGGGTGCAGACCTCAGAGCTACACCAAAAACCAACAGACAAGGTGCTTTGTGTGAGCCTAACATCTCTTTGGACACTAGACACCTGCTCTGGCTCATTGGCAGTCGTGTCCCGTTGTCCTGCCCAGAGCAATTCTGCTCTGTCCCTTCTTCTCCCAAATTTGGTCCATGCTCAACATAAGTCAGCCATCTCAGATAGAAAGACAAGAAGAAAATGAGGGGCAGTAAAATTCAGATGCCTCAATTTTTTCTATGCCTCTGGGAAGAAAGTTTACTTTAGTGGCTGACCATGGAGACAGCTCTGTCCCTCAGCCAGAGAGGAATGCAGTTCGCTGGATAGAGATGGAGCCAGCCAATGCTGCGGCCATCCAGATTATGTCCAGTCAGATTATTTTGAGAAGAGGGGGAGATCCTGCCTGACCTTCCAAGGAAAACAGGTTTCTCACCAGATTCATAATGGACTGAGAACCCATCTGCTGCAGCATACCAACAGCTTCATGATGGACTGATTACAAGTGATTTGTCTTGAGAAGCTGTTGTAGGTTTCTGAGAAGATGAGAAGAAAAAGCTTTGTTATAAGGCCCGCCAGACATTTGCAGAACTGGTTCATGAGCAATCGAGTTTGTGACCATCTCTAATCCCACTGACCCAGGAGACATGCTGAAATCTCAGTGTTCCACAGAAACACAACCTCTGAGTGCTGCTCCATGTGATCAAGCACACCCTGGCCAGCTGAAGATGCTTTAAGAGAAAAAATACCAAAACATGGAGAAAACAGTGATGGGTGCATGGTGGGAAGTTGTAACTCAATCTTCTGCGTACTGCAGACCACGGCCATTCTCCTGGTTCCCTGCTCCAGAATCCTGTGTTTCTTTCTTTTTCTCCCTCTGCACCTGGGTTTAGCTGGAAAAGCAAGAGGGAAGCAAATAAGGAAGGAGGACAGAAAGATTAAGATCCTGGGATTCCGCATCACAGTGATTTCCTGAAGACATTGGAATCTGATCCCATTTTCAAGAGGTTGGTGGAAACCATCTTGAAATCCAGCCAATTCCTGCTTCCTCCAGAAAGGTGAGTGCAGCTGAAGACACCTTTTTCATGGGATCACTGCCACATCAATGTGTAATCTGAATGTAGGGGCATTTCCAGCAACGGGTGCCAGATACATGGCTTCGCATGGTGCTGACTGAGGTTGGCACCATGAAGAGCGATTACTTGGATGGGAGAGGTTCAAGTGCCCCTGGAGAACATGTTTTCTTACCAAATGAGCAATGCAGGAGATGATACTTTGTGGCCTCTCCTGAGGTCCCATGCTTTTGTAGCTTTGCAGCCCAGTAAATACGGTGGTGCTGCTGCTTGTATGAGGCCACAGCCTTGTGCTAAGCTAGCAAAAGGGGTCTCAGGACTTGCCAGGCCTTGTCTGAACTAGTCTCAGCCCGCTCAGAGCTTTGCTTTAGCTTGTTTAGCTGTAACACCAATTAGCTAATGACAAGATGATCATTACTTGCTTTGTTTTAGCTCTCCTACAATTGTGTGATGTAACACATTGTTTTGTGTATATTTTTGTAACTAATAGCTAGTAATACCAGGTAGTTCTTCTGTGTATAAATAACTATCTATGCCTCCATAGTATAATGCACTGTGGAGGACTACAGGCACGGGATGACAGCAGGGGCCTGAAGGAACAGGCACAGGATGATGCCAGGGGCCCCAGGGCCATAAACACCTCATCAATGGCCAGTCACTGGCCATCAAAGTAATGTAATTTGGGGGGTAGGGTAAAGCCAGCCTTGAACAAAGAGAACAAAGAACAAGCCTCTGGCATATGTAAATCACACCAACTACAGTAAATTCAGATGTAATCTGGAGTTACATACCAAGGAAGAATGAGCATGTTAGCAGAGGTGTAAAAATTACCCTGGTTTCCTACAGCCGACTGTAGAGTGAGGAGGAAAGCCCCATCAATATCAATATCTTTGCTTCTCCTGGCAAAGACTGAGGATGCTGACACATGCCATGGCACCCCACACCCTCCTTCTCCAGGCTGAAAGCCCCAGAGAGGTAGTGAAGGTGAGCAGAGCCCCCCAAAAAGGTGGTAGGTACAAGGAGGTCTGTGAGCATTGATTTTAACTGTATGTAACAGAAACTATTACTGTCGTTGTAACTGGACTAAAACTATTTTTTTGATTCAATTCTTAAGACGTTAATGAAACTAACAATAAATTCATGACTTTGTATAAAAGCATGTTTCCTTTTGCATGCAACAAAATTTTGAGTGTAAGAAATTGGTAGGAATACAAGGAACTTAGTCCCTAACTTGCATGCAATGAGTCGGTAGAAGCTTGAGGGTGGGAGTGCTGTGATAAAAAAAAAAAAGCATCTCTATGAAGGCCATCTTGTCCTCCTGTGGGTAAGCCAAGATGTGCAGATAGCTCTGGTGATCTCAAAAAAACCTGGCCATGCAGCCATTTCACTACCAATGCTCCAGGGTGAAAAAGTGTCTGGGCTTTAAAACCACGTCAACTATGCTGAAGCCTGCAGAGCCAGAAGAAGTCCTTCTTCTTTGGTGCCCTCCTTTTAGGTGTTGCAGATATGGGAGTGACAGCAGATCAAGGGGGTACAGAGGGTCCATGCATGAGTGAGGAGTGGCCCTGGTCCACCCCCAGTGAGACTGGGTGAAAGGAGGATAGAGGCTCTGGGGGAACTGGCCAGGGATGAGCAAAGGGATCTGGATGGGTGGTGAGTGGCAGTGTGCTCAGAGAGGGGTGAGAGGTGGTCCCGTGCTGGTTAGCAGGTACAAGGGGGCTGTACAGGCTGGTGCGGGAGGGCAGTGGGGGGCTCTGCGTGGGTGACGAGGTGCCAGGACTGCCTGTGCGCAGGAGGAGCCCAAGGGGCCCCTGGCCAGCGGGCAGCTGGTGAGGGCTGGGCTTGGAGCTGCTGTGGGTGTGGAGGTGGCATTGGGGTGCAGTGGGGGGTGCTCGTGTGGGTGTCACAGGGATGGGGTGTTGGTGATGGGATGTTGGATGCTGGTGTGGGTGTCACAGGGTGATGGGGGGTGGTGGAAGGCACAGACAGCCGTGGCGCTGGGCTCTGGGGCTTTCGATCCCCCTCATGCTGCAGGTGTCTGTGATGGGTACATGCAAGTTCCTACCTCTGCAACCTCCTCGTCCCCTCCCGCCCCGGGACAGAGGGTACCCCTGCTGAGCCTAGAAGGGCTGAGAAACAGGTGTTACCCCATGTCACTGGGGAGGGAAACTGTACCTAAAACATGGTCTGTCTTGATCTGGGAGCTGGTGGAAAGATGCTGTTGATGTCTCAGTGCCTCTTGTGGAGGAAACACTGAATGGTGCACTGAGCCAGGCATCTCACATTTAAAAAACTTGCCAAAGGCATGAAAAATGTTAATTTGACTCTTGGAACACTTTTTGGCTTTTTATTTATTATATTTTTTTTTTTATTTTTTAGGCAGGAAGGCCCAGGGACAATGGCACATCGCTGGAATCCTCCAGTTTGGTGTCAACAGGAGGGAAAACCCCAGGACCCTAAATCCCTTGGGACAGCCTGTGTGGGAAAATCACCCACACATCAAAGGCTGAGTGTAGAGTACCCCAAGGCAATGGGAGGGGAGAGCATGTCCTGTCCTGCCAGCACAGCCAGTGCTTTCTCAAGAGGCTGCTCTGGTAGGGCTGGAGAACCGATGGCTGGGGCAGAGCTGAGCTGAGCTCTTCTCCAGGCAGCAAAGGATCTCTGCTGCAGGTATCCTTCAGGGCTTGGAAGGAGAACTTAGGAGACCCTGCGATCCCTCCCTCTGCCCCACAGCAGGACCTTGGTCTGGACTCAGCCTCCCTAGATGCTCTGCTCCAAATCTTGGCACCTGACAAGCATCTTTCCTGCACTTTAAATCTGTGACTCCCTGTACCATGCGACCTGCTCTTTACCTTTTACAATGGGACACTGGCAGCACGTCCTCCCAGCTCCTCTTCTGCATGTTGAACAACACAGGCAGGTTTTCCTCAATGGGCAGGTGGGACAGGTGAGTGCTCCAGTCCACCAGTATTCCTGAAACAATCGTAGACTGAGGCTTGTCTTCTCATTCTCTAACCATAACTTGGCTCAGTCCAGGCATTTTATCACTGCACGCTTAGTTGCAGGGTGTAGAGATTAAAAGATGTTCATAGGAACTAGTCATTTTTTCACCTATATCTTTTCAGATTCACTTCTGCAGTGTCTCATGATCATTTCACTTTTTAAGCCCATCTGTGGACACACAGGCAGTCCCTCCCTGCAGACAGGTAGGTGAATGTCCTGGGAACCCTTTTTTAACCAAAGGAAGGATGCAATGAATCTGGAAACTGGCACTAATGGGTACCGGGGACAAGAAGCCAGGGTATCCCCGGGGAGAGGTCTCCAGCCTGCTCTGCAACTCACCTGCAGGCAGCGGGAGGTTCAGCTGCAGGGAGAGCTCTGCCCGTGCTCTCAGAGTGCCCTGTGGCCAGCAGCCCACTGCTGCCAGGAGCTTGGCTGCTGGAAAATGCAAAGGGGTTTGAGCAGGGTGCCAACCACTGCCTTTGAAGGGGACACTGACCCGAGGAGTGGGGTTTGCAGGAGAACAAAGTGAAACCTAAACCAACAGAAGAAAAAGCCTTCAGAAACAGGAGACTCCAGCTAGCTTGTTTAGAAGTCTTACAGGAGAAATTGTTGCTGTGAAAGAAATACTTCTGCTCTTGTAAGGACTGTAGCTGTCCCAGGGCACGGATCTGATACCAAATGTTTGCAGCTGGGACAGGTGTGGCTGCCCCAGCCCGTGAAATCAAAGAGCAAACTGCGAGCAGAGTGGCAAGACAAAGGGGTTTTTAATAATGAAGGTGTTGCTGGTAACATAGGTAAGGAAATGTGCTTGCTTACAAGTTTGAAGCTGACAGCATCCCTTTAAATAAGGAAATACATTTGCTGAGAGGAGAAAGTTATCTGGAAGGCCCTGTACAATGATGCAGTGTAGCAGCTAACACTACTCTGTTTCAAGTGCTATTAATATTCTCCATGGACCGGCTTTGAAAAATCTCTCACTTAGAAAAAGGACTTCTTTAAAAAAAACGCAACCTGTGATTGTCTATCCTAGCAGTGCACTGTGACCATTTGTACAATAGAAAAGTGGTGCTTTAAATAGTGACTTGAAAGCTACTGCCACGTGCTTTATACAGCATGCAACAACACCACAAACTGGAGACACAGCAGGGGCTGCAGAGACTCCTCCAACAGCTCCAGCATCCCTGGGAGGAGTGTCCCACTGGAGCCATGGCCAGACTGCCCGCAGGCCCCTCACGTAGGATCTCCTCCCCAGCTGCTGCATCTCCGATGTGCTGTCCTTCCAGTAACACAAATATTAAATATGCTCAGTCTGTAAATAGTTTAACAATCTTTGTCAGCAACAATATTTACTTTGGCAAAACCAGAATTGCAAAGAAGTAGACATGTCCGTCAAACAGTCTGCAGCAAGTTCTTTGGTGGAAGCCAAGAAGTGAAGCAAAGGCTCCTTCTCGCTAGAGCCTGAGGAAGTATATTGCACAGAGACTCATAGGAGAAATGCTGGTGACTTCAAATGGGAGGCATCACTGCAGGAGAGCATCCATCTCTGCCAGCTTCAGGAGAACTAGCTCCTCCAGGCTCAGTGATTCACAGCTGTTCTCCGGATGGCCGTGCTCTGGACCGAGTGAACAGTGATGCTGGAGTAAACTCGGGAAGAAGGGGCTGACTGCTGGGGATCAAGGAGGAATGAGAAGAAGGATGGAGGGATGGATGACAGAGGAGTGGAGGCAACAAAGGCAGATGCTCACACAAAACCACAGCCATGCAAGGGCCCACTCAGCCCTGCCCCACATGCCGGTCGCTGAGTGTCTGTTTCTGGCTTCACCTGCTTCCAGGTCATGCAAGGTGGTGGAGATCCATCCTGACTTCTGGCTGTGCAAAGGACAGCCCCTCCAAAGCCTGGCTGTATTTTCCATACAACTTGCTCCTACCTTGGACCAAAACACATTACACACCTCTTCATCTGTACCATACTAGCTGGGACGCAGCAGCTCCACTGGGATGCCACGTCCCTTTGATACCTGCACCTGCAGCCTGAGCAGCTGCCTCCAATGTCCAGAGCTTTCTGCTCCAAGGTCACAGGCTTCAGCCTGATTCAGTTCAGACTGCAGCTGTGATGGCTCCTGGGCTTTCAGCCCCCTAGGCACCATGAGGACATGATGAGGTGCCACCATGAACATGGTGGTCTCCATCTCTCATCTACCTGGAGCAGAGCTGTGCAGGGACTGAGCAACATAGCTTCAGGGGCAGGAGGCAGAAAGCAAGGCAAGCCTGACTGTATGGAGAAGTGTGCTTGTCGCTCTGGCTGGGCAGAGCCTCCCTGCTCCCACAGCCCCTGGCCTGGTCATGGCCAAGATGAGCCCAGCAGGATTGCCTAAAGGGCTGGACGGGCAGGAGAGTAGAGGAGAGGGCAGTAATGGGCTCTCCTCTCCATGATTTCCCATTGCTGCCCAGGTGAGGTTTCCTCACTACACAGTTTTGTCACGAGCTGCTCCAGTTCTCATGAGAGTGAATGATAAAACTGGGGGAAAAAAAGATAAAAGAAACAAAACTGAAGTTCTTGTCAATCTAAAGAATTGTTGTTAAAGGCACTGTTGTCCTCTGCGGGGACGTGTCGGTGGAGGAAAACCAAAAAGTGCCAGAGCTGTAGTGCTGTCAATTTGCAGTAACTGGAAATTCGAACAAGTTTATATGCTGGGAAAATAACTCCAGTTTCCCCTGGATGTGGCACGTTAGCCCTGTGTGTTCTTTAGCGTGACAGAAACACTGTGCTGGCTGCTGCAGGCTTATCATGTCCTGCCTCCACCACCCTCCCTTTCACCACTGCTGCAGGTGCAGGTCCATGCTGGTGTTTAGATTGAGATCAGTAACATCTAGGAAATCAATGTTGAAGATGCTAGGACCCACAGGGGTGAGCGAGCCAAAGCCAGTGGCAGAGCTGGGGGGGGTTAGGTCCAGCCACTCCATTGTTTCCCACGGAGACTCAGTGAAACTCATTTGTAAACCAGAGCTGTCGGCAGGGGAAGGGGAGAGCTGTGTTTCCATGGGTGAGAGAGGAGTCTGTAAAATCTCCTGGGAGGTGAGCAGTTCATCTGCAGCTTTGCCAGAGAACCCCTCTATCATCCCTTCGAAGTGGGACTCTTCTCCCCCCATCTTCAGCAGCGCAATTTCACTGACTCTCCCCAGGGGGCTGTGGGCATTCAGCAGGACCTCAAGGTGAGCATCGCTGCTGCCTGGACAGTGCTCAAAGGAAAGCTGGGCTGAGGAGACCTGCTCGAATGGGGCAGATGACTTCGGGAGTGAAGCGCTGGAGTTCCCTGTAGACACCGTTATCTGAGGTACTTTCTGGAGGCAGGACCGATCTTCCTTGGCATTGGCTGGCATTTCTGTCAACGAATGAGAAGGGTTTGAGGAACTCTGGCACTGCTGGGCACAGGGGCACCACCACAGCCCCCCAGCTGGGCTCTTGGGCTGCCTACAGAGACCTGCTCTCCACTCAATCCCCTTGGCATTGCTTGCCCACCCTCCCTGTGGGAAATCTCACATGTTCCTGCTTTCTGACCTCGACTCCCCTGGTTTTGGACATGGTCCCTAGGGCACGAGCACTGGCAGCTGTCCCCATGTGGCTGAGCATGGGTTGTGCATGGGAAAGGCAGCACTTTGCATAGGGGAGGGCACTGGCAGGACTGGGAAAGGTGGGGGACACTGGGATCTCTGCGTGGGGAGGGTGCTGGCAGTGCTGTGCACAGGGCTGCTGCCCTGCTGTCCCTTCTTTCTGCGCAGTCTGCATAGGTGATAACGAAGCCCAGACCACCCCACCGGCTCTGCATGTGCAGGAGCAGGCTCCCAGAGGGCCAATATGTTTTTGGATTCAATCTCAGTGTCTGCTGGCACAGGGAAGGCAAATGAAAGCTGTACTCAACTCAGGCAGCTCTGCTGGGGTGCACAGAGTGCACTGAGCCCCACAGACGGATGCTGGCTTGGAGGGGAAGCCCTGGAGGGGAACAGGGAAGCAGTGCGTACCTCCGCTCTCAATCAGCACGTCCAGGAGCTCGTCCATCTGCTGACTTCGTGTCATCTGCTGCAGCAAACGACAAAGAGGAGAGTAGAGGGCGTTAGGAGGAGAGCCCCTCCAGCCATAAGCCAGGTAGGTGGCTCCAGACCCCACAAACGGCTTTCTCCCATGCAGGAGAGATGCCACTCCGACACTGGGCTGGCAGCAGTGTTCAGGTGAGCACTGCAGGGACCTGGGACAAGCATGGTGGATACGGGGAGCATGGCGCCAGGTTCCCCCCACCCTGCCACTGACCCTCTGCTCAGTGGCCACCACAGACTGCCTCTTCCCGGGGCTGTCAGGATACACCAACTCTTTGGACCCAGCACCTTGCACTGGCATGTGCCTCCTTGCACTCCCTGCAGCTCCCTGGGGGCAATGCATCTTCATCCCCCTCTCCCTGACTGGAGTCTGGAAGGACTTTCTGCACACCTCCCTGCCAGCCAGCATAAGCCCATTTTTATCACTGCCAAGAGCATCACTCCGTTTTCCTAAAGGTACCATCATGACCATCACTGAAGCTGCTGCCAGACTCTCACAAGAAGTAAGGGGTTCATGGGTGATGGAGAGTCCTCCCTGTGGCAACAGCACTCCAGAGTAAGGCTAAGCGAGGCAGATGGCATGGAGCAGGGCACTTTGCTAATGGGCTAAAGAGGGAAGGTTAGGTTTCCCGGTGACTTGGGAATGCTCAAGAGTGTTTCTCACATAGTGAGCACCCCAAAGAAGAGTACACTGAAGTCCTGGTATATTTGTGTGCGATGTCAGGACCCCAGGGTGGACTGGCACCTTTCATCAGCACAGAAGATGCTATCCCATCCCATCCACTGCTTTGTGGCAGTCATTCAGCAACTAACTCTTCAAGAAAATCCCATGCCTTGTGGAAACAGACCTGTCCTACCCAGAGACCCCAAAATGGGTTGTAACTCCTGCAGATGATTTGTATTAACCACAAAAGAACACCCTGTGCAGCCCTAGCCCTATAGAAAATAAAAATCATGCAGTTACCTGCTTTACTGCATCCTCATAGGGTGGAGGCTGCTTTACCTCTGAGAGGGCTGGGCTTGACTTACAAAAACTTGGGGATGGAATAGAAAACTTTTGACCTGCCTGCGTAGCCATCTGCGTGGGGGAAATACAGGGAAACGGAGTCAATGCACAGGGAGGCATGGCAGGAGGCCCAGCTCTCTTTCACCCCTGTTGAAGCTAGTGTGGTGCCAGGGAAACTAATGATTTTGTGGGTCAAATCAGCTTAAACAAAGTGCTGGCCTCTGGGCAGGAGAGAGGGAGGTAAACTAGTTCCGTCAGGCTAGCTCTGAGACCTAGGGCCAGGCTGACCTCCGGTCGCTGCTGGAGCACAGGCATGATGCCACAGAGCATCGTGGTGCTCAGTCCAGCCATGAACGCGCAGAGCAAGGGGGAGAGAGCAACAGGCTGCTGGTGGTCGACTGCACCGAGCCAGTGATACAGCGCTTCCCCAGCTGCCTCCCAGCCCCTCTGCTGGGGACCCTCTCCATCACTGCCTGTCCAGGGGCATCTCACAGAGCCCAGGCCAGGGAAGACTGCTCAAAAGAGTCACTGCCAGGTCAGCACCTAGGCTTTCCCTGTGCTCGTGCCAAATACCTGCATATCAGTGCCAGCTTTCTGCCAGTCCCCCCTTCTAGGAGGGACCTCATCCCCATGCTGTGCCCATCACCTCTAGGCCCTTGTGTGCCCTTCCCCACTGCCCGGCCACAGCTGCCTTGTCCCATAAGAGCCAGTGCCAGGGGATGAAGCATGGCCCCAGCAGGTGGGTCGGATCCAGGGCAGCAGTGAGGCCACTCAGCTTGGCCATGCACATCCTGGCTACCTTTCTGCAGAGGGCGGCTGGGAGGAACAGTTTCCCTGGCTTGTGGGGGAGAGCACTCCAATGCTGGGCACAGAGACAGAGCTGTTGCTGAAGAGGGATCCTTGCCCCTGGGAGCCCCTTGCAGGCAGCAGAGCAATGCCCAGGATGGGTGGTCCCACAGCCAAGATGAGCTGCAGGACACCATGGGGCCATCCCCTCTGTATGCCTCTTGTGCTCAGGCAGCGAGGAAGGAGCTGGAGATGCCCCAAGGTGTTGTTGCTCCTTGCTGATGCTCACTGATGGCTGCCCAGTCATCCAGAGCAGCCCTGCTGCCTGTCTTGGAGTATCGCCTCACAGCACTGTGTCCCACTGCCTATTGCACCCACAGCTCTGCCGTATTGCCCAGCTCACCTCTACAGCTCCATGCTCCGCTGCTGAGGTCACCCACTGCAGCCCACTGCATTCCCTGCTCTCTGCCCCACTGCCCAGCTTATCCACAGCACTGCTCCCCGTTGCCCAGCTCACTCAAAGCAGTGCTCCCCACTGCCCATTTCACCCCAGCAGCAAGCTCCACTGCCTACCTCACCCCAACAGCACTGCACTCCACTGCCCATCCCACTGGCAGCACTCTGTCTCTCTGCCCCTCTCACCCTAAATTGCTCCCCATTGCTCACTTCACGGGCAGCGCTGTGTGCCAACTGCCCACATCACCTATCTCACCGTCCTCTGAATGGCTTAGAGACAACACCGCGCCCCACTTTCTGCCACCTCGCAGCACTGCACCCCTCAGTGTGCTAACTGTGGGAATGTGATTTGTGTGACTGTCACTCTGCTGTGCAGCTGTTGTGCGCTCAGTGTGCACTTCTTGAACATCACCCCTGAATGCAGCGTGCATGCCTTGCACCACTGTGTGTGTTTTACAAACTGTATAATAGGTGTTGCTGCTGCCTGGGAAACCCTGGTAGGGTGTTGGGATGAATTGGGGCTGCGATCAGTAGCACCTTGTGCTGCTTTTATGTGTTAGCAGCACGTGCCTCTCTCCAAGCTTTTGTAGCTGTCCAGAGGGCTGAGTGAGGAGTGGTGGATGCTGAAGGGATGACTCTGCTGTGTTGGTTGCCTGGTGGGGAGGCACAAGCTCTATCTGACTGCAGACCCCAGTTGCAAGCCCTGCTCTATCTTCCCAAGAAAAGGCTTTCCATATGACTGGCTGTCCTGGTTTTGGCTGGGATAGAGTTAATTTTCTTTCTAGTAGCTGGTATAGTGTTATGTTTTGGATTTAGTATGAGAAGAATGTTGATAACACACTGATGTTTTTAGTTGTTGCCAAGTAGTGTTTAGACTAAAAGTCAAAGATTTTTCAGCTTCTCATGCCCAGCCAGCAAAAAGGCTGGAGGGTCACAAGAAGTTGGGAGGGGGGGGAACAGCGAGGACAGCTGACCCAAACTGACCAAAGGAATAATCCACGCCATGTGATGCCAGGCCCAGTATATAAACTGGGGGCAGTTGGCCAGGGCGGGATCTCGGGAGCTAACTGGACATCAGTCAGCGAGTAGTGAGCAATTGCATTGACCATCACTTGTTTTGTATATTTCAATTCTTTTATTATTATTATTGACATTTATTATTATTATAGTTATTTTCTTCCTTTCTGTCCTTTTAAACTGTCTTTATCTCAACCTGAGTTTTACTTTTTTTCCCAATTCTCTACCCCATCCTGCTGGGTAGAGGGGGAAGTGAGTGAGCAGCTGCATGGTGCTTAGTTGCCAGCTGGGGTTAAACCACAATACCGGCGTAACTGCCCTCCTTCAACCCAGTGGTCAAAATCCTTCACACACTGCTAGGAGCTGCAATGGCTCAGCAAGATGCTGAAAAGCCCTGCAACACTGCACTGGGGCTCTCCCAGGGGTGTAGGACCTGTGCCAGGGCTCTCCCACGGGCTGAGGGATCTGTGCTGGTGCTTCCCTGCTGTGGATAGAGCTGTGCCAGGGCTCCATGGGCAGGGGGAGCTGTGCCAGGTCTTCCCTAGGGTGGAGAGGGCCGTTCCAGGGCTCCATGGGGCAGGGGAAGCTGTGCCAGGACTCCCCCAAGGGCACATCAAACTGTGCCAGGGCCTCCCCCTGAGGGGAGAGGCAGCTGGGTTAGGGCTCTTTTAGGGCAGAAGAAGTTGTGCCAATGCCCCCCCAGGGCAGAGGGAGCTGTGCCAGGACTCCTCCAGGGGCAGAGGGAGCTGTGCCAGTGCATAACCAGGGGCAGAGGGAGCTGTTCCAGTTCTCCCCAGGGCAGAGGGAGCTGTGCCAGGGCTCCATGGGGCAAAGGATGCTCTGCCAGGACTCTCCCAGGACACAGGGGGCTTTGCCAGTGCTCACTCAGGGGCAGAGAGATCTGTGCTGGGGTCTCCTGGGGAAAAGGGGAGCTGTGCCAAGGGTCCCCCAGGGCAGAAGGATCTGTGCTAGGGCTGAACGGGGCATGGGAGCTGTGCTGTGTCCCCCCAGGGCAATTGGGTGTGGTGGGAGCAGGGATCCCCAGGAGGTGCCCTGCAAAGGACCCTGTGGTGCTACCAGCTTCCAACCCGTTGTCCATCTGGGATACTCTGTGCCTTTTCCAGGCAGCCCCACATGCTGCCATGCCCCCCTGGGTACCCACCCTCGGTGCCAACAGTCCCGGTCTGATAGGAAAGGACTCAAACTGGGATGTTTGACTGACTGTCCACAGACACCAACACATTCACCACCGTGATGACATATGGGGTGTTCTCCACTTACCGATGCTGTGCGAAGGCAACTGTTGGTCTGCGGGGACCCACTGCGCCCTTCTGCCTGTGAGCCGGGGGACACCGAGAGGAGATAGTGGCTGTTGGGGGATGGCGGCAGGCTGATGTGCTGGGGGCTCTTTGCAGTCCCGAGCGGAGAGTGCTGGGGGGAGCACTGTGGGCTCAGGAATGTTGAGGAGGTGAGGGTGCTTTGCCCTGCAGGCTCCAAGCAGTGACTATTTACAATGTGAGGCAGCTGCGGCACCCCACAGTTACTTAACTTATCCGAGCTGCTGGCTTGGCCTTTCAAGGCAGTTTGTTTGGATGCAAATGGACAGCTGGACACTGCATTTTCTTGCTTGATGGGGACACCAAAGAAATGCTGAGCAGTCTGCTGCTTATCCTCAAGGCCATTGCTTCTCTTTCGCTTCTGGAGCTGCATTCGCAGCTCTTCCACCTGCCTCTGTTCTTGCTGTAGCTTCCATGTCAGTTCATTGATGACCTTCTGCTTCTCCACCAACATCTTGTCTTTCTCTGTGTCAATCCCTTCCAGCTCCAGCTGGATGCTCCCTCCATTCATGCTGCTCATGAGGCTTTCTTCAGCACTGCCATGAACTGGAGATGGCTGGAGACCAAACTGTGGAGAAGACATGGGCCCGTCGTTGAATGTGTCTGGCAAAGAGCCACTCACAGAGAGGTCGGAGGAGGCTGGAGAGATAGGTGGGGTGGAGCTGGTGCTGCCAAAGTGGTAGAAGCCATTTGATAACATGCTGGTGGAGGACTGCGACTGGTAACTTGAAAGGGTGCTTGTCGGAGTGACGGGGAAGGTGACAGTGGTGATCTCACTGAAGTTTGGCACTGCGTTGCTGCCGCAATCCTGGAAGGGCCGCAGCCGTTCCATCAGCGCTGTTTTGGTACCCGACACAGGCAAGCCTCGTATTCGGAGCTGCTGTCTCAGTTCTGATACCTGGAAGGAAAGTCACCAATGATCAGTCCCAATGGCAGATGAGCCCTTCAGAAACCCAACATTTCTAACATGGAGTCTCAGATCACAGGCTCCCAGCTTCCTGCTTTAAAGCTCTGACCCCCCAGGTGCTCAGTCTCATCTGCAGTCACCATGCACAGCCCTGACCACCGCACGTCCTGCAGGTTCTCCACCTTTCCTAACAGGAAATCTTCCTTCTTCCTCCAGGAACTGTGACCGCTCTCCATGAACCAGCAGTGGTCCTTGGGCCATGAAGGTAACTCAAGATTCCCTTCCTAGCAGTAGGTTTCTACATGAGCAGAGGACTTTCACACAGACCAGGAACTAGCCGATGGCATCCTTTAGCTCAGAGAATGTGACCATGTACCTTGGAGTCAGATACTCCATGTTCAGGCATCTGCACATGGTTCAGGCATCTGAGCTGGGGCATCGCTATGGCCAAACTCATGTTATTTCTATCTCACTTTATTTCTTTCTTGAATAATGAGTATTGCCCCCAGGCCTCTGCTCCTAAAAGGACTTGGCCTTCCCCATGGCTGAGGGTCCATTAGCAAAGTATAAAAGAACTTATGCTCTGCCTGTCTTGCCTACATGAGAGATTTAGGTACCGTTCAAAGCAGTGCTCATAGCTGCAGACTCCAGGAGATACCTGCTTGTGCAGAGAGCTGAGCTGGCCTGGCTGCAATGACCACTGAGAAGCTGAGTCACTAAGTGGAGGCCATGCTGACCTCCTAGCTTCTGGCTGGTCTGCTAGCAGCATCCATGATGTCCACCATAGAACCACAGATGGTATGGACCCATGAGCTGCAGAAGCAGCAGCACAGAAATCCTTTAGTCCTTGACCTGGTGGCCTGGCCTGCAGCCATCTCAAGTTATACTTAAGGTTTGCTGATACATGCCCTGCAGCAATGTGCCCCCATGCCACCTGCAGGGCAGCAAACCTATGTTTTCAGTTACTGTCGCAGTGATCAATTTCTGAGCCAGTGTGATGTATTCCTGGGTTTGCTCACAGCATGGTGGTTCTGGTTTGCTGAGCTGTAACATGCGGTCACTCCCAGCCAGCTCAGCCTGTGGCACTACACTACACACTTCAGGGGTAGAAAAGCACATTCAGGCTATAAGATTCTGCTCCTGCAGTGACAAAATTTGCACTCACTTTCAGATCATCCAGGTTAGACGGCAGAGGGCCTGGCTTGATAGATGAGACACAAGTCTGGCCTGAAAAGGTGGTTTTCACAGGAGAAAGAGGGGTGTTGTTGGCAGAAGTTGATGAAGAATTTGAACTTTTGACCATTTGCTCATTTGATTGCCTGAAATAACAAAGGAGATTTGGGGTAATTTGTCTGTCCCCCTGGGGTCTCTGTGCCCAGCACACCATCTCTTTGCTCCCTTGGGACTGCTATCTCCTGTATGAGACCTGAAGGATTGCCAACCCCAAGGAAAACCAGAATGGGCTGTAAGGAGATTGCTGGTGACCCACCAGCAGGTCACAGATGCCCCAGCCAGTGCTCAAAGCCAGAACGGCTTTGCAGGAGACTGTGCTGTACCCAAGCTTTTATGTTTCACTTGCATGCATCTATCCCCCTTGCACTGGCACAAATGGGTACAGCGGGCGAAAGTTTGGAAGAGAGACAGGACTAAACCCTGTTATTGGCACATTGCCACTCACTTTAGCTGGCCTTGGTGCATCCCTGGGTAGCTGAAGTGCTGCTGCTGCTGTTGCTGCTGCTGCTGCTGCTGGCTGAGGATCTGGAGCTGCAGGAAGAGCTGCTGCTGCTGGAGGAGTCTGGCATATGCAGAATCCATGGGTGGAGGGGACTTCTCTGCCTTCTGGTCTGGAGGGATGTACTGGTGATACTTCAGCTTCTTCACCTTGGGTTTGGTGTCCTTGGGCTTTTTGTGACGGTTCTTGCTATCACTGGATGATTTGGACTGTTGGTCCAAGAAGGAAAGGAATTAGCTGAGAGAAGAGCTTCTGCCACGCCTGTGGGAACTCAGAGGCCTGGGGCAGAGCAAGGGTAGCTCCTGCCGGCACCCTGACACTCCAGCTCCAAGAGCTGCTGTGCCTGTAAGTGGGGGAATCCCTCAGGGCTGTGTCCCATCTCAGTTGTGCTGGACAGCACATGAGATGGAGAATGACCCCCCTCACCGGGAAGGTATTTCAGTGTTGCCTTATATCTCCTTCTGCTCCTAGCCCCAGGGGATGTTTCCAGTGCAGGACCTGAGCAATTGCCTCTAGCAAGGTGCAGTGCTATACCTTGTACCGTGACAAAATGAATCAAATTGTAGTTTTTGACAACATGGTTTGTCTCCCTGCATTATTCCAAGCCTTTAAGGCCAAACCCCCAGACCTCCCACACATGTGGGGTGCAGCACATGGGTACTTCAGGCTTGGACGCAGCCAGGTGCCCCGGGCTTGTTCCGTCTCCTGGGCAGCCTGGAGGCACAGGCATTACCTTCACGGCAGAGGGCACCGGGAGGGTTGGGCTCTCCTGCCCTGCTGTCTGCTTGGGGCTGTCACACTGGCTGCCCTGCCCCGAGGCCGGGTCCGGTGCGTGGCCATCAGCACTGTGGGGGTGATCCTGCAAGGGAGAGGCGAGCCGTGCAGCGGGAGAAGGGATGTGGGGCCGGTGCCAGGGGCTGGCCGGCCCGGATGGCCTCTGCCCGCAAGGGGCACCTGGTACCCCATTCCCCCTGCCCCGTGTTGTCCCCAGTCCCCCAGTCCATCCCAGATGCCTCAGTCCCTCCCAGTCCCCCCCCATGTCTATCCCAGCCCACTATCCCCACTCTCCCAGGCTATCCCGGCCCTTTCTCGGTCCTCTGTCTCCCCGGTACAGCCTAGTCTCCAAGCCCTCCCCATCCCACCTCAGCCCTGTATCCTCGTTCCCCCCAGGACACCGCTGGCCCCTCGGTGTCCCCCGGACTAGCCCAGTCACCCCAGTCCACATCTGACTGGCCCCAGTCCCTCTGGTCACACCCCCCCCCACCCCCAGTCCCCTTCAGTTCCTCCCAGTCCATCCCAGCCCCTCCAGCCTGCCTCGGTCCCCTTCGGCTCACCCCGGTCCATCCCATGCCCCAGCCTCCCCCCTCACGCCACTCTGCGCCCCGGCCCGCCCCGCCCCGGCGGCTGCAGTACCCGCGCCCGCCAGCAGGGGGCGCGGCGGCCCCGCCCAGCCCCGCGTCCTCCGGCGGGGCCGTGGGGCCCCCACGGGCAGGAGGCGGGTTCCGGCGCCCGGCCCCCGGCCGCGCCCCCGCGCTCCCCGGGCGGGCGGCGTGCCTCGGGCCCTACCTGGGGTGCCCCGGCAGGGGCGGCGGGGGCTGGCTCCGGGGCCTTGGTGCCCGCCGCCAGCTCGGTGGAGCCCGGGGAGTCCTCGCTCCTGGCCTGCTCCGGGGACAGCCCGTCGTTGCTGCTGTCCTCCTCGAAGGCGAAGGCATCGGCCGACTTGGGGAAGCTGACGTGGGTGCCTGGCGGGGGAGAGGGGGTGACGGTCAGGGCCCTGCACTGGGCAGGGGGGACGAGCCTGGCGGCGGGAGGGACGGGGCGAGCCTCGTGGCAGGCCTCCGTGCCTGCGCCCACCTCCTGCGGAGCTGGCCGTGGGTGAAGGACGCGGTGCTCGGAGAGCTCGGACGCCTCCTCCCGTCGCCAGCCGTGCACCGGGGCAGCGCCTGGCTGTGCCCCCATGGCCGAGGCTGCTGGGAGAGGGGCTGGCGTCGGCTCCTGGCCCGTGCCGTGGACCACGTTACTCGGGAGCGGGAGAGAGGAGGCGTCCGAGGAGCCTGGCCTGTCAGGGGCAGGGGGCTTTCTGCAGGCAAGCGGGGCTGGCGCAGGAGTGGCTCTGCTATCCTGCCCCACCGCTGGGCTGAGATGGGGAGAGGGGTGTTGGCGTCGCCCTCTCCACCGGCTGAGCACCCCAACCACAAGCCCACACCACGCCTGGGATCCTGTCCTCAGCAGAAGAACTGAGGTTGAAATCCACCCGGAGGGTGACCCAGCCGTTAATGGCACAAGAGCCAACGTGAGTGGACCTGGCTGGAGCTGAATAAAGGCTTCCAGATCCTGTCTCTGTCCACAGGCTTCACCCGCACGACATGCTTCAAACCACCACCGTTGCCTCCCTGATGGCCCCAGACAGTGCTTCTCCCCCCTGCAAAGCTCCCGGCACGCTATCTCCTAGTCAGATGGGCAAGAGCTCTTGACCCCCAGCTTTTGCTGATAAATAAAGTGCTGAAAAAAAAAAAGGCCTCATGTGAGTCTCAGGAGGGCTGCAGGTCGGGGTAGAGGAAGGAGCAGCGCAGCCACGCTCGTAATCTCCTCGTGCTCATGTCTGGCATTTGTCAGGCAGCCTGGCATGCCGATAGCGAGGTGACAAATGGGGAAATAGGAAGGGCCCAGGGACAAGCTTCCACCTGTCCCTGCTGCTGGTCTAGCAATGTGCGCCTTCTCACCGACACGCACCCTCCTGCTCTGACCCCTGCCCCTATCTGCAAGATAAGGGTTATCTTTGCTTGCTCCGGCTTGTGGTGCCAGGGTGGGCGAGGAAGCAGGGAGCCCTGGCTCCCTGCCCTGAGCTGCTGCCCAGCCACCATATGGGGTGGGGATATGAGATCAACTGTGTCCTGTGGAGACCCTCTCCTCCCTGCCCTCCAGGGCACGAGGCTCCTTTTATGTCCCTGGAAATAGGACTGTCCCCTCTCTCTCAGAAACAGCACCCAAACTGGGTCTTCCCTGAGGAACTGCAGCACTGCGTGGTCTACCACCTGGGCTGGGTGGGAGCTTCTCCCCATGTCTGCAGACAAGCGTGGGCATCCTCTCCGTGGAAAAATGACACCAAGCAAGGGGGACTTGTGGATCTGCAAGACTCCCGCTGGGCTGGCATTTAATAAGCATGCATGGAGAAGTGGTGCCAAAACCAGGAGCCCAAGGGACCTTCAGGACACGGTGGCAGCCCAGAGCATGACAGGAATGTGCTGCATCCTGCTGCTTGATACCATGGGCCTGTGCCGGCTGGGGAATGCTGCCCTTATCTGTCCTGCTCTCACCCAGCCCGGGGCTGACCGTATTGTTTCACGATCCCATGTCTCTGCTGTAATCTCAGGCAGAATGGTGTTTGCTTGGGGCTGTTTCTAATGCACTGGGTATTGTCCTCTCAAGCGTATTGGACAAAGTGATGACAAGGACCTGGTAAAAAAGGGTTCTTATATCACTGCTCAGCTATGTAGGGCACTGGCGGCCTCCTGTCACTGGGACGTTAGGGCTTTCGGTTGGGGTCTGGCACTTTCTGCTCACCCTGCCGGAGGTGATTAGAGGAACACGTCAGCTGAACTTTCCACTGTATAAACAGTTGAGATTCCAAGGTTAAAGTAAAATGATTTTAAACCCTGTCATCTTTCTGGTATTGCAAAAACAAAAGGCTTAATGTTCAGCAGTGCCAGTGCTCATCTCTGCTCTGTGTTCAGCCCTTCACCCCAAATTGTGAGCACCACAAGGTGCCTCTGACTCCAAAAATCAGCTTGAGGAGCTGTCAGCCTGGGGCTTCAAAGATGAGAGCTGCGAAACGCTGGACATGGAGCAGCTCAAGGGCCAGACTGGAGAAGCCGCTGTACGTATGCTGCTTACACTTCACAGTGGGAAAACCAAGAGCAGGAACAATTGCGGGGTAGGACAGAGCAGTATCTGAGCCTGGAATATTTTATGTCATTTATGCTGGTTTCTGAGATGAAATGAAAGTCAAAGTGCTTCCTGTTTCAATTCCCACTTTCAGCATCACTCCTGTCATTCAAAGACCCCTCCCTCCTGTCCCAGAGCCCTGCCACTGTTCCCAGTTTGCTCTGAGCCCCAGAACAGGCACTTAACATGGGATTATGCCAATGGAAAGAATCCCATGAAATGAGGAACCTGGAGCAACAGAACGAGAAGTTCCTAGGGGGCAGAGCATCTCTCAGTGCCTCACTAGAGACCGGAGGGCCAATTTGGACATGGAGAGATGGCCCCAGGCTTCAAAAATACGGGCTGCTGTCCTGGCACTGCAGGACCCTGCTGGCTTTCCTGCTCCTTTCTCTGCTTTTGGACCTCCCTGGCCTGGCAGTGGGCCCTGGTGAAATCTGAGTCACCTTTTTGCTTTGTGTCGGCTCCCACACCAGCCTCCCTGTGGCAGCATGGGGGAAATAATTGCGGAGGATTCTGCCTCCCTCCTCTGGCTGGGGGGTAGGTGATGGAGGAAAACCAAGTTTAGGCATAAATCAAGTGCTGGGTACTGGTAGGTAGGAGTGTACCCTGCTTTGGGGTGCAGGCTGCTTCTCATATTCCCCAGCAGTCTAGCACCCCCAGGATGCTTCCCCACCCCAGCAATGCACCATCCTACTCTGTTGGGCCTTGCATACCACTAGCATCATTGGAAAAAAAAAAAGACAACTGCAGCCTCGCTGAACTGGGGCCACTTCACCCCCACCTACTGGGATGTAGAAGCTTGGCAGGGCACAACTGGGAGAATCCAGGCTGGCCTCACAATGACACATGTGCACCCAGGTCCTTTCCCACGCAAGGAAGGAAGGAATGTCCTGTCTCCAGTAGTATCATTTATGCACTCAAAGCCATGGGGAGGGAAGGGGTGTAAGAAGGGATGCTCTTTCTGAGGAGACATGGCTGAGCAATTCTGCATGTTTCAGTAGTATTGCTCTAAGAAGACGAGAGCGCTCTTTTCATAGGTGTGGATAAGATAGCATGGGCTGTGCTGGACTGTGCTGATTACTGTGAAAATAACAAAATTTAAGCAATAAAAGCGGCTCTTAAGTCCAGGTCGGTCACTTCCTGCAGTCACTGTTGTACATCCTCGTAACCTTGCCAGCCCCTGTCCCATGCCATGCATACAACATAACATGCACGTTCACTTCCACTACCTTTTATGGCCTCTTTCACAGCTGAGTCGACAGGAATAATATTCTTCTCCACCAGCTCCAAAGGACCCGGCCTGAGAGCAATCTTTTCATTGAGATCATCTGCCAGTCGGGCTCTTTTCAGCTTCATTTGAGTAGACTGAATGGACCCTTCTGCAGCTGAGTCTAAAAGGCCAAATGGAAGGTGTCAGTTCAGGACCTGGGGCATCTGTAAGCACAGTGCCCAGAAAGAATGTTCTTCCCCTCCAGCACAGCCTTTCTGGGCTATGGCCAAAACCTAAGCATGGCTCAGTGTACAGCAGGAGCTGCTCTGGGGCTGGGAGGATGGGTCTGGTGGGGTTTGGGACATGGGGCTTCCTCTGACCCTTAGGTCCAGGTTCTCCATTCCCAAGGAACAGCCTCTGTCTACTAGCCTAGGCTTGCAAACACAGCCTGCAGCTGGAGCATTCTCCCCAGGGCCCAGGAATGATCTGCAATGGAAATTTCATTAACAAGCTGTGGCTAACATAAGAGCCAAAGTGGACTCTAGCCCCTGCCTGCTAGGAGCCCATTGGCCCTTGTGATCCCTACTTCTGGGCAACAGCTGGAGAAAAGACCCATTAACAGTGTTAGACAACTGGAGTAAATGGCTTACACTGCAAGATCAAAAGCTGAGTCTTTGGAAGTGGACATTTGGAGACGGAGTGATTATAGTGCTCTAGGCCTTCAGGAGAAAAACAAGCTGGAGAGGAGCATAACAAAGGCAGCTAGATCTGGAAGCTACAGCCCTACCAAACCCAGCTGAGAAGTCCCCAATTATCAAGTGGTGACAGAAGAGCAGCCAATTAAACAGAAAGGTTTCCTGAACAAAGTTGATCTGGCTTCTCTGGTGGCACAGACATGAGTAGTGAGGGAGTGGGATTCTAAACTAGACCATGTCTATACCTTTGGGGGTCTAAAGTAAGAAGGGCTGCATCTATGTTGTGCTGTCTTCAAAGAATGGACACTTCTAGAAGTTATACTGTAGGCAACACAAGCTACAGGGTTTGATAGCAGGGAAAAATTCTCTGCAGGAGGTCAGGAGAGCTGATCTAGGGTCACTTCAGGCCTCAGACTATAGGGCAGTGAACATAGAATCATAGAACCATAGAATCATAGTCATAGAATGGTTTGGGTTGGAAGGGACCTTAAAGATCACCTAGTTCCAACCCTCCTGCCATGGGCAGGGACACTTTCCACTAGACCAGGTTGCTCAAAGCCCCATCCAGCCTGGCCTTGAACAATTCCAGGGATGGGGCAACCACAATATGTCTGGGCAACCTGTTCTAGTGTCTCGCCACCCTCACAGTGAAGAACTTCATCCTTATATCTAATCTAAATCTACCCTCTTTCAGTTTAAAGCCATTACCCCTTGTCCTATCACTACACACCCTTGTAAAAAGTCCCTCTCCAGCTTTCTTGTAGGCCCCCTTTATGTAGTGGAAGGCTGCTATAAGGTCTCCCCAGAGCCTTCTCTTCTCCAGGCTGAACAACCCCAACTCTCTCAGCCTGCATTCATAGCAAAGGTGCTCCAGCCCCCTGATCATCTTCGTGGCCCTCCTCTGGACTCGCTGCAACAGGTCCATGTCCTTCTTATGTTGGGGGCCCAGAGCTGGATGCAGTACTGCAGGTGGGGTCCCACAAGAGCAAAGTAAAGGGGGTGGATCACCTCCCTCGACCTGCTGGTCACACTTTTTTTGATGCAGCCCAGGATATGGTTGGCTTTCTGGGCTGTGAGCACACATTGCTGGGTCATGTTGAGCTTCTCATCAACCAATACCCCCAAGTCCTTCTCCTCAGGGCTGCTCTCAATCCACTCATCACCCAGCCTGTATTTGTGCTTGGGATTACGCCAACCCATGTGCAGGACCTTGCACTTGGCCTTGTTGACCTTCATGAGGTTTGCACAGGCTCACATGAGCTCCTTGAAGTGAACAGCAACAGAAGGTGTGCCTGTAAGGCATTTAGATGAGGCAAAGTGTCTCAGCTGGCCAATTTCAATCAGTCACCACTAGGTCCTGTTATGAACCAAATGGACACGTAAGTCCATGACATGCCAGGGCACACCTCCATGAAATGCAGAGCATGATGGACATAGCTGTGAGCAGATGCTCTGGCTAAGAGGTGTGTGTGGGGCAGCACAGCCAGCTTGCTCAATAGACAGCCAGGCAGTCTCTGCTCCACCTCTCCTCTGGCTGTGTCTGGCTGGCCCTGTCCATGCCCAGTGACTGCAGCTGCCTCCACATCTGGTTTACAGCCCCCGAGCCCCAACTCCAGTCTGTATTGCTTCTATTATTTAACCTAAGGGAAAGACAATTTCCACCTGTCAAAAAAGCAATGGTGCTAGATCATTTTAGGGATGGAGACCCAAGGGAAAAGCAAGGCAGTGGCACTGATACGGCATGGGCCTCTGGCTCAGCCCTCCTGCGTGCCAGAGGAAAAAGAAATATGGACTTCATCAATGCTGAGAGCAGAGGACAGCATTTACAGTTGCCAGAGAGTGATCTGCTTCTTCCAGGCAACTGACAGGACTTGAGGAGAGAGGCTGCACATCCTCCTTGTCTCTAAGGAGCTTGTTATCTCTGGAGATAACAAGGGACACTGCAGTGTTCTGCTGTCTGTGATGGGATGCAGCAGAGCCGTGCCAGCTCTCTGGCTGGGAGGGGACACCAGGATGGGAGAGGGGAGAACTGCTGTGGCTCACGGACTGATAGCAGGGCTCATCCTATTCATATGGCTGTGCTTGGGTCATTGACTGCATTGCCATGAATTGTCACATAGAATATCCAGAATTATGGCAAAACAAAAGATGTCGAGCTTTGGAAGGGTATCACAACCATGTGCTACAGGGATTTCAGTGCCCTGGACACCAAATGCCCCAGGTATGCTTTTCATGAGGATCAGATGTCAGCACCTCTGTCTAACAGAGTCCTCTCTCACAGCTGTTCTCTACCCCACTCTCCTCTAGAGCATCTTATGCTGGTCTCTGCCAGAGATGGGAGAAAGATTAGATGGCCTTGGGTCTGCTTCTGTCAGGGAATAAATGTGTGTGCTGCCTCCTGAAGACCAGGTCTGGACTGACTTCTGTACAACATGTATCCCATTTCAATCTGCCTCTCATGAGCAGCTGGGACAAAGTTAATCATTATGAGAGTCCTGAAGGGAACCCAGGTGGGGCAGTAGAGACATGAGTCACAAGGCAGGAGACACAAGGATTATGTGGGAGAAGCTCAGGCAGTCTTACCTTGTAAAATGTGCATATTGACCAGGTCTGATCGCTCAGGCCTGCTTCTGATCTTGTGCTTGAGATAATCTTCAGTCTGCAGAACACAAATGCAGAGAGTTACCTGGCTAGAGCAGCAATGAGGTACAGAGAGCATCTGCCCCTGTGCCATCCCATGGTTCTTTTGAATTTATTACAAGTTGGGTTGAGCGGGCTCTTAAATGGAATTATTTTTCACTCAGACACTGGCTTGTTCTTGGGCAGTTCTTCAGAAAGGGAACAATGTGCATGGAGCTGCTGTCTGTTCACTATACCCACTCCTAAGATGTGTCCTTTCCAATCTCCCTTGGGCTTCTGATGCCTGAAGTATTACGAGAGCTCATGGGAAGGATGAGACCTATTCACTGGGAGTGGTGGATCTGCTCCTAGCTTAGCATAGCATGTAGCCTTTGAGAGTTGCACCAAGGCAGCTCCAGAGTGTACCATTAGCAATGGCTTCTGTGGGAAGCCTGACACTCTGGGGTGAGATGTAAGGCTGAGCAAGTCATGAAGACACCCAGACTCTCTACCCAGGTCAGCCACAAGGCTTAGCCTTCCTGCAGTCCTGCAGCTCCTGTGCTCTGTGGTTCCTCACCCCAACTATGATGTGGGGTTGGGAAAATCCACTTTACAGATCACTGCACAGAGCTTGTGATGAACATGGTCCTGGAGCCTTGTGTCAACTTCCTAATGGCTTTAGGAACAGAAAGGCGTGCAGAGGTATAATAACACCATCCACTAGAGAGAGCCAAGGAAGTCAGTATTGAGGGCAGCTGACCTCAAGAATACAAATATAAGCTTATCCCCTGCTGAAGAAAAGCTAGAGCACAACTTGGACAAATTATTAGCTGTTTGCTAAGTTGAGATGCAAGAAGAAATAGTACCAAAAAATGTACATAGTTCAAAGAGCTTAAATCTTAAGGATAAATATAAAAGAACAGTACAAGCAGCTGGAGCAAAACTAGAAAACCCATAGTACAAAATGTACAGTATCATGAGAAAAAGATTTTATAAGGACTTCTGGAGCCAGGACAAGGCAATGGAAAGTGCTGTCTGTGTTCCATAAACAGGAGAAATAATTGTGAATGCTGCTGAGATGGCTACAGGATTTAATGCCTTTTTAAACCATCCTCAATAAAAAGATAAATGGCTATTTATCAATCAGATGACTAAGCCAAGAACCTTCAGCAACAAAAGAGAAGAAGCTCTAGTTATCGGGTTGGAGAACAGGTTGGAGAATACTCAGATGAGTTAAATGTTCCGAAACAGTTTGAGATACAGAATGCTATAGTAATAACAACTATCTGTGGGTCTCCAGGAAACTGGGCAAGGGAGAGCATAATTTCTTGCTTTAAAAGAGATGGAGTGAAGAAACCAGGAAATTATAAACCAGTCAGCAAGTTACTGGACCAAGTAATCAAACAATCTATAAATTGATTTTGAAGATAGCAAGGAGGTGAGTAGCAGCCAAGATGGATTCATCGAGAACAAACCATATGACACCAACCTAATTTCCTTCTATGGAGAGATGACAGATTTCTGTTACAGGAATAAACAATGAATGTCATGTAGCTTGACTTTAAGCATGTTTTGACAATATCTCACATGGCTTTCTCATATGTAAGCCAGAGAAATTTGGTCTGGATAAGACTAAAATAAAAAAGGAGCATAGCTGTGGGTCACCAGAGGAATTAGGAATGGCTCACAGTCTAAACAGAAGAATATATCAAATCATGTTACACAGCAATTTTTCCCACTAGTCAACATATTCATTAAAGCCTTGGATGATAGAAGATATACTGCTTAACTCTGAATCATTCAAGGCTAACAGATTACAATGCAGCATGATTTGGAGTAATTGAAGAAATGATCTGAAATACATTTGATAAAATTTCAAGAAGACATTTGGAAAGGACTGCATTCAGGTCACAGTTAGCCACAGCTAAACCAGCTGATTAAGCACTGGGGTGGATGAAGACTTAATCCACCAGAGATCCTTCTGTAGTGGTCACTGGACAGTGGCCTTAGGCAGAAATTAGTTACTTCATAAATAGAGAAAAAAACATAAAAGGATCTGGAGAATCTAGTGATCAGCAGCGGAACCACATCCCTAGACCAGCAGGCAGCTTTCTAGAAGACAAAACAAAGGATGTCAGATGGGCCCTAGGAATAGCAAAGCCCTGTTCTATGCCCTGCATCTGAAAGGGTCCATGGGAAGGGTCTGGACAACAGCTACAGAAATCATTATTGAACCAGAGGTGGGATCAATGAGAAGACACTGAAGGGAGGAGAGGTTGGTCAGTCCAGGGGTAAGATGTCTATAGGGAAACAGGATGCAAAATACTTTTTAGAAGTGCTACAAGAAAAAAGATAAACAGTTCTGCATATGCATGCATATAGGAGAAAAAGTAATGGGCTTAAACTTCAACAGAATAGCTTGAGCTGGGAATTGGGGGACAGTTGCTAACAGAACAGGTTAGAGAGCACTGGAACATGTTGCTGGGGGGTGGGATGTCTGTCAGTGGTCACACAACTGTCCGGAATGACCCAGATGGGGCTGTTCTGCTCTGGGGCAGAGGCATGACAGCTGTCCCCCACAGTCCCTCCCTGCCACACTTGTTGGGGTGCTGGGAGTAAGTGCTAAAGCCCTGCTGAGCCAAACTGCCTCAGGAAAGTCAGCCTGTTCTCTGTCCTCCAATCCAGCAATCTATTACAGGACATTGACTTCAAAGTCTGCTGCACTGGCTTGATGCCAGCCTCTAACATAGCCAGTGACATGTTTAAACAAATAATAGACATTTTATTTACTGAAGTCTTTACAATTCCTTACCCTTCCCCCCATATTTTTCCCCCAGCTTATTTTCACCAACACGATCACTTGCTTGGACCATGTGTAGGTTTGCCTGGTTCCTGTGCCAGGTCAGAGCAGGCTGGTGTCTGCACCTGAGTGCAGTTAAATTCACCTAATGCATTTCCAGGTAATCCTCAGATCAGGTCCTGACTTTGGCTAAGCTTGAATTGCTGTCCTGCAGATGTGGCATTGTTCATGTTGAATCCAGCATTCACACTGCGTTAGCCTGACTTTCTGCTGTGATTTCAGTTCCCTTTGACCTTTGCTGTTTATAAGCTGCATTTGTGTCACTGGGGTGCAAATGATAGAGAAAGACTTCAGATGTGGGGATTTTTAGCATCAGCTGAAGCAGAAGAGCTTTCAAAACACATGAAAGCAGTTATTGTTATCTGCTTTCTGTTTGCAGAACTTCAGCTGGGAGGAATATGAGCTAAACAACAAATACCGTTGAGTAATTATCTGGAAACAGCCACTGGTCCTTCCCTGTCACAGCTCTAAGCAGGGCATCCTTGCAAAGGAGTATATGTTTGTTATGGACTGTGCTCATTAGTGTCTTCATTAGCATGCTCTAAAAATGCATGCAGTTTGGGATAGACTAGATCATCCTTCCCTTTTCCCCAGGCAACTAGCCAGTGAAAGCTTTTGAAGAGAAGGACAAGGAGACAGAAATGTATACTTAAACTGTAAAATATATGACACTTCAAGGATACTTTGGATTGCTTGAAATTTTGTAAGCATACTAATTTTTCAGAGTCATATTGTGTTTCTTATGCTAGCCATTTATTACCGCAGGAGAGTTGGGCAAGCGATTGGAGTGTGTTTAAGTTCAGAAGAGCACTTCTCCATATTTCACAATCATTCTTCCTTGCAAAGGTCCTTTTCCATGTGAGTGCAAGCATGTTCTGCAGATTAATGGAACAAACTCTTGTGTTCAAGAACAACCTGCATGACTGATTGTTCCCTTTTCTGTGGACACCCCTCCAGTTTGGTCAAGGCTGGATGATGGGTGCTTGGAAAACTGGTGTGAAAACCGGTGTGATTTCCCCAAAATCAGGTAAATCGCATCACAGAGTTTCAATGTGTTCTGGAAATGGCTACTTATCTTATCTCTGCCTTCAGCAATATTTAGGGAAGCCTGAGTGCAGTTAGATAATGGGGCTGGCCCACTTAGCCCCTTGGATGTTGTATGTCGTAATGGCCAAGCTACACTGCTGAGCTAAAAGCCAGGCTCCTGTCTGATGACAAGTGTGAGCTCCCTGGGGACTCACTCCGGGTGACAGAGGGCATCTGCATTCCTCCTGCACACTTGCTAAATAGTTAGGCTCCTTCAGTCCTGTTTGCTGCTGGCCCTGCTCTAACCCCGCTGACTAGAGCAGGAGTGGAGAGCAGGCAGCAGAGTGAGGAGTGGGCTGTGGACCTGGCCCAGAGAGGAAAACAGCCCTTCAGCTGGTTGGATGTCTACTGGAAGGACTGCCAATGCCATGCTGAACTACACCCTGCCCACAGTCTCTTGTAAAACCCAGGAGCTGTTGTAAAACCCCATAGCTCAGGGCACAGATGGTCCCTCTGCCCTTTTAAAACTTCCCTGCTTGGAGAAGGGTGCTCCAGATAATTTGTGAACCGTGGCTTGGCCCGACCATGTCTGGAAGAAGGGGAGACACCCTGACCCTCATCCTTGGCCACAGGGCCTGAATTGAGGATGCCAGAGGAGGGGACAGTGGTGGAAGGTGCTTTCAAAACCCCACAACTCATGCAAAGCGAGCCCACGTGTTCCCTCATCGGGGTGGCTGCAGGAGTTACCTTGGCTCGCTCCAGACTTTTTCGCTGTTCATGGAATGCAGATGGGCTTTTCAGTGCTGCAACAGGAAAGAAAGAGGAGCAGTCAGCACAGGAGTGGAAGCAAGCAGCCACCAGGATATTCAGCAACAGCATTTTAATGAGTGCTATAAAAATAGCAACACAAACTAGCCATTCTCTTTATTGCGCTGACTAAAAATAACCCAGGAAAGCTCTGGGAAATCCCATGCTCTCAGCCAGTCCATGGCAAGAGAGCAGGGGGGATGGAGAGTATGGGTTTGCTCAGGAGGCACATGGGGAGGGAGGGGGTGCAGGCTTTGAAACTTAGTGCTCTGTGGGACACGTCAGAGAGCAGATGAGGCTTTTCCCTGGAGTGCTTCCTACATGTCGTGAAAGGCACCACAGCCCCCAAAGACAGATCTGGGAAAAGCAACAACCTGAGAGGGGATCTCACCTGCAAGTAAAACCTGCAGGTGACTGAGGCTTGAGGCCAGCAGAAAAACAGAAAAGACCTGCCTCACTTCTTGGGGTCATGTGGGTGCAGCCTCCAGCGAGGGTATTTCAAGGCAAGGCCCCGGAACTGGGGTCCTTTGTCCCTCTTCCATCGCTGACTACCCCTCCATCTCTCACTGTGCCTTTGTCCTGTCCCCTGCCCAGAAGCACCTGTGTGACATGGGGCCTCCCTGGGCAGGCAGCTGCCCAGCCAGGTACCAGGTAGTAGACTATGCCCTCAGCATCTCCTGACACCAAGGAGGATTAACCCAGAGGGGGTCCCAAAAAAAGGCCAATGATCCCTGGCTCTTGGACCAGTGAGCACCAGTCCCATGGAGCAGTCTGTATTGGAGTCATGGATAACCTTGCACATTTCCTTGTTTACTCTGGTTCAGTAGAAATAGGAGCAGAATTTGTATGGTGAAGGGGTTAATATTTCTCAGATTCTGCAAAAATTCTTTTCTGGCTGTGTAAGCGGACAAAATTAACTGTTCCCATTGGGACAGGGAAGGGGAAGGTGTCCTGACCCACAAAAACAGTCTGCTACAACCCTTTGTTTGGCAAGAGGAATTCCCTTTCCGTCTTCTGAATGGGATCCAATAAGGATAGGAATTATTTTCACACAGGACATGTTATCCTCCATCAGTCTAGAAGAGGATGAAGAGAAGACTGGGGGCAGCTGGGACATGTTTGGGGGACCTCTGAACTGGCTTTTCGTAGGCAACACCTAGGGCAATCCCCATAACCTCCAGTGAATCACAGTAAAACACAGAAGGCACATTCCTGCTCCTAACATTTGGAAAGCGAACATACAGACAAGCTAGTGTTACTGTGCCATGCTCCGGTGAGCAGCCAAAAGGACTAGTGACAGCTGGTTTAATCAGAAGCAAAATAAAATGGTGCACACAAGAAAAAGAAGTTAGCAAGAGAGATGACTTTTACAGCCCTGCTCACTGTGAAGTACTGACATTGGGAGTGTGCTATGGGCATTGACCAAACGCCGTGCTATTCAAGAGGAAAATGTTTCAGAATTTAGTCATTTACCAAGATTTTTGGAGGAATTATGTGGATGCTGCAGCTTGTATTAGTCTGCAAAACAAATAAAGACATCTCTAGCACTAGTTATTCAGACAACTTGTCAGGGGATAACATGTCAGCTTGAAATGGCTGAGGGCCTGGAGGCAACAGGGCAGAGCTGCTGTGCTTGGTGTTGATAATCTTGGAACTATTGCGTCTAAGGTTTCAGTTAGAGGATGAGGTGGTCGCTACGTACGGCAAGAGGGTCTTTACTTCAAGCACAGCTGTTTCTGCAGCCCATCGCAGTAGGGGGAACCTTGCCTTGAGGAATCCTTGAATCCTGCAAGCTGCCTCCCCCTCCTTTTGGGTAGGTGAGCAGGATCTGGCTGGGGTCTGGGGCAGGCATCTGTGCAGGTCTAAAGAGAGGGTTCATCCATGCTCAGCCCTACAGCCTGCCTTTCTGCAAGTGACCCCACATGCTCTTGATTTAAAATGCTTTTCCTGGGTCTGTACCAGTTTCACTAGGACAATAAAACTGCATGTGTTGTTGCATGAACTGGAAACTTCCTACTCAGCGAGCCTGAAGAATGGGGCAGACTCTGCTCTCGCCTGCGCTCCTATGTATCAGGAGCGTGGCAGTGTCTCAACGAACTTGGATCTCCCCTTGCTTTCAGAGGATCCTCCACAGAGTCACAGGGCTGGAGGAACTCAGAGGCTGCTCTTGCCTGCCAGTCTGCACCTGTCTTTATTTGCAGAGGTTTTTCAGTATTGTTGATTGTTTTGCCAGCCAGTTGTTCAATTTACAACCTGAAAACATCTGACAATCAGAGTCCAGCTTTGAACCTGGAGTCTTGTGCAATGCTACTGCTCCTGAGCATCTTGCTTTAGGCAGTTTCCTGCCTTCTCCAGTGATGGGGCAATCTGAAGGCTTCGCATTTCTTAGAGGAACATCTAAGGGAGTGTGAACAGAGCTCAGGTATGCAATGGCATTAATCTTTTCCAGTCAAACCAAACGCAGACTGGGCTTTGGTAAGGATATTCATCTCACTGCGCTATGCTCAGGTAACACTGATACTTCTCCCTGCCCTATTCTCTTGGATACCAAAAAACAGCCAGCTTCCTAGGACTTACTCCAATGTTTCACACTTACTGTGCTATAGCTGCACTGCTGAACAGCTCAGCAGGCTCTGCATATAGTCATCAACTCCCCTTCCTACAATGGTTTTCACAAGCCCTCAAATCTTTTATCCAATGCTATTCTGTTACTCTGATCTTCCATCTCTCTTTCTGGTCTCTGTATAAAAGGGATCAGCTAGAAAAACAAAGTTTCTCTGTCCTGGGATTATATCAGCAGAAAATGATACAATGGGTTGAAAGCAAACCTTGTGCAAGATGTGATGTGCAATGTGGGATTAAGTGCATGCTCCAAGCCTGGTACTAAACCTGACTCTCACCATGGAGACCAGCAATGACCATCTTTTCTCTTTCCAGAAGGGCTATACTCAACCACTGTGGGTTACAGACATATGGGTTTATTTCTCGCCCTCCTCCAATGCATGTGAACAGAGATCCTGTCCCAGTGCATATCCTAGACCCCACCTCACCTGCTGGTCCTCAGAGCCAACAGGGCATGGGAAGACTTGTTTTTCATAAGGAATGACTGCACATGCCCAAGCAATGGGGGGAAGCTGGCTGGGGCTCCCACGTATTAAATGTTAACATCTGACTCTTCCTCCTGAGGTCAAATTCAGCAGTTAAATTCTGCAGGTTTGTTTTTATAATGGCAAAAATGCCTTTTCTTCTATTACTTTTAGCGAGTGAGCTGTGCTCAAGCTTTCCCAAATGGCCTTCTTGGACAGAAACCAGACTGCAGAATGTCAGCCTAGAAGTGCAGAATGTCAGCCTGGGAGTGCAAAGAAGCCGTAAGTAACAGGAAAATAGCCTTCAGTTGCCATCAAATAAATTTGTCTTAATATGTGGTCGGCAATGTGTAAGGTTTTAAATGTTAGGTGCCATTTGTAAAAGTGCAGTCCCATGCACTCAGCCTTGCAGAGCAGTGTCAGGTATGCAAACCTCTCAGTTGGCACTACTGCTCCATACATGTGCAATGGGGTGTCCTGCACCTTATTTGAGTGTGCCCACTTTTACAGAGTGGACTTAGCAGTTCAGGAGATGTTAAACATATTTTTGGCCACTGACTGTATTGCCAGTGCTTGCAATACTGTAACAAATGTCACAGTATTTTGCTTAAAGCTCCAACTCCTGGAGTCCTGTGATTAAAATGCTTGCTCTTTGGTGACAGGCAGCATAAAATCTGAACCCTTAAAGAAATAAACAGAAGAAAAATGGAAAGAGCATGCATTTAGCAGTCTTAAAACCATGTGATCATTTTGACAGTCATGATTTTTATCATCCTGCTCAAGTTTTCTTAATGCTTGATGCTGGTAATACTGTATTGAGAAGGTGTCTGTTGCTGGCTACATTGACACAATCCTCTAGGAAGGCAGCTGCATGAGAAGGGCAGAGGGATGTACAGGGTGCAGCAAGCAGTGCTAGAGCCATGCTCTTAGTAAGTTGTTGTTCTGCTGTTTAGACAAGAGCTGCATCACAGTCTTCAATGTTAGCCAGAAGAGGTAAAAGTGACACAGCCTTTGGAAAGCTGTGATCTTAGCAGTGAACCCAAGGGGCCCTTGATGACACAGAAAGGTTAATCCTCTACCTGCATCCCGGATAATCAGAGATTCATGCATGGAGCCTGAGCTAGGTCAGGATGGAGTTATCCATTGAGCAGGGCTGATGTCCCAACATCATTTCTCCGATAGTGCTACAGGTTTCATGATGCACCTGCAGGTGCAGAAGGGGCTCATTTTCTTTCACTTACTTTCTGGGCTTTAGCAACTGGCTTTCTGATGCTGAATGATTGTCCTTCAGGCTTGAATGACAGGTTAGCAAGGATGAATGTGGTCAGAGAGGGGAAAGCATGGACATAATTCATCAGTCTGCAGCAAGCAGGTCCAGGTGGGGTTTCACTGGCTTCAAGTGTACACTGAGAGTTCTGCCCTGTGTGGTCCTGGCTGGGCACAGGCACAGATCTGGATATGTCTCACTCATCCAGGGGCTGCCTCTCTGCACTGGGGCCAAGGCAGTTAGCCGCCTCTTCCTTTTTCCAGAGGTTCCTGGCTTTTACAGGAGGACATGATATTCTCTGCCCTTGCCTATGTGAAGAGCTTTGCGAGTCTTCTGCTTGGAGCTGGATATTTTTGTCCTGCCACAGTGACCTCTGGGACAGGGAGCTATGCACCTGAATTTTTGGATGGTGTAAGCTAAGCATCTCTCCTGACTTCAGTTTAAGCAGCAGCATTATAATCTGTGTGGCAAATGCTGGGCACCATTGTATAGCACCAGGGACCATAGTATCTCTACAGGGCAGGAAGCAAAGTTCCCCTGGTAGGAATCTGCTCAGAGCTGAGTGGGTCTGAGCAGGCAGCTGGTGCCACACAGTGCCCCAGCATACCCAAGACGAACACAGCCCCTCTGAGCCACGAGTGGGTGAAAAAGGCAGAAAAAGATACTCACGTGGCATGATGCCTTGGTCTGCCAGCTGCTCACGGGTCCTTCTCTGCTGAAGCCGTAGCTGTAAAACTGAGAGAGAGAGAATGTCAGGAAAAGATGCAGGATTTTGCTGAGGTACTAATACATCTATCAGAGACAATGTGTCAGGGGGTCTGTGTGTGGCACAGAGATCTGCACTGATCCCTGCTGCTGCTGGACCAGCCTTGGTGCAGCAGTGTGCTCCAAGCCAAGGAATACTGCCATGGAGGAGATGCGTAGCCTGCACTGACCCAGTCCTCACTTTTGCAGATAGATAAACAGGGCAGGGCTGTTTCTGGTGCAGGCAGTGCCCTAGTGCCTGGGACAGACTGATCCCTGCCCGGCACCTGTAATAACAGCCTCAGGTGACCATGGCTTGAGCTCAAATAGTTGCTCAGCTCTGAGCTCTGAAGCTGGGAGGTCCTCCCTTGCCCCAGCACTGTGGGTTGAGTAGAGTTTTCCAACTCCATCTCCCTCCTGAGGGCCTGGCAGCACATTTCCAGCCCTGCAAGGCTCAGCACTGGATGTAGATATACTTACTGTACCAAGGGGGATGTAGATAATGTGGTGAGGAGAGATTAGTGCCATCTCTGTATTAATCCACTGCTCCAAGGACATGCAATCTCCAGTATAACTTCTTTTTGGAAACAGTGCACTGACAGATGGGAATGAACCACTGATCAGGGTCACTAAGTGGCTTAGCAGCATGGCCTCACCTACAGAGCATCGATTAGGCATCTAACAAAGAAGCACCTCTCAGTATTTACAGCACGTAACGACAGCCCAACATACAACTGCAGCCTGCCTTCTGCAAGGTTACAAACCCCTGCATGGCCCAGGACTGCACAAGTTAATTCATCCCATCACTCAGGTAACCCTGCCTGTACTTTGAGTTAGTAACTTATTCTACACTTTTGGTTTTGCAAATTTGTCTTCAAGAAGACAGACACTTGTATCACAAGGTAAAACATAAAACTCACTTCCATATTTTCCTGCTGGAAACTCAGTACAGCTTGCCATGAGGACATATATGTTTCAGCAGTCACAATATAACTGCATGCATATCCCCTGGCTACCAGCACAGCCCCAGACTGTATCGCCTTAGCTGCCCAGAGAGAGCTGGTATTGGAAGGGGAAGAGAGGGAAGAACAGCTGTTTTGTCCTCAGGAGCAACCTGCTGAGCTCTGCCAACAGCTCATGTCTACAACGTAGCTTCCCTGGGATGTGGGATGGAGCTGAATAATAATCCCTTCCAGAGGAGTCCCCAAAGCACAAGGCTTCCTGAGATGCCATTGCTTGTGACTTTTCCATGTCCTCTGTACAAACCACGTCTCACATTCAGAGCAAATGTTTAGTGAAGGCCCCATGTGGGACAATGATCTCCTGCCAAATTCCAGCACTTCTTAGGGCACCAAAGATAGATTCGTGCTGTGAGGGAAGAATGTAGCCTTCAGTACCTGGTAAAGTCTGCATGTGTGCTGTTCCCCTTATGCCAGCGTGAAGCTGGTGGCTACAAGTCACTGCCAAACCTTGCTGCCAGGGAAGTCTGTAGCCCTCTATTGCCCCATGGCACCACCCCCAGTTGGTGCTGGTTCTGCTCATGGACACAGATTTAGATGCTTGCACTCTAGGTATCTGCATCCCCTTTGCAGGAGTCATTGCCCTCAGGGAACCTCAAAACCAAATTAGACTGTCCATGCTTTAGGAATGCCTGTCTTTCCTCCTTGACTATAGAGGCAGTGTAATGGTAACCATCTCTTGGTAGGTATCTTACACAGGGTGAGGTGAACCCCACTTTGTCTGTGTAGAACGTTCTCTGTGACTGGTCACAATATTGAAGAACCATGCAGAGCTTTGCACTTTCCCTGAGGAAGATATGTATCTTTATGGAACAGGTGAGCTGAGGGAGGTCAGAGACTGCTCAAGAATAAAGATTTGTAGTTCACCCAAGAATGGTTCTCTACTCTCCTAGGTCCTGGTCCAGTGTCCTGGGCATTAGAGCATCTTGCCTTAAACTGAGGCAATTTACACACAACATGCCATCATCAAACAGAAATTGGGGATAGCAAAGGCTTCTACAGCCACATACAACACCCTGCCAAGGACACATCAGTCTGCCCCATCTAGCTGTAAAATATCCCAAGTGAGGATGCTCCATCACTTCCCTTCACAGCTCCCACATATGCCAAACTATTTGCACCATTTCACTCCAACTTCCGACACAGCCAGACCAAGTGATATACCACATCCACATGATCAAGGGGGATGCTATCAATCAGGTGACTGTGCATTCAAAGCCCACATTCTCTGCTGCTTCTGCTTATTTTATAGCCCTTCCTAGCACACAAATAATTTAACAGTCTCAGGGTGCAGTCAGCTGTCAGCCAGGCCTGTTTAAAGAAAAAAGGAGATATTACAAGTTCCCTTGAAGCATAGTTTGGAAGGTGATGACGATTTCTAGTGTGGTGGCTATAAGATTCAGCATCTGCCTTGATGCAAGAAGTGCTGAAAATGTGTAGGTTTTACTGCCATAATTCTCCCTTTGCTTGGGTGCAGAGTAGCACTCAGAAACCCAGATTTCCCAGATCCTACTGCCTTCCAGCAAACAGTGCACAATCTGAGGGAGCCTACCCTGCTGATAGACCATCACAGAGGGGACCTGATATTATTTAATGATAATTTTGTGCAGGGAGAAAAGGTCTCCAAATTGTTTTTCATGCTGACAGGCATAAAGGCTGTGACCCAGCAATGACACAAACTGTTCTGAGTATGAGAGCTAACGTCTTCCATGGGTGAGTGGCTATGGGCAGACCATGCAACCTCCCCCACATGGTTCATCTTGGGCCATGCTGAGCTTACAAACTTCCTGGCCCATTCTTAAGCCACAGGACAAGGAGGAAAAGTTTATCCATCCTTGTCTGTTCAGGGCACACTAACAGAAAATGTGAGGACAGGCAAGTGCAAAAGCTGGCTATTTCCAGGAGCAGCCCAAGCTCAATGGTTGAAACAGTTATTTCAGCCACTGAATATTCATCCAGATCTGGACCTCCTCATGCAGTAGGATGCATGCCTTGACTCCCAAATATCATCTCTATGAAATTCCAAAGCTTGTTGCAAACCATCTGAAGAAATGTAGCTGTGGACAGTGTCAGATAGTAACACTGAACATCCCTGCAGGAAGAGGTAAAGCAGCCACTACTTTCGGCAGCCTCTAAGTCAGTGCTGCAGCTTGCAGCTTGGTGGATGCCAGCTCAAGGCTTGCACCTTTCCCTTACAACCAACAATGCTTAAAAACAGGGCTGGAGTAGCCCCTGGCACCATCCAAACAACCACCACTTAGCTGCTTCTTGAAGGGGACTTGAAATCTGTGTCTGACCCCAGCTGCATTCCTGTCCTCTTCCTTTGCCACGTGTCTGAAGGCCTGAGCTCTGAGTGCTGCCTGTGACTCACTTCGAGGATGCTGTCACCCTCCACATACGAGAATTACTTTTTTCCCTGAATATTTTATTTTTCAAGGAAACTGCTTTGCTAACACTTCAGAGGAACATTTATGTTACAAGGAGTGATGACTGGAGGACTGATGAGACAATCTTAGTCCCACACCCCAAGCATCCTTGTTGCCTGTCTGCACCAGCTTGGAGGGTGAGAAGTACCCCCAGGGGAGCAGTCATGCATACTGGTCACCTTGTGGTACCAAGCTGTGCTGGCACCATCAGCTGCCTTCAGCTGAGACACAGCCTTGCTTTCGGCAACCCTCCTCCCTCCTATGGTACACCATGATGAGAAATCCCTCCCTAGATGATGTGAGGCATGTCAGAGCTATTTCAGAGATTTTTGCTCGTGAACTTTTTCCATTAGAAATACTGCTTTCTTCTATGCTAGCACCAAGTCCCATTTAGTGCTACAGCTTCCAGAAACATCCTCTGCATTGGGGCTGCGTCACTGGTGCAGAGAAGACCTCCTGGCATCAGTCATAGTCATCAGTCTGGTGGCCCAAGCTCTGACCACTGCCCATGACTCGTAGTCATGAGTCATCCTCCTCCCTAGGAGTTGACCTCAGAGCTTTACAAAGCTAAGAAGACAGCTTGGGCCTTGCCTGACCTGGTGATGCACTGGAAAAGGCATGTTCAAATCCTCCCTCCACCCCAGAAGTAGGCAGACCTGGCTTTCTCCTTCAATCTGTGGGGGCACTTTGAGTCCAGTGCTCAGCAGATGGTCAGGATGGGACTTTTACCACCTGCATCAGAGCATCCCCCATGCTGCGGTGTTGCCAGAGCCCTCATAGCACCATCCTCTCTCTTTGGGGAATTGGCTTTAACAGCACAGGGGGCTGAGCAGCACTGAGGCACATTGCCCAGGGAGGTGGGGGAACTGCCCTTCTCGCAGGGTTCAGCTCTAGGGCAAGCAGGCAAAGCCACGGCTGACCTGACCTAGTGTTGGTGATAGTCTGTCTCTGAGAAGGAGGCTGTATCAGAGCCCGTCCCTTCCCACCAACACTTACATAGTGGCCAATGCAAGTTCCCTGGAAACTCTGAGGCTGCACGAGGCGTTCTCAGCATTCAGCTCAGCCTTGCAGCTGAGATGAGCTGTCCAGGTGGAGCTGCAGGTCTATTGCTGCTTCGTGACTTCTGACCCGGCATCTGTCCCTATCTCTGACAGACACTCTGGGAGTGGGAGTGACTGAGGCAAAGTCCCTACTGCTTTAGCTCTTCCCAGCTCTCTTATGTGGTTTCAGGTGAAATCCCAATAACTGGTAGTTTCCTCCCTGTCTGGGCTGTGCCAGCACCTTTGCTTTGCTTGGCACAACCAGTGCAATTGCTGTGCTCTCATCTTCCTCTGAAATAAGTCACTGCTGCTACCAGAACTGACGGTCAGGCAGTTGCTTGCTGATCCCTGCACCTTGTGTGGCTCCCTGCACCAGCTGGTGCTGCTGGGCTGTGCAGTGAAGGGGACCAGCAGAAGCACGACGTTATGCTAGTTTGACCCAAGTGTGTGACCATGATGGGAGCCAGCAGTTTGACAAACAAGTGAAGCTGGCACTGCCACTGAAAAAAGCAGCAGCAAGTCACTGTCCCCTCTGCCAGCCACCCCAGCAGCTCATTCCTGCCCTTTGGGGCCCAGAGCTGGGCTTTGAGGAGCATGAGTGCAGCTCAATGGTGCATAGGATGGGGAGTGCTCTGCTGGGGCCAGGGAGGAGTTGGCAGCAAATTAGAAATGGGGTGATGGGAAGGAGGGACTCCTGTTTTCAACAGCAGCAGTTTTGTTGCATGTCAAACAGCAGCTGAGCAAATGTGAAACATGTGTTTGTCCATGGCCATGGTGTGTACAAGAGGAACCTGGTGACTCACCACTGCTCACACACTAGCTGACAGAAAACAGTCCTGTTTTGGACCCAGCCTCCCTTGAAATGCAGGACTGCTGCTGTCTTCGAGACTGTCTTTACAGATGATGTCTGAGGCTTTCTCACGTGAGCATGCCAGGGGGAGAGAAGCTGCCCAGTTGGAGATGCACATGGGATCCTTCAACTGTCCCCAGGTCCCAGCAGGGCAGGAGAAGGGCTGGCTCAGTGGCAGGGTGCAGTCGTGTTGCTTGTGGCCTCCTTGGGGCTGTGGCTCTCGCAGCTGTGTCAGGAGCAGGAACCTGTATTCAAAGCAGGATGTCCCAATGGGCAGGGCAGCCGGGAGCAGTGGTGCTCTGTCCCAGCTGAGCAACAGGCTGACATCAAGCTCCTGATGTGGGGACTGTACTTGGGTGAATGTGGAGTCACCCCAAGCTGGGTGACAAGCCAGCCAACCTCCTGGGTGCCACCACTGGCAGGGAGAAGCACTGGTCCAGCAGAGCATTGTAGGGCCTGCTCTTCTGGAGCTGCTGTTTTGCAAAAACCCTCCATGGCTGTCAGCCCATCTGCTCTGCCAATAGCCAGGTGCCACAAAGTGATTTCTCTGTAGCATCAGGTCTCTAGGCCCATGTTATCCTCTGACAGCACGGCCTGTGTAGGACCTGTGTGAGCAGAGATGAAGCTCAGCCAGCCACAGCCCAGCTGAAAAAGGTGCCGCTCAGCCAGGACAGCCATGGAAAGCCCTGGTCAGTCCTCTCCTGGCATGTCTCGGCATGGGGCCAAGCCACACCAGCTTTACCTCTGCCTGTGATGCTCAGCACTTCAGAGGTAGGAGCATTTTACCTTTTCCCAGGCAGATGTGCTACGAATTTGTGTGTTACCTGGGAGGCTGCACTGTGCTGAAAATCTCATCTACATTGGTGAGAACAACATCTCTAAACCCACATCTGGACCTGCAGGTGCCTTGGAAGAGACATAGACCCACACCTGGCTAGCAAGGAGCCCAGACCACCAAATGGGCGCAGGTCACCACTAGAGAACAACCAGCTGTGAAATCCCTCTGAAGTCTGTGTCCATCATAATGTGCAACCCCAACCTTGCCATGGTCCTGAGAACAGGCTGCCACCAGCCCTCCTTGAAGTCATCCCTTCAGCATCCCCGTGAGCAGCCCATACATCCTTTTCCTCAAGCGCAGTGAGAAACCTTTCAGTCTGTGCTATAACACATGCCTGACTGACAGAAACATATGTCTGTCAGCTAAAGCACCAAGGTATAAGATGCTGGAAAAATAAAACAAAGCACAAACCAATCTACAACAAGTCAGTGTTTTACAAAAACTTCACAAAATCACAAAACAGTGTCATCAGTTACAGAGAGGCTGAGGTTTGAATGCACACACTGATTGTGAACAGTATGACTTCATGATCTGAGAGGAAACACATGCGCATGCTTTATCTTTGGACACTGGGAAAAGGAAAACAAAGGTTCTGCCAAAATGCCTGGCCTAACACCCCTACCAAGACCTACTCTCTTCTGCCTTTATTAACCTGCTGATCTTGGTCCAAATCACTCTCTCCACCAGAGGCAAACAGAATAAATTCCTCTCCCACCTCAACCAGCTTCATTCAAGCCCTATGTGTAAGCATGAATCCTTTCCTCCGTAGAGCCAGGCAAGTCTTCTCTGCAAATTCACACCCATGTGTCCACAATTAGGCCTGGATCTTACCGCATGCCAAGCCATGCAGAGCCATATTTAGTGTGTTAAACTTTCACTTCTCAACAATTATCTGAACTACCACTGATGTTATGCAGATGTTGGCCTTGTAAACTCTCTTTCCATATCGCTGGACAGAAAAGGTCAGAGTTAAGGTTAAGTCTGCATTTGCCAGCTTTGTCTGCCCTGTCCAATGACAATGCTTCTCTGCTGCTGGAGTGCAATTGGTTTGTATTCAACGCAGTAGATCACTTCACATAAATGATCATCTCTGGGAAGAGTTAAATATGTTTCTGGAACAACCCTTACATGTCCTGGTTGATTTAGTACAATCCTATTGATAATTGGAGAACATGGGATAGCATGGCAGGCTTGAAGAATCATCATTCCTGCAAAATTTGTCAGGATGACCTCAGATCGGTATATTTATCTTTGGCAAAACACACAAAATAAACATGCACACAAATCCTCGAGGAAGGGAAGGGGGAACCTGAAGGCCTGCGGCATGTTGCTGATTTGATTTGTGTCCTCTGGAGCGGTTCCTGGTGCCCTCCACCAGGGTAGCTACTATCTCTCCACACTGCATGGCTATGCTGGCCATTCACTTTGGACCGCTGGAGAGAGAAGAGCAGGAGAAAACACTGTGGGACTCAAGGAAGGATTGCTGGGCATGGTGAGGAAGAGCCGCTGCCTCCACCAAATCAGCCTTTCCTGGACAAACCTTTTCTTGCTACTGATGCTGCCAGATGGAAGCAAGAGACTGGAATGCTGACCCTCGAGCCACTCTAAGAGGGACACCTATGTGCCACCATCTTCTAGTTGCCACCTCCTTGCTCCACTTTCTGCCTGCTGTGTGCCACGGAGATTAAAAGGATGAGGAAACAACAAGCAATTAATATATCTCTAGCACCCTTTAACACACACATGGCTCTTTCAGCTGCTCAGTGTGTGTGGGCCATGGAGAGATGGCAAAAGTTTAGTTATTAAGAATTACTTCAGCCTTCATTAATACTGGCCTGGAATCCTTCAAGAGGGATTCAGACTCGTCATGAGTCACAGAAAACAGCTAATCCTTCCCAAACCTGGGGAGCAAGCAAAGCCTCACACCTGCCTGCACAAGACCATTTCCAAAGCAACGGCGCATCGTGAAGCATGGCTCCTTGGGGCTTGGCATTTCGGGGTCTGATCCCTTCTGGCTTGTCCTTTGCATGCTCCATGCAAGCTACATAGCTCTCTGTGTAAACTGCTGCTGTCCCGTAGCGTGTTACAGCCCCTGAGCCGTGCAGGGGGTGTGGTGCAGGGCGGTGGGTTGTTTGAGACATTCATTCCTCTTCCAAGTGAATGGAGGACAGTAAATCAGAGCACTGCACGTTCTGCCATGTTTGTGGGGCTTTACAGATACCAAAGTCTGCACACGGAGCAGGGACACTGGAGGAAACTCTGTCACATAGAGACTTTGCACATAAAAGACATTAAATCACTTCAACCATTAAATGTTAGCTTTTCTTCTCTATTCCCCATGTTACTAAGAATCCAGCACAAACTGAAAGCAGCATTATTGATTTATTTGTATTCCTTAGCATCCTGCTTTCCTCCCGTCTCACACATTGTGATGACCAGGGTTGTGCCGTGGACATGTCCCACATTACCTGTGGCAGTCCCAGCAGTGGGGAGAGCGAGGAGCAGACACTCATTTGGGATTTTGGCAAGCCCAACTCAAACATAATAAATAGGAAGAGAAATCTTGTCAAATGGGAAACCTATCTCTCACCAGGCAATAGTGAGGGATGGCAGCTGTGGGAATAAGTCATGAACCAAAGAATGCCCCACAAATTGACTGCTCTAGAAATGCTGAAAGGCATGAGAATTTATGGATGCAAAGACCCACAAAGTTTACTTTTACTGGAGAATCATTTGAAAAATATGTTTAGAGATCCCACTGTTGGTTCCATAATAAAGCCAGCTTACAAATAAACCAGCAATGAGCCTTAAAAACAATACTGGTTCATTTGAAAAGAATGCAGGGGCATGTAACACAGCCTGTCCTCCTCTCGTCAGAAAGGTGGCAGTGTTGCTTTGTAGTTGCTGGAGGAATTGTTACAGACTGAGATTTTTTTCAAATGAACAGCAATGTACCATAATATACCAACAAAATCTAAGGAATGACTTAATCTAATGAAATGTAAGATCAGAGTGATATGGAAACCACACCAAAGCCCTGGACCCAAGTTTTGTATAATTCAGCCAGACTAGGACACTTGTGTTTGCACACACACTCTTGGGTTTTCAACCAACTGCCAACTTTGTATTTTCTGAGAAAACAAAGTTTAAGTTGACCACCCAGCTATCTAAGAGATCCTGATAACACCACTCATGTCTACCATCAGTATCATAAATCTCTGATTTCATTATCTACAATGCACAAGGAGGCAAAAACACACACGGCGTGGGTGACATGCCAGACCGGGTGCATGTTCCAACGTGACTACCCCGTCCGGTTTTACAGTGTCCCATATAGCACATGCAGCTGGTTTGTCTGAACATCCTCCCAGATAATATTCCCGGGGAGAACTTCACCTCTGGGAAGGTCAGAGAAAGCTCCTCGAGAACATTTTTTGACATTACCATTAATATTACAGTACATTATGGTCATTAAAAAAAATTTACAAGTAAAGATACTCACTCACAAACACGGCATACTTACTATAAATAAAGCCAGTGAATAAAGGCATGAATATCCAGCAGAGGGTCTGATTTAGAAGTGACTGTCCCATAGTTCACCTTCACTCACCTTCACTCACGCTGAATGTCCTCTGAGAAGCCCCTTATCGGTGCTTCTCCTAACTTACGAGACGGAGGCATGTTTTACTTGCAAACCCTCTGAGAGTGGCAATCAATTGTGTGGCTCTGGTTTTATTTCTCTGATGATGTCACTTTAAATACTTTTCATGTTCCATTTGTTATTTTTACTTCTAAAAATGACGCATTTCTTCAAATTCATTTTTCTCCAATTAGTCACGACTTAATGGAACAAAGTCAGCTGCCTGCATGTCAGAGAGAGTGTCAGGCCCATCCTCACTGCGATTATCACAGACGGACCCGCAAGAGCACCTAGAATATATGGACGGCATTAGGTACCTTGTTTATCCCAGATGCCCTTTTGGCTTCCTGCCCAAATCCTTTGCAGCAGGGCCAGGGCAGGAGACCCGGGAACTGCAGTTTTACCAAAATAAACCACAGACATAAATCGAAGACAATGAAAAACCAGGAAAAAAAAAAGCAACAGAGAGGAAGGAAGATGCGTTTCTCCACTTGCGGAATAGCCTCTGTAAAAGTAAAGCCGTGACAGCTCTACGACCCCTTGAATATTTTGCTTGCATGCTGCTTCCAAACATTTAATGCAAAACAGTCTGTGGCTACGGCTTGCCGGAGAGAGAAGTTTTAAAAGAAATCTCAACATTTCCCCTACCTGATCTGAACTTGCTCCGAATCAGCAAGGAGTGCTCAGACCCCAGGAGTGTCATGGTGACTCAGGGACCAGATCCAGACGCCCCTCACTTAAACCATTAACTTCCTCCACAAAGAAAAGCCGACCAGACCACAGCTAGTGCTCAGGATTCATCCAGCTCTCCTGGACTCTCTAGGTGCTTTTACAGCCGGCTGGCAAGAAGCAGCAAGTGGCTTTGAAAGATTTGGTCCCATCCAGCACTGACCCTCCACAGACACCAACTGCTCCCCCTGTGCTGTGTTGAACTAATTAACGTGGAGCTAGCGGGAGCCTCCTCCTGCCCGGAGTTTACTACCAGCAGCTGGGTGTCCTGGCTGATGTCATCGTCTAGCGGGGAGCAGCGACTATCGGAAAGGGTCTTAGCAAAGACAGAAGTTTGATATCTGATACTAATTACTACCGGCCCGTGCGCAGCCAATCAGGACGCTCCCCGTCTCGGCCGACTTTGGGAGCCACTCGGAAATATCAACAGAGCGAGGGCTTAACTCTTTGCAGCATGGTGTGAGGCAGGCCCCACGACCTCCGTCTCCCACGCTGGGGCAGCCAGTGTGGCTTGGGGGTCTGTGTGCCCCTAAGACGAAGGACGGGCTGGGGTCAGGGCAAGTGTCCCAGGCGAGGGGACGGCTGGGTGCGGGTCCTTGCGCCCGAGTGCCGGGTTGGATGCCTATCCCATCGGGGACCCGGAGGACCAGAGGACTTGGCTACTCGGCAAACGGGGCTGTGACTCTGGCCGCTGCTGCCGCCCCCCGTCCGGTTCGTTTGGGTGCTGAGGCACAGAGCAGGCTGCGCCCTGGCCTGCACAGATCCTGGGGCTGCACTAGGAAGCCGAAAGTGAGCACAGGGGTGTGCTCAGATGTTTCATCTGTGCTTCTCTCTCCTGCAGTGTAGGTGTTTCCAAAGCTGTGCTGCTCGGTGCACACCTTTGTCAGTATGTGGCTGCATCCGTGGGATTATCCACTTGAGATGCTCACATGTACTGCGGCTCAGGTAGCATGTGCTGCAGGCACTCAGAACATGTCCTCTTGTTCTGTTACACACAGATGCTCAGAATAATGCCAACTATATGGGATGGGGCTAATTCTTGACTTAAAGTTTCTTGTGCTACAGGTGAGCACAGTAATGCCAAAGACGCTGGGCAGAGCCATGTGCTGGACCTAGCTGCAATGGAGGATGCTTCTCCACCTACCAAACATTCTCTCAGAGAAGAAAAACTTTTTGCCGACACGCGAAGTAAAGAAATACAGATCCTTCGAGGCTTCCCCTCCCCAAGCCCACATCTGGTTCACTTGAGGTAAGTGGAAGAAAATGAACTGGTGGCACCTTTTAACTTGTAACATAACTGGTACAAGTCAAGCTAAGTCAAGGACAGGTCTCAGCTTCCCTGACACATGGGTCTTATCTGGGAAGCTGCCTAAATTCCTGCTAGATCATAAACATCCACCTGAAAACTGCCTCAGACCTGGTTTGGGGTTTTATTGGGTTTTTGTTTTTGTTTTGTTTTGTTTTGTTTTGTTTTTTTAAATTCTGTCGTTTCTGGGAAGCCCTCTTAAACATTTTGGCTTGGTGATAGGAATTTCACGGCTTCCAGACTTGTATGCCCATGTTGCCAGAGACCTTAGAAACCCGGTAACCACAGAAGCTCTGATTCCAGTAATGCCCCACTTACAGCTAAGTGCTGTAGTCCCTCACCCTCATGTAGTCCATGTGATGAGGCTGTCCTGAGCTGAGTCCTCTACCTGTCATGGACTGGACATGTGATTTCCTGGTCATGCTACATCTGATAAGTCGATATTCCTTAATGTCTGATGGGGAAGAAGTTATTGAAATAAATTAATCTCCAAGCATTGACCTGAGTCAGTAAACAGAGCCCTACTGCAGTGTCCAACAAGGTGGCCAGGAGGCTTGTTCCTTACTAATTTTTCCTAATGTTTAGTCCACTATGTTTGAAATGTCCCGTCTAATGGACTTCTCCTCATAAGTAGTGTTGTCCTGAAACAAATGCCACCATTTAGCAGAACCACACCATGAGCAGCTCAAGGACAAGACAGGACTCGTTGACACCCCCAGTCTCAAACTGCACTTTCTGTACTTTTTGCATTGCAAACTTCTGTATGATTTACTGGCCCTGCTGGCCAAAGCACCACTCAGGTATCCCTGCTCCCTTTGGAGCATGCTGGTTCCTAATGTCTTCTCCATTGTGCATTGGCTGGACCTGCCTGAGCAGGCTTTGGCCATACAGCGCCTCATATGCTGATCCCACCCTGGATCTGTCCCTCTACCCCTTCAGGAGTATCTGCAGATGTGATGGATGGGCGCATGAGCTCCAGGCCTGATACCAAATGCTTGGAGGGGGCTGGGAGGACAGGCCTGCTCCCTGCTGCAAGGCACTCTGCTGGGTGGGCTTCTCCCATTACCTCCACCACTGGGATCTTGTCTCTGCTGAGGTTCGTGCACAGAAGAGGACTTGTCGAAAGACCCCACATCAAGGATGTAGACAGTGCATGAGCCTTCTGGGCCCCTAAAGCCCTTGAGTATCATAGTCTTCCCTCTGTCATGGAGATGCATTGCCCACCTAAATGATAAATGAAGACAAAGGACTTTTTTTTCTAGCATGGACTACTAAAATTATTAGTGGGTGAGATGGATAATTAGGAGATGTGGTCTCCTAATTTTTCAGAGCAGTTTGAAGGTGCCTCTAAAGCAGTGAATAAAACAGAACCAATTGAAAAATTCAGGTTTTGACTTTCAGAAAATTTTTCACATGGTCCCATACAAACTCAGAATTGTTCCAAGGCAGGAAGCAAAGTATTGCGATGAGTCAAAATCAGGAATACACAAGAAAAGGAAGTAGAAAGGTTGGGCAATGATCAACAGGGAAAAAGGGTAAGCACTATATTTATTACTTTTTTAGATGGGATAGGGGCTGCAAAATGTGCAGCTGAAAAAGTAAACAGGTTAGTAAAATACCAGAATGATCAAGAAACTGCTGCATGGCCTGCCTCAATTGGGGAGGATGGCCAGACAGTGGCAGATGGAGCCCATTTGATGTGGATAAACGCCTTACTTTCATGTCAGAATGGAGGATGAACCCTGCAAACCCCCCAAGCACAGAAGCCTGGGAGATGAAGTCACGCAAGGATCACAGGTTCCTTGACCTTGAGTCACTGTGAGTGTGTACAGAGGTAAGTGGGTGAGATGGTATCTATACTTCAGAGTAAAGCTTTCTACTTACTTATTTGGTGACTTGTCATCCAGATTAATGCAGAAAGTGTGGTGTGATTTAGCGGGCACATCCCAGTGGATAATTTTCTAGGGATGTACATGGTGTCCCAGCTGGCAGACCTGACCTCCATTTTAATGGGATGCCTTCATTCCTCCCTACTCTTTTCTCAGGACTTTTTATTAACCTGCAGACAATTCCTGAGCATTTCCCCCGGAAGGCACATGTCAGACCAGCACTTCATATGGGAGGTTGTACTGGCCATGCATCCCAAGGTATGTAGGTACTTCTCCGCTAGCTGAAAGAGTGAGCCTGCTTCTGTCTGAGCACATTTACACCAGATATTTAGCTGTGTGAGGCACCCAAGCACCCCCTCACACAGTATGAGTTTCTCAGTGCCAGGGTTTGCTCAAAAGAGATGTCAGAGCCTGTCCTGAATGCCAGTGCCTGTGCAGGATTGCTAGTGTTATGGCTTTGCTCCCTCTTCCCTGGCATTACAAGCCCATGAGGGAATGGATAAGACTGTTGCAGCTTTCTTTAATTCATTTTTCTTGTCAGCTACAGCCTGTTGGCTACTGATAGTCCTTACCCTGAATGCCCAGATCCCAACAATCAGCATTGGCACTCTGCTGAATGCCACCAAAAATGAAAGGGAAGAGCCGGAAGATTGAAGTGTTGACTGAGGGGCTCAAACTGCTGCATACGATCTCATCTAAAAACTCATCTCCTGGTTAAACCAGAATTTTCTTAGGGAGTCTGAGGAGAAACTCTGTGTCAGCACAAACAACATCTCAAGATGATCTTGCTTAGCTGGCGCTTTTCTTCATGCAGCTCCCTGTCCAGGTGGTGTTGGAGCCACCACTCTGAGAGCACCAAAGTGCTTTTCTGAGAAGGCTATAGAAACTGTACTGGTCACTTTGGCAGTAACTAGACATGGGGCTGTCATTTCTCAAGTCTGAAGTGACCCCAGTCTCTCTTCCTTGAGTGGTAATTCCTAATGCTGGGCTCTTAACTGTGCAGATGCATAGACTGGTCATTTCTTTTCCCCGCTCCCTGTGTTATTTACATTTATTGATGTCAAATCTCATCTGATGTTTCATCTTTCAGGCATTCAGCATGGAGAGAGCATTCTGCAACTGTTTGCAGGAAGTTTTACTTCTAACTGCTTTAGTAATTTTGAATCACCAGCCCTTTTCCCTGATGTTTCTGCTGGGGAGCCCTCTCCTCACACATGCTCCTTTGGCACTCCACAAACTACCTCACTCACAGGTGAAAAATGGCCATTTATTCCTATCTTTAACAAGTCATTAGTCCCTGGAAGGCTCTTCCTCTTCCCACCTACTAGGTTGGAGCTAGAGATGTCTGAGGAGAAATCTCATTGAAAGGTTGGTGGAAACCCACAGCCACTGTATTCTTTGGCCCACTCTTATCTGTACTGTCAGTGAATACTTCAAAGACTTTTGAGCAATTGGCAGGCACGATAACCCTCATAAATAGAATTCCTCCATATTTCTGCTAAACCTATTCAACAAATTTACAAACTGGAATGAACATCTACTCATCAATAGTTCCTTGGGTCCTCATTGGAGCCTTTTGTAAAAATGAGCATCAGATTTACCACTCTTATCCACCCATGGCAGATAAGGATGTTGGGTCTCACACTGTGCTTAGCAGCAGGGATGTGTTCCTTTGAATATTTCAGAGTTCTGCAGTACTCCGGGACTACCAGGTCACAGAAATTTGTTACTACTCATTTGACAAATTTCTTCTAAAATCAATTCTGGTGCTACTTCAACAGCTCCTTAATCACATTTGTAGGAAAGACAGACCCCAGCATACTACTGGCTCCAGAGATGTTATTAGCTGGCCACCATCCTTTCCACCTCTTGCTCTTCTGCTGGTGCTTTCAGTGACTGTTCCTCTCTCCTTGGGATGCTTTACATAGTATGCCAGTTGTTTATCCCAAATGAGGGCAATGCCCTGCCCTTACCAATCCAGGCAAGTAAGGTAAGGTAAGTTGCACAGGTGCTTAGGGGAGAAGCAAGCCAGTTCATGAGCTCCTCTAGGCACCATACTTAGGTTCCTACTGCCACGTACCCACCTGACATCCTCTCAGAGAATTAACTAAAACCCAGTGTGCGGTTTACCACTCTGTTTAATGCAGAGATAAGCCTGTGATAAAATTAAGTGATAATGAAGAAAGCCAGTTAGTCATATTGTTAAACAATGCCTGAGCCTGACTGGGCCAGGAGAAACTTCTGCTGCCTTGTGAACACTGTACACATGCTGTACCCACAGAGGTACCTCCATGGGGAGCAATGCCACAGGTTTGGCCTGGCTCTTGCAAACTGCTGCCTCTCCCTGCTAGGGCAGGTGTGGGAAGGGATCAGGCACACATGGGCTGTGATGGGAGGCCATGTTATTAGTTGACCCCAGGCTTCTGAGATGGTGAAGATTCAAAGTCCCATGATGCTGATTCCAGGACCTGCTCTTAGAAATCCTTTCTCCTTCTCCAAAACTGAACAGCCACAAACTATGCCCTGTAAAACCATGCCACTGACAAAGGCTGAGAGGTCAGAAGCGTTGAAAGACATTTTCTTCTCCTCTTGTCCCCTCCTCCCTCTCCCTCTCCCTTTCCCTTTCCTCCTGCAGGGAGTACCAGTGTCCAAATCTTGCAAGCTCTCAGTTCACTGTCCACGCTTGTTTCTTAGGAGGTGACGCAACCTCTAAGAGAGGACTCGTCTCCATAAATGACTCAACTGCTGAATTCACAGTCCAGAGCTGGTGTTTCCCTATGCTGGTCATTACGTGAGAGTCAGCCCTGACCACATGTATTCCTGATGTCCTCAGGAAACAGAGGTAAGTTGTCTCCCATAAACCTCAGACTAGAGGCAAGGAGGACAGGCACTGAGATCACACCACAGATACCGAGCCATTTGCCTGTAGGCAATCTGCCTTAGGTAGCCCAGAAATAGTAAAACCCTCCACAAGGTCTTCATGTGTTTCCAGAGTTCACACTGCCCTCACATGTCCTGGATGTGTCTGCCACCAGGCACCGTGCTGCACCACAGTCACTGTTCAGCTCTGAAAAGGGCAGGCATCACGACCAGTTGCCACCTTTCTTTGGAAGGTGAAACAGGCACATAGGTAGCAAAGACCACAAAGACCGGTATTGCTCCCTGTTCTCTTCTTTTCAGCACTGCTATAGGCATCTCTGCTGTAAACAGGGTCATATCGACTGCACTGAGTGAAGGAGTGAGCCTTAAATACCAAAATAAATTAGTCATGGTAGGGAATTCCTTTGAACTGAGAAGTCACACCCCAGAGCCATAAGGATATCAGCTCTGTGTTGCTCACCAGATACCAGGAAGCAGTCCCTTCTAATCTTCCAGCACACCCTATTGTTTATGGTACTGATTTATTTTAAAGCAGATTGTTTGTTTCTATGTAGATTTGCATCTGTGGGAAAAAGACCCAAATGAGCTGATGTTTCTGTGAGATCCCTCTGGGGACTTGGAGGGGTCAGCGTGTGACACAGTGTCTGTGCCACAGAAAGCCAGACTCCAGCAGGTCTCAGGGCTGTGGAGCTGCAGCCCTAGGGAGGGATGTCTCTCAGACCCCTCCCAGGGCTGCTCTGCCAGGTGAGGCTGGGGTCTGTCTCCTGCCCTCAGCCTCATGCAGGGGATTCACTTTGCCTGGCCCACTGCTCTGCCATTTGCTTTCTCATTGCACAGGAGATCCAGCTCTGCACCAGAGAAGACCTGCTATTTTACCCATGTACTCGAGCTACTGGTGGTGTTGATGCCAGTACAGAATGTATTTATCAGCATTGTCAACAGCAAACCCCTGAATTCAGCAAACTGAATTGACTGTAAGACTTAGGTTTGGATGTAATGCCAAGTAAAAGGTCTGGTAAACATTTTGCAACTGTCGAAGCAAACGGTTCTTCCCCAAACCTGGTATCCTGTTAGTCACATCTGCTCAGACTGTCCTCTCCTGTAGGAATGAGCCCAGCTTGCCTTTGGCTTCTTCTCTCTAGCACCTGGAAGCTCCACTTGGTGAAGAGCCCTCCTGCCATGGCCTTGTTTCTTGAATCTCCACAGCATGCTCTGGGAATACAAATCTGATGGGATGAAGTCGTGACCCTGACTCTCCTCATCCTATGTGTAGGCTAGTGATAATTTGCTGCATGCTTGTGTAGCTGTGCTGGCGAAGGTCCCATGGGGAGATACAGCTGTATTGGCACAAAGCTCCGTGCTGAATGTCCCCAGGCTGGTATAACACTGAATCCTGAAGGAAGGGGAAAGCTGGAGAGAGATTTGGCTTTACAAATATGTTGCTCAGGAGGAGTACATTCTTCCATTCATAACCAATACAGCTGTGATAAACTGAGTATAGGGCAGACATTACAGGGAAACTGGTAGCCAAGGCTTACAAGGAGCTTTGGACATCCTTTGAAGATACCCACTGCCAGGATGTCATCACCTTGATAGAGAGTGGAAGAAGCAATCTTTCCCTGGAGGAGACTTTTACAATGGGCCAGGTGAACTGCCCATTAATGTGTCCAAATGATGGAGACATGGATCGCTGCAGTCATCTGAAGTTAGGGCAGATATGAATCTCCTGCTCTGAGACTGCCCCAGCAAAGCTCCAGCTGTGCTGTCAGTCATGGTCTTTAGGAACCTGCAAAGAAATGAGCTTGTCTTTGCATGCCTGAGACTCAGCCCAGGGGTGAATTGCACAGAAAAGAGGTCATCTGCCTCTCACATGGCAAATAGTCAGGACCCTCTCCATGACCTGGGACAGACAGACCTTTTCTGAGCTGGAGCTAGCAAAGCAGCAGTGTCTTTGTCACTGAAGCAGAGGTGATCTCTGGGGAATAACTCAGAATGATCCTAGCTTGGTCCTAGCTCAGGACTTAGCCCAGAGCATGGTATTTCTTTGGTCAGGAAGCTGTGAGCATGGATAGTCGTCCAACACAACCCAGTCCTTACCATCTGATTGCATCAGACCCTGGTAAGTGCCATCACAGCAGCATTTGCCTACTTTGAATTTGCCACAGTCTACCAGGCATTTAACTGGTCTGTCACCTCCCTATCTCCTCATAGAGCTTGAGGGCAGGAATTTATGGTGAAGATGTCATGAGCTCTTCCCATTCTCACAGCAGACAGGTCTTGCTTGAATTCGAGCTGTGAACTATTTATTACAGTGCTGCAAGCATCCAAGCAAGGTCCCTTAATTTATGAAGGTCCAGAAGATATTATGCAATTGACAACACGAACACAAAAATACTTCTGCACTTTACTAAAGCTACTATTAAGCTGCCTGATATTTTCATCATAATATTTACTTCTTTGTAAATATGCTAAATTCTCCAATTCCAATTCAAAACAGAGAGATCAGAGAATGAAAATAGGGAGATGACATAGCTGTTTAAAGATTATGTAAAATGTTTTTTAGTAGCATAAATATTTGATTGTAAAACTTTGCCTGTTGTGTTTACTGAGCAGGGATGCGCAGTGAGTGCAGAGAGCTGCCTCAGCCAGGCACTGTGGTGGAGCCTGCCCCATGTCCCTGGCCGTCCCTTCCCATGTGGTCCAGGCTGCGGAGACAGTGGATGCACTGACAGTCGCCCTCGTCTCGCTGGCTCTGGGCAGTGGGCAGAGGGGGGAGCTCACTCTTGACACACTGACTGGTTCTTTGGCTGCAGTGGCTGCAGCCAAGTAGCCATCATCTCCAGGAGTCTCAGGGCAGGGTGGATCAGAGGGGGTGAAGGAAGAGTTAAAGGCTCATAGTCTCAGCCTGGTTTGAGGCTGGGGAGGTCAGCGGGAGGAGTGATGCTCTTGATGGGGACGCTGGCTTGAGCACAGCTCTAGGGTCAAGCGGGCTGCGCTGGCAGGAGTTCAAGGCACTCGAGGACCTCCTCTGTCCATGCAGACCAGGGGGAAGAGCCAGGCTAGACATGGCCCATGTTGTCCAGAGGCAGCAATGGTCTGGTCTGTGGGGTGGAAGATGCCAAGAACTGCCTCCCGACTCATGATCATGGGGGGACACCAAGGTCAGGGCACTGCCCTTGGTGGGAGGACCAGCAAAGCAGCACCATGTGCTCTGAGCGTGTCCCTGGTACGGACCCACAGTGGTGGAGGGTCTTCGCCCCATGTTCCTGTGGGGAGGTGATGGGGAGGAGGACTGGGGACAGGCTTTGCTGATTCCCTGCAGGCAAACCTGAGGGAGCCATACGCTGAGTGGGACTGCATATTTCTGTGTCTCACAGCTGGGGCAGGCGAATTTCTATTTTAATCCACTGGAGATAACACTTTGGGGATGGTTTCCCAATCGAGCTGGGCAGGGATGGCAGAGTCTGGTGACTTGCTCCCCTCAGGGAACTTCTCTAGGACCCATGGCTGCTCTGATGTCTCAGGCCACAAGCAATGTGCTCTGTGGTGCTGAGCTCCTGTGGCAGTGGTGCCTGGGGTAAGCCTCAAATGCTGCACTCCAGGAAAGCACGGACTTACTCCCTCTATCCTGCAAGTAACTCGTGCATAGTGCAAACCAAGCCTATGGTTGGTTGCCTGTGTCCTTCCTCCTGCATCCCTCAAGCTTCTCCTCCTTCTCATCCTCCCTTGAGCAGCCAGCCACACAGGTGACCCCAGGCAAGAGTCCAAGCATGCCTTCACATCCCCAGACCATGCTGCTAGATACGTTCTATGTGCTGTCTAGGCTGCAGTTTCTGAAGGGATGTCACAGTGAACGAGACAGTTGCTGCGTGCAGTAACTGCTTGGCTCTCCTGCCTTTAATGCCAGCCAAATGTGCACTCCCTTTGGGCAACCCTCACCCTGACCCAGCTTGGGCAGCACGTGTTGCAACAGCATTGGTGCTCAGGAGTCTCTACCAAAGTATGAGAAGGGAAAGGCTGGGGCTGGGGTGATACCTCTACAAGCAGGGCTTCCCAGCCAGCCAGTCTTGTGCAAACAGCTGCTGGACCAGTATAGAGAGCAATAAGGAGCACGTGAGCCTCCAGCCTGAGCTGGTGCATTTTGTAGCAATGATGAATGAGCCTTTGGCTGCTTGCTGGATGGCCACTGCAGGCAGGAAGGGTTTTTTATGCCTGGCCTGGCTGCTCCAAGCTCTGGTGGCTTGGTGGCTGGCTGGAAATGAGGGAGAGAAGCAATGGCAGTGTCAGCATCACCTCCAGAGGCCCCAGATTACATGCCTTGCTGACCTGTGTCCCCCCCTTCACCCTCTGCTTGCTGAGTGTTTGCAGAGAGATACTCGGCAGCACGCGGGTGTCCGGAGGGGCTGCACAAGTCCCATTAATCCATGGGAGCAGCTCGGTAGCCAGGCAGTGCAGAAACAGTTAGGCTAACAGACCCAAGGAGGATGTGCCTGAGCAGGGCAGTACATCCCGAGAGCTGTGGAGGCTCCGCAGGGCCCCGGCTGGCGGAGTGACCTGGCTTCTGTTCCCTCTGCAGCAGGACTTTGGGCAAGTCACGTCTCCTTTTGGTTTCCTTATCTCTAAACGGCGGTAATGAGGGTAACCCCTTCGTAAAGCTCTTGGAAATCTCCCACCGGGCAGGGCCAGATAAGAGCTGTATTGTTATAAGCCCTGCAGCAGCTCCAAAGCTTGAGGTTTTGCTACAAAGCAGCCTACCCAGCCCTACCTCTGCTCTAACGATGCAGGAGAGCGGCAACGAATTGAACATTTCCATGCACATCCCTCCCTCCTGCCCACTAAACTATCCTGACACAGCCACTTGTTTTGTGGTTCAGCTGTAAATAAGGAGCATGTTTTGGAGGGGGGGTGTGTGTGACAGGCACTAGCGAGCGATATGAAGCAAAGCTGGGCCCGGGTTAGTGGCGAGCAAGCTAAAGCCCCAGATATACATCGGATGGGCTGGGAGCATTATGTATTTCTGGAATGCCTTCTGGTCTTTATTAAAATGAAACCACAGCCAGCCCAAGAGAGCTCATCACCCAGGCACGGGGCCAAGTATAAGTTACTTCTACAAATATTTATTTAACCATATCAATGACAAACTCTTTTGTATAAATGTTTTTATTTAATCATAATTTACCAATTATTTTAAATCAATTGTTTGCCTGGTTTCTAAACACTAATCAAGAGGCTTGCATTAGCATTACTCAGGCGGATTAGATGCATTATTTCACTCAAGCTTGTGCCATTGCTTGCCTGCCTTGGCCATGGAAGAGGATGCAGATGGATCCCAAATTTCACTCAAACTGTCAGATTCCTGGAGGACCATGCCTGCGGCATTGCCAGCCCTCCCCACCCAGGTGACCTCTGGGCTCAGATGAGTTCCTCAGGCACAGGGACACACAGATGCTGATCCCATCTGAGCCTCTCAGGACAGGACTTTCCTTTGGTCTCCCTGGGCTAACGGTCCTTGCCCTCAAGGAGGTGCTGGCCCCGTCACAGATGCTTCAAGTGTCCTGCCCTGCCACTGCTCACCCCTCACACCTGAGCCTGGACCTTTCACCAGGGCAGGAGAGGTTCCTCAGTGTCCCCTCAGCCCAGAGTATCTGGCAGGAATATGTGAGTGTGGCCACGGTGGTTTGGGGCAGAACAGGAGCCTGTGGATGACGGTGTTTGTTTCCCATGTCCAGCACCCTGCTCCCAGCCCTCTGAGCTCCCTCACCTCTCAGGAGCATCCTGGAAGGCTCCCAGCTCCCAGGCATCCTTTACCCCAGCTCCCTCACACATGGACCTTCTCCAGCCCAATTCTCCCACCTCCATTCCCGAGATTAGACAATGCTTGAAAACAGAGAATCTGCAACTTCTGCAGGGCTCTGCCTCCTCCAAAGCACCACAAGATGCAGAGAGGGCATGGTCTGCACCCAGCAGAGCTGCTGGGGAGATGGACACTGTCAGGGTCCCTGGGGGCCGGCACCCATCAGTGTGCCCTGGGGGCCCCGTGCACTGTGGCCTCTCGCTCGCACATGGCAGCCTTCAGGGAGCAGCTAGTCCTGCACTGCCGCGCAGACCCGAGGCAAGAGCAGGAATCTGCTTGGTGCGATCTGCCTGTGTTGTTTATTTATAAGATTTCGGGCTGCTACTGTCTTGCACCTTGGCTCACTGCTCCGCAGCGCCTGTTGTAAGCACCGGGTCTGCAGGGAGTTCTCTGTTCATGCACATATCTGTTCATCATCTGCGGCAGAGACTGCACCGTTTACAGCATGTGAGCTGCCAGCTTCCTGAGAATACTGATTCCCCCTGTAGCCCTCCATAGGATAGCCATCCTTCTGCTGCAAAAATCACCACCCACCAGCCTTTCACCTGGGGTATCTGAGACATCTTCCTCCATCGGTCACTCTCTAATCAGAAATGGGAGCTGTGTTGCCGTGAGGCCAGGACAGCTGGTGGTTAATTCTGCTTACAGCAGCCCTACCAAGTCTCACTCTTCAATCCGTTTAGGCTACTCAAGGAGGAGAGAAAGCAGAGACTTTGAAATTCTCCCAGCTGGGGAGGGATACGGAGGTGCCAAGGTTTGCAAAACACAGATTTGGAGATGAATAACCTGAGCAAAGACTTTGTTACAGCCCTGCAGCAGAGATGCAAAATTTCCAGAAAATTTCTTCCAAGATAATAAAACCCAAATAAACAAAAAGAGAAACTGGGGCAAGTCTGATGTAACCATGGGGCTTACCTACTATTTTAAAGATTATGAAAACAGAAATCAATGCTAGGTATAACCTTTTACCATGTAAGTATATGTTTTTTCTGAATGATGAGAAATAGACCTGCTGCTAGAGACAGAGCAGCATTGCTTCAAAACACGTAGCTATATGTCCCTGTTCTCTACAATGAGAAAACATTAAAGCAATGGTAACAGGGAGATTCCTACTGTTGACTTGTAAACAAACAGGAAAGTTATTTGGACAGGGCTCTGAAATGCTGTGTAAACATAGACCTAATGCTATAATGCAGATGAAGAGGAAACTCTTGGGAATAAAATCACTTCACACACTGCTCTGAAAAGCCTTTTCCTGTCCATTCTAAGGGAAAATGAACCAAAAGGAGGTGTCTGTCCTTGTTCTTTACATTACCCTATTTCTTACAAATCTGTTTTTAGAAATTAACTTTGTTGTTGTTGTTTTTTTCCTTGAAAGTATTGAGGGATATTTCAGAGCCTCATGTTTCTGGATGAGAAGGAAGAGATTCTGTGAGAACCCCACACCCGACCCATGCTGGCTGTGAGAGGCGATTCTGTCCTGTGCTGGTGGGAGGTGGCAGTCCTGAGACAAGCAGGGGCTGCCTTTAACCCCCTGCTCTGTTTTAAGTAGCAAGACTGCTGTTCTGTGAGAGCCACATTCATTCTTCCTAACTTTACTCTAAAAATTAGTTGCAGAGTGCAGCTTTTAGGTCTCCTGCAAAGGCAAAGGACAAAGCAGGTGCTGGCAGAGAGCCATCTGCTCTGCTTATCTTCCACCCTGAGCTCAGACTGGGAGGAGCTGGTCTTTGGAGGAAACGCTCTCTTTCCATCAAGCAGAGAGGAAGCCTAGATGACAGCCAAGACTAGATTCTAACTTTCAGATAACTGACGTGAGAGGAGATGAATCCCACCAGACGTGGCCGAGATCAAACGGCAGAGAGGACAGTTGGTCACTGGACAGCACAAAAAGATGAGTGTAGAGGGAATGGACTTGTGGGGGCCAAAGAGATTCCTGGTAAAGTGAGAGTAGTGCAGCAGCATGGTAGGAAAAGAGCAGATCTGAATTCATGGGAGACAGAGGTGCAAGCAGCACTGAAGAGTGACATTAGAAAGCATGCAAAATGGGGCAGGAAAACCTGGTGGTACAAAGCAACTTAACAAGCACCTGGGCTGAACACTGGAACAAACCCTGTTCTGCCCTGTCCTCACCTTCTCTTCAGTCCTCTTCTAAAACCCTCCCCAGCTGGCCAGCCAAATCTGTGTAGATATATTAGAGTTACGGTGTTTATGGTAAAAGCACGAAATCTGCCAGTCTTAGGATGTGACTTAACAAGACCTTCAGATGTGGAGCTATTGCCAACTCGCACCCCGTTACCTGGGACAACATGGCAAATACTATCTTTTTATGGCTGTGTGAGGGATGGATTCCTGGTTGTGGTTCAGTGTGATCTTATCACTGGCAGAAACGTTTAATGTTTACTGTACAATTACAACCTAAATTGTGTCATCTAATGTCAGCGTCCCTTTGTGGGCCTGGCACAGAGAGGACAACATTAGGGGTCTTTATGTGGCAATGGGATGGTTTAAGTGGATGTGAGCTTGGTGAATAGATAGCAGGGCATTGAAAACAGACCAAAGTGGCTTCCCTCAAATGCCTAACTCTCTCTCGAATGTCTCTCTAGTCTTATGTGGTGTAGTAGGCTCAGCACATCTCCGTCAGTCTGGCCTGTGTGCCAGATGTCAGTAGGATGGTGAGGCTCTGCTGGAGTGTGTGCCAGCTTTAGCCACTGTACAATAAATCTGGAGTGTCTTGTACAAAGTAACGTGCTGTCAGTGTGTCTAATGAATCTGGGTCTCCTTGGAAAAGGCCTTAGAAAGTGATCCCTGGGGCTCTTTGCATGGGATAATACTAATAACATGTTGGGGCTGTTCACATCTAAGGTATGACAAACCTTTGTACAATGCATCCAGGTACACTCAGAGGGCTTCTACAGGGAAATATCACAGCCTGTAAGACATGATATTTTTTCTTGACCAAGCTCACAAGCAAAATAATGTGAAGATCACTGAGGACAGTGAGGTTCTTGGTCCACTGCAACATCTAAGTCTGTTCAGTGCTGATGACCACAGGAATCAGATGCTCCAAAGGGATACAAGTTTGAAGCCACAGTAAGAAAAAGAAACTGCCTGAAAATGATCTGCAGGACAGACAAAATCAAATGAAAGAGGTGTCTTTCATGAAATACCAAAGTACTTGTTCAGGTCAGGGACAACTGTAGAAAAGTGGATGTGCTGTAGGACATTTATTCTGATTTAATTCTGTCTGAACAGTGGGCCTCACGTCATGCAGCTTCAGACCCCTAATCCCAAACTGGTCATCCAGGCACATCTGGAAATGTTAAATATACTGGGGAGCAAGGAAGGATTCCTGGGTTCTCTATTCATTTTAGGCTGACTATTTACATAAGATACTTTTCTTATCTTCTCTAACTATTTATAGTTTTGTTTGTATGTTTGGGACCTAGACATATTGCACTATGCTTCAATAAATCTGAAATATCTTTGTTGACAAAAAGAAATGTCGTCTGCTGTTAATGAAAAGAAGGTAATCATTGTATTGAGTTGCTTGTATAATTAATATTCTAGTAAATGCTCTCTGGGTAGATGTTGACTCATATACATTAATTCTTAATTTTTATTTCTTTTTAAAAAAAAAGTTAAGAATTAGATGTTTTAGTCTGAAGGGTATTCATAGTATGAAAACTAGGAATAAACCAGACAAAATAGATCTTCCTTCCAAAAGATCTAATATTGTCACTAGCACTCCCCAGCACATAGGTCAATACAAAGGTAAAAATGACTTTCAAATGCCTGCCATCACCAGGATTGCTTGTGCTGGTACATGAAGGCGATGGGGTACAAGAATGAGCCGTCCGTCACCCGTGTGGTTCCTACCTGGAGTTTCAAGCGTTAAACCCCAAACAAGCACCCTGCCACCAAGCTGGGGACCAGCACCCTAGACCTGACAACAGGTAACCTGGGCAAAGCAGTGACAGAGGGGTGGTTGTGAGTGAGGGGAGCATGTTAAAAGTGACAAATTACAGCAGGAAAAAGAAATCACATCTTTTTTGTTGAAGGAAGGGGATTCTGCAAGCAATTCGGTGTTTTTTGGGGGGGCTGAACACAGGTAATTTCATCAGGTTGCCAAGCCGGGTGATTTAAATACCTCCTTGCTAGCCTCTTTTAATAAAACTGTCTCTGAACATGTCCAGTTTCTCCAGACAAAAGCTATGGAGAGAGCTTTGCAGAGTCCTTGGATTAGTGTAAAATGAAATTTACTGTATTCCCTGCAAGCGGCAGCCAGGGTGCCTTCATATCGAAGTGGGGGTGGCAGGGGCAGCCCAAAAGCCTCTCTTCTGGAGTGGGTCCAGAACTAATGGTGCAGAGCACGATGGTGTGGGACGATGCAAAGCAAAGGTGTCCTCAGCCCCATCCCCATCACATGGGCTCGAAGGGGTGAGCTTGTGATCTCCAGTACCTGGCCCTATTCAAAATGAAAATAGATAGGCTCTGCTCCTTTAATATGCCTTAAATATTCTGAAAATGAAAGGAGGCAGGTTAGTTTGATTTCATTTACTCTGAGATTTTATTTTAATGTAGGTTTGATAACTAAATGGAAAACAAATGTGGTGCATTAAAGGGAGGCGGCCCAGCCCAGCGGCGGGAACAGGACCGGTGCAGGAACATTTTTCTAAAGATCCCTTCTGGAATGTTATTTTGAACTCTTTGAAACAGCAAAGGTTTTTAGACATTGTATGTTTTGTTAAGTGTCCCTCGGGAAAGCTGGGTTTAAAATTAGTCAAACTCTTTCACTTTTTTAAACTCTTCCCTAAAATAGTTGATATAAAATTTGGTGGGAATTCTGCTGAGAGCTTAAATTGGCTGAAACAGACAACCTAATGGAAATGACATTTGGGGAAAAAATGTAAAAAACCTGGTTTTCTTTCTGGCTTCCAATGACATAATCGGGACATGGCAGAACTGCCTGCTCCTCCAAGTGTGGCCCTGACCCCGGGGCTCTGGTCACCAGTTTCCCTCGTATGGGAGAAGGAGGGAAGCAGCTGGGAGAGAGCTAAAAGAGGGACATGACTGCTCTGGTACAGCACTGCCCATCCTCAGTTGTATTCCTCTGTGGGCTGATATTCATCACCCTTGGAGTACATAATCTGGTGAGCAGGCCAGCAAACAACCACACCTCTGTCCAGAGGTGTGTGGTAGAGCTGTTGCCCTCTGATGGGACACCTGGCTGGTTTTCATGCTTGGGAAAGGAGGGGCAGACAGGTTTTGGCCTAAAAGGAAATATGGGAGAGTTCTCTTGGTGACATCCAGTTCAATGTTGTATGGAGGTCTCCAGCCCAGGGGCACCTGGCTCATCTTCCTGGTGGTCACATCATCAGAAGTGACCAACATCTTTGTGACAGCTCACATCACGTTCCCAAGGGACCTGTTTCTGGATGAGACTGTGTGACCCTGCGCTCACTCACCTAGGTCCAACAGAGGGAGACAACTCTGACTGCTTTCCTCACCATGGGTGTCAGATGTGTGGATTGCTACGGGCAGTCTGGGCATCTGCTCCATGCCCTGGTCCTGATGATTTTCCATGGGGTGTGAGAAAGGTTTGTGCTGGCAGTACACACCACTCCTCCATGAGCTCCTCCCTGCTCAGCAGTGAGCTGTGACGGTTCAAAACGTGCCCCAGAAACACATCTGGGACCTTTCCCAAACCGGTAGCTTATTTACTCGAGGCATTTTGTCACTTGGGGAGATAAAGCTGCCTTCACACACCTCAGGTTCCTCTCAGCGCAGCTGGGAGATAAGGGCTGAGGGATGCTGGCTCCTACTTGCCATGAACCTTGGAGGATTTTGAGGAGAGGCCTCTTTGGGAAGCCACCTCTGCTATCGCTTTGACAGGTGTCAGCTGCGCTTTGAGCAGCCAGCCGCAGACAGAGATTAGCCAAATGTGTCTCCTGCCCAGAGTGCTCAGGCTCTCCAGGCATTGTTTTAAACACAGAATGGGAAAGGATTTTGAGCTGAGATAGGGGGCTTTATTCAGAAATGGTCTGACCTAAGGACCTCACTATCAGCATCCCCAGCAGCCATCACAGATGGGGTCCTTTCTGAGAGGGGTCTAGATGATAACAGGAAGGAGGGGCTGTTCTACCATCACAGACCCCAGTTTACTGTGTGGAGTGCAGGGGATGAGATTTTCCTTTGCAGTCTGCTTTCTGATACCTGAGGTGTGCCAGAGACACAGCCACACCAGAGCAGCCACTTGGGAAAGTGGTGATCCCTTTGGAGAAGTAAATTTGGGTGAACTCTTGCTGTGTTACTGAGAAGACACCTTATTTGGGGGATATCCATATGCCTATGGAAGTTACATCAGCCAGAGAAACAGGGACTTCCACTACACAAACACAGCCATAAATGTTAGCCCTGCCCTGAAGCCTCCTACCTGCTCCTACATGCATGCAGAGCATGGGAGCATGGTCCGCGAGCAGTGGAGTTCAGAGGATGTGCGATATGGCTGTGGGCAGAAGGGAAGAGATGAATCAGAGTGTGGAGAGCAGGTTCTCTCAACGATGGGGCAGGGTCCTGTGGAGAAAGCAAGGACTGTTCAGGGGGAGATCGAGAAGTAGCCAAGAACACAACATGCTGATTGCAGGTGTGTAGGGCCACTGGTTTCTGGGGGTGGTGGGCGCACGTCACGTTGGAGAAACTAGTTTAGGAGACAGAGTACTGGTTGACACCGATGCTCAGGGAACCTTCCTTTGTCACCCGCCAGCCTCAGGGAAGTCCCTCTCCAGCAAGTCACTTCTTGGCCCACTTCCTCTCCCACAAGGGGTTTACTGAGATGCTAAATTCCTCTGGATAGGGGGTGTCCCTTGCATGGTCTGTACAGCTCACATCCAAATGCCTTGTATTCTCGTTACCTCATTGTAGATGGCATTTTTCTGGAATTTGTGCACTGTTGCCTGGCCAGTCAGATCGCCTGAAGCACCATGCATCTTTCCACAGGCTTTTGCTTACCCTACCCAGGCATGCCCAATCTATAGGTCGTAGTGCACAGTCAGGCACAGGGGAGGCACGTAGTCTGGGCAGGGCATATGTATCCATGGTATGCATCTATTGTGGGGCCCATTCTGGTAGCACTGAAAAATGGCATTCCTCATGGTACCCACATTTTCATGCCAAGCTAAACTTTCTTGTCCTTTTCAGAGATATTTATAGATGGGAATCTTGACAAGAATGAGTTTCTGTTTTGGAAGGAATAGTTTTACATATTACTAACTCTGATTTGAGTGTGTGTGTGTGCACTCAAAGGTGCAAGCAAGTGACAAAAACATCACCTAAAGAATGTGATAAGTTAATCCCTGGGGGGAATGATGAGGAAAAATGAGACAGTCTTTAAACTGGATGCTAAACAACTTGACACAAGCAAATACGCTCCTCCTGTTCTGGATGGTGTGTGGGGCCAAGGAAAAGGGGCAGGCGCTGCCAGTGAAACTGGCAGGGTCTCATTGCTGCATTGCACTGGTGTATGTTGTGAGCAAACAGAGCCACGCTCACAAGGGAACCCTTGCTTCCACACTGCAGACTGCTTATACCTCACTGAAGCATTATGTGCTTAATTCCAGTGTTTTCCAGAAAGGAATTGTTTTTTTTTCAGAGGAAAATTATTGGCTAAGAGGATTATGTAAAGTTGCCCTCAATTAGACTCACTAATATCTCTGAAAGGCACACACACCTGTGCTGTTATGGGAGGACAGGTTGGCTGGGGGGACAAGCCATTCCAGCTTGGAAAGAGCGGTATTTCTCAACAGACTTACTGGAGGGTTTTCACCATTACCGTAGTGATGAAGGGGACAATGAGTAGACATGATGGTAATGACCACATATGCATTCCTGGCAGTAGCAAATTCTGGGAACACAAGATGGCAGGCATGTCCTGCAACCCCTCCCCTCGCTGGCTGCCTGTCTCAGTCCCACCTCCATGCCTTGGATGGCCAACCCCTTTGACTTTCCTTTCTCCAGATCCTGAATACATCCATGCACTTCTACGCCCAGGTGCCTACAATCTCTCATCCTGCATGCTAGGGTTGGAATAAACTCTTAAGTCTCTTCAGACAGAGGTTGTCCTCCAGAAGGCAGTTCCATAGCATTATGAAGGCAGCAGGAAGGTCTGACAAAAAGCAGTGCAGAACTGTTGAAACCAACTGAATGGTACCCAAAGCTCTGCATGATTTTCTGCTTGTTGATGAATACAATCACTGCCTTCAGCAAGCAGAGAACTGCATTACCACTATTAGGTTGCTGTGGTGGACAGTTCCCATCCCTTCTTGGCTGCACACCAAATGACCAAGAAAAAATCTGTGCTACAGCCTGCGAGAAAAGAAAGAGATTTGGTTTTCCCTGCTTGTGAAAGTGTCTGTATCTTGACATGAGCTGGGATGAAGAGGAATTCAAGGGACTTGGCCCTCCCCAGAAAAAAAAGAAAAGAAAACCAATTGCTTCAAAGTATTTTGACTGCAGATTGTATATGGAGCAACTAAATAAAGAATAATGCAACACAAATAGTGCAGAAAAGAAAGAGATGTGTAGAACAACGTTTAGAAGCCCAAAAGAAGGAAAGGAGGCTTCAGGCACCCATGTTTTACCTCTCAGGTATCAAACACACACTGGCAGCCTTCAGGGGTCAAAACCTTCTCCTCATGAGGTAAAATGCATGGCTGCACCTGCAAAGCAGAGCTTCAGCATGGATAAGAGACTGCTTTTTGGGAATCTTGCCCAGAGCAGGGCACTTCTCATACCCCTCAGGAATTAATGAGAAGCTGCTGTAGTACAAGTATGGCAAGTAAGGTTTTCTCACCTTCCTTCCAGGTAGACTAGAGCCAACTTTGGCATAGTTCTGCTACTGCCTGGTTAGCTGAACAGTTGCCTTGTGTCTGTGGTTAGCTCTGAGTATCTGCCCAGAGCAGATAATACAGCTTCTCACCTTCAACAATTTCCACTCATTCTTCCCCCCTTGACATTTCTCTCTGGCCTAACATAAAACTTGGTGACTTAATTAAATATCTCGAGGACTCTGGAAAGGTCTATGAAAACCATTAGCATTATTCCTGCTGACCTTCCTACTTGGTTTTAGCTAAAATTGTGTGTTTATAGTTTGGGTCACCATCTTATAGCTTTTAGCACAGGAAGACTGTGGTCCACAGCAGGTGCCACCTCACATTATTTAGAGGTGCTATAGCAATATCTCCAAGGCCATTGACACAGTCTGAGAATAGCCAACTCCTGGCAGCAGGGACCACTTCTGCTCAGAGAAGACAGTCTCGCTAAGAATGATGGTGCTCCTTAGAGACAATGTCAAATTTGGCCCAGTGTGACCTTGCCCTGTAGTCACACACAGTTGTCATCTCCTACACTGCTGCCGTTGCTTCCCATGAAGGGTGAGTAGTCTGTGCAGCAATTGTACTATTTGCTTTTACCCCAGCAATAACCAGACAAGTATGAAACAAGAACCACCTGCTCTTGCAGATGCCACTGTCTTTGGAAAACCTTCCCAAGAGAAGGAGTGGACTGAGCTTTCCAACACCCACTCTGGCAGGACAGCAAATGGCATTCAGCAAGGGGTGCCTACCTGCATTTTACAATACCTGCCTGCACTGCAGGTACTGTTGATCCGAGTCAAGCATCAGTGAACCTCCCAGATCTCCATGCACTGGATCGTGGTGGTGATGACTGAGCAGGCTGCTGGGCTGGGGCCATCAGCTCCAGGCCAGTGGCTGGGGCTGAGCTGGGGCTATGCTCAGCTGTGTACTTGTGTACCTCATATCTTTTGCATCTCTGCTCCAGATTGCTGTAGACAGACCCTTAGAAACACAGTTCAACCATGTTCCCACTGCAGTTCTGCAGAGCCCAGCATTTCCCAGCAGGAATGTGACACAAAGATGGACGCAGCCCGATCTAGCTGCTGCACTGACCACTGTGTGGCACAAGTGTGTGTACTGCACTACCTGGTGCCCAGGAAAGAGTTAACCACCTCTAATCCTTACAATAAACCTGCGTTTGTAGCACCTTGCATGTGACTGCGCTTGTTGCCTACTACAGAAAATGACAGGAACACTGTGTTCATACGAGGTGGGGATGTGGCAGTGTGTTGTTCCCAGCACACCAGTCCTGGTGCCGTGCACTGGAATCTGGGCAGGCCCACTGAGGGACATCTTCTGTTGTTGCCAGCCTAAGAGCAGTCCTCTCTGCCAGCTGTGTGTGCTGCTATGAAAATGTTGGTAGTTTGTTTTTAGAGCATCTGGACACCTGCAGATCAGCTTCCCACCAGTGCTGTTAACAACTTCTGATGTTGGCAACAGGGACTCAGTGACAATTCATTCAGACCTCTGGAGCACACAGTTCCCCAAGCCACATAAATAGGCATGTGATGATAGCCTGAATTGGTGAATTTAGGATCCCTTTTCCCAGGTTCACCACTAGTTATCTCATTCTTGGTCTACATATCCCACTGTATTTCCAGTGACTGCAACAAGCAAAGCAAATTTAAGTACACGGCCAGTGTGATGGGGCCAGGAGTCTTCCAGAGCTTTGAAACAGGGCTACCAAGCTGTCCTTTTCTTCATGAGTACCCCATGTAGGAAAGGGCCTTTAAATACAAAATTATTTCAAATAAAGCCAGGAAGTACAATGTAAGACAGAGTGCAAATCAGCAGGCTTTGCAAACAAGATACCCTTGATCCACTGTGCCCTGGCTGGGAGGTCTCTTTTTCAGATTTGCTCTCCAAAGGGGGAGCCTTTACATAGGAGAAGAAAACAGGAAGGGATGTTCAAGTTCAGATGAGGATGGGCACAGTTCCTCAGAAGTCTCCATTTCATGCCCCCCCCTCCTTCATCCCCATCCCCAGGGATAGTGTTGGACATCTCAGACAATAGACACAGGAAAGACGTAGTTGAAACAATCCTCTGGGGAAAACCAGCCCTGGAAGAGGGAGGCCAAGATGCCAGCTTCCCAAGCAAGCTAAGACACAGCGGCAGCTCTGGAATGCATTTCTTATTATAATCCTAATCACGGCTTTTATTGGTCTGTATTTTTGTAGCTATTTCTAATATCACAAATATTTGCATTTCCCTGATTTTCTGAGATCCATGACAAATTCTCAGCTGCCATCTGCTCACAATGCCATCTCAGAGAGTTTACGCAGCTGAGTGGGGAACCACGCAGATCAATCCTTCAACCCCTTGGAGGACCTATGCCAGACATGCAGTGGGGAGTCCCGTGATGTAGGACTCATCTTCAGCCTGTCCTGCAGAGGCCCATCTGGATATTATCCTCTTTACTGACATACACTGGCGGCAGGAAAGGCTGGGGCAAAGGACAGGTCCTGACCCTGTCCTTCAAATGTATCCGGGCTCTAGGCTTTGGCTGTGAGACCTCTCCTGCACTGAGATAGGCCTGCCTCCTCTTCTGGAGAATCGAAGGTCCATGGAACTCTCCCTCTTACGAGGGAGGAGTGATACACTTGCAGGAAAGAGGTGATTGAATCCCCTTCAGAGGCTATTTGACACCAGAGCTGGATCTCACCTGTGTCTCCAGTAAAAACCCCAAAATCATGACCTGGCACTGTTCTGTTACAAACTCTTCCCTTGAGTTTCCAAGATGGGATGCTCAGTCAGCTCTGTCAGGAGGTCCACCGCATCAGGGTGGATGCATCAGGGGATTGGAATCACCTGCCTGAGTGCCTCCCTAACACTACTCAGGATATAAAACCTGCTCTGAATCCTTCTAGCAAGTGAAATGTGCCTTGGCATATAACACAGGCAGAGTTTGCAAGGCACGGATCACCTGAACAGTGTTTAGGCTGTGGGAACCGGCAGCGGGAACGCTGTCAGCCCGCAGCACAAAGCGAAAGCAGCATGGTGACTCAGGCAGGGAGCCACTGCTGCTTTTCCAGCCTCCCTCGCTGATTTGTGTTCCCGTTTGCACTCTCTGCGCAGCAGCTGCCTGGGACATCCCACTCTGACAGAAGCAGCCTGGACCCGCCTGCTCCTGCAGCTCCTGCTAAAGGGGGATTTTCCTCAGCAGCATCTCTACAGCCCTGGGAGGTGCAGCTGACAGTGATTTGCGTGTGCTGTCCTCCATTTGTCATGCAGACAGCCTTGTGGACAGGCTGCAGAGGTGGCTGCCTCAGGATACGTAGGAGCCAGGCAGAGCCCTGCAGCAGGACTGGGGATAAACCACGGCAGGTGACTCAGCCAAAAGTCATGACTCCTAGATGTTTGAATGCCTGCTGGTGCCAGGCCATCAGGAGGGAGCTGGGGTCAGCATGGCCAGTGGAGAGGTGAAGGGATTAACAGCTGCCAAGCATTTCTCTGCAAGGTTGCCTTGCCAAGAAAGCCAAGCTCCTCTTGAGATATAGAGGTGCTGAAGAATAATTGTCAGGCTGAGGGGAACAGTAACCCTGCACAGCTGCACCCACAGTGATGCTCGGTCAGCAGAGGAGCTGATGGCCAAGCCAGCTTTCCCTAAGCTAACGAGCCCCTGGGAACCAAAATCTTAACACAGACATGCCTGGGCTCCTTAGCAGGAAGCAGTGGGAATCTGAAACCTTTCTTGTAGAAATATTATTCCTAATTCCCAGAGAGCAGGGGAGAGATGTGAAGCACTGAGCCATTCAGCCATGGGCTTAGTGCTTACCTGCCCTCCTCCCCCACAGCTTCTCACCCAAAGCCTGCCTTGTTGGCCCAAACCCATCTCAAGGTCAAAGCGCTTCTGAATTAGGAGATATCCCCACCAGTGACAGCTGTGTGTGGTCAGGACCCCCATCCTGCTCTAGAAATCTCCTGAAATGGGCTTCCTGTCCCTAGATATGCTGGCGGAGCTACTTGTGGTTTCCTTGCCAGCCAGTGTCAGTCCCCATCGCTGCGCTCCCTGGCAGCCTGACAGCCATGCATCCCCGCTTGAGCAGAGCCCATCCCAAAGAGGTTACACAGCAGTTCCCAGGAACTCACAAAGCACTTCGTTGGAAAGCCAGCAGGCCTGATCCTGGCACTGCACTGCTTCCTTGCGACGAGTGGAGAGGAGCTCTGTGCTGCGTCTGGTCTAGCAGCACACCACTGCCTACCTGCCAGGCAAGCTCCCTGTCCTACATAAATAGCAGGATTTATCACCTGTTTGAAATTACGCAGCAGCGTCTGGCTCCCTGTTTTCCCTGCAAGGACTCAGAGCGCTGCAGCAGGTGCCAGCTCCTGTTTCCAGAAGGCCTCTGGAGAGACAGAGACATTTTCAAATGGAGGTTATCACCTCCATTGGTGGTGAGAAGAGCAGGATGCCTGGCACACACTTTGTGGTGCAAGTTACTGCCCCATGGCTGCACCTTCCTTCCACACTCTTTTTGCTCCGTCCAGGCAATGGGTAGAGTAAGAAGAGGTAAGGATACTGAGTCACTGCTATAATAGCTGGCTATAATAGCTGCAGATGCTGTTATAGCCAGGGCACATGGAGGCATTGCATTCCTCCTGTCTGCTGTGCACACCTGTGCCCAGCCAAGAGGTGGCTTGCAGGAGGGCTGAACAGGCGTGAGCTGTGAGACAAGGGGCTGTGGCATGCGCCAGACATTGCGCAGGGCTGCTAGCCATGGTTCTTACTTGCCCAGACAGAAGCCATCACCGTGAATGCTTTACCACATCCATGATTTCCACGTCTGCTTGGCAGCCCAGAGGAAGGAGGTGGAGAGACAGTGTCAGCAGACCTGGACGGTCTGTAACCAGTACAATGTTGTGAGTTGTGACGGCAGCAGTTGTCCAGTACAAAGCTCACAGCAAGGACCTGAAGCAACACTTCCTCTATTGGAAGATGTGCAGAAGAGACCACAAAGCTCACAAATAAAACAGGTCAAACTTTGGAGAGTACCTTGCCCCACAGTGCTCAGAGCAGTTGCTCAGTACCCCCTGGAGCCAGTCACACAGTAAAGAACAGGAGCTTTGCCAAGATGTGTGCTCAGCATGGCTTGACGTCCAGCTTGCTGGGATTTCTGGGAGTGCTGGGGTTCCTGGTGAGCACATGCAGGGCAGCTCCACGCTGGGGCAAGTGTTTGCAAAGCAGAAGCATGCAAATTCAATCCCAAGTGAATATTCATCTGATATTTCTTACCAGAGTGTATTTTTGGGTCTCCTGCTTAAAAGCCGTCCAGTTAGGGAACAGAAACAATGGCAGATGATTTAAACTATCAGTCACACAGTGTGAATGCTAACAAATAGCCAAGTCGAATGATAGCTGTTTAAACTCCTAGCTCATGAATAAGGGCACATTGGCAGAGCTCTGGGGGAGCAGCCTGATTTCTGGCTGTGGGGTCTCCTTGCTCCCCCTTGCCAAGTTGTTGTGTGAGGAGACTTGCTGGGTCTCACCAGGAAAGGACGGTTAAAAGCTCCTCAGTATGAGAGAAGCTGTCACTACCCTGCGCTAATGTGGAACACATCCTTCTTTCCCTCCACTCACATCTCAGCAGGCTCCTGCCTGTTGTCTGCTCTGGGTAGATGATAGAAAGGATTTACTGAGTTCCTGTGTGGGTTGTGCTTGTCTCTCCCTCTACCCCCCATTACTGAGCCCTCTGCACATCCCCTTCTCCCTACCTGGAAGTGGAACTGAGATTCCCTGGGGCTGTGCACAGCTGGGCTGCCCAGGGAGGAACCAGGATGACCAGCTGCAGGAAATGTATGTGGCAGATATATGCTGTGTGCCCTAAAAAAAGATCATTGTGGGATTGTGTGGTGCAGAGATTTCATAGGGGGTAACTGTTCTGAGAGAACATTTGCTGGTTTTGAGGCACAGAGAACTACAATGTGAGTATTTAGCAAACCCTCTCCATCTGCACACACATACTGCAGCGGTGCCTCTTCTCAGCACCCAGAAACTCCCAGTCTGGAAAAAATGGGACTTCAGTGTGTCCTGGGAGATGAAAGACGGTGCAAAACAAACAGAACATTCTGGAGAGATGAGAAAATTTCAGAGGAAGGGCTGATAACCAGATCGTCTGCTTCAGCTCTCCTCAGTTCCTCTGCCCTGGCAGTCCCCTGTGCACAAGGCAGATTGTGCCTGACACTGGTAAGCTTGTGCAAACGGGGCACCACCAAGCTGCAGTTTGGTGAACCTGACCCTACAGACAGCAATGTGCCTTTTTATCCTCCAGTGAATCATCTCCATTTTGAAGTGATTTGATTAGTCTCTACTGTTCATAGGGAAGGCTGTTCCTGTATCCCACTCCTGACCTTCAGACTGTATTTCCTCATTTTCAGAGTAAATTCATAATGACCAGTTTATACCCATTTGTTCTTTTGCCAGCAAAGATCTTTAGCTTAAACAGCCAAGAACAGCTCTTCTTAATCCCTGGTATTTACCCCAGACTTATGTGCAGAAAGCAATGACTGTGTCTCTCTTGAAGCAGGCAACCACAACTGCATGCACCTTCCCAGACATGGTCTCTCCAGGGCTCCCTGGCACCAGTTTCTCCCTATCACTGCTGGGAGGAGCCATTCTGAGGCATCCTGGCATTGCATTTGCCTCTTTCATGGTTACATTACATTGGTGGATTATACTTGTTTTACGATGAACTTGTGCACTCCAGTCTTGCCCGTGATTTCCAGCTGCTGAACTCCCAGTCTGGAGCAGAAGCCCACTTCCTGAGGGCATGATCCATGCTGGTATGTGGCAGCCAATTTCCAGTACTCCAAGATCAACTAAAACTAAGATCAAATATCATTCATGTAATCAAAAGTGTTATTTCTACAAAGCTCTCTCCTGTTATGGCTGAGACCATCACCATAGCAGCAACAGTAGTCCTTCCAGTACCCAATGTTTGGTAAATTGTATTAGTTATTGTTACTTACATTCCTGTTTCTTTAATAAGGAGAATTACAAGTAACAACCTTCTACCAAAATCAGTGAGGCATGTGTCTATGAAGAGGAAAAACAACCTTGCATTTCCATCATGTCATGCTGACTAACTCCCCGTGCCATGGGACTCTGCTTTTGGCTGGAACTGGTTGGCAGCATCATTTAGTTTAACTGAAAAGAGCAGCCTAGGTTTTAGCCAGAAATACAGAAAGTCTCCTCGTGCCTTGAAAGGATTGCAGTTTAACACAATCGGGGAGCAATGCTTACATTGGCCAACCTGTGCCTGCTCACCTGAGGATCAGCTCACAACATTGCCTGAACTCAGCAAAATAGCGATAGTATTGCAGTACAGTGACTGCTGAGACATTGTTGCTCTCCCTAAAATAATGTTTCAAAAATCACATGCTTTTTTAATCATGCCTGGCTGACAAACTATCAAGAGATGCAGTGAAGTACAGGGTACCTTTGACTGCATGGGGCAATGTCTTAAAGGGCATTCAGAGCTCCAGGAAGAAGCTGAGGGGCAAATCCTGCTGTGAGGCTGTTACCTAATGTGATGTGCCACTGAACCCATGCAGTGCGGAGCTGGAAGACTGTCATTGGTATATTTCATGTGGTGCTTATTTGGTTAGGAAAAACAAGGATTATTTGGTCTAGCAGATTTAGTTTCCATTCTCTGAAGTCCCCAAAATTTCCAAAGACTGGAAAAAAATTAAACCACAATGTTCTCTGACAATAATGCAGAAAACTCACCACCTGAGAAGTCAACCCCCCTGTTACTGGCTGTTAAATAAACTGCAGCACACCTTGAGGTTTGGCATAAACCAGAGGTTATGCCATGGAAAGTGGCAGAAAGCTTGTGGGAAAGCTGGGCAGAGAAAGGATGCCGAGAGGTCACAAAAAGCTAATCACTGCTCTCGGAGGTCCATGGGCAGATAGTGTGACCTCAGAGTTTGTAAACTGTTTTTCTTCCTTTGGCCACAGAACTGTGTTGTTATATACCTGCTTCGGATAGATCCAAACTGTTCCCAAGGTATCCCTGAAAATCCTCAAAACCCCACCCTGTTTTTTCCCTTCCCCTTTCCCCTGGGTGCAACTGGGGCAGAGACTGAGGTGCTGAGACCTGCTAGGCTGTCGGGGGAGTGCTGGGACTGAGCCTGCCCTATGGTGGGTGAGGTGGTGTCAGACCTGCCTGTAGACGGCTGCGTGATGGGACATAACACAGAGGTTGCTGCTGGCAGGGTGAAGTGTTCTCTGGAACTGGCAGCGGACTCACAAACGCCTCCCTGACAGCTGCTGTGGGTCACTATGGGGCTGGAGGGAGGCTGGGCTGGGGCTGGGAAGATGAGGAGGACAAGCCCCGGTTGGAGCCAGTGCCCATGGCTCCCCGACCCCAGCACCACCAGCAGAGCTCTGCCTTGGTACCCAGCGAGCCTGCGAGGACCCTTCAGCCTCTGCCAAATGTGAAGTGTGTGATGGGACCATGGTGGACAGCCTGTGACGGGGCAGGAGCCTCTCATTAGTAGCACTCTGCTGTGCAAGGAGGTGATGGCTGCCCTTGCTTTTGGGTACCCTCCCCTCACAGCTGAGATGCTGAGCTGACTCAGTGAGAAGCTGGCTCCAGTCCTGGCACCCCTTCCTTCATGGACTCGGTCACAGCTGCCTCAAATTTCCTGCCTAAATCTGGTGGTGATTGGTGCCTTGACCTGCTGTGCTCCATGTTTTCACCAGCAAGCCAGAGCACAGCTGGGGACCACAGCTCAAGTTAGGGAAGCTGTTCCTGCCAGAGCCAGGCTGGCATCTCCCTCTGGAGGCTGCTCTTAAGGGTCTGCCCTCTCAGAGCAATCTTGCTCTGCTTTCACGTGGTTCGCTGCCAGTAGGTCTCTGTCCTGTATCAGCAAAGGCGATCATAGGCCAAAGGCAGGAAGCAAGAAAAATAAAACAGATAAAATCAGAGTGAGAGTGGAGACCCACAAATGAGTCAGGTGAAGGTGAAGTATGCTCTGGAGCCAGCTGCGTGTGGGGTTTGGATGGGGACCTCTCCCTTCCTAAGAGCACATGCCATTGCGAGTACATGCACAGCCCTTGCTGGGAAGGGCCCTTTTCCAGCTCATTTAATTGCACCAGTGCCAGAACTCGGAGGGGGGTTTGGGAACCTTCCCCCTCGCTGCCTCACAACCCGAGAAAATATCCCTGACTGCTTCAGCATGAAATCCCAAAGCTGCCTCCTGTGAATCCTTAAGAGAGTAAACATGATGGCATGGGCACATGTGGGACTTGATGGGAAAAGGCAGGGGCACCATCTCTGCTGTTGTTGTTCCCTTTACAAAAAAAGCATGAAACGCAGACTAGATAAGTAGCAGAAGTTAAAACCTCACTTTTGCCCCTTTGGGGAGCTCAGGAAAATTCAGCAGCTCAATGCGCTGAGAGCGCGTGCAGCTAAAGCCAGATGAACAGGAAAAACTGACCCAGCATCTTCAAAGGATTAAGGCGACAGGCGTAAGCTATACACCATGTAAGGCTCTGACAGGGGAAGCAGAGCTTTTTAATGAATCACTGCACGGTCTGCTGTCTTGTATGCCTTTCCCTGCAGGATGAGACAAAGTGATAAGCATTCCCTAACCTGCCTCGAACACTCAAACAGTGTTTCATCATTCCCCTCCCCACACTGCTGAGAAGTAGAACAGAGACATAAAAGCTGAGAAACAAAGATCACATCCCCCTCTTGGCCTGTATCGTCTTCCCTTCCACCAGTAAAACTGAGCCCTCCCTGTCCCTTGCAAGGACATCTCCTTCAGGGCAGCCTTTCGAGCCTTTCGTCCCTGATCACAGAGCAGGGAGAAGTGACAGTGACTTGCCAAGCTCGAGATCTCAGTTCCTGTAGGCTTGGAAGATTTAAATGGCACTGGAAGAGCCACGTCTACATGAAAAGGGGCTTAAAAACAATCGGGCAATTGAGTACAGAGGAGATCTTGTCAACTAGCTGGTCCCATTAGCACTGTCAGGAACACTAAGAATATAGACATTACATGGTTTGAAAATGTTTCCAAGAGTTCTGTGTATTATTATGTTATCTCTGATCTAAACCCCTGTTAGGGATTTCATGCTCTTAGCCTGTGTTTGAGATTCAGCACATTAATCAGTGAGATCTCTCTAAGATGTGTCAACAAATTCAACCCGCTGTTCCGTGTTAGTTGCTCTGAGTGAAGGAGCACCATGTTTAGGAGCAGCTTGAACCTGCAGGGACTGAGTAACACTCAGTGCAGGACCTCGCAAAGGAAGAAGATGTACTGGAGCGCCTTTTCCTAGGGCAGTGGAGATCACCAAGAAACAAACTGGGGGGGCAAACCTTTCTGTCCACTCTGGCTGCTCCCCTCTTCATATTGCTTCTCTTGAGAGGTGAAAATGGAGTTTCAAAACAAGGCAGCTAAATATTAAGAACTTGTATAAATGGAGCATTTGAATGTTGATATGAACCCAGGGAGGAGGAATGCTCCAAATACCCCAGCCTGCACGCAGAGCAATGAAGAGACTGAGTGGGGACTGTGCCCAGACCCAAGAGTATCCTCTTGCAAGAGGGGGCCGGTGTCATGCCTGCAGTGTCTTCTGCATGGAAGGAGGTGGACATCTGGCAAAGGGACAGTGGCACTTGGGAGAAGGGAGTGACAGATTTCTGTACCCCAATGTTCCCAGCCACAAAACAAACAGGCATGGAGCCATGGAGCCAGCAGAAAGGAGGACATGATAAAAGGTTGTGAACTGTTTGGTCACCCATAGCTTGTGCTCTCTGCAGCATGGACAGCTGGGCAAGCATCGGGGTCAATGAAGATCTATGCTTCAGGCTCTGGAGAGATGGCATTTCCATCAATCCCAAGAATGCAGAGCACCCTGTGGCCCATCTGTATGAAGCCCAAAACATTAAGGAAGAAATAGTGCGATGGCATGTGACAGCAGACCTGTGTTGGTAAGCGGGTGCTGAGGGCAGGAGCACACCGTGTCAGCAGTGCTGGGAGCCTCAGTGTGTTTGCCTCAGCACATGCATGTGTCTTATTGCAAGTGATAGCATCCATGTAAGAGCGTGAGTATTTGCATGAGTGCATTGGCAGTGCTAAGTGTACGTGTGTGCTAGTGATTGTGTAAATGTGCGAGGGAGACATCATAAGTTTCCACACGCCATGCCCTTAGATTTCATTTCCTCTCTAATGCAACCCATGCCTGGGAGTCAGTTGGCAACACGGTGCAGTGCAGTACCCCGACGTACACTAGAAATCTAGTCCAGAAGACTAATTATTCTCCCTGTTGACCAACATTTCTGAGACAATAGAAAGACGAAAATTAATTGCAGAACTCATGTTTTTAAAAGTAAATGGAATTAAGCAAAATGTTCTCTGCCAAAATCTGATCTAGTAAGAGTAAGAGTGAAAGGGAAAATAAAGGGAATGTCACGGGAAATGCTACTTTGTAACACTGCATTTCCCCAGCAAAGATAACCTTGGATACAACCTCTGATCAAATCCACATTGTCCTAACAAGGTACCACTGCATTAATGAGCTGCGTTTGTAAAGGCTGGAACAAACTCAGCCAGTAGAACTGAGTAAAACACCCCAGGAGCAGCATTGTCACGCAGGACCTTATAACTGGCTCACATGAGTCTGCAGAGCCCTGAACCATTTCACTGGCTAACAGCATTGGTCAAGATTTGCATTAGCACTTTGGCTGGCTGTTGGTGATGGCTGCCACAATGCGTGTAAGCTGTATTAACCAGACTATCTTTGTTTAAGCAACTTTTGTGATGACAACATCACCCCTCCACCTATATATGTTCATAGTGTTGGTGCAGACCAGCCTGTGCATCCTCCACACGGCAACAGATTTTATTTTCTTACAAATGTGTATAATCATAACCTCAGTTAACAACACTGTTTTGGTGGTAAAGATATCCTTGTAGTTCACTTGATCCTCTGTTTTTGTTACATCCTTCTCGAAGCTTTTGGACAAGTTTTTATGCTATTAAAACTCAAAGGGAAAAACAATTTTTGCACCAGGATCCCATGTGAGCAAGGATTGTCTTGTCCTGAGTCCGTGCAGCCCCCAGTGCCACTAAGCTCTGGCCAGTGTGCACTCAATGGGCTGCTCATGCTTTGAAAAGTATCAATGGCCAAGATCTGTGCTACAGCAGAAGCAGAGTGCTGCCATCCCCACCACATGAACCCTTAGCATAAACACCATGGTGCTCTGACATTGTGCTCTTGTCCTGCTGGAGATACTGACACCTGCCTAGGTTTCTGCAGCTCACCAGCAGTCTGATGCCACCACGCTGGGTTTCTTTGCACCATGGCTGCTCTCACGTGGGTCTGACTAATAGAGTAATTTGACAGAAGATAGCTTAAGGACCATGGAAATTCATGCCTGTCCTGTAACTCAGGCTAAGTGAAGGTGTTTCCCCTTAGTGAGGTTCTGCCAGTCTGCTCCAGAGGCCTGAAGGAACCGTGCCTTTGTTCAGGTTCAATGTCTCCAGGAGGAAGGGCAACCTCTTTCAGTTCAAAGCTCCTGCAGGGTCATGGTTCCAGCACAGCAATCCCTTGGAGGTAGCAGGACACGACACGTATCAGCTGGCAGTTATAAGGGAGCTCTACCCAAACATATAGGATGTTTTACTGGTGAGGACTGGGACCATGAGGGCATCTGGAGGATCCCAAACAGGCTGAAGGACACTGATGTGAACTATACCAATCATTTTACTCTGCTGTGTATCTCAACAGTGGCACTACTGCTCACATCAGCCCTGGGGGAGCACAGCACCAGCTGAACTGGAGGTGGCTGCAGCCTGGGCTGCAGGAGACAGCCGCTGCCTTCATGGGAAGCCCAGAGGGGCAGTGAGATCCTGCCACCTTTACAGATTAGAGTCCTTGGAAAAGAGGCCAGTGATGGCAGCTTTCACCTTCCAGACACTCAGGGGAGTGAGAGCCTCTCAAAGGGTCTCATCCATCACCTGAATACTGGTGTCCCACTGCAACATGGACAGGAAACAACACTTCTGGCAGCCCTGAGAGATGACACCAGTGTTTCCTTTTGTCCCCGAGAGGTGGTGGCCCTGGAATTGTCCCTGTAACAGTGAAAGTGTCCGGGAACCACAGGCAGGTAGAGGTGGGGGCCTGTCCATGGAGAAGAGAGTGAGTCAGGGTGCTCTGTCTCCCTACCCTTTTGGATGGAGCAGCAGTCGTGATCCTATCCTGCCCCAGCCTTGCTTTGGTCCCTTGTGATTGTCACAGAAAAGCCGCACTGTCCCCTCCCGCAGCATGAGCAGTCGCAGTCACCTACGTAGTGAGGGCCTCCAGAGAGGAGGAGCCGCAGCTCAGCAGAGTGGCCATCCCTCCAGGGATGCCCTGGGCTGGTGTGCGGGGCAGGACCAGCTGCTGGCCAGGGCAGGCTCGCGGCAGCCCTGCACGGATCCTGCCTCCCGGATGGTTCAGGAATGAACTGTGCTGAGCTCAGTTCCAGGGAAACACTTAGGGCTTTTGAAAACATGAAAGACAGCTCAAGCAGTGTCCAAACTGCCTAGCTCCACCTCATTTTAGGAAAAGTGAGAAGAGGGGGATATCCAAAATAATGAGTTTTCTGAATATTTATTCAAAACATAACAACAGATAAACTCCAATCACATGTTGCATTCAAATATTGGAATATTTATTCCAAATATGGTCCTGTTGCAATTGTATGATAAACATGAAAGCGAGAGTGCAGTTATTTATGTCCTGCCTTCAGCTTCTCAATAGCATGTTTAAGTTTAGGGTATTTATGCTCTTTCATCCAGCTGTCTGACTTTATCAAGTCCTGTACAAGTTGGGAGAGGCAACCATGCCAGCGGCAGAGCAAGCCCCAGCAGACCTTGATAGAACAGGCTTCCCTCGTGGAAAGCACACTATGTCCCTCCTGCGTCTCTCCTGGCCCCCGTGGAGCAGTACTGGCAGAACTGTTGTATTACATAGTCCCCTGGCAAGGAGGGAAAGCCTTTCTCCCTGGCTGGGGCTGAAGGAGCTTCCAATATCATTTAAATGAAACAATAACTCAATGGTAGCGAGTGAGGGTTATTTGGGGTGCTCCAAGAAGGCACATACTGTGCCCAGGAGCAATGGAAAATTAGGCAAAGGGAAGTTTTGACTGAACAGCCAAAAAAAGCTCTTGGCAGGACCTCCTGTACTCTGTGGAGCCACCTCTCGTGTGGCAGGAGGGGTGCCCTCCTTAACTGCTGATTTGGAATTGGATTCACACTTACTGGTATGATATTATGTTTACCTTCATGCTCTGCTCTGCTCTGGCCATGGACTGAAACTGTCAAGAGTCCCAAAGAGGGACAGAGCTGGAACTGTACCGAGCACAGATATTCTCCTGGGCCTTGGTCAGGCTCCAACGCTCAGCCTCAGAGAATGGGGCCAGGGAGTCTACATCTAGCTGGTAGAAGAAACTTGAGGGCACCTGCATGGGGTGATGGAGACTGGACAAGCCACTATCACCTGAGGTGAATGCAAAGCCAAGAAGGAGAACACACCCTCTCTTTGCTCCATCCTCGTTCTGGATGAAGGACCTCACAAATCCACTGCTGACTCTGACTAGTCTGCATTGTGGGCTCCAACACTGTGATTCTGCACCCTATCAGAGACCCCAGGGCTCTTTGCAAGTAAGTGTTTCTTAAGGGAAACTTAGTAGGTGAAGGACTACTAGGTGGCAAAGTCACAGAGTCATGAAGACAAGAGATGTTCCTCCTGACTTGCCAAGCCATGAGAACAGCAATATGCCAGCAGCAAAATATTCCAGGGGTAATCCAACTTCTACCAACATATATCAACATGTATCAACAGGCCCAGCAGACAGGTGTCCTGCCTCCCCAGGGGACGGGAAGGAAGGCCACTGAGTGCCACAAGTAATGGTAGACAAATTCCACCCAGAGTCACCTTGTGCACAGCTGTGTGCATACACCCATACACCCAGTGCTCCCCTGAGTACTGCTCGTTTAAACTATCTCCCAAATCTCCTGATGTCACTGTCCCTCGCCCTCAAATTACAGGCATATTGTTTCATCAGCTCTTCCAAGTGCTCATCAGTTTATCTTCTACAGAGAACTCCTTGGAAGTTCGACCCCTTGAACCTGCCCATAGCAGGAAGCGCAGTTGCTGCCTGTCCTGCACACAGGCTGTACTGGATGCTTTGCAGAGAACATAAAACTTTCAGAGGAAAATCAGACAATAGTTCAAGTGCCTACTTTGCACTTTAAAAGTAGTGTTGGATAATGCCTCGAAGTCTTAAATTTATCTTCTGAAGCTTTGTCACAGGAGATTTCTTATCCACATAAATGTATATATAACATGCTCAGAATCCATGCAGTTTCTGCATTTACAGCATCCAGGTTCTCCTCTACCTTTAATGTGTTATTTTCTAAACTCATTGAATGTGTCTTAGCATTTGAATGATGGCAACAAAGAATGAAGCGGGAACCTCAACATGCTCTGATATTTCTCTGCTGTCCCTCAGGTTTTGTGTCTATATACTATGTCACGGCAACCATGTACCTTGTCCTCAGGTAGGATGCTTTCTGCCTCTCTTGTCTTTTCTGCTCCTGATTGCACCTTTTCTGTCTTCACGGCATCCTCTTCTGAGGTAAGGTGAGTGATCCATCCCAGGTGAATGCATGCCAGCCTTTTACACAAGTCTATTGGAGGGTAAGGTTCTGCCCTTGGTAGCACTAAAAGTAAGCCCATTTTTTGTTGCTTTTCACTACACTTTTGCAACGACCTCCTGTTTGGACTCAGTACACGTAATTCCTTTGAATGCAAAACTTTGCACTACCAGCTCAAAAATTCACTTGTCAGACTGACCTAAGTTTAGCTGGGTTCCTTCCAGTCTTGACTGAAGTCATATAATTTTCCAACACCTGCAATACTTTCCACTTCACTGTGTGAAGCCATTATTGTATTATTTAATATTAATCTCATTAAAGCTAGTTCTTTCTCACATAGTTGTCCATTTATTCTCCTACTTTGTTTTTTGCAGGCAGAGACAATCATGAATAAAGAGATGCCTTTATTCTTAGTTTATGGGTATATATTCAGAGAACAACAAAGCAAAGAGGCACATGCTAAGATGCATGAACAAGGTGCTTGCCCTTTTGAACCACTGTGGGTTGTGCAGAGGAGATGGTCTGAGGAAAGACAACCAGGCCTCCAGGACCTGAAAATACAACAAGTCAGTCTGGAATCCAGACCGTAACACACAGATTTGTAGAAACACTTTTCTGGATGGGCAGAGTGAAAGGTATTCTGGACTGCCCCATTTCAAGGTGGACAGACAAGGGCAATCCCCGTTGCAGTGGTTTCTTAGAGCAGAGTTTTTTCCTCTGCACAAATGACTGCATTCACATCACCCAGTTATGCTGCAGGCCTGAATGTGCAAGTTTGAGAGCTGTGTCTGCAGTCTAGAGGTTTTTCTGCATTCACCAAACAGAACCTCATCGCCTGGCAGAAACCGGCTTCTTCCACATCCACCCATGAATGTGCCACTCTGTTACACTGAGTACTCCTGCCCAGGCATCTCATAAGTCACAACGAAAGCAAGGGGATTGTACAGGCGTCTCTGAGGCTGGGATTTAAACCAAGCATCACAAAGTCCTGCACGTCTGTTGTTACTGATGGTGGCATCTCATTTGGAAGAAGCCCAGCATGTTTCTTGCAGCCTGGAGTGCTGTGGGGCCAGCTAGAGAAGACATGGCTGTGTTTGTCAGCTGAGACCATTGGGTATGGTATCTGGTCCTCCATCCTGTCCTCCTGCAGCTGTGCTAGTCTTTGTACTTTCTCTTTAGCAATGTTTCCTCAAGCCCTGTGCTGGGAAACAGCACTGGACAGCCCTCTTTGGCTGAGCTAAAATCAAGGCTGGAGGCAGGGAGATAAAACCAGTTCTCCCACTGTGCTGTACTCAGCAGAACTAATTGAGGGGCCTATTAAGAAACAATATGCAGTAATATCCACATTATAGAGTCATTTGTGCAGGCCAGAACCACACTTAAAAACATCTTCCAGTTCTTTTGCCACCCGTTTCATTTCCAATCTAGGGAAAATGAGCAGCAGGGGAAGCTAAGAACTTGCTGATTGCCTCAGATTACTCAATAAAGTCTCTCATTAACTACTCTCCATCTCTATGATCTGAAGGCAGTGTTAACATGGAGGATAAGCAGAGGGAATGCTGCACATAGGGAGGTAACCAGATCTATTTATCCAGTAGAGCACCACAAGTTTTCTGCTAAAAGGCATTGCTCATGCAGGTTTTTACACTCTGAGTCAAGTAGAGGATCCCAAACCCTTTGAGCACCATTTATCTGCAGCAGCATTCCCATTGTCTGAACACTATTGCTTTCGAGAAAACAGCTGACTAGGAGCTCAAACAACTTGGAGACAGCATTTGGCTTTGGCATATGAGAATTTAGGCTTCAAATCTGGTAAAGTTTAAGCTGATACTGGGAGCAACAGTTTGAAGATGAGGCTGAGGTTTGGTGCCCACTCCAGGCCACATGTGGCCTGGAGTTGCTAAGGGATTCCCGAGGTTGAAGAGGAAAAGTGCAGGTGAGAGATGACCAAGGGCACACTGTGCTGCAGGAAGCAGGATGTTTTGATATGGATGTTAGTAGGGCAGGCTGCTGCCCCAGTGGTGGCCTCTCTGCAGCCTGAGGAATGAGACACCAGCTGCAGAGCCATGCATCAGAAATGCCTCCTCAGAGCATCTGACTACTGCATATGGAAACATAGAAAAGGAGCAGCAAGATGGTTTGTGCTCAGGCAAGCCAGCAGGAGACAGAGTGCATGCGGTCATGTAATCAGTCTGTGCAGGAGGAAGAGTAGGGTTTAGAGATAAAGAAGAGTTATGTGTACAGTTAAAAATAATGAATGGGCTTCACCTAGGAAGAAGAGCAGGCAGAGAATGAAGTAAGAGTTTGCAATCCTATGGCACCAGAAAAAGGAAATCAGCCCTGAATCTATTAGAAAAGCTTGTCCCGAGTCTAACAGCATGATCCGTGCTTCCCAGAGGGGCTCATCTCTGCCTCACTCAGCCCTGTGTGACAGCACTGGTGGTGGGCAGGGGATCGGCTGAACCATGACAGGGCAGGGCACAGCAAAGTAACCCCTTTCCCCTGCTGATGGCCCACTTTGAACCTTGAAGAATCATCCCCAGAGGAGCAGGGGATGCGGCTCTGTGCTGCCACTTCCACAACTTCAGTTCTGGTGTGCTGCGACAGCACAGCTGTGCAGGAGGGCACCAAGAAGAGCGAAGGCTCAGGCTGCAGGTCGACCGTGGTGCCACAAGCTGGGTGCATGCAGGTGGAGAGCACTTCATCAGGAAGGAGCCCAGTGCAGGCTGTGCTGCAGTCCAGCACCAAAACTTCCCAGGGCACCTTCTAGGGAAGAGAGCACCACGGTGTGACATCAGACAGTGAAGCAACGATAAAAGAAATTGCAAGTACTGGAGGGTAGCAAATCAAAAGGGTAGCTCCGAAGGGAGCCCAGAGAGACCAGTCTAGACTGAAGTGGCAAGCCAGAAGCTAACTGAAGTGAGCTGAGGTGAATCTCAACCTGAAATCCAGCAGCAGCCTAAGGGAATGCCTGCCTGCAGGCTAGGAAGAGATGTAGCCTTTCTCATTTTATTTGCAAGTCCGGAGCAAGGAGACAAATATTTACTGGGATGTTTATTTGAGAACAAGTTGGTGGGAAGAAGAGCACGGCTGATATCAAAGGAATGCTCATTCGTGTCATAGCCTTTGGAAACAGTGTTTATGATTAATTCATCTTTCTATGACCAGCACTATCCACAGAGTGTTTGTTATTTATTTATTCATTTATTACCCTTTTCTGTATCCTTCAGAGTGATTTATAACATGTAATGAACCGAAGATCATTAGTGCGTGACTGAAGAACTGGTACAAGCTTATCTGCAGGACATTGCTCGGCAAAGCACCAAATTCTCTTCTGAATTTATTTTTCTCCATCAATGCATCATCTAAGATGTGGTGTTTTCTTGAGCCTGGCCATTCCAAAGATGTTATTTCCCTTTGGGAGGCCCTGGTTGTTCGAATGTTCAGCAGTTGACAGCTGCCTGGAACGCACTACAAAAGGATTAAAGCCAACAACATTTCTATCTTTTCATCTTTCTAGCCTTAGACTGAATCAGGCACTGGCTGCTACTTGTTGCTGCTATTCATGACATAGCTGGTGTTGCTGTGACCTTTTCTCTGTTATGGTCTTATCTGATGTTTGCAGGACTTTGTATAATTGAGGGGTTTATGTGTAACAATGTTTCTGGGTCACTTTCTCTCTGTTTCTGAAGGAATTTATCATTGGTGAAAGGTGCTGCAGAAATGACACCACAGCATGAAATCCTCTGGGCAGTCATAAGGCAGTTATAGCAAGGAGCAGCTCAGCTCCTCCATGCTGCTCTGAGCAGGCTGCCTCAGCCCTGGGCAGAGCGGACAACCACAGCCCAACGTGGGATGTCCCAAGACACAGGAGGCAGAAGCTATGGTAGCAGGTGAAATAGAACAACTCTTCTTGCTCCACAGTTATTCTCATCCAGCAGAGCCTGGGGCAGCCCAGCAAATGAAATGTGAGTTTGGCACAGGCTGGAGTGTGTTTTTCTGTCCAAGTTACCATTGCTAACAAAGTCCTACCCTATCAAGGCTGCAACACTGCGCACAGGACCATCTTCTGCTCTAGCAGTATTAAATCTCTCATCCGCAGTGCTCATGGTAGGGCATGTTGTTGTCACACCCCCTTTGCCTATTCACATGTTATCACTCAAAGCCCGCCTGTGACATGTCCCACTGGGTCTTCGTGCCCAGATCCCCCAGTCTGACATTGTCCCTGGGAAGGGTATGGTTTCCCAATGCTTTTAGCGTTTCCTCCTGCTCTGCTTAGTGTGTGCACAGCCTGACAGAGGTCTCCTGCTGTAGCCACTTGTCCATGCAGATCACAATGATGCTGGTGGAAATGGGTAAAAATGCACACTCTGGACATGGGTTTTCCACTGATAGCTCAGTGCCAGGTGCAGACCCATTGGAGGGAGGAGAGACAGTCTCTGCAGCTGTGTGGGCTCTCCCACATCTTGTGACTACAAAAGCACGTGGCTAAGGGAGGAGACATGGGTCTAAGAAGTCAGTTCCCAACACACGTCAGACCAAGTTTTAGCAGCAATTTTAACTTCAAAGATGGGACAGAGCCTATGTCTGAACAGCCCCAAGCTTTGGATGAGTCTTGGTGTTGCTCCTATGTAAGCCCCTGAAGCAGCAACTTCATTTCTCATACCTTCCAGCTTAAAGCATAAATCTTTGAAAAGGTTGCCTGAATTTATAAGCTGCAACTTCTGTGCTTGTGAGATCTAACACTTTCTGCCTGGCACTGGCTGCAGCACCACACAGCATTTACGCTATATTGCAAAATTTTTGAAGGCTTTATGACACTTTATTGGGGAATATAAAACCATCTTTAGGAAGAGTGACTGTGTAACATCCCTTTCAGAGGCTGTATTCCCAGCACCCAGGGGAATATGTGTGTGTCCTATTTTGAGATAAGTCAAACAGAATCCATGTCCCTGAGGCAGAGCACACACTCTGCACCAAAGGAGGTCAAGAAGCATTTCCACCCTGCAGCTGTGTGGCATTGCTGAAAAGCAAAGAAATCCTCAAGGAAATCTTGTGAGAATACAACTCCAATGGAGAAAAGCAGGTACAGTCTGGTGGGAAGGTTTGCTAACTACGAAGTCCTTCCTTTATGAAAATAAAAATGTTTTAAAAAGGAACAACCCTTATATGATGTCCTCTCCATATGGATGTTGTAACAGCAGCCCTGAAATATAGCGGAGAAAAGAATCACAGAACCACGTGTCTGTCAGCAGAAAGGGACCTTCAGAGCCTGTTGTCCACGCTCTTCCCCGAAGAGGGATTATGAGCAAAATCAGGTCAGGTCAGCTATGGCTTGTCTACCTGAGTCTTCAAGACTTCCAGGGATGGAAAGCCCATAGGCTCTCTGGGTGATCTGTTCTAGTGCTGCATCACCCTCTTGCTGGAGTTTTTCCTGAAGTCCAGTCTGAACTTCCTACCATGAGAGGCTTTTGGCACTTGCTATGTTGTCTCCGATTACTGGGAAGAGTTTGATGCAGTCGCCTTTGTAGCTGCCCTTCAAATAGTTGCAGTCTGCTATTAGATTCCCTCCGAGCCTCCTTCTTGCCAGATGAAACAAGACCAGCTCCTTCTACCTCACTTCATAGGCCATCTGCTCAGGCTTTCCTCTGTACCATCCCCAGTGTCTCCCCCCGCATCAGCTAGGAGGACCCAGCACAGACCACGTTCCTCCTGGCATGCTCTCACCAGTAAGGAGTAGAGAGAGGCAGTAAATGCCCTCAATTTGCTGCCCAAGCTCTTCCTACAAGTGCTTTGCCTTGTTCACAAGAAGGGTGCAGCGCTGGGTCATATTCAACCTGGTATCCACTACAAGTCCCAGGTCCTTTTCAGCAGGGCTGCTGCTCGGCCCTTGCTCATGCTGCAGAGGAAAACCCACTTTGGGTGCACCTCTTTGATCTCCACCCAACTTCCAAATTCAGTGGTAATGCTGTACACCTACCACAGTGAAATAGTTATCTCAGCACGCTGGGCATCACTAATGTTCCTTAACTGGGGGGCTTCTGGTGGCGGATGGGAAGAGGATTGCTGCCCCAGGGAATCAGCGGGCAGCACAACACACATGGGAAGCCTGCTGCACCCGCAGCCTGGCACGCAGGAGCTCAGACATATCAGTACGGCCAGCACCACGCTGGGGTGGCAAGGGATGGAGATCTCCCCTCCACCCATTTCAATCTGCATTATTGGGAGGACTGGTGCTACCTAGGCAGGATGCGGTCTGTGCCAGAGGGTGCGGGAAGCTGGTTAAAGGCAGAAAGAATGGAAAATGTTTGCTGCTGTTTCTGTTTAACGTTAGGAACTGATCCAGCTGAGATAATAACAGAAGAGTTCACTTTGCCATGTCAAATATGCAGGTACTTTGCAGTATTAAGATTTGATGCCCTGTTCTTATAAAACTGGCCCCTGCTGATTATGGGAAGAGAAAGTTGCCCATAAACAACATTTTATTTCTTATTTAACACAAATTCTTGGGCAAAAGGAGTCAATCAATTTTTCATAAAGTATAAAACAGAGATAAGTGCTTGGGATCATGTGTGAGTCCCTGTCAAACAGAACCGATAAGTCTGTGATGCAGTACTGGGAGTGCTTTGCAAGTATTGTCCAAGTGACCTTTTCATTAGTTTGCCTTAAGCAGTTAATCTCTTTTTTCCAGGATACAGACTATTTTAAGTCCCATTACATCATACATGCATTTTAAATATTAATTTTTCTTCCATGTCATGCCTAGGAGGATTTGCTTGTTTTTTACTTTTTTTAACACGGTCCTCCCCATCTTGCTGAGTTTTCCAGCAGAGTCAGAGTTAAGGAGCTTCCAGGCAAGAACTGAAAGTGCTTGTTTGCAGTGAGTATGTGATGGCTGAGGGGCAGGATGTGAAGCCCTGTGATTTAGGAAACCCTGCCAGGCCAGAAGCAGGGATTGGACCTCTGCAAGGGCAGCCCTGTGAATGCAAGGAACTACAGGGCCAATGAGTGGAGGCATTTACTGCCTGTGTGTGGGGTACCATAAACGGGAGAAATTCATGCCTGAGCCAGAGCGCCTCAGCAGGGCTCCAGCTTCTACAGAAAAATACTTGAAAATTATTTAGAGGAAAAAAATATGCTTCAAAATTGTCGCTGGCATGTTGTTGTTTCTGATTTGTAAATCATTTCAAGCTCCCTGTGCCACTTAAAAAACCCCGGAGGTACCAGCTGCTACCTGCTAAAGGAGACCAGAGTCTTTAAACAAAGGTGTTCCTGGCCCCACGCTGGCCCTCATGACAGGTGTAAAAAATGCCTCGACAACACCTTCAACTTATTCCCATCTCCACCGTATTTGGATTCACTGACCTCATAGCAACAGAGCCCCTGGTACAGAGATCAGCTTTGCATGGAGTTTGTACTTTATTATTAGCCAGTTGAAAGAACAATAATAAATCAACTTTGTTCTTTCAGAGTTATGGGTAAAACAGAGATCACGATATTTATAAGCAAGGTTGCAAAGGGTAAAGCAGTAACATGTTTTGTTGATATCCAGCAGTAACATGCACTGCTGAGCCCTGTAAGCCTACACTCAGCAAACCTCGCCTCTCCAAAACTGGATCATTTTATTTTGGGGAGGGGAGGTCCCACCAGGCTGTCCCATGCTTTGCACAGTTATGTGGAGAGTCATTACTCTGCTGCTGGATCACCCCGACTGGGCACCCCCCCGCACCAGGGATCGGCTCTGAGTTTCCAGCCCCTTGCCCAGACGATCACTATGCTGCTGCGATGGAGGGCTGGTTCCTGCCCACTTGAACAGACCCTGGAGAAAGGACTGGGCAGCCTGTCCTCTGCAGGACCAGGATGTCTCCCAGGTCCTCCTCCCAAACCCAGAGACATAGGCTGTAGGTGGGAGCCCTTATTTCTGTCTTGCACACACTTTCTGCTTCTCTTCAAACAAACTTGCTGTGGGAGAAAGCATCTGTGGAAACACCCCATCACCGGATGAATATAGTTTGTGTAAGTTAAAAAAAATGTAAGGGTTTTTGAGAGCAGTCCAGCGAAGTCTAACACAGAATACCTGGGCTTGCCTGGACCAAAGTCCCTTTCTCCAAACCTTCTGGAGGCCTGGAACTAGTGGGAAAATCACCTGGCACATTGCCAACCAAAAAGGATCACCCAGCCATGGTGACCCCAGCCTGCTGAACCCAAAGTGAGGAATCAGGGGCCTGGAACCATGCATGAAACAAGGAGAGTAACAAGCCAGTGTTACACATCTAGTTTGGCCCAGTCCCATGCCATCTATTCTGGTTCCTCTGCCACATCACTGGGACTCTTCAGGCCTCTCTTCTCTGTGTCTCACATGTTTGGGATTGCTCCTGTGACCCTGCCAACTGGGACACGCCCAAGCCTAGATCCCACCATCTCAAGGACCAGAGCAGATCAGATCTACCCCAAAGAGGTTCTTCACCTCCCCACAGTTGGGGAAGAGAAGAAGATGGCTGGAGAAATCATTCACATGTCTATTCCCTCAGGACGCCTGGTATTTCAAGAACAGAAAAGGGATTGTCTCAGATATTGACTGAAGGAGTGGGGGCTGGAGACAATTCCTCTCCATCCTCCCCTACAAGAAGAGTGTCAGGGGGCTGAGACAGAAGACAGACAAAGGAAGAGGAACCTGCCTGCCCCTGTGTAGCCTTGATTAGCTCCTCAGATCTAGTTGCTGACTTAGTTCTACCCCAGGAGGTGGGCAAATGGGGCAGGAGGTCAGTCCAGAGAGCTGGGCTGAGATAAGCTTCCCCCAAGATTCACTAGTGCTGAAACTTCCCATGCCCTCATGAGTCTTGGCCATGGCTGCAACCATGAAAAGCCTGAACTGGCCATGCTACACTATTGCTACACTTCCTGCAAAGCCAGATGAAGGAATTAAAACATTAGTGATATTTCTATAATCATGAATTTCTGAGGTTTTTGTGCAGCACTTCCATTTTCCCCCTTCCTTCTCATTAATAATACACAGGATTTTTTTCTTTATATTCATATTATGCAAACGATTTTACAGTTACAACAGCACTTACTCTGATAGTCCACATCTCCTTCCCTTGTTGTTACCTCTCATGAATATTTAGTCAACAAAAACTACACCCTGGACCATTCTTTGGACAGAGTTTTTTATTCTGGGCTTCTGTTGCAAACTTAATAAAAATATTTCCTTTTTAGCAATAGCTTTTACACCTTTTTTTAGCCAAAGGGATTCCCTTCCCTGTGTTTCAGAAGGGACTTTCAGTCCACAATCACAATAAAACTGCACAAGTTTAAAAAAGTAAAGAAAAGCACTTCTTGTGCCGGTCTAGGCTGAGTGTCCAGATCTGATGTGCTGGCTGCCTCACAGCAGATCCCGTCCAGTCCAGGAGTGCTTACACCAAGACCTCTCCTGCAGTGATTTAGCCAACACAGGGAGGGAGTTTAACTTAGAGGCACTTCAAAAACAAAAATACTTTCTGAATATGCAGCAAGTCAGCTGAGTGTTATCTCAAGCTAAAGAGCCAAACACTGTTCGTAGCTACTTGATGAACTGTTAGCAAGCTGAACTTTCTTGATGACTCCAGGACCAGCTTGCCAGCCCCGAGGTCTGCCCAGCAAGCACCTCGCAGGACCTGACCCTTGGCGTCTCCCAGAGCACAGCCCTACCACTAAACGACCATGCGGCTGCGTATACTATGCACCAGGAACGTATGGACACGTTTTCATGCAGACTGTTGTGGCTGCTGCAAACACATGAAATGTAAATTGTGAAAGTGAAGTTGCAAGGAGAGCTAATCTCCACATTGTATTAGACAAAATACCAGCGTGCACGCAGATAAGCACCAAGTGTGAAGTGTCCAGCGGGAGGAGGTTTCACATTCCGCCTGACTCAATGGAGCCTTAAAATAGCACTTCCCACTGCAATACTTTAAACAAAGACATCCAAGGGATTATTAATACCATGAGACAGAAACCAGTTTCATGTATTCCAACACAGATGGGCAGAAAGGGAGCTTTACATGTTTAAGCCATGGACGGGTGCGTGTGAAGGCAGCCACTGCAGGCAGCTCTGCCCTTCCGGAATGCCGGCTCTGCCTGCGCTCAGGGGAAGGAACCTGGCTTGCAACCGGCTGCACGTGCCTGTGGGATCTGTCAGCCTTTCTCCCGGCCCAGCAGAGGAGGAAGGGGGCACGACGCTGCACCAGGCACGTTGCTGCTTCCAAACAGCTCATCAGAGTTACTCTGCTCTGGGACTGCAGGGTGAGTGCAGCAGGGCAGATACTATTGCCACAATGCAAACCCCTGTACCAGTCCATGCAGACTCTGCAGGCTGTAGTGGGGGCAACAGCTCGGTGCTTCCCCTCAGCCCAGGCGATGTGCTGCTCTTTTGGATGTAGCCACATGAAACAAACAGGGACTAACGGTCTGTTTTGGAGACCCCCCTGCAGCAAATATCCTCTGCCTGGGAGTGTGTGAGAGAACAGCATCCTCTCCTCTTGCAACAGGCGGTTCTGCCTGGCTGGCAGGTGCCCTCCTGCTCTCTACCTGCACTCAGACTACCTGCCCTCTTGGAGCTGCCACCCGCTCTGTGCCCAGGCATGCCTGCTCACTGGGGACAGACACAGTGGTTCCCCTTCTTCTGGCAGGCATGCTGGTGTCCTCCGGGAGAGCCCTCTTCTCCACCCCTGTGCCCTGTGCCCTTTCTCAAAGGGCAGGGGAAGTTTGGCAGCAGAGACCTCACTATTTTTTTGGCTGTCCCTTCACTGTCTCTGACCCCATTCCCACCATTCCCTGGAGCCCCAGAGACTCCAGCTGCCATCTACATGCAGTTTTTCTTTGTAGACTGTTTTTTATCTGGGTCTTGGGAGAGAGAAGAACGGAGGAGGTGCATGAGCCTCAACAAACAACTTCCCATTTTTATTTTCCCTATTGCAGAGTGCTGTACAGAGCATGCAGAGTCCTTATCAAACCAAGAAGCCCAAGAAATGTCTCAGCTTTCTGTATTTCTACCACTACATTCCTACATGTCACGGGCAATACCAAACTGGAATGTACATTTGCAACGTGCTGAATGAAACATCCTGGTGCACTGAAGTCCTGCTTCCAACACAGAGTTATCCTCCAACGGATGCTGCAGGACCTGTCCTTGCCCCAGGCACCTGGGGCACTGCATGGCATGGAGCTACACATCTCCTCCCACAACTCTGCCAGTTGTGGCACATACTCCTCCCTGCTCTGTGGGACACCCACGTCTGCCCTGTCCACACCAGTCTCCCACTGGAGAACAGCTAGAAACACACTTGAAATCTCGAAAGATCAATGGGACTGTGAAAAAACTGATAGTCATCAAAAGCCATCTGAAATGTCCACACTCTGCTACATCCTCTGTGCTCTCAAGGAAAGGGAAAGGAAACCACAGGGGCTGTATGAACAAGTTGAACCGAATAGGCTGTTTAAGAAACAGACTTATAAGACCAAGTGGTGAATGCAAGAAGCAGAAAGGTTTCTCAGTTCTCTGGCTTTCCAACGACTCTAAGCTGACTTTGCCATAAATAAGTAAAACAAAATTTGGTCTTATACATCCTTCACAGGCATTGTCAATAGTCATTTTCAGTCCCTGTACCTGCCTTTCTCTTTTGCCAGCACAACCACTTCAGTGGCAAAACAGAGGTCAGGGAAATGGTGTAGGTTAAAAAAAAAAGTAAGTTTTTTTCTATTTTAGACTCTAAATCTGTGTAACAATATAAGCCAGATAGATAGATATTGTAACATGACTTCCTTCAAGCCTGAAAATTAATTCTCCCCATCATCATTCACTAGTCTTTGGACGTATGCAACTTTGAACAATTAAATTTCACTAAAGAGAAGCATTTCTGAGTGGACCAGGATAATGCTTATCAGACTAGAGAGACAGGATATCCCACTCCATAGCAGTTAATAGCAATTAATACATCGCACAAGATGCAATTAATAGACCCAGGCACACATCTGAATGAGCCCTTCTTAACTAGCATTTGTAATTTTTTGTAATGTAAATATGATGACAGTACACCTAACTTAAACCAGTCCACAATGCAGCAGTGGCACAACTACGGCAGCAATGTAGCATCTGGCAAAATCTGTGATGGAGCAAGAATTTATACTGGCTAAAGGTTTTCCTGCAGACTGCTTCGTCTCAGTAAAACTTCTTGAGAGTTGACTGACATGAGTGCTTCTGCAGGCTCTTCTGATTTTACTTCTGTTGCTTAGGGCTGTGCTGTAGATACAGCGGCACTGAGGACTCCCCTGCTGTGGAGTCCCTGCCCACAGCCGAAGAGGTGCTGTCTGGATATTGATGTGCTTTCAGGGACCTAAATATTTAATTCAGTCAGGTTTTAAGTACCAGCTCTTGATGCAGTATCTTGATGGAAAATCAACAAGGACTGCAACTGTTAAGGACTGTCAAACATTAATCTGATGCAGGTATATCACACCCAGTCACAGATACACTGGTTATTGTCACAAAATTTAGCAAAGTTTCTGCACTGTGACTGATTTGTTCTTGTTCTTCAATTTGCAATGTTTGGGGTGAGGCGTTTGGCCCCATAGTTCTGGTTAACATCTCATCCAAAAATATGAATAACAAGGATGTGTAATTATTTTTTCACATAAAAATATTGTTGTCAAGTTAAAATACAAGGTCTGTTATTATCTCAAAAACATTAAGGAAAGACAGAGTATTGTAAACAGACAAGCAGAAACTGATTTATAATAAACATGTATTGAACCAAAACTTCCACACAGCCCTCACTGTTGTCTCTATCTGCATAGTTGCTGATAGATTTAATAGTACTTGCTGCCTTTGGTCACTCCCTGGTGCATGGCTTGCAAAGTGTCCGCACCAGCCCCCAGTGTCCACCGACCTGCCCAGCATGCGGGCACTGTGGGGACATCATTCAGTGGCTAATCTTCCAGAATGCACACTTTTTTCAGCTTGGATTCCTGACACCAAGCACACTCCTGGGACACAATCCAAACACAGGCAGAGTGAAATCCTAAACTGTCCGTGAGACAGCATATGCAGAGCAACCGACTGACAGAAACCCCAGCGAGGTGTTTCCAAAGCAAACATCTTGTATGCAGTGATAGGATCTAAGCTGGAGTTCTTTGCTGGGATCAGCCTTTGTTGTTTTCCTTATGGCAAATACTAATGAACTCAATGGTAAAATATGGCATTTCCCAAACAGCAAGTCTCCTCCCCGAGATGCACCATCTCCCGTATGGGCCTGTCATCAAGCCTTCACCTTTAATCACTCAACACATGTTTTCAATCCGTGTGTTCATATGGTAATAAATTCACCCTATTAGTTTTCATTTGTCAGACCAAAATGCCCTTTAGGTTGGAGTATGCTCTAGGACATTGTCCAGGCAGGTTATTCTTAGCAACAGATGAATTTACAAAGAAAAGGCAGGTCTGCAGTTCAGCCTTTTTATTGCCTGCACTGCTCCCATCACGCCTGACCCCCAGCCTCTCCTCCAGTCCCTTCCCACCCCAGCAACAATTGTCAGCTGCCCACTTTGCTCTGTGCTTTACGTAAGTTACTAAAAAATGACGATGAGACCTTCAAGCTCAGCTTGTTTGGGCCTGGAAATTCCCTTTCTGCCTCTTTCTGCTACACCCATGGCAAACAAAATCACATGTCTCAGCAAGATCCTGACAAATCCAGCAGAACTAGACTTGTGGATGCAAAGGGTGATATGCAACAGTACATGTCTATGTGCCACTGCTGGAATACGCTACATCTGCTCAATGGCCCCTTTGGCCACGCTTTGGCCTTAAAGGCTGCCAAGGGCAATGCAGCTTCTCCATTAATAAAGACAGCGGGAGCCCGGAGGTGAGTTCTCTGCAGCCAAATTGCGTACCATGGTGCAGCAGCACTGTCATCCCGGGTAGATACAGTCTGTTCCTACTGTTGCAAAATGGGGAACTGCATGTAGTGGTGGTGGTTGTTTATTACACAATAGAAAAGTAGTTCTTGTGAAGCAATTGAAAAGTAAAGATTACTCTGTCAAAGTACTCTCAGAAAGTGGCTTCAATGAGAACTGTATCAATGCTAAATCTCTCCCTTCGCTTTCCTTTGGGGCATTGCATTTGACAGTTGGACTCGATGATCTTAAAGGTCTTTTCCAACCTAAATGATTCTATGATTTCTGAGATGTAACTGTATGCTCAGGTTCATGCAGTTACTGCTCTGAGCTCTGCATCCTCCCCATCAGATCTTCCATAAAAACTAATCCATTTCATCTCCTGAGCAGGAGGTGGTCTTGAAGCTGACACCCCCCCAAAGGAAATAGTTTGAGACTGCTCAATAAATTACTGGTAAGATGGTTGTTTCATAATGGTTTCTAATTGCCCTGTGCTGATCACAGATCTCAACCATATCTTCCAAAAGGCTGTTTAAGCCTATATATGGTCAGAAGATCATTGGGCCAGCATATTTGTTTTGTTTTGCTAGAATCAGATAGCTAGGGCCCATCACTGACTCCAATGGGTTGGAGAGAGAACACTGCAAAAGCATGACATTTCTGAAATTATGGAGCCTGTGAACTTGAATATGAGGAATTTACTTCTTCTTAAAGAACAAATGCTGGGAAGAAGGAGGCAAGTGAGAAACAGCAGCAGAAATATCAGAGATAATAAAAAAGCCAGCAAGTCATTGCACAGCTCTCAAAGATGAACAAGAGTTAGTGGAAGTTGCTTGTTCCAGTATCAGTAGAAAAATATTTCCAACAACCTCCTTTCTCTGTATCATTGGATACAGGAGGTTTTGGCTCTCAGTCAAGGGAGGATGCACATAGGGAGTTAATATACATTGGCCATGTCAGCTTAGTTGTAACCAATCCTTTCTTTCACAAGTGCTAAGTACTATTAATCATGACAGAAATTATTATGGTATAAGTTGCACCAAAAGCAGTTTGCAGTTCTGCTTCATCATTGTCATTAAGGGGAGACTGAAAGAACTCTTTTTCATGCAGAGGAAAGCAATCACAAAAGTGCTTGCATCACGATGGCTGTGCGGCCATCTCACTGTGCCCATACCAGCCAGCCCCTTGTTTCTTCCTGCTCATGCCCCAGCTCTGCCCAAAGGCCTCTTCCAAGCCCTTAGTTGCAGGCAGCTGCCTGTCCCTGGTCTCTCCACTCGCCTGTGCACACAGTAGGGTTGGGATCTGCTGCTCACTCTACAGGCTGATCTCAACCAACCTGTACATTTGCAGTGATCAGCAGCACCTTTCAAGGGCACCATGGGGACACTTAAGAGCAGAGTCTCCCTTTCAGGTGCAATAGGGGAGGGAAAAAATGGGAGGGTCTGCTCTGTGCTGTGTTTCTCAAGGGGTGCAAGAGCAGGGCTGTTGGGGAGCAAAGGCTTTGCAATTAATAGACCTAATATCAACCAGAGGTCCTGGACTTCCTCTGGTGACTGAGATCCACATCACCCATGCACTGCTACACCTAACAGGAGTGAGGTAAAACTGCTCCACAGGGGCCCGTATATATTCTTTGCAAGTGGACAACCTCTTCTAGGTGAGACTTGGCAGGTTCCCAATAGCCATGGATGTTTAATGTTATGAATAGGAAAGGTCAGGTAGGTAGTAGAAGCAGCCTTTTCTCTTCAGTGTACACTTGCTCACTTGGAAGGTTTTGCTCAGTGCTTGCAGTATATACCTGAGGAATATGATATGGTTTTCAACCTGCTTCCACCATTTTATTCTTGAGTATTTTGAAGATGGCTGTCAGAAGGCACTGTTGCAATGACAGTGTATTTCAAGGTGGTTTCCAGATATCGAACAAGAATATTGTTAAATTGAAAGAATTATACCTGGTTTGGTTGATACATTTTACTGCTGATTTACATGAGTAGAAGTACAAATTTAAGCCTGAAAGGTTATTTGTACTGTTTAAACTAATAATTTGCCACAACTCATTCATTGCTGAATGAAACCCTGAATCAGTCCATCTTGGAAACACAATATATGCTGTCAGAATACATATTTCTCTTTACTAAAGGGGTCTCAGAGTACACGTATGCACACAAATGTCTCTCCAATGTAAATCCATTAATATACATATTGTCATAGCATTACATCAAACCACAGATATAAATCTGTCTCTGAACTGTCTCTGACATTAAAAAATGGAATAAGGATTTGTTCCCTGTTTGTTAATAAGCAGAATTTTCTTTCAAGGATATATAATCCCATCCTATTATTTTCTGAGACGCAATTATGCACAGTGTTAAATAGTGGTGTTTGACTTCTATGTTCTGATGAAAGCTAAAATGCAACTTTGCCTAAGAATATGATAACTTATGGATCCCAAAGTTTCCACAAGTTCATACATTGCATACCTGTACCTACGAATTGCCCAGACCTGCTTTTCAGTCTGCCAGGAGAAGCCAAAAGAAAGTGAAGATATTCGGACACTTTTGATGATGCATTAAAAGCACCAGGAAGTTCTTATTTCAAAAATCATCAGTTCAGCCCATTTCCCAGGGAGATTTCTGAACTGGTTTTGGATAGTAGCATCTCTCACTATTGAACTGAAATCTTTAGGACAACCCTTGCTACAGGGCTGTGATCTGCTGCATGGAATAGCTATCAAAAGCCATACTGCTAAACAAGTAATTCAGCCAGAAGTAGCAGATTTTTCATACTGTTCTGTCCTTTCCTCAGCCTAAGAGTGTAATCTGACATTTCCTAAGCGTGGCTGTAAACACTCTGTCCCAAGCCTTTGTTAGAGTGCCTGTGTGCCAGAGCAGCCTCTGACTTCCTCCTCTGCTCCCTTCTTTTTTGGTATCAGATGACAACTTAATAAAAAAGATGCCCTGCAAATCTTATGCCTTTGCTTTCTCAGGATGTATGAGATCCAACAGCATCTACACATTGTTGAGAAAGAAACTCCTGCACATGCTTTGAACCAGAGAGGATGCTTCTTCAAGTAGCTCTTCTGATGGGCTCATATTACAGGTCCTGCCAGATGCTGTGATGGATCTAGCAAGAATGCAGAGATCCATACTCTGAGGTGTTTCTTCTCTTCAGAAGGACATTTTCAGCTTCTTGGGTTACTTACTCAGAAAAAGTAAGAAATTCTGGAAGAGTCGCTTCTTTAGCTTTTGAGGGTTCATTACCACCTGATCACTCACAGCAGCAGCATACCAGCTGGGTTATAGCTTATGCCAAAACAAGTTGTTAGCTTGGAATAAAATGTGCCTGTTGTCCCACCAGTCCACAGAGGCTTTTGAACAGGCGCCTGAAGGGGACTTGAGCAGAAACTACACCTTGGTTTCATTTCTTTGTTTCACTGTACACAAGGGGAGAAAACCATCAGCAAGTGTCAAGAACTTGGAGCGACAGGGACATTGGAATGAACTCATTTTACAGAAAAGAAGCAGGGTCAGAAGCAGAAAATAACTTCTCCAGTATGTGACAGGTAATTAATGGGACAGCAGGGAACACCAGCCCTAACTTCCTAATGGGAAGAAAAACTGAGTGTTTTGTTTAGAAAAACCTGGTTTGGGTTCATTTTTTTTCTGAAGCAAACTGGACCAACTGAGGGTCCCAACACTGCCCATTTTGTCCTCAGCCCTGCAGGACCCTTCTGGCAGCTCCTACACATTGGGCCAATACAGGCAATTGCCTTTAGAAAGCTCAGAAGCTCTGGGAAACTCAGAGGAAAAACCTGGGCAGATGGCTCTGAGAGGGAGTCATTTTATTTCATTGTTTCATGCTCTAGGGGAAGCCAAAGTAACACATTTATTTGTGATATAGACCTTACAGTCATATACCAGCAAACTTTCTCCAGCAATTCTTATATTTTGAGTTGTATGAAAATACATATACACAGAGCTGCAGACACCCAATGAAACTAGAGCCTTCCTGTACTGTAACAAATCTTCCACTGGCAACATTCCAGGGAGAGGAATGAGAGAAGGAGATCAAACCACTCTTATTAGTAATTTCACACAGCTAGCAGTGTCCCTGTGCTGTATAGAAGTACATGCACAGAACAAAGCCCCCAGAAGGAATGATTTATCTCTGAAAGGGAGTTTGTTTCTATTCGTGTTTCTATACAGTGGCTTTTCCACTGGACAAACTCCTTGCTAACAGCTCTTGCATGTCCAGCTGCAGCTTGCTGCCTAGAGGGCCTGCTGGAGACTGTCTCCACAGCACTTGCTGCTCCTGTCTATAAATAACATTTCAGATGCCCAGGCCACACAGTCACACTGCAGGAAAGGTCAGGCATAACCGTCATCGCCCAAAGAGATCACTCTCCATAACTGCCCCAAGGCTGAGGCTTGTTGTCTGGACTGCAGCCAACGCTCCGGACCTTATCAGAGCTGGATCTCACTGAGAATTTTCTGATGAAACAATTTTATTGGAAAATGCTGATTCATAGGCATCAAAATGTTTCATGGAAATGCACCGATTTTTATTAATTTACAAGGAAACCCAGACATATTTGGATGTACTAGTGACTGGTTGGCTGCCAGGGTATCCCATGGCTTCCAGTGTGTCTCCTTGCAGGACAGCTGTGTCCTCTGGACTGCTTCAAACACAGGAGCCTGAGCACTGCAAAGGACTCTGATGGTTTTGCTCTGATCTAGCTCTCGGCAGCTCTTAAGCCTCAGCATGAGGTGAGCTGTGGGGGTTTTGGGCTCCATAAACTAAAGCCCCGGGGGGCCACCAGGAGCCTGGGGACTGTGAGCTGCCACACTTTTCCTCCTTGGAAAGCAGGGAAAACTGTCTGGTCTCTTTCCAGAGATACGGATGATTTTTTTTTTTTTTCTTTTTTTTTTTTTCAAAATGACAATAATCCAAGTATACTGGCACAATCTTCAACATGTCAGAGTTTTCCTAGAGCAGGAGCCATACTGCAGTCCTCAGCCTGGTGCAGCAGCCCTACCTGCAGCCTGTCTCCATGTCTCCTGCTTTGCTCCCATATACCATGAATGCATGACAGCAGTGAGTCACAGACACAACCTTCTGGCTCACTGCCTCACTTCAAGGTCAGCTGGGAATGGTCCATCCATGAGCAACGGTTATCCAAAATGACTCTGTCACCAAATTCTCAAGCTCCTAGTCCTTGGAAGCCCTTTCCCATGAGAGCAGAGGAGCCCTGTGCTGCAGGACAACATCTCTGTGGTGTGCACTGCCATGAAAAACAGAGTCCTACATCAGGGTTTTGCACTGGCAGAGGCCATCTCTGGTAAGACTTTGTATTGGATGCAATTTTTAGGCTGTTCCCATTCACTCTGCATGCTGGAGCCTTGCTGCTGCTGCGACCCTTGAGGATTTTCTGGTTGGTCTTTCCAGGTCACTGTAGCCATGCGGGACAGCCTACCAGGGTCCTGCTTCACGTGGTATAGCAATAATGTGATCACCATCCTCATGGCCTTGTCCCTTTCCTTTAGACTCCCTCATGGCTGCTGTTTGGTTTGGTCTGTGATTTTTAAGGACCACAAGACCCAAATCTTACTCCCTCCTAGAAGTGAGCTTCATGAACTTCAGCTTAGATATGTTTGATACAGAAAAGCTTAGGTCTCCAAAGAAAAGACTGTAGAAGTTTGAAAAAAACCCTGATGCACTGTTCACAGTGTCTTTGCAGACATGGTGTCCTCTTACCCAGCAACCTTCAGTACCTCTCCTGGTGGCAGCAAGCTCTACATGGTCTCTTCTGGGTCCAGAGAAAAATCCCTTTCTTTCCATCACCCTATAGTTGCCCTTGTGTCTACTTCCTACTCCTCAGGAATTTCCCATCTCTGCTCCAGCACAGGGCTGTGTCCTGTGGATGTCCTGTGGTGTTCCCATGGATGCTGAAATGCAGCTGAATGGACTGAACTCAGGGCCAAATTTACCCTGTGAGTCCATCCTGTAGACTAATCCCTTTCCTGGGCTGGAGGGGCGTAGCTCCCACGCTGTGTTCAGATATCTTTACACTATCACACTCAAAATGGCTCTTGCCTTGCTGGTGGCTCCCTACCACTGTGCTTTGGGCACTTCTACCCAGAGTGGATGGGTGGGATAGATTTCTTCTCCAACTCACAGAAAATAGACTATTCCACAGATGTGGGAAATTGAAACGGTTGTAGCTGGCACCACAGGAAAAGTGAAGCTGACCACAGGTTTACCAGAGCTGGAGTTTGGGTTTCCTTGTGCACAAAGAGAAAGGGGAAAAGCTTGTGAAGGCATGAGCTCCTCTCAGGTAGTGAGGGGAGGAAATGTGGGGACCAAAAGGAGGTAAGTGGCTAAACAGCATCTGTGAAAAGAGGATGCAGGAGAGATTTTTGCCAAGGCAGCATTCCTGAGTTTATGGGAGAGGGAAGCTTATTGAAACAAAACAAAGAAAGAAATAAATTAAGACCTGAACACAGGATTTGGTCTGAGCAAGGTAACATTCCCATTTATTTTGCATGCATGGTACATGATGAACTGTGAAGTGCCGGAAAGGCACCAAGAAGCAAGCTTGTATTTTTTTCTGAGTGAATTAAAGATTAAACTTTAGATTTCTTCTATTTTTACAGCAATAAACTCAATGTTATTAAAATGCTCTCAGTCAGCTGTAGTGGGTTATGCTATATACGGTTAACAGACTGCGCAGCATGCACAACTTCCATAATGCTCTATTATTTTATCAGGGCTGGCTTGTTGATGCAATCAGTATGGGATTACACCTTGTGCTGGGTGTTGCAGGTGTAAGTTTTCCATCTGATACTGCATGTGGCATCTTCTGGCTTTCACTTATTCCCTCCAGCAGGAAGGATGCTGGTGGGCAGGTGGTTGCCCAAAGCTGAGAGTGAAGGAAACCAGGTGCAGTGGAAGGGCGCTTCGTGCCTGTGGTGTTTCTGCTTACAGCCTGAAAGGAGTCCAGGCTGGTTCTGGCATCGCCGGCGGGGTCTTGGCAGCCAGGAAGGAAGAGTGCTAGCCTCTATTTTCCTCCGTATTGATCTTTCCCAAAGACTGTAGTATATCCAGGACAGGGTCTGAAAGGGGCATTTTGAGATTTCTCAAGCTGTAACTTGGCATCAGAGAGAGAAGAAAATTTTGTTCAGCTGGGAAGAAGAAACCAGGACCATGTTCCTGGGTCAGATGGAGAAAGAGATGTCATTCCTGGACTCCCTTATTTCCTTGGGTAGTCAGTGATACTCATGCTCTTCTTAGAGATGCTTTGGGTACCTGCTCCTTCTCTTCCCCTGATACTGTCACCCAGCCTTGCTTTTTGCCCCAGAACACCTCGCATTCTTGTTTCCTGTGAGGGGGCAGTGGGACCATGCAAAGCATGGGGATGTGAAATCATATCCTTCCTTCCTCCTGCTTAAGATGCCTCTATTTACATATCTACTGTTGTCTTTAATTAGTATGTTTGTGGCTTTATGCATCTGGTGAGGTGCATTTGTTTACAGTCCATTTAAGATAGACTTCTTCACACTGCCAGCTGAATATGAACTGGCAGTGTGCCCAGGTGGCCAAGAAGGCCAACGGCATCCTGGCTTGTATCAGAAATAGTGTGGCCAGCAGGACTAGGGCAGGGATCATCCCCCTGTACTCGGCACTGGTGAGGCCACACCTTGAGTCCTGTGTTCAGTTTTGGGGCCCCAACTGCAAGAAAGACACTGAGGTGCTGGGGCATGTCTAGAGAAGGGCAACGAAGCTGGTGAAGGGTCTAGAGCACAAGTCTTATGAGGAGTGGCTGAGGGAACTGGGGTTGTTTAGCCTGGAGAAAAGGAGGCTGGGAGGAGACCTTATCACTCTCTACAACTACTTGAAAGGAGGCTGTAGTGAGGTGGGAGTCGGTCTATTCTCCCAGGTAACAAGTGATAGGACAAGAGGAAACAGCCTCAGGTTCTTCCAGGGGAGGTTTAGATTGGATAGTAGGAAAAATTTCTTCACTGAAAGGGTTGTCAAGCACTGGAACAGGCTGCCCAGGGATGTGGTTGAGTCACCATCCCTGGAGGTATTTAAAAGACGTATTGATGTGGTGCTTAGGGACGTGGTTTAGTGGTGGACTTGGCAGTGTTAGGTTTACGGTTGGACTCAATGATCTTAAGGGTCTTTTCCAACCTAAATGATTCTATGATTCTATGATAAATCATTATTGTATTTCTTTGAGAGCAGCACGCATGACATGCACAGAAACAGCAGGATTTGCAATGTACAGGGCTAGGCTTTATAAACTCCCCTACACTGAGAGTGCTGACTCTTACACTACCTTTCCAATGACACCTCCATTGTGGGAATACTTAATTTTTTTATTAAAAGGGAATTACAAAATTTCCAGCCTCCATGCAGCTATTCCTAGTGCTGTCCTCTGTCTCTCATTAGTATGTTTCATTTCAGGATAATACCCCTTCATGCAAAACACATCCCTAAGCTGCTGTCACATGTCCACTGGGCCAACCACCCAGGAAGGAGTAAGTCTTGGAAATAATTAGTCAAGGTACAAATGGACATAATTCTGCCTTCTATGCAATAACTGGGAGATATACATCTGTTGTAATGTTCTAATAGGTACTGGCAACTTAAACAGATTTTTAAAGACACAAGGCTGGAATAGAGATATAAGAGTCTTTATAGCTTTCAAAAATGGTAAATAGAATATCTGGTTTTTAAAAAGGGAAATTATGGATCAGCTAGTTCAACTTCCATTTCCAGAAAAGTACTGGGACAACTAATTGAGCCAACAAACAAATACTGAAACAAATCAGGGAAAAGAAATAAAAAACAGCCAGTATGAATGTGTCAAATCGAATCCTTCTGTGACACTTGTGGATAGGGAAGAAGCAGTACATGTCATCTATCTTCCATTTAACAAGGCTGTTGACACTGTCTGACATGACATTCTCAAAAGCTTATTGGGAAAACATGGACTGTATGAAACTGCTCAAGGTGGTGCAAAATGCTTAGAAAGGCACACAGAAAAAAGCTCTCAGTGGATCACTAAATGCCACAGACTCCCCTTGTCTTCTATGTGTCTTTCTACAAAGTTCAGTAGAAAATTATTTTATTTAATAAGAGATGAAGTTGGAAGGCTGCACATGCATGCAGCAGAGCAGCATTACAGCTAGAAATGATTTTTAAAAAGAACCTAGGAGGTGAGGACATTTACAGAAACAAATCCAGTGAGAATCAGGAATGGCCTATTGCACATACTCAATGTACAGAGCAAAATGCTCTGCAGCTGTTCTGCGGAAACAAACCTGATTCATCAGTCAGGTCACGACTGTCGGTGATGCTATGCAAGTGTGAGAAGAGTGAACACCGGGCTGGTACAGTGCAGACTATGAAACAAATCACTTAAACCCCCTGCTCGGCTCAGCATGGGCATGCACTCAGCTTGAGTACTATGTTCTGCTGTGCATCACATTAAGAAAGATGAGAGATGACAGAAGGGAGCCCAAAGGACAGAAAGAGACACCGGAAGTCTAGAAAATAAAACATTCAAGGGAAGACACAAAGACTGAGAGTCGGTCTGGAGAAAAACAGGCTGAATGAAACCCTGATAAGTTTTTAAATCTAGAGAAGACTACTATGGAAACAGAGTATTTTATTCTCCATATCCATATTGGGTAGGACTAGGACTTATGGGCTTGCACTTCAGGAAGGAGCTGGAGCAAAGATGGCTCAGGCAAGAGTTGTAATCTCCATCAAAGAAGGTTTTTAAGAACAGGGTGGACAAAATTCTGTCTGGTATGACTGAGGGAAAGCTAATCTTGACTTAGGGCAGGAGAGGTTTCCTCCAGATGTACCTAGCATGCCCATATGGTTGTGTGGATTTAGAGGGGATGTGTAATGCTTAGTTCCAGACTCATGACAACACCATGGCATTTTATATCATTTTCTCCCAGATGCATGCTCTCAACTTTAACAGCTGAACACTGTTTCTTGCCTAAGAGGACCCTTTTCCTTCAGCTCATCTGTGCTCCTGCTGCATAAGCCATTCCTCACCCTGCAGAGATGCTTAAAGGCAAGCAACAGTGAAATCCTGGCAGAGCTAACCAAGAGGCACCTCAGGGACTCAGGCATTATAAGAACCCTATTTCTAGCCTCAAAGCACAGACCATCACGGGAGCCTTTGTAAACAACAAAAAATGAGAGCTATCTCTGTTTCTCTGGAGAGTGCAGAGGCAGCAGCAGCAGTGATGCAGCAGCCGGGGAAGCAGCTGTGGGAGGAATGCTGCCTGTTTCTCTGGTTATTGCAGCACAGCTGTGATTTACATCCCTCAGTAGGCCACAGCGGAAGCAGCAAATCACCTCTTTTACAGAGGTTCAAAAGGCAATTAGACAAATCCATGGAAGAAATATCCACTGAGGCCATTAAATCTAAAGTCCTTCTCCTGGTTAAGGAAAGACCTACATGGCTAATTGTTGGGGGGGAGAATTGCTACTGTGTGATTGCCCTGTTTTTCCACATTTCTTTTGACTACCAGTGCTGTAGGTGGGAGGGTGAGCTGGAGTAATCTCTGTCCTGCGCCAGCTAGGACCATTCCTGTGTTTTTCAACTGCATTCTCAGTGCATTCATCTGGGATGGCCACAGACCCAGAGGTTTATTAACAAACAATTGGAGGCTGGAAATGGGACAGAAATCCTGTGTCTCGGAGTCAGGCCACATCCCAGACTTGCTGCTTTCTGGATGTTGTTCAGGAAAAGCCAGGAGCCCTGTCCTGCTCTGACTCTTCCCTAAGTAAGCATGGGTTTCAGCTGCAAGGGGTCAGGACAGGATTTAGTTCCAAGCCTTTCTCTGCCAAACAGATTCTCCCCTGTGCTGGACAAACAGCACTAAAACAAAGTAGAAAAGCAAATGCCATCCCATGTGCAGAAGCATGCTTTTATTTAACTAGCACTAAAGTTTTCAGATGCAAATAGCTTATTGAGTTGGACAAAAGTCATGGCAATAAATGTTTCTTTCTAACTTCACCCTACAAAAATATCTTTGAATAATAGGATTGCGTTTTTCCAAAAATATTCTTTATTGATTTACAGCAGTATCACATTAAAGCACAGCATTAGAGTTCCTTCATTAATGAAATAAGACGCAAAAGTCTTATTATATTAGTGATTTTCACAGAGTAACTCAGTAAGCTATTTTTAATATTCTCATGGAGGCACGCCAGAAGGATAATATTTTTATGTTCTATAGCAGAGAAATATCCTTTCAGACAGTTTTGACTGACTTTAAAGTGTGCTTGAATGCCCAGGCATGTTTTCCATCCCTACAAAGTGACCAAGGAAAGAGGAGTCATATCATTAGCACAGACCAAAACCCTGACAGAATGGAATCCCAGTTGCCACAGTGTCAACAGTGTTTCCCACACATGGTACCAAAGGAGGTTGGAAATAAAGGATGGTCACTCCTCCCTCTTTGAAGGCAGTGGAACGAACCGCTGCTGCGGCACTTTTGTATCAGGAACGCTGCATTTCCCCCTGCTACAGGTAACAACAAAAACCTCTGGCTTTTTTCTGCAGCTGCCATAGAGATAGGAATCCTGTCTCTTTACCCAGTTTCCAGACTGGTCTCACTGTATCTTGTCCAGTGCAGTTCTCTCTCCAATGTCTCTCTACTCTTTCTATATACTTCCTTGGTATTCCATCTCAGGAAGAGGGAGGACCAAAACATCACTGTCCTAGGTGACATACAGCATGAGCAAAGCAACACCTCGAAGCAGCCTGTGCAGCTGTGGCTGGACCAAAGTGCAGGCATGAGCTCAGTTTCCTTTCTGCTGTGCTGTGACTGTTCTTCTTCATATGATACCTATTCCAGACAGTCCCACTTTGCAAAGGGCTATTTCAGGCCTAATGAGGGGCTCTTATCAACTTTCAGGCTCATTTTCAGTGAAGCAAATCTCTACTGAATGAACATGATCACCACACACACGTCAGGGGCTGCCTGAGGTTTTTAAGGCAGATTGACATTTGAACCCACGTTTCAAACCCTGGTTCAGTGTTAATAAAGACAGCCTCCTTCAGGGGACCTTTTGGCATACAGCGAAGCTGCTGATCATTCCCATTGAGAGTGCAAGGCTGCACAGAGCTAAGGGGAGCAGGCACCTATCAATGGGATGTTTTAGAGCTACCAGGTGCATATTTGGATGACAACAGTCCATGCTTGGACAAACCACACAATGCAGATGGACAGATTCTGTGTCATTCCCCTGTGGTTTCAACAGAAACATCCGAGGGCTGGCAAAATCTCCCACCTTCTCAGGATCATTGCTCCCTTTTAATCCCCTTCTCTGCTGGAAAGGGTCTGTGTCTTCCTCCCTTCCTTGGTGTCTGTGCAGAACTCACCAGGGTGGCAGAGCACTTTCAAAGTGATGCCCAACCATTATCCCTATACAACACACATCAGGGTCTGTAGGAAACTGAGGTGACCTGCACGGCTCTCTCGCATCATGACCACAGATCTTTATGCCCAACAGATATTGCAAAGTAAAAATTAAAATATGCTGCTAAGGTTTCAAGTAGCCAGGCTGCATTTGCAAATTCTGGAAGCCAACTTAATGCTTACTCTTGGAAGTTCTTTCTTTGAGCAGTGACTATGCCAGTACAGTAGACAGGAGATGTTTGCAGGGCTGGGCCTTGAATCTGAGAAACCTCCAGTCATCATTACATTTACATACCCTTGTGCTGGCCTGGCATCATACCCATCACAGGCATTTTAGCTGAGCTTGACCACCACATCTTGGGATGATGCAGAACAGTTCTGGGCTGTACCTGCCTGTGGGATCTTCTCAGCAGGTCTGAAGGCACTCTTAGTCCAAAAGGAGTCTCTTGGCAGCACTCTCCTCTGCTTCCAAATGGGCCTCAATTGCAAACAGATGGTCATAATTTTGAAACCCCAAGAACCACGGGACGAGACTGTAGCATGCTTGAAAGCACCTTCAGGAATCTCTGGCAAGATCTCCAATATGACAATGATGTTTATGGACTACATGCATCCATCAGGAAGGGATCTGTCATGTTTATGTTAAAGTTATGATTCCTCTTGTTTCACTAACATCTTTGCTAGTAACCATGTTCCTTCCAAGCACTGCTCTGGCAGTTTGCAAATGCAGTACAGAACATGCAGTGTTTCTCCTGCTGGTTTCACATTAGTCTCTCCTGTAACTGATTTGGACAATAATACTGTAACAAATCCACAGCCACCTTGGTCTCCATGCCTGTCACTATGCAGCAAACCATGGCTACTCATAGCTGCAGGCAACAGCAGCTCTGGCAGTCCAGTGCTCCTGCTGCCTGGACCATGCTCCTCCAGTTGTGAACAGCCGGGAGCCTGTTCCAGGCTTACTTCGTGGTCCTCCAGGACTTCTTGCTCCTAGTTCCCTTGCAAACATAGAGGCTCACCATTTGGTGTTTATGGGCATGCTAAAACTTTGGCCAGCCTCCTGATGCCATCTCATAATTAACAGTGCCTATACATCCTGGTTCTTCTTTGTCTCCTCCTCTTTAGCTTCCCTGTGTAGCTGGAAGCTATGCTTCAGTGTGAGCAGTGCTGCTCATTGTTTACGTTCACATTTCCGAACAGACTGTTGCATCCTGATCAGTTCAGCCATCCTTGGCTAAGCTGCGTACCACTGAGGACAATGTCTATAGTCCTGCATGCTGCTGGCTGGCCAGAGGAGCACTTCACATCTGGTATGAGCATTGTAGGACTGTGGTTTTGGGAGAAGCACCCATAAAAGGAACAAATCGAAGTCCATTACCCTGAGCTGATTAGTGTTTAATGTCCACTGGTAACAGCAGTGTGTGCCATACCCCTAAAATCCATCTGCAATTGCAACTCCAGCCCCTGCAGCTCTATAGGTGCTGCTGACCTCCAGAAGGTTTAACAAGTGCTTGCAAGCACCATAATCAGCCCTGCAACATCAGGAAGATGGGGACAGTGAACACAGCGATGATGGGAGAGCCTGGCTTTGTGTTCGCAGGTGCCCATGCTGCCTGGTCAGTGTGGAATTGCAGCCATGATCATGATGGTGGTTAGCCAGGAGATTTATTTTTTGGCTAGTTTTAACATGAGACAGGAATAACCAGCCGGTGAAAGGCTCAGCCAGGCTCCTGTACCCTGCCCTCTCTATTGGTGTTCAGTAAGTCCATTCAGGGGAAGCAGTTTTGGTCTCAGTGAGTTAGCCTCCCTCCTTCCCTGTTCCTGTAGTACATCTTCCCACACATGCCCCAACCTGGAAAGCCCGAAACTCTCCAACCAGCATGATGGGTGAGAGGCACACAGAGCTGAGCACCTCCCTGGGAGCTAACAGCCTGGACAGGCTGTTCACCATTGCAGGGGAAGCTTGTTATCCTTCACCCAGACAAAACAAGTGCAAAACAGCACTGGGGCAAGAAAACCACCTGCTGCCCTACCCAGCCTGGAGAGTGGTTCATAAGCCCTAATCCAGGAGATGTGAAAGCAAGCAGTGCTACAAAATCCATGATCATAAAATACATCCCTCTTGGGAGCCTTGCAAGGGCTGATGTTGTGCAAACAGGGCACTGAGTGTTAAACAGCTACTCAGGTACTGATGCTGATTTATTTGCAAAATCTCCAGGTTCTTCATCTGATTTCTGATCCTCCATCTGTGATGGCTGTGACAGTACTTTGGTTACCAAACCTTAAAAGAGAACTCACTGCAGTGATTTACATCCCTTACTGTGAAAATCAAAAACATCATCCAGGGAAACAAAGTACTAGCAACACAACACAACTGGGCATGAGGAAATGCATAGTAGAGCCAAGAGGTTTCCCAGAGCTCAGCTATCAAAATGTTCCCCTCCTGCTGCAGAACTCAGTAAGATAGTGTGGAAGGCTGCATTGGGAAGGAGGGTTTTTAAAGCAGAAACCTCAGCAACATAGGAAGGGAAGTACAGGTCCTACCCCAGTCTCATGGGTCCAGAAAGGCCCAGTGAAGTGGTACCCACATTGATCTCTTGTGTCCCCACTTCATAGCCTCCAGCACTGTGTGCCTGTGAGCAGCAGGATTTAGGGGGATGGAGGAACAAGAACATGGCAGTAGAGATTTCCCATATATTCTGGGAGATGTAGTGCAGGAGAAACAATGAGTATGCAGACCAGGGTTGCAGCAGTAGCTATGGAGAGATTTTGCTGCTGCTCAGCAGCCTCAGAAGGAACAGCCCTCTCCCTGCGGCATTCTCTACGTCCAAGCCAGAAACAGGCCTGATTTGGCCCTAAATGCATATATAACAGACACAGCTGTGAATTTCCTCTCTTCTGATTTTAAAATATATGAGCTGGTTTGCACAACCCCAGTATGAAGCAGCTTTTCCCATCCACAGAGCTGTTCTCCAAACACCACCCTAGCGAACTACTGGGAAGCAGCCACAGCACTAAACATCTGCACAAATGTATTGTGCCAGATGTTACCAGAAGACGATGCAGCACTGGTTCTGGAGATGGATTCCTGGAAGTGCCACCCCTTCAAGCCTGCCCAGAACAAGCCCTGAGAAAGCAGGATTTACAACAAACATGGGAACGGAGTGCAAGAGCTACGATTGCAGCCTGTCTGTCCCCCTGGGAGATTTTGCTTGTCGCACAAACAGAGCAACTGGGCACACAAGGGAGCACGAGGGCAGACAGAGCTATTGTGACAGCAATGTCAAAGGAAGGGAGGAACTAGCCCTAGCCAGCCCCATATAACCAGCTCCGAGCAGGTCTCCCACAGAGATCTTCCTGGCTGCTGATTAGCCACAGGAGCAGGCTCTGCGTCTGGCACGCTAGTCTCTCTGGTGCTCCCCAGCTCTCCATGAGGTCTGTGGCTCTGGCTGCACTCTCAGTGCACAAGACCCAATCAAGCAGCGGTATGTATGGATCATGCTTTCCAGGCATGGGTGCCTGCACTGTCTCCTCCCAGACTCAGAGCAGCCAGCACTCCCACCTCCCGACTGCTCAGACCTCTCTTCTGGGCTTTGCAAGCGAGTGAAACACTGCAGTGGAAGTGCACATAAAGCCCTGGTGCCGTCCCCTCTGCAGGAAGATGGAGGCCAGTCCCAGTTCACACCAGATACTGGCTCACTACTGAGGGTGGACGTGGGTCCTCGAGGAGCCCGGCACCCTGTGGCAGTGCCCTCCCAGCTGCCCAAGGACCTGACCTTGGTCCACATAGGGAGCCCCTGGTCTGATTCCACCCGCACTTCCCACAGAAGGGGCCGGTTCCCAGGCATTTCACCCTGGGCTGCCTTTACTGATGAAAATTTCCACGAAGTTAGTTAAAAAAAGAGCTTGCGCTGCACCATGGAGAATGTCATGAGGATTATGTGGTGCCATGTGGTTTCTGTGCTGTTCCTCTGTAAATTTTGCAGAGGTCAGACAGCTCTGAGCAAAGTGCCTGCGGGGTTCACACATGCACACGTGCACGTCCACACTCACAAACACTTGCGCACACAGACACGCAGATACAATTTACGTACTTGCTTTCCTTGTTGTCTCTTCATTTGAAAAGTCATTCGGAGTGAAAATGTGTTTTCTCTTTGTGAATGGACAAATCTAACACAGATGGTGCATTAACTGGAAACATCTTGTGTCCCAGTATGTTCATGTAGTCATTCTGTTCAAGGGCAGAAGGCTCCATTTATGATCATTTCTTCAATGTTCCTGATCTTTACAACTTGGTGATCTCCTACTAAAAGCTGTAATAAGTCATCACTTCTTCCCCTCTTACCAACACTACAAAAGCATGGGTCTAAAGGCTATCAGTGTCAGCAGTGAGGCATCAGTTGTAACTTGCTGGTGTGGAGCAAGGCTGTCTTTGCGTTTGACTGCAATGAAGTCTATAGTACTTTGTGTCTCCTGTGACAGCCTTCCGTGACTCCTTTGGGCTTGCTGCTCACCAGCTGAGAGCACTCAGGCAACGAAGTATGAAGCAAGGGCCAGAGAAACTTTCCCAGATGTTTCTGCATAAATGTGTAATTTCCTTTTACATAAGAATGGATCTTTTGGAAGGAACCAGTGCATCCCAGCTGAAAGACTTGAACTGCTGGAGATTGCAATAAGTTCCTAGATAAACTGGCCTAATAGACAAATTACCCTGAAGAACTATTTAAGCCTCATTTCTTAGTAAATTTTTCTATTAGGCCATCTTACCTAGGGACTTATTGCAATAGGTGTTTTTCCCTACTGTTCCCTGTTAAATTCTCCACGTGCATGCTTGCTCATTATGATGTTGTGGATATTCCCATTACCTCCAGAAATACCTAATGCTTTCCAGAATCCTCCTGATTTTTTGGTGTCAGTGAGCTCAACATGCTACCGAGTCACGCAGGTTAAACACGCATGGAGCAAACACAGTGTTATTCTTGCAAGAGGATGTTTTCTTTCTATGATTTCAGGGCTATCAGGTTTTATATCACAGATCACAGTTTCAAAAACAAGTTTCACATGTTCAGATGTCATTCACATGCCATTCATCAGGCTTGATCATGAATGAAGAAATATGTCCTGGATCGAACTTTACCCTTGACTAGCTAGCCCTCAAAATGAGCTACAAAAGAGAGGGAGATGCTAAGGCAACCTGACTGCAGGTGCTCCGAGCAACGGCCTCAAGAATGTGCAAATCATGAAAGCAACACAGAAATAACCACAAATGTAAATGAGATGAAACACAAATGCAAACTCTGCATGGAGACATCAGTGCCCTTTCCCCAGTGAAGCAGGGAGGGTAAAGCTTATAGTCACTGACATGCTTTGTTCATTTAGTCACAGGCATGGTTACAAGGGAGGGACAACAGGCAGGGCCTGGATACTGAGTGCTAAGGCTGGACTGACAGTGGAGTGAGGAGGCCCAGTCTCCTGGGGGCTCAGTCGGTCCTGCTGGGTGCTGAGCAATGGTCCTGACCAGTGGGGCACTCAGCCCCACCCCAAGAATGGACTCATTGAAGATAACCGGTATCTCAGCACTACTGTGTTTTGCAGTGCCCCGGCTGCGATAAGCAGCAGGATGGGGTCACTTGTGGAAGCATTGCAGGACCTGGTTCAAAGCACGTGGAGATGGAAAAACAAGAAAGATCATGACAAACGGCTATCCACATTTCAGTTTGATTTCTGAAAGAGGAAACAAAGCAGCAGCTTTGAGTCATAATGAGATTGAAATTGTTCTTAGAAACATTTCAAAAGATACCTGAAAAAGAAATGGGAGTGACTCACACATATCCCCACTGTGAGAGTGGGGTGAGGGTGATTACATAGAGTTGGGCATAGCCTTGTTTTTGGGTAGAGACCAGGCAGCTGGGCAGGGACACCATGGGACTGAGAGCAAGGCTAGTCAAGGGATGGGGGAGAGGGGAACTGACTCCAGTCTCCCACGCACCATCCTCACCCTGCATGTGATGTCCCCATACAGCAGAGAAAGGAACCATGCCTGGGGAGTGTGGCCAGGGCCCCGCACACCCAGTGGGTTTCTGTGCTGGAAGGTGAACCTGGGACTCGAGACATGAGAAAACAAGACTCGAGGTGACTCTTAGGCTACCAGGCAGGTGGTTGCAGAAGGCAAAGGTTGATCTGCCTGTAAGATGAGTTCTGGGCAGGGTGGGCCATTTCTCTCTGGATGCATCCCAGTGTGTTAGAAAATGGGAGAAAACAGTTCTGCAGTGTAGCCCCCTCTCAACAAGCCAGTTCCTTTATCCTGAAAACTGCAGCTTGCAAGGGCCAGGAGCCAAGAGCAATGCTGATCATGAGGTGTCAGGAAATGTTTGCCATGAATCTATCCTTAGAATAACCCCTGTAGACATTTTGCTCAGCAAAGAAAGGTCCTACCCAGCCTCTCGGTGCACAAAGCAACACAGCCCCCCAAGGAGGAATGATGGGTCACTCAATGAACTCCTGTTAAAATGATAACTAAACTCCAGATGGCCAACAGGGAGTGGAGAGGGACCACAACTGGTTGGGTCCAAGGCAGGGTCTTTGTCCTCTGCCACCACTGCTTTGATTGCTCAGCCAGACTGAGAGCCTGTGAAAGGTTTGAAACATGCAGACAAATGGGTTCCCCCCAGCTGTCTAAAAGAAAAAAAATAGATCCTAGGAAACAAATGAACCTCTCAGTGCCTTAATAGAAAAGTGATGTGTGTGGTGCTTGTGCAAGTGAGACACAACTCAGAGCTCTGTTATGGAAATTTTGCTCTGTGACAAATATGTTATGAATGACTTGTCTTGAAAACATGCCAATGTGTAGGTGCTGCTATCACAACATTTGATGCCTTTAACTTACTGTGAACGTTCTTGCGATAAATCATGGAAAACCTTGCTTGTGCTATCTTTAGTCACTGCAATGTTTCACTCTCACAAGTCACTCACAGCTCTAAAAATACAGTTTATATCATTGGATTCCTGGAATTCTTTTAGTTCTTACATTCTGATTTAAGTGGCATTAAAGCTGGGCTGCGCAGTTCAAGGCTTCAGGCTGATATTTCATTGCGGATTAGATATCACCTGGGTTCAATACAATGTTTGCAATATTTATTTGATTTGGATCCAAAGGTAATTTGGAAAATCTTCCTGTAGATACACCTCTTACCTGGCTATGTGGAACAAGGGCTAGATTTTGTTTGGGACTAGATAGTAATTTAATAACCGTTCCAATATAGATTTAAACTAAAACACATGCTCATCATAAGAACTGAACAGAGAATATGTGGGGTTTTCTCTCCCAAACCTGTAGGTATCTTGCCTCTTCTGGACTATGCACTGTGATGTTGTGATGACTTCTAGGTCAGACATTTCTCTCTCTTTTTTTCTGTTTCACTTACATGTCTTTCACAGTAGTTATTGATTCAGAAACACCAAGAGCAAAAGAGTCTTGACCTCCCACCAGCATTTCTGGATTTGATTACCAGCTCACCAATGGCTGATAGTTTGAGCAGAATTTAATGCTTTCTAATTTTCCTTGATAGGGTCTATGAAGCACATTACTTTTTTTTTTTATCCCAACTGGCAGCTCAACAAAGCCCAGCAATATAAAGCTCCATTTGTGTATTAAACTGTTGTACAATCTACTACTTATGAACATGGGCCCTGAAAATGTGCAACCTTTCTGCACATTACATTAAACGCAAACCAGATGGGCACTTGAAAATCCTCCCCTTTGTTGCAGGGGGCTAAAAGAGCTGGTGGTCAGAAGGTCTATTTCACTACACAAACAAACAGAAGAGTTTAACTACATTATTTTCCAAAATCAGCAATGGGAAACCTATGTAGAAACATTATGAGCAGTTAGCAAACATGCTGCTTAACCAGAGTAGGCACAAGGGGAACTCTTCAGCTCTCCTAACTGCAGTAGCCAGTCAGTGGCCTCTGGCCCCATGCCTGTGGAATAGATCCATCACCTGCAGTGGGAGCTCTGACACCCAAACTTAGAGACTTGTATGTGCAGACAAATGGGTAAAATGAATCTCTTCTCTAAAGGGTGTCTTGGTCAGAGCTCATCATCTAAACTCTGATAGTCACTAGAGAGAAATGGGACCCTCCAGAATGGACTGAGCCCATCCTGAGCAGAGTTTCTGAGGCAGAGAAAGCTCATCAGATCAGACCGGATGTCTCACTTTGATAACTCTGTAAGTGAAACACATCTCACTCTCAGAGTCCTAGGGCAGGGAACAAGGGACAGTAGCTCTGAGCCAGGGACTTCCCTATCTCAGGACTGTACCAGAGCATGCCTAACTCCTCACAGATTGAGCACACGTACTGAAAAAATTTTGGAGGAGCTCTTTGATAGTAAGTAGCTCCTGCAAGTCCTCTGACCCCTTTTCTTGTGATTGTGTTATCATTAAATTCTTTCTGAAACCCACCTGGCCAAATTGGCACTGGGAGAGAAGCATGGCCAAAGTCATCCACAGAGCCTGCATCCTCACTCCCTTCCCCACCGTCGGGAAGGTGTGCAGAGAAATTATCTTCAGTCACATAGGGAATGAGCAGGGTAAAGGCAGTCTTGATGCAAGCCAGAGAAGACAAGAAAAATTTTGAACAGCTGTTCCCATGGCATAGCTGCCACAGATAAAGTACAGGTGTGTAGCATGATGGGATGGGGTGAGAAGGAAGCTGTTACCAGCTGAAGAAAATGATCTTGGGAGCATTGATGCTTCAGAGTGTAACCACTGGCCCTGGTGTCAACATCTGAGGGGGTTTCAGATGGACCTGGGAGGGAAAAGCAGCTTATGGATCCTAAGGATGCTTAAGGTGCTGTCAGAAACTGCTATCCAACCAGCAGGCAATTCAGTTTATTACTCAGACACAAGGTGTTAAAGAGAACATGTTTGTTTTCCTTGACCCAGTAATTAGGCCCCATGTGGAGGGGTTTGCCCTGTAAACCCCTCTCTGACCCCAAACGTGGGGCCAGAGAGCACTGAGCCTGTGGATGACTGAGCCTGTGAAGAATGCATGTACTAAGCACCTCTGGATCAGGGCGTGATGACCTTTGGTACCTGCACAATGGGACTTTGGTTCACATTGTGCAGTGCAGACACTGTCCCTCATCATTCCCAGGCTGAAGGCTCCAGCACACTAGGGAGCTGGAGGCTTCAGTACCTAGGGAGGTGGCTGCTGGGGACCCCAGTGCCTTGCAGAGGACCATGTACCCACTGCATCATGAATTATCTTATTGCTTTTTGTACCTGCCTTTGTGTGCAACCAAATCAATTCTGGGAGGAATAGAGGTGTGTGCAGAACATCATGTGTCCTCACTCTGAGAGAAGCCATGCATTGACCTTGCGACTCAACAGTCTCACTACATGGCCAGATGAAATGGGCTGAGTAGAGCATTCATTGAGAGGGTAAAGTCACCATGTTGAGCTCAGAGTGCCTTTCTCTGTCAAGACAGAAGTGCAAGAGCCCATGGAACCAGTGCCCAGCCAAGGTGCATGCATAATGGGTAGGGTGGAGGGTCTAGGCAAATCTCATCTCTAAACCCAGCATCACTAGTGACTGTAGGAAGACCCACAGCCATGTTTGCCTTAGGCTCTTCCAAGACAACAGTTCACAGCTCTGCCCAGTTCAGGCCAGTGTGGACCAGAACTTAGGAGGAGATGTCATTGAGCATATAAACACCATGGGCTGTGGGACTGGGCAGGGCAGGAAAGGGGCGAGGGGTTAGGGTTACAGCTGCACAGGCAGATGTCAGGATTCCTGCTTGTTGTAGAGGTAACAGTCTCCATTTTCCTGGACCTATGCATCCAGTCCTGGGTTTTGTAGGCCCTGCCGAATGGGCTTTCTGCTTGCTCAAAGGTGATTTATTTTTACAAATTTAAATAAAATCCCCTCAGCCATTTTTGAGTAATACTAGAGTTAAAAAGACTATTTTCCTATTTAAAAATGTTCTAGCTAGACTGTTTTTATTAAATCAAAGTTAAGTCAAATAAAGACTGCAGTTTGAAAGTTCAGACTCGGGCAAGAGCTAGTCCTCTCTGAGGAGCTGTGCCCATGACAGACAGGTGTCTGTCCAATGCCTGCTGAACCACCACAGATCACCAGCCTGCAGCTGGAAAGAGTATGGAGTAGCGGCCAGATCCTGCCTGACTGGGGTGTGCTCACCCTGTACCCTCAGAAGATGGGATGCAACAGGGCAGGAGAAGGAGGAGGGGGTCACACACCTTGCACTTGCTTCTCCTTACACGTCCTGGCAGATCCCCAAAGACAACAGATGGGAGTTTCATCCCTTTCACCCAACTCATTCCCAGGCATTGCCTCCTTCAGTGGCATAATCTTGGATGGTGGGTCCCTGCTCCCTCCAGCTGCTCTCCCCCATGTATTTGTGGGGTGAAGGATAAAGGTGGGAGTGGTGAATACACCTGTATGGGTGCCCTTCATTGGGGTGGGATACGAGGAGACACTGACATCTTGCTTTCTCCTCACAGCAATCCCAACTACTGACCCTCCACCCTGTGGTGGGGGGGATGGGGTAGAAGGTCTCTGCCGTGACAACCCAACAAATGGCACTGAGTGGGACAGGGATGCTCTGCCCTTGGCAGGGACAAATCTGCTACAGGGCTCTGTGGTGTCGTGCAGGGCAAAGGGAGGTGACTGCTGTGTACTGCTGTGGAGGGCAGCCTGTGAGGCCATGGGGTGCCCCCCTCCCTCTTTGTTCCCCGGCCGGGTGCTCATCAGGCTGCTCCACCGGCCCTGCGGGAGCTGTCACACCAGAGAACGTGACATCAAAGGCAGGCCTGGGTGCCACTCGACATGCGTGACACTTGGTGGGCCTGCCAGCTCCTGAGATGATGTGAGATGAAGGGAACAGGCTGTTCCCAAACAGGAAAGGCAGGAAGAGCCGAGCCCCCATGCTGTCTAAATGTGCAAAAGAAAGGAAAAAGCAGCAAAAGGAGGAGAGCAAAGGGCTGGAGGGATGCCCAGACTGTGGGGGGCTCTTCTCACTTGGAGACTCTGCAAACAGCCCAGCCTAGAGGGGCTGCAGGGGCGGAGCCATGTCCTGGTGGGCCACCAAGCCAACAGCCCTGGGGGCATGAACCCCTGACACAGGGTCAGCTGCAAGGCAGATGCTCGTGGTGCTGCAGGGCTTAGTGCAGTCCCTATCCGCATGTCTGCTGGGTGTGCTGGGAGGCAGCTTTTGCCTGTGGGCACCTGGAGATATTTCTTTCTTTGCCTTCCCATAACATAAACCGTGTGGGAAAACGGATGCAAAAAATAAGGATTTGAAAGCTAGAGAAAATGTGGTTTCTTTACATCACCAAACAGTCTGCCCCTTTACAAGTCCATGTCATCTTTTCCATTGTTATCATATTATCTTAGGTATACTTTGATATCTGGGACTGTAGAAAAGAAGTGCCCTCACTGGTGTGACTTAGTCTGACTATGGGCAGACTCTGGGCCTGGTTCTCTGCTGTGCTACTCCAGTCTGACACCAGTACATTGCCATGATGACATCATTTGGATTATTTCTGATTTATAGTGTTTGAGAAAAATTGGGTCCTGTACAATAATGCAAACAATCAAAGACGCAAAGCAAAAATAGTGCCTTCAAGCTGCACTTTCACATTACATGATATTTTGAGGAGTTAATGTTGAAAGCCTTAGAGTGCACAAAAGGCATTTTCTTAATTTCATATATTATACAGTTGCCTAAAAGAAATGGCAAACAACTCCTCAGCCTGAGCATGCTCTGCGCAGGCTGAATTGTGGGCTTTTCTGTCCATCAGCTTTCTACCAACAGATCTCCACTGAAACTCAGATCAATATCTGCCAGCAAGACTAGTTGCTGGACCCATGTCCAAGGAAAAACAAATGACCCTTGCAGAGGCCAGGGCCAAATTCTGCTCTCTGTTACATTGATCTCAAGCAATTCTGCTGAAGACAAGTTATCTAAAGCATCCCATGCTCTGTGAGAGCAGATCGGGTCTATCAGTGCCTCTGCAAACAAAATTCCCTTTCCATTTCTTCTCCACTGACCAACTTCACATAACCCTAATTCCCCAGCAAATCCCTTAACTATGGTTAGAACACCAGTCTCTTCCTAAGACCTTGAAATGCCACATTTCAGCCAAAATTATACCAAACGCTTGGATCACAAAGAACATGGTAACTGCCTGAAGTCTGACAACAGCATTTAAGGCTGACCCAGAAATACCGAGCTGAGGAGCCACTGTCATTAAATCTTAAAATGTTGCCATCAAAAACACCCTCAAAAACACCACACATAAAAATAATGATGAGCGGCAAACTCAGAAAATGCAAGAGATGCTAAACCAGCATTTATCCAGTCTCACTTCCCTTCTATTGACACCGCTGGGTGAGGAACTTACCGTTCTTCCGCTCCGCAAAGGGTGGTGGCTGGAGCTTGGTGCCATCTCTCACTTCGCTGGCAGCCTTTTCTTTGGGTGCCTTTTCTTCTTCATTTCCACTTGGTGCACTTTTGTGGTCCGAGCAATCCTGTTTGATCACACCATTCATCACCGTGCCTGAAAGGATTGGTCCAGATTCTGGCTGCTCCACTTTGGATGATCAGGTAGAGAAGCAGACACCAAAGTGGCCTCTGGAAGAGAAGAGAAGCAGCTAAGGACCAAGTCCCTGACCAACCCTTGGAATAGTGAACAAAGACTGGCATTTGTGAAACAATCAGATCACAGAAAATTAATTACTCTATCTGTTCTCTTGCATTAGACACATTGCAGGGGAAGACTTCAAGATTCGCTATTGCCTGCTTGATTCTGTTCTCCTTGTCTTCTGGGTTTGCATCCTTGACTGCTTTGCTGGAAGAATTTCCACCCATTAGCACAGATTATTTGCAGAAAGCCAGGGGTTTTATGAAAAAACACAGTCATTGGGCACCCACATGAGAGAGCTCTTGAACTGTTAGATATACAGAACAGATCTACAAACGAGAACAATTTTCCTTTATATAAGGCTCTGGTTTGCTGAGAAAACTGGGTGACAGAAATAATTCCACACAACGCAGAATAGGCTGATAATTACATGATACGGATAGCAAATGACAAATAGCAAACACCAGCTAGCTTTTACACCAGGAAGTGTACAAACACCCTGCAAAGTAAAATATGTATGCAAAAACTATTCTTTGACATCAAAGTTGTGATTAGCACACATGATGGAGTTAAAGCCTTTATGAAGAATTTGACCACGTTAGGTAAAAAATTTTGAGAGTTTTTGAAGAATGGGAGGAGTTGTTTGTTTACCACATTGTTCTATTCCAAGGTTTATGTGGGGTTTATGGTCAAAATAGATCAGGAAATCTCTCAGGAAATTCTGCAAATTCAGGTTGTGTTTCTACAAACATCTGGGCAAGGAGGTGCTTCCCTTGATGGCACTCATATCTCACCAGAAACAGGGAGAGGAAGGATTCAGCTCACGCCAAATGTATTTGTGGGATGCAGGCACATGACGCAGGAGGAGCTGCTCATACTAAGCACAGCAGAAGAAAGCTGCAAGGACTGTTTCAACAAAGCATTGTCCAAAAAAAATCTCCAGATGCTAAGTGAAAGTGAATGCCTGTAAGAATCAGCACCAGCTCCTAATGAGTCCCATCAGGAAAGAGCTGAGGAGGGCTAAAAAAGGTCATTTGTAGAGAACAAGAATAGAAAAGTGCAAGATTGATTCAGTGATAAAATCTGATTTAATACAAAAAAGTTACAAATTTACTGTATAAGGAAGTAAGAATAGTGCATTGTATACGATACCATCTCCTCCATGCTACGTGCGCCAGGACTGTCTCACACCCCTCTTTCTACCCTGCACTAGCAGGGATTTTGCCATCTGCTTTCTTATCCATCTCACTGTCCACCCCCACCTGCCCTAAGCATTCCCCCACTGGCTGCAGGTCAGATACTGCATCCGTCTGTCCTGCTTCACACTGCGTTTCGATGCTGGGAGATTCCATGTAGCGTGCCCATGGGGTGGAAGCACTGGCCAGGGAGGAGGTCTCAAAGATGCATGTGTCTCTCTGTCACTTTGCAGGTGGGACATAAAACTGTCCCCATGTGCATCGCCTAGGACAGACTGTGTCCATACCCAACCCTGCTGTCTGGGCTTTGAAACAAAATGCAAAACCACTCTTGATACAAACTCAGCCCTTACCACCAGACCCTCCCTTCTGCTGTGCTTCCCACCACTGCCTTCTCCACTCGCTTTTGCGGCCCTTTCCCCATCTCCTGTGCTCAACTATTCCTATCAAGATCTGACATTCTGCCACTACACAGGTAAACAGCCCTGCAGGCATCCAGACAGGCCAGGGCTGTGTTGTGTGCCACATATTTGAACTGACAATCTCAGTTTCCACCTCTGCTTGAGCATTTAAGCTCCCTTGAGCAGCTCATGGTCTTATTTCTAGCGGTGCGACTGCTATGCAATGCATCATCCCCACTGTGATGGGCAACCAATCTACTGCACATCCCTCCACCGGTGGCTGTAGGGCTGCAGACCCACTTTGGCACAAGCAGCATTAGCCCCTAAGCTCTCTATTTAATTCATGACTAATGTGGAACATGCAAAAAGTGTTTACATTACTATTTTAAAATGTACATTTTTTTAACTTTTAGAAGTTGCTGATATGATGCATCTTTCCAGTGGAAACAGTCGGTGATGACAGGACAATCCAGCAAACTGCATCTGCTTACAAAAATGAGACTTTGTTCAACTGAACACTAAATCTTTGATAAATTAGTCAGGGCTTTGGTGACGTACATGTTGAACCAATATGACAGTTTTATATGGATTATGATTATTAATGTTTTTGGAAAACTAGAAAGCATGAGCCAGACATCCAGTGCTGAAGCTGCAAGACCACCAGCAGAGGTAAGAGCCTTTCAGGAAGGCTTCTTACAGGCACTGTGTACAATCTTTTTGCACTCAGAGCATATGCAACATTTTAATTTGCAGTGAATGTACTGGGGTTCTTACTGCCTGAGCCAGGAGGTCACGCTGCGACCCCAGAGATGCATGCTTTCACAACACATTCAAGTACCACTGGCTCAATGGTGTTTTTTTCTGAAGTCAAATTTGGCCTCAAAACATTCCACATTGTTCACTCACTTCAGCCTGAACTGATTGTATTTACAAAGCTTAAGCACACTTTTGAGCTTCAGAGCACATGTCCCATCAACCACTGCTGCCAACACACAAATTGCAAGACTATACACAGTACAGGCCATGTCCTATCTTTCTCTGCCTATAAATATTAAATTCATAAAGCTGGACTACCATGGTAGCTCATGGGTGCTTCCTTGTAAGACACTGGAGATCCTCTGGAGCAGATGCTTGGTTCACAAGCGTCCTTGCTTTCTGTTCAGAGAGCAATGTAGCACGGATGTGGATCAGATTCACTTCCCCCTAGACAAGCTTGCCCACCCATAAAGGCCTAGATGGGGCTTGGTTGTGTCTCTTTCCCAAGGGCTTTGGCTCACATATAAATCAAGGGTCTTCTGAGAGCAGCCTCTGTCAACCCGGTCAGGGAAGGGGTACCACAACCACAGCCTCCCTGGCTAGATCTTTTCCTGGGCTAAGTCAGTGCAGCTCCACAAGGGCCAGACACTTCATCTTATGTATGGCTTTTCAGGAGAAGGCATGGGTTTCCTGGTTGATGCAATGCCTGCATCCCACTGCCACTTCCCAGTGTTCTTCAGGCCAAAACTGAGGGCATGGGAACACAACTCTTCAGTTCTAGTGGAGAGGAGAAGAGGGAGAAAGCACAACTGGCACGAAGCCCCATGGTCCCCGAAGCCTGTAGCTGGGTGCTGAGCTTGTCACTGAGGGAGCCTGAGCCCTGTGTTAGCCCTGTATCAGCCCTGTGTCCCTGGGACATGGGCCGGGCTGGATGGACTCTTCTCCTGACTGCTTCTGGGGCAGGGACTGGCCAGGTGAGGTACCTGAGCACTTTTGGGTATGGCCAGGTCATGCCACCCATGGCACCATCTCACATATTCCCTTCCTTGACTTTGAGTCACAGCAGCATAGTGTGCTCATGCGTTCTCCAGTGACTGTCACCCATTGTGTCCCTAATGGCTGCTGCTGCTGAGCTTGGGGCCGTGACACAGGCAGTTCACATTGGCCCTGCCCTGCACATTGACCACTCCGCACAAACACGCTTGGATGCTGCCTTTCTCCCGCTCCTGCTGTTGCAGGAGGAGGTAACAGAGCAGCACACCCGGACAGGGTGCCCCTCTCCCCCATCTCCCGGGCAGCCAGTGTGCTGCCCAGACACTCAGAGATCTGCAGTCCTGCTCTCTGGGGATGAACGTTTCTGCATGGAGGGAGCAGGTTTGGAAAACAGAAATCGAGGCAAGTGCAGCACAGGCATATCCCTGGTAAGTGGCATGGACCTGGAGCATGGCTGCATGTTCCCTGACCCCCCTTTGGGTTTCAGCATTCCTCACCGTCCAGCCAGGGTAACTCAGTGAGGAGATAGCCCCTGCATGGGGGCAGCTTGGGGAGACCCGCTCTGCCTCAGAGCTAGCTGTCAGGAGGAAGACATGGTCCCTGTTCCCACCACCCATCACAGCAAGGGCCTGTGTGTCTGCTGTTTCCTCCAGCCTCCCCTTCCCGTCTCTGCTGAGCCCTGGCTGTGTCCCTCTGCTACCTGGCAGCCCCCAGCCCACCACCAGCAACCTGCAGGTAGGGTCACAGCCAAAAACTGCTGAGCATCAGGGCTAAACCCTGAGCTATCACTGCCCTCATCCAGCCTGGGTGCTTGGTGCTGCTCGGGCCTTGCAGAGGTGCTGTTGTGAAATCACCCAGTATTAACTGGAGGAAGAGCTCGAGTACACCGCCTACCCACATGCGTGTCACCTGGGGCTCTGCAGGCTGCTCTGAGTTTGTCACAGCTGCGAGGAAGTCATTTTTCCCACACAGTAAAACTTTCCATGATTTTTATAATTTTCCCTGATCCCAAATTGAGATGGGAAGATACTGCAAAACAAACAAGATAAAAAAAGGGTAGCAGGTAACTCATAATTTTTCATTGGATAATTCTAAAATATTTTATTTTTTTAACATTTTTAACTTCTTCTTTGGAAAAATGAACTAAACCACTGAAATTAAAAATTATTTTAAGAAATGGGGAAAAACTTTATCCCCCCGAGAAACAGTTTTGGCTTCAGCAGCTCATCTTCCAATAAAAAAATAGTTCGGCTGGAAAATTCCTAAACTCAAAAATTTACTGTCCTGGTCTCAGCAATCCCCTTCCACATCTCAGGTCTACACATGTCAAGCAAATGCCTGGATCAAGCTTCTTACTAGCTTTCCAGGAGTGAGCTTCGTGCCAAGGTGCATACCAGAAATAGGATCTGCCACTCGTTGGAGCCCTGTTCCGGAATCTAACGTAGGGACAGACACTTCTTCCTCTGCTCAGTGCCAATGCTCTCGTGCAAATACACCTTGGCAACCCAAAAAGAAAAGAAAAAAAGGAGATGGAGAGTCTCTCTGTCACATGAAGCATGCAGGGCTCCAGTCTCAATCCTAGTGTCTGAGCAGAGGCCTCCAGAACCGTTTGAGATACCCCTGCTCAACTGGCAAATAGGATGCAGAGCCTATGGCAGCTGGACCTGAGGCACCTCTACAGGCTTAAGACACTCATGTTTAGGCACCTGGCTCCTGCCTGTAGCCTGCATAGGATTAGGCACAACACCTCAAAGTGCACTTTTCTTCTAACCTTTAGAAATGTCTTGATGAATGACACTTCCACAAGGCTGGCTCCTGCTTAGGTTACCGTGATGCAACTTTGATGGTCTGCACAGTTATTCCCTGCCCAGCATGGACCCATACATCTAATCTTCACTTTCTACCTTCTCACCTTTTCCCCTGTGCCACCTCCTGCATGCACCGAGATGGGAATGAGCATAGCTTACACTTCCTCAGATACTGGATTCATCTAAATCCTTTCCTGTTTGCTCTATTGGAGGTTGAAGTGGAAGTAAATACATTTAGCTCTTATGCATATGCAGTGCCTCTTAAGCAATCATGACCCACCATAAAACTTTAAATACCCAAAGAGAAAAAACAGGAGAGAGATATTCAGAGATGCAGTTCAGCCTTATCAAATTTTTCACGTGTTTGTTGTAGTGTGTTTGTATTCCTAGGCTTCTGCTTGCAGGAATGTTGCTGATAAAACCATCCCACTAAACATGGACTTCTTGTGTTTTAGCTGATGTTTACAGTGCTCAGACAGTAAAAGTAGCTCTGGGTTCCCATGGGCAAATGTCCTGTGGACATTTGCACTGTCTTGTTGCAAATATTGTTCAAAGCCTGCTACATAGAAGCTCCAGCACGAATCCTGCCTGGTCCTCCTTAGAGCCATGTCAGGTTTGACAAGGCAGAAGACAACTCTGACCACTTGCCCCTGCACCCAGAACAACAAGAGACCTTTGCTCCTCTGAGACCATCCAAGGGCTGCCAGGAAATGCACCACTGCTATTATCTCATTGTTTTCCTTGCAGACAATGTCCCCATTGGATGATTCCCCTCATTGAACTCCCTCATGCCTCCTCAGGGACGCAGAAAGCCCCATCCTGTGACGGTGCTGAGGGCAGCGGCACGGCGTGGAGCCTACAGGCTGTTTCCCACAGATCTGTGCATTTCTCCCATGCCCTGGAGAAGTGACCTGCTCACCATGTCAACCTCCACGCAAGGAGATGCAGCTCAGGAGGAGCGCCTGGAAAGGCAGCCAGCGGACTTCCCCAGTGAGGAGAAAACAAACCAAGGAAACCTGCCACAAGCCTGGATACCCCCTTCACTGACAAGTTATTCCATGCAGCTTTTTGTGCAAACCCTCTGTGGGGCCAGTGCCAAGACCCAGTGAACAGAGCTGTGCAAATATGATGCCGTGAAATCTTCACTCAAGGCAAACTCGCCTAGTATTTGGTCACACTGTAATCCCCACACTCAGCAAGGTTTGCCAACTGTTTGCACCCCAGGGGTTTTAGGATAGTATCTCCTTCCCAGCCTCCAAATTCCCAGCGTTGATATCTGCTCCAAGCTGCCCATAGGCCATGCGGCCTGAGATGGCAGCAAAGAGCCCAGTGATGGAAAGTGGCAGCTGTCTTCATCCAGGACAGTTCCTGGCCTTCAGCCTGGGGAGGATGATGAGAGATAGGGCTGTTCTCAGAGGAGCATCTCAGCTCTGACCTCAGCCCTGTCCCCTCGAGCTATTTTGAAAAGAAGTGATTTCTCCTTAATTTTTCACAGAATGAAGCTTTAAGTGGTGAAAAATAGTAGAGGAAGTGCCGATCAGGAAATGGGCTATTACCCCAGATACTCCCAAGATCCACCTTTCTGTCAGTCCTCTAAATAGGCTGAAAATATCTGGGACAAAATCAGACTGACAAATTGTATGCTTCTGAAAAAATTGATCTTAAAGTTAATGTAAACTCATAGTGATCAGATTCACTGGTGCAAATTCCATGAGAACCGGTTCCCTGCTTGTGCATCCATGTCCATGGCACATCTGCTGGCACCCAAGGGCCCTCCCCAGGACAAGGACTCCCTTATGCTGCACTGTGAGCACAGGCAGGCTGGTGTGACCTCTGTAATGTAATTTATTATATTCTAGTAGCACCCAGAAGCTAATCTGGAGAGTACATATCATGTGCAGCATTGCAGGTCATGTCACCATGTGGTAGCAAGGAAAGACAAACACAGAAAATGTCAGAATTGAGAAGAACCTTAAAAATGAGACTGAATGACTATAGTTAGATATGGTGGCACATGGTGACCATCACAAGAAGGTAAGGCTACCAGGGCAATGGGTTGGCACAGTGATGTAGCTAGAGTCTAACACTGTGGCAGGAGGTGTCTCCCTGGAGGGCAACCTGATGGGCTCTGACTATCGTCAGGACATACCAAAGAGCTGTCAGCCCTCTTTAACCTCCTGCTTGCAGTGCTGCAGAATCAACACAACTGCTGTCTCCTTCCCTTGCTAGCAAATTTCCCATGAACATGGGATGTGTGGGCATGCCTGGCAGAGCCTGCAGCATGGGTGGGACCTGGGATGAGCTCGTGGGGATATTTCTGAGTGACGAACTGTATGGAAAAGGCAATGGCAAAGCACTTCTCCCGTTCCATGTCTGCTTGCTTCTTCTGCAAGACCTTGTGATTTTTAGGGCAATACCGGGTCAGTATTAACCTTCCAAAAGGTGACAGCTTTAACCCTTTGCTAAACAACGAGCTTTCTCAGGGGAACTGGGAGGAGGCCTGTGCTATACAATATCCCTTAGCTGACATCTGTGGAAAATCCACAGTTGTGCTCACTGCCAGCTGTCTGATCGGACCCAGAACACCAACAGTCTCCAGTAAACATCCAGGGCCTTGAGAACAGTGTGTCTCAGGTTGGTGACCCGGTGCAGCTCTCAGTTCTCTCCCTGTGGTTGGCATCCATCTGACCAAATGTCACGGTGCAAGTGCAGGCACTAGAGCTAGGCACTCTCAGCTCCCTTTGCATTCACAAGGGTGAAACAGGAATTTCTAGTGCCTGTCTGTAAGCTGAGGAGTAGGTGAGATGATCTGCTCCCTAAACCACCCATTTCTTGCCACTGGCTGTAAAAAGACCCTGTGTGATGGACTCAAATGGAGAGGTCTAGAATTAGCTGACACAGTGGTCACACTGTACCACTTCCAGTGATTATTCCAGGGTGTTCAATCCACAGCCCCAGCTTTGCTTGGAGTCCCTTCATTCACAGCAACTTGAATAAGAAATTATTTCTTTGCTCCAAATGGCATTTAACACAGCCCTGGTCACTCTACAGCCAGCAAGCAAGCAAGTAAGCTCTCCCCAAATCAAACTCCACAACAGAGGGGGCACGTTGTCATCACTGCTGTGGCCAGGAGTGAAAATCTGAGCCCTTGTACATCATGTTGCCCAAGAGAGCTGGGAATTTTGGAAAATCTCTATGCAAATGGAGCACTTGCTCTGTGACTGATCAGCATCATACTTGGACATCTCATTGAGCCAGCACTCCCTATGTTGGCAGTTGGAAGAGATAGGCTCTTTGGTGAGCCTGCTAGTGTGGATAAGTTAGGTGCTGAGACAGGGTGGAAGGGATACCCCTTTTACATGCATTGTCCTCAAGTTTTGATGCCTTCTTTTACGGCACTACTGCTCCTCTGCACAGGCTCTGTATTGGCACAGAGGCAGCCGCAGCTCCTGGCACCATCCAGGGAATGATGTCCCCGCAGCCAGCACACTGCTAACAGAACCCATCCACAGGAGGGGTGTGAGTGATGGATGGTGGTGTAAGGGATTGATGGCAGTGATAATGCTGGGACATTGTACTGCGGTCCAGACACACACAGCAAATGCTCCAGAGGGAAAGGGGGAAAAAGAGTCATCCACATAGGGTGGAAGAATGAAAGCTTTGAAAAAAGGAGCAGAGTCTGCCTGAGCAGCGAGACTACAGGAGCCATAGTAGTAAAATTTCATTTCTGGATGTCAAAGACAGAGGACATGTCTTCATGTTGACATGCGGCAGCCCGAGCACTCCAGCTGTCTCAACTCCTGTCCTTGTACAGAGCTTATTCAGGTCTGGTCATGGCAACAACATTGAAGGTATGGATGGCAGACCCAGGGCTGGTACTTTGGCCTTTCTGCAGACTTCATGTTGCCTACTGCCACATGACACAACCCCTGTAGAGACTCCAGCACTTTTTCCTAGTGCCCTGTGCTGATCCCTGACACCTGTGAGCAAGCCCCTTGCCACTAAAGCCAGCCTGCTCTCCCATTTACAACCTCTTTCCATGCTGAGAAAGAGATGCAAACACCCAGAAGGCCAAAGCTACAACCCTGCTCCCTGCAGTCTCCAGAAATGCAGTACAGTGGATGGAGAAGTTGGGTTGGGAGCTGAGCCACAGCACAAACCTACACAGTCATCCACAGCCTCTGCCCTGACCATGGGCTAGCCCTGGGCAGGGCAGAGGGGCTACAAGCCCTTATTACTCAGGCTGCTGCACTACTGCCCTCTGCTACAAGCACTTTGAGTTTTGTCAACTGTGGTTGTGGTTTCTGCATTTGGCTTGAGATTAAAAGTACTTAAGGATTGCAGTTCACGTGCTACCTGGCATTTGCCACCAGTTCTTAGCCCTGCTCATGTGTCTGGGGCTATTTCCTGGCAAAAAAAGTAGTCTGTTAAAAATACTACTATAACTTTACTGGACAACACATGCAAATAGTTCTGAGTTAGATAAAATACCTCTTTATGAATCTGGGCCATGCTTGTAGTTTTTAAACTAATCTTAAAATAAACATAAAGTCTTAAAATAAGTGGTAATGTTCTAAGTATGCTGAAAATGCTCAAAAAGTGGCTAACAACCCCAAATTTGTTCTTGCTGCTTGTTCTGTTTGCAAAATTGCTTTTAGGCTAATCTTGTGAATTGTCCAGGTCTGACTCATGAGTCCTGTGTGCTGGGGCTGGTGGTGCTTGGATCACACCGGTTACTGCTGAGACACTGGATGCAGGGCCCTGCACACCTGGGGACAGCCCCGTTCCCAGCAGCCTTTGTGGGCTAAGGACACAGGCAGGATGAGGCTTTTGACAGAAGTAGCAGTTATTTCTAAACTATTATTTGATTTGATTTTGTTTTATTTATAAAAATTTAGCAATTAGCTGTTTCTGCGAGTGGCAGTGCAACCTGGACTGTTTACAAAGGACAAACAATGCTCCTAATTCAAAGGAAACAGCATTATTTTCAGAATTTGTTTTAAATCCAGCCTCAGCCAAAACTCATGTTTTTCAACTTTTCTGGTGAAATGGGAATCCCTCGTGTCTAGAAGTGCCCCCTGGTACTTAACATTACCAATATTGCTGTTGCCATTAATACTGACACTGCTTCTACTACCAAGTCATGGCTCTGACAGCTACATAGTGAGCAGGTTTCTCATTTCAACGAAGTGTGGAGGGTTTCTGAGGCCAGGCCCTACAGCAGGCTTACCCATCCTCTTCTGAGATTCCTGAGCTTGTGGGCATAAGTGTCCAAAAAATCCAGGCTGACTTTTCTCATAGCATTGCATTGGATTCAGGAAAAAAACTTACTGACATAGAGAGCTGTCCTGGACTCGGCAACCTGGAGTCTTCCAGGTCATGTCTCTTGCAAGGCTGGTTTGCTTATGAGGGGCCATGCAGCACCAAAATGAGACACTAGCTGAAGTCCCTCAGCCCACATAGGTCCATAGCTCAGTGCTGGGCAGGGCAGCTTCTCTCTGAGACCTAGGTCTGGTTGCCCTGCTCACATGGCATTACACAGCATGAATTCCCTTTGTACTGGGTTTGTGAAATGTGCTCACATCCCAGGGTCACTCCCTCCCCAGTACATCTGTTAAAGACCACTGGAGGCCAGCTGTCAATTCAGGTTCTCCCTGTGTGTGGATTGTGGCACTGGCCACCAGGCAGGTCTAGCTGTGATCAGTCACCCCCGAAAGGCTCTCCCGGTGACACTTGCACCCCTACTAGCAGCTGCCTCCCCACATTTCTGCAAGCAATCATTGACTTCTCTTGTAGAAGGTCATTTGAATGTCTTTGGTTATTGCTGCATCGTTTAACTGTGTCCTAATTTTGCGCCATTTGCAGTTATGTCTGATCTTTGTCTCTCTTATTTTGTTACGTTTTAGAAACGTAATAAACAAAATCTTTCTAAAAGAAAGAAAACATGGCAGAGATTTGAAATGGAAAATGAGTGCAAACTGGACCCATGCCTCTTTATTAGATGCCAGAAGGAGGGGAAGAAACAAAACCCACAATGACAAACACTATTAATAAAGTGACGAAGGCGGTTCTCAAACAGGAGTGCAGCTGGAGGCAGAGCCAGCTTGCTGGCCCTGGACGGTCCCTCTGCCTGGCGCGGGGGCCTCGCCAGCTTGAGTTGGCAGAGGGAGCATTCAGTGGGTGGGAAAGGCCACAGACTGACCTAGCAGGGCTTTGGGAAAGGTCCCAGACTGCTGGCAGAGGACTTGTGCCCAGAGGGTGTGTTCCTGCTGCAGCAGGGACTAACCTGAGCCAGACTATGGAGTGGACCTATGTGTTGGGTGGGTCATGCCCTGTGTGTTGCCTCTCTAGCCCCATGGCTGTGGGTCCAAACACTGAACAAGAACATATCTGGTGACAGGGGTCACATCTAACTCTGCATTCCAGCTTGGTGACCTGGAGCCTCTCTGCCTTTGGCTACCCCAGAAAGAAAGAAGCCAGGAAAGGCAGGGCAGCTGCTGATCTCTGCCATCTCCTTGCTCAAAGTCTAGCAAAACTATGGGGTGTGTTTGTCCAGACCTCTGTCTCTTTTGCCCTCAGCTGTCGGCACGGGCAGCAGCTGGAGCACCATGTGTCTGCTGCACAGAGGGCAGCCATGCCCTGGTCTCTCCCACCAAATCACCTGGGCTTTGGCGTGCATCCTGCGCAAGCCACTGTCACTGCATAAATTAACAGAGCTGCCCAGTAAAAGCTTTTAATAATAAACCCCCATAGGGAATCCAGGGCACAGCCTGTCTTATTGTGTTCATTGATGATGTCAAAATATACTTTAATATGCACAAGAGTCAATAGAAAGTGCCTAAAGCTGCATGGCAGGTGCAAAGGGAATAAGAAGGAACGGAAAGGAGGTCCTATGTGCTGAGGTAAAGTACTGTTCAACCTTTAGGCCTGCTCCACAGCACTTTGCTCCAGAGCCATCACATTCTCCACCACACCCATGAGAAGTCTCAGAAACAGCATAGCTGGCCCTGTGCCAGCACATGGACATCCTTTATGTTCAGGGGTGGACAGAATAGCTCTCAGTGTCCCTGACATCGTATGCCCACAATGCTCAGCAGTGCTGGGAGCAGACTCTGACTGCAGAGCAGTCTGGAATGGGACTGTGCTGTGAGGGGATTCCCTCTCCAGCGTGTTGTGCTCCCCAGCCATCACTGTGGATCGGCGCTGAGCCCTGCAGAGGTCTCCAGGGCAGTCTGATTTTCTGAAAAAAGCATTGCTGCAACTTTCAGATCACAGACACTGCAACTGGAAACCAAGAGTGGGACATTGGTGAAGCTGCCACAAGCTGGAAGAGGCTATAGGGCTTGTGTGAAAGACTCTGCTTCAACTCTTCCCTCTATAGGTTTCAAGCACGCTTCACCTCCTTGCTCCCAGATCTAGTGTAGCCAAGCCTAGGATGTTCCTCAACCTCCTGCTGGACATGCTCAGTGCTGTATGGACCAAGGGACCAGGCCACGTGGTCATAACCAGCCCAGGATTAGCAAGGAAGGAGCCCCTCTCAGCACCTCTCTAGCTTGGTAAATAGTTTTTACAAATGGGACCCATCTTGAGGCAAAAGACATATCCCATGGTTTTCCAGTGTGCTGCAGGAGGCACAAGCCCCCACTTTGAATGAAGGATGATTGCATGATCGTCACAAGCTTGAGAGCACCCTGAGGTGGGTCACTCACTCACTGTCCCATGGCAGTTATGCCCATTAGAGTGAGGAGCTGAACTGTTCATGGGCTGAAGAAAGGACATGCACCAAGTCCTGCAGGAGGCCGCGGTATCTACAGGAGAGGCATCATAGGATATTCATGATTCATACTCATTTCTTTATAGAAGAATGAGCGACTAGGGGATCAGCACCAGTCTTTGGGTCTGATGCCCTAGAATGATCTCAGTGACCAAAGTAGCTAAACATCTACCTGTTCTCCCTGCACCCACAGGACTTTTAAAAGTTAAACTCCTAGGTGAACCCAGGTGTACACACACTTCATCCCATAAAGGAAGGAAAAAAATGCAGATGGACCTGACAGTCCAGCTAAGGGCAAAATGCTGTATGGCTCCAAGTCCAATAAACTTATTACTGTGAGCAAGATACCTCACCCAGGCACACAGGAGTGCTCTGACACTAGAGAAGCAGTGCATCAGATCCAGATCCCATCTCTAACCAAAATGCTATGAAAGAGAGCAAGCTCCTTTCTTCATCCCAAAAGCCAAGGCTGCATCAGGGGGAAAGAAAAGTTGTGGTTCCTTCAGACAACTAACTAAAGCTCTGTAGCATGGGGATGATAAACAATAGTGCAATAAAGAATATCAAGAACTGAAGAACCCCTCTCTTTTTAGCAGTCTTCCAGAGATACTAGAAGCATTCAAGGCCCATTATCTCATGACTTAATTTTTCACTCTAGGATCATTCCTGTCATGTCATAAAATCCCTTCCATTAACTTATCAAGCTTCATCTAGAAACAACATAGGCTCCTTGCCCCTACTTTCCGGTTTGGAAGGCTGTTCAAGAATGTCATTCTTCTACTGGCTAGAAATTTTAATATATCCTCCAATCTAAATTTATCTGCAAAATCACCCAGACTCAAAGCACCAGGCCTGTGACCAAAAAGGGCCATGTTTAGGTAAGTACAGGTGGGGTTATTGCAAGAGACAAGGCTTGGCATTAACTGGAACTCCAAGTCCAGTTGCTAATCTCATCACTGGTCCCTCTCATTTCAGTGACCATGACCCGCAACTCCCTGAAACACCTGAGAAATCAGTTCTCTGGCTGTGTGGGAAAGGATCAGGAGACACAGTAAAGCTGCACAGGCATTACAGACCTCTTTCATCATGGATAACATCGATGCCAGAAAAAGAAAATAATTATTATCCTGCAGTTGTACAAGGACAGATGCCTAGTGTTTCCTTGCAGAATCCAGATTCCTGTTGGAATATCCTTTCTGGAGGAGCTGAGCCTGGCTTGGAAAGGACACACACATAGCTACAAGACAAGATGCAGTGAAATGTCTCCCTTGATGGTTTTGTCTGTATCCTGGCAAGTAAGATCCTTTGGGAAGAGGTGTCTAGGGGTGAGAGAGGAAATCTCCCCAGTCTTGTCAAATACCCCAGAAAGATCACCAATTATAGCTCCCCCTGAGGCAATAGTATTTTATCAATGGATCCCCATCTCCAAGCCACAGCTCACATTAACAGATTTAAGCCTTCCCTAACCACAAACAAATAGGGTCTCAGCACCAAAGATGTCAGTAGGTGTAGCCAGGTTCAGCAATGTAGAGGAGAAATTTTCCTTATAATGCCCAATTACTCAGTACCATGAAAAAGAAACCTGATATGGAGAGCTACAGAGGATATCCTGGTATTGAGTGGCTGAGTGATAAAAATGCAAATGCAAAGTAATGTCCGTGGGGAAAAATAATCCACAGAGAAAAGCAACAAGGATGACAAAAAAAGAGGTGAAATGGGCTGGGACTCTTAGCTTAGAAGGAGAAGACTGAGGCAGGAGACCTCAGTCTGGAGGACTGCCCAGTCAGGAGTGGCCCAAACAGCATTGATAGGAAATGGTTGTTCATCACAGGAACTAGGGAGAATCAATGAAGTGCTCAAGCATCAGGTTTAAAAAAGACAAAAGGAGGGATTTTCTCACCCGCTTTATAGTTAAACTGTGGAACTCTTTGCTGTAGGATGCTGCACATGCCAAAGGGTTGGATGGGTTCAAAAGGCACTCAGATACTTTCATGAAAGAGAAATCCATCACGGGATATTAAACACAGAGATACTAGGCCTGGTTCAAGGAGCCTCTGAGGCACAGATGGTTAGAAAACAGACAGACCCACAGCAAGAAGGGTCCCTGAGCATTCAGTGCTCTCCTCTAGCCATGTCCCCATAGTTGGAGACCAGACACTCAACTAGACTGACCTGTCTTTTGACCCCCAATAAAGCCATTCTTATACTCTCTGTCTTCCACAGATGAATGTGCTGCAGTGACTGCCTATCAAATCTGGTTTGTGGCATGGTGGAGTGCAGGCAGGGAGAAGAAACACGTATGGATCAGGAAAGGATGGAGGTTTGTGGCAAGGGCTCTTGAGGCCTGGCTGAGACTCAATGCACCCAGCACAGCAAATGCTCCAAGGCTGTGAGGAGCTCTATGGCCCCACTGCATCCCCCTGCTGCCAAAGGACATTCCTCAGAACTACTTGCTAAATAATGGAATCTAAATTTCCGCCTTCTTGTGGCAAAGTTAAAAAAAACATTAAAATTAACCAAATTATACCCTGGTCTAAACAAAGGAGGGCTGGGGCTGCCAATTTCACAATTATCCCAAATGGCTCTTAATATGACACAGATAAATACTTTCCAATTACCCAATGGAACAAGGCTGCCCTGGGGGAAATGGAGAACAATATAGAACAGGGGCCAGAGACCCAGGAGATTAAGGATTTACACTCCACTACTCCTGCTGCAATCCACACATGGCAGGGGAGGGACACAGCGGGTGAGAGCCCATCCTCACCCACCCCCTGGTGCTGCAGGTGGGACTGTTCTCCCAGCAGAACACAGACAATGGGACACCAGGGAACGGGTCAGCAAGGGGGATTTATAATAAGGATTTTGCATCTTCTGCTGACAAGAAAGCTGGGGGTGGGCTGAGGGCTGCTGACTGGCTGCAAGGTGCTAGGACTAACACTGTTGTCCTCTCCAGCATGGCTGCAAGTGTAGGGTGCTCTCTGTCTTGGTGCACAGAGAGAATGGATCAAGCGGCCTGGGGCTGTGGCAAATGCTGGTGGTACTGCACACACAACATTAATGTGCTCTGGGCTGCTCCTGGGTCTCATGCTCATCTTGCTGCCCACAGAATTCAGACTGTGGGAAAGCATGAGTTTGAATTCAGGGTGAGGTACCTCTACAGCAGGAGGGCAAGGACAGGCAGTACTCATGCCCAGACTGCTTTGTGTGTTGAGCAGCATCCTTGGATGGCTCTCGGCAATGTGTGTTTGCCTGTATTTTGGCCCTCACTAATGCAGCATCACTTGCAGCATATTCTCTCTGGTAGCTCACAGTCTTCCACTACCCAAGGTTAGCTTAACTACAAAATCTGAAGAAGTTTGCAAGCGAGCTATAGGTTTCTATGCTCTCCACACCCAGGATGCACATGCATGCATTTCCTGGGAGCACGTAGCTCACCAGGAAACTGCATGCTGCAGTAGCTCTGCAGGATTTCTGTCATTCAATATATATATTCCTGGAGACTCTATTCTCTGGCTTCTTTACCCCATTGGTACTCTCTGGCCTTGTAAGTGTCCTCTGCTTAGGACCACTGTCATTGTCACTGTCACAGTGGTCCTAATGGTCGCCCACATGTGGTAAAATGTGGATTTGTTTCTGCAGGAGATCCCTTGTGCATGTACAATGCAGGCAGGAAAGCTTTCTCTGTTATAGATGAGCCCTGAGACTGAGACCCACCTCTCAGAGGCAGACATGTCTGGGAATGCTGGTTTTACAAACCCATGCATTAGACACCTTGTTAGGCCTCATGGAAACCATAAGCTAGACTTACAAACACATGACTTAAGTGAAAAATAACCATGGGCTCCCCTTGATGGACTAGGTGATGTCCACACTCAAGGGTTCCCTCAGACCAGCATTTTCCAGCTTTTCCATGTGCCCAGGAGAGCTGCAGGCATTTGTATCCAAATTACTATCCCATGATCCCTCAGCCCCAGGATCCGAGGTCTGGAGACAGTGCTGGACAACACAGGGACTGTGAGAAAGCAGATGACCAGCTGTGGCAACATCGGCTGCTCCTGACTGTGTGGTTGGGAAAACTGTACCAGGGACCTCATCCAGCAGCCCTTCTCTGGCATGTAGCGCCCTGTGTGAAACACTGCTTCCTTACCTCCTGTTGGCAGCTGCACAGCAGCTGGGAAATGGACCTGGCTGGGGCAGGAGAGGAGTGGGAATGTGATGGCCAATGTGCTGTAGGCAGAGGGACAGGTCATGGACATCCCAGAGCCTGACCAGCCTGCCAGTGGCACAGCTTTCACTGGAAAACAGTTGAGGACCTTCAAAAAGAGGTTGAAGACTGCTTCTGGGCTGCACAATATCCTCAGAAGTCTCAGGATAGGAGCTATTTTTCAGATGAAAATATACTACTGCTTTACCAGGCTTTGCAAAGGCGCTGGGGTAGTGATGGGGTTAAAAAGCCCTCAGGACAGGGACTGTCTGTCACACTCAGGTTTTGGAGCACTATGGCCACCAGAGCCTTGCACAGAGCCTTGGCACTGCACCCAGGGCCACAGCCATCCATCACCAGCACTGCTCTGGACAGGGGTCGTGAGGTCCCACCAATGCACCCCCAACACGAGCTGGTGTAGCCCCGAGGACCAGCTGGGCAGAGGTCTCTGGGGCTCAGGTCTGGCAGCAGCATGGCTGCATTAAGCATGGCTCTGGGCCTGTGCCCTGTCTTGTGGTAAGCTCAGCTCTGCATGCTTGGCCAGGGGAGCCATACCTTCCCCTCTGCACTTTGTTGCATGTGCAGGGGCCCTCCTCTTCCTCAGCCTGCCCATCTCAGTGGACAGAGAGGTGGTTCCCCCATGGGGTCTAGGGTAGGTGCTCCTCACCCTGGGTATCAGCTACAGAGCTCTGCTCATCCCAAGAGTTGAGCAGGAGCTTTATTGCCACCCACAAAGGTCCTCACAATCTCAGAAATGCCTCTTTTCTCTATCACAACGAACCCACAAATTTTGGAAATTTTGCTTTAGAGAAAGATGCTTCTCTCGCAGGGGGAGTTGAGAGCCCAAATCTTGCTCTGGGGATGGCTGAAGGACCTGAGTATGTGAAGATGTGTCCATGCTGTGGGCAGCAGCACAGGGCAGACTGAGCCCTGGGGAGAGGAGCAAAGCCCATGCACTGAGCTAAGGGGGTGGCTCATTGCATCATGCTGTGCCAGGGGTGCTGAGACCTTGCCCTCCCTGCCATCCTTTCGTCCATCCACAAGAGCTTAAGGACCTACCTGTGGCCTCAAGCTCTGGGTCTGCTTAGCCCCAAACCTCCTATCTTGCTTTCCAGGGAGCCAAGGTGCTAAATGCTATAACCATTAATACTATAACACAAGGGAGGATATGGACGTCGGTTACCTTAGAAACTCACAGAGGGGTAATTTTCTGTTTCATATCAGATCCAGAACCAATGCTTTAAAATTACATATAAGCTTGTTGTTTTGGTAGAGTAACCAAAAGCAGATGCTGGATGGAGCAGCCAGCGAGAAGTGTAAGGACTCCCTGTGGGTACGCACAGCCCAGCACACAGAAACAACCAGCCCGAGGAAGGATTTTCTTGCTACCTAAAGCACCCTGCCATGTTCAGAGACAGCCAGCCCGGGGCCACTGCGAGCCCTGCTGCCTCCTGCAGACTGGCCCTGTCATCTCCCCTCTTTCAGGGTCCCTTTGTCCCTTCGGACTGACCCAGTGACAGAGCACATCTTGCATCCTCCCTGATGCTCTGCAGGCCTTTCCTCCCCTGGCTCGGGTGGGTTTGGTGCTCCTATGAACTCCTGGGCAGATGAAGCTTTGTGGGGAAAAGTGGTGTTCCTCAGCCATGGGCTCCCAGGGACAAACTCAGAGGGGGACACAGAGGCCACCAGGGTATACTCAGTACTTCTTAGCTGCCAGGCCACCCATTTTCTCCCCCAGGCCATTTCAGCTCCTCCCTGGCAGCAGTTAGCTGCTTTTCACAGGTAAGCTGAACCCCAGCACTTTACCATGTATAGGATGGGTGCATGATCATTTTGCAAACCATGCTATGTTTGCAAGGGGAAGCCCTGCAAACTAGCTCCATGTACTTTTTGCTCCCACCAGCTCCAGGTGCATGCACATGGCTCACCCCACTCCCTGTACAGCTGAACCCTCTTAACCAGCTGAAAACCTCTACAGGAAAATCCACCATCCCAAACCACTCCGTGCCCGCTTTCCACTAGCTCAGAGCACCCATGAACATACGGGCAGCTAGTGAGCTAGGCACAAGCAGGCACAACCCTTTCCCAAATGTCCCTGGCATCTTCCTGTCCAACCTTTTCTTTGTCTGGGACAATTTGCATGTCACCACGTGGCAAAGCCAGGCTGGTTACAGACGGACTTTTCCTGTGTCCTAGCCTCACCCCACCTTCTGTCTGCAGAGGCTTTGGCTTCTGTACTGAGACCCATGCCCTTGGGAGAAGTACAGGGAAGAGCTGAGAGCACACTGGGACTGGTGGGCACTGCTCTGGGGGACTCTCTTGCATTATTTAGTACTAGTCCTGTTAGTACCTCCCAAGAATCACGCATGTCCTGCTCAGGGCAAGTTTCTCCCCTGTCAGAAGATGAACTAGGGGTGAACACAGAGAAGTGAAGTGTGGGGTACACAGGGGTGACTGCGAGGCCCATGTGCAGGGCAGAGAGCACCACAGGCTCCTCTGCACATCCCAAATCCTTCTGAGCCATAACCAGTGATGGGCCTTTGAAGTCCCCAATCTCTAGTCCATGTTATCATGGATTTCTCTAATTTGATCACTGATCTCAGGTAAGATTTGCGAGTGCCTCCCGACCACAAGTGTCTCAGCAGCACGCTGCAGAGTGAAGCAGAGAAAGCCTGTGCACTGGGAGAGGCAGTGACGGTAGTGCTGCATTAGGGGAGTGAAGAGTCAAGTGAAGAAAGGCGGCAATGAGGAAAAGAGATGAATGCATCCCTCTGGTCACCAGATCACACAGTCCTTCAGCTGGAGAATAAGATGAAGACACCCTTTCCTGATGCAGACTGCACCTCTCCTTCCAAAGATGCTGCCCTGTACTTCTGCCATCTGCTCCCAGCGCCAGGTCTGTCTCCACAAGGCAGAGCTACCTGTGCTGGAACAGGAGCTACCGGGCTGCCCTCTCTGACACAAGCAGCCTTTATGCCACCTTGAGCTGGTTTCAAGTCAGAGCTGGGGACAGATAGTGAGGGACGAGCCTGGGGCTTCTCAGTGGAAACTCCATTGATTACTCGGTGCGGTACCTTCCCGACATCATGAACACCTCAGCCCCGGGGGAAAATCTGGGTTCTATCAGCTCTTATAAGCAAGTGTTTCGAAAGGTTTACAGAAAAGTAAAGTAAACAGAGCTCTGAGTAACAAAAGAGCCCCGTTTATGCATTCTTTGATTCACTGTAAAGGATGGTGTAAACTGACTTTTTAACCAAGCATTAGGCAAGATTTGGGCCCCCGCCATTATATAATAAACAGTGACATGGCTATATTAAAATATTTACTTAATGCACTGAAGTGACTTATAGTATGAGTGGCTACTCAATAGGATGGCCTAAGTGTTAAGGCGTCAGGTGCCATCGCCTGTATAAATATTCTGTGTGCACTTGTTTATAGGAAAACCCCATCTGGATTTGGCTAAAACAGCAGACACCCTGCTGACCCCAGTTTTTGCTATTGGAAAATATAACACAAGTGTTCACTCATCTAGAATAACAGCAGCGGTTAAGTGCCATCTGACAGACAGAAGGGTATTGGCTTTTCTCAATAGACAGCAGGCTTGGTGCTGTGAAGGGTTTCACAGAAGCAGCTCCCCAAGATTTACAGCATCCTGTGGACCAGAAGTAAAAGGCTCTGCCTCCCTGCTCACAGCCCTTGGCAGACAGGAGATGTCAGGATGCCTGTCAGGATGCAAAAAGACACAGACACCCCCAAATCCTGCTGAAACACAGTGGTGGGCTGTGCCACTTTGTGAGAAGACAGGAAGTCAAGTCCCCTTCTCCATCTATCTGGCTGCTGTGAAATGTTAAGCAGCTTCTGCCCATCTGTGATGTCCACCTAGTTGTATGCACCCAATGGAAGAAGTATCTGGGGCCAAGTAGAGCACATGCTGGCGCAGCATGTTGTCACCTCTTGAGATGGCAGTGGGAGCACGGAGCCTGGGACTCACTGCCAGAAATTTTCTTAGGTCCTTGCTGGCAGGGAATATTCTCATGGGCTGGAATGGAGAGGTACCTACTCCCAGCTCCTGTGTCTCCCAGCTCCTCTCCCAACACAAGGCCCTGACCCAGGCAAGCACTGCTGTCCCCCAAGGATGAGTTGCTGTTCCTCCCACACTACACTCCACATGCACACAGGCATATCCAGACACCTGCTCATCCTACAAACCAGTTTCTGCACCTGATTCAATCAGAGTTCAGCTTTTTTTGAAGTGAGTGACATGAATTATGTTGGCCTTCCAGGTTAGACCTCTTTAGGACCTGCCACAACAGCACCAGCGTTCCTCTCACAGAAAATATCATCCCTGACAAAGGCAAGAACTACATCTTTGTTTTTCACAGATATATCTTTTTCTGCCAGCCAACCTACAGTCAAATAACAGATTGGCATCTTTCTCCTACTTATTTTCAAAGAGCGGGCTCACCTTAGAGGAGATATGGGGCCATGTAGGGGGAAGGAAGAGAATGACCTGTCCTGGGTCACCCCACTTGAATGAGGGGCTATGAAAGTGTCTGACCCTCCCATCACAACGTGGGCCAGGGCAGAGACAAAGACACCTTAACTGCTGATTATCTTGAGTTCAGTGCCTATGACTGTCAGTGCTGAAACCACTGTGTCCACTTTGGCTCCAGGAGGTTTAAACACTGGTGGGAGACAGGGGAAAGAGAATGCAGATGCACTTGTCAGACACAGCACAGGGGAGTCCTTCCAGGCAGTGGGCTGATCCTGGGAGGATTACACATGGTAGGGGCTATCCCAGTGAAGGTTTCCCCTCAGTCTTGTGCAGTCACAGGTATGTTGGTGGAAGGGATCTCTGGAGATCTCCAGGCCAACTTCTGCTCAGAGTAGGACTCATGACAACATGAAATCAGGTCACAGCTTTGTATAGCTGAGTCTTGAACACCTCCAATGATGGAGACATCATGCAGGAAGTCAATTCTTCCCTCTTTCAACCCCCTTGGGGGATCCTCTGTTCCCAAGGGCAGGCGGAAGGAGAAGAAATGACAAGGTCACTGGGAGTCTGATGCCTGCTCTCAGGGAAGGCCCTTGCCACTTCAGTTTCCTCCAGAAGGCTGCTGGCTCCAAAGTCCTCGGGTCTTCAGCTCTCCGCGTGTCCTTCCCTGAGCACTCCTGAGTGGGACACATGGATGGCTGGGGTATTCAGTGCCCCCTGGTTCTTGTTTGAGAGGCTCTTGCCTGAAAGGCTCTTGCCAGCTGGGCTTTCTTACTGCAGGCAGACGTGAAGCTGCCAGACAGATGGCATTTCAGATTGTCAAACAAAATCTACTAAGCTAGTAAAAGAAGGATACTTTTCCATTGGAAAATGATTCTGAAGGAAAATTTATGACCGTCAGTAGAGTTCTGTGTGCCCTGGAGGCTTGGTCTGACTGTGGGCAGTGATCTGGGAGCTCTCCACAGGGATAGTCCACCAGAGTTCTCCTCCCCTTGGCCAGTCCTGCAGGAGGCAGCAGCTGGCTAAAGAAACCAACCCATTCCCTGAGGGTTTTGCATACTGCTAGTGGCTGCGAGAAATCCCCATCCTGCCTGTACTCTGAGGTTAAGATCTACCACAGGTCCTGGAAGACAGGTATGATCTTGCTAGCTCCTGGGTGAGCCCACCACCAGCCCGGGGCTGGATGCATGCTTGGTGCCCCCCCCCCCAATGTGTATCCCAAGGCATGGGACCTCATTGCTTTCAGACTGCTTCTCCAGTTGCTCTAAACCAGTCTGAATCCTAATCCTGCCCTGCTGTGAACTTCCTCTTCTTCCCAGCTTGTGATCAGTCACCGAAGCAGTAAATACCCTCTGCTCCATCGCCCTGCTAATTCATGGAAGTCTTCAGGGATACCCCAGTCGTCTCATTCACCAGAGCCTTTCAGACAGACACCAAATGATAGTGACCACTGAGCATGCTTGCTACCTCATTTTGTATCCAACCTTTAGCAATTCCATCCAGACCATCTCCTGTCTGCACGTACACAAGGATGTCATCTGACAGCATGCAAAATCTCTGCAGCGTTAAGTTAGTCGACAGCTATTGCTTCTCCCTGCCTGTAATACATACGTTAGCACAAAGGAAAGGAGGTATTTCAACATTATATTTTTCTTGACAAATCCATGTCAGCTGGCTGCTAAACCTCATCATGTCCTAGTCTAGAAGTCTGCAAATGGCATGTTTGATTATTTGTTCCAGTACTTCTCAGTATAATTGGCATAATGTGGATCATCCCTTGTATCTGGATACTTTTTTCTCCCAGCCTGAGGACAGACACAATCTTGTCCCTGCCCTTGTTCTCAGGGAGAGCTGCCAGGAGTTGTGAGATGGCTTCAGATCCCTAAATGATCTAGAGAAATTCAGCAGAATTTCAGCAGGCCCAGCTGAGGTGAAAATAAGTGGATTTCACTTATTTAAGCACTCTCAAACTGATTCTTTTCTTACTCGATCCATAGTTCTCCCCCTTTGTAGCTAGTTAATTGCATTAATCACTTCATTGAAGTTAATTACTCTAGGAACAACTGAAGCAGAGAAAGCATTGAATTCTTCAGCCTTACCATTTCATCTGTTGTTAACTTTCACTCTGCACTGATCAGAGGGCTCACTTTCTTTGACCTTCCTTGGACTACCAGCCCAGAATCTTTTTTAACTAGGAGGAAACTGCAACTGGGCAACCTTGTGCCCTACATGAAGAAAGCACAAACCTTCCCCTGGGGAAAGCCCCTGCAGCATGCAGTGGGTGTACGAGGTGAGGGAAGGACTGCAGTGATGGACAGGCTCCCCTCCACCCACCTCTCCCCGTGGTGGTCCCACACTGCCATACATCTGCCCTGACGTCTGGGTGCTGCTCAGGTGGCTCTGCTCGCCCTGACTGGATTGCAGAGGGCTGGAAGTTCTAAAAGGCTCCCAGAATCTGAGCCTGCAGCTCTTCCAGGTTTGTTTTTCCCTTCCCTAATCCCCCAGCACTATCCCTTTACCCTGTCTTTCAGCCTGTACTTATGTAACAACCCAGGTAGTGTAAATACAATCCAACTCTCACATCCTGTCAGACAACACTTAGCAGAGCAAACCTGCCTGCAAAGTTGCTGGCACAGTGGCTGCACGCACACACCCCGTGCATTGCACTATCTTTACGAGTAGGATAGTTTAGTCTAGTACCATTTCTGTTGAATAACACCATCATACATAGGGTCAGGATGCAGAGATGACAGCAGCCTTACCTTGTACTGGGGTTGTGAATTGATGAGATACCAGCTGAACTTTTGTGCAGGAAGGATGGTGTCTGTCAGCCCCCTGCATGCTGCACGAAAGCAGACGTAAATCCTTAGGCACAAATTTTGTTGCTCATAAGAACATGCTTCCTGTGGCTGCTACAGCTGTTAATGGGAGGGCACAATGGGTTTTCTCACCTGGCTGTGCAACACCAGCAGAGTGAGGTGGGCCACTGCAGAAGGGGGCAGATTTGTCCTGCACTGAGCCAGGAGGAAGCGCTGTGTCAGGAGTGGTGCAGATGACCACCTTTTCCAGGGAGCTTCCCTATGTCTGAGGCAGGTGTGAACCTACTTCTCAGGCAGCTCCTCAGGAGTCCTGACCATCCTGCCTTCTCCCAGTACCACCTCCTGCCCAAAGCATCAGGGCGGGAGTGTTCCCTGCCTGCCTCCAAGCACACTGAAATGCTCTTGGGTCCTGCAGCTGGTGCAGTTCCTATGAAGGCAAGGCTTTCTTATCCTCTCCCACCATCATGGCTGCATGGACTGGTATAGCCAGGCTCTCACTCCAGGAAGCCTATGATTGCCTCATGTGCAGTGGGCTCTCTCATCCCTTGGGGATAACAGAAATCAAGAGCATCTGCTGCCTGCTTGGACCTAAACTTACCAGCTAAAGATGGACCCTGAAGCTGGGGACTGTAGACTCTAAGGACACAGATTAGATAAGTGTCAGGTGGGTGGGAAACAGAGAAATTGGGTAATGGTTTGGTACAGAACTACGGCATTTCCATCTCAACAGGCATCATGGAGAAGGACTACCAGTGCTGAGTGTGGTGGCATTGAGGCAAAGACTAGAGACTGTGGAACTGGTGGGAAAGGTTGAGACACTGGAAAGAATGACATATAAGGAAAGATTAAACATGACTGCTCTAGGCAGAGAAGCATACTGAGCCCCTAATTAGTGCTGCCCTATGCCTTCCATGAGAGTCCTAACTTGTAAGCACTGAGCACTGGAATAATAGTATCACTGGCTAAAATGCTAAAAAAATATCCTAACAAGATTTTCTGCAGAATATTTTTATGAAAATAAAAAACAGAAGCAGAAACCAAACATTTGCTAATAATGCAGTTTCAGTGTTTAAAGGAAGATTATTTTTTTTTTTTAGCAAGCTCTGCTATCAACTTAGCTGGAAATCAAATGTCAGGGTTAAGTTTTCCTAGAATTGCTAAAATCTCAGCAAAATCAGCTCAGCCACTTCTAAATGGAAGAAGGAGAACAGCTGATGATAGTTTCTACCATGTTCAGAAGTTGAACCAGGAAACTGGTATTTGACTGTGAGTCTGGGGAACAAATAGCCTCTTGCAGGTCACCTAAATGCCACCAACATCTGGGTGAGCTACAAGCTGACACTTGCCAAAGATCTAAAGATGTTTGTGCTGAAGCTCTGCTGGTAGGAGTTGGGAATATGCTGCTTGTCTGAGCAGAGTGCGACCTGTGCTGCACTTACCTGTCAGCCTCACTGAGACTGTCTCAGACACAAGGCATTGGGACAGAGCGCGTGCTACAGCAAGGTCCCTCTCTCCTCTCTGCTACAACCGGTTCATGCACCCTCAAAGGTTGCCTTGTTGGCAGTTGATGCCACAGGAGAGCTCTGTCTGTGTGAGGGAGCTCAAAAGATAGAATCACAGAATCATAGAATCATTTAGGTTGGAAAAGACCTTTAAGATCATCGAGTCCAACCGTCAACCATGCCCACTAAACCATGTCCTGAAGTGCCTTGTCCATGTGCTTTTTGAATATCTCCAGGGATGGTGACTCCACCACTTCCCTGGGCAGCCTGTTCCAATGTCTGACAACCCTTTCAGTGAAGAAATTTTTCCTAATATCCAACCTAAACCTCCCCTGCCACAACTTGAAGCCATTTCCTCTCGTCCTATCTCCAGCCACCTGACAGAAGAGACCAGCACCCCCCTCACTACAACCCCCCTTCAGGTAGTTGTAGAGAGCGATAAGGTCTCCCCTCAGCCTCCTCTTCTCCAGACTAAACAGCCCCAATTCCCTCAGCTGCTCCTCATAAGACTTGTGCTCCAGGCCCCTCACCAACTTGGTTGCCTTCTCTGGACACGCTCCAGCACCTCCATGTCTTTCCTGTAGTGAGGGGCCCAAAACTGAACACAGGACTCAGGGTGCGGCCTCACCAGTGCTGAGTACAGGGGGACGATCACCTCCCTGCTCCTGCTGGCCACACTATTTCTGATACAGGCCAGGATGCCGTTGGCCTTCTTGGCCACCTGGGCACACTGCTGGCTCATATTCAGCTGGCTGTCAACCAGCACCCCCAGGTCTTTCTCTGCCGGGCAGCTTTCCAGCCACTCTTCCCCAAACCTGTAGCGCTGCATGGGATTGTTGTGACTGAAGTGCAGGACCCGGCACTTGGCCTTGTTGAACCTCGTACAATTGGCCTCAGCCCATCGATCCAGCTGGTCCAGATCCCTCTGTAGAGCCTTCCTACCCTCAGGCAGATCAACCCTCCCTCCCAACTTGGTGTCATTCACAAACTTACTGAGGGTGCCCTCAATCCCCTCATCCAGATCACTGATAAAGATATTAAACAGAACTGGCCCCAATACTGAGCCCTGGGGAACACCACTTGTGACCCGCCACCAACTGGATTTAACTCCATTCACCACAACCCTCTGGGCTCGTCCATCCAGCCAGTTTTTTACCCAGCGGAGAGTACACTTGTGTATGCCATGGGGCAGTGTCTTCTCTTCCCAGCAAGGCTTCTAATTCTTCCCATCCTTACCCGAGGGAACAACCACCTTCTTGCAGCAAAACCCCAGCCCTTCATGTCTCTCTGCTATGTCTGTTTGACCTGAGTGATATCCAGGAGGTCTCCTGCCCATCCCACCTCTCCTGTTGGAGTGGTGTGTAGAATTAGAACCCTGACAGATCTAGGGAAGCCCCTAGGGACCATGTGGCCACATGCTGGCTGACATCTCAGCCCTTTTCCTGGTGTGCGGGCAGGCAGGCTGCAAGCTTTTGATGGCAGATCTTTGCAGACAGCTCAGCCACATGTGAGGGAAGGGACACATGATCCTCTCCCATCTCTTACCCCATCTGTTCACACAGTGCTGTAACCGAGTATCACACTGTGCTCAGGGCATGGGTGAGACCAGGTGTAACAGACTCTTCCAGTCTCCAAGTGCATTCAGCATGTTCCTGCTTTCTAGACCTAATGCTTCCCTTCTTCCTCTGCTCAGTCCTGAGACTGGCGAGTGTCACGCACTCCTGCCTGCATCACTCCTGCCACAGCAGAGGCTCCCATGCCTACAGCAGGTCCCTTTGCATCACACACAGAGTTTCTTCTGAGTTACAGCAGCTGCAGAGGCAGCTGCACCAGCTGCTGGGAGGAATCTGGCTGTGCCAAAAGCTGTCCTCCAGGCTGAGCTCTTCCAGACCGTGTGGTGTGTGCATGGCTAAAGCTCAGCATGCCCAGGTATGTTCCAAGTGCAGTCTGTTGCTTGGCACAGATTCGGTACTGGCTTTCCTAGGAATGACAATGCCATGCAGTAGCTAAGAGGCTGCTGGATTTTTGCACTCCCTCTTCTGCCTGCAGAGAGGCGATAGCCCAGAGCAGTTGCTGCCTGCTTGTGTTTCAAGAGCATCATCCTGGCAGGGTTCCTGACTCTTTCACAAGTGATGCAGTGGCTCAGAAGCAATAGCCCTGTGCCTTCAATGAGATTCTCATCATTAAAGCAACTGCACAAAGCCTTCCTCCTGATTCTGATGGTGGGAGTGAGACTGGTCATGCTGCTGCTAAAGTACTGGTGGATTTTTACGACCGAGAATATGGACAAGTGGGTCTTTCATTTCTCAGAGACAGAAAAAGCAATCCTGATTGAGACAGTGCAGTCTCACTATTGGAAATCTGTTGTCTGTGCACAGACAGGAGTGCTTTCTCTTCTCTGTGCATGCACAGATGGCAGTCCTTCCTTCCTATCACTCCAGATAGTGGAGAAGTCTTCTTCTGGCAGTCAAAACTGTCTTCTCAGGTTGAGGGCCCAACACTGTGAAGCTGCCATGGCAGGGAGGGCAAAGCCCCAACTTGGAGGTCTCCCCAGCTGCTGCCTGGGCTGCTCTGGGAGACGGCTGAGGTCTTGGTGGAGAGGTGGGGAAGGAGGCCGCAGGTTTCAAGAGCAACCTCCTTCTATGTGGCACTGGGAACACAGAAGTGCAAGATAGGTTGTGGGTGAGGGCCCGTAAAAAGTGAGCTCCAGTACTTATCTGTGGCCTTTTGGCCTTTTTATTCCTGTTATACCCTGCACTGCTGGTGAAACACAAGATCCCAGTGTCCCAGTCACTGTTGCAAAGCTGTCAGTTTTGCTGTGAATTTCCAGTTTTGGGGCCACTTACACCTCATGGGGTACAGAGGGGACCACACCAGTCGATGGAGAGAGCCAACAGACCTTAAGTCTGCTAATTTCCCTCCCCTAATGCTAGGAACAAGTCTGCAGTTATCCAAGCAACAGCCAAAGCTCTGACTTCATCCTATGCACTGGCTACATCCAAGCGGCTCAACAGGAAACTTGTCCCATGACAGAGAACTGAGCAGTGGTGCCTTGTGTGCCTTCAATGCAGAGGCAGAGTGTCAGGCACGACCACAGCCAGACCCCTAGACTGGTCGCAGCCCATCCACATTCATCCCCAGACTTATGTTAGTTATTGACCTAATAAATGTCTATTTGATAAAACTAGAGATAAAACCTGTGTTATTTACAAAGCTGTGGTCTTTCCTCTGCTCACAAAGGAGAGGTCACACCTTTGCCTTGGACAACTGCCCTGGACCACATCAAGGCTCTGGTTTACAAAGAAAGGCACAAAGCATCCTCAAATATTTTTCTCCAGTTAACAATGATGGAAGTCCACAGGCACTGGTAAGAACATTCAGGGAACAATGTTCCCTGGAGGACAGGATGGGATAAAAACTTCAACACTGCCTGCCTAGGCTCCTGCCTGTTACGTGCCTCACATTAGGCACTCTGAACAGCCCCTGAGGCCTTCTGCATCCAAGTCTTAACCTCCTGCACTGGCCAAAAACCCTGACCATGCTAATCCCAACCCTACCGCAGGTCTTGGGTGTCAGTGAGAGGCAAACATGTAGAAGTACACAGGGCAGACCCATTGCTCCCATCCAAGCTGCTCCCTTGCATGGTGTCTGGCCCTGGGTTCCTCTTTGTGCTGCCCATCTACTCTGGGTGATGCCAGCAGAGACCCACCATGTGGTCCAGGTTACGATGTCCTCCCTCTGCTTCTTCACAGGCTCCATCCCTCAGCACCAGTCAGCACAGGGGCCCTGGGTCTCTTTGGGATACTAAGTGGAGATTGCATTCTCTTCTGATCTTTGCCTTGTACAAACAAATACAATTGAAAGCATTTCCTTTTAAAAGGGAAAGACTCCACATTTTAACCTTTATTCTACTCATTCATCAAACTAGTCCATTGAAAGTAACTCTCTTGAGAAGATTTTTATGTCTCCCATGGAGAGGGGTACCACTTGCTGTCTAAGGCTCTTGAACTGGAAGACACTTTAAGATGAGGACCCTTCTGGCTCTGATAGGAAGGCAATCCAGATTCATTAGATTCTATAGATTCAACAGCCCAGAGATAATTTGGCTGGAAACCAGCCCTTCTGGGGGTGCCCATCATGTTGATCTGTGCCTGGAGGAGGGAACCTGCTGAATGCTAGTGGTGGTTATGAACATGGAAGATGGGGAGCCTCAGGCCCAACACTGGCCTGCCAACTGTGCTTGGGTATGTTCCTCCACCTCCTTGTGTGCCCTCTTTAGGTTGTCCACCCTTGGGAAAAAGGTCTCTCCCATTTACTTTCATACAATGCTTATTAAAATGATATCTGGTCATGCCTGAAGCTTCAAAGTGATCTAAGTACGAAGCACCCCCTCTCTCAAATTCCTGGGTGCCTCAGCCTGCTCTGTTGTCCAGCTCACTGCCTCTTCTCTGGCCCAAATCCTTGCACTGAGATCCCAGGCCAGCCCTCTTGCTGTGCACTTTTTCATTCATCCTCCAGCTCTGAGGTCCCAAGTGGCCTCATGCCACCTTGCTCCCCTTTCTACCTCTCCACCAGCATCACTTGTTCTCAGACCTATGCATCTGAGACCTTCATCCGAGTACACATCCTACCCATTCACCACCTAGATCCCCATACTGTTTCTCTGTCGCTCCCACCTGGGCTCCTGAGTCCATCTCCACCCAAAGACCCTTCTCACATTTTCTTACTCTGCCCTCCAGGATCTGTGTTGCTTTTCAGGACGGTCACATCCAGAGCCTGCTCCTCTCACAAGTCTGTCCTCAGCAGTACTCGGGGAGAACAACTCACTGAACAGGGCTGCAGTGTGACCAGTGCAGACAAAGTCTTGCAAGATTTTAGGTGCTAAACTCTAGCTAGTTTCCATTGAGGCTATGTGAACTGGGACTTTTCGCGTTCCCAAATTTGGGCATCTTTTCTCTAGGATAGCAAGAGGCACATCTTGACATACACACCACCATCTCTGCCAAATGTCACGTGCTGCTCCATAGCCTGCATGTGCTAGAGCTTCTCAAACTAAAAGTCATAAGAATTTTGGAAAATGGGCAAAATCAACTCTTTTCCTCTAACCTTATTCTCTGATGCAACTTAGCTGATTTCAGTGCAATGTTTCAAACAAATCCAGCACAAGGCAGATGCATGGCATGAGGAATCCTGGTCCTGGGTATTCAAGTTATTGACAAATGAAGATAGACCCTTGAGATAAGAAGTGTTGAGTAACCGGAACTGCAAAGATTATTACTCATTTGCTTGTCATTAACAACAAGCCACACTACAGTCTTGAATATTAAATTTAAGCTTTAATTGCTCTGAACTTCAGATTTGGTTTACTTCAGAGGTACCAGTCATTTTGTAAAGGGTGATGCTGATGCCAAAATACAGGACATTTTGTGTAAGATGAGATCAGAGGAATTAAAGTTGTCAAAACACAGTTCTCTAAAGTGCTGTTGAGAGCTCACTTGGTCTGCCCTGATCAATCAAGACAGGCCTGCACCCAGAATTGTATTTGCCAGCCCTTTGCCTATCCTGTGAAGATGCTTCTTTCCTGGAAGACTCTTCCATCTTCCAGCTGGAGTTTGTCCTGATAGTCAGAATAAAAAACATATGTGACTTTGACCAAGAGTGTCACAGTACTTGGATTATTCTTGGCACATGAGGATTCTCCTAAGCACTCCCCTGATGCCCACCGAGATGTTCAGGCAGATCCACTCCTACCCCAGTACCCCGCTCTTACCTGTTTCTTACTTGGCTTCCATAAATGAGCCAGCACATGGACACCACAAACAAGAATAATTAAGAAAGGTGATCTCCAAGCTTAAACATTTGAATAGCCCACACTGCAGCTGGTGGACTGAACTATAATATTTAAGATTCACCCTGCGAGGGTATATCGCACACATCCTGTCTGAGGCCAGAAATACTCTGCTTCCCTCCCAGTCTGTGAGACCAGACCTGAGAGCACAGACATACCTGGAGTACCATCAAAGGGCACAGGCTTGACTTTCTGGTACATTTACAGCATGCAAATGTTTCAAGGGTCAAGAACTATTCAGTGACAGAGATTAATTGCAGATCACAGACAGATTCAAGACAGTCACCACCTGCTCACAGTCAAATTGTAGGAAGATGCAGGCAAAACTGTCACATCTGTTCAATAATTAATTATTGACCTTTTCTACGCCTGAACCCCTGGAGCAATCCCTCTGCCTGTGCCACATAAACACCCTGATGGTCTGTGTAGACTGAGAACACCGCACCTTTCATTGCTGTTTAGCTCAGCTAGACATGCAATGTTTCAAACCGCTGCTAAATGGTTTGCATTTCTGCACCAATATAAACTTGTTTGAATACAATTCAGCTTTTCACGCTGCATTCAGGAAGCCACAGTGCCCTCCATCCCACAGCCCCTGGACACTGCCGAGTGCCTGGACAAGCAACTTCTCTCTCCAGCCACTCTGTTATTCAGCTCAATCATCTTCAGCAGCTACATGGATCGCCACTTCAGAACCTCCTCATTCACAGCTAGGACAAAGTTATTGTAGGGAAGATAATTTTTCAGCTGAGGATACTACACACAACATTGCCAAGAACAGTATCACAGAATCAAGGAAGCTTAAGACATATTTTGTACTTACTGAATTTAAGTTTGTCACTTCTCCCCTCCTTTCTCCCGTTTTCTTTCCTACCTTTGTTTCCCATATGGTACTTTCACAGAGATGGTATCTTACATCTTCCTGTTTGAATTTCACTTTTCCAGCCCTTGACCAGTTCTCTCACCTTTCTGTGCCTCCACCGTTAGTACCAGACTGTTGCAGCTGGTGCTTGCAGCATGTCCACTCGGTAGGACCACAGAGTACTCCAGTAGGTGCTGCGGGAGCAGGGAAAGTGCAGCCTGGCGATGGTCTCCTCTCCAACAACCAGAGGACCTGACCTGTAGGCCAGTGCAAGTGCCCGCACCAGACCACCTCCAGCCTCCTGCCCGGAGGGTCAAAATGTCTTCTTCACCCTGAGGGGAAGGCTCAGAGCTGAGCAGGAGTAGCACCGCAGCTTCACAAGCAAACGGGGAAAAGCCGTGAAGGGGTCAGAGGGTGAAGATCACCCCCAAATCTGGTCCCACTGAGATAGAGGATTCCCTTAATCCGTTAATCCCTTCTGCTGTTCCGTGGTACCATGGGGTCAGTGCACACTCAACATGATTAAAGTACTGCAGGAACGAAATGCTAATAAATAACTTTTATATTCTTCATTTCTTCAGTTGTGACATATATAAAAGAGATAAAATGAGCCCTCTGAGAATCCAGCCTTAGCTCTTATCTTCTGTTTGAACCGTTAAGTGCCAGCTTGGTTATTACTCATGCTCTTGACATTGAAGTTTTTCCTTGAGCAGTAACTCTTGTGCTGAGGTTGCTATGAGTAATCTCTGGGATTTAGGCAGCTGCATGCTCAGGCAGGCACTCACCAACACAGTTGAGCCCCAATGCCTGCTCCCCTTTCCCTCTGCTAAGCCCCAGCAGAGCTGGCTTTGACCCATTCCCTCCACCTGCACTCAGGGATGGGAAGCATCAAAGAAGTTAAGACCCTGGGTGCAAGGAGAGCTCACCAGCCTGTCTTTCCTGGGTGAGAGGCAGGACAGCAGTTCACATCATACACAGTGGCCTGGTTCTGCCAGGAGACATCTCCATTCACAGAGCCAGGCCTGTGCCCTTGACTCCATGGACCAGCAAAGTTCACCAGCCTGGCCCAAAAGCCCATGGGGCCATGGTGACTAGGAGACAACTGTCCTTTCCAGCTAGCTGGGACACGGAGGTTCACTTGGCTTTCAGGTTGTCAGTAGCAAGTTCAATGGCAGGTCATCCTGGAGAACTGGTGTCAGAAATGTCCAATTTATACAATAGGTGTGAGGTTCACATACATCAGGACATTACCAGAATCCAAGATGATGCAAGGAAAATGAGATGGCTTTAGCTCATTTCCCAAGACTTGACGCAAAGCCTGAGTTGTCCAGGTCGGACGGGGACAAAGGGCCTGGCTGCAAGCCAGTCACTGTCCCATGGGTTTAGGACAACTTTTCTGACTTTGGCCTACAAGGAGGAGCAGCAGCTTTGTATCCCCAGTGTTACTGAGTCCATGGGGATTCATCTTTACTACACATTTTCCAGAGCAGGTTCCCAGAATAATTCTCTTTCAGTCTTTAAAATATATCTTATTGCTAACAAGTAAAGCAGTTTGAAAGGCACCTGTCTACTGCTAAAAACCTTTCTGAGGATATGGCTGTGTAAATCAGTGTTTGTCCATGCTCATCATAGCCTGCTAAGCCACTCTTATCACAGGAAACCAAGGGTCTGCTGCCGCTGTCAGGTATAGATCTGCTCCAGCCCATCCCAAGAAAGCAAGCCCACAGTGCGTCCCGAAGGGACACCTAACCCAGGCTGTAATGATCCTCCAGGATGGAAACCTGCGGCCAGGACACAGGGCCAGTGTTTCCCAGTCACCCACATGTCAGCTGGAGGTCTGTGCTGGTTTTGGCTGGGATAGAGTTAATTTTCTTCATAGTAGCTAGTATGGGGCTATGTTTTGGATCTGTGCTGAAAACAGTGTTGATAATGCTGAGATGTTTTCGTTACTGCTGAGCAGTGCTTACACAGAGTCAAGGCCTTTTCTGCTTCTCACCCCATGCCACCAGTGAGGAGGCTGGGGAGGCACAAGGAGTTGGCAGGGGACACAGCCGGGACAGCTGACCCCAACTGACCCAAGGGATATTCCAGACCATATGACTTCATGCTCAGCATACAAAGCTGGGGGAAGAAGAAGGAAGGGGGGGGACATTTGGAGTGATGGCGTTTGTCTTCCCAAGTCACCATTATGTGTGATGGAGCCCTGCTTTCCTGGAGATGCCTGAACACCTGCCTGCCGATGGGAAGTGGTGAATTAATTCCTTGTTCTGCTTTGCTTGCGTGCGCAGCTTTTGCTTTACCTATTAAACTGACTTTATCTCAACCCATGAGTTTTCTCACTTGTTTACCCTTCTGATTCTCTCCCCCATCCCCTGAGGGAGGTGAGTGAGCAGTTGTGTGGTGCTTGGTTGCTGGATGGGGTTAAACCACGACAAGGTCTTACCACACCAGAGGGAAAGATTTTGGCCAGGAGTTTAATGGACCTCAGTGATGGATTGGCCAGTTCAGCTGGAGATGTGGGCAGCCATATCCCACTCTATTGAAGAGATGATGCACTCAGCCCAAGGCAGGATCCTACCCATGTCCAGAGGTCCAGCACTACTGCTCAGAGTACAGGGCACCCTGTTGCATTGAGGGGTGTCTGTGAAGTCTGACCTACTGCTTTCTTAGTTTGAGAACAACAATGATATCCGTGACTGCAGTCTCTGCCTGTGGTCACCAGCTAAGGCTACAAACACTCAGAGCCAGTCCTGATCCAAAAGCCAGTGCCTTCCTCAGAGAAGGCATTTGCCTATCCCTGAAGGTCTGAAATCCACCTGAACACACTGGTTTCTTCCAGCTCCACCCACTGTCAGACCTGATCAGAGCAAATCAATAAAACAAATCAATAATCTCTTCCACCTCCAGACTATGCCTTATTTTCTCTGCAAACAGTCCATCTCTCTCCAGTCCCATCCAGCACTGCCTGCAATCACAAAGTGAACGGCTAAGGAGTGGGCTTCAGTGCCAGTGACAGATGGGTACTATGCAAACATACCCATCACCGTGCTGGGGTGAAGCACTACACTAACTCACCCTGAGCAAGACGGAGGCAGAGAGGTTTACAGGCAGGGCTTGGCCTCCTTTGGAGGAGGTTCACACACCTTGTGGTGGTTTAGAAGCACTGTTGGGTTCCTGAACTTTCACAGCAGCATCCACAACTGGTGACCCTTGCTGAACTTCTGCCATGCCACGTCCCTAGGCACAGCCTTCAGGATGTGGGATATCACTGGTCTGTATCAAGTAAGGCTGCGTGCCCCTTGAACAACATGAGGTCCTGCAGGGAGATGTCAGTCCCATCTGCCACTCATTATCCTTATAACCATTGCAATTAAGTTCAAGGCTTCAGCCCTCACCCCCCATGCCCCCAGCTTGGTGCAGCAAAGCTGCAGCACTGCCTGCAGTTCTGCATGGCACAGGACAGTACATCCCACAGCTTTGTGCATCCCCTCTCTGTGGCAGCAATAGGTCTTATCCCCTCAGGGTGCAGTGTCTGTAGTCTCCGTCCAGTAAATGTCTTGCACCCAGCTGAGACACAAGTCCACACAGTGCCGCAGCCCAGGTCCACACTCCAAAATGAGACTCTGCTCAGGACAAGTCTCTTCATTGCCTGAGCTTCTCTCTTTGGTGAGGAGAGGAGAGCAAACAAGGGGCAGGACAGAGCATTCAAGCAGAGCAGGAAAATACTCAGTACCTGCTGTGGTGGGAACCAGAGCAGAACAGAGACCTGCCCATCCTGGCAGCCATACATGCCTCTAGAGTAAAAGCTGATTCAGGAATGCATGTGAATTTAACACAGAGTATTAGAAATCAATATTCAGCTGCTTCCTCCTCTCCAGGGAGTGAGGCCAGGTGCTTCTTTCTGAAAATGGTTCTGAATCAGAGATGTATTTTTCCAGCCAGAAAAGTCCAGCATGAAAAATCTGTATGCTAAAAAGCTGCAATAAAATTGATCTTTCATCCAGAATAGACAAAGCCCATCCTTACTCTGTTGCCTTCCCTCTCTTATCACTCCTGGCAGGAGGTGGTGGGTCCTGCCGACCTCATGTTTCATGGACAGAACAAATGGCTTCTCCAGCAGCTTTCTGCTGGCAGGTTTCCCTCCTGGAGCTTCAATGGGCCCCTTCTTTGCTATGAGATTGGTCCTTGTAGACCCTGTAAGTACTGTCCACAGCAAAACGAACTGCCTTCCCTCTAGACTTTTCACCCTGCCATTGTAAATCCCGCTGGCTTTGTGCCAAAGACTATGCTAGACACAACCATAATACAGTCATTTTTCTTCTACATGTTGGAGAAGGAAACAGCAGAAATGCTATTCTTTCAAATAATTTAACAAAATACAGACCCCAGCTCAAGGTAACTCTTTAACCTCTTCAGTGAAAGTCTTCACTCTTGCCAGGGCTGTGCTGTCCTGCAGTCTGTCTGACCACAGCCGCATGTGGAGGCTTTTCAGGGAGAGGAGCTCTGCAGTGCTATCAGAAATCAGATCCACTTACAAGTGTGCTGGTAGTGAGCAGGCTGGATAGATGGAGAGATAGCAGCTGTCCCTTGAGAGTCTTTCATGCAGTGATAGGTTAGATGAATGGATTTGCTTCTGGGAAGAGCCGTCCTTTGAGACTCAAAAAGAAATCAATGAGAGGAAATGCTGTTTCAGAAAATGCTTGTGTCTCTCAGTCCTGGTCTGCATGCAACAGCAGCCTGCAGTGTCCCAGGCAGACCCTGCTCCCTGTGCATGCTCTCATTCACTCCAAAATGTGTCTGACATGCAGACTTGCACGCTCCTGTGTCTCCTGCTTACTCCCATGCACACAGCACAAGGGCACATCAGCTGCAGCAGGTTTATGCCCAAAGAAAGCAAAGCAGAGAGAGACTGGTCTCTGTCCACAGACCAGTTTGAGCAATGTCTTCAAATCATTTCAGAAGCATTTAATGTATTGACTGGAGGACCAGGGAGAGTACAGACTCCTAAACAGGCAAAGGACAATCCAGAATGGACTCAAGGGGTGGCAGTTTCCCCTAGGAAAGCTATGATTCAGTCTTCCTTAAAATGGTACAATGACTAAGGCAATTCCTTTCCATCTCTGGGCCTGCAAATATGAAGCCTTTGCTCCAGTGAAACCTGCTGTGATCCAGACGTAAGCTAGTGCTGACTTCATCTCTGTACTTGTAACGCAAACAGAAGTCACAAGGTATTTTTTGACCCTGACTTACAACTGCCTTGTAAACAAAGACTTTTTTCTAGGGATCCTTTGAAAGAGTGACTGGCAGGGTCTTTCGGCAGTCAGCATATAGGAAGATGAGTATATAAAAGCCCATTAGAAAATAGGAGCTCATTTTGGATTAATCCAAAATTCTGAAGTGTGCAACTCTGTCAGTGGAGCTGCAGCATTCAGACAGGTGGGAGCAGACACAGGAGACACATCCAGCTAGGCTGCACTGTGCAGAGCCCGGCCTTGTCGGGCAGCATCGCCACCTCTTACAGCCCTGCAGGTCTTGCTATGAGGTCTCTGCAGCTCAGCACACTTGCAGGCCTCTCCAGCAGGACGCCTGGTTGAGGGTCTCCAGCCTGTGGCTGGACAGTCACTAGTGGCCCTGGAGGCTTTACAACCTATGACTATTGCTGTCTGAAATGCCACCAATCTTGAGAGCCGCCGACACTTGTGGAAAGCACAAGCAGAGGCTCAGCCTACCTTGTCCTGAGGAACATGGAGCAGCCCTGGTATTGACTGCTCATCCTCACGCTGCTCTGCCTTCCTCTGAGGGTGGCCTCATGGCCTCTCCTGGTGGCACTACCACCTGAGTCCATGTCAGTGCCCCCAGGGCTGAGTAACAGTGAACTTCAGAGAGTTCCTTGTCCAGCCTGTAGTTCACAGAACCTTTGAATTACGGACACCTCCTGCTCTTCCCACTGAGGCTGAGGCCAACGCCTCATGAGACTGACACAGCAATGCAGCACAGCTGAGCCCAAGTGGACCCCCACAGAAACGACAGTCAGATTAGGTGGACCATGGAACCATGGATATCTCTTAATTCCTGATAAGAAGGCAGGTCATGTACTTCCCTGCTATTTATATCAGAAAATAAATTCTCTAGAAGATGAGGTTAAACGTTAGGCCTAAAGCCACTGTATGATGGCTAAACTCTGAATTTCCAGGTTATCCATCTGCCGCATGCCAGGTATACATTCCCAGCCACCAGGATTTCAATGTACATTGGAGGTGGGGACATCCCATGATGGATGGTGTCCAGCTCAACCACCAAGTCAAACAGCTTTTGACACTGGGTTCCTGGAGGAAGGAAGGGCTCCTCCTCACTGCAAATGGGAGCAGAGGATTATGGGAGGGCACAGGCAGAGTCCAGGCAGCTGTCTGCCTGCACAGCACTGCAGTAGCCAAGCGTCCCATCTCCCAGGCCCGCAGAGGAGCTCAGAGCATGGATAACAACCTCCCCGTGCTTCCTCAGGTGCCTGTCCCACACCTGCATCCCACTTGCTGCTCCGCGAGACCCTGGGAAGAGGGTGGTCAGTCTGGATGAGCTGCCCTCCTGGAGCAGGTTGCACAAAGTGGGCAGCCTCAGCACAATTAGCAGGTGGCTTTGCTGGTGACAGCAGCCTGCTCGTTGCTCCTCTCCAGAGCAGAGCTGTTCATCCCCACACGCTGGTCTCTGCTGACACAGATATATAGGCGGCAGGCAAGAGCCCTGCGTGTGCCGTGTGGTGCAAAGCTTTACACAGCCCAGAGATCCTGCCTGGGCCCTGCAGACAGAAAGGGCTTTTCCAAGGAAAAACAGGACAGGAAAGACCTAGTAATCCCCTGAAAGAAACACCAGCACATTCCTCCAGGCAAACAGTTACGTGACAGGCGGCAGAGACAGCTCCCCAAAGCTGCTGGAGAACAAGTCGACAAGTACCATGTGTGGAAATTTCAGCTCCAGTTTTGCAGTGCAGGCTATAATCATGTAGGAGGTGTAGGCCAGCCCTGCCAAGAATTCGGGGCTCTGCTCTGCAGAGGCGCATGCGCTGTGTCCACATGCGGTGTGCCCTCTGCCAGACCTGACCCATGTGTGCCTTCGCTCAGGGGTGTGCTCCAACAGCATCTGCGAGCCAGGGGTGCTCCTGCCTCTGCTACAGAGCACTGACATGCTCACTGCGTGTCCTGCCCCTGCCCAGTGCACCAGGCAGAAGCAGGCAAAGGGGGACTTGGGGCTGACCGCTGGGATTACATCTCTCCATCTTGCTGGAATTGGAGAAGAGCCACCCAGCATCCCTGTCCCGCCTGCTGCCTCCATGCAGCAGGACAGCTGATAAACACAGATTATTGTAGGGTCTAGCACAAGTTCAGTAGGTGGCGGGGGGTCACTGGGGTACACTGGTGCCAGCCACTGCCTGCAAGAGCCACTTGGGCCACACTGCATGGGAACAGCCTGGTGGTATGTTAGGACAGCCAGCTTATTAGCACTGGGGTTGGCAAGGGAAGAGTTTAGAGCTTGGAGATGTCCCCACCCCACGCCCTGCACATGTAGCTGAGTGTTGCAGGCTGGCACACTGCAGGGACCTCCACAACACATGCCCTAGCCTGGAGCAGCTCTGACAGCATGGAGAACAAGACAGAAGGTGACCAGAACCCAGTCTCTGCATGTCAGGAAGGACATAGTGGAGTCAGAGAAAGTCTGGAGAGCAGTGATGGAAATGAAGAGGGGATGAAGCTGCTGCTGTATGAGCAGATTCCTGCAAGGACACTCTGGGGAGGAAAAGGCTAAGGCAGGAGGTTTTACAACTGCATGGAGGTGATGGATAAGCTGAATGCAGGACTGCTGTTCCCCCACCCCTGCTGTGCTAGAAGCACAGTGCAGGATAAAACTGTTAGGAGACCAATTTGCAACATACAAAAGTACTTATTTATACAACCACTAATGAATATCTAAGTACTGGGCTGCCATGAGAGGTTGTAAAGGCAGGTGCTATCAGCAGTTCAAAAAGAAATTAGACAAATTAATTGATTGATTAGATAAATTAATTAATTAGACCCCTGTTAAACTGTCAATATAGCAACAGAGGGATTTCAGGGCAGTATGTGGCTGTGGTGTCAGAGCCTTGAGCAGGGCTGAGGCTAGCCTGCAGGAGGGAAAGCATCTAACACAGGAGGAAGGCCAAGCTTGCAACTCATCCTCATCTACACCCCATCAAAAAATACTGACATGGTCCCTGCAGTGGCTCAGCAGAGGGTGAGAGTGCTGAGTGAGGAAGGAAGGTGACCCCAGGGCTGCTGGCAGTGCTGCTGCAGGGGCTTGCTGGCAAACCTAGTCTGTGAAGGTGGGGCCCTTTTAATCAGCTGGGAAAATAAACCTGTTTACAGCAAGCAGAGATGCAAGGTGTGAAATGACTGACAGGCATGAAAATTGTTCACAGTAGAAGTCTGGATGAGCGTATTGGTGATCCTGCACACATACGTCCCACAGGTGTATGGGCACAGCCTCCCTTCCCAAACCCCAGTAAGTACCAGCCCTAATCTTCCAAACTACTGAAGAGACCTTTCCAAATCAAAGCTTTGAGTCCAATCAATACCAGACTCCATGTGATGGGGAGATACATAACAAGAGGAAGGGGGCTGGAACAAGAACGTGGTTGTAAACAACCTGTGAAGCTACTCAGACTGTAATGAGAGGATGGTCCCTGGCTGTCAGCGTGTCCTGGGGCTTCACACCTTCTGAAGAGGGTGATGGATCTTGAGTCAGTCAGAGCAAAGACTGGACTCCAGCCCAGGCGTCCATGAAAGCCAGTCCAAAGGGTGGTCTGGTCTGCAAAATACCTTAGGCTGTTCTCAGAAAGGTGTTGTGAGCTGCCTTGCAACCACACGTGAAAGTCCACAGCTCTCTGAAAACGTGAATCCAGCATCTGCTGCCTATGTCTCTAGTGTCAACTGAGCTGGCTCTCAAAACCAGGATCCTGATGCTCCATATATGACAGCAGAGATCTAAACATGACCAGGAGTCAGGTCTTGAGCAGGACTATCTCAAGCAAAGAGCCACTGCTTTTTTTTCTTTGCAAAGATAATCTGATAGCAAATTTCTCCCCTTCCCCCCTGCCTCCCCTGCCACCCACCTTAGTACTTTCTGGGGAAAAATATGAAAGTCCAAAGAAACCTCTCACTCAGAAATGATCTCTGCAGCAGTAGATGGAAAAACAGTCAAAAGACCTCCAAAGCACAGCAGCTGAGTTCAGCTTCTAGAAAAACGTCACCAGCTGTACCACTTTCCTCCAATGCATAGACTGTAGCCTCCCACATCTCGTGTCTTTCCTTCTGAAAAGATAGTCCAGAAAACTTGTCACCACTTTATTTCTGAGAAAGAAAAGGGAGGGGAAGTAGGTTCCAGGAAATGGCCGAGATGGGACCAGTGACAGGCCTGAATGACCCGGGTCGGGTTCAGTTGCTTTAAGAACATTTCTGTGTGCACATGGTTTTGCTGCTGCTGTACATCTTATGTGGAAGTACTGAGATAAGTGCAGTGATGGGAAGCAGCACCAAAGGCAGGCAAGTAGACAGACAAGAAAGAGGCTCTTTTTTCTTTCATGAGCTCTCATCCTTCACGGCAGGTTTATAACAGTTGACTCCAGTGGTGCTGGACTTGCAGAGAACTAGAAAGTCGTTACCCTTCTGGGAGCTGGCAGGGCACAGGAACATTCACCTGGGACAGGGCCCAAAGTGTCACCTTTCCAGAGCCTTGAACTTTCTGGGTGAATGACTTAGTTTAGATTAAAGGAATCAACAAAACCAAGTGCAAGGCATTCTCCACTGGTAAGACGGCATCAGCCCTGCCTGTGCTGCCAGCAGGCTCCGGGGAATTTAAAGGAGAAGCAGACAGAAAGCAAATACTTGTGAAATACAGAGATCATGATTACTGGGTAATGTGCTGGGGCCAGGAGGATGCATGGTCAGAGAGGAGCACTTTTAGTTTCAAAGACATGCTCGTGTTTTGATAGCTCAGTTACTTTTTTTTCTAATAACTACCAAGGAAAAAGAAACTGTCTGCTCAGAGATTATCTCTGCAGTGATATGTGGAAAGCAAAGCAGAGCTGTAAAATATCTACAGTTAAGGATCAGAATCTGGAAGAAGAAAACAGGAAACATGAAACCAGTGGAAACCCAAAGATAAATGATCGTCCAGCTAAGGAGCGTTTGAGACAGGGAGATATTTCCTGCTGAAGAAAGGAGGGTTTGTGGAAGTGACACCTCATCTTATACATCTGGAGAAGACTTTCCATCCAAGAATGAGGCAAAAAAATTATTGCCTACCTTGGGGAAAAGGAAAAAGAGGACAGGGAGAGCATTTCAGCTCTGCAGACAACACCATACTGCATGCCATATGGAGAGCTGACCCGTGACAGAGCTGGCAGGTAGTGCTCGGGTCCTATGGCAGAGTTATTTTTCTCTGGAGTGACCTGAGGTCAGTGAGGGGACACTGCTGCCCACCCCCTTCTCTGAGCTGAGCTATGCTTCATGGTGGCACAGGCGACAGGACTGTGCTGGGGTCAGCTTTTGCGGGGAGCCAAGAAGGAACCATCACGGGTGCAGCACAGCCATTAAGCACTTCTCTGACCACACAAAATCCCAGGAACCAGGAGCAGGTGGAGACGTCTGGAGGAATAAACACCAAAGGGAGTTGAAGCCACCTTCCAACCTGTGAGGCAGCGATTTCCCATCCAGCTGGGCTGCACCCTACGTGTCCTTCTGGGTAGGCTTCTCCAATGGCCGTGGGAACTTTTCCACTACTTAGCCTTTCTGCACTAGCAGATGCACCCTGGCATTTCCTGGCTCTATAGCTCATGCCGTTGCAACAGTCTTGGTTTCAGAAGGGAACATTTGGGGAATGGCTGCATGCACTTTTTCCCATTCGGTCTTGTCTCTATGGACAGCATGCACCCTGCCTTACTGTGGCCCTGAAGGGCTGGCATCACTCTGTGCCTACTGACATTGCAGCCAAGGGTGGAGTGGGGAGAGGCTGGGAGAAATCCTTGCCCCACTGCACTCCGAGGCAAAAATCCCATTGGCTTCAAAGGAGTGAGGGTTTCACTTGCTGTTTTTTCAGGCTGCACTTTGTTAGAGATCCACTTGGGAGCTTTATCAAAACAACGTCCAAGCGAGCTGCCATGACCCAGGGGACTGGAATGTGTCCCTGGGAAAGCCTCCCCAGCAGTGCCACGGCACTGGGCATGGCACAGCCGTCCTTGCTGTGAGGAGCCTGACCTAGCCTGCCACTCTCTCCTGCCTCTGATCAAACATGACCACAGTCCCCAAACAAGCTGTCCACACCAATTGCAATCATGCACGGCGCATTCATTCCCCTGTTCTCCCATCTGCCTCTTGCTTAAAATGTACTGGCCCTGGATGTGGATCACACATACCAGGGACTGGATCCAGCTGTACCGAGGTTGGGAAGACAGCACAGATTTATGGCACAAACTACATGGTCCATGCCTTGCAGTGCCAAGGGTGGGGGTCTATTGACCCTTCAGACATCTCATAAATCCTCACCAGCAGGCTATGACTCTTTCAGCAGTCTTGCTGCCCATGGCAGTGGGTGTTTGGCTCACAGCATTTGAGTACTCTACGAGAAAACAGCAGCCTTTGTAACGAGCCTTGCCTTGGGATATCTGCTTGATGGTCCACTTCTCGGAGCTCTGACAAAACCCAGCGAGCTGGATGACTGACTGTGCCAGCTCCAGCTGGCACCAAAAATCAGCTTTCACTGAAACATCTCCTTTCTCAGTGTCTGGGTCTGTAATCGATTTCCTCCTCTTCTCCAAGCCCAGCTGCCTGCCTCCCTGCCCACCCTCAGAAAAATTGCATGGTTTTACACCTGCGTCTGGCTTCGCATGTGTTAAAGGCCACAGCAGGGCTACGTGCAAACCATGGGGGAGGTGCAGCTGAGGAGGTTTCCCCCATCAAGCCTCCTCTGGAGGATTTAGAGCCAAAGATGCTTGTCCTCTCTATGTGTTTTGCTTTGGTATCTTGTAGATCATTTTTTTTTCTTTACTTGAGTGTGTTATTTTAACCTCATGCCTTTATATAATACTAGAAACATAATGAATAATAGTACCAGGCTCTTCGACTATTTGCTCAGTGTTTCCCTGGAGTTTGACGCATGCTTGCTTTCCTACCCTCATTCTCTCTGTCAGTCTTTTCCAGCAAGGCAGAGAGCCTGTACTCTCTCCGCTCTGTGCTGGGGATGCCATTGGCACCTCTGTGCCATGAGGAGGAAGGACATCCTCCAGCTGCAGCACAGCGATTCACATTCACACCACACGGCCTTACCAAGGTCAGAGGTGCTAAACACACAGGTGAGGCCAGAAGAGACAATGGTGGCATCTTCTCTGGTTTGGTCTATAGCAAAAGCCAAGAACCAACCAAGAGGAGTCTTCCATATCCAAGGCACATCCCTGCTCAGTGGGTCTACAAGGTGTCCATGCTCCCCCATGTTCCCTATTCTTTTGTGGCCAGGGTTTGTGCCTTACGGGAGGTGGTAGGTGAGCACTTTGACCCCACAAGCCAACAGCTGCACCAGGCCCTGTGTGTGGAAGCATTGAACTTTTGGACAAGCTCTTACCCTCCTTGGCTGGTATCACTGTCCTGGTGTCCATGGCAGGGGAAGACTCACATCTTAGAGCATTCCACTTTCCTTTTTGCTTCCCTGGGTTGCCCCAATAGATTTGCAGCAAACTGGGCTGTTTGGGGGGGATCACAGCTTCCTTACACAAGCAACAGGGAGAAAAAGGATCTGAATTCCCACCTTCTTCTGGCTACCCTGGCAAACTCAGCACCTCGTCTTGAGGAAGATGCCTTATGTCAGATGGAGGGAATGCCTCCTTAGCTTCTCAGGCTTGCTCAGCCTTTGTGCATAACTGGAGTTCTTAATTTTGGCATGAAATCCTAATCAGTATTGAGATAGTTGGGAAAAACTCAGCCCTGAATGCTGATGGGTTTGGAGGCCAAGCTTTCTTCCCACCCACATATTTGACACCCGAGGCCTCACACATCCTTGACCCCATCCGCGACTCCTGCTAGATGATGTTTCTCCAACCCTGCCTATGTTCTGGCCAACCTGCTGGGGGTTCCCATCCATCCTCTCCCTTGTCTGATGCTGACCCAGTCTGCAGCTCTCATGTCCTGGCAGTCTTTTTGTGGAAGCTGAGACTTAAAAGTAACCTGAGAGTGTGAAGAGGTCTCCTGGGTCAGTACACCCAGCTGTAGCAGGCTTTTTGTCTGCTGGATGCTTTCTATTGCCCGCACCCCGAGGTGGCATCTTCATGCTGAAAAGAACAACCACTGATGCAACTACTGTCAAACTGGTTTCAGGTTGGGAAGCTGAGACATGAAAAGCGGAGTCTCTCTTACAAACGGCAGGAACCTGAAAATCTGCACACAAGAGTTTATAAAGACTTGGGCCTTGAGCTCTGCCCCATTAATGTTTATTTTTAACAAATGTTGGAATATTGTTCCAAAGGACTGGAAAAGGCCAACAGTGTACAAATATTTACAGAGCATAGAATAAACTGTCAGCCTCTTAACTTGACATCAGTCCCAGACGAAATTGTGGCAAGCTGATACAAGACTACTCAGAGAGAATTCAAAGCTGTTTCTGCTCTTGAAGCATGAATTTGATATATAATTTTATGGAGTTAGGTCCGTAAAGGTAACAACTGACATGCTGGCCTTCCCTGAAGACTGAAACTCGGTGATATTTTGTGCTTCAGATTCTCATTGACCAAAAATGACATTTGTTCTGCTAAGTGTATTTAAGTCTGCCCAACAGTCAGATCCTGAAATATATCTGCTAATAGAGTGTCATCATATGATGATACTGCAGGAGTTTTGGGGCGGGGGGGGGCGGGGGTGGCTATGGTAGTGTCCTGCTCTAAACCCTGCACAACACAAGCTCTTTATCAGTGATCTGGGAAAATTATTTCCTGTTGGGGAAACATATTTGCTTTTGTGATTTTAAAAGTTCAGGAAATGTGTTGTAGTGGAAAAACATAAGTATTTATTGTATGCAGCATTTGAATGGTGTGGTAATTGAGGTTTTGTTTAACTAGACATTACTGACCATGCATTTTAATATCACTAAAGCCAGATAAATTTTATACTTTCAAGAGGAAGATGAAGATGTCATTGACAGGACAGTGTACTCTACCCTGGAAAGCCATGACCTTGAAAATGACCTAGGGGTCACTGTTGATAATATTAGCACAAATTGCCAAAGTGATGCTTTGTCTATATGTGGGAATGCAATCTTGCCTGCAGAAACTGGGTAACACTGACTCTGAGAAGAGTGTCAAAGTTATCTGTTTATGACATTGATAAGACCGTACTGGAAGAGTCTTCCCATTTTTAGCCTTACAAGTTTCTTTTAAGAAATTTGAAAATGAAAAATGAAAAAAAGAAAGGGTTCAGAAAAGACGTTGTATCTAAAGGGCATGTTTTAGTGAGAGATTAAAGTAGGTCAATTAATTTAACTTATCCAAGAAAAGATGATGAAGTGACTGAACAGTGTTTATAAGTCTACATTTCTACAAGAAGAATCTTTGATTTAGTGGAAAAATAAAGAACAGGGCTTACTAGCTGGTGGTGGAAGTGAGACAATGCCAGCTGTAATGGAGGTGGCCAGTTCATCAAATTCAGCATCTTAGCTCAGGGGTATGGTGGTCGCTCCTTTTCCCTGGATTGTGTGGCTGGAGCTACTTTCCACCGAACCAGTGCTGGAGACCTGCACATGGATGTTCCTGGTCTCAGCCTTGTGGTTGCCCCTGACTTGCAGCCAGGGATCTGTGAATCTGTTCTAAAAAGCAAAGGCTTTCTGTGCTATCTGTTCACAGGAATTGTGCTGTGACTCTGGAAAGCATCTGCAGGATTCATAACCCTGATGCATTAGACCCCAGTAGTGATGGCTGTTGCCATTACAAAACAGGGCTTGGAGACGACTGAATTTGCAGGCTATTGTAAGTACTGGCTGCACTGAGTCCAGGTATGTGACACCATATTAAATTAAGACTGTGAATTCATCTTATGCTGCAATATAAGGCAGCAACGGACTTCATTGGCAAGAGAGACATGTAAAAGAGAATTTCATCTCAATTAACAATAAACATTTCTTCCATGCCAACAGCTGCTTACAGGTTGTACTCAAGCATGTAAACCAAACCAACACAGATTGTCAAAAATAATATGGGTTCATCCTTACTGCTGCAACTTGACGCCTTTCTAGTGCTGTGGCAACACATGGGGTTGAAAAACAGCTGGATGTCCCTAGCTGGGCATTCCTAGGGAATGACAGCAGCTGGCATTGCACGGAGGAGCAAGCACGGTGCCCCTGGCAGACCAGGATGCTTCTGATCTCTGGCTGGCTAGAAGCAGAGGATTGGATATGATCTTGGAGGCTCCTTCATAAGTCAGCGGTTGCTCTGAGTAAATGCGTTGGGTCATTAGTTATCTTGTCCTCAAACAGCAGAATCGTTGCTGGTATGTTTTGAGTTTCAATCGTGCAAGACAAATGCTTTCAGACTAGATCTCTACTTGAGGTGGGTACACAGGATCTGCCTACCTTTCTGCCTATCACGTTTCTATGGGGTGATGTGTAGGAGCTTATTAGACACTGTACTGCATGAGGGGCAGCTCACAGTGGGGGAGTGCTGCATTCCCAATGCTTCAGCAGGTCCACATGCCAAACTTGTGACAGACAGACCTCACCATGGCTTTTCCAGCTTCTTATGCACAACAGCAATACATGACAGGATACAAAATGAGCTCAGTCCCTTTGCTTGGTGGCCAGAGCATATGGTAGGAATCTTCTAGAGTCCGACACATAAGGCATTTGGACTCTGAATCCTATTTTCTTCTCACTCTCTTGAGCACCAGGGATTATAGGCTTAGGCAAGTCAGCTGGGGATAACAGAGCTGTGTCCAAGGGCATAAGTAGAAAATGGGGAGGAAAATCTCTCCAAAACCTATTCCTCAACTCCAAAGAAAACATGAAGCAGCAGCATATAGCATCAGTTAATTCTCCTGCCACTGTTTTGGAGACTGCTGTTTACATTAATGTGCTAGCTCACATAACAGAATGTATAGCTCTTGACTCCAGTCCTAAGGACAGGAACTGAGTACAGCCGTGCCGTATTACCCAGAGGAAGCGTTCAACAAAAAATGGTACTTGGGCTGCCCTGCAACTGCAGCTCCACCTGGCAGAGCACATGCTCTCAGGTGTTAGGTAAGGCTGAGGACGCACCCAGACTGGCCCTCTTTGCAGGTGTTGGCTGTCCAGGGAGAGCTGGACAGAGCAGGGCTTCCCATTCTGTGGCACTGGCATTCCTCAGGCTCTTCACCTCCACCTCCTAACTGTGATAAAGCCTCAAGACAAGGCGTGAGCCAGCATCATGCGACTGCCATGCACCCCACCACTCCCAAGATGCATTGCATTGAGGGCAAGGACATGGCCAAGGACATGGCCACCATTTCCAGGGGAAGGGTATCCAAGTACAGCATCAAGCAACCATCTCTGAAGGCTCTGTTATTACCACAGTGAAAGCATCTTTACGTGACCCAAAGCAGCTAACAGTTATTACAGACTACAAAATCAAGAAGATCTACAAGTTCTACCCCCCAGCTGCACTGAAACACCTCTCTGCTTTTTGATGGACCACCAGAACTGCACCCCATGGCAGTGAACGCCAAGGCTGCCCAAGGCTCCCTGACCCAACACCACCCTGCTTGGTCAGGTGCTAACACCAGGAGAAGGAGCAGAAAGCATAACCATCCAGAATAGATACATCTTCACCTGGGTATCTTCACCTGGGTTTACAACTGTGTTTTGGGTTTGTGTGGCAGGGTTTTGGTAGTGGGGGAGGGGCTGCACGGGTGGCTCCTGTGAGAAGCTGCTAGAAGCTTCCCTGGCTCCAAGTTGGAACCACCTCTGGCCAAGGCCGACCCAACCAGCAATGGTAGTAACACCTCTGGGATAACATATTTAAGAAGGGGAACCTGCAGCAGGTGAGGATATTGGAATGTGAGAGAAACCCCTGTGCAGATACCGAGGTCAGTGAAGAAGAAGGGAGGAGGAGGTGTGCCAGAGGAGGGGATGCTCCTGCAACCCGTGGTGAGATGGCAGGCTGTCCCCTGCCCCAGCCCATGGAGGTGAGTGGGGAGCAGATGCCCACCTGCAGCCCGCGGAGGAGCCCACACCAGAGCAGGGGGATGTCCCCAAATATGGCCGTGGCTCCATGGGAAAGCCCGCACTGGAGCAGCTTGTGCCTGAAGGACTGCAGCCCATGGAAAGGACCCATGCCGGAGAAGTTCGTGAAGGACTGTCTCCCATGGGAAGGACCCCACGCTGGAGCAGGGGAAGAGTGAGGAGTCCTTCCCCTGAGGAGGAAGAGCGGCAGAGACAACGTGTGATGAACTGACCCCAACCCCCATTCCCCATCCCCCTGCGCTGCTGGAGGGGAGGAGGTGGAGAAAACCAGGAGTGAAGCTGTGCCTGGGAAGGAGGGAGGGGTGCAGGGAAAGTGCTTTTAAGATTTGGTTTTCTTCTGATTATCCTTGTTTTGATTTGATTGGTAGTAAATTAAATTGATTTTGTTTTTTCCCCAAGTCGAGTCTGTTTTTTGCCCGTGACCATAATTGGTGAGTGATCCCTCCCTGTTCTTGTCTCAATCCATGAATGTTTCTTTATATTTTCTCCTCATCCCACTGGAGCTGGCGGGGGAGGAGTGAGCGAGTGGCTTTGTGGTGCTTTGTTGCTGGCTGGGCTTAAACCACGACAAACTGTAATTCCCCTATTCGCAAGTGCCCCAGTTCCCTCCAAAAACTGTTCAAACCCCTCAAACTGGGTTCAATGTCACAAAGCATCCAGTGTTTTAACATCAAACAACAATCCTCTGGAGGATTTCCTAGTGCCTTCATTGTGATAAGAGAGGAAAGGCTACTCAGAAACTGATGTTAGCCACCTGTTTGAAACCCACAAGCTTGATATATGCAACCCTGGTGCCTCTCTCACAACTGGAAATAATTTATTCTGAAATAGCAGCATTACAGACATTTGAGAATGGCCCCTAAGCACATGTGTCATGGCATGTCAAATGCATGGGTGGTCATGTTCCTGGATTTTTGCTCTCTGCTATCACATCGGCAGGGCAATAGATGGGAACATCTGTGAGAGCTGTGGAGTTGCTGTGAGATAGTATCAGAGGACTTCCAGAGAATATGAAAGTCCTGTCTTCTCAAAGGCTGATAGGAGGTGGAGGTGCCTTGCTGTCCAGTGCCAAAGCCATTGGCTGGTTCTCAGAAAATCCAAAATCTGTGATGCACTGCCACAGAAGGCATCAGAGGAGATAGATGACAAATTTCCCCACATAGCTTGGCTGTGGCATCAAAATGAACTGTGTGGTTCAGGCACTAGATCCTGCTGGGAGCAGCAGGCAACCTGTGTAGAGGAAATCCATGCCCAGGGAATCTCCTGAACGAAATCCAGACCTTTGTCAGTGTAATCCCGATCTCAGTGAAACTGGTGTAAGGCATGAGTAAGTCCACAGGAATGGGGATGTATCCAGACTGATCCACGGAGGGACCACACATCAGCTACAGCAGCAGAATCACAGACTCATCTCTGCATGGTACACTGCGTTGGGGTTTGATGAGCTCATGCATGGAGAAGGACAGCAGGTAACCTCGGCACCACTTCAACTCCCTTGACCCAAATCTACCCTGAAGTGAATTTGTCCGAAAGTAGGCTGTGAACTGTATCTATTTGCACCCACCACAGTAACCAACAAATTGCTGCAGGTATTGCACATTGTTCAACTTCCACTGAGGCAAGATCCTCCACGAGACATCCTTAGTCTGTGCAATCACCCCAATCCTTGGCCCTACAGCACATCCCAGAACCACATGCTACATCCAGACAGATGTTCCTAGAAAAAATACATTTCCATAAATGGGGTCTCTGCCTCCTGCCTCCTTTCCAGCCCATGGACCTGCAGAATCACCTTCACTGTTCCACCATACAGGAGGAGCTGGGAAAGGAATGTGCAGGGCAGAAATGAATGCAGGTGTGCAGAGAGCATGGGGGTTTCAACCAGGGGTTGAAACTGAGTTGTGCTCACTCTTATTTAATCTGGGAGAGCAGTGTCTGTATAAGGCAGCGTTAGTTTGAATGAAGATCAGGATCTAGGGCTCCTTAGGATGCTTAAGTTTTGGATTTCAGATGCTGTGAGCATCACGACACATTAGTTATGGACACCATGAGGAATGCGGATCTGAGAGCACATCCACCAGCCTTCCCACTACAGCTATGGACCCCATCTTACTGTACAGTTCAATTCCTGCCTGTCAGCCCTTCATGCTCTCTTCCTTGCTTTGCTGCCACTCCACAGCTCTGGGGTAGCAGTTCGCTGTTCCCCTCTCCAAATTCCACTTTAACTGCTGCCCTATCTCTGCTGCCCATGGCCATGATGCCTCCAGACTAGATCTTCCCACCTCCCTGGTCTTGAGACCCTTTTTGTACTCCCATGTCCCTTTTCCAAGATGAAAAAAGGCCAAAAGTTTTCTTTCAAAATGGAATCAAATACCACAAAAGGTTTCTTAAAATATCATCTCTCACTGGAAAAGGGTGAGTTTTCTAATTAGAAAAGACATGTCAGGGCCTCATGGTGTTTGAGTCAGGTTGGACTACAGCCAAGGACTTTCACCATGCATCAGCCCGACTCATAGGAAAGACCTCATGGAGCATCATGGGTGATGTAGTCCAAACTCAGAAGGCTGTCCCAGGCAGGATGATGGTGACAGGAGTTTCCAAAACTACAAGTCCAGTGAGTCAGCCCTGTGGCATCCCTGGGTCAAACTGCCTGGCTTTTAGCCAGCTTTCCACTGAAATAATGTGGGCTGTGATTTTTCACTAGAAAGTAAACATTTTTCCAGAGAAAAAGCCTTATTTACGAGAAGACTTGTCTGAGCATTGCAATAACCTTGGTGCTCCTCTTTGGGCTGCCTACCCCTGGGGGATGACCCTGGGCAGCCTAGGCTGTGCACCCCTGCTCCCAGCAGCTTCTGGATGGAGGGCTATGTGTTTGCTGTGATGCAGCCCTATCTCTGCTCTCCCACAGACCCTGTTTTACAAAGCTGAAGGTACGGGCACTTTCAGAAGCAGCTTTTCACCATGGCAAGGAGGCTGTGGGACTTCCCTTTGCCATCCTGGGGAGTGGTGTGAAATCCAGCGTCTTAAAGGCACTGCTCATTAGTGATGTGTTTGTTATCAGACAAGGCTAATTTCTGACACCATTTCCCATTCATAAGGGTTCAGCTTTGCAGAAAACCAGGAAAGCTCTTACCCACAGTGCTAATTCCTTTGATGATAAAGCTCTGGATGTGCCATATCAGCCCTCAACCTGCCTACGCCAGGAAGCCTTTATTTAGCATCGACATTTATCATTGCTAAATGTATAAATAATACCATTAGCCACTCTGAGCAGTGATAAAATTAGCAGTGTAAACAGAGAAAGTGAGTGACCTTAGCGGAGAACCATTGTTGATTTTGACCCAACACCTACCAGTATGATTAGTCACAGCAGAACTGCTCAGGGAAAGGGGCCATTGGGGCTTGTTTGGAAATTAGAGACTTGCACTGTTTATTTTATGGAACAGATCTAATTCCTGCTGAGTTTCTCTATAAGCACCGGGTCATGGCCCCACCTCCGTTCCTCCGGACGCCGCAGCTCCCCAGGGGCTCATCAGTTGGGAGCCTGAAGGCTCATGTGAGTAACGCTCCTGAAAGCTGGACTCTCTTCCACCCAACCAGAAGCTCCCTTGAGTTTCTACCATGCAAAGCATCAGCATTTGCCACTCCTCTGGCAAAAGTCTTGGTGGACATGTAGCTAAGTGATGAGGAGTACGGGAGCAAGCACAACTCCTGGCTGTGCCAATAGCCACACAAGTGAGGGGTCTCAGGGAAGATGTGTCTGCTGAGGGATAAGACTGCCTGTAAAGGTGGCAGCATGGACAGCTACTCCACCTGAAAAGGCTGCCATAACAGCTGTTGGAGATGGATACTCAAGCAATCAGAATTCAGTGTATGCTAGTTATGGGTTCACATGCTGCTTGTGTATGTCCTAAGCTGTCAAAGAGCAAATTAGACACGGAACTCCCAGGGCTTCACCTGGGCTACAGTAAGTGTGTTGCTTTGAAAAGGTTGCCCAAGTGTAGCTGTGAAAAATTGAGATGAAATCATAGAAAATCACGCAAACTTTGCATTTCTTTATTGTTTTTTGAAATGGGCTCTTAAAGGTGGCTGAGAGTCCCATCTCCTGAAGGGTCTTAAATGACCTACAGTCCTGTGCACTGGGAATATTTTTGAATCCAAGGACCTTAAAATCCTGTAAAGATATTCTCCCTAACTGCAGAAATGAGACTTAATTAGATCCACTGGGTTGCGCCCATGGCCTCAGTGCAGTTGTGTCCCATTGTGGCCACTGAGGGACATCTGACAGAGGGACCTCTCAGGACAACAGCTCAAAAATGGGCAAAGGATGAGTCCTTGCAGGCAGCAGGCTGCTCGTGGCCTCTAATGGATGTTGTTTGTAGTCTTGCAGCTTCCTGATGCCAACACAGTTGACAAAGAAATCTGTGCTTATATTCTCGTATCCACTAATTGGCCATCAGGCTAAAGGCATCCCTCAGCTTACAAAACATGATTCACAACCCGTGGGCAAGTAATCTCCAGGCGGTCAGTGATCATGCTGATAGAAAGCAACAGGGTCCTCAAGATCACCTGCTAATCTTCTCAACAGCAAGCCAGGCACAGAGGCTGAACAAAATCACAGCACCCACAGATTTGAACCTTCAGGGTCATATTTCTTTTCCTAATCCTTAGCATCAAACAGCATTGCCTCAGCCTTAGCATTGGGTCCCAATCTCTGCATTAGCCTGTCCAGCTGACTGGGAGTAAGCTAGCACACGTGAGCGCAGTGACACCTACCACAGCTTTGCTCTCTGAAACATTTCCCTCCCTCTCTGTTTTTCTCTCTCTCCAATGTATGTAGTTGGTAGGTAGCAAATTACATGTTTAATGCATATAAGAAATCACAGCCTTTTCATCCAGGTCTGTCATTTAAATGTGAAGTGTGACATACTGTACTCTTTCGGGTTGGATGGGGTTGGTCTACACGACATCAGGTTTAAAGAAAGAGACAAACTATTACATCCTCAGTGCTGCTCTGGTCAAACTGCATCAACTGACAGCAGACTTGAGCAGAGTGATCCCATGGGCAGCAGAGAAGCTGAAGCCCCTGTAAAGGGCTGACTATCCTAGGACAAGCTATTAATAGAAGCAAAGAAACATTGGTTGGAGGGGCTTCAGGAGAGTGTCTAGTCCAAAATCCCCATTGGGTTGGAGGAGACATAGCTAGTCAAATGATAGCTGATTTGTGAATTTCAGAGCTAAACAAGACTGATGTCTTTCCAGAAAGCTGACATGGATCTGTTACTTGATTTACTATAATTTAATCAAGCTGATCATTAGGTTAATTTGATGATCTGATGTAGAAAAAGATGCACTGGAACAAGTAAACGAGGGCTGTGGGAGGAGTTCCTACCATTGCCAACTCAAAAATCAATACAAAACAATCACCAAAAATACGTGCTCTACAAGTACTCACTTGGGGAAACACTCTGGCCTACTCTGTGCAGGAAGACAAGCCAGATGACGTCCCTTCTTGGACTAACCAGCAGTGACTCTCTGAGCCCCTTCTCCAACCATCCCTCTGGCTTTACTTAGTTACCTAGTTCAGTTATTAATATACATTATATGGGCACTGGTAAGGTTTGATGATTCCCTGCCTTGCTGTTAGGATTTAGAGATATCCTACAGTCAATAAACAAGAGAGCAATCTTGGAAACTTTACCTGTGGCACTACTATTGTCCTACTACCTTGGAAGAGGAGTGTGGTTGGGTTTGGAGGTGAACTGGTTTCTGTGCAGAAATTGTCTTCCCATGAGCAAGGTGGGTACCCAGACCTTAGGGAGAGGGGACGCAGACTTTGTCGAGATCCCTAAGAACCACAGACCCTCACTGACTATGAGAAACTCATGAGAAACAAGAAGGAAAATGCCCTGATACACACCTCAGGCTACCCAGAGAAACTGCTTTGCAGGGTTTTCTTCATTCCATTGCTCTGAAGCCAACCTTCTCCTGCCTTTTCCCTGGCAGTGCCTTTCCATGGGATTTGCCACTCATCTTCAGCCTGCTTGTTCCCCTTCCAGGAGAGAGTGGTTATCCGCTCATCTCACCCATGTCTGGGCAGACCCTAGGCAGTCCCCTCCTGTGGTTCATCATAGATTTGGCTAACTTGCTTGTCTTTCTCCTCCTATAACTGACTGCAGACAGGCATTGGGGAAGATTTGTGGCCTAATTGTAAGCACATGCTGGCCAGCCCTGCTCACAGCCTGATGGTCAGAGCTGTCTCAGGAAATGTAAGCAAGCTCTGACGCGTGTATGTGTCACATTAGTTTTCCTGTTGTGCTGCTGATTGGCATGTTTGACCCAAACTAAACAATACCTATGCCATACACTCCACAGTGCTTTCCCACTTGCAACTGCCAGGTGCTGGCAAGCACAACAGGCAGGGAGGTTGCAGAGCCTTACCAGAGCCGGCAGGCAGGCAGGTCGCAGCGTGCTAAGGCAGCTTGCAGTGAGCAGCACTATCCTCAGGAGGGAGAGCAAACCGCTTTCTCACCCTTCTTTGCTATTTCCCGTTTGCTCCCTGCCTGGGTTCCCATCACAGCCTCTCAGCTCTGGCCCCAGCCTGCATGTTATCCATTTCTCAAGGGCCTTCCCTGGGTTTGGATCTCCTTCTGAAGCCTTGCAAGCTGGGATGAACATTCTCGCAATCTCACGCTAGCCACAGACTCCCACACTCAGTGCCACCCGGGATTTCCTTTTCTTCCATTCACTGGTTGTTCTTCACAAACCAAGTGGTTCTGTGTGTCACCTCCACCCACAGAACAAGAAACGGGGCTCTCCTCTGAGGTCATTGCATTTGCTGACATGCCAGGTTTAGCTAAGTTAGCAACGGGTTAGCAAACCCCCTTTGGCTTGAAAATGAGCCTAAGGGAGTTGGCTGCTCACAAAAGGAGAACTTTTGGAGGGGAAACAGAAACAGGAAAGGGTGTACCCCCTATATGGACACCTTATAGCTGAAGTGAGGGGAAGCGAGGCAGCCGGAAAGATGATACAGACATCTCTCTCCAAAGTGCAAGGCTGATATGAACACAGTGCCACTGTGCAGCAGAAGGGACGCAGCTGCAGGAGGTTTTGGTGGCACCCATAACATGGCAATGGAATGGAGAAGAGGCTGCAGTCATGGAGCGAAGAGGATTGATGCACCCAGAGTGTGCAAGGATCAACACTGGTGAAGAGGAGCACCTATGTCCCCTGCCTTCTAGCAACACCAGTTCAGCTCACTGACTTGACCTCCTTCTGAAAGTGCACCCCCTGATCTCTGTTGAGCAACACTGCACACCTGTCAACCCTTGCTGGAGTTCAGCATGCCATTCCTATGAGCACCCGCAGCCCCTGCCTGCAGCGGGCTGTCCGTGCCAAGGCATTAGTGCCACCACTCGTGGCACAAAGAGCAGAGCACCTGCATCCCGCTCTGGTCTCAGCCATCCACAGCAGGCCTGCAGCCATCAGCTTGTGCCCACCCGGAGATGCAGCTCAGCTGTGTGTTTGCAAGCCACCGCCGTGCTGATGGGGATCTTGCAGAGCTGCCAGTTGCATTCCAGCTCATTATGTTTTAATTTAGTCAATCCATAGGCTGCCTATTGTGAGGATATCAGCACTGAGAAGCAAAATCCAAATCCAGAACATTGCAGAAGAACCAAACTGCCAAAATGCAGAGACAGAGAGACAAAGTAAATCTGTCATAAGGCAGTCCTGACAGACCTCCCACCCTGAGAGGAGCCAGTTCCCAATTAGCACAAAGAACTTGGGCAAAGAGGAGGAACGGATTCAAAAACAAATGAAAGGGACCAAAAATGGTCAAGAAAAGGCCAGTGGAAATACTCAGGTCAGCACTGTGCCACGTAGCACGGGGGGTGTCCCTCTGCGCCTTGGAGCTCTCCCCTGGCATGGACCTGCCCCAAACCCGCCCCACCAAATCTCTGTGTGATCCCAGGAGTGGAGGTCTGTCTGAGAGCAGCTCCTGCCTGGCATGCAGGACACTGGTCTTAGCCATGATGGCAGCTAGAGATGAGTGGGGCAGATGGGTTCAAGGGGAGGCTGTGTGGGTCATGGTGTGGCAGGGATGTCATGGGAGCCCATAGGGGCAATGAACACAGCTCACAGGGGAGAGACATATGGATGCTGGGAGGAATGGACAGGCAGCTACTCAGGGCACTGAGAGGAGCCAAAGCCCCTCCCAAGGTCGCTGTGCTGCCTCTACACCCAGCCAGAGCTGCATTTTGTCCCCAAGGGGCTCTGAAGACATGGCCAGCAAATGACGGGCCATGAACCAGCAGCGAAACCACTGCCTTGGTGCTTGTGTGGGGGCCACGGGGCAGTGGTGTCCCATGAGGCTTCATTCCCTGGGACATGTCTGAACTGGGGACATTGATGCGGGTAGGCACTTGAGTGCTCCCCTTGTCCTTCAGCTGCCCATCAGTGCTGATGGAGAAGGAGGGAAAGCAGGGCAGCGGGGAGGAAGAAGGGAAATAAAAAACTCTTCTAGTGGTATAAATCATTCTGGCTCCATGGCTGTAACACTATTCCAGCTGAGCATCTGCCTGTAGAGCTGGAGGCCAAAGGGATGTTGGGTCTGACCCCCTACATAGCGCAGTGCTCCTCAGCGACTCCCTCCTTGCGCCAGGCTTGCGCTCAGACAGCACATTAAAAGCCATTTCCCGTAAGAGGGCTTCTCAGCCCGAGTCCTGATCACATCCAGCACTGCGGCTTGCACTGATCTTGCTGTGATAAAATAGTTTCCGACTCACTTTGAAGCTTTCGGGCTCCAAGTTCTGTCCGTGTTTGCTGGCTGCCTCAGTTGGGATACTTGGGATGCTGTCTGGGGAAGGAGCAGACATACACATGCTGCAGCCCCTGGTGAATGGTAAGGGGTGGATTTCAGCTCCCCTGAGAGGATATGGGACCCCCACAACAATGCTAAGCCTAGCCCTCACTCCTGGCTCATTGTTAGACTGGTTTACGCAAACACTAAATCAGTTCTTTGGTGTCTGGTCATATTGGAGAGGCCAGATGAGAAGAAGGGGTCACAAGCTGCTGTCAGATAAAACCACTGAACTTCCCAAACCAGCCAGGCACCGAGCATTACCCCCTCCCTGACTGTCCTCTGCTCTGCCTCGTCCTTGTCTTCCCCCTGGTGGGCTCCTTGCCCTGCTCCTGCCCTCCCACCACCCACCCCTTTCCCTGGGCACCCTTTGGCTTTCTTCAGCTCCCTGCAGTTCTCTCTGTTCTTGACTAACCTAAACAACTCTATGGGCTTTATGAATTTTTTCCCCTTGCTGCTCAGCCTGGTTTCCAGAGCATTGCAGACTATGCAGATCATAACAGCTATATTTAAGGTTGCCTGACAGTTTCCATGATATGACCCATTGTTCGGTTGCTTACAACACTACCAAACTTTAACCCTTTGGGCTCAGTAATTTGGGATAGCTTCAACAATAACAAGTTCAGTCCTTTTGAAAAGCAAAATTAGGGGGAAACACTTGGTTTGCTCTAGTTCTTATTAAGGCTTTGCTGGGAGCCCTGTCCTTCAGAGATTCGCAAGACTACTTGGGGAGGGTGCTTTGGTCTCAGGTCTGTGTCTCCCCTCTTGTGTCTCTTCTGACAAATCCACCAAATTACACAAGGACCTGAAAATCACGTTTTCTCAAGCACCTCTGAAATAGCACTGTGCCAGGCTGTCCTCTGCAATTGCTGCAACTGCAGCACACCGAGCCCGCACCCTCTCTCTCAGCCCAGACGAACCATGCAATGGGGAACACACTGCAGCCCCAGCCCCTGGCACTCCCCTACTGCCCTGGCTCCTGAGCCTCCGCATCAGAATGCCACCTTGGCCGTGGTCACCGGAGCAGATAATGGGGACCCTGACTCTCCTGGGCTGTTGGTGCTGGGACACTGCAACGCCTGACTCGCACGTCTCCAAATTCCTCTGCTGTCAGCAAGCTGCTGAGAAGCCAGCAGGAGAAGGCTTTGCTGGTTGGCCCACACTGTGGGCGACACTCTGCCTGGTGCTCTGGCTCTGTTGAGTTTGGGTGCTGGAGGGAAACTAACTCTGTGGTGACCTTTTGTGCATCACTATGAGGACAGATCTGATGGTTTTGCTGTCTTTTTTGGAAACAAAATTGCATTTAATTTCTAAATTTTTTCCTGCTGTTAAACATATTGTATGCTGCAGCGTCTATGTGATTGCTTTATCTAATCACAAGATCTCAGGGAACAAAGTAAGACTGCAATTAATAAAGCTGGTTTCTATAGAAAAAAAAATTGTGTCTTCATATGACTGAAACTATCTCACAAAGTTAGAAGGGGACTAAGCTAACCTGCACAGGCAGTTTCAAATGGCATTTTCTATATTCCACCTTCATATCATCTCCCTTCATTTTTGTACAAAATCTGTAACAGTACATGACAGCACAGAAGCTGGCAGGAAACCTAGAAGCCCTGTTGTAGGTCTGGATCAGGACCAAGAGGTCTTACTTCCATTCCTGCCTCTAGGTTTTGACCCCTGGCTGTGCCCCAGATGATCCAGCTTCTTCAGCCACCTCTTACAAGGGACTTTTGAAAGCCCATGCAAATTTTGTCAGTGATCCTTCTTTGCCCACTGTTTTGACATGCTCAGAGGACATTAATACAATCTTTGTGCAAACGGTGCCAGGCACATGCCGTCCTACCACTCTATCATCAATGGCCAGCACACGTGTGGTTCCTTGATCTCTATGGAATTTGTTACTCACAAACCCTGCACAAGCACCAAAGCCCTGTCCTGGATGGGCCCTAAAGTTGTTGCCAATGCCAGTTATGCCCTGTTCATCTCACCATAGTTAAAAAATCAAATCCATGCCCTCTGACACTAAAACAAGGACTTGGAAAGAACGCTGGCTGTAACTGATGGGTCCTGCACAAACTGCGTGCTTATCCCATGTGCTACAGAAACTGTCTGGGTTCTTGGGGGTACACTATGGTTAACAGAAATAGAATTCAAGAGTGGTTTGCATGCAATTTCTTAGCCAAAAAGCTGACACCACTAATTTTTCCAAATTCCATTCAAGCTTTTTCCTCAGCAATGAATACACCCATATCAAAGACAGACAAAAATGGAAGAAAAGGATGAAAGTTCCTGCGTCCCTCCAAATTATCCTTTAAGTTGGTGGATAACTTTCCTGCATCACCCGCCCATTAGTGAAGATGACACTTTTTATGACCAACCTCCCCATGTGCCACACAGGAGAGCACCATGAACTTCTGTCCCCCAGGTCTCCCTTATAATTCCTTGGAGAGCAAAGAACAAGCACTAGCTCTTCCTGTCCTCTTAAAAATAATATTACACAACCCACTTCTAAAGAATGATAGTCTTTCTTATAGTCATTCTGAAACCTGAATATTTTATAACGGATAAAATGATCACAGCAAATTCCAAGGACAGCCAAGGAGCTCAAAATGATCCGATCATGTTTCCAACCATGAGACCTTTGGAAAGAGCCCCAGAAAGAGGGGGAAACACATTAATTTTATGTTTTAATATTCAACAAACAGAGCAGACTCTACAGAGCTGCAGCGTCCAGTTGAAAGTGTCGAGAAGTTTATTTTTCTTCAAACCTGCAATGGGACTGAGTTTGGGACTCTCTGTTTAGCTTTTCAGCCTGTAGTTACATTGTGTAAACAGTTTATTTAACATCATTTTTGGCACTTCTTCAGTAAACCCACCATAATAATCCTACTGGCAGACCAAACAGATCACAGATTAGCAGACAAAGCTGCTGTAAAACACCAAATTACCCATTCCCCACTTTCCTGTTTTCCTGAGATGTGAAGTCCTGTACTTAGCCGTGTTTACGCCTCGTTTCATGGCTGTACCACCAGGTCACAGAGCTGCTCCTATTAACACACAGCCTCAGCCTCCAGCGGTATTGCAACGTGGAAGCGGGGTGGGGGAAGGATTTTTCAGCCCTTTTAGAAGCTCATAAAATGTGCTGGGATGCTGGCTGTTGCTTAACAGGGAAGGTATGCTAGCTTGATCCAGATTGGAAAAGACTCTAGACTAATGCTAAAGTCACCTATTGCTTACATTTCATTTTAATGTGCTTGAGTTCAATAAAAGTTTATCATCTCCATTAAAATGGTGCCTATTGGAACTGATTTAATCTCGTTAGCACAGAAAACCACATGAAAGGAATCAAGTTCATGGACAAGATTGAACACAGTTACTTTTGGAGCATAAATTACATAAAAGCAATGGATAATCAGCCAGAGCCACAGTGCCTGTCACCTGCATTACTCACATATTTATGCCAATGCACTTTGCTAGGGAAGGTGCTGGGCACGAGCCATATCACAGCGGGACTGAAGGCCTGCCAAGCACAGGAGTAATCGGCTGCTTAATGTCACAGCATCAACACTCTCCTAAAGAGTCTACAAATTGTGTTATATTTGAACAAACACATGTCATGTGTAGGGGTGCTGGTCAAACGTCTACTGGCAACAAGACAGTGCAGCTGTAAATCTTGCCTTCAGTGTCACCCTACTTTCAGCACAGAGACACTCTGCCTTTCTCAAGGGAAACGCCAGCTCGACCCCTGGCCCGGCTGCCCAGCGAGTGCCCTCGGTGCAGGCGATGGGCCAGAAATGCGCTGTTATGGTGCGCACAGGTGCAAGGCGGTGCAGCGATGGGATTTCAGTCAGGCCCTCGTTTGCGAGCATCAGCCCTGGCCTGCCGGGCTCTCCACGGGGCGCTGCCGGTGCCGCTGCCTGGGGCTGGCTGCTGTGATACCTTTGAGTGAGGAGGGTTGGCAGCTTCTCAGGGCCTCACCTCAGCTGGGCACCAGGCATGCCACTACGGAGGCAGAGCTTTGCTCGGGGTGATGCCCTGGCGCTGCAGCCGCAGCTTGTCTTCCTGGTGATGGGGGCAAGGGAGGAGGGCACTCCTGGGACCCTGCGCTCTGCTTTTACTGGCTCCATCCTCTGTTTCCAGGATGATGGGGGAAGACTGAGGAGGAGAACGTGGGAGCGCAGAAGAACAGCTGGGAGAAACGTGAAACCTGCCTGTGCCGCCTCCCTCCCCTGACCTCAGGACAGGCTGCTGCAGCAGTGCCCACCTCTCACAGGCCCCCCAGATGGGGCATTTTGCTGTGAGCAGCCATCCTCTCCTGCTCACCAGCGGCAGCCTGGCCTTGCAGACCCCTGCTCTGCAGGACAGCTTCACTGTGCTGCTGCCTGCTGCTGCCTGCAGAGCTGTGGTTTGCTGACACGGGCTCTCCGAAGAACAGGAAATCTCTTGGTGTCTGGCCAATATCAACACCACACACCTCTGTCTCCCAGTTCCCTCAGCGCGCAGGCAGAAGCAAGCACTGGAGAGTTCACCTCCTCTCCAGCGTCTTGCTCTGTCAACAGCATCTGCTCTTCCCTGCCACGGTATCTGCAGCCCTGTCGTCCCCCTGGATTCCTCACTGCTGCCGGCTGCCCAAATGCCACCATGGGCAAAAAATTACCTTTTCCTCTGCCAGTGGTCAGATAATTTTTGTCTCATTTTACTGGGAACAGCCCCAGCTTTTGACCTTTCTGGCTGAGAGCCTGAGTCCGTGTCTGCACTTGCTTCTGACTGACTCCCACATCTGGGTGTAAGGCACATCTGTTACCCAAAACTCTCTGAGGCACAAGCCCCAAGTTCCCATAGATTCATCTCCCCACAGCCTGCCTATGCAGCCAGGTTTTGCTGCAAGAGCTAAATGCCAGGCAAGTGGGAACAGCAGTGGGTAGAGGGGCAGGACCAGGGCAGATGAACACCTCTGCTATGGAGCTTGCTCTTGTGGTGCTGATTCACTCCTCTGAGCAAAGACTTCCCTAAATAATTCTTTCACAAACACATGCCCAAAAGCCCATCATGACCCATACACATCCTTAACACCTGAGTGAGTGCAGACCCTTCCACACTGTGAAATCCCCTCGCCTATGCACACTTATGGGGTATGCCCACAGCTACATAGATGCCCAGATCCCGACCTGCTCACTCCCTGCCGGCAGCACTCACTGGAGGCCTAAAGAAAAACATACACAGAAACAGAAATGCTGAGCTGCCACATTTAACTAAACTGTTTGTTCTTCAACAACCTAGAAAAGAAGTGCTAACGGCACGCCAGGATAAAATACAGGCATGGGATCAGGGAGGATCCTACAGGCACAGCAGGAACAAGGAAGATGCCATGACTGCCCTGTGTCTCTGTACTCCAGACATGCTGAGGCTGTAACCCAACAGGGTGCTGTTAGCCACATGATCTTCTGGGGGTATGTTGAATCTTACCGAGCTCCCTAAGATGTTCTGGGTGTGCCAGGGAAGCTCCTTTGAGTACCTGTGCCTTCCTTGGGCCCTACAGAGCCAGTGCAGCTGGGATCTGCAGTGGGATCTGCCCTGCCACAGCCCTGCAGCAGTGCACGGCAATCATAGTCATCCTCATCCTCATTGCAGCCAGCGCTGCTCTTACTGCCTCAAAGTGAAAGACCAGGAGTAGGCTCTGGCAGCTCTCCATGTGGCAAAATGACATGTGCACAGAGGGACCTCAAACTCTGCATCACCATGGAAGCATGAAGGTGACCCAGAAAGAATGCAAGATCTGAAATCACAAATGCATTGAATATATAAGTATGTACATGTACGTATGTATGTATGCATATACGCATATATGTAAATGCACACACTAAAGGGGATACATTAAACCTGGAGGCCCTAGAGCTCACCAGTTACTCCTTGCTATATCACTGTCTCATTCTGGGCATAGCACAAGGCACCAAGCCCCAAAGCCAACTTTCAGCTGGAGGGAAAAGGGTTTTCCTCTGGTGAGCACACAGCTCTGAGCATGACGGGCACAGGAGCCCATTATGTCAGCATGGAGGAAAGTGACACTGGGCATACTCCATCCTTTAGGTGTGATAACCCCCAAAACTGCTGTTTAGGCAACACCAGAAAGAGATAGAGAAATGGGAGACAACTGGGTTGAAAGGGTCTGAATAGTGAGGAAAGATTTGAAGAAGGATTTACAGCCTGCAGGTTGTGGTGAGGACCTCGGTCTTTGCTACATACTCCTATTTTGGAAAAACTCTTTGCTCAGCCAAGCTGATTTTGCAGGAGTGTGTCGTGCACACTGCAGCCATGGATAGCAGAGGACATTTCCTTAAATATTGCCTGGAAAGAGGCAGAAAGCCTAGCTTCCTGAGCTCCAAAAGGAATCTGGGAGGGAATAGGATGTCCCCTGCCAGCATATCTGTACTAACCTCTACAGGGGAAGGAGATACTCTACTTGCTGGACAAGGCCAGCACAAGAACTACTGCCTTTATTTTGACCGCAACTGCACTTGTGGTGGACATTAGCAGTTTCTAATCACCACTGGTTCCAGCCAGCCTATGAAAACAGCAAGAATAAACCCAAGGGGCAGCCCGAGGCCCCAGTTCCCCAGGCTCAGCATGTCATTGGGGCAGACTGGCCACAACCCATGCTCCCGCTGCCTGAAAACCCCCTTGCCTCAATGCCAGGCAATGCTGTGCCCTCTGAGCAGGATCCCCGGCCATCCTGCCTGTCCACCTGAGCACGCACAAGCAAGCACAATGAAGCAAGGCCTTCCCTCTGCTCTTGCTGTTGTTTTGCTGTCCAGCTATCAAACCTACTGCATGTGCGGCCAGTGGGGCTCAGGTCACCTGCTCTGTGGGTGCAGATGGGCACTCACACAGAGGAGGTGGGATGAAACTCATGCCACTGGCCACCATGGCCAAATGTAGCAATGGTCCTACCAACTGGCAAAGAAAACTATTAATTAGCGTGCAAGCATCCTCCCCAGTCACCACTTACATGTTGGTGCCATATATTGGAGGTCCTGATGCATGAAAACCCTGCACCCTGGTGCGACTCACTAGTGGCTGATGTAGACCAGACACTGGACTGCAGTTGTGTGACACTGCTTGGCTGATACACCTCACGGCCATAGAGCTCATGATGTCCCCAGAGAAGCATTTTGACACAGAGCCCACACGTGGCCTATGGATGCCATCACAGCACAAGCTTCCATGGGGAGACCTATGGCGCCATCTCAACGGGCAGTTCAGGTGTGCGGTTACAAAGGCTTTGATGCACAGTGGTTGCAAATAACAGGAATATTGGTGCTTACTCAAGACCTTTAATCAGAAGACATCAAAGCTTCTCACAACAGCCAGGTGGGCAGAGGAGACCTGTGCATAGGTCTCACTCCGTTACTTACTCAATGACAGAACCCAGCTGCAATTAATTTATATGCATGCACCCCTTCTGATATGTGCAAAATATTTCAGGTCATTTTGATGTAAGGAGACTGTAGTGACCCCTTGTCCTCAGAAACATTTACAAGAAGAAGCCCTTTCTCATCAGGACCTCACAGTCAAAGGGGTCTGAAGCAGGATTTACCCATTATTAAAAATCTCGCTGAATGTAGGAAAGTTCACAGAAGGTTTGAACAAGATTTTCCCCCTTTCAAGTGACTGCCTGCGTACACCACTTCAGAGGGAATGAACAAGCATGAAATTCAATTATACAGGCACCCACTTAAACACTTGAACCAGAACTGCTTCCCTTAATCTTTATATTGAGGACAGGGTAAGACTGCGAAGCCACTCTGGGCATGACAGCACTTTATTTCATCTGCAGTCCTGGTAAGATACACAATTCACTTAACTGAAGAGCAGGGATTTTGAGCTGTGTGCTCCTAACTCTTTTTGTAAGCAACACAGACTAGTAGCGCTGCCCATCACTGTCAGACCTCCCCTTAGAAAGTCAGCTGGCAATAACAAATAGTCATGGGCTAGCCGAGACAGAAGTCTTTGCAAGGCTCCTATAAGCACCAATACATCTAGTGATCCTGCAGGCACAGGAGCAACAGGGTGATCTGGAGAAAAGGCAAAGCTCTGAGCAGCCCATGTTCCTATGGGTGGGCACGAGGTGAACAATGCATCTGTGAGGTCTTGTGCAACAGGCCTGTATCAAGAGGAGACTTTTGCTTCCACCCTGTCCTACAAACAGGCATCTTGGAGCTACAGCAAACCACTGTTCACCTGATTTAAGACTTGTTGCTGTCTTCTGGACTAAGATTTCATTTGTACAGCAAAAAGCAGAGCTGTGTCAGCCCTGACTTATCAAAGGCATCAGCTTACTGACAAAGATTTGCAATGCTGTGGCATTCAAGAAAGCAACTGAGTCTTTCTGGCAGGCCCAGCAAATGTTAGGTGGACCGACATGCTGAATATTTAAACGGTATTTCTCAGTTTCTGCAAGGATGCAAGAGTAAATCACTCTGCTGTGATAAACTAGAAATTACAAAACCCTTAAAGATGGCAGATGTGTTTGAAGCTGCTCAAAATGGGTTTCCTGACGTGATTTAACAGGTCACAGCACTTACGGCAGTGAAGCACCCTCAAAACAGTGCGTTATCCTTTAGGCTGCTCTAAGCAGCAATGCACAGAGCTCTAATTTGATTAAAATAATACTCTTTTCCTTTCACATCTACCTCAGATTGCAAATCATTGGGGCAGGTCCCAAGGTCTGTGCCAGCACATGGCAGAGGAAATGACACTGTGGCCAAGCTCCCCTTTGGCTATACCCCTGCCAGGGCAGAGGATGCCCTGCAGTCTCTGTTGACTGGATCATATCCTGATCTCATCTGAGCCTATGAGGTCTAACTCCACATCAGTCAGTGGCCTTAAACCAGAGTAAAACTGGTATAAGATTAGATCTGAATACACTTTGTTACAGTGTTTACAAACCATAAAAGTCTTATTTTGGAAGTCTTTTGCCCTCTGTAAAACCCCCAAAGCCTCTCTGATGCTGAGTTTCATCCATTTCCTGCTGAAAGCACTCCTTGAACATCATCTGTGAGCTTCACACAAAGTAAGTCAGCCCTGCCTTCTTGAGTCCATCAATAAAGCAGACATGCCATAGCCCTCCTAACTGCTGTTGGCCATGAGCACCCACCATATCAGGGGGGGAGGCCCTAGGACCACAGTGTCTCAGAGAAATGACCCAGCTGTCTTTCATGCCATAGTGTCCTGACGGAGATTCAGTGAATACTGGAGCTCTTTTAAGCTGTGATCTTGTGAGCAGGCTGTAGTCAAAGCCCTCAGAGGAGGGAGTAAAATCAGGGACTGGAGATGGATGCTGAAGTGGAGAAAGGCTCTCAAGAGGGGAGCATTTCTCCAGTGCTGCTGTGCTGAGGTGCTTCTTAGAATCATAGAATGGTTTGGGTTGGAAGGGACCTTAAAGATCATTTAGTTCCAACCCTCCTGCCATGGGCAGGGATACCTTCCACTAGACCAGGTTGCTCAAAGCCCCATCCAACCTGGCCTTGAACACTTCCAGGGAGGGGCCATCCACAACTTCTCCAGGAAATCTGTTCCAGTGCCTCACCACTCTCACAGCGAAGAACTTCATCCTTACATCTAATCTAAATCTACCCTTTTTCAGTTTAAAGCCATTACCCCTTGTCCTATCACTACATGCCCTTGTAAAAAGTCCCTCTCCAGCTTTCTTGTAGGCCCCCTTTAAGTACTAGAAGGCTGCTATAAGGTGCCCCCAGAGCCTTCTGCAGGCTGAACAGTCCCAACTCCCTCAGCCTATGTTCATAGCAAAGGTGCTCCAGCTCCCTGATCATCTTCATGGCGCTCCTCTGGACCCTCCTGAGCAGGTCCATGTCCTTCTTATGCTGGGGGCCACAGAACTAAACACAGTACTCCAGGTGGGGTCTCATGAGAGTAGAAGGGGAGAATCTCCTCCCTCGATCTGCTGGCCACACTTCTTTTGATGCAGCCCAGGATATGGTTGGCTTTTTGGGCTGAGTGCACATTGCCAGCTCATATTCAGTTTTTCGTCCATCAATACCCCCAAGTCCTTCTCCGCAGGGCTGCTCTCAATCCCCACTCCAGGTGCAGGACCTTGCACTTGGCCTTGTGGAACTTCATAAGGTTCACAAGGGCCCACATATCAAGACTGTCAAGGTCCCTCTGGATGGCATCCCTTCCCTCTACAGTATCAACCACAACACTCAGCTTGGTGTCATCCACAAACTTGCTGAGGGTGCACTCAATCCCACTCAATCCCATACTTCATGAAGTCTGTCCAAGCCCATGCTCATTGCACACCATGAGTAGCTCAGCTGTCTCACCAGCAGCCTGTCCCTGGGGTCAGGTTTGCTTTCTATTTAGCAGTGCTGCAAAGATTGTTTACTCCTTTAATAGATGGAAAAAAACATATTTGCTGGGGTACTGGCTGAGGACAGCCAGCCCTATGGCCATGCAGGCTAGTTGAGACCCACATATCTGGCTAAGCCCATGAGAAGATCAAGATACTGTCAAATCTGGTTTCTGCAGGGGAGAATTACGGCAAAACCACAGTTTTCCTGCACAGAACTGACTGTTCCTGTGAGCAGACAGTATGACTGACCTTACATCGAGCCCAGCAGCCCCTCGATGAAGGTCCAGAATGTGTAAAAGAAATATCTCCTAGGCAGATTTTTTTAAGATTTTTTCCCAACCAGAGAGCATAAAGTATTTGGAGCTGGGGTTGCAGAGACAGAAGAATTTAGTTGCTCCAGCTTTCTGAACATGGCTTTGAAACATCAGAATATTTTAGAAAGAGCAATAAATGTGTTTCCTCTGTTTGCATTAAACACTGTGCAGATTCCTGTCATGAGGAATGAAAACAGGAGTTGGGTCAGCAAATGATAATGAGCCTCCATGTGCCTTTCAGGGGGTCAATGCCAGATCACAGAGCCCGGGCCTGTGCCAAGAATCCAAGGGAGGTTTCCTGGAGCTGCTCAGAGCATGAACAACCTCAACACGCCGGTCCCAGTGCCCCAAATGATTCCTGAACCAGGGAGTTGCTGCTCATTTGCAAATGCCTGCAGCTCCGATGGGCACTAGAGAGATCTGTCACAGCACTGATCCTTGGGGCTGGGCAGATATTTCGTCCCTTACTGGAGAGAGGTATTTTTGCCAAAGCAGAAATTTTAATGAAAAAAACCAAACCAAACACCTCATCTTTCTCCCCTTGAACTTTTGGGAGGATTTTCATGGAAGAAAACCAGGAGAACCCTTCAGAAGTAAACATTTCTCAGTTATTAAAAGCAAATAAATAAACAACCCCTGTTGTATTCCCATGTAAACAGGAGCACTTTATTAAAAAGATGAAAATTCTATGTTTTTGTGAAAGAAAAAATTAATTCCACACTACCTCCCTGTAGCCCCGGAGGCTTCTGGCCTTGACTGGATGTGCCTCCATGTTACAGTGCTGGTAGCTCTATGCCACCAAGTCCTCCAGACATGCACAGGGCTCAGAAGTGGCCAGCAGCAATCAACCTGGGCACAGGTTTTGTGGAGACCGGTGACCCTGTTTGCACAAGCAGTGTGTCACCTGCTTGGTGTGCCATGGGTGCATGGTGACCTGGGTCCCTAGTTCCTGTCTGCTGCACCCTGAGCACTGGCTTTGCTCCAGAAGGAGAAATACCATTGCGGGGGACACGTCCCCCAGCCATGAGATGGCACATCACTCTGGATCAGGCCCTGCTTGTCCCGCAGTGTGAGAAGGTGAGACAAGTGGCTATGGCTTTGGCAGCAGAGCCTGGTCATTTCCGGGAGACTGGAGGTGCTGTTCTTGTGCCTCACGCTTTTTAAGATCTAGAATGCAGAATGTCCCTGTCCAGCATCATGGATGTTGGGATGGGGACAGGAACCGTTGTGGTGGGAGACCTAACTTCCGCTCACAGGGGAGAGGATGACTATTATTTCCTTTGCTGAGAGGAGGTGTCCCAGGGAGGAGACCATCCTTCCCTCCTCTAGCTGAGGATCCCACTGCCCTGGCACAGGGCCTGGCTGTGGAGGGAGACAGGGCAGACTGGTGGCACTGGGGGTACAGAAGCCTCTTCCAGAGCTGTGAGCTGCAGGGCTGCTAAGCAAGGTGGACTCAACAATCTTTATACCTTGCAGGAGAATTGCTGTTCCCAACAGCGAAGCAAGGTAGCAACATGCACAGAAGTGATTTTTGCCAACCTCGTCTCACCCGGACTGTTCAACCCCTAAAGTGTCCAAGGCACTTTCAACATGGGTTGAGCCACTTGAGTGACCTGGTAACACTGACCTCTTCCACCACCCTTTGCTTACCCCTGGAGAGGAACACAAGATCATTGCTTGTCCTGCAGAGAAATTCCAGCCAGGCTTATTGCTCATTTTGGTGTTTAACATTCCCGTAGATTATCCAGCACTGCCTGAGAAAAATGTGCTTGGAAGCAGTGAAGTATTGTGTCTGGGGGGAGCAGTGGCTGCCCCTGGGGAGCCCTCCTCCTGCAGACCTTTCCTGCCAAGTCTCAGTTCTGACTATAGCTTTCCTGCCAGCTCCCAAAGCCCTGGAGGCCCCATCTCTGCAGGAGGCTGAGATGGGCACATCCCCAAGCTCCTGGTCCTCACAGCACTTTGGACCAGGGGACCATCCCACTCCCACAGTCCCTGCTGCAGGGACATGGAAAGGCTGGCTCTGTCACCTTGACTTGTCAGCTTGGGGATTTGGAGGATGTTATTTGGGAGCTGGCTGCATTTTGGCTGCAAATTTTTGTCTCTTAAATCTATGATTCAGGAGCCAGATAGCCATCGATGCTTGCCAAAGCTCTGGGCTCTCCTCCAGCCTGCAGGCACTGGCCCAGACTGAGGAGGACATACAAGTCAGCCTCTCTTGGTACAACCAAGGGTCCGATCCTGCTGATATAATCAAACATGGTGCTTGTGGGGGTGAATTATTCCATGGTAAGGAGCAGGCTCAGTCAGCAATAGCCCCCCAGCAGCAGCAGCAGGCCCACACTGTTGCTCTGGACCTCCACTACCACATTCACCACCCCAGCGATACCCAACCCTGGCCTTGGTTCCTGCAATATGTCTTGAAATTAGGCATGATATGGACACTTCTCTCTTCCCTTGCCAGTACCTTCTTACTGTTCGAGCCATGTTGTGCTCAGCGTTTCTCCCCCTACTCGTGGAGGAAGATGGAAAAAGCTACTGTGCTGATTTCTTATTTCCATTCTGGAATTCAGAAGTATTATAAAAAAACCATGGAAAATGCAAGCTCTGTGATTAACACAGACAGGTAACGTCGATCAATTCTCTGCTGTAAACCCTTCATGGCGTAGAGTTTGCCAAACCCCAGATTTGACTGCCAGGACGTCTGCTTCCACTCGAAGATTTTGCAAGCACTCAGCTTAAACAGGTCAGCGATTCCTCAGAACAGGCTTTGGGAAAAATATTTTGCTTTATCCATGATGAAAAGCTTCTCAAAGCCACCATTCAGAAGTTTGAACCACTCCATTTTGGAGCAAGAGCTCACAACCAGTTATCTTTGGGAAAATTCAGCTACCTTTGATCAAATTATACATCTCCAAAAATCTGAGTTTACACATCAAGTCCCAAGGAAAAATAATACCTGTTCATGTAATCCCACATTATATCAGAACAGAGGCAAATTAAGTTGCCCAGGCAATCAGAAAATTTTAGGAATTTATTCACAAAATTTGAGTAAAACATTTTGGCATTGCAAACTGCAGATCTGTCAAAATTTAAACCTGCAAGAACATACTGACTTTTTTATCTTGCTTGTTAAAAAATGAGAAAGATATAAATTTGAAGATGTTGAAAGAACTCCCATATATACATCTGTGCAAAACCTTTCCAGGTTTTCCTCTCACAATGACACATTGTTTAAAGTTTCAGATTTCTGCATTTTGGGTTCTTTTTAAATGAAAAAAAAAGACCAAAACTCATGTGAAACATTTCAAATTTTCAGAAATATAGAGTTTTTTCTGTTCTGATCCGTGCATTTTTTTGAAGCACCTAGCTGTAAGCAAAAAAAAAATTATATATTGACTCTTTATTTGGAACACAACAGAATTTTTTAAATGTCAGTAGGGGTCACTTGCTGGAGCGTCACCTTCCTAGCTTGTCACCTATCCAGCAGACCTGGATGGTGCTTTTCAGTGCTCAGATCTGTGATGAAAGCATTGCCCATGGGTGAGTGTGGTGGCACCCAAATCACATCCTTCATCCCACAGCCTCTCTGCTCATCTGTCATTCACTGTTCCCACACATGGTCTTGCTTCAATAAGGTTGTGAGCACAGGACAGGTGGTGTGCATCCTCCTGCCTTGCCCCAAACCAAAGAGACAAGATCCTCTAGGGATGTCCTGTTCCTGCTGCTTTGCACATGATTAATAGTAATAGGGCAGATACCCTGAGATGTGCACCCAGTGCTCACCACAGGGAAGTGGCTGGGACACCACACACTGCCCCCGCCATGTCTGAGCTGCAAGTGAAATTGCCCTCCTGGTTGCAACCATCAGACCGGGCTGTCTGGAGCCTGGATAGCTCTTGCTCAGAGAAACAGGAACAGTGGGGAGGGCAAGAGGGAAATCTGACCAAAGGGCCAAGGGCAAGTAGGATGTGCTGGGGTTTGGGAGCACACAGTCCCAGAAGATATGGCTCTGTCTCACTTACAGATTTACTATTCTTTGGGATATTGGTGGGGCTTGTCTCAACCCTCATTATATCCCCTGACCTTACAGATAGGTCCTTCCTGCACAAGGGAGGGCTGTGCTGGAGTCCCCTTCTGCCGGAACAAGTGCAGATGCTACCAAGTGAGTGCACACCAACAAGGGCAGGACAGGGCTGGGTGAGTGTGCCAAAATGAGCACACACTCATAAACAGTGTGCGGGGCTGGGTGAGCAGGCCCAAGCGAGTGTTTCGGGGTGGCACAGTGTGAAGTTCTGGGAAGGTTTGTCTGAATGCACTCTGCAGACTGGTTTGGCACAGGTAAGGCAGATGGTTTCGGGGTGCAGCAGCCCCCAGCAGCTCTGTACACAGGGAGAAGCCCCTTTTGGTCACTGCAAGTCTAAACAGTGCAGAACCCTGTTGTGGCAGGGGGGCTGTCCCAGTGGAACCGTCGGCCACAGGCAGCCTGGAGCCCATTCTTGGGTTGCAGCCACTCTTCCTCAGATCTCTGTGCTGTTGTCAGCCAGGACAAGGGGAGAGCTTGCAGACTGGAAGAGCTGGCTGCCTTTCTTCGCTCTGTGTCAACCCTAATGCTAGTTCTGGAATTTCCAGACAAACCCACATCTCCCCAACAAACCCAGAGGCCATGAGTATCGCCTGGCCTGCTCACAGAGTGTCACTGCTGCCCCACAGACTCTCACAAGGTACGAAGGCAAGGGGAACACTTGGCATTTCTCCTATTTGAAAACCCTAGAGATGCAGTGCTCTCTTCAACCCTCTCCTCCTCTCTGGATGGCTCAGGGCAGGCCACTAGCCCAAGACATCATATGGACATCACCATGCCCCTGCCTGCCCAGGCACCAGACCCGAGGAACGTATCTGCAGAGCGTAGGGGAAGGTGAGGAAGGGGAGCACAGGATGGCCTTAGGGCTTGGCTCCAGGAGCTGCATGCTCTACACTGTGCAGGTGCAACAGCCAGGGACCTGCCCATCCACAGCACCTGACTGGGCACACCCAGCACTCCATGGGATGGGCCCAGATTTCCATGAATGTCCAAGAGAGACACATGTCCCCATGCCCATTCATGTTAACCTCAACCAACCCCTCCAGGCAGCCTGTGCTGCCCTGGAAACCTCTTTACATGACCAGCCCCAAGGAAATCAATGGCTGGCTGCAAGGACACCATGGTTCACCTGTCTTCCTGAGGGTGGTAGAAGATGGGGAACTGTTCCCCCCTGCCATGATCTCCATGCACCACTGTGGGGCAGACACCCTGCAGCAAATGCCACTGACATCCCAGGGCAGGCAACCCGGCCCCCTTCCTGAAACAGGCAGGAGAAGCAGGAATGAGGGCATTTGATGACTGGCTTGTTTACCCCAGCCATGTCTTGCAGGTCTCCATCCAGGCAGAAGGCAACTAGCTGCCTTTGCTCACCCTAGCCCAGCCCCACTGACCAGAACTGAAGGACTAACACAGGCATCATGCAGGGTGTGTATCTGGCATGCATGACCTAGATCAGAGAAGAGACTTGAGGAGAGCTTCATCGTTGGTTTCTAACAAGCTTTCAGTTCTGCTTAAGCCAGCTTTTACATTAAACACACATGAGGTGATAACTGCTGGCAGCTGTTTATACTTGCCACGGTAATTCCCCAGTGTGCTGTTCGCCTCTCTTGTTGCATCCCTGCTGGTGTTGCTTCTATCCCAAAGCTTTTCTGAGCTTTTCCTCCCCTGTATCAGTCAGCACCGATGTGTCTTATCCACTCTCTTCACCTGATCACACTGGCTCCCTGCTATGCTTTTGAGGACATACCTTTCTGCTCCATCCCACACAGCCCATCACCCTTGTGATCACTCCACTCAGTGCCCCAAAGCCACTTTGTTAGCTTCTCTGGATCTTTCCATCAGCCTCTGCTCTGCATCATGTGTGCACTGGCAAGAGCAACTTTCTGATTTATCTTCTGCACCACATTCACCACAGCAAGTTCCCAACCAAACCTCCAATGCAGACAGCAATAGCTACAGTACGTCTGTGGGTCACAATGGCTCCATCCATACTACTAAAGTAAAAAAAGCCAGGGCCTATTCCCCAGCCCCATGACCAAATGGCAGGGCCTAAAATCTCCAGGAATAATTAAACTGTCTTAATCCCAGAAGAGGCTGGCTGCCTTGAAGCTGAGAATGGTGTCTGGGTTGAGCCAGGCACTGCACCGCACCCGGATACAGGCAGGGGAATAGCTAGTGAGCCCCAGCCAAACCGTGCCCAGGGGTGCTGCCTGCCCAAGGCCATGCCCTGGTCCCTTTGCTCACCTGGATGCAGCCAGCAGGTCTCAGACACACTGCTATGAATATAAACAAACTGTATAGTGAAAAAAAGATCTTCATGTGCTGTTATTGCCTTTCATCCCACCCATAGGAAGTGCTTATCTCACTCCCAAAGGGCTGGGATATTAACAGCAGCAACACCAATGTGTCCAACACTGCGGGGGCACACGGTCCAGCCAGGTCCCTACAGGCAAGCTGGCCTCCCCTTCATCTGAAGTCCCCGCCAAGCCAGCTCCTATTTAAGAGGCTGCGGAGAAAATCCCCTCCTCAGCCTCTTTGCTGCACCAGTCTGGGGTACTCCAGAGATGACAGCAGCAGCTCAGCACAGCTCTGAGCCTGAACCTTCAGGAAACAGTCCTGTCCACAAGCTTAGCAGCAAACCCTGGCTGCCTTGTTCCTATCCCGGTCCAAATTCTCACAGCGTGGGTGGGTGGGAAGCTCCCTGAATTGCTTCCCCACTTGCTGAAATGGGCTGAAATTCAGAGCTGATCACATTTTCCCTGTGCCTGTCAAAGCCCAAACGGGAAGCCCAGTAACCGACATATAAAGTTACTACTGATAGCAGCACACTTGTTCCAGACAAAAGATCAGAAGACGTATGTCATAAAAAGGCAGAGATGTCTTCCAGATGTTTTTGTGCATTGGGTCTGCACAGATGTTTTCGATGTCTGCCCATAAATGTAAGAAATGTAAAACATTTGTGTCCCACAGATGTAGAGATTAAATTATGCAAGAGATGTGATAAATCTCTGGGTAATGCGAGAAGACCATGAACTATTCACATTCATTGTTTTTAGTAAAATCGGCCCCATTTTCCAGAATGTGGCTGTGAAGGAGACTTTTATTGTTATTAAATGTGACTAAACATTACGTAGGATGTTGAAAAGCAGCACACATGGCACTGTATGAAACCATATATTGCAAACAGTCTTGCAAGACCTTCACGGTGGAGCAGTCAGCTGAACTGCAAAGTGAACGCTGGTGCCCTCGGAGGGGTCAGGTAGGACACGGGGGTGATGGTGTCAGAGCAGCCTCCAGCCAAGCTGAGGCACTGCCTGTGAGGGTAGGACGGGCAGCCCACAGCTGCCCATCGGTGCTCTACGTGCAGGCAAACGGAGCCGCTCCTGCCCTCACGACCACCCATGCTCTCTGTAAGCCAGGGGTCGGCTTGAGCAGGCGTCTGTGGGTCAGGAGGACCGTGCACAGCTCTGTGCTGTGTACCATGTGCCTTCCTCCAAGCATGCGTCCGCGCATGGGAGAGAGCTCAACCAGGCAGCAGGGTGGGAAAAGGCATGTGAATGTGTTTGCAGGTAGGTTTTGCGGGGCAAGAAGAGGCAACACACCCCAGTAAGGCAGAGCTTGAAATAACCCACAGTGCACAGCACTGCCAGGGCAGAAACTGCTACAAAGATGCAGTTGTTGGTACTTTCTCGTGAGGTTAGGTGCCAGCCTAGCACTTTATATTAAACCCACCTGAACCTCGTGCTTCCTGAAGGAAGTTCAGGTGCTGAGTGCAATTCCAAACCGTGCTTAGTCCCAGAGTGGATTCTGCACGCACCCACTCGGCGCAGCAAGTCCCAGGTGTGGGTGGAGCCAGGGACTGAAATGTACTGCTCCAAAATCCTGTGGCATGTCTCTGCCCCCAAACACACATGCAAACACACACCAACTGCCCGGCCCACACTCCAGCCAGGCTTCACTGCACGCCCACCACGTCACTGCCAGGAACAAGTGACACGTCCCTGAGCAGCGAGGCCTCATTCCCTGCAAGCTGTTGTGCTTGTGCATCTCAGCTCTCCCCCCCATTACATCAGAGAAAAGTATGAGTTTTGTGTCTATCTTTGTCAGGCATGTTGAGGAGAAACCGTGCCCAGATTTCACAGCTTCCATGATATGCCTTTTGCCTGGGGAATTTATTGCTATGCTCCCTGCATGGCAGCCACAAGGGAAAGAAAGGTCCCTATTTTGGGGCTTGAAATTCAGCCTAGCTGTGTCTCAGCCTGCCCTGCACTGACCCCACTGCCTGTGCCTGGCTGAGGGAGCTCTGCACACACCTCCTGAGTGCCTCAGGTTGGGCTGTGCATGCACCATGGCTGCATGGGTGGCAGCAGGTAAGCAGACAGCTCTCACCTGCCCTGCCACCTTATCTTGTCCTGTACTCCATCACACCTGGGGTGGCATGGAACGATGTGTTGCAGGCTGGCAGTGTGTTGTCACACCAGAGGACACCAGCTGCTGCCCAGCTAAATAGGGGTCTCAGCTCTGCTTGCACCACTCATCTGCTCTGTGTGGGAAGTAGCCATGGTCCCCAAGACATCACTGATACCAGGTAGAAGTAAGAAGCACTTAGAGCAGACCCCAGGCCAGATGGACAATTCCCTCCAGCTCTGGCAGGTCTCTTGTCTCATGAATGAGCACTGGCTAGCTCAGCTACTTGATCAATGTCTGCACCCCTTTCAATTTCACCAGTGCGGAGAAGAGCAGAGCAAGTGTTCCCAAACCCTCACCCCATCCCTGGGCCTGCTGGGGAGTGTCGGAGGCTCCGACTCTCCTGTCACTAGGAAGACCTCAGTGTTTCCCCATGCCAGTGTACTAAATCCTTGCTTGCATCAAGGAGACATGCCATTTTCTTGGGAATCCTCTCTGCTAAGAATATCCTCTATTTACATATTCGCCAATGTGGGGGCGGATGGGAAGCAGGGCAGTGAACTGAATGTACTTGGAAGATGTCTGTGTTTGTTACTATAGAGCTGTGTGGCTGGCTGTGTCTCCGTTTGCAACAACCACGTGTGATTACAGCATTAATGACAGCCGCAGGGGCCAGTTCTGCCCTGCCACCTGCCACCCAATGGTGGTCACTGCTCGCAGTGCCCCTGCAGTGCCTCCCGCTAGCTTTCGGGCTGCCAGGAGAGCACAGACAAGGTGTGCGTCAGCACAAGCGCGGTGCGCCTCTTTGTGTGTGTGCCTGTGTGCGCGTGAGGGTCTCTGTGGTTTCCCTGGTCTCTTGTAACCACCAACACACATACCCGTGTGTCCAAGCAATGCCAGCACTAGTGTCATTTGTAGGAGCGCTGCCATTTGGCACAGTACCAGAAGATGGCATTTGCCCCAGCAGAAGGCAGCAGCTCCCCGCCAGGGAGCAGGTATCATCTTGGGTACCTTGTCCTCCTTGGTGGACTTGGCAGTGTTAGGTTTACAGTTGGACTTGATGATCTTAAAGGTCTTTTCCAACCTAAATGATTCTGTGATTCCTCTCTGCAAAGCCTGGCTCTGAGCTGGTCAGTGGCAGCACGAGCAACCTGATGGCAGGGGGTTGGTAGGTCAAGGTGCACTTCTGCAGACAGTCATTCATCTCCTCTGAAGGCTATGGCAGGTAAAATGGATCAGTCCGGGGATTAATTCCTCTTCTACATCAACCTCAGAGGGAAGCTCCTGAGACCAGCTTCTAACTTCCACTTATGAGCTACCCAGCAAATTACTGGTTCTGTGTTTTGGCCTCATATACCTGTTGCTAGGGAGAGAGGATGGCTTCTGTACACCTAATGGAGAACAGGTTGGTAATTAAAGCCCAGAGTAGATCCTGTTCACCCAGAACAAAAGGTTAGGCAAAACCTTGGCAAGATGAGTTTTTCTAACTCCTCTGCAGTGGGCTGGGGCGTGGGCATGTCTACACCCAGTCAAATGAATCATGCACTGGAGAGGCTCATTTCTCTCTGATGGGGATGGCTGTCTTTGGGATGTTTAAAGACCAAAGCTGAAGAAGATAGAAATTAATTGACCTCAGGCTGAGAGTCAGGAAGGCAAGGACAGCTTTGAATAGGAGAGAACATACAACAGCTATACTGTGTCAGCCCTGTGTCCACCTGTGCCAGTACGCCCTCTCCACTGGTGGCCAGTTATGTATGTTGAAGGAGTATGTAAGACAGTAAGGATCTCTGCTATGATACTTTGTGCAATTCCCAGCCTTTGAATCTGGCAAGCAAGAGGTTATCACTGGACCCTCGTGTTTAATAGTCCCAGTGATTTTTCTTCCTGAATGTAATTGCTTTTTGAAGTCTATTATACTTTTGGCCTTACACTGTCCCATGGTAATGAGTTTCATGATGAATTATGAGTTGTGTGACAAAGTACTTCCTTTTGTTTGTTTTAAATCTGCTACCTGACAATTTCATGGAGTGCCTCCTAGCTCTTGAACAGAAAGAAGCAGTGACTGATTGTCCCCTAACCATCCTCACCAGACTGTTCCGAACTGCTGTACATTGGCCCTATCACAGCCACTCAGATGTCTCCTGTTGAAGCAAAAAAGCCCTTGTCTTTTTAATAGTTCCTATGGACACCATTAAATGCCTATGGTCATGGTGGCTGCCCTTTTCTGGTTTTCTGAACTCTCCTGAGAAGACAACAGGAGGACACAGGAATGGATATGCCAGCCAGCTTGGGGGGTGGGGATGCTGTGGACTTACCACGACAGAACTGCATTTTCTGTTTTGTTCCCAGTTCCTCCCCTAATCATTCCCAAAGTTTGATTCCCTTTCTTGCCCCCTACTGAGCCGATGTTTTCCGTAACCTAGCCCAAGAACCCCAGATTTCTTTCACCAGCAGTAATTGCTAATTCAGAGCCTAGTGCTCAGTTAGCGGGGAGTCCAACCACTACATTTTTTTCATTCTGTTCCAGTTTGGGCTCGGATGTGACTGAAGGTATTCCAGTTCAAGTCCAGGCTAATAGCAGTTCATTAGCTGTTTGCATGTAAAAAGGGCCCAAGGTCATACAAGGTACCCACAGCACAGGGCTTCAGCCAAGGATGGGCACAAGCCCCTGCCGCTTTTTCCCCTCTCCTTGGCACCTCTCCTATCCCAGCACAGCTTTTCTTGTGTCCCTGGTCTGCGCACTGTGGAGGAGCCACCGTGCTGTGCTCTGCCATGTCTGGTGCCAGCACTGTGACAGTGGGACTGGAGAGAGGAACTCAGGGTGTAATGGACATGCAGTGAGATACACCAGGGGATCGTAGTGGGGAATGGGGAGTGATGGGCACCCACAAGATTTGCAGACACAGCATTCAAGTCCTCCGCTATGAGAAAAGGGGAATCACACAGCGTCTGGCTGTCCCATGCTGGCCAAGCAACAGAGTAAGAGGTCACTAAAGCAGGTGCAGAAAGCTCCCATGCTAGGTAGAGCCAACGGTGGCATCACAGCTTGCCTTGCAGTGGTGGCATTAAGGTGGGGAGATGCACAGGGCAGGGGAAGGGTGGCAGCTCACATTCTCTGGGGATGCAAGTTCCTGTGCTGAATGGGACCTTATTGTGGGACATTGGGGTTGAGACCAACCATCTTTCCAAATGCTTCATTAGGTTCAGCTCAGGTTTGCGCTCAAGAGTACTTCCAGGTTTGACATTTCAGTCTGAGAAATTGATTTTTGCTGTTTCCTTGGTTATGGAATGGAGGGTTGTGTAAAGGATGGGCGCAGTGTAGGATGCTTCCTCTTCCCTCCCATTGAGCATCAGTTTAGCTATTTAGCTCTGGCACTGCAACATTAACTTTCTTCTGTCTTTTCCTACACAGATCTGAGTCAGGGCCACTCTCTGATGAGCTTCCTTCTATTTATGCTTTGAGAAATGTTTTATTATTGGCTTTTATGCTTTTAGCAAGTTTTTCCTAAAAATATTTTTGGCCTCTCCTTATTATGGGTATTACATCTAACAGACATTCTTTGTACTCCATTCTATCTTCCTTCTTTGGAAATTATTTCAATTTTGATGAATCTCTCTTTCTTCTTATAACTTCTTTCACTACTAAAGCATGGTATTTATTTTTTTTTTTCTGGATATTTTAGCACATTCTAGATTGGTTGTATATATTTATTCCAAGCCTCTAATACTTCTTCTTTAAACAGTTTTTATGCCTTCTGTAAATATTTTACCCATTTAGCTTTTCTTTTGAATTCCTTTTTAACTACTTTTGTATTTTTATCTTGTTCCCATTCTTAAAATTAAACTTCGGGATAGATTGCTTTGTTTCTTTTCCTTTTCTTTCATCTTTCAGTCCTGGAAGGATTTGGCTCTGGGAGAAGTTCTCTTTAGTTGTGGGCCCAGCAAGGTCCAACAGACAGTGACTTCACAAGTGACAGAGAGACTCTGTGGTCCAGTGGATCCACCAGCATCAGAGATGGAGCCTGAACCTCCCTGCAAAACTTCTCTGACAAGACCTCAAAGAACATGTGGGAGAGGAAAGGAAACTTATCTGTCTCAGAAACTCTCTACCTTGTGTGCTAAATAAGGAGCAACATGTTCCAGATTTTTGCACACCTGCATCTGTGTAGCTATGTATCAGGCTAAGTAAATGGTAAAATGACTAACCCCATCACCAGCATCCAGGGAAATGCTGCGCATGCTTACTGGGGTAGCCTTCCTGGCAGACACCTACCCCAGGACCTGGCTTATAAAGCTGCAATGTGATGTTCAGTCAGGCAGGATGCCAGATAACAGAGCCATACTCTGGTTTCCAGAGTCTCAGGAAAGCTGAGAGGTGCCCGGCATGCAACCTGCTGGAGGTCCAGCCTGAGCAAAGCCCCAACAGCACCTCCCCTGTCAGGGACCACGGCCATGCAACCTGGGAAGAGCACATGTGTAGTCATGAGCTCCCCAGGGACCACTGGCAGCCCAAGAGGCAGCCTCCCAGCTCATTCCCAGAGTCCTATACAGCAAACCTTAGAATAGACACCACGGAGGATCCCAGAGAAACGAAACAGGCTTGTCCACCCCCTCAGTCATTTCTTTTCAGTTCAGCTCTGAGAAACATCGGGCTGCCGAATCACAGAGATGGCTCTGTGGGAGTAAGGAGCAGCAGCCTGGCAAGGGTAAGCCAGGCATAGGACAGTTACTATTTATCACATGCAATGATTGTGGATAAGCTCAGCCATTGCCAGGTCTTGGTCCAGCTGCCCATCTGTGCACACACCTGGCCAGGCTGAGGCTGGGTATCGCTGGAGAGACTCCTGGAGAGGCGGCTGGTTTTGTTGAATAAGATAAATAATAAGTAAAAGTTCATGGGCTGTTCTGGGTCCCTAAGGACAACTGCAGTGACATGGTTTGTGTCTACACACCTAAACTCTCTTTTCCACAAAACACAGGGGCTCTTCTGTCCTGCCCATTGAGAAGTGTCCCTTGCCCATGCTTGCCCCCAAAGTGCCCAGGAAAGCCCTGGCTGCCTGTGCCAGAACCACACTGGGGAACACACATAGATACAGGATGGATGGTTGCAGCTCAGTACCTGGGCTGTTACCTGACCAGCAGACAGCCAGAGCCAGCCTAGGCAATCCTAGCAGGGACAGGGAGCCCTGTTCCTCAAGCCCAGCCAGACCTTGCACACACCGGGACCCAGGCAGCAAGGCTCAGCTCAGGCATATGCTGAGCCAGAGGGAGTTGATTGCCTCTCACCATGCAGTGCACAGAGTGATTAAAGCCAGGATGTCCTGCTCTTGTCTTTACTAGAAGCAATATTGCCAAGCTGGCAGCTCCAATGAGTTTTAACCAGAAGAATAGAAAACTTCAGGGCTTTTCAGCTCTGAATTACGGACACAAGCTTTTGGAAGAGGGCCTAGATCTAGTCCCTTTGGCATATAGACTGGAAAGTCTCAGCTACAAGTGCTTAATCTCCCTGCAGAGGTGCATTTCCTACTCGGGTATCACTATTGCACACCACTCTCCTCTGCAGTGCCATGTACCTTCCCCTGCCCACCACCAAGGTCAGGCTGCACTCCTCTTACAGGCCTGGGACGCTGTTCTGCTGCTCAGCACAGGGCAGAGTCTGTGCCCACCATGGGAGGGGAGACCACAGCTTCCATTCTCTCCCTGCCAGTACGCCCTCCGGTGCAGTGTGACAGCTACTGCCATGAGGGCAAAGAACGCAGCTGAGTAGTCATGCCGTCGGGTGTGGATAGTGTGTGCAAACAAACAGCCATCCTGAAAATGTTTCCATTTTCTTGAAATTTCATGGTTTTGGAAGAAATTTTGCCTTTTGTTTTCTGGTTGGGTAGTTGTATTTGGGTTTTGTTTGTAGCTTTTCCTCATAACTCTTAGGGGGATGATGTTGATGATTTAGTGTTGGAGAACAGGGTGCCATGGAAGTTTCAAAACACATCTAGTTAAAAACTATTTCACCATTGTCAATAATAATAATAATAATAACAACAACAACTAGCAATATGAAAGATTATCAAGCATATCTCAATACAAAATACTAGCATGCACATCTCAGTCTGTTTTCTGCTCTGATGCATACTTGCAATTAGTTCTTGTATGCAGAAAGCAAAGCACACTGTTTATGGTTTTACTGTAGCATCCAAGTACTTCATATGCTTATTTTTCATAACAAAATTACTTTGTCCATAAATCAGGCTAAACTTGGAGGCAGATTTGACCCATTACCCCAACCTTTTGCTGTAGATCAGCTGTTCATAAACTGTGTGCCCAGATTCAATGTCCAGGGTTGCATTAGGAATAAAATATTTGGGAAACACAATTTGCATCACAGCTCTCTAAGTAAGTATTTGGCTTCCTGGAAATGATGACTCATGGTTTGGATGTGCAGAAATGTACCAATAACATAACCTTTCGATCCTCTAATGCCAGACAGATCCATATAAACCCAGGCTTCGTGCTGCCCAGATGAATGGTACAGCAAGCCGTATATATAGTATCACTTTAGACTCGGTCTTTTTGCAATGTGTGGGAAAGATAAAAAAAGGGGCAGAACACGACACTGAGGTCAGTCAGCTCCCAGAGCCATGCTTTATCAGTTCATCTCTGATCAGCTTCTTCCTCTGCCACCCAGATGATTTAATAAGCAGTGGTTTCTGGAACGAGCCCTGTGTCCTGGCACATTTTGTAGGATCTTTTCAGCATAGTGGCATGTATTAGGTATAAAAAGCTTTACAAAGAAACCTTCCGAGTGTGGATCTAGTCCCTGGCAGGGTGAAGTAGCTGCACTGTTATTGCTCAGAAAATTTATATACAATTGTCATCGAAGAAGCCTCATTTGTTCCCTTCCACACGTGGCTAGCAAGCAGAAGGCTAGTTTTCCAAACAGCCACCTTGGCAAGTGTCTGTTCACCAGCCAGAGAAGGTTTGTGCAGAGCTCTGCCAGCCATTAGACACGTGTGAAGCCACTGTGCTCAAACCCACCTTAAGCGCTTGGTGGCCTTGAGCTCAGTTTTGCAGAGGTGCATGTAGAAGTGGACCCTGCTTAGAAGCTGGATGCAAAATACAGAGTAAACCAGAATAAACTCAATTCCTCTGCAGGACAAGTGAGCTCTGCTTTCTGCCACAGTGATCATTTCCTGCAAGAAAATGCACCTCTACAAAACCAAAATCAGAGTTTTCCACGGGATTTTTTTTCTTTCCCAGCAATTCTGTTTGGCATTAACCCTGCATCTACCTCAGCTACTGCACTGCATCCTCAGCATTCCCAGTCTGGCCAGTCAGCTAGGCTCCTTGCCCAGATCTATCCCCCATGATGGGCTCGAGCCACTGAGCAGATTGGATGCACCTTGTGGATGCTGCGTGGCTGCTGATCAGGTGAGAGCCACCTGGCCAGCAAGCCCCTGGCAGAGAGCAGAGTTGGCACCGGGCGTTGAGCTCTGAGAGGCAGAGCAGTGCCGGGGCAGACTCTGTGTAATGCGCAGCCCAGGCGAAAGGAAGTATCTTGTCACTTCTGGGATGGCTTTTTTTTCCTGAATATTTTGCTCTTTGAGAAATGATTCAGTTTTCTCAGACTGCATCAGGACAAAGAAGAGGAAGAAGAGCTTCCTTCAAAACAGCAGTCTTCTGCTCAGCTCCAGCTGCAACAGGAGGATGTCTCAATATCGCTGCCCAAGGGCAACAACCTGGTGTTCCTCAGGGGAGTTTATGGATAATCCTGCCTCTTACACACTTTCTGTTTGGCTCTTTCTAGATAGCTGCAGCCCGCAAGTGATGTTCAGTGCAAGCATTTGCCCAAGGCTGTGTCACGCTAAACAACCCCAGCCTAACATAGCTTGGCAGATAAAACTTTGAGCATAGACCAGCCCAATGGAAAGATACTATGAGAAGCAAAGCACCACTAGATACCATTTTGGGGGACTTGTCCAGTTGCCAAATGTGGAAGGGCTTTGCACTTTGTCCCTGCAGACCCCTGGTACACCAAGCCTCAGGGACAAAACATCTGCATCTGCATCAAAGCAGGTGGCACCGAGGCCAGGGATGCTTGGTGCAAGGAATGAGTCTGCAGTGCTCACACACCAGGTCACACACTCTGCCTAGCCCAAGGACAAGGCAAAGACCCAGCAGGCCATTGTCCCCTTTCTCTTTGCAGATACAGGGCTTTTACCACCCACCTGGCCCCACCAGGCTGCAAAAGGCAAAGGGGATGCTGCCGTTTGTGGCCTTGCCTTGCGGCCTCCCTCTGCTCCGATGCACATACAGGGCTGCAGCTGGCACGTGGCGTGTGCTGCAGATGGATTGCACAGCTGTGGGGATCTGGCAAGCAGCTGGCTGCCTCTGCACTTCTTACTGAGGAGAGCCGAGTGGGGATCAACTTTGCTCCAAGGGGCCCCAGAGCAGCTGCCTGCTCCAGCACGCTGCGTGCCACAGGTGCCCAGGCACAGGTCCTCGATGGGAATGGTCCCTCTGCTCTGCATGGGAAGACAGGGAAGCATGAACCTGCCCAAATTTCTGCGTTTGCAGCAGCACACTAGGATTTCACCCAGGCTCTGCCCTGCACTGCAGCCAGTCCCCTCCTTTGTCTTCCTTAGGTAGGAGGGGAGATGAACAGAGCCATCCAGGTGGGATGCATGCAGGATGTTTATTGGGAAGACTGAGCCCATCCGACATCCCTGCCGATCCCAGAGCACGTGCTGGCAGCCACGGACACAAGCCCTGGGTCCTGACATCCCCAGCTTGCCGTGTTTCAGTATTTCTAAGCGGGGCAACTCCAGCATAGCAGTGGCAGGGGCTTCTCCAGGCTCCCTCCATGCCTGCCAGCAGTCTCTGCTGAGGAGGGCAAGGGTCCATTTGCTTGGGGCCACCGGTCTTCCTCTTGCTTGGCCCAGCCTGTCTCTCCCCAGCAGGCAGAGAGCCAGAGTACCATCACCTCCAGCAGGCAGTTTTACTGGCTGACACTATAAATGTACTGTGCTCTCATGGATTTGATGCTGTTTTTATGAACTTGGAGCTCAGTGTGGCTGTTTAGTTTGAGATGAGCAAGGAATGTATTAATAGTTGGGTAAAGCGCACTCCGAGCTTCTAATCTGACTGAGCTGTTTGCTTTAAGGAAAAAACACTTCACTTTTTCCATTCATTACTATTCTTTGTTAGTGGCTCGAGCACCCGCCCACAGCACACCGGAGACCGCTTTAACCCCTCTCCCACTGCACCCCAGCCACCCACGGTGTCACATGGAGAGGACAGAGCATTTGGCAGAGAGCATCACAAAGCCTTTTCGCCCCTGGCCCATGCTGAAACCCATGGGCCTGAATCCTAACCTGTGGTTGCAGGGGGAGCAGCGACACACAGCTGGGCTCAGCCAGATGCATGGAATGAAGATGCTGCGTTGCAAATGCATGGCTGCTGGCACTGCACCCATGGGCCCCCAGCAGTCGCCAGGGTCTCACCCACAGCCCACCCAGGCAGGACCCTTCACCCTGACAGTGCCCACAGCCAGGAGGACACTGGTCTAGCAGCTGTGTCCACCCCGCTGGTGGCTAGACCCAGCTGGAGCCTGGGTGTCATAACCTGGCAGCTGCCCTGCTCTCCCAGTGATGAAGAGAAAGTAGAGCACATTCACCAAACAGTCTCTTTTTAATTAGAAAGGACATGTCGTGTGCCGGGGGCTTGTTCTGCTCCTGCCTGCCCAGTCTGCCTGGAGTGCAGCAATTGATTTACGTTCAGATGAGGATCTCAGCGGCGTCCTGCTAAGTCTCTTATCCAGCATGAACTTTCCATAAGCAAGACTCTATTTTTAACTCTGCAAGGCCTAGGAGAGGGGTTGTCTTGCGGGGAGGGGGGGGGGCAAGGAAGTCACTCTGCACAGCCTGCAGCTGGGCAGGATGACCCCAGAGAGCTTTGAGCTTGTCGGGGGGACTGGTACCAGCAGACCGCCCTGGGCACCGCTATGCCACCCCAAGTGCCAGCACGGTGGGAAAGCAATGGTAAGACGGCACATGGGCTCCAGGTCGGCAGCCTCCTGCTAACACGGAGGGGTCAGTGCAGGAGCAGGCTCTGGAAGAGACTGTTCTGGTGGAGGAATGAACTGGGGTGAAACCAGGGGAAGCACAGTGTAAATCCCATGCCTGGCAGCCTCAGCACAGCCCAGGGCAGGGATCAGCAGGCTGTCCCTGGGGCAAGGCAGTGTGCAGACACAGGCAGCCCTTCACAGGGGTGGTGAAACACCTCTCCAAGAGAAGAGTGCAGGGAGGAATGGGAGCCCAAGAGACTGGGCAGAGAGCTGGCACCAGCATGCCAGTGACATGGAGGACAGCTTGAAGACCAACCCACTGCACTGGCAGACTCGATCACTTATGCGTACCTCCACCTGCTGCCGGGCACACGTGCATGAGTAGGCTCTGACCCAGCCAGATCTCCAAATCTGTGGGGCAGGAGAGCAATGATCCAAGCCCTAGGGCCACATGCTGCAACGTGCCACTGAAGGAGGCCGGCCCAGGGCTGCAGGTACCTGGCAGACACTAGAAGAGCCTTTGCTTTTTCATGGCGGGGTAGGCGTGGGGACAGGCAGTGGGGTGTTCTCCCATTAGCCACCATGGACAGGAGATCCCATGGGGGGAGCTTTGCATCCAGCCCAGAGCTAGCGGGGTAGGATCATGAGGGGTCTCATCCCTGTGCCACAGGGTGCCTGTCCCCCCGTGACTGATGGTAACGGGCCCTTCCAGCACTTGGGAGATGATGGTTTGAAGTCATCACTGATGACCCAATGAGTGCCAGCAGCCTATTGTGTGGGGTACAGAGGTTCCTCCCCCATTACAGAGCCCACATTGAGCCCGGCTTCACCTGCAAGGACACAGCTCTGCTGCCCGTGAAGGGTAGGGGGAAGGTGTCTGCGTCTGGCAGCTCACCCCCCAGCAAGGGTCACACGCAGCCTGGCATGCAGGGCCAGAGCTCAGCTGCCGCGAGCGCTGGGCGTTGCAGCTCCACCAGCGCTTCCTAGCTCCGCTTGTTTATTATGATGTTTTGAAAGAGAAGCACAAAGGTTAGCAGAGCCAGGCAGAGCACCGTAAATCACGGTGGAGGGACGGCACGCTGCGGAGGATCTTCCAGAGGAGAGCAGCCCACACACCAGCCGGTGAAGTACAGCGGCCATTCCTGCTGCGGCAGCACCCACGGGATTGCCACGTGTCCATCACGGTCCAAGCAGACCCAGAGCAGTGCTGCCTTGTAGGAGGAAGGTGATGGTGTGGGGCCAGCAAGAGCCCCTGCAGTGGCCACCAGTGTGGGGGGCTGCCAGAGCTGGGATGGGGGCTGAGCTGTGGGCAGAGATCACACCATCTCCCCAGGTATTAAAACCCCTCCAAATTCCTCCCTGGCACAGAAAGGCCAGCATCCCACCAGGAGGGGGATAGAGGGACAGCAGAGACCATCTCCCTGGGGTTGCACAAGGAGTAGTGGAGCCCCTTGGCCCCTGCCCCAGGGGACTGCCATGTTCTTGGTGGGCCTGGGGCTCAGCAGGGACCAGCACGATGTGCAGCTCATCTCTCCCAGACCCAAAGCTTCTTTCCCCCATTTACTCAAATCCTTGAACTACTGACTGATCAACAGATATATCTCTCCGCAGCAAACTTTTATTTTCCATGTACACTAGGTTTTCACACAGTCACAACCCCACAATTAGCCTCTGCAGCATGTTCCCAAGCACTCTGTCCCATCCAATTTTAAATTACTCCAGCAATAGAGCGCTTGCTCTGTCCCCTGGGAAACTACTCTGCTCCCATAGATCTCGCTGCCCGGAAGACAGGATTTTGCTGATATCCAGCCCACATGTTCCTCCAGATTAATTCACTGTGGGGCTCTCAGCTGTACTGCCACAGGCAGTTACATCTCCTGTACTTCCATGGTTCTTCAAGCATTTGTCTATTTGCAGTGACCTTTCTGGTCAGCTGTTTTTCCTACTTTTAGCTCTTCTGCCCTTTAGGCTTGTCAGCCTCTCATCATTCTGTTTAGCTTTGCACAAGAGATGGCATCTCAGCAAGGCTGTGTAGGGATTCCTACAAATGCTTTCCAAATCCATGTCAGGGTCTCCCTTCCCCAGCTTTACAGTGTGCAAACTGCTATTTGATTGGAAAGTGCTGGCCCCACCTTCTGAGTGGGACTTGAATGATGATGCTCTCACATCTGTAAAGGAGGAGGTTTGCTCCCCTCAGTCACACAGATGGGCATCTTCCCATCCCCTATTCCAGACTGAGTGTTTATAATTTTCCTTGCAAAATAAACCTTGCTTTATTGTTGAGACAGAGAGAAAATTAAGTATTAATACTGGGTTTAGCACAACAGGCGTTTGGAGGAGTCACTGGTTTACACGTTATGGTGCACAGGTTGATTCAAAACTTCCCCTACACTAATTTACAGTGGGGATTAATGACTTATATCCTGACAAATCAGAGTACCAGTAAATCAGACTGCAAGAAGGCAAGAACAAGAACACTGAATTTCCACCCATCAGAAATGTCAACACTGAGAATTTTCTTCTGATTCTCATTAAATTAATGTGTAAAATTCTTGAAATTCACTGGGTCAAAACTTTAAAAAGTACTTTCATATTGTCTGATTACTATGCCAAAGGTAACAATACGATGCCTAGTATATAATAACAACTAATGGGATACTATAAGATCAAAAAACCCACCAGAAACATAAGAATAAAACAAATCTACCTCACGAAACAGCATTTTTGCATTGAAGTGCTTCTAACATTTTAGTTGTGCATATAAAACATGAAAATTTCAATGAGTCGTTTAGACATTTTTCTAACAATGAGCATGGAAAAGAAGCCATTTCTATGTGCTCTCCACAGCAGCATCCAAGGGAAAATGCTCAACCCAAAACTTCTACGTGAGGAGCCCCATGAGGAGCCCTGAGACCAAGGACCCCCTGCAGCTGAGCACCTAGCAGTCCTCCATGGCCACATGGTGCCAAAGCACAAGCCTTCCTTGCCCAATTTTCCTAGAAAATTTCTGGGGGGAAAAAAATACACCTTGAAAGGGGGGAAAAATATAGTGACACAGAAACTGTCAGCCCCAGTTCCCAGTATATTTAATTAGAAAAATTTTTTTTTTCACTTCTTTTCTCAGTTGGTTTTTTCCCCCCCCTCACTTTTCTTGTGAACACACACCCAGGCCTTGGGAAAGATAAGGAAGCCGAGCACTCCCCCACTGGCACACCATCATTGTGCCCTGATGTGCCGAGGATGTTATGAGTACCAAGGGCATCATAGGTGCCGAGGGCATCGCAGGTGCCAGAGCAGGGGCAGGGCCAGGAGCAGGGCGGTGGGTGAGGTGTCAGAAGCTCCCTGCTCCCCCTGAGCGATGGATATCAACCTGATAAGCAGCTTGCCAGCACCCTGCCTGTCGGGAGGCAGAGAGCTTGGCTCTCACTACGTTTTTACTGGCACATTTCACCTCTAATTTGGGAAAAAATCTGGCATCCCACCCTTGCAGGGCTGCCAAGGGCTGCTCTAGATAATCTCTTTAAATAGAATGATGCGAAGTCTCCACTCTGCTGATGTCATGGGCAAAATTCCTGCTGGATTCGGCGAGACCCCGGCCCACCCCTGGTCATCCCAGCATGAAGGGGACGAGCCTGTCCGCCCATCGTTGCCTGGGCTTGGGTGTTGTGCCTGCCAGTGTAGGATGGGGACAGAGGTGGCAGGTTTGTTCCCACGGTTCCCTGGGCCAGGGCTATGCCCATGTATGTGGCAGTGGCTGTCGGCACTGGGTGGGATTTCACCCGCGGTGAACCGTGTTGCACAACTCTCTGACTGTCTGGGATCATGACCCCATCTGACAATTTCCCTGGGGTGAATGACACTGATGCCACCACCCTGACAAGCTGCTTTCCATCCTCCCTAGGTGTGACAACGACACCAGAGACAACAAACTGTTTGTGCCAAAATGTCCCTGCGCCTCAGCCACGGGGAGCTACTGGGGGACCTCAGGAGCAGCCAGCTGTGCCCCTTCCCATGCAGGTGGTGTCATCCCTCCAAACACAGAGGGATGTTACTTGGGCACATGGTCATTCCCCAGCCAGCCGAGTACTGCCTGCACAGCCCTTTGGCACATTTGTGACTTGGACAGTTCACAAAGAAAAGGGACCAGGGCCACTCTCAGGTCTAGAGCCACCAGGCAGAGCTCCCCTGCCCCATAGGACCACCTGGAGAAGTAGGAAGGATCTTCTGCTCATAACCCCAACCTGAGTTTTGGGGTCACAGGCTGGGGGAGACCTCAGAGTACATGAAGTTCAGTGCCTACAGCTGCAGCACACATCGAACAACCTCTTTTGCAGGCTTATCCTGCTCCATCTGAGCCCTGGCCCCAATCTCAACCTTTTCTAAAACGTCCCAACTTGTTCCTCATGGTGAGCCAGCTCCCAGCCCTGCCAGATCATCCTGCGACCCTGAGCGAGCCCTGCCCAGCCCTCAGGAAAAACTCTGAAGCTGTTTCAAAGCCTTTTCTTATTTTTCACAGAGAGTTTTGATTCCCAGGTGTGCTGGTTTTGGCTGGGATAGAGTTAATTTTCTTCACAGTAGCTAGTATGGGGCTATGTTTTGGATTTGTGCTGGAAAGAGCGTTGATGATACAGGGATGTTTTTGTTACTGCTGAGCAGTGCTTACACAGAGTCAAGGCCTTTTCTGCTTCTCACCCCACCCCACCAGCAAATAGGCTGGGGCTGCACAAGAAGTTGGGAGGGGACACAGCTGGGACAGCTGACCCCAACTGACCCAAGGGATATTCCAGACCATATGACATCATGCCGAGTATATAGTGCTGGGGGAAGGAGAAGGAAGGGTGGGGGGTGTTCGGAGTGATGGCGTTTGTCTTCCCAAGTAACCATTACACGTGATGGAGCTCTGCTTTCCTGAAGATGGCTGAACACCTGCCTGCTGATGGGAAGTGGTGAATTAATGCCTTGTTCTGCTTTGCTTGCGCGTGTGGCTTTTGCTTTACCTGTTAAACTGTCTCTTTTTCAACCCACGAGTTTTCTCACTTTTACCCTTCTGATTCTCTCCCCCATCCCCCTGTGAGGGAGGTGAGTGAGCGGCTGCGTGGTGCTTGGTTGCTGGCTGGGGTTAAACCACGACACCAGGAAATGATTGAAGACCAAAACCTCCAGCTCCTATGCTGAGGCTGTCCTTGGCCACAGAGTCTTGCAGGTGAGGCCGGCTGGTGGGGACAGCCCTTGGAAGAGGATGGGGATGGGGACAGGGCAAGTCCAAGCAGTTCAGCTGCCAGGCGATGCACAATGAAAGGCCAAACTGCAGTTCCAGCCCATTCACTTTTTGATCAAAAATTAGAAAGATTTTATGGAAAACCAATTTATTTCTGCAAAATATGTTTTCTTTACATGAAAGGTTTTTTTCCTTATCTCCCTCAGTTCCCTCCTAAGAAATGGGGTAAGAGCCACACTCCTGTCTCTCCAGCCTGTTTATGTGAGACACACTCCAGAGGCAGGACTCGTCTCTCGCTGGGGGCTGGTTCACAGGGCTCAATGTTGCTCAGGCTGTGCTCACACTAACAGCATCAGAAACAGCAACATTCCCTCAGGCTGAGTGGTTCCCAAGACAGCACCACGCCAGCGTTTTCTTGATTTAATGTGGTTCATGCAGGAATAAGCTCTACAGGTGCCCCCAGAACTGACAAAATACATTTTCACAAAAATACACACATGCATGCTTGCACACACAGACACACACATGTGCACAAGGTAATTAACCTGGGGAACCCCTTGCTGCAAGGTAACAAAGGCACCTTGTAGATGGGACAGGTTATGCTGCTTCTAACCCCACTTGAGCAAATACAACTGAAAATAAAATGTAGTAGTGCAATAAATCAGTGTCTATGCTGCACAGAGATTAGGTAAACACTTGGCAGAGTATCACGGTATCACTATGTACTACATGGATTTCCAGGCCTTTCTCCGAGCTAGTGATCAGAGACAGCAGAACATGGGGCTCTTCATTATGAAGAAAATTTGAGAATTATTTGAGAAAATTACCCCTAGATCCGCTCTACTGCTTCCAACAAGAAGACAACTCTGAGCAAAGGGATTTTTTTACAGAGATCTAAATGCTAGGTGATGGCTAGTGGGTTGTCCCTGCATCAGTAATGCCAGGAGCTCCCCAGTAAACGCCTTTCATGTAAAACCAGGGTGGTCTCCCTGGGGTCATTGGCTGCTGGGAGGTCCCCTGTGCTTCCAGGGCAGCGGAGATGTCCCTTCTGTGGATATGGAAAGTCTGCAGCAGCTGGGTCTGATCCTGCCTGGAGCTGAGCACCTCCTACAGCAATGCCAGAAGTGCAGAGTTCCTCCTTTCCTTTCTGTAATCCCTGAATGCCCTGCCATCGGTGGGTGCAGGATCTGGCCCCTCCTGGCTTTCTTCTTGGCTGGTCTGTGCTGAGTTAGGGGAACAGAGATTGCCCTGTCTCAAGCAGCCTGTTCTGGACCTGCCCTTGCCTGCAGCGGCCAGGGACTGGGCTGTCAGCGCTGGGCTGGGTCCACCCTGCTTTCCAGGGAAAGCCAGGGCAGGCGAGGGGCTGTCCCCATCAGCTCTTCTCAGTCTTTTAGCAATGAATGAGTTGCACCAGCTCTCAAGGAATCATCCCTGTTGCGAGAGCCGGGCTGGGCCAGGATGCTCTTTGCAGGCAAGGGAGGGCCGAGAGTGCAGCCGTAACCAGACAGCATCCCAGGATGGGACTTGGTGGACACTGACGGCAGCATGTGAGAGCTGCTCAGGAAGGGATGCATTTCCTAGGCTGACTCTAGGGGTCATCAGCCTTCAGCTTTTACATATAGGACTTGTCAACTCGGCTTATTCAAGCCCTCTGAAGGCAGCTGTCCCCAAGGGCCACAAAGAGACCCAGACAGCCGGTGGATAAACAAACACTGTGTTTTGCTCTTCCAGGCAGGAAGGGCTCCCCACCACAGCAGCATGATGCAGGCTGGGGCAGGCGGCAGGCACTGGACCTTCCTGAGAGGAAAACACACATAACTTCTGCTCAGTGGACAAAAACCAGCTCTGAAAGGAGCCAGACCTGTCAGCATGACAGGCTTGCAGAGCACAGGGTTGCCTCCGGATGGTGGTGACCCAGCCTCATTAGGTGGAAGGGACTGGCAGTTGTATCTAAACCTTGCCCAGCTAAGTTAATAAGCTGTCTGCAAATGCCTACTTCAATAGCTACAACAGCTTCAGGGCAGGGGCTGTTTCCTTGATCTACAAGGGGAAGATGAATAGTGAATTTCAACAATGAATTAACTGGCAGCACCTCTCTGTATAGCAACAAATTAAAAATACTTTCAGGTTTTCTGAAGCAGGGGCTGTAGTAGTTCTCCAGCATCACAAGAGAAGCAGCTCCTTCTCAGCGTGCCGACAAGCCCAGCTCAAGGCAAAAGAAAGGCTTTGGCCAAATGCCCCAGACTGTGAGCTAAAAAGCACCTGGAAAGGACTCTCACAAGCCACCCCAGACTGTCCTGCTGCTGTTTCCCAGTGAGGTTTGCTCAGGAGTGATAACTGCAGAAGTAAATGAGGACACAAACAGAGCGCACAGCAACTCAGCACCAGGTGCCCTGCTCCGCACCCAGCCTGAGTGCAGGCACATGCTGCTCTCCCCAAAGCCTCTGCACTACGGTAGGGAGCGGGCACTCCCATGCAGAGTCAAACCACATACCACACTACAACAGCCCTGTGCCTCTGCCTGCAAGGTGTGGACAGAGCACAACTTCACAGCCGGGAGCCAAAGCAAAGAGCTCCTAGTTGCCTGAAACAAAGTGCGTCAGCAGTGTTATGTCAATCTCTTCAACTAAATCGAAATGGTCCCGTGGGATGTTTAGATTATGCTGTACTAGTGTTTTCTGGCTGGAAAGCCTTTTGACCAACCTCTTAGAAGAGCCGTCCTTGGTGTGTGGCAGGAGAACATGCCCATGGCCATCCAGAGCAGCAGAGCAGAACTGAGACACAGGAATGGTGCACAGCCCCTGGCACTGGTGGGCAGAACTTCCAAGAAGGGGGGGGGGGGGGGGCAAAGGGAAAGGAGAAGAAAGGTTGGAACAGGAGTGACAGTGGCCACAGTACCCTGAGGTACAGATGCAGGGAGGATTCAGATGTAGGAGCAGTTTTGGTTCCCATACCCCTTGCACCAAAATCCCGGCACTGTGGCTGCGCTGGGATTCAGGCACCGGCTGGCAGCAAAGTGCAGGAGGAGCAAAGGGAACCTGAAGAGATGGGAGCTGGAAAATGCTAGGGAAGGGGACAGCACGGAGGGAGATGTCATTATCTGGATGTTAACCTGTTGCTCCAACATGGCCAGACACAGTCCGTCCCCCAGCTCCTGCAGCAGTGACACATGGCTCCCAGATAAATGCGGAGTGTTTGCTATAGGAGCTCCCCAGGGGGAGTCCAAAGCAGGGGTATGGACACAGTGGGGTGCTTCCTCGAGGATACAGTGCATGCCACTGACTGACACCCAGGAGAGGGAGCGGAGATGGGCTGAGGGTGAAAAAGGTGGCTGTGAATTGTCACCTCTGAGCTCAGCGGACATGGGGACCAAGTGGGGTCACAGGGTAGTGCTAGTGGACCCTGGGTGGCATCTATGCTTTCAAGGATGGAGGCTACTCATTGGCAAATGAGTGTGCTGACAACTTATTCAGCCTCCATAGTTGTTGTTTCAGGAGGAGGCAGGGAGAACTTGAGTGCATCAGTGCTGGCCCCCTCCCAGCTCTGCTCCAGAGGCACAGCAAGTGAGGTGCACATGCTCGCAACTCAAGCTGGCAGGGTCATAATCCCATTTCAAAGAAAATTCTGTCATTCGGAGATTTGATTTTGTCTCTAATCAGGATGAAAACAACAAATTTTCAACTGGCCAGCCACATGTAATTTGAAGAATGGCACTAGGGCCAATTGGAGTAATTCAGTTTGATATTTTTTTCTTTTACTTCTTATTTTTATGAGGTATACTGGAATAATAAAGTCAGTAGGATATAGAAACAAAAAGTCAAAACAAAAAATCAAAGCATCTCACCAGCTAATGTAAAAGCCAAACATCTTGACATCAGCAGAATGTTTCATTTCAATGGTTTTTCTAAACAAATCTAGTTCCTATGGAAAGTTTCCATTGAGATGAATTGGCAGAAAAGTGTGACCAGCTCTCCTGGCAGGGCACAGGCTGTCTCTGTGGTTATACACATCCCTGTGCACGGAGGAATGGTACACAACCCACCTCTGAGCACACACAGGCACCCACATGCCTTCTCCAGTATGTTCCCAAATTCATCACCTAGAAATCCCTGCATGCCTGTTGTGGAGTTGAACTTGAGCTCTACATCCAGCTATCTGCCTGGTACTCGTTATATCTAGTGGATACGGAGCCACTGAGCCACAAATCACCTTTAACTGGATCACTGCAAACTGGAACATGATCTCAGGGGAGGTTGTTCATCTGCTGTTGATGTCTACCAGGCTCTGCCCCTGGGAAGACTTCCCTGCTGTCAGTTTGGGGCACAGAAATGAGCACGTGGGCTTTGTAGCTCACTCCCTGCCAAACCAGCGCTTCTAGTCTGAGCTGGGCAGAAGGTCAGATGGCCTCCCAGGATGTGCAACTCCATCCAGCATGGCTGTGGAGTCAGTCAACATGGGGCACTGGCGGGTATATTTCTGGGTTTAGATGCCCCCTCATTCGGTGGCAGCCTCTGCTCTGCCTGAATAACCACCATCTGGCACCCCTGGACAGGGGCAGAAAGTCCCCAGACTTCACTCACACAAATCATTGGAGAAGGCCACAGCTTCCATTTCCAATCCACCATGCTGGAGGTGGCAATGCCCCATGGGGCACAGCCATGTGGCTTTTGTCTTCCACAGGCTCTTACTGTCTCTAAGCAAGTGAACAAAAGCCTGCATGTCAGGACTGCCAAAGCCCTGACCATCCCTCCCCCCTGATGCACCACTGGGCACCAGGGCAGAGGAAGGCTGTGCTTGCTTCTTGAGCCCTGGTGATCCTTCTGTGGGCATCTACCAGCCACCTCATGTGTCCCCATCCACTGTGACTGGCTGCAGTGCCTGCCACCCCGATCAGAGCTGAGCTCTCAAGCTGTAACCAGAGCTCCCTGGGAAGGGATGAACCTCCCCACTGAGGGTGAGGCATTGCTCCATGGTTGTGGCATTGCTTGTTGCAAATGTCACAGGGCACACAACGTGCTGAGGTCTCTGAGCACCACCAAGCTGCTCCCTCACCTTGGCTGCAACACTGACAGCAGCCTGCCTGCAAGTGTGGTGCTCACAGCAGGAGCTGGGCAAGAAGAGCCTCACCATTCCAACAAAACCTCTAAAAGCATCAGAAAATGTTCCCCCCCACGCCAGCATCAAACCAAAACCTTGAGCAATTTCCAAGAAAACCCAAAGACACTCCCAAATGGATTGCCATGGCACGAAACCAGCTGGGTTGTGGGAAGGAGGACCAAGGTCTTCTCCAGCGCTGGCGGAGGGGGAACTTGGCTGGAAGTCCCCCAGACCCCAGCTGAGCACTCAAATAGCCAGGCTAGCGCGTCTGTATGGCCTGTCCCACTGCAGCTTTCCACAGTATAAATAAAGGAATAATCACTTGAACTCAAGCCCAAGTCAGTACCTTAACGAGCAGACTGCAATCCAACTTTCCCTTTGACTTAATGAATATTAATTAACTGTACACAATTGAGCAGCTCCAACAAGACAGGAAAGGCATGTGCTTGTCCTGGAGTGTAACGAGTGCTGTGCTCTCCTGGGACACAGGGAATAGGGTCAAGTCTCTACATTGCTCTCTTCCCCTCCCAGCTGTGTCCTGACCAGTAGGTGATTGGCGATTGCAGGGTGGTCTGCCTCTGTCTTAATGAGACATTCCTTCCCAAACTCCCGTGACCTTTTTAGATAACTGGTGCATTCCTGTGCGACATTTTCCTTTTGATTAATCAACTCTTTCATTTTTTCCCCCAACAAAACTCTATTGTGATGGAAAATTCCCAGCTGACATAGAGGTGAAGTTGCTGCCTGCAAGCAGGCTCAATGCCATGGCTGTAGGCTGTTGTTCTGCTGAATCCCTGGGGCGGGTGGGCACAACAGCCTTGCAGTGCTTTGGCACACATGGAGAGACAGGTCTTTATCTCCTGCATCAGCCAAGCTGATTCCCAGGAGAGTTGAGACATTAGGAGACCTTCCTCTGCTGTGAAGCAGGCAGGTGAATTCACAAGGGGGATGCAGCCCAGAGCAGGACAAGCAACTCTCCATCGGCAGAGCCAACATGGTTGTCCCTGCACCCTGCCATAGCCTCCCGCACAGTTGGGAGCAGAATGATGTGCTCAGGCAGGACCCCATCTGAGGATGTGATGGGGGCTTTGGGGAGTGGGGATGGGCTGCTTCTCTCATGCTGGGGAGAGCACAGCCTCCCAGGAGCATCCATGCCAAGAGTTCATGATGCTCTCCAGATGCTCCCTCTTCTGCTCACAAAGGCAGAGATTGACACAATAAACAAACTATTTGTAAAATTCCTCAGTGAGGGCAAAAAACCCCACATTAAATGGAAACATCGATACCCCCTGAAAGAGTGCAGGAGGGGGGAGCATTCCCAGGACCTGATGTTATACCAGTGGGTATAGAAATGGAAACATGCATAGGACTGGATCTTCTAGCAGGGCAATTCACCAGAGAATATGAAGTTGCCAGTCCACAGTCCCCAGACAACATATTGACTTGTTCAGCAAAGGGGAAAGCAACATGTCTGCACGCGTCTGGGCGAGCTGGGGGGCAGTTGTGCAGGAGGGAGCACAGACACATTCCTCACCCATTGCCCCACACTGCGCCTGCCACCGTCTGGGCTGGGCTTCTGCTCGTGGACTCTGCTCCCTGCCCCAGGCAGTACCAGGTGTCATGGGCACATTCACCACCTCATGAGAAGGTTCTGGCCACCCAGTTTGGTGTTAGGGGACTTTATTTAAAGCCTTATGTCCTGAAGATTCATAAGTATGGGAGAAGTTTCTCTAAAACTAAGTAAATTGCTTGCTTTTTTCATTTCAAAGAATGGCTCAAAATCACACCTTTAAAAGGCTTCGGAACAGTAACTCAAAGTAGAACCCCAGAATGGATTATTTTAATCCTTTTTTAAAAGCCAAGGCCTGTTTCAGGTTTAAATCAGTATTTTCCAGCTTACATGGAAGAAATTCTACGAAAGAGACCATGGTTCCCTTGTGAGATCTGTCCCATGCTTCCCACATTGTGCCACCAGATTGGGTCTGGTTCCAGGAAACCTTTACTCCTGGCAACATTATCCTACCCATAAACTCTCTGAAATACGATTAATCAAGGAGGATAGTCCAGCTTGTCAGGGTCTGACTTCAAGGAAGAATCTGACCCAGTCTCCTTGGACTCACAGTACCAGGCTGTTGGGTGCTTGGTACCATGTCACGGCACTGTGACTGCTGGTTCACTGTAGTCTGCCCACAGGGATTGTCCAAGGTCAGCACAACCAGTGTGACCTGCTGTGTTTGTGATGGCCCAACCCCAGCCCTGTGCTCCTTTTCCTCAGAAACACAGCATTTTCACTGACCTAGGATTCATAGGATATGGCAGATGCCCACCCAACACTGTCTATTCAAGTCCCGTTCCTGCTATGATGAGCTTTGTGGTACCAGTTTTCTTTTTGTTCCTCATTTCTCTTCTTTGGAAGCTTTTCTGGTGTCTCCCTGCTTTGATGGCTCGAAAACACCTTCTACTCTTTCATGTTCATGATTAGATTGTCCTGTGAGAGCAACGTCCTACAGTTTCAATAACTCCCTCTCCACCTAGCATTTATCCCCTTCTGTGTTCATATTCTGGAGTCACAACCCCTCACAGCCTTTGCTCTGGATTGTCTGAACAAGACAAGGCCTTGAGTCCCACCTGGGGTGACAGACTCTCCATTCCTCATCTCTTGGGAGGTGACATTCCTCTTGAGCTTCGACTGCACTTTCTAGCCTTGTATTCAGCACAGACTTCTCCAGCATACTCCCTCTTTTTCATAGAATCGTAGAATGGTTTGGGTTGGAAGGGACCTTAAAGATCATCTAGTTCCAACCCCTCTGCCATGGGCAGGGACACCTTCCACTAGACCAGGTTGCTCAAAGCCCCATCCAGCCTGGCCTTGAACACTTCCAGGGAGGGAGCAACCACAACCTCTCTGGGAAACCTGTTCCAGTGCCTCACCACCCTCACAGTAAAGAATTTCTTCCTTATATCTAATCTAAGCCTACCCTCTTTCAGTTTAAAACCATTACCCCTCATCCTATCAGTACACTCTGTTACAGAGTCCCTCCCTATCTTTCCTGTAGGCCCCTTTAAGTACTGGAAGGCCGCTATAAGGTCTCCCCGGAGCCTTCTCTTCTGCAGCCTGAACCCCAGCTCTCTCAGCCTGTCCTCATAGGGGAGGTTCTCCAGCCCCCCTGACCATCTTCATGGCCCTCCTCTGGACCCACTTGATCAGGTCCATGTCCTTCTTATGTTGGGGGCCCCAGAGCTGAACGTAGTACTGCAGGTGGGGTCTCATGAGGGTGGAGTAGAGGGGGAGAATCACATCCCTCGACCTGCTAGCCACACTTCTTCTGATGCTGCCCAGAATGCGACTGGCTTTTGGGCTGCGAGTGCACATTTATGGCAAACCCATCATTTAAAGTAATTTAAAAGCATAAGATGTCAATGTTTCTTTGAATAATCCCACAAATTATGTCTCTCCAAACAGAAACTCCTCTTCTCAACATCATGACCATCTCATCTCTTCTAGCCAGACCCACTAACTACTGTCCTGTCCAGGGTCCCTTCATCAACTGGTAGAGTCAGAAGAAGCAGCAGATTTCACCACTTCTGCCACAGAATAAGACACAGCTGCAAACTCCTGCCCCATGCCAGTCATTGATGTTAGGGTGCAGTGTTGCTCTAGAACATCTCCTGTGACTGCTGAGCCAGAAAAACATATTTGTTCCCAGGCAAATCACACACAAAGATGCACACACTACTAGGAGACCCTTCTCCAGCCACCTAGTGTTGGGAAGAAGGTGGCGGAGCCTCTCAGAGAGATCCTTTCCTTGTGCTGAGATGGATAGCAGTGTCTTGTCAGCATTACAGAACCTAACTGATGCTAACAATAGCCTTCAGCTACAGGCCGTTTGGAGCCAGGTCTGAAAACAGCCTCATTGCAAGTGTGGCCTATACAGGAACAGCTCCAAGAATGATTCAGAATCAGAGTTTGCATGATCCTGCCCCCAGTCCCATAGAGATCCAGTTTTCACACGACTTAGGTGGGCCATTACTGTAACTCACGTCCAGCAGCTGCTCCACTTCTTGTATCAGATAAAGTACCAAGGACTCGTGTCCAGGACTCGCTAACAAGCAAAATGTGGAGCATGTGGGAGCGGGAAAGAGGAGAAAGGCTTTGGGTTTGCTGCAAATTCCAACAGGCTTTGCAGAGACAGGAAAGTCTTTCCTGAAGTTATTTCTGTCTTTCCGTTCATTGCAAGGAGGGAAATGGCATTGTAATTTCTAACCAAGATTTCACTATACTATTGCCTCTTCCTGATTTACCATCCTCAAATCCCAATGGAAGTGCCTTAGCTGGTCTGGGCCAACTTTTACTTTGGCAGTTCAGGAGGAAAAATCACAAATGTCTGTGAAAGTCACCAAAATATTCCCTAAGTTTTCATCACTTGAATGAATAAAAAGAATAAAAAGCAGAACAGAGAAGGGGGAGGGCTGGAAGGGGTGCAGAGAGCAAACAAACATCGTTTAGAAAAGCATGCTGTTATTCCTGGAAGTTGGTTTGTGGAAACACAATTTACAACGCCTATGAAAAGTTTGGCTATTCATACCATTCCCATTTGGAGCTGGTAACCACAATGGCAAGCTCTCCTTTTGCGTACAATTACATAGCGTGAGCTCCAAACCCAAACAGCTTCACCCATCCCAAAGTGCTGGATTTCCATCTACGTTGCTTGGGTAAATGAGATGCATTTTACACAATGGGTAAAACTTGGCACCATAAATGAGGCCACTATAGAAAATTGCATTTAGCTTTTGCTTGCCCTTCCCCCTTTTTGCAAAATCAAAATATTTTGTAGTTTGTTTCCAATTTGTTTTCTACAAACCATAAAGGAATTCCTGCTGGTGACACAGGGAGATTTGGAAGGGGGAAAATCAAAGAGCAACCACTGAGAAATAGATTTTTTTTTAAAAAAAGGTCTTAAAGAAGGTAGTTTTTAAATTGTATTTCTCACCAAAAAAGTAGTATTGGGGAGATATGGGAAATTCCCACTGATTTTTGTGATGAAACAACCCAGCGATGCTCAGCACAGGGTTACCTTTCCTGTGCCCCAAGGCAGGCAGAAGAGCTTGGGCGATGTCCAAACCTCTGTGCATCCTCCAACTTGATGGAAGCATCAGCACTGACACCGGGACTCCTTCTGGCTCAATTCCACTTCCAGCTAAGTGACAGATGGTGCTGTCAAGGTCCAGTCCCTCATCTAAAAGTTTCTCTGGCACGGCACCATGCAGCCAGCACAGAGCAGATGGGTAGTTGACTCTAATTCTCCAAACTTCAGGGCTGTCTCCCCCTTCCTATGGCCACATGCTGGTCTCAGCGCCTTGCGGGGGCTGAGAGCTCAAAAGGAGACAACAGAGCTTCTCCAACTGTCCTGCACTGGGTGCCCCTGCACTTTCATCTGTAACTGCGCTCTGTGGAACATCACATTTGATCAGTTCAGCACTTTAAGGGATGGTCCAATCTCTCAGGAACCAAATCACCTAGATTTGGATGCAAATCAGATAGCAGAAAAGCCCCATTTCTTCTACCATAATTGAGAGGAAAATTCCCTTGGCTACCTTCTCTGGGCAAGCAGGGAAGTGGAGCATGACCGCTGGGGCAGCAGAGCACAGAATTTGGGTTTACCTCCTAATGTAGCCTAACAGTCTATGAAACAAATCAAAAGGGTTTTGAGCTCAAATGTGTCTGCTTTTCGATCCTCTGTGTCCCTTTCCTGTTCACTGGAGGAGGAATAAATCTACCGGAATAACCTTTGCTGGATGAACAACACGGAGAGACAAGCTCAGCTCCTGCCTTCCCCTGTGGTGAAGGGAGATGGTCTTGTGGGGAGGGGGTTGCTCTGGGGCTTTGCTCAGCCCTTGCTGCCTGGGGCACACCAGGAGAGCACTGCAGTGAGGATTTATATACCCTGGGAGACCTCACCCCTTGGTGACTGAGCAGCCTGAATGAGCAGCCAGATTCTCCCAGATTCAAGAGGTCTCCAACCGTTGCAGCTCTCAGCCGCACTCACATCCATGTTAGCCCGTGCTTGGGCACAGGGAGCAGTAAGGGCTGCGCTTGGCTATCCATTGCTCCTTTGCTGTCCCAGATGCTCAGCCTGAGCCTGCACCAGCGAAGTCTCTCGCAAAGACAGGGCCTGTCCACTGCCAGGGAGCAGCGACCTGCGGCTCTGCAGCACGAGCATGGCACCATGGGCAGAGGGCAGCCTTGGTGGGGAGTGTCGCTTGTGACAGCACTTGCTAAATAAAGAGCCCTTTAAAATAAATGCCAGAACATGCATGTTCCTGAACTCGGACTCATACTATTTAGGGACTCTGCAAAGCAAATAAAATGCCTATTACAAAATAACTATTTAGAGAAAATACTGCAGAAAGATCTAGAGAGAACTATGTGTTTTAACATGGTCTGTTTACAGTGCATCATTGCTGGTCTGTCTAGAGCTGTGCTGTAACACAGCAAAAATGCATCTGCATTCCTCTGGTGCAAAAATACTCATGTACAGACATCACAACAGTATCACAGCTATTTTCCTTTCTCCTTGGCTTTTTGTTGTGTTGTTGTTGTTTTGGGTTTGTTTGCATTTTGGTACTTTCCCAGCTTCTAGAAGATTGACCTAATATATACTTGGCCCAGGCTAGTACTGTTAGTCAAATCACTAGTAATTAGCTCTGCTGCTAAAGTGCTGGGGAGGCTGGTAGCTAGGGGACAGATCATCGATGCCTTTGTAGCACTGTAGCCTGGGGATGCTGACACGGAGGCTTTATGGCACTGCAAGTAAACAGCAAGCAGTGACCCGTGTTATTCCTCCTCCAGCACAGCTCATCCCTCCTTGGGGAGAGAGTCTGGAGCTGGGACATGCTGTGTCCCAGACTTACTGCCGGAGCCCCTTCAACCACTGGCACCAGAGTGGGAGAGGGGAAGCAGATGAACTCTGCCCTCGGGGATCTGCTTTGAATAGATGGATGAGGAGAAACACTTGCCAGCAGGTGTAAGTTCAGGTATGCCAAGGAATCAGCCAAACTCTGGAAAAACATCTACAAGAGAGTTTTGCATTCAGGTCATTTGCCAGGCTGGATAAAGTAGGTGGTGATAGTGGCAGGGAAAAGTTGCTAAAATGACTTGGCTAAGACAGTTTCCCAAACACAGACATCTCCATCTCCACCTCCATCTCCACCTCCACCTCCACCTCCATCTCCATTAAGAGATGGGCAGATGGGCAGGCAGATTGGTTCTGTCTCTTGATTTTAGACAGCCTGGGGGCTGTAATGGGAAAGCCTGGAGAACTGAAGGCTTCTCACCCTGTTTTCTAGCCATGAAGCTGTTTGGACAAGGGGGACTGAGAAGGAAAGGCAGCAGAGTGCTGTGTTTCCTCAAGCTGCTCCCGCACTCCCCAACAGCCCTCAGGGAGACCTCTCAGCTCCTTCTGACATCTCTCGCTGCCAAACTGCATGCCAAAGGCCCCAGCTACTTCCAGCACTGTCAGAGGCAGTGGCACAAGGCAAAACCCATTCATCCGATCACCTCTCTCTAGAGCTGGCTACTGCCCATGCACCGCTCTCGGCAATCTGCCCTTGGCTCCTGGGTGGGAGTCGAATGCCCTCCCAAGCGGGTGGGTGTGCATGTGAACAGAAGCTTGCAGGGAGTTCAGCTACATCATCCTGCGCTTTCCCACTTCTCAGTTCTTCTGGCTCTATATCCCTGTAACATCCATGCCTTTTTGTTCCTTCCCTTTTGCTGGTTTATTGCTCCCCAGCCCACTCTGGGTGAGCAGAGCACTTCTGGGACAGATTATTTACTAGAAGGTATTTGGTACATTGCTTTAATAATGAGAACAATTTTTTTTTTCAAAGCCTTACAAATATGTTTAAAATCTAAATACAATGAGGCAATGCAACATCATTTAATAGTTCCAATAATATGCCAAGCCTGAGAATGACAAAAGCTGCCAGCGGGGTGCTACAAAGCAGGGTTCAGAACCCCACCGCTTCCCAGCTAAGCAGAAACAGATTTCCAGCAGTAAGACATTTGTTAACCATTTTCAAGGCAGCAGGATGGGGCGCGGAACAAGCCCAGCCGCCTGTGTGTCACTGTGTTGCAAAATCCTTGGCACAGGCGTGCATCAGCGTCCTTGGAATTAAGGCCCTTGTGAAGACTTAAAGGCTTAGTGGACTAATATACTTAAGATGGATATTTCCAAATATTATTCTAAGTCATTCAGAGACACCGTGTCCTGGTGCTGATAAGTGTGAATGAACATAGCTCTAGGAGTAGAGCTGCCATGTTCCAGCAGCATTTCCTACAGGGCTGCGCATACGAACAGAAGATGAGATGGGGCAGTTGGGACCCAGCCCCCAGGGCTGTAGTGGGAGGCCAGGGCCATCCGCCTGCTCAGAGATCCTGTGAAGCGTGGTGTGCCCCAGCCTGGATCTGACCCTGGGACTGCTCGGTGCCTCCAGCTGCACTCTCAGGGTCGCTCCTGACTCAGGGCGGAGCAGGAATACAGATGCTGTCCCAGGCAGGGCACCCAGGAGCGGGTCTCATCTGCACCCACGGATGAAACGCCACTGATATGGCCACAAGCCTGGAACCACCGTGCTGTTGCTGGGGAAGGGACTGTCACCTCCCCCTCCAGCACAGGCTCCTCCAAGCAGAGATGTCAAAGTGTCAGGATTGGGCCCCAGAGAGCTGGTGAGGATGCTCACCCAGAGCGTATGTGCATCTTGTCTGAGGACAAGTCTGGTAGTGACAGCCTTGACTCAGCGCAACAAGTTTACACGGCCCCAGTGCCTTCGCTACTGCAAGGCTATGGGTTGGGCACTTCCTCATCAGCTGGGCTCATTAGCACCGGCCTCTGGGGGGGCACTGGCTGGGAGCACAGGGAGCACGAGCCCACGTCCCCTTGCACCGCCCCGTACCACCATGCCCTCCACAGCCCCTGCAGCCCTGCGTTGGGTCAGTCTCTGGCTCCCTGCCACGCAGCGCTGCGGCCCAATCCCGCTCACGCTGAAGGCGACGTTAGAGTTGGCAACCTGAACCATAGGCAGAGTCCCACCACACGCTGCAGAAATTGACATCCTGCTTGTGAGCAAGGCGCCACTCTTTATTTCCCAAGAGGAAAAGGAGGAGAAAATAAAAGAGCGACTATTGACAGCAGTGTGAGTGAGCCAGCGGAGAGGATGGAGACCTAATGTAGTCTTCAGCAATCAAAACCAGCCACAGTTTGGTATTGGTCTCGCATAGACCAAAAGTCCTAATAAACTGTTAATGGGAAAAGTGATCATATTTATTACAGGAAAACAAGTTTATGATTACTACAGAGATGACATCATAACCCCCCGTGCCAGTTTAAACAATATTTGGAGAATTCATTTGTTTTGTACTATTTAAAATTATAGTGTGGGAGCCTATTTTAAGTGCGCGTGTGAGCTTGTATGTGTGTGTGTGTGTTGATGTATCCATGCTAATGTTTATTTAAATCTTTTATTTATAAAATTGATGTTCCTACGCCTAAAATGGAAATTTTCTGCTCTAAAACATCTCTTAATTGCGGAAAATTATTGTATATATTTACATTTTTCCTCACATTCACATCTGTATGCTTATCACCAGGCACTTGCACGTACACATCTACATGGTGACACACGTGCCTGGACCTCTCTGCTCAGCAGCTCGTGCTGCCACCCATGCTAAATCCCCCACAAAATGGCAAACACAAGGAAGTGAGCAGCACAGCCGCAGCACACACCCCCACCCCAGACACACACCCGGGTGCTCCTGCATCTGCCGACCAGCACAACGGGCAAGGGACAACCTGGCTGCAGCAGGGCCTGTCCCCTCCGAGCCTGCCACCGGCAGGGTCCTGCATCCCTGCAGCTGCCCCGCGTAGCCCAACCCTACAGACACCGGTAGCGTAGCACTGATGTACCACAAGCCATCTGCCAGCAGGCTGAGGATATCTGCTGGTACCAGGACTTTTGGCTCCCACCTCCCATATAGGGGAGAAATGGCCCCCTGCTTCTGCTTCTGCCACTGCTCCCAGCACCACTGAGCATCACAGCCAAGCATCCCTGCCCTTTCAGACTAAGCTGCCTTCCCTTCCCTTGCCCGCATTTGCAGGGAGGATTGCTCCTTTGGTGGTCTCTCGTATCCCTTTGCATGTGGGCAGCCTGGGGTTTTTGCCTGCTCCAGCCCTTCTACACTTCTCCCCAACCCCACGCATCCAGCCCAGCTCTGCTCCCATGGGGCTGAGACCCCCGGCCAGGATGGAGCAGCTACTTGGGGCCATTCAGAGGGAAGCTCCAGGCTCCCTGCAGACCCATTGCCAGGGCCAGGATCCCACCCTGACCCCATCCCTTTTGTTTCACAGCAGAAGGGGAGCTGGAGCCATTAACAGGGAGTGCATCCTGCTGCTCCCCGGGGGCAGCACTGCAGGACGGCCTGATGGCCAACACTCCCCCGTGCCCCTGGACAGTGCTGCAGCATGCTTTTTGGCAAAATTCCCCCTGCTTGGCTGTAAGATGAAGAGCCAGACAGCCAGAGGCAGGCCTCCTGCCTTTCACCAGGATGTACCTGTCTTCCCAGGCAGGTCAGAGCTGGTCTAGACGCGGGGGCCATAAATCTGCTGGCTGCCACTCTGTGCAGCGCTCCCACCATCACTGGGATGGGGGAGGCAACCCCAGTCTGACGAGGAGCTCAGTGTCAAAAAAGCCTTATGAACTGACTGTCTGAAAGAGCTGGAAGGATCCTACAGGAATATGCTGTACAGCCTCTGCTCCTGGGCACCTGGGAAGCTTCAGCAGCACCACGGAGCACCTTGGGACCTCAGGAGAAAGGCCCACATGCATCCCAGATGATGTGGGCACCCAGTGTGCTTTTTTCAGTTTTCAGAGCACTTATTTTCCTTTGCAAGTGGGGAAACTGAGGCACAGCCTAGGGCAATTTCTTCCTCTGGATGATGCACGACTTTGAGTCACAGCCCGTTCCTGACTCCTCCCGTGTGCCATGGACCAAAGAGGGGCCAGGGCAGACCCCAGCACCCCGCCACTGGGAACTGCCATGGGGCGCACGGGAGCAAGGCTCACTGAAGTGCTCAGGACTTGCAGTCACGGCTGTGGGGTTCAGGACAGCACCGTCCCCTCCTGGTCCCCTCTCCCCACCCACCTGTCAGCACCCAGCCTTGCCAGTCTTGGCCAGCAAGCAAAACCAAAGGGATGTATGCAGGACCAAAAAAAAGAAGGGCTCGGATGGAGTGAGGATGAGTCTCTGTGGAAAGCCCAGGACAACTTGGTTGGCGAACCCTGTCCCTGGTGCGCGTGAGTGGTGGGAGAGCTGGGCCAAAGTCCCAACAGTCTGATCCAGCTCCAAACCACCACCATGCCCAACCCCTGTGGGTTTGGCATCCCCCTTGAGGACCCAGACCAAACTAGCTTGGTGGGTAAAGGTCACACACACTGCAGCTGAACATCTTCCTGGCAGAGGCATGGTTGAAGCATTAAGTAATGTTGAGTAAACTTTGTTTAAAGGAGACAGCTGTGCAACTGGAATGAGCTACAAATGAGTGAGATTCCCAGTGACGTGTCTCCATCTCTGCTGGAGTCTCCCACCGCCCACGGCGCAGTGCTTGGAGGGCTCTGTCCCCGAGGAGCAGGCGTGCAGCTGAAATCTGGTTGGAGTTTTGGAAGAAGGTTTTGGCTCGCAATCACTCCTCTGTTCAGAAAAGACTGCCCAGGGTACAGGTTTGAATGATATGTAATTGCCGACCTCTGCCCCTAGGCTCCCCTGGGGTGTGGCACCCATGCAAAAACCATCCCAGAGGGAAGTGTGCTTCCAGCAAGTCAGGGTGGGAGATGGCATGTGCCTGAAACAGAAACGACGGCCCACTGGGGACAGTCAGACAGCTTGGGGCAGAGACCTGTAATTCCAGCTGAAGCTTTAAACACTGGTAGAAGGCAACTTCCTTCAAACCAGTCCAGGAAAAAAGTCAAGACTTTTCCTTTGGGCGTATTCTCCCACCTTTCAGGTTTCAAAAGCTCCAAGCCTTTCCCAGGGCTTGGACAACATGCCTGAACCCTGCTCCCACCTCCACCAGCCAGGAAGAGGTGAAGCACCATCTGCAGCAGTCAGAAGGTAACTTAGGCCTGGACAGCTGGATCAGGAGGGAGAGCTGAGCTGGGGACACTGGGCCTGAATGAGCTCCATCCCTGAACTCTCCCTGAATGAGATCCACCACTGAAAGACGTGGCTGATACTTCTGGAGAAACAGAGCAATCCCAGGTATTCCCTGGGAGGAGGCCTGGACACAGCTGTCCTGCAAGGGGTTCAAGGCCAGGAAAGGGATCTTGTGACCACAAAATTCATAAAAAATCACTTGCTAAGTTTTCTGAGCCAGGGTAGCAAGGCCAGAGCAGGAAGAGGACAGAAAGGGATGGACATCTGTATTGTATAAGGATGTTGTATAACTGAAAGGGCCGAGGAGCCTGGGGAATGACACGGGGGCATAAGACCTAAAAGATGTAAAAACCCTCACTGATGGAGAGAAGCCACATTAAAGCAAATATTGCTTATGGTGAGAGTGGCTGAGGAGAGGAGATGGCAGAAAAGTGCCAAGTGTATGGCTCCAAGCAAAGGAAAGAGATTATTGTGCTCTGTGAGAGCATCGAACAGTGAAGGAAATGGGAAAGCCCTGGGGTCCCGGGCTGACAGGAGCCTCAGGAGAGGAGCTGCTGATTCTGCAGCCCTCATGTTACAGGTGAGAGAGGGCACAGGGTCAGCGTCCCATGGCCCTTCACAGCCAGCCAGGCTCACGAGGTTCCTGTGGCCTCATTGAGCTTTCAGGAAAGGAGACAAGGGTTAATGAGCATGTTGGGAAGAAGAGCCTGGGGGAACATGGTCTGTCTGTGTGGGTGTGTTTAAATGAGTTCAGCTCAAGAGATTCCTTAGATTGTGGTGTTATCTCTCACGGCAAGGGATGGGGACCCAGCTCAAACCGGAGGAAGTCCAAATATCAGGCTCCAGCGGGCGGTGGTGCCTGGGAAGGGGCTAGCCGAGCACCAAGAGGGAGGTACTCAGCTGGGGTCCTGTGCCCATTCCAGCCTATAAAAGGCTCTTTGCGTGTCAGAAACAGAATTGACTTCCACTCCTGACAGCTCCTAAGCTCCAATGTCTCCTAATAAACTCCATATCTTTATGCAAAGGAGTTGCTTCATGTATACAAGATATGCAGAATGATGAGGCTCAGAGCCAGCCTGAACTTCCAGGACAAGGAGTGCCTTTGTACGCTGGAGGTCTGCTTCAGGAAACTTCTTCACTCTGACGACAGTAAGCCTGGAAAAGGACAACCTTTTTGTGGGACCAGTAGTTTTCGAGGGGTGTGGGCATGGCAGGGTGAGAGCCCATTCCAGAAGCAGGTGGGGTGGAAATAGCTTGTTGCCTCCAGTGAAGCTCCAGATGAACACTGTGGGAAAGGAGTCCCTGCAGAGTCGCAATACTGGGAAGTGACTTAAGGGGACATGCCCTCAGTGGTGTATGGTAGTAGAAAATGGCAGTGACCCCAAAGTGTCACCAACGACTGAGCTGGCAAAGAGGCCTAGGCATCCCAGAACAGCTACTGCAATGCTTAGTGCCTCCTTCTGAAGGGCCAAGAGCAATGCTCAGAGAACTGCTTCCCCCCACAGCATTCCTTTTCCCCAGGCCTATCACACTTGGTATTTGTGCAGTTTTCCTCTCAATTGTCCCTTCTGGTTTTTTCCCTAGTGAGTCCCCTCTCCTCCATACCACAGGGACAGCACTTCTCCTGGTGGCTAGGTACCGGCACAAAAAAAATGAGCCACCATTTCCCCCTCCTTCTGACTTTCTTTCAAGAATGAAAAGAAGTATGCGAAAGTATGAAAGAAAAAGGAAGGATGAATCCTGGACACCTGGGTTCACTTCCAGACAGGCATCCTATGCCTATGGCCCTTTTTTGTCTCTGTTTTCACAGTTATAAGAGGGGGCAGTGACATCTTTCTGCTTTGGATGCTTACAGTCAAGGGCAGAGCTGAGCGGTAGAGAGATGTAGGCTGGTGGCATCTCAGGAGGAAGCTGGGTTCGTGCCTGCCTCAGCTGTCTCCATCCTGGACACATACAGGAAGAAGACATGATCACAAGCATTGCCACAGAAACCACAAGTGTCACAAGTGCTACCAAGCATCAAGAGCCAGGGTCTCTCCCTCCATCAGCTTGTAGTGATCGGTGTAATGAGTTGTTCCTCAGATGAGAACAACATGGGAATAATATGCCACTGCAAAGAGTCATTCAAGGTCAATATTATGAGCTTGCCAGAAGAGAAGCCATGTCCTGAGGAGGGCAACCACAAGGCACAGAGGTGGCAGTACCCCCCATACGGCTGATGTGCCAGGAACCACATCATTCCCCACCGTCTGACAACCCAGTGGGGGATCAGCCCTGCCATGACTGAGGACCTTGGCTGGAAACAGCTCCCAGCCGCAGTTCTGTCACTTGAACAGCCCATGAACGGTGACTGACACATGCAGTCATTGCTGGATCCCTTGCTGGCCTTAAATATGGTTTGAATACACTGGATAAAACTGTGGGGAATTAGGTGAGTTGGGTGACCAAAGGGTTCTCCCCACCACCACTACTGTACCACATCTCACTGCTTACTGTCACACAGACCCATGAAATTGGAGTTTTATACAAAGTACATGCTTTCTAAAGAGGCACCGAGTCTCCATCGGACCACACCAAGGCAGAGGAGAACCAGTCACTGCTGTAGCTACTGCCTCTCTGTCATCTCTTGCTGCCACACACTGCTCATCCCCTCTCTGGAAATGTGTGCACCTGACTTCATGTCTTCACTTTTCCACCTGCAGTGTCTGGTTGCCAGGGTGGGTTGTGCACTGACCTGTTTAGAAGGTGTTAACCCATAATGCAGACACATCTCAGGGCTCCCCTGGATCACCCAACTCCACACAACTCCCTGGGGCAGTTTCTTCAGTCTTGAAGTCAATATATGACTTTTCTCCCCGACTGCAGACACTCTGAGAAGCATTGGCTCAGGTCAGAGAATGACACTCCCTCCACAGGGACACTCCGGCAACACTGCAGAAAGCATGGCTCCTCCTCAGTGCTCTTACCCCCATCTACGCATCAGCCCTTTCTCTGCAGCAAGACCACTTGCACTGACTTCACCTCCTCACCAAACTCCCTGCTCCCCTCTGGCTGGCACAATATGCATCCCTGAACCCATCTGGAAGACAGTTTTCAGCTGCTGGATGATGAAGATTCTCTGGATTCTCTATCTGCCATGTGACCCGGCTCAGCTCCCTACAGCTGCCCTCTCCATACCTCTCCAGGAGCTACGGTCCTCTGCAAGTGTTAGCAGGAGAAATACTCCTCCACTACTGGGTCAATGAAGAAACACTGGCACTCCAGCTGAGAAGTGACCCATGCAGACACATCCACAGCACTGCTCTGCACCAGAGTGACCTGCTTTGCTTCAGGATCACTGTTAAAATCACAAGACTCCGTTACTGAGTCTGACAGCTCCCCACCCCAGGCACAGTCAGTCTCTCCATCCCCTTCCCCAGACAGGCAGGCAAGGTCCTAAAACGGCACCCGGTAGCCAGGGCTGGATAGGCCTGCTGGCGTTCAATGCCACAGTCTCTCCTTTCACCCCCCGGCTGCTCTCGGCCACACAGGGCCACCGCAGGAGCTGCTGTCAGTCTGGCACTCCGTGCCCCACGGCTGCGTGAACTGCCATGTGCAGGCTGTGTTAGTGCTCCTGGAGAGGGTAGCCGGGGCCAGCAGAAACCCGCTTGAGTTGTGAGATGTGCTTGCTGGCAGCCAGCAGACAAAATGTCCTTAAATCTGAAGTCCCCTGGGGAAAATAAATGCTCTCCATTTGCTGGGATGGCTGGGGTCTGCTGTGCCGACCACACTGACCTCTGCTCATGGCCTTGGCCCAAGGCTTCTTGACACCAAAAGGCAATCAAGAAAACCCAATGTGGAAGAATAAACACAGTCCATGATACCCAATTTGGGCTGTTGGACACTGGGAAGGGCAGAGACACTTTGGGTGGATTTCACAAGCCTTTAGATAATTTATATTGGGGCACTGAGGTTAGTGGCTCTGGACACTGTCCCAGGCGCCAGGGTTAGCCAGCTCCCGCCGCTGTCCCAAGCATGGAGGTTAGACAGCTCCTCAGTTTGCCAGTTCAGATGCCAAGTCTGCCTTGAAGGGTGATCCAGCATGACAGACTAAAGGTAACCTGAAGCTGCAAAAAGTCAGGTGTGGGGCAGGAGAGAAGCAAGAAGCAGCAGGCAGATGCTGATACCCAGAGCAGCAGAAGGTCTGAGAGTTCTTCCCCCCATTGCTGGGGATGGGGCAAGCGGTTCAGCCCAGCCCCAGGTGCCAGATGAACACAATGCAAGAAGCTGATGCTCAACCACTGCTGCACCACAACTCATCAGGCTCCTGGGTCCACTCCTGGGAAGGAACTGTTGACCTTCGCAGGCCTCCCACCCCACCAGTATGATGGGCATCCTGGGGTTGGCTTAGCCAAAGGTGGCACAGCGGGTGGAGCCCTGATGAGCTCCCCATCCCACCCAGCACCGCCTGCAAGAAGCATTCTTTCTGAGCACCCCAAGAGGCTTTCTTCTGCAAACCCTTCCAGATAAACCCAACTTATTTAGCTGATAATATATAAACAGTTTATCAGCTTTGCGCATTTGCAGTGCAGCAGGATGGATGTTGTTCTTGGAATTCTGTTTGGTCATAATATTTAGAAGAGGGCTCTGATAGCAAAGATAAGCAGCTCGCCCGCAGCAGATGGCTCGCGAGACGCTCAGCGGAGCCAACATTCTGCAGGGAATGAATAAACTTGTAATGCAAGTTGTTTGTAAGTGGTTTTAGCTAAATGTCACATGTAAGACTGCACAGACATGCTCTGTCCAAGGTGTTTGAATTTATAGGAGCAAGGATTCAAAGTCAGGGGCCAAATTTGCTTTTAAACTTCCTTAAACAAATGTACAGAGGATAAAATACCTCTGGATTTGCTCTTTGAGCAGGGGTGTGAGCAAGATGCATGTAAAGACAGAGCCCATCCTTTCCCAGCAGGTCCTTGCCAAGGGGCTGTGCCTGCAGCCATGCCCAGCATGGGCTGATGGAGTGAGGCAGGGCACCGTGACCTCCGCTGAGATCCCCCTGGCCCCCATCCACTTTATGAATTACCTCTGCTGCGGCTGCCTCCTTCACCTTCCCACATAAGGGAAACAGGGAAATACTCTCTTCCAAGCAAGCACCCAGTGAACTCTTGCTTTATCCCCTCCGACCTCATGGCCAGGCTGTGAATGGATCCTGGGGAAGCTCTGGGCCGCCATGCACATCAAAGGCATCCTGGAGCTGAGCTCCTCTGTGGCAGTCACGCGGGTGTCTCTGGTCCTCGCTGGAGAGGTGCTCGGCAAAGGAGATGCCAAGACACACCAAGCTCACAGCTCTGCAGAGGGAGGAGGTTGTGGCAGGGGCCATCTGGGCTGTCCTGCATTTGCAAGCCTCACATCCATGCCGTGTGCATCTTGTGGGTGGGTTTAGTGTTGCGGAGCAGGGCCAGGGCTTGGGCTCTGCATGAAGCCTGGGGACATGCAGTCCCCTGGTCCCACACCACCAGCCTTGTCAGGGCAGGCTGTTCTGTCAGCCCTCATCTGGGAGTCTCGGTGGGCTTCTCTGTCTGTTTCACCTGTTCTGTCCCTCCCTGCACACTGCCACTGCAGGAGCCATCAAAGGGTGCAAAACACCGCACTTCTGCTGGTCACTGGGAGCGGTGGTGTCTGTCCAGTGGCCAACTACCCCACCATAGTCCCGCAAAACAGAGCTTTCCATGATGGCAGCCCTGAGTACCCCAGTGTCCAGTGCCTCTCTCCTCACCACAGCCTTCCCTCCCCTTCCCATGTTTCTAGGACAGTGGTGCTGTTGAGCTGCGAAAAGATGTAACTGTGGGAGACCATGCCAAGGAATGTGCCAAACTCCTGCCTTGCAAGTGAGGAGACACCATGGGCAGTGCTGCCTGTCTGCTGGAGGAGGCTCTACGGGGCTGTAGGTGCAAACCATGCCACCCCCAGGATGGAGCAGGGGGAAGCCCTGCACCTGCGCTGTGACTGTGCTCCCCTCCCTGGTACCCAGATGTAGGATCAGGTACCATGAGCACTGCAACCAGCACAGCTGCTCATGCCCCATGTGCAGCAGACTGTCCCTCACCCACAATGCACCCCTGGAGCCACTGTGCAGAAGAAAAGCTATACTGCTTCATTTCACCTAGGTCTTCCTGGCTGACTCTTCTCCACAGATACATGCAGCACATCAGTGCTCCGATAAAATAAAAGAGCTCTTTTTACTACAGTCTGGTAGGAAAAACACACAGAAGATGGTGTTAATATGTATTTCTTCTAGTTTTTTTTTAAAGGCTTCTGCACAACTCAGTAAAGGCAGGCAGACAGCCTCTCTGACTCCTGTAGAGCCCATACAGGTTGTCTCATATAAGAGTATCTATCATCTGGTGGAAAAATCAATCAGCACTAATTGCATGTGCTCAGCTGGCTGGAGGAGCTTGACTGAGAGCCTCCTCTCACAAGCTACCTCGACACCCAGAGGTGACTGCAGGACTGGCTCCTCAGGATTCAGACAAGCATCCAAAAAAGGAAAGAGGCTGAAGCCAAGGAACATTTGTCTTGCCCTGTGTTGCATGAGTTAATGGACTTGGTGTTTCCAGCCCACTCCATTCATCCAGCCTTTCCCTTCCAGGTACTAAAGAGTCACACAGGTCACATTGCTCCAGTATGTCCTCATGCTAGAGCTGCAGAGAGCTTTGTTTCCAAAGAGTCAGCCTCCTGCCCCAACATAATAGTGTTGGGCTTCTTTAAGTGCATCTCCTAATTGTCTAGATTTATGAGGCCTCTACTGAAATGTTGAAGACAGCATTTAGAGTCCCTCAGTTCTTGTTCTGTTTAATTCATTCCCTTTTTCCCTGGGTTGCGATTCCAGCTCAGCATGTGAAGCTCTGCCATTGCCAGCAGGCTCTTTCATTTCCAAAATGAGGCAGATTGAAATCTCTGCGATTCTGTTCCTTTCCCTCTTGCGGTCTCTCTTCACCTTTTTTACAAGTTGTTTCATTGGCAAATTAACTGAGGGCTGGGCACTCTGTTCACCGTACAAACAGCCTGGCACTGGGGATATAAATTCTTTTGGCCAGCAATAGTGACTTTCTTGTTTTCCTAAGGAGGACATTGTGTTTGCAACCTGTATGGGATTAGTGTTTTGACACATTCAGAAAACTTCATCACCTCTGAGCTTATCAGTAACATCAGTCCTACCACCTTTATCTCCCCACTGTCTCCAGGGCTCTCTCTGAAGGACAGATTCAGGCTGAAGGTCAAAAGCTTACTGATTCTGGTCACAGACTTGAACTTGATCTCCACAGCCAGAGAAATACCAAAATGAACAAGTTTTGGTATCGGTACCCAAGATTGGTACTTTCACCCTGAGGCATCCTCATGGAGCAGTTTCCCTTCACACAGACTAATGCATGCTTACACTCAGAATGTAGGTGATCCATGATCCTTCCCCAAAAAATCATAGAATCATAGAATGGTTTGGGTTGGAAGGGACCTTAAAGATCATCTAGTTCCAACCCCTCTGCCATGGGCAGGGACACCTTCCACTAGACCAGGTTGCTCAAAGCCCCATCCAACCTGGCCTCAAACACTTCCAGGGAGGGAGCAACCACAACCTCTCTGGGAAACCTGTTCCAGTGCCTCACCACCCTCACAGTACAGAATTTCTTCCTTATATCTAATCTAAGCCTACCCTCTTTCAGTTTAAAACCATTACCCCTCATCCTATCAGTACACTCTGTTACAGAGTCCCTCCCCATCTTTCCTGTAGGCCCCTTTAAGTACTGGAAGGCCGCTATAAGGTCTCCCTGGAACCTTCTCTTCTGCAGCCTGAACCCCAGCTCTCTCAGCCTGTCCTCATAGGGGAGGTTCTCCAGCCCCCCCGACCATCTTCATGGCCCTCCTCTGGACCCACTTGATCAGGTCCATGTCTTTCTTATGTTGGGGGCCCCAGAGCTGAACACAGTGCTCCAGGTGGGGTCTCATGAGGGTGGAGTAGAGGGGAAATGTTCAATTATATTAATAAGAAGGATTTAACTGAAGCAATGTCATCAATCTACCTTTGAACTGAGAATCAACGCAGGATGGTCATGTATCTGATTCTTATTTGTGCTTAATTCTTCTGCACTTTCCCAGACCTTCTGCTGCAGTCCAACTCAGCTACTGCAGATAGATCTGTCTATCTTTCTCTGGTCCTTCAGCACCTCTGCAAATCAGCCAGAATTACCCTTCCCCGCTGCAGCTAACATGGGTGGCCTGAGGCACAAGCTCCTTTGAGACCAGTGAGTGAAGGCGGCTATGGAATCTAGACTTAGTGCCTCAAGAGGACACTTCCAAGGTTCCCCAGCAGATCATGGACACTGGTCACTCTCAGTGAGCTCTGTCTCTACTGCTCAAGGAACAGGAATCGTAACCTGGAAACTTCAGAGCAGTAGAAGAACCAGAAGTTGAACCAGCAGCAGAGCAGAGCTCAGTTGCCCCCTCCCCTGTCCCAAGAGGATCCCTCCACAGATGGGGTCCTTCAGAGCTGCGCCAGCAGCTGTTGCTCTCCACTGAGATGCAGCCATTGAACAATCCCTCTCTAATTGGCATTGTTTGCTAAAAATAAACTCCTCCTGCTCAATGAAACACAGCCAGGAAGACACAGCACCCCCAGGGCCTGGGCTCTCCATCAGACCGGCTGCCCTCATGCGTGGCTGTGATCCTGCTGCAGGAATGCCCAAGCTGCTGCTGGTGGCATGGGCAAGTACAGTCCTTCATTAGCTGGGTGAACTCTTGAAGGCTGTGACTGCATGTCCTGCAGGTCCCAGCTCTTCCACAACATGTAGGACAGCTGCCTTGGCAGTAGATCATGAGTACCCAGCACAGTTACTGCCTTTCTACCCACAAAGGAGTGTGCCACAGGTTTGGGTCCATCCTGGATGGTCATGTACCCCCCCGCATCCCCAACAGTAAGAGCATGGTCCCAGGCAACCAGCACAGAGACACTCCTATCCAAACGAGGGGAGGAAGGCAGATAGCAAACTTCATATGCTGAATTTTCTAAAACTAACTATAAATGGTAAAAACTCAAAGTCTTGCTTTCTCTGGAGGTTTTCAAGCAAAATAACCCCAAGAACAGCAGCTTCAACTTTTATTCGGATGAGAAAACATTCTTTTATTTTGACATCATCTTTGTCCGTTTTTATCATAGGGATAAAGTATCTTTTATCTGGACATAATGCATCAAGTTGCAGAGTGAGTCATAAAGTGAATCTATACAATGGAACCAACGTGCTGTGCCTTGGTGAGAACTGGCAAAGTCTAAATGTCACACTCAAGGTACACAGCAATAAACAGGCATCTTTGCTCTCCAAGCAAGCCGAGTCTGCTTTGGTTGAAGTGGCAGAAGAAACTGTTGGTGTCACTTCAGAGACACTCATGTGAGGCTGTTGGGGAGCTGGGCATGGACCAGATCGCATGAGTGAACTTTTCTCACACCTACTTATTTCAGCAAAGATGCAAAGTTTATTGATCTGCTGCAGATTTTGTTACACACACTGACGTGTAGGCAGGTGTGGGAGCTGCTGTGGGTTGATGGCCGATGCTCTGTCAGCGAGGACTGAGCAGAGTTTCCATCTGAAGCATACTTGAGCTTTCCATGTTCAGTGTTAAACATTCAGCAGATTAGCTCAGGGGCTGGAAGACACCAGGACATAGGTCTGCACTGTTTGTATGGGAAGACCACCCTTGCACACACTGCAGAGATGTGCCATAAATGTAAGCAAGCAGGAAATAAAGCCTCATTTCTTCCTTGATTGCTTCAGACTCATGGTCCAGAGCCACCTTTGGTGGCAGGTGTGTCCAATATTTGTTCACCTTTTTTGGCAGGGACAGCAACATCCATGCATCACATCATTGGCTCTGGAGTGTTGTCATGGATAGCCTGTGTCTATCAGGATCTAACTTTTCTGTGGGCAGCAGCCATACCCTACCTTTTCCTTGTCCTGGAAAGGCTGCTGAGCCAGCTGCGGGTGAGGAAGAATTGGGCCCCAAAGCATTATAGTGCTTTATGTCCCTGGGGCTCCCTGCATCCATCCTTTGCCACCATGCAGGGTCCATACCAGACCACAGGCAGGCTAGGGCTGCATGGCATATGTGCTGCTTCAGGGGAAGTGTCACCACAGCACATGGCCTGCCATTAGATGCATCCCCAAAACTCTGGTACCAGGCAGATGAGTAAGAGCAAAGCGCTAATCTAACCAGGTTGTGCCACCCAAGGGCAGGCAGATACATCAAACCCATGTCATGGGAAAGCCTTCAGACAAGCCCATGGTTGTCTTTGCAAGGCTCAGGACCAAGAGAGGCAGCACAGCTTCCCAGAGCAGAGGAGGCTCAGTGCTGGACACCGGCCACCTCTCCAAAGAGCTCAGACCACCATGCCAAGGGACAGCAGTCCTCCCTCCTCACCTGGCCAGCCAGACCTCCCTGTGCACCTTGGTGGGGAGCAGGCTGCGAGGTGGGCACTGAACTGCCCTGGAGATGGCAGAAGGAGTTTACTGCTGGTGGTTCACTGCTGCCCAGGGGGTGATGCAGAGCTGACACTAAGTGTCCTCCACTCTCATACCCACCATGTGAAAATCCATTCTGTTCTCCTTCCCCTCTTGGACACCATCAGAAAAAAGCACTGGCACCTCTGCAAGGGACAGTCATTCTTCCTGGGATGGGAAATTTCAGCTTTGCTCTGCTCAAGCTTCCCAGCCCAGCTCTTCCCAGAAAATGGGCTGTCCTGGGAGGCACTGGTGGGCAACAGGTGCCTGTTGTGGGGAGAGGGCACCGCACCACCTGCCCCAAAAGCTGCCAGCTTGGATCCCACGAGTCCAGGCCAGGAAGGAAAAAGACCTGCTCTTTGTCTCCGTGTGTTGTTATTTCCCTGTAAAACCTTGCCATTAGTCAAACAACAGAGGAGGACATGAGAAAATAAACTGACTTGCTTCTAACTACAAACAGATCCAGCCACCTATACATGGGTTTGGGGGCTCACAGAGGCAGAAGTAGTTCATTAATGAAGAGGTGAGGGCTGAAATGAGCTCTTTTGATCTAAAAGCAGCTTTTGAGGGCTGGCTTTCTAGAGATGCCAGTGAACTGCCTTTGGCTGCTGAATGAGAGGAGGATTATTGGGAACATGGGGAGTCAGAGCTGTGGGTCCTCCCCAGGGGACCAAGGCCAGGTTAGCAGCAACATCTGCTCTGACTCTGCAAACCAGGACCTGGCACACAGCTCAGCACTCCCCAGGTGACAGATTTCCTCCAGTCAGAGACACTAAACCAGCAATCTCTTACTCCTCTAGGGGAGACAACATGACTCAGCTTTTACCTACCCTCTCCTCAGAGGGGTCTTTTACTCTTCAGAGCCCTCGCCCACCCCCTCTCTCAACTCCTACAAAGCCGTTGGATTAAAATTCAAAGGTGAAAGCACAGCAGGAAATGCTTTGATACCAGGAGACGGACCAGCCGAGGAATGTTACAGGATTTTTCCATGGCTGTTTCTTCTCAAGCATGTACGCAAGCAGCACTGGGTTGTGCAGCTTTGCATCAGTGCCTTCTAGCTGCTCCAGGCAGGGGAGAAGCGGGCATTATTTAGAATACCCCTCTCCCTAAATCAAGCTGAGAAATGTGCACTGGCATGAGCAGCAGGACTTGCAAAGTGTGCCAATTCCAAGTGTTCCCACTAATTTGTACAACACAGCATCTTTCCAAGAACAAGGGAAACTCTGAAAGCCCATGGCAGTCTAATAACATGCAGTCTGATGGGAGTATATATCTTGAGGGCAGGTGGCAAAGTCCTTGTGGATGTGGCCTGGCTTGACTGACAGCATAGCCTGACCACATGGCAGGGCCTGAAAAGCCACTCTGATAAATACACCCTCCAGTAGCCTTATAGATTTGGATTCACTTATCCTGGGGAAGCAGCTCCCCTTAACCTTCCCACAGATGGTTTCCCTCCACCCCTGTGCTGCAGGAACACCCCACTGCTACCAGCTGCTCCACCATACTGGGCCACCTCAACAGCTGCAGGACACAGTCATGGTGCCATGTGAATGGCAGGACACCTCAGCCTAAGGCTGGAACAAAAGGGTATGGGAAGAAAGACACCCCCTCACAGTTTCTTTCCACATACTTGACATTCAGGAACTTCAGGACCAGACAAAAGTGTGTCCTTCAGCTTTGAAGATCTCGGCTTTGCTGTCTGGCCCCATGATCTCCCTAGGGCTGGGTTGCAGGAGGGAGGGGACTGCCTAGATCTCTTAGTTCTGGTGTTGGGGATCTGCCAAAGCTGTATGAGAGCCTCGTTCTCAGTGATAATCTCAGCTGGATGCCCCCCTTCCAGTTAGGAGGGGAAGGATGCTATTGAGGGAACCAAACATCTCCTCTCTGAAGACTCAGAGACTCTCTGCAGAAAGTGCAGCCCAACGTGGGTGTTTGGTGGAAGGTCTGTGCCTGCGGCACTCCTTGTGCTGTTCAGTAGCACTCACATGTCTCATCCTGGAAATCATCACTAGCAGCTTGGAGTCATCATACTTGCAAACCTCTAGAGGGAACGTGGGAGCTCTGCTGCCCATGCGCACTGAGGCTCTCGCACGTTTGGCTTCCCTCCGTCCTGAAGCTCCAGGCAGGAGTGAGACCATGGCTTCCTGTGGTTCCTGATGAGGGACGATTAGTGTGAGCAGCTTCTGCAGGTTACATCAGCTTTGCTCCTGCTAGGCTGCTGCTTTCACACTGACCCAGAGGAAGAGCTCTGCCGACATTCCTGCACAAGCTGTACCCTGAGCACAAACCACGAGCAGCTGTGCTGAGCATCTGTGCTCTCCTGGCCTTAGGATGACAACACCCAAGTGAGGGAGGAGAGCTGGGCAGCACAGCAGCCACCTGCTGCATCCCTCCATCCCTCCAGCCTTTTCTCAGCATCCTGCAGCTAATGGGATGCCTGTGCAGCTGTCTGCAAGTGAGTGGCTTGGTGCAAGCATACATAGTACAGCAAAAACACACAGCACACTCTAGTTCAACGCCCTGCTTCCAGATACAGCTGCTCTGCAGGAATCAACTCGGTGGATGTCTGCGTAGCTCAGCGCCAGACTGGGTGGCAGAACCAAGCCTGGTGCTCCCAGCCAGACCAGCCTCCTGGGGAATGCACCATACTGGCTTGGCTTTTATTTTTAGTTCCTCCTTATCACTAAGGAGGTGGCTGCCAGCTGCTCCCTTCAGTGCAGCACAGGAGAAATAATCAGCTCTGGCAGCGACTGCGTTGGCAGCAAAGCCAGTGGCTGGTGAGCCAGGCGAGTGTGTGCCTCGCTGCCCTCAGCTCTGGGGAGCAGAGCAGATAGAGGCACCCCTGTGCACAGGCAGGTGGGCTTCCCTGCAGATCCTCATCCTGGCCACATGCAGCACATCCCCCCCAGGAAAACAGTGTTCGGTTTGCAAATGCTAGGGGGAGAGGCTTGAAAACCATCTGTACCTGTGCTCAACACTAGCAAAGGAAAAGTTCTCTGACTGCTGGCTGCTGCTCTGGGATTTAGGATGCTCTGCATACACACCTGGGGGATTGTGCCCCAGTTTTGCTGTGGGTAGAGCTGCCAGGTTTTTTTTGCCAAACTACAACTGCTGTGACTGCTGTGGTCCTAATTCAGTGCTGGCTCTGGACCACCTGTCTCAGCTGAATCCTTGGACAAAGGAGTCTAGCACAAGCTGGGGAGAAAACATGGAGAGGGGTGAACCACCTTTGGACATGTGGCAGGGACCCCTGGGCTGTGATGCACATTCCCTGGAGGGCATGATTTACCCTAAAAATGATGCAGCAAAATCTTTCCCAAGTAAAGGGAAGGTCATCCAGACTACAGCATACTCCCAGCCACGAGCAAAGTGGTCTCCATAGCACACTGATAATTAATGAAGAGGAAAGGGTATTTCTACATAGCTCAGGAAAGCACAGCACCAGGCAGGCAATACAGAAAGATCAGGGACGTCCAGCGGGATCACGACTGTATGTGTCAAACAAGTGCAAACAGGACTAACTGCTGAGGTCCAGTGGGGCTTTTGGCACAGGACAGAGATGGGGAAGTCCAGGCTGCAGCTGGAGCAAACTTTACCCTGCCACCTCCAGGCAGATGAGTGCTGCAGCCCCTCCAGAGAGCAGAGGCAAAAGGTGCTCTGAAAAAATTAACTGCAACCTGGGATGGTTGAGGAAGGAGATGCAGCACAGTGATCTGGATCACAGCTCAGCAAGCAGGTGCTGTGCAAAGTCCCAGAACGCACCACAGACAGAGCACTGATGCTCTGCCAGATGCCAAGCACTACTGGCCATGAGCTTTGAGGAAGGTAGGATGAAAAAAACATTTCAGAATGGTTCAGGTAGCTTCTGCATCACGTCCTAGAGGAGCCCATGAAAAGCCATCTCCTCTATCCAACACATCCTGTTCTGGGCCAGCATGAGGGGGGAACAGAGAAAGCTGAAACCCCACTGAAATCACAGGAGGTCCCTTGTGGTTCCTGGCTTAAGCTGATGCAGATCCATTTCAGCTGAATGCAAGATAATCTTGACAGCTTGAAAGCTATTCTTAAATGTAGCTCGTGCACAATGCACTACGTAGCTAGGGAAGACACTGTAAATCACCAGTTGGTGGACATGGGATACCAAATAAGTGAAGAAGAGATAAGAGACCATAATATAGGTGTGACTCGCTTTGACTAATATCTTCGAGATGGCAATTCAAGGCTTCATTATTGCAGCCACATGAATCAGAGAAAAAGGCTGTAATATGACAAAGACCTGGATTAATGGATGATTCAGTGGACTCAGACTTGCTACCACATCCTGCGGCACCTCACAATTCCCACTGGAGTTAAGGGCTGCTGGGATGATGGACAAGAGCCATGATGCCAGAATCAGAGAGGCTTCTAGGGCCAAAGTCAATTCATCCTAGTGCAAGAAGTAACAACTCCACCTCCAGGAAACAAGGCAGAAGAGCTCCAGGCAGAGTGCAGATTATTCCCAACACAACTTCTAGGCAGCAAAGGGAATTCCAGGGTAAACAAGACTCCAAACCTTCCTGATGGTGTGCACTACCCAAAGGTGGAAAATGTACAGCAGCTGAGTAGCAGCCAGCAAGTCCCTGACCCCATTCCCTATTTCAGCCAGACCCTTTGTAATGGGCGGCTTTCCCATAGCTCTGTCCCTTGGGCAAAAGCAAAATGCTGCTGGTGATACAGAAGGAGCTTTGCCTCTGCTCTTCAGGAACTGAGAGGCAAAGAGAGGAGGAGAAAGTAGAAAAACTCCTACACCTCACAGCATGTCTGATCCTGCCTTCTCTCCTGCTCCTCTGCTGAGCCACCATGCTTTCCTTCCATTTCCACCTCTGCAGTGCTGGGCATGAGGGGGGAGAGGGCAAGAAAAACCCCGGCAACAAAGCAAAGCAGATGCAACATGCTGATGGAAAACTGCCCAGGATGAGCAATGTGGGGTTGGGGAGCATCTGGAAACTTGGTATCCTCAGGGAACCACTGCAAACTCTGCAGTGAGACCTTCATCCCCTCACTCAGGAATCAAGGATGCACCTTGTGTGGGGAGCCTGGATGTGTCCAGGCAGCAGTTGTCCCCCACCATGGGGTCTATAACCACCCAGAAAACACCAGTGTGATGCTTTCTGGGCTGTGGAGGCAGAAGACCGTGAGTCCGCAAGGCTGCTGTTTGGAAGTGCCCATGCTATGACCTGCAGGATTTGCTAGTGGGGTGTGGATACTATATCAGGTTTATATTTTCTTCACATCACTAAAAGCAGCCCTGTCATCAGCAGTGCTTGGACTGGAGACAGCTCTGATGGTCCCGCGCCCGCAACAGGAGCCAGGAAGCAAGCAGCAGTCATTTTCCAGCCTTGGTGGGGCTGGCCCTTTCTCAGATGTCTCAGCCAGTCCTTTGGACCAGCCCTGCAAACCAGAAAGGGTCTTTAAATGGTGAGTTTTGAAGGTGCCAGCATCTAACCCAACTGCTTCTCTTAGTTTTTGCCTTCTTGCCAGTCCTCTTGTTTTACAGACAGGACATATCACTTTTTCTAATTGCTCAAGGACTCTCTGGCCAGGACCCACGTACAGGTTTCTGCCATTAATAACAGACATGGAGCCATATCTCAACCAGTGTCCACCTCCCTTACTCACAGCTCCCTCCCTTTCAGGTGTGTCTCTGCCAGAAAAGATTTGGGATCTGTGGCAAACTCCAAGGCTCTCTGAGTGCCTTTGGCCTCCTCCACTGATCTCCAACCCCAACAGAGTGACTATTTGCTTGCTCAGTGCAAGTTTATCCTGGAAGCCCTCATCAATACTCAGCCACATTCGTCACTTGAGTCTCTGCAGACCCTCTGCCAGTTCAGGTGGGGTTTCTTACTTCTCCCTTTCCCCTCAGCTCTTAGCTCTGCTCGGGCCAACTCAGAGAGATGCCTGGCTTTAAGCCACACATCAAGAGCTGGTATCAGATCTGGATCACTGAGTCTCTTTTTTATGGGGATAAGTTTGGCAGCAACTGGTCCACTCAAGCTGATTACTAAAACCTCTCCTCTCGGCTGGTTTTCCCAGCCATTCATTGCACCAGGATGCTAAACCAAGCCAGAGGCACCTCCTGGGGATATTTCACTCCAGGCAATGGTCTTTGACCCCATGTGAGAAGAACAGCCCTCCACATCCTGTACTAGCAGGAGACAGTCTACTGCAAATGCCAGGCCCTGCCCATCTCTACCTCCTCAGACTTTTCCTTGCTGGCACTCATGCAAATGGACTTTCTGCCCCAGCATCTTTTCCACAGGTCTTCTGTGAAAACTTCCAAAATGATCTTTAACACTTCTGGTGAGGTGTCCACTTCTCTTACAGCTCTTCTCCATTCCTGGGCTATTTCTTGCAAATATCCCCATCATCTATCTCATTTTAGTTCACCAAGAATATCAACTCACAGAGTGTGTTATGCACACAGTTAGTCAAGCCCTGGGGTCCTATAGATTTGCACTATTAGACAGAAATATCAGCAATTGACTCAGACATTTCTTTTATACAGTCTTGTTTGTTTACCATCAATTGTGTACAAAATCGTGTTTTTCTGTACATGCTGAGCATCAAATCACAGGGGAAACTCACTGTGCTCACAATCTCCAGCCTTCCCTGAGTCACTGCTCTTCCCAAAAAGTCCTCTCTTAGGAAGTGACATTTTCTCCCTGCTCAACAAATGCCAGAGCACACAGTCGCCTCTTCATGCCACTGATACATCAGTGCTCTTAGTTCATGTCATTATGAAAAGTCACAGCAAAAATGACCATTAATCCTAGAAGTCTTTAAAAATACTACCTATTGAAGAAAAAACATATACTGGAAGGGACAGAGCAGCAGGAGACGAGACAGACAATTATGCACTGTACACACTCATAAGAACACACCACAGGTTCGGGAGATGCTTCCCTTCTGGATACAGCAGAGCAAATTAAACTACCACAAGCCTGACCTGGTCAGCTGTGTGAGAGCTGCTCTGTTCTGACCCTAAGCCAAGGAGATCAAAGAAATTGGCACATTCACTCTTTTTTTCTAAGTGTAAGTTTGGTACTCATAGCTCCAGAAAGTTAGAACAGCTCACGGAGATATCCTCGCTGGAGGGACGTTCCCTTCACATTTCTTGTTTAATGTTCCAATGAGATATTTTTTTTTTAATTAGTAAAAAAATCAGACAAAAGCCACACTGTGCTGCAGTACTGAAAGTACATCTCAATAATTCAGAGTAAACTACCTTACAAGACAGAAGTACTAAGTCTCCCACCAGCCATTTGAGCAAAGGACATTCCTAAAAGACCTGGCCGATGCTAAGGATACACACAGTTAACCTACCCAGTTGAGCCTGATGCTACCTTAAAACACTCCTAAAAATTCCTGAGGGGGGGGGTCAGCATCCATGGACACCTTGCAGAGGAAGCATTCAAAAGACTAATGTCATCTTTCTGTCCCTTATTTTTTAGGATTCAGATGTTGTTTTCATGTGTCCATAGCATCAGTGTTGGTGGGAAGGGACCTCTGGACAGACCTGCTCCAGCCTCCCACCTGGAGGGTGATCCCCTCCCCCTGCAGGGAAGATGAAAATGGGGAGGACCAAGCGGTCAGTGCCCTTGCACAGTCACATCCTCAGGCACTGGCAGCAGCTGACAGCTCACCCCTGCGGGCTCCCAGCTGCTGGCAAGAGGATGGGTGACATCTCCTGGGCCCCAAGATGATCCCCTGGGGTGCAGAGGACAAGAGCCAGTGGCTTTGCCCAAGGGGTCCCTGTTTTTCTCAAGTACCCCCAGAAGCCCTAAAGAGGAAAAGGACTAGGGCACCTCCTGTTCATGCTGGAAGAGGATGAGCAGCCCCACCTGGAGCACATATCCTGGAATCATGGCTGTGTGCACCCACGGATCTCTTCTGAGCAGGTGAAAGGCAGCCACAGGACAAGCTGTTAAATGGCTCCACAGTGGCCACCAGTAACAAGACTGGGATGCCCAGGAGGCCGCAGCAGCTGTAGGCGACAGATCTGGGCATCCCAAAAGACCCTCAGGTCAGCCCAGCCTGAGGTGCACACACCTGCAGCGGCCGATCACGAGTGAAGGAGCCCAGCAGCAGGGCTGTAGGGCTCTCTTTATGGGTTGATTTCCAATTTGAGTTTGTCTCCTCAGGGTGGGATGCCCTGACCACGAGCCCCCGCAAGCTTGGACAACAGGCACATTTTGGTGAGCGCTGGGGTAGAGCTGGCCAAGACACAGCCCAGGACTTACACTCAGAGCAGGCTGGTGGCCCTGTATATGCATGGTGACACCGCAGTGTCAGCCTCCTCTTCCCAGGTGCTTTTAATGGCTAGAGAGTGACCCATGGCTGCCCCAGGGAACTGGCCCCAGCCTCCGGCAGCCCTTGGTGGAGCAGCGGGTCTGAGGGTTTCAGATGGCCGTAGGAAGCAAGGGTGGCCATCACAGCCTGCTGCGAGCGGCCTGCGCCTGATTTGAGCTGTCCCCAGAAAGCAAGGGTGGCCTAGGAAGCACGCTTTCTAGCTCCGTGCATTGAGCAATGTGTGCTGGCCCCAGTCGGAAGGGCTGGCCCGCATGTGCATCTTGCTTGTTTTTCGTCTCCCAAGGGGTCAGGCAGCCCCTGCAGTGCTGTTAAATGCGGACTGTCTTTCAGGCTTACTCCTTGCCAGCAGTCTCTGTGTGAGGCCAGCACAGTTTGCTTGCACAAGACAACAGAAAGTGATTTTTACACTTGACAACAATGAAGTATTCTTGCGTTTAACAACAAGTATGTGCTCTCGAGACTTGATGCCTTTTGGAAAAGCCCTTAAATCCATCAGGCCCATCCCACCCTCCCAAGGGGTGCAAGCGACAATCTGCCTGTGCTCTGCTTCTGCCTGGGGGGGATGTTCTGGGGCAAGCTGCTCACATCCCATGGGACAGCAGACACCCTAAACTGCAGGGGAAGAAGGAGGGTGGGAATGCAAGCCAAGAGCTGTGGCTTCAGCTTGTTGATGGGAAGAAAGGCGGAGAGGGCTGAGGGAACGAGAGTTGGCCAAGGTGCATGCTGGTGCTGATCCCCACCCAGGTCGGGATGCAGCGAAGGGCCTCAGGTCTGTCACAGCAGGGCCATGTGCTGACTGGCACCCTGCCACCGCTCACACCAAGAGCTCTGCATGGGAACAGGCAGGCAGCTCTGTGTCACGAGAAGGCACCTGGGGAGCAGCGAAACCGTGCGGCGTGCACGTGGATGGGGCCCCTCGTAGTGACCTGGGGCTCCCTTGCTGCAGCCAGCCAGGGAAGCGTCCCAAAGCAGCAGCACGGGCTTGGTCACAACCCATTCCCGGGGTGCTGCTATCCCAAGTCATGCTGCCATGATTAGGGAGTGCAAACTACATCATGCTGCCTTTCAAAGAAAGTTTGGAGTGTTTCATCTTCTCTCCCCTTCTAGTATGACCACAGACTTAAGATCCTTTGAGTGAGGAGCTGGCCACGTTTGCTGTACTTCAAGCCACTCCATGGCACTGGAAACACCACTAGAAAGCTGATTTGGCAGGATTTCATCATGAACTGCCAGTCTGGAAACTGCGGGCGTATTTGGCAACATCATGTATGGCTGCACATGGTTCCCACCTTCCAGGAAGCACACCTGAGGGAACACCAGCAAGAGAGCCAGGCACCACCAGAAACTCATCCAGAACAAAAGCTCGACCCAAGCTAAGAGCCACTCCAAATACTTGTCCAAAAAAAGGAAAAAAAAAAGAAATTACACATAGGGATCTTCAAGCTGAATCAAACCAACATCATCATTTCTCATTGTCCTTTTGAAGGTCCCTCTCTGTTGGTTTTCAACTGAAAAATGCCACTGATAAAGCACTTGTATTCAAACAAAGCCACCTGGTTTTGATTCTGATACTTACATTCACTAAACCAATTTTTTTTTTTCCGAGAACAGATCTTTTTCTGTGCAAATCATCCAGTTCAGTGAAATCCTCTTGTTCAGCAGAAAAGCTCCTGGCCTGAGAAGCAGAGGAGGAGGAGGCTGAGGATGAAACCCTGCAGCCCAGGAAGAGAGGATCCCAAGGCTGGTGCCCTGGCCGCCCCAGGGGTACAAGTGGCTCCTGTCTTTTGCAGGACCTACATCCTCCTGTCCACAGCTCTGTGACACATGCCAGCCCCAGCTCTGCTCCATCCCACGGTGGTGCCAGGGCTGGTGCCATGTTGCTGGGGACAGAGCCCATCCCACAGACAGCCCCCTCCCTCACTGCAGGGATCTGCTTTCCCTGGGCACTGGCCAACGACACTAAAGCAAACGCATGTGGCTGGTATTTACAACGTGCACTCGGTCAGAAACAAGTGGCTGTGGGGCGCAGTGCATATTTCAGCTCAGCATAACGAGGTATGAGCTCATCGTATCTGCCATGACATCACATGGCATGGTAACCCCACAGCCCAGGGTATCGCGCGGGGTGTGCACATGGGGTATATACTCCCCTTAGAAACGTCTGGCCTATAAATGCCAGTATCTTCCCGCAAGGAACTAAAAACATTTATTCTGGAAGAGTCTAAATGCTCGTGGCTAAAGGCAATAAATACAGATTTAATTTCATAGTTAATACCCTGTCCAGGGTAAAATGCTCATTTTTAATATCGTTGCCTGCAATCTGACATTACCAACAAGATGTTGCAATACAATATCTGAGTCATTGCGCAGGAGATAATGGTATTTTCTTGAGTTCAATCTGGAGGAGAGTTGGCCCCATTAATCAGGCTTGAAAAAACGATGCCAGAGAGTCTGCCAGAGAGTCTGTCTGGCCCGCTCTGAGCTCAAGTTACGTGACCCAGGGCTGCAGGGAGAGGGGGAGAGCATGAGCAGACCTGGATGTCACGATGGGAGATCTCCTGGGAGCGTCTCACGTGCACTGGCCCTTTCTTGGGGTCAGCCAAGAGGCTCCTGAGTTTGGGGTGCGAGGGAGTCAAGAGTGACCATGTCACTCCAGCTCTGCCTTTGCTTTTACACTGCCCCAAGGGAGCTGCTGTCCCACGGCGTGACCAGGGTGCCTCGGCACAGCTGGCGTTGGGGATCTGGGGAGTCCTGGTGGCATGGAGGAACTGGCCAATGTGACAGGGTCCTTCAAGTCTGTCCATCACCAGGACTGAGAGCCCCATCGCTGCTGAGCCCAGGGCCAACAGTGGGGTGCAACAACACTTGGTAAAGCAGCCGAGGAAGGAATGTCCATTATGGACAGGTCAATAAAATCTCCCAGGTAGGGACATGGGGAAGGGAAGCCATGAGGAAGCATCCCACCAAAGAAATACTGCCCTTAGAAGCGTGCGTAAGTTTTGTAGGTCTCCTCAGGGTAGGAAGCAGAAGAAGAGAAGGATGGGAGCTGGGAGAGAAGCCTGCCTGGGCTGCCTTGGGCTCTGGGAGTGTTAATGGAGCTTGAAAGGTCTGGAGAAAACCAGAACCTCTCCCAGGAATAACGGGCTTTCTTTTCTGCAGGCAAGCAGGAGCATCTCCAGTTATCCAGCAACACCAGTGTGGGAGGGAGACCTCTCTGGCAGAGTGCTCTTTAATCTGGCAGGCAAAACTCAGGATCTACACAGAAATATGCAATGCACTTTTAACACTGAGCACTATTGGCCCATTGGACCAACTTGGCTGGGGATGCAGCAGATTTGCTTTCAGCAAGAAGGCTTTAATTCAAGACTGGGTACCTCACTGTAAAAGAAATGCTTTTTCTTGACCAGACGTTGCAGACAGGATGCAAGAATCAGCAGATGAAAGTCCCTGGCCTGCTATGCAGAGGTCAGAGCAGATGATTCCTTCTGTCCTTGAAAGCCAGTAAATGGTTCTGCAGATACTTAACGTGTGAATGAAAAAGTGACTCATGAGAATAAGACACGTTAACTCCTGTAATCTTACCTCCAGAGGCAACGTGCCATGTCTGGGGAGAGCAGAGGCTGTAAGGCAGAGCTCAGCCTACCCTGGTGTCTAAGCCAGAGAAGGGGTGAGGGAAAGCACAGTGTTCACGAAGGCTCCGTACAACCAAAGTGTCCTGATCAGGAGGGTGCACAGACAGGGATTGTGCTGAGACCTTCTCACCTGGTCATCTGGAAATCTCCTGTGGGTCAGCAGAGACCCAACCCCATGGCTTGGGTGGACAGTCCACTCTCCTGCTCCCCATGGTTTTCTGTGGGTTTCAGGCAGGGATGTGCCTGCAGTGGCCTCTCCAGCTGTATCCACAGCCACCTGCCTTCTCCTGCCTTCTCCTCATAAAGCAGCGTGGTCAACCAGTAACCAGCCACGGGGTGAAACCACTTTGGACTTGCCCTCTTCCTTCTGTGCACCGCCTGACAGGCAAAGCTGGCAGCAACCCCCGAGAAGGTGCAGAGGGAGGTCTGGTATCTTCTCCCCAGCTGATCTCCACTTGCTTCCCACAAGAACCCATGAGCTCCCGACCACACATGGGGTGATTTGGCTGCTGGACCAGCACACGCTGCCCAACAGTATTTCCCTGTCTCTTCTGTGGATAAAAGACCCGGTCACCTGCTGCACCATTACTCTGGATTGAGAGCAAATAGTGGGACCTGCTTCTGGGACAGAGGAGTCCTGCCATGAGCTGGGCAACTCAGGAGAGACATTCCAGCTGTAGGTATCCCCCGCAGAATGAGTCACAACTGCTGGCTCAAATGTTTTGTCAATGAAATGTGGTATTTTGGACATCCAATTCACGATTTCAAAAGGAAAAGTACATTTCCTACCAAAAAAAAAAAAAAAAAAAGGGGAAATCATGTTTCCAGTGAAATCTGAACAACCTCAAAGTGATTACAAAGTTTCTCATTTTAGCTGCCAAGCTCAAAATGTTGGGGAAATTTGGAGAATCAAAAAAGTTTCGGAGTAGGTGTCTCAATCTTCAGTTGCCAAAAGAGGGACAATGCCATCTTCACACAGCTGGATTTTAGACAAGCCTCATTTTATTTAAATTAATATATATTTTGACAAAAAACATTTCATGAAAAAAAACTTTTCTCAGGAACAATTTCCATTTCCCAGTTCTGTGACCCTAAAATGCATGCCAAATTTCTCTAAGAGTGTTTTATTTTATTTAACTGAAAAGCAAAATCACAATAAAGTGAATATTTAAAGTGTACCACTGTTCTGAAAATATATCTACTTAATGCTAAAAAGATTCAGTTTCACAGAGCTGAAAACAATTATGAACCAAATCAATTGGGAGAAGGATTTTAATCAGAAAAATGTGAATGCTAAGTGGGAATTGTTGAAAAACATTTTACGCGTTGCCCCAAAACCACAATCCCACAATTGAGAAAGAAGGCAACATTGGTTAAAAAAAAAAGATGACTCTGGCTTGTGAGGGAAGTGAAGACAACTGTGAAAAATAAGAAAACCATATATAACTTAAGAAAGTGGAAACTGATAATAATGAATGAGAAGTGAGAAACTGTAGAAAACTGATAAGGAAAGCCAAGAGCTGAGGACAATGTATGGGCTGCAAACCTGAAGCTAATGAGAAGCGATTTCTCTCAATATAAAAGGAATAAATATAGCTCTTCTGAAGTTGTTGGTTGTATTAGTCTATCTCTGGATGGATGCACTAGAGCAATCAACAGCAATAGAAGAAAGCTCATGTTTGCCAATGTTTATAGAAGTATTTGGCTGGACCAGATACTGGTAGGGTTGTCAGCCTGGCATCAGCTCTGGGCAGTCACCTCCAAAGGCTGCTATGGCAAGCAACAGATAGAGATTTAAGTAATAGAAATATGATTAATGCTAATTCATATAGACTTACAGAAAACAGAATAAGTCAAACTAAGATTCATCTTTTTCCTGAAATTACAAGTTTGATTGATAAAAATAATATTGGTGGTGTAATATACTTAGACTTCTGCAAGGCAATTGACTTGGTACTGTAAGACATTTTGATTAAGAAACTAGAACAATACACAATCAACATGGCACATATTAAACAGATTAAAAGCTGGCTGGGTGACGTGTCTCAGATGCAATTGTAAATGGGAACTCCTCACCCAGCAGGGGTGGATTTAGTGGAGTTCCCCAGGGGTTGGTTCTTGGCCCTATGCTATTCAACGTTTTTATCAATGATCTAAAAAAATATTAAATCATCTGTGGTAAAGTTTGCTGATGACACTGAGATTGTGAGACCAGCAAACAGAGAAGAAGCCAGATCACTGCTGCAGAATGGCCTGGGTTGCTGGTTAAACTGGGCACAAGCAGATAGTTAATATAGCCAAATATAGTCATACATCTAGGAACAAGGCAGCAGATTATCGGCCACATATACAAGTCAGAGTGCTCTGTCCTGGGAAGTGGTGACTATGAGACCCTAGAGAGTCCAGTGGACCTCGAGCTGGCTGTACCCTCCTTGCACGAGAAGGTGGCTGAAAGGCCAGCGCATTTCCTGGACAGCAGCCTTCAGGGGCAGTAGAGAAATTATAGTACCTTGCATTTGGGTGCCTGTGTCCACCCAACACCTGGTTCTGGTTCTCATCATGCACCAGGATGTTGAGAAATTGGGGGAAAAGCTGTGAAGATGATTAAAGAGAACCAACTTTTCAGTGAGAGACCTCCAGAGCTCAGTCTATTCTGCTTGACAAAAACCAGGTACTGGGGTATCTAGACCACATGTATTTCCCCGCAGAAGACTCTCCAACCTCACAGATAGTGTTTTAGTATGATCCAATGTCTGGAACCTGAAGCTAGGCAAACTGAAACTAGTAATATGGCATAATGCTTACTGGCATACTAGCACGGGTAATTAACCACTGGAACAATTTACTAAGGCAGTGTGGGAATCTCCATCATTAGCAAATGTTACATCATGCTTGGATGCTTGCTCTGATTCAAGCAGGAATAAATCTGGGCTCAGATTATACCTGGTAGCCAGACTAGATAGTCACAAATGTATCTGAAAGCCTCTTAGTCCAAACAATGATGGAAAGGAACTCTGAAAATGAAACCATCACTACTCCTGCTGACTCTGCTCATACTTACAGGCAGGGACCGAGTCCCACTGTTCCCTTTCAGTCATGCCTCATTGACAGCAAAAGCTTCAACATGGGCATTTTTCCTGGTGATAAGTTGCTACAAAAAAAAAGCTATGTCCATTTCTTAGAGCTGCAGTGATCTTATACAGCAAAAGAGGTGAATTATCACAGCAGCTTTGTTAAATCATGGAGCATGGCAGAAGCGACCTCTCTTCCTTCCAAGACCTGCTCCTTAGCACTTCCTTGCCCTGGCAGCCTGCGAGCCATGGGTGTTATGAACTCCACGCAGACACGTGGTCCTGTGGTGGGAGTGTGTCACTCGCTGGACCCAAGGTTGCTGAACAGGTCTCCAACATGAAGGGTTAATTACGGTCAATTTTAGAAGGGACAAACAGTCTGAAAGGTGACATGCTGTGAATGCTGTGAAGGGATGGACAGCTGGCCAAATGCACCTTTTACTGAGCATTGGGCAGTCCCAGTGACTTCCTTCCCCTTCTGACACATCACACCAGGGCATTTGTGGCCTCTACCTTACCTTGTCCTTTACAGCTCTAATCCCTCTGTTTTCTTCTTTCACGACTCCCCTTTTCCATCCTCCTCCAAATTAACTTTTTACTCATTATTTTCTCAGAAAATAAGGCTTTTATTCTTGACAGGATTTCTTTTCAAATTCTTTGGGTTTTTTTATCCCAGATTGACTGAAAACTGGGCTTCCTCACAAAGCTTGTCTCTGTGTACTCCTACCTAAGCTCTAACTTCCCCTAATCGTATATGTCAAGTGATCTGTCTTATTCTTTTTAGATGTTCAAACAGGAACACACCTGACTCACAGTGGCCCAAACCCAGCTATTAATTTGCCATCTGACATCCTCTCCATTCTTCTTCCTCCCTCTCTCCGTCCCTCCCTCCAGCACTGCCACCTTCCCAGATGCTCACACGTCATCTTTGGTTCTTCAGCTGCAGCCAACCTAGCTGCTCCTACCTACATCATGTACAGAACACTAACCTGTCATCTGACCAGGCTGTGAAGGCTCTTCAGGGACCCCAAGCATGGGAAGAGCTGCTGTCATCCATATCTCATGACATGTCAGGAATTGTTCGCAAAATTTTTTTCCAGAAACTCTGACCTCTCAAAACTGACAAGGATGGGAGACATCCTGTTCTGGGGTCAGACTGTTTTGTCATTCTCCACACCTGGGTGAGCAGGTATAGCCTTTATAGTCAGTGGTGTTTAGGAAGCAACTTATCTTGCCCTAAGTAGATGTCTAAATAAGGGCAGACAATCCACTACCCAAACATGCCAAATTCTGCGCAGTGAAACAGTGGCCAGGGATTCCTGGGTTCCCTGCACAGCTCTTCCCTGAGAAGCTCTGAAGGCTTTTCAGTGCCTTGGAGCCAGGAGGACTGTGGCTCTGCCCAGCATTTGGAAATCTCTGCATCCTGCTCACAGTGAAGGCAGCTCCAGGTGCTATGTAAGGACTGCAGAGCAAGATCCTACCCCTTGTGCAGACCAGAGCATGGAGATGGTCACAGAAAGAAGCACAACCATGGCTACAGACAGCCAAGACTTCTTGCTCCATTTCATCAGGGCTTTGTGAGCCCTCATGAGCTGCTGGAAGAAGGTGGCTTGCAGAGAAGCCAGTCCATGGAGAGGCCATTATCCACACCATTGCAACAAAATAGAGGATGAGGGGAGCAGAACCAGCTCCTGGAGCCCTGCACACAGCTGTTTCGCCCTCGCCTGGCTTGCACAAGTCTCCTCTTCCCACTGCCCACCTGCCTGCAGCCACAGGGAAGAGGCAGGAAGGAGACGGGCCAGTAACTCCTTGCCTTAACAGGGCAGAGGCCAGTCTAACCTACAGCTACGATTGCCGTCATTTCCAAGTGGAAAGAGTGGCTTCGGTTTGCTCCGGCTGCCTATGTGCCAACATCAAACATGTTTTACAACTGACCTGCAAAGAATGTGTGTCACTGAAGAGGATATGTAGCCCTGGAGAACATAAAACACAGCTGCGTTGTTTAATAGTATCTCATCCACCAGATCGGAATAACAGGCGAAGATGATCTCAGGGAGATAATTCTACCGAGTGTGTTAGCAAGAATGACTCCGCTACCTTCGCCAGTGGAAGATTCTTATAAATTCACTCCTCCTGCCATCCTTTTGCAAAGGGTCAGAAGATGTACTGACAATAGCAGCATGCAAATATTTCAGAACTTGGCCACACGCTGAGCAAACACTCTGGATAGCTTCACGAGTAGATTAAAATGCCAGATCAGCGAGCAGTGGTGCACTTTAAATATGCTCACTAATTTATTAAGTTTATTCTTAGCAAGCTTGCAGACTTCAGAAAGTTAAATTTCTCAGTGACAAATGGCTGGGGAGTTGGGCAGCCAGAGCGTGCGTGCTGCAGTCAGATGGCCCCGGAGAAGGCAGCACAGGGGAGCAGATACCACCAAGTACACGGTACGGGTGAAAATCCCCAACGGAAAAGCCTACATGGGCTAATTGTCAAGACTGCTGTACAGCTACAGAGTACAAAACCAGGGCTCTTGGCACATCCTACTCTTCTCCAAAGAGTTGCTGCCTCCCACTCCGGGCTTAGACATCCCTTATCTCTTTCTCTAGGCCTGGCTGTGTGCTATGGGTTAACCACTGTGAGCACCAGTCCTCGGTGCACTCTTTATGTCCCGGCTTTTATTAAGTCCCTTGTGCTCTAGCAACAGCAGTGCTCCTCTTCCAGCAGCAAGTCACCTCCTGCACCCAGGGCTGAGCCAAATGCACCTCCCCTCCAAGGAAACCATCTGCCATGGTCCCAAATAACAACCCTGTCCCTTTTCCCAGGTGCCCTGATCATGCTGTGCCGAGGACCTCTCCACCCTTCAACCCTGTCTGCTCCCTGTGCTTAGCCCATGTGAGCCAGAGGCTTGGACTCAGGAGCTTACTGATGCCTCATCCAAGTCAAGACTGGTGGGAGGTGTCTCAGATGGGACACAGCAGTTACCAGATACACCTTCAAGCAGAAGTTGTGGGCCATAGCTGCCCCTCAGCCCTGTGCCTCTGCTGTTCTACACAGCTCTGCAGACCTGGAGCGGGGTCTGTAGTAGCAGAGTTGCCTCAGGAGCAATGCTGGCACTGCTGCTTGATATATATATATTTTTGGTATCCTTCTTGTTCAAACTGAACTAAGGAGTCTGTTTAGGAACCCTTCTGAAAGGCCTTGTGTCTACCTTTCGCTATTGCACAACCCTGAAGATGAGGCATGACAGCAGGACAGAGCTCTGGGATGATGTGGAGAGCCCTGTGCAGCAACATTATCCAACCTCTTGGGCACTGGGAGGACCCTGGTGGTCCCACAGCACTGGGTGCAATGTGGACATGAGAGTCCCTGCCAGGAGGACCCTGAAACTGCTGCACTGATGGGGATAAAGGTGTTATGTACCTTCTTCATGTCTGTTTTGATTGCACTGCTAAAGAAAGGAGGAGACTCTTTTCCTGCAAGAAAGCACCTCAGTGGGATGGGGATGCACACAGCCCCGGGAGCCCTGGCTGCTCTGCAGGGCTTTACATTGGAGCCTGGCGGGACACAGGCCTAGAGCTACCTTACAGAAAAGCCCCAGGGGAACAGAGAGAGCACGGAGCAGTTGCACGGGGATGCGTAACCAACGGCACAAGGAATTTACCAAGCTCAAATACCACTTAAAGGACCACTTCTGTCATTTGAACTCCACTCAGCAGTGAGGGTGGAGGGAGCAGCAGACCTGGCTGTGCTGACAGCAGCTCAGCACTCCATGAGCTATTTGCAACCCCTCCTGGTCTTCGCCGGGCCACCCCAGAAACACCAGGCAAGGGGAAGCCCGTGTGGCACAGGGACACGCACGCTCGTGCAGCAGAGAGAGGCAATCTCCGGGGAGGGAGCCGTTTGTCAGCCTTGAGCCCAGGGACTCCGTACGGCATGCCGGGACGGCTCCTCACGGTGGTGATGACAGCCACTGGTGGAGATGCCTACGTGCTGTTTGTTGAGCAGAAATAAGACCCCGCGAGTTTTCCAGGGACAGAACGCAGCAGGGTCCTTTGAGCTGGAGCTTGCAGCTATGTGAGGCTGTTTCACAGCATTTGCCACATCTCTGGGGAGTTATTATTCATCGTCCCACTTCAGAAAGGAGTTGAGCCTCTTCTTCTAACACTGGGAGGGAAAAGACTTTCCCAGGAACATTTCCTGAGCTGAGAGCAAATCCCACATGGCATTGCAACCCTCCATCAACTGCAAATGCGTGTTATTGTTACTTGCACTGCAAAATGAGCTGTTGGACCCAAGGCAATACGTGCTGCTGCTGGTAGTTAAACAAACTCCATATGCCCCGTCCAGCAGCTGGCTGGCCGATGTCAAAGCCCTGCAAAATGACCTGCTCTGACAGGCCTTCTCCTAGTGATCCACTTTGATTTACTGCATTAGCCTGCAGTGCAGATAGGGAACATCACGCACAGACATGTGCTGGATCTGGATCCGCACCCAATTGGGTCCATGTGCTCTCTTCAGCTCTTTCATCCCCAGGTCCCTCTGCATTTCAGCAAGTCCCTGTAAGAATGCCTTGAAACTGGCTCCTACAGCAAGATGCTCAGCCCAATTTCCTGATCATTTGCCCTACCTCAGCAGCAACTTAGCTTCTAGAAATGCAGGAAAGTTGCAAAACTCAGTGAGTTTGGGAGTAATAAACTGTCATGCACTGTGGGAACAGCATCACCCTGTTGCTCACAAACTCATCCTAAGAGCAGAGAAGCCTTTCTAAATGAAAATATGTCAGACTGTCATCCTCAATAGGACATAGCCACTTTGTTTTCTTCCCCTCCACTGGCTACAGCAGCATGTGGGGATGGATTGGCCTCGGAAGGCCTGAAAAATAACATAAAGGATAAAACCAGCTCTGCAGTTAATGGGATCGGAGGACTATAAGGACAGAAGAAAGCCCTGGGGACTGGTCCAGGGAGACACAGAAGCTAAGTGTGAGCTGCTGCCCTTGGGTGACAGCTCTGAGGGCTCAGGGACAGCTTTGCTGCAAAACACCCCCCTGGGCAGCATGGTTGGCACTATAGGCACACCACTGGGGAAGGCGGGAGAACCGAACCAGAGCAAACCAGAGTGAAACACTGCAGGTTTCTGCAGGCCATGTCTTTGCTCAACATTTCCGAGGGCAGAGCCACACCAACTCTCCTCCAGGCAACCCTCAGCACCCATTGCATGCGGGGCTGGGACAAGGCTGGGCAGTGGCACAGAGGAGACAGGGGATCCTGAGCCCACACTGATGCCGACAGAGAGAGCAGCAATGGCTCTGCACAAGCTCTAACAGGGCAAGAGGGAGGTTACAAAGGGAACATTTCAGGGTACCAGAAGCCTGACTCGGGTAGGTGTATGGTGACCTCACAGGTGTGTCCTAGATATTTACTGGGAATGGAGAATATGAGGCAGACTGGACACCATTCATGCTGCTAACATGCAAAAAGTCACGGGCAGGCTTTCCCGTTAGAGGTCAGAGTCTGTCTCTGGGCTGGAAATGCTCACTGAGATACACAGTGCCAATATGAGGTCCTCTCTCCTCAGAGCCCTCAGGGACAATGAGGAACCTCCCTGGGCACATGCTTAGTACTGGCAACACTGGTCAGTGTCCGAATGGGGTCAGCGCAGAGCTGTTGCAGGTCCCACATGTGCCCTGTGGCTCCCAAAGAGCAGCTCTTGGCACTCCAAGGTCTCCTGCTGCCTGCACTGTGCAATGCTGGGACAGATCCAAAGATGAGCAGGAGCTGGTGAGGGCTAGGGTGCACCAGGCTGGGCTTATCCCTGGCCGGCATGAGGGGTGGGTGGGAAAGCCTGCCCCTTTTAGCCTGGATTTTATTTTAGTTAATTTAACTCCTTCTAAGCTCTGAAAGGCATCTATTGGTCCTTCATCACACATCTACAGGCCCACCGGGGATGCCCCATCAGTTGACACCAGGAATCACATTGCACAGTGTGCTGGTAGACGGGCAAACATCCTAGCAAAAACAAGCCACCTGGGAGGTTGGCTGTTCTCCATTAGGCAGAGCTCTGTCTGTAGGGGAGAAACTTTATGCACAGCATGCACCACACTCCAGGTGCAGAGTCCCACTGCCATACCTGCAGGAGAGGCAGCAGACCCCACACCCCAATGCTCAGAGAGAGGGCACGGTCCCATTCCTGAGGGTGGTCATGGCTGTCACACCCTCACCATGAGGTCCAGAGCCATGAAGTCCCTGGGGACAGCTGATAAGCCCTCTGCATCTGTTCCAACAGTTCCTATGCAAGCAGAGTGTATTTTTGGCTTGAGGTTGGGACATAAATCAACATGCTTATGTACATCCCCAATGCCAACAGCACTGTACGTACAATGCCAACAGCACTGAGCTGGTGGCTTCTGTGTGCCTGGGACACATTGCACGATGGACATAGGCAGGTCCCAGGTGCAGTGGCCAGAGAATCATGAAGGTCACCACACTGGCTATTCTGGCTTCAGGATCATGTGCCAAGCACCAATGTGTGGAAGGGGACAATCCTGAGAGCAGAATTACACATATGCTCCGTGAACTCGAGGAGAAGAGCGTGCTGACCAGGAAGCCATGTGCACCACACACACAGCACAGCCTGGAAGATCCAGACAGCATGGTCCCACCTGAGGTTCTCAGAAATTACCTTATAGTTTAAACTAAATCATTAGCACCTGATGAACTGCACCAGCTGGCAGGACAGGAGATAACCACAGCACATCATGGTGAGGCCATATGCATAAACCCTTAGTCATGGGATGCCATCTTGGGGCCATGCAGACACAAACACGTAGCTAGAAGGTCCCAAGGGAGTATCCTCTGATGGATGAACCATTCTCGTGTATGATGCCCCATGTCCACAGCTACCCTTACAAGACAGAAGGTCCCATGGCCTGGCACCTGTTTGTAGGTGTACAGAGGACAGAGTCTGCACTGCCAGACTGTTCCCCCACTCATGTATCAGTGCTTGGACATGGCCACAACCTCTCCCCTTGCCTCCCCTGATTGCATTCCTTGCACCATTGTCTCTGGGACTGAAAACCAGCTAGGGGCTGGCTCAGAATGAGGGACAAGTATGGAGGGTTCCTCTCCCTGCCTGTCCCATGAAACTAGCACTCCCAGTTGCAGAATGTCCATCCCTGCTTCAAGGCAAGTGGCAGATGAAACAACTCGCCTGGGAAGTGGGGAGTATAGGGTGAGACTCACTACCACCTACAGTCAAGTGAATGAAAGATGGGCCATCACAGAGATGGCAACAGCCCCACCTCCAGACTGCAAGGCTGGCAGCAGGCACCAGGAGCCACAATGACTTGGGAGGAGTGTTTAGAATCACACTCCAGAACATCAGTGCCTATACCACCTTTGGAGCTCATGTGGGATTCAGGCAATCCCAAAACAGAGGTGCTTCTACAGAAGACACAGAGCATGGTTGAAGGCTCAGGCTCTGCGGACGTAGCAGGGAAATCTGACGTCCTTGGATCACCTCAGCCAAAAAAATGATGAACTCGCCTCCTGTTCCTTTCCAGAAAGGTCCTGCCTGTAACTCAGCACAACAGTGCTATTGCAAGTCTCCCGAACAGCAAGGAGCTGGACGCCATGACCAGGTGTGCTCTTTTTCCTGTTGCCCAGCTATCAGCTCACTGCTCCTCTCCAGACTTCCCACAGAGGGGCTCGAGGTTGGACACAGTCTCTATATCTGATGCCTCAATCCAAAGCAACTGCTGGCCCCCAGTCCCAAGGGTGGTCCTGTGTCCCTGAGGAGAGCCTGGGAAGGAGGGTGGCAGGAGAGGTGGGCTTTGAGAGAGTTTCTAAAAGACAATCTTGTCCATGGTTCCCTCCGGGAGCCAGGCAAGTGCAGGGAAACACAAATGTTTACTGCTTTCGTGGGGCATGCAGCTGGGGCTGGAGGAGGCCAGAAGGGTTTGTGGAGGAGCCAGGGGAAGAGGCAGACAGAGTTGATTCCTTGGCACTGGTGCCTCTTACTTCTGCTCCATTAGGTGCAAGGGTTTGTGCTGTATCTCTGAAACATCCTCCAGCAGAGCTGTGCTGATGGGCCCACGGGCGAGGGAAGCCTTGAGCAGGCATCGTAAGCCATGACCCCAGCCGTGCACTGTGGGACATCACTGAGCTTCCCCAGGAGCAGGGGACCATCTGCAAATTATCTGTACCCAACAGCCAGCCTGTGCTGGAGGACATGCACAACCAGCCTGCCTGGAGCTCAAAGGCAGGTGGGGAGGTGACTTATAACCCTGTCATAAATGTGTCACATCTGGCAGAGCAACATCCCGGCAGGTCCCTGCCCTTCAGCTCGGGAAGCTCCGTCCTGTGTTTCAACCCTGGTCCAAGGTACCTCTAACTCATGGGGTGCATGCATACCCCGAACCCAAGAGCAGGGACTGGATCTCTTTGCCATCTAATACCCAGTACATTAACTTAGCTCCTCTCCAATAACCGGCAAGAAGGCCAAGAAATAAAGCAGGTACATTCCAGGAATACTGCGGCAGCAAACACTTCATGAATCACGTCAGGCAGTGTCTTCTTCCCAAGAAGACACTCTTGTCCACCCGGGGCGGGCAGCCCACCTTTGGAGCTCAGCCTTTCGAGCAGGAGACAGGTCCTTCACACCAGGGCTGGTGAAGGAGCAGGAAAACCTCCAGGCAGAGAGAGGCTTTGCTCCAGACGTGACACGTGGAAGAGCCGCGCAGTGTCCCCTGGCCTGCACCCCTCCTCCATCAGCAACCTCAGCTGCTCACCGGCATAAAACCAGCTCCACAGGTCTTGGCACAGGGAACTGCTTCTGCCACAATCCCCAAACCTTCTCTGTTCTTCTGAAATGTCCCTGCCTGAATGCCAATGAGTTTTAACATGGCCATATGCAAAATGACGTGACCCTGGAGAAAAGCAGCAACATGACAAGGTTGCAGGAAGGGGCACAGTGAAAACTAATTGAGTAGGAGCTCTGGACATAGCACTGTGGCTTGGAGAGCAAATACAGCACAGAGAAAGACATCCAGAACTAGGGAGATCATTACTGGTCGTTGTGCCTACACAACAGGAGGGATGCTGGAAAATGGGAATGGGTTCAGAGAGGAGCTACAAGAATGATTTGCAGCCTAGAAAACTGTGGTACCATGGAGGGTAGAACAAGCTCAATCTCTTTTCCTGATGCTGGGCAAAGCTAAAACAAGACTTGGTCCTGCTCAGCAAGCACCTGGTGGGCAGCTCTCCAGCCCAAACCAAAATGAGCTCCAGCTGAGCCTGGGCACTTCTAAATGAGAAAGCAAAGTGCCTGTTGCAAATAGTGTGGCTGCTTACCCATCCAAACCTGCTTTGACATGGAAAGAGGGGCTTTCTCAGCTGGGGTCATGCAGATCTGCTCTGCCCAGGGCTGCAAGGCAAGGGAGTGCAGGAGTGCGTGTCACCCAAGGAGCAGGCTGGCCTCCATAGACAGAAAGGATGGGACTGGTTCTCCTGCCTCCCTGACCCTTTCCAGGAGCAGTAACCATCCGTGCAGTGCTGCAGCTGGAAGGCAGGCACCGGGGACCAGGGTGGCAGCAGTGGGGAGGCGGCAATTTTATTTGGAGTTGGGAGTGAGCGCAGGAGGGCCCATCTCCTTCCTCTCCGCGGGGACCGTGCCAGCCCAGTGAGGTCTTTGCTGGTTTCCTCTTGGCTGTCAGGCTGCGAGCGCGTTGCAGCAGCCGTGCCAGGCTTTTAACACGAGCACAGCGCTTGCACAGCGGGACTGGACAGGCTTGGCTGGCCTCCAGCCCTGGCTGCCATAAAACGGGAAATAAGGGAATTGGAGTGAGACCGCAGCGACCACCAACCAGCTGCCACTGGCAGCGATGGGGCAATCTCCCCCTGCCAGGCACGAGCAGGCAGCAGCACATCACCCTGTGCCCGCCTAGCCCAAATGGGCTGGCAGCCCACAGTGCAGCTGGAGTACACACGGAGGAGGATGAGGATGGGGAGGAGGCCATGTGCCTCACCCTCCTCTGATGCTCCCGGGGAGCAGGACAGCCAAGAGCCCCGGGATGCTGCACACAGCAGACAGCGCAGCCCCACTCGCAGAACAGTATGGAGTTTTCTGCTAGTTACATGTTTTATGAAAAGTTGTTGGCAAAAATGTGCATTTGCTTTGGCTGCGTTTTGCACGGATTTGGCAAAAATGTAACGTTAGTGTCTCCCCTTGAGAGAACTTTATTGAGTGGAACAAAGTCGGATATTTTTAGCTACCCATTGTTAGCTGAAGAACAAAGCCATAACTAAGATATTTTGTCTCTTACACTGAAACGGGACTATCAGACAAATCCATGTACAGTCATATGTGGCTGCCCATTCAGATGGAGCACGAGAGGGAAACTATTTTTAGCCTGTACACTCCACACAACAACCACATTTCCCTTCCCCTGCATGCTGGACCACCAAAACACACGGACAGCACCAGAGAGAGCAGCATCGGAGAGGGGGACGTGGGGTCACTGACTTCTGCTGTCCCTTGGGCCGTCTGACAAATGACATTTATAAGAGAGATTGGGTCACGCAATCCTAAAAAACAACCCTTTAATTTTTCTGCCTTTTTGTTTTGTTTTTTTCCAGTCAGAGCTGGAATGATGTGTATTTCACCAACAGGCAACAGGGAAAAGTCAGCAAGGACCCAGATGGATCTCAGCAAAGCAGCAGTTGTAATACACAGCGCTAAAACCTGAACCCTCATCCCTTTTCCAAAAAAACATGTATATGCCCTGAGGGCTGCTCCGATGAGGAGAGAGGTCGCCCACAGGCAGCACTGGCTCACGAAGCCTGCGAGGAGGAGAGGGAACCTGCACAGCCCTGTCCTGGCAGCGTGCTGCCGCCAGTCCTGCTCCTGCACAGTTGAACGGTGCTGGAAATGTAACTGTTTCCCGGCTTTCAAGGCGGTGCTTTCGAAAGCATTAACCCTGAAACACCAGAAAGCCCTGCATGAGGCTGACAAAACCTCCCTCGAGTGCTTTAGTGCTCAACAAATTACATCAGTAGTTTATGACTGGCAGCATTTTGCAATGCATTTATTTAAAAGAAACAAAGCGGTCCATAAATGCCCTGGATTTCTGAGTGTGAGCAATGACAGGAGCTTTTTCTAAACAGTTTTTGTGGGTTGCATTGGTGAGTCACGGAGAAGTTGCATTAAACAGCTGAGCATTTGGTGTAACCAGAATGACCCTCCACAGCTAACGGAGCCATGACACAGTCCTCCTGGCAAAGCAGGAGAAAGAGGAATAAAAGCAGGGTGCCATCACACAGCCTGACCCGCTGGGAGGGATACCCTCTGCACTGCCTGGGCTGGAGGGATTAGAGTAAGCATCAGAGCAGCCTCCAAATGGCTGCAGCAAAGCAAGACGCTTTGAGAACCTCACATGGCCCTTCACCGTCATCCTCCCTGTGCAAAGCCAGCCGCTGCATCCTCTCCACATTTCCCTGCCAGCCTCTCCAGGAAGTCCAGCTTCTGATCTGCTAAACGCACCTAGTGCCTGTTCCCGAACAAGTGCCATGTTCCACGCAGGTCTGCCCATATTCCAAGACCTGCCAGGTGCAAGTGGCCACCAAGGCCCCACCAATAACCCAGGAGAAGCAGCAGGTAGCAGCAACGCCTGACTGTGCTCCGTCTCCTTTGAGATGTCGCAGCACGTAGGTGCCGTGCGTCAACATAACCAAACAGGCACGTGAGAAAGCAGCTAGAAGAACAGAAAGACATTAAGTAGGAAACATAAATTACCTGCAAACTTTTCGGCTGAGCTAGAGTGTCCTGGAGGAGATGCTGCTTTTGTGACTCCTTGCTTTCTCCGCAGATTAGGGCTGCTTTTATCAGGGAGCAGTGATTGTTTTTATAAACTTGAAGCACAGTAAGAACTGGTTTAAAATAGAGTGAAAGGAGCTGGTGCGGGTGGAATTAGACAAACTCTGAGAGCTGCTTTTCCAAAAATAAATTAACTTCTTGCAGCCCGCGGAGCAGAGGAGGGGAGGCCGGGGGCTGGCCGGGCAGGCGTGCGGGGCGGCGGTGGGCTGTGGCCGGGGGCTGGCGGGGAGGGAGCAGTAGGGGGGGGGCGGCTCTCACCTTGCCCGGCTCCGGCCCCAGGTGAGCGGTGGGGAGCGCATCCCCGCGGGCGGGGACCCAGCGGAGCCGGGGCGCGGGCGGTGCCCGCCCTCTGCCCGGGGGGCGGCGGCCGAGAGGCCCCGGCGCGGAGCCCGGGGGCTGCCCGGCGCCGAGCACCCCGCACCCCCCCGCCCGGCACGGGGCTCGCCGGGCGCTTCCAGCTGCAGCCCGGGACAGCGGGCTCCGCTCCGGCCCCCGCAAGAGTTAAGGAAGAGGAGGAGCCTCCCCTGCCAGGGCTCGGCTGAGGGCGGCAGCCTACCCCGGGGTGCCTGCGCCCGCTCCCGCCGCCCCCTCCACCTGCCTTCGCACCCCTGACTCAGCAGCCCAGCCGCTCTCCTGACCTGCCCTTCAGCAGGAAAGCTCCGGGGCTCGCCGGGCACCCTTTACAGACAGAGCCGCCCCAGCGCACCGGCGGCGCCGGGGCTGGGCGGGCGGCGGCCTCCCCTCCGCGGCAAACCTGCCTGCTCTCGCCCGCCCCCGGCCCGCTCTACGCCGGGCTGCGGCAAGGAGCGCGGGGGCGAACGCTGCCCCCGTGTTGCACCGGGCTTTTGCCACCACCTGCACGAATCGCAGTCCCCTCCCCCCCTTTCTTATCTCTTTAAGTATCTCCGTATCGGTAGTGGGGGGCAGTGAGGAGCTGCGCAGGGATCCCAACCGGGAGACGTGCGAGTTAACGTGTCAGTCCCTGCCAGACTCGGTGCTTTACATCCCCGCCCTCCGGGCAGCCCCGTTTGCCCAGGGAGGCAAGTCTGGACGAGCAGAGAACCAGGTCTCCCCGGCACTGCAAACTGCCCGGGTTTTGGTGAACTGGGGCTTGCTGCAGCTCATGTCCTCAGTCGTAGTGCCTGGGCTGGCCAGGGCACCCAGAGGTCTAATCCCCAGGTACCTGAGCACTAGAGGGCTATACTGAGTTCAGCCCAGCATTTCCAGAGGTGCTGTCACCTTGAGCAGAGCACTCTCTACTCGCAGGCTGATAACTGAGCCGGCGTGGCTTGTATGGGCTGTGAAACCCAGGATACAGGTGGTGGAGAGGCATAACTGTGCACCAGGAACCTTCTTGACAGGCAGGTTCTATACACTGAACACCCCAAGATCAGTCCCTCTTTACTGTCTTTCAGGGTACGTTAGTTGTTGCCCCGGTAGGTGTAAGATGTGTCCATACAGCCACAACAGCGCCCACCCTACAGACCCTCATGCTCACAGAAGCACCAGGCTATCGTCAAGGGGTACCAAAGGCAGTCTGGGGGAGCACCACTGGCTGGGAAGGGGAAAGAGATGGGGAATGGAAAGGGGAAGGGGGAGCGGGTGCTCGCAGACCCTGTTCTCCTGTGTCCCAGGGTCACAGCATCACCTTGGGAATGGAGCTGCTCTTTTATCATGTTTGCTGCATCAGCAGGTCCCAAAGGTCTTGATTTCTCCAGACTTGGTCCTTGGGATTGAAGAATGAACTGCTGCCAAATGCCTTTTGACTTCACCTATGCATCAAAGCCCTAAAAATATCAATTTCCCACCTATAAAACCCCTTTTCAGGGCTTGGGCTAGCCTAGGCCATCCTGCTCAGCTGGGCTGGGGTAAGCTGCACCAGTACAGCCTGTAATACTTTACCGTCCCTTAAATCAACTCTTTCCGTTTTGATCTCAGTGCCTGGCTGAAGCCTGGAGGTTTGCAGGCTCTTGCTGTTGGGAAGGGAACCTGGAGGGAGAGAGGATCATCCCAGGTGCAGTCCTCATCACTTGGGCTAAATAGTGTTTTCTGAACACAGGAGCAGTCCAAGAGGCAGTGTCTCTGCTCAGGCTGTACTTCTTTTCCCCGCTAACACCAAGCCCCAAAGGTTCCCTGCCTGTGCTCCCCACGCCTCTTCTGCCTCTGCCCTACACACCCTCTCCCTGGTGCTTTCTCCTAGTTGATCAAGAGCAGAATGACTTCCACCTACCTGTGCCCCACGGGTGCCACTGCTGTGCTGAGTGCTAGGGAACAGTGCTGGTGGCAGCCCCCCGCCCCACCCAAACTTTCACCCTTCCAAAAAAACCCAAAACCACTGTAAGTTTTTTTGACACCAGCAGGTAGCTCCCCTGAAGAAAACCCCTCTTCTGACCGGCATCCAGCCCAAGCGCAACCTTCCCCGGGTGGGCAGGACGCCTCTCCCCTGTGTGGGGAAAGTCCTTTTCTTCTATTTATTTATATCCATCTTGCTGTAAACTTACCCCCTGGTGAACCTGCTGTTCATACTAACAAACACGTCTCTTTGGTCTGTGCAGAAGTTGCTGGCCAGGCAGACATATGTAGTGGGGGGATCTCCCCCAGCCCTTCCATAAATCCTCGGCTCCCACCAGGTTTGTTTACATGGCAGCTTGTAAGTGGAGCCCTTTTGGCAAAGCAGCTTCTGATCTAGGAGAGACCTAAGCCAGAGATCAAAAAGGGACAACAATATCTAATGGGCACAATGGTCCCTGTGGAAGTTACTATCAGTTGCATCTAGATGCTGCCCGGGAGAGGTCTGTTCTTAGTGTGTTTGGACAAAGCTACAGTCCAGAAAGTGTCCTTTAGGAGCAGGAGGATTTTAGGACAAGGTCACAAAGGGAAACAGTGACATTTCTGAGGTGGAGAGGTGAGTGTTTCTGTAGTAATGGGCTGTATAGTAGCTGTATTGTTATTTATGCTGTTATCATTAGGGTTCAGAGTTAACAGTACACACTGGGCAGTGGAACAACTCACCCTTCTCTAAGCTTTCTTCCAAGCCATCTGCTGTCCATGCTGCCACTGCTGACGGGACATTTGAGTTTTCCCTGGAAGGTCTTCGCGACAGTTTTGCCACAAGAGCTCAGGTGGGACAGGGCCACTCTGCCATGGTCCAGTGCTGGCAGCCAGGCCAGGGTGAGGGGAGGAGAGGGAGCTCTGGATGGATCCATTTCACATGCAGCTTTCAGAGGGAGACCTGCATGCTGTCTGTGTGGTGGGGCCAGCCACATGGCGGGCAGCTGGATAACACCGCAGGCCAGAGGATGAATTTCCTCCCTGCCAGCTCCACACATGGTGAGTTTATCCCATCAGTGTCATGTGCTGACAGCACCCCACAGCAGTGGGGCTCAGCTCCATCCTCCGGGCTGTGTGGCCCAGGGCAACGAGCGGGTTGACAGCATGGGGCCATCAACAGGTGGCACGGAGGTGGCGTGGCCGTGCTGCCCACAGACAGCTTGGGTTGCCTCCATTGGCAATCCCATGGGAGTATGTGAGCAGCTGGCACGGGGGTGTGGGGTCATTTGCTGCCCATGCCACACAGTTGCCCCTCCTGTCTGCCTGTGGGTGCCGCAGTCCTCCACAGGTTGCAGCAGCGTGGTGGTGGCGTGGCCATGCCTCTGTGCACACTCACAGGTGCTCAGGCTTTGCTCGGGATGGGGAGACCAGGGGTGTCCCGGAGGTTTGCTGGGGGGAAGCAGGATGCAGAGGTTGGATCTGGCAGTAGCCCGGATCCAGGCAGATGCTGGGGATGTGACCTGGGTTGTTTGGCACCGTACATGCCTTGCTGGGTTTCCATCCAGCTTCAGCCTCCCAGCACCATGCCTGCTGTGTATCAGACAGTTTACTTTAGCCGTTGAGGCAGGCAGGCAGAGGGCAGAGGCTGGAGGATCAGGGGCTGAGGCTGTGTGGGCGGGAGGGGGGCCGTCAGCCCGTGCCTCCAGTGTGTGTGACACGCGTTTGGTGTCACCCGAGTGGGAGAGCTGCGAGAGGGGTGAAATATGAGCTGCGGGTTCCCAGCCGCAGCTGGAGGAGTTCATCCTGCAGCCTGGCTCTGTTCCCTCTCCAGGGCAGGAGGGGCAGGTCAGTAAGAGCTGGTGCGGATCCCAGCACCGGCTGAGTCAGCCACGCTGCCCTGAGCGGGGCCAGCCAGACCTCAGCTGGCTGGGATGACCCTGTGGCCATGGGGCTCAGCCCTGGCCACGTTCAGCACTGGGGCAGCTGTATAGGAAACACCAGCCTGGCGGGGTGCATGCTCTCAGCCTGCCTCTGGGATGCGGCCAGCAACCGTGCAGCGTGATTTTAACTCACAGCCCTTACTTCTCAGTTGCTCCTGAGGTGCTGGAAGGGTTAACTGTCCTTTGCCCAGCATCCAGCCTGATTCTGTGCCCTGTGCACGGGCAGATGCATGCCATACGCACCCCCATTTATTGATCATAAGGTACTTCAGGACATGGTTTAGTGGGCATGGTTAATGGTTGGACTCGATGATCTTGAAGGTCTTTTCCAACCTAAATGATTCTATGATTCTATGATTCTATGATTCTATCATCTTGGCACATCACCTCATTCACATCTGCAGCCCAGCCCAGCAGACAGGGACCTCACAGTGGTCAAGATCCCACAAAGGGCTCCTGGGCCACAGTGCAGCCCCACTGAAAAAGTGTAGGGCCTGCCGGCACTGCTGCAGGGGAATTACCCCAAACCAGGGTGCTGGTGCTAGTGCAAGGTGGTCAGATAGCCACCGGGATGCTTTGAGCATGGTACAGCATGGCTCGGCTTCAGAGCAGGCAGCCCTGGGTTCCTATGCATTTCTTTCAGCGGTGCATGTGTGCAAGGAGGGAGGTCTTGGGGTGATGCTGCCTGTGTGACACCACACAAGGTGGTGGATTGATTTGCATCGAATTCTGGGTCCTGTGTACGTCTGTGCATGGGTGGGGGTGTGTAGGCACTCACATGAGGCTGGGAGCGCAGGGCAGTGTGAGCTCTGCAGCAGGATGCTCTGCAAGCAGCACACCAGGGCAAATACCACCCAAAGACCGCAGTCCCTGCTTCAACCTGTATACCCCCCGAGCATCACCTGGCACAGGGGGGCTGGATGAGTCACCTAGCCAAAAGTCTGTGCTGGGGCTGCTCCTTCTGTGCTGCCATGCCCTCCTGCTGAGCTGCACCGAGCCTCAGCCCTCCAAGAAAGCTCCTTCCCTGCTTGAGATCTGAGGGCATGGGGGAGAACAGGCTGGAGCCCGTCCCCAAGATACTCTAAACAAGAAAAAAAAAAGAAAATAAAAAAGTATAAAGCAATAAAAATGACCTTTCAGTGCCTGTGGAGCCCCAAGCCACCATCAAAGGGAAGACATAGGAGCCCTGGGTCCCTGCGGTGGGCAGCCTTAGCAACTCCAGCCACCATGATGCAAAATCCAAGGGGTCTGGTATCGGGTGTATGTATAAGGCAGAGATGGGAACCCCAGTCCTGGGGGGGCAGTGGCAGGGATGGATGCAGCAGTCGTGCCTTAACGCATGTAGTATGTTCCTCACCCCACACCCTGCCTTTTCTGGAGGGTACAAATACTTCCCTTAGACACCTGGCCAGCCCTAGGGGATGCAGGGATGCTTTCCTGCATCAGGATGCTCTGCCCAAAGGCTAACTCTCTCACTTGGCAAGTGGAATTGGGCACCTCCCACGCTGATGGCACCTGCCCGTGTGTGGACAGCAGGCTGGGGCAGCACTTGTCCAAGGGACACCTTGGAACCGGTGCAGCCACTCCTCTGCAGCGAGATGGGACCCTGCTCCCTCCCGGCCTCACTGCAGACCGTGCTGGGCTCGGGACTGGGGGCGCAGGGCACCGCAGATGCAGCCAGCAATGCACTCCCCACGCTATTCTTAGGAAGGGTAAAGTTTATACAAGAAATTTAAGCTTTAAACCCAGGCACCATAAATAGTCTATTTTTCAAGGGCTCCAAGTCAGTTGTAGGCTCAGAGCCAGAGCCAAAATTTGGCAGCTGTCTTTGTTTAATGATTAATTAAAATGAGGTAACAAAACGAGACATATCTATTAACGAGGGTATTTGCAGCGTCAGTAGAGGATTCCAAATGGCTGATTTTTTCCCCTTTTAATCTTCAAACTTCTCGTTAGGAAAACAAGCTTTTCCTCCATCCGCAGCCGGGCTGGGCGGGAAGGGCTGTGCCGCGGCCCCTCGCCCTGGTAGCGGGAGGGGAGCAGCGGGCAGGCAAGGCTTTATCTTTATGGTCCTCTTCCTTTAAACAAAGTGAACCCTCCGCATAAAGATTTTTCCAGTTTGGAAATTTTATTAGACCTTTAAGTAAACTTCAATGGAGAGACCCTTGGCTGTGACAGAGGCAGGAGGGGGGGAGGTTCGCAAGTTGCTTCGGCTCTGTGCCGGCCTTTCCCGGGTGGGTGCTGCACAATAAGGACTATAACAGGATCGATGGAGGCAAAGGGGCATTTTTCAGGCTCTTTTTCGTGTGTGCCAGACAAATGGGGCCAAACCCACGTCCCCACCCTGCCTTGGGAAAGCAGCACACAGTTTTCTGGGCACCTTGGGGAGATATGACCAGACAAGGTGAGAAGGAGGATGGTACTGATGGAGCCTGGGAGGCTTGTTCCCATCCGCTGTGCTCTTAGCTCATCCCCTGACACTGGATACATTTTCTAGCTTGGAAAACCAAGTGGAGCACAAAGCTGGCTCGTGTGGGAGGTGCCCGTGGTCAGAGGAGGGTTAAAGTGTGCGGAGAGGTCCAGGGGCAGCTCTGGGAAGGGGGTGTGCATGAAACAGGTTCACCCTCCCCAAGGCTCCAAAGACTTAGCCACATGGGAAAGCACCCAAGTATGAGGAAAAGGGAAAAACATCCCAAAATAGTTTAGTCTTGTTTTCTGCACTGAGACGCCCAGACAGGGTGGGAGTTCTGGTTGTGTCTGAGCTAAAAATTACAGTAAATAGAGAAGTGGCTGCAAAGCCCCATGTTCTGGATAAGAAGGACATGTGCAAATGCCGTCCATCAGGGTGAAGATGTGCTGGCGATGAAGGCCCATAAATAAACGAGGAGGGGGATGGAGTTAAATGAGCTCTGTGTCGAGGGGTGAACCATCAACCGCCTGCTGAAGCATGTCTTCCCTGCAGTGAGTTCCATAGGATGACACAGAGTGAGTGGAAGTGGCTTTGTACATAGGGACTGCTCCGAGCAGAGGTGGGATCCTGGCATCCCCCTCTGCACATGGGTCCAGGACCGCTGAGCCCACCTGGGAGCAAAGGAGGGCTGGTTCTGCCCCACTGGCTGGAGAAAAGAGCGGTCAGGACGGACCTGCTCCGGGCTGTCCCACTCTCTGCACCACTCTCCAGGCACATCTCAGCTGCTAGTGAAATCCTGGCATAAATACTGAAGTCCTTTGGAGGAGGTGATAGGGATGATGGGTGGGTCGTCCCTGTAACAACTAGAGAGGTCCTGGGCATTTGCTCCTGTGGGGATCTGCTCCTGCAGCACACAGGCCATGAGTGGAGACTCAGAGTGGAGGAAGGAACACTGCTCCTCCTGGGGGGATCAGTACCCCCGGGGAGGACATGGGGCCTGCTTTCCATGGGATGCTCCATGGCCCACTTTAACTGTTCAGGGATCGCCCACACCAAGCTCCAGCCTCAGGCCCCGTAGCGGGCCCTGGGATGGGTGAGCTGGTGAAAACCCGGCAGCAACTCGGGGCCCTGGGCTGTCCAAGCTGTGGTGGGAGCAGAGTTGACCCAGGTGTGAGGGTGGGAAGTGGAGCTGGTCCTGGGTGTCATGCCATCCTTGGTGAGGCAGGGTCCCACCTCCCAGACCTCTGGACTGCAGTGTAATGGCCGCATTGGAGGGGGCCTTCTCCACGGGAGGGGACAGGGCACCCCATGGGGCAGAGGTCCTGCCTGTGCAGCTGCTGGAGCTGGCTCTGCTTCCCTGGGCAGGGGTCCCTCTGGGAGCCCTGGCCCTGCGTGAGGATCTGCGCTAGGGGTGCAGGGGTGGCACCGAGGGCAGCAGCAGAGGAGAGGGAAGGTGATGGGCTAGCCAGAGGGTGGCAGCTCGGTGCCGTGGGCTGGGAGGCAGCGCCCGGGGTCTCCGGATGGGGCTGAGCCTGTCTGTAGCAGCAGCAAGCGCTGGGAGGGACATGGGACAGCAAGGAGCGGGGCAGCCCGACGAGCAGTGGGGCAGCCTGGGGGGGGGCCAGGGCGGCCCGAGGCAGCACAAGGGACAGCGGGGCAGCACGGGAGGTGGCAGCCGGGCAACACGGGGGCAGCACGGCGGGGAGCGGAGCTGCACAAGGGGCAGCACGGCAGCACGGGGCAGCAGGGCTGCATGAGGTGCAGCCGGGCAGCACAAAGGCAGCGCGGCAGAACGGCGGCAGCACGGGGGGGCGCAGCAGGGCAGGACGGGGGAAGCGGGGCAGCACAGGGTGGCTGGAGGGGACGCGGTAGGGCTCGGGCGGCCGCGGGGACTCGCAGGGGCTCCCCCGTCCTCGGCCCGCCCCTGCCGGGCACCTTCCCCCTCCGCCCCGGCGGCAGCGGCGCGGCGGTGCCTGCGGGAGCGCGGTGCCATCTAGGGCCGAGCCCGGGCTGCTGCAGGGCCCGGCCGGGCCCGGGCTGCGCGGCTGCCGCTGCGGGAGCAGAGTCGGGCGCGGCCCCGGGCCCCGGGCCCCGAGCCCCGGGCCCCGGGCCCGGCCGCGGGGCAGGAGCTGGCGCAGGCTGCGGGGCCGGTCCCGGGGCGGCGGGGCCGGGCAGGACCGTACCTTGGCACCGCACCGCCCTCCGCATCAAGCCTCTCCCTTCGTGCTGAACGCGAAAGCTCGGCGAGGACCGGCACCCAGGCGCTCCCCGGGTGACGGGCGGGGGGGGGGGGGGCGAGCAGCCAGCGGAGCAGCCGAGGGCTCTCCCCGGCCGGGAGTCTTCTCCCCAGGGGCTTGCGGGAGGTGGCGGGCTCTCAGCCGCGGTGAACCGCCGGACGCTCTGCTCCCGCTCCGGGGAGGCAGCCAGGGCCCGGGGCTGCAGCAATGGAAAGCCGCGCTGCACCCCAGCGCACGCCTTCCACCGCAGCGGGGTGGTGCAGGCACGGCGGAGGTGGGGGCCGCAGGGGGGGGGCTCTCGGGCAGCGTCTGGGGGAGCACCCGAGAGGCGCAGCCCCGCAGATCTGCTTCGCGACCACTGCGACCAGCGCTAGGCTTGGCAGCCACCCACCTGCCCGGACACTCTCGTGCTGTGCAACCCCACCGCAGCACTGGCAGCTCTGGGCTGGTCCTGTCAGTCTCCCCAGGCCATGCACAGCCGAGGGAGGGAGGGAGGGAGGGAAAGCTGGCTGGGGGTATGGTCTGAAGGAGAAGATGGAGGCCACCTCCTCACAGTGCATCCCCACAGGGCTAGTCCTTGGTGGGTGATGGGGCAGCAGGTGGAGAGGTCCCAGTGCTCAGAATTTGTCCTGGCCCTTGCAACGTGGATCTTGCAGAAAGCTCTGGGAGCACAGCTGGGGCTTTCTTGACTTTTGGCATTTAAGCCAAGGGCACGTACGTCAGGTCTTAAGTCAGTCTCCCAAAACTGCATGTAGCCTGCTTCCCAGAAGCACACTGGTGATGATGACAGTGCTGTGGCTGGACATCAGTTTGGTCTGCGACACCTTGCTGTGCTGTGAAGCCTTCTTCCTGTCCTTGGGAAGATCAGGCAGTCTCCCTGCCCACGCGGTGGGAGGTTTCTCCACGTTGCCTCTAGGTCTCCTTTGGTTTCAGAAGCAGACTGAGCCTTACCCGCTATTTGAAACTTGGCCCTGAAGCACCCCTCAGATTGGCTTCAGTCTTGCGCAGCTTGGTGATGGGGCTGGAAGCTAGTCACGTAGGCACAGTGCTGGCTCTGCACGGTGTGATCAGACCCAGATTAATCCTCTGGTGGGACAATACCAACTTCCTGGGTCGTACAGTAATAAGTACAGATGTGTCTTGAGAAAAGCGGAGCACAGCAATAAATCCCTCTGAATCAGAGACATGGGCTGTTTTCTCTATGCGTGCAATTTGCCACAACCTGCAGCTGTCAAGGGAAAAGCTAATGAAGGAAAGGCTGGACCCAGGCACATGGAGCCTAAGGGCAGCCCAAGAGTGATGGACTGGACAGCAAGGGGCTGGAGGAGGAGGAGTGACCAGTGAGGCTGAAGCTGAGGCTGCCTGCGTGCCCTGCCTATGTGTTGTTGTATTTCCAGGTGTTTGGGTTTCCTTAGCATTGATTCTACAGCAAACTTCCTGGTTTCAACCCGATTTCTACTATCTGCCCCTCTAAAGGCTTTCACTCTATGCTGCCGTCTACAGTGTTCGCTTCAGTTCCAGTTTAATGAAGTTTTGACCTGGAAAAGCAGAGACCACAGGGCGTTTTCCAGTGCACATCCTCAGGACACGACTGTGACACGGAACACACCTTGACAGAGTTGTTCTTCCAATGCTGCATGCTGTCCCCTCTCCCAGGTCTAAGCCACACAGTTTGCAGTTCATGGCAGGTGGGAAAAGCCTCAGTTTATACAGTTCAACTGCCCTGTCTCCTGCTGTAGAAGGGGAAACTCTTTGTATTCCTGCTCACTTAACTCACTTAAAATCAGTGACAAATTCAGCTATATGGTGCTGGCTGGGTTTTCCAGTGCCATGGACAGAGTAAATTACAGGGAGAAAGACCCTGTTCCTTCTCAAAACAACAGGAATTGATTTAATTTATAGTTTGACAGCCAGAATTGAACATAATCAAGAGCCCCTGCAGCTGGGTGCAGAGTGTTTGCCTTCCTTTTATTGAAAGAGCAGAAAGTAATATCCCCCCGACGGGGTGACTGGGAGAGAGATTTGCCTCTGCAGGGGGTCAGACATATCCATACATCTGCTCTTCTGGCAAAAACAGGACCAGGGGGTCTGTGTGAGATTACAGATAAGAAATGTAAATGCTTTTTTAATGAAGCTCCCCAGGTTACACCTTGCTGTTCACTCCCTGAAATCATTCTAAATTCAAGTATTTCTGTGGCCCAAGGAATTTGTTTCTTTCCCAATTATCTGCCTGTATTTTTGCCTATTTATTTTCTGTCTCTTTGAAGGTTTTACTGGCTAAGGCAGTTCCTGTGATGTCCTGTGCCACTTTGTGAGAATGTCCCCACTCCTCTGTCAAGTATTGTCATTAATGGTCGGTGAGAAACAAGGCTTTTTCAGCAGAACGTCACTAATCTGAGGGATAAATCACATGAAGGTTCACCTCCTGGGGTAATTCTATCAATTAACTCCATTTGAATACCATATTTGTGGCAAAACAAGCATTGTCAAATTGATTTCTCCACCTGGATTCCTTGGATGTCTGTTCTTGATTACTTGATGTCATTGATAACTGCAGTTACTATATCACTCAGAAACAACAGGTTTGCTGGTAAAATCCACCACCATGGTTCTGCAGAGCAGAACTCAGCAGAATTTAAAAGAAATCCTTTGAGCTTTTGATCCTGCATGTTGCAATGCTGAGCAAGAGGGGACTCTCTGTGAGACCCTGCTGTCCCATTGCCCCATGCAACCCATTTTGCAGGCTCACCACAATGCACCTGGTGATTTGAGGTTTTTTACACTTGTTACTTGGAAGGGAGTCTGAGAAGTCTTATAGGGAGCAAGGTTCACTCAGGAACCTTTGCTCACATGTAATTCCCTGTCAAGGGATGTTAGAGGAGAAGATCTAGGGATAATTTAATAATAGCCCCTTTTGGGAGCTATATAACATTGTGTGAGCAGCTTGCTCCGAGGATGCTGTTTGTGACACTGTGGCTCTAGTGTCATTCCTCTTTTGTTCACTGTCATATGGAAAGTCTCTTCTTTTCATGGTGCATTGGCTCTTTCTCAGGACACAGGCAGAGAAGAGCATTTCTGTGGGCAGGCTCCAGCCTTGTCCATATCGCATGGTACCAGGGATAACCAGGGTGGGCTTCCCTATGGAAAGCAAATACATGGCAGGCTGCTTCTGCCACTCTGATTAACTCCACAGGTTGTAAGCTGCAGCAAGAGTATGCGTCTTGGTCTCTGTCTTTTCTCTGTGGATTTATTTCCTTTTTGCAAATACTTCTGTAGTCCCCTGGTTATAGCCCAGGCAGAGTTCGCTGTTGGCTGAAGAGCCCTACTGAGCATCACCATAACATCAGCAAACAAATATCCTGCAGTGCAGTGCTGCTTCTCCCCCAGAGAGGCTGGGGGAAGAGCTAAATCAAGCTCAGGCTCCGTGGATCCCTGTGTTGGCTCAGTCAGAGAGCACAGCTAGTGCCCAGAGGCCTCCATACAATGGCTTGTTTCCCTGCATCCCCCCATGCTCCAGGTTTTATTTATAATCATTAGGATAGAAGCAGCCAGATGCTCCTGCTTTCTGTTGGGTCATGGCTAATGCTACTCACACTGTATTAAAAGGCCCATTAGCACTTGGATTTCTCTCTCTTTGAAGATGCACATGCGAATAATCAGGTTGTTTCTTGACCTTCATTTTGGTAACACCTGGATGATGCATGCTGGCCATTCTGCTCTGTGTCTGTATATGCAAGAGTGTGAGCAGAACACACAGATGGGTAGCACAGACCAGGGAGCTCCAAGGATGCTTCTGCTTTGCAACTGGCTTGCAGGCGAGGTCCTGCCTGTGATCGTGAGGGCAAGGGTGTGGGAAAAGCACAGAGGATAAGGAACCTTGTATCCACACTTTTGCTATCAGCAGCGTGAACTTGGAACAGCCCAGGGGAATGACCTTGGTGCTTTGAATGCCCCTCCAAGGTGCACACTGAGGACTGGAGGATGGACACTAGCTAGTAGAGAGGAGATTGGTTACTGGATCACCTGTCTGGAGGACAGATCCTGAGAAGTAAGACACCAAACAAGGATCACCACCCCAGACAATTGTCTCATTGGGTGTTGCAACGGCAGGAAAGGCTTAGGGACATTCACATGAGTTCCCAGAGCATTTCCAATTTTCTCCATGTTTTGGGTTTGTGTGGTGGGGTTTTAGTAGCAGGGGAGGGCCTGCACAGGTGGCTCCTGTGAGAAACTGCTAGAAGCTTCCCTGGGTCCAAGTCGGAGCTGCTGCTGGCCAAGGCCAAGCCCATCAGCGACAGCGGCAGCACCTCTGGGATAGCATATTTAAGAAGGGGAACCTGCAGCGGGGAGGGGAGTGGGATGTGAGAGGAACACCTATGCAGAGACCAAGGTCAGTGAAGAAGGAGGGGGAGGAGGAGCGCCAGAGGAGGGGATGCCCCTGCAACCCGTGGTGAGATGGCAGGCTGTCCCCCCCAGCACATGGAGGGGAGCAGGGGGGCAGATGCCCACCTGCAGCCCGGGGAGAGAGGAGCCCACCGCCGGAGCAGGGGGATGACCCCCAAGATGGCCATGGCTCCATGGGAAAGCCCGCACTGGAGCAGTTTGTGCCTGAAGGACTGCAGCCCATGGAAAGGACCCATGCTGGAGAAGTTTGTGAAGGACTGTCTCCCATGGGAGGGACCCCATGCTGGAGCAGGGGAAGAGTGAGGAGTCCTTCCCCTGAGGAGGAAGAGCGGCAGAGACAACGTGTGATGAACTGACCCCAACCCCCATTCCCCATCCCCCTGCGCTGCTGGAGGGGAGGAGGTGGAGAAAACTGGGAGTGGAGTTGAGCCAGGGAAGGAGGGAAGGGTGGGGGGAAGGTGTTTTAAGATTTGGTTTTACTTCTGATTATCCTTTTTTTGATTTGATTGGTAGTGAATTAAATTGATTTTGTTTTTTCCCCAAGTCGAGTCTGTTTTTTGCCTGTGACCATAATTGGTGAGTGATCCCTCCCTGTCTTCGTCTCGACCCATGACCTTTTCTTTATATATTCTCCTCCTCATCCCACCAGGGGGGAGTGAGCGAGTGGCTTTGTGGTCCTTTGTTGCTGGCTGGGCTTAAATCACAACAATCCATCGCTCTCCCATCAGCATCATCCACCCACCAATGCTCATGACACCAGGCAAGATGTGGTCCCAGCCCTGGAGTGGCAGGAAGGCCTCCCATCCCTTGGCACAGCTGACCCTCCCAAGTGCTGGGCCTGCACTGCGTTCACCGCAGTCCTGTGTCCTGGCTCAGTCACCGATGTTGAGCCATGGGCTTCTGCAGTTTCTGGCTCAAGCACTCCATTTTACTGGCCAGCATCACCACAGTCTTGACAGGCAGCCGGCAAACTTCTTGTCCTTATACATTACAGGCTGCTATGGCCTGGCTTTCATTGCTGAAAAAGGAGAACTCCTTTACCTGCAGGTAACTAATGTGTGAGGACAAACAAGAGGTAAAACCACAGGCTCACTTTGGGCTAGCTGAGGCTATTCTATGGGAAAATCACACCTTTTTTAAGAAGTGATAGTAATTTCATGATCCAAACTGGCATGAAGGTGGATGCCACTATGGACTCCCTCGCTCAGTCCCTCTAGTCTAGGAAATTATGCCATTTTTATAGGACGTTATGATGTCCTACATGTTCCAAGGACATGCCGGACTGGTGTGAAAACACAGGTTGCTGAACAGCTGCAAGCTCTACAGTGAAACGGGAAGCTGAATGCAGCAGTGTGGGTGACTGATGGCTGGACAGTTTGTGTAGTAATGTGAACCTGACTCCACAGAGAAAGCAGAAAACTATTCTTTGTAATCTGGCACTGCAAAACGCCAGCCAATCCCCAAGCTCTCATTAATATTACTCTGACATCCAGTGCAGAAGAAGAAATGCAATATTTAGAGCAAACTCCCTGCTTGGCCCACAGCCACCTCAGGAGCGTCAGACCCATGCTGACTTCTGCACTGACTGGCAGAAAGTGCACAAGCTAAATTCACTGGAACATCACTAGTGAAGAAGCCTCCATCTGCAACCGGGAATGGGCTCAGCTCTTGGCCCTGACTCTACATCCTGCCAAGGAGAGTCTACCCCAGTCTATTGCAGCTCTGCGCTCTGTCAGGCCCCCCTCAGCTGTGGAGCAGATCACCCCTGCCGTGCGTTCAGCTTGGGCAGGATGTTCCAGACACTAGTCCGTTTGGGATTCGATTTTGTGCAGTTTACATGAGCTGGACTTGCCTCTGAGGTGCTGGCAGGGTGGGCAGGAGTGTGCCTGGCCCAAAAGGCAGTGGGAAAGGGGGTCTGGGACAGCCTCATCCTGGAGTACCAATGCCCCAGGGTCATGCTGTGCCTTGCAGGGAAGTCCATCAGGCTGCTGATGTGATGCCTCTGACCATCGTTTTCACTCCTGAGCAGCAGAGTCCTCTCCGGTGCTGGGCCAGGCTTTGAAGCACCTTAAGGGCAAAGGCTGGGACCTGAACACGCTCTGCAACGCTATACCCGTTCAGGTCAGAGGGCATATGCACCGAGCCCTGGCTACAAACTCTTCCAGCTGCATGCCCAACAGCACCCGTCATCTCCCAGTGCCTCCTGTCACAAGGTGACATCTCCATCTCTGGGCAGCCATGAACAGTCTCTTGCAGTGTCACAGCTTTGTGATGCAGGACAGAACTGTCCCTCAGAGTGCCCTCTCCTGCTCCGTGGTGTTTCTGGGAGAATCCCTTTGCCTGAGACCAATATATTGTTGTTATTGTTTTTCCCTCAAGGTCTTCTATTTTCCACTAATTCTGCTTTGTATCTTGACCAGACTGGTTATCTCTACAAGCAACAAGTCTTACAGGAGGCCTGAGTGGGCCACTGACCCACGTAAACTCTTCATATTGCCCTGTGTCATCTTTAATCTACAGGTAAACCTGCTCTTCTAATAAAACTCCAGATTATAGGGGATAATGGATAATCAGTATAATATACAGGCTCTGTTAGCAAACAAATCAAAGCATCAGTATCATCTTGGGAAAGTCTTGGAGATAAACATCCTCCCTTGTCTGTTCGTTGTATCTGTCGGGATATTACTTTTAAATCTCTCTTGTGGCATGGCTGATGTTATCACTTCAGCTGAATTAGTTAATCAAACTCTGCATTACTGTGTGTTATTTAAGTATTAATGGGCCAGATGGGGTGCATTTCCTCGCAACCCTGAGGCAGCACTGATTTTATAATGACTCTCCAAGCTGGGGCTGATTACTGCATGTGATCTTCACAAGCTGGAAAGATGAGGCATTCGGGGGAAATTAGACTGTAATTTAGCATTTATTACCAAGGGGTCGGGAGACCTGTTCCAGGAGACTCGCTTGCTCCCGGAGCAGTACTCTGCTTCACACCCCTCCCCAGCCTGGCAGGAATTCAGAAGGACCGTGGCTTCCCAGATCACCGACAGTCACTTGCAGACAGCCTGTTTCAGCGCCGGCACCGCACGCGGGACAAAGGGGCTAAGGACGACACCGGGACAGGCCATGTGCCTCATACAGAGCACACGGGCACGAGGAGCGCCGAAAGAACACACAGATAGGAGGCTGCAAACCAGCTTGGGCTTTCCCTGGTCAGGAGGCAGGTTTTGATCTCTGTAGCCTTGGTTAGACCAGAAAGCAAGCCATTGGCCCATTAATCAGGCACCTCTGATGGTTGCTGCTCATTGCTACAATGGTGTCAAACAGTAGCATGCTGTTGGATGTGCTCCTGACACCCTCCACAGCCACTGTCAGACAGTCTGCCTTGCATGGACCTGAGCCCTGTTTCAGAACGGGACTCTGTGCATGCGAAGGGCATGAGCCATTTTCAGACAGTCCCTGTAGCGCTACATAAGTGATTTTGAGAAATAGAGATGTTGTCTGCAGCATTAATGTCTCTGGGTGGTCCCTGGTCCTCATTACAACCCAGGCAAAGCTCACTGCCTCTGTGCACCCAAAACGTGCACCAACAGACCACAACTGTTACTCCGGATGACTTTGAGATGGATGCAAAGGATGGCTTCAACATCCAGAATTTCTCAGAGAGAACTACTCCAAACTTCTACAAGGTCATGCCAAAAATTTGAAACCAAGATCTTTCCCAGCTTAATCAAGCACCCTATCTATAAGACAAAAGATAGTTTTCCAAGGAAATCTGAATCACAGCAAGAATTAAGTTGGCAAAATGTGTGAGTCATTCACTTTATAAGTACTACAGGGACTAAATTCTGGGATGTCCCTACTTCTCCACCAACAAATCTGTTAGGCTAGGACCACTCTCACCCAAAACAAGGACCAAAACTGTAAAATAAAAGACGTTTCCTCCTTAAGCATGAACCAGTCTTTGAAATTCCTGCCCAATACATGATCTGCCCAGACAACATTGCAGCTGAAACAGCAAAGGACAGTCGTGTGCTTTCATGAACCTCATGATCAGATTCAGAGTTTTTTATTTACTTCCTGCGAAATCTTCGTAAGACTGTTATTACAGACAGTTTTGTCACTTTACAGAATTTTAGTGAAGTCACAGCTCTAAATACTGGCTTGTGCACACAAAACCAAGCCAGCAAGGTTGGACAAAATTGCCAGGATTCATTTGATGAAAAATACCACACACCATCTCAGTTATTTCACCAACTAAAGAAACATTGGCTGGAAACCCCATGCCAGCTGGTCAGAGCCCTAAAAAAGCTTTTGTGCTCCCAAAGGTATAAAAGAAATGCATTAAGCACAAAAAAAGGTATTTTCATACTTCCTAATTATTCACCTGAGCAGAAAATCATTGGCACAGGGAGGAAACAATGCAGCAGTGGGGCAGGAATGGACAGATAGAGCACTCGCCTTTGGGGAATGTCAACTTTTATTGGGAAACAATTTAAGATCTAAACTGATGTTTCCCTTCCTATGTGGCTACAGGGAGCAGAGCCAAGTGCTGTGAGTGAGCTTTAGGCTGCAGGACTGTAACATTTAAAACGTGCGTGAACAAAGAATTTGCCATTCGAAGGAACAAACCTTTTATTTCATCCAGAAGTGGGGAAAACTGGGAAAAAAATACCATGCTAATTTGAGCTATTGTGTGAAGAGATGGGAGTCAGAAGGAGAGACGGTAAGTGAAGTATAGATTTGAAGGAAGACTGACAGAACAGATGTAAACAGCCACAGCAAGATCTGGAGGTTTGGACAGGTCCCCACTCAAAGTGCTTGCTTGGATCACTGGAAAAGAAAGGGAAGAGCATTGGCACTTAGAATAAAGGGAGACAGTGTTTGGAAAGCAAAGCACTGAGAAAGATAAGGTTTGCCTTTGGAAGTAAGGAAGAAAAGGGATATTGATGATTAGGATTGTTTATGTTGGGGTACTCTGGTTACAGTAAAATGTAGTGGTTCTTTTTGAAACAAACAGAAAGCCCGAGAAAACTCAGAGTGGGTTTAGAGAGCTCAAAAATAAACAGAGCTGTGGCCTGGATTGTCTAGTATTTGTAAACAGGCCCTGAACAAGGCTCATATGGAAGAGAAGCTTGTGAGCCATGGGGAAATGGAGGAGACCGGAGAATCGCAGGGTAATCGGGGTTTGGAGGGACACCGGTAGGTCCAGCCTCCTGCTCAAAGTTGGGTCAGCTCCGGCGTCGAACCAGGGCGATCAGGGCTTTATCCAGCCTGGTCCTGACAACCTCCGGCGAGAGGGACGGTGCAGCCCTGCCGGGTACCTGACGCGGCGCCTCACCGTCCTCACAGGGAAGACGCTTTCCTTCCACCCGGCTGGCACCTCCCGACACGCTGTGAGGAGCCGGCCTCGGGCTCGGGCTCAGGCTCCTTGATGGCAAAGCCGCCAGGCCCCCTCCCCCGCGGCCTGCCCCGGCCCCGCAGGCCCCCGGCACAGCAGCTCCCCGCGGCGGGTCCGGGCCGGGCCCACCACGGCCCCGGGGCGGCAGCGGCGGCGGGGGCGGGCGGGGGGGAGGCCGGTGAAAAGGGCGGGGGTTGCTAGGCTCCCGCGTTGCTAGGCCCCGCCCCTCAGCGTGACTGCAGGCAGGGGAGTTCCGGTTGGGTAAGCCCAGTCGCGTGACAGCGGACGGTGGCCGAGCCGGGCCCGCGAGCGGCGCCTCAGGGGCGGGTCGGCTGGAGAGGCCTCTGGCTTCTCATTGGCTCTCCCGCATCACATGGCGAGGGGAGCCGCCGAAGCCGCCGCGCGCCTATTGGCGGCGGCGGCGGGGGCGAGGGGACGCGCGCGGATGTGGGCCCGAGCGCGGGCGCTGCCGCCGGTTTTCGGCCTTGCGCGGCGGCTGGTGGCGGGCAGGGCCATGGCCGAGGGCTCCTCGGCGGCGCGGCCGGCGCGGCGGCCCAAGGACGTGCCGCGGCACGTGTGGGCCCGCGAGCGGCGGCGGAGCGCGGGCACGGGCCTGGCGGGGCCCAACACCGTCTACGTGCAGGTGGTGGCGGCCGGGAGCCGCGACGCGGGCGCCGCCGTCTACGTCTTCTCCGAGTTCAACCGGTGAGTGTGAGGCCGCGGGGACGCCCCGCTGGGGGGCTGGGGCCGGGGCGCCCCGTCCAGGCCTGCCCTGACGCCCCTTCCCCTCAGGTATCTCTTCAACTGCGGCGAGGGCACGCAGCGGGCCATGCAGGAGCACAAGTAAGTGGGGGGCAACCGGGGGGGGCCGCCCCGAGGCTGCACCGGTCCCTGCTCACCCCCACCCGCCCCCATCTCGCCCCTCAGGCTGAAGATCTCCCACCTGGACAGCATCTTCCTCAGCCGGGTGGCCTGGGCCAACGTCGGTGGGCTGCCAGGTGAGGGGGGGGGGGGGGGGGGGCTGGCTGGGTGCCCCGGTGGCAGCCTGGCACGGGTTCCTCTCGCAAGGTCCAGCCACAGGCAGCAGCCTGTCTAGGCCAGAGGTGGTTGCTTTGCAAGCTGCCTGATGGGTGGCGCGTGGGGTCTTTTACGGGGCGGTGGAGAGAGGGAGAGCGCTGTCAGAATGGCTGGATTGCACGTGGGGCTCTGCGGTGCTCCCAGATGCAGCGGAGCACCGTGGCCTCTGCGACAGTGGATGTCAGCACGTGGTGGAAGAGGCGCAGCCTCCCCAGCGTGCATGCCTTTATCCTCCCAAAATCTTTTAGAGTAGAAGGCATTACCAGTGTTGCGTTGCCAGCAGGGAGCTGTTTGTGAGTCAGACTAATTTGAGTTCAAAGGGACCTGCAAAGGCTTCTGGCCCACTCCTGTCCTCAAAGCAGGGTGAGACTACAACAGATCGCGTAGGATCTTGTCCATTAAAATTCCAGAAATCTTCAAGAAAGGAGGAGATTAACAATCTGTCGGGGTAACTTGCTCCAAATTGTGACTGTCAAGATTTGTAGATATTTTCTTTATCTGTGGAGATGAATGATGTGTTGAAACTGCCACAAAGCTGAGGCAAAATTGAATTTGGATCCAAGTTAAGTCCTGGCCTTCATGGAAGAGGCCCAGCACTCCTGGGTGGTGAGAGGGATCTTTCTTGTGTGATCTAGTGGGGCTGTGATAAAGCTGTTTCTCTGCTTTCTTTCAGGTATGATTCTTACGTTAAAGGCTATGGGGCTTCAAAGATGTGTTTTCCTAGGGCCACCAAAGCTGGTAAGTAGGGGAAGCTTGCAGAAGGGAGAGCGAACCCTTCAAATGTCAAAGCTTACCTTGGAGTTGGGAGAGCTGGTATCAAAGGAGTGAATCATCGTACAGGTGTAAAATGCTGGTCTGAGTTAGTGCCAGCCTGAAAGTTCTTCCAGAAGGGCTGGCTTTAAAAAACAAGTCTCTTCAGATACAGACAGGACAGCATCAGACTTCTGCTCCTTAAAACTGTCTTGTCAGCTAATATTCTAGTGAATCATGTTTTGGAAAAAACGCATCCTCTATTCTTCTGTCTGCTTCCTCCTCGTTTTCTTTTAATAGAAACTTGGTCTCTGATCTCCTGCTTAACGTGATCCTTGCCAGCCTAATGCCATGTCTAGGCTGAAAATGTCCAATCCTCAGCGATGTTTTAGTTCCTTGCAATATCTGCTGACTAATTATATTGATGGAAGGGATGGGGAGAGTGGTTCTGTATTTTCCTTTCTCTCTCTAAATGAATAATGCTCACTGGAGGTGGGGCACCTTCCCAGTGCTTTCTGGCTGGCTGTGTGCTGCCCAGGTTTTGCCTGACTTGGCGTTGAGCCTTTGACTTCACAGAAAGTAACTGTAACTCCTGAAAGTGGCTTGTAATTGCACTGCCTGGGCATGGCCTCCTGATACCCTGTCTCTTTTCCAGCAAAACTACTTGAAAGCGATTCGACTCTTTCCTGGGCCCCTAAAAAGGATGGATTTAGGTATGTAGGTCAGTGATGTGTAGTGAATATGAACTTGTAATTTCTTTTTGTTTCACCTGTAGTCAAGGTTTCATTGAACAGGAACAACTTTTGAATAAATGCCTCTGATTTAGATCCACTCAAAGAAAGTTTTAAACATTTGTTTTGATCTGACGCACAGTTCAAATCCATCACAAGAACTGCCTGGAACAAAACAGTGTTTCCAGCTCTGTTTCTGGTAGGCCACTGCCAGTCTGTCTGACTAGTAAACAGCATTTGGTTTTAAAGCACTGTAAAGGCAGTTTGCTTCCAGAGTCTGCCAGTGAACTTGCTTACCGTGGTATCATGGACTACTTTTTATGGATGATGGGCTTTTAAGAACTTTAATTATTCATTGATCTTTGCAGTTGGGCAGAGAAAGGGAAGGGGGACACTCAGCAGGTTTTGTTTAAGAAGGAAAAAAAGATATCTTCCTGATTGAAATCCTTGTAGAGTAGGAATCTCTTCTTATGAGCTTGTTAATGCTGGTTTCTGATCTCTTTCCAGCTGTGCAATTGCACACAGAACCTGAGTATAAGGATGAGACGATGACGGTCTACCAAATACCTCTTACAGGTGAGCATGTGATGCTGTAGTCAGATAGGAGAAGCACTTGTTCAGTAACTATACTTAAGGTGGTTAAAGGAGAGGCTTCTGTTTGCAAGCCTGAGTAAGGAGAGGTTTATTAATTTGCATGTTTTTCTCAGGAGGAGGATCTCTTTCAAAGAAACAAGACCTGCTGAGTCAGGGCCTTGGTTTGTTCCTTTAGGTGTGGGTGTATAGAATGACATGTGAAACATCACTGGATTTGGCTTTCTTAGCCAACTGAGTTTTCTTACTGCTAGAAACTGTGATACTTAGAGTACAGGCACAGACTTGACAGAGTTTAGCAGTTTTGAGAGAATCTGAAGGACTTGGATGATGGATGGCTCCTGAAATAAGTGACTAGGGTATGCACGCATAAGTCAGACTGGGGGGAAGAGCTCTGTATTCTGGTGCAGTTTAAACATGACTGTCATGGAAGAGGGAATGCTACTCATGCTTTTCTTATCTGTCCCTTTTGATTGAGTGATCTTTGTCTGGTTTTATTGGATTTGGGACAGGAAAACCACTAGCTGCTGAAAGTACGTTGCCTCAGAGTCCTGGAGCATCAACCCAAGGTGGAAATAGCCCTAAAGGGGACACAGGGCCTGGATCCCCAAGAGCTGCACACCAAAGCTTGGAGGAGGGCAAGGAAAAAGAAAGCCCAAAGAAAACAGGTGAAAAAAATGGAATGACCTTTTGAACTTTAACGAAATAACACCAAATTAAGGATTTGTCCTCTGAGCTGTTTGCTCTCTGGATGTGAGGTCTCTGAAGAAGCTCAGCTGAAGGATTACACGGAGCAGAATGAGTTCTGGTACTTTGGAAGCTGATGCAGAACTAATAAGGCCTAGAAACTGGATGTGATTCCTACTTGGGGTGAGATTAGACCCTGTAGTAGTTTACCCCTGGCTGGAGTGGGTGCGCCAGCCTTTGTAATTTAATTATGAGTGGATGTTGAGGTTGATTGCTTTTCAGTCTTTGGCTTTATTTTGGTTTCTCATAGCTGAAACCATGGGCTCTCTGGCCTTAGGTGCTTATAACATTTTGCTGCTGGGCTCCAAGTTGGCTGGATGATGTTGTCCCTGTTAATACTTTAGTAAACATTGACATGTTTTTGCTTTAAGAAAAATGACAGTGATGATTCTGAGTAGTTTTGCTTTCTTTTACAGATGACGAACAGAAGTGTGCAAGCAGGCATTCCGATCTGGTGATGGCTTTCCTTTGTAAAGTAAGCTTGGACACAAAGATCTCTAAATCAATGTAGAATAGAATACAGAATAGAATAGAGTATTTCAGTTGGAAGGGACCTACACTGATAATCTAGTCCAACTGCCTGACCAATTCATGGCTGACCAAATGTTAAAGCATGTTATTAAGGGCATTGTCCAAATGCCTCTTAAACACTGACAGGCTCGGGGCATCAACCACCTCTCTAGGAAGTCTGTTCCAGGGTTTGACCACCCTCTCTGGAAAGAAATGTTTCCTAATACCATTAGGACATTTCATCTTGCTAAATAGATTTAATTTGAGATAGCATTTTCAAGCCAGACTTCGAAGCTATTTTGTGATTCTACTTTTCAAAGGTCAGCGTAACTGTAGCGTGAGTAGGAATGTGTAAAAACTAGAGATGTTTTTTAGAAGTGTTCTTTATAGAGCAGCCAGTTAAGAGTATACAGGTTCTGTTCTTGCTTAATGCTTACAGTAGGGAAGTCTGTCTTGCTTACTTGGCTAAAGAAGGAGCAAGAAGCAGCAGCGTGATCTTGGAAACCAGAAAGTCTAGTAAGAGCTTTTTGGGGGTAAATTAGACTAGTGGCTGTGGAACTGAAAAGGAAAAAAAAAATTCCCTTGGCTTGTGGGGAAACACTTAAACTGGAAGTATGTGGATCTTGTTTCCTGGCCCTCTTTATGTGGCTGATAATACTGTTTTATTTTACTCTATTCAGATTCACCCGAAGAAGGGAAAATTCCTAGCAGCTAAAGCACAGGAGATGGGCCTGCCAGTGTGAGTACAAGATCCCAGCCTGGCGGGTGGGGCAACACCAGGTGTGTTGATGTTGGCAAGCTAAATACTTCTATGGTCTTGTTTTCAGGGGAACTCCAGCCATTCTTCCCATAATTACAGCTCTCAAAAATGGGGAGAGCATCACTTTTGAGGGCAGAGAGGTAAGATGTATCTGTACTTTCTGCTGTGGCTTTGCCATCTTCCTTCCTTCACTGGGCTCCCAGGGTGACAATCTTTTTGTTTTGCCTACCAATAGGTATTGGGATATGTTGGATTTTTTTGTTTGTTTGTTGGGTTGCGGGGTTTTTTTTGTTGGCTTTTTTTTTTGTTTTGTTTTGGTTTTTTTTGTTTTTTGGGTTTTTTGGGTTTTTTTTTTTTTTTTTTTTACACCCATCTTAAGGCAAGGGTGGATGATGGTTTTCTGCCTATTCCCTCTCATCCCTGCTAGGAGGTTGGCATGGGTTTTGCTGTTTTTGAGCTTTGAGTGGCTACTTTTGGTTAGTAAGTGGTCTCTGTTTCAGCCCCAAGAATGTGGCTCCTGTTGGGCGCGTGTCTGGGGCTGTTGCAGGGGTATGAGTAGGGACGTACGCTCTGAAATTAATTCGTTTGTGAGTATGGCTGTATGTCTGCTATTTGTCAGAGCTTCTTCACATCCCCTTCCCAAAGCTGATACAGGTCTAGGAGTGAACTAGTGGAGTTAATCCCTGCATGTTTTAAATCTGGGGTTTGAATGCCTGTGTAACTATCACTCCCTTGTAACTCTGTTTGCACCTCTTGGACCAAAAGAAGTTCAATGGTTCCTGTGTGCAGGGTCTTAATCTCTCAAGCACTAGTTTGAAGTGAGAGGCAGAGCCAACTCTGGCCATGTCCCAAATGATCTGTAAGTGAAGATCCTAACCTGGGAGATAGGATTGACATATCTTTGCATCATAAGAATTTCACAAAGCCTTTTTTTCTTAAGCATGCTTTTGCTACCATCTGAATCTGCTGTGGGAACCTAGACGCTGCTAAAATTCCCTTCCTTACATTAGGTTGTGGTTTGCTCTGAGAGCAGGGTTGGGATTTGTTGTAACACAGCAAAATGCAAACTTGTGTAATGAGAGCAGAAAGGGAACAAGAACTGCAGTGGCTGGGTTTGCTGAGCATTGAGCCTGCTTGGAGCTGGCTAATACAGCACCTGCTGAAAGAGTCGGACATAATGATGCAAGAAGGGCTGTATGTATAGCTTGATTGTGGTGTGATATTTGTGTATCTGCCTGCAGCTCTTTCCTGAAGAACTGTGTACCCCTGCTGACCCTGGCCCAGTGTTCATTGTGCTGGAGTGTCCTCATGAGGGCTTTGTGGATGCCATCTGTGAAAATGAGACCTTCCAAAGGTAGTGGGGCTGGGTGACCTGGAGTGTTTGGGGGAAGGCATCTGTGCTGAGCTCTGCCAAAGAGAAGTTCTTGTCCTATCCTAGATGTGTTGGTTCTTGTGACTGATGTCTGAGCTGTTTGGCACTGTTAAGGAGCTAGAGATGCGAGAAAGGACTGGTGGTGCATTTTTGAGCCTTTTAGGAAAGGCAGGCCTGTGCAGGACCTGTGGGGTTCTGTAACTGTCACAGGCCTGTCTTCCCTCAAGAGCCTCTGGAGAAGGACATGTGCACTGGTGTCTTGCTGGGGAGCAATGTAGAGACTACTGCTTCCCTGTGCGGTGGAAGCATGGACTGCATGTAACAGCATGTTAGTCTTCTGAAAGGCTCTGCAGATTTTGGTGCTCTTGGAGGAGAGGAGCTGCCTTGGGGGTAGAGTGGAGGTGTCAGCAAATGGCAGGCTTGACCCTCATGGAGCCTTCTGCCTACTGCGATGTGGAGCCTAGAGCTCCTGGGCTGTGCTCTGAAGATCTGTGCTCTGCCTGCTTCGGGGGGAGCATCTCTGGTAGCACCAAGATGGAAGAGGGGAGGGGATGCCAAGGTGATGGAGAACTGAAACGCAGGTATTCTTTCTGTGTTTGAATGTGCCCCAGGTACCAGGAGGGACTTCCTGGGAACCAGGTGGCCTTGGTTATTCACATGACTCCAGAGTCAGTGCTTCGAGACAGCCGCTACCAGCAATGGCTGGAAAGGTATGTGATCTTCTGATTACTTGGTTTACTGTCACTGTTGGGCAGCAGTGTGTTCTTATGGTGCAAATGTTTTTCCTGGAGTAGAACTAGCTGTTGGCTGGCAGCAGGGCTCTACTGGCTCTGATGAGATTTTAGCTAATGGCTCAGGCGTGCACATATGCCCAGCTCTTACGTGGGGCTGAAGCTGTTGTGCATTTTATTGTCCTCTTACAGATTTGGACCTGGAACTCAGCACTTGGTGCTCAATGAAAACTCCTCTGCAGTGCACAACCCACGCAGCTACAAGATCCAAACTCAGCTGAACCTCATCCACCCAGAGATCTTCCCTCTGCTCACGACCTACCAGAGCAAGGTAGGCCAGGCCCTGCTTGCCTGTGTACCTCATGCTCCTGAGCAAAGAATGTGTTTAATGTCACTTCTCCCTGTAGGAAGAAGAGGCAGTGTGTAGCGTGCCCATTGTGCGAGGAGAGTGCCTCTTGAAATACCACTTCAGACCACAACAGGAGTGGCAGAGGTCAGTGGGAGTCTTCTTTTGACTTACCAGGTTTTGGGTGTTGGCTCGAAGCAGCTTTTCAGTGGGAGTCTGTGCTGAGGGAATACTGTGCATCAGCATCCTTTGCAGATTCTTACTTGACTGGGGTAGCTGCCAAGCTATCAACTGTGTTTTGGGGGGTGTGTCCCTGTCCCTGAAAGTCTCACACAAGGTGTAGGACACGGATGAATGAACCACTGAAAACACAACCTGGCCAGTGGTTTGGGGTGTTGTTTCTGTCCCTCACTCTTTTGTAGCCTCATGCTCCTCTGTCCTTTGGTTTGATCTCATATGTTGTGCACCCAACTGTGGCTGTGGCAGAGCAGATGGTGGCAGGGAGAGGCATTTTGGAGAGTCAGGTGAAAGTCTTATCAGGCTTTCTGGGTCTTCAAATGGTATCAGAGCTGAAAGCCCTGGGTGGTTAAACAGTTGCAGACTTCTCCACTGGTGCTTGCTTTGTGGGCAAGTGAAGCTGCTCAATGAAGATCTTGAGGGCAGGGGACCACATGGTGCAAGGGGGTACCAGCTGCCATGGCTCAAATTTGTGGCTCTGTTGGGCAGAATAGGAGGACCCTGATGCCAAGAAGAGTTTAAGTTTCTCTGCTTAAGATGTCTGAAGGCCTGTAGTACTGCTCATGCTCTGATGCAGGACCAGGACACAGGTCCCTTATGCTTTTGAGTGGTGCCTGGAGCCGTTTTAGGTGGTTGTTCCTCTTCCAGCAGTCTCCATGCTGCCTTGCAGTGCCCTCTAGTGTCTGGCAGCTTTCTGGATCTGGACAGTGCAGGGCAGCATAGTGCTGTTCCAGGAGCTTCTGCAGTTTAGTGAAATGATTATTTCTGTGGTGTGGCTCAGCCCAACCAGGCCTTTTTGGTGCACACCATGCTTGTGGATGTATCTTCTCTCACCCCTCAAAATGGAACTTGGAAGGAACATTTGACTCTTTGTTGTAAGGCTGTTTTGGCATGGTAATTTGGCACTTTGCTGTAAGAAGTGCTGTCTTTTCAGTTCCTACCCTGCCCCATCTGTTATGTCCCAATTTCTCAGGACGATGACTCAGGTTTGCTGATTCCCAGGTCGGGATTAAGGTGAAACGACACCACGAATCCTTTAACTCACAAAACTCAACCTTTATTAGCTCACAACAAGAATTGGCATGCTCACCACAAAAATTGGTATGCTCACAACAAAAATTGGTAGGAAACTATGTCAGTAAACTGTGTAACATGTGCTAACCATGCGTCACCAAACATATACTACAGGCCTTGCTTATCTGGGAATCAGTTCAGGGAAGACAATAAGGAGAGCCCTCCCATTGAGTCACGAGGTTCAGAGCAGACCCCCTTGCTTTCTAGACTCCTTCTCAGAGAGGAGCCTAGGGGTGGCTGGATCCACTCTTAGTCCCAGATGTGGTCAGCGGTTTATGTCTAAAGGGATGAGGTGTAAGGATTATGGAAAAGGGAAAGAGAGAGAGAGAGAAGAGAAAAATTTCACCGGTCCTGGGTCCAGCGTTGGTTCCGTCAGCTGAGGGGTCCAGTCTGCTGAGGGGTCCAGTCTGCTGAGGGGTCTGGTTCCGGTGGGCTCGCACACGTGGGGCTTCAGTTTGTGTCCTTTTATCATCCCTGCCCCTCCTTCAGGTGGACATTAGGCTAATTAGGTGTCATGCACGGTTTGTGAGCCTTTGGGCTTGGGGGTTGTTTGGGGAGTAACTTCCTCTTCCCTGCATGGTGAGTTGCCCTGTTCAGCATATCAGAACAACACATCAGAACAGGGAGCTGTGCACCCTCCAGCACACCCTCCCCCTCCTGTTGCTGATGGGTGCTGATCGGCTTCTCTTCACCTGTGGTTCCTTGCTAGGCAGAGTTCCTTGTTATGCAGAGTTAGTCATTAAGCAGAACTTGTCTCACCACAATGTTTGAGACATTTAACTCTTTCAGTCTCTCACACCCATCCTGATACATGGCCTGTTCTTTCAGAGATGCTGTGACTGTCTGTGATCACGATGCATTTGTTAGTGAAGCCTTGGATCTCCCTGACTTCCAGACTCGTGTGAAGGAGTGCAAAGAGAGCCTCTCTGCTCTACCAGGTAAGGATCAGCATCTTGTCTTGGATCAGTGTAATGAGAAGTAGGAGGTCTTGGTGACCCGCTGCTTTAGAGCCCAGACAAAGCTGTGAACATTCAGTTTTCCTGCTGCCTGTGAGGTGCTCTTAAGTCCTCTTGGAGCTGTGCAGAGGACAGGCTTAGTGCAAACTGAGTTAGCTCATTTCAGTTGGATTTACACAGTGTTGTGCTTCTGGTTTTCTGAAGCTGCTAGGTTTGGGAATTGAGCGTCGTTGGGGGCAATTAGAGACAAAGCAGCTGTGTGTTATTTCTCTGAGTTGATCAGAGCTCTGGTCATGTTGAATGCTGTCATAGCAGCCACAGTGTGAGTCCCTATGTCTGGGAGAAGTCTTGGTTTTACAACCAGTTCCTGGTGGGGCATTTGGCTCTGAATTTCAGTTGTCCTGTTGGCAGTGGGGCTTTCATGGCATGACACAGCACCGCTCACTTGCTGTCTGGATCCTGATTCTGGGGAGAGTCAGGGCACCATAGAGCAGGAGTCAGGTCCCTCTTGAACTTCCAGCTCTGTCATGGGCAATGAGCAAGAGTCCTTGTTTGCCTGCCTTTGCATATACAGTTATGCGTTGTGATGTGTTTTCTTGGTGGTGCTTATTCTGTCTTCTGTCTTCCCTTGTAAACCTTACTGCTGTAGGAAAGCCAGAGGCTGAAGGAGGCAGAAATGAACATGCTGAACATGTAGACTCAAGTTACTAGGCTGTTGAACTAAATGGTGTCTGACTGGGCAGTTATGTGTAGAACATTGACTTACAAATCCTTGTTGTCTGTTTTCTCCAGGTAATGTGGGTGCTTATCCTGAAATTGTGTTCTTGGGAACAGGATCCGCAATTCCAATGAAAATCCGAAATGTCAGTTCTACGCTGGTAAATACCAGGTAAATCCCAGTGTTATGCATTCTGCTTTGAGAGGCTCAGTGTCTCAAGAGGGTGTTGCCCAAGGGCTGCTTTGACTGGTGTGTTGATGACACAGGGAGAGTGCCCCTATTGTGGAGTCGGTAGGACTTCAGTTTCAGGCACCTGTGTCTCCCATAGGTGGGGAAGACTTGAGAGCCACCTGTAAAGACAAACATTTAATGTCTTCATTCATTTTACCATCTGCCCTAAGGGTGTGTTCAGCATCAACACAAGACCAGAATGAGCTATGCAGACAGAACAGTCTTTCTAAAGCCTTGGCTAGTAGGACTGGAGTAGCATTTAGAGATGTAGAGCACTAAGAACTCTCTGCCTTCCAACCCAAAAGATCCCCTTCCCTGAATGGACCCTGGTCAGAGCTCATACAATGGCTGCTAAATGTCCTTGCCACTTGTCTTGCCAGCTCTACCCGATCCCTGCTCTTGGACTGTGGAGAAGGAACGTTTGGACAGCTCTGTCGCCACTATGGAGAGCAAGTTGACCAAGTGCTGTGTAACATAGTAGCTGTGTTTGTGTCTCACATGCATACTGATCATCATTCGGTAGGTTGAGTGTGTTGGAAGGAGAAGGGGTTCTGTGCAGGCATGCTCTGCTGTTTGGGATTCAATGTAGCAGCAGCTGATGAATGTAGGCTGCCCTGCTGTTAGGGCTGCACTTCCCCTCTGTATCCCCCAGGGACTGCTGAATCTGTGTTTCTACTCACCTCCCTTCCTGTTACGGGTCCCCTGCAGACTTGCTGGGATCATCCAGAGTTGTATTTTTTTTTTTTTAGTAGTGTCCAACCCAGGTCACAGAAGGACCAGTTGGTCTATTCTAGGACTTACCAGGGCAGGCTCTTTGCTGGTCTGCTGTCTTGTGTCTGGAAACCACACTGGGTCTAAGATGTTGGGTAGAGACTTTCTGCTCTCTGCCCTTCTTTTGGAAGCAGACACAGCAGCGCTGGGAAGGGCTGAAGGGCTTGTGTTGTGGGTTGCTGGCCACCAGCTTGGGGCATAAGCAGTGACAGTGTTACAGCAGCTCAGCAAGTTTTCCAAAAACTGCAGCTTGCTGAGCTGCGGTAGCGCTGTTGCCGCTTACGCCACAGATATTTCTGACTACAGCTTGCTGTCTTGTTTATTCCTTTTGCAGGGGTTGTTGAACATCCTGATGGAGAGGCGGAGAGCTTTTGTAAGTAGTACTGTTGTTTCACTGCTCCTGAACGTGTCATGGAGTGAGGGTAGGGGAACTTCTGAGTAGTGGAAAAGCACCATTGTTTCCCTAGGTATTTCTTCTCTCTGATTTGGCATATACCTAGTACTGATTTTTTTTTCCCCCTGCCTCTGCTTTTCCAGGCAGCCCTTGGTCAGGCTTTCAGCCCTCTGTTTCTGGTAGCACCTGAACAGATCATGCCATGGCTACATGAGTACCACAACCACTGTGAAGAGATTCTTGGAGACATCAGGTGAGTGTTCTGTGTGGTATGCAGAGAAATGTCCTTGCTGAGTCCTTATTCAAGGTGAAGTACTGTCATCCATTCCACCCATCCCTTCGTTAAAGGCAACTCTGACTCCTTCCACTGTGTGTAGAATTAGGATGTGCAGTTTGCAAAGGAGAGGATAGGGTTTGTCACTCAGTTGTGCTACTTAATAGAGGCTTACATGCAGGCTTTCCTTTTCCTTAGGAAAGGGGATTTGGGCAAGTGAAAAAAGATTCCTGGAAGAGAGTATTTGACAGTGGGGAAGAAGTGGTTGGATGAGTTACTGCGGCACTGGATAGTGAAAGCAAGGGGGAAAAACAGATGGGTGCACAAAAATGTCTTGTTTGTAAGGTGCTGAACTGAGAAGGAGAAATAGGCTGCTTAGAGATAAGATCAGGTTTTACTTTGTACCTGTCCTTAGTTCTCTCTTCTTCCTTCCCTCACAGAATGATTACTTCCCAGTCTCTTGTGAAAGGCTGTGAGAACATCAAACCTAAAGCCAAATGGTTTGTCAGTTCTCTGTTAGAGAACTACGGTTTGGCTGAGGTAAGCTCATGAGCTGACAGGGTCAGTTGCTAAGAGGGGCAAGAGGGGACCTGAGGTGTAACACTTGTATCCTTGTTCAGTTTCAGACTTGTGAAGTCCAGCACTGTAAAAATGCTTTTGCATGTTCAATGATCCACAAATCTGGCTGGAAAGTAGTCTATTCTGGTGACACAATGCCCTGCATGGCCTTAGTACAAATGGGTAGGTGACAAAACCCCTCTGCTTGAAGAATCTCGGGGAGAAATGTCTTGAATTGTTAGTATCCGAAGCAGGCATGCCTGAACCCTTGGTGCTATGCCTGCAACACAGTGAGGGGTTAAGGGGAGGAAATGAGAGTTCATGTAGGCTGTTGAACTAGTCTATATTCAACTGAAGAATGAATATATGATTATTTGCACAGGTAAAAATGCTACCCTGCTGATCCATGAAGCAACATTGGAAGATGGCATGGAAAGAGAAGCTATAGAGAAGACACACAGGTGGGGTGTGTTCTGCTGTCTATCACTATTAGGAAGGCAAAGATGCTGAGCTGGGTTTTGTCCTTGGAGCTGGTGGTGCAGGGCCCAAGTCCTGTAGATGGTTCTGGTGTGCGTAGAGCTCTACAACACTAAAAATGGTGTGTTACTCATTGCACCAGCTCTGTAACCCTCTGTCACGTCCCAATTTCTCAGGGCGACGACTCAGGTTTGCTGATTCCCAGGTCAGGATTAAGGTGAAACGACACCGGGATCCTTTAACTCACAAAACTCAACTTTTATTCGCTCACAACGAGAATTGGCATGCTTACAACAAGAATTGGCAGGAAACTACATCAGTAAATTGTGTAATGTGCTAACCATACATCACCAAACAAATACTACAGGCCTTGCTTATTTGGGGATTAGTTCAGGGAAGACAATAAGGCGAGCCTTCCTCTTGAGTCACGAGGTTCAGAGCAGACCCCCTTGCTTTCTAGACTCCTTCTCAGAGAGGAGCCCAGGGGTGGCTGGATCCACTCCTAGTCCCAGACTTGGTCAGCGGTTTATGTCTAAAGGGATGAGGTGTAGGGATTACAGAAAAAGAGAGAGAGACAGAGAAGAGAAAGATTTCACCAGTCCTGGGTCCAGCGTTGGTCCAGTCCGCCAAGGGGCCCAGTTCCAGTGGGCGTGTGCACGTGGGGCTTCAGTTTGTGTGCTTTATCACCTCCTTGCCCCACCTTCGAGCGGGCACTCAAACTCATTAGGCTAATTAGGTGTCATGCGTGGTTTGTGCTTCCAGAACCTTTGGGAAATGGGTTGGTGGGCTTGGGGGTCGTTTGGGGAGTCGCTTCTCCCTCCCGGCAGGTATGGCCGCTCTTTGACCTTTGTGCCATATAGGCTGAGCGGGGCAGCTCACCATATCAGAACCGCGCACCCTCCAGCCTGCGGACTTCTGCAGTCCGTTGCTAGGCAGGGTTCGTTGTTCTGCAGAGCAGAACTTGCCCCACCACCATGTTTGAGACATTAACTCCTTCAGCCTGTGACACCCTCACAGCTCCTCTGAACATCCCCCAAGAGGAATGGGGAAGGGTTTTAAGTATATGGTAGTAACTCTACAAATAGACTAGCCCAAAGGAAAGGCCCTCTGCTTGATCACATTTTAGGGCTAAGCTCAAGAAGTAGAAGAGTCACCTTACCCCTGCAGCCAGCCACGCAATTCAAACTGAGCGCTGCAGCCAGCGATACTGAGTGCTGCCCCTAGGAAAAGTGGGGAGACCTGAGAGGAGCTTCTTGGAATTACATGTGAGTTACAATGCAAGAGAGCTGGACTTGCTGGCACCCCTGGGATGAGTATTTGAATAAGCTCTTGTTCCCAGTTTGTGGAGCTCTTAAATGCAGAGCTCCAAGTAATTACAGCCGCTTTCCTGCACTCAGAGTCATTTGGAAGTCAGAGACTTGCCACCAGTGCAGGTTGTCAGAGGAAGAGGTGCCTGGGCGTGCCTGCCAAGAGCAGGGACACCTTGTGCTTGGCAAGTGTTAGATGGTATCCGCTGTTGGTGCGATCTGACCTTAGATGCAAAGCAGCCTGCCCTGCCCGGTTGGAGGGCAGTACTAGCCACCCTGTGTGTGACCGGGGTATGCGGTGCCAAGTTCCTGTTCCTTTTGCAGCACAACCTCCCAGGCGATTCAGACTGGGATGAAGATGAATGCAGAGTTCATCATGCTCAATCACTTCAGTCAGAGATATGCCAAGATCCCACTGTTCAGTGAAGACTTCAGTGAGAAGGTTGGAATTGCATTCGATCATATGAGGGTAAGTTGAGAGCTTTGAGCCAGACTGTGGGAAAGGCTTCGGTGTTACTTTGGGATGGCTGGTGTCCTGGTTTAACCCTAGCCAGCAACTAAGAACCATGCAGCCACTCGCTCGCTCCCACCCCACCCAGTGGGATGGGGGAGAGAATCAGGAAGAAGAAGTAAAACTCATGGGTTGAGATAAGAACAGTTTAATAGGACAGAAAGAAAGACACTAATAATGATAATAACAACAATAATAAAATGACAATAATAATAATAATAAAAGAATTGGAATATACAAAACAAGTGATGCACAATGCAATTGCTCACCACTTGCCGACTGATGCCCAGTTAGTTCCTGAGCAGCGATCCACACCCCCCCAGCCAACTCCTCCCCAGTTTAGATACTAGGCATGATGTCACTTGGTGTGAAATACCCTTTTGGCCAGTTGGGGTTAGCTGTCCTGGCTGTGTCCCCTCCCAACTTCTTGTGCCCCCTCCAGCCTTCTTGCTGGCTGGGCATGAGAAGCTGAAAAATCCTTGACTTGGTATAAACACTACTTAGCAACAACTGTAAACATCAGTGTGTCATCAACATTCTTCTCATAGTGAACCCAAAACATAACACTATACCAGCTACTAGAAAGAAAATTAACTCTATCCCAGCCAAAACCAGGACAACTGCTTGTGAATTAAATTCTTCACTTGTAATGTATCAGTACACCATCTCCTGAAGAGGAGTCTCCTCTGAAACAGCTCCTTTTACTGCTGGCAGCAGACATCACCAATGTGGAAAAGAGTGGCATGGGGTGAGACAGGTGCTGATGGCTCTTGAGAACAGAAGTCTACTCTTAACATACTGGGTACTTGCCTCATGTCACCTCTATCCTGTGCATGCCACTCCCAGCTGAAAACCTAATTTTGCTTCCATTCCCACTCCCTTCTCAATTGGTGTGCTGCTTTAATGGCTTTCTGCAAAAGACCTCCAGAAGCCAAAAGCTGCTGCGATTGCAGACTGCAGTTATAGCAGCGAGAATAGCTCACTAATTGATCAAAACTTGTATAGCGTCCACATCATTTCTTGTGAAGAAAATGTAAGTAACTTGGCATATGGGATCTGTGGACTGACTGCTGTAGGGTTGAAAATGATGACCTGCCTGCTAGTCTCAATGCAGCTGAAAATTGTCAGCAATGTTAGGGCTCCTCAGTGCTGGGTGCTGCACAGAGGAACAGGCAGTGCCCTGCCATCTGAACAGGCAAAAGATGGGGCAGGAGGAAGGAAAACAAAAAGCAGTTCTCATGCAGGTGCTCCTGTGCTTGATGTATTTCAGGTACGTTTTGGTGACTTTCTGACCATCCCGAAGCTGATCCCACCTCTGAAGGCTTTGTTTGCGGATGACATAGTAGAAATGGAGGAGCGGAAGGAAAAACGGGAGATGCGGCTTCTGAAGGAGACTGCTATAGTCTTGGACAAACTGACTGGCGGTGAGAACAAGGAAGCACCATGCCAGAAACGGAAACAAGCCAAGAACCATCAGGAACTACCAAACAAGAAGCTTAAAACAGTAAACTGAAAGATACAAGGTTGAGAATGCTCTGCTCTGTAAGAGGTGCCCTGCTCTCTGCAGGCCTCGGGAGTGCGCAGTGCCGCGGGCACCATGGAAAAAGGGGCTGGCCTCAGCGTCTGGGTTTGCTTGGTCATCAGTGGATCGCCGTGGGCTGAAGCTACCAAGCATGCTGTTAGCAGTGCGAGTCCTTGCGGCGACAGTATCTGCCCATACAGTTCCTGTTCCTGGGTCTCACCAGTCCATGTGTCATTTTTCTTTTAGCCAAAAGTTCTTCTCTTTGAACTGTTTTAGTTTTTGGTTTTATGCTACAAGCTATTATTGATAATGTAACAGCAGCAGTTGTGACCCTTGCAAGAGATCGGGTTTGAGCAGCCCTTGAGGGGCCGTGGATTTGCCAGAGTAAGGTGGGCAGGTGTCTGGATTATGAGGAATGTAACTAGATATTAGAACCCAGATCACAGGAGCAAATTTCACATTAAAATGGGACCCAATTAATTTTTAGGTTAAATTAGGGATGTGAATGCTACAGTGTTCCCATTTTATTTTGGTTTTCTCAGCTGATTTTTTTTTTTCTCATACGATCAGTTTTCCAAAACCTTTATTTAGAATCTGAATAAACCCCTCGACATTGTACAGGAACCTGTGTTTTGTCTAGATTGCTAATGAGGACTTAGTGAGGGAAAAGAAATACCTGAATTGCTCCAGAGAATTACCTCGGTTGGCTGTTTCTGCATTACAGCATTGGTGTAAAGACCAAGATCTCACCCTAATGCTGGAGCCTTATGCCTGTTCTAGCTGTGTTCCGTGCCAGCAAAATCATATCTGCCTCCGTTACCCTACAGGCAGGAGCTTCACTTGTCAGTTCAAGCTGGTACCAACTGGGGGTGGCTTTTGAATGGCTCCAGAACAGACAACTGCGAATTGCCTCGGGCAGATTCCAGTTCTGGATGCAGGGGATGGGAAAGCTGGCAAAGCAGGCAGGTATGGGGAAGGTCTGTGCTTAAGAGGAGTGTTTTCGAGGCTTTCTGTGGGTCAGCTTTGCTTCTTCCCTTAGCACTGCTGTAACTGTGCACGTGTGAGGAAGCAGGAGGGGGAGCTTTGCACTGTTTCAATTAAGGAGTTCAGTTTCAAAGGCAACTCAAAGGCTCTAGGCCCCCCCGCACTGCTCAGCAAATGATACCAGCATATATTAAAGATTTAAGACTTCATTTTAAGGTGATGGAAAATTAAGGCACAAACTGGCAGCAAAGCGTCTTTTGTTCATTAGCTGCGCTTTAATATTATGCTTGTCTAAAGCAGAAACTGGGTAATTGACACAGCTGGGTACTACAAAAGAGGTCTGCTGGGCTTTTAAGAGTAGCAGGGGATGGGGGAAAGACTAAGCAGGTGCTTGTTATTGCGCAGGTGTAAATAGGATCACAGTGGGGTGCCCAGGGGAGGTCAGGTTACTGCTGTGGTACAACAAGCAGCCCCTGTGCTGCACCAGCTCCCCCTGCTTCTTTTCACAGAAGTAAAGAAGGGTATTCTATTTAGAAAATAATGAACCACTTCTCACGTAAAGGTATTAATAAAATGCAAATACAGCGGTGTTACGAGGCCGAAATGGGCAAGATACAGCTCCAGGTGGCTGCTGCAAGTAGGGCGGTGGTGTGGAGCAACGCGATAGGGGTCTGTGCCTGGTGTAGAAAACTGACGCGGGCCTGGGCTCGTCAGCTTCCCCGCGCGGGGGAGGCTGCTTCTGGGGACCCCCAGCTGCGCCGGTGTACGGAAACACCGGGCTGCGAGGAGGGAAGCCGGCGTGAAATCCCAGCCCGGAGAAGGCGCGTCTCCCAGGCGCGCTGGGGCGGGCGCTGGGGCTTGCCCTCGCCTTCCCGGCAGGAGGCCGGGGCCGCGTCCCCCGGGCAACGGCGGCTCCTCCTCGCAAACAGCCGCCGGTGCCGGCCGGATGGAGGCGGCGGAGCCCGAGCCGGAGCCCGAGCCCGAGCCCGAGCCCGAGCCCGGCGCCGGGCGGCTGGGGCGGTGCGCGGCGCGGGGGCTGGGGGTGCCGGCGGAGCGCTGGGAGCGCTGGGCGGGCGGCGGGGCGGCGGGGCCGCTGCTGCGGGGCTTCCTGAGGGGGGCGGCGGGGCCGGCGCTGCTGGCCTGGCGCGGCCCCGGCGGGGAGCTGGCGCTGGGGCCGCCGCCGCCGCCGCCCGCCGCCGCCCGCCACAAGGCGATCTTCTTCCTCCGGCCGCCCGGCGCCGGCGCCGGGGAGCTGCTCTGCGGGGACCTGCCCGCCGATGCCCTGGGGCACTTCGCCGCCCTCGTGGAGGAGGTAAGGCCCGGGCGGCCCCGCGGTGGCGGCCCCGGGCGCTGCGCGCCGGCAGAGCCCGGGCACCGACGGGTACCCCTGGGGCCGAGCGCCGGGGCCGGGCACTGCCCCTCGCAGGTGGCCGCGGGGAAGCCGTCCGCCCCTGCAAACAGGCTCCTGGGCCTCCCTCCTGTCTCTGCTGGTGCGCTCGTACCCTCTACTCTGCCCCCGGCAGCACCTCCTGGCCCACGGGGGTCTTTAGAATTCATTCAAGCCTCCTAAACCCCGATCCGCATCAGCTCTGGGCCTGTCTAATGGTGGTGTCCTGGTGGGACTGATCCACACCGCAGAATGACAGAGGGGCAGGTGCTGGAAGGGACATCTCCAGCCCATCTGGTCCAACCCCCTGCTCAAGCAGGGCCACCCAGAGCCAGTCGGCCAGGACCATGTCCAGGTGGCGTTTGAATATCTCCAAGGGTGGAGACTCCACAACCTTGCCGAGCAACCTGTGCCAGTGCTCGGTTACCCTCACAGTGAAAAAGTGTTTCCCGATGTTCAGAACAAGCCTCCTGTAGCTCAGTACCCGGTTGCCTCGGGTGGGCAAAGGTTCGAATGCTTTCTCTTTCCTGTGTTAGTAGCCTGAACCAGGCAGCGTTGTCTAGATTTATTCCTGATGGCCGCTGACCCGGAGAAGTCTCAGCAGTGAAGCTGTAATGAGAAAGTAGAGGAGCTGCTTGATTTGAGAAGCTCTGGTGATGCTGTTAGTATATTAAGATGGTGACCAATAGATTGGATTCCCAAGAGCAGGCTGCCAGACTGGTTATCTTGGTTTTGTGGGATAACACAGGAGCTTTTGTTTTGAGGTGTTTGATGAGCCCTGTGGTCTTGGTAAGTCTGCACAAACAGCGGTTTTTGCATCACGGCTTTGTTTGTAAATAATGGCAGATAGCATATGATAGGCATTGTAAACACCATCTGCTACAGGGAGACTTTGGGGTAGGAACACTTCAGCAGATCCTGTTAGATCTTCTTTTCTGGCTGCCTTCAGCAGCTGGGATTGTGCAATCCTGACTGCTTGTTTGCAGGCTTTTCTCTCCCCTCTGCGCAGACAGATGCGGTATTTCTGTAGGGAGCAGATCGTGCCTGGGTTTGGTCCCACTTTCCTCTCGAACTTTTATTTTAAGGAAAACAGAGCGGTGGTGCTGGGTCAGGAGGACGGGGTGGGTCTGCACGAAGGCGAAAAAGGTCTTGGATTGTCTAAGGTTGGGGACATGCATTGCGCTGCCTGCTGCACAAGCACTTCTTGCAGAGTTTGTTATCAGAGGTTTTTAGGACAGTCTTAGAAGAATTTGTCCAGTGAAAGAAATAGTTTGTGTCAAACTTTCTGTGGGTCATTTAGGACATCGGGAATAGACACACCAAAACTCTGTCTGTATTCAGTGAGGAAGTGCACAACTGAGCTGTGGGTCACAGCTGGGGTGACCTTGTCTGCTTGGTACACTTCACTCTTGTGATGGCTGAAGGGAACACACCTCCGCTCTGCAGAGCTGGGGGTTCATTGTGAGTCCAGTTATCATTTGAACAATCAAAAAGAAAATGAACAGCTATCATTTGACTGGTTACAACATTATTAGCATTAGCAGTCCGCATGATTTAAGTAATAGAGACAAATCTTGCTAATAATGTAGCTAAAACTGGTGAAGGTGAACTCAGCAGTACCTGCCTGTGTTCCTTGGGGGTGTGGTCCCCATTCCCGCGGCTCCCTGGGCATGAAGGTTGCCAATGCCAGTCTTCCTCAGGTCTACAGTGCCAGTCATGGTTACGAAGAATCTGCAGCACCTTGGGACGGCACCATGGCGGTGCTGGGCTGCTTTATTCCTTTTCAATTTTGTGTCCATTTGTAGCTATTTTTATACCTTTAGTCTCCCCTGAGCCTGGTAACACAAAGGGCTGTTGTTTGTCACCAGGGGCAACCTGGCTTTGCCAGGCTGTTGCCAAAGGCTGGTCCCAGAGCGGAGTAGGTGACAGACATTGTGCTGCTGTCACAGCTTAAACAAGCCAAAAGCAGCTCAGGTCCAGGCAAGCTCAGCCCAGCCGTGAGACCCCACACTGTTGGGTCAGTACAAACCCTGGGAACTTTCACTGATAAAGACAGACATCATATTTAGTGGGCTGCAACTTTGGAAAATAACCTAAAAAGTGGCTGTGCTCAAGACCTGCAGTACAGTTTGGATGGGGACCTAGGGGACCCTCACCAACAGTAGATCCCAGGAGGTACAAGAAGACCTTCCCTTTCAGCGCACTGGGGATTGCCATCAAGGGACAGCCTGTGGGTTCAGCCCAGCCCTGCTAGTCTTGAAAGGCTGCCCGAAGCCTGTGACCCTGCCTGCCTCCCCTGCCCACTGGCAGTGAAATGGGGAGCAAGGACCAGGAGGTGTTGTGAGGGCAAGGGGACAAGAGCCTGTGGAGCTGTCTCTAGTTGCAGGTTTGAGAGGCTGGGAGAGCCCGAGGACAGGGCTGCTCGCTTTGTCTGCTGGTTTCCACCCTTCTCAGCTGCTTGGATTCGGGGAAGAGGGTGTACTAGTATACAAAGTGGGTCTGTAGAGAGGCCCATTCATCATCTGCCCTTGTTTCACATAGGCAGGGAACTGCTTGAGACAGCAATAATATGGGTCTCCAGGCTTGGCGAAGCAAGGACCTCGGAGCCTGGTGGCCTGTCCATCTCCTGCAGCATTTGTTTCTCCATTGCTGTTTCATGACTCCTGCTATAGGTGATTGTGCCCATCCTGACGAACCAGAAGAACCATCAGGGCTGGCCACAAGTGGTGTCACAAGACATTATGCGTCATGTCCACAGCCTAAAAAGTACTGTTTTCATGGTTGTTGGCCAAGTAAAGGGCAAGACCTTGCTGCCTCTTCCAGCTGGCTTGGAGAGAATTGAGGACATTGATCTGGAAAACAAGAAATCGTGAGTACCACCCCTGGCTCTCCGCTGGGTTTTCTCCTGCTGATGCATGTGCTGTGTCCTCTAGAGATCCTCCTCCCCAATCATGGGCACTCTTCTTGCTCCCTGTCATCTGCTGCTCATTCAGACTGCCAAGATGGGTGTATTTTGCTCTACCTGCTCTCTAGTTTATGGGCTCCGTCTTTGGGGACTGTGCAATAGTACAGGCAGGAAAAACTCAGTGCAAAGGCATGTGGGCACACAGAGAAGCAATGAACTGCTTGGATCAGTGAGGGAAAAAAAACAAACCCTGTTGGCAAAACCTCTCCTGTTTTCTTGATGCCACTGAACGGGAAGGCAGGATTCTCTCTTCCTCTGGTTTCTGTCTGTCAAACCATGCTCCCAAGGTGCACTGTTTAGAAGTTAAATTACTCGCTTGTGAGTGATTCATGCTGCGCACTTGGTCAGGACTATTCTGCCTCCCTTTAAAACTGGATTTGTCACGCAAAGGTACAGGAAAAAACACCTACAACTTCCTGCAAGCTCCTAAACTGTTCATGGTCCCATAGAGAGATTTGGAACCCGTTGCATCTGTCCTCCTGGAGAAGTAGGGTGGCTTCCCAGACACACGCTGCATTTCCTTGTGTTTCTCTTCAAGAAGTAAAGGAATGACTTTGATAATTTTGGTTCTCTCCATTCATAGTTAGACCTTCGTGGTTGCTCTCATGATTCTGAAGTTCATTTACAGTCCTTGAGGAACAATCCCCAGAAAAGCCACCCCAGATTTTCTGACTAGTTAGAATCATAGAATAGAATCATAGAATCATTTAGGTTGGAAAAGACCCTTAAGATCATCAAGTCCAACTGTAAACCTAACACTGCCAAGTCCACCACTAAACCACATCCCTAAGCGCCACATCAACACATCTTTTAAATACCTCCAGGGATGGTGACTCAACCACTTCCCTGGGCAGCCTGTTCCAATACTTGACAACCCTTTCAGTGAAGAAATTTTTCCTACTATCCAATCTAAACCTCCCCTGGAACAACCTGAGGCTGTTTCCTCTTGTCCTATCACTTGTTACCTGGGAGAATAGACCGACCCCCACCTCGCTACAACCTCCTTTCAAGTAGTTGTAGAGAGTGATAAGGTCTCCTCCCAGCCTCCTTTTCTCCAGGCTAAACAACCCCAGTTCCCTCAGCCTCTCCTCGTAAGACTTGTGCTCTAGACCCTTCACCAGCTTTCTTGCCCTTCTTTGGACATGCTCCAGCACCTCAATGTCTTTCGTGTAGTGAGGGGCCCAAAACTGAACACAGGACTCAAGGTGTGGCCTCACCAGTGCCCAGTACAGGGGGATGATCCCTGCCCTAGTCCTGCTGGCCACACTATTTCTGATACAAGCCAGGATGCCATTGGCCTTCTTGGCCACCTGGGCACACTGCTGGCTCATAGCTGGCTGTTGACCAACACCCCCAGGTCCTTTTCTGCCGGGCAGCTTTGCAGGCACTCTTCCCCAAACCTGTAGTGTTGCATGGGGTTGTTGTGACTGAATTGCAGGACCTGGCACTTGGCCTTGTTGAACCTCATACATTTGGCCTTGGCCCGTCAATCCAGCTGGTCTGGATCCCTCTGTAGAGCCTTCCTACCCTCAAGCAGGTCAATGCTCCCGCCCAGCTTGGTGTCTGCAAACTTACTGAGGGTGCACTCGATCCCCTTGTCCAGATCACTGGGCAGCCATGGGAGGCTGAGCCCCATGTGCAGCCGCTCTGTATCCTGCCAGATGTCCAGCAGTTGAAGAATCCCCATCCTTTGCTAGCTGATACGTCTGGCAGGGTGCTCACATTGCAGCTGGGGGGAACTTCCACCTGGTCCTCCCAAGAAGCCAGGTTGGTGCCCAGAGCTGGGAGTGGAAGGAGTTTGACTGTTGCAGTGCTGTGAGCCTGGCCTAGTCCAAAATAACCGAGTCTGGAAGGTCCACAGAGGCATATGCATTCGCCCATCGTGTCATTGTCATGTCTGGGCTGTATGCTTGCACCTGTGGGACCTCAGGAGATGTGTTAGTAAGTGCAGTGGAATCAATCACTCCTTAGACAGGATGTGGTGCAGGTGGGATTGTGTGAGAAGTTACTGCTTCCAAGGCAATGGGGTGACCTGTCCTCAACATGCCAGCCCACTTTGTGTAGTTTCTTTCTGAATTAAGTGAGTTAGTGATTGTGGGGAGATAGAATAGATTCAGGGAGAACAGTACAGGGAGAGATAATCTTGCTGGAGGTATGGCTTTCCAGGTTAGACCCTGAACCTGAATGGATCTGATGCGACAGTGACTGGCTGTGCAGAGGTGGCAACTGGCTTTTCATTTCCACCATTGGTTTTATGAACAATGTATTGTTGCCCGCACTACTGCAGAGCTTCATCCATTTTCTCTATGGTGTAATTCCTGTATTAAAACAATGGCAAAATCTTATGGGTTTTGATTGTTTTGTGGTTTTGAAACATGAAGCTAGACTGTAATCTGTAAAAATCCAGCTGCCCACAGGGTCATTTGAAGTAGATCCAATTGGACAATGCACATCAACAAGTGGAAAGCAACATTAGCCATGTGGTTTGTTTCTTGCAGCCTGGAGCTGATGGATAAATCTCTTGTACATGCCACTGAGTCGGCCATCATAGATTGGAGCTACCAGATCCAGGGAGCACTGAAGAAAGAGTCTTCAGAGCCTCTCCTGCAAGGCAGCAACCCTAACCCAAAGGTGGAACTGGAGTTCTGGAAGAACAGGTACCCTGGGCAGCCTGGCCAGGGCATGGTAATTGCTGGCGTTGGTTTTGGGTGGAGGAAGAGTGCTGGTAACAGAGCGGCTACTTCTATGAGTTGAGATGAGCAGGCTGCCTCGGGTTCATATAAAGACTTGAGCTAAGGAAAATTGCTCCCGCACATAAAATAATCATGATCTGCAGTGTCTGGGAGGTAACTGGGCAGCTGGCTGTGTTTTAACTTAGCCCCAGCACAGGGGCTACACCTCAAGGGAATTTTTTTGGAAATGCTTTTCCTGTCACTGTTCACTAGGAACCAGCCACAGGAGTAAGAGCTAATGGACACCTTCTGTAGGGCCTTCTGGAAATGGTGCACCTCAGCTGCCTGCTGCTGTTCATCTGCTGATGCCAGAGGGGGTTTAGATGCTCAGGAGCCAGGGAGTGGAATTTCCTCCTGCCCTTTGAAAACCTTTGTGCCATGTTGGTTTGGGCTGACTCAGGGCAGAACCCTGCCTGCTGGAGAGCTGTTGCTAATGCCTGCAGAAACACCTGATGGCTTCTTTCAGCAGTGTCCTGCCAGTGACAGAGCTGCTGTCATGCTGAACCCCAGCAGCGTCTATCTGTCCTGTAGGGTTTGTCCGTGCCTCCTGCAGGAGCTTCCTCCCATTTTCCTTTCACTGTTGGGACTCAGTCCGTGTGTAGCTGGAGGAAATCCTGAATCAGGGCCAGGGGAAGTGGATGGTGTGGGCGGACAGCTGATGCTGTCCCAATGTGGGCTTGTAATGTTTTGGTTGCTGTAGGTGTGATGACCTGGAATGCATTTATGATCAGCTGAGAACAAGGAAGGTGAGGAACATGATGGAGGTGCTGGAGAGAGTTGAGAGCAGCTACGTCCCGGCCTTCAAAGCTATGCTTATGGATGTTGAGGCAGGTGAGATGCTGGGGCAACTTCACCCTAGTGCTGACTTCTGGCCTTTGTTCATAGCCTGGTTTTACTGGTTTCAAGCCCAATGTGGCTGTAATGGCACTGGTCATTTGGAGTTTGCTGTGACTGTGGGGACTGCCACCTTGTTTCTGGACCTCCTTCTGGTTCATGGAGTGAAACTGGGCTGCTTGTACTTGATCTGATGCTTTTGTTTCCAGGCTGGGACAAGCATGATCACTGGTCTGTTGAGCCAAACCCTTCCCAAAGGTCGGGGTGAGTGGATTTGGGAATTCACTCTACTGTAATAAAGCATTTGCATTATCCAGCAGGACTCACCCCAGCTTTCACCAGCTCCTCTGGTATCAGTCTGCAGGAATGGGGGTTCAGAATAACAGGACAGATCTTGTAGTTAACTGAAACAACTTTGCTAGACTGCTATTTCCCAGGCTTTGGCCACTGCAACCCGAACCTCCTTGCTAAAGGAACAGCAGTTTGCACTTTAGGATGGGAACCTTTGAGCATGAGGATTTCAAGGCCTCTGATGAAAGCAGGCAGGTGTTGTCACCTGTGTCACACCACAGGGAAGCAGGGTCCCTGCACTTGTGCAGAAATCCAGGCAGAGCTGGGCAGAGGCAGAGCTCTGCATCCTGCGTTGTAGCAGTGTGGTGGGGAGGTCTGTTACCTGTGGAGGGGCTGCAGCATGGGAGTGAGAGTGATGCACAGGGAGCATGGCCTCCTGTCCCACAGTCTGTCCACATCCCCATCCAGTAACGTCCTCCCAGGGTTGCAAGGGCTGGCCAGCTCGCAGCTATCCTGGCCAGCCCACAGCTCTCCTGGCCGCCTTGTCAGGGAGACTGTTGCAAGGATGCCAGTGGGATGGGTGACCTGTAGGTGGTGGTGTGCAACAGCAGATCTGCCTTCTCCTCTCCCTGATTTTGCCAATCTGGCCTAATGCAGTAAGACAACAGAGCTTTGAGCAGAAAAAATGACAAGTTTGCATTTCCCATTTTAGGGAATTAAAGACCTTTTTTTTTTTTTTCATTCCTAAGAAGACATATAAGAAAGGATTATTTTTTGCCTGTAGATGAAGCAAAAGTCTACCTTAAGAAATGCAGCTCTCTTGAATCAAGCACCATCTTTTTTTCTGGTGAACTTTGCTTAGGGGAGTTCAGTCCAGCCAAAGGAAACACTCCAAATTCCCCTCCATAGTGAAAAACAGTGTAGTCCTGCTGCTCTGTCCCCTGTGGACCAATATAGCTGACCCTCCATGTCCATCTTCAACACAGCTGCTCCCTGGCAAGACAAAACCATTCAGACCTTGCTAGCTATGTATATGCTGACAGATAATGCTGTTCGTCACCTCTTCACGTGGAAACAGTTAATCTTTTAAGGAACTTTGTCACACTTTACACTTTGCAATTTATACGGGCTAGAGAAACATGCCTTATATAAAGAGCCAAGAGTTCATTGACTAAATGCTTCAAAGGTCTAATCAAAATACAACAAATACTTGGTTTTAATCCAGTTACAGCAATACTAACCCTAACTGGATAATTTGGACTAAACCCTGACTGGGTAATTTGGACTGTAATTGTTAATTTCTGTTACAACACAGTTCAGATTTGTATGCACCTGCTTTTAAGTCTCTGCCCCTTTCCCTGGTATTGTGCCCTCCCCGCTGATGTGGTGGTGTGTCTGTTGTCTGTCTTTGCTGGGAGGGTAATGTTGATAGTGGGAGTTTCTTCTTCCTTGGTCTTGGGTGTTGGGGGTTATTTCTATAGGCATTCAACCACTTCCATCACTTCTCTTCTTGTTGGTCCACAGGTTTAATTGCACAACAATCACCTGGTTTTATTAATGCTTGCACTCTGGGATAATTCTTCAGAGTAAAACCACACAGCTGTACAAAGCTAAGCTAAAGCTTTCAACTAGTCAGACATTAGTTACCTTGCTGTTGACAGGTTTGCTGTTACAGCCAGATCGAGTGGGACCATGATCATCTGCCCACTGGGCAAGGGGCTGCTGTAGCCAAACCTGAGCTAAAATGAGTTCAGGCCAAGACCTGTGGTGCTATATAGGCTGTGAAGCTACATAGCCTGCAATGCTATGTAGCAAGGCCTGTAGCCTGCTCATAGCAATGGCAGTACTGTATTTTCAGTGCTGCTGGGCATGTTCCCCGCAGCTCATTTAGCAGTTGTGGACTCAGCTTCTGCACAAAGCCCTGTCCCAGCTCCCTGACCCTTGCCATCATGTCAGCTTATTTCCTGCTTTGGTTACTGCCGTAGCTGAGCAGTGTTCAAGGGTGAGCAATCTTTAGCACACAGGTAGGTGAGTGTGCTTTGTGCTTGTCAGGACTGTTTATTTTCCCAGGCATCTTTCCATCCGGTGAGGTGAGGCCAGCGTCCAACTTGTAACCCAACGCACCACAGCTTGGTGGATCTTACCACTTCTCCCATCTCTTAACACAGCTTTGACCGAAGCTCAGGACATTCACCTGCACCTGACACCCCTCAAGCGCCACTTAGAAGACATAGAGACGGTTGAGTTCAGTGAGGTGAAGCCTTTCCTGGTCCCTCTGCTCCATGTGGTGTGTTTGGTCTGGGTCACCTCCAAGCACTACAATGTGCCCGTGCGGATAGTAGTGCTGCTCCAGGAAATCTGCAACCTACTCATTCAGCAGGTGTGTGGTCGTGATGCCTGCGTTTGTCAAGGTGTTGTAGTTTAACCCCAGCCGGCAACTAAGCACCATGCAGCCACTCACTCACCTCCCTCACAGTGGGATGGGGGAGAGAATCAGGAGGGTAAAAGTGAGAAAACTCGTGGATTGAGATAAAGACAGTTTAATAGGTAAAGCAAGAGCCACACACGCAAGCAAAGCAAAACCAGGAATTCATTCATTACTTCCCATGGGCAGGCAGGTGTTCAGCCATCTCCAGGAAAGCAGGGCTCCATCACGCTTAATGGTTATGTGGGAAGACAAAACACCATAACTCTGAATGTCCTCCATTCCTTCTTCCCCCAGCTTTATATACTGACCATGACATCATATGGTCTGGAATGTCCCTTGGGTCAATTGGGGTCAGCTGTCCCAGCTGTGTCGCCTCCCAGCTTCTTGTGCACCCCCAGCCTCCTCACTGGTGGGGTGGGGTGAGAAGCATAAAAGGCCTTGGCTCTGTGTAAGCACTGCTCAGCAGTAATGAAAACATCTTGGCATTATCAACAGTGTTTTCAGCACAGATCCAAAACATAGCCCCATACTAGCTATTATGAAGAAAATTAACTCTATCCCAGCCAAAACCAGCACACAAAGGAACTTTTTTTTATGAAAGTCCCCTCTCTCCTCCTTTCCCCGTCCTCCCCTGGCAAAGTGATTCTTAACTTGAGAAGTAGGTTCAAACATGTTCAGTGCAAGAAGTCACCGTTTTCTGTGATGTGACCTCTCAGGTGTGATTTTGCTCTTCCAGGCCCTGGTGTACCTGTCTCCAGAAGACCTTCTGAAAGGGGAGATGGAAGAGAGCCTGGGCAAGGTGCAAATGGTGCTTGGCATCCTGAATGCATTTAAAGGGGCATTTGAGGAGAGAAGGGAAAAACTGCACACATATTATGAACCAGGCCAAGAAGTGAGGCAGTGGGACTTCCACGCCATGATGGTGTTTGCGAGGCTGGACAGCTTCCTGAAGAGACTGGAGGTGGTGGAGGTGAGACTGTGGTCTTGAAAAATATTGCAAGCCTTCAGGAGAGCTCTGTAGCCATGAACTCACTTGCTGGCATCTTCCCTTCCTATAGCTTCACCTGATGCCAGGGGATGAGGCTGCTCTTTTTGCTGTTAGCTCTTCTGCTACAGCAAGGCTAGGACCTTTTTTTACCATGTCCTGCTTGGTGCACGTGTAAGATACGCAGTTGTGTCCTTCTGGTCAGGTTGGTAGGTGTGTCATTGTTCCCAAGAGTCCCTTTGGACTCCTTGCTCCTGTTGGGGCAGGGGAATGGGAATTACTGGGGGCTGTGGTTTGTATGGCTGTAAATAAAGCAATACAATCTCCTAGTCCTCCTGCTGCCATCAGAGACACCCCAGAGCTGGGTCCTGTCTGACTTGGAGAGGCTACATGCTCACCTTGTGGCTGGGCACCACATGGCTGTGCCACATGGGCCTGGGAAGGAGTGGGGACATGTTCCTCACCAGGTCATCCCTTCACGTCCCAATGATCTGTCCAACTGGGGTACTGTGGCTCAGGGGTGTCCCTGTTTGCCAAGGCTTGTCACTGTGAGATGGTCATCTGAGGCAGGGACATCTGGTGTCACGAGTCCCATTGTCCCTCAGCTCCCAGCATGGCCGAGGGCTCCTCGAGCCGGAGGGGATGTTATTCTGCAGAGAGCAGGTCTGAATGTGTGGGGGCAGCCCTGTGCGTATGAGCGCTCTCCATGCTCTCCTTGTCGGGTGGCTGCGTCTGGAGACCACAGACATACAGACATTGTATATACCTCTTATCTCTCGCGTGGTTAACAGCACACATTCATCTGCTGGCCACACACTTCTGAAATGAATCTCTGTTTATCATTGCCACGTTCCTGGTGTGTAGAATCAGATGTGCAGTGTACCAGCTGCTGGCAGTTGCCTATTCAAAGGAAGGTCTGCATTGTTTTTCTCTTTCTCTTGTTTTCTCCAGTGGAACAGAAGGTTTTACTGGTTTAAACACACTGTATAACTTTATGCATTCTTTAATTTACTATGTTGAAAACCACTATGACTGATGTCTATTTTAAAACTATTCATAATGATGGTTTCCAGTAGGATTCGGTGTGCAGTTAACCAAATCATGCTGGCCAGTGTAGAGAGGAATATAAGTAGACTCAGGAGTAACTGCAGGTCATTGTGAGAACAGTATGAGTGACAGTAATTACGTACTATCACTCTGCAAAGGCTCTGGGCACTGTTTGCTCATTGCTTGGGTACTATGGATGTAGGCTACAGAAAAAAGCCAGAGGTTTTGAGCTACACATGCTTTTTGGCTGGTGCCCGTGTCCTCCTTCCCTGTCTGTCCCACCCTCCCTGCGGTCAGAGGCCTGTGGAGTGAGCTGTAAAATAATAATTAAAAGCATAGCGCACACCAGCCTGTTAATGAGGAAAGCTTCTGCCTCTCCCCATCCCAACCCCCCCTCCCCCTTCTTTTGAAGCAACCTTGCAAGACAAAGCAAGGAGCAGCTGTTATTTCTATGTTATTTTTGCCTTACAAGGTATTTGTTGAAGTGAATGTGCTCTTACTAAATAGTGTGTCAGCAGTTGTTTTTGAAATTCATAAAAGCTGCAATTGTGCTGATGCACGGGTAGCCCATGAACACATGGAGGGAGAAGTGGCTCTTTCCCCTGGTTCATCTCACTGTTTTGCATTGCATGTCTGTTGTAAAGCCTGCCGCCTGGCTGGGGAGGCTCTCTGCTCGCACCTTCTTCTCTCAGAAATGCGGGAGGTTCTCAAAGCAGTGGTTGTTTAGCTGTCAGGAACCTGTGAGCAGTTGTTCCCTTGGCTGGAAGCTGTTCCTGGTAAGCCTAACCATGGCAGGAACTGTAAGCGTGCGGCATCTCCCCATCTCTGCCTGGAGCATCATGGGGTGGCACCGAAGCCTGGTGATGCCTCAGCGCAGCATGGGACGCTCTGGGCCATGGGCTGTGTCCTGGGCTGTGACCCATTTGGCAGCCCCTGTCTGAAAGGCACTGGCGCTGGCTAAGTGCCATCTGTTTGGGGGTGAAGCTCTATACCTGCTTAGCTCTGCTTTTGGGGTTGTCCCCTGAGCTCAGTGTGAGCAGGACAGCTGCCAGCACATTCCTGTGCTTGAGATCAGCACATTTCTCCTGGTCCTCTGAGACAACGGACGTTCAATCAGCCCTTGCTTAGCCCTACCAAAAGAGATGGATGGGGTGGGGTGGTGGCAGGGCTGCCCAGTGCTGCTGCCATAGCTGGTTGAGAGGGGCATTTTCCTGAGAGGTGGCACCATGGGGGCAGGCCATGCCAGGCTGCAGAGAATGGGAAGGGAAGAACCCATATTCCCATCTCAGCAGAGCAGGCCAGCTGGGCAGGGCCAGTAGCATCCACTTGGATGCATGGAGGTTTGACTGAGCAGGAGCTTTGGACAGTTCAGGTACCTGTGAACATGAGAGGTCTCTTCTTGGTTAATACCTCTAAAATTGGGATTCTTAGGATGGCAGGATGGCTGGATGACATATCAGGGTCTCATGTGTTGCTTTGGATCTGTCCTCTAAATACCCTTAAAAGCAATTTTACAGTTGGCATAGTATTTCTAGTGGCATCAGCAGGTCCCACTAGGGAGGGACGTGTTATGAGCAGCCACTGATGCCCAGGACAGGTAGGATCTGGCTCCCCTTTCCCATTTGTGCCACTCAGCTTGAGCACCAGTGGTGTGCTTGGGGAGGTCCTTTGGCATAACAGCAAGCGCAGCTCTGTGTTGTGACAGCTGTTGTCATCTTCATTTGTCAACATCCTAACCTGTGCGTGCCTCCATTGACTTTGCAGGATCTCCTGGCAACTGCCCTGGACCTGATGAAGCTGGAGAAGATCGAGTTCAGCGGGATTAAAGGGAGGGCCCTGGGCCAGCAGGTGCTGGACATGTATGAAGAATTCCAAGAGGCCTACAAGGTGTTTGCAGAGCGAACCTATGACTGCCTTGAGCTGACCAACATGGTAGGTGGGGCCAGCTTGTGGGAATGCCAGCAACATGTGCATGTTTCCAAAGCAGCAGCTTCCTCTGCAATGAAGCCTCGGCTCATGTGCAGTCCTGCTGACTTCTTCCCAGCTCCTTCCTCCTTTCATTATGGTCTGATCTGTCACTGTAGGGAACAGGGAGCCGCTGGACTTCCCTGCAGAGACTTGGGAGTTCTTGCAGGTCTATATTTAGCATATCTTGCTAGTGCAGGACCTTAGACCAGTGCAGCTGGGAAACCTGGATTTCCATGCCTTTTACACAAACTTTCCCTGGACCTGGTGCTTGCTGGTATATATGAGCTGTACCAACATCCACGTCTCTTTGCTTTCCTGCTCTTGGTGTCTAGCTTGCCTGATGAGGGCCAGCTCAGGTAATCTCTGGGGGTGTGTTTGCTCTTGTCTAGATGAATGCATGGCATCTGGTACTCTCAGAATTTAAGGACTCTGTATTTTATTATCAGTAGTGCTTTAGTTAAAGCAATATTCCCAGCCTTCTGGGTCATGGCTCAATGGCCATCCGGATCACAGATGCTCACAGTAGCATATGTCATACAAGCAGGGCGGAGTAAACGTGCCGTGGGCCTCCTTATTGTCTATTCAGAAACTCCTGCTCTTGGCTTTGACACCGAGCAGCATAGCCTGGGTGAGCTATAAAGGAAGGGTGGGAATGGCATTTTTGAAGGGGTCTGTGTCCCACAGTTGTCTGATCTTAGAAGATCTTTGACTTCTGCTGCTGCTTGTCCTGTTTGCCCTGGGGTCAGTTTGCTGTGTCTGGTGAGTGGGACAGGGTTAGGCCTGTCCACACATCTAGAGGAGGGAGTGCTAAAACTGGAGTGGCCGTAGGGAAGCTCCATGGTGAGGAGCTCCACTCTCACACTGCTCATGGGGCAGCCATTCATGGAAGACATCCAAGTGGAAGGTAATCCTGGGGCAAAGTCCTCCCTCCAGCAGGCTCCTGCCTTGCTCCCTTCAAAAAGGGCCATGCTGGTGTGAAGGGTGGCTGGGCTGGCAGTGGGACACTGTCTGGTGTGGTGATGGGTGGCTTGTGCTTTGTTTCCTGTAGTTCCCAGTGCATTTCTGCAGTGGGTGGCACGTCCCCAGTGCTGCCTGGGAGGATCTTGCTGGAAAGCTGCTTGCTCCATGTCACCCCTCCTTCAGGAGGGAGGGCACAGAAAGAGTGGTGACGGTGGCTGTGTAGGAGCTGGCTTGGTTTCAGTGACCCCACGGCCTTTTGTGTGACTCTGAGTCATGCTTGTTCTTTCAGTGCTTGAGTTTTGCACCCTCTGTTACTTTTTAGAACCTCTTTTAGCTAAAACATGGCATCTAGTTCTACTGGAGCTCAGCAGTGATAATAGCAAAAGCTGTTGCCTTATGCTTTGTCCTTTCAGAAAAGAGACACATGGCCTAATTTTTAGTGCCTTTGTCCAAGCTAGGACAGAAGGACTGAAGTCTCCCAGTTTGTCAAGTTCAGTCTTTGATTTGGGTCGTTTTACCTGTAGGAAAACAAACCTAGATTTTGTTTATGAACTTCAAAGGATTTATTACAATTGGAGCAAGAAAAGCAGTGCCAGAAGACGATGGAAATTACAGAAACTGTCGAGGTTGGAAAGGACCTCTGGAGATCACCTAGTCCACCTCCCCAGCTCAAAGGAGGCTCAGCTAGAGCAAGACTGTGAACAGTCAGGTTAAATATCTCCAAGGTTGGATATGTCCAAGGGTGGAGACTCCACAACCTCTCTGGGCAACCTGTGCCAGTGTTTTGAAACTGCCTTTATTGTTACTGCACTTACAGCCAGCTCATGATCAAAACCACAGGCTTGATTTGGCTTGAAAGTAGATTGGATTTGGAACTCAGCAGGTGCATCTGTGGGTTTTCTGGATGATGGTGTGGTCTTCAGGCCAAGCTGGGGGGGAGAGGGCACGGAAATAGTCCATCTTGCCCCTAGACTGAAGTTAGTGCTCGTTGGACTGTGGAAAGCCCTCAGGACGAAAGGATCCATCACAGAGGGCCATGATCTCAGCTGTGGGACAGTACAGAAATGTCCTCAGGCTCCATGGGGCTTTGCCATGCGACAGTGGCTGAAGGTTGGCCAGAGGAGTGGTTTAATTCATGGTGAATAAAAAGAGGACAGATCTCTGGATCAGGAGGCTGCAGGTACCTTCCTGGTGCAGTCTTGCAGCCTCACAGCTCGCTGCTTTGCCTTCCCGCAGGAGTTTGAGCAAGATGCCTTTGATTTCCAGCAGAAAGTAGAAGACATCGACCGGCGGCTGGGCAGTGTTTTCATCCAGGCTTTTGATGATGCCTCGGACTTGGAGCACGCCTTCAAGGTTTGTTTGTCACATCCCATCTGTTTTGTAGAAGGGAAATCAGGGCGCCTATGATTTACCTCAGTGGGAATCACACAGAGGAGGCTAGGCAGTGCTGTAGCTACAGGCACACAGGGCTGGTGTTTGCTAATGGGAATAGGCAATGGGACAATGAGACTTGTAGCTTTTCAGCTGGTCTTGGTTAGCGATGCTCATGCTTGTGGGTCCCTTGCAAACTGTCAAGCCATGGAGCTGGCAGCAGTGTGTTTGCTGAAAGCTTTGGGAGTATTTCTGCTCTTCCCATTAAGACATAAACAGAATAGACCTTTGTTCAGTTTTACAACGAGTAGTCAAAGAAATTATTCAAATCAGGCTTTCGGATGCTAGGAGTTTCACTTGTGTCTCTGTCTGTGAGCTGGAGGAAATTATGATTTTTCTAGGATTTTCTGGTTAGAACTGTGGTTAAAAGCCAGGCAACTATTGTTAATATCAATTTGTTAATATTGTTAATACATGGACGTATTTCAATTTTGGAAACTCAGGTTTTCTAGAAACAAGGCTGTTTTGTTTACCAATTAATCTGTCTTGCAGAAAAAGTAAACAGTATTTTCTGAAAAATTTCAATGTAAGTGTAGAAAAGACTGTAGAAAGTGATAGTATTTCTCTTTCTAAGGTTTTTGAAAAAATAGCAAATTTTGAAGCATTTGAAGAGTAACAGTTGGAATATGGTTCACCCACAGAGAAAGTATGAGCATCTCTGTAACAAAGGGAGGGACTACTTGGAAAAGCAGGGTAAAGGAAAGAAATTTCCCTTTTCCAAAGTTCCCATCAGTGCAGACATCTGGGCTAGTGAGGAAGATGAAGCATCTGGGTTAGTGAGGAAGAACCCAGTGGGGGTCTCTGCAGAAGTTGGGTTTGTGATTTTTTTCCCCTTTCTTTCCCTCCTTCTTCACCTCCACAGTTGCTGGACATGTTCGGGAGCCTTTTGGAGCGACCACTAATTGCTGCAGATGCTGCTGACAAATACTCTGTCCTCATCAGCATGTTCAACAGTGCCTTGGACCATGCTAGGCTGATCTATTCCAGGCACATCCAGGCAGAGCTGGAGCTCGGTGGGTGGCATGTGCTGAGTAAAATTGATTTTATAGGAAATTGGATTTAGATTAATTTTGCGGGGAAAACAATTTGCCTTTTCTAAGGAAACCAAAACTTCCCAAATTGCAAATGTTTTCCACCTCTATAGCTGCCAGTGGAAATGGGAATGCCTGGGAAAGCTCTGTTCTTAGTATTAAAGCAAATAATCTGTTGTGGGGGAAAATATTCTTTTTTAAACATGTATACGTGATATGTGATTGGGAGTGAAGACACATGCTAAGCTTTTCCCCCAGCAAGGCTATGACAAGGGGTTTCTCTCCACACTTGTGTGCTGCCTTGAACACCCCATGGGACTTGCAAACCCACTCATGTGCTCCGCAATATGAATTTATTGCGTTTCCCTTGTAATGCTGTAAATGCAAAGTATGCAAGTGGGACTTTGTAACCAAGAGTTTAACCAGCCTTTTCCAGGTTTATTATTTCTCACGAACGTTGGCACTGGAGGAGTGGGTAGACTCGTGTCAGATTATGAGGATTAGAGTGTGTCTTTTTGAACAGCAACCTGTTTACTTGCCTCAGAAAGACTGTACTGGAACCAGGCAAGTCCATAAGAGGCAGCACTGCTAGAACCAGTGCAGGTTAACAAAGGGAATGGAGAGATTAATGGAGGATGAATCCATCATCTGCTGTGAATTTGGGAGATGTTGTTCTGTGGGTGTGAGATAAGATGGTCAGAACTAGCTCCTGGTCAGAAATCCCTACCTCAGTGTTTGTAGGGAGCAGGGAATGCATCCCAGGTAAAGGATGCCTCTCTATCAGCTCTGTTTCTAATATATGCCAGGCTTCTGCTTTGATCTCAGGTCCTTATTCAAGGTCCATAGGCACTAGGAGACTTGCCCTGGTCACAGACCTACATCAGTGTAGCAGATGTTGGGTTTTAGAAAGGAAGCTGGGAAATCAGAGCAATTTTGTGCAGATGAATTTCTGTTGGTGTATCTTTGGGGTTACAAGTGCAGTGTTCAATCAAATGCTGTTTAAATGTGCCCTCCCCAGGATCCCCCCCTGTGCACAAGAACATGCCACCGGTAGCTGGAGCGCTGGGCTGGGCTCAGGAGCTGCGAGCACGAATCCAGGTGCCATTTGGTCACTTCAGACACATCCCACATCTGTGCGTGTCTGTTCCAGCTAAGTTGCTTTATGACCATCTTGATATCTTTTCTCTAATCAATCTGATTTTCTTTCTGTGTTGAACATTATCCAATGGTTATAGCTGAAATAATTCTTAGTCAAAGAGGTGTAAAGTGATTTCACTGGTGCTATTCAGCTTCCCTGCGATCATTTTTCTTTAAGAAACTCATTAATTGGATTTGTTTTGAAGTGGTTAAGAGGCACAGTGGGATAGTACGTAGGCTATTCAGCTTTCAGACATAGTCCTAGGTTGCAATTGAAAGAGGTATTGGAACCTTTCCCACTACGATCCCACTCAGCATGTTCTCCAGGACATCCTTGGGAGCAGCCCAACCCTCGGCTGCAAGCCCCAGTTCTGGGATCATCCAAGCTGTGAATGGCAGAGAGGTGCTGGACTTGACTCATCTAAGATGGATCAATGGAGCTTAATTTCCAGGTTGGTGAACAGATGAGGACTTCTCTAGGCGCTGACAGAAGACAACTTTATCAGTGTTAAACAAAGGAGCACTCTCCCAAGATCAGGGAAAGAAACTAGTGCTGGAATACTTACCACCTGAATGCTTGTTGTTATGGGTGGTCTTGGAGAAGTGTGGCCCCACACTTGCAGCTGCCACATCTCATGGCACCATATGAGACAGCATTTAAGAGCCTTGTAAGCAAAGCAGTGTTGGACTTAGGACAACTGAAGGTGTATTCTGCAGCAGTAAAGACATCAGTGCAGTGAAACAAGCTTTTGGACCGTTCCCAGCACAGAGCCCAAGTTACCATGTCTGGTTTGAATCTGAATGGCAAATTTTGTAAACCATGAAGAAGGACCCAGATCTGCATTTTGCATTGATTTTCTTTCCTCTGTTTAGAGCAGTTAATAACATGCCCTGCAGCGGGGCTGACGTGATGCTCTTTCCTACGTGCAACTTGAAAGGGAAAAAGGATTAAAAAGGAAAAACGAAGATGGTTTTGCTGGGGTTTGCTTAGAGGACTTGTTTACTTCCAGAAGGTTTGATCAGCACTTGCCCAGTGGTGACTGTTCAGGCACTCCCTTTGCTAGCTTTTGTTTAAGTTAATTCAGGTGTTGTCAAAATGTCCTCCAAAATCAACAACCATTTTCAGGAAAACTTGGATATTGTAGATGAAACAGTGGGGAAAAGATGGCCTGGTAGGAATTACTCTGGCCGGCTGCCTCCCTGGGTTCGGAGGCAGTTGTAAAGCCCAGGCAGCGTGGCCACGGTTCTGCCTCCCATGCTCCGGGATGCCTTTGCTCTTCCCTGCCCCTGCAGTTTGAGGGGCACAAGTTTGGCACTGCAAAGAGCCACATCTACCAGAAACCACATGCTGCTTCCTTCTGAGCCTCTTTGATCTTAGAAAGTGCTGGCTGATAAGCAGAGATTGCCATGCTCTGTGCAAATATGGAGTGTGAAACTGGGAGGTTTAGGTATGTTAAAGAGACCAGTATTCCTCCAGCAGCACTGAGCCCTTCTTCCCCCCCAAGGATGTGGTTCCCATTTTGCAAGTTGCCATGCAAACACCTGAGAGAGTGCACTGGGGCTTGGATAGCCTTTGTGCAGTGAAACGATTTTTAGGTGATGTGGTGGGGGTGAAATCCAAGGTCCCCACTCAGAGTCTGCCTGCAGACTGGTGGGTGATCTTGGGAAGGGGTAAATACAGACTACAGCCTCACAGAGCTAAATGTAACGCTGAGCTTGTCTGTTGTGCTACCAGCTGCTTGGACTCTGCTGAAGGAAGAAGGGCGATAGAGAAGTATGAAGAAATGATCCAGCTGCTCGACAGGTAAGTGGTGGCTGAGGCAAGGCTGTAACTGTATGAAGAAACTTTCTCCTCCTCTAAGCCACCTTCCAGCACACTTGCCAGCCCGGGGCCTGGGAACGTCTCTTTCTAAGCCAGAGGGAATTATCTGGTGGGAGAGGAGGAATTCTGTTGCTATATACCACAGTCTTTCTGTGGTGTCTCAAAATGAGAAGTTTGCATGGGAAGAAGAGCTGTGCAGCCTAGCAGAAACGTTAGAAAGAGCTTCTGTTGGGTGTAGAAGCTGCTGTGGTAGAAAACCTGGGCTGACCAGAAGTCTCAATCCATTTGTGCCCATTCACAGGGTGTATTTACAGTGGCTGTAATGTGTATATTCCACAATTTGGAGTGGGATTCATTGCCCCAGACTTAGTATGTTAATGTTTGGTAAATCTGAACTGGTCGCTCTGAGCTCTCCCTTGGGAAGAGCTACCTCCCCAGGAAGGAGATGTCTCTGCAGGGCCTGCTTTCTGTCAGCAATGAAGGGAGCTGAGACATCTGGCTGCTGGGTACCACAGTGGGGTTGGAGTGAGCTTTGTTCCTCATTACCAAAACAAAGGCTGAGTAGTTATGGTGCAGCCTTTCAGAAGGGAGCAGACCAACAGAGGATCCCAGGTGACTTCAACAGAGATGGTGTTTTCTGGGTGACATTTCCCAAAGTGCTCAAGTGATAACATGATTCAGAAGAGACTTGGTTGCTTGCGTGGTTGGGACTGTCCTTGACATGCAAGATACCAGGACCCCTATTCAGCCCTCTGTGTTTCCATCCCAAGTGGTGTCACTGAGCTCTCAAAGAGCCACATTTCCCTGAGGTCTCTCTGCAGTGACTCTGAGAGAAGTGAGGGCAACTGCATCCATCCTGGGCATTTGTATGGGTTTAGGCACCCATCCTGCTTAGATGCTTTGGAAATGCCCAGTAGGTGCTTAGTTATTACTTTAGGCTAAATGCTTTTGAAAGTCTGTCTCCAAATCTGAATCTTCTGCTAAAAATGGTGCTTGAGAGATCTTTGCCCTTCTGACTTGATGCTGTCACTATTTTTCGGGTGTTTGTCTTTGAAGCTGTGTTGTTTATGGAGATGGCGTGGTTGGGTTTTTAATATTCCTTCATGTTCTTCAGTCCTCAGAAGTGGACTTGGCTTTCATTTGGTTATATGCCTTGGTCTGCTGGCTTGGTAGCTACATGGTGGATGTTTTTTTTTTTTTTTCTGGCAGGTATCAGGAAAAGCTTTATGTAGGCTGGTCCCAGACAGTCTCTGAAAAATCACAGTACAACCTCACTCAACCGCTCATCCGTCGAGATCCAGAAACCAAACTGATCACGGTCAATTTTGATCCCCAGGTAAAAACTGCTGCCACTTAACTTTGCTGCCTGCCTGTGGGCCTGTCTCCAAGCTGTGTGCCCCACTGTGCATGGGAGGTCTGGTGGGATTGGTACTAGATCTGTTCTGCTGAGGTCTATGGAGCCCCTTCTGTGGTGGGTAACATGAATTTACCATCCTCTTTGTGGGGTCTATGTCCTGGGAAAATATCAGGATTACAGTTTAAGCAGAGCAAATTCTAGTTAAAGCCAGTGGCAGAAAGTCCCTGAGCAGCCAGATGTTTAACTGGTGTGAGCATCTCCGGACCAGATTTGATACTGGTGTGGGGAGTGTTGGGGCATCATCTACAGAGGTGGGTTCGTGTTATGTGTACCTGAAATTTGAGCTTCCTGAAAGGGTATAAAAATTCCAGGAAAGGTTTGTTTTGTTACTCCAATGTTGTGGCTGTTGGATTTCCTTTATTGCAGTGCATGAGGCTTACTTCAGATTTAAGAGCTTTTCTCTGTCCCCTAGAGCTCCCCTAAAGCCTGTCTCCAGCACAGGGAGGATTTAGCATCCACCTCACCCAAAGCAGAGGCAGGGGTCCAAGCCAGCAGTGTGCGTAGATGGACTGAAATCTTCTGGGGCCTGGTGGGAGCCAGGGTCTGTCAATTGTAAAAGGGCCATTTGCTGGGGAGGTTCTGAATCTCAGGGGCCTGAGAAACGCTGGCATCAAAAACTTCCCCTGTTCCCTGGGACATGCTGCTGTTAAAGGAAAGCGTTTAGGTTTTGGAGCTCATTCAAGTTTTGCCCTCAGTCAAAGGATTTGTCCATCTCCTTGGAAGCTCCTTGCTAAGGTAGGAGCCAAATGGCCCCAGGGGATGTTTTCAACCCTTCACCCTGGTGACAGGATTTGGAGCCTGTGATGTGCTGACCATGCCTGTTCTCAGCTCCAGTCTTTGAGTGCTTCTGCACTGCTCTTCTCAGCTTTCCATACTGACGACTGCCTGATGTCCTCAAGTGCCTGCTTAGCAGCCCTTCATGCCCTCCAGAATAGGTAGGAGCACCTCATGTTGCCTAGAGGGAAGATGTATTTGCAACCCTTTGGCATGGAAGACTTCCAGAGCTCACCTTCCATGGAGGAGAGGGAAAGAGGGGAAGACACCCTTGACCCCATGCTGCAGATGTCCCAGGCATTCCAGTGCAAAGAAGGGAGGGGAGCTTGGTTCTATCTTGCTTGCCCTCTTGCTCGCTCAGTCCCCTGGTTTAACCTTTCCTCCCACCCCATCCTCCTCCTTCCACCTTTCCAGAGTGCCCCCTACACCCTTCTTCAGCCCTTCTTTCTTTCCTCTTTTTGTCATTGTGTTCATTGTCACTTTAGTATTGTAGATGCTCATAGTGTGTTACCACTTATCTTCCTGACTTGCATTGCATTCCCTGTCCCTGCAAAGGGAGCATGCTTCCCAGGTGCCTTGGTCAGTTCTGCTGGATGTTGGGTTTTGGCTAACATCAGGCAGTGGTGGAGAGGTCTCACTAACCCCTGTCTGTCACCCAGGGCAGTGACAAAGGCTCCTGGCCATGCAGTCCCTGTGCTTGTGGCTTCACCTGCTTCTGTTCATACCAGGAGCTTTCCAGTTTTCCTATCAAAAATAGGGGCAGGGAACTGGGACCAGAGGGCATGAATGGGATGAGATCAGAGAGAGATTTCTTCCCCACATCTTTACAGGAAGGGATGATACAATCTGCCAGCCTAAGGGAAGGGTGATTTTTATGGTAAGCTCAGCTGCAGCCAGGGGTGGTCCTCACCCCTGCCATTGCCCATACAATGTACCGAACTGCTGTCATCCTGCCAATATGTGCAGTTCCAGGAGCATTTTACATCTCACTAGCCACTAAACTGAGCAAATATTTTTAGTCTTAGAAGTGATACATCGCACTGGAAGACCTTGCTGCTCCCTTTGTTACAGGGACTCATTTATACTTGGGTTTATAATTTAATAATCCCTCTCAGTCTGGTCCCATCACAACTCAAACATGCACTGCCACTGAGTGCTTTTAGTTGAGCTGGGAGAAGTGTCCAGCAGAAATCTTTGGTGGAAGGTAACCACAGGAGGATTTGAGTCACTGAGTTTGGGGCCATATTTTTTAATTTTTTTTTTTATGCCAGCCCAGCAAACCAACAGAACTGGGGCCTTATTATCTTTCACTTAGATAATTGCTAAGCTCTGCTTGCAAGCACGGTATTGCTGAAAGACTCTATTGATGAGGATAGCTGAGAGGACCAGAGATCATCATGGCTTTTAGAGGCTGCCTAGAGTTTGCTGGCTGCGTAGTGAACAGAGCTGTCTGTCTTTGGTTGGGAAGAAAACCAGAGGCAAAGATCAATAAGAGACAGATGGTACGGACTAGGAGGTGTCCAGGCCCTTTTCAGAGCATGCTGTTTTGTGAATTAAACAGCAGGAAACCCCTAAGATGCTCAGAATTGATTGGAGAGTGTCTGCCAGGTAAATGGGGAGGATTGTCTCATGTTCAGCTCTCTGCCTTGTTTCTCCAGCTGGTTTCAGTGCTGAAGGAGGTGAGCTACCTGTCTAGCAGCCAGATGGGAGCCATCCCACTGACAGCAGCAGAAATCTATTCGTCCAAGGAATCATACCGGCAGATGGTGGCCAACTTGGAGCTGATGGTGAACAGATACAACAAGGTCCTGAACACAGTCCTGGAGGTCGAATACCCTCTAATACAGGGGCAGCTGCAGGGTATTGACTTGAAGCTGAAAGAGGCAGAAGAAACACTGAACTGGAAGATGGAAGGTGAGCTAACTCTGTGTTAGGGGGAAAGAGTGCATACACGTGGGTCTCATCAGATTCCCCCATGTGCCCAACCTCCGTCACCCGGTTCTCAACTGCAGTTCCCAGCAGGGCAGGGGACTCTCCAGCAGAGTCAGCACTGGGGAGATGAAGGGCAGCCCACAGCTTGCCTGCTCCTTTCCACGTTCCCCTCATCTGCTGGGGCTGTGGACAAGATCCTGCTCCCTTCAGGTTCAGCCTGGGCTTTTGGGGAGGAGAGACTGCCCTGTAAGCAGTGCCACCAAGGAGATGGCAAGTCTTGGGTTTGCAGGAGCTGGCAAGGCTGGGGTTGAAGCGTCTGCTCACTGCCTGTGCTGGCCTCCCTGTGCCAGCCCAAGTGACCCATTGTGTGGCTGTGTGCCTGTGTCCCCGAGGCACTGCTTTCTCACCCAGTTGTGCAAGGAGTGGGAACCCTTGGCCCAGCCATCTGGTACTGGGATGGACTTGTCCCAGTGAGAGCCAGGGCCACCTTGTTATCTTTTCCAGAAGGATGAAATACTGCAGCTAGAGGTGGGTTTTGTGCACTGTGACTTTGGGATGATTTAACCAATGTTCTTGCTTGATCAGTTTTAACTGCAAAGCACAGCGGAGGAAGACAATTTGTTTCCTCTTGGTGAAAGCAAACTGCTCACAGGTGGAATATATATTTCTGTCATCAAGCTTGTGGTATGCACAGGAACAAGTGTCCTCCCTTGGGAACATGCAAAGCAGAAGTCCTCACGCTGAAAAACTCTTTTTCCATTGCACAATAAAGATGAAAGGATTTTCCTGCAGATGAATCCTAAGTTCCCTGCATCTAAATGCAGCCCTCGGTGGTACCTGAGGCTGGCACAGCCTGTGTGTTAGGGCTATGGGTCCCTGCTCTAGTGATGGTGGCAGCGACACTCAGCCTGATGTACTCATCCTCCCCATGCTGCTCTCTCTGGTAGCAGCCAGTGGGAGATCAAACCTGGGTAGAGGGAAGTGGGAACTGTCAGACATCCCCACGGTGGTGGTACTCCTGGCTGAGAGCACAGACTGTGGCTGTCCATACCATGGCTTGTTGGGGTAGGAGGGAGCTAGAAGTGGCTCTGTTGGTCGAGGTGGTAAGTCTTATGCGTTAATGATGGGTAAGAAATACATAAGACCACGGGGAAAAGGTCAGAGGCTGGCCTTAAGGAGGGTGCACAAGAGCTCGACCTAACAACTCTGAAAACAAATAGTCAATCATCTCATTTTTTACCAGGTGTCTGGGATCACATCTCCATGGTGATGTATGGTGTCCGTGACCTCGAACGGAGGATACAGAAAGCCAAAAACAATGTTGAGGAGATCCAGACCATCGTGCAATCATGGGTGTCACCCATATTTGAGAGGAAAGATTGTAAAAGAGAATCACTGCTAAGCCTAGAGGACTGTCAGGACCGTCTGGAAAGGCGTTACAGCCTTGTCAGAGAGTCAGGGCAGAGGATTCATTCGCTGGTGAAGGTGAGGGGGGACCTTCCCTGGGCATTTGTTGGCTTTTCATAGGCTCTGTGTGTCTCTCCAGTCTGGTGAAAACGTCCAGAACTGTTTCACCTTAAAATTGACTCCCTTAACTCATTTGAAAATCTTACGCAGTGTTAATTAACGATAGCTTTGATGAGTTAGCTGGTATGGCTGTGTGGTGTGGGGCTGCTGGCTGGGCACCGCTGGGCACCCAGTTGAGGGCAGGAACAGGAGCAGCTGCAGCCCAGTGAAGGAGTCTGGCTTCCAGTCCTGGCTGTTGTGGAGCCACTAGAGGGGAGCCGTGCATCAGGCTTTGGGATCCTGCTCAGAGGAAAAATCCCCCTCCGAAATATTAACCTGAAAATATAGAGAGGCAGCTGGCTGTGACTGACCTTTCTGTTTCAGACTTTTGTCCCTCTGTGGGAGCAGGAGGTGACGCTGACAGTCCAGGATGAAGCTGAGTGACAGAATAGTTGCTGTCTGAAACCTCGGTGCTTTCCAGTGGCTTTGCCAGAGCTGAGAGTCCTCTTTGCAGGCCAGGAGAAAGCCCAAAGCTCTGCTCCTAACCTGCCTGGAGCAAGGTGTTAATGCATGTCAGGGGCAGCACCTTGGCCTGGAGGGAGATGGATTTTAGATCCAGCCCTCTCCTGAGGGTTACCATCTGGCCTTGGACTCTGGAGAGAACCAGCTGACCCTCTCTGGGACACTGAGCTCTTGTTGCTCACCTTACCTTGCTATCTGCAGTCAGCCCTGGACCTCTAACCCCCTTCTCTGCACACTGAAACTGTGATGATGATTTTACTATGCTCATGTTGTTCTGCTGCCACAACTGTAACAGGCTCAGCCACCTCCAGCTACCACCCAAAAGACCAGGGTACTTGCTAGATTGGCCAAGGAGAATATGGGGTTGTTGTCATGGCAGGAGGGCTGGCACCACTGGTGTGGTGGCACTGCCAGTGCTGCTCACAGGGGCAGGACCAACTGCAAAGCAGCATGAAGCTCCTGGGGAGGGAAAGGCACCATGGCACAAAATGGGGTGTCCCCATGCCTCTGTCCTGTTGTACTGGTCAAACCTGGAAGAGCAGCAGCAGAGGGGCCAAGAGCTGGTCTGCTGGGCTTCCCTTGGTAGTTCAAGTCTTCCTGGGGGCAGGAGAGTCTCGAGGCTGCTGAGAGAAGCACAGTGAGGGTTTGGGTACGTGCACCAACAGGCAAAGGCAGGACAGCTAGATGCTGGCTTTCATTGCTCTTCTTTCACCAGGATGAGGCCTCTGGAGTAAAGGCTCAGTAAAACACCAGTAACAAGGGGACATTATCAAATACAAGGACAGGGAATGATGAAGAGAGGGGGTGCTTTCAGATAGGCATTCCCACAGAGTTCATTCCTATGAAGTTCCCCTTTCTCTCACGTCAGCAAAACGCAGCCGGGGTGAGTATGCAAGGGGCCAGAGCCCTGGCTTGCTCTGTTGAGAGTTTAAGCACCCAGCTATGACGTGTCAAGTTGGGGAGCAGCAACTTTGGGTTGACTCAAGCCCGAATGGCAATGCTGCTCTCATGCGTGCCAAGCTGCCGTGTCAGCGCTGGGAATGGCACCCTCTCCTGTGCCCCCGTGTGTGAAATGCTGCCAACGTTGACCCCCCAGCAACAGACAGTGTGTGTTGATTTCTGCTCACTGCAAGCTGGACCTTTTTTTTGCAACTGTGCCTGTGTTAAGAGCCTCTGGCAGGCTTAGGAGAAGGACCACTCAGAGGGCATAGCAAGGCAGGGGACAGGATCACAGCAGAGCCTGGGAGGCTGCTGGAAGGTGCAGGGAGTGGGTACGCAGCCTGGCCTTGTTGGGATGGAAAGACTAAACCCAGGAAGTGTCTCGAGTACTGTGTTCAGTTTTGGGCCCCTCGCTACAGGAAAGACATTGGGGTGCTGGAGCATGTCCAGAGAAGAGCAAGTTGCTGAGGGGCCTGGAGCACAAGTCTTATGAGGAGTGGCTGAGGGAGCTGGGGCTGTTTAGTCTGGAGAAAAGGAGGCTGAGGGGAGACCTTATCGCTCTCTACAACTACCTGAAGGGGGGTTGTAGTGAGGGGGGTGCTGGTCTCTTCTGTCGGGTGGCTGGAGATAGGACGAGAGGAAATGGCCTCAAGTTGCGGCAAGGGAGATTTAGGTTAGATATTAGGAAAAATTTCTTTACTGAGAGGGTTGTCAGGCATTGGAACAGGCTGCCCAGGGAAGTGGTTGAGTCACTATCCCTGGAGGTATTCAAAATGCGCGTAGACGGGGTACTCCAGAACATGGTTTAGTGGGCACGGATGATGGTTGGACTCGATGATCTTGAAGGTCTTTTCCAACCTAAATGATTCTATGATTCTATGATTCTATAGGATGGGTCCCTCCTATGACCCAGAAAACCCTGAATTTCCTGACTGGGAGCTTCCCTGGAGGAAGGGATCACAATAAGCTGAGCAGGGAGGTTGTTAGCCAACCCTTTGTCTTCTGATCCCAATCTTTATCTGTTTTCACATGGTTTATTTAAAAACAATTTCTTGGATTTAAGAGTTCTCTGGTCTTGAGATAACCATTTGTAGGGCAGAGGTGTAAGCAGTCCACTTTGAAGGCCTCATCCACTCAAGGTAATGTTATGCGGGCCACCAGGGCCGGGTCTTCATGCATTGGGATGAGACTTTGAGACTCCTGAGTGCTCCCTGCCCCAGATGTGCAAAGCACCCTTGAGCCCTGTGGCCTCAGAGAAGAGGGAGGAGAACATGTCGCAGAGCTGCTAAGCCTCTTCTGTACTCCATTTTTACCTTGCAATTATTTTGAGTTGTTTCAGACAACAAAGCAGCCCTTGACAGAAGGAGCAAGTTGTGGCCATGCCACTAGCAGCAACATCTGTCTGTCAGGTTTCCCATCCCTCCATGAGGCTGGTACCCATGTGCTCACTGGCATCAGTCCTTAGCTGTGGGCAGGTCTCTTGTGGGACAGACTCAGTCCCACTGTGTTTGAAGGCATCTTCTTTTTCTTCCAGGAAAACCAGAGCCTTTTACTTGCAGACCCAGCATCTGATATCTGGAAGGCCTATGTGGATTATGTGGATGAGATAGTCCTGGATGGATTCTTCGCTGCCATTGAGTGCTCGCTCAAGTACCTCCTGGAAAACACAGGTGACTGCTGGTTCCTCTCCCCTGGTTGCGATGGCTGCTTCAGTCTCACCAAAGGGAGGTTTCTGTTTTGTGCTCTCGCTCATGCCTAAGAGTTGCTCTCTTCTTCCTGGCTTTCTGCTGTGCCTCTTGCACTGTCTACAGCAAATGCTATGGGAGCCTTCAGACAGGGTGGGTGACTCCATCCCCCAGTCACTGGAGCAAAGCATTGCTCAGGGGAAAGGATAGAGACAACTATGCACCGTTTGCAGGGATTAATGGGCAGACAAAATTGAGGTGTCATCCCAAGTCTGTGCTTGGGCATCAGCCATCTCCCACCCTCACATGCACAAAGCATCAAGGAATCTTTCATTTGTGGGGAGTCTCAAGAGCTGGTTCTGCTGATGAAAGGCATGAAAGAAAAACCTCAGTCCCTGAACATTAGTCCAGTGAAGAGATGAGATGGGTTCAGGAGTCACTAAATCAGACCTCCTGCCTAAGGCCACCATAGAGGTTCATTCACACTGTTGAGAGTAGCTTGTGTCCAGCTAAATCACATCTCCAGGAATGCTTCCCTCCTGGATGTGGAGGCACACTGAGTTGGAGAATTGCATCCAGTTCTTCACCATCTTGTTAAAAACATGCACATAATTTCACATTTGCATTTGGCTTCAGTTTCCAGTTGCTGCTTTTTTTTCATGCCTTTCTCCACTAAATTAAAGAGCCTCTTGGTTCCTGTTGTTTTTCTCCTCTGCAAGTACTTATGTGCTGTAATTGTTCAGCTCTCAGACTCCCTTTTGATTAGCTAAAGAGCCTGGTCTCTTTAAGGCTTTCCTCCACAGCAAATTTTCTGGTCTTTAATTCACGTGTGTCTCATCTGTTCTCCAGTATCTCCTGTGCGTACCAGAACATCGGCTAGTTTGCCAGCATCCCCTCCATCTTGTGTGCAGACACAATGTCACTGGACCCAGTGAGTAGGTGTCTGTGATCACACCTGCCTGGTGTCCCTGTGGGGCATGTGTGCATCTTGTGGCGGGATGTTAGTGGTGGCTCAAGATCACTTTTCTCCCCTTGAAAAAGATCCTGGCATCTCTGTTCTTCCCTACCAGATCCCAAGGCAGGGCTCGCTCCCCTGTTTGAGGTGCAGCTGGATTTGGTGATCCCAGATTTGATATTTCATCCCTCCTTGGACCCTGGCACAAACGATGGCTTCTATGACATGGTGGAAAGTCTTCTCAATGACATCTACCGGATCTCGTCACTGGTGCCCAGGCTGGCCGAGCACAGTGGCTTCCCCCACTACCAGGTCCGTGGCTGTGGAACTCCCTCATGCTATGTGGCAGTGAGGAGGTACCATGCTGCTCCTGCATCGCTGCGCTCTCTTCTCCTCTCTTATCCTAGGCCGACATGGAGGACATGGCTGATCTGGCTGACATGCGCCGTGACCTGATGGGACGTGTGCAGGCCGTGATGGTGGCCTGCTGCGATTACCGCAGTGCCTTCGACCACTACTCCTACCTCTATGGGGATGACAGAAAGGAGTTCTGCCGCCAGTTCCTCCTCTACGGGCACATCCTCACTGCTGCAGAAATTGAGGCCCATGGGGAGGACGGGGTCCCTGAGATGCCTCCCACACTGCAGCAGTTCAGAGAGCAGATCGACTCCTATGAGAAGATCTATGAGGAGGTGAATTGCATTGAGCCCATCAGCATCTTCCAGAGCTGGATGAAAGTCGATGCTCGGCCTTTCAAGGCGTCCTTGCTGAACGTGATTAAGAGGTGGAGCTTGGTGTTCAAGCAGCATCTCATGGACCATGTCACGCACAGGTAAGAGCTGTTCCTGCCTCCTCTCCCTGGGACCTGTGCTGACCAAAGGGGGTTTCTCTTGTCTTGGCTGGGCTTTATTGTTTCACATTGATAACCAATAGGTTAATACAGGAGCAAGAGAAGGGGGCCCATACTGCATGCCAACTCCATCACATCCCCTGTATCTTCCATCCCCTGGTCTTTGCTGGGAATTGGTACAGCTGAGTGTGTAAAGTGGAAACAGTTATATGGACTTGGTACCATTGACATCCCACAAGCCGATGCTCCTGGGACCTGCTGTGTGGTGTTAGATAGGACGTCTGTTTGTCCGTTCATCCTGATCCAACTAATCTAATCTCTGCTAGGGCTCTGTGCTTACTTTGTTGAATTTGATATTAGCCATCAGTAAAGCTGCATTAATGCCATGAGATACTTGCTCTATTTCTGAATGCATCGCTCTTTTGAGTGCGTTCTGTAAAAAAAAGTAATTCGGGTTGCCTGGCATGAGCAGTCATGGGGAGGTAGTTTCAAGGTTACAAAAAGGAGGAGTTCTGGATATAAGTTTTGAATTGACATGTATTCCCTGCTCTGAATAGCTGCTCAGTCACCAGGTCTGTGCAGGACGATGTGTCAGGTGATTTATTTGAGTAGTTGCAACTGAAGCATCTTGGATGCTTACGAAGAAGTATTTATAGACCTATGTAGTAGTGAAGGGTGCTGCATGAGGTGGATGATATGATCGCTTGTGTTCTTTTCAGCACCATAATTATGTTACATAATTTCTTTGCAAAGAGGTTTTTGTGTAGCTTAGAATGGGCATTTAGAAGTTCTTAGTAAGAGTACCTGACTCAGCAGTTTAGTCTTTATTAGGTGAGGTATTTAAGGATACATTTTGGCCAAGCAGCATCCACAGAATTTAAGTGGTCACTTAAAAAGTAAGTGTTTTGAGAAGAGGAGAATGACTGTGCTTGAAAGCACCAGAGATCCAGGAGACCATCATGCCTCTGCTGACAGTGCCTAGTAGCTGGCAAGATTAAGAACAGGGTAAGCAGGTAGGGAAACTTCCCCCAAATACTCTCCTTGTATCTAACAATTTATAACTCAAGGACTTTGAGAGGCAGGAGTCATGTGTTTGTATTTAAAGACCTGGATGGATTTTTTTTTCTCCCACAAACGTTTGGTTGCTTTTCTGAACTGCTGTGAATTTTTATCATCTGCATCCTCCTGCGGCAGGGAGTTACCCTGTGAAATGAGTCAGTGTGTGAAGAAGAATCCCTGTTTGTTGTAGCTTTGCAACCTGCCAGGTTCATTTGGGGATCTTGAATTCCTGCATTGGAAGAGATGAGATGAAAACTGTCCTTTCAAACTCACTCTCTCCAGACCACTCCTGAGCTCACAGGTCTCCGTTATACTCCTTCTCAGATACCTTTTCTCCAACCTGAGAAGTCCCAACCTTTTTATCTGTTCTTTGCAGGAAGCTGTACCACATCTGTGGATTCCTTTGAGCACGAATCATGGTTCTGATGCCCTCAGCATGTTACCGTGCAATGGACAGGGTTAGCCAGGCCTTTCCCCTGTCCATGACAGTCCAGCTGCCTGGCATAAGGCTGATAATTATTTCAATAGGAACTGCTCTCATTTTGTGCTTTCCTGCTTTGTGTTATATAGCTTGGCTGACCTTGATGAGTTCATAAAAACTGCCGATAAAGGTTTGAGCAAAAAGGTTGAAAAAGGCGATTATGATGGCTTGGTGGAGGTTATGGGTCATCTGCTAGCTGTTAAAGAAAGACATAGTGTCGCCGATGCCATGTTTGAGCCCCTGAAGCAAACTGTTGAACTGCTGAAGACATATGAGCAACAGCTGCCAGAGGAAGTCTATAAGCAACTGGAGGTGGGTGGAAACTTGTGGTGGACACACCAATTTGCTGAGTAGCAGACGTCAAAGAGAGTGTGAGCTTGAGAGCATTGCAGGAATATTTAAGACCCCACTCCCTGTCATTAGAGGGCCTCAGTGGATAGTATTTTGCTATTGCAGGATGTGCCTTAATAGCTCTAAATTTTGGAGTTATATTGAGATTTTTCTTTTAAAGCAGAGATTAAGCCTTTTGTTATGTATGAAAAACATAGAATTGCCTGCTCCAACTCCCAGCGATTACTCTTGAAAAAAATTAATGCATTTTCAAATACATCTGTTAATTAGGTTGAATTATAATTATTTTTAAATAAGCCAGTTCTTGGCAACTGTGGAGATGGGAAGGATAATGTTGGCAGAGGAGTTGCCTTCTCATAGGACTTCAGTCCTTCACTGGGTCTGTAAGACCAAATCTGCTTGACCCAGAGGATATCACTGGGAGCAGGTTATAAAAGTACTTTGGCACCTTTCTACATCTGGCTCTGATGAATCAGGGGTTTTTGGGAAATTTTTTCTGGAAAGGAGACAATGAGATGGAGGTTAGAAAAGACTGCGAGGTGCCCAGCCAGCCTTGGGGAACAGGAGACAAGCACTGGCAACAGCCAAGATGTTACAGTGGAGAAGCATGTGGCTACGTGCTGATGGATATCCTATAGTCATGGGGTGCTGTGGGCAGAGAGGTCTGTGTAGAACACAAAGTTTAAAGCAGGAGCTTTTGGGGAGGTGCTCCTGCCTTATGCACCTGTGCATCAAAGGCTCCAGTTCTCTGCTGCAGGCTTGGATGAGAGCTGAGTGGGGTTTAGCAATCCCCTAGTTTTCTGCTTGTGCAGCCGTGATCCGTGGGTGGTTGGGTCACCAAATCTGGAATAGTTAAGGGTTCTAAAGATACCTAGGTTCCCACAGACTCCCTGAAAACCAGGACAGCTGCATTACATGGATGCTCTGGCTGCTGCAACAGCTTCAGTCCAGCATAAAACATGGTGCTGTGGGGAACCCAGCTCTGCTAATTCCTCTGCCCAAGACCTGCTTGTTTGGTGCCTGCTTGTGCAAGTACATTCAAACAACTGATTTATTTTTCTGATAGAAGAAATGAGGGATGTGGGGCAGCCATTCAGATGCAGGAGATAACAAAACAGTTTTGTTCTTTCTGGCAAGTGACAGCAACACGTAGTTGAATGATTCATTCACTCCTGTATATGGTGGGAAAACCAGAAATAAGTTCCTCTAGGTACTGCTCCCTCCATGGCTGTGAAGATGGATGGGCTGGAGCTAGTAGTTTGTGTGAGAAGGACAAGGAAGCAGCTCCATGTGTGCCCTGCTGTGGTCATGGATAGTGATTTCTATTGAGGCTGGAATATAAAGTGTCAGAAAGAGAGCCGTCAGGAGAGACTGGCCCTGCTGTGGCCATCTCTGCTGCCTCAGAGCTGCCTCCAGGTTATTTCCCTTCTTTCCATAGTGTTGGTGGGTCTCCATTAATCTCCTCAACTATGTGAACTGGGATGAAAAGAAACCCAAAGGCTTCCCTGTAGGCTTGCACAGTACATGGGGAAGTGGGCTTTCTGAGAGCAAAGTACTGGGACTTGAGGACAGCAGAGCCCTTGGCTGGTGTCAGTGTCTGGGCTGAGGATACAGCCCAAGAAGCCTAGTGAGAAGAAATAAAATCCCTTTTTGAAGAAAATCCCAGGTACAGAGGGTGGATTGTCAGCAGTGCTGCATACTTGCAGCTTGGATGCAGACCTGAGAAAGAAACCAGTCTTATTTACTACTAATACTATATACACAGGCTGGAGGGATTTGCCTCAGAGAGCTCTCTAGAAGCCCTTCTGGTATAACATCTTCTTCTGCTCTAAGAGCTGGCAGGAAGTTTCCCAGGATCTGTTTCTTAATTAGCTCTGGGAAGCCAGACAATCTGATGAGCTTGCATCCACAGCCCATCCTCCTGCCTTCAGCCACTCCCAGCAGGCTCTGGGTCCCACTGGGTTTGGTGTTAGGATCACTGTTCTCTCTCAAGCATGAGCTATCCTGGGAACCCAGGATCTAGTCTGGAACCCTTCTTTTGAAGTTACCGAACATGTTTTTACAATCAGAGCAGTCAGTTATAAGGTCTCAGTCTTCGTTAGTCTTCAAAATTGTGAATAACTGGTAAGTTTTATCCCAAATTGTGTGTTTAGCCTTTGCATCACAACAAAACTTCCTTACAGTTTTAGACACGGAATCTGTTGCTTTTCCTGTTCTGTGATTATCCATAAACAGATCAGATGCATTGCATAGCAAATGCTGCCTACCAGCATTTAAATTTTGCTTCCAGGAGCTGCCAGAAAAATGGAACAATATAAAGAAGCTGGCGATAGCTGTGAAACAGCATGTGGCTCCTCTGCAGGCAAATGAAATGACAGTTCTGCGCAAGAGCTGTGCGGCGTTTGATGTTGAGCAGCACAGATTCAGAGAGCGATTTCGGAAAGAAGCGCCGTTCAGGTATGGGCAAATTACAGCATCAGAGAAGCCCTGAGGAAAAAATGCTTTATGGGATCATCTCCGAGTGTCCTGAGGACATATGCTCGAGACCTTGCATACGTTTCCTACCTTCTTACAGTGTTGTATCTGTTGTGCCTGGGCTGTTTTGTCCCTGGGAACACTGTCCAGTGTTAGCAAGAGATTGAATTTGGATGCTGAGTGCACGATATCGCTTTAAGGTGGTGTCAGTAGTGCCATGTGGCTCTACCATCAATGTGTACTATAGACGTTTCATCTCTGCTTCGCCTCTTACAGGCACTGTTTGTTTTATGTTTTCTTTAGAAGTTGTTACAATATCACTTATGAAGAATAAACATTTCTTTCTAGGTTTGACACTGAAAAGCCTTATCAACTGCTGGATGCAAAGCACATTGAGATTAAACAAATGGAGTCAGCCATGACCTTGATTTATGAATCAGCTGGTCTGTTTGAAGTCATGGTGCCAGATTATAAACAACTGAAGCAGTGCAGAAGGGAACTGTGTCTTCTCAAAGAGCTCTGGGATATGATCTCCCTTGTGAACACTAGCCTTGATGACTGGCAGACCACCAAATGGGTGGATATTAATGTGGAAAACATGGATCTGGAGTGTAGAAAGTTTGCAAGAGAGATTCGGAATTTGGATAAGGAAATGAGAGCATGGGATGCTTTCACCGGGCTGGACAGCAAGGTGAAGAACATGCTGACAGCTCTGAAAGCTGTGGCAGAACTTCAAAATCCTGCCATTAGAGAAAGACACTGGAATCAACTGATGCAAACAACAGGTGTGAGGTTTGTGATGGACTCGGACACCACGCTGGCTGACCTCCTGAAGCTCAACCTGCATAACTTTGAGGATGAGGTTCGTGGCATTGTGGACAAAGCAGTGCGAGAAATGAGTATGGAGAAAGTCCTGAAGGAGCTAAAAATGACTTGGAGCACCATGGAGTTTCAGTATGAGCCTCACCCCCGGACGAACATCCCATTGCTGAAGTCAGATGAAGAACTCATTGAAACTTTAGAAGACAACCAGGTGCAGCTGCAGAATTTAATGACATCCAGATATATTGCTTTCTTCTTGGAGGAAGTGTCTGCATGGCAGAGGAAGCTGTCCACCGCGGACTCTGTCATTTCTCTCTGGTTCGAAGTGCAGCATACATGGTCTCACTTGGAGAGCATATTCATAGGTTCAGAAGATATACGGGCACAGCTTCCCAAGGTATGAAACCCCAAATCCTATTTTTCCTGTTTGGAAAGTGTTGAAGAAGAGCGTCCGTTATACAAAATAGGGTTATCTATAATGCCAAGTTCTCCAAAGCAGGGCTTTTCTCCTGGTGCCTTGCTTTTTTGGAGGCTCCCTTAGTGCTATAGTAGTTTCCCTAGTGCTGCCCCAGGATGTTTTTGTACTGTAGGTTGTGCTTGAGCCATGCTGAGAAGCTGATTTTCTCCCCTCCACCACTGCATAGCAAATACCGAGTTCCTGGAGACTGAGCATGAAGCTGCTGGCCTCCTTCAGCGCTGCAGGCGTGTTCCCTCTTTCCTCGGAGGGAAGAGGACCGGGAGAATTACTCAGACATTGCAAATCATCAAACCAGAGCTGGACCAGGCAGCTTTGGCAGCATCCCCTTCCCTGCCTTCAGCGCTGGTGAAGGGGCAGAGCAGCTGTTCTCCCACTTCTGCTTCAGAAAATGGAACAGAGTTGTCATTGGTGACCTCCTCAGGGGTGTCTTTGAGTCCAGCTTCCAGTCTTATTCCAGATTCCTTTGATTATTAAGAAGATCTTCCAAGCTTGTTCTTGGCCCTGCTGGACCACTTGCAGCCGTGCTGAGGAACCTGCCTTTCACTCATGAGTGAACTGCAGTTGACTGTGTCACTGCCGTCCCCATCCATGTGCAGCTTCACTGACAGCACTGCTGGGGTACTGACACCCAAGAGGGGGTGTGCACAGCCCAGTGACACCCAGACAATAGACCACCCTGCCTCCATCCCTTCACTTTGGTCTGCTTGGACTGTTCCTCCCTCTGCTTTGGAAAGCACTGGGCACACCTCACTTACTGGGCAATATATACAGGTGCTAATAACCAGTGCCCTGAAGGCTGTACTGTGTGCCAGCAAGCTGTTAATATCCAGAAGCTATCTAATGGCATGTATGAAATCGCATCATGATTTAAATCTGCATCCTACTGGGCAGCTGTCTGCATCTCAATACTTGTCTGGCAGGTGGCACGAATCAGCAGCCTCTTCCCTTCCCTAGAAGAAAAGATGGAGCTCAAAGCCTCTGGAGGCTGAAGCTCCTTGGGATGCATCCAGGGCTGGGGGAGGATGTGCTGGTAGGGCATGAGTTGCACATCAGAAGCTGGCTACACAGCTTGCATGCAGGGAGGGGCTGAACCCTCCAGCCAGAGCCTTGCTACCAGGGCTGAACACAAGTTAATGTGGAAGTGTTACCAGGAAAGCTTGGAGCACTTTTATTCAGTGTCCTGGCTCACTCGGGAGGCCTGGCTTGGGAAGAAGGGAGGAGCAGAGACATTTTGAACATAGCTTTTTTTGTTCTTCACTATTAACTCCAGAAATTCAGGGTCCCTATAGGTGCAGAGCATAATTGTCAGCATGCTCCTCTGTTGCCAGCGTGGGGTTTCCATGGCCTTACTCAAAGCAAGGAAGGGCTCTCCTCTGCAAGTGTCATCATACCCAGTTCAAGGATGGGCACTGGGACTCCTACATTGTAGCAAGAGGGGAAGAGAGAACTCAAATGGAGTCGGTAGCCCTTCCCCCATATGGGAGCATCTCCTGCTGCTGTGGCGAGGGAAACTTGGTATTTCATCTGGACATGGGAGAGGAAGAGTTATGAGAAGACATTCAAAGGGGAATTCAATCCCAAGAAAGTGGTTGGTCCTAGGCATTGGCTTCTGCATGGATCACTTTATCCACGACCCCTTTGGGATACAGTGAGAAGACGGCAAGTGCCCGATTGGAGACTTGTTTCAGGCACATGGCTGGAAGAGCCCTTCTGAAATGGTGGAAGGGTCCCTCTGCACTGGAAAGGAGGCTCTCCTTAGACAGTCTTTCTCCTCAATCCAAAGACAGCACCCAGAGGATGGGATCTTTTAGCACAAAATCAGTGTTTTACAGTGAATGTGTTCCTTTTATTGCTTTTTAGGACTCCAAACGCTTTGAAGGGATTGATGTGGATTTTAAAGAACTGGCGTATGAAGCTCAGAAAACCCCAAACGTAATTGAGGCCACCAATAAACCAGGTCTGTCCCAACAACTGGAGGACATTCAGAGTAGGTAGGTAGAACTTCAAAAACCCCAGGATTTTGGCAGAGACTGGGATCAGATGTAATTAGTTTGTTTAACCTGTGCTCCAAGGCTTTCTTCCTAGACCGTGCATTCCTTGCATTCACAAGTTGCAGCACTTCTGATCTTTCTTAAGTCTTTTTATTTGTGATCCATCACCCTGAGGCCCCCAAAGTGGAGTCTGGCTTTGCGTATGTGCAAATTCTCCTCCTGAATATTGATTTGCACACATACAAAGCTAAGCATTCAGCTGGTTTTAATAACACATGACCTCACTGCCACCCCAAATACAATGTCTTAAATATCTATTTAGCAGTCCAAGCAGGGATATCTGCCAGTGAGCTGAGCCCATGTTCTTTAATTTACAAAATTATCTCTGCATGTATACCCTTGACACATGGTATAACTAGACTCTCTGAGAAAGACCTTAGTGTCTTGAGATGGATACACTTCTCACTTAACTTATGAGCTTGTCTACTTGGAACACACTTAAAAGTTAATATGATAGCTGTTGCATCAGTAATAACTATCCATTTAAAATAAAGATTTATTTTATTTTTTTAATCAGATAAGGCCAATGTTCCTCACAGAGGACATGTTATTTATGAACTTTGTAAGCTCAGCAGCAGTTTAGTATGAAACACTGAAAGATTCATTTTAGATCGGAGCAAACAAGTTTCCTTTCAGGCTTCGCAAACACAAAAAACTGAGTAGGTCTGAATCAGACTTTAAAATGTGGCTCATTAGAATAAAAGCAGTTATGGAAACTTTCATCCCAGTGTTAAATCACCTGTGGCAGTTATGAGCTTGTCTAAAACTGTGGGTCAAACTGCAAACCCTTGCTAGCCCCTTCTTCCACCTGTGTTTCTGCTGGTTTTTATGAGGCTTTTCTGACTCTTAGGCTGTTTAACCCTTGGGAGTAGAGAGAGATCTATGAGTTACTATGTGCTATGTTGATCTGTTTGGAAAATGCTGTAGAGGACCAGCCTACAGGCTCAGCTCATGTCTGGCATTTCCCCATGGTAGAGGAGAATCTGCTTGATAACCCAAACTGTGTAGCATGAAACCTGAAAGGATATTTACCCACCTGTCCTGGGCTCTGTTTATCTACTTTGTCTCCCCAGGTTGTCTCTGTGTGAGAAGGCTTTGGCTGAATATTTGGACATGAAGAGGTTGGCCTTTCCCAGATTTTACTTCATTTCTTCTGCAGATTTATTGGATATTCTTTCCAATGGCACCAACCCACAGCTGGTAAGCCTTGTACTGCATCACCTTTGCATTTTCCAGCTGTCAGTAATGTCATGGTGGAAGATGCTGTCTTGGGACTCTCCTGTAGCTTTTCCTTTCTTGAGTGCTTTTTCTCCCACCCTCACTTAGATTAATAATAATTCTTTCACAGCTGGCCTTCATCTGTCATCTTTGAAAGGCAACACGTGCACTGTATGTTGTCTGATCTAACCGTGGTAATACTTGCAGATGGTTCTAAAAGCATAGCACAGGGCAGAGCTATGTTTCTGATACGATAAACACAGTGGTTTTGTTTCTGCTGGGATACAGTGAGCTTGGAGGAAACCATCTTTTCTTGAGGATCTCAGCCAAAACTTGTTGCTGACCTTGGATCCCCAACCTGGGATGTCACCAAACAGCATTTGCTGTTGAAAGAGCCACAGACTGGGCATTCAAATGTGGAAATGTTGACAACTGATGGCTTGGAGAGTTCCCTTTTTTTAGGCAGAAGAAGCATTTGCTAGTCAGCCACTTCTTCCTTCCCCCGTACAAAGGCCTTTGGGATGTCCTGATTATAGGGGGAGAGAAGAGCACAACCTGAAAGAGGTAAGACAGCTGGTAGTCAGACAGTGGCTATGGCCAAGGCAAGCAAGTAGATCTCTTGGGTTGCCATCCACCCCTGTGCAGCTCAGGGGCCAGGCTGGGCATCTCACCTCCTGCCCTGGGCTTCTGTGCCATCTGACTGAGAAGGTTTCTCGTCTCCAGGCTGGGTTTCTAGGGACAGTGCCTGAATGCCAGGCATGGGGAAGTCACACCAAGTATACCATTCCACCTGTTGACTTTGGTGGATTGCTGGATCATCCTGTGGAGGAACTTGTAGTAACCTTCCTGTTTTAGGAAATGGCTTCACTGTGCTCTTCCCCCCATTGCCCAGAGGAGCACAGACACTTCCTATCTCCCAGAGTTCAGAGGATTCAGTCCTGAAGATGTTTTTCCATACAGAGCATAGCAGCGTTAGGGTTGATTATTAATGCTACAGGTGTTGCAGTCAGGAAACCTTGGCCACTTTGCCTGGCAAAGCTGTGCTCTGGCTAGTGTTGTTTGGGATGCATCATTTATCCTGAGGTTGGTATGTACAACCAATGAAAATGTTCACAGCAAATGGAGAGTGTTGGATAAGGAATGAATTCCTTATTCCATCTTTCAGTAGCGAGTAACCTCACCCTCTTTAAGCTTTTCATCATTTTCATTGTTCAAGTGAGCACATGAATGGAGCAGGTTTGCATGTGCATTTGGAAATGCTGTTGTTTGCCTCTAAACTTTAACACTGCTCATATCTGTTTCTGCTGCTGGGTGGTTTCAGCCCACAGAGTATCATAAATACATAGTTGATTGATACTTAAAATGGAGAGAAAAAAAACACAGGACGCAAAGAAAAGATACTGTGTTGAAATGCTCTGCGGAGTAAGAAGAAACTCCTGGTGTTTTCTGTTATTCAAAACTATTTGCAGTAAAATCAAAGTAAATGTCAAGTAGGCTCATACATGGATATGGTCTCAGCCTTTCCGCTGTAGTTGCAAAGTCTGATCATTCCTAAAGGAGGGTTAAATACACAATGATATTATCTTCTTGAACTGGGTATTGAACTTGTGCAGATTCAGGTGGGCTCAGGGCTCTGGCAGCAGGATTGCACTAAGTGCTGGGGTATGTCTGAAGCCCTGCAGACTGGCCAGGGTCTGGGAATGGACAGTGGGGATTTGTCAGCAGAAACTTCTAGACATAAGAAAAGGTTTCTATGGTTTACTTAAGATTTGAAAGGAGATATACTTACCAGGCGGGGTGCTGAGTGCCTTTTGCTTCTCAGAGGTACTTAGCACCTTCCAGGATTTGGCCCTGCTTGAATGTGCATAAGAAGACCACTGAGCTATATCCACCTGCAGGATAGCTTGAGAGAAGGAGTGTTGTAATCCTTTGCGAGTCAGTGAGTCAGAATTAAATGGACAAGTCCACCTGTCTTTCTGTGAAAGCATTAGAGCACCATGCATCATGGGCTGTTCTCATTTCTCATCCCACCCATGGGAGTCTGTCCACCCCCTGTCTCTGGCTGTCGTTGAGAGAGGCAGCTCCTGTCTGGGACTGCTTTGTGACCTGACCCTTGTCATGGGAATGTCAGTCCTGGGAGAAGGCTGCCTTTGTTTGGAGTGGTATGTGACACGCAGTGATGTATTTGTGTGTTATGTAGTGATCTGGAGCATTGGTGACCTGCTCAGCTCCCAGCAGGAAGGTGCCGATGTTGAGAGCCTGCAGCAGTGATGCTAGCATCTCCCTGCTGGCTTTTCAAACTCAGCTGGGTGTGAACAGGAAAGGACTGAATTATTCTTTTCCTTTTGTAAGAGCGCTTTTGGTCAAGATGGGTGTTTCGTAGGAGGCATGGGCAGTTGAGCTGTTTATCATGGGTCTTGGGCAGAAATAAAGGTCTGTCTTCTCCATGGAGGAGAATTCAGGACTTCTCATTGGCACAGAATTGATTTCTAGTAGTGAAAAAACAGGAAGGTTCATAGTGAAGAAAACTCCACAGTGAGCTGAGAATAGGATGAGGTGGAGCAATGGCTAGAGACCTCTCATCACTACATGTAGGGAAATTTGGGCTAGGAGGTCATACAATGCTTGAATGTTTTCTGTGCTTTTGCCCTGTATGGAAGATTTCCCAGTGGAGAAATACAATCTATGAAGGCATGTCTATTTTCTAAATGATGTAGAAGTAGGTGGAAGTACTGGGAGAGAGAGCAAGATGCTTGCGTTGGCAGTATCCTGGCCATGTACGAGTGTGCTACCAAGGTGTGGTGCTACCAAGATGTCCAAGATCACGCTTTGTGAACATGATTATGCCTCTGACATGTATGGTGATCTCCATTCTGCTTGTCCTGTCTCAGTTGCTTTTTTTATACAATTCCTTTTGCAGGTGCAACGTCATCTTTCCAAACTCTTTGACAATGTGGCCAAGATGAAATTCCAGCTGGACTCTGAGCAAAAGCCAACCAAGGTTGGCCTGGGAATGTACAGTAGAGAGGAAGAATATGTCAGCTTCAGTGAACCCTGTGACTGCAGCGGGCAGGTGAGAGGGAAGACCTTGTCTATCAAAACTGTCCAGTGGAGTCTGCTCTCCTGCCCCTTGTGTGGGCATCTGTTGCTAAGACACCATAGAGCTTCACTACTCTTCCTTTATGCGTGAGAAAGGCTGGAAGAGGTAGTGTGTAATCTAATTCCTCCTTATGCCAGAGTCCTTGGTCCCACTCTGGATAGGTCCTTACTAAGGTGGGGCATAGGTGTCATAGTCCACTCTGGGAGAAAGAGCTGTGGCCTTTTTCTAACTAGGTTTTTTTATTAGAATTTTTCTCACGTTTTGAAGGTTAGTCTTACAGCTCGTTACAAATATCCTTGGTAAGGAAGGGGATGAGGATTGAAAATAGACTAAGCTATTCCATAGTATCTCTGTGTGGGTATCTTTTGAAAGAGAAGGCGTTTCCTCCTGATTTCCAAATCTTTCTTCTTTCATAGGATAAGTACAAAATGTAAGAATCAAGCTAGTGCTCAGCTTATCTGTCCCTGTAGTTGCACCTTTCTCTATGGACTATTAGAGGAAGCTAAAGTACGTACTACCAGCTACTGAGCTCCCCGGCGATGGAGCTTGCTGCATTTAAACTATCTTCTCAGTGAGGACTTCGGAAATACTAAATTCAGCAGGAATTGTGTTCCCAAGTTTGGCAGCAGCTTCCTCTTGCTGCTGGCAGATTGTGCCCAAGTCCCTCCCATGAGTGATTCTGTCATGGTCTGGAGGTGGAACGCACTGAACCAAATTACTCATCAGTAGAGAGAGTACGTTTTGGTTTCTCCTATAGCTGGAGTTCAAGAAAAATCTGCCTTGTATTCTTGGTGTCTGGAAATAGTTGCTAATCCTGCAGTACCAGAATTGGCTAAATCCACCCAGTCTGAAGGAGGCTGTGAGGCTTGTTTAACTCAAGAGTTGAGATGCTTTTCCCATTCCTATCTTCAGTAATTACCACAGGTGCTTAAGAAGAGCAGATGTGTTACTGTGATTTAATCTTTTCTCCAGGTTGAGGTCTGGCTGAATCATGTACTAGACAGCATGAGGGCTACTGTGAGAGATGAGATGACAGAAGCCGTCATGGCTTACGAGGAGAAGCCGAGGGAACAATGGCTCTTTGACTATCCTGCCCAGGTATCTGCCTCTGCTCTTCATCTCCACTCAGGCTGGCATGTGGGAAAGGCAGCTCTTGGCTTCCCCGTCAGTCCTGCCCTTCCCTTCTTTCAGTAATGGCCTCTAGCTGTGGATGGGAATGTTTCTGGCCTCCGCTGTGCTGTCCAGGAGGGAGGAAGGATGAGTTGTCCTTTATCCTGGCAATCTCCTGATGGAGTTCCCAGGCTGAGCAACATGCTCTGATTGGGGCTCCAGGGATGATATGCTCTTGGCTGGCTTAAAGAGCTCGGGGACTTGGGCAGTGCCTGCTGCACCCCATGGGTGATGGGAAGTCTATACACCCAGAGGAGAGAGAGGTGCAGCAGAAAAACAAAGTGGTGAGGCCTGATGAGAGAAAAGAGCCCCTCAGATGCACCTTTGACAGCCTCATGGGCTCCAGCTCTTCCTTCTCTGCTGTGCCAGGCATGTGAAAGGTGCTGATTTACTAATAAGTAGCTGCTAAATGTGTCTACCGCTGATATGATGTTTTAAATGAATGTCATGGGGCAGATCCCTGTGGTCCTCTCTGCTGTGACGACTGTATGAAAAAATCCTTAATTTCATGTCACGGATACTTCATCCTTGATCTCCCTGTGGATCAGACACTCTTGAACGTAAAGAAGCTCTGGTGTTTTTCCTGATACTGAGCCAGCCCATTTCCCTAGGTGGCTCTTTCCTGCACCCAAATCTGGTGGACAACCGAGGTTGGGATTGCCTTCGCCAGGGTGGAGGAAGGCTACGAGAATGCGATGAAGGAATATCACAAGAAGCAAGTGACCCAGCTGAACACCCTCGTTACCATGCTGATTGGGCAGCTCTCCAAGGGTGACAGGCAGAAAATCATGACTATATGCACCATTGATGTGCATGCTCGGGACGTGGTGGCAAAGATGATAGCGCAGAAGGTTTGTGTTCGCAGCTCAACGTGGTCCTGTGCTGGGTGTTGGAGCAGGGGTTACAGGACTGATAGACTAACCACAGGCCATTCAGATCACTGCCTGTCTCAGTGGGAGATAACACGACTAAATTTACTTCTACAATGTTTCCGGTAAGGAGGCAGAAAGGCACCGTAAGCCTGCAGTGCTGTCCTGTATCACAGCCATGCAACACCAAGGGGCTTGTACTTGCCACATTCACACCAGGAGTGACAGTGTGGCCCTGTGTCCTGTTGCCAAGGCACATGTTGGTGGATGATGGCGTTGTGTTGGGAGGCTGCTGGATGAAGTCTCAGTTATGTCTTTAGAAATTAAGAAATAACATTTGGGCTTTTTGTAGCCTCCTTAGTCTGGTGTGGGGCCACAGGGACTGTGTTGGGAGTCCTTTGTCCTGCACACCGCTCCCACACCACTCCCCTGTCCTTGACACTGTGTCAAGTGTGCAGCCCTGCAGGTGGGTGGGAAGGTGCCCTGAGTGTGCTGGGTTGTGGCTTTACCCTCATCTGTGTCCTCTCGGAGGCAGCCACGCTGCTCGCAGGGTTTTTGGCTTCAAGGCCCAGCTGGGCTTGGTGGTGCCTTGGCCCAGTTTGTGGTGAAGTAGTCCATCTGCTGGGCCTGCCTGCTGGTTGTGCAGAGAGTGCTGGCCATGGCTATCCCTGCCCCCCTGTCCCCAGCCTGTTTCCCTGGTGCTGTCTGTGGCCCCTTGCTTGTCTAGACAGTCTCTGCTCCTTCTCTCACTCTGTTTGCATTATCAGAGCCTCTTCACGGCTTGCTGCTTCTTAAATCTCCTCTTCAGGAGTCTCTTTGTGCTGCTCTTTCTCTTGGGCATTCACTTTTTCCTCTCCGACCAATGTGGTTACTAATTTGGTTCCTACCTTCTACTGATGGGAGGTGGGGAGGTGACATTTCTCACCACATTATAGGGAGGTGACCTTCCTCACCACACCTGCCTTTGCAGTGAGGACCAGTCCATGCCCAATGAAAACTTCACTGCAGTCACTATTTTGTCACCTGAGCTGTGTGTGCCTGGCATCCCTGGCCTTCCCGTGATGGTGCTTGTGGGTGCGTTGCAGGTGGACAACGCCCAGGCGTTCATTTGGCTGTCACAGCTCCGGCACAGATGGTCGGATGAGGAACGACACTGCTTTGCCAACATCTGTGATGCCCAGTTTCTGTACTCCTATGAATACCTTGGCAATACCCCTCGGCTTGTGATCACTCCACTGACCGACAGGTAAGTCCCCGGGAAACACCATCATAGCTGGGCTTTGCCACGCAATTAGAGAAACAGCTGCCAACCAAAGATGGATTTAGTTTGGACACCCACATCCCTCTTGTTCTTCCTCTGTGTCCCAGCAATCCAGTGACAGAGCTCTCTCACCTGGTTTGTGATTTGATGGTGTTACCCTCTGGGGTATCTGTGCCTGAGATCCCGGGGTGGGATTCAGCTCGCTGAGTAAGACACTCACTTGTGGGTGTAGAAGTAGACACCTACCACTTCATTCACTTGTCTCAATGGGGACGCCTAGGGTGACTTGAGATGCTCTGCATTGTCCCACCTGGCTTCCAGCTGCCAGTCCTGAAGCGTGCAAGTCTCCTGTGGACCCCTTGTCATATCTTTCCACTCTGTGTGACACTTCAGTAACCAGGAGCATCTCACTTGTCTCTAGTCACCCGTGTTAGTCAGCTGATCCAAGCCTCCATGCATTATCAGGTTTTGTTGGCCATATTGACTACAGCTCTGTGGCTTATACAGGGAGTATAGACACCCACATGTGGACACCTCCCTGGTGTCCATCATCAGCATGATGGAGAAGCTTTGGGGCTTGCTGCAGCATTGAGTGGGATCATTCATAGGCCATCTGAGCAGGTTTCTGTCAGTTAATGGGGAATGGGATCCTTTGGGCTGGGCACTGGGAGGAGCACTGGGAAGCAAGAGGAAGGTCTTTCAGAAAAGTAGACCTTTTCTCGTACTATCTGGGACATGTCCAATATCAATGAGTGGTATGAGGATCCAAAGAAAGTACAACCTGGATGTGAAGAGGTTGAGCAGAGCCCGGTGGAAGACAAGTATCTCTTGGAGAAAACACAGCTGGGCAGAAGTGGTAATTAATGCCCAAGAGGACTTTAGCTTAGATATGCACCCTGCTGATGTACAGCTTTTCAGAAGATAGGGTCTCCTGAGTGCATTGCCCTAGTGCCATTTTTCTGCAGCCAAACAGTGACCTGTTGGACCAAGTCTCAGTATCTTTCCTTTTTTCTTCATCCTTCACTGCAAAAGATGTTACATCACCCTGACCCAGTCGCTGCACCTGACCATGAGCGGAGCACCTGCGGGCCCTGCAGGTACTGGCAAGACGGAGACTACAAAAGATTTGGGGCGAGCCCTGGGCATCATGGTGTATGTGTTTAACTGCTCCGAGCAGATGGACTACAAGGTACTACTCCCACCTCGGCCGCAGTGCTGTCGTGTGGGGCTGGGGATGCACGGGGCCCAATGAAACCTGAAGGATGAGAGTAATCCAGCTGAGATCTCTTTGATCCATCACCTCTCCTCAAATCCCTGCTACGTTCCTTTCTGCTAAGCACCTTTTTCTCCTCCTCCCTTTTCTTCTCTAAGACTTGCACAAGGTTCTTCAGGAGGCAGAGACTTGAACAGTGCTCTCTGCCTCGTTACGCCTTTCCCTTCCATTCTGGAGTTAGATTCCATGTGAAATGCTTCAAAACTTTTGGCCTGTTCAGTTGAGACCGAGGCTGTGCTGCTACTTTGACCCTGGTCATTTCTTCTTGGCGTGCTCGCAGGCTGACAGGCCCTGGCATGGGAAGGGACCTGTCCTGGTTTTCTGAGGATCCTCTCCCAGAATAAGGCCAAAATGTGCTGAGCCTTCACCACTGCAGAACGCTGAATTGTTAGGCAGAGTCCTGCTCTCTGCTGGTCTGGCACAGTACAGTGATTTTGGTAGCCTCAGATCATATTTTATTCAGCTTATGGGCTCTCCCAGGAAGTGGGGCTGTCAGTAATTCAGCACAGGTGACCTTTAAATGAAACTAATGCACAGATATATCGAGAAAGTGCAATTAGCAAATCAAGTGGCAAACTGTGCAGAGCTATAAATATTATAATTGAGTTGTGCCTGCTGTTTCCATGCACTTTTCTAAATACCCACAATAGACTGTAAATTGCTATAAATAAACAGGCTGGGAAATAAAATCCATTTTTTGCTGGAGCTGATTCCATTTGTGATTTCACTCTTGTAATTTTTTTTCAGTCTTGTGGGAATATTTACAAAGGCCTTGCCCAGACAGGAGCCTGGGGCTGTTTTGATGAATTTAACAGGATCTCAGTTGAGGTCCTTTCTGTGGTTGCTGTACAGGTAAGTGGAGAAACACGCGTAAATAAATACAAACAAGGCAGAGCCATGCTGCAGCCTTTAGAGGAGGGATAAATAGGGAAAGTACATGTTTCTGGTTTCAGTTCCCTGTGTAGGCAGGTGAGGGATTATATCCCAAGATTAATCACACGAATATCACAGCGCTGACAATATGTAGCAGTAATGTGCTGCAAACGTTTTTGTCACTTCTTTTCTTTGCCCAGTTACAGCATTTCTGTTGAGGCAATTCTTTACAGCATCTTTTCCCAGATCAGTATACACTGTGGCTCTGTACCTGTTCCTCCTGAGGAAGACACTCATGTCATTAATATGGTGTGAGATAATTGCAGCATATCATTTTAGGGAGGAGAGCTGCCTTGAATTATGGCTACTCAGCTTGCCATGTAGGGAAAAATTTTCATGGAGGGGAAGGGTGGTGTCTGGGGCAGATCCATGGCCTGCTGGACTGTTGGGTGTTGCTTATTGCCTCCAGTCAGGCACAGGTTGTGGGTCATATTCAACAAATAGGAAAACATTCAAAATTAATTTTCTTAACGCTTACCTGTCACCAAGACTGTGCAGTCTTCTTTCCTTCCTTCTCTTTTCATGTGGCTGTAGATTTAATTCCAGTGTCTATAAAGAGAGCTCTTTGAAATGGCTTTGGAGGGTATTCCCGGCTGAGTGGTATAATTCCTAGGAGGAATGCATGCAGCCCTGTGGGTGCAGCACAGTGCTCCTGAAAGCCGGTGTCAGCTGGGTGACACTTGATAACTGGAACCTGCAGCAGATCTGCAGCCCTTGCTTACGTGCTTGCCTAGGTTACCCCGACAGCATGGGATTGAACCTAGGAGAGAGCTATTTGAGCTGTGCCCAGCTATGCATAGGTGTTTCCCCTGTAAAATGATTTCTCATCTCCTCCGTAGTTGAACTGTTCAGTGCATTTTATTGGTGAGTCCCATATGAAGCACAGCAGCAGCCCTTGGAGAAAGGCTGGAGACTGCCCTCCCCATCAGGCTAGAGAGTCCTGTTCTCTTGTGCTTATATATAATCTGCCTCCTCCTATATATAATTTGCCTCTTCCTTCCCTTCCTCTTACTGGCTCATGAGGAAATCTGGAAATATTTTACACAGGGGAAAGGATTGCAGGAGGAGAGGGGCTCCGTACCCTGCTCACGCCTGCCCAGTGGGTGGTGAGGGGGCACCCAGGGTAAGTACTGCGGGTGTGAATCCCTTCTGGCAGGGGCTGAAATCTTGGGCAGCCCAGGTATAACCACAGGGCAGCAGGATGAGAGCAGGCTCTGCTACCGCTTCTGGCCCTTGCTTTGAAGGAGAGCTGTGTCTGGATGTTGTCCAGATCCTAAATCTCATTGGTATCCTCTGAAAATGCCAGGTAAATCCAGCTAGCAGGGGAGTTTGAGTGGAGGGAGGGTGCTCAACTGCACTGTCCAGACTGAGACAACTCTGGCATGGGCAGAACTGAAAGTTTTGAGCCTTGGGGGACTTCAGTGCTGAAAACTGAGGTGCCAAAGTATCTAAGTTCTTCTGGACCCAAGTGTCAGCTGAGTGCAGGTTTTAGGATCCCAGTGTCTGACTGAAGTGCTGAATTCTTCCTAGACCCCCTTTTGGGCTTGGTATTGCAGAACGAAAGATGTAGAACCCAGAAGTTTCTACACTTTTGTAAATGTTTCAGTCAAAGACATTGTTCTGAACCCCTCCATGAACTCCTCACTCTTCTCATCTCTCTCTCACTCATAATTGGTACTTTATGCGATGTCCCAAAGAAGCCCCAGGCGGGTACAGGAGTTTATGTATCGTTCCCTCTCAATTTCTCTTCCGTCAGGTTCTAGTTTAAAGTTGTCATTGAAAAAAGTCTTTGAGGATCTTAAAATAAAAAGGGAAGCTGAACAAAAGAAGCCCAGATATGACTCAACTGCTAATGATTCCCTCGCTCCTGGCTGGAGCGCAGCATCTGAAGAAAGCAGCACGGCTGTCATTCCATCATCATGTCTCCTGGCTGCTATTAAGAGTGTAACCATGGCGATGTTTAATTGGCTGTCTTAGTCATGCAGCTAATGTCGATATGGTTCCTTACAGAGAAAAATTCGATTAATTGCTTAACTTTAAGATGGCAAACAGCAGTAAGGTTAGAGTAGTGAATACAGAGAGATTTCTCCTTCGCTGAACTGCTGTTTGCAAGAAGGTGATCTAGCTTTAATAAACTTGCTCTCTTTGGAAGGTGAGGAATGAGAAGAACAAAGCTGCAATCAGGCAAATATAAAAGCCAATACAATATTAGTGAGTGAAGGTGTCAGGGGAGGTCTTACAGCTTCTGCCTTGTGGTTTTGGTTTTAAATTAAGCATCTGATGTCCCAAAATCTTTCATAGCAATATCAAGCGATCAGTTTGCAATTGAGCTGAGGCTAAGTTTATTGGGAAATGCTGCTCCTTTTCTGGGCCTAATCAAGGAACAGAGCAGGCACAGGAGGGTTTTGGGCTGTCATGAAGAGCAGTGGTGTGTGGGGAGAGGTGAAGATGGGTGGAGGGAATCAGGGGCCTGTATTGGGGCAGACTCTTGGGACTGCATTTGGGTGTTGGCTGTGTTGTGGATGCCTGGACAGCCCTGCATCTCATCTCAGTTATCTAGCCTCCTGCTAGGTTGGGAAGTTCAAAGTGATGATTTAGCCTTTGGTGGTGTTTTTGCTGTGAGATGTGCTGAGAAGTGTCCCACAGGTGATGTCAAAAGCCAAGGTGAGATGCAGGCAGCTTTGGAGGCATTTCCTTCTTCTGAGCTGCTCTTCCTCAACATTGTGAGCATTGTCTTACAGAGCAACAGGGCAAATTCTTGCAACTTCTTTGCAGTTTGGCTGCCCAGTCTCTTCAGCTCTCTTTTCTGCTTTGTCAGATTTAGATTATGATGGGAGATTGATATTGCCATACAGATTTACTCCAAACAGCGTATAAAGCTTTATATAGTCAATAAAAACCCAAAACAAAACAGTGATAAGCCCCAGTCATCATGGAGCCAAGTGTAAGGAAGGCAGCACTGCTGTCTGGTGTGTTTTCCATAACTGAACACCAATACTATAACACTGTCTTTGTTTCTAGGTGAAGAGTGTGCAGGATGCAATACGGGAAAAGAAGAAATCCTTCAGTTTTCTTGGAGAAGACATTAACTTAATTCCCTCAGTAGGCATTTTCATCACCATGAACCCTGGTTATGCAGGGCGAACTGAGCTACCTGAGAATTTAAAAGCTCTCTTCAGGTGAGTGCAGGTCAAGGTTTGTGACCTGTATTATAAGACTGGCATAAATTGTCTTTTGGAATATCCAGGCTTGACTTCATTTCCTTGGGGAATTCACTTGCATCTGAGACTTGCGGATAGTTTCAGCCTTGTACAGCAAGCCTCGGTCTGGGAATGCACAGTCAGGGCGAAGGAGCTTTGTCCCTTGCGATGGGAAAGGCAGTGTGTGACCTGGCTCACTGGAGAAGACCTGGAAGATAAAGCCACAAGTCCGCTGGCCCTAAGACCTGTAGTCAAGAAATACGTGTTCTGCAATCTTTTCTTGCTTGTCTTTTTAGGCCCTGTGCGATGGTTGTGCCAGACTTTGAGCTGATCTGTGAAATTATGTTGGTGGCTGAGGGATTCATCGAGGCCCGGGTGTTAGCCAGGAAGTTCATTACCCTGTACCAACTCTGCAAAGAGCTCCTGTCCAAGCAGGTGAGCCTGCTTCTGGGGCTGCAGTTACAATGAAGCCTGTTGATCTCCAAAATCAGCAGGAACATGGCACTCTGCCACTCACCTTCATGGCTAAAGCTTCACAGCTTTTATTTAATGACTGCATTTGCACTAGCTGCTGGGAGAAGAGATGGTTTGTGCTCATCAGGGCAATGAAATTTTCAAAGTGCTTTACTGGAGGATCTGCAGGGACAAAAGCACTCGACCAGCTGCATTAATGGGAGGGATTTTTCAATGGGCTCAAATGACACCATGTTTGGGGTAGTATCGAGTGACCCTTTGCTTTCCAGTCTCTTAGTTCCTATTGATTCTCCTGCCTGCAAGGGGTTTATGATGTGTGTCCTTCTCTGAGTTCAGCCTAACAGTTCTCTGTCGTGTCAGGTGTTGACAAAGTAGGGTCACTTCCAGTGCAAAGCTCTAATTAATCAGATTTTTCCTTGTCATCATTTGCATAGATCAAAGCTGGGTCCAGAGAAGAGTTGAATCAGGACTCCAGATGTAAAACCTGATCTTGGCTGTGCCACCATGAGGCTGGGTGGGAGATGCCTTGTCACAGAAACTTTGTGCGGTGTCTTGGAGGTCTTGGTGGAAGCTGTGGCCTCCCACACAAAGCAGTCAGCTGTTGAGCTGTGCTCTGGAGGGTCTTAACAGAGCAGAAATATAAAGAGTTGCTTGTTGGCTTGAGAGTTCCTGTCATGCCTCTTTGTGGTTCTTTTGCAGCAATGTGCTTACTGGCCCCTGTTTGGTGGACTGCCTCTGGGACAAAACATGCCTGGTATTCTTGTGATGGGCAGAATGGAGAAACTTGGGTATTTGGGGCCTCATAATGGACTAACAAATCTTTCACCTTGGTATCTCCTGCAGATCCAGGGGTCTGGCTGGCCTTACTTTAGCTGCTTTATGATTTAGGTGAAACAAATTACTTAGGTCTCCAGAGTGCAAGTCCTACTGCTGTCTTACTGCCAACTCAGAGCCCAGGTAATGGTATGAACAGCTGAATTATTTGACTCTTTAATATTGTCCCTGATGGGAATCTCACCTACTGAAATGGAAATCAGGTAACTCAGGCTGGTGGAGGTCTCTGGCCACAATGCAAATAATAGATTTGGATGTATTTCCATTGCTGACTTATCTGGCAGTTTAGAGCTTCTGGTTCTTACCCCTGCATGGTGGTGTACTGTCTAAGCATAAACTCATCCCTCTTTCTTTTTTTCCCCCCCATGCAGGATCACTATGACTGGGGCTTGCGTGCAATCAAGTCAGTGCTAGTTGTTGCCGGTTCCCTCAAACGAGATGACCCAGAGCGACCCGAAGATCAGGTTCTGATGCGCTCACTTCGTGACTTTAACATCCCCAAGATTGTGACCGATGATGTGCCAGTGTTTATGGGGCTGATTGGGGATCTTTTCCCTGCGCTGGATGTGCCTCGGAAGCGTGACCTGAATTTTGAGTCATTTGTGAGGCAGGCTGTGCTGGACCTCCGGCTGCAGGCTGAGGACAACTTTGTGCTCAAAGTAAGACCAAGCGATCTTCTGTTGTACCTACACCAGCACCAGATCATTTGGGTTTTCTCAACCATCTTTGCTTCTTCAAAGAAGGCTCTGCACAATATTCCCCTTGCAGGCAGACCTTGATGGAGGACTGGATCAGCTCTGCTGGACCTGACGCAGTTGCACCTGCCCCTAAAGCCAGTACTGGCCTGGTTCCTGAGTTTACAAAGGGACTAACTCTTGTAGGCTCATGAAAGTGTGGCCCCTGGAGAGTAGAGCCTCATTGGCTGATGGCTGTCAGATGTAAATAGTGCTGGAAGTTTGTCTGCAGGCTGAGGATTTCACCCATCGTGATTAGAGTGGGTAGACCAAAACCAATGTCAAATCCATTTGTGTTTCTGGGTCACATCTTTCTAAAGAAGAGGCCCAATGGGAGCTGTTTTGTAGATCTGAACTTCAGTTTGGCATTTTTGTCTAAAATTTGGGAGTGTTTTTTCTCAGGTGGTGCAGCTGGAGGAGCTGCTGACAGTCCGGCACTCTGTCTTCGTGGTGGGTAACGCAGGCACAGGCAAGTCTCAGGTGATGAGATCTCTGAACAAGACTTACCAGATAATGAAGCGACGTCCTGTCTGGACAGACCTCAACCCCAAGGCAGTCACCAATGATGAACTTTTTGGCATCATTAACCCAGCAACAAGAGAATGGAAGGATGGTAAATGTCTTTTTATGCCTGAATTTGTAAAGAAACATATTTTTAATGAACTTCCTGAGAAGCAGCAGGATGACTGATTCTTTGTATGTGGGTCTAAAAGCCTAGGTGCTTGTCTGTTGCTCACAGCCACGTGAGAGTTTGTTGTTGAAAGGATACACAGGATGTTTTAGCTTTTTGATCTTCAGATGGGAAGTATAGCATAGACTTGCTTTATCCTCTTGCTATAAGAATAATTATCATGTCCATTAATACCAACACTTACAAGTTCCTAAATGGGGCAGGCAGTTTTTTGGGGTTGGCTGAACTGGTGACGGAAGAGAGTTCCCTCCTGCCCTATGGTGTGCACTGAGGCCCCCCAAAATGTGCCATCCCTAGGTTTCCATAGCTGGTAGCACACATGCAGCAGCCTTAAAGTGATGTTTTTCCACTTAATATTGCTGCCCCATCTCTGTAGTACACCAGCATTTGCCAGTCTGTTGATCCTGATTGCTCCTGAGGAAAATAAGATGAGCATTTAAAGCTTGCTGAAAGATTACAGAAATCTGGAGTGAAAATGTTCAGTTGTGACTAATACGTAAAGGCAGCTTTGATTTACGTGTGTGGCTGGTTTGGGAGGTGTGGGGGAGGTAAGGGAAGATGTTGCTATAAATCATCTTTGGTCAGAAGTCCGCCAGGATATGAGCTGCCACCCACTTCCCCTGGCCCCCCGCCATGGACCCCTCCTGACCCCCTGCTTTGCTCCAGTGCCAGGGTTAATTTCTTTTTAATTGTAATTACAGACCCTAAATCAAAGTGACAGGGGGAAGTGTGGGATACAGCCTGAACTCTGCAGACTGGCTGCAGCAGTGACTGCAGATCAAGGACTGTGGGTGGCACTGAACAGCAGGAGGGACATTTTACAGGTGGCTGTCCAGCGGTTTCTAGCCTGTAATATTTCAAGGGAACTTACAGGACTCCTCCCTGAGGTTTCAAGGCAAATGTTTTCTGCATTAACCATTGCTGGAAATTTTGTTTCTTGTTGTCAAAGTCCATCAAGGCAATCTTCACCACAGCCTAACAAGAGATGATGTGTTCCCTTACGGATAAGCCCCTTCTTTTCCTCTTCCCGTTTTCATCCTGTCACTCCTTTCATTATCAGGAGTTGAAAAGGTTATACATGTTAGGTGGTAAAAGGCCCCAGAAGGGAATCCTAAAAGTGTCCTTTGTAGAACCAAACTCTTCTTTTAAATCCCAAGACCACTCTGTGGTGTGGATGCACAAAGTTAGGAGAGAGGCACTTTTCTCTCCACCGCTGTCATGGTGTATATGAGGGAAGCATTGATGCTCAGAGACAGTAGCTATTTCTGATACTAATGATGTTGGAGCAGTTTCCAAGGCATGTGTCCAACATGTGAGGAACTGATCCGAGGCAGAGCCAGTGAATTGGGGGTTTTTTTGACCTGATCTCAGAATCGGATAGCTGTTTCAGGTGAGCTGTCCTGCATTGTTGTGCACAAACTTTTTCTTCAGTCATATAATGCCACTAGCTGTTCCTGACCTGAATCACAAAGCAATAGCTTGTCCTGGAGAAAAAAAAGTGTGCTTGTCACAATTCACCAGAAGAGAGGCTTTTTTTTAATGTTTGCCTGATGTTTTTTCATGAAGACCAGTGTCTCCCTAGGTATTTTCACATGTAGAGGAGAGCGATAGTTTTGTGGAGTTTTCATTTGCTCTGCAGTACTGCTGCTCTATTCCCAGCCTTCTTGCTCTTCTTAACATTCATTATTTACTCCCCTCGAGACACTGTATCCTCTCTGTCTCCTTGATTTTACTGACATTTTGTTCTGTCATTCAATGTCATTCTGTACTTGTTCTCCCCTCAATCTCACTAAAGCCATGACCCAGCATTTAATGCATCTTGATTTCCCTGATATACTTTGAGCCACAAAAAAACATTCATAAGAATTTCCAAGGCATATTCAGATGGTTTTCTCTGCATTGTGTAATTCATACCTTCTTTTGCCACTGAGTATCTGCTCTTCACTTTTCTTATCCCTTATGATTCTCGGTGGGAATGAAGCTCGTGTGTAGGTCTGCAGTCCTTTTCAGTGGTGGTAACTGATAATGTCTTTTTTCTTCAAAGCAGACTAGACCCATATAGTGTTATAGTAATATTTATGTACAGATGCATAGAGTTTTGAATGCTTACGAGGAAAGCATTAATTGGGATAATTTTTAGTAAGTTACTAGAGAAAACTGTTAGAGCAGGTGGCAACTTCAGTGTTCATAAACATATTCCTGTCACCCTCCCAGGACTGTTTTCATCAATAATGCGAGAGCTGGCCAACATCGCACATGACGGTCCCAAGTGGATGGTACTAGATGGAGATATTGATCCAATGTGGATTGAATCTCTTAATACTGTGATGGATGATAATAAGGTAATGAATATAAGTTAAAGAAGCAGGTATTCCTTGACTGCGTGTTGTTATTCAGCCTAGGAGAAGTGCAGATGCTGAAATAACACCTTCTAGAATAATGCAGTTGTGTTTCTTCAGATATAGCAAACAATATTGCATAAAGAAAATGATGCATGGGAGAAATAGCTCAAAGCATGTTTTCATTGGGGTTTCCCTTTCCTGGAGAGTCAGGCTGATGAGTAACCACAAATGCCCTGATTGTAACTTCAGTCTCTTTAAAAATAGAGTGGGGTCATAATCCTACACCTTTTTTCCCCACCCTAAGGGAGTGCTGTTGATTCTGGGTTGTGGAAGAGAGAAGGATCATTCTACTACCTTTTAGAAATCAGCTGCTTTGCCTCGAGGAACTGGGCTGACAGCAGCCAAACTTTTTAGTGCAAAGTGCTGAATGCTTTTCATTCCTATTCCTGGGGGAGGCCTTCGTCTGTCTGTCTGTCTGACTGCCACATGCAGGTGCTGACCCTGGCAAGCAATGAGAGAATCCCTCTGAACCCGACGATGCGGCTGGTCTTTGAGATCAGCCACCTGCGGACAGCCACCCCAGCGACTGTGTCCAGAGCGGGTGAGTCCTGGCCTGAGCTTCACACTGGGATTTTGCATGGACCAGGTAGGATCTAGTGCCATTAACCAGTCTTTTGTTGGCCAACTTGGTCCCTCTTGAAAGTTCCTAACCTGGGATCACAGCTGCCTTTGGTGGATGGGGTAGGGTAGGTTCCTGAAGCACATGGACAAACTGAGGATTCTGACCCCAAATCCATATGGGGAGCTGTCATCATCTTGGAGATTTACCCAGAGCTCTCTGACTGTTGATGGGTGATCGTGGCTTCAGCATCACCGAGAGACTGCTCCTGTTGTGCAAAACCCTGTATGGACTTGATGAGGAGAGGGACAGTCCCTATCCCAAACAGCTCCTGATCTCCTGGAGGAGTGCATGAAGTATGGGAGGAGTGAATGAAGGTGTCTCCTACTTCTACACATGGGGAAATGGGGCCCAGAGCAATAACATGACTTGTGTTCTGAATTTGGGGCAGGGTCATGAAATGTGTCCTGGTTGCCTGAGTTAAGTCTCTTCACTGTTAAGGTTTCTACTCTACAGTGGGGCAGGAGAAGGGGGTAGGCAATGGGGCAGGCAATGGGGCACCCGGGTGTATTTCACAGGGTTTTAGCTGTGTGAAAGTAGCTGAGAAATTCTGCTGGAGAAAAGGAATAGTCTCTGCTGCGTCCTTACTATATGTTCTCTCTTATCCTGGGCCTAAAGGGATCCTGTATATCAACCCATCGGATCTGGGCTGGAATCCCCCGGTGAGCAGCTGGATTGACAGGCGAGAGATCCAGTCCGAAAGAGCCAACCTGACCATTTTGTTTGATAAGTACCTGCCGATTTGCCTGGACACCCTCAGAACAAGGTACCATCTGAAGAGTGAGTGTATCTCCGCTGGCAAGGGCAGGGGGACACTCGCCGCTTTCCAGACCAGCTGTGCTGTGCTGGGGTTGTGCTACATGTGGCACGGCTGGCTGGTTTCCTCCTCGCCCCTGAGAGTCCTGAGCATCATTGGCTTAAGCTCAGAGAAACAACAGGGAGAGGTGGGGGAGCTGACACTCCTGCTCATCCTGTGTTGGTCAGATCTGGTTTTCATCGGATTTTGATTTGATTGTTCCTGTACTTCTTGTACCAGTTCTGTATCTCTTGGAAAGTAAATCCAGGAGATCCTAAAGAGAAAGTCTTTTCAGTCTCCTGATGTGTCACTCCACAAGTTATTTTTCAGTAGAGCAGATTTCAGACTACTTCTGAAGGGAAGTTTTCTATACGCAGCGTGGAAGGTGGAGAGAACAGATCCTCTTTCATCCTCTCCCCACTTATTTTTCTGCCCCTTGGTGATGAGAAGGAAGTTGGTGTTTGTAGGAGCAGGTAGGATTGCTCTACAGGCAGTTCTCTCTTGAATTTCTTTCCTGATGCATTTGAACAAAATTAAGTCAGTCTGTGTTGGCATCCAGCGTGGGCATGTTTCATGGATGGATACCAATCCAATGAACATGAAGAAATTGGATATTTGGAAGGGCCCTGGTGCTCCTTGGCTTGAGTTAGCTTCAAAGCAATGCCCACAGAGAAGTCATGTGGTTCTTGCTTATCATCATGGGAGACAGCTCTCTTACTGATACTGTGGTGAGGACTGGCCAAAGTAGAGTCCCAACAAACTTAAGTAAGGGAGCTTCTCCTATCCTCTGCTTGCTTCCCATAGTTGCATTTTCATTAAAAAAAAAAAAAATAAAAAAATCAGTGTACAATTGAGCATGAGAGTTGTCAACCACAATGGGGATGTGTCCGAAGGGGCTGCATTAGTGAAAGCAGTGGCCTTTGGAAGTAGGAGTTAAGCATCTTACTAGGGAGCTGCTCCCTGGGTGACCAAGCTGGTTGTAGCTGTTGGCAGCAAAGTCCATTGGACATTTCCCACTCTATTTACTGAACGTTGTGTCAGACTGTGAAATCCACGGGATTAGCTGCAGGCAGCCCTGAGCTGAGTATTTTGATAGCTTGCTTAATTCAGAAATTGTAGAATCGACCTTTCAAATAGCTATAATTACTTTATGGAGGACTTCAGTGCTGCTACAATATTAGTTTGGAATTCTGTAAGTGTAGCTTAAATGAATGTAAAATGGCAAGATGAAAGGTTTTATTTTATTACTCCTCTATTTGACCGCTTTTGAACTCATCGTGTTCACAGGAAATCATTGCCTTTAGCAAGTCTTCCATTTTACTTCTTTCAAGAGGATCAAAGTTTTAAAATGCTTGAAACTTCTGATTACTGTTATTACTTGTATATGTGCCGGTGCCAGCAGGTCCGAGGGAGAGAATGGGTGTTCTCTTTATTGCTGTACCCGGGAATAAGACACGCACTGCTGACAAGTAAAATGCTAATATTCTGAAAAAGCATTTCTAGGCTTGCCTTCCTGGGTTGTGACTGACTGTGTTGCTGTACCCAATTATATTTCCCGTGCTTTCAATTTCTGTCCCTTAGATTTAAGAAGATTATTCCCATTCCTGAGCAGAGTATGGTTCAGATGTTGTGCTACCTCCTTGAATGCCTCCTGACAGAGGAGAACACACCTCCCGACTGTCCCAAGGAGCTTTATGAACTTTACTTTGTCTTTGCTGCTGTCTGGGCCTTTGGTGGATCAATGTTTCAAGACCAGGTAAGAAGGAAGATGCCACTTCAGCACCTTTTACACAGGCCTTTTTTTTCTTTTTTCTTTTTTTCTTTTGTTATACTTTCCAAAACATAGTGCTGTATCAGTAATGCTGTTTTCCTGGGACTTTTGTATAGGTGATAATAAACTAGAAAGCTGAATGCAACATTTCCTTTTGCAAAAGACCTCGTTATCCGGGGTGTAACACCAGAGGAGAATGGCTGAGAGGTCAAGTGATAAAGGTGGAGGGATGTTTGCTTATGCAGACACATTTCACTGGGGAGAAACAGGTTAATTTATAGATGCCTGTGGAAGTGCATAATGTGATCAAGTTAAGACTGACTTATCAAATGAATATATCAGTGGAGCAGTCTTTCAGCCATCCGACTGCACAGGTAGATGTTGCACTATGTAAGACAAACCAGCCGGTGCTTTGTACTACTGACTTTTATTAAACATAGGTGGATGTCAAGAATTGTCCGTCCTCAATTTCTGATAGAAGTACATAAGAAAGAGGGGTGGTCAGCAGGGCAGGATGGGCTTTGGGGATTGTGTGCTTCCACTTAAGTGGAAGTAGTCAGTGGCTCTGCTCTTTGAAATACCCTTTGCTGGGAGCATGCTGACGAGGTTGAGGCTGATGGTTGTAGGCACTCAGCTTGAACTGCCCTCCAGGCATCCAGCTGTTTGGTGGTCTCTGGCATGAGCTGCTGGGCTCAGTGAAGCTGCTGGTGGATGGATGTCCATACCCAAGACTGTAGTGCTGGAGGGCACAATCTAGACACCAAGATCTTCTTGGGCCAGGAGGATTAATCAGGCTGTGGTTCACTAGTGGTGTCTCTGACGTTCAAAGTACATTCATGTCCAAGAGGCAGGGGAAGACAGGGCACTACCCTCCATGCTGCTTCCCACAGTACATCTATCCTATTATCCTATGGATTAATTGCAGCTGTCAGCCTCTGAATTTTCCATTAGACAAGGTGGGTGTGATCTCTTGTATGGTGATATTATTATAAGACTGAGTTTTCTCAAGGTCGGCATTTGATACTGCATGTTTTCAGGCCCCTCTTCAGGTCCTGGCCCTTAAACATGGGAGAAGCACAGACATTTCCAGCTGGGCTGAAACACAGCTGCTTTGGTGGGAGCTGGAGCATGTGAACAACAGGGATCTTGGGAAGGATCTTTCCCAGACATGCCTGGGGGAAGCAGGGTTGTGCCGATGTCATGTGCACAGGAGAGGAGAAATGGGCATTTCCTTTCACCCCAGTGCCCCGTTCTACCCCGTTTCCTGGCCTCATGGCTCAGCTCGGCGCAGCAGGGCTGTCTCATGATTTCCAAGTAATTGGAAAAGCTGCTGCTGTTTTACAACTTCCAACTGTTAACAGTAATAATGGACAAGAAGACCGCGGGCTGCGTGTCAAATCCCTGCTGCCAGTGCTGCTGACGTTGGGGCCACCCTTGGCTCTGTTCCATGGCTTTGTGCCCACGCTTGCAGGACAGCTTTCCACCGTCTGTTGGCATTGCTGTTTCCAGATTGACGTCTGTACAAGCTGGAGATTTTTAACATGACTGGTTCAGAGGCAGGCAGGAGAAACCTGAGGCACTTGTAGAGGGGTCTAAGAGCGTGTGTGGCACCTGAAGGCCTAGATTTTGAGTACCAGGTTTTCAGCAAGCGGCACAGGGAGCACTGTGAGTAGTGCAAAGCCTGCGGGTGGAATTACGTTGGGCATCCGCTGGATCTGCTTGCTCTGGTTCTGCCCCATCCCTGTTAGATGGTTGCATCTCCTGCTCAGAGGATACACCTCATCCTCAGGCCTAAAGCATGTCGTCCTGATGTGTGGGTATACCCAGTGACAGGGCACTGCTGTCAAGGCCTCAGAGATCCGTATCTGCTCTCTAGTGGACTTATGTCAAGCTCTGTGTTGTCTGGAGCATGTGGGAGGTCTCTCCCTGGACCTGACACCAGAGATGCTTCCCCAGCTCAGGTGGCGGCACCGCCATTCTCAGAGGCTGCTCCAGTGCTTACTGGGGTCTCTTTGTGTTCTTTCCATATGCCTCAATGAGAGATCAACGTCTGCTTGGTGCTTCGTATTTGGTTTGTGCCAAGGAGCAGATGCTTTGGGAAGTGATAAACAAAACAGCTCAGGCTCAGCTTGGTGCTCACCTGATGCCATCATGCCTTGTGGCCATTGAATGACCTGTGTGAGACCAGCTCTCTCAGTCCTTGTGGAGGACTTAACCCTCCATTTCCCATGTGCCAGCAGGGAAATACTCTGCCTTAGTGTTGTCAGTGCAGGGTGACTTAAAAAAAACCCCACAATAAAGCCTGGGAAGCACTGCTTGTCCTTGCTTCAGCAATACAAGCTGCTGTCTAATTATAGGAGCTTATAGCTCCTCGAGCAAGTCGGCTGGAGTGCGGTCGTGTGGCAGATGGGCGCTGCGTTCCCTGTGCCATAGCAGAGTCAGTCCCTGGCGTCGCAGGCTTTGCTGCCTGCTGTCTGCCTGGCTCCCCAGGGAGCGGTGGCCTTGGCGCAGTGTGCTCTTGCTGGGCTGCTGTGCGGGTTGCAGGAGGAGCTGTGCTGCACGGGCACAGCATCCCTCTGGGAGGTTTGACTTTGAGACTGGACTGTGCATTGCTGCTTGTGATGCTCTGTAAATGTCAGAGATGAGCGTGCGAGGATACAGCAGTCCAAGCGAGGGGAAGTCTGATGAAAAATGATCCAATATAAAGTCTGTTTATTGCTCTCCATTGAAGGTGCCCTTCGTGCTGACCTTTTGCTGCCGAAATGTCAGGAAAAACAGTCTGGAAGGCTTCCTGCTACCCTGCGCTTGTTGGTGGGTAGTGGGGCCCCTGTATAAAAACAGATGATAGATTTGCCATTTCCAGGCTCTGAAATTAGCGGAAATCCATATGGGGCTTTTATTAAGGAAGCAGTTTGAGTTCAACACCGTTCTGGCAATAGAGCTAGGGCTGGAGCAGCTCCACTTAACTGCTCGGTTAGGGAGGGCGGGCAGCCCATCACAATGCAGCTGCAGGCCGTTTGCCTGCACAGGGGTAAGGGCACCCTTGTGAGAAAGCTTTTAGCAGTGATGCATGTCCCCTTCTGCTGCAGGCTACTCTGCTGCCAGCGCCGAGGAGTTAAAACAACAGGAGAATGGAGAATTACAGTTATTCTGCCTCTCTGAATAGCATGAGACTGCAAAATCGTGGATACTAATAATGTGTTTTTCAAATCCTCTGATCTTTTGATGGATGGCGGCTCAGGAGACTTTACAGAGGACCCTTGGTTCAGTTCAGCTTCAAACCCAGGTTTCCTGATGGAGGCAGAGCAGTGTATGGGCAATGTGTTGGCGGTCCCACCTGGGCTTCTGGCCTGGGAAAGCATGTCGAATAGCTATGGGGAGGAGAGAACCACAGATGTCCCAGGAAGAAACTCTGCTGTTAAAAATGCCTAAATCATGCATCCGGTATTTCACAGACATCTTTTTAACAGCACTTTTCCCCTCCTTCCCCCACCCACTTCTCCCCAGGGCAGAAGGCTGTAGTCCCCATTGTCTGCATGGGAAGGTGTTCAGGCAGAGTGACTGGCCCAGTGTCATACAGGAGACCTGGGGCAGGGGAGGGGACTAAGCACATTTTGCAAGTCCCACCCCGGCATCTAAAGCAAAACTGTCACCCTAGCTCTTGAAAAAATTCAGATGCTCCAAAATCTCCATGCATAAAAAGATATAATGGGGAAAGACGAGAAAGCGGGTGCTTCCAGGGTGATAGGGCAGCACAGAAACACGGCAGAGCCAAAGGGGCACTGTCCCTCTCTGGGGTTTTGGTACACTGGTGTCTGCAATCCTGCTTCTCCAAAACATTGAGGCTTGAAAAGAGGCCAGAAGACAACAACTAAGTATTAATAGAGTGGTGTGATTTATGAGGAAAGGCTTTAATATGCATGCTTTGACTAACCATGACCACAGATGTAGACGGATGTTGTGTCCTTGTCTGTTGGAAGGAGTAGGCACCAAGAATCAATCAAGCAGTCTGTTTAGTCATAGGCACGTATTTCTCTTTTTCAAATTGATCCATCTATCTAATCTCAGACATACCAAGAGTGATCAACACAGAGGATGAATTATTTAGGTGAATAAATAGGAGTGATGAGAAGAAATGAAGAAAATGAAAAATTACGCTTAATAATAGGAAAAAGGATAAGTTCGTTATGCTGTGGAATACATTTTAAGGACTAATCCCACTCTGGTGGACTGGGATAGATAACATTCTCCATCACTAATGAATTTCTCCAGATTAGCATATTTTCTCCACTTTTTGTCTTGCAGCTTGTGGACTACAGAGTGGAGTTCAGCAAGTGGTGGGTAGCAGAATTCAAGACTATCAAGTTTCCCTCTCAGGGCACAGTCTTTGACTTCTACATCGATCCAGAAACAAAGAAGTTTGAGCCTTGGTCTAAACTTATTCCCCAGTTTGACTTTGATCCAGAAATGCCGTTACAGGTATGTGAACCTTGCATGCTTTTCGTCTGGGAGGAGTACATGCATTTTAGTGACTGTACGCAGGCATTTCAATGAAGTCTCCTTAAAAGTCAAGCACTTCATGATAAGGATGGCATTCTTTATCAGGAACAACTAAATTACCCATCTTTCTTTACTGTGCTTTGACTGTGAACACACATCCTCCATCCATCTTCCAAATATGAGTGGTGTACATGAGGGGCAGGCTCAGAGCCACCCCAGTGACCCAGGAGCTGGTGTGCCCAGGGTGCATTTGGCCTGCAGAGAGAAGCGGGATGTGAGACAATGTAGTGACAAAGCCCCTGAGACACCATGTCATCATTCTATGTGGCTGAAAGTAGAGTTGTTTTTGTGATTTGGACAAAAAATGAGTTTCTGCAGGTAGTGAATTGCATTTGCCAGCTACGCTTTTCTTTCCTTTTGGAAGTGCCACAGTGATCAAATGACTTGTAAAAATTGTTACCATTTTAGCAAAATGTGTGTTTGTGGGGAGATCCAGATGCTGCTCCCAGCATCCAGCTGTCAAGGTTTCATCTGTACAGACAGTTTGATTTTAGTGGTTGGCAGCAGCGTATCGTTCCCTTCCTAGTGCAATCTAGAAACTGGGGTTACACTACTCATTCCTGGCTCTCCCAAATTTACTTGTCCCCAGAAAATGACTGTGGGGTTGTGGCAGGGATGGGGACACTTACTTGCTTGTTATGCCCCTCTCAGGCTTGCCTGGTGCCCACCACAGAGACAGTCCGTGTGCGGTACTTCATGGATAGGCTCCTGGAGCACCAGCGCCCGGTGATGCTGGTGGGCAATGCTGGCACAGGGAAGTCTGTACTGGTGGGGGACAAGCTCTCCTCACTGGACACGGATGCATATGTGGTGAAGAAGGTCCCGTTTAACTACTACACCACCTCTGCCATGCTGCAAGGTAAGGCACCGGCTGAGTCACAGGACTTCTGCCTGGCAGGTTACCAAATTCCTGGGATGTTCGGTGGGGTTTGGAGCGGGGTGTGCACCGTGGTGCTCAGAGGAAGACCTGTGGGCGAGCTGCCCGTGTCATTTGTGGGCACTGCACTGACACCCGCAGACTCTTAAATCCCCCTGTGAAACTCTCAGGTCAGCAGACCCCTGGTTTTGTGGAAGATGGAATTTTCCAACATGAGGATTTGAATTCTGAACACTACAACTCTGGTTCAGGGCTGTGCCAAAACACATGCTTAAATCTGCTGCTGTTTTGTACAGCAAACAGCTCGTACTTGACTTGAGGTGTGTCTTTAATATGCCTGAATTTAAGCCCATGCTGAATAGAATGGGTTTCTTGGTTAGGATCCAAACTGTCCTCAGGGTGCAATGATGGGAATTGCATCCCAATTAGCAGCGAGGATGTTGCTAATGGATATGTGCAGGCTGTAAGCCAGGGCTGCCCGTTCCTGGTGCTGTCCTCTGTGTCCTGCTGCAGCCCGATGTGCTGCCATGGAGCAGGTCCTGCATCCCCACCTCCCCAGGGAGCACAAGGCTTGCTGACCCTGGGGGGCTCAGAGGCCCTCGGAATTGTTGGCCCTGGGGAAGTCCATAAGAATATTGCTGAGGAGGATTTTGGCACATAAGTGAAAAATGAAGTTTGAGACCAAGATAAGGTCAGGTTTGCTGTGTAGACTCTTCAGAGACAAAGAGAAAGGAGGGAATTCTTGAAAAGTGGCTCATTTTGGAATGGTGTTTTCACTTTGAGTTGACCTAAAGAGAGATAAAATAATTTTTTACATGTATTTATTAACCAGGAATGAAAAAATCTGGTTTGGTTTGAGTTGAATAACAGCTCTGGGTCACCATAAAACAAAATGCTTCCTTTATGTAGCTTGGTTTGACCCAAATGTGCTGACCCAGCCTTATAGGGGATCACCATCTGTGAAGCATCGGTGAGACCAAGGATTTCACCTTCACTGTCTGGGTTGTTCCTGGCCAAGTGGTGCTAGGTGGGGACATGCTCACAGCCCAGATTGATGCCGAAGGCAGTGAGTGTCTGGGGCTTCTTCTGTGCTCTGCCAGGCTCCCAACATTGCAAATATGTTAAGAAAGGTGTCCGAGCTTAAAATTGCCCTCTGGGGCTGATCCGCTTGCAGAGAGGTGACAGCACAGGCTCAGCCCGTGCTGTGTAACCTGGGGCCATGTTGTGGGGCCACATCAGCTTTCTGGGGCAGATTTGAAGGGTTTCTGGTCTTGCTGGTGCCCACCCTCCCAGGCTTTCCTGCCCATGCTGATCAGCCCCACGGGATGGTGCCTGTGCCCACAGTGTGAATGCAAATTATTAGGGTTACATATCCTTCAAGCAAAAAACTGGGTAAAAGCTCATCCTTGGGCAGTCTTGCAGCCCTGAGCAGTGTGATGGTTATAGCCTTCCCTTTCCCCTCCCAGGTGTCCCTTTTCCTTTCCTCCCTGTGCAGGGTCTCTGTGAAATGCCCTTGAGCTGGTAAATGGGCTGAGCTGTCTGTCTGTCTGCCTAGCTGCCTGGGTGGGGGAATGTGTGCTCATTTATCTCCATCTGGATGGGCGAGTGTGTGCAGGTGTTGAGATTTATACAGGCAGACCTGGCAGCGCATCCCTATTTACTCTGGCCGTGAGCTATGGGCTGAGACGGCGACTTTCTTCCTCTGCAGAGAGGAGCAAGTCATCTTGCGTGTGGATGAAGATGTGGCTGTGAGATTTGCATTGGGAAGCATGATTTATACTGCTTGGCCTGGTTCCCTACTGCTCATTTTTTTAGAGTTAATTTGTCCCTTTTTGTGTAGTTTGTCAGTTGGCTGCTTTTTTTTCCCCAGCAGGCACCTCTTTAAATTTGTAAAACATGGATACAAAGCGGTTTTAGATTTTTTTTTTTCTTCACTTAAAAAAGAGCCTAACCTGAAAGCCAGTAATTTCTTACACAAGGTGCCTGTTGATACAGAGATTTATAAGGTGCAGAGCATGCACCCTTTAGTGGAAGTACAGGTATGTGGTTCAAACCATCCTTGTCGGTCCTGTGGCTTACAGAATTGCCATGTGCATAGGGATTAAAAGGAGCCAGACACTCTCTCTGCCCAAACCTGGGGCCAGCTTTGGGATTTTCTGTGGTGTATTGTGACTGAATACCACTTTCTGTGGCATTTGTTGCTCTCTCAGCCCATTGCCCTGGACCTCGTGTCTGCTGCTCGCTCTGCTTCATGCCCTCTTGGGCCTCTGCTCCTCCTTGCTCCTCCATCAGATGTAGCTCTGGCTTCTGTCATTCAGCACCTTTCTGCTCCAGATCTGCCTTGAGAAAATTGCAATAAATGTTGTTTTTTTGGTTTGGGGTCTTTTTTTCCCGTTCTTGATCAACAGCCAGCAGGCAAGAGGAATCGCACTTGCTAAGTCTCGTTTGCAGTGACTGTTTCTTTCAGGTGCTAATTTGAGTATGTCAGGATCCCAGAGGCAGAGACATGGACCCTTTATTATTATTGTGAGATATGGCTTTGAATTAAAATGCAACTTTCATGAACATGTCACTTGATCCCCAGTAATTGCATTTCAGTGTGATGAATCTCCTGCATACTTGTTTAACCTCAAAAAGGGCTGATTTTATATGTTAATTAAGGACTAATTAAATTTAAATTAAATGCTTATTTGAAACACTTAATTTAACTTGCTACCAGAAATTTCAAATATTGTGGCTTTATTGAAGGGGGAGAGAGACTCCACTGAGGAAAGATTCATCATTTTTCTTAGCACAATTCATTCCTTTGTGCAGCAACTGTCTATGACAAGAAATCAGCTGAATTTTGAGTAGTGGGAAAGACAAGCTGTCTGCAATGCACCGAAGCAGTAAAAAAAAAATGGTGTTTTAAAAGATTTGTGGTCTGAAAAAAGCAGAATATAAATCTTCCTTAATAACTTCTGCACATGATAATGAATGGCTTAAGTGTACATTTTCACAAGGAGATTTTTATAAAAATTCTCAATCCCATTTACATTTACCAGTCTTCCCTAGTTACAAACAATTGCTACTTACCATGCTGCTCTACAGCACCTTATAGGTCTGTTGACAACCCAAGGCCATGTAAATGAAACAAATTCTGCCTCCATCTTCAGGAGGGAAGTGAGCTCCTGAGACCAAGGATGATCTCCAAGTAAGCACATGGCAGAAAACCCATCCCAGGGTCTGGGCAGAGGAGAGCTGCTTCTGTTTGCTTTTCCACTTACTGAGTCAGTAAAGGTTGCTCAGGCTGCAATCAAAGGAATCAATAACCTATAAAACATTATGTGCAGCAATGTGGGGTGATTTTTATTAAATATCAGCCCAGCATTATAAATATTCCCCACATTTTATAATTTAGAGTAACACATAACCTCAGCCTTCTGCTAAAACAGATTAAAATCTTCCAAAGCTTTGAAATGAGAAACCTTTCTCTCCATGCTTTCCCTTGCTTATTCATGACCCCACTTAAAACTAGGTGGTAATTTGACAGCTTCTGTTGGAATTGAGTCTTGTCACTTATCTGGAGGTTTGGGTAATGCTGGGGAGGGGATCAGAGAACTCGTGGGTATTTGGTGCATTTAAAGAAAAAATATTACTTTGATTGTTCTGAAGATGAACAGGAATTTGTCCCCAAAATCACCTGTTTCTTTTTTCCAACAGAGGTAGAAAATGCACTTAAATTCAGAAAATCAGCTTTGCTCATGGGCTTCTGTGCCCACAGCTTCTTCCCAGCCAGCTGTTGCCTGTGTTAATGGTGCGGTCACTGTATTGCTGGGCAGGCAGCAGAGTATACTCGCTGCTCTGTTGTACGGATCAGAATAACCTCAGCAAGCAAGTTTTATTTTAAAAAATTATGTAGAAGGGCTTCAGAAGGGTTTATGTTGCATGAAAAGCTTTTGTTTGCTCTGAGTTAGACCTGTTTTGTAGCAGACTGTTAGTTTGTCATATTTTCTTTGAAAGGAGGAATTGAGAGCTTTCTGATTTGGGTTGAGTCAGGCCGAAAAGCTGCCCAGGGGTCCCTGCCAGCCCTGTGCAGGTCTCCCAGCTGCTCTATAGCTGCAGCTTGGGGACAACCACTGTCCTGCTGGTGAGCAGCACCCTGTGCCGAGACCAAGTCTTCCTCCCCAAAAAGCAATAAACAGCCCAGATGCCAGCTGGAGGGGGCTGGGGGCTTCCCCCTGTGCTGCAAGATGAGCCCTGCCTGTCCTATGGATAGCCCAGCTCCTCCTGGGGCTGCCGTAGCTACACACAGCACGGCATTAAGCTGGGTTGAGAAATAATTTTTATTTTGCACCAATGATTCCCCTGGTGTCTTAGCTTTGCACCTCTGCCTCCATACAGGTGTGCTTGAGAAGCCTCTGGATAAAAAGGCTGGCAGAAATTACGGCCCTCCAGGTACCAAGAAGCTTGTGTACTTCATTGATGATCTGAACATGCCTGAAGTGGATGCTTACGGGACGGTGCAGCCCCATACGCTGATCAGGCAGCACCTGGACTACGGCCACTGGTAGGAGGCTGCTCAGGCTTGGTCATCCGAGACCTTTTTCTTCAGCTCCAGTGTTGGGGATGGGGTTTGAGAGGAAGTCAAAGTGCAGATCCCTCTTCCCATTCTGTGTTTGCCATCGCATCCTGCTGAGCTGGGCTGGAGCTTGCTGGGAGGCTCTGGGTGAACCAAGCTTTGTGGACCCTTGGGGTTTCCCCTGTCCCCAGCAAACAAACTCACTTGCTCATAGCCTGGTTGAGAGGAGCTTTGCTCTGCGCTTACTGTGGCTCGTGACTGTGGTCCCAGTGCAAAGCCTGCAAGGGGAGCACGGTGCTCGGCCTTGATGTCCTGAGATGCTGAGAGTGGAGGAAGGCCATGGATTTGGCCTCAGCTGGTATGAACTGCCCCTTCTGTGAACACCTAATATTGTTTTCACTCAGGCAGCAGCAAACAAGCATTTTCTAGGCAGAGGTAATTTAAAGGAAAAACAGTGACAGTGTTTTGGAAGGAGATCAGTGCATTTTACACTGTAGCTAGCAGTGCTGCATGGGACAGGAATATTTGCAGGTCTCCCCATGGGGAATGCAGGGCAGGGACTCAGCAATTTCCAGTCTCCTCAGCAGCGGTCATGCTTGAGCTTGGCCAAAAGCTTCCTAAGTATGGAGACAGTGGAATGGAGGCAGAAATTTTGGGCCGTGGGTGTCGGGGAAGTCAGGCAGAAAGAGGGCTCTGCTGTTTGCACGGGAGCATTGGAGGCATGGGGGGGACACGCAGCGTGCCGCGTGTCCCCTGCCAGGCACGTCCAGGCTTTCTGCCCGTGCTCTCAGCAGTGCCTGCCAGGGTGTTGCACACTTGGTGCTCTCTCTCGCAGTCACCATGCCACTGCTTTTGTTTTGCCCAAAGGTACGACAGGACCAAGCTGTCGCTGAAGGAGATCACGAATGTGCAGTACGTGTCGTGCATGAACCCCACTGCGGGGAGTTTCACCATCAACCCTCGTCTGCAGGTGAAACCCTGTGCAATGGCAGACACTTCGCTGGTTTTATTTTTGTGTGGATTATTTAAACATGAGGCTAGAAGAAAATCACTGGCAGATCCTGCTGTCGTTTTATCAGTAGAAATGGCAGGAATCTGTTGAGCGACTGTAATTCCTAATGGTGAAGCAGCAGACTTGCTTCCTTATTCCCCTGTTTGTTTTTCCTCACATTCTGCTGCTCAGTCAGAGGAAGAAGTCACAGGTTGCCAGCCAGCTTAACACCTCCTTTCAGGACAGCCTTCTGGTTCATACAGACAGATTTTGCCTTCATTTAGCTAATATTTACCTCTGAAACATAGTTCATTAAAGCCTCTTGGTTTCTAAAATTTCCTGATGGAGCTGGCAGTATATTCTCATTAAAAAGAGGTGTGGGGAGGAAACCTAAACAAAGAAAACCACCACCACCACCACCCCCTAGTTGGAAGGGACTTTGAAAGATCATCTGGTGCAACCTTTCATGGGAAAGGGAACCTAGATGAGATTATTTAGCATTGTGTCCAATCGCATCAAGTCCCCAAGGGCATTTTGCTTGAGAGGTGGTTGCCCATCTCTCTGACCTTTCCATGTCTTCCTTTCTCTTCCTCAGCGTCACTTCTGCGTCTTTGCTCTCTCCATCCCTGGTCAGGATGCCTTGTCCAGGATCTACAGCACCATTTTAATGCAGCACCTGACAAGTGGGAGTTTCTCAGGGGCTGTGCAAAAATCAGCTCAGCAGCTCATTGCCCTTGCCCTGGGACTGCATCAGAAAGTAGCTGCTACTTTCCTGCCAACAGCTATCAAGTTCCACTACGTTTTCAACCTGAGAGACTTCTCCAATATCTTCCAAGTAAGTGCAGTTGCTGTCCTATGGCACTTGGAGCTTGTCCTGATGCCATGGTGAGCAAAACACAGTCTCCCACCTAGCAATGACACAGCATGTGTGTCCCCTGAGTAAAGGGGAGGACCTTGGGCCATTCCCTATTTCCTGATTGGTTTTGAATGGATTCCAGAGCCATCACCCATGACTTTGAGGAACATCAGTTAGAAACCTATCTACTTTCCAGCCTCCTGTGGTCAACGGGGAGGGATGAATTGTTCCAGAAGGAGGTGCAGGTTTTGAGTGGGTTGAAATGCCCTCTGGCTTTAAAAGGGACCAACTGAAGGGAACTTTGGGCTCCTGACTTCAGCACAATTAAGTGACTGTTGGTAAGTGTGATGGAGCTGGGATTTTCTTTGTGAGCCTCAGTTCCACATGTGTAAATGTTGGGATTAATGGCACTGCTCCACCACACAGGGAAATTATTTTATTGCACTGAAGCAGATGGTGGATACTTAGTGGGCTACTGGCCCTGAAGATAGGACAACAGTAACTAGTTCAACTGCTCTGCCTAGAGCCAGTACCGCTTGTTGGCCTATACTGGCATGTCCTCTTAACTTTTCGATAGTCGGGTACTCAGCATGTGCATGAAGCATGGCATTTAAAGAGTTGATAAATAAATCAAACCCAGCTTTGACTTAATTGCTGAAACTGAATTACCACTGGAGCCACTTCTGTATCAAGAGGAAGTTGTTCAGCTTTAGAAATGTTTTCTTCCAACAGTGGAGAGATTTATATTTTTCTTTTTTCCCCAGAAATCTCATGCTTTGGAGCAGTAAGTATTACTGCTCAAAGAGCCTTTCAGAGTTTAAGGCTGATCAATAAAGTTTGAGAAAGTTCTCAGCAGCCAAATCAAGAGGTTTGAAACACCATAACCTGTTTTAAACCCCCAGTTTGTAATTTGTTGCTGTCCTTATTAACATCTGTTTTACAAAGTATGTACTGAAAGTTCAGTGCCTTGTGGTCTGGTCCATCAGACAAGAGTTGAAGTAATGACAGGCAATGGGCAATCCAAGAACAGGACCTTGAAAAAGTTAATAACTCCATTGTGTCAAGAAGGAATCAGACCTGTCACTTCTGCTCAGCTAAACATCAGCAGCCTTTGACGTTAGATGTGGGTCATGTTAAATCCTGGCTTCTAGTTAATCTGTGCTTTGAAAGACAGAGGGAGAGAAAAGCAGCATTTCAATGGGAAGCTTTAATTTTAACTGTAGTCTGCTTGAAAGGTGCTAAGGTCGTGGGGTATTCGAAAATGTCCTGCCAGATCTAGATGCTGGGCTAGAGGGTAGGAGCAGTGACAGGAGCTCAGATGGCTTTTCGTTTATCACATGGCTGCAGGAGTGGGGGAGTTTGGCTCCTGGGTCTCATAATGTTTATTTAAATTGTCTTTCATTTTTTCTTGAAATCCTTTCTTGCCTTTTGCTATTCATTCTTGATTATTTCCTTACCTTAAATATTTGCGGGTTTTTGAGATCTCCTGATTTCCTGTTTAGCTCTGCTGGAACACAATTTTTTTCTTGAAATTGAGTGTGGAAGAAGCTCTGGACTCTGGGAATGCGTTTCCATGTGTTGCATTTGTTACATCTTCATAAATTCATAATTTAGTTCAAGCTCTCTTGTCCAACCCCCTGCTCAAGCAGTGCCAATTTCAAAGTTAGGTCAGGCTGATCAGACAAATTTTGAATGTTTCCAAGGCTGGAGTTCCCATAGCCTCCCTGCCCCTTGTTGCACTGCTAAATCTACTATGGTGAAGTTTATATATTTTTATTTCAGTCCAAATTTCCCTTGCTGCAATTTGTGTTTGTTTCCTCTTGTCCTTTTGCTATGCACCTCCAAAAAAAAATTCGGCTCAGTCTTCTCTGTAACTCCCCATTAGGTAGTTGTAGACAGCAGTAAGACTTCCCTTCACCTTTTCCCTGGGCTGAACAAATCCATTTCTCTCAGCCTTTCCTTGCATGTCCTGTGCTCCACCATTTTATGATCTTGGTGGCCTCCACTGAACTTGCTCCAATACGTCAGTGTCTTGTACTGGGGGACCCAAAAGTGGTTTGAACCTCACACAGCTTTTCTCCAGCCTGTCAAGGTCCCTCCCTTTGGTGTAATAACCTCTCTGCTTGGTCAGCATCATCTGCAGACCTGCTGAGAGTGCACTGCCCAGGTCATGGAGACAGACATTAAACGGTGTTGCCCTGGTACCAACCCCAGAGGAACATTGCTGGTAGTTGGTCTCCAGTTAGAGCTTTGAGCCTGGTGGTCCAGCCAGTTCTCACCCCACCTTGCAGTCTACCCATCTGGTCTATGACCCTTCATGTGATGCTATCTGGAAAAAAAAGAAAAGAAAAAAGAAAAAAAAATAAAGGGGGAAACACCCCCCCTTCCCCCCCAAAATCAGGGCCATCTGAGTTTCCTCAGCCTGGGGGAAGATGGAGAATTGGTGGATGTAAGACTTGTAGGTTGGTGCATAATGCCTTTTTCAAATTCCTTTTAATCCCGGACAAGCAATCAAACACTGGGTGCATAATAGCTGCATATATAAAAGGCATTTGGGGATTGCTGTTTTATCAGCTATTCTGTAATTATACAAGCAGCCAATGCTAACTATTAAAGGCACAAACCATATGCAAATTGCAGCTGTGGAGGAGTCAGCCCCAGGACTTGCTGCCACTGTACTGTGATACTGCTGGCTCTGCACAGGTCATTAACAATGGCTCCATTTGCAATCTGTCCAGTGGCTCTGTCATTATCATACTATATTAGATATTAATACTGTACCTAAACATTTAAGTAGGGCCTTACAAATCCAGCTTGATTCCCCTTGTCAAAACTGCCTGACAGCTCTTATGACAAGGATCCCTGTGTTAATTGTCTCATTACGAAACACTCCAAGAACCTGTATCTCAATTGCTGCAGCTAATGAACAATGAATTATTTTGGACTTGGTATGCATGCGAGTTCCTTGCACAGAACAAGGAAGACTGCCCTAAAACAAGTCAGCAGCGATTGCTTTCAGCAGACAGATATGGGTACTTACTGCTTTCACGTTTTTCCTTCTGCACCCAATACCTATTGCTGCCTGGCCTGAGCTGATCAGGCTGATGTCTGTGTTGCTTGGTGCGAGGGTTCAGCTGAAGGTGACTCCAGAAGGTGTTCACTCCAAATGACGGCAAAATGCCAGAGGGATTTGTCTAGACAAATAAAAGTGTTGGTGAAACCAAAGGGAAAAAGAGCAAGCTATACACCCAGGGGTAGAAGGCTTGACAGGCAACAGTGGATTGACTTTGTCAAGCACTGTTCATATTTGTCCTGACTAATTGGAATGATCATCTCTGGAGATCTGAGCATCTTCAGTGGGATTACTTTTTGCCTGGCTAGTCATGTCCTCTCCCTCAACAGAGAATAATGGGCATTTCTGTATGTAGTTCAAGTTCAGCTCATCCTCACAGAAACATGGAGAAGAGCTCTGAGGGACTGTGCTTCTGAAGCACCTCATTCACTGGAGGTGAAAGGAGTCTGAGGTGACTGTCCTATTGTCAGACATGGGCACTTTGCAGGTCTCAGGTGGGATTTGGCTCCAATTGAAGATGCTCAGATTCAGGTGTGTGAGGATATCTAGGTTCATCCAAGGCTGGGGAGGCCAGAATACTGTCCAGCTCCCCCTGCCAGGGACACAGGTGTGGTTTCACTCTGTTTCCCAAGTGTGGGTGTGTAGTGCTTTTTGAAACATGTCAGGACATCCCACCTGGGCTCCAGTGGCTGTACAAGGACACAGGTGTCTTCCCCTGTTGTATCTGCCTGCTCCCTGTGGCTGTCTTGTCTGAAGTGCTTGAGCTGTGTTGCCTTTGAGGCTCTCTTGGCTGTAGAGTAGGGGTCCCCTGAGATGAACCACCCTAGTTGTGTTGACTTGGAAGGTTGTGGGAAATTCCATGTATTCCCCCACATCAATGATTTTATCCACTTTCTCACTTGATTTTTGTCTCTGGACTTCACCTTTATCATGACAACACTAAATGCCTCAGCGTTGTACTCAGTGGTGCCACTGCTTCTTCTGGCATCAGGTGGCCAAGGGCCATAGGGCAACACTTTGGTTCAGGTCCTCACCTAGAAATAAGCTGGTCTCTCTTGTGTGGCACCAGGGTGATATGTATATGCCTACTGTGGGAGGGCTGGCTCCACAAAGGGGACACGAGTCTCCAGGGAGGTAGGGACTGGCAGAAGGGCTGTGGGTGAAGAAGGGGAACCAAAGAGAGAAGGAAACAAGCACCAGGAATGGTTTCTCTGATGAACACACAAACACAGGTCACTGCTGGCCTGGAAACCCACTAGGGTCTGGATTGAGGGATGCTCCTTCCTGATTTTGAAAAAAAATAACAAGGAGCCTCAAAAATCTGTGATCATCTTCAACCCCCCAGCCTCATGGGCTGGTTTTGAACGGTTACAGAAAGCTCAGCAAGTACTGTAAAATCTGGCTGTAATAAACCAGCTTAAATTTGCTGGCACATCTCACTGTAAACGTTTGGGAAACTGGAAACCACAGTCCAGGATGATGGGCAAGAAGGGGCTGGCGTAGGATTAGGCAAGATCTGCAGGAATGGCAGCCCTGGCTCCTTGTCCTTGGACTATATTACTTACTGTTACTGATGTTACTGTTGCGGAGGCAAGGTCACCCTTCAGTTCTTTATAATCCTTTGGGCATATCAGAAGGTGTTATCAGTTACTTTCTCTCTGTAGTGGGTCCCATCTGTGGTTAAAGTCTGACACTACTTTGCCTTGCATTTCTACGGCACCTTTTCATGCCTCTGGGTCCCACCATGCACTGCAGAGTTAAATTGATTGGTACGCTCCAGGCAATTTACCCTTGATTAAAGAAGACAGGTCTCTGCAGTGACAGAGTTGTGGATTATGCTTTTTAAAAATATATTCCCTGCTGGCTCACACCAGAGAAAGCCCTGTTGCTGTCTTTCTTTCCATCTGAAAGGGTTACCATGGTATTATGCTCTAAATTATATCTGTCATCTCTGTAAAATAATAATCATAGACTCAGCAGGGTTGTATTTTGCTTTTTATTCCCATTTCCAACAAGATTTTCAAGCAGCATGTCACATTAAGATCTGCGGCAGTTGAGGGAGAACTTTCTCTATCTCTTCCTGACAGCAAGATGATAGCAGTGGCTCTGGCATGCCTTGCTCCAGCTTCGCTTCGCCTCCACACGGGCTTTAGCAGCCGGCAGACTTCATGCTCCTTTGCACGGGGAGGAATTTTCATATTTACCCATGGCTGAACTTGCCAAAGAGCCCTGCAAACTTCAGGCTTGCAAATGCCAAAATGCACCTTGTGTGTTGGGGGCTGGTGTGTGGCTGGAGAGGGGGGACAGCAGCGACTGTGAGACTGGTGCAGGGTCAGCAGCACCTTTGTTTTGTTCCTTGGTCTGGCGCGGTTGTTTGGCATCACTTAGCCTTGGGCTTGGTTGGGATCTGGTTACCTGAACCAGTCTGGTTTCAGAGCTTCCCCCTCCTTCTGTCTTACCATCTCTGCTATTTCTCTTCCTAACAGAGATCCAGACGCCAGCGGCTGGGTATGGGCTGCTCCATCACATGCAGCAGCCACAACACTACGCGGTGCCGGTGGGGTGGCTGGAGCCCCTTGTCAATCCTCCCTGATAAGCATATTTTAAAATTGGTACAATACCTTTAAATAGGACTTTGAGTTCATGGCCCACACGCTGTTGATAGTAATGCTGTGTTTGTCACCATTTTCATGTCATTGCTGTCCCCAAAGTACTGAGGCTGCTCCAGGAGCCCCAAGAGTAACATCAGGGAGGAGGAGAGCAGGGTGCTGAGTCCAACAGTGCAGGACAGCTAGAAAGGGGTCACTATGCTGCACAAGTTATTATTATTTTAAATGTTCTTTAGACTGCAAAGAAAGAGAAAAAGTAATTTATTTTTCTTACCTTTTTATGCCTGGGAGACTTTCTGTTCTGTCACCTGATCACCCCGTCCGTGGGAGCTTGTTAACTCTTCACATTCACCCATGCACTTTCCCTCCCCGTGCAGGGGAAGCTGTGCTGTACATCCTGATGCTACCCCCGGTCCCCTCACTGGGCTACCCACAGCAGCACTAGCAGGAAGCCAGCCTGCTGGCAGGGAGCCTTGCAGGATGCAAAACTTAAGCAGTAGAAATAATTATCAACTTAGCAAGCCTGGTGTCCAGGATTCACATTATGTTGCTTCAGACCTTGATTTCTGGACCTGTCTTACAGTTTTGCAGGTTTTACCAGAATGGCTTGAACATTTCTGGTGGTGCTTCTTTTTTTTTTAAACCCAGACATTCAGCTTCTCTCTACATTTAGTTTTCATTGTGTTCTAGGTAGCAGTATGCAAAGTCTTTGACTTTCTGTGGTTGTCCTGTATGTGCAGAGGCCTCTTCTGTTTCTATTTTGGCTATCTATGTGCAACGTATTTCCATGTAGAGATGAAGTATATACTTTTCTTCCACGTATGCCCCTAAGAGCATGTTAGGGTGCAAAGAGAAAGAAAAAGTTAAATGTCTCTCTCCACTGGACCATCTGACCATATGACTTTGAATATCTTCTTTGAAGAGCTACTCTATCACCAAAAATAATTTAGCTGTGTGATGTAGGACTTGAACATACTGTGGGCAGTACCAGAGCTGTGCATCTTACTATAGAAAAATAAGCGATCCTTTTATTTGTGGGTGGCTTCAAATTAAATCTAGAGCACCTGAACTTATAGATGAAGAAAATGATATTGCATGGAAGCTGGTCTTTCATGGAAGGCTTCTGAGCTTTTAGGGGGAACTGATGGTTGTGGAGGGGGATACAACTGAAGAGAGCTGCCTGGAGTGTGTGGCTGTGCTAGAAGGTTTTTGGAGACCATTCCTTGTCAGAGGATAGTGATGACGCAGTGTTCGAGGTAATGCTGTGGGCTCGGACTCATTAACAGAGACACAGTGGGAATTGTCCTGCCCTGGGCCAGGGCTACTAATTGTGCAGATGTGCTGATGTATACTTGTCACTGTTTGCAGAGCTTTGATGGGCGGCAGAAATATCTCCTGGACTTCCCTCAGCACAGCTGTAGTGGGTGCAGAGCACATGAGGTCCTGCTGGGAGGAGACACACATCCTGACAGGCTGACAGGGTCATGGGTGCTCTTTACTCTCCTCCTTTCCACGGAGATCATGGGAAAAATCCAAGCAACTGGCTGAGGTCAAGTCCTGCCTTGTCAGAGCCATGACAGCCCGTCTCCGCTAGCATGTTGATGCATGACAGCAACAAGTCTTGCTGGGATGATTAGCATATTCCTTGTTTCTGTGCCAAATATGCATCATCTCCTGGGGTGATTATGAAGCTGCTGAGGAGCCTGTCACTCAGAATTACTCGGTAATAAATCCTGATCTGATGAGTCTCAGCTGGAGGGTGGTGGTTCCCCACAGCCCAGTGGCGATCCCCTTGCACCCCAATGGGCACAGCTGCTCCTCTCAGCAAAGGCCACTTCTGGCATTTTGCTATTTTATCGCCAATGTCATGATATTTGATATCATTGTCCTGAGAAGCCTCAGTGTGGCAGGGAGGGTTTCCTAACCAGCTTCTGGCCTTCCTGGCGAGGAGGAGAAGCTGAAAGATTTGGCTGAAGTACAACCTGAGGACTCAACAGCCAGATGGATAAAACTTGCATTGGTGTGGCAAAGGGCAAGGGATTATCCATTTTCTTTTTTTTTTTTTTTTTTTTGATGTTGGCACCACATCCATCGCAGATGCAGTGACCCATGACCACGCATCCTTTGTGCATTCCAGCTGTAGATGCTATGGCATCCCCTGGAAGCTCAACCTCACACACGGAGTAACCCCATTGCTCTTTGGGGATGCAGCTGGTTGTGTTCATGGAAGAGCCTGGTAGCTCTGCTGAGAGGAATGAGGAGGGTCAGGTTTGCAAAGTGAGAAAAGGAGAGACGTTCAGGTGTCCAGTTAATAAACTGATTGCAGATTCGTGAAGGGTGGATTTTCTTCCCTCTGAGGTAGCCTTACGTGTGCTTGCATCAAGAACACAACAATTTTTGTGGCTTGGGGTGTCTTTAGAGTGGCTGAGTCATTTTTTTAAATTTATTTTTTTAAATCAGTTTAGGACCTGATGGGTTTCACTTTTCTCTCTTCGAGTTGTCAGATCTTCTCACTAATTTTTTTTCTGAAATAAATAAAATAACAATTTGGCACCTGCAATGACAAATGTGAAACCTAAATTATTTGAGCCATGGGCCAGTAAGCTGAGAGGGACTGCTTTACATTGCTTTTAAAACATTTTATATTTTATGTATAAATAATTAGATGTTAGGAATAAAATCTGTCTATTTAATTCATGCCATTGAAAACCCTGTGTGCTGTTAATAGGCTTAGTTATAGGCGACACCTCTTTGAAATATAATTCTTTTATGCATTTTAATAGAGTTCATGGTAAACATACTGTGATAAGCAGACAGCAACTAATATTTCCTGCAGGCAGAATGCACCTAATTAAAATTAATTGATTAAAAAAAAAATCATCGCCACTAAAATTTCCAAACTATTTTTTCTTCTTAACAAAGCACCCATGGTGTGGTGTCGGGATGCAACAAGCCGCACATCTGGGCTGGTGCCTGACTCTGCATGCACTTTGCTGCTGAGATCAGGACCACCAGCCGAGCCAGGCTGCATTGGGGATGCTGTTTGGGGTATTAAAATGACTATAATGAATATAAACTGCTTTGGGAGATTGGGAGTAACAAAGGGCATGTTATCCAGGGGCTGTTGAGTAGGGGCTTATTCAGAAGTTCAGTTGCAGGTTGCTATAATAACTCTGCATTTAGAGTGATTCAGCCCTATTCTAGTGTGATAGCCTGGATGCTGAGGGCGAGGTTAGTCCCTTAGGGTCAAGATGGGGTTTACTTGCTGTCTCTGCTCTCCACAGGGCCTTCTGTTCTCTACCCCCGAATGTCTGAAGCAACCCCAAGACCTAGTGAAACTCTACCTGCATGAGTCAAACCGGGTGTACCGGGATAAGATGGTTGAAGAAAAGGATTATGGTACCTTTGATAAAATCCAGCTGGAGATGGTGAAGAAATTCTATGATGTAAGTATTGAAGTTCGTAACTCTGATAATAACATACATACTTACAGGAAAAAAAGTTCCTTGGGAAAGCAAAGTTTGACCCAAGGTCTGACCATCTCTCACTTGCCTGGAGGGCAACGCTCTTGCAGGAGCAAAATCTCTGTCATCCATATCCTGGGCTGCCAGTGTTGTGATATGGGTAAATGATGCACTCCATAAGGGCCCTGGGGAGAGGAGATTTGGGCTCTGTGAATAATTAAATTCCTTTATTTAAGTGCTTTGAGTCTCATGTGGCAAAAGCAGGAGAAGGGTCAGATCCCTGGTCTTGATGGGAGCAAAGTGAAACGCAGGCACAAATCCCTAGTGCTTTCCCTTTTTCCAAAATACCTTTCAAATGAAAGCTCTAGACTGGCTTTCCTTCAGGCCTGGCATCACCCAGAAGTGCTGCCATATGAATCACACAAGTATCACTGTAGTGATAAGTAGTGCAGACAGCACTTTTTACTCCAGGTGTATCATTGTCCATGCAACAGCCTAATGCTATGGCTATTGCTGCAGGGCTTTTCTTGTGGCCACTTTCTCTTAAGGTAATAAGTTGAGTTTTTGTGATTTGCAAAAAGTTGTCAGAGCAAAAGAAGTCAGTACTGGGGATTTTTCCTTTACCCCTCTTTCCCTCTTGTCCCTCTTCCCTCTTTTCCAACAGGCAGGTGCAACTAAAGGGGCATAAAAAGGCATTTGCTGGAACACCATACTTTACTTGGAAAGATGGCATAGAGCTGCCATGTTTTTTCCTATATTTGTTATATACATTTTTTTTTTTTTTTTCTTTGACAGGACATTGAGGAAACTTTAGAGCAGACCAAGCGAATGAATGTTTATTGCCATTTTGCTAAAGGCATCGGTGAACCCAGCTATAGGTCAGTTCCAACCTGGGAGGAGTTGAACCAGATTCTTGTGGAAGCCTTGGACAACTACAATGAAGTCAATGCTGCCATGAGCCTGGTACTATTTGAGGATGCCATGTGCCATGTGTAAGGGGATTTTCTGGCTTTATGGTCTCATCATAACATTTATCTACGCAGATTGCTTCCATGAAGTTTCCTGGAGGATGTAGGTATCCATAATTATAGCTGATGGAGCTGGAGGTGTGCAGAAGCTTCATCTGCCCGTGTGGCGTGTCCAGTACAAACACTGCGCTGCTTCTGTAGCTGGTGTTTGGAGGGCACTTTTGAAACCATGAGGCTGCCTGGGGCTGTCAGATGGAGGGACTGCTTGCTGGTGGTTATTTTAAAGTCTGGTTGCTGTTATGATATCTTTGGCCCTTGATGCTCTGCATATGGCACGAACATTTATTGTACATGACAATGTTCAAGTGCTTTGTTGTCTTCACTTGACAGCCAGCTGCAGAACTAGCTATACTGGGATTTCCCTAAATGCTTTCACAACTGGTTTAGAGCCATGTTTACACAGGTTCTTAGTGGGATTTTCAAATGTATATAAAGTGAGATTACGTGCATTCAGGCTACTAGTTTAAATGGATTGAGGCATTTAAACTGCTTTGATCCTCTCAAAATCCTGCTTGCATTTAGATGCCTGGAGGTCCACACGGATTCCCTTTGGAAACTGGACATGTGGGACTATATGAAAATAGCAAGCCTCCAGTCAATAATTACAAAGCTATTTACATGTCTGTGGTATAGATAGTGAGGCGTACCTCCAGCTTTCAAATATGATTTAAACGCTTGTTGGGAATCCCAGCAGAGACAGACTGATTTCTGCATGCTGAAATGCAGATCTGGCCTTAGATCACTTCAGAAGATGGACCTGCCCTGTAAATCATAGTTTTAACTCATTTTGTGTGAAAACATTGTATCAAGAGGTGCAGATTTGTGACTCTAATCTAGAAGGAAGCTGCTGTCCTGCTGCATACCAGTGCGGGTGATTTCAGTTCTTGCTGGGCCTGGCAGCCTGATGCAGTTACTCTCATGTAAATTAAAAAATTACATATAAAGTGCTACTTCTTTTAACTAGCTGTTTAACCATTTCTGTTCTGAGAGCTCAACAACCTGTTACTTTTGCAGTGTAGTGTGCCAGCTATGCTGGGGCATATTTTCCCTTATAGTATGGGCATTTATTTCTTTGTATTAATGAGTCATGTGCAACCTGATGTCCATAGGTGTTTCTGCTTGCATTGCTTGCAGAAAGGTGACAGTAATATTAATCTTGTGTTCCATTTGCACTTTACATAAATTGGGATTTGCAACAAAGCGTGGCACTATCCCTCCAGTTAATATTGTGAATAATGAGGAAGGCAAAGTTTGAGTATTCAGCATGATTTTCACTGGAGCTGGGTGAATTTCTTTCACTGCATTTGGAAATTGTATTTTGCTGAAATACACAACTTATTCCATCTCAAACAGGTTATGAATGTCAGCTTGAATTTGCTGAAAATTTTCAGTTGGAAAAAAAAAGAAAAAAAAAAAAAGGAAAAAAAAGGAAAAATAAAAGAAAAGGACTTAATTTATGTAAGGAAGTGGGAGATACTCTCACTCATCAGTCATCTCCTAATCCAGGGCTCATTGTGCACATTCACAAAGCATGCAGCCCCGGAGAGCACATTGAGGGCAGAGACCACACTGTCATCTTTGGGGAGAGCTAGCCTAGAGAATTGAAAGCGGGAACACTAAAGCTCTCCACACCAACTGGATTGCTTTTCTGTGTATAATTTCACAATCGGTGGTAGTCTGTGCATAGATCATAAAGTACTTGAGTTGTAATAAAGCAGTACAGTATTTCTCGCAGTCTTATTTGAAAAATTAATTAGATTAGTCTAGGAAAATACTCAGTTAGGGGAGCTGAATAAAGGCAATGCTGTGAAGAGGGGAATGGTGCTTGCATTTAAGACAGGGCAGTGAGGTTTTCACAGGTAGGATCCTCTAAATCTCCCTCACTTGGGATTTTAACACGTGGGGATGTCAGCAACTGCTTAAAGAGAATGAATTGGAGGCAGACAGAGATAACCATGCAACTCTCAGACAGGACAAGTGAACAGACCTGGAAAACAATAGCAAGTTCATTTTAAGAGAGAAAATCTCACTTTTAAGTAGTGGTGGTTTGGATAAATAAGAAACAGGGACTGTGTTTTCCAGAGAGGTTTTATGCTGTTCTAGACATACATGAATATGCTTTAATGCATAGCAGGACTCTTCACCTGAACATGAATCCCAAATGCTTTGTGAAGAGAAACCTTTACTGGCGAGGTGTATCAGGGCCTTGAATTTTGTTCTCAGTTTTTGCATGTTGATGTAATGTGCTTTTTCCCTTGTCCTCCCTGCAAAGATGTCCAGGCCTTCACCTTAAAATAGTTCAGTCCAGCAGGACTTGGCAGGTGGAAAAGAAATTGGACACAGTCTGAATTGCCACCAAACTATTTTTTTTCATCAGCTACGTCCTTTGTATAGGTCTCAGCAGAGATGGGGATTGATTGCTGACATGTCTCTTAGATTGACATTTTTCATCCCATTCAGAATACAATTACTTAGCGAATAAAATATGTATTGAAAAGCACCAGGCAGAGAAAAAGAAAAATACTCTTATTAATGAGAGATTTTGTATGCTTCAATTTAGTTGCCGCATCAGCCGTATCCTGGAGTCCCCCAGAGGAAACGCTCTCCTGGTTGGCGTGGGCGGAAGCGGCAAGCAGAGCCTGACCAGACTGGCAGCCTTCATTAGCTCTCTGGAGGTTTTCCAGATCACTTTGAGGAAAGGGTATGGGATCCCTGACCTGAAGGTAGGTGACTTTTAAAGCTGAGGTGGAGGGGAAGCAACTAAAAAGCAGAAGTTGCCCTGAAAACTTTGTCTTATTGCAAATTGAGTGACACTGTTGTGAAGATACTAAAAAGCTCCAGACACAATATGGGACTGCGGGGAGGAGCAATGCTTCTTGAAAGACCTTGCTGAAGCATATCTGCACAGGAGTGCAGGCAGACCTGATGTCTTCTGCCAGTCCTCTGAGCTGGCCAGGCCTGAGAGCATTCCAACCCAAGGCTTAGTGTCAACATTGGGCTGAGCTAATGAGCACAGCAGTGTGGACATCCACTTCATGCTTGTTCAAGAAACCATAAAGGACCAGAAAATTTCTGTTTTATTATTAATTCTAATTAAACCAAGATATGGTAATTAGCTCATCTGTGAGGTGCCTGTTATGGAGTGATTTGGAGGTGGAAAAGGAGCAGGAGAGAGTAGGAGGAGAGTTCTGAAATTGTATCCAGTTCTTCCTCTGCCATTTTGTATAAGGGAGGGACTGAGCTGATGGTGGATGGTTCACTATAGACAACATGTTCCTGTGCTTATATTTCTGCACAGGCTAGTGAGCTTAGGAGTTATAAATTAACATTTTAAAATATCACTGCAATGGTTTAAAAGCATTTTAGCTGCTGGCAGAATGATTCTCATTAAAAATGTTGGAAAAATCACAGTCACGTCAACTTCACTCTGTTCTGCCTGGGAGACACAATGGCCGATGAACCCTGGGTTCCTTCCCCATCAGTGGCACCACCTGGTGACCTGTGGTGGTGTACAAGTTGTTTTCATCATATCGCACAAGCCTGTCCCACCATCCGTTGGGTATTTTCAGCTCTCCTCTGTGTTTTTCAGGCCCACTTGTAGGATTTTCTAGCTCCTACCTGCCTATTTATTGAAGAAGCCTGCACTCCCATCTAGGAATATAGTTTGATACCGGCATTAATAAACTTGTTTTCGAAGCATCCCTTTGCTTCTCTGTCTAGGGAAGAGGAAGATAATTTGATGTTCCCTTCACTCTGTATTCATTTTCAAATAATTTATGAAATATGGAGTAATTTTTTTTCTTAGATATGGAAGAGCAAGATGGTGACAGATTACCCTGTCTCCCATTGGCCCCTCCTGCTGTTATAATTGATCTAATCCAAATTTCCAGTGATGAAAGTAACAAACGATTCTTTTGGAAGAAGCATGTGTGTTTGCTGAATTTCTAAGTTTCTGAAACGTTGGTCAGTGCTTTCCTTCAGGGTCCCCTGCATGTCTTGTATCCTGCCTGGAGGGGCAGGAGGGGAGGGATAGAGTTTGAGCTGGACGATGGTGTTTTTCCCATCTCATGAACAACTTGGATTTCAAAAAGATGGTGTCCTTCATTAGGAGGACACTGTCCCCTTTGAAACAAAACAGCTTTTCCATGCGATCAGGCTCTCTGTCAGCATCACTGCACTGAGTGGGAGACTGAAGAGTGAGTCCCTGCTTGCACTGCGGAAGAGAAGGAAGAAATACACAACTGAAAAAATCCATGTTTGCACAAGGCATCCTCCTCCCTTCCTCACAAACAAAAAAAATGTGTTGCAGCACCTCAGTTAAAAAAAAATAAAATAAAAAATTATTCACATATACTTGTGAAACCAGAGAAATCTACATCATGGGGATACCAAAGACCAACATTTCCAGTCACTGCTGTCTCTCCCAGTCCCTATGGTCCTTCAGCCTCCCTGTGTATGTGACTTATTGTACCCAGAGCCCGGGGCAGAGTAAGACTTTATGAACTCCCCTTGCAGTCTCCACAACCAGGGATTGCATGGATGTCTTCAGCCACATCCATTGACCTCTAAATGTTTCAGCCACAGGCATTTCCCTTTGTCTAGGGGTGCTGGCCAGGGCTTTCTTCTCATTTTTGTATTACACAGACCTGGGCATAATGTCAAGTCTTACTTGGTAATGTCTTACAATCATGATAGTGATAGACTCTCCCATATAACCTGGAAGGCTCAGCCGTGAAGATGGAGAGTGGCCAAAGTGCAGTTTCATGCTAATTAATTGCAATTGCTTTGTTCTCAGTTAATGGGAAGATTCTGAAATATCCTGCTGGTAGGTGGGGTACCTAGCCCGTGCTTTGCAGAATGTCAGTGCAACCCCTAAGTCCACTTGCTTTTCAACCTCCAGGCAGACCTGGCAAACCAGTACCTGAAAGCCGGTGTGAAGAATATAGGCACCGTGTTCTTGATGACTGACGCGCAGGTGGCAGATGAGCAGTTCTTGGTGCTGGTGAATGACTTCTTAGCATCAGGTACATCTCTTGTTGCTTTGATTTCTCCTCTCCACCTTTTCAATGTAGTTTTGCTCATGGTACCATCTGTAGTTCCAGAATGTACAGAAGGGCAATATATGAAGTAAGCTAGAAGATATGTGGGTTAAGCTCTAGAGTAAAAGCAGTGCTAAGGTCTCCTTGGTGAGGATGCACTCCATCATCTGGTAGATTTTTTCTTTCTCTGATGTCCTGTACCCAGTTTTTCCATACTTCATGGTATACTGCATATGGTTGTTAAGTGATGTGTCTGTTGTGATATTACAGCTGAGGATACAGCCGAAGGAATGTATTGACAGTTGAGGAGTTGGACCTATGGATCCCGTGCATCCACACTCTAGTTGCCTAATAAAATAAGGTTGCTCCTGGCTAGAATATTTGAGTGGAGTATCTGCAGGTTGGTGGATGATGCAAAGCCACCAGATGACTGTGTCTGTGTGTATCAGCTAGCTGCTTATCCCATCCCAGTCCTTTTCCTCTCTATGTTTCCGGATGCATTTATGTTTTTGAGTTGTTAATTGCTGAAACAATTGCAGAATAGTCAGTCTACATGCCAATGCTCTCTTCTCTGCAGAACATGGCACAAGTATGTGTGGATGAGCACTCCCTGTGTCGGTTGCGCTGCAGCTACAGTGCACATAGGAGTGTGCAACTGTGTCACTGTGACTGCACTAAGTAACCCAGACTGGGCATATTCCCCAGGCTCCCTGGTAAATCACTGCTACTAACTGCATGCCACTTGTTGCCTTATTTATGAGTCAGGAGTGGGAAGATACCAGCTGGTTCAGGTGACCTCCATGGATGGTGAGTGGTGGAGAGTTGACAGCACAGTGGAGCGACAGTTTGTGAGTTGACATATGGGGCTATAAGTTGGCCAGATGGTTTCAGCAGCAAACAAGCACTGCCTGTGATGAATTCTTAACCAGGAGTAAGGACAGGGGTTGTTGTGGAGGGCTGTGGGTATCTCCCACCACCTCTTATGCATGGCATAGACAACACAAAAATCTCATGACTCGAGGTGAAGCTCTGCAGTGTCCTGCAGCAAGGGGCAGGCCAAGCAGCCTGGCTTTGGGTTGTCCAGGTCATCTTACGGTAGCTTTGAAAGGCGTTATGTTTCCCTGTGGTTGCTATGTGGGGAAGTGGGAACAGATCAGAGGTCCTTACTCAGGGTCCAGGGAGGCAGTGCAGAATTGCAGCCGGGCTGAGGAAGGGACCATGCAAAGACTGTGAATTCCCATGATGTGAGTTAGTGCGGCCCAGTGGGTGCGGACTGATGGGTCTGACTGCTCTCTGCATGCTTGTTTTTCCTGCTTGTTTCACTTCTTATCATCACTAAGAAGCTAGAACGAAATATGTATTTTAGTTTTTCTTATAAATGAACAGATTTCTGATTAGTGTATTTTCCTAAGTGATTAGTGCTCATATTGACAGTATCTCACTCAATAATGATGATTTCAGTCAAATCAGAAGCCAGAAAGGAAGTGAATAGGTGATAAATTAAGGAACCACTAAAAAAATATTTGGTTGGGTACATTTTTGGCAATCAGTTGCATAACTGTTAACTTTTAAACATTTTTAAAAGATATCTAACTTTTAAAATGTTCTGGTGATCTGGGAGTTATTTGACCACTGCTGGAAATGGCATTGAACAGCTGCAGAAATTGTACACATAACTAATTCATTTGCAAAACTAAAATGATTTCATTAGCATGTATAGTATATTAGGTATTTGATTTTTTTTTTGTAATCTAATTAGCACTGTAGATCTGAAAAAAAAATGGACTTTCTGTACTTTGACTCTATTCTATATTTGTTTACCTTGTGCTTCTGTAAGAAAGTTTTCTCTCACAAGTGTTTATTTTTTAACAGAATGACCTTCTGTGCCACTTATCTGCTGCTGGGGCCCGTGGGCACCTGGCACAATGATTTATCTGGAGGAAGGGGCTTCCCTGAGCCCCTGAAGAGGGAGCAGCCTCACTCTAAGACTGCAACAAAATCCAGAACAGTAAACCAAAATGTGCCCTCTTCTTTTAGGTGAAATCCCTGATCTCTTCCCTGATGATGAAGTTGAAAACATCATCAACAGTGTAAGGAATGAAGTCAAAGGCCGGGGGCTGGTGGACTCCAGGGAGACTTGCTGGAAGTTTTTTATAGAGCGTGTTCGACGACAGCTGAAGGTGAGACAGGCTGGGGGAGTTCGGGTCCTCACCACTGACCCTGGTGCAGGGGCACAGGGTAGAGATGCTTTGGGTTACCTTGTAGGAGGTCACACTGCAGCCTGAAAGGCTTTTCTGCCTATGCATGATGTGAACTGTGATTCTCTCAGCAAGTAGTACTAAAGTGTAGGAAATGTTGTCTGTTTTCACCACTTCTTGGGCTTTAGAAAGCACTATGGGAGCTGAAAATTTTTTTTCAGGAGCTGAGCAGGACCAGCCTTTCCATTTTCAAAGCCATGCACAGGGGTTTAACTGGGGTGCATCAGGACTAAGTCTTGGTGCTTGGAAAAGTTGCACAGGGGATCAGTCTTCATGTTGTTGATAATCTATAGCCAGAAGAATTAAAAAACATTATCTTATAAACAGAGTGCCGGGAACTGAGTGGGACACAACATGCTTACAGGCTTTCTTCCACTGCAGCCCATATTCCAGCATAGAAAGGCCTTATAAATATGTCCTAGGATCCCAATACAGTTTCAGGACTTCCCAGGTATGCCCAACACGTGGAGAAAGTACAGTGCAAGAAGGAGCTGGACCCTTCCAGAAGGTATTTACCCATCTGCAGGACTGTACAGTGCTGCAGTCCCAGAGCAGGGAGGTAGGGTGGGAATGAGTGAAGACTTGATCTTTGCTGAATGAAAACATATCCTCCTTCTTACTCACTGCTTTGTCTGTGTCAGTGGAACATGTTCACTGAGGTAGGGTGGCCTGTTCCCTTTTTGATGTAGGTAGGTACATGTTTAGGATGGGGAACAGCCAGAGAATTGATTTTTGAGGTAAAATCTGGGGACCATGCCACAGGAGATCATGCCCAAGGAGAGGGAATCCAGTTCTCCTCTCTCTCCCTCTCCCAGCGTAGAGGGGAGTTTCTGATGAGTGCTGATGCTGTTTTGTAGCTCTTCTAGCACCTTGGGCGTCTTCTGCCTGGTGTCCCTCCCTAGATATATTCCTGTTAGCTATTGAGGTACACTGGAAGGGCAGCATGAACGTGATTTACTTGAGGCTGATCCCTTTTCCTTGTCTGCCCTTCTCCTTAATGGCGTGTTAGAGCAGATGGATGGGGTCAGCCAGGAAGCACTGTTTATTCTCCCCAGCGTTTTGTGACAGCATCATGCGCTGCGCAGAAAGCTGATAAATCTGTTGCTGGTCCAGGGCATGCTGGACCTCTGGGAGCAGCACAGGAGTGGGGCTTGGCCCAGCGGAGCATGAGCACCAACATACCTTCTGCCTCAGGGTCTTGAGAGAGAGTAGTGTAGGTGCAGAAGAGGGCTTTTGTACATGGATAGCTTCCCAAAGCTTGTCTGACCCTGTGAGAGCAACATAGAGGTGCCCGAGTCTCATGCTTGAAGGTGTAGGAAGGAAGGATTTCTATGTGTCTGTCCCCTGCATGTGAGCATGCAGTGGCCATGTCAGAGGAGCAGAAGCTCTGAGTTCAGCTGCCTCTTCTGAAATGGAAGCAAAAGTGGTTTTGTTACAGGCTGGCTTTTGCAGCTTCTAAAAAACAGATCTTAGCTCATCGTGGAGGTGGTGACACCTTATAGAGACAGACATCTGAGCTGACAGCACCCTGCCCTATGGTGCTTACAAGGCTGTGCGGGTACCAGCCAGGGCTAACAAGTGGGAGAGGCATGATGTACTGAGTGAGATACGCTGCCTCCCAAACCAGCCCTTGCTCAGATATTGCTGCTTCATTGCATGGTGGGAACTTGGCCGTGTCCTCCTTTGCGCCTGATGAGCAGAGCTGGTAAATCCATCTGCAGTGGACTTGCAGGAGAAGGGCTGCACTGAATGGTCGTGGCAGGTTTTGGTCCTTAGGTCTTATTTTGCTGTTAAAGCTGGTGGTGGGGCAGCGAAGAGGAAAGGTACTTCACCTTGGCCTGACTTTACACCCTGGATGAGGTGTTTCCTTCTGGAAAAGGGAGAGCTTGTACCTTCCTGAGAGGAGCTGAGCAGGCTGGCTGTGGGGGGAAGGAGGCTCCCAGCCTGCAGGGAAAGGTAGGTGGATGAGGGAAGGTCACTGAAGACTGAAGGAAGGAGAAATGCTGCAGCTCTGGGGGAGTGCTGAGCAGGGGAGTAACAGCCCCTTGACCAGGCCCCAGAGTAATGTGAAGAGAGATTTCCCAGAGACCCACGAACACTGTATGATTTGCTGCAACTCAGAACCTTCTGGCAGCTGTTGGACTAAGAAAAAAGCTTGAAAGGCAAAGGACCTGCTCCGCAAAAATGTAGTGAGCAGGGAAAATGCTTTTATTTCCATTCAGCTTTGTTTTCTGATTTCTCTATTTTTAAAAAATTCTCATTCTGGTAAAAGCAGATTTTGAGTGTAAGCCACCTCAACTCTTTTCAATGGTGGCTTTCACGGAGAAAATCCAGGCAGTCCTGTGGTCCTGCCAGGAGAATTTAGATCCATTCACTTTAATTCCTGGTTGCACCACTTGAATCTGGATGCCAGTTCCCTGCCAGGCGAAGCTTTGTGTCACTGCTAGAGCAGGGAAGAGTGGTTATATTAAACCCTGGCTGCAGCCTTGAGAGTGTGCCAGGCTTCTGCTTCTGACCATAGCAATGCTTAACACCACTGCTTGTTTTTATTGGAGAGAAAAAAATGTGTTTACTGCTAGATTGTGCCTTTTCCAGGCCAGGCTTGCTGGCCTGAAGTGCAAGGACTCAAGGATAGAGGTTGCTGTACCCTTAGCTGGTGGTGTGAGATCTTCCATTGGAAGTGGCTGGTAGAGTCCGGGCTGGGCTGCGTGGCTAGAGCTGGTGCCTGCTCCCGGCCATACCTTCCCACCTTCTCCTTCCTTGGACTCTACAGGTTGCATTGTGCTTTTCGCCTGTTGGTAGCAAGCTGCGCGTCCGCAGCAGGAGGTTCCCCGCCATCGTCAGCTGTGCGGCCATAGACTGGTTCCAGGAGTGGCCACAGGAGGCCCTCGAGTCCGTCAGCCTCCGCTTTCTGCGAGAAACAGAGACCGTGGAGGTGAGCATCTCACCCACAGCCATCTGTGGGTGCCTGGGTTTGAGTTCCTCTGCGGGGTGCAGGCGGTGGCCACCCCTGGCCACACGGTGCTGGTGGCAGCCAGGTGTGACCTCGTCCCTCCGTTCAGTGCAAGCAGTGACTCACACAATGAGGACAGTATCGCAGAGAGGGTTTGCTCACCTTTATTGCCCTCCAACACTTATCCAGGACATCTGAGAGACTTTTCGGAGAGGAATTACTGGTAGCGCTGTAGTGCATTAAACTTAATCGAACCATGCTTGAAATACAGTCCAGGCTTTTCAGAGAGGGGCATGGATCTTAGCAGAATTACGGCCATGGGCACCATGCTCGTGTGTGTTTGTACACTGATAGTATTGCCAGTGAAATGACTGCTTTGCTAGTAAGAGACGCAGCTTACAAATCGGTGCAGAAAATAACCTAATACTTATGATTATTGCAGGGAACACACGCTTTTCTCTCCGTATGCGTGTCTGAGCGTCTGTAATTCTCAAGGGCAAAAATATGTCAAGTTCTCATTGATGACAACCTCCTACTAGACTAAAAGAGATTTATTTCTGTTTATTTAGCTTTTCTGGGCAGGATTTTGGAAGAATAAAGTCTACAAAGTTTCTTTTTATGAGTGTGCACTTTCCCCATTTGTACAGAAGAAAAGCTCAAATTTATACTTAAAAGGGTGTTATTTTTTAGAGCTGAATACTAGAAAAATTGCTTGGAATAAGATAAAGTATGAGATAAAAAGATATAAAAAGTGGTATAAAGTACACAAGCAGGCAAAGTTATTTTAGAGATAACAAATGAAAAGGGATCAACTTAGATGTTACATCCTGGATTTTGCAGCAGCAGAATAAAAAGTTAATAAATTCCTTTATATACAGCACAGGTCTGTGTAATATATAGTTGTTCTGGTTAAAATAGTTTCTCCTTGTCTTCTCATCTTACCTTTAGGATTCAGTGAAAGATTCAATAAGCAAATTCATGGCCTATGTCCACACAAGCGTCAACGAGATATCCCGATTGTATCTGAGCAATGAGCGACGGTATAACTACACCACTCCGAAGTCATTCCTTGAGCAAATAAAACTCTATCAGAATTTGCTATTGAAAAAGGGCAAGGATTTAAAAGCAAAAATGGAGCGGCTGGAGAATGGCCTGGAGAAGCTCAACAGCACATCTGCACAGGTAAGCAAACCTTTTGGGGTTAAAAGCTGATGGTTTTCCTTTTTTCTCTGTTAGAGACACCTTTGCATCCTGACTCAAAGGAAAACTTTACAGGCTGAAACTGTACAGGGTGTAAAATTTGTGCTAGATCCTGGCTCTAGTCTGGCTTGAACTGGGTTCCTGGAGGAGCAGAAGTGCTGTTCTGTACCGGAAAGGAGAAGGGAAGAGATGTGTGTCCAGTCTCTGCTGTTTGGGTGGTAACCGTGAAAGATCACGGTAAGTAAAATGAGATAGGGATCCAGCTGGCTGTGTACATCTTCTTTTAATGGTTAAATTTCAGCTGTGGTGACAAAATAGCTTATAAAATACAGGAAGATCAATGATTTTTGGAGTTGCATCCAGGAAATCTACAATAACTTCAGCAAGAATCCTCTCTTTCAAACTAAATAGAGCATCCTTTTCAAATAAGGCTGATGTTCATTTTTCCTTGCATTAAGCTATCCATTTTTAAGGAAGACTAATGCATGTCTGAAATGTGGGTTAGCCATCCCAAAATCCCCCTGTTAAAGAGCAACACTGGCACTCTTCTGTGGTAATGACTAGATGTTGTTCTGAGTATTTCACAAACGTCTCTGCAGTGACACAAACTGCCTTTCAGAGCTTTGCTGTCTACATCTGTTGCTAAACTCCCATTTTTCAATCCATTTCATATTCTATTAGCTCTTACAAATGCTCACTTACAAGCTTCTACTGTGGGAAATGGGCCACTCCTGAAGCTGCTCCAAAGAAATGCAGAGCCTTGATGTGAATGAAGGACTAGCAGGTTCAACCCCTTCCATATATATGCTCTGGGTAATGCTAGTGGCATAAATCAATGTCTGTCATGCTCAATAGGGTACACGCCTTACTGGAGGGTGATGTATGGGCTTTATTAGTGCCTCTCAACTCTGATAGTCTACATCTCACTTCAAACAGTTGCTTTCTTCATGGTGCAGGACAGTCTTGAGGACACAGGAGGGGAGTGGACATGTTTCATGTCCCCTTTGCAGGTTTTAGCATCTCCTTTGTAAGGATGTAGCTGAGGTTGAACAGCCAGTAGCAGAGAGCACGCATCACAACCAGTGACACCAGCCAGAGCAATAACTATGAGCCCTCACTGCAAAGCAGATCTTACATCTACCTTACTTACCTATGGAGGCAAATAATTTTGCTGACCTGTGGGGTGCTGCTGTTTTTGATGATGCCCCAGTGGTGGACAAGATGGATTAAGTCTATTTTTTGTTGGGAGCAACTAATATGAAACTAAACTTTTGAGAGGAAACAAGTCCCTGTAGTGTTGGTCAAACACAGGGGCCCTTCTGTATTCTTCTGGAATATCTTCATATGGGTGTTATGTTGGCAAGGCCTCTCTGATGAGCCACAAAACGGGTGCTCAGCAGTGGTGGAGGACTGGGGAGGAGATGGGAAGCCACAGCACCTGTGGGTCTCGTAGGTTTTGTTATTGCAAGAAGCGTAAAAGAACGCAAAGTTTGTATCTGGTTAGAGTAAGTCTGGGGCGAGAAGCGCCTGTTTGTGAAGTTGATTAAGATGCAGAGCAGTGAGGACAAATATGTCAAATCTGAATCTAAAATTAGCACTGGGTGCCTAAAATTAAACACCTAAATTATCAGATGTGTGCAATAGTCAAAACTGCTGTTGATTTGAAACCAGAGAGTGGATATTTAGCAGTACTGGAAATCATACCAGAATGTTCAATCTTGAATATGGATTTTAAAGTCTGAACTTTACGTTCACCCATGGAAATGGTTGATGTTGGTGCTGAGGAAGTGACAAGTCTTCTGTCTCACTCAGATCTGTCATCTCCAGGTTGTGTTCATGGTGCATGGAAACAATTTACTGTGAGTTTTTTTATTTTCAAAGCAAAGGAGGAGGATTTTAATACCTGGGTATGACCTGGCTGTGCCTTAGGTCTGAAGACTAGTGCTCCCATCATCAGCATTATCCAGATTTCCTGCTGCTTGGATGCTGTCACAAGTTAATTATGAGTTTTATGTATTTCTATAGACTGTTCAGTGTGGCCTCAGCATGAGGAGGCTGTTGTGCAAGTGGTTGCAGGGTACTTTTTGACTTAGCCATTTCACTTTCAAAATAACTTCTCCCCCTCCTTTTACTCTTCTCCCCCCACCTGCTCTTTTTTTTTTTCTTTTGAGATTTGAACATCTTAATACCATTGACTTACTTTTCTTCTAAAGAAGTGTTTTCCTTTAGCTTACATGCCTAACCAAGTTTCCCTGAAGACAGTGGCTGTCCTCAGTATTCAGAAAAGCAGAAGCCGGCTTCCAGTTATTAGGACATAACAGACTTGGGAAGATGTGTGGGATGAGTCATTTGTTTTTCAGAGTGATGTTCACTGTGAAGAGGTCAGCGCTCTGTTCAGAGCCCATTGCTGAGTAATTTTTAGGATGGCTTTGGTTAATATTGCATCACTGGATTCCAGATTCAAGTCTTGCTTGCTCTATCAATTAATCGCCGACCTTTGTGATGTATTTTGTGTTCTTGAAGCAAGGCAGGGACAATCAGATAAAACGAGTCTTCTGGGAGCCTGCCCTCCAGGTTTTCTATTCTTTAATAATTCTTCTCATGCTGTCCTGGTGGTAGGCAAGCACTTCTTCCTTCCCTGTTGGAGTCACAGTACATTACCCTTGAATCTCTCGTTTACTTTGCTCTTTCCCTTTCTACCTCACATTACTAATTGCTTTTCAGATTCTTCTGGACTCAGGAAGCTTCTCACAGGTTTTTCACATTTCTTAGCACTGTTTGGGACCAATTACTGCCCTTTTTGTGGCCCGTAATGATATTCCGTGGGCTAAGGCAAGTGCTGGATCTGTCGGCTCACACCTTGATCTGGTTATTATCCTGGTGTTGCCTATGGGAAGGATGTTAATAGCATTCTCTCTTCTCTTTGGGATGACAGTCTGCTGTGATTTTTCCTTGCCACCTCAGTCTCTCTTTGTACTGTTATTCTCTTGTAGTTCTTGCTTTCTTCTGCTTGCCAGATACGTGTTACCCAGAAGGTATCTTCTGCTTTTACCAGTTTTGGCAGACACTGGAAAAGTCAGTGGTGTTTTTCTCACCTCCCCTGAACGTGGTAATGACTTTTCTGTGGTGTGTCTGGATGATAATTTATAAAGCACATGTCTGTGGCTGCTCCACTCCAATGTCCTGGCAAGAACCAAGCAGGACAGGTCACTGCAGCACCCTGAACTCCACTGTTAGCTCTGAGAGCTCATGCCTTTGAAGAGGTGTGAATCTCCAATCCCATGCTCTTGTTTTGGACATAAAACTGTCTCTTCCTGCCCCTCCATGTGGAGCTGCTTCTCTTTATCTTTTTTTAGCAAATCCCTGTGGCCCTGCTGGCCTTGTTGTTCATGCCTGTGTCCACGTGTCAAGTGCCCCTGCTGCATGTATGTGTGCCCTGTGCCATTTAGTGCCTTCCTGAGCTCTATCTTGCAGACTGGTGGGTTTCTGGTATTCAACCTTCCCCTCACATTGAGTGTTCTGGTTTCCTTTACACTGAGGTGTAGTGGGTTGACCTTGGCTGAACACCAGCTGCCCACCAAGCCGTTCTATCACTCCTCCTCCTCAGGAGGATGGGGTGGGGAGAAAATAAGATGGAAAAGAACTTGTGGGTTGAGATAAGTACAGGGAGAACATTCACCAATTACTGTCACGGGAAAAACAGACTTGACTCAGGGAAATTAATTTCATTTATGGCCAAACCAGAGTAGTGTAATGAGATATAAACCCAAATCTTAAAACAATTTTTCCCCCACCCCTCCTCTTCTCAGGCTCAACTTCACTCCCAATTTCTCTACCTCCTCCCCACAAGTGATGAGGGGGAACAGGGAATGAGTGTTGTGGTCAGTTCACCACACATTGTCTCTGCTGCTCCTTCCTCCTCACACTCTTCCCCTGCTCCGGCGTGGGGTCCCTCCCACAGGAGACAGTCCTTCACGAACTCCTTCAACGTGGGTCCCTTCCACGGGCTACAGTCCTTCAGGAACAGACTGCTCCAGCGTGAGTCCCCTGCGGGGTTACAAGTCCTGCCAGAAAACCTGCTGCAGTGTGGGCTCCTCTCTCCACGGGGCCACAGGTCCTGCCAGGAGCCTGCTCCAGCACAGGCTTCCCATGGGGTCACAGCCTCCTTCGGGCATCCACCTGCTCCAGCGCGGAATCCTCCCTGGGCTGCAGGTGGACATCTGCTCCACTGTGGACCTCCATGGGCTGAAGGGGACAGCCTGCTTCACCGTGGTCTTCCCCACGGGCTGCAGGGGAATCTCTGCTCTGGCACCTGAAGCACCGCCTTCCCCTACTTCTTCACTGACCTTGGTGTCTGCAGGGTTGTTTCTCTTACATGTTCTCAGTCCTCTCTCCGGCTGCAGTTTCTGTGCCCCAGCAACTTTTTTTCCCTTCTTAAATCTGTTATCCCAGAGGTGCTACCACCGTCACTGATGGGCTCAGCTTTGGCCAGTGGCGGGTCCATCTTGAAGCCGGCTGGCATTGGATCTGTCAGACATAGGGGAATCTTCTGGCAGCTTCTCACAGAAGCTACCCCTGTATCCCCCCCCGCTACCAAACCCTTGCTGTGCAAACCCAATACATGAGGCCAAATCAATAGGGTTTCCTGGCTTCAGTCTCCAGAATGTTGTCACCTCTTATTTGCCTCCATCAGTCTTCATCCTCTCCATCTGAGCACCAGCTCCAAGGAACAGGCATTGTATGACATGATATTTTCTGCACGGTTCTCCTTTTGCATCATGGTGTTTTGCCTGTGATGTTGTTGCATCATGGTGTTACCTGGGATATTGTTGGTAGCCCTGACCAGGAGTGCTGTGGAGCTGACCCAAGAATGACCAGGGAAGAGCAACCTGGAAATATGCTCAAAGGGTGGTGGATGGCCCTGCTCCTGTTGTGAATGTTTTATAACACTGCTGGTTTTCATAGGGTGGATTAGGAGTATGGGGGGTGTCAGTGCAAGGAGGGAGACTGTGTGTGACTGTTGGAGAAGTTCTGGGCTGTGACAGGACAGAAGATGAGAGCTGTGGTGGGAAGGTTTTCTGCACACCCTGAGATAATACATGTTAGTGGTGGTCGGGCTTGGCCATCTCTAGGTTTTGCAAATGCAAAATATGCAATATTTTTAATGGCAATATGATTGAAATATGACAAGCATCTGAATTTTTCAAAGAAACAGAAAATAGCTCTGTGTACAAGCTGCCATCCTTTTCAGATGGAAGGTCCTTTTTGGTGTGAGGGAGGGGAAGTTTGAGTATCTTCTGTTACTGTGACATAGAAAGAGGAGAACTTTTCATGCCTTTATTCCTAACATTGTTCTGCCAGGGATGGCTCCACAGGCCATTGATGGGAGCACATTTAAGATTTCTGCTGAGCCTGTGCCTCCCAAGGGCGGTGGCATGAGGCCTCCCTGCTTACTGGTGTCTCATCAGGCGTTTTTATGTCTGAGCATCAGGATGTGTGGGAAGGGAGGAGATGGATGTGACAGACTGGTTTTGCTGTGGATGCAAATATAGCATTAAGGGAAACTTGTTTGCTGCACTGAGGGGGTGAAACTGGAAGAGTAAAGTTCATAAATGTACATTCCCAGTGCCACCCCCAGGACATCACTAAAGGTAGTGAGTTTGGTTATTTAGGCGTAGCTCCTGTTTCTCTCTTTCCACTGCACAAACACTATTAAATTGTCCCTGCTCAACTGCATTTGAGCTTTAGCCTCACTGGGGAAACACAATTGTTTCCTTTCATGTTCCAAAATCCTGCTGTAGGTAAGGGAGGCTGGAGGTCATCATATGTCCCCTAGATGTGGTGTGGTCTGTTGGCAGAGGGTCCAGCAGAGCCTCAGGATACATATCACGGCTCCAACTTGCATCATTTCCACTTGGAATTTAACATGTAATCCAAGCCCAGCTGGGCAGGAGCCTTCATAGTAACATACACTTCTGGGCTTCCAAATATTTCTTTCAGGCAAAGCCCTAACTGAATTTCTTGCTTTTTTTTAAATCCTGACAATGTTATAGCAAGTCATTTACCCTTCCATTATTGCATGCGCTTGGCTGAAAGCAGGTTTTGTCAGGGCATTTTCTGTTCTCACAGGCTGCGCTGGGGGCTGAGTTTACATCTGCTCATTTTGTAGCACTGTTGAGTGCTAGTGGGTTTTAATCCCTTGCTTGTTTTGTCATGGTTGTGTAAACCCCTAAAGCTCCCATTGTATGTGTATCCAGCACATGATTACTGATTTTGGGGCAGAAGGTCACAAGCCATATCTGCCATCAGCGAAGCCTCCCACTTCAATTTCCTGCAATCCCTGAAGACGTGGAGCCGAACAAGAAGCTGCTGCTGAGTTTGCCGACTGAAGGGATTATGTGCTCCTGCGAGCCAGAGTCGTTTGGATTTACAGTCGTGTCTTTGTCCTGGTGAAAACAGCATTGTAGTGCCAGGCAGCAGGGGATGACAATGGATGAAGTGCACAAAGAGACTCCTACGAAACCACTCTCCACTTGAAGCCTATGCCAAACGTCAATAGCTTCAGTTTATAAGATTGCAAAATGTGCTCTCTCTTCTGGTATAAAAATGGAATTATCAACAAAAGCAAGTGCCTGACTTCCCTTCTAGTAAGTATTTTTATATAGGTAAAGACATACCCCAGGAGCTCAAAGCAGTCCTTTAAGAGCCTGACGGCAGGACAGTGAAAAACTCCATGGTCTGCACAGAGCCTGTGTAAATTCATTGAAACGGGTGCTTTTAGAAAGAGACTTTCTGTCTTCAAGTGAGAGCCATTGTGAGCTCCCCCACCATGCAAAAGCTTCAGCCTGTTGCTGGAGAGGGCTCCTACCTTGCTGGGTGTGAGCAGATGCTCAGTGGAGCAGTGTGTGAGGAGCTGCCACCACTGCCATGCCTCTTGGCTACCGGCTAGATGGGAGAACCCTTCTCAAGCTCATTTGACATCACATTTTAAAGCCCCTTGAGCCTTGGACCTCTGACAAGGGCTGTACCTGTCAGCAGATCCCAATTGTAATCTTTCTGCTGTGAAAAATGCCCCTCCCACCACAAGTCCATAGGACCTGATGGTTGCAAGGGAACTGATGGGGTGTTGCCTCTGCCTTGTGTGCGTGGCGCACGGGATGGAGGGGCGGGTGAGTGGCAGGGTGCACCTGGGTGAGCAGGCAGCTCGGGGAGCGCTGGTTCCTGGTGCACAGATCCTCCTCAAAACCTGCACGTGGTAAAATACCACGTGCTCTGTTCTGCTGGTGTCAAGGTTGGGAAGCGAAAGAAGGTGTAGCTGAATTGTAGCACATCTCATCTCCACCGCAAAACACACGTGCGCAGCACATGCACGCCTCCTTTACCAGTGATGTGATGTAACATCAGATTTCATGATCAAGCTGGATGTATTTGGCTTTATAATGAGACAAGCTTCCTGCAAATGCCTGGTCCATGGTGAGGCTCCTGGGTTGTACAAAAATAATCCCAAGAATACCTGAAATGAAAGCTTCCACCTACTTCCCATTGGATCCTGCTCAAAGCAATGGTTAATGGTTGGACTCGATGATCTTGAAGGTCTTTTCCAACCTAAATGATTCTATGATTCTGTTTGTGTTGCCCTGGCACCTCTGTCCAGTTTCCAAGCAGAGGCAGTGAGCAGGGGTGGGACAACCTCCTTAGCAGCTCATCTTGCTGGTGCTGGATTCTCCCCTGCTGGGTTCCTCACTGCTAGAAGGCTACTCTGGTGTGTGGACCATGCACATGGGCTCTCCAGTTGTGACCCAAGCAACCATGAGCAAAGGAGAGCAGCAGTATCCTGCTAACAGCTAGATACACTGCTTTTCTGTGCTGCCAGGGCATTGCTTGCTTTACACACAGGCCCTCCATGCTTTTGGGTACTGCTCAGCCCCACTGGAGTTTGAGTCCGTGCTGCTGGGCAGGGCAGAGAACAGGTTGGTGACTGTCCGTGCTCCCACATGTGTTTCTTCCTTCTAGGTGGATGAGCTGAAGGCCAAGCTGGCAGCCCAAGAAGTGGAGCTGAAGCAGAAGAATGATGATGCTGACAAGCTGATCCAGGTGGTGGGGGTGGAGACAGAGAAAGTGAGCAGGGAAAAGGCAATTGCTGATGAGGAGGAGCAGAAAGTGGCACTTATCACCCAGGAGGTCGAGCAGAAACAGAAGGACTGTGAGGAGGACCTGGCCAAAGCTGAGCCTGCCCTGGCAGCTGCCCAGGCTGCTCTGAACACCCTCAACAAGGTAGGGTGAAGATTCCTATGGGAATCCAGTATCTCCCCTCTGTATTGTGGGGGGCAGTGTCATCTGATGGCCCAAGTTCTTGGGCATTGTATTGACCCTCCTCCAGCTTCTTCCCAGCTGGTGCATACTTGGTCCCTGGCGTAACTTGGAGCAGCCACAAGGCTGCACCAAGTTATCCTTTACTCATGGCCATGGAGAACAGGAGGAACTGGAGGTGGTGCTTCGTTTGCACCTCTTCTCCACTGTTGGCTGGCTCCACTGCTCATCCTGCCCCACAAGGAAGGGGAGGTCACCTTACTGTCACCCTCTTTCAGGACCTAGGGGAGAGTGTCTCAGAACGATCATCACTTCTGTACCTCTGTCTTGCTGTCAGGCACCGTCTCTGGCTCAGACCTGTCTGCTAGCGTGGAGGAGGACACGCAGGATGGAGGGCTGGGCTCCAGGGCAGGGGCACAGGCCAGATCTTGCTCTAGACTTTTCTGAGGTTGTTACCCTTGAGCTGTGGGGAATGAAGGTGTAGGAGGGGAGACAGGAGAGGCTGCCAGTGCTCTCAGGATGACTGTCAGCTGTCCTGAGCGTCCTGTGGCAAGGAAGACTGTGCCTTTAGCTAGTCACAGCAGAGGTGCAGGAGGTGTTGCAGGACAGGTGGGGTGAAACCTGAACACACCTTTATTTCAGTGAGAGACAGTATCAATGCTGTTTGCTTGGGGTATTCCTGTGCAAGTGCACAATCAGCACAGCGGAAGCTGAGAACACTCCAAAATACCGACAAGGCAGATTTTACTCCTAGCTACACTGTGAAGCTTTCTTCCCAGCAGTATAGCTGGTGCTGAGAACGTTGCACAGACAGATCTTGTGTGAGCCCCATAGACCTGTGTTGGTGGGTGTGGGGCTGGCAGTTTGTGGCTGCAGCTGGCAGTGAGCATGGGCGTCCTCCGAGTTCCCACTTAACCCATCTCCTGCTTTGGAAGGGGGTCTGTAATAGGAAAGCTCACATCCCCCTCTGAGTTTGTGGCACAGTGGGGCAAGTGTCTTCCTGCAGCCCACAGCAAAGGCCTTGCTTAGCCAAGGGGGAGGACAAGGTGGGGGAAGAAAGATCAGAGATCCAGAGGTGCAATGGGGAGAGTTGGTGACTTCTTGGGCTCCTCTGGGCGTCTTTCCCTCGTGAGTTCCCTGCTGTTGTAGGGACAAAATGTGGTGGCCTGAGGGTTTGGACTGATCTTCTCCAGCTGTATTGGGGTAGGATTTGCCTTGTCCTCTCTTTGTCCAAGACGTTCCTCAGGCCTTGTTGAGTGTGATGCTCAACGTCTGATACATACAGCTTGGCTCCACAGGTGCACTCATAGGGTGGCTTTTGGTTTGACACAATAAGTGATGGCACAGAAGTCTCATTCCATGTTTGGGCTTATCCAGTACCAGGGCTTCTTGGGTGGGGAGAGGACCTGTTCTTCAGTAGGGTCTGTGGGCCAGGCAGTACACTGTTGTGGATGATGGGTAGTTGGGTACCGAATGTGGGGTGACCTCTTGGTAGAGCCATATGTTGCTGCAGACAAGGTGACTCCGAAGGAAGATGTGACTGGGGAAATGTATAACCAGGAGATAAGGACTGCTCTGACTGCAGGACACTAAATGGTTTAGGGAAGGCTTTTGGTACCTTGGAAAGTTTTTCCTCCAATGGCACTCCAGGAGTTCCCGTCTGGAGCCTGGCACTTTGAGATGTGCCCCAGAGACACATACCTACAATTTATCTTGGTCTGCAGTTCACACAGCATCCTGGAGCAGCAACCTCTGGCTTCACCCAGGGCAGAGCAGTGGCCATGCACCAGGGGCAGGTAGAAAATCAGAGTTAATCCCACAATCACAGCAAGGCATGGCTCAATCATGCCTCAAACCGTGGCTCAATCATAGCCCTGTTGAGGGAGAGGAAAACAACTCTGAGTCATCAGGAATGAGTTTTCTGTTTGATTAGCTTTCAGGAAATGTGGCTTTGCTGCAGAGATGTGTTGCTTTGTCTCTTGTTCCTGGAAGGGAAAGGACTGTACAAAGGGAAAATATTTGTCTCTTCATTAGTTTTTGTTTCATGCTGGAGTTGCGGAATATCTCGTTAGGCAAAGATTAGGGAGATGCTGGGATTTTCTCTAGGGACCTGTAAAGCAGCAATAGCAGAGCACTGGAAGGCATGGTCTCCCTTACCTTCTGATCAGAAATGCATCAGAGAGCTTGACCTGCTTGCTGATATGAATAATCAGCAGTATTTATGTGTGTATATATAGTTTCTCCCCAATTATCTAAGCCATCTTATTTGGACAGCACTGTTATATGCAACATTAATAGGGAAAACAGTGAGAAAAGCTGCTGAGTAGAATGCAGTAATAAATATATATAGTCAGCTACCAAGGAGGTCAGTAAGTATGTGGATACATGGACATTTCTGTGCTGGTGTCACCTGCTAGTTTGAAAGAAGAGCAGCCATGTCCATTTGGACTTGTATCTTTTGTAGATAGGCTGCGTGGAGAAGAAAGCAACAGGGGATGCTTTTACATTAATCCCAGGTGAAGGATGAGTGAGGCTTGTCAGCAGACAGCTGGTTGCCCTTGGTGGGATGAGTTTGCCCGACTCACCTGGATGGGACAGCTGCTCTAAAGCCATGTGCCTCTGCCATTGCTGTGTGGGAACTGGGCTGGCACCCAGGCTGTCTGTGGCAATACATGGGGGCGATCTGAGGTCTATGCAAGAGAATGGGCCGGGGAGGCTTTTTGCCAGTTCCGTGATCAACAGGGCACTAACTCAAGGGATCAGCCTTTCCTGGCAGGCCAGAGATCCCTCATGAGGTTTGCAGCTGGAGGAGGGAAGGAGAGCGGCACAGAGAAGCGCAAGTGGAGCCGGAGGAGCATTAGGCAGCCATGGGTAGACCCATTGCTCCCAGAGGAATGAAGCCATCAGGGCAAAGCAGAGCAGGGGTAGCAGTTAGCAAGGTGTTAACCTCTGACATGGGCATCTGCAGCAGCAGCAGCTCATTTGAATTCCCCAGGGCTGTGTGGCAGGTGACTCGAGCAACGAGCAACGGGGGCACGCCGCTGCTGGAGGCACTGCCATGTTGCCGTGTGCTTGCTTGCACAGCCCCACAAGTTTCCAGCCAGATGGTTTCCCATCCCCTCCTCCCTTGCCACTGGCTGCAAAGCAGTCTTGTGTTTGGTAAAGAATGCCATAGCCCCATTAAACCAAAGTTGCTGTTCATCATTCATTACTGTCATCAGAGTGGCTGCTCTTCATAAGACACTTCCCAAGCAATGGTAGTTATGAGTAACAAGTGCATGTTATTTTTTTTGGTACTCAAATTATTCCAGCAAAACTGAAAATACTTCACCTGATCAGTGTGTGATCAGTTGCAGCCTGGCTCAGCCCAGATTCAGCTGGGCAGTGGCCGCACTGGGGGAAGCTGCTGCAGCCACTTGTCCCCTGCTTTAGTGTTAATGCCTTGTGCAGGGTTTGGTGGCAGTGCGAGTGCCCGGGCAAATTGAGAGGCTATTTAAGGTGTTAAAAAGTGATAATTACATAGAAAAAAAGAGATAATTACATATATATATATATATATATATATAAAAAAGGTAATTATTATACGGACCATGATGAATGATGTGGGTTACGCTAGACCCAGCACAGAATACCTGCAAAGTAAAAAATGCAAACTCAGACCTGATTGTGAGTTTGAAAACTCAGAAAAACAGGGTTTAGAGACAAAAATGCCATTTTTGCCTTTTACAGTGCAGTTTGTCTGCTCACCCTGTGAGTGCACCTGGCCTCTTTCTTAGCAGCCGCATCCCCTGGGCCCTAAGGACTGCAGGACATGAGGCTCAGCGGGTCTGATGTTTCAGCATCCTCATTTTTTTGTGGGGGGTGGGAACAGGAAGATCATGGCACACGGAATCTGGGACTGCCTTCCCCTGCCAGTGGATCTCTGCTTGGCACAAAGCACTTTCCAAGAGGAGGCAGCAGCTGTCCTGTGGAGACGGCTGGGCAGTCTGTGCCCCCTTGGAAAGGAGGATGGTGCTTGCCCAGTGCTGCTCAGTCTCTGCACAGGTTACAGTGAGCAGAAGACAGTGACAATATCAAAAGAAATTAAATTCCCGTGCAATTACCTGCAAGGGATATCCCCTGGAGATGGTCCAGAGGCATTTGAGGATGCCATAGTGGCTGGTGTTCCTGAGGCACGTGGCAGTGTCCTGACTGGTTTCCATCCCAGGGATACTCTGGTGTGCAGGAGAATTCAGAATGATTTGTTAAAATGCAACCAATTGATGCCATCAGGGAGAAGGGCAGAGCTCCTTTTACCTGGTACCCAAGTTCATCAGCATGACACTCACAATGGACCTGGCTTACCCTCTTCCAGTGATGCCAGAGACTCTCACAGCAAGGAAGGAAAGTGGCCACCCCATGCTGCTGAGATCTTCCTCAATCTGGCTGGGACAGCATCATCCTCCCTCCCATTCAGGGTAGTAGTGTCACCGTGCCTGTCATGTCATGGAAGGGCTCACCTCCCAAGGAAAAAGCAATGGTACCAGCTCAGCATCCCATTTCCACTGAGATGCAGGCTATTAAACACAGGCTGCTTTGCCAGAGGCCTCGAGCCCCCCCGAGCACCAGCACCCTGCACACACGGGGCTGGGGAGAGGCCATGTAGTACAAGCTGCGCAGGGCGCTTGGGATGGAGGAGGGCACGTTGGGGTACTCGTCTGTGCTCACGGTTGGCTCCATGTCATTGAGCATTTTAATTAGAGACGTTTTACGCTGGAAATGCACACAGCTCCCAAAGGCCTGTCTCTATCAGCTCGATCATTAACAAAAGCTAAAAGCAAGCAAAGACACATTTAGGAATAGGTTCATAGCAGGTACCTTTATCCAAAAAATGGGTGCTCAAAAGTATCAGACTATCCCACATTGCTTCCAAAGACAGAAACTGATAGAAGCAAGACAGCAGAGAATATACATTAAAAGCTATTCAAAACTGATAGAAACAGGAACTGAGAGAAGTTCATAGATTTTTCTCAAAGTGGTGTTAAAACAGCCCTTATCCTTGTTTTGACAACAGCGTGTCATCTGAGAGCAGCTGATTTAACTGCGCTGTTTTTTCCTATGCAAAAGCTAACTTGCATGTGTGTGGTGAGAGGATTTTAGGTGTCAGCAGATCAAACCCTCAGCACCGCGTTGTTGCAAGTTGCAAGTGTGTTAGGAAATGCGTGCTTTCTCCACAATTCAGCTTTTTTTGCTTACGTTGAGATTCATCCCACTTAATATTAGGGTCTCGCCAAAACCACCTGTGTTGGTAATGGAGGAGGTGGGAGCTCCCCCTTGGACAAGGGTGTGCCCAGAGATGAGCTGATTCTTGTGGGGAGACTGCCTGTTCACCCCAATGACTGCTCTCCTGCTGAAGGTGCTTGCTTAAAGTGCCTAAATTTGGGCTCGATGATGGCCCCGTGGAAACATGGGTGCAGCAAGTAATTCAAACAAGACCTTAACGCATGGGTGTCTGGCACAGGGAGTAGTTGAGCATGAAGGGAAGATCTGCAAGGCAGTTTTAGAGGGGCTGGTGGCTATTTATAGAGGTTATTGTTTGGAAAGGTTTCCTTTTTCCTTATCCTGATCTTTTGACAGGGCAGAAAACCTCCTGCTCCCCAGGCAGCAGGGCTGGCAGCAGGGAAAGCATGGGAGTCTGGGGAGGAACGCTGCGCTGTGCTGGCCCTGGGTGGGATATAAGGAGCTGGATGCAGGGAATCGAGCACATGTGCTGTAAACACGCATAGCAGTGATTTAAAGGCAGTGATGTTCAGGCCAAGAGAAACCTAATTTATCAGATTGATAGCTTGGGAGCCTGACTTTATTAGTGGAAAAGTAAAAAGAAAGCCCATTCATTTTTGTCTGACAACCTTGTTTTCCCCTTTTCAGAAGAATCTGACAGAGCTGAGGTCCTTCGGGTCGCCACCTTCAGCCGTCAGCAATGTCACTGCGGCCGTGATGGTGCTGATGGCCCCAGGAGGAAAGATTCCCAAGGACAGGAGCTGGAAAGCAGCAAAAACTGCCATGGCCAGGGTGGATGGCTTCCTGGACTCCTTGATCAAGTTTGACAAGGAGAACATCCATGAGAACTGTCTCAAAGCTCTTCAGCCCTACTTACAAGATCCCAAGTTTAGACCCGAATTTGTGACCACCAAGTCCTACGCCGCAGCCGGCCTCTGCTCCTGGGTGGTAAACATCGTGCGTTTCCACGAGGTGTACTGCGATGTGGAGCCAAAGCGGCAGGCTCTGAGCAAAGCCAACGCAGAGCTGGCAGCTGCCCAGGAAAAGCTGGCCAGCATCAAGGCCAAAATTGCCGTAAGTGCTTATCCTTTGGTGGGACCCATCACGCTAGTCACTGCTTGGGAGAAATCCTCGACTTTGGAGAAAGTTGCTTTTCTGCACTCATGTATTTTTAATGGAGGGGTGGGAAGCCAAAGATTGGGTAGATTGTAGTCTTTTCTATCCCTTTTATTGCTGCTTTCTACATTTCATCTGTTCTTCTCCAGCCTTGCTTACAGCTTAGGAGGAAGGCTAATTATTAATTCTTATTATTCCTACCTAATTTTTAAAATGTAATTTACCTCGACTCATGGGTTCTCAGAAAACTCATTATCTCAAACCAGTATGTTCCTGGTATGCTGCACAGAGGCAGGGAAGAGGAACCGGAGGCTGGTTCAGAGTGCTGGTAGCACAGAGCTGGGCTGGCTCCCCACACTGAGTCCCTGGTGATGGGCATGTTTTGCAGGATGGCGACTGCTCTAGTAGGAGCCTAATAATTTGTCATGGCACGGCTCCCTGTCAGCATATCTTATGCATTATCTTTATTTAGATTTTTGCTACTTAAAAAAAAAAGAAATTTAAATGATCGCTGAATAGAAGAAATTACACTGTGATTAGGAGTGCATTTCTACAGAGAGTAGCTTCTAGCCTTTCTCCTTTTCCTTTGGAAAACTATCTCTGCGTTAAAAGACATACTGCTTTTCTCCCCGCCTCCCTCCCTGGCCAATACCTGCTAATAGCAAAGTGTGGAAAGCAGCTCAGGGGGACCCCACCAGCCCGTCCCTCAGACGGCAGCACAGCATCCCATCACTTGCTGTTCTCCAGGTCCCTCCCGATGCTTGCACTCCCAAACCTGCCTTTTTTTTTAAGGTGCTGGGGATGTGGGATTCCTCTTCATGAGTGGCTGTGGCTCTGATCCTCTGTGGCTGTGCTTTTGTACTGACACCACAGTTTGTGCAAAATCCCCGTTAATAATCAAGGTGTGTTGGCAGCCAGGCTGACAGTTTTGTCTTTAAATAAGTGATTTTGAGATATGCACCTGGAGAGGGGCAGCACAGTCCCTCCAGCTGAGCTCATCTGAGTATTCATCTCTTCCACCAGCACATCTTCATGTTAGAAATACATAACTCTCTTGATGCCTCCTAGGGCTTATTATTCTTAAAATGCTTACTACACTTCTTAACTAAAAATATAAAAAAAATCTCCAGAGCTCTCCAGCAGCCGCTTCCTGCTGCAGATGAGAGAAGGGTGGGTACAGCACCTGAAGCAGGGATGGATTTAGAGGTCTTTAGCCTCTAATCCTCCCATCTCAGATGTGAAATATGGTGCTGGGGAATTTTTTTCATCCCTTTATGCTTCTTGTTTCCAAAGCTTTTAATGCCTGAGCTTTTCTTTTTTCTTTTTTTTTTTTTTTTTAAAAGAAGTGAGATTTTGTTAAAGAAAATGGCAGTCTTTGGGGAGATTACCGGTACTCCACTGGCATGCACTTACAAAACTGACTGGTTTAGGTGAGTTTTCCCCTCTGCAGATGGGTAGTGATACACTGCTCAGCATGGGGGTGGATGTGGAGGTATATCCTTGCTTATGAAGCTGGGATATCTTGGATACCTTCACTGATGTGAAGCTGATTAATACCTGCTCACAACCAGGCCCCGAGCTGTCACGTACCCATTTTCAGTAATAAATGAGACTATTCTGATTGTCAAAAACACTAAGTACCTTTCCCTCTCCTTTGTCTGCCTGGGAAATAAGGCTGCTACGAATCTGGGGAGGGTAGATGTAAAAGAAAGATGTATACTCACAGTTGCACACAGATAAATTTGTGTGTTACTGTAGAGTGTGTCTGGTGGGGTACTACAGGATCTGTTCTTCATAGCTCATAGATACTCATTTATCAGATCGTGCTTGTATAATGGGATTATATATATATGAGCATATGTATGCACATACAGTCACATGCATGCAGAGACAGAAACTTTTTGTGTTAGTATTCCAAGGCAGGTCAAGCAGAGACTGCTTTGTGTTTTCCAGTATCCAGGAGAGCTGCATATATCCCTAATATAATCCTTTTTCATTTTCAGGTTTGTTTCTAGTGTGTAGCTCAGCGTTAAAGTGATTTACAAGCAGTTTAGCCTTAAGCAGTTTGCATTGGGTGCAGATAAAATCAATTATTACTTCTACTTCTCTTATCAGAAGTGAAGTGCTCCAAGTGCCTGTGGGAGCCGTTGATTTGTTTTAGACCAGAGTGTGAACAGCTCTGTCCAAGCAAAGTGCTCTTTTCCTTTTTCTCCAGGTGGTCTTTCTGCCCCTTCTCAGCCTGAAGCACTTTGCAGCTGACCTGCATGTGGGATCATCCCACCTAGTGCTGGTTGGGCTCCTCTGCAGGAGTGTCCCATGGCACACGCTCAGGCAGCTTTAGGAGAAAAACAATTTTATTGACTTGTTTGTTGTATTCCCTTCTAGAAACAGGGTGCGGGAGGTATGGCTTGGAGATTGTTTAAGCATAGCTCCAGCTGCTTTAGGAGCCCCTTGGGCATTTGAGCACAACTTGGTGAATCAGCAGACCCTCAGGGACTGGACTGAGACCAAGGGGGCTGCAGCATCAGGAAATACAAAATTCTGTTTTCTTAGCTGCCCTGCTTATTTCTCAGCCATAGCACCAGTCGCTGGTACTTGGCCCTAAGGACCCCCTTTCCCAGTTTAAATTCACACCAGGGCAGACCCCCAAACAAATTAATTTTCTGTGTTCTTTGCCTCTGCCCTGTGCCAAGGATGTGAGTTACAAGCATGTAAAATAGCACAGCACATCGCTGCTCCACACTGGCTCCTGATGCCGCAGCACTGTGTAGGGGCTGCAGCCTGGGTGCCAACCTGGGCAGCGTGAGTTGTGGTGGAGCTGGGCCAGCCCTGCTCGCAGGGTGAATCATCTCTGGAGAAGGGTTTTCCTTAAAAATGTGCTGTTATTTTCTCCTTTTTTTTCCCTGTGCAGCGCCTCAATGAGAACCTGGGAAAGCTCACAGCCAAGTTTGAGAAGGCCACTTCAGACAAACTCAAATGTCAGCAAGAAGCTGAAGCTACAGCATGTACCATCGCTCTTGCAAATCGACTGGTGAGTGTCAGCAGATGCAACTCTCATGGCATGAATGGGAGGTATCAGGTGCTGCTGAGATGCAAACCATGTGCACACAGTACATTACATCCTCTAATTTTTTTGGAATACATTTCCTGCACTACAGCAAGTTTCAGTGATGAAAATGATTTTGCACTGGCTGTTTTCATACATCAGGGTAGGCACTGCTCATATTTAAAGAGACTGGCTATACTCTCTTTACAGCTCTCATCTCCTTTTTGTTACTTAAATGTATGATCAAGTACTGATGGGCCAAAATTATATGACTCAAAAATCATATCGTAAAAACAAAGGTGGGAATATGCCAGTAGCTTTGCAAGTTTTGAAATGACAAAAAGTTAATAGTGAAAAGCTCTAAAAAAGCAGTACATGTCCCTGTTATCAGTCCATCGGTATGCATCACAGTCTGTTGTATCTTCAAAATATGCAGCTTCCTAGTCCTCTGCGGGGGCAATGCCCTTGTCACTGCTTCACAGATAAGAGACTGAGAGATAATGTCTTCTGTTCACACTGTCCTATAAGCTGGAGCCCCAGCTCACATCATATGCTGCAATTGCCCTTAAAACTTTGTTTTTTCGCTTCTGCACTGGTAGCTTGGAGCAAGCCAGTTCTTCCTCCAAGCAAGGAAAGAGGGCTGCAGGAGACTGTCCTGTGCTTGAGCTCTGCCCTGGCAGGCAGTGGGGTTGGAGCTGGTCCTGGCAGCTGGCTCTGCTGACTTGAGCAAACCCTCTAGCACACGAAGGCAGCAGTGATAGTTGTCTCGGTGGAGAGCCCAAATTGTTTTATGCTTTTAAAACATCTGACTCTGGCTGCAGGGAAGATGCAGGTAGTGGTTTGGACTTCTCTGAGTACAGACTTAGGCAGTGCACTCCCACATTGCTTCTGCTGCAGCTTTTGGTGCATAAAGTGCCTGTCCAGCCCTGTTTTGGGTGTGGGATGTGTGCGCAGCTCGGCACGTGGCTCCTGCCTGAGACCTGACAAAACTCACTGAAATGCATGGCCCCTTCCTTGTGACCACACAGCCTGGTCTTGTAGCAGCACTGACAGAAAAGCTGCTGTGCTGCCCTTCCTCCCAGGAGCAGCAGAGATGTCATAGAAAAGAAAAAGACAGCTAAATGGTTAAACTTTTTGCTTGGGACATGGAGAGCTGTGCTCAGTTCTGTATTTTTCTCCATTTCCTACTCTCAAACCTTCTTAGGTGACCTTCAGCAAATTGCTTTAGCGTGGATTTTTTCAGAGCTGTTTATATTTCAGGTGGGTTTTCATGGGCACATGAAAAAGGCTGCACTTAGTGGGGCATCGAATTGCTCCTGAGAACTGCACGGTCTACCTGCTGCATGCTTAGGTACTGGGAAACTTCTAAAAAAACCTTTCATCTTTAATCTTTGCATGCCCCCTTTGGAAAACAGGAGTGCAGCACCACTTTGCAGGCAAATGCAGTCAGGACTGTGATATGTTCAGATACAAGGGGTCAAAGACAAACAGCAGAGAAGTCCCTTCTTATACTGATTTGGATCTCTCTTATGCAACCACCACAAGATTTTTATGCTTTCATGTTCTTCAGGTTAAATCTCACTGAATGCTTCCAAAATCTTTAATTAAGACAGGAAAGTAGCTTTTTCATTTGAAAGAACCATTTATGTTTCTGGGGAGAGTTTGCAGGATGAGTATTTCCCTGTGTCTTTCCACAGCCTAACAAAATCCTGTTTAATATGTGATGTGGGGGTAGATTGTGGCTTACATAGGAGTCAGAAAACACAAAATACAAGAAGAAAATGTTTCATGAAAGAGAAACATAAAAATGATGGATTTAGTTCTTTTCATATAAGTATACCTGTAAGTGTATGCTTTACACTGAATACAGCTTAATTTCACCTCGATTAGTACCACTGTAACAAACAGAACATGATTTCTTAAAGGTGCATGCTTAGCATGTGAATTATTGGCTTAAAATGTGAATCTTCATTCAGGTACAACTGTGATATTGTGATAAGGAAAAATTGTGGAATTTGGGTTTGTTCAGGTTTTTTTGGCATAGCTATATTAACAAAATGTCCGTGTAAAACAAAACGAGCAAATATTTTAACAAGATAGATTGTCACCTGTGATGTATGTTCCTACGTGATTTTTCAAGTTTAATAATTTCCTTTAAAAGAAAGTATTTTGATTCTGAAATCAAGATAAGGCATAGGAATCAAGTTTGAGAAAAACTTTGGTTGCAGTTGCATTTTTTGCAATGTTGTATGCATTAGTCCATGGCCTGACGGCACTGAGTTTGTGTCACAGTCAGTATAATCTCAGTGAAGCAACAGGAATATATTTGCTTTTAAGCATGTTCTTTACCTTACTTATTAACTGGGACTGCTCACAGGCTCAGGGTCAACACCTGCTTAAAAGCAGTACTTGTTCACGTCCTTGTCTGAGCCCATGTGCTGGACTATATCCTTAACTCTTAAATACCTTAGCATGTTTTTCATTGTTTAGGCACAGTCTTGATGATTTATTTTGTATAGCATTTTAGCTGCCTTGACTTCAAAGCCTTGCTGTTTCTTTCCTCTTGAAATGCTTTGGATGCACTGGTGACTGGTTTTGGAAAGAAATCTTTCCCTGTCCAGGCTTCAGGAGAACCACAGCAGCAAACTTTGAAATCCTGAAGCCATTAAAGCAATTAGGAAGTGGTTATACACAAACTGCTTTTCCCACCCCGCTCTTATTTGGTGTTGTGCGAATGGGAGAAACCATGCGTGGCTCTGTCCAGTCACCGGTGGGTGACACTGGCCACTCCTCTAGTTACTTCCCTCTCTTATATATACTTAAAATGAGAATCTTTAGGTGACTGGGTTTCAAGTCTCTCATTGAAGCAGACTGAAAATGGTAAAAGTAAAAAGGAGGATGCATTAGTGTGCAGCCTGGCGTATGCATGAGGAGAACTGGGTGGAGGAGGATGGTTTGATTTTTTGGGGGTAGATAAAGGACATCATGCAGGTATAGGCTTTCTACTTTGAATATGACTGTTATTTTTCAGCCCTGCCAGTCCTTGCTGAGGTTTATAAGCCATTTTCATGTAGATTGAATTTGGACATCTGCTCAAATACAGTGCATTGCTGTAGTGGGGACCATGATTAGATATGTCCTCCTGTGCTCGCAAAGGTAATGTCCAGGGAGGCTGGAAAGCGGTTTTGCTCTGTGTTTGAAAGCATGAACAGCTTCCCCAAGCTACGCCTGTCTATGTGCATAGATGAGACAGGCTAAACATTGTTTTCTCCATAGTCTGCCAATGTTGTTGCCTTCTACCCCCTGGCTGCTGCCAGGTTGAAACACCCTTTCCTTTCATCATTAGAGAAAAAGCAGAGACACATGGAAGCAAATCTCTATTCCTGCATCTAGGATCACACAAAACTGAAGCATCATACAACTGGCACAGTCGTTGCAGTGGTGAGGAAGATGAGTGCTGGGCAATGCCCTGGATTCCGCTAGAAAAAAGCGGTGTGGTTTTTATTGATCTCTAGCTGGTAAACATCATGTGCCGCACTTGTGCTGGGTAAATTTTTCAGCCTGATAGTCACAAGAATTGATAACAGATAAGAGGCTGAGAGCTTGGGGAAGCCAGTGTCAACCCTGGGCTTTTATAAAGCAATGAAGGATCGAGTGGGATTGTTTGCATTCTGGTTTTGTCTATGGCTTGGTGAGAGATGAATATACACATGTACACACAAACACACAAAACACTGTTGAGAGTCTCCTGTTGCTCCAAACAATGTGCAGTTTAAAAAAGAATGCAACAGCAAACAAGGGAAGAAAACCAGATGTCTGTCCCGTTCAGTGTCTGCTGCTGCCACATCTCCAAATGCAAAGATTCGGAAAGAGATTTGAGTGATGCTTATCTTTCTGCTGCTCCCTCACTCCCAGCCCTCTTAACCCTACCCAACTGTGCCAGAAAAACACTGGAAAAGATGTAAAGACATAGCAGCCCCCTTAGTAGTGCATGAGCCACCTGGACAATGCTTCCCGCAGAGACCCTCCGTGGCTGTTGTCTTGCGACTGGAGCGTAGATGGAGGGACTGTCTCATTCAGCTTTCCAGCCCGAGGCTTGGAGTGGTGACTAGTTTGCTGGAAGGGTTTAATCTCTTGCTGCCACACTGAGGGCTCCAACTTCCCACTTGCATGGAACTTTTTGCAACGCAGCCAGAAACGCGTTGCATAGACAACTGCAGGCGTGTGCCGTCCTGCTCCTGGAGTCAATTAAGCCTCAGGACCTGCAGGCAGCATTAGCCACTGATGGGCAAAGTCATCCAGACTAAATCCAGAAACTCTGTCTCTCATTTCACATGGGAGACGAGCACAGGCTCATCTGTCTCACAGGTCTCTGCTTACTGTGGATTGTACGGGAAACAGTAGAAATTATTAGGATCAGGCATGATTTAAAAGTCTGAGCAAGGCCAGGGTTACTTCTGCTGGTGGAAATTATTAGAGTTCAATGCAACTTGTTGGGAGAGGAGGAGTGAAGCACTCAGTCCCTGGGAAATCAGCTATCTGCCTGCGGCTGAGATAGGAGCTGCAGCAGTTGTATTGTGGTTTAACAGAGAATCCATTCACTTAGAGGAGTTTTTATTTAGAGGGGAAATCTTAGCATGCTTGCTATAAGATGGAGAGAAATATTGGAGAAGCTGGGACACCACATCCCAGGCCATGTTGGTCACATCTCCTCCCCGCCCCATGGCCTGGGAACAACGTGAATTGAGACACTTTTGGGTTCCTTGAAGTGCTGTGCATCTGCAGGACAGAGCTGCTGTGGTGAGGAGCTGCTAGTAGGCATCATAGCTGAGGGAGCACTGAACACAGTCAGCTGTAAATGCAGACAAGAATAAGTTATGTCAGTGCCAGTTCCACTAGCTGTTTTTAAAGGCCTGGTTAGAAAGCACACAGCTTGCTACTACTGCTGTCAAAAATGGATCACTTTTGCAGTGACTATTTGCATGCCAACTTACTGTTGTGCAATGCACACTGTCTCCTGTGTCATCTCTGGCTTTGATCTAGGAATAGATCCTGACAGCCCTTACTGATGTGCAATTTATTTGACATCCAAGATGTGTCACCTATGTGACTGTGGGCAGAAATAAATTCCCAGACTTTGAAATAAACACATTTGAGGTTGTATGAAGAATACACCTAACTGACACAGATAGCGTTGCTTTGGATTGAAAAATGAACTGGGGGATGAAGGCAAGCTTAACTTTTACAGTGCTGCAATTTTAGTTTGGCATCTTGTGAACTTTAGATGACCTAAGGAAGATGCTCTAGGATCCAAGGGACAGGGACCAGGGAGTGTCTAGGGATCTGTGCACCAGAAAAGGGAGGATGGCTGATGGGTGGTATTTGTGAGTGGATATGTGCTAATGTGGCAGATGAAATTTAGTGATGACAAATGCAAAATAATGCATGCAGGGAAAATGAACTGTAATCATGCATTTACATTGATAGGTCCTAATTGCACTATTATCACTCACAGAAGAGCTCTTGGAGTCGTTGCAGAGTTCTCAGAAACAGCAGCGTGGTACTCGACTGGAGGAAGAAAGGCAAATTGAATATTAGTAATTGGTAGGAAAAAATCAGGAAGCAGAAGTTAAACAATTGTTGTATCAGATCTATCGGTGCCTACGTCTTGCATGCTGAAGAGAGACAGGTTACCCCATCTCAGAATGCTGTAGGTGACCTAGAAAAGCTACAACAAAGTATATAACCACTTCCATATGTGAAGAAAGGAAATAGATTAGGACTCTTCATTTTGGAAAAGAGACTGTGTACGGAGGATAGATGTGACAGAAGCCTATAAAATCATGAATGGTATGCAGGTGGTGAATAGAGAATGATTGTTCACTATCCCTCATTATCAAAGAGCTAAAGGTAATCAAATGAGATGGCTTTTGATTTGCTACTTGCTAAATAAAAAGAATTCCAATGACTTCTAGTATCTGAGGTGGAAGACACCTGGGATTTCTTTAAGATACTAAAACTGGAAGTAGTGTGTGACCCAAGCAAAGGAGAAGAAAAGACCCCTAGGACATAAGTGGATAAAAAATAACCTCAAGAAATTAATTAGGGGTATGTAGACACTCTACAAGTATTAGGAAAATCAGATCAATAAAGACATCTTGGTGTTAGAGGCTATGGGAGTAGTATGAGAATTGATCTCAAGGAGGCTGGAGGGAAGACCTATAGGTACTTCATCTATAAAAACTGCAAAGGAAAGATAGAAGAAGTGGACATCTATGCACTGTTACTGGAGTCGAGATCAAGGATAATTTAGGTATGATCCTTAAAAGTAAGCAATAACTTAAAAGTAGTGCTTTGCTTCTTTTTCAACAAGTAGGATTACGTAAGAACAGATATGCAGGCTGAGACCAGGGTCTGTCCAGCTTCAGCTGGACTCCAGCAAATGTCCAGAACAGAAGAGGAACAGAGCAGGTATATCCCATGCTGCTTGATCCCTGATATTTTCCAGCCTTTGTATGCTCCACTTCAATGAATGTGGCTATAAGACAGACCTATAAGACTGAGAACACAAAAATGGGAATTCCCACAGTTAAAGAGGAAGCATGACTGTAGTTGAAATAACTGGATGGTCTGGATATGGGAACCAGAGCAATAGGACGAAATTCAGTAATACAAGATGCTGACATGTAATTATGGATTTATAACAGATTATTTCACTCTAAACCAAGAGCACATTGCCAGGGCTTTGCCCTACACATCATGTAGCTCTAAGAAAGGCAGATGTGGTCCTAATCATATCAAGTGCGGGCTTTCTAGCAAGGCTAAGGGAATATCAGCATGTGCTGAGATCAGGAAAAGGCACTGGGGAAACCTTCTCTACAGCTTTGTGAGTAGAATGGTGGTTCACGTTCATGAAAGAGTAACTCAGCTGGCACAGGTTTAGGGACAGCTCTGAGGTTGAATGGGGCAAAGAAAACCTGTGGCCTCTCTTTCTGCTCCTGGAAGGAGACAGACTGCCCAGAAGGCAGTTTTCACTGATTTAAAGGGGCAGAATTGTCAAGGCAGAAAGGCCATCAGAGGTATTTTTGAAGGTGTCTGTTAGTTCTTGTGTTCATCAGAATAATCATAAATTATCTGGATGAGATGGTGTGTAAGCAGGTCACACCGTTTCTCAATAATATGTATACAGTAATGATGGAGACTGTCTGTAAAGAATTGTAAAAATTATACCAAATGATAGAGGTATGAAATGCCAGGTTGATAAATGTAAAGTAATGTATATTGGAAAAATTATTTTTTACTTTACATGCCCTGTAAGTGATGCTGAGCTAGTTATTATCATTCAGGAATGAAATAATGGAGTTAAGAGTTCTGTGAGTATGTGAGCTCTGTGCTCCCGGAGGCAAAAAAACCCTCAACAAACCCAGAACTCAAGCCAAAATTGAATGTTGGGGTTTATTAGGAAAAGAAGAGAGAACAAACCAGAGAAAAATCACAATCTCTCTATATAAATACATTCTAAATAAGATCTTGAATGTGCAGCTGTACCTCTGCCCCCTCTGCTGTACCTCAAAGGATGTAGTAGAGTGGAAAATGGCACAGAGAAGGTAACAATAAAAAGAAACCGGATAATAAAGATTACATCATTCAGTAAAGATAAAGATTGCAAGGACAATCAAAAAGCTTCTTCTGTGTGAGGAATTATTGAATAGGCTAAAGTTCTTCAACCTCAAAAGGAGACAGCAGAGCGGGTATCAAGGACTTGAAATCATGAGTGGTATGGAGAAGGTGATGCGAGCATGATTATTTGCTGTTTTTCTACTGTGCAAACCTGTTTTAGCAATTGAAAAGTTCAGGCAGCACATCAAAGGATGTACTTTTTTTACAGAAAGTGTAGCTAAACTGTGTATCTCCTGGCCACAGGATGCTGTAGATGCCAAAAGGTTGGTTGGTATCCACGGCAGCCTAGACTCAGTCATGGAGGAAAAAAATAATCAGTGGCTGTTAAGCACAAAGAAATAAGCTCTGTTTCAGAAGGTCCTTACACCTCCAGTTGTGGGATGCTGGGAGATTATGTCAGGAACTATTCCCAGGTGCTCATTTGTATAGTCTTCCCAAGTCATCTGCTAATGGCTGCTGTCATCAGACAAGATGCTGAAGGAGGCGGACCTTGAGTCTGGCTCAGTAGAGCTGTTCCTGTGGTTGTGTATTTCAGAGGGGAACTAGATCAACTTTTTTTGCTTAGCCAAGCAGAGCACATTCCCTAGAAAATACTGGCTGTTTATAAAAGCATCTGGAGGTACACATGAGGGTGAAAGGAGAGGTGTTTGAGATGGATGACAGTGTCTGCATGAGAACCCATGGCCTAAACTGGCCAGGAGTAAATTTGTGTTGGAAATCAGAAAGTGGCTCCTAACCCTCAGAAGGTAGCAAGATTCTGCCAGAAATAGGACTTGGTCAAGTTGGAACTTGTGATGGTGGAATTCAACGAGGATCTGGAGGTGGGGCCTTCCCATCCTGGGGACCTGCCTTCTGCATATCAGTTTAAGATGGCAAAATAACCCAGTTTAGGGGAGTGAGTTATTCAAGGTGTTCATAAGGTTTAACACAGGGCTTTGTGTTAGAGCTGGTCCTATTTAACAGTGACCTAGAAGAAGGAGACAGTGTCGTATTAGTCACATTTGCAGCACCCCCTATTCAGGGAGGTTTGCAAAAGAGAAGGCTATAGAGGAATTTTTAATAAAAATGAGAAATATGAGAAATAACCCTAAGCTCGTGTGGACTGTATACTGAAGAAGAAATATAGGAAGTGCTGGTTGGCCCTGGTAACAAAGGCCCGTGAGTAGAGGGGATCTGTACATTACAGGGATGTTTCCAGAGCACCTTGATCACAAGAGAGAGATTGTGAATTTGACCATAAATTTTGGCATTCTCAATCTCAAATCCATAAGGCCAACTTAAAACTGTTTTGGGTTTTTCTGGCTTGTGAACCTGAAGGATGCATTCCATTCATATTTCCAAGCTGTGTTTCTTAGTTAATAGAGCTAAAGTTTTCTCCTAAAAAAAAAATATATATATAATAAAAGGGAGGGGTAGGTGGTCAGGATATCTCTTATAATCACAAGACATCAGGAATGAGGGACCAATGGTACCCTGAAAAGTACCAATGGTCAAGGAAGTTGTCCGTGCCTGTGGAGATATCTTATTTTACAAGGAGACGCTGTACCCTCTTCAAAGCTGGTAAGCCCCCAGTTGGACTGTTTGTGCATTGGATGCTCATGAAAAATGTCTGTGAGGAAGTGTTTTCTGGACAGAGCCTTAAGGGAAAGAAAAATGTAGGCCTAAGGGAATTGTGATCAAAATCCCATCTACCTGGGGTAATAATAAATTGTGTGAAATAGCTGAAGGTTGTAGCTGTTGGAGTGCTCTGAGAGCGGATGTGTGAGAGTAACGATGTGTGAGTCTGTGGCATAAGGCAATTAACAACTGATGGGCTGCCTCAGCAATCCTTATGCAGATACCTTTATGTGAATTCCTGCTGGGGAAGTGATGGATCCTCCCTTGATGATTCTAGAGGAGTTGTGGAGCAGACAGCTTGGATTTGACTGCAGGACCAGTCTTTCACTGAATGGGATGGGAGGGCAGTTAGCAAAGTAACTGTTGAATATTGCCATCCCCAGGTTTTAAGCTTTAGCAAGTGACAGTTGACATGAGGAACAAGGTATTGGACATGGCCAGATCCTGAGGTATTGCTTAAAGAACCACTGTAATGATCAGTTTGACTTGGGAAATTGTAGGTTGGGGGACTCGCCTCTGAGAATGTGAGATGGGCTGAAGCTGTGAAGGACTTCAAACAGCAACAGAGCACCTTGTGTGGAGACGTCTTGCTGATTACAGCCTTCGTCTCCTACCTGGGCTACTTCACCAAGAAATACCGTCAAGACCTCCTGGATGGAATCTGGAAGCCATATTTGCACCAGCTAAAAGTAAGCCCTGATTTCTCTGAAAAGCTGTTGTTACTGGAATTAACATGGCCATAAATTTTGATGTCCACAGGGGATCCCCCAAGTGAGGGGATCCCCCAAATAAGGGGCATCCCTGTGTCCCCACTGAGTTGGATTGAGGAGCAAGATGTAGCCACACTTGATTTACTCCTCTCTGGGGAAGATGTTGCATTGTCCTTGCTCTGTGCAAGTGACCCGATTCCTGCATGTACAGAGGAAAATCCCCAATGCAGCAACCCAAACATGGAGCCCAGTACCAATGCTGTGCTGTTTTAACCAGGTGTCAGGGATGGCCTAGAAAGAGGGAGGTAGTATGGAGAAGGAACTGCTTGGAGCAGGCAGAGCTCACTGCCAGCTTCCTAGTAGGCTTGGAAAAACTCCAGATGGTTCTTCATGCTGGACACAAGCTCTGTTCATGCTGGCCATGCCTCTCAGCTGGGTTTACCCACGTCTTGCTGTCTGGACCAGATGGAGACCATTGTGCTTCAAACTTGTTTAATATTTCACTAGTTTTTAAGAGGTCCTCTCATACATCAGTAAATGCAAGCTCTTGGTCTTCTGCGGGATTGAGCTTTTGCACATCAGTACAGTAACTGGATGTTATAAATCCTGGTGAAATGCCAAGAAGTTTTCAAATAAGGTTTCAACAGGGCAGTGATGCCCAAATCAAAAAGCTGAGAAAATCAGCAAGTTCCTTAGAAGAGAGAGGAAAAGCTTCATTCTGCATTTCTTAATACTAAGCCAAAAATTTAGTTAAGAACGGCAATATTGTTCCAAAAATGACCTGACTCTGTGCTTAGAAATTTCAAGGAAGTGCCTGTATTTCTAATGGAGAATTAAAGGCCTATTCTGCTCACAAAACTGGCACAAATAACTTTCTGGTTGTCACACCCAGAAATGGCCTCCCATGTCAGAGGAGTGTTTCTGGAACTGCTAATGCTGTTTTGCAACACAACAGCAGGCTTACGAGGGTGTTAATTATATTCTTCCAAGCTGTCATCTCGGAGAGCTTGTACACAGCAGAGCGTGATCTGAGTCTGCTTGGCTGGGCTGTGGCCCTTTGGGGTGCTTAGTGCTCTGCAGGCAAAAATCTTTGGGATGCTTGCATAATTTGTATTCATTCGCAACAGGATTGGGAAATGACACTAGATCAAAACTATCCTGTAGAATGGGAAGCCACTGATAAATATGACTTATCAGTTTTTAATTAAGCTAACTTTTCTTGAAATATTTTTCTTGCTCATCTCTGGAATATGTTGCAAGTCGCACTCGCCACTTTTTGCTGATACACTAGTAAGCATTTCTCCTCTCCTCCCAGGTGCCAATCCCTGTAACTCCATCCCTCGATCCTCTGACCATGCTGACAGATGACGCTGATGTGGCGGCTTGGCAGAACGAGGGCCTGCCAGCTGATCGGATGTCCACTGAAAATGCCACCATCCTCAGCAACTGTGAGCGCTGGCCCCTCATGGTGGATCCCCAGCTGCAGGGTATCAAATGGATCAAAACGAAGTATGGAGAAGACCTCCGAGTGATCCGAATTGGGCAGAAGGGGTAAACATCAGCCTTATCACATAATAACACCTTTTAATGGTTATCTGCTTGTCATATTTGATGAACAGTGTATATTTAACTGCAGCCATCTGAGCCAATTACATTGAGGAAAACCCTCAAATGTATTTGTGCATCAGCTGCTTATTCATTACCAAAATGATAGAGATTTCTCATTAAATAGCGGGTTTGTTTAGTGCTTGGCTCAGTTACCATAGAAACTCCTCTGAAACTGAGAATGGAGAGAGCTGTGTGCTGGAGGCTGAGCTACATGTAAGGCTATGGCATCCTCCATGGGGCTCATCCTATGTGTCGTGTCCTGACTCAGTTTCACCCAGGAGGGTGAGTAGGGCTTCCTACATCTTGGAAGAAGAGACAGGGCCTGGGTATGGAGGGTGAAGCTGCCGTGAGGGTCACCATGCCCTGAAGACCAGCTGGGTTAACTCTGCTCCCACGCTGGCACCAGCTAGGAGGTTCTCATTGCAGCACCCCTGCATTGATCTGGCTAAATCTTTTATGGGAAGGCTTTTCCACTCCTGACTTTTACCTCCAGTCAGTGCACAGGCCAGTCTTCTGCTACCTCAGTTTGCACCTATTTCTACTCACTAGTGAGGGGTCCCATCTGGGACGGAACAGACCCAGAGTCAAATCCCTGCTTGGGTATGAGCGCTGAGATTATTTTTTTTAATACAGAGCAAAGCATTAGCGACAGGTGAGAGTGACCCAAGCTTGGTGCTTGCAAATTCTGGTAGCTTTGGAGATGTCTTGGGGTTGCCCAGGTTGTTTTGCCGGTGCCTCCTCTGATTTCCTCAAAGAAAATAACAAGAATTTAATAGATTTGATCTATTATAAAATTATTATGAAATTATGAAAACTATTATGAAATTTGATCTATTATCTATTGATGAAAATACAGCTCATTATTCATTAGAGCAAATTTCTATTTCCTGGCCAACCTGGTCACCATGCCTTGCAGTTATTCAAAGCAGTCTGTGAAAAAGTAAGGATTCCAGAGGAGGCACCTAAATAAAAATCTCCAGAATGGAACAAGAATAGACCCTGTAACATTCATATGCTGCGATTACAGCTTGCTGTGCAAACACAGCATCTCTTTTTCCCCTCCCTCCCCAGCCATACACCAGGCTGGCAGATACTCTAAGAGGGGAATTTAGTGTGTTGCTGTGATCTCAGGGCCATTGGCTAAAAGCATCATTCACTGCCCCATTATAGTAAACACGGGAGTGTTTCATCATCTGGGAAATGGTGCTTCTTTGCTTTCAACTGCTTTAAGAGTTTTAAACCCACATCCCTCTCTCCTTCAGGAAAGGGCCATTTGAGCAGCTTCGGAGGCAGCTGCTGTCATTCTCTCTGACTGTTTCTTTGTATAAAATATTCCTAGACTCAGAAAAATGGGGGCTGCTGATCAAGGATGGGTTTTGCATTGTGTCAACGTGTTCCTTTAAAGGTTAGACCTAAAAGTCACTCTGAACTTCTTGTCTTAGATTTTTCTGTTGCCTCTTTGGGTCCCAAACTCTCTAGCTTAGACAAGGAACCTAAATTTTAGCCAGTGGAGTTAGCTGGAGCGATTCAGTGCAGTAGTGCTGGTGCAACAGCACCCGGAGCATCCTCACTGCCTGCCCAGGGCCCTTCTCTCCTCTTTGCAGAGAAGTAAGTTATGTGAAGTGCAGAGCAGCCCTGAAGGAGAGAGCACAAGCACTTGACCCTGCCCTTTCCAAAAAGCATCCCAATGCAGAGCATCCCCATTTTACAGTTAGGCACTGGGCAAAGGGGTCCAATTCCTTCATGAGGAAAGAAGCTGTCCTAAATGTGACACTAAACCCTGGGCAAAATGGAGCTGAAACATGCTCTTTGTCCTTGCTTTTATGCAAGATTAACTGCACCAGCGGGTTCTGGGGGAAACAAAGTATTTGCTAAAAATAACTCCGAGCTGTCCCATCTTTGTTCACTGATGCTCGTGCTCTTTTCTTGGGAAAGACGATGCAGTTGTTATTGCTTGTCCTTGCGAGGTCTGAGACCTGATTCTCTTTGTTGGACAGCCAAGAGTCTGCCAGTGCCACTTTCTGCACTGAATGTTGACACCATCTTACCCCTCTTTCTCCCTCACAACTGCTGGCATGTGTATGTAGCTGCCATCACAGTGTGGAGCACCCCTCTGTCCCACATGCATCCTCCTTGCTGCAAAGCATCACATCCAGCCTTGCTGTGGTGGGTACCAATGCTGTTCCCCACAGGTATTTGGACACGATGGAACGAGCCCTGGCTGCAGGAGAACTGGTTTTGATTGAAAACCTGGAGGAATCTGTGGATCCAGTTTTGGGGCCGTTACTGGGGCGAGAAACAATCAAGAAAGGAAGGTGAGCTTCAGGGACATTTAATGGCATGTGTGAATGGTTTCTTTGTGCTGTTGTGCTTTTTGTTCCTGACCTCAAATTGTGGGTGTTCATATACAGCAGCACTAACATCCTGCCTTCAGAAGTGAGGGCATTTTAAATCAGGCAATCATAGGTAATTCAGTCATAGGGTGGCTTTGAAATAAACCTAGATTTTTCATTTTGTTGGACAGTGTCATTCAAACCTCATGTAAAAGAGACCTGTAATTCTCCTTTTGTATAGTGACCTTGGTGTCTGTAATTGGCTATCCTGACACTGAATTATTACCAAAATAGCTATTGCTGTTGTGAAGAAAAAGTAACCTTGAATTTTAGCAAACACTGTGCACCACTTAGGAATGCAGCTACAGGTTTAAGCATTAAGACTATATAAGTGTTTCTTAATGAGATCAAGTTCTTCATGGCAGCTGCTGGTCACCCTCCAGCTGAGAAGAGGTCAGTGAGAGGGGCAGCAAGGGAGTTCACTTTTTCCTTCTTTCTGTATGTAAAGTAAAATAAGCACATTTTAATGTGTGCTCAAATAATGGCAACAAATAAAACCTCGTGCTCAGTGCTGAACTTGATTCAGGGACTCTTTTGATGTTCTTTTCACTGGCTTTCGCAGAGTGGAGTCATCTGCCTTTAGGAGGATGCGTGTCGTTCCGGCTTTTAAAAGTCTCTGTTGCCGACAGCTTTGCCACTTGCAGGAGCCTGGCATGGGCTGACCTCTGTGCCTGCTGCAGTGCCTCACAGGACGGTCCTACTCTTGGCTTTGTGCAGTAAATAACAAAAAGCCTGTTAAGCTCTGCCTTTCACATTCCTTAAGTTCTTTGACGATCGTTTCCTGAGGTGCCTAAAATATCCTAGAATGATGTAAACTGCTGGGAAAGGCAAGCTGTGTGGAAAGTTTGCAGGGGAAAAGGGTGGCTGATGGTGGGTTCAGCTGCAGGACGGAGGGAAAGGATCATTTCAGAGAGAATGACGGTCCCAGTGAAGGGGATTGCAATGTTTGAAAGCAGAGATGGGGGTACAGCAGAAGTGGTGGGACTCCTGAGCCCCCCTACAGTGAAAAACCCAGACATCCCCTTTTGGGATTGTACGTCTCTGCTCTCAAAACTCCCTGTGAGTTCACTTGTTTCCTAAGAAAGGGAAAATAAGTCACAAATCAAATAAAATTCCATGGGTTTCATGTTTTCCAGGACATGAGCCCAGACTCCACAGACAGATGCTGGTAGTCCCAGAGCAAGAAGGTTTTTTGAAGTTGGGGCTCTCAGCAGTATTTCTGGGTGCTGCTGTGAGCTGCGTGTGCTGCGTGATTTCTCTCTGCCTCAGTTTCACAGCTGTAAAAACAATTGAGGTGGCCAAGAGGACAGCTAGTGAGCTGATGTTTGACTGGAAAGCGTATTCAAATTCCTGTGATAACACCACTGTTCCCGTAACAGTCCAACTGCATCCCTGAAAGCACTTCCAGTTTCTCTTTTCCTCTGGCTCCCATGGGCTTTGTTAAACTTGGTTTCAGAGCATGTTGACTCTTGAGGTGTCTGTAAGTTTTAGACTTGATGTCAGAAATGCAGAACAGGAGAAGGCTGGGTTTCCTGAGTGATGTTACCTCCCAGGAATGGCAACCAGCTGCTCTCCTAATCTGGCTTTGCTGCTCAAGCTCAGTGCAACCACAGAGTTGGCCGTATCTGACTAGGCAATTTTAGCTGTGGCTAAGTAAAATCTCAATGCTGAGAGGCTTTTCCTCCATGTAACTCCAACTTTAGGTAGAATACAGCCTCTGTTAAAATCAAGGAGGGTTCATGGTTGAACTGGCCATCCTGCTGCTGGAAGCCATGACCCTTCTCAAGTAGGATCCACAATTCAGGGGCAACTGTCTGGGGTTTTTATCCTAAAGCAGAAGTGATTCAGGTGTGTCCAATTTTAAGTACTTTTTTGCTTTAATAGTGATTTCTGTGTGAAGAGTGCAAAGTCCCATGCTGGTAGATGCCATTGACTGATACCACCATTTGTCTTTGGGTGAAATGTCCTGGAACAGACGTGCACTCATGCTCCTTTTGCTCTAATTTCAGGTGCATTAAGATCGGGGATAAGGAGTGTGACTTCAACCCTGCTTTCCGTCTCATCCTCCACACAAAGCTGGCAAACCCTCATTTCCAACCTGAGCTGCAGGCACAGTGCACCCTCATCAACTTCACTGTCACGCGAGATGGCTTGGAGGACCAGCTGCTTGCAGCGGTGGTCAACATGGAGAGGCCTGACTTGGAAGAGCTTAAGGTCAGTAGCTGAGAGTTTACACTGGGAGCAAGTATAAATAATAATAATAATAACATTAATAATTATACTAATAAATAATAATCATTATTGTTATTTAAAACAAATAGCATTTCATGTGCAAGGTTGCAGAGATTGCTGAGCTCATCATAAAATCAGGTGATTTCCCTTGACTGACAAACATTGAGGAATTTTTTTCTTCAGTCTTTTGTTTTCTTGGTATTTTGGGACACTTAAACGGCAATTTCAAGTTTTTTCTCCAAAAATTTGGGTAAGAATATCTTTCTTTTCCTACTCCTCTTGGAAATGGAAACTGATATTCTCATTATATCAGGTTTTTCTGGACTTAACAGATTTAATTTTAGAGGTAGGATTAATCTCACTCAAGTTTAGGCATTTATGGTATAAGATTCCCACTGTAAATATTGTGAGGCTGGTAATGAAATTTTTCTGTTCTGGTTCTTCCTCCCACTTGATTGTAACAGGCCAAAATGTTCTCTCTCTCTCTCTCTCTTTTAATAAGTATGGCTTCAGTTTGAAGATAATTTTTTATGGAAAGTCCTTTGTTCTAATGGCACATTTACCAATGTAACAAATATGTATAATACTAAATATTTACTGAGAATGGGAACAAATTTACTGCACATGTTCAGTCAGGCCAGGCCAGTTTTGTAATAAACTTTTCATTTAATGAGGTTCTAAAGTACATTAGCTGTGCAGCCTTAATGATGCATTTAGTTTTAACCAGACTCATGTGCTAACGAGCCAAAAGATGGCGTCAAAAATACATAATGAACTGATTTAATGTGTAAGCCGTGGCTATCTCACTGGGACTGTGAGAGACCCAAAGCCTCTTGATCAGGCACCCGTAGCACACGCTCAGCACTGGGTTGCAAATGCTACAAACAGCCGCTTTCCTTTGCTGATTTGCACTGAAGGGAGCTGGGGGGGTGACAACGATTAGCATACTGGTGTCATTAACTGCTGTTATGTTAAGGACCGTTTCTCTTAGGCTCGGCAGCATCACTGTTAATGGTTGCTGTCACAATAAGAAAGGCAAATTCAATATCATGTGCAGTCAACAAATCTACAATTAGGCTCTGAAAATTAGTAACTCAAAACCAACAGCACTTCCCTCCCATGCTGTAAAAGAACTGCGTATTAGAAAACAGTGAAAATGATGTGAATTGGGGATCGCATGTTTTGAAGTCCCTGCTTCTTCAGGGCGTGTGTGTTGTGGAAGAAGGAGGTTGGGCACAGGACCAGGGAAATGCGTCCCTGGGTGCCAGCTATGCCACCAGCTGTGGGGGATGTGGGGCTGTAGTCTTGCTTCAGAACGCATTAAGCAGATACAGATTGGTGTGGGATGTAATTTTCTTGTCATTTAAGAATATTTAAGACTTTTTTTTCTCCATATCACCACAGCAAGGTAATATCAGAGCCCACTATCTTTCCTCCCCTTCTCATCTACTTTCCTCCTGCTACAGTCCTGCTGACCCAGCAGGTATCAGGGAGGAGAAAACCAGCCTGGTATTCAAGATGTTCTGCTGAATGGGGAACAGTCAGTCAAAAAAAATCTCTGCCATGCTGGGATAAAAGCAGAGACTTCTCTCCTTAGACATAGTGAGGGGGGGCGGCAATGGCTGCAGCTGCACTGACCTCTGCAGATGACTGCTGGCCAGGGGCCCAGTACCTTCTTCTGCCCCTGGTCTATTTACTGATGTGAAAAAAGCCACTAAGGCTGTTGTCTGATAGCTGTGGGGAGCTCCTTGAAGACACAGATTTGAGTCTTTGGATTCCCCAAAGGTGAGGCTACTTCTCTAGGTGTGTTTTAATCCATCCTCTCTACCCTGGGACAAAAGGGATGGGTGTTTGGTGTCTGGGGAAGGTTTAGGGCTCTGGCTCATGAGCAGATGGAGGTGACTGCTACTGTACTGCACAACAGTTACTGAGCTCAAAATCTTTTTATGGGCAAAGATGGAGCCTAGAATTTATTGTTAGTAACCTAATCAAAATTAATCAAACAGCTATTATTAATCCAATTACAATAACAGTAACATTTTCTAAATGTTTTCTCAATACAGTCTGTTTCCATAATCTTTTTCTTCATTGATTCCCAGTTATTCAGTCTTTCTGTTCCTCCTTATCTTTGAAGCTATCTTTATCTGATTCACAGGATTCCACTCCTGTTACAATGGGTGTTCAGAGTCTGAGACCACATTTGCACTCTACCATATTTTGGTTCTAGAGACAGATCAATCTGTCCAGAATAACTACTTACTCTGATTCTAAATTAAAGCCAGGCTAAAACAGGTTAAGGCAGTAGTGACCTGGCTGTGAGACAATCACAGCTAAGAGAAGCTGAAACCAGTTTACACCAAGGCAAGCAAAGCCAAGTCCTGAGACCTTCCCTCTCAGGTCAATACAAAACTTCTGGCCTTTATTAGTCTCATTTGCAATTTCCTTTTGCAAGGATGCCTGTGGTCCATGTGCTGGTGGAGCTGCCTGTGGTCCACGTAGTCTCCCACCTTCACCACACGTCACTGTTTGGACTGAAATGTCTCAAATGGCATTTGCATCAAATTCATTGTCTGTTTAGTGCTGAGAACAGCTGTAGGAAGGATATTTTGGCAGCTGTGTCCCAAGCTATAGGTGGATAAGCCACGAGTTAGGGTCCTGCCTTGCTGATTCAGTAGGTAAAGTGTGTGTGAAAGTCCCTGCACATTTAGGCTGTGATGGACAGTGTTGAAGTTCTTCTTCAGTAAAGAAGGTGCTTTGCAGGAGTGCACTGAAAATATAGGGATTATTTTTTTTCTCTGGTTTGTGATATTAAAATAATACAATAAAACCAGCAGAAAGGACAAGGGGAGGAAGGTGGCTACTGTGGCTGAGCTAGGAAGGGGTTTGTAGTGAATCCTGCAAAACTGGCCTGTAGCTCTGGTGAACTTTGTTTGTTTGTTTGTTTTCATGGAATAAAATTTTGAAGGCTCTTGGAGTAACCTGTTTCCCAGAAGCAGCACTGTTATATATCAACTGTGAAATAACAGATAATGAGCTCCACTGCAAAAATAAGAAATGATGACCTTGCTACTGCTGAAAACAATAGCATGATAAAGCTGCAACAGATGGAGGCTGTTGTGGGGAATACAGCATTGTATGCACTTCTAAGGGTGCGCTTCAGAAATTGCATGGTGATTACAAGCTATTGGAGCAAAAATCACACACATCCTCATTAATAACTCCAGGGCTTACAGTCCATGGTCTGGAATAATAGCTTGCAAAATGTCGTTTTTCAAGGCATGCTATGCTTGAATGACAGGAATGCACAAAATTAGCCATGTTAGTTTTCTGTTTCAAGACTTGTAAAATATTTACCACCATGGGCAAACTCCTCTGTGTAATGCCTACAGAACAGGCCTTTAAAAACAGCCATTTATAGCTGAAATACCAATAAAAGGCATGCTTCAGTGCACACTTTGCTGAATACTTGGGTTGACATTAACATAGAATGAGTGTGTGTGCAGCAAGTATATGAAATTTCAGCCCAAATATTGAAAAATGACTTATTAATGAAAGAGTTAGTTAATCTGCTTGAAAACCTCTGATAACAGAGCAAATACTGCTGGCTCCCTTATGTGTTGTGGGATTCAAAGAGACATAGGGTCACATTTCCCATTTCTGAGGCTCTTCCAGACCCCGTAGGTGGTTGGAAAGTGTGGGTATGTTTTCCAAAAACTCTCTTTGGAGCATTAAATCACTTGGCGTATGACATTGAATCTGTCATGTGCCAGTCACCGTGGCCCAGAAATTGTCTCAATTCCACGTGCACCACGTCTGCTACTTCATGGCGCTGGCTATTTTTTGCAGGGCTATAAAACCCGCTTTTGCAAGTTTCTTGAATTTCTTGGTTGTGTCGCTTAAATACAGTCTGAGGATTTAAAGCTGTGTGTCACACAGTAGTGTTTTATGTACCAGGCTGTTAGCGATTGACTTCATTTATGTAGAGAATAGTCACCAGGCTTATATCTTAGCAGCATCCAAATCAGATGGACAGCTTTCGCACAGGATGTTTTCTGTGATAACGCTAAAAATAAGCATTCACAATAGGACCATGTAGTGGAATAACATAATATACCTGAAATCCAGGAAAAATGCCATTTCCCTCAGCAAACATAGAATAGGGCAATCACATTTCATGGGAGAAAGCCTATTCTGGAGGATCAGTTCAAAAAGGAGGTGGATGAGAGTCTTTGTTTCCGCCACGAACAGCGTTAATGATTGGTATTTCTGCAGAAGAGAGGGAAATGGAACAAGTGTCTGGGGAAAATGGAGTGGATATTTCACATAAATTGGAAGCATTTGCACTATAATTCAGAAGATCTGCCCTTGAGGCAAGTTGGTTGTTACTGGTCTGTACCTGCTAGGCTGTCTTTGTGCTGAGTTTGCAAATCCTTTGGCAGGGGGACTTTGTCTTTGCATGTACAGCTTCTAGCATGGTAAGACACTGGTCCCAGTGAGATCTCGAGGCCAGAATACAAATGGGAGCAGCAGTCAAGTGAGGCTGTGATTTTGCCCTCAGTTCTGAGCCTGAGATGCGTTGTACTCATCTCTGGATCCAAGTGACCTTGCTGCTGGTTTTGCCATCAGGTTTTAACTGTGTGGTCCTCGTTGCTGGTGTGACTGGTGTTGGTGTGTAGTGGCAAGTGCAGGGGTTCACCAGGAGTGGTGAGAAGCGGCAGGGGCTATCCAGGCTGACTTCAGCCCAATAGATACTTCTAAGACAGAGGTGCAGGATATATATTTGAGATGGGGGATGAAGGTCTTTTCCTCCTGATTAATTTCCAGAATTGTAATACGTTTCTAGTGAAAGGGCTTAGTTCTCCTGGTGCTTTCTGTGCTGTTTAGGGTTTCTCTGAGTTGATGGCTTGTTGGATATGGAGTGATCAAAGAGTTCTGCCCATGCCCAGGAGTCGCAGAGAGCAGGAGTAAGCAATATTGGACTATGGCAATTGTCAGTTAGAAGCCTGTTCCCATATCAAGGTAGTTAATCTTTATTTTACCATGTGTTTTGTGGCTAAAACTTTCTGAATTTATTATTTGCAGTCAGATCTCACAAAGCAACAGAATGGATTCAAAATCACCTTGAAAACGTTAGAGGACAACTTGCTCTCCCGGCTGTCATCAGCATCTGGGAACTTCCTGGGAGACACAGCATTGGTGGAGAACTTGGAGATCACTAAACAGACGGCTGCAGAAATTGAAGAGAAGGTACAAAGATAGTGATAGCCTAGAGAAAAGCACGTGTGTGATGTTATCTTTAAGGATTTCTGGGTGGAACGTAACTTCTTTACTCTGCCCATCTCTGCCCCTTCTGCTGAGTAGAGAATAGAAAGTGGTATAAATTGAAGTACTCTCCATTCTGGACAGCTTCAGGCCATTTAGTTCTTTGGAGCTTTTGTATGTTAAATGGCCTATTTAAGACCAAGAGAAAACGTCAGTGCCTGATGTAAAGACAATAAAATTTACACACTGTATCAAGGCAGCTTTAAACTGTTCCAGTGTAATCCTGAATACATCACACTTCCTCAATTAAACTGGATTTTAGTACTGACTGGGGACTGGAATCTGTTGAGTTTGCGATCTCAAGTAAATCTGCAAGAACTTGGGTATTTCATACCCTTCCATTCCTTAGAGTATAAATCAGCATTTGTATTAGCTGTGCAGTGTCAGCATTGCCACCTACCTAGTTCACCTTGCTAGCTAAATGGGGTTGGTTAAATGCACACTCTGCCACTGAGGGAATTTGAGAAGTGTGGTTGTCATACCAGGATTGCTATAGGACTCCTGTATAGCCATTCTCAACTGCTTCCTTCTGCAGTCCTGCCATCTTCACGGCCCACACTTGTCCTCCTCTAGCTCACTGGCCCATGCTGCCTGGATAAGTTACCCATGTGCTGGGGTTGGGCTGGAACTGCCTCTCACTTCCCAGTGCTGTAGCCCCAGCAACCAAGGAACTAAGTGATCCTCCACATTAAAAATAGAAATTATTTCTGCTAGCCATATGTGGTACATCAGATGCATTCAGCTCCCTAAAGAGGGTTTGCTTGACCCCCAAAGGGGATGTTGAAGGGATGTTTTCACCTGGCAAGCTTGGCATCTCCCTCTTGAAGTAGGTGTTCCTGAGGTGCTTCAATTTCTAAACAAGTTGTGGTCATAAAGCTGGTCACTGCCAGCTCTGTGGCAACAGGGATGAATTTTGGAGTTTGCACGTGGTTTTCATGAGTTTGGTACCCACATGGAAAGCTGTCTCAGGGCCCCGTTAGAGGCTTCTCAAGTCAACCCTCACTCTGTTCTTTGTCTGTCTACCCAAAGAAAAATGTTCAGCCAACATTTTCCTTCCTATGGAAGTCCTCCCTCTTCTATTTATGGAAAGCAACTGTCTTCCCCACCTCTGGCTTTTATTTTACTAGCGTTATTAATCGTTTTGGGAATGGGATATCTAAAAGTTAGTTGCCTAAGTCTAAGCTAGACTCTGGGCTCCCTTTGTAGTCAGTGGAGAAACATGGGTGCTGCCAAAAGGGAGACTCATCCGATGTAGACAGGTGATTCATGGCCTATGCGGATGCTTGTTTCTGCAGTAGATGGTGAAGCTGCTCTTTGGGGTCTCAGGTATTACAGTCCATCATTGCTCATAGGGATGTGCAAACAGACTAATCCCACAGATCCCAACATACGTTGGGTGCACACAACAGATTAAGGCTCAGTCTGTGCTTCGTTGGGAAAGTTTGATGTGCCCCAGCCAGATGTGCTCACACCAGCTCAGGTCACGACAGAGGGAGACCCAGTGGCGTGCATTTTGGTGGGGGCTGTGTCATGCCCTCATGGCCCTTTTCTGCCACATCCCCATTGCATGGTTTGCTGAGCTAGCTGGATCAGCACTGGCTCAGCAGCATGTGGCTGCGTTGCAAGACACTTATGACTGTACATAGCCAGAGCCTAAAATAATCCCCAAGAGGCTTGAGGATGTCAATTCATGCTGCTGCAGTGGAATGAAAGAATGAACAGGACTGAGACAATAATGGGGTGATGTATCTGCCAAAAGGATTTTCACCATGTCCATCACAGCAGACACCTGGCCAGCAAGGTAGGGGTGTGTTAAATGCTTGTGAGGAAAGACAGCAAAGAGCTGTTATAAATTAGCAGTTTTCAGCCTTGGGGAAAGCTGCCTCAAGAGCAGCACAAAGTCTGTTCAACCCTGTGTTATTAATGACCTGCACAGGAAGGGGGGTAATTAGAAGGAGAAACTCATTGATGAGAAAAAACAATTCCAGTTAGTAAAGAGCAGGGATCCTAGTGAGAAGCCTGGAGGGGGCTCAGGAAAACCGAGGATTGGGCAACAGGGTGGTAAATGCAGTTAAATGGAGAATGTGCCAGAGGAAGGGGGTGGTGGGAGCAGGTGGCTCAAGCCTGGCTGCACCATGGTTCAGAGGGCAGAGGCTGGTCCCTGCAGTGGTCGCATGCAGTTTGCCCACTGCTTGGCCTGACGTCTTTGTGGCAGATGTCAACGCTCCCCTGGGCTGCGTACTCAATTTGCAAAGATGTTTTCACAGTAATTTTGTTCTGTGTTTTCCTCCCAGGTCCAGGAGTCTAAGGTGACAGAAACCAAGATTAACGAGGCCAGAGAGCACTACAGGCCTGCTGCCACGCGGGCCTCTCTGCTGTACTTCATCATGAACGACCTCCATGCCATCCATCCCATGTACCAGTTCTCTCTGAAGGTACTGTCCCCATGAGCCGTGGGCCGTGCCCACGGCTGCCGGAGGCAGTACCGCTGCTTCTCTCTCTTACTGAGGTTCAAAGTCATCATCTTGGGCCTCTTGGGGGTATTTGAACTCCCAGACAAAAAGGTGATCTAACCGAAAACATTCTGCTGATCTGGTTTTATGGAAAAGTTTCCTGTAATTTATTCCTTTATATGTCTTCTTAACATACATTACTCTTAAGTTGTGATGTGATAGCGTTTAGTGCTCATTGGGAAAGATTTGTGCCAAACTCACTGCAAACACTGAGCAGAGTGCGTTCATTGCTGCCCTCGGTGGAAGGAGCAGCGTTTCAGCAGCACCTGCACAGACCCAGTGAGGAGTGGTCTGAATGCCAAAAGAAAACGTCCCTCTGGGTTGAGCACTGACTGTGGGCCAGGGTCCCTACTCAGCTCTGAATTTGTCGGTCAGCCCACTGCAGGTGGTCAGATTGGGATCAGGTTAGATGAGCCTTAATTAGCTTTTCTTTCTTTTGCTTGGTTTCTTTCTAAGCAGTTGAAGTCTTCTGGAAACACACAGTCTGACTTAGCAATGCATTGACATCCTTTATTACTAAAAATCCAGGAAATCTCTTTGCAAAGCACAACCTTACAAGCCATTTGTTCTTTCTTCTATATTCACAGCCTTGGTGTGGCAGAACAAGGTGACCAATGGATTTAAAAGATATCATATGGGGAAAGAGCCAACAAAGTACTTTTTTCTATGTATTTTATATATTTATGCACAGAGATTTTGCGTGGCATTTGGAGTCACTTGTTCCATCAGTTAATCTTTTCTTTATATTTACATTGGTTCTGTATCTGTGATGTCATCAGGGCCATAATGCCTGTGCAGCTATTTCATAAGTTAACAGGAATTGCCACAGCCCTTAACAATTATCCAAGACCTTGATGTTGCAACAGTCCTGACTTCCCAAATGACACAGTATTAAAACATCGCATCACTCTCTAAACACAGTCCTGTCCCACTGAGACCACATCACCAGGGATTTATTGCCACCTTCTGTACAAAAGGCATGTAATTCCCTACTTCCATCTCTACAACACAAGAAAGGTCCCAAGCAGCTGGGCTTTCAGGAGCTTGGATGCTTCCTACATTACAGTTACAAAAGCCTTTCAGGTAGTCCACAGCATGGTGTGAAATCTTACTTTGGGTTAGTGTCTGTGTATGATTGGTGTGAAGGAATAGGTAGTATGTGCATGACATGAATGTTCACTGCCTTTTGGTATGGGCCTGCACACATGCTTATCTACAGTCTGGGAGTCCTCTGGAGGGCTGTGTTTCTGCCCTTCTCACAACGTTGTGTGGCCATCAGACAGACAAGCAAGCCTGCAGCCTAAAATGTCTTTCGACTAGAAGTCCAGATGGCATTTATGGGTGTGTTACCACCTTGTAGTGAGGCCGCTGGCAGTCTCAGTTACAGGCATGCTCATGATGGCAGTATGAACACCCCAATGGGGACGATGCTGAGAGAGAGACCACTTCTTGCCCTGTGCTCCTAAAATAAATGTAGAAGAGACATAGCCAAAGGGTCTGTGCTCCAAAGGCCTTGCTACTATTCTGTCTTGTCTAAATAGATTACCCTTCCCTGCATAGCAAGTGTAGCTCTGTAGTACATGGACATCTTACATGCAGAACTAGGGGTGATGTCCCTCCTTTGGAGAACATTCCCACCTGGAGCTGTTCTCACCAGAACACCTGGAGAACATTTTCAGTGTGACAGGTTGATTTCAATATAATTATTACTACTGATAGTGATGGGGCTGAACCATCCCACTTGCCACGTGGCAGCAGAGCCCCATGGGAAGCCAGTAGCTTTTGTAGGAATCAGCATGGCTTTGTTTTCCAAGTTTCTTGACTATCTTTGAGACACCAGTGCTTCTCTTTATGGCAGGTGTGAACAGACTGAGACTCCACTTGCCACAATGGGAGCTAGATCTTTAGAACAAAATATATGACCAGTAGTGAATTCATAGTTCACGTTTTTGCTTGATGTTTGGGCATCACTTGATCAGTTGTTTTCTGTTCCTCGACTGGTAGGAGGTGGTCCCCTCTATCTTTGAAGGTGCTTAGGCAGGGGTCTCCTCTTTGTGTGCTCTGCATGTGCTGCCCTTGACACTGGGAAGTCTGGGTCCCTGAGCAGCTTCTAAGGACCTGCTGCAGTAAAAATGAAAGTACAGACAGTCCCTTGCCTTGGCAGAGTAGTCTCAATAGGTCTGGCCAGTAGACACCCAAGGGCCTTTCAAGGTATTTATCAAAGAGTTTGGGTTTTAATGTTTTAATAAATGGAAGACCTTTTTTTATCACAGGACAAAGGTATTTTGAGGGATGGAGGGTTAAATGAGATGGCATCCTAGTCTAGAACTTCTTCCAAATTATTTTGTACCTTGACAAGTGACCTGGAAAAAGTAATTGAAAAGAAAATACAATATTTTGAGCCTCATCCACAAAGAAGCTTTTCTTTTTGATATCTACGACTCATATGTTGAAATAATTTTACCAGGAAAATGTACAGAATATCTTTTGTGCAAGGGTGCCCTTTGAAAGATTCATTCCTTACACATACATAATAGATACAGGAGTTTCTGAGGTTTCACCTTTAATCTATTTCTTCTGTATTTTGTTTGGTTTATGTTTTCCAGTTAACACTAGCAATGTGTATAAATACATAGGAAATTATTGGGTGAAATGTTTTTATCTAATAAATTTTGATGACAGATCATAAAACATTGTGTAAAGATGCACAGAGATGATTTTAAAATACTTACCACACAGCTAGAAGCCCATTATAAATTAGAGCACACAAGATTTATATGCTACTCTGCAGCATGTTTTAACACAATTTAAAGAAATGTTAAGCAGGAAAATGCATTCTGCAATTATTTAATAATGCAGTAGGTATCAATGTTACTTTAATTTGTTGAGGCATCATTCTTTCTTTGTAGAACCTTAAAAATAATGCTGCCAACACAGTCATGCCTTGTCCAGTTGGTGCTATTAATTTGTATTGGCCTGGTTATTTTCTATTAGTTGGGTCCCGGTGTATGGAGCCTTTGCATTGCTAATCAGGACTTAGGCTTTTTTTTCTTTTTCTTTCTTCCAGTTGCATTTGATAATTTGCTAATGGGTTTTCTTTGGACAGCTCTGAAAGTTTTTTGTCTTTTTTCATTTAGAACAGAAATGTTACAAGAATCCTTAGTATCTTACATAAGAGTCATTCTCGATTCATGCACTCATCCCCATGGGGACTTTACTGATTGGTTAATCCCACTTCCACAAGGCAGAGTCCTACCTGCCCTTCTCATCTAGTCCTTTGCTGAATCCGGATGGTAAAATACTCATGGGACCTTTTTTTGTATTTAGGGGAATTGCTTTTTTCTAAGTTGAAACATTTGTGAAATGGGAGGTATGGTTTCCTCTGGGAATACCACTGTCTTTTGGCTCAACATTTGCAGAGAAAGTGGACTGTGTAATGCCTATGAGAGAGCACATTTGGTCAGAGAAATGTTTGCTGTATCCATTGTGTCTTAATTCAGTCAGCCTGTCTCTGCACTACTTTCTCAAGCCCAAGAGAGTGCAGTGTCACAGAGAATGTCATCATTGCCTGGCTGTATGTTCCTGAAAAAGCAGCTAAAGGCAGATACAGTGTCTGGTCTCTAGATGTGGTCCCCTGCCTCCTGGAGCTGGTGGGCCACGCTGCTGGGCAGATGGGAATGCTTTGTTTGTGGCCCCACAGATACAGTATCTGAGTTGGCTTCGCTTATTGCAACACGTCAGATGATACGCAGGAGCATGTAAAAGGCATCTAGAAACCACTGGTGTCCTTCTGTGTCTCCCCACCTAGGCGTTCAGCATCGTGTTTCAGAAAGCCATTGAGAGGGCACCTCCAGATGAGAGCCTCGCAGTGCGCGTGCTGAATCTCATCGACAGCATTACCTTCTCCCTGTTCCAGTACACAACCCGGGGGCTGTTTGAGTGTGATAAATTGACCTACACCGCTCAAGTTACCTTCCAGGTAAACATCACCATTTCATGCAATTTGTATGCAATGATTTATTTTACAGGCGAAGATATTGGCATGGAGAGAAAGCTCAAACTGTCACAGCTGTGGCCTTCAGCATCAGAGCAGCAAATACAAGGGCTGGGGAACTGATTTTCTTCTCTGCCTCTCTTGCTGATAACAGTCACAGATGCTGTGTTTGATTTGCATTATGCTGACAAATGGTTGGGAGTAATACCTGCTTGCAGGACCTGAAAAAAAAAGGGCAAAGCAAGCTGGTCTTGAAGGCTTATTGGTTTTATCCAACACAAATGCTTGCTACATAGCTGCTATCTTTTGTCTAGTACGTTAGTATAATTTTAGTCTTCAATCTGAGCAAGGAGACCTTTGTATATCCCTATGCTGAAATAAAATTCAATCAATAAATAGTGCTTGGCATGATGTTGCAAAGTTGTTATTAAGTTTGTGCAGTGAATGACTGTGTAAATGCCCTGACATGTAGAATGCAGATATGAACCAAGTTTGAACTGCTGAAATATTGTGCAGGTCTAGTTAACCTTGATCCAGTGATTGCCATGATTTTTTTTAATTTTACATCACAAAATACTATGTGTAAAAGGGAAAGTAAGTATATATATATACACACACATATATACATATATATATAAAATGGACTCTATCAATATATTGCATTAATAAATTGTCTGTGTTTAAAAAGTCAGCTTATACTGTGCAATGTCAGCCTTAATTCTGATCCAAAAGATACCTACATTTTCTAATATATAAAGTATTTAAATAGCACACATTGTGCTTGTAACTACACTGAGCATTAAAAATAGTTAGTGGGTCACTTTAAGCTGTCAGGAGAACCATCATCCAAAATTTCAGTGTGTGGAGGCAGTTGAGTGATGAGGCACAGGATTCTCCCATATGAAAAAGCAGTTGGCTCTTGAATTGAGTACCTCATTACCATCATTGGTGGAAGAGATGCCAGGCACACTTCAGATGCCATTGCCCAGTAGGCAATAATGAGATACAGTCTAGAATCTGTGACAAGGAAATGACAAACTCACCACTCCAGCAATGTTCTTTTTCCACCCAGAATTGGTGTTCAGGGTTTTGTAATTTGTCTCTGAGATTTCAGAAGTCTGGCAGTGCACTTGGAGCAGTGGCTCCAGCTGGGCTCATGAGCATGTATGGCTTTCCAGAATTAACTTGAACATTGCTCTGGCAGTTTTACTCCATGTATTCCTGAAAATCACCATTGATGGTAAAAACATTGGTAGTAGCTGAATGGCCCAGGTGCTCTTCAGTGTTTGAGACCTCAGGGACCTGCTTATTCTCTTGGTGCACGTGCCATAACGGTTTGGGGGGGGGGGGGGTTTGTTTGTTTTTCAAAACGCTCTCAGTATGTCTCCACTTACTTTCAAAATTGAACAAGATGATTAGAGATGGACAAGATCTTGGTAGCAAGCCCTAGTGTTGCGTTAAAGCGTAATGAAGTTTGGCAGAAAATAAACCCCCTTGCATTCCAGCTTGTCCTAAGATATCAGAGGAGCTGGGGGCGGCTAGGCTTAGATTCTGAGTGATGCCCAATTCAGCACTATAAGTCCGGTCATGTTCAATATATTGAACTATCATGATTATGGATGCACTAATACTGCACTGTACTTTTGATTTAGTCACGTTCAACAAAATAGAATGGCCAGACTTAAGGAGTTTGGTCACGTTCAATGAACTATCATGGCTAGATTTTAATGAACAGTACAGTTTATTAAAGCAACAGCAGTACAGGTTCTTTTGGCTTGCCAGTGATAAGTACACTGTCTGCAAAGCACGTGCAAATAGTAATACAGTTGACTACAAGCACACTAAATTATGGAAAAAGCCTATAGAGATTTCTAAGTTTCCCAGGGAAGCATTCAGTATAACCGAGTGTTTGAATCGTAGCCAATAGGCGTCCCTATGACGGGGAAAAGAGATTCAACCCATCACCTGATCCCAGAAGTCAGCGATGTCCTCCCGACTTGTCTATGGTGGTATCTTCCCTGACATTCCTCCTCTCTTAAGCCCTTTTATACTATTTTATTTTTAAGTGGAGCTTGAGTGACTCTAGTCATACCTTTATTATGATTGGTGTAAAATCTCCTCGGTTTACTTTTAAAGGTATATGCTAGAGAAAATTCAGAGCACATGCTCAGTAAGGGGTCGTCACACCTTCGAGGTGGGTAGCTTTTAGGATGGAGGTGTGTTTTGGTATTATAATGAGATTATAATGAGCAAAGGTCCGTGTCAGTACTCCAGAATGGGGCACTTATGATATAAATCAGAAGTAGGGCAGTAGGTTGACAGAAACCCTATTATTCTACCTCCTTATTTCAGTGGATTCAATGCAGGGACCTTCCATTCTTGTTCTTATGGTTCCAGTTCCCCATCCCTGCAGTGATATCACAGAGCCTGGCCATGGTGTCTCCACTCCGCTCCACCCTCCGTGTTGTTTCTCAGCATACCAAGCTTCCCTGGTGTTGCTAACATCTAAGGTTGCAGGTTATGTTGCTTAGGGAATTATTATGGAACAGATTCTGTGTATGTCCACCACATTCCACGCTAGAGGTTTACCTTCCCTTAAGAGGGGGACATATCAGTAAGTCACCTCCAGCAATCATTCCACACCTAGGGATGCATGCTCTGGTTCCTTTCAAGAAAGTTATCTGTTCTCTAGCTGCAGATACCAAGCACAGGGACATGCAGCATGCCCTACAGCCTGTGTCTTTGCTGGCAAGGACTTCTCCTTAGTGTGTTATCTATGAACCTGGATCACAGCCCTTGCTACATAGTTTCCCCAAACTTTGGTTCTCTTATGTTGCCGATCTCCATACTCGTTCCTGGTCCTCCTTTGGAGAGACCCAAAGCACCTACATGGTATGTTTCATCACACCCCTCCAACATGGGGCACTCTGTATTTTTTAGCCACACATTTGGCAGCTACATGAGTTGAATGTAGGGAACACTGTTCGGAAGATCTCGCGATGTCACGGAAAGGTAGAAGGCTAGTCGTCGCCTCCCTATGACATATCAGTAATCCCACCTACCGTTGTTAGTATAAAAGGAATTAACTGCGCAATAAAGGACGGAGTTGACACTCACACCATGTGTGTTATCTGTCTCTTCCCTGGTCCAGGCCGACCAGTGATCTAATCGCGGCACCTTGATATGTAGCACTGCTACATTGAATAATTAATCTGCTAGAGTATATTGCTGCTCTGTATCCTGGCTGCTCAAGGATATTTTGTTTGTTTGGAATTACAGATACTTCTGATGACTAAAGAAATCAACACAGTAGAACTGGATTTCCTACTAAGATACCCAGCACAGACCAGAGTCACAAGCCCTGTGGAGTTCCTGTCTAATCACTCCTGGGGAGGAATCAAGGTATCTGCTTCACTTGAACTGTGTGAAATCAGCATCCTTTATCTCCTCTAAAAGCCTTTCAGCAACCTTCAGGTTGGTCCTTATAGCATTTGATGAACAAAGTTCTGACCATACATGAGAAGTAGCACAAAATGCCAGAGAAATGGAGAGTTCTGTAGGTACAAGACTGACTTTGTGGGCTTTTCATGACTGCACCCCTGATGATCTGTGTGTCCCCAAGAAGGTGATTTTTCCCTCTGAGATTTAGGCTTCTCCCTGTATAAGACAGGAATGAGAATATCCTCTGGTTTTTGTCATTATAGATTGTAAAGGACATGGAGATCTTCACTGTATTTGGGAAAAGGTGGGAATTCAAGGTATATATGACCATCTGCAGGGATGTGCTGAGGACAGAGTAGTGACAGCTGACAGACCTTCATAAAAATACTGTCATGGCAATAAGAAGGTCTTACAGCTGCTATGTGTTTGGAGTGAGAGGTGAGGAAGAACGTCCCAAAGGGATGTGAGTTATCCCATCTTTGCTCCTATTTGTCAAGAAATGTGAATTGTGCTGGATTTGAACCTGACTCAGCAGGGTGTGATTTGTTTTCTGGAAGGGGTCAAAATGTTCTTCAAGTTAGGCATGCTCATTCACACCTTGTTGGATCTGAGATTGTATCTTTTGTTTTATTGTGGCTTCTGATCAGTCTCTGGCACCTGCTGTGATTTAAGAATCAGTTTCATTTATAACATGCTGCCTTTGTGGGACATTTCTCTGGTACTGTAAAGTAGGGAGTGAAGTCATCCTGGTTTCATGGGGATAGTTCTCAAATTTTCACTTGGGACATTGGGTTTTCCCTTTCTCTCTCTTCCACCATGCTGCACAGAGAATGTATCTGTTTCCTGGAGGATGACCAGATAAAATATCTTCATCCAGGCCCAAGTCATCTCTGATATTCTTTTCCTGTATGTATTGTTTTGTGGGGCTTTCCAGAGTTTTGCAGGAGCCCCGGCTTATGGTACCACATGCCTTTCTAGGCAAGCACATGCTAGGCTGTGTTTCACTTGGCAAACACTGTCTTTTAGGGTAACACAGAGTTAGAGCTCTAAGTTGCAGAATGCAGTTCAGAAGTCAAATAAAGTTTCTAACCCAGGTCACCCATAGCAATTTTAAATGGTAGCATGGAACAATTCATGCCAGATGTGTCTGCCCTGACCAGGAGTTATTATCTCTATCTCTTCACTGGCTGTGAGGATGGGGCCTGTGCCTCATTCTGCACACCCATGTGACAGAGCTCATGTTGCAAATGTCATAATTCCATTTTCAGCCATAAAATAAGCTTGGAACTTCTCGCTAAACCAGCCCTGTTCATCCTCTAAAAGGCATATTTCCATAATAATGGAGGAATTAAAAAAAATTCTACACCCTTTCTTTAATCATCTTTTGTTCAGTGGTGGTGTTTTGCTGTTAGACAGCAGCAGTTTTATTTTTGCTTCTCCTTTGAAGACAAATTAAAATGGACACTTAGGGTCAACACACGTAATCAGGGGAACTCAGCCATGAAGCCTATGAAATACATGTTTTGCAACAGCATATTTTGTCTTTGGGCTGTGCAGTCTGTATAGATTGTAGATGTACATACAAATTATTGCTTGAAATCTTAGGCTTTCTCAACTCTGCTCTGTCCATGCCCGTGTTCAGCATGGGGATATATAGGGTGAATGGTACATTTCAGTTCTTCTGGAGTCCTTCTGGGTTGGCATTCTTCACTGTTTGGAAGCGTTCTGCACCGCAAAGCTTCTTTCTACTTCAGTCCTCTAAGTTTCCTTTGGAAAGTGAACTTCCTTCCACCATAGGTTTCAGGCTCTGATTCTCATTTTGGAGATCCTTTTATGCATCTTGGGAAACATATTACTCTTGTAGTGCCCAAGGATGCCTTTGCTAGTCCTGCCTGCAGGTGGTACATTCTCCAAGCAGACACCTTCTAACTTTGCAGTGAGTTTTCTTTGGGAGATAATCCCTTCTGTGCTGGCCAGTTCCATTCCGTGTGGGTGAAATGGCCTTTCATGTTCCCTGTGTGCTTCATCATGATTATCGCAACTGCCTCACTGCTGTGATGAAGTTGGTACAGTTGCCAGCTCAGGGTCATAAACACCGGAAGGAACATCAACTCCCAGTCATTCATTCTTCAGGCTTTATTCTTGCATCACTATTTGACTTATTCAGGAGAACAGGCATTTCTCTGCAGAGAGTGTCAAAGTACATAGCATACTGTGTCAGAGCCCACTTTGAGACCAGCAGTAAGGAACTTCTACTCATCAGAGCTCAAACCCTGTCAGTGGCATCATTGAACAAGGTCTTCACCCCTTCCATCAGCTATGTGCCCCAGCTTCATCCCTACCAGCAGCCTGCACTCTGTCATCCCTCGGCCATCCAAAACTGATGCAGTGTTGGGTATCTATCATGTAGTCATTGTGTGCGTGGAGTAGCTGGAGACTTATCCTGAGGTAGGCAGGAATTGAGAGTGGACTGTCACCTGAAGTTGCTTTGCAATAACTGCTTCTCTTTGCGATGAGCCCTTCCCAATCAGCTTCCTCTCTCCCACTGAGTCTCTGGGGGTTTGTGGTTGAGATGGAAACTATGTGAGGCCGAGAAGTGCTTCTCTGCATCTAGCCTTTTGCTGAGCTGTGAGGTGGCAGAATGTAGATGTATTCAAGTGTGCTCCACGCATCAGGTGTCTTCAGCCTCAGCATGCATCCGCTGTCCCCATGAACTGCACATCTCGAAGAGTTGCAGTCACTGGTCAATAATCTGTGTTAATTTTATGTATTTCAGGATTTTCAGATAGTGAATTCTATATTATCAGATTCTGAATACTTTTCAGATTGTCTTTTGTAATGATTGTAGTATTGATTTTGCTATAAATAATACAGCTGGCATCAACTTTATTAGTGTTTATGTTCTATTAATGTGTGTTGGTTTATTAGTCTTTGAGTTTTTGGCAACTCCAGTTACTTGAGGCATGGTTTTAGTACAATCACATTTTGTCACAGACTGCTATAATTAGGTTAATTAGTCATGGCTTCTACACAGCTTATTAGCAGGCTAAAATCTCTTTTTCTTTCATCAGGAAGATTAAGTGCTGTAATAAATTGTTTCTTCAACAAAGCTTGAGCAAAGTACATTTCAGATTCATATTTCAAATTTGAAGTGGAATTTAGCATTCTGCTAATTTTTCACAGAAACATTGAAAATGCTCCTGCCCAAAGTGCTCCTCTTGCCAGGGGTTTCAGGCCAAGACAGTAGTGCCAAAAGAAATCAATATTGATATTTGTGGCCCATTCTGTGCCTCCCATTTTGGGCCCATTAACTTCAAAGAAAACCTCATTAAGTGTTGAGGACTCTGGGCATGCAATCAACCTTGTGTGATTTGGCTTATTATTTATTGTTATTGTTTGATTAACAGTTAGATTGTTACTGTTTGATTAATAGAGACATTAATAGTAGATGTAGGCTATTAGTCCTTTGTAGTTGTGCAGCTGTTTTCAGCTCATGATGCTGGAGCATCTGACACACGTTTATGATTTAGTCTTCCAGCTTCTTTTAAGTTCAATAAAAAGTTTCACAGAGCTTTTCGCTGTAACCTGTGTGCCAGGGTAGCTCAATATTTACCACTGAGTGAAGAAACCCACATACCTGTCCAGAAGGGCACAGTTTGTAGGGAAGGGTAATATCTTTTATTAGATCTGCTGATAGACTTGGAAAAAATAGGGAAGTTTCAGGCTTTTTAGTGCTTCTTTAAGCCTGAAACAGGAATTGAATTCAAACTAAGTACAGGTCGAGAAAAACTGCTCTGAGCTTAACTTGATTCTGTTCATCAGTCAGCCTATATGGGAGAAAAAGTAGTACCTGTGGAGCCCCTGTGGAGGCACATTAGTTAGCTCTGGAGCAAGGGGAGATGTTAGCAAAGGACACAGCCATTAGCCTCAGTGCAAATACTGCCTCTGGGTCGTTGAAGGGTTAGTTAAGAGCAGAAGGGGAGAAAATGGTATAATTTAATGAAAGTAGTGCCTTTGCTGAGTCCCTGGTTCTGGTGTTCAATAGAGTTGGTTGTTTCAGTTCTAAGGCCGGTCTTTTGGAGGTACTTAATAGTGATCTCTTGAGAAGTCAAAAGTATTCTTTCACTCTTAATGAGGTTTTCTGTCTTTTTTCGATTTCCTTTATTACACAGTATGTTATACTTTCCTCACCCTCTGTGTTTCCAGTACCTAGCTTGAAAGTTTTTATTTCTGTTGGTACTTCTGAAGAAGTTTTTTGTGTGCATGCAAGGCTGTCCATTTCTCCTGACTTGGCTGTTGGTTACCTTACCAATAAATGTGTGGACACACCTTGGACCACAAAGGTACAATGATGCTACTGCTTGAACTGCACAGGACATTAGGCCATAGCCATGTGCAAATGGCCATTTTGATATTCTTGTTGTGTGACTGAACTTAACATAGAATCAGTGTAGAGATACAGTAGAAAAATCTGTAGGATTTTTCCCCAATTTTTTTCTTCTTTCCTTTACTGGAAGGTCTCCAGTATCATAAGATGAAGGTGTTGATACCTATATGGGCGGTGAGTTTTCTCTGAATTGATGCACTGTGGTCCCTTCAACCCTGTGTAAAGCCCAGTCTGCTTGTTGAGCTGTTCTTCAGTTATCCACAGGGCTAGAACAGACAGCTCATGTCACGGTTCTGCTCTGAGCATGGGTATAGAAATGACATCATTGGGTTTTATGGTTGTTGGGTCTTCCAGACTATGTCTAGAGTAACAAGTAAAATGGGCCAGCAGTTGTTTTCCATACAGTGGAACTCCCCTCACCTCCCAGACAAGGAAGACCTCATATGTTTTTACTGTGGGCAGTCCCTGGAGTGTCCTATGCTCTGGGCTGTGCCCAGGCATTTCCTGAGAGCAAGCGAGTTCACCAAAGTCAAATGTGAGCCAGCAAGGTACTAGCAAACTGTGTGGCTCGTGGTGAGCTTGTGCCTGGACCTCTTCTGTAGCCACAGATTCAGAAGCAGATCAGCAGGCAAGAAAAAAGTATGTGTCTTCTCCTCACTGCGTAGGTATGCTGGGGTCTGAGACAGGCAGATAGAAACTCCTTCTCCCCATAGTCTGAGACAACCTTGCTTTGGAACAGCTTTATAGATGCATGAGCATAGTTTTAGACCTGAGCTAATACAATCTGCCCATCAGTAGGGCTTATTAGCTTAGATAAAGCCTCACACAAGGCATAGTTATACATCTTCTGTTCCGTGTCCAGTGCCAAAAGACCATGCTTGTGTTTCTTAGGGGTTCCACAGAGCAGTTTGTATTTGCCTAGGAAAGATCATATGAACATACCCACCGTCAAGCTGGGTTCTCCTTGAGCTTCACCACTACTAATAAAGCCAGTGGTTGCCCTTATGGTCTTCATTTTCATGGTTGCCTTGGCCAAACCCAGCCTGTTTTAGAAGATGAGGGTTGTTGTCAGGCCACTGAGACTACCTGAAGGTTGGGTGAATGGATTTCCCTGTGACCCCAGTGATCTCTGCTGTGAAATTCTCCCATGCTCCAACTCCCTCCATGCTGTGCCCTTCCTGGGGAGCTGTGTCCATGTTGGCTCATTGTGTGCCTCCTGCAGAACTGTAGTCCCTGATTAACCGTGTATGCATCTGGCTCTCACCACGGCAGCCTGTTCCCACAGGCTGGATGCAGGCAGCTCTGGATCTCCTTTGCACAGATACGCATTTCCCAAGTCTGATTTTCTTTGTGATATTTTCTGCAGCGCCTCTTCATTGCTGAATGCAGATGTGTCCCATAGGATAAGTGAAGCTAGTTAATATACAGCAAGAATACACCTGGCCAACTTGGATTACTTCTTCATCCAAATCATTTCCCTCATCTTTTTCTGAAGGGGAAGAATTTTCATTATGTAGATATGAAAACGCTACTGAAAGGGCATTGTTTAATAAATGTGATGTTGAATAATGAGCTCTAAATACTGAATTCAGCTTTCGAGGAGGAGAACAGCAGTAGACAAAGTAGTATATTAACTCCATATTTATAATTTTGCAGAATGCAGATGATAAGATTGTGTGTGTGGCTTATGAGATAAAATACCAAATCATATATTTAACATTTAAGAAAACTGGATTTTTTTGAGAAAAGAACAGAAATCTCTCTTCCAACTTTCACTTTTTGTACTTTCTAGACACTGAAATTTTTCATTCTTGTCAAAGATTCATTGTGACACAATCTGCTGCCTACATTGTGCTCTTTGCGCGTAAGCAAGGTCCTTTGATCAGGATGGTCAGATATGAAAGGCTTGCAGCTCACAGCTTTCCATGTGCATTCAGAATTATTATTATGCCAGAAAATCATAGTGTTAATTAAATATCTTCCATTAACTCAGTTCTTCAGATGTACAGCCTTTTAGTGCATCTTTGATAGAAAACATTGATTATGACACTTCGATGTGCATTGATCTGCTGTCATCTAGAAGTTTCCTAAGGACATTTATTTGTCCTTACCAGCACTTAAGTCCCAGAGGAATGTTCCCAATGTCTCACAGAAATACTACTTGAGAACGTTTTACCTTTTTTTTTCCTTTTCTTTTTTAACCCGCTGGCTAACGATCTGATGTTTATCTGAAATACAGCAGAGATTTTGATCACATCAAATATTTAAAGACATACTTTGTTGGTTTGATTGCAGAGTGGAAATTGAGTTTTTCTGGATGCCTCTACAGCAGTGTCAGCCTTTGTCCTTCATTCTCAATCCACCCATGACACAAAGCCTGCTGTCAGCTGGTCATTCTGAATGTAAAAGTTCTTTCACCTTCTAAATGGAAGAGAAGGGAAATAATTGCTTCATTAGAGATATCTTTTAGATATCAAATGTATCCTTTTTAGACATTGTATATCTTTTGAAGTCCTATTGATCTGCTTAAAAAATAGAAAAAAAGTCAGTTGCAGTGCACTTCTGAAAAGATGCCAGTGGACTGTGGACCCGGGAGTGACCACAGAAAGGTCTGATGGCTGAGCTGTGCTAGCAACAAAGGGCGTGCAAGCAGTCATCCTATTCTGGACATGATGTGCTGTACCTAGATGTGTAAGATGCTTTTGGAAAGGCAATGAAGGCAAATGGTTTGGATTTGGCTCTTCTTTATTTGTTCTTCCTTTTAAGCCCAGATCTGCCACAAAGGACCTGTTGGAGCTCCTTGTTTTGTGGTAGAGCTCATAAACATTTCCTTTGCATGGCAGTTTGGTTCACATGAACAGCTGTGAAGACTGCAGATTAAGTGCTCAGCTAAATTTCAACTGGGAACAATCTCTGGAACCCTGATGGTAACACCAAGGCTTTACCTGTGTTGCGGCACATGAGATGGCCTTTTCTGGAAGCACTGGTGGTCTCTGTATCATCCCCAACGTGTGATCACAGTGCATCAGTGGACCACAGTATCGCCAGTACCTGAATAGGAGCATCCCTGTGCAACGAATATAATCTGACAGAGCCATGGGGACATGCTTTTCACTCAGAGTTGGTCAAGCTTCTGCTGTAATCTGGTTTGATCTTTGAGTATTGCATTTTAAGAAAGATGCAGACCACCTGGAGAAAGGGTAGAGGAGAGCAGTGAGAAGTTTCAGATACCTGAAAACATGACTGTGAAAAGAGGTTGAAGAGAGGGAGGAGGGGAAGGGTTATGTCTGAGGGCCTCAAGACTGAGGGGACAGGAGGTTACAATCTTCAAAAAGTGTCCTTCAAAGGCAAAAAAGCAATCAGTTTTCTGTATCAGTAAAGGGTAGAGCAAGGTGCATCTCAAAGTACTGCAAGAAAGATTCACACCAGACATTTGGAAAATCTTTGTGGTAGATGTCCTGGTTTCAGCTGGGATAGAGTTAATTGTCTTCCTAGTAGCTGGTACAGTGCTATGTTTTGAGTTCAGTATGCGAAGAATGTTGATAACACTGATGTGAAAACTGATGTGTTGTTGCTAAGTAGTGGTTAGTATAAAGTCAAGGATTTTTCAGCTTCTGATGCCCAGCCAGCGAGAAAGCTGGAGAGACACAAGAAGCTGGGACAGGACACAGCCAGAGCAGCTGACCCAAACTGGCCAATGGGGTATTCCATACCATGTGATGTCATATCTAGTATATAAACTGGTGGGAGTGGGGGTGGGGGAATCACCACTCGGGGACTAACTGGGCGTCGATCAGCAGGTGGTGAGCAATTGCACTGTGCATCATTTGTATATTCCAGTCCTTTTATTATTACTATTGTCATTTTATTAGTGTTATCATTATCATTATTAGTTTCTTCTGTTCTGTTCTATTAAACCATTTTTTTCTCAACCCACAAGTTTTACATCTTTTCCCGATTTTCTCCCTCATCCCACTGTGGGGGGGGGGGAGTGAGTGAGTGGCTGTGTGATGCTTAGTTGCTGGCTGGGGTTAAACCATGACAGTAGAGAATAGTGAAGGACTGGCACAGATTGCTTGCAGTTTCCATTACTGTGGTTGTTCAAGCAGGTCATGTGAGCATGTATGGGGATTATGTCAGGGGCCTGAGAGCATCAGCTCTCAGAGAAGAAGCTCTGTAGCTTAATTCCTCTTCTAGTCTGGTTGCCTGTTCTCAAGGCCAGTTCTGCTATGCTGCCACCATGAAACCTTGAGTGAGGTCATTGCTGTGAAAAGAGCTGTGAGAAACCTTATCAAAGGATGAGTCCATACGTATGTGTATATATATATGTATATCAGGACACAGAACCACGGACCCTGAGAGCCTTCCAGCAGGGGACATGCTGGAACAGATGCTTCAGCTGAGCTCTTCCAGTCTGTGAGACTTATTTTCCCTTTCAGTTTTGCTGTGCGTTGGCCCATGGTGCTGGCCCTTCTGTGATTTATAGCAGCCAAATCCAGGGAACTTTTCAGAAATTCACAAGTACCACCTTTCAGCTGTCATCAGGGACCCATGGCCAGCTTCTGGTCCTGGGTGCGTGTCCCCAGTTTGCTGGAGAGCATCAAAGAGAGAAGAGGAAAGATGGAGAGTATGGCTTGGCAGAACAGCCTGAGTTTGCAAGGCCCATTTTCAAAACCACTTGAACAACCTTTGCAGAAAATGCAGGTAAAATGTCAATATGAACCTAGCTGTGAAACATCTCAGGCAAAATTATGAAAATTTGATGGGTGGTTATAAGCAAGTAGAATACAAAGATTATGACTAAATCTCATTTCTCTTGCTGACCTATCCTATCCAGTAGAGCTGTCTGTAAGAACATACTAGTAGGAAGGACTTGAGTGCTGAAGCCGTTGCCTTCTGATTTATGATACAGGTTTCACTGGCAGTTTTCCAAGAAGAGGTAGCAATATCCAACCCATCACTCCTCAGACCACTTCTGTCGTCTAACCACAAGGTGTCTGCGTTTTGTGATGCTCTAGGAAGGATGGTACAGATAAACAGAAGGATGTTCTTGTATAGTGACATGCCATGTCACTACATACTTTTTATCCCCAGTATAATTTAGACACGTGGAAAAAGCAAGGAGGAGTTTGAATGAAGACAGGGGCATACAGTGCAGTGAGCTTGTCAGTCAGCTTTTATGAAAGAAATAAGAGGATTAAAAATAACACGTTTGTGTTGAGAGGTGATTGAAGTTTGGCAAACCCATCATATCTTTATTTTTACCATCGGTAGAGATTTTTCTTATGAGTTGAATAATTTAATTAGTGCAGCTAAACAGAAAATAACGCCTTCAGTGAATGAATAATACAAATCAAAACCTAGTGTGGGAAAGATGGCAAATAATCCATCATTTTCTACATTAATCCTTACAGTTAACAGTCATATTCAAATGGAGTAATTCATCTGCCTATACGTCTACTTCTTGAATGATCCAATATATCAATTCAAGCCAGATGCAGGTTTGACTTTACCATTCCTCCAGGAGCAGTCTTTCTCCAACTGTGGGGATGCTGGTTTTCCTAATGACATTTAGGCCACCTGCAGAAAATGAATGAAAGAAATTATGAATATTTGCAGAAACCTATATAAGCAGAACTCGCAGTGCACATGGACAGTGCAAGACCTTTAGAAGGTGTTTTGAAAACGCATGTTTGTTCCCAAGCATCAGGCATTCATACAGGTGCTCCGCTTTAACCCTGTTGCAAAAGTTCACACACAAGCTGCTTCAAACTCTACAAGCCCACGTACAGACAGACAACTGGGAAGCAAGCTGAGTTGTGGTGGGACTTTCCCAGACCTCCCGGGGAGCCTGTGTCCCTCAGGTTGGTGAATCACAGCTCCAAAATGCACAGCCAAGCCACAGTGACAGCTGCACAGTTCAAATGCTTTGAATTACTGGAGTGTTTCTAGACTTGAATCTAGTCGTGGTGCTGGTATTGAAAACACTCAGCTGAACCTGGATAGCTTTGCCGCACGCCTCACCTGACACCTAAAAATGGTTCCCCTTCAACTATCATTAGCTTATGGGCTTGGCTTGCTAAAAGCCAGTCTTTTGCACAGTATGTGCACATCACTGCTGGGGGCCATCCCTGCCCACTGAAACTCTTGCAGCTTCTGCAAATGACATCGCCTTTCCAGAAGATAGTCTCAGGGTCAGTTGCACAACTGCTGAGCACTGTGAACTTTTTATTTGTGGAGCCTGCTCTGCTTAAAAACTGTATAATGTAATCCATAAAAAGACATCTCCTTAATTTTGCAAATGAAATCGTCACTAATTGTTAGGATTTAATAATCTCACATATTATTAAAACTCCAATAATATTAAATATAATTTCTTTCCAGTGTTGTCAAGTTGTGTGATTTTTATAGAGAGACATTTGATCTTCAGTGTGTTCCTTATAGAACTCATTTTTTTATGTAGAGATGGGGTTTTTTTTAAAAGCAAGATATATAAAATGCTAAGACTGAAAGTGTGAATCAGGTATAACCTGAAGACTCAAAAAGTAAAGATAGCTTTTTAAAAAATAAACCTCACTTTTTAAATTATGATTTCATTATGTCTTTTTAAAAACCAGTCTTGTGGCTGCTGGGGAACTTGGTAAATAGGTGTTAGAAGCACACTCTGGCAGCACTGGTTTTACTTGCACTGTATTATTTTCCACACTATGTCAGCACAGAGCATGGTAATGAGATGCTGTTTTGACTTCCCTTGCCCCAGAGCTGTTCTTGAGTCAGATGACTCTGGGGCAGGGTCTTTTAAATTATGGAAATAGTTTAAAATACTAAACAATCTTTTTTTTTTTAAAGAATAATTTCCTTTAGAGCTGAGGGGAAGAAAACATGGAAATAATCTCTTTTTTTTGGTTTTAGATTTTATAAAAACTTGTGAAGCAATGGCCAAACTTGAGGCCAGTTTCGACCAGATGGTGTCCTTAGAATAACTGCCTTTAGTGATAAGAGCAAGTGTTTTCTCTAATAAATTTACAAAAGCTTGTTGTAGTGTTTCTGGCACTAGGAGATAAATTGCATGCAATAGCAATGACACCAGACCTTTGAAGTTGTTCCTTTCACTAAAGACTCAGCCCATCCTCTGGAGGCAGCAAGCAGTGAGGGGAAACTTGAGTGTGTCATCTCCTCATCGTGCCCATTGGCCTGGGACTTGCAATGGCAACTAGGATTTCTTTCTCAAAGCCAATGGCTGATACACGTTGTATTTCCTACAGCTGTGGGGGGAAAGAGAGTACTTTGCATTTGTGAATGTGTGAAATTCACAGATCTGCTGACATATCAGCTCCAGTTTAAAGCTGGTTCTGACTTAGAAGAGAAACTGTCAAAGAAAACCAAAGTGATAAAGCAAGTTGTCTGTGATTCAGTGAATGAAAAATAATTTTCTCTGAGAAAACAATGATCCTTGCCTTGACGTGGTGTGAAGAGACCTGTTTTGCTGGCAAAGTCTCATTTTGAGATATAAACTCAAGACCCTCCTGTCTGTTTCCAGCCGTCAGAGATGATTATAGTGTGGGTTGCAAAGATAGGAACTGGAGTCTTCCAGCCCTTTTGATCATGTTTTATTTTGATCAATGTTTTTTGTCTCTCTCAATTTCCATGACAACTCTAATTGACAAATGTATTCTTTATTATGTTGACAAAAATAGCCATGCTACACAGGTTGTTGTGTAGTACCCATCTGCTGTCCCAATGTACCATTCCTGCTTTTACTCCCGCTGCTTGGAAACAGTGATATATTACTGTTCGTCTAAGTTTCTTGGAAAAATTCACAGCAGAGGTATTGAAAAGCAATTAATATTCACAGAAAGATTACTGATTGAGATAGCTTTCACTGCACCAGCTTTTAAATAGCAGCATCTCTTATTAATACCATCACTCCTAATAAATGTAATTAAAATTGTTGACTAATGAAAATTTTAGAGTTAATTTATATAATACAGACTTTATACTTGCAATTAGAGCTTTCTTGATTCTGCAACATGTTGTTCAGGGAGAGACAGACTATCATCTCTGATTACATGTCTGTCATTTAGTAAGAAGAAAGAAATTTTTCAGAGTCTTCCTTGTTAACATCAACGAAGAGACTTCTCGAAGCAGCAACAGCCAAAGTTCTGAAGCAGTATTTTAAGTAAGTCACTTCAGAAGTCAACAGTGTTAAGATGTTTTATATAAGCACTTGCACTGATGAATCCACTGAATTCAACATTTGCCGTTGTGTTGTGTTCAGCTATGAGAGGTGCATCAAATATATTTATTGCTGCAAGGACAAGGTTTTGGCAGATCAGAATACATGGCATTGTTCCTGTCAATGTCAGTTTCTCATGTTCTGTGCTCTGGTTTCTAGTTTTCCACAGGAAGCAGGATATGGCACTGAATTTGGAGCAAGTACTTCTGTCGCTGACATTTCTCCGTGTTAGTGCTAATCTACACATGGAAACAACATCTGTTCAATCACTACTTTGCTCACACTCCTTTTCATGAAATTCTCAGGATCCCTGGGAGTTTGGCATGGAGATGGTCAGCGCCAAACTGAGTCAGTCCATGCTGTAGCTCTCAAGTGGTATTGCAAGCACTCTGCTCTTAACTGTGCCTTTTGTGGAGGTATTGATGAAATTGTGACTTCAGGCAAGGCTTGATTTGTTGCAGAACATTTATAGTAATATCTACAAGTACTTCTCTGCCTATAGCTCTAATTCTGGCCCTAGAGCACATGACCTATGAGGAAAGGTGGAGGGATTTGTCCAGCTACGAGATGACAGAGCCAAACTCTCCTTGTTATTGGCATGTGATGTAATAGGGATCAACTGTGACAAATTGCATGTAGGGAGGTTCAGCTTGAACGTATTACAAAAAAAATCTTCTTTACCAGAAGGATAGTGCAGCTCTACATCAGGGCACCCAGAGAGGCTGAGAGCGCTTCGTTTTAGAGGTCAACATTTTGGCAGACAAAGCCCTGGCTGACCTGATCCAGTGCTGGCTGTAGTCCTAGCCCGGGCACAAGGTTGGACTAGACACCTCCAGAAGTTTCTTCCAACCATTGCTTCTGTGATGCTATGAGTGTATATTCAACAAATGTCCTGGGTCAATGGCACCCACTAGGAACAGCTTTACAACCTCTTTCTCTCTGTCGCCTATAGGCATTCCCACTGCTACAAATGGGAACTCATTTGTTATAAGAAGCCCCTTTTTCTGATGCCTGCCTTCCCTTTGTTCGCTCTCTGTGCTGAAATATGGCTTCTAACTAAACTCAATCTATTAGAAAGACCGAAGTTTTACACTGCTCTTGTCTTCTCATTGGGAAGCCTTTCCAGAGGGAAAGCATGGCTTTCCTGCAGTTTTTAGAGCAGAGTGACCTTCTGCCTCATTTGCAACAGCATCGTATCCAAGGCAATCTCCCAGCACTTCTGTCAGGGCACTTGCATGACTTACAAAGCCCCATGGCAAGTGCGTATTTTTTCAGTTGATCTGAACAAAGTGTGACATCAGCATTTTTCAAGGAGCTTTCTCAGTTGCTTTCCATAGTGGAGCTGTATGGGATGTGAGCTGGAGCATTAATGGTGCGGAACACCTCTGCCCGTCAAGAAGCTTCGGCTTCGCTATGAGTGTGCCCTTCTGTTTCTATAGAAAATAGCTCATTCACTGTCTTTTATACTTTACTAGTCTTTCCCACTTCATGTTCAACTGCTTACAGCTTCAGATTATGCAAAATGCTCTGAAGATGTTTGTTTCAGCGAGAATTTTGCTTGAAATCCAGAAGAACCTTACAAGCTGTTCAATATGTTTTGCCACCACTTGTATGAATGATAATTTTGATTCTTTACTTCTCTGCATAACATTTATAGTTGCTACTTTCTAGCTACAAAATCTAGCTACATTTTCATTGTAATTATCATTTAGTTACTGCCTTGCTCAGCTGCTCTTTGGGGTATTCTTCAGCTACCTGTTTCTGCTACAGACTTGTAGCACCAAAAAGTTAATCTTCGTGTGTATTTGACAAGTATAAATCTGAGTGATTTTTTTTTTACAATGGCACAATATGGTATGCATGCTTGTACAAAGAAAGCATCCACCCGTTTACAGTTTGCAATATGTTTATTGAAATTTGTGACTCTGTGGTCACCACAATTGCATGATTGAGTCCCAGTGTTGTGGTTTTCACGGAGCGTGTGCATCAGACTATGCAGATAGAGATATGCATGGGGGAACAGGGAGAGAAAAATAACTGCGTGTGTATAAAGATGAAGATAATTAATATTGCAACTGTGAAACCCCTTAAAAACAGTTTTGGTGAGCATGGCGTGCCTGTGTCTCTGTTTAGCTTTGGATACTGAGCACCCTGGATACAAAAGCACATTTTTCCATCAGTTGCTGTGATTTTTTGCTGCACAATTGTCTTTGTCTCTGTTGAAGCAGTAAGAAGACTGTTTGCAGACTTGCAGCTCACGGGAATGCCAGCAATGTGCTCTCCTGTCAGACATGGGCTCAAAATTTCCAGCTGCTATCCAAAACACATTTCTGGGATAACTGATAGTAGCAAGTACTTGTCACCTGAGATTTTTCAGTTCTGGTCTCAAAACAGGAGAGCAGATTTCTTCTCACTTTGGGTTATGGAGACCTGCATTGTGGATGATGCCAAAGTCTTTCATCCTTTCCTGTGTTGTCACTTCCAAACTCCCATGTGTCTGCAACTGTGCTGCAGGGGAGAAGGCCTGGATGCCGTGTGCAGCTTCACTGGCTGGTGAAGGGCGTTGCAGTGATGTGGGTGAGAGCATCAGGGAAGGCTGTGTTAGGTGCAGCTTGATTTTAGAACTGACATTCTGTGGGCAGCCTTGAGACACATTTCAGTTCAGAAGACCTTCCACAAGTATAAAACTGTCCTCAGTCATACTTTCCTGTGGCCTCGCAAATGGGCCGTGTCGATTCCTGTTCCTGTGACAATGTGCTGACAACAGAGTTGGGAAAAGGAGAATGGACAGAGTCTGATCTGGGTGGGTTTCTGGCTGTGGCTCCCAGGTTCCAGCTATGACCTGTCTGGTGGAGCAAAACATGAGCAGTCATTGATATTAGAAAAATGATTCAGAGCCATGTAGGATTGTTCTTCTTAAGACCTTCCTTGAATTTTTCCAGGCTCTGTCATCCATGGAGGAATTCAGGAACCTAGATCGGGATATTGAGGGGTCTGCAAAACGGTGGAAGAAATTTGTTGAATCTGAGTGTCCTGAAAAGGAGAAGTTCCCTCAGGAATGGAAGAACAAGTCAGCTCTGCAGCGCCTGTGCATAATGAGAGCCATCCGACCCGATCGCATGACCTACGCTGTCAGGTAGGGACACTTCTTTACTATCTCTGTAACTCTCTTGCTTAACAGGCAACTTTGGGTCTGTGTTTTCTAGGGAATAGGAGTAATTCAGAAATATGTTTAGATTTATTTATTATAGAACGTGAGTTCTGCAAAATGGATTCCTATAAAGGACTCTGCTGAATGAGTCATCTCTGAACTCTGCAAGACAGTCAACACATTTCATTTAACTGGAATTTCTTGCTTAGGGAGATCTAACTCCAATGTCACCAGTAGTGATGGAGAAGTATAACTAGCACTGGGTGAGGAGCAGACATGCCAAGTCAGAAATGAGCATCATCATACAGGTGTTATGCATCTGCTAGAGTCTTTTAATGATCAGTAGAACTTCTAGAGTTCATTAAGGTTGATTTTAGTTACTAGATCCTTTATGGCTGTTACTTAGGCACAAGAATAAAGTGTAGAAGTAAAGGAAAGTCTTATAGAAGTTTTCTTTTTTTTTTTTTCTTGTAAAATGCAAAATTTATGTCATGCTAGTTCTGAAAGTTGTAGTTGTAAATTATGTAGTGAAGGTAACTAGGCAAGTCTAAACTTTATGAAAGTATGCAAAAGCAATATGCTTGTTCCAGGAGAAACTAAAGGTCTTTCACTCCATTAGGACTTGTTTTTACCTTCTCTGTCCTAGTAGTCTATGATTTGACATTTCTGCAATGTCTCTCATGCTACTGCCTCTCAAATAGTTTATATTGCTCCACCATCTGGCATGTGCGTGTATATGGGTGCATGTAGCAGATCGTATTACTCAGTGTATGAACTAGATTTCTGCTTGTGCTTTAAAATTCACAGAATGCAGATGAGACTGAGTGAAGTCTCCCTATGGTCAATGTTATTATCTTTTATTAAATTAAATACTATAATTTATCATAATCATACCATTCTAAACCATCTTCTTTTTAATTTCTGACTCTTTTAGGGCTGGATTCTCCATGTGTTCTCTCAGCTGAAAAGATTGGTTTTCCTGTTGTTTTTTAGTTTGAGTAAAATAAACTCTTGTCTTTCTAAACTTTTAAGTGCGTAATTCATTTAAGCAAGTTTTATTCATTTCCTTCAGTCAAAATGGTGGTACTCACATAGCTCAAAAATAACTGGAACATAAAGTTTCAACACCTTTCATATTTCTCTTTTATGAAAAGGTAAGGGAATCCAAGTTCAAAAGCTTGGCTGGATATTTTTAGGGTCTGGGCATGTCAAGCTTTTCCATTTGCACAGGAGTATTTAAATTTTTGTTTTGTTTTTCTTCTTATCTAGAAGTAGGTTAGAACATAAACATGTGCAAACAGTAACAGTTCACAGTGCCTTCCCCAATACTTTGTTTGTACATGTTTGTGACTAAAATTCTTCTTGAAATACAGGATAGTCAGACACTAGGCCCAAAAGGCTTAAGAAGAGCTTTTGTTTAGGGAAATCTCATACCCCAAAAGCAAATCTGAAATTATTAGTGGTAACAATGACAGTCAAAATGTTTGACTACCTGGTTCCTCCTTGACAGCATCATACTCCTCAGACCTTTCTTCAGCAAGCAGTCTGGCTAAGATAGATACTGTTCCCTTAGTGAAGAAATTTGTTGTTCCTAAGACATCCACCTCTATGCAAGAAGTCTCTTCATCTGTCCTTCTCATGTCAGTTAGTGAAGAAGGAAGGAAAAGTGGTCTTTGGATTGAGCTTAATGCAGTCAGCATTCCTGATAGCCACCACACAGAAGGCTAATGGTCATCTGGTGTCTCGTTTTCCTAAGCACGGTCAAAGCTGTATTGTGTCTGTGACCCTTCAAAAAGTGGGGGATCTTGTAGAGCATTGGTGAGCTGCATACTCCAACCATGAGGACTTCCGCTTCAACATCCCTACTTTAGCCAGCAGTGTTTCAAGATCATGTGTGTGTTAACAAATTCATCAAATTTTAGATACCTGCAATGTCGCTGGATCCCACAAGTTGTTTTGCAGTTCTCAACTTGCAGATCTCTTCCTTCTGTATATCAGTTAAATATGCTAACATTAAATACCTTACTGATGATCAATGGACATCACTACTAGTCCTAACCTTTCTGTCTCTCTGAGAGTCTTGACAAGCACTCAAGTGCATTTTGGGAGTCAAGGAGTAAGTTGGTAGCCTAAACACAGGTGACTAGGGGTATTTTAGATGCCCTAGAATATCTCTACCTCATTTCCAGCTGCTGTTCAGAAAGGTGCAGGACCCTTTATGTCCCATGTCATTATGTGCCAGCTCCAAAAGAAGGTCGAGGAAGCTCTTCGGTATCTAAAACGATCCACTCATGTACAGGCTTCTTGCATTTCCCTGTGTTGGAAGTTAGGTTTTTCAGCCACTCTTCATAGCAGATCCCTGGGGATATTTGCACAGGCTGTTTTATTCCCTAGGCCTAAGAGGCCATCAGAAGAAACCACTCTTACCCTGACTCATTTCTTAGAGCTTAGATGGGGGTGGTGCTCTATTGTCCATCACCAAGAACCATAATTTCCTCAAGAGTTATTTTCAGGTGTAAATACCTATTTCATCCTTCAGTCTTATTGAAGAACATCAGCAAGGAGCTTCTTGCAACACCTTGTGCTTCCATACTTCCTCATCCATGGTGAGGTCAGATCAGTCCAGCAGCTACTAGCAAGGTATAACTTGGTCATGGTGAAGTCTTTCCAAAAGCAATGGTACTACTGCCTTGAGGGATAGGCCTTTGAAACAACACGGAAGGACTAAGGACTCTGGTAGCTGGCACCTCCAGCCATGGTTATGAAACTTATGTGGACTCTTCAGATAAAGGATCTTAAGCAGCTGTGGCTTTATATAACCTAGATAAGCTGTAAACCAGTCATTTGTCTTGCAGGGTTGTTTTAGGGTGGTTTCGAGGATTCCCAAGAAGGCAAACACACACACACTGACTATAAGGGGAAAAAACAAGCATTTATTAACTACAGATGTGCGTTATGCTAAGGGTATCTTGTAAAGCAAATTAACATACCGACCCAAGGACTGTGAGGAAGATGGACCATCCGTACATTCTTGTGCCATCTTGCACCGCGAGCTCAGCCCAGCAATCGGTAGGTGTCAGCTTTACGTGGGCATCCCCACGGAGGCAACAGTGGCCTTGCCATACACCAGCCCGACGCTCTTCGGAAAAATCCCGGTATTTATACATTTGCAGAGGAACGGGTTTTGGCACACGTGGCCAGCAGGTGCGAAAACACGCCTCGATTGTAACATAGGGATCCTACGACGCATGCGCTCGCTGGCCAGGCACGCTGCATGAGCCATAGCCACCCTGTCTATTGGTTCATGGGCTTTGTACATGTGGCATATTGTCATCATCCAGCAGTCACGCACCAATCATGCACACAGCTGTGCTGTGCAACAGCCTGCTGCCCGTCCTCCCCCAGTATTGCTCAGCTCTCTTATCTCCGTGGTCAGCATTCCAAGCAACAGGCAACAAACCATCCATTTTCTGTGCTGACTGCATTTTCCTCAGCTATCTACCTCTCCCCCAGTGTTCATCCACGGACCAAAATCCCATCTTTTAACCCATCCGTATACAAGGGTATTTTTGCTTTTTGTTCTGGCACCATTTCTCAAATACTACTGCTTATACTGTGAACCACCCCTATGAATACCTTGTCTGAAAGACACCAAGTGTAGGCACTCTTCCAGTCCTGTCTCTGAAGGTAGGCCTGCCTTTCCTGCATGTGTGGTCCATTTCAAAGTCTCCAAGTCACATTAGTTGTGTTTCTGAATCTCCAAGGCATCATTTCATAGAGCTGAGACTTGATGTAAACCAAGAATGTTGTGACCTCCTATCTGATGGGCTTTTTTAAACTTTGTGGACTGAAGCTTTCCAGCAGCTCTTTAGCAAATCTTGACCCAGAACAGAAAAATCTACTTGAAAGAGGCACCAAAGTGGAAGCTTTTTCTTTTGCAATCCTTTAGGCATTTCTATTCCAACTGCTTTCACTAGTCCTTGAAGGAGATTCTCACTCTCTCAGAAAGAATTTGGCTGCCTTATTCTGGTAGCACCTACTGGGTGAAAACTGGCCAATGTTTTTCTTACCTGTGGTACTGAGGTTTTCAAAAGGCCTGAGTCATGCCTCTATGCTAGAAGAGTAACTGCTTATTCCTGGGGTTTGAATATAACATTCCTACCTTTGAATCAATATTCACTGTATCCTCTTTTTCTAAAGCAGTGATTTTGGAAGCTCATGCTGGGGAAATTCAGCCTGGACATTCTTCATGCCCTGTATTCTGTTCAGGCAGCTGCTGTGGAGCTGAATTTTTTCCTGTTCTCTCAGTTGTATTTTTCCTTGTGACTCTCACGCAGAGACTAAGCTACATGCACTAGATATTCTTAGAGCTCTTCCCTTTTATCTTTCCAGAACAAAGCAATTTTGTAAATCATTTGGACCTTTTGTGACTTTTGGTGATAAATCTAAAGGAATGCTGTTTCCTCTCAAAGGCTGTATGGATTACAAAGTACATGGCAGTTTTCTGTACATTAACTTATTTCTTCTCTTCCGAGAAACCTTTGTTAGAATCAAGCCAGTACTTGTATCGAAATCCTGAATACAGCATTGGGCTGGTAGGTCCCACTGTTTTCCCTTCTTATTTCCTTTCGTTTGTCAGATATTGGTGCGCTGTGTGTCCTTTTACTCCTGTAAAAAGTGCTAAACATTACTATTGAGTGATAAGTCCAGAAGCCTAGCCTGCAGATCCTGTCTAAAATTATTTCATGCCCATTTTTTTCATTTAGTTTCTAATTTGTTTGAATCAGCAAAATCAAAACTAATTAAGTGATTATTTGCAGGGGAATCGGTCTTTTCTGAACAATAGTAGACAGGCAAAACTTTTTTCTTTCTGGCAGAGATTTTGTAGAAGAAAAGCTTGGCAGTAAATATGTGGTAGGGAGATCCCTGGATTTTGCAACAACCTTTGAGGAATCAGGACCTGCAACCCCAGTGTTTTTTATCCTGTCCCCAGGAGTCGACCCACTGAAGGATGTGGAGAAACAAGGTAAAAAAATCATGTCTCTAGGCATACCACAGCATTGCTTTTTATCTTCTGCATAATTATCTTGGCATGACATTCTTGTTCTGTTTTTTTTTTTTTTTTAACTCATCTCTTTGTAGATAATGGAGTAATCTGTTAAAAATAGATAATTGTTAGAGGATGTGATTAGTTTGTTTTGTTTTGTTTTCTTCTTTTTTTTTATTAAAGGATTTTGGATTTTCATCTAAAGTTTAAATTAAAGTTGTCTCTTTCCTGCATTGCCTGGATTCCCAGTGTGGTTCACACTACAACAGTTTCTGAGCTGGTCTTGTACACAACCTATAATTTACGTCAGAGATGTCTAATATGCTGTCAGATGGGTTGCTTTTTGCCAGGAAAGGTTGGACCAGATGATCCTTGAGGTCCCTTCCAACCTGGTATTCTATGATTCTATGATAGCTAAAAATAAGCAACAGCTCTCTATAACAGTCTGCTGGTGAGTGGCAGAGTTTCCAGTTTTTAATCCCATCCTTCCTGAGTTGATTTTAGTGTGGATGGTCAGATGTAGTGCTGTCAGCTGGCTTCAAAACCAAAGGGGCTTCACTAAGGTGCCTTATTTGAGAAGGCAGTGATTTCCGTTGTGCACCTACTGCTGTAGTCAGTGCCTGTGCTCTAAAGCTGCCAATGTGCAGAATTTGCTCTGGGTCTCAAATCCACTGTGGAAGGATTGCCATTTTCAGCCTGACCGTAGCAATTACAGTAGGTCTGGAAATGGGGTCACTTCTGACTGTTGAACAGAGGTAACTGCGGTCACTTCTTTCAAGACTGTTACAGTGGAGAGGCTCCATCCCTCTGGAGCAGAGGACTCAGATGCCTTTGGGTACTGCTTTAGGGCTGCTCCTGATTGCCATTCTGCTCATCAGATGTCTTTTCTCTTTCTCCAGCAATGCGCTTGACATATCCCCAAGACCATGACTTGTGGTCAAGCCCAGATGCTCCCAGCGATGTGGAGTATAGTATATTTAAACTGTATTAATTACATATCAGACTACCCTAGTACTGCTGCTGGCTGGTTTTTAGCAGGCAGGTCTCCAGACTAAACATCAGCAGGGCTGGCAGGCCCAGCAGAGAAACCAGTAACACTGAACTAAGCCATCATCCAGGCGAGTGGTGGAAGAACGCTGACCTGTGGATTTCTTTTCCTCTCTATGATGCACCTTCTGGGTCATCCCAAAACAGTGTTTGAGTCAGTCTTCACTCACATTCCCACAAGCAGCTTTCAGAGATGTTAAAGCCCAGTGCAGCCTAAGCCACAGGCCAGATTGCAGTGCTCCGTCGTGGGGTGTTCCTGGGCTTTGCATTGTGCTTCATGCTCTTTCTGCCCTGATACCAGGTCTCATTATTGTGAATTGAAGGGGACCCCCCCCCTAAGGAAGGTCCTATCATGTACCTGGATTCCATTTGGAGCCACGTCAGTGATCCTGTGCTCACTGTGTTCTTTTCTTGTATCAAATGAAGCACTAAAATCCAACCATGAATGGTTTAATTGGAATTGTAAAGATGAGGGTAGTTGAACACCTGGGGTTAGTCAGCCAGAAAAGTTACAGCAAGTAAAAGTGAAAAAAATCTAATGAAGTAAAACCATTGCTTCAGTGCAGCTGCACTGGCCTTAAAGTCTGCCTCACTGGGGTTTGGACTGGATTCATTATTCGGTATTTTCTCTGCCCTTCATTAGGTTTTATTAAAGTGCAAGTCTGGCTAGATGATTCTTGTGGATGGCAGATAGCTTCTTCCAGATGCTGCCCACCCATGGGACCTTTCCTTGGCAACATGGGGAGGACCCTGCAGCAAACACTGTTGGGCTTGGAAAGCTTCCCCACCTCCCTGGGGCAGCCTGACTGCACCACCCCCTCTCCTCTCCAAGCCAGCAAGGAAGGAGCAAGGCTGGCATCGTCTTTGGTGAGGCAGCCAGCGCAGGCTCACTGTGTACCCTTCTGCAGTGCTGTTCCTATCCTTGAAGTGGAAATAACAACCGATACTAATTTTATTATTAATCACCTGGTTTGGCGTAGCGGCCTGTCTTCTCTAAAGTGGCCCCATCCCTTCTTGAGAGGATGGGTCTTGAAGGCAGAGGAGAGATTAGCAGCTCTCAAAGTTGTCACCCACCAGAGATGGTGAGAAAGAAAACTGGAAACTCTCAAATATGGGGAGAGCAGTATCCCAGGGGGTTGCTGTAGTAAGGCTAAGCAGAGAGCTCGAGCAACTGGAAGAGTTTGGATGTTTGTTTTACTTATGGCATCTGTTTCCAATCTTGTACCAAGAGCTGAATCCTAAGTCTTGCAAGACAAATCTTTTCCTTGTTTTACTATAAAAATTGTCTGCTTTTAGCAGAAATCAGGAATTAAGGGTGCACCATCTGCGTGAAGGCAAATCTGCATGCAGAGATAAGTGTAGGCAATCCCAAGGGATCAGCACATGGGGACATGTGTACTGACTCCCTGGCTGAGCCAAACGCATCCTACTATGATGCGGGGAGCCAGTGTGGATGTTTGTCGGGCTGCTTCCCTCTGGCAGCACAAATTGGTGCTCATCTTCTGAGGAGCACACAGCAGAGATAGCTTGCTCCAGGCAGTTGCTTCTCCTGTGAGATGAGAAGCAACTGCAGTCCTCCATCTTTGGATGACAGACAGATTCAGAAAAATAAACAGGAGATCTTTAGCCATGATCAGTTAAAGGGTCTGAGGCACTGGGGTGCTACGGAGAGCTCGAGGGAGTCCGAAGGAGTATCACAGACTAAATGAAGAAACACTAAATAGATGCCATCCTTCCTCCGGAGCAGGATAGTAAATTACATGGGGTTTGGGATTCGCACCCTACACTGTGCAGACAGGGATGTCAAAGGGACTGTAGGAGATGGTCTGCAGTGGCTCCTGGAGCACCCCTTCCCGTGGACTTTTCTGCAGTCCACCGACTGTGGGCCTTCACACATGTGGGATGCTTCCTACAATGGTGGTGCACCCAGAGGCAACTCCACACCTGCCAAAGCCATGATGATCCAGGAGAAATCTGCAGGGCTGACTGATCTCTAGATCCAGGAAATCTGGGAGGCCTTGGTCGAGGCCACAGAAAGCTCACACAGATTTCATTTCAGCTGCCCTCTCAAAACTGAATAGGTTCCTAAGATTACTGCTGCTTCTAGCATGCATCGCAGGGTGCATTTCCCCACCGAACGATGTCTTGTTCAAAGCCTATTTAATCAGCAGGAAATTATTTTAATTTCCTATCACTGTAAAATATGTTTTTACACAAGGTTGCAGGGGAATACTGTTCTTTAAACAAGAGGCACTTTGTAATAATGTACCTTTGTGTTGATGCTGCTCTGTAATTAAAAGTAGTTTGGAAGAAGCCACTGCTGTTTTCAGTGCTTTGGCAAGGAGTGTGCGAGAGACAAGATAACTATTATAAGAAGTGCGATAGCTCTTCTGTGAGGGTTTTTGATAAGACTGAACTCTGCCTCACTGCTGCTGTGTGAGCTCAGCTGTGCTGCGTGCTGTTCCAGGTAAAAGTGCTGAACGTTGCTCTTTTTTGTCTTTTAGGGAAGAAACTTGGTTATACATTTAACAACAGGAATTTCCACAATGTTTCCCTTGGACAAGGTCAAGAGGTAGTTGCTGAACAAGCTCTAGATCTGGCTGCGAAGGAGGGTCACTGGGTCATCCTTCAGGTACGGTGCCTTTGGAAGCAGTCCTGCCGTTCTCCCAGGTTACCTGATGCTGATCACCTTAGCAAGGGCAGTCTGTTGTTCTTATGTGGTGGGAGATGGGACAAGGTGTCATCTGTGTGTCCAAAGCAGCCACCTTCTTGCTGCTATCTATTACTTTTATTGGGCATTGTCATTTTGGTTTTCTTGCTCTTTGAGGCTTCTGTAGGGTGTGTAGTTGTAGGGAGTCCTCTGAGGGAAGGTTGTGCTACATTTTCCCGTGCTTTTATTTGCTTCATGAATAAATAAAGAGCTTTGTTCTTAAGAGCTGTTAGACCAGTTCTCTTACTACCTCTCAAAATTTACCATGTATTTAAATGAGCAATGAGAACATGCACACCACCTTAGGAAAGGCAGAGGCAGTGGCACCGATTCCTTTATGCATCCCAAAACTGGTAAATGTTTGAAGCTCTTACCACAACTCGGCAAAATGTTTCAGAGCCTTTTCGGGTGTGAAGGGAGCTCTGTCTTTGTCAAGTACTCTCTGGAGCCACTTACTCAGTGAGTACTTGGGTTTGCTAATATGCAGAGTCAGTGATGCCAGCTCTCATTACAGGTCTTGGGAACCCCTCTGATTTCCTTGATGTGGATTTTATAAATGTTTATTATCACTGAATTGTTTGGATAAAATTAGATTAAGACAAAGCTTTGTGTCCTGATCTGAGACTACAGGCCTGATTTTGGATTTAAATTAAATGCCATTGATATTTTGATCTTAATTTTTGCTTTTTTTGAAAGCTTCCTCTAAGGTACTTCCTCTAAGGTACAATGCTGAGCTTTTCAAGAGCTTTTAATACAGATGGCTGCAATACTGGCATCTGCCTTTGAGACGGTGAAGAAAAAAATGTGCAGCTTTTTGAGACATTGCAGTCAGTAATGCAAAGCAAATGGTTCTTTTCTACAATGATGGTTAGATCCTGTAAAGGATCTGTTAGCAATGTCAGCTTCCACGTCTGTTGCTTCAGTGCTAGCAGATGAGTGCTGTGGGTCTGAAGTATTTTATTTCATCCATTCACATCTTCTCTGGTGGGCAGAGCAATCAGTAAGGGGTATCTTCTGATTTAACACTGAAGGTTAAATCAGAGGAGCTGCAGAAATTAGATTTATATGAAAGAATGATTTTGATGGTTGGGATAACTGGTTTTCCAGCAACACTTGCCAAGTGTGACTATCTCTGGTGGCACAGAGCAGACAGTTTACCCCGTGAGCTTAGAGAAGAGCTTAATTCATCTGGCCGCTAGCAGGTTTTGATGCAAACTGCATGGGGCAAACTCAGCAGTCACAGCATTGGCCATTAGGACAGGTTGCCTGGTGCCAGTGTTGGGCCTCCTCAGGGTCAGTCAGTCATCTGGGATCTTCTCTGGTGTAGTGTCAAAACTGATAAAACTTTATACATGTATATATTCTAGTTCTGTGTTGTGCTTTGGAATAAAGCAATATAGGCAAGACTGATTCAACACAGAGATCAGAGCTCTTTCTTCCTTTGTTTTTATGGTCATAGACCTTCTGAGCAGTGCAGGTAGTGAGGGCCCCGCTAGGAGCTGGAGTAATGCCTTGGTGGCACTTCACTTTTGGGACAAACTTGGAAACACCAGCAGGTGTTTGAGGCAGGCAGTACCATTTCTCTCCAGCTTCTGTATTTGGTGTCTCAGTCAGGCACTTGGAGTAACAACAAAGCAATGGAACTTAATTGTCACTCAGATTGGCCAAGCTGCTCAGCTCCAGAACATGTCTCTGTATCTCACTTTGTGTTCCCATCTCCTTCCAAGGGCTGGAGCTTCATGTAAAATGAGAAAGAGGGAAAGCAGCCTGAGGGGTAGATATGTGTCTACTACATTGACAGACAGGACTCCCCTAGCCAAAACAAAACTCTTCTATGGTCAGCAGACATCCACCTGAAATTAAATCACCCTCTGGACAAACTATTTTTTATAAGGTTGGAGAAACTATTTTCACAAGGCTGAAACTCTGACCTCTCCAACTACTGGTAAAATCAGTATCCAAACTCATCACAGCAGGAGTCAGTGGGTAAGAGTCCCACAAAGGATTCTCCTGTCATTTCAGTCATAGGTGGATCATAGCAAATATTTGCCACATGTTAGTTTATTTGGCAAGATCTTTCCTGCAAGGCTTTTGATAACAAATACCTTGCAAACGGTTTCAGGAGTGTTGTAGATCAGCTGCACAGGATCTGGAATGACACAGACAACTCAATTTACAAAAGTGTCCTAGGATTTGTGAATCATTGCATTAATAATAAAAGAGAGGACAGAGCAGATCTCAAGAGGCAGTCAGGGTAATTTTACCCAGGTTAATTAAACTCATTTGGAGGCTGTATCCTACCCACTGGACAGTTATAGTCAGGCTTCCCATTTACTTTTGAGTAGACAAAAAGCAACTGTTAGGTTCACTTCTGTATTTTGCTGTCCACTGAACAACTCAGCTCACGTGGAGTAGACCTCCCCTTCCATCCACTGAATTTGCTGTCTGATATCAACTCATACACACATTCTCCAAGAGAAACTCTTAATATGATCACCAAGTTGCTCTTATGCCTGTAGTTCATTACTGGTCCTTGATTGAAACCAGAAATAATGATAGTCAAGTAGTTTGAGCAATAATGAATTGAGGAATTAGGTTTGTGGGAACTGCTTGTTAAGGGATATTGAAACAGTTGGGAAGTCCTTATTGGATTACAGAAGCAGGACCACTGTTGTGTTGGGAAGGGCTGCTGTCCTGGGACCAATTCCTTCTTAATTGTATTGACCAGCCAGTGTTGCCTTCTGACATCGTAGGAAGCAAAATTAAAAAAACAACATCCATGTCTCCCCTGGGAACTTGAAAGTTTGTCAACTCACTCTGAAAATGGAGATTTTCATGAATTACTAATCTTATAAGAGAGAACAACAGAAAGCCACCCAATCATTCATTCCCATGGAAAGAAAATCACTCTCACACTGGCAGAGCCTGGCCAGTGCAGCTGCCTGCCCCTCTTTCATCAGCGTTGTACCTATCTTGTACCTTCAGCTTTGCTGAGATCCTACCCCTTGCCATCACAGTACCCACACTGGTAATATTTCGTGACACAGATGATGAGAGAATGAAATCCACGGATAAAATTATTCTCTACAAATTCAGGTGGTCCAACTGCAAAATAGGAACCCCCTATGGCAAAAGTGCAGTTGTCTGAAGAACTTGTTACTTGAGGGCTGCAGACACAAACCCTGGCGCAAGCCCAGCAGCTGCTCTTTTCTAAATTGTTGGCATTAGAGAACTGAGGCTGATCTTTGAGCTCCACAAAAATCCATTTGATATCAGGTTCAGCCTCTGGGTCTCCTTAGAAACAATTCATAGGTTTGGAGGGTTTTAAACCGGATTTTTCTGGCTGTAATAAGGGCACAGAACATTAGTACACCATCTAACCCCTTGGGATTGAGCTTCCAACATCATGTGTCAAATGTAGTTTGAAGTGTTAGCAATGACTGGTGGAAAGGGGTCTGCTGTGGAGGTAGGACAACAATGAAACAACATCTTGAAAGACTGAAGAAAGTTTTACATAGATTTAGATTTTTGTATTATCACAAAATCACAATTTTCTCAAGACCCTTTTTGTTGCCAGGAGTATTTAGACCTGTCTTTTAGGTAAGCCCTTTTTGTAACTCTGTTGTTCATGGTCTGTAGTAGAAGATTTAAGGAAAAGGCTGCACAAATGCTTGGTGGTAGCTGTAATGCAGCTTACAGAGCAGGTCAAATCAATGCTCATTCTTTTGGTGACCCTCAGCAACATGTTTCCTGATAGAACTGATCATAGGGGCTGTGAAGCTGCTACACCATACCTGGTTAACATGTTGATTGGTCATTACAAGATAGAAGCAGCAGAAAGAGTGGATATTGAAGCTGCAAGAGCAGTTTTAAGGTCTGTATTCAGACAGGGTGGCATCAATCATGTCTGTACCAAAAGGCTAGGAGGGCTGAAGCGTGCAAGGGAACCTGAGGAAGGTGCATGGCTGTGGACCAACCCCACTCCTGAAAGTGTTTAAGTCCCATGAATGGGAATCAGGTACATGAAACATCTCCAGGAATCACAGCTCCTACATAACCAGTTTCCCTCTTCTGCACCAGTCAGTGTTTCTTCTATTTTGGTGCTTTTTCATTTTTATTTTTTGAATCTTTATTTTTGCCCTCATTAACTTCCACTTCTTAGCAAAAAGGTTTTTTGGGGGAGAAAACAGCAAGATTTTTTTTTTTTTTATGCTGCAAATATCAGTGCAGAGTGTTTGATTATCCCAGAATGTCTTAAAGAAAAGAAACAGGAAACAGAAAAAAAGGAAGTTATAGAAGCCAGCCCTTGGCACGTAGGTTTCAGCTTTGACAAATTGGCATCTTCTGCCCAAGAAAAGATGTGCCAGAAACCTCTTGGCCAGCTTTATTGTGCTCTACATGGGCCATAGCTCTATGCTGGTCCCCAGCAGGCAGTAGCCTGCAAAGTTTTGGTCTCTGATTAGGTCACACCCAAACAGCTGTTAACAATGGTTCAACTGGTCTTCATTTCCATGAGAAAGCAATTGAGACAAAGAGAAGAACCAGAAGTTTCTTTTATAGTAGGTTTTTTCAAATATGCAATCCCACTGCTTTGGCACTCTGAAAATCCACAAAAAACATCAGAAAAAATTCAAATGGAAACAAATTCACATATTAGTAGCTCATCCCCCCTCACCTTAATATATCTTTCAGGTTATAAGAAAAATTTTAATAGTTTTTTGTATTCTCATTGATAAGGTTGGGAGAAATGCAGGTTCTGTCAAGTCACAAGCTGTGGGATACTCTGCAGGTCATTAAATCAGAAAACAAATTTCCTTTTCAAGAGTTTTCAAATGCTGTATATTCCTTTTGCCCCAAGCAAACAAACGTTCTTTTTTTTCAAGATGTGAAATGGAGTTACATTTGAGTATTTGGCTGATGGAAAGTAGCTCATTTCACAAAGGCTTGTGCTATCTCATTTGAAAGGGAATAAACAGCTCTGGCAGGGAATGAAAAGCACTTCCCATAGGTTCACACAAGCACTTTTCTGAGAGGCAGGTGGGAAGAGCACAGCATTGGCATTCTTACAAGGAGTGTCTCTAGCAGTTTATGTGCAGAAACCTGGAGGTCCTAGGCATTGCACAAAAGGCACATTCAAGCAGGAGGAGATTTGGCAGTTGGGCTGAACATTTATTTAAAGTCTGTTCTCTCTCTTGGGTTTCTCAGAAAGATGGGAGGGGTGCCCAGCAGCTGCGGCAGTGTGACACCGTGAGAGAAGCATGATCTGTGCAGATCCCAACTAAATCATACTGTCGAGTGATGCCAGCATCTCAGCGCTGCAGCAGTGCCTCTTGGGGCTCTCCAGGGTGGATGGCCATCACCTCTTGGGCCTTCTGTTGGTTCCTCGGTGTTGCCCACCTCCCCAGCTGTCTCTGTGGGGCTGGATTGATGGAGAAGTTGTCCAAACTAGGACGTTATTCTAGGACAGGATGGTGGGGGAACACAGGGCTGTAGGATCTTGGTGTTGCACACACACAAAAAGTTTCACGCAGACACCAGGCACCACCTTCCTCTCCATAGCCTTCCATTCATTTGAAAGAGTAGTGTTCAATTTTAAAGTGGAGATAGAGCTAACTACCAGTTTGTTACTCGTGGCAAGTTCTGTAGCCTGGAAGGTAGGAAGCAGCTAGGTAGCACAGCTAGGAGGTGGTCTGAGAGTGCAGCAGGGCTCTGCCCTCTGCAGCTGACATTGGACAGAAGCTTCCTGTGATGAAGATCTTTCCACCTTGTGTAAAAATCCCCACATATAGTTGAATAATCTCTCATCTCTCGTTGTGCAGCTGTGTTGGAAGATTAATCCCAGCAGGCGCAGCAGACGGGGCTGTGCCCTTCCAGTCACAGCATCTTCCCAAGTTGCTCATTGTGATTCCCTGGTCCCTTCCTGGAATATTTTGGCTGTGAAAGTCTCAGTGCTGGCTCTCTTCCAAGGTTGAAAGACGTGCTGTCCTTGAGGGCTGGCTGTTTGAAACTCCCACACAAGCAAACTTTTCTTGAAAACAACATTTATTAAAAATAGGAGGAAAATCAGATCAAAGAGCATGATGTGCTCAACTCAGAGGGCCAGATAATCTGTATCCTAGAATATTAAAACTCTGGCAGAAGAAACTGCAAGTCCATTGCAAGTCTTTGTAATGAATCTGTCAAATCAGAGGGTGCCATCTGACTAGCAATTAACAGATTCTTTAGCATCTGTATTTAAAACAGTGGGAAATTATTGGAGCAAATGAATTAGTCTAAACTCAACAGTATGCAAAATTTCAGAACAGATTTTGAAGGACAAACTAAGTAAACAATTGTAGGTAAATGTATCAAATGTAATAAGAATTTGCTAAAGATGGATGAGGTCTATTTGATACTTTGCACTGTGAAGGTAACTGAAGTTTTAGAGGAAATACAGCAACTCTAATTGATGTGGACTGTAGTAGAGCTGCAGAGACAGTGCCACACAGGAATGTGCTAGGGAAGCTGCAGAAGTTGAATGTTGCTAGCAGAACTCCTGAGGAACAGTCATGGGGCCAGTCTTACTTTAGGCATGACCATGTCTTAAAAAAATGAGTATGTGTTAATGGCTTTGCACTGACACATTATTAAGAGAGGTGTCGTTGATAGAGAAGAAGATCGAAATGTGATACAGGAACACTGGAGCAGCCTGTAGGTCTGGAGTTGTCGTAATGGGATGAAATTTAATAGAACAGTGCAAGGTCATGTACTCAGGACTAATAACAAAGAGAAAAAGAGCTGCTTCAGTTAGGAGACATTCTTGCAATGAAAACAGCAGGTATGAACTGGAAGTGGAACGTTCTTTGGCTGGCTGAGCAGTGAAGGTCCACCACAGCCTCCCCAGAGTTGTGGTGGCAAAGCCCTAAATGTTTTTAAGAGGGTGTTTAATAAATTTATGGGTGGGTCTTGGCATGGCTGTTATGTCTTATTTCCTGTCTTTCCTGCTGTCCTGATTTTGTAGGCACTTCACATCGTAGTATCTGCTGCTTTAACTGAATGAAAATAGGTAATAGCAATGTGGGAATTCTTGGGAGATCATGCAAACATTAGGCAAGGTGAGAACAGAATAAACCTGATTTATATGATGTACCTGTTGTAATCTGGTTTCCTGTGAATAGCTGTGGGCACTGAAAGAATGATTAATCTCACCTCCAGTCCTAGGTAGGAAGGGTCTCTGCTGAAGGATATTCTGTTCTTCTCTCTGGGCACACTATAGGAAGCAGAGATAACCAACTGAGTCTATAATGTTTTGACAGATGAAGCTTGGGGGTATCCATGTGGAGAGCCAGTCTTCGCACACATTCCTGTTTGCCTTGGTAGGGGTCACATCCAACTGCACCAAGGGCAGCTTCAGCATCTCACACACAGCATGGGGAACAAACAGGAGGAATTACAGATCCATGTGCAGTCATAGGACTACAGTCTCCTCGGGATCCCAGACATGTGCTGGGATAGCTCATGTGACTGAGTGCTGCCATGCATGTAGAGCAGCAGGAATGGGAACGGGTGAGGAGCCAGCTGAGAGCTTATGGGTCAGGATCAGTTGGCGGATCAATCTGGCTGAGGTTGTGGTGGGTTTCTGCTACAGACCACCTGATCAGGAAGAAGAAGTATGTGAGGCTGCGTTCAGACAACTGGAGGAAGCCTCACTTTCACAGGCCATGTTCCTCATGGTGGGATTTCAGCCACCCTAATATCTGCTGGTGGGCTAACACAGCAGGGCACAGACAATCCGGAAGGTTTCTGGAGGGCATTGATGACAAAGTCCTGGCACAGGTGATTGAGGAACTGATGAGGGGAGGTTCTCTGCTGGACCTGTTGCGCACAAACAAGGAAAACTGGTCGATGATGTGTAGGTCAGGAGCAGCCTTGGCTACAGTGACCATGAGATGATGGAGTTTAGGATCCTGAGAGAAGGGAACAAAGCAAAAAGGAAGATCACAAGCCTGGATTTCAGGAGAGCAGACTTTGGCCATTTCAGGGATCTGCTTGGAAGAATCCTGTGGGCTATGGTCCTGGAAATAAGAGGGGTCCAGGAGAGCTCACTGATATTCAGGAATCACCTCCTCTAAGCTCAAGAATGGTTTATCATCAGCATGAAGTCCAGCTGGAGGCCATTTACTAGTGGTATACCCCAGGGGTTGGTACTGGGTCCTATACTGTTAAACACCTTCATTAATGACCTAGATGATGGGACAGCGTGCACCCTCAGCAAGTTTGCAGATAATGTAAAAGTGTTGAGAAGTGATTGATAGACTAGATGGGTGTCCTGCCATTCAGAGGGATGTGGACAGGATGGAGAATTGGTCTGGCAGGAACTTCATGATATCCAATAAAAAGAAAAGTCGAGTCCTGCACCTGAGGAGGAATAACCCCATGCACCAGTATGCTCTGGGGACCAACTGCCTGGAAAGCAGCTTTGCAGGAAAAGGATTTGGGAGTCCTGGTGCACAACAAGCTGAACATGAGCCAGCAGTGTGCCCTTGCAGCATAAACTGTGTCTGCTTCTTTTCCCTCTCTGGGCCTACTTGAAAGCTTTTTGCTAAGACAGTGACCATCACAATCACCAAATTATGTTTATCAGCCTAATAGCAAAGAAACAGTGAAATTTGTTTACATATTTACAGAGGTATGTCTGAATGAACTGATGCAGGGAAAAGTTCAGACATTAGATATTTCAAATTTAATTGTAGTCTTCATCCATTAGCCAAAATGTCACTTCCATCTCTTTGCGATCAAGTTAATTTAATTCATGAGCATCTTTCCATTTTCATAGGTTGTTGCTTCACTGAGTCAGGTTCATGTACTAAATTGAATAACAGTGAGCTCCTAGAGCAAAACTGTATGAGATTCAGACACTGGCAGAGCCCTTCTTATTGCATCGTAAATACAATGGAGCCTTTTTCTGTGTACTTCACAACTAGTCCTAGCTACAAGCAAGAGAGATATATTGTCCTATATGAGATATATTGTCCATTCAAGGAACATATAAGCATTTGGCACTGAGCCTCTGCTCCAGTAAAGAGACTAATTTTCCTTCCAGCCACAGTATCTTTTCCTTCCTAGATGTATACAAAAGGAGAAATACCCACTCTACCTCCAGTTCTCCTTCCTGATTTTTGGATAAATACTCAGATGGAGAAAGGTATTGGATTTCAGACAGCTGTTTTCCTTCCCATTTCATGTCACAACAGCCATTCCCAAGTTTTTCCAATTGCAAATCCACTTACAGACCAGCAAGTAATCCAAGTATTGATCTGAGATGGAATTAAGTTTCTGTTGGGCTTTCAATACCTATGTAACTACTGCAGTCCCAGTTTTGTTGTACAGCTGCTCTGGAAACCTCTGTCTCAGGACATATTTTGGGTTAAAACACAAATGTAATGGAGTTCTCTTGAAAATAAAGTTTATTTTCCTCCATTTCTTGAGATTAATCAAGCAATTGTCCTTTGCTGTGCATTTCACCTGCTCATCACTACCTACCTTTACATCTTATGAAGTGAAATTTGATAAGTTCCAACATTGTCTTTAAAATTTTGGGGAGGTCAGGTCAGTCCAGATTTTCTGTAGTTCATGCTCGTTTGCTCTCCATCCTGGTAAATCCCAGCAGTTTCCCATACCACTAATGGCTGCTTTTGGGCTGAGGTCCAGATCTCAACTCTGGACTGTGGGGTTCAAGCAAAGGATGAAACACTGGATTGGTTGGAGAAGAGATGAAGACAAACTCAGATGCCTTCCTAAGCCTTAAATTGTGTCATATTCTGTATAAATACAGTGGATCCACGTGATGCCTGTTTTTCTGTTGTCGTATTTGATCAAAAGAAAAAAGAGGCCAGAGAGACAAAAGCTAGCAGTTGCCATTGCAGAAATGGTTTCAATGCATCTCTTCAGAAGAGGCAATATTCTGCCATCATCTCTCCCTTGATTGCCCTCTCCTGTCTGACCATGGACTGCTGAGTCCACTGACCTTCTGTTTCTCCTGGGTACTACCAGCCTCTCATTAGACCCTCATCATGCTCTATTCACTCATTCAGTCCCCATTTACTCTTCTTGTATTTTTCTTTGTACCTGAATTTTTCCTTCCTCTCTGCCATCATCCTGAGGCAATGTCTGTACTTGTCAGTTAAACAGTACCAGGAGACATTTGTGGGACTGGACCTCAGCTGTCTGTCCTGTCTCCTCGTCAGCATAGATTCTGCTTCTGGTGTTGGATGAAGAGGTCTGGCTCTCCCCTTGGCAGTTCAGGAGTGAGGATAGGCCAAAGATCATTCACAATAGACATCTCATATATCACCCATCATATTTTTGAGCATAAACCAGGTCAATAGTGTAGAAAGAGGCAATTGTGAACAAATTAGCCCAGGAATAGTCTTAGGCATGTTTCCTTTACTATCATCAACATTAAAGCATGTCTGTGCTAAAAGAACATGCAAAACATATTGTACTAATTTGAAAAATTGTCTTAAAAACAGATGTTTGCTGATATCCTGGAAGTGCTGTGAAGATTTCAGACCAGCCCTCTTTTGTCTTCTGTTCCCTTTCTGCACTTGCGTCTGCCTTCCATGTACCTTGACCAGTGAAAGGGTCATAGAACAGCCTATTTTTGCTCAGCTTCTAGTGGAAGAGGACTAGGTTCTCATTTGGAGGAGGGACAGCAGCAGATGTGGGTATATACAAATCCTGAGAGCAGTAAAGTTGCTACAGCACAGCTTTAGTATGGGGCCAGTGGTGGCCCTGCCAAGAACCTAGGTGCTAATAGAGGTGTAAAGCCCCCTCTGATGCTTGTACTGACTTGATTGAGCATTGCCAGTATCTATATAGCTAGACCAGTGCTGCTTCTATGTCTATACTGGTGAAATCACATTGCAAATTGTGGAGACACATCCACAATGGATAGGAATAGATGCACAGTTTTTAGTGCAGCAAAAGGCAGAGTGGTGCCATCATGTTCTTAATTGCTTAGTGGCTAAGGTGGGAGCAGAGAAGTGACACTGTAGATGACAGAGCTACTTAGTTTAACCAAGCTCAAGTAAGATGATGGGGAACCTCATAGGGCCCAGCAATACAAGAGGAACAGGCAGTGTGTTCAGAGGTGAGTCTGAAGGATAACAAATTAATTGCACTTGCTCTTACGTGCTGTAATCCTCCCCCCTGATTGTGTGTGGAGAGGCTCAATGGGGGATAAGGATTTCAGGGAGGGCTCAGTTAGTGCTGGCTGCAAGGATCAAACGTGTTCTTCCCTATCAAGTGTGACCATGGTGCGAGGTCTGAAAAAGCCTCAGGGTGATACTGCTGAAGTCCAGGCACTTCACAGAGGTGAGAATGTGGTACAGCCCTCACTGCCTGCCAAGTGGGGCACCTTTGGTAAGTTGGCTGCCGTAATTTCTCAGCTAGGGGAAGGCACATGCCAGAGACAGGGTAAAACTTGTCTGGTGCTTCCAGAGCTCTGATTCTGCATCTTTCCACATAAAGCAACAGCAAGCTTGTTGCTCAGAAATAGCTTGGTCTCATAGACGTATGAGCAGGTGTTAGTGGTAGGGTTGATGCTTATCCATTTTGGTCTCTGAGTCCTGTAACAGTATTCTCGTGATCATAGGCCTGCCTGTGGAAGGATGGAGCTGTTCCTGAGCATGTGTGGCATCGTCTCATGTGATGAAGCCTCACACTACCATTGACAGTAAGCATGGCCAAGGGAAGAGACTCTCTGCAGTGCCTCCTCCCTGTCCTTTTTTTTATACCCCAATATGAGGCAGTGAGTATTAAAGAGTTGGGTTATCTCTGGACTGTAAAGCCTAGCTTTCAGATTTACTGTAAAAGCAGTGACTATTTTCTGAGAGCATCTTGCAAGAGAATAAGACTTTGTAAAAACAACTAATTCTCATTGCTCCAGGAGGTGATTTGTGATACAGTGTGAAGGAGAAAGCCACTTTCAGAAATGTGAAGGGTCTCCAGTTGCTATGAGCAAAGGGAATGGATTGTGGAGTGTGTGCTGGTTTATATATACATGGTGCTATTTCTGATGGTTACCATAGCAACACTTGCGTTCTGTGATATATGTTCTGCCTTGTTAAGTACAAACACACAGAGGTGCTGGGAAGCGACTTCCCAAAGAAAAGCCTCTGGTCTCCCATGTTCCTGCACGTGCACCCTAGCCCAGCTCTTGCCGCAGACCCTCATCCTCTGGTACCTGCTCTCAGTCATGCGTACTCCATAACGCAAAGTGGGAAAACAACAAAGGGCAAGGTACTGTAGTAATGGTCAGTGTGCATGGGAGGATGTTTCAGATTTCTTTTTTGCCTTCTTTTCAGCAGTTTGCTTTTTAGCAGGAATTGGCCCCCACCCTCCATTCATAAAGCAAGGTAATGAATTTGAGACTATTGCCTATTTCTGTCTGCAGCACAGGCCTAGACATGAGCTGTGAAAAAACAGAGATGCTAGGGAGTTGTCTTTTACCCTTGCACAATAGCTCTTTCACAGACTTCAAAATCTGGCTAAGAAAAAATGTAATAAAACAATGAATTACCTTGCTGTGTCCTAGGTAAATGTGTCTTCAGGGGAGTCTTATGGAATGAGGAGCATGTAAATCTGGTGCAGTGTAAACTGTACAGTGTGGTTTAGGGAGATCGTATTGGGAGTGCATGAAGCCCTGAGCCAAAGGAAGGTGGACAGGCTGGACTATCCCCTCTTTCTCCTGAATAAGATCTAGAAGTAGCCCATGAAATTGGTGGAAGGCAGGTTTCAAAACAAGCAAGAGGAGGTGGTTCTTTGATCAACATGTAGCTCAGCAGTGATTGGTGTTAATGCAGCATTTTCTGTGTTATGTTGTTATTGATAGTTGACATATCATTCAATTATTATGACCGCATAAGTTGTCATTAGTCATGTTCTGTCAAGTTGTGTTATCTGACTGCTCAGAATTAATTTGCAAAGTTTCCTTCAAACCTGCGAATCCCCTCTACAGCATCTCTCTCTGTTTTTTGCAGACATACTCATTTGATCAAGTTATGAATTATTAGTACCAACCCATGTTTTGCTGCATATATTCCTCTTTTCTATCCCTTCTATCACAAAAAGATAGTATATAAATGCACTCTATTATTATTAGGTTAGAGATACTCCCTAAGTCGGCTGTTAGAAAGCAGTGGTACTGACAATTAATGATCATTGGTGTCGTGTTGACACAAACAAAGCAATTATTTTTCAGCCATCTAACACCACAAAAGCAGATGTAGGAAGAAACTACCAATTAAAGGTGAAAATACGTAAGGTCAGGTGTGTAGTCTATTGTTAAACAGATACTTAATGCAGTTTTTCTTTTGCTATTTTGCTGTGCTCTTTCTCTATATTACTAAATCTCTGTGGCTGTTTGAAACACTTTAGTTACAGGTTTCAGTCCACTCCTACTTTATTATGGGACTTGTGTTTTTAGAGTGAGTTGGTTGCCTGGACCCTGGGCATTACCTCATCTCTTGAAATCCTAAATGCATCAGGCAAGCGCTGGTGCATCAGCAGTCAGATATAATTGCATTTTGTCTACTGCTCTTCACATTGTCATTGTTTATGACAAAACAACACTTCCCCAGAACATGATTCCTTTGTTCAAGCATCTCCTCCTTGTCTCCCCCCACCCCCCAAACTCCATTTCATCCATGTAACATGAGCACAGCCCTAAATCCTTTCAGGGAAGGAGACTGAATTTATGCAGTTCTAAATAAAAATGTTGTTCCCAGCCATGTGAATCAGATTTGGGGCAACAGGACTGGAGGGTGCAAGATGTTCATGGCTTGCCCAAACAGTAATTCTGTTGACTCATGTTTCTGAAGCAGCTGCCATCTCAGAGATGGAGGCTTGACCTCTGGCAGGAGTCGTCTAGCAATTTATTTGACTTAAGGCATCAAGACAGCCCCATAAAATCTTGTGGAGAAGAGGGCAATATTGAAGTTAGCAAGCAGCAGAGAATGTGGTATTTACATCTAAAACACAGAGGTCTTGGGCAAGGAGACAGAAACACAGGAGCTTTTCCTAGTTCTTGGTACACTTTGTACCCAGGCCTACAGAGGGTAAGAAAATGGAAATAGTTAAGTGCATATTTTTAAACGATGTTACAGTCTTGAAAATGCAGTTGCACACTTGCTGGGTTATTTTCTGATGCTCCTGAAGCCAGTGAGACTAAGGCATCTCCCATATTACTAGAAGGCTTCTGAAAACACCACTCATCCCTTTTAACTTCAGGTGCCTGCTATAGAAACAGCTCCATCTGACCCAGTCACCGCAGCGCCCTTTTCCAGGCCAGGGGGAGAGCTGGGCACTCTCACCAGAGTGATCCATCAGATGTACTGCACTCATCTGTTTTAGGGCAAGATAACCTACCTGCCCCATGACTCTCCGGTGGGATGACTAGTTCAGCCGCAGACATCTCTGCTCAGTCATACCCATATCCAGTACCCTTGAAAACTGGTACAGATCTACAGGCATAAAGCCATTGTGAAGGGAACTTGTACTGAAATTGTGCTTGTGCAACCAAGAACAGACTAGAGCTCTTGCTTTGTGACGCTTGAGAGGGGAGTTACTCTCTTTGCTGGGTAAAAAACTGGCTGGATGGACGAGCCCAGAGGGTTGTGGTGAATGGAGTTAAATCCAGTTGGTGGAGGGTCACAAGTGGTGTTCCCCAGGGCTCGGTGTTGGGGCCAGTTCTGTTTAATATCTTTATCAGTGATCTGGATGAGGGGATTGAGGGCACCCTCAGTAAGTTTGTGAATGACACCAAGTTGGGAGGGAGGGTTGATCTGCCTGAGGGTAGGAAGGCTCTACAGAGGGATCTGGACCAGCTGGATCGATGGGCTGAGGCCAATTGTACGAGGTTCAACAAGGCCAAGTGCCGGGTCCTGCACTTCAGTCACAACAATCCCATGCAGCGCTACAGGTTTGGGGAAGAGTGGCTGGAAAGCTGCCCGGCAGAGAAAGACCTGGGGGTGCTGGTTGACAGCCAGCTGAATATGAGCCAGCAGTGTGCCCAGGTGGCCAAGAAGGCCAACGGCATCCTGGCCTGTATCAGAAATAGTGTGGCCAGCAGGAGCAGGGAGGTGATCGTCCCCCTGTACTCAGCACTGGTGAGGCCGCACCCTGAGTCCTGTGTTCAGTTTTGGGCCCCTCACTACAGGAAAGACATGGAGGTGCTGGAGCGTGTCCAGAGAAGGCAACCAAGTTGGTGAGGGGCCTGGAGCACAAGTCTTATGAGGAGCAGCTGAGGGAACTGGGGTTTTTCAGCCTGGAGAAGAGGAGGCTGAGGGGAGACCTTATCGCTCTCTACAACTACCTGAAGGGGGGTTGTAGTGAGGTGGGCGCTGGTCTCTTCTGTCAGGTGGCTGGAGATAGGACGAGAGGAAATGGCTTCAAGTTGTGGCAGGGGAGGTTTAGGTTGGATATTAGGAAAAATTTCTTCACTGAAAGGGTTGTCAGGCATTGGAACAGGCTGCCCAGGGAAGTGGTTGAGTCACCATCCCTGGAGATATTCAAAAAGTGTATGGACAAGGCACTTGTTTAGTGGGCATGGTTGACGGTTGGACTTGATGATCTTAAAGGTCTTTTCTAACTTAAATGATTCTATGACTCCATGATTCTATGAAGGAGGTAAGCGTGCCTGCTAGCCCAGCTGCTTGTAGAGACTGGGTGGCATTGCTTGCAGAGCCAAGACTCAGATCTACATACATTGCCATCTCTGTTAGGAATCTGGAAGTCAGCCTTCTGATAACTACATATATAAATAGGGGGAAAAAAGTATAGTGAAGATGCCAAATGTAAGCATACCAATCCTTAGCAGGATTCCTCTACAAAAGTCAGAGGTGACACTGATTTTTGCACCCAGGACTTGGCAAGGACATGGCAGTGGGCAAGGACAGTCACTGATGTGCAAAGGGGGCTGTTTCTGGATGTGACTGAGCTGTTAGTCTCTTCTCTCCTGAGGCACCCCAGCTCTTCTGGAGAGATGCATTACCATCTGGTCCTTCGTGATTCTTGGTCTGAGTGCTGACCCATCCCCCCAGCATTTGCAAGTACTACAAATAATCTGTGACAGCAGCCACCACTCCGTCCCAACCTGGCTAAAGGACTTCATCTTTTCCTCTTCCACAACTGTTCATCCTCTTCTCCAGTGCTGGCTGGGATATCTCCATAAGTAGCTCATGAGAGGCACCTGAAACCTCCAACAGAAAAGCCAGAAGGTAGTTTCTGTGTTCTCATGAGGCAGCTGCCTTGATGTTCCTACGTGGCAACAGTCTATAAAAGCACCATACTGGGGCAGACCAAAGGGTTGCCAGCCCAGCTCCCTGCCTGTGAGAAGGCACATTCAGAATCTGAGGGAAAGGATGTATAAACATTACCAGTGTGCAGTGATGTTTCCATGGATCTAAGCTCAGCTTCATTCTGCAATTCTCTCAACTTCCACAGAAACCTGAGACAATAAATTCACAGTTTAGTTATGTGTTGTATGAAAACGTACTTCCACTTACTCTTTTTAAACTTGCAGTCTGCTCTATTCATCCCTCCATTCTTGTTCTTCACTCACCCCCTCCACCCTGATCTCCTCTCTCCCCAAACTGGCGAGTCCATATTAGTTTAGTGTCTCCTTGTGTGGAAGCTATATCCTTTTGGGGATAGAGAAGTGAGAACTGGGTATTGTTTTCAAGATGAAGGCCCACCATTGGTTTACAGAGTGACATAATAATGTTCGCAGTTTTATTCTCTGTTCTTTTGCTGACATTTGATTGCTTTCACATTATTAAGCATTGAACTGTTATTTGCAGGAAATAACCGTAAGTACTCTGGGATCTCTTCCCTGAGTGGTAATGGCTAATTCTGAACCCATTATTGTTTATATCTATAGCTAGGGTTGTTTTTCTGTGTGCATTACTTTGCATCTATCAACACTGAATTTCTTCTGCCATATCATTGCCAGTCGCTTAGAATGATGGCATGCTTTTGCAGTTCTTTACCACCAGGTTTTATTTTCAGTACTTGAAATTACTTTGTCTTATGACTAATTTTGTCAGCTCACTAATCATTTGCTCTTTCAGGTAGTTTTTTAATATGGTGAGCAGCTCAAACTCCATGGGTAGATTCCCACCCCCTGTTTCCTGTGTCTTAACCGGTTGGTAGCCTATGATATTTCCCTCTTACCTGCAATAATACTGGTAACTGAAAGATAAATAGCTGATACTGATGAAAATCCAAGCATGGAGATATACTGGCCCATGAAGGCAACTCCACTATCCAGGGCAATGCCTGAAGCCGGTGTGGTCAGCTGCCTGCTGGAGCTCACCTTTCTAGCAACTGCAAAAGGAGTTTATCGTGACAAGCTCAGATTTGGATATCCCCCTATTAGCTATCTAAAATAGGTTGGAAATTTTAGATTCCTGATTTTCTCTGACTCATACTGTTTGTGCGTTAATTCATGGTTTATTAGAGCACCTGCCAGTTTGCCTAGTGCATACCGAGGAGTAATGCAGCACTTCCATATCTGAGTTTCTTTAGGGTGGATACCATCTGGTCCTAGTAAATTGTTATTATTAGTTTATCAGTTTTTCCAAAAAACTCATCTGCTGCTTCACTCTAAGAGTCTTTCCAATGATTAAGGGATTGGAGCATCTGTCATATGAGGAGAGGCTGAGAGACCTGGGATTATTTAACCTCAAAAAGCAATGGCTTAGAGGGATGTTTAAATACCTCATGGTAGGTGGAGTACAGAGGATGGAGCCAGGCTCTTCATAGTGGTGCCCAATGAAAGAGCAAGAGGCAATGGGCACAAATTCAAATACAGATTTCCCTTAAACATTATTATTTTATTTTATTTTAATTTTATTTTTTATTGTGAGGATGGTTGAACACTGGCACAAGTTACCCAGACAGGTTGTGGAGGCTTCAGCCTTGGAGATAGATAGCCAAAAACCCAACTGAATGCAGTTAGCAACCTGCTCTAGCCGACCCTGCTTTGAGCAGGAGGATTGGATGGATGATCTCCAGAGGTGTCTTCAGCCTCAGCATTTGAGTGATACCACCGTGTAAAACAGGACGTAACAGTGAGACCCTCCCCAAGCTCTGCAGTGAATATTCCTGCAAATACGAGCTGTTTTGCAGTGGCCTTGCCTTTCTTGGGCACTCCCTGTATACCTTGATCATGTTTTAGTTTTATAGGCTCTCTAGTAGGTTTCTGGTTTCTGGAAAAGGCTTTATTATTAGTTTTTATGGTTTTCAGAATATTGCTTCTTAAAACATTTTTTGGCCTTACCATGACTGGATTTTGTGCTGTTTTCTGTTTTTCTCTTTTGGACACAATTTCCACTTTCTGAAGAATGTCATTTTACTCCTAATAGTCTTCATTACTCTGCTATTTTACCATGAGAGCTCCTTTCTGGTCCTTTTTATAGGTGATACATATTTATTCTAAGCCTCTAATATGGTTCCTTTATGTAAATTCCTTGCCACCTCCAAGCAGTTTATCTTTTTGGTGGCTGTTTTTAATTTAAGTTTAGTGAGTTCCTTGTCCTGTCTTTGGATAGGATAAATCACGTTCCAGAGTGCCTGTTAACACAGTCAGCTTGGATTACACACCTAACTTTAAAATGAGGGTAGTTTTAGCCTATGAATCCGTGCTGTGTGTGACCTGCCCCATTCAGAATATTAGAAAAAAGCTGTTTTCTTGCCTGGAAACTGCAACACTGTATAGGACTCTAGCTGCAAAACTGAGGCTTCTCTTCATCCATTTCACCATGTCTGCATAATACTGCTTAATTTTCTGAGAGATATGTCTAATTAGTTGCGTGAATAAATAAATATTTTATGTTAAATGTCTTTGTAAAACCACCTGCTTGATTTTTTTTTCCCAGTAGCTGATATTGAGGGTCCTCACTGTTATTCTGTTAAAAATGAACATTTTCATTTGAGCTTGGTAGATCTGGGGAAATAACTCTACTTCGTCAGCCATATATTACTGTAACAAGAAGGAGAGTATCATCACCGAGAACCCAAACAACCCAATAGCAGCTTGCTTCATTGCTGGTGATTTATATTGATTATTTTGAATTTAAAAGTGTACTTGATGTAACTGAGTATTTGGGGCTGTGAATTGCACACAGGCACTGCTGGGACAAGTACCAAATTCTAGAGCCTTGGCAGGTGCCTTTCATTGCTGTGATGGACTTGGTGCCTGCTCAGCGTGGGTGTAAATGGCAAGGGGACTGACAAAGTCTTGTCCCCTTTGTCCCTGCCAGAACATCCACCTGGTGGCCAAGTGGCTGAGTTCTCTGGAGAAGAAGCTGGAGCAGCACAGTGAGGGCAGCCACCAGGATTTCCGTGTCTTCATTAGTGCGGAGCCGGCACCCTCCCCTGACAGCCACATCATTCCCCAGGGCATCCTGGAGAACTCCATCAAAATCACTAACGAGGCCCCGACTGGGATGCATGCAAACCTGCACAAAGCCCTCGATAACTTCAACCAGGTAGGACCGCAGCGGGGCTCGCACCAGCAATTGGCCATCAGGTCAGCTTGGAGCTGCTGGAGCCCCATGTAGAGTGTGATGTGTGTAGGCATTGCCGCTCCCAGGCAGGAGATGTATGAGTCCCTTTGCATCATGTAGTCTCTGGATCCAACAACCCCCTCCTCTCTTCTCCATGAGCTGGGCACAGATCTTTTTCCAAGCACTGATTTTCCCAAGAGAGGACTCAGGTAATCCTGAGAGGCATCTTTCTTGCAGAAGGTCACAGGATACCAGACTTCTGCCAGTTTAATAATATTCTCACCAATGTATGATCCTTAGATAGGCTATTTTGTTACAGAATCAAACTTCTGAATGCAGCATTTGGGAGACTTTTGTCATGTTTCAACTTGATTTCTGTGTCTATGTAACTCCTTTTTGGGCTGGCAAGTGACATTTTACATCTAACACCCAAAGACATGGAGAGGCAAGCAGGTTAAACCTTGCTTTTCTGCCCTTCTGTTTGATCAGAGTTAGAGGTTCAGAACTGCTGATGCGGTCACATCCCACATCACTCTTCAGAGCAGCGTAGGGGGACTTGGTGGTGTGTGCCCAAAGGCCATTCAGCTCAAAACCTTGCTGACATCAGAAGTGTTGCAAATTAGAGCTGAAATCTCCCTGCAGGGAGGACTTGCTTTGCCAGACAAGAGTGAAAAGTAGGCCATCTTGAGAATTGCTGGCCCACAAGAAGAATAGCCAATGGCAGGTTGCTTGTCGCTTTTATTGCATGGTGACCACATACACACACTCCTGTTACAGCAGGCACCGTCCCCACTCTTTGTTGCTGGAACTGGAGCTGAGTCTCTTGTGCAGGGGACACAAAAGTGAAGTGTGTGGAAATGATGGGAAATATCCTTTTCTTGATGCTGCAGATGGTGTGGATCAATGTTAGAGTCGTCATAATGCAGTGATTACACGAGCCTGCTTTGTGGCCTCACTTGGCAGCTCTGGGCACCGCAGGGCAGGAGGTTGCCAAGAGCATCGGGGCATGGATCAAGTGCCAGCGGCTCCCCAGGGAACAGCCTGTGTGTCGAGGCATGCTGGAGCCTGGCGTGTCTCACTGCTGGAGGCAGCCGTGCTTCTGCTGACCCCGTTTTCCGCATGACACAAAAGGCTAAGGGCTAACCGCTCGCATTTATGATGATACCTTTCCTAGAGACACAGACCATTGCATTCTGCTGCCCTGAACACTCATTACCTTCGTTCACACATTGCCATTATCTTGGCACACTGACCTCTCACAGCAAGACCCTGGCTGTTAAACCTAGAGCAACCAGCAGGGCCTGAAGGTACTTTCACCCCTCGGACTGCCTTTTTGGATCACTAGTGCTGAAGTTACTACGGCCTCTCCATTCTGCTGATGACTGTGCCAGGAACACATAGGGCAAACATTACAGGACTGCTTTCTTACCTCTCCATACAGCCTCATGTCATTTGGGACTAGGCAAGAGCAACCCCAGCCTGTTGTGGACCCCAGGCACTGGTCCACGGGGCAGAGAAATGGGGGCAGTTCACAACCATTTTTGCACTTAGATGTTGGTATGGAGGGAATCTCAAGTGCAGGAGCTAACATTGCTGAGCAGGTGAGGCGGGGAAGCACCATGCAAGGATTAATGCGAGTAGTCAGGGAAGATTATTCCATTTTTATCTACTGTCATTCATCATCTTGAACTCCATGAAATGTCCTGGAGAGCAAGGGAGGGGAGAACCCTCACCCCAAGTAACATTTTCATTCTGCCTCTGTTCATTTCAATCAGATAGTAATTAGCATTTTCTAAATTGCTGGAGTATTATAAAACATCTCTTATCAGAAATCCTGGAGCGAGTGGGTGGGGCCCCTTTACACCTCATTTCTCTGCTTCATACAGAATGGATGTTCAAATTTAGCTTTCAGCTGAAAGCTACAAAGAAGGCCCATTATTCTGTGTGGGGAATATTGTTCTTTGTAGCTGAAGAAAAATGCACAACTAAATAGAGAGGCCGAATGAGACTGAGCTGGATTCTTCCTCAGTGTTCATTCAGGCAAGCTCCCCTTGAAGTCCAGGGACGTTTTCTAAAATGAGAGAGGTGTTCAGCACATATTTGAACCAGTTCTTCATCAGGTTGCTGATAATGAAGGGAGCTTAGAGTGCTGTCTAATCAAGGGGATAACAGGGTTTGGGATGTTCTTGATCATCTTAGGCAGTTAGTCAACATCTTGCACACTTCAGAGTAATGGATTTCTCCTTTTCAGCACAGACCCTGAGCTCTGTTATGCTCCCCAGCTGATTAGAGGTATAACACTGTATTTTTTTAAGATAAAGATAATGAAGGGAAGTCACTTTGTAGTCTTTGTCACATAGCAGAGTGGACTTCAAGGGGCTGTCCCTGGGGAGGGAAGATGGAGGAGCTGGTGTAGCTACTCCCTCCTTACTCAGCTGCTTGCTCAGCTGTGCAAGTCAGAGCCACCGTACCCTGGATATGCTATTCCCACGGAGGGTTTGCAGGGATGTGGGTGAAGGTTCAGGCAAGCCCTTCCCAACATGTTCATCTCCCAGGTCTGGGCAGATCTGTACTGTTGGCTGTGGGAGATCCCATCAGGTTCCTACCATGGGGCAGGGGATCCGCTGCCCAGCCACACTGCTCTTGCCAACGCAGAGCGAGGGCCAGAGCTGTGCAAGCCTCCACCTGCCTTCAGCCACAGAAAGGGGGTTCAGTTTCCCCCGTGAGAGCTGAGCTTCAGCCTCATGCCATGCACACAGCTCCAGCCCTTCATCCCTTCTGCTGTTCTCCGCTCCTGTAACATTGATGTTCATGCTGCTGGGAACAGGCATGGCTGCCCGGGCTTCCCCTTGGTGCCTGCCTGCTGAGACAGCACTCCCAGCACCGTTAAGAGTTCTTTAGAGACCGGTTCCCTTTGTTCATTCTTATTGACTGACTCAGGCTCCCACCCCTCCACCTCCGATATCACGATTCTGCCTATTTGTAGATTTTCAAACTTTAAGCATCACCTGGAAGTTGGGTAAGGAAGCACCCATTGCTGTGCTGACTTTAAAGGGCTGCATTAGATTTTTTTTGCAAGTGTTTGATCTCCCCTGCTTGGATTTTTAGCAGTTTCTTGCATCCCTGCTTTGGAGTGCTGAGCAAGACTGTGCAGTCTGCGAATACGCTGCTGTAGCACATGGCCGGGCTGGCTTTGTGCAGAGGCTCACAGCAGCGGGAGCAAAGCCTTTCTGGGATAACTCCCTGCCACTTCAGCCCTGCAGCTCAAAGAAATGCTGCCCCAAGGAAACCTTTGGTACTCAAGGGGCAGGATGGACTTTAGTTCTTCCAGGCACAGTCCTCCTCAGCAGGAGCCTTGCTTAGGGACACAGTCCCACTCCCACTGCTGGCACACTTGCCCTGTGTGGTGCCTCTCTCCATCTGTGTGGTGTGGGATGTGGGGCACATGCAGGTGATGGGGCATTGGGTGAGTGCACATGTCTTTCCCTTCTCGGCTGTCAGTATGTGTTCCTGTGCAAAGCCACCTTGAGTTGGAAAAGAAACTATTAATTCGGAAAATATGCATCAGAATTTGCCAGTAAATTTGCAATGCAAAGCCACTAATTTAGAAAATTAGCGAATGTGTATATTATGCAGAAATTAACTGATTGGGCAAATCAATTCACCCCTGTCCAAAGTCCAGTGTATTTGTGAGGCCCTGAGAGTCACTGAGACTGAGGGCAGTGTGGACTTACACAGCCCTGCCTCTCTGCCTGTATTGCAGGATACCCTGGAGATGTGCACCCGGGAGAATGAGTTCAAGAGCATCCTCTTTGCCCTCTGCTATTTCCATGCCGTGGTGGCAGAAAGGCGCAAGTTTGGCCCCCAAGGCTGGAACCGTTCTTACCCCTTTAACACTGGAGACCTTACTATCTCTGTGAACGTGCTGTATAATTACCTGGATGCCAGTTCAAAGGTATGTGAATCAAAGGTGGGCTGTTTGTTGGCTTTTAACCACCAGTGATGGACTGGCTTGTGCTGAAACTCCTGGGAAGTCTCCTTAAATGCCATTTCCTTGGTAACTTTGTGTTTATAACTTCACAGTTCTGTATACCTTTGTGGTGAGGTGGGAAGCTTCAGTGCCACTCACATCTGTAGCAGCTTACAAATCATAGCAAATAGTGCCTATGGTCTTTATTCATTGAAAATACGTAGTGGTCTTTGGTTTAATGGAGCTTAGAATAAATTTGCCTTTCAGTGGGCAACTGCACGAAATCTATGCTGTGATCCAGTTTTCCTTGGACAGGATTTAACTACTACCTAATGTTTGTTTACTCAGAAAACTGAAATAGTGAAGTGGAAGCACCCACTGTGCAGATCAGTGCTTAGTACTGTAGCCTGCAGCTCAACGACACGGCTGGTGGAGCTCTGGCTGTCTGAACTCCTTCATGCCCTCCTGGTTCATTCTTCAGGTCCCATATGATGATTTACGCTACCTCTTTGGTGAGATTATGTACGGAGGTCACATTACAGATGACTGGGACAGGCGGCTTTGCAAAACCTATCTGGAAGAATTTATTAAGCCAGAAATGCTGGAAGGAGAACTCCTCCTTGCTCCAGGATTCCCCCTACCAGGGAATATGGACTATAATGGCTATCATCAGGTAAGCTCTTTGTTTTCTGGCATTATTTATACACATAAATGTAATGTCTTCCAAAACTGCCTTATAATCTGTCTTAGGAGGCAGTGAATAGGATTGTGGTGTTTCAACACACCTCCTATTATTTCCTATTATGTTCTGTTTCTGTAGATGTTTCAGCATTCCCTTGGATGAACCAAGTCTAATGGTAATTTGCTACTTCATCACGGGCTCATTCTGTTCATGCATGAATAGAACAACTGTATTGGTTCTTGAGACTTGAGCGGGGCTCCTGGAAAATTACATCCACATACTGTTTGCTAAAATGGCCCTTTCAAGCTCCGTTTATCATCAGTTTCAATGAGAAACACTGAAGGGTCTTGTTGATCTACTTACTGATCTCATCTGTTCTTTGTACACAAATGCGGTAGCAGAGATAGGCATATTAGGCTGTTTTTGTTCATAAAACTTAACTACTGGAAGCTAAATTCCCACAAGAGGTTTCAGGATATTGATGCTGAAATGCACAGTGGATAATTGCTAGAGAAGGTCCAGGCCTGAGATATGTAGCGAAGCCAAACTTTAGCAATTACTAAATTTTCACAGTAGGAGTAGAAGCAGTTCTGTAAACAATTGTACACTCCTTTCTCCCGTCAGTTTGCTGGTGTTTCAGCCACAAGCAGAGTTATATCAGCCTGGGCTTACTTACTTGGATGGGTGATAATTCCAGCACCGTGAACTCTGCAGGCAAAGTGCCCTGGAGACTATCTAACCTGAACCTGAATTTCTCTGTACAGTACATAGATGATGCCTTGCCTCCAGAGTCTCCTTATCTGTATGGCCTCCATCCCAATGCTGAGATTGGCTTCCTTACCCAGACCTCAGAGAAGCTGTTTCGCATTGTGTTGGAGTTGCAGCCCTGGGACAACAGCGTGGGCGAAGGAGGAGTGGTGACCAGGGAAGAAACGGTGAGAGTGGTAGAGGAAGAAGCTGCTGAATTTTGATACCTGTCTCATTGATAAGTAGTCCTGTCTACCTCAGGTTTGTCTTACAACTGCTTATTATAATGTGTTCTGCCTTTGCTGGATACAAACCGAGTGTCTAAAACTGCTAGCCTCATATTATGCAGAACATCACCATGGTGGGATGTAATTGGAGTATTGTCAGTAATAGGACAGTGGCTTTTAATTACCCCCTGAACTGCAGTGCCTTCATTATCATCCTGTGAAGACGTTGCAAATAAACCTACTGTGACCTCCACTGTCTCTGAGCCACCGGTCCCTGTGCACCATCCTGTGACTGGCATATGAATGGGCTCCCTGAGCGCACCTTCTGCAGGTACAATGTGCCACCCAGAGCTCATCCCACCTCTTACTGCTGTCATCAGGTCCCACCCTGCTCCAGAGCTCTCAGGGGCCTTGTAATTCCTTGTAATTCAGTTCCACCTGAACTCCTTTGCTATGCCTATGTACCGGGCTGATCTCAGCCCTTCCTCTTGAAACTCACAGCTCATTAAAATCTGGCCCAAGTGTTCCTAACAGGATCTGAAACCAGCCAACACTTGCTCAGTTTTTTATTTCTGCAGTCTTAAGGTCCCAGCTCTGTGTTTCAAGCTTTGCAAATTAATGAATGGCTAATAGAAAGCTTCTATGAAGTCTGTGGTTTCACACATGCTTCCTTTGGCTTGGTGTGGAGCTGGGCAACTTACTACCTGCACCTAAGGGGCTCTTAGAAGTGCTCAGCATGTTCAATTTTCAGTTCATACTGGAATGTGAGGTGAGGAGAGTAATCCAGAGGTAGCAAAGCCAAAGGAGATGCTCAAAGATAGCAAATGTGACTACTTCTTTTCCCCTCCCAGTCCTTTTGCTATTGAAATACAATTAAACTCCTTGGCCAGAGAAGCAAAAGTATCAGTGAGTGATCCAGCAGTGGTATCACAGGGCATGGCTGCCCTGCAGACTCCTGGTGACAGTCAAGAAGACTGTCACAGGAGCACAGAAATCCTCATGGCTTTCGTGATCTCTCTGAGAAGAAAAGCTGCCTGAAAGCAACCTGAGTGTGGCCCCACTGCACCGCGTTGTGCTGAGGGGGATGCTCCCACAGTTGATTTCTTCTGGAGGTGATCTCTCGCATTATCTGAGCTATAACTGGCACTGGCTGTATCCCTTTCACTTGGTCCTTGAATAAGAGTGAGTTAAGAGTTGCCTCTTAGCTCCTCCATTTGAGGATTTCCAGCCCCTGGTTTGGCTGAGGCGGTTTTAGGGAGCTTGCAGGGAAACTGCGAGCCCATCATTTTCCTGAGGCTCTGACAACTCCAGTTACTCGCACAGGTTTCTGAGGCCACATTACAGAAAACGAGCTGTAATTGTTGTGAAAAAATCACAGCCAAAGGGATTTGCAGGGGAATTTCAGATTAGATGATATTTCTATACTGCACCTGAGGTGCAGCTGAAGAGCTTTTCCAGCCGAGCTTTAGCTTTAGCCACCTAGCTGGTTGCAATAACAGCCTACACATCATCACCTCTTCGTAATGTCTGGCGTGAGTGTGAAGGGTTTGGAGGAGCAGCAATGAGAGGAAATTGGAGCACAGAGTCCAAAATATGAACATCAGTGGGCATGGCAATAAAATTACCCTGGGCTGCCTTTGCCACTGGCTGGTGGCTGTCACTGGCACCCACACGCCAGGTTTTGCACATCAGATCATGGAATTGTAACTGTGCGTTATGCATTCCTGAAAAATCCCCAAGAAGCAGAAGTCTTGCTCAGATTCTAGAACAGAAGAAAAGCACTGTGTGAGAGACTTCCATACCAAGCTGCCTAACGGTCCACATAAACCTAAGAGGTAGACCTGATCCCATGAAGATTAGGGGCTTCATGCCTCAGTGTCAACCAGACAGGTTTTTGTTGGTTTTATTTATTTTTTAGATACTAGACATCCTGTTGCATTGGAGTTTTCCCTGTTTAGTATTTAGAGATACAAAGCACTGTTTCCAAATCAAGCTGTGATGGTGACCAGAAAATAATTTTGTTTCATTGCGCTTTTCTTCCATGGCTCTATTAGTTCAGAATGCTAAATTCAACTTGAAATTAAATTTTGTATAATCACCTCTCTATCAATACACCACAGAAACCCACTTCATAAGCTCAGTTGTCCTGAGGCTCAGCTGAGGCTATAGCCCCACCCGTCTTCCTGCATTGAATCTGACCTTAGGAGAAGTAAGAATACAGGCTTGAGACCCAAGAAGAGAGGAGACCGCTACATGTCAGTGACATTTTGAAACCATCATTTTGAAAGCTTCTCATCTGACATTAACTTTTGTAAGCATTTGAATTTTAATAGGATGGGACAAGCTCTTTGAAAGGTGCCATGCCCAGTGCAGCTGACACTGATTGTTTCAGAGACACTAAGTGGCAGATGGAGTTTTCATACAGCATTCAGGCAGCTGTCAGCTGAGGAAGCTCAGTGGGTCATTCACTAACATCCCTCTCTCTTTTCCCTTCGGCACACAGGTGAAAGCTCTTCTGGAAGAGATGTTAGAGAAATTGATGGATGAGTTTAACATTGCAGAACTGATGGCAAAGGTGGAGGAGAGGACGCCGTACGTTGTTGTTGCCTTCCAGGAATGTGAGCGCATGAACACCCTCACCAATGAAATAAAGCGCTCTCTCAAGGAACTGGATCTGGGGCTGAAGGTAGGAGCTCTGGGTGCTGGCGAGCACAGCGTGGTAGAATCTCGATGAATGGAAAAGGTGTTCAGGGAATAAAAGGGGTCACACTCTGTATTCAGCACTGCTCTCTGCAAAACCAACTGGACTCCATGGGGAAGCGTTCACAGATGGATTTCAGATGGCAGTTGTCTGCAGGCCATGAGTGCAGGCACTGGGAGAGGTTAAAGATACACATAGCAATGACTGCTTTTTGGGAACAGAGGCCAGGCACTTCTGTCCACTCGCTATTGTAGCACAGCAGCAATAGGTCACTCAGAAATTGAGATGTGGCCTATTTAAAGGTAAGCCAAAAAATCACACCTTTTCACAAAATGCCCAGGTACTGGGGGGAACTTGTAACAAAGTGTCATTAAAGGCACAAGCTGAGCTGAAATCAAAGGAAGGATTGGTCATGTGTAAGGACACAAAATGTTCAGGGCTATAAGAGAAACAGCCTAAAAACTCAAGAGTTTTGAAAGAGATAACAATTTCCCTTGCTCGGTATGAGTCATTTGCTAATGGAAGAGGATCAGGAGCAGACCTTCCCTATGGAGATACTGTCCATGATCGCTCCACCCACAGTTGCTTCTCCACACTGGTAAGAAACTAGACTCTGCTCCAGGAAGGTGATGTCTGTGTCTTTCTGGGTGGTGGCTTTGGCCCTTGCTTATGGAAAACAGTGAGGAGCTCTGAGGCTGGCAGGACACACCAGGTAGGATGCAAATTTCTGGGTTCAGCAGGATGTGCAAGAGAGCTGTGCTCTGAGGCTGCATCCACTGGTAGGGGCAGTCTTCTGCTGAATCCCCTCCCAGGCAGTTGGTGGGACAAAATATAAAAGGCTACTGACTGCGCATTAGGGGATAAACCAGCATAGATCAGACTGCAAGTGAGTGAGGACCTGCCTAGCCAGCCCTGGTGCCCTGTAGCAACACTTCTCCTTCACCATGTCATCCCAAAAGACTCTTGACCACAGCCAAGTGCTGTACACCCATTGGAAAGGCCAAAGTGTAGCAGAGGAATGCTGCCTGGAGCTTGCAGCGCAAAGCTGGTGCCTTCAACACTAGCCCGATGCCTTCCCTGCATCATGGACACAAAGTTGCTCCCTGGATGATTTCGTGGTGTGAGGCAGCAATTAAGGACATCAGTTGCTGGTCGTTCCATACTCCATCATTTCCTGAGTGGCAGGTTGTCATCCCATTTTGCCAAACGCTCAGCTCACAGAAATACTTTACATAGCATGGGAACTATCACACTTGAAGGAACTGCAACTACTTTATATGACCCCATTATTAGAAAGAGCTGACAGGTGAGCAAGGAGGACCTGTCTTGAGATTGAATGACAATCTCAACCCTCTTCTGAGGGCAGCTTTGAAGAGCAATCTTCAAAGGACATATCTGCAGCGTGCATGCAGAGGTGCTAGGGTTGGCTCTGGGATTTTAGGTAGCTGCTGCTCTGCAGGGATAGGACTAGGCTGCTTTTAAATCCCAGCTGCGTTGTGCTGTAAACTGTGAACCCAGCAGCTTGGGTCCATGCTAGCTCTTGACATTTCTGCATTGCATTCACTGCTGATGCTATTGTCTTGATTAAAGAGAGAGACATATCATATACACTTCGTGGTGGTCCAGTACATACAATCAATTTTAAAAGAGGCTGGTATTTATGTAGTCAATTATTATAAACAGATTTCCTTTATTTTCTAGCATAAGGCAATAGAATTGAAAATTCTGTTTCCTGAGACAGGTAAACAGAAGTGATTTAATGTTTCAGTGCTGGAGCACCAAACAAGATATAATTGTAACTGGGACAATGTGTAGCAATTAGATTTAATGTGGAGAAGAATAAGCTATTTAATATCGGTAGGGGGAATGAGTGGATGCATGGGCTTAAATAAACCACAGACAAAATAAACCACAGAAATCAGGCAATAATAGAGGGTGAAAATTTCTCCCTAAAACCCTGCCACAAATCACAGCAGGGAAGTGAGATGGTATCTGCAGAAAAGGCACCTCTAATAACTACATAGGTTGGTCCCAACACCCTCAGTACCTACGGTGTGATTCTGAGACACCACAGGGCCAGGACTTAAGGACTACTGAAGAGCAGATGAGTAGCAGTATCTATTTGTGTTAGCATTTCTTCATCTTGTGTATGCTGAAGAGGCAAATTTGAAGGGTCTGAGATACCACCAGTGGGCAATACTTCCGTGCCTGCAAGCAAGGATTACATGTGGGTCCCTGCAGAGCTGAGTTAGACATTGTGCGTGACCTGTGCCGCTGCCCAGCATCCCCCAACAGGCCCCTCCCGTGCCTTGGGTACCATATAATGGCCAGGGGATGCCTGGCCCTGCTGTTGACTCTTTCTGTAGGCAGTGTCACTGTCCTGACTTGACAGCTAGGTCTCACACTCAGTTTGGGAGAGAAATCATTCTTTAATTGTTCCTTCTGAGAGCAGCTCCTATGAGAGCTGTTAATGCTTGTTAATCTCTGGGATTGGGGATCTTTACTGACAGCACTCAGAGGAGGAGAGTTTACATAACAGGAACCACAGATCTCAGAAGAGAATAAATAAAACACAGGGGAAGCAAGTCTTATTGTTTTTAACTGACTATCTGCTTAAAAGAAGGCGATTTAGAAATGTCACGCCTAATTTGAATTTTTTGAATAATTCATTGTGTCTTTGTAGCAGAAAGTGATTGTTTGGTCCAAAAATAGGAGACATCCCATTAAGAGGAAGAGAAATTGCAATAGACTGGTAGCCATCAAAAATAACTGGCATGTTGCATTTCAAAGCCCTTTGTTCTGGATGACTTCGGTGAGACCAGAGGCTGGGCTGAAACACTTGCATGTTAATGTTGTACCCAGTGTAATTTTTCCAAGCAGATATTCTATTTTGCAACTTCAGTGAAGGATAAGCCTCCAAAATGAGGATAATAAATATTATAAAAGAATGAAGTAAGACCAAATTTTGTAAGGCTAGCTGGGTATTTCACTGTATCAAGTGAAAATAACCTTAACTGAGAAAACAATTTGTGACAATAGTCTGCTCATCTTGAGGGAATGTCTGCAGGCTGATTAAGATTTCCTTCAAGGGTGTCTTTAATGAAAATTACTCCCAGCGTTTTGGAAAAAAAAAAGCAACTTGAATCATTCCTGATGCACTTTAGTATTCAGCATCTGAAATGCAAATTTATGCATAATTGTGTTTGGACAACTATATGAGATAGCTGCTATAGATGCTTTGAACCCTCACAGGAGATTCCAACAAGTATGCTTGAGTGCGCAGGCTTTAAAAATTGCTTTTCTTTAAGCCTTCCTGAGAATTACATTTGCTAATTCATTTGTTTCCTGAAAGTAAAACTAGACAGGATATATGATCATGAGGGCTATGTCTTTAAATCAATTTGACTGCTTGCACACATTTTGCAATATTTTTTACTGCTTTAAAACATTTCCAGGAGTGCAAAATACTTCTGACTGTCACTATTAGAAGGCCCTGTGGTTCTCAGTGTCCTGCTGGGACCAGCACAGTACTTTGCCCCTCAGACTTTTTTTTCTTCCTGCATGGTTTTGCCATGGCTTTAGCTAGAGGCCAGCCTATTGAGTAGGTCCTCTCAGTGTCTTAGTTCTCCTGAGTTGGGAGACGATGACCCGTGGGATATGAATGCACAAGCAACCACAATGGTACTTCAAAGTTTGTGCGCCAACAGAAGTTATTAAATAACAGAGCCATGGAAACTGCCCCCTGATGAGGTCAAATCATTTTGACAGCCCTGTGAAGCTCATCACCAGCCCCTCTGATTAGACCCCCTATGCTTTTCTGTTGTGTGACCTTTAACTGTGGGTCAGCAAATTGTCTTAAAGTGTGTTATACTTAAAGTGAAACAGCTCAGATGCCTAAGAGGAAATACACAGGGCATGCACTGCCTTTGTATTTCTTTGCCACTTCATGGCAAATACCAAAATGAGACATGTCTCATTTGAGTTTGACCCTTGTACTTGGAATTACCCAGGACTTTAAAGACCTTTTACTCGGTAACACATCATTTTGAGATTCCTTACAAATGTCAAATCATTGAATAGAAATAATGAGATGATTTACTGGCAGAGACTTACCTGGTTCCTGCTCACATGAACTGACAGAAGGTGATGTGTATTTTGAAAGGTGGTTACAGTTGTTCTTCATGCTTTAGGACTAACTGCAGATAGTCCTGCTTCTACCTTTTCATTTAACCTTATTTGTTGCTTTTAGCTACAAGAATGTTAAAACAAAGACCATCTTAAAACCTTTGTACACATGATTTTCTCTATCCACCAGAAATCTGTTCTCCATGGGGAAACCCAGCAGGTTCAGATGCTTGCTGCCTTTAAAAGCTTACTACTTTTAACAAGTCATCTTTAGAGCAGAGGTTTAATAGTGCCTTGTACCAGTCCATCCTGTTGAGAGATGAACATTTCCCAGGGAGGGGATTGCTGCATAGTAAACCACAGATCTCTGAGGGGGGCAACTCTGAAAAGAGATTCCAGGGCTGCAGAGGCTTCCAGGCATGGGGGCAGTACAAAAGTGCTCTCAGCTCCGATTTGAATTGGTGGGTGCTGGGGAGACACATCCCCTTGAAATACTGCCCTTGCTTATTGCCAGACAAAATTAATTTTATCGTGGATGCTTAGAAACTTTCACAGGACCAAAAAAAAAAGAAAGGGAAAAAAAAAAAGATAAGGGTTGTAAGTCAAGTGCTAAAAAGCCAGAAGTGCTAGAGTGGACATTTCCAGTGCTTCAATTCAGCTGACATGCTTCCTCCCTTTGATAAGACACAGTGTATGGGGCAGATGTGCATTCAAGCCCTTTGTTTAAGCTGTCATCCAGCAGCTTCGAGTGTTGCATTTGCAACAGCGTGGTTATCTCAGAGGATTTCTGTTCTGATGACGAGTTGTCTTCCAAGCTCGGGAGTCTCTGGTCTCTTTGCAGTGTACTTCCTTTGAGGAAATGCTTGCTAACCTAAGAGTGCCAGCATACTTGTTTGGCCTACGTCTTGATCACTCAGCACTGAGCCTGCTTCTGCTTGTTAGTGCCAGATGCAGTATGGCCCATCAACAAAGGCACTTTCTGCTGTTCTCCCATGGTCTGGTTGGGTGTCTACTTGTGATCTTGTCCTACTGTAGCCTGTCAGTGTGATATGCAGATCAGAGCTCTGCGGGGCATGGTCAGCATAGGAATAAACTGCAAAGAATTTTAACTATTGCACTCTGACAAGCATTGCTAAACCTGTGTTGGGGCTGCTTTAAGCGGATTTCAACTTTTGCTAAAGCTTCATAGATTTTTGTGGCCTTAGTAAAGGGCACCTCTGCTGACCTCATGGCTGGAGGCATTGAAGTCCTGTGAAAGAACAGTTGGAATTTTTTAATGTGAATAGACTGACCCAATTCCCTCACCCTTGTTCTCAGCAATGGCTCAACTGATTTCAGTTAATCTTTCCAAAAACGCTCAGCCTGAGGCAAAGAGAAATTGTAAGTCAGATAAATTTTGGCAAAATGATAAGGGGACAAAAGTATTTATAATGGAAACCAGTGATCAACATTAACTATAATTCTCCAAACTGCCATGGTGTGTTGTACCCCTCTAGCTCAGCATGGGGCATGAAAAGATTTAAATTGTGAAGGGCATTATGTACCGGTAGAAGCTGAGCCTGCATTTGCAAGTCTTTGTCTTTGCAGACTGCTTGTCTTGAGTGTCACAGAATCACAGATTAGTTGTTCTGGAGATTATCTAGTCCAACCCCATGCTTAAAGCAGGGTCAGGTAGAGCAGGCTGCCTAGGACCATGCCCTGTTGGGTTTTGAAAACTTCCAAGGATTGAGACTCCACAGCCTCTCTGGGTAACCTGTTCCAGTGTTCAACCACCCTCCCAGTAAAAAAGTTTGTACTTGTATTTCAATATAATATCCCGTATTTCAAGTTGTTCCCATTGCCTCTTGTCCTGCCACTTGACACCACTGACAAGTGTCTGACTCCATCTTCTTTACTTCCTACCATCAGGTATTTATAGATATTGAAAAGAACCCCCCTGAGCCATCTCCTCTTGAGGCTGAATAATCCCAGCACTGGACCCAGCATGCCAGACGGGGCCTCACCAGTGCTGAGCAGAGTGCTGCCATTAACCTGCTGGCAATGCTCCTCCTGATGCAGCCCAGGACACTGGTGGCCGCCTTTGCTGCAGGAGCACATTGCTGACTTGTGGTCAGCTGCTTGTCCACCAGGACTCCCAGGTCCTTTCCTGCAACTGCTTTCCAGGCAGTTGGTCCCCGGTGTGTACTGGTGCATGGGATTATTCCTCCTCAGGTGCAAGATGTGGCATTTCCCTCTGTTGAACTTTATGAGGTTCCTCTCAGCTCAATTCTCCAGCCTGTTCAGGTCCCTCTGAATGGCAACACATGCATCTTTGGGTATCATTGGTGGTCCTGTGGAAAAGTGTAAGGGGATAATAGTCTGAGGGCTGGACAAACCTCAGCAGTCTTTCCACTGTGTCCTGGGTCCAAGCTCCCGGCATGCAGTAAATGTCCCCAGACAGCAAGACAGGTAGATGGGGGCCTCTGTCCTCTGCAGCAGGGAGTCACCTACTACTGTCGCTTACTGTTCTCTCCCGTGCTCCTGCATGACTTGGGCTCCATTAGCATGGATGCTTTGATGGACAGAGTTCCCAACCTCTCATCTCCTAGCTGGGCACCGAACCTGTTCTGTAGCTGCAAAGCTGCAGGGGGAACAGAAGCCTTGTTCCTGTGGCTGGAAGTCACAACTTCCAGCCTTTACCATCATGGGAGTCTCCCTTTCCCAAGCAGATAGGTACAGACTCTGCCTGCCTTCCTTCGATACTGTTGGGAGTTGAGGCTCCTCTTGTATCTGCAGGGTCTCAGAGAAGATCCAGTTGGTCTCTTTCTCATCTCTGATGCTAAACAGTTTGCTGGCCTCCTCCTGCAGATCCGTTACTTGGTGGCGCAGGTCCTCTACCAACGCACATCTACAGGCAAGGAGGCAGTCTCCCAGCCCCAGGCTCCGTGAGAGGGTCCAGGCACTGCCTGCAGTCCCAGACACGATGAGCTGCAGCCTCTCTCAGGAGTTTGGTCTGAGCTGAGGCCTCTGCTGTGCCAGGGACAGTTGCTCCAGATGGTGCTGGGGACAATGCCCAGTGGCATGTCACCACCATTGCTAAGCAAGTGTATGCTGCCCTCAGCAGAGTTTGTGAGCCCCGTCTGTGTGCCCCTCTGTGCAATGTGCTGCACAAACTGCTGCATCTCTTAATGGCATCTCTTAGCTGCCCTTTCAGCATTGGTACCATCCAGGCATCTCTCACTTAAAGTTAATGTAATTTCAGCTGGGTACAGCAAGAATTTTCTTAATTTTAGACTAGCAGACAGTGGGGACCCTCTTTAGAGTACCAGAATTTCAAGAGGGATGCTGTTATTGCTGTGCAGAACCCTTTTTTGGCCATGCAGTGATGTTCCAGCTCTTCTCCTGCCTGGGCAAAACTGATACAGGTTTCTAAAAGCTTTAAAAATAATTAATTGCTGGAAAAAGGAAAAGTCAAACCTCTCTCTATATCTCACTTGGCTGAACCATATCTTAATTTGTTGTGTGTTTCCCTGCTGTGAAAGAAACTGTGATTACATTTGCAGACAGCATGTGAAGTCAAAATGAAAGACTTGCACTGCAAAGTAATAAAGGAGGAGCGGAGTGAGGGGAAGTGGAGGAGAGGAGGGGGATAGGACTTGACATAACTAACATTTGGCCAGTTTGGGAGTAGATCATCAGAGACTCCAGTATCCTGCCCTGGCAGTGTGAGTGAGAACAGCTTTGCACCTCTGAAAGTCTGCCCTATAAAGATCTTCAGTCAATGAAAGAAAACAGAAACAACACTGGGACAACTGAGGGACACTCATGCTCACTGTCACTCTGTTACACAACTTTTCCTTCAAGTAGTATTTCTACAGTAGGGAAGATGAGGATGCAGGAATATGCAAAAAAAGGCGTTCATGAAAACCCAAAACTCATGAAGAAATTCACAGTATGTGAACACTAGTGACTGTATAGAGTGTCATCCTCTTCCACACTTCCTAGCTCAGGTTCTGCTTTCAAGCAGGCTTTGTTCAGGTTAAACAGTTGTCAGTGCTAATTATACCCTTTCTCACTCAGGGAGAACTGACCATGACAGGTGACATGGAGAACTTGCAGAATGCACTTTTCTTGGATATGGTGCCTGAGTCCTGGATAAAGAAGGCTTACCCTTCCACGGCCAGCCTGGGCACATGGTTTGCTGACCTCCTCACTCGCATCAAGGAGCTGGAGGCCTGGACAGGAGACTTTTCCTTACCCTCCACAGTGTGGCTTGCTGGGTTCTTCAATCCCCAGTCTTTCCTGACAGCCATCATGCAGTCCACAGCCCGAAAGAATGAGTGGCCTTTGGACAAGATGACCCTGCAGTGCGATGTGATGAAAAAGAACAGAGAAGATTTTGCCAGTCCTCCTCGGGAAGGGGCGTATGTCCACGGTTTGTTCATGGAGGGTGCTCGCTGGGATGCACAGGTGAGCTCACCAAGGCTCTTGTGTTGCAAGAGAAGCCATGGATGTTATGCCCTTATTGCTTGGTACTTTACTCTGGGGAACTTCTCAGCCCAGATAGGTGCTCATCTAAAATAGTCATTTGAGCTGCCTCTTCAGGAATGGGAAAGATGTGAAAGATGGGCCTCTCCTCTGCAGCCTAGAGTGCGTATCCAAGGTGGTCAGATGAACCATCCCTTGGAGTTTTCTGTTGCATGGTTGTGAAGGGAATTCAGGGTAGCCAACTTGGACTGATAATCTACTTTTTACAAGGTGAATCTAAACCTTGGTGTACATTGACTAACCTGTGGTCAGTACTCATGGTGTTACTGCAGACAGAAAACAAGGGGTGCTCTCAGGGCTGTGTTGTCCCTGCACCTTTGCATGGTTGTGATTTCACTGCTGCCTCCAAAAGTGACGTGGCAGACTTCTGCAGTGTCACTGATCTGCTGCCTGTTTAGCAGCAGCGGGGAGAAAGGAGAGGACTCTGACTTCCTACATCTTCACGTCCCCAGAGCTGAATAGTTGGGATGTGCGAAATCCAGACCACTGTCCTTCCACTGTCAGGTGCTGCAGAATGTCATCTGCATATATAGGGTTTGTGACCAAAAATTAATCACATCCTTTAGCTATCCCCTTAGGATGCCAAATAAAGCTTGCATGAAGGTCTCACCTGTATGGTCAATGTGGATGCAGGCTGATGACTCAGCATGGGTAGGTGGGGGGTAGGCTGATCCTGGACAAACAGGACAGTGTGGGTGGCCCTTGATCTTCTTCTTTCCCTTTCTGGTTGTGGCCCCATGCTGTTCAGTTGTAGCACAGCGAGCCTCTGGCCAGCCAAGGTGAGAACCATACCCACCAACTGGGCAGCTGAAGGGAAGCTTGTACACTTGCTGTTTCCCGCCCGAATAGCTGTCAGTGCTCCTCTTGCAGTGCACCTCTCAGAGCAGCCCAATTGTCCCTGTCATTCCTTCTGACAGTTGTCAGCAGTTGGGAGTGCAGTCTGCAGAGTGAGAGCCATTAGGCTGACAAATCCCCACTGGGCTTGGTCCTCCGAGTTGCCTGGCCCATGGTACCATGACTCCCAATTTGTGCTGCATGTGAGAATTAAATGACAGTGATTCATGCAGCTCTTACTCTGGGCAGCCAGTGCAATGCTCCTGCTGCCAGTGATCTGTGAGAGAGTGAAGGCTGATCAAAGTGGGTCACCCAGAACTTACTTATCTGTGTCAAGTTTACCCTCTTGCAAGAAGAGGCTTTTATTTCAGAGGCAGCTCTTCAGAGCCTTAACCTTGAAGATCCTCCTTTATCTGTTGTGGGTCTTGGTGGTATGATGCTGAGGAGAAAGGCCATGCCTGTTATATACCGTATCCCAGCCTGACCTTGCAATTCAGATCTAATACTCTCCACTTACTTTTCAGCTCTGTCTCTGCAATAGTTTTCGATGAAGGATAGGAAATTAGGCAAAGCTTTGAACTCACTGGCTGATGGCATCCAGTGCATTTTATGCAGGCTGTTTTCTCTCTGAAAATGGGTTGACGTGTGCATTGGGTCTGGAGAGCCACAGGCAGTCAGAAACATTGGCAAAGGCCCTGTCAGAAGATTGCAGTAAAGATCATAGAATCATAGAATCATAGAATCATAGAATCATTTAGGTTGGAAAAGACCTTCAAGATCATCGAGTCCAACCATCAACCATGCACACTAAACCATGTTCTAGAGTACCCTGTCTACTCGCTTTTTGAATACCTCCAGGGATGGTGACTCAACCACTTCCCTGGGCAGCCTGTTCCAATGTCTGACAACCCTCTCAGTAAAGAAGTTTCTCCTAATATCTAACCTAAATCTCCCTTGCCGCAACTTGAGGCCATTTCCTCTCGTCCTATCTCCAGCCACCTGACAGAAGAGACCAACACCCCCCTCACTACAACCCCCCTTCAGGTAGTTGTAGAGAGCGATAAGGTCTCCCCTCAGCCTCCTTTTCTCCAGACTAAACAGCCCCAGCTCCATCAGCCGCTCCTCATAAGACTTGTGCTCCAGGCCCCTCACCAACTTGGTTCCCTTCTCTGGTCACGTTCCAGCACCTCCATGTCTTTCCTGTAGTGAGGGGCCCAAAACTGAACACAGGACTCAGGGTGCGGCCTCACCAGTGCCGAATACAGGGGAACAATCACCTCCCTGCTCCTGCTGGCCACACTATTAAGATCTTACGTGGGTATAAGGTCAGATCTCCTGCCTCCATGGTTTTGGCTCTGCTAATAGCAGAAGTTCACAGTAGCAGAACAGAGACCAGCCCAGTCCATTTCCCAAGCCCTGGTCATACAGTTAGTTCCCTGCCTATCCCCTTGTCCAAGCTTTTGGTGTGGCTGCCATACAAAACCCCTTGCAGCTCTTGGAGATCACAACCCCTTACTACAGGGAGCACTGGATTTCAGTTACCCTCAAAAATTGACATTTTAAGCTGATACAAATCAGCTGGACACAACAGTGCAGAGAAAGTTTAAAAAATTCCTGGTCTTGCCTATCGAATCCTCCATTAAAAACAAATTCCAGTGACTGCTGTTATGTTTTCCTTTACCATCATTACCACCATTACTAGAAAATATAATGGGCAAAATGGCTGAGTTCTGCCTGGGTTTTACCCATCCCCAAGTGGTAGTGGAAGCGAAGAGTGAGAAGTTTAGGTGGTACAAAGCTTGAAATCTTTTGGGAAACACATGGCTTCTCCCCTCTGCCTCCCTCTAATAACTGGTATGGGTGATTGCATTCAGCAATGAGATTTGTCTTCAGAGACCATCCAGACTTTAGTAAATGTGTTTTTGTGGTTACATTTTCCTTGTGATTGAAAGATACTGAGCAATTACATTTATAGAACCATTCATAATCTCTGGGTATCATGCTTCAATTTATTTCAGAAAGGAAAAGAATATTTTCATGTATTGGTGCTCACACTGAAATATCATTTCCACCTAGTGGAACTATTCATTTTACCTGTAATCCAGTGAGCACCAGTATATATTAATGGATGCAGCATTTTTAAAAAAGGTGCACAGTTCTTTTGGGTTGTGTATTCCTTCCAAATTAATCCTCTGATAAGAATGGCAGGTCCTGTTTAGTAGAACTCCTCTGGGGAACACCTCCACTTTAAAAATAATATTTCACATTTAGATTGTGCCTCCAAAAAAGGAAAAAGTCCCTCTATGTTCTGCTACTCACATTTTTCTATTTATTTAAACATTTATGTTTGCCCTTGGGTGTCTTAAATTTATAAAACATTCATTACAAAACAGCAGGCAGCTATTAGATGAAATGAAACCAAGCAGGTTATTTTGGGTCCAAATGATCTGTTGCTGTAGCACTATTAAAGTCAGTGAGACTCAGTGAGAGATAGTTTAACTGGTGACACTGTGAGACATTTTTTCTCAAGCCATGGGAGATTGCTGACTGATTCCTGGCTTTCTTGCTCCCAGCAATGGGGAGTTTGATGCCAAGTATGTGCTCTGCTACTCACCAAGGGTACTGGAGCATGACAAGACAAGAAGAGAGGTGGGGTTTGCACTACATGTGCCACACAAAGCTTTGCCAGGTGTAGACAGCACACCACCTTGTCCTTGGAAGAGATGCACAGTCTGTGCACAGCGTGCTGAGTAGGGGTTTAACACTGAAGGTATCATGCCTCCTTCAAGTCACACCAGCTATGTTTTCTGTGTACTTTTTAAAATTAGTCCTATGTAAAGCATCAGTTTTAAACCAGTAGAGAGGCTTAGAAGGACAGATGTCTGTGGCAAGGAACAGTCACATTTATTTGATGGTTCAAGTAGCTTGGTATCTTTGGGAACAGTTGCACACCACTCATTTTTATCTGAGATGATACTCCCAGCAGCGGATGCAGATGAAAACAGCATCAGTGTGCAACCCAGCCCTGACACAGCCCAGTTGTGGTGCTACAGTCCAAAACATCACAGCTGACCACGTTCTTCTGCAGAGGCACCAGGTACATCAAATCTCATGCATCAGACACTGATATTTTTCCCAGGGAGGTGGGCTGGGACATCATGTGAAGCCTATTGCTGTAGATGTCAACTGTCAGTAATGCCCATGTATTTGTGAGCTATGAGAGCAACAGCAGGATGTGGCTCAAGCTGAGGTCTCCAGTGATAAACTAAGAATGCAGCCATGGAAGGGATACTTGCAAATTGTGCTGTGAACAGCCAGTCTCTTGTTTACAGCTGTTTTGAAAAACTAATAACTTGGCAAACCCTTTTCCATCTGTATCTCAACTCTTAAACTACTCGGTGATAAAAATTCCTCTCTCATTTGGCTTTACTGGACAGCACATCATTAGGTCTTCTTCACTGCATGCTCTATGGATGGCTCTGTTTCTCATTCCCCATGTGCAATTGAAGCCATTAGCCCCAGCAAGCTCTGGACCACCTTGAAGTGATGTTCCCTGCTGGCTGCACTGCTGGTCAGATCACCAGCCCCTCTTCCCTGCAAACAGAGGCAACTCTATTTGAAAGACGACTGAGCCATGTTGAAGGTCTTTCAGCCAACTGATCCTAAATCAGCTGTGGTGCAGGTGCGCCTGTGCTAGTAACACCTCAAAACGCAGTTGAGTGGCAGGGGATATTGGCTTACTGCACGTGTATTTGGGCCCATCTCTTAGCTCCCTGGCTTGTGACAGCTGTTTTGTGTCTTTGGACCCATCGATATGTGACAGTGTAACATGTCCGCTTTTCAAATTGCCTGTTGAGAAGCCAGGACAAGAAGTGAAGACTTCTTTAGGATCTGAGGCCTGAGCTCTCTAAGCACAGAACAGTGGCTTTTTACAAGGTGTGCTGTGCCAGTAGTTAGGGAAAACTGCTTTCAGAGTAGAATTAATTTCTGATGATGGGAGCGATAAAAAATGCAAATGCAAATCAGCCCAGACATAACAAAATTATATGTTCCATAGAGATACCTCAGGAAGATTTCAACTCTTGTTAATCCAGAAATAGGTCGAATATATCTTGGAAATTTGATTTGAAGAATTGTCAGCAGTAAAAAAAGAGATCTGATCAAAATCCAGCCTCAGAAATGAAAGTTGTGGATTTAAAAAGAGTGCATAATAATGTTTGATAAATAGCTTCTTTGCAAGGTATTGTAAGAATTATTTAATGTTTGTTCAGCACGTTGGAAATATAAAATCCTAAATCAGAGCTGGATTTATCATAGCTTAGTATAACAGATGGCATTAGTACAATTAAACTGAGGTGTGTTGCAAGAGGGATTATTTTTCTTCACTCATTTGCAGAACTAAATAAACTACTAGAGAGGTTGAATCTCATCCCACAACTCTGATCTAAGAGCATTTGAAATAATAATGATATATGAAGCTAAGCTGCAGCAAGAGGCAGTTTCCTGAGCACTGAGAAGTTTTATTTCCATTTCTGTATTTGTTTTCATTTGGTCTCTCTAGCCTCCATTAAGCAATTTTGCAGGCTTTCCTGGAAATTGATGGATGTGTAGGGCATTTTATTGTCAGAAAGAGAAACAGAAGTTGCCAGAGAGACCCAAGTTAGAGAAACAATCCGCTGATTTCATGCCCTGGCAGCATACTATCCTTCTCCTGGGACAGGCAGCCTGCTGAATGACAACATTGCTTTGAAGAAGATAATGTGGACTTGTTATTTAATGGTAATATTCCCACAGGAACAGTCCTTCTGAATCTCCCTTGCTGGTGTGAGCACCTGTGAGAGTGGAAACAAGCCTGTGGTGCCTTTTGGGGCTACAAAAAACTCTGTGTGCATTCAGTGCCCAGCCAAGTGTATCCCAGGTCATGCTCAAATCCTGCTGCTGTGGTGGGACACTTACTTGGTGCCTCTTAGACTTTTCTCAAGTGAGTGTTGTTCTCCATCCCAAGCCCTGTTCAGGCATCCATAATTGGTCCTAGCACAAGCAATGCTTCCCATGAGCTGGTTCTGGTCTGGCAAAACCTTGAGTAAAAGAGCTGCACGAGGATGATGTGGCTGGACATAGCCAGGAACATTGTTCCCCTGCAATGTCCTGCTCAGTTGTGTGTGGGTTTGAGCATCTGATGAGAGCAGGCATCTGTACCCTTGGAATAAGCTATGCTTGAGGGAGGCTTCTGATGAAACAGGGTAGGTGGTTGATCCAGACCCTCCTTACCTCAAATAGACTCATCCAGCCCCTTGATCTCAGGAAAGATGTTTGCACTTCCCCAATAAGACCAGCTTGTATAAACATTACAGAGGATCATGTGTGTTGGCGTATAGCTGATGGATATCTTGGAAATCTAACTTAAGACTTTGTCTTCTTTCCTTTGTAGACTGGGATAATCACAGATGCCAGGCTCAAGGAACTAACCCCGGCCATGCCTGTCATTTTCATCAAAGCCATTCCTGCTGACAAACAAGATATCCGTAGTATGTACCCATGTCCTGTATACAAAACACGCCAAAGAGGGCCAACATATGTGTGGACTTTTAACCTTAAAACTAGAGAAAATCCTTCCAAGTGGGTGCTTGCTGGTGTGGCATTGCTGCTACAGATCTAGACTCACCAGCAGAGCACCTAATTTGCAAATCCCTAACGATGTCTTTCTCAGACAATTTAAAAAATAATATCCTGAGATTGAACCCAAGCTCCATCTCTCTGAGTACTGGGCACATAGCCTAAATAGAGCCTGCAAGGAGGTAACAAAGGTTCAGAGGGACACATGGACCATATTCTTGGCTGCTGTAAATCAATACCCGGTAATTCCTACACAGCACTGGAAGATCCCAACCCACAGCCAGATCTTCCACACCCAGAGAGTGCTAAGCTCAAATCTGAATTAAATGTTTATTTCTCTTTCGTGATCCAAAGTAGTTTTAAAGTCAGTGGCCTTCTCCAAAATCCTTAGATAGTTCAGTGACCTGCGAAATTATTCAGACATTATTCTTTTCTATAGATGAGTGTTTCTTTGTCATATGCATAGTGTCGAAAGTTGGGAGATCAGCAGGTGTTGTGGATATAAACTGTTTCTTGCTAATAATCCTATTAATTTTAGAAACATTGAAAATAGTGTTAATATCCAATGTGCTTAATGTAATCAACAGGGATTAATGTAATGGCACAGGGATTATTTAAGAAGAATATTTCATAATGATAGAAATTTACTAATAAAATTCATTATTCCTGGACTAGTCTCTAAAAATTGCCTGGAGGCCTGTATCACACGTTTACTCACTGTATGGAGAATGCATGCAGGGTCAGGTGGGACAAACGCAGCTGTTTGGCTAGTTGCATTTATAATTACAAATGGAGTGGGTGAGAACTGATGTGTTTCTAGAGCAGAAAGCACAGAGAGAGATGACTGGGGTGTGCATTATCTTAATGAGCCAGACACACAGAGCATTGCTCTGGACTGCAGAAGCTGAGCACTTGGGAGCTAGGAAATGTGAGAAGTTAGGCTGATTGCCTGGGGAAATGGAACTGTGCCGTGCACTCCATGCAGTCCGCAGTGCTTTGTTGCACAGTACAGGTCTAATATTTGCTGGTTTTCTTCCTCATTTGGTACACAGTATCCTTCCGCCCCTCACCATGCAAGTAGCCATGGGTTTTTCATCTGTGGTGTTCACTGCCATCTCCAAGCTCGCTGCAGGTACCAGCTTGTGTGTCAGCGTGGAGGCTGTGTTGGAGGGAAGGGGAAGATGGCAGATGTGCAGAGGATTTGGTCTCAGTAGAATTAGCACCAGTGAGCACCCCCAAACTTTCCCACCCTAACCCAATGCCAGGTTACAATCTCATGGCCAGACTCAAGTCTCCAGCAGGGACTGTGACCCTCCTTTGGGAACACTACAAACCCTGTTACTCACATGAATCCCCAAAGTCAATGAGCACCTCGACAAACACTGCCTCATCTTGAGAGGTCCCTGCTCACCAGAGTTGGCCCTGAGTGGGCTCAGGTGTTTAACACCAGCTGGGGAAAGGGGAGGATCACCAGCCAACTGTGTTCCCACTGCCTATGTGGTGGCACTGAAACGTCCAGCATCCTGTTTCCAGGCAGCCATGGGGTTCATAGGGTGGGAGTCCGCAGCCTGGAGAGACCTGCAGGTCTGAGTGAGTCATCTCGAGCTGCCCTAATACTCCATGAGGGACTTGGTCCTCCCACCTCATCCTCCACTGGTTATCAAAGAGCGGTCAGATCTGGCTCTCATTTCCCTGCACTCACTGTGAAGAAATGGAGTGAGAGGCTCAGACCAAGATGTTTAACTTCTAGACTTCTTAAATAATTTGAGCTGGGCTTGATCAGCCTGTTGTATGCCGCTTCAACCATGGGAGAAGGATCTACCTGCTGGTTAGAAATTATGCTTCCCAGCTGAGTTTGGAGCTTGGCATCACAGGAGTCCTTGCACACCAGTAGGCAGGAAAGAGTAGTGGGTTGGCAAGGGCTGTGCATCCCATGTACAATGTCTTCTGGGTCACCCAGCAATGTATTTACACCTGGGACAAGCAGCAGCAGTACAAGACGGTCTATTGGCCTGAAATGCAGCTGTGGTGCACATGCAGTGCTTGGGATGGTGGAGCGGATCTTGGGAGGAGGATGGGGAAGAGGGTCATGTACAAACCGCAAAGGGTATCTGGGGATTACTTGCTATATCTTACTGAGCTAGCTCTGACCTGCCATATGTCACCAAGCCCACCCTGCCCATTTCAGAAATGCTGTGAAAGGCTCCTCCAAAACCTGGGCCAAGCCCATTGCTGTGTCTCAGTGAGCAAGAGCCCGCCAGCATCACTTGAGAGCTCTACAGAGAAAGCTTTCCAGAGAGGCCTATAAATCAGAGGTTTCAACAGACTATTTGTTCCTCAGCCAGAGCATCCTAAAGAGGCGGGTACCTGTGAAATCTCATAACAAAGAGAAAGCCAAAATCCAGGAAGTAACAGTGCTGATGTCCCCCTCTGAGCTCTACTGTGCTCCATGTGTTGCAGTACCTGGAAGCATGGGTGTGTTGCACGGTCCTGCCATGCCCTGAGAAACTCCCAGGAGGCACCACAGTCACTCCCTTTCTGTCACTATATACCTTATACTACCACCCTTCCCTGGACTGCTGGGAGATGTTCCTGTGTTCAGGGCAGCTCTGCACAGCCCTATGTGCCATTCATTTATGGCTTTACCTATTAAACTGTCTTTATCTCAACCCATGAGTTTTCGCACTTTTACCTGTCTGACTCTCTCTGCCATCCCACTGGGAGGGAGGGAGCAAGTGGATGTGTGGTTCTTGGCTGCCTACTGGGGTTAAACAATGTCAGTGATTCTGTGGGTGGTGGTTGGTTTCTCAGCGCCTCATATCAAACTGAACAGCTTTATGGGTGGCCTCAGCACACAGTAGTGGGGACATGGTCATGTCTCTGCCAGCCCAGCATATGAACTTTCCACAGCGTATCGTCCTCCTACCCAGAGTAATGTAGGAGGGTAAAGTCCTCAGGCTTTGCAGGAGTTCCACAGTAACTCTCTTGGTCTGAGCAACATAGCAGCCGTCTTTCTGCAGGAATGAGGAGATGCAAAATCCTTGTCTTTGCAGTCCTGGAGAACAACGACCTTCTGGATGAAGGTGAGGTGGGAAAAGTTTCTGGTAAGAACTTTGTTTAATTGCCAAGCAGCGTCTCCAAGGCACAGCCCCAAAAAATTAATGATGAAGAAGCTAGTTATGGCTTAGCAAAAGATATCTGCAACTATCTAATGCAAGGGAGAGAGCTGTCTTAAGCTTCCTATTTTAAAATGCCTCTTAACCTATAAATGAGGTAACAGATTCCGTAGACTACCCCACATAATGAGTATCTGGCTAGAAGAGGTCTGCTAGCTAGGGAAAGCTATGCTATTAAATTAAATCCCTCCCCATTTAAATTAAAGCCTGCCAATTAGATATGTAATATAAACTGGCCACTTCCCACGGCTTTGCAAAGTTGGGTGCATTAACTTCTCCACGTATTTCACCATGCAGGAGGTTTAGTTGTATAAACAGAGCACTGCTGAATTAAACACATAAAAGCAGGACCAGAATGTATAGTAAGTGCATCGTGCTCCAGATAATATTGCTGGATTAGTCCTTTTTTTGTATTTCTTCAATGCTTCTTTTACCACAAGCTTCTCAGTGCTCAGTATGTGGGAATTCCTGCCATTCTGGGGACTGTTACTGTCCTAAACTTCATGCTGCTTCTCTTTTAAAACGCCTCTTCCTTTTTCCAGTATACTAGGGCCTCTCTCTGCTCAGTGTTGCCCTCCAAAATGTCCCATACCTACAGGAAAGGATAAGTTCAGTAATTCCCCAGGCACTGCTTGCTCTTTCCAGAGCAACAGCCTGGGCTGTTCTCTTGCCAGCTCAAGAAGAACGGGATGTTGACAACAAAATGGATCCAATTGTTTTATTATATATATCTTCCTGCATAATTCACCAGTTGGGCAGGCAGGGTAGTGGGGAGATATTTATAGATACTAGAAATGTCACCAGGGTGCTCATTCCTCATCCTTTGAAAATCATCACAGGAAAGAGTTGGCCGCAAAATGCTACAAGAGGATAGTGAATAATTTGGTGCTTTAGGAGGAGAAAAAAATCTGACAGGTGTGAGATTTTCCTGCCATATCTGCCTAAACCAGGCAATTAAATCCAGCTGGCCAGGCTATTCATTAGGAGCAATGCATTAGTCAAAGGTGAACATTTTCTGTTTGTGAGCTCTTGGAGATAGCCGTCCACTTAGCATTTCCAGTGCACACCTTCCTTCCGACTCTTTGCCCTTGTTTGAGTGGAAGGAGCTGAGCAGCGAAGAATGCCATCCCCAAAGCCAGCACAGCCCAGTGCTGAGGCTCCGGAGCTGGTGGAGCTGCAGCACTTTAGATGATATCCAAGGCAGAACCAAGGTTGGTCAGGAACAGGGCAGGCAGGGGTGGCAGCTGGGGTAGTCGGGCAGTGCTGTGCAGCTGCGGCAGTGGGGCAATAGGGCAGTAGGGCACTTTAGGGCAGTTTGGCAGCAGGGGCCTATGTGGTTGCTCCTTTTTAGGGAAAGCCGGACGCCCTGGGAAGTGACTTTTCCATCAATGAAACAAGTCTCATGAGACCAGTCTCCAGGCCCACCCTGAAGCTGCTGTCCTGCCCTACAACCCCTCTCCTTCATCCCAGCTTCACCACTCACCTCCCCAGGCCTGCTGCAACCCCAACCCTTCCTTCTCCACAAAACCCAATACTGGTCATAATCTGAGTAAACACAAAGATTTAAAAAAGCAAGTAAGTGTTTCTGGACCAAAGAAACATCTCTTGCAAGCAGACTTTTACTCCTGAAGGCAGAGGAGCCCTGTGGCCATCAGTTCTCTGGGGTTCACACATCACCCTCCAACTAGGGAATCGCTGCTTGGAGCACTTGGGATTTAGCTGGTGGTTGGAGAAAGTGAGAAGTCAAGGTTCTTTATGCAAAAAGTGGCCATGTTTTTTTATGGCTGACTTTTCTTTCAGACCAAGGTGATCGCTCTCACATTTTACCACTCCCCACTGGCCGGACTGTGTCTGCTGCTGCCCGTGTCCTCCCTGAGCACCCACATAAAAAAATGAGGGTGAGACCCTCCTAAACACCTAGGAAAAAGGTCCTCTGGCCTTTGGCAAAGTGCCGAGTGCCAGCAGAAACCATGCAGTGAGCCACCTGTGGTGGGGTTGAGGACCCAGGTAGTTCATCCTCCAAGTCATCTGCCAGTTGTTGTGCTGGGGAGGCTGGCGCTTTCTCCTCGGAAGTAAGTGTTCAGCCCCTCATGGCAGGACCCAGTGATTTCAGAGAGTGGGGTGATGCCACTCTTCTGGTCGAAGGAAGCTGCATGTCTTTGTACAACTTGCAGCAGGTCAGAGCCTGGAGCAATAGCATTTTGCTTGGGTTTGAGCATGGCATCCTGCAGGGCAAAGCCAAGTGTGTGCCACCCATGCCTCTGCACAGCTAAAGTCTGTGACAGTGGACATGCATGCCAGGCTGCACGGAGTGGGGAATTTCCAGCTGCCACGGAGTTACTGCTAGAAACCATATATGTTTGGGGAAATGACATCTCAATTTTTGCCAAGGAAAAATAAGACAAAAAAATTAGTCCTTTTTGTTTGCATTGCCCCTTTTACATCAGCAGGAAGCTTTGAATGCAAAGTCAATGCAGACTATTATCCCTTGAGTACTGGGCTTGCTTACCAGCTGGACTCTCAGCACAACATTCATGTGCCCTGACTTCAGGCACTGGAAAGGTAAGTGTCATCATTTGAGCTAGTCTCTGGGCATACTTTATAGCCAGCAGAAAGAAATGGGCTCAAGCAGTGAGTGATTCATCTGACCCATCTTAGTGATCTCATGGTGAGATCAGGATCTGCCAGTGCCCTGAGTCTCTTAGCCAACTGCACATGGAGCCCAGGAGTCACCAGGTCAGGTTGAGATGGGGAGCTTTCTTACAGGTAAGGTCAAGCCTATGTGTCCTTCCCTTTTGCCCTGTCCCAGGAGTTCAACCACATCCTGCATCCTATGATTTCACCTGCAAGACCAAGTACTGGATGCTCAGGGGAGCCCAGACTAGCTCTTATCATTTCTGTGTATCTCGGCAGGTGCTGACACTTCACAGCACCCTGTGGGGCTGCTTTGGGCCTGGCTCCTCAAAAGGTCTGTGGTCAATTAGTTAACTACAGACTGGTGACATTTTCCAAAGGGATGAAAGTGAAAGAAGGAAAATTGTGCTGTTGAACACTTAGTATTAGGTAAAATGGAATGAACTCTCCCAGGACAGAGAAATGGCTTTTCCAGAGCCTGGGAGTGTTGTACCTGCTGCAAACTATAATTGGCAGAAAAGCACATTTCAAAGTAAAGTCTCGACAAATGCTCTGTAGTGGTGTCCCACATGTGGGGGTTAACCAGCTCCATTCTACTGCAACTGTTTCCCACAGAGCAAAGAAAAATGTAGACTAGACACAAAAAAGGACAACCTGGTTGGTAGTCAGTAGACTGGTTCCACTGGGGCAAGTTTATTACAACTATTGTCAGGCACTGGCAATGCCCAGTGATGCAAATTCTGCATGTATCGCTGCTCAATTATTTACAGAACAAAACTAGCTGTAACGTATGAGCTAGATGCATTCATTTTATAAAGTGGCATTAATACATTTAATTAGCAATGGCTTATTAGATTCATGTCCGTTATTATGCATTGTTTTTTAAATGACTGTAATTGCCCAAACAAATCTACAAATATATTTACCTTGTTAATGGTTGTAAACCTCATTTAAAAAGCTTTTAGATTGTAGAAGACGTTCATGGAGTTATAAGCAGCCCTTCTAATTTGAGTACTAGTGTGCCCGTTAGTGCAGAAGGATTGTTTGAGGCTATAAATACATTGTCTAAAGGTTTTGAAACCCACTTACCTGTGTGCAAACTTCAAGGTTCACTTTTACAGCATTCATTTTTATTAGATGCCAAAAGCCATGAGGCAAAACCCCAAGCCTGCATTTAGTATCTTAGCTCAATGTTTCCAAGAGTATGGCAGGAGCTGGAATGAGGGGAGCTGTCAGCTGTGACAGCTCCAGTGCCTGCAACACCTCCAGTTTCTGGGAAGGGCTATTTCGGGTACCCTAGGCTCACTGTTGAAAATGCTGCCTTGGAAAAATCAGAATATTTGCAGTATTGTGTGAGGTTTGATGAAAGCTACACAAGGAAAAAATGGCTTATGTCTGTGATGGAAATTTTGTCCAGGTCAGCAAATATGCCCCACAGCCCTGGAGACCCTGGCATTTAGGATATTTTCATGAGAATTTGTGTTGAGACTTTGCATGGGGTTGTAATAAGGATTTGAGTGCTGATCTCTAGGTCCCTGGGGCTCACTACTGGGCTGTCAGGCAGTCAGGAGACAAAAATGCATGTGGAGACATCTCTCTGGTGAGAACAACCCAAGCAATTGACTCTGCCCAGGTGCATACTCTTCAACATGGCACTACTCCATCCAGCAGAACAGCACTGGCAAAGCTCTGGCTCCCGTTTCTCATATAAAAATTGGAAAGGTCTTGGGATAATCAAAATATAGAATGGAAATAAAGTCCAGGATCTTTCTGACTCCCTCCTTAGGGCTGCAGAAGCTGCAGGATTTTCTTTTTAGCCCAGTGACCTGATCTGGTCTTGGACAAGCACTGGGGAGGGCTGGGGGCTACAGGGTCTCAGAGCAGCAAACAGTGAAGCATCCTCCTTCCCTTCCAGCATAGAGCATAGGCAAGAGCAATGGGTCAAAACTTTAGAGTTTAAAACACCAGCTGCCGTGGGAAGAACCAAATCCATTACTGTTGCTGATTCCACGCTCTCTTTGCCCACCGTGAGTTACAATTTCCTAATTCAATGGTCCTAAGCTCATGTGGGTTGCACCTACCCTTATTGGCATCTGGAGCACACCCCCACAGTCAAATGTGGACTTCAGCAAACGTGCATTAAACCACTGGCCCATCAATCTACTGTGGACAAGAGTTGCATGTTCCTTTTTGCGGGTTGTGGTTCTCCTCTGCACCCACAGCACTGAATATCAGGGTACCTAACTCCAGCTGCCTGCATAACTCAGCCTTGCTGGTATCAGAAAGGAGTGGATGATGCTCTGCTGGACAGGGTTCTTGGACTTAACCACTGAGAGCTGGACAAGCAGTGGATGTTATCGACTACTGTGGGGCACCCAGGATTTCTGCTGAAGACAAACCCAAGCCATGTGATGCATCATCAAAACACCTGGTACATGTGGGACTGCATAAATGGGGAAATGATTATGAGACAGGCAGGGTTCAAAGGGCCTTAGAAAATTACACAGCAAATGCATAATTGTTGAAGTGAAATAAGAGTTTTGTTAGCTGCAGCCTGGCAGATTAGTTGGCTAGATGTCGGTTCAGTTTGTCAGAATAGAGACAGGATAAATCTGAACAAAGCGATCTTTGGAAATCCTGCTCCATTTCCCATCTGCCATCACTGTGTGCTTTTTATGGAACTGGATTGTTATGACATTGCCTACACTTTGACTGTGCACTGTCTACTTAACAAGTGTTTCAATTAATTACTGTTATTATTGGGAAGAAGCAGCAGATAGGAGGAAAATGATTAGATAATGAGAAATAAATTGCTATGTGAGGTGTCTTGCTGAACACAGAGTGGTTTACCTCTCTTCAGGAAGTTATTCAATAACGGATGGAGGTGGTGGCTGCACGTGAGTGATGGGCGGTCTGCTTAGATTGGGGCTGGGAGAAGATGCTGGTGGTAAACATGTGGAGACGCTTCCACCCAAGGAAGCTGGTACAAGCTGAGGTGATTAGTCTCCTAATTGGAATATTTACCTGGGAAGCTGGGATGACTTGAGCAGCACATACGCAGGAGCTGTTCCTCCTTGTGCAGACCTGAACATTCCCGCTCTCACTCCAGCCTCCTGGGCAGGAGTACCCGTCTGTGTCACATCTGGGAGTCACATCCCACTGTGCCTCACTGGCTGCACCACCAGCCCCTCCAGGGAGGCAGCGTGGACTGTACAGCATATGAGAAGGTGGGGTTGGACTTGATGCATCCTGGCAGGCCCATTCTTGTCTGCCCACTCTGCCTCCATCTCCAAGGGCAGACCCAGCTTGTGGTCCAGGCTTGTGTTCAAGGACCCTGGGAGGATGGCAAGCCTCTTCCCAGGCCCAAACTTTAAAGACAGTGTGATGGAAGACCCTCAGAGCTGGGTCCTCTGAGCCTTGAGATGCCATGTGCACTGGCATGTGGAGCAGAAGACAATGGTCTATGGGGGAGTGAAGGGCCATGGGGGAACGATGGGGCTTTGGGTAATGATGGGCCATAGGGGAATGGTAGGCTTTCCCTCTCCTAGAGCAGCGGGAGGACTGACCATCTCCCACATCCCGCCCTTCTGGGATGGGGATGGTGCATCCTTGTTCCAGCCAGAGGAGGAGATCACACTGCCATGGAGGATGTCCTGCCCCTTGGTCACACCTGGTGTTACAACCCAGGAGGAGGGAGTGTGTAATATTGTTATGACCACTGTGTGTGCCTCAGTTTCCCCAGTGTGCCTTGTTGCACCTAAGAGGTGAATGCTCTGCCCTGCGAGATCCTCCCATGCAGGGAGCATTTCTCACTGCTGGTTGCATAAAGCATGGGGAGAGGAGAGGTGCTGCCATAGCATGTACTGCCCAGGAGATGTGCTGGAGGCCACAAGCAGAAAGCTGAAAGACTCACGAGATCCACCCCTCACTTTCCAGCACAAAAGGCACCGCATGGGGCACAAGGGAACATGGATGTGGATCTGATTACAGTGGAGAAAGATGTCAGCCATGGAAATTGATTATCTGTTCTTCAAAAGGACCAAGTTCTCCAAATTAACAATAATTATGAATAGAAAATTGTAGAGGTGAAAAAGAAAATGAGTAAAACCTAAAAATTCTTTAAATAAAGGTATTTGGAAGCAAAAAGCAACAATCAGAGAGGCAGTTCTGACTAAAAGCCTGGAGGATGGATGGTGTTAGCAGCTGCAAATAATGTTGAATACAGAACAACTGAAAAGGAGAAAAAAGAATTCTTTACAAACCAGAACTGTAAGATGTGGGAAATTGTTAAGGGAAGCTGAAGACACTGGGAGAAAGCCTGTAGCATGCAAAATTACAGACAGTCATGGGATTCCTTCCCAGTAGGCCAGGTCCCACATCTGAGTGGGGAAAACTTCTAGTGGAAATGCAGAAAGGCCAGAAGTAAGTTAGGAAGATGAAGCCTGTTGTGGTTAGATCAACTTCTGTAGCTTAATGCTTCTGCTCACGGTTTGTGATATGGGCTTGGTCTCTGGACTGTGCAGACACAAATACCTCCAGGGGTGATTTGTCCCCAGGCTTTATCTGAACTATGACACTGGGTATAATTGCTAGGGTCATGTGTGGAAGTGCATCCTGGTCTGTGTCAAGGGCTGATCAAGACAGACACAAAGTCTCTCCTTCTGCCTGTTCCTGTTCCTTTTGGAGGAAGCCTACAGGGACCCATGACATGTGCTCTGGTCAAGTCCCTGCTTTGGACAGGTGGGCACCAGAGCTTTGTGTTTTCGATGCAAATTTTGCATGTTGGGAGACATTTGCCTGTGTTCACTGAAGTAGGGGAATGAATCCCACCATCTGTAGCTAGACAAGGGTGTTAATATCTACTGGGCTTAATGTACTCAGCTGACGTGCCTATGGCTCTCCCAAGGCAGAACTGAGGACGTTGCTCACCCAGCGTTGTTCACACTTTGAGCTGCCCTCGAATACCTGGAAATTTCCAAAGGCCCCAAATTATTTGAACAACACGAAAAGGCCACCTGGGATGACCAAACTAGATGAGGTGCTTAGGAAGAGAGCATGAATAAAAGGCCATATGGAATCCCTCTAAAGCTGAATTAAATGCCAGCAATATAATTATTGCCAGACTTTGAGGCTTTATAGGACATGGGCCTTGTCAAACAAACAAATGATGCAATTACAGGTTAGGGTGACAAAGATAACTGCATAGACATAATAGACTTAGTCCACAGGAGGCATTTAATTCAATAATGCATAATATGCTAATAAAATTCTAGTTCGGGAAATGCAGAGTGAGGGGGTGGGGATGGCTACTTGACAGATATTAGGAGGAAGGACTCCATCAGGGATCATGGTCCTGGTGTGCTCTCACAGTGGAAGGGGATCTGTGCTGGCAACACATCTACCTGGCAGAGTTGAAAAAAGACGTTCAGAGCAGAGCAGCTGCCTGGGAACACTCGTTTTTTTGATAGGGATATCTGAATGCTGCCCCCTGCTTCCAAGGCTACTTTACAGTACATGGTGTTTAGTTAATAGCCCAGCTGTAATCGTGGGTGCAGAGCTGATATCTCCCTGTCCCTGCAGGCATAAGGAGAGAATACTGATTGTCTTTGCTTCTGCTCTCCATCCTTGGAGATAAGTCATCACAGGGCTATTTCAACAGATGAAACCATCCCCACTGGACTGTGTGCGCTTCACTCAGTCCTCTGTCTCCTGTGCTTTAGCCCGAAGGGTGAATCTGCTCCTCAGGGAAGGTGCTTCCAAGGCTAATTAGAAGAACCAATCCTGGCTCCACTTGGAGATCACAGTGGAGCCAGAACCACCTTGTGTTCAGCAAGCCTAGCTGTTTGCTTTGCCTGCCCACAGGTCTTTGATCCTGCCCCTTCTTTGTCTGTACCAGCCAGGATGGCTTCCTTAGCTGTCAGCTCTTAGGAGTCATTTGTCCCCAGCTTGTTTGGTTTAGGAACATCTGGGCTGAGACAACGACAGCATCTGGTGTCAACCTAGGCCAGGTTGGTGGGACAGGATAAACAGGGACCTGGGATACGTGACTGAGAACTTCTGGAGCAAAGTGTCAGGCTCACTGCACAGATGATGGTGCGTGGGAAAAGGAACAAGAGGCATCTCTGCAAATTAATGAGACATTTGATTGCCAGCTGGGATATATTTGACTTCAGATGACCTCTGCATCTGGGAGCAGTGCCAGTAGGCAGAAGAATAGAATAATTGGTATGAGCTGATGCAGATAACAATAAAAAAAAGCTCTATTAACACTGACAAGGAATAAGAGTGAAGAAGTGCTTTGTCAGGGGCCATCTCTTCCCCCTCAGTCTCCATGTGCACACAGTGGACTGTCCAGTTTAAGGTTAAATTTGTGTCTAAAGAATAGGCCAGGACTGCTGTTAGGTGAGATTCATCAAGAGACCTTCCTCCCACCCTGGCCATCACATATCACCCACCTATGCTTGTTCATCCATCTATGGGCTTATGATGAGCTGATGACAATATGACAAGTAGCGAGTGTTCCTCCAAACATTCCTTGTGGTCCCATCCTCAAATCTATGCAAAACCCTTCCAGCTCTCCATTGAGTTATACACATGACATACATAACAATTATTTATAATTATTTTAATAATGTATGATTTCTAAGACATCATGGCAGCCAAAAAGATTGTACTGGGAAATCAAGATGCATCCTGTTCTTCCCTGGCAGAGGAGAACAGCCTGAAGCAATCCATTGCCCATATCCATCTTCAAACAAGCCAGCAAGCAAATGCTTTCAGTCTTTCTGGAGAATCATTTTATTGGTTAAAGCTGTAGCAGAACAACATGGATTTCAGGGAGATGGATCAGCAAGACAATAAGAAAAAGGCGGTCCACAGAGATATCTTCCAAACACCCATTTGCACCAGAAAGCAGCAAGATGTGTGTTGGCTGGCAGATCCAGAAGGAAGGTCCTGTTTACCAAGAGAGCCTCTGGGGGGGTGCAGGGTTGCCAGGAAGTGGGTGAAGACTATGTGTACAGCCCTAAAGAGGATTTTCGTGCTTCCCCAGGTCATTGCTGAACAAACACTTGGTCACTCAGTTCTTTTAGATTCAACAGAAAATTAAGTAATCTTTTAACGTTCCCTTGCAAAGAGCAGTCAGGAAAATGTGTGTATGCATGAATGAACTCTTGGAGCAGGCAGTGGGTTAGCTAGTGTTGAAGCACAAACATCTCTCTTTGCAAAGCCCATTGGGCAACTGAGTATGCTCTGGCAATGCTGTGGAGGCAAGTTGCTGTTGCAGGCTGTAGCTAGGGCTACTTCAGGGAGCAGTGTGATGGGTGAAACCACACTGGACCAAGGACACATCTTACCTAAATGGGATACCTTGAAATAATTAAGAGAGGGAGGGTTCATTAGTTCTGTATGTGCTTCTTCCTTTATCATCTTTCCTCGTAAAGATCTGCACCTTTTTTACCATTCTGAATATGCCTGGCTTCAGCTCCCAGACACTGGTCCTGTTATTGTCTTTCCCAGTTTAAGAGCCCTTCAGAACTTTGTGTATTTTCACATTGTTACTTGTATGTTGTAAGAATATTGCTTTTCAAGTGTCTCCTCAATTAGCTAAACAGATCAAGCTTTTAAATCCTTCACTTCAAAGTGTCCTCTCCTACCCTCAAATCATTTTTATGGCTCTTTTTTGCACTCACTCACTTTTTATCATCCCTCTAATGTGTGTGGCTGGCCTCAGCACAGTTATCCCCAGGCGTTAAAGTCACCTCCCTGCCCTGGTCCCTCTCCTCTGTTGGTACATCTAAGAACAGTTTTAGCTTTCTTCCTGCTGCGTCACATTGAGTTGCTGTGCTTCTCTGACCCCTAAATCCAGGTCAGTGTTGGTGCATTTGAGATCAGCTTTGGTCACGGCTGCATTGGCTGCAAAGCCATGCCAGACCTCCCTGCAATAACACCAGGGAGCATAACTAAAAAAAAAAAAAACCAAGAAAAAATTGTATGAGATGTAACTTGGATCTTGCCTGTGCTCATCAGCTTTAAAAACAGTTGCTTTGGGTTTGCTCCAGTCTGCTGTTACCCCTCTGTTTTGCAGAGCAGAGTGTCTGACAGCTCACCCGAGGCAGTGACTGCCATTCCTGGTGGAGCTGAGCGAGGGGCAGAGCACTCACCATTGCCAGAATACCCTACAGAGTGTCGTTGTTTCTGCAGGAGGACGCACGGCCCCCAACAGCCTTTGCTACAGTCCATCTCCCTTCCCACCATGCCCAATCACCTCCTCCTCACACTGTGTGAACATAAAAAGGCCTTCTTCTCATCTCAAACCAAATGTGACTGGTGTGCTGCAGCGGCAGCAGTTAGGAGGAGAGGACAGGGGACACGGTCCTTCCCTGGTCTATTTTTTCCAGCTCCATTGACTGGACACTCCCTGAGCTGGGATTTGCATCTGACTCTGCAAGGAGAGCAGAGTGGAGGCATGCAGGCTGGAAGAAGGAAAGAAGGTGGCTTTCCCATAGTTTTGTCCTACCTTGGTTACCACTGTGCCCTTTGATACTCACAGCTGATCCTCCAGTACCTCTGCCCTGCTGCTTTCTTGCAGGCTTTGTGCACATAGAGCTGAACATGCCACTGATTCTTTTTCCAAAACTGATCAGCAGGTCTTTTAGTAGGTTTTCTAGGCAGGAATCATGGAAGACCAAGTGCTCTAGAGATGTATGTAGAGGAAGTGAAGGAATTGTATCTAGAACTTTTTCAACTTTCTGTACAGCCGGGACTGGGTATGTACTGTGAAGTCATCTCCCTCAATGAACTCCTTTTCCAAATGCATGCACATGGATGCTGGAGCTCCCATGGTTACAGACCTGGAGACCTTTCTTTTCCTTTGGAAGAAAAGCCCAGCTGCCTGTGCCCTGTCCTGATGTGTGTGTTACCAGTCTGCTTGGCTGTGGTGTTGTTGAAGAGCCTGGCAGGACATGGCCTCTGCGCTCTGCATGGCTTTTGAGGTGGTATCATGTCTCCTGGGGCATTCTCAGCACTGGGTCCCACCTCCCCACACACACAAACATGGAGGAGGCCATGTTTTGCAACCTGCTAGTGATGTCCCTCCAGGGCTTTCCACATGCGATGATGAACTTCCTTCTCTAAAGAACTTCATAACAGTTGGGCTTTGGATTGCTCCTGGAAATTTGATTCACAGCTTGGGACAAATCAGCCAGGACAAAAAAACCTGGCTGCATCCACTTCAGTTGTGGAGGACCTCAGCTGTGCCTGATCCAGCTGTGCCAGATGTGCCTGGGGCTAGGAAAATGTCCTGCCTGTGTTAGCAGCCTGAGCTTCCACAGGACGAAATGACCATACCCACAACCACCACAATTGCCTGTGTATCCCCTACATCTCCATGCCAAAATCCTTTATTGTTTGCTTTAGGGCTACTCCATTCAGCACAGCCCTTCTGTGAGGGCAATGCCTACTCTGAGATCCAATTATCTGGACCACACGTGGCTGATGGGAAGATGCAGCCATCAAGTCCTGGAGAGCATGGCAGGCTGTTTAGGCTGGGAGGACACATCGGCAAGTGGTGACTATGTGTTGTGGCTATGTAGTGGTTTTGTTAATTGCAAACCAAGAGGGTGGCTGCCAGCTTCTGAGACAATGAGGAATCGTCTCATGTTACATGGAAAGCCTTTGAATTCCAATGCACCAGAGCCCAGACACTGACTAATAGGGTCTCCAACAGGTGCTAATTTGAATTTATCTTGGGAAAAAGACGTGATGTGGAAGGTAGATTAATCACATAATCCAGCATTTGACTAAATCCGTTTCTTGAGCTCTTTGATCTGTCCAATTACCTGCTACCAGGCTGCCTTGGAAAAACATCTTCAAACCGTAACAGGGATGGGTGAAAATAATGAATTAGCACCCCCAGTGCTCACAGCTGGACCAATAAGGGGGGCAGCAGGTCCCACACAGGTTGGCATACCTGGAGGATGAGTGATTGCTTCTGCTGAAGATTGCTCTAGCAGTGCCATGTCCCAGCAGCATGCTGCAGGCTCCAGGGGACACCCAAATCTTCACAGTTTTGAAATGGTCCTTAAGTGTGAGGGTTTCCCATCCACACATGCAATGAGTAAATATGAGCGAGCTATCATATTCTGAGTGAATTTGTTCCTGGCAGAGTCATGGAGGAGCCCAGGAGCAGGGACACAGATGAAGGTTACTTGCAGCTTGAGTTGTCCCAGTGGGAAGGCAAAATGAACCCTTTACTGGTGCTGGAGCCAGCACAAAGCTGTGCCTTATGGAGACAGGGGCATCCCCGACTGCACACACTTTTCTGGTGACAAATGGTTGTAATGAATGAGCTGAGGCCCTGTGGTGAGAGCTTTTTGGGGAAAGAGCCAGGCCATATGTGACCAGCACAGTGCAGGGCTCCTGAACAAGCTGTCCAGCCAGTGAGCTCTCTGTCTCTACAGCCAAATTTACAGCCAGCACCAGCCCCCCACCCAGCCCCCCTCCACCAGCAGACACCTGAAACACTTGGCTCCCTTCCTCTGTTTCAATATGCATTGCCTCATGATTGACAGGCAAATGTCTCCTATTGTCTCACTTGGGTTAAAAGCTATTCTCTGCTGCTGCGAGAGAAGATGCAGGAGGAGGATGCTCCCGTGGGTTGGGTTTGAATCCCCAGCAGCAAAGTCACTTGAGTATCAAGAATAATCCTGGGGTCTCTGGGGAGTGGTGCTGGGATGCGACTGACTGCACAGACCGGTGCAGGGGCAGGACCACTGCTAGCGTGCAGGACAGAAAACAGCAAATCAAGCCCCCCCCCCAACTGTGCCCAGCCTCTGCCTTGCAACAGCTGCAGCAACAGCATGCCCTGCGAGCAGAGATAGGAAACCTCAAGTCCGACCAGCAGCTGAACTCAGCCAGGTCCTAAGATGCTTTGGTTCCTCTCCCTCTCCACCCAAAGCAAAGATGCACTGTTTTCCTACTAACTCGCTTGCAAACAAAGGTGGCACCGAGTTGGCTGTGCTTTGTGGAAAACAGCCAGCCTGGAGGGACAGAGTGAGCTGATGGGTGACCTAGCTTCAGTAAACTGATTCCAGCATGTAAACAGCCTGAGGGGTCTGAGTTAGTGGAGGAGATTAAACCAAAGTCCAAGCCCGCTGCCAGATTCCCCTGGTGGTAAAGCTTTTCCATCACGGTTGGCTGATTCTCTTTATATTTAAAGCCAGCTATGCACGTCCTTAGGCCAAGCTCCCTCAAACATGGGCAGAACAGATAGACCACACCATCCCTGTTCAACGTTGCCACGCAGTCTTCATTTACCCACCCAGACCTTGGAGATGGGGTAAAAGCAGCTCTTCAATCCCAGGATGTTTCTGTGTAAACACAGCCACTAAGAAAGCCTGGGTAAATGCCTCTTTATTTTGCTCACAGCAGGCAGCTCAATTTGTCTCTAATGAGCACTAACATGCTCTCCTGCTATCACTCATAGCAATTACTCCGGACTCACTAGTTGCATACAGAAAGCTCGGATAACCAGCTAACAGCCTGTGCCATGCAGCAATGCGCTCAGTGGCAATTCCTGATAAACACTGTGACAAGGCCACCGTGCATATAGGAAGAGGTCAGTCAATGGCTTAATCTGACACAGCAATCCGGGACATGGCATGGGGACATTATGTTTCTTGCCTCAGGTGAACGGACTCCCCTTTAGCTTGCAGCACCAGTTATGGGGAGTTGGCTGCTGCCAGCTGCAGCAGTGGGTAAGCACAGGCTGCCATACAGCAGAGAGAGGCAAGCTGGGACCCTGTGCTGGCAGCTGTTACCTTCATGGTGCCTTCCACAGATGGAGTGTAGGTTTTGGGGAGTGGCTGCCAACCCCAGGCTTTCATGCGGAGGCGTTGTTCTGTGGCAAGAGAAATCAATGGCCTTGTGTGTATATGAGTAGACAGTTTGTCCCCCTTCATTTTAAGACTTCCTCCCCTAAGATTTTTCTCCTTCTTCATGTGTTTCTTAGCACTGTGTAATGAAAGAGTTTCTGTGGATCACCTGGGTCTGCAGAGGAGCAGTATGAGCAAACAGTTCTCACAGATCAGAGGCTAGGGCTGCATCTCCAGCAAGGAATATTGAGACCCCTTTCTGCTCACAACGACAAAATTTCTACCTGTTAATTCTCCTCATGACTGAGGATGAGATAGGACCTGGAGATGGAAAGCAAGATGACTGCTGCACGTGGTCAGGTGCGTTTCCTTCCCTTCAGCCCATGCCCTACGACACTGCAAGTGAAGTACATATGTGCTACCCCACCACGCAGGCAAGGGGATCAAGGCATGTCACTGCTGATAACCCTGGCTGCAGGTGGCCTGCTGAAGATGTGAGCTGTAGCTGCTTCAAGTCAAACGGGCAGAGCTGAGAGCAGATCACTGGTATAGGTCTGCAGCAGGGCTTGAACAGGTTCATAGTCTCTGCGGTCTTGTCTGTCCAAAAGCACAAGGTTTTGGACAAATCCCTGCAGAGCTACTGCCTAGAGGTTCCCAGAGAATTGCTAATGAGTATTTGAGGAGCTTTCACTGGTCATTCTGCATGTCCAGAATGGCATCCTCTCATTAACCCCACAGGCACAGCCTCCTGGCAAGTATGGGGATGAGCTGAGCAGAGTTTTTAGCTATTCAAACAATTGGAAAATTGTTCAGAAGTGAACACTAGGTGTATTTCAGAGGTATTCCCATTCTGATCTTCAGCTGGTCTAAAGGACAGCTCCACTCAACTAAAAAGAATATTTGTTGGTCCAAAACCTACTCAAAATATTAAAATAAAGACTTGTAAATAAGAAAGCAGTTGGAATTCTTTCCCAACCTGCTATCCTATCCCATATCACAAATATGGGATATAAAGCTTCATCCTTATTTACGGACCAGACAAGGGGCCACACTGTCAAACTAGTCATTCTAGTTAGCCTGCTGCTTGGACTACTTTTTCTACCTCCCTCTACGCACAAAAAAGGCAGAGTTAAAACTTTGTGAGAACTACATTTCTCTTTTCCTGAAGTGCTTGGTTGTACTGTATAGAGTGTGAAGCCAGGAGTGAATTTGCCTTCAGACCTGACCCAAAGCTGGACCCAAGAACAACTCAACAAGTTAGCACCAGCCCTCCTGCCTGAGATTTTTTCCTGTTAGAGAATTATAGTCAGGGATCCAAAGAATCCTAAATTAATCTTAATATTTATAATGGGCTTCAAAGGAGATGGAGCAGAGCAGCCACATATCAAAGGTGGCTGGTATAACAAGAAGGCTCCTTGCAGAAGATACCATAATTGACAGCACAGTAATTGGAACAGAACGATGGCTTCTTGATAGACGGATGACTTCTGGGTTAGTGTGGGGTTTTTGTTACTAATTAGATTATATTTTATGGCAGAGATATCCCAGAATTTAAAGCTACCTCAGTTCCTTTTGGTGCTTGCTTTGTCTGCATAGCACTCCTGTGTAAATATGTATGTGTTGTCATGGCAGTTGGGGCTGGTGGGAGATGCATGATCCTCTCTGCTCAGTATGCCCTACATTGAGAGACTCTCTTTCCAGCTGGTTATAATTTTCCCAAACATTACTCAGGGTGACATCTTTCAGGAAAGATTCTGCATCAAACTGAAAAAAAAACATCTGGACAAAATTTGCCCAAAAGCTATTTGAAAAAGTTTAGAAGTGTGAACTTTGGAGTGTGGGAGCTAATGGGGACAGGACAGGAGGTTTGGCCAAGTAACAGCCCCAATGCCACAGATTTTCTATTCTTATGCAAATTCACCCACATTCAGGTGACTTTATAAGCCTTAATATAACAATCATGGCTTACTGTTGTCCAGCCTGCCCTTGCTGCCTCCTGAAACATGGGCCAACCCAACATCACCTGCTTTCCCTCTCTTTCTCCCACCAGGCTGGATGGATCAAGGGAGCCAGAAATGAGTGGAGGTTATCTGTCTATGCTGTCCTTTCACGGAGCCACTGTTGAGCCTACACAGGACAGGAGGAAGAAGAGGTCTGCTTTGCATGCACAGCTTCTAAAACTTGGCTTGCAGGGAATCAGTGAGAAGTGTGGTCAGAGTGGGACAGGAGAGGAACTGGGATGAATTGGGAAAAGCTATTGGGAGCTGATAGGAATCTAAGCCGGGAGCTGGCATGAGAAAAATAGGGGAGGATTGGAAGATGAAGCTGGGATTGTATTCTACTGAGCGTTTGTTAAAAGGAATGAAACTGAAGTGGTTCCCCATAATTACACATAGCTCTAAAACAATTAGGAAATACCAACAGAGAAGCGGTTGTGCAGCCCGAGGATCCATTACATGATTGCAGATAATTTTTCTTGAGGCCCCATCTCATTCACTGCACAGCACAGACCTTCTCTAGGGATGATCCAGGGACGGGTGCTGAAGGGACATTGTTGCCTGTAGAGCCCTACCTCAAATACGGAAGCAGTTTTGGGCATGGAGCAGGGAAGAGCTACTGGCTGATGTTGGTTGGGGTCATGGGCAGAATGCTGCCTGAAGTTCAGTGTCTGTGTCCCCATGTACTGCCTGGATAATCATGCACAAAAGATGGTGCTGATTGTGTGCCTCATTTTCTGGTTAGAGGTGGCACCTGGTATGCAGGAATATTCCAAATTCATAGCTGCAGCTGAGGCTTTTCCTTTAAGCCCCAAAGGTGCTCTATGATGGTAAATTTTCTAAAAATCTGTTCCTTTTATAAACCCAGCCCTCAGAATGCACCAACACATTTACTCTTGCCTTCCCAAGTCTCAGTTCTTACTATCTAAGAAGATAGTAGTTCTTCTACTATCCTCTGTACAGTGAGGATAACACAGGCCCTTCATCTGGCTGTCTGGAGATAAACTTAGCTTTTTACAGCCTCATCTATGCTGGTGATAAATGCCACAGAAAAGAATTCCGGAAATGAGTCATTTCTTTTCCAGTGGAGGGTGTGAAATGCAGACAGTGAAAAAGGCATCCTCTCTCAGGACCAGGGCTAGGAATTTGTCTCTCATCTGCTGTGAATACCAGGCTGATCACTGAGCAAGGAGAGGACAACAATGGATGGCATTTGGTCCACCAGAAAACACCATTCAGGCTGCCCATCAAAGCAAGTGGCACAGAACCTGGGCATTATGAGCTGAGTCATAAGGTGGGAAAAAAAGGTTTTCTTCCCAGGACTTCAGAGACAGCAAGAGTGTCAGCCCAGAGACACCTACTCAGAAGGCACAAGCACCACCATTTTAGATAAAGAGCATCACCATCAGCAATATTAGGTTATGAGATGCGCCTCTGACCAATGGGCATGGCAGTGCACTCACTGGGGTGAGAGTGACAGTTCAGGCACCAGGATCACAATTCTAGCTGATAGTGGAAGCTTCAAAGTCTTTGAATGAAGCTTTCTTTCATGTTGACAGGGGTCTGATGGCAGAGAAGTGTACCTTCTCTTTACAACTAACTTTATGTACTTTTTGATACAGAAAAGAAAAAGGAAAAGGGTTATTGCTTTCTTTCAGCTAGCATCTTGCCAGAATACTTGCCTGTTATCACTGCATCATAGCTATTTGCTGTGTTTCTGCTTGGACGCTGGGCTGCTGATAGTACATTTCCTCCCTGTGCCTGCCCTGTGTATCTGACCAGCAATGGCCCTGCCCTGCAGAGACAGGTTCCTCCACCCGACCCCAGCCACTAAAGCAAACTTCAACAAACATCATAAATGCATGTTCCCTGCTTGCATGCTCCGCCATGATCTCCCTGTTGGGGTAAGTCAGTCTCAAGTTACATGTGAGGAGCAAAATGTGGACATAAAAGATGATTTAGAGGAATGCTGCAAGCAGCTCCTCTTAGTTCTTTGCACCCTTTCCTCAGGTGATTTGATTTATCAGAGTGCATATAGCCCCTGAAGAACATGGTTATACCATCACCAGGAGGCTCATGGCTGCCAGTATCCCTGGCTGGACCTTCATCTCCAGCATTGTGGATGGGGCTAATTCAGATCTGAGCTCTTCCAGCCAAGGCAATGCTCACTATGTCGCCTGTGCAGCAGTGACGGCATTGCAAAACATGCATACTGCTGAGCCGGCTACAAGGCAAGTCACAGGGGCCATGGAGCTGAGATGTGATGAAATGGCTGTGGCCCATCCGGCCAGTCTAGTGTGTGGCAGGAGCAATGAACACGTAAGGTGTACAGACTGCTACCCAGCACAGACTTATTGTCATCAGAGAGAAGGGATGGATGTCTCCATCTCAGTCTACCACATCAGTAACATGATTATCTTTTCCTGGATCTATTCCTGAATTTTCAACTGTAGGTAACCAAGCTACATGGCTGAATAGGAAGAGTTGGTGCCAGCCCCTCATTCATATATAGGATGACTTTGCACTCCAGGAGCCATCCTGTGAAGTGCCTGCTCCTAGCCAGGGTCTTTCTGCTGCTTCAAAGCAAACAACCACAAAAGGAGCACTGGTGGTTTTATGGTCTGATCTGCACAGCAGCCATCACCCCTTGATTATTGCAAGATAGGAAGCGTAGAGCATCTTCCCCTTTCACAGTTCAATGCTGTGACTGTCTCTTGTATTGGAGTTGCCACTTGGCTTTCCTGATGGAAGATTTACCAGTGACCGACTGCCAGCCTTGTGTGCTTTGTGAAAGTGTCTGAGTCACATAGCTCAGCAAGTGACACACCTCCTGCTGACCTAGAAAGCTGCATGGACCAGAGTAGTCCTCTTCTTGTTAAAGGCCAATAACAAGGTGGAAAAACCTGAATGCTAGACTTAATCAGTCAAAGAAGATGACCATCTGGCTGAGTCTGTGATACAGGTGTGCTCAGTGCATGTGACCCAGGAGTCAGCACAGGAGCAGCGGGTTGGTTGGTAGGGTCAAAGAAGCTTTCAAGCGATTTTAGGTGCTAGTGTGGGAAGATCCAACCCTCGCTGTCCTGAAAACATGGCCCAGTTATTCTTCTTCCATTTCTCACTACAGCTTGGAATAGAAACCTCTGTGTAATATTTTACTCTCCTTGGAGGACTCTCCAAATGAAACAGTGCTAGATAGGTCAGCTCCTGGCAGATCAGCCTGCAGCACAGATCCTGCAGCAGCACAGACCCTCCTGACTTCCCAGAACAGTGTTGGATCTATCCCAAAGGTATGGCTGAGCCAAGTGCTCCTCTGTGCTCGATCACTGGTTGTGGTGGCAGGTGCGGTAGTGACTAAAGGTGGCCATACAAATCTATGCTGTTCTCACAACTCTTCTCCCAGGCTCCTTCAGTCTCCTACTGCTGTCACTAACACAGAAATGGGTGAAGTCATGGGTAAGGTTAGGTAACCCAAGGCCCAGTGTTTTGAGGGCAGCCTGGTGAAGCAGACCTGACAGCTGAAGTAGGAGAACCACTCCTTGCTAGGAAACCTCTGGGATCTGGAGGACCTGGGTAACTGCATCCAGCTAGAGAGAAAGTATGGTGCCTGGGAGACTTTGCTGGTGGAAGCTTGAACAGTGCAGTTGTCATTCAGCTTCTAAATATGTCAGAATTAGATGCCCCAATCAAAAAAAAAAAAAAAAATCCCTCTATGGGTCTCCCCAGAGGACAACTGGTATTAGGCACCTATCACAGTTTGGCTGAGACATCTAACTTTCAGCTGCTGAAGCAGGGACAGATGAATCCTGGTCTGAAAGGACTGGAGGTAGCTCCTGAGCTTTGTTGCAGGCAAGCAGAATTTTGATCACTGCAGGCATCTCAGTCCGACATATAATGCTACAAAATCCCTGAGCAGATCTAGCTCCTAAGGAGGTCTGTGGAAGCAGTTTGGCACTAAATCTTCTGAAAGACTATTAAGTCAGTGCTGAGTTGATTTCTGACCTGATGTAGTCTTGTGTCAAGCATGAAGAGACAGCAAGATGAGCAAAAAACCCTTCCCATCCATGTTTGGATATTGAAATGGACACATGCTGCAAATCATGTGTGAGATTTGTCCTCTGCCCTCCACTAGATCTCCCTCTGCCACAGCCACCCTGTGTGGTTATTGCAGAGCTGAAGCGCACTGCTCTTTTGGCAGAGGCTGAGCTTTGCTGGCAGCCCGAAGTTCAAATTAAAATAAACAAAAAGTGCTTCCCAAGCCTAGAGGCAGAAAAGAAGAGCTGCTACCTGGCATTTTGACAAGGAGGGAGATGGGGGACTGCATTGTATTCCCAGTCTGCTCCTGACTCACTCTGTGACGGGTGAGTCACTTCCGAAGGTCTCTCCTTCTAATGTCCTCTCTGCTCTGCAGGGAATGGTAATGCTCCTGAAGACTCTTGCAAAGCTCCATTAATTATTAAATGCCTTTAAGTGTGTTACTGCCTGGGAGGAAACACCTTATGGAAACAGATCCCTCCTTCATGGGCAGAAAACACTTCCAGGTTTGAAATGAGCTTCAACTCACAGAAGAGCTCACTGAGTTGTAGGTTTTGTCTATGAAAATAGCTGAGGGAAAGGTGGTAACCTGTTGAAAGAATTACGGTGGCAATAAGACTTAGCATTAGCAGCCACACAGTATTCATTACAGCAAGAAACATTGCCCATCTAGTCTCTCTCTGATAGTTTGTTCCAGTCATAGTCTATCTGGCTTCAGCTTTCATCAGCTCGTTCTTCTGATGTTGGATTAAAGAGCTCTTTAATACTCTACACTTTTCACCCCCTAAAAATGCTTATACCTAGTGACCAAGTCACCTCTCAGCCTCTCACTATGAACTAAAACGCTGAGCTTTGTAAAAACTTCACTGAAAAGCATTTCCCCAACTCACTTTTGAATGGGACTGCTTCTCCACTAATGCACCTATATCCATCCTAGAAGCCTTCCTCCATTTCCTACAGGTCTGATTTCATTTGCAGCAATATGGCACTTTCTGTTCAAAGGACTCAGCCCACCCTTGACTTAGAACTTCCCTCTTTTGTTGCTCTTTGCATCCCAAACCCTCTGTGTCTGCTGAAACTTTTAGCAGCAACAATTTCTTTATTTCTGGATTGCTGAGCTCAGTGTTGAAAAGTGTGTGGTCTTGTGCTAAGTTCTGCCAAATGCCACTTGCAACAGGTCTTCAGAGGGTAAAACCCACTGAAACCCACTCTTTGAGATTTCCCCTCTGCTGCACCCCTTTAACATCAGCTTTGTCAAGAATGTGCAGTGATAAAAATCTTAATTAGATTGTCAAGCAGCACATGATCCAGTACTGTAGAAAAGGCTAAATATATTGCATCTACACATCTTCCTTGCCAGCCCAAATTGTAAGAACATTAGAGAATTAATTTAAGTTTGTTTGACAAATCTGCTTTTCTTAAACCGATGCTGACAGGTGTTAATTATCCTGCAGTCCTTTAATTCTTTACCATTTTTCAACATCTTTCCAAAGCAACTGGGAGCAGTGCTAATCCTTAGGTTTGGGAAACATTCCTCTATGTTGTGCTGGAGCCCAGGAACAGCAGGAGAGCTGCTGGGAAGATGTGACCAGTGGAGTGGCCACCCCTTCCACTTGGACTTCTGTCCTCCTCCAGACTTCAACAGCATGTTTGGGGTCCCCCAGCAGTGTTTCTGGATTTTGCCTTTCAAGGAGTGGACACAGTCCTGTCTTTTTTCACTTGTGAGGATCTTAGCCTTCCAGATGTAGTAAATGCTGCTTTGCTGATTTAATGTTTTGCCTCCCAGCAGCTCTGGCTCTGCTCTGTGCCAACAGTGGTGTGAGGAGGTGATACCAGGACCCTGCTGTAGGAGTGACCTGTGACCAAGCTGTCTCCATCAAGGAAGAGAAACGCCTGGCAAAATCCAGTCCTATTGTTCCTCAGGTAACCCCACACCCATACCGCTATGCCCATCCCCAAGTCCTTCCAGATAAAGGTCTTTCGTTTGACAGAACCCCTGCCCACAGCTGGGCTTGCCCTTTCTGTGCTCTGTTGTCTCTGGGACCTCAGTGAGGATATCTGCTGGGTCATGGGGACCTGCTCAGCCTGCCCATGTCCCACCAGGCAGGTCTGCCAGAACAGTTGTGCACTGTGCATGGTTCCCCAGAGAGGTGAAGTGGGGCCTTCATCACCACACCTTCCCCCAGACAGCGTGGGAATGAATTGTGCCGTGCTCTGGCTAGGTGTGTGCCAGCAGATGTCAGGGACTGTTGCCTTCTGCCGTGCAGGCTGGGGAGATCCCTGCTGCGTTACCCAGGAACAGGGCACCGGCTGTGATAGCCTGAGTGGGGGTGGGCCAGGCGCTCACTCTCGTCCATGACATTCGCCAAAGTGTCCCTCCAGTCACACATGTCAAGTCATACCCTGCATCACAGGGGCCTCATCGCGGGTGGTGCCAGGCTGCCCAGGCCACTGGAGACACCTCTCAGGGCCACCACCGGAGATCCTGCAGAGATCACTTAGTGGGGTCAGTGAAGATGGCTTGAATGAAGGCTGGCTAACAGAGTGTAAGCTCTTCACCAAAACACTGAAATCAATTATTACAGGAATTGGAAAGTGGGTTTTATTGTCCTTTGAGGTAAGAATTGGCTCCAGCTTTATCTCAGTCATCGTTGGCTCTCAACACCATAAATCCTGCTGTTCTCTTCAATACCTTTTATGGGAAGTGGAGAAATTAGCTAATTCCCCATTGTTCCCTCCCCACTTGTTAGTGCTACAAAGGATTGGGTAATTATGAATAGAACTGCCAGGCAAAATAAAACTTCTCCCTTAAAAATGCATTTTAGTTAACTCTGCTGGGTTCATGTGTTTCCTCGGAAGTGCTGATTATGCCTTGCTGACTCTAAGCTCTGCTCTTATGGAGCTAGGAGACCCTAAGCACTAACCTGGCCAAAGGGCTATAAAAGGGCCTTCTCTTCCCACTGGACCTACCCTGGAAGATGATGGTCTTCTCTCGGTGGTAGTAGGGTGTTACTCCTCAAAGCTTGTTTAATCTAAGCTGAGCAGCAAACAACAGAAGTCTATACCCGAGGAAAGACTGAAGAGGAGAGCGTGGGGCTCAGTGAGTGAGTGATGGTGATGTGATAACCTCTGCGCCACAGGAAGGCAGGGGTGGGGGAGGATCCCTGGGACATTAGCCCTGTGATGTTATCCCAGCAGCACTCCTCTGAAGGTCAGTGCCAGACCTGCAAGGTGGCAGAGAAGGGGCAGGGCAGAGACGTGGCACAAATGGATGCGGAGAGCTTCTCCCAAAGCCCTGCAGTACAGGGATGGGGTGCCAGCAGCTCCACGCTGGGAGGGAAGCACGACCCGCAGTGCCTGTCCTCCTTCATCCACTCCCAGTACTGTGCTGTGAAAGGGTGCTGATGCCTCAACAATTTTTATTTCCAGCAATCCTTCCCAATTACCAGTTATCACATTCTTAATGGAAGCAAATGTGCATAATGCTGAAGGCAAATTAATATGAAAATGAAGATATAAAATTTGACATTTCCTCCACAAAAAGCAAGACAAAACCCCTGCCATGTTTCCCAGCTAGATGTAGTAGTAACAAAGCCCAGACTCAGAGCTGGTAGAAATGAAAATGCAGTTTCACCTTCCGTGGTAGTAGTGGGGGCTGTTTAGTGAGGAACATGCTCTGGCCTCCTTGGCACTTCTCACATCTCAGAAGAATGGCAGGGAAACTCCTGTGTGTGCAGTATTGCCAACAGCAAAAGCAAAGCCCCTGTTGAAGCCTCCAGCGCTATGGGACATTTCACAAGTTCTGACTTTGTAATACAAGGCTTTCTAGATGAAGAATGAATCATGGTTTATGAGTGCAAAATTAAAGAAGGGCAACATTAAAATAAAATCTTATAGGCTTGCATGACAAAATTTTACAGCAAATAGTAATGTCTTGCTTCTCCCCCTGCTATTTTCTGGCATGATGATGAAATGCAGTAAATAAATACGTAAAAATAATGACTCTTCCAGACCTTATAGCATTCATTTTAATAGATGCTATTTAACTACAGACAGAATATAGATATCTACCTTTCAAATGCTGGTTACAAAGATTGGCAAGGCTGCCAAGAAAACGGCTTTTTTTTTTTTTTCCCCCAATAGATATCAAAAAAGAAACAATTTATATGTTGAAATTGCCTTTATTTTTTGATCCATAAATATTTGTTACTGACAAAAGTGGAAAAATCCTTAAGACTCTAAATTTTACTAAACTGATAATATTTTTGTTTACAGTACATACAGAATGTGCTTTTACAGGTAAGTATAACAACAAGAATAATACAGAGAAAAACAGTCAAATACTGCTCATCTTGAAGCTCGTTTAATGGTTAACCAAGAGTCTGTGCAAAGTTACAGATACAAATGTACTTCCTCTTCAGTACTACTGTATAATAAACATGGAATCCATAAACTGGGCTAAAGCACAAAAATATCCACTTAACCCCTCTTAGGAAATATTGTCCCCCAAACTAAAAATATTACAGTAAGAAGTGTCTTTCTCAGAGCCAAGAAATTCTTGCTACAAAAATGTCTAACAGGTTTGCAGACAGAAGGTCAGAAGCCGTTACAAAGCACATGGGCAGAGGGTCAGGGTGGCGCGACACACATCTCCCTGCAGTGGAGGCGGTGGAGATGGACACCTCCCGAACATCGTGCGGTCGTGGAGGAGACACGGGACACCGCTTCACTCGCTGCTGAGAGCAGAGATCTCTTTCAGATTTACACTAACGTGCTCAAATGGGATCATCCAACTCTCCCCTTTGTCCCTGGGCTGCCAGCGGGTGAAGCATAGGTTGGTTTTCCCAGTTGCGTTTTGGGCTCGGTGAGGGCACCTCCTTGACAGCCATGAACCAGCTAAGAGAGGCTGGGAACGATACCTTCCACCATACACTTACAGACATACAACACAGAAGCAGCTGTTCTCTAAGAAGCAGCCCCAACACAGGCTTATTGCTAACAACAATTTTTATGAAAATATTTAAGCCCCTTTCTCACATATTTCCCCTACTAACTTTTTACTCATCTGAAATATACTTGAACATGAAATCTGTATATGTTAAATATATTTCAGCAGAGTCCCTCCTTCCAGATTAAACACTAAATCTGAAACAAAACTAAGACAAGCTATTTCTCCATCACATGAACTGCAGATGGCGAATTGATCACAAATTAGAACGCGTACTTCAAATACAATTAAAGTTACACTGTTTCATGATAATTTTGTTTGTTGTGGTGGAAGAAAATGAAGACATCTTCCCAGGTACCAGGAGGCACCCATCTCTTACCAAAGCTTGATGCCAGGCTCTTGAAGGTTCCTGGTGGGAATGCTTCTGATAGACACAAGAACAGAAATATGCATACAGGAAGCCCAGGTACATGGGACCAGCTTTGCAGCCAGCCAGGCTAGCAGAACAGTAGACAGAAATAAAATCTAGGCCAGGAAAGGAGGGCTTACTCCCAGGTAACTGTCCCTGTTTCTTCCCACCCACCCACCCCAATCCCCAAGTAACAGATCATCATTTATAAAAGGAACATTAAAACATTGAAAAATATTTCATTTTTCCTTAAAACACAAGTCACTGGCATTAGAAGACATGACAAAATTTCCGTTCCATGTGGTGATCTGTGTGGTTCATTAAAAATAGTTTTCCACATTTCAAAGAGTGATTCAATATAGTTTGGAAGCTTAGATTGGCACAGGGTCAGTCAGAGCTTAATGATTGCATTTTACAGTATGTATGTATATATATGTGTTTGTGTGTATATACATATACATACATGTATCTGTACTAATGAGAGAGTTGTATAAAATCCAGTGCAGCTCACTATTTGTTGCTGCTTGGGGAATGCAAATAATTATCAGTTTGTAGGAAATAATATAAACTTTTCTGCATCACCCTCCCCCAGTCCCTGCACATGCACTCTGGGAACTGGATGCTCCACAGATGTGTGTTTCCACCTGTGGGTTGGAGAAAAAGACAGATCAATTCTTCAGAGTATATTAGATTAATCAAGGCAGATTATATTTTACTGTACGGAGGAATGTGACTGCTTCCTGCTTTTCTCCTGAGTGCAGAATGTCATGGTGACTCAGACATGAGGAGAAGAAAGCAGAAAGGTCAAAGTACAGGTAACAGCATCCCTTAGAGCTGCTGCCTGCTAGGAACCCTGACCAGAAGGAGAGCAATGGGAAATCTGGGGAACTGCTTCCCCCCACCCCAGCACTCTCATTCTGGACAGACGCTGGATTGCAACGTATCAGACATGATGTGGCAGGACAATGGTGACAAACAATATTAATAAAAATGCCTTGCTGTTCTACAGTGTCTGTTGTGAGAGGGTCTCAAAGCACTTCATAGGCATTGTGGTATGAACCCTCATAATGCCTCTGTGGAATAGGAAAGTGTACTATTATCATCACATGTTGAACATGGGGAACCGAAGTGCTGGGGACCAGGCTGTGGGTCATGACACACAGTCCTGGACTAAGTGTCTTTTCAGTGACAAATTCTCAGAACAAGGAATAAGGAAAAAAATGATGTAAGAACATCTGTGCGTGCTGAAATGCCACTGATCTAGCTACCAACCCATTCCAGCACACAAAGCAAACCATGGTGCCCAGGAACAAATTGTGGTCATCCAGGGCATGGTGCCTCCCCAGATAAATTTGCTGAAAATTTTCTGTGTTGGTGGCAGAGTCCCTGAAGAGATTTGGCCTAGAAAATCTTTTTGATGGTTCTTGTGGGACACATCTGCTTAAAACAGTTGAGTGGGTGGAAAAGACGAAGAAATGGGGCTAAGATTTCTTTGGAGTATTATTGCCCAGGTAGGACAAGTTAGCAGACAACCCGTGCTATTTGTCAGTCTGAATAAGAGAAGGCTCTGAGGTCAAATGGCCTGGAGCACAGCACAGCATCTGCACGGGCTACTTGAGTGAAAAATTTCCATATCTGCATCTGGTCCAGCAGCTTCTTAGTTCACGAATGGAACATTTAGATGAAGACTAGAGCTTAAGACATACAGCTATGGAAATGGAAAGAGAGGAGTGTTCACCTACCCGTGGCCTCACATGGTCACCTCTGCTCCTCTGGCTCTGCCACCTCAACTCCTGGAGACTCTAGGGTGGACTCTCCTCTCCCACAGTGTTCACATCTCCCTGCCTGAAGAGAGGAAGATCCTGGCTTTTCTTGGGCCAAGAGAGAATGGAAGAGCCCCAGAACCTCAGCAGGGACTGCCTCCCCATCAGCCATGTGCGTTTCTCTTCTCTTAAGAGTCACAAACTTCAGTCCGTGGGAAGGTCAGCAAGAGCGGTATTTTCACAGGGATTGCCTTCTGTGAAGAAATATCCAGTGACTGAGCTGAGGAGCTTGGAGGTAGTCAGGGGAGAGAAGTGTCCATCAAGGGAAGGGGTCAGGAGATGAGGTGTGAGCCTTTTCTCTCTCGTCTCTCCCATGCCATGAACTGCCACTCTGATCCATAGGCAATTCTGGTTGTTATCCAGAATGATTTTGCCCAAGGCTGCATGGTAATGACCATCTGAACCATGGAGACTCTTATTTATTCCTTCCCAGCTCAGTTTCCGTCAAACAAAGCTCCAGTACTTCTCACAGATGGAGTCCTTTCTGAACACAGTCTCCATCAGATGGGGCAGAAGAAAGCTCATGAACTAAGACCAGCAGCCCCAGGACAGTCTGGGAAAGAGAAAGGCCACATGGCCATCCCACAGAGACCTACCTCTAAATCCCACTGAGGGAAGACAGCATGCTCCTCCTGCCTACCCTGCACCAGAAGAACCTAGTGCTGCATCATAAGCCTCTAGACAAGACTCAAGCTCACAACAACCTACAATCATTGTATGCTACAGGACTGACATGTTGAGCTTGGAACATCATTAAGGCCAGGAGGTGGGAGGTATTTGAGGGGAAGGAGAAGGGCAGAGCTAATTTAAATGAAGTTTAGTGAAGAGCCATGTAGGAAAAGACTCAGTCTGGGAATGTAGGACATAAAGAGAGAAGTACTGTATGAGAATGTGTTTACAGCCTGAAGTCAGTCGTCATTTCACCCAGAGGAGGGAGCACGCCTGCCATTTGGATTGGCAGCATGGGTGTGTGCATGTGGTGGGGCTTTGAGTGCACACAATGGACAGTGAATGCCAGAGAGCGTCCAGCATTAACAGTTACAGCACTGGGTGCAGCTGGCCTTCAAAACCTCTGAGACCCTTTCCTGGCCACAGAAGCCTGTTCTAGTGTGAGTTAGTTCTACAGAATTTGATAGGAACACAAATACAAGGGAAAAAAACCCAAACCAAAACAAAACCAAAACCAACAAAAAACAAAGCAAAGCCCAATCTGGCTAGAAAGCCAAAGATAAAACCCTCACAAATTCTGGACCCACAAGTCTACATTTTAAAGATTTTACAAATATACATTATCTAATTAGCAGTATATCAGATATACAACATGCCCATTTATTATAATTATGCTGGATATATAATTTATATGCATGAAATGTAACTGTCTTCATGGTTAGGATTGGTACTTAGTGGAATTGGAATTTGGAAGGTTTTCTTGGGGGGGGCCATTACATGGAGAAAAAAATCAAAGAAAATTACTGACCTGCTTTTTGGTAGACAGACACCCTCAGCTTTGTGCTTCTGCTAAGGGCAAGAAAAAGATTTGCTACATATGGAGTTCTAGGTTGTAACTGAGAGAAGAAAATATGTTCAGAAACAAGGGAACTGGGCCAGTGGAAAATGCTATCAGGAAAATAAACTTCTGGGGAGAAATCCAGGCTCAGTTAAACATGTGGTAGCCTTGCCTTGCAGGGGTCTCAGTGGAGTCAGGACTTCCCCCAGCACGGGTCAGCAGTGTGAAGCTGAACAAATTCTGATGCTTTAGGTTCAGCAGTGGCAAGAAGCTGGAGGAAGAGAAACCCTATTCCTCCCTATTTACATGTTGGAGACACCAAGATACTAGAATGAGTGGAGAAAAGGGTCTAACAAGCATTTCAGCATATTTGTGCTTATTGAACACATCAACCCCACTACTTCCTACACTGAGAGAGCAGGCGATTTGTAGGCACTAGTATATTTTTATCTTATGAGTATATTTAATATAAACTAAAACTTTATTTCTCAGCCAGGCTATTCTTGTCCCTAGATCTGCCAGTCCCCTAGAGAAGTCTGCCCTTGAATATGCTCCAAGGGTGAGGAAGAACAGATGTATGGATGCTGGCTAATATCGAGCGGTCTGGAGGTGATCCCCAGCAGCCAGAAGCTTATCTACTTGCTACAGAAAGGCCAAACATGAGGGCTGGCATGAGGACCGAGAACAGGGCTCCTTTCCACCCGGATGGGGTGCTGCATTTCCTCCTCCCTGTCTTGGGCTGCACGAGACTGTTCCTACTTGTAGCAACTGAAAAGTCCTAAATTCATAAAAACAATGAGATAATGTAGGTGAGCCCTTGGAAGGAGCCATCTACTACTATGGCTTTCTTTGACAGAAACTGATGCATGTCAGGAAATTTCCTCTATTATCCCTCACTATCGTCTGTTTGCTTGAGTTCTTCTTATGTCACTGATGAAGGGGTGGCTTTAAAAACAACAATGTGGATGGGACTGTCAGAGAAGTCTTTTCAGACACTGAGTTATTAGAGGTTATCTTGGCCTATAAGGCCACTGCAGTATGGGGTGCTGTGGCCACCCCAGTCCTTAATGAGTATCTACAATGCACGAGGTCATATCAAACAGTCACCTCTGTTTTGCTTGCTGTGCGGTAGTGATGGTGGTGTCCTGGAATATAATGCAGTTGTTCTACTGTGTTGTGCCGTCGGGAGGCGAATGCTTGGCGCTTGGCGGAGGTTGGGTTCATACCTAAGGTATTGTACAAGTTATTTGAGGCACTAGGATGGGAGTGCATTTTTGTCATCCTGTAGCGATCCAAGACAGGTGTTGATACAAAGACGTCTGTGTGTGACAATGCCCGTGACATAGACTGCTCGGGGTACCCCGACCGCTCCGGGGAGAGCAGGGGGTCTTGGGAGTGGAGGCGCTCCGCGGACAGAAGCTGCTCGTCTGAGAGGATCCGTTCATAGGACATGCTAAACTCCTCGGGCATGATCCTCTCAGGAGACAGCACTCTGTCCTGGGACATGGCCCTGATGGGACGGCGAGGCCTCTCTCTGTGGTTGGTCTGTTGAGACATTTTGATGACGTTGATAGGGAGCGTGCCCCGGGCTGCCAGGTCGGGCAGGTGTCTCCTCCTCATGTAGTATTCATCAGCCTCTTTGTCAGCTGTGGGAAAGGAAAGGGAACAGTTAGAAATGTCAGAGTGTTGTCCCATGGGGTGAAAAGAGGCTGTGTACAGCACACGGCCTTGGAGCAGCCTCCTGGTGAGACCGGAGGGACTATCTACCAGCAGCTGGACCTGGGCATGGGCATCCATGTCAGGGTGCTGCCTGTCAGAGAGACATCAGCCCTGTGTGGGTTGTGTTGCCATGGGCTTATGGCAGACAGAGAGAGTTATAATTGCATGCAGACAGGTATAAGGCCCTGTGCAATGCATCACACCTTCTTGCATCATGACACAACAGACTCCTTATGGTGTCGAGTCCAGACTATGGTATGGCATGATTTACACAAACGGTGAGTTATGGAGAAATTATCAAACATCATCTTCACAATACACTTACAAAGAAAGCACAGGGAAGGTGAGCTGAGGCAGGCAAGTTCCCCATTTGAGGAAACTCATACCTCGCTTCTGGCCTCAGATGCGGATGTGCTCTGGGATCCATGAGTGACTTCATCATGTTTTTAATTACTATTTTTGAATATTTGTAAATGTGATCACAAAGCAGGTTTGTTGGGCATGGGATGCTTTCTCTGAGACATTCAATCATCTGCCTAAGGTTTCATTTTCCAATTTTTCAGACACTTTGGTTGATACAATAGAATTTATCCCATGGAACGTTTCTTGCTCAGTTTGCTTCTTTTGTGTCGTAAATGATCTCTTTGTTGCTCGGAAACTCAGCACTCCCCCCCCCCCCCCCCTTTTTGGCTTTCAAACAAATGCCTCAGACTCAGAGAGGATGTTGGCTACTGCAGATGTACCCTGGTATATCACCTTAATCTTACAGCAGCTGGAATGTCCTGATTCAACCAACTTGTAACTTGAAGAAGCAACTCCACAATTATTTCAGCTTTTTAAAAAAAACAACAACAGAAACACAAAAACTTTCTGGTAAACCCATTTGATGTTCATATGCCTTAAATTGGGGTACTGGGATTACCTACCTGGAAGTAGGATTAGCAGTCCTTGGGCTTCAAGCCCAGTGCGGCTTGTGAACTGTCATGATGGATGCAGAGGTGTAAAGCATGGAACATCAGTCCCTTACCAGAAGTATACTGTCATAAGTGGAAGAGCACAATGCTGGCCTCCATGGGTCAGGGGATGGAGGCATGTTTAATGCTCAACACTGATCATCTGTATAAGCCTTCTTCCTCATTTCTTTTTCTAAGATGTTTTCCTGATGTGTCCAAAAGCATCTCCCATGCTTTCTGGCTCATCGGTGACTTCAGAAGACCCCAAAGTGAGACCCATCCCAGACACCTAGCAGGCAGCCATCCTCTCCTTGGAGAATACAGCAGAACACCCGCTGGTGTGTAGGAAGGGGATTCTTCATGCAAAGGAAAAGCAAATTTGTCCACCTTACAGAGGAAACAAGGTTTCTTGCAAAGTAACCTCATGGGAGCAGACTGGTATAGAGACTACAGAGCTGGGAACACACATGCATGACCCAATATGCACTTTCCCTATCAGTCTTAAGCCAACTGTTGATGGTCAGAGACATCGTCTCCTTTATGTCCTGGCCAGCTCCTGGGACCCCTCATAAAATTCCTTTGGAAAGTCTTTTTCTTATAAGACAAGTATGATAAAGATATATGATAATAATAATAAAGAGGAACCCCACTGATTTTCTCAGGTCCAGTATTTCATTCAGTAGTAGGTGATGTAAGATGGGAAAGTACCAGATGGTGGAAGAGGAAAATTTCACATGCATGGAATTTCTGAGGATGTTTGAGTTATAAAAAGAGCAAAGCTCTGCTGCAGGACAGTGTGGGGCAATCACAGGATGGGTGAGGTAGATGGTCCCACTTCCGATGCTTAGAGTGTCTGTAGGCATTCAACAGACCTGGTAGTTAAATACAGTGTGGAAATTTCCTATTTCCTCTGACATAGCCATAAATCTATATGTTTTATGCACCGCTTTGGCTGAGAAATGAAGACAACTGCCTGGCTGTCCCATGAGACAGAGTGCTTTTGGAGGAAATGTCAATGCCTTGTCATACGTGATTGGTGCTGACAACATCCCAGAAGTTTTCTCACAAGAGTACAGTTACACATTGGTGCCTTAAGGTCTTCACCCAAACCCTGGAGTGCTGTAAGCTTCCTGTGCTGGATGATCTTATTCACTATTTTCCTCATCTCCTCTCCCACACATTCAGCACTCTCTTCAATGCCCCCTGGACCCTGCTCCTCATGGTCCTGTGAACAGTCTACATAATGCAGAGGATCTCTGAAGAGGATGGTTGATCCCCCTGTTTCAGCATCCAAAAGTACAAGCTGAGAACATATGTGTTGAAATGTATGGCCTGTTGGCACCGCTGTTGCTGTCAACCTCTTCTTTACCACCTACACATCACCAAGGCATGAGGATTACCCAGAGCTCTCCTGTACTGGCATGGTTGCTGCTGATGGGATTTGCTCTCCAGAGTATATATTGTAGGAATGAGTCTTTTTTTGCAATCAAGAACTTCTTGGAAGAATATCTTATTGCAAATGTCAATTTGGGAGACAGCAGCTCCCCTGGCCTCAAACCCTTGTGTCTTTAAAATCACCTTCTAGGAAGCCTGAGAAGGACTGGGGAAATTCCATATGGCAGCAGTAATTTTAGACATTGTTATTCTATAATGTGGCCATAGATAGACTTGCACACACTTAGTCTGCACAGGATTATGATGCTTGAGGCTGAGTACAGAATAGCTGAGCAATTAGCACTCTGGCACTTGTTCTCTGCTCTGGATGACAGAAGTTCCACTGGATTTGCCCAAGTGACTCTAAATTGATGTAATTAAAGCAGAGAACATCCCAAATGGAGATGTGCTTGGATGCTCGCACCTGGCTGTGGTAATTGCCAGCAGGAGCTAAACCAGCTTATGTGAGGTTTACAGTGGTCTGAGTCTGCTAGGGAGGTGGCAATCAGCTGCTTAAAAGTGGTTTGAAGTTTCTTGCTAATTTAGAGAAAGAAAAGCAGCATGCTCTACATTTTAAAAAGTTTTGCCAATTAGGAGCATTAAAAATATCCTTTCCTTCCCTATTCCATCCCTGTAAACAGTGTAGAAGTTTGCATGGCCTTTTGCTGGCAGTGGCTAAACCATTCAGGGAACTGATTTCATTTCAAAGGTGTTTCTAAGCTCATGCAGGCTGTCTCCTCCCATGATGCTGAGAGACACATGTAGATGTTGGCACAGATATTCCGGGAACATTTTCAGGTGTAAATAAACTTCACATCTCCATCTCAAAGGAATGAAAGCCGAAACAGCAGTTTCCCGTGAACAACAAGCTGGTTTAAGCAGGCACCAGACAGACATTTAACAGGCTGCTGCCTCTGAAAGGTGGTGTCAGTTCATGAGCTCTGCTGAACCAGTCATGGAGAACGTAGCTTGACGAGAGGCCGAGCGTGCTGTATCACACCGTGCCTTCGTGCCGAGGGAGGAGCTCAGCACAACTCCCTAACCACAGCGTTTCTGCAGCCAGAGGAAGCATGAAATGAATACAGCTCCAGGCTTTTGAGAGTGGAGGCACCAGGTGCTTCACCCAGTGGAAGGGGGTGGGAGTTGGAGACATCTGGTTGCATAGTTTGCTAAAATCAAAATGTCTCCAGGACCTGAAACCATCCAGTCTGATTCATCTCATCCTTATTGCACCAGCAAGTTCACTGGGATAATGAGGCTCTGATGTTGCTACCCCTTATCTTTTCATTGATGCTTATATGATAACTGACATTTGTAATTTTAGCCAAAATAAAACTACAACCAAATATGTTTCTCCCTCATGAATGTGCTTAAAAATTAAAAGATGTGTCCTAAGTGGATTCCAAAAGGCCAGAAATGATGAACAGACAGAAAGAAATCACCGACCTATTGATTGACAGAAATTTCTCTTTTTTTAAGTCATTCTTGTACTTCTGAGGCTTCACTCCTGTTTTTCAAACATTTGGAATTTAAATTACTGGAAATCACATTTTCTGCACAATTTCTGGGGTTTTCTCATTGGTTTTGTGGGGTTTTTTCCATCCTTTCTTTCCTCCTTTGGCAGTTTCTAGAATATTGACCAGGGCTGCTCTCACCAAAATTCAAGAGTGAGTGCTTCATCTGGCTTGCCTTTAGGGTAAACTGATTTGCCCTCAGACAGCTTTTTTTTTTCCTCCCATTTGGAGGGAGAGCCCCAAAGGAGTGCTCTTACACATCTCACTTCAACATGTCTAAGATGCCATCACAGAAAGGCAGAGCACAGCTCCTCTGACACTGTAATTAGAGAAACAAGGTACATTTGTGGTGTTCTGGGAAGAGAATGTAGAAAAGCCATGGATATTTTTTCTTCCCATGGTTGTATGCTAACATGGTGAAAATATGTGCATACTTCTATGTATGTAAGGCCATCACAGGAATTTCTTTGCTTTTCTTAAAGGTAATTTCTTTGCTTTTCTTTCTCTGCAGTTCCAGTGTATTTCCTCTTTGGGCTTGTCTCTCCTGTTTTAATTGGCTTTAACATTTTCAAGCTGCCTAGTCATTTGTGATGATTCTTTAGCCAACACCAAGTGGTTTAATATACCTGAAAGTATTAGCTTCCTTCTTGACTGACCTTTCTCACTTAGCTGGAAACAGCAATTCCCTGGAGTGCTGGGCAGGACAGAATTAATACGGCTGCTCTTGCTGAGCCGCGTGTTCCCACACCCACCCACCTACCACTGCTCTTCCCACGTGCCAGCTTGACAGGACTGCCAGGGCAAAGCTGGCACAGGGCTTCCCACGGAGGGGGTACCCTGCCCCTCAGAGGTCCTCCTACCTGGCTTCACAGGTAGCAACCCTAGATGAGTTTCTTTTTGTCTGTGCCTTGAAGTAAGAGCTGGGGAGGTAAACAGCCATGGAAGCAAAAAGCTCACTTCTTGCATGGGACCTGGTTCTGGCTGGCTTCTATGCAGCCAGCAACCTGTTTCCTGTTGCTCCTAAAAGGCCTGGACTATCTTCAAGCTCTTGCTCTGGAAGGAGAAGAAGCCATGGTGCTGCTTTCTCAGTCAAATGCCTGCAGAGGTGAGCGCCTGCCCTGCAAATCCAGCGGTGAGGAGCTCCCCTCCCCAAGCTGGGCACATTCCCCAGGGACACACAGGTGCAGGCAGCAGGTATAGCTCATCTCTTCATTGTTGTACAAATCACTTAGATGAGTCTCCTAAAGTGGGATGTACTTCCTTAAGCTCTAGGCATCAAAAATTAGGCTTGTTACCCAGCAAAGAGCTAGGTAGCTTCCCAGAGCAACTCTGGTGTCAGTGAGAGACTGGGACCTTCAGAAGGTTCATATGGACATGACTGTTCTTCACTGATTACAGAGATGCCAGCATCAAACAGACAGACAAGATGCCTGATTGCTGGATAGCTAAAGTAGGGTGGGGTGGATCTGACCATACCCTTGCTGAGCTCTGTCTCCTCAACTCTGGCAATGAAATACTAAATATTATTTCTTCCTGGATATGCCTTGATTATTCAATTTAGATGTTCTTGGGCAGAAACTGTCTTTCACTATCTGTCTCTGCTAACTGTGGGAAAATAAGTGACCTTTAGCTGTCTGGCAAGCCTGAGGAAACCCAAGCAAATAGCTGAAACAGCCTAAGAAAGTATCTAATGCCTATAGTATTTCTTTTGTTTTACTCAAAAAGAAATACTATATTTGTTAATGACCTCTTTACAACATTCATTTTTTTTTAAACCATGGCAGGGAGTTCATTAGAAACAAGTAATTTTAAATATGAAAAATAAATGCCCAATAATTCATTTGCAAAGCCCAGCATTTAGATATTTCTTTTTTCTGGATTTTGTGTTACCTTTACCTCCTTCATATGGAATAGGAAAATGATATTGCTGACATTTTACAAGGAAAGGTCTAGAAGCTGAGTGCCTATTTTCCTTTGGCTCTGGAGAAGACCAGCTATAAGAAAGTGATTCAGTGATTCTAGAGGTGCTGAGGATATGCAAGCGCAGTGGAAGCATAGAGTGCTTAGCACTTTTAGAGCTGAAACTGCTTATTTAGTTACTCAAACATACAGTGTGAGGCAGTTGGTTTGACATTTGTCAAGTGCTTTGCAAGAGGATGTGTTGGTGCCCTGCAAAGATGACAACTATATCTAGACCTACCATTGATGGGTAAATAGTGCTATTTCCATTGCAGTGTGCATGGATTCCCTTCTAGGGTTGATGCTGCTGAAAAATTAAAGGTGTGAATGAACCCCACTCTAGCCAATGGCTAAAGACTAACTCTAATGTTCTTAGACTCATGTTGACTGTCAGGTATCCTCTGAATAGGAAGAGGGACACTAACTGTCCAGAGGGTCAGGAAAAGCTCAAGAGAGGGATGCTTACTATGCTCAGCACATTCTTGAGGACATTTAATCTTGGCACCTTAACACAAGCCTATTTTTGTCATTTTGTCATTTTGTCAAATATCTAGGAAATGTAATGCTGGACTTCAATACTCATTCCCTTCTGCTGTGATCTACTGAGGGGCAGATTGTACAGGTAGGGGCCTGACCTTTCTTCAACCGCTGAGTAAAACTTTTTGCAGCGGATGGGTCAGACTGCTAAGAGACCACTTAGTAAGGTATTGCTCAGTGCAGGGATGGCATTGCTTGGTGTGAGTGAATTTACACTCAGTATGAGTCAGGTAAGCATTGTAGGAGTAGGTAGAGGATAGTGTTCAAATCTGACACACATTTCCACATGTTTCAGTTAGCATTCATTTGTGGTTTTTTTAATGTTTCAGTGAGATACATCAGTAACTTTAACATGGAGCTCAAGGAGATTTCACTGAGCATCCATGCACAATATGTAAGGCAATAAATGAACCACAGGCTGTAAGAGGTCCTCACAATCCCCTACGTCATGACAGGAGCAGCCATTGTTGCTGTTCCTGGTGGGCACTTCTCTAACATGTTCTCTGATGCGAGGACAGAGATCTCCCAGACTCTGAATAGGAAGTACGTATCACAGGTAATCCCAGGCACTGCAAATCAATTACAAATGAAACAGTAGGGGGTTTATATATATATATATATATATATATGTATATTACAGTAATTTTTTTATATTTTTATAGTAGTTTTTTTATATTTTTGTTCTCAGCTGAGAAATGAAAATAGATCATCACCTCAAAATGGGGACATTTGAAAGCAGTAATATTACAATGCCATGATTTCAAGGGTTTTCCAATATCAGATAGTATCATCAAAGCTGCTCAAGAACATGGACCGTTCATCACTGGGATGCAACAAGGGAAAAATGCTTATGGTTGGGAGTGTGAGATCCAAATGTTACCAGGGAACAAAGCTCATGGCAGAAGCAGAGTTGTGCACATGGCACACTGAACAGGAGGGATGGCAGGCTCCAATCACAAAATACCTTATCTCTGTTCTCCAACACAGTTAAGAACATGCTTACTTTTAAGCACATCAAATGTATTTGCCTTAATGTTAAATGTACATGAGTCCCACATTGAAGTCCCAAGGAGTGGGCTGAGATTTTTATGTGCTAAGTTTCCATTCCATTTTCTCTTCTGAAAAATCTTCCACAGAGATTTCTTATGGACAGTCCAAGGGCTTCCCTGCCACTTAATTTTGTTTGTCTCACTTAACTGGCTAAATTGGGAATACAGATTTTATATAGGCTAAGGAAGTAGGATCTGCTCCTCATCCTCACCTACCTTCAATGAAGCAATTGCAACTATAAACACCCAAGTTATTTCTCTAAATTAGGCAGTGTGAATACATGGCTGCATCCAAAAAATGGTCATGGAAACATACATGCTACAAACCTAGTGTCAGTTTGGAGACAGCGTTTTCCTGCACAAATATCACTTATTTCATAATCCCACCAAAGCTGAAGAGTTTGCCATCAGCAAAGGTGATGGGCTGGACCATTACAGGAAAGTTGGCAGAACAATGCAATACATAAAACAGCAGGAGAGAACAGATACTAACTAGTGTGAACAAGGTAGTGAGCTACGTGCTGAAATATCAGAGATGCGCCATGGATCAGTGTACAATACAGGTCAGGACCAGATCTGGACACATACACCATGAAACATAGCAGGTTGCAGCACTGTTCAAGGCAGGCAGATGTGCTCCTACTGAAATAGTAGCTCCCAACAATTTCAGCAGCTTTTTCTTGGCCTGGGTTTGTCATCTCATTCCAGATACTCCATGGATGGTAAGATATCTGCCCTGGGTATGCCGAGGTGAGCTCAGATGATCTGAGGCAGCCAGCTTGGCTCATCTCAACTCCGGCAGAAAGAAAAAGGATTCTCAGATGACTCTATCAGCAGCAGATAGGAGGTGGAGTAGTGGGAGGCAGCACAGCAAGGAGGTCAGTAAGCAAATAACCACATGTGTTCTCACAGTAATTAAGTGATTCTTTCTCTATACTCTTCCTTGATGGGGAGCGACAGCCAAAAGAATCATTACCGGAGATGCCAACTTGAGCAGTACAACAATAGAGGGAAGAAGGTTATTGCCTTAACATTGTGCCCACCATGGTTTACAAGCAAATGAGATACAAAGGAAATGAAATGAACTGACACCTACTTAGTCTCTTCAGAGAAGAATATTTACTTGGATTTGTCTTGACAGCAGACTCATAGGATGGTGGGAGGTGAGAGAGGTTCTGGAAGGACCGGGAGAAAGACAGATCATAGGGTTCGGTGGCAGAAGTAAGGATGTTGTTCATTCGTGGCTTGTCTGGAAGAAAAAAACAACAACAGAGAAAGGCATGTCTACATTATGCACCAAACTAATTTGACAGAGGCAAGCCATTCCCACAAACTCCGGCAGGGAGAATAGCTGTATCTGAGCCAGCCTCAGTGACAGGCTGTTGGACATAATTCAAAGTGGCACCGACAGATCAGTGAAAAATGGATCCTGTGGTGGTGTTTCCTTGTCCACAGTGATTATGGAGAGAAGCAAACTGCTGCCTCGAAAGTGCCTGGACCAACCAGCTCTCCTTACAGCAGGATGGTGGTTCTGGTGGACTGTTAGTCACCTTACTTACCGTGGAGGGCTGTGTCATGGTGCTATGAACTGACCCCACTGCAGCCTGCATGAGTTCAGGCAGCATCACCTACCTTTACCCCAGCCAGCTGTGCTTTCCCCACCCTCAGAGACATAGGAATGAGTCTATGGGGTTATTTCAACTGGGGCTGATAATCAAATTGCTCTTGTTATGCCAGACTTCTGATTAATGCTCTGAACCTGGAGGCTTATGGGCAAAGCTGGTCCATGGCCCCAGCTGTTCTGGTGGCCTCTAGAGACGTCCATGCTTCACCTGCACACAGGAAAGTGTGAAGTGGAGCTGTGGGGTGCACATCTGGGTGCAATCAGAAGACAAGGCAAGGTCTGGAGAGCTTCCTAAGGCAACAAAGGAGGTGCCATCCCTGAAGGCTGGAGGATGTCCCTGTACTTATTTTTATTTTGTTGGTCACTGAGGTAGTCCCCAGCCAGTGCCAAAATGCCCACTGTCAGGATGCTAATGCTGAGGGCACTGTCAATAAAGATAAGAACTGAGCCTGGATGTTAAAATTCAAGTCCAGACAACATGCAGAATTTTGAAATCATAGTCCTTTGCTGCAAGCTGGATAGAAAATGGTCTTTTATCAGCTCAGCCAAGGGACAGGGACCTGTTGAATTGCATCTATAACTCCCAGGTGTTCAGATATTAAAATAGGCAGGTACAAGAGTATTAAAAATAGCAGGAGCTTCAATTATTAGAAGCAAAGCTAGAACTTACTACAGTGGGCTCTAGAGGAGCTTGCAGCAGTGATGGGATTGCATTAGTTGAGTCAAAAGACCAAGGAGGTGGCCACTTCAAGTACGGTCTGAAAATGAAATCAGAAGGCTAAATTCTCTGATACAGCCGAGAAGCAGCAGAATGCCCAAGTCCTGGGTTCATGCATTCCTGTTGTGCACCCATCTAAAGTGTGCTCATGAAGAGCAATGCAACATCTCCTAGAAAAAATTAAAACAAAATCCACCCAACTAGGGCACAGATATTTCAGCAGACATTTTTCTAGACCTGAGTTATAAATTAAAACCTTTCCTGCAAAAAAAAAATTGCAGGAGTCAGGCCACCTCCTCCCCTGCTGCCTTTCTCCTATGTGGAGTCCTGTTTGTGTTAGACAGCAGAACATCTTCTCTGTGAGTGCTCACATTTCTCTACGTCCTTGGTGCTCTCTGTTGCCTAGAAATGGACCCAGCAGTTCCCACACATGTCTGCATGTGGAGATGCAGAGCTGCTCTACAACTTTTCTCCCACTGTGACTTCCCCTAGATGTTTTAAACCTTCTGTCACCTACCCTTCATATTGCATACATGCTTCTCAGTGAAAGACAGGCTGAGACAGTCTTGTCTTCCATCACAAACCCGCTCATGATTTTCCAAAGCCAGTGTGGTCAGAGCACTCCTCTGCAGCTCTCAGCAGAGTTACATGCCCAGTGCTCAATTCAGAGGCACCTGAGCCATTTGGGGTACGCCAGGGTATCTAAGACACCCACAAAGGGCTGAAAGGAGTGATGTGGGACCTATCAGAGATCTGATGCCACCCATGTTTAGGCACTTGAATTACAACTACTATGTGAACAAACCCAACACTTGCTTCTTCCTGCCCCTGTTGTCACTGATTCCATGCACTCTGCTGCTCCATGAGCTTCCTCACAACAAAGCTTCCTGCAGAACAAATCACAACATTCCACTCTTTCCCAGCTATGTCCAAGGTATGACCGTGAGTGGAGGAACAGCTTCCCCTCTCCCTGAGCACCAGTCTGGCACCAACCAGCATGGGATATCCCATCTTGTGTGATCCCCCACTGCTGCCAGCACAACAAGGTGAGGGGGAAGGAAACTGCTCTGTCAGCAACAGGGGCTTCACATGTTTCAGCAAGCACCTGCATGCTGTTCTCAGAACAACTGACAGCCAATGTCAGCCACCCCACAGAAAAGGAACAGCCCAGCTCTCTGCCAGAGCATCATTTTGTTCCCAGTTCTGAGAAATTATGAGGCACTTTCTTACAGAATTTAGCAATGGTGAAAATTCCCTCTTAACAGTACAATAACCATCTTGGTAAATAAACTCTTCTTTCCTATTGCTTATGTGTGTCTCTGCACTCCTGGAATAGGGTTATTGTCTGGCAAAAAGAACATAGCCCCAAGTGAGCGTATAGCTAATGTGTCATCTCTCTGAGAACATTATTTTCTTGCTGATGACTTCAATCCATGTCTAATAGACTGACTGCAGGATTAGGAAGTGCATCATATTCATCAGGGCACTGGAAACAATTGATTAGATATTATCCAGTAAACAGAGACTATATCATCATTGAAACTATGTCCCTACTCCTATTTGTGCTTGTGTGGCAAGGACCCTGGGGTAACATCTCTTTGCAAATTTCTCAGCCAGAACCTGTATCTAATCTCCATTTTGCATGGAGGTTTGGACATGCTGAAATAAGCCCAGTCATATGTATGGAATTTGTGTTCAGTGCCAAAGCAGGAGCATTAATTGACTACTTGCATGAGGTGTGTGAAATTAAGTGCCACACATTTATCTGATGGGCTTGTGCAGAATCAGTACATCTTCTTACTGCTTTTTCCATCCAGTCAGTCAGAAACAGACTGTAATGATTTTGGCAAATGAGAAGTCACCTTGAAATCCACTACCCATCATTCAGCAAAATAAGGGATAAACTGAAATGACCAAAGATAATTTCAGATGTCTTTTGCATAATGTAGTTTGAGGGCAAGATCAGAGAACTAAGAGACTCTAGTAAGGAGAAATATCTTGTGCAATTTATATTCTGGGACCAGTTCAGCAGAAGTTTCTTAGTAGTTCTTCACTCCTGCAATACTTTTGAGTCATGCTTTTCTCTGGCCTCTCTCCTTTTTGTTTGTGGTGTTTGTTGGCTCCTATGGAAGATGCAGGACATAATTAATTAACAGGATGTAAATAAAAAGGTCTCTCCTTTTCCTGCAAGGTGGCTGAGGTTGCACGCTGCTCTGTTCCCTAGCATTCCCACTCATTCCAGTCGAGCTCTACATTCTGGGCAATGGGACATAACCACAGGAAAATGGACAATATGTCCCATGGTTACTGGGATTACCTTTGAAAGTCGGTATTAGTCCACATTTTCCTCACCACCATCCTGCAGTCACATGCCATTTTATGCCTCTCTGATACATCATGCATTCTGGGCACAATTTACAAAGTTATTTGCAGAGGGATGTGGAGGAAATGAAGCTCACCCAGTGCATAGCACATACAACAGAGATGGGAACATTATCCAGTAGTGTCATTTCTCTTGGTTTCTAAATTTTTTTTGCTACAGACTCGAAGTAACCACACGTTTTTACAGCCAATGTAACATCTTAAAATTCTGCCAGTGTCTCTCTGATTAATTCAGCAGGAGAGGGCTCAACTCTGCAGCATTTCCCCATCTACTGAGCATCAGTGGTTTCACGGTGCTTTGACCAGAGTGCCGTGTTGCTCCAGCCACTGGCAGGGCTGGTAGCACGACATAGCACTGCCAAAAATTCACTAGGCTGCACAATGTTGGCATGATAAGCTCAGGAAGGGAGCAGGCATCTCTGTGGAGAAACACTCTTCCTTTGCGGCGCTAATCTCTCTTCTTGGACACCTACCAAGCGAGAACCGTGCATTTCCTCTGCTTCATGAGCCAAAATTGTTGGGCTGGTCCAAACCCTGTTGTATTTCCGTGAGAACCAGTGGACTCATGGGCCAGGCTCAGAAAAGCTCCCCTGCTCCACTCAGACCAGGCTCTTGCATAAAATCTTGAGAAGGTGCCACCCTGGAGCAGACTGGCAGAGACCTCTGCACCTGAGGAACCAGGAGCACTGCCTGCACTGAGGGACTGCCAGAAGAACATGTCTTCTGCTGCATTCTGCATCCTGAAAAGGGTATACGGCCTGCAGTTGGTATGTCACCCACATGGATGTTAGGGGGTTGCAGTTCCCTCTGTGCATTGGGGACTGCAATTATAGCTGGCCTCTGAGTAGACATATGGATTCACTCCTCTGCTTTATGCATGCACTTGACTGCTTTGTAATCTATGAAGGAAAGAAGGTCACTCCAAGTTGAGGGAGATCCTCATTCCACTGTCAGTGCTTTGCAAACTTTCTGCAAGCACAAGGCTCAGAAGCAGTTTCAGGATTTCTAAAGCTGGAGACTTGTGTTGTGGAGATTAGACCTGAAGTCTTCTTGAAGTGTCTTGCTCTTCCACTGTTCTTGGGAGAGAGTTTCTGTTTCAAAGTGTGTTTACATGAGGTTCAGAACCTTTCATGTACAAGGACAAGAGCAGTTGATACCCAAGACAAAAAAAGTGAATTTATGGCAAAGTTTTAAACAAAGCTCAAGTGGCAAAAGGGATCTGCTCCATATTTGCATGAGTCTGCACATATGTTGTGTGAATTTTGCAAGACATTTCAACAGATGCCTTTTAAAACATTCACCCAGAGAAAGCAAACAATGTCACCTAGGAGAAGCTGATACAACCAAGCCTTCTGCTGCTCAGCTTCAGCTCAGCATAGCTTCAGTCCTCTGTCAAAGCACACACTGCTTCCCCAGCACTGCCTTCTGCTCAGCCATTTGAAGGCTCAGACACAAAGTCTTCTCCGATTCTGATGCAAGCTCCTACAAAGGACCGCATTCCTCAGGAAAATCTGGTAGTAGCTGATGACATTTGGTAGCCTTCTGTGCCAAGACTTAGCACCTCCTGAGCCATCCTGGAAGTGACATACTGCTATAGCAGTCAAAGAACTGATGTTCACAGACTCAAATTAAAATTTATAACATATATCTTCAGTGTTTGCGGGAGGAACTATCTGTGTTTTCACACTTCTTTTTTTATGTTACAAACACTGTTATTAATAGTCTTTTGCATCTTTCACAACGAATCTCAAAGAGGTTTATACATTTCCAGGTCAGATCCTCTGTGGTGTAAATCAGCAGCTCTCCAGTGAGCAGCTGCCCTCATTTATATGAGCTGGAGATGCGGGATTTTAAGTTCAGTCAGTGATAAAAACCCTCTGCATATCAGGATGGTGCTAGGATTAGGTCTTTCAGGGCTCATGACTGAGAACTGAGCAGCTATCTGAAAGGGTAAGGTGCAAAGAGGATGAGGTACACCAGCACGTTGCAAGATGATGCCGTTAAATGCTACAATATGTACACAGCATAATAATATACCTGAATCTTATCACCTAGGGGCTATTAACATGACGATGCTTCTGAGTAAACAAAGTGCTTAACTGAACATAGCACAGTTACACACTACAACATAGGGTGAGAGGAATAAAGTTGCCAATTAAAATCAAAGGAAAAACTACAGAAAGTAGAATTGCACTTAGCAATCACAGCAAAGGATATATTCACTTTTCCTTGATTTTGTTGCCTTTTCTTGGGGATGCAGAAAACAACACATGGCTCTGGCACCAGAGCAGCCAGCATGTAGCACTGTGCAGAACTGGGACTAGGACTCATTCTTGCTGAATTTGAGATTGCAGTTGAAAACTGTCAGCCTGTTAACTCCTTCCATGTCTGCAAGTGCCTCGTGCTCAAAGCTTGCCATTGCATGGAGGGGATGCTGGTTCAAAAAGGAAAATGCATCAGCATATTTGGTCCCGGCAGCAGACAAGCAAGGTGAGCAAGCCAAAACTAGCTCTAGCCGCTGAGGGAAACAAATCATCCATCCTGAATGGGCTATGTGTGACTGTCTCCTTTCAGCCCTTTGGGACTAGGGTGAGGCACAAGCTCCCTAGACAGTCTGAAGGCACTGCAGGGACCACCACAACCTTCTGGTGGAGTCATAGTGAGCTCCACACTGATAGCATTTCTAGCAAAGCAAATGGCAAACCCCCCCTTTGTCTCAAAGTTTTACATGCTCTCATTTTTATGATGCTCTGATTTTGCCTCCAAAAATTTTGGTCTTTTTCACTGGTCTCACATTCACTAGGAATAAAGATGCTGCTTCCCCTTCTTATGGTTCAAGTTCTTCTGCTTCTGTAAGAGGAACTTGAGGTCAGTGTCAGACCTATTTAGCTCATGTTGGCCATTTGCTTAACAAGTGTATTGTCACAGAGAAAAGCTCCTCAGGTTCCTCCCACAGGTGAGGGTGGAAACATAGTTACACAGCTGAGTTTTACTCCACAAGCCTCAGTGTTTTATTTATGATAGTCACTTGCTGGGTGGAACATGGGCCATGTCATGGGTGGCATAAAAGTATTCATCTGCAAGTTAAGGACTCCATGCTCAGCAGATGGGGTGCACCTCAAGTTGCGAGGCTGTTTTAGCCCTGCCATACTAAGACCATGAAAAGGGTGATTTCTTTGTCCAAACAGACAATGTATTTAGTCTAAAAAGCAAAGACCAGTTGCTTCAGTGCTGAGCGCTTTAAAGGAAGTTGCCATTAAAGTCCTTTACCTGTTCTCAGCCCCAGGGTTGTTCTCTGCCCTCTACAACAGTGACTAAAGGAAGGTCAGCACACATGTCATCAGAGGCCAGTCACATTGCTTAAGTCCAACCATGGCCCCAACAAACCAATGTATCCCCTGCACAGAGGTTGGCTCTGCACTATAGGATGTTGTTAGCAAATTCTCAGGCCAAGACAGGTAAATGGTGATCCTGATTCATTAACGACTTTGCTCCCATCTGCTTTGTAATTGTGTAACTGGAGCTATATTGCAACACAACAGTCTGTGTACTTTGCTTGGCAAAGTTGGTGTGCAAAGCAACTGAATCATCAACTGGTATCCCCATCACAAATGGCAACTTGTATGCATCAAAAAGATAGCACTATGTTGTCCCGTCCTGTCAGATTACCTGATTCATCTCTCTTCCCACTTTCATTAAAGCCCTGCTGCTTTGCAGAAAGAGCAGTGTTCATAATGTGTCTATTTGTTCTGTAGGTTATATCCTAGAGATCTGATTATCTTCTAATTTCCTCACATATATTTCTACTGGGGATAAATCTAATTTAAACAGTCCTTAATTGTTACGATTTTGTAAACAGTGTCTTAAACACAATAGACACAAAACTCTCAACAAATTGCTGGAGGAGATGTGACAGTATAGGGAATCATTTTCATATCTTCTGGGATTGTCCCAAATTGAAGCTTCTGGTCTGATGTTAGAAAATTGATGCAAGAATTATTTCAGCAATATATCCCCCAAAGCCCTATTACTGTGTGGGAAGGAAGATGCCCTGGATTTTTGAAATGAAAAAAAGAGAAAGAAGGAAGAAAAGAAGGAAAGAAAAGAAAGAAGGATAGAAAAGAAAGAAAAGAAAGAAGAGAAAGAAAAGAAGGAAAGAAGGAAAGAAAGAAAGAAAAAGAAAGAAAAGAAAGAAGGAAAGAAAGAAAAGAAAGAGAAAGGATGAATGGATGGATGGATGGAAGAAAAGAAGAAAGAGAAAGAAATGAAGGAAGGAAAGAAGGAAGGAAGAAAGGAAGGAAGGAATGTAAAAAAGACACAGAAATACATGCATATGCATATAGGAATTTGTTTAAAGTTCACATGGGTACATCTGTAAAATGAAATTTGTTTCCATCAGAGCAAACCCAGACATCATTGGCCAAATTAAAAACTTGAAGTGAAGCCATTTGTTGCTTATGGTGGTTTACCAAGTATTTTTTGAGATGACTATCAAATGCAATGAACTTACATAAAAATTATGATATGAACTTCCTACTAACTATATTATTTAGCAATGTGCTTGTTATTTATATAGATGTAAAAAATGTTTATACAAGACTCTTTTGGTTAGCATAATTAAATATGCACTAAATATAATGAGATAAAACTTCAGCAGCAGTAAAAATAAAGCAATAAGCTTTACAGAAACTAAGCCCAGGCAGCCAACATATATTTCTGTTATAGCTAATGCTACACTGCCTCAGTTCTGTTTTGTGCACTTCACTTTTTTTTTCACATTTTAATGTTTTTATAGGAAAATAATTTTATGTGCTTATTTTGTATAAAGACTGAATAGCTAAGCAAGATATATTAAAGTATCAAAAGATTTACCTGCATTTCATATGTAAAGCTTAGTTGTGCTTAGAGACTAGTACTTGAGCACTCACATTCACCTTTTACATACAAAACCACTGCATTTCCAAAAACTTCTGTAGAGTTCTTCATTTACAGCTAAAATCCGCAGCTCATGTGAAACTAAAATCTAGAGGTAAGGAAACCCACATCAAACTTCTGACTTCAGTGGACTTGAGGTCTGAAGGCCATCACTGAAAGCAGAATTTAGGCTGAGGTTTCTAAAGGACTGTCGATACCTCTATAATGGGACATTCAGTGTCCTAGAAGTGAATTAGGAGCGTGAATAGACTGACACCAGAAGTAAATCAACAGACTTTTTTTAAGATGTGGGATACTCAGAGTCATGCTGGCTAATTCAGAGCCCTCAACAACAGCAGAAATTAAATCCTGGTATCGCAGACCACAGGTTGACATATTCACTTGCCTGTGGTCACTTCTCTTGATCTCCATTAGAAATTGTCTTCCCCAACATATCACATTTTCCAAAAACAGGACAGACATACATTTCATCCCTCTGCAAACCCTCTGTGCCACCCAGGCAGGGAGAAAAGGGAGACTTTCTTCTCACTCTATGTTAACTGTGCTGCAAACAGCACTATGCTAATTAAATGATAGCAGCCTGACAGAACAGATTATATGTGATCCCACCATTAATTAGTAGTTATTCCTTCCTGCATTGGAAGAGTTCAGTGTAATCACACCAGTGATCTCACGGCCACACAACCTACTGTGATGGGCATACCCTTTGCATTGAGGAGCCAAGAGTGGCAAACCCCCAAGTCAGGTTAAAAAAGAGGGTCTTGGGATTTTAAACCTGGGAACCTGAAGTTGAAGCTGAATAGCTCAGAGAGCTAAGGTCAAATCTGCTTTTTCTTTTTTTCCTGGCTCCTTGTGAGCATAGGTTGTGCTTATCCCCTTTAATTTGTTTCTTTACAGGTAAAAGACTGCCACAGTAATACAAGGGCATACTTGCATAATGTGCTGATAGGTATTATGTGCACTCATAGAGGGCCTATCACAGTGGCATCTGCAGGGAGCAGGACGTAGGCAACCAGCTAGCATCAGTCCATGGAAACAGACGTTTACCATTCCCTGCCTTTCTCAGCTGAAGAAGGACAATGTTGCTGATAGGGATACAGTGGGTTGGTCCCAGAATACTGTTTGGTGGAATGGCTGCCCCACTGCACATCTGGATCACTCCCGCACATTGTGATCCAGTTATGATTCCCAAAGCCTTTGGGGAAATGAATGGGTTGGTACCATTTGCTCTACTTTTGCAAAGGACTAGCTGGTACAGGAAGGGGAAAGGGGAGTATAGGGAACTTGGCTTTCATCCCTCGTCCATGAGGAGGTCTCTTGCAGAGCCCTGGGCCCCATGTCTGCCACAGCTAGGTTGTGGAAACCCTCCACTGCTCAGTCCCAGCGCTGTATGAGTTTGGAAACTCATTGTAATGGGAATTACAGGAGAAGGTAAGAAACCTGTGAAGTTTCTATGATGGTAGGAGATGGGAGAGAGATCACCAGCCCACAGCAGGTGACCTCTCATCCTGACAGGTATTCCAGTTTTCAACAGCTCACGCTTCCCTTCACATATACCAGGTCAAGTGCATCCTTGCGGTGTGCGGCAGTCCTTGGGGAGGCTGTAGGGAGCTCCTCCACGCACGGGCGGGATTTTCTGGCTGTTTAGGCTGAAGCGTTGTTTGTTTGGTGGCATGTCACCTACAATCGCTGCCCTGCTTGCTCTATGCTGGTAACCTGAGAACCTTTCTCTGCTTGAGTGAACTGAACTTGGGCCATGTGCAACACAAGGCATGTCTTGAGCCTCATACTGGCTTCTTTCCCTTCTTCTGCTCCTTTCAGATGGTGTCACTGCATGGTGGGTGCTAGGGACAGACTAAGGGACAGAGCTCATGAACATGATGCTCAGAAAGACAGCTTATGTCCACCTACAAATTTGCATAATCACACATAAAATGTACACCATGTCCTACCCAGGAAGGGAATTAAATTAAACCTGTGGTGTTGCTGAACTATCTCAGAATTTCAGCAGTAATTATGAATACTGCAAGCTCTTTTGATGCCTTCTGTGAAAGGTCCAGATATCTTTTTAGACTCACCAAGCAATGGCTTACCAGCAAAAGCACACATGAATATCATGAACAAAAGTGTCCATAACCACATGGATAACTTAGGAATAAAATATAACTCTGAATCATACAGTTATTTGTAGTCAGATCATTCAAGACACTTTGTACAACCAACTATTAAGATACAGTAAACACAAGAAATGAGTGGAGAAAAAAAGTGAAAGTTTCTAATCCAAGATCATGCGTATGTCTGCTTTGATTTTTGTTTCTCAAGTACATAAAAACCAAATGCATCTGTCATGGCCAGAGGGAAGTTTAACTGGTTTAGCACATGTTGTTACCTTGAGTTATTGAATGCAATAGGGACCTGATGATGGAGCTACTTTAAAACTTCTGGGCAGAGACACAGGTAAACGGGACTGATCTGGCTCTGCTGGGGCAGATCTCAGAACCCAGAATGTACTAGATTTGAAGAACAAGTAGTAAGAACAGAGAAAAGACAATACAATTTCAACCCTATTACTCCATCTTTTTCTTCTTTTCTTTTTCTCAGGAAAGTAAAAATGTAAACATAATAAGTAGTCTGAGGAGCATTTGAGGCTGTCAATTCAGGTTCAATAAATACTGCTGTGTCACTGCCAGGTTTAAAGCTGACATTGTTTCTCCTGTGTTTTTTGGGAGATGGAAAAAAAACCCCTAATAATGTAGTCTTAAAACTGAAAGTAACCTGCAGGCTGAGGATCTTCCTGACCCACCCTCTAGGAAGGAGAAACACCAAAGATTTTAGGTGACCTTTTCAACGGCAATTGTTCTCCCACTCTTTTTTTCAGCAAAACAGCATGGAAATTTCTATACAAGAACACACAACTCACAATAAATCAATTCCAGAATAGTTATCAAGATGAAGTTTCAGACTTAAAAACAAATGCCAGAACGAAAAGAGTAACAAATACAGAGATTCAGACCTGCAAAAGTGTATGTTAAGATGGGATTTACCCATCACTTACTGGTTCCCCAGCAGAAGGAAGGTTCCAGCTGCAAATGCTGGAGGAATGTATCACATACAAAGGATAAAGGGTGCAGGGAAGAACAAGGACAAGACCAACACAAGGTAGCAGCGGAAGAGGGAAGAAAGCAGAGGAGACCTGGGGGTTCATTCAAAGGTTGGACTGATTGTACAGAGACGGGGGAACCACTGATTTGGGTGGCAGTGACTGGTCTGGATTTAGGTGAAGCCAGGAAGCTGCAGGTGATTTGACTGTGTGGTCTGTGATTGCTACGACGTAGGGAGGGACATGCCGCCCACACTCAACTGCTAAGCTGGGGTCAAGTACATCAAAAGGAGGAGGGAGCTAGGGCAGAGGAGGCAGAAGGGCTGGAGGGACAGGGCTGAGCAGAGAGGGGCAGGGTTTCTGGCCATGGAGGAAGCAAAGAAACATCTCCAGGCTGGGATGAGATGGTGGAAACAAAGGGGAAAACAAACAAGTATCTTTGAATAGCATCTGAACTCTCAAAACTGGCTAAAGGATGACATGGTCATCCCCAAGTTTATTAGGTCAAGAGGGCTGGATAGAGAGGTGCTAGTAAATGTGCCAACCCATGTGCAGAGGTAAGACAAATGAAAATCATGGTTTTTCAGAGCTCAGCAAGAGCACTGTCAGGGGTATTAACACATATTGGTACAAAGACCAAACCCAGGGAAGCTTTGGAGGAACTCTGGAAGGCCTGCTCTCACTCTGAAGAGGGCTCACCAGACAGGTTATATGGTGGTGATAGGCTGCCCCAGACATCTCCTGAGGTGTCACTTCTGAGGTTATGGGGATAGGTCAGTGCTGGTCCACCCTGTGGTGGGCATAGGGACATGAAAGGTGTTCTGGGTTTCATAAGTTCCTATGGTCAGAGAAATGTCATGTTTCCACAATAAAATAAAGGGGATTTTGAAGGGTGTGAGAGCAACCACTGCAACTGGTTTAGAAAGAGGTATTTCTGTTATGAAAGTGGGCAGGGGGACTCCTGAATCTCTTCATGGTCTTTACCTATCCTGCATACTAGAAAGCAGAGGACATTGTGCAGTGAATCAGGGGCTTCAGTAGGTTATCCCAACCAGACCCATGCAAGTATGGGCTGGGCAGCTTGGATTTAGCTGTGAACCCAATCGCTGGCCACTTATTGTAATGCCAAAATCATGTCAGCTTAGGAGCCCTTGGCCCATGTTCACTGTCCTTATAACCTATCTTAGAAATATGCACAAGCAGCACTATGAGTTGGGTGGCTTGGCTGACAAGATGGACCCTTGGTCGGTTAAATCTGACAGCATCTTGCTGATGTGGATGGGAGAAAGAAGCAATCAGACATGGGGAAACACAAGGTTGATAGGTAAAGTTATAAAAGACTGGGCCATATTTCATTGTGCGCAGTATTTAAAAATACGGTCCTATGTTTAATGTTAATGGAAACCATCATTCATGCATCATTGCCATAGGAACATTTCTATTAACATTAAACATACTTTGATACCAGTAAATCTTACTGGCTGGCAGAGGAAAGTTACAACGTGTGTAATTTTGCTCTTTGTTTTCTCTTACCATGTGTAGGTGTCTGGGTGGCACTGTTTAGTATCAGGTGATTATAATTTTGTTCTTGGTCATCTGAAATTCACAGAAAAAAAAAATCCTTTTAAGAAACAGCTTAGCATACCCACTGATCTGCAGATGATAATTACAGCTCACAGTATTCACAGGAAATCTCAGCATGATTAAAAAAAGGAGAAGAAAATGCTTAAGAAAGCAGAAGATTCTGTTATGTAGTTCACTTAAAATTCCAGATGCAAGAAGAATACGATAATGGGAAGCTGCTCCCCTTCTGCTGAGCCTGCAAATTAGAGTTATCTGCAAAGGTAAGAAGCATGTCCGGACAGGAAGAAACCACAACTGGTATACCCACATCGGTGGTGTGTTCCTGGGAACTGCTGGAATCTCGCAGCCCTTACTCCGCTGCTCCATCTCCATCCAGCATGGAGGTTTTCAGGACATTAGCCCCAGCTACATGAAAAACACCCCACTGTGACCGCAACCACAACAACAATGTCCTGTGTGAGTACAGGGAAAGATCAAATAAGTGGCCTCATAAACACAGGAGGTAGAGTTAAATAGGTGCACATGGACTGTAGATCTCCCTCCCCTGAGAAATGAAAATCCTGCAAGACCTCATGCATTCAGTATTAAATGCATCATGCTGCAAAGTAGGAGGAACAATCAATGGCAGAACGACTGCTACCATTGTGGTTAGTAGCTACCCTTTGGGTTGGAAAATGACTTTCTCTCTTTCTCACTGTAATAAACGATTAAATAAGTGACTGCTGATAAACTGTCATGTTTAGTTTCAAGACAAGTCTTCAATAAGGAATGAATTCTTTGTCTGGACCTTTACAACCCATTATGGCACTGTAGTAAAGTAGGGTGAGATGAGATTTCAAGAAATCTTCTTCTATCTCATGCTCTCCCGGTGCAGGATCAGCTAGTCTGATGTCTAGTCTGCCATTCTTAATAACCTATCACTGATATTTCACTTTCCCCCCAGATCTGTTTCATTAGGTCGTTCTTACTGCTTTTTAGGCCAATTTCTTCTTTCCTGTCTACCAGGGACATGGAGAAAATCCCTCTTATTTCTGCAATAGCTCTTTACAACAAAGCTGTTACTATGTGTTCCCTTAACTTTATTCTGCAAGCCAAATAATGCCATTTCCTTTATGTTTCCCTGTAAAACTTGCTTTGCCTTTGATTATTGTCATTCTAGCATCCTGTGCTCTCTCTGATTGACCTAGATCCTTCTCAAGTCTGGAATACAGTCTGGGACATGTTTCTGAGAAGAGACCTTACAAGTACAGAGTGGAGTGGCTGGATTTTTCCCAGTCATCTACTCTTTCACACAAACTTGCACGATATTTTTTTTCCTGGTTCATGTCAAGTCTGTGATCCTTTATGATTCCTTATTTCTTTTCCAAAGAACTGCTACGTGTCCAATTGTTCTTCAACACATACAAGGCTTTTTAGTATTCCTGTTTCAGTCCAATGTGTAGCATTTTTCTCCATTTAATCAATTTATTTTCAGTCTATTTCTCCAATTTGTCAGGAACATTTTAAATTCTAATCCCATCCTCTAATAGACTTATGGTCATCCAAGCTTCGTATCATCTGCAAAATTAATAAGCAAATTCCTTTTCCACCAGTAACAAAAAGACTAAATGCAGAACCACATCAGTTCATCCTTTTACTGATAATTTAGTTACCTTTTTGGTTAGTCAGCCATTATGGTACCTACCCCATAGAGGTTCATTAAGAACATGCTTCTCAAACTAGTCTTGCATTACTTTCCCAGAAACTGCTGAAAATCTTGCTAAGGGCATGATCTTTAATAAAAGCTATTTCTCCCTAGCCACAAAACACAGTAAAAAATAAAAATAAGATTAGCTTGACATGATTTGTTTCTGAGAAGTCCACATTGGCTGCTATTTTATCTCACTGGAAACTCATGTCCCTGCACAGCATGTTGAATGTCCGTGCACAGTCAGGATTAAAATCTGAGGTTATTTATTTGGATGACAACAGACTAGACACCTTAGCTTACGTCTCCATCTAGAAAACAGGCACTCGTATACACAGGCAGCTGAAAACAGAGAAAGGATATTAGCCTGGCTACCAGTATTTGATGAGCAAACCTTGAAAGGAGATCAGGTTCACGTAGACTCCTGAAGTGCCCTTGAATAAGTGGCCTACAAATCACCTAAGTTAGAATATTCCTTTCGATTCTCCACTGCTGGTTACTTTTAGCAAGCAAAAATCCTGCAGTAACTACTTTTGTAATTTTACTTCAGTTTCTGTTCCTCCATATAGTTTAATTTCACTTTAACATGAAAACTGGACCAGAAGATGGGTGGGGTAAATAAGAAACTGGATATTTCTGAAATCCCTGTAACTGTCCAGAGGGATTTTCAGAGATATGGGATCAGATGGGACACTTTTCATCTAGTTTCCAGTAAGCATGATACAGAATCCTGCTCACTAATTTCTGCATCAGGTTTTAACTGTTTCTGGAGTTCAAACAGATCTTCTCAGTAATATGATTTTAAAAGACTGTATGTGATGGTAAGTCTAATACATGTCTAAAAGAACTAGCTGCAGTATTTTTAGTCTTTATTACCAAAACCCACAACATACTTTAGGTCTTAACTGAATAATCTATTAGATCTTTCATATTTTCTGGTGGGACTAAGAAAACAATTTATTACTAGAAAACTCTTCCACATGTAGATGTTTCTAGATCATGAGGCTTGTCAATCATCAACTTGATTATTCTCTTAGATAATCTAAATATTCTGTGCTTCTGAAAAGCTGCAGGGCCAAGGTCTGGGCCAGTATGTATAGACTTAATCAGATTTGGTTCATGATATCATAGTCAAACAGAAATGTGTTTTGAATATTAATATCAATATTGAATATTGACAGATGTTTAATCATTGTAGCCAGCAACAGGACTGCCAGACGCAAAGCTTTGGAGCAGTCTCTTCTATGCAAAATTTTTAGTGGGGTTTTTTGGTTGCAAAGGCAGCTGTTATGTACAGTGTACATTAGGGGCATCTGTGTCCTGAGAACAACTGTTTCTCTCTTATGGCTTGTTTTCTGTTATCAAATTCATAAAAATACAGAATCACTGAGGCTGGAGACACCTCTGGAGATCATCTAGTCCAACCTCCCTCACAAAGCAGGATCAGGTAGAGCAGTTGCCCAGGACCATGTTCATTAGAGTTTTGAATATCTCCAAGGATGGAGACTCAAATCCTCTCTGCAAATCCTCTTCCAGTGTTCAACCACCCTCACAGTAAGAAAGTTTTTTCTTAAGTTTGAGTGGAATTTTCTGTATTAAAATTTGTGCTCATTACCACTTGCCCTGTCACTGGGCACCACTGAGAAGAGCCTGGTTCTATCTTCTTTACTTACCCATCAGTTATTTACATATATTGGTGAGATTCCCCTGAGCCTTCTCTTCTCCAGGCTGAAAAGACTCAGTTCTCAGCCTCTCCCATTACAACAGATGCTGCAGTCCCTTAAACATCTTCCTGGCCCTTTGCTGGACCCACTCTAGTTTGTCTGTGTCTCTCCTGTACTGGGGACCCCATCCCTTGTCCCAGCACTACAGATGATTCTCACCAGTTCTGAGCAGGGGGAAAGGATCACTTCCCTTGACCTTCTAGCAACACTCCTCCAAATGCAGTCCAGGATGCTGGTGGCCTTCTTTGCCACAAGGGTGCATTGCTAGCTCATGTTCAACTTGGTGTCCATCACATATTTTATCGGTTATTTTACCCACCATTTATTACCTTATTTATAAGTTATTAAATCTGCTTTTGAAAGTTGCAAACTAGGTAGTAAGTAATGAGCCTGTTGTATTTTTTTGATGACCTCTCCTTGACATTTGCAGCTGATAAGTTCATTGAGCATGACTAAATTGCTGTACAGCCACTTCTCTCCTGAAAGCCTTAGAAAGTAAGATATTTCCCCAGGAGGTCTCCATCCTTCCACATGCTTTGTATAGTAGCCTGTTGTTCCTATGCTAGTCCCTCTGGGTTTCAGCCAGGTGTAAGGCTGTGGTCATACGGGGTAGCTAAGGACAGCAAGGACTTCCAGCCTGGCTATAGCAAAGCTAATTTACAACTCAAATTGCAGAAAACATCCAAACATCCAAACTGTTTGTCCTCTTCTCAACTAATGTTGCTTACACACTACAGGAGCTGACAGATAGAAGGTTACACAGAGATGGAGACACTTGTGTGTGTGAAATGCAAGCATTTAAAACAGTAGCAGACATAAATTGAACACATCAGTTGTTCCAGAAGGGAAACAAGAGGTTTCTCTCTCCGGAAAACACAGAGTACTCCAATGCAGTCACTTGCTCTCACAACCTCACTCCTGGGTCAAAGCGTGTCTTCACGGAGGACGATTACACTTGCATCTACATAAGTGTCCTGAAACCAGGACAATAAGTAGGAACTATTGTCTTCTGATTCTGATCAGCTTTCCATTTCACCCCAAATACTTTCTCTTTTCCCCTTCCCTTCCCTTCCCTTCCCTTCCCTTCCCTTCCCTTTTTTTGCCTCTAAAAAACTCAGGTGCTTTGAGGCTACTGCTTAAGAAATGGCATCCAAAATATAGTCAGACCTTGAATTATTGGCATTTTCACGTGGCTGAGCTAATCAGACATCTCAATGCAGCACTGGGCTTCATTTACCACTTCTGTAGCCTATTGTAAACATTTTCTAAGCAATAAAATGCTTTAAAATGATGGCTGAGCCTTCCTGCACCTCTTCAGGTTTAACAAGATAATGCTGTTAATTGTGAAGTGCCAGTTAGGCAGAAGCATATCTATCGTTGAGACAAGGATCTGAGTTCAAAGCTATTTACTAGGAAACTCCATTAGGGAAATAAAGGACTCACAGTGCTCTGAATTGCCAGACCACAATACGAAATATCTAAGCACAGCTGGAGGAGTGATCAGATACAATAACCAGCAGAAAGAATGAGACATTTTACTGGCAGAATGGAAACCAGTGCTCCCAGCCCCTTTGCAATCTGGGAGAAGACATGTGAAAAGACAGGGATTTTAAGGTCTTCAGTTTTTTTTCCAAAGGAAATGGTTTCACATAGTAAGGACAGAACAAAATGCTACATCCCACGCAATTATATCTGTGGTCTCTATGTGAATTCAGTAACCACTGCTCTGGGAAATACATTTTCACCCACGTGGGGAAGAGGAGTCTGTGATGGGGTGCATTTATGAAAGGAGAAGGGAAGATGCTGTTGGAGGGGATGAGCTACTGCAGGGAGAAAGAGAAGTCTGTAGGTACTGGGAAGTGCTAAGGGACAAGTTTCTGCCTAGATGGCCTTGCTGCCATGCTGAGGTGGCCCTTCTGCTGCAGCTACCAACCTAAGGACTCCAGAAACTCTCAGTGCTGCTGTGCTGCTGGGTAGGATCCACCAGTAAGTACCTCGTTACCTTAGAGTACAGTGAAACCAACCCAAATGTAGGCTGCTGCTGACAGGAGCAGGGCAGCCCCATCTCCTGCCCTGACAGTGTCCCTGCAGGTGAGCCTGTACAGCTGCCCCACAAATCCTGGGCAAGTGGCCCAGCTGAACATGCAACATGCACAGCACCTTCAGCCAGAGTGGTCCCCAACCAGGCTCCCCACCCTGCAACCCCCTGGCCACCAGTTCCAGCACCCACAGGCCCTAGCACCCTACTTCTACTGGTTGCAGTGACATCTTGGACCCTGAAAAGGGGAAATCTTCCAAGTCCAGCACCTAGGGGAGCAAATGAGCCTGCGCACCACCGCTGAGTCCTTGCTCTCTCTCTCCTCCCTATCACTTTGTCACATTTCTGCATGTCTCTCCATGGAGGTGACATTCAGATAGGCTGGTAGCCCAACACAGTCAGACCAGGTGTCTCTTGCAGGAAGAGGTGGTTTCTGCTGCGCTGGGAGTCCGGGTTCAGGCAGCTGTGTGAGAGGGGTTCAGGTGATCTCCTAAACTTCCCCAAGAGCCTCCCTCCTTAGTGTCCCCAGCCTGTGTTTGAAGACAGAGAGGAGGGATCCCTCTATTAATTCCTGAAATTTCACTGAGAGTGCACGTGCATTTTTTAAAAGACTTAGTCTAGGATCAGCTGTGGCATCTAACAATTGATTTCAAGAAGCTCAGGCGTCTTCTCCACGGAGGATGATAAAACATGAAGCTGTAATTTTCCCAGTGAATATGGAGAGTTCTTTATGGTCCTGCAGTAGCTGAGCGACTTTGGTGTTGGGGCAACATCACCCCCCTCAGACGTCTCTGGGCAATGGTCTCCATGAGTGCCCAGAGCAAGTCAGGATCTGGTCCTGGGGACCTGAGAGCACCCTAATGGGCAACTGAAATCAGAACATCTGGGTTAGCTCCGGGTTGGGATGCTGCTGGACAACCTTTCCGCCCCTTCTTCGCAGAGGCGGGTCTCCTCATCTGCTGAGTTATTGATCTCAGCATTGAAAGGAGCTCTTCTTCCCATGGTCACTACTGACAGCTCTGATTTGCAGCATAAATCACTAACTGAATTGTCTGTCTGAAGCTGCAAAACCCTGGGTAACTGATGAAGAAAACTTTAAATAGCCCCCAAAGAGTTCCCATTGCACTTCCTATCCAGGAGAGCCTCTCAAGAAACAATCTTTTTGCATAAGGACTTAACCTTTCCTTTGGTACTTGGTTTTAGTCATCTCTGGGGTATATTTTTTCAGTCTCGGGGATCTTGTATGTGTTTATTGTTAATAAAACCTAGATTTATTGTGTTCTATAATGGAAAAAATTTCAAGTGTCAGAATATGGGAAGAAAACGCTGTATTTTCCAGCCTGTCTTTCCTAATAAAGTTCCTTATAAAAACTGCAAAGCAAGGATATTTTTAATATATGCCAACTATATTATAGATACGTGATAGTTCTGACAGTCATGCAATATTTTGCATTAGTTTTACAGTATTTATTGAAGTACTGGGAACTGCTCTGAAATCCGTAGTCTACAGGACAAAAGAAATGGACTAAACAGGAGCAATCAGGCTATGAAATACAATTCCTTGCCTTCTGCCCCTCTGGTCTTTTCAGCAACCTCAGCATTTGCCTACCTTCAACCTTATTCCCCAGCTGAGATTTTCAGAGAAGGATGTAACAAGCGGTTTATTTTTCTGATGACAAGATAACTGTTTGGCATCTGCACTAATGAAGAGAAAATCCCTTTCAAGGGCTAATCTTCCAGGGTACTTACTTAAATATGACAAAAGACTTCAGGCTTTAGGAACTGAAAGAAACGCAGACCCTAAAGGCAAGAAGGAAAGCAGACCAAAAACTGATGATGAGAATGTAAATACTTTTGGCATAAAGCTACTCATTTATCATCTGCCTGCCCCCCTCTGGCATTTTCTATTCACTATTTGTAGTCCAGAGGGGAACCCTTGGGCAGATGTCCTTTAACTGCTGCTATGCTGCTGGTCAAGCAAAGCTGAGCAGGGTGCCTGGACAAGGGGAGCAGGCATCAACCCTTTGCTATGCAAAGCCTTTTCTCATTAGTTTAGATTAGACAGAGATGGTGGCAGACAGCAGCTCCCAGCACGAAGTGCCATCCCAGGGAACTGGGGAGGCTAAGCCCATGGTCCCCTCCTAAGGGAGGTCTGTCCAGCCAGCCAGGACTCTGCAGTGCCTTATCAGAGGTGATGAGCATATGAATACTTCGCCTAAATAGATCATTAAATCCCAGCTGTCTTTCATGTACATTAGCCAATAACTGATTACTCTATACTTTTTATGCTGTGAATATCCTGCTTGCAGAGTGTTTCTGCACCTGGCTAACAATACCCAAACAAACTGACCCCTAAAAAAGGGACTGTAGCAAGGGGCACACAAGACAAAACCAAAAATTAAGCTACTAGTAAAGTCAGCATGTCAGTCATTAAAGGGGTTGGAAATGCCAGATTAAAGGCTGTCCCCAAATCCTTAATTTGATATTCATTATGTCAGGTTTTTGTTCTACCATTCCAGCCTATTTTTCAACTGTAATCCTGTGACTCATTCATTGAACAGGATGCTTGGGGAATAAGGCAGCTATTCAAGAGTTATTTTAATCCTCATTAAGCGGTGAATGGCCCTGTTCTTTAGTATCCCACGCCATCCAAATCCTGCACTGATTATGGAACTGTTATTTTCCATGCAGGCTTTCCTCTATCGCTCCTCTAAGCCTCACAAACAGCTTTCAGACTCCCATCACAGGTAGGGTGGAGTCTGTCAGCCCCAGATTTAAGATGAGCCAGAAAGCAATTGAAATTGCATCTGCAAGGTTTTATTACTTTTGAGGAACAGCCATGGAACGCTCAGGTCAGATTTTTCACGTCACACAGGGGATTTTTAACAGGATTTTGCAAGCATAAATCAGATGCTAATTAATCATACCACTTTTGTGGGGAAGGTAAGGCAGGTGCAACTGTTCCCGGTTTACATGTGGGGAAAAGGATGAAGGCAGGTGGAATCACTTCCCTGCGGCCACACAGTAACATGAGGAGGACTGGAAATGCTCCCCCCAGCCCAGTTCAACCCCAGGCTTGTTACTCTCCATCACAACCCCGCCAGGCACAGCAAGAGCACGCCCTGCCTGACTATGGCTGTGGCAGCTCGCTGGAGCTGGACACTTTTGAAAATCATGTTGCAGTTGTTTGAAACTTAAGGAACGAGAAACCGAAGCAACTTTGAAAGGCTCCGATTAACTATCTCAGCTTCCTCCAGGCCTTTCCCACAAGGCAGATGCTGCTGTTTCACCCACTGCAGCAGAGCCTCCCAGGAGTGCCCCCATATCCTCGGACAGAAGCTCCGCTCCTGCCCGCCCCGCTGTGTGCCCTCCGGAGCAGCATCACCGAGGGCAGCCAAAGCTGTCACCACTGGCACGGTTGCGCGGATGCTCTGTGTTTTGCTGGCATAGCAAGGTCAGGCAGGAGGCTAGTGTTTCTCACACCTGGAGCCGCTGCAGACTTGTCAGCAGGATTCGCACTGTGGACTTGGCTGCAGGAACTCCCTGGCAGGGGCAAGAGAGAGTCTGGTTCACCTGGATGCCAGTCAAGTGCTTACCCTGCCGGCCTCGCCGAGCTGTCGTTTGGTGCCTCATGCTTCTCACATCCTGGGACTGCTACAAGCCTCCTTCACTGTACAGCAGTGACTTTATGCCCAGAGCTACTCTGTCCAAGCAATGCTCAAGGCAGATACCTTTTCAGAAAATAGCCGTCAAGTAACTAAAAACTGTATGAGTTAACATTTCACAGGAAACTTCAGCTCAGTCCTTTGCCAGTTTTTGACCTCTTGTTTCTACACTTTAAATGGAAGTCTTTCTAAACTGTAAGGACTTTATATATAGTTACAGGCAGAGTTTAGTCTACCCAGAAAGGGAAAGAAATGGCAGAAACCATTGCTCTGGATGAAGTAATTGCTCTAACTGAGCAAGTTCCTGATGGAAAGCTATGATTTTGCTGTTGGACTTGCTACAAACAGTGTTTCTTCTCGGTAGGTTTTTTTTAATGTGAGTGTGCATGTGTTATCTACAGGCATGTAACACATGCGTGCATGTGCTATGTGCATGTAGATGCTGATGCATACATATATGTACCACCTGGTCCCCATGGCAGAAAAGCAGAGCATACGTGGGGACAGGGGTCATTTAACTTCTTTACATTTTTGACTTTGCAACAGGTAGGTATGTGCCTTGCAGCCGTAACTGCTTCACAGCAATGGGTATTGTTCATTCATTATTTTAAGGCTCTAGGAGATGGAGGATTAAATGAACTGTAAGAAATCAAGGAGGAGGTGAATGTACAGCTACAGGTGGAAAATACTCAGCTGCAATGGGCACTGAAGTTCTGGAGGTTACATCTGACCACTTCAGAAAACCAGCATGGCCCACTGAGCTATGCCAAAAAACAGGTGGAAAATAATCCTTCTCCCCCAAACATCTGAGTAAAAATGGGTAGCATGAGGAAGACTGCCTCTTAAAACAGGGCTTTATGTTCACTCAAAAAATATATGCCTCCTCTGTTGAAAATATGCACAAACACACACTCATTCACAGTGGATTCTCTTCCTCCCACACACACCTTATATCCAGCAATGGAACAAGTACCATGTAAACCATGCCCACTCATGAACTCCCTACACACAAGCATATTTCTCCTTCACAGTGCATTTATGTAGATACTCACTGACTCTTTCAAAAGCACCAAAGTGCCAAACTGCAAAAGCAAACTGTCTGGAAGAACTTGGTATGAGGAAAATACAACTTTTGTTTTTGAGCAACTACAGCTAAAAAGTACACCTACAGAAAAACAAAACCACGAGAAGTATATTCCTCAATCTTGGCTAAAATGTTATTTTAAAAAAACAGCAACATAACAGTGAAGATAAAGGTTACGCAAAACTCCAAATATCTCTCTCCAAGGAAACTGATACCCTTTGAAGCATCTTTGGAAAGGCTGTTTTCTTGATGAAGAAATGTTTTTTCCTCCATGTAGACAACGGAGTATGAGGTCTATCAAAAAGGGCAGCTTTTTCCAATGTTAACAGAGCCTTGCTAGACTCACCAGCAGGAGGCGCTGGAAAAGAGACATATCCTGCATGGGAATTTCTCAACAGCAATGCCTCTGAATTTAGAAAGCAATAATTACAATGATACCCATCCCCCAGAATGGGAATGTTTGAACTCACTTTTGATCTGGAATTTAAAATCTCTCCATAGCATTTCAGATTTTATTTGCTCTGATTTTCTTTGTTTCTAATTTACCTAGTTCTGCCCTTTCTTGCATGTTCCAGCATAAGTCAGGAAAAAGAAGTGGTGAAATAAATAGAAGAAATCCAGATGAAGAACAAGGACTTTCTTTCTGGGAGAGAAAGCTCTGCACAGCTCATGGCAAACCCCATAGGATAAACTTAGTTGGTGTTGACAGTCAGTGCCTGGGATCCCCTCTGTGTTTGAGAACTTCACACTGACTTTCCAAACACAAAGTAATTAGATAAATATGGACTGGTTTTCTCAAAAAACAAACAGCTGAGCAGGCTGCATGACTAACGTTAGACAGCAATGCACAAACAGCATCTGGGGGAGCAGTCCTGGATACTAACCTTTGGAAACACGTTTAAAATACGCAGATCACGGTGAAAACATATGGTCAGAATAGAACAAAATGTGTCCTTTAAAGGGCATTTCTGAAGATGAAGTTGATTTTAGAAGATATAAACAGTATGGGTTTCTAAAGCAGGATTAGTTAAATGCAATCTTTTGTGGAACACAGCCAACTATTGCACATTCGGAGTGGAGAGATAATTATGCTAATACCTTTAGAAGAAACACATGGTCGTTTTTAAACCCATGGTATTGGCAGGAAGGAGAAGGAAAGGGAATGTGAAGTCCTCCCTGTTTTTCCCTCTTTCATGAAGTACAAAGAAAAACAAAAAGTGAGGACGAAATCACTGCAAGAAGGGCTCTCCAGTGAGTCCAGTGGGGCTGGCCTGTGCTTCCACTTTGAGAGCAGAAGTCAAAGACCCTATTCACTGCTGTACCTTAGGAAACAGCCAGGGGTGCCTGGTTGTCCCATCATACTCTCTCTTTATACTGAAAAGACACAGAATTTAGCAAAAAGCTAAAAGTAGAAGCCTCCTTGCTTGTTACACTCCAGGCATAATTCACAGAAAAAACGTCTTATTTGGATTCCCATGGAACCAAGTGGCTCGGAATTGGTGCTTGTCCTGTCACCCAGGCCATTACAGGAGGATGCCCAGGGACACAGCGAGGAGGGTGGGCTGCCAGCTTGCACAGAGTAGACTAGAGTCCAGCAGGGCTTTTCCAGCCTCTGTTCTGGCTTAGGAGTGATAAAGTGCCACTTTATAACCAACATGATGATCAAGATAAGCAGACTCAACACATCAACTGGTTTTAAATCACTCTCAAGTCATAGAAATTCACTTGCTCTTAATCGGCCAGCAAGACATGGCCAGCATCAAGGTGTTTGGACAGAGAAGCAGGGACTTTATATTACTCTCTGCTAGGGGCCAGGGAAAAGAACGTATGTGTTGTGACTTTGAAGTTTACTTTGTCCTTTTGCTGATTTCTAGCATTTTCTATTTCTAGATGCAGGACTTGTTTGCATGCTTGTTAACTGCTAAACATGGCTTTGGGCCAGTACTTTGTAGACAATTAAGATCCAGATACAATCTAACACTGATCATATTCTTAACTTTAAGCATGTAAGTGAAGTCACTAGCACTAATCAAGCACTTAAAATGAACCATGGGCATAAGTGCTTTATTAAGGCAAAAAGAAAGTGGCACTATGTTAAGGAAGAACTAAAAGCTCTATTTAAATCCATCCCTAATCCTAGCAGCAATTAAGCAGATGGTTAACTTTAAGCATCTGCTTAAGTCTAACTGAAGTCACATTAAACAGTGGCTTTCAAAGTAGCACTTCCGTAGAAATATCTGTATATGACAGTGTCAAAATCTAGCTTTTTACTATTAATTACCTTTTCTGTTCCTGCAGTGTTTCCATTCCATCAGACTTGATCTGGGAGAAGGTGACATATACTCTTTGAAGGAGCTGGGGACAAATGTACTAACTGACCACCAGCAGTACTATGTTCCTCATGTGAAACACAGATCCTTGGATATTTTATGCATGCTTATTATTTTAATTTTTTAAAAATAAATATTTAATTTAAAAGCCCCTTTCCATATGTTGTAATTAGAAATTTTCTGCTTGGCCAATTAAAAAACAGCTGAAATGATGAACTACTTTTTTTTTTTTAAATAATTTTTTTTTGTATGTTTGTAAGTCTCAGAGCAACTTAGATGTTAGTAAAATCAGATTACTGTTAAAGGGAAAAAAAAGTAATTTAAAAAGAGAAAATCTGGATGTGCTTAGAAGAACTTTCTCTTTTGGGAAAGCAGGGTGGAGTTCTACACAGCAGGGGCTGAGTGTGATCTCTCTGTATGTCTGGTATCGGCCTTACACAGACATTAAAGTCCAGCTAGTCCAGGAAAACTGCCTTGATTTCAGTGTACCAAATTGCTTGGCACATTGAATGGTCTCTAAGTAATTAATCCCTCTATACTGACAATAACTTACACTATTTATCATATATTTAGGTTTGCTGAAACAGGTCTTATTTTGGGAAATCCTATGATAACTACTGAAGTAACATCTTTAAAACTCGTGCTGCTAGTTGTGGCATCCTGGTAACTATTTCCATAGTGTCCTGGGTTCGTCTGGGATAGAGTTAATTTTCACAAGAAGCTAGGACAGGACACAGCCAGGACAGCTGAGCTGAAATAGACAAGGGGATATTTGATACCATGTGACATCATGCTCAGTATATAACTTGGGGGAGCTGGCCGGGGCAAGGAGGAGAACGGGCTGGGCATCTGGTTCCAGGTGGTGAGCAATTGCATTGTGCATGGCTTATTTTGTATGTTCTTTATTTTTATTATTATTGTTGTTGTTGTTGTTGTTGTTGTTGTTATTATTATTATTATTATTACTTCTCTCTTTGTGTTGTCCTATTAAACTGTCCTTATCTCATCCCATGAGTTTTTACCTTTTTCTTCCGATTCTCCTCCCCATCCCACCGGGGGAGGGGAGGAGTGAGCAAGTGGCCACGTGGTGCTTAGTTGCTGGCTGGGCCTAAACCACAACATATAGAAAATGAGCATCCCCTTAAATAAATGCTTGTGTGTCCAATTGTCTCAGTTTTAGCAGAATCATAGTATTTTATCATAAATCTTTAAAGCCCCAGGTTCTTGAATAATTTGATTAGGTAGGAATTTCATCTGTCTGTTCATTAAAGGGAGATCACTGCTTCCTTTTTTGTAAAGAAGAGGCAGCAACACTTTGCACCATGAAGGCCCTGAAGGCAAAAGGCAAACAAAAGACATCAACATTTATTTATTTTGAACCTGTGATTTTTAATCCAACCTCAGATTTGTTTTCAGATCTCATTTGTGGTTTCCTTAACACGTGTGGTTGGCAATACTGAAACTCCCCTGATGATAACTTATGTAATATTTACTACCTTTCTGTATTGAAACCTGGCAATATGGCAGAGTATATTATTTATAGCAGTATGAACTACTCTCCTGTAGGTAAAGCAATTTCTATTTATTTACTCACTGACTGCCTTCCATGGGAATACTTATGTTAGCAAATTTGATGCTCAACTATGCTTCCTGAAACATAGCTTTTTAATTATTTTTTTATTTTTATTTTACTTCTGCACCAAGGCCAAGCAAAGCAGTTTTGTGGTCATATTAATTGTATGTGAGTGCATGATGATGCTGAAGGAGGTGGTCTTGCTCCCTTTTCAGCCCTCAGCCACGTGATTCTCCTGCCTCTCTTGTGCCTGTGTTAGTGTATATACGATCTTGCAGAAAATTCTCTCTGCTTTTTTTGTTTGTTTTTCTCATCGAGGTTAGTTTTCAGCCAGATCAGGTTCCCGATCTCACTTTCTGTACGAAAGTGGGAGGCTGGGTGAGCAGGTGGAGATGGGAATAAGGATGCAGCTGCCCCTTTCAGAGGTGAATGATGTTTACATCAGACTGAAGGGACCGAGGTGGTGTGCTGAGCGAGTGGTTTACTTCAGTAATTCTGGTCCAAATGTGAAGCTGCTACAGGAACAAAACTTCCATAAGCACATGGCCTGTGTCTTCAAAGTAAAGATCACAACTACATTTCAATGAGAAAAATTATGTTTGTTCAAGCTAGACAGTTTTCCCAAGCCTTACAACCCTGTTCTCTGAAAGCCTGCAAAACCCTCTAGTTCAATAACTAACTGCTCAAGGACTACCCTGTAGCTGGAGGAAAATCCGGGCCCAGCTGGACCAAAGCACTTCAGATGAATCAAAGCATTTCAGAGGAAGCAAAGGAGTCTGACTGCATCCTTCTGAATCTGTCAAGCAGTCCTGTTTGTAGCCTTTGGGTCAAATATCCCTGAGACATGGATCCTTAGCAGTCACTTACACTGCTTATTGCAAGGTCTGTCCCTGGAGAGGGTGGACAGTAAAGATGTGAAATAGAAGACAAAGAAAGCTGAACTACAGGTGAAATCAAGCAAGGTGTGCTGGGATGGTAGGACTGCAAAAGACTGGTTGCAAAACCACACTGCCTTTACCATGGGCAAACCCCTCTCTATAGCACTCACCTAAAAAATGAGCATGCAGTAAGTTAAGGGTTGAATTTAAGTGAAAGCACGTTTGTCTGGAGTAATCTCATGGACAGACATACAGAGTGATATTTACACAACAGCTGCCTCCCCTGTGCTGGTCTGGACTCCTTTCAAGGTCCACAGACAGACACTGTGAGCCCATGCTTCTTCTTGTCTGAGATCCAAAGCAGATCACCAAGTCAAGCTGTAGATGTGGACATCCCTCTTCCTCCCTGTTGACTCTGAAAGCCCTCCAGAGCCTGGGGGAAATCCCTTACCTGTTTTTTGGACTGTGAAAGTGGAAGAAGGAAGGGGAGAAGTTTCCTGAATAGCAAAGCGGTTCTTGCAGGATACAATAGTGTGCAGGGCATTTTCCCAATGCAGAGTAGGCCTTTTTTCTTCTCCCTTTTCCCTGTTTTACTCTCCATCTGCTTTCTCCCTTCAATCCTGCAGTAAGTTGCTGTCCAGATGGTGCTGACACACTGCAATGTATGTAGTCCAGATGCAAAGCATGTCCCTTGAGGAAGGTGACTCCCTCCACACCAAGAGACAAGCTGCAAAACTTGCTGGGGAGGCACTTCTAAAGAGGAGACCTAGCTCCTGGGCAGCCAGGGAGGAGCAACCTGAGCAGGAGGTGATGTTATCTAAAATCCCTATACAGAATCTACAAGTATTTTGAAACAATTCAAAAAACTTAGAGCCAAATACTTGGTTGTTACTCCAGGTCTCTGTCAAAGACCATACAATTGCAGGTCATGACAGCCATGGGTGTGTGAAGCTATTCCTGGGGGAAAACGTGAGGTGCTTAGTGTAAGCAGTAAGAGGAGGGAGACATCTCTTTGGCACTGATCACATTCAATATGCCATACAACACTTGTGGACGTGCTCCAGTACAGCCAGGATGACACTTTCCTTTCCTTAGCACTGCTGTCCAGACTATGGGCATGATTTGCTTAATGAGGTAGATCTCACCAATGTACTGACACACAACTGATAACAGAACAACAGGTCCACCAGACCTACTGTCAAGTCCCTCTGAGACCCTTCTCCCATCCACTAGTTCACATGGTCCACCACTATCTCAGAGCTTGAAAAGCTCGTGCTGTCTGAGCTAGTAATTCCAGCTTCTTTCCTTGTGCAAAACATTTGAAAATCAGTGTGCTGGTGGCCACTGTCACTTAACCTGGCATCTTCAGGAGACATCTGACTTCCTCACATCTTGTGTTTTATAACACCAATTTGATGCTGTCAAAAAGCTTTTTGTACATGAAGCTACCAAGGTGTTGAGTGCCTGTGAGCTAAGCCTTCTTAAATGAACTGGCTAACAGCTAAATTGGAGACACCTTTCTTCCTTGCAGCTTCCTTTCCCAGGCTCTTTTCTAGTCATTTCCCCTTGGATAAAGAGATATATTTCTCCAAGGTCAGGCTGGGGAAATTCTACCAAATACAAGGACAGCCCCATTTCATGTGACCATTTCGCAAATCCATACATTGGCTCTTCTCCCTTGAACACTATTTTTGTTCAGCACCATATGTATCTATCCTGGTTTCTTTTACCCAGACCACCTCCAGCTGCAGCTTTAAATGTAAGAAAACCAATTCCACTGGAGAAATGCACTTCCGTAAAGAAATATACATAAAGGGCTGAGACTCTGCTATCGCAAATAATGTCTACCATTTATTATGTGAAAGTCAGTGATACATAGCAGCTGGGGCATGGTGGTAGGAGGGGCAATGTGGATTCTCTGTGCCTGGATGGACTGAGCTGGTGTCATGCTGTGGTGGCACTGCTGGCTCTTTTTCCTTCTAAAGTCCTGTCTCCCTTCCTTCATGCTAAGCCAGGGTGTGGGGGATTAAACTAGACTGGGGCACTGATCAACCAAAACTTTTTTTTCATAGCTGGATCAGTCCCACATTTTGGCTGACCATAGGACTGTGCCAACATTGCGCAAAGGGGATGAAAGGCAAGGCTGAAGATGCACTTGTTGCATTAAGCATTGAAAACCCACAGGCTTAGAAAAATGAGACTGCATAGATGGCTGTGAGCTGAAATCAGCTGACCGATAGCCTCTCTTCAATAACGGAAGCACTTGATGTGCTCGGCTGTCATAAATACAAACATTTCAGCTGTGATCATGTTTCATGGCTCCTGGGCCAGGATCTCAACACGGCTGACGGCTGGTTTCCAGTGCAAAGCAGTCCTGATACAGCTGCAGGTGCATAGCAAAGAAGTGTCCATTAGATGGCAAGCTCCTCTCTGCCATGTGATGCACTCCAGCCATGTGTCTCTGCCCATCTGCCTGGCTTAGGGCATGTGTCTGGGGAAAACAGAGCTGGCAGTACCATGCACTAGGTGTGGCATGGAAAAAAAAAATTCTTCCAAGGATTGTACATCAGTAAACATTTGTACAGAAATGTAAAATCAACGTCCTTGAAGGGAAGGGCCTGCCCTGGATCTGAGCCAACATCAGTTACAGGGGAGAGTATCTAGGCTCTAAGAGCCACTTCCCATCTGCTCAGTGGTTTTCCTGTTCAGTTTTGGTGCAGGGTTTCAGCCAAGCTGCAATGGCTGAGAGCAGCTTCTGTGCAAACCCACGGCCTTGCAGACTGGGCTCCCCTAGCTACTGTCAGCCCTACTCCATAAGGACTCTCAGGGCCACCACTGCCATCACTGCCGGGAGTCCTGAGCCCCCTCTTACAGGTGACATGTCTTACACGGGCCATCAGACATCCAGACCAATACATTTACCATGTTCAGACCACTCCATGGCCAGACCTGGCCTAAGCTGCCACTTTCCTGGGACATTCACACATTTCTACATTACTCTGCTATGGCTTCTTGTCATCCATAAAACTCAGAATGCTTTGCAAAGCAAACCACGTATCAGTCCCCTTAGCATAGCCATAGGATTACAAGCCCTGGGGAGTCTGTGGTTGGCCCCAGAGCTGGAGTGCACTGAACACAGATGTTTCCTAGTTGCTCTCCAGGCAGAGCAGCCCCACATTGTTGTCTTCTCTGCTGTACCCCAAAAGCCAAGAGGGTGCTCTGGCAGCCTGCAGAAAAGTGGACAGGAGTCTCTAAGGACAGCCCTCTCCTCACCACTTTCACCGGCCCTGAAATCCCCCCAGGGAAAAGCGCCAGGCAGGGCTTTCATTTGCATTTCAAAGAAAAAGCCCTGTGCCCTGGTAAGAAGGAGAACAATTCAAAAGGGCTAGTGTAATTGCTTTGCCTTTTCCGTCGGGGAAAGTTCATTGAAAGTCTGATCTCATCTCTCCCTCCTCCTCCCAAATCTTCCTCAGGAGGGATGTTGGGAGGGGTGTCTGCATCCCTGACATCCAGGAATGAGAGTCCCCCAGTGCAGCGCGGTGCGGTGTGGTGCGTTCCCTCCAAAACACTCAGGCTGTGCCAAAGCCCCAGATCTGCCATCCTACCTGAGAAGGACTTGGCACAAACGCTGCCTGTGGGCTGAGCCGGTGAACGCGAGGAGAGCCTCGAGCGCTCTGTGTGGCAGCAGGGTCACAGGAAAGCTTCTGCCTGGAGTCGGTAGCCAGAGCAAAGGGGTTATGCTGTAGATCAGCGGTTCTGGGACATGTGTTGTTTCTGCAAAGTGGTCCTGGATTCCCCTGACTTGCTCTGCCAGGGTGTACATTAACCCTGGGGACCTGCATGCTCTGCAAACTGGCTGCTCTGCTGCCTGGCTTGCAAAGTCTGAAACAAGATGATTTTCTAAGAGTACCTGGGATCACAGCCCACCCTCTGCATCCACAGACTTCACAACTTCTAGCTCTTCTTGCTAAAAATGTCATTGAGTTTTCTTGCAGTTTAATGTTTTGATCAGGCTTATTTGCTCTGAAAGGCTACAGCAGTGACTCACTGTGATTTGGGAATCTCTCTTGCCAGTCCCCACCTGGACACATGCAGCTAATAAGGTTCACTATTTTCATTACACCCTGCTCTTTCTGCTGCTCTCAGCTTTGCCAGCAGCCTGACAGCTGCCAATGTTTCCCTTCAGAGAGACCTGCTCCCTGCCGAGCACTGATGGCAGGAGGGAGGGCTACAGGAGAAGACGAGGACTGGGGGAACATCCCTTTGCAAACTTCCTCTTGGCAAGGCAACACACAACTATCAAAGTCAGTTTTCATTTCGCAGCAGCCCTCCTCTGCGCATGAAACCCATGCATGGCAGGGAAAGACTTTCAGGGAGAAAGCTATGCTGTCAGTCCCAGGCACTTTGAGAGATGGGTGAAGAGCAGTGGGGATGGTGCTGTCTGAAGAGACGTCCCTCAGGTCCTGGGTCCTGCCTGCAGTCAGCACCAGCTTCCCGCTGGGTGGAACAGTCCACAGCCATAGCAAAGGGGTCTTCCACTTTTCACATACAGTCTTGCCTGGTCTTAGGGAGTTGGGGACTGCTTCTGAATTCTGGACCTAAGATTTTAATATGCCTTCCAATTTTTGGTGGCAATTATGAATTCATTAATTTAATAAGTTATTACTATTCATTAGTGCTAACAGACCCTGATTCTTGTTGTCAGTAGAATTTTTTTTTTTTTAACTCACCTAACTTTTGGCTTCACAACTTCTGGATTTTACATGGGTTTGGGTAAATCACAGAATCATAGAATAGTTTGGTTTGGAAAGGATCACCTAGATCCAACACCCTTTTTTCCCTTTTAATGCTAATGAATATCTCTTGTTGTGCTAAGGAGTAATGAGGGGGGAGCAGATACAAGATCAAACAGATCTGATCTGATCACAACTATATTTGGGCTGGAAATTAGGAGAAGGTTCTGAACAAGCCACCCAGTGAGATTCTGAAACCCACCAGGTAAGAGGAAAGGAGGTGAGAAAAGTGATGCCTTTAAAGTGGGTGATGGCAGGAAGATAAGAGACAGTTGCCTGTGATGGCAGCCTGCAATGGCCTCAGCGACCCCTGATAATCCTTTTGAGCCTGATGAGCCTGGGACAGAGGATTGTCACAGAGGCAGCATCCCCTGGCACACAACTTGGTTACAGGGTAAACACTGGCACCACTCAGTGTTGCTCACTGGAGGCAGGCAGAGAACAGACCCTCAAGCGTGACTTGGGATTTTTCCTATTTCTTCTCTCCTGGATATTTTGCATTCTGCAAGTGAAGCAATGAATCGTGATTCATTAGCTCCTGACCAGAATGCAAAGGCTGAGTCTGGCAGTAATAAAAACGGGTGATGAAAGCGCCATAATTTCGTTGAGACACTCCCTCCCATGCTGTAGCTGTGCAGTGTTGGGGCTACAATGCCGCACTGCTTCCCAGGAGTACAGCGCAGCTCGGCAAGGTGCCATGGCCAGCGGTTTAGACACGTTAGCATGGCGGGAGCTGACAAACAGTGAATGAACATGGCATCTTACAAAGAATTTTACCACATTTGAAAAAAACAGTGCCTTAAATCTTTAATACCCACCACTGAAACACAGCTGCTCTGGTGTGGAACACTGCAGCCGTTCGACAATTCGTGACAATGCTAAAAATGGATGAGAGGGATTATAGTAACCATGAGTACAGTTTGCTCCAGGACACAACTGCTGAGGTGTCTATGCAGACGGCAGCTCCCCAGACTCTTGGGATACAGGAGCATGATAGGGACTAAGAGCAGCATTTGCAAGTCACACTATGAATGATGCTTGAGACAAGAATTTCTCATTCAGGAACATAACCTGGGTGCGTAAGGAAGTCTAGAAGATTTCATCTAGTCTTCCTCTCTTCTCCCTCCCCTTCCCCTGCTCTCATCTATCTCCCACTTTGCAAAAGAGCTCCTTTCTCTAGTATAACATTGCAGGCAATAAGGAGAAAAACAGAGAATCAAGGCTGCAGGCTATTGAGTACCGTATGGATTGAGATGTGATCTGGCCCATGGCAGTAGCTGTCAGGACTTGTCCTCTCCTCTCCATCATATCCCCACCCTTGTGCAATGCGAAGCAGAGAGACAGCAGGGCAGATTATGGTACTGAGCTGCATCAATGCTTAGGGCAAAAATCCTCATTTCCTGTAGAGGTCAAGCTTGCTGGCTTGAGCAAGGCTGGTTGGGCTGAGCTGTGAGGAGCTGAGCTGCAGGGTGGAGTGGACAGAGGTGATGTACCTAAGAGGGGGATACAAAGGCTGGGTTACACAGGAAACCCCTGGATACTCATCAGGTGTTAGAGGGGCTCGGGCCAGGGCTTCAGGCATGGGATACTTGGTGGAAAGTGGCTCATCAGAGCCAGCAAGTCTCTAGCTGCCTGGGAAAGCACTACAGCAGCAGCACCTGTCTTTGAAGTTGCTGTAAATGCACAAGTCTAGCCTGCTGCCTGGTAAGCAACATGCAATCTGTGAATGCAGCATTAAGCCAGATCAGGAGCTATAAAAAAGTATAAATTGCACACTGTATGCCCTCAGCCATCCACCCCAGACCTCTGCCAGAAGTGCCTGACCAACAGTGAAGCCATGGTAAAAGGATCTTCAGCCAGAAAGCTTTGGGTATTGCTACTGCTCAACTTGCACTGCCATGGGTAGCTGCCTAAGCATTTACAGTGTCCCAGCTTAAGGCTGCCAGATGAAACTATTCATATACACAGATACTCCCTGAGGCTGGGCAGAGGACAACTGTTCTTTGAAATATTTGAGTTTTTCAAAATTGGCTTTTGTTCCTTTATAGGGGAAGAAAGAGTTATCTACTGACAGAGCCCTCAACAAACATCTGCAGTAATGAGATAGGAAACAGGACAATGGCTGAAAGCAAGCTCTCCCCCAGCTCCCAGTCCTGCCCAGCAAGCTGTCAAGGCTTCTCCCACCCTGCAGTGTGAAATCAGGGAAGCAAAGCCCAAATCACATTGTACTGGCTCCCAAAGGCCTTCCAGCTCATGGCAATGCCAGTGGGTCACATGAGCTGTGGCTCCCTCCTCAAAGGTCTTTTTGCCCAGAGCCTCAGTTTCTCTCCACCTGGTATGGTTGAGACTTCGGCTGGTCTCGCTGTGCTAGCGTGGCCTGGTTAGTCCATGGCTGTGCAGCATGGGGACAGCTAAATACACCCGGGTGGGAAATTCGCGAACCAGCCTTAGCAATGGAGGGGGCATGATGTGGTGAGAGTGCATCGCTCCCCCTGCAACGCCAGATCTCCCCTTCCCCACACTACTTAGGGTCCAGCTGTTCCCTGGCTCCTGGCACTCCACACTCTAGGTGTGGAGTTAGATGTTGTCATATGCTGCCTTCCTGCTCCAGCTCGGCCATCTGTGTGTTGGAGATGGATCAGCCTGTGGGATGAGGCACTTCCATGTGCACCCTGTGGGCTTCCTAGGTATGGCCACCATCCAGTGCCATCAGCTGTCTCTCTGCTGGAGGCAGAAACTTTGCCTGCTCTTGGGGCCAGGGATGAGGTAACGCTGCTGCTGTACCATGATGTCCTCCAAAGAGTTGTTACTTTCTCTGTGCTGATGGACCTGAGGACTCTGCAGCTGCCATGTCCCATCTGCCATCACAGAGATGCCAGCAGGTAGAAAAATGGGTTCTGGGGAGCAGGGAGGCTCAGGCAGTATCTAAGGTGAGGGTAGATGTGACAATTTGGAGCAGATGGCATCTCTTTGGGGGATCTTGAATAAATCCCAGTCCTGGGAGCACTCTGGGAGGTTCAGTGGAGATGCAGCCAGTGGCCCAGGAGGGCTCTGCCACGGGCTCAGGCTTCCAGGGTCAAAGGAAGTGCTGTGACATCGTGTTCCCCCTGCCGTGTCACAACATGACAACTGTGGCTGCAACTCTGCAATGTCAGCACTGCTGGGAGAGCAGAGATTAAGAGGGGAGGCAGCCTACAAGCTCCACCATCAGCACCCCCCTGTCAACATAAAATGGGTGCAGGTAGAGTCTCCTCGTGACCAAAGGGAGCTGCAAACAGCTTTCTGGCAACACCTGTTTCCTCCCCACCCTCCTGAAAGATTACTCACCCTCCTGTTATGAGCACAGGGCAGTGCCCAGAAAGCTTAGCCATTTTGCTGCAGCCCAGCCGTGGCATTTGGCACGTGGCTGTGCACAGGGGATTTCATCCAGCAATGCCACCTCTGAGGATGGCCTGAGAGTGCAGAGGGGGAGCATTGATGGGACAGGGCCTGGCGTCTCTTCTGGAGAGCAGCAGCCACCTGCAGGGAAAATCGCTATGGAAGAGCTATCTCAAGTGAGTGCCAGCAGCTTCCAAAAAAACCAATCAAACAAATTCACAGGGAGTCCTGAATACTTCCCTGCTCAGTTTTTCCTGCAGCAAGCATGCCAGGGAACTGTGCCTGCTAAAGAGCCTCTGCTGAGTGCTCACTCTACAGCAGCACCTCTGGTTTGCAGGGAAGGTCTCAAAGAGGCTCTCAAGGGGTGGCTTCCTGGAGAGCAGAAGGTCCTCTCAGCAGCAGAGCCTGCTCTCGTCGGGACATGGTCCAAAGCCATGAGGGCCCATTGCAGCAAATACTGAGCATCCAGGCCAGGGTCTCTGGGCCTAATCCAGAGACTGGGATTCAGGAGAAAGGTCCCACCACTGCCTGAAGGGAATCGTAAAGCAGCCACACTGAATATCTGCTTTTGTCTGAAGCCTCTGAAGATATGAACCTCCTCTTGTGAAGGGATCCTGAGATAACATGCAGTTTCTAACAGAGCTCAGTCTCCCTGCTTTTCTGAACTGGAGCTCGATGATTGTTTGAAAGACAAAAATAGCTTTTTCGTGAGGCTGCTTGTTGAATTGAGACAAAGGCAGCTCTGTCCCAAGGGTGTGGATGAAGACACTAAGGACTATTTCAGAGTATGCCGCGCGGTAACTAAGCAGTCCTGTGTCTGGCTCTTCTAACTTTGCATGGCATTTCATGGGGCTCAGAATAACCCTTTTGTATCAAGCCAAACTCTTAGCAGGCTCAGGGGAGACTTCACCATGGAAGATGGAGTTTCCATGCACAAGCATCTTTCCATGTAGACCACGCTCCATTAGAACTCATATAACTGTCACAGCACAGACCAACATCCCTGCTTGCACAGAGAAGCATCTTTGGGCACCTGTCATCTGTTTTCTCTTGGCATTGTTAACACAAGCTCCTTGCTGCACATGCAAAGCCGTGCTGCTCACCCACCAGCCCTGCACAGCACACTCCACTTGAGCGTGTCCCCTCATCACAGTGAAAAGATAGCCCTGGGAGAACCCAAACCTTGTTCCCAACTGCTGTGCAAAGCAGTGCAGTGTCACTGGAGGCTGTGGTGCATGGCTGAATGTGGGACTTACTGCCAGGGGCCAGCAGCCCCCACCTGAGCTGGGTGGTCTCTGCTTCCCCCTTTGTGCTGTTGCTTTCAGCAGACCAGGGCTGGAGAACCAGGTCCCTGATGAGCTCTGCATTTCAGAGTTCTGTGGCAATTCCCATCTGTCAGCCACAGCCTTGGCCTGCTTCTGCCTATCTCTCTCTAGTCACTCGTGAATTAAAAGCCCTTTCTGCGCTTTGCACGCTGCAGTCTAGAGAGTTGCATCTCTTCATTGCCAGGGCTGAGGCGGGTTCTGCTCACAAACAACACCCCCCCCAGAGCCACTCTTCCCTGCTTTGGGGGGTGGGGGAGGGACAGTTTATGCAGAGCACAGAGACATCAATATTTCAAAGCTCCTAATGCAATCTCTCCATGAACTCTCTCTGCTGCTCTCCTGTGAATCCCTCTTGCTAGATGACTCATTAGCAGGGAAACCAGACAGGACTCTGCAGCATTCAGGTTGACAGCAGAGACCAGCAACATCACTTGGTCCCCATCAGGAAGTCAGTATTATTGCAAACTGCTCTTGTCTAACAAAATCTTCACTTGCTCTGTACTGTGGGCTTCGCAGAGCTGTGTGACCAATGTTGCCCCTATTTCCTTGGTACCAGATCCCTTTTATGAGAGCAGCACTGTAACTAAAGCTAGGCAGTCCCACAGATACCCTTCATGGTCTATTCACATTGTTTCCTCAGTTTGTACACTATGTTGTCCACGATATTCATGTCCCTTCCCACACAATATGTATGAGGTTGCTGTCTTTGATGCACCTATCCTGCACACACCTTATTATCTGCCACCTGTGACACATAGCTCTTATCACCATCCTCTGCATGTCTTGATGCCTCTCCAGACATGTCCTGTGCAGATCCCCAAATCACCTGATGTCTTCTTGCTCCCCTTCCACACTATTTTTTCACTGAATGTACTTAGGAAGGTCTCTCTGCCTTTGCAAAAGTTAAAGTTGAAGATGGTCAAAACCAAGATATAGAGCTGCATTTCTAGCCAAGATACCTCCAGGACAGAGGGACAAAAGGTTCTTACAGCCCTGTCATTTGTAGCTAAATTACAGGTCTGGTCCTGCTTAGATGGCAGCAGATAATAGTGTTTCCAGCAAGAGTGTGGATGATGGGTAACTTGTTCTGTGAATACTGGAGACAGGGTAGTTGAACTGGTCTGCTGGGCATGGCCAAAGTCTACCTCCAGGATTATGAAAGCAAACAAGGCCTGTACATGCAAAGGATTCTGCCCAGCACAGACCGGGAGGTCCAGGCTGGACCTAACCACTGGGTATGACCAGGCGGGAACCAGACTGCCCTTCACTGAGTGGGTCCTCTTGTACTCAAGGAATAGGTGCATAGTAATGTCCCCAGTGCAATCTCAATTTTGCCATGTTTTTTGTACAATTTTTTTTCCCCTGAATATGCCATGTTTGAAAAACTAAAGGGTGCCACCAGCTGTATCCCAGGACTCTGTGGCCCAGCCTTGCTTATTTTTTCTTACAGGCATCAGCAGATGGAGACAGATTTCTGAGGCACACAGTCAATGTGGCAAAACCCAGCCAGATATTACTTCTGTGTATAAAATTGAGCTGTTCCTCAGCCCTGAGTACAGTGCACTCCCTTCCTCCTTGCCCTCTTATTTACTTGGACCTCTTGAACTGTACTTTCAAAGAAGAGATCGATTAGTCCCTGCTAAACTTCCCCGCAGTCTCAATACTGCCTTGCTGGGAAATGCAGGGATGATATTGTGAGGGCAATCCCAGCACTCCTACCAAACCAGTTGGGGTTGCAATCAGTGCCAGTGATCAGGGCCTCTTTCCCTGAGGACAGCAAGCCTCAGAGACATAATTTCATGCTCTTGCTGCCAGCTGCTTTGCACAATTTATCTTCTCATTACCTCTTTAACAGCATTGCTAGTCACTGACTGATCGAGGAAAATAACTCTTGTGATGGAGACATTGGCTTTGGAAATAAAGCAGTAAGTAATATTACTTTGCAGCAATATATATGCTAAGTTTCTGCAGCCAGTGCCCAGAAAAGATTGGGAAAGTGGAGGACAACAGGTTCCCAGTGTCCAGTGAGCTGCTGGTATTCAAAGGTATTTCTCTCTGGCTTGTATAAAGTCACCATAAGGCAAGCAGCCTTATCATAGGAACAAAAGCTGGTTGGTTGGAGAGAAGCGAGAAGGGCTGATCTGAAATCAGTACCAGGCAGCACTTGCATACTACAGACTGCCATGTCAGAGCAGATATTTTTTAGAGGATTCTGGTCTCTTGGGTACTTCCTAGATAACCTGCTGCCCTCTAAATGGGGTTAGAGGCCCCACTGTGACCTCCAAGGAAGAAGCAAGAAGAAATTACCCTAAGAGAAGAACATCAGATACTAATGACTTGGCAAAAGAAGCAAGCATGTAGCTCATGCTGTATGCAGAAACACCACTCTAGGTGGGACAGCTTTCCCCACATTCATCTATAGCCATGACATTCATCTGCAACTGTGCAGTAATAAAGGGAGCTTACTGTGTTGCTTTCTTGGTTGATTCTGCCACTATCAAAGTCCCTACTCACCCTTATAGTTTCTTCTCTGCATAAATCCCCAGCTTTCCTGGAACTCACAGAAGCTCCTGCAAAGTTCAGTTCTTGAACAGCACTGTAGCACGTTATGGTAGCTGCAGCTATAGTTGTGGGATTTTATGAGGACTTTCTGGTTGAACTCCTTTTTCAAAGGTGCACCACTTTCTCCTTCTTACTGAGCAAGAGTGCATATCACAGGAGTCCATGGCTATGTGATTTGGCAAGGAACCAGAAATGCTTTGATTCTGGAGGCACTCTGTTTTCAGAAAAAGCCTCAGCATTTTCCCTGGGCAGCAGACACTTTTTATGGTAAATTTCACTTTGCTGTGAATTCAGCTTCCAATGAAAATAGTTTTACAAATATTTTGAACAGCTCAGTGCACATCCAAGCCACTGGAACTGTAAAGGCATAAGGAGACACCTGTTTCCGCGTGTGGGGAGTAGGCCACCAGCTCACTGAGTTGCTAACTTCCCTCCAAGGGCATAATGTCTTTCAGTACAGCTAACCCAAGCTATTTGCAAAGAACAATACAAAGGAAAAGAGCCTGCGTCCTATCTTTGAGCTTCCAACTCAGTAACCACTGTTTTATTTAAGATATTTAATGCTGAAATTGAAGTTCTTCACCTCATCTGTTTACTATCCTGGAGGACTTGTCAGTAACTAGCAGACGTATCTGAGAAATACATCAGCCCTAATGACATGATAGTTGAGTTGTCAACTCATGATCAGTAGGCAATCCATGCTGCAACAGGAATGCCTCAGGGCCTATACAACCAGTAAGGTCGGTGCGAGGAGGGTTAAGAACAAGTCTTCACAGATGTTCATAGCCCAGAGGCAGCTGTGGGTTGGTCTCTCAAACTCTACTCAGTGGCAACATGTGATACCTGAGCACTGGACCTTGACCTGCTTTGACAATGATGCTTTCCATCAGCAGCACCGCCACTGAGAAGATCAATATCTAGAACCCAGCCATTTCTTTTTCAGGAGAGTGGTGGTCTGTGGGATATGCCACTCATTTCTTTGTGCTGTGAAACAGGGATTAGTTACTACCTTTGCCAATCGCATCCTGGGCTGCATCAAAAGAAGTGTGGCTAGCAGGCCAAAGGAGGGGATTCTCCCCCTCTACTCTGCTCTCATGAGACCCCACCTGCAGTACTGCATCCAGTTCTGGGGCCCCCAGCATAAGAAAGACATGGACCTGCTCAGGAGGGTCCAGAGGAGGGCCATGAAGATGATCAGAGAGCTGGAGCACCTCCCCTATGAGGACAGGCTGAGAGAGTTGGGGTTGTTCAGCCTGGAGAAGAGAAGGCTCCAGGGAGACCTTATAGCAGCCTGCCAGTACCTAAAGGGGCCTACAGGAAAGATGGGGAGGGACTCTGTAACAGAGAGTGTGGTGACAGGACAAGAGGTAATGGTTTTAAACTGAAAGAGGGTAGATTTAGATTAGATATTAGGAAGAAATTCTTTACTGTGAGGGTGGTGAGACACTGGAACAGATTGCCCAGAGAGGCTGTGGTTGCTCCCTCCCTGGAAGTGTTCAAGGCCAGGTTGGATGGGGCTTTGAGCAACCTGGTCTAGTGGAAGGTGTCCCTGCCCATGGCAGGGGGGTTGGAACTACATGATCTTTAAGGTCCCTTCCAACCCAAACCATTCTATGATTCTATGATTCTATGATAGTGCAAAGAGCAACCAGCCAATGCCAGGGCCCAGTGTGCTAAGCACTGTGCAATAACAACCTTCCAGTCTAAACAGATGAGACAGATGATGGGTAGTTTAACAATGCACACGTGAACAGCCCAGAAAATGTGTATGAGTCCTGAGTCCAGCAGGTGCTTTGCTAGGTCAACATCTAGGCTACAGCAGGGAGAGCTTGAGAAGCACTCTTGCCATGAGGGATAAGCCCAGCTGTTATATTGCCATGTCTCTGAAAAGGGCATTGTCTCAGTCCCTCCAGCTTCCTTTTTTTAGGAGGAAAAAACATACTGAATAAAATACAGACACATCAGCAAAGATGCTGTTGGCATAGGAGTTCCCCTAGCTCCACTTGGTCCCAGCTCTCCAAGCTTGTCTTGCTATATTTGCTTCCACATGTTCCCCACACACTGCTGTGTTTCATTCCCCGAAGTAAGGTGGGAGCTGTCACAAATCATTACAGCATGCACATCTCCATACCTCCCTGCATCCCTTGCAGGGCTGTTGGCACTGCTTGTCACTATGCAGTAGTTTACCCAGGCAGACCCTTCGGATTTCCCTGCACTGTACTGCTACAGAGCTGCTGAAGGCGGCTGGTGCTGTGGAGACCCCAGGGGTATTCACTGGATTGGAAAAAGGTTGGTGCAGTGAAAAACGTCTCTGCCTCCCAGCCGGCTATGACAACGGCTAAGGTCTCATCCAAACGTATTCACCCGCTGGTTTCACACTCCATATCTAGTCCCTACACAGAAGCCTGCAAGAGAAGAGCTTGCCACATTGGCATGGTCTCAGACTCTGGAGGGGTTGAACGTGGGCTGGGCAAAGGTCTCCTCTGTCCAATATGTCAGCAGTTATCCCAAGCTCAATTCCTTGCAATTCTATCGTAGCTGCTTTCACCCCATCAGAGAGGTGGGCTGCACCCAGCAAGGTGGGCAGGCAATGCCCCCATGCACTGCTCATTTCACAGCAAGAGCAGAGCCTCCATGCCTGGCTTGGGAGGCAGCTTCTGAAACAGGGAGGCCATGCATAGCTGCCCTCCCTGAGTTGAACTGCTGCTCCTTGAGACAGAACCATTACCACTCTACCCTTTGCCTCAGCGATCTTGAAAACAAAGTCTGCAGGGCTCAGATGTGGCTTGTGCTGAAGAGTCTGGGATGTCCTCCCAAGGCTGGTGACCCACTTCAGCATGGTGCCAAAGCACTGGTGCAGGCACTACATCTGAATCCTTGGCCAGCACCTCCAGCATGATCTTGCCCATTAACTCTGCATAAACAAACAATCACTTATAACGTCAGGGAAAATAATCTTACCCATAATCACTGATTAGAAATGTTTGCTTATGGCTGGATATTTATAGCCTACAAGAGGTAAATGTCACCCTCATTGCCTGCATTGCATGGGAGATATTGTTTAATTAGCAATCACAGCCTCTGGGCTGCTGCTGTTTGGAACGGGAGATGAGTGCTGCTGTGCTTTATTTACCCTTCCTTCCTCTTCTCCTGTTCTTGTTCAGGAGTGGGAGTGGCCTTTCTTATCTGCAGTTTCTCTCAGACCCACAGAACAAGCAGGGCACTGTTTTGAGATGCCCTCCTCCAGGATCTGTTTCTCACACATAACAACCACAGCCATCTTGCTTAGTCTCCGGCTGTGATTTACGCTGCATTTTGTGACCACTGTGCCAAAGCCCTCAAGTTGCTCAGCCACAGCACTCCAGCAATGTTGTCCTTCCTAAGGACATTTTGGCAAGAGGGTGAAAGAGATAAGAACAGTAAGTTCATACAAATGGAAATGCCTCAACCTTCCCAAATTTGAGGTAGGCTTAAAGGCAGGTAGTTCCTTGAGGAAGCCATTTGAGACTAGTAGTTAGACTAGACCACAGTGGAGAATGAGCTGGAGCAACCCTTCCTCGAAGGAGACCAGCTGTGAGCTGGGCTCTGCAACCCCATGCTAATGGAGGGAGTAAGGGGACTGAGGGAGCATGGTTTAAAGCCATAGACAAAAGCAGAGGTACCTGAGGTCCTCAGTCATATAGAGAGTTTGACAGGACCTAGAAGAGTGGGTATGAAGAACCTTTGAACTCTCAGGATAATCTCAGTTTGTTATGAGATCATGTAGGTACCTGTACTTTGCACTTCAGCCTTGGGTAGGATCAGTAGTGAACAGGACATGCTTATGGGCTTTTTTCTCAGCATCCTAGATTTACTGTCCTTGATGTTTGTTGAACACACTCAGAGCTACTCAAATCCCTCAGCAGCTTCTAAAGACACAACCTGTGATTATCTCATCTCTGCAGACAGGAAGTTTGTACATGCTCTGACAAACCAAACTCTGGAGCAACAATCTGTCAGGAGGAGTCTGCTTCACTCTCACTTAGACCTTGGCAGGGCTGAGTTTCTTGCTTCTGTTGGTACTGCTGGGAGACTGTATTGTAGAAAAGCAAAAAGACACTCAGAAGCTCCTAAAACCCCCAGCTATTTCTCCTTTTTTTTTGTCTAGTGTAGCCAAACATGTTGTCTTCCCATTCTTCTTCTGCGAAGACTGAAAAGTAGTGACAGAAGTGTCCTCACAGCATCCTTATCGCTGGGGCAATATCTCATACCAGCTAGACCCAGGAAGGCCACAATATGTTGCAATGATCAATGGGAAGTTCATGCCACTCAGTTAGCCATCAGGACAAGAGTGATCTGAACTCGGCACCAAGGAGACCGTCCATGCTGCTCTGCTTCTGTAGTGGAGGAGTAGTGAGCTGATTTGCAGAGGTGCACAAGGGCCTTCTGCTGGCAGACAGGTTTGCAAGGCAAGAGCACATCTGTACGTCGCAAAGCAGCTGACCTACTACGCTCCCATACTGCTGTAGCCCAAAGCTGGGCTAACATGGGATTCCTGTGGTACAGAGGCACTGCTCCACCACACCTGCCTACAAGAGCCCTTGCTAATGTGGGGAGCACCCCCAGAGCCTGGAGGAGATCAGAGCTGTTCCATCTGTACAGGTGATGTACAGGCAGTGTGCCTGTCAACCTGACACTGTTTCTGCGTGACATTGCAGGGCTGCACAAGTGGGATGCATGGACCTTATATTTAGGTTCTCAGTTGCAAGTGCAGCCCTTTGGTTGTGCATTATCTTCTGGGAAAAGCCTTTCTTGTCTCTGGCCAATGCTCATACCTTCCTAGGTAGCTGTTTTCAGTGTAACTTTAGTCGCTGCCTCATTTCCTTTGTATTCCCAGACTACCTACCCAGGAGACTGGGAGGAATGTATTTACACTGGACAGAGATTTACTAGGCAGTTTTATGAGGCTGTAACTCCTTCAGCCACCTCCTCAACTAACACATGCTGTCCTATCACACAGCACAGCTTCCCCCTTTTCAGATCAGGCCCTGAGATGGCTACTCAAAATGAATCTGCCTTCCAACTGACTGCACTTACCCAGACCAAAACTTCTAGGGAATAGTACTGTTTCCTTCCTAGCAGTCACAATCAGTGCATGGAGGTCTATGTGGTATGGAAGTCCCAGGTCCTTTGTGGTAGGCAGAAACCTTATGCATTGATGTCTACTATCAATTGTTTTAAGAACGGCCTAAAATGAATTTATTTCACAGACAGCTGACATTTAAGAATGTGCTGGGCAAAGATGTACAAGGAAGAACTGACTTTACACTTTCCCCATTGCTTGTTAAGTCTGGATATTTACTTGGTGCAGGAATCACCTCCATAATTTCAGCCATCTGGAAGTCAGGCGAGTTGCTTGAGCTCTGAGTTATCAAAGAAGATGGCTGTTCACATTTCTGACAGCATTTTGAAGAGTCAGGATGAAGGGTGGCTGGCATGGGCCTGTGATAATGGAGCAAGTAGAGTCTTTGTCTAGTCTCAGCTTCCCTGTTGCTCCACGCTCTCCATCTCTGCAGCCTGCCATGTGAGCACTAGAATTGCACTTGGTTTACACCTCATAGCTACTCCTTTGCTAGACTGCAGCATATCCGAGAAAGTAATTCTGCCTTTCTATGTAGAAAAGGTCTGTTAACAACCTTTCATCTATAGAACAACATGATCTTAGTTCATGCCTTTGCTGTACTAATCCTGTACAGAGATAATTCATTATTTGTTAGCCACACTGACTGCCAGATTCCTGCACAAATGTTCCACATCCCAGTTCGAGAGAAAGGTCTTACAGCAAAGAGCAATGAGATGTATTACTATTTAGTACTGCCAGGATGGCGAAAGGTAGCGCAGATATTCTTCAAAAGACAACAATTCCTAGGGAGCCCTGGGCTGCGAGGAAAGCTGAGCTGGCTGGTTCAGTGTCTGAACTAGCCTCCAGTGGCCTTGGACATTGAGAAAAATGGTACAGGCACATGAATGAAGGAGCAGACACATCCCCACCACACAGAGGGGACAGGACTCTGGGGGAGCAGAAGCACAGGCTTATGAACAAGGGATTCCATAGGATTACAGAGAGGATGTTTTGGGGAGGCTGTGGAGGGAACGAGGAGGCTGGCATTTGCAGAGGACCAGTGGTGGATTTAGCTGCTGCAGGTTAACCATGCTAGTGGTGGTGGGTTTTCAGCTTGGCTCAGGCACACAGAGGGTGTCCTGGTTTTAGGAAGGCTTGGGACAAAGGGGAGCTATGCAGGGGAGAGTGGCATGATTAGAAAGTCGACAGGTATAGCAAAGCAGGAGTTGCAGACTCAGAGACTAAGCAGGGGTGGTGCACACACAGGTTTATAACGGGAGAGAAGGACTCAGCTGTGCTGGTGGAGGCACAGGTGCTTGGGTTGTATAGGCAGGAGGGGTGCAATGATTAAAAAGGCAGGGTACTAAGAGGAGTTACCTCACTTTAGAGGAGTAAACCAAGGTTTTGGAGGGAGGTGAGAGTTGGTATTGCCCTGGTCAGGCAGGGAGGCCGTCATTATTTTGTGGGATGGGGACAGGGTAACAGGAGTTCATGGGCAGCAGGTGAGTAAGAGAGGAAACCGCAGGCTTGTGAGGTGGTTACATTGATGGGAAGGGGCTTACAACCTTATTGGTATGCGGGAGCTGCAAAAGCACTAGGTCTATGTCAAATTATCCAGGTCACTGAAACAGTTAGGAGGTGCTGGAATATGCTAGAAGGGAACTAGTGCATTTGTTCATCCCCGGCACAGTGTTAGAGACTGGAAAACCATGGTCTTGTGAGTTACTGAGGGAAAGAGGTCAGAGCAGCAGCTGGAGTTCAGGGGTCTCAGAAAATACAGGTACCTGCGCAGAGAAGGTGCTAGGGCCTGGAGATAGCTGGTCCTCTGGTGTAGGGCCTGGCTGAGCTGACACTGGGGGAAGGTGAGCAGAAGGCTCCCCATGGTCAGGTGTGGCTGGAGAAGCTGTGGATCTGCGTACACCATCCATCTTGAAGCGCTTTGTTCTCACCTTTCCTAAGCTTCAGCTGCTAGCTGATGGTCATGGGCTTGATCGACCTTTGGACTGTCCTGGCATGGCCACTTGTGCCAGCACTTCAGCTGGCTCACTGTTAGTGATTTAACATCTGAGAAGGAAAGCAGCCGACAGAGAGATGAGCTGAGCCACTCAGTAGCAACACTTGGGGAAAGGGATAGCATTCAAGCAGCTTACAAGTGGGTCAACAGCAAAGCTAAATGCAGATGTATATAATCTTCTTCAGGTGAGTTGAGGGCTATGCTTAGCCTGCCAGGCTGTCCACTGGGGAAAGACTGATTTTTTTGATACAGTTAGTTAATTACAACCTATCAGAACAATACAGATCAAGACACCTGCATCCTCTATTAGTATGTGTCAAACATGCTTGATACAGTGCAGAGAGCTGCAGGTGAACTTGGGTGTAACTGGCAGCTCCATGTCCAGATGTGCTTTTAGTAGGCTTCAGGGTGAGAAGCAGTACATAGCTGTACAACAGATGCCCTATGAGGTGGAGCACCAGAGAGGTTAGAGCTAAAAGCCACAGGGTGCTTTTGAGTGATATAGCCCTGAGCACCAGAATGCCACTTCTCTCTATTTACTAATGCATTTGGCTGTCTCAGTAGACAACAGTTGCCTTGTGTCTTTTAAACATGCTCTATTAACTGCCATCACATTTTATCACTCCTCTGGCAATATCCAGCAACACCTCTATAATTTATTGTCATTAGTTTTATTCACGACCATCACAGAGGTCACAGCATGGGGGGAGAAGAGCACTTCATCCATTTCACCACTAAACATGCTGGAATAATAGCTTTTCAAACAGCTGATGTTAAATAGAAATGAAAAGATAATGAATAATGAAGAATAAGGGAACTGACCTTTTTCGAACAAGAGGCTCTTTCAGCATCATGACACTTGGAAGTTGGGTGAAATGAACCCTGACTTCCAAGTCTATGCTTTCTGACACCTCTGATGCAGACATCTCCCTCTGAGCTGGTCCACTCAGGCTGCCTTTGCAGGCAGGAGGAGAAATGGGAAGTATTTCTTTCAGATGTGTGTTGAATGGTACCTTAGAAACGCCTGTTTCTTTCTGGTAGCTCTGAAGAGAGCCAGGAGGATTGTCTTAGATGGAGATATCTGCATGTGGCCAGATGCTTCTTATGCAGACAACCTGTACTTAGTGGCTCATAAGCTCAGAGGAATGGAAATGAGCTTTGCACACTCTCCCAGTTGGTTTGCTGCTCCAGATGACTCTATCTGATCTGCAAAGGGGCCCTGAAGAACTTGCTTTCTGACACAGGGACTGTGGAGTTTACTGAAGATATCTTTCCAGATTGTGGACTGTGTCTTTTTGTACAGAAAACAGACCACAAATGGGGAGATGTGTGACGAGATGGCACCCTAAGATGTAGTCAGGATGCAGCTGGATTCACACACAGACTTAACAGCTGAGCAGCATGTCCAGGACCCATTGTTGAAATGATTCCCATGTGGCCCAGGTCAGAATGAAAGTCCTAAACATGCTACATGTGAGAAAAACCTGGAATTTCCATCACATGAAAAATTCCAGATAGTGACTTTTTTCTCCCCTGTATAAAGGCCTGTAGAAGAGAGGAAGACATAGGACACCCAATCATACAGATGTCAAGAGATATTTAGGATTAAATAATTTAAACAAATATGTGGGTTTTCCCATGAGGCAAAGTGAAAGGGGTAGGAGGAAGGAGGAAAAACAAGCTGTTCCTGCAGAGAGCGAACACTTGCTCTTCTGTATTCGAAGGGAAAAGAAGCACCTCAGGTAATTCCTGCTGTGGCTGCCACCCCAAATCTAGCACACCTGTGGGCCAGGGCAAAAGAGGAGTCTGACACAAAGCTTGGCGGTTTGATAAATGAAGAACCTGTTAGTTCTGATACATCTTCAGCAGAATTATGATTTTTCCTTCCTGGAAATCTGCTTGTCTGTCTCTGTAACTGAGAGGCAGAAATGACGATGGCCTAAACACTGAATAATCTCAAAGTGGTTTGGTTTTGACCAAACCCCAGAATTGCAGAAATTTGGCCCAACAGAAGTTTTTTCTACAGAACATAAGAAAAAGTGAAGGAAGTGTTTCTGATACTCTTGATCATGCAATGGATATTTCTGAGGTTTGTATAGGTCCATGCAACTTTCTCCTTCCAAAACCTGATGGTGCTTCAGCCAAAGGGCTGTATCAGAGCCATTCAGCCACATAGGCCATGGCCATCCATGGCAACAAACTTCACCATCTGCCCTCCCCCTCCACACTTTGGATCCTGAGCTTGTTGTGTGCTAAAACTGAAGTCAGTCCTGTCATGCTTATCAATCCTGAATAAATGTCCAGGAGATGGAGAATCAGAGTGTTCCCTGCATGGAAATGAAAACTGTAGAGTATCCTGATCTGCACGACTAATTAACTTGCTGATAAATTTGAAAATATACACAGGGAGCTCATTAAGGGGAAAAAATATCTCAAGAATGGTGTAGTTCACAAAGCTCAACCCCAAGCTGAGAAACAATGGGCATTTCAGCAAGCCATGCTAAATGTCGCCATGGAAGACTCCAAAGCAGCAACAAGCAGTTTCATGGAAAAAACAACCTAGACACAGAAAGACTCCTGGGTCACCAAGGCTCCTCCACAACCAGATTCTGCTCCAATTTTCTTTGGAAGAATGTTTCTTCCAATTTTGATTTCTCTAGTCCTCAGGATTGTCTGGTTCTTGCCACAATATCCAGATTTTGGCTGTATTTACAGTGCTGCCCAACCATCTGTTATTAGCACTTTACGTATTTTATTGAGATTTTCCAGAAAAATATTAAATAGGATTGGCCTTAAGCCTAGCCCTGTAGGAGCTCTGGTAACCTCCTTCCAGCCTGACTCTTCCCTTTAACACAAGTCCTTTGCTGTCTTGTCTTTACGCAGTTCCTCCTTTCCCTTATAATTCTTCTGTAATCCTCACTTTTCTCTAGCATCACTAATCAGTTCCTCATGTGACACCATATCGAATGCTTTCTTAAAGTCCACAAAGATGGTATCTAGCATGTTTTCTTTGTCTAAAAACTCCATTACCTTATCAGAGAAAGATATCGGATTAGCCTGCCACAATCTCCTTTGGATAAAGCCATGCTTCATTCTAGCCCATTTCCCACTTATATCCATGCCTTTAATTACATCTGCCTTCAAAATCTATTTCAAAGTTTGCATCAAGCTGAGTTCATCTTTCAGGCTCCACATCACGCTGTTTGCCCTTCCATACCAGGACCCTATGACCATGGGGGATGGCATCTATTTTATCCCCAGCAAGGGTACATCCGAGTGGGGTGTGCTCCCTTCTGGGCTGTGGGGCTTGGGATCAGGAGGGGAGATCAAACCTCCCAGAGGTTAACCAGTGAGGCACAGCTGAGAGGAGTTTCTGGCAGGCTGGGTAGCAGTGACGGCTGGAAACAAGCTCACAGACTGACCTCAGATGTGGCACCAAGACACGAGCCTAAAAGAGTCCTTTAGAGGGTCCCTTAGAGGCACTGTGTAAAGTTTGCCACTTCTTTCAGGCAACTGGACTGAACAGGTCTGACTGAATGGACCTACCTGTCCCAGTAGCTGCTCAAACAAAACCCAATTTAGTTGGTTTGGAAGCTGTTTGTCTGATTTGGCCAGCTTCCTTTAAGGAAAACGTCTAAGGAGATGCGCCTCAGAGCTGTGGATGGGTAAAGGACCCAACAATAAATTGCCATTCTCCAAGCCTCTAGCAATTGGCCTGATGCGGGAGATTCATAATCCCTGCAGTCTTCAGAGCTGCTGCTTGTTTCAGAACCTGTGGTGAGATACCTGGTGCCTCTTGGGGTTGTGCATTAGGTCCTGGAGTATTACCTCTTCGTGGTGACACTTGCTCTGTCCTTGTGTTCCTACTGTTCATTCTGTTTCTGATATCTTGGTCAACATCCACATCATTAAAAATGGAACACAAGTCCTCCTTTTATTTTGGAGTCTTACCGAGTACAGCTTTAATTTAGCATCCCCCTCATTTCGCAGTAGCCTCACTTACTCTTTTCTCATCCTCATTTCATTTACATAACCAAAGAGGTTTTTTTCTCTTTGGTTTAACATGTAACTCACTTTGACACTTGACAGTTCTTCCTTCATCACTATGCTTCTTGACCTCTAAGATGTACTATTTTCCTGATCAATCTCTTTTAGCTTGGTTTCCCAAGGAAAAAAAAGGGTTTCATTCCCCCCCTTCCTCTCCTGAAATAACTTTCAAACCCAATGACCAAATACAACCCCACCTGAAAGGATGGTAGAAGCACCTGTGATAATTAAGACTCTCTAAGTTTTTTCAAAAATTATCAGCTGAGTAGATAAGAGAGATTCAAATTAGTATCTCCACTGAGGGAAAAGGAAGCATCTCTCAGCCATTATACATTCTGTTTGGCAGCTGCCTTCTTGTCAGTCAGACCATGCCTCCCAGCCAGCCTGCTCTGCCTGCAAAAGAGCATGAGTGTACCTTCAGGCTATCCACAGCTTGTTCAGAGTCTTGCCGGGTAGGGATGATATAACTGGTATGGCAGAGTTTGTTTAAGGTTTGGGGTGGGGGTTTCTGTTGTTTAGGTTGTTTTGTGGTGGGAGGGTGGGTAGATGCAGTGCAGGAAACAGAACACATATCCATACACAGCCATACTTTCCTGGTTGCACTGCTTGCAGAACAAGTTGCTCTCCTTCCTTCCAGGCTGTGCTTATTCCTAACAGGCCTTTTCTAAATTCAGTTAATTGTGGAGCCCTCTTCCCTGAAAACCTTGCCTGGATACCGACTTCTAATAGTTTTATGCCTGGAAGTCCTAGAGCTCTTCTGGCTTTGCTAAACGCTTCCCTGAGTTTATAAGAGCTTTCCTTTTTGAACTGAAAAACTTTACCCACAGATCCATCCTTTGTCTTATTATTTAATTTCAGTTGAAAACTTTTATGATCATTCCACCCAAGGTCATTTTGTTCAACCTGCCGTTTGTAATGCCTCACAACTCCTCAGTGTAAGTATTGCCTCTTGCTTATAGAGTGACTACTTGGCAAAGAAACTCATGAGTTATCATGTCCAAGACACCAGAGATTTATCAATGTGAGTTGTTCTTGTTCTGTAAATTATTATCTAAGAAATTAAGATTCCCCCCATGATGACAAAATTCCTCCACTAACAGTCCATAAATGTTTACCCATTTTACATCCCACTGGTGGGGCGGGGGGAAGTGAGTGAGCAGCTGCAGAGTGCTTAGTTGCTGGTTGGGGTTAAACCACGACTGTCCATAGTTCTGGAAGCCTGCACACTGAAGAACCAGTTTCAATCACTGATCCTCCGTGTTTGTTAACTCTGTCAGCTCCAATTTCACATCTTCACAATAGCTATGTTTCTCTTTTTTGTTGTTGCTGCTGTTTACACACTAATGCTCCAGTCCTGTTTTACTGATCCATTTAGGTGCTGTGACAGATTTTTACTACTGTTCAGACTCCTGCTGCCTTGTATTTGTCCTTTCCTTTCTTCACTGCACTTCCTTTCACCAAGATTCCTGCTGTCTTTGATTACCAGACTTCCCTTTTCCTGTGTACTATTACTAGATATGGAGAACGCATGAGCCTCTCTCAGGTTTTGCCCCTCATTTTTTCCTCAATCATACAAGCTTTCTCCTCAAGTGAAGCCCATGCTATGAGCAGTATTTTCTTCTGTGAGCTCCTTCCAGAGAATGAACAATCCAAAGCCTTTCTCTTAGCACCACCTTTTAATCCTCATTATTTTGTCCTTTTTTTCCCCTGTGTCTCAGGAGATCCTACAAATCCCAGAGAAGGTTACAGAAAGTTTTCCCTCATCTGGCACATTCCTCCTTTATGTATTTAATTGGGAATGCAGCAGTGTCATTTGCCTCAATGAAAAGGGTGATCTGGATACTTCCTTACAGTCCCCGATGCTTTTCAATGCTATATTTACATCACATTCCCTTCAACCCGATTTATTCTCGTATGAGTCCCACCAGAAGTTCTTAATAAGGACTCCCTGACTACACAGACCTTTCTATGGTTCTTTGTGTGTTTCCAGCCTTCTTCCTTTGTCTTCTGTCTGAGAACACTCTTCTTTCTGCTCTCTTATTTAATTTTCCATATACTCTGCACTCTGTTTTGCTTGGATTCCAACTTTTCTTACTTTTACCGTCCCCTGTTATTTTTAAAGGATGAGATGCTCCTCCCTGCTCCACAGTCACCTCATCTACATTTGTGCTGATTTCTTTTGCATATTTGTTGCTGCAGCAATTCTGTTCCTTAGATCTGTTTCTTCACCAGCATCTGGCCTCTTGCTCTGCTATGTGGCCTCCAAATTTTCCTGATCACCTTATTTCTGCAAACTTTGGCTTTCTTGGACAGTAATTTCTACCCTGTCTGTCACTTCCATGTTAAATTTATCATCCTGTCTGTTTTCAGCCCTTGTCTTTCACCAGCTCAGTACATATTTGACCTTGGAGAGCTACCCTTCAAGAATAATATGTGTTCAGTCCTCCTTTTCAGTGTCTAGCATTCTTCTGAACACTAATATTGCTTTAACCCATCACCACTGCCTTGCCTTTTTTGCTTTAGTCTGGAAGATAGACTTCCTGAAGTTCTCTGAGTGTTTGAATTTCCAAACTTTTTCCCAGTGCCAGCCTCAACCCATCGTTTGGCTGGTCCATGACTCAGTGTTCAGTTCTTCATATAATACTTCACCCACATCAATAACACATCCTGCAAACTCATTGATTAAAGACTGGCCTTTTCCCATTAAGGACAATTTCAGCACAAATATCTGGGGTTTGGGTCATGGTGCAACCTTTTTCATTGTATTCTGTACAGACCAAGGTCTATAAATTGAAGGCAACACATAACAAGGATGTGACAACAAAAAAGCTCTCTTAACCTTAGCTTTACCAGATACTGTAAGCTACAGAAAAAAGCTGAAAAAACAGCTTCTAATAAAAGGCGTTGTCAAATGCCATAGCAATTCTGGCTTCTGAGGACTTCATCTAATTGGATTAGTCTCATTCTGGGAAACTGATTGGACTTGACTCTGGCAACTAAACTGAAGTCCACTTCTACACCATATGGCAAATTACTTGGGTCTTTCTTCAGTCATCAGATAAAGATATTCTTCCATTGCTCATAGTTTTATGGAGGACAATTCTCTCCAAACAGTGCTTCCAAAAAGTAACCTTTTAAAGACTGGACCTGGAATATAGTGTAACTTGCACAGGTAGAAATGGAATTTGTAGTGCAAAATTTCTCCCTTCTGCAGCCATTCTCTATGAAGGGCTTTCCAGCCTCCCTGGCAATCTAGGCTTGCTAACATAGGCACACATATAAGAAAAGCACAGTGCACTCAGGAGAGTTAAAAGCCTCATCGTACAAGTGTCAGATATTTGCACCCTTAACTGTGGGCTAATGAAGTCTTTAGCCTGCAAACAGAGTGAAAATCTGAGTCAGGGCTTGCTAATCATTCTATTATCAGTGCACAGATCAGAAGCTCCTCTCTCCACCTCCCTTTTGACATACAGACAGCTATTAGGGAAGCTCTGACAATGAAATCGGTTCTGTTGTGCTGCTGTGGGATGAGATGAATGCCCCACAAGAGATGTATCAGATGGCTGTGATCCTGCGTAGCTGGAGCATTAGCTGAATGCCCCAGTGCACACAGCAGCACCGTGCAGGCTGGCAGGGAGGCAGCACAGTTTGCATTGTTTGCTACAAAGCTGAAAAAAGGGTGAGGCAAAGACAAAGAAAAGCAAAGGAGTCCATTTTTTCATATATATTTGCCTAATTTGCACCCAGGGTTTTCAGCCTGGGACCTCATGTGGGCAGATGTGCATGGGTATCTAGTGCAGAGGATTTGGTGCTGTGATTAGTGTTGTGGAACTCATGCCCTGAAGGATCCTCTTGCAAGTAACTTGTTTCCTTTCTTTGCTTCAGTTTTTTAAATAGGTGCTAAAATTCCTGAAAGTGGTGAGCAGAAGTTGGGTTTGTAACGCCCTGCCTTCCCTCACAGCTTCAAATCCTTGCTTAAGGGGTAAGTAACATCAAATGCTTATGAAATGCCTCTGGCTGATACAAGACAAGCCCTCAGAGAATGGATCTCACTACTCCTTCAACAAATACTTTCCTAATGTTTGGTGCATTTCAGCAGCCAAAGAAAGGTGAGAGATGTGCCAGCACCTGCAGCAGGGCTGCATTTTGTGAAGAATCGGGAAGTTATGCAGATTCAAGAGGGAAGCTGAGGCCCTTGCAGTGGAGAATTGCGGGCTGTAATTATTTCCCAATTGGTAATTCGGATGTGTTGCCTTGGAAAGCAGCAGATGGTAATTACGTTCCATTAGATGTTTGTGTTTACCGTGGAGCTGTTTCAGTCCTTTCAGCATGGGGTGGAGCTGGGGCCTTGCTGAATGGGCTGGCTGACATGATTACCAGCCGTCAGAGCCATCACAGTGGTTGATATTTGTTGGGGAAGTGCATGAATGCTTCCACCAAGCAAGATAGGCAGGGATAGGAGCCACCCCCGGTCCAATTCAGGGTTCAGCCCTTGGGAGGAAGAGCAGAAAATTGCAGTGAAGCATGAGTAGGCTGAAGCATAAGAAGCCCTCCTCTGTGGCTGGGGACACAATGCTAAACCCTGTCTTGTAAACTTTATTCCTCTTGACTCCCATATTAACGTGCCTTTCTATTCTTCATGTGCTACACAGACTTGCACTCTTACCGTCCTGACTACATGACCCACTGTAAGATATAGTCCTATTCTATTGCCTCCTCATGGCACGGACATTAGGTACCTGGCACTTTCTAAGCAGCACTCTATTCTTTCCTGTGCTCTTGAAGTGGACAGTGTTGCTGTGGGGGTAATACCATTGCAGAGTTTCTGTTATGAATGTGTAAAAGAAGTCTATGTCCTTATTTCCAGAGGTCTTCTTCCCAGCTGGAAGCCTAATGTGGCACAGGAGATTCTCGGATACTGTCTCACAGTGCAGGGGCCCTCCAAAGGAGCTTTTCTCAGTTTGGGAGGCTCTGCTTCAGAAGACCTGTCAAAGTCTGTGTTTAAGAATCTGAAACTCTCTGAAAGGTTCAGCAGGAGTTTCCTACCTTTCACACCCTTTCTTCTCCATCTTAGCCAGGGAAATTCAGCTAAGATTGATTACATCACAACTCTTAACTTTTTCTGTAAGATGCTCCACTTCCCATTTAGCAGCAGATATAAGAATGTCCAGAAAGGGTAGGTCTATACTGACCTCAGTATTGTCCAAAAGGTTCATTAAAAAAGGTTAAGTTTTTTATAAAAAATATGTCTCTAACTAAATGAGTGGTTATTGCTCAGGCCTGAGAATGCAGAATAGGGCCTGAGAAGAGTCAAGGGTAGCTTGAGAGAGAGTAGGAAACAGCAAAGGGGAGTAAGTTTGGGAAAATATTTCAAGAACCTCAAAGGAAGTAGCACAGATTGCAAATACTTGCTATGTAAGGAAAGACGTGCAGTGATCATGGGTAAGCAAATCTTGAAGTACAAGGGAACAACAAATTTGACACAAATCTGCATATGTGCCTCATGAAAGAATCACCCTATAGATGTGTAGGCAACAGAGACAGCAGGAGTCCTGCATATTCAGGGGAGCGCAGCAGGAGATCCGGGTATGTTGGCACCACAAGGTCATAGAGAAAGCAGAGGGTGTTCAGAACAGCCACAAAATGATTGAAGGACAAGTTAAATAGGAAAGATTAAAGGAACTAAATTATGCATGAGTTGATGCAAACAGTGATTAAATAGCCAGGAAAGGATCAATACTGTTTAGTGTAGTCTGATGAGGGACAGCCTAAAGGTAAAAGGTGAGACTGACAGTGGAAAATGGGGACTGCACAACAGGCAAAGTTTTCAAAGAAAAGCTCTTATACCACTTAATACTATATTTCTGAAGGGTGGTGGAAATCCAATTATTTAAAACACAACAACAAAATGCTGGAGAATATGCACAGGGACAAGTGTGCTTTGCCCAAGGCATAGTACCAGAGCTGCCTATGAAAGCTAGTGGTGCCACCTCTAACATGGCTCTCAGTGCTCGCTCTGTTACTGCTGATCCTGATAGTAAAGGCTTCCTTGTGACAGGCTGTATGCAGTGGAGGGGAGGTCTTCAAAATGTGGTTCAAACTTGGACTGAGTTTTCTCATTATCACCAACATTACAGCAAAGAGAAACAGCCCTGGTGGAGATCAGGTGGGTTGCTGCTTTGTCTGGCCAGATCTTGAACACCTCCAAGGGTGGAGAATTCTTTGTGAAATAGATATATCAATGCAATTTTATGATGAGTCACAGTGATCCCTGTGTTCCTGAGAAAACTGCTAGAATGGCAATAAAAGGTCCTTTTCCTAGGGAGACCTTTTGAGAAGCACTGGTCAGCTGCAAAGCATCCTGAGGTCCATCATCTCTGAGCATTGCATGTGGTATGCAGTCCACATGGACTGCGTCATTGGTCTTTGCAGGATGTACTCTAGAATTGAAGAGGATTGGAAGGCCTATAGGGATCCTTTAAGAACAATCTTTCTTTCTAAGTGTAAAATATTATTCACATTCATGATAATTATTAGAATAATAAAGATCTCATTACAGAACCAGCATGACTATTCTCAGGTATTGCATTGAGTCCTCCTTGGGAAATGTATCAGTATAAGATATGCTGATGTTGCCTTCTAGCAGATACATTTGAACAACTTGGCTAATTAACAATAATAAATATATACTAAAAGCATAACTGGAAACCAGGCTACAGCACACAACTTTGGCTACTGATTGAAAATTGTACCACCAGGTAAAATTTTATGTTTACTTCCTTTATAAATCTTCAAGGGTCTGTCTTTATTTATATCAACAACATAACATTTGGCTTCTTCCATGGGCCGTATCTACCCAGCTCATGCAGTTGTTAGTATCCATTAATGCAGCATCCAGATGCCTCACAGCCTGTTGTGTATTTAACCACACAACAGACCTATGAGCTGTTTTTCTGATGGACACAAAGGCCTAAATTAGCCAGTATGTTTAGGTGTTCCTTCCTCACTGGAGATTAAGGCTGTATAATAAAGGACCACTGTTCATACAATGCTAATCTTGAATGTTGCCTGGTTTCTACCTCTGCTGTCCCATGGCACATCACAGGTAATGGACATAGCAGAACTAACTTGTGCCAAAGCTACCAAGCCCACAGGGGAACTCTCACCTTCTTCCTCCAGGAGAGGCTGTCATGGCTTAGGTTCCTGTATAGACCAAAGCACAAATCTGTCCTCGTGCTCATTTCTAACCAGATGTGACATTGATGGGACATTTATACCCTTTCTCATCCCTTTCCCTCTGTTTCAGCCCAAGCTGCCTGCTCAGCTTATAAGTATCCACCCTGCAGTGCTAGTGGGGCACCTCTCCTGGGCTGTGGATATTGTCAGACCAGCAACATCCAAACCTGGGTTGCCCACAGGACCTCCCACCTATGTGATGGAATGTTTGCTTTCACAGGACCACAACAGGGGCATTCTTCTTCACTGAAGTTACACAGAAGGTAATGATGGATAAAAGGCATGACCCACTGTCACACAAATGGGGAGAAAGAAATTGCATTAGTAAGTCAGTAAATGCCCCAAAAGAAAGAGTTAATTTCAAATGCAAGATACATCTGAAAGCACTGGTTGTCATAAAAATACCAATTCTCCTCCATAGAGTGATGATCCCCCTTAAGACCAACTACATTTAACAGGCTGAGTGTGAAGGTCACCTTCATCCCCGATTGTGTGCTTTTTCCAAGTGTCAGACGAGCACCGACTGTCCTGTATCAGCTACATGGACCAGCTGCTCCAGCTTTCAGGGTGCTCCCAAACTGCTTGGTACCGGGTCAACACAGATCCCCTTTACGTCATGATCACAAAAAGCATCTTTCCTATTTGCACGAAAGCATCTCATTAGGCTTTTGGGCAGTCTTAACTGCTCAAGTAAGTGTCAGGATTTCTCTGCACAGCATTTTGCAAAATAACCTTGGGAAATGATATTTTAATAATTTGAAAAACAACTCAGCTACTCCCTGCTGTAGCCCTGTAAATTATGAAATAAAATATCTTCCTTTTCTCCCCAGCTGCTTCACCTGTTGCTATGGTTTGGTGAAATGGGCAGGGTGCTGAGCAACCACGCCTTTCCCACAGACCTCTACATTGCAGCTGACTTCCTCCAGCTCTACTCCTCTGGGATGCTCAGCTATGACAACATGCCCATCTTGTGTACTAACCAGTGGATTGAGCATGGACAGCCACGACATCATACCCCCATTGTGTCCTCACAGGTGGAATGAGCACGCCCAGCTTCTGATGTGTTTACATCAAACCTTATTCCCCTGCAGAGTCACTGCCACCTCCATATGCAGAGACTGAGGCACAGAGACAGATGCTGAGGGTTACCTAAAACATGTGCGCCAAGAGACATAATCCAGCCCTGAGTCCTGGGCTGGTACCTGAACCTCTCCACAGAAGCAGTGTGTTGTGCTTAGACATACAATTGTGTGAAAAGAGATTTCTGGCTGAGGTGTCCAGCAGTTGTAACCCTGATAGACCAAACTGAAAATAGCCCTTTGTACTCCCAATTTTTGCTTGGGCCAAGATTGACAGCCATTTGCAGAACAAATTCATTTTTCTTCTGAAAGTGCCAATTTCTCTTCACTGACTAAAGAGGGAGCCTACGCACCTTACATACAACATGTTCCTAAAGTGAAACACTTCAAGTAAAAGCTTGCAATTGGTCTTGATGAACCTCTGCCCCTCTGTATGATGTATTGTGTTGAATAAAGACCCAAGAGGTGCAACAGCAGAGGAGAGCATATATTGGAGGCAGTAATAGATTACTGGTGACAGGCTGAGCATCAGCACTGCAGAAGAGCACCCAGCAATGAGAATATTTGACTAAGAGCCTCCAGTCCAGCCACTTGACAAAAGGTCAATGAAGCGATGACCAGGGCTCACTTCTGACTGACCTTTGCTGCTGGTTGTTATAGACACATGTGTGATATAATGATGGGGAGCGAGGATATTCAAACTGTCACAGCCCCCTGATAAGGTTTCAGTGGTGACTTGCAAGAAAGCAGAAGGTTAGACCAATCTTCCTGCCATGAGAGCGCAACAGGATACTTGCTGCAGTGCTAGAAAGCCTGTTAGTCAGCACACTTTGCCTCATGTCTGCTGCTGAGCAAGGCAAACATTTCAATGCAAGGGAGTGCTCAGAATTATTTTAATTCATAAATATCACAACAAAAAAAATTATAATTCCTGTTTGAATAAAATACATTTTTGACATATTAATACTTTTTGACATTGATATTAAATGAGATATGCATGCCTAATAACAACAACAATAATAATATTTTTCCCTGGAACTATTCTTTCAGACTTACGTTGGTTAAGAAATGAGAGGCAACCGTGTTTGGGGAACAGCATGTCTCCTCCCTGATACAGTATCTCACTAGGAAAGCTGCTTTAAAGCACTTTGATATCAAACACAGAGAAACAAAAATGGAAATCTCACTGTGGAAACTAATGATGAACTAATTTATCCAAGTTAAAGCAAGCGACTGAAAACAGTTCTAAGCAGTTTAATGACAAAATGCTCTAATCCAATGCTGGTGTTAGAGTTTCATTTGTGGCATCTTTTATTACAGAAACTGTACCCATGGGAGTATGAATGTGAATAAAACATTTCATTTTATGGCCACAGAAAGAGAAAAAAAACCCTTTGAGGGGTTTAAAAGCTCTATCATCATTATGCAATTGTTCTGCAGAGCTTGGGAAATCCTCTAGATTTAGAACAATTTTTGAATCATATATCATATATATGAAGGTCTCTTTGGAAATGCCAATGAGGGATGTCAGCGAGATTTGGTGCAGAGACTCAGCAAGGCATCCTGCTTTCAGCACCCTGGGAAACACTCTGGGGTGACCAGTCAGGGAGCTGCATGCATCAGTGTCCTACAAAATTAATCTTAGCAATTAGTTTTCCAATGAATGTATGAAATAAAAGTTCTAAGAAACCTCAGAGACATCCCGCAGAGTTACACATCACCTAAACAAGGTTGGCTCTTACAGCCCAAAGGCCTTTCATGGTTGTGCCCCAGCAGCTGACAGCATAGGTACAGGGCAGGCAGCTCAAGCCCTCCTTGGATTTGACATCTGCTTTGGTAAATGTGCAATATGTGGTCTTAGGATAAAAACAAAGCCTGTTGGCATATTTGTGATATATAGCTGGCACATGGTTCTGAATCCAGAGGATTTCACAAGGTAAGCAGATACAGCTACAAGTCAATTGCCTTCCTGAGGGAAAAAAGGTGAACAGAAATGAGGAGTCAACATTCCTCAAAACCTTTTAAACATCAAAGGACAGTCATCTCAGAAAAGCTTAAGGATGCTTCATCTGCAGTCTCAGACACCAAGAATTCACAACAAGCTGAAGCCCAGCCAGATTCCCTCAAAGAGAAGAAAGACAGGGAGGAGAGAGGCAGCTCTTCCGACCCGCTTTGAAACTTCATTTGCATTCAACAGCAGGAAGTAAACTATGAATATAACTGGGCAGGGAGGAGACCAGCTTTCAGAGCTGGCCTCACCTCCTACAACTCTGATTTGATTTGCAGAAATCCAGGGAGAGTAGGGAAAGCAGTTTGAGTATTGTGGGGGCTCTAAGATTGCATTTTTTTCTTATTACTTTCCTCTTTTACAACTGTACTTCCAATTTTGTAACCAGGAACTTAATCTTCTTCATAATACAGATAAACTCAAGCAAGATTTCACTTGCTTGCTGTTTTGAGCAAGTACAGCTGGAGGGACTATATTTGTTTGAAAGCAATTAACCCCCCTATACAGGTAAATTCCCAGGCTGTTGGACTCCAGAATAAATTAGGAAATTTCAGTATATTGACATGTTTCTTGCGAAACTGCAAGGAACGTCTGGAAGACTGCTTATTGCAGCTGGAGATTGTAGGATGCCTTCTGGGAGGCACCTGCTGACAAGTAAGTATTGAAGGGACAATCCCTGTCACTAAGTACTGCTGAATCATATCTTTCCTGTAGCAATGCAGCAGGCCAGGCCAGGGGAAGCACAAAGTGAGGAAGAAGAAGGGCTATGTCTTCTCTGTAAATATCCATTGAGGATACTCAGGCCTTCCTCAGACCCTCAGCAATTTCTCAGGTGAGAAGGGCTGGGCTGAGTCCCTGAGATTCCAGGCAGACAGCATTTCTGAGCCAGGATTAATTTTTCCCATTATCTCTGTTTCAAGAGCAGAGACTGAGCTCCCACATTGTAAGATAAACTTGTTTAGCAGGGCCTATGCTTTAAACTGCCATACCTTTCAACGCCACATCGCATGTTCACTTATGGAGGATTCAGAAGGCGATGCTGTCTAAACAGTGCTCTTGCTTCAGTAACACCATGTTATTGAAATGCCATGTGGTGGCATTTTCCACCCAGTGGCGAAAAGATTAACATCTGCCTGGTCCTGTGCTACAGGACTAAGAGCAAACCAGCGACGATCTCCTGCTCACCTGCTCACCACAGCCCAGCTAGCCTCAAGTAGCAAGTCTTTGATCCTCAAATGCATTGCTCCCAAAGGCAAGCCCAGTGGGTGAACTACACTTGTGTAGCTGGAGATGTCAAATTGTACTACATGCAGTGTCATCACTGGGTAGATTTTGGTCCACCTGCCTGAACCAAAGCCAGCTCTGGGACATATCTGGAGGATATTTCACATGACATGGCTCTGCCATGTAGTGGTCACATTGATGTGGCCATACCAGTTTTGTCAGCGCAGGCTGGAGTCACCGTGTTTAGTGGGGGAAAAATCCTGCTGCCTCCTTCTGTGCCTCCCTCTGCCATTTCTCCCAGGGACACAGTGGAAGGTTTCCATCTTCTGTTAGGTGTCCCAGAGTAGCACCCCTGAGGTGCTTCCTCCTGCAGGTGGGGTCTTTCTCTTCCTATTGTTACTGCCCTAATACAAAATGAAGGTGAAGGACTGAGTTCATTCTCTAACACTCACAATTTCCTTCTCCATGAAACAAGTTCAGAACAAGGCGGGTAAATCTGAGGATTCCTAGTGCAGATTCTGCAAGCCCTGGATGCTTTGGTGCTCCCAGAGGGTCACTCCACATTTCACCCCTCGCGTAACTGGGAGCAGAATGCAGCTGGTTGCTCAACAGCCTGGAAACATCTGCTTTTAGATCAGGCATAAACTTCAGCCTTTTTTTTTCTGCGGGCTTGAAGATACAAGTCAGCTTAGGTCAGAGTGCCCCTGAAGCAGGCACCTCAATCCTGAACCATTCATTTTGCTCTGTGGAAAATAGTGGAAGAACTGTCTGGAAAACTAACAGGAGGCTAAAAAAAATTATTCTTTTGAAGTTGTACCATGCTGTGCACAAGCTATACTCTGAGTAAGAGGAGGCAGTAAGCAGGGACCTTGCTATAGCTGCAAAGCAACAGCTTCCCTGGAGAGAAAAATGACAACTGATGACAACTGACTCCCTGGAAGGAGGTGCTGGGATGCAGGCTGGGAGGCAGGGAGGCACCAAGCCCTCTTCCCTCTGGAGGTGGGCATCAGTCTGATGTGGCCAAGCTCCCTCCTTCCCCAAGCAGTCGTCCCAGGCATCCTGTGACACCTCATGCCTTTCAGAGGAAGCACGTGTAAGCAAGTTTGATACAGACTTCAGAAAGGGTGGTCAGTCCACTTCTACATTGAAAAATTCAAAGTGAGCATGGTTTCCTTCTGGTATGAGACAGAAGCCTCAGCTCTCATTTTTGAGTGAAAGGATAGCATTTGAATTTGACAGAGACCGACAGATGCACAGACCAGACTGAAAGCAAAACACAAAGCTGATGTCCAGAAATTCTTGATCACAACAAAATGTGCAGAGATCTGGTTACTACAAAACTTCAGGAAGAGCAGCCACAAACCCATGATTTACACTTCACAGGAACCGTTGTCCTTTGAAATTTGATTTCTGACTCAACTAATGTCTTGCAAACCAGAAATTCAGAGAAAATTTCACTTTGGCAACAATAATATGCAGTGTTAACAAAACAGTATCTGTTCCTGGTAGCTGCTCAATGTAATTGATACAAACTGCAATGAAGCAGACAGAAATGTCTATTCCTCCCTTGGATTCCCTGCTCAGCATCTCCAGTTAAATTCAGGACTTCCATGTATCTACCTTCCATGTACTCTTGCAGCCCCTGTATTGCTAATTATCCTGGAGACAGGGATTCTGAGATACAGTTCTGAGGGAGTCACTACTGTGGGGCTTGAGAGACACATACCCTGAAATAAGGTCTTTCAGCATTGGACTGGTTTCCTTGTGGGTCCACCCAGCCTCATAGCATCTGGGATGACAACTGAGAGGAGAAGTATTATCTGAGTTCTCCCTACCAAATACTCCCTTCTTTCTTTTTCTTTTATGTCCTGGAGGTGCAGACCACCCCTGTGCTGGACAGTCAGCATTCCTGGAAACACTGCGTTTCTGCAGAAGTTTGTTCAGCTCAGAAGTGTCAGATGAAATGCTAGGGGATCAGCTAATTATTTGATTTCTTCTCCAAGGCTTTATTTTACTAGAACATTTACAACAGGGCCTGGGATACCTAGGTCCAATTCAGATTAGCTAGCTGGGCTGTCCCATGTTTTCCTTTCATTCCTTTGATGATTCACAGAAACAATTACTATCATTGCCTTTTTGTTTCTTTTTGGTGCTTAAGAGTACCTGCCATAAGATGGACACCAGGAACTAGAGATCAGGGTTGAGCACTGTGAGCTCACAGATATTTTGCTATTCCTGCTGTTACATTTGTCTTCAGTCTTTGCTACCTTCTCTTTGAGCTTTGATGACTGTGTACTCAGCAGGCTGTCACTGAATAGGAGGTGTTAGACCCAGCTCAACCCAATTATAATCTTCTGACTTCTGGTCAAGATGAAACAATTATGTATAATACAGTACTCCAGTGGGAATCCGTTACTTCCCATTATCCTTGACATCTGGTATAACTGAAGCCTAGATTGATGGCTCTGGAATTGGGCCTCTAGGCTATCACTTTCTCATGGGTTTATAGATCTTTTCTGATTTTTCTTTAAAATCCTTCTTAACACTAATCCAAAAGAATGGTCTCTCCTACAGCAGAACAAGTATGTTGTTGGCCAGGTCAGACCATGATAGCTAGAGAGAGATATACTGTGTGCCTGGTGTTTCCAACATACAGTCAAGAACTTCCCATGACCACTTACAAAAAGTGGATGGTCCAGAGAGTCCCAAGGTAGCACTGTCCTGAGTCCACCATGGTGCAGCACAAAGCTACACACTTACAGGCCAGCCCCAGGAGGTAGAGGGTCCTCTTGTTAGGGTTAATTGCGTGAATTCAGTGCCAGACTGCTCCCATGCTTGAGCAGTGCTTGATACATGCCAGTTCCTGAGGAGCAGTGAGCACCTTAAGTTGTACATACAGGGATGATGCAATTTTTGCAATACCTTCTCCTGCATGTTGCTCATTCCAGAAGCCAGTAGGTGAGATCAAACCCACAACAGAACTGAACACCTTAATCTGTACCAGACATCTTCCACAGGCAGATGAGGTCTGAGGAATGGGCAGGGCGCAAGGGCAAAAAGGAGAAGAAAGAAATTAGATGGTGGGCACCCTAGCACCAGCAGCAGCAGGTGATGTTCAGCTGTTGTTGCTGTGAGACGAGAGCCCTTGATTAGTGATAAAGGGCAGGGGCATGGGGGGCGCCAGCCAGCCTGGCTTTGCGTTTTGACATGGTGTCCCTAAGTAGTGGCCTTTTCCTCCCATTTGTTTCCCTCAGTACTTGAAAGCTGCTGTCTCTGAGTGAAGGGAATAGCTGGACCTCATGAGCTTTTTTTCTCTCCAGCAATGCCATTTGAATTTGTTGTTATTTCTTGTGTCAAATTGACTGGTAATCCTTATTCAGAGAGTGGCTGAAAGGAAGTGTTGTCCTGGGATGCTGTCTGGGGTAGTCACCTGATTTCAGCTAGATAACTTAGCTTTTAATTAGTGCTCCTTTGTAAATCCTCCATAATATCCTTTATCCTGGCTGCCTGTCAGGACATATCATACGTGACACCACGATTTCTGTTGATGTATCACAGTTTGTTAAAGCAGGTAAATAAGAAGCAGTATGAGAGAGGGAAAACATGCTGGGATGACCAACATAATCAATCCTATGTTTTGTGCCCATTCTCAAATGGTTGTGCTCAAAACCAGGAGTGGGGAGGGACCCAGCATCTCACACAGTAGGTGAATCAGTTATTTGCACAACGGTTATCTACCTGGCTAATTGATGATAGTTAGGATTCTAATTAACGTCAGTAAGGTATGACTTAATTTTGTAATGTTTCAGGCTGCACTGAACAAATACCTGATAGATCTTAGGAGGGATCCAGCTTTGTGCAAAATCTCCACAGTTCATCTCCCCTCAGTGCCATTGGGATTTCTCATTGTTCTTGGGAGGACGACTAAGCACTGATGCAACCACATGAAACAGCAGTGCTGAATGGCACAGGCAGCACCAACAACATAGAAAATTTTGCTGAACATGTTTGTTTGTATTTCCAGGATGTTTGCCCCAGGAGATGGAAACAGCTACTTCCTTCTGAAGTTTGATACTGCTCTACTGGAGCCATCTAAATTTGCCCTATACACTGCTATATTTTTGCACGCAGTTTCCAGCGATTCTTTCCATTTACAGTCCACACAAATAATTACTTATATATTTATTCACTCCCATTTTGTTGAAATTGTCTACTTGGGAGATTGTCATTCTTCCACACTCTAAAACTCTGTATTTTTTTCAGCAGCTCTATTTATTCCAAGATATTTTTCTGTCAATCTTTATTTACACTGCTTTAGTATTTTTTCAAAACATTTGATTAAGTTTGCAATAAAGTCTGGAATGTGAAAGAGAATCAAAAGAGGCCAATATAATTTTCAGCAACACATATAGAGCCATCCTCTGTTATTGGTACTCTTTACATGGCCATGATTCTCATAAGAAGCCACCCGAAATACTGTATTTATTTTGACATGAGGTTACAGTAGGAAGAGTTAAGAAAACAGATATAAATTTGATAGGCTAGGCGATGGGAGCTGGAAAAATTGATGAGAAAAAGAGGCACTATACCCCACATCTCAGATACATCTTTTAGCAGTCCAAATAGCAAAACAGCCTGCAGATGTTTCTGTTAGCCCTGGAGCAAAGGTGCAAGCATATGTGGCTAACACAAAGATCACCTTTGCTCACAGTAAGTTTATATCACAAATAATCCAATTAAGAAAATGAGAAAACAGGATGTATAGGTAGGCTTAAATATAGATACATCCAAACTTGTGTAAACACAGAAATGAATAATTAGTGCATGGTGTGGCAGTGGACACACTGCTCTGAAAGCTAGACACTGTACGATTGTCTAGTTCCTAAAATCCTGATATTACAAAGATTTAGGCACTGGAAGTAGAACAACAGTTCTATGCTCAAATTTGCCCTCCTGAAAGTCACCATTCAGGATTCCACCTAACTTTCATTGGACCCACAGCTCAATGTTTAGAATTTTCAGGTTCCTTGAGAGCTGGTCCCCTACTCTGCCTGTGCCCAAGACAAGCAACACGTAGCCCATTTTGTGCTTAAAATTGCATAGAACCACAGCTGGACCAAACCCATGCCTAACACCTGTAAGCAACTCCATCCAACAGGAATTTCAGAGCAAGGGGCTGGTGCCCCCTTCCTACTTGGTCTTCTGAATCCACCAAACCAATTAGATTACAGACAACATTGAGCAGTTATAGTCTCCAAGCCTCCTGCTGAAGCTGCTATGTAAAAGCAGAGAAAAGTTAAGTTGTGGTGGAAGAAGGTAAGAAATATTTTGAATGCTAGTAGGAACAGCCCACTCCTGGGATACAGAAGCCTCAACTCTATTCTCCTGACTCATGAGACATTTTTCTTTCCTCATCCAATGACTCAATGGCATGAAACGTAGTCTACCCAAGGAATTGTTTTTCACTGGCATTAGACAATATGTTGCTTAGGTGATGTTGAAAATAACATTTGGTATCTCTCTGCACTTAAGATCCGTAAGTGACCTTGAAAATCCAGAACAGTTATAGTTCATAGAATCACAGAATGGTTTGGGTTGGAAGTGACGTTTAAAGATCATCTAGTCCAAACCCCTGCCATGGGCAGGGACACTTTCCACTAGATCAGTTGCTCAAAACCCCATCCAACCTGGCCTTGAACACTCCCAGTTATGGGGCATCCACAGCTTCTCTGGACAACCTGTTGCAGTGTCTCACCACCCTCATCACAAAAAATTTCTTCTGTATGTCCAATCTAAACCCACCCTCTTTCAGTTTAAAACCATTGCCCATTGTCCTATCACTACAGGCCTTGGTAAAAAGTCTTCATCCTTCTTTTAAGCCCTCTTTATATGTTGAAAGGCCACAATAAGTTCTCCTCAAAGCCTGCTTTTCTGCAGGCCAAACAACCCCAACTGTTTCAGCCTTTCTTCATAGAAGAGGTGCTCCAGCCCTCTGACCATTTTTGTCACCCTCCTCTGGACACGCTCTAACAGGTCTATGACTTTCTTGTGCTGAGGACCCCAGAGCTGGATGCAGTACTGCAGGTGGGGTCTCATGAGAGTGGAGTAGAGGGGGAGAGTCACCTCCTGCAACCTGCTGGCCCCACTTCTTCTACTGCAGCCCAGGATACTGTTGGCTTTCTGGGCTGCAAGCACACATTACAGGCTCGTGTCCATTTTTTCATCCACCGGTATCCCCAAGTCCTTCTCCACAGGGCTGCTACCAATTCCTTCATCTCCCTGTCTGTACTGATACTGGGGATTGCCCTGGCCCAGGTGCAGGACCCTGCACTTGGCCTTGTTGAACTTCATGAAGTTCGCGTGAGCAAACTCCTCCAGCCTGTCAAAGTCCCTATGGATGGCATGCCTTCTCCCAAGCAAATCAACTGTGCCACTCAGCTTGGTGTCATCTGCAAACTTGTCACTAGTTGTGACTTCCATTTTGTTAAACCTTCATGTTTACTTTCTTCACCAGCAAAGTCAATGTCCAAAACTTCCCAAGGAGTCCATATTGAATAAGAAGTACAACTAGAAAAAGTCATCCATTTTCTTCCAGTCATCCAGGTAAATGAGAAGAAAACCCCTGCCAAAATATATGCTGCAGGAAGACCAGGCTTCAGGATGAGATCTGGTCTTTGCAGGACAACCACTCCATTCCTACATCTGAGACAGAGACTCTTGGGCCATGTAGTAAATCTACCAGGCTGCTCAGCATTTCCTTTGTCAAAGTGACTGTGAAAGTTGACTTCACAGGTCTGCAATCCCTTCAACACTAATCACTAATAGAGATTAATTATTAGAATAGTGTGATAACAGGCATGGACCTTTATCATTTCTAAGTGGTTACAATTGCAGTCTCACCATCAGCAGCTGCTTTAGCATAAGTCATGCAGGAAATATCAGCATATGACTGCACAGCCTGTTGAAGCAAGTGTCCCTGAGTAAAAAAATACTGTTTGACCCCTATTCCTCCAGGAAACCTACACCAGCAACAGGTATGAATCAGACAAACTTTCTAATAGGTTATGCTATCAACAGAGACAGCTGGAAAAGTTAGGGGATGGAAAATGCCAATAGAGCCACATGGCAGAATGATGTGTTGCAGATGTGGGATTCCATAGCAGACCCTTTTCTCAGGCAAAGTGCTTTGGCATGGGGACCCTCAGAAAGACAATGAGAGTTTCTGGCACTGGTGAAGCAAGTCTGCTTTGTGCAGATTTATATTAAGCTGCTTGATAGTGACGCAGTACCCTTGCTACAGTGGGTGTCTCATATGGGGAAAGCCGTTGCGAGTGAAGTGGAAAAATAGTTGGCTTTTAGAGCAAAATTTAGGGGGACCAAGGAGGAGTCAAATATCTCCAGGAACTGTCCTCATGGAGCTGGACAGCATGGTGAAAAAGGGCTGCAGCTCTCTTTGACACTGACGTCTCCATGCCAAGATCAATATGAACAGGCTGGCAAGAGTTCAGGGAAGACCAACCTTAGCAGTGGTGCCTGGGAGGATTGCTCTGTGGAGGATGGCCAGAGAAGTCACTTTTGCTTAATAAAACTCCCTGGCAAGGTCACAAGGCAGAACTGATGGTGAATTGTGAGCAATGAATTTTAAAGAAAAACATTGCCATTTGGAGAGGTGTAGGGACACATGTCATGGAAACAATGAAAGAGTTTGGGCCAATCACAGCAAAACATGAGAGCACAAAGTGTCTCAAGAAAAGCATTTAGGTAGAATTGAAGAGGAACAAGGGATCATGAATGGATTATGGTCACAGCATTGCCTGCACTAGATATGACCTTGACAGACTCTGAGACACTCTCACCCCGCGAACAGACAGATAACCAAGCCTGCTAGAGACTGGAGAGAAGGATGCAGGGAGCTTGTCAATACTGAAATGCTGAGATGCTCTATTTGGGACTGTTGGATAGCTGCAAGGCAGCTTCTCCTATTGTAGCAGGCTACATATAGATATCTGATCTACAGAAAGTAATCTCCAGAGACCCAAAGCATAGCAAACCATGGATAGTATGGGCATCTTGAGTGTTTACCATGCATACATGCTGAGGAGTTATTGACCATCCAGACCTCTCTATTAATAGATTTCTTTTGTTCAGTGTTAATGGCATCTTGATGCACCATGCTGTTATACAAATTGAAAGCACTGGAAGGCAACTTATCCATCAGAGGGCTGCTTGGATGCAAGCAGATAAACAATCTTACAATAACAAAGAGCAGTCATCTTCAATGACAGCCATTCTAAGAAACTGATCTTCAGCTGAGCTTAGTTAATAAACTGGGTAAAATATATTATAACTCCTCAATAGTAAAAAAAATATTAATCCACTTTGATTAACAGTAAAGGATTTTCCTTAATTCTTGGTAACTGCTAAATAATTTCCAACCGTTTTTGCCTTGATTTCAATTCCTGGTGTATGAAAAAAAAAAATCAATTCCAGCTTAAGGCTTATTAAAGTATTATTCTATCCAAAGATGTGATTAGACTGAAATGCACAAGGCTGGGTTTAATGGTCTTGCTCTAGTAATGTCACCAGTTAATTAGAATCCCTTGTGATATCATGGCTGTGCTATCCTTCACTCCCACCAGGAAATACCTCTACAGCAGGCTCCAGTAAGCAATCTAACCATTAGTGATGTGTCTGTTACACTTCAAACTGCCACCTGACTCTACTCATTCATGCATATTGTCCCCAAAATCTTGATTTCTTCCGAAAGATGTATTCCAGACTTAACAGTGCAATAGTTGTCACTTAGAAGCATATGGTCAAAAATTATTTGAGTTTTCAGTGTAACAGTCCTTATTCTTCATGGGGCACAGAACACAGAAAAAGGGTGAGGTGTTATCAACAGGGAAAATGTATTCTCAGAAATCTTGAGCTATCTATTTGTGAGGCAAACAGGAGGCAGGTTGTGGCCTCTGTTTACAGTCAGCAGAAGGCAGAGCCTGTGCAGCCACTGATCATTCTGCAGGGAGCGAAGGGGTGGGCAGAGCCCTGCAGGATGGTCTCCAGCTCACCTGCGTAGTGGTTTCTGTTAGGCTCTGCTCTGTTCCCAATGCAGGACACTGCTAGAATAATCCTAATGGTTTCACTGCCCCAGCTAACTGTATCTGCACCTGTGCCCTTATCAGCTCCCATCATGAGAGGCACTGAGCTTATATACTCTCACTGATGTTTCCTCACATCCCTCTTGGGAGGAGGGATAGTTCTGTCCTTCCTGCTGTAAGATGGGGAAGGCTGGTGAGGGGTTACACAATGTCAGATTTTGGGAGTATCTGAATACATACTGTGGGATTTGATAGGGTCTTTAAAAGCACCTTGCTCAGAGTTACTTGGACTATTTTTAGTAAGGCCTTCTAGGTTATTTTCCCAAGGACCACTGAGCTGGAAGCAGTTTCCTTACTTTGCAGGAGAACGAGGCTCACACAAATACCTCAGACTGACACCTGCTACCATGTCTGCCCAAAGTGAAATGCCAGACCTTCTGCCCAAGGTAGAGGGAAAGTTCAGCACTCCGGGACAAGATGCAGAGAAACAAATGCACAGGGCAAGGACTTCCCCAGCGTAGTCAGTAAGAAACACTGAAGAGGGAGACCTAAGCTTTGGTCCTCCTGTGTTATTTCATGCTTTGCTCCTGGCTTCTTCTTCCACTCAGGTTTCTCTTGTGACTTCCTACACTTTTTCCTCTGACTTGTTAGCTGTAACACCCTTGTCCTCTTCTTGCAGTATGTCATGCAGAGCCTGGCTTGGTAAGTGTGTTTGGAGAAGTTGTCATGCACAAGCCCTTGAAGAAATGGCCAGCTGAAAGCTGCTAAGACTTTGATGCCTGGATGACTGCAGCATCACAAGTGGCATGGCCCAACCCATGGTCAGTGAAAGCAATTTCCTGAGAGAAAGTTGCACCCATCCGGCGTATGTCATGACCCAACATAGATAGTCCAGCCACACCAGCCTAAATGAAGACCAGTGCTCATGCTGGCCTGACTTCACAACGTCAGTGCTAGGATGCCTTTTCCCCAGTTGACTCCACTCAGTATCATAACAAGAGAAAGGCAAAGGCTAAGAACACTCATGCTATAGAGAAAACATCTCATCATTCTGTGATCTGGAACATGAGGTTGAAAATCAGGTTGCTTCTTGGGTCCTACCCATTATCTGAGTTCAGAAAGAGCCTGCTCTCAAACCAGCACTAACAATAGCATTTAAGCAAAGAGGCCTGACTCTGCTCACATATCAGGTTTTCTCTGGTTTTGATAGAATTACACATCATGTAGTCAAAGGGACTAAAACCTGAATCAGTTGTATCATTTGGGTCCAAAATAAGGTTTTACTCAAGTCCTCCTCCTGCTCCTAAATACTATAGTCAAGTTCATCTCAACTTTCGATGTGTTTCTCATAAGAAATGTTAAGCCGGTTAAACTTTGATAAAATCTACATCTAAATAACAGTCTCCTCTGAAGTAAGAAGACTTATGCTGATACATGGAACTGAAGTAAGATTGGCATTTGGAGGACATGAAATCTTTTGGGAAGCCCTAAAATATCCCCTAAGTAGGTCAGTTCAGTGACCTGGATCTGTACTTTTAATACAGGAGTAGCCTATATTTTCTCAAACTGTTTGCTGAGGAACAAATGTTTTTTGGGTTATGGTTTTATTTTTAGTAGTTAAATGTGACCTTTGTAGGAGATCCTATAATAAGAACAACAACGAAGCTGGCCAGGGTGAGTCACACCACATGCTTTGATTTAGAGATGATGAACACATATCATTTAACCCCTGGTCATTTCTGAACAAAACTATCTTACATGCAATTTTCACTTTAGGAATCAAGCCAATACTTCCAAAAAGAAAGAGATTTCTTGATGGCACCAAATACTCCTTGTCTTACAGGATAACTAATAAACATCACTGGAAAACAGATTTCTTTAGGAATCCAAAATAAAAGTAAAAACCTGGGCAAGGCCCGAGGTTCCCCACTGCCTTGCCAAATCTAGCTTGGATTTCAGCAGCCATCATCTAGGAGTTCGTCAAATCAATCCCAAAATAAGCTCCCTGATTTCTCAACTTTCCTCTTTCCAAAATGGAGTCTAGCCATCTAAGTATGGAAAGGGCTGACCTTTCCTCCTCCTTTGGGATATTTCTTACTCTGAACTAAAAACCCTGGGTGTGAACTCCAATTCACACAACACAGCTATTGTAGAAACTGCAGCCTAGATTGCAAAGAAAGGCTCTTATCCCTGTCTTACCACATCGATAATATATTCACCCAGTCTTCTCTGAGAGTAAATCTGAGTTACCATATGCATCACTTTGGTGATCTAAATTCATATGGGGTTCATGGAAAATGAATATATGTTTGAATATTCTTCAGGCAAGGGATGAAATTAGTCACAAAATATTAAGTAAAAGATATGTCTAATGATAAATGGAATGGCTTCCCAAAGGACATGGTGGAGTCTTTTTTCCCTTCAGGCGTTTATTAAAGATCTGTCTGTCTCCTATTAAACCAAATGTTCTAGCTCAGCTAGCAGAGATAAGAAAGCTGCATGGAACACTGGGTGAAGTGTCTGGCCTGGTCATGCAGGAGGTCAGCCTAGATCTCCATGCTGATCCCCGGTGTTTCCAGTTTAGAAAACTCTTCTGTTGCACACAGGGCTCTGAGGAGCACATCTTCGCCATCATTTATTGCTACTATCATGGAAGACACAGCTACCACCTTTCTTCTTTCTAGAGAAGCAGGATGACAGTGGTTATCCCTTTGCTAAGATACAATTAAACAGGTTGAAATGAGATTAAATCCATCAGAACTACTTGTTTCTTTGAAAGACATGGAGTACACTGACACCTGGTAAGTTTGTAAAAGATCATATTGCAAGTCATCCCTAAGTGCTGGGCAGTTATAGCAGATGTGTTTTCAGTGCTATTTAGGGACCTTGTCATTCTTCCCTTTTTCAGCTTTTCTTCTGTATCCAAGAATTTGTCCCTCTTTTCCTGTCTTTTCTTCAATAGCTGGTGTGGTGGGTTGACCCTGGCTGGATGCCATGTGCCCACCAAAGCCACTCTGTCACTCCACCTCCTCAACTGGACAGGAGAGACAAAATATTATGAAAGGCTCATGGCTCAACATAAGGACACCACTCAGCAATTACCATCATGGGCAGAACAGACTTGATTTGGGGAAATCAGCTTAATTTATTGCCAATCAAATCAGAGTAGGATAATGAAAAATGAAAACTAAATCTTAAAACACCTCCCCCCCACCTCTCCCTTCTTCCCAGGCTTAACTTTAGTCCCGAATTCTCTACCTCCTCCCCCTCAGCAGCACAGGGGGATGGGGAATGGGGGTTGGGGTTAGTTCATCACACGTTGTCTCTGCTGCTCCCTCCTCCTCAGGGGGAGGACTCCTCACTCGTCCCCTGCTCTGGCATGGGGTCCCTCCCACAGGAGACAGTCCTTCACAAACTTCTCCAACGTAAGTCCTTCCCACGGGCTGCAGTTCTTCACAAACTGCTCCAGCATGGGTCTCTTCCACAGCGTGCAGTCCTTCAGGAGCACACTGCTCCAGCGTGGGTCCCCTGCGGGGTCACAAGTCCTGCCAGAAAACCTGCTCCAGCGTGGGCTCCTCTCTCCACGGGGCCACAGGTCCTGCCAGGACCCTGCTCCAGTGCAGGCTTCCCACAGGGTCACAGCCTCCTTCAGGCATCCCCCTGCTCTGGCTTGGTGGGCTGCAGGTGGATATCTGCTCCAACATGGACCTCCATGGGCTGCAGAGGGACAGCCTGCCTCACCATGGTCTTCCCCACGGGCTGCAGGGGAATCTCTGCTGCGGCACCTGGAGCACCTCCTGCCCCTACTTCTTCACTGACCTTGGTGTCTGCAGAGCTGTTGCTCTCACATTTTCTCACTCCCCTCTCCTGGCTGCAATTGCTCTTGTGCAGCTTTTTTATTTCCCCTTCTCAAATATGTTATCCCAGAAGCGCTACCACCGTCACTGATGGGCTTGGCCTTGGCCAGCGGCAGGTGCATCTTGGAGCTGGCTGGCATTGGCTCTGTAGGATATAGGGGAAGCTTTCAGCAGCTTCTCACAGAAGCCACCCCTGTACCACCCACCCCACGATGAAAACCTTGCCATGTAAACCCAATACAGCTGGCTAGTGGCTGCTAGAGAGATGATGCATTTTAGGTAATGAGAACACAAAAATAATACCTCTTTCAATGTGTTCCTTCAGTAAAAGCTTGAAAAATGCTCAGAGATGCGGATGCCTTACAGCAAGTAAAAGTCAGACAACTCTGCACTAAAAGTTTAGAAGTTCCTTGGAGATGTCAGCGGATGGGTAGTCTGTGTGTACTTGCTGCTAAGCTGTTTGCTGAGACACCAGAACTTCACTGTTGTGAGGTGTGAGTTGTGAGGTGCTTTTGTGAGTCTCCTATTCCTTCACTCTGGTTAGTCAAGTTGATCAAATGGTTGGTCCAGGAGGTAAAGCCCTGGAGTCTTCCCACATCATTTAGGTAACAGTTAAGGACCCAGGCACTTCTATAAGTAGCCCATCTTACAGTGGGAACATCGGTTCCCTATGCAGTCAATGAAGGATCAGACTTGTCTCCAAAGGACAATTCAGATTTTGGGTGAGATGAGTCGCACCTAAGTAATAGGAGACAAGGGTTTGATAAAGAAGCATCAGACAGGAGCAAGCCCTCTAGTGCCTCTGGCTACATCTTCAGAATGGGTCCAGAATACTTTTAGCCTTGCACTGTTCCTGCATGACTCCACTTTGTCCTCTTCTTCATAATGACTTTAAATGGTCCATCAATTATCTGGAAAATTTCGCCCTTCCAAGCTTTGACTTGGAGGAAAAATGCTGATGTATTGATGTTTGTTAATAGAATACATTAGAAAAGTAAATCAGTCTGTTAAAGGGATATTAAATGGGAGAATGGTTTCCCTAACATTTTTAATGAACAGAAAATTCTGAGTCTCTTTAAATGTCAATAACATTATGCAACCATCTGTGTAGTTGACTTCAAAAAATAAATTTATTTGTGTATTTGATATAAATCCATCTTAAAATAATACAACCAAGACGTGCTGGCATCTTGGTTCTCTTTTTGATTTATCTGTGGAAAGACTGACAAAATAGAACCTGAAAGAGGTGATAAGGTGTTTTTTTCTTTCCCCCCTCCCCGCCATCCTTTTTTAAGATTTGCCCTCAGATTGCTTTTATCTTCAAAGTGTTCTAGAAATCCAGTGCAATGTCAGAATACAGACTAGATCCCAGGTAAACAAATACAGCCAGAAGCCTGACTTTCATTTATTTATGGCTAGAATGTGCAATTCTTGTATTCATGTTGGCAAGTCCTAACTAGAACACTCTTGCTGATTCCGATGGCAGTAAGCACTCAGGGAATCTCAGTATGAATTGTACGACCGAAGCTTTAATAATAGCATAGGTGAGTAGGGTATATCCATTATCTACCATATTAGGGATGCCTGTGTGTGCAATTATGCTATTTTATTGTATCTATATACCTGAATGTAAAATTATTTGCTCCAACAAGCATCTTTTTCTAAGTTAGATTGTAATAGGTACCATAATCTGAAGATGTAACTTAATTTCATGTCCTTCCTTAATATGAAACTTTTATCCTTAGGTATACTTCCATCCCTTTATGCATTGAGAAAACATGGAATAACACTGCGGCTTTGAGTTGAGCCCAATGTGAGGCATGACCCACAACATCAGAAACTGACTTTATGATAGCATTTTTCTTGTTCTCCCTAAACCAGTCACCTTGTGAGAAAAGTGTGCATGCGTTGATATATCTGTTGAACACAGTGTGGGGTTCATCCCACTGTCTTTAGTCAACTAAAAGTTAGGTGTCTTAAGATAGTTTTCTGGGTTCCTCCCACCATAAAACGAGAAAGAAAGGCATCTCCGGAGGACAGCAGAGAAAGCCTTAGGATGGGATATATCACCTTCTGGAGGTGCCCATCTCCTGATTATACCAGAAGTCAGGAGGTGGCTGAAGTCTTGGATCCTGTCTATTGGAAAGATCCTTGGCTTGTGTAGGTGGCCAAAGCTCCCTGAGTTTAAGCCAGTATTTCTTTTCGTATGTGGGAAATTCTCTCATTGCTTAGCTTATTTCTTAATTAAATTCTTTGACCTCTGTGTAGGTGGCATGAAGTCAGTACAGCCATTTATTCCATACAGTGGAAGAGCCATAAAGGAGTCATGGCAATTGCTAAAGATCTAAATGCAGTGGATAGCTGTGTTTCTGGACTTGTAAATACAAAACTGTGTGTGGAAATTAAGGGGCAAATTATGTCTCTCTGCTGAATCTCCACGAGGAACAGATTTTACATACTGATTGCACTTTGAATTAGTTTGAATTCGAGAGTTTCAGGTAAATGGGATCTATTTATTTAAGTACATGATAAATTTTTGGGAATGAGCTCAGTTTAAAGTGGTATCTAAATTTAGCTGCAGTAGTAAATAGTTCTAATAATTCCCCAATAGCAATAATTTTCTTATATATTTCACAAACTCAAGGTTAACTGCCTCAGCAGTTCTTTGGATGGACAATTTCTCCTGGAGTTAACGCGGTGACTGCCTCATAACTGTATTGATAGCTATCACAATTACTTATTAGTCTTGAAAGTGGTGAGCAGTTCTAGCAGTAAACGGCAAATCTCTCACAATAATCTGCTGACTATTATCCTGCTGAAATAGTTGGGAAAGTTCCCTTGAAAACTAATGCTGAATTCCAAAACCACACCGTTCACTATGGCAAATGTGACTTTCAGCTGGTTGGACTCAGCCTCTGAAGCTGCTGATAGGAAAGAATCCTAATTAATGGGAAGTTAAAAGAGAATGATAACAGCTGAAGCAGGATTAGTAGTGTGAGCTTTCACCCTTATTTCTCTATGGTCATCCTAGAGAAATAATCTATTATTAGAGCATAAGACATGATAGAGGCATTCCAAATATTTCATTTGAATGCTATGATTTGTAGTCTGCTACAAAGAAACATCTGATGGAACAGCTGCCAAAATTGTTGGGGAAATGACTGCCCAATGACATTAAGCATCCCAAGAGCTCTAAGTATTCAGGACTTTCTCAGCTTCCAAGGTGTTTTCTTCCACAGAGGTGACTGGGAATCTTTTAATTAAAATGAGAAGTGGAGGAATAAAAGCCTTATGGAGTGGTAAACCTTGCAGCTACAGATCTAACATCTGGTACGCTAGGGAGAGAGACATCAGGCACTCAATTTTACAGCCCCCAATGTCCTATGGTGTTCAGAACCAGATCAGATGATTTAGGGACATGAGGTGTCATCATGCCAGATATAATCCTTGAAAGATGTCTACAGTTACTGAGTGCATTTTAACTCCCCTCCCATCCAGGATGGGCAGACTGGTCACTTTACTACCATGACTTTTTTACAGGTTCTGCCTTTACAGAAAGACCTTAAAAACCCACCAGCCCTTCAAAACCAAGGTTCTGCAGTTCCTGAGCACCTTGATACCAGAATTCCCACACAGAAGAGCAGACATGTAAGTCCATCTCCCATGTTCTTCTGAAGCATGTCCACTATATCAAAATGATGTGAGCCCCACTAGCAATCTGGCAACTGGTAGTCCCAACCGGCAGTGCTGTCATCATCTCCAGTGCACCATGCATGAGTTGTTCCCATCCTGCACTGTATGCGCTGGTGAAAGCAGTGGAAGGGATTCTTCTGCACCAAGCAGGCAAGTAATCTACCCTTTAGTGACAGGGCACTTTTCAGAGCAAGCCCTTTGGGTGTGTGCCTTCCAGGAGGGAAATGACCTGAAACTGTTACACTCTAAGGTTTTCTGAAAGCCTTAGTTCCTGTGCTAGCTCTGAGAAGGAAGGGCAGGAGAGTAAGAATTAAGCCTATTTCACTGTCTCTTGTCCAGATTTTGTTGGGGGAAGCTGGGTGGCAGGGAGGGAGGAAAGGGCTGGTGATCTGGCTGGTTTTAAAGACCTTCACAGGTCCTTGGAGTACATGCAGGAACACTCATGTTTATTCTGGATAAATCTAAATAAATAAATAACAAGCAGTACGTAATGACCCAAGGCTGTCTGAGGAGGTGGATTAACAGGGGTTGGTGGTAATAGCCTCCATCTTTGCTTTTTACTCTTGACGAATCTCTGACAGCGGGCACCAGGTCTTGGCTGTGCCTTGAGGGGAGGGGAGTGAAAGGAGGATTTGCCTGTTGCAAAACCTTCTGTCAAGGGAAAGAAAGGACATATAATACCATTTTCCTAAGCAAGTAGTGACCTCTTCTATAGGCATCTGAGAGGTCAGATACCTATAGAACCTCTCTCCTGGCCATGCCACTCTCTGGGACATTGAGTATTTGTTTTGCTTTTGCATAGCATTATGAGATGCATCCCAAACCTTAGCACTTACTGCTGGGATTTACTGGATGTACTCACCCATGGAGCACCCAGTGACAGGGGAACATCCTTCCCTCCCCACTTGTCCTAAATTTTGAAAGAGCCATGCTCACGGGTGTCTTCAGGCTTCTTTCAGAGACTGCAACATGCTGCCTCTCCCAGAGAGCCTGATGAGATGCCTTGCCATGACACACTTCAACCACAGCTTTCTGCTACTTGTAGAAATGCCCTTCCCCATTTTCCTGAATTTTTGTTTCCAGTGAACAGCACTGCCAGAAGACCCCTTCCAACCTGCACAGTCAGGGCTATGCTGGGTGACCAAAGTCCCCTCATGTTCTCTTTCCCCACCTGACCTCCGGAAACACTCTGTCACTTTGTCAAGGAGCTCTCCCCATTTGCCATTTGTGAGCAAAGGTTTCAGGTTTGGGCTCTGAGACACAGGCTGGACATATCCATCTGGGTCCTTTTTCAGCTGCAGCATCAATATGCGAATATGCGAAACTATGGGTGCACTGATAAATAAATTGTCACAAGCCATAGCCTTCATATTGTTCTTTAAGATTTTGTGTATCATGAGTTCATGCCTCTTACCCATGCATTGTGAGACACCTTTGCCTAATGCTTGTGAGAGAACCTCTTTCTTCCAGATACAACCCTACAAACGCTCCTGTCCAGCCACAGTAATGACTGGTGGTGAGGCAGATGTTCTTTTCAAACTAGGGCAAATCTCACGAAAATGTAATGGAAAAAAATGACATTACCACAGAATTATATCCACTTGCTAGAAATTAAAGAGTTGCCCAATAGGACAGACACAGTACACTGTGCACAGTCTGTATAACACTGTACAAACTTACAGCACTATATAAAAATAATAATAATAACACTCCTTTGCCTGCATTATTATGTCTCAGCTATTATATATACTAATGAGGATTTTTAGTTATATAAATGTAACGTGTTCTCTACTAAGTATGTTATTTGTAGATTCTCTAATAAATCAATATTTTATGCAAGCAAAAACCTTAAAGTTAATGTTAGAAGAAAGTGCCTTATCATCCCCAGCAGCTCCCAAAACCCTGCAATGCAGACTTTTATTATTTCTGTAAAAGAAAAAAAGGAAATCAATAGAGATTCCTCGTGCGTAATCCTCAGCAAGATTAGCACTTTGTCAACCTCTGTTGTAATCTCCTGGAAAGCAAAAAGAAGGGGGGCGGGGGAGGGGAAAAAAAAGAGAAAAGAAGTCACAGGGAAGCCAAGAAGTGGAAATGTGTTGGGGGTGTTCACTATGCTTCTGCTAAAGAAGAATATTTAAAAGGTGACTCTGGTCTTCCCAGCTGGGTGCTCAGAAATTATGGAGTTGCTTCTCCCAGCTGTTGAAATCTTAACACGTGTAATTGGAAGAGAAATCTTCCAAAATTACCAGCAGTTAAGTTTCCTGTTTTAAAAGGTGATTTAGGGGCTAGATCCAAAACTCAGTCTAGGCCCTGCAATGCAGAGCGTTGCAGAGCCTGAGTTTTGGGTGTCTTGCCCTGTGGAGCAAGGGTGCAAGAGTCCAAGGCAGCAAGGTGGGAGCCAGACCCACCATGCTTGGAGATCCAGGGTGCTGCATGGGGAACTGCCTGGAGCTAGTTAGTGAGGGCATTTAAGGTAACTTCTCAAAAATCTGCCACAGAAAAATTCACGAGCAATGTTGCAAGCTCTGAATAATGGATCATGGGTTGCAAGTGAAGGACAGGGAGGGACAGTAATGGATAAAACTGTGTGTATGCAGGACAGAATACGTTATGTCACATCGTATCTATTATTTCCCATACCACTGCAATCAACCATTAATTAAATTCACAGATGAGTTGCATGGAGAGGTAATCCAAATATGAGAAAGGAGGAGAAATAATATTAAAGGATCAAGAGAGGTCAGAAACATAGGCAGAAAATCAGCAAGGAAGGTTGGAATCACAACAAACAATTCATTGGGAATATTCACATTTCAGTTCAGGCCAAAATTAAAGTATACTGCAAAATCACGGCAGGATAGAAGGGTGGGTGGCAATGCTCCACATAAAGAGCTGGAATCACTGAACAGAGTGAGGTACAGCATACATGGAGGGCAGACTGCTCTAATGACTGCATCTTGTACCAGCACATCTGTACTAGCTTCTCATTTGCAGGTGCCCAGAAAGCCAGCTTTACTGCCAGGGAAGTTCCCTTTTCCAGACAGTAATTCCTAGAAAGCATAGGAAGTGCAATAGGACACTACCGACCTGGACTTTAAACAAACAGTTCAGCAGCTGCTTTCTGTTTAGCCAACTGAGATCCTACTGGGTTGAGAAGTGTCATTGCCATTTAGTCCTGTTTTCCTAATGAAACCATCCTTGGCTCTTACTCAGCTCCATCTGACAGTGAAGAGTCAGGAGTTTTAATACAATGACTGATTTCAATGCATAATTTATTGAGAAAAATGGAAATAAACCTTCAAAATTTCCTTGCATTCCTTCTCACATGAGCTTCCTTTTACTTATAGCTATAGAAATGGCCTTCCAATAAAACCAAGAAATCTCTTCTGTGAAAAAGAACTGTATGTTGCTAGCAACTTTCAAATCTCTGAAGCTGGAGAAGGAATATGCTTTTCATGCAGTTCCCATTTCACTTGAAAAATGTAAGGCTCAATGAAAAACAAATGGAGAAAACTGAGGTTACTTCATGAAGAATTTGCATTCTTGAGATCTTTACAAGTTACCCATTAGTTACAGTTAGCAGATAATATGTACTTTCAGGTAATCATACATCCAAGCCTAAAACTTCATTCCACATGTAGCATTAAGTTACTATGGGGCTTACAGCTGATTAATAGTATTTAATAAATGTGACTTTTATTGTTATATGGAACTAATTTGTTCCATATAATAATGGTATAATGGAAAAAATATGTATATTGGTTTTGCTTCCAATGTCTCTGCTGTAAAGATGGAGCTCAAGGTTTAATACACTATTAGAATTGCTGAAGCAACAGAAAAGAGGGTCTATTTGAGATCTGAATTGCCAAATAGAGGAGCTTCTTTCTTTTCACTGACTGTACAGAAGAATAAGCTCCTGACTATTAGACAGCCTAATGTGTGAGTAAATTCTCTTGTAATTTTTGCTCCAGATCCGTGGAATTCCCCAGACCAACAAACTTTATTTATTAAGCTCGTGACACTGGGATTCTGGACTCCTTACATAAAACTAGCAATACAGTCTTCTAAAATCTCATTAAAAGATTAACCTCCTATCACAAGCAGCTGGGACATTGCAAAGGAGTCTGCTGAGCTCCCAATATGAGAAGGTAGAGTAAAACCTGGGCAAAATTCTTCTCTCAGCACATTCCTTCAATAAATACTGTACAGCTAGGATGAGACTCAGAAGGGATACATATCACCAAATATTAGCTATCTAAAAACCAGGAGTCTATGTTCTCTCTACAACCCCTTCCAGGTGGCAATTCTGATCTTAGATAAGAGGAATTGTACTTAGAAAGGTCCCATTTTTATCTGCTGACTGCAGGAGGCACCTTGGCTCCTGGCTGAGACTAGACTGGGAACTTAGGCACATTAAGCAAATTCCTAAAGTTCAGCTGTGATCACTCAGATCCTGGTCACTGTCCATTACTGCACAGCCGTAGCTACATCAGGTGAACTTTGTTCTAGCCTTGTCTCAAAAGCCTCCATGGATGGAGGACCTCCGGACTTTATTGGTCATATTGCTTTTCTGCTGTTTTTTCTCTGTCTGCCTGGTCTTAGCTATTAAAGAAACAATTTATAAGATCTGTCATCTCATCTCAGTTTACCTGATAAGTGTGTACTGGCTTTATGTTCAGTATATTCAGTGCTGTCTGAATCCCTGATTTCTTTGTGGAACAAAGGCCAATTTTCTCAAATCAAGAAATTATTCAACTTTAATATTCACAGTTTTCACTTACTTCATGGTTGATCGGTTTAAATTCAGAGGAAGAGCTGTACTATTTCATTGTGGTTGTTTGCACACATCTCCTGATGCATCACTTCAAAACTGCACATGAACCAAGTTTTGTAAGTATTGTGGTACCTCAAGTTCAGCAATGCATTTTTATGTCTTTTCAAACACTGGACCTTTCATTGTCTACTTTCCTGTGCCAATACTTAAAAACAAAGTCTTAAAACTAGCTTCCTGTAACTTCACCTAATAAAAAGCAGGTTACAAGAACACCTGGAAATCTAAGGAAAAATGTTGTCATAAGTACAACCAAAGAAATTTAATTCAACAGTTCAAATAATTGTCTGCAGGCACTTTCTTGTCATCTGACATTACTCCCTGAGCTAAGTGGCAGCATGTCCTTTATCTGTTTGATCTGAAAAGGACTGGACTTTCTCTTGGGAGATGTGGTCACACTTTCCAAACATACAAAGTTTTCCATAACGTTAAAGTTAGCTTGGGCAGCTTTTGAAGCTTATGTAAGAGAATAAATCTGTTGTATTTTCCTTATTCTTATCTATTTCAGTATATAAACCATATTAACAGCAGAATCCCAGCAGCATACATATAGTTGTCCTCTTCTTGGTAGGATAAACCACTACATTGTTGTTAAGAAATCTTAAACTCTTTAAGATAATCCACAAACCCTTTAGATATAACAAGATTCATCCAGAAACTAGCATTAGTCATTGCAGTATGTCTCATCTTTTAACTGGATCATGACAAAGTTGGTATGAGTCCCCTCAACGATCACTGGTACACAGTAAGGCTACCAGCAGATAGGGTGAATAATTGGAGGATTTTGTTAAGAGATCATGTGCCAGGTAGCTAGTTCAAGTGAAGAGGATACCAAAAGACTTAAGATAAGTCTTATAAGATAACCTTATCCTAAGATAGCTTTGAAATGATATCCTCAAACCACTTCTCCTTTGTGATCAGTGGCAAGTTACCCAAGTTTAACATGTCAGTAGTACATGCACCTGGGTAATTCTCAGCCATACTAAAAAAAGGACAACGGAACGAAACCATAAGGTAAACTTGAATCTCAAAAGGTTTAGTTAAAATCTTTCTTAATTCTTATGCTTGGACTGCAGTCCCAACAGAACAAGACTTTGAGGGTTCTTAAAATAGTTAATGGGAAGGTAGCTTGGATAACTACTAACTTCTGTGGGATCACCCCTGTCAAAATTGTCTTGTTTCTCCACTGTGCTCAATTTGATAACAGCCAAGCACACAATACACTGGCACTTCAAGTTAAACAACATTTTTTTTTATCCTGAGCATCATAATCTGTATGTGAGTTAAATCTTAGGCCAAACATTCTATTTACATAATCTTTGTGCCTTCAGACAAGACAGACTACCACTTATTATACAGCCATGTTCATAGCATAGAACCTTCAGTCATTTTGGATTGCATGATCAATTTAACTTGTATTCAGATTTGGGCTGGACCTTGAAAGGTCAAAGAAAACAGCTACTCGTGTGACTGAACATCTATCTTGTTCAGTTCCCTAATGTTCAGATGAACTCCCTCAGCTCATTCAAAGGTGTGCTGGCAGTGTACAAAGACACCTCTTCCCTGCAGTGATCCCTATCCCATCACCACAACCATCAAGACCAAAGGCACAATTTTTTCCTCCTGAAGGCTGCTGTAACTGTGCCTCCTGTGAGGACTCATGAACCATGTCTGCAAATTTCCATATCAATAGCCTTTTGGTTTAAAGGCTCTGCATGCCCCTCCAGAAAGCAGACATGCCTGCTGTTTCTAACAGTAATGTTATCTGCTAATCTGGTGGGTGTGAGCTGATGAGCCAGGGCTCTAAACCCAGCAACTATGTTCCCCCAAAGGAAGGGGCTCCTCTTCTGCCCTACCACACCTCTCTGCCTTCAGATTAATGACTTAAAGACCTTTATTCCTACATACTCAGTAGTGGCCTGATGCCTGACCAAAGATTCCTGTGGTTCTGCAGACTGGCTGATAGAAAATATCTTGGGAGATAAAGGACCTGTCAGACTCTGGGAAATGACAGCTGCTAGGTTGTTTGCTGTGTTAGAAAAGCAAAGATGAGAGAATGAAAAGATAGAAGTGTATGAGACTAGGGAGGGAAATAAAGAATTTTAATTATTTTCTTGTCCTCGTTCTTGCTTTGCCGTCCCAATAACATCGCCCTCCAATTTTCCCTCTCTGCATAAGCCCCTTCACTCTCCATCAGACATATGCCTTCATAGCCCTAAATGATGGTGTTGAACTCCGGGAGGAGATGGGGGGTGCAGCATGGCATTGTCCCATAAGGAACTCGGGAAAGTACAAGCAGGCTAGTACAACTTATCCCATGAGCTGATGTGGAAGGGGAAGGGCATGTCTTCTTCCTGATGGTCCTGGTTCCTTTGGGACATGGTGCACCTGAGGAGCAGCCACTGTGCTCCTGCAGTTCCCAGGACTCCAGGAGGGAGACCTGCTTGCATGATGTAGGGAGTTGTGCAGTGGCTGCTTTCATGATCCCCAGACTGGGCTTTAATGGGTTGTTTGGCTAAACTGTGTAAGTTTACACACCCAGTGTCAGTCTATGATCTATTCCACCTCCCACTGTCTTTGCTCTTCTCTGAACCATTCCAAAGAGAGTTCAGTATAGTACTTGGCCTGCTTCTGCACTCACCAGTTTATAACTAGTATTATGGAGCTGTTTTGGTAGTCTCCTGATTTGCACAGGTACTGGAACAAGCCAGAAGCAGCAAGAGCAGAGTCTGAGGTTTCCTTGATCATGGCTTTGGAGAAGGTGGGTGGCCAGAACCATATCTGAGGGAATAGATTTATCCTGCTAAACTGGTGGAATGTTTTAGTAGGAACTATTTTCCACTGCAAAAAAATTAATTTCATTGAAATCTGCATTTAAAAAAAAAAATAAAAAAGATTGACTAAGACTAAACATTCCTAATGTGATTTGAGGGGTTATTTTGGTGTGTCATGTTTCTGGGAAAAGGAAAAAGTAACCCTATGTGCAGCCCAAAGATCCACCATAAACAACCTGGGCATTAGGAAAGGGGAATCTATTGCTGATGAGAAGGGGGAAATGAACCCCAAAACAGTGGAAAGGAAAGGCTGAATGCTGGATTCACTGGCCATCATCTCAGGTGTGAACAGAGGGGTGAGAACGAGTTATGAAAGACAAAGACAAGACTTTAGGAAATAACAGGCCACTGCATTTAACTTTGGGCCCTTGTTAATTGATGAGAGAAATGAGATCAAGTCCATTACTAATATCTAGAGAAAATAACTTGATGAACAATACTATAGGTGACAGTTCTGTCAAACATGAATCAATGTGAATCAAAAACAATTTCTTGAGGTGGATAATAAGCCAGTGGTACTGTCTGTGTGGGTTTGGTAGGGAGGAACACACTGAATCTTTGGTTTAAATGATGCTAGAGAAATGGAAAAACATCTTTTGTAGATGTAAAGGGCCAGTCAGCACAGTATTGAAAGCTGTCTCTGTCCATGACACTAAGAACTGTTTTTTACCCCTCCCTGCTACAGCCAGCAAAGTGAGGCAGAGCAAACATCCCTACACAGCCTGTTGGAGTTCCATGCTAATGCTTAGATCACCAAATCACCTTGGGTTAGACCACAACATGCACATGACCCTGCAGAAAAGAGCCCTGTCCTACTCTTATAGCTCATCAAGGCCTGAGTGCCTGGTCAAATTCCTTTCTTTTAAAGGGTTGCTTTGGGGATGGAGAATTGTCCTTTGGTAACTCAGATTTTGGCCTTGATTCTGGAAGACATGAGCCTTCCTAGCTCATGGAAAATGCCTGTCAGACATACCCAAAATAATTAATTTTATGGCTTGTAGCAACCTATTGTATTGCTTTCATCCTTGAAAGACAGGGAAGCTGTCCTGATAATATTGCCCTCGTGTCTCCCACCACAGAAAGTCTGAATGTTCATGGTATCCAGGTGGCACAGCAATGAATTTTGCCTTGTAACTTGTTACTTCTTGACCTCGCTGAGCTCAAAACACAAAGGACTTCCCTTTGAGTCTTACTGTTGATGGTACATTACCTATCTCTCGGCTACATTAATTGCACCAGAAGGGACTGCCTAACTTCAAATGCAAAACTCAACAGTCTGGTGTCTTCTGATGCTCACTGAGGGAGACTCATAGATCCTGTGAGCTGCAAGAGTTTTTGCCTCCTTCTTTCTTTCTCTCTCAAATCATAATCACTTTGCATGTTTAGACAGAGCATCCGGTAGCACTTCATTCCAGTCCTGGTGTAACCTGCCTCTGCATCCCTGAAGAAGTGGGAAAGAACATGACTCACACAGAAGTCAGCTATCTGAAAACTATTACTTGACATTTAAATAACAGGAAATATATCTTCAAAATGACAGCACTGGCTTAAAAATTATGACTATCAAATTCCCTGAGAGGGTTGGTGTATACACTGGCAGGGTTAGGCTGGGTGAATGGCCATCTGGCAATGCCTCTGTCTCCATGAAGTATTCACTGAACAGGGGGAGTAGTCTAGGGTCTTAGCTTGAGTGCCCAAATTTTGACAAAAGCATACTGAGATTTGCCTGCAATCACAGGACAGAAAAACCTGCACGATTTTGAGGCCTGACCTACACCAAGAGACTGGACCATGCAGCACCTTGCCAAGTCCTAAAGATGGTTTTCCAGGTCAGCCTGAATAAATTAGACTTGAATCAGCCTTAACATGTTTGAACACGTGAAACACGTCTGTCTGAATCAACAATGTTGCAGCACAGTGTGGATGAACTTAACTTCCTGCAGCCCTCCCTGCGCAGTGTGTGTTCAGAGCAGGAGTGTAATTTCTTCATCTTGTCTTCTTTAGGTGTTATTACCCTAAACATGTTTGAATCTTTCAGCCTGTCCTCTGAAGTCAGGCTGGCTCCTTCTTGGTTCTCATTTTTTTTCTTTCTGTCCTGCTGGTGGAATTGAAGTGGGATTTTGCTTAACTGACTGTGATGTTGAGCAGTGTGGTCTCGTGCAAAGTGCTCATGGGGTCAATGAATTTGTGAAGCTCTTGCTGGCAAGATCTCTCAAGATTCAAGCAGGGTGCTACCTGCCAATGGGCAGTTTAGACACTGCCAGAGGTGTTTTGTTTTCCTGTTCTGTTTTTTTAAGTTTGGCAGTTTTTAATTGTTTTCTGTCCTTCTACCAGAGACAAAAGGTGATCTCCACTTCCCAGCTACTGTTATCCCATTCAGGCAGTTCTGCTGGGGCGTCTAATTGTAACAGCATTAATATTTGTTCTAGGAAGCTTTGAGTTCAAAAAGTCATCCCTGTGGAAAAGAAAAGGGAATGTATTTGCATTTCTGCAGACCCATACATGTCCTCAGTAGGAATTTGAATTGAATGCAAAATGATCTCACAGCCTATGCAAATGTAATGGACAGATAGCAATTCTGTCCTCATTTCCCTAATGTGGGCAAATCATTTGTTGCCCTATTAATAAATCTTTGTATGCAGGTAGTTAGCAGTGAGACTGTGGAAGACAAATTAAATAAAAGCCCTGATCCAACAGGGACAGACCATACACCACCTTATGCCTTTCTGTATGCTCTGACAAGGGAGCACGATCACTTGCAGCATCTTGCAGAGGTACAAAGCACCTTCTGGCCAGAGATGGGTACAGGGACCATGTGTGGGGGTAGAGGTAAGTGGAGGAAAGGACTGGTGCTGGCCCAGCACATGGGAGGAAATGTCATCCAGATGGCTCACAGAACGGTGCAGGATCACAGCAGGGAAGTGAGCCTTCCCAGAAACAGCTTTTCCTCAAAAAACATAGATATCTTCAAACTAATGCTTCTCGTGGGAATGTAACAATGTCAACACATTCTTAATTGGGAAACATGTCTTGGCATCTAGGTGGAATTTCTCATCAAAAAGTGGAGGGAAGGAGACAGCTGAGACTTGAGCAGAGACTGTTTTTCAAGCCTTGTGGTGAGGGCATTCACCTTCTGTAGAGAACATGGAGGTTCAGTCCTGTAGGTTCAAGCACAGCTACTCCAACCCGTGAGGGAAGGCTGCTGGTCAGGCTGCATTGCTGGAAGTGTTTAAGATGTTTTTGCTTACCAGCTGCTTGCTGAAGTGTGGCCGCATCTCCTAGATACAACAGGAGCCCTGGCTGGTGCCAACCATCCCTCCACCATCTTCTCCATCCTGAAGCTCTTGGTTTTGTCCTGCCACAGAAGTATTTCTGGACCAATTCAGAGAAGGACAGAGTCTAGTCTGACTGGGTCTCATAAAGATGTGCAGAGAAAACCTGGTTCTGAAGGGAATAAGGGGTAAACTTATTTTATACAAATGGTCGGACAAACTGGTTGCAGAGGGACTAGTTCATAGCAGAAATCCTTGCTCCATGGTTTCAGCTAATACCTACACACCAGTGTCTGCATGCTCAGGATAATTCTTTCAGTCCATTTATGGGTAGACTTAATATAAAGCAGGCTCATTTCTTAAGCAGAACACTGATTTTTCAAAAATGTGGGGGTTTTTATTATGTACAAGTTAATGACTTGGCTTTGCTTGGGGCATTTTTAACTTCGAAGAGGTATTCAAAATAGTAATGTGGAGTGATTTGACAGGTAAATCATTGGTGCTAGGATTAATAATACAGGGTTTGTTTTGCTTGTAACCTCCTGCTCAGATCCATGACTTCTCTATTATCTACTTGAAATACCAATCTAAGGGAGCTCTTGAGTTAATTACTTGGTTTTGAGTCTTGTAGAAATGACAACATTGTTATCTGCTATGGTCAGAAATGGATACAGAACACAGTTAGACCATGCTGGTGAATTCATACCCTTTCCAAAGACCTATGAAGCCCAGCACTGAGGATTTAATGGGAAGTTGTTTTCCATTGGTCCAGGGCATTTGTCCTAGCATGGAGTTAGGTTTATCATACAGGAAGCACAAAGCTTTAGATACAATGACAACCTTTAATGTCAGCCACTATCCCACAAAACAGAAGTCTAAATAACAATGTTAGAAGCATCACAGAAACACAGAATCACAGAACTGCTGAGGCTGGAGGCACCTCTGGAGACCTTCCAGTCCCACAAAGCAGGGTCAGCTGGAGCAGGTTGCCCAGGACCATAGCCAGCTGGGTTTTCCATATCTGCAAGGACAGAGACTCCATAACCTTTCTGGGCAACCTGTTGCAGTGTTTGATCATACTCACAGTAAAAAAAGTCTTTTCTTATTTTTAAATGGAGTTTCCTGTATTTCAGTTTGTGCCCATCTCCTTTTGTCCTGTCACTGGATAACAGAGAGAACAGTCTGGCTATGTCTTTTTTACACCCTCCCATCAGGCATGCATACACATTGATAAGATGCCCCTGAGACTTCTCTTCTTCAGGCTGAACACTCCCAAGTCTTTCAGCCTCTCCCCATACCACAGATACTCCGGTCTCTTAATCATCTTCATTGCCTTGCTTTGGACTCACTCCAGGATATCCCTGTCTATCTTCTTTTGGGAAGTCCATCACTGGACCCAGCACTACAGATGTTTATCACCGGTGCTGAGCAGAGGGGGAGGATCATCTCCCTCAACTTGCTGGCAGTACTTGGCCTAATGCAGTCCAGGATGCCATTGGCTTTCTTTACTGCAAGGGCACAATGTTGGCTCATGTTCAACCTGTTGCCCACAAGGACCCCCACGTCCCTTTCTGCAAATCCACTTCTAGTCAGTCAGTCTCCAGCCTGAGCAAACATTACTGTCTGGCTGGCAGGAGGAAGAAGAGGTCATCTCAAGCAGCTTATGCAGGTTACCAGACCCAGGAGACCTCATTGCAGCTGTGGGTAGTGTTACACTTGTGTGGTCCTATAACTCACACAATACCACAGCACTAACCACTCCAGCCTGGGCTGGCTTCTAGCAATACCTTGAATCGGGGGCTGTATGTGTTTCTTTCATCTGCTACGATAAACAGTTTTGGGGTTTTGGGATAACAGTTAACGTGTTAAACAACAGGTCAGCCCCACGGGCTCTGTGCAGCAGGGTCACCTTCTCCACAAGAACATCCAGTGTGTTAATGCACAGTGCAGTCTTAGCAGGGGCTAAACAGTAGTCTGCAAGCCCACCTGGAATCCTAGTAAGCAGGAATCTATCTCAGCCCAGCTCTAGCACTGCACCCTCACTGCCTCTCATTTGTGTCAAAAGTGAGAACAGTCCTTGCCAGCCTGTTCAGTGGCTGAGGTCGGTGAGCTTGAGATGGGTCCATTAGGGGATATTGTTCAATATTTCTCATTTATATTTCCCTCCATTTGCAATGCTGCCTTCCTTTTATTCCACTTTAGTATTCCAGAAATATTATGATTTATGCAACCAAATTTCTTTGATCTTAACCAGCTCACAAAAGCTTTCAAGATGCTTTGCCTTTGCAGTCTGTGAGTGGGAGTTGCAGCAGACAAGTTCAGGGGATGGACGTGCGTCTTTTAGCAAGCTGTGACAGCAGGGTCCTTCGCTGCAGTCATTGCTGGGTAGGTTACTTGATTCCTCTGAATAAGAGCACTTGAACATAGGGCTTTCTGTCACTGGAAATGTGTGGCCTCTGGGGCGGGACCACGAACTGGTTAAGCGGACCTGCAACATTTGAGTATTGCTCACCACAGGAATAGCAATTTTTCAAGAAAGAGCCGTGTGTGTTTAATGAAAGCCCCTGAAGAGATTTGGGGTCATTCCACAGAATGAGTAAGTCCAAACCTGAGAATAAAAGGATTAATTCACCAAGGAGAAAGTCATAACCTTTTACTGCAATAGAGGGACCCTGCAGTACCCCTAGAATGCTAATTAATCTAACTAACTTGTCAAAACAGTGGTGTTAAAGAGATTTTCCAACCCAAGAGTGGGCCAAGGTCAAACATCATGAGCCAGGTATTTTGTACTTTGTTTGCACAGAAGCTACACTGCAATAGGATTTTTCCCTGTACTAATGGTACCACATGTGCCGTGTGGCTAAGCTGGAGTTAACCATGACTATTCTGATGAAAGTAAATGTAAATTCATCACATTAATTCCATGTTTGAGATCTAGTTTGGTGACATTTAAGAAAAAGAGAAATATGCAAGGAGGTTCACCTGACTGATTAATACTTCTTTTATGCTATGGCATGTTCAACTATCATCTGTCCTCAACGGTTGTCAGCCAGCACCAAGGTGGGAATCACAGACCTAACAGGTCAGGTTTAAGATTGTGTTGGAGGAAGATGAGATCTGATGTCTGCTTCCTTCAAGGTGTGTCCAGTTCAACAGAAGCTTTAATGCACAACCTCTGTCTCACTTATGCTGCATTACATGGTCCATGGGAGTAAGGAATGCACTGGCCCATGTCTTACCATCTCAAAACTATAAGACAGGTATCCATTGAACTATCTAAGTGTGTTTTGCTTAAATCCTTTCTGTTCAAGGACATATCCTGCTGCGTCCTTGCAGTGAACTTAGAGCTATACTTCATGGTAGCTGCAGGGCAAACGTGAACGTCCAAAAAAATTATAGCAAGAGCAAGGAAACAATGAATATTTTATTACTTTCTATGAGTTGAACAACTGCAACAGCAAACTAGACCTCCAGACTTCTGGGCTGACTAAAGGACAAAGCAGCTTCTGTATGCAAAGTCACCAATATAGTTAAGAAAGGCATGATCTACTGTGATGTAGAAATTCTATTTTCTAAAAATTTATTAACATTGGCTGAAGAAGAAATTTCAACAGAAGACATCTGAATCTGTCCTCACTACAGGATATGTCCTAGACATTACATAATTGGTAATAGAAAGTTTTCATGTCAGACTTAATAACAAGTGTGGGGAATAATAATAACACTTCGTGTGGGGAAAGTATAACAAAGTAAATAAATAAAATATTAATGTTCATGTTAATGTTAATAGCAATAGCAATAGGAATAGCAGTAGCAGTAGCGATAGTAATGTACACCAGAAGTCCTGAAGCTGAGATTGCCTTTGAGTCCAATATGTGCTGATGTTCAGACTTAGCAGAAATGAACACTGTGGCTCAAGCCCATTTGACTTAATGCTAATGAGGATATGCCAGTTTCTTCCTTTTGGGCTCCTTTTTTCAGCCTGGTACTTAAGCATGTGCTTAAATATGACTCAGCACTTTCCTGAGCCAAATCCTACTTTTAAGAGAGAGCCTTTATGGTGTCATACCGTCTCCCTAGATTACGGCCAATGAATTTTGTGAAAAGCTCAGTTATTTGCAAAATTGGTGTCTATGGCACCTCAACAGAAAAATAAGAATGTGGGCAATGATCAAAACTAAATGCAAAACATTCTAAAAACTAATAATCAAGTAATTCTGGGGCCTATTTTGCTGCAACAAAGCAGTTTATCTGCTAAGATATGTTTTAGCAATAAGGACACCATTTCTGCCACTTCCTATATGAGTCTCATAATAAATTTCAAATTCAGACTACTACTCTGGACAGCGTAGAGTAAGAATATTACACAGCTCAGTGAGAATTTGAATCCTAGGAATAAGAGATGCTAAATATTCATTCGGTTCCATCTAACTACTGCTGACTACGATCTCTGTTCAAATCCTTGAAGTCTAATTTTAATTAATAGGAGTTATTGCTTAATATTCAGCCTGAAATTTCATTGTGTTTTCCTCTTTCCCTTTTGGAGGTTGTTGAATATTCATTGCCCTCCCTGAATTTGCATTAATCCAGCAGAAGTTTTTCTCTTGAAATGAGGATGGATGTGTGCTACGAGTATCAGTAAGATAGTGGAGCTGCCTCAGGAATCCAGGCATGTAAGTGTCCTCTATTTTCTTCCTTTAGCAGCCCCAGCGCTCCTAGGCCATCTTCTTGAATATCTCTGCATAGGATGTCTGCCACCAGTGGCAAATAGGTAATGACAATCTATAATAGAAGGTGAAAGAAGGAGGCTGGGAGGGTTTCCATAGTGACTAGTCCACCATCAGAGTCCGTGGGTGGAAATGAAATATCTGACATTGTGAGAATTTCCACCACTATGAATCTCATATAGTTATGCATATGTTCAGGTAGCTCCAATACTGGGTGACAATGGGAAAGCTGCTGTGCAAAATAAGAGATCTTGTTTGCTGTATCTCCTCACTTTTGAGTTGTGTTCCACCTCCGTACAACGGAAAAATTGCCAGTGAAACAAGAAACTCTCTGAAGACTGATATTTTGATGTGCAGGAAATTAATCTGAATGGATGAGGGATGGAGGAGGCTTTGAGGCATGGTCTAAGCTAAGTCCCCCTGTTAGATTAGGAAAAGCCTGTCACAGAACTGCCTGCGGAGTCATGGTGATAAGCAAGAAGATCTGTTTACAGTCTCCTCAGAAGAGGAAAGGCTTCAGGAAAGGTAATCGTGTAGGACCTACAACAACTGAAATCACCAGACCTTATCACAACAGGACTCCTTCCAGCTTGGCTTCCTGTCCGAACAGCGGCCAATAACAGATGAGGAACCCCATGGTGGATAATTATCAAATAAAGTGCCTGGGGAAAATGTTCTCTTTGAACTGCATCAGTTATTGGTAGTTGGCTTGTGCTCTGAAAGATAACAGATTATGACCCAGAAATATTTCCCATGTGTACGCACAAGCAAAGTGTGAAGTGGAGCTTACATAAGCTTCCCAAAGTAGTGTATAAATAGGTATATGAATGGACACATGCCATATGTGAAAAGCATCCGTATGTAATGGAATGCAGGCTGCTGGGCTAATAAATGTCACTCAGGTTTTCCTAATTGCCATTTTAATCATAGTGTGCACAAGTGCAGGAGTTTGAATGTGCACGAGTTCTCCTTTTTCAGTCCTGAGTCTTTTCTGCTCTCTGTTACCCTGCATTAGGTGGTTTGCATGGAAATTGTCCACAGAATAATTTCCTTGGAAATCCTTTATCTTGGCTATCCTAATAAAAATGCATCATCTGCAAGTGTCGTCATGAGTCAGTGAGGAGGAATGGGCACAGCTGGGGCCAGGGCAGCTCCACCTGGAAGTGTACTATCCCAGGAGTGGGGATGAGCTCTCTCTGCATGAAATCTCAGGGCAGACATTTCCAGCTAGGGTAAGTGATAAAAGTCTGTATTGACAGCCTGTCTCATGAAACATGATTTGCTGTTCCTTCTAGTTCTGTAAACCTGGATAGCTAGTGCACCTTGGTCAATAAACGCTGATGTTTACCTCAATGATCGTCAATATTTATGCCATTATAGCACAATTCAGGGGTCAATAATTCCGGGTTCTTCTGCAGCTGGAAGCTTTAGGTCTAGAATCAAGCAGGCCTTTCCTGATAGATTTGTGCACTACTAAACTCTGCAGGAGTCTCAGTTATGTAATATAGATAACAGCATACTTGTTTTGCAAATTCTCTTTTTGTATTGGTTGTAAAAGTATTGTGCTTTAATTTACTTTATTGCCTTTAATTCTAAGTTCACATCTTATCTGAACTTAGAGTTTTTATTGTTTAAGGGAGAGACAAGCACATCAGTTTCAAGCGTTCTTCTCAGAAGCAAGCAATAAGCTTTCATCTGCAGGAAGGCAAGTCATGCTGGGACTCACTCCTTTGGCCAGTGTAAAACAGGGTGTAAGCAAAGAAGCAAGGTGGGACCATGAATAAGGATGACATATTTTCCTCTTTAAAATGTTTTCTTATTGCCAATTTCAATTTTCAGACAAAAAGGGATATTTACTTTTTTGCCCAGAAGATGACTTTCAAACAAAAGTCTCTCATTTTCAGCTTCTCAACAGGAATCCACATTTCCTATTATCTGCTCCTGTTGCTTCCCCCATTTCTGAGCAGTACAATATGCAGTAGGCCAGTCAGAGTGAGCTGGGACCAGCACACAGACCTGCCACTGGGGTGGTGACACTGTTCCTCTGTGGACCAGGAGAGGTGGGAGTTCTGCATTTTTCCTGGGATCATTCACATAGCTACTTGCTGATGCATGACATCCTATATAGAGATATGAAGGATCCTTGACATACTGCTTCTTCCTCCTTATCCCTGCAGGTGTGACACAGGGTGTCACCTTAAGACATCTCTTTTTCCTTTTCTTTGGAAATAGTCTGACTTCAACAGAAAATCAGGAGGACAAACAGAGTTTTTCCTCAGCGCAGTTTGGTCTGCTATGCCCCCAGCAGCCCTGGAGATATCCCAAAGCTCCAGCTGTCTGTTCCTTTCTGGTGGTGGACCCTTACAGTTTTGCTGGTTTTTTTCTACATTCTTTTTTTTTGTTTTTTTTAATGCGTCTTCCTTCATCTCCTGGCTAATGAGACCATGTTCACCACAGCAGGTAAGGTCACTCTGACAAGACTTTGCAAGGTTCTTTAAGCCAACATGCAGGATGCTGTTGTAGCTGTTCTACCTCACAGTTTTCTAGGACACTGCATAGCTGATAAGGTCACATAGCATAAGCCCAGTCTGTGGGTAGCCAAGCATGGAACTGCAGGTTTCAGGGACATAACCTGTTTACTTCCTATCTCTTGTTGTTCTCCCCCTGTTCCTTCTCTGTCTGTTTTGACCCAAGAGGACACAGGAAAGAGCTTTAACTAAAATTCAAAACAAAATGTTTAATTCACTCTTAAATGCGCTTGTCTGTGGATTTCTTTTTCAGATCTTGGGTTGGGGGGTGGGGGAGGAAAAAAAAAAAGAAGAAATATTTCATTTTGGATCGACCCAAAAACCCCATTTTTCAGTTCGGTCAGCGAACTAGATCATCAATTATTCAGCATATTTCACATCAGCATGAGGGAGCCAGTGCTGTGCTGGGTCTGGAGAGGGGTGTGGGAGGCCAGCAAGGTAACTGGGGTGAGAAGACAACACTGAGAGGTGTGAATCTGCTCTGCACTGAAGCCAGGTGGTCTCACACAGCTTTTGCAATGGGTCTATTTTTAACTGCTCGTCTCTTAATCTGGGCCAGGTAGAAGGTGAAAGAGATGAGGTGGGTGTGAAGTTCACAGCACTTTTGTTTGTATTGTGACATTGGTTTGCTACTCAAGGAGAAATTAATCCTGCAGCTGGCCTCAATACTAGAAGAGGTTGAAGCCTCCATCTGCTAAACTGACTAGTTGGTTATATATACATGGAGGCATTTTATGTGCTTGTTTGGGTGTTGGGTCTCTCAGTTTTTGTTCAAGAGGAAGTAATTGAGGAGGGGCTCGTTAGCAGATCCTTTAGGACAGAACATGGTGAGTACTGAAGCTCTGAAGATGTACTGATTTCACCTATGCTGCTTCTTGGATGCTAGCCAGGCTCCAGTCAGTCCTCTCCGAGAAAGAGCCTTCAGAGCAGTGTCCGGGCAGCCTCCAACCATCAAATCATGAGTTGCCGCTGAAACCCCTTCCTGCACTATTTTCTCTTCATGCCACAATGCTGCTTACTGCCTCTGTGTCACTGGAGACTGCTTATAAAGAGACCTGAGCCAAATACCCTGTTGTTCTCCTAACATGTCCTGTAGATTCTGGAGCTGGGGAGCACCCCAGTTATCATCCATTTCTGGGCATGGGAGGAATCGACAGATATCTCTCCTTGGAGCTGATTTGAGCTCCCCATTTCATATTGTGTAGGCATATCTTAGGCACATTCCCATTTCCACCATCAGCACTTCATCCTGACAGGTCTAAAAACTTAAAACCAACTCTCTAGACCGTGACATCCTTGTGGACCATGAGCTCTGATTCCTGAAGGTGCTGCCAATGGGCCAGAAAGTTGCCCAGGAGGCCACTTGCCCTGTGTGTTGCTGAAGTAGGTTAGTCTGTCTGTGATTGCCAACCACTGTCTCCCAGAGAGAGTCGGGGAGGGGCTGTCTCTGCCACACTTTCTCTGTTGATAATTTCCAAGACTTTCTTGGTCCTCAGTGACCTTCAAGATGGGAAATGTTATCATGAGTGGAAGATACTGCAGGTACCATTTCTGCATCCTGAGCCCCTGCAAGACCCCCGCACCAAAATACCTCACATCTGCCTGGTACACTACTGGTAAGATCCAGAACTTATTGCACATGAGGCACTAACACAAAAGATCTCTGGACACTGCTTCTGCTGGGGAGCAGGATCACACAACAAATCTATGGCCATTATGATCCTACTTTGAAAAGATTTTGCCGTTCGTTCCCTCTGATTCTATTTCAATGCCCAGCAAGGGCTGAAATTTCCCTTGGGAAATGGTAGAACAGGAAAACAGATTTTGTCTGTGCTCAATATTGGCTCCAGAATTCATATAGAGCATCAGATGATCCAGGAGAAACAAGCGGGTTATTGTCCGTACAGTTAATACTCATGGAGAGACGCACCTTGCAGCTATCCAGAGACAACAAACTGAGCAACTACCTCTCTGCTGGAGTCTCAGTGTCCTTGGCTGGGAGACAGTACGTATGTTTAAACCCCAAAGTTCCTTGTTTCTCAGGTTATTCAACTCAAAGACTCTCTTTGTTTTGGTGATTTTGGTGATATTTTTAAGAAGTGAATTTATCTGTGCTTATGCCAAGCACAAATACAGGCTGGGAGATGAGTGGATTGAGAGCAGCCCCGAGGAGAAGGACTTGGGGGTAACGGTGGATGAAAAACTGAGTATGAGCCAGCAATGTGTTCTTGCAGCCCAGAAAGCTGATCACATTCTGGGCTGCATCAAAAGAAGTGTGGCTAGCAGGCCAAGGAGGGGATTCTCCCCCTCTACTCTGCTCTCATGAGACCCCACCTGCAGTACTGCGTTCAGCTCTGGGGCCCCCAACATAAGAAGGACATGGACCTGATCAAGTGGGTCCAGAGGAGGGCCATGAAGATGGTCAGGGGGGCTGGAGAACCTCCCCTATGAGGACAGGCTGAGAGAGCTGGGGTTCAGGCTGCAGAAGAGAAGGCTCCGGGGAGACCTTATAGCGGCCTTCCAGTACTTAAAGGGGCCTACAGGAAAGATGGGGAGGGACTCTGTAACAGAGTGTACTGATAGGACGAGGGATAATGGTTTTAAACTGAAAGAGGGTAGACTTAGATTAGATATAAGGAAGAAATTCTTTACTGTGAGGGTGGTGAGACACTGGAACAGATTGCCCAGAGAGGCTGTGGTTGCTCCCTCCCTGGAAGTGTTTGAGGCCAGGTTGGATGGGGCTTTGAGCAACCTGGTCTAGTGGAAGGTATCCCTGCCCATGGCAGAGGGGTTGGAACTAGATGATCTTTAAGGTCCCTTCCAACCCAAACCATTCTATGATTCTATGATGTGTCTTTCTGTATTACATCAAATGAACACCTCTTAAAAATATGAAGTTGGGGGGCAAATTTTATGTCAGTTTTTAACTTGAGAGAATTATCTGGGTCTGATTGGCTAAGGTGTCCAAGTCAGAATAGTGTATTACAGCAAAAGCAGGTTGAAAGAGATTTTTTTTTTTTTCTTGCAGAAGCTGAGTTTTCCTCTAGGAAAAAGAAAAAAAAAAAAAAAAAAAAAAGAAAAAGAAAATTGAAATCCAAATTATTTTCAATAATACTTTTTTCCAATTTCTGAAAAATCTTTGGTGGTTGAAAATTCAATTTTCCCTCCACATAAAGCTATTCTAGAAATGTTTTGACCATCTGCCACTGTGACACCTTTACATGTCACCATCTATCATTTATATTTCAGCTCTGCAATCTGGAAATTAAATCAGAGACTCTGAGCACATTATATCCCTCTCACTCCAAACCAATGGTTGCTTTGGGGGTCCATACCCAAAATCAAGAATGATTAATGTGTTTTATCAGATGGTTTGAAGTATTCTAGGGGAACAAAAATGCAATTATTGGTAAAAATTTAGCTATCCTAGACTGAAAAAAAAATGACACTTCCAGTCTTTCCTTGTGGGATTTTTTACAATTTAGTATGCATCAGAAAGCCAAGGGGTGGTGGATACTCCACTGGCCCTTGTTCAGTATGTGACGCTTCATAAATCTGATGGTGACTGTTCTAATAATGGGAGTTGTTGCTTTTTTAGAAGAGCCTGGCATAGGAATAAAGAAAGCTTATTTATGCAGAAGAGTCAAATACATTTGTTCCAACAAACATATTATTAACAACCTTGGACACTCGGCTGATCTCATTTAGGCCTGGCAAACTGCAGATTTTTATGCAAACAGACCTCAGGAGAGGGCAGGATCTGATGCTTGCCTTATACAGAAGCCGGACCCTTCCTCCTGCATGGGGGGAGCGTGGCTCCCCGCAAGGAGCGCTGTGTAGCACCCTCAGAGAGGAGGCAGCATGGCATCTCCACAGAGGAGTGGGAGGAGGATGAAATAACAGGTACATGGGAAACTGCTTGGGTCTATAGCACATGTACAGGTGTGTGCCCATGGGAGTGTGCTCTCGGCACAGCACCTGGAGGGGATGCGGTAAGTCTCACGGGCTTTGCTCTGGGATGCCCAGGCTGAGGGCACCTGGCAGCAGGGACGGTGGTCAGGCTTCTGGTTCCACAGGAAACCAGTGAGGCCATCCCCAAAGTGGAGGTGGGAAATGACAGCTTTCAGCATTGGCCTGCCTGTCACCCGCCTACCACTTTCCACTTTTCACAATGGAAGAACAACAACAAGACCTCCAAATTCAAACCTCGCTTCATTAGTACAGAAATCAGACAATTTTGTTAAACTGGAGAATATGCAGCATGAACACCTAAAAAATCTCCAAATTGTCAAGAATCCCCTTTCTGGCATTTCCAACTAGGCAACGGGCTTTTTTTTCCAACTCAATGGCTTGACAAGTCAAGAGGATTTTATATTTCTTAAGTTTTCTCTCCCAAGTTAAAAAAAAAAAATCAAGCTTTTTAAAAATTCCTAGCTCTCTAGAAGGGAAACAAACACACACCAACACCAGGAGCTGACCTGAGAAGGGGCAGTCTGGGAATCCAACTGAACTGATAATTTCTCATGCACTTCATAGGAAGCTCTGCAATAAAAATGTGTTCACAGCATCTCTTCCAAATGAGCCAAAAGAACTCATGGCACCTTGGACTCCTATGCATACTGCCAGGGCAAAATGAATTTAAAACAACTTGCTTGCTTTTCCCTGCTGGCTTTAGTAGATCCCTGGTGTTACCTAAATCTTTGGGCCACTGGAACAGGTGATGGAAACATCATCTTTGGAGATGGGCAGGGAGAGCCACAGCAGACTCTGCCACTTTGCTGGGATAAAACCTCCCTCTGACCACAGTATTGGCAGGACAAAAAAAACAGAACTAGGCAAGAAGCACCTTCTTATCCCATAACTTGCTGTCAATAGTTTTCCAACCAAATGAGAAGGAAAACCAAAACTTGACTAGATGAATGTAAATCAGAGAAAGACTCTTTTTCTCATTATGGGTTTGGTTTTTTTTTCAATTTCATTAAAACCCAGATACTGAGCATTTGAAAATAGACAAGATCATTTGCCTATAAAAACCAATGCACAATCTATCAGATATTGCCAAGGTTTTAGAGAAATGTAACATCATCTCCCTCTCTTTCTCCATCTTTCTTGTTCTCCTATTAGAGAACAAGTACTAAAATAACACCTGTCCCAGAGAGGGCCCAACCTTTGCATCCTCTCAATGGGGCAGACAATAGGAGTGGACCAGGAAGACTCCCTAGTGCTGGAAAGAGGACCGTGACCGTGCCAAGACTCACACCCTGTCTCCTGGGTCTGGGTGCTTTAACAAGAGTAGTGGCCTGCAACACAGCTCAGTCTCTTATCCTCAGCAGCAGCACTCCACCGTAGCCTCTGGTGGGGGAAGGACCAAAGGACAACATCAGCCTCTCACCCAGGTGGTGGTGCATGCAGAAATTGTCGGTGCCAGGATAGTGAATACAACCGTTGTTTTCAGATCTCCAAAGAGAAATGTCTCTTGTCTGGGGCAGTTTTCCTCTGCTATCACCACTAATCCTGTTAATAGAAATTGCATCAATAAACCCAGCTCCTTTTGATGTCTTCCTCCCTAATCTTCATGGTGGATTACTGCAGTAGGTCACCTTGTATCCTCCCTTATCCCTGTTGGAGCATCCTCCTTTGAAATCTGTAATTATCTCTCTGAGATAATTGCCAAAATCATTTGCAGTCCTGGAGAGATCTTCAAAACCTACTTGTTTATGAAAGCAAATAATTCAGGTTAATCAAATATTGTGAGATTTCCACTCTGCCTGTCTAGGTATTTGTACATTTAAATCTGCACCTTGGCTGTTACACAACCAGCCTGAAAGGCAACCTTCACTGCAAGAGAAAGACAGTTGTTACAGGAGGGCAGCTCGACCACTTCAGTGCAACTGGATGGCTCCCAGTGAATGGAGGGGTGTTGCTGAAAGAGGAACTGGGACAGGCTGGATGAAGGAGTGCTGAGCATTTCCAGTGCCCACGGAAACCAATAGACACTGCAGGTGCAGGAGTAATGCTGTGTGGTCGGTGGCTGTTGTCAGCATCACTTGACGTTGACAGACTGAAGGAGTCTGTTGGTAAACAAGTCTGTCTCAGGGGATAGGGAAGCAGTTGATGCAAGGAAGGAAACTACAGACATGTCCAGGCTGCCCCCCTGCAGGGGAACAGTTCTTAGCAGGAGAAAATCCCTGCCACCACCTCAGAGCAGCTAAGCTGAACTCAGGTGTGCCAAGGGAAGACAGACTCCAAAAAAAAGGACACAAGCTCTGCTAGGTATCTGCTATAGCACAGCTAAAACTAGCGCAGGGATGTACGAGCATCTGGGGAAGTTCATGGTCCTGATGATGCTCTGTCAGTGCTTACAGCAGTGCTGCACACTGCTGGGCTTGCCCTGGCTCTGGCTCTTGTCTGGATTGTCCTGTTTCTTCTATCCTCTTCCTGTGTGGTCCAGGCAGGCCATCCTGTCCGACACTTCCCAGGGCAGTACAGTTTGTCTGCAGGGGAAACCTCTGTGACTGTATCAGAAAGCCACCAATTCGCACTCAAAACCTCTGTGACTGTATCAGAGAGCCACCGATTCGCACTCAACATCTGCTGCCCTCTGGGTATGTGACCTAACCTTCAGTGTGGGACCCCACCAACAAACATGTCAAAACACAGAGAACCTGAATTTCATCACAAAATGGGCTGAAATGAGTAAACCTGATCACTGTCTAGCTCCAAATTCTGGAACAGACTTGACATTTCTGGGACTATCGGCACAGAGAGGAAAGATCAGGGCTCTCTTCACCACCAGATTGTCAGTCCAGTCACATCTTTAGACTTGATGATCTTAGAGGTCTTTTCCAAACTTAATGATCTGATTTGATTTGATCTGATCCATCCTGGATCATGCCCATTCACCTGTTTGTCTCCTGGGAAGGAAATTCCAGTCTGACCTCTGCAAGCCAGGAGCAGCAGGTGTGAATTGCTCTGCAAGCATCTGAGCCTATGGGGGAAGACAAATTGCTGAGGTTTATGAAAATTACCTACTTTCCAGAGTCCTCTCCCAATTTCTTCCTTTCTACAAACTTAGTGAATAATCCTAGCTTTCTGCCTGCAGTTAAAATATTTATTCTGGACAAACATTCAAACTATCTGGATTCCCTGGGAAAGCCAAAAGAGTGTCTTCTCTCTTCTTAGGCACCTGGTTATTCTGAACCACACTGGGGCCATAGCACTAAAACAAATGCTTATCTATTAATGTGGCACAGACACATCTTTTCATCTGATGCCACACCCCACTATTTTCTACTATAACAAAATATTATCTATGTGTAGTTGTAGGACTAGAACTAGAAATATTACTTTTTTTTAGGAAATGGCAATTAATTTCCAGCAGAGTTTAGCAGAGTTTTGCAAGGTTCTATAAAGTTTTGGTTCAAATTACAGATAAAGCATTCCATATACACTTGTTGTATCTTGTTAATTTTTAACACTTTAGTGATACTGTTCAGTGATCTCCAAATTCCTCTCCCATCATTTGCTAGAGGTGGCAAATGATGGTTTCTTGAAACAATAACTATTTATGACAAAATATAATTTTGACAAATCTGAATCACACATTTAAAGGCAAACAATCATAAATTCTTTAAATCTCTCTTCAGATTTTGAAAAAGTTCTGCGGGGTTTTTTTCATTCTAAGTGACATTTGTTTCAAAATTTCACTTACACTACAGGAGAAATAAATGTCTTCAAAGATTGAAAGTGAAATGGAAATGTTGCAAGATCTGTCCCCAATTTCTGTTATCAGCTAGAGTGAATATTTTAGAATATCTTTTATCTTCTGTTTTCAGAAAGGAAAAAACATCAAAATCTCAATATTTCTCATCTAATCTTCACTCCCAACTTCACTTTCCTGTCTCATCTTTTCTCAAAGTAGCTGAAATTGCAAGAAAGCAGCTCTCTATAGCTATAGTGACTACCAGTAAGAGCAGTGATTCCAGCCTGGCTGTCCCATCTACAGAGACCAACAATTTACACCAATACATAGCAGCATTGGAAGTGCTGCTCTAATTAAGATGCCATAATATAAAGTCTGTTTTTATAAGGCCTATAAAATGCATTCTGGGAGTGGACTTGGCATCAGCATGGGACCAATCTGCTGCTGTTTGTTTATTTTTTTATTGATTTGTCAAGAAAGTAATATATATTGTGTTCTAATTCTGCAGTACTGTTGCTGTATAATTGAAGGAAGCATTTCTGGTCTAAGTCCCTATTTGCAAGCAATTATATGTTGCTTTAAAAAATATGTCTCGTGAAATTGATTTTTCATGTCTCTCATGTGTGATGAAATATAAGTTTCAATAAAAAAAGTGTAATGGCCAGTTCTGAAACTACCTAGTTAAAATGTTTTCTCTGCTTTTAACTAATACCAGTTTGGTATTGCCAGGTACAGGGAGTGTGGCACTGCCTATTGCAGTCAAAAAGCTCGGTAGTTCAATAAAAAAAATTAATGGTATTGAATCCAATGATTCTACCCAGTGAAATGCAGCATTATTTCCTGCTGCTTTTTAATACTCCATCTTCTAGACTCTATCTACTCCCTGAGTAACCCAGTTTATTAACAAATAAAAGTTTTCAGTCCTGCTGGCTGGAGAGAGAAGATTAACATACAATACGCACAAATTTAGCAGATTTACACAGTAAAAAAAAAAAAAAAAAAAAATTAAAATTGCATGAATTTTGGAGAACAACTTTTTGATGTTTTAATGGTGGGATAAGCAATAAGAGAAAGATACATTTGTTTCTTTTCTGCTCCTTGCATTTCTCCTGCTCTGGCATTCTACCCTGCACCAGCTCTACAGACTGAACTACCTAACCCGGAGAGTTTTAATCACCATCCTTCACAGTAGTCTAATACAAAGTCCAGAATCAAGCTTGCCATTACATGTGTTAGGAAAGAAGGGATAGAAGTGACATGACTTTTCCTGCACGGCTCAGGACACCTCGTTGGACAACTGAAACTTAGCCTACCCAGGATCATGTCCAGCCAGTATCATTCCATTTGCTATTGGGGCAAGCCATAATTACATTGTGACAACACGTAAATCATCCCAACCACAGGGGGACAGATTATAATTAAAGCTTTTTGCAGTCTGAAGTGATGAAGATGAAATGTGAATCAGACAGTGAACACACACTGGTCAGAACATGGGGTGGCTCTTTTTCTTCTACAGACTTTGGGACTTTCGGTCTCCTATGTCTAAGCCCTTTGGGGACAGCATGTCTGTAGATGTACAGTTTAGACTCCTCTGAGTCCACCAAAGTCCATACCAGAATCTGTGCAGTAGACATGGTTTGTAGCTGTGGCAAACTAGCTCTGCATAAATCACATTTATTACTCTAAATCCACCTGCTGCCTCTTATGTTATGCTTGGCATGTCAGCTGCTCACAGTAAGATCCCTTTGCCCCATGCACAGCCCTGAGGAAGCCTGTTCCCACCACTCCTGTTGCATCTCCACCAGTATCAGCACCTAGTGCAATACAGGCAATAAATAATATGAGAATTTGCCTCCCTGACACTTAGTGTAACTATTCAGCTTCAGACTGTTTAATCTGGTACATAAAGACAGCAGTACACAATCTATAAACCCGGAGTCAATGTGACTGGGAGGAAAGTTATTTATAAGGGCTTCTCAGCACAGTGCTACTGTATTTTCTTGATACAAATCTCTGCTCCATCGTGTCTTAGCTCTGTGACTTGCTGCTTTCTCCATGAAGCTTTGGCTTTGTTTCATTGCTGCACATATTGGCTCTGGGATACCAAGTATTTGTTCTGAGCTCTAGAAACCTCTTCTGAGGTCTTGAATATGCTATATAAATAATTTTAATAAAGCCATTGCTAATTCCATCAACCTGACAATTCTTTTTTACTCACAGTCCAGGTGGAGGTTTGCTTCCAGGTAAAGGCGGCAAATGCATCACAGACAACTGGGTTTTAAAATTACACAGCCCAGATCCATTTCTGCTGGGTATTTCTATAGCCTTGACAAGATCCTGACCTTTGTGCCATAGACAGTTAGAAACATACAAGGAGATGAAAAGGTAGGGTTAGTTTATGAAATGCGGATTAAAACTGTCTTCAAGGAACGTCAAGTGACCTGTTCTGCTGAAATATGAAATACCTTTGCTCCAAAGGCCCACCAGGTTTCTGAACATACTTTAAAAAATAGAGCACTGGCTGTGGCCAGAGTTAATCCTGATGTGAACTCTGCTACTCAGACCTTCCTTGAATAAATCTGATTGCTCTCCCTGTTCGAGGCAGAGTTGCAGGAGGCTATTCAAGCACAGACCACCATCAGCAGGGGCTCATCTGGGACTGTTTATATATTTGTGAGGAACAAGGTTTACTTTGATTTTCTTTCTCCGTGTGCTTTTTGCTTCCTTGGTAGGGACATACACCCTGATATTTCTCCAATGCTTCAGTAAAAAAAGATCCAGAGTAAGACTTCACTTCACTGTGAAGACATCGGGTTTTTCCATGTGCTCTACTCCCTGCACAGACATTGTCCACTCTGATCACCACTCCCTAGTTCACCCATGCAGAGCATTTTTGTGCCATTTTTTCAAACTGGCTTTTTTGAATCTCAATCAATGCCCACCTTTAGAGGCCAAGAGGCACATACCCACCTCATACCTCAGAGGGAATTTTATCCAGGCGCTGTCTTCTAGCTCATTTTCTGCATTTTTAGCAATATCTCTGCAGTTCTACCTGACACTTGAGCCTCCCTTATTTCAGTTCAGTTTGAGGCGAAGGATTGTTTTCAATCCCAGTTAACAGTATTTCCCTTCCCCTCCCTACCATGCCCTTTACCTTGTGGTTTTCCTGCTGTGTCCCAGTGATCCCAGCACCACAGATGCCTCCTGCTGCCAGGGGAAAGCAAATTAGAGTTTGTCCTGTCTCATATGTCAGTGATAACTGTCAGGGGAATCCTTGTTCCCATTGCAAAGAAGGCCATATGTTTGGCTCCCAAGCCAGAACAGCAGCAAAATGCTGCCAATAAAAGTAATGTTTGACTGCATGTATTTAATTCCTTTAGTTTTGTGAATAGGTACCCCTAGATAATCCTTTGTGCTTGGACTGCATGTACTCACAGTCACTCCAGTCTTAAAGAACTTGCAGATCAAAGAGGGCAAAGACAGAGTGCAGGGGGACCTGCAAATCACCATTTAGAGAGAAGCAAACTTAGTTGTGTTTTAAATACAGCATGGCCCTATAGGGGTAAGACTCAGGGTTTGATTAATCAAAGTGAAGAGGCTCTTCAATGCAGTCGTGAGCAGGATAGGCCCCTCCTGCTAAGGTAGCTTAGTTTCCTCTGCACAGCATTGCACTCACTCCTGCTTCCAATTTGGTATCGCACCTGCAGTTCTGTCCTACTTGGGATGCATGTGCAGTACCACACACCACATTTTTCACCTTTCTCAGTCTTATTTATCTTTCCCCTGCTCCCCATCACCAATCCACATGTGGGAACCTTTGCCACTCCCAGAATCTCTCCCTGACGCAAATCATCATGACCTCGTTGAAATGGTGCAGATTTAAGAGATTATGGATATATAATTTAAAGATATAGTACTAGCAAACCGCCCTGCCACTGCCGCTGAACAGGTTTTTTGGTTTGTAACCACAGTTAGAGGCAAAATATTAGCTGAATATTTGTTACTGAAGCTGAGTGAACCAGTTCCAGGGAAGCAAAGGTGGTTAAAACCAGTAAAGGTCACGACAGGAGTGCACGATAGAGCATTTTTGAAAGGGAAACAGACCCTGCAGATAGAAGGGAAGGTTTGTATAGTAGGATTTTGGTTTAACTTCTGCTTTATACAAGTTTTTTACTTGTGCTAAATCGAGTTAGCAGGATGGCATGCATAATACGATAGAGCATGCAAAATCAGGGAGGCTTGCAGTGACTGCATATAAGGAAGCATGTTTTGTTCCTTGTCTCTAATGAAGCGTTAGTCTTGGCACAGCAGCAAGCAGTAAATGAATTAGCAATGCTACAATTGTTTGTGAACACGCCTATCAAACTCAGCAAATTGCCTAGCATTTGGAGAATTAGATAGATGGGGCTATTCCACATTGTGCTACAAAGCTTTGGAGACCTTGGGAACATGACGGTGAGAGCGCGGCAGCAAAGCAGTCCCTGTAGTACAGTACAACCCAGCCCAGTTCTTCGTTTAGCTTAGGAGGGAACATCCACAGCTTGCATACTGCTAAATGAGCCTGCCCCCGCCTCCCAGTTTACAGGCAGGTGTTTCTGCCCCTCCAAGAAACCTGAGATTTAAAGGTGCATCCACTGATAGCTTTTTCTGAGTTGGAAGAGTTTTTTCCCTGATCAGCAGGAGCAGGATTATGCTCTACACTGTGCAGTACCTGTAGGAACAGCTTAATCAGTCATCCCAAGGGCATAAAAGGAGCTGCCTTATCCCAGAGGAGTCAGAGGCTGAGATGACAGGGTCTTTGAGAGTTTGCTGTGGGTGAAGCAAGTGTGTACAGCAGAGCTCAGTGCTAGAGTCAGGAGGGTCTGGGGATTTTAAAAGAAGTGTAGGCAGAATAGAGAGCAGTTTAGGATAAAACTGAGGTGAGTAGGAAAAAAAGAAAAAGGAAGAAAGTCTTTTGTTTGCCCATGAGGCAAGTTCAGGCTGACTACATCCATCCTCACAGTGAATTTATTAAGTTTATTCTGTCTGGGATAAAAAAACAAGGTGTGGGTTTTTTTCATATCAGAACAATAGGAGCATTTTCCCTTGACATCTTCAGAATTAAGTGTTTTGATTTTTAACATTTACTTAATTTGGTTGTTTTGGTGTAAAGAAAATGAAAACAAAAATCTCTGAGGCTAAGGCAAGTCATTTTGTCTGTCGACAATTTTATGTTACTTTCCAGTTTGACCAGTGAGCTGACAGCTGTATTTCTTACCTCTGTAGACGGGTGGGACGATGATCAACTGCAGCCATTGCATTGTGCCTTAAAGTTACTACTGGTCATCCTGGCCTTTGCAGGACTCTTCTATGGCTCTCCTATAGCTTAGAGACAGTTTGAGTGTTTCTTTCCTTTTTGTACTTGTGTGGGAGGCAGTGGAAAAAGGCCAGGTTTAGATCAATTCACGGCTTATTTTCTAGCACCATCTGAGTGTGAAAATTTTTTTCTAAGAAGTCCCTTGGGGAGTAACCTAAGATCACCAATGCTCCATTCTTCTTGGTTTTATCCCAAACTGACTTTCTCACAGTCATGCAGGAAGTCTTTGTACACTTTTTTGGCTCAGTTTTTCCTAACCAGGAAATCTAGAAATTAACATTTTAGTTCTTTTTAACTGAAAGACAAGATCAGAGGTAAAAGCTATAATCATTGCTTTTAAGAACCGAGACTGAAAGCACACCAGATGTAGTGAACCTCTCAATTACATCCCAAGAAGGCAGAGAAAGCAGAGGGCAGATAGCAGGACAGGAAGGGTCTGGAGGCTTCTCCGTACTTTCCTTCACTGCAGTCTGCAGCTGCATTTTCTCCTCTCTGTGGGGTGGGAGTACTGCGTGTGTTTGTGTGGGAAGGAGCTCTTCTCCCACCAAAACTACTGGGAGTCAAAAGCACTGTCCTTAAGGCCCAACACGAAAAAGCTTTAAGAGACATTCACAGCAGAGATGTGTGGTTTGTTACACAACTGTAACCATATGGTGACTCCATAAATCCAATACAAGTATGTTTGCCTTGTGGAGAAGGACAGACCTGTCTTTTTTGCACAAATGACCCAATTTACTAAGCAGTCCCTTGAATTCTTCCAGGCTGGAGTTATTTCCCTACTAAGATGGGACCTCCATGAGTAATGAAAGTTGATGTACACTCACGTGCCCGGAAGAAGTAAAAAGGAAGGCTCAGGGTGGCAATGCAGGAGCACTGTAGTCTTTGCAATGATGAGAGTTTCATATACCATGTTGTCTGTTCTCTTTCTTAAATTAATTTGACTGGCTAAAAATGTTGTGCAGAAAATAACAGAAAATACTGAAAGAGAAACACCAAGCCTGAATTTCTTACTGCAGCCTCCATCTCCAGTGGCTTTGAATCCAGCACTGCTCTCCCCTTGGGTTTGTACACAGTCTCCACATGTCAGTTAAAAGCTTTCCTGTGGTTCTAGGCAGCTGGATCTATCTGAAGGCACCAAAATCCCTCAAGACTGCTCTTCTCCATAGGAACATGTCTTGTTTTTCATGTCTAACAAAATGAGTGAGTGATGGGATGTGTTTTCCGAAGAGACCAGTGGGGCAGAAATCCATGGAGTGAGTGGCAGCTGCTGGACATGCAGCAACTCAGAGCAGGACCGTCCTGTGCCTCCACTGCCATACCATGACAAATGCCTTTGGTTTCTTTCTGCAGTTTGGAAAGGTGTTCTCTGCAGGACACAGCTGCTGTGTTTCCCTGTACCTGTGGGGTCTAGTGGGCTCAATTCCCCAGGTAGCAAAAATGCACATCTGTCTTGCACACAAATCAGAAAGGGGTACCACAGTACTGCAGCAGGCAGCAGGACTACAGCTGCTCAGGGAGCAAGACATAACCCTAATAGCCTATGTCAGCAACCTTCAGGTCTTTAACATTTCCAGGTGAATGGTACCTCTGCTATCCATCCCGCACCGATGGTGCTGGATGCAGCACAGCATCTTTTCTCACACAGGCACAGTCTATTAGACTACATAAAACAAGGCATCCCAAAGCCTCTGTCCTGGTTTTAGGACTAAGAGACTGGGAATATGCAGAGCAGAAATGACACAGGTCTAGATGAGTTCAGAACAGGGTTAAGATCAGGGCTATCCAGGCCTGTTGGCACAGGGACTGGAGACAGAGTGAGTAGCAGCAGCAGAGGAGCTATGGAGCCCACAGTTTGCCCATACACAGAGATCTGTATCTCTGAGTGCATGTTGCAAAACCAAGAATGTGTCTTCTATTCACTCTGACCTGTTCAGTGGTAATGTGGACCTTATAATGGGAGAGAAATCAGCAGAGCAGCAGTGGACCTCATCCTAGCTGTGACACGTTACACTCATGAATGAAATGAATTCTGGGACAAAGCTCATCATCAACATGGCAGTAATTTTCTCTTTCTACAGTGTCAGCTCAGACACTGAAATCTGTTTTCCAGAAAATAGCTGTTATCTAAGAACTCTAATGGGAGACCATAGTGCTCTCACAATCTTCACACAACCCCCTTTTCCAGAGTCATGTCCTCTAAAATAAATCCTTCATGTTCCACAGTGTGTCTTCCCAAGACCAAACTTTTACTTAATCTTTATTCAAAAGAGCTGGAAAGCTATGAAACACCTGCTGATATCCCTTTCACTGAGATCACCTCATTAACATGCAGATCCACATCACACTGAATTGACAGGATGGCTTCCCAAGCTCAATGGACTCTGGACCAACCTCTCACTGAACAAATGAAGCAAATACTCCTCTTCTTCAATATACACTCTAAAAAACGATTGCCTTCCTAATGTTAATTTGTGAAGCTCAGGCCACTATTTATGGCTGGGATTCTTCCTATATATAATCATACTTTATTGTTTTCTAATGAAATGCATGATCTAGTTAAATGAACATGAATAAAAGCAACAGTGCTGTAGACAAGAAAGCAGGAGGGATATATAATTAATGTGATCATTGGAAAAAAGCTGTGTGATATCATTCCATCAATTATCAGCCTCTAATAATTCTGTCATCAAGTAAATGAAAGCATTTTATCAATTAGTGCCAATCGTTTCCCCATAGAGAGCACTGAATACTGCTGAAAGCCAAGTCATAACTGCAACAATGTAGAAAGAAAAGGAGAGAAACACAGGATGAGTATGAAGAGACCTACGCTCTGTATTGCAATGATAGTCACTTAACTAGGCTCCATCGAAGGCAGTGAAAAGATTTGCAGCATAAAGTCTAGCAATAAAGAGGTTTTTGGAGAGTAATCCAGTGATTTGTGTTCAGGAGACCAAACTTCATTTCCTCACTGGCAGAGGTCTCTAGGTTGGCTGTATCATGGTCTGGCCTGGACCATCCAGCTCCATTAGACTTCAGTCCCTGGTTGGAGGGGCACCTGTACTGTGGGAAATGCCACTAAACTGCCTCAGACAAGTTCTCTGTCTTTGTGAGACCGGTGACCTCCCTAAAACCAATCACGTAAGTAGCGTTTCAGGTGTGTGAAAGCCTGCAGTTTGTAGTGACAGTGAGAGAAGGATTCTTCTCTCCTCTCTCTAAATGACGATGGCACAGTTATCTGACCTACCCATCTAGGCTTCTCCTGAAGCACTTACCTGAAGAGGTTTATCTGCCCAATAAGTGATATTCTTTGCTTCCTCCGTTGTCCACAACTAGCTTGATACGATATCTGAATTGCAATGTCTCATTTTGAATGGATGCCCATCATGGTGAATTTCACACTTGCATGAAGAAGTCTTTGGGACCTTTTGCTCCGACTACCCAAGCCTTGCAGCAAGGTCATAGAGGGCAGGGTCAGCTTGGCCACAGAGGGCAGTGCACCTCACAGCAGAAGAGAACTGTGCACAGGCAGAGAGAGGTACTGACTGGAAGTAAGATGTTGGAATCTATAATTGCATATCCAATGGACTTCACATCCCATGGCAAGCATGGAGGGTCTGCAGCTGTTATTCTCTGGTATAGCCTGAAGTCATGGTTAAGGAAGGACTGGAGTGATGTTTTAACCTGCTGGTGTGACTGCTGCCCCTGCAGAGGCTTTAAGCCCTTCATGGAGATGTTTGTGAGCACTCAGCAAGTAGCTGTCTATTCAGAGGGATTTTCTTTCCTCCTCTCAGGATGGGAGCCTGGTATTTGACTTCATTATCTCCTAACTTAAAGTTCAGGCCATCTGGCATCCCAGTGTGCAAACAATCTTGTAAATTAAAAGGAAAAATATGGTCATGATTCCCTTATGGCTACAGACATGCAAGCTATTAAATAACTGGCGATGTGCAGAATGTACTTAGAAAGAAACAAAGTTGGTTCCCAACATCCCACCCCCAGCAGGTAAAGCAGCATTTTGTGAATGAAGGTGACTTGAAATATAGCTGACCTTCTTGCTCTCTGGTATGTTTTCCTTCACCGATTTATTGCATGGACTACTGATCCTCCTCAAGCTGGATACAGTGCTGATGACTCAGTGTCAAACAGTTGTAATTTTGTAGAACTGTCCTTAGGGTTTTATGCCAGCCTTTTAATATCATTTCCAACAGGTTCACTCTTCAACTTAGTCCAGGACCTAATTTTGCTCTCTGCTGAACCCACAAAACTTTTTCCACTTCATTTTTCTTTAACTAATCTGGAAAACTTTCTTCATAAAAGCTTTTAAATTACCACCCTCTTCACTCCTTTCTTCGAAGTCCTACCTAGTATATTTGGTGCCATGCTGCATTTTTCACTAGACTCCTATTTTATTTAAGAGCATTAGCAATTTCAAAAGATATATAAGGATGAAAGATCCTTGCATGTTTTAATGAACCTCAAAATGAGCTTTAGAACAATTTGATTAGAAAGCTCTCAAAACCTCAAGCGCTCCCTCGGGACTGAGCCATAATGAAGGTAATAATTAGCAAGATCAAATTTTAAAATTACTTATTCCATAAATATATGTTTTACTCCTGGTACTTGGAGCCAGAGCCAAATAGGTAAAGGTCTGGAGAAGTGGAGCAAGGCTACACATACAAAGAAATTAAAGTACAGCTGCCTTGCCTTCACAAGAAAAAATAAAATAAGGTGGTAGGAGAGAAAAGAATAGCTCTGTGCCTACTAGCAAAATCAAAGCTGAGACTGGGAGGAGTGGAGCATCGCATCTTGACCACGTGCTGAGGATACAAACATAGGTTGTGAGTTGGCATCCCCATGGCTTGGGAGAAGCAGGGGGTTTACTGTACTTTCTTTCTCTGTTCTGACTCCTCAGGAAGAACAGAGACAGCACATGTAACAGTGCAATATTGCACGGGTTTGTGCCTTCCCGTCAGTAGCTTCTTATTGAACACCATTTACATTACTGTGATCGGTCTCACCAGGTGATCATTAGGTGACACAAGGATTTACAGTGAGATTCCACTGTAATTCAGCATTAGCTTGACAACAGAGACTATTCTGCTGGGGCAAATTACCTGGTGAGGTCCTTACAGCAAGACTCCTCTCAAAGCAGAAGCCAGTATTTCCAGTCTCTATTACTGTGCCTCCAAGTTCTCTGCAATACAGCAGGGTGGACTGTAGGAGTCACTGTCCTTTGCACAGTCCCTGGAGCTATCCCGGATCATTGCAGCTCCTCCTGTCAACTCGGTAGAGGAACATCCTTTGCCACCCTCTGGGACGAGGCTGGAAACCTAAGCAGAATACTTCATAATTAGAGGCTAGGCTGTACAGGACAAAGATGCCCTCCTCAGAGCCTAGAGGGTCTCAAACCCTTTGTTCTTCCACTGTTGTGCTATGCTTAGCATGCAGATCCAGAAAAATTCCCCCAAACATTTGTTCTACATCAGAGTTTTGCTCCTAGGACCTCTTTTCTCACTAGGCTGGTGTGATAAGTATATCAAGAGCTGTGATACTGCTGTGGCACTGTCACGAACACGTAGCCTTAAGGCTGGAGCACCTCTACAGGACAAGCTCCAGTGTGACCCACTGGACCACTCAAGAAACCTCCAGCACATGTTTTGGACTTCAGTGTGCCTGGAGGTGCTCCCTTCTCTGCTCCGTGGATGGCCTCAGAGCTCTGTGCTGAGCCTGGCTACATTCACCTATTTCATCTGCCCGTGCCACCCTTTCATGTGCCCAGCACCCAGACAACATGGCAATCCATGGCCTAGCCTACTTAGGAGGACCCTGACACTGCCTGGCTCAAGGACTTTGGGGACTTGTAGGCGGCTAGGATTCAGGCTGAGCCCAGGCTTTCCCCATTGGTGAGCCCTCCAACAGCAGAAGAACATGCATGCTTATGGGCAGCAGAAGGAAAGCAGCTTGAGAAGAGGTCCTGGCAGCACTGCTTGCACAGCTCAAGCAGGGAGAGGCAGTGCAGCACAAGGAGCAGGCTGCGTGTGGGAATTTCACTTGCTTTCCATGAGATTAGCTATTCCTCTACATATTAGAATGCCTCTTTCTACTAAGCTATTGAATGTGCCACTAATGACAGCAGGTACCAGGATTCTAATAAAGAGCTGCCTTGGGGGAACTGCACTTTGCCCTTTGCTTCCTATTGAAACCTCTGGTGCTTTAGAAATTCAGACCTGCAGCCATCATGCTAACATGCAGTGGCTCTGGCACTGCCTGAGCAGCACAAAGTCATGGAAGAGCTCCATCCCCTGGGCCTGAGACTGCATCTCCATTGCTGGTCTGCAGTATCATCCATATCCCTTAGAAAGCGTTCTGCATGGATTGCTAACTGTGCCACTACTCTGGCTGCATACAAACCACCTTCCTGATAAACAGCAGCCAAACCTGACACTTCTGCTGGTCACTTGGGAGATAAAGCCCACCAGAGTATATGTTTGCTTCATAGTTCCTTGATGCTCTGATAGAGATTAATCAATCATGCCAGCTCTTCAGCTTGCTATGTAATTTAACCATTTGCAGTGTTCTGTGCTACTGCTGTCTATTTTCTGCCTGGTTAAATGATCTGCAGTCTACGTCACGTGTAGCTTAATGCACTGCCTGAACTTTGTGACATCAATTATTAATATTTTTAACTAACTTTCCAATGGTTTGCTGCCTTGCTATCCAGCTGATGGTGCCAGATAGCCTGTTAATGACTTGCATGCCTCTATACTGGAATGACTAGCCTGTGTTTCTAGCTCTTCAGCAATTCATGTGTTCCAGTTCCAGGCTGGGGTTATGTCCTGTGGCCCGCAACAAGGTTGTTCTGATATGGGAGTTTCTGGGTGTTGTAAGTCCCTAGCTATGGGATGGAGGGAGCCAGCAGGCTGTACAGAAATCAGTCTCACTTATCAGCCTTGCCCCACACCAAGTGCAGGTCTGTACAGGAAGCCCTGGTCATAGCTCAGCTGTGAATTATTCCCAGACCTTCTCCATGGAGCTCCAACGTACGCATGTGGCAATTCCCAGTTGTATGTATCTGTTATGCAGCCCTTAGAGCCAGGTGAACTGACCACTCTGGATCCTGGAAGGGTCCTGAACACAGCTTTCAAGGGAGGGGATTGTCCTTGGAGGCAAATACAAAACTGTATCCCCTTGTCTTATTCCACTTCTACAATTTTCTCTGTCTGTCTTATCACTGTCCTTCTTGACACCTCCCACCTTTGCTGCTGGCAGGTGCCAGTGGGAGACCTCTCTGGTAGCAGACCACCCAGCCCTGTGTGCCTTGTTATTAAGCATGCTGGACGAAGTCTGCCCATTAATAATTTCCTTCTGTTGCACACAAAGTCAGGATGAATGCTCTTTAGAAAGATAGAAATTGTTCCCTCCCTACGAGCAACTGAACCTTGGGGCTTTGTAAAGCCACCTAGAGAAAACGGTAGGGTAGCAGGACAAATGGCAGCCAGGACCTGGGCCAACCAGGGAGAGTCTGGGAAAGACACAGGGGCCAGCTTGCATAGCTAAGCCTCAGAGATGAGTAAAAAAAGGATATTTCTTAGGAATTAGAGTGGGGTTTGTGCAGTCCCGGAACTGACTGAAAATATAGGTCTGGCTATCGCTGTTCCTAGTGCATCACAAATGACCTTCCTGAAGCCTTCCAGCTGGGGCTATGATACTTGCCTCTTCCCAGTGATTGACTTCAACAAAGAAAGAATGACTCTTGCTTCCTGGGGCCTAAGGGAATTTCTTCTTAGTAGCACTGACTTGTGCTTTCGGCACCAAATTCTCAGTTTCTTTCCCTACTGACTACCCTGGCACCTGCACACGCGTAGCACAGATTTGTGAGAAAAATGTAAAAGAGAACAGTTCAGCTACAATCCTCCCTTGCTGGGACTGCTTCATGTAGACAAAAAAGAGGCACTGTTTCAAAAATAGGATGATCAGGTTTTGACATAAAAAGGCACCCAGTTCCATCTCGGGTTGTGTATAAAATTATCTTTTTTTTTCCGCTATCCCACCTCCTCATCAGAAAAATCGCACCCCAGGCTATTTTGAAGCTCCAATGTGTTGCTTTTCATTCATATTTTTCAGTGTACTACTGAAACATGTGCACTTCTGAAATTTCATATCTGAAATGTGTGAACTGCTTTCACTGAAAGGAAAGCCTGAATTTCTGAGGACCATTTCCATTTGTTCTGTTTTGAGGTGAAGTAGTAAGGAGAATGCCCAAGGCATTCACAAAACAGAGGAAATATCACAGAATTAAGCAGTGTGCATGAATACGTGGGGATGAGCTCTCTGAACTGCCTTGCAACAGTTATGACTTCCCTTAAGAGGAGTGGGTATGAATTTGTTAATCTGCCATGAACAGGGGAAGAAAATACAAATGCGTGTCTCTTCATTCCTTGGGGTGCCACAGCAAACAGGACAGGGCAGGGACTGCAAGTCCTGCAGAGAGGAAGGCTCTAGATGGTATTGCTTTGAAGATACCCATGAGATTAAAAGAGCGTGCTTCCAGAGAGCCTCAAGGACTGAAGCAGCCAGCCACATCACAGCCACTGTTCAAGCTTTTTGCTGGCTTATTTATGTGGACTCTGATCCCTCATGTCCAAGAGATGCCCTCTGACTTGGCCCTGCTCTTGAACACTAAACCACCACTAAGAGCAACCTGGGAGAGCATTGAAGACTTGAGTGGGACACAGAACTAGAACTGAGGACGGAAACCTGGAAAGCTTTGATGAAGAGGTGAAAATAAGAGGGAGGAAGGAGCTGCCATGCAGAAAAACTGTGAGATGCCAGGGTCAAAGATGCCAGTGACCAAAGTCTTATTTCTGCCACTGGAGAGCTTGGACACATTTTACCAGTTCTCCATGTGTTTCTCCCCACCAGCCATGTGTTGGGACTATCTGTTCTGCAGGACAGGGTATGTCTTTGTGCTGTGTATGGCCAGTGCCCAGCTCAGTCCCAGGTGGGGCCTCTCAATGCTACAGTGACTGTAGTAATTCCACACACATCTCCTCTGGGCTCAGCCAACTAAGCATGTTTGGAGGGGACCCGCATGGGATTTCTTCTGATCTGTGCTTGTTTAATGAGGCATTCCAGTTTTGTAGCAGTTTTTCTTTTGCCAAGGCCACAACAATATGAGGAGGAACACAATGCCTTTGTTAGCAGAGGTTGAAATTTCAGCCTGCTGCTTTCCAGATCTCAGAAACATTTGGAGGTCTTTACTACACAGCATGCAAAAAAGCCAGGTGTGTGCTGGTCCCTGGCACCAAGCCATTTCCTTAAACAGCATCATTCTCCACCTAATGCATTAAAAATACTTTTTTTAGTGATTTAAAAGGAATGGTCTGAAATACAGGATTATTTATGTTACGGTAACCATGGACTAGAATGAGCAGTGTTGCAAAGAGATTGCATAGATTATAAGGCATGTAATCATCTTTAACCTTTCCTGCCTGTTAAATTGGTTCATTTCCTTTCATTCATGTATCTGAATTACTTTTATGTAAATATATACTTTTCTTGGCTTCTTTTCATGCTTATTTTTTTGTTTAAAAACAAAAGCAGCAATTAAAGAATGATAAAGACATTACTAAGTAGATCATATGATGGTTTCCCTTTAGAAAAGAAAGTGTTATCACTTTGTGATTCAAGGGACTTCAGCTACAATAACTCAGAGAGTGAATTAAATGTTTTGTAAGCTACTCGTATTAAATTTCCTGAATCTCCTATTAAATCCCCAGCACTTCAGCTTCAGGAAAGGGAGGAGTGTGAGTATTGCACAAGACAAGAGAAAGCAAGTTCAGCCCAGGGCTGAGATATCATATGTGTGTTTGGAGCAGGCAGAGCCCCTGGGAGTGACAAAGCAGTCAGTGTGGAGGCAGGGAGTTCCAATAAGAAAGCAAGAATTTGGGGACCCTCCTGATTTCTAGCAGCAGCCCCCAGGGGATGGAGCAACTTAAAAACTGGTTTGGCTCAGGAAGGGAAAACCCAGAGAAGGAAAGCATCAGGAAAAGCAGTGCCTCAGTTCAGACAATGGATGAATGTGAGGCTGCTAACAATACCTGTTGGCATGGCCAGAAATAAGCACTGGATGGGTCTTGTGTCTATATCCAGCACATGGCAATAGTGCAAACTGTTAGAAGGGACCAGAGGGGACAAGGAGCTGGGAAGCCCCCTCTCCTCCTTTGGGACCTCATGATGGTTTGGTTGATGCCAGCACTTCAAGACTGATGGTGTTGTTTGATACAAGCTCCAAAATATATTTCCTCAGCTTTCTCCCTCTGAGAGGGCCTCCAGGACCTGCTGCCTGGCACCAGCTCTGGCTGTGACCTCCAATGGCCACTGCAGCCAGCAGCCAGCATCTGCAGTGGGTGTGCTGGTTGCATGCTAAACCGGGTGCTTTGGTCATCTCCACTGCAGGCTAGAAACTGCAGCCAGGGCTGCTTTCACCTTCCTCCCAGGGACAACCCAGCTCCCTTTTGCCATCACTGGTGACCTTCAGGTCACCAAGGTTTCCCCAGAAAAATCCTGCCTATGCTACTGCTTTTCTTTGCTTTGAAGAGGAAACATTTCCTGACATGAATACAAAAGTCTTGTCCTCTTAGCTTTGAGGGCTCAGGACAATGTGAGTAAATGCAGACACCTTCCTTGCCTTTCCCTCTGTCATCAGAGTTTTGGGCAGCTGCTACCCCTGTGGGTGAACCCTGGGATTTCTTGCAGGGCTATGCTGCACAGGGCTTGCAGAGAGAAAGCTCAGTGGACGTGCCATTTAGGGCTCTGTGCACTTGTGCCGTGAGTGCCATGTGTACACAGACAGCTACATCTACATCTGCTGCTTTGTAGCCATGTGCCCTTCCTCTTTTCCCCACCCATGTCTTCAGTAGCTCTTGGGCTAAGTGAATCCCCTGGAAGACCCTAACAGTGTGACCAGAGATGCCCAGCTCTCTTCATTGCTTTCTTTTCTGGAGTTGGAGTGGCTCAGCCCACTGAAGCAGGAAGACTGTATGTTGGTGCTGTGGGTACTAGGACATATATCCAGTGCCTCCTTCTCCCTGTGGCAGAAACATTTTCCTTTGCCTGAGCTTTTGGAAATTTTCAAATGTTTCTCTTGTCAATGCAGACCTTGTTCCCTAGAGCTAGTGGAACCTGTTGGGATGCTGCTCTGCCAAGCAATCTGCTACAGTACCCCCATGCTATACATAGAGGAAGGAGGAAATTATGAAGAGGAGGGAAAAGACGTTTTCCCCAAACTGGCCAGAAATATGGTGTTTTCAGAGACAGCAGCTGGCACTGCTAATTGTTCACCTGACTTCTTCAAGCAATTTCTTTACTGACATAATGGAAAGGCTCCTGAGGATGAGACAGAGAAACAAATAAAGGCTTTACACTGTTCCTCCCTACTGAACACTCATTTATCATTGGCTGCTTGTCAGCCCAGGATGAGCCTGATGAATCCTGCTCTGGCCTCACTCAGGATACAGTGGAGACAGGGAACAGTGTTGACCCTGAAATTTCAGAAGTATCTCAGGAAGTGTTCTGTGACATGTGGTGTTAAACCTCATCACCCACCTTCCTAATACCTGCAAGCTTCTTTCCAGCCTCCTCCACAGCTGGGACTGATCCAGCACCCTCCCTCTTTTGACTGCAGGAGGACCTGGAACTGTCACCTTAGCCAGGGCTACCACTTCTTTGCACCAGAGGGGTCGACAGGTCCTAGGGTCTGCAGCATCTGTTAAAGACTTCCATTGGCAGACAAGTGGTCATCAGTGTGGGCAGGGCAGGACTACTTAGAGTCCTAATTAAAGACCCTGTTCATAACTGATGGCTGCCCAGAGCCTCTTCTGTGCAGATACACCCATTAGAAATGCTAACCTCGCATTGTGAAAGCAGATCTTGGCACTTATTCCCAAGAGGTATTAGGAAGGGTTTGTTGAATGTAATCTACTCAGTGCTAATCAGATCCCCAGGTCAGCAGGATCAGTCCTGATTACACGCTATTATAAGGAGGGCTTGCATTAAATCACTGAAGATGCTCAGATGGGAAGCTGGTGACCAGTCCTAGTTTGTTCAATTACAGGTTATATTCATCTCCAATAGAGAGTGCTTCACAAACTCAGAGCTGGAACTACCTGGCTACATAGCATGGCACTAGGCTGAGTTGCTATCAGTGTTTCAGCTATGTTTCAGTCCCCCATTATTTTAAGGCACAGCTCCTTTCTCTCTATAGTCCATAGTTCTATTTTCTGACTCATTGTTGGCATTAGCAGATAACAGATGTTCTTCAGCTCCAGTGTTACGTCAATGCTGATTTATGGGTTTGATTGGGAAGCTACATTGCAAGAAGTTCTCTACATGGGCTCACCCTGGGGAAACAGGAATGCAGGGTCTCTAAAATTGTCAATGACAAAGGAGGAAGTGAAGACAGATTATTCACACTTTGTCAAAGCATAGGCGTGAGAGGCCACCCAAGGAAATGATCATTTTCAGCAAGAAAACAGAAGCAAGCACTTTTTCATGCAGTGCCTAATTAAACTGTGGAACTCAGTGCCACAGGAAGGAAAAAAAAAAAAAAAAAAAGGCAGGAAAAAGCAGGAAATTCAAAAGCAGATTAAACAGGCAAATAACCACATGGCAGTCCAGGTACAATGTCAGGTATAGAAATCTCTAAATGCCTCATTATTGGGAGTGGTAGGATCAGCATAGAGACAGGGGAAAGATAATTCTGTGCTTTCATGAGTCTTACATTTTTTTTCTAAACCTCTCCTGTCAAAGGGGAGATACGGGGCTGGATGGGGCTGGATAGGTTTATAGTAGATCTCTGACCAAGGAGAACCATTCCTGTGCTACTAGGACTCAGGGCGTACGGTGAGTTTACAAAAAGGGAAATGCTTTCTGTAAGACCTCAGGAAAACTCAGGTCTTTGTGTGGGTGGTTTGTGCTGACAGCAACAGATCTAAATTTGATGATAAATTCTATATAGAAATCACTGACCTGAAATTACCTTATGCTCACATTCTGGCATATATATGATCCACATTACAGTCAGAAGACAGAAACCTACAGTGAGTTTATAGAAAGAGTAATGTGATGATTGTGTCTTGACATCCACTTACAGATTGAAGTGGAGACTTTTAGAGCTAAAGGAAGCCTGTATGAGCAGGGCACACAATGAGCAGTAACCATCATGCACTGAGTGCATGTGGGGAACTGAAGACACTGCTGAGAGACAGTAGCCCTGCAACATCAGTGCCTCCCTCTTCAACCCTCATTTATTCCACTGGTACCATCAGGGATGGTAGCGCAGGCGGATAGACAAAGTACCATTTAGACAATGTTATCTGACTGGTGTTTCGTTTTGGTTACTAAATCATCTCATGAAGTCACTACTGAAACAACAGTCCTTCTGGGTGCTCAGGTCTCCTAACCAGTTAGGAATTTGGAAAGACAAAATCCACCCAACTATAGTATAGGAAAGCTTGATATTATTCCAGAAATTGTCATGTGGACATGGTTATGGGGCCATTGAATAGTGCTCCTTTTCCACACAAGCACTTCTTCCAGCCTTGGTTTACAAAGTTCCTCCACCCCCTCTGAAGTTCTTGTCATATGGCAACCTACCCTCCAGCCCCACCAGCTCTCCACGTCCCCTGCACTTGGCTTTCACACACACAGGATGGAAGAAAATTAGAGAGATAACTCTGCTTTTTCACATGAAAGTTTGCTGTATGATATGAATTATCCTTGTCACTGAATAAGATATTTGCAATAAACAATTTTTGCTACTCTTCAACAGCTAAGCCAAAACCACCTAATCAATATCTCCGGCTGGGACTTGCTTAATAGCCCATCAAGCCATGTGTCATTATTGCTGTACAAGCCAATGCGGACAGTGTCATTTTGAGAACAATAATCATAGAATATGTATGAATTCCAGTGAAGCACCCCACTAATGAATGTGTCCAGGTTGGAAAGTAAATCACAGAGCAGAGGGACAGACAAGTAGATATTTAAAATAGTCCCCAAAGTACTTAACAGTCTCTGAGCTCTGAAACAGACATTGAATGGATGATTATAAAAAAACAAGAAGCAAGTAATTAGAGGCTGTCATGATGGGCTGAAGTAACAAGAGCAGGTTCCAGTGGCTGGCCTGTCCTGCATTGGAGACACGCAGATTTTAATTGATTTTGCACATATTGGTAGATTCACTGTTCTGATCACTGAGATGCTTCCAATAACGGCCAGTTTGGGACTCTGCCTATCAATAACAGCACAGACAGTAGTTTGTCTGTGTGCTGAGAAGCCAGTTATACTTTGAGGCTGAACTTCATTTACCCAAACACCAAACTGCTGCCAGCAGCTTGCACAGTGAAAGAGAACTGCTTTCTGTTCGATTTGTCATTGTCCATCTGTGTTTCCAACGGTCGGTGTAGGGAGGATGGGGAACTGGTGGAAAGCCAAACTTCCTGAATAACAGAGCTGAAGTCTATTTCAATTTCTACCTGCATTAGAGGAAACTGGCAGGGGGCTGCCCTGGCCAGAGAGAGGGGGGAGCAAATCCCTGTGGTTGTAAGAGACTCAGCAGTGATGGGGGTGAGTAAAGGAGATGGAACTAGACTCTTCTTATCAGTGCTTAGTGAAAGGATAAGAGAAAATGAATATAAAACTGAAATACCTTTTAAACTCAATTTGAACACAAGAAAAGCTTTTCTTCTTGTCATATCCCAAACTCAGCTGGATACAGTCCTGGGGAATCTGTACTAGGTGAACCTGCACTGAGCAATAGAGTGAGACTAGGTGGTCTTCAGAGGTGCCTCTAGTCCTAGTGATCCTGTGTTGCTGTGGCTGGCAGGAGGGAGATAGTTACTAACAAATAATAATTATCCTGGGGTGATGCTGAGTTTATCTTGAGTTTCTGCCAGAGAAGCCATGTTCTCCTCTCCCATTACATGTAACAGAGAGACACTTGCATTGGTCATTGGGGCTGGACAAGGATCAAACTCTCCCTTCCCTATTCCCTCTTATCTCCCACTTCCTTAAGATCAGTTACTCCATTTATCATCTGACAACTGAGATTCAGGATTTCTGAGTGCAATACCTCACAGCAGTGATGCCAGATAACAGAGCTGTGGAATTTTCCTAGCAGTCTAAAGCCCTACTTGGCAGCCCTTGGGGAGGCAATCCAGACAAACTCCCCATGCTCTGGGTTGCTGTGTGACTGGGTTCTGTGCTGGCTATATGAAAAAAGAAAAAAGAGAAAGAAAGGGAAAAAAAAGCCCAGAAGGAAATGGAGGTGGGGCTATGGAAAGCTTCACATGCTTACCAAGCTCAGCCCTTGCTTAGATGCAGAGACTCTAACCTAAATTAATAGATCCTCTGGGGTCTGCAAAACTGGGCTAATATTTTGCAAGAATAGCTCTCCCTTGCTTCTTGCCCTCCAGTATGATGAAGACAAAATGCCTTCATTATTGCAGCATTTAACAGTGTGCAGTGTTTATGAAGAGGCTGGAGGATGTGAAGGAATCCAAACCAATTACATTAATCTCACAGCAAATAAAGCTGCAAATATTTACCTTCACTATACTGCTTTATCTTATTGGACAAGCTCTTGAATTAATCTAAATCCAGTCCTTTAACCTTGCTAGATGGATTGTTCTCTCTGACATCAGGAGGTCACCTAGACTTTACAGTTGGTCTCCACAGGCAGACACCAGCTCATCTGTAAATTACACTTTGGGCATATAAGCTTTATTTAAATCTCCTTGATCTATTGTAGTCCTCACAAGAGAAGCTTTCCCTGCCTCCATCTAGTTGCTTGGTGTTTCAACATGACACTGCAGTGCACAAGGCATACAGAACAACCCAATCAAATGATTAACAAACAATACAGCAACGTTCAGATTTTTTGCAAGATTTTACTCCTGGAATGACGTCAGTTCACCACTATGAAACCTTTTCTCACAGGAATCCACTGATATAGGCAAAACTCTCCTTAAAATGATATGCCTCAGGAAAGTCCCTATTCTATTACAAGTAAACTTAGTCTGGAAAGCTTAGTTTGTTCCCCCCCCCCCGCAATGTGACACCAAATTCAGTGCTTTGGGGTGTGGCTTCAGCAAATGTAACAAAGCAGCAAGCACTAGCGGGTGGGAGTAGCAAATGGACTTGTGGTGCCCATGGGACAGAAGCACTTAGGTCATGCTAGGGATGTACTGGGTTGGTCCATTGTGTGAAATAGTCAACTTGTTTGGCCTACACCTCTCAGTTCTCTTTTCCATGACAAACCCTTCTCAAATTGGAGCTTCTTCACCCTACCAATATGTATAACCCCAGTTTCTGAGCTCATTTTATCCTACTGACCTGCAGTGGCTTTCTACTCTGCCCAAAAAAGAGGTGCTGGGTGTGTTCAGTCCTAGCAGTGCTTGATAGAACATGCACTATTAGACAAAGCTCTGCAGAAAGCCAGCTACGTAAGTTTGGAGCCCACCTACAAGTCGTATTAAAGAAAGGAGTTCTCTTACATAGTAAAGCTATTTCTATCAGTGTTTCCTAACTGGCAGACCATTAAATATAATTTTTCCCATTACCAGTGAAAATCCACAGGCTTTCTCTTGATCTTCCAGCATGGAGTCTCAGGACTGGTCTGGATTTGCCTGTGCCTGAGCTAGTTTTGACTTATTCTAGCTGTTACAACAGGACAGTGACTATGACTTAGTAAACATATCCTGGATTAGCTCTGCTCAGGGACCAGTCTGTGATAATGGCCTGACGAAGCCAGGTAGTCCCTAGTAACAAACAACAGCCCTCTGTGTTACTGGAGCCTGGGAAGGCTCCTGGGCAACTGTCAGGCTTTAGCTGGGGGCTGATGAGAAGGAAGTAGGTTGTCATAAGAAAAATGTATAAAAATAGCCAGAAGCAGACCCAAAACAAGGAGGAAGAAACTGCCACTGTCAACACTGAACTCCTCCTGGAGAAGGACTAGGACCTCTTCTACTCCCTTTCTTGAGGAAAGCAGAAACCATTGATTTTAGGACTCAGAAAGACATGGGAAGGGTGAGCACAGCACTAGAGGACAGAGGTACATACCAGGGAGCTTCTATTTAACAGTTTTAACTGTTTTATTAATTAGGATTTTCTCTACTATTTAGACATTTTGGACAATTAGACTGTTAAGAAATCGATTGAAACAATGAATTCTGAGTTCCATGTATATATAGCAAGTTCCTTTTGCCCATAACAACATTTCAGTGCGATACTACTCTGGCTGGGATTTCAAACTCTGCAGATGTGTGCAGTTGTGTGTGGCAATTTTTAGGATGGCCTTTGGTGATAGATACTGGGGTACATTCACAGGACAGGTCTTAGCATACTGTTGCCTAAAACCTATCAACACGAGTTGTTCTGAAAGATGTTGCCTGAAGGTTCAGGATTATAAGAATTTACTTAAGTTCACCTCTCTGTCATGCTGTGTATCTCATCCTATAACACCTGCAGGGTTTTTTAGTTATTCCATGTAAACACTTTCCATCTACAGGTACAGGCAATTGGTGGTTTATTTATTTAACTTCCCCTCCCTACACCTTGGAATAGCATTTTGCTTATAGAAGTCCTGAAGCTGAAGAGGGAAAAATTTGCAAGGAAGTCAATAACTCCCGTGTCTGTGCTGAGGAAATATGCACTCCCTGGCTTATGGAAGCAGTGACACATGGTATAGCCAGCCATGACACACTTTGTGTCTTCCTATGGCCTTCTGAGCTCTTCTCAAGCTGCCTGCTTCTCTCTGTGCACACAGGTTGAACTGGGATTTAAGTAGGCAGGAGGTAGGTACCTGAGCACAGAGTGTAATATACCTGCATGGAGGTCTCTACAAGAAATAAGGAAGTTTTGTGTTTCCAGGAGAAGGTATTGATTGAACTTAGAGTCTTCCTTCATGAGTTCATGCTGGTGAGAGAGCATTTGGTCTCAACAGTCAACCAAATATGAACTCAGCTCTTCCACAAGTCCTAGGTGATTAAAAGGTGCTATATAACACCTCCTTCCTTTCCATTTAGGCATATTATAGTGAAACTAGATAGTTTTAAGTAAACAAATCCATTCTTTTGACATTTTATATCCCATAGCAGTTTATTCCCCTCATAAATTAAACTTAGATACCAGAAATTACACGAATTCTGTGAATATCCTGTGAGTTTCATTGATGACAGAAATACCATGTCAGAGTGACATAAAAACTTCTGGAAATACCAAGAAGATCCAGATGCAAAATGAGTTGGAAGAAAACCAGTAACCTCGTGCTCAGTAATCATCCTGCTCTATTCCTTCCTTGGCAAAGTGTCCTGGGCAGCACATCCCAATGCACACACCCCCTTCTCTTGTTGTGGAGGGTACGGTATGAGACCAGGCCAGTGTGCACAGCGGTGCCATCTGCTCTGAGAGCACACCATGGTCTGGAGGACACACTTCTAGTGAGAAATGTGAGCTAAATTACTTAATTTATCCAAGCAGAAGACTTGTTGTGAGTCAAATATAGTCTGCAGACAACTACACAAGGAGAAGAAATTGGTAGTGGGGACGTGCCTTTGTCAAGTAACAAAAGGCTGCACAAAAGCCAGCAATTGGAACCTGAAACCAGACATGTTTCTGCAAGTATGGTGCAAATATACACAAGTGAAGGAGACTCACTGCAATAAATCATCTGGGTATGTTGTTGAATCTCTATCAGATGAAGCCTTTAAATCAAAACCAGATATTCTTACAAAACAGCTGTCCTCACTCCAGCAAAGCTACAGCACTGTTGCAGACATTATAAGGAGAGATTTCTCTGGTTTGAATGCAAGATTTCAGACTCAGTGGTTAGTGTGGTCCCTCCGGCCTTCTGGCAGGCAGTGCTTGGAAATGCTGATCAAGCACAACTCCAGCTGAAGTCGAAGAGGGTCAGGAAAAGTCAGTTCCCAGCATAGCTCACCTAGCCCTGGTTGCTTGAGGACAGCCTGACAGCATGATGTTGCTGAGATTTCTGGAGGGAGCACAGGGAGCTTTGAAGTATTTGATTTAATATTTTATTTACTTTCCTGAGGCACTGGGTGCGGACTTAGAACTAAATAGCAATCATTGCTCCTGGCTCTCCTCTCTCAGAGGTTTCAGTGCAAGGTATCCTCACTGATTTCACTTAGGCTACTGTGATATATAAAAGCAGTTAGTCCTCCATCCCAAGGTGATTGCATCCCATTACCTTGCCCGAGACCCAGGGATCCCAAACATCCCAGATTACAGCATGTCTCACAAGGTATTGCAATATGTCCTTTTTAGAAGGATGTTTCCCCTGGTCTACAAGCAGCCATTAAATACTATAGTCTAAGTAAGATCACCAACACAGGAAGATGCTAAACGGCTTGCTGCTGCAACCAGAAAGTTTTTCTTCATACTCTACTCATAAGTGTCTGCCAGGGAGCCTTTGCCTCCTGTGTAGTTGCCTGGATAGTTGTCCCTTCATTACACCATTTCAAGGAGAAGCTGTTAGGGCTTCAGGCAGAAGCCGGGGCCATTGACTGGGGCTGTGGTTACACTAACTGAACAGGATTTGGAAAAGAGCTGGCCATCACATGAGAAATGGCTGGACATGTTGGATTACTGTGTGAGACATGACAAAATTACAGGCAGCCCTGTAAAGGATGGTTGGATTTCAGGCATGTTTAAGGGGAAATGATATGAGAAATGGCCAGATTTCACAGGTAACCTGAGGGGAGTCTTGAGGAGCTTTTGGGCAGCACAGCTATGCAAGGCCAACAGAATCCACATAAACAAATTGGCAACTGTATGTAAGGCCAAGACTACCTAGGTACCAGTATCAGAAATACCAGATTTCAGTGGATATGTAGCAAAACTGGTACAAATGGGGAAATAGTAACAGGTAGTAACAGGGGCAAGGCTTTTTATTTGGGAGGATACTGGGGTGGAGGTACAGAGGTACAAGGGTGCCAAAAAGGAGAGTCAGGAAATGAGAAAAAGATAATAAATAATGTATGCAATTGATGTGATTGTTTCTGCCCAGAGGCACCTGTTGGGTAACCCTGCACTTGATCACGACTGGAGCAGAGCAATACCCCACCCCTCCTTGTTCCAGCTATACCATGACAGTCAAGAGTATTTCTGTGGTCAGGAGAATTGAGGTGGGAGCAGGGTAGGGTGCTTCACCTGGCTGTCAAGCAAGCATCTGGACGGATGGATTGAGCATCTTGGTAGCATCGTGTTGGTACCTGTTCCCAGCCCGATGGCACTGTCAGCTACCTACCACTTCATAACACAGGTGAGATGAGAAACTGCATGAGCAGAATTCCCTTAACATACTTGATTCTTCACCATCATTTTAGAACTGCTCTTGCACTTAATTTCCTCCCTCTTGCAGATGATCAAAGAATATAAAGAAGGAGAAATAGCTTTTCAAAAATCACTCCCCAGATTTGTTTCCAGTCTTACTGACTTTAAGGATTGTACAAATGTAAAATCATCACTGCTAAGGAAATATTCCTGATTTATACTACTACAAGAATGATCCCCTCCCCTCTGCCAGGGAAATGCACAGTCATTTAGGGGAACCACCAACCATGCCTCCCACATCTGCTGTATCTCATAATTCTCTGCAGAACTACCACATGGGTACAGCTCAAAATGAAAGGGCACTCTAGTCCTGCTTGTGCACCCATGCAGCTGGGATACCATCTTCTCCCTACACTACAGAAGATCTGAAAAGCTCACCCCTGTGACTCTAACAAGTCACTAAGAAGGAGTTCTGAGAGGCAGCAAAGGAACTGGAGTTATGGAGTTGAGGAGGAGAAGGGAGGAAATGTGTTTCAGATTTAAAAAGCCCTAGGAATTATCTTTGTTAAATGCAGTGGAGCTGACAGGATCCTGGATATTTGCAGCATTTTGCAAGTCCTTGAATTTTTTGGGGAAAAAAAAAAAAAAAAGGCAGAATCAGAAATATTTTATTAACTCATCTTAGTTTTGCTGAACTATCTGTTTAAGGAAAAGAAAAGTAAACAAGCAGTTCCCTCCACTCCAGATGAAATATTTCATTTTGATGTCTTTCAAGGGAAATCATTTATATTTTCTTTCAGAGCTAGCTCATTATGAAACATCTTTCAATTGTCATTTAAGGAAAAATCTTGAATTTGAAACAAAACGCATTGTTAAATACAAAACAATAGACTTCCAACTGAAAGTGAGTAGCTGATTGCTTGCCAGTGAGCAGGAACTCCACCCCACCACACGGCTCCCATTGTGTAGAAGTCCTATTCTGCAACCGCATCCAGGGAAATGCCAATTCAGAGGCAGCACCTGCGGTCCCGGCAGCCCAAGAACCACAGCGCACATCCTCTTTAAACATGCAGACTTTAAGGATGCATCAGTATCCAGGAAGAGATTAAATACAACAGGGAAATTGCACATAGCAATAACAAAGGCGGGACACTGTAATAAGCCTGAGGTCTGGGTCATTAATTCCTTGTTATCTGGCTTCATTCAAATGCTCTGGAGATACACTCTGCTGCCCTTTATTTTACTGAACCCAAACCTTACTCTGAGGTTCCCTTTTGCTGTTCACTTCAAAAGGCATTTTGGTGCCATATTGCCAGTGAGCTCCATGTTTGGTAGGATTCCTTGTACGTTATGTGTGTTTTATGAGAACAACACCTGGGGTCAGCTATATTCCCATGCCGAGCACCATGCTGAGGCAGGGGCATCTGTCTGTGAAGGGCCATGCCCCAATGCTTCAGCCTGCGAGAGAGACAAACACAGGCAGGATCCCAAGACCAGGAGCTATAGTGACAGCCTGGTAGCACCAAGGTGGAGTATTTCACTCTCCGGAACAAAACGATAAAGCAGGAAGCAGGAATTCTACATTATTCCATTTTAAAGAATGTTGCATTTCAGGTGATAAAAGAACAACATGAGATATCAAGTACTGAAAGTCTGGGTAGTCTATTTCATTGTACTCGGAAGGGTGACCACTGACCACGATCATAAGGTGTTCTGGGAGGGATTTGGGAGCCAAGAGCAATACTGATGTTGGAGCCACAGTGATTCCCACCGGATCCTACAGGGATCCTTATCTAAAGCAGGGCTTTCAAATGCAAATTAATCACACATTTTCTACAAGCTACAAATGTGCCTGTGCCTTTATTCCTCCCTCTGTCCCTTTGCAAAAGCTGAGCAAAGTTTTCAACCACATCCTCATTTGCTATGTCAAATGCAGCAGTTCTCAGGTCGGGCTGGGAAGCATATGCTGGTGTGAGCTCTGCTCGTGGTAACATGCCTGCACATACTGGTAAGCACATACTTTCATAGGAACTGAGGAAAAGAAATGCAATCTCAACATTTCTGCCACCAAGGCTTAAGCAGAAGCTAAAGAGTGGTTGATCATGCTGAACACTGAGAGCAGCTGTTTTCCTCACCTAGATCAGAGAAGATGTGGTTTCTTTAATTTTAATTGCCACATAAAAAGCTGACTGAAATTTCACCTCCTTCTTTACAGATACTACTGCCCATTTTTGAGTATGCTGTTTGCTGCATCTAGTTTGACCAGCTCTGGAAATTCCTAATTCACACACACACACACACACACACACACACAGAGCCAGCTTCTTTTTAGAATGGCTTTAAGTTTTCCATTGTCCAATATTTGTATTTTATGTACTAAAAAATGCAATTCATTCAACCACAATAAATATCCACAAGAGTCCTGAGAGACCCCATACATTTGGATTTGGCCAGATCTAGACAATGAATTTCAGTTTTATAATGCAGGCTTATTTGTTTTGCTATTAATTCTAACAAGGACAATTGATCAATTGTTTTAATTTTAGATCAGAGAGCTAATATCTGACTTTGGCTTCCCTTGTGGTCTTTCAGTTCCTGCCTCTGAGCTGCAAAGATCACTTTTGATTATTCTTTTCTGTAGTTAATTCAGCTACCCCTTATGAAGAATATAAGCTGCCCTTTCCCCATTAGGCTGGAGATGATGCAGTTTTCTTATTTTTAATTATATTCATTCCAAAAAAGCCTAAAGAATAATGTGTAATTCTGTGTTTGCTGCAAAGTCTGAAGGTAGGTAGAGTCCTTCAATATCTGAGAGCAGGCAGACTGTGTAAAGCCTCTGTTTCCCAGTTGGTAAGTTTTTGAGGTTTTGAGATCTTTACATAGTCATTGACTTGTTCTCCCCTGTTATTAGAGTTTTTCTACAGGCAATGTCCATACTAGCACAGACTTTGGAATAAAGGTCACCTAATGCACTGTCTCTGTTTTCTGGAATCATCTGCTACTTTCTCTCTCCCCCTTTCATTTTCCCACTTTCCTCGAGTTTCTTTTGCTGGCTGTATTGCCGCTTGACACTTCGCCATCTCAGGTTTGTTGGAGGTCTTGGGTTCTCCCACCACCTCCTTCTCTTCTTCCTCCTGCTCTTTTTTCCCATCTTCATCTCTTAGCAACCAGCCCTCTCTACATTCAGGTCCAGATTCTGCCCCAAATCTCACGCATCTTTTGCTAGCTCCTCTGCAGATATGAAAATGGGGTCTTGGTTGAGGGTCACCTCCCCCCCCGTTTTTTTTCATGAGCCTCCAAATGGAGGTAAGGATGTTCTGCAGAAATAAACTTGTTGAGCTTTGTTTGCTGTGTTCCTCTTTCAGAATCAATTATTCTTGCAATTCTTATTTGTTAGCAGATTTATTGCTTTGATTTCTTACTGCATACTGATATCCCCCATTCTGGTCTCCCGAGGTACCTAGAATGGCGGCAAATTGCATTTGTACTTTGTGGGTCAGAGGCTCCAGATCAGATCCCTGTGGCAGCTCAGGAAAGAGGTATGTTGTGATTACATTTTATGTTCTGCAAATAAGCTCTGGTTCAGCCTGCCTCTTTCCTTTACACTTTTGGTCTGGTCTAATTCCAGTCCCCACAGCTCTGCTCTGTTCCCACTAAAAAGCTCATTTTGTGAGCTTAATTTAACTTGAGTTGATGCTCCATAGATCATTCTGCAGCCAGAGCACATCGTGCTCTGTGATCCTGCTGATCCTCACCAGACAACCCAAGCCAGACTAGGTCATGGCACACAAGACCATCAGGAAGCCTATGTTGCTGTAATCAGTGATCTTAACTCAGTGACCTGTGCTGCAACAAGTTAAGTCATTGGTGATGACTCATAGGAAAATGGAATGGCTTTCAGGAGGGCATCTAGTTCACCCCCCTGCTGAGAGGTACTGACCCTCCCTGTATCAATCCTGACACATGTGTTTAGCCTGGATTTAAATACCTCAGAAGCCTGAGAAACCTGTTAAAACTGTGGGCTTGATTGCTTGTGGACATATTTATTTCCTCTGCTATCTGTGCTAAATGGTGACAGCTATTGTGGGAATGGGAAGGCTCTGTGATTTCCATTTAAAAGGTTATTCCACCATTCTGAAATCTGTTTTAATTCCAGTTTGGAATAAAAAAGAGAAAAACATTTTGAAATTTCCCTCACATCTTTTTTCCCCCTCAAAAATGTTCTGGGTTTGGGCAGTAAAAACATATACTGGTGTCAGCCTAAAATTAAAATTAATAAAAACTTGCAGAAAACTCATCAGTCAAAACTTATTGTTCCTATGCTTGAAAAGCTTCTTTAGTAAACAAACAAACAAATGAAAAGACATTCACTGAAATTAATTCCTGTGGGGGGAAAAAAAACCCCACAACTTTGACAGAATTATGTTATTCACAATGAAACTGTCCAGCCATTTCCACCCAGTGCTCTGTCCAGAGCCAAGACCAGCAGTGGCATTACACGTTTCTCATCCTCAGCCCTTGGGCAGAGTCCAAGCCCTGACTCAGCAGCACTTACCCCTATACCAGGTGCATTCCTGGTCTTCCCTGAAAAGCTGGAGGATGGTGTGGGACAGGTTATAACTGACAGGTTATAATTTTCTGTTCCCACTGACCATGTCAAATGCCTCTGAGATCATTCCAGGATGGCTTTGGCCAGGGGCTGTGAGCTTCTTTCCGATATCCACAGGCTCTACCCCACTCTAGGGATGCTGTGGCACATCCCTCTGTTTAAAACAGTTATTGCTCTGCCAGTCTGAGTCTTCAGGCTAAACCCAGGGCAGAGGCAGCTGCAGCAGCTCTCTCAGGCACACTTCTCACCCTGGCTTTTTTCGTATGCTCACAATGGACACTGCTTCCTTGCAGGCTGGCAAAGGACACGAGGCTAGCAACTTTATGGTTGTTCAGGGCTGGTCCAGGAAAGGCAAAGCCCCGATTGCTTCACTGGCCCTTGGTGGATACTGTACCAACAGCACTGGGCAAGAGTAGCCACAGACACATGTTTTGTAACAACCCTCATCCAGTATTATGCCTTAGGATTACCAGCTGGCCTGAGCGCTACGCTACCGCCTTGCAGAGGGTCTGCAGTCTGCCCAGGGTGTCAATACGCTGGTACAAGTGATAGCCACTCGTAGCTGCAGGCAAGAAAAGGCCACGCAGCTCCAAGTGTCACAACCTCTATAGATCCTTCTTTTGAAGGCAAGGATATGCATTAAAAAGGTCCTTAGGCTGCATTTTGGGCATATGCTTGTGCAAGCCTCTGGGCACAACTATTCATGTTGCCTCCCTCTGGGAACACAACAGAAGGAGCCATGAGGGATTTGGAAAGGTGCATCTGACATTTGTATTAAGCTGTGCTTGACCTGTATGGGAGACGCAGAGCACATCCCAGTCTAACAAGGCTGGGGAGACATGTCTGGTTTTGTAAATACTTAAATGAAGAATCTAGCACATCTGGCAAATGCATGTCTGACTCTCATGCCACTTCTGTCCCATCCATTGCTTCAGCTCATGCCAACCACTATCACCATGTTTGGAAAGCTGAGATAGGATCTGAAATCTTAAAAGGGGGATGGGGCGGGTGGGAGGAGGGGAGTAAAAATCTAGTTATCTAATGGATTGCAGGATAAAGACAAGCTAATCACATCCATCTTGCTACTTGAAAATCCAGTGAATACCTGGTGTAAATGGAAGGTGATTAGGACATGGTAAAGCAGCCTCCTGCTGTGATGCAAGTACTGAACACAATAGAGATGATGCTGAGGATGACAGTTGCTTTCCTCTGGCCTCAGAACAGAAAGCTTTTTACAGAACTGTGTATTTATCATAACCCCAGTAAGACACAGAGAAACAGAAAAGGGGCCTGGGGCAGGAGTTTGAATATTTGGATTGCTCTCCACTGCACTGTCCTGCAGGCAGGCAGGCAGACTGGAAGGTAGAAGAGATTAGATAGAGAAGAGATGTATTGTCTTCTGGGCTCTCTTTTTCTGTCATTAATCAGTTTCTCTTCTCAGATAATTTGTATACAGTATAACTTAAAGCACAACAAAGCCTGTGGAATTATTTCTGCCCTTATGAATTCTTAATTCATGCAAGACAGCAGATAATGTCTCTCAAAATGTTGCTACTGTGCTTTACAGCAGTAGCCAATTAATTACTGCAGGAATGGTGTTTCAGGGCCACCTCATCTCTTAAATAAATCTTCTGTGTCCAGTGACAGAGAGAGTTCTTATTCCACAGACATAACACAGAGGGACAGCTCTGCGCTGGAAAAGTAGCTTTGTCTACCATAGAAGAGGTATTCTGATGCCAGGAATGACCTAGCTAGACACTGCAGAGAGCACTTTCTGCTCATTAAATTTGTGTTGCATGTTACACTGTTAGTCTTGCCTAGCATCCCTGCTCCATGTGCTCAGGCTATGGAGGAAACAGAGTTTGGTACTTGGCAGCACCTGAAAAATTTACTGCTTTGTCCTGATGGCTGGACTCTGTGCTGGTGGAAAGCAGTGGGTAATCCCGTACCTAAATACAGGCTCCCAGTGGACCAAACAAAGCACATTTGCTGTTAGCAGGTCTTTAGGAAAGCTCAGCTCCAACTGTGGCATCAAAATATTGACTACGTTTCTCAGTGTCCTACAAAAGGCCTGGCCACAGCTATTGATTTGTAATAGTAACTCCATCAGTATCACCCTTGGGTCAATAAACTTTTGTCGTTATCTCAACAGAAATTAAAAACTCTGGTTAGTTTTACATCTGTTTATTTAATACCAATACTTTAAGGATGTTCTGCCCTTGGCAATCAATGAAACAAAGTATGCAGTGGGGTTTGGGCTGATTTCTAACTTTTCAAGTTAAGACAGGTATAGAAATCTGTCTGCAGTTTCCTCTGTAACAGTTTGTTCTAGGAAAAAAAAAAATTGAATGTTATGCTCTGATTCTAATTCATTCTAAACTTATTGTAGACCAAAAAAACCCCTTACTGCCGAAAGAAATGCTCAGCTCGGGGATTTTATAGGTTTTTTCTTTAAGATACAAATGAGGATTAATGAATAACCTCTCACTGCCCTCAATGGCGGCTGGGTGCCCAACCGTACGTGGTGCCTTTGAAATTTTTCAAATTAACTAAGGCCAACTGTAGTCAGTGGGAGTTGTTCTACTAAACACAGCAGATTTGGGATTGGAACTGTAAGAAGAAAGATGACCATGAATAACAATATTTACCAGCTGAAAAACTCACAGCCTTTTGCTAGCCTGTCTCATCTCTGGTTCTTTGTGCCCTTAGATGAATTACGTAAGCCTTGTGAAACTCTTAAGTGGTTTATCTCTGCACCCACTTTGCAATGCAGTAAATTGCGAAACAGAGAGGTCAAACCCATAAGTCTTCTCCAGAGCAGTGCGCAGATTACTGGGAGGCACAAGAAAAGCGCCCAGGGGTCCTGACTCACTTCCAAATGAGAAGAACGAAATAATGAATGGAAGGAAACAAGATCATAATAAATCTTGTTCTGAAGTCTTTAATAATGAAGCTTTATTGTAAATCCATCACAAAGAAACATTAATATGGAGCCACCAAATAGGTCAGGTTAATTACATCATCTGAAAATGGTGTGATACCTCCAGCCTTCATAAAAAAAGTAATCAAATCCCCCAGGAGTGTGAGAGAAGACTTTTTTTAATTAGTTGAGAATTAAAATCTCTGTGCTAACACCTCACAGTATTCCTCTAGCTTACCTAGAATGATACATTTTACCTCCCGTTTGACAAAATACGACATTTACAAGGTAAGTAGTAATTAGGGCTGCTTATCTGTGTGCCAATTTGCATCCTACATGGTTAGCCCATCATAATGTCATGGAAGACCTCTTCACTGTCTATAGAATCTTTGCTGCAAAAAGACATTTAAGGGACTTGCAGTGAGCACTTTCCCTCAGTTTGCTCTTTATGTGCAGCCTGCGACCTCTGTTGCATGTTTCATACTCAAGCAGGCATGCTGAACAACACAACCACCTTTAATACAAGCCTGTGTTGGCTGGGTTTGAGGGGAGGAGAGAGATGGGATGTGTTCTCAGCCTTTCCTGCAACTCCCTGGGTGACACTAGGGAAGATACTCAACTCTTCTTCACCTCACTCCCTTGGTCCAGTGCTGGCACCTCCCACGCTTGCAGCTCAGGTTCCGTTTGGCTCCCAAACTCTCCCCAACCCTGCATTTCTAGCAAAATCCCCAAATTTGCAAGACCCTTGCACTTCCCAGATCCAGGAGAACACGGTCCATGTCCCAGGAATGACAAGCTGAGAGCATAAGGCACACAGCCAGAGATGCACCAGGGATGTAGCTCCATTTTTGTACCCAGCTGATGCAGCTTTAACATTAAACACTAATGGGAACATATCCACAGCTTGCTTTAAACAGAAACATTCCTATAGATTGCGCCATGCTTCGGGTCAGCCACAGTTCCCCTTCCTGAGTTTCCTTTGGTTTTTCTTTTAGACACAACCATCTGAACAGGGTTGGCCAAAAACAGTTTTTGAAGGGAAATCATCTTTTCAAAAGGAACAAACATTTCCCTTGAACAATTGAATCCCTTTTGAAATATCCTCCTGGTAGGTTTCATATTTTGAAAACTTGAAACATTTTTCAATCCTCAAAACAGGTTTTTCTCACTTTTCATCCAAAAATACACTTTTCCCAGGAACTGGTATTATATTATTACAATATATTATCCATCCTTGTCTGTAAAATATCAGTGAAGATATGAACTACTGAGTTATATTAAAATATCTATTTATACTTTTCCACTTCAAGCAAACAGTATTTTTACCAGCCCTAGTGCACATTCCCCAGCAGTGATTCCAGCAGACTTGCACTCACTGGCAAGATGCTAATAGTGTCACTGAGGTTCCTGCACCCAGAAAAGGTTTGTTTAAGGCTTCAGTAATTGCTTTGAGCTCCACAGACTAATAATTGCCAGGCAGGAGAGCTGTGAGTCACCAAGGCACTCTAATCCTGTGACCTGCAAAAGTACCTGGAGGAGGCAAAGGTTATTTAAGAAAGAAACATTTTTCCTTTCTGGTTATATCCAATTTCTTTGTGTTGCTTTGCCAGTCAATGTGTAGTTGACTAAGGAGTGCAGAGTGTGACATATAAAAGTGGTAGGTGTTATTACTAAGCATATTAAACTGACAAGAAAAAACACAGGGCTCAGACACAGTTGAAAGGCACTTTTAAGTCTCACCAAGAAAAACAAGTTTGTGACATACTCCTTCTTGACCCAGGTTGTACAAATGAACCTCAGAAGTCCAAGGAAAGATGAGGTCCACAACTCTAAAAGATGGCTAGAGAGGAAGGCTGGACAACAGTCCAAAAGTTGGATTTTGGAAAAGTGAGTAGGAACTTAGAAGGTGCTGTGAAAAAAAAAAAAAAAAGAAAAAAGATTGCTTTCTATAAATAAATGTGGGCAGGGAAAATGCTGGGGAGGGAGAAGATCTAACAGACAAACTTGGCACAAGAACAAAAAGTATACACTAGCCATGAATAAATTCAGACTGGAAAATTGAAGGAAGTTTTCAGCCATCAAAGGAACAAAATCCTGCAACAGGCTTGCACAAGGAGCAGCAGGAGGGAAAAAAGTAACTGGATCTAAGTTGAAGGGCAAGAGAAAGTCATGGAGAGAGAAAGCAGCTTCCCAGGTTACACAGCGAGACTGTGGCCCTAGTCCTGCAGAGCAACCATGTCCTGGGGGTCTGAGACCTTCTAGTGATGCCATGGGACCACCCTGGTCCCAGGGGACCTCGGTATTGGGGGAGATGCATAGGGACTTGGAGTGATGTGCCCACAAGAACCTGTCCATCCCTCTTGAATCACCACCCTCAAAGACTGACGTGACATTTCCTCCCTGACATTTCATTTTCTTTAACTACTGGGTCAAAGAACACTTTGTCAAGGTCACAGCAATTCCAGTTGCTGCCTTTTTGAGCTCATTTTAATGACATCAATGGTGAAATGGTGATGAGTCTGACGGCTGACCTCCAGGCTTCGATATCAAGATGTTTCATCAAAAAGAGGTTCCTCAGAGAACCCCCCGTCTCTGGTCTATAGTGTGAGCCTTACCTGCAGGGGCGCTGGCTCAGTTTCTTTCTATTCTCATTTATCCCATGGCCTGGAGCACCTCTCCTCACCATATATAATGGGACTAATGAAGACTGATTTTTGAACTGTGGAATGTTTTTTATCACTGGAGAAAGTTCAGGGAAAAAATAACAATAAAGATATTTTGCAATGATCTGAAACTTTTTTTTTTTTTTAAATCAAGAATGAACAAAACTGTTCACAAAAATGTCTAGGGTCAAATGAAACATTTATGGATTTTTCTGCTTTAAAAATGGAAATGAACTTGGGATTGAAGCATTTCAAATGGAAAAAATTTAAATACTTGCATTCAAATCTGGAAAATGAAACATTTTGACCTGTGTTTCTTAATGCTTCCCTCCCTCCTGCCTCAGTCTACCAGACTGTTTTGCCTGACCAGTGCCATTTTTCTCCATTAAAACAGGTTTGCACAAAGCAGCTTTCCCAGCTCTTCAAAATAACTTTGGACAACTTCAAGACAAGTCCTCCATTCTCTATGAAAATCATGAGCAGAGAATGATCCTAGGTTCATTTTTTTATCCTTTTCCGCAAGGTTTAAATATCCACTCCATGCATCTGGGGAGAGCTCCCATCAAATGGGCACCCTCCCTACAACATCTGTCAAAGCCCACAGAGACAGCTACTTGAGAAGCACACCAGAAGAGCCAGGAGCTAACATCCAAGATGTGAGATCGAAGCTGATCTACCTGGGGGATCTGTTTGGGGTGACAGGCAGATGAACACAGCAATGGGCTCTGCAGAGGTATTGACTGAAGCAGGGCTTGAAGGAGACTGTAGTCTGCATGGACACCCGGACTTCTGAGTTAGGACAGCTGGTGTCACACTGCTGGTAAACTTCACTTCAGAGATTTCTTGAATCCCTGCATAAGCCAGGTGGCTATCTGGCTTGCTCTCCTTTTTTGTGTTCCCTGGCCAAGATTACTAATGAAATGATGATTAGTGTTAGTTCTGGGGTTTTTTTAATACAGCTGATTTATCTGATGTTTGTAACAACAATAAACATGCAAATCTGGGAGACAAAGGATTTGTATGAGATCCTCTCAAGTAGGGTGCAAAGGGAGTTTTTGCCAGCTTTTTTTTTTTTTTTTCAAATGTGGCTGTTTAGGATTCATCAGAAGAACACAAATATAACCAAAAAGATCCATTCAGAGCTTAGATAGACATGGAATGTCACTGGGTCAGTCCTTTGCAGCTGAAGATCAGGCTTCCAGGGACTTGCAGATTAAGGATGCTGTGGAATGGCCCTCTTAGATATATAAGCAACAGAGCAAACCCAAACTCCAAACCTGAACAAAATGTTCACAGATCAGAAAGAAAACTCAGCCCACTACCAAATGAGTCTGGAGGTGGCTGATTTGTTCAATTTTGAGTGATACAGAATTCATGCCTGGCACCTGAAGAGTCTCTGTTATTTCAAGCAGGTTTTGCTTTGAGACTGAAAATGAAATTGAAAGTAAAATATTTGGAACAAGCAGTGCAGAGAGCATTTCAAAAAAGACTGAAGGAAATGTTTGTGTCACAGTTAGCAAGAGACACCACTTGGCTTTTTGCTCAGCCACGCTACTAAGACTCATGCAGAGCCCAATATTAGAGACTAGGTTAAATAAACCCCAGAAATAATGCTAGATGTTCACCATGGGACTGGTAAAATGTGTTGCTATTCTGCATAAGAAAAGACTCCTCTTTAAATTGCGCAGGCAGTCTTCAGCTCAATTTACTGATACAAATAGGGCAGCTCAGAGTCAGAGTGAATACAGAAAATGTTTTCTTATATGCAAATGAGAGATCACATTATTTCATAGAAGTAACTATAATAGTTGGAAATTAGCAAATGTTTCCAGATCCTTGTTAAAGGCAAAAAAAAAGAAAAAAGCTCATCTAATGTTCCCGGATAAAAATGACATTAATTGAAAGTTTGATTCTATTCCCTAATGAATTTTCCTGTTGCATTGTAATTAATAACTACTTACATCTGAGAGAAGTTGGTATCCCTTCAAATTAGGGCATTCCTTATAAATATGTTAATGTTTTAAGACTAGTTCTTAAGAATGCCATACATTGCCCTTATAATGGCTGTCAGGGTGAGGAACATTAAGAAACCATTAATGGATGCTATAGCAATTGTTGTGCAGGATACTGTTGTGAGCCAACTAAAAGCCTGAATCCATTCTCTACCAGGAGCCCTCTAAAACCAAAGACCTCATGCCATATCTTCATGGTCACTCAAATACACCACGTCTTACAGTAGCCACCAGTGGGGCATGTTTAAGAACCACACTGAGATTTGGTATTTGTCTGATACCTGCCACATTTTGTCATTTCAAGGCCAGGCAGGATAGATGGAGGCAGCTGTGCCAGCCACAGGGCACCTGGGCTAGTCCATGTGTGATTTCCCTCTGGGTCACCTCCGAGTCATCCCAGAGATGCTCCGGAGGGCAACAGGGTGGACAGTCTTTGGCCACACCTGACCTCTAAACTTGTCCTTGAGGCTGCTCTTATAATATAGCAGATATATCACTTGGATGATGCCTGAGACTCTTTAAAAAGGGCTTCAAGGGTATTTTTTTCCTTGTTCCTGGTAAAGAAAGAAAGGCAAGGAAATAAAAACATTGCAAGAAACAAGCCAACACGTGAATGCGCCTTCCTGCGCAGTGTCTCTGTCACTGTTCCTGCTAATGCAACACACACCCACGGCCAGGCTGTGGATGGTGCTTACAGCATTGAGCCTCAACGAGTGCTGCAGGATCCAGGCCAGTTCCCATCAAAGTCAAGCTGATTATTTTAATTAGCTTTGTTTCCTTCCAGCCCCCTGACTCTTTACTCCAGTTATTATGGTAAATAATTTGAATGTTAAGTCGTTAACCTCGATCACAACCCAATTAAAAAGTCCACCATAAAATATCATGTTTTTGACATCTTGACTTGAAATAATTAATGTGAGTGGTAGAAAAATAACTACCACTCCCACTCATCATGCCTGGCTGGGGAACATGGCACAGGAGCAGGAACCACTTGCCGTTTTGGGATTGACACCTACTGATGGCATTGACCCTTTCTGCACCCAGCACAGGCAGCATGGATATCTGGGGAGCCCTGAAGACCAAAGGAGAGAAAGGTAGAGAGGAGGGGTGGATGAGTGGTCCCTTCATGCCTGTAATGCTCCCAAAGGGAAAACAGGTTTCTCCTGCACAGGAGAAACCCTGGGGGCTAACACTTTGAAAGGGGCATGGTGGCAAGCATGGAGACGTTGGTCAGCAGCTGGATGGAGGCTACAGTGCTGGCAGTGTCAGTGCCCAGGACTGCTGGCCCTAGAAAAGGGCTGGAGTCAGGTCCTTGGTGAAATTGGTTTTAAATTAATGAGTGGGTTTTTTTTCTTGTTGTTACTTATTTTAGAATTACATTCTAGTTTAAAAAAGCATTATGGTCACATTTTCCCTGCTGTCACAGGTACAAAATGGTTACAGCAAAAAATATTTTTAATTGGCCGCTCCCTTAACCCAGGGAATGAAAGTCTTTTCCAAAACACCACTTGCTGTGAGCCTTGGGCTACATCTAGGAGAACTGGTCCTGTCCATCCGTACCTCCGGATTAGCCTTTCTCTCCTTCCACTATCCAGAAATCTCCACAAATTTCCCTGCTCAGAAGTATTGCTCTGACGTCAGCTTTCCTCCCCATGATAGCTCAGAAACCCATAAAAGAGCTTTTTACAGTGCAGCTTGGATTGAAATCCCTTATCCCCCACCACCACACACACACTCACACTCTTGTATTTACACATTACAAATTTTCTTTACAGGCATGAGCTGCATACGTGCATGTACAAATCTCAGCACAGCAGGGTCCTGAGTGCTGTTGCTGGAGCAGCACGAAATACTGCTGGTAACCATCGGTACGTTGATAGCTAGGGCAAAACTGCCTCTTGTTCACTAGGCTGCAAAGTCTGGGAAGTGGTATATAAAAAGCTGGGTATGGATGTGTGCCAAGAGGTAGTAAACAAACTGGGAGCTCTGTTTTTCCTCTGGCTTTCACTCCAGAGCGGTGTCTGTCTGTGGAGGAGAGTGCCTGGCTGCGCTGGGCAGATTTTTCGGATTCTAAAACTGGTTCTTTTGGGGAGGGAGATGAGGAAGGGTTGTAGTTAACCCTGCTTTCTAGAGTGCCAGGTGAGCAGCAGGGAGCTGCATGGACTCTGGATTCAGGCCAAAGACAGTAAATGACATGAGAGCAAAGTTCAGATCTGCCTTCAAATCTCATTCACATAATGAAAGCATGAAAGCAGATTCACACGATGGATGAACATGAAAAGCCAAACATATCGATCACTCCGTACATCGCTGGCAACCAGCTGTTCTGGCAGCAGTCTTACAAGGGCTTTGCTGCAGTCAGACACAAGATAATGAGGAGGAAACAGAAGAGCCTGGACCGGGTGGGTTTTATTCCTAGGGAGAAACCATGCTTGTCCCAGCGTCACCTATGCTGGTCTGATGTCGCTCACGGTGCCTGTGTTTTCTAAATGGTGGACCCTGTCCAGCAGACGTATTGCTGTGTGTCTGCAACCTGCTGCACAGAGGCAGTGAAGCAGTGTCAGTGCTGCAGGAAGCATCAGGACTCCAGAGCTGCCCTGGCCGAAGGGCCCAAACGTACATAGCCTCTGCTTCATTTGGGCTCTGCTCCACGATTCACAAAGCATATGGCGTGCAAGGTAAGACAACATTTCACATTAATTCTTGTCTGTGCAGTTAGGCAGAATGAGGCGGCTTCTGCGCCAGAGAAAGCAGAGGCCTCCACACACCCAGGACAGACTGATGCAGGCAGGGGAAGCAGCAGCACAGGGCTGTCTGCAGCTTGTAGGCACGGAGCGATGCTGATGTGGGCAGGGATGCTTTAAGGAGAGTGGGGGATGCCAGGCAATTTAACCTCCACTGTTTTGTCGGCCTCTTCATGCTAGTCCCTGTCTCGGCCCCAACTCCTTCGGGTTTGCACGTCGCACGCTCCCTCCCAGCCCCTCCCTGGCTCCCTTCAATCAGCCCCCTGATCTGGATGCCCTCAGGGATACTCTCAAACCTCTGCCCCATCTGTCTGCCCAAATCAGGAAGCCAAAGCCCCTGGCAGAAGGAGACGGTGGACTTCAAATTGCCCCTGCAAACCATCCTCTGGGAACCCATCCACTAGTCCCAGTGGCACCGTGATCAGGGGAGGGCAACAGCAGGACACGTCTATTCAGAGACCTACTGGTAAGGAGGTCCTTGGCCTACCGGTTGCCAAAAGCACCGAACCCCCCTCACCCTGTGCTTCAGCCCCACAGATGGAGGGCAGCGTAGTGAGAACCAACTCCTAGAGGCTGCCCACCAGCTTTACCCATTGGAATACACTTCCCAAAGTCCCCTTTTGCTCATTCATCTGGGAAACTGTACAGAGAAGGGAAGGAGAAAGCAAATCATGGTTCCTGTGACAGCAGCACTGTTCCTGCCTGGGTGTCCAAGCCTTCCTTTAGAAACACTGATATGGAGATAAAAATAAAACAAGACAATGCAGAGTATCTCTTCATCCATGCCTAAGGCTGTGGCTAAGCCTTTGCCCCCTGCACTATCCTCAGAGCCCTTTTTTAGGGCTTCACAGGCTCCTCCAGCTACTCCCTTGACTTTCCATCTGCAGATGTATAAATCTCCTTCAGAGTCCATCCTTGTCCCTTTGATCTGGTTCCCTACCTGCAAGGATGCCTTGTAGCTTGTTATCCACGTCCTGCTGGCCTCTGGAGCCTCACCGGAGCTTCCACTCCTCTCTATTGCCCAAGTCAGTGTTAAACAGCTCCCTGGCTCTGAATCAGCCTCTTCCCATTCTCGTATGATTTCATGCAATTTCTTCTGGGGAAACATGTGACCTGCATGTCCAGATCCTGAGGACTCTATGCAGCTGCTGTAGAAAGCAGGTTTTAATTCCATGGGCACATAATACCCTTTTATAGAACGCTCCTCTCTGTCCTCAAAGTGCTTTGGGTTAGCTGTGGCTAGGAGATGGCTTTTTCATTTGTGGTGAAAGTTTGAAGAAGGGTAATAACAAATGCAGAGATTGCAGGGAGAGAAAGATGGGTTTGTGTTTAAGGAGCTGTTTTGAAGACGTGGAGCCTGTCTCTGTGCCAGCGTTTCTATGTGATGTCAGATGAATCCTCACCCTGTCACCACATGGTCACTTGCTCTCCACTTTTTCAGCTTTTGGCACCTACAGATTAATTTGCAAAGTCCTTAGTGCTCACAGCTCCATCTCCATTGTGTGAGATTGCGTTTTCACCCTAACTATTCTAGACCCAGGATGGGATTAATTTCTTTCTTGGAGGTGCTCATTTTTCCCCATTAATGGTACAGGCCTGCCTACCCAAGTCAAACAACTACCTACCTGACAGCTAAGGCAGCAAGATGAATCCTACCTGCTGAGTCAGTTTAGGGATGGGGATTTTTTACTTTCTATGCTCTGCAACCTTATTGTCCTTTCCTGTCAGTAAATGATTATCCCTTCAATGACAGGGTTTTCCATCTCACAGAGTACAGTTCATTGAACAACACAGAGCTCAAAAAAACCTACAGCCCAAACCAACAAAAAAAAAAAAACAACAGCAAAAAAAATCCCCCCAAAACCCAGACCGAAAAGGGTGTTCAGCATTCAGGTCCAAAGTTGGAAGATTTTAAAGGCAACAGAACTGCAGCTCATGTGAATTGAATGTTCTGCGAGCAGAGCTCATGTTTGATTTGTTATTTATCAGCAGCTACTCTCAATGCTACAGTTATGCAGTAACCCTTGGGGATTCAAGGAATACAGGGAAGTCAGGAGAGGCAGCAGACAGGAAGGGCAGTTCTGTAATTTGCTGGTGTTTTCCACACCTGACTTCGCAGTACAAAAGTCTCTGCTCTTTACTGCTCACACCACTATTGCTGTGCATAGGATCAGGACACATACTGTGTGATGATCCCTGTGACCCAGTTGTGTTCTACAGGGAATTACTATTGTAAGAGAATACAGGATCCTGGTTTCTTTTGTTATATGTGTTTCATCTGTAGAATCCATCATAATTATTAGTATTTATTAATTTATAATAACATTGCACATTTCTAAATTTGTCCAAATATGCTTTTCATCTATAGATGTGCAGAAAGAAGAGTACACAGAGATAAAAAGTAAAGAGGTAAAATGAATCCTGGGAGAAATGCCACATAAAGTTTTGGAAATAATGCTTTTAAAAATAAGAAACAGAATTAAGATTGAGGCTGTGCCTTAGCTCTATTTCCTGATGCCTTAAAGGATGGTGTGTCATTATTTTGATACATTTGTGTGTCGATTTAATGTGCTGTGCAATGCAACTTCCATTATACATACCAGCTAATGTATGGTAAATTACAGCATCCTACTTTGGATTTGGTTGGACTTCTGCTACTAAAGGAGCTCAAGAGAATGGGTCATGCTGGAAGAAAATCAATTCTTATAGACTTTCTAAAGCCTTTAATGAGAGTGATAGTAAATCAAGAGCTATTTTTACTGTAAGGAAGCCCCATGCATTTGGTATCCTATTGTAGATTCAGTTATCTACATAAGCGTGGAAAGTAACAAATACTGGATCTCTCCTTCTAAGACATCAAGAGCTAAGGCCCCCAGAGCAATAGGCCTTATTTTATTATCAGGATCACAAATTACAAAACTCTGAAATGTACATATTACAATAGAAACAAGATTTGCCTAATTAAAGGAAAACTGTGCCTCTAGTCCACTAACAGGTTTGGAAATATCTGGCTAGGAAGCTTTGAGTCCTTAATTTTCAATAATTTGGACTTACTTCTTGTAGCACTATGAGGTAATGGGATGACTTTGAACACCTGATATTGCTCCATCTGGAAGAGCTGCTTTTGGCACATGACTGTGTCTGCATTAGATAAAAGCATAAGGGAAGGAGAAAGGATCAAAGGCTCAGGAGGAAACATCTCGGTGGTCTTTCAATCTCACAAGTGTGAGACTCCTTACAGGCCTAGATGGTTAAAATGATTTTTGTGTGAGATGTAAAAAACAAAGATGAGGATCACAAAGGCATGTGATATACTTTATGACATGATTATGGATCATACAGCTATACCTTATCACTATAACTTGTGCAGATGCCATATGAATACTAGAGGAGTTAACAGAAGAAGCCATAAGCTTCATTCTTTTTCGTGCTTGTCCCCAGTAAAAAATGCTCAGTAAATAAGTAATTGGTCATTTCCTATCTCCAGAGAAGTCTGTATAGGATAAAGAGTTAAAAAATAATTATTGCCATATGAGCTAATAGAATATGTCTTTTCCGGCAGAAGCTTACGAGCAGCTTCTGAGGCCACATGGGAACCTCATTGGCTTTTCAAACTCAAAGGGACTTTGCTTAAGTTCCCTTCCAAAGCAAACGGCTTCAGCTTATTATTTGCAGACAGCATCTGTCACTTTTCAATGCCAGTGGGTGCTGATTGTCCTCAAAGAGCATTGTACAAATGTGCAGACTACTGTGTGTTGAGAAAGGACTGCTATTATATCAATTTTCCACTTGAAAGCAGCAATAACAGCAAATAAAGCCTGAGCCACATGACTCTGTTGGATCTGGGGCACTTTCACTGAGACATTCACCCTAAGTGAAAGAGGAGAAACTCAAAGGGAAGGTGTGGACAGATGCAATGCAGTTGGTGTATTACTGCATACTCCTTGGTAACCCTGTGCAATGCAGAAACTGGCTGGTCCTGGCTGTATTGGTGGACAACGCAGATCCAAGGAGATCTCAGCTGTGTCCTTTTGTGGACCTGCTGAAGGAGCTTCTGGTTACTGCAGGGCTTGAGACTCACATGTCATCTGGTTGCATCTACTCTTTCCTGGAGCAAAACCTGCCACAAAGTGCAGTTTCTGTGAGAAGGTGTGGCGTAAAGGACAGAGCCATACCTTCACCAACAGAGCATTTGAGGTGCCCTCTCTTGTGAAATCAATAGGACCTGAGTACATCAGCTCTTTTCCTAGGTCTGGATGAGGGATGTTTGCTGTGCTGTGTGTTCCCATCAGCAAGCCCAGCAGATACATGGAAGCTGCAGGGAGAAGGGATGTTGATGACATCCCTCCTTCCCTCCAGTTATCCTGGCAAATACCACTTTGTTAGCTAGGTTCTGCTGCTGTACAAGTCCGTCTGCAATTTGGATAGCTGATAACGTGTTAGCTTCCAGGTCTCTTCCTATCAGGGACTGCTTTACCAACCAGACAGACTCGTTCCTTCGCCTAGCTTGTCAAACAGGCAATGCACAGGTCTGTGGTGAGATCAGCACAGTCTTCTTCTTTTGCTCACTGGTAAGTCTGGCACAAGCAGACTTTTTCTGGGGTACTACAGCAAACATTTGCCTATAACAAGTAGGGAACAATGGAAGAAATAGCAACTGGTTGCTGCCCTCCAGCTCTGAGCAGCTGTATCTGGATGTACCCTGTGTAAATGTTGGATGACAGATACCTGAGGACAGAGCATTTAAGGCCATTTGATTCTGACTAGGATCAGCAGGTGTTTCGTTGTGAAAGGGCAGGCCAGGCTTTTATGAGGGATGAGCACAGGTCACCCAGAGATGTCCTTTGTAACTTGTCCTATAAGATCATGTGAGGGATAAAGATGGATCAAATGGCAGCTCTTTTTCATAAGCTCAGGGCAGGTCTCTGAAGCAACTATACAGAACGATGACTTCAAAATAAGAACATTGAGTATTTTGCTGCATTAGCATTTCTTTCTGTGCCAGTTTCACAGGGCATCTCTGTCAAGCGCTGTCAGAGCTCATGGTGATAGGTAGTACTAGGGCAGCAAGCACTTCCGTGGGCACCAGGTTTATTTCAGGAACCATTTTTTGTCCTCAAGATTGGGTTCTGGGGCTCCAGCTGCATAGAATTTCTATAATGCAGCTAGGAAATGCTGCAACTTAGCCAAACTTACCACCACTCCTTCAAGTTTTACAGCAGGTCAGTGACGCTGGGACATGAAGAGGCATTTATTGCATGACCGCTGCCACATTTATGCCGAGACTCCTGCAAACAGGAGCAAGAATCCTGACTAGCGAGGGATGAAATCAGAGGCTAATCGCAACACATGCTGCCTCTTCTGGTTGCTAGCATTGGGGTTATTTCATCCCTCTAATTTAAACCATGCACAAGTTAGATGTCTGCACTCACCTAGTTGCCTGGACTCCCTTATTTGGAGGAAAGAGGAATCTCTCATACTTCATTCTGTGCATTTTAGGCATTTTAGGTGGCTTTCTCCCAGTGACTAGTGAGGAGACCAGGTGAATCCTGCATGGCTGAGGTTAAGAGAGATGACGTCCCTCCCTCAAGTGCTAAAGTGAATAGAGAAATAAGGGGAAAATATCAAGCAACAAGTATTTCTTGGGCATGCCCTGACTTCTCTTACTAAGACCATTTCACCACGTGGTCCACATTCTCTAAAACCTCTCCAGGAGAATCTGGCAGACTACTTGGGAGACTCAGAGTACAGCTGGAGTTAATGGAAAATTTCCCCCTAATTTGGGGGGAAGAAGATTTAATTCTTGGTAACTTGATCCATCACATCTGCATGTGTGCCACCCCAAGTCAATTCTCAAACTTCAGTAAGACTAAGGCTTTTGAGAAGCTGTAAAACAGGCAACTATCATCATCTTGGCTTCTCCCTCCTTCCAGGCCTTGGCAAGGAGGCACTTGCAGATATACTGGGGAGGAGGTTGAACAGCATCACCCACCAACAAGCTCCACAGTCTCCTCTTTGTGCTTGTTTCCAAGAATCTGTTTGCTTCAACGTAAGACAGACAATACAGGCATAATGGGAGGACAGCAGCCTGTGCCAGACCTGCATCTAAAGGAAGGACAAAATTAAATAATCTGCTCCTATGGAAAGGATGCTCAGTGGAGAAGGTCAAAGAAAATCTGTGTGAATTCTGACCCAGGTGATGTGCAGGACTTGCATGGCATGTGAAAAATCCCCACATTCCCCAGAGCAAGCTACAGATTTCTCAGTGTGATCTCTGAAATTCAGACATGTTTTCCCTGTATAAGAAAAATTGGAGCTTTCACAGAGAAGAGCCATTTCAATTTTCATCAGTTAAAATTTGGATTGTTGAAATAATGGTCTTGCAGCAGGACGAATGAACCTTCTTCCTCTGACAGCAAAGTGAAAACAAGTGACAGTCTGTCTCCTGCCTTCTTATCAAGCCCCCCAAACTGTTTTTCTCCTTGAAATACAGGAAAATGAATTTTGAAGAGCTGTTGATAAGATTACATTAAATGCCCCCTTCGCAAGAAGAAGCTTCGAAATGAGCAAGATGTAATATCTAAGAAAACCCAGACGAAGGATATTCACTGTTACCCCAGCAACTGCTTAGAAGGGAAATGACTTCCCACAGCGAAGGGAGAGGTGTGAGCTTATGAAGAAACCTCTCTTGGAAGCTGCTTATGATTGCCCATCTACACTTGCCCCAGGAGCAACTAATCCGCATCATGCTCTGAGAGGAAAGGAAAACAGTCTTTAGGGACATGGTCAGAGTCCTCCCAGGTTTTTACCAATGATGTTTATAAATGGATAACCTAGAGAGCAAACCTGGCAGCTGGCAGCTGCTCTGGGCGTATTGCTGTTGGCCTTTGGAGCTACAGGCCAACAAAATTTTTCAAATTTGATTTTGAGGGAGTGTGTTTCAGACACAATGGACTTACATTTTTAAAATGCTTGTAGAATATTTTTAAAAGGTTACTTTGAAATTTAAAAAGTGTATTTCAGTGTCCACATACCAAATGTATTTCACAAAACATTTCAAGTTCAAAAAGCCTTAAATATCTGGATCTTTTTTAAAACTTAAAAATTTCTGTTTTAGTTCTGTCAAAGCTAATATTTTCCATTCATTATTTTTTGCTTAACCTTTTGGATAAAAATGTCATCATTCTCCCTGGGCTTCTGCAGCATTCTAATAGGAATTGGCAGATTTTGAGAATATATATGGATTTCAGGGAACAATAATTCCTTCTATGTTTTATTAGAATGCAAATGGCCACTCCATATGCTGGATCTCCTCCAAAAGGGTTCAGATTGAGAATTAGATGGTATCTTTTAAAAATGCAGCCTAATTCTGCTCTCACTATAACCAGTAGCAACTGTATTGCTGACTTCAGCAGGAAAAAATTAGGACTAGTATTAACAGGATCTCACACCAGAATGATGTGCTGGAACATCAGCATTATCAGATCAGAATATTTTGTCCCAAAAGGTAAGCCATAAGTGACATCACATCTGAAAGACACCCTTTTTACAGGTCTCCATCAGGTATTGACATTGCAAAGCCATGCAGTGTGTATTTACATGTGATACTTTCAGGAGGTAATTACAGATGTCTCCTAGCCAGTGTTTTAGCAGTCTTATTGCATGTCAGAATTTAATATTGAGGTGAAACAAATCCTTTCTGGAGCTTCGCTCCTCAGAGCTGAGTGTCAGGCAGTGGCAGACTGAGCAGTCGCTGCTCGCAGCCAATTTACTTGAGCAAGGTTTTGAAATAACTTTGTGACAACCTCCTAATGAAACTGGGGACAGGGCTGTTTGGAGGAGTCTTATTGATTGCGAATGTCCACTGTTTTCCAGTCACAGGGAAAGCTTCGCAAGAGCCATAAATGAGCACTGTAGCTCACGGCTCATACATCATTTTAAACATTCACCTTTTGGAAAAGATGGGAAACGGCAAAATAAATGGAGGCTCTGAGTCTGGTGTTTTAACCACATTTGAGTTATTAAATGAACATGCAGAGAAATCAAACAGAGAGCCTAGGCTGTGTCTGCGCAAAATAGCCAATTGTCGACAAATTTTAAAGCCCTTCTGGATGAGCATGGCTGTGCCGTGAAGGTGAGAGCATGCAGGAGTGGTTGGAGGCAGGGCCACGGCTGTCCTTGCTGCTGCTCCTCTCCTAACGAGGGTGAGCCTAGCGGCTGGGGAGTCTGCACCCCCACTGCACGGGGGATCCCTGCCGGGGGGGGATGTCCACAGCTGGCCAGGGCTGCTCCCCCTGGGTGCAGCGGTGAGAGCGGCCAGTCTGTGTATCTCTGTGCTTGTATCGCGCCAGCACTGCCGTACCCGAGGAGTTCCCAGAAACTGTAATGCCAGTAACAGCCTTCTTTCTTCAGCAGTAGGTTAAGCCGTTTATTTACAGCTTGGGATTTTTAAAAATTGCTTTTATGTGAAAGAATACATGTCTCGGGGAGACAATGTGTGGGGTGTAAAGGAATGAGTCGGGGTAAATATCTGCATGGGTCTGTGTATGTTGTTCAGGAGGAATCAAGACAGCAACGCTAAAACAAGGTTGCTCCTAGTGCTCTGTATTAGCTGGTGTTGGCACAGGCATCAAGAATATTGGGAGTTCTACCAATTCTTCAGGAAGTCTAGTAAAGTGACCTTGAATATCCTGAAGAGTGGGGGTTTGCTACTGAAGTTTCTGATAGATGAAGATAATGCTGGTATGTCTTCTCTAATTAGATTTTTAAGTGCTTCAGGGTGAGGACTGACTTTTCACAGGGGACATTACAGCATCCAGTACAATGAAGCTCTGAAGCAAGCCAGAGCATCTGGCTTTATTATCGGAATAATGGCCAAAACATAAATAGCATAATAATAAGATGAAAATGATATGATGGAACAAGAAGTAGTACTAGTAATATGATAATAACAATAATTATAGCCATGGTATTAGTTATAATTATCTGACGGTGTTCAGCAGACCTGATCAGAGGGCTGAGTTCAGAAGGAGTATGTGCCCAAACGTAACAGGTCACATCATCCATGTGAGAGGAGCCCCAGGGAAAAGCTGGTGGCTGTGGAGGTTTGTCCTCGGTGCAGTTTGTCTCTGAATGTCTCAGTAGGCAGTTGGATGGTTTAGTGTTACAGTTCTGGATGGGAAGATAGGAACCTGGAGATGGGGTCAGATACCTGAAACAGGTCATCTGGGGAGAATTTCTCTGCCCAAGTTGCCTCTCTGGCAATGAGAAGCCCCACATAAAGTAGTAATTTCAGATTCTTTGGTTGTAGTGAAGAGAAATGGGCACTTTCAAGGGCAATTCATCCCATCCTGAGAGGTGTGTCTGAACTTAGACTACATGCCTAACTGTTTGGCAATTTATACTCTCAGGGCTTCACATCACCATGTTTAAATTGGGTGTAATAGCACTTTCTTTGTCATCTCCATTGAAACTGTCAGCACTTTGGGAAGCAACTCTTTCTTTTCCTGCAGCCATACAACACTAATGCAACAAAGTCCTCATCTTACTTGGGATATCCTGCTGAAGCACCATTAGTCAACAATAACAATAATTACAAATGAAGTCTTCCTTAGATAAGTACTGATTACTCAGTAATTATAAGTACTTATAATTACTGATTATAAGCAGTCCTGCTCTCTGGTTTCTGTTGAATAATGTGTCCCAAGCTTTAGGATGGCAGGAGATAACGTACTCTGCTACCAATCTGTGAGCCTTCAGCTGCAATGTATATCTATCAGTGCAGAAGTCAGTTGACACTGTGCCCCACTACTGATACAGGCAGTAAACCTGGCATAGCTGGTAAGTTTGGAATTGAGAGCAGCTTTCTAAAGTACCTCCTGTGCAACCTGTAGTGATGGCAATCACTTTTCTGCTCCTGTGTTGGTGTGCTATGATGTCACCAACACAGGGAAGAGTGATGGGAAGTCTCCTGAGATATTGCCCCTTCTGAAGAGGCTGTGAGCTGCTGAACTATGCTGAACTACTGGAAACAAAAGTAGTGCCAGGTAGGAATATCCTCCTGCACAAGTCACAGCCAGCCATAGCTTTACTCCTGTTAATTTTGTTTAGGATTTTTAGCTGAAAAGGGATTCTCTGGTAAGACTGGAGACCATCAGAGATCCAGAAGACTCCACCTGGTGACCCACAGTTCTCCCGAGCTGGCTTCGCACTCCTCACTCTCCTTGCAAGAGAAATCAGTAAGGTGTGTGCAGTTAACTGTATGAAAGTGGGGACATGGCACTCACTTCTTCAGACCAGACCCTCCAAAATCTTGCCTTAGCACTTGCATTTTACTGGACAAAATGGGAGTGGCTGGAGGTGGAATAATCTCTTCACCAAGAGCCTGAAGGTGCTTTACTGCCAAGTGCCACTGTCACTGAAGGCATGTGACTGGTGGAGCAGCATCAAAGATGTTGCACTTGGGTGGAGTCCTCTCAGACTTGGCTGTGGAGTTTTTATCACTAGCAGCTTTCCTTGTAGAAACCTCAGTAGACATCAAGTATAAAGCTAGCATAGTCATGACCTACAGATTTCTTTAAAAAGGTTATTTTTATGGGCCAAATTTTCAATCATTTTACACAGAGAAACTCACATAAGGTCAATGTGATGGCGCTCTGAGCAGAGAATGGATCATAAAATCAACTGGACTGTACCCCCTGCTGGCAATAACACATTTGTCCTCCACAAAGCAGGCATGAGTCTTCATTTATGTCTGACTCTTACATTAAGTACCCCATCACCCCATACTTACTGCAGAGTAGATGCACACATGGGTGCACAGTGGATTTTCCTCAGCCCTTCTCCCTTGTCTGTTCCTGCCTCAAGTGAACTCCACTGACTTTAGATCAATGCATCAAAGATTCATAGCATTTCTTTGAAGACAATTAACAGTTAAACTTACCAAAGCTATGCTGGTATTTCTGATAACGTCTTTCCTCCCCTGGCTGCACAAGAAGAGCAGAATTGTGGTAAACTAAGAGCTTATGATGGGGCTCTGTAAGATGGGCTTCACTGGTAGCCTGGGAAATCAAATAATTTATGATACAGGACATACTATGGATAGGCATTTTTTCCTTCAACAGAAAATTGAGACTTAGATGAAAGTCAAGCATTTTTCTTGCAAATTATATTTTCAATGAAAAATTGGAATTTTTTATTCTGAACTTGTTCTTATTTCAGTGGGTTTTTTCCCCATGTTTTCTGGCTTTGTATTTTTATTCAGAAAATTGTATTTGGTTTTTGTATGTGTGCGTGCATGTGCGCGCACATGTGTATGTGTGAATAATAGATGTTTTCTAAGTGGGATTGTTCATTACTGTCAGGCTCCTTGGCAATCCTATAATTTTGTCACAAATATGTTTTTCCTCTATGCTAAATTGGGTTGACCCTAAATTAGTACGGACCAAGGGTAACTTTGGGACTAAACTGAATGATGTCTCTGGAAATGGAGAATATATTAGTTATGTCAGTGGACAGATTCCCTGACAGGAGCTTAAACTGAGCACTTAAGAACTGACTTCAGTATCTTATTGTCTCTGATGACATCATGATTCAGACTAGTTGAGCAGTATCTCAAGTATGCAAACCCACAGGGAGTAGAACTGGCTCCAAGGACAGCATTTTGATGCATTGGTTAGAAAAGAATTCAGGTTTAATTAGCTTGTCTCTGCCAACCTAAAGAAAATTGTCAAATAAGTTCACAAATGGGGGATAAAGACAGCCATACCCAGGTATACTACTCAAGCCACAGACAACAGTGACCACACAAAAACAAACGCTGCTGTCAGATGTAGCCAAGCCATGGATCTGCCAATAGATTCACCCAGTCAATCCTCCCTTCCTTCCCCCACCAGTCCTTCACTGTGCAAGCATGCACCCACCAGGGAGATGCCTGCTTGACATGCAACACAGAATGTTGCCACGGCCACACTGTATTTACCATTTCTGATAAATTAGCCAAGCTTTACCACAGGTCATATTTTGTTTTTTTGGGCTTCACATCCTTGTATCCTACAACCTTGCTCTGATCTTGGGTCCCAACCAGTATCTTAGGGTTGCCCAATTTTCAGGTTCTCCTTCCAGCCCACATTTGGCTGGTGTTCACATTCAGTTTTTTATTTCGGTTTTCAAGCTGTGGTTTTCAAGTTATTGTTCTAACTGTTTTTGGATGATTGTAACCCGAAGAGAATGAACCATCCAGACCTAGATAGAGTTTACAATGTTGACCAGTGCTGCCAAGTTACATCTGCAAGGTGCTTCATAAACCCCTGCTATTTGCAAGAAATCCATGCAACTAGTAAGTGTTCACATATATATTAGGTAGATCTGGAAAAACAGAATTTTAGTGACATTTACAGCAAATAGTGTAATGGATTGAGCAATACTGCAGTGCAGAATTCAATCCATGGCACAAAATACTTGTGAGAAAACATTGCATATAGCCCCATGCTTCCCCATGTGCTGGGTGAGAATTCTTGCAGAGAATTCAGAAATCATTATGGTCAGTTTAAATGCCAAGGCCTAAATGTAAGTTTGTCTAGCATCTTCTGTTGTGAAAATCTGTTTCTAGGTGATAATGACTTGAAAATTTGAATTAATTGGGCTGAACCCTTCCATGCTAGATGTGTTTCTCAAGGTTGATTTTTCTTCCTTTTTCTTTCTTAATTTTCAGAAAAAAAAAAAAAAATTATTCTTTTCCAAGTAAGAAATATCAAGGAAAGGATTTGCCTGTACTTTAATAACTTTACCTATCTGTTTTGAAGCAGGGCTTTGAGGTCTGGTAGGGCACTCAGGGTGGCAAGGTGTCTCATTTACTGCCACTTTTTAGCCTTATCCCAAACAGCAGAAGTTATGAACATCCAAAACTTGCAGTTCAGACTTGCTCAATAAAATTCCTTAAAATGTATATAGCTAGATTCTCTAAGGCTGTAATCTGTCCTAAGGATGCTCTGTCTCCCTCAAGCTCCTCCATGCTGACCAGGCTGTCACTTGCAGCATCCTTCATATGGCCTGAGATATTGCTTTGTTACAGGGATGCAGACACTGAGAAGGACATTGGCTCCCAAGCCTGTGTCACCAGGCACCAGATCTGCAAACAGAGGGCCTGTCTGTCCTGGATTTTCTATGTCCAGTAACTGCTTTTCTTGCAACTAACATGCAAAGACTGAAAAATTGAAGTAAGGCACAAAAGAAGAGAGAAAAGGTATCTAGGAGGGGTCAGACACAAATTAAAAAGACAGAAGCAAGGGTAAGAGGAAAAGGAAATGAAGGGGTGGAAAGGAAGGGCTGAGAGCAGAAGTTGGATGTTAATGGCACAAGAGACAGGGTAGGAAAAACAGAGTTAAGGCAGAGAGAGGCAAGAAAAAAATTTAAGATGGGAAGATAAGGATAAAACTCATTGGGATGATGGAACATGCCCATCCATTGGGGGGATGGGATTATGAGAAGTACCTGGGAACCAAAACACAAAAAGGACAGCACTTGCAATAGAAGGAGAACTGGGAAATAACAGATTTAAGCAAAGCCAAAGGTGGCTAAGGAGAGAAGCAGTGGGGACAGCAACTGGAGACATACCAGGAGGAAAGCAGAGATTAACATAAAGAGGTAAAGGTTCAGATCTCCACAGAGCAATGTGGAAATCCAGAATTGAACCTCATATTCCCAGACTTTAATATAGTTGCTTGCTGAACAGAAGAACTGTGTGGATCTGCCTGCTTGTAGTGCCAGGTCCCTACAGATGATGACAATGCATTGTGGGACCGAGTACTCTGAGTCTAATTCCTAGGAGATATGCTGCGAATCTAAAGGTCCAATAACTGCTGATTGCCATAGCAGGACCAATAACATCCTACAGGAAGGAATATATTTTTCAGTTTGTTTATTTTCTTCAAATTGCACTATGAATCCAAATCAAAGAACCTCAGTAAAGTTGCAATCAAGTTGTCAGGTCAAGATGCCAAAATTAGGCCACTGCAAAACAAAGTTGCTCCTCTTCTGCATTTGCTCCATGCCACACCATTCTCTTGCAAATGTCATACAAATTTTGAGAAGGATCCTCCATCTTATTCAATGAAGAGCGGTATATGCATAGACCTCAAGCAGATCTGAAATTCCAGGAGCAGAGCTACAAAAACGTTCTGCTCCCATACCTACAGCTGAAGGAAATGAGGAAGCAACTCTGAACACAAGAACTGCCATAAAATGCTAAAAGCTGAATTTTCTGCATGAACTGGAATATTTGACAGCATAAAGAAAGGAGTTGGTGTAGGGAACTTAGCTAATAAAAGAGACATAAGACTATTAAGAATGAAGGTCTGTAATTTGGCATTAGTAAATTGGCTATACTGACAACTTTGTCTTTAATCTGACCATGGACACCTAGTTGTAATAAAAGTATCCCCCCTTCTCCTAAAAATGGTGTGAAAGAAAGTAAGAAATATTATGAGAGAATTAATATACTCTGAGCAACATAGAAAAGACCATGAGGAAAGTGGTATTTCTGTGTTTAGTGCAGACCTTGGACAGCATACAGTAAAGTATGCCTGGCATCGCAAGTACATGGAGATCTTAATGAAATACTGAGCAGGTACCCAATCAGAAATAGCATCTGTCTTGTGCCTAGGATGAGACCAGAGCTGTGTGTGCAATCATGTAAAACCTCAATCAGAATATGTACATATAAATGAGCCCATCTTAGAGTTATCTCAGTTCCGTCACCCTCACTTGGAATTACAACTTTGATGTTCTTTTAACGCAGTGATTTTGGGGTGAAAAAAAATCACATGCTCAAGCCACTGTGCACCTTTGCCTGGTTTCACAACATAGACTGCATGTGTCTGATTCTGGCTGCTTTTAAAAGCTGAGAATCATAGAATCATAGAATCATTTAGGTTGGAAAAGACCTTTAAGATCATTGAGTCCAACCATTAACCTAACACTACCAAGTCTACTACAAAAACATGCCCCCAGTGGCCACGTCTAAACATCTGTCAGATACCTTCAGGGTTGGTGACTCAATCATTTCCTTGTCAGCCTGTTCCAAGGCTTGATAACCCTTTCAGTGAAGAAATTTTTCCTAATATCTAACCTAAAGCCCCACTGGCACAACTTTAGGCTGTTTCCTCTCATCCTATCACTTGTTACTTGGGAAAAGAGACCAACACCCACCTTGCTACAACCTCCTTTCAGGTAGTTGTAGAGAGCAATAAAGTCTCTCCTGGGCCTCCTTTTCTCCAGGCTGAACAACCCCAGTTCCCTCAGCCACTCCTTATAAGACTTGTGCTCTAGACCCTTCACCAGCTTTGTTGCTCTTCTTTGGACATGCTCCAGCACCTCAATGTCTTTCTTGTAGTGAGGGACCCAAAACTAGATACACCCTGACCACAAAGAGCACGTGGCTGGTGGCAAGGAGCACATCTAGGTCACTTTATGGAAATTCCAGATTCAGGTTTTGTTTTCAGGAACCAGTTACAACTGAGTTCCTAAACTGACCATTGACCATTCACCTAAGTCCCCAGCACTGCTAAAGCTTGCTGATACCTCTCCTTTGCATTTAAAACATATAATAACTGCTTCCAAGCATTAACTGTTGCATTTCATTGCCCCTTCTTATGCTCAGCTAGCCCAAGCACAGGTCTTGCTGGCCTCCTGCAGCAAACAGTCTCTACCACACTGAATATTAAGGGAGCAGGAAGAAGATCTCAAACGGGATTGCTTTGACTTCTGTGGGTTGAGTGTCTTGTTGCACAAGAAAAGTGGTGTGAAGGTTTCCTCCTTTTCAAGGGAAAAGGAAACTGAAGATAAACTGGGTCTTGTGCTTTGTGTGAGATCAGTCATGAAAGTAATATCCACCAGGAAAGTCCTCAGATGAAGACAAGCCTCCCCTATTCACATGCTCTGGGCTTCTCTAGGATTTTTTAGTCAGTAATTCCATTTGCCAGAAGTAACATTTCAATTTGGCAATTCTTTTCTTTTTGAGAAAAATGTAGTGGTAATTATGAGTGTCCATGCTGGTGGTATCATGAAAGAACAGGAAAAAAAATCAGTAACAAGAGGAGAAGGTCACTTAGGCTGCTGTTTCTTCACTGCTTCTCACCTTTATTTAAATTGTCAGTGAAGATAGTTGGCATCAAATGGGATGCCTAATTAGAATCATAGGATCATAGAATCATAGAATGGTGTTGGATTGGAAGGGACCTTTAAAGATCATCTAGTTCCAACCCCTCTGCCATGGGCAGGGACACCTTCCACTAGACCAGGTTGCTCAAAGCCCCATCCAACCTGGCCTTGAACACTTCCAGGGATGGGGCATCCATAACCTCTCCGGGAAACCTGTTCCAGTGCCTCACCACCCTCACAGTGAAGAACTTCTTCCAAATATGTAACCCAAATCTACCCTCTTTCAGTTTAAAACCATTACCCCTCATCCTATCACCACACTCTCTGTTACAGAGTCCCTCCTCATCTTTCCTGTAGGCCCCTTTAAGTACTGGAAGGCCGCTATAAGGTCTCCCTGGAGCCTTCTCTTCTCCAAGCTAAACAACCTCAACTCTGTCAGTCTGTCCTCACAGGGCAGGATAATTATATAATTATATAGACCAGTTTCAGCATTTTCTCCAGGTAGAAGGGAAAGCATGTGTCCAAGTTTCCTTAGCCTGACCCAGCAGTGCCCTCCAAGCATCTTGGCTTTCAGACTACCTTGGCTGTCATCTTATTGCTCATTTTGAATGATGATATTAGAAGAAATAATGTTAATTTAGACATCAAATGCAATTAAAGTCAAATTTTGACAGTTCCTGAGTAACTAAAAAGCACCTAGTGAAATTTTCAATAGTGCTCTGAAAATCGAGCCATATGCTTTTTGCACTTTCAGCTACCTAATGTCCTAAAAATCTGAGTGCTTTAAACCAACTGTATTTATTGCCTTTAAGCCCAGGCATTTGACATTTCTGAAGCCAAGAGAAGGGAGAAGACTCTCCTACACCGCCTGTGAGGCCATGACCAACTCCAGGGACATGCTGATTACTTTAACAGTGCTATGATTCTCTTTTGTGTGTATCCTAAGTTGTATTGCACCCATCAATCCAAAATAAAGGCCACCGATGCAGTGTGTGCCATTAGTGGGTTTCACGCAGGGTGTACCAAAGAGGTAGATGCATGGACTTTCACACCTACATCTTCCAAAACTGTTTCAGGTGAGCTGAACTACTGAACACTGCTGCTGGACTCATGTGGCTCAGACACCGGAGCATACACTCTGACAGGCAAGTGGGTATGGGTAAAGGTTTTCTTTTGTTCTTTCATTTTTTGATACAGGGTGCATGGGAGCAGGTTTTCTTGCCTTGTAGCACTGCTCACAGAAAGGGGCAGAAAGCCTTTGGATGCCCATCTCACCAAAAGGACACTGCTCTGTGCACAGCTGCCCTTCCTCCTCCACAGCATTGCGCGGTCACGAGGTTCTGGTATCGCCTGTACACCCAGCCATGCGTAACTACTGAGTTTGCTCACAGGTTTCACTAAACACATGGCTACTGTCAGGTAATCCATGTTCTGCTGTAAGCCTAATGCAGAGTATTACAACTCCTGTATAGCTCAGGTTTGATTTTCATCTATACAACTTTGTAGGTAGTCACGTAGCTAAGTGACATTGAGCTGAGAAATCTATAAAGTGGAACGTCTTTGTTATCCATCTCACGGAAGTGTTAATGTCATCTGTAGCTCTCATTCGTGCCAATTAGCCAAAGCCCCATGGAGGAGGACTAGATATATAATTCCAGCTGGAGCTGGTGTGTCATGTGTGGTTGCTGCTACAGGTCCTCAGCTCAGACTCATCGCTCATCTGGCTAGTCACAGAGGCACTCTGGCAATCCCATCCGGAAAATGCTTATTTAGTCCCTTTGGTCTGCTGAAACTGGTAATAAATCAACTCCACAATGAGGTGAAGCTGCTGTTGGAACATGCTATAACTACATAGCAACTCCAATAGGCTTTATTAGCTAGAAGAGCTGCTTGATCTCTGGTAATTTTGTTGGGAGCCTTTCTAACTGGTTTGCTTAATGGATGACCTCGCATGATTTATATATATAGAAGGTTTGTTGATCTGAGACAATGGATTCAAAATGTTGATAAGAGTGTTGGGATAACAGTCCATGGCAGTACCCAGGATAGATCATCTTTGTTCTCCTGGGACAAGTGATACTTCATAAAAGGGATTTTGCACTCACACAATATTTATTCTTGAAAGCAAATCCCAAAGTTACAACATCAGTACTACACAATTCCTTTCCCCTCCAGTGAAATAGGGCAGCCCCAATAATACAGCTGGTATCAATTTAGCTTAGAGGTTAGTAATTCCAGTGACATCTAGGTGATTTAATCGCTCTGACTGCCAGTGATACCACTAGGATCCAAATAACAGAAATCTTTCTAAATGCTTCCACACTGCTTTTGCCTACAGCATGCACCAGCTACCGTTTACTTTCCTGGTTTTCAACCCAATTTTTTCTTTCCTAATTTAATGTATTTCCTGGTTACATTTGCCTGTGTCATCCTATATGTTATATAAATACGACATTTATTGTTAAATAAGCCCTACTCGTATATACAGTCATCACTCAACCATACTAATGAGAGGCTAACTACAATTTGTAAGCTGCTGCTGTTCTTTCAACTCTGTAATTATATCAGTGATCAATGTTTTTTTACCCTGTGAGCCACGGGACCTATTCTGTGGTCACTAAAGAGCTGGATGTCTTCTCCACAAAATGGGAGTACTTCTGAACAAGGATCAAACAGATGGAAGACAGATGGCCTGAGCCCTATTGACATTTCCTTTGCCCTTCAATGGCACTGATTACTTCTCCAGACAATCCAGAGGCTGTGTTTATCCCATAAGATTTTCAGAGTGCAACCTGAGCTCTTGAGAACTCCTGCAAAAATATATAAGATGGAGAGGGGTCTCAGATTCCTATCAGCACTGCTGAGCAGTGGTTTCCTACCACCCTCTTTGGGCAAGACAAGCGGGATGTTTTCTCATGTGGCCCTCTCCTGGTCTCCATCTCCAATACTGCCACTGAGAACATCCTAAAATGTCTCACCTGGGATCAGATGAAGGCTTTGTAGACTTGTCTTGAGTGCAATTTCCACTAAATTTCCACCTGCTGCACAAGAGTCAGCATGGCTTTGTTGGTGGCATCTGCTGAAGTCCTGCTAATAGAGAGCAGCTATTGCAATCTGGTCTTCTAGCTCCTGCCCACATGACAAGCTAGTTCTCTGCCTGTGCATGGAGGTGACAGAAACTAGCAGTTTCCTGAACTCTGCCCAAGCGCCTGGGAACTGGTGCACTTACTGAGTTGAAGATGCTTGACAAAGTGTCAAAGTTGCAACCTTCTCTGTAGCAGCACTGCTAAATCCACATTTGACTCTGGTGTCACCAGTGGCAGCCAGTTGCCCAGTTCATGCCTCACTAGAGGGCACGAAGGCAGGAGGTGGTTTAGCAGCTTTAGCATCTGAATCAAATGTTTGAGGCACCCTCAAAGTCCTACAGTTGTGAGGACAATTGCTCCAAGGCTAAGCTCTGCCCACAGCAGTACCTGTGGCAGGACCTGCCTCTCTCTTTCCCTGGCAAAGGACCCTATGGAGCCACTAGAGAAAGCTCCTCAAGGAGCGATAAATCAAGATTTGACAGGTTCCTTCAAAGCGTGATGAGAAAAGAGACTTGTTGAGTCTTCATCCCAGGCATGAGACCAAAGTCAAGTTTTTGCACCCAGCTTTTGGTGTGGATGTAATTGACACATGGTCTGCTCTCTGTGGGATCGTTAATAGGAGAGTGAGAAGAGACGGGAGCAAATACTGGCCTTTTTTAGCACTCTTCTACAGCTCCTTCTGTTCACTGAAATGCTGCAGTGTATCATTATCTGTTGATTGCAGTCTTTTGCCCAGTTTTTGCTCTTGCCCAGTCAGCACTCGTCTCCAAGACAATTTGAATTAATTGTGTGAAGGATTTCACAAGACTGGAATATTCAGAAACATTCAACTGAAATCAAGACAGAGTGGGTCTGATTCTGATCCCACATGGTTTGATGTGGGCAGAGCTGCAAAGGACTGATGGGTTTTTATGGTTGCTCTTCACCCCAAGGGAGGGAAAAGCCTGCATCTACACCTCTTCATGCCACAGGTCTAGCATTTTATCAGCCGAACCTGTATCTGATGGGTGCAGTTTGTTTTTTGAAGACCTTTCTTTCTTTCTGAAGATCTGTCCTCTAAGGATATTCTGTACCTTCTTTACAAACATAAAATTTCCACCAGTTTTACTGTAAATTCTGGTTTCATGCCCATTGTTGTTTGTACTTCCCGCTTGTAATAATGAAGCATGTACTGAGGATTAAATCAGACTTACCAGACGACCACTGTCAGGACAACTGTTCATCCCTTTCTCAAATACTGGTACTACATGTGACTGCTTCCTGCACCTTGCTGTTCTCCATGGCTTTTCAATAGAGTTGGCGGAGGTGTGGAATACTTATTAGCTAACTCTGTTGACACATTAAGTGGATGTTATCCAGATCTACTGATGAAATACAAGTATGACTATTAATTGTTTCTTTCCCCGAGGAACAGAGTCTTGTCAAACCAAATGCCACTTTTTCAACTAATGTCTCACCACCTGCACTAACCAGAAGAGACAGTTTCCTTATCTTTTTTATAATAATGATAATAATGTTGAAAATTATGATGATGATGATGATAATAATAATAGCAACAATAAAAACAACAACAATGAATAATATCTTTCTTTGAATATAGTTTTAGGGCTCATAAGTAAAAAAGGATGCAGCTTGCTGGAACTCTCGATTTGGCAAACTGAATCACGAAAACAAAGGTAAGGATGTTGCACATGCATCATACTGGCAGTTTGATATATCAATTGTTTGCCTCTACTCCACAATATCTGTGTTGGTTGGATTCACACAGTATCAGCACATGAAGGTGAAGCAGGTTCCTAGTCCCAGCCCTACCACTGAGCTGTATAACTGTGTGCAAATATCCTTACTTCTCCATGTCTGTCTCCCTATCTATAAAGGAGGCAATAAAACTAGCTTTTGCACAGCTATATGAAATTTCCAGACACCGAAGTGCAGAGAAGTTAGATGCCAGCATTGTATATAAACTGCTAGTAGTATCAGCTTGCTTTCTCCTCCTACCTCTCAGTTATGCAGCATCACACTGTCCTCAAAGTTCACATGCTTGAGAAAAAAAAAAAAGCAGCTGATTTTTCCACTCAGTGTCAGCACAGATCAGAGGCTACAGTAACATCTTTAGCATGAGCAGATAATAAATGAAGTCTGAAAGTTCAAGTAATACATATTCACCATTTAAAAACGTACCAGACTAAATCTCAAGTTTGAAAGAAAAGATTGGAGCAAAAATCCAAGCTATTAAAGCACAGCAAATTGTTAGTAATAACCAGGTTTGAGGTTTTGTTTTTAATGAAAATCAATTTCCTTGAGTATTATTTCTTTTTATTGCACAGCAGGTTTGGATTTTTTTTTTTTTAAGGAGTAAAATAAAACCTTTCTAAATATTCTCCTGCCTAGAACTTGCATTTCAACCCACTGTGTGCACAATGCAGTGGATTCTGTTTGCATTTGATTTAAAATCATTACACTGAGCCACTCTTTGTGGATTGCACTATTTTTTCCAGATGCTCCCAACACAAGCCTGGCTAGAGCTTCCTCTGCTGCTCCCTCTCGAGCCACTCTCCTGGAAAGCAGGTTAAAATGAAGCAATGGTGCAGGGAGATATTTTCACAGACATTCATAAATTGTTGTAGTTCTGTTTCCACTGTGGGGGCTATTGAAGCCCTTCAGGTTAGCGCATAATGAAATGCAGACTCCCTGTACTCACTGTGTGAGGAAATGAACAAATTCAGATTCCCTTTTTACTTTCCTAGATAATAACTCTTTTGTTTTAACTAATCTTTCACTTTCAGGGGTGATTAGATGCTTTAGCTGAATGAATCCTATTATTTAAAGCCTTTCCTGCCTGCTTCTCAATGTGCATTCTGACTCATGTACCTATTTTCATGTAGAGATTATTTAGAGAAGGTATTTTTTTTCCCCTTTAAAAATAGCAGCAAGCAGGTTTTTGGACTAAGCCTTATCTGTGTGTATGGACAGCCATTGGTGCCCAGCTTAGTGAAAAGAACGGATGCTAAAACTCCCTTGCTAATGCTTGCTGACGATGTTTGACTACTGCATAAGAGGCTGCAATGGAAATACATATCCTAACTATGATATTTTCAGGCCTTTAAGTATTAGAAGATGCATACTAAACCAAAAAGATACAGCCAAAACGTAGCAGTGCATTCCCACACATCCTCAAGCTCGAGCTCACTGGATTCAACAGGACATAAGCGTACGCCTGAAGCGCAGTGGGAAGGAAGCAGCTCTGGAGCTGAGCGATCGCAGTGACCGCTGCGACGGAGCAGGATGCAGTGCGGGATGCGGGGCGGCAGTAGGGCCATCTGACTGCAGTGGGTCACGTGCTGCAGGGACACGGTGCGCTGGCCAGAGTGCAAAAGAAAATGAAACTCTTATCTTCCTTCCATTCTGGGGAAATACATGCTAGGATCTGGCTGATCAGATCACGGCAAGGGAGGAGGCTGTAGTCACAGTTAAACCAGGAGCAGTGTGCCGCGTTCTTTAAATAAATACCACTAACATATGTGCATAGGATGCATTTTCATTGAGTTCCCTATGTTCTATACATCCATGTACTCAACGTGAAGCCATTCGCTCTGCCTCATTCTCCCAGTCCAGCCTACGCTTCTATTTAACTTGGTGCTCCCTGGCTAAGATAATTTTTAAATTTCTTACTCTCCCAGCAAGCTAATGATCTCCTAAAGCATGATCCAGTAGCTTCTTGACATATCTTTCTCGAACCCAGAACATCTGAGACTCAGCTGCAAAAATAGCCACGTGAACCTGGAGTCAACATCCGAGAAGACCTATTAAAGAAGAAGCCAGATACAAAGAGAACAGGGAGGGAGAAGGAATGGGAGCTAGTAATTTGCGTTCCCCTGATTGAGGGGATTTATCTGCATTTCTAGTTAATAAAAGACATTAATTGATTCATGTTTTTTATGGCTGCACACACAGCTATTTCTGGCTGGAAGGAGACACTCTTAAATGGAATGAGTCAGACCAGACCTGTTATGTCACCCTGGGACCCTGAAAGATTTGTTAATAGCTCTGAAGAAATCAAGTTGCTTCACAGGGCTATTTTCTCCTCAGACTTCAAAAGCAGAGAGAAAGTATAGTAATTCTGAAGGCTGAAAATGACTTTTTTACATGGTCCTTTGCATTTGATAAATAGCAACAGGATAATCAAAAGCTTTGCTCTCCACGAGACACTTGCGTAGAAATCTCAGCAGGATTTATCAGTCCAGCTAAACATAATCTCCAGAGACATGGCTCTTAGCTAGGGAAAGTCCTAGCAGGTCGTAGCTCCTCAATTCACTTCCTACAATTTCTTTCAGATTAACTTCACAAATCAAAAGATTGTACTGAGAGAGTCTTACAGGAAGGAAAGTCTGTATTTTTCCTCTTAAAAATATACAGAAAACCATATTCTTTCACCAAACCCTTTTTCCCCACAAAGGCACCTGTTTCCTAGCCAGGAATAAGGCTCTTTATTATAAAACAAAAATGCACTGGAAACAAAACTGTTTTAAATTTGTTTGTCTTCAGTGGAGATTTGAGCTGCAGCTCAGGTGTTTCATGTTCCCATTCTGGGTCATGGTGCCCTGCCAGATGACACCTCTAGGAGGCAAAGGCTGCTGTGGCACATGTTGGTGGCTCTGTCCAAGAAGAGGCGATGATAACTCATGGGATGGGGGCCAGCCAAGGAGCCAAGAGAAGGCGGTCGTCCAAAGTGACAACAGACATCTAAAGAACCCCACCTGTGCCTTCAGCCCTCTGACAGCATTTCCACATTCAATTTGGAAAGGGAATCGGATAGTTTTAAACTGAGAAATATGTATGCTTTGTTTTTCACCAGAGGACCAAAAATATCCGTGGAAAATGTTGACAAATTGAAAGCATTTGTCATTTCTGCTTCTGTTTCCCTGGTGACAAAAAAAAAAAAAAAAAAAAGTATTTCCAACTAAAACAAAGCCTGCATCTCATAGTCTGTCCAGTTTGTTCTGACATTTGCCCTTGTTCTCACCATGGATCCTATAGTTCAAAGCAGCCCAACAGTGGCAGGAGCCTGTAAAATCGGCCTCTCCCTCATCTACAAAACTGGAGCCTGTTTGGTCTTTTTAGTACATTGCCAGGGCAGTTCACAATGGCATAAATGTCTGTACTGGCCTCATCCTATTTAGAAAGTGATAGTTTGCTTTGTTGTCATGTAAACCTTTGCCAGGAAAAAATCATTGCTCTCAGTGGTGATGATGGGACACATTTTCTGTTGTTTTCTCCAACCTTTTTTTGGTGTTGACATCTTGAATGTTCGCAGCTCCTGGACATCAGAGGAGCCCATCAAAGGGCTCAGCTCTGTATTATAGATATGCAAAGCAGAAGCTTGGGTTTCTTCTGAACTTTCCTCACACTGGGCGGTGAGACTAATTTAGCAGCATATGGTTTGTAAATCTGCATGCAGCTCCGGTATGATATCAGTAGCTGGCTTAAGGTGGGGGGGGGTGGGGGGTAGAAGTACAGGCATGTTAAAATCCTTACAGTTCAGACAAATCTGCCTCCAGCCTCATTCACACTGTTATCTTTCTTAAGGAAAAAGCATGCTAGAGAAAAAAGGTGCTAACTTTGGGCACCCCCAAAGCCTCTGCTGCCATGGAGCCTGTTGGGAGTATGGCTTTGTGAACCTTGTTCATAGGACAAACTGCTGGACTTCAGTGTTTCAGTCCCCCCTCTCTGTACCAGAAAGAGAGTGAGGGTGTATTTGGAGAAAGCCACCCTTTTGTGAGTGTCTCATGTTGACATATGCAGATAAAGAAATCTCAGCCTCTGAGTGCTCTGGCATCAGCACCCTCCTAAGCCCCATTCTCTGAGTGGCTGTAGCCTTCTTGCTCCCCAACACAAATTCTCCTGCTTGCACATAGCAACCAGTGATTTTGCTGTCTTGTCTTTTCTATCAGTGAAGACTTACATTAAAACACACGAGAATCCTTAAAGACAAGAAATTACTGTGGCAGAGCAAGGATCAATACAAGCAGGATAAATACAGCTTATGCTAGCTGGAGCTCTTGTACTTCATAACACAAATCTCAAAATGTGATGTCAGCTACAAATTTAGGGTAGTCTTTCTATAATGTCATGCTTTTTAACTGTGGTGTACTGTGTCGTGACTCTACAGAGTGGGCTTCAACTCATGCTGGAGTTTCATGCCCATTTTAAGGAGCAATGCTGCTGAAACAGTCACATCACTCCTCCTCTGCCCTTTGCAGCTTGCTCCCTGCCATGCCTGCCCTCAAGCCAGCACAGCATCCATGAGGACACATAGTGAACTGGTTTGGGTTCAAAGCAGTCTGGGTTTGGTTTCATCCAACTTGAATTCTCTAATTTGGCTCATTGTGTGGTCACACCAGTGCTTGTACTGGCGCAAAGGAAGATGCACTGAGAGAAGGGAATGAACGGGCAGGGAGAAATGCCCCTCCCAGCTGTAGTTTTAGGGGATGTCATTTTAAACTAGACCCACCCCCCTTGGTTTTAGCTGTAAAGCTTGTACACAAATTCTAGTTGGTCATCTAGGCTCTTATGTACACAGAGAAATTCACCTGTCTTAGGGTGAGCTGAACTGCTGAAAAGATGCCTACCTCCCACCCTTGACCCTGAAGACCCTACATGACCAGCTTAGACTAAAAGCCTCATTTTCAGATGCTATGAGTAAGATGAAATGAATCCCATCTACATGACCAATGTGTGAGCCTCCAAAGCTCTTGTGAGCCTTGTAAGGCATGGGGTCACCTGAGAAAGGTGGGTGGACTGCCATATACCATGGGGTAGGGAGCAGTCCTAGGTATGAGCTGGAGGGCTGCCCCCTCCTGTCCACTGGACTGAATTTTCTCACCTCTTTGAAGAGGTCTGGAGGCTTGACATTTGAGGCATGGGACCTATCTTTGCAAGAAAACCAGTGGGCATACAAGAGAAGAATGTATTAGCTTGATCTGCTTTATTTCTGATGCATTCAATTCCTGCAGAACAGGGCTGTGAATAGACACAACTCTCATGAAAGTCTGAGCAGCTGGAAGCTGATGTACTCAGAGGTACAGCAGCTCTTTCTTGAGGGACATTATTTGTCCTTTCAGAACAGAACTATAAAGACTCAAATAATCCACCCTTCTCTGGCAAATTGTCCTTTATTCTGCTCCCCATCAGGCACTCTGGGTTGCTGACACAGGCTTATTACAGAAACATTGTTCCTGCTGGGCTCCAAACCTCCTCGCAGTGCTCCCAAGTGAGAAAAAGGGCACCATCCTCCAGGCCTTGTACCATGAATGCTGGGACAGAGTGTTCCTCTGAGAACTGACCAAGCTCCATGCTACAGAGCTAGTGTGCTTGTCCCAGTGCACACCAATACACTAACTGGGTGACTGCTGGAGAACTTCACAGCTCTGACCTTTAAACCTCCTGCACTAAATCTATCCATGACTAATCTTCACACTCTTGTCTTTGTGCCAGTATTGTCCTTTAATTTACACAGGATTTTCCCTCCCAGCTATTAAGACACCGCTGTGATGCAGGATGATCCCATGTCTCCCGGTCTTCCTTTTCTGGGCTAAACAAGCTAAACTCTAGTCTCATCTTGCCTGGCAGGACAAGTCCTCCCCAGAAAACCCTCTGTGCAGCAGTTTTTGTGCCTGCTCCAGTACGAATTAATTTTTCTTGAACAGAGTAGACAAAGAGAAGCCACTCAGTGGCTCCTGCACCTCCTGTGGGTGATTTCTTATCTAGAGAGGACTAGATAATAGCTCAAAGGCACCATATTCTTGTGTCTTCTTTCTGTTCCCTAGTGGATGGCCCATATCCATCCTGAGGGCTGGAGGCTTCTATCCCAGGGTACCTGATCAACACAAGGACTATGCATTTATCAGAAGGTGGGGATCCTCAAATTGGCTGTATTGGAGAAGTTTCTTTTTGGATCAATCACCCTGGTAGCCACTGGAGAAATTAGGCCTGGTTAAGATGAAGCTCCTCTGGCCTGCTCTGGACGTGGGATGTGGGATGTGCTCCACAGCAGGGCCTCTTTCTCCCTAGGCAGTACCAATGGAGATCGAGTAGCAAAGTCAAATGGAGGTGCCATACTGACTGTTTTGTCTTTGCTGCCTGTTTCAGAAAGAAAAGAGGAATATCTGATGTAACTCATACATGCCTGGGAAATCCATGTGAGCAAACATGTAACCACAAATGTGGGCTTCTCTCCTAGGCATCAATGCAATCTGGCAGGTAGTGCTATTCCCACTCCAGCTGATGGACAAGAAATCATGGCTCCATCACAAGGACCCTGGTTTGTTGCAAACTGTGAAACAGATAATGACACTGTTAAATTTCTGCTTTTAAGTATGTCTGAATTGGCATTTGTGCAGATCTGGGACTTCTGCTGGGAATTGTTTCTCCAGTTACAGCCGGTCTCCATGCTGCAGAATGATAAAAAGGAACCTGAAGAAGGTGTTAACCCTGCTTATGCTTTCTCACTTCCTCTCAAACGCTGCTCAAGATTTGCTGTAGAATCCATGGAAAAAAAGGTCACTATTGCCAAATCTCAGCTTCACCGGTAATGTTCCTAGATCCCAGAGATCTGGAACAGAAGGTTTTCTGTATGAGACTGTCCTAAAGCCTGAACAACACCTCAGCATGGGTGGCTCAGCATCCTCCTGAAGAAAAGATGTTTACTCCTTTCTGCATAACAAGTGACCAAGGGAGAACCCAGACACCATCAAATCATGAGGATAATCCAGAGCCTGTTGTTTTGGTGCAAGGACAGACTGAACAGGTCCCATTTCTGACTGTCTCATCCATGCTGCCTGTGTCATCCTGAGGATACCACAAATCTGAACCCCCTTTCTGGTATGCTCTGAAAGTCACCTCAGCTGTGTACAGTGGTCACAACTAATGCCACAGTCCAAGGTAGATATAGTCACTGTATCTCCTTCTCCCACTCAGACTCCAGTTTATTTCCATCAAACTATCTTTCTGATCTATGCGTCATGTTTGATCCCTGTTCCAGTCCTGTTCCTGTCTCTCCTCCCCCAACTTCAAAATTAAGATAGTCATCCCGATTTATTGGATGGCTTTCTTGGGAAATACTGGTGCAGGAAAAGGCTTTGAAAATGGTAAAAATTCACTCTGTTATGATTGCCATCCCCAGTTCAGTGTCTCTTGTGCAGTTCTGCCTAAATATTTCAAGGTACTTCCGTCTTATCTGCATATGAAAAAGAAGCCAGCAGCTCTGAAAGGCTTGTTTAGAAAATCCAACGGCAGCTATGTATTTTGTTTTCACTTGGTCTATACAAATCCTTATTCACATCTAAGGGGTGAAAACTCTGTAATGGGCATGACCATGACAGTGTACAATACACTTGACAACACGCGGACGGGGTCTCTTCTGTGGCAGGTTGGAGGGAGGTGTGTGATGGAAGCCACGGACGTGCTGTCCCAGTAGCTTCCTGCCATGTGCTAGCTGTGGCTGTCTGCATCTCTCACGTGCTGCCAGGCTCCGTGCTGCTGCTGCTTGCACATGAAGAGTTTCAAAGGACTGCCAACCACTTTAGGGATCTTGAGAAATAAGACCTGAAGCTCAAGATCTTCTAGAAGGCTTGTGTTATAACTGCAGGAAAGGTAGGGAAATAGGAAAGTAAGGTCTTAAAAAAATGCACTTGAACACGCAATTCTGTGAATGGACAACACAAAGTGTCACCGTACAACTGTCTGCACTGCACGTGAGAGAGGCTGCAGGGGAGCCCAGAGACCTCATCAGGGGCAGGAAAAGCCACCAGAACATGGGGCACGATCATTTTGCACAACCTCTTCCTATCATTCACTAAAAGGCAAGTCAGAACTGACGATACTTGACAACGGGTGTTGCCCTGACAAGCCAGGGGAGGATGCCTCAGCATCAGTGAGATATGGAGTCACTAGGCTATGTGTGTGTTTACGTGGCAGAGTCTGTGTCAGGATGTACCACAAGGCACAGAAAGGGGCTGGAAACTGCCAAGCTGCTGACAGGACCCGTCTCACTCTCTGCTTTGCTTTTGGAGGGCAGGGATGGGAGGGGAGCAGCCTGGCACACTGTGGGTACTATGCCCCCAGTAAGATATTTCATTTGCAGTAGGAAGGGATCACAGCCTACACAGGGCTTAAACATTTGAGAGAGAGATAAACAGCATGGGTGACGCAAGACAAAGTGCTGTGGTTTTGTGGGTTCAAATGCATGTGTCCCTTTGGGCTGCACTCTTGCATGGCACTGGAGGGTGGGTCACACATTTATCATCTTCTGCTCATCTTTCCTCTGCACTGCTTAAACTCATTTGCTTGCTGACTTGTGCGAGCCCTGTACTTGCCTAGACACAGCTGCAGCTGGTGAAGCCCACTTACAGCGATTTGGAGCCTGCAGGAAGTGAAACACCTCCCTGCCAAGCCACAGGGGCTATCAACAGCCCACCAAGAGTTTAGACTGGGGTCAGCTCAACAACCACGTAGGATCTGTGTTTTGCTTGTGCTCAGTTTCCATGCAGCAGCTAGAAGCACTCAGGAGGGCAAAGCTCCTGTGTTGTCTGGGGAACAGGGCAAAGCTGGACACCCCCCAGGCTGGGTGAGCGTCAGCCAGGACCCGGAGCTACAAGCAGGTTGAGGAACCCTGAGAAGAAAGGTTGAGGTGTTACCAAGAACAGTATCAAAGTTGTTTCCCCTCACCAGTGTCCAGAGGCCACAATGAAGCAGTGAGGGTCATCTGTGGCCCCGCACCTCATGCCATCTGCAAATGTGCCACAGTGAGTTGACTTTTCAGTTGTGACCCAACCTCTTCCTATGCAGGCGTTGATCAGTTCTCGCTCCCCTTATTTGGACTGTCCTATTTTTCACTCAGGTCATACCAAACTGGAACAAATCAAGCGTATTTTTGGTACTCTGTGGGTACAGGGTATTAACTGTTTTACAAGATGAACCACTGCCCTGGACACTTATGGGACAGCCTGAACTCAAAGAGGTTTCCTCCAGTCTCAATAGTTTGAGGCACTTAAGCCTCAGACCTGAACGTACGTATTACTTCCCTCACTCCTCTTTGAACACTTATGGTAACTTTGCCTTTCTCACTACCTGTAAACGTATCATGATTTGTTTTGTGTCCTGCACACTCTTGATCTCAACAGCACCTTGTGACAGTGAAGTCCACAGGCTAATACTCACACTGACTCAAAAAGCATTTCTTGCTCTCTGTTCTGAATACAGAATTTTTAATTCAATGCCTTTCAGTTGCCATACAGAGAGGATGCATAGTACTCACCAAACTACCTTCTCTGTCCCAAATCTACTTTACAAACTTTTATCTGCAGCTCCCTCCAAGCACAAACACTTTTCCAGGCACTTTTAAAGCCTTTATTCATATTATACCTTCTAATATGAACCTCAGGTTATTCTCATCACCTATATTTGAACTGGCTCTATTTTTAGTTTCCTGGTTTAAAATGAATATGAGGACATGCCTTTTATAGACAGTATGCTCTTGGTATCTGAGCCTATCTTGAATTAATAACAGTAACATATACTTTGGAATAAAACTTGTGTTACATTTTAAACAATCGAGGCAGGGTGATGACATAAAAAGAATAGATAAGAGTATAGTACCTTAATAAAATTTTGAAGGGCTATGTTTCCAAAGAGAAATCTGTGAGTTGTGTGCACAGATATGGCCCCACATAAAGAGCAGATCTGCTCAGAAATATGATTGTGTAGGATGAGGGTTTTTACTCAGCAGATCTGCATCTCGCTGTCTGCACTAACATTTTTCTTATCGTAGCTGGGAAGGCAAGCCCCCGAGCTCAATCTGTCTCATGCATTGATCGCAGAATTTGAACAAACTCCCACTGGCAAAATCCGGTTTGATTCCTAGAGTCAGGGATCAATTTTCAGCCTGACCAGTAAACTCCTTTTTGTTCACATTATAAGCACATTTCCAGGAACATCAGCTACATTTAAAAAAAAATAAAAATAAAAAGGGGCTCTAATGTGTCTTTGATTCATTCCATGTTCAGAGGGCGAAATGCACATTGGGAAAGCAAATCCATCATTTTCTCAAGGGGCAGGTGTGCAACAGCAGTATGGTATGGTCTGCATTGGCATACATAAGTTTATTTTCTGCAGCAGATCCAAGCCAGTGCCATTGAAATCAATTAAAAAATACCAGTCATTGGCAGAAAGTGGGCTTGGAATCAGCTCTTTAGTTGAGGAACTAGGCTGTCGTCCAGAAACTGTATGTCAGCTATATGAATTACTGGCAAAACCCCAGTTTCTCTGTTCATTCACTTGGTGCTAGGACTATCCAAGAGTCAGAAAAACTGTCATGAAGAGATCTGTTCCTGCTTGAAGGCTTCCTGCTGCATGCATCTTCTTGCTATGGGCACTGTCTTATCGTTTGTCTCTAGCTGAAATGCTGCTCTCTTTTCTGCAGCCACTAATTTAGAAGGAGACTCAGTGAAAATGAGGTGTTTCTTGCTTTTCACCTGTTGGACAAAAAAATCACAGGTTCAATCTAACCACCAATCTCAGAAACTGCCACAGACCTGGGTTCTGGCAGCTTTACTCCATGGAGTCATGCCCTCATCCAGGATAACCTTTGGAGAAATCATCATGACTGCCTTTATGTAAGGAAATAAGGGCACACTGCTACAATAAGTGATTGTGGGCATCCGTTTTCAGGAGTGTGATGGCCACTGCATGAGGGATTTCAGGACCCTGGGGAGTTTTAAAGCCACTACCTGAAGAGTGTGGATGACAGAACGGGTTTACTCCAGTTCTGACCAGAAATGGAGATGCTGTCAGAAAGGAAACAGCTGTCCCAGCAACAGCAGGAGCCAAGCAGTGGGAAGGGGCTCAGGCCTCTAAAAGGGGTGCTTTCTGGCACAGCTGCTGGGGAACTCAGTGCAACCCCTCCTCTCCTATACAATGTTTCTGATCAGCGCTATGAGTGTATTCTTCCCAAGAGATGATAACTTTTACGGCACTTGCTGGTGCCTTAAAAGAAAGGCAGGAGGAAGAGTGCAGGGCTTGTTTTGGAAAGTCCAAGCAAGGAGAAGATGCTTTACTCATCCTTCAGTCCATAGCCCTCCCTCACTTCCCAATATAATCTGCTCTTCTCTTAGGGTTTCTTGGAGAACCTGCTGGCCCTACCACTTCCTTAGAACCTCCAGGTAGCAAGTTATCTCCATCTTCAGGAAAAAGACAGATGAGGGCTGCCCATTCCTTCTCCTCAAGTCCTGAGAGGACTGTAGCACTTTGACTCAACTGCCTACCCACTGCCGTGGCAGCAGAAGCAAGTCATGCCACAGGGGACTGTAAATTAATTTCAGCCTCAAAGCAGTTACAAAGGACAACGTAATGCAGTTGCTCACCTTACCTCCTCCCTGCTCCTTGGGAACCCTGCACTGTTTGTTCATGGAGAACAGTAGCAAATTTTGCACTGCACAGACTTCCCTCACCTGTAAAAAAGGTATGCTACAATCTGATTTCATAACCTAAACTCAATCACAGCAATGTCACTCTGGCAGGCGGGAAATTGCTGAGCTCAGACTCTCCCTGAGTGCACAAAGAGTAACTCAACAGTTAGAAATATCTTCCAGCTAAAGCAAGATCTTTCACATGCCAGAGAGAAACCGGTCCTTCTCTGGAGCAAAAAATAGGCTTCTGGTTTGTAAAACCTGGGCTTAATGGCGCAAACTTCTTAGCACTTCCTCCAGCATCTGCTGTGGCAATCCATGAAAGCAGAGGCCTTACACTTGTGAGCACTGTGTCTCCTACAAGCCCAAGGCTGCCAGCAGTCCACATTGCATCCTGGCACACAATGAAGAACAGAAGCAGGGCAACAGTCATCCTGGTCCTGGTGGTGACCTCAGCCTGTGGCATCAGGATCGATGAAATGCGCAGGACCTCTCGCTGAGTAGAGAAGGATTTTGGTGCCTAGCTGAAAGTACAAGCCTGACTTCAAGCCAGAGATGGTAGGAATCAGCTGGCTTCACTACAGACCTCTGAAGTGTCCTTGCAGCCCCATGAATGGAAGATTAATGGTTCACTGACAAATGTCACCAGCATTAGTCACTATGAGACAATCTAAACGGAAGGAGGTTCTCAGCCAACAGGCTTTGCCCTTTCCTGGAAGAGTAAAGCAGCCCTGCTTGGATGCAACTGCAGCTGACAGGACAAGAAAAGGATGAAAACATCTACATCTGCTGTCTCTGAAGCAGAAGAGCAATATGCTAACTGCAGCAGGCCTTACACAACAGCAGATTACAGTTCAGCTTCTGTTATTTCAGCTAAGGCTAGATTAAGGGCCCAACACACTGAAAGTCACAGATTTTGTGCTTAGGCAAAGAAAATTTTATTATCCTTTTGACTGCAAAACAACTGCAGTGGGAAAGCCCTCACTCAGCTGTTTTACTATGCACCTCTTAGAGCATGGACACCAGACCTGTAGCAAAGTTGTGGCAGTATTAAACAAAACTGACTTTGGAATAATACGAAGAAGAATTCCTCCAGCTGACGAACAGAACAGGAACTAAATGACTAGATAACCACAGCTCTGTAAAAGTAGATCTGGGACAACGAAGTGATGTTGTAAATTGTGAAACTTAACATTGCTACTTCAACAGATATTCAGCTGTTGCACACCTGTAAATCCAGTACAAGAAGGAATAAGACATCCAGGGCATGTCTCCCTCTGGTTTGTCCCCATCTAGGAATCATGGTTCCCATCTTCCACCTGTGCCCTTTAGACACTACCACAATATAAACTAGACACAGCCAGGGGCCCGCATGCTGTCAAGAAATGGAGATTAAACTGTTTCAAAGAGTAGAAAAAGTCAATCAGTAAGTTCAAGTCTGTCTCTCAAGGACTGTCTGCAATTACTTCTGTGGCATTTGTTGTATAAACCCCCCAAAACTGTCCACATCTTTATACTGTCTATTAAAGGATAAACTGAAGCTCCTAAGACCAAATAATTTCCCTGAGTGAGCACCACGTCTAGAAACTAAATCTGGAAAGCAAACCTGCGGCCTGTGTCTCCAAAGACACTTCTCTGATGATGAGCCAATGTTCCTCCCAAGGAACTTTAGAAGATAAACTGTATATAACATACTGGTTTTGCTATAGCAGTAGATTTTCGGGTGTGCCCAAGCTTTTCATCTGCCGAACCACAAGATTCAGTTGTTCTGGTGACATCAGAGATGCTTCAGAATTACAGATCCCTCTGCAAAGTCCCTATCTGCACCCAAGAATCTCCAATTTTTTCATAATATTTGAATTTCTTATTTACAATCTGCAAACACAATTAAGACTGAATGCTGACCTGCTAAAGAAACTCTAAGGGTGATTCTTAATTTTAGTTAAAATCCCTGTTTGGGGAGATAACCAGTCTGAGATGCTCAGTGACACTGTAGCAGGAAATCATTAGGGGTTTTATACATCAGTTCTTGATAATAAATATAGAAAAAGATATTCTTCAAAGAGAATTTTGTGGCATGCAGCTGAAGCTCCCTGTTTCATAGATAGCTGGGCTGTAACTGCCAGCTTTTCACCAGCCTTCAGCTTAGTTTTCAAAGGTATCTGCCAAAACATCATGGAGAGTTGACAGACTCTCTGTGAAAGGGCATCCTATAACAGGCAGGGCTTTTTTCTTCTCCTCTCAGCTATTGTAATTTATTTTGATATACTGTTAACACACAGCAGAAAGAAGAGAAATCCATTCTAGAGTAATAGATTATTGGAAACCATCCCTGGGAACTCAGCAGATTGCTGGATACAATGGAGATTGTAGGACAAGGAATTGGGAGCAAAATAATTCACTGACCACAGACAGAGAACGAGTTGAGTGATAACTTCTGTGATTTACGCTGACATGGAAACATAAGGCCCTCAGTAGTGGCAGTGGTGAAGGCTAGTCCCAAACTCCTGTGCATGCCTGGGTCTCTAAAGGGGACCACATGCTGAAGTCAAAAGCCAGAGATGCCCCATGACCTTTTGCAGAGTGCCGGGTGCATGTTTAGCTCCAATATTGCATGTTTCGGTACTAGTTGCCAAAATACATTGCTAATCCCAGCCTGAATGTGCACACCTGGAAAGGCACACGGTGGTCTTTCCCTGGCTTAGACACAAGATTCTGGGTTTAACTGTCCTTCAGAGAGAAAGAAGAGGCAACCCAACCTGGCTGGCATCCTCTCTTCCCACCTCAGTCCTGCCTGTGTCCTCCAGGAAGCATGTTGATCAGGTCACATTAAAAATGCCATCGATTGGCTGAGGTGGTGAACAATATGCTCTCCAGCTGACAACAAGTGTCTCTTCACATGCACCAGTGAGGCTGCCCACAGGGGAAGCTTGCTTTCTTGCTGCAGGAAGCAGTCTCCATTTATTAGCTGGCTACAGAGCAACTGTGGGCTTCTTGCCACAGGAAGCTGAGTCTCCTGGCTTAGCAGCGAGATATGTGCTCTGTGCCCTGTTTGTGGTCATTTTTCTGCTGTTTCCTTAATAAGCTCGAGGAAGGCTCTCAGATTAGCTGCCAATCCTCCTTCTGCTACTTGCTCGTAGTGTGGTACACACTAGCTTGGAGAGCCACGTTCCAAAACAGCCTCTCCAGGTTATGCTTCAAGCCAGGTTTGTGGCCGGTTTGTCTGAAGACAGAAGGACATGAACCCATCACCTTAGTTATTTCGATTTACTTTGCAGAAGGTGACCCCAGGGACTGAGGTGGTTTTGCTCATATTCACCCCATTCCTTGCCTACAGCAGTGGCATGCTGCGCAACTGCTGCAGGGATCGGTGTGGTTTCTGTGACCTCCCACTCTCCCACTCTCCTCCCACCCAGCTATTCAGAGGGCTATAAAAAAAAAGAGCTGTCCAGACTCTGCTGAGAAATGGACGGTTGCGTCTGAAGTTGATTAAATAATTCAGAGCGGATTGAAATGCTCTATTGCGTAATGGAATCTTTCTGCAAAACCGTGAAGCAGTTTCCACATCCCAATGATCCTATTTTCAAGTCAATACAATTAAGTGCCAGAATATGCAATAGTTGAAATTAATCTGGAATCAGAATGCAAGTGATCTTTAACACACACACTGCAAGACACCATCAAAATAATTCGATATTATCCAGGATGAACATAAAATGATTCATTGGGATGCAGCGGGCTCTGGCTTGACATCTCCCCATTGATATGAAATGTCTAACAAGTGTTTAATGAAAAAAAAGACTCAACATACCTAACCTTCAATTTTTGCATAATCTATTCATGGCATATTACAGATGCAGGTATGAAAAAAATGACCCTTAAACTTCTCTCTTTCCCTGTATTAATGAGTCTACTGCAACTGTGGATTACTAATGATGGGGGGAGGCAGTAAATTCCATCTTGGAGCTGATTCACTGCATGTTTTGTAGCTGCGTTGGGCTAATGCTGGTTGCGACAGATGTAATTCAAGACTCCAAAATAACAAATTAAGGGTATGAACCAGCACTTTGGGAAAGAAACTGGAACACAAGGCTGCCAGCCAAGTGACAGGGAACCAGCTATGACAGCAGGGAACCAGGACTGGAGAGAGGAAACCAGTGTTGGAGAGAGGAATCAGAATCCTCAAACTGCTAATGATGATTAAATTAATAAATCTCTCTCCTACTATTCACCTCTGAATCATATTTACATGCCAATGGACCAGTAAAACTGCTGGTTCCTGCGTTGATGCTTGCAAAAGGGGCTCAGTTCGGGGTCTCCAAAAGGAACAGTGGTGTGCGTAAAAGGGGAATGCATACAATGTGCATACAAGAGGAGGAAGCGGTGTCAGCCAGTATGAATACCTGATCCTGTTTTACTACGTTGTATCACGTTTAGTCTGTATGCAAAGCTTGCAGCATGCTGAATATTATAAATCCATTGAGGTGTCTGCATAAAGATTAGTTTGCATGCAGGTATGTCATTTATAAAATACAGAGCCTGTCACAGATATTCTTCAGCTTGCAGAAAAACCAATGAAGGTGGGAAGAATGTGCAAACGAGGGAACACAATGGATGGGTAGATCAAGACATTTCAGGAAGGAAATGACCTGATCCTCATATTGACACAGGATGTCCCACAGCCCTATCTATCATCATCGACAAGCTTTTCTAAGAGTCACAGAAACATGAACTTGGCAATGCTGTCTTGGGCAAACATAGACTTAGTTGTGAGTCATTTACTCTGTGCTTCCTCTCTCCATACAGAGGGAAGGCATCACCTTCCAGCGGGAGCAGCAGAGACATGGTGCTGGGAAAGCTCTGGAGCTCCCTGGGAAGAAAAAGACGAGAAAGTGGAGCTGCCGCCCACCTCAGCTGGCTGAGACACTGAAGCAGCTCAGGAAGATCTTGGTTGCTAAATATGATCTAGACCTGCATTTGTCCTCTTTCGTGTTTGCCTTTGTAGGAGGTTCTCTTATAAACAAACACAAATGTTAAACTGTCAGATAAAGCAAGCTGCTGCTTTACTCTTGAAACTGATCTTGCAATAAGCCTGAATGACCCTGTTGACATCAAGCCCTCCATCTCCCAGTACTGGCCTGTGGGGTGACTATGGGAGCACAGTGCACTCCCCAGAGTGGTCTGAATCCCCAGGAGGCTGCAGGGCACTACCCAGTGAGGTGAAGGTCTGGCCATGGACTGGCAGCACAAGGTGCCAGGTCAGTGATGAAGTAGCTCCCACAGCTTCTCAGAGTCCACTGACAGACAAGAGAGTGAGGAGGAGCTGGGACACTTAGCTGCTACCTCAAGCCTGTCAGCTCACCCTCCCATCCTGAGATTACCTTGTCTCCTCTCACTCTTACAAACCCCTGCAGCTTCCAAACCTTGAACCCATGTGGTAGCCACCTTCCACTGCTCTGGCACCATGGGGTATACGGTCTGTCTGTCCTCAAAACAACTCATGCACATGCATGTGCACATGGCCTGGGTGAGAAAGGTGATCATTTTCTAAGGTGGGACTAGATTGAGAACAATTTGCTTCTCTTGAATAAGCACAAAAAACAGCTGATTTGAGGGAGATATTTTCAACCATGAAAAAGCAAGAAGTCAGCAACAGCTGACCTCTCACTTTCCCCTCTGCCTGTACATGGATGCTGTGCATCATTTCACGTAACAGGGAGGGGGATATTTATCAGGACATGGCAAGGGGTGAGGCTGTATCTGGGGAGTATGATGTCTAGCTGGGTGTAAGGTCCTGCTAAAGGACATATACCATGTTCCCACCATGAGTCACATGCGCTCAACCAAAACCAGCTCAGACTGGACAGCTGTACCATCAAAAGTGTGCCGTGAGCCACTTTGCGGATGCATGAGGTACAACCATGCTGCAAACCAGTGAGAACAGAGGCCCAGGCAGGCAAATCCCACATTCAGGCTGTAAATCTTGCCATATCTGCACCAAATATTACAAGATAAAAGGCAACTCTGGGTAGCTTTTATTGCTCAGTCACCAGGCTGGCTTCTCTACACCAACATAATTTTCACATTGCCCACACCACAGGATGCTGCTGCAGTTCCACAGAGATGCCAGCAGCAATGTAGTCAGGCTTTAACAGCCACAACACACTGACTTGGATACATGGTTCATTTTTTTTCCTGCCTACTGGCACTGCTGGAGAACATCCTAGGTGCAAATTTTAGTGCGATACTTAAAGAAAAGAGACTCTTGCAGATGCCCTAATTCAGAGCACATCTCCTAGTGAATCCAGGAACGGTAAAGATTTGCAGCCTTGAACCAAAAGTGAGAGGTTCCATTTCTGAAAGTGTTATTCGGCAGGCTGTGAGGACACTTGACTCTTCCTGAGTTTTCCACACATGCTTTTCAAGTTGCAGCCCTACCTCTGCACCTCCTGAAGGATCTGGCATAAACTTAGAAGAAACCAGGAGATTGTAGGAAAAGTCCTGTTTTTCCCTATGAGATGACCCTACAGTAGAGGAGTCTAAAATGCCATATTCCTCTTGCTTCACTGTTCCTTGACCCCTACCACTCAGTTCAACTGGGAAATTATGCTTTTCCAGAAAAAAAAAATCACTATTTTTATTACTGTTGCAGTTACTAGGAAAACAAAGAAGTTGTTTAGTGACAAAGTGAGATTATCATCTGCTCTACAGAATTGCTACTGCTGTCACAGACTGGTGAAATACAAGAGGTCCAATTCCAATCAGAAACTATTTTCAAGGTCTGAGCCTGATAGTAAAAAAAACCAAATAAAAAATGCATTTTTACCTGAAAACTCAACAATCATGATCTGGAGTATTTAATCTGGAGTGAATTTATTGCTCTTCAAGACTTGTTCACTCACTGTGGTTGAATATCCATGCGGGTGCTTGCTCCATGTTGTGTTGCAGCTGTGTAAGTTTCTACACCAGCCTGCGTGACTGAGCAGAGCTCTGCAGAGCCCTGGCAGGACAGTGAGTATGGTCCATGTTAGGGTAGTCTCAACCTGGGACATCTGAGAGCAGCAAGATGCTCAGAGAGAGACTAGGTTGAAGAAGCTGTTTTTAAAATTAGGTTAGTGCACAGAGGGATGTGATAGCTCCTGTCTTCAGTGTTCCTACTTGTTTCACTGGAGCACTGAACTCTTACAGCAACTGCCACAGCAATTGGAGCAATAGTAGCTACTGCTATATAAGCAAGTGCAGGCAGGATTCATCTGCCTTCCTCTGATGGCTAAAAGACCTAGCCTGCCATGGATCCCCTCTTGCTAGAGGAGGGGAAGAGGTGCCTAGTGCCCATCCAGTGAATACTTATTTAGAGGTGCTGGTGTCACCCAGGTGTCTCTACATGGAATTGAAGGCTACTACCCCAGAATAAAATGTCTAACTTCTAGATATCTAACGTCAGGTGAGATGCTGTGCGTCTCACCATGGAGACTTTCTATGGCCTAAAGACTTTGGATTCATTCCTAGATCATCATGACAGACTGACAGCGAAGTCTTTTACCATGGTTTGAAGAACACACTGTGTAGTGATTTTATAGACTTAAATGCCAGGCAGTGATGCATTGCACAATGGAGTGTCATATAAGAATCATAAATCACAATCTTGCAGGAGCTTGTGGATGTCAGACATGTGAATATTCTGATTTGGTATCCATGGTAGTTTGGCATGTCTCACATCTTTGTCTTCTGCCCAAAATAGATCAGTTCTTAAATATTACTCAGCACTTGGAGTTCTGCCAGCACTGAAGACAGTTGAGAAAACACCAAAAATGTGTCTCCCAATGCAAAGAAATATTGAGATAAACTTCATTGGCTTTGTTCAGTCTAAAAGCAAAACCCTCCTCCATGTAAACAACAAGGCAGGGTGAGGTTATTTGGCTAATGGTAGCTGGGGTGGAGATTTTAACACATGCGCTGGAACTGAAATAGGACAAAATCTGAGTGTGAAGCTGCTCAGCTAAAGCTCAGGACTGTAACCCTTGCTGGAACACCCCTCTCTCCTGTCTACAACTGTGTTGCCAGTTCAAACCGAACACAGGAATTCTACCGTGTAATATTTCCAGAAATAGTCAAATGATATAGAGCACAATCTTAATGATAGACCCCCCAAGCCATTTGTTACATCCAAAGTTCCTGCTTTCACAGCACAAATAGGCAATCAAATCATATCACAGACAAATCTACACATTTGTACAAGCAAACAAGGCAGTTTGCCTGCAGAATGTGTGGAGATGTTAATCCCTTGCACCAGTCATGAGTGGGCATGTGAATTTACCGTTAAGAAGTAAGAAGCTAACATTATGTAACTGTTCAAGTAAAATGTGAATTTACAGGTAGCTGAAATGTAAAGTCAAAGGCCAATCCATTCTTTTATGTCCATAAACAGCTAAGATGTAGTTTAATTTCCTCAGATAATAAAAGTCTTTTACTCACTTTGGAAAGCACCGCCCTATCTGATGGCTGTTGGAAGAGGTGGTATATAAACAGTCTGGACTCCCATTGCCCATTCTCCCACCTTCCCAGGGATAGGAAACATGCTCTGGGGGGCTTCCAGCAAAGTCAGTGGAAAAGGTGTGAAAACCACTGGCCCATCTACAGAAGAACAGAGCCCCCAAGACTTTTCAGTTAAAGAAGGAAAGCAGGTTTTATTCTTATCTGGGAAGGAACTGGGAAAAATATATTGTACAGAAAACTGCTTGAAGATAATCCAAATATCTGAGACAGTGGCAGGTTTTACAGCCCTGCCCAGGGTTATCCATGTGCTTGATGAAGGCTATCTGGACACACCGCTCTGTAGACCATGCCTCTACTAGGGTACACTTGCTATCTCATCCTAACGATACTGTCAGGCCTGATGTGGTATGACATGACCGTAAAACTCCTTTTGGATGGGGAGGAGAAACGGAGACCTTGTGTGAAATGCCATCCATGAGTCTTTCCTTGAACCATTTCAGTTCCCAGCCCACCCAAAGGTTCATGGTGGTTTTCTCTGCTTTCCTCCCACCAGTGCAGTGCCAGGCTGGAATTGCAGGGTATTGTATTACAAGTCCCACGGGTGCTGCCTCAGCCTCAGTAAACTTTATTTAAGCACACACAGACATACACAGACAATATACATATATTTGTTCTTCTCTGACAGTTCTACAGGACCAACACTGCTTTGGATGACACTCGTGGAGAAGTTGAAAAAGTGCAGGAAATGTACGAAAAAATAAAGGTCTTTTAATAATTTGTGAGTCATGGTCATCCACAGAAACAACACAGGTGCATTCAACCAGGTGAGCACATGGACACATCTCCACATACAGTACATTGTGTCTATATAGGTTTCTCCACATACATTGTGTCTATATAAATGTACAACAGTCTCAAAAGTCAGCAAGACACAAAACCAGACGAGTACTGGCATGGCACATGCTTGCACTCCCAGTGTCGCAACCCACTGCCAGTGCACCAGTGTGACTCAGTCAGGGTGTGGGTGTGAACAGAAAGATGCTCCAAACATAGTCTCACTGTACACTATAAAAACTCACCAAATATGCAACAACGTCATAAAAGAACATTCATCTGGGGTTCTGGTGACCAGCTACTTTGAGTCAGATCTCACAGTGTTTGTGTCACCACAACTCCTGGGATATATGGTTACTTATCTAATATAGCTACAACTGTCTCTCAACATATATTTTATATACAGTACATATACACAGAACATACACAGAGCAGTATATGTATATTTTTGTGTTTTCATGTTTGTACATTATATCACAGATTATATGAACACATAAAATATACGTTTTTAGGACCTAAAAAGAAATAATTTTATAAAATATTCATATTACCCCCCCAAAAAAAGCCCAGAAGTCAAACAAAAGAAATCCAGAAAAGCACTCTTGAAGTGTTAACTGCCTGCCCTTGGACAGCATTACACTCCTTCCCCTTCCCTTTATAAGTACAGCAGCACAATGATGGTTTGCAACCATGCACTCAGGAAAACACAAAGCAGTATAAATTGTTGAACTGCAAAGTCAGAGTGGAGTCTGGAGTCTGGCTGTCCAACTCTACACTCTCCCACCGTCTCCCTTGCTAGGATTTAAAAGGTTCTGCCAGGAGCACAGTATTTTACCTGCAGCAATATTTTCTAGACTAAATCTACTGACTGCAGTCCAATACTGTTATCTCATAGCACTTAGAACCCAGCTTCTGAGTTATAGCTTTTTTATTTAAAACAATCTTTTTATTTAGCAAAAAATTGTTTCCACTGTACCCTTCGTGTGTCCTCTTCCTAACGTGACAAACCCGGAGGAGATGAAATTATGGAGATCTGGCCCTCCACTTCGGTAAACATCCTTTCCATAGTGACCTGCCAAGGAAAAGAAAACAAAGAAACCTTTATTCAGTGTGTGTGTGTGTATATATATATATAAACACACATATATGTTATACAGCCTGGCTGTCACTCTCATATATGAGTAGCGAGGCCCCACCACATGGTTACATTATTAATGGCAAACGGAGGGTATAATAGAACATAACAGCTATAACAGCATCAAAGTCTTATTGCTTTATTGTCAAAGATTTACAAAGAAGAACAATCACGTATTTTGATAACTGCCAAGGAATTAACAGATTCTGATAGGGGAACCACTAACGTGCCAAACCAAACCCCCCAATAGCCGTGAAATTTGATCATCACTGGCTCAGATTTAAGTTTGCTAGGAGCAGTACTCCCACAGAACTGGTCTCATTCAAACCTACAAGACTAAGGAGCTAAAGGATATCAGAAGAGATGTGGCTTTGATTCTTCCCAATTCCAGCCAGACCCCTGACAGCATTCATGTCCCATTGGTAGAGATTTTGCCTCAGCACAAAAGCAAAGGTGCAAATATGACTCTTGTCCAGGCTGGACCCAAGTCCCCATTAACAGTACAATAGCAAATTTTGTCTTTTAGCTTTGATTAGCTCTGGTCCTTGAATGGCACCCCTGGATAGTTTCTCAAGTGCAATAGTGTTCTGCAGAACACTTCCTAGGAGCTTCCTCAGTCCATGACAACAGAGTAGGTTCAGGAGACACCCAGCCTTTTAATATTTTAATATATTAATAAAGAAAAAGGCCTTCTGCCTCCTTGTTACCATGCAAAGCTCTGAAATGAGGACATAGATAATTTTTCAGATACTTTTTATCATCTCCTCCCTTTTTCATGTTGTTAATTTTTCTATTCCTTTTATTTTAGAAAGGGGCAAAGATAAGATAGGTGCAGGGGGATGGAAGTAAGGCAGCCTCAGGGGCTGGGAATGCAGCTCCCTCCTTGTTAAGTCTCCATCTTCCCCATGCCTTTCTGCACAAGCCCGTGATGCATCACTGTTCTTCTGAGCCATGGTGGCTGGAAGTCCAGCACAGCAGATGGTCCAGTGCACGGCAACTCGAGCAGGAGAGCTGAGTCAGGAAGCTATGGGGAGGGCCAAATGGGCATCAGGGATCCAGGTGGAAATGCAGCCTGGGGCCATGTTCTGGCTGGCTCACATTGCCTCTGACAGATGCTATGGCCCTTTACTATTTTTCAAACACAGACCAAATGTCGTTTGTTCTTGTATACTTTCAGGCTCTCTGGCAACACTGTGAAAACTATAGGAACAGACACTTTGAAATCTCATCAGTCTGCAAAGTTTTCCTCTTTCCTGTTTAGCCAGTCGTCCTCACCCCAGTATCCCAGCAGCTACTACTGGTTTTGCAGGCCATTACTCCTGTCATCAGAGTCCACCTTGCATATGAGAGGGCTGAGGGTAAGCACCACTCCAAGGTTTAAATTTACCCAAAATGTCCCACTGTTCTGCTCTGCAATGGATCTGAGCAGGCTCCAAACCCCACTCCTCATTCAGGGAGGACACCAGCAACTCTCTGGTCTGGGGGAGCATAGCACAGACTTTGCTGTCAGATTAGCATGTTGAAGATCCTCAGAGGAGGCTCACATATGGCAGGCAGAAGATGCTGAGACTTCTAATAGAAAAATCATCCCACTCCCTTCCCTCACATATTTTTTCTGGTCAAGGTCAGTCAAGTGTAAACTGTAAACTTCTCAAAACACATATAAATTGTTTCTGCAGGTTTGGGAGTGTTAGCAGCAAGACAGTTTTCTTCTTACAGTTATAGTAATGCAAGGCAGCAGCAAAACCCTTCAAATGTGGAGGCATCCACCCATAAATTGGCTGAGAAGAGAGTTTCCAGAAAAAAGAAAGAAGGATTTTCTGCTTCCACAGGAAATGTCATGGGCTCTTTCTCTCTTCTTCCTATGTAGGTCTTGCAAGCTCTGGCTGCTGTGTTCCTGGAAAGGGGTGGCAGACATTTGCCTCTGAGTCCCTGGAAGTTATTCTTGCTTCATGAGATGTTTGTTCTTGTCCTGAGAAGCCTGCAGAGATGGTTTGTGGCTGCAATGCCCAATTTGCTTTCTTTTTCTCTATCACTTTTCTAAAATGTGCTGCATTTTTTCTTTCCAGTAAGCCAATTTTTGCTCATATACCATCAATTTCTATGCTCTCAGGGCCAGCTACTCTGGTGACTGACACTGTATCAGTGCCATAAATCTACCATTTTAAACAAGGATAAAAGAAACACACAAATATGTGCTATTACCTCTAGCTGAAATCAGCTGTCTTTTATATGTCCCTTTGGAGAATCTGTTTAAGACACAGATCAAGAAGGGGAAGTATATAAAAAAAACCCAAACATTTACTGGCAGATTGAAGATTGTTCATCAGCCATTTGCTCTGTGAACCTTGCTCTGCCCCTTCTTATAGTACATAGTAGTTAAATTAAAACATTCCTGTGATAACAACCCATTAGTATTTGAACAGGAGTTATGTTTTCCCATGAGAAACTTGAATTTGTAGACTTCAAGTAGCATGAGTTTTCCCTTTTTATGGATACATTATAGGCTGCTATGTTTGGTTTATATGTTTTTTTATTCCTGCTCACTCGTGATCATTTCTCTTGGCTTTTCAGTGTAAAAACGCTGGTACATGGCTTTTACTTTTAGAAGCACCTTGGGGGCTGCTGGTGAACCAAGCTCAGGTGCTGTTATTCAGACACTTTTTCATAATCACTTCTTGACTGAGATGTTTCACACTGGAAGTGAATGCTCCCTTGTACCTTATCAAAATGCATGTGTCCCATAGCCACAGCAGAGCTAAAGAAGCTCAAGTGCAAGTAGACAAGGCTGCAGAGCAGTGGAAGCACAGACAGAGCTATGCCAGACCAGAAAACACCCCTGTTTCTTTCTCCATTGGGGCTGTTTTCCTCCTTCCTACCTTCAGCTGAGTGCTCGCACCTAGCTGTTTGGAGTCCTTCCACAGTTGGTGGAGAGGGATTGGCCCTGCCAAAAAGGGGTTCGGCCATGAGCTGAGCTGAGCTGAGCTGCTGATGGTCTGTCTCGTGGGCTAAGAAGGAGCCCCTGGAACTTATCCAAGGTGCTCACTTCTAGTAGGCTGTAGCTGGGTGTTTCCCTCTGTCCCATGGTGAGAAAGCTAAAAATGGCCTAATTCCTTGAAAAACAAGTGTAAATGGACTGATTTTCATTTCATTTAATTTCAGACTTTGGGGATTTTTACTGCCAATCAACACCCAACCAACAAAACCCTGCCACTGCAGACAGAAAGAGCCCCTCTTTAACACCCTGCAAGGTTCCCCCAGGCCCTTCCTGGTGCTGGAGGCTGCACCAGCCCTGGCATGGTGCGTGCCCCCTCGCCAGGTTGTCCTGTAGGGCCAGGGTGCAGGCACAGAGCTGTTGCAGAACCCCAAGCACACAATAAAATGGATATCTCTGAACTAAATCTGCTGTGTAAATGAGGTGGGGACAGCTCGATGGCTATCTTGTACCTCCTGTCCACAGGCGTTATTCACATTGCTCTCCCTCCTCCCCCAAGCGCGATCACATCAGAGCAAAGCTGCCTTTTGGTGTTGTATTTCCCTGGGAGCACCCACAAGATGTTCCATGGGCTGCAGCCATCAGGGAGCTGAAACCCAGGACCCAGAGGCAGCACCCAAGACCTGAAAGAAGTCACATAGAGCAAGAGCAAGAGCTCAGTGTTGCAAGCAAGGCAAGGCAGCACAGCCCAGCATACTCATGTCCTTGGGCTGCCAGCACACACTTTTGCTTTTTTACAGCTCCTGCTTTGGGTGGAATTAGCTGCTGTCTGCCAGCTTTCCATATCCAGGTGTCCTACCCAGCTAGCACACGATAACACTCTCTGGGGCTTGCTGGTGAATGCGTAAGATCACACCCAGTGTCATCATTCTATCAGCCACCAAGCAGGCCAGCAGAGAGGCTGTGTCCCCTCCACGTGCCTCTGTGTCCCTGTTTGTAAAGGGATTTACTCTGCCTGCAAAGCACAGGGAGGTCTGTGAATGAAAAGCGCTCTACAGAAGCCAGATTTGATTACGATGGAGTCTCACAACACTCACTACTTCCAAAGCAAAGCAACCACCCACCTACCTGATCTCATGGCATGGAACATGCTAGCTTTTAATACAGTATTTCTCTAGACATTTTGCATCTCTAAGGTCTATTTCTCATGGTTAGGATAAAATTTAAAATGCTGCTTCAGAGCACCATGTCTGACTCCCTGAAAGAGGCTTTTCCTGCTCTCGCACTCCCTGTTCTCGCTTACGCTCATATCCATGTGCTCTAATGCATGTAAACCCTCAGATGCACACAGGCTCGCAGGCTTTTTTATTAAAAGAAATGAACAGGACTCCAGCAAGGCTGTGTGTTAGTAAAGCAAATGAAGACTAACACTTACACAACTTAAAATTTACAAAAGAAATTAAAACAAGGTGAAACATGACTTCTTTTTCCTCTTCTTTGGTTATAAGGCACAGCAGAGGCAGAGAGCAGATGAGTGTTTTGCCTGCCACACAATAAAGGCATATTCTTTAGGGCATACAGCTCAAAGAGGGAACATTTCATTATAATGGCATCCTGCATAACACACATATGGAACAAACTCAGTCACAAACAGCAATTACAACCCCAGCTCTGATTTAACAGAATTATTAGAGCTGAACTAAAATGCTGTTATCCACCTCTCGGAAACGTTATTACTGAGTACAGATTACGTCACCCTGAGAAGGGCAGACAGGGACTGTCATGGAGAGCCTTTTGCATGATACACTCTGGGATCCTGGCCTCATCCTTGCCACAAATTTCCGTGGGAGAAAACCTACACCCAGAAAGGAGTCCCCACATCCAAACTCCTCAGCACAAACATTATTCTCAGACAGATCTCTGTGGAGAAAAAAAATCTTTTTTAGGGGGGGAAAAAAACCCCACAGCCTACGTGTCTCTGATGCTGCTCATTTCTTCTGAACTGATTCTTTTGGAACTATTTTACACATATCAACAGACCAAGACAAAGAGCACAAGCTGCCAAAACGACTGTAAGGTATTTGCTGAGCACATGGCAGACTGCTCTGCATCTCTCTGTCTATCCTGTCAATCAAATACAATCATCTTTGAATGCAAGGGGAGGCATGGCTCCAGACCCAAAATGAGGCATTCTTGGGGCCAGAGTGGCACAGGGCAGCGAGCAAGCACACAAACCATCTCAATTTGAGGGAAGTCTAAATGCAGAAATTGGTGGGTGTTAGACATGGCTGTGAGCTACACCACTGAAGGAAGTGTTTGCAGGCAGGTCAGGCATCTTGGTATTTTACCACAGCATGGGGTGCAGATTAACAGAGATTACAATGATAAGAAGGGGCACCCAAGGGATGTCACCGAAATATTACCATTTTCTTTCTTAAAAAAAACCCCAAGCAAACATAAGCCAGCTGGCACCTCTCACACTTGTCAGAATAAAGGCACAGTAAGGGCCACCGCAGTGTGTTTTTTCTGGTTTAATACCATAGTTCTGGGATCAGGTCAGATCTGTCTATCCTAAACATGCAAATGTACAAAAAAAAAAGAGACTGGAAAGAGTTCAGTGGTACTTAGGGTGAGCTCTCAGCATTGTGCAGCCAGACATGGACAAGATGTAGTCCAAATCAGTGCAGGGAATAATAGAGTTTTCTGTGCCCTACAGATATTCCTTAGCTTAAATCACACTGGTGGGCTAAGGAGAGCTGAGTTCCACTCACCCTGTCCTAATAATGTGACAACGTACCCATAATTTCACCTTCTTTCAAAATAACTGCCTCTTTTTTCTTTATCTCCCTTTTCCTCATGCTAAGCCTTTGTCACATCCTTCCCTGCTTCAACCCTCTTGCTCTCCATAACATGTGACTGCTGACCACAGAGACCCTGCTTAAATTAGCCCCCATAGGGCCATCTGGCCGCAGACTGTGCTAAATAGATTACAGGGGATGGCCTTGTCCATCTCCTCGCCTGGCTCACTGTCCACACCACAGTAGGAATGGTCTTCTAGGGCAGGGTCTCTGTGATCCCTACAGGTCCCCAAGGCTTTTGTGACGTTCCTTAAAGAGAACAGGCACCTCACCTGAGCAGACAGAGCCAAGTCTTGCCCACCATGAGCCAGACAGTCCTGAGTCACTGGGGCCAGCTTGACCAGCTGGTGTGGGCTCCAGCAAGCACATGGCTCTTGCATACCTGACTGTCCAGTGCATCATAAAACATGGTAAAAACTCAGGCCAGGATCACTCCCAAGCCAAGGGGGAACTTTGGGTTCAGAACAGAACAAAAGAATTGTTCCAACTTGAAAATTGGGAGATCCTTATTTTTCCTTTTGATTTATTTCTGCCTTATCAGCTTTCAGAGTGCATTTGCATCACATCTTCCAGCCTTCTTTACAACCAGGAAGGGTACAAGCTTACTATTCACAGCTGAATACTGGAGCTCTCAAGTAAAATTATTGGCCAGGATCTGGGCTTTATGGAGAAATCATGCATACTGGAAGACTTCCCACAACATCACAAGAATGGGGAACAGTTTCCTGGCATGGGGTTTGTGTCAGTCCAAACTAGCAACCCTGCCAAAAATATGCCCACTTACTGCACAGCAGACCAAGCCAAATCCAGTGCAGTGAGCTGCATAAGTCCGGGTCATGCTCATGTATCCTTCTGGCATTGGAAAAGATGTACAAAGTGAAGCTAAAACGTGTGCTGGCTTTCCTGATAAGTGACCAAGGGAACATCTTTCGTTAATTGTTTACTCTGTTAACTACAATTGTCCTTGATTTTGCAACCTCCCTGCAAGTTGTAACAAGTGGCAAGAGGCTTCAGGAAACATAATTTTTAGATTCTGTTAACTTAAAAAAATGGCTATGTGAAAGTAAAATACAGGACTGCAGTGCTAGAAGGTCTCGCTAGCAACATGCATTGGGGATGACAGAAATACGGTGATGAGTTCATATTCTGCTGAGATGTCTAAATAAAAACACTTTCAAAGACAGAGGATAAAATTGATAGGAAAATAAAATACAGCACCTCTCCAAAGCTCCAAATGCACGTGCTGGTTAGCAGAAAAACCTACTGAAGTACCTGGTTTGTGCAGTAAACAGCTCTCCTCCAGTGGTCTGCTTCTCATCAACATACAGCTGTACTGAGTTACACATACATGTCTTGAAGCATGGTCTAAAGCTCCACAAAGAGCAAACATTTAAGCCCCTAAAAGCCAAGAAGGGACACTCCTTTCCCCTACAGTACAGCAGAGGAAAGAGACCCCATGGGTGTTCCTTTTATGTAATCAGGGATGAAAGGCTCACACAAACAACAGGCTTCCCAGATTACTGTAACTCCCCATTCCCTGTGCTGAAGCTATTCCCCTTTGCACGGAAGGAAAGAAGGAAGGAAACAGGGTTCTGATTCTTTTCCTTTGAGGACAGAAGGACCCCTTTCCACCATGTGTGCAATTTACAGCAATGCCATCACATACAACACAGTGAAAGCACAAGCTAATCAAGGCTGGCTAATATTTCTATAGAAAACTCACTCAGTTACAGTCCTTGCCCAGTGAGTACAAGAAAAGCCACTACTAAACCTATAAGTAACCAAACAGACTTAGGGCTCCCATTCAGAGGAGTCTCAGATACTTAAAAGCCCAGCGTGACTGAAAATCAGTTGTTCCCATCAGTATTAGGGAGAGGTGTGCTGTTGCACCCCTATGCTTGCAGCAGTGACATTACAGCTCCAGAACCTCACAAGGCTAATGTTAGATCAGACCTAAGCAGAGCAGGAGGCATGACCAGCTTCCAAAGAGGTGCTCTAGGGCAGCCATGTATCAAGGGGATCCTTGCAGCTTAGGCTGTCAAAAATTAATGACAAATCAACCCTTAATCTTTCTTCTGCATCCTTAAGCACACCCTATAATTGTACAGCTAGGAATACAGAAGGAGCTCAAGTTTTGTATGACAGGGAGAAAAAGTTTCCTTCTGTTTTTTTTTACTGGACCATGAATCAGTTCACTTATCCCTAGTACTCACACATTCATGCTTAACACATAACACCCTCTCAGGGAAACATAATAGAGACTGAAGACTGTTTTATCACCCTGCTGAATTCTGTAGCAACGAAACAATTACTGCAGGTTGATTTAAACTATTCTATATGGAGAATATCAGTCACGATTAAATGCTGTAGGTTTTCATAGTAATGTGTATACAGCTTTACCTAGTTTAGTGGTTAGCCTGCTCACCCAGCTCTCAGAAGAAGCAGGTTTAATTTCTCTCTCTGCCAACAAGCATTCAAGGCCACGTCTCTTCCTTCCTGGCAAGTAGCCAATAACCAGGCTATGGCTTTTCTAATCCCTGACAGGTGGGACTTACGGTCCATCCTTTTTCTGTGTTGCACCAATAAGTGAGGGCTGACATGGTACAGAGAGTGTACTTGTCCCCAGATCCCTTCATGCTGGCAGGTCTGTAAACCCGAGGAATTTGGTGATCTCCAGAACTATTTATTTGTACTTAAACCTAGTCCTGCCTGAGGAAGGACTGCATATCTCTCAGGCTTCGGTGCATGAATCTCTTCTGGTCTGTTGGGAGTTGGCTAGTTTTTGGCAATCCTCCCTGTTTCCACCTACTTAACAGCAGTAAAAAAGAAAAAGAAAAAAGAAAAGAAAAAAAAAAAGAGGAAAAAACAGCACTTCCCTGGCAGAAATCTCCAGGGAGCAGTTGCAGGGTGTGATAGAACAGACGGTGGGAGACGCATCATCAAACCAGCCACTGTCTCCATGGCGTTGCTTTAGCATCATGGACCTGGTGGTGGCTGGTGTAAAAGCTGTGGCTTTGCTGGCTGCCAGGCGTTTGCCCTTCCGTGTCTTAAGTGGTGTTGCTTCTGCAGCTCAATAAATATGACTTTTGCTATTACCAGTGAAAATCCCCAGGGTTTGTACTGACCCCACAGTGTGGGGTCTCACAGCTGGGCTGGGCTTGCCTGGACCTGAGCTGCTTTTGGCTTGTTTTAGCTGTGACAGCAACACAGTGTCTGTCACCTACCCTGGGCGGGCTCTGCTCTGGGACCAGCCTGTGGCAAGAGCCTGACAAAGCCAGGTTGTCCCTGGAGACAAATTGATGACCCAACCAGAGACATGGGAAGAGTGAGCACAACACCAGAGACCCAAGGCGAGTATTAGTAAGTTTTATATATCTATTTTAAAGGCAAAATAAATGAGTCTTTCTGTATTAATTTGACCTATGAGCACTAGTACTGTTGCAACTAATTCTTGTGTTTTGATTAGAGTGTTAAAACATTAAATAACTAAAATCACACTTTCAGCTCCACATATGAGGTGAGCTCCCTTTGGCTATGTAGGATTTTGAGTGTAATGCTGTATCTATGAAGTGTGGCCATAAATCTGTTTCCCTTCTCCCAGAACTAATTCCCAGATCAGTATGGAAGAAATTCAAAAGTTTCCAGCCAGAGAAAATGCCAGCCTAGATGCACATAAAGTCTTTTGGTTGACACATTTAGAGAAACCATCTTAATTATCTCGTAAGTATCTTGGCTGCTTTCCCTGTAACAGTGTTAAATTTCATGGCATATGAGCTCTCCCCAACACCCTGGAGCAGGTAAAGGCTGGCTCCATAAACCTCAGCCCCACAGAACGTCCTGCTGGTAGCACACCACCATGCTTCACCGCTTGCTTGTACTTTGCTGTTTGCTCCCTCTGCCCCTCGTTGCTGTAGTGTCGTAGGCAATGCAGCACAGGGGCAAAGTGTGCTCACTTTTTTACGTACAAGCTGGATTTCTTACTTGCTGTCAGAGGTAAAAGCTTCACTTGCTGTGCCAAGTTTAGTACTAAACTCCTCCTCTTTGGTCTGAGAACCTCTTGAACTCCTCCTCCTCCTCTCCATAGAAGACTGGGTGTCTCTTGCCCTGTTCCTGGTCAAAGCTATGTTGGATTTTAGTCTGTGGTGGTCCAGCACCAAGCACTGAAGTTATTATACCTTTAAGCTTCTCACAATAAATTGTTATTAAGAAGTCATAGCATCAAGAATGCATCTTGTGCTCTGCTTTTAATTGAGGTGACCAACAGAGATGGCAGAGCTGCTACAGTTAGCCCCAGGTGACCTTAGGTAATTCCAGGTAACCCAGGGTACCTCGAATGACCTGGATGCTGGAGGTACTCATGACTCAGACATTTTGCTGTGTTAAGAGAAAGGGATGAATCTCTGCTTCCCGAGGACAACTCACATGCACTGGCAATTCATGTAGGTATTAGAAATAATGGAGGACTGATGGCAACACCTGAAGTGGTGAATAAGCAAGGGATCAGAGAAGCTTGTCCATAGGTGTCCTCCTGATTCAAGGTCCTATTCTGACATGGGGCTACCACTCCTGCATTATTATTATATCACTTATACAATTATTTATATGATTTGCTTTTCACATTCTTTCTCTAGAGGGTTTTGGCTAGCTTTCAGTGGCCAGGGTACGAGCAAGACAGAGCTGGACATTTGCTTGACAATGTGGATGTTTTTACTCATTTTAGCTTGGAGATTACACTGGGCACCTCCACTTCCAGTCACAGTTACGCAGTCAAGGCCTCTCCTTTTTGCTGTATTTCCTACAACCCCTCTTTCTTGAACCACGTTTTCACAGCCTTCCTATGGGAACAGCAGCAATTACCTACACAGAAAAGCAACCTGAGGGAAGTGTTGAGTGCTTTTCTAATTCTCTATAATCTGATTTAGTAAGTGGAACCAGCAGGAAAGAGTTGCTGCTCTGTTACAACAGGTGCTCAGAAAATTATGTGAAGAACCTATACGCTAGAGGAACCCACTTCTGCAAAGGAGATGAATATGTTGTTACAAAATTACACTGAAAATGGAAAGTCTCCAGAGGATAAGAGACATGGTATGATCTTTGAATCAAACTGCAGGACTTTTTAATCTCGCATTGGGATTTTGTGTTGCATGGACTTCTGCAACTTCAGCCCTTAATTTCCAAGTAATAACATCTCTTGAGATAACTAAGTGAAACTGGTTTATGCTTGCATGCTTAACCAATTTTAAAACAGCAGCTTTGATTTGATATGAAGATATTAATTTCAGAAATGTTTTAAATGTCTGCATTTACAATAATCTTCTTGAATAAAGAAGCTACAAAACTTCAGATACAGTCCCAAAATGCATTTGGCTTATGAAGTTACTTCTCAACAAACAGAATTTTTAGAAATACATGGTCCACATATACATTATCACTGCAGCCTGCACATTGTGCAATGACTTTCAGGGGAAAAGGATGACGATGACTAATTTTTCCTTCTGAGTAAGGCAGTAAAAGGGAATGTACCTGCTGCTGTCTTGGTTAACTCTAAAGAGCTGAGTCCTTAAAGCACATGATCTCAGGAAATCTCTGGGAGACCAGGGATAAAGGAGAGGAAATAACTATATGTGTGTCTTAGCCTTAGTCACCTTCTGAAGGGCCTGGTCCTATCACTAGGAACAGAAAGGGCAGAGGATGTAAAAACATAGGTTTGTCATTAAAGAACGAGAATTTGTTATTAAAGTTTGGGGGGGGGCGGGTCTGGTTAAGATGGTGGAAAACCTTCATTTGAAAGATGCAATAGCATACAACTTACTAAGGAACCTTACTGGAAATGGAAATGAGAATTTATGAGGGGAGACAAAGTGGTTGACCAAGTGGCATGAGTGATAAAGCACTCCACTTTTCCCAGGTATATAAGAAAAGGAAAATGTCTTCAGGCACTCTCTGCTCCTTTGCTGAGCCTGTGAATTCACTGTTACTGGCTGTTAACATTCCCGCTCTCAAGTGCTAGGGGATATGTCTGCCTCGAGTGTAAACATGCGTGTAGACTAGCCCTCAAAGATACTCTGCTCTCTAAGCCCCATCCTGTCTTCTCATTTGGAGCCCCAGAGCTGATTTTCTCCCTGGTATTAAGCAGTCCTCACTAATGTGAGAATGACCCTTAATCCGCTCCTGTCCATTCAGGGTATGGTTACAGAGAGATCAGCTCTCTATTTGTCCTGGATCTTTTCTAAATTCAATCATACTTTTAAAGCTATAAACAGACTGGGTAAAAGGAGAATGGCAAATGGTACAGTACATTACACACGGTGAGGACAGCAAGTTCCTATAGGCTCCTGGTCTAATACGGGTCTGTCACGGAACTCTTCTGTTGCTGCTTTCTTTTCGTTATAACAGAAGGCGAGAGAGCCAGAGGATTCAATACAGGAATCATTAGTAGTTTCCTGTTTATTAATCTTGCCACTGCTGGCTCTCGCCCCTCCTGCCGTGCTCCTGTCATCAGCAATGTTGCACTGAAAACGCAGGACCACGGCTACGGCCAGCTGCACAGGAGGGGGCCACTTGGACACGTCTCAAGCGTTCGGCAATGCATCCAGGGCTTCCCAGTGCAGACATGTAGAAAGCTCATAAACTCAGCAGGTGCCTTCCAGCAGGGAAAATGGGGACAAGTGAATGTTTGGTAGAGTTGCAGGTGCATTAACAACCAGACATTTCTGCCCTGAGTGAGGGCAGGATACATAAGACTGTTCTTGTTTTTAAAACCTCTTCTTTGTGCTGAATTAATGAGAATTGTTTCAGCAGTCTGTATCCACCCCCACCTGTCCCCCCAAGCTCCTCTTCATCTCTGTTGAGTTTTTGTTTCCTCTACTTGGTCCTGCACCACATGGGGAAAACAGTTTGTTTCTTGAGAATGGAGGCTTGCTGGTGCTCTCCATGCTGGATCAGGAGCCTAGGACATGCACAGCTATCTGCGTGGAGTGCCTTTCCATAGCACCTAGCACAATCTGCATGCTCATTGCATTGCATAACAGGAGGCTGTGCTGCCAATTCCCTAAGACTGCAGATTCCTAGAGGTAGCTGTAAGTTGCACTGGTGTCATCTGTTTACTTCTTTAAATGCTTATAAAGGGTAGCTTCTGGGTATTTGATCTGGTTTTATATGATAACTCCAGCGCTTACTCATAAAGATGTCCATAGCTAGGAGGAATGTTGGTAAATAGCACTATGCAGAGCTCTACACTCAAGTAACATCCACTTTTATTGGGGTTAGATATGCAGGAATGTGACAGGGAGACATTCCCAAAGTACAGTGAAGCAATCTAATGGCACAACTTGTACCATCATTAATGAGAGACACAAGGCCACCAATTCCCTGTGTTGTGCTTTGAAATTGTGCCCTGGAGTGCTTTTTAGCATGGGTTGCTCCAGGCCTAATCCACTTTCTAGCGATACTGTGTCTCTGAACACTGTATGCAGTCTCTGGAACTGAGCAGCTGCTCAGGAAGTGAGCAGCATCATAGCCAGTCAAGCTATGCTTCTTCTGCTGGAGATTTGCTGATCTAATTTAGAGAGGGCCTAATATTCCCCTTCTAATTAATTTGTTCTGTTCGCCTGCGACTGAACTGGCTTTTGTTCTTTGGGAGCTCCTCAAAAATTAGATGCAATACCTGATGGAATTTAATTATATAGGCTGGCAGAAAGTGATTAAGGGCAAAGGGAAGGCTGATCACACCACACTCATGCTTCAAGGATATTAGCAGAAGGGAAGGTAGAGGCTGCTTTTCCTCAGCGGGAGGGAGAATACTAAGGAGTGATTGTCTCCAGTAGGGACTTTAAGGTTAGAGATAAACATTCTTTGATATCTGAATGCCTTTGCAAGGGTCAGATGTGTATTACTAGAGCTGTTCAGATCTGCCTCAGATACCATTCCAGTGAAATTAGGTCTGCACATCACCCTTGGCCTTGTACTGCAGATCTCGATTCTGATGATCTTTAATCCCCTTGGGAGTTGTGTGCTTCCATAGCAGGGAGAACACGCTGCAAGAGAACGATCTGCCAAGGAGCTGAACACAAAGGCGCTTGCTCATGATCTCTGCCAGGGCTAGCTTGACCCAGAGTCTGGGAGGCCCTAGACCACATATCCCAGTTGTCAGTGGGAGAACTGAGTTACCCAAGACACTAAATGTGAAGGGGATTCAGGAATGGCAGCTCTTAGGCCAAACTTCAACAGAAATTCTGCAAAACTGCACAATTCCACCAGTGTCTGGTCACCACAGCCATGCCAATCTCTACTCCATGGCATAGGAATAACTTTTATTCAGAGAAAAGTAGTGGAATTGCATAAAAGGGTGGCTAAGGAAAGAAATAGCAAATTGAAGAAGAGAGGGGGTAGGAAGAACTGGGGCAAATAAGAATGCTTGATCACAAGAAACCATTTAGTTAGACCCCTGGCAACTGCTTACAGTCACACAACTGAAGGTATTCAATGATAACATGTGTAACTACCAGGCTGTAAAAAGTACGAAGTGCTTCTAGGCACATCCTACATTTTAAGGTACTTGAATAGCATTGATGTTCAGGCATCATGTGCCAGCATGTCCTATATGGACCTGCGTTCTGAAATGGTGGGGAGAGAGGTGGTCTGGGATCCAAGGTGTCCAGAAAGCCAGAGGCACTCAAAGTAATAACCTCCATCAGCAGGGGACAGTTTCTGTGGCAAGGGTGGCTGCAGCCTCCTGGGGCACTGCGCTGATCCAGGGACAGGCTAAGTGACTTTAAAAGAAAGTCAGCAGGCAGGAAGGTGACAGAGAATGTGTCTCTGCTCCCAGACTGGCAGGATCCTCTTGTGAAGGCACATTAGGGATGCAGGAAGAGTTGCAGGTACAGGGATCCTGGAGGGGATCTTCCGGGCTGTACATTCTTACCCTAACTTCACCATCCAGGTAAGTCCTAAAATAACTGGAAATGGAAGGGAATTGAGTCAAACTATTTTGCCCTGAACAAGCTGGTTAAAGCACTGGTACTTAGCAGCCTGCCACATACTAGGAAAGATCTTTTCAGACCCAATACACAAGCCTTGCTTTACTTAAGAAACACTTAACTCATCCTCACTTGGGAATTCAGCAGCAAGGGATCAGGGGAAGCAGTGCAGAAGCTGGCTTTGTTCCCAGCTCTTGCTTTGGTGCCACAGGAGACACCAGCTCCAGGAACAGTGGCAAGGAAGCTCATGAAACTATGCTTAACACTTTGAGATCACATCTGCCATGGTGGAGCATCCTGTCCCTGTCCTGTTTAATGATCATTAGCAGTAGCTGGTTGAGAAGAGTCCCTGTGCTAACGAGCACCTTAGGGCAGTGGCAGAGAAAAAGGACTTTCCTGCTGAGGACCCCTGAGCAGAACATCAGCACTTCTGTACTGTGCAGCAAACATGCTCCTGCCTCAATAATTTGTCTCACAAATATCAGTCCTATCAGACTGTATCTGACTGTCAGCGATAATGTTTGTCTGATGGGGGTCACTCAGAGCCCATCCTACTGCAAAACAGAGGCCTGTCTCCCAAAACCACTTTTAATTTATCAATAAATGATCTTTCTCGACTCCCACAAGCCTTCAGGAGCTTTATGCTGCTGCAACCATACTGCTGCTCTTATCCCAACCAGATGGAAACAGTAAGAGGAGCTGCCATCCTAATTCTGAGTTGAAAAGTAGACAAGCCCAGGCATACCCAGGTCTGTATGTTCCCACACAAATATCATCTCTTAGCCAACAGAGAGGTCAAAGCTACCCCACCTGCTGAGCTAATTAAGTACAGCCACATGGTCCAGGAGAGCCTGCAGTAAATGGTCCCAGATTTGTATGAGAGAGGATTAGAGGCTGCTGTGAAAACAGCCACGAATATGAGGTGCTTCACAACTCACCCACTATCTCCATTTGCAGCCAGCTGGTGGCTCCCAGACAGTCTGCACAGGAGGATGTGCCTGGGATTATCCTGCCTCCTGGTGCACCAAGCTGCTGGATCTGCTCAGAGACACTGAGCGCTTTGGACTGGGAGGTTTGGCTGCTGCACAGCCTGGTTCTGCCAGCACAGAGGATGACTTGAGTGAGTCCTTCCTGAGCTCAAGAGCAAAACGAGATGCTCTCTAAGAGCTTGGTTCCATGTGAATATCATGACAAGAAACCAGAAATAAAGTAAAACACAACTTTGTAAAGTCTTTTGACATAGTTGGGTGTCAGGTCTCAGAATGACAGTATTTGGCACGAATTTCCTGCTAGCAAGGTGCATCCTATACTGTTTTTCACTCTGTAGTGAAAGCTTAGCTCATTGGCTTTTCCTTGGTATGGGAATGGTCTCTGATTTTACCCAGCAGCATATAGCAGTTTGGCCTTTTCCAGTATTTGAAAGGATTTTAGATGTGTGCACAAGATTTTAATGTAACGGAATTGCTATCCAGGGAGGGAGGTGTAAAGTGGGGAGAATGTGGCAAATTGGGAAGCCTGAGAGGAAAAAACACAGAGTGGATTCAAAAATGAAAGAGATCACACACTAATTTAAAAAGCTAGATTTGGCAATGATTGCTAATGGTATATTAAACTGTCTAGTCTGAGCTATACATTTGTTTTGCTGCTTCCCAGTTTTTTGTTTGTTTATTTGTTTATTCATTTGTTTTGCTGGTTTTACAGTTTTATGGCTATTGACCTCATGAACATGACAACTCTGACACAACTCTGACAGTGGTGACGATAATGACCAACAATGATCTCTTGTGATTAAGCAGTCCACCAGCATGCTTGTGCCTGGCCTGTTTTGCTGAACGTCTTTTATAAAGGTGATAGTGAATATGTAGGGCAACAGAGGAATAAGCTTTGGAAGGGAAAGCAATTTAGACTCCAGTTTGGTTGGGAAAATTTTTCACTAGTGTTATGGCATGTTTTAGAAGGGAAACAAAGATTTCTCAGGTGGCTTATGGTAATTTGTGTCCTGTCACTAGTCCTTATGGCTTTTTTTTTCTACACAGTGCAGTACTGTGGCTTTTCTGTGCTTCTGCAGCCCACACACCAAATGCAATTCCTCCCATTTTATAGCTGTATGCAGTTGAAACTTTGACTTCCAAAGCAGGAGAGAAGTGGTATGCAGCCAGGCAGCCTGTTTGGAGGACACCACAGCCCTGTATGGCAGCCTTCCTCCCTAAACAGGGCTAGGGACAAAGATAAGTGCGAGTGCAGGGTACTGTGCAACTACACCCAGACTGTGTCATCACACATCAACATCCCCTCTATACTCAGAGAACTGGCAGCATGAGCAAAATAAAACACCAGGTATTTGGAGACTAATGTTTCTGCATCTATTTTGGGTTTAAGTGACATTCAGCTGCTGAAAATGTGAGATTTGCCTCTCTGAGCCTGACCCACAAGGAAAAAGGAACCAGAAGACATCAAGAAGACCTAGCTCTTTAATTCAGCACAGGCTTCTAGCTTTGGAGATCTCAGGCAAAGCTGGCTGGAAACTAGGGCTGAAATTGCATAAAAATGAATTGCCTGATCATTAGAAAGAAAATAAGGGAATCTGTCAGGCCAAACAAACACTCCACTCTGGACTTCTATTATTTTTATACTATTTTTAGGTGAGAGCTTGGTGAAGTCACAACTTGTTTTGAGCAGGAAACCTTGTCTTTTTCATTTGGAAACAGTCAACATTAAATGCATCAGTGTGTTGAAAAGGAAACTCAAGAAAGAATACACACTGAGAAATATAATAAAACTGTCTGCTGCTCTTAGAGAGATTGTCATCTTCTGGTCCAACCCTAAGGGCAGGAGCCAGCATAGACATGCCACAGTGCTCCACAGCTGGGATTTGGAGAGTGCAACTAGCCTAAAATGCTGAGGTAAACTGCCCTTGGGGTCCCAGAGTATCCTGATAATATTGGATGCTAACCAAAGATTTTAGAAATATAGAAGAACTCATGTTTTATAAACTTTAACTATGGGACAGGGGGATGATCTTCCTAAGAGGGCAGATTATCATCCGTCTGCCACTGGTTGGCTTTACATATTCCTATGAAGGAGGAGCTGGCCATTGCCAGAGTCAAACATGAGACCGGAGAGCAGATCTGAGCAGGCTGGATGTGCCAATGGTCCCGTTGTCCTTTGGGAATACACACAGGGAAACCTAATTTCTTCTGTAGCTCTGTCATAGACTCCTCACAAGAATTTCATGACTGTACAGGTGGCTCAGGAGGAAGATCACCAGATATGCCCATACCTCAGACCCTGGCAGTTCATGTTTGAAGGGAAATTGGGTTGTGCTCTAACTGCTGTACAAATGGTGGTAAACATGTTATGAGCTGTGCTCCTGGAAAATATACCTGGCCATACCCATGTCATGGCATGTCATCTGCTGTCTTTAAAAGGCTGCACTGCTCTAAATCCAAGGCGATAGCTAATGGGGATCACGAGCTGCACGTTGCAGGAGATCCTCTATCCTGCACGCTTCCTGGTGGGAGTTTTTGTTTCGCTGAACTGCTTAAATTTGTGTCTTTTGATTTCTGTATGCTACTTGAAGGAGAGGAAAGACATGGAAGTGGGTAATCCAGGCCTTAATATGCAAATGCTGCTCAGCTGTGATGGGAGACCAGGGACAGAGCCTGGCTTACACATATCACAAAGATTTGTAGGATCAGACCCTGCAATACTGATATGCAGTTGGTGCAAGCCATTGATTAGCCCGCAAAGCATGAAATAATTAGAGCTGTAGATATGGCATCATCATCATCACATCAGTTGTGTCTTAAAAGTAAAGAAACAGCTGAGAACTGTGAGCAGCTTCCTTTCCTGCACTGCTGCAGCCACTGCAACACGCTGTGCAGCGATTACTCCACCCCAGCATGCTCTCCACCCCTGCTACTGCAGGAGGAAGTAAATGAGTCCTTGGGGAGCCTTAGTCCTTTAATGAAAATCAGCCAGTAACAAAGTGTGCTGTTCAGATACACTAATGAAAAAATGTTCCCTTCCCAGGGACAAAACTTCTTGCGCTCCCTGGGCACTCTGCTTTCAGGAATCAGTTAATTTCAAGATAGACAATGAACTCTGAATGACATGGACCCAACAAGGAAAGTTGGATGCAGCTGGAGAGGTGCACTACTGGTGCTAGTGGGGTTACTCCAGTGTCATTGTCCCTAGGCTCAGGGTCCCATGGGGATGGCACTGTGGGGTCCTCTGGCCTGTACTGACACTTGGGATTTCTGTTCTGTTCTCTCCTAACTCCTCCCTTCCCCCTTTCCTCAGTTTCAGACATAGATTATAAATAATGTCAGGGAGTTTCACTGACTTTTCAGACTTGATCTCAGCAGATAAAAGAGCAGATCTGGACGATTGCCTCCTCCCTTTTCTAATGTACAGCCAGGGAGTAGTAGGAAAGACAGAGCGGAGGACATGAAGAGACATAGGAGGGACACGAGGAAGGAGAAAGGCAAAGAAGAGATGAAGGCAAGAAAGAGAAGGAGATGGGTGTAATTTAACCAAAACCCCTTAAGAAGAGCACCTCTGTCCACTCATACCAGGTTACAGACTGCCCTGGGCAGTTCCTGAAGGGAGCAACGCATGGGAAAGAGACATCTTATAGCTCACAGATGTAAAAGGTGCATCATTAACAGAACTGGGCAAAGGTAACAGGTTGCAGGAAGTGTCACATACCAAAACACAAACTTTCCCTTTCTTATCCTGAGCTTTGTGGCTGTGGAAGTGGTTCGGGTTGGTCAGATGATGGGGCTGTCAGAGATTTCTTTCTTCATGCTGGCAGGAGCAAGATGAGAGCGGGTATTTTTCCAGGAGTCAAGCAATTCAATGTCCATGTCTAACACACTGGGCTTTTTTAAAGCTTGTGGCAGGCCTGTACCACTTTGCATTTGGGACAGGTGTTTGGACCAAAACTGTTACATCTCAGACACAGTGATCATTTTTCCTTCTGTCTTTAGGAAACAACAGACTTTTTCACAAGACGCTGGCAGTTTCTTCTAGCAATCCATTCTGGCACTGCATTTCTCTCAGTTTCACAAGCAGGATCAGCTCTGTTTGCAGTATTTATTTCTTTCAGCCCTATATGATGCTGGCACACTGAACTCCATGGGTGCCTCACACTTGTGATAATGTGAACACTGACCAAGTCACATGGTCTGTCTCTGGATCTTCTGTGCTATCATTCAAGCTGCTCAAAATTCAACACAACTCTCTTTTGAAGTCCAGAAAGACACCTGACAATCTCCAAAGGATCCCAAAATGTCATCATGAAGGAAGAGTCACAGTTTCCATTGCATTTCTGATGTGATGCTCACACTGCAGCTCAAACATGAAGAAAGGACAATCTATAATACCTTGCCCAGGTCTTCCCTCTGCAGTCTAATGTCACCTGCTGTGATGAGTGATCTAACCTCTGAAGGGACTATATGTAAGGCAAGTGAGCCCTCTGACCAGCCATCTGTATGCTGAAAATCTAGCCCTCAAGTAAAGCAGGAACGGTTTATCATTTCCAAATGAACGCCATAGCTTGACAGATGCCAGCTGCTATGGGTGCCTCTGGTAAAACAAATCTGCTATTAGAAACTCCAGACGCGCCTGGGTGGAAAGCCCTCCTTGCACATCCTGCTGTGCCTTGTGAGGGAAGCCTCGCTGCATTGCCCGACTCCCTGACCGTGCCTGTGTTGTTTGGGCTCAGGGATTTTCTCTGTTGCTACATGCTACAGCAGCGCCTGCACTGCTGAGCACCAGAGGTGAACTGATGGAAGGTACCAAGTGGGGGTACCTCGTGAGAGAAGCCCTTTGTTGTTCTGAGCTGGAGACAAGATTCTGGTTGAGTTAAATGGGAACAGTTGGATGGTAAGAAGCTGGGATACTTTCAGGGCGTTGTTTAACTCCTGAAAGAGTGGTGCAAAAGCAGTTATGCCATCCACCCTGGAGCATCTCATAGGCTGAGTTATGCAATGGCTTGGTGTGCCTGGCACAGGAGGGAGCAAGGAAGCACTCAGCTGAGCGCTCTTAGCTGAAGAATTAAACCTCCCATTACATTTACTGTTAGATGAATAAGGTTCAGTCTGGTACAGAAGGCATTCATTTGCCCTAAGTTTGCCCTCAAGACATCTAAGTCTTCACCTGGCCACTCCTTTGTGCATTCAGTGGAAAAGAAGTGAACATCTTTGTTTCAAGGTAGCTCAGATGAAACCATCTCCAAGGCTGCCTGCTTCCCTCCACTTCACCAGGAGCCCTTTTGACCTGTTCAGACTTAGAACTCTAAATTTGGCTGTCAAAGAGGAGGTTCTGGGCTGTGAGAGTCTCTGGAGGTGAGAAAGGCAGCTGTCAACCTTTGTCTGATGACCCAAGTACAATGGGGATTTGATGGCTGTCAGCTGCTCCGAGACCTGGTTAGGAAAACTTTACTTAGTTACATTTCCTCAGTTGGCAAGAATAAACGTAAGTGAAATGCTCCCCATCCTGATTTGCCATCAAATTCAGGATACTTCAAACTTTTCCTACAAGGGGGAAGTTTAAAGTCAGTGTTATGAAGAAAGTGTTTGACCGTTTACCCATGTGATCATGGTGGGTGGAAGCACTGCTAAATGTGGGAGTATGATGGAAGGGGATGCAGCAGTGATGGCTATGATGGAAGGAAAGCTGACAGCCTGGACTTGGTTGTGATGTTAGCCTGCTTGAACTCTTTGGACAAGTCGTGTCTCCACTAGTGCTTCAGTTTGACAACTGGTAAATGGTGATAATACTTATTTGCTCAGCTGGGCTTTGGGAGTTTTCTTATAAATATTTATAACGTGCTCTGTTTATAATTGTAAGTAAATAAATGGGTATATGGAATTGACAGTCTAAGGATGCAAGTCGTTCTGTTTCACACACTTAAATGTAATCTTTTATGGTTTCTGCTTCCATTTGGAAGCAAAGAAGTTAGGAACAACTTCAAAAACTCACATCTCAAACTGAGCCCCAATTAAGAAAGAAAAGTCAGTACTTAAGAGGCAAATCCTGCTGACATCAGGAAAGACTGGGAAAAGCTCTTGTAGGTACTTCATGTGCCTACAGATGTAGATAGGTACTTGCTGAAGTTTATGGAAGTGCTGAAGTGTCTAGATTCTTTCTCAAATCAATTTGAGAGGGGACATCATGCTCAGATACTCAAAATCATTTGGGATCTTATCATCCACTCATTTTCCTGTGACATCTGTAGTAGGCTACCTTTGCAGACCTTCTGGGAATCCCCCTAGCTGTCATTTCACATGATCAGCAGTTGTCCTTGACCTTGTCCTTGTTTCCAACTAAGCAGGCAACTGCTAGTGCACATTTCTAATAAACCCATTGCTTGTGTAATGGTGGAGCTCCTTGAGCATCAAGTGCCTCCTGCTATCATTGCCTAAACTCTGAGTCCAGTGATGGCCCTTCCATGGCACCCCTCACTACTTCCTCTACCAAAGCTATTGCTGTTTCATAGGGACCAGAATACTAACTCTTCTGCGGAGGGAGTTGACCTGAGCAGTGTTTTCAGTATCCTGTTCAGTCACTCACCCATCTGCAATAACCCATACATAACACAAGCCCTGGATCCAAGCACAGAGTTAAGCATGCTGTGTCTGAACACAGTGTCTCCTAGAAGACGGAGATCAACACCAGGGCTCAGAAGATCTGTCTACTGCTTCTGGCTTGACTCCATGATGGCTAGTTGACTTTGGGGAAATGCTTCATACTTCCTTCTGACTCAGTTTGCCCATAAATTGTGGATGTTGATTTTCTCCATCATTAAGTACTTGGAAACACACTGACAATATCACTTAAAAGCAAGGGAGGGTTGTTCTGGTGGGAAAGTCAATACTGCTTTAAAAATGTCTTTGGAATAACTGGGATACTGATCCTGCATGATTATCAGAGATTCTTTTATTGATTATTAGCCGACTATATTTTCACTCTTCCCTGAGTTCCTGGACTTGGACTGCTCTGCAGCTGACCCTTGAAGATGGCTCCATCCTTTATTGTGAGAGCTTCTACTTACAAGCAATGGGTGATCATGGCATAGCCATGTCTTGACACACACTGTGCAGACTGCAGTAGCTGAGATGCTTTCTAGCAGTGGGATCCTACCAGGATCCCAAACCACAGATCCCTAAGGAATCCCCCACTCCACAAGTGTGGGAGGTGGTTTTCACAAAGCAACTTGCTGCCAGGCCTGCTGTGTATTTTAATTGCTAATGTGAATGTGCAGTGTGTATCCCAATGGAGAGCTGGTAACACATTTGAGCTCTCAAGTTTAATAGGCTGAATGTAACACTGATGTCTCGTATGCTTTTCATGCTTGACATTAGCTGTCCAACAGGGTTTAGAGGTGTAAGTAGAGCAGTCCAGATTGGGCTGGAGGTGGCTGAACAGAAACAAAGGGAACAAAGGTCTACAACCAAGCCTAAAAGACAAAGGTGATGTTATAAATAAAATTTTAGTGAATAAGAAAGAGGAAAACAAGTGTAAGTTAAAAGGTGACTGAGAAGAAGAGAAAGGACTGGGAAAGCTTCCTGGAGGTGTTTTAGTGTATGCTGGTGCTGAATGAAGAGGCTGGAGAGAACTGACAGATAAGTGTCTTCTACTGAAATAACAAAATACTAGTAAATCAGTATGCGTAGACAACTGGAAGAGTCTAGCACTTCAGGGGTGTTTAAAGGAGGCAAAGACTGGGAGGTGTCCTGCCTGGCTGTGAAGGGCAAATGTGCTGAGCCTTATACTGCCAGTGCCAAGAACGGGTATTAACGTCTGCAAGTTGTTGCAGGACAGGCACCCTACGACTCTTGGCTTATCTTGAGGTATCATAGGTGCTTTTCCTCCAGAGATCTAAAAGCTCTTTTAGGAGGAGTACCATGACACAGCTATTATATCTTTGCCTCTCTCTTGTCCTCTCTGAGCTGCAGCCCTATAATATGGACACAGAAGGGCTCACATCCATTAAGCCAAGTGGGAACATGGGATTTCAGCACCAGATTTCTGCTCTGAGATCCCTGCAGGTCTCAGAAGAGTTGTTCTATACCCACGCTGTCATTAGTCTGAGTTCATGAGTTGCTGTGAGCAACAGCACAGCTTTGCCTTTGCTTCAAGTAAGCAAGCTCTTCACTGCAAGCTCTCTGTCCATACAGTGGCATCCCTTTCTCTCTGGCCTGTTGGGATCTCCTCCCTTTGCAGTGTAGCAGGATATGCCAGTCTGCCCCATGCGATACCAAACTCTGTGAGAGTGGTATCACAATTTTAAACCACTTAGTGCAGTGTTAAATGAATCTTCTGCAGGATTTAGTTGAGGAGAACATGTGGCACAGCTGTACAGTGTAAGCCAGGCTCCATTTTTATGACCAACCCTTTTCTGGACCACTGTGCCCAGCCATCAGGCCATGCTGGCCAGAGCTCTGCATGCCCTATAGCTCTTCGTGTACTGTGCCTTTCACTGTTTGCACCTCTGATCACACACAACCAGCGCAGTGGTGACTGCACCAGGTAACTTCTGTCTCCTGGATGGCCATGCTCCACACACACAGACTGTCCCACCACCGCTGCATCCTTCTGTTCAGCTTAATGGGCAGCTGAAAAAAATGCCCCAGCACCTGCCTATTTTACATTAGCATGGGAATGCTTTACTGCCCATGCTGTCAGGAGATGTCATGGAGCTAAATTGCACAAGACAGCCACTGATGGATTATGGCACCCAAAATTAACAAGAGGGATATTTATATTTTTGCTGCTGAAGCCTTGGAATGAGTCCCTTTTTGTTTGGCAGCACTTCCCCAGAACTGCATTAGAAAGCTGCTGAAGGCTAAGGCAGATGCTTGCAAAAAGTGAGTGCTGGCTTTGTTTACTAGGTAGTTACTCTCACAGAGAGGAATTCAGCCAGTCGCTTTGATCTTAAAGGTGACACCATTATTTTTCTGCCTTTCTTCAGTGAAAGTGAGCTCAGTTTTGGCCCCTTTTTCAAGCAGTTTTACTTGGGGACAACAATTTTCTTGGGCTGAGTCACCCTGAGACTGTCTTTTTCTAGTCCTGGCCCAGATTTGCACATGATTTTTATTGTCTCCTCTCAGAAAAAACTCTGTCAGAGTTTCTTGGTGGCAAACTCTTAACAAGAAAGTATGCAGTGGCTCAGTAAAATCATTGCAATGCCATATGTGGAAGGATGCCAAGGTCAGCTTGTAAAGTGGGGGCTGCTTTAGCAGCTCTCCGAGTCAGGCTCTGTTCAGCAGCTCGGTCTGCGCGACGCACTCTGCCCCTGGGCAGGGTGTATCAGCAGGGACGTGACACATGTGAGTCTGTCCCTTGTGAATCAGGCTGGGATGTCCGACTGCCACCATTGAACCCGCTCCTTCGATTTAGCTTGTTCTTTGTAAGGGGTGTATTATCTTTCTCTCCCGCTGCTTGAAACAAGAGCTCAGCAGGCTTTTTAATTTTTACAAGCAACTGGAAGCAAGAGTGGTTTTAACCCGTGAATCTGCAGTTGGTGTCAGAACCTCTCCCTAACTCCAGGGGAGCATGATGATGAGTAGCAGAAGCCACACACAGACCTGGTACATGACCTGGAGGACCCTGTGCCCCCGTGTGCAGGACAAAGCTTTGTCCATCTGCCCCACAGTGCTGGTGTTCACTCTCCCTCCCTGACAGTCCGCTGGCAGTCAGCAAGCTAGCCTTTAGGGCAGATACCATGCCACGTTGCTTTTTGGACTATTTTCTGTTTGGCTGAATTGCTAATGCCATAGTAATTACTTAGGAAAATTCCTTAATCAAAATCACATTTGTGGAGGTAATGAGCAAATAGGTCAAGGAGAGCAATGTGCCTTATAAGCAGGAGCCGCTTCCCTGAGCATCTGCAGAGCTGGCTGCCTTGAAGGACCATCGGGGAAGCCCAGGGGGGTCAGGGCTGTGGTCCAAGGCGTGTTTGAAGTGCAAACAGTCTAACCAAGACTGCCCTTTTGGGTGCTGTATGCACTGGGGATGCTGCAATACACACCTCCTAGGAGGACTCTGCCCAGCACTGCCCTGATTCATGCAGCGCTCCTTGTTGCTCAGTCTTCCAGGGACATATTGCTTTTAAGCAGATGCCCTTAGTCTCTGAATGGATCTGACCATCAGCTTTGGTACCCAGAGGTCTTAGAGGAAACCTGGTTGATAGAAGCTGTCCTGGATTCTTGGAAGGGTGAGATCAGTCAGAGACTTGGATAGTCCAAAACAGTGCAAGAACAGAATAGATTTTCTTCAAGACTTCATTTTTTAAACAACTAAATACAAACATGAAGTAGGTACTGCTGAGACCTAAAACCCCAGCTAGGCGTTCAGTATCCCTGGCTAGCTCCATGTCCAATGGACAGCTTGCTGGCCTCCCTCTCACTGATGTTGGAAATCTTTTCACTAGATTTTTATCTTCATACCGTTAAGTCCCTGCTGTCAGCCTCAGATTTGAGAGTTCAGAATAATTCCACTTCACATACAACCTTTTGTCACCTCATTGTACATCTTTTCTAGATCATTCAAAAATACACTGAGCAGCACATGTCCCAAAGCAGATCTAGGACTCTAATCATTCTCCCAGTGCAAAACCTGACTGTTTGTTCTCACCCATTACTTTCTGTCATTTAATCTGATATTAACTCTTGGGAAGACCTTTCCTCTTATCCCATGGTATTCTCAAGCACTGTTGATGAAAGACCTCACTGACAGTTTCCAAAGAAAAATGACTACACTGCCTTGACAGAATCACTTCCATTCACACCTCAGTCGATTCCTTCATGGAGTGCTAGCAGACTCATAATGCATGCCCTCCTTTCACAAAAACCATCTTGACTTTTCTGCTTCATTTTATCGTAATCCCTTGCAGTGCACCTGCTCTACCAGCTCATCTTTCACATTCCCAGCATCGTCTCTAAAGATTTTCTAATGACAAGCATTGCCACCTTCCACTCACCTGGCACAAAGGCTGATTAAATGGTTAGACTGAACTTCAGAGTAACTCAACAGCTCTCCTTTAAAATCCCTCAAGTGAATATTGCCTAGTCCAGATTACTTTTTACCATTTCATTTGATAAGATTTTATACAAAACTTCACTCATTCTTTGGTTTTAGGGAGATCATCAGAAACATCCCCTACCCTGCATGTGGGAATCTCCTGTCCTCCCCCACTACAGAGATTAACAGTGCAAAGATTAAAATGTCAACAGTTTTGTCTTCCTTGAGTACCTTCATATTTTGAAGATACACATTACCATAATTTTCTAGAAATCTTTGCCTAAAATTTTTCCCTCCTTTAGATCAAGACATCAGATTACACAAGAAAAAAGATAACATTTTTCTGTTGCAAAATCTCCTTTCATCTAGCACAGGGGAGATTCCTGAAGCACACATAACACTTGTCTGGGAGAGAGAGCTCCCTCAAGCTTAACTTTGTCCCAAAAACTAAGGGCAATTCCAGATTTAAGCCTGCAACTCTGATAGTAGGAAGGAATGGGGGGGGGGGGGGGGGGGGGGGGGGGGCGAGTATATCTATTTCTTTAGCTATAATAAAGGAATTAATGTAATTCACTAAGAGAAAACCAGGAGCAAAAGCAAAAAGAGTCCCCAAATCTATCAAAGCCAGACATTTCATTGCACATGCTTCCTCCTGTGGTGGGGAGAAAAATACATGCAAGCCCAAAGTGAAGTTAGCTGTGGTCTAATACATTGCTGGAAAGCACACGGACACTCCCTTGAGAGGAAGACCCACCCTCCTTTCCCACTTTATCCTTGTCTTGGGGAGGATTCACCTTCTCCAGAAGCATGGTAATGTCTGGACTTTGCCCTGTGTCTCCTGTCTACCCCTGAGCTAAGCCAACATCCCTCAGTTAAGCACTTACATGCCAATACCAAAGGTGCCAAGACATCAGTGCTAATATTTGAATACAAGCAGTGTCTCCAAGCTGCATGGGGATCCCTGTCCTGGTTTTAGCTGGGATAGAGTTAATTTTCTTCCTAGTAGCTGGTATAGTGTTATGTTTTGGGTTCAGTATGAGAAGAATGTTGATAACACACTGATGGTTTCAGTTGTTGCTAAGTAGTGTTTATACCAAGTCAAGGATTTTTCAGCTTCTCATGCCCAGCCAGCAAGAAGGCTGGAGGGGCACAAGAAGTTGGGAGGGGACACAGCCAGGGCAGCTGACCCAAACTGGCCAAAGGGATATTCCATACCATGTGACGTCATGCCTAGTATATAAACTGAGGAGAGTTGGCCGGGGGGGATCGCTGCTCGGGAACTAACTGGACACCGGTCAGTGAGTGGTGAGCAATTGCATTGTGCATCATTTGTTTTGTATATTCCAGTTCTTCTATTATTATTATTGTCATTTTATTATTGTTACTATTATCATTATTAGTTTCTTCCTTTCTGTTCTATTAAACTCTTCTTATCTCAACCCATGAGTTTTACTTCTTTTTTCCTGATTCTCTCCCCCATCCCACTGGGTGGGGGGAGGAGTGAGTGGCTGTGTGGTGCTTAGTTACTGGCTGGGGTTAAACCATGGCAATCCTAAAAGGTGTGAGGTTGGCTATAGCATCATGCCAGTGCCACAGTGCTCTGAGACTCTGTCATGCAGCAGGGTGTCATCAGAGACCCCAGTACACACTGGGGGGGGCAGGATGGGGGGGAATCTGGGAGGGCTCATGAAAAGTTAGTGCTTGTGCCAGCCTCCTGGTTTCTTGCCATGGATGCCCTCACCAGCAGGGCAGAGGAGTTTTTGCTAATCAAAAGTGCCCCAGAAAAGCCTGAGTCCCTGATTTATGAAGGGCAGTGCAATTAGCCTCATAAACAATTCAAGTACGTAAATCAGGAAAGGGCTGGCTGGCAGCAGACAGTGAACATTAATGAACTTACAGCTGCTCAAAGGTAAATATTTCATTAGGTCCACATAGTATCATTCTGACAATTGTGTTAAACTGATGTTCACAGGTGTCACCCTGCAACTTAATACAACACTGGGACCATGTCTGTGCAAGCAGGACTAAATCCCCACCTGAGCGACTGGGCAGTTGGGGTCTGTCAGCTCCTAAAGAAGTGCATACGCCTGTGAGCCTGGACACACATGGACATGTGTGCATGGTATGACAGCAGAAAGGCAAGAACAGGAGTTCAAAAAGCATTTGTACTTCTGTGAAGAAACCAGCACTCCCCAAGCTGCCATGGGATCTCCCTGAGCACCAAGGGCAGGAAAGCAGCTCTTCACATTGAACTCATGAAGTCTAAGCATGGGAGGACCATATGTCTCAAGATCATTGGGTTCTCCTACAGAGAAGGAACTAGATCTCCAGTGCAGAACCCTTGCTCTTCTGGCTACTAAACTGCATAACTTGAAAGGAGGAGGGCCCTGATCATTTTCTCAGTTGCTCACTCCTCCAGGTCAACCATGCCAATCACTGGTACTGGTGTTCATCACTTGCACTGCCTCAGGCACTTCCATTACTTGCTATCCAGTCATATTGACCCTGAACCTGCCAGGTACTCAGCATGGTGCTCACCCCCATGAGATCCTGGCTGAAGATTCTGGGGATCCTGCACAAAATGTTGATTTTTTGCATTGCATCCATCCCAAATATATTTAGAGAAACAGAGACAGACAGAGGAGCGGACACAATAGCACGTAAGGAAGTAGCCATGAAATGTAGAATGCACAAAAGGAGGATGAAGAAGCATGTGGAAGAAACTTGATTAGATAAGCACTATTAGAAGTGTGTAAGAGCTGAAAAGCCATGAGTTATAGTCAAGAGTATTGACAGAAATGGTTTTGCCAGGACTCTTGGCTAAAAGAAAGCGGAACTTGAATTCTGGTATGGAATGTGCAACTGGACACTGCAGGGGTACCAGGGAGTCTGCAGCATTAACACTGCTGAGAAATGAGGCACAGAAAGCTGTGTGCTCTTCAGGAGAGGCAGAAAGAAGGCACTGAGTGCCAGGTGGGGAGGGAAAATACAGTTTGACAATTTGGATAGAACAAAATCAAATCAATAAAAAATGCTAGCCCAGATTTAAAAAAAAAAAAAAAAAAATCTGCTCAAAATCCATGGGTGAAATAGTTATGGAGAAAGTGTTAAAAAGGAGGTTACCATAGGACCTGAAGCTTGCTGCAAACCCTCACAGTGGGACACAGGTTTCAATAGAAATCTTTGTAATGTTCTCAGTCATATACCACTGAGAAAGTGCGTCATTGTGGGAGAGTTTAACTTCCACCTCCAGACCAAAGAAATAATACCACTGCTAACAGGAAAGCCCAGTTATTTCTGCATGCAACAGCTGGCACCTTTCTCCATCAGTCAGGAGGCCTACCAGAGGTTATGCTGCCTGGGACTGGGGCCTGGTTGCATAATGCAGACCTTCTAAAAAGGCAGCAGCTAGAATTTAGCTGTAACTTGACTTCAGAGTACAAAAAGAAAGGTAAACTAGGGAGGCAGTGTTGGACACCAATGGACTAATGGGCTCAGAACTTGAATGTTGGGAAACCTGGAATTCCCTCAAATCTTGAGGCTAATACTATCAAACCAAACCAAACTGCAGGTCCTGACTGTGATAAATATCCCATTATACTCTCCAAAATCAAGGTTTGTCCCTATTTTAGATGTCTGACTCTTTGCCTCATAAAAAAAGTCCAGGATCCTTGGAAGAGCAACTGCCCTTTCTTTGGGAAGTTGCAGCTATATTTGTGGAACACTCCTGAGGGGTGCTTTGCTGCTCCCTTTCCCTGTATCTGCACACAGAAGCAGTGGGGAGTTTCACAGGCTGGCTCTGCACAGACCAGCCCCACCAGCCATGCCAGGGGCTACACAGCTGCAGGACTTAGTCTGAGGGGCAACCACCTGCCCTCTCCAGCCATGGGCAGACAACACTGTTTTCCTTTTTCGTCAGTCAAGAACTTATTGCCGTGCTTAGACGGGAATGATCCAGCTTCAGCACCTGCCAACTACTCGTGGGCAAAGCTTCACAGGGTCCACAGGCTATCTGCAGAGGATATGACAGTTGGTGCTGGCTCTTCAGGGCTGGCACAAGGCACTGTCCTGCGTTACTGACAGTCTCCTGAAGGACAGCGTGATCTTCCATCTGATATCATAGATGTCAAGTGACAGCCATAGTGCTATACAATCACTTTCTTGTATGTCAGAATGCATCACAACAACTCATGACAACTTGTCTAACTCCTCACTACAACTCTCCCACCCATAAGTCATGAAAACACCAAGCATCAATCAGAACTCATACTTATCTACCTGAATCCTTTGATGGACAAGCTCACTCAGAACCATGTTAGGCAAGCGGAGAGTGGAGACAAGTGGAGAGGTGAGTGGAGTCATTAATCCAGCTCCTAGCACTGCCCTCTGCCACAGCAGAGGGACTGAGGAAAAAAAGGAAAGGACAGTAAAGTTGTTGTGACAGGAAGGCTCCTCTTCCACCTTAGCTCCTCCAGTCATATCACACCTGAAGTCCTCTCTGGTCATTCCTGTACCTCTAAGATGCTCATCAAGGAGGACGACCCACACACAGCAAGTACCCTCAAAAGAGAGGCAACATCAGCTAACTCTGTGCTGCGTGGTTCTGCCAGTGCCAGGCACTGAAGTGATGCAATGAGAGCAGTCAGAAACCTGGCAGCTTGGGATGAGAATCTCTGAGATCCACAGTGACCAACCCCAAGGCAGCAGTGGAACGCTTCAGAGATGGGGGTAGCTGGAGCTACCTGACTGTAGCCTGTGCATTAAGAGCCCTTTCAACTTCTCCTTCCCCACCCTGCTTCCTGATCACTGAATATATTAATATTTAAGTAGGATTTAATAGAAAAACTTGTTCTGCTGAGCTGTGCAATCTGGATGCCATACTCACCATCTATGATCTCAGGCAGCCTGCAGCACTTCAGTTTACTTAATGCTGCACTTAACCTACAGCTTGGACACATCTCCACAATTTTCTTGCATCCTCCAGCCATCACAAAGGCTAATTCCTTGTAGGGTTCCCCAAAGACCCTTCCTATAAAGGCCATAGCACTGCTTGCTACAAGGAAGATGGGATGTGTAGGTGCCTGAATCTTGAGTGCAGGGTGCCTATGTGAACAGTACAGGGATCTGGCACACAGCCCCAGGAACGACTGGGATTTCAGGTCCCTCTGGCAAGCATGATGTAGACAGCATGACTGCACCCAGCCACTGGAGCTTGCTGAAAAATGCTTTCTCAGTAGAAAATGCTGTGGAACCAGGGAGGAGAGATGTGAAAAGAAAAAAAGTGACACAGAGGCTGCATTACTGCAGTTGGTAGACATTGTGTAGAAAGCCAGATTCGAGAATTAATATTTATCTTACTGTCTTTTCAGAGGGGTCATTCCAAGCATTGGGGCATCATTCTGTGACTGGCAGCAACTGAACATCTTGCATGGGCTTTGTTTAGAGAGGAACAGTTACCCACAGAAGTCATTTAACACTAGACGATAGAGGTGTTGGCACAGTTGACAAGCCAGGGACAGATCTGGGGAGAGAGCTGCAAAAGGCCATCCACATATATTAGAATTATTTTCCTGAGAAGGATTCGATGAGATGTGAACTACATTATTTGCTAATGTTGCAGTACAGAGCCTTGTCCAAAACCCAGGAGAGTCAGAAGGAATCTTTCCATTAACTTCTCTAAGTGAGATTGTGACAGATGTACTCCCTTTTCCTTCCTCCTCAAATATTTTAAATCAAACAGAAAGAGTGGTTAGATTTGTCTTTTTATGGAGGAGGGCATCGTTCTTTCTTAGGTATGCTCATATAAATAGCCACACGGGAGTCTTTTCAGGTACCTGCAACAAGTAAGATGGTCTGAGAGTAATAAAGCTTCAGAGAAGAAGTGAGGCAAGACCCACTAAATTCCCAAGCTACACACATATGGCTGACATGTCAGAAGGAACAGGGACTACACAAATGATAAAAGCTGTTTGCAGCCAACAATAAAAGCTGTCTTCAGATCTTCAACATGAGCCAAACCTTCCTGCCGTCTTTCAATCCAGAAAAAAGCTCTTGCTCAAAGCCACCAGAAAACACCCCTGGCATATCCCAGAAGGTAGGAATACCCTGGAGATATGAGCATTGTCAAGGAGAAGCCAAGCTGCCTCATGTAGAGAAACACTGCTGAAAGAAGTGGGAAGGCAGCCCTGCACACTCTTCCTCAACCCTTTGCTCTGGCCAAGCAGACCTTGAGACAAGACAATAAGAGACAACTGGCTAAGGCTTTTAGGATTTAGATGTCTAAACCAGAACACTAATCAACTAGGTTTTCAGAGACTTGAGCAATATCTTCTGCTGGTAAATGCTCCCACTTCCCCTAGCCAGGGTCTTGCAAGGTCTCCTAAAGCTACACACCCTGATGTCAGATGAGCTATTCATTACATACTCAAGTACTGATTCATGAGAAATTAGCTATGACTTCCCCAGTATCACCTTTATTCTCACACATCTGTAAGCTGAGCTGCTAGTTTTCCATGACAAGGTTGCAAGAGTGACTTACAGCTTTGCACTGTGTGCCACTGCTTTTCATGGAGGCTGTGGCCAGTGGTCAGCTGTGGAGTTTACTGCTCCTGGTGATAATGCCAGGAATAAAGTAGTGAACCTTTGTTTCAGTACATTTTTGCATAATTTTAAAGTCAGCAAAGTCAACTGGGAAGCAAAGGAAGGAAGCTGATAGTGATGAAAGCAGAGCATAGATTGAGTTGCAGTATTTGGGCAGGGGTCCAACAAGAGGGGAAGGAAAGTTTACTGATTATGGCACATTCTTAATGGAGTATTGCTTCCAGCTCCTCACCAATTTTTACACTTCTACAGAGTGTGATAGGATCAGCAATCATGAAATGGGAGAACCTCAACACATAGAATGTCCTTACAAAGATTTCATTCTTCACAATGTCAAAAGCAACTAGTTGCATTACTTTCTGGAGGCCAATTTAATTGTTGTCAATACCAGTTGCAAATTGGCTTTAACATTTTAAATTGATGTTTTCTGTAAACTGCTCTGATTAATGGAAGAAACATTGTGTTTCTGCCTTTCACCTGAACATCTAATGCATTTTACAAACAATAATTGATCTAGCAAGACATATAGAGGCAAACAGGGAGAAGCAAACCTGTTACAGAAATGATTTTACCCTTCCACAGCACCCAGTAGAGCTTTGGGACAGAACAGCTGGTTAGGCAGTGGGCTTAGTTGTTTTTTTCCCCAAGGAAACTCCTGAGCAGCTTAAAACTAAAATACCTTAACTGCAGGCAGAATTGTTTTGATCATAAATTGCCACCATGGTGTCAAATTTGAGTTCTGGAAAATCCCAAATCTGCTGACCTGAACCTCACCCCACTTAATCTCAAAAGTGCATGTAGCCTTGAAGGTGCTGATAGTCAATCCCAGTCAGACACCAAGTTCCCAGAGCATCTAAGCACAGGCTCTCCTGCATGTTTGCTCACAGGCAACCTCTAAAAATCCTACTCAAGTCTACAGTTACACGGGACACACCTCAGTGGTTACAAGTTCAGCACTGCCTAAACAACAGGGTAATCCCTCTCAGCCCTGTTCCTGATTGCACTCCTACATTTCATCATACGACCTCTTCCTGAGCTGATTTTGCTGAGATAATGAGTTAAACCAACTGATGGAAGAATGTGGCAGCAGCAGAGTCAGTGCAGAGGGCAGTGGCCATGGCAGAGGATGTGAGAAGAGGATTGAGACCTCTGCTTCAATGGCAGAAAAGCCATTAGGCTGACTCAACTGCCTGTGAAACTGGAGCTTGAGAGGAAGAATGGGCAAGCCTGGAGATTTAAATCAAGACAGATCAGGGCTCAAATCAAAACCTAGCCAGGAGCATGACTCCCCTTGCCTACTGCATTCTCAAACCCCAGGTGACCTTCTGCCCTCCTATTGCTGGGGCTGAGGCTGAGCTCTGTATTGCCCCCCGCACCCCCCCAGCCCTGTTTCCCAGGTGCTCCTAGAGAACCTGAGCCTGGGAAGCTGGTGAGCGCTGAGAAGGCACGGCTACAACGTCAGCTCAGACACCCAGTGCTCTCCAGGGAAAGGAGTATCTCCCAGTCCTGCCCTTCCTCACAGCACACCAAATTCTCCAGAATACCTGTGCCACATACCTGCTCTAATGGCGCCCTGCTCCTGAGCCTTTCCCAGATCTGGAGGAGAAGGACAGAGCAGAGGGTGAGGGGAACCATCTGACTTAAACATTGTTCCTTCCTGTCACCCACAACACAGACTTTGTAGCGTGAGCAACACAGGACGAGGGCATGAACTGGCCTCCCCCCCTAGGTGTTATGCTCCTAAACTGTTTCCATCTCTGCTTTCGTATGTTTTGAGAACAGTATTTCTTTGCCATTCCCAATCCAGCTGTACAGATTCAGGAACTGGGAAAGCATCCAAATCTATCAGGTTGGACCTCATATACACATTCTCCATCCTCTGTAACTTTTTCTCATTGCTTCTGGTCAGTGTTAAAGTGACTCTCCTACATCCATCAGTCCCAATTCCAGGGACCCCACAAACCCATCAGCCCCAGGATTTGCTCTTAAACCCAGCAACTGTTACAAATATCGAAGCCTGGTTCTGGGAAGGAGGCCAACGTGCTCCCACTCCTTTGTGTGTGGAGCAAGCAGGCGGCACGGGGCACGGGGAGCTGCTGCTGCTGCATGGTGCGATCTGGGGCATCACTCAGCGTGTTGCAGCACATGCCCACAGCCACTCTGTCCCCTGCAACGTGCAGGTCCCTGGCTGGTTATACGCCTGCATTAGACTGCCAGCCTTTCTCCACATTAATGCCTCTTCTCCACCAGAGCACAGTGCCAGAAAAGCCCATTTCAATTAATTTCCACATTCTCCGTGTGTTCTGTTGTATTGTTTTCAGCAGGTTGAGTTTCACTGTGAGGCTTTGTTTCAAAGTAAATCTATATGCTTAATCCTCTCTCCTGCTCACAACTTGCATTACTGTCTCTTAAAAAAAAAAAATGCTGTTACCATAGTAACCTACAGTTTCTAGATATCGCTGTGGATGATAAGCATTGCCATGCCTGGCCTTGTGGCTCTGGGACTGCACTCTGTCGAATGAATGCTAAATTCCACCAAAACACTTTTAGCAGGCACCTGATATTTATCCCGTAGCTCTGGATGTTGCTACTCTGTCATGGCTATGGGGTTCATGCGAATATCAAGACATTATACTTATACATGTGTATATACACACACGCTCCACCTACCCATTTTTTTCCCCACAACAGTCAGACTTTTCTTTCTTTTTTTTTTTAATTTTTCAAATTTGTCACTGGTTAGCTGTTTTGATGCATGAAACCCTGACATCAGTCATGGGAGATATTTGGATGTGAGACACAAGAAACTGTTGAAAATGTTGTTGCTTTTTATTCTCCAGTAAGTTCACTAGTAAATATATTTGCAGTGGGGATATTTTGTTGTCTCATGTGGCTTGTTAGTGGGGCATAGTTTTCCCAAAGGTTCATTTTCACAGATTACCCTAAAACTTTACAGCTCAATAAAACACTCAGGAGACCAGAATAAATCAATAACTAGAGGCAGAAGTAGGTGCAGCCCCAGTCTCACTGAGGGAAAGAGGAGGCTGCGTGGCTCAGAATAGCGCTGGGGATCGCAGGCTGCACTTGTCAGTATTAGTGGGCAGCACATGTTAAACCCTTAAGGCTGCTCACGATTGAATATCCCCACAGCACCAGGTCCTAACCTCTCGCAGCAGCAGAAGAGGGAGGTTGGATGTCCAAAACAGTAAGATGAAGAAAGGATAAGCAAATAAATATTTAACAGTTAAAAAGATTCATTTGGAATCAGGGCAATTAAGCTCATTGCTTTGTAACTCATTCACCTGACTTTCCAAGCCATTCCTTCTCCTGTGTTTCTTGGATTACAAGTACTTTGTGACAAAGTCTTTGCTTTTGAATGCAAGTGTAAAAGCTCTTCCTTGCTGTTAGGATACAGGATTGAAGGAGTCAGGTCTACGCCCATGTGAAAACGCAGGAGGAAGCATCGCTGCACATTCGGAGGACTAGAGCAGACAGTGCAGCACACATCCCCTCTGAGAGGTGCCGACCTGAAGGGAAAGTGGTGGTCCCAGGGCAAAACTGCTCTCTTGGTATCTGGGCAAAGTGCACAAATTACTCAGGGACAGATATTTACAAGGCTTTAGGCATTTATTCTGAAGTCAGGGGAAGATGGTAACCCAAGTACCTTTCAAAGTAAGGCCCTTGCCTCTCTGTGCTCCATTTTCCCATCTGTAAAATGGAGACTGGCAGTGCCACAGAGAGAGGGAGTTAAAGGGCATCAGCTGATCTGATACTAGCGGTGAGTAAATACCTATGATGTGTAACACTGTACAGGCTAACTTAGGTCCTAAAAAAGTGAGGAACCTAGATCCTTCACACCAAAGAAGATAGCAACTAGTGTCCTATCTTAGCTACCCTGCACCAATTCCAGCAGCATCCACCTCTCCCCGCTTCCTGCTGGACTGATCCTCCCTTTTGGAAATGGTATTTTGGTTGCCAGGACACTGAGTAACTGTTACCCTCAAAAATGTTGTGAGACAGAAAAATCTGACATTTTCTGGTGGCTCAGAAAACGTATTAACCCATTTGGGATTTTCCTGGGAGGGAAGGCTCTGGGAAGCATTGGGGCTTACCGTAACAGGGGAGTGCTTGGAGGAAAAAGCAGATGGAGTGGCAGTGAATTGGCTTATCTTCTACAGATCCTAGAGGTTTCAAAGCTGGTCCTGTTTCTTTCTTTTCAAATGTCAGTGAACGGCAACAGGAGTACAGAGAAAAGAAAAACCCTGTTGCTAGAACTCTCTGGGTGTTTTCCAAGTGGTTTCCCTAATTCTTCACCCGCCTGCACCTTAACTAGTTTCTTACAACAGAGCACAGGGGCTGTAAAATGCTACTGTGGGGACAGGGGGATCATTTTACACCTGCTTTGTATTCCCCTGAACAGCTGTAAATGACAACACAAACTGTGAAGCAGCAGGGAATTTGAACGCCTTCGACATACATTTCTACACTGATCCTCAGTAAATTAATTCAAATACTTGCTGGGGATTTTGGGGAGAAGCTAAAGAATTCAATGAATGAATAAAGGAAGCAATTTGAAGCAGAGACCAGCTGGAGACTTGGGGGAAAGGAGAGAGGGGAAAGGGAGAAGGATGGACAGGGAGAAGGCATATGTAACCTGGAGGAAATCTGAGAAGCCGACAGCCCTGGCTCACCCTGGTCTTCAGAAAAGAGCCAGAGCCCATGCTGAGCCCGTAGTCCAGAGAGAGTAGGGCCAAGTGCAGTGATCTCCTCTCCTATGTAATGATTAGGATGGAAGTACTCCCCATGCTGCTCTGCCTATATTTGGCTAGAGACGTTAGCTACAATTTCCATAAAGATTAAAGGCCTCTCCTGCATTTGTTCACATTCAGAACAAGCTCAGAATATGCCTCTGGGTGGAAGGCACTGCTGAAAACAGCACTTTGAATACGTACATCTCTGGAACATCCTGACTCAAATGGCTTATTAAAAGCCTTCCCCAGATATATCAGGCTAATCAGACTGCTAGCCTGTGTTGTTTGCTGCATTCGAAGTGGTAGTCCTGTCAATAAGCTGTTCTTCACACCTGCAGGTACCCCTGTCCCTAGCGCAGGTGAATAGCAGAAGATTTTTCACACTAGAAAATTCTCTCAATTTACCTCTGTGGTCAGCTTTTCACTGGCACACCTGGATCTGGTTTCAGGCCAGCATATTCTGTTGGTGAGGCAATTTGATATTCTGAGAATTAAGAGGCCAAAAGAATATAAAACTAGGCCAGAGTCTTTTCTCCAGCAAGTACAAAAAAAGTCTTGTCATTGGTCTTACAACCTCCTGATCCTGGAGGTAGTCAGAAGCAGCATAATTCCAGGCACAGATTTTACCTACCTGCCTCACACTCAAGCAGGTGACATCTGGGGACCCTTCACCGCTGAAAGCATCACACAGTGGCAGCAAGGACATCCTTGTCATGAACGTATTTAGAGAGATTCTTCTCCCACATAGCTTCCCACATCAGTCTAATGGTCCTGAGCATCCCCTCTCCCACAGGTTGGCAATACTATCAAGGTGAATTGTATGAAAAAGAGCCAGCGTGGAAGAGCAAGAATGAGTCTGACAGAACAAAGGATCAATTCAGACCATGTGCTGTTCTGGAGCATCATAGATTTGTACCAGCTGTGAGTCTGGGACATAAGCCTCCCTGACCCATAAGGATTTACCTAAACCAAGCACGTGGCCCATCATTGTAATAGTACAACATTGATTTACACCAGCCAAAGATCTGTTTCAAATTCTTACTCGGAGTCTTTTGTGGTTTGGTGATGATTTGGCAAACAGTAATGAGATGGCTCCCTGCATGACTGTTAGTCTTGAGCTGGCTACCTCTCTATCACCAAGGCGGTCAGAAAAGTTCCTGCAGGGATTGAATCTTGCAGGTGCTTTGTTTAGCCACATTTTGGGAAAAGCAAACCAGCCCCTTGCATCTGATTTTCAGAAGGCCTTCAAATATCGAAGGACATTATTGGAGGTCATCTGAACTGAGAATCTAGTCTTAATTTTTCCACTAATGCTAATGTCCATCAGCATCACTGTCATAGGAACTGCCCTCATCTTTTCTGACACATCAGTTGACTGTGGACATTGCAGGAGGATGGCCTCTGGCTCAAACTCTGTCTCTTGTGCCAAATGCAGCACCTTCTGGTATGGGAGCATATTGCTGCTTATGTATGATGTTTTCCAAGCCCGCAGGAACTATTGACTTTTCTCCCATCTATCCTCGTCCTTGTCTATGTTTGCTGGCCACCCACTGAACAAATGAATGGCACTGACCTTCACAGCAGATGTCAGGATAGATAACGTGGCCAAGGAGAAAAGATGGGGGAAATGTTGTTAGAGTTTTCCTTCCAACACTCCTAAAGGTGCTACTGTGATAGAGATATTAAAAATGCCAATAGATAGCAAGATGAGATGGATTTCCTGTAATCTCAGATTCATCATATTTTACCTGTTACTCACAATAGCAAACTCTATACTTACAAGAGGTCTGTGTGGGCTGGAGGAACGTTCCTGTCTACATAGAGTGCTGTAGCTCATACTAATTAGGTGGTGCTCAGCTGGAGAGGTATGCTCTGACCCAAGCAATCTGTAGGCACAACTTTCAGCTTTTATTATCTGCAAAGAGCCTACCAACACCAAAACAGCAGCACTGTATAAAAGCAATGAACAGAAATGTCAGTGGAAGTGAGGGTGGGCAGAAGAGGAGCTGAAATGTAACCTGCAATCCCAAAACAGCATGAACTTGGTTCTCAGAGGAAAGCAAAAGTGGCAATAATCTCTGGAAAGATGCTCTTCAGACACTTGGGATGCTCAAGCTTGGCAGAATACCCTGTGGGAAATGTATTCTGCTTCCGATAAATAGCCCTCTCCCACACCACCTGGGGAAGGTGGCCATTGTAAAGTAGTAGGCTGAATCCTTCTTGAAACTGGGTGCCTTGTCTGAAGAACGACAATTGTCTCTATGTCTAGGACAGAGAGACCTACTTCTCTTTTTCCCTTATACAAGCTTTAGTTAGACCTGGGTTCTTCTATCTCAAAGCTCAACAGAGAAGTACAGACTAAACCTAACACCAGGCCCTCCTGTCCCACTGCAGAGCTTAGAGAGTTCTGAAACTGCCTGCTGTGAAGCGCCTGGACAAGTACACTGAGGACTTTGCCTTGGTCTTGAACTCTCCTTCAGGCATCTGCAACAGCTGGAGACAGTGCCCATGGCTTGGCGCACTACCAGAGGAAGATGTATGTTCCCATCCTGTGATCTGCTGCTGTGACCATTTGAGGGCTGCATGAGTGCTTTCAGGAAGGGTAGCAGCTGGCACGTGGGAGATGGACTCCTCTCCGTACTTGCATCAGGAAACAGCAGGCATCACCCAGCAAGTTAAGTGTCGCAGGCATGCCCTCAGCAGCACCAGCACAAGCTGCTTTGTTTGGACTCTACTGCCTCAGACACAGACCACCACAATTTGTCATTGTCACCCACAATCATTTTGTTCACTGACACCAAACAAGCTTAATGGAAAAATGAAGCTATGGCTTATTTAGCAAGACTTAAGGGCACCCTTCTAGTTATAAGTTTGGAAACAAAAGTTCAAAGTAAAACAAATATAAAACTCAATCTCAGCCTGTATGTAACTTCTATAGTCCTTTCTGGTTGCTTAACCTCTCATACTCTGGAGTTCTGAGACAAACCACAGCCAGCAGACCTGATGCTTTTCAGATCCCGCTGCAAAACCCTACAGCTGTGGTCTTCTCAAGCCAATTTGCAGCACCAGTGAGCAGTGCTTTGTCTGGATTCTGCTATTACATATTACTGCTTCTATTTTTTCCCCCAGTCATCCTCCATTCCCCTCTTTTTATTTTTTTTCTTCCCCTCCTCCCCAAAAAGCAAGTATTGATGGTGATCCCTCTCCTACTTCCATACTGGGGCTTACCAGCTTTTTTCTAGTTTAATGTGCTATAACCAATTCTTGTTTTCCAACTTTTACTTCCCTCCCAACCTAAAAGATTTTAGCATTCACTTATACAATTTCCTGATTACCACAATAATCTGAAGATTATCTGAGTAATAGAATATAGTTACAATGGAGCATTGCCCTATACTGCAAATGAAATAGTATAAAAAAACATTAACTATATATCTGTTTTATGAGCTCATGATCTTTTGTAAGTGATTAGCTTTCTGTCTCTCATGATATATGAGGACATGTTAATAACGGACACAACTGAGCCAGGAACAAGTTCTTTTGGGTAAGCTACAAGAGCAAGTTTTCCCTTCCCAGCTTTGGCAAGGGCTCAGTGTGACATTCCATCCAACTGGCTGCCCCGAGGCAGAAGTGATCAATTACCCCTACAGCTGCCAATGGCTGTGGAAGGGCTGTGCTGGAAGTAAAATCCTTTCCTTTGTAGCTGGGTTTGTGGATATCTTCTTTTAGTGGACTCCTGTTGCCTGTGGCTTGCCTGTTTCAGCCCTGACTGAACTGTAATGGCTTTTCTCCTTCACATGATATGGGCAAACATACAGACAAGCAGAGTCTGAAAGAACAGACTGTCATCTTTAACATCATGCCTTTTCCTTCCCAGCCATTTTGCCTTGCTCATCTCATGTCCCAGTCCTCAGGAAGGACCAAGTAGATTCCTCACTGGGTGCTGTCACTTTGTAGCATGACCATTTGCACTAGCACCCCACTCACGATACCTGTGCTCTGGTCCTTGCATCCTTGTGTGCCTCCATTAATGTAGTAGTATGTCTTAAAAATGTCCATTGGAGCGATCAGCTACTGACAGACACCAGAGAAGAAAACTGCAATTTGCAATTCCCCTCCCAAACCTTCCCATTTGCCTTTTCTCAGACTTGACAGTGCCTAAACATGACACCTAATTCAGAGTTCCAGTACCCAGCTGCTCTTTTCTGCTGCAAGCAAAGAATTTCTTCTGCATCTTCATTCAGGATTTGCCTGCCCTAACTGTCCAATGTGAGCGAACAGGAAGACACAGGGTGTATTCAGAAAGGGATTCATCTCTTTGTAAGGTTTATGTCAGAGTTGTTCTCTGACGGTGCCTATGCCTATTCACTGGCCATAAACCCTTATTTCTTGTGTTTCTATCCTGGAGCAGAATCATATATGCTCTCAAGAGCCAGTCCCAAGCCCTAGATATGCAAAAGCACCTTCCTTTTCCAGACAACTCACCTCATGTACTGTTCTCTGGCCCAACATTTTATTTCACAAGTATAACTCTCTGGCATACAAAATGACAGGGTTCACTGTAGGCCTCTGAGCAAAAATTGGAGAGCAAAGAAATCCTTCTTAGTTCTCAGGGAAATTATTCTGTTCCCAGCAGCAGGGGAGGCTTCCAGAGAACACGGTCACCTGGTCCTGTCTCCATAGGGTGATGCACATTGCAGCAAAACCCTCCTAATAGTCACCATGAGGCAACGGAAACCAAAGAGTCACTGCCCTCAGTCATGGGCCCTTTCTACAAAGAGCCGAGCACATCGAGCCCTGCAGGTTGTGGAGCAGTCTGAGCTCCTGCTAGCTTCTTTCAGAAGCTTCCCCAGCAGGGACCATTAGCAAAACCTCCTCTGATCGCCAGGTGACGCAGGTCAGGAAATGCCACCCAGAAGCTGAATAGCTTGTGACTGAATGAGGGCACATCTTTGAGGCATACATCCAGTGCAACTGAGAGATGGCAAGTGATGGCAAGTCTACCACATCCCACTTAACAAAGGTGGTCAGCAACCATCAAGACATTGTTTTGACAGTTATCAATATATGAAGCATCAAATAAATCAGAACAATATTTTTACCTAAGAGGCTGGCATCCTTGTGCCATTGGGGGAATCAGGGCAAAAAGCAGTCGAATTATTGGACCAAATTCACCCAGCCAGCAGAAGCCGGAAAAAAAATTATGTGTCCCAATTCCCAGCCCAATGCTTCTGGAGGACCTTAGGCCAGTGTCTTTAAGCTCCTGGGATACCGTCTAGGTTACCTTCCACACTTTCCTCTCAGCACATGCTTATAGCTCACCTGAATGAATAAGGTGGCCCCAATTATGTGGATTTCTTTCTTCTCAGCTGCTGTGTGCAGAGAGACCGATTATGCTTCATAGCATATGTGTTTTGTTGGAAATACACAATATTCTAAGCTTAATGCAAGCATTTTGGTATAAGCTGAATTTATACCTCACTGATTCTGAATTTTTAAAATGCCTAGAGAGAACAGCCACTCTGTTCAGCAAAAACCTTAAAGAATCATCACCACTGACCCTTGCACTTGTCTGCTCTCTCTGATTGCCTTTAAAAGCCATTTATTATCCTAATTTCAGGTTTACAAAAGCCGCTATTGTAAAGCGTGATGTTCTGCTGACTTCTAACATACCACTGGTAGAACCACCTCTGAAGAGAGAGAGCAGGAAAGCAGCACTTACCTGGGTTACTTTTGGAGGTGCGCACAGGGGTGTAATGGTTTTTGGAAGATGTCCTGACTGGGGTGTTTTCTTTGGGGGAGGTATCTATGGCCGAGATAGTCTCTCTTTCACAGTGTGCTATTGGGATTGGTCCCTGCTGCCTTAAGATGTCAGCCAGAGCCCTGGGGAGAGAGAAATAGGGGAAAAAATGTATTTTCACACAGTAGCTAGAATGGCATTCAGTATTTTCACTTCCACAGTCACTGTGCAAAACCAGTTGTAGTTGGATTTCTACCATAAACAGAAAAAAAAAGCAACAATAACAAAAAAAAAAAATATGGCTTAAAAGCTGTTTCTTTTTTTGTGTCTGCTGCGTGTATTTACAGGCTTGCCTGGCTATTGTTTAGTTTTTCATATGCTTCTACTAATTCACTTCACCCCAGGGTTATGTTATCTCTCCATCATTTTCCTTGCTGTCAGTGACAGTGCAGATGAACTGTTCTCCATAGCATAAAGCACTGCCTTCATAAAGAGTCAGCACTGAACATGCCAGAGCCCTAAGACTCAGACACTGTGATCTTCTAAAGGTTACAGCAAAACTGCCCTGCCCAACCAACCCAAACTTCTTTAAGATTGAATCAGATTAGGAGTCTAGTCCCCACATTCCTTAAATCCTTGTTTTTTCTGCAAGAAGCTCAGTACATGGAAGTGGTGGCAGTGGGTTTCTTAAAGGAGAACCAGCAGTCCAGAAGAAAAGGATTAAACAATTTTCGTGGGTTAATGTCAACACAGCCATTAGCCTACCTTTAGCTTTTTGTCCATTAGGGATTTCTTTAATGGTACTGAGGTCTCTCTGCTATTCCCCAAGAAAAAGAAATGTTACACAGTTCAGTTGCCTCCAATGTTTTCCCCTTGGATGAGTGGATACTCAAAGATTTTTTTCCTCTGTGAATATCATGGACACAGTGGAACAATTATAGCGTGAAATGCACTGATTTTCTTAGTGCAGCCACAAGCTATCTCTTGAGCCATAGGAGAAGGAGGAAGGGGGTGGCTTGTGTGGATTATAAGGGACAGTGGCATTTTAAAGATGATAGAGTTTGAAAGGATCTTTTCTCTTGGCAGAGGGAATATGCCTAATGTCATCTCGGGTACCAAGAAAGAAGTAAGGAGGAGAAATTCCTTCATTGCATATTGATGAGAATGATGCTGGTGTTGCTTATATCTACTAGCATTCCTTAAATGCCATATTTCTGGTCTTTCATATCAGAAATAGTTTGGGACCTGAGTCCATTCCATTTTCCAAATCATTTCCTCTACAGACTGCTATCCTTGTGCATAATTAATTGCAATACTACTGTGCTCTGCAAAAGAAAGTCTTGGAAGATCTCAGTTTCCAGAAGAGGATTGATTACATTAGTTCACAACCACCCTGTACACACTAAGAATATTATTTTAAACTTTATTTGATTATTTATTGTTTGTAGAGAGAGCAGGCATAGAGGCTATAACCAATCAGATGATATGTATATGTGCACACATACTGATACATATGGAGTGAAGGGGTTGTCACATGCAGGGACATGAGAGCACAGATATTTTTTTTGTGCTAAGACAGGCTCAGGGAGAGGTGAAGGTAGCAGTGATAAGAGGTAGATACTTAGGCCTGTCCCAAGTCAGGGGTCCTTTTGTTTGCTCCTATGGTTATTCCTCACTGAGGAAGAGGAACTGGTATTTGAAGTTCTCCAAAAGAAGCTGAATTCCCATTGATTGACACAGATCTGTGGGTGCTCGCCATCTTTTACAATCACACCTGAGGTATCTCAGACTGGTCACCAACTTACAGGACGTGTTTGAAATTTTGTCCCCTTGCCCAGGGTTGTACAGAACGTGAGTGGCAGAACAAGGACTTAAGCTGGGGTCTGAGTTCCCTGCCCTATGCGATACTGCATGGTTCCCTCCTGAGGAGAGGATTCATTCAACCACCAGTAATCCTGATGGGTTTTCTAGGCAAATACCTCCCCACTGCATTACAGACCTTGCTGATTGGCGAGGATGTAGGAAGCTAATGAGATCTGTCTATTTGGCACCAGCATCCAGTACATCCTGTTGGAGACAACACATTTTCTAAAGACAACAGGTTGGCAGAACTGAGCCCTTAGTACATATCTCCAAGATATATTAAGCATCAGATGACCATTTAACAGTATCTGCAGTACAGAAATGCTAAGAGTCATTTTTCAATCACAGAGATTGTATTAGGACCATTATTTACTAGCCCATAGTGGCTTGGGCTCATTTTGAACACTTGTCGAAGACACTCTTAGTGTCAAGAGTGCAATCACTCATAGTACAGAGGAAGATGACAGCGTGGATAACACTAAAACACTATACACCACTTAGCTTAATATAATAGAGCCAGATGGGCAGGAAAGGTCAGGTCAGGGACTGGTGTACACTCAGAAGGGGCTGTGTAGGGTGAGGCACAGAGAAGCCTACAAGAAACTCAAAGATGAGGAAGTGGAGCTGGAGGTACTGGTGGGATGGAAATGGAAGAGTACAAACCAGTTCTCCCCAAAGCTGAGTTTGCTTAACATGACAAAGAGGCTAAGAGAGGACCTACATCCCACTAATGGGGAGATGCAAAGGAGACAGAACAAGCCTGTTCTTGGAGGTGTAAGGCAAAGAAGACAAGAGGCAATTAGCACATGTTGCAATAAGGGCAATTCCACTTGGTTATAAAAGAAAAAATAGTCACAGTGGGATAGCAGAACACTGAAACAGGGACCCAGAGAGGCTGAGGGATCTCCATCCTTAAAGGTCTTCAAATTCAGCTGGATAAGGCCCCGAACAACCTCCTCTACCATTGAAGTTGGCCTTGCTTTAAGCAGATGTCAGGACAAGGGACCTCCAGAGGTCCCTTCCAACTTAAATTCTGCTACGATTCTGAGTCTAGGACCACCTTACACTTCAGGTCCACTTGTTTCTCCTGATACTGTTGTCCGTCCTTCTACTATTATTACTTCTGAATGGGGTTTGATACAGTCCTAAGAACACAGCTTCCCTACCTCCTGGATGGACAGTTTACCTGCATTCACTAAAAATAATTGAGGCAATTAAAGTGAATATACTCAGGAACAATTGGAGCTGGTGAGAAGTGCCTCATCCTCTCAGTCATTATCCACCTGAAAGCTGAACCCTGATCCTGCTGCCCTCCATGACAAAACCATGTCTCCAGGATAATGTTTCAGTTTGTGAACAGTTTCTCAAAAAACTGCTTGGCTGTTCCTTGGTTACAGCCAGGACCTGAAATCACTGATCCTTACCACAAACAAAAATACAACTCAGGTGGTAAGAACAAATTTAATCCCTTCTTTGGTTTTCATCCTGAAGGAATAGTAATAAGACCTACTCTCTGGGTTAGTTGTTGGTCACAACATAACAAGGAAATAACTTCTAGTTGGGTCCCAGCCACATGGAAAGGAGGAGACTGTTACTCTCAAACAAACTGAAGAAATCACAGGTGACAGTCAGGAAAGTGATGTCTGCTGTGTCAGACTATACATGAGATAAATTGAATGTGACTATCAAAAGCAGACCTAGCTCATAAGTGTATGGGACTAAAACAATGAGTTCAGCGATACTGAAGGTGTAATCTTCTTATGCCCTAAACACACCAAACTGTGTGTCCTGAGTGCTCACTCTTTGCCCTCTTCTTTAATGTCTACAGAGAGAAAAAAGACTGTTCAGCACCAGCAGAATGAAACTTTATAGGTGGAGGAGAAAGTCAAACTTGGATCAAACTGGTTAGTTCCTTGCCAATTCAATCACATTGTTGTGTGTGATCCGGTTTATTTCCATAAAGCACAGAGGGCTGAATCTCACACTGGTAGAAGGTCAGTCACACTTAACTGAGGAAGGATTTGGTTGGTATAAGTCTCTTGGGTACAGCTGTCTAATCGTCCACTGCAAAAGCTTCCATAACAATAGAGTAATAGAGTCACTTGAAATATCTGGGTCTTGTGTGTGCAGCCATTTGGCTACAATTAGTCCCACTGATGACAACAGCATCCTAATCACCTGCACAAGGATATGAGACACTTCAGAAGTCTTTCTATGATGACACATCTCTTATCTCAGGAAAACAAACCTCACCCACTGGAACATGGTACCTGTGGCAGCTGATGGAGTAGCCAGAGTTGCATAACTGTACAATCATATCCTGAGATAATGATTTATGACAGCTTTTTCATTAACGTCATTTATGTGAGAACACTAAAGCTTCTTTCCACACAAACCCAGAATAGACATAGTGACATCAGGGATGTTCCAGACCAGCACTGGACTAGCAGCATGGGAGAAAAACCTACTGATGTCTTGCATGGCAGGACATCCCAAGGCAGAGCAGGTCAGGTCCTGCTCCCAGATATGTCAGAAGGGCAGGCACTCATGCAACTCTGGACTAAGTGAGTACTTTGGGAAGAAACACAGTGGGATGAACACAGGGACCCTAATGCAAAGAAGAAGTTGTGGCCATTTTCAAAAGGAAAGAAAAAAAAAAAAGGTCTTGTTGGAAATACAAAGGGCCAAAAGGGATGGGTGTAAGCAGTAGGATAGCAAGGTTAGGCATCAGCTGGGGCCCTGATGTTGAAAGATAAAATCAACAGACTTTGCTAAAGAGAAAAGAGAGTGTGAAGGCAAGGCAAACTGGGAAAAAGGCAATGGCAGGGAGTGACAGAAAACCAAAACAGAACAAGGAGAAAGTGAGCAGAGTAGTATAAAATGGAGGAAACAGGCAGGAACAAACCGCAGTGAAGACCAGGCAGGGAGTGAAGTCCAGCAGATATGTGGAGGGAATTCATCTCTCAGTCCTAGCATGGATATGTGGGAGGGGAGAGAGGAGCTTCTTTGTACAGTAGGGAAGTAAATCATCAGTAATGATTTTTCAGGCTCAAGGGAGCTGATCCTTCCTCTCTATGTAGTACTAGTGAGACATATCTGGAGTGCTGAGTCCAGTGCTGGGCTCCTCATGCACATCATGGAGTGGGTCCAATGAAGGGTCACAAAAGAGCTTAAGGGCTTAGAGCATCTCATATATGGGGGAGAGGATGAGACAGCTGGGACTGTTCAGCCTAGAGAACAAAAAGCTCAGGGGGATCTTATCAATGTGTATCAATAACTGATAGGAGGGTCTAAAGCAGATGGAGCCAGGTCCTTCTCAGTGGTGTCCAGTGACAGGATAAGAGGCAATGGCACAAACTGAAATACAAGAAATGCCACTTAAGCACAAGAAGAAACTCTTTTACACTGAGAGTGTTTGAACACTGAAACAGTGTCCCAGCAGGTCACAGAGTCTCTCTCCTTGGTGATATTTAAAACACAACTGGCCACAGTCCTGGGCAACCTGCTCTAGCTGACCCTGCTTGAAGTCTGGACTAGCTGATCTCCAGAGGTGCCTCCAACCTCAGCAATTCTGTGATTCTGTAGAGTTTGTGTAGTCAAACCAGATTGTCACACTGGAGGGTCAGCCTCAAGCACCATAAAGAAATGGGCTCAAAACACAGCAGAGAGAACCGCCACTAGGGAGCTGATCCTGATCCTTCTAGACCCAGACTAAAGAAATTACCCCAGTGGGGTTTCTTCAGGCTAGGCAATGTCATTGACAGTAGCCTCAGGATGAGAGAGGTCCAGGTCCATTTTTTGTAAATGGCTCTTTCTACAATAACTTTCTCACTGTGAAACACTCCCATCTTCCACAGCCACTATCAGTGCCTCAGCTTCCTGACCTCAGCAATTCCAGCATGGTGATTTTCTTGTCTTCTGCACCCATAGGGAGAAATTCCTTGCTCTTAAGTGCTCTGTGGACTGAAAGACTGTGCTGGTTTTGGCTGGGACAGAGCTAATTTTCTTCATAGTAGCTAGTATGGGGCTATGTTTTGGATCTGTTCTGAAAACAGTGTTGATAATGCCGAGATGTTTTCATTACTGCTGAGCAGTGCTTACACAGAGTCAAGGCCTTTTATGCTTCTTACCCCACCCCACCAGCGAGCAGGCTGGAGGGCACAAGAAGTTGGGAGGGGACACAGCTGGGACAGCTGACCCCAACTGACCCAAGGGATATTCCAGACCATATGACGTCATGCTCAGCATATAAAGCTGGGGGAAGGAGAAGGAAGGGGAGGACATTCAGAGTTATGGTGTTTTGTCTTCCCAAGTAGCCATTATGTGTGATGGAGCCCTGCTTTCCTGGAGATGGCTGAACACCTGCCTGCCCATGGGAAGTGGTGAATGAATTCCTGGGTTTGCTTTGCTTGAGTGCACGGCTTTTGCTTTACCTATTAAACTGTCTTTATCTCAGCCCACGAGTTTTCTCATTTTTACCCTTCCCATTCCCTCCCCCATCCCATGGTGAGGGAAGTGAGTGAGCAGCTGCTTAGTTGCCGGCTGGGGTTAAACCACGACAAAGAGGAAGGTTTTTCTTGATATCACTGAGAAAGCTTGAGGCAGGGCTGGGACCAGAGCCCACAGTTTCCATGTCTAGTGCCCCCTTCACTGGCCAAGGAAGCTCCATCTGAATAAATGCATCCCAAGTATCCCTGGCTATTTGTCAGGTTTTTTTCAGGACCTATCTGTGGAAATGCAGAACTCATGTCAGTGCTCCCACAGCTGGCAAGGACTTTATGGACTGTATTTGATTAGGGTATCTCCAGTCCACACAGGACCCTCTAATCTTGGGCTGGAGACAAAAATATACAGATCCTGGGGAGACAGGGAGAAGCAAAGAGCTGAAGCAGAGAGGAATGTCTGGTTTAAGAAGCAAGTTTGCAACACATTGGCATTTGCCTCTGCAATGAGCTCTGAGACACATCTGATGGTGTAATAGGAGAGAGTACAGTGCAGAAGAAACATTCACCTGCAGAGGCTGGAGAGACCTTGTAGCCAGAGAGAACGTGAAGTTGAAGGAGCTATGAAGGACCAGCTCTCTTTAGCACACCCTGCCCAAGCCAAGAAACTTAACCTGCTGTCTTAATTACCAATGAGGTAACAGGAGGTTGGAGGAGTGCTGTCCTTCACCACAGTCTTTTTTGAAAGTAGTGTCCTGTTTTCCCAATATACACTGATTTTCAACACTAATTGCTAGTATGAGTGTGGGCATAGGTATCCCTTCTACTGAAGACAAGGGGACCTTTGGTGACAGCTCCAACAGACCAGGATACGGCCTGTGGGAAATAAGATTGGAGTAGAGAGGTCTGCGGATGCTGGATAGGAAAAGGCGATGGGAAGAGCTGACTATTTCCAGTAGTGCAGGTTGTACACATGCAAAACTTCACTCAGTTGCCTTCTGAAAATCCCCTCTCTTGGAGTCTTCAGGTATAGGGTGTTAGAAAACAGAATTGCCTGTTCCAAGTCCCTATAAATTTGGGGAAGAATGGAAAAAGAATGACCAAATGGATCTGGCAGAGCACAATAAAAAGAGCAGTGTCTGACTGAGCTAAAAGCCTGCTAAAAGCATAGCTGTGATGGAGTTTGTGGCAGAACTCCAATCGTCTTCAGCACAGCCAGGATTTCACTACAAGTTCTTAAAAAAAGAGTGAGGTTAAAGACTCCCCTATGCTCTCTTACTAACCTGGAAAGAAAGAGGCAGTTAGTCTGAGAGAGGCAATTTATCCAGCCATGGAGCCAGCTCACCTGGAAGGGACAGGTCTCTCCAAGGGAGACGGATTTCAGTCACCGGCAAGTCACGCAGAGCACAGCCGTGCATTATTCATGGTTTGGTTTGGCACCTGTCCCCAGACCTGCTGCGCGCCTTGTGAAGTTTCAAACACTGACCACACAGAGCCACATGCAGCCCTTGACCGAGCTGGGTCTGGGCTATCCTATAAGAGGGGCTCCCACACTGCAGTTTCTGCCAGCTGCATGCTGCTTGCCTGTCTTATTCCCCCACACTAGCTGTGAAACAGCAGGCAGGAAGGCAACCGTACACTGCCTTTCATCAGCTCTCCCCATCTCTGCTGCCTCCTTGGCATCACCCCCAGGGCACGTGTCTGGCCACACTTTCTGACTGTGCTCTGATCTTACTACCAGAACAATGGGGCTTTAATTGATTACACAAACACCACTGCAAACTGATACACGGAGGGAAACATGGGGATGCTGCTGCCAGCAAACCCCTCTGGGAGGCAGCTTCCTTTGCGTGGAAGCGACTATGCCAAAGTAGATCTTGTTACTGAAAGCACAGGGGCTCGGCAGTGTGCGAGAGATGCACCAGTGCCAGGTCAGCAAAAGGTAACTGGTCTCTGCAGCTGCCACAAACAAAAGCAGCTGGTGCTTCAGAGCAGGGTTTCTGGGGAGGAACACTAGAAATGGTTTTTCACAGTAACCTGAGCAGGCATGTGGTGGACGCTTGTGTGTGTGTGTGTGCGCACACGCGCACACGTGTACAAGAATAGGTGAATGCACCCATGGAGTTAAGAAGAGAAAAAGACTAAGCATTAGGACACCGTTCCAAGAATGAAGTACTTACGCACCTGCACCCAGCATAAGTGAGGAAATACTGTTTCTAAAAAATAAAAACTACAAAGAAGTGTCAGATGTTTTCAGAAAAATCTTTGTGTCAAATATAAGAATTATTTGTGAAGCTCCTGGAATTCAGTCTGGCTTTAATGACAAATTTCACTGAAAGCTTAATTATGGACATACTAAGGACCATATCCTTATCCTAGATTATGACAGCAGAATGAGGCTGGCAGTTTTCCTGACTCACTCTTCTTGGTGAACTCAAAACTAACACATAGGTGACATAATTACATTATAGATAACACACACATTATATGAATGCATGCATGTGGAAAATACATTTCAGGTGAAATGGAAGTAGTATAGGCATTACACTGACAAATCAACACAAAAACAACTGTCACTGTGAGCTCATCATCTCTCCTGTCTTTAAAATGTGAGGTGGAATCAGCAACTGGAAAGTAAAGCTCTTGTCTTTGGGACAGGTTCTTTAGACTGTATATCAAGAGTAGTAACTACCAGCAGTGCTTAGACTGCACATCTTACAGAAGTACTTTACACATCTGACACTAATACACAAATTGAATGAGTCTCCTACTATTGCTGTGATGTGGGCAAGGAATTTACTACAATCACTAAACTCACAACGGGTAATGCTAGTTCCTTTGAATAGCGATACAGCAGGTCCAAAGAGAAAGAAACTGTTATGCAAAGATTTTGTAATTAAAAAGTTAAAACAAATCTTCCCAACTGACGTTTCTTCGCAGAGAGCTGTTACACTGAGCAGCAAGTGGCCAGAGCAGCAAGGGTCAAGATCTACCTCTAAACCATTAAGAGGCTATTTAGGGACAGCGAGTGGCACGAAGGAGTTGGTGCCTCCCGGAGTCGTGTCCCCCAGCATCACCGAGGGCGCAGCGCTCACCGCAAGCCAGAGAGCGGCTGCCACCTGCTGTACTGCCGGCACTGTTCCTCAAAGCATACACCTTCCCCCGCCCGGCTACATCCCCCTCACCAGCCCCGCTACATCCCCCTTCGCTTGAGAGCGCTTGAGTCTCCAAAGGGAGACTGACAGAGCCGCACCCAGAAAAGAAAGGAGGGGTGCTGGGGAGAACTAGAAGCAGTGGTGTCGTGCAGATAAGGAGCTAAGCGCTGGTAGTGATCAGGGAAAGAAGATAAAATAAAAAGAGCAGGTCTTGCTAGGTATTTCACAGGCATGAAATTCTGCAGGAATTATGCTAAGAGCTCAGCTGGTACAGTGTCCTGGTTTTAGCTGGAAGAGAGTTAATTTTCTTCCTAGTAGCTGGTATAGTGCTGTGTTTTGGGTTCAGTATGAGAAGAATGTTGGTAACACACTGATGTTTTCAGTTGTTGCTAAGTAGTGTTTATACCAAGTCAAGGATTTCTCAGCTTCTCATGCCCAGCCAGCAAGAAGGCTGGAGGAGCACAAGAAGCTGGGAGGGGACACAGCCAGGGCAGCTGACCTCAACTGGCCAAAGGGGTATTCCATACCATGTGACGTCATGTCTAGTATATAAACTGGAGGAAGTTGGCCTTGGGGGGGGATCGCTGCTGGGGAACTAACTGGGCATTGGTCAGCGGGTGGTGAGAAATTGCATTGTCCATCACTTCTTTTGTATATTCCAATTCTTCTATTATTATTATTATTATTATTGTCATTTTATTATTGTTATTATTATCATTATTAGTTTCTTCCTTTCTGTCCTATTAAACTCTTCTTATCTCAACCCATGAGTTTTACTTATTTTTTTTCTGATTCCCCTATCCCACTGGGTGGGAGGGGAGTAAGAGAGCAGCTGCACGGTGCTTAGTTGCTGGCTGGGGTTAAACCACGACATACAGTTTGTTAGTCTGTTATTGTTTGTGCTTGGGTATCTGCATGCACAAAGCCAGTAACAGCACTTTGGTGGATATGCAGCACTTTTTGAAAAACACATGAGTGCACACAGAAGAAGTTTCTTGCACAAGGTATCTATTGTGCACCAAATCCTATGTTGTAAGCACAATTAAGGGACTTTAAACTTATTGAAGAAAACTGTATTTTCTCTGAAGAGCCCTACTATTGCAACAAAGGAGGTTGGGGCAAGAGCTGAACTACAGCAAAATATTTATTGCGAAAGAATTCCAGGCTTATCTGCCTGGATAATGAGACATTTGAGACCTCCATGCAATACAGCGCACACAGATCTAAGGAAATACAGATTGCCCATGTGAGTAGGGCAAAGACAAGTAAAAAAGTACCATGATCTCATTTTCCTGATAAGGTTCAGATCTTCTTATGTGAAACAGGAGTTTTAAAAGACGTCTGATCTCCAAAGGCACACAGATCAACTGTTAGTTAAGGATATAAGAGATTACAAAACTAAAAGAAATAGAAGTTCTGAGCTAGACTGGATTCCCTTGACACCTTATGATGGAGGGTTACTAATAGAAAAAGTTAATTAGGAAGCAGAAAAATATCAAATAAATGGGAATTAGAGACATTGAAATGATTCAGTGAAGGCAGCATGGTTTCTGAGTGTAGCCTCTCTTACTGGGAGAAGTTCAGAGAGTAAGGAGAAGACTCAGAAGCAGCCAGTGGAAGTCTGTCGCCAGGCAGCCTCTGTGCTGTTACCAAAGCCAGTCTCTTTATAAAATAGATTCAGAGAGGAAAGCATGGCAAAAAAATCAGCTACCAAACTGCAAACAGTGACCAGAGCTTCCAACTGAAGCTTCCCCAGTACATGTAAGTGAAGCAAAAGGAAAAATATTTTGTACAGGTACATGCATACAAATACACATCCTGCCTTGATTTGGCTGGCTGGAAATGGGCAATTCATCAATGCAAACAGGGCAAGATTCAGGTCTTCTCACCGCATGGGAGTTACGCCAACTACACTAAGGTGCAGTACTGGTTTGAAACAGAAGAACTAGTCATGAGTAACTTCTCTGAGGCCAGAAGATTGTGCCTTTTTCTGTTTTACCTTAATCAAGCCTCACACATGCTTGTGGACCTACATTCTGTGCCTATGAGAGGGACAGGGCACTTTAGAGAAGAGACTCAGAAACCATCAGGAATAAACAATACAAAGCAGGGCAAAGAGCAGATGAAAGGGACATGAGTGTGTCAGACAAATGAGACAGAGTGGAGTAAACCAAGCAGAGCATAAAACAAATCAGTGGAAAGAGGAAGCAAGCAGTGACAGCATCCAAGAAAGAAAATCTTCTGTATAGTCCCTATGGCCAGGTGTGTGTTTGTAGCACTCTCTCCCTGCCCTGAGGAGGCATGAAGTTTGATTGCTTGGCTCAAGCAACACACACCAGCAGAGAGCAGAACTGAATGAGCCAGCTGTGATCACAATTTGAAAAACTAGAGTCTAGAGATAGGTAGTTTTCACAAGCTCCACCATTAGCAAAGAGGGCTGAAACTAGCTACCCTCCAGTGACCCCTCTAGCAACCATAGGGCCCAAGAGCTGTGGTGAGATGCAGCCTGCAGGAAGAGAAAACCTCCTGTATTTCAAGTTAGCATCATGCAAAACTGCATGCAGCCTTCCGGGAACTGTGAACAAACAGATCCATTGCCTCTGTTTCCTGTTGAAATTCAGAGCTACAGAGTAAAAATGGCACAAAATTGATCAATTTAACTGTTGTCTCTACATGGGAAAAGGATGTTCATTTATAAAAACAGTCACTGTTATTATTCACAGAGCAGACGATGCAAAGGCAGAGACCAAAGAAAAGAGTAGCACAAATATCTTTCCTCTTTGTAGCAACAAAGATGCCCTAGGAGTAGGGTAATGTGAAGCACTCTGAGCAGAAGGTGCTTGTTTCCCTTCTTTTCAAAAGCCAAAACACTCATCGGACACAGTCCATGCAAGGACAGATACACAAGACAGCCCTTTAGCAGGATACAGAGCTAGTTTGCTGGGAAAAATCCCAGTGCTGCTTCTCAGCAGCTGCGTGAGAACAGCTGAGCTTCCACCCCTGCCCCAGGGCCGTCACTACCACTGCCTCCCTGCAGGTTGCAAGTAAGGGCTTCGGCTGCCCATGCCGCAAGCAGTTGGTAACACTTCAAACCCTAGCTCCAAACTATAAACAGTTTCCAATTTGTGCCTTCCTAACTCAGCAGAGAGTGCAATGGTTACTGTTGCTGAGGGCTAAACAGGGGTCATAGGGTGATACTACTAGCAGTGAATTATTTATGTACTGTAGCGTCGGGATTTAGGGTCACGGCCACAAGAAGAGAATATTCTGGGTCACCCCTCCTTGCTACGGAAAAATATACCCAGCTTTGAAAGCAAACAGCTGATATTCCTTCTTCACTGTCAAAGATTCCCTAACTCATTCCCATACTGAAAGTAAAGCAAATACTCTGCCCACTTAAGAAATGCTTGAACAAAAAACACCCTGACAAACTGACAAAAACAAACCATCCTCACAAATGCAGTCAGAGGGGAACAGCAGACAAAACGTTGCTGGGTATAACTCTCAGAAATCAGCCCCAGTTTCTACCTGGAGCTCAGCATGCATTAGTTCTTGCTGTGTAACTCCAAAGCAAGATCCAGACAAGAGGTAGTCATATATGGTCAGGCTGAAAGATCCTATAATCATTAAAAAATCAGCTAAGTTTAAAGCATTACAAGTGTTTCTGTAAAACATGACTATTTTAGCTCCTGTTTGTCAAAGCACTTCCACTTACTGCACTTAGAAATGAACTTAAGTATCAGTTACTGTCACTGCTCAGCCCAGAATCACAGCAGTGCCTCTGCTTTAAAGGTACGTGGTAGTGCCTGAAAACAAGACCGGATTTTCAGCTCTGAAATGCACATGCATATCTCAGTGCACAGACAGCCTTTCATTTCACATGAGAGTGACAGTTCTCCTGTGAATTTGTAAACCCTCCTTTCTATCAAAAGACATAAAATGAGCCCTGCCTCCATCAAAATGTTCTTTCTAAGTGAGTTAATAAGGATTTTCTGTAAAAGCTGGATGAGAACTTAGCAGAGAAATAACATCTACACACAGTACTGCTAACTGACCATTTACGATGAAATAAAATCTAATGTGTGATCTTACTTATGGTGAAGCGCAGGGAAGTCTTGCTTAATCTTCCCTGGGTGTGGGAAACTGTTCACGATGGGCTATTTCTAGCCCACTGTAATAATTTCTGTTTATACTGTTGTTCTCCTCATCCCAGAGGTTTTGGTGGGCTGCACACTGAGATTTAATGCACTTGTCATCACTACAGTGAATTATTCTGGATGTTACACTTAACTCCAGTTGGCACAACCTTAAACAGATAGAAATATCTGACTACATTCTGATTTTCTCCTACTCTATTAGTCAGCAGCAGTTCTCAGAGATGAAGACAAACCATTCTACTCCTCATATTTACATTCTGCTTAGAGCACTGATAGCATTTTTACTCAAACCGATGCAGACCCTGTCTGCTGGAGAAGCACTTCATAATATTTAAACCATTGTGCAGTGCTGATCAAGTTCAGGTAACACAGCTCTGAAAGGTATAATCTTTTACCAGCTACCATATTATAGAAGTCAATCAACTCCTTAAAATGCTCTGAAAGTCAAGCTTTCCAAGCACTCAATCTGCCATTCATACTTCTACACACAGGTGAATAATTTTACCAGGACTTATCTAAATAAAGAAAAGCAAGCATCAAAAAAATGAAAACATCAGGAATAACTCAGACAAGTCTGGCAACACTGCCTCTGATTTCAAAGGCTGTAGGATCCAACCCTGTAGCACACTGGAGCTATAGCAAAAGTAACATATGGGCATCCGAGTCAGATTTCCAAAATTAGTGTGAAGACAAGGCCCAGACAAAGTTGCCTTGAAGCCAAAAGACCTGGGCAATTGGGGAACTAGCCCTTATTTAAGAAAATACTTGAAAGAGCCTATTTTCTGAGTAAGCTACTTTCAGGACCCTTTGCTATACAGAGAAAAGTGACCTAAAAGATATTACGATGTATTTAACAGTGTGAAGCTATTTTCTTGCAAAGGCAGAGACCAGGGGCAGGTGGGGTTTGTGATGGAATACATGGGCCAGACCCTCAGCAAGTGTAAACCAGCATGACTTTTTGTCCTCACTGAAGACACGGTAATTCATACCAGCCAGCACCCCTTTGTGTGTAGTCTGATAAAGGGAGGAGTCTAAATAAAATGCATATTCCCAAATAAATAAAAACTGCGTCACTCATCTCTTTTTCTTTGTAAAAAGCTAAAATTTCTTCCCTCAGACGCTGTTGACTGCAACTGAAGTTCAGCCTTAAAAATGTGATCAATGGCTTTAAATGTTTTGATTAAAATTTCTTAATTAAAATAATTTTTATGAAGCATTATCTGTTAGAGATAAGGGTTTTCCCCACTCATGCTGACAACTGTTCTTATAAAGAAGCTCCTCACCAATTTTTATGTTCAAACATAGGAACATCTTGGATTCATAGCACACGAGAAGTACACATCATTTGGAGGGACTTTTTCACCAAAAAATAAATACGAACTGAGAGAGTACATGCATTTGTCCAGAAGGAGAACTGTTATGGAAGCCTGAGCTTTTGCTTTTAAACAGGATTTTCTCTGGCACATCGAGAGCGTTCCTTCTTATTACAGCAATGTGTAAAACCGCTGAGAAAAGGATACCAAACTACTTCCTTAGCAGCCAGCCAGAAAGGACAGACTACTAGCTTGAGTTATCTGGATTTACAGGGGAAAAGAAATAAAAAAGGAAAGCAAAAGAACGCTCCCTCCCTGATCGCACCGCTTTCCCGAACGCCCCTTGCGACCCCAAGGCAAAGGCCCCCGCCAGGAGGACGCAGAGCCATTTCCTTCGCACTTTTTAAACTTCTCCCTGGCCGGGCCAGGCAGGGCAGGACCCGGGGGGGTCCGGATCGCCTCTGTCCCCCTGGGGTCCACGGGAGGGAGGGGGGGTGCGGGGGGGGACCGAGGGGATGAGGCGGCTCTGCGCGGAGGGGCGGGGCGGGCGCGGAGCAGCGCGGAGCTGTCCGCCGCACCGGTGCTGAACGGGGGGGGCCGCGCCCCGCTGCCCGGGGTGGGGTGAGGCGGGGGGAAGGGGAGAGGTCCCACGGTGCTGCCCCGAGGAAGGGGGGGCTGAGAGGGGCACTAGGAGGGGTCCCTGGATGGGAAGTGGAAGGGGGGGGGGAGGGACGGTCCAAGGGGTGGGGCTGTCCCCGGACGGACCGTGCAAAGGAGGAACTCCTGGATAGATGGCGGAAAGGGAAAATCCTTGGACGGGTGGTGCAAAGAGGGAACTCCTGGACGGCCCGCGGAAAGGGATAATGCTTGGACGGGTGGTGCAAAGAGGGAACTCCTGGATGGCCCTCGCGAAGGAGAAAACCCTTGGATGAGTGGTTCAAGGGGGGGACCCCTCGCAGTGATAGCGCAGTGGAAGATCATTTGGACAGGCGGACAGGGAAATCCTTGGAAGGGTGGTGCAAGGGGGAAACTCGTGGTCAGCCAGTGCAAAGGACAAAGACTTGAATAGGTAGTTCACAGGGAGACTCCTTGGACAGGTAGTGCAGCGGGGGAACCCTCGGACAGCGGTGCAAAAGGGGAACCCTCGGACAGCCAGTTCAAAGGCGGAATTCTTGGAGGGGTCATGCAATGGGGAAACTCTTGGACAGGCTGCACAAATGGGAAGCCCTTGGATGGGGGGTTGAAGGGAGGGCCCCTTGGATGGGTAGTGCAACAGGAAAACCCTTGGACAGGCGGTGCAAATGGAAAACCCTTGGACAGGCGGTGCAAAGGGGAAACCCTTGGACAGGCGGTGCAAAGGGGAAACCCTTGGACAGGTGGTGCAAAGGGGAAACCCTTGAAGAGAGGGTGTCCCTAGACAGAAGGGGTGCTGGAAAGAGGGGGAGGATCGCACCTGTGTATGTTCATCTCCCGGGGCGGGCGCCGCGCCTTGTCGTAGGCCACCTTGGCGAAGACGCCGGCGATGAGCACGAAGGCGATGGCCCCGCACGAGATGTAGACGGTGGCGTTGGTGCTGTCCTTGTCCGGGTCGTACTTGTTGGCGTCCCCGTCGGCGCCGTTGCTGCCGTCGGCGGGCAGCGCTCCGCTGGCGGTGGTGGGGTGGGCCCACTCGGGGCTCTTGTAGTTGCGGCACAGGCTCTGGTTGAGCTTCTCGGCGCGCTTGTTGCAGCAGAAGCGGTAGAAGCAGGTGCCGCAGCAGTAGCGGAAGCCCGTAAGGCTGTTGTTGCACTCGAACTCCTTGTCCCACTGCCCGCTCACGTCGTAGTACCCCCAGCACGTCTCGTGGGCCGGGGCCGAGCCCCCGCCGCCGCCCCCGCCGCCGGGGGGCGTCCTGCCGCCGCCCGCGCCCTTCCCGCGCCCGGGCAGCGCCGTGGGGGCGGCAGCCCCCGGGCCCGCCAGCGTCTGGTTGAGGAGCTCCTTGCCCGGCTTGGGGGTCCGCCGCGGCGCCGCCGCCCCCTGGGTCCGGTTGCCCTTGGCGCGGGGGGGACCGGCCGCCTGCGCGGCCAGCAGCAGGGCCAGGAGCTGCAGGGAGAGCAGGAGCAGCGGCAGCAGCAGGTGCCGCGGCCCCATGGCGGGGCTCAGCGGGGGCCGCGGGGCGCGGCGGGGCGCGGCGCGGGGTGGGGGCGGCGGGCGGCGGCACGGGGCTCAGAGGCCGCGGCGCTGCCCCATGGGGGGGGGGGGGGGGGGGCCGGGGGGGGCGGGCGGGCGCGGGGGGTCCCGCTGCTGCCGCGCGGCTCTTCAGCGGCGGCTGCCCGGCGCCGGGCGCTTCATGCCGGCGCGCAGCGAGCGGCGGAGCCCGGCGGAGCGGGGCTCGAGGCGGCGGGGTCCCGTGCCGGCCGGCGCTCCTCCGGCGAGGGGCTGCGAGAGACGGGGAGAGGGTCAGAGCGCGCCGCGCCCCGGGCACCCCGGCCCGCCCCCGCCCGCCCCCCCAGCCCACGGCCTTACCATGCCGGAGCGGGACTGCAGCGGGGCCGCGGCGCCGCGGAGCAGGCGGGCTGCCCGCGCTCCTCGCGGAGGCGGGGGCGGAGCGGCGCGGAGCCGGGCGCGGAGCAGGGGCGGGCGCCGAGCCGAGCCGCGCCGCGCCGGGCGCTCCGGATTAGGCCCGCCCACCGCTGCCGGGCCCGCTCCTTACATCACTCCGGGCCGGCGTCACCGCACGCGGGGCGCCGCTTCGCGAACACGCCGGGCCGGCGGCCCCCGCCACCCCCCGCCGCCCCCCGGGGCAGCGCGCACCAGCCCCGGCCCCGGCCACGGCCCCGCCTGCCCGGGAGGCCTCGGGCTGAGCGGTCTGGCTCCCGGCGGCGTGCGTGGGAAGGGTCCCTATAGGGGTGTGCGGGGGCGTGGTCCCCATTGGTGCGAGGTGCGTGGGGTCACGGTCCCTACAGAGGTGGGCAGGGGTACGGTCCCTACAGGGCTGTGCGGTGTAGGATCCCTCCACCTGTCCCTGGGGATGTGGTCCCACTGGGTCAGCTGGCTTTACAGTCCCTAGAGGGGTGCATGGGACCACAGTGCCTACATGGGCACGCAGGGGCTATGCTGGCTATAGATTTGCAGTCTGTGTCGTCCCTAATAGTGTGTGCACTCGCTATTGTTCCTGTATGTGTGCATGAGTTCATAGATCGATGTGTGCAGGGAATATGGTCCCTGTGGATGTTTGAGGGCTACATCGACCCTGTTGGTGCGCGTGAGTGTTAGGGACCCTCTGAACATACGCAGTGACATGCTTCCCATCACCATGTGTGGGGGAGGTATGATCCTTATGGATCTGTATGAGCAGGCTCTATAAATGTGCACAAGTTGTTTGGGTTGGGGGCCCTAGAGACACATGTGGGCTCCCAGGGTTAATGGAGCCTGGGTGTCCAAACAGGTCTGCTCCAGGCAGCTCAGGAGCAGAGCTCCCTTGCCTCTCTAGGAGGTTCCTGTCCCCGCACAGTGCCTGCAGCACAACCTGGTGCTGGGCAGATGTTGGCCCCAGGGCTGTCAGGCCATGCTGCCCACCAGGCCCATGCTGTTCCTACTGCCGTGCCACCCCCTGCACAGGGACACACCTCCCAGGCTGCACAGGGACCGCTACACCAGCCTGGGGCTGTTGGCACCTGCCCAGGAAGGTGCACTGGGTCCAGCTGAGTCCCAGTTCCCTGCTGCAAGGGCTCAGCTATTGCACTCAGGGTGGAGAAGAAGCCATCCCCCATGCCAACTTGTCTGATACACTCCCCACTTCTTCAAACTGGATCCCCTCCAGGGCAGCTCTGGGGTGCTGTAGAGATGGGCTAGCAATGCCCTGAGCTGGCCATACCTGGTGACCCAGGCACAGCCACCACGTGTTTGTTTAAGGCAGTTTTGAGCAAGCTTCCTCCAGGTGCAGAAGGTTTCACTGCTGTGAGCCACTGGGCCCCTATGCTAGAATTTCCTCAAAGTCCTGGTGCTTCCCCCGTGTCCCATTGCAAACTAAACTAAAGCCTTTACAAATATTTCCTGAAGACATACAAGGCATTGCCAGCTGTAAGGACACACAGAGGACAGAGAGAAATCACAGCAAAGAGGAGCACATGAAGACAGGAACTGAAGTGATGCCCTGTAGCTGTAGGCAAGCAGTTTTCAGGAGTGGGGAGCGTGGTGTAGGGGGAAGACAGCAGTGGAGAGAAAGTGGAAACCACCCCTGAAAATCCCCTCCCCTGTACCTCGAACCCTGTGAACCATTTCCTCAAGCTACCTAGGTTTGAAAGCCCACAGCTCTTGGCTGGGGCCATTTTATAACTCTCTCAGGAGACCCCACAGACCATAAGGTTGGCAAAGAAAGCTTTATCTCTGCCATCTAAAGCTGCTCCGATGCTGGGGGACACCTGGGGAAATCAGGCAATAGCTTCATTCCTCAAGAAGACCCACTTGGCAGTACTAGGAGTACCATGTTTAAGGGATGTGCCCAGGTCTCACTGGTAGATCAACACCATGGGGTCCCCAGGCCTCAGCAGTACCTGACCCCAAACTCAGAAGCGAGGCAGAAGGAGACAGCCTAAGACCAGTGTGGCATGTGACCACCCAGATGGGAGTTTGAGCTGCTTTAATGCACATTCCGTTCTGAACCCTGAATACTGTGAGCCCGGCTGATCTGTCCTTCCTTTAGCGATTATGCTCCCATTATAGGTGTCCTCCAAAACCTTACGTCAAAGATTGTAAAGCAGATTTGGCTGATGTTGGGAGGCCATCTCCAAACATTGTGGCCCTTCCAGCTCCCCAGCATGGCTTCATCAAAATCACCCTGGCAAGCATCTTCAGCCCTGAGCTGCCTTGAAACTCTGTCCCTGCTTCTCCAAGGTAGGACGCTTTGCAAAGTGTAGGAGGCAACAGGATGTAATAGTCTGCATCTTCCCCTCATCTGGTTGTTCCCTGCACACTTATACAGGAACTGAGGTCTCTGCAGAGGCACTGCTTTGGGGAGGGCAGGTATCACTAGAGAAAACCCAGCATCCTCTCCCATGTGGGCAAGGCTACCTGCTGAAGGCAATCCTCAGGGACAAGATCCATAGTTCTTGAGACATAAAACTATTGATGCTCTTCTGTCCTTATGCCAAATGTTACAAGGGCACAGAAAATGTCTAGCAAAACCATATCTCCCTGGAGAACAGTGCTAAGTGCTAAGTGTTCCAGCCCACAGAATATGTGGGGTCTGAGACTTGTCTTTTCTTAGTGTGTCTAGTGCATCTAGCACAGCCTCCAGCACTGGCTGAGAGTTGGACTCCACATGCTCCTGCGATACCGCTATGGCTGAATCAGACCAAGGTAATGATGAAACATCCAGATGCCTCTGCCTCCTCCTGCTCAATTTATCAACACCAATAAGCATGCTAAAGAAGGACAAAGTCTCCATGGATCTCCTGTATAATCCCATTGCCTTGCCCAGAGCCAAAATAATGGGACGGAAAGAGCTAAAGCAAATGTGGAAAAAAGGAAACAGTCCCCCACGAGCAGTGTCAGGTTCCTGGGACTTTTCTGGGGCTTGCAGCTGCGCTGCTGGCTGCAGAAGGAAAGGACAAGGGCCGAGACGCTTGCAGGAGAAAATTACTCTGCTCCACACCTAACCATACTTGGGAAAGATCACGCTGATGACAGCTCCACTCCCTAACTTCATCCCCACCTGGAAGTCACTACAAAATCTCTAGCACTTTCTCTTTTATCTCAGGTCCCATCCTCCCCAGGTTGTTTTTATCAGCATGCCTGTTTCAGAGCTGTTTTCTTGTTTATCTTCTTTGCCGGGTGCTTTCATCTCTCTCCTGGAAATGCCGCGGCTGCTGGCAGTGAAGGGAAGTGCAGGTTCAGTAACTTCTCTTTAATCTAATTCGTACACAGAATCATTCACCTTTAGCCCGTTTTCCCTGCCACCACTTGTCGGACTCTGATGACTTTGTGAGGAGTTTGTAATGAGTCTGATGTGCTCAAAAGCTGATTCTTCCTCGTCAAGGGATTAAATTGTGACCGTGAATCTTTATTAAAATGAGCTCAGCACTTTGGACCTAATTTTTCTTCTAAAATTAATGTAGCTACAAAAAGCTAATAATAGGAGTTTTGGGGATTATTTCTATGAAGCTGAATTCTTTCTTGCTTGACTACATATGAGCTTGCTTTATGAATGTAGTGAAGGTACAGGGTGGATCCTGATTTTGTTATAAGCAGAAGGCTGCTTACTCCCAGATACAAGACAGTGAATGGAAAGCAGACAGGGAAATGTGAGGGCAACAAATGCAGTGACAACAGACACTGAGGTGGCAGGGGTCTCACACACAGCAATATGGGCAGCGCCAGATGTGATCAGCTTCTTGTGCAGTTTCCTGAGCAGCTGCTTCAAAGGAAGGGAGAAGAAACTAGCTCAGAAAAGGGATATTGCATCAGCTTTTCCTGGTTGGTTTATTCTCTGGTGCCTGAGAGAATTCTGTGGTTTATATGGTTTTGTATAGTTGGAGGAACTGTGATTATCTTTACCCATGGGAACATCTTGTTTCTCTCTCGTTCTTCCTATCCATCCAGCCACTGTGGCAGTGAATGTCACAGGCTCATGATGTCCTACAGCAGTGACGTATATGCCTGTCTTTGGGGCATTCTCAGCACTTAAGCCTCTGTTTTCTGTCTCAGTAAGGGGAGGAGGGGGAGGAGACTACCAGGCTGTTGACAGATGTGTACACAGTTTTCCAGACAACTTACCCACCTATGCAACTTGGGGGATCAAGATGCTGCTGCTGCCTGCAGCAAAGTCAGCAGCAGGAGGTGCCATTAGACTGGACAGCCAAGCACTCCTGGGAGAGGTTCAGGGAGTTCACTGACGTCTCACCAGTGAGAACTTTGGCTAGGCAGTTCATCAATGCACTCACTTGAAATGTCCATATGGGCCATCTGTAAACAAAAGACAAAGAAACTTCTCCAGCAAATGATTGATTCCTCATTATTTATCCAGGCCTGCTTACAGAGAAGGCTTCAGAAAGTACTTTTACCACTGCACCTCTGCAAACGTCGAGGTCCTGTGGTCAGGTGGATGGACATAGGCTAAGTGTCTTCTCCTGGTTGAATAAGCTCTGACACAAAACTGACCAGCCAGACCCACAAAGTTCCTCTGATAATGCTCTGTGTGTGTAGGGGGCAGTGCTGATGCCTGCACAGCTCACACATTTGTTTTCTGCTGCTTTTCCTTTTCCTCCTGGTTTGAACTCCTCTAAAATACACTTACACAGCAAACACTGCTGTGGGGGGTACCAGAGGTATTTTGCTCCTTCCTCTGTGCATGGAAGAAGATCTGCATGCAGAAAGCCACTCTTGTGGTCCTTTCTTAGCTGATAGACTTGCTTCACCCAAAAAGAATTTGCCTGGTAGTGTCTCTGCACTTGTGAAATCTTGTGATGCTTTCTTGATAGTTAACAGAAAATCCAGCACAAGGCAAACCCTCCAAATATTCACTGCAATATGTGGCATCCCCTGGGGATCCAGGCAGAGAGAAGGGAATACAGAAACCTCAGCACAGGCTTCTTCTCCTTTACTGGTATCTACTGTGCAATGGTTCCTCCAGGCCTTCCCACCAGTTTGAGAAAGACATTTTAAACTACTTTGGCTTTCTACCTTTGTCGCTGCAAATTGGGATGTTGCTACAGGCTGGGACTTTCTCAGTCTGTGAAGGGCAATATGCTGGTTAAGAGTAGCATATCACTGATGCAGGCATCTTGCCCCCATATTGGATATTGGTGGTTAGTTTCCTTTATCTTGCTGTATGTGCATAGAAGGGAAACCAGTAAGAGCTACTGTTTTACATATCATTACTGTCACTGTTGTTATTTCCATTACAATTATGGCACCAACCTGTCTCACTAACACAAGGGCAGACTTCTCCTTCTCTTCCCAGTACCTAGCCAGGCACTGCTCCATCAGTGCCCAACAGATCTGACTTTCCCATGGAATTTGGCAAACCCAGCAGTCACTCTTCCATTCAGATTGTCCTACAGCTCAAGGCACTTCATCACCAACCAGTCTGAGCCAGGAGAAACTGTCCAAGTCAGCAGAGAAGCAGATGGAAGGAACCAGATTGCGTGCATCCAACACCTTGCACAGTCATTACCTAGCCACAGGCTGAATGCAGATGATAACATGAAATGAGAGATATTAACTTTGGTGTTGATGATCACAGGCCTGCCTCCAAGCCCAGCAATATGGTGAGGCACTCGGATCGCTTCTTCTACTGAGATGGCCTCCTGGCTCTATAACTCAACAAGCCCTGTGTCCATACCCACTTCACCCAGGCTACCAAGGACAACACAGGCTCAGACAACCTTGAGGAGATGTGAATGGGCATTTTTCTTCTCTCCAAACATCTCATCCAAGGGTAGTTCTTCAGCTACGACAGTTTTATCTGGATGTATTAATTTAACAGTAGAAACCAGGCACTGAAATGACACAGAAGGGTATATTTGCAGCCTGCCATAGCTGGGAAGATTGTGTGATCCCAGAGCTCATCTTCTCACAGACCACCCAGGACTATAACAGTTCATCGCTACCTGTCCCACACATCTGTCTATCCTTGCAGGAAGGCTTCAGACCCTGTCCTAAGACTGAGAACAACCCAGACATCTTGGGCTGACAGCGTCTCAGGAAAGCTGTGGTTACAGTACACCCAGCTACTATCACATAAACAAAACACCCTTCTTTCATTGCAAACCTGAAGACTCTTGGGCTCCGCAAACTCAGCCCATATTCCTGCAATCATAGAACAGCGAGTCATCAACTTCAATGATTAGGGTCAAGTGCTCATCATTGGGATCTAAGCAGCATGTATCAGTATCCTTGGTTTTCTGGTATCTATGTTGAAAGAGTAAAGAGGATGGAAGCCAGAGCATGAGGATCATACAGTATCAGTTGGCACATGCAAGCTGAACACAACGAATCACTCACAGCTGCCTCTGTGGCTATGCTACAGACCAAGAACATTTATCAGCCTTCTTTTCTGCTGTCACTTGCACTTCTGAAACCTTTGTATTATTAACAGTCATTTGCACAGCTCTGGGTGCCCACCACCCACTATGGAACTGAACATTGGTCCTGGAGAGAACTATCTACCTGCTCCACTGACAATATCACTCTATTTGGGAGGGCCTTTTAAGGTCACCTTTCAGCGGCTTCTCTGCATTCCTGCACTTCACTAGAGACCTTGAAAATACAGCAACTCACAAATGGTAAAATCAGACACTAGGCATTAACCACTACGTCTTAAACATTACCTGAACACTTGACAGATAAACCCAGGGTTTGTCTCAGTGAAGGAATTTCTCTTGCTTTTCTAAACTGTTCAACAGCCCATTAGGGATGAAGAGGTGATTCAGCTGAACTTGAGGAAGGCAGAGCTGATGCTGAGCAGAGGGAAGCAGTTGAATGTTTCACAGAGCAGGTTCAGCCTGCTTGGAGGAAAGGTCACATGCACAACCAGGGTGCCCCTTCTGTAGGTTCGGATTGCCATTGCATTCTCTGCTAGCTTTAGTTTTTCTATTGCAGAGGTCACAATTCAGACCTTCTATCACTTCTGATCAGTAATGAGTCTCTCTTCCCTCTTGGCAGATTACATGGGTAGTCAGGTACCCAGAATGACCTCCTACCAGCGGTTAAAGATCATTGCCTCCCTGCTACTGCTCCAGGGTTCTCATTAACAAAAACACAGAAGACAAAACAGAATGTATCAAATAAAATGCTTAACTGCATGAGTATTTCCCGAAGAGGGGACAGACACCCTGCTTACTGTACTTCTGAATGATGCACAGAAGCTATAGTGGTGGGCACAGTGGGAGATCCTACAGAGAAGGGATAGGATAGCATAGGATAGGATAGGATAGGATAGGATAGAAAACAGAGCTGTTTAGCAGAAGTAGGCCAGGCTGTAGGTATTGTGGGACTAGAAGGATGCTAAAATGGAGTCTGCAGCTTGTCAAAACAATTGGATTCCTGTATTTTATGCCTAGCCTATCAGGCTTGCTTTGTAGTCAGTACACAGAGACAGAGGGAGGCTGTGCTGCATGGATTTGCAATAGCTCTTTAAGGAGAAACTAAAGTCCTGGGAAAAAGAAAGTCTGAGGCAGTTACAGTGGGTGTCACATGGATGGCAACTGCTGGGGCTGTTCCCATCCTGCTGAGCCCTGTGGCTGAGTCAGAGACCGCAGGAGGAGAAGGGGCAGGAATATTGGCCCAGACTCCGTCAATTGTGTGACTGCGGCAGTGGGATTCGTGCTGGAGGATTGTCTCTCTCTTTCCCTGTGCTGTAGCTAGAGGCAATTCCTGCTGTCCGGCTCACAGGCGGATTGCTGAAGTTTGGTGTCAAGGAGAAGCATGTCCACTGGGAAGGCTGAAGGACCTTGAGTCTGTCTGCTCTAGGTGTGTGCTTTGACCATCCTTTTTTGGCTGCCTGCTTGAAACAGCTGGGCTTGAACTGCTTGGTTCCTCGCCATTAATGAATACTCTGCCCTGGGGGGTTACCCTGTGCTCCCACACTCTGCTGTTGGTGTGATGCAACCCAGCTTTCCTATGAGCAGTAATATTGTACCTTCCCTGGCAGGGCTTTGCCTGGGATATCCTCATCGATGCCTCTAAAAGGGGTAACTGTAATGAGACCATGGGAGGAACAGGATGAGATGCCTCCAAATCTAAGGATCTACAGCAACTTCTCCTGACCTAACGGTAACAGTGCCCTTTGTAGAGGGACTTACATTTCCATGATCTTTAGTCCATGATCTTCATATTTCCATGATTTTCAGTCTCCAGTCTAGATGGGAAGCATGATTGCTGGTCACCTTCCTACCCAGCTGGTCAGCCTAAGAGATATCCGTGCTACTGCATCTGTGGGGAGGCACCATCACACAGGGTCCCCACCACAACAGCTTCCCCTCGTACCCTACTCTTAAAGCACCAGGCCAGCATGAACCCAGAAGCAGAGAGGAGCATGACAACAAGCCTTCCTCTTCCTCCCAGTGGGTGAAGCAGCTCAGGTGAGGAAGTATTGTGGGGCATACTGAAAGGTGGCAGCAATAGAGAATATGGGAAGAGCTGGCCAAAAGGGATACCACCTAACATTTTTGCGTAAGATTCAGCAGCACAAGAGCAAGTGCAGGGCTCACGCAGTGACCTGATAAAAGACAGAGTGGCTGCTCAGGAGAAGAGTCTACCCAGTGTTCAATCGCCCTCCTTGCAGCTGGTATGACAGTAGGGCAGATTTCTACATAAAGCAAATGAGTTACTCAGGCATGACAGTGCTTTCAAATGGTCTGACACATTCTGCCCCCTGTCTCTGTAACTCCCTCTGTTCCTCTTTACAGGTGAATTTTACACTTTTTCTAAAATCCCCAGGGGTGAGCCAGCTCTTCCCAGTCATTCATGGGCCAGGTGAATGACCAGAAAATTGGAGGACCCAAAAGTCCTTTGAACAGAGCTCAGAGCATTTTGAAATTAGGATATTTTCCAAGGCTGAGAGGGACACCAAAGAAAACCGAACCCCAGGCTTGCAAAATTCAGAAAAGAATGGGGGGCACGAGCACTGCTTGCACTGCAGGCCTGGGTAATCTTTGCCATGCACATGAACAATTCCAAAATACCGAGCAGCGGGTAGTGGGAGGAGCAGGTCTGGTGTGTTGAAGGCAGGCACTGCTGCTTAGGCAGGGTGCCTTTACTACATCCCCTTGGCTTAATGGGAACTCTTTTCCTTAAATCTTTGTGCTGCTGCCACTTCTCTTGTTTAACCAGCCAAAAGCATATGCTAGGAGTCCAATTGCTGCTGTCGGCAGCCAGAGCAACAGCTCTCAGAGCAGTCCAGGAGAGGGCAGGCATTATCCCCAGCTGTGCAGCAGCGCGCCGGAGAGCTGGGCAGAGACGCACTGGAAGGAGCCTACTCTGTCGGGACTTCTGGACCTGTGGACATTGAAATGCTTCAGAAAACTGGGTTAATTTCACCAGAAATGGTGTCTGGGAAGGACTGGGGATAAAAGGAAAGCTGCGTTTGCTGTATTGCTCTGGGTAGGAATGGGTAGTGCATGCTTACCAGGTTTTTATTTGAAATTCCCTTCCACTCCCGGCACGCTTTGCAGGATGCGTGCCTGTAGAAATCAGCAGAAATCAAAGACCCGCAATACTATTAAGCTGTGGTGGTGTTTGCAGGAAAACTCACATAGTTCAAGGGCATTTTTTGCCAAGCTGTATTTCACTTGAAAGTGGCTGTGCAGCTGTGACAACTCACCCATATGCTGAACAAATTTAGTGAGCATCATTCAAAGCTGTACCATTACTGACAGTATAAGCTTGGGTTATAGTTTAGTCCTCTGAACCCACCTGGCCAGCTGTTAGAAGAGAGAGTTGATAGAGAGAAACCTGATGGCAAGAAATTGGACCCTGTAGGAATAGAAAACCAAAATAGAAAGGTGAAGGATTCATGAACAACGTGGCCAACAGCATAGAGGAGTTACAGCACAGGAATAAGAGTTAATCTGAGATCCCTTGGAAACAAAAGAAGTCCTAGCTTTGATATCAGGCTACTGACTGATGGAACTGTTCAAACTGGCACTGATAGCACAGGAACAATCAGGGTGTTTGATGAATATCTCTGCTCTGCTCTGCTTGGTACTTTGCAGTCATTGGCCTGACCGTGCAGACAAGAGGGTCACCCTGGGTTAACAACCAGGGTCACTGGTCTTGCCCTGCCTCTGCTGCTCTCCCAGGACACAGATAACACCCTGTCCCCTTGCCTTGCCATTTATTTAGCATTTGTAACTGGGTCTTACTTTGAAGACACTCTCCCCTGCCTAACTCCCCAGCTACAGGTAACCTGCACCTGATCTGGGCTAACATGCACTGGTTTTATTCTAGTTTGGTTTACAAAAGCCATGCAAGCTCAGGAGCCCTTCAGCAGAGGGACATCACCAGGATGCCAAGCCATGTTTGCACCTTGTTTTCAAAAGTCCATTGCTCTGAAGCACTGATGAATCAATGGGCATGTCCCACCTTTGCAGTACAATAAGCAGACCATAATGTGCAAAGGAGAGGTAGCTGGGAGACCAGGTGAAATCCACGTATTCAGGGCTGGAGGGCCAAGAAACCCAAGCTCTGGAAAGCTTCTTCTTGCAGAGCTGTATGTAGATGTAATCATCCTGAGATGCCAAGTAATAATCACTCCAGCAGCTCTCTTGTTCAAAGTGCAAAGCCCTTCTATGGGATCTGCACACTGCTTCTCCCTGTTTCTCAGTGGAAGCAGTGAGAACCAGCTGGTGTGACACACAGGCTGCTCTCTCTGTACATGTGTGCCTGTGCGTGGGAAATGGTTAGCAAACTTGCTTGGACTTTGAAACTTTCCCACTCAGTTTTTATTAATTCTCCCTTTGCAATAATCCTCAATATGTTTCGCTTACATTCAACGAGCAAGAGGGGAGCACTGCCTCAGTTAATTTAACTCCCACAAATTCCCATCACTGCTGTGGAGAGATTGTTCTTCCTAGCAGATAAAGCAGCTTCTTTATATTTCAAAAGGTTAGAGATTAGATCTGGTTACTGTTATACTTTTATTAAAATTTCTATTTACATTTTTTTTTTTCAGTGGTACAATTACAGAAAAGGCAGAAAGAAAATGTTCAATTCAGAACACTGAAATATCCCTTGGCCTGTAGCCTACATGCATGTGGAAAGTGAGAGCCCTGTTTCCCTTACCTGCAGATGGGCAGGGAGGAGCTGGTGCAGGCAGCCAGCAGGCACTGCCTGTCCTCCTCCGTACACCATGCTGCTGAGTGAAAAGAAGTAGCACAGAGCTTGACTGAATTTCTCAGGCCTGTAGCGAAAGTGGAGCTGCCTCTGAACAGAAGGTCCCTGGACCATTTTTCTCCCAGGAAATAGCTTTGGTTGATCCCAAATGTGAAGCTCAGAGGAATTTGCAGCCTGGCCTCTGATCCATCCCCCTGTGGTTTTGCTGGGGATGTAAAGACAGACAGTGAGCTCCTTTATTTACACCAGATGGATCTTTATGCTACAAAGTCAGATGTTACAATGACAGTATGGGACTCTGGGCTGCCATTCACGTGGCGTTGGGTGAACGACTGCCTACAGGTAACAGTAAAGGGAAGAAAATGAATCCTATAAGCACTTTTCATAGAGGCAAGTCCAGAGTCACACCAGATGGAAGGAAGAACTGGGTTCCTTAGGAAGAGCATGGGGCTCCAGCACTCACCCACGTGGAGCAGGATGAGATGCAGGGCATGCACACATTCGGTGACACTACTCTGAATCTTCACAAGGGAAGAAAGAGGAGACAGTATCTCTCAAATGCCAGTGACCCCTGCACTGACGCTAATCATGTTCACTGCAAATCTACAAGCCTGTGACCTTCTTGCTCTTTGTTCACATGCACAATAAAGCAGTGAGCAAAGGAGATACTTAAATAAACAACAGCGAAGAACAAGGCTGCTCCCTTTATCGAACAGCACCTCTCTGTTCAGGAGCAGGGGGAGTGCACATGGGGAGGGAAGGAGAGAGCATGAAAGGTGGCCTTTGCAAATAAATGTAGAATATTGCAGGTGGGGATCAAGAAAATCTTGAATTTCCTGCAGCAGATGAGAGCCAGCAATGCACTTAGTATAAAGCAGCACTGATGGAGTACAGCAGCAAAACAGTGATTCCTCAAAATTGTCCAGAAAAGGGTATTTTTAGGCTGTAGAGGGTATGGGGCTTTCCTCAGCAGTGTCCAGCCTAAGGAGGTCTCTAGGAGCAGGTGGAGGCTGGTAGCCAGAGATGAAGGAGAGCAGGGAAGGGAGAAGGGTGGGAGCTGAGAAGGTGGGAGACACTCAGCCAGCCACTGTTTGGGGGTGCACTGATCTCAGCATAAGGCACAGGGAAGCGGGACAAGGCAGAGAGATGTTCTTTCTTCCATGTCCTTGCTGTGCTGCTCAGAAATTGTGCTGACCATGCTTGGTCCCCACGTTGCTTTCAGCAGTGGATAATCACAGGCCACCCAGGGTGTGACCCCCCAGGAGGAGCCAGTGGTCCCAGAGTCCAGTCTGAGGAGCAGATGCAACACTAGCCCCTGGAGCCAGGAGGGGGTTAGTTACTGACTATTGGTACATGGGAGACTGAGAAAAAGAAGCAGCTTCGAGTCCCTGCTCCAGGGGCTGCATCCCCGATCGCTCTGTGGGGCCCTGGAGACTGCCTGCACACCGAGGGCCCAGAGCATCCTTACTAGGCAGAGGGAATGCAAGTCTGGCTCAAGAGCTGGCCAGTGACTGGGAATTCACTCACTCTGCTGGAGGAGGAAGCCTTTAAAAATGCAAAAGCCTCAGTGAGGCAGCAGATGCCACAGATACTGCACTCCTCCAGCTCTGGCCCAGGGTGACTCTTTGCAGAGCCTGCACAGTCCCTGCATGTTCTCCCAGTGGCTTCATTCGAGGAGAGAGTCCACAGTCCTTCATACTGATTGTTTTAGTTCTGTCTTGGGAGCACGGAGATGCTGTTTTCAGGTTCTTGTGCGACATATGGGGGAGTGGGTGTGGGGTGACTGGAAGCCACCTGGTAGCCAGTAGCTTGCCTGTCTCTTCATGGCTGTTTATTTTAATAGGGTATCAACAGCCTCAGTATGACAGAGACTCTGTGACTACAAGAAAAGCATTCAGGAGAAATGGCTTCTTCTCTACACTGCAGCACTGGCCTCCTATGAGGTGTTATGCAGATAGCTCTGCCTCTCCCCTTTGCCTGCTTAGGCAGCATCCAGGCAGTGGGGCTGGGGGAATTTGCTTTTGAGTGAACTGTTTGCCTATTCTCTATGTCCCCAGAAGAAAAATTCTGGATATTTTCATGTCACTGGAATGTTTTGAACTGTATGAAAATGCAGAGGCCAAGTCTGGGGCTCCAATTTTACAGGTGTCACAATCCAATATAATTTTTGCTAGAAACATTTTCAAGCCATGCTTGGTCTAGGGGTAAGGTGCTGGTCTTCACAAGCAACCCTGTGAATCATTAACATGGCATTAATTGTGTGCACCCCTTAAGCATTAGGCTCTATGCCCTGTCCACTGTGACAGGCAGTTTTGCAAGCTGGGATTATTTACTTTGCAGGCCTGCGCAGGGATGGTGAGGTAAGCTACTCACACCAAGGGCTTCTGCATAGACCCTTTGACAGGCTGAGGGGCTGTGAGAGGATGGCAAACTGCCATGACTCCTGAAGCACATCAAAGAGGAAAGCACTGCTTTGTGCCTTCCCAGGTGGTCCCCGATGCACACACAAATGTGGAACATACATCTGTGATGCAGGTGGGGAGAAGGCAGCTGCAGAGAACGGCACAGTTCCCAGCACAGCCGTCTCCACAAGACCTGGCTCACTGGAGCCAGCTCAGGCACCTACAGTTTTGTGCTGAAAGTAAGCACCTCCTTTTGTCACTGCAGAAAAAGAGGTGCCTCCAGAAACTACTTGTTTTGGGATTGGATCAATTGTGTTCTGGATGTCCTGGGCATTTTTTTTTCCCTGGAGAGTAAAAGGAGAAGAAAAGCCACTCAGGTCTAGTGGGGACTGCATGTCCATGGACTGGGGGCATGGATATGTCCCTGGGACAGATGCACAGGCATACATGCCCCCCAGCCTGTCCCTATTCTCTCTGTGTCACTGGCAAGGACCACTGGTGCCAGGAGTGGGAATATTCACTGTGAGTCAGGCACTGCAAGCTGGCACCTGAACAGAGACCCTAAATCCTGCTTTACAGATGCTGCTTCATTGCTGGGAGGTCCTGGCAGAATCTGCCAGAAACTCAACTCCTCTCCTCTCCTCTCCTTTTTTTTTTCCCTCCAGCACCACCTTCTCTTTTCTTGTTATTGCCAGTAAGTATCACAGAGCATGAAAACAAAAATCCATACTGAGGATTTTTGGCCACTTTCTTTCTGACTTACAGAGAAGATGCCCTGTGTATTAGGGATGATATTTCCAGGCAGGTGGGGCTGGATTTTATCTCGGTGAACATGAGGGTGGGTTACAGCTCCCCAGGCTTTCATCCTTTGTACCTCTGTAGCAGCTTTCTGTAGGAGGACCATGGAGTGTAGCATCACAGCCCTGGGATCAACAGAGATCATTTTGTATCTCAACAAATGTGCCTGGCTCTGGGAAGGAGAGCAACACGTGATGAAGAGCACATTCTGCTTAGGACGCTTTCACTTCACCGAAGACAGGAAGCAAAAAAGAGCAACACATTTAATTGACAGTGGGGGAGAAATTTAGGTCGGCAGAATTGTAATTACCTGTGCTGGAGTCTGGCTAGGACTGTAGGTTTAGCACCCCTGCTTGTATGAATCGGATGAAACTTGAGTATGAAATCACAAAAGAAAACCCTGTTCTCCTTTGTAGGGTTTCAGAGGCATTTTCTACAACTTGGTTTCTCAGAAAAGGGATCAAAATATCTTCCCAGTCCTCTTGTTTTTTAACAACAGCAAAGAAGCCCCTTTCTGTCTGTAAGGGAAAGATCTAATTTCTTAGCAGCTTCAGAAACTTTCCAAGGCATTTTGATATTTCCTAAACAAAGTGGGAGGAGGTGGGAATTAGGGATTTATGGGAGCTTTGCCTGTCTCACCTGCTTCACCCCACCTGGTATGGTACTCCAAATTTCTCACAGAGACATTCATCTGTGAGTAGAGATGGGAAAAACAGACTGAAAATACAGCTCTGTGGAAGCTGGTGTAAAGCAGGTGAGCTGGGTGGAAGTTAGAGGAGCTTTGCTGAGTCTTTACAGCTGCAAAGCAGGGTTGATGACCATCAAAAATCATGGAAAAGGGTAGTCAAAAGGACAGTAAAAATTTATAGAAAAGGCAAAACCAATTTTTGCTACCTATGGTGCAACAGTCCTATGGTGGGAGTGTGACCATGGCTAAGGAGGAAGATGAAGGACCCATTGACATGTGTCTGGGAGCAGCAGCATGCAAGCGGGCACTGAGTGGGGTTGGGGTGGGATGGGCAGCAGCAGGCAGGGCTGAGCCAGAGCAGCAGGTCCTGACTGTGAGGTGCTGTGGTCACTGGTGAGTCCTGGTAGCAAACATTGGTGGAGCTTCTTGAGGGGCTTGGAGGAAAAGTCTTTGTACCAGACATTTCCCACCACTGAACAATCCTCTGAAGTGTGGAGTCCTTCATGAGCCTTTGAGACAAGGCTTTGGACATCCTGTTAGTATTTTCCATTTCTAATTGGAAAGACTCCAGATTTCATGGCTTGTAATTTGGAGTGCACTGATGTGGATGCATTGGATCTGCTGAGGCTCCACCTGATGTTCTGGAACGGGCCTGCTGTCAGTGATGGGTGAAATACCACCCCTGATCCTGCAGTGGCAGCACACACATTCTTCCCCACCTCACCTCACCCCCCACAGTGATTCAGCCGGCCAGGACCAATCTTGTATCTATTAGAAGAAAAGTAGGTGCTTTGCACTGAAATTTTCAGAGGTGTCCTGAGGTTTGCTCTGTAATGCAAAGCCAGCAGGAAAAAAAAATTACCTAAGCATCGCAGGCTCCAAATAGGAGCACATATTGAACATTGTGTTGGCGGGGAACTTGTTGCCACAAGAAATATAGATGGGTTTAAAAGGCTGTCAGACAAATCCATAGCAGAGTAATACCCCCAGGGCTATTAGACACACTAATGCAGCTCCTGTCTGAGGAGATCTCTGAAGCTCAGCCTGCCTGAAGCCTGGAGGCACGCGAGGAACTGTGTATTGCTGCTTTCCTTCTTTTCTTTCCCTAAGAACTGCAGCTGGCTGCTATCGAGACACATCCCAGGCTTGTTTGTTGGGACCGCGGCTCTCTAATGTGCCAGTCCTCCTTACTGCCAGGGGATTTCATACTGGAGAGGCAGGCTGAGCACCTTTAGAGGGCTTGCAGACTTCCTGTAGAGTCAGTGTCTTTTTCTCCTGTGACATGAAGGGACAATCAGGCACCAGTTTTGAAAGTGGCAAGAACCACCTGAGAACCATGTTGGGACTCCTTCCCCCAGAGAGCTGGAGGTCTTCACCCTGGAGTCACTCAGGTGTCCCCCAGCCCTCTCCCCCTGACTTTGGTTTCAGCACAATGGCTCTGGGCTGAGTCCCAAAGCAGAGCCTCCTGCTCTGTGCTCTGTCATGTCCCTGTGCCTCTCTCTCTCAGCTTCTGTTAATTGAAAGCCAGACTTGCAGATAGCAAATGATTTCTAGGTGCTCACAACCCTAACACCACCTTAATTAAGTTCTTTGGATGAGAATTTCCTTAGGCTGTTAGTTCTTCTTAATGAGACCAGACAAGGGGATGGGGAGAACAGGCCATTAGACATGATGTTCTGAGATAAATCGTGGCTGCAGCCCAAGCAAGTGCACCTTTGCACCTAGGATTTCAGTGCTTTTCTCTTCCAGGCCCGACAAACACCATGTCACAGGACAGATCAGCTAAAAGTCTTGTTCATCTGAAGGCTTGACCATTTGTTTCCAGCCTATCAGTTGCAGTAAAAAAAGCTATGACCTCTGCCGACAAAAACTTTCTCTGGAAAAATAGCAAAACTTTACTCAGACTAAAGGGGGATGAGATGCGTTGATAGACACTGCCCACTCCTTCTGTTTTTAACAAGCAGAGCAAGACTGTTAGTAAATGTTATAAAACACAAAAACTATTGGAGTAAATCTTAACTGTGATGGAGTGATCAACCGTGGGACGAATTCCAGCGACAAAATGCTATCAGCACAGGCAATGTGTTTCTTTTCTTGTCGGAAGAGCAAGCACGAATCTCCCTTCCCGCCCCCAAAAGTAACCAGACAGATTTTTCATGATGCACAACCAATAGGACTTTTCTAGTTTTACTGACTCCAGGGTAATGATGGTCTCTTTATCCTCATTTTTCTCCAGCAAAACAATAAAAAGCCCCACAAGTTTAAAGTTCTGCTTTAAAGTCCCAGGATACTTTTTCTCCTCCACCCTTTATCCCCAAGCCTCAGCCTCACACCAGGTCATTCTCTGTCTGCCTGCATTTATTTCTCTATTTATGTTTTAAGTAGATGCATTAATTTTTCAGGGATTCTTCAGGGAACAGGAGAGGTAGCAATTTGATTTACGAAATTCATTTGCTCAAAGTTGCGTGCCAGCAGCTTGTCCCCAGCTCTGCGTGTCACAGCTGCTGCCCATCTGGGACTGAAGGAGTGGGCTAAGGGATGCATGGAGAGGGGCAGTTGTCAGTACAGCCACATATGCTGCTGCCCAGTTTCCCCATTGTATTTAGCAGCAAAGATCGTGGTTTAAATTCTGCTTCTGGATCAGAGACAGGTTTGGGTGGAGGGGAAGAGCACAAAGTGTGCAAGAGGACCCTACCTACCTGAGGGGAGACAACACTGAGGGACAGACCCCTCGTGCCTCATTGGGAGATGTCTCTCGATCTCCTTACAGCACAGTTGTAACAACCAAGAGCTTGCTGGAGAAGCCTCCACTGGAGGCTCCACGGGAATGGTGCCCACACGTTGATGCTGGTGCTGGTCAAGGCTAAGGTCATGGTGATGCATCTCTGATGGGGTTGAATCAGCTTATGACTGGGCAAAATTTAGCTGAGGAAAAACCAGATGTGCCACTGAGGACCCCCATCTGTGTGCCCGGAGTACCTGGGGCTCCTGCAAACAGCTCCAGGAAGTGGCAAGCCGAGAGCTCAGATTCCTCCCACCAGCAGCTGTGCTCCCTCCTCCCAGAAGAAGGGAGTGTCACTGGGATAGGCTGAAAAATAGCAATGCACTCAAATAACACAAGAACGTTGCTGGGACAACATGAGCATATGCAGGCTTAGCAGCTGGGAAACACCTGGATGCTGGAGTGGGGATCTGGAGACACAGAGTTTAGTATCTCCAGCTCTGCTTGAACACAGCACAAAACACCTTCATCTCGCCAGCCTGGCCTGTTAGCACAAGCCACTGCTCAGCTCTGACCAAGCAGTGCTGAGCGAGGGAGAGCCTGAGTAGCAAGGGCTGTGGGAGGGATGGGTGACTTCTGTCACTCTCTGCTCTGGTCTTTTAAGATGCAGAGCCAAAGGTCAGGTGGTGTAATTCAGGAGCATCTGACCTGAGGTATTTATTTACTCCTTATTGAGCTCCCACTTGGTTAGCAATTTCCTGCACGGCTCCCGGCTCCCAGCCATGGCTGCTTTCACCTTCTCCACGCTACCAGGCAGTCACACACTCCTTCCTCTTGGGGACTGTGAATGTTCAAGTCAGTGCCATGGGTCAGGGGTTGGATGGACCCATCGGGCTGAGTGCTTTGTAGGATGGTCATGGGGAACATTCACAGCAGCTCCCCACACTATCCCTGCCCACATCATCAGTGCAAACTCTGCACAGTTTGAAGGTATCGATATTAATACATTAATTAGTCCTTCCTGTTATTGTTTACTTATCAGCTCTTTATTAGAGAGCTCCCTTTTATACACACACAGATTTGTCCTTTCGGCACTTGCTTTGTTCTGTTACGAGATTATAACGGCGTTTGTTCCCCTGTTTACAGACGTGTTGTAATCCTAACTGCTTCACTTAAGTGTTTAATGAAGGTATTTACTCTAAATTGTTTGCTGGGATTTTCTTCTACAGTTGAAGGATAAGAAGAAGCTGGAGCACACTATTTCATTCCAATGTTTTATATTAATTGATATTTTATATCAAATGAAGGAGACTTAACTGGCCTAAATGGTTGTTACATCTGAGTCTGTGGCTTTTCTTGGAGGACTGAAGCAGATGGATTTTGTTTCAGAAACTGACGGGGATGCTTTGTGTTCAAGTAACAAATCCTCACATGCAGCCACAGCAACAACAGGCACAATAGAGGTGCATATTAGCCATTACACACCTCCCAAGGCCTCCAATGGGCAGGGTAAATGCCCAAAAGCTCTTTGGCATGGTCTGTCCAGGGTGTCAATCACAGCATTGGGAAATGTTTAGAAAAGTTGATGCCACCATGTGTAGAGGTGGATGCCAGCTGGAAATGACACTGGTTTTATGAATGTGCAGCTGATGGCAGCTATTGGACAGCTCTGCTCTTCATGTCCCTCAAGCCAGTGGCCCATGTCTGCAGTGGAGTTCGATGCAGCTTCAGAAACAGCCAGCACTGCTTCCTCAGCATGACCTGCACCCTCCTCACCCCTGGAGATCAGAGCCCCCAGCCATGGGGAACACCCAGGGCCCCTGGCAGGAAGGGTGATGGGCTTCCCCCCATGCTCAGGGGAAGGCTGTGTGTCTGCCTCGTCTCTGGAGCTTTGCCTCCAGCTCTCCACCAGGCCAGTTCCCCTTTCAACTCTGCCTGCATGGGGTTCAGGCACTTGACACAGAGTGACTGAGCTGTAAGGCACCACTCCTCTGAGCGGCAGCCAGCCTTGTCGGGGGACAGCAGCTCTCTCCTGGCTCTCAGCAGCTATGACAAGGTTACTGTCCCCAGGTGATGATGTTGAATCACAGACCAGGAGTTCTCAACAGCTCCTGGAAAATGTAATAGAAGCTAAACTACACACAGGAAAAAAAGAATCACTCCCCTGGCCCTTTGGGCTCTGAAGCAAAGCTAAACCAGTCCTCTAGACCACAGCATCCAGCAGCAATGGGGGTGTTACCTCCTCCTGAGCATAGTGCCAGGAGAGCTGCACTCTTCCCTTCATACACCCAGGCACCCTGCAACGCTTGACTTCCCCAGCATGCTTCTAAGGGCCTCCCAGACATCGCCTGACACACTCCATACAAGTGTCACCACAGGCTTTTGAATAACGAGCAGATTCAGCCAAATGGCAAACCATTCAGAGGCCACCCACAAGCAAAAAGGAGGATTACATTTGTTGATGAATAAATGCTTGTGCTAAGAATAGCTCCTTCCAGCTTTGCTGCTCACCTACCTTATCCTGCTCCAATTACCTAACTTAATTTACTCCAGCTGTTTCTCCATATCTCTATGATCTATTTTCTACCTCCTTCTGGTTCCTCTTTGATTTCACTGTATATTTTAACATACCAGATTCATTTATCTTTGAAAGTGCCTCTCCTTACAGGAAGACTGTATACAGCATTGCTATATTCATGTTACTTCCATTTCCAATCCACTCACAGCTAGGCTTTGTGGCACATACAGATGCTGGCAGCACACTAGCTATATACATAATATATTCAGCCCAGGAAGCACTTGTTCCTGAATGAAACTTATTGTCCCAACCCATTCCCATCTCTTTTAGCAGACAGGTTTGGGGAGGAAAACTACAGTCTGAATTCCTGAGATATGCCCTCATTGATAACCAGGCTCAGCCATTACTTCCCAGAGCTCCTATTTCTATCCTGTCTGTTCTCAGGTCAGGTGCATGGCACTATGGCTTTTGCTGTCACTCTCAGTGACAGGACTAGTCCAAAGGTGCATTTGCCTAATTTCCTATTTTGATAGGGAAAAAAATGGTGACGTGGACAAATATTGGTGCAGCTGGAGGCAAAAGGCAACTCTGCTCCATGTGTGATACCTAGAATGGATCTTCCTTTCTTCTACACAAGTCCTTTCCACTGTCAAGCTCAGGACCAGAAGAAATTAAACCAATTCAAATACCAAACCAAAAGCTTTCTCCCTCTCTATGTTGTTGCTCACACTGAAGAGCCCAAGACACCACAGTGAGAGGCTGCAGCATGACCCAGAGATGTCTCCAGCACACTCACGGCGGGGAGAGCAGAGCAGAAAGGGACATTCTCACCACCTAAAGGCCTTTGAAATACCTTGGCTTTGCTCAACCCCAGCCCTGATTCTCTGCAGTAACTGGGGGGCACAGGAGCAGTACCTGGGACTGGCCCAGAAGGTAAGAGTGGGGGACCTTGCTTTAAATTCAGGGGAGGTGGATCTGTAGGACAGCTGGGAGCAGAGTCTGTGGGGTCACAAGCACTAATCTCAGCTATCCCCCTTCCCTGAGTACCAACAAGGTCTGGAAGGACAGCCTCATGGGGAAGGGAAGGGGTGAGCTGGTCTCCAAGGTGCCACCCTCCCCTCCCTCACAGTGTAGCTGCAGCTCAGCTTTCCCTTTGCAAAGCTGCAGTCACTAGCAGTGCCACTGAGTCCCCAGGCACATCTGTGAGAACCTGCACACTCTGGGCTAGGGCATCTCCTCCTGCAGGATGCCTGAGAAGGTTTCGGCTCATCCAGATGGAGATCTAATTGAAGCAGGTCTCCAGGACTCCCTTGATGGATGAGGGAAAGACACCTTCATCCCCAGACAGCTGTCTGCAACCCTCTGTTGTAGGGGTGAGATTCCTTCTTGGAGGTACCTGTGTCTGGCAGCTGTCTATGAAGTGGTGCGTGGGTAATTTAGCCTAGACGTAGCTTTTAGACCTCCAAAGCTGGGAGTCAGGGATCCACCATCTGTACCTAGTATGTAAGGGTGGATAAAATCAGAGGATGATACATAGGGCTTCAGTGTGAACAGGTGAAGATACCTATCCCTGATCTTTGAGACCCCCCTCATCTCTTGCTCCTCATCTCCTGCCTTCTCTAGTGCCCATAAGGCTTTTCTCCCTCCCCCTGACCTGCCGCATGAACCATGAGCTGCCAGGAGCATAGCCGCAGCACCAAGCCCGTGCTAAGCACCATTCCCCATGGGCCCAGATGGGTCTCCAGGGGCTGCCTCGCTCCCTGGTTATCCCCCTGCCACCCTTTAACACGGCCTCCCACACTGCTGGAGGAAGCAGCTCCTCTGCAGGCACAGGCAGTTTTCCTGAGATGCCTTTTAAGTGCTGGCTGGAGAGGGAGGAGAAGCAGAGTCTGTGCTGGGACCGTGGGGACAGCTGGGCAGTCCCTCTGGGCTGGGAGTGGGGTGGGAGCCGGGTGGGAGCGGACTGGAAGAGGCTGAGAGCAAGATGAGAGCGGGCTGGGAGCGGGCTGGGAGCGGATAGGAGCGGGCTGGGAGCGGGCTGGGAGCGGGCTGAGATGGCGGCGGCTGCGGCCGCGGGCGGGCCCGGAGCAGCGCCCGGAGCGGGAGGCGGCGGCCCGCGGCGGGCACCGCTAGAGGGCAGGGACGGACCGCGGGGCGGCGCGGAGCCCGGCACCGACCCGCCGGAGCGGAGTGGAGCCCGGCACCGACCAGCCGGGGAGGAGTGGAGCCCGGCACCGACCCGCCGGGGAGGAGCGGAGCGGAGCGGGGCCCGGCACCGACCCGCCGGAGCGGAGCGGAGCCCGGCACCGACCCGGCGGCCCGGCCCCAGCCGGCCCGCAGCCTGCCGGACATGCACAGCCCCTGCCGCAGCCCCCCTCAGGCTAGAGCATCTCCGCCCCCGCTCCCCGCTCCCGCAGGTTAGAAGGCGGCCGGGCACAAGCGACCCCACCAGCCCTGTACCGGCGCGGAGCCGAAAGTGGGTGAAGGGCCGCTGGGGACAGGGGACTGCGGAGGGTGGCCCTGAGCAGCAGCTGCATGCTCAGCCTCTCTGCCACTGTGTTCTTTCAGCTGCTCTTCTGAGCCGCCTTCTCCCCCTGAACCCTCAGCACGGCAGGAACCGAAGCACCGGGAGCAGTGGTCCTCCAGAAGCCTTCTAAGAAACCAGTGGGGAAACTAAGGCACGCCCAGATATGCGCTTAAAGCCTCTGCAATGAGGGCTACAGGTTCCCAGCACGCCGCAAATGCTGGGGAGCAGAGATCTCCCTCCTCAGGTACCTGCCCGTAGCCGTGAGGCAGCCGCTGCCATACCCTACCAGCTTTTCCTACTGTGCTGGCACACCTCGGAGTGACAAGCTCCCCCTGATGCTCTCCTCTGAGCTGCTCATGACAGTGGACCTGAGCAGGAAATACTGTCCCTCGTGCAAGTAGCTTTTATGTGTCAAGGACTTTACTTCCCTGCTCTGTAAGGTTTTTGCTAACAAGCCTACTCCCCAGAATGGGATTTTTAGCTAGTCTGAGGGTGTTCAACCCCAATTTCACCATCTTCCTCTACCCTAGAGCATGTCCCACCACAGTGTCCTTGAGTAAGGCTTCCCAGCCTCCTGCTAGAGATTTTCCACTGTGGATCCATAAATATTTGCTCCTGTAAGGGCAACTGCTCTACCCTACAGCTCAACTCCCTGGGCAATGCTCCTTCAAGGAGCAAGCAACAGCTCTTCCTCAGCAAGGGGTGTCCAGGATCATGTTCTTGCCAACAGGCAGGGAAATGGGAATTTTCTGATGGAAACCTGGTTATTTGGGACAATCCTACCCAATTCTGCAGGCTGAAAACATTGCTTGCTGCAAAATTGGCAAGTCCCTGTCAAGCAGCCAAGGGATTACTGCTTCCCTTCCTGCTAGAGCTCTCTACTGTTTGGTCCCTCTCCATCCTTCCTATCTAGTGCTTCACACACTCTCTGCCTTTCATCTCCTGGTGGCAGTGCCATTCAGGTGCCTTGGACCCACTCCAGTCTCAGCAGGATAGGAATGGCTGATGTTGGGCACCGGTCCCACCACAGCAAGGGTTTCCTTGTCTACTTTGGAAAGCCCCATCTGTTCACTGCACCCACATAGGCAAACATCTCCCCAGACTGGAAAGTGAGTTTTGTCCTTATAAATCCCCATTTCCCCTCAGTGAACAGCTGTATGACGTGCCTTTTCATATTGTTCTTTTGCCAGTGGCTGATGCTGTGATTTTGCTCCACTACTGGGCAATCAGCTGTGGAAGATGACCATGGAGACACGTAGACACAGCAGCAGGTGAAGGAAGCTTTGCATTGCATGTTGTAGGAAAATACTTTCAAAACCTCACTCTCAAGGTACTGCAAATGGAGCAAAAAGACCCTTTGGTGTATGAGGATGCTGAGCCAATGCATTAAGATGGCCTTCTCGAGTCCATGCCTGCCGTCTGCTGCTCAGGGGCAGACTCACTGAGCCTGTGACCAAAAGACCAAGGCTTAAGGCTCTTAAGAAATCTTGAGCCAGAAATGTCTCTGAACCATGGTAGCAAACAGAGCTGCTCTCCAGACCAGACAGCCCTGAACCATGTGACTTATATCCCACCGATCTGCTTCCAGGTCCTGTTTCCCAAGTGGAAAGAGCTGGTGGTTTGTCATGGCTCATTCACAACTGGGAAAAGGTGAGGAGGGCTTGGTGATCCCCTCAACAGCTTGACTTCTTTCTCATTCATGTTGCCTATGTGTAAACCAGGGAATGAAACCAGAAGCAGAGCTTTTACCAAACAAGAGAGCTTCAATCTGAGGGAAAAGCAAAGCACCAGCAGCACAGGGTGGCCCAGTCCCCTGCACCTGAAGACCAGGGGGCCAAGGGCTCCCTCCTGGTGTCATTTGGGGGGATGTGCTATGTGCATACCATTGGCAAGATGCCGTTCTTAGGAGCAAGGCAGCTGGAGGGACAGGCAGTCACCCACCAAATGCTCACAGCTTTCTTAGAAAATCCCAAGTCATGCCTGGGATGATCACAGTGCAGGGCACAGCAGAAATGACCAGCTAGTCACAGACTGCTTGTACAGACCTGTACAACCTGTACAGGCTGAAATCAAACCCAACCCACATGTGATTTATGCATGAGGTTATTGACCAAGGAAGACTGTAACTTTTTATCTGTGTGGCTGTACATTAAGTAGCAAGCGGCTGTGGAGGTGAACTCCCACAGCCCTGCAAAACTAGAAGATTCTACATGAATATGTAGTCCTGCAAACACTGAGCACTGAAACCAATTGAAACCACTCGTCCGGATCATGCAGAAGGGGACATACATGGCATGAAAGACCAAAGTCTAGGTGTCACTTCTCGACAGAGAGCTGATACTGAGAAGGTCTCAGCACCCTCAGTGATGAAAGGAGCTCTTTGGTGAGGATCAGCCACTTTTACAACAAGCAGAAGCCCATAGAATTGGCCTATGTGAAGTCAACTGCGCAATAGAGGGGAAAGCAGCCTCCATTTCCATCGGGGGTGGTGGGGTGGCATCATCCAGAAAGGGCCAGAGGACTCTAGAGTTTCTAGAGATAATGCAGCACACAGTATTTGGGGATACTGAATGCCTATTGAATCTTCTTTGAAAAAGATTGTTTGCTTCTTGTTTTCCTCTCATGGGTTGTCTCACTGACAATGTAACCTCTCCACATCCAAGCACTGCTATGATCCTCTCCCTTACAACAATGAAGAAAAGTCTGCACAGCCTTTGGGTGCATGCAAAGGAATCCCAGCCCCGTCCCCGTCCCACCCCCCCAGTAATCCAGCCTCTGGTCAATAATGGATTTCTGCTCACTAGATATTTTAAAGCCCCACACTCCAAATACTCACTTCCCAAAACTTAAAGACAATAAGATGACAATAAAATACACTAGCACTTACCTGGGAAAAAGAATAATGATAAAGGTCACTTTTATTTAAAAGGCACTAGTTACTGTTTTGTTTAACTCTTACAGGATCATTTAAAAGTACACAGAAGAAATCTGGATTTGAAAGATCTTCTTTGCTAACACAAAGGTTTTAATGTGAATTCCATCAGCTGCACAGAATTTAACCTGTTCCTGGCTGGGACGGCCAGCAGTGGTTGTCCAGGCTTCACCAAGGTGTCCACCCGGAGATTCACCCATTTTTCCTGGCTTTAACAGGCACCGAGCATGATGGTAGATAGGACTCCTCTGTGCTGGAGGGCAGAGAAGGACAGAGATCTTGTTTCTGGAAGGATATCAGAAGCTTGTTTTGTGTCATGTTGGAATTAAAAGGTGTCTATTTAAGAATAATCCATGAAGAAAATTCCGTGCTTTTTAAAATCCTAGCTTTCCTGGATTTTTCCATTTTTGCTTCTTTGGTTTCAGTGCCACTTTTCTAAAGCTTGTGTCATATTTTAACCAAAGAGGGATGACTACTGTCATTTTAGGCCCTGTGGGTATTCAACGACAGCAGAGATCCTCCAGTCATCATTCCAGAAGGGCTTGGTCTTCCTGCTGATGTTGTGTCACGTCTGTTTGCCCTGTGCGGATGTCTCAGACAGCCATGGGCATCATCACATGTGGGTGACTGAATCCTTCTCCAAACAGCCAGGCAGAGCATTTCCACATCACCAAATGCATTTCCAGCAAATTGAGACCAATTTCATGCATTGCCTCAATTCTGGTCAGTCGTGAATGTGACAGATATTTTCCGACCACTGCTCATCATGATGAGTGTGCAAAGGAAACAGCCTGGAGCAAAGGACACCTTCCTTCCCACAGACCCAACTTCACAGACTTCACTTTTCTTCACTTTCTTTCAGCAAAGCTTCCTGCCTGTATTTGCATCCCAAAGAGCTCATTTCCCTTGTCTGGGCTCCTCCATAATGAAGAGTTCTTCCCAACGAGGTGTCACCCTCACAGTGGAGGAGACATAGTGGATATTTTACAGGGTGGGGTCACAGGACCACTTCTCAAGGTTCTGGGTGCTGTGCCTGGAGGGAGGGTAGCACCATCCTCAGTGCTGGGGGGTGTTGCTCTGCACCATCAACATCCTAGCACAGTTGTACCAAAGTGACCTACTCCACAAGGTCAGAGATTGTCACAGATCTATGCCAAGCACAGGCAGAGCAGTCCAAGATGTCACTGCTCCTCACCCAAACACCCCCCCCCCCCTCCTCCTTGAGACATGCTAAGTGATTATGTGAGCACTGCTAAGCTGTTTCACAGCAAAGAGGATCCAGTCATTAGGAGCAACTCACCACTTTTTGTTCCTTCACATGTAAAGAGCTGACTGCTCCTAAAAGTCCAGTTCTGGGTTGTGGCTTTTCCCTGGTACCCTGAGACAACTGTGAGTCGTCCAAATATGGCACGCCCCTCAGACTGGTTGGATGTCTTTGTGTTACATGCCTTTCACTCTCACAAGTTTGTTAAGCACTCTTCCTACATACACCTCCACCTACCTGACACCAAATGTCTCCCTCCCATGAGGCACTGATGTGTTTGTAGTTAAGCATCAGGAGTCTTTCTACCAGCTTTTCTTTACTATCTAGACAGGAGATAACTCTCTCTTGTTTGTCCGTAGGCATCAGCATATCTAAAGATAGCTGGGGAAATTCAACTGCTCCTTAGGAAGAACAAAAAGTCTGGATGCTTGGCTTCTTCACAGCCACAGGACATGAATCAGAGCAGAGTCCTAGGAAGAGATGAGATACACAGAGATACGTGTGTCCAAATCACGATCCTCATCAATGAAAGCAGCACCAGAGATGAAAGTTTAGTGCAAGCACTGGATCCCAGACACTGGGCTGTGTAAGCATCCTGACAGCTAGATGGATGGAACAGAAAGAAACTTCTGGGAACTGATCTGTGATATGAGAAAATATAAGCACAACTGTATTTTATCTCTGTAAATCAGTGCCTGAATCACATCACTTCTTTCCTAGGACTTGGAGCACAACAGGTATGTTTTTTCTTCATCCTCTATCCTAAAAACTGTCAGTGTAAGCAAGCGGTGATTTCCAGGTCACTGGCACAAAAAGTGTTATAGTACCATAGACCCAGCGATGCTTAGCCTTGCATGGGCTCCAGGAACAGGTTTTCTCCTCTGAGAAGCAACATGGAGTGCCTTAACATTTGGCAGTTCTGGGCTGGTCTCTTCTTCCCATGACACATGTTAGTGAGAGGCTCTGTGGGAAATGGTGAACTTGTAACACCCCTCAGTAACAGCAGGAAGAAACCAAAATGCTGACACCTAGGGTTAGATTCAGTCACCCAAGTAGGTGTCTGGCACTGTTTGAGATACCCTGGGTGTCCAAGGATCTGTACCCGGGGCTGTTGGATATGAAATAGCACCTGCGGGGGGTCCGTACTCTCCTGGCACTGTAGCAGGTGATACTCCACAGCATCTCAGATGTATGAGCCTGCCCTGTTTCAGTATTTGAATCCTCCTTCTGGTCTTATATTTTCATATCACGGTCCTGATAACTGTCTGGAGCTTGAAGTTTCCCAAGTGCTGCTCCAGAGGCTGTGGGCATTTGCAAGGTGCTGTGTCAGCAGTGTCACATTCCTCTCCCCTGGTCCCGGACACTCACTTGCTCCAGGTCAGGTGCAGCTGCCATGTTCTCTGTGGTCAGAGTCTCCTGGGTGGAACTGGATGGCAACACAGATTTCAAGACTCTTGACCCTCCTCTCAATCCTCCATCTAGGATTGGCACTTATGGGAGTGGCAGCTGCTTTGTGCCAGACAGTTTTTAGCTCTTCTATCATTATTGTTAGAAAAGTCTGTAAGAAATAACAATCAGCTGCCCAGGAGTATTAGCAATGGGCTGGGCCAGGCAAAGCAATTACTGTTTGGATTCTCAGTTATAAATGGGAGATCTCTCCACCTACTAGCATTGCACAATGGATGAAGAAATATCATTTCCCCTCTGCTTTTCATTTCAGATTCAGAATTTCTTCTCTGTTAGTGAGCAGGGCCCAGGCCCTCAGCAGGACTAGGTGACAAATGATCTGTGCAGTAGTCTTGGCAGTGTGGTCAGCCCTCCTCCCACCTCCCAGCCCTGTGTCTCAGGGCCCCACATCTAAGCAAAGCCTGGGATGGATGTGATGCTGCAGACTGAATGCTCTGGGGCAGCGGGGTCTGCCCAGGTCCTTTCACAGAGACCGGTCCTCCCTGCCGCAGGACAGAGGATTCGGTCTTGTTATGCTGAGTGTGGTACAAGCATGGCAGAGCCCTGGGGGTGCCATGTAGGTTGACTTCTTGGGGATGCTGTCTCCTTGCTGTCACTGGTGCTGTAGCTGGTCTTACCTCCCTATGGAAGGGACACCAGTGCTTGCCAAGGGAATGATAACCCTGGCTCCAGTCCTTCACCAGGCTCTACGGGGACTATTAAAGCCTTTCCAGTAATGCTGCCCTCTCCCCTGCAGGATGTTAATCCAGTGCCTGATTTTCCCTGATCTGCCAGGCACGAGCCTCAGTTTCTTAGTGCTACTGTTTTATTGATTTTCATTTTTATGACTGAAGCGATTGCTGTCACGCTCAGCTGCGAGCAAACGGCAGCCTGCCCTGCTGACATGGCACCCACAGCACATCATTTACTGCTGCTCCATGGGCCTTGGCTCCTAGTTAAGCTGGAGCAAGGGTGGGATCAGGCACACTGTCCTCAGGCGAGACCGTGCCTCTGTGCTCCACTGGATGTGACAGGACATGCTGCCTTGCTGAGGGAGAAATGAGTCTGTTAACAGTCAGGAGAGGGAATACCAGCAAGGAGGGTTCATCTGGTATTCCACCGTGCCCTCAGCAAGGCCCTGCTGTGTTCTGGAGGAGTATTGTCCCCAGGAAGGGCTGGGTGGGAATGCATCTGATGAAAGGCTGTCCACAGGTGCAGTGCGATACTGTCCAAGGCACAGAAACACAGGACCCAACACCCCAACCTCCCTCGTGAATGAGACTTGGACACAGTCTCTGGAGAGGTCCAAAATGCCTCCACTAAGTTTATCCCTCAGCCCAGGCCACTGTTTTGTTGTTCTTCTCTTTGTGATTTCCTCATCCTCTTGACCCCATACCTTCTCCATCACGCTTGTGGGATTTCCAAAAGATCACATTTGTAGAGCCTGTACAGGAGGAACTTCACCCCGCAATATCCTTGCGAGGATGTAGCCCCTTCCCCTCCAAGCTTGGTGGCTTGGCCAGGTGAGATCCTCTACTGCAAAATAGAGTCACCTGCCCAGGACAGGACCAGTGCCACCCTCTTCACACAGGAGGTGAAACATGCTGGTGACAAGACTTGTCCAGCACCACCGACTGTGGAGGTCCATGTGGGGGCCAAAGTAGCAGGAGGCCATGGGCTGGCCCAGGGAAGCCCTCCAAGATAGTGCTCAGGGTGAACCACTTGTGAGTCTTCCTTTTGCTAAAACACGGAGCTGCACGCAGCCCGAAGTGCTGCTGGTCAGGCCTGTTCACCTGTGAGCTCAGGCTTTCTGGCCTCCACCACTGGACTCTGGCCTGGGTCCCCAAGAAAGGGGATTTCTCCCCATGGGATCGTCACAAGGCAACGACACGATGCTGACAGCAAAGCTGTTCAGTGGATCCAGGGCTCAGAGTCTGGGAAATCCCATGGGAAGCTTGAATTTGCCCTCCATCCATAGCAAAAGCATCACTCAGGGCTGGCTCCCACCCAGCAACGCACTCCAGCTTGCACTGAACTGGAATCATATCAATATTACAAGAGAGACCAGTAAGACTGGAAATTTAAGGGCTGCCAGTGCTTCCCATTACACAACCCTGCATTCAGCTCCTTGCTCCTCTGCCAGACTTGAACCTTTGGGGCTGAAGTTTTCCATGTTGGGGTTCTGGCACAGGCTGAACCATTCTGCTGTGTTCAATCTACACAACTTAGCTATTTCTGAGACTGAGCGGAAGAGAAAAGGCCTCATTTTGTTAAGACAAGAAACACTGGAGACTTATTCTTTGAATAATTCCAGCCCTTCTGTGCTTTGGAGAAGGGGCTAGAAATTTCACAGAAAGTTGAAACATTTTCCTTTCATTTTTCCTGTGAGAAAAGAGCATTGACTCGGGTGTTCTCCAGGGACTTGTGCTTTGTAGCTGGACCCTCTCTGCCTGAGGGCAAACAGGCACATCTCTGGTAGTGCCCAATACACTCCCTTTTCACTCCTTCTCACGACATTCATGCAGCATAGTATTCCTGCCATGCATACTCACAGATACAATGCAAAGTGTACATGTGGCCACCAGTAACATCTCTTCTGCTCCCCACCTTTCAAGGAGCTGGCTGAGTGACATTTGGGGAAGTGTGTGTTGAAGTCCATCTCTAGCTCAGCAGCAAAAGACTGTACAAGCCCTTTTTATCTTTTTACCTTCTCCCTAGAAGGGACAGGTGCGTGTACAGAAGTCAACTCAGGAGAAAGGTGAAATCATCTCCAACACACACAGAAATGGGCTGGTGATTTTCCAGCGTGCTTAAGGCCTGTCTCTACAGGGACACTGTGTGAGTTGCTGAAGTCCAGCTGCTGTCTGTCTTGCAAGCCTGACTGCGATAGATGAAGCCGTCTTCTACCAGATGGGTGAAGAGGGCTGAAGTCTAACTTTTTTTATGTTCACTGGAATTGTATCACTGTTCCTCAGGTGCGCAGGTGCCTAAGAGAGGAAAGAGTAAAGCATGCTCATCTAGCCATGATGGGAAGGAGACCAGATGCTTTATTTTTAACCAAAACAAATAAGCAAGGGAGCGAGTGCAATGGGAGGCAGAAGAGGTTCAGACGCCAGCTGCTTTGCCCTACTCTGGGGAATGAGGAAAAGGAAGATTAGGGGGCAGCTGTAGAGTGAGTTGACTGGGAGAGTCAGCAGGAGACCATGGTTTCAAAATCACAACTCGGGAGAGGACCTCAGCCTTGGGACCAAACTGAGCCAGCGGGATGTAGTAGGAGGAAGATTGGAAATGAAGTGGATCCAGCAATGCTGTGCTGACCTGGGTTTTACAGCACCCTATAGAGATAGGTTCCAGATTTGGTGCTTCACGAAGACCTGGGGAGCACAGGGCTGCACATGGAGGGATGGTGTGGACTTGCCGTGGGGCTGTAAGGGACAGTCCTGGGATGTGCCCAGACAGATGCACACACCAAGGCTTTGTGGAGTCATCTCTGAAGGGAGAACAGGGAAAAAGAAGTTGTGCATGCACAGTTCTGGGGAGGTACAAACCTCCTAATGCCTGTGCAAGCCATGTGGTGAACATGGCTGGGCCTGGAGCTGTCTTTGGGTAAAATGGCAAGTAACTGACAACATCTTATGTGTCTGTTACATGCACGGGAGCCACATAAGATTTCTTCTTGGATATCTGGTAGGGAACTGCTCACACATCCTCTGGATTTCATATCCAGGAGCCTGGGGTAGAACTGCCTGATCCTTCCTTAAGGGTCATGGGGAGCCCTGGCTTTCTGCAGAGGATGGCTGCCACCATGGCAGGATGAGATGCAGCAGTGCCATGCGCTGGACCACATCTTGCACTTCAGACTCTCTTATTCCTTGGAAAAATGTTCCTGGTCTTAGCTGACATCTCTGGCTCACACCAGAGGGGTGAGATCTGTCTCAAACCAGGTCCTTGCTGCAAACAACATTTCTTTGTCCCCATGACGGACTGACAAGCTTTCATACTCTATGTCCTGTCATTGTTCCTCAGGGCTGACCTGCCAAATGATTAAGCAGCCTTTTACCTCCCCATTTCTATGATGAGGCTTTCTTTCTCCCTCCCTCCCTCCAGGACAGGCCTTCGGTTGCTGGAAATGCCTGTTTATTTTCATTAGTGGTGCTAGCCCCACTACCCATAATCCCTGGAGAGCTGCTTTTATTGCTTCATGAGGAGGGCTGTCAAAATTATTCCATCAAGAAAAGAAAAATTGGATTTTCAGCTGCATTTTTTTTAACAGATACTGTCTGTTTTCTGAGGAAAAAAAAATAAAGAAAACTCAAAGAATCTTTCTTTTCACCAAGCAATACAAAAATACATCTGAGCAATATAAAAATACATGACTAGATTCCACCTAAGCTGTCAAACCCTAAATGTCTGTAGTTTCCACTGGTGTGGGGGATTGAAAAACTAACATGTCCAATGGCTGAGACCTTGCACCGAGCTGCTCATCCTACAACTCTCTGATGAGCAAATACCACCTATACGGATGTATTTTGCAGGAGAATGGCAGAAATCATGAAGACTGCTCCTAGCAAAAGTATGTTTCAGTACTTGTGGAGAGGATAAATGAGGGGCAGAGTGGCATGAGGAGAAGGGAGAGTACGTAGGGTAGGAAATTTGAGCAGTGAACGCAGTTTACAGCTGTTGGCCCTAGAGCAGAGAAGATAGCCAGGGACCTCTCTACCCTCAGGGGTAGACCTTGCAGGCAGGTCTGGCAGCATGGCTGAGCGGTGCTGGGGCAGATAGCCCAACCTGGAAGAGGGGGCCACAGTGAGACCTCTCTGTCCCCATGCAGGAGAGAGCATCACTTCCCTCCAAGAACTGGCAAGGGGTGGTTGGCAGCGTTGCTCTTGCCTTTTCCTTGTCCTCATGCAGAGACGGGATCTGCAGGAACAGGTTGTGAACGTGCTGTGTTGTCCTTGGGAAAGGGACCAAACCTCACCAAGCCAGGACACATAGGACCGGCCACCCTCTAGTAGCCACACATGCTTGGGAAGACACCTGCTCAGACAGACAAGTTGAGGCAGGTATGATGAGCACTTGGCTTGTTCGGCCTGAAAGACATCAGGCTCCCAGATGCCTGCACAAAGCCCAAGTTCATTTGCATATGAATGGAAACCAATTGCCCTGGGTTAATTAAACGGAAGCAGAGTGACAAATTCTGGGACACCCAGGGAACCTCCTGCAGCTTCTGTCTTCAGGGATAGCAGTTTTCTCCAAGAAGCCTTTAAAAGGGCCTCACCTCTGTGACAGCAAATAAAGACTTGTCGGAAGGCATTTGACTGTGGCAGAAACGACAGCATGTGCCAGGCCACATGTCAGAGCACAAGACCTCAGCTTAGCTGCTAGGTTCAGGCGTCACTGAGGACCAAGTGGCACTGACTGAGGGCAATTCATTGACTTGGATGGCTCCATACATGCTTTTCTTGCTACTCCCAGGCATTTGACCTGCTAATTGCATTTAACCTTAGAGCAAATGGCTCAGTTAGTTAAGTTCTCTAGAGGTGAAGGTTTCACAGGAAAACTTGTAAGAAGTTGTGCCACAGCAGGAGTGGGGACATGTTGCAGTGAATGCACTGACTGACTGTGCTCTGTGCTGCATGGCAGGTCCAGGCACCAAAGCCAAATTGCCTCAGAAGGACAAGAAGATGGCAGCGAGGTGGAGCCTGCATGATGTGGCCCAAGGTTCAAGACACCAGCTCACAACCCTTCAGATCAGCCCTGGGACACGGCTCTCCTGTGCATAAGACACTAGTGAGAATTAAAGAACAGATGATGCTTGGCCACTTGGCACCTTTACTTCTCTCTTCAAACTCACCTATTTCTGGTGCTTCTTCCTGCCCTTGAAATGGTATGCTGGAGGTTGGGCAGGATGAGCATGACTTGAGCTCAGGTCCTGAAGGGTCAAAATGCCCTTCTCCCACTTCCTTGTGTCCTGTTGAAATGCGGTGCAGAACAGAGTGCAGAATTCATGGCATCACTGTGCTAATAACAGGAAATGTCATGGGTCATCCCAGTGATGGGAGTATGCTGGCTGGGAGCAGGATGTCTGGTCCCTAAGTCCCAGGCCAGAGCTCTGTTGGTTGGTGCACCCCATATTTCTGGATCATTAACAGACCAGTAAGTAATGTCCTTTCTGGAGCTGAGAGCTGTTCTTCACCTCTAGTACTTTCCTGCGGAGCAGTGCTGTTCAGTTGTTCGGAGGTGTTCCTTTCTGCTTACAGAGGGCTCTGTTCAGCAATGCTTGAGGCATGATTTGGGAGGTGAACGCCTTGAGAATGAGGGGCTGCATGGTGGAGGAGATCTGGCTCCACAAGGACACCCTCTGCTCCCCATCCCACTGTATTGCATCAGCCACAAAGACAGGCAATGATCCCTGTAGTCACAGTCCAGGATGGATCTGGGGCTCTCTACATTCACCCACACAAACTCTGCAACTTCACTTGGAGAACCCAGATTCAAAATTGTGCCCTCAAACTCTTGTAACCTACATGGGCCAACCTTGTGTCTTGTAATAATGTGTGGGACCCATTGTGAAATAAAACAAAAGTAAGACTCTCAATGAGTCTAGTTCTCTGACACTGGGGACCTTTGCAATCTCTGTTTTGCCTGGAGAACAGTTTGTTCCACTGTCCCAGAGAAGACAAGGAAAACAAATCTTCTCCCAGGGCCATTCTGCTTAACCTGCATTTAGGAACGGTTGTCACTCAATCCAGCAAGGAACACGTTATCATTTACTTGCTGGCAGAGATGTGAGCTTTTGTTTATTGAAAATAAAAACATACACTCTGCTTAAAATGCTTTGCAAAGGTGACGCGAGGGCAAGGCTGGGGAAGAGCAGTACGCTTCATCTCTCCTTGATAAATTACCTTTCACAGTGCTTGCAGCACCTCTCTCTTGCAACAACCACTTAATAACGTATAGGCGCTGCAGTTCTCTCATTACTGCGAAGAAAGAGAGACATTTCAAAGAACCACAATGTAGCCAGTTCTCAGGGGTTCACTTCCTGGGCTCCTCTGACACAAATTATTAAAAACATTTTTCAGCAAAGCCATGGCTTAGGTGACCTTCAACAGCTTTCACTACCAACAAAACCTTAGACACACTTGGCAAAGGAAGTGAAAAGGAGGGGGAAAAAAGGGAAATTAGAAACATGGAAATGTAATAACTTTCCATTATGCAAATTTGATTTAATCAGAGATGAAGCTGAAGTGCAATAAAAACATACTTTCATTAAGTTTATGACTTTCAGACTCTATAATACCCCAGAAATGTCAATTATAAGGTTACCATAGTGATACATGGTTACAACTTCGAAGCGATCTGTTTCCTCACCAGTAAGTGCACACTGAAGCTGGGCCAGGACCTGGTTTCTCAGCTTCTTAAACTCATAAGAGCCTGCGACTCAAATGGCAAATGGTTTTGGCAGCATAGGTGAGTCTTAAACCTTAAGCCCTGCTCGAATCACCTGTGCCTGAGGGAATGGTGGGATAACCCCTCTGACCATGGGTGGGATGTACAAGGCACAGATCTTAATTTCCAGTGCTCACGGTCCATGGCAGTTGTGCAGTCCTAGAAGCGAGCAGCCCATGAGGGACATTTCACCAGGTAGGGACAGACTGGGGTGCGTTTAAGCTGCCTTGTACTCCCTGGCTTGTAGGATGTGGGTTGTAGGCTGCGAGCACTTGGTGGTCCCCCTCAGCCTGCGTGTGGGGGACTGGAAGGTCGCCCCAGGTGTGCGGCACCTTCCCCAGGCTGGTACCAGACCTCCTGCAGAGGTGTTTGTACTGGTCACACAATGATCTCACTGGTGGAGTTGACTTTAGTGCAGATGGCCTATATGTAGGGTTTATTCTGCTGATGTAACACAGCCCAGAAAAGAGCTTTGCAACAGGGCTTCCCAGGCTTCCCACTGTGGGTGGGAAAATATTATGCTCTGTATCAATTTCTGTCTCCCCTTTTTTCTTTCTGCCATCACTCAGTGTGAGTACTGCCCAATAGACCAGCCCAGGTGGTGGTCTCTTGACAGGTCAGCATCTTTTCATGAATTTTATAGATCATGGTAAATCCACAGCTCAACCTGCATGTTGACTGGGTTTTAAAGACCCTGTTTGCCAGGGAACAGCAAGGCAGGCTGCTCCATAGGTGAAGGAGAGGCAGGAGCTGAATAAAGCTGACAGGAGCAGTGGTTTCGCCAACACATGGGTCTTTCCCACAGTACTGAGTAAAAAGTGACTAAACCAGGTCCGGTGATGGTAGCCAGGTTCAGCCAAGAGTCCAGATTGTCAGAAAAGACCATAGGGATGAGCAGGGTATAAGAACAAGTCAGGAAGTTGAGTCAGCAAGTTGGGATTAGGATTAGATGGAAAGACTATCCAGGATCAGTCACACTACAGTGCTCACCAGGCAATTCCACAGTGAGAAGAAAAGTCTGAGGTCAAACTGGGGCCAACCAAGTTGGGGTCATGAGAGCATCAGCTTAAGAGCAGCTGCCTCAAGAAAGAGAGAGAGATCCTGCTGAGGTTTTGAAGCCAATCTGGTCTGTTTTTTTCTTGAGCATGTCCAAGCTTCTCAGACAGCTACCAGCAAGCTGCCCCTGGCCACAGTCAGCTGAACTCCTAAATGCTGGGTCTGCATTCAGGGCCCTGACACCATCTGGGCTTCCCCCGTCCTGCACCTTCCAGTTTCTTAGACAATTGTCCTGGTTTCATCTGGGATAGAGTTAATTGTCTTCCTAGTAGCTGGTACAGTGCTATGTTTTTGAGTTAGGTATGAGAAGAATGTTGATAAGACTTGTATTCAGTTGTTGCTAAGTCATGTTTAGTCTAAAGTCAAGGATTTTTCAGCTTCTGATGCCCAGCCAGCGAGAAAGCTGGAGGGGCACAAGAAGTTGGGAGGGGACACAGCCAGGGCAGCTGACCCAAACTGGCCAAAGGGATATTCCATACCATGTGACATCACATCTAGTATATATAGGAGAGTGGGGGTGCAGGGATCACCGCTCGGGGACTAACTAGGTGTCAGTCAGTGGGTGGTGAGCAATTGCATTGTGCATCACTTGTATATTCCAGTCCTTTTATTATTACTATTGTCATTTTATTACTGTTATCATTATTATTATTAGTTTCTTCTTTTCTGTTCTATTAAACCATTCCTATCTCAACTCACGAGTTTTACTTTTCCCGATTCTCTCCCCCATCCCACTGGGTGGGGGGGAAGTGAGTGAGTGGCTGCGTGGTGCTTAGTTGCCGGCTGGGGTTAAACCATGACAACAATCTACACCCAAATCAAGGCTTATGCAAGTCATGCCCAAGTGCCAACGGGAGCTGGACATGCCCTGTTCTTACAGCACAGTATTTTCTATTGCTTACTTGGCTGCTTTTTCAACTGGGCACTGCTGGAAAGATAAACAGTAACTAGCTCTTGAAACCACTTAGAATTCAGAGTCCCATGATCACAGTGCTGCCAGTTTTGTCAGTCATTTAGAGATCTTGGATTTGTTTAAGCCTGGAGTGCAGACCAGAGCCAGGGAGAATTGGAAAACATCCATGTGGGTAGTCTCTAAAGATGATGCTCCTTCAAACTCTTGCAAAACATTGCTGCCAAGCTCACACTGCTCTTGTGTTGACTTCAGAGAGAAGACAGGTCCCCATGAAGTCCCTGTTTTTAAAGTAGCAACTTCTGTTTTTCCAGAGAAAGTTCCATAATTAGGCAGCCACAGATGCGATGAGAAGACTTTAGCCATTGCAGTTGCTCTGATGTGAAACCCAGCTGGTAAAGATCACTTTAAAAATCTCTTATTTTCTGCATGTTGTCAGACAAATGAAGTGTGCTGCGGTGCCTGCCCTTTGTCCCTTGCTGTCCTGCGTTCATGCCATTACTCAGTGCCCATCATCCCTATGCAGCAAACTGAAGATTAAAAAGTGATGTGTTTGCAAAAATACTCACCTGGGGAGAAAATGAAGTGATATCTTTATGTAAAGCATGTGACACAGCTACTGATTGTGACCTATTGATAAATGCATTAATCGAAGTGGAACACCAGACTTAATTCAAAAGGAAGTAATTTTATCATCTTTTTAAAGGTTATAATTTAAAATTTTACAGCAACTTCACACAGCTTACTTGCAATTTATAATTGCCTCTGAACAAACACTTCTGTTAAAAATGCCGGCATAGGGAAATTCACAGTGATCTTCTTTTTCACTTCTCATAGCCCCTAATAAGGTATGCATCTGCTTTGTGGTAATTAGATAAATCTCTTTTGCCTAATCTTATTTTAAAGCAAGTCCTCAGTGAACAGCCAAAGCGCTTTCAGAGACCACAACACCTCTGCTTGTGTCCAGCTGCTAAATTAAAACAAATAAATATATTGCATGTACATGAGCAGTAAGAGGTTGGAATTCAGGGACATGCTTACAGTTCAGATCTTGGGTTATCACCTGTTTTCCTTGATTTGCAGGCAGTGGGAGGAACTGTACCTGCTCATGGACAGTGCTGGGCAGTGACAGTAGGGATCTTGCACTGCCCTTATTGGCAGTGAGCAGACTTTGCTACCCAGTGCTTATCTGGACCTCTTCCCACCTGGACACAGCTCAGGCTCAGCCTTGCAGAGCAGTAGCCAGACCAGGAACTTCAGGACTATCACTGCTGGACATAGCATCATCATCCCCCAGGAGGCTTTCCAGAATTGCTCTGCTATCACAGGCCGATGCTGCTGAAACAGAGGAATTCAGGGTGCCTGGATCGTGCAAGGTGCTCTGGACTGGTTTTAATTTTGTGTGAGTGTGCTGGGGCTTTCTGGAGCTCTTTACTAGTGGTTGTCAATGGTCAGGCACTCCTTAGCTCATGATGCTTCATCTAGGCAAAGCCCTGCACAACTTCACGCAGACTTGTTAGAGCTTTCCAAAGCAGCTACAGTAATTGAGGAAAACAGTTCAATAGAGTGGATTGACAATATTTAGCTGGAACTTGGTGTGTCTGGTGCGTAAAAAGGTGTGTTACAACAGTTTGGTTTCCTTCAGTGCAAACTTCTCATTTGTAGCTAAGTTGTTTCACGTGGGGAGAGGGGGAGAGGCATTGACCCTTTGCCATTAGTTCTGGGGTGGAACAATGAAAAGACATTTCCGTCTGCTACATGGAAAGGAAATGAAAAGCCAAAAAATGTGTGGTATGTTTGTAACAGTGGCATTCAGCTTGAGATACAGGGCATGATGCTGCATCAGTCATAAGGCAATCACACCTTTACCATGGGATCGTAGGACTAACAGAGCTACGGAGTCTGGATATAAGACACACCAGTGTTCCCCTTTTTTTGTTTGTTTGGTGTTTTGGGTTTTTTTGTTTTGGTTTGGGTTTTTTTGTTGTTGTGTTTTGCACAGCTAGCTGGTCGCATCACTGGCAGGAACTTCAAGAATAACACAACTGGTTGTTGTATTTCTTACTGGCACAGATTCAAGCTAGTAGCCTTAACTTGCAGTGTAACTGTCCATCTTTGCTTTGATCATCTCACTGGTAGATCAGTCAAACCAAATCAGCATTTTGTGCTTCAGAATGGCACTGTGTTATGAAGTTAAGTAGGGCAAAGTGTGCTGCTTTCTATTTGATGGCAACCTCGCCCACTGCATGGAAATTTCAGCTTCCGAGCTAGAATGTGATCAAGAGTCCAGCTGCAGACCTGATGCTGTGAGTAAAGTCTCTGAGGTCAAGTTACTGCTAATGGAGCAGTAATGGATCTGATTTCCCAGCAGCTAAGGCTGCCTTTCTCCAAGAGGGAGGGTTAGGAGAGCATGCCTGGATCCTCACCCCATGCTTTCTAAGCAACAGGGAGCTTACATTATCCTGCTGTCTCTGACTTGGAGAGTCTGTGTAGCTTGCAGAGCACGCTATTGTGCTGTCAAGTGGGTTTTGGAAAAGGACATCAGGTCAGAGCAACCACATGGCACCAAGGACCGTGGATCTGTTCCTGCCTGGAACTCTTCACCATGAACCTCTGCAGGATTAAGGGATCTGAGTCTTGCTGTCCCTTCCTGTGAGACTGTCATCACAGAAAAACCCTCTCTCCTCATTCCCACTCCCCCAGCTCTAGCATTTGTTGGAGGGTCAGTTTGTCCACATAGTCACCTTCCATCATGCAACACTGCCCCTTTGACAGGAGCTTGCTTATAAATTGTTGCTGGGACCCTGAGGTTCAGTGGAGGACGCTGCATTTCCCCAGTGTTTGCAAAGCCTATGATTTTGTAGAAACACATACAGTAAGAAAGGCATTGTCTAGTGGATTAGGGCCTTGATATTTCTAATCATACCCTGCCTCAGCCTCTTTGAGTGCTGAGAACCCTATTCACTGGCATTCAGTGGTTTCTCTGGGTGCTATTTCAGATGCAGAATAATTAGCAACATGCAGGAAAAGCAACAAAGCCATGAATGGTATTTAGTGACAATTATTCCACCAAACCATTTCTTACTATTATAAATGGAGCTTATTAGCACTAAATTGTTTCCATAGGAAGCAGCATCAGCAATAAAAAGAATGGCTGCAGGCTGGCTCGGCGGTGTGGGAGTCAGCACAATGGAGCCTGCCCATCTCCTCCTCGCTGCAGAAGTGTGCGGAGGGAGAAACCCACATGCCTGTCATGGCTTGGGGCACTTCAGCTTTGCACTGTCAGGTGGCTTGGCCCCCTCCTCTAGCCCTGCATCACAGCATGGCAATGCAGCTACCTGTGGTGGACAAGTCTCACACCACTGCAGTGAGCTGGTTTGCAGTGCGGCTGGAGATGGTGAATGAAAAGTCGGACAGGAGTGGCTGCAAGGAGCTCCCACATTTCATTTCATTTCATTTCATTTCATTTCATTTCATTTCATTTCATTTCATTTCTTTGTTTGAAGGCGTTTCTCATAGGGGAGGTCCTGCTGTCCATGCTTAATATCCAGCTGGTAGCTCTGGATATGACGCTGCTCCTGACACCTCCAGAGTCCGTCCTGAAACATGGGGAAGCAGCAGGTGGTGGAAGGAAGCAGGGAAGCCACAACTTCTCCAGTGCACATGACAGCAAAAAGTGGAAGGTTTTGTCCTTGGAAAGAGGTAAGCAGCACCACAGGACAGGTTTTCTCTAGATGTGGCACAAAGACTGCAGAGTCCCTTCTCAAAAGTGATCTGCCCTTCTCTGCTTCAGCTGTTCCCTCCCAGAAGTTCCCAGAGGTTCTCAGTGGAGTGGAGGAAGATGAGGGCGCAGGAGAGGGGCAAACCTGATATCCCCCAGAAGCACCTGGCTGAGATGCTGTGACAGACCATCTCCAGCAGGATAAGAGAGTCCTGTCTCAAGGGAACTCTGCTGGGAGAAAAGTTCATTTTCCAGAATTTTCCACTGGGAGAATTTTAAATTAAATGTTGCCAAACCAGGCTGATGTCAATGTGTGTCTGATGTGTCATGGTACCTCCTGGAAGCCATAGCTAAACAAGGGGAAACATGGGTTTTAGAAACCCAGCCACCACCCCAGCACAGTGACTCTGCAGAGGGACCCAGGCCTGGGCTGCAAGATGCAGCTCCAGGGGGGGATGCACAGGGTAATATGATTTTTAGTTGGCAGTACAGCTCTAAGTGGACTGGTTTTGGTCTGCTGACTGTTGAAAAAGATCCTTCTATCCCTATGCCCAAATTTCAGGTCATGTAAACCTGAAATCTCCAGAATTTTTTTTTTTTTTTTTTTTATTTTTAGCCTGGACTTTTAAAACATCTTTAAAGAACTAATTTAGGAAAATTTCAAGAGGAAAAACATTTGGTCTTAAGCAAAATATTTAACGTATTTCAAGCTTTTAAGTTTTCCTCTTCTTTTGTCAGGTTGTTGGTTTGTGGTTTTTTGGGGGGGTGGGGTGGAGGGTTTTTTTGTTGACACAGTTGTTTGAAAAACCTGGCCTGTATTTCTGTCTGTTTTCAAGTGACTTGAAAGTGCGGTTTTTAGAGAACAAAAACTTCCCTGAACAATTGCCCATTTTTATCTGAGAGTTTCCGTTTATCTGAGGAGACACAGGCAGAGCTGAGGCTCAGGGCAGACTGGGTCACCACTAGGCATTCTTGTGACAGGATGAAACCTGCATGAGATGGGGGGGTCTCCTCATTGCAGATCCCCTTCCCTGAGCCTGTCCTGAGTGACATGGAGGTGAGTACACTCACAAGCAGTCCTGACAACCAGCTAGACACCCCAGCCAGATGTCCAGCTTCCCAAAGTGGAAAATCTGTGCCAGGCACAACATTTTCACACTTTGTACAGGTCTGCGTCAGTCACTTTATTAATTAACCAAATTATCAAGCTCATCAAATCATTTGCCTACCCACACCTAATTCACAGGGAACCCCAAACGTCAAGTAGAGCATTTGGGCATTTATCTGCTTAGACTTGTGATATTCAGATCTGGATGCCTAAATCCTTTTTATACCCTGGTCTATGTACTCATTTGTTTCACAGAATTGCCCTCAAATCCTGCAGATGGAGATGATCTTTGCACACTGGTGGTTGTCTGTGGGCAGGGTGTCTGGCTTGGCCCAGCCAGGGCTCCTCCTGCCCAGGGAGGCTGTGCTGGAGGAGATGACCTCCTGCTCCTGTTACCCAGGTATGCTTCCTTCCCTCATTAGGAGGTATCATCTAAGCTGGTGGCACAACTCCCCATTAAATAGGGCTCTCATGTCTGGGAGATAATTAAGGCTCATGCATGCACAGAGCCATCAGCTGTAGGCAGCAGGAGAGAAGCAACCAGGGCTCCTCCAGCTTTACACACTGTGCAGGCACAAGGCAGCTGGAAATCCAGGAGGTTCTAATAGAGGCAGTCAAGATTTAAAGATGCAGCCCACAGAAACAAAGGCATAACAGTTACTTAAGAAAACACATGACGTGTTCAGCGTAGTGGAGCGTGACAGCCCCGTAGATTTGTGAGAATGTTCGTTGCACGCTTCCCTCCTGCTTTACAGATGATTTAGTGGATGCTTCCATTCATCTGCTGCTCAAAAATTGTGGGAGATTCCCTCTTCCTCCCCATAAAATACCTCCAACCATCTATAAAATGTAAACCAACACACCTGTGAGACAGCCAAATAGAGGGCCAAGTGTGCATGGCAGAGAGCACATCCACAGACAGTAAAATAAGTACAGATGGCTTTGATGCAGGGAGCTCAGGCTCTTTTAGAGGAGGAACATTCATTTCCCTTCCTTGGAAATTTGATTTCCCTGCTTTTTATCTTCAGGACATGATAACAACACCAAACACCGCAGAGAGCTTTAAAGGCAGGCAGCACATGCAACTGGATGAATCACTCGATTCGACTTCTGACGGTCTGGGATCCTCTCCAGGGTCTGCCCTCTACTACAAGGGATTTTTCTTGTCAGCCCCTTAGTTCTCCCACCTCCTGAGATGTGTAGCAGCAAACTGGTCATGACTGCTTTTTTCTGACACGTTCAGCAATTAGTATTCATGACTGACGATTTTTAGGCATTTCTCTGGCAGATCAGGAAGTGTAAGCAAGTCTCCTGTACTTGATGGCTGCTGTCTGACTCTGTTAGCCAGCAGTAGCTGTTCATGTCTAAGCAGCATCCTGGAGGAAACTCCCATTGCTTCATCAATTGTATGTTAACATTTGCTATTGCTTCAAGCTTTGCAGATGGAGAAGCAGCATCTTCTGGAAGGGGCAGAGGGAGTCAGCCAATTAATAGCACATCTATTATTGGAAGGAGGGAGGATTGCTGCGTCTTCACTGTGCGGGAAGGGCTCAGCGGGTGGTGAAGGCTCCCCCAACAATGGAAGTCGGCAGCCGCTGCATGGAGCACGGGCCGTTGTGAGCAGCAAGGAAATTAATTAGAGCTAAAGATCAGCAGCCAAAGAGACTCAAGGAGTAAATGTCACTTCCAAAGTAGGGCAGGGAGGTAACTTTGGACTAATTAACCACAGCTTCGCTGCAGGAAAAGGACACGATTGCCAGCTGCAGCCTCCCATGTGCATTCTGGGCAGAGGCCACTGAAGGTTAACGTGGACTGAAATGAATATGAATCGCTCGCTCTCTTGCAGGAAAAACACATAATTCAAAAGTAAGTTTACTGTTGACAAAGCACAGCGGAAAGCACTATGCATCTGTCACACATGCTGTCTCCTTGTGGCTGTGCAGAGCTGCCGTAAATAACAGTCATAAATACTGTAACCAAGTTAATGTTTGCCTCACTCATGCTATTTGTTATTATGCACAAGGAAAGTTGTATTAAAAGAGTCAAAGATGTCAGCAAAGTCATCTCTCACAAATAAGCAAAACACAGAGCTATGTCAGGCTGTGTGCTGCCGTGGGTGTGCAGCCTGGCAAGGGTCTCCGTGGTATTTCAGCTCACTGCTGTACCCATTTTTCCCCAGGACCCTGCTTCATTCGGCATGCAGGAGGCTTTCCCATGAGAAATCTGTGCAAAGGACTGCTTCCAAAGTGGCGCTGGTGAGGACAGCACAGCAAACAGTCCATCTGCAAAAAACGCCCACTGTGATGGCTGCGAGGTTTCCCCCAGGCAGGTGCGGGGAGGCACATTTCTTCCCAGTCTCCCTTGCAGCTGCTTGAACTGGGGTAACCTACAATCTGGGGCAAAGCTGTGGAAAAGCTGCAGGAAAGTTGCCTCCTCCCCTCCTCCTGCCCTGCCAGCTCAGAGCAAGCACACAACATCCTCTTCCTCCCTCCTGCCACCTGTGAGCAGAGCGGACACTGCCAGGGACAGAAGAGCTGACTGCTCCTCAGGGGAAGAGATGCTGAGGGTGACAGCTGGGCAGGCAGGACCATGTCCTCACCAGGGAGGATACAGTCCCACAGTGCCCAAAACAGTCAAGAGAGCAGACCTGGTGACAGAAACTGGGGTCAGCCAAGAGCCCAGTGATTGCCAGACAAGTCCATAGTGGTAAAGCAGGTCTGGGGTAGAGCCTGGAAGCCAGGTGAGCAGGTTGGGCATCAGTGGAGTACCCAGAAACATAGCCCAGGTGAGGGCCATGAGCAAAGGGACTGAGCTTAAATGCAGCTCCCAAAGTGGGGAGCAACCTATGAGGCTGCTCTCAGGGATTTTTCACACAGCTGTTTTCCCAGCAGCCTGGTTCAAGTTCATACAGCTGCACCATAAGTCAGAGCTGAGGACAGCAGGCAGACCCCAGGGAGGGGAGATGAGGGTTCATTCAGGGTCCTGATCAGCACTTCTACTGCAGTGCCAGCCATCTGTCTCCCCAGAGTTTGGACAAACATCTGGCATTTAACTCTCATGATGGGAATACATGCAGGAGATAACACATGTGGTGTCTGGGGATAGTCTGTCTTTGTGGAGGTCTTGTACCAACATGCTGGAGTTCTTGGCATCTCAGCTCACCCCTCTCTCCCTCTTCTCCTACAGCAGGCTTTCAAAAGACATTTAAAACCCCAGGCAAACAACTGTGGTCAGCCCAGACCTACTGGTACTGTTGGTTCAAGAAAGGATGAAGAGGATTTCTCTACAGTCTCAGAGACCCCAAGGGCCAGAAGCTGTTGAAAGTGGGGTGCGATGCATCCCTTTGGCCATGAACAGCAAGGAAGCATGATCCAAACATCTGGGGATTTATTACTGTGGAACTGAAAGAATCTTTCATGGTTTTAAGGTTCCAAGTTTTGTATTTTTGAGGGCATGTTGCCATTTTATGCCCGACAGCTAATGAAATTGTGTGTGCATATGTATGCCGAGCATCCCAGCAACTTGATTTCATTATGCAGAACATGCCCTGAACTAGCTAGGGAATCATTAATGCACATGGTCTTGCTGCAGAATGGAAGGATGGCTTCCCATCCCTAACAAGCACAAGCGATGACTGCTCCTGACTCTTACTTGGTTAAACAAGGGGAAAAAATAAAACACAGTCTCTGTTGAGCTGGGAGAGGACAGCAACAAGATGAGCACTTAGTGCCACGTTTGCAGTGAAGAGTGAATAGCGAAATGTTGTGCTAGAACAGGTGGGATAGTGCAAGCCTTCATGTAGCTGTTCCTACAGACTGGTATGGAGGGACTAATGCAGGCACACCAGTGGCCAGTTCCCAGAGGAGAAGAAAAATCAGTTGCAAGCATCTCCTTAAGACTACCAATGTCTAGTCCACTGTCTCTCTGAATGCCCAGAAGGCATTGCTCATGAAAATGGCAGACAGCAGACAGAGGGGTGTGGGACATCAGTACCAAATACACACAAACCTGTGGCACTTTGTGTGGGCCTTGTGTTTTTATGGACATGCCAAACCACATTTATGGCTTGGCCAGAGCTGAAAATCCTCTCTTCTCCCAGCACTGAGAACTACTGAGACTGTAGGAGAGCTCATCCTGCTCAGGGTCTGTCACTTTTGCTGGGCTGTGTCATGCATGCCCCTTCCTCCCACTCTTTCCAACTCTATCCTGAGCTGAAGAGTGGGAGAAGCCCCATGGGAGAGTGCTTTAGGAGACAGAGATGGATGCTATAGCAAGGACTGGAGCCAGGGACGCAACAGGGCTTAGGTACAGCCTTCCGTGGAGACACCAACATCAAAACATAACCAGCAAAACTATCACTCTCAAAGCACACAGCAGATTGGTCAGCATGAGCTGTCCCTGAGGCTGTCTGGATAAGTGCAATTATCTCCCAGGCTGACCCTCTCCTTGGGGGCTGGCTCCATGGTGGAGGAAGCCCTCCCTGCTATACAAAGTGCCCCTCCCTTTCATCAGCTCCAAGGCCCCACATTCCCCCATCAGAGCAGTCTTACCCTGCCTTGACAGTGAGCTGGTAAGAAAGGGCAGAGCTGCTGGCAGGGAAGGGACAGAGCCTGCAGACTTGGGCTGAGCCCAGCCACAGCTGTGCAGGGTGCTCACACTGTCCCCAGCTTGTAGAGGGGCTGGTCAGTGGGCCTTGTGCTCTTCCCCTCCCAGAGCTGCAGAAGTTCAGACCCTTCCATAGGGTGGCAGTTGATACCCACTGGTCAACAGTGTAGAGACCCAACTATGCCAGAAGAGTTTTGTGTTGGAAAAATTAACAAGTTGAAGGCAGAGAGAGCACAGGGTAGAGGACACTGAACTATTCTGTGGTCTGTTTGTACAGTGTTAGAGCCATAATTTTCTCTTAACCTCCTGGAGCCCAGGAACTGAGTGCTTCTCTGTTTGCTTCAGGGCTGCAGAGTCCCAAAGTCAGTCACAGAGCTGGCTGGGGCTGGTGGTAGAGGTGCACACTGTGGCCCTGCAGAAAGGAGAATCTGATGAAGCGTGTTTCCTTCCCAGCTTTTCTTTGCTTCTCCTGAAGTCTGGTCCTCTTGGGATACACGGTCTGAAACTGCCTCCTACATGGGAATGACTGGGAATCCCTTTCCCAGGTTGCTTTCAAACTCAGTGCAGAGGGCCAAAGAACACCTAGCAGATCCTAGCCCTGCAAGGGGTCTCCAGGATGGGGTAGAATTGAGTCTCCCCCGGGAGACACCTTCCTCCCAGTCCTGCCTTTTCCAAGCAGAAAGGAGAACCAAGTACAATGTGGTATGTGGTGCTTGCCAACATAAGAGCAGATATGGAGTTTGCCCTTGCTAGGAAGTGCATGGGCTGGGTGGAGCAAGAGCTGCACTTGGGACCTTACTCAGCCCAGCCAGTAACAGGTAGCAGGTACTGGGCCACTGTCAGGGCAGTGGGAGCAAGAGCAGAGTTACTGCCCAGGACTGTAATGATCCAGCGTGATGGCATCATCTCACCATTGCCCCAGGGCTTTGCACAGGGTATGAACCCCAGCTCTGGGCTGTAGAGACTTCAGCCCTGACCCCATGGGAAGCAACTGCCCAGAGCAGGGGGAAGCCTACCCAGAGTTGCGTGAAGGGCTCCTGGCAGAGCAGAAGTGGGAACCCAGGAGTCCTGCCCTGATCTCACCCAAGCGAGCTACCTGTCGGAGCTGGGAGCTGGGAGCTGCAGGCTGGACTCTGCCTGCCCCCTTGGCTCAGCAAGGAGCCTGCTGTGCTGCAGCAGGTTGTAGAAGAGGTCTCACCATTGGCACCAAATGTCTGTTCATGAAGTTTTTATGGTGCACTTTGCTAGTGCTGGGTCGTGATGTTATGACCTGGTTCATCTCTGCTGATTCAGCCATCCAAATGGACCTGAAAGTCCCTGGCAGAGACCACCCATGGGTTTGGCTGATTGTCTCAGTGAGCAAAATGTGCAGGCAATGAAAGCCATTTCAGGACGTTTCTATTTTCTGTCACGCAGGGGCTAGGCTCTGGTGCCAAAGGACAGACAACCCTCCACCCCTGCTGCTGCTGCTGTTTACAGGGGACCAGGACCTTCAGCTGAAGGCTTTGCCAAGCTTGTTTTGAGGTTTTGTAGTGTTTTATTCAGTGCTGTGCCTGGTGACAGCTGTCATCACCCTTGCTTCTCTGCACAGGGGCTGGCTGATGGAGATCATTAATTGCCAGTTTGAAAGTGCTGCAGGTCATAGGGGTAGGATGAGACCAGCTGTCCCAGGGCCACCCATGCCAGATGCTTGTCTAGCTTGGCCTGGAGGTCTCTGGTGAGAGGCACATAGCTACCACACCTTTCTCACACAGCCTGGCCTTACCAAGATAGTGTCTTCACCTTTGGCCTGAAACTCCCTTTCTGCTTATCCTCTTCCCAGATATGCTAAAGAGACCATCCATCCTCCTGTGCAGGAGCCTTTTATCTCCTTTGAGGCAGTTAGCGCAGTTTAATCCACAATTCCCTTAGGTTCTGGCTTGTTCAAAATTCCCTCACAAGATCATCCTCACAGACCTCCACCTACCTCTTTTGCCTTGAAGGGGTCAGTAGCTCCTCTGGGGCTACTAGCAGTTATCTTGGTGTCCAGCACTCCCTGGCCTGGGTAATGCTCTAGGCAGGGAGAGTTCCCGAGGGAATGGAGCTCTGCTCCTCGTACACGGGGAATGCAGAAGACAAGAGCAGCTGAAGTGATGGCAGGAGGAAGAGCGGATGGTGCATTTGTAAAGCAAGCAGTGAACATCCTCTGGGCAGGGCTCTCATGGAGCCAGCACGCAGAGGGACAGTGGACACAGCAGGGGATGGGGATTGCTGTGATTTTCTGCCCAAACAGAGAAGCATTATTAAGCACCTGGCAGCCAGCAAGGCTGGAGGATTTCTTGTCTTAAAAGAGCAAATGCTTGCTGAACAAATGAGCACTTAACGACCAAAGGTAAGGGATGGGTCTGTCCCACTGACCAAACAGGGAGCCTGAGGATCAGAGCAGGGCATACACCTACCCCTGTCCCCCAGGGGCATTGGTGGCTTCAGGACAGAGCTGGCGTCACAATTGCAGAGTCCTAATTTAGCTAGCAGGTAGCAAATCCCCTAGCAGCCAAAACCACCCCCAGGATACCTGACACACACGCTTTTATCCATGGGCCTTATCTCATCATGTGGGACAACCTGTGTCTTCCACCAGACTAGTGGCAAAAATCTTAGTGACAGGACAGCACCCTGCATGGGCAATCCTGCTGGGTAGCACTCAGAGATTGGACTGAAGGGGCTCCGCAGCCCAGGAAACCTCTAACCTGATGAAGATGGACGTCCACCTGCTGCTGAAATCCATCCTGAGGAAGGAGAAGGACCTCAGGCTCTCAGCTCCTACCCTGGGGGACTGGCAAGTCTGCTGCTGCCCTTCCTGTCGTGTAGGAATGGTAGTTAGGGCCAGCCTTAACCCCAGGTCTGTGGCCACCAGTTTCCCATAGAGGCATAATCTTCCAGAAGGCACCGTGCTTTGAAGATATCAGCAAAGACCATATCCCACTTTGTCTGTAGTTTGTTCCATGCCAAGTCTCTCTTGCTGCTGAGGCTCTGTGCCTGGCTTCCAGTTTGAATATGCCTAGCTTTAGCTTACAGGAATGGATTCAGGTTTTGTCTTTCATTTCAAGACAAAAAAGCCCATTAGCACTCAGTGTTTTCTCTCCATAAGGTAACTTTATCCTTCATCAAGACAGCTTTCAATCTGTTTTCTAAAAGGAAGACAGATTGAGCACTTTACATCACTCCAGCACTTTTTCTTCAGTAGTCACATCCTTTTACGGCTCTTTATCCACCCTTTCTGTGTTTTCAGCTTCCCTCCTGAAATGCAAGTGACAGGTACAGTTGAGAGCAGTACAATCAGCACCACTGCTGCTCTAAAGGGAGGGGAAATGCCCTCTCTGCTTCTTTGCCCCCATTTCCATATGCAAACATCTCATTACTCCACTCCAGAGTGCTAATGTGGGATTTCTGAAATAAAATGTGGCAAAAAGTGTAGTTATTGAAGTTGTTCAGATCCACAGCAGTGCTCCCTTGTTACTTCACAGACAAAGGATGGGGGTCTATCCCCACATTTCCAGCTGTGGCTTTGTCAGCCAGCAGGTGAGATTCACTTGCTCATTGCTTTGTTACTTGTCTGTTATGCAGCGCTCCTTGGGTTTCTGGGTCCTCAGTTATTCTTTTGAAAATTGAGGCACTGAGGAGGGAATGGTTTTCTCCTGGTAGTGCAGCGTCAGCTGGGAAAACAAGCCTGGAAATACAGAGGTGATTGCACTCCAGACCTCGTATCGTTATTCTGGCCTTGTGGCCCCTATGTCTGAAGCCAGGCTAGGAAACTGTTCCAGGGCATTTACCATCTTGTTTTTACAGGGTTTTGAGTGATAGGTGATTTATTGCCTGCCTAAGCCAAGACTTTGACTGCCTAATTAGCCTCATTAGGCCTTATTTCTAGACTGACTGTCAGAACATAGCTTCCAGTTTCCAGATTTCATTCTGCTTTTTGATGCTGTCACATGGTGAGATGCCACTCCACACAACCTCTGCATGGGAACTTTTCCTCCTCTTAGACCGGTGAAACAGCATGATGTAGATACCAGTGCATTCAGCAAGCAGGGTGCTGTGCATTGACTGCACAGTATACCTCAAGGTTACATTGCTGTGTCTGCCCCAGAGCCCTCTGCATCCCTCTGAACACGCTGTGTGGGAGGAACAAGGTGATTATCATATCCAAAAAGTTGCCTTGCCCAACGAAATGGAAATGTGATTTACCGACACTCTCACTACAGTGTGGCAGTCATCCAGAAGAACCAACACACCACAGCATAAATTTGATACTTTTCTTGCTAAAATGGGCAAATGCCCTATTAAGAAGATAGCCTTCCCAGATAAATAAGATAGATGAAGTATTGAACTGGTTCCAATGCCCACTAATTTAAGAGTATCCCTACTGAATCAGATCTTCCCTGCACTCAGGCAGAGATGCTGTGGTCTGTTTCTAACAGATCACCTCTTCTGCCAAACATGCACAAGCAGGGACAGCCCAGCAAGAAGCCATGTTTCATGCTAGGAGCTTTGTATTAAACCTACACATAACCAAAACCCAACACTAAGCCCTTCACCAGATGTTCACCAGCTGAAGAAAGAAGCATGGAGGCCAGGCAGCTTCTACCAGGTGTTGCGTATGGGGATCTCTTGGGCATCCACACTGGACCACGTGCCCCACAAATATTTTGGACTCTGGAGCCTTCTCACCACACATGTGTCTGGTTTCCAGAGGCAACTGTGTCTCCTCAGGCAGATCAGAGCAAGGCGCAAGCTGCTGGGTTGGCTGGCATGCCTGCTCTGAGGTGATGATCTCGTGATCTGAACATGGGTAAAATATTCACATAGGTTAAATATTTATGTGATGATATGTTAGCATTAATGACATCATGCAGCATGGAGTTCCACAGTTAATTGCACATCATATGAAGAATCACAGTTTTTTAATTATATTGAACCTGCTACCTGATTATTTAATTTGAAGACAACACACTGTTGTAGGCTGAGAAACACTCAATGATTCTTTCTTATTGAACTTCTGCATATGCCTCCTCATTTTAGTAACCTCTGTCACATTCCCTCTCAGTCATCTCTTTTCAGGATTTTAGTCTTAGTCTGTTTGCTTTTAAAGATTTTAATCTTGGTCTGTTCGACCTAAACTACTAATATGGACCCCTTCTGCTCATGCTTTTCTGAACCGTTTCTAGTTCTGCCGTGCTTTCTCATGACCAGGAGTCAGAAGTGTGCACTGAAATGTGGGAGCACTCTGGATTTATGTAGTGGCAAAATAGCATTTTCTATTTCTTTCTCTCTTCCTTTATGGATAATTCCTCACATTCAGTAGGCTTTTTTGGCCCACTGTAGAGCCCTGAACTGTTCAACTCTGACTCCCAGCTCTCTTTCCTTAATGCTGGGAGGTAGTTCAAAGGCTGTCACTGCGTGTGCAATGTTAAGCCTGCTTTTCCCCCAGTGCATGACTTTCTATGTAGCTATTTGAATTACACATTCTACTTCATTGCACAGTCACTCAGTACAATTAGGTCCTTCTACAACTGCCTTCAGTAAATTTTCTTTTCTACTCCCATGAATAATAAAGTATCTGCAGACTACGGCCTTTTATTATGCAGTCCCTTCTCCAGATCTGTTATGAATATGTCGAAGAGTCCAAGTCACTGCACAGAACCCTGGGACATCCTTTCATTTATTCCAGCCCATTGCTTCCTTTTTAATGAGTTTTCAGTCCATGCAAGGGATTTCCCTCTTATCCCATTGCTTCAGTGAAGCAGCTTGTTAAAAGTTTCTTGAAAATCCCAGTCCTTATTCGATTATTCATTGATTCCTCTGGAATCCTCCAGAGGATTTCTCTGCATTGAAGCTCTTCACTATTGTATCATGTTTATTGTTTCTCTGCTAATTCTGTTCTTCATTATCATCTCTACTGATTCCCTGCACTGGAGATCAAGTGTACTGATCTGCAGTTTCTCACATCTGGGCCACACAATTTTAAAAGAAATTATGTAGTGCTTATTACTGACTTTTTCAGTTGTACTAAGGAAATTTTTTTGCAAGATGCTCCACTCCATGGTTAGTAATTCAGCAACTTCTTAGGTAAATTCCTCCTGTCTCTGCTGATCTGTTACTATTCATCTTATTGAGTTGTTCAAAAGCCTCTTCTACTGACTACTAAGTCTGAGACAGTTCCTGTATTTCATCTGCCATCAGGATGGGTAAGCACATCCCTAAGCAACTTCATTTAGCTTTAATGCTGTGCCCTTCTCCTTCTAGCCACTTTTATACCTTGGTCAGCTATTGGTTCTACATTTTCTGGCTGGTGTTCTGTTCTTCATGGATTTAAAAGGGATTTATTAGTAGTTTGTGATACCTTTAGCAACTTGTTCCTCAAAGTCTCTTTTTGGCTCTTGCCAGAGCTCTACTACTTCCTGGTCTTTGAAAACGTCAAAACTCTGGCTGTTTTGCTGCTTTTGGTCTACCTGTTAAGTGATATATGTTTCCTCTGAGCCTTCCACACAGTATTTTTAAATGATTTTTCATGCCACCAATAGATATTTCTTACCCTTTAGCTGTTCCTTTAATTTTCTTCCAAACAAATTTCATTATTTTTATGTAGCTCCCCTCTTGAAATACAGTGTTTACATTGCAATAGACTTTGCTGGCTTCTTTCCTCCTACAAAGATACTGAATTTGAGTATACTACAGTCACTACTACAGAACAGCCTTTAAGAGGAGCATTTTGAATCAGAAATTTAATTAGAACTTAAAGACAAGAGCTGTTTCTTCTCTTCCTAGTTTCCTGCAGTCCCTTACAGCGCCCATACCCTGGCTCAGTTTTATACCATGCCAGGATGTTGGCCCAGGCTACATGGGCTAACTCAACTCTTCTGCTCTCTCTGCCTGTCTGGCTTGGCATGTTGCAGACATGTTCTTGCTCCTGCTTAGGTGGGGATGGTAAATCCCATCACTCTTTTTCTCCTCCTGGGGCTTGTCATTTCAATCTAGTCATACATATCTTCCTTTTGGAATTAAGAAACTTACTTTACACAGGGTTATCCTGAGAGGAGTCTGGAATAAGCTATCACAGCCCCTGGAACAAAAGTCCAAAATGTCCCCATGTTGATACAGACAGGTCTCTTGCAGGAGCTGGGGAGCCTTGGAGATGATACAGTCACACAGCTATTTTTTCACTTCATCCTGGGGCTGGAGGAGCAGAAGACCCCCATGCCTCTCCACAGGCTCTGAGCAGTGCCATTACCTTCTCTCTTGCCCTGGCATATAAGCAGCATGTATGAAGGGGAGGCTTGGAGATCTCCAGGTAAGCTTGGCCTGCAGCTGTGAAATAGCATCAAAACTGACAGATTTGATGTGGCAGGGGCTTTGGCATGGGCACCATATCCAGTCTGCCCTGTATATGTCACACTTAGTGCTGCTAAGATTGCATGTTAGGGACCCACATGCAGCAAACCCAACATACCTGTGAGGTTTCTGTGTACTAGACTTTGTTGGCACAGCTATCCCCTACATAGGCAAGGAGCCTAAATTGTTGGGACTCATGGAAATTTGCTTCATAGACTTTCCACAGACATAAGCCAACTGCATTTGAACAGGTTAGAAACAGCAAGCAAGACACGTGGTAGAGGAACATGAACATTTGGTGAGGAATCCTAGTCATAAGTGCTCAGCTCTACACTACTACCACTTTCAGTTAGGAAGTGTCTCCTTAAATAGTGGTGTCTGAGCTTGAACCAAAAAAATGGTGCAGGGTTTTTCCTGTATTGGGTGTTTGTATATGAACAGTCTTCTCTGCCTGGTATTATGTCAATACATTGCTTCCAGCTTGTTTGCTTTGGTTTATAATATAGAGTTCATTGGCATTGCAGGAGGGCTTGTCTGTGCTTGTACTGATCAGCTATCATCTCCTTATTGCTAGAGCAAGCTGAGGACCGATAGAGAAGCAAACTGCGGCTGATATTTTGGATGCATACAGTGCCAGAGAGCAGCCAGTATGAAATGATGTGCATGAAGTGCTGGCTGTAGGGAGTGCCCTCTGTAAAGCACTCCATTAGCTCAGGGAAATGCTTCACACAACACATTATCTTTTTCCTTTTTTTTTTTTTCTCATGTGGAGAGAATAATTTTTTTACCAGAAAAGAAATCTCTGTGGGAAGCTCTGGTTCTAATGGCATCCTCCTTAAATTTATTTTCTAGGTAAAATCCACAAATCTGCATGTTGAGTTTGAAAAACCCAAATCACAAGTCTGCAGGAAGCTAACCTAAAGCCTTGTGGAAAACAGTGGTACTGGAGAGCTGTTTCACTGATCTTAACCTGCGTAGCCAGGCCTCACTTCAGCAAGAAGGAGAGGGTGTGCTGGAGAGTATTTACAGGGTCTGACTGTGTGCATGGGGAGCTGTAACTGAGAGCTAGGGTGGTCCAGAGGTTTGGGTGACACAAGAAGAATTGGACCTTGGTGGTGACAGAAGCAGTTGTGTGTAAAGCCAGTCACATGCAGGAAGGAAGGGTGTCAACAGTTGCAGCAGTATTTGGGCACCACAATGAATTACCTTGTGTTTACACTCCCCTAACATCCTTTACGGCTTTATTTCTTCTACGCACTGCAGCATAACTTCAAAAGAGATGCTGAGAACATCACACCCACTATGATCATTCCAGGTCCTGCATATCAGGCTGGAGAGTCACCTAGATCACTGAGTGGCTGCTTAGGAAAAGTGTCCGTGAGTATAGAGTGGGCTTGGCCTCCCTCAGCCTGAGGATCAGATGCCACCAAGTGGACATTGGAGGGGAAGGTACAGAGGTCCTCACCTACTGAAAACACATTTTTGACGCAGAGGATCTGCCTGTAGATCCTTTGAACGGGTGTGATGCCAGCAGGTGTTATAGAGGTGGTGTGGGCTCCAGCAGGTGCATCTGAGGACCTGTGTCAGCCCAGGAGATGCAGCAGTCCTTCACTCCACGGGTACCATGTACAGGTGACTCTCCCAGAGGTTGCCAAGGTAATAGAAGAGGGGTCAGGGAGATGGCAGACTCAACGGGGTGCAATTATCTCTGTTTCAGTATAGTGAGGGAGCAGCTATGAAGCTTGGTGAATGGGCAGGAAAATTGCCTTGAAACCAAAGTGATGGCTGAGCTTTGTGTTTAAGGACTCTCATGCTAAAAGAAAACTTAATTCCCTGTTCTTGATAGCCGTGCCTGTGTTGCTTTCACTAAGGGAAGCTGACTTAAAATGCTATAAGCCCACCTTGGTTTTATTCATGCTTTGCTCTTGAAATCAACTCCAAAGAGCAGGTTTTGTGGGTGAGAAGCTATCTCAGTACTGAAGTCCACAGGGCATATGCTGTGCTGGGAAAAGCAGAGCGAGGTCCTTCTCTTGGGGCTCTCCTTGCAGGCTCTGATATGACCACAAAGTCAGAGCTTATCTCCCCTACTTACCAAATCTATCCATCTTCCCCAGTTGATCCCTCTGGTGCCTTGTTCCGTGGGCTTTCCTGGGCTAGTTGTCTTCAGGGTAGGTGTCTGGCAGCCTCTGGTTCTCAAATGTTTGCTCTGATGCCTCTGGGGACTGCCCCAGTGCATAGGGCCATGTGCAGAGAGCACTTGTGGTCTTGGTTATCACCGTTTTGGGGTCTGTGTCCTTTAGTTTACCCAGAATATGCCGTTACCTGCAGAGACTGAAGGAATTGCTTGGTCTGACAAAATCAGCTTTTCAAAGCACTCTGGGTGGGTTCAATTAGAGATTAAAGTCCTGAATCTACATGTGCATTGGGTGTTGAGCTCTTGCTGTGATCAACAAATATCTTGGGTTTGGTATGTGGATGTGAGCAGTGCCATTGCAATGCTCTCAGACATCCCCCACCAGCCTCCAACCTTGGTCCAGGTGGGTACAGATCTCTCATAAGTCCCCTACCTCCTAGCCCTGTCCAGGTATCTCATATACCCTCCCAAAGGGCACTGTATACCTATAATTTGGTACCTAACCTGAATTTAACTCTAATGAGTTTGGCACCCTGCTAACATACAGACATCTACATGTAGACAGACATATAAATGTAGGTGTCTTAAGGTGTGATTCAGCCTCCTCTGGTCAATTATAAGAAGACTATTAAGGACATTGATGCATGTTTTGTAATTTATAGATAGCTTCTATGCTGCTGAAGTTAATCAAAATTATGCAGAGCAATTACAGTGACTGGAGACTATTTGTGAAAGTGAAGTTTGATTTATTCTTCTTTATTAAAGGCTACAAATACCTTAGAGTTCCAAGAGCTTGGCTAAGGGCACCATTTCTCCAGCTCTGTCCAGGGTTTGGTGATGCCATCCTGACACGCAAAGACCTCACAGGAACCTTCCAAACTTCAGTGAAATTCTTGGTTTTCCCCACCCATTTAATTTCATCCTCTTTTTAGTCTCAGAGATGTGGTGGAGAAGAGGGGGAGGAGGCAGTTATGGCAATCCTGGGAAAGTCAGCAGTTCCCTAGCACTGATAAGGAGCAGGGCAAGCGGAGTTTACCTGGTAGAGTCAGGGCAGTGTTAATATTTTTGGAAGCATGAAAGAGTGATTTTTCTTATCACATGGTTTGGGGAATGTGACTCATGCTTCCCAGCCTCCTGAAAGTGCTGCAAAGTCTGGTCTGTATTGCAGGTTTTGTGGGATGCATCCCAGTGGGTCTTTGTGCTGTGGCTGTTCCCATTAAGCTGCTTCCCTGAAGATGAGCTGAGTCAGTCTGCTCCTTCTAAGTGCCTGTGTTGCATTCAGTAGTCACATTACTCCTCTTTTCCACACTGCGGTGTTTTACAGGCATGTTCCCACAGTACAGAATATGAAAGCAACTTCCCACTGACCAGTAACACACCAATGCGAAACCAGGAATGACTGGGACTCCCAGTCCAGCGTGTTGGCCCTGCAGCCATACTCCTCACTCTCTTAGGACAGCAGCACGTCAGAAACAGCTGAACAGTGCGGTGACATTGCTTCTTCTGTCTGCTGGCCTTTAAGAGCATAGAATGAACTGAGAAAACCAGCCAAATTGCTTGTTTCAATAGCAGAGAGATTAAAAATAGCCAGTGGGTAACAACACTCTGTGATAATGTTCTGTGTTTCAAAATTTTTGTTTACATCATAATCAAAGGAAAAAAAAATCTCCAAACCTTCGGACATTTTCTTGCTGATCCCAATTGGTTGAATATTCATTTGCAAAGTGAAAAAAGGGGGTTTCAATATGAATTTTTTCACTAAGGGAACCTTGAAACTCAGAAATCCTCTGCCAAAACTATGCTAAAGCTGATATGCATCCACAAAATATTCAGGCTTTCAACTAAGCAGTATGCTTTCATGGAAATGTGTTTTGTCAAATGTTCCCACCAGTTTTAATTGAAACTTGTTCCTTCATCAAGATGCAAACGTTTTCTTTTGACAGTATTCAGCTATAGGGTATGGTGATATAAACCCATATTTAAGCAGAATGCCTCAAAAAAAAATGTTTTGTCAGTATTGAAATGAAATCAGAATGTTATTTCTCCCTTTTCCTGTCAAATGCCATGGGAATGGAGATGTTACCATAAATATTTCCACTTCGACAAAATGGTGAGTTTGTGAAGGAAACTCATGCTACCAAAATTGCTGTGACTGGCTCTACTAATGACAGCAGAGCAGGACCATAGAAAAATCTGTACAAACCCTAGATGTCCCTGTGTATACTCCTTCTCTGCCATCAGCCATCGCTGATATTGGGCTTTCATCAAATAGCAGCAGCGGCGAAGCCTGACATCCAAGTCACAGCTCCAAAGGCACTTGTGGAGTTGCCCTTCTGGGCAGATGGGTAGTGATTATACACCAGTTTGCAAATGCTTCAGAGCTGCAGGGGACTGCAGGGAGCCGTGAGTGTATCCGGGCTGTCAAGGGTAGATGTGTGTGGGTGTAGCTAGTGACAGCCGCGTATTGATGTTTCAGAGCTGGTGTCTTTATTACACTGCGGCCAGCCTTCCTCTAGACCAACCTTGGGTTTCAGCTCTTCCCACAGCTGTGGCAGGGAAGATTTGCCACCTCTCAAGTGCATTTCTGGATGAGGGGTTAGGGGGGAAGGAGGGCAGGTGGGAGGGTGTGACAAGTGTGTCAGCAGCACCCAGGAGTGGAGGTGACAGCATGGAGTGGGGACAGTCACAGGGTGTCGCACACCACGTGCGGCTTCATTGTGCTCTATTAACAGGTGGATGGAAATGGGACATCAGGAGTTTTCTAGTCCATCTTCTGCTCCAAGAAGGATTGACGCTGAATTCAGACCAGGTTGTGCGGGCTTGCTCCAGGCAGGTCTTAAAAACCTCCAGAGGCAGAAACTGCACAGCCTGTCCCCTGTTCCAATGCTTTACAGTCCTCATGGGGAAGGAAATAAAGAAATTTTTTCTTTATCTATCTGGTCAGAAACACCCCTTCTAAAATTTATGACCATTATATTTTGCTCTCCGGACGTACATCTCCATAAGGAGCCTGGATTCCATCTTCTTGGTAACATCCTCACAGGTACTGGGCGGGTGCTTGAAGCCTTCTCTTCTCCCGGCTGAGCAGGGCCAGTCACTCCACCTCTTTTCATATCCTATTGGATCAGTGATCCTACTGATCAGTGTCTGGGGGGCCCAAAACTGGGCACAATATTTAAATATGATCTAATGAATACTGAGTAAAAAGGAGTAATAATATCTTTGGCTCTGCTGGCTATACTCCTGTTAACAGAACCCAAGATGCTGTTATCTTTCAACGCTGCCAGGGCACCCTGCTGACTCATTTTTATCCTACTGTGCAACAAACTCCCAGCTCCTAGTTAGCAGAACCTCTATCCATCCAGTCAGCCTCCAGCCCATGCCACTGCAGGGGGTCACGGTATCCCAAGTGCAGGACTTTGCCTTTGGCTTTGTTTCATGAGGTTCCTGTTGGTCCATTCCTCTGACCTGTCCAGATCCCTCTAAACAGTGGCCCTGCTGCTCCCTCACGGTTGGTATAATTTACAAACCTGACGAGAGGCTCTTCCTCTGAAACGTTAATAATGACATTAAACAGGAAAAGAAAGACTGCTAGGGAACTCCATGTATAACTGGTCTCTGGGTAGAGAATACACCTCAGTCTTTGAGCCCAGTGGTCCAGACAGATTTTCAAATGAGACATTCCACACCTCTGCCTCGTACAAAGACTTTCTATCCACCATGGATATGGAGGCATGGAGAGATGAATGAATCTGTCTTGAGTTGAGACCTTTGGGTGAATATTGATTGGTACTGAGGTTGTACTGCAGTCTGCCAAAGCATCGCCCTCCTGCAAAGAGAAATGGAAACATCATGAGACATTTGTGTTTGATAGACCCTCAGTGCTGGAGAAAATGGCATAGCTGCTCTATGCTACAGTGATTTCTAAGCAACCAGGGCCTGTGTGAGAATTAGCTGTAGCCTGAGCTATGCCTTTCTTTACAAAATCCTCAAGGAAGGCAGATCTGATTGTTTCTTTACTATTGCAATAAATCTGAAAGCACTGTATAATTACCTGTCAGGGGCTCACAGAAGTTGCATAACTTCTCAGGCTTCAAAGGATGTAAAGATGATTTTGCAAAGATGATTTATAGAGGAAAGTTATTGATAAATGATAATAATAAACTGTAATTACAATGTATATTAGATAAAAAATTCCTGCTCACTAAATTAAGGAGGGGGGAGCAGGGGAAGGTGCAGTCATTGCATAGCTGTCCTGAGCTCTTGGCATGTTAGCTGCAGGATATGAAAGTCTTGGCTGACAAGCAGCTGCACTCTCTTAATGCTTGTATTTATCACAGCATGCTTCAAAAGTGCAGGAGGACAGCGTGGCCCAGAGGACTGCAGGCTGCAGAGGACATAGCCGGGTTTAGTCTGCATCTGTCTGTCCCTTATTGAGATCCTGCTGCTGCTTTGTGGACCACCTTAGGACAAAGCAGAGCAAACTCTCAGGTACTGCACATTAAGTAAGCATGCTGAACTCAGTGGAGCTGAACTGCTGGTCATCAGTGTTTGATTCAGACTAACAATTTAGAGCAACATTTTCACTTATATGGGCACTCTTATTGTCTTTTTTCTTTTCTTTTTCTGGTATTTTTTGTATTTTTAATTACAAGGGCTATTAAATTTTATGAATATAGTATCTTTGCTCCTTGAGTTCATGTTAATTCACTTGAAAACCTATTAGTGATGGAAGAATCTCTAAAGGTTTTCTCATTCCAGTAAATACTTGGAAGAAATCCAAATAAAAATTGTAGTCTCAGGTTCCTTATATGTGTGCAAAATGCAAAACCAGGTTTCTATCTGACCTTGGCTCTTGATCATCTGCTGACCCCAAACGCAGTCCTCCCAAATTTCCCAGAAGAGTCAGTTTAATGGCCGGGATATGGCTATCTCATAGGCTTTTGAGTATTTCCACTTTGGCCATGGCGGAGGAACTTTACAAAGTGTCTTTATCATCCTATGGCTTGACATAAGGAGCACATGGTTCCCAAGCCTTGAACTGCCCCTGACACAGGTGGATCTGGCTACGTTGGCTTTCTAACAGATTTGGAGAGCCCTGATTGATTGCCCAGATAAAAGTAAGAATTAGAAGAAAAAAACCTTTGAATGTTATAAAACCTTTTATCAAGATTTTCAAGAAAGGACTGCTCATATATTTAACCTCAGTGATTTGATATCCAAATGAGTTCATCCAGTTATTTGCCTGGGCTATTAAATCCTGCTCATCACCCTTGCCTGGGTGTTCCATCCCATGAGACTTTCCTCCAGCTTGTTTATTTGCAGAGGGGAGGTGGAGGGGGTGGACATGGAGGCCGCAGCAACACAGTTTGAAATCCACAGGGTTTCACATCATGACAAAACTCCTGCATTTACTGTAAGTACTGTAGACCTGTCCCTTTGTTCATGCTTAATACAGAGCAATCTTTTGCAGCCTTTACTGAATAGAGACTTTAATAAACTGCAATGTCAGGGAAGAAGCAAATCCAGCTCTCGGGGAGTTGTACAAATCTGGCGTTATTGTGTCCACTGCCAGTTTGTGTGGGGGCCTGGAGGGATTTTTTAGAGTGCTGATGTCTATGCATGTGTTTGCATTGGTGCAACAGTTGGCTGGAGCACTAAGACAAGCCACTTATTCCCAATAAAGCTAGCAAGCAGTGTGTCACATGGGGAGGGCTCTGAAGCAGAGACATAAGGAAGACATCATGGGGTAATTGCTAATTTTCCTCTTGAGTTCATTCATTTTCCTGTGTGAGCAGTGGCACTTCCAGGTAGGCTGGCAGTCGGTATGTTCCCCAGCCACGCAGGCCAACTGGACAAGGTAACACTATCATCTTCCCTGGAGTTACACCACAGTGAACATGAATAACAGTGTATAATCAGGGCACTGACAGTCGTGCAGCCAACTGACAACCAAAGTGGAGAAACTGCGATCCAAAGCCAACTGGTGATGGTCTTTAACCACAGTACGAGCAGACAGTCATGCCAAGGAAATGCACATGAGAAGGCAAGGGCTTTTAAATCTTTCCTTCTTAAGTCTTTATTTGCTTTAAGCCTTCTAAGGCAAGTAAAGATATTTGCTAAATATCCTGCCTAGAAACAACAGAAGGGCCAAAGCAGAGCCCCCAGCCACTGTTCTTGTCCTGCAGGAAGTTTTACACAGGATCCAGTTGCTATCTTTGGCCCCACCACTCAAAAGGTCACTACTGTCTGTACTGAGGAATCCCTAAGCATTTTGGAAAGGCTTTTTACTTTCTGTCTAGATCTAGCAGGAAATTTTCAAACCTGAAGAGCAAAGGTTCTCCCACCCTCTTCCAGCATGCTCCTTCCTCAGCGGGATGTTTCCTGAGACAGAAAGAAAGGCAGTGATGGAGCTTTATTTCAGTGTTGGATCTATTGCGGAAACTAACACAGGGCAGTAATCAGGCTCCACCAGGACTGTCAGAGAAGGATGTAAGAGAGATGGTTTTTCTCCAGTACTAGACACAAAGTGGTTGGTTTCTGATTGATAAGAGCCCTGGTGTTGCCTCAGGACTGAGTAGAGAGGCCGGACTACTGCAGCTGTGCCTGTGGGATGGACCACCCAGGTCTCAACCCCTTTTTAGTGGCAAGAAAGCTGACTGTCCATTCCCTCTGAACAGCTTACAAAGCCAATCCATGTTGCAAGTGGCTTCCTAGAACTAACAAGAGCCCCGTGTGTTCTCACTGACATACCGTGCTAGACACAGCCCAGGAATAAATACTGTCTGTATTGCTAATCAAGAAAAATGTTTCCAGAGCCACTGAGCTGTCAGCTTTCCTGCCTGCTGCACACAAGCAGTGCTGAGGGCTCTGTGACAATCGTTACAGAAAAACCCTCCTACCCTCCTGTGCTTTATTATGTATGGGAAATGCCTGCTGGCTGCAGCTCCTGATTTTCCCCGTCGCCTTCAGGGATTCACATGTGTAATAAGGATGGAGGAAAGTTGCTGCTTATTGTCAGACACCATCTGGGGCCATCCATGGGGAGAAGGTTTGGAAGGAGATGAGCGTTGCTTTCGGGGTTTTGCTTTGATGAGGTGGACAAGAAGAAAACTGTTGTTAGTGTATATAAAGCTAGAAATTGGCAGATCTAAAACATGAGCAGTTTGGGAAAACTCCCAGGAAAGAAAGTCAGCTGTATGAGTTGTCTATATAGTGGGGCAGGACAGGATAAGAGGAGTGAGTGAAATTAGCTGTATGAATTTAGCTTTGGGAAATTACCATCATGAACATGGCTAAATTAGGGTACACTCCTGCTTGGAACCCGAGTTCTGGTTTCATTTTCTGCTGTGTGACAACATGTGGCATGTCAAGAGGCTGGTCTTGTGTACCTCTCAAATGTTAGGTGAGATGATAGATATTCCAGGACATACAGCATGCCATATCATTTGAGAGCAGTTGCTCTCATACTCATGGACATAACCAGAGTTAGATATGGTATGCAAGGACATAACCAGAGTTAGATTTCAAGAACTCGTCGCCCACAGCAGATTCTGATGTTCAAAGGACATGTGTCCTTTAATGAAAAGCTTGGAAATGTTGTCTAGTGTTGACTGACAGGCATCACAGCGCTCTCTGTGCATGAAAGTGGTTCTGCTGAAACATGGCACTAAGGCAAGAGGTGACAGTCTCAGAATATGTCCTCCCTGGTGCAAGAGTGCTCTTTGAGGCTGGTTACTGGCAACAGAAGCTAGCCCAGTATCACTAGTCTACACAAGACACCAGAGCACAACAGGACACTCCATGCCATTAGCATACATCCCAATGCCTCCAGATCATGTTTTACCTTGCTGCCTATAGATGCCCCTGGCAACAAGGGGCCACTGGGACCTCAAGCTAATCCAGTCTGCAAAATAGATTTAGGTTCAAAATTTTAAAAGGAAAATCTAAATGCATGGTTTCATTCTAGAAGAGACAAAAATTTTGGCTGAGTCACAGAGATTTTTCTTTTCTTTTCCCTCCTTTTCTTTTCTTTTCTTTTCTTTTCTTTTCTTTTCTTTTCTTTTCTTCTCTTTTCTTTTCTTCTCTTTTCTTCTCTTTTCTTCTCTTTTTTCTTGTCTTTTCTTGTCTTTTCTTGTCTCCTTTTCTTCTCTTCTCTTCTCTTCCCTTCTCTTCTTTTAGCAAAGAAAAATGTGTTTGGGTTTGTCTTGCTTTGGGCAGGCTGGGAATAATTATTTATTAGTGCAATTGGTTTTGGTGTGATCAGTGAACTGTAAAATGAACGACTTGCAGAGCTCTAGTTGGCCATTTTTTGTATCATGGCCAGTCTGCAGCTCCAGCTGCATCCCTGTCTGAGGAGCAGGGAGGTCTCTGAGGTAGGGGTCTTGGGTGCATTAATTCTTTTTCCAGAAGCCTGTATCTGAACAGGTAGAAAGCATCACAGGAAAAGTGTCACTAAATCTGCATTAACGACACTTTTTGGTGGTGAATTATGATAATATTTTTAAGCCTTTATGATAGCCCTACCTGGAGCTATCATAAAGCAGTAAAGAAGCCATAAATGTGATAACAAAGAATTCTTTCCCGACATGCAGCCAGCCTGATTTTACAGCTACAATTCATGTTAAGTGTGCATTCATTAAATTATTCAGAGATGATAATGTCTCCTCTTCATAATCCTTAATCACCATGCCAATATGATTCTGCTTACACTGGCTAAAGAGTAGCTGAGGGAGAAATGCATTTTGGCAGGGCAAGGATCACTAACACTTTACAGTAATGGTAGATTAATTAGTGACAGATGATGATGGAGTGTGTATCAGAGTAAACACAGCTTCTACCTCAGTGCTGCAAGGACTCATCATGGTCAGCATTGTAACAAGAAGCATATCAATGCCTTACATCATAAGACAGACGCACTCCCTCCTTAATGTTACCCTCTGCATAGCTCCAATATAATAAAACATTTATAGAGGATAGAGATGAAGCTCTGTTGCCAAAAAATCATTGGGTCAGAAGAGACTTTTGATAGAAAATAATATGTTTCTCTGAGGAATACGTATATTCCCCTGATCAGGGCTTGCAAGGCATCCACCCTGGTGCATGACTTATGCCCATCACTGTTCTGCTTCATCTGTCCTGCCCAAGAAAGATCAATAGTAGTGGCTCAGTGGATGACAGGCAGCTTGTGCTCCTGTGAGTGTCATATGCCACACACTGTGGTGTGATCTTCTCCAGAGTTACAGGGCTATTTCCTTGGACTACCTTCTCTGTCTGGAAGGGTTCTATCAAATGTGCTTGACTGAAGATCACATGTGCTCCATCTAAACTATATGCTCATACTGTCTTATCCACCTTCATTCACACCTGCCTCATCCTTTCCTAGACTCTTACATGTGAATTTTGGCTAAACCTCTTACTTGCAGGTCTAATACTAATCCTGGACCTCTCCATAGCAGGATTCATGGCTTAGCTTTGCGTTTGAAAGGCAACAGTTCTATGAACTCTCCAAGAAAAACTAATCCCAGACCTCAGTCCAAGTTGTGAACTTGGAAATCAGAAACGTGGGCCTTGCAGATCAAATTCCTGCTGGTGAAGAAATCAATGAGATCAAGTGTGGTGACTCTAAAGGGTACTTTCATTTTTTTCCATGGTGGCACCAGTCCTGGAGTAAGAGCAAAGGCTTGAATCCATTCTCAGGAATCTGCACATGGACATCAGTGGCCAGTCCTCAAAGTGTGAATAACTGAGGCTGAAAGGAAACTGTTCATTCTGGCAGCAGGTCTTTCCAAAGCACGTGCAATGCAACCATCGATGGTGCAACAGCTCTGCAAGGACTGTTTGTGTTTGCATGTTCAAGAGGGAAAGTGCCCTGTATGTGTCTTAGCATGGAGTGGTAAGTCTATCCTTGACCTTCCTGTTTGTGTTATAACCTGACTTCTGTGTCCTTGTCTTAAGCACCCAATAACCCATTCCTCCTTAATTAGGTACTTATGTTTCCTATATCATCATGACAGGGATAGGTGCCTTTGAAGGAATCTGGAGGAGACTCTGTCTCCCTAGGTGGATAGGATATGTTTGCATAACACCCCTCCCCACTGACCAGTAAGGAATAGATGCACTTTTCCTAGGACAGGGTTCTACTGCTACCTTCTGTAACAGTATCCAGTTTTGCTTCCTTTTTTTTAAACAAGGCTCTAGCTTTCAGGTAGTCCCTATGAACATTATCATTCAGCTCCTGACCAGAAGCCTCAGAATCCAGTCCTGCAAGGGTTAATCAAGACACTACTCCAGTGAGTAAAACTCCCCTTTTCTATGAAAGGTCATGGCAAACCTTTCTCTCCAGCATGCACAAGTATGACAAGAACCAGGAGCTGAACATCAGACACAAGCAAATCTGGACCAGAAATAAGGTGCAAATATTAATATGTCCCCTGGAAAAAACATCCAATGCCCTTTCCTTGTGGTACCTGCCTGAACAATCCTTTCCCTTTGAGACATCTTGCCCAGGTCTCTGTGCTTCAATACCAGAAACCCTGGTAGAGCATGTCACCAGGAATCCAGAACTCTTTATTTTCATGATAAATGGAAAACCTTGAGCTTCAGCTTAAAAAAAAAAATTAAAAAATGCCCTGCAGGAAATGTCTTCTTTGGGTCCTCATTACTCTCCACACTGATTGCCTGCAGGAACATTACTCACCTTTTAATGAAACCCAAAGGGAGGAACGTGTTCTGCTTGGGAGCAAATCACATGTGGTTTCCATCTGGCCTCACAAGTGAGCTGCACAGTGCATTCACCGGCTGCACTGAGAAACAAGTTAATTATGAAGCCCCCTGGTAAGCATCTATTTTTCCTAGTGTGGAACAAGGGGTCCATCACCCTCCCACCCCATACAGCGTACCCATTAGAGGGCTGGATGGGGCACCCACACCTCACTCCTCTTTAGCACGTGATTAAATGCTCTATATAAGTCATCCTTTTTTTTCCTGGTAAGAAAGCATGAAGCCTGCTATACTCCTTTATGCAAGACTGAAATCCAGCAGCAGATGTCGGCAACACTTCCAATGGGAATGGCCAGCAGTAAAACGCTTGTCAGAGTGGGGCAGGACAGTGCTGTCAACAAGTGTGTGCATAAATGAGCTTCCTCACCCTGTGGCATTTCCTTGGCTGGAGTCCACAAAGCCTCTTGCAGGACCTGCTTAGGAATTTTCTGTCAAATGCTTTTCCACTGGGAAACGTGATTCCAATACCTGTTTTCATTTTTCTGAAAAGACATTCAGTTTTCCCTTGGGTTGGGAGTAGAATATTTGACCTATATCAGATTATTTCATTTCTTTATTCAGACTGAAATGCCTTATATCAAATTAGTACAGAATCCTGTCAAACAGCATTTCTCTGCTGCTTGCTGTCTGACAGGAACTGCTCTATACCAAAACCCCATGTCCTCCTGTGGACTGGGTTTTCAGAAAGACCCCCCCCACCTTGAACATGCCATAGTCTGTGCTGTACAGGGACCAGAGGAACCATATGACTGATGAGCAGGAGCCACAGTCAGGCTGACGGGCAGGGGAGAGGGGAAACAGGTTATCAGCCCCCATAAAACAATGTTGTATGAGTTTACTTGAAGTCAATGGGCTGATCATTTTCCATAGGCAAGAGTGGCAGTTTCCAACTTCAGGAGCGGCAAAATTGTCAGCTGTGATCCCATGACTTAAAGGACTCTCAAAGGATGCTCTGGAATTGTCAGGGCCCTGGGATGGTGATAATTAAGCAGATGCAGAGATAAAGCAGGTGGTTGTCCTGGGCTGCTGCTGTTCAGAAGGTACTGTGTGGATTTTGCTGAAAACCAACACAGGAAATTTCAGACTGCCTTAGGAAAGGGATTTGAGCTGTAATCTTTCTCAGTGTGGTGTCTAAGAGGGCTTAAAGCTATTCTCACGGTAGATATGTAAAGGTCTTTGGTCACATCTCCCAGTAATGCAGTGGAAATGCAGCTTTCTGCCCTGCCTTATTTCCTTGTGTTTGAGAGGCTAAAAAGCAGCTGGTTCACAGAAGAATAAAACTTGGACTGCTCTGGAAAGGAGGTTGTGTGTTCTTCCACCGACCACCCCCAGCCTCTGGGCTTTCTTCAGAGTCTTTGCTTATATTAGCCATGATCCTTCCCTGTGCATGATACAGGATACACCAAGAGACACAGAGCCATCAGAGTACAAAACTGAACCTCCTGCATGTGCCTACTGGGACCTAAAGATCTTTCTCCCTTTATTTGAGATACTAAAGATGGTACCCAGCTCTCCTCCCAAGCACAGAGCCATTTCTGCAATTCCACCTACCACGGAGAGGTTCGAAACCCTGGGCAGGATCCCAGTGTACCCAGCAGTTTGTCAAGTGTTTGATTTTTGTGTTAGAGGTAGGTTTAATCCCTGAACTTGTCTGTCAGATAAGAGTTGGGGTTAGATGTAGTGCTGCGGTCACCTGTAAGTTTGCCTCATGCATTTGACACAGTTGCAACTTATTGGAATAAATGGGCTGAAACTCAGCCTGGGTCCTGCAGTCCCTTTTGCAAACCGGTCCTTGGGGGAACCTGAAACTCGAAACGAAATTTCAGGATGTCTGAACCCTCCATGACTGGTTGTCAGAACTGATTTACTGGCTTCAATTTACAGATGGAGGAAGCAGCATACAGGTATTTTTTTCTGTTTGATTTAATGTCCCTCTGTCAGTAACTGATCTCAGCTGAATTACAACCAAACAGGAATGAGTGTATCTAGACAGGGTTTTGCATAGTTTTAATGATGTACTTCCATCTAATTTGGTCCTGGTTTATGCATGGACCCACAAGGAAGGACAGGTACAAACAGTTCTTTGCATCAGAAGTGACATTGGACCAAATGTCCTCACATTGCAAAAATCCTAGAGAGTGAGCATCTCACCAAAAGAAGAACTGGGAAAACCTTCCCCTTGACTTGGGTGGACATTGGCCATGTTGGCCCTTAAACTAGGTAGTAGTGACTCTTCTCCAAGGAGGACATAGACCCTTGCTTTATTCTTGCCTCCACCTCAGACGGGGGGGGAGGATACAGGGCCTAGCAAGCAAAGAAATAAATAACATACACATTTAATAGAGTATAATCAAACTCATCTGCCAGTGGAGCATGCTAATTAGCTTAATGAGATTTCTTGGAATGAGAAAATATTACTTATTTCATTAACTGCATGACAATTGTGCTCCTAAATGAATCAAGAAATAAATCTAAGAATTAAGATGTAAAAAATAAAATGTTAATAAAATAACCACTGCCAGAAAAGTGCTTTAACCCAGGAAATCAGGTTAGGTTTAATATCCAGTAATATTTTATGAAAGAAGTGACATGAAGCATCTGGAATGTGATTGCTTGATTCTAAGACAAGCTGTGGAGAGCTTCTCCCCCAGGGTCCCAACACTAAGAATTTCTTCTGTGGCAGTTGGACTATGAGCTGAACCTGGGCCTGCAAGGGGAACAGCGGTGGTCACGGCCCACAATGCAGGGCAACTTACGGCACTGACAGCCGCAGTGCTTTTGAGCTTGTGTGCATCAACAGCCCGTCTTCTTCATCACTGCCGTGAGGGGTGGGAGCAAAGAGCTGAGGACATAGTTTGGGGCAGGGCTGTTTCAATAGACTTGGTCCTCTGGGACCGGCCATGTAGGTCTCCAGAGATGCTAGTGGGGTTGTCAGTGGTACAGACACCTCCTTTCCTGGACCAAGGGTGATACAAGGAGATGGGCTAGTTTGCTTTGACAGTGGAGAGCAGCAAGCGTTGCTAGGTTTGGGATTCAGCTGGTAGGCTAGTAGAATTTGATGAATAATAGGAAAATTACTCTGTGAATAATGGGCATATTGGATGAATAATCTCTTGGCAAATAATATCTGATCCGCTTGAGCTGTCAGCAAGGGACATGTGCTGCCTGCGTATGCTGTGGGAAGGCACTGGGTAGTCTGCAGCTTCAAATTTAAGCTTTGTTAAACAAAGCCAAACAAACCCCATATGGTTTATGAATAGAAAAGGTTTTCATCCTGTTAAAAAAATGCAAACGTGTAATCAATGGTTATGTTGAGCTGCCGGGCGAGAAAGTGAGTTAAAATGAAACTGAACAATCTGATTTCACTCTGTAATGGGACTAAAAGGAAAAATGCAAACAAACAAGGTCAGGACCTGCATTTTAATACACCAGAAGGTGCCCAACATCAGTCACTTTAGCAGAACTCAAAGCCTCCCTTCACCTCCAAAAATAGTGGACCAGTGATGGAAGTCCCCAGAGCATTTCTGTGCTGTTTGAGCATGGCCCAGGGGCCATGGCAAGGCATGGGGAAAGTCATAGTCCACCCCACATACTCTCCATGGAGGGAGGTCTGAGCATCCCCCAAACCCACTCCTAAACTGCCACAGAACGCAGAGCACTGTCTGAAAGCAAACTGGAAGTGTTACAGTGAGAGCCCACAGACACGGGAAACCTAATTCCTGTGTGAAATGCACAGTCTTCGATGTGGCTGGGGAATGGACCCTACGGGATTTACTGAGCACATCTGCACTGCAGGCTGAATCAGTCCCTGCTGTCCAGAGGAGCCCGCTCTGCTCTCAGCCACCCTAAGCCTGCTTCTGAGCTGGCAGCTCATTGCACACACAGGGTCACACCTGGACAAGTTGAAGCCATCTCCCCCTCTTGCTGCCTGTCTGCTTCATACTCTGGATGCAGCTGAACAGAAAAAAAAAGAAAAGGCTCTGAGTTCAGGGACTCCTCCTCTGGCATTGCTCTCTCTGCTTGGTGTTTAACCCTTTCCCATAGATTCCTCAAAGCTGCCGTTGTACAGCTACCTGGACTATGCCAAGCCAGGGTGAGCAAACATTTATTTCAGTTGCTTGTGACTTAAAGAAAAGAAGTGGGATCTTTCGCTGGAAAGCAGGAATCTATATTGTGGTGACGTGCTGCTGAAGTGGTACCATGTCTGGAGGGTGCGTCGAACTGGTTTCCAGCCAGAATCACAACCAAAGTCTGTCTTTTCTCTAACAGAGTCTGGAGAATTGAGAAAGTATTCGCTGGTGTCCCTAACACAGAGCCCACTGCTTGGTCCAGGCTCACAGCCTGCAGGCTGACGTCCAAGGACATGAGGTGAGATCATGGCACCACAGCACAGGCAACTCTCCCTGGTTCCTCCATCAACTGAGGCCCAATATTTTCTGCAAAGTTCATTTCCATTCCTGATCTTCCTTTCTGGATGTGTCTCCAGCACAAATGCTATGCAAGCTCTGAGGTCTTTAGCCAGTGCTTTACCAGATCCCACAGCAGAGGCAGAGCTGCAAATCAAAACTGTGAGTCAGAGGACAGTTCCAGATATGAGTGGACTTTAGTGCCTCCATTTCTGCTGAGCCTGTCTGCATCGATGGCTTCAATTTCTCTGCTGCACATTGCAGTCCTTAAAGATAGTGACGAGTTTCACCCCGCACTGCATTTTCAGTGAACTGCTCTCGGTAATGCACACTTTGAAAATGATAGCCAGCAGCTGCAGTGTTTCTTTGGTCCCCTGAGATCCCTGTTCGTTTAATAAACTTGTATTTTTCTGAACAGCACAGCCCATTGTGAAGGTAATCTTAAAGGGAAAAAATGCCTGTGAACAGAACTGATTAAATATCAGAAAATACAAAGCATCCTGAAACCCAAATAACAGAGCCACCTGATGAAAAATCCACAAAGAAATTTTAATTAAAATTGATTACAACAGGCAAATATAAACACCTAAAAAGTCAAGATTAAATCCTTCAATCAATACAGAACGTCACACTGACAGAGCATTCTTCCTCCTTTCCAACATCAGCCCAATCCCTTCTCTGAAGGCCCCTCAAAACATACAGGCAAAGAAAAAAAGAGCTGATGCAGCAGATTTCACAGCCAGATGAAACCAAATGCCCTCACTCCACCAGTATCTCCTCATGTCTATGACCTCTCAGCTCCATGGCAGAAACACATTTTCAGTTTCACTGAATCAGTTCACAAAACATCAGCATCCTGGATCCCTTTCTTCTGAAGTTCACCTGCCACCTTGCCAGACTTCAAAGTAGAGAAAATATATGCTCCAGCTGCATCCAAAGTGTTTTGACACCTTCACCAAGGGCTTCACCTGGCCTTCTCCTTGCTGAATGCACCCTCCACTTCCACATTGCAGTGTGGGTAATTGGATTTTCTATACCTTGAGTCTAAAAGTTCTGCATATCAGTCACGCAACAGAAGATATGAGGTGGCCCCAAGTTACTGCTGGGCAGCAACATCCTATTGATAATAGTGTCCCCAAGAGGGTCCTAAGTCCTGCTGTGTCCCAGCATGTCACCTGTGTCACAGAGCAGCTCTGGGGCTGCTTCTGGTGAAACAGCTCTGCCAGGCTGCTCTGCTGTCAGGGTGACCCTCCAGGCGGTGTTGTCCTGCTCGCTGGGCACTGGGATGCCCCGGGGACTGTGTGCTCTCCAGGCCAAAACTGCAGCACCCTGAACTTGAGAGTCCTGCAGCGTTCTGGTTTCAGGAAGGTTTGGAGGGCTGTTCGTCCTCTCTCAGTGAATATCAGCATACAGAGCAGCTTTGTGGACTTCAGTGGACTCAGATTCTCCCTCACTATGCTGGTTCTACTGCCATCCTCTGGCAGCTGTTTTTACACCATACACTCTTCTTTGGACAGAGCAGGCCAAGCTTCAGATGAACAAGGAGGACACTGTTCTCTCTCCAACACACCAATTTAATTTTTCCTATCTTCCTTTCCTAGCAGAGCCTCAAAGACGAACAACTTGTCTCTGACAGACCAGTCCGAAAGGACATCTGGAGAATAATTTCCACTAGCTCTCTGCAATCAGTGTCTTCAGGGAGAGGACTTGTCACTGACCATCTTGGGTGGGGGACAGTGTCTGAGAGATAGATAAACTCCTCTGACACTGCCATTCAGCTATAGTTCCAACAGAGAGTCCTTCAAAAGTGCAGAGGGTGTGAGTGTTGAAATGCAGACAAGAGACCCCCTGCCCAGATCTACCTGGGACAAAGTGCCAAGGCTCTATTTGATGTAGTGGAGGTTTTATTTTGCATTTTTAAGTGAACAGCAAGGACTGAATTCCCAGTGTCTGACGAAAGGGGATGATATCAGTTACAGACAAAGCAGTTATTCTGATGCCAGGCACACTGCATTTCCACGTCATGGGGTTAATCAATGATAACCAGGCTGGTGCTGAATTCATCTACTCACACTGGGATAAATCCAGTGTGACACTGCTAAGAGTCACCATTCTCTAAGCGTAGGAGCAGGGCAGACTCAATCACAACAATTTCATGGATTTTTTGCCCCTAATGTTTTTGTTATATCCTGTATGAATATCTCATCTCAGTTTATAACTACAGTTTCTCCTTCTCCCACCATGTACGGTTGTGAAAAGCCTTCCTCTGTCTTCCTGATCCACTGTTCCAAACAGTGTCCCTCAGGTTTGGGAGGGAGTCAAGGTATTTAATGGAGATGAGGGCAGATTTCAATAAACATTGTTCTGAAGACCTGGGAACTCAACACCTTTCCTTGGTTTCATGGTGGTCTGGAGGTGCCTTACTGAAGTTGGGGGGTAGAGACCTGGGGAAGTATGAGGTACTGTCACTGTCAGTCCTCTCGTCACTGGGAAAGGAAGAGAAAAGCTGGTTCCTCTGCAGCTCTGACTTGCCTCTGTGCAAAGCAGCCCATATCTCTGAACAATCCTGACAGTACAGGAAAAAAGACTACTGACAAGCATATAATCCAATTAGCTTCTCGCTTTCACATCAATTCAGTTCTAGCTCATGAAATTGCTTGTCATTTATCCATCAGTCCAAGAGACTCCAGAATCCAATTGCCTTTCTTGAAGCCAGAAATGAGACACTAACAACAGGACACATTAGAGATGTCATTCAGGGCTTCCACTTCTGCTCTCCCAGATAATGGATGAAGCTCTGTAGCAGATTGCAGCTCTGGAATAATTCAGGGAAGCTTATTTCTCTTCTTTGAAGCCTGTGCTGAGTCCCCCAAGACACACAGAGGCAGACCCTACAGATGGCTGTGTCAAGACAGGCCAGCACATCTCCAAAAATACACCCAGCTGAAGCAATCCTGACTTTTCACAGTAATTACTTGCACCAACTGTTGGGTTTTTTATTTTTTTTTCTGTAGTTTTTTTTTTTGTTGTTTTTAATAATGACTAATCTATTTGATGAATTTCACCTTTCTTTCCTGTTTACTAATTGCCTGCAGATAGATTGCAAAAATACCATAGTTATTTGGGGACTAATTCTGGAAAAGTCAAATGCCAGAAGGCCAGATGATTCCAAAGGGGACTTCATCTGTTCTCCAATGGTAGAAGCCAAGTACATTGCATGGGAGGGAATTCTGGAGCAGGCACAGAGGTCCAGCAAGGTGAGACGGAGGGAAGACCCTGTGAGCTGCAAGCAGAAGGGTACCTGATGGCAATGGAAGTTCCCTGCGCACATGGAGAGCCCTAAGCAGAGAGAAACCAAAACCTGAGAGTCACTGAAAGTTTGTTAAATGCAAAACACCTTCAATCACCATTGGTCAGAGTTCTGGACAATGACCTACAGCCTAGTATCCACCCAGACTTCAGTGGCTTTGTTTTACAGGACAATGATGCTCAAAGTCCCAGTCTGAATGTCTTGCCTGCTGTTACCTCTGGGCAAAGGCTTGTCTTTTGTTCTGCCCTTACTAGCCAGAGGATGTGGGGATGAAGTTTGGTGCTGCTTCTATACACATGTATGTATGGACTTCTAAGGCTTGAATTTTCCTGAGCAGAGTTTGCAGCCTTGCCCTTGCAGATGATGAGGGCTGGAGCAGCAGGGCTGATGGTATAATTGCTGCAGACAATAGCACTGTCACACAAGGGGACTCTTCCCTGCCATATGTCTGGGAGTGCCCACCTCATGGAACTGGTCAGGCCCTGCCCCCAGAGCCCCTACCCTTTTGTGTTCATGGCTTTTCTTCTCTGAAGCTATCGGCTTCTTGCCCTGCACATTGGAGGACTGTCACATCATAGAATGGTTTGGATTGGAAGGGGCCTTTGAAGATCATCTAGTCTACCCCCCCTGCTGTAAGCAGGGACATCTTTCACTAGATCAGGTTGTTCAAAGCCCCATCCAACCTGACTTCAAACACTCCCAGTGATAGCACATCCACAACTTCTCTGGACAACCTGTTGCAGTGTCTCACCACCCTCATCACAAAACACTTCTTCCTTATGTCCAATCTAAACCTACCCTCTTTCAGTTTAAAACTGTTGCCCCTTGTCCTGTAACTTCAGGCTCTGGTAAAAACTCTTTCTCTGTCTTTCTTATAAACCCCCTTTACATATTGAAAGGCCACAATAAGATCTCCTCAAAGCCTGCTCTTTTCTAGGCTGAACAACCCCCACTCTCTTAGCCTTTCTTCTTAGGAGAGGTGCTCCAGCCCTTTGACCATTTTCATCGCCTGCCGTCCTCTGGGCACACTCTAAGAGGTCTATGTCTTTCTTGTGCTGGGGACTCCAGAGCTGGACGCCGTACTCCAAGTGGGGTCTCACAAGAGTAGAGTAGAGGGGGAGAATCACCTCCCTCGACCTGCTGGCCACAATTCTTTTGATGCAGCCCAGGATATGGTTGGCTTTCTGGGCTGCAAGTGCACATTGCCAGCTCATACCCATTATTTTTGTCCGCCAGTATCCCCAAGTCCTTCTACACAGAGCTGCTTATACCCTTTGAAGCTGGGCTACAAACTGCAGTATAGCTCTAGATGAATATTTGCAGGATGGCAGAGGAGTCTGGTATGCACCAGCACCAGCAGAGCATCCTAAGTCATCATCCTGTCTAGAAGGGCAGGCTCCAGCTGCTGATTCTGTCTGCCTGTGCCCCTCATTTGCAAATGTCCATTTTTCCTGGGCTGTCATACCAACGGGAATTGAATATGTATGGGGGACCCAGCTAGCAAACAGACACACTTGGCTTTTATTCTCACTCCTTATTTAGTATGGCCATGGTTTGACACTGGCAACAGTGACATCCCCATCCTTGCCATCACTGCCCCTTGTCAGGGCCAACACAAGTGCTTGGGGGGGTTGTGCTGAAACCAAGCAGGAACAGATCTAATTTGAAGTGACCAGCATGACTTTGCAGGATTTATTAATATGGATCATGTCTCCAACCAGAGGCCAAGGGCAGGCCCAGCAACATCTTTGTAGATCTGATGGGAACACCAGTGCTGCAGCACAAGGTGGGAATAAACAGTGGATGGAGACATTAGGGAAATCTAATGGCTGGGGCCTTCCTCCAAGACCTTTGTCACCAAGCTACAGTCCATGTGGCCTGCAGCAAGTGGCTCAGGAGATAGCAGATTTTAAAGCTTCCAGAAGCTCAAGAAATGGAACTGGGATTTAAGGTCACATCCAGTTAGACCCCACTCACTGACTACTGTCACTCCAGGTGACAAACAAGGCTGGGAAAAGACCAACATTTCCTCAGTCATTGAGGTTTAGGTACCTAAGGACACTCTTGAAACACAGAGTCTGCACCATGGATACAAGTCTTATTTCTCTGGAGAGTCACTGGGATTTGCAGCTGATGCAGCCCCAGCATTCACCCCTCTCTCCATCACTGTGCTTACCAAGATGGGCCACAGGATGAGATGCTCCAGGGAGCAGCATGCATTTATATTACCTGGAGCATCCTCTTCAAAGTGGAAACAGCTAGAATGAAGGCCCAGGTAAAAAAGTAATTTAAAGAAATTACAGAGCCAGCTTCTGGCCTTGACTGAGTGTTACCAGAGACAAGCAGGTTTTGGTGCTGCAGCAGTCACTGCTTCACTGCTGAGGCTGGGACATTGTTTTTCACCAGGATTAATTTCAGATAAATGACTGTGGCCCTCCCCCCTCTGGCTGGTTTTGAGTTTTTCTAGGGAAAGCTCTCTGGTGACTCAAGGAAATCCTTGTCTCGTTACCACCCACAGAGCAGCACTCAGTGCTGTGCCCTGTGTGTGTTTATGATATTAACTCCTGCACTCTTGTTCAGTTGTGGCAAAACACATCTTATGGGTGTGAAGATTATGAGAGACCAAGTCATTCAAGAATAGGAGCTTAAAAGAGTTTAATAGCTTTATAGCTCTTTTCAAAGGGATTATTCCCTTCTTTTTGCAGTCTTTTTCTGCACTTGACATGGCACTAAAGCAAACTAAGAGTGTTCTCAAGTCCCACAGATACAACAGCCTGTAATTCCTGTTTATAAATTTTAAGTAGAGGCTCAGCTTACTTGTGAACACGTGCCCCTGTTGCATACCCCATTATCTCCCTGCCACCATGGTCTTCATATGAAAAACAGCAGAAGCTCCTGTACAGTTCACATGGGAGCTGCACAACTGCATCCACACTGGGGCGCAGGATCTGGGCCTCTTAAGCCCCTGTTTACCTGCTGTCAGGAAGAGGCTCACTCCAACACATTGTCAGTGATGTGTTTGTCGACTCTATTTATAATTCATTACTGTGCCTGTTGCACTTATTTTGGGGCAAGTCATAGGCACAACCCCTCTGTGGTAGAAGCTGGGTCATACGCAGACCAAGACACCTTCAAGCGTGATCCCTCCTGCTTTCCACGAACAGGCTGGAGGAAGCGATTGCTGATAGGAACATTCCACAAAACATTTTAAAAGGATGTCTGTCAGGGATGATCCATCATTCACTACTGCATGTGCAGCAAGGAAGCAGTTTATGTACTTTTAGCCCATCCTCTAGAGATATAAAAACATACCATGTGACCAGCACCCAGCCAGAATAATTTGGGTTTTGAACAAGGGGTGTTCTCCTCTAACAGGCTGCTCAACAACTGCAGCTGGGAAATTATTCACAGAAACTCTACACTGAGTGATTTCATAAATGTGAGAAAATAACTATCTGCCCACGAGCAATGTGTGAGCAGAACAGGAGTTACACACCAGGAAAAAGCTTTGTGCAAATCCTCCTTCTCCCTGCACCTTTCAGAGCTTTTATTTCATCTCCTCAGGTATTAACAGGTCAGGCTGCATCCAGAAGCAAGATAGAAAATGTGGAAGAAACACCTGTTTTGGAAGGAGCAGAAAACACCTGCTGCCAGTCCTTGCTGGATTCAGGAGCTAGAATTAGGGGAACTGTGCATATGGCCTGATCTGATAATACCCCTGTTTCTTTGACACTGAGAAGCACCAGCAAAGAAGGGCTGTTTGGCTTGCTCTGTGCATGTGAAACCTGATTTGCCAAGGGCAAAAGAAAACTGGGAGATGATATTTTGCAGAGACCCAAGAGGACCAGAACTGCCCCTCCAGAGCTGACCTGGGTAGTGCCTGCTGATGTGACTACTGCCCTGCACTGACAGAAGATGGTGTGGCAGAAGAGGCATGGACTGGAGAGTGTTTGCAGAGTAAGTCCACCCCAGGCATGAAGAACTGCTGGTCATTGCACTCTGAAGTATACCCGGCATGGACCCGCTCTCTCAGGGTGTACCCACAGCTTCAGTTGAATGGGGTATGGGCATCACTGAACACCATAAGAGGTCTTTTGCGGTCTCCCTGACTGCTTTCAGCTCCATCTCCTTTTACCCTTAAGCAAGTAGATTTTGCCCTGAGCTGCTCCCAGAGTTGTGACAGTCCTCAGAGAAATGCCTAAAAGGGTTGCTGAGCACTGTCTGACTGTAGTGTCCTCCAAAGCCTATGGAGCAAACCTGAATGACTGTTTTGTCCTAGGAAAACCCTAACTTTAGCCTGCTAAAACTTCTCAAGATGAATTTCACTGGATATGTTTATGTGGCACCAGCTTTCTGTGAGACCAGAGCTGTCACTCCTTCACTGAGACTCCCTGGTAGTTCTCTTTACTAATAGCAGAAGGACCTTGGAAATGTCTGTATTTGGGGGATGAAAGGTATTCAGTACTACACAGCAGTCCTGAGACAACCCTGAAATCCTCCTGGCATGCTTCGCTCAACAAGCCATCACTAGTGCAGAGATTTTGTCACAGCTGTTGCAGTCCAGTAAGTATTGACTTGGCAGTATAGGGTCTCAGGACTGGTTGGGACTTGTCCTGGACTCAGCTAGTCTTAGGTTATTTTATCTGTGATAACAGTGCTGTGCTTATCATCTACCCTCGGTTAGCTCCACTCTGTGGTAAAGCTCTAACAAACCCTCATTTGTTTGCACAGCAAACAGCAGCCCTTTTTGTTTACAGGACTTGGGAAAGCTGCTGAGGCTTTAGCTGGGAGTCAATGAAAAGAGAGCAGACTATGAAATGAAAATGTGTAAAAATAGACTCAAGTAGACCTAATACCAAGGAGGAAGAAATTCTCACCATGAGCATTGTACTCCTCTTTGTGGAGGATTCCGGATGACGGCAAATTGTCATAACCTCCTCCAGGGCTCCTCCGAGGAACCAGAGGGTCACAGAAAGTGTGAACATAGCCCCAGAAAACAGGCATTGGTAGTAGGGAGCTTTTGTATAACAAGTTTAACCATTTTATTTAGGAGGTTTTTCTGTATTAGATAATTTGGACTATTAGACTACTAAAACATTACTTAAATTAACAGTAAGCTTTTTCCTCCATATATGTATTTCCTTTTGTTCACAATAACATTTTGACTGTAACAGTGTGATTTAATATCCTTCCTGCAGATGGTGAAGGAATCCTACCAGGAGGCTCTTTGAAGTCAGAAACATTTCAGAATAAATGTGCTGAGCAGGTAGGTTTTGCACTGGGAATACTCCCCAGTTCACTGCTTGTCAGGTGAAGTGGTCAAGATGTTAACAAGGTCAATGAGCCTAGCCAAAGATGAAAGGCAGGGAGTGAATGGCACTTTCCAGTGAAAGGAGCTAGTTAAGGCCAGTGTATTAAGTGTTTCCAAAGTAAGCACAAGGCAGCAGCTGTAATGTGGGTCTGAAAGATCAGTTCAACTTGCTGGAAGGCCAGCTCACCTTGGTTTTACCAGGCCCTTAAGGTGTCAGTCATGAGCAAGGTGATTGGGGTTCAAGTATTTGCTTTGCTGTGGATCCCCTGGATGACTCTGAGCATCTATCTATGCTTCTTTTTTGTGCAATGACTAAAATGGACATGTTTCTGTCCTGGTGGAACTGGGCAGGTTGATCTATCCTGCCAAAGGGCTAGAAATGCAGGGGGGGGTCAAGACAAGACAAATGGGATGTGTGTATGCATGCATATGTGTGGAGGGGAGTTTATGTATTGATTTGGTGAAAGACACCCCTTGCTTCAAGTCAATATAGCACCAAAAAAAAAAGTCTGAGCAGAAGTTAGATAAAAATCCTCTTCCCACTGCACTGGAGGCTTGGCCAGGTGACAGGTAGGCAGTGAGTGTGCTTTCTACTCTGGCACCCCATGCATGCAGAGCTTGCATGCACAGAGCTGTTCTCTCTGAGGCACCTTGGGGAACTGTCTTTGCTTTGAGGCTGGAGCCCATGAATGGACTTGGGTAGTCATCAAAGGCTGTTAGGTGAATTGCTTTTGAAGATGAGGTCTTCAGTCTCTGCAATTGGGAGGGGTGATCTAACACCAACCTGCAACTGCTTGAAGGTTTGTTACAAAGGCAGTGAATTCAAACTTCTTGATAGTGGTGGACAGTGTGTAAAGGTGCGGTACGCACAAATTATGGCTGGGGAGATTCAGAATGGACATTAGGAAAATCATTTGCTCAGGAATGTCAAGCAAACTGCAAGAGGTCACCCAAAGAGGCTGTGGGATTTGTCTCTGGAGGTTTTCAAGACTCAGTTAGACAAAGCCAAGGTGACCTGATCCAGAGTTAGCAAGATCCAGCAACACCCAGCTGATAGAGGAATAGCCCTATTCCAGGCGGGAGGCCCTTCCTACCAGCCCTTCTCAGTTTTCTCTTCCCAGCCAGTTCTGGAGAATTCCTGGAGGCACTAGACTGACAGATACAGATGCAAAGTTGTGCAGCATGTTAAGGACAGCATGTTTCAGAGTGACACCAGACTCCAGCCTAAGGAAAGACAGTCTGGGTTACAACTTTGATTTAAACCAGAGGCAGCCTGCAGCCCAAAGAGCATTTCAGGTCCACCAGTACCCCTGTCTGCTGTCCAAAAGACACAGCAGTACTAGTCAGCAGCTGGCAAAATGTCTGTTCTGGCAACAAATTACTTCCAGGTTTTGTAATGAGCCAAAACAGAGGAGGAAAAAAGAGAGATGCAGATAGTGGGAAACATTTCTGAAGACATTTTTCTTATTAATCAAGCAGACTCACTCATTTCAAGGTCACTTTGACCTTGTCCTGGTTTTAGCTGGGGTAGAGTTAATTGTCTTCCTAGTAGCTGGTATAGTGTTATATTTTGAGTTCAGTATGAGAAGAATGTTGATGACACACTGATGTTTTCAGTTGTTGCTAAGTAGTGTTTATACCAAGTCAAGTGTTTTTCAGCTTCTCATGCCCAGCCAGCAAGAAGGCTGGAGGGGCACAAGAAGCTGGGAGGGGACACAGCCAGGACAGCTGACCCAAACTGGCCAAAGGTATATTCCATACATTGTGACATCATGCCCAGTATACAAACTGGGGGGAGTTGGCCGGGGGGGTGAATCGCTGCTCAGGAACTAACTGGGCATCGGTCAGTGAGTAGTGAGCAACTGCATTGTGCATCACTTGTTTTGTATATTCCAATTCTTTTTATTATTATTATTATTGACATTTTATTATTGTTATTATTATCATTATTAGTTTCTTCCTTTCTGTCCTATTAAACTGTTCTTATCTCAACCCATGAGTTTTACTTTTTTTTTTTTCTGATTCTCTCCCCCATCCCACTGGTGGGGGGGGAAGTGAGCGAGCAGCTGCATGGTGCTTAGTTACCAGCTGGGGTTAAACCATGACAAACCTAGATGCAGACTGATTTTAAAACATCCCATATCTTTGCTCTGGTTCAAGCTGGCATCAGCATATGCACAGTTGTGTACCAGGGGTTAGGAATGACAGGAGCTGTGTTATTCATCCAGACTGCAATGGTTGGCTTGACCTGGTCACTCCCACAGCCTTCCCTTCACTTTGCTGAACTGCCACATCTCCCATTTGGACATGGCAGGAGGGACTCCACTTCTGGAAGTCTGGTGATATTTGTTGGCTTCCAGAAAAATTGGGTCACGTTTGAGTTGGCTCATGAAGGTGAGGTGCAGGCAGCATTTTCTTATGGTTAGAAATAGTCTGTGGCATTTGAGACAACATCAGGCAGCACAGTCATATCCCAGACAAGCTGTTAGGCATGTGCCACTTTCCCTGACTGCCCCCTTGCTCAGCATAGCCCCACTCAGTTCCCCAGCCTGCTAGCAGAGTTGTGGGAGTGAAGCATTACCCATAGAATATAGGAATACAGAGAGCACTTAAGACAGGCATAAGTCCTTTAAGCCACATACGTAGGTGTGGTGCAGCCCCCCCAGCCACACTGCGATATCAGGACCAGCCAACATTGTGTTTTCTCACAATGAGTTGGGACAGCTCAATACTTTCTCATTCTGGCTATGGTAGGCCTTTTGAGCTCTCCTGGACTGCAGCGGGCTGCAACCAGCATCTCCCTCTGAGTGGGACGCCTCTCAGAGCTCACAAACTCTCCACTTTGTGAAAATCAGAGTACCACCACTGAAAGCTGATGATGGAACTTGGGCTGAGACCTTTCACTCCTTGAGGCCCAGCCCTTCACCCATTGAGAAATGCTGAGACATTTGACGTGAATATTTCACTGAACTCGAGGGGAATTTTTAACAGGTATACCTCTGTTTTTATATATATCACTTTGTATCTGTGTGCGTGCTTGTGTGAATTAACCTAGGCATATTCTATTGAACCACTTTGTAAATGTCAAATTAATCAGTGATTAAGGGTTACTAAATCTTATCATTTACCTCAAACTGTAAATGAATCTCAGACTGCTGCTACACACATAATCCCTTAGACATAAACCATTGACCAAGTCTGGGACTAGGAGTAGATCCAGCCACACCTAAGCTCCAACAGGAGTTCAGAAAGCAAGGGGATCCTCTCTGAACCTCGTGACTCAATGGGAGGGTCTGCCTTACCTTTCTGCATCCCCGATGTTTGTACAAATCATGAAAAATCAAATCTAACAACTCGATCTTTCTTTGTATGTTTATCCCTCCCACTTTGGTGTTTTCAGTCTCTGTATAAATCATTCTAGTCTGATTCTAACTTGATTTTCCTTTGTACACTTCGTAAGTAATGGAGTGAAGCTTGACATTGAACTTTGTGAAGTCGTGCTTTTATAAATACCTATTAAATAATTTTTGCTAATACCTTTGGTGGTGAATTCTTTAAGCGGTCCAAACCACTCATTTGCGACAATAGGATGCATCCAAAGGCATTGACGGGTCAGGCTGTTGTCATTGTGAAGCTGTTCTCTAACATCTTGGAAAGGTTATTGCAATTGCGAGAGGTTCCGTATAACCGGGAAAAGCCAAACATCATACCTGTCTTCAGGAATGGCCAAAAGGAGGATTTAGGGAACTACAGGTCATTCAGCCTCACTTCAGTCTTTGGGAAGGTAATGAAGCAAATACTTCTTGAGTGTTTGGGGAGAGCCAGTGGTGAATGACCAAGGGCAATACCAATCTGTGTACTACAGAAAGAGTTGTCTGCAGTATTTTCTAAGTAAGTCCTTTATTTTGATGTGAAGCAATGAAATGTATTTCACCAGTAGCTAGAAATCCCTCCTTTAGCCCTCTGATTCTTTGCTGGTAGCACAAGTTTCAGAATTGAAGAACAGCATATTTCCAGAGTGTCAAAACTGGAGGTGAATAAGAATCTTTTGCTATTCAGAAAGAAAATAAAATGGCTTTAACAACCACTGCCTATCCTTGTGATTGTTACTACTCAAAACAGAAGCTTGTCTGTAGTGTAAAACAAATGTTTTCATTTATAATCCTTAGAAACCACAAAAGAGGCAGTCAAAGCCTTGCTTGGAAAGAGGGATGCCATTGCAGGAATGAGAGGAACAGCAAGGAGTTACAGATGGTAGAGAGACTCTTTGAGATGTTTCAGAACTGAAGCAGTTTCTACTGAGAAAGTGGAAATTATCATAACTGGAACAGCACAAGAAGGGCACTGCCTAGGAGATTGTCTTCTGACTTCATCCAAAGGATGCCAACAGGGATGGAGCAAGGGCAGAGGTCTGAAAGATAACTTTTGGACCTATTTTTTTGAAGGGAAAGTATCAGCATTAAAGCCTTAGATGAAGAGGATGGTCCCTGATCTTGTTCGAAGTCACCTTTAACTTATAAGAGGCACCTAAAACAGGAGCAGGCACCTGACACCCTGTGAAGAACAGGTCTGAGGATGTTCACATCCTCCCACTGGACTGGTTCCCCAGCTATGCAGCTCCATGGACAGCAAAGAAACAAGCGGCCAGAAGCAGCCTGATACGGCAAATTCTTCTCTTCCCAACCTGAAGTGAGGATCATGTGTCTTAGAAAGAAGTTGTTTGACCAAAAAACAAATTAGAGGTGAATGAAATTAAGGATGGCGTTTTCTGGTCCATGAGAAAGGGAAAGAGACCAGAAGATTGTTTTTAAGTCTCATATTCTGCATCTACTTGGCTTGTGGCCCCCAACTTGTCCCAAAGTGGGACAACATGTGGGTAACTTCCTCAGCAGGGCCCCCCTCTGATGTCACCACTACTGCAAAGGTAATTCGGCCTGGGTCCTGCCATCTATGCTGCCTCCTTCTCTGAGGAGAGGGGAGGTGGAATGAGAGGGCGCCAGCCCAGCCTTGGCTCTGTTTCACAGGTGCTACCTCGCTGCCTGTACTCAGCCTGGTTTTGGCCATGCACCAGCTGGCAGCCCACACGTGTGTGCACAGAGGCCCCATGCTGGTAGAATATTCCTGAGGAGCAAGGTATTCCTGAGAGGCTGGCGCCATCACCATAGCCTGGAGGTTTTCCTGCCTAGATCTGTCTCAGGTAGATGTGCACAGTGTTTGTATGAGGGTGGAGTGGCCTGAGGAAATTCTGTTTTATTTCAGTTTTGCCTTTGGCAAAAGATCCTGACATTAATTCATTAATGTTTGAAAAATACTTTGAGTTTCTCTGACAAGAGCCTCTATAATAGTACATAGAATTCAATTATTCAATTATTAATTATTGCTGTCAATAATTCAAGCATTCAATTATTAATTGTTATTATTACCGTTACTCAGACCAGAGACTACAGCTCCTGGCCTGCCTAAGAGCAATGCACCTTCAGTTCCTGCCTCCAAAACTTCTTTTGCTTTAGCAAACAGCTTGCACATATCGATGCATCTCACTTGCACACTCCTATCTCCTCTCTCACGACCCAAGCCTGAGCATGAACCATGGGTCATTCTCGCACCTGCTTGGATGTGGATGGAAGAGCTGAGCTCTGAGCACCTTCTACCTGTTGGGAGAGGGATGTGGTTATTAAAAAATGAACCTGATATTCCATCAGTTTTGCAAATGAAAGTTTGGAGCTTGATTCACTATGAAGCAGAGAACTGTTTTTACAAATGTTTGAGCAGTTGGATGATATGCAGGAATACATGTAGCACTGGGAATGTTAGCGTGGACATATTTGGTTGATAGATCACATCTGAAAGGAGTGTTTTGTTAAGTCCCCTCTGTCACAGTCTTTTCTTCATGATGTTTTGGTTCAAGCAAACCTTGTTTTCTTTACATATGGGCTTGAAACTGTGGTAAAGGTCACACAGCCTGCGGGCAAGTCTGTTCACAGAGACCTCAGCATCTGCACCTTGCACAGACGTAGTCGTCTTCACACTCAGTGCTGACTAGAGCAACACAGGCTGCAAATTCTCCCCCTTTTTGAACGACATAGAACCTGCACCACAAAACCTGGCAGCAGAAAGCAAGTCAGTCCAAGAATTAATATTGTTTGCAAGCAGAAGTAAAATTCAGTATTAAAATTATTTAAGTGGCCTTAAAGTCAGCAGAGACACACCCCTAGGGCTGTGATTCCTTTGAGGCAGATGAATTGCTCCTCAGGAAGCTGTGTCTCTCTGTTGCCTGCAAAGGGCCTCCAGGACAGCTGCTCAACTGGAGATGTCTCCTCTGTACAGTCTGATGCTAGGTGGTATGACTCCGTTCTTGGGTCTCCGCTACTCTGGTAGTGCTCTGAGTACCTGGCGCTACCCAGAGTAGCTCTCTGACAGTGTGATTTTGGTTGCCATGAATGACAGCAAACAGCCCAAGACAACAAGCTGAAACCAGCATGCTGGCAGGAGGCAATATTGGAACAATTTCAGCAAAGACTGGCTGAAACCGTTCAAGGAGTCAGTCAAACAGCAGAGGGGGCAAGGCAGGATCTCAGCACAGCGCTGTGCACCACAGCCGTGGGTCTGCCCCACAGCGCCTGCTGTATGCAGCAGTTGTGTGGACCAGCTCTAACCACCTCCCACTGACAGCACACTCAGCTGTTGCTGCCTCCAGAGCATTTCGGGCACGGGACAGTGATACCTTTATCTTCATCCTACAAAGCGAGCAAGGCTTGCTTGCTGATGCAGGCACATTGAAGTGCTTCTTTGGGCTGAAGGACAGACGAGCATTGTTTTCAAGCATTTCTTCCTAAAGGTAGATGCCTAAAAAGGAGGTGACTTGTCCTAAAGTAATTTAGTTCTTCTCTAGTCAATGTAATGAATCCCTCATCCTGCCTTAGGCACCTGTCTTAGTTTGAGATGAATAATTTCTAGAAGTGATCACTGAACCAGAAAGAGTATCTCTAAAGAATTCAGCAGTAGAGGGAAGCAGAAAGGGCAAATCTAGCTCTCCCTACACTACTAATGTTTCGACTCATGATTGTGCACAGGTTTGGCCTGAAAAGCCAAGCTAAAGCCACAAACTAAATGAGCCATCATCAGGGAAAGATAATTTCCTCTGGTTCCAATGTTGGATTAGGGGATGGTGACTAAGAGGACAGCAGGAGACAGCCCAGATGAGGTGCTCCTTGGCAAAACCTGATCCAGTGTGGGAGTATGGGATGATGCTCTGTGCAGATGGAAGTCTCCTTCACTGCCTGTTTGTAGGCCTGGACAAAAAAGAGTAAGGTGACAAGAGTATGGTGGGAGCTGTGGCTGTCAGAAGAGCAGAGGTGAGTGCTAGGGACACCAGAACTCTAACCCCAGAGCTCAGAGATGATGACTATCATCTGTGGGAAATAAAATGCACCTGAAACATAACAGAAGTTGCCTCAAAACCCTGGGGCCAAAGCCAGCCCCCTGGACAGTGGAATTTACCCTGGGCTTAGGTTTTGTTTTATTCATTTTTGATGGATGGATGGATGGATGGATGTGGGATGAGGGACTCCCACAGCACAACCCTGCTGCACAGGCTACATATAGTCTCTCTGCTCTTTACAGTGTTGTGACTTTAAGTCTGTCAAGTCCCACCCTGTTGGTACCCCACCACCAAGGGAAACCAGCCTTTGCCACATTTACTCAGTCCCTCGTCAGCAGAAGCCCAAACCTCTCCCTGCTACACAAGAAGCTATTAGCACTTCCCAATGCACAAGCTGACATGTTCTGCAGGGCCTATGTTGCTTAGCAAGATCCTATTTACAGGGAAATCTCTCTTGTGTGGAAATACATTTTCTCACACATCATTTGCTCTGCTTTCCTCTTACACTGTGAGATTTTCCTTCACACGGTGACAGGAATGAAGGTACATGGGAGAGCCCCTCTCTCCTCCAACAGAAATACTCCATAAACATGAACTTCACTTGAAATAGTGTGGGGAAGTGTGACAGCTCCTGCTGATGAAACCCTGAAAATAAAGCTTTGACAAATTAGGGGTATCACTCAGCTGCACCCCATGCTCACTTCCACCCACAGTAACAGGTTTTCCCTGTCTTCGATTCTGGTGCTTGGCACTTTCTCATCCCTGCAGCATTTCTGTGCTATCTGCTAACACATGAAGTCCTGTCGTTAGCATCCATCACAAACGAAACTGCTCTAGTGTTGTCCCAAGTAATTACTTTGGGAAGACTGTCAACCATTTCCCACAATGCTGAGGAAAAGAAATTTTTCAGTGGGTTGAAGCGTGTTTTGGTTTTTTCTTGTTAAATGCCAATTGTGAGGCTTGTTGTCTGTCTGTAGATTCAACTAGAATAAAAACATTTTGGTTTTTTGAACCTTTGGAGGCCTTTGGTGTGATGCAGTACATTGTAAAACTGTGCTTTCCTGGAATGATGAATTGCTAAAGGGATGCTGTCGTTGGTGGCTCCCAGTCTTTCCTATGGGGTTGGCAGTTTTACCACACTGCATTTGCCATGGTGTAACCCAGTCTGCACCAAAGCAAAGGCTCTGCACATCATGGGAATCACAAGGGTGTTGGGACATTTTGGAAACTTACTCAGCAATGCATCTGACCACATAGAAAGGTCGGTGCCTCATACACTCATGCTACAGATACCAGAAGATATTTATCCAAAACAGTAAAATAATCCCAGGTCAGATTTGAAATGAGAAGTTTGGTCTGTAACAAGGTAAAATAGTGTATTCTGCTTTGGGAGTGTGAATATGTTTTTTATTGAAAACAGTGAAGTGCAATGAGTTGTGATTGTCTGACTGAAATATTTTGAAGTGGTTTATTCTATGAAAAGATAATGTGGCCTTTTCTCCTCTAAAAATAAAGCATCTCCAAACCAGGCACAGGCAAGAAATAAAAGCTGTGTTCATCTCCTGGCAGCTGTGATGTCTCCACGTGGAGAAGCACAGCACCCGGACTGCACTGTTGTCTTGGTGAAGCCAGAGGCTGGTGCACAAGAATAGCAGTGACTCAGAAACTGGGGTGTGTGGGAAAAGTCATTCAATATTGTTTCACAAGGGATGTCATAATTTAGTCTCACTCTCATCAGTATGATTATTTCACATTTCTAAGCTGTGGCAGTAGCAAAATGAGTCTAGCCTCTGAGACTGGTGGTTAAAAGCTCCAGGTCTGCTGGGACATCTGGGCTCCTCTCTGGACTAGGACAGGTCCATAGGGCTGGGCTGGGGACCTGGCAGGAGAGCACTGCCAAAATCATCTGCAGGTCTGCGCTTCAAACCTGCTGAGAGCTTCTGGCTCTTGCTCCCATACTGTGGCAAATGTCATCTGCTTCTCGAAATGGTTCATTTCTTTCAAATTTCTACAGACCTGTTTTACAGCAGGATTTCCATCTGGGCCTCAAGCTGAAATCTAGCTACTCAGGCACTTCCACTTGGCATTTCAATTTCCTCTTCAGGACTTGTCCAATTAAACTGCACAGACTGCACCAAACAGGTGATGGCAGGATGTTGTGTTCTCTGTAGCCTAATGAGGACCTGCTTTTAGCTGAGTAAATATAAACTTCTAATAAGGTCTCCTCCACACAGACAACAGTTCACACCCTTGACATAACCTACTCACATACTTATAAGAATTCAGTCTCCTTGCAAGAAATGAAACATGCTGTATGTGCCATGGCTGTATAGGAAGAGGGAGCAAATCTGTCCCTCCTGTATGATTGTAACATAGCTATTGTCGGTGACTTCAGCAGTGGGTGTTAATTGTGAGTAATGTAGGCTTGTACAAACATGAATAGCAACACCTATGTGAGTATGAAGTAATTAAGTGAATATTTCTTTCTCAAAAACTATATTTTTACCATAAAATCTGAATCAGACACATTGTGTTGAAGGTAATTACTCTAAGAGAGACACACTAACATAAAATACAATTTCACACTACTCTGCAAGGACATGCTATTAACTACCATATTAAGAGGTATTTGTAAAAGTTACAGAAGGAAGTTCCAGGGTCTTTAAAATAATGCAAGAATGATCCTGTTCCCAAGCATGGGCTCTCTGGGAACATTTGAAAGCCTTTTACTTACTGCATTTTCTTTCCCAGGCACTAAATGGTAAAGTCTCATCTGAACAAAGCACAGATGTCAAAGCTGTTTTCAAACATTAATGAGCTCCACAAATCTTTACCACACACTGCTTGCATTATTTTTTAAATTAACATATTTGCTCACTGGATCTGTTCAGGGCTGGTGAGCACCTAACCCCTACCCCCACTCTGTTTAATATCTGTGCTGCCAAGCACAATTAACAGCCTGCTAGCTACAGCCAGGAGCAGGCAACTACATGTTTGGGGCTATCTAAAAGCACACAGCAAATGCAAAGCTTGGGAGGGTTTGCAGGGTTTTCTCTGCCTTGTGTGAAGTCCTTCTTTATCCGGAACATCTGTGTGGGCATTTTGGAGGCCAAGCTGACCTTCACAGGTCACCTTCCCTGACCCTGTGGGGGTTAGTACTGGTCACCACCCCATGAAGCTTCAGGAGGAGGCAATGGGAGGCTCCAGCACAGGAGCAGTACGTGTCTGCAGGAGCGAGTGGCAGTGCTGCTCTTGCAGCTGTGTTCTCTGCCTCTGGCTTTCTGGGGTGAGTTTAGACTTTGCTACTTGACAAGCAAAGCCCTCAAAAGCCTGAGATGTACCTCCTCCTGACCCAGCTCTCTTCATGAGACATTGCCAGAGCACGTATCAGAGGAGCTGCTCGTCCTGAGCCCCGGGAGGTTTGCAAAGAGATAGTCTGGCAGCAAAGCTCCTTCCCACCCTGCCTCCCACCAGCTTCAGTGTGCTTCTGCCCCTCTGCATTAGGTTCTGTGACACAGGACAGAGACAATCTGGAAATGTCCCTATGGTTCCCAGCTTGAAGTGCACGTTTGCTGCGTTAAAAGGGAGCGCAGCTTAGGGTGGAGGGTAGATTTGTGTGCAGGGATGTCATTGTTCTGGGAAATGAGTAGCACCAGAATAACCAAAGTTACCGCTAGGCTCATTTAGTTTTCTAAACTGCAGATACTCTCTGTGTTTATTCAGAGACCAAGGCAAATGAATGAAAAAATAGGGGTGGGATCAGGGAGGAAGTAATTGTCAATCACAGTGCGGGTGGGTGTGATGGGCTTTCCTCCTCTGCTAGTAGTTCCTGGGGAGAGACTAGGTGTGATGCATCAGATGAGGGAATCTCTTTTAATGGGAAAATAATGAAGAATGAGTAACAAGAACTCTATTTCCAAGGATTAATGAAACTCCATGGAGTCAGAATTATTTGCATAAGCACCTATCCTGAAATGAATATTTATAAATCATTTTATGGCCTCCCAAGTATCTGTGATTCAAATCTGTGGGACAGCTGTATTAACAGCAGTGTCTTCCATTTTTCTCTACTCATGTGGTTCAGCTTGTGACTTGAGGGCCTCGTCTCTCTCTCCCCACAGGGCAGAAGGAAGGATCAAGCCTGATGTCTTGCTTTAACAAATCTAAAGAGAGAAGGACACTTGGGGTCTAACTTGGGCCAACAACTCCATGTTTATTCCTGACTGTGCTGTAGTCTTATATTTTAACGTCCTGGCAATGGCATTTCTAAACAAACCTTTCTCTTCCTTTCTCTTCCTTTTTTTCCTTTTCTTCCTTTTTTCCCTTTTTCCTTTTTTCCCTTTTTTTTCTCTTTTTCCTTTCTTTTCTTTTTTTCTTTCTTCTCTTTCTTTCTTCTTTTAGGTGTAAAACTGAGTTTCAGAGGATTGGCTTATTTATATGTAGAACCGCAGGGACTGTGGGTATTCCCCCAGGAACATGCAACCGCTGTATGTTTTGGAGCAGATGAATTGACTTTTTGGTGGCACCCTCCCATGTCCTGCTGATTACAGGTTTAATTCATACAAAAAGAAAGACTGTTTGGAATGAAGGGCTTAATCAGACAAGACAGAGAGCCAGGGAGTTGACTTCTGCCTGAACATCACTTTCTCTGGCCATGATGGATGCATGTTCATTTAGCCAGGTATTTCTGGAGCTGTTTTCTGCTTGAAAGCCATCGCCTTGGACTCATCAGTATCTTCATTTTCTAGTTTACCCTTTCTTTCCTCTTAAGTCTCCTTAGCTCCCTGCTGTACCACATACAGGTTCAAAGAGCTTGTACTATCAGCAACAGGTTCCCATGAGGTTAGTACAAATGGAGACCTTGCATTTCCAAGCAGAGTATTTAAAAGGAGAAAATGAATAATTCTTTCTCCAGAAACTCATCTGACCCTCTGCGTACATTTAGTTAGGGATGGTGTTAGATTAGCAATGCTGGTTCTGGGTTCCTGATACTATATTTCACTATCCATCACCATCACAAATTGCAGTTTATTTTTAGCATAATCCTTTAAGAAATTCTAAGGAGACCAGTCACTCCCCAAGAAAAAGTGACAGATTGGGACCTCTCCCAGAAGCACGGGAACATCACATATCTGGGATGTCAGTAAGCAATACAGACAATTTTTTGTGGTCAAAACCATACTATTTAAGTAGCTTTACATAGTATTTGAACACAGTATCAGCCTACTAAAGGCAACATTGCTTAGCACAGAGGCGTTTTTGAATGACCCCCATGCACACCATTGTGTTGGCATTCACCTGCCTTGCCCAGGCAGCGCTGCAGAGGGCTCGCAGTGCCCTGGAGGGATTCCCCAGCTTGTCCTGTGCCAGAGGCCCCCCCATCTGTTGCTAAAATTGCAGAAAATTCTGTGGAAATTCGTGCAAAAACTTTCTCCATCCTCTCTTGTGAATGGAACATTTTTAATTAACATACAATATCAAAGGCTGCAGGACTTCATAAGTCAATGCAAATCCTGTATTTGTACAGTAGTATGAGTAGGCATATTACAGAGCACCACTCTGCGAAAAATGAATATTGCTTTCATGGCCTGAGTTCAGTGCACAGATGTCTACTCAGTAATGGATTTCCGGCAATCAAATATTTTCTTTAATGCTATAAGACAGCTTGGCAGTATTTGATCATGATTACCCTAAGCATTCCGTGGTGTTTTGGGGTGTAATTAGATGGGAAAGTATCCTAGCAATTTATTCTAAATAGCAATTGTCCCATGAAGTAAGTACTTCTGTGTATGATATTACAGCTCATTGTCAAGATTTCATTTCACAAATGTTTGTGTTTCATCTGGTGGAATCCAGGTCATCTACCTTGAATGTCTAACCCTATGTCTGCTTCATCTGCCCCTGCCTGCCAAGTGTGGGTCAATCTGACCTCCAGAAGTACATAAAATCAGCAGAGGAAGGCCAGTTTCTCTGACAACATGCAAAGACAGATCCAGTTCATCTAAGTTCCACTTGTACAGAACCAGTGATGAGTGTTCATTGCACTGTCTACATGCCTAAGACAGAGGTAAAAGCCTCTCATTTGTTCTTCTTCTTCCTTCTTCTCCATCTGTAAAGGAAGCTGAGAAAGAACAGCTCAGACCCAAACATCTGAGCTTGAGCTACATAAAGTTATGTCATTGGGATCCTACTGCTGAAAGGCCATCCCAAAAGAACAACCTGCAGCCAGATCTTGGTTCTGGTCACTCCACCCCAATGTGCTGAGGTTCTTCCACCCTTTGTCAGAAGTAGAAGTAAAGGCCTAAGTCTCCAAGCCATCACCTTCACAGCTGGGAACACTGAGGCAGGCTAGAAATGGGAAATAGGAGAACTAGCCCTCTTGCTGAAATGCAGGGAACGTTGCCTGCCATGGGGCCCATGAAGAACCTCCTCATGCATTGTAGTATGCTGTTGAGGTGAACCTGCCTGAGGACATTCCGAGAAGGGTCAGTCATTGGCAAAGCGTCTTCCACACCTGGTGGTATATCATCCCACATTGTTCACTTAGAAGTCCACAGGGCAAAGCAGCTGGCCTGCTTTTGGGGAATATGAGAAGTGCATGCTCAGGCTGCTGAGGACAGGTTCATTACTGCCTGGGCAAGGGTTCTCACTGGGTAGACTGTATGCAGTAGGTGACTCCATCTTCAGTTTGATCCTAATGCCAGGTTAATTTCCAAAAGCAAGGTCCTTTGAGATTTCCAGCTTGAGGCAGGCTGGGATCCTACCTCTACTTCAGCTGGCTAGTGGTTGCACCCTGGAGCCTTGTTCCTCTGTCCAGCTGCTGGTAGAGAAGACTGAGATATGTCAAGAGTACAGTGAAGAGAGGAAATATAATATCTGTTTTCGGCTTCGTACATGTTTCTCCAGGCTGCCATGGAAAGCTCTGATCTTGTCCTGTACTGAGACCCAGAGGTGTGCTTGGCTTTTTGCTCCATTCCTGTGCAGTATCCAGAGCAGGAAGGATAAATCCCCCCCAAAAAATCTGACAACTGCTCTGCATAAGAACAAACAAAATGGAGGTGGTCAAAGAGCGAAGAGTCTGGCTACGGTTGCCTCTTGCATGCCACAGAAGCCTGATTCAGAGCAGAGGAAGCACACAGCACCTTACAGATCAAGCTCAGTGGACAGGTGAGATGCTGCAGGTAATAAATTGTCGGCTGATACCTCAATCTATTTTAGCTCCTGCTCTAGAAAAGTTCATATGATAAGAAAATATGGTATTTGTAGAGTTTCCTGGCTTGTTCTGAGAGAACTGTAGAAGTGCTGGTGGAAAGGGATCTCTGAAGGTCTCTAGTCCATTATTCCTCTCAGAGCAGGACAATCTCCAACAGCAGATCAGGTCAGCTGTGGCTTTGTCTAGAGGATCCTGAGCACTTCCAAGGACTGACATTATGCCCTCCCTGGGTGACCTGTTTCAGGGCTGTGCTACAGTGAAGATTTTCCTTATTAAAAAGAGAGAAGACACAGAGAAGAAATATTGGTGTGAAGACGCTTTCCAAATACTGGTTAAATCAGTGGATGAAAACAATTGCTAGATCCTGCTGTTGCTTATCTTTTGCCAGCTGTTCCCCATAACTGTAAAACTAAAAGCTCATCTGCTAATCTTCCAGCATGCCCTGGTCAGATCTTGTCCAAACCTTAAGAATATGCAGTTCCCTTAAGAATATACTGTTCATCTGGGTGTTTGGTAGTGCACAAAACTAGTATTAAGGGCATATCCTTTTTCTTATACCTAGTTCTCCATCAGAGAGATAATGGAGAAAATGATGGCTTCCTCATCAGAGTCTCAGATGAAGGAACGCATTATACCTTAGAAGTCCCAGATTTAATGATCCTGCTTTGTCTGCACCTTTTTGACTCTTCACAATATTTTCATTTATATTTATGAGATTATAGAGAGATTTCAAATGTTATAAACTTCCCAAATCCTCAGAGTAAAGGAAAAAAAAAAAAAAAAGAGCTTTTTGCTATGAGTTTATGAACAAAATAAACGAAGCCAAATCTAGAGGATGCAGGCAAGAAGAGTGAGACCTGTTGGGCAGAGAAAAGTGGAAAAGCAAAAGAAGTCAATCTTGGCTGCAATTTGGGAGTGTATTTCAGTAAGCCTCACACATCTGCAATATGGGGAAAGCCTGCAGGGAGCTCATAGTTCCCAGAAACAGGTTCTGACTGTTCAAAGAGGTCCTTGACATACAGGGATGCCATTTGGGTTTCTATGCATGGCACAGTACAGCTGGCAGCTCCATTTATCAGACTTCTCCCACTGCTGGCTACTGCGTCTGTTTTGCACATTGTGGTGGATGGTGGAGGGCCATGGTCCCTCTTCAGCACTGTGACCTCCTGTGCCCAGCAAAGAAGGTCCACCCGAGCGGTGATCTGCCATCGGACCTCACTATGTGGTTTTACTCTGGGAGCCCCCACCATGGAGAGCAGATATTCAAGAGGATTCACTTGTTCCCACACCAGTTGCAGCCATACAACTGGGTGGTTAAGTGGGGTACAGTGTGTTGGCACAGCAGAATACCCCTGGCTCACGGTTACAGTACACGGTTTTCTAGGAGAGATTGAGTTTATCAGTGCAAGTCAAACTGCTGGAATTAAGCCCAGCTACACAGTAATGTCTCTTGGAAGCAAGCACTTAGAAAGCCCCAGGTGGTGGCCTCCCGATGTGGCAGCTATTTGTACAGAGCAACAATGTACATTCCTCTTAATTGGATGATGTATGGATTTCACTCCTTGCCTAATTTGCCACCAGAAACTCCTGGCCTGCTTCTTTACCAGAGTTCTCTGCAAAGGAAACTTCCCAGGCCTGTCACACGCTGCCTTGCTTCTTCCCATGAATCTTTTGGTCTTTTTCCAGGTCTTTTGGTCAGATATATCAGAAAAGCCTAACAGACAATGGGATGGAAGCCTCAGAGCCAGGTTTTTACAAAGGACAGGAGCATTGTAGGTCTCAGGCTTGATTTCATCTGTTAGTTATCAGCTATATCCTACAAAACCATCCTCTGTGGCTTTGACCAGGAACATCTCCTGAGATCCCAAATCTTGGAGATCAAAAGTCCTGATTGAAATCAACATGGGCCTGCCCACCTTCTCCTGGCTGTGTCAGAGTACAACAGCCATGCCTGGGAAGTATGAGGCAGATGCAGGTCTCCATGCGTTCTGACAAGCCTTTCTACACCAGGACACAGCCATTTGAAGGGCACTGAAGGGCTGAGAGTCCCAGGAAAGAAGGTGTTTCTTTGAAGATGGACTCTAGACCTGGTTGAAATCTCATCACTTGCAAAAGCTGTGTCCTGCCAGGCCTTGACCTTATTCATTCTTTGCCTTCTGCTGGGTGCAGCAGCACACATCCCTCCCCTAGAGCTGCAATGTGACACCTTAGCTACTCAGCCAGCGCTCCTTAGCCTGGGCTGAATCAGTCCCTTCATGACAATGGCAATATTACGAACATCTCCATCCATGCTCCTTCTGGCCCGGGCACTTCCATGTCCTGCAGTTCCTGAAGACTGCATATTTGGACGAGTCTGTAAAAACAAGTGCCCAGTTTCAGGGTCAAAGTCTGTGGTAACCAGCACCAACAGTAGTTCTGGCTTTGAAAACTTGGATCCAGCTGAGAGGTAAGTGACCTTTCCGGAGCAGAACTGTGCTTTCTAAGAGCTGATGGTACGGCGTAGCAACTGAAAGCATTTTGTTCCCTACACCACTGAGCCTTCTCACAAAGGTGTCTGTGCTGACTTTTCTCACTAGCCTAGTTCAATTATTTTCCTTACTTTTAAATAACAGCAATACTTGCAAAAGGGGGGGGGGGGGGGAAGCTTTGCTAGTGAAACTATGAAAGAAAGCACAACAAAGTGGTGCAGAACAGGCCATTTCTGTGTGCCCTGCAAGACACACAGTACTTCTGAGGTTCTTCAGCCCTTCATTGAGGGATATGTAAGAGAACAACGAGCCTCTGTGTGACCTGGGAACATTTCTTCTTTATTCTGTCTCCATCTACACGTGGACAATCTTGTTATCACCTGTAGTAGTTTCACATGACACGTGATCGTGCCAAACTGGCAGCTATATTTTGCTCACACTCAGAGATGATTTGCAGCCAAAAAAAAAGTTAAGATGCAAAAGCAAGAAAACTGTGTCAATGGTGTTTGGCTGTATCCCAAGCCCAGTAACACAGCAGGCGTGGGAGCTCCCTCGGATGTTTTTGCTTGACAAACTCCCACTTGAAATGGCTGATGAATTTCAATATTTGGACAGATGGCTGGATTCCCAAATCTGATTTTAAAATACACATTGAAGCTCTTCAGAAATTGCAGTATTCTCCTTTACAGGGAGTTATTTGCTTGGAAGAAGACATTCTTCTTTTTTTGTTGTTTTAATCAGCACAATTGGTAACCTCTTCCCACCACAGACTGCGCTGGACCTCTGATCATTTCCTTGCTTGATGTTCCTCCCCATGATATTTGGAAGGGTTGTGCTAGGGATCATTGCATTTACGGTAGACTAATTTTTTTCTGCAATCAAGAAGGGCTGTGGTATTACCAGGTAACAAACTCTAAGAAGTCCATTTTCCCATAAATCATATTCAAACTATCCACTTGTCTGCATCTGCAAAGCAAAGATGAAAACCATATAATGATATAGTAGTTTGAATGATAAAAAAAGAAGTTAGAAAAACAAAATTATAATATGATAAGCTTAATCACACCCATTTAACCTTCCTCCAAGTCAGTGTCATTCTTCTGGAAAATACTCCCCATAAATGAGGCCCTGCAATACCCTTGCTGAGACCCTGCTCTAAACAAGCCACCCACAGTGGAGAGGACCCTGACAGTGGCCTGGCTAAAAGCACAGAGTGGGTCAGGAGAAGAGTCAGGATTAAAAGTGAAGTTGCCAACATCCTAAAGTCCTTTGGCCACTCCTAAAAAAAAGAGGAGAAGGAAGTTTGTGACACCAGTTTTAGATCTAAGTTAAGGTAGGCAAAGACCTCCATGCTGGTCAAAACCCCATCTCCCCTGCTCAGGTACTACCAACCTCCCCCTTTCATTACAGGGCTTAGGAAAAGTCCAGATGATAAAGCTGAGCCTGGAAAGGGCTTGTGACGCCTCAGATGCCTGCTGAGTGCTGGCATTTGATGCACAGCTTTCCACCTTTGCTGCCCCATGAACTTACTGCCTAGAAGACACTTTTGCCAATATCTGGGCTAAAACACTTTCTGATTAATACAGGAGGAAAACATGTGTCCTAAAGTTCCCTTGATGCCTGGCCAACAGTAAAACATCTGCAAAAGCACAGATGAAGGAAGAAAGGGAGAAGATCTCTGGGAAGGCAAGAAGTTACCTGCATTTTTGCACCACGAAGAGGAGCTGGCTCAATATGTTGTGTCAAAGGGAGTTGATGTTGCACTCCTGATGGTGCTTGGCAGTGAGCAACCCTGGGGATCCTATGACGGATGTTAGGTCATCTGGAAAGCTGTTGGCATTGCTAGTCCTCCCACCAGACAAAGGACAAGAAAAAGAAAAGGAAAATAAACTTTTTAGGTTACAGTTATTATTTCAATAACAAAGCTGTTCTCTAGCTCTGTCTGGAGGGAAAATGCCATTGGGTGTTCCTTGCCTGCAGGAGACATCAGAGGATGGAAAGCCCTTGTTCCCCTGTGTGAGGGATGTTGGAACCCTGACTGAAGTGAAATGCACCATGTTAGTCCCAGGACCCAATGCCATGGTGACACACATTCCCTATGACATTATCAGCATGAAGTCATGGAGGTTATGGTCACTGCCCTCTTCTAATGAACCCTTCTGATGAATCTTGCCTAATTCACCAGCTCAGAGAGTGCCTCTCCCACTATGGAGTCCTACCAGATATTCGCATCTTCTCACAGCACAGCAGCATGGTCTGGGGGCCTGGGGCAGGCTGGAGGCAGCGGGGGGCTCAGGTCTGCCTTGGCTCTGCTGTGGACAGCCGGGGGAATTTGGCTGGGCTGGGCAATCCCTCAACCTGCCCCTGTGCAAAACAGACCAGCCATGAGGGGCTTCTCACCCAGCTAAGCTGTGCATGGCTTAGTCATAGAATCATAGAATCATTTAGGTTGGAAAAGACCTTTAAGATCATCGAGTCCAACCATCAACCATGCCCACTAAACCATGTCCTGAAGTGCCTTGTCTACGTGCTTTTTGAATACCTCCAGGGATGGTGACTCAACCACTTCCCTGGCAGCCTGTTCCAATGCCTGACAACCCTTTCAGTGAAGAAATTTTTCCTAATATCCAATCTAAACCTCCCCTGCCGCAACTTGAGGCCATTTCCTCTCGTCCTATCTCCAGCCACCTGACAGAAGAGACCAGCACCCCCCTCACTACAACCCCTTTTCAGATAGTTCTAGAGAACAATAAGGTCTCCCCTCAGCCTCCTTTTCTCCAGACTAAATAACCCCAGTTCCCTCAGCTGCTCCTCATAAGACTTGTGCTCCAGGCCCCTCACCAACTTGGTTCCCTTTCTCTGGACACGCTCCAGCACCTCAACATCTTTCCTGCAGTGAGGGGCCCTCACTAACTGGTGATTAGGGGCCCTAGTCTAATTGGTCTAATTGCTATTAATTTTTTTGTTATTGTTTAAAGTCCTCTCAGAGATTTGGATTACCAAAATAAAAATGGAAGATACATCCTATAAATCAGAGAGCAAAACATCCTACAACTGAATGCACTTAATGGGGCTGTTGGCAGGATTAAACCTCATACATGTGCCTACAGTGCCAGCCCTTTGCTCTTAAAAAGAGTGGGATACTCACAAACCATATATTGTAGACTGAATCTTACTGAGGATGAAGGTTTTTGCTCTGTTAGCATGAAAAACATGCACTCCAAGTTTTGCTGGAGTGTAAACTGCCTGGAAGCTTTTTTTTCTCAAGGAAGATATTTATTAAGCTCCGTCTTTGATCATATAGGGGGCTAGAAGACTCACCTACAGCTGTGCAAATAAGACAACTATTTTGCTCCAGCAACCAGAACAGGTTGGTTTAATGACAATGGTTTATAAACAGCTCTCTTTTTTGAGGCTCTGGTGTTAATTAATTGCTTTTGGAGTATTTGGATAAAAAGCATATTTACTCATGCAATAATCAAACACTAAATATTTTGTGCATTTCACAAATATTTCTAATATGTGTCCACAGAACAATAGATCAGCAAACAAAACAGCTGCAGAAGAGGCAGATCGGACATACTTCTGAAATAGTCAATTATTTAGATTGATTAATGAGTAATGAGTATGCATGCATTTTGCATATAATTTGACTATTACAATGCCAGAACTTTCAGCTGTTACTGTACCAGTCAGTTATTATGCCTTCAGCAGAGACACACTCCTTACAGTAATCACAGGGAGTCCTGCTTTACAGAAACTTCAAGGTTTCCCTCCCAGTGCTGCTGGTGCCTGCCAGCAGTCCTTGAGAAACCCAAATAGCATCTCTGTGGACTAGCAGAGACTCATGTTTAAACTGATTCCAGGGAAGAAATATATATGTAGGTATCTAACAGAGTAGGTAGGCATCTATTGGGATTTATTCTGTAAATGCCTAGGAACCTAAAGCCAGATTCTTACCTGTATTCAGGCATCTTCTTCCCACAAAATTACCAGGGATCATGTGCTTTTAAAAATCCTACTGGGTGCTTATTTGCATCTTTATGTGCCTAACGACATTTAAAAAAACATTCCTAGCAGCCAAGTCTACAGGAACCCAAGGGGAATCCCCTGGTCTCTGCTCACTGTGCGATTTGTGGCAGGTTCGTGTATTCAATGACACTCTGCTACTCATGGCTTGCCTATACAGCCTTTCAGAGGTCATTATCCATGTAGGACCCTCTTCTACTAACCACCAGCATTACTCAATTTTTTTATGTCCTTCCACCTTTTCCTGGACACTTCTCTGAGCTGCCCAGTTGTACTGAAACATGCCTGGAAAGCTCTAATTAATATCACCAAACTACTCTAAGTCATGGCTGACACATGAATATCCACATGTTTGCATTTTGATGAATGTGTGTGTACTGAGGGGAGCGTTGTGGTGTGTCTAGTATAGTATTTGTTTATAATGAGTGCTGAAAATGGAGAATATTTAATTTATATACTTTACATACCATACCAACAGCAGTGAAAATATACGGAGCATGTTGCATGCAGCTATGAAACAACATCTCTCTTGGCTTTGTTCCACATTGCACTGTTGATGTCTTGCTTTTTTGGCAGTGTGATTAGGTTAGGAATGAGAAAGATCTGATGTTGAAATATGCTGTCCCTGTGTACTTACAATGGGTGGATTTCTCAGGCCCCTATATACATGCCTTCTCTGGTGGGAGGGACTACTGAATGACTAACGATTGCACTTTTAGAACTGCAACCTTAATAGATAACCATGGTGTGACTGTTTTGGAAATTAAACACATGCAAGATTGTTTCCACCCCTGACTTCGGTGTAACATGGCTTGTAACCATACCACTGAACTCCACAGGAAGAGATGGTTAAACCCAAAAAGCTCAGTGGGAATGGTTCCTGGTCCTGGGAGAGACCTTGTTAACAGAGCTCAAACCAGTGCCACAAAGCGTGCTACTGATCAGATGGTGTGGGCAATTGCCAGACAGTGCTTTGCCCTTTCCTGGCTTCACTGAGCTTCTTACTCTGGACACAGGCTCAAGTTCCCCAGGTTGTACTGTCGTTACTAGGTTTTACTCCATCAAAGCCCAGAGACCAGCCCAGAGAGCCAGTGGCACAGAGAAAGAGATTCCTCCAGGCTCCCTCCTTCCCTCTGCTTCACCAAGACAGAGAAGGAATGCATGCCAGAGAGATGTGCGGAGACTCCTTACACCAAGGCAGCCCTCAGCTTTGCTATTTGTACATATGTCGTGGTTTCAGCCCAGCCGGTAACAAAGCACCACGCAGCTGCTCGCTCACTCCCCGCCCCCCAGCCATGGTGGGATAAGGAGAAAATATAAAGAAAGGCTCGTGGGTCGGGATAAGGACTGGGAGGGATCACTCACCACTTATGGTCACAGGCAAAAGACAGGCTCAACTTGGGGAAGAAACAAAATCAATTTAACTTACTACAAATCAAAACAAAACAAGGATATCAGGAAGTAAAACCAAATCTTAAAACACCTTCCCCCCACCCTTCCCTCCTTCCCAGGCTCAACTCCACTCCCAGTTTTCTCCACCTTCTCCCTCTCAGCAGTGCAGGGGGATGGGAATGGTGGTTGGGGTTAGTTCATCACACATTGTCTCTGTCGCTCTTTCCTCCTCAGGGGGAGGACTTCTCACTCCTCCCTTGCTCTAGTGTGGGGTCCCTCCCACAGTAGACAGTCCTTCACAAACTTCTCCAACGTGAGTCCTTTCCATGGGCTGCAGTTCCTCACAAACTTCCCTGGCGTGGGTCCTTTCAGCGGGCTTCAGTTCTTCCCAAACTTCCCTGGTGTGGGTCCTTTCCGCGGGTCGATCTTCAGTCACACACTGCTCCAGCGTGGGCTTTCCCATGGAGTCATGGCCATCTTGGGGGGCCTCTGCTCCCCTGCTCCCCTCCATGTGCTGGGGGGGACAGCCTGCCATCTTACCACAGGCTGCAGGGGCATCCACCTCCTCAGGTGCCCCTCCTCCCCCTCCTTCCTCGCTGACCTCGGTATCTGCAGAGGTGTTCCTCTCACATTACAATCCCCCTACTCACTAGTGGTTCCCCTTCTTAAATACGTTATCCCAGAGGTGCTACCACAGCCACTGATTGGGTTGGCCTGGACCAGCAGCAGGTCTGACTTGGAGCCGGGGAAGCTTCTAGCGGCTTCTCACAGGAGCCACCTCTGCAGCCCCCTCCCCTGCTACCAAAAAAACCCCCATGCCACACAAACCCATAACAACAAAGTATTCTCCTTCACGAAGGGGCTGAAAGAAAAAAATAATTAAAATAAAATCATTCTGCTTTAAAACATTTAAGAAGTAAAACGGTACCTGCAGGAACCTCCTACAACTCCATCCCAGAAAGCTCTACAAAGGCCAAGGGAGCAGTGAGACCAGACAAAAGCTGTTTCTGGAAGCACATATGCTCTGCCTTGACATTGGAGTGTCGTTCAAGAGCAAAACACAAAGCTGTATATCAAGGTCTCTTGGCTTCTTTCATAGGAGCTGAGAGAGGGAGGGTGGCATAACCTTTCAGACCCTCAGTAATATCTTCCCCCCTCTCCCCCAGCAGGCAGGGATGAGTTTTATGGACACCTGATACTCTCAGAGGAATGAAACCGATTGAAAAAACATCCTGAAAGTGTCTTCCTGGACTGAAGTGGGGCATTAACCCCTCTGAGGCTTGAGCCACGGATGAGAAGCACAAATATAAGACAATGGGGTGCCAACTTATTTGACTGTCCCCCTGGGGCTACAGGACCTTGAAAGAAGCCCCTTCACCCCTTTCCCTCTATAAAGAGAGCTCAGCAACCTGCCATGAAGTCTCACAGGACTGTGTGGTCCATTGCTGCTCTCAACCCAGGGCGCAGGTTTAGTATGATGTGACATTGCAGTGAATCCTTGGCAGTTCCTGCATTGCCCTACGGTCTACTCTCAGCTCTCTGCAGTAACTCCAGGGATTCACCTATCTCTTTTCCAAGAAGTTGTTTAGGGTCAAGCCCTTGGGCAGAATTGCAGCAAAACCATCTCTTCCACTGTAGACGGAGAACCTTCTGGAGGTGGAGATGGATTTCCCGTGCATGCCAAGGTGAGACACTCGAGGGCTATTGGTTGGCTTCTCATTGAAAGTTGTCACTCCTTTGGGATGTTTAAAATAGTCACCATTTCCCTTCCCTCACAAGCAGGTCTCCAGAGAGCCATGAAGCTGTGGGGCTGCTCTCAGATACTGCCCCATCCCACTGAATTTACCAGGCAGGAGCCATATTTGGCTTCTCTCATGTTCTTGAACAGAACAGAGATAGGCAGGCAAGAAAGCAAGAATAGTCAGCCCCAAAGCTGAGTTCATTTCTGAGCAACACACATGAGCACCCGGTGCCCTGTGCCTTGGCCCTGGACTCACTCCCAACGAGTTATTCCCGTTCTAGCTGCATTTTCTGTTATCTCCAAAAATGTGTTCCTTAGGCTGTGGGTCCCACGCTGCCCATGCTAAGTGACTACTGCAATCAGTGCACTCTGCTGATGAGAGGTGCTTTTTCTGGCAGGCATTTGTAGTACAAATTTGGGATAGCCCAAGGCCCATCTGAGCACTAGGCTGCTCATTACATCCATGGAGCTATGGAGGTCTTCTAAGCTGAGATGTTCTCAGAAAAGCCTATCTATGGAAAGAGCCTAATCTAATGGAGAAAAAAAAAGTTTAATAGTCTTGCCCAGAATAGTTTGGGGTTTTTGTCTCCTTGGCTTCACCTGATGCAAACAGAGGCATAAAATCCCATCCAAAGCCAATGTGTAAATCTAAGAAACATCCTCCACAGATTGCAATTAATGAAAACAAAAAGATGAACCCACCAGGTCTAGCTTAATGACCAGACACATGAAATACCAAGAAATGGAAGATGATAGAAGTGGAAAAGGCTTAAGATTCGGAAGAATATTTCTGTAGAGCCTAAAGGCAACCATGTCTGTGTGGCAATAAAGAAGCATCACCTTCTCAAGAAGACACCTTTCAAGCTACAAAAAGGTTAAATTTTGAAGTTAAATCCTATGATAAATAAAATATTACTGAACATTGCATGACTGCAGGAAGAGCTACGGATTAGCATAGCTTGAAATGAAATGCCAGTCTATGCGTGGGTGTGGAGAGGGGGTTGTGCACAGTATGCTTGGCAGATACTTTGGATCCTGAAAGCAGTTATAAGAGAAAAGACTTATAGAGAGCCTTAAAGACTCAGTAAATCTCTTATAGCTGGACATGCATGGGATGCTGAATTCAGGATCCATCTAATATATTTGTATGTTTTGAAGGCTGAAAACAAAATTTAGCCCTGCTACCTCTTTAACCTGGGGGCACACTTCTGTGGGGTTCGGTCTTTGAGCCTGGTAGCCCAGCTGGCCAAGGGTGCAGGAGCAGTGCTATTGCAATCCCTTTCCTACAGGGTGTTCCCTGTGTCAGCTCAGGGGCTCCTGGCAGCAGAAGTAGAGTCACCCGGGCATGCGCACTTCATCTTGCCCCAAAGCAGGGTAACACACACTAGGTGGTTGGTGCTTCCACTACAGTGCTTCAGTCACATCTTCACCAACATCCTCTGCCACATCCACATCAATGACCTTGAACAGGTACCAGTGTAGCAGGGTGAATAGATAGGCAGGGCTCCAGGGCCTTCTTCCTACTGGGATCTCCTAAGGGGCACTGCACTGAGCTGGTGGGATTGATACTCACAATGGGGGCAGCTCTAGTAAGTCAGAAAGTCTGCTTTAACATAAGCAGACCCACAATGTACATACCTATAAGCTCATATATTTCACTTCACTTACGGGATGAACCAAGAGCTAAAACACTATCTGTAACCCTCATTCTGTTGAGGAGAAGTAACTCATTAGAGGGGATTATAGAGAGTGAAGTTTAGGGAAATTAACATAACTTATTAAAGCAGGAGCGTTTTTGTTTGCAGCTTGCACCTCTAAAACCTCTGCTGCAGGTAGCTGTGTTTCCCCTGCAGAGCTGCATGGTATTGCCAACATCACAGGAGTCCTGTCCCTTTCAAACTGCTCAGAGACATGTACGGGGAGGCTTTGGTGGTTGCTGCTTTTTTTTTTTTTTTACCCCTCAGATTAGTGACAAGATAGTCCAGTCTGTGCAACTTGAAAGAGCTCTTTCTTCTTTCATATTTTTCGATCCAGAAATAATGAGTGTCACTGATGGCTGGAGAATACAGTGAGTGAGAAGGTCAGCAGAGGACAGTCCACAAAGGACTAAAAGAAAAAATGATGTGGCTGAGGTAGAGATCCACAGATATTGGGAAGTGAAAGCTCTCCTTGGAAAGTTCTTTGCCATAAGGGTCTTTAAGCCTTTGCTGGAAATAAGGGAAGGCCAAGGGAGAAACACAAAAAGAAAACACGGATCACAGTCCAGAAAGTAGTACATCAAGGGTCTTACCTGTCATGTGAGAAAAAACAGGAAGAATTGAGCTTGTGCTTCAGGAGCTGGGGTTTCAAGACATCCTCGTGAGAAAGGCACCAAATCCCTCAGCCCTGGGGACTGAGGGCTGGGCAGTGGGGACACTTGAGCCACGCACCCAGCTGCATGATGCTAGCAGGGATGGCAGCACAGTGTGAGGGGACACAAGTATCTTAATTATGTATATCAGCAGCGTGCCAGCCTGAGCACAGCTGATAGGCAATGAAGTTAATAGGGTCTCCTAGCCCCAAATTGACACGTGGTTGGAACCACAAGTTCTCGGTGGGACTCACTGCGAAGCCTTATGTGTTGGAGCACAGCTTTCAGAGAACTGCTGAGTTCAGGAATCACAAGGACCATGGCCTGACTGAACGCAAGGCACATGGGACAGACTTTCACATGCTGGGAGCTGTCTGTGAACTACATCTGTCCTATGCAGAGTGATTGCAAGAGGTTTGGAACCACTGCAGCAGCAAAGGAGGCAATGCAGAAAGGGAGCAGTCAATCCCCCCTGCCCAAAGAAGCCCATGGAGACACGAACAATCCAGGCCGAGTGAGACCATTTCACTCCATTCTCAGGCCAGGGAGTCCTGCCTCAGGAACTGCCACCTTGACCAACTAGAAGAAAAATCTAACCTTTCTGCTCATTTTGCAGCACCCAGTGTGATCTGCTTGCTTCCCACAGCAAAATGGTGAGCAGTTGCCAAGTGGATTTGCTGGGACTGGTCCAAGTTGTCACTGCACAATTTCACGAGGGAGCTGAAAAAAGCAGCTGCCTGCAAGCCAAGAAACTTTCAGCCTTTTTTTGATCTCCTTGAAGGTTTGGAGCTTTGTGCTAGCCAAGGAATGCAGGTGCTATAGCAATTAGGAGTCCACGTATTTTCATGAAGCCATTGAACATCCCAATTATGCTGCACTGACAAAGGCTATATTCACCACCACATCTGTTATCTCCATTTACAGGAGCTCTTTTGTAAACCTACACATATATTACTCTTGGCTAGCTCCTCTGGGAAATCTGCCTGTCTCACTTCCAGCCTTATGATTGTCCAATTACTTCTATTCCTGCCTTTGCCCTATCCCATCCTATTGATTTATACCCTGCTTTAAGGGTGGTTTTATCCAGTTCCCCAAAGTGGAATAAGCTGTCACTGCTAGTAGCAAGTTATCAAAGCCAAAAGGTGTCTTGAAGCACAAGAAGAAGGTGATCTCTGTGAGGGTAAAGAGGGAGCTTGCATCAATCCTACAGAAAAAGAGGCCAGAGCAGGGCTTAAATCCCGTCTTGGAGAGCACTATTAGGGAGTGTACCATGCAACAGGGCTGCTTTGTGCACAAGATTCTGCAAGCACCAGACCCCACTGACAGCACAGCCAACAGGACCATGTGGCAGACCTGTTGGTCACCAAGATTGCCAGTCCCACTGGGTCCAGGACAGACAGTCAGGGTCCCAGCACTGCTCTGCAATAGCAGGAGATCCAGGCAGGGCTGCAAAGGGACATCAGTCAGTGGTGCTCTTCACTACTACGGTTCATTTCTCAAAGAGTGACACTTGACCTGTTGGATGAGAGTGGGAGTACGTTATTTGAGCAAGATGAGTGCTCCATATTAGAGGTACAGGGCACAGACCTCAGTGAGGTTTCTGAACAAAGTCAAGCTCTTCATTGGCTTCCTGAATTATGTGGGATACTTCAGGGATTGTAGCCAGTTTGGATGAAAAAGGAGCAGTACCACTCAAAACACCATGTTTGTTGTTCTATAGACTAATGCAAACTGTGAAAGAAACCTGGTGACAAAATGTGGTCCAAGTTGTCTGTTTCTTTTCTATCCATCACTGCAACGGGGTGGCTCTTCCAAAGGTGTCCGTCACCCAAATAAGCTTCAACAGTCCTACCACCCACCTTATGCAGGACGACTCCAGTGAGCCGAAGGCTGACACAAGATCCTATTTTTCTCCTGGAGTCACTGAGAGCACTCTGAAGATAAAGCAGGTGAAGAATGCAGCTACCCAGCATTTTCTATCCCCACAGTGCATGGCCACATCCAGACTGGGAGAAGAGCAGTGTGGGAACTGTGCTGAAAACAGCCTGCAGAAACAGATACCAATGGTGCATCAGGAGAAGTGACTGCGACGGGGGCCTTCACACTAGATAAGACCATTGGGGACATCAGTGTCAGCACTGATCTGCACAGGGACTTTGCAAGGGAGTTAGCACAGGAGAGCAAAAGTGGGGTTGAAAGTACATTATGCTATCTGTTGTGTGGGCACCCCCTTAACCATGGCACATTGCACCAGGGCAGCAGCAGTGCAAAGGAGCACAGCCTGCTGCACGGCGGTAGGTAAACACAGGGTGGGGCTGGAAGGCTCCCAAAGTTCCAGTGGTGGATCCTGATTGATCAGGAAGCAGCAGCTGCCAATAAATCCCACGTGCAAAGCTGTGCTATGGTGTTAGGAGGGTTGAGGGTGTTTATGTTTGTGCTGGGTTTGGGTCATCTAGAAAATATACCTAGCAGTAAAAAGCTGTATTCTGCACTGGGTATTTCCTGCTGTGGTGGGTTGACCCTGGCTGGATGCCAGGTGCCCACCAAAGCTGCTCTATCACTTCCCCCCTCAGCTGGACAGGGGAGAGAAAATATAATGAAAGGCTTGTGGGTTGAGATAAGGACAGGGAGAGATCACTCAACCAATTACCATCACAGGCAAAACAGACTCAACTTGGGGAAACTTAATTTAATTTATTACCAATCCAATCAGAGAATGATAATGAGAAGTAAAAACTAAATCTTAAAACACCTTTCCCCCCCCCCGCCCCTTCCCAGGCTTAACTACTCCCAAATTCTCCACCTTCTACCCACCAATGGGGCAGGGGAATGGGGAACGGGGATTGGGGTCAGTTCATCACATATTGTCTTTGTCGCTCCTTCCTCCTCAGGGGGAGGACTCCTCATTCTTCCCCTGCTCCAGCATGGGGTCCCTCCCACAGGAGATAGTCCTTCATGAACTTCTCCAACGTGAGTCCTTCCCTTGGGCTGCAGTTCTTCATGAACTGCTCCAGCATGGGTCCCTTCCCATGGAACAGACTGCTCCAGTGTGGGTCCCCTGCGGGGTCACAAGTCCTGCCAGAAAACCTGCTCCAGCGTGGGCTCCTCTCTCCACTGGGCCACAGGTCCTGCCAGGAGCCTGCTCCAGTGTGGGCTTTCCACGGGGTCACAGACTCCTTTGGCCATCCACCTGCTCCAGTGTGGAGTCCTCCACGGGCTGCAGGTGGACATCTGCTCTACCGTGGACCTCCATGGGCTGCAGAGGGACAGCCTGCCTCACCATGGTCTTTCCCACAGGCTGCAGGGGAATCTCTGCTCTGGTGCCTGGAGCACCTCCTCCCCTTCCTTCTTCACTGACCTTGGTGTCTGCAGGGTTGTTTCTCTCACATTTTCTCACTCCTCTCTCCGGCTGCAGTTGCTTTTGCACAGCAACTTTTTCCCCTTCTTAAGTACGTTGTCCCAGAGGCACTACCACCGTCTCTGATGGGCTCGGCCTTGGCCAGTGGCGGGTCTGTCTTGGATCCGGCTGGCATTGGCTCTGTCGAATGTAGGGGAAACTTCCAGCAGCTTTTCACAGAAGCCACCCCTGTATCTGTGCCCCCCCCCCCCCCCCCCCCCCCGGCAAATATCTTGCCATGCAAACCCAATACACCTGCACTGGGTGTTCCTTGCTATGTGGTTGCAGACCGAGAATGGATCATGTAAAAGACCTGTCCAATGTCCAGTATTTCTGCTGAATAACATTTATTGAGGTGTTGCTCCAGCTCCTACACTGGAAGCATTCAGGACAGGAGGAATGAGGTGGTCTTAGAAGCAGCTAAAGGCACCATCAGATCTGGATTTGGCATTTCTAGTGTTTCTCCTAAAAAAAAGTGCTAAAAAATCCCCCCAAATCCACATCAAAACTAGGTGGAGCTGCTCTTCAGGAGCATGGGAAGAACAAATACATCCTTTCCCATGCCCTTGGCCAGATTTGGTGTATGAATGCAGTGTAAGGGAATATTTTTAGAGGAAAGAGTATGTCAGCTCTGGGAGGATGCTACCAAAGCTAATGTTCAAGCGAAGATTAACAGGAGGTACAGGCAAGATATGGTGAAATGAGTTAGGCAACCCTCTTTTAAGTTTTGCCATGTTTGAAAATTGAGCCCCTTGGCACAGCAGGGTGATTCAGAGCTCAAGGTTAAGCACTCAGGGTGTGAATTAGGGCTTTCTGGAGGAGAATTCAAAACCCATATCCCAAATATAGGAAATTGAGAACTAGCCAAAAAAGTATGACACACCTAAGTCTTCTTGAGCAAGGCACCATTAACTCTCTTACCAGCGCCCACAGCCTCTTCTCAGGACAGTCACCCAAAATGACACTAATTAGGCCAACTGGCACCAGTAACATTTCCTGGAATACATGAGTGAAAGAATCATGATGCTAAACAGTTAAAATATTGCCAGACCATCCCATTAACCTACCCAGATATTTCTAAGAGCTAGAAAAATAGATGCTTCTTTATGCTCCTTTTATGTATTGCCTAAAAGACCCATGACGAACAGTGCAGTTCTTGATGCTGCATTGATTTAAAGCTTGTGGGCCCACAGAAAGTGCTTTGGGATATGTCAGTTAATTAATAGTGCATTTTGGAAAGACATCTCTCTTCTCCAAAAGAATGGATGCTGGACAGAAATTAAAAGAATATGTGGAGACCCCCAAGGCAGAATCCAATGAGTGATGGATCTGGTTTATGAATTCTTTGCAGAGGACCAGACCTCTTGTCACTGTTCCCATAATGCTCTGTTAATTCAAATTCAACTTTATAGCCATATGCATAAGCTCTAAAGGAATTAGTTTGTGAAGGAGAAAGACAATTTTGTTTATACACTGAACTCATGTCTAATTTTTCTCTGGTTTCTGCCACTGGCATCAGCAGCCTTTGTCAATGCAAATCCAAGGGACAGGACTGCGTGACAGGACTGCTGAGGTACTCATTAGGTATTGTTTGTTTCTATCATCAAGATAGGATTTAATTTAGCTGTTAAGTTTCATCTCCAGCTTTACCTTAATGACTGGGCAGGACATGAAATCTTTCCCCAGCGCCAAGCAGTTTGCACAGTTGTTTCAGGTGGCATGTCAAGATTAAGCAGAAGGAAATGGAACCAGAATCCAAATAGGACTACAGAAAACTGAGTATAAGACTCCTCAAACTTCATTGTACCTCGGTCACTAATTTGCTGTTGATCTTCAAGGTCAGGATTGAGGTAGGTCAAACTAGATGAAGGAAATCCATTGTTTAGTTTGCCATCTTTTTTAGCTGTGTTGTGCAAGCAGTTCTGGGATGAGACTGTGATATACCCAGGTGCTGAGAAGCTCCTGAGGTTCTGTAGAAATCTGAAAGTCCTTTCTCTGCTTGGGTTGCACAGACAGTCTCTTTGCTAAACATTACTGTCTACAGTTTTCTGTCCTGTTGTGTCAATCATGATGCAGGGTATGCCTGACCAAATTCCAACTATACCTGAGGTACCCAGGTAACTTTCTTTCTCAGTGGAGCAATGGAATTCAGTGGGCATGAAAAGGAACAGATCTGGGTCTTTTTAGAACCAACCAGCAAGCCAAAAAAGAGGATGGATGGGAAGGCGAGTGAAGCTTTATCTGCAACACACCTCTTTGCCTGCCTTCTCTAGTGCGATGTAGCCAGTTCCCTCAGGAAGGGTTTAGAACTTCAGTGGTCGACTTCAAGAACCTTAATTTTCCAAAATGGTCCTTCAGCACCCATAGCTGTTGGTGTTGCAGACTGTTTGCTTTACCCCACAAACCCATGGACCGTTAACTCCCCACCTCCCAGTTGGTAGATAAGGTGATATGTGTTATCAGACTCTAGCAGCACTGCCACTCCTCACCAAACTAATAAATAATCCCATCTGACCCTAGATGTGGTTCATAGGCTCCCAAGGACCTGCTTACCCTCACAATGAAAGGCCCAGGGGTCTGGAGGAGGGTGGAAGCTTCAACCTGAGGTATATCTACATTGCTGGACACAGTCCTTCATGTAGTCTGCCCATGTTCTCCATAGATATATTAACTTGGCCTCTACACCAGCTCATCTACACAGCTGCCAGGCAGTAGCAGGCTTGCACCTTAGCTGGCTTTGAGGCAGAACAGAACGGACATGTGCCCTTCCTGAAGCTATAGTGTCACATGCACTTGGGGGTTTGCCCCATTTAGATTTGTGTGAGCTTTTTTCAGAGCATAATCCATGAATTAGACATGCAAAGGAAGAAGTAAGAGCTACAAATTGGAAAATAAAACATAGGGAGGGGTCAAGGGGAGTGCAGAGGCCCTTAGAAGTATCTCTCAAAGAACAAAGACATACTGGGGAAGGCATGAGAAGGAGACAAAATAAATTATATGTGAGAATCTGTCTTCCTTTTTAAAATTTTTGGCAAGGAATCTTTATCATCCATAAGGAAGAATCTGAAGAAATTACATGGGCTAATGTGCAGGGAGGGGAGTGAAAGGGAGAGGGGAGGACTTGAACAATCACCCTGCCCACAGATGGGCTGGTTGATGAATTGATGGTGTTTGTAACACTTAGCTGCAAAATACATGGACAGCTGGAGGAAGGCTGAATCTCTCTGATTCCCAGCAAGGTATGAGATTTCTACACCCAGAGGCTGATAGATGCCAAGAAAATGGAGACCAAGTTCTCAGAGGAACTGTCTGGCACAAAGACTGCTTGGCTACAGAAATGGCAACCATGGATGACAAGGGTTACAGAGGATAAACATCCCTCAAAAGGGCATCTTTCACTAATTTTGCAGTCCCTTCATGCATAGCCAAGTGGGCCAGCTGAGCACAAGCTCACTCAGAAGCAGGGAAAGGATGAACATGGAATTGGGGTGCCTCTGAAGTGCCCCCAGTGCCTCGCTCCAGCTGTTGCACCAGAGAAATGTGGGGCTCCACTAATCTCCAGTGTCACATCTGCCTGCCCCAGAAAGATGTCTGAGAGATGCTGGCCTCAAAGCCATCTCCTGCCCTTGCTGTCTGAGTCCCCTTCACTCAGCCTGTGGGGTCTGAGCCTGGACCTGCAAGGACCTTCAAGTGAATGCTTGTTTTGAGGAGCTAAATGGGGAAGAATGTCAACAACGTGTACACTTCTGCCTTAGAGCCTTTGATCCTGTGTCCTCCAAACAAGGAACTAGCTGGGACTCCTACCTGGGGCCATAAATAAACTGTGTCATAAATAAATTGTTCCAAGTAGTTTTACCTTAACACTGTCAACCAGCATAGCAGTCATATACCTTGTTCATAACTGATCTCACTGCAATTGCTGTCTGGCTCTGAGGGACCTGCCCACCATGCTCTTTGAAATGGTTCAGAGAAGAAAAAAATGCACACTAGTTTTCTTATTTTTTTCATTCTGTTTTTCATAAATTCCACACTTCCAGGATTTCATTCTAGTTATATAGACTTACTTTTCTGGTAACATAGATATCTTTCAGTTTATAAAAATGCCAGTTCAATACATCTCTGCAGAATATGATGAGACTGGAATTGAATTTCCTGTTTGTTTGGGGTTTTATTAGCATTTTATTATTGAGCAATCTGGCAAAACTAACCACATTTACTTTGTATATTCAGTGTCACCATATCTCCATTTACCTTCCTCCTTCCAAATGGAGAATAATAATATTATTTGGTTATTTCCCAGATGGACCCAGCCCTTTTGGGGCATGCTTGCCTGAACTTCAGGTGGGCAGATGGGTTCAGGACAGGAATTCAACATCTACACCTACACTCAAAGGGGAGGTGGGGGGTATACAGCATGCAGCACTGCAGGCTGCTGTGAGTGTTGTCAGCACCAGTGTTATTGTTGGCAAGACAGGAGGTGTCACAGTGAAGAGCTGGCCTGTAGTAACCAGAGGGGACTTCTGATGGTACTTAACACAGCACAGTTTTCAAACAACATAATCTGCAATGTTAGGGATAACTGTAAGAGGACATGCCATGGAAGGACAGGGACTGTGTTTTGCTACCAGCACAGTTATCTCTGGTCACCTTAGAGACAATAAACATGGCAGGACAGAGAGGAGAAGGAGGTGATGGAAGGAGCAAAAAGATTTACATGATGCCAGGAAGCAGAATAGACTGGCATCTGGGAAGACCAGCAAAGACTGGGGCACCTCAGGGAGGACAGGCTCCAGGATTATTCTCACCTCTCTGTATTTGGGGTTGCCCCTGCCATCACACACCTGGTTCATGCATTCACTGGAGCAGGACTGCCCCGACTCACTGCATGGGGGCAGCTGTGAGGATCCATTGCCACTGACTTGTAAGAGGTGGATGTGAAGCATAGGGACTGGTGCTGGACAGTGATGTGCACCTTGCAACAGCTCCAGCTGCCAGCCCCTATAGCGAAAGGCTGTCATGGAGAGGACAGGGAAGGATGTACAAAACAGTTGGTTCTTCAGGCTCTCCTGGGTTTTTACATCGCAGGAGCGAGTGTCTCTGGGGATATGGTTGACCCTTCCAGGTGTGTCTTGCACCACTGGGGTTCCTTGATTGCCCATGGCTCCTAATGAAAGGCCCCAGCTCCTGCTGAGTCCGAGTGCTGCTGTTCCAGCAAGGAAAGACCAAACAGGAAGAAAAGTGCTGACAGTTGCTTTTGATTATCCCTTCTTCCTCAGATGTTTTCTCTTGACTGGTAAGCAGAGTAGGGAGCATTAAACAGGCATCCCTGGCACTGAAAAAATGGAGCAGAAGATCCTTACAGCTAGTTTATACAATTCCTTCATCACATCTCTTATCTGTTTTCTTGTGCAGTGATATAAGTGTGTTCAAATCTGGATGGAGCCATCTAGCACAGACCAGAGGTGCCCATATATCCAAAAGTGGTTTGTATTGATTTAGACTGATACACTTTCTGCTTGACATGATTAAGAGCCTGTTTAAACCTTCCTGTTTAGCAGTATTCCCAGTGAGCTCATCCAGGACTGGAAGAGTCAGGCAAACTCACCTTCTATCTCACTGCTAGGTGCCCATTCATAAAATAAGGATGTGATGTGTCAGAGAGATGTAGGGGATGCATTTGGGGAGCTGGGTATCTATCCGACTGGCTCATTTTTAAGAGATCAAGTTCTGGTCTGTTGCATATAAGCAATTTCTTCTCCTCTGCTGACTCATTTCCCTGGGTGAGTAGCATGAGCACTAGAAATGCCCTGACCACATTGTTAGGTCAGTACCTTCCAAATTAATGTTTTCTTTTTACATCTGACACTTTACATGAACACCTGGAGCTACCAGAGGGCTTGTCAAACTGACAGAGGTGCAGAGCAGCACACAGCGCATGCCATGATGCTGCCAGGGAATTCAGTCACTGCACTCGCCAGTGCTCCTGTTAAGACTCCTGCCCAAAAGGCTGCTTTTGGCCTGCCTTTCACTGACAATAGCTAAATAATAATCAGACAGACCCTTCTGCAAGGACCAAGTACAGACAGTTCAGATGTGCTTGGATCTGTTCAGAGCTGCAGGAATCCTGGAGACTTTGGTATACTGCTGCTGATTAGCCTTTAATTTGCAATGTTGTAATTAAGGCCAAATGTGGGGAATTCCCGATGATGCTGCAATCTTTTACAACCAGGAGACGTGAGAATCCTGATAGTGAGAAAGCCAGAAATCTTCTCCCAGTGCCAGGGCAGTAGTAGCCCAGTTTAGTGGCAGTCCAGACTTACTCATTCTGGATCAAAAGGGAAGCTATTGGTGCTGAAGGATAAATTAAGCTTTGGTTATTTTCCTGCACTGAACAGAGCAGAGCTACTGCTGGCTCACGTGAGTCTTGCACGTTCATGAGTGACTGTAAGCTCTGAGCCATGACTGCTCTCTTTTCTTGAATGAAACCATCTGGGCATTACAGGCTCCCTGAGTATGACACATGATTTTTGTTATTCAGATAAAGGGGGGCACTGATGGAGCACATCCAGCATGGGTACCCTTGAGGCTGCTTGTGTGGAAAGTAGCATCATCTGCATTCCCTGGAGAAAGGCACTACAAGGAGGCATAAGGATTCACAGGAAGAAGATTAGGCAAGCAGGGAGAGGGAAATGGAAAGAGTATATCAGTGGGAGTTCATATATGGGGGTTTCTGCACCAGATTGTCTTCCTGCTGCAGTGTCCCAGGTGTGGAGATGTGCCTGTGGGAATGAAGAGCAGAGTCATCCCATCCCTCCTGGGTTTGTAGGCTGGGTTTGTAGTCCAGCCTGATGGGTAGTCTGGTTGTACCACCATGACACAGACACTTGTCGTGGACATTTCTGCTGTGCCAGCACATTCTGGGGTTCCTCATCTTCAAAGCAAAGGGTCCCAGGACTGCTGGTGGAAGAAGCTAGTTACAGGTAACCTCTGGATATAGGGAATTGGACCCTGCAATGGAATCAGGAGGAAAATCTCAGCTGTTGCAGTGACTGTCCAGCCTGGGGAGTGCATTGTAGCCAGACCCGCTCTGGCATGGTACCAAGCAGATATTGCAAACTCAGGATGTTTCAAACAATCATGATTTGCAGGAGTTTCCCACCTCATGATCAGATTTACATGGCTGTCCCAGTCTCCAAGCCATGGTTTTGTGTTTCCATCTTTCTACTAAACTGGCTGGGAATATGATACTGCAAGTCCACCAAATCCCATTTCCAGGAAAATTGAGATATAACGACACCATTTTTCATCAGTTGAAGAGTCAATAAGAAACTAGGAAGCCCCAAACTCTGTTTCGTTGTAAGAACTCCAGATTCATGTTCCTCCCTTAAAAAGGTTTTATTTTCTATTACTCTAACATGGTATTTTCTGGTACATACCTGACTCCAAAGAGATCATAGAGATCACTTTTTTTTTCCCTTGGTGGAGCCAAATCTGATCGCCAAAGCAGCACACAATGTTGAAAGACTGAAGAGGTATTTTGGTGACTTGGAAACCGTGATGAACAGGCTGTCCCTCTTAGAGCAGCAGGTCAGGGCCCACATAGGGGAGCACTTGGCCCAGACTAGGACTAGAAGGAAACTTGACTAAGATCTGATGTGAGCTCTGAACAGCCTCCCCCACAGGAAGGTGAAGCCCAAACAGTGACAGCCGCTTACTGATAGTTCCTCAGCAAACACAAGCAATCAGTGCTCATTTTGTGAACTGCACCTGTCTTGCATTAGACAATCTGATGGGATGGGAAAGTGCTTTCAGATGTTGTGTCTGGCAAATGAGCACTGTTTGTCCCTGGTGCTGCTCTACTAAGTCAAGCTAAAGGGACATTAGCCACTATGACAATTTTGACCAGGCTGAGTCCAGGATGTGTTGTTGCAGGACTTTCCAGGAGTGTCTTGTGTCCATAAGGTTCCTTTTGGTTTATGTGTTATGGGTTCTCCATGCTCTCCAGACCCTATGCCATCCTGAGGCTGTGACTACCCTGATATGCATGCTACCTGCAAACATTGTCTTTTCCAGAGCTATTTTGTGGAGCATGTGTCTAACGATCCCAGTAAAGATGTGTTGGCTGTTGCCTCCACCCCTTCAACCCAGTCTCTGTGCACAGTGGCATCGTGGGACATGATGCGGTATCTCAGGGAGGGGAAGGAATTACCCCACCAAAAGGCAGTGGTTTCCCTGAAACACCTATGGGGTTCACTTCCTAAGCTCTATAATATCCCTCTTGGTGAGCTGAAGTTTCATAGGACAATTCTGACATGCAGTGGGCTGCACCACTCTCCCTCTAGAGTCTGGCAGTTCCCTGAGTTCTACCTCACTCAGAGATGCAAAGTTAGGGGAGCTGGTTTCCTTCTGCTCCCCACCAGCGCCCTGCCCAGAAGCAATCAGACAATTCATTTGTAGCCTTGGATCATGGATGTGTTTGCATCAGTGAGTTTTAAATTTTTTTTAATGCATTCAGTTCCCTGTAAGTAGTGTCTTTTAATTTCTCATGAATAATTATTAGTCTATAACTCCAATCAGTTCTTAAGATCCTGCACCTCATCAGGAAGTTAATTACACTTAGTTAGCAATTGCAACAAAAGACGTGCTTCTTGTTGACTCTGCATCAATTCCTCATTTCTTCTCCTGACAGGGCTTGTCTTATCTCACTGGGAAGCATCTTGGCTATCGTTTATTTACAAGGCTGTCTTTATTTCAAAGAAATACTGAAGTGACCTGACAGGAAGAAATCCGAGGAAATTATGAGAGAGGACTTGCTGATGGTAAAAAAACAAGCTGAGATTTCTAGTAATAAGTGTCAACTCAAGCAATGAGACATCAGATCAGCTTATTATAGTGCATGAAAGGCCTACTTCTCAACTTGCTTGCCTTCTTGTATTCCTCAGTTACTTAATGCCTGGTTATGGAATTGCTTTTTACTTTCTAATTTGCACAGGGGACCAGAAAGCATGTCCAGATTCTTGAGCCAGCTCCCTGCAATTCTCTCCCGACTTTGCTATGCCAGCTCCTTTGCTGCCATACATGGTTCCTCCTGGCTAAGGTTCCTCCCTGAGCACCAGCAACATCTGCATGAGCTGCTCCAGGCTCCTTTTCAACCTCCTGTGGGCGCAGGCTCTTTTCATGCCCTGAATGTGCCTGTATGTCTCCAAGAACTGGGGAGAAAGCCTTGGCAATCAGGTCCATTGTTGACATGTGTCACATACATGTATACCTGAGTAGTTACAGCCACAGTGGTCTCTCTCCTATCTGCCAGATTTCCTCTGCCATGGTTATGATCAGGCACTACAGAGGAAGATGCAGAAAACTGCAAAAATTGCAATGATAAACAACAACACACCAAACATCTTAGAAGGGAAGATTCATTTAAATCCCTTTTATTCCCTAAGGTCTATGCCCTTTACAGGCTTAGATTCAACAATATCTTGTGGTGAGTTCCTCAGCTACATTTTGAAAGTTTCTCACCATGATGACTCACACTCTCCAGCAAATCTGCATTTTGTGGCATTCCCACAGGACGTGGTTAAGGTTGCTGATGTGCTGCAGGTCTCTGCTTTCCTGTTTGGAACTACTTCTAAGGAGGTTTGGTGGTGTTTTATAGTTGCCAAGTCTCCGTAGTGTTTTTTCTCTTAAACTCAGGATTCAGTTATTCTCAACATAATGTCCATCTTCATTTAGTCTTGCAGCTTCTGTAATTGTGGCTTTTGGCTCATAATGTTGCTAAATTTGGTCTTTCTCTTATTTGCATCTCATGTAATACACTGTTGCTGGTACTATAACAAAAGGTGCTCTATCTTCATCTGCCTCATGACACCATGCAGTGTCTTAGAAGAACTAGAGAAAAATCATATAAACTCTCCCCTGGCATTCCTGAACATTGCAGCTGTCACAGGTGGCTTAAAGATGCACTGTCACACAGAAAGAGCATATTTTGAAATGTGTGAAATACTTCTTTCCTTCAGATCAGTATTTTGAAACCTGTTATACTTATTATGGAGCCCAAATTGCATTAGCTATAAAGCCACCCAGCCTCCCCTGGGGTTATCCTCTGAATAGGGAAGTTTCATTTGGTTACAATGACCTGTCTGCATTTCTGATTTTAGCAGCAGTTGAAAAGGAGAGAACTCATTTTTCTGAAGATTTTATGGACCATCTTCTCCAGGAAGGAGATCTATGGCAGATTTCCATGCAGAGTTATAGAGCAGCTTGGTCTGCATGTTGTCCATCATACATCTCTCCATAAACTGGTCATGAAAGATAGTATTAAACCAACAGACCAACTGGTCAAACAAGGGAAATCTGCATTGTAGGCTAGGACTGGAGGATCCTCAGAGGTTTTAGAATTTTCCTTATATAGAAGTGGTGGTTAATATGCCTATTACTTTAGGTGATTGCACCTGAAAAACTACACTGAGCGGCCAACCTGAGGTGCAATCCTTGCCCTGCAGTCAGCTGGGACTGGATGTGCTGCAGGAGGGAGCTGACTGGAGATGAGGCCCAGGGCTGGGATCTAGAAGAGCATGTCCCGCTCCGGCTCTGGCACTGCCCTGCGAGGTGGCTTTGGGGGCACCTCTTATGCCATTTGTGTCCGCTTCACTGCTCAACCTCTGCCTAGGTGGGCTACAGTGTGTAAAGCACAGAGAAGAGTTGCCTAAGGCCTGGATTTCAGCTGCAATCAAACTCTTGTTATGTTTCACAACCTTTAAAATGCTTTGTGTTGTTTGGGAAAATGGGTTGGTTCAAGTCCCCTTTTTTCTCCGCAGTCTGGTTTGCCTCACTCTCCCTAGCAGTACTGCATGATCTCAGCTACTTCCGTAGTTCTGGTCTCCTTCACACCCAGGAGAGAGAGTCTGGGCACTGATCACATAACCCTGGCAGTCTTTTTTGGAAACCGCCAACACCGAACATCTTCAGGTGTCTTCCTGGTTTGAGCTTTTGCAGCCTCACCACTATTCCTGCCTGCCACAGCAGGTTTACCTGAGTGACTGCATGGCTTTGTTGCCAAACCCAGCTGTTCTTCCCTTCTAGCTTCCTCTAGCATCTTTCTGTTTGTTTATAAAAATTCTTTATGTCTTTCACATTCATTAGCAGTTTGCCATCTGCTGTCTTAATAAAGTAATAAATGAGTGTCGTGGTGAGTTTCTTGACAGGGCTGAAAGCTTCATTTACATAAGTATTTTCATCCATCCCTTCTAATTCTGCTCACTTTCATCTGCAATGTGTCCTGACTCTTTATGTTTCTATATGAATCTTCCTAAAAGCTGTGGCAACACTGAGACAGGTGCCTATAAAAAATGCTATTGCAAGATCCCAGGTCTACCAGTCTTCAATGCCTTTCAGAGTGGAGCTGCTTAAAACAGTAAGAGACATCATCACACCACATCTGCATCTTCCCAGGCCCTGTACTCCAGATTCTGCTGCTCAGCCAGAGCAGGGTTTTCTTGGTTTCATAGGACACTAAAGCAGGGCAGTGCCAGGGGGTTTGTTCCCTGGGTACTGCTAATGTTTAAATCAGGTATGAAAAAAAATATCCATTTTAGCATCTGTTGTTCTTTCCTCCATGTGGGCTTATGCAGCAGGGAAGATTGATCCTGTTTCACAGCACTTCTGAATGAGTTAAAGACACCAGCAGAGAGTGCAAGATTGCTTCCCTCCTGGCTTGCTTTCTGCTTATCAATTGCAAGAGTGGCAGTGGCTAATGATGGGCCAGACATTCATCACAAGGCTCCTCAAAGCCCTTCATTGAGACAGAAATTAGTTTTTGCAGGCAGGTTTAGCATCAGGTGTATGAGGAAAGTGTGAGAATCAATTGCAGCTTCCAGTACTGCAGTTAATGATGCTCCACAAACTCAGGTTAAAGGGAGACTGCCCAGTGGGATGGTCCTTCCTTGCACTCCCATTTTAAAGGCTGTTTTTCCCCTCTAGAGATAAGAAGGGCTTTACTCCCTCGCTTTGGGGAGGCTTTGCCAACAGAAGTACAATCACACCCCTCTCTCTGCTCCAGCCACCCCCTGCCTGCAGCTGGTTGTCCCCTGCAGCGCCTGGCTGATCTGCACACCCTTGTTTGCTGGATGAACGTGGCGTGGGGCGTGGGGAGACTCGGCAGCAGCATCTCTCACAAGGGGACAGTCTCTAGAAGGACCGGGAGGCTTGTGAGCATCATTTGCATCTCACTCTGAGGGTGAGTTTCAATCCAGCATCAGGATGGCTCAGCAGCAGGCTCAGAGGGATGGGAATGGCCTGAGATCTCAGCATGGGTCACCAGGAGTCCTTGCTCTTCAAATGCACCGGTCAATGCCCAAGATGGATTAAAAACAGTGCCCATGACCAGAGAAACAAGCTGCATAGGCCATAGGGTAAAATCTGGCCTTCAGATGATTTAGGTTCTTGGCTACAGAAACCCTGTGTGATATTAACCACTTTTTTCTTTGTACGAAAAAAGCTATCACAGACGGGACAAGCTCAGGTAGGGGGTGAATAGCAGAATGTGAGACAGACAGCTGGGTGGTTTTTTGCATTGGTTTTGTGGGTTTTTTTTCCCCCTGACAAATAGTTGATGTGCTTAAAAAAATGCAGTTTCAGAACTTTTTGTGAATCAGTAAATAGTTTCAGCTGGGGAAAAAAAAAGAAAGAAGAGAGAGAGATGAAACAGCCCAAGTTAAAGGCAAATAATTTCATTCCGACTTTTTCCAGACACACCATTTTGTTTTGAAATCTGGCGATAAATTATCATTGTAGAAGAGAACAGAAAGCACCAAGATTAATTACAATGAGGTGGAGCTTTTTATTGAGGTTTTTTCTTTCTTTCTTTTCCTGCTGTTGCTGTTTGTCCTTTGATTTTTGTGAAGAAAATGAGAAGACGTTTCCACCTCTTGAGCTACCAGAGGTAGCTCTTGCCTTGGTGATGGGTCAAAAATGTTTGTTTAGAAGGTCTTCATGGAACGAGTAAAGAGAATAGGTTATTTTGCCTGTGCCCTGAGCTAAGCCCTCTCCCTCTGGAAGGATGTAAAAGATGTTAGCACTGCACTGCAGGACTCCAACCTGCTTGTGTCCTGCCTCTTGCCCACCTGCCAGGGTGTCTCGCACGCTGCAGCATGCTAATGTGGTAGTGTGGCTCTGTACTTGGCATGACTAGGGCAGGTAAGGAGATCAGGTTTGCACCTCCATCATTATAACTTCAGCAGCAGCAGCACAGTCGGTTGGACTGCCCCAGTCACCCTCCCTGCCCCTCAGGGCTTCCCTCCATGGCTGCTGAGAGCCAGCTGAAAGACGTCCACCTTGCCCCAGCAATGTGATGGAGAGGACTCAGCTTCAGGCAATAATTTGCACTTTTGAAGCGAAATATTTCCAACACCAGTGAGGAACAGACCATGTTCAATGCACTAAACACTGGTACATCTCTGTGAAACCATGCTGGTGTAATTCACCCCTCCCTTTTGTAGGCAGGAGCTGACGCCGTTCTCCAAAATTCAGTTACTTGAATTGTGCTGGGAGGCAGCAGTCACCTCTGCTCCCCTCCATCGCTCAAGCCACTTTTAACCTAATGACAACTCTGCTAACAGCCAAAATCAATATGATCTCAGTGTCTCAACCTAATCACAGTTATAAAGCCAAAGAACCAACAGGGCTGTACAAGTTTCAGCGTGGGGCAATCTTTTGGTTTGAGTTTAACCCCAGAGGCATCAGGAATGACTGATTATTGCAGATACCTGGAAAGGGATCAGGGTTTCTGGAGACCCCAGCTCCTCCTTTTCACTGGGAGGAGGAGAGGAAGCCAGCAGCAAGGGCTGTGCCTGGCACATGCCAGCATTACCTCTGGGCTACTGGAGGCTTTCTGTGTGCTGTGGAGGACAGGCAGGCAGGCTCCTGCCCACAGCAAGTTCCTGGAGGACACTGCAAGTGTTAATAGGGACCAGGCACTATCTCCCCTATCCTTAGCTTCACCCGAAACTGGGAGTGCTCACACAGACATGCAGAGACGCAGAGGGTCAAACGTGGCTTGACATTGCCCACCACTGGGTGGGTTGGGAATTTGTCTCTGTAGAGCCTCTGTGGAGGAGCAAAAACTGAAAGACATAATTTTGGGGTGAGAAAATTTCAGGACAAGCCACTGTGAGGCTGAACGTGGAGGCAGCTGGCAGCAGATGTCACCAGAAAAACCAGTCCAAGGAAGCTGAGAGAGGCAGAAGAGGTTACCTCTGACTGACAGCTGTCCTGGTAGCAGCAAGGACTTAGGGCTAGTCAGAGCAGGGCCAGCAGCCCTCCCAAGCTGCAGTGAACAACACTGGTGTCTCCCTCCCCGCAACTCCCTATACATCAGCTCAAAGAGGGGAGACATCTCCTGTGGTTGATTTGCCAGTCAGATACTGGTGCCTGTAATTAAGGAAAGAGCTAAATCCTATTGTTAGAGAGAACAGGCATTGGAGACCCTCTCCTTGGAGACCAAGACCAAAAGAGCATGTCCTGCAGAGACAGGGAGATGTGAAACTTTGTGAAATAAACAGCTTTGTCTGGAGCTGGGTTTGAGTGCTGGATCAGTTACCTTCCATGGGTCAGGCACACATCACCAGCCTAGTGCCTATGAAACATAGGTAATCTTGTCCAGGGACAGATGGACACATAACAGAAGACACAGAAATAAGAAGTAGTTGGTTATTTATTTCTCATTGTAGTCAGCTGTTTGAACAGGAAGCTCAGGAACAGTAAAATATGCACAAAAAATGCTGTCTCTGTCCCTGTGCAGGGACCGGATTTGTATGGGAAACAATCTCTGATGGGTAAGAGTTAAGAGACCATCAAGGAGAGGAATGAGTATGCTAATGTAGGCATAGAGCTGGTGGAATTGGACAGTCTCACTGGTGAATATCTTCAGAGGTTTTTGTGCATTTTTGCTGTCGAACACTCTTCTGTTCAGCTGTTTGCCTTTCCACCTCAGAAACTCCAGAAAGTTTAATGTGAAAAAAATCTTTTAATTTTATTTAAAGTGCAAGGCATTGAGGCTGAAATTAAAGCATTTATCTGTTAGTCAGAAGGAGTTTTGTCCATAGAGGAATCTTCCAGGAAAAAGAAATACTTAAGGATTTTCCAACCAGTTATGCTAGGAGACAGCAGCTCACCTGTGACTGATGGGCTCTGCAGGTCCCTGTGTCCCCATCTCCACCTAGCAACAATTCAACCCCTTTTGAGGGACTTTCTAGGGGAACTAGGAGAGGAATGTCATCTCCTATTATCATGTTCATGTGCAGGGCAGCATTCAAGGCAGCATCACTGGGATAGGGAGGGGAGCATTAAAATGAAGAGGAAGGAGATAAAAAGGTTGCTTCTCCTGCTGGGTTTCCCCAAGAAATGAGGCCAATGCTATCACTCTTGTGTCTTCATCCTGCCCAGGAATCCTTGGCTTCCAATCGCCTTCGTATGCACCTCGGTATCCATCAAGCAGGTTCAACCACAACTGGCAGTGGGGTGGAAGCCTCATAGATACCATGGACCTGAAAGGCTCAGTGGGAATGTGCATCCCAGAGGGGCAGAGAGACCCTATGAGGGTCCCAGCACAGCAAGGCACTGCTGTGTGAGCTCAGCCCAGTGCTGGACACCAGGAGGTGCACTCCTCCAGCATCTTGTTTTCTACTAAGTGGGGTCTCTTTGATGTCTAGCAAAGGGCAAGCCCACATTTAGTTTAATTCAGTTAATTAGGCTTTGGTCCCAACTCTTGTGGAGCTCTTTGCTTACTGCCCTGGTGTTTGAGTCATCCCAACATGCCATGGCATGGAGGAATTGCTCTCACAATCCAGCATGCTGCTTGCAATCTTGTGGACACCTGCTGGTGCCCAAAACCCTCTCAAAAACAGGCCATGATGGCCAGTGTCTCCCTTTCTGCCCTTTTGTCTTTCTTCTTCCTCACAACTCCTTTCTCCTTTGCATTAATTACCTTTCACCCCACTCAATTTTTCACTCTTTCTATCCCACTTCCAAGAAGGGTACAGCAGAGCTGCTGTTCAGTGCTGCCAGCTGTGCTCAGCGCGGTTGCTAGAGGGGTCTGTATTTTCCAAATTTCCATCTCCAGAGCTATGCTTGTTGCTAGTTACTCCTCTGTGCAGGGCTTTGGGACTGCAATGCCTCATGTGGTGCTTTCCTGTTTGTTGGGATGCCCCCACCCTCCTGAAAGCCCTCAGAGCAGACACTTGCTGCACATTATTAAGTGAAGCTCCCAGCATATGTTTTGTGACAAATTCCTCATTTCTTCCTCAGCGGTTTGGGAAATACATCAGTTTGCAGGCAGGTTGTTTGCAGTAGGGAGCCCTCATTTCTAGTTAGGGCTGACAGTGCCTTTCAGGCTCTGAGTTTCAACAGGAACATCTCACGTGGCAGAACACGACCAAACCAAAACAGTCATTGCTGGTGAACTAAGCTCACAAACTCCTGATACTCCACAGGTCTGTTGTGGAGGCCCTGGAGAGATGTGCCTTGAGTCAAGGCCCTGGAGTCAGGGGGAAGGCAATTCTGGCTGTGGCAGGGCTGAGGCAGAGAGAGATCTGCTCCTACTGGTAGATGATCTGTGTGCATGCATGTGTGTCTGTGTGCACGTGTTAAAGAGACATTGGTCCATGGCTCTGCTAAATCCTTGATGTGTTTGAGCCATCTTTGCTCTTTCCACACCTGGATGATGCAGGTTCCAAGTGCTCTGGCCAGTAGACAGCAGCAGAGATGGGGCAGCAGGAAGCTTGGGGGTGATAATCACTGATACTGATACTCACTAATACTGGTATTCACTGATATTCACTCAACCCCACTTTTGGGCACTTGCCCTTCACTAGCCTGAATGCTTGCAGTGACAAAATTTGTAATTCTGGTACTTGGTGGGTTTGGTTTTGCCACTTCAACAATAAGCAAGTAGCCCAAACTCATTGTATAGCATCTGTCTACAGTCTAAGGAAAGCAATGTACCATGTGCAGGGATGGCTTATCCCATCCTAACAAAGGTACATAAGGTGGGATGAACCTTACCCTGGCAGTGCCTATATCTCCCTGTGCCCAAAGGTGTCCTGGTGTAAGGCCATTGGCCTAGACTCCTTGCTTTTAGAGAGTAAAGTTAGAGGAGATGAATCTCATCTTCGTGTCTCCAAATTTCTTTGAAATGCTTTAATTAGTTGTGCAATCTGCACTTTTTGCTGTGTTGGGTATTTTTAAAAGACTTCTCAGTAGGTTTCTGAGGACTCAGGATCTCTGGGATGAATTCTTGGCTTTGTATACTTGTGATATCTCTGGGCTTCAGTCCACATGGTCATAGTGAGTTACTATTCCTCCTTTTGCCTATCTAGAAGCCAGGCTGGAGGGGACAGGGACTGGCTGGGTGACCTGAAGGCTCCTTATCTCAAATCAACACACAGCAAACTGCAAAAACTTCCGTGGTGTTGCATCTTCTCTGGGAGACGATGCTCCAGCAGTATCCAACTGACAGGAGGTCCAGGGACAGAGTGGGTACAACTCATACCAGCACCTTTACAAACACCATGATGCTTTTTTCAAGGATCAACATGTAAAGCAAACTTCTGGCCTGAAAGTAGAAGGTGGGGAATTCAGACAGGGAAAGTCAAATGACTCGTATCCCAAATCCTGCAATGAAGAAACTTATGAAAGCCTGAGGTGTCTAGCAAACTTTCAAATAATATCAGACCAGGCTGTGATCTGTGCAGACCAGGGCTTGGGGACTGCTGTGATTCCCAGATGATCCTGCAAAACAAGGCAGGCTGCAGTCGAGGTACACTGGCTGAGAAGCAGAGCAGAGAAAACACACAGATCATCCCAGGAGCACAGCTAAAGCAGGTGACTGTGCAGAGATGGAGCCAGATGTAGGTACCTGGCAGGAGCCTTGCTGGTGGCTGGCTGATGGCAGGCCAGTAGTAAATCACAGGCAACAGCCTCAGGGAGTAAAGCTGAGATGCAAGTGTGAGCGACTGAGGTTCTGAAAGCAGAACAGTCATTTCCCCATGTTCACTGCCTCTGCTAACAGGGCACGTGGTGACACTGCAGGGAATGCTCAGGAAAGGCAATTGCTTTAGAGTGTGCAAAAGAAACAGAACCTCCAGGGAGGCAAATTCTTTCTTTCATCCTCTAAAGGGCCAAGTGTTTTGTGGTTTTCCTGATTAAACCTGACACAGGGGAGGCTCACCCCAGTTTTTCTTACAGTGATGGGTCAGATTGTACTGGTCCCTGTGCAGACACCAACAGAGGAGGTGTGCACTGCTGAAAGGGTTGTCCAAACCCTGGAGAGTGAGGCGGGATGTTCTCCTTGTAGTGGAAAATGGCTCAGGGATTGAAATGCTCCTGAGTCCCTTCTGTCTAGAAACTTGTCCCTGGTATCAGGATAATTCCTACCAACAGCTTCTCAGCTGTCGGCATAAGACTGAGTTAGGGGAAGAAGGATGGCAGTGCCCACGTGACCTAGGCATTATTTCATTTTTCATGCCCTATTCCTGCCTCCTGGCACCCCTGGGAGTGTTATCAGGAGATCTGTTGTCCTGTCTTCTTCCACTGCCCCAAGCCTGGCCTCTGTTCTTTACCGATGTCTGACTGCTCCTTTCCAATGCATCACATCTAAGACAAGGGATCTGGAACTAAACACAGAAAAGAAACCTGACATAGTACCATTTAAATATTTCCAAAGTGATGTGATTTGTGTGCTGGGGTGTTGTCATTGCATCAAACCAACACCACCCTCCACATACAGCTCCTATGGGCCTCCCAGGAAGGTGGCAGTTATTGTGGGTGGGATCATAGCTCCAACTTCTGTGGTCAGGAGACTGGGGAACTAAGCTTGTGTTTACTTTCTGACACCTTCCTATTCCGGGCAGGGGTGCAGCCTTCTTGCAGAGAAGCTGCCAATGTTGCTTCCTGCTGGCATCCCATTCTCCTCCTGGATTTCCATCACCTGGCAAGGAAATGTGTGGGCTGCCAGGATGGGCCCATGGACAGAGCAGTCGGTTCCCTGACCAGAAGCAGGCAGAGTGGCTGGACACCCAGTTCATTCACAGATGCACCATAGTCAACATTTCACTCCTCTGAACATCTGAGGAACTTGATTAGAAGTGCTAGCTCTGCCTTCCCATCCATTAAGTGCTTGGCTTTGTGATAGCTGACAAATAACAGAGGTTTGCAGTGCACACAAATTTTTGCTGCTTCTGCAAACTTCAGTAGGATAAACAAGGGCATTTTTCATTCATTTTAGGAGCACTGATAGCAACTTTTGATTTCAGCTTGAACTGAGATTTTCTTGTAATAGAACCTTTGACATCTATAGCTCTAGTTTTGTCGGGAAAGGCTTTGAAAAGATTTCTTCAGATTATCCATCTTGGCATGTTTGAATTCCCAAGTGTAGTGCCAGGTTGAAAGGTGATGTGGTCATGAGATAACTGTGTTTCAAACAATCCCCTTTTTTCAGGGTTTCAGGCTGTCGTACATTCGAACCCTCTCAGTTACAAACCACAAGGCACAGGTATCTCTGCATTAGCAGACAGGAATTCACAGTACTAAATAAAATTGACAGTCACCTCCGGCGAGAACAACGAAAACATCTTACATATTTGAAAACAATTAATACCCCTGACTGAGGACAGGTTGCTAAACAGAAAAGCACACAGCAGATGAGGCCAGTTTCACTGCAAGATGCACTGGGACAGCCTCCTCCTCACACGAGGCTCCACTTAGCACCTAAGGCAAGGCAATGGCACAGAGGGGCCTCACCAGAGCTATTTGCACAAGGATCCAGATTCCTAATCAGTGTGGCATCAACATTTCTTCTCTCTTTTGTTTGATGAAAATGATGTAGATTTATCTGACCTGCATAACTGGCAGTATCTAGCAGTGAGGTAAAGTCTTAGAAGATGGAGAGAGAGAGGTGGTAAAACGATAAAATGATGAACGCACACACAAAAAAAAAAATATCACATAATCGTTTTTAGAGCATGGAGTGGGCTCTGTCCCTCTGTTCCCAGCTCCATTCTATGTTCTTCTTATCCTCATACAGATACTAGTATAGCAACAGAGGGTTTAAGTTAGAGAAGACGGGATGGGGGGACATGGGACAGAGCAAGAACTGGGGCTGTGAGGAGCACGCTCACAGCTGCGTCCTGGGTCTGGCACAGTGCCTGGCTGCTGAATGAGCATGTGCTGGTGAATGAGCAACACAGTCTGTCCCTTGAAAGCAACACTGACCAGGGAGATGGCTCTTCTTCCCCCTGCCCATTTGATATTCCCAAATCTCCTTCTGCACTCTATGAGAGATCCAACTGAGATCCCACATTTGCACTCATTTATGAACGTCCCAAGGGAACTGCCTGCAATACAGACAATTTGCTACAACAGAAGCAGCACCCTGGACTTCAGATTCAGTTCTGTTTGCCGTAACACAGCACTCAAAATAGGAGCAGCAAGCTTTATTGTAATGAAGCAGTGCTCATGTGCCAAGAGCAGATCAAATTGTGTGACCACAGTTCCTGTGCGGCGATCCTTGTTAGCAATCTGAACATCAATACTAGCTCTCCAAGGAAACCGTATTTTACCCTCTTCCCCCAGAGCCAAACTTCATTTTGGCCAATTCTCCCCACAAAAAAGCACTTTCTGAATCCCCATATTACGGGCACAATGTTTAGTGCATCACTTTCTCCACGGAGACAGCACTGCCTTATGACAGAAGACAGGCTTGTTATTTACTTAGAGTAGCATTTTGTTCAATGTGCTCCTGCTATGCGCATCTCTTGTTAACCCAGCATGCATGCTGTCACAAGCGTCGCCCTCTCCATCACAGGCTGTCAGCTGTCGTGCTCTCTTGAAGGGCATTGTGGCCCATCTTGGTCCCTACTGGACCCAATAATGGAAACTGGGGTTTGCAGAGTTTTGGGCCAACTTGGACAAAACACCATCCAACGGGTTGCCCTTGACCACCCTTCCTCCTCCTGGGGACAAGCCGGTGATAGGAGCTGCTGCAGGTGGTCAGTAGCACTTCTCTGAGCAAGAGGAAAAGCCGAGCTGCTCAGCACAGCCTCAGGCCCTCTGCTCTGCCCTTGTCCCAGGAGTTGTACAGATGTCTCCTCTGTTCCTCCCCCAGCCATCACCTCTTTGCAATAACCTGGAAGGAAGACAGGAACTTCTGTGCAGCCTTCCACCACAGCCAGGCTGAGGGACATGGCAAAGGGTAATGTGTCCTAGTGCAACATCTGGAGCAGGTTTACTTGGGCTGGGGCACAGGAAGAGAGACTTTTGCAGAGCAGATAAATTATTAAGACAGCCCCTGTGCTGCTCTGTGCACAAAGGCAGGTGACTGCTGCCAGCTTGCAGGAAGAGCTCCCACAGAATTTTGCTTCTGTAGAAAACAGAGGCAATCCAGGGATCAGTGGTGGCACAGCTGATAAAGGCAGGCCAGGCTTTACAAGCCACTCTGGCAAGCGGAGCTGAGGTGCTTGGTAATGCTCTCACAGCCTCAGGAACAGCAGGCACCAGCAGCTGCTCTCAGAGAGGATCCTTCCTGCAAATGTCTGCAGAAGAGCATTCATTGTCAGGGCCATTTAAATAAGATCCTTTCAGCTATGGAGAGAAATAGCAGCCAATAACCATTAATCCCAGGATGTCTGCTCCAGGCAGGATGCGGAAGCTCAGTTTTCCTTTTCCTTTTCTCTCTCACACTGTCTTGCACATCACTATCAAGGTGCTTGTGCGCAGGGTGGCACAGGGATGTGAGGCAGTGGCTGTATGCAGGATGCTGAGTGCGTGTCCATAAGGAAATGTTGCTGCTCAGATAGAAAGGACCCAGCCCACACACTTGGCTGCTCTGTGCCACCCTGGTATGCAGCCAGGGGCTGTTGGTAGGTGTGGTACTCGCCATGAAAAGAAGTCAAAGTAAAAGCTAATGTACGTTTTTCTTGGCTCCTTGCAAGTGTTGCACAGCAGCTTTCTCCTGGAGTTGCTCCTGAGCATACACTTATAAATACCCATTCCCCTCTTCATTTAGTTCTGTAAGGAAATTGTCTCTCAAAACTGCTTTTAAACTGAATTTGAGGCAGGACAAATGCCAGCACTTTGCAGAGGGAAGATGGTAGATGACCTTGGCCAGGGCCCTAGAGCTCCAGGAAAAAAAACATTTTGCATTTCAAGACATGGATTTATAGTCTTATTAAGAAAAGCAGACTCATATCCTTCTGCAAATGGCTGACATGCAGCTTCCAAGGGCTAATGAATTTCCCAAGAACTCATTTGTAAATCCAATAATTAGTTTATGAATAACAATTAATTAAAAATTGGCTCCCCCAAGAAATGTAGCATGTCATCCTGTCATTTCTCCTGATTGATCTTCACACAAGAATATTGCAAATGCCTGAGACACATATATGGGAAAAATTAACTGAAACCTGGCACAAAGGCTATATTTTAGTATAAATTGATTGAAGTGAAATGCAATTATTAATGATTGTCATGTATAATTGCTGTGATTATGGGCTGCATTCTGGGGAAGGGACACATAATTCAGACAATTGGCATGTCGGAGATAACTTGATTTGTCACCACCGCCTTAATTCATTTGCACACCGCAGCGGCGCGGTGCCGAACCGGAGACGTGTCCCTGCGGGATGGAGCGGTGTGCCCTGCCAGGTTACTCTGAGCCAGCTCTCCTCACTCCCCGCAGTGGCTGTTCCCCACCGTGTCAGGATGGGACCTTTATCTGAGGGTGACTGTCATTTCACAGCCTGAAGCTCTTGATTTTAAATGAGAGCCAAGCTGGGAAAGGCTTGTGCTGTGCTGGTCTGGTGTGCCCGTCTGAGCACAGAGGTGATGGCACTTGGGGACTGGGGTCACAGTGACCTAAGTCATTCTAAAATAGTGTTCAGACTTTTGTTGTTGTTGTTGTTTTAACAAGTAGTGAAAGTACCAGAAACCTGAAATTCTCAGGGGCAAAATACATTTTAAAGTGACAAGAAAAGCTCTGAAATTTGGCCCCCCACCGAAGGAAAAATATCAAGCAGGAGGACTAAGCTCTGGAAAGGAGACAAACATTTCATTTCATGCTGATGGTAAATTTTAGTTGACTAAAAATAGTGTTTTTAAAGGGGGTGTTTACCCCACTTAAAAAGAAACAGCACCAATTTTGTTTCAATGTGACATGTGCCATTTTTCTTCTGAATTTTGTGGTTCAGCAGCTGAAGCAGAATATTCATTATTTTCCCAAATCTGCATGCAACCAAGTTGTTAGTTTAAAAAATTAAATGTGAGATATACCAGTACCTTTTGTCTGCTTTTCAGTAGCTGAGATAAACCTAGACCAGCTCACAGCTGTACTCGCTATGCTTTTTGGTCTGTCACTGAATCTGCCTTTATTATTTTCGAAATGATTTCAGGCTGATTCTGCATATCTTCCAATGCTTAAAAAGGAGATAATTTGGGTTCTTGATTAGTTTTTGTGTACAAAGTTTTAAATTATTTAGAATAAGTGAGGCAATTCCCAGAGAAACAAACAGTAACAGTAACAAGTAACAAATGACTGTAGCAGCAGAGTCAGGTTTCATCCCTGCTGCCTCTTGGCATCCAAGATTGGGAGCTGGTTGCCCTGGGCCCTCACTGCAGTCAGAGGAGAGACACAGGTCAAACTAGTCCCTATAAAGGATGCCTGTCTTTGATGCCCGTCCCTGGACGAGGTGAATCTGCACACCTGGGTATTGTCCCACAAACAGCCCAGTCGTTTTGCCTGGAGAAAAGAGTCTAAAGGTCCTTCCCGTGCTGGTTTAAAGTTGATGGGCTGGGAGACTGGGAGAGGAGCCTGGGCAGAAAAAGAGAGGTTCTGGCTGTGCAAAACCATCTGCCACCAGCTGAACTGTCTCCACATGTCCCCCATGTCCAAGCAATGTGGGGACACAGTCCCCACACCCTGTCTTTCAGGGGAAAGGATTGCAAGGTGGACTGAAGATGGCCGTCTTCCTTCTGGCTGTGCATTCATCTCCCCACAGAGCAGCACAACCCAGAGCTTCGGGTCGTGCTGGCCCAGGCTCTGTGCAAGGCTTCTGCATAGCGAGAGCTTTGTCTTGGTGACCCGAAGCTGTCCTGTACCCCACGGACACACAGGACACAGCATCTGTTATCAGTTAAAAAGCTCCCTTTCTCCTTACAATCTCTTTTGTGCTCACTGTCCTGTAGCCTTCTAAAAACAGCCAAGAAGTCCCATTAAAATACCACCTTACAGCAATTTCAGTACTAAGTCCAGAGCCTAACACAAACTGTTGTGCTCGGAAATGAAAGCTGTGCTTAGATGGCGTTAGGCTTATGATAGCTCACAGCAGGAACTGCAAGTAAACTGCAACTTGGGGATCTTTCATTGCCCTCCAAACCATTATTATAAACCCAGAAATTCAGTTCCCTACTACACATAGAAGAAATGCTGGCATGCCGCAGTCCAGGAAAGCACAGTTGAAGTACTAAAGCAGTTTTAATTCTGTCTTACAATAATGATGAGCAATAACATGTTATTGTCAGAAGCCATCTGAGATCACACACATCCAGGGTTTTAAAGCTTATTTGATCTTTTTTTCTTTTTTTCATCCCAATCCTTATATTTAGTCCTCTTTCCCCCATATGAAGAACTCTTTGAACTGCTTGAATAGGGCAAGCCATGCCCTCCTTCTCTGATGTCAGTGAAAAACATCACCCAAAGCTTCATCCCCTCTCTGATTGGTTTCTTAATGACCTGGAAAACATGAACTGTTGCTTCAGGCATCTTCCATTTTTCCCCGCTTAGGCTGAAAAATAGGAAAATAAACACTTGTCCATCAAAGGAAGAAAGAGGAAGATGCACATAAATGGTCCATGGGGGTTTCTGGGAGAATCACCTGAAACCTCCCATGAGGTGAGACCCAGACAGATGAGTCCTCTTACCTTGGTGTTTTTTTCTTCAGCCCCACACCCAGAGACAGTTTATCAGCTCACAGATAACTTTATGTACTGAGTAGTTTGGGCATGAATCCTAGGTAAAAAGCTTTCCAGCAAAAATATGCTCTAACTGGTCCCTACAGCAATGCTACATGGCACTGTTGAGCTGGTATAACTTTGACCTCCAGATAGAAACAAGCCTCCCTCTCTTGCTTAGTTGCACCATTTGGAGTGTTATTAGACTGCAGAATGAACACTTTAAGTTACACCTAAAACTAGGGCACATTTAAAGCAGTCTGATGCCCTTTGCCAGCTCTGAAAGGAGCTGTTTAAGGAAAACAAAACAAAGTTATCTCCTCATGAGCCAAGGTGCTGTAGGCAGCCATCAAAAATGTTTTGAGGTGGATGGGGCAAAATAAGTTCAGGCAGCCAGAGCAGAGCTATGTTCCCACTGACACATATGGAACATGTTCACAGAGGGAAATTTTGGTTTCCAAATGTTGAATCTGTGGGAAAGTTAACTGAAGACTGTCTGGCTCATCAAGCCATACCGGTAACAGGGAGTCAGACCTCTGAGACGTGCTTGGGTACCATCTGTGGGTCAGCAGTACCCAGATCCCACTTTCATGAGGTGAGTAGAGGGAGGAAGACAGCATTCAGATGACAATGATTTTTAAAATCTTCATCAAGAAATCTGTAGCCCCCTCAAACCTTCTGTTTATTCTGGAAGGGAGTGACAGGAGGAGGGCAGAATGGGGCCCATATCATCAGATAACATTAAAGAAATATTGGAGCAGATGGCAAATTCATTGTCAGAATGGTTTTATAGCCACAGGTTAATTACAAGACAGCAGGCAAGAAAATCTACCATGAGAATATGCCTTATTTTGGCAAAACAGGCAAACAGAAATGCAATTTTTTTTTTTTTCTCAGCAAAGGGAAAGTTGTTCTGAATGCCATCTCTGAACAAATATGTTTCATTTAGAAATATCGACTCCAAGAATTTTCCTCAAATTGATGTTTTGATTAAAATGACAAAGTTAAACCAATATTTTCATTACAAAAAGATATTTTCCATCCCAGCTGTTTGCCCACTTAGGGGGATTCATTAGCCTGATACCCTGTTCTCCACCCAGCCCTGATGGGGTCTTCAGGACCAGACAGTTTAGAAATAAACAGGGAAGGAATGCAGTGTTGCCTCGCCTGTGCATGACCCAACTCATTGCCAAGAACATTGTCATATGATGGTCTAGACCCAGCCTGGACCCAGGTACTGTGGCCTGGTGGGTCTGGAGAAGCATTTGCCCACTCACCTTCCTTAAAACCAGAAATATGTGGCCACTTTTCACCCCCATGCTGACTCCACTACTAAGACAGAGCTGAGTTTTGCACCTGAAAGGGTGTTGGTCATGTTCCTTGTGAATTTTGTGTCTAAAAGTGAATCAACTTCCTACTTATCTATGAGAAATCCGGGTTTTCTTTTCCTTTCCTTTCCCTAAATACCATACATCATCTCTGAGTACAAAATTAATTGTACGGGTGTTTAGTATTAAATATGTTAATTGGTTTATGATTTTAAATTAATTAAAGTACAGTCTTTTGGGAAATTTAGCATCTTTTGTCAAACCACTTTGTTGCTTGTAATGAGTCCAAAATCAAAATATCCTATACTTTTCCAACTTTCTGTTGAGTTAAAACTCATCAAGCTTTATCTATTTATTTATTTTTAACTTATCCATAGATTGACATTTTTTTCCCTCAGTTAGTGGCTACAACTGTTTAGCATCTTTGTCACCAGGATCAATGATATATTTGTGCTATTAGTAACCCATGAGGAATTCCTTTGTCCTGGTAAATCTGTCACCTCCTTTCATTCTGGATGGAGTTTAAGCCATGGGTTCACATCTAAATCTGTGTCTTTGAGCCCCTGCAATAGTTCTTCCAGAGAAAAAAGTGCTCTTGGGAGGCAGTTCATCTCATCCTTTGGCAGACTTCTGAAGGAGATCATTAGGTGGTAAAGCTGAAGTGCTGTTTTCTCTGCTGACTAAAACGGATGACCACAACAGATGAAGATATCAACAGAGTTGATCTGAAGGCAGGCAAGATGAGTCTCATTCTTGAGACGGTGGAGCAGCACTCCAATTAGACAACAGACTTGAGCTGGATCTGTCCACATGTTTTTCTTAACAAAGCACAAAACCAACAAAATGCTTCCTGAGCTTTGAACTATGTTTTGGCTTAACATAAATTAGAATAAAAAAATTGAATTAGAGAAGCGCTGCTCAATGGAAAAACACAACTCCCTGCATTTAGCATGACACTGTCACCTCAGCCCTTGCAAGAGGGGAGAGGGGGCCCTTTCTCAGCCTTGCTCTCAGCTCAAAACTCTGTAGTGCCTTCCCGGTTTGCACTAAAATCTGCATAGCCCAGGTCACCATTTTTACTATCTGTGTGCCTGCTTCTTGCTCCTCCCAGCATCTGCTGGTGTTGCCGACTACGTCCTGGCTACGTCTCTTGCCTTCTCCTCCTGCCTGTCTGACCTGAGCTCCAGGGCAGGGGCTCTGCCAGCGCTCTCAGGGTTCCTCTGGATGCAGCATACAGCTGTTAGCCAAGCTGCATAGCTCCTGTGCATATGCAGAAAATGGAAAAATGAGCTGGTAGTCAAATATTGTCCACTAGAGAAAACAGTCATCTTCATTGCTCTTACAAACAGCTAAATAGTTCAGACCACCAAAGGCAAAACACCATTTTCCCACCTGTTGAGGGGGAGGGTGACAGTTTTGGCAGAGAACAATTCTAACTCACAGATAAGATAATGAAAAAAAAAGAGTTCTCAAGTGGCAGCTTCCTTTATTGCTTAGTTTAGTACCTTTCCCTCAAACCAACCCATGAGTATGAGAAATTCACAAAGATGCACTTAAAATATATGTAGCCCACAGACAACACCAGTGCACCGTCCTTATTTCATGAATCACTGTTGTAATCCTCTGGGATCACAGTCCTGCCACACCAAAGCAACAGTTTTGAAATAAGATGGAGGGGCAAGAATAATCTTAGATGTGGGGGGTAAGAAAGGATCATTGTAGCATATTTCTATCCTGACTTAACTTTGTTCAGAAACACAGACTAGGGAACTTAATCCAGAGGTTTCTTCAACAGTGCCAGCCTGTGTTGAAGGTATGGAAGAGTTATCAGAAAGACACTGAAAAATGGTTGAGAAATGAGCAGATTTTCAGGAAAGCCCCATATCCTTAGGCACGGAGTTGCAACGGTTAAATGTGGTCACCTAGTTTCTAGTCTGAGTTTCCTAGGCTTTAGCTTGCCACTCTTCTCAATCAGCCTTTGGCTTCTCAGGTAATATTTGTGCCTTCAGCTATTGGAAATCTCTTCCTGTACTCATTGTTAGACTGAGACCACTGAACTTCCATAATCAAGAAACTATGTTTTCCCATCTCTCCTTGAGCAGGGCTTTCCAGATCTCAGTCCTCCCAGTGACTCTGTTCTGAAACCTTTCTGGTTTTCCTTCCTGACATTGCTTTCCTTGTGGAAGATAGCATCTGAACAAAGGATCCTTTAGAGCTGTCACTGGGACCAAACAAAGAGGTATCACCAGCTCTGTCCTACTATCACTTGATCTCTTTGGATTTCTAGATCCAAGGATCATACTGGCCCCAGTAGACCCAGCCTCACCCTGGGAGATAGCTTTAAAACTGCTTCTCCTGTCTGTGTCCCAGGACTTCTCTCAATCTTAGATTTATTCTCTCTGCCTTGATGCTCTTTCTGACAGGTCACTTAGCTCACACAGAATAGTGTGATGAACGCCATCAGCACTCACTACTGTCTGGCTACAAGTAAATGTGGATCGTAAAATTTCAGTGAAGTTTGCCTCTGGGAAGCCTTGAAGACACAGGACCTTAGGGTTCACATTGGATGGATCTGTACATTTTTTGATTGCACGGCCCCAGGGCATGAGAAAGTCGTGCTTTCCCCTTGTGTCATCTACCCTTAAGTCATCACTGAGCATTGTCATCTTGACTCCTAGGTTTGCTCTATGCCTGAACAACTCTGTTCAGTCTCAGGGCTCCTATCAACAGCTGGTGATGGGGGCAAAACTGGGAATTCATCCTGAACTACACAAGAGATTAACAGGCTGAGATCACCCCAGAAGTAGGAGCTGGGGTAGTATCCTGTGTCTCATCCTCCTCCTATGGGCATCTATGCCCATGTTTCAAAACCAGGCTCACAGGTGGCTCTAAACCTGAGGCCCAGCAGGGATGAAACAACACAGGGTGGGAGGGTGAAGGACTTGCTCTCCTCCTGCAGTGCTTGGACCAGGTTTGGACAGAGGACTGGCAGCATAGGGTGGCTTGGGGTAAAGCCTATCTTGTTGCTGCCCTATGCTAAGTCTACTCAGAGCCTAGGCAGGTCCCTGAATGTCCTCAGTTGGGGTCTGTTGCCCATGCTACCATCAGCTGTGTTAGAAAGGATGCCCGTCTGCGCATGTCTCTGTGCCTCCCCACACAGCCACAGCTGCTCTTTCGTTCTGTGAATTTGGCAAGTACTTCTGGATGGCGAGGATAGCATTTCATCTCCTTTTCATCAGCCTTGTGGGGGACAGAGCAGCAAATGAAAAGGCAGACTGCACAGTTAATTTACGGGGAAATTGTCTTTTCCTGTGGTCGGTTTTGTCTCCTGGCAGTGCACGAAGGCAGCACCATTATCTGTTTCTGCCAGTGCTTCTATTGCTGAAATGTCTCTAATTAAAGGCACGCCGAGTTGTAGATATAGGATATCTTAATTACATGTGTGTGAATAAAGCATTTAACAAGATGTGAGAGGTCCTTCCCTTCCCCTTGGAACCACCAGATCAAAGAGCAAACCCACTCCCTTGGAAACAGACACAATGTGTTGCTTTCTGGAGGGCTGTTTTGTCACCAGACTTCTCTCCAGACTTTTCTTGGGCTAGTGCCAAACTTTGAAAACAATTAAATAAAGAGAGGGGTGGTACAACTGGTGCTGCAGCAGTGCCTTCCCTTTGAGACATAACCCCTGCTCAGTTGAAACCCAGTGGTGCACACAGTGAAGACCTCAGTGAGTTGGGGAGACGCTGCCTCTCACTGCAGAGGCACAGGCAAGCCTGTCTCCTCAAGCAAGACCCGAACTGCCCAATTTTCAGCCAGCACCTGCTTAAGCAGATGATCTGAATGGTTTCATTCATTGGCTTCTAGCCTCTAGCTGGCAGAAGGCAGGTGTACCCTGATCCTGACCCCCCTGTATTGGGGTCAATGAACAACCTGTACCCTGCTATAGAAGTACCATTTCCTCAGAAAGGTGCCATTTTAACAGGTTCCTCCTGCCTCCTTCACCCAAGGAGAAGCTCTTACCAGTCCTAAGTGTTGTGGTCACCTTCTATACTCATAGGCAGTCTGGCACAGCATGAGTCTGTAGGCAGAGACAAGCAAATGAACATGTACATGACACTGCAGCAGAGCGGTCAGGTCATTTACCTGGGAGTAGGGGCTTGGCTCCTTGGACTGTTCTTGCACCATGTTTTCAACAATTATTGGTAAAAATGAGGGGTCAAATAGAGGTGCTGTGAAGGTATATCCATGCCTGTCTCCAAACACACATCTGGGCATCATACGCTCTCTAAGGACATTGATTTGGGATCTTGCCTTGTCCACTCCAGTGACTTCAGTGCAACAGGAAGAAAAGTCTGGTTTCAGGTGAGGCTACCAAGAGCAGAGTCTTTAGTGAGAGGAACAGAGAGCCTTTTGCCACAGAAGCTGGCACGTTTTGCAGGAGACTAGTTACCCCTGGTACAACTGAGGAGTGAAGGGGACCCTGGCTGTGAAAGCTGGAGGATCACTTGCTCTGAGATCAGGGAACCAAAAGTTCCCACACACAACTCATCCAGCCTGCAGTGACTTTTTATTGCAAAACCTTTGGGGGCAGCTTCAAACTCCAATGCAGAAGTCAACAGCATGATATGGCAGGTTTCTCCGACAACATCTCTAGCCCTTTGTGGCTCTGGGTGACATAGGAACTTAACACTTCATCCAAAACAGCTTGGCTAGACAAAAACAAGTATTACCAATACTTCTTTTCTGCAAAAAGTTGGAAGTGGCCCTGAGAGGCAGGATTTCCAGCAGCTTTGTATCAGTTACTCTCACCTGCATTTCATTTCAAGTCAAACACATTAGTTTAGGGCTATCCTTGTGCTGAACCTTATTTGGAGTTGTGTCCAGGATGGCTTAACGGCTTGATGTTAGTTTGAATGAAATCAGTGCTTAGAATCTGGCTCTCTGTTAAGTGAGTGAAAACATTCATTTCATTCAAAGTTAAGGTTAGCCATATTTCTAAAACTCTTAGGGGACTTTTAAACTGGCTTTTCAGAGTGTGCTTACAGAGGGAAAGGTGTTCAAGTCACATTGGTTTTAAGACCTCATTGGGTTTTAAAGGTAGAATAGAGGGTCCTAAATCACTTTGGAAAATCTCAGCTCCCTACATCTGCAACGAGAAAGAAGACACTCTGGTGCAAGCCCTGCCCTCCATGAGAAAGGCAAGTTAGCAGCTGAGGTCACTCGCTCATCAGCTTTACTGCATCCCTGGCCAGGTGCCAGCAGAACTTCCCTAAATGATGCTACTGGACAAGTGTCCTTGGCAAGAGGAGAAGCACACTTGGCTTGCAGAGCCTTTGTCATACCAGAGGGAATGCACTGGGAATGAGACTTAGTGGGGAGCACTGGGATCAGGTGAAGGAAAGGTAAGGATGAACTGCATGTGTATGTTTATTAACTGCTCTGCTTGCAGCTCCAAGGTAGCTGGCACAAAACACAGTAAACCACAATACAATACAATATAAATATATATAAAATACTGCTCTGCCCAAACACAGCTGGGGGAAATCGAAATAGAAAATCAAGCTTCATATTTTGGAACAGGCTGCCCAGGGAAGCGGTTGAGTCACCATCCCTGGAGGTATTCAAAAAGCGTGTAGACAAGGTACTCCAGGACATGGTTTAGTGGGCATGGATGATGGTTGGACTCGATGATCTTGAAGGTCTTTTCCAACCTAAATGATTCTATGATTCTATATTCAAAATAAGTGTTAGGCCTGTTGGAAATACCTCCTGTTGCTCTTGGGAGCAGCAGCAGAGGTGCAAATAGGTTGGTCTTTTGTTCCCTTGTTTTTGCAAGGATGGGTACGTGTGCTTACACAGGAAGCAGTGCATGGTGGAAAATATGTGGGATCTCTCTCCCACCCAGGAACAAGTTAGACCTTACCAGGTCTTTAATTCAAATACAAAATCAGAGACATGATGAGGCCTCCTCATTGCTCCTACCAGGAAAAGGGAGAGGAGGGAACAAGACCACCCGTGCTGCTGGGATTTCCATCCCCTTCACACTTGCTGAGGATGGGGTTGGCTCCTGGACAGAGGGACAGACATCTCCACTCACCTCCTTCAGCAGCCCCAGCTGGGATGGTACCCAGCCAGTCAGGGTGTCTCTGTGGCCTTGCTGGGAGGCCGGAGGCCAGCCAATCACCAAAACCATGGTACAACATTGCCGGTGCCCAGCTCATCCTAGGCAAGCTCCCTGCCTTCCCAGGGGCTCCTTGAGGCCCTTCCCATGCCCCGCACCACGCGCTTCCATCACCTGCACAGCTCCCACTGCAGGCACCTCCCAGGGGTGCGTACAGAGAACAGGGCTGCTCGGGTGCAGCCTGTCCCAGCCTCTCTCTGCAATGCCTTTCATCTAGCAACATAATAAAAAGCAACCACCCATATTTACCCTGACTTTGGATAAGCTTTCCCTCTTCATGACATTACTGTTTTCTCCGTGGATCAATTTCTCTCCTGCCTGTCTTGGCTTCTTTTTATAGTGGATTAAATTGTTCTGATTAAATGAAAATGCTGGTATATTACCAGCGAGGCTCAGGGCTTCTTTATCATATAAACAAACTGCAAGAAGGTGGGTAGGATGATCACCAAGCGAGAGCAGAGCTGCTGCATGTTGCAGAGAGAAGTGTTACATTGAACATTCGTCCCTGCAGTTCATTATCTCATGGCAATAAATTTTATATCTTGGCTTTCTTTTCTATTGCCATAAAACATAATGGACTGTTTCCAAGTTAAAGGCATGATGCTGGGCATAATCTGTCCAGCAAGCAATAAAGCAAGGTGCTTTTTAAAAATTTCCTCCATTGCTTCAATCTCAACATAAGCAACCTTCCTGAAATAATTCCGGGGAAGCAGGGGCTGGCAGCTTCTGATGAGTCAGCACTGACTGCACAGAGAGGTTTCAGGGCACGTTCAAGCACTTTGTCTGACTTTTCCTCTTACAAGATGCAAAAAGGCAGAATATCTACCTGAGGTAGCTCTGGCACACTGTTGCCATAGTTGGGTGAACACTTTGTAATCATCAATACATTTGTTCTCCTAACACACCACTATGGTCAGGGATTAATACCATCTCCATTTTATAGATAGAAACCTAAGGCAGAGAGAGTCCAAGGGCACACAAAAGGCAGGAGGCAAAGCTAGGAACTGAAATGCAGTCTGAAGGTGTCTTTGTTAGATCTTAAATACAGCCTTGAAATTCTGGCTCTGGCCTGGTGCCCTCTCGTTCATGGCATTTTTCCACTGGTAACAAACAGTCAACCGTAGCACTTAACCTGGTCTTTACTTTGATGATGGAAATGGTTTCACTGTTTGCTGCAAAGACATCCCACTGGGGAAATACTCTGATTCCCTTCAATACTGCCTGTATCAAACAAAGCACAAGAGCAAGTCCCTCATCTTCTCAGGATGCAGAGTGGGGACAGGTAGCTGAGGGGCTTCAGTTGAAGTATTTTTCTCTCCAAATCCATCTATGAGATACATCCCAGAAAGTAGCACAGAACACATCATAAATCGCATTTTTAAGTATTTTTGGCTATGCCATCTAAAGGCGTTGAGGGAAAGGCTACCAAAGCATTAACATTGTCAAGAACAAGTATCACCAACACAAATCACGTTTGCCTTGAGGTTTCTAGGAAAAAACCCTATTTTTGTTGTTGTCTCACCTGGAATTTTTACAGAAAAACAAGCTAAATTCTGCCAGCCAGAAGATAGATTGAGCTCAAAGCCTATTGCAAATTTCAACCTAGGATGGTCTATTTGCCTTACAAATTCTGTCTGTTAGTATTTCTTCTTAACTTAGATTAATGCATAAAGGTAAAAACACTGTTTAACACATACATCCACATGCATACATGTGGTAATTTTTTTACAGATAATATGTATTCAAGTTTTCAAATTGATCCTCGCAATTCCAGAATGACAGTCTTACAGCACTGAGAAACTATTTCTGAGTATGCCTGGCATTTACAGAGGGTGAAACACTTTGAAAATCCTGCTAATCCCTGACTACATTTTGAGACCTCCAGATAACTTTCAAAACCTAGTTTCCATGTCTGTTCACAACCAGGGGCTACTTCCACATCTAATTACAAAGGCAGTTCTGAAGGAACTATGAAGAAATTGTTAATTGACTCTGGACTTCATTTTCATTATTCTCCCCTCCTCTAAGATGGTGTAAATCCCAAGTAGCTTCACTGAAGCTGCTGGAATTAGGAATATAGCAATGAAGAACTGGAGGTGTCATATGGTACTGAAGCAATGTGAAAGTCACGCCCATGCTCTTCAGAAATGTTGCCATAAGGTGCAATGTTCTGCTATGAAAATGGAAAAGCTCCTGCCTGGTATGAGCAGGCTCAGTAAGGAGGTAACCTCATTGCTAAAAGTAGAAGAGGCTTGGCGGAACACATGCAGGAGTGAAACTGGGCCTTGATGCAGAACTATTAGTGCAAAGTGGGGAACCAGAGCATGTGTGAGCAGTGTCACAGGCTTTCACTCATCTTGTTAGCAACCCCTAGCATGTGTAGTACTGCCTCATCACAGGTGTGCTCTCCTCGCCGCGGGAAAGACAGACCATGAGGCTGTAATTCCTCCATTGGTTCTTCCTCTGATGTGCTGTCTGGCTATGGATGGGACGTGTTAGCTCCTCATTCCTCTAACATCATTCATCAGTTTAAATTATAGACTTCCATGTATGTATAACACCTGGCACAAGGGAGACTCTAAAAACCCTCATGATCACATGAAAACTCTCAGCTCCCTGGGTCTAAATGACCTGAGAGCCTCCCTGTTGCTCTCTGAGCTACTCTGGTCTGGTTTAGGGATCAAGACTATGTTGCATCAACCAGAATATTTCTCAGGCTCTGCACAACCTCCTTTTCCAACCACAAGGCAATGTTTAGGCAGTGAGACAACACTTAGGGCAGTAAAACTGGAGCAGTAACTTCTGGGTTTATGCTGTTACTGGGGGGTGGGTACTCTCAAACAGAGTCACTGGACAACTGTATTGAACTCTTTTCCTGGACATGAACTGAGGTGCAATCAAATGTAGGTGTATAAAGAAGCCAGTGTAGGTGTATAAAGAAGCCCTGCCTACCATCTCTGATGCCTAACATGCTTTAATTTCAGCTTCTTTAATAGCATCTGGATGACCAGCAGCACAGCAAACACCTCCTTGGCCTGGTCCAGGTCCTACCTGAGTTAGAGGGAATCATTTCACTGGACAGGCTTACCAACTGCTCATGCGTAGTGCAGGATGAAGTGCATCTTGTATACAACCCCAACCAAAGCAGATCACCAATTTCAGGGAGGACTTGCATCACCAGCCAAACCTGCTGGCTGCATCTGTCCATCCCCATGCAGAAAAAAGGAGTTCTGTAACAACAAATTTTCATTAGCTTCTGCCAATCATTTCTGCTTTCCATCTAGCTTAATTAAAATTTACCATTTAACTCTCAGGCAAGTTTTACATGCAAAGAAGGTTAAAAGCCTCCCTCTTTACCTTCTTCTTGCGTTTTGGGAAAAGTTCCCTGAATAGCCCATTTAGAATATAAATACTGTCTACTAATTTTATTTCATATTAAATGTCCTGCAAAGTAAATTTCACAAGTCTTTGCACTTCATCAACAAAATTAAAACAGTTAAGGAAGGGATTTGCTGATGGAAGATACTAAAATTGTCTGTCTTTAATTAATCCTGAAAAGAACATGCTGAAGTAGAGAGCCTTTACTTCATGTCAGCATTTCCCTGTCCGCAACAATATTAATTCAGGCATCATGGACTGGGTTAAAATTTAGTGAGACACAGATTGTTGGAGCTCTGCCATCCATTTACGTTGCACTGGGTTCATGGGTAGAAGAAGGTGTCCCCCAGGCAAGCATGGGAGCACTTTCAGCCCCAAAACAGAAAAAGCTTCGAGGTCTGTCAGGACTTCCAGTGGGTGAAGAAGGAGGGATTTATGGGGTACTCCATTACCAAGTGTGTGTTGGGGGCAGACACAGGTGAGACCACACAGAATGAGACAGAGAGCAGAAAGGAGGAGCCAGATACAGCCTCAGACCATTGGTAGCCCCATAGATCTGGGGGTAAGTGGTGCCTGGAAAAGGCCCAGGACTGAAAACAGAGGCATGACCTTTGCTACGTTGTCCTTCTTGATGTCCCAGAAAACTAAACTTTGTGAATTTGTATATATAACAGTTGCCATCTCATATTCAATCACAATTTATCCCCCCAAATAGATGTGACTTGTAGGACTAAAGACTTTACCAGCCCCAGGTGGTCCTGTCACTGAGCCACGCAGGCACTGCAAAGCTGGGATCTCAGCTAACTGGTCCCCTTGGCTACTTCCATGGTCATACAGGTATTGCCAGGGCTGCACAAATGGTTTGGAGGAGGAATAAACACAGCTGCTTTGTACTCAGGGGACAAGCTGTGAGGAGTCACTTGGTGTGGGAAATCATGTCAGACTGGGAATCCCTGGAAGCTCTGGGAGGATTTGACAGAAAATGGCTAAAGTCCTGTGGAAGACAGGACCCCAGGAGAGCCCCAGCCCCTCCTCAGAGCTGGAACAAGGATCAGGTTGTCATACGGGCTGAGTGCTGTGTTTGCAGACAAGGTCCTAGCCCTTGTCAGGGCTTATCCACAGCTCCTAATTCTCACATAGTTGCCCTGTTTGCTAAGTTACTGGCTGGGCTGGGAGGGGCTGTTCTCCATCCTTCCTCCCTCAGGGATACCACTGTGAAGGGAGAAGCACAAAATTCATGGATCCAAAAGAGTGAGACTCCAGAAAAGATCCTAAAGAGAGGGAGCGAGCACAAGAAGGAGGTTAATGGTTTGTCCCAGTGATAAGAGCCCTCTGGAGAAGAGCAAAGAGTGTCATGTGGCACTGGGTAAGAAATGTGACATTATTCCAGGTCAAGGATTTGTGTCTGCTTCATTAGAGAGAAGCTGCAGAGCCAGAAGGGCACACAACAGATTAAATTTATGTATATATCATCTTTGGGTTTTGTTCAAGCAGCTCTTTTCAGGAATGACCAGCTTGTGACAACTTGCAGGCCTTGCAAGGAGCTGACCAAAGTAGAATGAAGATCTCAGCAGCAGCTCTTTCTCAGGCCAGTCTCATTTCTTAATGCCACTAGCAAATCATAATTACTGGACATTTCAAACCTAACATCTCTATCCAGGCAAACACCAGCAGGCTGCCCAGAATGGTCAAATAAGCAAAATCAGCATACATAGATTATATGTGTGCACAAGCATCCATGTTGGTCAGCCTGCCCATCCTGACCCATTAGCTCTCAGCTGCAATATCATCTATCTGTGGCAGAGCTCCATCACGCCGGCTGCTCTCTCACATAAAGGACAATTCTCCTCACCTTCCCAGCCTGTCCTGCCTTCCCATAGATTCCCATGCCCTTAGCAAAAGATGGATGTTGTAAATACAGGCTAGCATGGAAAAAGGCAGAAGGAGCCAGGATGAGTTACTAGGATCTACAAAAGAGGCCATAAAAAATGATCAGCCCTGACACAAGAGAACTGGACCCTGAACGCTATAGCTTCATAAAATTGACAGCTGGTAAACATGGAGCAAATGGAAAGAAACTGCATCCACCCTGTCCTTCCCTGGGATTTACTGCCACTGGCGCAAAGGCAACCCATGCTGGAGTTAGCAGAGTTCAGTGCCACCATAGATTGAAAGCAGCAAATCAGTGGCCAGTAATAACCACAGCAGATAGGATCTTTTCCCTTGGCCGCTTAGGATGACTGTTTCCAGGGAGCCAAAAACTGGAAATGCCCATGAGCAGCAGGGTCAAGTACTCAGCTGAAGCATTGTGGTGGACACCTGGGTCACCAGTAAGCAGGAGACTGGAGGTAAGAGGCTGAATGTGCAGCAACCACTCTTATATGTCTGCCATCATACCTGTCCAGAAGCCCTGGGAGGGGAGAGGGATGGAAATGCAAGCATGGGGTTTGTCCTGGACATTGGCACAGTCACGGACTGTTTCCACTTTTTCCGATGTAGCCAGTTCCCCTGCTAAGTAGTTGATTTAAATAAGAACATCTATCTTCTAAATTGTGTGTATCAAACAATCAATCACTTGGAGGCTGAAAACCTCCCCAAATCTGTAATTATGGTGTCACAGCTGATTGTGATGAAAGTGAAGCTGTCAGGGAGACATTTGTGAGACAAACACACTTGCGCACAGCAGTTTTCCCCAGAGTGCTATGGCAAGCTTTCCTGCCATATGGGGCCATGATTAATAGCCCAGCCTATATGTAAATATTTAGCTGTTTAGGAAGCAACAGGATCCAATTACCTTTCAACCCATTTCTCTCTTCATGGTGAAATACAAAGCAGAATTTCTGATTTTTTTTTCTTAAAAAAAAAAAAAAGGATAAAAAAAAGCCCCAGTGACTCATATTCTGCTGATGATATTAAAGACATTCTTCTCTGTGCCCGAGGTAATACAGGCTGAGAGCTCAGCTGGGCAAGGCAGCTGAAATCTCTGATTTTCTCATTACTATAATGTCCCTCTCCAAGGAAGTGAATGCTGGTGCTTTCTGTTGATAACCCCTTGTGACTGTCACTGTGACAGTGGCCTGGAACCAGAGCTCTTGCTGGTACATGATACAATCTGAAGCAAAGCTTTTATCATGAGCCCTGTGGTTTTTAGGACGATCCTTAAAGCTTGCAGCTGCTGGGAGGAAGAGCTGCCTGAGAATCACAACAGTCCTTGGGGAGAGAAACCAGACATTTCTGGCTCTCAGAGTAGCAGGGACAGTTTGAAGCTGAGCTTTATGTGCACACAGGACAGTGAGGAGAGGAGAAAAATCAGCCTCCACAAAAATTTCATTTTTTTAAACTATTTTATGACTTCTCTGGCAAGGTCAACATTTTTGACTGTGTTCTCCTTTCCCAGCAGGACTATCAACCTCCCTGCCCCAGCCCTCTCCACCCTCTCTCCAGAGCCCCAGCACATCCCCTCCTCAAGACAACACTGGGAACTTCTCTTGGCTGGTTACAAGTACTGTTTGCCATCTTCCTTGACTTGATATATGACTGCTACCACAGCCTGGGTCACCAGCCTTCTCGAGCTCCCAGCTCTGGGCACAAGGTCATGGCTGGACTGCTTGGAAAACCTCTTTAGTCATGGTAATAATTCCAAAGGGAGGTGCTCAAAAAAACACCGGTCAAGGTGGTGTGTCCTACATGGCCTCAGTCAGTTTTGTCTCAGCAGAAACGGTGCTGCTGAAGCAAAGTGCGGATGGCCCTTTGGGTTACAGGAGCCATCCAGATTAACTATTGCCGCTGCCACACCATTAGCCCCTCCCAGCCCCTGGATTCACAAAAGTCAGGACCCAAGTAAACATTACTGGTGTTCAGGGCATTCAAAGCAGAGACCTGTCACTCTAGGCACAGCCATAAGACACTGAACACTGTGTACTTATTAACAAGGCCAGGGCGTTTCTGGTGCCTAAAGATCCAGCTTGGCACAACGGGATTTTCAAATGCAGCCTGCAGGGACTGGAGTCCTGTTGGTCCCTCATGCAGCAGACAGATGGCTGTTGTCCATCTCCCATCAGAACCCTGGGGGACCAGCTGGGATTCTGACTTCGGGGGGTCCCAGTATGGGCTGTCTTCTGCACCAGTCCTTGAGAAATAATGCCAATGAGTTCCCAGAATGGCTGGGAAAATGCTGTCCCTCTGGCTGCCGTTGAACGGCACTGAAGCCAAAGCTGGCTGTGCTACAGCTCTGCTGCTTTAAGTGCTGTCAGTCATTACACGCTGTGGTTGGTGAGACTGGGAAGTTCAGGGCCTGAACTCATGCCATGGTCCTGACAGGCAGGATGCCAACCACTTTTCAAAGCCTGTAATCAGTGCTCTAAGTCGTTGGTTTGCTGTTCCTATGCAGAGGGCTGCCCAGGGGATGTTGCCTCTGGCGGCCTTTTAGCTACTCTGTCACTGGTGCAACTCATCTGCTCAGGTCTCCACCAAAATGCAGGGCAAAAGAGTGGGAGCCATGGCCTAATAGCCTGACCCCCAGGATTAGCAAGAGCATTGACTCTGCATATGGAGGAGGATGATAAATCACCCTGTACTGATGTGTGGCCTCCTCCAGGGCCAGGGAGCTCAGGATGCAAATGTGGGCACGCTGGACTACCGCAGTGAAGCAGAGGATGGGAGACACACGCCATGCACAGGAGGAAAAGAATTCAGTGAATGTGGAACCACACCTGTCCTAAAAATGGAAACTGCTTCTCAGAGAGGCTTTCACATGAGATCAGAGCAGCAAAAGCTGCACAAAGATACTTTCCAGTGCAGCTGAGAGGTGCTAAGCCTCATCTACACCTGCAGGCTTCCTGCCCCTGCCCAGCCCCAAAAGGACTCCCAGATCAACTGAGTCTGCTGTCCCCATGGTCTCCTGGAGGACACTGGCTGTGCTGGGACACTGCCCACTCTGCAGTCCAGGTCCATGGCCAGACCAAGTCCCAGCACAAGGCAGCAGCAGGAGGGAACTTCCAGTGGAGAGTTTTTTCAATGTCAATTTAATGTCTAACCTGGGAAATGTTTGGTTTGTGAAAAGGGAGGTTATTGTCTCCCCAGTCCCCAGGTGATTGCCTTTCTAGCAATTTCTAGCCAAACCTAGCTGCATTTTAAGCAAAATGGGTTGATATAAAACACAGTCAGTTTTACCATTGCTGATAAAAGAAGGCCAAATGTGATTAAGGCAGGCACCATCTGCCCTGCAGAAGCACCTTGCATTGAGCATAATTTTTGAGTCAACCACTTCAGTTGTATTTTGTAATTAAATTGGAATGAGATGTAGATAGATAGATAGTGTGGTGTGTGTCTCTGTGTGCATGTGTGTGTGTGTTCCCCATCACGGACTACTGAATGCAGAGTTAAAGTCATTTGGCTCTTTGGCATAAACCTCCTTTCCTTTAACAAGTTGGAATTTCTTTTAAGTGTAACATTAACTCTCAGTTTTCTAGTGTTACAATATTTTATTGGGGAGTAATTATTGATTTTTTCTGTCATGTTTTCCCCTGGGGCTGTTTCTTCCTAATTACACTTTGCACTGCGCTGATCCTTGGAGATATTCAAAACCTGACTGGACGTGACCATCACATCCAGTCCTCATGTCCAACCTCAACCATTCTGTGTCTCTGCAGCTGTGCAAAGCACAGGGACATGCAGCCGAAAGATGAGGTGGCAGCAACAACACCCCTGCCAGGGAGCTGGCTGCAGGGTGGCTCTTTGAACATGCAATTAAAGTGTGTGCAGTCCATCTGACAGACCCAAACTGCTTTCTGCAAAACAGGAGCATCTGTTGGGTTTCCCTGTCTAGAAATGCTGTGCAAAAGTCTTCATCAACATGTAAAGGTTTGTTTCAGGTTTTTTTGCTGCTGCAAACAGGTGTGTAACAGAAGAAAGGTATTTTGCATCTGTCAGGAAACTGGGCTTTGCTTCTCCTCAATTGCCTCGCGAGCCCAGCAGTATCTCAAGGGAACTCAGCAGAGCTATTTCTGACTTATGCTGATCCAAACGGGCCTCAAACAGAGCAAGGCAGCGGGAAAGGCAGCCACTTCCAAGAGAGAAAGAAGAAAAGAAGAATGGCAGCAGGAAAGACCCATGCCGTGCATGCCTCTGGCATGGGGGAGGCTGGAATCGCTGAGGAAGGAGAGACTCGGAAGGTTTCAAACTGTTTCTACCTGCTCAGCAGTTTCTCCTCTGGATGGATCCAGGTCAGCCTCAGCCCTCTGGCCACAGCTATTTTGGTGTTTGAAGGGACAACATCAAAAGGAGGCACAGAGACACTTTGTAAGCGCTGAGGCTTGAAACAGATTGAGCGAAGGAGTCTCTGGGGATCGGCCCCAGGTGTAAAGTACAAGTCGATCCAATGAACTGCAGTGGGGAGGGGGGCAGGGAAGGGCTGGCTGTGCAAACCAGCATGGGGTATATATCTTCATCAGGGTCTGGAGTCACTGTGTCCTGGAAGTGGTTTGCATTAATGCCAGGTTTGATGGGTTAGGGCTTCTCCCACAGCTCTGCAAGGGAAGCAGGATTGGGTACATTCACCTCTGATCTGTGATGCAAAGAAGTAACCAGGTTTACACTGCAGTGTCCTCACCCACTTCTGACTGTTCTCCTGTGAATGCCTCGGGCCTCAGTCTGCCAATGCCACAAGGATGATTTTGCAGCCAGGCTGGGAGGACCCTGATCTCCATGGTACACTCAAAGAAGTTCCATAAAGCCACTGCTTTATCCTGGTATAAATGCAAAGAAGATTAGAGCTGCCCTCTTTTCCAGCCTGGGGGGAACCTTTCAGCAGTGGTTAACTGGTGGTGAACCTGACAGAGTGTGTGATGATCGAGGACCTCTCCACCAACCCACTCCAGCAGAAGACTCCATTATTTACAAATCACTTTTCACAAATTCCTTGGAATGTATTAAACAGGTAAAGAGCAAACCAGGATTTGCTAATGGATTTTAAAAAAAGGTCAGAAAGAAGATCCAGCATGCAGCACGTTAGAAATCCTAAGATCCCTAGATCTCCACCTTGATCACAAGGATATTGCATTCTCCATGTCCTTCTCTTTCCAAGCAGAAGATGCCAAATTATGCACGAATCACCCTTGTGGAGGGGATCTGTCTTTTCCTTTTTTCACTCACATGATGTCACCTTTAGCTAGTGGGATCCAAATGCCAGGGCTGCTCTATTTTGCAGGATAAAAGCTCCATGGATGGGAGACCCAGGACAAAAGAGACAGTGCCTCCTCACCTGAGCAGGGAAGTCTCTGAGGTCATGGGCAGACAGGCTGCTGTAGCTGGTGTGCCAAGCTGGACAGACACACTGAGGACCACCCAACTAGGACATAAGTGTCTTCAGCAAGGCATTTGGCTCTTTGGAAGCTGATAATCACTTTTTAGAGCTCTTGAGTGGAGAGTATTCTCCCACAACTATATGAGATCCATTGTTTAATAAAGTGCGATGAAAGCACATGATAGTGAGCAAGAAAGAGATATCTCCAGGCTTTGCCTAGCAAATAAGGGTCCAGATCAGCATCACTGTGCTGGTACACGAAATTAAGACTTAACATGCTGTTTGCAATGGGATGTCACATACTTTCTATGCAGAAGGAACCCACTGGTTCTTTCCAAACTCCTCCTGAGACATCCTGTTAATTATCTAGGCAGGTCTTCCCAGTGTACCCAGCCACTTGCAGAAAAAAGTAAATGCAGTCCCAGCCTTAGACTGCTTCAACACCAAGCAGACCTGGGTACATGAGACCAACGTAAACACTCAGTTAAATCAATGGAGTTATTCTTTTCAGATGACTAAAGAAGCAGTGACCCTCATCTCCTGCATTAACCCCTAAAGAAAGAAGACAGATTGTTTTCTGAAAAACATTTATGTGCTGGGAGGGACCTTATCAAAGTCAGTAGAAGCAGTGCTGTATCCCTCCCCTGTCCTTCTGCTCCCCTGTCATGGTTCAGGTTCCCAGAGGGTCTGTCTGAGCCACACCAGGCAGTGCTTTGCCAGCCTCACCATGATATTGCCAACAGTGGGCACTGAATTCAAGGCCTTCCTGTTTCCACTGTCTACAACATATTTAATTGGAAACCTGGGGAGCCAGGCCTCTCTCCATGTAAGCCTTTTTTCTCCTTCATTCAAAGTCGGGATTTCCTCCAGTTTCCATGGAAATAAACTGTGCGGACATCAGAGGGGAGATGCATGTAGTCCCGTCCTTCTCTGAGTATGCTCGTGTGTGCAACAGGGAAAAGGAACTGAGGGGCACACCACCAGCTTCGCTGAAGTGCTACATCCACTGGGCTATGCGGGACCAGATACAGGCACAGACACAAGGTCCAGCCATCACGTCCTTGCCAGTAGAAGGCCAGTACAAGGCCTGTCTTGCAAATGGCAGGAAAAGCACAATAGTCCTTCAGCTAATTGTGCCAGGCAGGACACAGCAATATACCATTGACTTATTTTATTACCACTTTTACAGAATAAGAGGTCCCTATCCCCTCACTTCTCCAAGGTGCACAAAAGGATGCCAGATGGTCAATTAGACTCAGATTCCCTTGGCTGACCCCTTCAAACAGCAACCAACTTGGACCTGACAGAGATAGGAAAGAAATCTTCCCAGTGTCAGGAAAACCACATAGTTATGAGTTCTGTTTGTGGCTGCCTCTCCCCAAACCGACATACAACACTATACAAGACACTGCTGCAGGTAAGTGTTTGCATGCAGAAATATTTTGTGGTGATGCCAAAGCAAAACTTTTGTATGTGGTTTCATGTCCCAGACACTACCCATCATCTAGAGAGATCATCATCATCCATACGGTCTTTCACTTGCTGTGGGAAGTCTGAGGGAAGTACACAAGGACAGGCTGTTTCCAAGAATCTACCAAATGCCATGGAATAATCCAGTAATTTCACTGCAGTGCAATGCCAGGCAGTGGTAGTGGGGAGGTGGGATTGCCTGCTCTGGTTACAACCATTGTAGCATCTCTGAGACCACCCCAGTGTCCCTGCTACATGAATATGTGTGCACGCTGGCTATGTCTGCACTTTTCTGGCTTGGATCTGAGTAACAGACCCATGCCAGGAACTGTGAGGAAGGTCTTAGTCCTGCAGTAAGCTGGAGAGAGGAGCCTCTCACAATCTGCTCCATAGACTCCTTCAGTGCCGTGTCACAGTCCAGGGTTGAACGACCATCAAGGAGGTTCACAGGACCACTGTACCAGGCTGCCAGTACCATGAGCGCAGAAGAGGACATCTGTCTTGCACTGGGGCACAGATGAACGTGAATCCTTGCTGCACATGGATCCAACTCCTGCTGCAAGGTGCCCATGCAGAACATCCCACAGTATCAGCCCAGGCTGAGTACGTCCGGTGTGCTTCTGTCCATCCTCTGTCACCCTTTGCTTCCTGCCATTGCTCCTCTGGTCCAAGGTAGCAGGAGCACAGTGGCAAGGGAGGGGCTGCCTGGGGACCATCAAATGCAGAGGGGGGTGGTTTAGCACCACAGAGACTACCCATACAGAGTGCAGGTGTTTCGGGGCGGGGGGGGGGGGTGGGCAGGCAACCTATCTGCAACCTGGCATACAAAACCACATCCTGTCACCCTCAGGAGGGAGAGAACTGTTATTGTGTAACATAAATCCTGCCAAACACATGTACAAGTGAGCAATTACCTCTTGGGAAAGTTAAAACTTTGGCATTCAACTCTGTACAGTTGCAAAGAGGGAGAAGCAGAAGGTGGAGATGTCATTAGACTATTAATAACTATGTGCATGGTACAGCCACTGCAAAATAATTTGACAAAATAAGCAATTTCTGAACCAATGCCTCCTGCTACTCCTTTTAATTAAAGCATCAGCAGTACTGGAAAATAACCCTGTACAGCCACAGCCACTGGCAGGGGAGGATTTCCACACTAGACCTCTGGTCCAAAAGCAGGGGCTAAAAGGTCCAGTCTTGTTGGACATGGTACTGTGGGGAGTCTTTTTCTTTTACATCATTTTCAGCTTGTACATGGAGGTCTCCAAACCCAACAACAAAATGCTGCTGAAAGGAGCAGGCTGGGAGCCTAAACGCCTGTGTTTGCTCCTTCCACACCCACCTTCCCTGTCTTTCCACTCCAGCCAGAGGGACATTTTCAAAATATCTTCTTTTTGGATTGCCTTTGATCATACCAGCTTTTTACACTGCACACTCTTTCTCAAAATAACAAACATGCTTCAGAGGAAGCACCCAGGCTGCACAGCTCTGTCTTTGCTGAAGATACTTCACATACTCAGTCTTGCTATGTGAACACCAGTGGTGGTCTCTGGCATCTGGTAAGGAGTTCAATACTGGTATCACCTACAGACGTCACTGCCTATTGAAATGAATAAAACCATAAACCCTGTCCTGAAAAGTGCTGCAATGAATAGGACTCACCAGCACCATGCCATGAGTGACTTTTATATTTTTTGAGAGAGGCAACACCAGTCTTCAACTCCCAAGCATGTGTAAGCAAGTCATGAGCTTCCCTAGGATACTAATTAGGAGAAAGGGACAGCATACGTTAATTATCTCACTCACAATGAACAGTTTGCCCAGATGTTCATATAGCATGGGTCTGTTTTCATTTCCATCTTTTTACATAGATCCTCTAAACTAGTAAAGTCTATCAATTTCAATATGGCAAAATAATCTCATCTGTGAGTTCTTCCTGAAGATAAGTGACTACAAGTTGGAAGTCTCTGCTTCAAGGCATTTTCCTGATATATAAGCAACGACAACATAAAAGCTTTATAGCAGGCTTCCAAGAAACTGAAAAGCAGAATGCTTTCTCAGATACCCATAACTCAAAAATAGCCTGTCCAATTCAGCACTTACTCATACAGACAAAGCACTCTCCTCTGGGCTGAGCCTAGACATGAAAAATAAGATGAAGGTTGGAGCTGTCATCAGAAAGTTAGAAGAACAGTGCATTTACAATTAAGCTTACAGTGGATTCTTCTAGCCTTGACAACAGTCGTGATAGTGGCTCCATAATGCCTGTGAAGTACTTTGAGATCACCTGATGAAAGACACTGTTAAAGAGCTGGGCACTATTGTAATACAGGCAAAGCCAGAAGGAAATTGTCTTTGTTAAGCAGCCCACCAACTTCCTGCATCCTTAGAGCAAACTGTTTAAGCCTTTTTTTTTTTCCTATGAAGATCTCAAAAAGAAAAGACTTCAAATGAGTAAAAGGTGTAGGAATTTTCAAAGAAAATTAAAAGGAGGTGTGTCTAAACAGCAGCAGAGACTAGTCTGAGCTTGCCACATCTTCCAGCTCTCCATGACTGAATCCAAGCACAGTGGGATTCACAGGCAGATGTCTGCAATTATTCCCACAGGGACCAGGGTGACATTCCTGTCTATCAGCCCTTATTGCTCCTCAAGCATGTCAGGACTTCACTGCCCAGCTGAACTGCTCTCTGGGACCTAGAGGCACTGAGGTGTATGAACAAATTGGTCAAACCAGGAGCTTGTTCAGTCTTACCAGCCAAACCAAGAACAGCAGAAGTTAGAGGGTCTTAGCTAGTAACAGAGCCAATAGGTAACACAGCTAAAACTAAGGTCACTGACCAAGTTTATCCTGACATCCTACTTCCAGGTGACAGTGCACTCTGCTTTTGCAGCTTCAACATCCTTCTCTCCCCCTTGCTCTTCAAAGGCTGTCCTTTTAGTCCTCACACAAGGCTTCTTTGCCTGCCTCAGTCAAGCTTGTTCATCTCCTTCAGCAAGGGGGTGCCAGTGATAGATTCCACCAAAGTAATTCCGAACATTTTTTTGATCTAGGGGTAAATTTGGACATTTGTTCTGCTGCCTATAGCTGCCTTCCTCTGAAGGAAATCCTTCACAGTGTAGCTCCTTGTCCAGACAGGGGACATAATCATGCTGTTTTCCCACAGCAACTTCATCCTTCCCACAAGAGTGTGCCTGCTTTAGCAAGTGCATGCTTTATAAAGTGCACCTCTTGCATAGCAATAGAGGAGAAATGACCAGTTCTGTCGTCTTGACCCAGAAGAGCAGGTGTTGAAAATGGAAGGGGCTCCTGAAAGTAGGCAAATGACTCCTTCCATCAACGTGGAACAGCAGTGCTCTGCTGACCAGGTGTCGTGGTTTAACCCCAGCCAACAACTAAGCACCATGCAGCCACTCGCTTACTTCCCCTCCCACCCAGTGGGTTGGGGAGGAGAATCAGGAAAAAGAAAGAAAACTCGTGGGTTGAAATAAGATCGGTTTAATAACTAAAGTAAAATAAAATATAAGAATAACAATAAAATATTATTATAATAATAATAGTGAAAAGGAATATAACAAAAAATGAGAGAGAAATAAAACCCAAGAAAATACAAGTGGTGCACAATGCAATTGCTCATGATTCACTGACCGATGCCCGAGCAGCAATTCACACGTCCCAGCCAACTACCCCCAGTTTATGTACTGAGCATGCTGTTCTACAGTATGGAATATCCCTTTGGCTAGTTTGGGTCAGCTGTCCTGGCTATGCTCCCTCCCAGCTTCTTGTATACCTGTTTGCTGGCAGAGCATGCAAAACTGAAAAATCCCTAACTTAGGACAAGCGCTACTTAGCAACAACTAAAACATCAGTGTGCTATCAACATTATTCTCACACTAAATCCAAAACACACTGTGCCATCTACTAAGAAGAAAATTAACTCTATCCCAGCTGAAACCAGGACACCAGGGGTGGTCAATCAACCACGTTTCATCAGAATGGTTGTAAAAGTTATGTTTTTTCATAAGATATTCTCTCTGAGAAAAAATTGGTTGAATCAGCTAGGATCACACATAAATAAAAAATGATGACAAGCAGAAAATTGCAAAGCTTTGAAAAGTTACGAGCAGTTAGAAAGCATCTAGCACAGAAGTCTTTAGGTGACCTAACCTAGCTGCTGCTAATGTTCCAGCAGTAATAAACAGTAGCTATTTCCCTTGTCCCTCTCCTTTGGGATTCTCTGCTGCAACACTGGTTGGTACTTGAATTCCCATAGTTTATAACAAAGCTATTGTCTGTTATCGCAAACACAGTGACATTATTACAGAACTTACCCTGCAGCAAGATATGAATTAGCGTCAACCTTAGCAGATACCAAATATTTACTTTAGAAAAGGAAAAGATATTATTTCATAAATCAAAAATTGTTCCCTTGGCCCTTAAAGGAGGTTTAAAAGCATCCTTGGTAATTACAAAGTACACCATATAATGCCAAACCAATTGAATCCGTGGCTGACCCATCGCTTGTGGATTCCCACCTCAGCACTCTGCTTATGACAAAGTGACTGAATCCCATTGATGGGAGTCCCTGATTGTCATTCACTTGTGTCTTGCAGTGGATAGAGAAGCGGTGTTCAGCAGAAAGGCTAAATTCATTTGGGAAATGAAATAAGGTTGCACAGAGGTGCTCTTTCATGAACTGGGGTTATTAACAGTCTCTCTTGTGTGTCAGTTGTTCAAAATGTGAGACTATTTATCTGTCTTGACATTACCTAGCTTTGTCTCCTCCTGCATGCACTTTGTAGCCTCTTTTTCCTCCTGCCCTGCACATTTAGCCCTTGTCTATCTCTAGATGATCCTTTGTTTGCCTACACTGTTATAGTGCCTTAACTGTAGAGTTCTCTGCAGCCCTCTATGAGGTATATTCACAGGGACTGGTTTAAGGCAAGGAGATGATGGAGCCATTCATTGCTGTTCCACCCTGATCAAAGGAGGATGCTGATTTATATCACACAGGGATCTGGACCTCCTTGGCAAACTGTGTAGCCATCAGTTAATGCTACCCTCCTCAGCACCTGGACATCTCAAGCCATCCCAGACCTGTGACAGAATCATCTTGGAAATTGATCCATGATCCCAGTTAGGTTCTCTCCTGCTAACATAGTCTGGACCTCCCGTTTCAGTCTGTGAACCATTTCACCTCTCTGCTGAGCACTTTTACAGTCAAGAGGGGGTTTGCAACCCTGCCAGACTCACACATCAACTCACAAGTCATTACATGTCTCCTTGAGCGTTAGGACACCTCCAATCTTCAGGGTTTTCCTGGATGCCTTAGTAAGGAGATGACCATCAGCTCAAAGGGGCCTAGCCATGTCAATGCAGAAGGCAAGTAACACTCTACTGAATGAAGGCAAAAGGAGTCTAACAAGCCTGTTAGCTCTTCTCCCCAGCCCTTGCTCATGCTGTGAGCAGTCTGCTGACATAACTGCGTGAGGCACAGGGTGCCATTATATTAACAGTTCTCTGAGATTTAGTCGTGGTTGTTAAAGCTGTTGAGGTTCCAGGTATATGCTCCCATTGTGCTGCCACAAGTCAGCACGGACTGGAGCAAAACTGATGGAAGGAAGGAGAGGTGTATCCACACCTCAATGACCCTGATTCACCTCAACCTACTTGATTAAGCTGCTGATGAAAGCAAGTTCGCACAAATTGCGAGTCTGAAGTGTCTGCAGCAGCCAACGTCCAGCCCACCCAGTGCCACAGGGTAGGCAGCTGAGGCAGTAACATTTTCAAGAGCTGTGGCAAAATCTGCTGAGCTCATTTGTCAAAGACCTCAGTGGGAAATGATACTGCCAGCATGGCTGTGCTGGCTGGGGTGACCTTCACACAGCCACACTGAATGGACCTGACAGAGACCATGGAGGAGCCTGTGGCCTCCTGCAGCCATCTCATGCACCAACTCTTACTCTTGGGACAAAATTCTGAAGTTGTCATTGTCCCCAGACTTTTTCTAGGTCCTGTCACATGGCTTCTCACAAAAAAAGCAGAATTCTTTGACACTTCAGAAAGCTTCTGCTGGATAACATCCTGGACTGCCTGCCAGTGCAACAGCACCATGAACTGATGCTGCAGGAACAGATGCTCAGTGGAGTGCTGCTGTGTTCCTCCACGTGAGTGGGGGGCCAGCTGGAGGGACACTTGGGGCTGTCTCTGGCACCACTAACTCAAGAGGAAAGGCAGCTCTGAGGATAAATCAGGGCCTGTTGAGATCACTGGATCCAGAATTCCCAATGCAGTGACAAAAGGAGATTCAGTAAATTTGCTCTCTTGGAGGACACTTTGGTGCTTGCAGATGGTCATCAAGAAGATCTCCGAGCTGGAGTTTATTATAACGATGAGACTTTAATTCATCAAGTAGATAACAAACATTAGCATGAGCAAATGCGTAACGAGGGAGTATGAGGAATCTTTGTCTCTCTCTGCATTAGGCTGCTTACAAACCACTCCTCATGTTGTTCCACTTCAGCACATGCTCTTTGAGAGGACAATGACCTTGCCACACTGACCAGGGTTCACTCATGGAGGCAATCCTACATACCCAGAGAAGAGCAAGTGGATATTTAGATCTTGTCCAGCACTCAGGATGATTGATAGGGCAGGAAGTTACTGCCTAGAACAAGGGAAGATCCTGACTCCAGTCCACATCAAGTTCTGGGCTACATGAAAAAACCCAAACTCTAATTAGCAGTAGATTTGCCCTACATGTATGGAGACTAGGCACTGCATTCAGCACAGTGAGCTAGGAGGGACACAAGGAAGTCATGATGACTCTAGAGAGGAGAGTCCTCTGTCAGGACACTCACTTATGGAGTCTCTTGAAAGGGTTAAGTAAACCCTACAAGTTTCAACCATCACAAAACCACTTTGACTAACTCTGGCAGGTCTAGCTAACTTCTCTAACTGGTTGCACTGGGCCTAGCTGAGGGAAATGAGATGGGAGGGTGACTCCAAACCTCTCCTCTGTTTCACCAGCTAGATGCTGACTGAGGGTACAGCAGACACTAGAAGTAGCTTGGACAGTCTGGGGTGCTCTAAGTTGTGTATAGCTGTTGACATATTTGGCAGGAGCACCAGATCTTTCACTTCTTCCCCTGAAGGGCAAGGGAGGGTGATGTGAATTCATTATACCATCTCTGCACTAACTCCAGGTGCTGGATAAAGAGCTACTTATTTTTTAAACATATCTGTAAGTCTGCACTCCCTTTGGACCCCAGCTGAGGCTGACACCTGCTTTTGCACAAGTGTCTTGAGCCTCCAAGAAGAAAGTCACATGTCTGATACTGTCCTTCACTCAACAATCAACCCTTTTGTGGAAAATATTCTTGCTGTCCCTTCTACAGTTTTATAGGTCTTCAGTGTTGATGGAGATAATGATGCAGAGCAAGAGCCATGGGACAGACAGGAACGGTCTGGACAAATCCTTGTTCTACAACCTGTCATGCAATATGAAATTGTTGTCAGAGCCCTGCCAGCATGGCAACAGACGCGAGTCCCCTCAGCAACTGTGGTTTAATGAGGAGTCTCCCACGCATGCATGGGGCAGGGAGCCCTAGTCAGCTGGTGATGGAGACTCACAGGACAAAACAAAATGACAGAGAAATGTCAGTCTCATTAACAGCAGATGGGAGCCCAGCAAGTGATACCTTCTGGAGACATCCTGATAGAGGATGATCACATCAGCAGTGAATGCTGTGCAAGGGGCTGGCACGGCAGGAAAAAAGAGACTAAGAAGTGCCCTACAAGAATGTGTGTGTGACTTGGAAAGGCACAGCTGGTGAGATACAGATACAATTCCTAGTATGACAGAGGTCGCATGGACATCAGCCCAACAAGGTGTCACGACCCAGACTGGATAGACCAGGGAGTCACATTTAATTCAAAATTCCCTCAGGCTAAATTAAGGTGAAATGACATCAAACGATCAGTTAAAGATTTTATTCGTGACAGAAGCAAATGAACTGGGGAGGCACGGTAGTAGGTGGCAGGGTTTCTCACAACAGGAACTGGCATAAGACTACTTCTGTAAACCCTGTAACCCAGGGTAACCATATACATCAATTCAGGGAATAAGGAGATCCCTCCCGTCAAGTCACAAGGTTCAGAGCAGACCCCCTTGCTTTCTAGACTCCTCCTCAGAGAAGGGCCCAGGGGCAGCTGGATCCACTCAGTCTCAGACTTGGTCAACAGTTTATGTCTTGAAACAGATGAGATGTAGGGATTGTGGAAAAGGAAAGAGAAAAGAAGACAGAGAGAGAAAAAGGAAGAAAGAAAGATTTCACCAGTCCTGGGTCCAGCGTTAGGGGTCCAGTCAGCCGAGGGGTCCAGTCCTGGTGGGCTTGTGCACCCAGGGCTTCAGTTTGTGTCCTTTTATCACCCTTTCCCCTCCTTCGGGTGGGGACCCAAACTGGTCAGGCTAATGAGCCTTTGGGCTTGGGGGTCGTTTGTGGAGTAACTTCTCCTTCCCTGCAGACGTGGCCATTGTTTGATCTTTGTATCAGAACAGCTTATCAGAACAGGGAGCTGTGCACCCTCCAGCACGCCCTCTCCCTCCTGTTGCTGATGTCTGAGCTGATGGGCTTTTCACCTTGGTTCCTTGCTGTGCAGGGTTTATCTTTAAGCAGAACTTGCCCCACCACAATGTTTGAGACATTGACTCTTTCAGTCTCTCACACAAGGAGCAGCCAGATCCTTCCTGCCTGGCCTGAGAGCTTTCTAAGTGACTTGCCCCTTTCCGTGAGAATGGCCCTGCCAGCACCCTTTGGGATCTAACACCCTTGTAGGGGGACTGAAGCAACAGAGGCCAGTTCTGGGAGAAGCACACACAGGACATAGACACTTCAGAGGGAGACAGAAAGCCCAGCCATGGACCCTTCTAGAGCAGTTTAATGCTTATAGTCAGCATTCGGTCCTGTCATGCCACTGGTTTGCTCCCTCCAGCTCCTGGCTAGGGTGGGAAACAGCAAGATGCTTACCACGTTGCAATTTAATATTAGCCCCCTTGGGACACCAGCTGCTCTAACTCAGGTATAACTTATCAGTGGACTGTAGTCATCTGCATTTAAACATCTAAACCAGCCCTCCATACTGCTGTTAGGACTCTGGGTGTACAGGCCTAAGGATGTATTGTCATTGAGATGTCCAAGACACTAATACCTGCATTTAGCTATAGACATCTCAAATGAAATCTTATCCCAGGAGCTCCTGGAAGCCTCTCTTTGTGCTGCTCATCTCTAGGATTATCATGAAGTCTGACATTGGCACACCCTGGCAAAAGCTGAACTTGTGTCTTTCTGGTGCAGGACCCTCCCCTGGGGGCTCCCCTGGTGACACAGGGAGGAGTAAGAAGCCACCAAACAGCACTATGCTCCTAAGAGACACCGAGCACTCTTACCCTACAGTGGAGTGCTCACATCCTTTCTGAGTTTGCATTTTAAACTGATTTTCTACGGCTCTTCACATTCTTCCTCCTTCTTATTATGGTTGGAAATATTAGATTCCAGGCTCTGCATGTTAATTCTTCCCTGTCATACTCTCCCTGCTCCTGTGCCCCTGGCCAAATGATCCCAGGGTATCATCTGCTTTGTTTCACAGAGAATACTCACTTGTAGAAGCTCATCTTTATTTATCAGGAATTGTGTCGACAAGCCTTTAAAAACCCAGCTGATCTCTATTGCCTGCTTACTGAAAATCAAAAGAGCCTGCAGGAAATAGGATAGAACAACCATTAGATTAAATAAAAGTTGGCCCCTCCATCTCCCTTGATTCCCTAATCTTCTCCACAGCAAGTGTAATGCACACTGTGTTAATCTATGGGACACAGGAGGCTGTGCACTCTGTGCTTGTGGGCTGGAATTATATCAACTCCTATACAGGATAATTGAGCAACACTTTTTATTGTCCTCATAATTTTCACAGCCTACAGTGTCTTTCAGAGAGAGGTGGGGTAGGGGGAAGGGGAGGGAGGATTTTCTGCAGAGCTGAGCCTACAGGGAAATTACAGTTCCTCCCACTGGCTCTGTCTGTGACAAAGATGTTCCCGGCAGCCGTTGCCGCATGCCTCTAGCAGCAGGTAGCAGGGAAATTCCAGCTTGTCCTGTGTAATTCTTGTTCTCACTTCACCTCCAAGATGTAGGCAGCAGCCACAACCCACCTGAATTTTTCATGAAGTCAAAAATTAGAAAGAGCAAGTAAAAATGTCTGAATACAAGCCACATGACAGAACTTGACCTTCATTTCCTGGACCACTGGAGCTCTACAGCTCTGCTCTCCCTCCTTCAGAGTTCTGAGGTCGTGAGGTTCAAGTACCAGATGTGGGTGCCTGCCTTCTCTTCTTGACTGCGCCCCATCATCACCAGTTCATTTGTCCCAGATGATGTTGTCTCTCTATACTTCAGTAGTTAAAATTCCCTCTTCACAGTTGCATGTCCTGAGAAGACCTGCAGAGGTAATAAGGGCAGACAGTGTCCTAAAGACCTGAGAAATGAAGTAAAACTCGTGGGTTGAGATAAGAACAGTGTAATAGAACAGAAAATAAGAAACTAATAATGATAATAACAATAATAAAATGTCAATAATAATAATAAAAGGACTAGAATATACAAGTGATGCACAATGCAATTGCTCACAACCTGCCGATCAAAGCCCAGTTAGTCCCCGAGTGGTGGTTTCTCCCAGCTCCATTCGCCCCAGTTTATATACTGGGCATGACGTCACATGGTATGGAATACCCCTTTGGCCAGTTTGGGTCAGCTGCCCTGGCTGTGTCCCCTCCCAACTTCTTGTGCCCCTCCAGCCTTCTTGCTGATTGGGCATGAGAAGCTGAAAAATCCTTGACTTAGTATAAACACTACTTAGCAACAACTGAAAACATCAGTGTGTTATCAACATTCTTCTCATACTGAACCCAAAACATAACACTATACCAGCTACTATGAAGAAAATTAACTCTACCCCAGCTGAAACCTGGACAACATCATGTTTCAGAGACTGTCCCTATTGCACAGGCTTAGGAACTGCATTTTTTACTCTGGGCCCAGGTTTTCTTTACCTAAGTAATGCACTGAAGCTATAGATACTGTAAGCATCCCTGAGAGTCCAAAGTTATATCCACCATACTCTTGAGAGGATAGGGTTTTTTTCTCTCGTCAAATTCCTAAGCTGCTCAATTTGATGGGAGGAAGCTTATTACAATATAAGCATTTGCATAGTTCCTGTTTAATTAGCACTCAATATGCCCTTGTGTAGTGTGTTGAGTCCCAATCTATTGGACCAACATGTCCTTAAGCTTCCCTGTATCTAAGCCATCCCCTATCCCTGCACTGTTGTGGGTCACTCTGGGACTGAAGTTGAGCTCCTCAGTGCTGTAGTACTGCAATCACATGAGAAGCGTTGTGGGATCCTGAAGGTCTACCTTGTGCTGACATAGGGAAGATACAGGTCTCCCAAGCCTGGTGTGCCATCCTGTACCTCTGTTCCTATGCATGGAGAGCCAGTGTGCTTTCCCTGGTTAAATGCACACTGCTACCTGCCTGAAGACAGAGAGGAGATGATAAAAGGGTTTGTTGCAAATGGAGTAGAGGGAAAGGAGGCAAAGATGACAAAGATCAGCAGCTATCACCTTCAAAGACACTTGAGATATTGGTGTCTGGGGTTTGCCATGCCCCTGCAGCTATGTACACATGTGAGAACAGTACTGAGCCCACGGTGAGGAACAGAGAAAAGAAACTGGGTTCAACCCCCGGCTCATGCCACTTCTCATCTTCTAGGCTGAAGCTGCCTCCCACATGGATAAACCAGACTGTGGGTATGTGCCTGTTTGCTCTCACCCACCCAGGGCCACTGGCCTTTCCAGGAAGACTGGCCCACGAGCCCCAGTTACTGCGGTCACAAGACGAGCACTCTCTGTTAGGCACACTAGCATCAGCTTGAAGTAGTTTGGATTTTCCCTTTGAACACAGCTCCCCACAGCCCCATGATTAGCCCCAGGCCTGAGGGCTAACCCTCCACCTTGTGTCACAAGAGCTTTTTCCACCACTTGCATCCATTGGTTGTCCAGTCACTTCCCAGTGAGGGTGAATGGCCAGGGGTGTGGGGATAAAGCTGAAAGGATTGTACAAATTTGAGTGGTGCCTAAGACTAGTGTAGGCTGTCAGCACAGGCTGATGGCCACATCTCACTGAACCAGACCCTGCTGATGAGAGAAGGGACAAAGTGTCAGTCTGGCATACCACAAGCCTGGGTTTAATGGCAGAGGAAGGGGGTTCTGTGGTCCTCCTGGCCCTTTGGTGCATTCTCCAAGCTGTTCAGTGCAGGCACAGTCCCTGCCCCAAGCCCTGGCTGATGCATCCAGCCCTGCTCAGTTCACCAGGAGAGAGTCTGGTCTATGACATTTTCCCTGGCATGTCAACAAGATGGTCTCAGCTGAAGGCCTCTGCTTGCTCTTTTGCCCTTATCCTTGTTGAGGGCAGCTTGCCCAGATGGCTAAAGCATGCAACCCCAGGGCAAAGGTTGTCCTTGAGGAGCTTGGTGGTGTTGGGGATCTGCCTGGCTCAGCGTCGGAGCTCAGCTGCAGCTCTTCAGATGCAAAGCTAGCTGGCTGGCAACCCGATTCCTCTGCACTGTGTGCAGGGTGTGAGATATTTACCAATTTTCCGTGGCTCAGAATTTTTGCTTCTAAATGCAGCAAACAAGCCCAATAAAGCCAGCAGCCTTGCCTTATTCATCTTCATTGCTATTAAAAGACCCACAACATTTTCAGCTAAAAAGGTGTCTGTATTTTCTTTTAACACTTTTGCCAAGGATGACAATTAAAGAACAGACTAACTTCCAGGGAGGGCTCTGTTACACTGAAGACTGTTATCATCCTCAGGTGGATTCAGTGCTATGAATCACTCGGTTCTCCAGAAGTTTAGTACCTGCTGCCATGAGGTAAACACATTTTATCACAAGTGCATTACTCTGACTCACTGTAATAAGCATAGCTTGTGAGGCACAGTTGTTCCAGTCCTAAAGCTGTTTAGTTTGATATCATGGTGTGATCAGATTCTTTGAAATACCATTGAGCAAGTTCATTGCCTTGGAAATCATCCTGAGTTCACCTCACTACTACTGCTGTCTAAGAACTAAACACCCCCCACCAGACCTCAATTTCCTCAGCTCCCTGTGCCTTCAGCGAAGAGGCATGAGGGTGTCCAGAAGGTGAGTCTCCTGCCCTCTGAGATGACCTGCTCTCTGCTGGTGTGTGTCTCCACCATTGGGGACTGGGATGGCCCAGGCTCAGGTGTCTAACTTCAGACTCTTGCTCAGATGGGTTAATCTGACTCAAAGCTCAGACTTGGACCCCCCCGGGGTTCACCAGAGCTGACTCCCTTACCTCTCACAGAGACCCCAGGAGACGAAATCCCCCTCCTCAAGCTTAGCTGAGGGACCAGAGTCACCAGCTGCAGATAAATCTTTTCCACATCTCAACAGCTGCCTTTGTGCAAGATAACATGCATGCTTCATTAACTCTTCACAAGATAAAGCAGTCTGGTGCCCTTAGGCAGTGACTTTGACCAGTGGTGACCATAGGAGACAGTTCTGTAGGGCTGGGAGGGCACAACTCCACACATGCTGCAGCCTTTAACAGGTTCTTGTGTTGAGCCCATGTGAGCTCCCAGCCAAGGACTGAGTTGTACATGCCACACTCTAATAGATAGCAATAGTAACAGTGTTGTAATATAGATGTGAAAACTTGTGAGCAGAATTTCCCTCAGGCTGGTGGATGGGGAAGAGAAAGTGCCCACCCTGGTGGAGGGTAGTCAGCTGAGAATGCAGGAGTGTCCAGGAGCAGGGCTGGGGATGCTGGAGCAAACAGAGTTGTCTTGCTCTGTTTCTCAGCAAGGTCCCACAAGCTTCTTCTATCAGCTATTCCAGCCACTTCCCTTGGCTGAAGCTTTCTCTGCCATGATGGCAGAGGTTGAAATAGAAGAGGAGCAATGCTTTGAGCCTTGAGAGAGATGAGGTACTGGTTCACACATGAGAAGGACCTTTGGCTCCAGCATTGCTGCATATTCATCAGCTGGGGGAAGACACTTGGCTTTGAATGGAGTTCAGCAGGCTCAGGTGAACCTGGCAGAAAACTGCATTTATTTTTCAGAACACTGTGCAATGTTATGATTTGACAAAAGGCCTTGTTCTCTCTGTCACAGAAAAGTATAACATCCTCATGCTTGCTGTGACCCTTTTATGTGACAGAGCATTAATTCCACTGGATGGTGCATCTGTGGAGTCTGCTCTGATTACACTGCTGGGCCAGGTGACAAAGGCAGGCAGGCCATGAGGGTAGCCATTAGACAAGCCCCAGGGAAAAAAAATTACCACTGCTCAGACCTTCACAGAGAATGGAAACTAAAACCAAAAATCCTCATACTTCGTTCTACTGTGAGCTATTTGAAACACAAGGCAGTATTATTTCCAACTGATTCTGTATATCATGAGCCCATTTCTTCCTGAAATACCTAGATCTGATGTGAAGTTATAAGGCTATTTTAAATATATATAAGTTTATATATATTTGTTTATAAGTATTTTATAAATACACACACACCTCCATGCATTTTTATGTATTCAGTCTCTTTGAGTGTAAATTTTTGGGTCATATTTATGTCATTTCCAGATTTCTCTGTGAAGCTACGAAAGACAGGCAATTCACTAAAACACAACAGTAAATCAATGAACGATGAGATCCCCTGGGACACCATGAGTCTGGAATGTGGGGCTTTAACTCCCCTGCTTCACAGATCCCCAGCTCTTGGTTGAAGATTTGTATCTCTTTGCAGTGATCACCAACAAATGCCATTTTCACTGAGGTTTAATTAGTGTGGGAAAAGTCAATTTTCTTTCAGGAAGCTGATTTTAGTGTAACAGAGCTGTCTTTTTTGAGAGAGAGAGAACAAAAGGATGTTTTCTTAACCCAGGAATGCCCAACCAGAGCAATTCTCACTCAGCAGAATGCAGGGGTTTTCCTCTGAGTTTTTGGCAGCGGCAGGATCCCTCATCACACAAACACCTCATGCATTCATTTGATCAAAACCAGTAACAAATAAAATAACTCTGTTGGAGAAAATTCTTGGGTAACACCTGAGACTCCTTACTCATCAGAAGAGGCACAGATCTGATGCCTGCCTGGAAGCACATCAGATTCATCCAGCTGCTGGAGGATGAAGCACCTCTAAACCCCCCCCCCAGACCGTGGAAATGCCAGCATACGAAATAACTGCTCTGCACTGAGTCCTCCCCATGGTACAGTCCACAGAGCCTATCCCTCGGAGGAGAATGGGCAGGAAGGTGAATGCCCATCACTGGAGTCCATTTGATGGTCAGCCTCAATGCCTGATGTGATACCCCATGCCCAAGATTTGGCATCTGCTTTCCTAGACTTCCTTCATTCAATGACACATCACTCCCTTCCAGCGCAGGACATTGTGGGGGCCGGGAGGAGGAATAGAAAATAGAAATGACTGGAAGGTTTTGGGATGTCTTTGACCAGGTCGTGCTGGCTGGCTGTAGGATTACTTCTGGTCTTTGTTGCCTTTCTCTATTTCACCTGCTATTCACCCTATTATCCCTCCACTGCCATGGAGCACGTGGCAGCTCAGGTGGGGAGTCTCTTCACATTACTGTGTTAGCCCTCAGGGTAAGACTGGGGGCTGAGCTGCCAACTCAGTGGCCAGGAGACCTTTCCTGTGAAAACAGAGCCTAACGTCAGGACGTCTTCCTCCATCCACTCCGCTGTATTCTGATCTGGGTTAGATGGTAAGGAAACAGAAGATGACGGATTTCCAACAAAAGTAGACTTTTTTGATTGTCCCTCCCTAATTTCCAGGCCATGGAGTTTATGAATAAGCTATGGTGAATGTGTAGATAATGTTTATTCTTTCCATGTCTGCTGTGTTGGTATCAAGGGTGGTGGTACTGTGATTGCAGCTGACGTCTGAGCACATGAGCCATGGCAGGAGTCAGTGCTGGTTCTGGAGCTGGGCTGCACATGGGATGGGAATCACAAAGGGACTCTCTGCTGCTGCTCATGCCCCAGCTCAGAAGCACTGCTCTTGCAGCCACATTCAAACATTCACATAATTCAGAAATTCAAATGATTTATTTTTGAAGGGTTCATCCACTATATGCAACTCCATGTTTTTGATGAGAAGTCAGGCTGGTTGTAAAATAGCACAGACCTGAAAACACTAGTCAGGAGGTCACAGAACTGTCACACGGGGTCAGGACCTGGCAAAGGGACCCTCCTGCCCCAAGAAAGCCCCTTGGACACAGGGGAGGCAGGGGAGCATTGCCTCCTGTCACATCCCATCTCCCTGAAGATAATGAGGAACTTGGTGACTTGAAGCAGGAGCATGCACAGCAGGAGGAGGGAGGTAAGGACTGGTGCTGCCTGCGATCGTGTCAGCTGCTTTACACTTCTCGATACACAGATCCTGGAGTCAGCAATCAACACAGTATCGGAGCATCTATCATAAGGAACAACAACAAAATTATGTCTTTTCCAGCACTGTTGGCAGGAACAAGATTAGGCCAGTTATTTTTATTACTGGTTTTATTTTGTTTTACACCGTTTGGGAGAGCTATCAATTCCATCTGTGGAAGTGTGATGTGATTAACCAAAGAGTTATGCAAAAATTAAGACGAAAGGTTCTGCCTTTTGTTTGAAGGCAAAGTTCATCTTTATTTGGTCTGGCAGCACAATCCAGAGGGCTGAGCTAGTTTCTCAGAAAGATGTGATCAGGGTCAAAACCATGTTGTCTGGTGAAAGACCAGGAATGGATTAAAGTGGGAGAGGGAAATGGAGCAGCTGGGAAGCTGCCTGGGGAGCAGAGCTTTTGAAATGCAGTCTGCTATATGGCATCTGGGACATTTGTTTCCATCTCATGAACAAACCCACAGTCCTGAGATGGAAACATGAAAGCTGGGAGACTTTGTGCCATTTGCATTGACTATAGGACAAACAGTTTTGCTACAAAACCCAATCTTTCAGTGACCGTAGCGGAGGGGAGACTAACAACATTCACAAATTAAGAAGCAAATATCACTCAGTTAAATGAAGGCTCATTAGCACTGCACAGAGCATCATGCACTGTGAGGACGAAGGAACATGGGACCAGAGGGGACTCCTCACAGTGCAACCAGTCCGCACTATTGAAACCACTGTGGCGTATAATTCTTTTCAGAAATAAGCCTTTAAAAAGCAGATAACTTTTGGCCCTTGGCTCCAGGCCCTGTTGGAAGGCTGTTCAAGAGCTTGAAGGAAATGTGCTCCCCTCAGAGCAAACATAATTTGCTCTGTTTATCTGCTTATTCTGTTTTCCCATACCATTACAAAACACCTCTGCTAGTGCTCGGTCGTCCCCCTCTGACGGTGCACAGCAAATTCCTAGGAGGCCACAGGGCACTACTTATCTTCATTAGGCAGAAGAGGAGTCAGAATGGGGTGCTGCATCAGCACAGAGGAGAGAGAACCAGATAATTGCAGTCCCAAAGGGACATTCAAAACTGAGTCAAATGAATGACTTTCAGGTTTCTGACTTTTTTGTTTTCATACGCAGCAAATGGCCCATAGTGCAAACAGGCCTGAGTAGGGAGGTGCTCTTGCAATTCTTTGCTTTAAATGAAAGAGAGGATGTGCAGAATCGTGTCAAGGGCACGAAGTAGCACCAGGCTGTTTGTCTCTGATATAATACTATGTACCATCGTGGGCAGGGTGGAGGTACCTTTCTGAGGACAGGTTGGCCCAAATCCTCCCCGCATTGGCTGTGGATACTGCATTCTCCACCCAATGCATTAAGAAATGTTCCAGGGAGGACTGTATTTGGGCCGCAACGCCAAGCCTTCTAACAGCCTTCTGGCGTCCTCTGGTGGTGGGAGTAGTCTTGGCTCATCCTAGCATAGACTTGAGGGTTTCCATTGCCACTCACCTGTGCAACTGCCCACTAGCTACTGAAGTACCAAGAAAGTGGGAGACCCAGGCTAGATGTCCTCCTTAGACCCACAGCTGTGTACTGAGCTATGGAGTGCTGTAGATAGGAGTAGCTGCAGTGGAAACCCTGCAGGAAAGGTTTCAAGGTCCAGGAGAGAAAGCAGAAAGGATGGTTGTTTTCAGGTTACTTTGTGGAGCTTTCACCCAGGAAAGGGGGCTGTGGGTTCCCATCCCATTCCCTGGACTTCTTTGTGTTTCACTTGGTGGGTGAATCATTCCAAATCCATAGAGAGGAGGATGATCTGCTCTAGGAACATACAGCTATCATAAAATAAAACTTGAATGAAGAAACAGTGGGGGAACATGAGGCAGGGAATGATCTGCTGTAAGAAAGGGGACCTCAGGCCTGCATGAAGACAAGCAGCTCCAGAAGGTGAGCAGATGAAGAAGAGAGCTGGCATCACCAGTGACTGAGCTGAGGAACAGGAGGACTCCTTTCACACTTGGTAGATGAGCAGACTTTTTTCCTGACTTCAGCATAATGTTTATGTTTCACTAAGGCTTCTTCTGAGCTTGGGGAATAATAACAAACTCTTATTTGCAGATCAGTAGGATCTTGAATCTCCAACCACTTTATAGACAAAGGTGTTGAAAGAAAAAGACTGAGAAGCATCCAGTTATATGTTCCCCTGCAGGCATACAAGGAGATTCTCAGCCAGAGCCTGGAGATAAAATCATGGCACAATGTCCTGCACCAGTGACCTTGTGAATTGACCAAGGAAAGATGACTAAAATGTGAGCTGAGATCTGGTTTTCCCTAAGCACAAAGGGTTTTCTCCCACCCCTTTTTCCTCTTTATTTTGGGTTCAGAAAGGAGCCTGGCAGCTTTGGTGAAATTATTACTTTTGAACATGACCCATGATGATGATAAAGGAATTAGAGCTTCTTTCATATAAGGAGAGGCTGGAGAGCTGGACATCCTAGAGAAAAGAAGGCTCAGCAACATCTTTTCAATGTTCCTAAATGCTCAATGGGAGGGAATGAAGAAGCAGGAGCCAGACTCTTCTTAGGAGCCCCCACTGACAGGACAAGAGGCAATGGGTACAAGTTAAAACACATAAAATTCCCTCTGAACACACACACACACACATACAAAAAGTTCTCTTTCTGTGAGAGTTGTTGAACATTGGCGCAGGTTGTGCAGTCTCCACCAGTGGAGCTATTCAAAACCCAACTGGACACAGTCCTGGACAACCTGTTGTAGCTGACCCTGCTTGAGCAGGAAAGGATTGGACTTAATGACCTTGAGAAGTCCCTTCCAGTCTAACCGATTCTGTGATGATGAAGGTCCACATCCACAGGAGGCAACTAGGATCCCAAATGCCACTGGTCTTATCTGGGGGAGCTTGATCTATGACCAGTCTGTGGAGTCATTCTCTGTTTTTCAGGAAAAACCCCACTAAATCACTGCTGCAAGAATGAATCTTCCTAAAGGGTAAACAGAGCTTACAGTCCCAGGACCATGGTGAACTCCAAAGCTGTGAAGAAAACAGATCCAGCATTGTCCTCCAGACACAGGAAAGATATGCTGTTGGACAAACCGCATCCATGACTGTGCAAAGGACAGCAGTGGCCTCTGAAAATGTAGCACCTGCATTACCAGAGACATCCCTGACTTGGCTTCATGAGGGCCCTGGCTCCTGTGGGCCCTTGGCACAGGGTGGATTCTCCCCAGTAGGGCCCAGTTAGCACTAGCTGAATTGCAGCAGCAGCATCCCTGAACAGGAAAAAGCAAATTATCACAGTATCACAGCAGTTTGTGCTGCCTACTGCTTTGTTTCTGAACATCATAATTACAGTCCCAGGGTGATACTGTCAAGCTTGGAGTTAGTAATTTTTCTGCAGCTATTAGAGCTGAATGCTTAATCCAAAAAGAAAACATCAGAGCCCCCTCTGAGCCAGACATCAAACCATTCACTTAAAAGAGTAAATGTCCCAAGAACATTGCTGTTGGCTCAAGACATCATGCTGTGGTCAACATGTGTCCAGCAACCGAAGCATGACAGTAGGGCAGGCACACACGCTCCTGCCTTGTGCCATCACCAGCAAACAGCATGCAAAGCCAGGCAGCCACCACACACATCAGGAGGAGAAAAATCTGCTGTTTCATAAATCACAGTCCATGGGGAGGAGGTGAGGGGTGGGAGAGAGAGCAGGCGTTCAGAGTGCAGGAGTTAGCAGTGGAAGAGTACCAGGGGAGAAGAGGACAGAGGACAACCTAGGGGAGCTGGTGTACTGTGTATGAGAGAGAGCGGCAGATGGGACAGGGCAGCTCAGTGGAGGAAACTGAGACATGCATGAAGCCTTGGAAAGACCAAAATGGAGTAGGAGATGTGAAGAGCTGGAGGGTGGAGAGAGGAGGTGTCAAAGTAAGACTGCAAGACACTGGAGGTGGCAGGAAGAGAAAATGGGACTGGGACAAAGGAGGTGACAGCACTTTGATAGGTTAACCATGTTACCTTACACCCTTCATTGGGCTCCAAACTCAGTAGATCTCTCCAGACCACTCTGGTTAACTGACCCAACAAACACGGCTGATCCAGCCTAGACCCATTCCCTGGCATTGGGGTTGCAAGGTAGAGTGCCAGCACCTTCTAGGGTCTGGCAACAGCAGCAATTGATTAGCAGATTTTAATTTTTTTTTTCAAAGTCACTCTCTGCTGGGCTTTCCTCTGGTTTTATAGACCCAGCTCTTTCTACAGACTAGATTTTATTTGTGTGAAATGACTTCTGGGGTTTTATTTTTGTTGTTGTTCAGGTTTTGGGGTTTTGTTAAAAACAATTTTTCCAAAAACTGTGACTAATGAAAATTTCCAGTCTATGTATTTTGATTTGAAAATGCTGGTGGGGAGAAGCCAAGCAAAATATTTAATGGATTTTCTCTTTTGCCCCAAATCTTCAATTTTGCTTTTTTCAAATGGAAAATGAGAGTACTTGCCTCTACTTTCTGTGACTGTGACAATGTGAAGAAAGTATTTCTTGCAGAGAGAAAGTTACAGGCTCTCAAAACTGCAAAGGGGCTGAGGAGTTATTTGGAACATTTCTTTTTATGAGTGAAAAACTTGTTATTTCTTCAAATTGCTTTCCCTGATTGTCTGTTGTTTCTGTGGCTTTCTCACTGAGGGAAACATGGAGCAGGCAACACAAAACCTGAACTTTTCAGTTTGAAAGCAGAGCTAAAAAACATCCTATTCCAAAAGGAAAATGCTGGTTTTGGTTTCCGGCTGTTGCCTGGAAACTTAAATGCAGAGCATTTGACAATTTTGTCTCACTTAGAAATTTCCCCTGGGAAAACCTCCTGGTTTTCAATCAGCTTCACTTTTTGAGCTTCCCACGTCACTAAAACCTCCACTGACATCTTGTTTCATGGCAGAAGTCAGCTAGAGGGGTTTTCATAATCCTAATTGTGAATTGTCACCGTCACAGACCAAACCCACTGCTCCCTCCTCTGTCCTCGGTGACAAAAGGAGAGTAATTGATTCCTGTAACATCCCACTGACTGTTTGTTTCAAATTCTTTGTACCAGAGATTGATTTTAATGAAATGTTCCACTTTTACACACATGAAATATATCAAATTAAGTTTTTGAATGTGAAATAACAGTTATGAAATACTGCCAAACAAAGGCTGTCACACCAGCACAGAAAGAGGCTGGGGGAACAGAAAAAGGAGAGGGACCCCACTGCCTCTTGCAAAAGGTTCAAATCTGACCCAGGATCATGCTTGCCCCTAACATCACCGAATCTGCACTTTATTATACCAGTTATGCATTCTGCCTTCTTTTGACTTTGTAGGGCTTTACTGGCAATACAACATGGGTGATAAATGATTCCAACTTCTCCCAGGTAGCCCTGCCTCTAGGTGCCAATTCCTCATTTCCCCATAAGTTTTATGAAATCTGGGTTTGGTCCCTCATCCATCCTGGTTTTCACAAACATAGTTTTATACAACTTGGAAAAACAGTTGAATACTGAGGTGAAATTTGCTGATGATATTGGTTCTTTAAGGGATACTGGTTTGTTTAAGGTAATGAACAATGGCTGAATAAGGAGAATTACAGATGGACTTGATAACTGGTCAGTGAAAGGGCTGCTGAAATTCTGTGTAAATAATTGTAGAAACATCGGCTTGAGGAAAAATGATCCCAGCTTCACATGTAAAACGTTGAGCTCTGAGCTAGCCATGTGGCATGGGAGAGAGCTCCTGTATTTATGTCAAAGCATGCAATCCTGTAAATCAGAAAGATTATATCAGAACTGGAAGAAGTTCAAAGAGTAACAGAGAAGGTGAAAGGTGCAGAAAGGCTTCCATACCCATAACATCTGAGTAGCCTGGAATTTACCACGCTGTAAAAGGGTCAACTGCAGTAGATGAGATGGACAAGAATTGACTGCTGTGTCTACAGTACAGGAGCTAGGGGTCATTAGATGAAGCTAGTAAGACACAACTTCAGAAAAAAACTTTAGGTGAAGGTTCTTAAAGCAGTGGAAAGCAAAGCTCAGGAACTTGTGGCAAAACAATGACAGCTAACAAAATAACCACGCACAAAATTATTTCTATCTCTTGAGAAGCAATGAAGCACAGAATTGTTCTGCAACCACTGCAGTGTAGCATTTCCCTTCACTCATGGAGTAAAAGTGAATATAAGCACTCTTATCACAGCATCTACCCACCAGAAGGCTCTAGTCATGCTGAATTTTTGCTTTCATCATTCCTCTGTTTATTTTCAAAGACACCTGTCAGTGGATTATACTGTAAAGCTGATGAAAAAAGAGGCTTGAACTTGAGTTTTTTCAGTCATACTAAAACTGACACACATGACTAGCATAATGATTTTCTTTCCTTAGAAGAACCCAGAACTGAATCAAAAGTTCTGATTTTCCTTGGCAAATAACCTGGGCCATCTCCAATTATCTGAGTTCTTGTGCAAAACTTCACTTCTATCCATGACATCCAAACATCACTGGAGCTTTCTGATCCCTATCTACCATGGGAAGTGGTAGGAAACACTTTGGATTTCCTTATCATGGTGCCAAGGAAAGTCAGTATTGCAAGGTAATGCACATCCTTCTGCAGAGATCTGTTCACATAAAATTTGGCTCAGTTGTTCAGATTGGATCAGCAATGTTTTCTATGAGATCAAAATGATTGATGCAGAAGACATTCAGGGCATTGGATGTATCTCTCACCTAATACACAAAATGGGAAAAGCTTCCACTGATGGGGGCCGATATGCAGAATGCACAACTGTCCAAGTCTCTATCACTCCTCATGTACAACATCCACATGAATAAGTTGCTGGGCACATCTATGGTGGACATCATGAGCATTACTGCCTGTTGCTGTTTGGACTATTGAATGATTTCTGCAGTTTTGCAGCAATCTGAATTAATTTCCTGTTCTTAAGAAAAATTTCTGCAAGCTGATCTTGAAGAGGCAGCTTTAAGGACTGTTTTCCAAGTTTGTGGTTAATTAAGCACCTTAATGACTCAGTCACAACACAGGAGAATCCGTCCCAACTTGAGTGAAGCAGATGTTTTGCTTGAAATCACCTGCTGATCACAAATGTTCATTATATATGTATTTGGCCTCTTTACACTGTACCATCTTATCAGCAGAACTCCTCAGGAATGCTCATGACTTTTTTTTTTTTTTTTAATTGAACCTACTGTGAGCAGCTTAAAGGCACCTGAGTGCTGTGAAGTGGAAGCTGAAATCAGCATGCTTCCCTTTCTGTGGCTACCATGACCTTGGAGATCTTATTTAACCTCTCTGTGCTCAGGTTCCTGACAAGGAGGATGGAGAAAAAGAAATGCAAGACTTCCCTACTTCACATGCTTGAACTGCTACGAAGTTCTTGTAGCAAAGGGCTAGCTTTTGGAAACCTGCAAATCCAGTTGGCAAATGGAGGTGTTCACCCTAGCTCTGCTGCTCTGTGCAAGGTTTTCATTCATTAGTTGACCTCATTGGCAGTAGTGCCCAGAAGTGCCTCAGGTGCAGCTTTAGTATCTCTTTCCCTTTAATGAGAGCAAGTGCTTATCACCTTTGTGTTCCATTTCCAGCATCAGTAGCTGATATACTTGGTGCTGACCAGAGACTTTCAGAAACTTTTCCTCCCTCTAAGAAAGAAGATGCGAGCATAGTCCAAAGCTATATGGAAATGACAGCTAGAAACTCTATGAACTCTCATTTGGGAGCTAATTTACTTTCTGCTGATGTTGCAGCAAAACCCACCTCCCACTGGCAGAGGCATCGTTTCTCTTCTGTCAGGTTATGAGTGACCTCTCCTGTGTCTGAGAAACAAAAATATTATATAAAACACTCCTCGGAGCCCACATTTTTTGAGACACACAACACTCTATAAATGAACAAAGTGTGTGTGTGTGTGCACAGGTCACAGGAAGACATTACATTCTGTGTTGCAGGGTGGCCTAGGGCAGCAGCTGAGACTGGGTCTTGGTGGTGCAGATAAAATGAGAAATTCAAACAACAGGGAAACTGGATAATAAAACAAATAATTTTTGCAAAATTCCAAGTGTGAGTACACAACTTCATGGGTCTTCAAAGTGCACAGAAAGGAGGTAGGTCATCTGCAAGATGTGCAGTGACAAGATTATTTGCATTTCACTGTCTTCTAGGAAATATTATCATTTTACTAGTTAGCTCTTCTTAAAAGGCGAACTCACATGTTTACTATTTGAGGAGTGTTGAAGTTTTCCCTGATCACAAAAGAATGAGCTATTGCTGTCACATCCACCTGAGCTGCCACTGTTGTTGCTAAAAGATTTTATTTATGTGCCTCACCTTCAGTAGGGGAGCAACCCCAAAGTTAGAGCATTTCTAGGTAGACACCCCTGGATCTGATCTACATATATTATCTTAGACGTACACATAAGTAGCTCTGAAACACCTGGAATGGTGGGATTTCTTCCTATGACTGAATGGCAGCCCTCAGCCAGATCATACCAGTCTGGCACTAACAGCCAAGAGGCTCAGGTGCCCTGCATCTGGTGCAGAGCAGCACCGCATCCAGGTGTACTGTCTGAGCACAGCTGCATCACTCAAGCAGCTTGGTTGTGCACCAACCCTGTTGAACACAACCTCACATTCAGACCAGACTGGGAGGCTCATGTTACTGAAACAGGATCCTGCAATGATAACTTTCTACTTCAATGATCACAAATATCTAGGGATATATCCTTGTCTGGTAAGTAATATCCTTCTAAACTGACCTTGACAGATCACACAGTGTCAGTGTAATAGAGCATCATGAACAGGGCAGTGTTCTGTGTATAGTGGAAATTGAGAGCTTCATTAAACATGAGACAGTCATTTGATTAAAGCAAGTCAGACATGCAACCCAGGTGAGGGTGGTAATGTAACTAGCCTCGCAACCTGGGCATTGACTCTATGCATTTTGCTGAGACCTGATTCAGGCTCCCAGACACATTTTCAAAACAGACTGTCACCCCCAGAGTAGCTGCCCCTACAGAGGAAGGCTAGACATCAGAACAAGCCTACAGGTGGACATCTAAGTGCAGGTGCCCTGGTGTGGAGCTGAATCCCACTCCGCATGCTGACATTTCAGATGGCCATGAGGAGGTGGATTGAACCCCTTGATATGAGGTCGTGACCGATGCCTGCTGGCTTCAGTTTGTAACATCCCACCCCACTATTGCATTTATGAGATTGATGCTGATATGCATGGTCTGTGCCTGCAGCTCCCTCCTCTTCCTCTGGTCTTTCATAGGACTGGAGAACCCAGCACATGGGTTTGCAGCAAATTTTATTCAAGATGAGTTTAGCCCCTTGTTAGTCATTTGCAATGCTAATCTTGCAGGAATGTATGCACTAATAATGGATAGTTAATGGGCTGTCTAAACTTGCTTGGGTCCCTTTCAAGGATGAAGTTTGCAATAATAAAAACAGCTGAAGCAGTTCACAAGGTTAGGGGCAGTGGCAGTTTGCCAAATGACACTCTTTCCTCATTGAGAAAGTGGGAATTGTATGGGCAAATGAATCTTTAAAAAACTGTCTCTTACTGCTCAGTTTCTTAGAACTTGGTCTGAAGAGAGCAGTGTGCCCTGCTTTGATTTTATTACTCTTCCTTCCTGTTGTCTTGCCTGGAGAATTTGTTGTTTGTTGGCCTGTCAAGAAAAAATGTAGATGAGGCAGTATTGAGTTTGCTTCGTTGTTTGCACAGCTCAACGCTCAACTTTTTGACACAGATGCCACAAAGCACTTCCTTTCCTTGGATTCTTTTCTCTTGTATTTTGTAACCCTACCCAACTTTCTGAGTTAGGAAGTTTAGCATCTGGTGAAGCTCTCTAATTCCTGTATCTTAAGAATGAATCAATACACAAAACCCTTACCAGTCCTCCAATGTTCTGACCCTAGTAATTGTTTTGTCCTCCACCATTGTAGAGAACAAACACGAAAAATAGACAAGGTGAATGATGACATTTGGAAGAGCATGTTCATACCATCTTTCTCACATCTCTCACTCAAACATGGTTAAATCCAGGGGCTTCCAACAGTGAGATTGTTCTTGTTCTGGCAGAGCTGCTTGTTCAGGGCTAGAAGCAAATGACTCACTCTTTGAACTGCTGAGTTATGTCCCAGGAGGGGAAATTAAAGCCTCTTTGAACCAGTATGGATAAAAGGGCTGGGGAACCATGGAGATCAGCTTGTCCCATGGCTCTCTTGGCTGAGAGGGCTGAAGGTAGTAGAGTCCTCACTGATCCTGAACTGTGACCAGGAGTGCCAAATAGCCTTTCATTTCCACAGCAGAGTGATTCTGGGAGTATTGATGGGAGGAAATAACAAGTTTGGTGGGAATGTCTCTCCTGGGGGAAAGCACTTGGGACAGGTCCTGAGCAAAGTCTGGCATCCTAAAAAGGGACCTGTGAGAAGAAGGAGAGTGTAAGGGAAGCCAGGGAAGGGTGGCCAAGAGGAGAGACTGCTCCTCATGGAAAGTCATCACCACTTACTGACCCTCACCCTGCTGGGGAAGTCAAGTTTAAAATCCTCCTGACACATCACTATGGGACAAGGGGAGAGAAGCAGAGGCCAGCTCACACCAGGATATGGCAGACTGAGACATTTTGGTCTTCCAGAGGAGTCAGCATGCCCTGAGTGGGTTTTGTGGCTGATGCTGTGTGACAGCTAGTTAGTGTGAATTAAAAGAGCAGCTCTATCTGTTTGCTTGTCCCAATAGCTTATCAATTTACTATGCCAATAAGTCAGCAAGTAGTATAGGAGATACATGAAAAAATGTCCCTCTTTAAAAAAAGGGGGAAAAACAGGAAAAGGCAAGAGAATGCCTGTCTCCCAGCTGTAAATTTTAACTGCTCTTTGCTGTCACATGCCTGCTTAAGAAGTTATTAATCCCATTAAATACCGAATAAAGACAGTATCTGCCAAAGGATGTGAGCCGCTAATAAACTGTAATAACTAATTACAGTCACCCATTTATTTTCACTTCACTTTAAATTAAGTGTCTTGGCTACTTAATTGTGTACAGCAACTTCCTCCCCGCATCGAGTGGCAAATGTGCCAGACAGAGCCCAGGTCTGATGCAGGGAGCACAGATGTCCCGGGTGCTGGGAGTGCCTTCAGAGCTAATTGCCAGGAGACACTTCACCAAATTAACTGCAAGTGGTTGTTTAAAGCCCTTGAAATTTCCTTCGTCTCAGTTCTGAGCAGCCATGGAAAACAAGATTTGGAAGTGTGAAGGAGGCTGGAGAACAGCTTTGAGATGCATGTGCAGGGGGATTGCTTGGTTTTAATGAAGGCCCTCCTGGCATCAACAGATGGACCTGAGGTGCTTCTGGTTTGTCAGGATGATTCAAAGCCCACAAAGGACTCCTGGGAGTCTTCTCCTCCCTCAGAGCTGAAGCTGTGTTGGAGAAACTTTGGGCAACAGCTGCTTGCGGTCTGGGGAACAAGACAGCCCCATTATACACTGCCCACCAGCCCTTCTGCAGTGGTTATTTAATCACAAACCTCTGCGATTTCCCACCAGAGGTGAGAGAAGAAGATCTACCCCTGCTGCCAGGCCTTCAATGCACCAACAGCCAGTAATCGTCCTGGCCACCCTCATATGGGACCTCTTCCCCACATGTCCATTGACCCAGGAGAGTCACTGAAGCTCAGCCTGAGCTATGCTGTGGGTAGATTCGTGCCTGGTCTTGTTCTTATATTGTCCTGTCTTGCTGATGGGGCTTCCTGGACTGACCATGGAGCGGTTCTTGTCATTTTGAACCTGTGTGATGATCACTGGACAGTTGACTGAGCCTCGTGCTACTGTGGGACCTGCTCTGCTCACCTTGCTTGGGTGTTGCAGGTCTGTGTTCCCCCATTCAGCACACTGTCTCTGTCTGCCTTGCTGCCACTCCTGGATCCCAGATTGTTGCCCCTTGTGGAGCAGCCCTGTTCTTGCTACACCCTGGCACTTGCAGATAGCTCTGGGCTCCAGGAAACTGCTGGTGAGGACTTTCTCTACTGCCTAAGCAGGCAGCACCCTCCAAAATTCTTAACATTGCCTTTCTCTGTGGGGTGTGACCAGTCATCTGAGTAGCATTGCCTTTCTTGTGCAACAGCGGGTCTGACTAATGCATGCTTTCCAGCTAGGGTGAAAATGCTTGGAGACAAATGATCCTACAAGGTTCCTCTGACAAACATGCACCAGTGCTTGGACTCATCACAGTTCACATCTCCTTTGTTCCAGGATCTCCTACCTGTCAATTTTGCCTCCTGTAATGGAAACAATCACAGACCCTTATAAAATGGAATTGTATAACTCCAGAAAAGTCCAAAGCCACCACAGTGGGAACTGTTGCTGAGGTACCGGCTAACACTTCTCAGTGCTCTTCCTCCTATGAATCAACTCTTCCCTATCCTTATCTTCCACTAGCAAAATGAGATTAAACCATTTCCTGGGGAGGGCTGTGTTAATATCCTAGACAAACTCCCAGTCCCCAGGTAAGCAACCATTTTTCTCATATGGCTTTTTCATTTACAGAGGGTACAACTCCCAGCCAAACTGCACTACCATGTAAAATAGAGGTGAGATGTTTCTAAATGCACCTGCCAGTGCAGTAAGACTTTGCTGCTCCCTGAAGGCACCGATGGCACCCACTGCAGCTGCCGCCCAGACCTGGCTTCCCATCAACACAGTTTCAGGAATTTAAATTTCTTTCTGAAAAGGTTTTAGTTGGGAAGCATCAGTTTTGTTTGTTTATCTTCTTGCAAACAGAAATGTAAAATCCTCTGTTGGGCAAGGAAAGCTGTTCTGATGGAGCATGTACTCCATCATCTGAAGCAGTTCATGACACAGGGAGAAGTTCAGTGCGGGGTGGAAGGTCCTTTCCCTGTGCTCGTGCTCCTGGCGCAGCAGCTGCGGCTCACAAGAGTGAATGAGATGCTGCCAGTCAGCTGCAGAGTTTGGGGGCATCAGGATAAGATGAAGGATTAGACCAAGCCAGGCTCTCCACAGGATTGACCACAGTCTAAGCTGTGAAGCAAGCAGTAGGCCAAGTACCAGCAAAGCCAGCATCATCTGTGGCTTTTACCCACAACGGACTGCAATACCCTGATCTTCCTGACTGTCCAGCATCCTGCATTACCACAGGCTCCAGCAACTCCAACAGTCCCTGCAGCCTTAGGATAGTAGGGATAAGTCCTATGCTCTATTGGGAAGGATGAGGATCTCCTGAGCCCCTGGGATGGAGACCTAGATTGGTGGCTTTCCTGTTTTAACAATTACGCAGAAGTGGGGAGGGAGGGCACTGCTGACCCTGGTAGAGAGGGAGCATACAAGAGCTCCACATCTGAGCTTCCAGTGGTGAAGGACACTTTCCCATACCATGGTAAGGCTTGGCATGGTGGACATGGATTGGCATTGGCTACAGACCTGGCTGGTTACAGTCTCTTCAGCTCAGGTCCTGCAGGTGAGCCATTCCTCTCTGAAGACCAGGCTGATAGACATCAGCTGGAGGCAGTGAGCAGAGCTGAGAGGACATGGGAGCACCATCAAGGTGGCAAAGGAGCTGAGACAGCTTGGGCTGAAGCTCCAGGGAGTAGCAGTCTGGCTGTGGAGCTCAAGGAAGGGTCTCCAGTGCTGGGATCATATCAGCTGGGGACCAGCACATTACTTCTGCTTTCTAGTTACCTTGAAATCACCCTGAACTCATGCCAAAAAGTTAGGGTAGAAATAAAGTGTAATCAGAAAGTCCAAATATAGGTAACCCAGTTACAGTATGTTAGCAGAGCCCCGAGAAGTCTCTTCCTCCACCAGGCAGCATTCAGGCTGTCAGAACATTTGACCAATATCACCCTGGGGGATTGGGCTTTCATGCAAGAACTCTTCATCCTAAAATTTCCTCCACAAAAAAGTAGAGGCTTAGGAACATGTGTCATCTTCATACACACACTCCCTTGAAGTTTCTATTTGAGTTAAAGCCGTCCTCCTGTCCTCCCCAAGGATTTCTGTTAATGACTTAGCCTGAAGCACTCTTTGAGGTGCCCAGAGCTACTGAACATGGAATATGGAGCCATCCTTGGAGTGGGGAACAGGGGACTATCTCCCATGGTGTAGATGTCTCTGGTGCAGATATCTGTCTGAGCACATTGCCTTCAGCTCCCTTTGGAGTCACATGAGAGACATGAGCATTTCTAGGGTGTGACTCATTTGACCTATAAAGGCAATCAATGGCTATTGGTTTGTATGTCAGTGTTTGCTGGGTGAATTCCAACCTTGCCTTTCATAGAGGACTTCATACTTTGACAAGTGCACTACTCACTTACATCACAACACTGACATGATGATAACTAGTCTTTCTGGGGTGATGGCAGGTTTGGCATGTATCACCTCTAATCCAGGTTTTGAGAGATACCATAATAACATTTCTGTTCAAGACCAGTTGTGCTTTTTTCCCCACTATAACTTATGTCACAAAGCATTAGGTTGCTGCAAGTCCTAAATTGTATGTTATGTCTAAATGGGGAAAATAGGAAAGAGCATAAGCTCTGGCAAGATAAATGTAAAATCATAATAAGGCAGGCCAAGAAATATTTTGAGGAACAACTTCCTAACAGTATAAAAAATACTAATAAATCCTTTTGAAACACATCAGCAGCAGGAACACTGCCAGAGAGTCTACAAGGCCAGTAAATGAGTGAGGCATGAAAGGAATGGCTCAAGGAAGATAAGGTTAGAACAGAAAAGCTAAATGAATTCTTCATATTGATGTTTGCTGTGGAGGAGCTTAGGGAAATTCTAGCAATGGAACTTTTCTTTATGGGATATGAATTGGAGGGACTATCTCAAATTAATGAAATGAATAGTTTCAAATCCCTATTGGGGTTTGGAAGTGGCAGGCTCATGGATAAATATGATAAAAAGTAAAGGCATCTGCATAGCATTTATCAGGGGAAGTGATGTCTTGCAGACCCATTAGTGCTTTTTAAAGGAGAAAAGGAGCATGTGCAGAAGGGTGACTTGATCGATGCAGTGTACATGGATTATCCAAAAACTTAACAAGAGCAAGTAGAAGTAGGCGTAGAACTAGGAAAATATAGGGAACAGCAAGAAGGATGTTCAAAAGTATGCTATGATCTCCATAGGGGAAAGATGAAACTGAATGGAACTCTTCCATCAGGAAAAGCAATGTCCTGGGAAATACAGTAACAGTCCTCAAGACTGTAAGTGGCATGAAACAGATGAATAGGGCATAATTAGACTGTTTCTTATAACCCAAAACCAAGAAGGAATAATTTGTAACACATGTCAGCAAGTTAGGGGAAAAAAAAGGTATATTTTCCATTCAACTTATAATTAAACTGTGGAACTCTTTACTACGAGACATAGTGAATACTGAAATGGTGCCTGAATTCATGAAGCAATTAAAAACGTATGAAGACCTCTTAAATAATAATTTATAATCTCTCATTCAGAAACTCCCCAAGTTACAGACTGAAAGCAAAGAGGAGGACATAAAGACTTGTCTCATACTTCAAGTATGCACTCTGATTCTTTCTAGACAGAAGATACCAGGTGAAATGGCCTTTCTTCAAACCCAAGGCAGACTTCTTTCCTCCTTGTCTTGCTCTGGACCTCTGACAGCTGAGTTGACGAATGGCAACCAGAATGCAAGGATCTAGGTTTCCTGGCTGTGAAACTCCACATTTCTGATCCTTTCTATGTGGTCTTAAAGGAGCATTTGGCTTTAGCTCTGCTTGTCCTCCTGATTATTCCCATACTTCCTCTACCCAAGACCGACAGTTGAGCACTGACTGTGCTGATTGTGCTGTCTTCCCAAGAAGACTGGTTTTATAATTATTCTCTCCAGTCTTCAAAGTTTGCTGCTTCTAGATTGCATGGATGTTTTAAAAGAATAAATGCTTTGGGACCTTCTCCAGAAAACACTGGCATCAATCTTTCCATTGAGTTGTGTCAGTATTAGGTCATATCTCTATTAGAGGTCTTTTAATGACTTTGAGGTTTCATGGGTCATTCTGGAGAACCAGTCATTGGTTTGTAGGAGCTGGAGCACAATCAGAGCAGACAGTATTAAGGCACTTCAGTCTCTACTAAATGCCTGTTTAGTGTGTGCACAATTCACTTTTTGGAAGCTTAAAATGTGAATGTGGCCATATCTCAGAGGCACAAGAAAAGATCCCTGAGCACAAGCGGATCTCCCTGAAGATGTCCTACCTTCACTCCAAAGTAGGATTTGTTTTGGGAATAGAGAAACTCAATATAATCTTTATTGAAATTTTAAGTGGAAGGGATGACCCCTTCGGCTGAACTTGTCACAATTAGAAAGCCTACAGATGTGGCTGATGATAAATGCTTGAACATACTGGCATCTTGCCTAACCAGCTGCAGCCTGTCAAAGGCTGGTTGCTCAGTGGAGGTCACCTTAAATGCTAGAGAGTCAACGAGAAATTATTTTGCTTCTTTTTGCACCTTGCTGAAGAACAGTACTGAGTGAAGACTTCAGCCAGCCAATTTGGACACTTAGTCTCTGCTGCTATAGATGTTGTGGATGGACAGGAGATCCACAGATCAATTGGAAGAGGGTTTTTTCTGAGCCTCAAAGCCAAGCAAAGTCAATGATGTACGCAGTTAAAAAGAAATTGGGAAAGGAAATACCAAAAGTGAATTAATTGCTCTGAGTCTCTAGCTGTAGACAGCTTTTCAATGGCTCGCCCTTAGATTTAGATGATCATGTCTAAATTAAGGAAACTAATTAAACACTCATCGGCTAGTTTGCAAACAGCAGGCAATTAACTCTAAACACACTCACTGCTCAAGTTAGCTCAGCAGCAATGGAGAGAGTGTCCCAGACAATACAAAATATCACATGGTCTTGAAGCTTTGCTTTGCTGTATATGCTACAGACTAGACCTATGGAAGCTGTAAAGTAGCCAAGAGTCCTTTGGAGCAGGTATTACCACCTCAGTACCATGGTCTTGTTGAATTTAGTGAAATGCTGCCACTTCCAAGCACCAGTAGTATTGGCAAGTCTTCCCATTAGGTTGAAACCAGGAACCAGAGCTCAGACTGCCTGAAGGTGGGTCTCACCATCACTCTTAAAGAAGGGGAAGAACCAGATGATACTGTCATGGGAAAGCACAGCTTTGACCAAGTCAGATGAAGAGGTGGAAGGCCACAACCTTTTCTCTCTTAACCACTTCCAACCCTGTCATGAAATCACCAGGGTGCCATAAACCTGGAGCTAATCCTGCTGCACTCCAGGAGCCAGCACCACTCCAGAGCAGGTGGGCAGCTCTACCTAAATGTCTCCTAGGCATAAATGTACCTGTGGAGTAATTTCCACATGATTTCTCACTACCCAGGGTATATTTTTGTTATATTTTTGCTAAAACCCAGGAGAGCAGTTTTCAGGGAAGATTCAGCACAAGGCTTGTTCATAGTCAAGAGGGAATGTGGTAAGAAAATGGTTATCTTCCCCTGCAGATAGCTACCAGCTATATTTCAGAGAAGCCAACCTGGACAGCCACATCTGTGGCCCCTTAAACAATTTCTGTGCTTACACCATTGTTTGCAGTGCAGTTTTAACCTAAAAGCAATGATGTGAGCAGGCAAAGTGGTTACACATATAACCAAGGAGTAAAAGGGCAGAATTACCTGGGATGCCACTTGAAACAGTAAAGCTGGCATGAAGGAAACACACTCAGCCATTACAGGGGGATTTGGCAGGACAGGAAAGCAAGACTTAGACAAATTTTTCAATAAACCCATTGGCAACACCTCAGAGAGCATTCATAGTGTGCATGGCACATGAGGCACAAGTGGGGATGGACAGGAAAGTAGTGTTTTCAGTCAAATTTGAAGCAGTGTGTGGCCAAGCTTTGGCTGCACAGCAAGTAAATGCCATTGGTTTTATGGGTCAGCGCCCAACTTGGCAAAGTAATTGCAAATAGCTCAGAGATGACTCCGCATAGCAGGTGTCCAGTCTGGATTGTCACTGGAAGAGTAGAAAATACCACAAGGTTTATCATTCCCTCCTCTAAGAGCTGCAGCTGGGAAGGCGTGAGTGCTTAGGGTAAGAGTTCCCTGGCAGATTGTGGGGACTCAGCCCTTTGAAAGGCACCCATCAAGTGGCAGGGTAACCTCTCTGCTCTGCAGCTCCTGGGGACCCTGGGGCAATTAGGTCAGATAACTCACTGTTGGGTTGTCCTGCCCTGGCTGCACCTTCTGGGGGACTCGAGGATTTGTCCCCATTTGCTGCTGTAGAGGGGATACCACAGTAGTGAATCGGGCTTCAGGGCACTTGGCATTTGCAAAGTGCCTGGCAAAAGGCACCACTGCCAAAGACTATTCCTGTGTTTTCCTCCCAGTAGCCAACAAGGAGAGATGCTGCCAGCAGTAGCAGATGCTGAGGTGTAGGGTCACTTACTCTTTTAATAGCTTAACACAGAGCATGAACTGAGCTTGCCCTGATTTGGAAGTATACATTTGTTCTCTTGGTTTTCAGTGAATACAGTTGAGGGACTTGATACAACCTTGGGGACCCACAAAAAGTTAAACATGGCTCACTGACTCAGTAGATGAGCAATGGCCTAGGCTGTGTCCTGTGTTGCTCTCCAGTTCTTTTCACTCCACCTTGGGACAGACGCTGGGTCAGGTCCAGTACCTTGGCATTTTATATGAGGGAACAGACCTACAAGGTTGCAAAGGATCCCATAGACCTTAGCCACCTGTGCCATCCCTTTACCAAGATAAAATCAGCTCTACCTCTTGCCTAGCTTCTTCTTGAAGACTTTGGTGATGGATTCAGATCTTCCCCATGCAATTTATCAGATGCTATTATGATCATACCATTAGATGAACATATCTTGGACACCAGGGACATGGCACAAGTCCCACCTTTACAGCAGCCTTTTCCAAGTCTGAGTATGGAATTGCCTTCTCTTTCCCAAAGTTGAACAACCCCAGTTCATCAGATCACTCCAGGGTTTTAGGTTACTGATTGCCCTCAGCGTTTACCTCTGGACTCTTCTGGGTTACTCCAGTTGTCACGCTGTGCAGCACTCCAAACTGGGCATGGTGTCCCAGCTGGATCTCTTCCTGGTAGAGGGTCCTGGTGCCCTGAGCCCTGCTTGCACACAGCCGGGATGGCGTGCACCCCCGGTGGTGGTGGGACACTGGTATGTCACACTCATGTGTGATCTCTTCTTCCATCCCCAGTTAGATCCCACCTAAAAGGAAAGCTTTACATCGTCCTCACTGAACTCTGGACTAGAGCTTTTTTTTGGCTGTTTCCTCAGTCTCAAGTCATTTAAAGTCCTTTTCAGTCGTTTGCCATCTGAGGCGTTTTGCAAATGCAAGGAACATGAGCATCTCCTGTTCTATAGTACAGCTCACGGATGGGGATGTTGAATAGCCCAAGGTCTGGGGAAGGCCTTATGGATAAGCTGTCCCAGGCTGAAAAAGAGTTATTGGTAGCTCCTCTCTAATCCTGGTTGGCTGCCCAGTTCTATATCCCCATATAGTAAATTCATCTCACACATATTTCTTTAGCTTGTTTATGGGGATTTAATGACTGAGAGAGTTAAAAGTGCCACTGCATCAGAACAGATAGTATCTATTGCCTTTGCATTGTCCAAAAGATCAGTTACCCTCTTACAGAAGAAAATTAGATGGGTTTGAAATGATTTGTTTTTGACAATCAAGGCTGACTATTACTCACCTCCATATATTTTCCAGGTACTACTCTCCTTAATTATTTTTCCAGGAATTAAAGCTGAGTTACAGGATTCCAGTACTTAGACACAGGACCTCCAGTACCCACTCCTTTCCTTGCTTCAAGTTTAAACATTATGCGCAAAGAACTGCGTCAAGACTGAAATGAACCGTGCTGACATGGTGGCTGTCTCTGATACCCCTGTCCTGTCACCCACCTGGTAAGGGGTGGATTCCCCAGATGTGTCAGCTCCAAAGCAGACCTCTCTTTGCCTGTTCTCCTGTGCAGGGATCCACCAGGCTCCCACAGTGGGAGTTCTGACTGCGTCCATGGACTTTATCATGAGGAGGTACCCCCATGGCTGTCTGGTCTGCTCTCCTCTTAATGTGGGCTGCAGAATCTTGCTGGCACTGCCTGCAGGGCATTGCTCTCCCATGTGTGTTAGCTGTTAACTGACAGTAGTTACACTGCGATCCAAACTTTGCTGTAACTAGCCTACCATTTGAACAACTGTGTGGCCTCCCCTCCATCCCTGGCAGGCAGGGCTGACATTAAGCTGCTCCTCAGGTGGAGGAAAACCTGTAAAATACTACTGGAAAACTCCTAGAAGATATTTTAAGTCTACTCACATCCCAAATGCTACATGGCCTAGAAACTTCAGAGCTGATTTATTGACCAGACATTGCTAAGACCCAGCACACGGGCTGCTGGAGGTAGCAGGGAGACTTTCTTTTCCATACCCACCCAGCACAGAGATAGCAGTATGAGGGCAGGGTTCAGCAGCCCGACTGCATTTCAGGGGCTGTGTTCAAAGGCACATGGTGCCAGCAGTCCCCTTTCATTTCCCAAGTGTCTGGCCGTACTCCTAGACCTACTCAGCCCCCACAAGTTCTTGTTGTCCCTGTCACTCTGTATTGGTGGCTCCCCAGTGCTAAGTGCTTCAGAAAATTTGGTCCTCATGGGGATCTGAAGCACCAGAAAGGATGGAGAGAGGTCCCATAAATGGTAAGTCCTGCAAATATTGCAAGAAGCTGGAATTTCTCTGATTTCTCTAACTGGTTTTTAACCTGATCCTGCCCCTTGACTCCATCTCCTTATTGATATTGCTAGTTTTGACTTGCTAAGGCTTATTTCCAGTCAATAATTGATAAATGCTCCCCTCCTAATTCCTCTTTAACAGAGTTTTCTTTTTTGCCTGGGAAACAGCTGCAAAATGCACCCTTGACAGCTTTCCTTTTAACCTCATTTCCAGAGCTCTGCTCTTGTTTAACAATAAACTACACACATCATTTACTGTTATTCTGTAAGTAACACTGTGATTCAACTCAGATTTATTCAATTTCACGCTGGAGCAAGCTATTTATTCCTAAGTCTATTTTCTCATAAGTCTAAATCACAATTTATCAAGGTTAAGCATTGTTTTAATTTAAAATAAAATATGAGAGAACCCATTGCAAGAGGAGCATGATCTGCTACAGTCAGGCGGTTACTCTCATCTCGGAGTTGCAGCTCTCATTTCTTACTGCAGCCTATTCACAAGGGGACTGGGTGAACAGGGGGATGTTTTACATCAAATAGGGCTCCGAAGAAGCAGCAAGCCGAGGTGCGACTGCAGGCTCAGAGCTGAAGTGTTGCATTATTATTTTATTGGGGGGTGGCAGCAGTGAACTTGCACTAAGCATGAAAGGGTAAATCATCCAGCCCTGAATGCCAGAGGAGCTGCGGGAGGCAGGGGAAATGGTCTCCCAGCCTGTTAAGACCTGTCACACCCACATGGCAGGCAGGGAGGAATGAACAGCAGTAGCTACACAAATTCCTAGGATCTCCACAGAAAATGCCCACCATCAGGCCTGGGGACCAGGGCAGAGGATGTGCTGTCTTCTGGAGACCCAAGGTCACAACACTGACTGCTCTTCAGATCCCCTGAGCCATGGATGAGGCAGCCCTTGGTCAGAGGGAGAGAAGGAGAAAAGCTGTTTAGGATGGCACCAAGGGAGCAGGGAGCAGGATAAGCCATGCATCTGGTCACCCCTCCAGGGGACAGCAGTGATGGATGAACCCTCAGAGCTCTCCTGTCCTTGTAAAGTCACTGGGGGTATCAGTGCTGTAGGTACTTTTGAGAATAAACGCCCACCTGCAGCATTTGCTTGCACTCAGTGGGGCCTTGGTGTTTCACAAGCCATGAGGACCTCATCTTACTTTCCCCAACCAGCAGCAAGACACCTGCCCTGTTCCTCCTGGGAGCCTGTCCCTGGCGTGTGTGCTGTCCCCAGGCAAGGAGGCCCCTGCAAGAGCTGGGAGAAGCCAAGAGGAGGTGACCCGCTGCTCTAACACTGCGGGGGTTCACCTCTCTGTGATGGATCACCCTCTTGCTGCCACAGGGCACTTAGAGAGCATATATGATATACTGCACGAATCTAGGTGAAGCTATATGATACAGGCAGGTTAGGGAGGTTAATTAAATGTTGCTAGAGGAAATCTAATGAAGGGAGAGTTGCCAGAAAGCAGTCGTATGTACCAGGAGATGTGCTGGTCAGCTGTGATAATTAATCAAGGACGGCAGGCTCTCTCTAGAGGGCTATATGGACAGAGCAGTGCCGGATGGGTCTCCCAGCTCTCCACTTCACAGGCCAGAGGAAACCTCCTGAGAAGCAGGAACAGAGCAAGCCATGCAGTCAAACAGCATCCTTCCCTCCCGTCCTGTGCACACTGCCCTTGGGCGCTGAGTCTACAGCTCCATCCTTCCCTCCAGCAGGTCCCCAGCCACCCCCTGGAGCCTCTGCCTGCCTCCCCACAGCTCTGCCCCACAGCCCTCCCTTCACAGCCAGCACACTCTGACCTCCTCTGCTGAGCAGGGGCAGAGCCTCACCACACAGCTGACAATAAAAAACCTGCTGGGCATCAGTAAAAGAGAAAAAAAAGTTTGTGAGCAAAGAAGGGCCATAGACTTAAAGGGAAAGCTACCATAGACAGAGTATTTCTGTATGCTGGCATATGCTGGAAGAGGAGCAACTAAAAAACATTAGCATGATGGAGACCACTCTTGGGAAGGGTGTCATAAGGCATTTTTCCTCATACCCATTTGGAATATGAGATTGTAAATAGACTTGAAACGAGTCATGAGACACAGACAACTGCCCTGCCATTTATAAAATGCTTGCCTGCCACCCATACATTCGTTACTCAATGGAAACAGGTTCTGCCAAAAACCAGAAACAGGACTGTTTCTAATATCTGTAAACACGTTGTGAGGGGCATTCATGGAGCTTTAGAGAGTTGTGGAGACATTGCTGTAACTACAGCAGTGGTTATCTGCAGAGTGACAGGTGCTGCCAGATGAAACTCCTGGTAAATCAGGAGGAGAATGGAGAAGCAGCTGGCGTGGTTGCTGTTAAAGACAGCAGCTCCTAGAAAGACCATGTTTCATAAAGCATTGGCAATGCAAGCCAGCTGCCGAGCAGTGAAAACCTGGACGGGGGTGATGCACTGCTGAAGGGACCAGAAACAGGTCTTCTCCTGCAAGAACCAGCAACCAAGATTCACTGGCGAGAACCACAGGGTTTCGTAGGTGCTCTGAGCACTGGCTTATCAAAAACATAGCTCTTTGGGAACAGTTGTAGGTTGCCTGTACGATATGCAATTAAAAATGTTAAGGAGCTGTGGAGCTGGATGGAGACCCTCTGCCTGCTGAGCTAGAAATAACTGTCAGGTCACCATAGTGCCAAAACAGGCAGAATGTATTCAGCAGCCATCTGGGTGAAGGAAGAAAGAAGTTCAGGAGGTGCAAAGTGCAGAGGTGACTTTGAAGTACAGGAAGTGTGTATGAAAGCACAGGGAAAGCCTCAGTCCCAGCAGCACAGAGCTCAAGGACATGGTGGAGAGGCCTGGGGTGATGCTCCAAGAGTCAGTATGAGTGGCACCCTGCCAAGGAGAGATTACCTCCCATAGACAACATGGGCATCTCTCTGGTCCCTGCCAGGAGACAGCTTGTGGCACTGAATGAAAGTCTGGGGCATGCTTTAGTCCATCATTTACCCCCTGCCCCGCACAGTCTGACAGCAACTTGGTTTATTCATGTCCTACCAGGAAGGCTTCTTATTCACTTTTCATTTTTCTGGAGAAAAAGAGGAAAAACTGCTGGAGATGGTATCTTCAATGCATTTTGTAACCTACAGAGGTCTGTTTTTATCTGTTTGAGAGTTCAACAATTCCACTGCAAGACTGTTCATGGTATGGTATGAACTGGATTTAAAACCATCAAATTTGTAGGGAATGCATCCAGAAGACTCCTGCCTCAAGGTCACTCAGGGGCTGAATGAGATGCTCTTAAAATTATTATGGTGGCTTTCATGAAGACTGAAAAAAAGCAGTGTTGAGAACGGGAGGGTTAAGTTAAGCATTAAAAAATGAGTGTTAGGAGAGTCTCACTAATGTGACGATGAGTTTTTCCGTGTGTGCAATGCTGCACACTAACCACCATGTGCACTGTGGGACACACTGGCTGGTGTACGTGTGGTTCCTGTGGGACATGGGGGAAGGGGGCCTGATGTCTGTGTCTCATTCAGGGGGCGCCACAAGTTCTGGAGCAATGCTATGGTGTGACCCTCTTCCCATGTCTCCAATACACTCAGTCCTACCATCTTCAGCTTGCTCCTGGGAGCCTGGCTAGCACAGCGAGGTGTTAAGTGGGGACCTCTATGGTGTGGCTCCTGTTTTCTAAGCAAACCGTGGCCAAAGGGAACTGGTGACTCCTACAAGCTCCATAGGCCAAATGCTCATGCTGGGAGCGATGTCTCCTCACATACAATTCAGGCTTCTCTGGTTCACATGAGTCATCTGCAAATTGCCACAGCCTGAAACGCACGCAGGGATCTCTGCACGAAGGGACAGCATCACCTGCCCAAGGCAGTAGCATCAGCCCAGGGCTGAGCCCTGCTGACAGGAAAACTCTAACACAGTGGGGAAAAACAGCGGGATTTTGTCTCCAGAGCTGTCAACCTGAAGGCTTAAAACAGCACAGTTCTGCTCCCACTGCATGTCCTGAAACACTTTGGAGGCAATGTTGTTCATATTTCCTCAATGCACTCTCTACCCCTAAATAAGAGATTTCAGCCCCAAAAGTAAAAGTTCCAGAAAGACATAATTATAGGGGAAAAAGAAAAAAAGAAAAAAAAAACCCAAAAGCTGTTCAGTGTAGTTGGAGCTATTTCTTGCCAGGGGCATTCTAGAGAATGCTATTTGCACCTGCAGACAGTCACATGCAGATATAATTTGCAAACCAAGACATCAAGTCAAGAAGCTTTCTCAAGTAAATATTTTTACTTCTTTCAAAAACACAAATGAACCCAGCTGCAAAGGACCTTTTGGGAGCTGCAGAGGGCTATGATCTGCTGAACCACCTTATTCTTGAAGCTGGCTAACCATATTATTCAGTGCAAAATTTCTGAAAAATGAGCGTGATTGATTTATTGTTAATTCTACATTTCTTTGAAACTATATTTTTTATTTCTTTTTCTCACGCATTTACTCTGCTAGTGGAAAGTGTTTCCCTATTTTTTCCCCCTTTTTCCTTTTCCAGATCCTCACTGTTGCGTAGTGGCAGAGTGACAAGAGAGCTTTGAAACTGCACAAATCTGCCAGTCTTCCAGTGCTGGCAAAGTTTCGCAGAAAAATAGAACAGCAGAAACAAAAATTGCAAAAAGGCGGGGGGGGGGGGGGGGGGAGGGACAGGGACCCAAGCATTTTTTGCTACTTAAAATAAAAATACAAAAAACTTCTCTAAAAAGAAAATCCTCCCACAGGAAATTTGAAGAATCTGAACATTGTGAAGGAGAAATAACCTGGACTAGTTTTCCCCAGCAATTATTAATTTTTGACCAGTTCTCTTAACCTCTGGCAGAATGACAACCCTTTGCCCATATGTAGCACTTTTCTGCAGTAGATATATTTGGCCAGTGAAGGAAGTGGGTTTAATCTGCAATGGTGAAACTGAGTCATGAAGAGCTGTGATAAGCTCAAGCCAGCGACAAGGTGAGGAATAACACCGGGTCCTCTGCAGGCAAAGGTGGGCTTTTATTGCTAAATTGGAGGATGACTAGAGAAAGGCAGCCATGCATGACATGCCTAATATCATTTATTGGTGGATGGCTGAAGTAATGGGAAGTGACACCATCTCTCACCCAGCAGCCACGATACATCAGGAGCGACTCTGTGAAGGACAGAGCTGGCAGAGAGCCAGGGTTTAAAGGGTTAGTGTTTTCAATCAAACCAGCCGGAAGATTAAAACAGACATCAGATAGATACAGTGGGGTGAAACATTTCTGTTAATCACAGATGTTTGATAACATTGGACTTTTTCACAGCTGTCATGAGCCATGTCAGTGTTTCCCTCCCTCGTGCTCTGCTCCTTGGGGCTGCCCTGCAGGGTCACAGCTTGCAGAAACGCTCCCACCTTCTGTCCTGCTTGCTGGAGCAGCTGCTCCCAGAGCATCCAACCACTCTGCCTTGCTCCCTACATGCTAGTCCTTCAAAACCCGCCTGCCATCAATCTGTCTGTGTGCAACACTCAAGTACCAGTTGAGCTCTTCAGCCACATCCAAAGAAGAGCCATGCCCTGGATCCCAGAGAGGGTTTGTTCCAGGACGAGGACTCTTGTGAGATGAAGCACGCCCTGACCTCCCGGCTGAGCATTACTCCGGTCACCGACACGATTGCAGGCGTAGCACAGCTGTTAGCTTTGTCAGAAATACCCGACAGAGAGAGCAAAGACGTTTTCCTGTTTGACGCTCCGGGCAGGGTGCGAAGCAGCAGCCCAGGAGTTCGCAGCTCAGCTTCTCTCTAACTACTGTTAAGTAGAGGGAAAAATGATAACCCTTGGTGTGAGGACCCGCGGGGGAAGCAATTAGCAGACACCCACTTCTGCTGTGTGCAGAGAGTGGAAGCCTGTGTCTGTCTAAGTGTCCCGAAGGTCACAGCTTGATTTAATAAAGGTATCTGCCTAGAAAGGCAGCCTGATTTCCCATGCTGGAACAGCAAGCAGCACTTATTAGCTAGACCTCCGGGCTTTGCTAATGAGCTTACAAATGTCTCACCTGGAGGCACACAGGGCTGAATCCTGCCCGGTGGAGATGAGAGTTGATCCCTTTTAACAAAAAAAGTGGTCTGTCTCAAGATGAGTCTGCAGTACCAAAGTCCTGGCTTCCTCCTCCCAGACCACTGCTGGGAATTGCAAGGAAGGGTGAGCAAAGCCAGGGCCTGCCTGGGTGCTCGAGCTTGAATACCCTAGGGTGGAGTTTTTCTTTAGATCAACACTGTGTTTTATTGTCAGGATACTGCAGAAAGAGTTTTCCACCTGTAGATGAACACCCAGTTGTTATAACCATCATCACCACAGCCAGCACTTTCCACTGCTGCGAAACCTGCCCTGGTTTCACCCAGAAGTAGTTTATGGGCTTGTGAAAATTAGTTCACTGCCTGTTTTGCTTCAGGGAGCAAAGTGGAGCTGCTCTGAGCATCACCTTCCATATGGGCTGATGTTCCCCTCTCCGTATGTCCTGGGACAGAGGTATCCTGCTCCTTCTGCCAGTGTCACCCCCAGCCCAGGCTGCCCCTGCTTCCACCTCGGGGTGTGGATAACTCAGCTCCATTTCAGCCCTAGGCCACCCAGTTGAGCAGCTTGGCAGGGGCTGTGAGTCTTGTTTTCATTTTTCGTCATTCTCCGACAAGGGAGGAATGAGCATTTTCCACTGTCCTTTTTGCTTCGTAGGTAACCCTGACAATACAGGGACTTAGGACATGGCAATAGCCTTTATTACTCTTTTTCTTTGTCTGGGATGTGTTATCATCTGTGGTGAGCCTGGATCTTTAGGACTGATGGTCTGAGACTTGTTTGCTAGGGAAGTCCCTCCTCTGTGGGGATGGTCCATCTCCAGCGTGGTCAGGAGAGGGGGAGCCCAGAACTGGACACTGGCTTTTCAACTTCTCCCACACTGCTCCCTATTTCACTCTTCTGACAAGTCACATCCCCCACCGCTGGCACTGTCACACACGGAGTTGAAACTGCTGGCAAAGATCAAAGAGGACAAGGAGGTGGCAGGCACCTTCATTATTTTAGGAGTTGAAAGGGATGTTTACAGCTTCCCGAGTGAGGTTGTGCCTCTGAGGTAACATTCCCAGCATTTTCAGCATTGTTGCTGTCATCGTCCATGATTAAACTTGTTCCCTTTTGATCCTTTCGTGCAATGGGATCAAAACAAAGCAGGCAAAAGTACAAAATCCAGAAGTATTTAGTCAGCACCCTGTTCAAAGGCTTTCCTTTCTTACTGAGCTGGGGGTAAACGAGAGAATAAAAAGTGCAGACAATTAATAAGAAGGAAAACATCGTAAAGAGGCAACTAAATTGTGGGGGCTTCCATTGTGCTTACGCGTGACTTTATGCCCATCAGTGTAGAAGTGCTAAGGAGATTTAAACTCCAGAGAGGAGTGAAAGCTGAATTTGAAGGATGGATAGAAAACAGGGAGGTTCCCTACAGATGCAGAAAGACGCTGAGCTCAATAAGTAGCTCAGTTTCTCTCTGAAGCCAAAGGAATAAAAATTGCCTGCTCCCTCTTCATCCTTCCAGTGGAGAAGCTTTACTGGGATTATGGAAAGGCAAAAAAATAACAACTAGCTTAAAAAGACGTTAAACCTGTGAGAAGATCCCCAGAAGGATTCTCCTTAGACCAAGCTTCTTGACAGCAAAGTGCCCCCCCACCAAGCATCTCTTCCTAATGTCACCACTGGGGTACATCACACTTGGGCTGCATGTGCATCTCAGATCAGAATGAACGTTATGTGTCTAATAAGGTAGTTTCAAATGATTGCTTTTCATGGTCTGCAAGGTTTTACCACTGTGCCTTTAGAGAAATATGGCAGGCAAGAAGAGGTACAAATGAAGCAGGGCACAAGTAATATCACGTAAGAGAAAGCAGATGGGGTGGATAGAGGATATGACCTGATGTCCTCAGGGCCAGTGCAGGGAGTAGACACAAAAAAACATCTGAAAGGGCAAATAAGAGGACTCTGCCATGCTCTGCTCTCCTTTGTTTCCCACTGTGACTGTTGACTGCATCACTGTTCTGGGTGATGGTTCCAGTAGGGAACTTGACTGTACAGATGAGCAGAAGCAAATCAGCCAACACTGGGACACTGGGCAGGAGGTTTCTGGCTTAGCCTCTCAACAAAGTAGAGATAAGTTTGAAGATGTTTGCGTCACAGCTGGGCTCTGGAGTGAATCTTTGGCTGCAGGTGGAGCGGAGACCAACATGCTCAAGAGATGAGCAAGTGACAGGCCACCCATGTGGAAGTGTCCAGAGCATGACAGCACGTTCCCCATTGCTAACACAGCTGGCAAGCCTTGCCCAGGGAGATAGCTGCTAATAGAGTCTGTGAGGCCCATGTCTCCAAACCTCCAAGACCAAGGGAGGTCCTTCAGGGTGAGGATTTCCTAACTCCAGGACACAGTTTATTATAGAGAGGCATCTACTCTGTCATGTTCTCTGTCCTCAGAGCTGTATGTGACTTGCAAGTCATCCTCCTTCCCTTTCTTTTTTGCCTCAGCAGGTGTTTCCAGAGAGGGAATCAGGCTGTGGAAGGGAGAGCTAAAATAGTACAAGATGTGACACTTAAAGAAAAAAAAAGAAAAAAAGAAGGGGAAAAAAAAGTGGTTCCAAATCTCTTTCCTCGGACACCCACATGTGATTACAGTATTTATCAGCCTCTATCTCAACACTGAGCAGTTCCAGCTTATAAAGAGTGACACATGCAGAGCACAAAATAACAGGGCTGCCAAAGGATCCTGAACAGAAACAAAACCCATGGCAGCTCAGTGAGTGGATTGAAAACACACCAGGAGGCCACGCAGCTGGGCTGCTTGGCAATTAGTGTGACAGCGACTGCAAAAACACATTCCTCCAGGGAACGGGCAACCCCATCACTTGCTGAAGGAGAGAGCTTCTCTGCTCTGCCGTCCTGGGATTGCAGCTTGGTGGCTTTTAAAAACATAATGCCTGGAGCAGGGGACTGTTCAGTGTCTTTACTAGTCAGTCTTCCTGGAGAATGCAAGGAGAACCGTTCATGTCTAAAAGAGGGTAGATTTAGACTAGGTATAAGGAAAAAATTTTTTACAATGAGGGTGGTGAAACACTGCAACAGGTTGCCCAGAGAGGTGGTAGACGCCCCCATCCCTGGAAACAGTCAAGGTCAGGTTGAATGGGCCTCTGAGCAATCTGATATAGTTGAAGTTATCCCTGCTTATTGTGGGGAGAGAGTTGACTAGATGACCTTTAAAGGTCCTTTCCAACCCAAACTATATGATTCTATGTCTTGTCCTATTGGTTTCTCTTGCATCAATAGGGAAGCAGGATTTGGGTCTTCTGCTGTGGCCAGGCTGCACCTGCCCACCTGCAAGGGGCAGTGCATCAGCTCAGCCTGCGCTCCTGCAAATGATAAAACTGATAAAATGATAAAACTCCCGGGAGAAAGTGACCCCGACAGTACTGGGACCAGGAGGGCTGTGGCTGTCACTTCACTGTCACTCTGGGTCACCCTAGTGTTCCCCTCCTCTGCCCTCATGTGGGCTAGGGAATCCCTGTCATGACCCTCTTCCCTGTCAAGTGCCAAGGAAGGGTTGTTTTCAAACCAGCTGGCCTGGACCAGAAGGGTCCATCCAGGCTGAGGCTTGAGGCTCCAAAGCTGGCGGTCCTTGGGTGTCAGGCCCAAGCCTGAGTTGCTCTCGGACCCTCAGCCTTCAGGCATCCTGCATCACCTGCATCTCAGGCTGCTCCTGGCCCAGCCACCTTCGCTCAGGAGACATCAAACCACTTCAAAGAAGTGTCCAGGTGACTTAGGGAAAGCTGTGCATGGTGGGGAGCAGTTCTCCCTCCCTCTGCCCAGCCAGTCTTACCTGCAACTTTCTATGGACATTTTCCAGGTCATATTTGAATTTCCAAGAAGCCCTCTACAAACTCCTGTCCCTCCTGGCCACTAGCCATGGACACTCAGCAAACAGCCTGGCATCCTGGGGTTTTCCATCCTGAGAATAAGCCTGGAAATGTGATTTTTCTGGGGAGGATTTTGGACTCATCCTAGAGATACCTGTCCAGCTGTGACCCCCCCATCCAGTTACTCAACCCAGAGCCACTTGGGATCCTCTTCCCACTTGCTGTGCATGGCCTTTGAAGAGCAGGAAATACGTTCCTATTGCCTAGTTAAAGGCATCTTTATTTTGCCATTATAATCCTCAGTCATTTTCCTGTAAATCTCAATAAAACAGCTGGGGTTACTGGAAGAGCTGTTTTAACAATGGAAGCAGCTTCACCCTAAAACTCGTATTCACCTTAATGAAGATCCATCTGCTACAGTACAAAAAGCACAGAAATAATGAGCGGAAATGTGTTCAGTGAGCACATTCTTCACTCCCTGATAGCAGCCATCACTGGGAGCTCCCCTGCCTGTTGTGAAGGAACACAGTGAACATTTTCTGCCCTTGTGGCTTGAAGTCAGTAAATACTGAGAAATAGGCAGGCTACTGAAAGTTTGCCCAGTCTGACCCTCTGTTAACAGTCAGGGCTAAAGCAAAATCACAGGTCACACCTGTGCAGGTGGGGGTACCCCTGAGACCTGCAGCAAATAAGAGGGCAGGTGGGATCTTCATGTGCATTATAAAGGTCTGCATCTCTCTGATATTGGATGGGCTGCCCTCAAAGGCTTTGTGGGACATACTGGACAAGTGGGAAGTGGCTGAAACTCAAGCAGACACCTTTTCCTGATGAGGGTTCAGGAACCTCAGCCAAGGCTGCAGTACTCAGAGACAGCAGTGTAAAGGTAGCGATAAATTTTCATGTCCCTGTATTTCCTGGGAGAGTGCCTTCCCACAGGCAAAACAACTGGATTTGCCTGCCCCATCCTCAGTGTTCAACATTTCCATGGCCCCAAACAGGATCTTCTTGCCTGACATGTCAGAGGCAGCACCCAGGTTGAAACTGTGCAGTGGGGATTTTGCCTCTGATGTGCTGTGTGTATTCAGACAGAAAGAACCAAGTAGAAGAGCTTCGGCCCAAAAGGGAAATTAAACAACCTGCCACCTGCCACTGCCATATCCATCTGTCTCTCTCCATGCTCCTGCCACATCTGCAGTAGCTGAGCTGCACCGCGGAGGAGGATCTGGAATAGAGAAGTTGCTTTGACACAGCGTGGGGCTGCCCAGACTCCAGCTGCCCCCATCACCCACTGACTGTCTTGGGCAGACCTGGGACTTGCAGGACGTGTTGCCTCTCCCATCTAATAAACCTGTTCGTTAAAGCACACCTGGCTCTCTGCAAACCCCATAATGAGGCATCTAAAAATGTGTATTCAGCATTCTCCCCTGATTAGGTGCCTTTGATAGGGAATGGTGACACTCATGTAATGAACACAACCATTAAGGCAACTGCTGGTTCGTTTTCTCTGCTGAGTTATGACATACCTCCTGACAAAATGTGCTCTATGGCTCTTGAGAGACAGACACCCTCTGCCCCATTCTCTCTTCACGTACAGGACCCCCACACAGCTGGATCTCAGGGCCCAGGGACAACTGCAGGACCAGCAGCAGGCAGGGAATCTCAGCCCCTTGCATGCTGGCAGCAGGGAGAGAAGATAACATGTCCCTGCCTGCCTACCCATTTCTCATCCTCACCACTGCATCTTCACAGCTCATCTGGTCTTTCCTGCATGTCAAAATCTGTCACTAGGACAAGCCTCCAGTGAAGGAGAAGCGGAGCTGGGTGTGAGCCATGCATGAGGAGGATGAGCTCCCTCTCTTAGTTAATCCTCCATAGTTAATCACCTTGGCCCTTGCCCTCCCTCCATGAGCTCCCACGTTCCTGTTCCGAACCTGGCTGGTGCAGTGTCTACATTTAGTGACACTTTCAGATCTTAGCACTTGGCAGAGGCAAGGTCAACATCCTGAGTCCAGGAGACGGCAGAGGCAGATGAGTTCAGGACAACACTTGACCTCCAAGGTCTCATCACAGGGCAAGGGTTGCCCTTACACCATGGTAGAGAAATGAGGAATGGCTTCATCAGACCTTCCAAAATAGGTTTTCAAAGATCCACCATCAACTTTGTGTCAAGGCAAGAGAGAGACAGACAACCTGTCTGGGCACTGACTTATAAAGGGATTTATCTGATCATGCCACAGCAGAAAATCCAGGCATAAAGCAGGAGAGACAGGTTAAATGCTCCAAAGTGCTTTGTCTTCTGTCAGCATTAATATGCAGAATTAGGTCCTGAGAGATGTATCCTTGTAAAAGTATTAAAATGAGTCCTCCCCAGGCCCAGCTGAAAATTTCACTTTTAATGAAGGAGGTAGCTTGTCACTTTCTGACCAAAACCATCAGAAAAAGCACATCTAAATCACATTTGGCTTTAAACTTTGGCCAAGAAAACACAAAGTTCTCTTTCAGATTTTGAATTTCCTTATGCCAAAAATAGAAAGAAAAAAAAACTTAATGAAAGTAGTTTTTCATTAAATTGTTGTTCTTTCACAAACCAGTTCCTTATAGAACTGAAATTCCCAGAAAAAATGTCCAAACTGTTTGAAGTGGACACTCTCTGTCCTACAAGCTTTGGGTAGAAGATATTTATTTAGGATTCAAAAAATAAAGAACATTTCTATTCCCACAGTGGCTAGGGCAAACCTGAGACTTGAAGCTCACATGGGCATGCAAGGCAATGCAGCCCACTGGCTTTTGGGAGCATCACAAGCCATTTTCCATATCAAATAACCCCAGGTAATCTGGCATCCTTGGTGCAGCTGAGTAGCTTTAGCTCAAAGACTGAAGTCCTGTTCTCCCTGGCCAGTTTTTGCCTCTGCAGAAAGACTGCTTGAAGTTTTTCTTTTCTGGTGACACACAATGCAATGAACCTTTAGCCCAGACTCATAGATATCTATAGATGGACTTAAGCAGTATGCAGGCTGATTTGCTGGAGAATGGTCATTTTTATGGCAGACCTAGCAAACCCCTTCTAAAGTGCCACAAAATGCTCACTGCCCACACATAAAATCCTAGCAACCTAAACAGAAAGGGCATGCTCTGGAAGATGCTGTTCTCTAGCCCCAGCCCTCACTTCCTTCCTGCTCCCATTAGCTCAGAGAGCCGCGTCTTGCTTCACACTAATAACGCACAGACACTGAGCACAGTTACCTTGTTTTCTCCCTAGTCACGGTCAACATTTAAATTTACGCCATGTGCCTCTTCCATTTAGGAAAGCAGAATTACAGCAGAGATTTGTATTGGTTTAACAAAAGTATTTGCTAGGCAGCTTTGGAGACTATTAAGCAGAGAGCTGGGTTTCATGCTAATTTTCTTTTTAATAAAGAACAAATGGGCAAGAGTTCCACACAAAAGCGCGTAGCTGCTCTGAAACGAGCAGGAACGGAGCTACGAGCAGCACAGCCCTGCTGTGTTATTATGTTTTGAGGGTGAATAACTCCTACAAATCATTTGTATACATTGTCTAAATGGAACGCACAGGGAATAATTTGAAGCAGGAAAGCATTAAGAAAGTGAAGGATATACTACCACACTCGTTTGCTCAGCTTAAACTCCTTTCCTTTGTTTGCTGCCCTTGTTAGAGAAATTGTGCCTTGGTTAAACTTAAAATATGAGTGTGATTATAAACCCAAATATAAACCAACACAGAATAGAAACCACTATTCATAGCCACAGAGAGCAGGAGCTTTACATAATTTCTGTAGCATGTCATGCATTTCTAGGAAGGAGAAAAAGGTCTTGAAAAGAAACAGCTGACGGGGAAATCATTATGAGAGATTTTTATGCTCACAGGGTAGTCTTAAATGAGAATAATGTTGCCCAGGAAAATAACACTTGCAAAGTTATTTGGGCCTAAAGAACCAGATAGGCACCTCATGGGCTTTACAGTAGTGCTGAATCAGGGCAGAAGAGGCAAAACATTTGCACAGGAGCTACACAGAGAAATAAGCACTTCTGGCTTGTAGCCTGCCCCTGCCAGGCTGGAGGAGAGGATTTCTCCCTCCACGAGTCCCTGCCTTGCCTCCCACCCCAGGCATCCAGGCTGTTGGGCAGGTAGAGCAGGGAGCAATTGGTGGGGATGGGAGCATCCTGCCTCCCTCGCTGGATGGTGCTGAGTTACAGCTTTGCTCAGAGGCACAGGCAGTGTGTGAGCCAGTCTTCTGTCCAGGCAGAGAAAGAGGTTAAAGATGCCTAAAAGAGAGAAGGGGACAAATGGATTCATCTCTGGTGCCTGCCAAGCTCTTCTGGGAATGGCATGAAGGTGGGGAACTGCACAAAGCCCTGCTAATGACATACCACAAAAACACAGAGCGGGGCTCATGTCAAACTTGCAGCAAACAGTGTTGGAAAGATCTATATCTGGGTGAACTCAGGGAGGGAGAACATGCATTGGCTTTCCTTCTGCCTGCTTGAGTCTGCAAGATTTACTTCAGCCAGATTTTAAAGTCAAACATTAGAGTCACCTAAGCCTAACTGGGATAGAAAGAGTCCTCAGAAATGTGGTGCTGGCAACAGAAATAACAAATCGCAAAGCCAGTAGCAGTGTTTGCTCCTTTTCTCCAATACCCTGTGAAGTGCAATGGCAGGAGGACAGGCAGAGGACTGCCCAGGCAGGATGAGCTGAGGCTGTCCCTTTAAGCAGAGTTTCAAGTCTGGTGCCGAATGCTTGTTCCCAGTTTTCATTTATTTATTTATGCTTTTAATTCTCTCCTAGATGCTGGGAAACATATTTGCATTTCATTAAAATGTATTTTCCCCACTTAGTTCTGCATTCCTTTCTGGCAAACGTTCCCTTTTTGTCATTTTCCCTGGGCCTGGAGCAGACTCAACGCATTGCAGCTGCTTTGCTTTAACAGCCACTTGAACTTCAGGGTTGTGCTGCTTGCTGTTCCTGAATCAATGCAAGCACCTGACAAGGCTCAGGCCATCAGTGGCTCCCTGCTAGTCGATGAATCATCAGCTGCCACAAGTCATTGCACCCTGAGAGGGTACAAAGAGCAGCCACACCAGTCCAGAGGTCCCAAGAGCGTGGGCATCAGTGCAGGTCCAGGAGCTAAACCATTGTAAAAGTGGCTGAGGGTGTGATTTAGCAGTGAATGGGCACACATCTGCCACCAGTGTAGGGACCAGGCTAAGCTTTTCTCTCTGCTGGGAGTAGCTTGGCTAGCACAGCTAGATATTGGCACCGCTTCATTGTAGCCAAGTCCCAGTCCAACCTCAGCTGCAGCATCTGGGGAGATGCAAAGTCTCTGAGTCCTGCTTCCTACTCAGCATTGCCCCTGCGTATACACATGTCCCTCCAGCTCTGATGGGCCTTGGGCAGAGGAACAGCCTTTCTGCCAGCATGGAAATGACATCTCCTTTCTTAATAATGCACCATGTCACCTTCCTCCCATCCCATTCATAGGTGGTAAGTGTTATGATTTCATTCCTTGGCACTGCCCTTAATGAACACACTCCCTGTCCCTCTGCCCTGTGCGTGCTGGTGTCCAGCTCCTTCCCCCAGCAATATGACACATTAACACCTTTTCTCCATCCCAAGGAAATATATGTCCCTCTCCCTGACTGTCTTTTACTGCTCTGTATGCTGACTTTTCCTGCCAAACAGGTTCAAAGCTGTCCTGAGTCTCATTACAGACCAACTCTCTGCTCCTGGCCACCAAACAAATGACCTTCTCTCTGGAAGATACACTTTTTCGCTGGGTGTCTCACTCAATTACATCTCAGCTCAAGTAACATCCATATTTAATTATAAGAGGTACTATTAAAGCACTGTGCCCTCCTCAGCTGAGATGTCCTGTTCTGCATTGCTTATCAGACCGTAGGACAGGCTCACTGAGGCTGGACCTTGGCACCAAGAGGGTGAAATGCAGCCTCCGTGTTTTTGAGCGGAAGCAGGTCCATCTAATGATCTGTTGGATTTTAGCATCTATAAGATGTTAAAAGAAATCTCCACTCCCCCAAACACTTTTTTTTCCAGAGGTACATTTAAGATCATCAGATGAAAGGCACTAGAAATGCAAAGCATCATTAATATTTAAGTCAGATTTGCAGAAAGATAAATTTAAGCATTGTAGAAATTAACTGGATAAAGATAACCATTTCCTGCAGTAAAGAGCTTAACTAATTCAAATACTTTATTGCAGAAACACTACCCTTTATCCCTGCATCCCCACACGTTTACTCCCATAGAAAAACAGATAGTGCTTCTGAAGTCACGACACCAGTGTGATGGAGAGTGGGTTTGGGCTGCTCTGGACATCACAAAGCACATCTGGGTCAAAGTCCCAGTCATGTCTCTGGATATCATGCCGTAACTTCAGTATAGTCTGGTTTCTCTGCAGTGTGTCAGAGACCAGCACTGTGCTTGCAAGGACCCCCAAACAGCCTCTCCTCCCTGCAGAAAAGGGGCAAGGGATGTGGATCCCAGCCCCAGACAGCTCTGGCAAGCTGGGTGCGGGTGAAGCTCCCAGCTGGTGCCCCTGCCCTGGAAAGAGCCTGGCGCGGCTGGGAGGTGACTGCCAAGTCCCCGGAGACCCGGCGGGGAGGCAGCTCCATCAGAGAGGATGTCACCAACTCCACTGCAGGAATGCAAATAAATCCCCTCTTTTCTTCTTGGTAATTTGTTTCTGCACAGAATAAATTGAATATGTAATTTCATTTTCTCTCTCGGAGCATTAACAACCTTGGAATTGTTCAGATTCACAATGAAGACAACAAACAAGTAATTACCGACAAACTGATATTGCTATTGAGAAGAGAATGCAATTGATTTTAATTCTCGTCAGCCCTGTTTACTCTCCCATTGCATTAGGCATAATAAAGTGTTACAGTAGATTATGTTCTGTTGTAAAGTAGTTCTTATCAGACACCACAAACTGCCTCCTTATTAGAGAACATGCCTACATCATTATGCTCTTCACCCAGCGGCCTCTGCGAAGGGGTGCACTGCCTCCGGCATGGCTGCCTGCCCACAGCAGGGACTCACAGTGGATTCATCCCTGGATGGGAGACAAGAGCTGCAATGTCCATGGCTCTCCCAGGGCCAGCGGTTCCCAGCCAAGGCTGCTCATCCTCAAGGGACACGTTCTTGTGCATTACTTGGAAACATTATCTTGGAAGCCAGGCTGTTCATTGCCTTCCCAACATCCAGGAGCTTTGCAGCACAATGAAGGAAGATGCAGAGCCACTGTGCACAGACACTAGGACCTTCAAGCAAAGGTCTGGCCCAGGTGCATTTTTAGTGATTTCATAAAATGATCGCCACAAGGTTGTTGGACTGCAGTTAATTAGAATGAAATTTATTGTGATGTGAAATTTGGTGTACAAAATTCAAGTATAGTGCATCCTTCAAAAGACAGGACATCTGGATCCTGTTTCTTTTGCCAGCAGAGGCTTGTCTTCCAGGGAAGGCAGGACTCCTAGTTTTGGTCCCTGGCTTAGTCACTGTTTGGAAAAATGACCTTCATCTTTCTGTGCCTTGGTGCTTCTGTGTGTTGAAGAGAAGCAGAAATCTTTCCCTCTCTCCTCAGAGGTGTGAAGATTGGACCAAAAGTTCTGTGGTCAGTCTGTACTGTCACTAGTTCACAAGTGCAGAGGAGTGTGGTGAGCAGAGCTTTCCCACTTGGAAAGGATGCTCTGATGGGTAGGCATAGATTATTTCAATACTTGTGAAAGGATCATGGAAACATGGAAGTGTTGGTGTGCAGGGACTGCTGGAGACCTCCAGTCCAGCATCCCACTCTGAGCAGTGTGGTCATCAGCTTTAGGTCAGGTCAGCCATGGATCTGGAAAACTCCCAAAGATGGAGAGAGATTACACTGACTCTGGGTAAATCCATCGCACCCTTAACCACTCTCATGATGAAGACATTCCCTGGCTGCAATCTGTGTCCACCATCTCCTGTCCCTTCCTTGTGCCCCTCTGGCTCTGTCCTTACTATAACCAACCACTGAGCAGCGTGGTACTGCTGTTAGATCTCCCCTCAGCCTCCCCTTCACCAGGGGGAAGCCCAGCTCCCCCCCTATCCAAGCAACTTGCTGCCAAAGGGGAGCTGCTAACACCATAAATCATGACAACCCAATGAAACCACTACAAGCAAAATGGCACAAATTCCCCGGCAGTGACCTCTGGCCCCTGGCCCTGAAGCAAGAGCTGGAACATTCAGGAGATAAAGTTTGCCCTATGCCTGCATCCTGCCTCCTCCCAACTCCCCGGGTCTCTGCAACAGCCAGCGGGGCTTGCAGGGCTGGGGAGGATGAGACACCCATTGCAGAGGCTGAGGGATGCTCAGAAGTTTACTGCATGCAGATTCAGAGAGGTTTATGCTCCTTCTTCATACGCTTACCAAGGGTACATCTCCAAGACAGATGTTAGAAATGCCTCCTGCCATCATTTTCATTGCCTCAGCAAAATTTCTGGGGCTGTCTCCTAAGAAGTTTCTGCAGGAAATTCTTGGAACATCTTTAAAATGGGGCTTTTTCCATGTTCATGCTGTTTTCTGAGATCTGCCTTCACTTCTATCAGATCTTAATAGACAGTTGATGTTCTGCATTAAATTAGGCCCTTGTGTTATGTGCAAAGTCCGCCAGCTCTCAAAATAATCTTTCAGAGTGTAATTAATTATTAAAGAAAGTCTAAATTGTGAATGATCGTTAAAGGAGGCATTGTCTCATTTTAATTATCTTTGCAGAGGTTTCTTCTGGTCTTTCTGAGTTTGGTAAGAAAATTGCTTAGGCACTGTCAGATAACTAAGTAATTCCCCAATTAATATAACTAATGTTTACACATAGATGACTCTTTATTTTAGTAAGCAATTGCAGCCCTAAGTGACCTTGCTAAACTCAATATATTAAGTATGTCTCTCACAAGACACAGATATACTGATTTTATTATACAAATATTCATCTTTATTACAAAATATTCCCAAATTAACCTCTTTGAAGAGGCTTCTCATTTGATAAAGACCATAGGTTGCTACGCTGAGGAAAAGACATTATCATCTAATTAAGCACCAAAATTATCCAATAGAATTACTTGGTATCTCCTTCAAAACATTTTCTTCCTTTGCATTCCCAAAGAACGTGAAAAATGGAGGGTGCAAGGTGTTACCGAGAAATAAATCCTCTTAAGACAAAATCTGCAGTCCTTCATGAGCAGGTTTAGATGAAAGCATTGGCATTGTTGTGCAAGGGTAAGTCTGCTTACAGAGCTCAGTTGTTCTGAACCAAGTACTTCATTTCCTCCTATCTCTTGCAATTCTGACACATAACCCTGAGGTGTAATTATACTATGATTTAATAAATTAAAAATATTTACAAAATTCGCAATAAATCCTTGCAGCCAAGGACCTGAGGAGTCAGTGAGAGCTATCCTAGTGCAGGTGAAGGAAGGAGACTCTCACAGGGAGGGCTGGGAACACCAAGTTTTCATAATATTGCCCAGAGCGGGCAAAGCCAGAAATGTTTATCAAGAAAGCAAGCAAGTTTCTCTGCAGAGGAGTGTAGATGCCCCAGGATGACTTCTACTAGTTCTCAAGTTTTGAAGAACATGGTAACCAGAAACTGTCTGGTTACACAATTTTGCAAACAATGTAGCAATTGTTTGATAAATTCATTTTAAATGCAGACCAAGTTGATAGATTTTTCCCTGTATTTGGTTAATTTAAAGTCCATTTAACAATACTAGTTTAACGTATTTTGATTGAATTTTAATTTGTATTCAAGTGAGCTTGACACAAATCATCAATTAAAGATGTATAATTTAATGTGAATAAAATTTACAAACCAAAAATCCTAGTAAACATATGTTAAGCTATATAACTGCTTAAATAAATACACGTAAAGAAAATACTTCATTCTTGGTAGTAGTATGAAGTGCAAGACTGCATGATGGTATTTATTAACATACCCTAAAAGCTATTGACTTTGAGGAGGAAAAAAATGATTATTATTCCTGAAGACAATGACCTCCAATCCTTCTCACTGCAAATTATTTTCATTAACTCTTCTGCGTAGAGGCAACTGGCTCACTAGGATGCGGAGACATACTGTTTCATCTGAGAATCTTCAATTCACGAGGAATTTCTCCTTCCCTCACAAACTCCTCCTTCTCCTGTTTCACTCATCTTAACCTTCACCTCAGACCCCAACGTGGCATGGGAAGGAGGTCAAAGTAGACAAGTGCACACAAAAGAAACACAATAGAGGAAAGGATGGTGAAAGAAGAGCACAGTGGAAAAGCTAAGGGTACAAGCACAGCTGATGCTCTCCAGTAATGTGGCAGATAATTGGAAGAAATTCAAGTAAGAGTTTGTCTTTTCATAAAGATTAATGGAGACGCTTGAAAAATTAACAAAACACAATTATGTTAGTTGAAGAAGAGCAGTATGAAAGTTAAGTGTCACGTGAGCAACTGGAGATTGCAAAGAGCAGACTCTAGAGTGAGTCCCAGTTTTGTGGAGGTCTGAAATTGAGACAATTACAGTGGGGATCCAATTCTAGAAAATGGGATCCTCACATGAATTTAGCAAAATTGCAACAGTTTTCTGATTGCAAGACAGTGGCAGATTGTCTTAAGGACTTTGGTAGGAAAAGATGATGAAGCTTCAGCTGACTGAATTATCAAAATGCAAGGAGTGTGCAGAGGAAAATCAAAAGAGCATATTCCAAGGACAGGACAGCAACAAACAATTAGAGAAGCCTGTGAGAAGCTAAAGAAAGGATTGTATATAATTTTTTTTTAAAAAAGAACAACATAGACAGTGCCAGCTTTTGGACAGAGGCATAATACCTGCAAAAAAACAAAGTTGTTTTACAAAAGCCTAAAGGAATGAAAATACCAAAGCAGAAGGAAACCAAAAAGGATGAAGGAAAGAACAAAATTATATGCAGAAACCTTTCAAGCTATAACTGTATCCAGTGATCAGGCCATCATGCTGAACAGGCATTAAATCTTTATTTTTCATTTCAGCACTGACCAGTGGTGTAGGACTTCCCACTGCATCTTGAAGTGCAAAAACTGTGGATGAGAAAACCTAGTCAGACTGAAGAGATCTAAAATTCAGATCAGACAAGGAGGAAATAATTTCTACTGGGGGACTCAACGAGCTGACTTAGAGGTAAAACAAAATCTTATGAGGATAACTTGGTGATTGTTTTAGGAAGCAGAATACTCATTTCAGGTCTGAGAATGTTTCCTCTACAGAGAGTGGGATTCATGTCACCTCATTGTAGAAAACAACATCTGAGCTAGTCACCCTTGACTCTCTTGACAACCAGGGGAGAGAACAGACACTTCTGGAGCATGATTCATCTGCCCCAACGTAGACGCCTACCTAAGGATGAGATGAATGTATATTAAAATACCTAGAGCTTCTGTCAACTATAAAGGGAATCTGAACTAGCTCAGAAGTAAATATTTGCATTGAAGACGTCTAAATCTGTTGGATGAATCCTGCCCTGGGTCTCTCAGACAGAAATTATACTGCTAAGGACATAACCTCACAGAGCAAGAAAGAGAACGGGGAGATGAAGAGAAAGCAGAACTAAGGAAAAATATTATCATGATAAAGGAGAAGTTGAATTCCTTGGAAGGAGACAAATACTACAAAGGAAACGCAAAACAAGTTTTGATACTGCTACAAATCAGGTAGAAAGAAAAGGCAGAACTAACTCCAAACTGTGATATTATGCAGGTAAATAGGCTCTGAAAGAATCAGCTTTGTGGTTAGCCCAGGTTGTTCGGTTACACAAAGAAAAATCGGAGTGGTGTTGCTGTTCCCAATAGTGAGAATTGGAACTATTAGGGAATGTGATTGCTAAACACGTCACTTAGTGCATACATGAGGTGTCTGCGGGACAGCCAATGCTAGACATGGCAGTGACAGCCAGCAGACAGCACTGGGCTGTCATGTCAGTATGTGTTCGTCAGAAATTTGGTGTGAAGCCTCCTGCACCAAGCCCAGGGTAATGTGGTCTAATGGCTGGGTGGGAAAAGGGAGCATGTTCTTAAAAAGGATCTTTGAGAGGTTTGTAGAGTCTAGTTTGGCATTACTAGATTATGGGACAGCACCCTTGAAACTGGGACTGATAACCTACTAAAATATCATACGTTTGGAATAACCCTGCCAGATTACACAAACACTGATGGCAAATACAGAGGTATGGTATGCTCTTATGAGTGCTATGAAAAATTAGAGAAGAAAATATTCTATATTAAAAGGTCTCTTCAGCTGAAGCTTTTGCAGCCCTGAGAAAGTGAGAAATGAAGTGTCAAAGTGGAAGCAGAAAAGGCACTTGCATAAAGTTACTGCATACCCCTACCTAAAGGAGACCAGTCCTACCCTGGATCCTAAAGCAGGGCACACCTACAAGTGCCATCTTTAGTGTCTTCAGCAGAAGGAACAGGGAAAAAACTGTTGCATGGGATACAGAATACATAAATTCAAGATCTCACACAGAGTGAGAGTCCCCTCTGCAGACCAACAGTCAAGGAAGATGACCACGGAGGGACTGAACCCAGTTGAAACAGCCTTGGGCTACCACTACTGGTTGCTGACCTTCAAGACAAGACTAGGGTCCTGATCTCCAGGACAGTCAAACAATTCCTGGTAGAGCAACCACATGTGCCACTAATCCCCAGCAGCTCTAGTTCATGGAAAAGTGGGACTGAACACCACTGCTGCTCACAGGTTGGACTGGGGTGCACTTCTTTCCAGCAGGAATGAACGTGGATGGCCCTGCTTTCATTTTCCAGACTGTGGAGCATATTCTGGCCCAGGCCAGCGATACATGAACATTAATCTTCCCCTTTCCTATTCAGACATATTTCTGGCATACAGCTAGCAAAACTAAAGAATAGGAAATTGACATTATTTGCCCAGTGTCAAGAAATCATGTGGCCAAGCTGGGAAGTGAACCAGAGACCTGTTCCCTTGTCCAGACTTTAACTCTTACAGCTATGTCCCCGCTATATAACTCAAAATGAAGTCCTTGGAACACCCAGTAAATCCAGTCTTGTTTGGAACCCCATGAGAAATATCTCCTTGTGGTGAGACTCTTCCCTCAACATGCTCCTTCAGAAGGCACTGGATCCTCATTCCCTCAGCCTGGGCTTCATTCATTCTGGAGGGAGCTGGTTTTCCATCTCTGTGTTATGGAATATCTTTACCACACCTCTGTAGATAGCATTATAAATCTATCTTGTGTATCATTAAAAAAAAATGAGATCAGGTTAGTCAGATGAGACCTACTTTCTCTAAGGTTGTTGACTAGTGTTAAATATATTCCCACTCTTTCTTGACAGAATCTCATCTCAGCTTTTACAGTGTTTCTATGACTGGGGTCAATCTCTCAAGCCTACAGGCATTTGCCCATCTGCAATTTGGCAGACCATTAGCACTCTTCTGACCTTTAACGATCTCCCCAGCATTTCCAGGCCTATTGCCAGTTCATAATCTTGGCCAAGGGAACAAGCTCTTTCAGGACTCTTCAGCACAGGTTTTCTATGCTTGCTAATATAAATATTTTCACTGATGACAAATACTGTTTAACATCATCCTTACCTGTCAAAGTACCGGAAAATTGTTCATCATTCTCATGTACTGTTCACCCCGCTTCTTCCCAAATTCAGAACAGATTTATTTCTTTATATATATGTCAAAATTTATGCTTTATTATCCCTTTGTTGTGCCAGCCGCAGATTTTCCCAGGTGCTTCAGCTTGACAGTTATCTTCAGTTCATAACTTCTAACATACATTAATTGCCATCAGCACTTCTATGGCTTTATTTTATTTTATTTCTTTTTTACTTGTGTAGCTGCTGTCTGTGTTTCCCTTCTGCACTCCACAGCCAGCACCTTCGGGAAGAAAGGTAAAAACGAGAGAGGTCAGACAGAGGGGCCAAACCTCCACACCACGTCTTCTGCATGAGGATCTCCTGTCACTCCCTAGATGTTTCTCCACCAACACGAGTAGCAACTCTACAGTAATAAAACACCACCATCTGATCTGGAGTGGGTCAGCTTTAATTTCTTACTGTCATGTGGGAACAGACCCCAAGAACATGGCTGGTGCAGGAGAGGAACCACCAAAGGCAATGCTCGGGGGAGCAGTAGACCACGGGGATAACACATGCCCAGGGACCCCATTCCCCTGCATGAGTGGGTTAGCACAGCCCCCAACCCCCCCTCTGCTTCCCCATGGGGCTTGCATCCACAAAACAGCCTAAAAGCCAATAGGTTAGCTATTTTTGGGGTGGTTGATGCTCTCGGTCATAGGTCTCTGAGTGGTCACGGACAGCTGCCAGCTCTCCCCATCCCCAGGACTGTCCCTTGTCCTGGGCAAGCCCCATGCCCAGCCACCGAGTGAGAGACGTGAAGCTGAGACCCTTACAGCATCTACGAGTAGTGAGCACAGGACAAGAGCGGATGCCTGTGTGTTACCCGTGCACACACTGAAGAACACCAGCAACAGGCCATGAGCTATGGAAAGAACCAAGTCGTTATTAACATCTTGTTATTGTGTAGATGAAGTGACAACACAGCCAGTGTCTCAGGCAGTGGGAAGGAAGCTAAAGATCTGGCTGCCGGTTGTGCCTCCAGATGCCTTCCTAAGAGGGGGCATAACAACTGCTGTGTTGTATGTTGTCACTTGCCCTTAGACTGCCTGTAAAGCCTCCCATACTCTACCGTGAGGCAGAAGTGGGATGAAGAACCCTGCACATGATCATTTTCAGATCTGGCAGCTCCTGGGAGTGGCTGCCGTCATTCTGAACAGCAAAACAAGACTAAGAAATGCCAAATTGTGAAAAGATCTGACTGAGGACACAAGTTATTTCCCAGGGCAGATCTGGTCATACAACTGCCTAGTCTCAGCACAGAGTGCAGCTTGGCTTATGGGGTTGTAAAAAGAATCACTTCTCTCTTCCTATGATCTTGACATGAGATACTGGCAAGAGATCAAGGGGAGCCCAAGGAGCAGGGGGAAAGACAAATGAGTGTTTTCCCTACAAGCATTTAAAAGAGGATGATTTTTTTTTTCCTGAAAATGAAACACAAAGCTCCAAGTTTGCAGACAGCTGTAAATGCCACAGATAGGAAGGAGCTATAAGAGGTACCTCCAGAGATCTGTGCGGCTTCTTGTTTCTGCAATGGCCATGAATTTCGGGAGACTCACTGGTGAGGAAGCTGCTCTCCTGCACACACCCAGGTCCCATGTCACACAGGTGATCGTCTCTGCCTCTGGCCATCCTGTCACTCTGTGATGGAGGTCTCACCAGTGCCCAGAGAGAAGTGACAGTCATGTGTATCTTCAGGGTAGTCTCAGATCAGCAGAGACCTGAAGTGAATGCACCTATCTAACAGCCAAGTGATATCAGAGCAATGTCCATGTTTGGAGGCCAGACATGACTTGAGGGTGCTGGGTACGTCTCAGGTACACCCACAGAAATCGACTACACTGCCCTGGTGCAGGCTGAGGGACAGGACGGAGCCCCTCTGTGCTCCTTCCTCAGCAATGTTACCTTCCTGACTTGTGTTCATGCTAGTTCTGAAGCCTCAGATCTTTTTCTACAGAAAACAGAAAAACAGCCCATTCTTTGTCAGTCTTTCCATTTTGTTGAGAACCTTTCAAATCCTGATCTCACACTCCAACGTCCTGCAACCCTGCCCACCTGACTTCACCTGCAGATGTACTAAGTGTCCTCTCTATTCCAGCACCCACATATGGAACACAAATACTGGATAACCAAACCCAGATCAGACCATGAAGATGTCCATTTAGCATTTCCTTCTATTTTTGTTAGGGTACCACTGTGTCGTGGTTTAACCCCAGCCAGCAGCTAAGCACCACGCAGCCGCTCACTCACTCCCCCCCACCCAGTGGGATGGGGGAGAAAATCGGGAAAAAGAAGCAAAACCCACGGGTTGAGATAAGAACAGTTTAATAGAACAGAAAAGAAGAAACGAATAATGATAATGATGACACTAATAAAATGACAACAGCAATAATGAAAGGATTGGAATGTACAAATGATGCGCAGTGCAATTGCTCACCACCCACCGACCGGCACCCAGCTAGTCCCCCCCAGCGGCGATTCCCTGCCCCCACTTCCCAGTTCCTATACTAGATGGGACGTCCCATGGTATGGAATACCCTGTTGGCCAGTTTGGGTCAGGTGCCCCGGCTGTGTCCTGTGCCAACTTCTTGTGCCCCTCCAGCTTTCTCGCTGGCTGGGCATGAGAAGCTGAAAAATCCTTGACATTAGTCTAAACACTACTAGCAGCAACTGAAAACATCGGTGTTATCAACATTCTTCTCATACTGAACTCAAAACATAGCACCGTACCAGCTACTAGGAAGACAGTTAACTCTATTCCAGCTGAAACTAGGACACACTGATAATATCTGCAGTGGTCCATATCTTCTTTACAACAGTCTTTACTCAGAGGAAAACTAACAGTTATGACGGTACTGACAACAGAGGGGAAGTTTTCTGCTTTTAACAGAGGAATAGCAAGCCAGAGATTATGCAGACGAGTCAGCTATGTTCACGTCTTTTGAATCTGACTTAGAACTAGTTTACCTGAAACCCTAAGCAGTTTTTAAGAACCAGAAAGTCTGACAAGTTCACAAAGCATTGCTGATTCTGAGAGTGATTTTGACCACCCCTATTTAAAGCCATCCTTGGATGAAAAGCTCATTCTGGTGGAGACACTAGACACTCTCCCAGTGTGGTCAGACACCAGGGTTTAGGCTAACACATAAAACAAAACCAGCAGAAATGGCAGGGGCCAGTGCCCAGCATTTGCTGGAAAAAGACCTGCACTGTAAGTTTCCCAAGGTCATGAAAGTCCAGCTCAGTATATGCCATGTGATTGCTCACAAAACAAGTAAAGTCAGGAAAAATGGATGTGGCCAGAAGACAAGGGCCTGCTGATACCACGCCAGGTTGTGCTGAGATCACAGATGGTAAATAAGAGACTGGAAATGAATGGTCCAGGATTGCTTGCTAGAAAAGAAGCTCAGTCGAACAAGAGGGTGGGCTGGCCTTTTAGAGTGGTTCCACTCACAAGCACTTAGTATATTCATTGGGCAAGGTCAAAAGCCCAGGTGTGCCTCGCCTCGCCTCTCCTCCCCACCCCTCTCAAACCGTATTCAGCTAGCAAGTAGAGGACCTTCCCTCTGGCCCAGTAAGCACTAGTTATCCCATGGAAAGCGATGGCAGGAGGATGCTACTAACCCAGTCCATGTCAAGGTTAGAGCCTAACAAGGACATGAACCAAGGTCTCACTCACTTCAGATGAAAACCTCAGTGACTGCCATCATTCCTGTGATCACATTTCGTGACTATCCTGTTCAGGTGAAAGATGTTGTAAGTACCAGTGGGGTAAGGCAGGAATGAGGCTTCAAGCAGCTTGGCATGTTGCCAGGGCTTTTCTCACCATGCACACATATCGCAGCAGGGTCCTTCAAGCCCAACTCTCAAAGGGCTTAAATGAGGATGGAGGAATGCCACTGATGCCTAAGTTTAGGTGTCTAAATGCCATGTGAACTCAGCCAGTTGCCTTTAGCATATCAATGCTGATTTACACTAGTGGAAGAGTGGAAAACCAAGTCTGGTGGCCTGGGAGCTTGGAAAAGAAGAAAGAGCACATGTGAAAACGCAGTGGGTCAGAGATAGGCGGCAGTTCCCCATCCTCCTTCCCCAGCCTGCCAATGCAAACGATTTTCTCCTGACTTTAGCTTTCAGGAGAGGAAAGCCATCCTAGACAAAAGGTACCTGCAGCTCTCAAAGCCTATGACCCTGGCATAGTTGTCTGGAGTCCAAGCCTATAACAGAAATGATGATCTAGCCCTGGATTATATTGGCTCAAGCAGAGTAAGTGCCAGGGACAGGAAGAGACAAGAATTATGGGTCCCAGCAGTAGGAAGGCTGCTGAATGTGGAGGGTCTGAGCAATGGTGTGAGGTCCAGACAAGCTCTGGGAATATTTCACTTTACTGCCTCTTGCTTCACTGGGGAAACAAAAGAGATACAGATGCTGGGTTATAAATTTTAAAGCAATTCTGCTGTGAACCTCCTTTTGAATTTAGAAGCGAATCCTTCATATAAATGGATTGAGAAATTCTCCCTCTGAAGTCATCCATCTCTTGATAGGACATCCTGACACCAGCTGAGTCAATCCAATGTCCATTGTTGATTTGAGTGTGTTCATCCAAGGCTGACATGACATTTCTTTTGTTGACAGAGCTCATATGTTACAGTAGCCTGTCCTTCATATTTCTCTGTCTTCCACTGCTTCAGCAGCTGCACACCTGGAGAAACTGCTGCATTTACTTATTTCATTTCTTCAAGGTCTGTCTCCTAGACATTCCCTTCTCCAGCTAAGGGCAGCATTTGTGTGTTCATCCTAGATTTCAGCTGGAGAAGGATTTACCCTGGAGACAATTCTTCAAAAGTCAATACAGCAAAATTCTCAAAGTACTGGAGCACCTGATTTTAATTTCAGAAGCAGACATATAATAATTATATTATTCAGCACCTTCCATCCCAAAGGATTCTTCTCAAAATCTAGACTTTGACAAACAGCTCTACAGGTGGATCTGGAGGAGCAACACAGGCAGAACTTCATGCACCGTGGCATTTCTGGGAAGGAATGTGACAGCTAATTTGAATTTTGTCATATCGAATTCTAAATCTCACACAGATTGCTGGAATGAGGATTCAAGCAGACATGTCTGCTCTTCTAGCATGATGGGATCTTCTTCACTGAGAGCAAATCTCAATTGTGCAAGTAATGCAGCTGTCCTAGAAGTCCAGACTGGAACAAACCCTGAACTCTGGCTCAGGAGGCTGGGAAAGTGCTCTGGGAAAGTACGACCACATGCTGGTCTTGTCCTTATGTCCTAGACACTCCCTGCAGAGGCCTCTCAGGGACAGCATGCTGGGATCACTGCTCTCACCTGACACTGCTCATATTATCATCTTACACAGAAAAGGATTAGTGTGGACATAGCTATGAGCACAAATACTGCTTTGCAGGTTGTTCTTTTGAGAGAAACATGAACAACAACAACAATAACAAAAAAACCCGCATGCAGCAAGCATTAGTCACAGGGATTGGTGCACAGGCCTCCTCTGAAATCAGAAGTGCAGCAGGGCTGAAAACTGCCTTGAACAGAGGACAGGGGAAGGGTAAACAGAGATGCTAGAAAGATCATTTGGGTACCATGGTACTGCCTTCTTGTACCTGCACCCCAGATGCCTAAACAGAAACACAAGGTAATGCTCAGCTAGCTGCTTTCTGCCATGCAGCAGAACTTTTTGACCTTTAAATCATGCTTACCCATAAGTGAAGTCACCCCAGCAGCTTGAAAAATATTTTCTAAAAGTTACTGAATAAGATTTAAATTATGACTCATTAGTGCTAAGGCTTGTGTGGCCACACAGGAACACACCGAGCAACCACTGCTGCCCATGGTGGTGCCACCAGTGCCACCATGGTGATTGTCACTTGAGGAAGCCATGATCGTGAGCTGATCACAGACATGTGATGATGATGATGTTTCTTGATGTGTCACTGGTAGCAAATACTAAAGCATGGACTTTCTGCACTCAAATCCCTCCTGTCTGAGCAAGAAGCCTCATGTTGGCTCTGGCAGTACAGCTAACCAAATTCTGGATGTGTCCCAGCCATGCTGTATCAGTAATGAGGGGCTGTGCTTGGCAGGGACAGTTTTTCACTGGGTCACTGTGCTTGTGGCATGGGCAGGACAGAGGAGCTGGAGCTGGCAGGAGCATATTGGGCATCCTGCTGCATTGTCCTTGGAGAGCTACCATTTTTTCCTTTGCTGGGGAATTTCTGCTCTCCTGAGCTTGCAAGACAGATACAGAAGCTCAGGAAAAACCCTAAATTGAAATTTCCAAAGAAGAGGTGAAGGAGAGGTGAGAGACAGCTACCAAGAGCCCTGCCTGGGGGGCTGCTCTCCAGTCTGCAGCAGGCACTTTGCTCCAACGGGGCCGGCAGGCCTGCAGAGGCAGGTGAACCCTGGTGCTGGGTGCATCTCACCCTGCCTCACTTACTAGGGGACAAGCTGTGCCATGCATTGCCCAGCTGTGTGCAGCCCTGTTGAGTGGAGAGGTGGGGGCTAAGGTCCATCTGTTAGGCTGCAGCTGGGCTAGGTGTTTTCTATGGCTGTGCTGATGTGGACCTGCTGAGGAGCTCAAAATCCACCGTCCTCAAGTCTGGACTCCACCCTGTCCCCTGACCCTACACACCACAAGCTGTTGTATCAGTTACAGCATGAAAATATATAAAATCCAGGCCTCACTGGGGAGCAGCAGCCAGGAACTGTGAGCACTGCTCTCAACAGGCAAGAGTTAACATGCAGTCAAGCTGCCTCTGGAGGTAAAGCCACTGCAGGGAGATTTTCCTGCTGGAAGTCCTGCTCTAGCATCCATGGTCATGCTAAGCACATGGTCCAGCTCATCTAGTGCCCAGACTGGGACCCCATGTTCTCCCCATCCCAGCCCCAGAGTGGGTCACAGGTTCTGCTTCCTTTCCTAGAGAAAAACAGGTCTAACTCTTCAGTGCTGTGTTGCTCCTTGCCTTATAAAGTTGTATTGAAGACTTACAAGGGATTTTCTGCACAGCTAGCCAACCAATGCCCTTCACAGCACATCTCCAGTCCTTTAAATATTCACGAGGCTGGGTCTGCTGCCTAATTGAATTTCCTCTATGAATGAATCAGTTATTTTCCCATCTCCTGCAGCAAAGATGCAGATTAAGTGTAAAGCTGGGATAGTACACCAAGAAAGAAATTCCTCTCTGGTTAGCGGCTGAGCGAACTCACCCCTGCTGGGATCAGGTCTCCAGCATCATTCTTCTCCCCAGACAGTCTGAAAATCGCAGATTCATAGAATAATTCATGTCAGGATGGACTGCCAGAGGTCTCCAGTCCAATCCCTACTCAGGGAAGGGATGCCATCAAAGACAGAAGAGGTTGCTTAGGGCCTCATGCAGTCAAGCTTCAAGTATCCAAGGATGGAGATAACACCTTTCTCTATGCCCTTGCTCCAGGGCTGAGTGTCCCTCATTTTGAAATGTTTGTTTTCCCTTACATTTAGTGAGACTCCTCTTTGTTGTGTCTGTTGCCTCTTGTCCATTTGCAACACACCTCCACCAAGAGTTGGGCTCTCCCTTTTCTATAACCTCCCTTAGGCAGCTGGCAACAGCAGTAACATCTCTCTCAACCTTCTCTTCTTAACACCAAAAAATATCAGCTCTCTCAGCCTTTCCCTGTGTCTCAGCACAGCCATCATGTGCTCCAGCCCCTAAACAAGATACAGCACTTCAGATCTCACAAGTGCTAAATAGAAGAGAATAATCACCTCCCTCAACCTGCTCACTACACTCTTGCTAACACAGCCCAGTAGGCAGTTGGCCTTCATAGATGCAAGAGACACTGCCAACTGATGTTCACCTTGTCCACCAGGAGCTAACATGAGTCATGCTGTCCCTCATATGGAATTATTTAAGACCCCAGTTTTCTCATGAATGAAGGGGAAGAAGTAAGGAGCAAAAATGCATTGATGGCAGATAGGGAGAGAGCAGACAGGAGACCAGGTCAAATGCTAGATAGTTGTCTCAGCCTCCCCTGGTGCTCACAACCTGTTTCATGGAGGTTTTGGGTGTCCCAGAGAAGTTATTCTGTACAGATGTATTAGGCCAAGGAAGCTGCCCTGTTTTATCTTTGGCCAGGAGTTAATAACTAACTGGATAGCAGGAAGAGGGGAAAAAGGAACCCAGTGGCCTCAGCATTTCGGTCACAAGACCACAGGGAGCCTGAGCAGGCTACGGAGTGGCACAGACAAGGGATGGGAGAAGATGAAGGAGCAAGTTGACACATTGGATTGGAAGAGGGCTCCTCCACCCATGCTGCAGATGGCTCACAGTCTTCACTAAGTCCTGGCTTCAGATTTATAGCAAGCTTTGCATGTGGACCCAGACCAGGAGAGCTGCTGCTAATGGTTACCTGGTTGGGTGTCGTTTCCTGCCCTCAAAATTTCTAGGTAGTTGGCTCCCAGCAAGGATGAACTCAAATGGGGTCCTAGCTTAGTCTTTCAGTCATCAGGAGGGAAAGTCTCTCCTCCCTTATGTGGTGAGCTAGTCCCTTCAGGGCTCCCTGCTGGGAGCAAAGTTGTCACCCACTGCAGGTCCACTGACATCTATCCCAAGGATGTGCTCAGGTATATGGCACAGAGCTAGTGTGCATGTGCATATAACGGATGGCAAGAACCACACAGGGCTTTTGTGAAAGACCCCTGTCTGCAGATTGCATCCCAATACTGCAGATTGAAGTCTAATCTCTCTACTCCTACACAATATCCAGCTCTCACCTATTCCTCTCCAGTTGGGAAGGACCTCAGTGGAGCTATCTGCATGCAGAGACAACCAGCTACACTGGGCTATCTTTGACAGCAGCAGTAGTCTCTTTATAAAGCACTAGGAAGCAGAAGGATTGTGCATGGGAAAAAAAAAAATCCTTCTAGACCTGGCCCTGTGCATAACTGCAAACTCCTACAGGCCATGGGATCTGCAGAATCCCTAGCACACAAGTGAGCCTGCACCAACTTTGGCTGAGTTTTATTATGCTGCAGGGTTAACAAGCAAGATGGCCATGCAAGCCAACTCTGTCCCTTCCTGGTCTGGTTGCTAGGTTCTCAGTCTCTAGTCTCTCTTGTGTTTGCAGTATAATTGCTTTCTCCACCACCTGTGACAATGGTGCTGACTTGAATAGTAGATCAACCACCCTAGAAATTGCTCTTCACTGTTCCTGGCAAAAGCTTTTGTCATTGGCCTTCTCTGCCAACTAGAAAATTAATCCTGGCAGGAATCTCAGCATCTGAAGACATCAGGTTATTCCTCAATGACAGGGATTTTTGGCAGGGGTGGGCAATTTAGAGAAGTGGACCCAACTCTTTGGCTCCTCCTTACCTGGTGCTTGCATGGTATCTACAGAGTTGCGGCAGGTCGCTGGGCTTTGCTGATCACTGAACCTCATAGCAGCGGGTTCCAGCCAAGACAGATGCTGTTGGTGGTACGTTTGGACAACCAGCGTCCCACCTGAGGGCTGGATTTCCACCACTGATGACAATCACACTCCTCCACACTCTTTGTCCCTGGGGGAAGCCAACACTGTCATTCAGGTAGGATCTTTCTGAGATAAAAAGAGCAGCGGGGAGCAGCTGTATCACCTCATTGTGACATACAAGGACAGGAAAGTGCATTTCAGCCACCACTCTCCTGCTGTCCCAGTGCTGCAGTAGTGAGATGACTCTCCTCAGCTGCAAGGATAGAGGAAGAATTGAGACGTGGGGCCCAAGAGTGAGAGGCGACACAGGGAAGAGAATAACATCCCTTCATTCCAAGCCTATTCATCTTCTCTTACACAGGCCAGTTCCTGGGTCCCTCGCACTCTGATATCTCTCAAATGGTGTCAGAGAGGTGAGAGATGCTTGTTCCACATCTGCAAGATGTAGAAGGTTAAGGACACATCTTCACTGTACAGTCCAGGTCTGTGCAAAGGTCCCCACACCAGCTCTGGAGGAACTGGTCTGGCTGACATACCAGCACCGTGCAGAGATGCTGACTGATGTCCTGGAAGTGGGAACATCCCATTTTCTCCATGGTCCCAACTCCAGCACCAGCTGAGCACAGCTGGAGACAGCTAAGCAACATGACCATGGTGGCACTGGGAATCTGTGGGAGAATAATTGTTACAGCAGACACCTCACAAGCAGAAAGCAGGCTGAGACCTCAGGCCAGTGAGCAAAGAGGGATGAACTCCACCTGCCCCAGGAGGGACAAAATCCCAGGCCTGTGCTTCCTGGGACCACAGGTCTTTTCTCCTGTTTTGTGACCTGGGCTGTTTCTGGGCTGTGTGAACCTTTGGATCGATCCCAGGTGCTGACAGTCAGCAGGGAGGTGAGGGTCTGGTCTGCTGCAGCTCTGGGAGGGTGTGCTCATGCAAAGCACACTGGAGAGGCACTTCCTAGTTCAGTCTCAGAGAAATGCGAAATACACCTTGAGACCACCATGGCAGCAGACTGGAGAAGTCTCCTGTGCAAATGGACCAGCTCCATGGCTGGAGTATTCAATTCTCAGACATGGTAAAAGAATGACAGTGGATTAATTGCATGGGACATTTTGTGGCTGCACATGAATCACGGTAACATTGTTTTTACTGAGCAAGTTGAAGAACACAAATCCTAAGGGGTCTACAGTGTCCCATTGCAGGCAGAGGAGTTGCGCCCCTGCTGCACCCCTCCTTGCATGAAGGGCATCACACTCTGGGTCTGAACATCAATCCTGCTAGGAGTCATCGCTGCATGTCCTGCTGCAGTAGTCCAGCTGCCTCCCAGCCCAGCACATAATGAAAATGCCTTTTTTTAGACAGCACCATCCTGTGCACAGAGAGCTGCCTGCATACAACACAATGGAGAAATCTCAGTCCGAGTCCCTGGCCCCCAGCGGATTGGGGACATAAGAAGAGGAGAGTGGGGATTTAAGGGTGAAGGACAGAGCACTGGGAATTCCTGCAGACCTCTTCTAGAGTCGCTGAAGTAGGACTTCAGGACTTGGCCCACTACATGAATGCAGCCTGCTGCATTTGAGGATAAAAGGAAGGCAAAGCCTCAGTAAGAGTCAAATTAGCATTTAGTTCAGCTCCTTAAGTGATATCCCTGTGGGATACTGGGCAGCAGGACATGGGGGGCTTCTCATCCTTCCAGCAGACATCCTGTCCTGCTGTGGGGAGCAGCACAAAAACCTCTTCTACCTCCCTGCAGCCCATATTGAGGCCAGATGAGAACAAGAAAAATGTGCCATTTGTTGGACATTGGGATTTGCTGCATCTCCAGGAGTTCAGAGAGCAGTGAGTGTACTCACCAGGGATTTCTGAAGGTGTTTTCTTTCCAGAAAAGTACAATTTCTTATTGAGTCTAACTCTTCCATTTGATTAACAGCTGTTTTTCATCCAAAAACATTTTCAGTTAAAATGTATTGCCTTGAAGAGGCACTGCTCACCCTGTTTTGCATTTGTCAATCTATGATGATAAGTCATTCAAAGACTCACCTTGGTGTGTCAGGTCCATCTTCTTTTCTGCAAATTTCACTGAATATCTCTACTTTGAACAGCGTATTTGTGGAGCTTCTGAAGGACAGGATACCCCAGCCTGACTGATGAACAGCCTGTTCTTACATCCAGACATAAACCCCTTCTCTTGTTCCTTCTTATGTTTGCTTTCTGCTAGGTGCTTGCAAGATAAGAATCATCAAAACATAAGATTATGTAGATTGAGCAGATTTCTTAATTAGATCAGATTGCTCATGGCCTTGTACAGTTGAGTTTTGGATATCTTTAGGAATGAAGATCCCACAGCCATACTGGGCTCCTGTTGCAGTGTCTGAGCACCCTCAGACTTAAAATATTTTTCCTAATTTCTAATCGGTGTTTCCTGCATTGCAACTATTTCCTGTTGCCTTTTAGCCAAACTCTATGCACGTCCAAGGAGAGTCAGGGGCTCTCTTCCCTGTATCTTCCCACTGGAGTTGAAGACAGAAATAACATATCTCTCCCCCTTTAGCCTTCTCCTGCCAAGACTAAACAAGCACCTTTCTTGCGACCTGCCTCCATACATCATATGCTCCAGCCCTCCAATCATCTTGGTTGCCTCCACTGGACTTGCACCAGTACGTCAATGTCTTTCTTCAGGGAGCCCAAAGCTGGACAGTTTCCAGATGTGGTCTCACACATCAGCAATAGAGGGGAATAATCACTCCACTTGCCCTGCTTGCTAAACCCTTGCTACTACAGCCCAATATGGTTTTGGCCATGGTCTTTACCACAGCATGCTCCTGACTTGTGCTTAATATGTAATCCACCATGATCTCCAAGACCTTTTCTGCTAAACTGCTTTCTAGCCAGTTGGCCGCCTGCCTGTCCTGCTACATGGAGTTATTGCATCCAAGGCACTGAACTTGGCATTTGCCTTTGTTGAAGTTCATGAGGTTCATCTGAAGAGCAGCCCTGCCCTTCCCAGGGTATTGACAGCTCTGCCTCAGCCTGATTTCATCCATATACTTGCTGAGAGTGCACTCCATCCCATGATCCAGGCTGTTAACAAAGACATTAAACAGTACTGACCTCAGTCTCAACACAAGGGATGCTGCAAGTAACCAGCCACCAGTTGTACTTTGTAAGATTGATTACAATCCTTTGAGCCTAGTGTTACAGCCAATTTTCTACCCAAATTATCATCTTAATCCAGTCTGTATCTTACCGGCTTGGCTCTAAGGATATTAAGGCATTCTTTGAGATTTCTTTGTTCCTATGTTGCTCCAAAGAAATAAGAAAGATCGCAGGCTCCCACTATCAAATGCTGATGTTTCTCCTCTGGTGACTTGATCTAGGAAGTCCCATTCTGGAGGGATCCAGGTCTCTGTACAGTCAGTTATCTTCTAAACTGTTTTCTGGCTCTCAAGCTGTTTTGAGCCCCAGGATCATGCGAGATGCATTTCTCCAGTAAAGTGATTGTATCCTGACTGCTGCAGTAGCCAAGCAGGTATTCAAAGATCAGCAAGAAACTTTAGTCATCTTCTCTGGCCTTCTATGTGCCCCAGGCAGCAGAATTTCTCCCAGTTATTCAGGACTGAGTTCACCAACTTTATCTGGACTAAATTGGCACTACCAAAGAAGTACACAGTAAGAGTTTGAGGAAGCAGAAGGTGAGAACTGCATCACTTCCTTTGGGAAACCGATCCAGCACTTAAAAGCATACTAAAGCTGATGCCTTATATCTAATTGTGTCTTGTTTTTCTCTACAAGAAAGAAGTGGTCTCCACATTAAAGCTTTTAAAATAAACTTTTCTCACTTTGTGTTTTCCAGCACTGAATTTGTTTCTTCATTAAAGTACAGCTGTATTCTGAAACCAAACTGACCAAGAGTCATTCTGCAGCTTCACTTTCTTTTTCTGTTTCCTTCTGTTCAACTCACAATGAATAAACTACTCTCTGTTGACAGAAAACAGCTGGGATTAAACACAAGCTGCGTTTGTTCCTTCTTGGAGCTTCAGTCCAGACTCTCATCTAGCAGGATACATCTCTATAGGTCCTACCAAAAGCAGGAAGCCAGCCTAGAGGAACAAAGAAATGTCATCTTTGCAGAGTGGCACAAGAAACTGATATCAAGGTGACAAATACTGCTTAGGAATCAGTAACCCTGGAAATGGGTTGCTCTCCCTCTCTGTGTCTTCCATTAGGTGTTCCTCCTACACCAGCTCTCTGCCTGTGGGTTGTTTGAAGCTGAATACCAGGTGGCCTGTTGGTCTTCCGCCCCCCACCAGGTCTTAACAACTTATGCTGACCTGAACTGAAGTTGTTCTGAGGCAGCTGTTAGTTTGTTTTCAGAGAAAACTAAAAAATTTGACCTGCTTTGTCTTGGTAGAAGCTCTACTATGAGTAGCCAAGTACCTGACAGTCAGCTAATGACTGTAATCTTGGACTTAAAAGTCCCCCATCTGGGGCTTGATTCACATATTTCCAACAGAATGGGTAATTTCTTTTACCCAGTCTGAAAGTTAGTTGTCCAGACTAATCTTGGTGTCAAGGCTCCCCCTGCAGTCGATGGAGAAAGATGGGCACCTCCAGGGAGCAAATCTGGCCATACAAAGGTTTTCTTTGATGAAGATATATGGAGGAATGACCCTTCAGAAGGAGCTGAGTCTCTCCCCAGAGGCCATATGGCAGTCCAGACAGTAGGTGTAGATGGAATTGTAATTTCTGGGGAGTCTAATCTCTTCCCCATGTTTAGCTGCGTGAATCAAACCCAGCACAAGTAAATGGAGAACTCTGACTAGTTTTGTTCCCATAATGAGGTGTTACATTTCCCTATCTTCCTCTTATTGCTTTGAATTAAATATCTAAGTCCATAACCCTCCCATCCATAGTCTACTCTATATTTCTAGAGTCCAGAGTCTCTAGCAGCTCAGTTCCTTAGGAAATCTGTGGCACAGAGTCAAAGTAATTTCTCAGACTTTTCTCATTTGCACATGTCCATCAGTCTTTCTGACAGAAATGATTGCAAAGAGCATAGATGCATTTACCTTGTCTGAGTATTTCAATGCAACCATCACAGCTGATTCCAGGAGAGAACGTGCAAGGAAGGAAACAAGGAAGGAAGGAAAAGGGTGAAAGAAAGTAAAAGAAGACAAAGACAAAAAGGCAATTGCAAAAGCAAAGGAAGAGGAAAAGGAAAAACTTTTTTGTAGCTGGCAGTGATTCCCTGCAAAGAAGAAAATCTTCCCAAGGAAATATTGTTTTCTTTGAAGAGTATACACTTTCTCCCATGCTGAGAAGTATTCCAAACAAGGTTTGCCATCCTGAGATCCAACATGCAGCCTCATCACAGATCAGAGCTGTGCCCAGACCCAGCTCCTTGCCACTCTCTTCCAGCTCCCTCATCTCATTTTCTGTCTGCTCTGTCACCTTTCTTCCCTTCACCTCCTTTTCTCTGCATTCCTGTCTTGCAGCATTTCTGCATCCCAATCCCTTTCGTCCAGCTGCCAGGTCAATTGAAAACCTACCATCTCATCCCACTACAACCTTAGGATGAACCTGCCACACTCCCTACTGCCCTCAGCTCACAGTTTTTCTTTCATACCTACTGATATTTTAGCCTTCCCAAGTAAAAACTGCAGCCAACCATTGTGCAGAGTCTTCAGGTAGATGTGAAGAGATGAAACAGAAACTCACAACACACGTTGCTAAATGAAAGCAAGTTGTAATGATTTACTTAAAAGCATTTTACTAACACTTATCTGAAAAATATCCCTCTGCAAGACATTTTTCAGTCTTTCTTTGAAAGAATAGCTTGAAGAGCTTTCAGCAATCAGTTGAACAGGTTTGCCCCTGAACTTAAATATTTCTAAAATATTTTTGACAAATTGCCAATTTCCAGCTGAATATCTATGTTTTCAAGTGAAGATCTAGAAACATTTCAATGCTCCCTTGTGGCAAAGATTAAAAAATTCCTTTTCAAGGAATCTTCATTCTTCATCCAAATTTCTATGGGAATCCCTAAACAAAAAAGTCCAGAAACCTGCCCTGTGTGGTTGTCCCATCCTTTTGAATTTTTTATCACTTTCTATTTTGTTTTACTGGAAACATTATCGTCAAATTTAAGGCACCTAGTTGTGTGTATCCAAGTTTTGCCAATTTAATATTAATCTTCTGACAAAACTCAGGGTTCAGCTAGCTTCCTAATTAGTTACTGGCTGCAGTGCAGAGAATTATTGTGGAGAAACACTGACCTTCTACCCATGGGATCTCATTTTGATTTGCTATTGCTAGCTAGAAATTGGGAACAGAGTGATGCTTAATCCTGCTGGCCCTGCCAATCTTAGCTCCCCATCTCTCTCTAAAGAAATATGAGTGCATGTACTACTTTGCTTGCTGAGGGCTGTTCAGAGAAACCTATATCTTTAGTAACAAAATTTCCGCTCAAGATGACATGGTAAAACTCTGCAACAGCTCAACTTAGGAGGCCCTGGGCTGAGTTGTAGTCCTGCTTAGGTCGTGGGGTGTCTGGAATACTTCTGTGGGAGGGGTGTTCTGGCAGGGCTGCTGAGATCAGGATCTCTCTCCACTGCACCATGTTGGTAGTAGAGAGCTGCTCACGCTCATTGTTTATGCCGTCGTTTACTTTTCATTAGTTTGTTAGGCAAATCTTCTTTCAAGTGTTTTCATTCTCATCAGTCGATAAATGATAAAAATCAGACATGGAATGTTCTAAAAGTTGAACCACAAAAAGACCTATTTCCTGTCAGCCCATATGTTCTCGGCAAAGAGAGCTGTATATCCCAGAGGAAAATTAAAGATCTGAAAGAGCATCTGAAAATTTATCAGCTGAGTTTCTCAGCAGATCTCGATTACACAGACTGAAAGACAGGAGCCCAGCACTAGTGGACAACTAAAGATCTCCACCTAGTGAAATGGAGTAACAGGACAGCTTGCCGGTTTGCAGTCTTCCTGAGACAGCCAGGCAGAAGGTTAGAAAATGGTCTTCAATTAAACGGCAAGTTTAACATCACTGCTGTCAGAATACCTGTTCTGACAACAATCTCAGTACTGTACCGATGCCGTGAACAGCCGCCTCCGCAGTTTGCGGGGGGGAATGTGGGATGCTCAGCCCAGCAGCATCCCCGCTCTGGGAGCCCACAGGGACCCTGGCCGCTGCGATGCAAGAGCCATGACCTGTACAAAAGAGGGTAATGCACGAGGCTCTGGTTAACCTCCGCGTGGCAAGGCTCCATTAGGAAAGTATTAAAACTCCCTCTCAAAGTCCTAACCCTTACCCAAGGTGATCATGGTTCTGTATTAACTACAACCTAACAAATTATGCAATACAGTAATGATGGCTTTTGGCTGGGAACCTTTTCAAGAGATGACATTTTTCCTATTGATGGGATTACCCATTCTGTTGCAAGCACAAGGTAATTGCAATTTCCTGGACTGCTACGGAACACATAAAGTTTATGGGTAGTCTTATTAAAGCTTTCATATTAGTGGAAAATTGTATGTTATGAGCTGGGAGAAAATTAATGGCCATTCTTTTGCAGTTTGCATACAATTAAATCCCTAGGGGACCTTTCTGTTTCATCTGAAACAGGTGATGTGCACTTTATTAAAAACATCACCCCTTCCTTCCAATGACTATGAGGCTCAGGGTTATTTCTTAATACGTTCTGCTGAGCTCGCAGGCATGTGTGACCACACTCCCCAGCTCTGCCCTGCTCTCTCTGTGCCCAGCCATGAACAATGTGCTCCTACACTATTAGCAAAGAAAGCCTTTCAGATGAAGGAGCCAGCCTTATAGGCAATTATATTGTGGTAACTATGTGGTGGGTAGCTGAAAACCAAAAAGCAGTTCTCAGAATTTGCCATAGCAGGGGGAAACTTCAAAGCTGGAGGCTACACACCTCCAGAGAGGTACCTGGAGGTTACATACCTCCAATGCTAAAAACACATCCTCATTAAACATGACTCTAAACGACTTGGGCTGATGTAGGTCCAGTCAGGTAGTTCCCAACCTGAGCAAGGCTGAGTTGTCTTATTTTATCAATGCTTCATCTTGTCTAAAGGATAACACTGCTGATAGCCCTTCTTTGCAGGCTTCCTTGCAGGCCTGAAGCTTTTTCGTCTCCCAAGAGGAGAACTGATGCTTTGTTTTCCCTCCTCAGATGAAACTCCTAGAACAAGTGATGCCCTATCTCTTCAAAACAAGCTGTCCCTTTTGCTTTCCCACCTGCTGCTCAAGTTTAAGAGATAAACATAATAATAACCCAGCAGTTTTTCCACTGTTTCCATCCCGCTATTCAAATAGTAGTGCCTCACTGTGCAGGCAGCATGGATCAATCCAGGGTAGCAGATCTCCATCTTAGAAATAATTGAGCTATAGACATTAGGACTACATCCACCCTGTAATCAGGAGGCATGAAATCTCCACACCAACTTAGCACCAATCCAGTAGGTATGAGGAACAACAAGGTTGATAGTGGGTAATGTCTGCATTTCAGCACAGGACTTTCACATCAGTCCAGGACACAGGATATGCAGCTGGGCAGCTAAAACATACTTGAGTCCAGGTCTCCATGTCCTTACAGTGACCATTACCACTAGGTATATTAGAGCAAACTACATGCACTGCTACAGTTTTCCTGAATGCAAAGAAAAGGATCTGAAGAACTTGAACAAATATTCTTGGGAGATACATAGCTTCTCAAAAGTATGTCTGAAACCTAGGTACAAGTTTTCTCCAAAATGTTATAGCTTGGCCAGTCAGTTAAATGGAATTGACCACAACTAAAATGCATCAAACCTGTTACTTCTTCCAACATGGCAGTGCACCTTTACGTATTTTAAATTTCAGAAAACACTTTTTTTTCATTTCATAAAAATAACTATTAATTATGCTTTTACTGCCATGCCCACATTTTTTCAGGTCTTTGGTTAAAAACTCTCTGCTGCACCATCAGCCCTGAACTTTGGCTATTAAATTTGGTTACACAATAAAATAGATCCTGATTCCCTTTCAGTGGCCCCAGACTATCAAGGAGGCATGGAGATCTCATGGATCGTGTTTTCAGAGTACACATTTCCAAACCTAGGTCAGTGTCTTGCTTCATGCTGCATTTTACCTTTTCTGTGATGAACACTGATACTGGGTCTGGAACTGAAGTCATTGCCCACATTTTGACAATACCTTCTTACCACTTCTCATTACACAGGGATGGATAACAAGATCGAGATAATGATGGAGGAGGCTGGGGTAAGAATGTGACCTGACTCGTGAATCCTCAAAACAGGGAGAGGGGAGGAAATTGTTTTCCTTGAGAGCCAGCAACATCCATAAAATTGGTCCTTATCCAGTAACCCTGCTGTGCTCTCCCAGCAGTCCATCTGTCTTCTCAAAAACTCTGCCAGATTCTTCCGACCTGCTTCAGACTTTGCTTTGTGATACCGGTGAGGTATCGCAAATAGAAGAGCCTAGCGTTGGCTCCCACTTTGCCAATAGCAAGTTCTATGTACCGTAACTTTCCTTACTGCAAGCGAAGCTTGGTTCAAGAAAAATCAATTTTGTTGTGGTCTGCCTAGGACTCATCACTGCAAGGATAATGTGTGTTCCTGTTTACCATGTGGGAACATAAAATTCATTTGGGCTGAAGTATGATTCATTAACTGCCCCCAAATGGCAGTTGGATAAAATTATTTTGGTTTTGTTTAACTGAAAAAGCTCTCTCTTCACATGCATGGTCAGGAAGGCGAGCACAGCTCGCTGTGCCTCATAACCCCTGCAGAGACATGAGGCTTTGCTACAGGACTCACCCCCCCATGATGACTCCTCCGCCTTGAACAGCTGCATGGCAGACTTGGGAAAACAGTTCTACTTTGCTAAATCATCCAGCACAGCTAGAACAGCATGTTGGACCTCGCTCCTCTTCAAGGGTGGAGGCATGTGATGGTCCTTGGTAAAGGAGGGTTAAATTGGCCCCACCGTCCCTTCGCATTTGCAGCCCACTGCCCCATGGACAGACCTTTGGCTTGGTGGTTCCTGCCTGCAGGAGAGGTCTGAGCTGTGCTGTCATGACTGGGATGTCTGGGCTATGGTCCTCGAGTGAAAACATCCATGCAAACTTCACTTACAAGCAATGAGGTGGGTCTGGGAGATAAGGAGCAAGGAATCTCAGATGTGCTTCAAGCCTGATGCAAGACCTCAGTTCCACAGAAACAACCTAGTCACAATTACAGCACGGGCCATGGCCCAGTTAAAAGTCTCGTACAGAGGTGAAGGTGGCAGGTTAAGACTAATTAGGTTCTGCCCCAGCCCTGTCATGTTTGTCACAGACCTCATAGTGTGGAACAAAATCTCCCCAGCATGGCTACCTGCCACTTTACAGGTTTATGCAGGTGATGATTAAATACAAGGTCTGCTGGGTCCTCTGAAAATGCTGCAGAGTTAAGACTACACCTAGTCCCACTCGTGGACTAAGTCTGGGAGAGCTGAAGCTGCCTTTTGCATTAAAGAAGTAAAAAGTCACCGTGCACAGGGGGAAGGGAATCTTAGTGGGGTATTGCACTACCATCCTAATGGTCCAGCAGCTTAGTGAGGGGATGCCTTGGACCCATCACTGTTGAGCTAAATTGCTGGAGTATAACTGGGAAAGCTGCAAAACCTATCATTTGAAAGCCAACTCCTTTTTAGCCTGGATTCAGGGAAAGACTCTATTTCCCAATGAAGGCTGGCTGCATTTCACTCTGCTCAGCAAACCTCAAAGTAAGGCTCCCCTGCAGTTGATTTATGATGTGGCTTCTTTTGATTAAGGAGATAAATTGTCATTGCTTGAAGGTTGGTAGCTCCTTATACAGATCCTCTTGACTAAACACCGACTTCATCACATGCCGTGAACCAGGAGAGAGAAGGAGGAGAAAAAGAAAATGGATCAGGAGGGAATTTTGTATGTGCTTTCCACATGCCCTTTGGCAGGCGAGAGGCTTTCCAGCATCATGGTTAGTTGTTGCTGGATCATACAAGAGAAGGTCTCAAGCAAGGGCAACCCATGATCCTCAGAACAGGCTTGTCCTGGGAGACGTCCAAGCATGCCAAGCCAACGCTGCCGAACTATGTGTGCATGAAGAGTAGCTCTCCTGTCCTGAGGGTCAAGAGAGCGTCCCAGAGACCCTGGTCAGTTCTGTCTTGTGTCTAGGGAAGCAACCCCTGTTCCCACATACAAAAAAGTAGCACAACAATTGAGAGATTTAATCAGTCAAATAAGCCCTGCTTAACTGCCCATATCAGCCTGCCTGCTATGAAAAGTGAATGGCCCTACACACTGCTTGCCACAAAATGGTCAGCACCTGGGGCAAGGTTTTCTTTCATGCCCTTCTCCCCAGGTGGCAATTTTGAAATTCTCCTTCAGTTTACAAATGGGTGCTCTGCTCCTGTAAGTAAAAGCAGACAGAAAATGTCCTCAGGGACCTAGAAGCAGAAAAGTACAGTCATTCTTGGTCTGATAATCCAAACATGGCCGACCAAATAGTCTTCCCTTTTTTTTTTTTTTAAGAGAAATATTTTCCAGACTAGTTGTAGGTACAGTCTGGGGCAAATTTGACAGAGATAACCATGTGCAGAAGGCTTGCCAGTGGCTCAGTGGCTATAGGTGGTAAGAGGGTAGTTGCATGGGCAGGGTCATGGGTTGCAGCATCTGCAGCAAGATCCTGCTGCTGGAGGAAGAGGAGCACCTTCCCCACATGTAGGAACGGCAACACCACCAACACCTTTAGGGTATGTGAGATAACCCTGCCTCCCTCCTCATCATGGGTAAAGGTCCACCAGAGCAGCAGGACAAGTTTGTGGCAGAGGAAAGATGTGGAGCAACTGGAGAGTTCAAGGCAAGAGAGGAAGGCAAGAAAAGAAGATCTATGAAAGATAACTGTATGAATTGGATTCATTTCATGTAGGGAAGACTGCATGCAAACAGTATGTCCCCAGGTACAACTGCAAAGAGGAACAGACCAGTTGGTTCAAGTCCATCATGGACAAGACACAAAGCAATGGGTGTCAGCTGAAAAAAAGTAAGATACGGGCTGGGAGAGCTGAGAAGAAATGGAGACAAGCATGTGCCAGGGTGAAGGGCTGGACCATGACATGCTATGATCCTTTCCGACCCCTGCTGTCCTCCAAGCATTTAGTTCAGGTTAGAAAACTCAAAACTCTAAGTCCATAATTAAAAAAAAAAAAAAAATCTCTTTAACTCAAAACTGAAATAATTGGCTGAAAATTTTAAGATTAAAAGATGGATGTCTGGAAACTGCAGAAATCTGATGATCCTACAGTTTCCAAAACTACATATGGGAAGAAACTCCTCTTTAGCCCACTCCAGGTGACTGTTCTTGTGTCAGAGCATTCACAGATTACATTTTCCACCCCCACTTCTTAAAAACAAAATAGAGCTTGATCCCAGGACTGCAAGAAGCTCCCAGCATCTCAGAACTTGCAATTAAAATCACCGGAGGTGACAGCACTGGAAATGCTTAAAAATCATCAAGCCACCTTCAAATTTTCTAAGATTTGATTGTTTGTTTTTAATGACTTTGCTCAGAGGGAGAGGAGGATTTCATTAGAGCTTGAAAACTGCCTCAGGTGGAAGCCACAGCTATGGGCACTGGACCGCTGCCTGAAAGGACATAGAAAGTTTTATGTTTCCCAGTCTTTCCTCCCTCCAAACACAGATGAGTTTTGGTTTTTTCTCTAAGTCAGTAACTCATAAAGACTTAAAGCAAAGGTGCTGCAACATCAGGTTAATTGGGGAGGGTTTGAGCCCTGGGAAAATTTGTTCTGGGGACCCACAAGAAAAACAGCAAAGTTGAATGGGATGGGATGGGAGCCAGGACTCCACTGGACCTGACAGAAAGTCTCCATGGCCCAGAATGTGTCTTGGGGCTGTGTGCCCCCCCTCCCCAAGCCCTTCCACACAATTTTAATTTGCAGATAAAGCTTCGGAGTTCACCTTCCAAATAAATTCCAGCCTTCTCCTTTGGCCAGTACTGGATCCTGCTGATTTCAAGTCTTGTCCAGGTGTATTGATTCTTCCAGCAGTGAAAACACTGGCATATAAATTGCAGATTGGAGCCAAAGGAAAGTGGCTGTATTCAGAGCACATGGGATAAAAGAGATTTATAATAAGGGAAAGGTGTGTTTATTCATCCGTTGACCTCAGGCCCTGCATTACTACACTCCCCATAGAGTGATACTTGGTGTTGACCTTGAGACGATGGCTTAGCAGGGGCAGTGCAGCCAGCTTTTAATAAGTGAGTTTAGCAGAGGCAGAACCATTCCAAGAAAAATGCTCCAGAAAGTGATCCTGTCAAACCTGACACAGCAAAATTAACAGCCTTATTCTGGCCAGGCTAATTCCTTTCTTGTGATTATCATTATTATTCTGTTTTCATATTGCAATAAATAATGTAATTACTAAAAGCCAAGTGCTGATTAACAGAGACTCCCTGCTCTGCTGGCAGAGAGACAGTCAGGCTGGAGACGGGAGAGTGAGCCTCCAGCTCCTGCCTAGGGGTACAGCATTTTTCCTGCATGCTATTCAAACTATGGATCACTTAGGGTGGTCACTTCCAGGGGACTGATTTGGTGACCCACAAGGTTCCTTCCAGACCATGCCTGAGAGTGTGATTTACAGGGACTGTTGTAAAGGGCACAAGCCAGGGACTACGGGAGAGATGTGGATGCAGACCTCAGCGCTGTCTGTGGGCAACTCACGGGCACGTGGGAATTGAGCTACTCGCCCCATTTCTCCAGGCCTGGTCTTCCCATGAGTGTGATGGACCTCCAGTCCTCTCTCTTGTCCCTCAGGGAAAGAATGCAGAGCTCCCAATGCAATGCAGTGCTGGCTGGGGGAGGAGAGAGGGGGACACAGGGCACAGTGGGGGGTCCATGTCTGGGAGCCTCACCTGCTTACCTCGGGTACAGCAGGCAGAAAATTTGGGAAAACAATAAGCTCTCACTGCCTTTGCCAAACTGAAATAATTGAGAGATACTGAGATTGATTTCAGCTCTATTTAATGAGGGATAATTAACCCACCCATCACAAGGCCATAGGATTACACTGTTTGGAAATTTTCCAGTTAATGCACTATTTGATATTTCCGCCTAATTTTCAAGAATTTAATTGATGTCTTAATTATGAAAGATATCGCTATTAACACCATCCTCAAACAACTTCCTATCACTGCTGTGATTTTACACAGGCACGTGGGCCTCTCACTGCTAGTCCCCATGGCGGTCCTTTCCCCTCGGAGACAGCTCCTGCCCACCTGCCCATGCTTGCTGAGACAGAGCTGCACGGGAGCAGCTTGTGCAAGTCTATGTGGAGGACTAGGGTAAAGCCAGGATCAGGGTAACTTTTATTAGTCCCAGGACAGAGTCCAGCCTTCCCCTTATGCAGTACTTGAGTGTGCAGGAGGTCCTGTGCAAGCCCACATCAGATCGAAGAATAAATAAATCAAGGTCCCTGACAGCTTCCAACCCTCTGCCCCCCACTTTTCCATAAGAGTAGGTACAGTTATAGAAGCCATTCACAGCTCCGCTTCTGTCAGGGGGCAGCTCAGAGCTGTAATAGAGAAATGGTCATGGGGTGGTTAGGGTTCTGATGATAGACCTCCAAGGAGGGAGGGCTGAAACTGGTCACTTAAAAACTAATGAAGCTCACCTGTCACTATGCTGCTGAAGGGGAAAGTAGGCACAAGTATCACTTTTGGGCCCTTGAGGACAGCTTAATTATTTTTTTCCATTACTGCTGGCTACTGCAGAGGCACATGTAAATGTGATGCCACCTCCCAAAGGTACTTGATAGCTTTTGGTATGATGAAGAATTCTGTTAATGGTATGTGTGGGAGGGATAGCTCCTGTGGCACCACCTGGTCAAGGATGACCTAAAGGTGGTCTTGATCAGTAGAGGCAGGTCCTGGGAATCTGAGCCATGGGACTATGAGAGAGGGAGAGGCTGAGGACACACTGCAAGAAAAGTCTGTTTAGCACAGAGCCCCACTCCTGCACATCCAGCCTCAGCATCAGCTGAAACCCAATTAAACACACCAATTATCAAGGGGTCACAGGATAATATTAATTAACAATTTTATTGGGTCTGGCTGAGATGGAGTTAATTTTCCCCATAGCAGCCCTCATGGTGCTGTGCTTTGTATTGGTAGCTAGAAGTGTGCTGATAACACACCAGTGTTTCAGCTACTGCTGAGCAGCGCTCGTACTCTACCAAGGCTGGCGCTGCAACATTCCCCCCTCACACAGTAGGCTGGGGGTGGGAAGGATCTTCGAAGGGGACACAGCCAGGACAGCTGACCCAAACTGACCACAGGGATATTCCATACCATGTGACATCTGCTCAGCGATAAAAGCTAAGAGAAAGGGGGGGAGGTAGGGGGAAGGGCATTCATTATTACGACGTTTCTATTCCAGAGCAACCACTATGTGTACTGATGCTCTGCTTCCCAGGAAGTGACATGGTATGGAATATCCCTTTGGCCAGTTTGGGTCAGCTGCCCTGGCTGTGTCCCCTCCCAACTTCTTGTGCCCCTCCAGCCTTCCTGCTGGCTGGGCATGAGAAGCTGAAAAATCATTGACTTAGTATAAACACTACTTAGCAACAACTGAAAACATCAGTGTGTTATCAAGATTCTTCTCATACTGAACCCAAAACATAACACTATACTAGCTACTAGGAAGACAATTAACTCTATCCCAGCTGAAACCAGGACAGAGTCCAACAGGGAGTAGGAGTCCAACAACCCTTCCTTGCTTGGCCTCTGACTCTCATCCTTTAGCTCAGGCCTTGCCTTTCACTTCCCAGAACCCCAACTCTTCCACCCTGCGTGGTTCCCCAGAGCTGGGACCTAGGGTGCCCAGCTCACACTTGAAATTTGCACAGATCAGAAACAGGGGCATAAAGGAGATATAGATAGATTAACCTTAAAAGGGCCTCTCTCCATCTCTTCTACTAGAGATCATGTCTCATGGGGAACATGCACAGCCCTTGTTGCCTTGACCCACTCATTCCTCATGGGCAGCACTGACCTCTCAGACTTCCTTTGCTAACTACCACCTGGCCTGTGACAAGTCTTTCTAAAGAGATGTCTGACCTTCAGGGCTCTTCTACTGACCTTAAAAATAGACATCCCCTCCCAAAAGGGATGGCCTCAAGCTGGAAATCCCAGGCTACCCAGGCTCTGACTCAACACACAGGACAGGAGGCTTATAGTCAGAGACTGCAGAAGCACAAAGTCTTGAGGGGGGTCTGGTCTCCATGGATGCCCCAGAGCCCTTCATCCCATCCTCTGTACCCAACCATCTGGATGCCATCCACTCTGAGTATCCAAAGCAAGACTGGCCAGAAGACAGGGAACAACTGCCAGCGAAACTGGGGGAGATAAAGATCCCTGCAAGCTCCGTGTTCCAGCCCACGTGTTTCTGAGGGGCAGGACATTTCTCAATAAGCCTTCCTTCCAGGCAATTGTGATTTTGTTGGAAGGAACCTTCCTCATGTTCTGTTCTTTGAAGAACAGAGTGGGGTGGTCCCAATTCATGAAAAGAGGACAATTCACTTATGAAGAAAGAAGAAAAAACCCAGTCTGAACACTGGGATCTCTGGAGTCTGCAAGGCCACAGTAGTGACTGTCCGGTACCTCTGCAGCAGAGAGATGGGGACCTTGCAGGGACAGCCTGTTTGCAGTGGTTGGACAATGTTCAGCCAGCAGCATCCAGGGAGGAAATGCTTTACATACATGGGGCTGTTCGCTCCTGCTTTGGATGCTGCAGCTCAATGCCCAGGCATGGGTCTAAGGTGGTTTTAGCGGGGACACAGATCAGAGTGGCCTCAAAAGCTTTAGCTGCTGCCATGTGAATAACTTCATTTCCATCCTTTCCCCAACTGACCTAAACTGTCTTGGCTTGTACCAAATTGTCCTCTGTGTAGGGCTGCAGAGAAAGAAAAGCAGGGACATACAGGTAGGTTTTTGCAAAGACAGAGAGTGTCTGAAGGCCAGAACCCCTCTCCTCTTCAGCTCAGCTGCAAATACACCCTGAACCCAACTTCTGCCTACTGCTTCCATGCCCTGGTATCCATGAATTGCATTGGGCAATGTGGTGTAGGAGACGCTCTCTCATCAGTACCTGTTACAAACACAATTCCTCTGCAGAATTTGGCCTAATTCAGCATTCCCCAACTCCAAAATTAAACCACATAAAGGTCAAGTTCCCAACACCAGAGGCAGAGCACTCCTGCTACTGACCGAACCTGTCTGGCAAAGCAAAGTCCTTTAAAGACCAGCATGAAAAGGCCCCTGGGTCTGAAGCAAGCTAGGGAACATGCCTCAGGCTGGTCTTTATGCCCAAATGGAAGAAAAGATGCCATAGCAGGGGTCTGTCTGGACAGGGACAATTGCATACACTGAATGATCCCATTCCTTCTGTCTTTCCAAATCCTTCCCCTCTTGAAGCCCAAGGGCAGTAGCCATGACCTGACCATGTTGGGAGCTGTCTCCCTGACTTGAAGGGGCTCGTGTCAGACATCCTCCCAGCATGTTCCAGTCACATAGATCTCACCATTGAATTTAAAAATGCCGCAGCTGCCACAACAATTAAAAATGCAAACAACGAAAACAGCATGCAAGCAAGCGGGAGAGCAGGGATGCGTATTTATAGCTCCTTATGTAAACTAGATACAATGGAGCCATTTGGAGCTGAAATAGGCTTAACTTTATCCTCTGTCATGGGATGCTTGGTGCAGACTGCAGATCTCAGCCCCACCATGTGCCTTCTCTGACTAAGTAAAGATGGGCACAGCACCACCCCTCCACAGGACACAGCCTGCTCAGGGAAGATGGACCAGCATGTGTTGCAGACCAACACAAGGAGAAGTTAGAGGCTTTACAGTCCTTGGGAGGTTAGATACCTGGTAGTGATGGGCAGATAACAGCTCTCATCCCACTCCACACATGACAAACAAGGAGGATGAGGTTGCTCGAACCCAGCTAGACATTTCTAGGGCAGCAAGAAATGTTGCTTTGCCCTGCCCTTTACTGGAAAGCAGGAATTGCTATTACTCATCAGTAGGAACCCTGAGGCAAAGACCTGACAACAGAGGTCTAACAGATTCTCACAACTGATAAATTAATTTCAAAAGGTCATTGTGAACTGCTTTAAAAAAGTGTAACCACATGAAAAAGGGGTTGCTGCTCCCTGAACATCGCTGCCTGTTCTCTTATGTGCTGTTGAATTAGATATTAAATCCATAGATGAGCTAAATGAGTTGATCGTGGTTAATGTTATTACCAGGAGTACCAGAGGAATCAAAGATGATTAGCCACTTGTCATAAAGTCTTAGTACAGAGGACAGAGAGGATTAATTTGTCCCACTGACCTGCTTTTGGTTTCCACGTGGTTCTCATTGATGTGTGCTAGAAATATAGGAAATAAACAGGGAGAAGTAGAAAGCCAAGATGACAAAACAGTATAAATACATGGAAAATATGAGACCTGGAAGTGATGTTCTAGAAAAGCAGGAAATGGTAAAGATAAGGCCAGCATCCAAAAAAGGGGTCCAGAGAATTACCAACCAGCCACTGGTGCACCCTCCTAACCTGAATTATCTAAGCAGCCCTTCCCAGCAGAGGATGCTCATTACATTCCCCCTTGGGAATCACCTTCCCAGTCAAGGCCCTCCAGCAGCACCAGCTCTCGGTTTGGACCAGGCTGCCCCTCTCCTGGCTGCAGACAGGCATCTCCACAGATCAATAGGGCTGAAGACCTTGTCCTTCCCCAGTCGTGCCTGCTGCTTGCCTTTCCCCCAGTGCTGCCTTCCTTGACACAGCTAATTTCCCAGAGGAGATGGATTGATTCTCTGCAACCACTATGGATTTAATACATGCTATTTATCACCCATCTTGTCACTCAAATGGAAGAAGTGTGTGCCTGCACAATATATATGCAAAAAGCTCCATTGCATTTAGTTAATCCTCTGATGGCCCTCAATAAATATCAGGGACTTGGAAGTCACTCAGGAAGAATTTTAATAAATAAAATATTTACATAAATATTTTTTTATTGTTGCTCAGATTCTCACCAGCCCTTCCCATTTAAAAGTGTGTCAACCCACAGCAGCTCTCTTGTTTTAATTATGTCAGTCTGCCAAAGCAGTAGAAATTGTGCTGGTTACATCAGTCCCACTGTCTGGGGAAGGGAATATATCAGAGGAAAATCAGTTAACATTGTTCTGACGTAACCATGTCCTACAAGCAATTGTCCCATGGGCTGGCACACGGTTCTGTCTGCTTTCAGAAACATTCAAGGGAGGACCTGGGTTGCATCTTCTGTACCTGGCAGTAAGCAGGCCATCAACACTGTGCAATGCATAGTGGGTCTGGTTTCTCCAGAAAAGTACTTCAAGCCTTGTGCAGCAACCGCAGGACTTGGATGGCAGCCCCAGACACAAAGCTGGGCCAGGACTCACAAGGTCCCATGTTTGCCAAAGCCAAATCAGGCATCAGGTTAAGAAGGGTACACCACTCAGGGAGATGATTTTTTCCAGTACAAGAACTTGGCATAAAGCAGGTGTCTCAGAGCAAAGTCTCCCCTACCTGCAAAATGGTCCTATCCAGGACTATGGGTGAAGTATGGGTCTCCATCAACTCAGTGCTCTGGAACACGTACAGCACAATGTTCTTGGCCCAGCAATGCTAGCATGGGGAAATCATTGCATCAAATTTAATAAAAGAAAATAACTCCACTTTAGCCAGTGTGATATTTCAGTGCAACATCCCCCTTTTTTTTGTAGAAATCAAGCAGCAACAATTTCAAAATAGTTTGCTCAAAACCCATTTCCCATCACAGGCCAGGTTCCTTTTTAAAATCTTAAGATTCACATCATCATATGTCTAGTGAACCTTCTTGAGCCCTTGCTTACAGCCACCACCACTTAAGAACTGCTCCATCACAAAGCGTGTGAAGACAATTGCCCAGCTTGACCCAGACACTTTATCCATCTCAGCCTAGCCCAGCTGAAATTGTTTTCTCCTCATGAGTCATCAGACACTGCTGCTTCCTCTGTCTCCTTTTAATTGTCATTCTTAGACCAGTCCTATTTCTGCAGCACAAATACCTCAGTACAGTTGACTTTCTTAAGTACTGCTCAATATTTCATACAGAGACTTCTCAACGTCTTAGACTATTCCCAACTGATTTCTTTAATCATGAGCAATTCACTGAGAAAGCCTAAAATAGTACTTTTTTGCTCCTTATTAGGAGGGGACCAAAGTTTTGTATAAGGGACAGATGAATAATGAGGCTCTGATAAGGGTATTTCAACAAGCAAGCACTGACTGTCTGTGAAATGCTCACGCTCTGGAAACCTTTCTGTGAGTTATCAGCAGTTTTCTTCCTACCTGAGCAATGTACATATTGCAAAGTGCAAGCAAAGACATAACATGTTTTTATTTGCAAATATAAGCATGAATCACTTTCCCTAAATGCTTAACTGGCTCAAGAAGCCATCAGATGTACTTTTGCCTGAGTTTCCATCTGTGAAGGATTTGTGAGCAGCTGCAGTGTGTTGTTCTTAACAGCTTGTGAGAAATGGTCCTCCTTCGCTTGCTTCTGACCCAATCCTTAGCCAGATGTCAAGCCCTGACAACTGCAGCACGACCCATCAGCCCACCCAGCTAGGAAAAATGGCATTCTTTCTGTTCCCACACCAGATTTTGTCCCATACAATTTCTGTCTAGGTCTATGGTATCCAGGGCTACCCAGTTGGCCAGGCATCTACTTTTTTCAAACAAGCATGTGAATAAACTTACATAACCTGAAATGTTCGAGCCCTTTTGAGATCACAACTCACATACACCTTGCAGACGAGCCAGCAGCCACTGCCTCTCCCTGGCCTAAGAAGGCATCTCCCCAGGACAGGGTGAGAGGACAAAGGGCTGACTCCATCACTGCTGCCCCATGGGGTGCGTACCCAGGGCCAGGGATTTGGCTGGCACAAAGGAAAAGTCCCGCACAGCTGGACAGGCTGAAATTCTTTTCAACTCTGGTCCTGTTCTACGTTGCACAAAGCTGTAGGAGGACACACGAAGGTCACCATCACAGGACAGGGAGTCTGAGATAACTTTGCAGGAGGAAGGAGAAAAAACATCTCCAGGGATTACAATAAATTGCCACCTTCTTCCCAAAGGCTCCTATGAAACACTTGAAAAAGTGACCTCATTAATTAATGAGATGGGTTAACACTCTCTCCACATACTCTACTTAATTGCAATTCTGTCATTCCCAGTGAATTCTTAAAGCCGTATTGATTATTCAAAGCTCTGTTCAATCAATAAAGCAATAAACCATGTATGCTTAAAAAAGCGATTAAAAAGATAAATACATGAGACACTTTAAAGAAGCCATGTCCTTCTGCAGCTCACTTAGCTAAGAGCAAGCAATGGGTAAATATGTTTTAATGTCCTCATCTAATTGAAGTAGGCAATTGTCTCATAAATTTATTTTAATCCCTAATCCATGTACAAAGTATTTCCAAACAGAAATCATCCCAACACTAATGCTCTCAATTTTCACTGGCTGCTTGCTCCATGCCCTGCACAAATGACAGTCATGGATAAGCAGAGAAAGAGAGGTTGTGGCCAGCAAGTGAGACCATATGAGCCTCCTGCCTTGGAGGATAGGATGGGTAGGGGACCAAGGAATCCTGAAGGACAAGTCTACTTGGAAAGCTGCAGAAACATCACAGAGTTATGGCTGAAGTTTCCTTATTGCCAAAAAGACAGCTGTGTCCTACTCCATGCCCATGGAGTAGGACATGGAGTAGCCCTATTCAGCCCTGGTTGGAGCTACATATGCTGGTGTCGAAGGACCAAGCAAGCCCATTCCTCATCCCTGACTATATCTGTCTTGGTCTCCACATGGCTGATACTCCTCCAGCAGCTTCGCTGCTTCTTGACTACAGCCTCCCTGCACTGAGCATCCCCCGTAGCCTGCAAGGGAACCCTGCAGCCTGCTGCCGCTCCTGTTCTCATGAAAGGCACAATGCATAGCAGTGAGGAGGAGTCAGGGAAACCTCATGTCCTCCCAAGTGTGTGTGCTGTCTTGGCTCTCACCAGTCTGTCATCCTGCCGTATATATGCTATCACCTTGTAGCTGTGGATCAAGGCAATCATCTTCACTCCCCCTCTCCTCCACAAGGTCTAATATCCAGCTCCATGATGGTAACTGGTGTTGCTGGAATTTGTTATCATACTGAGGTTACTGGTGTCTCTGTGGGAGGTGGGACTTGACCTCCCACTGGTGCAATGCGACAGAGCTTTCCCAACAATGCACCAGGGATCCCAAACCTGCGTCTGGCTGTACCAACGAGGACACTCTGTCCGTCCAGGGCTGAAATCTATCACTACAGTAATCCAGGTTTGAAAATCTACAGCAGGAAATCCCCAGTTCCCATTTTGGCCAAGCCTTTTTCTCCTTTAGAGAAACAAATTATATGTACTTGTACAACGCATCATGAATTTGGAGCTAACAGATCCCCAGGGCTTCTAACTAGAAAGGATCCAAGGTAAGGGCTCAAAGCTTGCGGGAGAGGAGGAAGAAACATTTCTGGCTTGAGGTGGGTTTTTTATTCTTCCCTTTTTTTTTTTATTGAAAAAATTGTGATTTAACAACTACAGGCGTTGTTGAACATAAATAAATAAATAATGTGGAGAACTGGGACACACTAAGCCCTGTGATTGCATAAATATTCAAGCTGCAAAAGAAATATAAGATTTCAAAGGTGCAAACCTAATTACGGAGTTGTTATCTATCCCCCTGTAGTAATTCAAACATAAAGAACACTTCCCTGTGGGCTGGCAAGGGACCATAGTGCACATCTGAAATGCTGAACCTGGAAAATACAGCATCCTGCCACAGCTCACCATCGGCTCACCTTTACGTACACAATCTGTTCAGTTAAACTAAAAGTAAGGGCACAGCCTTGACCTGCCCCCGATTCTCCCATGAGCAGAGGGTTGGGGCTCATATCCCCTTCCTGGCATGTTTTCTCCTTCCATCACTTGCAGGCTAGTGACACCTTTGTCTTGCCTCTCCTTGCAGCCCCTCTACTGCGTTCGGTGCCCTGAGGACAGGCACAGCCTGACACTGGTGGTAGGCTCATCCCGTGGTCCTCCGAGGCCTTTCTGCAACAACACCGGGCTGCTCCTGCCAGACTTTTCTCCTGCCACCTCCCCCTGCCAGGTTTTCTGGCTGGATACCCCCTAGCCATGCACACCCTGGTTTGACACAGGTCTCTCCATCCTTCTACATGGCTCCCACATGGTCAGCTGGAGATGACTCTGTCCTGAAGGCCTAGGAAATCTCCCGTGGGCTGTGGGCAATGCTGGAGGATTCTTCAGGTCCCCTCATTGCTCTGCAAACACTTTACGAAGAAGCCCAAAACTCATCCAAGTTTTGCTGCCAGCTCCTTTATCCTGGGATCTGGGGGCTGAAACCCCTCACCTTGCTGCTCCTGGCCCACCTCTGCAGCCAGACACTGCCAGCCCTGCTTGCTGCTGAGCTCTGACCAGTGCCAGCACAGAGCAGCCAGAGCCAGGCCAGCATAAACCATGCTAGGCTGAGAGCTGGGGCAGAAACCCCACAGCCAGCATGGTTTGAGGGGTGCTGAGACTTTACCTGCCTCCATGGGCAAAGCCAAAGGTACTTGAAGTACAAACGCTCCCTCTCCACTCTGATCAAGACCCTGCAGCTGGTTCAGAAGTGAAAACCTAAGCATCTGTGTGCATCTCCACCACATTGCTGCAGAGGACAGTGACTCCAGCAAACCCTCCCTAAAGGTGCTTCATGGCCACCTTTTGCACCCAGATCCCTTCAACCCCAATGCTTGCCACCCTGGATTTTCAGGAAAACTTACCTTTATCGATGCAAAGGCTGGGGATCTGGGCTGAAGCCATGGCAGGACATTGGCAGCAGGGAAAGGAGCAGAAAAATGGGCTCAGGCACAGTTTGCTGTTTTCCAGGAGATTAAGCAGATCCCCTTGGACATCCCTTTTCAGTGGTTGGGGGCTCCAGGGGCACTGCAGGCCAGCACGCTTCCCAGCAGTCTTCACTGGTATCTTCTTTTCCCTCATTTTACAGGTTTTCAGGGCACAGCACACATAAAACCACAGTAAGGGAGGAATGGTAGTAGAAAAGCCCAGTTGCTCATATCTTCTCTTCAAATCCTTAATGGCAAATAACATTTAGGGAGCACCCAGCACCAACTCTTTGTTAAAACACAGATTAAAATTGACAGATTAAGCTGATAATGAGCTTCCCCACACCCTCCTCTGCTCATGCTGTTGGTGATGAGAAGAAACATTGTCCAGAGGACGGCAGTGCCAGCTCTCCTGGCCTTGGCAGGGGGCACAGGCAGGGTCCAGTGTCTCTGCTTGCTTGCTTGGGGCCAAATGACATAAATCAGCACAGTGCCACTGCAATCACATGAAACCGGGGCATGCAGGTTTATGCCAGCTGCAGTCTGTCAGTGCTGGATTTTGGCCCCAGCAGTTGTGGGGCCAGCAGAGCAGATGTGAGCAATCCACAGATAGGCTGTTTTTTGGGTCCTGCCCTGTTTGCACAGTCTCTTCATCCTGTTTATCCTGGACAGAGGCAGCTTCAAAGCGATAGGTACAGCCCTGGCCCGGGCCATTAAGTCACCAACACTAGGGATTTTGCCAATCCTTACCACAAGGAAAGTTCACCACTGGTGAGACAAAAACACCACACAGACATTTGACCCATCTGAGCTCCCTCTCACATGGCTTCTACTATGAAAATAGCTGAACATCCTTAACAGACTGCATTTGACCACTAGTCCCTTTCCATATAATAGGCCTATGGAAAAATGTCCCTTTACTATCCTGAAATAAAATTTTTAATTAACCTTTTAGGTTTTCCACTCTAGTGTGACTTAAAATACCGGTTTGCTTCACCTCCCTTTTCAGGTATGGGATTTTCCAACAGGAAAATGTGATCTCTGCAATGTTGTCTCTATAGCCAAGAAAAAAAAACAGGTCAAAACCCTCCATCCACCTCCGGACCAAGCTATGGCATGACAGGAGACCTGCACAGAGGCTCGTTGCTCCCTCCCAGCCTCACATGCCCTGCAGCACCAGGACTCCCTCTCAGAGGTGCTGATGCCACAGAGCTTTTTAGCCTGGGTGTGCTACAGGTGCCAACGCAGAGCTGCTCCAGCCAGGAATTGATGACCTGCCATGGCACTGCTCAGGAAATCAATGCCCCAGCCGTGCTGAGCACACGCTTTAGAGCTGCTGCACATGCCACAGCTGGAGGTTAGGTTTCAGTTGCATCCCAGGGGAGGAAGGTCATGTGCAACTGGGGCGCTGGCTGCCACCAGGCTTGCTCAGGGCTCCCTGGTGACACTTTGGACCATGCAAGCTCCATCTGCCATGAGACAAACAACTGAGAGAGGGATGCTGTGTCCTGGGACACGTGGGATGGGGATGCTGGTCCAGCACAGGGCTCAGCCCACACAGCAGAGCCCTGCATACTGCTAAACCACCCTGGCAGGGCAACAGCACCATCTACTGCTGCAAGAACCAGAAATGCTGCACAGATCTGTTCCCTGCTCGTCCCCAGCAGCAGTGTTTTACTGAGCACAGCTCCATCCAGCATGTGACTCCCTCCTTGTCTTGGCCATACCCTGTAACAGCTCCACATCCATGGGAAAGTGGTCTCCCCTCCCACCAGAAAGGGCTGTGGCAGGGCAGATGCTTTTGTAGCAGCATAAATATGCTCCCATTGAGGACAGAGCTATGGGGAGCGTGGTGGGGGTACCCCATCTCCCACGCAGGATAGGATGCACAATGGACAGCTGGGAGCAGAGCAGCTTTCCTTTCCTCCCTGGCCAGTCACCTCCCGAGCAGGTCCCTGCTCGCTTCCATGGAGTGACAGGAAGGAAAAGCCTTAGGTTTATTTATTTAACCCAGATTAAGGGACTTTCTCATGTCGTTTGGCACAGAGCTAGGATTTGAACAGAAACATGCCCTGCCCACCAGTCCCTCCTGCCTGTCTCTTTGCAGTTTTACAAACCTCAGGGTGGGCTTGTTGGGGCCCATGGACCCCACAAGCATTGCTCAAAGCAGGTAACCGCTGCTTTGAGTCAAGGGTGTCTGTGGACAGGCCCTTCACGACCACAGACATCCCTGAGCCTGGGGCAAAAGAGTTGGTCTCCTGTCACTCTGGCCCTGTAGAAGATGAATGGATCAGCTTTATTACAATTTGCTTTCACTGCCTCCTTTGAATGCCTGGAGCTGGTTGTCCTGTATCCTTGTGACCTCCCAGGGATGTCTGTCCAGGGCCTGAGATCCCAGCTAAGAGCCCAGGGGAGCCTGAGCTCACTGAGAGCTCTGTGGCATTACCACAGCCAAAAGCAATGTGCAATGTGCTTTTTCCCCCTCTTGCTGTAATGACATGATGCTGCTTGGAAAAGACCTTCACCATCTATCTCCAGCACCACCTCCTTCTTAGTCCTGGGCATGGGTGGACAATGGGTGAAGAAGGAGCATGGACATTGGAGGAGGCACAAAGGAGCTCCCCCCAGCATGGAGGAGTGAACAGGATAGACACAGCAGGACCACCCTGGATGAGTCCCTCATCTTTAACAGCTGATGGAGAGGGGGTCTCCTGCTCCCACACAAGACATTTGGGCCACCTGGGAAACCACCAATTCAACTGGAGAATGTGGAACCTCACCAATCGTGCAACCAGCATGGAAACAACTTGAGGAGAGATGGAAAAGGCAGAGGCCACCCAGGAGGGACCTGCCTGGAGGGAGGACTGCCCCAAAGAGCAGACCTGGGACCCATCTTATTCACTATTTCAATTAATGCAGCTGTCCCACTTTTTAGGCAATTAATGCTACAGAGGCCACAGGAGCCCAGCATCCATCCACCTTCATGAGAGAGACCATGTCAACATGGGAAGGGACAGAGGAGGGCAGTGGGTGCTGGTGGGGCACGGACACCTTCCATCCCCAAGACATACTGCCATGGTGGTGGACATGGCCTCTGTGAGGACATGAGAAGCAAACACAGGCAAGGTGCAGAGCAAGGATGGTGAACTGACCACCAGCATGCACCAGCTGGAAGATAAAAGTCAAACCATGAGCTGGAAAGAGCTGGATCAGCCTCCCCATCCAGAAAAGCTGAGCTGCCCTGCCAGGTTATGTCAGGAGCTTCATGGCATCCTGCCTGTGCCCACCTCCATGAGCCAGGAGGCTCTGCTGGCTCTCTGATCTCCTTGTAACCCCACTCTGTGGCACCCCAGCTGCCCCAGTGCTGGGTTCCCTTCCCTGGGCACCTGCTGCCTACCCTACCTGACATCCTATCTCATCCCATCCTACCCTGTGCCTTATATCATTGTGCTGCTGAGCCAGCAAGCCCAGAGCAATGCATGTGACCATAGGCATCTCTGAAATGGCCTGAGCTGCTCATGGCTCTCCAGTCATGACACTCATGACCAGAGTGGGTTATATTACCTTTATCTCAGCCAGGAAAAGGTTAATGGGTTGTGATGGTCTTTGTCAGCCCTTACCAGTGCACCTGCCCTAGGAAGCAAGTTTGGAGGGAGAGGTGAGAAGGAAGGGGACTGAGGTAGGACTCAGGCTTTCATTTGCTGTCACTGTGTAGGGTGGTGACCATATCTCACTGTCCAAAGGGTCTGGCAGGTGAATGAAATCCTTATTCACCTTTTGTGCCGGGCAGGGAGCTGGCAACCAGGCCATGGTGAGCAATGCAGGGCACACGGTTCTCCAGAGAGGGATGTGCCGCAGCTGACAGCCCCACACGTCACCCCACCACTGTGTCCAGACATCTTTGCAAGCCAAATCACTGTGGGTTTTCCATCACCTGTGCTGCTGAGGTGCTTGGAGCTCCCTCTGCCCCTGCAGGGGACAGTGGTATAACCCCCCCCCCCGGCCCCGGCTCCAGCTGCAGGGATGCATCTCAGCAAGCACCACCGTGTGTGCACACGTTTGCCGGTGGGGAGCTCTGGTGGGGGCTGCTCTGTCCCTGGTGAGCTCAGGGCCGGGCAGTCCCTGCCTGTGCAGTGTCCCCAGGAAGAGCCCAGCGCTGCTGGCAGCAGCGTGGCCCCCACCCCACGGCCCCGCGAGGTGGCAGCAAGTGTCCACGGAGGAAGCAGAGAGGCTGGGAGGCTGCGAGCTGCTCTGCCCGGCTACGAAGAGGAGCCAGCATCCAGGCAAGATGAGGCTGGCCTGGGAAGGAGAGGGAGGGTTGAGAGCCGGCTGGGGTGGGGAATGCACCCACAGCATCTGCATGAGGGACAGACTGGGAGGGATTCTCCATTCATTCAGCCCATCCAGACCACGGGTGACCCCATGGGGCAGACTCCAGCACACGGGACATACCCCAGCCCTGGAGGAATGTACCTCAGCCCTGGAAGGGCAGGAGCCATCCCTAGCAAATGTTCGGCCCCTGGTGCCTTGTTCAGGTCACTTTGGCATAGATGGGGCTCCATGTTCAAAAGGCACTCCTGCCTGTGACCGTGCCCAGGGCCCATGACCTGGCCCCTGACTGCTCTCTGCCACCACAGCTTGGTCCTTGGGGCAGGTAGGAGGTGCCAGGGGTGCTGCAAGGAGCGCGGGGCAAGTCTGGAGGGGGCTGAAATGAATAGGGCCATGTGAGGGAGTACCTGGCTGAAGCACAGGGCTGGATGTTCCCCAGCAAGGCAGAAGCAGCTCAGTTCAGCCTGGAGACAATGCAGAAGCAGGACTTGAAATGCATCCTGCTGCAGGTGCTGAAATGAAGCCTTCCCACCTCTATTTTTATATTTTTTTTACCCTGACTGCTCCTTTAGGCCAAATAATTTACCCCCTTGGACCTGCACTAGGGAACCCAAATCCACTCAACTCTCCCAATTCTAGAGAATCTTTTCATCTATTCAAGTGAACACTCCCAAAACCCCTGGTTCCTTTGGCTGCTGATTGCCAGATCAATGGGCAAGGGAGCTCACCCCGTTACCCCAGGGCTTGGCCGTTGTGCTCAGCTAACTCATCCACCTCCCATCAAGAGTTGAGGACAGACCACAGACTAGGATGCTGAGCTCATCCCACCTCTGCCCCTCTCTGCCCCTGCTCCAGCCTGTGAGCCAGCTGCCCCAGCTGCCCCTTACTGAAGAGCTCCATAACCTGTCCCATGTCCACCTACAGCTGGCCAGAGGTCTACACAGAGCTGAGTTGAAGGACCTCATCTTGACGAACAGCTTCTGGTCTTCCTGCCTGAGCTCCCCACACCTGGATGACCTGGTTTCTCCCCACCCTGGCCCACAGTCCCTCTGGACCGTCCTACTCCCCTTCCAGCCCCAGGTGCTGCCCTCAGATGCTCTGCTCCCAGCCCACCACCCTTGTGGGCTATGCCCACCCCTATCAGAGTTCCACAACTGCCTGCCCATCCCACCCCATCCCACTTCCTGGCCCTGTCTGTGGTGCAGCTTAGGTACTGTTACTTACTGCACCAAACCAACAAAGAGCCCTCGGGGATGCAGGCAGCTCCACCAATGCTGGAACCTGGCCCTGGGCGCCAGTAATGTCTGTGTCAGTCTGGATCCTTTCCCTGCAGCAAGTGGATTCACACTAATATAAGAGGGTATTGAAGTTTGGCTCTGGGTTCGTGAAAGGAGGTAGTATGCCAGAACCACCTCCCTCTTCCATTCCCCTCCTTGTAATGGACTCAGGATGTTAATTAATAGCTAATTGCTGATATCTTGCATCCCTCTAATGTCTCACTGAGGAGCCTCAAAGCACTTTGCAGACACTGGCTATGATCCCCTGCTTTGAGAGTGCAGAAATTGCAGTCCAGAGATGTTTCAGGAACTTGCTGATGATTCAAGTCTGGATCAGCAACAGCTCCCAGCCCTGGATCCCTGCTCCAAGCACCGACCCACCCTGCCTCTCCTGCCATGCCGCTGGACTGCCTCCCAAACTGCTGCCTTTTATAAAACCCTCCCAGGCAAGCTGCCTAGAAGTCAGCTTTGCAGGGGCCCGAGGCAGGGAAACAAAGAGTTAAACAATATACTGATAGGCTGGTGAGATCATCAGAGCTGGGATGCACTCCATTGTTTATTAGACTCAACAGAGCCCAGCAGACAACATCCAGAGGGATGTGGGGCTTGGGGTGAGCCTGGCTTAGGAGAGCGGGACCTTCTGCTGCAGCCTGTCCCACTGCCGGTGGGGTGGGCAGCCATCCCTCACCACTCACCACGTAAGTAGGATGGATTTCCATGGGTTTGGCTCTGGGGGTGGTGGAAAGGGAGATGGGATACAGCATGGCAAGGCTGGGGGTCATCCTCTTGCTGGGCCCCAAAAAGGGACCATCTGCAAGCTGTTCTTTGCTCAGCAAGACCCTGAGCGTGTTGCTGGGACCGTCTAAACTCTGGGCGATGCTGGAAATTTGATCCCAAAGGATGCAGGCGGCTGGGCCCAACCCGGCTCCACTACACCAGCAAATGGGCACTGGCTCCATCTCAATTTACACCCCAGATCTGGTGGGGCTTGTAGGCAATGTGAAATCCCCTGACATGTTGCCTTATTTCTCCACCCCTGGTCTCAGAGCAGAGCTAGCCAGTCTGCAGGGATGGCTGCCCATATAGCCGCTGCCAGCCCCCTCCTCGTTCTGAGGTGAGCAGGGGCATGGGGACAGGAGGAGAGAGGATGGAGCTTCAGCACTCATGCCTGGCACCGACACAACTCTCCCTGTCTTCTCCCAGAGCAGAGCCCACTCAGCCCAGCAGAATCCAGCCCTCTTGGGGCTGACACACAGCAACAGAAACCCGGCTGCTCTGAGCCGCTCCTTTTGTGCCTGCAGGAGCCGGTGGCTGGGTCCCTCCACGGCGTGCTCAGGGGATGTTTAGTGCAACCGGCCGCCTCACCTCCCGCGGCGAGCCACTACACGCCGGTGACAGCCGTGACGACAGAAGCACAGCATGGTGAGTGAGCTCTCAGCACTCGGTCCCTCCCAGGGGGATTCCCTGCCCCGACACCCGCACAAGGAACAGGGTGCTGTCCCCCGTCAGCAGCCCCCCATGTGCGAGTCCCCTGAGGCAGGCGTGCAGCTGCGGGGCTGCTCTTTGCAGGACAGCTGCTGGCAGGGCAGGTCCCCCACACCTCCACCAGGAAGCAGCCCCCCGGTCCTCAGCTTACTCGGTTTCTTGGGGATCTCGGGCACGCTGGCTCACTGAATATACATCTCACTCCTATTCATTTTGAACCTGATTGATAGCCACTCTTGATTAAATTTGGCCAGCGCTAAGCGTCTAACAAAAAGTTTCTGCAAAGTGCATGCATGCACGTGTCCGTCAGTGCAGCAGCCTCCTTTTCCACCCATCCCACGGTCACCCATGAGTCCTCTAGAGCAGCTAACCCCTTCTCCTGGCAAACATGGACCCCAGACTGTCATCTGGGGGGGGGTCCTGTACTGAGGTTAAACATCAGGACCAATTAAAGAGTCAGACTGAGGCACCCCAGAGCAGCAGGAAAAACCTCGGGTTTTCTCCATTCCCCAACATTACAGTTTCCTCCCAGCTGGGACCCACCAGTGAGGACTTTGCTGCCCACCCATTGGGGTGGCAGGCAGGACACATCTTCTGGCTGAAGGACAAACAAACACTTTGGGTCTTACCCCCAAGGCTTTGCAGAGCACCTGATGCTGCCATTTGCCAGGGGACCATTGCCAAGCCATCTGGAGGCCACTGGAAACCCCAGAGAGCCATGGCGCAGTTGGGAGGATCTGGGGGTCCCTCTCTGTGGAACGGCTTGTGGCTTTGGTGGGCAAGCATCTAGATCTTAGATGGCCAGATTGAGATCAGGTGGGGGAAGTGTGTGCACATCTGTGTTCAGGTGACTTCCACCCAACTGCTCCATAGCACTGGAGCTGCCATTCACCCAAATGCAGCGGTGGTACTGGTGCCAGGCAGACCAGAGATCACTTGCTTTGTCTGCTTAGGGACAGCTGGCAGGGTTTGAGCCCTCAGGAAAAGCCTGGCCAGGCCTGGCACTTGAGCCAGGCTGGTCTTTTTGCTTCTCCCCAGCATAAATCAGGGCAAGCCACATCCATGGAGTGCAGAGCTCGCTTTGTTTTTTCCTCAAAAATTTCTTTTCCATGATGGTTGATTCCCAGAGGGATGTGGGGCTAGAGGTGAACCTGGCTTAGGAGAGAAGGAGCTTCTGCTGCTGCCTGTCCCACCCCTGGTGGGGTGGGGAACTTTCTTCAGGGAAGTGGCTTGACAGCAGAGAAGGCGGCAAAATATATCCATAAACTTGGCCTGAATTTCCAGCAACATTTGGTGGTTGGTTTGCAAAATCCTTAACTTTTGCCCCAGTGATTTGTGTGGTAAAACACAGGGCAGAGACCCCAAGGGCTGCAGGCCCTCCGCACCACCCTGCAAACAGCAGCACCACCACCGACACCCTGGGCTCTGCTCCTGGGGCTGGTCCACGCTCACCCACACCATCGGTGCTCCCATGGAATGGCACCCACTTAGTCCTAGGGCAAAGACCAGGTCCACTTCAGGATACTGAGAGGGGTCTTCATGAGGAAGACCCAAATGGAGATAGACACCAATCCCTGAGGTGAGACTGTCTGAGCTGGGGAAGCTCCAGTGTCCCCGGCCATGCAAAGTGGGAAGAAATGGCAGAAACTGCTTGCAGTGAGGACTTAAGAGGAGCATGTAAGAAGTTCCTGAAGAATCAGAGCTGTGTCCCCAAATAAGAAGGAGATGGCCAGGTTGAGGACTGGATTGGGAGAGTAAACCCAGCTATTGCATGGCCAGAGGACATAGACCTGTGCATAGGAGCAGAGCCTTCAGATCGGGCTCTTGCCCCGCTTCTAGCACAGCTCTGGCCACATCTGCAGATTGTTTGCAGCATCCCAGGTCCGGGGCTGGGATGCCAGTCCTGAGAGCTGCTGCTGCTCGGGGCTGGCAGGTGAGGAACACCATCTGCAGCCAGGATGGGCTGAGGGACCAAGGGTAGAGCCCTTGGGTGCTCTGCCCAGTCCAAAGCTCTCCCCTTAGCACCACCATCTAATGTCCCCAAGGTCCAGGAGGTATCCAAGTGTGTGCTGTGCTGCTTTGGCACTGGGGTCCCCAGCAACAGCAGCAAGGGGGCCCCAGTGGATCTCCCAGCTCAGAAACCAAATATCACCACACAAAACACTGGAAGAGCAAAGGGAGGAGAAATAGAATCACATGAGGCTTTTCCTTATGGAGGGGGAAAAGAAAGACCCCAGTTTTAGCTCCACCACCAACAGCTGCCCAAGATTTCAGAGGCAGCAGCAGCACAGCACCAGACATGAAATCCGAGATGTGCTCTAGAGGCTCTAGAAGCATTTTCAAGCCAGCAAACAGTCATCTGCTGACGCTCTCCTTACAACAATAATGATTTTAAAAAATTGGGAGAAATCTGATAGCATTATCCCGCCAGGCTGCTCAGTACAACCATCCCATCTTCAAATATGAGCATCTGTGATGAATTAGGGATGGAGCATGGGCAGAGCAGGAGCTGAAATCACATTAGCTCTCCCAAGAACTGCAGATACATGCAGTGCTCACAAACAAGCTCCTGGCCACTTGCAGGGAGTGAAATCCTTCACTAGCTAGCACTGGGAAAAAGTGTGACCAAAAAAGCATGCTCTGCCGGGAAGTGCCAGAAAAGCAATCAGTGTCTGGGAATTGTGGTGAGAGGAGTGGTTATGCCAGAAAATAAATGGGGGGAAAAAAATCCACTCTAGTGTAAATGCAAACCTGAAAGGAAGACGATGGTTTCTGCAGGAGCCCGACATTAATGCTCTGCAAAATGAAGAGGATGGTGCTTCACAGAGCTCAGAGTACTCCCAGATGCAGAGGCAGGGCGGCAGCACAAGCAAGCAGGCAAGCACGGTGTGGGGTGCCTGAAAGATGGGGCAGGACAGACTGCATTAGACTACTGAGATAAGAGATCTGGGCATCATTCCAGAGAAGAAAGCAAATTTCCAACCACAAAGCCAAATTAAAATTATACAGTGGCTTGATCATAAAACCTCTCCACAATGGATGTTACAAGAAAAAAACAAGAAATGCCACGGCTGCCTAGGATGAAATTTCAGGAAAAGCCTTGCAAAAGATTGGAGCTAGAAGAGGGGGATCACAACCCAGCAACACTACGAGCAAGGCAGCTGGTGGACAGGCTGCAAGCACCAGCCAAGCAAGAAGTTACCCAGGACCTGGACACATCTCTGCAAAACTGCAGCTGGTGGGTTTTTTTGGAGGACTGGGCTGAGTCCTGGGCACGTTGTATAGGTGGAAGCAGAGCAAAGGTTTTTGCCCATGCAGAGCCAGCCTCACTGTCTCCTCAGAAAACTGAACATTGCTGTCAGTATTTGTTTTTTTGTCTCAGGAGCCTGTGGCTGCCTGGAGCTACAACTTACAGGAGCGGCGAGGTGCACTGCATCACAGAAGCTGACAGCGGAGGAAGTTGTACCTGATCACTTGCGTATCTAACATGGCTGTAGCCATCAAAATAACATCTCATGGCAGCTCATGCCTCTCCAAAGCCAAGAGGTCTGCATGCACTGCTGCAATCAGTCCAGCTTGTGGAGATAGGATTAGCAGCTCAAAAGGAAGAGAAACAGAAACCAGAGCTTGCTACTATGACCAACCTTACCTGCCTTGTCAAGTGCTTGATCATCCATGATCAAGTGCTGTAGAAGATATATCAGGATCGCAGAAATGTGTCCCCTCCTCTGCCCCTGTCTTTCCTGGTTCAACAGAGAAGAGTAAAAGCTGAAGATAGGAGAGACGCAAATTGTGTCCATTGCTTTTGGCTTTCATTTTTTGCTTGTTGGTCCAAGTTCGACAAACCTGAAACACCACAAAATATGTCGATACCACCAGATCTGTATTGCTACAACAGTGTCTGTGTTGGGGGGACTAAACTGAAAAATTACATCTGTCTCTCTTCAGAATAAACCGCAAACCTTGGCAGGGGACAAAGGTGAAAGAATAAGGGAGGTGCTGACTGGCATCCATCCATCAGCATCCCTAGATGGGCACTAGGCCCAGTATGGCCCAAATACGGGCAGGTTTCTTTTAGACAGTGCCTCTGGAGCTATGCCAGCTTTGCAGCCTCTGTGCAGCTGCAAGTACACGGTACATGCTCTCACACTGATCAGCAGCAACGGGAAAAGAGCTGGACCCGCTGGGCTTCATGTTCATCTCATCTACACCTTGTTGCTGCCCGCTGCAGCCACAGACCTTCCCGTGGCACACGCAGGGTGCAAATCCAGCCCAGTATCACCCATGATGTGCACCTCCTGGGGAGCCATCCCATGGGCCAGCAGTGGGTCTGGGTGCAGCCAGGGCTGAACTGCGCAAACATGCAGCCTGTGGTGCCATGTGTGCCAAATGAGGGCCAAAGCAGGGTTTTTAAATTAACTGCTCTGGATCAAAGCCTGCTTAGGCTCAAAGCTTGCAGGGTGCTTAGGAAGAGCTGTGCTCGACAGTGGAGCGGACACAGAGCCCTGGTGGCACTGCCCATCCATCTGAGCACCACTGGGGTCTTGTGCCCAGGCCAGGGTGGATGTGGTTTGAGCTTGACTGCTGTCCTGCATGGGGGAGACCTAAGCAACAGCTTTGAGCCTGGCAGCAATCATCAGTGGCTCTACTTTGTGGTGCTGGCAGAAGGGCAATGCGGGGTCCTGGGCTGCTCCAGGCTGGCACCGCTGTTGTACTCCTACTGCAGAGCATTCCCATGCCTTGAGGGTGGGGACAGACTGACGGACCAGCAAAGGACAGGTCAGTCCCAGCCCTCCTGACACCACTGAGCCCCTGGGAGAAAACCTGGCAGCTCAGGCAGGAATTTGCTTTGCAAAAATATCTGTTTCCTGGGGGTGAAGCATCCATGTCCCTGGCCTCTCCCGCCCTCCTCAGCCCTGGTACCTGCACCAGTTCATCTCTGCTGGGCTTCCCACCAGGAGGGCAGACCGTGCATCAGGAGCACTCCCCGATCCGGCCTCCTGCTCTTGTCTCCTCAGCAGAGCCCTGAGGAAATAGTGGTTAACATAATGCTTGGCCCTTCCCATTTACCATAATGGTTTCTCTGTGCTAAAGGCACTTTGTTTCTGGGAAAATGTATTTCCTCCTTGAGTTGGTGAAAACATAATGTGCCAAAAAGCCACACAGCTGACCCAGCCATCACAAGGTAGAGCATTTCAGTGTGCTTCTGCTGCGGAGCTCAAGAGCCCTTTGGCAGCAGCCTACCCCAGCTTACAGATGGAGAAATATTTCCTGTGTGAGGAGCATTTCCCCATCTCCTATCTGTGCATTTAGATAGCAAACGAGAAGCTCCTGTACTGCAGCTACTACAAGGGTGACACGTCCGGGCTGGATGTGGCAGTGGGGAACATACGGCCTCAGGGGCTTGAAGGAAGCGCTCAGCCCATGCGAGGGTGCTTTCTGCTCTCCTACTGAGCAAACCTGACACGGCACACCTATGCCTCACTTTCCGCACCTGCAAGAGGGAGACATGGCCATGCCACAAGGTGCTGTGGTGTAATTTGGGATCTGGGAGGGAAAGCGGGTCCAGGGATACAGCCACCATCACCAGCCCTGCTTGCAGCACCCTCCTACTCCCCTGAAAGTAGCCAAGAGCCCTGGGAGGCTCAGGGTAGTGGGTTCTAATGGGCATCTAGTCATCCCACTATGAATCTCTGTCCATGGGTGGGCAGTGGGACGCCATAGACATCCTCAATCCAGCCTACCTGCAGGACCCCATTGCCTATTCCTACATTTCTTTGCTCTCATAGGTGTGATGCTCTTCTCTCCCTGCAGTGACCCACAAAGCCTTCTCCACCTTCATTTGACTTGGCACTGATTAATGACCAAATGGGAAGCACCCAATCCATCCTCCATCACTAGCCCTGCTCTGCTCTTTCTCTTTTGTCCATCTCAGGTCTCCTCCTCAGAACCCGTCACCATGGAAATTCCTCCCAAGAGCCCTGACGGGAGTGAGAAGTCTCCTCAGTCCAAGGAGATGTTGGCCAGTAACACGGCCAGCACCCTCTGCATCAGCTCCCGGAGCGAGTCTGTCTGGACCAGCGCATCCAGAAGCAAGTGGGACATATACCACAAGCCCGTCATTGTTGTGTCTGTGGGAGCAGCCGTCTTCCTCTTCGGGATGGTCATCACCAGCCTGTCTTGCATCCAAACCAAGAACAAAAATGTTTACAAAATGTGTGGCCCGGCTTTCCTGTCCTTGGGACTGATGCTCCTCGTTTGTGGCCTTGTCTGGATCCCCATCATCCGGAAGAAGCAGAAGCAGAGACAGAAGTCACAGTTTCTGCAGAGCCTCAAGTCCTTCTTCTTTAACCGCTGAGGTCAGCCCAGGACTTTCCTGGGAAGGCTTCCCTCACCTCTACCCACCTGTGTTGGTTAGCCAAAAAAGAAACATGTTCTTGTACTCTCCTAGAAGATTGCATCCCAGTAAGTCTCTTCCCTACAGGTGAAACGCATTGTAGCAGTCTCCAGTGTGAAAACGAACTTTGTATTTCATCCAAGTAAGCCCAGAAAAAAAGAGAGCAGGATTTTGCAGTTGAGCCCAGCAAGGCAGGTCGGAGCTCCCTGCATTGCCCTCCTGTCCAATGAGCAACCCAATGTCACATATCGAGAAAAGCAAAGCTCCTAAGTAACCTGGCTCCACCCAGTAGCTTCTGCAAGATACATCAGCAGAGAGGAGCCAACCGACTACAGACTGTGAGTAAAGCCTGGTGTGAACACTGCTGACTGCAAACTGCAGTTCAGATGGAGAAACTGGGAGGCCAGAGATGGTTCATCCAGCGTTAGTGGAGAGAAGCAGGACAATGTAGTTCCAGACCACTTTCTATTAGAGGAGGCCACGAGAACAGGCAACATATATCACAAAAGCTTAGGAGGACCAGACATGATGACCATGGCCAGGACTTTCCTATCATTGATCTATTACAACAGCTGGCTGAGACATGGCCGCAAACTGGAGCTCACTCCTTGCTCAGCGTGTAATGTTCACAAGCTTTATTTATTGCTCCAAAGGGTCAAGGCAAGGAGCAGCATTACAAGCATTTTTTGCTTCCTTTGGCAGAGGGTGTTTAATAAAGGCTATTCCTCCGGATCTATAGCGGCAAAGCTGTTTTGCAGCATCTGTCCATTTGCACTGATGTTGTCTGCCAGAGTCACCCATAAACCCTAACTGTCAGCCTATTCATGCAACCAGGACTGGACCACAGGCAAGAGAGACAAGTTCATTGTCCCTACCGCTCTATTTCTGCCTTTAATAAATGTGTGCCCTGAGGCAATTCACCAAGGAAAGCACAGATCCTTTCCGCATGGTTTTTGCTTTAATTTTATATTTTCAGCAGGCCTGATTTACTTTAAAAGACAAATTTGAAATGCAAATTATCAGTCTGAAGAACTGGTCTCAGTCTGGACAGCAAGATCTGGGTTGATATAAATAGTCCCATAATGTCCAGCTCCCAGTTCTGGGTTCAGGTGCTGGTGAGAGTCTGTTTTTTCAGAAGCGCTGATCCAGTCTGGTTCCCACGGCAGCCCGTCGTCAGTCCGGTGAGACACCCCAGCACAGCAAGCACTGGATCAAAGGCCCTGACACCCGCTGTGGGGTGAGGATGTGGTCGGTGCTGATCAGAAGCAGAAGAAGAACATGGAAGATGAGACCCCTCCAAGCTCCTCTTTGTAGTCTGCACCTCCGCAGCTTTTCCAAATGTCGTGGGAGGCAGAGAGGCTGGCAGGGGGTGTACTGAGAGAATTTGCAATGTGTTTGCTCTTTGATTTCAGACAGACAGGGTGTGATAACATCCTCCAACCGCTGATGAGAGGGAGCTCATGTAAGCCCTCAGCTTTCTTTAACCCAGTATCCCACATCTACCAACAGCTCCCAAGGAACTCTGGAGAAAAGCACAAGGAACAGGGTATGCAGACAATAGCTCTTCTCCTGGTTAATGTCCACCTCCCAGCTGGCAGCAGTTCATAGCCAAAGCAGAGGTTGCTCCAGACCACTGTTTAACAGCCACCGATACAGCCAATATGCTCACCTCCTTCTGTTCTGCCCACTTTTTCAAATCAGCTTGTACTTTCAGTCTCTGCAACATCCTGGAGCCACAATTCCGTCAAGCTCTCTAATTTGCCAGATACACTGGAAGCTCTGCATCACATCAAGGCAAAAGCAGAGGGTAACAGATCCTGCTGCTTCAGGCCAGCGGGCACTCAGCAGGTCAGTTAAAAGGAAGATGCGTTCGCTGTAGTCAAGGATCACGAAGCTGTAGCTGTGGGAACTGTGCTTAGGGCCAAGAGTTGATTCCCTGTTGGGAAATATTTAGCCTCCTCTTGGCCATCTCTCACTGAACCCCATTATTTCTGAAACTGGTGCCACATCAGGATTTCTGCCTGCAAATATAGTCCAAGGTGCCCATGGGCCAAAGCATTCAAGTGGAAGCATTTGTGCTATCACAACCTTGCTAACACAATTAACCAGGGAGCTCAGGCTCACCTTGACACTGCTGCCAGGCTCCCACCAGTGTGTGACCAAGGTTCACCAGTGCCATGCAGCTGGAGATCCCCTCCACTAGTTTTGGGAGAGTCTGAGGAGACAGCTCCCAGCCTGGCAGCTGACACAGTTGGATTACGAGTATTCAAGCAATGCACGTCCCTTTGTCCCAGGCTCAACCTGGACCTGAGTTTTGTTTCCTGGGTGGTGCAGACATGTGTGTCCCCAGCCAGCCAGTGCCAGGTTTGTGAATGGGGTGTACAGGGTGTATGATCTGGCATTGGACCCAGTAAAACTCTGTTTGTTCCTCAGCCATTCATCATGCCATGCAATGCTGTGCTTTTTTTTGCAGTCCTGACCTGGCACTAGGCAGCAGTCTCTATTGATTTAGCTCCAACGGGCACAGGACAGTCACCCAAAACTCCTGCTCGGGAGGCAGCTGCAGTCAGAAGAGCAGACAAACATCAGGACTCATGAGGGGGAAGTCACAGAGCAAAGTGAAGAGCATCACCAGGTCCTGGCTGGCTGCAGCCTGCAGATCTGGTCACAGACGGGAGTCCTAAAGCTGCACAGTCTGGAGGAGGCACCTGGAAATGGTCCCTGCTGCAAGCAGCTCTGCTGCGGCAAAAGTCTGCTCAGCCTGGGCTAGCTGTCCAAAGGGGTACAACAGGAGGACTAGAAGAACCAAATGTCCTGGAGAGAGGGAGCAGGCATCCTGCTCTCCATGTCTCACGACCAAGTATAAGGAGATGGTCAGTGAAATGTTAATATGATAGGAAGTCACTAATACCAAGAATCTAATAGGATTCCAGACTGGTTGTTCATAACAAGAATATTAGGCTTAATTAAAGCAAAAATTTCCTAAGGGACTTTCACGTTGCTGCTCTGGTGTCATGTCTGTTGTCTTGTGCCTGCTGGTAGAGAGGGGAGGCTGCATTATAAGGCGTTTGGGACAGATGATGGTGTGGCATCCAGGGGCCACGGTGCAGGGAGGCTCATTCAGGGCATTGAGAGGAGGAAAAGTGGGGCTGGGGCTGCAGGTTTGTTTGGGTGCTAGCCATGTGCCCTGGGTGAGGGTCTCAGGTCTGCGGATATGCTCAGTGGACACCTCTGTTGAGGTGTGAGGAGCACGTGGGTGGCACAGGAAAGTGCCTGGCAAGAGGATGGAGCCTGCCCAGGTGAGGGTAAAGGCAATAGCCCAGGGATCAGCAAAGCTTGCTGAAAAGAGGAGAGGAGATTTATCAGGGGGATCTTACCTTTGCTGCCCAAATCTGTAGGGGGACAGTGAGGTAAAGGGACAGAAGGGTTAACTGAAGGGAAAGCTGTATTAACAGCTTGAAGATCAACATGCAGATGGAAGTCCAGCAACAGAGTGGGAACTCTCCACTTTGTTGCACAGGGTATAAATGCCTGATTACTGCCAGGAAGTTGGGTGGACTTCGCATTTGTGCATGCAATGCAAAGCCCTCCCAGCACAGGGAAATGCATCATTCTCTTGAAGTGAGAGCGGCTGAGCTGGACCAAGTTAGGGAAACAGAGATGCAGGGTATCTTGGAGGCTGTTCAAAAGAGTTTCATTAGGAGCTGATATAAAATGCATGCCCCTTCTGTGGCCCAGCAAAACCCCACAGGACTGCCAAAAAGTGAAATCCTGCCTCTGTGCTGTGGGACCAGTGAACTTCTACGACCTGCTGATGTGGGAGGCTACAGAGGCAGGGGATATCCGTGGGTTCAAAATGAGTTTATGGACAACAGATCAAAAGAGAGACTGCAGAAGCAACAGAGAGGGATGTGCCCTCTAACTTCTGTAACATAACAGTGGTGAATGCTGGAGAAGTCCATGGGGAGCAGATGGCAGAAAGGGCTGGGCTCACGTGCTGTCTCCTCCTGCTACTGCTGGAGTCAGCACTGGGCTAGAGGGACCTTTGATCTGATCATGGGGCAGTTAATGTCCTTGGGTCACTCCCATGCACCCACAAAGCACTGTTTGAATGCTCCCCAATATTCCTCTCTAATCCCACTGAAGCCTGTTTGAATCCCAGTGTGATGCTTTGGATCAGACCAAAGAAAACCATGTTTTAAGAAAGTATCAGGTTATCCAGCAAACATAATTATGTCCAGCTCCACTAAAGCAAGCTTTGATGCCATCTGCCAGCTTCCCCTGTTCTATAAAAAGAACAGGAAATCCATTACAAAATTCATTATCTCTGCAGAGCAGTTCAAAGAGGAAATGTTTCTCCTGCATCTCAAAGGTCATCCTCCCCAGCAAACCTGCTGAGCAGGCTCTGCTGCTGGATGACGCCCTGTTACAGGGCGTCTACAACAGATTCTTCATTCCTGGGCTTTAACAAAAGTTAAACCTGTCCAAAGATACTGCACACCCATGTTGTATACCTCTCTCCAAGGATGTTCAATTGTGTTTTATCTCACTTCACATTAACTGGATTCATCCTTGGTGTGATCTGCAGATTCCTTCAGCTGCTGCTGGGAATTGCACTAACACTAACCCCCTCCTCTGGAGTATAAATGATTTAACTGTGGAAGGAAGCAGGTGACCACTGGTGTCTGTAAGTGCACATATCTATTCCCCTGAGAACTTCCACCAGTCCTTCCTGGAAACACAGCCGAGGGCTCATGAGGCCACGGGGGCTGATACCGGAGTTCCTGCTGGGATGTCAGCTTCATGCCTGCATCTGGATATTAGCTGGGCTGCCAGTTCAGTGTGCACCATGAAATGCTGCTGGTGCTTCCTTGCACTGTAAGGAGCAGACGACAACCATCGGGATCAACTTCAATAGCCCATCCCTCACTCAAAGCCAGCAGCAGCTCTTCCCTATCCTTAATGAACAGTAATGAGAGTAATAACTTTCAGAGGACTCTCAATGGTCGCAGTGAGTTTGAAACCCTACAAAAACTCCAATCCTTCCTATTTTCACACTAGATGTTAGGCACATGGAAATTATCGAACGAGCTCAGATTTACACCGTGTCACCACTGAGAAGGGCGCAGGAAAGCTGCAAGAGGCAGATGTGAGCAAACATGCCCCAGCTTTGCCCCTTAATCTTGCTAAGGGAGGAGAGGGAATGCTGAACTGGGGCTTTTGCCCAAACTATGTCAGGGATGGTAAATCTGGTTATTTCCCACTTAGATGCGGTACTGCTGTGACCTGGGTGTTTCCAGGGAAGGAAATGCCTCCGGCCATGCAGTTGCTCAGAGCTGCCGGGGCATGAGTGTGCAGTCCCAGGGCTGGGAGTTCCCCCAGCCAGAGCTGGGTGTTGCAGCAGCAAAAGTAGTTGTGTTTTTTCTTCTTTTTTTTTTATTTCACTCAATCGGAATATCAGGTTGCAACAGAAGTCAGCACCAAAAAGGAAACTGTTTACTTCCAGTGCTCTGACCCAAGATATTTAAAGCTCTGCTCCTCTGCACACAGCAGCATTGGGGATGGCAAAACTTCTGCTCCCTGCATTACAGGGTTTGCAGCATCCAGACCACCATGAATGCTAAAGGCTCAGGGGCTTCAGAGACGTCAGTCTCCATCCCAGCCTCCCCTGTCAGCATCACTGTGAAGCAAATACCATGAATCCCAGCCTGCTCTCAAGCTGGCTGATGCAGCCTGGTTTTAACCCAACCTGAATCCCCAGTCCTGCCATGAACCCCATAACCACTGGGGTGGAGGGGCTCCCAGGACACCTGCAAGAAACAGTTGAAAATGTCCCCCCCCCACACCTCGGTTTTCTTGGTTTTGAAACCTGCTCAGGCCCCATTAGGGGTTACAAAACTTCCCATTCCTTTCTGTGCTGGAGCACGCTGGGGGTGTGGGAGAAGAGGCTGGGGGGGTGGGGGCGAGCGCAGTGCTGGCATGGGAACTCAGGTCTCCAGCCATGGGTTGGCGGGGGCCACAGCCTGAATCTCTGGCAAGGGCAGCCGGGCAACCGCACTCTGGGCAACCTGTGTCAATGTAGGGGTGCTGGTTAACCCCTATGGAAGGACCGTGGGGACTCCCAGCCTGCCCAGCAAGTGTTTTCCTGTGTATTCATTTAACCAGGAGCTTCCTTTGAGGCTTCTGAGCCTCAAAGTTTAAACTATCTTGTGTAAACTCTATCCCTGGGTTGTTCAACCCCTCTCTGGTCCAGTGATGGCCTTTCCAGCATGTGCCAGCCTGCATCTGCAAGCCTCCGTGAAGGCAGGTAGAGAAATTTGGCTCCTCCACCTCCCTCTTGTCCTTGCAGACACTTACAAGGGAATGGTGCCCCATTATTTGCAGCCCTGACATGGCTCAGCAGCCCTGGTTAGAGCCTGCACTCACCTGGGGAGAGGGGACCCCAATACTTATTGGTGTATCTGTGTCTGTGCAAGGAAAGCCCCTTCCAACCGCATAGTGTAGCCCTCGAGCTGAGTGCATGTGTAATACAGCACCATGTGACTGCAGTGAATGCACACAAGCCAGTAAGGCTCAATCTCTCCTAGATCAACTGGGAGTGATGCTCTGGTGTGTATCTCCCAGTGATGTTTGATCTCTGGAGGCAAGGAGCAGAGCCCTGGAGAGGGTCTGCAGGAGGAGGTGCCTTCTGCCAGTCTGCCCTGCCAAGCCTTGGTACCTCACATCCCTCTTCAGATGAAATACAGACTGCAGGTGCCTGTACCTCCCTTGGCACCCTCGGAAGGGACCGCTGCTCCTGACTGCCCCATGGTGCTGCACCATCAACCACAATATCATGGGCAGCCTTCATAGATAGTTATTTATTTGGGGGTCTATAACATCTTGCACTTGACCAGTCCTTGTTTGCAGCACTTCTCCCTTGATTTAGGACCTGGGAAGATTTGCTAAGTTTTAAAGCAAAATCCTTGGGACCATTCCTCAGACTAGCAGATTCAGCTGTCATCCTCCAAGGACTTACGTGTGATGAAGGACTGGAATTGTTGGGAGGGTGAGGGACATAATATTAAACTATTTTCTGATGAAAACCTGATGTACTGCTTGGAGAGAACCTCCATCAGTATGAGTGGCTATGGGTGGGCAGAGGGGGGGGGCAGCAGCATAGTCTGTCTAGAAAACAGCTGTCAGGGGAAGCTGTGTCCTACTATCTATCTACCTACCTATCTATCCATATACGCTCCCCACATAGATAAAAGTTGATTTTAATCCCTGAGCAGTTAAGGCAGCCTGATGCTGGTGGGTGCTGTGTGGTTTCAGCCCATGCCAGCCAGCCCTAGAGGCATGTACTGCAGTTGCCTGCAGCATCACCCACCACTGGGACATAGTTTTTCCTCTCCCTGCAAATGGAGAGTAGGTTGGCTCATGCCAGAGGAGGGACTGGGACTTTCCCCTCCTCTGCTCTTTCCTTCTCACCTCTTGCAGTGAATCTGCCTGCGTCTCTGATTCTGGGCAAAGCCTTTAGAGGAGGTCTTAGCCAGGCTTGGCTCCTGCCCAACCTGCTGCCTGTCTTCTCTAGGTGGAAGGCCATCCTTCATCGGAGTGTTCTTTCATGTCCTTTGCCCTAGCAAAGTTTAAAGCTGAGCACAGGTATCGGAAGGACAAACTGTTTGCAGAGCTGAAAGTAGATCAGAATGTCCCTGATGGGTGCAGGTAATGAAAACAGTGGATCAGGCTCCCAAGTCTGTCCCTGGACAAGGTACAAAACAAGAAGGAAGAGAGGGAGATGGGAGCTTGGGTCTTCCACACTTGGTGACATGCTGGAAGCATTAAGCCAGGGGATTTAAGGGAAAATGCAGCTCTGGAGTATGTCCTGCCTGAAGGGCCAAAGGATTCAGAAGGGCACCCCATATGTCTGTGTGTATGTGTGCCCATGGGATAGTTGGTATTTTGGGAAAGGGTCTCCAGGGAAAGCACTTGGGGGGGAAGCACTTGGGGGTTGCGGGCTCTTGGCGTGCGGCTGAGATCAGAAGAGACCAACAGCCCCAGAGCTGATGCTGGCACATCATGGGGATTGCTTATGGCAGGGGGCTGGGATCCCGGCATGCTTTTGCCATCTCCAACAGTGGTGGGAGCAATAAACCCCAAGTGGCAAGTAATCGACAGCCTCTTCTGCTAAAAGCAGCTCTCCCCGCTATTCTGAGAAGATCAGCGATTACTGCTGAGCCAGGCCCTGCAGGTAAATGGGAAGCAGATCACCAGGCTTGCCCTATGAAAGGCACTGGCTGTGCATGGCACTGCCTCTGCTATAGCAAAACTCAGTGGCATCTCTGCCTGAGAGACTGAGGCACTGGACCAGTGATGGGTCCTGATGGCTTCCAGTTGAAATCCTTGCTGGGAAAAGCTGCAGCCCCTCCCTCTGCCCAGTGCTGATAATTGACTCTGGCTATTCCTAGTGTTACAGGCATCCTTTAGTGCATGGGTTCCCCCCTCTGCTTGGTGAGGAGGGGGGCGTCGAAGGTTTGTCTGTTTTTTCTGGCTGCTGTGAGTGCTTCCCCAGCCCTGGCTGGATCTGCAGGGTTTGGGGGGGTAAAGCATGGGGTCTGGTCTGCACCCTGCCTGCCCCCATGCCTGGACCAGCTCTTAGGGTCCCACTCTGGGCTGGTGTGCCCATGAATTACTCCAAGTTTTGCACAGTGCTTTGGGTTGGGATGAGCCAGCAACCTTCCTTCCAGTTCTGCTTGCCTTCCACCCTCGACTGCAGCCTAAACCTGGGTCTTTGAACTCCAGTGTAGGGAAGGGGTGGCTGGAAATCGCAGGCCAGTATAATCAGCACTGCCAGCATATTCCTCAGCTGTACCGACCTCAGCTCGACACGTCTGTTTGTCAGTCGCTCGTGCCAGGGAAGGAGCTGCTGCCCAAGGCAAGCAGTGGTGTGCATGGCTGATTGCATCAGGTCAGTGGAGGAGCAGGCAGATAAGCAGTCCCTGGGGCACTGCTGCTGGGAGCACTCATCAGCCCTTTGGCTGCTCACGGTGCAGGTGCTAGTCTAAGCCAGCTCTCGCTTGATAAATCTGTTGCAATGGTTTTACAGCAGTGCCTGTCAGCACCGGTGGATGCTGCCGTGCAGGTCAGACCCTGGCATTGCCGTTCCCCCATCCCTGCCATGCAGCTCTTGCAGATGGGACTGCACAGGAGCTGCTGGCCACTTCTGGGGAGCATTTGCAGATCTTGCAGAAAAGCTTTCAACTGAAGTGTACCCAACAAAGCCATGTGCCAGCCAGAGCTCAATGATGTTCACAGCACAAAGTTGGGCAGGGGGTGCTGGACCCCCTCTGCACCATGGTCTGGGTGGGCTGAGATGCCCCTGGTCGGGGATGTGAAGGGCACTGCAACTTGTGGGAATTTATTTCAATAGAGGGGACCGTGTGCTAAACCACCATGTGCCAGGATGCTTTGAAGCGTTGTCCTCTGTGGGATGCTTTTCAGGGGATCAGCATCACCAGCCAGGGCTCAGCAAGGAAGGTGTGCTGGGGGAAGGAGCCTTTCCTAATTCAGTGCTATTCCTGTCCAGCCATGATGTCTGGGCTCCTTTCCCAGATGTATGAAAAGGTACATCACTCAGTGTCTATCAATCAGTGTCTTTTGGGGAGGGGGTGTGCTGGTTTTACCATTCCTCCCCAGAGAGATGCCCTGAGAGTTCAATATAAATTGCTCTGAGCTTTCATTTGGTCAAGGAAGCTCTTCCAGACTTGGCAGGAGAGCGCTCAGAGAGCAGCTTTGCTCCTGCAGCCATGAGTCCCACAGCTGAGATCCAATCCCAAAATGTTCCTACCCTGCATGGAGCTGCTGGCCCTTGAAGGAAACTGGTCCCCTTGTGCTGCAGGAGGGAGTCTGATCACCCCTGCCAAAGCTGAGTTCATCTGCAGTGCCTACATTTATGGGAGCTTGAGCCATTCACCACCACAGGCATAGACAGCACTGAGCCGTTCAGCTGTGGCTGGAGATCACTGTGCATGAACCATCCCTGGGCTGCTTGGTCAAGCAGCACCGTTCTGCCCATCCATTTTCTCCTCATCCTCAGACAAATATTTCATAAAAGCTCAGCCCATGTGACAGGGAGTTACGTGGGTTTCACTACAGGACAAACTTTTTGAAGGCTCCTTCTCGGGTTTGTCTCCAAATGTTGCAGTTAAATAAATATTGACTGATTCCTGCTAGCCAAAGATTTTGTCAGACCACTTCCATTTGCCTGCTCAAATTCTTGCTGCTCCCAACTAGTATGTAACTCGGGAAAGCAACATTCATTGTTCCCTGTGAAGAACTGGTTCACTCTTGCCACATATTTCTGCAAACCTGTTCTGGGCCAGCTCCAGGAGAAAGTGTTTTCCACTAACATCATCTTTCCAGCTACAGCAGAACTGGGCTAGAAAAAGGCAGAAGGGGTAGGCAGAGTTTTCTGCTCTTTTTTAAGTATCTTTGGAGCAAAATGCAGATGCTTGCAGTTTTCTGAGCCATTAATTGGAGGTGAATGAACTTCTGGAAAACTTTGCATTCCTTTCCAACCCAGGGAGCGACTTTATTTAGTGTGTCACATTTCCTTTCACGCTATCATGGGCAAACTGCTGCTCTCATGCACTACTTGGCAGGGCTCAGCATCACTGAAATGCATCCAGATGAAAACCCTGCCTCCTACAGAGCAAATCCAAGCTGGGCTGCTGATATCCTCCTGAAGGGCAATACGGGGTGCTCACCTTGCAACATCTGGCTCACAAAAGCCAGAGGCTGCAGTGGAAGGAAGCCCAAAGGAAACCTTTTTTGCAGTGGTAAATACTGTCCCAGCCCCAGAGCTCTCCTGGAGGGACACCAGATGTATGGGACAGGCCATCCCACCACACAGTGTCTGCTCTAGAGGTACAGGAGTTGCTACAGCAATTCCACCATCCAGAGTGGGGTCAGCAATTCCCAGTTTCTGTCTTGCAACAACCTCCACAAGTTTTCTTGCTCTCTTTTTCATTCCTGGGCTACCCCAGGCATGGGATGCAGCCCAGGAGAAGACTTCTTCATCTGGTCTGGTGACATCAAGGTGGCACAAGCCTTTTTCAGTGTGGGGCTGGATGGACCTGGATTGACCTAAGGTCCTTGCATCAGATCCATCTTCCTTCAGACTGTTTGCTTTTGGAGGGTGTCACTGGTCTGAGGGGGATTCCTGGGTTGATGTCCGCTCTGTCCCATGTGGCTAATGTCTATCAGGATCAGAGATCAGGCTAGAAAGGACAGCAAAGTCTTGAGGCATCTTCTGGGGCTCTCCCACTACAATAAAAACTGACTGTCTAATCACCTGGAAGAACTCCCTGAAATTCAGTGAGCAGAAGATAAAGACTCAGAAAAACCAAAGGAGACAGGAACTGGATACAGCTGTGGGAGCAAGAGGGGGCACAGAAAAGGTCATTCCTTTCAGAGGGTGACGGGGCTCAGGCTCATCAGAAAACTGGCCAGAGCAGCTCCATCATTGCCAATGCTAAACCTCAGGTGGGTTCATAAAAATGTGGCTGAACTGGGGAGCAAAGACCTACAAACCTATTTTTCCATCCTCTGTCCACCTCCACAATCACTACAGCCCTTTGAAAGAAGACTACAAGACTACAGAAAAAGGTACCCACCCAACAGGCTGCCCAACAGCAAGCCTGGCACTGGGCACGTCTCTGAGCCTCGTGTCACCTGTGGCAGGGCAGGGGTAGGGGAGGACCACCAGTGTACAGACAAGCCCAGCCTGACCCCAGGGGTCAGGGGCTGGGAAAGCTCTGGCCGCTGAACTCTGGGTGACTCCCTAGCCTGGCTCCTCGGGAGGCTGCCAGTGCTGAGAAGACCACTTGGAACTGAAGGCTGGGTTTGAGAACAAGGGATTTTTTTGGCTAAGCACCCATGAAGGCAGTTTTCAGAGCATGTTTCCTGCAAATGAGGTGATCAGATCCTGAAAGAATTGTGCCTCAGCACTTCCCTCCAGCCCTCTGGTAATTAATCCAGGGCTGATCCTGGGCTGGCGAAGAGCAGATTCTCCCCCAGGCCCTAGAACGTGATAATACACAAAGGAGAGGTTAGTTATTTATTTGCGTATTTAAAAGCCTTCATTGTTCAGACAAGGGGGAAAAAATATGTCCTGGAACAGGCAGACCCTCGCCATTAGGAAAGAACAGCACACACTGGAATAGACAGTTTTCACAGCACTGTCTGCCATGTGTTTGCAAGCTGCAGGCTGGATAAGGTTAGGAGAGAGCACTACAGGGCCATACAGGGCAGCCTCCTCTGCTGTGTGCTTGCCGTTTGTGAGGTGCACGCTGTGGGTGGCAGGCAGGAGCATGGTGACTTTTAGCACCTGGGATTCCCTGGGAAGCAGAGGAAACATTCAGGCAAGGTAGGTAATGTCCCCCATTCCCTCCAGCCATCACCTCACCCACGGCAGAGCAGTGGTGGGGCTGCCCAGGTGGCAGACATGCCCTGGGTTTGGCAAGGAGATTGGGGAAGACACTCCTGGTGCAACTCCTGGCATCCCCTGGAGCTATGGTCATCTCTAGCAGGTACCTGCAGCTGGGCACTGCTCCAGCCCCTGATGCTGACCTCATGCCCAACAGTCCTGCCTCAAGCTTTGGCATCCTCTGCATGGCCAAGAGATGGGGCAGGCAGCTTCCAGCCCACAGGCTGTGCAGTGCTCATGTCCTGGGATGGCTTTCCCAGAGCCAAGGGCTCCCTGGATGCTCCACCTCCCCCAGACTTTCCCTGTTTGCCAAGCATGCACAGACCAGAGAGGCGGGAGAGGAAAGATGTGCCCAGTGTCACACAGCAACCTGGGAGCAGAAAGCAGCAGTCCCACAAAGCGATACTGTCTGCTCAGAGACAAGCCAGGAGGGCTGGGAAATTTTGCCTTATTTGGTGATTCACCACTGACTTGCTTGGTTCCCATTTTTGGGATGGGTGGTGACACAGGTTGTCTGATTTGTGGCTTTCCAGCAAGACCTGCTTTTTGGAGGTGTTGCAAGGGTGATGTATTTTTGACACTGGACAAATTCCCGTGCCTCGGTTTACCTATAAAGCGAGGGCAACAGTGTAATGTTTCCAGGCTGTCACCAGGATGTCAGAGCCAGTGTCCTGCAGATTTTGCTGGGATCCTTGCATGTGGATGCTGCTCAAAACTGACACAAGATGCCCCCCCTGGTTCTCAAATCAAAGGAGTGTAGCCTGTTTGCAGGCTGGGTCAGGACCAGACTTGCACCTTTTAGGCATACTGGGTGTGACGTGACTACACCCGGACCGACCACAGGGTATCCCGGTGGTGGGTCCCTTCCCCGGAGGGCTCACACGCACCATGCAGAGAAATGCACCCCTAGGATCCGCTCCAGGACAGGCAGAGGCAAAGCGATGGCAGGGCGATGAAACAGTTAAAGCAGTATCGTGTGCTCCCTCCCGATTGTTCGGCAAGGTGTGTTGTGACATTTGTACTTCCTCCTGGCAGTCTGCTAGCGGAGGCAGCAAGGGAGAGGCTGCCGGGATGCTGCCAGCCCCTCTGCCCCCGCCCTGAGGGTCTCTGCTGGGGGGCTCCACCATGGCCCTCCTCCAGTTCATCGGCAGATGTGCTGTGATACTCCTCCTGGCTGTGCTGTGCGATGTGGTCGGGCTGATCATCCTCTTCCTGGGACTTTTTGCTCCACTAAGCTCCTGGGACTTCTTCATTTACTTGGGAGCTCTGCTGCTCGCCTCCAGCCTCGTCTTCTGGATCTTCTGGTACACATTCAACATCGAGGTCCCCTTTAGGGAGCTAGGTTTTAACTAATCCGCGGCTCCAGCAAAGCCGAAATGGAAACTTGCACTTGGAGGAGCACTATCACTTGCTGGGAAGCTCCAGAGCATCTTCCAGTTGGTGAACAGCATCCAAAAAGACCAAAGGGAAGAGCCTGCTGGTCCCTGCAGCATTGGCCAGCCAGATGGATCCTCAGGGGAAAGGTACCTACAGCTCAGCATGCACAGGGATGCTTTGCTAGTGTTGGGGAATAAAGAGGTCTTGGCAGGGCAGCCAGACCTTCCTGCTGGTGACAGCCACTCTTCAGGAGTAACATTAGATTTTAAAATGCTCTGAAATAGATTAATGATGGACAGGAAATTAGTTTTGATGAGATGAGTCTGTCTGAATGAATCTGGGAAGGGGGATTTTCGTGGAAATTAGAGGTGGCTACCATCTGGGGTTTATTTCCTCAGTTCTTCCCATCAGACGATGCTGTGAGTCAAGGGTCCTGGAGAGCCGCTGTTCTCTCATGACAGCTTTTGGTAGCAGAGGGACAGGGCGCAGGAGTCGTCTCCCAGTGATACAGCCTAGGTAAGTAGAGAAAGTCAATAAGAATAACCCAGATCCAGGCTGTCGCTTAGCACCAAAACCTCTGTGTAAATGGCATGTGAGTGAGCAAAACTGGCCACTCGTTGGCATACCCCCATCACACCAGTGTGCGCTACTGGGCTGCCCAGGTTGGGAAGGTTTTGCTAGCGGTGAACATATTTCCAGCAAGGTAATGGGGAACAGTGAAAAAACAGGAAAGATTGTGTCACCAGGGCACAGGTACGATGTCCTGTACACAGCCCGGTGACAAATGTTGAATACATGGTAACTAGGTACAAAGTGCCATGTTTGAACACTGGCTTTGAGATTATGCTTTCTTAATCTCAGGCTGGTCTAGAACATGCCTGGTTTGTTTGGCAGTCATGCAACAGGCAGAAAGATCAGGCAGTGTGGACCTTGGCTGGGTTCTGCAGCCTGTTCCTACAGCGCATGAGCAGGAGGAACCCACACATTGAGCATCAGCCCCTGCATTGCATGGAGGGGCTGGCGGTGACATGGAAGCATCCAGGTCAGCCAAGAGCTGCTGCAAAGGGCTCAGTTTTGGCCTCACCTATGAGCAGCAACACCACTGCAAAGCTTAATGGAGGTGGAAAAGTCCACCTGTCAGAAGAGCACCACTGCACAGACAGCGTCCTGCCTCCTCCCAAGGGAATGTTCCTCCCCGTCAGCATGCTGGTAAGGCTGGTGGAGCCAATTAGCCCAAGTTAATTAACAAACAGCCCCACAGTGCTTGGAGCTGTACAGTACATGACAAAAGGATGATGACAGTAGGAGGATGCCCCAGCCAGGAGCTAACCATGCACACACATACCAGAGCCAAGCCTTGCCCCAAGGAGCTAATGGTTTTCTAACAGTACATGAGAAGGCAGAGATGGGGAAGATGTTTCCCACTGACACACAGGTGAGTATCAGAGCTGAGACCAGACTCACCTCTCTTCAGTTTTGGCATCTCAGCCAGGTCAGTGCTCCCAGGCATATACCTACCGCTGCATAATGCAGGAAGATTGCCAAATGACATGATCACCATCTGCAAGTCACTCAAGAGAGATTTACTTGCACAGTTTTTTTATAAAGCCTCTCACAACCAGTGAGAAACATTTTTATTATTATTATTTACTGATTTTTCTGCATTTCTTCTCTTGTTGGCAGTGACTGCAAGAGGCACCCAGAAAATTTTCTCAACTCTCCCAGGAGCATGGAAGCTGCAGTGTAAGTCATGGTGTTTTACAGCCCTACACTTACCAGGATGCCTGGACCAGAAGTTGAGCTTTACCCTCCACCACCAGGTCTCAGGGTGGTTTTCCACCCATGTGCCCTTGGGACTACCTCCTTCAAGAATTTCCTTGATGCGCCTCCAGATAAGAGCCTGTAACAAGCATTAGTTGGATACTGCAGCTGTATATAAGGAAGGGCAGCAGTAACCAACACCCTCCTTTATTTGCTCTGGGATTTTTAATTGCTAATGCTAAGCCTGTTCAGTCCAGCCTGCAAAGCTTGGCTGAGGGCTTTGTCACCATTCAATGTCTGTCCCTTGTTGGGTGCATGCCTGGGTTCGTCGCTTAAGGACAACACCCAGGGAGCTGGTGGCATCACCCAGGGAACCCAGTGGGAAATGGGTGCAAGCTCCCTGTCATCACTTGTCCCTCCTGCTTCCTGGGTCAGTAGGCCAGACCACTCCTGAGCAATGTTTGTTGGGGACCAAAGTCTCTGCCAGCACCTGACATTGGATGACCCAATGCCTATCACCAGCACATGGCCGGGGAATGCTTTGGGGTGATGAGGGGTGGAGGGTGATGCATGCCCACCCAGGAGACTGTTGTCAGCCCTGTGCACAGACCTCCAGGCATGCACTGATGAGGCCAAATCCAGCTCCACGGAGGAGCAGAGGCCTCCAATGCATTCCATCACACACTGGCTCAGTCCAAGCACTGCACTGCCAGGGTCCTGCAGACCCCAGGATCCTGCGTTCCCCATGGAGTATTCCTGCTTGCACATTTTCCCCTCTCTGGTTCATCTGTGGTCTCTGATAGTCACCCAACTCATGTGGCTCCAGGCAGGGCAAGCACCATTCCCTAGCAGGATGCATGAGGGGAGGTGGTGCACAAGTCAAACCCAAACATGTCTCTGTATTTCTGTGTGTGCGCAAGGTGCCTTCAGCATCCTTTACCTCCTCCAGGCAGCCAGCACAGAGGGGCATGGGCACAGGCCAGACATGGTGGCTTCCATTTCCCCCATGCACAGGCAGAAGCAATCAGACAGGCCCAGCTACCAGAAGGAAAACCTCCCATTTGCGGTGTACACCCATGGCAGGGGAACATGGGATTTCTCTTTCCTCCCTGTCCCACCTTCTACCATGGTGGGCACCCACGAGCCTGCATACCCCAGCACCTCCATAGCACCATCTCTGATGGTCTCCATTGTCCCTTTCCATCCCAAGGACATAGGTCCTTCCTTCTTCTGGTGTCCCCAAACCACACCAGCTGGAGCAGAGACCATCCCTGACAGAGCCAGCTTCACCAATGGCAGGATAAGCATGAGTGAAGCATCTGTGAGTCCCTGTCCCTTGGAGGCTCAGTCCTGTGCAGCACTGGGAGAGCTGGCCCAAGCCCAGAGCATTATTGACCCAAGAGCTTATCTTTCACCGCTGGGTTTTTGTGGTTTTGTACTCGGTCTGTTTGCTCCTGGCTGCTGGGGGTGTTTTACAGCCATGGGCACAGCATAGCCCAGCGGCTATGGCACAGTGCCCATGCGTGCAGGGCACTGGGAACCAGCAGCCCTCCTCCATTCCCTGACCAGTCTGTGCTCCTCAAGTCACCCCAATGACCTGAATGGCCCCTCACCAAAAAACAGCACCCTGCAGCTCTTCTTGCCCTGATACCTTAACCCTGAAATGCTGTGGAAGTTTATGCCAGGAGTCCTCTTTCATGACTCATGCCTGCTCTCAGAAGTCTGGGCTCCCTTACACCTCTTCCCCTATACAGCACCGCAGCCATGGCATCCCCCACTCTGCACGAGGGCAGGCACCTGGGGGAATATCAACCCCAACAATGTCAAGTGTCTGCTCACCTGTCTAGATCTTCAAGGGGGAAAAAAAATCCTCATTTTGTGACAAAATATTAGCAGCCTTACTCATACCCTGACCTGGGCTGATCCTGAATATCACTGGGCAGCCCACAATGTCCAACTCAGAAGCTGACACAGCTGCACGCATGGACATAGTGGACATCCTGAACATCCTGTTTGTCACCCAGAAGTCTGCTGGTCCTTCTGTATTGGGTCTGGCTGGTGGTCAATGGTCCCCTGAGTCCCTGTGGTTTGATTTTAGAAGTCTTTATTAGAGAGATCTTGAATTTCTTAGATATCATCAGGGTCTGTTAAAGTATTCACATCTCTTTTTACTGTATTTATAGGGAAACAGAAAAGGACCAGAGTGTGAATGCAAGGAGCAAGTAGATGAAGAGGAGTAGCACCAAACAAGGACTCTGTTGTGCTACTCTTGCAAACCCATCACTGAAAATATGGAGCGAGCCGTGCTATACCAATCTGCTGGGCACATTGTTACCACTCTGGGCACAAGTACACAAGGCACCCCTTGAACGGTGGATACCCTTCTTATCCTCTCTAAATACATGACACTCACTCCTATCCACTGCCGTTGTCTCAGAGGGCCCAACACAAGCAACCCGGTAGCAGCAAAGCCACTGCAAGCTGTCCTGACTGCGGGCTGGTGCAGATCAGCAGAATCCAGCTGACAGGCTGGACCAGTTCTGCAAACCTCACCGAATGGATGTGAAGAACTGGTTCAACAGGGCTCACAGCTGGAGAGACTGTCTGAGGTGCAGCTGTCTCCCCGGCTTGGGGGCCTTGTCTGTACATTGATGCACTCAATAGGAGAGGGAGACTACAAAATTGGACAGGACAGAGGATTTCCTAAGCAAAATCCAGCTGCTGGCTGTATAGAGGCCTTAGGTACATTTTACCTTATTTCACCAAGGTCCCAGGCACTTTCTAAGTGGCACTTAATGAAATACTCAGAAGATCTTGATTCAAAGAACTACTGGAGCCGTGGACAGCTGCAAAGGCTAGGAAAGGATTTAGTGCTTCAGCTGTCAAACCAGTGGTGGCTCAACATGGAAACAAACTTCCCGGCTGACTCAAAATACAAATCTCAGGAGAGAGAAGAGGAGACCCAGAGACCTGTATCTGCATCCTCCTGTGTTCCTGATGTAGTCTTCAGCTGACCAGAAAGACACTTGTGTAGGACGGAAACATATATAACACCTATGAAATAGGTTATTCAGCACTTTCCATTACAGATGCCTCTTTTCAGTTGTTAAAAACTTTGCCCAAATTTATTTATTTGTGATTTCTCATCCTGGAGAATCTGCCTCTGAGACGAAGTTAGGTGCTCCCCTCAGTCCTTCTCTCTGCAGACCAGCTGACAGCACAGTGCTGGCACTCAGGGACTTCTCTGTTAGTCAAGACATGCTTTGCGAAACGGGCTCAATATGGAGATGCATTGACCTCCCTACCATATCAGAAAGACCTCCACAAACTTTCCTGCGGTGATGGAGATGTGGTTTGGGCCCAATGTGTGTGCACTGCTTGCATTCAGTCCAGCTCCGTCAGCCATTTCATGCTGAGTTAAAGAGGCCCCAGGGAGAGCAAGTAGACACCAAAACACTTTGGTCTCCAGAGGGAGGGTTGAGCTGAGGATGCCCACCTCCACTGCTGCCTAGACAACAGCATGGACCACGTAACGCTTTATGGGTGATATCAGGCCTTTGGTGACCATGCTGTCCTTAATTTTAGCACCTTGCACCAATAGCAGCAGCAGTGGGGTTTGTGGGCAAGTTGTTCAGTGTGGGAACTACTGGTTGGAGGGGAAACTAGCAGTTCTTCTGTCTCTAGTTCCTGGGGCATGAGACTGGTAGCAGGGCTGGCATCTCAGCCCCCACCATGAGGAAGCAACTGGTGTCCCCTGTAGCCATCTAACCGTCCTGTCTTCCCAGCCTGGGAAGGAAGGCTCCCTGCTCAACTCCACAGATGTGCTGTGCAGGACCCACAGCCTCAAAACATTGAAATAACTTACATTTGAAACCTGGGCATATTTGGGCCCTAATCTTGTCCCATGTAGAACAGGGACGACCTTCCAGTTCCCCAGAACATCAGTCAGAGTTGTCACACTAAGGGATGCCATCAAGCACATCGAGCAAGGTACGAGGTTGCCTTCTGGGGATGAAAAGTGGAGCAGAGCCCGTGCCAGGGTGTTTTGCAGCATTCTGTTCTGTTCTGGAGGATCCATTTTGATGTCACTTTTCTGGGACTTTTTTATTAAAGTTGCTACCTTCCTTTTCAAAGCTGTTTGTCTACTGACAGTAGGTGGTGGGGTAGAGTGAGAACCTCTGGTTGCAGCAACTCCATTGAAGAGTAGCTCTTACACAAGGGAGAACGAGAACTGGAAAATGTGGTAGCCTATGTGGGATAAATCACAGAGTCAGAACATCAGTGGCAAACATCAGCATCATTAACCCTTCTCTGGCAATACAGAGAGACCTCCTCGTGTGCAAGTAAGCTTTTTTAAAAACAAGATCTTTAAAAAACACAGGCACTGTTGGCTTTTCTACATTTGAAGTCAGTGCGGCAGTGGGTCATTATTAATCCTTTTTCCTTCAAAGATAAGATCATGTTAAGAGGATCTTTAAGATTTTTGCAAATTCTGATGACTCTAGAAGCAGGGACTTTTAGGAAACAGCAGTTGACAGGAGGTGACTGGCCATAACCCCAAGATAAGCAACTGCACTATCTCTGCAAATGACTGCCCTCTGCCCCAGGCAGGAGCCAACCTTCACCAGGGCAGCCTGCCAGTGTGAAGCCAGATATCCATCCATGGCTGATCAAGGAAGGAGCCAGCCTGTGGCCAGGAATTTTATCAAATAAAGGGTCTGGGGAAATTCTGAACTGACCCCACTGCTTACAGGGCCACGTTCGCACTTCACCCACGGGCAGAGCCAGTGTTGCTTGGAAGCAAGAGGCAGGGTTTGAAAAGGGCCCAGCACCCTTTGACCTGAGAGGGGACCCAGGCCAGAGACCACAAACTCCTCCTGCACATTTGGACCTGCACAGCACCCTGTATGCAGGTGCTGGGGGGTGATAACAAGCAGGGTTTGTACATCCTGGAGTAAATGGTTCTCCCAGACTGCACAAACCCTTCTGCAGCAATCCTTGTCTCTCCCTGCACAGCTGCATCCACCCTCCCTGGTCTGGAGGGAGCAGGATGCCTGGTCCTGCAGGCAGTCCCTACCATAGCCATGGCAGTCCCATTTCCAGCTGGTTCCAGCACAGCTGGTGAGCTGGAGGGAGTGGGCTCTGAACTGGGGTTTAACCCTCACCAGCCCTAACCGCTGCAGCTGCCCAGTCATGGGGGTGCCTGGGGCTGATGGATGGGGTGGGATGCAGCAGGATGAGCAGCTCCTCCACCCTCTGCACACTGGGCCAGCACTGACTTGACCCTCAGACCATTTCCTTACACTCTCCAGGGCCAGGAGCTGCCTTGCTACTTGCAGGCTCATTTTTCTGTCCCCACCCAGTGCTACTGCAGTTCAGTTGCTGGTATAGGTCATGCTCAGGGCATGCAGCACCTGCAGACACAGTGCAGTCAAAGGATCCTGACGCCTGCCCCATCCTCCTGCTCTTCCAGCGAAGCAATGCCCATTCGAGCAGCAGGGACATGACCAGTCCCACACCATCCAGGGGAATCAGCCCGGAGCGAAATGCAGTCCCACGTAGGGAATTCTGGAGAGACAGGCTCCGGGGTCTGCTGCAGCAGGAGCTCCCTTGCTTGTTCCCTCCTGTTGCTGGGTGGCAGGAGGGACCTGTTCGACAGGTCCCCAGGGTGAAGGACCATGCCACACTGCCTTGCAATGTCACAGATGTTTTCGTAGGCACCCAGGGGCATGCACCCTTGCCTGCTGCAGTCAGATGCAATGGTACCAGTGGCTGGAGGCTGGTCTCTCTGCCTGTGTTGAGACAAACCAAGGTCTGGCTTTGCTGGGGAACTTGGTCCTGGGGGCCCCAGTATTTTGGCTGGGCTGAAACAGAGCCACTGCTGGATCTGAGCTGCACACCCCTGGAAACAACAAACAGCCCCTAAGGGCAGTTCAGACCTTTTGCACCTCTCTTTGCTTTCCCAGTGCTCTGGGAATTGGGGGCAACTAAAAATACCCCAATCTCAGTGATGCAGCAGGACTTACTAATGGGGTCAAGAAAAGACAGAGACAAACTCTGGAGATGTGCAGCTAAAAGACGACACAATGGGCATGAGATGTACTGAGGGAAATTCCAATGGGATGCAATTTTAAAAAAATTACAATGAGCATGGTCATAGACCAGGACAGGATTGTAGAGAGCAGGGGTGGAATCTCCATCCTTAGAGCATTTCCAAACTGGACTGGACAAGGTCCTGACCAAACTTGTCTAACTATGAGATTGATCCTGCTTTTAGCAGAGGTTGGACCTGAGACCTTCACAGATCCCTTCTGAACTGCATTAGGCTATATGTTAAGCTTAATACTTTTGAAAGCTACATAAATGCAGAAATTTCTGTAGCACACCAGCCAGACCAGAGAGCTTTCTCCCAACTCCAAAGTCCTCCAGTGTCCTGAGTGGCAGGCCCAGTCCAGTGTCCCGTTGGTGTAAGATGACCTCAGCACAAAGAACAGCTTAGAAGAGGCTCAGGACACAGGGAACAGTCAGAGCATCCTGGACTGGCTTTGTTATGCAGTAATCAGACCAGGAAGGTGTTGCAGGAGGTCTTCCACCTCCTATTCCTCCCCACTCCTAGTAACTCAGCTGTCTGCTGTCCCTCCTACCCACAGCATGGATGGAGACCTCATCCATGTCCTCTCACAGCCTTCCTCCAAGTGACTGGAATTCCATAGACCTCAAGGACTGTTGGGGTGGGAGAGACCCCACCATGTCCCATGCAGGGTCTCTAACAAAGATTGATCTATTGAAGACCTTCCAGATCAGACTCATGGCTTCATCTGAGTCCATATGGATCTTTTCTCAGATCCAAGGCAAAAGGCGAGAAAAGTGTATGCATTTTTCCTAATCTCCAGCTACCTTCACATCCTTACCAGGAGCCAGAGACAGTGCATGGTTGAGCTAAGCCCAGACCTCTTCTCCTTTCTCAGGCAGAGGCAGAACCTCGTCCCTGATCCATCTGTTGTGACAACACACTCAGCAGCTGCCATTCTCACCACGGAGCTGTTTGCGGTGGTACCTACAGGAGGAAAAGCACAATCCTGCTTGTTTTTCATGAGGAAGGGCAAGGGCACCTGCCTCCAGCCTGACAGCAGAAGCAGAGACACATGCCTGTAGCCTCGGGGAATGCCAGGGAAGGGGAGGCATGAGCAGTCCCCCAGAGTCTTGCCACCCCTTCGATCCCACAGCCCAGCCCCTTCGCTGTGCCCAGCCTCGCTGCTTTGCCCAGCCTCCATTAACGAACCGGGCTCCGTTAATGCCCATCTTAGCCCTGGCAGGGCTCCAAATGGATCATCCCAGCAGTGCTAGCCAGAAGCTAATTGCTGCTCATTTGAAAGGTAACTGGGAGCCCTGCAGTCATTAGCGAGAGGGGTGAGAGGAAGCGCTGGTGTTACCAGCAGCTAAAGGCACTTGCCCAGGGGCTTCGCTGGAGCTGCTGGATGCGAAGCTGAAGAGCAGCTCCTGGCGACACGTGGGCCTTGTGCAGCACCAGCATCCCTGTGCAGCACCGGGGCTGGCTGCTGCTCCAGAGCCTGGCTGGGAGGAAACCGACTGCCAAAGCACGAGCGACAGCCGGGCGGCTCTGCCACTGGCTAGTGCTTTCCCTGAGCGGGCACTGAGCTAATTCGTGACTGCTGTTACCAACGCTTAGCAGTGCTTCATGGCTCCTTTCCACCCACTCCTGATACAAACAGTTCCCAGGAAATGAAAACCTTGGGACCAAACCCTTCTACGAGGGCAGGGGCCAGGGCTGGCCGGGGACGAGATCTTGCTCCAGCAGATGCAGTCATCAGCTCTTCCCAAGGACGTGCTCCCACATCGCTCTCTGGAGATCCCTGATATCACAGCAGCCACCTGCAATCCTGGATCATATCAGTGTCTGGCAGCTCTGACCCCTGAGGCATCTGACCCAGCAGGATGGTTTTTTTAGGAGGCTCCTCACCTTACAGTTAAGTAAAGCAACCTTAGGCTTTCCTATCACACAGAAATGTTTCTCAGCAAGCAGCTTCTCATTAAACCCCTTACTTCCCTGCACTCAGGCACCCCGTGGTGGATTACAAACCCTGCTTGACTTCAGCTTTGCTGCAGAAAGGACATGTAAGGACTCCTGTACGCGTGTGCCAGGATCTGTGCATGCGCAGTGAGTTGGGTGCCCAGCACTGGCCCTGCAGCACCTCTGGACACACCCCACCTCAGCATTACTGGTCCCTGCCTGCACACAGGACTGGGAGCATCAGGCACAGGTCTGCTGCAAGTGACCGTGGGGAGCACCGGCCATCAACTAGCAGAGAAGTCACACTTGAGACAAGGAAAGTGGTTTTCCCAGCTTAATTTGCTTTTGCAAAATGGGACATCATTTAAGGCAAAACCTGTGGAAAAGAAGCTCTTCCTAGAAAATACATTTGCAGGTCTTTGCCAGCAGTTGCTGGAAAGAAAGTGCAGACCTTTGATGATATTCCAGGGGTTTTTTTTCATGGTAGGTTGCTGAGTTTTTGACAAAAACAATCTGTAAGAATGACACAGGGAAGTGTAAAACCTCCCCAGCCAGCTAAGCAGGATGTGTCCCAGGGTGCTGCTGTCAGGCAACGCAGATGAACGCAAGGCCAGCCACACACTCTGCTGTGCTATGTTGCAAATGGCTGTCATGGGAGAATAAATCAGACCCTCACCAAGTGACTGGCTCCAGCCCGGCTCCTGTCCCCATGGTCCCTCAGCTGAGGGCTTGGGGATCTCATCCCGCTGAGCTACCCCTGCCGCGGGCATTGCTCTCACAGTGAGGACACTAGCTAACCCCTCATGCACTGCCAAACCTCTACTCCCATTGTAGGCTCAGAAAACCCCACTCTCCTGCAAAGCCCAGGAAGAGTACAGCCCAGGACCATGCCCTGTATGCTGGCACAGGTGGACAATGTAAAAAGGTGTCTGTCGTGCTGGAGATGGAGCCAAAAGGATCTTGGCTGGAGAGACACAGGCACAGGGACAGTCAGCTAGGTCAGTGTCACCTCTTGACCCCGTTCCGTACTGGCCATGCCGGACTAACCAGGGCAGCCCCGCTCCAGCCTCTGACTGACCGTGGCTCTCCAGGAGCCCTGGCTGGGTGCAGGGGAGGGGAGGGAGCTTGGAGGAGCCTCATTCTGAATTATTCATGGTGAGATCTCAGCTGATGGAGCTGGGGCTTTCAGAGGCTGGTTCCTAATGGAGCCTGCTGACGTGTCTGGCCAGTAAGCACTCCTGGGCCCGGCGCAATTCCCACTTCTCCCATCTCCGTGCCATAATGCCACCTTCTCCTGCTAATGATGCATTATGCAGCCATTACTCAGGGTTCATAGCCCTGCTGCCATCATGCAAAGATCTTGAGCTGTTAGTGTGCGAAGGGCAGCGTGTGCTCTCCAGCCAGGGAAATCGCACATGCTGGGATATGCCAGGAGTCCTGCCCAAACTGGAGGCTGACAGAGGGATGACGGGCTACCCGAGATCAGCTTGCGCAGGGAGGAGAAGAGGTACCAACAGGCCTGCAGACATCCCACCCCAGCTCTTTTAAGCAGAGGAAGGGAAGGAGATGACAAAGGACACTTAGGACCGCATCAGCTGGGACCACAGGTGCTGCAGAGCAGTTAGCATGATGTGCTGATTGCCTGCAGGACACCTCCACCTGCAAAGTCAAACAATGCCATGGATGATGGGTGGAGGCAGTGGTGGTGGAAGATGACTCAGGAATGGCAAAGTTAATGGCTGACATTGTGCAGGAGAACGTGTTAAATGCTGCATCAGGAACACCTGCCAGCCTCTCATCTGTTCTGGCTCTGTCCATTTGCAACACCGGCCAGGGTTTTCTGGGCCCCGCTCCTGTCCATGTGGACATCCCCCACTGACTAGGTAGAACTGGAAACATGACCCTGGTGTATGCACAGCTCAAGGTGCCACGTAACCAAAGAGGGGGTTCATGAGGGCCACAGTATCATGGCAAAGCTTAGGTCACCTTGAATAGTCCTGTGGATCATCCCCATGCCCGCTTTACTGTCCATCCCACACAGAGAGCTGCGGAGGTCCACCCATCTATCCATTCATCTCCACAGCCTTTTATCCTCACACAGGCATACCTCCATCTAATAACCATTCTCATACTGATTTGACACTCCATCTGTCCATCCATCTATCCATCCCCATGCACTCATCACCCAACTATTCTTCTAGCTCAAACCAGTGCTCACCCAGTGAATACTCATCTCTGAGTACTTGGGAGAAATGGCTCAAACCTGGGGTGCCGTCTAAAAGGAGAGTATTAAACCTTTGTGATCATGGTGTGGACTGGTGTTCCTGTAGGGGCTACAGGAGTGCAGGAGACCTCTCTTTCAGGAGGGCAGAGGACATGTTGATGTGAAGGATCTGTACCCACCCGCTCCTTCTCATGACAGGAGAAGCATCCTCAGAAGGCTCTGCATGGGCAGACAGCTGTTATGCCTGAGTCCTCCCTCAACAGGCTCCCAAAACCTGTAGCAGGTGATACGAGCTTGCTCCAGATAGCCTTATTTATAAAATCACAGCACTGGCAGAGACATCCTGACCCCTTTTCCAGCCAGCTGGCACCCAGGGAAGGTCCCCAAGCCAGCCTGCCTGGCTGAGCAGTGGCAATGCACGCCAATGTGCCCTGCCTGCAGCACGTGACGCCTGAAAGCAGGGAGGTTGGGCGCTGGTTTGGGATCATGTAGCCTGGTGGATCCCATTGCCTGGGAGCCCTGGGACCTGCCAGGGGGTGAGTGGGAAAGGCTGTATGTAGGAATGTCCCCAGCATGGACAGGGCCATGCATCCATGGCATGAGATGGTGCCCGCTGCAAGTGTGCTGAGGGATGGAGTCAGAAATGCAACCAGTGCCGGAGACAGGCAATTACCCTGATAGTGGTGACCTGCCCATCCTGCCAGTTGAGTTGGGGGCCACACATCTGCAATCATCTAGCCCGTGGCCACACTGCAGGACTCCTGGGAAGAAACATAGCCTGGAGACCTCTCCTACCGCAGCAAAGGGGAAAACACCTCTCACACCCCGGTCTAGGGTCCTCTGGCACCTCCACCCTAATGGCCCTGCCTGGGACTGGGCTATCCCCACTGAGCACAGCTACGGTGGAGGAGAGCTCCAGCCCCACCATGATGGAGGAGGTGAAGGTGTGGGCTCTGCATAGAGTTTGGAGGGATGGGACATCCCCAAACTAAGCCATGCAGAGAGGGGCAGTGGAGAGGGGACTTCCATTTGCTTTAAAAGCAGTCCACAAACAGGGTCCACAGCATGGCTGTGCTGGCCAGCAGGAGATCAGTTCACCAGTTTCCTCCATGGGGACAACTGGTGCCGCAGTCCCAAGGCCATCCCAGTGGGTTGGAAGATGCTCAGTCTCTCAATTCAGCTCAGCATCTCTTTGGAAAATGCTCACTGAGGCACACAGGTGCATAGGCAGCTGCTTGAAATAAAATGCAAGGGCATGGAAACACATGTACCAACAATCATACACATCCCCCCATGCACACAGGCAGCTGCTTGCTGCTGTAAGGACACGTGGACACACACGCAAAAACATACACACACATGCTCTCAGGGCCACACTGCCCCTGCACATAAACTTCCAACCCCAGCCTGGGCTGGGCTTTATTTCTTGCCATGTGCTTGCAGAGCAGTCCCAAACCAACACCGGTGCTCCTGGCATCTTGCCCCATCACGGAGAGCCCTTTGCCCTCATCGCTGAGTCCTACAAAGTCCCTGTCCAGCAGGGACATGTTCCCTCCTCCAGAGCTGCCTGAAGGATGTGTCCCTGGTCCTTTAGCTATGCCAATACCATTCGCTGACCCTTAATTTTGTGTGCATGTGTCATGGTTTAACCCCAGCTGGCAACTAAGCCCCACACAGCCACTTGCTCACTTCCCTGCTGGTGGGATGGGGGAAAGAATCAGAAGAGTAAAACTGAGAAAACTTGTGGGCTGAGATAAAGTCAGTTTAATAGGTAAAACAAAAGCCACACACGCAAGCAAAGCAAATCAAGGAATTCATTCGCTGCTCCCCGTGGGCAGGCAGGTGTTCAGCCATCTCCAGAAAAGCAGGGCTCCATCACGCATAATGGTGACTTGGGAAGACAAACACCATCACTCCGAACATCCCCCCCTTCCTTCTTCTTCCCCCAGCTTTATACTGAGCATGACATCATATGGTCTGGAATATCCCTTGGGTCAGTTGGGGTCAGCTGTCCTGGCTGCGTCCCCTCCCAGCTCCTTGTGCCCCCCCAGCCTGCTCGCTGGCAGGGCGGTGTGAGGTACCGGTCGCCTGGCCCATGCACTCCACGGGCCTGCAGCTGCTGGTGAACAGAGCCTGGCCACTGGGCTCCTACCTGCAGGCAGGGGGACATGGCTCCAGCATCAGCAACACATGGCTCCAGCATCACCAGGGCATCCCATGGGACAGGGGATGGGAGACCCTAGCCCTCTCCAGTGTCGGAAAGGGGAGAGGGGGAGCATGGCTGGCCTAGGTAGGTCAGTGTGGAGGGGACTGATGGGGGCAACGGGGTGGGCTGTGTGTCAGGGTGGCATTTGGGATGCAATACCAGTGACATACAGGCATGATGGAGACAGGGCACCCAGGGCATTGCCAGAGGTTGTCGGCAGCTCCCAGCTTAAATCACAAGCACTAATTGTGTGCCGGGAGCCCACAGCTAAGGTTAAGTGTGCAAGGTGCTGAACGGCACTGTTCACCAGCGAATTTGGCCATGAGTGAGCAACCAGCTGCCCACAGCCCCATGCTGGCATCTCTGCTGATGGACGTGGCAGGGCCAAAGCAGGACTATGTGAGTGTCCCTGCCATGAGTGACATGCAGGGTGGACGTTTGCAGAGAACACTACCATCCAATACATGTCCTGGAGTTGCAGGCATGAGTTATCCTTGGGACATTAAGTCACCAGGATAAACCAAAGCACTGAGTTACTCAGGACTGAGCTGGAAATGGCCCCAATATCCTCTAATGGACACATGCCTGGTGGGAGGACAAGCTGTACAGCATCTGGGGACTGTGGTTTGCTGGACATCCAAACATCTCCCCCAGGGACCATCAACAGAAGAGGGCTCAGGAAGGTCTGGCTCTTGCCATCAGCTTTAATAACAAGAAAATAGGATGATGGCAGCTTTTCCATTTGCACGGGAAGGGGTTGGGAGCATCTTTCCCAGATGCAGGCAGACTCCGACCTAAACCAACAGACACCTGCGCCTCTGGGAGCACCAAACATGGGCCCTGCTGCCTAGGGATGAGGTGGCTCTGGTGAGGACATGGGGATGGTGGGTTATCAGCTGACCCTGAGCAGCAGACGTGACTGTGGGCTGATGCAACAGGTGCTGGTGTGAACAGACCCTGGCTCGTGCCCACAGGCACAGCAGCGTGCCACCCCCAGCAGAGCTAGTGGATGCTCAGCACAGGATTCCCCAGGGTATCTCCAACGTCTTGCTGCCTGGCCCCCACCCACCCAAGGCAGGGAATGGGGGTCCAGACTGCCAGCCCTGACAGCCATCCAAAGCCATTGCTTGTCCAAAGAAGAGCAACAAAGCTGGTGAAGGGTCTAGAGAACAAGTCCTGTGAGGAGCGGCTGAAGGAACTGGGGTTGTTCAGCCTGGAGAAAAGGAGGCTGAGGGGAGACCTTATCACTCTCTACAACTACCTGAAAGGAGGTTGTAACAAGGTGGGTGTTGGTTTCTTTTCCCAAGTAACAAGCAATAGGATAAGAGGAAACGGCCTCAAGTTGCACCAGGGGAGGTTTAGATTAGATAGTAGGAAAAATTTCTTTACTGAAAGGGTTGTCAAGCACTGGAACAGGCTGCCCAGGGAAATGGTTGAGTCACCATCCCTGAAGGTATTTAAAAGACATGTAGATGTGGCACTTAGGGACATGGTTTAGTGGTGGACTTCGCAGTGCTAGGTTAACGGCTGGGCTCGATGATCTTAAAGGTCTTTTCCAACCTAAAAGATGCTATGATTTTAGGATTCTATTCCATGATCCCTGGCCAAGCAGTGCCACCCTGTGGCAAAAGCCCTCCTTGCCTCCAAAGGGGATGATGCCCCTGGACCCCCACCTCAGGCCTCTAGGTCCATGGCACTGGCTGCCCCTGCTAACAGCCCCAGCCGTGGTCCCCTCTCCCCTGCTCCTGTGCATGACCCCAGCACAGCACAAGACATCCCATCTCATCCCAGTGCTGCCACTGAAGCTCTTTTCTGTCCCTATTGCCTTGCCCAGATAAATACCTTCAAGGCTCCAGCAACAGCAGCTGAAAGTGGGTTCCTCCAGCCCTAACCCCAGGGACCCCCCCGGGGGTGCAGATGGGGGGGCACTCCCACCTCCCAACAGCCCTCTGCCAAGAGGCTGGTTCCCTGGCACCCTGCATTAATTCCCCAGACAGACTAATAATAAGGTTTAATATTAAATAATGAGGTGTGGAAGCATCATTATCAGGTAATCATTTCTTATGAAATAGGTTTTCCATTCCAGTGCAGTGTCTCAAGCACTTTTCCCCAGGCAATCTCCCAGTGCTTCATGCAGGGGTCAGTGTCATTGCACTCCAGGTGTAGGTGGGGAAACTGAGGCACGGGTTGCAGGAGTGCAGTAAAAACATCACAGGGAGAAGCTGGGCAGCCCAGCCAGGGCACCATGCCCTGGTTGTAACCCCAGAGGAAGGGGTGGGATGCCATCAGCTCCTCTGCCCCAGACTGCTCACCCCTTTCCAGCCCCAAACGCTTCTTATTTTTTCCCCTGAAATGTTCTGGCTGATCCCAAAGCTGCCTCAGTGGCACTGCTGGCTGTGTTTGTCCTACCTGATGCTTAGCCATGCAGCGGGAACCTCTCTTCGGGAGCATGGGAACCATGTGCCAGCCCTCCACCCTGCTGTCACCTCCTGTGGGCAATGGTGAGGGACATCTTGCTGCGGCTCCTGGACACGTTGGGGTGCCCGTGAAAGGGCTGCAGCCCTCAGGGCACATTCCTGAATGACTGGCCGAGAGCAGCACCCATGGGGCCAGGGACTGGGTCAGGAGGACAAAGGTGGTGACGATGGTGCAGACACTGTGTTGGGGTGTGCAGCTGGGGAAAACCACGGTGAGGGGCACCAGCGGGCAGCTCCAGCATGGGGGTGACCAGCAGCCCCTGCTTCCCCCTCCCTTGAGAGCAGGCATAGAGGGTCCCAAATCTCAACTGTGCATCTCAGATGTCCACTCCCCTCCCAAACCAGGGCCCCTGTGATGGAGGGGCTGAGAATCCCCTGAGTGGGACCAGCCCCAAAGAGGGCAAAGCTGGGAGGCATGCAGGGCTGAGAGGTGCCTAACCTGTTTGGCACAGGTGAAAATGAGCCGCCGCGTGTTAACCCTCAGGAGCTGGATATAGGGACAAGGAAACATCACTCTGCCAAGGCACAAGGCTCTAGGGAGGAGATCAGGGTGGGATCCCAAATCTGCCCATTTATACAGTCCAGACCTTTGGTTGAGCTCCCTGCCCCACACCCCGCTGCCTGTCCCTGGATCCCCGGGGCAGGAGGGATGCCTGTGGCACCAGGAGGATGGCCATGATCCTGGGGAGCTCAGAGAGAGAGGTGAGGGAGGGCAAGGCTAGGACTGCCTGGGGGATGAGTTGGCATCCCTTCCCATCCCATCACTCTGCAGGGAGGGAAGTGTTGGCTGGCAGAGGGGAAGGTGAGCTTACAGGGGCCAGGATCGCTCTCTCCATCCTCTGATTTCACTGCCCTTGTTGCCCGGTAGCTAGAGGCTCTGATTTATGTTTACATCTGTGGGATGGAAAGCCATGAGTTTCTGCTCCAGGATGGCTGCATCATGTAACCCGATGACCCCAACAGCCTGGGGAGCCTGGGGACCTCCAAAAGCCCTGCAGCCTGGCAGCCTGAATCCTCTGATGCACAGAGCCCTTGGCTGTCCCTGGGGTCTGGGTACCTGAATGCCATGGGCACAGCTCCCCAGGAGCTAGGATGGAGGGGAGGGACCAGCACAGCCCCCTCAACCCCTGCACATGCTGGGGTGCAGGATGCAGGAGGAGCGACTACCCTCTCCACTAAGACACTGGAGGAACACACTAGCAGGGCTTGGCCTGCCATATTTTAACCAAAAGAGGCAGAAAACACCAGCAGTGACACTGTGAGTGCCCGGAGATCTGCAGTCAGGTCTGAAAGTGCATTCAGTCCCTAGCCAGATGAGAGAGCTTCACCTGAAGCTGCTTCTGGGCTTTCTCCAGGGGTCTTTTGAAAGAGGTTTCAGCCCTAGCTCTGTCCCAGCATCAGTGACACCCCTCTAGTATCCAAGCTGATCCCATCCCTGCTACGAGTCCCTCTTCACCAGCAGTAGCCAAGGGAGCACAGCCGCCAGCATGGCCACAGTCAAGATGAGGAGGACGGCGAGGGCGATGGGTGACTGGCAGCATTTCACCCCCAGGGCTGAGCTGGATGACACCGAGCTCCGCGTTTCCGCTCTGCTTCTCCTCCCCAGTGAGCCGCAGTCAGTGTCCACCAGCGGCATCCCATGGTTGCTGATGACAAAGATGTGGGCTTCCCGTGCCAGCTCTCCTGGGACCCCCTGCGAGTCCACGGGGCTGTTTCCTGTGCTGCAGCACCGGTCAAGGCTCTGTACCGGCATCACAAAATGGCTGGGCACCACCAAGGTGTTGCTGGCCTCCATTTTGGTCAGATGGGGCAAGGAGGAAGGTGACAGAGGCATCTCCAGTGTCCGGGCATTGGTGCCTGCCTTGGGTGGCCATAGAGCCTTCTTCTTGCTGAGGAAAGTCACATAGCGGCAGACAGGGCAGATGATGCTGCTCTGGACCTGGCCATCAAGCTTGGCAGAGAGCAGGCACTTCACCAGGCAGTCGTGGCAGAAGGTGTGCCCGCAGCTGAGCTTGCGGTGCATGGCCTCCAGCGGGTGAAACTTCTCATAGCACACAGGGCACTCGGCCGGGACACCCTCCTTGCTGGACGAGGTCTCAGACATCCCTGCTCTGTTGGCCACAAGCACTCCCCAGCTGCAAGGAAGAGGCGCGATGGGTTAATAAGAGTCTCAGTTGCAATGATTAGCGAGATCCATCTCTTCATCTCTCCTCCTCCCTCCTGCTCTCTTGCCTTTGCCCTCTTGCCCCTAACAGATGCAGTGAATGGCTACTAGGCATGGTCTCAACAAGGCAGAGCATTTTCAGGAGCATTAAACCTCTCAGTGTGGCCCTTGGGGCAAGAGAGAGATGATGGGATGACCTCAGCTCCAGAGCCACTGGGGGCAATAATCCCTGGCTGCAAAATCACATGGAAAAAGGCATGAGCCCCTGGATGGAACTGTGTCTACCTGCTCAGTGCCTAGTACAGATAAAGCAGGTTCAGCTTGCGTCACGAGTGCATCTGTGCTCTGCTGCCGGCTCCAGGTGCACGGGGGAGTGGGAACTCCCATCCTACAAAGAAACCTGCCAAGGAAAGAGAGATGCTCCCGTCCCGGGGGACGCAGAGGGGCCGGGAGGAGCAGGGGAGGCCAGGCCAGTGGGGCAGGTGGGAGCACAGGACTCCATGGGGAGGGAGAGGGAGTGTGCCATAGCCAGGGCAGGCAGTGAGCACCCACGTCAGGCTCCTTCCAGGCTGCTGGAGGTTGTCCCAGGGTGGTGGCCAGGCCACCGCCATCTCCAGGCCGTGCTCCTCACTCACGCTGGAGCACAGTGCGGGCAGCAAGCCTCAGAGACCAGCATCTCGGGTTAGTCAGAGGGAGCAGGGCAGAGCCCGGCCAGCTCACCCGGCCCCCGCCCTGGCCTGGGGTGTGAGGGGGAGCGCAGGGCTGCTGTGATCCCCAGACCTGCATCTGGGCTGGGTCTGAAGCTCTCCCGTGCATCTGCCAGGGCAGGGAACATTCACATGGTGGCTTCAGGGAAGGGAGAGGGGAGAGGGGAGAGGGAAGAGGGGAGAGGGGAGATGGGAGAGGGAAGAGGGGAGAGGGGAGGAGGGATGCTCAGCTCAGCTCCCTTCTCTTAGACTAGTTCAGGAATTGGAGCTTCATAAAACCTGCAGGTTTTTCCTGACCTTGTAGCATTTTCAGACCAGACCCAACCTGCATCCCTTTTCTCACGCATGACTGTGCCCACGGACATCCTCATAGCCGATTCTGGAGGTTTTGCCATCCCTCCTTGGCTGCCCTTTTTGTGCACAGGAGCCACCCCCTGCACCAGGGTGGCCACAGGAACACAACAAGCCATTCCCCCCCCATGCAAGAGAAGAAAGATCCAGGCTCCTGCTCTGGTTTAGGAGGGATCAGGGACTTGATGGCCCCCCAAAGTGCTGCAGAAGGAGACCCTAACCCCGTGCACTTGCTCCTCCATGACCCAAAGTCCCCTTACCTGCTGCAGGGCACCAGGGCAGGGGCCCTTCCACGCACTCCACCACTGTCCCCAGAAGCAGGGCTGGCCGTGCCCCAGCCCCAGCACTGAGCACCAGCCAAGGAGACGACCGGGACACCTATATAACACGGAGGTGTTGGCTGCGCGTTTCATGCGGGTGCGTTGCGCAAAAGCTGGAGCAGGGACAGGGACAGCTCCCGGGGTGTGAATGCAGAGGAACTCGTTTGGGTTTTAAAGGCCTGATGTTCAGCTGGTTGGCCAGGGAGTGGGCAAGGAGCCGGCGTCAGGCGTCAGAGGGCAGGGACAGGAGGCACGGTCCTGCCTGCTTTCCCTCATGTAATGGGAAGCTGTAGCTGGGCTCATCTCTGGGGTCAAACCCCAATGAAACAGGCACTAAGGGGGATGCCGGGCCCCCAAACACCTCTGTTGCTGCAAAGCATGGTGAGCTGCAGCATCCTGCAACAGGGCTAGGCTCCTGCTAAACACTTCTCGCCTCTAACCACCACCACTCCTCATCCCTTGCCCTAGCCACATCTTCATCCCCATGCCCCCTCCCCTCCTTATCCCCCAAACACTCATCCCCCCAGCTCTGCACTCCCCATCCTACATTGTCAGACTTCCACCAGAGCCCTGATGTGGTGGTGCATGGCCCAACAAATACACTCGAGCAGGCATGGGAGCCACCACTGCCTTGCACCTGCCCTGGGGGGGTTCCAGCATCTCTGGGAACTGTGGTTCGGTCAGCAGCAGGAGCCCTGCGGGCTCAGCGCAGGCAGGAGCCCCATGCTTGGCCATCTCAGCAGCTGCGGGTGGCTCGTGAGTCACCATTTGGCCACGTGTGGGCTGGAAACCCACACAGAGAAGGTTCCCTGTGGCCTTATCCATGTCCCAGGGTGCAGCCTGTCCCTCACCTGTCCCCCAGGGCAAGAAGCCAAGAGGCATCTTCCCTGCAAAGCCCTGCAAAAAATGCTGGCAGGGTGGATGGCTCCTGCCTCAATCTCGAATCTTTCCAGCCACCCCTGCCACCCCTCAGGCCAGCCAGTGGCCACAGGGCTGCCAGCCCACATTCAGTCTTGCCAAGCAGCTCCACGGGGATCTGGGTGCTGCTTGCCACATCCAGAGGTGGTGCCCAGAGCAGGCGTGGTGACCCCAAGGCGCCTGCCTGCATGCCTTCCCTGGCTCTGGCTATGGCAGTGCACCCACAGGACCTGGATTTGCACCATCAAGGGGCTTGAATGCCCTGGAGGGCCTGGGGTGTCCATCACAGAAAGCCTTCAGGAGAAACCTGGACATATGGGGAGATCTTGCCTTCGGGCAGAGAGATGTTCTGCAGAAGCATTCCCAGCCCTGTGCTACTCCAGCTTCAAGAAGGTGCCAAGGGCTCTGCAGGGTCTATGGGGCAGGCAGAAGAGGATAAGCACCCCTGGCACCCAAAACTCAATGAGATGGGCCCTGGAGTCCCTTTGTGGACAGGAGGGGTGGTTTCACGTGGCTGGGTGCTGTGGCAGGGTGCAGGGCTGCAGGCGTGGGCAGCAGTATCAGTCGCTCGTGGTTGTAGCGGTTACAACATGGGGCTGGTTTCTGGAAGGAGAAGGTTGGGTGCAGCCCCACCAGGACACCCTGTGCACTGGGGCAGCTGCCAAAATGCATCTGCCCTCTGCAGAGAGCACCCATGGTGGAAGACTTGTGCCCCAGGGGGGACCTCTTGAGCCATGAAGCCCTGTTCCTTGCTGGAAGGAGACCCAGAGCATGTCAACACCTTCCACACCTCTGCTTAGGATCAGGGACCAAGCCACCCCACTTGTTGTCCCAGTTTTCTTGGGATGGTCAGCAATTGAGCTTGAAACCTCTCCAGACAGATTGTGCCAGGGCTGAGGTTGCATAGTCACCCCTGGGATAGGCATCCCTGTCCCCTGGCCCCTCCTTGAAGCTGCTGGAGGTGCCAGGGCTTCTTGCATCCACCAAGATCTCCAGTGCTGAACAAGTGATCTGGGCCAGCGAGAGCAGATTTGGGGCAGCCAAGCATCTCCCCAGCTTCAGTTTACTCTCTGCTGGCACCAAGGCGGGGTGGAAATTCCTGTTTCCCATACTTTGAATGCTCTCTGCAGTTGGAAACTATGAGCTCATGGCTCTATACATAGGCACTGGAAAAACAAGTCTGCCTCCCTCCGTTTGCTGCTTTGACCACGCCAAAATCAAAGGGATTTTGGCATATCACGTCCCCAGCTCTGTCAGCAGTTTCGTTCTTTCCCGGGCATGGCTTCTCTCGGTGCCTTTGCCCCACTTTCACGTGTGGCAGCATCTTTCCTGAGTGACAATATTGAGTCTGCTGATGCCTGAAGGACAAGAAACCAGGTTCAGGGGCAAAGCGAGTCCTTAAACACTGCCTGTATTTTTTTCTCACACTTTAAGAAGTGCAGCTCATTGCCAGTGTTTCAGCCCCCTCAAACTCAATGCAGGGCCAAGGGCTCCAGGATCCTTTTATCCAAGCAAGAAGGTGGCACCAGGCTGAGCTCCTCTCCAGAGACCACAGCTGAGACCTTCTCTGTTTTGGGGTCGGTGGCTTCCAGCAAACAAGGGACATGTCTGACCCAGAGGAGGACACAGCCCTTGCTGCAGGGTCAGGTGGCCAGGGTCCCTTCCCTGCAACTGCAGTGGCATTTGGGCAGAGCATTGCAGCCTTTTGCAAGGACAAGAGGATGCTGCAGAGACAGCCCTTGTGTTCTAAAGTATCAAACTTTCCACTCTAAGCAACCAGGTAGGGAGGAGGGAAAATGCTATTATATATAGTTATGTGAAAGTGCTTATTTTCAAAGCACATTTAAAGCTAGAAGATTGTTCTCTATGTGAGTCTGGTGCCAGGCAAATAATCACTATGGGTCTCAATATTTCCATATCAAATCCATGCTGCATGGATTCCCCAGATCTTTACCAATGAAGCAGGGACATTTCCAATGAGCAAAGACATGTCCCGCTTCCCTTTGCTCAGCCGGGGCCAGGATCCTGGTGAGAAAATCCCGGATTTATTCTTGGTGGCGAGATGCATGGAGGGAGCTTTGCTCTCTGCAATCTGCGTGGCTGGTGGCTGCTGGAAAGGCTGGGCTGGGTGAAGTCTGTAAATGAGTGATTGCCAAAAGCTGCAGGAAGGATCACTCTGCCCATGTGTATATTCTCCTCTTTCAGTGCCATGAATCATCCATGAAATGGTGGCCGTGATGGCCGGTGTCCCTGCCCAGTGGCCTCAATGTGTTCCCAGCGAAGCTGCAGGGCAAGTCCAGCTGCAGTGTGGTGGGGATGCTGCCCCTCCTGCCTCTTCTCTGGCTCCGTTCCATGCTGGGCTCATTACACCATTTGTACCCTTTCCCCATCACCCTGGGGCTGGCATGCCGGCCCTATTCCTCCCAGGTCACAGCCAGTCCTCCCAAACTCCCCCAGGTTTTCCCTTAGCACCGCTCAACCTGCAAACCTGAGGCTTTACAGGAGTTTCTGCTCAACTCATTCTCCTACCACCTCTTCCCAGCCCCAGCTCAAACACAGAGTTGTTGCCATTGGTGGGAATGAGGTGAAGGGAAGGCGGGGGGAAAGTAAATCTGTGTTTGATCCCAGCCCAGGGAGATATTCCCGGCTGAGGAAGAAGCTTAGTGAAGCAAAATTGCTTTCCCGGGGCTGCACCGTACTGGTGGAGGGCCCAAGGCTGGTGGCCCCTGTCTGTGTTATATCCAGTCCCATGCTGGACTGGATCACATAGCTGGAAAAGATGGACAAGCTGGGGGTCACCCAAGCTCCTTAAATGGTCTTGGGTGCCCCTGAGCTCACACATCTTTTCCAACGCTTGTTTTGCTTGAATTCAGAGCGGGAAAATCAGTGTCTATTCTTTCTGGGTGTCTCCATCGTGCTCATCAAGCACCTGGCAGGATAGAGACCCACCATTGGGATGCCAGTTTAGCCAAGATACCCGAAAATACGTAACAGCAGCTCTTTTTTCAGCTTTCTCCTCGGTGCTTTTTGCCGTGCCCAGGAGGTGGTGCTCTCGGATGCGCTTTGGCCACGCTACAAAAAAGATCCAGAGTTTACTGAAAAAAAACCCTGAGCCTGCCTCTCCAGGGGTGCTGCCAAGGTCTGGAGCTGGTGGTCCCCACCAGCTGGGATGCTGCCTCTTCCCCACTGGGATGGATGGGATCTGCTCATCCTCCTGCCGATCAGAAATTTAGGTCCAGCCATTTGATGGGATGAACGCTTATCAAACACCAAGGAACAGCTGGGCCACCAAACCCTTCTCTGATCTCTGTTTTCCTGCCAGATGCTGCAGGCTTTGTGAAGGGACCCACACCGTACTTGGGCATCACAGCTCCAATCTGCCCCTGCCTCCCTGCTGCTAGCAGCAAACATTCCCAGGAATGACCCTGAGCTTCGCGTGAGCCCTTGGAGCCTTATTCTGACACCAAATATCGGGGATTTGTCCCACCCAGTCCATGCAGACCCACACAGCCCCACAGTGCATGGGGTTTCCCCATGCCTGGGAGGGCAACTGCAGTCTCCAGGGGCTCCTTCAATACACATTTCTGCCGCCAAAGATGCCCTGCACCAAGCAGTGTGTCGAGTGAGTCTGAGGGCAGCCCAAATGCAATCACCCGAGACGATGAGCAAGACTAGGGCTGCATGAACCTCCCTAGGTGTGGTGGCAAGATCCAGCCCACGTACCCCTCCCCTGGCCCAGGGCTGCCTCCCCACATGCCTCCCCACCTCCCTGGCCCTGGTCCCACCTCACATCCCATCCCAGCCCTTCCAGGATGCTAGGTAACGGCAGGAGGGAGTTGCCACAATGGTAATCCACGGCATCATGTGCGTAATGGAGAAACAATACGGCTTTGAAGCAAGCGGGCAGATGCTTGAGGGAGAAGAAGGCGTCTATTCAGTGGCGGCAGCTGGGGTGGGCAGCTGCCCGCTTGCCTGCACAGAGCCCCGCGCTGCCGGGGCTGCGCTCACCTGGGGCTCATTTTGGGGGTCCTGCCAGCCCGACGGCTCAGCAGACCCTTCCTGGGGACAGGGTCAGGATGAGGAGCAGCGTATCAAAACCCAGGAGGGACCCATCCTCAAAAATGGTCAAACAATGGCAGATTGTCCCCTTGCTTGTCCCCCCACCCCTGTGCCCACACCAGCCCCTTTGGGGAAGAGCACAAACCAGATGTAGGGCCGCCGTGGTCCCTGTGACCCCTCTCTGCCAAGCCATGAGCCATGCCACCCCGAGGACGTTTTATCACCAGCGTCCCCTGCAGCAGAGGGTATCGCCTGACTCTTTCACACCATCCCCTCTGGCTGCCTTTTTACCAGGCAATTCCCTCAAGCCTTATTCTGGGGGACATGGCACAGAAACCCTGCAAGGAGAAAAGGCCGCTGGGGTTGGGGATTTGGGGCCTTTCACTGAAATGGGATGTTCCCTGTGGTTTTGGCTGCCAGGTTGTGTCTCGGTTTGTTTTTTTTCTCCAAGCCTGGTTCCTGGAGGGCTGTGATTGCAGAGGCGTTCCTGCCTTTAATGGGAACAAGTGCAGGTCAGCTTTTAGCCCTGCAACATGTGTCCCGGAGCAGCACGTAAAGGGAAGGCTCAATAAAAGGAGCACTAAACACTCAATTTGGGTTCATTTAATGATTTTTCTAGGGTCTTATGACCACGCAGTCAGCATGGTGCTGTGAGGGGAGAGTTTGCGGGCACAGCTGCTTCACTATCCCGGATCACTTGGTGGGTCACCAACCAGAAACCCAAGCGGGTTATCGAGAGAAAGATACTCGGCACAAAGTGCATCTGCCCAGACATGATGGCAGGAGGCAGGAGGGCTGTCCTCCCCATCCCACCATCCTGTGGGGTCTACACTCCCTGTAGTCAAAATAAGGGAAGGATAACCCCAGCCCTCCCTTCCAGCTGGGGTCAGCTGGAAAACACACAAGGGCCCTGACAACCCCCCAACCCATGGTGTCCCACGGGGGACAGGGCATGTGGTGCCTCAGTGTCCCCTTCCACATCCTGGGGGGATGATGGATCCAGCACAGAGACACACTCCCAAGCCAGCACTGGGGCTGTGGATGCTGTCGCAGTCATTTCCCACATCTCCTGGGCCCTCCACATCCATTGTTAGGGATCCCCAGGAAAATGAGCGCAAGCAGATCTGGGGTGCATAAGGGGTCACCCCTGCACCCTGTGAGCAGCTGGGCAATAATCAAGAAAATCAGCATTTCAGGGCAGCTCTGCTTTTGACAGGCTAGCTGAACTGCAAACAAGTATTTTTAGGAATCACTGCAAAGTCTTTGAGGGAAATGATTTGGCAAATACTGCCCAGGTGCCAAAGGAGGAACTCAGATTTGTCAATAAAATAGCAACATCTATTGAAAAAAGTCTCTGTATGGATGGATACAGCCAGCTCAGAGAGGGACTTCGGGTGCAGGATAAAGGGAGGATAAATGAAGTGACGCTGTTGTTGAGTACAACAGAGGGTTTGCTGCCTTCGTGCTTGAAGAAATATCCTGTTCAGTGCCAGCCCTTCCCCTGGCCCCAGATCTGGACATCCCTCTGGCCAGGCTGTGTGCTCCCCACACCGAGGTCTCGCCCTGGGCTGACCCATGGAGGATGGGAGTTCCTCATCCCCCGGCAGACGGTGGGATGCGGCTGCAGGTTGGTGGCAGCCACTGCCCTAATGAAGCTCCTTGTCCTGAAGCTTTCACTTGACCTGCCTTTGCCTGGGCTGTCTGGGTAGCAATCCCACTGGGCCATCTGGATATGTCCCAGGAGAGCACTGGGTATCGGTGACACATGGTTGTAGGGCGAGCTGTCAGCCCCCAACCTCCCCACTCCTGAAAATCAGCCCCAGGCTGCTGCAGGTGTTGCCAGGACAGGAGCAGTGGCCATACGCTGCACTCAGATTCATCCAGACCTGCTTAATCCTGTTGGGGAGAGTCCCCCTGGCCATGCGGCAGAGCGGCGGCGTGGCACCGAGTCGCTTTGCTTTCCTGGCTGTTGCATCATGCTGGCAGGCTGCTGGGACATGGTGCGTGCCAGGCAAGCAGAGTGTCGGCCGGCTGTGCTGCCGAGCATGGAGCCATCAGGGCCCTCATCCCAGGGCAGAGCCATGGGGTATTCCCATCTGCAAAGCCTTGCTGGGGCAGCTGGGCAGGGAGCACTGAGGGGCTCTGCCTGGGCCAGTCATCCTCTCCAAGAGCTGTTGCTCTGCCACATCCCTCTCCCAGAACCATTGCCCTGCCACATCCTTCACAGACCTGCACTCCCTGCATTCCTCCCACTCCCACCCCCTGCCCAGTCCCATCCCTCCCCACACTCCTCCTAATCCCATCCTTCCCAGTCCCATCCAAACCACATCCCTCCCAGCCCCATCTCCCCCATACCTCTCCCAGCCCCATCCTTCCCTGTACAACTTCCCATATCCCTCCCAGCCCTATACCCTCCCCAAACCCATGCCTCCTTAGATCTCCTCCAGCCTCATCCCTCCCTGCATCCCCCTAGTTCCAACCCTTCCCTGCTCCTTTCTGGGAGGCACACAGAGCCCCATGGGAGCCACCTCTTGTGGGCTCTAAACAGCCATAATTAAACCCATTGGGTTACAAGGATGAAATATTGCTGCCACTGTTGTCAGCATGGCCCTTGGATGGGGACCATGGGAAGGTGTGAGTAGCAATTCTTGTGGGCAGATGGCAGGTCCTCCCCCAAGCCCTGGTCCCCGGCCAGCTGGGGAAGGAGGCAGCGGCGCGGGGATATGAGATCAGGGCTGTTTGGAAGCAAACAACAGTCTGGGCATGGATGTGATATACCCCAGCACCTGCCAGCACTGAGGCTGGCGGACTCATGACATGGGGTCCCTGGTGGGAGACATGCAAGGCCAAAGGCTGGCTGGGTTTTTCTAGTGGTCAGAAAAACGCTGGGTCTGGGGTCACCTTTACCGAGACCAGGAGTGGCTAGGCTCGGCCAGTTCAAGCCTGACAAAGCTCCTGAGGTGCAATGAGTTGACAGTTCTTAGACCGTGCCCCCAGGGGCAATGTTCACAGCTCCAGAGCTACAAGCAGATCTGGCTGTTGCCACCCAGCGCAGACCAGTGCCCAGCTCCCTGGGCTGTCTCCTACCCCATCCCAGCTTCTCCTTCACCCAAAGCCTCCTTTCCCCTACAACTGCCTATCCTGGGGGCTGCTGCTGGCCCTGGAGCCCTGCCAGGTCCCCCCACCATGGCCTGGGCAGCTCAGGTACTGCTTCACCTTGCCAACAAGTAAATCCCTAGCAGGGCAGCTGAGAGGCTTCAGGCAGCACCCCGCTCTCCCCTGGCTGCTTCAGCTGGTTAAGGTGTACAGGCAGATAGGACTAGTGCTGCTGGCGTTGGGGAGATGTGGGGGGAGATGCCAGCTACCCCATGTGTCCTGCTGGGGATGTGTCTCCTCTCTGGCTGAGCTGCTCCCAGCTCCGTCCCCCCAGCCTGGGTGCTCCTGGAGACGGTTAGAGCTGCTGGTCCCAAATACCCCTCCAAGGCAGGGATTAGCGAGAAAATCCCTGCCTTTCTGCAAAAACCAGTCCTGGTGGCTATTTCTCCCTCTTGAACCCTCGCCAGTGTCTATCCGAAGTGATGCCCAGGACTACCTGCATGTTATGGGGCCCCACGTCTGGGCCAATAATTCCCAGCCCATAACTGATCCCCCAGGGACGCGCACCCACCCTGTATCCCATCCTTTGGGGCTGTCCCCCGCCCTGGGTCTCCCTGCACAGTGGCATAGCCCTTGCAAATATATAACCCATCCTGCCCCCATATCCCCCCACCCACCCCACGCTGAAATAACCTCCAGCAGCCCCATGCCTGGCCCGAGGGACAGCCCTGGCTCCTGCCCACACCAGGTCCCACCGCCCCCATGAGAGACTCCCCTTCGCACGAACCCATTACGGCTGCCTTGTCTCTCCCCAGCTTTTCAGTGGAGGGGCTTTTGCTGGTGAAACACAGACCTGGCTCGGTCGACGGGAGACACGGCCGCATTGTGCGGCCACTAATGCTAAGTGACTGCTCCTTTGTGCGGCTGGAAGCGCTGAGCCCCTCAGCGAATGCATGGGAACAGCTCCGGCTTACAATGGGGTGCAGCCGGGAGCGATCTCAAAGCAAACATTGACTTAAAAATCAGTGTTAACCAGGCAGGCACGCCAGACCTCTTGGGAAATACAGCCCCCGCCAGCACTACGCCTTTGTTGCCGGAGGCAAAGCCCCGCCAGGCTGGGACAGAGGCAGTTGGTAAAGGCGGCTTTGATGGAGCCGGTGGCATCCATCCCTGGTCCTAGAGATGCTGCGTCGATGTCAGCAGCTGGCTGGGACAGCGGTGCCATCGGGCGTGGGGAGAGGCAAAAGGTATTTCATTAACCTAAGCACCCAGCCTGGGAAAGAGGGACTGAAGAGCTCAGGTTGGGATTTAAAGGATCCCACCGGAGAGAAAAGAAACCAGGAGTGTGCCACTCCATGCATGCCCCCTGAGAAATTAATTCAGGGTTGCATAGATAAGCCCTTGGCACTTTTATAAAGAAGACTCCCCCGCCCGCACAGCTCATTTCCAGTCACCTCACAAGTCCTGATCTCTGTCATGATTGTAGCGAGGTCACAGACCCATGCTCAGGTTATCCAGCACAGCGAGGTACACCCAAGCAGCCCTGGCGTTGGCATGCAGCCTGGAGCGGCACTGACCCCTGCCTCCCACAGACAGACGTCCAGAGGTGTGGACAGATGTGCAGAGAGCCCTTGTACCTGGCTCGGAGCAGCACAGGGCTGGATGCTGGGAAAGGAAGTGTTCTCCCAGCCAGGCCTCCGGGCTCTGCACAGCCTCCTCGATCTCCCTCTCTGCCTCCAGAGAGGGTTTCAGAGCAAGGGGAGGGTCAGTTGAAGTGCGAAGGTGGGAGGTGGATCAGGCGGACCAGGGCTGTGAGCATTGCCAGCATCAGCCAGATGTGGCTGGGCACAGGGGATACAGTGGAAGGTGCACAAATGCCCACTGGGAATAAGGCTCCGTTTCCAGGAGGGATGAGACAGCTCCAAGGGCAGCTTGCCTCCGGCATGACTTCTCACAGGACGCTGTGGCTTCCCCACCTCTCGCAGCCTCTAATTCAGGTGCAGCGTGCAGCTCGGAGCCGCGCTCTGCCGCACGTCCCGGGCTCGGTGCTGACGCTGCCGAGCAGCATTTGCGGCCTTGTGCAATACCCAGGTCATGCAGGGTGACCCAGAAAGTCTTGTGCAGGTGTTGGGGGACATCCATGGTGCTGGCTGGATGCCCGGCTGGGGAGGGAGCGGTGCATGCTCTCCATCCTTGAGTTGTCCAAAACCACCCATCCCATCTGCCATGGGAAAAGGTGGAAAAGTACCAGAGCATCAGCCCCGGATAACCCCACATACGGGTGGATGGGACAAGGCAGAGGAGAGGCTGTGGGGACAGATGCAGGGACAGAGGTGGCCTTGGTGGCACCGTGCCCATGGAGGACACAGGCTGTCCCAACAAGGGCAGCCGGCATGGCCGTGGTTTCGGCCACCGCCGCGCCATGCTGCCGGCAGCGTCAGCCCGCAGCAAGGGAAGCATGAGGGCATCCCAACAGCACCGCCTGCCACTAATGACAGGCTGGCCAGCTAATTACAGAGGGCAGGAAATTAAGCATGCAAACGAAGCTTAAGTATCAGGCCAACTCAAGGGAGCCGGGAGGTCGGCTGCGGGGCAGGTCCTGTCCGAGAGGCACGGCGGAGGCACCCTGCCCTCCCCTGCCCGGGGGGCTGCGGAGGCACGTGTGGAGGGCACGAGGGTGCCGACATGGGGCAGCAGGCGAGCCACCCGCCAGCGGGGAAATGCTGTGCTGGGAAAGCAGGGAATAGGAAAGCCGGGATGGACAGGGACAGCCTTGGAGGCTGTCGGCTGCCCTAAGCATGGCTGATGGCCAGCGGGGTCCCTGGGGGGGTTCAAAAGGCCTCTGCCCGCAGTTTCCCTGCTCTGTGGGCTTTTTGGGGACAGAAGAGCGGTGCAGGGAACAAGGCAGCAGGTGCGAGGGTGGGGGTGAGGAAGAAGGGCATCTTGGTGGCTGCAGTGCCTGCCCGCTCCCCCCTTCACCGCTCGCCCTTAGGGATGGATGTTCAGGGGCCCAGGTCTGCGGTGCCGGTGCCTGGGTCTGCCCCTCCCGGGGGCACCGGGGAACAGAGCCGCGGAGGACAGGGAGGGGGCAACTCCCAAATGCGGTCGGAAGGGTGGCAAGGCGGCGCCTTGCCCCGGGGGCGGCCGGTGGGATAGGGGCGAGCAGCTGCGGGACCCCCCCCGGCCCCGTGCTGGGGCGGGGTGCCTGAGGGACGTCGGCGTTTCCCAGGAGGGGACGGGAACCGCGGGCCGGGAACGGGGGTCGCCGCCCGGCCGGCCGCCCCCGCCCCACGTGGAGGCCGCCGCCGCCGCGGCCCGCGGAGGCCCCGCCCCTCGCCCCGCCCCTTGCATGACGAAGCTGTCCCCGCCCCCCGCGCTGGCGGTGCATCACGGGCGCCACCCCGCCCCCCGGAGTACCCGGATGCGGCAGACCCGGCGCCGGCGGGCGATGCTGCGGCTGTGACAGGGGATGCGCCCCGGTGAGTGGCGGCGGAGGCCGGGGATCCCCGCGGCGGCCGCCAGCCGGACCGGACCGGACCGGCGGGGCGAGGGCACGGGGCGGACGGGAGGGGGACGCGGTGGGGGTTGGGGGGGGGGGGGCGCCCTTCGCGGTGCCGGGGGCTGCGGGCCCCGCACCCCTCCTCCGATTGGCTGTAAACTGACAACGGGGCAGGTCCCGCCCTCCCCCGCCCGCCGTTGGCTGACGGCGCAGCCTCGCCGCCTCCCGTTGGCGGAAGCGAGTGCCTGTCACTGGCCGGCCCGGCTGGGCTCCGCCCGGCCGGCCACCGCCCTGCGCGAGCCGGTTCCCCCCCCCCCCCCCGCGTCGCCTGCTGAGGGGCTGGCGGGCAACCCCGGGCCGCGGGCGGGAGCCGCCGAGGCCGCGGGGGTACGCGGTGTCCGGGCACCCCTTCCCGCCGGGGCCGGCCGTGCCTGCCCGGGAGCAGCGGCCTGCGGGGGAACACCCCCCCCCCCCTTTTTTTAAAGGTATTTTCAGTCGAACGTGAGGGAGGGAGCCACGTCTGGTGTGGAAGTGCCTTCCCGCCGGCAGGCTCGGCGGCGGAGCGCGGGTTTGCCTTAAAACTCCTGGGTTTGGGCCCCGGGCTGCCCGCTCTCCCCCGGGTGCTGGCGGTGCCGGGGCCGTGGGCGCCCGCCCGCCGTCGGGCCCGTCGGAAGGAGACGCGTTTCCTTATTGCACCATCGCCTCTCGCTTCCCCTTTGGACGTGGGCCTGTGAACGCGTCGGGTTGTGGCAAGTCAGGGTCTCTGGTGGCTGACGGGGAGGGAAGGCGGCTGCGGCCGCTGTAGCAGCCCAACGGTGCGCTTCTGTGGCAAGGGTCAAGGCGAAATTGCAGAATTTGGATGCGATAAACCAAAACTGCCCAACCTATGGAGCCCGTCCAGCTCCTGAGCTATTCCTGGCTGCCCTCTGGTCTGCAAGCGGGTGACTCACCCCCAGGCCTCGCCTTCCCCGGGGTTGTGGCGATCCCTCCCTCATCTATGTGGTAGGAGAGGACACTTGCTTTCCTTGCTTTCTGCTTGAACACGGTGGGCTGTGCTCCCCGTATGTCCCTGGGCTGCCCTGGGGAGGAGGAGAGGGCAGCCAGGACAGCTTTGATGGTGTTGAATTGTTTTTGACTTTACTCCTTCCTCAGAGCGATTTCCGAATGCAAAGGGATGTAACTGTGTGCGTGTGCAGAAACATGTGGCAGAGTAAGTTCAGCGACTTGCCTGGCTGCTCCCTTTGCAGTCGCTGTGCCTCCTTTGTAGGTGGTTTTGTCCCTGAAGGTGTTTATTTTTCCATCATCCATCCCCAGTCACTGACAGGAAGCTGGATGTATGATTTGCCTCCATTCTCATAAAACACTTGGTAGATCAGATGCCTAGGGTACATCTCTGTCAAATATTTTTCAGTAATTCTGTGAGGGTTTTTCCTCTGAGGCTTTTATCGCCTCCCTCTCAGCTTAGTGAGTCCTGTTGTATTTCGTATAAACATGACCAAACTCGAACAGTCCCTGCCTCGTACTCCCAGTTTGATGAGCTTGACCCGAATCACAGCAGACATGCCGTAAAGGATTAACACATTTGACACAAGAGGAAATACATTACTAGAGTTAGACTTCAGTTAAGTGACTTCCCATTAATGCATCTCTCTCCTTCGTAGGGAGGAGGAGAGCTGTCCTCAGCCACCCGCAGCCCAGCTTCATTGCTCTTGACCAGTTTGCGCTGGGAGTATTTGGTGACTCAGGGTTTCTCTGTTCCCTCTGAAACTATCTTGACTTGGTCACGAGTGCAGAGGGGCAGAGGGCACTTTTGGATCCCTATGGTGTTTATTGCCCTGAGAGGCGGTTAAATATGTGAAACTGTCATAGAAGGGTTCCTTTGATATGTAAGCAATTTTTTTTTCTCCCCTGCCCCCCGCAAAACAATTCCTGGACACTGCGGAGGGTAGGTGGCCTTGTCAAGGTCAGTGTTTTGTTAGAGATGTTAGTAACTGTAAGAGGAAGGAGCTGTCCCAGGGCAGAAAAGTGACTAGGAGGCTTTTGTATTTATTTATTTGTATTTAAATTTGATGTGTCAGCAATATGACTTCACAGGCATGCTGGTCGATAGTGCCAGTTAACTGCATTTTTACAGGATATGATAGGTGTGGGTAAGTAGTGCGTTTTTTGGATTAATAGTGTTAGGTCTGCCCTGGAAGAGATCCTCTGTCTTGCTTTCAGGCCCAGACCTGGCTGGGCTGTGTATTTCTGTTGTATACACGGAGGCAGAGCCAAGGCATTCTCCTTTTGGTTTGCTTACTTGAAGGTTTGATCCTGCATGTCATTGTGAGTTAGAGGTGAAGGTATCTGTTCAGAGGCATAGTGATTTAATTTCCTCCCCCCTGCCTCTTTGGGGTAAAACCCACTTTTTTTTTTTTTTTTTTTTTTTTTTTCCCCAACTCTTCAGAGGTTGGAGACGTGAGATAATTCCTCATTTGGTGGAGAAGGGAAGAGGTGAGAAACGAAAAGAAGAAAGTGGAGAGAAAACACAAGACTGATGATGTCTGTGACCTTGGTGCCACAAGGAGTCTTGTCTCTGCAGACATGTCTGGGAGTAGACTACCAAAAAGTACAGCAAGAAAGTACTACTTATTCCCTCAGTCTATTACAGTTATTTTTGAGAAGCAGGGAAAGACAGACTACAGAAAGGAAATGGTCTTTTTACAGTCCTTCTTGATGTTTGTGACACCGCAAACATAATCAAGATAAACTATGAAGTGTGTTCAAGCAAACTGACTTTTCACTACTGTACTGCACTCATCCATGGGCAAAACGAGACATACCCATCAAAGTATATTTTTCTTGATACGATTGTGTCCCTCGAGGGCTCTTCTGTCAATACAGCTCAGTAGCAGATTGTGCTGCTTCCCTCTCCTGATCAACGTAGAGTTTGGGGATTTATTTTTAACTCTCATCTTGTTAAGTGCTTACTGAAGAGACCTAAGGCCCTTGCTGTTGACGGCTGGCCTGTGACTAGCTTTTGGGTAGTATTTTTCAAAACCATTTTCCCCTCCCTGGCACTGGTAGAACTTCAGAGATGTAAAAGCAACAGAATTCACTCCTCTTGGAAGAAACCTGTGCGAAGTGCTTTTCCCTTTAAGTTTCTTGGTCACTTGTCATTCTGCAGTGTCCAGAAGCATCTTAGCCCTCTGGCCACTGCCTTTCCAGGGAATGTCGTCACTGAGATGGTATTAATTGCTGAGATAATAGGGAGGCCCAAGGGACCTGTGTGCTGTCATTTGTTGCAAGCTCTTTGCTGTGTGTGTCATAAGCTCTCAGATAAATTCATTGCTTCTGGGTAGGATGCTCTGTAATTTTTCAAGGTTTAAAGAGAAACCAGGCAACTGTGAGTTCGAGAAGATGCAAACTGGGTGGATGGTCTCCAGAGGTGGTGGGGGGGTGTGCAGCCATGTGGCAGCTTGTGCCAGCTGTCAGCCTCTGTTGCAGAGTCAGGATCAGTGCTCCTGGTGCTCATCATATCTTACCGACTTTCCTAAGAGGTGGTTCTCCAGAGGGCAGAGACTGTGGCAGGGAGAAGGATATCCTTTTCACAGCCTTATTTTCCTTCTCAGTTTGCTCTTTACTCTGCACCCTTTTGTTCTGCATGGATTCATCCCTCTGGGGTTCCTGGATATGGAGCTGTAAATTGTTCTCGTGATCAGGCCCGCGTTGTTCTGGGACATGCACGTCTCCGGGGACCTTTCCTTCATCTCTGCAGATACTGAACCTGCATCAGGAGCACCAACCTCTTCAGATTTTCCTTTTTAAGGTGCTTCAGTGGTATTACTTGGGAACAAATAGAGGTTGGATGTCTTAAGGTTCTCATGTTTGTGAAAGGAATGAATGTTTTTTAATACTAAATTCTGATGCCTTTGGTAGTCGTAGCTTGATTTCTGAAAAGAGGCTTCTTGCATTGGTACCTTTCTTCTGGTTTCAAGGCTTGCATCCTAGTGTTGGCTAACTCATCAAGGGGTTTTTTTGCCCCACTGGATATCATATTTTCACAAGGTGCGTAGGTCTTGGCTGTGTGCTGTAAAGCATACCTGTTTTATCTGATTAATAAGGCTGATTCCACAAGCAGCTGTTGAGATAACAAGGCTTTACTGTATGGTGTTTGGTTATCTTAAAGGCTTTTAGTCTGAACCTGGCACAAAGTTCCTGCAGGTAGGATTTTGTTATCTTCTTCCTCCTGTGCTGTCCGAATTGGAAATCCAGTATTTATTATTACAGCAGAGGAAGGAGTGTTGTGCTGATGCTGTGCTCTGTGACTTTCTTTTTTTCCTGAAAGCTCATATGCTGCTGTTGTAAGAGGCAAAGAGGCATTTGTTGTGGTTCACCCGAGAACATTCAGTTCAAAAATAGTATTGCAGGAAAAGACAGCGGTTCACTTTCTGAAGCAATGATGGATGCAGGCAGTCTTCCAAAATGCGTATGAAAATGCCTCCAGCTCCTATTTCAGGATGAGAAAAACAAGCATGAATTGATTGGTGAAATCTAATCCATGGCTTTTGTTTGTTTGTTTTCCATATTCTAATAAGTGAAAGACAATGCAAATTTGCTTTGATTTTTGGCTGGAGTGCTCAGGTTCCTTTGCTTTGAATGCTGATTGGGTTTTGGAAAAAAAATCCAGAGCTTCAGGGGTTTGGGGGGGTTACTTGTTGGTTCTCATGGTTTGAGAAGCTGAAGAATGGTGGAAACAAGATTTCTTCTGCTTTTCTGTCTGTGAATCAGCGTAAAATGGGAAGAGGAAGAAGACCTGGTTGCTGACAGTCCTTCGTGCTTTCCATGGAAGCTCTGGACAGTGCCAGAACTCAACAGCAGAGTCATTCCCTGCAAAAATGGGATGACTGCGGCAATTACATGGCACTTGGTAGTTTTGGGGACTCTGATAGCCAGAATGGGTTGTTATCTGAAGAACTGAAGGCCAGACGTGAGCTTGGCAGAATTTCTTTATCAAGTCCTAGTTTAGGTGGTTACTTGTTTAATTCCAAAGGTCAATGGACATTTGCATTGCCTTCAGTGGTGGGGCAGCAAAGCATCGATGGGGGAGTCTTAGCACTGTAGTTTGTCGCATTTGAGTGGCCTTGCTTTGCCTTTGCTTAATTCTTCGGGTTTGGTGTCTGAAAATATTGAGCAAACAGGATTGCGAGGAAGAAAGTTGGTGGTCTATGTGCAGAAAATGACCTGTTAATGAATATTAAATAATATTCATTCACTTTGTATGCCAAATATTTATAAGCTAGTTTTAAATAGGAGAATGCGGGGTGATTAAAATCAGTGAGAATGGGTTATCCAGCTGCTTGAGATGCTGCAGGTACATCCTGGGTGAATTGCAGCTGCCTCCGAGCAGTACTCGGAATTATTTTGGACATGCTTCTATAGCTCATCCTTACTGTGATGCATCGAGTGAATTGAGTTGACTTGAGAGAGAGAAGGAGTGGATTCCTGACTGTGGGAAGGGGTGGGTAAAAGTCTAAACATTGTGTTATATTTCAAGCTTAGTGTTTTGGTCTGATATTTGATCCAAACCCTAGCAGCAGCCTCCAGTCACATGGAGAGCCTGGGAAGCTTTTTTAGGGTACTGTGTTACACTTCAAGCTGTGTTTGTGTTTTCATGACTTAGCTGAAAGGTGCCTTCATAAAGATTTTGGTTTGGCCTTGAACGCAAGATTCCTTAAGCTACTTGAAAAATACTGTCTGCGTGTTTGTTTGTTTACTTCTGCTACATGTTGGATTCAGCCTTTGGCTCTTGTAATACCCAGAGGATACTGAGCATCTCACTTGTAAGGATGCTTTTGGAGGTGGGAAACCAGATTTGTCCTGTACAAAACCCCCTAGATTTAGAGAATTCCTTAACCTACAAGCTGCATTTTTTTAGAGTGATTGCAGCGTGGAAAAGCTGTTCCATTTTAAGAGTGGAGAGTTACTCTGTCCCACTGACTGTGTAAGGGGGGGCTTGAAAGGAGCCACTGCGTTTTGAACATAGTTCTTGTTTGAGAGCTGCTTCGGATCCTGGAGTTATGCCCGTGTAGCTGAGTTTTCCCAGGGCGCTGCGTGAATGCTAAGCTGTGTTGTAATGAATTCGAGTGGGCAGCAGCATAAGCCTGCTCTCATTTTCCCTGGAAGACGCTGCTGCATTGTCTTGTCTGTATCCTGAAAGCCTCAGTGTTGTTTGTCAAAGGCTTGATTCTGCAAGTGCCACGTATGCAAAGAAGCCCGTGAATAGGAGGGACTTGCTGTGCTGGTTCTCAGCTCCTCACATAATGCCCAGAGCTGGGATAACCGGCAACAGGCTGAAGCAAAGCAGTTTTTGTTAAACTCTTGGTATTCTGTGGGCATCTTCTCTCCCACACGTGAGATGTTTAAAATTGTCTAGTTATGTTCTGATAATGCCTAGGAGTTGCTTTCTGCCAGGCATATACATGTGCTTAGATAGGCCCGTGTTTCTGCACCATAAATAGAGGGAATGGGCTAAGGTTGGACTTGGTGATCTTAGAGGTCTTTTCCAAACTTAATGATTTGATTTGATTTGAAGGTTGGTAGAAGTGATTTACTCATGGCTACGTGTGTACTGGTGGCAGGTTTGGAAGCTGTCTGCATCTCCCAACTCTCAGACTAGTATTTTGGCCCTGAACCACCTTGTTTGCAGAGTGTGTATAGGTGGTGGTCTCTCTTTTTCTTGTCCCCCATGCATGTGGCGGAAGGCAAGTGATGTAACTGTGTACAAAAACTGCGATATGGATGTTGGACCTTAGTATTGCACACTGGCATTAGCCCCTGGTATAGGTGTTTATGCAGTTAGCAGATCAAAAATCTATGCTGATAGCATCAGGCATGATGGTAGTCATCGGGCTTGGGTAATCATGAGCTATCACCTGCTTAACCAAGGTGGGCAAGGGATGGTAGACTTGGAAAAGGTCAGCTTGCTCCCGCCGGGTGGGTTTGGGAAGGAAGAGTTGCTGCCAAGGGGCCTGAAGTACCACAGGGTTGAATCTCCTCCCTCTGGTTCTAAAAGGAAAGGGTCTTTTGACAAGGGAGAGGGGCAAAAACTATCTTCTGCATCAGCAGCTAGTGACTCTGTAAGCACTTGTGGGTCCCAGGCAGCCCTTCCCACTTCTCAGGCAGACTGCCTGTTTGCAGGGATTCCTCAGATGTTTATTTCCAAGGGTGTGCCCCGGGTCAGCAGACAGGAAGGAGTCTTGGGCCCAGGCATACCTTATCTCTTCTACTTCTAGGAAATGATGTAAGGTACTTCCTTATACAAACTTTTCTGTAAACGCATCCTGAATTTTGCTGATGGGTAGTTTACTGGCTGTTTACCCTTTGAGGTCAGGTCCTCTGGAGCTGCGGGAGCTGACCCTGTTCTGTGCTATGCCTCATTTATTTTGGGGAAAATGTGCTGCTTGCTGATCTAAGCCTCTCTGAGTGCACCGGTTTAGAGCCGAGTGCCTTGAAGGGAAAGGTCGGGAGGTTTTACTGAAGTGATTTCAGTGAGATCAGTGCAGGACTGATGTTACGGACAGCACGCAGCCACGCAGCGGTAGCCGAGCTGAGGTGTTCACCTCTTCCTGGCAATCTAAATTGCAGTTCAGGAGCTGCCTGACGTGTGCCTGAGTCACAGCAGATGTCTGCTCGCCTTAATGCACCCGGCTGTGAAACTGCCACAGTTTGGGAGGTGATTCATGGGCTCTACCTCCACTGTAAACAGTCTTTTGCATAGGATTTATGATTTGTCCTTGTGTTGTGATTAAGCAGCCTTGGTAACAGGTGCAACAACTGAAGCAAGTACACCCGAAGAAATTTTTATCTGAAGAGGTACAGCAGCACTGAAAGTGTATGTGCTAGGGGGAATTATAATGGCTCCACACATGTGTTTTAGTTTCTCAGTACAGGGCAATGCAGAAAATGAAACACCATCAGTTCTCTCGGGCAGCATGGAGACCTGATTCGTGGCAAACTTGCTTCTACAATAAAGCTGTAAAGCTAAATAAACACAGTGCGAGAGTTGGGGTGGTTTTGAGGTGCTTAGCACCCTCTGGATAAATGTGATCTCGTGCCCTTGGATTGTGGCAGCTGCCGTCTCAGCTGAAGAACAAATGTGCCAGCTCTGCCTCACTTTATTTCTGAGCTAAATGCCAGTCTCTGAAATGAGCCTGTCTCCCCTCTGATGAAAGCATGGGATTGTTTTGTCCCACTTTTAGGTTTCTAAAATGTGGGTCACTGAGATGCAGGACATATTAGTGTGACAATTTTAGGCCTGAAGGGACAGTGTTGGCTATTGATGGCTGTTAGAGTGTGAAAGTCAGGACTTCTAGGTCAGCTATTGCTGACTGATGAGCTTGATGCAAGCATTGTTTAAAGCCTCTGCCTTACAGAGAGAAGAGCTTGGTTTCACCTTATTCTTTTCTGGGTATTAATAACAGAATTGGAATCTTGGCTTTTGGGGAGGAAAAAAAGATGCCTACCCATAGAAGAGTTGTGGGATTGCTTGGGCAGAGCTCAGAAATGATACATGGTGTGGTGCATCTCCTGGCTGCGGTCAGGAACTGTGCTTATCTGAACATTTCTCTTGGTCCTGCTGTGTATGGCAGGACTATGACCACCACTTCATCATCTTCTTCAGCTTCTGAGTCCTGGTATGTGTTGAAGCCTCAGATGTCTTGTGTCCCACTGGACTGTGTATTGCTCCGTTCCTGAGCAGCAGTATAAAAAGTACACATTGGGTTGCATTTCTTACACCAGCTAATAGCCGAGCAGCAATGCAAAAGGCATCCAGTGGTCCAAGCAGCTGAAGAAAGGAGGTCCTCATCCAGAGAGTGTGGTCCACCTGCCTTGGTGTGGGAAGCTGGTCCTCTGAACACTTCCCGGGTGGAAACACTGTTGTATGACACAACCATGTAATTTTATGAGAGAGGCTGGTCTTTCTTGTCTGTTTGAGAGGACAGAGGGAGCAAAACTATGTGGATAACTTCTGTTACCTGCATGCTTTTTACACAAAAGCAGGAATTAGCTAGGACTCAACATAGGAAGAGTAAACTGAATTTTAATCTCCATAGCACAGCATGTTAGCGGTTGACCTCAGAGTGTTTGTCCTCATTCATTACATGCCTTTGCAGCTCTAATAGCAGTTGTAGTGTGCATTGCTGTGTTGGCAACAGGAGGCAAAAATCTCTTTAAGAACATTTTATGAATGAAAGTGGAAACTGTGATAGCTGTAAATTTTAATATCCTTACCAGCTGTGGTCCTAAGTGGGCTTGTGGCATTAACTACTGTTTCAGTGGTAGGTACAAAATATAGCCAAAATTTCTGGTCTCATTTCAGGCTGCAGCATGAGCGTTTCCAGAAGCTGGATAAAATTACATTGCTTGTTGCAGCAGGTCTCTGTGCTGAATGATGCTTGTTAGGGATCGTTAACATCCCGCTTGTGGGTGCCAAATCTGGATGCTGCTGTTAGAAAGGCCGTGGTGATGAAGCCCAGTACTTAGCAGCAGTTTCAGGGATGATCTGCCTGTCTATTTATCCTGAGTGTATTCTTATGTTTGTATCCTGCAGGTTGTATTGATCATGGACACTGAAGAAATCCCGACTTTTTCAAGTCTAAAGGAGGAAACTGCGTATTGGAAAGAGCTTTCCTTGAAGTACAAACAAAGGTACTGTTGTAGATTTGCAGGCTGGTTTTCGTTCTTAATGACCAGAACATTGTTTAATCTATTTCTCTGCAAGGCTGCACCAAGATGGTATTAGATATTTTAGAAAGAATCTCTGCATTTACAGCTTTAAATCCAGCTTTAAAATTTCCAGCCTTGTGGGAGCTGACTGTTTCTTGCACAGTGTTACCATGCTGTGAACTCCAGGCTATGTTTCAAGCATGTTTGAGCAAGAGCAGAGCCCTTTTGCGATGATGTGCATCTCTTTATAATTAAACTGCTGCCTTAAGTAGTATCTTGATGTTTTATCATAAGAGGGTGCCTTTGGGCTTGCCTTGTATCATTACTGTTCCCTCAAGCTTCTTGTAGTTGAATTACTGGTATGAAATGTGGCTGATTTGGTGTCTGCTGCAATTTATTGAAGTGTGTTGTAGCTCATAGTCCAGCCTGTACCGGCGGTTTGCATCTTTTAGGGGGCACGGGGCTTTTTGGTTACCAAAAATGACAAGAGAGGTTGTTGTCTTGAGTAATGCTGTGCTGCTTGTGGGGGGTGGGGTTTGCGTTTTTTCTGGAGTGAGGGGCATTGGAGGCTCCCAGTTTATTTTCTTTGGAAAGCTTTCCTTGCATTCAGTATTACTTGTGCAATTGAGATGAAGCCAGTTAAAGCTCTCTCAAGACCAGAGAGCCCAAGGTGCAAGCTGTTGTTTTGTTTGGTTTTGGTGGTTTTTTCAGGGAGGGGGCGGGCATGTGGAGGCTCCTGTCCACATGGAGAAACCTAAGCTGGTTTGGGGTGTCAGAAAATTGTCTCTTGGACACCAGTGGGTATTTTGTTTCCTAAAACCTTTTTAGTTTTCTCTGCTGCTTGCTAAAAGCTGAGCTATTACATATGGTAAAGATGCAAATTTAATAAGCAAAGTATGTGGAGTGGCTACTTCTAGTGTTTAATAACTTGCAGTAGTATAAGGTAGGTATGTGCTGGCTTCCTGCCACAGCGTTCAATACCCTAAGACTCAAACCTTCCCGCTTTTCAAGAACCTTAAATTTCCAGGTAGTGCAGAGATCCAGAAACTGTTGTTCTCTCTTCCAGTTTTTGACTAAAACCGGGTTAAATGTTTGTTTAATTCATTGACTCTGTCCTACTAGCAGTGAAATCTAATGGAGTACAAAGTGGTTGTCAGGCTCCCATGAATCCTGCAAATAGCTTTGATACAAGTTTGTATTCACACGTGCATTTAATGTAGCTGTTTGTTTGATGTAAGAGGATTAATTTCCTTTTATAGCTAAGCTTAATGATGTAATTTCTCTATTTCCCCATTTTTCATTTTCCCCTTAGAGGCCTACGGATGACACTTAAGTACCTCAAAACTCTTGTTTTTTCAGCTTATTATTTTAAAAGAGCTGTGGATTTTGTTTTAACTTGGGAGATACTGGATTTTCAACTGATAAAATCCTTTCCTCACAGCTTCCAGGAAGCTCGTGAAGAGCTGGCTGAATTTCAGGAGGGAAGCAGAGAATTAGAAGCTGAGTTGGAGGCACAGCTAGTGCAAGCTGAGCAGAGGAATAGAGATTTGCAAGCAGATAACCAAAGACTGAAGTATGAAGTGGAAACGTTAAAGGTAGGTCTTTTCTGTAACAGCATTGCCTCTTCTTACAGGTATGTCTTGGATCTCATTTTAGATTGTCTGATCTGTTCTTGGCCACTGAATATCCAAATGAAGTAAAGAAGTTGTCTGTTTAAGATTCAGACTTGGCTATGGCATGTACTCCAAATAAGGCCAGCAACTTACCAGGGAAATTTCTGGCAGAATTTTTCTTGTTCGCATTATGAAACTTTTCATGGCGTCTGTGCTCATTTGTTTGAATTCTTTAGGCTTTGCCAAGTAGTAGCTTTATTAGTTACACTGGCAACATCATAGCAACAGGGCACAGAGCACAAGTATGTTTTGTCAGACCACTGTGTTATCACCTTTCTTGGCATACTAGGTTTTTTGCCCAGAAGGTCTCCTTGGTTTTATGAGACCTTAAAGAAAGGTGAAGATGGGTGATTTGCGCACATCTTTCAGAGAAAATCTCTTGATTCTTTCTTAACAGCCCTATTTGTGGAGACAGGAATTGCATAAGGATCTGCATATGCAGAAGGTGACTTTTAATTGATGCCTCTCTGTTAACAATTTCTTGCCTCTTTTGGAGGTTGGGTTGTGAAGGCAAAGGTTGGAAATTTACCCAGTGGAAATAAAGTTTATGGCATTACTTGTTTGTGTATCCAGTCCCAGCTAAATCTGTAAGGTCAGTACGTGTTTCATAATGTCAGTATTTCTTCTATAAGCCCCTACCCGTACCCTCAGAGCTGGTGAGAGCATGTTTGGGAATGAATTCTTCCAGGCTTTTGAAGATGAGCTTGTGGACCTGGAGGTTTTGTAATAGATTTCAGTGGCTCTCATTTTTGCTAATGGCAATGTCAGACAAGTTCTGGAAACAGTGTGGCTATTGTCAAGGGAGAGGCACTGAAAGGGAGGCTGTGCAGTTAGGTTTCTCTCTGGCTTCCTAGATGTTTGAGGCTTCAGAGCAGCTGTCAGTGCAGGCTGTTGGGAACAGATGCAGGGATGCATCTCTGATCAGCCAGCTGTGTCGTGGCGAGATGTCTGCGCACAATGCAGCATCTGTGATTTTATACTGTGTCCAGTTCTGATGTTCAGAGCATGTTCCTTCTAACTCTCCAGTTTTTCTCTGTATTACCAGCAATCCCACATCAGCATACTGCAGGGAGTATGTTACTTTCTTTGTCCCATTTTACTGCTGCTGGTTTGGAGAGTGTATGCGACTGATACTTATCTGCTACTTCTTTCTTTCAGGAGAAACTGGAGCACCAGTATGCACAAAGTTACAAGCAAGTGTCGTTGTTAGAGGATGACCTGAGCCAGACACGGGCCATTAAAGATCAGCTGCATAAGTATGTGAGGGAGCTGGAGCAGGCCAACGATGACTTGGAACGTGCAAAGAGGTGAAGGCTGCAAACCTCTTCTTTCCTTAAAGTCTTCCCTAGATCTTTTCTTTGCTACTCAGATTGATCATTTTATTACTCCTTAAGAGGGAAAATAACACACACTCAAAAAACCCCAAAGAAACCCCAAGACATTTGATTCTTTGAACCATGCAGTTTACCCTTGGAGTTCACCTCCATCAGCTGGTAGCGTTATGTTACAGCAAGAGAGGCAGGGGGAGGAAAGTGCTTCATGTTCTTGTGAGAAACAAACAGTGCAAGCAGGCTTAGAGCAAGCCAGGCCAGTGCACTGCTTTTGATACTTCCAGCTAGGTGACTCTTATAATATATTTGTGATCCTTGTAGCTCAAAGCCCCTTTGAAGTAAGAAGCTAATGCTTTACATAGTCCCTGTTAAATAAAGCAGGCCAAAGGAGTCTCCTCTTCCCTTGCATAACAGCTTAATGACTGTAGGGAACAACTGTGTCCTGTATAAGTGCATAATGTGAACAAGCTGCTGTTAGAAACGCCCAGTTTGGGAGTAGGTCATGCTTCCGTTTTGCTGAATGGGATTTTTGTCATTGATTCAGTGGGACCAGGAATGAGCCTCTGGCTATCTGGCAAAAAGATCTGAGAGCTGAGGCCCTGTTTCCACAAGGCTCTTAACCTCATGACTAACTTTTGACACACAGGAGTTATCCCACTGAAATCATGGAACAAATTGGGTCTTAGGTAATATCCCAGTGCCCTGCTTTCTGCATTTGCTGGGCTGTTGCCTGTCCAGAGCTCTGGAGAGTACAGCACCACCTGAGCTAATGCACTGATGAAATGTATGGCTTTGGAGTGTGACTTGGGAAAAATGGAGATGGGTGCACTGGACTGGCTCTTTCCCAGCTCTTTGGTACATCTCTGAGAGCCAGATGCTATCATGTTCTTTTCATCTTATTCTCCGGCTTCTTTGGAGTTTATTAGTCCTTTCTAAGAAGCATTTCCATAGCTTTCAAATGACTAACTTGAATGTAGGCCCTGCTAACATTTTTCTTCTATTATGTTTTTGAATACTCTTTTATGTTGTCTGAGCTGAAGAACCTAATATTCTGGATTTTGTTTCTAGGGCAACAATAGTTTCATTGGAAGACTTTGAACAAAGGCTGAACCAAGCTATTGAGAGAAATGCGTTTTTAGAAAGTGAACTGGATGACAAGGAATCGTTGCTAGTTTCTGTACAGAGATTAAAGGATGAAGCGAGAGGTATGGCTTGCTTGATTAGTTCTGTGTCGTGGTACATTGTTGGCTTGCTAAGAGAGACGTGTAGCAACCAAAGCTCATGTTTATAGAAAGCCTTATATAATGAGACTTGAGCTGGATGTGTAATGTAAGCATTAGGTATTACTAACAGTACGTTCTCTATTCTTTGTATGTCCAGTGTAGCTAGGAGAAGAAATTTCCTCATGTAGGGCAAAATTAATATCAGATTCATTCAGGATTTTTAACACAGGTAAGTACAAAAATACTATGTTCCACAGATGTAATAGAATTGAGGAAGTGTGCTTCAAAAGTTCCCACTTGCTGTGGTTTTATGCCTTGTATAGGAAGGGAAAGCACAGGAGATGACAGGGAAATACATGATAAATGGTTAAATAACTTTCTTTAAAAATCCTGCCTCCTGTGTTCCTTCTAAACCTCTTGGAAATTGCCTGGTTTATTTAAGATATTCCAGTAAAGACTGTGGTTAGACCTGTGGGATCAGAGGTGTTTGGGATAGTGTTCTGGGACATGATCAGGAGTTGGGAATTCCCCCGTAGGATTTCACACTGAGGGTGCTGGGGAAGCTCTTTTTTTTTTTTTTTTTTTTTTTTTTTTTTTTTTTTAATGGTTGGTGGAAGCTGATTTCTGTGATAGTGGGGATGATCTGCGCATAAGCCTGTGCCTGCCATTAATGTAGTTTAGATATCAGTGGTTTTCAACTTTGTTTCCCTAGTGAAGCTTTCTAAAATAATTCCTCAGTTAAGGCCTAGACCTCAGTGTAAGACAACATACTTGACAACAGGCTGGGATTTTTTGTTGTTGTTCTCCATTGTGAACCTCTCTGAAGCAAGTTTGTGCCCCACAAATTGAAAGCCTCTATTGGAAGCACAGGGTTTTTATAATAAGTATGAAAAAGGTGATTAAGTATTTTCTGAGGAAATATATGTATTGTAATTTGGGGTTAGGGCAGTAGTACTGGAAAACCCAGCAAAACCTAGGGGACTGTTTTCTAGAACACTGGAATAATCAACAAAAAAGACATCTTGTTTCTTGGATGAGTCACTTGGAAATTTTTAGCATTTGTTAGGGTAGCAAAGCTACATGTTATTCCTCCTGACAGCAAGCAGGAACACTAGCCACTAAAAACTGATATGGTGTCAAACTGAAATACAACATTTCTGATTGAACAGCCATAAATCCTTTTCTAGGAGTCCAAATAGACTTGCATTTCAGCTGTGCTGTTTTACTTAAAATCAGTTCTAAATATTTATGATAACTTTAGAAGCTGTAATGTACAACTAATTTTGCTCTTGCATGTTGTACCAAATTGAGGCAAGGAATAAGAAGTCTGTGAAAGATTAAGTTGCTCTATCCAAAAAGGAACAACCGCCTTGTAACATATTGTTTGTTTGCATCTAGTCCCTTCTAAGGATTTTGTAGATTCATTGCTGAGCTGTGCTGGATGCTCTTTGTAGCAAATATGTGTGGAAATGGGAGGGGACAAGGTAAGGGTAAGCAGCAGTCTGGAGAGGAGGTGAGAATAAAACATGGGTTTCCTAATCTCCAGTCTCTTTCCCTGTCGTTTGGACTACTCGGCCTCTCCAGTCTGCTCTTTTACTTGTCGAGGCATCAAGACACTGGATACAAGCCTTTGACTGTGTTTGGCTAGAGTGGAGTCCTGTGGATTATTAAGTGGAATAATAACGTGGGGAATTGGAAATGCAAGAATAGGTCATTCCTCCCTTTTTCCAACCTCTATTTGAGCAGGAGCTGAATGTAGTTCAGCAGTCATTTGTGACCAGCTACAGTTTTTGTAACAGACTTTCCATGGGAATCACACTACAGATGGGGAAAACACTGAGGCTAAGTCACCTGTCATGCTCACTGGGACCATGCAGCTCTCTGGTCTGGGGAGGGCTCTGTTTGCTGCTTCTCTACTCCCAGCTGTAATGGGAAGTGATGGTATTGGGCTGTGACTGCTCTGAGGTGGGGGTCCTCACTGCTGGAGAAAGCCAGTAGCAGGCAATTAATATAGGGTTGTTGCAAAGTGTCTCCTCCTCCTCCCTCCCAAATGAATAGAGAGAGTGTTTGTTATAGAAATCAGTGACTAATCTGTATTTTGGGGGTTTTGGTTTTTTTATTCTCTCAACTCTTAGACTTACGGCAAGAGCTAGCAGTACGGGAAAGACAACAAGAAGTCACTCGAAAGTCAGCACCCAGTTCTCCGACTCTAGACTGTGAAAAGATGGATTCGGCTGTCCAGGCGTCTCTCTCCTTGCCAGCTACGCCCGTTGGAAAAGGATCAGAAAACAGTTTTCCTTCCCCAAAAGGTATAATTCATAGAAACTGTGTCTAGTTGTTTGGCAGTATGTTCATCTTGGTAACAATTTCAGACCAGTTGCTTGTCAGTGAATTTGAAGTAAATGTAGGTATGTGTGGATCCCACATGCATTGCATAAGGTGTGTTTAAATCCTGGGGTAGCATCGGGTGCATTTAAGGAGTACAATGAGTAAATAGCGTGGAAAAGGACAGTGAAGCTTAGATACTGCTTGGGGGGTGGGGAGAGGTGGGTGTTTGCACTCTGCAGTCAATGCCTGCAGTAGAGCATTTAGGATTGCAGGGAAGTGCAGTGACTGATATTTCTGCTTAAATGTGGAGTAGCAGTGGTGGGTAAACAGGGGTCAGTAATTTTGACAGTCTGGTCTCTGTTACCACGCATACTTTTCAGGGGTCCTGTTTTCTCTGTGAGGCAGCAGGATGTTAGTCCACTCTCCTTCCCCATCTGGAAGCCTCTGGACAATCACAAGGATTAATACATTATTTTTCAAATTAGAAAGAGTAGATTCCAGAGAAAGCTCTGGCTGGATTAGATGGATTGCAGGCAATAACCTTGCAGATGGAGAGTGCATGAACTCTGTGTGTAGGTCTAATGGGAAAGAGGGCAGTGGACAGGAATTAAGCTTTTAATTTTTCCATGGCTAGTGATCATGTAGTCTGTGTGTTATTGTGGGGTAATTGTACGAAGAGTCTCCAGTAAGATTTTAGATTTACCTTTTTATGTAGAAGTTGATTTATTTAAATTAAAAAAAAAAAAAAAAAAAAAAACGAACTGTGGAGGAGTGGAGCATATAATAAAATGTGTCTGTGTTTGCAGCTATACCAAATGGATTTGGTACCAGCCCCCTTACTCCTTCAGCTAGAATATCTGCACTCAACATTGTGGGAGATCTGTTACGGAAAGTGGGGGTGAGTGCTCTGAACTGAAGTATTCCTAGCTCTGTGCTGCTGTCACTGAGCTTTCATCCTTGTGCTCTATTACAACAAGGCCTTGGCCTGTGCTGAATACATGCTGTAGTTTCTAAATTGTCCACATTCAGTGTTTAGTATGTGATATATATTTTTTTAACTATCTTGGTTTATAACGCATGTTACTAAGGTTCTGATGCCAGTTTGGGGTGACAAAATTCATATTTGGAGTAAGAATTTTCTCAAGCACTTTACTATATGGGGTTAGACACCGTCAGCTACTTGTTCTTACTTTAAATGGGGCCTGCAGCTTCCTCTGTAATGAGACAAAGATGCAGAGCTGGACCTTGGAGTCTGGGTGCTTGCTGTACACGAGTGAGGAGCCGAGATCATGCTGCCAGTGTCTCCTCATGTGCCTTAGGAGATCTGCAACAGGTGCTGAAAATGGAAAAAAATCTAGAAACCTTTGACAGGAAAGTGAGAAAATAAATCAGGAGAAAGCCAAATGTTCCCATCTGTAGTTGATGGAGAAGTGAAATGTGTGAGCCTTTAAAGGGATTACCACTGTAAGTGGGGAAGAAGTGGTTTAAGCATCTGTTACAGTGTTGTTTAGGATGCCAGGCTTTCCAGTTGAACAAAGACATGACTTTTGAGTTATGAGAAGCTTGGTGACATGCCTCAGCGGTTACTGTTTTGAGTGGAAGCATGGATAGCCTTGGTGTCTAGCCTCCAGTGCTGGCTTTCCTCTCTCTCTTGTGGTTAACACTGAGAATGGCAATAGCTGCAGTAGAGGCAGTTTTTAGCGAAGTTTGAAATAAAAAATTACCTCGTTGCTCACATTTGGAGCCAGTGAGCTTGTAGTTGGTTTGAAAGGGCAGCAGGGCGACTTGGGGTTATGGAGTGACATGTTTAAAATGGGATCATTGTGAGTAAGAGTCTGCAGGGGATTTAGGGAGCTTAATCACAATCCTGTGTGATTACTCTGCAAGGACAGGAAATGCCAAATAAGCATGCTTCTTTCCCAGTCTGCTCTTAGACACACACTCTGCCACTGATACAAAATTCCAGTTCATGCATTTGTTTAGTAACAATTGTAGGATGTTCAGGATTTCTTTGGGTTTGGCTACTCACAGGATGCCTGGTCCCAAGCCTTACACCCCCTTTCTCTGCAAGAATTTTCCCCTCAGCTTTCTTGCTTGCAGCTGAGACAGGGAGTCACTTGGCACAAATCACACTGGCTATTTCCAGCTGATAGGTGCTTTGAGACCAAGAGATAGGTAGCTGCCTATGTAGTTACTAAGTAAGCGTACATGAATTTCTAGAAGACTGTATAGTGTTCACTTACTTGTGATAGTATGTCAGTGCCTTATTAATGGAATATTTTTCTATGTGGAGCAGGACCAAACCCCGTGTTTGGGAAGATGAGTTTTTGTCTCCAGTGCATGCATTTGCAAATGTCTGAAAGCTGCCGTGCACAGGATGGGCATAACCAATAGTTGCAAGGACTTTCTGCTAGACCAGATGGATATTCAAGTTAAGCATCAGTTTGTGATGGATGGCAGAAAGGGCAGGTGATGTAAAGGAAAGAATAAGGATTTTGGTCTCCCTCCTGCCAGGAGTCGGTGGATGAGGCAGAGACTGTCATCTTGTATAGGGGAAAAAGATCTCACCAGGCTTGCTTGAAAGTAGTAGAGATGAGGTACAGACCACAGAGACAGGCTTAGCTGCGGCCTTTGATTCCTCTTTCTGATGCTGTGACTGTAGCACCTCTTGTTCTGAAACATGTCAATGGGGCTTAAGAAACTGGCTTTGTTTTGCAGGCCAAGATTGAGAAAGAAATGGGGAAAAAAAATTCAACTTTCCAAATACACAGTCCCTCCTAAAACTTGAGGTTCTGCTTTAGGCCCTGTCTTATTCTTCTGATTAGCTTATGCCAGCCTTACTGCAGCTGCTGAAGCAAGAAGTTTGGGTTACTTCTGCTAGGAGTTGGCTTCTTTGTTTTAGGTAATTAACTGAGAGTTGATATGTCCTAAAATCTGAGCCCTAGTGGAACTGAGTCATACCTGGCAGTCTGCTCAGCGTCTCGTTGTGTGGGTTTCCTTTGTGGTTGGGCGACAGAGAAAATGACAGCTTTGTTCCCATTTAGTTCAGTTTTTGCCAAAGGTGATCATACTGGGGTCCTGATCATGGTGATCCTGGGGTCATGACAAAGCCTGAACTTGAGCAGCAAAATACTTTCTCTTAATGGTATTATGTTTTTGACATTTTTTTTTTCCCTTTCACAGGCCTTAGAATCCAAATTAGCTGCTTGCAGAAATTTTGCAAAGGACCAGGCATCACGGAAATCCTACATTTCAGGGAACGTTAACAGCGGCATGATGAATAGCAATGGCACAAAGTACCCTCATCCAGGGCATACTTCTTTCTTCGACAAAGGGTAAGTAAGGGTATATTTTTTGCCCTAAAGGGGAGTGTGTTTCAGAATGCTACTTGGAGCAGACATTTTTCTTGGCTTGTCTTTAGCCCACCACAGCTTTCATCCTATAGGACAAATAATTTTGTGGAGCCAAGTCTCAAGGGGATGGGGAGGGTGACAGTGCTGATTTCTGTAAAGCAAAGAGAAAAGCAAGCGTGATTGTCTCTTAGCTGGTAGGATGTCAGTGCCTGTTCTGTCCCTCTGCTACATAATCTCTTTGTGGCTCCATCTCAGCTAATAAAAAAACCCCGGGCAGCAAACTTGCTAGTGAAGTGAACGTGCTCTTCAAAAGGATCTCAAGTAAGTAGTGGTGGAGTTACCATAGCTACCGGTGCACTCGTGTGTGGGGAAGTACATTAACCGCAAATCTGGAGATTCCCTTGGTGAGCACTGCTGAGTGCAGGCAGCAAATGCTCACTTGGAGGGTGGTGCCCTGTTTGCTCTACTTCCCCCTCTATTAGGGGAAAAGAAAACGTCATTAAAAGTGTAATTCTGGCTGATCGAGGGGGCAGCTGCCTTGATGCTGGCTGCGCTGTGCGTCAGCTATGAAGCCAGAAACTGCTTTCACAGGAAAAACTGCCCCATGTGTCTACTGTGATTCGCCCATGGTCAGACCTTCCTGTGGGATAATGGGAAGTGGTTCGGCAGGAGGATTTTCCCACAGTCCCTCATAACACAGAGCTCCATGGTTGTATGAGGAGCCCTGAGGAGTGGGGCAAACAGCACAGTGCCCCTCCAGTGCTAGCACAGTGGTACTGTGAGCTTTGCTTGGTGTCATTGGGCACCCTCTGTGCTCCCTGCACAGTAGTAGTCTTCCATGCTAAACCTCAAGCCAGTGCAATTTAATGCTAATATTCAGCACATCCTCAATCCAGAATTTATTTTAGAGAATAAAATGAGCTGTTACCAACCTGAAGAGTGCCATATACAGAGCAGAGAAGCTGAGCTTCCTATAATCATCCTCATTTGAGCTGAATCGTGTTGCTACGTGGGTAGCAGGGCAAACTGCATCTTAGAAGCTGGCATTCAGAGTTTTTAGAGCCACTGTTGTTTGCTGCTTCTGGAAAGGAAGAGTTCGGAGACTTAACAAAGGCAGTGTCACGTGCAAACTGGACAGACCTTTGGGTTGTCTGTATACTGTAAGGCTGACTGGGGTCTGTGCATCACCACGGCAGTGCTCACGCTTGCAGCGCACAGGCTACGTTTCAGGTGCAAGCTGTCAGGGTAGTTGCTAGGGAGAGATTATCGCTGTTCTTAGGAGGCAGCATGGCTATATTGAGTTGTGGTGTGACGAATAAGCTGATTGCTATGTGGGGTGGGGGTTACTTTTAATTATCCAGATTGTCATCACACTTGTTATCTGTGCTGGCTGCCTGGAGTTAGGAGCAGGTTGTAGCTGAAAAAGGCTTAGAAACCCAGCCTCCTGAAAGATAACTTCTGCAGCAGAGTTGGAGGATGTTAGTGGGCTGGAAGAATGGGTGGAAATGACTGATGTGCTTATCTGCAAGTAGTTGGAGATCCCTGCATGGCCCTGCTGTCCCACCCTCCTCCTCTGCACCCCCATATGCTGTTCACAGTGGGGTCAGTGGCCCATGCCTCTCCCCTTACATCGACTCCTGCTCTGCCTTGCTGCCCCTGTCGAGGTCTGCGCTGTGTACGTATCTCCATGGCTGCTATGTAAAACCTGTATAACTTTGTCTGCACATGTAAGCTAAACCAAGCTGTTGCCTAAATGAGGTCAGCCCCATCATGCCCGGACACTGTAGCAGCAGCCGAGCTCCCAGCTGTGCTGGCATGCGTTGCTGGCAGGCATCGGATCCAGAGTGTGCTGTGGTGGCTGGGCACGAGGGGCTGAGTCGAGGCATCCCCTTTCTTCTCCCCTCTCCTCCTCTTTCTCCAGCCCCTGTACTCTCCTCCCTGCTGATTGTTGCTGGAGCCTGAAACAGCCATGTGTCATCATAGATCCTATCCAATCTGCAGCCAGTGCCTAAAGAACAGCCATTTGTTGGGTGGTGGGATTGGGACAGAGGTAACTCAGCCACATCATTACAGTTCCATTTACTTTCCTTCCTCTGCCATTTTGTTGGTTAAAATGTTTAACGAGTCTCAATCTTCCATTAAACACCAGCTCTTTACTTGCTGAGTGGAGCTGAGCAGGCAGCTGAAGATGGTGATAGGCAGGAGCTGGCATAGGGGAGCATTGCTTTAGGGGAGGCCTGGAGGACAGCTGGGCCTGCACCAAAGCTTTGCTGGAGAATTGGAAGAGTCAGGACTTACCTGCTTTTTTTAAAACTCAACCATGTCTGGTGTAAGATTAGTTTCCTGCAGACTAGTTCCTTCAGGAACATGCTGTTTCTGTCTAGATGCCAGAGCATGGCAGAACAGTACCTGAGGGTGTTCTCAGATAGGTACTTGGTTTTTGCTGTTGTAATTGTTCTTAATTGGTTATTAACTTCGATCCAGTTGGGGAACAAAATGGCTCTGACCTTGATGGGCTCTGCAGCAGCCTGGCACTTGAACAGCAGGAACAGCAGAGCTGAGACAGCATGTGAGCCAACGTGGGCTGTTTGTTCCTTGGGGCACTAACTCCTTGTTCACTGCTCCCTTGCTCCCCTTCCTACACTCGTGAGTGACAAAGCCCTTGTAGCTGATGTTTATTCTTAGGTTATTTTTGTGAATCTCCTGGGCTTTGTTTTAATAAAACAAGCTAAAGTTTGAATGTGAGGAGCACCTCTGCTTGCACCTTTCTAGCAGTCCCAAGAAGCATGTAGGTACGTTTACACAGTGGACATTGTTATCCACAACCCTGATCATAATACATCAGGATGTGAAATCGGGGTCTTTTTTCTGTTCCCTAGTCCACCTTATAAAAAAGTTACCCACAGTTCCCTCTTTTCCAGGGAAACTCAGAGGCAGGTGAGTAATCCCATGTCCTGTAATGTGCTTTGCAGTGCTTTTATCTGGGTCATGCGCCTGCAGCAGTGGAGTGTGGTGGAAGTGCCAGTTGTCACTGAAATAGGACCCCTTACCTGCCTGCAGAGCAGAGTCTTGTTATGCAGAGGTCAAAGATGAGAGGTCTGGTGAGGTTTAGTTTTAGCACCTTTGCTTTGCCCCATTTCTTGCATCCAGGGTTATGCCCGAGAATGTCTTTACTGTGTGCATAAACTGTTTCAATTTTTCTCCACTAGGCGTGAAAAGGTCATATTCCCCACCTTGGTCATGGGTAAATGAATTCATTTGCAATGATAAGCTGCATGCATTTTAACTTGGTGCTTGGAGTTGCAGAGCTGGTGGTTATGCTAACTGCATGAGGTAGTTCTCTTAGCATTATAAACTAATAGTCCATGATCAAAGCCTGAGGCTATAATCTCTGTCTTTCGCCTTACTTTGGATAAACTTCTCTGGTGCTGTTACCTGTTGCAACCAGAAGATTGAGTGCTGCTTGCTTTCTTGATCTAATTTAATATTTCTTCAAATACATGCATGTTTCTCATTGAATCAGTCACATCAGAGATAGAGGATGAAGTATCACTACTGTTAATTTAGTTAATTTTGAAAGTTAGTTTGCCCTTTGGTTGTGTTTTTCCTTCAACGTTTTGTTGACTGTTGGCTTGCCGATGCTCAGTTGCTGTGGTTCTGGCTAATGAGAAAGCAAACAAAAGCACAGATGTGCTGGGAGCTGGCCAGGGTTACAGAGCAGGGGGAGAGGACGGTGTGGTCTGAAGCGTATGGGTAGAGACAGTGCTGCTCCTGCTCGGTGTCACCACCCCTGCCCAGCACAGCTGTGCCAGCTGGAACCACCCTCGGTGGCACAGTCATGCCAGCAAGGCTGCGCAGGTACCGGTGTCACGGGCTCTGTGGGAGGGGACCCTGCAGCACAGGGACTCAGTGCAGGCAAGGCCTGCAGCAACTAAGGGTCGGGCTAGTCTCACTCACCTGCCTCTCCAGGGAGCATGGAGGGTTCCCCATGCTCTTGAAAAGTCCAGGTCCCTACCAGCCTAATCTGCCACAGCCTTGTCCCCATCCTCATCTTTACTTCTCCGTGCTGGGCATTCCTCTACCTCCTTGTGTTGTTACTGCTGCTTGAGAGAGTAAGTGATGTGTTTTAAAGCACTGACCTGCCTGAAAAATCACTTTTCCTCTTGTTTTCTTGCGGGGCTGGTCTCCAAGTATGTTTTGACCACATCCATTTACTCCTCAGGCTGGGCTATTCTGCTACAGGAGAATCTTCTGCTGAGGTTTTGTTGGATACTTAATATTGAGGGAGTCTTGGAGATAAGGTGCTAAGTACAGCTTGAAATACAGTTTAATGAGTAAAAAATCCATCTTTAGCAATCAGGGCAGAGAGAGCGGTTGGAAATGGGCACAAAGTCCACACCACTGTAGGGACCGACAGTCAGAAACATCCATCAGAAACCACTGCAGGGAAAGTTTCCAGCAGAGACTGGTGCTTTCCACTCCATTTGAAGCACCAGAGCCTGGTTTCTCAGGAAGCCCAGAGCAAGGGCACAGCGTGGGCTCCACAGAGTGGGTTGGGTTGGGTCTGAGGGATATGGAAACGAGGCAGAAGCAGGAGGCAAGTGATCTGGCTGGATTAATCACTGCGGGCAGGTCTCCAGGCCGTCAGGCAGCATCAGCTCCGTGCAGCAGCCCCGTGTGTGTGCCAGGCCTGGGCAGAGTGGCCAAAGGCTGGAGCGATCCCTGTGCTCCTCCTGGTGCTGTCTGAGACCTTGAAGACCGAGGACAAGGACTTCTCTTCCCAGCTTACTTCTGGGAGGTTAGGCACCAGTCATCCAGCACATTTTATTTGTTATGTTTTACAGTTGCTCTGTTTAATGTCTTTTATTTTCCTTTAATTTTGACTGCAGTAATGCTGATTTCTTTCCCCTTTTTTGTGCATTTTTGTGTTAGCAACATAAATGCATGGCTGGGTAAGACCTCAGTAAGCTCAGCCATAATGCCAGCTTTCAGTATCCCCCCAATTGCTGCTACTGTTTGAAGCCTTTTCCTGTGCCCCACTTACTGAACTGGCTTTCAGCAAATCAGAGTCACTGCTTTATCTTTATTTCTGAACTGAGGGCAAGTTTGGGCTGGGAGGATGCAGTGAGCAATGCAGGTAACTGACTCCAGGAGCTGATCCTGGGAGAAGCTGCTACAAACAAGCACTCTGTGCTTCCTTCCTACTTTATTTTTTTAATTAGCAAACAATGGGGAAACCTCAAAAGACTTCTAAATGGGGTTTCTGTCTTTTCCAGCTTCAGCAGAAACCCTTCTTATGTCTCCCTTGTGCATTGTAGTGCTGTGAGCACTCCACACCTTGTGCTGTTTAACACTTGTAACATGTAACACTTAAGAGTACTGATCCTCTTGCTGCCCTGGCTCTGCAATGGGGCTTGGTTGCCCTTTTTGTTTTGGGCATCACTGGATTATTTGTGACACAGGTGATTTAGGCAGAGTCCTGTCATGTCCGTGTGGCATCTGTGCTGAGAATCTGATGGCTTTGTGGCTTCTGGCCTTGTTGGTGTACCTGTGGGAGATGGAAAAGGGCACCCAAGCTGCTAAATGTGTGTCTGAGCAGGAGCTGAGGAGGGTTAGAGATGTGTCGTTTCATTTAAAAGAAGAAACTGCCTGCAGAGGCAGGTCCATCAGATGGCAATAGCTGCAGGGAGGCGTTCTTCCCACTAGCAGAGCTTGGGTGCTGGAAACCCAGTTTGGGAGCATTTGGTGCCCCAGAAACAGCAATGTTTGAGAAGTTTATATTGCTTGATTTGGCCCGTTCCTGGTGTAGTGCTATGTGCTAATGCCACGTGTTGGGTTTTGATTCAAATCTGTCATGTCAGGGAGGTGGATAGGTGGTGGTATGGAAATGCCTGGTGGCGAGGAAGGCAGCTCGCTTGGTGCAGAGGGGAATAATGTGCCAAGGTTTGAGTGCTGTGAGGACGTGGCCCCTTCTGCCTGGCCTCATGCAGTGCTTCAGGGGATCACTGGGTTGCAAGGACAGGCTGTGTGGGGAAGGGTGGCACCTGCTGTGGGCTTGAAAGGGATCAGTTGTCCTCTCCAGCCTGCCTGTCCCACCGTGCTGCGCTGGAGGCGGCACAGCCGGGAGGTCCCAGTGGAGACCAGTGCTCGTTCAGCTGAGCTGCAGACCTGCCTGGCCTGCCCAGCATCCTGGCATTGGCTGGGCCACATCCTGCATGTGGCAGGAGCCAGGCACTGTCCCACAGTGTCTGTCAGTCGCAAAGAGCAGCTCTGAATTTAGTGCAGGAAATGTGACAAATCTGTAGAGTTTGGCTTCAACGTGACTCATCAAACACAAGCACTTCCAGGCTGCTGATGTTGAATGTCACTTTTCTCTAACCCTTTCAAGAGGGAGCAAACTACCACGTTTTAATCCTGGTTGGTGTTGGGTGTTGTTTGGTTTTGGTTTTGGTTTTTTCTCCCTGTCCTACTTGGCAGGGGTGCTTTCTAGCTGATAACTAATTTGCAGAGTTATGTCGGGATCAGGTTGGCTTCATGCCCTTTCATTCAAATGTGAGTAGCAAAATACATCTGCCCCTAAGGCTGTTCCAGCAGCTTTTTATTGCATGCAGCCAGGGAGGCACTTGCTTTTTGAAATGTATCAAAGCAACACTCAAATGGGAGTTAAAGTTTCCAGCATAATGGGGAGGAGGTGGGAAAGGTGGTTTCTCCCTGCTCTGACCCTGGTGCTGGGATGTGCTTCAGGCTGTGCTAGAGTGGATGTTTAACAGCAACAAAGGTAAAGGAAGCAGCCTGGCCCTGCACGGCACTGAGCCGTGTTACCATGGGAATCTGTCCTTGCTAGCAAGTGTTGAGATTTGAGCTCTTCATCTGCTCTTCTGGAAGGGTTTTGTAACTGCCCAGTGCAACAGCAGCAGCCTCCTGGGTTTGCTGGCAAGGTTTTTGCATCCCTGATCCAGGAGATGCAAGGTCACCAGTGAATGTAAGCCACACAGGAACGGTGTGCCATGTGAAAGCGAGTGTGGAAACAGCCCTGCGCTGTCCTGGGGACACTGTCATGAGCCACCCATGCATGAGCTGATGGCACATTGGTCCCATAGGCAGTGATGGCAGTGAGGGGGACGTGCTCCTCTGAGCGCTTGCACCGGGTGCAGCCAGGAACCCCAGAGCCACTAGCTCCCGGTTGGCTTTTTCCTCATCAGTAGAGCCCTCACACTTCTTTTTCTTCTTGCTTTTACTCACCGCAGCTTGCTGATCTAAGCAGCAAAGGCTGTCCCCTGAAGTGTTCCTTCTCACAAACGTAGCTTTGCCAGGAGAGATCCAAATGGCATCTTCTGGGGTGCTGGTGGTTCAGGCAGAGCTGGTGAAGTGCTGCAGAGGCTCTTGGGAGCAGAGAGACATTGAGGCGAGGACCTTTCTGCCTTGCCGGGGTGTAGGGCTTCCCCCCCCCCACCTTCAGTATTACAAACCTGACCATGAGGGCAGGGTGCTGGTTCTGGGACAACAGTGGGGGTGGACTTGCTGTCCTGATACAGGGACGTAATCGCTTCTGGTTGTCAAGGCTGTGGTGGTGGTGATCAGCAGATGGTGAGCCTGGGCAGACGCTGTGTGTTGAGCCTAATTACAGAAGATCTGTCAAAGCCATAACAGAGTAGAGGTGGAAAAGCTGTTGGACCCATGTGCTCCTCTCCCAACCCACCAGGAAGCCAGGTTCTCCACATCTTCACCTCTCTAACAGCCTGGAAAAGGGGGAAATCTGTGGAACCTGGGGCTGCAGAGGCACCCAGAGCCCCCACTGCACCCCAGCCGGGGATAGTGTAGTGTAGAGGCAACTCTGCTGTGCTTTAACATGTGCCTGCCTGCTCTCGCAGAGCCCATGCGCCATTGCTCTGTGTGTGTGTATGTCCATCCCCATTACTGGGCAGTGCTTGTGTAGCCACCCGTGAAGGACTTGGGGATGCAGCTGGAGTTGGCCCCAGCCCTGCTGCACACCCCTGTGTGATGGAGCTGCAGTGCTGCCTGCACAGCCCTGGGGGCTGTGCATTGCTCACAGGCATCTGCGCTGCTCCCGGGCAAACAGGCAGCAATTAAGAGGGAAGGGGAGCTGATCGTGAGGACCAAGCCTGCAGCACTGCTGTGCCTGGCACCTTCAGCCACACCGACCCGATCGTGTAGCCCCGGCAGGCTCAGGGTCTGCGCAGGAGCCACTTGTCACCCTGGGCTGGTCACCTTGGCCAGCACGTGGTTGCTCCAGACAATGGGTTGAGCACCCACCTACATGTATCCCTGGCTGTGGGTGGGCATCGATCCTTGTAGCCAAAGGTGGGAGCCCTGTTGCGGTCATATGTTGGCCCCACTCCAGCAGCCACCGGGCAGCCACTGTACAGTCAGGGTGACAGATGCAGTGCAGAGGGAGGAGAGGGGTCTATCTTCCAGCTGCTGGTGATGGGAGAGGTGAGCGGTGCCATTTCCTGGGGCTGCTCATCACTTAACGGCCTATCTCTTGTTGCTTCTCAGGGCGGTAAATGGCTTTGATCAAGGTCCCCCTGGACTGGGAGCCTCTCGACCATCCTCAGCGCCTGGCATGCTCCCCCTGAGTGTATGAGCCCGCGGGAGGTCGTGTTCGGACTTGGAGATGCTTTTCTCAGCCCACCAAGAGAAGAACTGCTCCCGATTCCTCCCCCTGACCACCCCGCTGGAACACGACCCACACCGTGCTGCCAGAGGAGACCCTGTGCTCGCGGCCCTTCATGTCATGTTAATACAATTTATTTTCTCCTGTTGCTGTAGCGGACGTTCTCTGACTTGGCCCTACACCCTGTGCCGCACAAGCTGAGACACGCAGTGCTCTGTTTCATAGGATGCAGGAGTCTTGCTCGCCAAACCTCGGCCAGGCAGTCCTTGGCCCCTCGCTTTATCTCTTCTCTAACTTAGGTTTGGCATGATACAAAGGTTGGCCGCTCCTCTTAAAGGCTCCCCTTCTCCCTGCCTGATCCAGCATCCTGCTGCTTAGGACGTGCAGCTGCTGCCCTCCCAGTAAGGCTCCAACCTCTTGAAAGAGGCCCCGGGTGAGGCTGTGCGATGGCACTTTGGACATTTGCGCCTGGGAATTGGGGCCAGGTATGTGACTCAGTTACTGCAGCTTAATAAATTACTGCCGGGCAGGCGCGTGGCTGTTGTTGCTGGTGCGTGTCCCCCTCCTGCCTCGTGTTGGAGCGGGCAGGAGAGGATGAGCATGTCCGGCAGCCCTGCCTGTACGGCCCCAGCTCCAGCTGGCAGCGGGCGGCTGTGCACGTCAGCACGGGGCTCCTCTGGGGCTGGGGCTGAGCGGGGACAGGGAGGGAGGGGTGGAGGTGCTGGGCGGCAGCACACGGGGGGTGATAGTCGCATGTCAGTCACAACATCAAATGCCTTAGCGTGAGCTGGCAGGGCTGAGCGTCGCTGAAGCGTTCTCCCTCGGTGCTCCTGCACCTGCGCAGCTGTGGGGCAGTAACGTGTTCAGCTGCTGTAGTGTGCTCATGGGGCCCGTGTGCCTGTAGCACAGCTTCCCGGCCCCACCGTACCCGGCCTTCATCAGTCAAACTTCCATGCACCTCCACAACAAGGACTCCGCGAGAGTGTTAGGAAGCCACTAATCCAACTGGCCGCAATGCCCATGAAACCCCCCTCCCAAGACCCTGTAACCATCACAACCACGTTCCGATCTGTGTAGTATATGACTGGATGTTACAGCGTCACCTACGGGCTTCTGTGACAGTTTTGGGTGACTGTGTACCTTGTGGGTCTTTCAAGCAACGTATTTGTGCGATTTCTCTGTCTATGTGCCTCGGAGTCGGTGGATTTTTAAAATGAATCAGCAAACCCAGCTGGAGTTTGATCTGTGGGTTTAGAAATCATCGTTCCTGATCTGGTCCATCACATTCAGTTGGCTCTGCAGCTCCAAGTTGGTTTATTTACAAGCGCTGAGAAAAACCATTGGCCCCAGCAGAAGGGAGGTGGGAAGTCCCGCCTTGCCGTTAGGGTTTGTGTGGTCCTCCTTTCCTGTGCATCCTCTGCTGCATTTGACTGTTTACATTTGTTTTATTGTACATAGGTTTGTAAACATTATATCTTTGCCTAAGATCTTTGTACATAACTTGGGCTTTGTAGCTTTATTTATTCAAAAATCTATATGGCATGTTTCAATAGGACAGTGTACCATACCACCGTGGTGACACGGATCATGATGTGGTTTAAAAAAAAAAAAAAACAAACAAAAAGAAATGAGAGTAATCTTCCAAAAATAAAGTTCTTTTAATGTGGAATCAGTGGATTTTGCAGAAACGGTGGCAGTGGCTGTATTTTGTCATATAGTGTTTTCTGCCATGCCCCAGCAAGGGGTTAGCAGTGCTGCTCTGCGCTGCCATGAAGCTCCTGCTCCCCTTTCTGTCAATTCAATTTGTGTGCAGAGGGGAACAGCCGCTGCTGGCACTGGCTCTGCGCAAACACCGTTCCTCAGCTGCAGCCTCTGCTCCTGGCACTGACAGTCCTGGTGCCTTGGCTGAGTCCTGGGTTTTGAGATGTGAGTTGGGGAAGAGCCTGGGGAAGCATTGGAGGTCTCCAGCTGCTGAGGATTTCTGCCTCCTGGGAGTAGCTGAAAGGTGTTTCCTCTGCAGAACAGCAGAGTGCAGGGCTGGAGCCCTTCCCCAGGGTGCTCCTTCCCTTCCCCTGTGCCTGGTGGGCTGGCAAGGGCCCTGGCCACAGCCTGTGCCTGCTCCCAGCTCTGGCCCCTGCAGCACCCTCGGCTTTGCCTGACACAAAGGTCGGTGCTGCCTCTCACAGGCCGCAGGACTCAGCTCCAGCTGCTCCCGAGACACCACAGTGGAGACCTGACCCTGGGGCACCTGCTCCAGCACCCGCTGCCCGCTCACAGCCAGGGCTGTGGGGTCAGTGCTACAGGCTCTCCTCTCCTCCTGCAGAGCCCTGACCCATCCACGGACAGACACCTGGCAGCACACCTTGTCCCCCACTGGGAATACACTGGCTCCCAGCTCCCTCAGGGAGGCCACGCACCCCACCTGTGCCCAGCTTGCTCATGGGGAAGCAGGGTCACCCTCATTGCAGTCAGCCGCCCTTAAAAATCCCCAGGTAAGAGTAAGCTGTTCTTGCACAGCACCTGGGCCTTCTGCGAGCCACGTGTAAGCCCTGCCAGGGGTAGGGAAAAGCCCTTCATCCTCCCCTGCACTCATCCCAGCACGAGCAGCAGCAGCCACAGCATTGAAGGAGGCACTTGGGGGAAAGGTGCCAGGAGCTGGTGCCTGGGACCAGCCAGGGTCCCCAGCAGCCCTTCAGTTCTGGGAGGCTTCCAGAGCCCAGGCCAGGCAGCACCATCAGTGTCGGAGCAGCTCCCACCATGCCATCTCCAGCTGCCCTGGACAGCAGAGCCCAGGTAGGAGCTTCCAGCTGCCCCACCAGCCACCACTGCCTGCTACACACCCCCTTTCCCCTCATCACATTTCTAACCCTCTCATCTTCCTCCCTCCTATCACCTCCCCTCCCTGGGTGGATGTAGGTCCACCCTGGTCCCCATTCTCTGTGCAGACACAGCAAACTGCCTTCACCCGGCCATAGAGCCAGGCAGGGATCAGCAGTGCCTGCAGCTTTCTGCTAGCCTCACCCTTAGCCAACACTCCCTACCTACTGCCGGAGCTCTGCTGCACAACAGGACACCCCAAACAGTTAAACTTCCTGCTCAGAAAAAAGACCAGAGCCTGTTAAAGGCAGAAGCAGGTTGCACCTGTGCCACAGTACTGAAGGTCAGCACAAGGTTTCAGAGCTCCCCTTGTCCTCCAGCTCTGCATTGCCATTGGAGTTCAAAGGCTCAGCCCTGACCACGGCATTTAGAGTGTATTTGGGTCAAAACAGAAGGGAAAAAACCCCAAGCAAACAAAACAGGAAGAAGGGAAAAGGCAACTTCCAGTCATATTCTCGTTTATTAAGGTCTATGCCAGCCTCAGGAGATAGCTCTTCCGGTAAGTAAACAGAGCAGGCGGCCGCATCTATAATGAATAAATTTATTGTCTTACAAAAATCATTGTCTAGAAATATGGGTATACAAGAAAACAAGATATTTGCAGTCAGATGCCTGGTGGTCAACAGCCAGTTTGATTAAAAATATCCAAACACACACAACAAAACCTTTGCGACAGATGTTAAAGCTTTTAACCAAAAAAGGAAATCCATGTTTTATGAGCATGTGGCAGAGGAAGTTTCCTAGTTAACACTGATTCATTGTCACTAATATCAATAATACCACTTGGACTAGAGAGGTACATGATATGAAGCACAGTCAAAATTAATACATTAAATCATTGTTATATAGGCAAATTATATATGTAACATTGTCTTAGTACTGTAGTGTCTAAGGCACTTTCTGTAATGTCAGTTTTTCAGCTATTTAAACAAAAAGAATGCTAACTACCCACTGTAATACTGTTCAAAATAAAAACAACAACAAAAAAAAAAAAGGATTCACATCCACTGGCATGTTAACTCGTAGGCAGGCAACATCCATCGCTGAACCCCCGTAACCCCAGGCTCCACGAGCCCCACGCTGCACAGTACAGCAGCCCTGCTGCTCTGGGCTGGCAGTGGACCAGCCCCCTCAGTAACACCAGGCTGGCTGCTAAGGTATCACGTAAGCCTTGTCTCACAGTGCAGCCGCTCGGTTCCATGTCCTGAAGACTAACTCGGCCATAAATTAATAAATTAATTTTGCCTGTGTTGTATGTTTATTTTCCACTGGTGTTCACATTATACTAGCCTTAATATATATACAGATCTGTTGGGCATGGTAATAGCAGGTCTCTACAAATGCAGAAGTACTGTACAGATGAGGAACGGTGACGCTATTTCAGTTTGCCTGTACTGCATGAACACTAACTGATGAAGCAGGTGCTGAGAACACTTCAAAATGATATTGCAGGTTAAAAATGGACACTACTCATTCATCCCTACATTTCCCTCTAACACTCCCCAAGGCCTTTTCACAGTTCACTCGCTGATTGTGTGCTGATCACAACAATTAGGAGAAAAGAAAGATACAGGTGCAGTTTGGTCTTCAATGATCCAACAGACTCAATACAGCCAAGGGCCGTCTGAGCACAGAAGAAATGGAAGGATGTTGTCTGTACAACAAAGCATGCATAGTCATGACAATGGGTCTGTCCCAACCACCTAACCTCTGGGAATGAAGTTTCTGTATTGATAAAAAAAAGTTTCATCCTTCACATGATGCTTTAGAAAATGGCTTTACAATGGAGTATCTGGAAAATAGATGCACTGAACAGAGACAATCCCATTTTGTTTACTATATATAAAAAAGCAGTTGTACCTATATCTGAAGCAGGGTACAGTATGGTGAGGCTGGAGAGCCTTAAGACATAGTTGACCTATGATAAGTAACCTTGTAGCATGCCGACGTTTCGTAAGGCAGATTTACGGCCACAAGGCAGTTCGGTGGTCAGGAAAGTCCTCCTCCTTCGGCCGACTATTGTGTAAAAGGTCTCTGCATGCGAACGGTGTGACGGGGCTCTACTCAGCAGGGGCCGGCTGCGCTTCGTTCACATCGCTGCCTTTGCTCTCCGCATCGTCGTCCGAGAGCTCCAGAGAGGCCCCTTCGATGTGCAGCTGGCGTCTCCCGGATCGACTCGAGGAGAAGGTGATGGGCCCCCCACGCCTGCAAACAAGCAGCAGACAGCAATTGCTGACAGGTCACGCCTCGCTCACAGCCCAAGTCCCAGTGCTGGCAGCTGCCCCTGAAAGACCTCCCTGCTGAACCGCAGGGGAATGTGGCAGTTCACCTCCAGGCCAGCCAAGGGGCAAGTTTCACACGCAGTGTCTTGAAACCCTCTCTCTCTGACCAAGGGGTCAACACGCTGTGCTCAAACACTCTGGTATTCCTGCTTAGTTTATACCATCACCTTAATTTTGCAAGTCCCAAGTAACTTAAAATATTGTCTCTGGAGGAGCACCAAGCACAGACCAAGTACTAAACAGAGTGGGTTCTCTGAAAAAAAAAAAAAAAAAAAACAAACCCAAACAACATCGACTGCTTGTTTGTGAAGTACTGCACTGCACCCCTCCTGCCATTCCTATAAGCCAACCAGCTCAGGCACTCTCTACCTCTTGAGATGGTTTTTGTTCTGCAGCAGCCTCACCACTGCTGACTCCCATCTGTACTTGATACAGACCTTGATCTCGAAGACCTGCTCTCAAGGAAAATGCTGAAACACTCCCACCAGGGTGCATCAGGGGAAAAGGGATCAGTACCATCCACTGGAAAAGCATGACTGAGCTGTCTCCTCTGTCACATTTACCTACAGCTGGATTGAACTGCCAACCCCAGGGAACCTGCCAATGTAAGCTCCAAAGAGTTCAGGCTCAAGAGTTGTCAGGAATATCCCTGTGGTCTGGCAGCTTCCTTGTTATCATCATCAGGCACAGTCAGCAGGCTCCAGTTCAACCCATTCCCTAACATGAGCAGCTCTGCTTCTGCAGTTCCACAGCTGGATGCTCTCCAAGGATGCACTGTGGAGACAGTCTGTGGGCACACAAGGGCTTAGATAAACCCCTGCCCACTGCTACTGGTGCCACTTACCTTAGCCTGTTTTTCAGGGTGCTGACCTCCCGGCTCAGGCCCTCATTAGCCTCCGTGGCATCATCCAGCTCACGCTGAAGTTTACGTCGGGAAGCGTTTGCACGAGTGGCTTCCTCTTCAGCCTCCTCCAGCTGGCGTTTGAGCTGCTTCATTCTGGCATTTGCCTTTTCCATCTAAAATACAAAACCAGGTACTCAGGATCAAACTAGATAGCTGCAACCCCATGACTGGGGGTTAGCTAACACCCTGTCCTCCCTGACCAACCTGGCTGGAGATGAACCAGCCTCACTGAAGACTCCAGCCTGGGCTCCTGGAAACACTACAGAGCTCCTGGGTCCAGGAGACCAGGACGCGTAACAGACCATCACACCAGAGCTAACGGGATGGTTTTGACTGCTGGGAACTACTCTAGTGATTCAGTCATCAAGATAGATTCCCTTAGATCTTTTCATTAAAATGCTTCTTAACAAGCCCTTTCTACTCAAAGTATGGTTTTATTTGCCTTTTCTGAGAAACAGGCCTCAAAACCTAAGCCCTTCCACCTACCTGCTCCTTGTACTGGTCTGCATGTCGACGCTCATCCTCCACCTGCATGAAGACTTCTTTCAATTTCTTCTCTGTACGACGGACCAATTTGTTAGCAGCTGCTCTTTCCCTAGAATAATCAAAAGCCATAATTTGTCCCAGTACTTGAAGGCTAGGAATACAAGGTCTGTCCTTTCTGAAGGGCTCTCGCCTCATTGCATAACTAAGTCCTCTTAACATGCCTGCCACTGTCAACAGAACTTAGTTTTAGTGTGCTAGCGGTTGGCTGGGATGCAGCTTTGAAAGCATGAATTCTTAGCACTGGAGCAATACAAGTATGGTATGCAGGCTAAGAAGCAGGATAAGAAGGTGCTTCACAATGAGATTGAACAGAGCAGCTTTAAAGCTATTGCTAACTAGTAACACGGTCCTCCTGCAGAACCAAAAGCACAAAAAGAACGGAGATGGTGATAAGACAGTCCACCTTCAGATTCTGGGAGGAATTAGTTTAAAAAAAAAAAATATATACCTGGAGGACCAAGATAGTAAGGACAGACAGGAAGACCTCACTGCAGAAAGGCTTAGGCAAAGCACAGGAATCATCTCAACTATCTTAAGCTGTCACACCTAGGCTGTTCAACTTGTTTCCTCTAACCAAGGAGACCAGGTGTCTCAAGGGGATGTTTCATCTTGTCTCAAGAAACTTCAGCAGCACGTTGTGGATCCTGGGACTACCAGTCAACATAATCACCTGGTTAACTTTAAGAATTAATTTAGCAGTTTCAGTTACAGAGCAAATAGATTCTGACACTTTCAACCCCAGTTACTTTACAGCTGTCTTGTTAAAGCATGTCCCCTAAACAGTAGGTTTCCAGATAATAAACCCTAATGCCTGTGCTGTAAGCTCACATCTCAGCTCTGCAAAGACTTAAGGCATGGAAGTTTCAGACATTCAACTGACAGAGCAAACACAGGCAAACAGATTTTTTCACTTACTTGGCTTCCTGCTCAAGCTGTTCTTCTAGCTGCACAATCTTGGCTTCTAGAGTAGAAATTGTTGCCTTGAACTTAGACTTCACAGATCCCTCCAGTTCCTGCAGCTTGGCTTTCAGCTCTTTGTTCTGCCTTTCTAGCTGCTGCCGTGCATTTTCACTCTTCTGGGCAGCACTCCGCTCCCCAGCTAGCTCAGAATTAAGTGTGTCAACCTTCCAGAGGACAAGAATAGAAGATCATTTGGTGCTATTCAGAGCCTCCACTTAACTGCACACTGAAACACAAATTGCCCCTACAGCATTGTCAACAACGGATTCACCTGCAGCGTGGTCTTTCGGAACCGCTCATTGAGAAGCTCCATGTTGCTCTGCTCTTCCTCAAGCTCTTCCTCCAACTGTGCAATACGAGCTTCCAGCCGGCGCTTCTCATCCAGCAGTGCTGACCTAGAAAGGAAGTATTTGGGTCAAGACATGTTCAGATCTGATACAAAGCTACTGGCTAGTTTGCTTCTGATACTTTAGTCATTGCAAATTGTCACGAGAAGCTACTGTGTCAGCAATTCTCTTCATAACAACAAGGAATTTTTATCATGAAGACAGGTCAATACAGAATTTGCAAGCAGACTACCAAGAACTACAGCTGCTGGTGCCTGAAGTTCTTCAGATGCACAATTAATACATTTGATGACTCACTTTCCTGAAGCACTGTTTGCAATCTCATCAGCCAACTCATCCCTTTCTTGCTCAGCATGACGACGGGCTCTTTCAGACGCAGCAAACTCCTGTGAAGGTTTAGGAAAAGATTCATTACAGCATTAGGAATCTCAAGACTTCTGCAAACAATTTAGCCTTCTAATAACTTCTGGGAGATGCTGTGAAGTGTGATACCCCTGAGGTCTTTTAACAGATAAGCAGAAGCAACAGCTGTAGAAGCTAGCAGGACACATCATCTTGATATTTCCCCCCCTTAATCGCCATATGACTACAATGGATTTACTTCTCCCTGTCCCTGAACTGTTCCTTGCACAAAGTTAAGGAAAAAAACCAACTGTGAACATCAGTAACATTCAAGCCCTAAACCATTCTGTCACATGCTCTAATAAATGCATTCAGTGTAAAGTGGGCACTAAATTCAGCAAATTGTTTATGTTTTTACAGAGTACATAGCATGAATGCAAGCAAAGTATAGAAAACAAGAGCTTTAGCACAATAGTATAAACAGCACTGAATCTCATGTTATAAAACTGTATTAAGTGGCAGAAACACCCAAGCATTTGCTAAGAAGGACAAGTCAATGCACTGCAAGTACAAGACTGACAAGTTTGAAGTCCACAAAAGAATAACATGGAAAAGCTCTAGTCAGTCATAGGCTATCTGTAAAGGCTCAAACAGTAAGTGTAGTGAAATGTGAGCGATTGCTTCAAACTTTGGTCTGCAGCTGATACAGGACAAAAAAAAAAAAAAAAAAAAAGGCAGTCTCTCACACGAGGCAATTCTGCTGATGTTTGACCTTGTGGCAGACCAAGGAGATAATGGGAGAGAAGTGATACCTAGCAAGACTTGGAGCTCTTGCATAAATTGCCAACAATGAGGGAACACATGCCCATAAGAGAAAGGGATGAGGACCTAAGAGGGCAGAGTGATAAACCTCCACAGACTTACATGGTCCACTGAGGTACTGGAGAGATTGTTAAGTTTTCATGCATTTCACATAATTTTAGTACTGACGCTGTGCACTGCACCTTTCAGAGACTCTCGAACCATCTTGGAAATTTTAGTGAGGCCTCAAATCTGTTTGAGCAGTAGCAAAGCTTTCTTGCTACTCAGACAGAGAAATGAAGTCTAGACTACTAGACTGATTCCTGCAAAGCTGTAAGAAGTTCACTAATGACCTGGGGCAGTGGGGAAAAAGTTCTCCTGGCTCCCATTTCTCTGTTCAACTCATTAGATTGCTTTTTAATTTTTTACTCTCCGATCTTTGCCTTACTTTAGTAAGAAAAACAAATTTCTTGGATTTCAGTCTCACCTCTTGGAGCTGGAGTATTTCTGCTTCGAGACCTTTGAGCTTCTTTTCACTCTCTTTGGACTGTGCAAAGATCTCATCTCTGGATGCACGGGCTTCTTCCAGCTCCCGCTGGTAGTCTTTCATTTGAGCCTGCAGTTGGAAAGCAGGGGAAAGAAAAAGCCATGCTGCATTAGGACAATCACAATATTTATTAGCAGCTCTGAAGCATTTTGGCCCTTTAGAGGTAAGACCTTCCTCCCAAAGTTGCTTTGTTCCACTTAAATGCATTTTTAGTTCTGATTTTCATAGTAAAACCTCATTTTCTCATCTTTCCATCACTCAATTCCTTGTCAGAAACATCACATTATAAGCCTTCACCCTCATTTATGTGGTACATTTCTTGTAAGAAAAAACTCTAATAAAGAGCTGCTCAATTACATTTGTCATGAAACTTATGGAGAAGTAAAGCTCTTGGAATGACTTGTGAAAGTCACTTAAATTGACTAAAAAACCCCAAACTTACGATAAGCATGCAAGGTAGGAAACTATTCTCTTTGCAGAAGTAACACAATGCACCATTTTGCACACCTAGAAGCACATACTTACGCTTCCCTTAAGAAACACTGTTAACACAGACTGAGATCTTAATCTGCACAAGTTTGTCTTGAGATGCTAAAACAGTAAGAAAGTTGGGGAAACTGCATTTAAGTTGTACCTGCATCTTTAGAATATCACCAGTCATGAGACCACTTATTTCAGGTGCTTGTATGAAAGTGTACAGAGATCATGTATGACCTCTCTAGCTGTCCTGTCGTCTTGGACTAGAGAAGCAGGGTGCCACTAGGTACCAGCATTACTTGCTTTAACCTATGCTCCCTCTTCATCCAGGGCTCAGTTCCAGAATTGCCCTCATTCTGTTGAGGTAGGATTTGAATTAGGATTGCCAAAGAATAAAGTGGAGAGGGCAGAAAGGCAATTTAATTTGCTGTATGCTTTACATAGTCTTGCCATGGCCTCGTAATCCTGCAGCTTTGGGCCATGACACTGAAAATTTTTGGCAAAACTGAACTCTACCAATTGTTGAATATTTTTCTGGGAACGGGAAATAAATCCTTGACACAAGGACTGTTTTTTTCTTGCCAAACTAAAAAGAATAGGCATCTTGGAGCTTTTTACAAGCAACTAAAATTTACTCCTCCTTTTTCTCTGGAGCATTTTTGGCTGAAAACGCCTTAAGAAGTTCAACAAGGTGAGGAAGCAGCAGTCAGCAAGAGCTGAGCTCAAATCAGTAAATTCAAAGACACAAACAACCATAAATTTTAATGCAGCCTAGAAAGCAATACTCAGTAACTCTTTATGCAAAGTGTTGAAATAAAGAAAAAGATGACGACTGAATAGAAGTACGTGGGGGATAATCTTCACTCCTTACCAACAAAAGGATGAGAGGACTTTTGGGCAGGTGATAAGTTCAGGCCAGATACTCTATGACATGTGTCAGCATAGTTGAGTCTGATACTCCTTTTGCCTTCAAGCTACAAATGTATTTAATGAAAACCAACAGGCTTGACAGACTGTCACCAGGAGAGAAAGCAGCTCAGTTGATTAGCTCTGCCTACCTGGAGCTTACGTAGCTGTTTGATTGCTTCATCTCGAGCCTTGTTTGCAGCTTCTATCTGACCTTCCAGGTCTTTCAGATCCATCTCCATTTTCTTCTTGGCTGCCACAGCAAGAGCCCTCTGTTTGCGCTCGTCTTCCAGTTCTGCCTCCAGCTCTCGCACCTGTGAAATCAAGGCATGTAACAGGCTCAGTTCCAGAAATGGAGCAAACAGAATCCTAACAAAATGGTCGGTGACTCCACAAGGCCTTTGCAGAGCAGAATTAACATTACTCAACTGGAAAAGACCACAGAATACAAGCTGCAGGGGAAGACACTGCAGATGGCAAAAACAAATCCACAAATTGGAAGCAAAGATCTCTGAACTGACAAAAAGGAAAACAAAGACAGTAGCTCAGCATCTGAAGCATTTCCATTTCATCTGTTCAGCTACTTAGTGATCAGCTTCTTGCACAGCACATCTATCCATATTTAAGTGTCACTCTAGGGCAGATGACACTAATTCTGACTGAACCGCTAAAAGGAAAATTAGCAGAATCACCTCATTTTCTCAAGAAAAAAAATGAAATCATTCTCTTTGAAACAGCTGTGCTACGAGTATTTATACATCAACAACTTTTTCTTTTTAAAACAAAACAGAAAAGTAACTAAGCAGCAAGCCAACACGAACTAAGCCAAACTTATGCAAAAATAAAACTGAGCCAGAAATGCCACAGGTTAGCAACATTAAAGAATATATTTTTGTTTTGAAGCAAGCCTCCCTCCTCATGCTAGGTCAAAAGTTCTTGTCCAGTGCAAGATAATAGCAATTTTGCATTGCAATGAACTTCAAAAGCCCTCCAGGCCATGCTTATTTCTAAGAGATCTTCCATATTGCTGATTCTCAGCAATTGTACATTTTTGTTTTCTTGTGATAAATCTTGAAATACTGGGTGTTTTTTCCTCAAAGTTTAATGTTAATTTAGAACCATCTTCTCACAAGCATGAGATTTTAAAGGCATTTTCTTAAGGCTCTTCTGATCTGCTTTATGCTACTGGAATTCTCAAGTCTGGCAAATCTGGAATCTTTGCCACAATTTTCATTTAGGAAACTGTTCACTTAATTACGGTCTTTCAGTCTATCTCAGCATCCGTGGATTAGTTCCTGTCCATCACATAGGATGGGCTTGAAAGTCCAAATAACATACCCCTGTCCTTGAAATACACCCACGCAGCACTAGCCAAACCTCTGCTTGCACATTGAGTGTTTTTGGAGGACCATCAGTAGCAGACTAACACTAACAGTTGACAGTGGCCAGTCCTCAACAAGACCTATTCTACTGTTTGTTACAAACAGTAACAAAGATCAGTGCTTGGGATTTCTATAGGATGGGAACTTTAAGCAAAGAGTTTTATTTTTCTGGTAGCAAGTTATCACTGAAGCCACAGAGCTTTGGCAAGTTCCTCACAACCTTTTCACTATGAAGTAGAGTAAAATAGACATACTTGTTTAACCAGCATCCTCTTCTTCTCTTCATTCTGTTCATCTCTGGCTTGCAAATCTCTCTCAAACTGGGCTTTCATAGCTTGCATGTTCACCTCCAAACGAAGCTTAGCATCTTCCGTGGCCTGCAGTTCATCTTCCAGTTCCTCAAGCTGAGTCCTCATCTCTTCAACCTGTTGCTCTAAAGTTCTCTTTGACTTCTCCAGTTCGTGGACCTAAGCCACAAATATTAATCAGACCCTCTCCTTCAGGTATCTCAACATCAACGGTTATTAACAGCAAAATAAGACATTACATGAACTAGGTACACTACATTTTGTGATGCTCTGAATTGGACAATGAATCAGAACAGGCAGAGCAGCATCTCTAAGTCTGTATTAGAGAACCCAACAGACATCTATGCAGATGATTTATGAGATGAGCTGTGTAAGGACACAGAGAAAAAGAAGTAGTAGTAAGATAAGCTCTTTAAATCTAGCACAGGTGCCATTAGTCATTTGGCCAGCAACTTCTGCTCTCCATGTCTTCACAACTTTTGAAGAGGCCTGATGTTAATAAAGACATCCCCTTATTCTGAGCATAAATTCCTCCAGAATTCTGGGTTATAAATCAGCTTAAAAAAGTTCTATTTTTGTGTTAAATATACTTCTCCTGCCAGGTAGTTTTCCTGTGTTATTCCTTATGTAGTATATAACAAAACAGGGTGTGGAAACGTACTTACATTTTTGCCCACATCATCTTTAGAACTCATTAAGTCTTCCATATCTGCACGCAACTGTTTGTTCTGTCTTTCAAATTCTTCCTTAGCTTCCAGGGCTTCTTCCAAAGCCCGAGCTAGAGACAGTGCTTTGGTTTCCTTCTCCCTTGCTTCTGCTTCAGCACGATCTCTTTCCTCTGCATATCTGGCAGAAATGTTCTTCTCTTCTGCCAGCATCTGAACACAAGATATAATTAATCCATCTCATAAGTTCTATAATCAGGTCCTTCCCGCCTCAGGTGTTTTAGTCAATGAAGTGGTTAATGCTCTAAGTTTAACTGGCCTTCAGAAGCTGTCTAGTCTTTCAGTTTTAATCAAAGTGCTAGTAAGAAAACAGCTACAGCTACTCTGGGATGAGATGAGGAAAGCAAGCTACTAATCAAGATTAAATAAGTTTTATATTATTTTCATCTTTCAGTCTTCACATCCTTTCTTAGTCTATCTTGAGGGATTACAGTAATACTCTTAAGTTTTTGTTCCAATATAATTTCCTTTTTGTATATAAAGAGCTTATTACTTGATCTAAAAAGACTCAAAGCTGGCATTTAGCTGACTGAAATTTTAAGTGACAAGTTACTCTTAACAAAAGCCAAGCTGCTCACAAAGATTTATCAATAACCACAGTACTCTAGTCAGACCCTTCTTTATACAAGGCTCATTTATGCAGTAACAACATAAACAAGATGCCATTTAAAAATCATAGAAAGCAGCAAGATGACAGGAAACTAGACTACCTGATCAAACTTCTTCTGCTTTTTCTCCAAGTTAGACACAATCTGGCGCTGATGATCTAGATCTACCATCAAGTCATCCAGCTCTTGCTGCAGGCGATTCTTTGTCTTCTCCAGTTTGTCATAAGCCATTGCCTTCTCCTCTAAGCGTTGGCTTAAGGACTCCATGTCCTTCAATAATTTCTTCTTATTTTCCTCCAAGCCTTCAATGGTTCCCAAGTCATCATCTACCTTTTTCTTAGCATCAGCCAACTGAAATTTAGTAAAAGAAAATAATGTTCCTTAGTGCATCACAAGAAGGAAAGAAAGGCATCAGGTCCAAAACAGCAAACCAGAAATAGATGTTATTGCTAGCTAAAGTAACAAAAATTGTGAGTTAGCAGGATACTAAGCAGGGGAAAGTCCTGCGCATTGCAGTTAGTTGTACCAGTCGTCATTGCAATGAAGAAACACCACAGGAAATTTTATTCCAAAATCAGGTCTAGCACATGTGGAAATTACATGACATTTTTCTGAGAGGCTTGGGACACCAATTCATCTCACCTGGAGTGTGTAGGCCTTACAGAACTCCTGCCATGTACAGCAACTTACCTGTGACTGCAAGGCAAGCATCTGTTTCTCCAAGTTCTTTCTGGCCTCTTCTTCCTCTTCCTGCTGCTCTTGCAGGTTGTTCTTCTCCTCTTCCAGCTGCCTAATCCTACTGCTCAGGTTGAGTTTCTGGCGGGTTTCTTCCTGAAGCAGCTCCTGTTACACAGAGATATTAAAAGTTCAGTTCGGTTCATAGTCTGTTAACTGTGGCCTTGGGCTACCACCATCCATTACCCTATATGGAGTTTCAGGTTTGATTATTTTTCTCACAGCACTTTTGCACAAGGACATGCTTATGAAGACATCTGTAATTTGGGTTTTCAAAAAGGCACTGGTCATTCATTTTGGGCACACTTAAACCTTTATAAAGCGTATTTCTGATCAGGGAATCCATGCCACTGTCTGTTCTAGAAGTTAATGGATGACGCTTTTCTGTCTTTAAAGGGATGAGCACCGAAGTCAGCTTCAAAAATTGTATTTCTTCTTTCAGACAAGCATATAGCGTACTTATTTTAAACCACCTGGGAAGAATATATAGCAGCAAATCCTGCAATGGCAGCATGCTTCCAAGTTTTGCTGCACTGCTTAAATAGAAAGGTCAGTTTAAAGATAGCTGTAATTTGGCAGTGGAAACTTCTGTCATAATGGAAGCTAATGAAAGGTGTAACCACCATCACCTCTCCCCCATTCTTTTCCTCACAGACCTCTCTAATTATGATTACCATTATTCAAGTAGTCACCATTAGCATTTTATACAGGGGAGAAAAGAGTATATTTAAGTGATGAATACATGCATAAAGCTGCATTATTTAACTCAAAACCAAACACTGTCAGTTTGAACTTAAGCTGTAAGAACTTAAGCTGTCAGTAAAAGACAGGGTATTGTCCCTTGTGCCTTTATATAACCCAAGGATCTTATTTACATTAACATTCTACCTGGAAAGGTTTTATTGACTTAATTCTTATCTCCCACAGAGACTAAGATATGAAAGAGAAACTGAAAGGCTATAGTCTAGCAAGTAGTGAATCTTAGATAATGAAAAATTGGCTCGACAGGTAGCTGAGCAATCATTGTATATCACATTTCACTAGACTTCAACAAGAAATACAGCTTCTACCCAAGGGACTTTCCAAACCATGAATGAAAATGTATTTTCTGTTATGCAGTTAGCATTTCAATGAGGAACAAAGCTTCTGTGCAAAGTTCAAGCTTCACCGCGCACACACCTGTGTATCCTGAAGCTGAGATTCCAAACTAGCCGCATCCTTGGCAAACTTAATGCCTTTCTTCTCTGCTTCCTCCAGGAGACTTGAGACATTATCCAACTCATTCTGCAAAGCAAGCAGTCTAAAGGTAACAGCATGCAGCTGACTCACGGCAAAGCCTACATCCCACTAGGAGCTGGAACTGCAGAACACAAAACCTCAACAAATTCCAGGTATGGCAAGACAACAATACATCCCAGCAGAGAGATACAACAAGCTAAAAACACTGAAGTTTGGCTAAAAACTTCAAGTTGGATGTCAGTCTGGACCTTAAGTGGTATAACATAACAAAAGTTAAGCATGCTATTTAGCAGAGCACGTCATTGCAATATCTGCATTCATACATAAATGCTATTTTTAATTATAGGACTATATATTTTATGGGAGCATTAATTCAGGGATTATCAGGGTGGCAGCTGGGTTTAAAGCATCACTGCAAGAGAAAAGGTTACTGCCAGGTGCCAGCTCTTGCTATTTTAGGCTATGTTACTTTTATACACAGTGAGAGACTGCCCGAAAGCTTCCTCCAAAAAGAACTGGGCCATTCCCTTTTTTAAGTACTTTAGCTCAATTTACCTAAAGTACTCGTTGCTGTGGTTTAGAAGTCAGCCCTGATTGCATTTTGCCTATTTTCTCCATTTCCCAGAAAAATGGGCCTTTACTTGCAATCCCTATCTGCCAAGCTCCCAACTTGGAAGCACAAAAGGAAACCTGTGGCCACCATCAATCAGTACATTTTTGCTCACACATGAATGAGCTCAGCCCTATCTACTCAATTCCATATCCAAGCCAAAAACCTACAGGCCACCTGTCAGCAGCTTGACTATGCAGAGCCTCCTACAGGATTCGGTCTCCAGGATGGGAAGCCACATACTTAAAAGCCACTATAATTCTCACATAACCCAAAAAGTTCAGGATTAATGTCATGGCTATCCAGCTATCTCCACCTGAGGCATGTCACCACTTTAAGGCCCCTCAAGTATGTGAAAGTGCGTGACTGAGGTCACCTCCCATGTCAACTACAGGCTCAGTTCCTGTGGACCTAGCTGCATCTTTGAAAGTCGTTTCTCCTAGCCATTTCTGTATAGGGTTAAGACTTTTACTTTCTTGCCTATTTTTCAGCAGTTTAGGACTTCCATACAGCCTTACCTGCAGCTTGTTAGCTTTCTCCGCCAGCTCCACCCTCAGTCTTTCGCCTTCTGTGACCTTAGCAGTTAGCTCTTGTACCTGAGCATCAAGCTTCTTCCTCTTATGTTCAGACTCTGCCTTGACCTGCTGCAGTACCTTCACTTCACAGGCTAACTCCTTGTTGTCAGACTCTAGGCCTTGCTTGTTTTTTTCAAGATTTGCTTTGAACTAGGAAAGACAAAAGGAAAGAAATTCAGCACTTTGTTACATATGAATAAAGTTTTCTGCTAAAAAAATATTCAGTCCAGCAAATCAGGTTTACAAGTTCAAAGATAAAACAAGTGCTCAGCAAGTTGTAAGTAGGGAGTGCTTAAAATGCTGCCATGTAACATTCTGTGTATGTTAGCCAAAGACTAAGTTAATGCAGGTTATTCCACTCTCAGATATCACAGGCAGCAGCGATGACCAGAAGATACTTCTATGAATTCAAAAAGATCTGGGACGTCAGTGCTCTAAAATGACTGTTTGAGTAGCACTGTAAGTAGGAAGGAATGTGCCCATTAACAGATCAGCATGGCTCATCTCACAGAAATAAAAGGAAAGATATCAACTAAAGCTGCCCTGATTTTAGTAGGCACAGCAGCTTAGAAGTGCATAACAAAGCACTTTTCACCACTGCACTGACATTTGTCAAAAACCTTTTTTAAAAAAGTAATAATTGGCATAAGGGATGTTTAAATACCATTCTTACTATATCACCAGAACTGACATCATCTTATCACAAGACCTTTGTTTAAGGTTGCAGGGTATTTTTTCCATCTTTTCATGCTTTTATTGAGAATATTTAATGAATAAGGAGCAGAAGACATGCATGAGATCTTCAGGTGACTAAACTATGATTTCCACCAGCTTTAACTACTATGATTCTCACTTAGTTTAAAATACTAAGGAAGCTTGTGAAGCATTCCCTACATAAAAATATTACTACAGTATATGAACTGTCCACACATACATTTGTGAATTACCAAAACTATAATTTCACAAACTAAATAATTTTTTTTTTTTTTTTTTTTGGCAGTGTTGAAATAATTCTGCTTTTGAACAAGACACTCAAGCTACATTAGTAGGAACCATGCTACCCAGGTGTGCCTCCTCCTGCCTGCTCTGGTGGTGGTTACCAGAGAACACAATACAGCTGTGCAAACTGGCAAGATACTCCACAGATATCTAGCACTGGAGGTCATAGTACAAGCATGAAGTTAAGAGTGGCTGGAAGAACTTTTACACTACCTGCATTCACAGTTTGTTATTTGTGAGTGCTGACATTACAATTACCTTATATGGAAGCACTCTGCAGTTCACTCATGCAGAGAACTGCTTTTCACCAAATAAGCACGTGGACTGCTGAAGAATTCCTACAGGAGTACTACATGGTTTATCTCTAGGTGCACTGTTTCCAAGTCTAATGAATGCTTTCCAGACAGATGCCAAGACTGTCTAATAGTTGCAATATATTCAAACCAGCATGATGTATTTGATTCAATTGCAATTTTTATGCATGTAGAGAGGACAACTTAGCTCTGCAGATATCAGTGGAAGGGACCACAACAATCAGGGTACTTATAAAGAGTCCTGAAGCAGAAAAGCATATTTCTGTAATTCATTTTCTTCTCACCCTTTTGGCCTGTTCAAGTTGTTCAGAGAGCTCTTCCAGGGCAGTAGCGTGCCTCTGCCTGATTTCCTGGATCTGTGCTTCATGGTTTTTGGTTTCCTCTTCAATTGCTTTCTTCAGTTCAGCCACCTCCTGCTCACGTTTTGTCCTAGAGGAAGTAACAAGGATTATCAAAATCAACATTTTAGTCTTTTGTAAATTAAAGATCAATTTTAGCATGCCTTGTTACACAGACCTAAGATCCTACCTCAGCTCTTGCTGTGCTGCAGTGGTATCCAAGGTATCTTCCAGTTCAGTTTTTAAAGCTTCCAATTCTTCACTTAAATCTCTTTTCTGCTTTTCTGCTTTGTTGCGTGATGCCTTCTCAGATTCAAGATCTTCCTGGAGTTCTGCAATTTGAGCCTGCAACTCTCTTATCACTTTCAGTGCATTGTTTTTCTGAACTGCTTCTTCATCACCTCTGTTAAACAGAGGCACAACAGTTAATGATATTTCATAGCTTCAGATCTATTCTCATAATGGTCTAGCATTATTTAAATTATGTACGTAAATGATATCTTAACTTTTCCACTAGAATAAAATAGACCTTCTAAAACTTCATAGACAGAAGACCACTACTGTTATTCTCAAGATCCTGACCAGGTACTACAGAGGCAGTACCAGAATGATTAAGCTTTCAAGTTTATGTTCAAGTAATCCAATTTTGTAGATCTCAACACCGTTCCAAAAATGCACCGTCTGTAGAATTTTCTCTTCCTGCAAAATTATAGTTGCTCAAAAAATACAGAAGGTGTTTAGCTTATATCATAACATGTGACTGCAAGACTACCACACAAATCTTGATAACAAATCATAGAAAGTACTCTATTAAGAAGGCTCACTGAGAATTGCATGCTTTTTCCCTCCTGAGGCTGAACTCTGGGAGACTAAAAAAGCTTCCAGTGCCCAAACGCTATTATACCCTGGTGAAACTTCTTTTTTGCAGCTTTGTGGAGCAACGATGCTGATAAAACACTGAATTATCTTTTTTGCCATGTCTACACGCAGCACAGGTGCCTAGAGATGCTCTAGTACAAACATGAGTTGGCTTCTTTAACATTCTCATTTCTGATATGTTTGCAGTCAACTGAAATTCTGTCTGGGAAAGCAGGTTTCTACCACACTTTGTAATCATAAGCACCATTGTACTCTGACCTAGCAAGAGCAGCCTGCAGTTCTTCCTCTTTCTTGGCCAGCTGGATCTTCAGTTCTTCAATCTGGGCTTGCAGCTCAGCTATTTGGTCCTGTAGGTCTGTTGTTTCACCATCAAGTTTTCTTTTAGCTTTTTCTAATTCTTGACGGGTCTTCTCCTCCTTTTTTAAGCGCTCTAAGGAAGGAAATAATTATATTTATATGCAAGTTTTTCTCTTGTCATCCTCAGAAGGTTTGGGGGAAGGGCCATGGGGTGGCAGGAAGGGTGGGAAATTTATACTGTGTCAATTCTTTCTCCAGTCTGCAGCTAGAAGGCTGACTGGGAAGATGAAACAGCAAAGTAGAACTGCATGGTTTAGATAGAAATTCAAGAAAGTCAATGACTGGAGAAAAAAGTTTTAAAATAAGGGAACAGAAGCATAACCTCATCTTGATAGAAAATAAGGAGTGGGATCTAAGAGAAGAGCAATTTGAGCTGCTAGGCCAGATAATCACAGACATCAAGATTCAAAAATGAAGATCAGCTATAGACTGGAAAAAATGATGGCTTGCATAGTTTTGGAAGGGCTAGGCTAGGGTCCAAGAAGCCTACTGGAAAATAGTATAGCTTGAAGAAAACTTGGATAAACTGTTTTTGCAAGTATCTGTGCCACTAACTCACATCCCATCGATATTTAGCAAGACTCTGCAACCCCAATAGCTATCAGTAATTTAGTTGTGTAGCTGAGATCTCCTGCCCTAAGGTATTTCTTTGTGAAAACCATCCAGTTATCAGTGCCATAGCAATAAAAGACATTTAATTGATCTGCCTGTTGTCTGATTGTTACTAGCTGCATTGTTTACAGTTAGCTAATGACCAGGTATGTAATATTCAAGTCACAGGGAGGTTTTGCTTAGCATAGCATTAGCACAATTCTGAATTCATTAGCATAAATGTAAGTTATTAGATTTGTTCAATACTTTGTGCGTCCTCAGTGCAGAGATTTCTCTCACACCCTTTATAAGCCTGCTACTGGATCAGGACATCATCTTCTATTTGGAAAGGGAGCCATGTTCAAGAATCATCTCTTAGAGCCACCCATGGCTATTTGGGATTTTCTAGACAATCTAATGTAACACAATTTTTCTCTAAACACTTCCTCATTCAAAAAAATAGCACTTTCCCCCCTGTTTTTATGTTATATTCCCACTGAGTGACAGTTAGAACAGTGTCATGAGACTCAATTTTTAATTGACAAAGTTCACAATAGACTGAATTAGGTTTGGGGTTTTTTTTTCCAAATATCAGTGCCTAGTAGTGCCAACACCCTAGCAGAGAGAGACCTTAATGGCTTCTTGAGTCATCTCCAAGAGTAAATATCATTTGACTGTGCTTTACTAGCCAAGAAATTGCATGCCTTATATTTAAGCTTTAATTTCCATTTCTCTAAGGTCATCAGTCTTGGAACGGTACCATAACCAAACACATCTGTCAAGCATCTTCAGAAACACTAGGCCTGATTTAAGCAGACAACTACTCAAGCATTATTTTCCAGTGAGTAAAACTTACTTATGCCCATCTTAGGGTCTCTGAATACGATTTTTAAAGAAAAGGTACATCAATCACCTACTATCCCTATTAGTTCAATACCTTCCTATACGGATAAGATTAAACTTTGGTATTCTTCCATAAGCATATCAGTTTTAAAATACATACGAAGAGAGAACATAATACAGTAAGTGAAAAAACTATTTCCAAATTAGGGCATAGAGAGCAACTTTGCCTCATATTTTGCAACTTTGACTTGGCAGTTTATTACTGTTGCACAACAGCTATTTACAGCCATAAGTAATTTACAAAAACATAAAATCAAGAAAGGTCACATATAGGGCTAGTTTAGCCTGTGACAACAAAGGCAAAACAATCAAACAAATGGCCAAAAAAATGGAACCATTTTAGATAAATGAAGCATTAAGAAAAACAAAACAATTCAGATTTGCTTATTCAAAAAATATTGGAAGCCTAATGAATGCCTACTAACATTCTTCCAGAAGTATGCTGTTCTAATGTGTTATTATAGAAAAGGTAGCAACTTCCCAAGAGACAGATGTTTTACCTTGTTACTAAAGGGATGCATGCAACGACTTGAATTTCTGAGTGCATCTATAAATGAAATGGATTCTCAAAAATGAAAACCTAACAAGTTAAACACGAGAAAGACTGAGTGGCCAGATGCAACAAGTCTTGCGACACAAATTTCTTTCAAGATTTAGATAAAAATAACAGCTGTTAAGGCATCTACATATAAGGTTACACTTAAGAGACTGGACCAGATACTGCATACATTATAATAAGTGATCCGTTCCTTTCCAGCATGATGTCCAACCTGTTAATAGGCAAATATAGTAAGAACAAACCTTCCAAATCGGTGATCATCATTTCCTGCTTGTTCTTAAGTTTGGCCAAGTTTTTGGCCTTTTCTTCTTCTTCAGCCAGCTGAGAAGTACATTCAGCAATTCGATCCTCCATCAGCTTCTTTTCCTAGTTAGGAGAAAGGAGAGAAAGAATGACTGCTAAAACACAATTTGAAGAGTCTCTAAGCAGCACAAATAACTGAATATACAAAATTCATATAGAGGTCTCATACAGCGTATATAATACAGATTTTATTTCAAGTGACTGACCTGTCAATATTAAGGATCAATTGGAATAGTATAGAAACATGAACATTTGTTTTCAAAGAAAGTAAGACTTGGAATTTAACACACGGGAGTCCTGGTTTTAGGACAGCATTTGCTGTATACTTTTGGAAATCTGTTTGCAAAGAACAACGGTAGCTATGATAAACATTGGTTCCAGCTCTTAGATTTGGAAGACTCGTGAAACTGGAAAGAACGCAGACAAATACCTCCCTTTTGAAGGTCAGTTCAAAAGAATCTCTAACCTGTTCAAACCCCACAAGTATTCAGGTGCAAACTTTATAGATAATGTAACAGCAGTCTCAAGTGTTTTGAGAGCTATCACTTGGCACTACTATTACTTATGCACAGAATATCCACCATGCATACTGGTCTGACCTTCAAAAATTTGGAATTTTGGTCCTCCAACAGTAGGATCTCTTCCTCCATCTTCTTGATCTTGGCTTCAGCTGTCACTTTTTCAAGCTGCAACTTCTGTCGAGCTCCCTCCTCCTCATCAAGCTGTTCCTCTAGGTCCTGGGAAGAAAGGCAATTGCATCTGTGCATTTTCCAGGTTACCCATGTGTTAATTATTTTTTTTTTTAACTTGGTGAAAAAGATGTATTATTTTGAAAAGCCACCTGCCCTAACTAACACTAAAAATGCATTTGGTTTGTTAGATTCATTTATAGTATCAATGATCTGGTAATGAAATTAAGGGCCATGTGATACACATGGAAATTTTTATGCTCTGTATTTCAGCTTTGGCTGAAATATTCTGTCTAGGAAACATACACTCACTTCACCAGTCTTTCACCTTCCTAATTCTGAACATAAAATAAGAAATTCTACTTAATGACAAGTAAATCTGATCAGGCTTTCTGTCAAAGACTTCCTGGCATACTGCATCTGAATAGGGCATCTGGTATAAAAGTGTCTAGGAAGAGACACCACAGGAAACACATCTCTTCATTTCAGTATGAGTCCAGATCTCAATATTACAGCTGAAATGGTTCAGATACTGGCACAAATAGCTAGATACAACTGGAAAAGCAATAATGTATTGTGCTTCTATTCATTTGTGGTTTTAAACAAGATTCTCAGCCACACATGAATAGACACTTATTAAAAGGCATCAAGAGCTGTGAGATGTGTGGTTTATTTCCCCTTCAAGTACCTTGAATATTTGGAAAGACAGATAAGTTTTCAGGTATTCCCTTTTTCAAGGTCCCCGTTAGTCAAAAAGGAAGTATCCAAATCATCCGATTTTCACAAAAAAAAAAACCCCAACCAAACAAGTAACTTGGAGGAGATGGAAGCTGCCTTAGTTTTGTAAAAGTCAAAGAAGTAATATTCTTTATGATATTCACTGGATTTCAGTCAAGAAGGAACGTTTCTCTCATACGTGACATCATCCCATTAGTCTTTGTTTCTATAAGAAAACAGGTAAGCCCCATGCAGTCATTCCCAGTTCCTCCCCACTCAAAAGTGCTTGCTACCTTTAATACTCTTTTTGTATATGCTATAGCTACCAACAGGGCATTCTGACTTTTCTTTTTCTTTCCTCACCCTCATATGCCTGAAGACCACAAGAAGCTAAATACACTGAACACAGGAAAAGAGAAAAAAATTCAAATTTATTTTATTCCACACATGGTGCTAAAGAGCTGAATTCCTCTGTGCCATAGAGATGTTGAGGGAGCTTCCCCATCCTTAACTGCCCTGTTTGCATCCTTTTCCACTTCCAGTTACCAAGAAGCATACCTGAATATGGCCCTGCATTTTCTTTTTCTCATTCTGCAATATTTGGTTTCTTTCCTCTTCCTCCTCAACCCTGGACTCCAAGTCATGGAGAATTTCTTCCAACTCTTGTTTTTTGGCAGCCAAGCGAGCCCTCATTTCCTCAGCTTCTGCAAAGAGCTCTGTCTCAGCCTGTAGCTGCTCTGCAAGAATGTTCTTCTCTTCTAGAAGCTGCAGATATACACAAAAGGTAGTAAAGCAGTAACAATGACATATCAAAGCCTCTCATGAGAGATTATACATATGACAACTACAAAGTTACTTAAAGGCCAAGTTCTGCTCCAATTCTTGACTCCCTGGCCAACATCCAAAACCAAAGACTTTTAGTAGAGGGCTTTTTCAGCAGTCCAGAAGACACCAGCTTTCACAATAGGGCTACAGCAATATTCACTCACTTGTCCTACCAATTTAAGGAACAAATCCCACTGCACCTACTCCACCGGCCCTGTTCTACCAGCAGCAGAAAGATGAGAGAAGTGCCTGTTTCCTGGATTGTTCCTTGAACTCATCCCTGCGTAGTGGCAGAACAGTGCCATGGGTAGCTGGGCGGAAGCTGGCACTTGGAGTCACTGGAACAGAACTGGAACACATTACTTCTTGCTGTGTAAACTTGACAATAGAATAGAATAGTTTCAGTTGCAAGGAACCTACAACAATCATCTAGTCCAACTGCCTGACCACTTCAGGGCTGACCAAAAGTTAAAGCATATCATTAAGGGCATTGTCCAAATGCCTCAAACACTGATAGGCTTGGGGCACCAACCACTTCTCTAGGAAGCCTGTTCAGTGTTTGAACAGCCTCTTGGGTAAAGATATGTTTCCTAATATCTAGTCTGAACCTCCCCTGATGCAGCTTTGAACCATTCCCACACATCCTGTCACGGGATCCCAAGGAGAAGAGATCAGCACCTCACTCTCCATTTCCCCTGCTCAGGAAGCTGTAGAGAGCAATGACATTGCCCCTCAGCCTCCTTTTCTCCAAACCAAGACAAACCCAGTGTCCTTAGACACTCTTCCTAGGCCGTGCCTTCCAGACCTTTTATCAACAGGAACTGGTGCTTTGCTCTTCTAGATATCCATCCCAGTTCTATCATGTCTCAAAATTACCATAGTGATAAATACATGTTTCTCTTTACTGACACTCTTTCAGCTCTTCTTTAAATTGATATCAATGTTACTTATCAGCATAAATCTATTTTCAGTTTTGTCCAATAATTGCCGTAATTGCTTCCCTACATCTTAAACAGCACATACACACCACAGAATTATCCTACCCTGAAAACACATCTGAAAAGGCTAATGACACTGTTATTTAAGTTCTGCAAACTAGGAAAGGCCAAAAAGATGTTTAGTTTTGTTAACATGATACTTCTGCATTCCTAGAGGAATGGCTCATGCTACATGTTCCTATTCCAGGTTTTAGCTAAGTGTGAAAGGAGTTCGCTTGCCTGATTCTCAGTGCTTTTGCTCACAAGTGTCTTCCCAACACGGCTCCCTCGCATGGGATATAGTGCAATTCACATCCTAGATATCAAAAGCTGATCTTGGACACAAACCTGCTGATGTTTCCTTTCCATTTCCTCAAGTTCTGCCTCCACTTTTGTCTGTTTTTCTTTCACCTTCATTAGCTCCTCGTCCTTGGCTTGAAGTTCTTCTTCTTGACGAGTGACCTGAAGAAGAGGCTTCACCTGCAAAGATTTGAAATGAAGAAGTGAGAACATGCATTCACCTATTTACAGGCATCAAAGAAAGTCACAGAATATAACAAACCTTCGTGAAGACTCTCCACCACTGCCAGTGCCTAAGCTTCAAATATGCAGCACAATTCCTCTGCAGGATTTTCAGTGCACTCAGTTGCTGTTGTTTCTTTGCAAAGGCCCTGAAGACAGAAAGAGCAAAACATTTTGTGTTAAATACTGCTGATCATCTGTCCGTGTTTTTAATTTTTAGGTTACCCAACCCCAGAACACTTGCAGACCATAAATAGATTTATGTTTGAGTGACTACACTGATTTATGAGTACTCATTCCTTATACGAAGAGGCAGACCAAGAGCTGGATTCACCATTTTCAAAACAATAATTACAAATGCTATTTGTTCTTAGTCTTAGCAGACTCTTCTCTTAAAAAGATAAAATCAGGATGGATTTTATGCTGAACTGTCCCTTAATTTCAAAAAAGCAGCTTTCCAGAGTACCTCTAAGAACCTCCAGTGGAGCAGGAGGAGAGATTTTTTGCAGCCACTAGCTATACTGTAAACGGCTGCATGTGTCACAAAGGCAAGATTAAGGAAAGGAGATATTGTTAAGGAATGAAAGTGCAAATTCTTATTAGGTAAAAATTCACCTAACACCTTGGATACAACTACAGTTTATCAGGTAACACACTTTAAGAAAGTCTCTCCTGAAATGGAAGTTTTAATGCATAGCTCCCTATCAAAGGGACTTCAGATGACCACGAGAAGATCAAATCATAAAAGCACACATACTTCCGAGCCAGGTATCCTCTACAGACTGCCTGGAAGAAGATGATAATATCTGTGATCTTCAGATCTCGTTCTTCTTCTAAGTGTGCCAAGACACCAGCTCGGAAAAAGATCTTGCTCTGTCCAATTCTGTATAAGTTGGGGTCCAGCTCTAAGGCTCTGATCTAAATGGACAGGGAAGCACATTGTTTTTACATCAAGAAAAGGACCATTTTTGTTTCAACTTTTCAATGTTTTAACAATATTTAGATATAAATACTTACCATACGCTCACAGGCTTGCTTACCATCCATAAAACCTTTCGGAATTGCATTGGGAGTAAGGATCTCATACCTTTAAGCCAAATGAAAAAACACCTTTACATTCCACAATAAGCTACATTATTATAAACCCATAAAGCTATAGTTACCAAGGGCACAGCTAAGGAATTTCTCCAGAAAGTTTTTCCAGTAGTCCATTTCAGAACGTTTCCCCTTCCCTACTGTCTTCAGAATAAACTTGTAGTATTTAACTGCTTGAAGTTCAAGCCACTTCAAGACCTCACACATGGTTCTGAATTTTCTTCCAGTTGGGTGGGGGAGGGGGCAGGGGTGTGTCTTCAGTTATTTAACAAGGAACTTTAATATCATAAGAACTCAAAAGACTGTTCCTGCTGTTACCTCTGCCTAAATTCCTGGAACACTATCCTGTTTGGAAATCCTTGTCGACAAATCCTTATTCCTTCCAAAACACCGTTGCAACGAAGCTGATCTAGAACCAGATGTGGATCCAGTTTTCCAGCCTGGACAAACAAAACAAGCATGATTTTTAGTCTTTTAATTTGTATTAATAAAAAGCTGTAATTTAAGCTTTTCAGGCTACCCTCTACAAAGTCAACTGTCTAAATAAGGGGATGTGGGGGGAATACTGAGAAGATATCTGATCAGTGTGAAAACTTTGTGAAACCTGGATTCTGTTTTCAAAAGGAAGACATAGACAGCATGCATAACTTAAAATGCATGTAAAGACTCTAATAAAGAGAAAGAATTAGAGGAGTGGTCTGTAGTACCTACCCTCTTTTCATGATTTGGAATGATGCAGCGAACAAAATTGGGATTAGTGTTTCGGAGCGTTGCCATCAGCTTGGTGAGAGATTCTTTGTACAGCTGGCCAACAGTACGAAACATGCCCTTCTTGGTCTTGTACGCAGAGCCAAAAGCTGTCTCTGTTATTCCAGTGACCTGATCCAGACCCACAATACGATCCACTGGGAAGGACAGGAGAAAATAATTAAGTGGACTTTAATATTTTTTAGGTATAAAGATGGGCAGAAAGAGGAGCAATAGTGCAGCAGCAGAAGCTTTGCGGAACAAATGACAGAAGATGCCATCAGTAGGCAAGGCAGTCAGCAAGTACTAGGGATGCTGTGCAGAAGCAGTGGAACCAAAAGCCACAAACTTATACAGCAGAATAGTGTAGCTTTAATAGGTACAGACTAAAATATCCAGCTCTTTACTTGCAGTTCTACATGACCAGTAAAGCCATTTTCTTTAAGTCAACTTTCAAGAGAGAGAAAGCTGCCTGGAAATTGGCAATTATTTGAATTCTTACAATGCAAAATTATTTCTGGGTTGAACATTTGGAATTAGACATCTGTGCATATTTGCTTAAAATGAAGAGTCACTTATGGTAATTATATAGATTAAATCTGAGTTTTGTTGAGTATTCAAAAGTGTTTTGAAAGCATAACTATTTACAGAAGAGTTGGAAATAGTGTTATTTCTGTGACAAGGCTGGGGGGGAGTATCTGCCAGACTTCTGCTAGTCTGCTATTTTGAAGAATTCTTCCGTTTTATATACAACTGCAAAGACCTCCCTAGCCAAAAGACAAGTTTCAAAACAGGAAAACTGCACACCAAAGCACTTCAAAGCTGCCATAAAGCATGAGAATAGAGATTTTTTTTCTTTGATTTTTTTGAACAATTTGGGTAAGGATCTCTATGGTTTCTTCAGAAGCACAAATTAGAAATCTGACTGCCATCATTAAAACCTTTAGGCCAAAAACATGAACATGATTCCATGTGCACATCAACAATTACTTAAACAGCTCGCAAAAAAAATTACACAGGTGGCTTAACACCTTAATAATTATAGTTGGCACTTCTTAGTGCTGAGCAAATACACAACATATATTGGTTCTCCATGAAATCCAAGCTGGCCAGCCAGAAAGAAGCAACTGTATGTAGGCTACAACTTAAATTTGGTGAAGTTATCTTCAAATTCATTCAAACCAAAGCAGAGGGAATTATGCTTTGCTACCAGAATTAGTTTTGTATATGACAAATAAGTGACAATATTTTATTCCATACTCATACTCAACTGGTTTTCAAAGGTCTATAAGAAAAAGGAAAATTAAAAGCAGAAAAATACAGGGCAACAAGTTTGAATAATCACTTGTAAGTCTTGCATGTAGTATAGAGCAGAGCCCAGATTCTCCACACATTTCTGAACACAAAAATCTAGGCGGCTTATTAAAGTTAGAAGAATAAGTAGGTGGTAAGTTGTTCACAAGATCATATCCTGAATATTTACTTTGAAGCAGAATTCAGTTCTAAACCAGAAATGGGATAGAGATTACTGGGAATCAGTCTTACAGAGGATGAACATAACAGCTTGTAAGTATTAGAAACGTGCACCCACCAGACACCACTAACGACTGGACACCATTCAGCTTTTGTTTGGCCACGTACTTTTAAAAATTTTGTAAATATATCTGATAAACGTGCATCTTTTGTTTTGCTCCCCTCTGTCCTCCAACTATAAAATGATTATTTATATTTCAAAGAGTATTATTAAAGTTAAATTTCCCCTATAAGTTAAGAGCAGCCATTGAACAGCATAGCATGACTGGACAACCATCCATTGGCTAAAGCCTCTGAACTGAAGCCCTCTAGCAATTACTTTAGGAAACACCACTAGCTTCCTCAACTATGTAATGCATCATGAGTATTGGAAGATAAACCCAAGTAAAGATCGCCAGTCTGAAGGCACAACCTTCACATACACATATTTCTAAACTTGGGGAGAGGAATACAAGAAGGATGGGGAAGAGGTTGGATGAAATATCTAAAGCGTCTTCAAAGACATTCCAAATAAGTGGATTTGTTGATTTCTCGATACCTCAGAAAACGTGTGCAGCTTCTACAAAGGGAAATACTAAAATTAAGAGGTTTTTAAATAAAAGAACAATTCCAACAAGTCTGGAAGAAGTTTATTTTCACTTACTACCCACACTACAACTGCAGCACTCATTCTGATATTTCAATACATTCTTCAGCTCTCCTCACAAAAAATACATCCACGTTCTAACATGTTCCAGAGTTTTGTCAATGTTGGACTGCAGAAAGAAGCTTGATAGTGTTACAAAGCTTATGCATCCTCTCAAATGCTTGGAGCTACCAGAATTATCACTTAAGAAGCAATTCTGCATCTCAACATGGAACTAGGAAGCAACAAACCTTTTTATCTGCAATGCTTAAATGCAATGCATAAAATATAGATGCTATATGTATGCAGCAGCAACTGAATAGGTATGCACTCAGAGACCATTTGCCTTGTGGAGGTATACCTAAGTTTAGCATGAAATGAAAAGTTCATGCAAGCCTACGAGCAAAAATGGTTTTCCTGTAGATACAACAGCCCTGCCTTTAGTAGGTCTACTGTTTTTATATCCATTCACCTGGTGGATCATGAAGACCAGTAATATTGTCATAGAAACAGGCTCTCTGAATATTCTGAATCTCTAAGGCAGAGAAACAGCAAAAACAAAGACAGAAGAGCAGATACACAAGACACTTCAGTTAGTATACAGAACAGGTTTATCAATTGCAAACAGATTAACTGTGCTACAAAAGCAATTAGGCCACAACATATTCCATGCACATTTCAATTATCTGTGGAAGCAGGTGTTCAATATTTGGACCAAAACACTTTTGCTTCTGTGCGTGTACTCAAAAGGAAAGGAGCAGATCCCCAACCAAAAAGTTCTTTATATATTCATTAAAGCTGCTCTCTGTAGCTGAACCAAGTAAGATGGAAACTCAGGATTAACCTACAGCATCATCTATACCACAAGCTTAATTCCGTTCTCGAATAATATACTCTAATTAATATACTGTGATGTTAAAAACTAGAATAGAAAAGTCCCTAAGTATTTATTTGGCTATTTCTGCTTCTTGGACTATTTTGGTAAAAGTGTTGATAAATACTTTAAGCTGATGTGCAAGTAAAGTAGCTAAACAACAGTGTACAGTTAAAATAAGAATACATTGCATTTGATTTTAATATGCAATATCTAAGTACAGTATGGCTGTTAATGAATTTTATTTTGGGAGATGCAGATTTCCAGGATATCACCCACCACTGCACATGAAACAACTGTGCTGGTGCTCACATAAGACAACATTTTATTAACAGCAAGAATCACTACAGCTGTTTACATTCGAGACTCCACTGCAAGTCCAACTAAGAGTTTTGGACAAGATTCCACATGAAATTTGACACAGGGTAACAAGTAATAAGTGAGTATCAGTTCAAATAATGAACATGAGAAGCAGCTACTCAGAAATGGTACATGTGCAAGGGACCATAGGTGCAACCCACCTTCCTTGTATTTTTGGCACTGAACGATAGAGAAAATGCTATAGATATTTACAATATAGAGGTGGAGGGTGAGGAGGGAACAGGCACAAAAAACCCAAACTCATCCAGCAAGGCAAAAATCACTAACAACTTGTGCGCTCAGAGCATGATCTCTTACCATCCTTCCAAAGCTCTGCAACAAATTTGTCAGAAGACTGGTGCAAGAGTGTAGCCACATTGTCATTCAGGGGGTCCATATTTTTCATCAACCACTCATCTGCCTTGTAGTCTACCTGTAGAACAGCCAAGTTGCACATGATCAGATGGACTACCAGCTTTAGCTTTAAATTTACCAGCATTAAAAAAAAAAAAGCTTTCAGAATACTATACTGACATTTTCCTCCTATTCTCTTCTTGATGCTTGCTTACTATGAGTTAGTTGTGCCTCCTTAGAACAGTTCAAAGTACCACGAAAAGTTATTATTCTTTTGAAAGAGTAAATAGGAGTTTTCTTAAAAATTTAGCAATCTGACTGTTTGCTTACTAATACCTGGTATACATTTTCAGCCTCATGTTACTGCCCAAATAAGGCTTCACTGTTCACTGTGAAGATGTAAAACAACTCTAGTATAGATCCTAATTACTTTAAATTACTAGAGAGTCAATTAAGGATATGCTGCAGCGTGAATTTTTTAAATTTCACTACAGCAGATATACTTAAACACTCTGTTCTATAAAGAAAACAAACAAAGCTCTTATCTTGACAGAACCAATTCTGTGGTTTGCAATTAAGCTGTATCTCAGCACTTGAACACTCAATGCTCACACGGGTTTCATCCCAACCCAAAAGAGAGCCCTAAAATTCCACAAGTCCAACAAAACCTCTGTATAGACTAGCATGTTTTTGCTTCAACCAAACCAAGAGTTTGCTATTTTTAAGTAAGGGCTTTGGAAGGAAAGCCACATATAAATGTTTCCAGCATCCAAAACCAAATCAGATTATGTTCGTACTTCTTGAAGGAAAAGTTATTTTACAAATGATTCCAGTTTTGAAGGAATACACATTCTGATCAAAAATCAAAAAATGCCTTCTGTCAGAGGAAGATATGCAATGCCAGTCAGTATTCCAGAAATGCCACTCAGTCTGGCAGAAGTAAACCTTTGTTCAGAACGATTACTTCCTAGTAGTCAGGCAGTAAGCTGTTTTACTTCATTTTGATTACCTAAAAGTAACCCACTATTAACTGCTTAACAGTGATGATTTCATTACTTCCAAGTAACTGTTTTAAATATTGATACAATAAAATGTAGAATTTCTTTATTTCACTTTTTGCTACAGTTATCTAGTTGGCACCACTGACATCAACAAATAGGTAACAACAAGCCATTAGTGCTTTAAATGAAAAATAAAGGATAGCTCTTAATCATTCGCACAACCTGTTTCTTCTAAATATCAGGGCAAAAACTGGTACTAGGATTAAGTTTTAACTATTTATGAAACTAATTACATAGCACGGCCCTCTAGAATAGACCTGGTGATCATGAAGGATCCACAAAATACAAGAATTGCAGTTATTTCATGGACCTGTTCACAACGCACTGGAGCTCTGTCCTCCTCAGTGGGAGACTAAAGATTGAACTAACAGTAAAAATAAAAAGGTATCAGCTTACCTATAAAAGGGGATATACAGAAAGTCTTACGTGAACTGAGGAGATACAAGTGAAGACGGTACTGACAACAGCCCTACTTCAAGCACAACTATCAGCTTGGAAACATAGATATTCAGAAGAGTCCTGAAAATTTCAATAAAGTCCTGAAAAAAACTCAGCTGTAAGACCTGACAACAAAATTAAAGGAAACTGAAATATTTGCTTAATTTAATTTATATTTTTCTGTTCTATTATTTGGTAACAAGAGTTCCATCAGAGCTCTCCTGAATATGTTCAAGAAAATTAAACAAGGTCACCCACCCTCCTGCACAAGTATTTCTAAATTTGATAGCTATACTGCATAGTACTTTCCCCAAACCAACATTGCTAACCAAGTATTTAACATTTAACCTTACCTTCCCTGCATAGTGAATAATGCAGAAGTCTGCTTTGTCCTTTAGTTGTCTTGGCTTTTGGAACTTGGAGTGTGTTCCTTGCTCTTGGACCAATTTTTCCACAAATGTCTTGTCAGTAGCTTTAGGGAACCAGCATTCTTCATCCAGTAATGCTAACACACCAGGAGGATTTGCCTGAAATTTAGTTGGATTTAATCTGTGTTAATATTTAATATATATCTTTTTAAAATTTTAATATTTAAAACACACCATTGAATGCCAAAATAAGAAGTTGTCTAAACTGATTCAGATTTGATTTAAATTGAAACAAGCTGTGGGGGAGTCCAGTGCAATGAAGGACATTGACTGGTTTAAACAAATTCATTCCAACGTATATGGAGCCAGACATAACTGACCTGATCTAGTGCTGACTAGAGCCTTGCTTTGAGCAGAGACTGGAATAGATGACCTCCAGAGTTACCTTCCAAACGTTTGTGTGACGTGTATGTACACAGCAGCTCATCCGCATTTCCACAGTAGTTCATGTTATGCTTTTAATGTCATGCTTTAATGTGGGCTAAACTCAAGACAATTATTCCTCCCAGCCACTCGATACTACTGTGGCAGCCACCGAGCTTGCCAAGCCCTGTATTGATATCCAGTAGCAGCATCCAAAGAGATTCAGCAGGCTTAACTTGAGCAGCCAGCATAATTTTATATACTCTCTCTCTTTCCATATAATTTAAGCACTCCATTCTTAAAATGAAGTAGGGAACAACCAATGTTGTTCAACAATTTTACAGCTGTAGAATTGTTTGACAGGATCATTTTCCTCAGAGAAGACAGACTGATATACACAGGAAAGCAATGGGGAAAACAATAAAGGTTTATAATGATTTATACTTTAAAAGTTTCTAGTGAATATAAAGTTTACACATTTGAAGAGAGATGTTTCTATGTGCATACTACATGGCATCACATTTACAGATCAATTATGAAGGTACTGACATTTGCTTTTTAAAAAAACAAAATTAAAAAAAAAAAAAAATCAAGTAACTTGATGCATTTTAGGATATTCACCTAAACATCTGCATACTGAAAGCATCCACACTTACCTCCTGAGGCTTTTTGGCAGAGACTTTACCTTCCAAGGAGGCAGAACTTTCTGAAGTTCCATACACAAAGTGCAAACCTTTGATAACTGAAACAAGATTTCCCTTTTCCTACTCTAAAGAAAAACAAGAACATAGCTCATGGGCTTTTCTGCTCTTCAGGATGCATAGCATCACTGCCAGCTTAAGTGTATTCTAAAATACATGCACAGAAGTGTAGAGAGTAGTAACTGCAATGCCCCAGGTTTAATTTAAAAGGTCATAAAATAATTTTGACAGCATAGCTCTGAGGTGTGAAGAACAATAACTTTCAGGAATGATTATCTTTATTCTCCCCCAACTGGTCCTCCTGCTCTTTGAAGCCCTCTTCAGCTTCCATATATTGAGCACCCAGAAGAATATGTTAAAAAGCACAGTGATTAAAACCACATTTAAGACACCGTTTTCTTATTTGCAAGGCAGATTTATGGGGAAAACACTACCCTAAAGAAATTTCAGGAATTTTGCTATTGATCTTAAATGAAAAAAGTTTACAATAAGTCCTGAAAAGCTGTCTAACTGAGCCACCACTCTAAAGCTCCTGTAACAATGGCATGGTTTAATATGAAAATGACAGGATTAAAGACTTCATTAGTACTAGGGAAAAAAGTATAAAGATAGTAGCTTCGTATCTTTAGCTCAGTACTCTACCCTAACATCAGGGCAAAATGCCATAAGGATAAATCTAATCTATTTACTAATACATGGTATTTTAGACTTCAGACTTCGGCATTCAAGTTCATTCAGTTTTTGTGACAGCTCCGCAAGAAACGTCTATACAGTCTTACAATTTTCAGGCAGTAAAAGACAAACTCAGAAGTCTAACCTTTTCTCCTTAGAGCATTATTAATGCACAAACTTACAGGTCTTTCAATTAAGTCAATGCAAGGCTGCAGATCCAGTCCAAAGTCAATGAAATTCCACTCTATACCCTCTCGTTGGTACTCCTCTTGCTCCAGGATAAACATTGTGTGGTTAAATAACTGCTGAAGCTTCTCATTGGTGTAGTTAATGCAGAGTTGCTCAAAGGAGTTCAACTACAAGAATAACATTAATAAGCAAGAATAATGCAGTGACAGGATTTATCACATATCTGGAAGTCAAAAATTTGACCTTATAAGGAAATTCTCCAAAACTCTGCAATATTCAAACATAATTGAAAGAAAATCAGAAAACGCATTATACAAATGTCTTATGTTCCCCATTACATATAGTTAAACTAACATATAGTAGGAAAAACCATCACACATAAAAACTATTTAGACTAAAGTATGACTTTTTGACACTGTAATTTAGGGTTGTCAAAGCATCTGCATGCTACAAAAAAAAAAACCCAAACAAACAACCCTCCTGCAGCCATGGAATATACATGCATTAAGTGGCTCTACAGCTAGTCCAGAACGCACATTAGCTGGGAAAAGAAACATCTGATTAGCAGTGGTTTGAAGTACCTCGAAGATTTCAAATCCAGCAATATCCAGAATTCCAATAAAAGACGCTCCTTGTCGTTTGGTCCTGTCCAAAGCTTTATTAATGCGGTGAACAAGCCAGCGGAAGAGGCGTTCATAGGTAGCCTTTGCCAAAGCTTCCACTGCAAAATCTGCCTGAAAATCCAAACAGGAAAAATTATTTACCCTGGAGAAGTCATCAAAAGAATACAGGCATGGATGTTATCACAAATAACTAAGTAACAGAAGAAGTTTAATGGAGTTAATACCACTGAGGAATGAAAACAAGCAGTAGAAACAGTATGTAGTTTGATTGATGTTTTTTAAAAAAAATTTTTTTTAAACTGTTCCATACGAAAACAAAAGCTCTCTGCATGTTTGATACTCACAACAACATTAAAGAATGAAACCAGCAGAAGGTCAAGGAAAGGGAAAAGTTTCTTCTATTCTACCATTGATTTTTACCATATAAGAACGTTCATTAAAGACTGTAAGCTTAAATAAAGTCAGTGGCAGTACACACTTAATCCCAATTTTCTTTATTAAGAGTTAATCAGGATGAGGTACAGTTTTTCACTTCATCTTTAAAGCACCAAAACTTACTTGTTCTTTGGTCTGGGCTTTCTGAACGTAGTCTCTGCCAACTTTGATGCGCGGTGTCAGTATGGCCCGGGTGAACTCCATTACGTTCATTCCCAGTAGATGGCAGAGTTTCTGTGCGACTGGAGATCAAAGTCATAAATGGCAGCACTTAAATCCTCCACCCTCCACAGCAGCTAGCAACATCAGTGAAACAAGCTACTGACAAAGGCTGTTACGTGCCAGCTTAAAAATTGAACGGCCATTCGAAATAGCTGTTAGGGAGATGCACTTCTGTCCTGTGAACAGATCTACCCTATCACACAGCCCGCATCTGCGGGGCCTCCATCTCAAAGGCTGATGAAAGTCTCTACAGAAGTACACCACTGAATTTCCTTAGGGGAATGCCAAAAAAACACTAGACCTCATGAAACTGCAGGGAAGTCATGTAACAGTCCATAGCCCAGACACAAGCATTCCTTTTGTTACTTTAAAAGGGAACACTCATTTTCTCATCTCCAGAAAAAAAGCACAGTATGAGGATATCACACATCAACTCCATCATACTAAAGGTTGCTTAAAAACTGTTTCAATTTAGGCAGGTATGCTAGTGTAATGCTTCTATTACAGACTATATCAAAATACATTGTTTAAATTTAAAAAATGGGTTTGTAATATTTTATATAGAAAAACAACACAGAGCAGTGCACTTTTCTTTAAACACCATGAACTCTCCTGGTGTCAAGTTCGTTATTTGAAATAATGCATTACCCACACCATTGTTACATATTCTTTTCCTAAATAAATTTTCCAGTAGGTTAGGTGTTTATGATTCCATACTTCTAAAAACAAAAGTGACACTAAAGGTATTTTTAGGTCCGGGTAAGTGTTGCCCTTTAGCAGGAAGCCCTCCACACTATCCAGTACGTACTTTAATACCCTATCTTTGTAATCTGACAGCTTGCTGGTTTACTGTCAAAGTGAAAAAAGCTATTTTTACAAATCAGAATTAGAAAATAGATTTTAATACCAATATAGAACAGCTTCCTTTGCCTTCCCCCCCCCCCGCCCCCCGCCCCGGTACTAAAAACAGTAGTACTTGCTCTTAAATGTTGAGATTCTCTGTCTGGCCATATATTCATTAGCAGGGTTCATGAATCAACACACAACTTAATCAGTGAAATTAGGGTAGCATCACAAATTGAGCGCTCCCTTCACTTTAGCTACATACAGGAGCATTTCTGTGCTTTGAGTATAAAAATATACATCAGCACATCAGATAAAACTTACAACCTTAGGTGTCAAGTAGCAAGTGCTGTCAGGATCTTTAAAAAAAGCAAGAAGAACTTGAAAATATTAAGTAGCCATGAGCATAAGCTTGGTACTGTGGCATAATGGATACCATATAAAGGATATTAACGATTTTTAAGGAAGGAGGTGTTTTTCGCTCCCCATCCAGCACTGCAAACACTACACCCAGCTCCTCCTTCATGAACCTGTGACATGGAATTTATTGTCCCTGCCTTTCCAGTTCGTAATAAACCATAGCTTAGGTTAAAAATAGTAACAATAAACCATAGCAGAGGTAATAAAAAAAAAAAAAAAAAAAAAAAAAAATCACATCCAATTCAGACACTGAAGGAGGCTGTAGTCAGCATTTCAGAGGTTTGACTGAAGGAAACAAAATCTTTTCAAGTCAAAGTTCTATCACTTCTAAGGGTAGGACTGGTTTACACTATTTCAGCTTGATTTACCTTGCACTTAAAAAATGTAATTAATCTTGTTTGTTTATAACTGAGGAGGTCCATTTAAAAGGTGCGATTGTAGAAAGCCCTGACTATCCTGATGTGTTTTATTACTATCGGGTTTTGGATATAAAATTCTGAATTATTATAAAAGTATTATAGTTGAAGCATGAACTTTATGAGGTTGTTTATGACCCTGTGCCCTTTCAGCAGAAAGGCTCCTTCCAAATCTGGTAAGCATGAAATGGTTCTCTAAATACAGCTTCTCCCTTTTCATCCATGAAGGCTATATGGCTTTCTTGCCATCTCTTGTATCTATACTTGAAAACGGTATTTGTTTATGTATGTTTATTATCTATAGGGTAGAATTTGCTTTCCATATTCTTTGAATAGGTTCACATCTCCAGTACCCACACAAATTCCTTCCCATCTATGGAGGCACTAACCTGACCCATTTCAGACCCATGCCTCTAAATGAGATGAATCGCTATCAAGACACTTATTTCTCTGGAGTATGCTAGGGAAAGCCATTACAGTGAGATGTGACAATACAGATGACAAGAAGGGAGAGACCGGTTTCACTCAGTGTCTTCAGAAAGATACAATAACAAAGACCACATAACTAACTAAAGTAATTTTTAAATACAAGAGAACAGAAGCATGCTTTAATATGATCAGAGCTTTTCAGCATCTTTGCTTTATAATTCAGAATTTTCTATCCAGTATTAAAATATCCAATAGTATCAACATATTTATATCCAATATTGTAATTCAGAATTTATGTCCAAAAAACAATGGTAATACAACAAAAGTCAAGATAGTCAGGAAGTAAGAAGCATCTGTATCTTTCCACATCTCACCTTCTAAATGGACAATGACTTAGCCGAGCTGTCTAAGCTGGCACTAAAAGCCCAAAAAACTAATCCCACCCAACCTTTTTTCCTCACTGCAAAACTCAGTGCCGACTGCCAGCCAAATACCAAGTCAATGACTACTGAACTTTAATCCATACCTGCTTGCTGGAACACTTTTGGGCAGTAGGCCACCACCCTGAGAAATTGGAAAAATTTTGGACATTGCAAGCAACCTACATGCACAGCAATTGAGGACAGCTACGAAACGAAACACAGACAAGAATTTGAGTTGTGCACGTGGAGCAGGTCCTCCGAATTATGGTTCTTACTGCTCTTCTCCCTGATGTCAACTCTGCAACTTTCATGACAGCATTTAAAAGGCTGGCACTGAAGTACTAAATTAAAAACCCGATATTTGCTTCACCAGCTATCTTTTCTTTATAAGAAATATACTCCTCAAAATGTTGATCGCATTGCAGGTACTAACTGATAAATTCTTAGTCTCACTGCCACACCACTTCAGAAATCAGGTTTTTCTAAATACAGCATTCTTATGTTCAGCAATTTCACTATGGAAGTTGTGCTTGGCTCCAGGGCTCTTATCATTGGCAAGAAAACTGCTGTCAAGAACCAAAGAAAACAAACCGATTTAAGCACGCACTTTTTCCTAGTGCTTAAGTCTTTGTAGATGGCAATAAACAAGACTACAACTGAAATACTTGTTCAAAGTTTAGAAGCAATGCAAACAGCATATATTCTGTTGATGGATACTTAAATTTGTCTGCATTACAAGAATGGAAGGGAAGAGTTTTAATAATTGCCTGTTGGCTACTACTGCAACATTCACGGCCTCTTTTTGGCACAGAATGCTATCAAGGAAGCTCAGAAGATCGCTCTGTACTTTTAAAGATATGCACTAAACAAACGGCAGGAAGAAAACTACAGCGCAAGTTAAAGGAAGCCATGCAAACATGATCAACTTACCAGTATTCTCTGGCATAGAAGCTTGATCGGTATTTCTCTCCTTCTTAAAGGAAATATTTCCAAATTGTAGCACTGAAGATACCACTTTCAGCATTGCTGCGTTAACAAAAGACATATGCAACAGTTTAATTCAAGAGGGCTCAGCTTAAATTTTTCTTCTGTTACTTGTGTCGCTTTCCTTCCAAATTCAAAGTATGAGTTCAGAAAGGAAATAAAGTTTGTACTGTACTTTTTGGGCAAATGGCTTTAATTCAACTCTAGCTCATGTTAAGCAAACATTTGCTGCAGGCTGTCAAGACACTGAAGCAACATTAAATTTATGACATTAAATCAGCAAGTGTGTGTGCAAGAAAAAAAGTATACTTTAAAGATCCAAAAGGCTCAATAACTTACACAAGATCTCATCATGTGAAAATCCCATGATATGCATGGCTTCCATAGTCTCCTGAAAGTTATCCTTGTCTTGTTGCCCAGGAATGGGGATGTAGCCATTAGATAAAAATCTGTAATTGTTAAATCCTTCAAGCAGCAAGTCAGCTGTATTGGGGGGAAGGGGAAAAGAGAAAAATAAGCTAAAGAAATGCTGTTCACACCCACCTGTACTCTCTTCTCACTAAATGCACAAACTATGCTTCACAAAATCAGTTCCTCAAATATGGCTACAAGCCATTATACCAGCTTCAGAAACTCTAAAAATATGAGTGTACCTTAGAAGCCGAAGCCAGATTCCCAGAATCCCTATCCGTAGCAACCTACATTAGCTCTTTAATGCATTAAGCCTGTAAACAGAACATTACCCAACTCAGATCCAGCATAATCTCAAATCCTTATTTGCAATATCCTAAAAGAAGTATCTCTGTTGAAAGGTAACAGACACAGACAGAAATGGAGTTAGGTATTGATGATGACCACATCAAGAATGCTAAACACCAGTTTATCTAATACAGGAGGAAAAAGACTGGATCAATTCTCTGAAGTCTGTACCTTCATATAGTTTCACTTACCACAACCTAACAGAAATTCCCAGCTACCGAGGGGACAAGGTGGGGGTGGTGGGGTGGGGTAGAAAGAGTAGAAGATAACCAACATAGTGCTGCAATGGCTGAAGAAAGCCGCAGGGTTTCATTATGTTTTGGTAAAATGGCTGCTTTTCTACCCAGTTTGAAGGCATGGTCTAGAAGAGATATGGCTGTCACTGCTGACCAGGTTTGTTATTTATCAGCTGGGAGCACTGCAGTTTCAATCCAGTGACTCCCAGCCAGAGACTGTCCAAACTGGACTTTGTCATGTAGGAGCCGTTTGCGTGAAATGCAATGGTTGCTTGACAGCATACATGATAAAACACAGAAGTTATTTCAAAACAAAGCCACCTGGCTTTTCATTCTTTTTTTAAAACTCACTGTTTCAAGACCAAAGACTAGTTCAAACGTGACTGTGTTAATACTGAAATAACAAACACAGTATGCAGAAGCAACAGGTTTACAAAATGAGATTCTCAACTTACACTTCAGGTGTTCTCCTGCTCCAGCTAGTAGTTGATAGAAGATATGAAATGTCCGCTCATCTTTAGCCTGACGAACAGCACGAGACTTTTCCAACAAGTCTGATTATAACTAGTCAAGGATGTTCTACAATTTTTGTTTAAAAATGTCCAATGCAAACAAAACTTTCAAAGCAGGATACATAATAACTTTAAGACCAAATGGAACTTTTAATAGTAATAACAGGACTATGTCCAATACGAACTTTCAGTAACTTTAAATAAGAGATTTCAAATTCAGACTGGTAGAAGCCCACATCTAATTTCAAACTCATTTCTTGGATGTTGACTGCATTTCCCTGCTACATGCAGCTGACAATTGTCTGTAATGGATCAGCTGAGGTTTAAGTGAGAGGGGGAGCTGGCCATTCTTTTTCAATCACTACTTCTATTAAGGTTCTTGCTGACCTCTTAATACCAAAAACCCAGCAGCTCCTGAAGTCAAAAGTACTTTATCATCTGAAGTACATTTGTCATTTCTCTCAAGCATTGCATTTTTACATACAATCTGCACTGCCTTTAAACAGCTCCCAAATTCAACTTGTGCAGCAGATAGTGTCTAATAGGCTGCCATAAGCTGTAATGTTATTTAAGTTTTTATTTCTTGATATTCCATACATTAAAACAAATATGGGACAGGGATTTGAAATGGCACAGGTTACAAGCAAGGATGAGTTCTTGTGAAGAAGAAAAAATTCCCTAAGCGTTAAGTCCTCTTGTTTTCACAAAGCTCTAGGCAAAACAATTCACCCGAACTTTCATAGAAGCAAAAACTGCCTTCATTCCTGTGCTGTATGAAAATATCATTTATCATTAAAGCATATTTTGAATAACTATAGATCTTTCCCAGCCTTATTGGGAAATTAAGTTTTGTGACAGTTCCAAACATTCGATGCACTTAAAATTAAGCAGTTTAACTCATAGCAATAGAATGAAAGCTTAACTTCAGCATTGTTTATGATTAATATTCACATGATATTGTTTACCAAGACTTCCAGTTTCATAATTTTATGACCACCCTATTGCTATTCCCCCAGAAAACAGGCTAAACAAACTAAAAAAAACCCCAAACATTACACACACATTATTTTTAGTATAAAGAAAACAACTTTAGAGAAGGGCTTTCAGTGCAAGTATTTTTACATGTTCTTACACAATCATAAATAAAAAACGAACCTTGAAGCTAAAACTGAATTAGGCTTCAGTATTAATTGCTAGTAGGTCTTGTGTTACTGAGCCTACACTGGTATCTAGAAGACCTAAGAAAACAGAAGGTGTCCCAGCACTTCCAGCTCTATCACTTCATAATGAGCACCACCTCCTTCCAGGCAGAGAGCTGCTTCTGCAGTGCTGACAAGTGCAAAACCAAGCTTTTTGGCACAACACAGTAGCTCAACTTCTGATTAGGAAGGGTTGGTTTGTTTTTTTTTTTTTTCTAGAAATGTTCATAAAGCAAGCACACTTCAAATGGTTTCCTTATTTAACATACCCTGTTTTTAAGACTAGCCTGAAAATCCAGCAGATTTCAAAGTGCTAAATTTTAGAGTATCTGATTTCTAAGCAGGAGGAAGTACACTGACTTTGTGGTATTTGATCAGCTATTTTGAAACAAAGGAAGAGATGGATGTTGTCAAAGGAATGTAGAAATGTGGTAACCTTTCACTGCATTCCAATGAATTCTAGGATTAAAAGCAAAACAATTGGGGAAACTTGCATTTTACAATGATGTGGCATGAAGTAGGATACATGTCTCAATGTTGGCCCCAACAATATAACCAGTAACATCAAAGTTAATCCTAATGAACTTGCCCTGCAAAGAAAAAGAGATATTTTTTGTAATTACTAATTTTTTATTAAGACAACAATGCTGTCTATATAAAAACATAATCCTACTTCCCTTCATGTAACAAGCATTTCACACAAGTTCAAATGAAATCTTTTCTCTTCAATGTGCTCAGCCATCATTTCAATGGAATATGTTATACTGCACACACACACTTTCTAAAGATTAAAGAACTAGTATTCTAGATACGTTTGTAATCCATACTTATGAAAAACTTTTCTGAAAGTGAAGCAGACAACCATGACAAACCATGCCGTCTAAGGTTGATAGCAACACTGAGATTTTAAGTGCGCATATTTCTATAGCAAGCTTATTGGTGCCTAAAGGTGCTTTATCTGCAGAAATCCTGAATCTCAGTGTACTGCCCAGCCCAGCCTATCACACTTCTGTTTCCAAAACCAGGATGGCTATCTGCATGGCCTCTCTTTTCTAGCAGTTGGTAAAGAAAGGACTAAGAGAGAAAACATACCCATTCCTTCCATGTACATCTCCTTTTCTCCAAAGGACTAAATAAAGAGCACACTTCCCACATGTCGAGCAGCTCTTGCAAAGAAAGTGGTTGCAAGTGGATATATTATACCAGTTTTAAGCCACATCAGTTCCCCAATCTGATTTGTCACTTGGCTAGGAACATTCCCAACAGGACAACAGGCTCTGGCTTAGAGTTGGACCACTTCTAACAGCACCATTACTGTATTTCAAGTTTGTGCTCATGAAACTGTTAGGTATTCCCCTGGTTGCAAACATGTAAAGAAACCAGTGGGAACACCCCATGACTACACTGGGCTCTCCATTTTCATTCCGTCCAGCGTCTACAGTCCTCTATCCACATATAAACAGGTTTTGGAGTTCAGGGAGCATCACAGCAGTTTTCTAACAACTGTTTAAATGCTGCTTTTGACAGTACCTACACAAAGCCACCTACTAATATCTTCCGCGGAGGCCTTCTGAAAGCACTTTTACAATCAGTATCCAAATCCTCACTTATCTCAAGTCTGACTGATTAGTGCTATTAGTATGCTAAAGTGAATTCCTGTTTGGCAGATCCATTCAGCTCAGGGACTGTACTATTAAATATTCTACTCTCTAAGCTTGTAGAATATGTGTATTCTAGCAATGGCCTGACCTAGTAAGCGTATACTGGGGGTTATATTGCCATGCTGCAGACTTATGCTGGAACAAGTCGCTGCAATCATTTGAGCTATTGCAACTTCTTACCCGAATATCCTACCCTTCTCTACTTCCCCTGATAAAGCCCATTCACGTGAAAAAGATTTGTGTGCACAAGAGTGACCAAGTTTCTGCCCCCAACCACACCAGTGAATCCAGAGAAAGGTACAACCTACCTACCAGCCTTATCTTAGTCTCAGAGCAAAGCAACTGCTCCATGACTGTGGTTGTACAACTTCAACTCGAAGTGATTTCTCCAAGTTTCAAGAAAACTGGTGGAATACTTTAAGTTAGCTTCAATGGTTACTCCCTACTGCTTAATCTGCAGTTTAGCTGGAAAGCCAGTGGCACCAAAATGACCATGCCAAGGAACAAGGTTTGTTTTCAAGCATGCCCTGTCAGGGACCAGCATCCAAACTCAGATTGCTGAGTATGAAGAAACAGAACACTCTAAAGCTCAGCTTGTAACTGAAGCATTATACTTTTTTATCAGTAACTAGTCCAGAAATCTATATTTAACTGTCACAAAGAATGAACTGACATTTTACTGAAATTCAGCCAACAGACTAGACATAATGCTTGTGTCAGCACTAGCATGTCAAGAATGGCAGCTGACAACTTTTTACCCAGAACATGTACCACAGAGCCTTCTTAGAATGACATAGCTTGAATTTGCCATTTTACATGTGAAAACAAACATGAAGTATTACATAAGGTCTAGTCAGTGCCTTTTTCTGATATAATTCAGAATCACTTTACTCTGTTTCATCCTTAAAAGTTATGTAATTTCTGCTGTCAAGTTACCACTTCCATGAACAAAAATAATTGAGAGGAAATGCAGTCATTAAACGAGCTGACACATCAGAAGAGGGGACCCACACACTCTATGCTTCAAAGTTCAGTCATCACTGAAGTCTATACTAGGGAGGTGACTTACCTAGTTCATCTTCTTAAAAGCAAAATATTAATACATCCTTTTAGCTAGCACTGGCAAATCTTGCTATGAAATCTTTAATTTATCAGTTAGAGACAGTAGTGGTGGTCATCTAACAACTGAATTCTGTTTACACTATCATTATAGCACTAAGTACATGGCTTTGTAAAAACCACATCAGAAGGAAGCATTTAGCTCTGCAATATGAACCCAGCAAGCCCACTCTCCTATCTACTGCAAGCTAGAGACTTTATTTCCTGAAACACAAGAGAACACTGCCTTTGGTAGAAGAAAAAAGAAAAAACAAAAATGATTTGACACTAGCCTTATTTCAGTTCTATCTGGTATAACAGGCTGGCACCCTCATGCTGCATGGCAAAGACTGTCAAGCCTATATGGGCTGAACAACAGCACTTCTCACTTTGTGGGAGGATATATATATTTTTTAAGTCAGGTTTTAAAATGGTTGTTACTAAAAATTATTTTTTCTGCATGAGATGACACCATCTGGAGTGCATTATACTTGCTCCTTTGTAAAAATAGAGCTGGAGCCATCTGAGTGATTATGTTCATGATGGCAACGCAGACTTCAATATAATACAAACCAGATGCTAACATCTTTTAGGAAAAAAGTATCCTTATTAAATTAGTACAATCTTTGAGGGATTCAAGACGTGTAACAAAGTAGAATTATTGCGCAGTGAAACCTGTTGATATTATAAATCCTACGCCCAACACATATAAGCATCAAGCAATACTGTAAATAATGTAGCTATAAAATTATCAAAGTTGAATTTCTACAGTACTCTGTTCTCCCTTCTTGATTGAAAAGGCTATTTAAAGGATTTAGTCATACAGTTTTCCAGAGTCCTTATCACTAGAGCCGAGTTCATATATTATAAATCCAAGCAACTGTTGAAATATCGAGGCAGCCAAGAAATCTTTCATTTGTTCTGTAAATTTTAGTTTCATTCTCACAAGAAAAAAGATTTAATACCTCCTATACAGTTTTAAAGTTGTATTAAAACCATCTTTCCCCTGAAATAGGGGATGGATTTTTTTTCCACCTTCAAAGGAAAGGAATTTTTAAGAAGTAGTAAATAGCTATTCACCCCAAGTTCCATCACTGTTTTTAAAACAATGGAACACATCAAAAGTGGTTATCTGCCACCAACAGAGTATGTGAACAGAAGGCACTGACCCAACAAAAACATCAGCCAGCTACAAGAGTACCCAACACCTTGAATAAGTCATACTGTCTTTTTGACTTTCTTTCAGTAAACCAGTCAGACAGAAGGGCATGGGAATTTAGAGAGATTTTTATATGCAAGTTTTGCGCTTTTTTTAAAAATTGAGGATGTTCTCTCTAAACCAATGCATTGGTAAAGTCATAGCTATTGACAGCTAGCTGACAGATAGCTAAGGCAGCTACGTATTTAGCCAAATTCTATGTTGATGCCATACTCCTTCATACTTTATAGTAGTTCACCAGTAATTTGTGCACGCAAGCCACAGTTTAATCTCTACAGCATAGTTATATTTGTTATACTATGAGCACTACTGTCAATTCAAAGATGGTTGAAGTTAGAAACTGGGTAAAATTAAAGCAAGTTTTGCCAAAAGCCAGTGAGGATGCATCTTCAGTGACCCCAACACAACGCAGAAAGCATTCTAAGAGAACCTGAATTCATGGAGGAAAAAGAAAAAAGAAAGCTTCTGATACTAATTAGATAAATTGATAAAAGGGAATTTCTCCATAAACAGTAATCAAGATTTACAGACTCTAAATAGAAAAGGAGTAACTCACAAAGCGGGAGGAGTTGTCATTTTTCACTGTCTTTGCATTCCCAAAGGATTCCAGAATGGGATTCGCCTGAAGAAGCTGACGTTCCAGCTCCCCCTAAAAACCACACAAACAGAAAAATAAACAGACTTAAGCACAGCGCACACGTGATCAAGGCTTCCTACATTCTGCTTCTTCCTGACAGTTATTTTACCCAGGTTGTGGCAGTGATACCACCTTCAGAAGGGGGTTATCGTTTTTCCCCTCACTTCTAAATCCGCTGATAGTCTCCTCCATCCAGTGAAGAATGTGTTTTGGGGTTTTGTTTTTTGTTGTTTTGTGCTTTGTTTTTTTTAAAACACACACATACACACACAAACAGAGCAGTGATCAAATAGGACTTAATGGACATTGAAAAATCATTGAACATGGAAAAGAAAATTCACATTTAGGGCTAATGAAATAAGGCACAGACTCTGAGTACTTAAGAGGAAAAACTAATTTAACTGTTTTAAGATTTTAGTCCAAAGTTATTCTTAAACTTCCTGTTTAGTGATTTGACAATACAGCTACTTTGGAATACCCATTTTCAAACTTACTTTCAAATCAGTGAAATACTCTCTATCAGCCAGACATTCATATCATTGCAACATCTCCGACCTGAATGCACCCGAGAAGCATGCCAGAATGGCATAGTGGGAACTGAGCAACACCAAATACAAAGATCATTTTCAACTTGCTCAATTCAGCCAACATTGCTCAGTATGTTTAATGCATTTTTTAAACGCTTAAGTTCAAGCCAATGGATGTAGAAATTAAAGTACTTATCTTAAGGAAACTGCACAACAGCTTTTACAATTGCTGTCCATGAGGAGGTCTGGTAACAAAAAAAAGTCTGTGCTGCTTCCATGAGCCCAGGAGACATGTATGTACACAGAAAAATATGATATTGTCTTCCTGCTCTGAAGGATGGTTTAAAAAAAAAAAAGTGAAGCTGTCTGGAATGTAGTCTCAAGAACTGACATTTGTGTTCACAAACCTGCTTTTTCCAATTAGTTATAGTATAAATGAATAAAGGTCCCAGACTGAGCATCAAAGAATGGGAAATGTAAGTCTCTTAAGGCTTTACCCATGAGGTAAATTCTTACACAGGAGTTTTTAAAATTCACTAGTTAACACCTAAATGAGGCTTTTATTTGTATACTGAAATGTATGTCAAGTCCTCCTGGAAACGAATGGCTGCTCATTCTTTAATGTGACCTCAAGTTATCTGCTCAAAACTTGTTTACTTCTGAATATATTCCCTTTGGGACTACATATACTCTGAATTCTGAAGTGACTAAAGAAGAAATAAATGTGCGAGTCAGCCTAGAGCACACTAAAACTACTCAGGCCACAGTTCCTATGCACTATATGTTAGGTCTGCCAATATTACAGTTCTCATGAGCGCTTTTAAGTTGACAAAAAAATCCACAATTGGAGAAAAACTAGATCCCTGTTATAACCACTATATGCACATCTGTGATTTATATTCTGAAAGTTTCCTATGTAAACGTATCAGTTAGTGGGAAAGCATTTGCTTACACCATTCCTCCCATTCCCCTCTCCCAACCATGCTGTCAGCTCCTGCTAAGACACCAAGTATAAAAATGAGAAGCTTGCTTACCATGCTGTACACAGCTTGAAATAAACCACATTACGTATATTAAACGCAGCAAGCATGTCACAGCTTACATTTCAAGTTCTAGCTATTCTGGAAAAGAAAGCACACTGACTTCAAAATTTGACTTCTCCACAGAACATCACTGTGCCACTTGAAAGCATCTCACTGCAGGCACGCTTCGTCCATGCTTTGAAGTGCTTCTGTGTTCCACAACCTTAATTTGGTTTTGTGCAGAGGAACTTCTGCAATGCATCGTAAAATAATTTTACTCAAGTTCTCCAACTGAATGCAAAAAGTTCTTAGTAGCTCATTTTTACGATCATGTCTGAGGATTTGAAGAAAACATTCAGTTGGGTCCTCAGATGTGGGTGAAAGCCATGAGAACAGACAGAGTGCTCACAGCCTAGCCAGCCTCTGTGGTTTGCACTTGGCAAGTAGACTTGTCATAGCCATCACTAAGAAACAGCAAACCTCTCACACTATGTTAAACTGCTTCTGATTTAGTAGCTTTCCTTTAGATGGACTGCTTTACAGCCAAAAACCAATTCTCTTTTTTAGAAGTGTTCAGTGTTTGGGAAAGAGTGTAAATTGGCCTATCGGCATATCTCCTGCATAGTCATCTAAACAGAACTTGGAAAAAGCAGTATCGCAGTATTGTGGAAAAAGTGAAGTCATGCAATATTTCATGCAGGTCAACATTAAGATAAGGACGGGTTATTGTCTCAGTTTCAGAAAGACCAGCATCCCAGTGATTTGGTTCGTCGTGAAGCCTGGGTGAGGCAGGGAAAATTACATGCTACTCACATACAACAGGGATCCACTCTGTAGTTCAAAATGACATTGAAACAGAAATGTTAATGATTATGGTTTACGCAATATCAACACTTCTGGATTAGCTTGTTTCCACTGATACATTTAAAATGTTTGCCAACAAACAGTTTATTTCAACCCTGACATGCTAACTAGAAGCAAAAGGAGGGTTAAACTAAACACTGCTCCGTCTATTTTTGGAACAGAGAAATATTTTAGTAAAAACCCTTAGAATTGACAGAGGTTTGCAAGGAGGGAAGATTAAGTTAAAAACTAAGAATGTCTGTAACTTCTGAAAATGAGACCGTGGGCTCAGACGCATGATTGGGTTACAGAGGTTTAACAAATTACCACACACTAGCAAAGGCATCACAGCTGTCCATGTGATTTCTTTTTGCTTCCAACATACCAGACCTAACTTGAAGTTTCTTTCATTATTTTGCTTCCCACTACAGTTTAAGTTGCACTACAGTCAGCTTTCAGAAAAATGTAAGGGAAAGAATACGATCGGCTAAACTAACTCATGGTAGCTTCTTCAGTTACCAAGCCTTGGTTACACCGTAGGGAGCTGTTGCAAAGCTTTTTCTTTATTAAAAAACTCGTGCCCATGACAAAGGCATCACTTACCATCTCGGGTTAGAGAGTGGAGCATTTATCTTGCAAAACACGTGGCAGCAATTGTTTATCTTTTTCCACAGTCTTACCCTCAACTTCCACCTAACCCTCCTCTTTATGCTCCTTCACAAGTAGTAGGAATAATGCAACTCCTACTCTCATACAAGAAGGCAGTCTAGAACAGACCAACTACTGCTGCCCACGGGAAGACAGGGATTAGGGGACCAGGAAACAGGCAGCATTATCTGCATGGCAGCTCCAGCCAACCTGAGGAATAAGAGCAGCTGAAGCTCAAATGAGGAAACATTAATTCAGGCAGCAACACTCAAGTGATACCACGTCGCTCACACCACTTATCCTAGAAAGTCAGGGGAAACACTTGATTTCAGGTTATCTGAGAAGCTATAAAATATTCAGACAAAACAGTATGTTAATCAAAAGAATTTTGTAGTTTCCATTAATCCACCTCTTATTTAGTACTTCAATATTAAAAGTGTTCTGCACTGTCTCAGCATATTGGAGGGTCAGCCAGAGAGAGGGTGAACCTCTTGCTTCAGGACAGAGTAACACCACTTTACAATGGTGAGAAGTGCTTTGCAATGCTGAGGAACTAGTAAGCTGTTTGCTAGTCCACTCTCTCAAAGCCAGTTAATATTTAAAGTTTACTATTAGCTGTATACCTCTACAAGATTTCCCATATGTTATAAATACAAATTGACAGAAAATAGAAGAATATATATCAGTTCGCCTGCATAACTTTAAAAGCATAAAGAAAAACACTTGCCTGATGTTTCACGGGTTTAGGTGATTCGGGCTGTTCATTGCAAACAAACAAATGCATATGTTAGCAAGCAAGCATTCCAGCTGCAAGTTACATCCCAAATTATTAAATGTCAGTAGGTTTAGGTTAACTATATACTCACTTCATAGAAACTGTTCAAATTAATTTTAGAAAAGTTATTTGCATGCGCAAAATACTAAAACTTGTGTTTATGCAAAGGACTAATTCCAAATAAAACTCAAGATGACAGCTGGACCTTGAGCAGCAAGGAAAAAGGGCAACAGTTTAATTAGTTGTGCACTGCTTTCCACAGTTTTCCCAAACAATAACAAAAAATAAACCCACAACACCAGGCAACTTTCTCTACAGCCTTAGTCACTGCAAAGTGGTTTTGTATGGATAAGATGACCATTATTCTTCAAAAATAAAAAAAGGTTATGAAAGAACCAACAGGAAAACAATACTTGAGGAGTTTGGGGTTTTGTTTTTGCACTGTACTTCAAGTATTTAAGAAATGCAAACCTGCAATCAAGACAAAAGCTTTGTTTCTTTCTTTCAAGAATGATCATCCACATGAGAAGCAGTAAAATTTTAACAAACTGGAAGACCTTCAAATTTTGTCAGGAAGAAGGGTAAAAGGAAAATGAATGTAATAAAGTTAAACAAAAACCCCTCAAAATTAGAATTCACACAGTTTCTGCAGAAATGCAGAAATTTTCTATTTCATTATTATTTCCTTGGCTCAGTCTGCAACTTTAATAATCTTGAGCTTCACATCAGAGAGCTTAGGGGGAAAATATTGTGGTGAAACACACACACCAAAAAATTTTCATACCAAGCCAGATGCACGCTTCCTCCATTTATATCTATTATTTTAAACAACTAGCACTGTTTTAGTGCAGAATAACAGATTTTGACAGAGGTCTGCAGAGCAGCTGGCAAAGGTTTGGCTTATTCAGCTAAAGTGATGTGAATTTTGCAAAGCAGCATCATACCTACTCGGAAAACAACTCGGGCATCTAAAAAAATGTTAGCTGTTTCAGCATGAAGCTACCCTTCCTTCTGTAATCACTGGAGAAGGATAGGTAGACCTAGGAGACATTTCATTTGCTTATCTTAAGACAAGATCAACTAATCTCTTGGGGTGTCCATTTCTGTCCTCAGTAGAAACAGAACCAAGCATAATCAGACACATGTAACTTCCCTGTGTTTAAATGAGGGCGTTTAAAGCCCATCTGGGAAATCCTCACTAAGGGGAACTTTAGCCTGAGCAAGCCTACCTAAGATCCTGTACTTCAAACCCAATTATGTTTCTTTCGAAGTGAATAAAACAAATAATTTCACTTTTTAGCTACAAAGGCCAATGCAGTTAGTGAAAGGAATCATTAACCTGAAAGTACCAGTAATTATTTCTGAAGCTTAAAATGGCACCACCATGAAAGCTGGATTGTAGCGAAATAAGAGGGGGTTTAGGGTGGGAAGGCTTTGGGGAGAGAGGAAGTGAATAAAAGTCTAATCTGTTCATCTGAACTAGAGGTACATAGTACCAGGATGACTGGAAGTGGAGACAGCAGTGGTAGATGGATGCAGTTCTTTATAGAACTTAACTACTTCACATACCAGCATGATTGAAAACATCTGCTGATTTCATGTATTGGACCATGAACAGTGGTCCAGGTATTTCCATAGTCTACAAGTACAGCTAAGAGCACCCCCCAACCTCAGGCAGCCTGTAGAACATGCAAGTTCATGGCAATCCCTGGGCAGTAAGTGACAACCAGCACTCTTCCTTCTTTTGAAAGCCATGTATGCAATTTTTTTTTAATTATTTTTAATTATTTCTGTATTTTGCACTGTCTTCCCTCCCCATCCAAAACCACAAAGTTTGTAAACTAAAGCAGAACCCAAGAGTCAGAATTAAGATTCACTTCTTAACCATATTAAAGCAACTTTCTAACACATCCATTAACAACACTATTTCATTGTTCTTTTCTCTCATTTCTACCTCACTTAGTACACAGGGGAGAGATGAGCCACAAAGCTAAGCAGTTTAGAACTCTCCTTTTCTTCCCTACCCTCCCTGCTCAACCTGTTCAAAATCCTCTCTAGACACATCAGTCTCCTCCCCACACTCACCAATTACTTGTCCTTGTTCTCTTCCTCTCCTTTGATTCTAAATATCCCTTTCTCCACAACCTCCTGAGCCTACAGAAGAATAATTGAGAGTAAAGGTGAGAGAGGCTCCTTTGTATGGCCTAGGAGCATGGGATAGTTTACCAGACCAGCAGATACCAGTGTGGGTCAGCTTTAGTCTGAGATGCCCAAGCTAAAGCACAATGGTTGTCATTATAAAGCTGGTCCACGCATGGCATGGTTAACAACTGAATAAAGCACAATATGCTTGGTGCAGGAAAAATATTCAGATTTACCAGCAAAGTTCTTAACACTAGCACCCCAACCCCCCAAATTCTTTAGAGCTCAAATTTGTTGGATGTGAAGCTAAGGCTTTCAGTTATTTACAACAGATATCTTCCATCTTCTCTCCCTTGCTACACGCCAACTAGGATCAGTTCTGACTCTCAATCAAGCACACTACAGACAAGCATTCAGGCTCACTTTCATCCCACCTTCAGTCTTTAGAAAAGCTTATGTTTATAACTCAATGCCAAGTACTTCTCCCTCCTCTCCATTACTCTGCTCTAGAAAGCCCAGCCTCTATTCCTAATTTAAGGGACTACCCTAGTCTCACCTAGCTCTGCCAAGTCCTACAATTACTAAAGCTCCTCTTCTACATTTTTACCACCACCACATACCCACACTTCCTAGCGCAGTGCCCAAGACAATACCTTTAACATTCCTTGGGATTAAACAGGAAATGAGACAGTGGGGCTACAGATGCAAACACTCAAAAATTAGGAAATGCTTCTATTAAGGTTGTTCAGCGCTGTAATTCCACTCTCTGTGGTTGCCATGTGTTATTGACTCCATTCCCCACTGGACCCCTGTCTGAGGATGAGATGCCAAGGGCTATGCAGGACTCCTCTGTAGGCACACAGTCACTAGCTATTGGGAAAGAGGGCTGTTGGGAAAGAAAAGTCTCATGAACAAGAAGCTGAATGCCAAACGTGATGCGGCTGTCCAAGGGATGGGTAGAGCTCCTACGTGATGCTCCTCGCATAAGCCAAACATTTCACAATCAGCACTGCTGAAGAATGTATTTGGTGAGCATCTGTGACATGGCAGAACATCAGCGCTACTCTGGCCATAGCCTGAGGTGTCAAACTGGGGGCTACATTTGTTTATAATACTTTTACAGCACTCCATCAGGCAAAACAGACAAAGTTAACCCTAGACTTCAGAACAGTGCTGGGAAGATAGTTATTCATTCATCAGCATACAAATTGCTCCACTAAAAAAAAAAAACAAAACGCATGCAGCATGCAGAACAGTCTTAGTAATATGCATGTCACTGATAATTATTTGTAACAGGATGGATAAAAATAAATCCATGACTAGCAGTCTATTTTAACAAGCCTATTTAGCATCTTCTCTGTGCACAGGATAATGCAAAGGTTGTACAAATGGGTACTATGGATCACCACCAGCCCTCTACAGTTCTTTAACGAATATGTAAACAGGAAAAAATTAGGGCTGCATATGTAACCCCAATTCAAAGACTTCCTAACTTTTGAGTGTTAGGTGTATATGTTAGATATTCTTTTTTTGCAATATACAAATAAAAATGAATTGTTACAGAACAAGGAAGACTCATTTTTATTTTCAAAACTTTTGCAACCATTTTGGTTGCACAAAAAATTCTGCATTTTTCATAAACATATGCTTAATTCAGTGCTTACTATGGTAGTGCATTGAATGAAGTACATGATCAAAGTATCAAACTTTTATTCAGGACACTACCCGATTCTTCTTACTATGCCTAAAACTATGGTTTACAAAGAATAAAAATTTTTCGGTCTTCATCATGACAGTCATCAATGGTTCATGAAGCAGCTGATTACAACAACCATCTTCAAAACTGTTTTGAGATGAACACTAGTATCCCATTTGACCACAATGGTAACTAGAGAAGTAAGTTGCAGTTCAACCAGTGATTTAAGTGGCGTTAGCCAACTCTGCATTAAAAAGAGCAACTCATCCTTCCCTTCACTGACATTTTCCACCTCAGCTCTCCCCTTTCTTTTCTGCGCCTTCACTTCATAGCAGTTATGCAACTATGCAATAAACAATGGAGGAAACTTGATATATTTAAAGCCAGATGGACTTTTTAAGAACACTAGTTTGAGCCTGTATCAGTCTCCAAGCCCAGTGAGTGGCCAAAGGGATTGTTACAATGACAAAGCTCAAAAAGGGGCACTTCTTTTAGCAAAGGTAGTGGCATAAAGTGCTCATGGAAACACAGCACAAGAAAAGCCAAACAAACACGGAGCAGTTTTTAAACAATCAAAAATAGGGCTTCAAGTAGTTAAACACTGGAACAGATTCGCAGAGAGGCAGCATAATCTCCACCTCTCAAGATTTTCAAAACTCAGCTTCACAAGGTCTTGGGCCATGTAGTCTAACTTTGAAGGAAAGCACATTTTGAAAGGAGGCTGGACAAGAGGCTTCCAGAAGTCTCTTTCAACCTGAGGTATTCAAAGTTGTCAATAGTATATTTAGAAGTATTTGGTACAAACTCCGCACAATTCCCTTCTCTGCATAGTTCCCTTCTCCCCAAAAAAGCTGTAGGCAATTTTACTCCTATAGAAATTGAAGAAAGCGCTGGTTTTGTTCAAGGCTGCACAGCAGTAAAGCCAAGAATATTCATAAATCAAAACCTAGACAGAAAACCAATTCTGACTGATGATGTTCTAAACAGCATTCCCCAGAGCCACATATTCTCCCAACACACAATGCAATGCCATGAACATACACCTAATATTGCTGACACTCCAATCATAAGAAACTTCCTTCTAAGGCCTGCAACTGATAGGCACACAACCAGCAGCACACTCAGTCTGCACAATAAATACTTAGAAAGACTATTTTTGATCTTTTCTGAGAGATAAACCAGCAACAGTTTGAATAAGTATCAACACACAGGGTCACATTATTTGCTCTTGATTAGAGCAAAGATTAAAGTTTCCCCATACATTTAACTAGATTTCTCCAAATCCACCTGCACAGCAATCTTTCCTTCTCTCCCACTTCAAATCCTTGCCTTTTTTTTTTTTTTTTTTTTTTTTTTTTTTAATTCACAGGTTGGTCAAAAGGCACCTCCTGTTTTTCCAGGAGTTTGAGTCTTAACATTAAGACATTCAAGAATGTGTCAAGTGCCATGCACTAGAAATTACAGAAGTTGTTGCTGCTGAATCAGTTGATACTGTTTGAAAGCTTCCAACCACCAGAGACACCTGTAGTACTACTGCAGAATGGCAGGCGTATGCCAGTATTGATTACAGCAAGACACTTGCTTGTAGCAAAGTTAAATTAATACTTCACTGCAAAGAGATCCAAGTGCTCATAGCAACAAATATTCAAACCCATTCATATTTTCTAAAGCAAAGAATTGCTAAAAATTCAGTGCAAATTTTGAAGTCTGGCAGTAAATCTGAAGAAAGTTCTACATAAATCGGAGTTAGTGACAAGTTACCGAAAAAAACAAGATTCTCCCACATAAGCGTATATTCTCTTGTTTCTATTCTCTTGTTTCTAATGTAATAAAATCTGAGCCTTTTATTAGCTGCTGACTTCCAGATATAGCAAGTCTACAGCAGTTTTTAAGCTTGATGATTTTTCCCATCTACAAGTTAATTTTTGAAAGAACAGAAAGCCTATTCACAAATATAGTACTGAAAACGGCATCTAGTAGGAACTAAATTCACTAAGAATTGCCCGAGTTAATTATGGTTTTGGAAAACTGGGATTTACTGCATCAAAAAGTTTTGATACTGTTTCTAGTTACAATGCTTGCATAAAGCCTTTAATTTCACAACAGAAGTTAAACAGCTAACATTAACTGGAAATTTTGATGCAACTGCTCATTTCAGCCACTACTAAAGAGAAAATAATGGTTGAGACAAAATTATGTGGATTATATTACAGTTTATGTTTAATAAAAAAGTTGGGGTTTTTTAATGCAAAGATGGTAGCTTTCAAAAAGAGCAATAAACAAATGAGAAAATATCCCAACTTACAGGAATATTATGGTCCTTTCTTCCTTTATGGGAGGAAGCAACATGAGCAAGGTACTGAATAACCTTCTTAGTGTTTTCAGTCTTCCCGGCACCAGATTCACCTCTGCAAAACATTTCAGACATTTTCCTCAAAATTAATTTTCAACAACTTATCAATCCTTTGTTTATAGCGAACCTCATTTCATCCCGTTTATGGCTTTGACTACACAACAGACCTTCACTAACCATCTAAAACCAAAAGCACTGATGTTGCAGGGAACTACAAGGTATTTGTTTAAAACACTTTCTTCATCCTAAAGATCTCCTTAACATTAAGATGTTGATACAATGCATAACCTTAGTTTGATTAAAAACTTTTGACTATATGCCTGAAGTCCTTTGTTACCTTAAGTGACAAGAAACAGACATGTCCACTGCCTTGATCTCAAGGCCAGAGAGAGAGTTTTTTCAGAGTGCAGATACATATTTTTTTTAAATCATTATATATATATATGTGTATATACACACACAGAGTTTTATATTTAGCATCAATTTAATATATTTTATATACCAGGAGCTGGTTATGAGAATTACCAAGTTGATGGAAACATTCAGTATCTTTAGAAGCCAGTTTCAAAGTACAGTAAAACACATTTTAAACAAAAAGATTCTTTGCGCTGCTTATGACAGACTCTTAGCTAGTTTAAAAATATATTTATGGCCACAGGACTACATTAATTCATTAAGAAATTAATTTATTAGTGCAGAGTGGTACAGTACGCAGATCAATAAAGATAGAAAATGCACATTTCGTTTTTAAGATAGAGGCAGATTTAAAGCAGAACATGTTTAGACAGAATTTATTGCAAGGTTTACATATGCAATATTCTAGGCAGGAAATGTGACCAAGTTCACATCACTGCAGTCACAAATGATGTTACTACAGCTTTTTTTTCTTTCTTTCTTTTTAAAAAGGTCTGGTCTTCAGATAAATCCGCACATCAAAGGGATTACCAGGTCTAACTTAGCCATGATTCAATGGCAGTAAACTACTGGAGAAAGATCCCATTTCAAGTGAACCAACAACCACCACTAGCAACTCTGAAGTGTGTGAAGCTAAAAAGGATTTTATTATAGGTATTTGCATGAAAAGAGTGAAAGTACTTGTGTCATTCAACAGTTGTTCAGAAATTAAAGTTTGGAAGCCAACTATTTTGTAAGAATGAGAAGTCCACATTTTGTGTGCTTGAGTATTTCTCAGCTAAGATACTTAACAATGGAAATGTTAATTTACCAGGGGGGAATTAAGCACATTCTTTTGCAGTCTTCATAAATACCTTCCTCCACCATGCCGCATATGCCAGTTTTGTAGCTAGTCTGCATTTACTTAGGTACTTAGTACCTTCAGACCTGCACTTCTTGATCAGATAGGCAGCTTAGAAGCATCCCTGTCCTCACATTACACTTAACATCTGCAAAAGTGAGGCAATATAGCACTTGAAATTTTAACTTTGCATCTACAGAAAGGATATTACCCCAGATTGTCAAAGAGAACAGACTCTAAAACAATCTCATTTCTTCTTACCTTCCAATCCTCTTAAATCATGGAAACCCCACAGGACAACTGCACTAGCACAGGTGACCTCTTGCTAAGAGATGGCAGTATGTGCATTTCTCCATCCATGAGCAAGAAGCAATGAGGACTGAAGCAGCTCACTCACAGTAGCTTAGCAAACTCATCACAGAAGAGTAGTCTACAAGAGCTAGGTACCAGCTTCAGGTGAAACAGCTCACCTGTTTGACATGACAGAACAGTATCAGCCCCTAGGTTTTGAAGGAGAAAACCTTTAACTGAAAACACCGCACAAAATTATTCTGCAGACAAGCTGTGGTATACTTATCATAGCCTCAGTTACCAGATTGTGGCCTGCAATACTAGAGGGTTAACAAAGGCAGCCTATTTTATTGATAACATCTTCTTCTCTGAAGCAACTACATCAACTTGTCTAAAACCATTTTTGTTCCATTTTTCCCTCACAAGACAAATGCTGTTGGAAAATAATACAGAATATGAAAGATTAGAAATCATTGTACTCAATTACTCAAAGCTTTCCAGAGTTAGAAAGGGTAGTTCCCTTGAAACTTGTTGATTATGCTAGGTTTGCTCATTGCATGAAAAAACTTGGAAAGCATTACCTGAAGAGCTGGTTACAAAGAAGATTACTCCGAGAATTAGCTAATGGCTAACTGGGTCTCCTTTTTGCCAAGATACCATCAATATGCAACACAAACTTGGTGTACTTTGGGACCACTACAAGTAGAACACCACATGTTGACTCTTAATGAAAAATCCCATTTCTACCTGGCCCAGAGTCACCACATACAAGACAAATGCAAAGATTGATAAGTAGAAAAAAAGACCTCAGATGCCAATTCTTGCTTCTGAAGTCTTTATTTCTAGTCTCCCTTTGACTGTAGTGTTTACATTAACATAATTCATGACTATAAGCAATAAAAAAAGCAGTCTTGCCTGTTTCTAGATGTGTATTAAAATATGCTTAATACTAAAACTATTCCAGCAGGTAAAAGAAGTAAGAACAGAAGTATGGCAAAATATACATTACAATTTGTTCTTATTGTCATCAGAGCTTGGGAACACATTGTTAGCTGTGCCTTTAAAACTTGATAAATAATCTTTTCTGTCAAATTACAGAAACAAAGTTTATTAAATTTTAAAGGAGGAAAATCTACTCTGACACATCCAGTGAAGAGAAAAATAGTACAATAAATACAGTCCAGATGTCAACTTTCTAAAAGGGCAGCACAGACTTTTAGAAGAGCCTACTAATCAACAGGCTTTTCTGGCATACACACCAGTAAAGCTTTATACAGCACAGGAAGGTCAAAAGCTTGCAATACATTCCTTTTGCTAAAAAGCCTTTAAATCTAATAGTGGTGGGTTTTTTTTAGAGAAAGTCTTTATGCAAGTTCTCATTCAAAAGCAACACTAATGGATGTTATCATCCTAGTTCTCCTCTCCCTGGAGCTTACAAGTATGCCAAGTATTTCCTGCAGGATACAGTGTTAGATAGCTTTGCTGCCTTATAGTATAAAAGAATTAGAAGATTTAGGATAAAGTCCTTTTCATTTATAGAAATAATGACAACTGCATACTTTAGTTCTTTCCCAGGAGTGCAAACACACAGATTATAAAAATAAATTAAAATCTTCTACCTCTATCAACCTGCCCAAAAAAGGTAAACTTTTAGTAACACTGTGTACAATATTTATGGAATGGAGATGGTATCATGAAGCTAAAGATTAACTTTTTCAAAACCTTGTTTTAATACAACTCAATTAATATGTTACCATAAATTAAACAACTAAAACCCTTGGCAGAGATCCTAGCCTTACTTCAGTCAATGGCAGCTTTGCTAATGACTTCAGCAGGGTCATAATTTCACCTTCTTTATTTCAGTCTCAATTCCACTACTAGTAGAAACAAAGCCTTATGAGACTGAATTGAAATACTATTACCAACTCCAGCCATGGGCTATGCCAAGCAGTGCATCCAAGTAAGCAAACCATCTGTAGCAATAGCCTCAAATTGGAGTTATAAGGTTATTCCATCAATTAACTGAAGGATCTCTCCCTTACAAACTATGTTACAGAGGCAGGTCAAAGAAAGTCCGACAGTCGCTGGTAAATTCATGCAGTATCTAGAGTTAAAGTGCTTTTTCCCTAGAGCAGCAAAGGTTCTACTTTGAAGCAGCTTCAAGCACATTTAAAATAGGAAAAGCTTAGCTAGCATGAGCACTTTAAAGTTTTTACATGGTTTTAAATTCATTGCATGCAAAGCTATAGTGTCATTTTCAGTAAAGGAAAGTACTCTTCCAGCAAATTTATCTCAGTTACAATTTGGTTAGCAAAAATTAGTGACTGACTTCTCAACCAGCTGCAGGTTTTTTTCCCCTGAGCAACTTGAGCCCATGTCTTGCACAGAAGTAAAAGGCACTTCTGCTGCTGAACAGATTGCCATCTAGAAAACAGGCAAAACAAACATAATGGGAGATGACTCCCAGGTCATAAAGCAAACAGGCAACAAGCAGGAAGCCGGCCATCTGACTTCCAGGAGAGCAGTGTGTTCTTCCTATTCAGCCCACTTATAATGGCAGTTATTATTCCATCAACAGGGCAAATGCCTGTCTGGGAAAGACCTATTCTAAGGGGAAACACTATTCTAAAGGAAAACAGTAGTGAAACAGTTGCTTTTCTCACTGTCAAGCAGGTTTGAAGCATCTACACATCTTGTGACAGTTACAGCACTCAGCACAGCAGGACAAGGCAACACCACCACCTCTTCCTGAACTGGCAAATGAGTTTCTGGATTTTAGGGAAATCAAATTAGTTTAAAGTTGCCTACTGAAGTCCCACTGCAAGGACTAGCACCCTTCTACCACCACCCAGCTAACTATTAATTTCACTAGCAGATCAGGGCCTATGCAGGACATAAAGTGTAGTGCCGCGAGTCACACAAGAAAGAAGGGCACAAAACCACACATACAAGGAAAACTTTGAAATTCAAAGGCAGACTTTTCTTCATCTTACTACCTGTGCACAAAGTCTACTGGAAACTAACAATATTTGTGAAGATAAGCATCTGGAATCTATTAGGATGGTCAAATGCAGTTAGTGTCATCTATTCCATTATAGATTATCTCTGTGACTTAAATTACTGAAAAACTAACCAAACAAGCCAGTATTTTCCATGCTGGGAGCCTGGATCACTCTAACCTTTCCTCTGCCCTAGGAGTTTCAGTCTATTTCTATCATTCCTGATCAGCAGCAAGCTCTGGGATGAGAAGTTCATCTGGAAGCAGAAGGTCCTTCTGCAAAGAAGTGGCACCACCACCTTGACACCTGGGCAAGTTCTCCTCAGTGCCCGATTTCACAAGACACAGGAATCCTGACCCACCGCTCACAGGTCCCATGGACAGCAGTGCCTCATTTCATACAAAGCAGCCACTTACATAAGGCACCAAAACATGGAAGTATGCTCTTAAATTGTTTCTAGGAGAAAGTAACTGCATAAGTAAGAGCCCCAACAATGATCTTTTGTCCTCACAACAGCAGTTGCAAAGAACAGAAGACACACTTATTCTCAGACACAACTGAGCACATCTTCTGCCAGTTACAAATTAACAGATATTTACAGTCAAGGCCTGTAATTAAAAGGATGTCTTAATCACCTGGCTAATTTTCTGAAACGAAATAACTGATAGTTTGGACTAGCGCAGAAGAGTCACTAATTGGCTTTACTATTTACAAGGCTGCTTTATAGCTCCTTCATTTCTCTCTAGATGCTTCACATCATCTCAACACCAGTTGTCTAGGGAATGTTACAAGCTGGACTCTAGCCAGAGGTTGTATAGAAAAATGCTTGGTATTTGCTGCTGTTGTCCTTTAATAAGCAGCCTCTATTCCCTCCACACCCCACCACTCCTACTGAAGCCAATTCAGATTAGATATCCTTGTACGGCTGCAAGCATCTGCTAAATGACTGTTTATCAAGCCGGGTCTCAGTTTGAGAATACCATAAGCTTGTGGTAAGACTCTCCAATTTAGACCATACTAGCTTAAAGTACAGTGCAGCACATTGTCATATTTGACTTTCCAAAAGTTGCCTTGCAGCTAAAGACAACAAAGCCAGAAAAGGTTTGAGTATTTGTCAGATTCCTAGTATACCACAACAGAAATTTCTTCATCTTGGTCATCAGCTTCCCACAGCCTGGCATGCCCATTTAACATTAACAGACAGCAATAATCAAAGAGAAACAACAAAACTTAGCAAAATGTCAGCAGCTGCAGCTTCTCAAAGAAAAAAAAGCCTGCAAAGCTGTTCATTACAACTTCACATCTTACAGAAATGAAAAAGTGTGCAGTGAGGTACTTGCGCATCACAAAGCACCACTTTTCTGTAATTGATTTCTTATGGATGCTGGGTTAATACGGGCTGATAATGTACTTAGAAGCTAGCAGGAACAAGAAGTTGCTGGAACTAGATATATTTTCCTTTCTTTTCAGCAAACTAAGAATTTACAGACAGAAGATCCTAAATAAATTTTCATTTGTACTCCAGTCAAGGGGGAGTGATTAGATGGAAGCTAGTTAAGTCTAGCTTCCCAGAGAAGTGCTGGTTTTGGGGATTGCTTGTTTGCTTTTTATTGGAAAGCTTGATGAAGTAAACTACAAAGCAACAGAGAGTTTAAGCAACCTTACTAACAATTTGTTAGTGGTTAGCATCCCAAGATTAAACCATCCAACTTCAAAGCTAAAAAGAAATTATCACCATTATTGTTTGTGCAGCTCCTCCCATCTCATCATTAACCAGGCAATAATCTGGCTTTCACCAGTGTCTGATAAATCGTCCAATGGAGTCAGGAACTGCAGGTGTATGTGCCTGTGCACATATTTGGGTTTTTCAGTTGGTGAAAGGCCAAAGGACACATAAGAAATCACATCACTACTACCTGAGGAAATCAGGGTTATACCATGGAGCAGGTAGAGTCCTTCTGGACATGGGAAAGTGACTTTTGTTTCACTTGGAGAAAAGCCTCTCTATAATAAGTAATTTCATCAAAAAGTTTCTCCCACAAACTCTGTCCCTGGGGCTCAAATACAAACCAATTTACAAGAACAGATGTGGCTGGGGGAAAGGGGGGGCCACAATGAAACAAATGAAAGACACCAGAAGAAAGGAAGTCCGTGCATAAATATCTATAACATCATATGCTACTAACTCAGAATAAAGCCCTGTAGACTAGTATCCACAGCAACGCAATTGTCTATACTTGGTTCCCTAGAAGATGGGAAGTGGAAAGGGAACAGAACAGAAGGTAACAAAAAGAGAGGAAGACGGCACACCATGTCATGTTCAGAGAAAACTCTTATTTCTACAGCAAGAGCAGGAAGTCATCTATGTCATCACATCTGGATTGGAGAACTGAATGACAGCCACATCAGCTAGCAATCCTAGTAATACCCTCCTGAAGAACCAGCTTCCATGTTAGGTGAAGGACAAGAGGTTCTGCGGAGACAAGCATCCAGAGAACACGGCAGTGGTTTTTCCCCTCCCCCTCCTGGTATTAAGTTTGACTTTGAAAAAATACTACTAACTTTAAGATCACCAGTTCATGCAAAACTCCTCATGGAACATCAGCAGGTGATGAAGTTGAGACAGGAAACCTACAGGTAATCCCACTACCTTCAAAATAATGAGATGTGATGAGAGGCATGCTTGGAGAACCATCCACCAAGGCTAACCCACTCCACACGGTGCATTGAGATGAATGCCTGTTATCTGCAGCATTTCAATGGAATACAGATTATTCTTCAGCACAATTCTCTTTGAGGGGGGAAAAAAAATAATCGAGATAATTCTCAGCAAACTGTATTCCTCAAGAAGATCCACCTGCATACCTCAACAGGAATACTGCCTGCATGCTGTCCTGTCATGCAAACAATGACTAGTCTCTACCAAATGCTGAACCAACCTGGATCATTAGGCACTGTTATTCCTGAGACAAAGTGTGAACAAATCTCCAAGTGTCTATGTAATATCCAAGATAAGACATTCTTTAATGTAGCTACAAAAGTGGCTTAACTAGGTTAGAAAATACACTAAATAACACCCTTGCAGTTTCATGACATGTCTGGACACAGCTAGCTATTTACTAGAATAGTGACTGCATGAAGGTAACTGCAGGCCTTTCCAGGGAAACAGATTGGTATTTCCAATTCCAATGGACAGGTGAAGACAATGAAACAGCCTCAGCTTTAAGTTGCACACTTTCATGCCTAGGGTCAAAAATACCATATGTACCAGATATAAATCAGGATTCAGTTATCTATTGAGTCCAGAAGGATCAAAAGCTTAAGGTCATCCTGCAGATGACGTAATAACAAAATTGAAGACAAGTGTTTAAAGGTTTTCCAAGGTAAGTATGAATGGATCACACATTCATTAATAGAACCAAACAAAGGCAGGCACCTGGAAAAGTGCAGAGATGGTCTTTGAAGAGGAAGAACAGAAGAACTGAAACCAAACCCAAAGGCTTGAAATAGCACCAATCTTACACCTAAGAATGCCCTTGAGAGCAGCACTCCTGGCTGTCAAGACAAAAAAGAAGCTGGATCAAGAGACCTGGTAAGGTGTTGTTCAAATACTATTACTTGAGAGCTGATCTAGCCCCCTATTCTAAAGGCCATGGAAGGTAAAAACCCAGGAAACTTGATCAACTACAGGGAGGGAGAGATAGGTGAAGATGCTAACCAGACACGCCTTCATCAAGCAATGGGAGAGACTTATCTCCAGGATGTACACAAAGACAATTACAGTCAAGGCAGTCAGAGACAGGAGAATGACAGGCACACCACAACTGTCTACTCATCTAAGTGCGCAAGTCAAGGGATGTTTTCTTTCTCACTAGCTAGCTTGAACCACTCCTACTGGAGAAAAGAAAACGTATTCTGAGGACTTTCAGCTCTACTAAAGATCAGGGTCAGTCAGGTGATCCAGGTCCCAAGACAACAGGTTTGGAATGAGAAGATGTCTCAAGCCTTTTATGAACTGCCAAAGGAGTTTCTGAAACCACCTCCGGTGCGGTTAAGACACACTCCTTTCACCTTACTTATTCCTGCCTTAGTCTAAGACCTGTAAAACCAGTGGCATGGAAGGGAAATACACACAGTTTACTACTTCACCACAGAATCAGCAAAGCAATAGAAGTCCTGGACACTAGCCCACTCTTGATCAAAACAAGAGACCTCCTTTTAGCCTGCTACACAAGGGAGTTTACCATGGCCTTGTTCCATTCATGAAGAGGAATTAACATCCCAGCCAGTCAGATGTCACGTACTGAGTTTGTAATGCAAACCTGACAAAGGAACACAGCTCTCCCATGAATCCCATGGGGGAAACCATGTTAGGGACAGTACTGCAGCAGGCAGCTGTCTTTATAGTCTATTTGTTCAAAAGATACATGCAGGAGAATACAAACGGTTTTGATGGCACTTCTCTCTGAATTGGACACAGACCTGAAAAGCAGCCCAAGACAAACCTATTTTAAGAGAAAAGTGTTTATTAACCTGAACAGCAGTCTGGTAACCCCTACTATTCTTTTTTATAGTCAGCATCTAAATGGTGCTGATGGTTAGACAGCGTTAGCAAGGTCTCCTGGGCTATGGTGGAACTTTAGTGTTCAACTTCAAGACGACAGAAACACCTTGGATCCTACCGTCTATCATATCATGTGTCTTCATATTCTCAAAAGGTAAGACCTAGACTGGATGTTCTTTGGTCCTGTACGTGCAGTTTGGAGAAACGATGCCTTACCTTTCATAATTCTGAGGCCACAGATCTGTCCACATTACTGAGGAAATTTGTATTTCCTTGTAAACCATGTTCAGTGATATTGATCTCTTTAACCTTTTTTTTTCTTCACGTGGCTGCGTAAGAACTTCAGTAAGAAGTGCAGGTTAAAGGAGCAAGACAGCCAATAGAACCTGGAATCTGTGGCTCAGAAATGCAGCTTTATGAAGACTCTGCCACACTTCTGTTAATTGTAGCCTTTAACACTGGTACAACCAAGACACTGAATTAAAGGTAGCAAAACTTGTCCAGTGTCATGGTACTAATAGTTTCAGTACTTAGTTTTGTGATATGATTCCAGGACAGTGTTGAAATCCTTTGGAGATGTATTGTTTACTGCATCTTAGCACCAGCTTCTGAAATTTTACATGGAGTAGATTTGTCACCAACATTTTACATGTCCAACAGAAGAGACGTCCTCAGTGCCATCTCTGAGGGTCTTAATATTAGGACTGCACTCAGAGCAGTCCCTAGCAGCTCCAGACTTCAGTACTGGATATGGTCACATTCTCCTGAGGTCTGATTGTAGGGACATACATCCATTCCCCACCCCTCACCATCTGCAAGCAAGCATCCCTCTGCAAAGGGAGGTACAGCAAGCAGCTTGTCAACTGCCTAGCCAAGATGGGGAACCTATCACAAGATCCAGATATTTCATACTTAAGTGTGTTATATCAGGCATAAACCAGGATTCAATTATCTATTCAGTACAGAAGGATCAAAAGCTTATGGTAACATTACAGGTGAGGTAATAACAAAATTGAAGACAAGAGAGCTAAAAGGCTTTCCAATTTGCAAATGAACAGATCAGACATTCATTAAATCCTGTAGCACTGCCATTCCAACCTTTGTGGTCTCAGCTGACCATGTAAAGGAGTGCAAGGTTCAGGCATAGGCACAAAACATGAAGCTACTTCAAAAAATTCACCTGAGGCAAGCTTATACTGTCAAAGCATCCTCAAACACACAAGAACAAAGCACTTCTTTTCACTCTGGGATTCCATCCCTGTTTTGAGGGCTATTTTGTACATTGCACATGAAGTAGTCATCACATGAAAATAGAAGTCCTACTAAGAGTAGAAACCACTGACCTAGACAAGCCTGTGTTAACTGGATCAACTTTTATCTCAGCTACAGAACTGTATTTGCTTCTGTGTCCTTAAGCCCCATGAATCTTGTACTCATAGTATCCATAGTTCAAAAAAGCATGGCTTGAAAGAATCCACCTTCAGTCTTGTATAGAGCTTGATAGTTAGAGGCACTTTTGGAGGAAGCAGGAGATGAAGATATGAATCCCTTCATGTCAAGAAGGAAACTGAACCCAGGTCTCTTTCCAGCAATTAATCTAACCATTGAGCTATTTTAGGAAGCAGGCATCCTCACGAACTATGGCCTCAATGCAACTGGTATGCAATGGCACACAGCACGGTCAACTGATCACGTAAGCAAGTCAGAGGCATGCAAGGTACCGTATCTTCCCTCTCTCCCTCAGATAATTGAATATGTTAAGTTATACCCAAGACTGCTAACTGCAGGCAGTTTCAGAATGGAGCCAAGGTGTGGTTTCACAACACAGATGAACCATCCTAACCCCCAGGGTGCTACCAACAGGGACAGTTCCCCTCCTGCATGTTGGTACCTCCTTCTTCAGGCTAGCACTCTCCTTTGAGCCCACAGTGTGCAGACCCAGAGAACAAAACTGCTGCAAAGGATTATTTTGTGGCAAGGCCAGTTTTCTCCCAGCTTCGCTCCCTGAACTAACTTATGTTGGCTGCCAACCCCCAATGCTAGCACAAGAGGCTGCAGAAACACACAGCTTATGCGGTAAAGGAAAGGAAACTGGATCACCTCTTTTAACAGCAGCCCAAAGACAGATTAGCTCGGTAGTGTCATCAACCTGAAAGCACGTTCATATTCTGAGTATCCCACCACTGCATTTCCAGATCCCAGAGAAATTTAAGCTGAAGCTAGAAATTTGCTCCTGGGTGGGGCAAATTCAGGTGCACACAGAGAAAGCAAAAGGAAACCTTAATGTCAACCAACTTCAGAGTTTTCCCGTTTGAAGCAGATCCAAAGCTAAGCTGTTGCTCAGCAGTGTTTCTAGACCAACTTTTGATTCACATCCCCCTTGGGCACTACACATTGAGTAGTTACAACAAAGCATTTCAGACAGATGTACACTTTTTAAAGCTTTTTATTTCTGATTCGGATCTCTTGACTGGCATTTTTAAACTACATTTCTTAAGTAGCACATGCCTATAAAACTTTCAATAAGAAGGTGAATTATGGTATTAGAAGAATATATCCCCATATTAAATATCACTTCATGCTACATCTTTAACCATTAGTCACTGCCTGTCAAGATTAAAGACCAAGTTTTGACTACTACAGCTGTATCAAAGACCCCTTTCACAATACAGATTTCCAAAAATGCCCAAATGAAAAGTGTTCACTTACGTGCAGAGAATTGATTGGTCCTCACGGTCTGCAAAACAAGAACAAACATTGTTATAGTTTTTTGTTTATACTGTCCTGTAATTTGCAAGACAGTTTCTTTTAAATGAACATTTTAAAAATGCAGCTTTTCAGCTTAACAGTTCTAAGGACACTCTCAAGCAATTTTTATAATATCCCTTAAACATTCCAGTCCACAACCCTCCCCCCCGCCTCAAACAACAGCTTAGATATTCCTGAAAGTTCTGCCATTTTATATAATAAAGCCAAAATTTTGGTTAAATTTAGTAATAATCCATGGTAATATTTTTAACCATCTTTTCAGATAAAGCTGGCCCAACATTTTTATTCTGTATGCACCCTTTCCCAGATTAATCAAGTAATTTAGAATCTTAAGTATTAAGTGAGAAGAAAAACAGTTTCAAGTACACAATACTAATGACCAGACACTTGGAAATAGCACTAACATCTCCAGCAAACAAGTGCTTTACTCTACAGCTTTTTTTTTTTTTTCTTTTTTAAATTAACATGCAAGCCTGAAGTGCTTCCATAATTTAGCTTATTCATTAAAGACTTGTCAAAAGGAGATCCAGGGAAATACTGAACAGAGCCGAACTCCACAATATGGTGTGGCTCAGCACTTTTGTGACACCCACTGCTGCGCTCACGACCTTTGAGAAGAATGTCTGAAGGTCAGTTATACCCTGCAAGAGGTATTTGATAATTACAGGATCTTTACAGAATATATTTCAACATCATACACTCTATATTAAAAACTATATAATCCAAACATTTAAATATACCTGCAGAAAGTAAAATGTTAAAGGTGTTCTCCACCCCGTTTGAGCCAGGTTTTTCAATGAGTTCAACATCTTTTTCATAAATCTGCATCACAAAGATCTTGCTTTTACACTTCAGCTGTTTGTCACTAGCTCCAAAAGAATCCAATTGCCTCCTGCAAGCTCAGAACCTCAAAAAGTTTTCTGTCTGTTCTGACTGGTAATTTGTAATGGATTACATTATAACAAATAAAATCAAGCTTTGTTTTGTTCAAGTGTAAAGCTCAGGACTACACGTTAGACTCCCTGCCACTCTCCGCATACAGCCCTTCTTGAACACAACGCTCTGATGGACCACAGAAAGGGAGCATTTGGTAATGTGATGATCATTATTCCCTCTAGGACACCGAGTTCAGTAGTAGCATGATGAACAGACAGCTTCTCAGTTGCTACAAGGCAGCTTCCCCACATGCTTAATAGGTTTGAAACAGATCTATGTCCATATATACAGCCTCAATACATTTATGACCATTTCTGGTAAGCAGAGTAATATAAACAACATTTCACATTGTTTCAAAATGGGTCCAGAAAAACTATTGTTCTGAGTTGCAAATTACTGCTGAGTTTTGCAGACTATGAAACCAGTCATCCTACCTATGTAATGAGCTGAGTTCATCACACTGTTGCATAACAACTAGTATTGAAGCATAATTTCTACTTTAGCTAGGTAGCATGTAAAAAAAAAAAAAAAAACTCCAGCAGTGAGTTGCGTTTCCTCCCATTACACTGCCTGATGAACAACCCTGATACAACAACAGTTCATGTTCAGCCACATCGGCTCCCTGAGCAGGCTTGCCACACAGCAGCAGAAATACAAGTTTCAGCACAGACAGGCAGGACCGTCGACTGGGGCACAGACACCTGGATTTAGATCAGCATGGGCTGCCAGGGAGCCTGGCAACCGGGACATACAGCCAAAATAAAGACAGGCTGCTGTTGAAGGGGCAATCGTGTCCTGTCCCCTTCCTCCAGTTCTGGCAGCACTCATGTCATCAGCGTAGCACAGCCAAGAGATGAGCAGTAAAGCTGCCTGACAAGCTGTTTTTTGGTCTGATTTGCATTGAACTGAATCAGTTCCCTCATACGCCACACAACTATACAAAAAAGACTGTACTGGTGGAAGGGAGACCTCAGATCCATTTTCTACACAACAGCCCCAATGTACCTTGGATCAAAAGGCTATCTTCATACAGACACAACACCTCTAAAAACACAAACCAGCTAAAAAAGACCTGGTATCAGCAAATTATGGTTATTTTAATTAGTTTATGAATAGAAAGTTTGAAGGACGTGAAGTCAAGTCTTTCAAAGCAGGCAGATGCCACCGCATCTTGCCACAGTTGGCTAAACCAGAGACTTGCGGACTGCACCGCTGGCAAGTTTTAGACTACATTTTAACATCAAGTATGACAGAAAATACGAGGTGCTTTCTGACTGAAAAATGTTAAAAAAATGCAAACAGTTGTACCTTCAACCTCTTGTACTAGCTTGTTAAAAAACTGCAAGAAATACCAGTGATCCTCTTACCGCGTTGGGCAGACAAACTGCACTGGGTTGCACTTGACCAGGAGCGCAAGTCAAATCCTGCACCCCTGTGACTATGTGTCCTGCAAGCAGATGTTACCTCCAAAAATCCTACCTACAGGGTAACAAATAGAGCAGAATGATTGTAGTAGGACAGCAGAAGAATATTAGTTTAGATTATTAAAAGTGGGAAAGAAAATAAGATTGTAAGAGTTGGTGATACGCCTGACAAGACCACAGTGATCATTTTCTACTGTCAATGACATTTACTGGATCATTTTCTACATCTGCATGATGTACAGCAACTCCTGTACAGACACAGCAAAAAAAGGAAGGGGGAAGCCTGTGACTGCAAGGAAAAAAAAAAAAAAAAAAAAGCTGAGAGTAGGCAAAAGCAGTGGGAGTATGACAATAGAAACAAGAAAACACTCTAAAAATAAAGTTTATGTTCCTCTGGTTTTGATATACAGCAGCCGGTCTTGCAAGTCCTACCAGAAATAACTTTTTGCCACCAGCAGGAGACAAAGCCCAGAACTCCAGCAGCAGTCAGTCAGTACTGTATGCCCACTTGACAGCATAAACTAGAAAAAAGTGCAACTTTCTGACCCTGACCTGTTTCCAGTGGTAGCTAACAGCAACTCATGCACTTCACAGGCAACTCCATATGCCAGCAAAAAAAAAAAAAAAAAAAAAAAAAAAAAAAAAAAAAAAAATCAAGATAACATAGGACAGTACATTTGTTCTTTTAGAAGAAAACTGCTGAATGAATGCCAAGTTGGTACCAGGAGTAGAGTGGAAAGTTAGTATTTCCTAGCTTTAGTATTTATTGAGACTTTTTCTAAAGTGACAACTTGATTTTCCCCTTTCTCACTTCCCAAGAATAACTTCTCTCTGTAATTTTGTCACTGTAGCTAAGCCACTTCAAAAAAATAGTCACCTCTAAAGTATAGCTTTTCAGTTTATCACTTCTTAAAAACTTAAGAACACAAGTAACATTTGCCTTGAAATTGAAAGTAGTTTATTTGAAGGCAATGTGCATTTGTCAATGCTTTGTATCATGACATATTTTACCTGTCAGTTTACCATGCAAAGCTAGTGTTCCACAACATGCAAGACACTATAAATGAATTTTCTTACGCAATTAGTCCTAGAGAAAGTCTACAGAGTCCAGACAGTTGTGTGCATTTTGTCATTGCCAAAGCTCCAGCAAGTGCAGCAGAGCTTTTTTATTTTCTACGTCTGTGAGCATGAACTGACACAGACCTTATAAAGTTAGTTATCTGGTACTCGAATATGTTACTCCAAATCCATTTTTCTGTGTCCACCTGGACTCTGAACCTAACAAACTATGAAAATGGAAGCAAGACAACAGCAAGTTGTTTCAAGTTTTGCCTTCTGATCACTTACTTATGCTAATGGCCAGTTCCCACATCTAGCACTCAACTAACAATAACAAAAAATTACTGCTTGAAGGCTCAGGATGATGTTTCATGTGTTGTCAAATGCCGGATGCCTTTTGTCCCAAGAACAAGAGTTGATCTCACCAACCGATTCCAAAAAAGATCCTGACAAAACGACTAACATGGAAGAGTTATTTATGGTTTATTTGTTTTCATTTTCTCCTCCCCCAAATAACACAATTTATCTGTAGTCTTGATTTCAAAGCAGCTGGTCCCCTTCCTAAAGGCTCCAAAGAGCAGTAACTACATATCTGCTAGCCTATCTTTTGAAAGAACTGAGCCCTTATCCGACACTCTTGCCAGATTTGTTATCTGGGGCAGGGAAGAAGCACTAAACTTCTCATCTTTGGATATATATCTCAACAATACTTTCAAAAAACTGCATGATTCTCTGTGACCCAGCTTCAACCTGAAGGGCAGCAGGCAGCCCACAAGACACTTTTTTTTTTTTTATGACAGAGAACATGCCTAAGTCTTAAAAATAATCTGCCATCCTTTGCAAAATTTTTAATAGCATTTTTTTATTAAAGCCACAGTTTTGAGGTGGTTGTTCATGGAAACCTAAAAATATTTGGAAAACACTTAAGTTTCTACATATGTCTTACAATTCTTAAGAACCGACCAAAAACATCTCTCTCTAGCAAAGTCTTCATGAGATAACATTACTCCAACATCAAACAGATCTGTAGGAATATATAAAGACTAGACCAATTCAACAAATCCCTTGGGGTTTATAAGCAAATTGCAGCGGTAAAAAGCAGAAAAAGTTAGCAGGCAATCCTCATCTCCCACCTTTGGAGCAACTGAAATAGGAAATACTAATAAATTACTTTCATGGACAGCATTAGCAAATTTGACATTAGTTGTCTCTTACTCCATGCAAAGGGTGAGAAAGTGTATTGGTCTGGAATGGTTGATTAACTCCAGACAAAGTCACAATGGGTACATTACATTTTAAGCATGTAAGCAGACAATTTAGTGGGGGAAAAAGAAGCACCTTTAAGACAACTTAGATAACACAACTTTTGCTATCAGCATAAATATATTTCAAGTTACTCCCATATAACTCAATACAGTTTCATTATAAGGCTGAGCCAAACTAATGACTTCCAGTCTCTTAGGGAAAGGTGTCACATTTCTGCCACACCATAGCACAGTTTCTGTCCTCTGAGCAGACACTGGTGCTTGTCTGACCATAGGTTAAAGCAGCTTGGCTCACTAATCAAGAGACTCAGTCAGTCAGTTTAACTCAACCAGATGAATATAAGCATGAGGACAAGTATGTTGTAAGAGGGGATGAAATAAGAGGACCAAGCTCTTAATTCAAGCTACATCCATGACAGCAACCCTATGGTTTTAAACCAACACCAAAGTCCCACAGGAATCTATCACTTAACTTCAGATACACAGCTTGGATTCAAATATATCCCAAGGTCTTCAAACTACACTGAACACCATAACATTCAAGTTGCATAGAGAACTGTTACTACAGCATTCCTAATTTGAAAAACAAAGTTTGAAAATTATGCAGAGTCTATGAATAAAACCAAAATTTGATCTTCTGCTTATGAAATAAGCTTTCTATAGACTAGCATGTCCTTTTGAATGGAAGAATTTGGAAGCACAAAGGCAATACAACTTGACACTAGCCTTAGGCTGAAGCTCCCCCACCACTGTAATTCAACTTGAGCTGCCATTGATGTCTGTCTCTGCTTCCTCTGCCCAGTTTCACCATCCTGTTCCTCCCTTTGAACCAGCAGCCGACTGCACAGACGCACATGATGCTAGTTCAAGTAGCTGATGGAACTAACAAAATTTAGTTTTCAACCAGATCAGCTCCCTGATCCAGTTTATAACGCAGTCACACAAACACTGAAATTAGTGTACGGAAAGTGAGAGAACCACCTCTTGTACCAGCTACCCATGCTCTGGTCACCCTAAAGCTACCTCAAAAAGCACACTCCCCAGCTCAGGTGACCTGCAAACCATTCCCAACTAGATATCTGCTGCCAGCAGAAAGTGCCACCTCCTCCATCCCCAGCATACATTCACACTGCCTCCCTTGAGCCAGCACTGGTAGTCACCTACAATGAACCAGTCCGTGAGCCATACTAGCAGAAAACTAATCCTATCAAAATGTGTATCAAAAAGTGGCTAATGGTTAGATCGGCTTATGCTGTATCAAGCTATATATTTAGAATCTGGAAGTATCAGATACTGAACCATTTCTTTCATTCCTGCTCTCCTCCTCCTTTTGCTTCTACCCAAAGGAAGACTGTCACACCTCAAGACAAGAATAAGCTGTTGTGTTTAACACCTACTGTCATACAGGTGAAAGACATCTTACTGATGCAAGAAGCAGCAGCCACATTAGGGAAACCCAGTCACACAACACTGAACAGTACAAACGCTTTGAAGAGAGGCCAAGGAGAATTACCAGAATACAAGAAGGACAAGAAGAATTACAGCTCTAAAAGCCATTTTTCCCTACAATCTCTTAAACCTACTTTGCTCTAGTCTCCCCAGAGGAATATGCTCTGGGGACAGCAATTGGCAGCTCCTCAAACCAACCTGTTGCTTGGCTACAAAGGAGTTGCCATGTTTTCTTGTTTGAAAATCCAGTAAGAACAGATCCTGAGTTTACCTTACTATGTACATATAATAAAATGCATGAAGTTTTGACTGTCAGAATACAAAACATTTTACTCCATATCCCTTCTCTCACCAAACTATGAAAGGATTTTTTTCGCCAACTAACAGACTAGACCCAACAAAACCCCTGTTAATTTTGGGGAAGGCTCCAGATGTACATTAAACACATTTGTTGGGTAACTGGTTCAGGCAGGATGCTCCGAAAAGTCATAGCTCAAAGCTATAGTCTGTATACAAAGAATTACTGTATTTTAACAAAGCAGCTTTTCTTAAAAGCATGACTTAGTTCTGCTTTGGTCACACTATAGTCATTCATAAATTGATACAAGATAATCAAACAGAAAAGGAAGAATCTGTCATCAAGTTTCCTACCAAAACTCAAAGGCCGTAGCATTGCAAACACAGAAATTTTATCACAGAACAGAGCTTACAAGTAAACAGATGCCCACCCTCTACAACTGTCTTTGCTCCAATTGCCCTTTACTATATTGATATTTTAAGTATTGCAGATGCCCAGATCTGCCTTTATCCCTCACAATTGGACCTGGAATGAATGGAAGAAGCCATTTGGAGCTACCCCACAGAGTGAACTACCCAACTAGAAAGCAAATACGCAAATATATGAAAACAATTCCACAGATGTATTACCTGCTTTCAGATTTAATGTATCTCCGATTACTTCGACAGCAACTACAATTCTTGTCAAACACAGCAACTTTCATACAAACATTGACTGTCTCACAATCCTGCCACCCTTCCTATAAGTAACCTCCTTTTTGCATCGAGCCTTTGTTTAGGTAAGAACATGAAATAAGTGTGCCAATAAAAATGTTAATTCTAGGAAAGCTGTGAAAATGGATGTATGTGAGTATTAACCTGCTTTCCCAATTCAGGTTGAAGAAAAAGTTATGGGCTACTACACTTCCAGCCATCAATCAGCTGGAAATTACAGAGAGGGAAACAGTTCTTATTTGCAGGTATGTCAAGGGTTGTTCTTCCCAAAACCCAAGCGCAAGACTCTTGCGGATCATTCATTTTAACATAGCCTTTCCTTTTATTGCTCCAGAGCATGAAATACCTATTCAGCAGTGATAAAATGCCAGCCCCATTTCTGTAGCAGGCATAACCAAAAAAGCTGCTGGTTTTGTTGGGGTGGAGGAAGCAACTTTGGTATTTCTCAAATGGGAGAAATTGTTGTCTTTCTAAAAAGAGGCAGTGGTGTAGGGGGAATAGAGGGCTCTTGTTTATTTTTAGACAGTATTTAATACTCAGGTGTCATAGACCATAAACCAAGAAAAGCTTGGTTCCCTGGTCAATAACCTTGTTTGTTGTGGATGTAAGGCTTGGAAGATCTGTGTGTATTTGCCCTCTACTGTAGGTGAACAGGCTCAAATATCAAACTATTCAAGGACATTTAAAAATTGAATTCCTGACAAGTTTTGTGAAAATGGATCACTGCCTGGAGGAAGGAGACCTTCCCATCAACACGGATTTTACTGCTACCAGAGCATTCACAGGACCGGGTCATAAAAGCTACGTAACATTATAAAGCACGCAGGTGGTCTGACAATCTACCATTCTTTGATTCCAAGCTCTGAACAACTTTTTATTCCTTTTTTTTTTTTTTTTCTTTAAACCAAGTTCTACTGGACTAAGCATGGAAAGAGATCTGGTTACAGAGATGAAGCATGCCTTTATATTTTGTGTTTGTCTTTAAAATGTTGCCTAGTTACTCCATAAGCTATCATCAAACACTTAACACTATGAAGTGACTTGCAACAAACATCTCTAACAAACCTAACAGGAAGACTGACAGGCACAAGTTTGTTTGCTGAGCACCTACCTTACTGCAGACCAAATATACCAACACACTTACATTCACAGTGAGATTTCTGCAATAGCACTGTTTATCTTACATTTCACCTCTACCTTTAGTTGTGCAATAATATTTGCTATCTACAGCTTAGTCATTCACTCTTCAATGTACATTCTGCAACATCACATAAAGACGGGGCAGTTTACAGGAATAGAGTCAGTATTTTGCTAACAGTAAGCCATTAAATATTCAACTGAACTTTTCAGAAAGCATGTAATTTGCTAACACTATAAAGCTGACATTTCAAGTTATAATACCTAAATTTAATCAAGCCAGTACTGACTCTTTAAGGAAGCTGAACGTACACATGCTCAAAGCATCTGATGTGATACATCCACCAGTGCTAAAGGAGCAGGACAATATCATTGTCAGGTTACTCTGTGGGAGGCTTCAGGTGACTAAAAGGATGGAGACATCACAGATATCTTAAAGACAGGCAAGTAGGATCATTGCACTGTCCTTCTAAAAGCTAGAAGGAACCTCTGAAGGTCAGAAATGATCAAGGACACTGGTGTTCTTTAGGGGAAAACCATCTCTCAATGTACCTTGAAACTGCATTTATCTTTTTCTTCTTGCCTTGTCATCATCAGCTTATTCATTTGTTGGTCAGTTTTTACATAGAAGTCTTACTTCTTTGAAACTGTTAAGCAATGAACTTGCAAAAATTCTCATTCTTTGTCCTAAAACTTTTAACACTAATTAATACTAGAAGCAAGATGAAATTCAGGTGCACTCCACTCCTCATGGGTATCCAGTGGTTTTAAGATTTAGAATAATATTTATCAGTTTTGCTTCATCAGTACTCAGACACTTTTCCCACAAAACACTGGAAGCCCCCAATGCTGACTCAGACACCAGTCCATGAAGAATTACATCAAAACTCTCCCTCCAGCCCAATGCTATCCATTTCAAAGACAAATACAACAGTGCTGTTTTAAATCAACTACCAACTCCCAACTTTGTCTGTTTACCTAGTATTTCCCATATAGAGTGATACAAGACACAGACAGCCAGCATCTACTACATTTCCTCTACCCAGAAACCAGCCTCTGAGAAAGCTGTCAGGTCGAACTGCCACAAACAACTTTTGACAGACCAGTATTTCACTCTTGCCTCTTTTGTGTACTTCATCTAATTACTCCAAGATACTCCTGAATCTTTAGCGAAAGCCTGAGAAAGCACCTCTTCACTGTGGGGTGGGGGCATTGATGTAGACTCTATAGGTGTTCCTGCTACTTGTGAAGTTAAAATAACAAAAACTTTAAAAAAGTGGTTCTATCCCTTACTCTAAAAGATGCAAGATTTGAAAGAAATCACAACAGCCATACTTCAGTTTTGCTTGCTGACTGACTGCTAAGTACGTTAAGTTAATCATTATCAAACAAAGCATAGCAGAGGTCAGTCAAACCCCCGTCACGGTTTACCCTGCAACTTGTTTACGGTGAACCATAGCACTGAGTACCAGTGTTTCTTGCATGTCTACAGCAGACTTCATGACCACACTCATTCACTCACTCACCCCAGATAGCTCAAGCTGCTACACTGCTGCGCTCCAGCACAGACATAGCACAAGTGGCTAACCTAACACAGCATCATCAAACCCTGGAAGAATAAGCCAAGCTATGAATTGAGGCTATTTTAGAGGTCACGAATTAGGTATTTGCAACATTAGCTTGAAATTACCCACATTCCTAAAGAAAAAATTGTGACATTTGTTTTCAGAGTTGCTAGCCAGGGCTGAATCAGCATAAAAGGAGAAAACAAATAGCTGTTAGACTACGTCCTGCCCACTTAATGAAACTGTGGGTAGCTTCTCCATTACATACCAGATAGAATTTGAATTTTTTTTTTTTTTTTTTTTTAAGTCCTCATTAAGTTTGAAGAAGCTCAACCATGGTTTATGTTTTCACTGGCAGTCTTTCACTACCTTTATTAACCATCATTGAGAAGCTTTAGTAAGTCTAACTTAGAAATGAAAAGAGAGTTGCTACATTTGTGAGCAGAAGTTAATAGGTAACACATTCCTTCCCAAATAAATTAATTCAAACAGGTACAGATTTATAACAAGACTTGCAAACACCCCCAATTTATTATGCAATACCAAATTTATTTAGCCTTTTGAAACAGGCGACTGCTGTAGTTTAGGAGGCGAGCGGAGAATATGCTCCATTTGGAGAAAGACCCTCCGTTTGGAGAAAGACCAGAGAACACCGCACAGTACCAAGGGCTGATCCACATTGTGAGCAACAGCTGAAATGTACAAAGTGCCAATACATGAAGAGGAAAACAACTTTGACTGTGAAAGTGCTCCTGATGCACCACACCATCAAGCCATTGGGGCCAGCTACAACTTACGTGACTGATTTACAGTCAAAGCCAACGACTGGTTCTCACACAAGCGTTTAATGCAACTTAGCTGAAGGGCAGTAACAATCCACAAGGCAGCAACTTCTTAAACTGCTCCAGCTAGAGCTGCAAGGACTTGCTTGCTTATGCTTATTGCTCTTCAGATGACACAGATGAGCTGTTCTCAGCCTTCCTGATTTGTGGCTCCCAAAGAGCTTTCCCAGTAGAAACGAGCAGCTTCTAAATCTTATACACAGGCCGTCCCTATACTTACTTTTCAGTTTTTATTTGCACGCTGCTTAGAAGTAAGCTAATATTAGTAGTAGTTGGCAAGCCACAGGCTGGAAAAGGTTTATTTAAACTGCATTCAGCATAGCAGTGGTTTCTATTCTCCATCAAGCCTGCTTCAGTTGTTCTGTTTCCCCATGTAGTACAATTTTGCCTAGAAAAAGATTACATTGTCAACCGAAACAATGATTCAAGGAGGTCCTCTAACTGTAATATCTGCCATTTAAGCTCACTCATTTAACTTTTGTTCTTTTCCTTCCCAAACAAATAAGCAAGCACAAACCACTTAAAACTGGCTGTGAACCAATTTTGACTCTAGTGGGCTCTTCCTAAGCTGTTCCATTATGCCTGAACTCCACAAGTTTGGAAAGATCGCAAGTATGATAACAGTACATAGCTAGGCTTTCTAACTTCAACACAACGTGGTCAGTGGTTTGGCTTTTTGTTCTCAGCCACACATAGGACAGGACACAGACTATCTAGCACATCACTCCCAGTAAGGTCAGCCACACTACACGCACCAGTGATTTTAACACATCACCTAGCAATAACTAGGCTAAGAAGTTGTAAGCATTTTTCTGATAGATATTTTCTAAAACCCATAACAAGCCTTTTGATAAGTATGTTTATCTGAAAATATTTTAAGTCCCAGATTTGCTGTATAGACTTCTTATACCTCTGTTTTTCAGCACTGGAGTCGTTTTATTACTTCTTCCAATCACTGCGCACCATTAAGAAGTTCTAAAACACTTTCCCAAGAGAACATATAAAAGCCACTGTTACAGTCTCATGAGACATTTCAGGAGACAAGAGCTCATGAGCTTCCACCACTTTACATGCCAAACTGTTGAGGCTACCTTGTGAGTGTGGAAAGGTACACCACAACCAACTTCACAGGCGGTGCAATGTTCAAGATAAACATTTGTCTACAATTAAGATTGAGGGGGGGGAATGGATATCTCAAGTTAAGTGAGACAATTCAAACACTAAAATCCTTTCCTCAAAGGACCCAAGTTAATGCTACTTTCTTATATTTTAAACACAGACTTCCTTTAGGTTTGATACTGAATAGGGTTTTTGGTGGGGTTTTTTTTGTTTGTTTGTTTTTTTAAGTTCAACAATTCAGAGGACAGACGCCACTTTCCCTACCCTCTTGTGCCTAAATGACCATTAAGTTTCCAATAAACTCTATTTCTGCACAACAATTTGAAACCGCACAACACAAATCAGTCCTTCGGCTTTTAGAGAAGGATTCACAGGTATAGTCATATCTCCTTTCCTTTGGAGGGAAGATATTGACCTTCATTTCTTTAAGGTCAAAACACCTTTTACTCATATGCACTTGTGCACACACACAGGCATCTTCTTCTCCCCTTTGCTGTTTCTCTAAACATGAGCATCATATATTCCTTATGCTATTTACATGGGGGGGGAAATCCTTAAAATCCTCTTCTCTCTCTCCGTTGAGCACATAGACCTGACACAAACATTTGTGCTGGAAGTACAAAGGACTAACATTTATTTGATAGTTTCACTGTATCTGCTGATAATTAGAGTAATCCTTTCCTATTAGAAATGGTCATGAACAATCATTGTTTACAAAATGGCTTTGACTGGTGTTTTGGTTTTTTTTTTTTTTTCCCTACATAGCTTGATACTGTTTCCATCTAAAAATCTAGCGTATATTACTGTAAGGGGGGATAATATCTCCCTATGGAGAGCAGGAGGCAAACAGGAAGAGTATTTCCCCAACTACAACTCTTCTCCACCCATTTTTAGCACCTAATACCCCCTTTCTTCCAGCCTTAGTCTTCAATAAAAAAGGTATTTGAAAAACAAGGATACAAGAAAGAAGATAATCATTGTAGGAATTTTTGACCCAGTAATTGCTGTGAATTCATTCCTGAACTAAAGACAATGTTTCCCTGGGGTTTTGTGGAAAAAAACTTAACCTCATCTTTTAAATCTATTTCATTTGAGATGCTGAATGTCACCATGAACAGCTACTGCTTTAAAGAGATATGATGGCATTTTACCAGTTGCATCTTCTCAGCCACTTTAACACTTCAATGTAGTAAGAAATAATACTTATGAAAAGCACCCCAGTAAAGACTAATTAAGCTCCATGCAGTCATAATAAACTAACAGCCGTGCTACAGTTTCCAATAGTCTCATCAGCCTCTTAAAAGCCAGCTGCAGCAGATTCCTGCACCCCTATGACTCCCATGCACTGCACAGTGAGGCACACATACTAACCCATCACACCCCAAACCCTCCGGTGTTACGAAGACATAGATTATTACCATCTAACCCATGTGCACTTTTATATGCAGGTTACAAAGTAAACTTACTGATATAGCAAGATAGACCACATACAATCGGAATCAGTATCACATTCCAACAGCTGATAACACAAGGACCAAAATTAGCAGGTAAGGATGATTCCCTACAACACTTTCACAGTAGCGAGCAAATTCTTCTGCAGTTTCCTGATCCATTATCCTCAGACTTCAAGTTCCTGTATTCCTTAAATGACTTTTTGGACAAGCATAGGCTTTCAGCACCCACAATATCCTGAGGTGCAGAATACCAGAGTTTAGCTATGCTGTTAAAAAAAATTACTTCTTTTTATTGTTTTGAACATGTCATTTGTGAATTTCAAGTAACAACCCTTTGTTCTTGCATAGGAAGAGATGGGGTGGGGGGACGATCATCATTCCTTCTCCCTGTGCCACTTCAGATTTAGACTTCTGTTCTATCTGACCTGAATTACCATTTCCAGGCTGAATACAGTTTTGTTAATTTCAGTTGTTTTTTTGAATGTCTTCCTGTCATATTTCCTCTTTGCCCAAAGCAGGGAAGGCCAGATCTGCACAAAGCGCTGAAGATAAAATGTATTATAAGCCTATGGCAAAAGTGTTTCCTGGTTTGATCCCTTTTCCAGTTATTCCTTATGTTCTCTACCTGATTGATAACCACTGCTGAACACTGCCTTTAGATTTCCACAGATCTGTTTCATTCCCTACAGCTCCTACTCAAGCAGCAGCAGCTCCAACACTGCTAACAAAGTTCATTCCCCCAGTACACCACCATTGTGGAGTAGTGCACATGGAGCCTCCCATGCTATTTTAACCTCCTATACATTCTGAGGTACAGTTCTTTACATCAGGCTCTCATTTTTGCTACCCTGGATAACAATGTAAGCCAAGCATCCCCTCACAACCCCTTCTCTTCTCCAGGCAAGACATTTATAAACAAGAAGCATGAACACGATGAGTGCAGGTTCCACAGGGTTATCACAGCAATAACCCTGACAAGGGTTATTATCTGGACAAGATTGGTCAATCTTTAACCAGTTCTTTATGTATATGAAGGCTTTTCCTCATATTGCAGTTACTTAAGAGCCTCTGGTTAGGATTGTTATCAAGTTACTTTTGGAAAGCCACATAGACCATATCAGTTAGCCCTCCCTTGTCCATACAGATTCATGCACAGATCAATGCATTTGTGAGGCATGACCTCTCTTTAGAAAACCAATATGGAGTCTTTATATATGATTATATGTGTATGTATGTTCCTGCAAAGGCTAGTTTTATACTTTGGAACAGTTTCTACCAACATGTTTGACACCTAACATGAGTATACGGGTCTTCAGATTCCCAGATCTGAAAAGGAATCTCAAAGAGATGGCACCCAGTAGCTAACATCTGGGCGCTTTAGTACCAAATGTTTTGTGCCAAATGCAGCACAGTTATTATAGCACCCGGTCAGCTATCCCATCTCTGAGATTAAGAATTTAGTTTTTGCAGTTTGCTGCCATCATTTTTCTATCTACTAACCCTTCAGTTTGAGAGTGATTCCCTGATGTTTTCCTCAAAGGAACATTCCCAGCCTGAGAAATTCCCCAAACAACTTCTTAGCAGACACACATAAAGAGGCAGTCACATTTTTTCCTACTTTTTCTTCTGGGCTTTCCTTCTACACACCATCTGATGGCTTCACCATCACTCTGAAAAAGCCCTAGAATACAATAATTTTAATGCCCTGGAGTATTCAGAAAGCCATGAGCTTTTATTCACCTTGCTTTATGAAACAGCATACTACAGGTGCACAACACCTCGCAACTCTGAATCACTGAGGAACGTACACAAAGTCTGTCAGGAGTACCTCAGCAGCCAAATACCTGAAAGCATCAAGTATGGACAAGTGAAAAGAAGCTAGATACACACTGAGCTATAAATTGGCAATTGTGTTGGTGATGTGAGCCTTGGGTTATTGAAGACAAAGAGCAGAACACCACCAGCCCCTCACCACTTCTCTCCACTTGCTAAGTGATAAAAATTGCTCCTGCTTCTTGTTGCTTTCTTACCAGAGTATACCAAAGAAACTTAAGTAAAGAAGAAGGGGGAGGGAAAAGGAGCTACTGCAATTGCTAACAGTAGCAGCTATACAATAGATAACCTCTTACTTCAACACCCCAGAGGAATGCAGACATTACTGACAAAAACCAGTCATTGTGCAAAACACACAACACCTAGGAGTGCTGTCACAGTGCAATGTGCTGTCAAGATTAGGAGATATTTAAGTTTTTGTTGCACAAGCAATAATATCTTGACGTATGTCATCTGAAGGCTAAAGCCAAGCAGAAGTGAATTATCCATTTCACAACTACCTAGAAATAAATGGAGCTTAAATTAAACTAAAGCTTCAGAATAGAAGCAGGTGCTGGCTGAGTAATATGCACAAAATGATTCATCTTATGAATGATTTCATAAGTTGGATGCACTTAGTCTTGAATTCCTGTCTGTAGGCTATCACAGTCACAATTCAATTATAATGCCAGCTTGCATAGCAAGCTTTAAAATTAAAATCATCAGTTGGTCAGAGTATCAACCAAAAAAATCACGGAACTGCCTAATCTGCTGCAACACTTCACTTCAGAAGTGGGGAGAAAACAGCCAAGGCACCAAATAAACTAAGAATTCTTTATGTAACAAATGTCACTCCTGTCTCATTTTTAAATATAAAGAAAGTTACTTCTTGAAGTTACACAAAAAAAAAATTTAAGTCAACCACTTCAAGTAACACTTCTAAGCAACTAAGCCTTAAGAAAAGAGTTGTTTACTGTAAATATCATCATGCCTAATTAAGTTCATAACCTTGAGGTTGAACAGCAATAAAGAACAGGGATCCAAACACATTTTGACACAGAGAAAGACAAAAGGTTAGGAACTGTTGTCACAAGCACTAAAGTACTAAAACTTTTCCAACAGTAACAAAAAAGTTAAGAAAAAGACATGATAGTATACTATAATTTATTTCTAGAAACCAAGTTCAATTGAGTTTGTTCAATAAGTAATTGCTACTGATGTTATTCAGAGATGGTCTAGCAAGGGGCAATAATTTAAATCATGAAAATAACTTCACAGTCACTTAAGCACACAGATTTAATATCAAGAGACAGAATGGAAGAGTGAGGGGAAGGGGATGAAATATTGCACAATAGGTTCAGCTGACAGAAGCATTTATCATTTTTCTTCAAATTCAAAAGTAACAAGACAGAAGACTTTCAGCATGATGGATTTCAGTTTTTTCTACTTCATTTCTTGCTTCAAGAATCTCTTTCCCTCCACTCAGACATTAAGACCACTCTATATTACATTCCTATTGGTATACAAGCCAATCGTGATGTTAATGTTATTGTCACCTAAGTATTTATATACCACACCAGCCTGATTGGACAAAGTGAAAACACAGAAATCACAGTGTAACCTATAAATCCTTCACGTTACATTTACCAAGCAGCTATTTCTGCTTAGATTGCCATACTACACTTTGTAACTAGTTAAAAAGCTTTGGGGAATCTTTTGGTAAGTCAAGATGTAATGAAAATATCAAGAATATTAATTGCACATATATGAGGTTCTATATACTCCTCACATAATGGAGAATGCTAGTCATCACTCTCGGGCTTTTTAGTCTCAAAGCAATTTTTTCCTCTTCCATTTGAAGATAATAGACCTTTAAAGAAAAGAGTTGTCATACTTCAGTTTCAATTATTTTCTTCCATATCTTGGAGGGGGAGGGGCAAAGGTCCCCAAAGGGAGGACTTAAATCTAGATTAACTAAAAATATAGAACAATATGATGTTTTTGAGAGAAGTATTGCATCTATAGGCAGTACTGGCTTCTCCAACACCAAGTGTTCATGTATTACGCTGTTTCCGATAAACCTTCTCTGCAACAGGATTAAAGGCAGTCCTAAAATATCAGTGCTAATTTAGTGCTCATCAAGATGTCCTCAGGGAAACAGGATAAAAAGGAGAGACTAAGCATAATTATACAAGAGTAATATTAGTAGGCAAGCTGGTCTTTGGCAACAAAAAGCAAACAAGTTTTCCTTAATATTTCTTCCAAAGCACTTTTAAGAGTCAGTGAATAAACAGGCATAATAAAACAATGCCATACTTCCTCTAGAAATACAGTGGGAGAATAGGGAGGAGGGAGAAGAGAAAGCCAAGTATGGTAAAAGCACTAGAGAAAACTGTATGTTAGTGCTGCTTTCACACAATTAAGTCTCCATTGCCAGTAAAATAGTCATAGATGAACCATTAGACTTACAGAATTAGTTTTCTTAAAGAAAATCCTAGTCCCTGTCAAAACATTTTCTTCTTGCTGCTTATAACTTTTAGCAGTACAGACCACTAGCAAGTCTTGCAAATTGTATTACCAAACAGAATTAAGGTCAATGTTGTCACAGGGATTAGGATACCAATTCCTTATGACCATGTCAACTGTCCAGCAGCTGTGAAAAGCTCAGTCTTGCATTCTTTTGTGAAGCACTCCAACTCCAACCCTACGCATTTCTGCATACAATTTCTGTCTAGGGCTAAACAATTTCAATATGCCTAGAAGCCTCTGGGTTATGCGTACTTATGCTTCAACATAACATTAGGAAAATGAAGAGAAAGCACAGGAGAAATCCACTAAACTACCCATGAAGTAACACTTACCCTACTACCACACTACTTTGAAAAATAATTGCTAGGAGAGAGGGGAAATCCAGTATGTAAAGCTGAATTGCATGTTATTATCTTCTGAGGTCAAGGCACTGGGTAATGAGTCTTTTCCTGAAGAGAAATCCTGTCATAATCAAAACGCACCCAAAGCCTTGCTTGCTTTTAATGTGTTCACATTTAATCTTTACTACAAGTCCTGCAGAGGTGGCAACACTTATAAGATCCAGCAATCAACGAAGTTTGCTTTTCCTTGCAAAACTTGCCTCAAATCCCTAGTGCATCACAGCTGCACCACCACTGAACTGTTCATCTGCAACACTCAGCCATTAAAAACAATTCTGCACCTCCCTCTTTCTTGTGATAGCTTACACTAATCCAATACATCTCTCTGGAGAGTACTATTCCCTCTCCAAAATGGCAAACTGGGCTTCTTGAACATACTCTGTTTTACTGCTCTTCCCCCCACCTCTTTGTCCTCCATGTTTAACAAGCACTGAAATAGATTTTCAGCCCATTCTCTTCCCTACTAAAGGGCACAATGAGAGCTGACCTGTGAAGACTGCAGGGCTGAATGACCCCCTAAACAGGAAATTCTTCAAGGGGACAAGAACAGAGAAGCACTTCGATGACTGGCAGTTAGCAATGCTTCCAATACAACCTTTTCCTAACAGAGAGCACACTGTGAAATGTAGTGCTCCGTTTATATCGCCAGTTTAACAGAATGGAGTGTTTCCAGCAACATTTAAAGACATGGAATAACTACTAAGATGAACATGCGTCAGTTTTGCCAACCAAAAATCCTTTTGCTTTCATAATCTACAACAGAAATCTGTATTTTGTTGTTTAAGCACAAGTATTGTTTTAAACATGCAAAACTTCAGATTAGCAGAAACTTGATCTCTCATCATCTGTGCTCTGATTTAAAGGCATGAAAGCATTAAGATACTGAGTAACAGGTTACTCCCTGTACCAGATTACCAGCACAGAAAAATTGTGTTTTAAAAGATAATGTTGTTCAGAGTCACACCTCAGGTCCAGGTATCCTGTTAATCAGTGTAAGCACGTCTCACAAACACCTACAAAATTAGTAGTTTATGATTAGCTACAAGGAAAGTAAACATGGATTATACCGAACAGGCCAGAAAAATACAGCCAACCACTTTCATTGACTTAAACTAGTGGTTAAGGTACTTCTATAAAGGTATGGTCATATTATCCAAAGGAATGCATTCCTATGGTTTCAGTTTCAGTTTTTAATCATAATAATTAAACTTTAGATATCAAATATGGGAAACACAGAAGTCATTCATATCAAAAGAAATCTATGAATATGCTATAACAGCAAAATCATGACTTGCAATAGTACTGGAATAACTAATCTCCTCTACTGCTACACTCTACCATCCTGTCTCTACCTCCCAAAGCAACATGTGCACAAACGTGGACATGAACTGCAGAAAAACAGGTTTATAACTATAACTACATGTTAGTAACTTATCAGCAAAAGCATCCTAGTCAAGGATTATGCTGCAAATAAGTGCTTGCAGAGACTGCCGATGACTTAATCGGAATCACTGTGATTCGAACAGCTAGTTCGTGGTTAGAGACCTATTTCTACTAGCTAACAGTTTGACATACATTCTCTGTTTCTTTAGTTTAAGACTGAAAGTCTAGCAAAACATAAGGCATAGTTAGAAAATTAAGGAAACTTTGTGCATTATGTTAAATCTTTGGCTGGCAGGGAAAACATAGCTCTCCCTACCAAATTCTAGGCAAACTCAGTAGTTGAGCTTGTGTTGCCACTGATAGCCAGAAAACAAGTTTAATATTGTAATAATCTCCTACTGTTAAGACAAGTAGTACTTGATGTCCTAATGATTAGAAAACCTTAGTTGTTGTAATTGCAAGTTTTATTTACATGAAGACTTAAATTCATTTCCCTGAAGTGCCTGTCTCTCTGCACCAGGTCCCATCTAGAGGTTCTGTAAGCAAAGAGGGACCAGCACTGAGCAGCGTAGTCCGAGATTTCTCCTCCACTTAACACCCTTTCGACATATTCATTAGTCATTCTTATTGTGACTGATCACTGCTTCATAAGCCTATGAAAAGCCAGGGTGATTGTATAAAATCACCAATACAAATAGCAGTGAGTTTTCATACTTCAGCCAAGTGTATCTCCAGAAGTCCGTACGCCACCTTCCTCCTAAAGGAAGCAGTGTCTGTAAACACTTTCATGAGTCCATTATAAATTCAGAAGCAGCCCTGTTTTTCTCTTCCTCTGATCCAACCCAATCAGGCAAGAACAGTTGGTTTAGTAAAATATTTGCCAAGCACAAAACTGTTAATACCTGTTCTAGAGTTTTTACTTATCCTTGGCAATGCAGTTGTGAAGGCAAACCATCAACAGGAAATTCACTGGTTGATTGCAATCACTTGCTAAAATAAACAGGGAGTAGCTCCATACAGGTAAAGGGCACTAGATACACAGATTTAGTTAACCTTGAAGTTATTCCCTAATAAATTGATCCTGTTGCATAGTTTTCATCTACTCTTATTCCAATCTTTGGCTTCACTCTTTCAAATGAAAAGAATTCAGACTATCAAAATCAAAAAGAAAGCAAGCACAGAAACACACAAACAGAGATTTGATACAAAATATAAACCTCCATATATCAGTACAGAAGCAAGACAAAACTGTAACCAAACATGTACCATCGTGTAAAAATTTTTTTCATTTCATCTTCCAAAAATAGTAAAATTTGTACACATAGCAAGATCTCCAGAGATATAAATCAGTACTAGCATGGTATGTGAACAAATATATAGAGCACCTGAAGTGTGATAACTACTGACATTGACTTACTTTATTAGAGGACATTTGTCTCAAGAACTTTTCAAAACTTCTTGAGACAATTTCAAAAGATATTGAGCTTTTGGAGTGGGAAGCCCTTATCCACAAACCACTTGAAACTGCTAGGAATAAACTCCTTAAAATAATCTTAAAGTTTGCTCTATTCTTCCACACAAACTTGTTGTTAGGGGGTCCGCTGATGGGAGCTATTAGAGGCTGTTGTTCTGGTCAAGAGGCCATTGGTTTTTTGCCATAAAAACACAGCCCCAAATATCCATTGAGAAGCATGACAACTCTTGGTGGCCCCAATTTGCTGCTCTTCCATTGCTTGCCCCTGCATCACCCTGCTCAGTGGTGATGGCATAGTTTCTTCTGGGGTGAAAGAGCACTCAGCAAGCCAGCAATCTGTATTTTATTATTAAGCAGCCCTAAAGACAAAGGCACAACTGAAGAAACAAAGACTTACAGTGATTTATTTAAAGATGGGAAATGTCTTTTTAAAAAAAGATTTACATTTAAACAGTTGGTTAACCTGGTAGCAGAAACAGTGTTTTCTTAGTTTGTGTGAACTAGGTCAAATAGCTTTTAACCTACTTCCAGTACACCTATAACACGTCTATAGCAGAAAACATAGTAAGTTTTTCAGACCTGCCTCTTCATTACACACACTTTTCTAGATACAACATCCTGGTGTTCCCACTTCAGTAAAACAGCCACCTAAATATCAGCCAATATTGGATAGTATGAGCTGTGTTTCCAACATACTATGTCAGAAGTGCAATTTCACAAGTTCAACAGCATGTGTTTATTTCAACACATTTATATAATGTCAGATTCACAGTTTTCATTAGTTGTCCAGCACAGCCCTAAAGCCAAAATTTGAAGCATGTGCCCACTATAAACTTACTCTCTATTCTACTACAGACATGACCTATACCAGTTTGGAGAAAAAAAATAAATAATTAAAAAAATCTTAAAAGGTTAAGCATTTCCCTGACCTCTTTTTGAACTGAAACATACTATTGTTTCATTGTCACTTCAGATTATTCGTCAGCTGCCAAAACACCAACATTTTTATAGAATTAGAGAGACAAGTCATTAACATACTTTAGTTTTCCCTTTTCAATCACAATTTTTCATTCTTACTTCATTCAAAGCCAGTGCACTAACATCTTTTGACATGAATCTTCTCTCTTCTTTTTTTAAGAAAAAAGTGTTTCTACTACAACTTTCAGTGCCACCAGCTGGCCCAGTAAACTTCCTATTAGTGTTAGTTTGCTTCTGTGCCTCAGTAAGTCAGACAAATATGCCGACAAAGGTCAACCTCCAAGTTATTTCTACTCTGAAAGTTTAAGGTTCCAGATAAGAAAGCTTTTTTCCCCCTTCAAGTACTAGAAAATATTCTGATCGTGTTAGAAGTTACTATATAGCTGGATAATGAAGCTCCTAAGTTTTAGGTACATTACAAAGAGTTGTCAACTAACTGTTAAGTAACATTTAACTAATTCTTACCTTGTAGCATGCATCTATATGCAGATTCAGATATTGCATAAATGTGCGGTGGCATTTCATGGCGCTTCTTCCCTCTGTACATCTCGATAATGTTTTCTGAATAGATCGGGAGGTTCTTGTAAGGATTTATAACTACGCAGAACAGCCCTGAATAGGTCTTAAAAAAAGAAACAACATTTCTGTTAGTAAGCAGTATTGAAATAGAGCCATAAAGAGCAGAAAAGTTTTTTCACAGGTTCTATGCTATTTTTTTTTTTAGAACAAAATTGAGGTCCTTTTTCTTGAGCAACTCAAAGTACATGTATATTCAAATTATTGGTTTCTAGTTCTCTTAAAAGGCTCTTTAATTACCTGCATAAAAAGTAATTTAAAGATAATAAATGGGAGTAAACATGAAGTGAAGCATCTGATCTCTTTCCCACAGATATTTAAATCTTCCATTTGCCAAGTTACAGGATTTATAGACATCTTTTGATGTTCAACTCCTTCAGCAAAATGTGCATTCAAAGTTATTTTCTCATTTTTGAAGGAACTGATTGTCTCGATTAGTCTATTAAATAATTTGGAAAAGGAAAAAGCCTATTTCCAACCACCACTATTTCTGCTATCCTACTATTTTTTTCGTATTTGTATGTCTTTCCTGCCCATCAGCCTCTCAATCCCAAAGCAGTCTCCTCCTGGAGAGGTCATTCCCTCCACTGTCCCACCCCAGCTGATGGATAGCCTGGCAGCTGGCACTGCAGACGCCATTTCATACTCTGCTTTTAGAGTTGATACTGAACAGAAGTTATCAGGACTACTATAACATCAAGAAACTCAAGAACAAATTTTACATTGCTTATTTCATTGACTTTTATTGAGGCATTTCTGTTTAGTCAAAAAACGCCAGAAGTTTTACAAAATTGAGCACACATTGCAAACAACACATACAGGTCCACATTTCCCTATAAGTGAAATATCAAAGAGTACTTCAGAACAGTGCAATCTCTGTTCCATAGAAGTTATTTATAAGGAAGTTATCATAAAAATATATATGAAAGAAAAACGTATACAGTCATCCACTGATACTTTGTTATCTGGGAGGGACAGATGAGCATGGTCTAGCTGTATGGACCTTACTAGTTGTCAAAAGTTAAGCTCACAGACAGGCAGTTTTGCACCATGCAAAAAACAGAGCTAATCCATGGTGTTTCCCTAAACCAAGGCAACCAGATGGCTCTTGCCTTTTCAGAATCAACGTAAAATGATGGTTTTTAAGAAAGCAAAACCTCTCCATTCACCTATATTTCATCACATGCTTTGAAAGTGTGTTCTTTTTGGTCATTAATACTATTCACACCTTTACTAGCACAGGAACATTAGCAAGATGCATCAGTTTTGACAGAAACAGGGAGTATCTTTCTGAATGTCAGGAAAGCTGTGGTTTTTACCTTTGCAGGCTGAGAGGAGACAAGGGACAGAGACAGTAAGAAGACAGCATTAACAGCTGTTAAGAGCCTGTAATATTAAGCAGGTAGCTCATTATTCTTGCAACATTTGTAGATTTAAAAAATATTTCTGCTACATTTGTATGAACAGAGTAGCTGAAATTCCTGATCTGCCATTTTTTTTTTTTTTAAATATATAAAAGACTTTATTTGGAGGAAAAGGTGCCCTATTCTTTCTACACCTCCAAGGGATTCTGGAAAGACAGACCGAAGGTGATCTCTGAATTGAGTCAGGAGCACCATTGGTAAAGAAAAAGAACTTGGTTTTATGCCAGATGTTCTGACATAAAGACATCTTATGTCCTTATGGGACAATAACCTCTCCGCTTTGGTCAGATCTGCTGGGTGATAAGTACTGCAGTGCCTTACCTAGCCAAACATCTTTGGTAATAAGGTATTTATTTCTCAAGAGAAAGGAAACAGATGTTATCACATCAACTGACCCAAGCATAAAGAACTTATCAGTCATTAACTCAACATAAGCATGGGTCTGTTGGCAAGTGGGCAGTTCCTCCCCAGCCTCATGTTCCTACCACTGTCCCTCTTGTCAGCATCAGCACCCTTGCAGCAACTTACCGAGCTGGATACTACTGAAGATAAATTTCAAAGAGAATTGGTTGGTAATAGAATCAGTTCCCTGATCAAACTCATTCATGGCCACTAGTGATACTTTAGGGGAGAGGGAAGGCAAGACAGTTATTTTAATAGCATGGTACAACTGACCAAGGAGCCAATTAATTGATAAATACTGGATCTACCTTCCTAGCCAGCCAGTTCCCTGTTGTACTCAACTGAGGTCATCCACATTCATCTATAATTACTACGGGTGACAAGAAGGCATCGAGAATTACCATAAGCCTGATTTCCACTCTAGTCTTCAAATAAAGATAACTAGAAGGAAGGCACACCTTCACCAAGCCCATCATATGATCACCAGCTCAAAAATCACCGAACAGCACCTACACTGTGTTTTTCTACTACAGCCACATCTAATGAAAAAAGACTTGTTTATTGCTGACTGCAAATGGGATCCGGTCACGAGCAAAAGAATTCACACAGCCAAAGTCCATTTCCTGATCTGTCCCAACACACCCTCTGACCAGTGTAATGGCATGAACATTTGCTTAAGCCAGCAGACCTCTTTTCTCCAGGATGATTCTGGACTCTTATCCAGCAGTAGTTCTGAGCCCAGGTCTGTTTTTCACCCACCCAGCTTCAGAGACTTGCAATTTACGTCCATGGGCTGCTGTTCTATATCTTACTGTGGATGGGAACTCTCAAAACAGTGACTGATAGTTAAGTTGTAAGGGTATGCTGTATATACTAGCTATATTACAGTCACCCTCTTTCAAGAGCAACACCTCTATTTCTCTGCAAATTAATCTAAAACTTTTATCAGTTGTTTTGGTCCTTTTATATTCACAAAGGAAAGTTGTTGGGTTTTCCCCAGTATTCATGTCTGGGGAAGGGCAGTGATAAACTGAACTGGTAAGTTAAAAAAAAAAAACCAAAAAAAACCCAAAAAAACTTAAGTGCTAGGATAAGAACAGCTACTTGAAGATTATCCTTCCCTCCTCCCCTGAGTTGCTTTGGCATCTTTTGTTTATTTCCCCCAACACAGACATGTAGTAAGTGTTATTACTGTTTAGCTACATAAAGAATTAATAATTTATAAAAACAAACTTAATCCTTCAGACCTCTATTGATGATAGTCTAGAAAGGCTTCTAGGTTAGGTATCTCCCTATGAAGTAATTGGATGGATCAGTGAACCTGGAATGATCAGAATAAGCAAAGTCCAGCTAGATGCCAACATAACTCAGCCAATCTAGAGGAAGACCAGCAAATGTCCTGGGCAAATGAAAAGGGTTAATTTAAGAAGCTCTATATTGAACAGGGCCAAATTAGAAAAATTAGAAGTTAGGAAGCACAAAATTCTACTGTTTCACCAGTGCTGGGGTTCATTTATTTGAAACTAAACCTAAAGGATAGGCTTTTATCCCTGACCATTAAGCCTGTGTCACGACATAGCTCTTCACATGCAGCACCTTGAACTCCAACATCTTGATTTCCTGCACATTTGTCACTCTGTTCACTCTCCTGCTGTTTCCCTGCAGAATTTAAAAGTCACACTGTCTTCAAAACATCACCACACTGTACAGCCTTAATTTATTCAAAGGAAGATGGAACTGAGTTCTCCCACAAGGCTCCCAGGTTTCCTGACCATCATCTATTGCAGAAAGCAACATATGAACACATTGGTGGGTTCTTTTTGTGGCTTGGTAAGCATATAAACACAAAAGGCATGCTTTTATTGAGTCAAATTTAATTGGGAGGGAAGTAAATGGTACAAAAATTTTATACAGCTATTTTATAACTGCACGTCTCACCAGACAAGTATATTACTCTAAGACAGCAGATTGGAGGTACGGGCTTTCTGCATGCAAATTGAAGACATGAACAGTACGCTGAGATTGTTTACACACCTTGAAAAGCTTCTTGGTGACCAACTATAGAAAGAATTAACAGTAATACTTGCACACCTGCCTTACAAATGGACACCCTACTTAATGAATACCACCATGTAGCTGTTAAAGATGTCCAGAGCTTTCAGACATGCCACAGGGGCAGAGTGATGTCCTCTGCCTCCTCTCTGTTCTGCAGCACTTGGACTCTGCCAAAACTGTCATATCTGAATTACAGTTAGGATCAAGCACTGAAGAGCTACAGTAACTAGCCAGTCTGGATGAAGAACCAGACTTCAATAATTTTTCAGCTGACAGAGGCAGATATATATATATTAAGAACTTAAAGGCAAATAAAGATGCTTATTCACCTTGAGATCATGGGATCAGCTGCAAACAAGCTAGTTGCTTGAAACACACACATTTCTGCTTTACCAAGGAACAGGATATAGACAGTATCAACCAACAGCTATAAGGCTGGTTGGAATGTACACTCTCTAGGCAAGGCTCCAGAGTCAAACAGTAAAGCAGTGCTCTGACAGAGGCTTCTTATACAAACTCTCCTCCAGGACACTAATTGTGGAGTTTGAATGTTTCCAGATGCTTACAAGCCTTTATCCAGTAGTATATCATTTAGTAATTTGGATTTCAGTAAGCTATCCCAGACTGCAGAGTTCAGGTTCCTGGCGCTGGCCTATTTGAAGACTACATTATATTCCTAGCAGTAAGCAACCTGAGAAAGAGGTATATGTAAGTGAACTACTGGCAAATAGAGAGTGCATTATTTCCAGGTGAAAGCACATGGGAATTTAGGCTCTAAATTTGGAGTGTGGGCTCCAAAGCAAGAAAGGTTTTCATGGCCCGTCTTCCCTTAAAACTATATGAAACCTCCACTGTGTATACACATATGGTGGTATTAGTGTCAAAAGCCTTGTACAATTCCTTAGATTAATAGCTCAGCTTTACAGTTTTTGCATCAAGGAATATGCTGTTACAACTGTTAGGTTCATTCCTCCTGCCACAACATCAAAAGGCCTTTTCAAAACATCACTTCAGAGTGCATTAGCAAGATGCAGGTAAGTTTTTCGGATTTGTAACAATCAGTTTGCATCACCTGAGTATCCAAGCTCAACATTTATCTCCAGTTCTTCAAATATAGAGAGTGACAGATTTACTCTATTACTACATAAATAATTAAGCTGATGTAAGCATCTAGACATCTCCTATTATTACCTGAAATACAAACCAGCAGTTTCTAGCCTAGAAAGCAATACCTGTTTTAAGCAGTATCCCATATACTAATGGGGTAGAGCACGTTCTCCAGATTGGTAAATTGCATCATCATAGCATTTTCTTGTCTGGTTTCACTTCCTGAGGTCACGGACATGCCTTTCACACTCCAAGACCCATTAAGTCCTCTGATCCTGGCATGGTTTTCTCCTGTACTATCTCTTCCCCCAGAATGATGCAGTTATCCAACCCTAAATTCAAGCCTTAAAGAAGGGCAGGGAGCTCTGCAGTCTACAATGGCAGAAAAGTGACGCTGTGGCCTGGAGTGGAACATGTTCTCTGCTTTGCACAGCAGCTAATCCCCAGCTACAACCCACCTCCCCTCAGGGCAGAGGCAGAGGGGCCACACAGCTGGCCCAGCACCATGGGCAGCCCTCACACCACCACCCTGAGCCCATGCTACCCAGCCAGGGCACAGTCAAAACTGGAACCCAGAAGTTATTGCAGACATCTCTGTACAAGCCCAAACTGCTAGTTTGGAGGAAGGAAAAAAAAAAAAAAAAAAAAGTCCTGTTGGCACCCAGAAGGTTGGAGTTAAGGGTGCCAACAAAGGAGAGGAACCCCCTACAGGGTAATGGGAACCTCAGCTCTGACCAAGGCTGGGGGACAAGCACCACTGACTGTTACTCAGGGCAACTAAAGAGTAAAATCTGCACATGAGGAGAATGAGAAAGGGAAGGAGCACAACACACATACAAGCTATTGAAGCACAGCCCAAACTTTAGAGGACTTGTCTATTGATATTCTCTACAACTATCACTAAAGAGAGGACGTTCACCAGTACTGTAGTTTCACATTTATAGCCTTCAGGTTATGTGTTTAAGGAGATAAAAACCAACATTGAATCAGCAGTGCAGGTTATACTCCTGCTCAGTAAGCTCACCACCTCTCAGAGAGAGACAGGCTCAGTGTCACAGCCACTCAGACAGCATGACTGCTTCAGCCACAGCAACTGTTAAGACATAAAACATGATCTCAGGTTGCACCAGGGCCAGAACAGTATTAATACCCTTTCATAAGGCTCCTGTATAGCTGCATGTTGGAGCTTGATTGCTCTACAGAAGGCTTAGAACAGGCTACCAATGCCTTCTGATGCAGGCATACAGCTTGAAGGGGTGTCTTGCAACACAGTGCATTCCACAGAGCGCTTGGAGTCCATAATCCAATTTATTGCGCCTTTTTAGGCTGCTAATCTACCATTTTTAATAGAAGCAGAGAATATGACAAGAACATGCACTTTTTCATACCTCTGCTTGCCTGAAGGCAAGGAGGGCATTGATTCACTTCCCTCAAATCCCTCTGACATTTCTAACAAAGTAAAACCCTACACAGGACTCTCTCAACTTCATCACATTTATGAGTCCTCCAGAAAATCAGAGTTAATTTAAAAACAAGTTCTTGTGTCAAAGCAGCCCTTACAATTTGAACCCCGGCATTTCTTCTGCACTATATTATTTACTAGATCCAGTGACTGGTTTGTGTTAAGGAAGAAGATGAAATTAAGTAACAAACTCTTGAGAAACAAATTTCTTACAGGTTCTTTTAATACCAGTCTTCACTACTCAGTAATGTAAAACATTCCCAACTGGACCAGCACGAAAATTAAAGCAAACAGAACACAGAAGGTTACATAATAACACAGATTGTTCTAGGTTACACTCTGGCCTCACAAGAGGCAGCAGCTTAAGAGAAGAAACAGCTTATAGACAGTTCCTCAAGTGCAGTTTTGTAAGAGCTTCTACCCACAGCAGGCTCTGGAACTGGGGACTACAGCATATTTCTCATTCTTTCCCTCTTCTGCCCCAATAAAATGGAAAGTACATAAAAAAACGAAAGTAGCACAGGGCTGCAGAGCAATTACAGAGGTAATGCTTGTAATTATCAAAAAATATCTGCTGAAGTATTTTTGGTTGCACAACAGTAAGCATGTTTTCTTCTTTACTGGTAGAAGGAAAACCCAGTAGGCATATACACAGAGAGAAATAATTAGCAGCAAGGTTCCAGGAGCTGTCAGCCTTACATAAACAGTTTCCAACCCTTTTGAAAAAGTCTTTACAAAAAAAAAGTGGAGGAGTGGGCAGGGAAGATAATGCATAGTTTAATGAGTTTGAAGGACTTTGAAGTTGAATCTAACCCTTTCCTCAATACTGCTTCACCATCTTTTTGTCCTTCCTCGAGGAACAACAAAACTAGTCATTTCTAACTTGACTTCACCTACAGCATGCACACATCTTATGCCACGTGCTCCCACCTTAAACTCTCTACCTGAGCACCCAAAACATGGGACATGGGCTCACCAACAACAGACAGGACTAGGGGAGCATCCCACATACAGTCACACCAAGGCAAGAGGCCATCTGGATACTGACATGGATTAATAGAAGTCAAGCGTTTGAGAAATTCTATTAATTCTAATCCTTTTGACTGAATGAGGTCAGGAAGCAGTTAAGTGGTAGCTGCAATGATTTATGGTTGTATCAGCAAGCTACATATAATCACAACTGTGGGCAATGGACTTCCTCCAGGAGAGCTGGGACTAGAACAGATGTGGCAACAGCAACATATTTTTTTTTTAATAGATTTTTATAAAGCCCATTGGATTTTGAATAGCTTAGTTTTTACTGTAGCTTAATGACACCCTATGTTTGAGTGAGCAATTTCTTCATCCCATCTTACTGCACTGGGTACAGGAATGGGAACTGTTGACTTCACAAGACAGACTTCTGGTCCTGTGATATCTTCTTTCAGTTTGATTATCTTTTCTAACTCGAACATTTATAGACCCATTGAGTAGACAACATGCCATTTATCCAGGAATTTTTCAGGTATTAGCCTACACTTACCAGTCAGACCATTAAAATACAGCCATCTGCAACTCAGATGTTATATTTGTCTGGAAAATCAGTAAGGTATGTCAAACCTCCATACTATTATTGTTTGCTATCCATACTATTAGTGTTTGCTAATGCACTTAACAAGAAACCCATTTTGGTTTAAAAAAATATTTCTGTTAACAAGATGAGCATAAGGTTATGTTTTTACATTCATTAATAGAGTATGTAGGAACATAAACATTTAAAGTATACTTTAATAGGGAAATGGAAGGGTTTTTCTTGCCATCAAAAGAGGTACTGACACAAAAGCAGAGTTTTAAATTGCTGGAAAAAGTGTCACCTAGCCCTGACTTATTAACAGTCATTCGCTTATTCATTCCAGTTCCAGCCATTGTCTGCAATATCAAGAACAAGTTGCTTTCCATCTAAGTAGAAATGAGGTATTTACATTCCTGATCTATGCAACTAGCTGCATTTTGAGTAACTGAAATGCTTTTAAAAAAAAGACTTAAAAATTCAAAACTCTAGGAAAGTTATATCCAGAATGCTGCCTAACAAAGCATTGAAACATTATTTAGAGTGATCAGGAACACTCCTGACCACTTTAAGAGGTATAGCAGCTCTTGCTCCAAAAAAAAAAAAAAAAAAAAAAAAAAAAAAAAAAAAAAAAAAATCTTGCCCTGAAGCGAAAAAGGACTATCAAACTGCACACTAACTAGTCACTCTCTCTTCCAAGTGCAGAGAAAACAAAATGGTAAAAAGCAACTTAAATGCTTAAAAAAAAAAAAAAAATACTGACACAGTTCTTCCCTTCAGATCAGCTATATGAGTCAAATCGGGTAGTAAACTTTGAGTAGAAGCTTAATTTTGAACATAACTGACTTGCCTATATATAAGCTTTCTGAATAGACACTGAAGCTAATACATTGTTGATATTGAAGTGCAGAGGTCAAGACAGAAAAAAACACCTCTTCCTACACCAGAAATTTCTTTGCAGCTTTCAGACCTTATCGGTAGCCGTCCACCAAAGCACCTAAGTATTTCTCCCCTCCATATTGTCAAGTGCAGCATCTGTCCTCCTAGCATCTTATTTTCAGACTAAGTTCTCATTCTTGTTTATCTCCCCTGCCACTCCCATCCCTTCCAACCAAAACCAGAGACCCATTTCAAGTGTCTCCTTTTTCCCAGGACTCCAACTGAAGGAGACAGCTATAGCTTGGACAGCCAAAGTCACTTCTTCAGCTGGGCTTCACACACACACCCCCAACAGCAAACTGACACCACAAACCTGAGCCATGAACAAAACTGCTCCTGAACCTCTAGAGCTTACAGCACAGCAGTTTAAAAATTCAAGTCAGTGATTTCCTACATTCAGGTACCATATTGGACCATGAAGAGTTTGGAAGCCGGTTCATGAGAAACCCCAAACTTCATGAAGCAGTGACATGGAGCAGTCATCTTGCCTAATTACAGCTTGACACAAATCATTACAGCAACAGTGGTCTTGAGAACCTGTTAGCATTCAAGGCTGACAGACCCTTAACTTCCACTCTTTCCAGTGGATGTCTCCATTTCATTGTCTGATTCAAAGATTATTTCGCCCCACCCCATGAAATCCTATTTTGCTGACATGACTTAAGCAGGAGCCAAAATCTAGGGCTGATATCTAGGTGCCTTCACAATGGCATTTTACATGCAGGTCTTGTAAAAATAGAGATGTTTCCTCACTCATGCTACAGACCTTGGTGACCCAAAAACCTCTGACAACTAGACTTTGAAAGCAATCCCCCCAGAAAGATACCCGGAACTCAGTTCATCATGGTATAAGGATATTCAAGAACCACCACAAAACCAGTCTGAGCAAAATCACATTTATTCCAAATCTTCAAAGGACCTCCTAAGCCTTTGGGTATTCGTCCTGGGTACCCTTACAATGAACTACGTCCAGTTTCCGATCTACAGCTATGAAGGATATTACTAAATACAGGCTGAAGCTAGTGTTAAAGCTGGCCACTAAAGCAGAGCAGGCAAAATAGTAGTTTTATACGAAGCTGAAGAATTGACAGTTCACAAGCATTTAAGGTAACCAAAAGCCATGAGAAGCTTCCACTACAGCAAGACACGAGAGACCAATTTAGAGTATTAGTGACTCAAATGATACATCCCTGCCATAAGAAATGCTGATAACCCTAGAAAAGCACAAAATTTGGAAAAATTCAGCTATGAAACACATGGAAGAGTACAAATGCCTACCAAAGGTAGAAGTAATGAGAAAAAAAAAACTGCTGTAGATGGCTGCACCTTCACAGAACCAACACTTGCACTTGATGAAAACCAAGCCTCAAACATGAGCAGGGATATTCTTGGGGACTCTCAGATTCTGCACTATCATGCTTAGTCATTGACAGGTTAAGGAGATAAGTCCAAGTGCAAGAAGTCACAATGAGAGATTTAACCATTCTCAGGGGTGAAAATATATATATAGTATACTCCAAAGAATTTGTAAAGATAGTACAGCTTCTCTAGGAAAGAATTTTTTCTAACATATTCTTCAGTTACACTCAAAATAAACTTTGTGGCAAGAAATGGAATAGGTGATATTAAAAGTGGAGCAAGAAATGAAGTTATTTCATCTCCAAAGCAAAACTGGGATCTCTATAGTTTACACTCCAACCATTCTTCCCAGCAGTTCTTGTACAAGTTCTGCCACCTTTCATCTTCTATGCTGTCATGAACAGACCAGAAATAAAAGACAGGACCAAGCACAGACATCATGCTTTTACAAGCCACTGGTCTTCCACATTCTCCATTTGAGTTCATCTCCCACAGCACAGTAATAATGCAACCCAGAGCCCAAGATCATGCCACTTGGCAGACATTAGAAATGCTAGAAGTTCCAGAAACTCCTCGCCATCCCTACTTAGATGTTACATGAAACTCTTGATGAAATGAGCATCACTGCCCAGGTCATGCCGACTGGCACTAGCTAGCTTTAGTCAGCCCTCCCTGTTCCTCCAGCAGTGTCATCTTGGAGAGGTAGATTATAGACAGATGACTAGACCCACTGGCCAAATCCCTCAACTGGTTTGTTTCCTTTCTAGGGATTGAAAGGAAACATGTATCTACTTCAGTTGACAGTCCTTCATCTTCTACTTCCTAGAAAGGCAACACTGCATGCTGCCTATTGTGAATTAAAGGAAACCAAATCAGATTCACCATCTCCATCTTAACTACTTGAGACCAACACCAAAATACAGGATTTCAGTTTGGTTATTATGGGAGTACTATCTGGAAATCAAAACATACCCTTAACCAACTCCTGTCACAGCCAAACCACCATAATTCTCTTCATCAGCTCAGTTAACTTTGGCTCTTTTTCTTATGCCATGAGAACTTCAGCAGGATAGGCAAGCAATGGCAATTGCTCTGGGCTGTGCAGTAAGCAGCAGCAATGACAGTGCCACATTCAAGAAGTTTAGGGATCCCTGACAGAGAACCCTACCAGAACTAAAATCCCCACCAGCTCAAGTCCTTGATGAAGTTTCTCTCCATGGCCTGTTGATCTTTGCCAGCATTTAGCCTTTACTCTAACAGTGCTTGCAACTGCTTTCCCCCCCCCCTTCAAAAAATAAGCTGAATTTTAATTTCAGGCAAGAACTCATTGTTACAGCTGCATAGAAACATTATTCTTGGTAACAGTAGCATCCTCCAGCAAGGTTCCTGTAACTCAGACCTCCAGTTAAGGCCAACAAATCCATTAGCTTCTTGATCCCAAACAACTTCTTCCACCTTGGGGGCGGGGGAGGTCATTAGTAATATACTGATGAGGTAATCCTCCTATGTGACAGCAGTATCTCAATGTCAAGGAACCAAGTTTTAGAGTCTGCCTCAACAGTTAAAGAATGAAAGCAGAAAGCACCCTTCTGGGAAGGCGGGGTGGGAAAAATAAAAAAGGTAAGTCACCCATAGGATATCAGTTAAACTCCACATAAACAGTAAGCCAGCCTTTCACAAAGCAAATGTTTTTAATTTGTCAGTCATCCAAAGTAACACAGTACTGTATCATCTGTGTATATAGAAGAGTGACAGGTTCTCGACGCCATCCTCCAGAAGCATTTGTGGCTATGTTTACTGTATGGAGTCCTTGGACTGGAGCTTGCTTTGACATTTAAGGCCTTCAGCTTTTAGCCTTCATAATGAAATACAGTTGTAATAGTTGTAATGAATTTCATAACAACTAGTATTATGATTGATACATATACTGAAAACTTTTGACCTATCAACTTGTTTACTTTTAATTTTCAATCCAGTCCTTACTAATTATCCAATTAGTTTACTTATAAGCTTGCAGAAAGCATTCCAGAAGTATTTTTCACTGAGCTCTGCTGTAAGAGTCTTGGTGGAAGGCCTTGGAAGGGTAAAAACCAAAAACCCACAGAGGAAACTGACAAAGAAGCACAAATATGAAGAATATTTTGAAATTGCATATAATTTTTAGTAAGTCCAAATATTACCAAGGTCTAAACAAAAAAGGTACGCCATTAATACCCAAATGAAGGGCAAAATGAGCCAACTAACTAGCGGAACTAAATAAAGTGGATTTAAGTGTTAGAACAAGTGTTTATTAAAATGAGCCAAGCATTTAAGCAGATGTTCCAGTTTCTTTTAGGATAGAAAGTCTACTTGTAGCTCTTAATGATACTCTGACTCAACAAGTCACTATGCAATCACTTTGCCAAGAGACAAGGAGCTACTCTTAACTGTACAGCACAGACACTCATTTAGCATTGTTCAAGGAAGGAACGGGGTCAAAAGCAGCATCAATGGCGTTGTGATTCCTAACTCTATAGAAAGATGGTGATAAGCCAGATGTTCCAATTAGTGCTTCAAAACCACTGAAAAAAGAAAGCTTTATCTTATTGGTTTATTTTAAGCACTTGAACACATTCTTTCCTGGCCCACTAAGTTGATACTAGATTCCAAAAAGACATTTGGCATTCCTAGCACTCTCCAACTTCAGCTTTTAAATAATAGCATAGCCTCTTATTATAATTTTTAATACGCAGCAAGTTAAAACAAGATATATGCTTATTCATATGAGCAATTAAACAAGAGTAATTCAGCAAAGTTAGGTTTTGTAATCTCTCGTCAGCTCAAACGAGCCATTTGATACTATTCACTGTATCAGTTAAGCATGTCTGAGGCAAGTGCTCTAACGAGCGGCATGAGCTAAGCACCCAGAGTTGCCATTTAGCATTCTATTTTTGAAAGATGCTTGCAGAATTATTTCCATAGGAGAATTTTTTATTATTTGTTTTATGACAACAGAGTTCTTGACCTGTACACAGCATGGAAAAAGACCCTGGGCTAACCTAAATGCTAGAGACACAAAGTATTTAGGCTACCAAAATCAGAAACAAGACCCACTTCCTCCGTTTCAAATGGGTAAAAGAATGGGAATCAGGTAAGTTCAGCTGAATTAGCACCCATAATGAATCTAATAATTAGTACTTACATAGATGAGCCCAGAGTAATACCGATCCTTTAAATTATGCAATACAGAGGCTTCATTTAAACAGGTTAATTCTGCCATGTCTTCCACTTTAGAGAACTTGGGAGGATTCATCTTCTGAATATCATCTTTATTGACTAGTGCTTTCTTTCCGTTCTCTGCCAGTTCAACCAACACTTCATCCCCTTTTTCCTCCTTGATGCTGGCTGCCTCAAAACCATGGCGTTCTGAAGGAATCCACACCAACTTTTTAGCAGTCCAATCAGCCTGGGTGGCAGGGTTGTAGATTACAGCCCTATCCACGAAGAGGTATCTCTCCGGATCTTCCTGTCCGGATCTTTGTGCCATTGTAGGAAGTGAAGGTATCCACTATCAGTTACCCTGTAAATTGGAGAGGAAAAAAGCAAAAAGTACATTACATACTATATTCTTATCGATGAAATGAATGGAGCTATGGCACATCAATAAAATGATCTATCACAAGTATCTGTATCTTCTCTTGATGAAGAAGCATCATTCATTTCTTCCACAGTCTAAAGGAGTTGCTATACAACTGAGAGCCCCTAATCACTCAGCAGCCCCCTCTGAATAAACCAACTGCCACACAAAAGTTAAAGTGATCTGTCAGGTATAATCCCAGACCCAGTACAGGAAATGTGGTATAAACTGGTTCTAACTGTGCACCAACTAAGGAGAGACATTGCAACAAATGCGAGAGCTACAAGCAGGAAAAACACGCATCTGTCCTCTGTGCTTAAATAAGGAAGAAGAGCAAATTTAATAAGAGCTTGCCAGTAAACTCAACTTTACTTGAACAGAAAAAAAAAAAAAAAAAAAAAAAAAAAAATATGTTCAGTGGATAGCTAACTACAGTAACCAGAAGGTGACAAGAATATTTTCAAATGTGGATTTTCAACTACAGACAAGCACTTGAGACACTTGGGGTTTCTGCAAGCCATTAAGCTAGCTAAACTTTGCTCATATTCTTCCTGAAAAACATAAGACACTGCATTTGTACAGCCTGCTTCTGTTCTGAGCACTGACATTACCATATCCCAAAAAAATGTCTCCAGATCTCAAGTTTACCTTGAGGCTCAAGACGCAGCAAGGACTGATGTTAGATTTTCCAACAGCTTCACAAGTAGTTTGGAGGGGAAAGAGAAAATGCTGACAAGAGCTCCTGTGCACACATTTTACTTATTTGCCTCTAAGAGATGCCACTGCATCTTTTGTTAACACTACCGTCACATCCAGGATTCCTGGAGCTAGCAATTTCATCTGTAACTGCCTGGGGAACAATAAGGTCAAGCCTGACACCTAGTACTCAGGTCATTAAATATCTTGTTTTCTCACACACTAGATCTTTTCTGCTGAAGAATGTTACATTAGCTAATTGTAGCCTTTTCCAGCAGGCAACCTAAAGGTTAGCTTCAAAAGCAAGGAAGGTTTTGCAAACTGCATCTGTCATCTTGCATACTACGGTATGCACCCTGATGGAAGTTCTGCAACACACCCATCCTCAGAACATGTAATTAAATACAATAGTTGTGTCTCCATCTTCGGCATGGACATTGGTTACATCGTCCAACTTTAATGTAAAGTAAGCGCGAAATCATTGAACCCTTCAGAGGTTTGAGGAGCAGACCGTTTACTACAGTTGGCTTAATTCAAATCAAGAGGTGATGACTCAACATTTAAAGTATTTTAGAAGAGCCTCTGAGAGAAAAACCTCAGTGAAGAAAGAGGGAATTGTTGAGGGACACCTTAAGAGATAGATGGACTCCTCAGCCAGGAAAACGAAGATATTCATCAAGGAATGCTACCTTTGGCTCAAAAGGCCCACAAGTTTAATATCCGAGCCTCCAACCCCAATTCAGAAAGCTGATTGTTGGAACTTCAGCTGTAGTCTAGCACAGTGGAGACAAAGACCTGAAACACCATTGCTGCCCTCGTGTGCAAATGCATCTCGGTGTCAAGTCTCTGAAAGCTCCCTGGCCAGGTATGACAGACAACCAAACGCATCCATGATAAGCTCAGTCTCAGTTTTGCACACTGCGATGTAGTGAAGCCTAGAGGTCAAATAAAACTCATATGACAAAATTAATCATTATCGTTCCCCATTGGAATTAAAGGCTGAAGACTGAAATGAATGCATGGACTGACTTTATACCAGTCCCTGAGGAATATACCTAACATTGGGGGATCACAGACAGTTTCAGGGTCATTATTCCACTTTGGCTTTTAATTCCACAGAGCCCATCACAAAAGACCTTCTGCAGAAGCAAAGCAAGTTGCAGCTTACTCTACTCAAGGCTCCTCTGTTAACAATGGCATTCAAATGAAATACACAAATGAGCACATTTATCATGCAGGAATCCAGCACTCCCAAAAGACGACTAGTGCAAAGAAAAAAAAAAAAAAAGAAAGAAAGAAAAACCCTACACACGCTCTGCTTCTCTAAACAAAAAGGGGGTAGGGGGAGCACCGGCGGGGATGGGGAGTGGCATCCCTCAGTGCAGCCCGGGCATTTTCAAGGACAGGGGCAGCCCGAGGAGCCGCAGAAGCCGCACCGCCCCCGGGCGCCGAGGGCTGATGCTCGCCGCCGTCCTGCTGCGGGAGCGGCTGCGGAACCCCCCCCGGCAGGGCCGCAGGCCCCGCCGCCGCCCCGAAGGACAAAGGAGGCGGCCGGGGCCGCTCGGCCCGGCGGCGGCCCCCTCCCCGGCGCAGCCCGGCCCCAGCCCCGCGCCCCCCGCCCAGCCGCCGCCCCGCCCGCGCGGAGGCTGCGGGAAAGGGAGAAAATGGCCACCTTCCCCTCACCGATGCAGCCGGCAGCGGCGGCGATGCGGCGGAGGGGGGGGGGGGGGAGAGGATGGGGGGGGGGGGATGCGGCGGAGCGGGCGGGCGGGACGGACGGCGCGGCCCACACAAGGGGGTCTTTGTGTGCCGGGCCCGCCGCCCCGCCCCACCCCCACCGCGGGCGGGCCCGGCCGCGCGCCCCCGGCGAGCCCCCCCCCCCCAGCCCAGCCCACCCCGGGGAGCTCGGGGCCGCCGGTCCCCGCCGCCTCACCTGTGTAGCGCCCGGCCGCCGCCGTGCCCCGGAGCTCGCGCCGCCCGCCCGGCTCCTCAGCACTCGCGCCGCTCCGCCCCCCGCCCGCCGCGCTCCTTTAGCGCCACACCGAGCCCTCCGCCCCCCGCTCGCCGCCGCCGCCGGCCCCGCCCCCGCCGCCGCCGGCCGCCGCCCTCCCATTGGGCGACGGCCACGTCCGTCCGCCACCGCGCGCTCGCCCATTGGCCCGCGGCGCGGCCGCTCTCCAGCCACGGCCATAGCAACCTCCACACGCTACCCTCCAAACCCCGCCTCCCCATCTCGCCCCGCCCCCTCAGCGCTCACTGGCGGGCTCCGCCCGCCCGTCGGCCCACAGCGCTCCTCTCACTGGGCGCCCGCCACGCCTGTCGGGGCGGGCTCCGCCCCGTGCTGCAGCACGCCCGGTGGGGGGCGCGGCGCGTCCCCGGCGCTGCAGCGGGCGGTGCGCGTGGTGCTGCAGCGCGGGGCGGGCGCGCGCTTCCCCTTCACCCACCCACCGTGCCCCCTCCCCCCCCCACACCCGGCGGCGTCCCTGTATTTTGGGTTGATGAAGGGTTTTTCAGGTCCCGGCTCCCGGGCCGGCTTCCACCGACGTGAGAGATAACGGAGAAACGCGTCCCCGGGCGCTGGAAGCGAGCACTGCCGGCCCGCCGGGCTCCGGCGGCGGCGGCGCCGTGCTGGGGGCTCGGGGTCGCCTCACGCTGCCCTCAGCGGTGCTCGCCTGAGGTGGCAGTCACTGGTTTCCAGGCCCTGGGCGGGATGGCGGTCCGGCAGAAAAGCAGCTGGACCCGATTTCCAAACTTCCAGTTCCAGAAACTCTGCCGCAGCCCTCAGTGATTGCTCCCGGGGGTAATTACCCTGACTCTTAACAATAAAAACCCAACCCTCGCTGCAAACCTGACGTGGTCTCCCACCCGCCCGGATCCGTTCCAGTGTCTCTGTGCTGGTTCTGCAGCCCCGCTCCCACATGGCGGCCCTTCAGCCACCACAAAACAGCCCCGGACCCCTCTGCCCCAGGCCGGCTGGCCGGCCGGCCAAGCTTGTGCTCACGGGCATGTTTTTCCCCTTCTTTAAACATAATCCTGAGGCTTTTTGGAGCCCTTGCCCGTTTGCCAGCACCTTTTGTGGATCAGGTGGGTAGGCAGGGGGCTGCAGCATGGGGGAAAGAAAGCCATTTGCAGCATCTCGGAGAGTCTCGTGGGCTCACGTGGACTTTGAAAATCGGGGCCGGGTGGGTTTCAGGTGTAATGCCTCGGGGAGGCTGCTGGCCCACACGATCCTGCGCTGCTGCTGCCTGGGATTTTGAGATAGAGAGCTTCAATGTCGTGATGGCCTTCCCTGGTTTTCTGCAAAATCTTTCCCGTGTTTCGCTCCCTGGCTTAGAAAGCTTCTCGGGGATCACACATGGTGCGTTCAACCTCCAGGGAATGGGCACAACCTCTCACCGCAACCGCCATGGCTTGCTCCAGCCCTGCACGTGAGCAGGTAGCTAAGAGCATCAAGGGTTCCCATTGCCTGAGCTGCGGGTTTCGTTTCTCCGCCCAGACCAAATGCAAATGCGAGTGGCTCAGGAATTAGAGCTATTTTGGTGGAAGGAATTTGTGTCAGATCCTTCTGAACAAGACTGGGAGCTGGGCAAGGAGCAGAGAGACATGGCAGGAAAAAAGCATCAAGCCTTGGCGCGGGGCAGAGCTGCAGCGGGGGATCCTGAGAAGGGCTGGGGATGTCAGGCAGCGCCTGGGGACAGGAGTAAGGATGTCTCCCATTTCCCCTGTGCTTAGGAAGCAGGACTTCCTATGGACTACCTGCACAAATGGAAATATTTCAAAGCAGCACCTGCCATTTCAATACAACTTAGCATTTTTGGACAGGTTGCTCGGTTCAAAAACGGAGGCAATAAGGCAAACCATGGGGAACCAGGCTCCTGGCACGGAGCTGGAAATCATTCGGTCATCTCTGCTCATCTCTGCACACAAATCAGTTCATGCGCAACTCCTGGCACTTGGATTTATATGAAAGTCTCCCTCTTAATTACCATTTCAGTGGGAGGTCTTGTACATCCTGTTTCACCGAAAAATAAGGGTGTTGACTCGCAAACGCAGGTAGATGAAAGCCAAAAGGCTGAACTGGTTACTCCCCAGCTGTTTTTCGCTTTGCAAGGACTGCCACTCCCGGGGCCTGGACGGCTGAGCTGCGTGGTGAGCCGCCCTGAGCAGCCGTAGGCAGCAGAGCAAGGCCAATACCGCGCAGACTTCGGGTTGCTTAAATACAGGTATCCAGCATGCCGCATCTCCCAGAATTTACAATTTTTCCTTGCTCAGCTATCAGGCCTCCATGAGATACTCAGCCAGCGTTCATGGAGCAATGCCAGCTCCTCAGGAGTGCCAGGGCTTTGCAATGGAGCAGCCCGATGAGTATTTTGTTGGCTTTGGGAAAACCATGCACTCAAGGAGCAGCATCGTGCACAGGTTATGGTCACCCCTTGGGGTGGCTGAGGCCTCAGGATGGCACAGCACCCACACCTCAACACCCTTGCACTCCAGGTCAGCACCTCCATGTCACGCTGCTTTCGGCTTCAGTGACAAAACTTCCATTTTTAGGCATACAGCACCTTTTAAAAGAAAAATAGAAACATCACACAGAAAACATTATTCTAGAGACAAGCTGTTTGAAGAGTTTAGTTTCTTTTAGAAAATTATTTCCATGGAAAATCTTTGAGGCTCCTGTAGATACCACGTGGAGCATGTCAGGGTTATAGCATTGAGTTCTTATTTTTATCACACAATTATTTTTATCCAGGCCTGTGTTAGGAAGGAATTCCCCAAATCCACTCGATGTCTTTAACCCATAGGGGGAAAGATGGTATTTCTATCTTCTCCGGGAGACTGGAAAGAGCAGAGACTGGAAAGAGCAGAAAGAAACATCTTTCATAAAGGATTTTTATTTGAAATAGAAACTCAGCTGGTGCCTAATCCTAAAATTGTTTCCCTACCTTTAAACAGAAGGCTAATGATACCATTGCTACCGGGGCATGCATGTGCTGAAGGCAAAGCATGTCCCCATGGGTGTTTCCAGAGCTGGAACTCAAGCAGGTAAATAAGAACCATTTAAGCTAAAGCAGTGCTTGAGGTTTTTAAAACAATGTGGAGAATTTAGGCAAAAAATGCTCCATTCATTTCTAATTTAGAGGTCTTACTACTGGTGGCATGTGTTGGAAAGCTAATTTCCATACTGGGTGATTGTGTGCCTCTATCCCCAATCTGCTTTGGACATTGCTGGGCAGAACGAACTTCTGCAAGGGGAAAGCACACAACTGACATCCAACAGCTGTTTGTCCTGTCCCATGTCCCTACCAGCATCCACAAATAAGCCAAACAACCCTTATTCCTTGATTATTTGACACCTTTGCTTCCTGCAGAGACTGGCATCCCCCCTCCCTGCCCTGCTTTCTGACTGCGGCAGGTTTTGGGCACATCTCCAAGACTTACAGACCCAGGTCTGGCCTCCCCCAGGAGCCCCACATCTCTGCAAAGCAGGACACCTTAGCATCTTTCTGGGTCAATTTTTTTCTCCACAACTTCAAGTACTGAACAATACTGAACCAAGGTTTTGAATTAAATATTTAAATGCAAGAGTTGCGTACGCACAGAAATGGTCTGTGCTTAGTGGTGACAAGGGGACATGTGAATAAAATCCATGCGGATTGAGCTTCCAGTTCAAATCCTGACTTGCTGTGGCTTTGGGTAGCCACGGTACCTTCCCTGCCCTCACTCACCCTGCAAAGGGAAGAGACTTTGTTATGCCCATTTGTCATGTCAGACAGGAGATCACATTTGATGTATAAAGTGCTTTGACACCTTCAGAAGGAAGGTGTGAGGAAAAGGCAGAATTGCTCATGTAAAAACTGGCTGCTTTGTTGCATGGGATCAAAAAACAGAGAAGTGTAGGAATAAAAGAAAAATTATTCCACAATAAAATTACTTTATAGTGAACATTTCTATGGGAGAAGCTTGAAAGGAATTGGAAATTCAAGCCTCATGCTTAATGCTTGAGTTTCAGAGCTTTCTGAGATGTAATAAATTACAGTAAGATGAGGTTACACTTATTTCTTGAAGCATGCTGTCCTCCAGGACTGCGCCGTTTATTTTATCTCATATGTCAATAGGAAACGTTCTGAAACAGGAGGTGTTCTCCAGGGCACCGCGCAGGGATCAGCACCAAATATGAGCTTCATTGTCTCACCCATCATATATTTTAGTCCTGGAGAGTTTAAAAAGTTAGCTAAATCAGGAATGGAAAGTCTGCTTCTTACTCACAAAAGGGGATTGCACAATAGTTGGTTGGACAGGCTGCTGTGAACCTGATGTCAGATCAGCAAAAATAGCCACCTCTGCAGCAAATGAGTCAAGATCCAAGCGCAGAGTGAAAGATTTGCATTCCCTCCGTGCAAGCCTCCGACAAAAGTGTGGCCGTTTTCTAACAGGTTGTGCTGGAAGCCAAGACGGTCCATAGGACACCTCAAGCCTCTTCAAACACGAAGGGCTGAAGCAGAGCACCAGGGATGAGATCCATCTCGGATCATCCTGCTGCAATCATGCTAGGAATGAGACCGGGACACACATGGGGGACTGGTGCTCACCCGCTCCTTGCTGTCTCTCTGCCTTCCCCCTTCATCCATCCATCATGCTGGGAAAGAGCAGAGGCTGGGAAGGTACAGCAGGATTTTTGCAAGCATGCCTTCCACCCGCCATGCAAGGGTTTGGCATGCATTTCTCTTCCCTCAAGGAAAAGGAGGGCTCATTCACAAGTCTCTGCTTAAAAACAGCCAGAAATATGAACCTCCCTTTTCCCCTCGAAGCAGGAACTTGTCTGCGAGATCTGTCCTCCCCCGCCTCGCTCACCACACCCTGAGATCGGAAATTGTCCCTGGGAAAACCACGTGCGGCAGGTTTGGGGAGCTGCCCTTTTACTTCTGGCTAGCTGGGAGCTTGCAATTCACTGGGCCAGATTATCATCCCAGTTACACCAGTTTGCATTGCAGAAGCACTTCTCACTTGCAGTAGTGTTTTTAAGGGAAAAGGATTTAGCCATTATATAGTAGAAAGGCCATAAGAAAAATTTCTTAGGCATCGTAGGATCAGAGGGTAATTCAAGCTGGAATGGACCTCAGAAGATCATCTAGTTCAACCTAGCTAGGATTTGCAGACTTAAAAAAAATAAAGAAAATGGTGGAGGTTTCCCATGGAGCCACTTGCAAAGGGCACATTTCCCCGGGGAGCTCTGTCTCGTCCAGAACTGGCCTTTACTCAGCACAACTGCAAGATTAGGTGCTTGGATGCCAGCAGGATGAGCGTGTCACACATACCTCTCCTGATGGGAAAAATTCCCCTCCTCGCACTTTGGATGTGGGATTTATTTGTAGGCGCCTCCCTCATGCCCCATCTCCATTTCCCATAAGCAGGGCTCGTGCATCAGTACTGGTACAGCACCCACCTTTGCTACCCTGGCTGGAAACCCTATTTATCCCCTCCCTTTCCTTCCCCTGTCCCTCTGCCCACGCTGCCGAGGCTCACAGAATGTTTTCTAATTTGAACTAAATGCCCCATTTATAGTTGGGCAAACCCAGCAGGGATTTGTGAGATTCATTGTATACAAATACAAAAGTGATGCCAAGGAACATGAGTCCCCTGCATGGTCCAGGGTTTGGGCTGGCTGGGTGCTGGAGGGTCTGGGCAGAAATTGAGGGCCTGCCCCTGAAAGAGGTCCCGGCGCCAAAGCCCCAGAGTGGGAGAGCTGAGCTCTCGTCGTGGCTGGGGAGCGGGCAGGGGGCAGCTGCCCAGGGCTCATTTATCACTGCCCCACAGTGGCCTTTGGCCAGGCTGAAGGGACCAAATCCTTCCTCTTGGGCCAGAACCTCCATCCGAGACCAATCGCTCCTTTCTGGCAGAGATTTAACTAAAACTGTCCATTTTTTACCCAATTAAAGGATCAGCAAAGAAGAAACAGTGCTGAAAAGTTTCCGTCAGGGCATATCCAGCACCCTCAGTGGAAGCCTTGGCTGTACCCATTGGACGAGGAGCAAAAGTGCAGCAGAGCTGGCTGTTTTCTGCAGGGGGCCATGCTAGGGCCATGCCAGGGTGGGTGGGATGCTGAGAATTGAGGGGACACTTGGCCCAGGGCTGCCCAGGTGTCCCCCAGTCCACGGGCCATACTGCTAGAACAGGATGGGACCCACAGTGGAAACCAAGCCTGTCCTTGTGCACGTCAGCTCCGGACGCCTGCCTCCCACCTGCCCTTAGGGGCTCTCTGAACACCCTGAAGCTCCATGGAGGAGAAAAACCCTTCAGGGCCCACTCCGAGGAGAAAATGGCCAAAAACTGAGCTGAGGATGGTATCTGACAGACCACAGGGGAGAAACCTTCCACCAAGAGTGGAGATATGATGGCTGCTGGGGTGCCTTGGGAGCCTAGGGCCCATTTTTAAAGACAAATTATGCATTTGGGATGTGTCCCTGCCTTGCGAGAAGGTGTGAGCTCCTCAGGGTCCACCTGAGGAAGCCATGGACATGCCCAAGCGCACCAACAGGTCCCACCAGACTGCCAGCAGTCTCCAAGGCTAGCAGCAACTTCAGTTTCTTCAGACCTGACCCCAAGAGCTTGTGTCTGCTTAGAAAACCACAGAAAAGCATTCCTGAGCCCTGCCTCTTGTTTGGACACGGGGCACAGGTACTGCCAGATCTCCTAACCCTGTAAAACTCTCTCATGCTTCAAAAGTGTGCATTTGCAGGGCCAGGCTGCAGCACTGCACCCTCCAACCATCTCCAGTCCCCCGCAAGTGGCAAGCAACAGCGTGCAGGGTTTGCTCCAGTGATTTCAGCGTACCAGGGATTTTCCCAGCTTCAGTTGGAGCCTCCTGTTAGACTCTGTGCAGTCTTTAATTGGAGCTGATTTACAGCATTTTTATTGCTGCAGACAGCCAGCAGTTGGCACAGCAGGCAGCTTTAATATTACTTTTGCGTTTTGTTATTGAATCACCAGCTTGGAAGGCAATTGCAGGGCTTTTTATAGCTGCCGCCTGCTCATGAGCAGCCTGGCACCACAGCCCCTCTCAGGTCTCTGAATAAATAACTCGGGCCAGCAGGAGCCCGTCCCGTTGTCCACCAGCAGACCCAAACACTGGGGAGCATGTCTGATCCCGGCAGATCAGGGAGCTGCTCATCCCGCTCAGCAGCTCCAGCAGCACAGCTACTTTTCAGCCACTGCTCTGGGGCTTATCAGCAGCTTTACTGTCCTGTAAGGTTGGCCTTGAGGTTTTTGCCACAGATGTGCAAGTGCTTCCCCCAGGGTGCAAAATACAGCTTCTGCTGTGGAAGAGGAGATATGGTCCAGGCTGGACCTGCTGCCTGCTTCGGGCACATCCTTGTCACTCCCCAGCTCAGAACAGCTCAAAGGCTGGGGCAGAGGAGCATGTCCCAGCTGCTCTTACCCTCCCATGTCCAGCAGAGACTGTGACAGACCCAGTGGCTGTAGGATGTGTCTTCTGCTGCAGCTCGCCTTTTCCATTCGTGCTAATACTTCACTTCTTGGTCTCACAGGTATGAAGGATCTCCGTCCTGGTCCAGTTTGCCTCTGTGCAAGGGGCATGATAATAGGCCTAAAAAGGAGGAGGGTGGTATCCTCTCGTTATCAATTATCATACGCAGTTTGTTTTATCATATTACATTCAAAGGAGCTAATTGGTCTTTACAAGCCTCCTCCATGGCTATTTGTCTTTGACTTGAAAGCAGGAGGGTCAGGCCTCATGGACACCAGCTTCCTGACACTGGTTAAGGGCCAGCTGGAGAAACCATCTCCCCTAGAAACCCAGCATCTGAGTCCAGTGTATATGGGCTGGGAGATAAATTAAATTATTCCTGGGGGATGTTCCTGCAAGGGGAAGCAGTCAGTGATCCTCCTATCACACCCATATCGCAGCATGCTGGCTCTGTTGGGGTACGCTGTGCAGGGAATTCCCATCACAGCCCTGGCAGCCTGGCTCGCCCTGGGATATTAGCCCACAGCCACCATCTAATTCAATTTAATTCAATCCAATTTAATGATTGACTGAACCCTGCTGGTTTAATTAGCAAGCCAATACTCAGCTATCAGCTGGTCATTGAGTTTGTAACTCATGTGCCAACCCCTTCCCTGGGCTGGGGAGGGGGGACAGGGGATCGATCCCTGCTTGGTCCCAGCGAACAAACTCCCTCGGGCGGGTGAGGATGAGCAGGGTGAGGAGCAGTTAACCCCTGGCACATCCCACATGGCACATTAGCGCCGCGGAGCCTAGCTCCATCGTCAGATGGACACCAGCGCTTTGCTTGATGCCAAAGGGAAAATGAGCTTGCATATCCCTGTTAAGGTCAGGGTGCTCATTCCTTTGTGGCACTGGTGCTGGCCTGAGCACTGGGATCCTGCCAGCAGCATCTAGTCCCCTCCAGGCACTGTAAAGTGCTGGTGTAGCTTGTCCCCAAGTCACAGCCCCCAAGGGATGATGGGGCAGAGTGACAATGTAGTGACTGGAAGCTGGCAGATGGGGACCTGAATCAGTGTGCCTGGGCTGGATGGGGAAAGCTTCAGTCTCACCTACACACCAGGGACAATCTCAGCATCAGCAGAAAGCTGGAGTAGAGCGCTGAAGGCACTCGCCAATCCCAGCAGGGACAGCTCAGCCATGGGATGACTTTTAAAATACCTTGTGAATGCTTGTTCACACCCTGTGAATGGTTCTGTTTTGAGCTCTGTGGGTGGAAAATGTGGCTACTGCAGGGGAAAGGTGGGAGACAACGACAGCACAGAGCTTGAAGCTCTTGGGTACCACAGAAATGGCTCCCAGAAGTGCAAAAATACCATTCCTACAGCATGACATCAGGGGCTGAAAGGGCAGAGCATCATAGTAAGCAGGGTACTTCCAACAGGTACTTCATCTCTCCACTGTCATGAGCATAACCCTGTTCCCATGGTCATCTCCCTGTTCCTCTGATCATCGCCTCATTTCCATGGTGATCTCCCTGTTCCTGTGATCATCTCCCCATTCCCATGATTGTTGCTCCATTCCCATGATCATTGCTGTGATCATCTCCCCATTTCTGTGATCATTGCCCCATTTTCATGGTCATCTCCCTGTTCCTGTGATCATCCCCCGATTCCTGTGATCATTGCCCCATTCCCATTATCATTGCCCTGCTCCCACACAGGCAGCATTCCCATTTCCCACCTTGACGTGAGTGGGGCCCATGTCAGGGGCATGGAGAAACCAAGGACCAACACACACTCCTCGATAATTGCTCCCAGCTCACAGACACAGAGGAGGGCCGAGCACCAGAGTGACGATGCTTGGTAGAACTTTAGGATGAAGATAAAGGTGATTTGCAAATGATTCAATGATTTTGTTTTTAATTGGACTTGTGCCTTTTCTCATCTGTTTAAGATGGATGAGATTGGTCTAAGCATCTGAAAAGGTTGTTTCTAAAACAAACAAACAGGCTATTAATTATCCTGGATGTTAACCTTGGTCGTCTGACTTTGCTGGAAGGCACCGTAGGAAGGTGTGCTCTTGCTAAAGGATGAACCCTGCTGGGTTCAGTTAACCAGGTGCAGCTACTCATGCAGGTATTCGCATATCAGCATAGAAGCGGTTGCAACCACCTTCATTTAACCATCCGCAGCCTGATTGAAGAGAGTCCACATAGCCCAATTGCATCAGTTTAATGAACCTATCTAGCAAATGAATTTAAGGCAATCTGGAGATGAAGCTGCTGCAACCTCCCCCACCTCTGCTGAAGGATCTTGGTGCTGAATATTTATCGGAGACTTCCTTGCTCCGCGTGTATTTACATCCTGGGTTTTAAAGAGGCTGAAACGAATGTCTCTTTTAGTAGCTCAAATTTTTGTCATTAGTTTGTTTATTTATTATTTTTTAGTTGTCATTTTATATGTGTGTTGTTACTCAATCACCAACAGATCTCCACACTGGGTGGAAGCTACACCTGATTCTGGGAAAAACAAGATACCCCTTTTTTTGTATTGTTTTCTACTTGAACAACCTCTGCAGGTGCTGCTGTCCCTCCAGGGCAGAGATTCGAGGGATTTTTCAATGTAAAATCATGTGGAAATAAGCATAGAGGGGGAGTGCTCATACAGGGACTGTGTTTAAATAGTGCTGAGCAATGATGGTTTTGTATGGTACAAAGAACACCAAAGGAGATGAAACAGCACAGGAGAGATGAGCAGAGCTTCAAGTTGAAGGAAATCCCCTAACTTCAGCCCTGCACCAGCGGAAATGAGGAGTCACCAGCAACAAATACCAGGACCACTGCACCCAGGGGACACTCTTAGCTCTGGTGCATTAGCTGGGGGGATGGAGCTACCCTGGGGGGGGAGAAAAGCCACTATTTCAGGGTGTGTAAAGCCCTCACCATCCCCAGCATGAGCATGCATGGGATAACCATGTCATCAGCACAACCATGCAACTACCAGAGCCGTTGCATGCCCATCCCATGCAGCAGGGGATGGGGCTATCGATTTGCAACAGGAAATGCAGCCAAGGGGGGTTTTAATATACACATCCTTGTCAGGAATTTTATTTTTCCATAGGGCTCTTTCCCCTCCCTCCTCCCATTTCAATTTAACTTTTCTGTCAGGGTCCCAAAAGAGGCCAGCCCTCACCCCCAGCCAAACGTATGCGGGACCTGTAATGAGTTAGGGCTGAATTCCTGCCAGCCCTTCTGGTAACGTTTAAAGAGGACGCTGGCGGCTGTCCAAACCCCAAGCGCTGTGGAGGGAAGAAAGGCAGCGCTTGACAGGAGTTAAGATATTGCAGGATGTCTGGGAGACAAACCCATTCAGAGTAATATTGCAACCCACGGTAGCAAGGTAATCCATAAACAGCAAAAGGCTGATGAGCTCGCTCATAGCCGAAGGACCCCTCGAACCCTAGGAGGCAGAATGCAATTTATTTCTTTCTAATATTTAAAAATGCGCTTACTTGAAGGCATCTGGTGGAGGGAGAGATTTCAAATCCTCCTGTGTATTTCTTTTTTTTTTGAGGGGGGAAACAACCCTTTTCAGGAAAGCCTGGTGTAGCCAAAAACTGGGTGTGGCTGGGCAGGTCCTGTTCAGCAGATGTTTTCACAGTTTTGTGTTCCCAGCCCAGGTTTTCCAAAGGAGGCAGCTAAAAGTGCTGCAAAAGAGGGGGTTTCCAGCAGCCCCCCAAGCTAGGTCCACATGGGGACCCCTTGCCTGGGCTGCATGCGTGGGATTGGTATAGCCAAGCCTGACCGGCTGCCCTGCGAGCACCTTGTTCAGCAGCACAGCAGCTCACCCTGCACCCATCCGTATCCCCAGCAAGCAGTGCCAGGAGGAGGGTGGAGGGTGGCTGCTTTGCAGAGGGGTCAGAGCATGGCCCCTCAACCACCTGAGTTTTGGGCAGCTGGGGAGAAACCAGGTTGATTTTTAGGAGAGCTGGGGAATGGCATCAGTCTGAGTTCCCTCTTGGCCCCCTGCCTCGAAATCAGGGCTCCCGGGCGCAGCACCACAGGGACTGGGACGCACTGGTAATCATGGAGCTCTGTGAGATGGGGCGTAAAGAAGCCCCATGGACCTCCAGGGCACGCTGCAGCTGTGGGAACAGACTGCAACTGCATCTCTTCGCAGCACTGCAACTCCTCTGGGAGAAATCCTGGTTTATTTGGTGAGGGCTTGGCCCTCCGTTAGAGCCCAGGACCAGGCCACCACCATGGTCACAATGTCACCCTATCTGAAGCAGCACATGCTTGTGTGGCTGCTGCAGCCGCTTGCCTGCCTTGCCTTCCCCTGCCTGTGTCTTCCTGAAGACATTTTTCTCTGCCTGCCCATGTGGCCCCAGCATGCCTGGTACAGGGAGTGTGGGGGTGTGAGGGCAACGCAGCAGCACAGTTCACCACTCCACATCTCTGCGCAACAGCGAGAAAAGCTTTCCCTAGCTCAAGGATAACTGCAGGTTATCCCACACCTAACACAGGGTTCACAGATATCTCCCTAAGCATGGGAGCATGTACTCCCCCTTTTTTTGTGCCCCATCAAAGGTGCCTGCTCTGCCGTGCTCCCTGGGCCGGGCACCTCCTCCTCCCAGGCAGTGGGGACCCTGGGCAGTGGGGACCCCAGGAAGCCTGTTCGGCAGCACCTGGGTGCCCATGGGCTACCTCAGTGTCTCACACCTCCTCCCCCAGCCTCTCCTCCCAGGAATGCTGTGAATGCAAAAGCTGACAGCTGCCCAAACCAGCTTTTACCCTTATATAGTATCTGCTTACACTCTTCTTTCCTGAAAGCCGGGCTGGAAAAGCCTGATGACAGTGTGGGAAGATAAAGGGCCGCTGCCAGAGCAGGATAAATATTTGTCATTTTCCATCACTTTGTAAGAGCAGGCATCAAGGATCACAGGCAACCTGCAATTAAACGAGATTCCAATCTGGTTAACCGCTTCTCTGCCAACTTAACCCTTCTGCGCTCACCCACCCACCAAGCCAGCATGGTGCCACCAGCACCAGAGGGGTTAATGCTCATACATCCAGGGAGCAAACTGTCACCAGGGATTAATTGCAAGTCCGAAGGCTTCATGGGGTGCTCCACTGGTAGCAACGACTGGATGCAAACAGCGGGTGACAGCTGGAAGTGGGGAGGTGTCCTTGAGTGAAACCCCTTTGCAGGCACACTGCTGGCTGGCACTTCCCTGCCGGCATTGGGGAGCTGCCGTCCGGAGAGGGCTGATGTCGCATCTTCGGTCTGGACTGAGCCCTTCGCTCCTGGCATCACTTTTGGGCGTACTGATGCATGTTGGTAATGACCCCCAATAAACAGCTCGGCAGAAGTCCAGCAGCAGAGACTCACTTTCCCATGCACTCACCCCAATCCGTTTGCTTGCCCCGTGTCCCTGGAGGCTGGACACAGCCCTGGCTGCAAACCCGCACGCTCCTTCTGCCCCATCAGCGCAGGGCCCACAGCTGGCAGCTCCTGTGCCCGGCCAGGCCCATGCAGCTTCTCCAGTCTCTCCAACATGGGCTGCTTGGCCCCAGCTCCCATTGGCGTTTACTGGGCCAGTGTCCACTTTGCCAACGCTGTTGTGACCAAATGTGTCCCTGTGGCAGAAACACTTGTCCCCGTGCCAGGCAGCATCCCTGGCTGAAAAGTGTATGGGACAGGGCGTGGATCTGGTCAGTCTGAAGCCACGTGGTTTGGTCCTACCACGGTGGTCCTCCCACTGCCACCATAGCCACTCCGTGGCCCAGAGCACCCATCTCCGGCTCTCTGCCAACTCAGACAAGTTGTTCACATTTCCAGCCTTCCCTTCAAAGGCACAAAAATTAGATTTCCTCTCTTTTTTAGTCCCCTAGGTCTCTGGTTCTCTAAAACATCCTCACTTCTGCTTAAGAATAACCAAAACCCACATGTGTAGCAGGAGGAACATGTGCAGGCAGGCTGGACCACACAAAACTGTGCACGGGAGCTGTGTGCAAATGTATTTGTTAATTCACGATCATATACCACCCCCCACCACCCCCCCCCCCCCCCCTTTTCTCTGCTTTGCTGGAGGTGCTTTCTCTGCTCCACAGTGACACAGAGGAACGATACACCCATTGTGGCTGGATTAGATGTAACCCGCTTTTAAAGACGTGGTTTCTCTACAGGTGTTTTGTGCCTGATCTCTGCATTCCTGACATGCCTGAAATTCCCTGACGCTTAACCTCAGCTCTGAATTTCCTGGATTTATAACATTTGGGTTTCAGTTAATAGCAACGACCTTGTAATATTATTCACCCCAAACTACTGATATCTGAGCTCCCCCATAACTCCAGTTTAATACCATTTTTTGCATGTAACACATTTGTTACGCCTGTCAAAGCAGCCTCAAGAGTTTCGGCTCTCTGTTTCTATTCAAACTCATCTGATCTCCCAGGCTGAGGTAGCTTTGAAAAGACCGGCTTTAATCAGAAATCTCTCCCTCTCACACATGCATGCTGTGCAGCTTGGTGGGATGCAGACCTGAAATGCACCTGAGCATCCTCCAGCGCTCCAACCTCTCATCCCATGGCCACGAGCTCTCCTGCATCGGCAGCCTGTACCTTCTGGGAACTCCTTGGCAAGAGGATGATTCCGCATCACCTGTGCCTTTCCTCAGGTGCCTGCCAGGCCAACTCCCAGCCATCAGCTCTTTCCTTCCCAGCACTGAAAAAGTCCCTTAAATATTTTTAAGGAGCTGAGCTGTGAGCTTCTGCCCACAAGAAATACAGGTCTAGGGGCCACATGGTGAGTGGGTCTAAAGCAGTGCAGCTCCAGAGGCTGCTGTGGGGGATGTCGCTTTACACCAGCTGAAAATCTGGCCTCTGCTGCTTGAAGAAGTTGTGTTTCCTGGTAATAACTGCAGGGCAAGTGGGCAAAGGGTAGAAAGCTGAAAGGCCCTTGAAGGCAAATACCCATGCGTGTGTTTTACAGTGTGGTTCAGCTCCAATCCTGGTCTGGGCAGGAGAGAAGCTGGTGGCTCCTTGCTGGCTCAGTGCCCATGAGGGATGGAGGATGCAGAGTGGTATAAGCAGTGTGGCGGGGGGGGGAGGCTGCCCTGCTGGCATGCGACCCAAACTGCATTTCATCCCTGGGACAGGGCTGCACAGCCGAGTCCTGCCCTTATCCCAAATCAGGAGTAACTGCCCTGCGCTCAGCTGGGCTGCCTGGGTGGAAAATAAATGGGATCGAGCCCAGGGCTGAGTCATGGCGCAGCATTACCTGCCCGGCGCCCTGCCCCTGCTCGCTCAGCGGTTTCCTATCGGCCCCGGCATCACTTTGCCTTTGAGGGAGCTGCTGGAGATCAACGGCGCTCGGCAAGTCTGAGCAACCACCCCTGCACTGGCAATGTGGGCAGCCCTGCCTGCAGCTCAGCTTCTCCTGACCTTCTGAGGGACGATCCTTGCTGAGGATGTGTTGGAGGGTCGCAGGCGAGGAGGAGGAGGTGTTGATGTGCAGACCCAACAGTCCTGTACAAGACCCATCCTGGAGACGCACAGCCACTGCACAGGAGCGGAGCGGGGTGCAAGAAGGAGGAGGATCAGGTGCAGCGTAACCTCTGCCTTGCACCTCACCATCGCCACTATCGCCTGTGGGCAGCCCCGTAAGGCCCCATGCGGGCTCTCTGCGTATGGCCAAAGGGGCTTCGTAGGGGCCCTGAGTAGGCTGGGAGACAGCTCGGACCGGGGAGGGACAAGATTTGCCCAAGGTCCTGCCTGCGGGCGGAGCTCTGCCCAGTCTCAAAAACAGCCCAGCTGATGCCGTTGCCCAGGACCAGGTGTTTCTGGTGCCTCTCACAGTCCACAGCCCCTTCTCCTGCCCCCAAAAGCAGCCCCAGTGCACACCCAACCCTGGGGACTGGGCTTCCAGGTGAGCAGCCCCCATCTTGCAATGACCCCAGGGCTCACGCAGACCTGGGGCTGTGAAAATCCTGTGCCCTGCTGACCAACACCACCAAGATCATCCAGGAGAAACGGTGACGCCAACTGTCCTGAGTCCCTGCAGAGGCACCGCACAGAGAGAGGTTGGTCTCTCCCCTCTTCCAACAAAATGCCCTTTGCAGATACAAACTAGCTAGAAAAGGAGAAGCGGGTGAAGCCAAAAGGCTCAGATAGTAAAGATCCCCTGTTTATTTTTACTCTGAACTGATGATTATTTGAATGCTTGTGGTTAGTGAGACCACCCTGGCAAGAGGGGGTCCTGGATATCCCATGCCTGAGCCTCTTCTGAGCTCTCCTGGCATCGTGGTGGCCACCGGCCAGGAGCTACCTTCTCCTGCTTGGCCCTCCATGAACCACACACCCTGTCTCCCCAGCTGATCTCTGGGATGTGCTCAGCTCCTGGGGTGGGACCCCACAGTGGGGACCTGAGCATCACCTGGCCAAGCTGGCTTCAACTTGGCCCAGGGTCTCAGCTCATGGTCAGGGTCTCCCACCAGGAACCTCTCGTGTTCTGGTGAGATCATTGGCCTCCTCCTGTCCAGGCTTCAGCAGAACATCACAGAGCAGACATTTCTCAGCAGTCTGACAGTCCCACTGTGGCTGTCAATGATTCTCTCTCCCTCCCGTGCCATTCCTCCTTCACCTTCGTGGCTCAGCACTCCCCGCCTTGGTTTACAGCCATGAGGGGTCTTCTCCTTCCCAGGAACCGCAGTTTGCAGCCGAGTCTGAAATATGAATCACTTGTCAGGCAAGCCATGGGTGACTGAACAGGGCTGATTTCATTTGCAGGCCTTGAAACCAGCTCTCGAGCCTTCCCAATTCTGGCAGCCAGGAGTCCGAGTCATCAGGTTCGCATAGGGAGAGGACGGCAGAGGAGTGTCATTCACTCCAGCTTCCCTCTGGTCCAGCCTCTGCAGCTGCACACATTTACTGTCCTGGAAGATGTATGCTTTGTGGACATAGCCATAGAGGTGAAGCTGGGGATCCCTGGATGTGAGTACTTTCACCTGGATGTGGATATCTTCACCTTCCCACCTTTGCCCTGTTACTCCCCATCAGGGATGTTCCCTCCTTTGTTGTGCCATGTCTCCAATTTCCAGAGCAGAGCAAAAGCTTTTCCACTACAAATAGTTTTGTCCCCAAATGTTTTTTCTTTTGTTCCTTTTATAGAAAATGTTCTGAGTTTCATGTTTTTGTGAAAAACTCACCAAGAAGTGAAATAATCCCTCCAGTTGAAACAGAAACCCTCCTGAGCCACCCGGCTCCGGGCTCATGTCCCATATGCCTCAGTGTGCATCCTGTACTGGACCTTTGAGACCCTCCTGGATCAGCATCACGAGGTGCTTGGCATGCCACTGGCCTCCTGCACCCTCCTGCTAACCCCAGGGACACCAGGTGGCTCGGTGGTGGGACCCTGCAAAGAGCTGGAAGAGCATCTTTTGCCATCAGTATAAGAGGGACAGGTTAGAACTGGAAAAGGAGGCTCAGCTCCTGTTTCTTGGTGGGGTATCAGATACAAGAGAAATGGTCTTGTGGGAAAGACAACAGAGGGGGGGTTGTTTTGCTGAAACCTGGGGCATTTGCCCTCATTTTCTGCTGAATGGGAAATAAAAGATTTATACTTGGTTTTGTGGCTGCATTTACTTGTCCTGTGGCTGGCAGACAGTATGGGGGAAGCTCTGCAAACTCAAGGGTTGAGAGTCACCCCTTCTGCACCTTTGCTGTCCCAAATCCCTTCCCACTGCTCCTGCCCAGAGAGTGGGGACGAGCAGGTCCCACTTCCTGGCCGTGACAGCTGCACGGGGCTGATTATGTCCAGATGTGCATTTTTTTGCTGTAATAAATTACATGTCACAGCACTGTTTCTTGAGTAGCCCCTCTAAAGATTAAAGGGGGAAGGAGTCATTTTCATGGGTGGTTCCCATTAGCCACGGTCACACACTAGCAAACCAAGCAAATAAATTAGGGATGAAAGAGTCCACATCCAACACTTGCCCAGCATTTTGCCTCCTGCTTGGAGACCCAGTTCAGTGGACCTGGACTGCAGCAAACACCCTGCCGGAGGTCCCTGCCATCGTGCAGGAGGTTCTCAGGGCAAGACACAGTGGTTTGCTCCACCACCGCAAGCCTGCTCTCTGCCAAGCCCTTCACAGCTCTCTGCAGCAAAGAAGTGGACTTGCGCATTTGGTGGCACCCACCTCCCCGCCCGGCGGCGAACACTGCTGCTGATGCCTGGCCTGGGGTCCTTGCTCACCCACCTCCCCAGGAGGACCCATGAAGCTTGGGTGGATTTTTTTTTTTACATGATCTTGCCATGTGTTTAGTTAAGAGAAGGAAGGTCTACAATGTGTTTTTTGCTGATAGAAGGTGTAGGATAATTTTTATCTCCTGAAGGCTACACTGGTTCAGACCAAATGTCTGGTTTGCCCATCTCTTGTCCCCAGCAGTGGCCCAGCTCCTCCAGACCCTCTTGCTGAGGTCTTGGCAGCTCTTCTCACCTTTTTATTTACACCTTCCCCATTGGAGGAACCATCTTTTTTTTTATTTACACCTTCCCACAATATGGTGGGACCACCTTCTCTGCCTCCTTGGCCCTGGCCAAGCTGGCCATCCCCAGAGGCAGAAGGGAGCTCAGCAGGGAAATCCCACTGACTGTGCAGCCTATTTCCATCCCTTTCCCATCACATCTCTGGGCAGAGCCTTTGAGGGTGGTAGGTACTGTGGACGTTGCTTATCTTGGGGTCCCCCGATCCCAGGTCCCCAGTTTAAGTGGTTTGATCTTTTGACTTCTCCCTTTCTTTGTCATACCCCATAATCACATCATTTTCTTTCTGAAGACCCCCTTTAGGGAAGAGAGGAGGCTTTCATGGTTGCTGGAGGGGCTGACACCCAGCTCTCAGGAGAAATCCAATAGAAACAGCAGACATAAGTGACCAGGGAAGAGTAAGATTAGATAATCAGGTACAGTTTGTCCCCTAGATACTTTCCCAGCCTCCAGCTTCTTTTGACGTGCAAGATTTTCTGAGCCTGATGTGGTTTGTTGGTTTAGCAAATCTCAACACATCTCTTTTTCAAGCACTTACTCAGTGTCTCCTTGAAAATCTTCTGCAGTCACATCTTTGGCAAGGAGTTCACCTGATCCACCAGCCTTCATGGGATGAACCACACCTTCATTTGTCCTATATTTGGCTTCTCCTAGCTCTATCTGATGACCCTTAACATTTGCAATGGAGAAGGTGGTGAACAGTAGATCCTCTTCATTTTTACAGGGATCTCTGAGTTCTCCAGACCACTGACCTGCCTCTGAACCAGGCTGAATGGCTCCAGTGGCATTGCTGCCATTGCAGAATTCAGCTCAGAGGAGCTGAAGGAGCAAATAACTAAAGCCAAGTCATCATCCACCAAAATGGGAAGAGGTCTTCCAGCCAAGCGTTGTTTGAGCAGGTCCTGCGAGTAATGTAATCTACACCATCATTCCTGTAAGACAGGGTCTGTACGTGTCCCTCAGTCCTTGTCCAGCATGTAGGGGATCCCTGCTGTTCCTCATCCTGCAGCCCTACAAGCCAAACTCACTCTTCCATCAACTTTGAGCCCCCAGAGTAACCACCACCAAAAGCAGGGGCAGCTCTCAGGTGGAGAAACCTCAACTTTCCTTGTCTCCAGGAGCTGTAGCCAGTTCTGCTGGGGCTGGGACCGAGGGGTCATACACCGTCCTCCTTGCCTGTAGCCAATGCCTTTGAAAGTGACTTTTGGGCGTGCAAATGGAGGCATCTAGAAAGAGCTTGACTAGTGTTTCCTAAACCTGCCCGTTGCCTCACTCCCAGCCTAGCCTAACTGGGGTGAGCAGTGCTACCTAACCGGTTTCTATCCAGCTTGGCTGGTTTGGCCGTTGCCTTGCTGGCTGCTGGCGAGACAACTGTATTTTCTGGTTTTACTTGCATCAGCTTTAATGTGGGATGAGCCTGCTGGCTGATCTGCTTGTACACTGTAGCTCCAACACAGCCTGGGACGGGGAGAGCTCCTGTGCACACACAGATCTGTGGTTGTGCAGCCAGAGAGGACCAAGACCTTCTCACCAGTAACAACCACTGCTTGGATACTGGGTATGTCCCGGTCCAGGTGGCCATATATCCACATTGTCCCCTACATGTGGTAGCCCTGGAAGACCTCCAGTGGCTCAACACTGCTCTGCTTCCCATGGCTGGACACAGGATGCTCAACCAAAGGGCATCTGCACTGGGGGTGGGGACTCGGCAGCAAGGCTCCTCAGACAGCCACAGGCTCTCTGTGCTGGCATGGCCAAAATGTACTTGCCCTAATGCCAGGAAGGCAGAGCATTGGCCATACCCCTGATAAGAGAGATCACCCCGATCCTGGAAATGCTGCTATGCGGGTTTAGGTTTAGATTTAAGTAGGTGTCTTACTTGAAGTCACTCAGGGAATCTGCGACAAAGCCAGGAGTTGGATGCAGATCTCCTAAATCTCATTTGATACCTTCACCACCAGGCTTGCCTTCTTCTGTCAAGTCATGTCTAGGGTCAGTGACAGAGCTAAAGACCAAGGAACCGAACCCAAGTGTCCCAACTCCTCCTCCCCTCCTTTTGTTTCCACCCAGTTGGCTCTCCATAAATGAAGGATTAATCGAGGCTGTTACAGTTAACTTGAAAAGACCCTGCAGCATAAATTCATGATCCTAAACATAACCAGTTCCAGGTTAGTAATTAGTGCATTTCACTGTGCAGCGTAGGTGCATCTTGGGAGCTCTGAAACAAGTACAGGATCAGCAAGAAAAATAACTGGAAGCGATGGCAGGGATTTCAGATAACTCTCCAGCTTAAAAACCCAATTGGATTATTGCCGTCTGCTTCGTTAGAACTACTCTGTTACTGGAACGCCTTTGGGAATTGTGGAAAAATCCTCAAATTTCATCTCCTATCTCAGAAGGGAGAGCCCCCCATAATTCCCATATCGCAGGGCTGCCTGGACCCATTCCAGTATGAGCATGGACAAGTCACTTCATCATCCCGTGACTCATTTTCTCCTTCTCTAAAATGGCAGTGGTGTTTCCATGCCTTGGAGGGGTGATGAATACTTGCACAGAGCTTTGGTGTTCTTGGATGAAGGGATAAAATCCCTGTGAAACGCTGTGGTCCTCCCCCTGCTCAGTGAGTCACACTCAGGTCAGCTACCATGGGGGAGAGAAGCATTTTTAGCATCGTTTGGGGCCAGCACTCGACAGAGGATGGGAGTCAGGCCTGGGGAAGTGCTACATGCAGAACGTGATAAATCAGAGCTTTCGCTGAATCCCCTGGGGGGAAACTTGAAGCTGCTTTGTCCAAGCTTGTTAAGTTGTAATACATTAAGAAGGAGCCGACTCGTGTCTTCCAGGACTTCTTCCTTGAACAAAGAGACATCGTGGGACATGATGGGCCTTCCTGGGTGCTAGGAGCTGGGTGGCCTTTGGGCAGAGAAGGGGTCTGAAGGCTATGCCAGGATGAGATTAGCAACCTTATTTTGGTGGGGAAGGTAGGTCCCTGGAAGTGTTTTTCTCTTTATTTCTGGGGTTTACCCAGTGCTGTCTTTGTCCCTCTGCTCTCAGCCCCCTCTCACCTCTCCAGCATCCTGGCAGAGAGCATCCTGGCCAGGTCAGCCCTGGAGGTAGACACTGGAGCTGAGCCTTTGTTGGTCAAACCCAGCACCCCTCTGACACTGCTGTGACAGTGGCTCCAGGGTGCAGTGACTCCAGTGGTGCTCAGGGGCCACGTGAGGGGTCCCCGTGCTGCTGGGAGCACGTTACCTTACCCTGGACCTTGCCAGGAGGGGATGTCCATGTAGTGGTGGACCAAATCTTACACCTCCTTTGCCCTCATTCTTGTCTCTTTCTCCCAGTCATCTTCCTGTGGTCTATGATTTTCCGTCCATCCTCACCCATGATTTCCCAGGAATTCCTCTCTCCCTCCCCATCCTGCCCCTCTCCATCCCTTGACAACCTCCTGTTTCAGGTATGTTCAAAATTAGGCAAAGAAGGTTCTGCCTGTGGCCCTCAGAGTCCCTGCCTGGGAGGTGAATCTGGTACCTGCTGACAAGGGACACCTGCTTATTTGATGGCCCAGGAATCAAGCTGGCTCCGCTCACAGCTGGGGCAGCGAGGACAGGTTTGGTTTCAGTGACTGCATCCTCCCAGCAGCGGGGGACGTGCACAGGAAGACGTGTTTATTTTCCCAGCTCCTTCCCCTGCAGCCCACGGCAGACGTCTGGCCGACGGTGGGAGCACCGCTGTGCGCCTTTTGATGGGTGATTTCATCACCAGGCAGGAAGGGTTTAGTCTGGGAATCTGTGCTGAGTCCCAGCCAGATCCCGGCGTGGGGCTTTTCTGGGAGCAAAGGCTGCTTGTGGGGGCAGCCGTGCTGGTGGCTGTGCTGCTGCCAAGGGACAGAGATACTGCCGGGGAAGGTCCAGCCAAGCTGCCGTGCTCCCAAGAGGTGCAGACCAAGGCCTGGCTGTGCCACCGATATCCTCTACTCTGTGGCAGTGGCCACGGGATACAGAGGTGTTGGGTCTGAGCCAGGTGAGTGGATGGGACAGACGACAGTGTTGTGGGGTATCCAGGAGTTTTTGGATGAGCCAGCTTGGCCCTGATGTTATGCTGTAGGGACATCTGCGTTGGTGACCACTGTCTCCAGGCAAGGGCTGATGGAGTGCAGCTCCTAACACGTCTGGGGTCTCACCCAGCCCCAGGCCAGCACAGCTGAGCCCTGGGGTGCTACCAGGCTGCTCCTGCTGTGGTTGTGGTGGAGATGTGCCCACACACACTGCCTCCCTCCTCACGCGGGACTGCACGGTGGAGAAGCGGTGCCGAGGGCTGCTGGAGAGGCTCTCTATATCATACTGATGCATCAGAGCAGAGCCATCAGACAAAAGCAGGTCTCCGCCATAGCTCTGGGCTCTGAAGCTGCTGAGCCTCCCATGGGATCAGAAGAAAATAAGTTAAGAAACTATGGAGTGGAAGAGCGGAGCAGTTAAAGCTCTGGAGGAGAAACTCCATGAGTGTGGAGAGAGGGTTTAAACACTGCTTCCGTCTGCATATGCAGGTTATGGAGACCAATGAGAAGGGAGAGGTGGAGGCAGCCTGATTTCAGCACTCGACACTTTTAATGGCTTTTGTGTAACTCAGTGAAAGCCAACAACAAAGCTGCTGGAGAAGTCTATGGTATCCTGCACTCAGCAGGCAAATAAGACCCGGGGAGATGCTTTTAAAGCAGAAGATGCAAGGAGGTGAAGACCAGACTGGGGCTGAGAGCCAATCATGCAGTTTGGCAAGGGGGCAAACTGAGTCCCCAGCATAAAACCAAACCACAACAGAGACCAGGGGTAAAAAACCCAGTGCCCCGGAGCTGGCCTTGGGCAAGCACATATACCTGGTCCACGCCAAACTCAGACAGACGGGGCTGTGCCAGCCTGGGAGTGAATGCAAACCCAAGGACTACAGGGAAGGAGACCTAAGGAAGAAAGCTCTGCCATCTCTGAATTTGGGCTGCCTGGGACACCACAAATGAAGCCAGTAGGAATGGCTAGGAGTTACTCTGGACTCTGTTGCTTTAAAGGGCTGTGTCAGCACAGGCAGCAGCTCCTCTAGCTCAGGAAATCCTTCATAGGAACGTTGTCAGTGGTGAAGAGGACAAGCAGACCAGGAGGCTGTAAGCAATCAGGACATTTATTTTTTGTAAGTTAGATCCCAAAGCACCAGCTGGGGTGGCTTCAGGAGCACATATTAGCAGTGAACTAAAAGGCACACGTGTAGGCATGAGGGAGACATTAGACTTGCCATCCCGTACTCATCCCCACTGAGGAGCTGAGCAATTTGAGCATAAAGGTACAAACTGAAGAATATACAGTTGAGATTATTGTAAGGGTGAACAGTACCTGTAAGCAGGCAGAAAGTGCCAGGAGCAAAGATTTCATAGCAGCACATTTGCCAGCTGGAGGGCTAGAGCTGTAGAGGATTTTGAAGACATCTTCCCCCGTCCAGAGAAACACCCACCTCTGTGGAAAGAGGTAAAAGAGCCCAGTGGTGCCCCAGTCTGTCCCCATAGGAAGGGCTAAGAGAACAGCAAGGCAGCACATTGCTCTGGACGCCCACGCGAGGGTGGAGGTGTGCAGTGATCACCACCGGAAAGCAGCTGACACAACTCTCCACTCACACCCAGACCCAACGTACTACATATGTAGGAGGAATATTTCCACTGCTTTCAAGGGGAAAAATTCTGGGGGAGGTGACTCATGCCAAATATTTTTACGTTGTGTGCATTAACAGGGCTCTGGCAGGTAGGCTTGGAAAAACAGGAACAATCTCATGTGCAATGAGCTCTCCTTTAGGATACACTGACCTCACTGCTGTTTGGGTGGTAGGCAGCACTGGGGGGTAGCAGAGAAAAATAAAGCCATTTATAATGATGTTTGGGGCATTTCGTTTTATACAGGTGATATTTTGAGCTGGAAAGAGTAGAGGAACATAATTCATGGGTCTGAGCCACTCTTTAACAGCCAGAGCTGCTGGACTAAGGCTCAGTCAAAAAACCAAAGACAACAGAATAAATCGTCTATAATGGAAATAATGTGGCTGAGTGAGAAGTTATTGCAACAAGGTATGAAAGATAGGGATGAGGATATGGCAGCAGCCCCCTCTGATGACAGAGGAATACAACAAATCTTTGAGCGTGAGCAGCGCTGGGAACCGTGTCCCCAGTCTAGCAGCTTGAATCACACAGACGTGCAACACGTGTGAGGTTCAGCCTGCCCACAAAGTGCATTAAGCATGTTTCATTCCCCAGGACATATAAGACAAGCTTAAAACCGTGAAGGAATACAAGACTGGGGGGCACCTCCTGGGCCATGAAGACCTACTGTGTGTGACCAACCCTCTCTGTCCCGATAGCTGGGACACCCTTTAACTTTCCAGTAGGAATTCCTCCATGGCCAGTTCATACCCTTTTGTTCTTCTGCAAGGACAACCAAATGCCTCCAGCTGCCATCAGCCAGTGAGACCCCAGGAGGATGCCAATACCCATTTTTGCAACAGCATGGTTGAACCTGGAGACCAACTCAGTGCTGGAGCACCAAAATCCCCAGAGAAGGAGAAACCAGCACGAATATTTCATGTCTTCATTTACAGGAAGCCAATATTAGTGAAACCTGCTTGACAAACTGCCCCCACAAGACTGCAGAAATACCTTTTCCGTCTGCAAATGGGCTGTTAATAGGAGAAGATTTAGTGGTTTCAAATGCACTTCAAGAGCATTTGATAAAAGTGCGTGGGAGCAAAGTCCAGAGCTTGAACTAATACTCCTCTGCTGGATCAAAAACGCTCGTCTAGACTCCAGCAGGATGCAAACTGAGTGCCAGAGCTACTGCTGGAGAGGAGACTGCAGGGAGTTGCTACGTTATTACTCCAGCACTGTTTGTTGTTTAGCAGGGGCTCTTTATACCCAGTAGGGTCTTGTTTAAAGGTTGGTGGTTCATAAGACAAAAATAAGGTCTAAAGGATATATAGTATCACTTCAGCACTGGAAAATCTAAGATAAAGACCAGAAATATTTTAAACTGAACTCCAGTGAACATAGAGATGGGGAAGGATGTTAGAGCTTATTGCATGTGCCAAAAATAGAGCACATCAAGGAAAATAGCCTGTAACAATGGCACAGGAAAAGCTTATCTCCAGGAACAAAGTAGCACAGGTTTCTTTATACTGCCTGGAAAACAAAACAAAACAAAACAAAAAGATGACCTTGTTCTAGATCCTTATTCTCAGATGTCTAAAACGGCCTTCCCAGATCTGCCACAGCTACTAAGGATGCAAATGAAATGCATTGCTGGCGGATGTGGCTCACCTGGCCAAGCAGGGGCTGGGCCACACATCAGTGCTAATACATTTAAGCAAATTGCAGTGAAAGGTGGAAATAGAAACATAGCGTCTAATCTTCATTACCGCAGATTCGTAAATGGTTGCAAAATGAGGAGCCAGGCTGCAGTCTGCATGGTGAATTCACACACTGGTACCAGTGAAGGCAGCTCCCGTCTGCTGATGAACATTGTCAAAACCTGATGCCATGGGGAGCATGGAAGCGTGTGAACTGTCAGCGAAAGCAAACAAAGGTTTCGGTCTAATCTCAGTCAGGATTTGCCACTGCTTCATGAAGACATCTCTGTTCATATCTACCTGGGGACAATGATGTCCATCTGGAGGGTGTTGCAGGAGGCAGCCCATGTTCACTTCTCTAGATGGATGACCCAGAAAATTACTAAGCCCTTCTTCAGATCTGAGAGGAAGGGGCCACCAGATCGCGCATTCCATTCAGGAAGGTCTTTGGCAACAAACACAACCAGTGGGAGTAGCTGAATGTTTGGGTAGGACAAGGTGGGATGGACAGACAGCCATTGGGTATGGTGGGATGAGTTGAGATGGACAGAGAGCTGTTGGGTATGGTGGCATGAGGCAGAATGGACAGAGAGTTGCTGGACCACAGGAGTGCTGGTGGCCCGGAGGGGACAAGCCGGTCCCCTCGGGCACTACTTGATAGTCCAGGGTTGATATGACTGTGGTTCACTGTTACAGGAGTGGTGTTCATGAGTGGGGACGTGGGGAGCACTGCTTGTCAGCATCTCTGGCTGAGATGTGGCTCTTTTCATCACTCTAATCTCGCAGTGTGAACGAAGGTGGAAGAAACGCCCATGCACCTGCCCAAGGGACGCAGCAATGCAAAATTTCAACATCCACCCAGACGGGTGCTGGCTGCCAGGTATCCACACACCCTGAGAAAGATGGGCAGGGGCTCAGCAGGGCGAGAGAGCCTTAAGCTTCGGGATGTGCAAAAGCAGATCTGCAGATGCATGGGCAGCTCAGCCCCGTGCTGCCCACACTCGGCTGGACAGACCACAGCCAGGGTTTGTCTGAGATGCTCCTGCTGTCCAGGGCTGTGCAGAACTGCAGGTTTTAACATGCTTTTCTTTCAATTGCTCCAGCCCAGCCAGATGAGTGAATGAACACACTCCCTAGCCCTGCTCCCATGGATGTGCAAGGCTTTCGTTTGCTTGACAGACACATCTCCTTGCAGCAGGTAGCACAGGGTGGAATGGGGACAGCAAGCCTGGGAAAGCGGCCACAGGAGCAGTGTGAGATGCCCGTGGGCACCAGGGCTGCAGCGGCCAGCCTGGGATTTCCTCCTCTGGGCTGAGGCGATGCTTGAGGGGGACCTGCTGCAATCAGGACACCACAAAAACCCTGGCGAGTGCAGTATCGTGAGGATTGTGTAAATATTTTGATTAGCTTCTCCTTGAATCTAGATGAAGGGGAGATTTTTATCACATTTACTGACAAAACAGCTTTTTTTTCCGGGAGGGAGGAGGAGGCTGACTAACTGCTAGAGGAGGATTCCTGGAGTGATTTAATACCAGATGAAAGCAGCCAGATAGGAGCTGCTGCTACTGAGGAGCAAGTGGACAGCCACCATCAGCAAGTGTGTTGAACATGGACAAGCTTACAATTCCTGTTGATTGGGACATATTTGATATACCTGTCTGTCTGCTTGGAGCTGACACATGAGCACGGGGCAGCACAAGGTGCCACAGAGTGCGTCCAGCTCCAAGGGCGGCGCGGGGCCCTGGCAGCCCGGTGGGGAGGGCTGGCTCCCTCCTCCCTCCGCAGCAGTTCGCACGGTTCATTTGAAGGGCTTTGGTTTAATCTCTCTGCGTTGGCTGGCATGGTGTCCATCGTATTAAAACAGCCTGTAAATAACTCTGCGCTAGCCTGTGCCAGGAGGGAGATGGGCTTTGCAGCACGGTTCACACCAATGCAACTGTCCTGTGGGGAGGTGGTTCCTCCGCTGCAGTCTGGACCCATCCCAGCACGAGCCCTCCACAGCTGCTGTCAGACCAGAGGACATCTTCTCCTTGCCAGAAGTCTCCAGGGGAAGTTCGGCTGAGCCTGCGACCAGCAGGTGCCCAAAATGGTGGAGAAAGGCTGTGACTAATGAAGGTGGGACGGGTGGCATTTCCAGCAGCAAAGTTTGCCTGCGTGAAAGCCAGCGCAGGAGACTTCTGTGGAGGTGGAGGAGGCTGAAAACAGAGATGTTCACCTGCTTGCAGGGAGCAGGTCCAGAGCTGAGGCATCACCAGGGCCTGGATCGCTCCGGGAGTGTGGGAGGAGACACAAGCGCAATGCTTCACACCTCGCCTGCATCCCCAATACCGGGAATTGCTAAATGTTGCCTGGAGGGGATTGCCGACAGCTCCTCACTCTGCAGTTAGCCACCTCCACAGTAAGGATGAGGCTGGGATGGCAGCAGACTTGCAAAGACCTGGGCGGGCATCATCCATCCATCAGTCCATCCAGCCTGCCATCCATCTGCATCCAGGGTGCTTCTCCCAGGTCTCAGCAGTGTGACACCCTACAAAACCATGGACACCTTCTGTGGCATCGCTTTCCTGTTATAAAATGCACCATGGTCTTCCCTATTTCCTCTGACAGAGGGTCTTTGGGGCAGAGCACAGCATCAAGCACAACTAGGGACAGCTTTTGCTTCAAGGCTACAAGAACTTTGTATCTTTGAATCTCTTCTGATAGTTTAAACACATGTGAATGCTTTGCATAAAAGATTTCATGTACCTTTTGTTTTGAATAGAAGAATGGAAATCATGAAAATATGGTTCAGGACATGAAAAGGTGTTTGGGGCAAAAATATGAAAGGTTTGGTAAAAGCCAAAAAAAAAAAGAAGTTAAAATGTTTCCCCCAAAGAGTTGTCTTAAGGAGAAACTGGCTTCCACCTCAATCCACCAAAAACACAGAGGCATCTTTTGGTGCATTTCATATGCAAAGGTAATCGTTGGAGCAGTTGTGTGTGTGAGAGAGAGATGAGTGCACTGGTGGCTGGCTGATGGGGCAGCTGGAGACAGTCAGGGGTCAACTGTCCTGCAAGCAGCAGATGTTGTCTGCACCAGGACAACAGTGGCAATTATGGGCCTTGTCTCTGCTAGGAGAAAGCCCCAGAAACTGGTATCAGCACATGGAGTAGGCGGTGCATGTGTTACAGCCTTGCTGGTAAATTAAATAGTTCCTGGAAAAGATCCTGGCCTTTGCATCTTGGTTGCCCATGAAATAGCCCCCAGCACTGCTTTGGGGATCCTCTACCTGCTCTGTGTTGGATTCTCTTCACCATGCAGCCCTCTGAGATGCAGTGCGGAGCTGAAATGTGTCTCCAAGAGGAAGTCACCTCAATGGCACCCGATGGCACATGCACAGCCCGCCTTGACCCCGCCACTCCTGCAGGTCTGGAATGTCACCGCACAGTAGCTGGGCTGCCATAAACATCACAGCAGCAGTTTGCAGAGGGCTATTATAGCCTCATGATCTGAAGTCCTGATTTATTACGCGAGCCTAGGTTGTCAACAGATTGGTTATGATAGAGGGCAGCTAACAAGCTATTTCGCATGCTGATTAGACTTGCTTGTCAGTAAATGCCTGCACGATCGCTATCACGAGAAGTGCGTCATGGCTGGGATTGCTTCTCATGTCTTTGAGTCCGCAAACCCCCCACAAACCCACAAAATGCAGAGCTGTGGCAAGACAACAAATAGCGTGGTGCTGGGGCAATCTGGGAAGCCATCATTCATGTCAGGGGACGGGCACGGTGCCCCACCAGCCACCCTTGCACGTGGGAAAACATGGGAAGAGGGTGCATATGAGATTTTAAAATAGCCCTGTCCAGCAGGGCACTTTAAATGGGGCTGAGACATTCGGATCTGCTCTGCACAACCTGCTGTGCTGGAGAGAGGCCCGTTTGCCCTCTGAGGCCAACCGCTTGTGATGTCCCCAGGCTGGGCAGTGCTAATGCGGTTGCTTCATGCGAACAAATGTGGATTTCCACCCCATACCACTGCTCCAGGGCCAGGCTCTCTTCCCAAATCACCTCTGATCAACAAGTGACCGTTTTCAGCTCCGGCCAGCACATCCACCTTCTCCCAGTTTCCCAATTTACAAGGGACAGGGGCTGCTGAGAGAGGGAGGTACTGGTGATGCTGGAGTGGCTGGTGGACAATCGGGTGCTCTCTGCCCCACCTTGCTTTGGGTCCCTCCTTCACTCCTTGTCCTGGAGGGTCTCCAGCTCCATCAGATAAGCAATCTCTTTCATGCCCCACTTGTTTGACAATGCTCCAGAGAGCAGGGAGGGAAGGACAAGCTTCAAAGGGCTTGGTTTATATTTACGGTTGTCCTGGCTCTCTGCTTTCCTGCCTGGGACAGAGTGAGAGTTGCTCCCTCTGCACCATGTCCTCAGGGTGCTGACAGCCCTGCTCCCCCTGGGCTGGGGGTAGGCGGTGGGGATGGAGCTCGGCCTCTGATGCCAGGTGTCCTGGGGTCTTCTGCCATTTGGTGGGGCTCCAGGACGTGGCTGAAGGCAGCATGGGTCAGCACAGGGACCCACCAGATCCCTCTGCAGGCCAATTCACATCATGAACCTGGCAGAAGACAAACCCAGCCAGCAAAGATGTGGAGAGTTTGTTGCAGGGTCAGCTGGTGGGATATGATGAACAGAAGAGCTGGAATGATGGGGATGTGCTGGGAGAGAGGGTGGAGGGCAGAGGGGATGAATAGGAGGAGGCAGGGAGGGGACACATCCCTCTCTGGGCACAGGAGAACTATGCAGCACTCAGCCTGCCATCCTCGTACCATCCTCTGCTCAACACAGGTCTTCCCACAGTCAGGTGAATTCCTTTGTGTTCACAAAGAAGAAACCACTCCATCCTCCTGACATAATTTCAGGAGTTCTGACCAAGACTTGCAATTAGATGGGGCTTCCTGAAGTCTGAACTGCCCAGGGGCCTTAGGTACCTTGTTCCGACTAAGATTAATGATTCCTAACTATCCTAGAGGTCTGGACTGGAGTCACAGAGGTGCTTTAGAAAACCTGGGACCCTTCATCCACAGTTCAGGCCCAGGTATATTTTCAGAGCTAATCAGTTTTGGCTGCTGTTTTCTCTCTGTCATATTGCATTTGCTTCCAGTTTGGCAGTCCCCTTAAGAGCAAGGAGCTTGTTATAATTTTATAGAGCAGGTTAATTTAGTGCAGTAATTTCTCCATGAAAAACATGCTTGGCCATTGCTCTAAAGGTCAAATGCCCTGTTAGCAGGACTTGTGCTAATGGATGGTCTCTTGTGTTGTCCTTCAGGAGATCCTGTCTCATGGCCTGGGAGCATCCCCCACCATGGAAATGCCCCCAGAGCTGCCGCATGCAGGAAGGCCCTGCATCTTCAGCCCACAGGTCCATCGTCCGGTCCCACCAGCCCACCCCAGCAACACAGCACTGGTGATGTGCTCATCGGGGAAGGTGTACCATGAACCTGGGGGTGTGCAGACAAATCCAGTGCTAGGCCATGCTCCAGCCCTCTCCCTGCATGCCGTCAAGCCCCAGGCGCTCGCTTTACTTCACTGCCTGCTCCGCAGCTCTTTCCCTGACCCACAGCCTTCGCTTTCCTCCCCCAGCAGCATGGGCTGGATCATCCCGCAGGCATCTTTCCTGTGGCTGCCCCATCCCCTGCACCCCCCGAGAAAAGAATGCAGCTTTGCAAAAGCAAGGCAGGAACAAAGCAGAAAAGAGCAGTTTTGTATTATTTTCTTTTCTGGGCCATTTTGAATTAATTAAGGAATGTGATCTAAACTATAAATACCCTCCTTCACGTATGATTTATGGTCTGTTTGTTCTGGATTGGTATGTGCTTAATCTCTAATTGTAAGCCCACCATCTGTTTTTATTGATCTGCTTGCCAGGAGAGTTATTGCTCTCCTTGGCCTTATATGGGAAAATTAGGTATGTGGTGAGCAAGCCAGCTCCGGGGCTGCTCTTACGTCAGCCTTGGAGCTGCTTGGGAGCGCGCTTCCCAGCTCTGCTCCGGCCTCGCGCTTCTGCCAGTCTCTATTTACCATGTGAAACTTGAACTTCTGGGTCCCACAAAGCCCCGTTATTTGCAGGAGCATCTGCCTGTCTCAGCCTCCCTCTGTGTCAATCCCCCTTCAACCCCTGGTTTTGCTCTTAAAAAGAAAAAAAAAAGCACAGGGATAAGAGGAGGCTGGCGTGGCCTTGGTGTTTTTGGCTATAAATCAGGCTGCCGCCAACTCAGCCCGGGCGCTTTCAATGGTGGGAGTGTCTCCATGAGAAAACAGGCTGGATTTATTCACTAAACCTAGGGGGATTCGGCTGCATTATTAACTGGCGAGATAATAGCACCCGAGCCCAGCCTGCACGCTCTGCACGGCCAGAGCAGAGAGGGAAGGATAAAAGCTCCCAGGAACATTCTGAGGCTTAAAGGAAGCCTGTGGATTTGAAGAAAGAAGCACATTTTATTTGCAGAGCTGGGAAGCACAGAAAGGCACTGACAGTGCTGCAGGAGAGCCGCCCCCAAAGGGAAAGGGGCCTCTGTCCCCCTCCACCAGCTGATCCCAGCAGGGCCCGATAATCCCTCCAGCTCCCAGACCCAGCTGGACTGTGGGTGGGAGCCCCCAGTGAAGAGTGGGATGAGTCGCCCTCACTTCAGAGGGCGTTTGGGGCTTCAGGACGGGTAAAAAGGGAAGAGCGGGATGGAGAGAGTGACTGAGGCACCTGGGGTTGCATGGCTGCTGAGGAAAGGAGCTCTTGAGCTTGGAGGTGGCTTGTTGAATAAAAATTGGGGCTTAGTTTGGGGCAAGCAGGCCCGGCTTGGTGGCAGGGACTTTGCTGGGGAAGCTGTGGATGGACAGCTGTGGACATGTGTGGACATGGATATGGGGAGATGTTGGCCACTGCGCTTTCTCATTTTTGTTGCAGCCCTGGTGCTGGCTGCATGAATTGAGGGCCAGGCAGGGTCCAGCCACTCAGTCGCTACCTGGGCTACTGGGGGCACAAATAACCTTAATTCTGACCCTTCGCCATGGGCGCTGCCTGGGGGAGCAGCGCTCTCCAGACTGTCCCAGTGAGCTCTGCTGCCCAGTGGACTTTGGAGGCTGTGTCCCAAAAAAAGAAAACCAGCTTTGCTGGGGTGCCAGCTGGTTGTGATGAGGAGTCTCAGTGGGCTGTAACCCTGTCAGCATCTAGTGGCACACCTGTCTTTTCCAGTCTGGGGATGTGGCAGCACACCTTTGGTTTTGCAGCTCCACACCTATCTGAGGCCACAGTCCCTTCCCTGGCTGTTCCTGGGCACCTCACATAGCCGTAATGCTGCTGCATCCCATCACCATCTAGCCCTACCCATCACCTCACTAGACCAACACCTGCTCCTGCTGAACTCCCTTCTTCTGCCGAGCTCCCAGCCCTGCCCATCATGGCAAAGCGGGTGTGATCCCCCTGGCACAGGGGCACAGCACTGCCAGGACCTGGTTCACCACTGCACAGGCACTTTCTGAGTTGCACCCTGAGCCCTATCAGCTCCTGGCTAAGGCAGCTCCTCATGCCCAGGATGCTCCACGTTGCCCTTCACCACTGGCTCAGCACCCTGGCAAACAGCAGCCCTCAGGCTGCTGCTCCCTGGCCCTGCTCAGGGAACCCAATGCTGAGACCCAAGCCCACATCTTCCCTTCCCTTCCCTTCCCTTCCCTTCCCTTCCCTTCCCTTCCCTTCCCTTCCCTTCCCTTCCCTTCCCTCCCTTCCTTCCCTTCCCTTCCCTTCCCTTCCCTTCCCTTCCCTTCCCTTCCCTTCCCTTCCCTTCCCTTCCCTTCCCTTCCCTTCCCTTCCCTTCCGTTTGTCTCAAAGGAAAAAACAGGGAGAACCCCCTTAAAATGTCCTGTCCATCCCTTAGGCTATTTCCTCAGCCACCCTGGGGCCTCCGTGCCGCACTGCTCCCTCCACACAAACATACCCATCAGGTCAGCAAATGCCTCCACGTGACTTGGCAGCCGTCGCACTGTCTGTCCAGGCTGCCAAAGTCCAACGAGGCAGCTCTGTGGCCAGGGCTCAACACCCCCTGGCTTGGACGGGCTCCCTGGACGCGTGCGTCAGCCCGTGGGGACCTGCTGGGTGCAGGGAGCAGGGCTGGAGAGCAGCTGACGCGTGCCCGCCGAGCCAGCATAGCCTCCCTGGTTCAGAGGGGCACGGCCCCTGGACCGCTTTTCACACGCCAGCCTGGGGCGGGCATGATGCGGGAGGTCCGAGGTGATGCTGGTGGGCTGGGGGATGCTCTGCACCCGGTGCTGCACGACATCTGCAAGGGGAGGGAAGTTTTAAGGCCAGACTCATCTCAGCCCCAGTGAATGGCTGCCAGGCAGGGTGCCCGCCAGAGCACCCCACAAAAGGGAGGGCTTGGCTCTGCTTCTGCCTTGCACCCCTGGGGCCACCAAGCACCCAGGGATGCACAGCTGGGGGTCTCCCTGGGGCACTCCCTGGCACCCAGAGCTGCCGTGCCACAAGTGGTGGGGATGCAGCAATGTCCAGGATCCAGACCACAGTCCCCTGCCCAGTTTCTGCCGCTGGGATGGGGGCCGTGGGGGGGCCACCTCGACCAGAGTGGTCCCTCCCCATCCCGCAGGGTGCGTGGGCTGAGCCCCTTCCTCCCCATGGGGGAACCCCCTGAGATGGGAGTCATGCTGAGCCTCTGGCTCTATATATCAACCATGAAATGCCCCCTAAATACAATTGCAGTTGGGAAGGAGCTCGTAATTTGCTCAGTCTCCCACATCCTCCTGTGGTTATTATTTTAAGCCATTCCCCTGATTTCAGGGCCCTGGTCTGGAGATCCCCATTCCCAGACTGACTGATGCGTGCGATGACAGAATTTCTGCTGTTGGGCAAATTAATTTCCCATGGGATTGCGGCCTAATATATAAATATAAAACTGACACATTTTTACTCAGCTGAAAATAAAATAGCTCCAGCTCTAGTTTGCATGAGATAACGTTTCCAGGAGATAAGGCTGCAGCTGGAGTGTGAATTGCCATGTGGATCCCATTTTTCCCACAGATCCCCAGCAATGTTTGTTGGCCAGGCTGTGCAACATCAGCTTTTGATTAGCGCCAGCCGGCATTAACGCAATGTTTGTGTTCTGCTTCGTCTCACCCCACACCTGCCTTTTCCTGGGCAGAGCAAATGGCCGGCTGAGTGGGAGCAGGGAGTCTCACTGCCCAGCGTATTCGGGATTTGCTGAGGGGATCTGCCTGGAGCCGCGGTGCAGCTGCAGGAGGCTGGTTCAGACCCCAGCCCTGATGCCTTCAAGCTGGGATTGCAGCAGCCTGGCCTGGAGGAGGGCAGCAAGCACCCTTCACACAGGGGAGGTGATGGATAGCTGCTCCTTGCCGAATGGCCAGATCCCAACTGGGTCGAAGGGACAGCAGGTCCCCTTTCCCCTCCTCCCTCTGGGAAGGGAACCATCGAGAAAATCATTTGGGAATGGGATTTCCATCCCTGTGGGCAAGATCATGCCGATGCTAAGAACAGGGCAGCTGGGGCCAAGATCCTGGCTCCTGTCCCGCTGCCCTGTGAGCTGGTCTAATCCAGTGCTTTCTCTAAGGTCCCTTTGTGCACGAGTCCCGGCAAGCAGGAGGTTGTGAGCCCAGGCTGTGGGGTGGCTCGGTGCCTCCAGGGACCAGGCTGTATTTGGAAGTTGATCTCAGGGCCCTGGAGCCCTGGATCCATTAACGCATGCAGCAGAAATGAGTGTGTTCGATCCAGAGATCCTGACCTCAGCCCTTATAAATAGCCCAACCTGGGCCATGAAGAGTACCTAAAACAGTTTGTCTCCTCTGCTCCCACAGCAGTCCTCTTCTTTTCCTTTCCCTCTCCTCCTCTCCTCTCCTCCCTCTGCCTGCCTCCCTCGCTGCCCTGGGAACCTGCCCCCCTCATCAGGATGATTAAATCCTGAAGAATGCGCTTGGGGCTCTGCAGGCACCGAGGTGGAGACTGCTGATGGGGCATGCATGGTGTGAGGGTTCGACAGAGCCAGCATACCAGAGGGGGCTTATCTCCAGGCTGTGTAACCCAGGCACAACCATAGCCCCTCTGCTTATTCCTGTGTCTGGGCAGAGCCCAGCCCAGCCCAGCCCAGCCCATGCCATCCCATCTCATCCTCTTTGCCTGGGGCCTCTGTGGTGTCAGACCAGCAGCTCATTGTGAGCTTTCCCTTCTTCCACATATGCCACTTGAAGCTCCCCCAGGGATGGATTAAGGGGTCCCTGCAGACCTGCAGGCTGGCACTGCTTTTCCAGAGTGACTTTCTCCGTGCCTTTTGGATGCGGCTGTTAGAGCCGTCACACTGCCAGGGCCCGCGCTCGCCGTGGCCCGGATGGCAGGCTGCATCCCATACCCAGTGGCAGTGGAGACACACGGGGGCACTGGCCCTGGAGCTGTCTGTGGGGTGTTAGGGGTTACCCCCTTCCAGGCTTTCCTCCATGTCTGGAGAGAAATCCGCTTCGGCAGGGCCAGGCAATGCTCACAGCCTCCTGAGCCCTGTGGGGAATTAAACAGCACATTTTCCCCAGGAGCAAAAGCTTTGCCTTGTTGCTGACCCTGTTTCCAGCCCCTCTGCTCTCCTGGCCAGGTCTAAGGTGTCTTCATCTGCAAGGAGCCAAGGACTTTCACAGCTCTGGTCCCTCTGGTGATATGGTCAGCACAGGAGCCCACACCAGGAAGCAGGGACTTGGACCAGATAGATACACAAAGCAGATGAGATCCTGATGGATCAGGCATGGGTGACCTTCAGAAAGGCAGACTGGGACCTGCGGTGAAGAGGGAGAAGCACATCGTGGAGCTCCCTGCCCCTGGGAGAGCCCAGGGAGCACTGCAGGGACAAGAGGTCTCATGGACATCCAGGCTGCCAGGAGGCTTGGGGGTTGATATCTTTGGATACTCCCAAGGCAAATTGACTTGTGTTTATAGCTGGAGCTGTCTAGACTAGAGCTGGGTGTCTCAGGTGCCTGAGTGAAGGGCCACCCCAACCAGAAATGCAGGTGGGAGAGCCTGAGGCAAAGTAAGAGAAAGAGTCTGTTCTGGAGCGATTCACACTGGATGGATGGAGCCAGCAGGTCTCCAGCATGGTGCAAATCTGCTGTGGGAGGAATTCACCTGAGATTCACCTCTAGGTCTCTCTGTTGTATCAGTGGAGGTGGTGCAAGCTCCTGAGTCACAGGGTGCCGTCAGGCAGACACCCACCTCCCTGGGTCGGGCCCATCCCAGCTGGATGCTCCTCATACCTCCAGCTGGGCTGTACCTGCGGTGGCCCACTGAGGAGGGTGAAGGGCTGGAGGCAGTACCCAGGGGCAGCAACACTGATGATGAGCTCCATGTCGTTAACACTTGGGGCAGGTCTTGTCCCTGGGTCACGGGGCAGCAGGAGCCCTGGAGAAGGACACCCCTGGGAGAAATGGGCTGAGCTGAAGCCCCAGCAGAAAGGGGACATGGGGTTTGGGTGGCTAAAGCCAGGCACAGCTGGCTGGAGGAAGGGCAGATGTTCCATCTTGCAGTGTCCCCACCTCTGAATACCTTGCTGAGGGTGTCATTTAGCCATTAGAGATGCTGCAAGCTCAATATAGGACCAAAATCCTTACACATGGGAGGTCAAACAAAGGGATTTATTGGCTTTTCCTGGTCCTAAACCCCCTGAATAGGAAACATGCTCTGCCTCAAGGAGCTTAAAGCCTAAATTATTAATAAATCCATATTTATTGTCATAAAGGGCCCAATTATTTTTTTTTATGGCATAAAGATACAAGATCCAGAAAAAAACTAGAGGAAGGGATAATTGCTTTGTAAATGTTTGCAAAAGACACTTTTATCACAGAGGCTTAAACTATTCTGCTGTCTCTCTCTGCCTGCCTGTTTGCTGCCTCTAGTCAGCTAGAATATGCTGACCACTTCCTACGAACCTCAACAGAGACATTAAAATGTCACAAATGTTTTATTCTTGCAAGAAAATCTGGGAAAGGACAGAGAGACCCACACTTGGGCTGCCATCAAGAGAAAGTCTTCAGTGTGAGCTCAGCCCGATTGCCAGACATTGAAAAGACACAAAAAAAATTTATGAAAATCACACACCACAGCTTGTTTGAGGTACGAGCATGGTCCTGAAATGCAGCACAGGAGGGCTCTTTGCAGGCATGAAGCCCCTGAGATCAGCAGGGCTGCGAGCAGTGCAGCTGGTGGGACTGTAGGAGTCAAGGTGGGGTGCGTGCATTGAGACATGCGGGTCCCCAAGGCATGCTACACCCCAAAAGGCGGGAGAAGGGCTTTGCAGCCTGGAGTGGCAATGCCTGGCCTGGAGAGGAGCCCTGACCCCTGGGCCAGGCTCTAACACTGCAGGGATGTTGAGAAGGGGTTGGTTTTGAGGAGCCATTCCTCATGTGTGTGCATGCAAAAGCTATGTCACCAGCAGGTCTCCACCAGTCTAGGATCCTCCCTAGACTTAAGGCAAGTCAAAACTGCAGGAAAGATGTACTGGACCAAGTCTTGATCAAGACTTGACTTGCTCATTTCCAGTCCAGGATCATTTCAGGGCAGGAGGAGACCTGTAGGTCTGGGGTTATCAAAGCACAGGAGCTGAGACACCTCCAGGGCTCAGTGGGCGATAATAATTTTCAGACCTGGGTGCTCCAGCCTTCACGGCTTCCCGATTGCACAGATGATAAATCCCTTTTGGGTTCAGCCATGGTGAGCACCTGAGGTAGCACCAACCAAACAGGTATGTGCTGGGGAAGTAGTGCAGTGGGCAAGCAACTCCTGAAAAGTAGATCTGGGCAAATAATGCCAAACATAGAAGGATTTGTCCTTTTTCAGAGGACTCTACTGGCAAAGCACGTGCATACTTAGAAAGAGCTCCAGGGAGCATTGCAAAATCTACCACATTTAGCGTAGGTTTTGAACACTTCAGTCCCTCTTTAATGATACTGTCCAGGAAATGACAAAGCTTTTGAAAAACAAACAGGCTGGATTCTGGCTTGGTCCATTTCAAATCATTGTGCAGATTTTTTTCATGCGGCTTGCTGAATCACAGCAAAAACATACAACATCCTGCCACAGCTTTTCTTGTTTCTCTGACACTTCTGGCATGAAAATTGGACACTGCAGCAGATTCCAAGGCTCAATTACATCCAGGTTTGCCCCACGCTAGAGGAATCTGGTTTTGATGGCACTACTTCCAAGTTTATAAGATGACAGCTACACAGTAATTTTAGAAAGCTCCCCCGACACATCGTACTTTTGCCCTGGGGCCACGTCCTCTGCTTCTTCTGCAGTGACCTCCTGATACCTGTGGATGGTCACCACCAGGGAGGTTGCAGGATGAGGCCATTTTCACTGTGAAAAACTTTGTCTAAATACCTTAGCCACATGCAGTACCTACTGTTTATGGAGTGCCTGGTAGAAATAGATGGGTTTCGAGTACTCCATATGCACGATCTTAGGTGTAAGCACAGAGGAGGGACTTCTCACAGCTAGGCAAACTGCACTAGGGAAAAGAAAATAAAACATTGGTGTTCTTCCAGTGGTTAATGAGTAAATATTAATCTGGTTTGAATTTTTGGTACAGGAGACGTTTTACAGGTTTATAACTTTTAAAACAGAAAATTGGGAGCCTTTGTGGTAAGTCAAGGGCATACATGAGAGGAGGTTACATTTGAATTAAATCCACATTAGATTTGTTAGTATTTACTTTAAGCCATAGTGAGAAGGGAGACCCAGGGAAAGAATCAGCAGCATCCCTAGAAATCACTTTGTTCTAAGCTGGGCCTGCAAACAGTAAAATGCAAGGTTTGGGATTAGGCAGTGTTTTTATGAAAGAAAATCTTCCAGCTCCGAGGCATGCACGCTGGCACCTGAACAACATTGCTGCTGCATGCTTGAGCCCAAAGCAAAACAGCAGGGACAGGAGCTCTCCAGATTTGAGACATGTTTGGATGTAGGATTTGATTCAAAGGAGCTCTGCCTCCAAGGGACACAGGGAGAAATAGCGACTACCTTCAGGGGGTGGCATGAGGCCCCTGATGGGGTGCAGAGATAGAGCAGGCAGGGAAATGCAGTGTGGGAGTGATGAACTGCAGACCCGAGCAGGGGAAGATGAGCCAGACATCTGGTCCAGTATCCGTTTAAGCTGCTCTGCAGCCTGCAAGTGGATTTAGGCTAACCACAAAGCAATACCAGGGGGCTGCATGAGCTTGTGAATTCCCGAAACAAGGCGATGTTGTCACACCGTCTCCTTGCAGGAAGGAATATCAGAGGTGCTTGCAGCCCTCTGATGTGATGTCCCACCTGGGAGGGTGGCAGAACAGCCTGGCATCCCTTAGCAATCCCAAACCATTACAAGTCCCTAATGAATGCATGTGCTTTGGATTCCTCTTGCTGGGGCACAGCAGAGGCATGGGAATGAGAACAAGGGCAAAGGGTTAGGTGCATGTCTTCTGCAGAGTGCTCCATATAGACCCAGCAATGCTTGGTATCTCTCCATCAGGAGATATCTCTAGCAGCATCAAGGCTGCTGCTTTGTTTCAGCAACACAGGCTTGGCCGGATGGTGGAGAGGGGTCTCCCAGCAGGGCAGAGACCCCAGGACAGTGTGGTATGGGATGTCCCAGGGAAGCTGATCCACCTTAGCAGGAGCTAAAGGCCAAGAGCAGCTGGAGTTTGCAGCTGTACAGGAAGCCTGCTCCGAGACAGCCCACGCTGGGGCCCAGCAAGGCTAGACTCCCCTTCCCCAGCAAAGTCCCTTGGAGGGTCACAGCACCAGGTCCTGCAGGGCTGGGTGCTGGCTGGAGCACCCGACCCTCCTCAAATGTGGTCAGCACTGCAGCAGAGTCGGGGAGCTGTTGCACATTCCTGCATCAAGCTGCAGCTCCAACACCATTTCTTTGCTCTTTTCCTGGGGATTTGACACAAAAATGCTGTTATGCTTTGTCCTTCCCCAACATCTGTTAAAAAATGACTGTCTTTCCTGTTATCTGGAAAATCAGTGGCACACCAGCAAAGTGTTGGGCCTGGGAGCCTTCATCTAAGCACTCGGGCTTATAAACCTCTGTGCAGAAAACTGGAGCCACAAATGTGGGAATTTCTTACTGGGAAGCAGTTGGGAGGTGGCTGCCAGTTCCTATCAGCCATCAGTTGTCAGGGGCATGTGCAGTAGATACTGATTTCCTCCAGGACCTTCACACATCAGCCTGGGTGAAGCAGCTCATTAAAAGCAACTAATTGCTGCAGTCAATTGTGACATGAATTTTTCAAGGTTAATTTAGTTTAGCACTGAGAGTCCTCTATTTATCTCCAAAGAGGGTGAACCGCACACACTGCACAGCCACCCCTCTGCTGCATCGCTCCTCTGTGGACAGACTGTCCAGGATGGGGAGTTCAAATTTGGAGCATCCTCAGGGACTCCTAAGAGGGAGCGCACTGAGCTGTGATGGGAAAACTTGGCCCAGAGGATGCAAAGTGTTACTACCACCATGGGCAGGGTGACCCAACAGGCCAGCTTGGTTTGTGCTTGATGCAGGCATCATCTTTGCTTTGTCTTGAGATGAGCAGTTCCTTCAAAAGTCCTTTTAACCATTTACCTGAGCTTACAGGAATGCTGGGGAAAGCAGAGTCCGAAATGTGACGTATTCAGTAAAACTTTCCTGTTCACCTCCCTTATCCCATTTCCTGTTTGCCATGAAATTTCCATAAGCAAATCTCCCTGTCTGAACGGACTCCCAGATGATGTTAAAGGTAGCAGTAATTGTCTTGGGGGGGGAAAAGGGACATTTGCTGGAACTGTGACAGGGCTTCACGTTGGAATCATTTTCTGCTCCCTTGCAGATTAAAAGCAAGACCAAGGAAGAAAGCAAGCGTAATGCCTTTCTCTGGTGTGGCATCTCAGGTCCAGCTGTGGGGCGTTGTACCAGCATTTGCTGTCTACTTTGTGAATGACTGCACAAAACAGCCTGTGCAGAGGTTTGGTATTGTGGGACACCAAAGATATGACCTCTGCCCACTGGCCACGTAGGAGCAGTGGGGACCTCTTCATCTGTCTGCTCACTGTGCATCAGCAACCATGTCCCCCATGGAAGGAAACAGCTGCAGAGCCCAACATTGCCCAATTTTGGGTGCGCCAGGGCCGAGAGTCAGGGCACAGAGAGTACCCTGAGCATCCCCACACCCTGCAGCAGCACGGTGGGGTGCCGGTCCCAGTGTGGGGCTGCCCCCCTGCCAGGTCTTCTTGGCCGAGGCATGTGTGGCCCCAAGGTGCAATGCTGGAGGAGAATTCATGGAGCTTCGCTTGTCCCACCTGAGCAAAGGTCGACTTGGCACCCACCGTCAGGCAGGGAAGGGAAATAGGCTGTTTAATGAATGTATCCTGTGTTTACGGAGGACCGGCCAGCTATGACAATGCAGATGTTTCCTGCCTCCCTACATCTGCAAACAGCCATTTGCTGGCTGAAAGCTGTTCCTACCATGAAGCTGTGCATTCAGGCTTCACTTCTGTGATCGCAGACAGCAACTGACCTCCAGCGAGTGGGGACGTGTCCGGGCAGTGACCGTCTCACCCTTTCTGGGGGTTAGTGCCCGTCTGCGGCCAGTCTGGCGCTGCACCTCCAGGGAGGAAAGCTGAGCTCAAAGGCCAGTGCAGGCTTGGCTGCCCTGTGGCATGATGCAAGCCCTCCCAGGGAGGGAAGGGGCCGTGCAGTGTGTGGCCGGCCCTGTGCAGGACGTGGTGCTCCGCAGGTAGGCAGGAAGATCCCATGTGTGAGCAGGATAGGAGGATGTGACTGTATTTACTGTCTACCCTTGTTGAGTCTCTGCCTTTTCCTTGTCTGCCTGACAGCCCTCTGCCCCCCATGACGTGGACCCCTGGAGTCGAGTGTTGCCATCTCTTCTGGCTAAAGACTGCAATTAGGAAGCAGATAAAAGCCAGGTTCAACCCCTTTTCTGTCTTGAGGACAACCTCCTGGCAAGGCTGGGTGAAAACCCTCTCCCTTTCTTTGCCTGAACAAGTCACTGTGCAGCAAAGACACCAAAAGCAGCTGTAAACATAGAAGGCAAAGCTGTCGGGAAACTGAGGAAGGGCTTGGCTGTAGCCCAGCATGAAGGACAGTTTGCTAAATGGGACTCCTGGGCACTGGTCCCTTTTCTCTGTGATGAGTTGTGAACAAATTCAACTGTTTTCCTAGTCTCAAGACCAGGACCTGGTCTGGGGCTGTGATTCTGACTAGCCAGATACACAACTCTTCCACCCAAAGGCTGTTGGTGGGAAGCTCCCAGAGAGGACTCTCTGCTGTGCCACCTGCAAGTCCTGGCCTCTGGGAGGTTCATAGGCCACAGAAGTCAGTAGGAGAGGCAAGTCCTTTTAGCCCTTAGCAAGGCTGGTGCTCTCAAAACACAAGACCTGAGGTTCAGAGGCACTTCTGGAGGTCTCTGGTCTAACCCCTGCTCCAGGTGGGGCCAACATAGATCAGTTAGATGAGGACTGTGGTCAGGGTACCTCCAAGGATGGAGATCCCTCAGCCTCACTGGGTTCCTATACCACGGTCCGGCCACCCTTAGGCTGAAGGGGATTTTTTGTTAAATCTCATCAGAATTTCCCTGTTTGTGACTTGTGGCTGTTGCCTTTTGTCCTTCCTCTCTGCACCTCTGAAAAGAGACCATCGCTGTTGTATCTATACCCTCCCATTAGGGATTTGAAGACAGCTGGTTACCAGACCCCCCCCCCCTTCACCTTCTCCAGGCTGAAGAAACCCAGTTTTCTCAACCTCTCCTCATATGTCCTGTGCTCCAGGTCCCTAACCATCTCAGAGCCTCACTGCTTGGCTTTCTCCAGTTTCTCAGTGTCATTCTTGTACTGAGGGGGCCCAAAATTGGACACAGTTAATTCAGAAGTGACCCCACAAGTGCCATATAGAGGGAAACAATTACTTCCCTCTCTTGATACTCTCCAGCCTTCCTCAATTACATGTGTGGAATCTCTTGGGAACCACAAGTGTGCCGCGTGCCATGATGGGACCATGGCACACACCACTCAAGCCACCTTCTCTGAGGAAGGGCATCAGGAATGGTTTGCTTTTAACCAGTTCAGCATCAATGAGTCTGAACACTTTTCTCTAAATGGAAAAGTGTGAGAAGTCTTGCAGCAAAGAAGTCCTATTTTCATCCCAATTTGCAAGGAAAAGCGAGACCAAATGAGCAGGACACCGAGTGGAATGGAAACACTGACTGTACTGCTTTGCTTTGCTATTTAATAGCAAAAAATCCAGCACTCCCTATTTGCCTGCATCTCCTTTTCCTTTCCCGTCTTGCCAGCTTTCCAAGAATCTGAAGCTGTTTTGGAGCCAGCAGTGGATTTTTCCCTCGCTGCTGTTGGGGCTCACCACCATGTCCACCAACTCATTGCACAGGGCCCCTCATGTTGTATCTCCCTCGAGGTGTCTGAGTTTCTTGGGCTGTTGCCACCTGGGTTTCATTCAAATTGCAGAGCTGCAGCAAGGGAGAGGCCCTGGGCAGGGTGAGGGGGTCTTTTTTTTTTGTCAGCTACCTCAGAAATGCTGATGAGCAGGCACCCTGCAGCCCCAGGGGAAGGGAAGGGGCTACCAGATCTACTCATGGACACGTCAACTGGTGCAGTGGGATCTGGGTCAGACTGCCCAGGTTGAGTTGACCCACTGTGAGAGGAGAAAGCATGCAAGCCCAGGGCACATGCAAGCCACCTCCCCAGATGGGATATTAACAGTCCACGGGATGGGAGAGCCAAATCCTTCTCTCTACTGAGCATGGTGCCTATTTGCTGGCATGGAGCTGGGGCAGAGGGAGCAATGAGCCTGCTCCCACCCACCCGTGCAGGACTCAGGACTGCTCTGGTTTCTATCATGCTGTGTCAGAGTCCTTCCCAAGGGATGAAAATGAAATGCAGTGCCAAGAGATCTCTCTCTCCCATCCCTCATGTGGGAGGAGCCTTGGACAGCAGATTGTTTTGCTTCTATCATGGTTTCGTTGTCTCCTCTCATCACAAACCCAGGCAGATATTGGGAATGGCTCCTGGTCGGAGCAGAGCATAGCTGGTGGAGCCCTCACAGCCAACCTTTGCTTTGCAAAGCTGCTGTCCTCCAGAGAAACTGCTGGAGCCAACCATCTTTTCTTATCTGCACTGCTTTGCTGCTAACAAAGCTCGGCTTTTGAAGGGGCATGGTAGGCTCTGAGCTGAGGGGGGCTTTTAGATCCAAGTTTTCCTCTTGTGCCCTCTAAGCTACAGTGATCCCCTTCCTGACTCTTTGGTTTCTCTCTCCAATGGCAAACGTCTGGAGCAGAAAGTGTCTGGGCATGACCAAGTCCTCACCTGGGCTGACCTGTACACTTTCCCTAATGCAATGTGCCAGGAGCAAATATTTCCTCTGGTGTCTCATGCACTGCAGTGCTGGAGCAGGTTCTGGGTAAGGATGCCACCCTCTGTGAGGATTTCTACCTGCACTATTTCAAATGAACTCTCTTCCTACCGGCATGGAAACACAGAGGTAAATTCCCTCCCTGCAGACTGAACAAGTGAATCGGTCTGTATGGAGCAGAAATGTGCTCTCAGCCCTGTCCAGTCCCAGTCAGGAGCAGCTAACCAGCAGGCCAGGCTGGTCTGGGGACCACAGGGAAGACTGGCTTGTTACTAGTGGACCCAGGTGTCACCTGGGACAGCCCCCCCACTTCTCCATGCCTGGTTTCTCTAGACCCCAGGAGGACACAGGATTCAGAGCAGGGCGAATCCCCTCCAGCAGTCCCAGAGGAGGCATGTTGGGTACCTGGTGGACAGTTTCAAGCTGTGGTTGAGAAGCCTGTCCTTGTGGCCCTCTGTCTCTGCAGGGCATCCAGGGCCCTGCAGCACAGACTGCTCTGTCCCTCGGTGTCCTGGGGTGACACACACTCCTTGCGGTCCCTCCTGTCAGGGAGGGGACCACTGGCTCCAGGACAGCTGTCGACCTGTGCTGTGCATCTGGAGCTGTGGAGCTGCAACCTCTGCTTGGATGCTGTATGGGTGAAGATGGAGGGAGGCAGGGATTGTACCCCAAATCATTCATTTGCCTACCAAGCTGTGGGACAGCCTCAATGACCTCTAGCTCTCCCTGCCTGCCAGCCATCCTGCCTGGAGAAGCACTGCCTGGCAGTGGGAGCAGAGCCCCGGCACCCTGCCCTGGTGCTGTCAGGCACGCCGGGCTGGACGTGGAGGATGCCCCGAATGCCTCAAAACCAGAGGAGGTGAGAAACTTGTGGGGATTGAAGCCAAAACTGGACAATTTAGCCACTGTTCCTGGAAATGCTTACTCGGAGCCAGGCTTCTATCCCGGTGGGCACAGCTTCGGCCCCCACCTGCATTTCCCACCCTCAGCCGTGCAAACGCACACGCGGTGATGGGAGATGTGGGGACCAGGGCTCTGAGAGAGCACTGCTGACGCATCTCCGACAAAAGAGGGGCTAGCTTCAGAGCAAAGGCCGCAGAGAAGCAAACAGGAGGGAAGTAATTGGGAATGAGAGACAAAAGCACAAGCGGAGCGCTGTGGTCTGGCAGCGGGAGTGCTGTGCTGGGAAAATCCTCTGATTTATTGCAAGAAGTCTGGCAGATCGAGGAAAGAGGGGAACAGGGCCCTGAACAGTTTCTAAGAAGCGGCCGCTCCCTGAGTCTTTTCCCCAGGAGATTTTCTGCATGATGGGGCAGAGGGGGTGCGGGCACACGTGGCACGCGAGCCTTGGGGCTGCCCTGCTCCCTGAGCTGCAGCCTGAGCAAGGATCCAGCACTCCGCGGTGGGTGTCCCTTGGGAAAAGCCAGCTGCAAAAGCAAACCCAGCCATTTGTCGTGGGGAATTTGAGAGGTGAGCAGGCAGGACAGACACCACACTGTTCCTCGGCTTGCTGGGGCTGTGCCAGCCAGCGTGCCCTGACAGTGCCTAGCTATCCCAACCTGCGGAGCACAGTGGCTGTGAATATCTGACCATCTCCAAAATAGACCAGGGATTGTAGGCAGCTGAGTGTCCCAGCAGAGGTAGGTGTCCTGGCCTGGTGGGTGTCTGTATTGAGGGTGGCTTGGCTAAAGCAGCTCTTGTGCAATAAGGACTGACCCTGGAGACCCCTTTGGAGAAATGCACAATTCCTGTTCCTGGGGAAGCCCTTGCCCTCTCCAGCTCTCAGCTCCTTGCAACCCTCCTTGGACTCATGGCTGCTGTGCAGGGAGGACCACAGCAGCCCCATCTTGAATGTAGGTCATCTCCCCGCTCCATCACATCACATAGCCCCGTTGAGGCTGAGATTTGCTGTGATGAAGCCATGGCCATATGGGGACTCCTCTGTTCCCTGCAGAGGTGCCTCTTGGCAGCAAATGGAGGGTGGTTCGCTTTGGCTGTCCCACCAGGACACCAGCAATGGGATGGCGGTGCCACGTGCCCCTGGCTGTGGGACAAGGCTGGGCAGGGCTGTCCTCCTCCCTGGGGCCCTGCGACACATGACTGGGACCAGCCCAGCAGCCTGGCTGCCTTCCCACATGGGCCTTGCACCCCTGCTTTGGCCCCTTCCAAAAAACGTGCAGTGAAAATGTCACTAGTGGGGTCCCCAGGGAAGTGAGAGCATTGATTCAGGCTTATAAGTGACATCCCCACTTAAAAACATATTAGCCTTCCGGCTCCTCCTGCTCCCACTCGCCTGGGAGCAGCAGGGCTCTTGGTGCAGGATCGCGGCCCCAGCAGGGCTGGTTTTGCAGGTGTTTTGGCTCAGCACCCTCTGAAAATTGGGGAGGGAGTTCCCGTGCCTCCAGATGGGTCCCAAATTCAGTGGGAGTTTGCTGGAAGTATGACCTCAGGAGCTCAGGCTCCAGCATGCTTCACTCTATCCCAGAGGTGATGCTGGGGAGATGTCTCAGGTAGGAATGGGCTCTGCTCCTGCTGTGGGTCTGTTCCCCAGTGTGCAAAGAGACTTGCTGGGACCGCGTGCCCTGGGGCTCCTGGGTCCATCCCCAGCCCCACTACACGAGCTGGGGGAGCCAGCACTGCCAAGCAGGAGGGGCACAGAGCTGCCTGCCCAGGAGATACAGAAACATGCTGTGGGTTTTCCCCTGCCTGCCTCCGTGCGCAGGTTGCTCCCAGCTCTCGCAACAGGCTCAGCACCTTGCAAACAGGATTTAGCCACAACCCAGAACATATTACTGAAAAATCAAACAACAAACACATTCTTCTGAATTCCCGGGCTCCTTCTGCTTTTGACCTCCCAGATGGTCCCTGGCAACCCACATACTCAAGGAAGGGTTGGCTTGCTTTCCTGCAACTTCTGCGTGTCCGAGGTCCCACCCCGGTATGTGCACAGCCTCCCGGGGTGGCCGAAGGTTGCTCTGCAGAGCTGCACGCCGGGTGACCTGCGAGCCCAGCCGTGTGCCCGCAGGCAGGCAGGCAGGCAGGCAGCCCGACGCATGAACCAGCTGCCAGGAAACCACGGGCAGCAGCACCGGGCAGGTCTCGCTTCCCCGTTTAAAGGCAGGGTGAGGCATGAAACACACTCATCTGCCCTTTATTCCTAGGCAAGTCCTTTCTTGGCCGGCTTTGCAGGCTTGTTTGAAGGATTCAGAGGGCTTGGGGGATCTTGTGCTGGGTTGCTGAGCCCCAATGCCTATCCCTGCTCCTCAGCTTGGGAAGAGGGGTCTGCCAAGCTCTCTGTGCTCCCTCTTGCTCCTCATGAGAGCCTTCATCCCATAGAGGGGACAGCCACAAATGGGAGGATGGAGGGGACCCAATGGGCACAGCTGAGCCATGGATGCACAGAGTTGTTCCTCCTGCTCCACCATGGGCCATCGTGATGTTCAGGCTGAGCTCTGGCTTCAGATGTGCCCCAGACCCTGGTGCCCGTGGCCAGGCAGGAGCCCTGGGAACAGCTTTGCTCCACAGGGAGCAAGGGGGTGGTCAGCAACCATCCAGCCCAGGGCTCCCGTGGCCAAGGCAGAGCCCTTCTCTCCTGCTGCAGGTGATCTGGGTGGTGAGCCAGGGAGTGAATGAGCCTTGGAGAAACAGGCATTTGACTCGCAGGCAGCCCATCGTGGCAGGTTTTCACATGCTTTTCCACCCCGAAAAGCTACCAGAGGTTTCCATCCTGGTAAGCCCATTTGTGAGCAGCAGCTGTACATAAATAAGAAGGGGAATTGGTGGGTGGCAGGGAGTTCCCACGAGGATCAGGATTGCAGGCCCTGGGGAAGGGTCCGACATGGCATCAGGACTCTGCCAGCTCCACTCCACCCATTGCACCTGCTCCTGTGGATTGCACACAACTGCACAGTTTTAGGGGAAGGGAGATTCCCCAAGCCCGGGGCAATCCCAAGCAGCTAGAAAGGATCTCAACAGCAAGAAAGGCAAAGAGGCAGGAGAGACACAGCAGGGAGAGGCAGGACAGGGAGCAAACTGCTCAGCAGGCAGCAGGAGGGCGAGGAGCATGGGGGCACCTTGTGCTGCCCGTTCTCTGCCCCAAAGCTGACTCCAGCCAGCTCACCTGCTTATGCTCACCTGGACACTTTCCCTGGGCAACCTCTATCCCTGTATCCTGGGAATATATCCTCTATAGGCCCTCCAGCAACCCTGTGGATTGAAAGCCAGGGGGATATACAGGCAGCTCAGGGCTCTCCATATGTCCTGGTCTTGGTAAAGGTTAGAGGGCAAAACGCTGGCAGCATTTCAGCATCTGGCTCTTCCAGAGCTCAGCAGATCAGGGTCAGACCCCTACCCTTCCCTTGGCTCTATCCTAGCCTTGACCAGCCAGTGCTGTGGGGTACAGAGGGATCTCAGCTGCCTGCACCACCCCAGGAGCCAAAGTTCCCATGCAGGACCCTGTAGAGATCCATCATGGGCTGCCCCCAGACTGCAGCTCATCAGGGAAGCAGAAGTGAGCTGAGAGCATCTCCAAGAGCTGTTGTGTTCCTTGGGATCAATTGCTCGCCTGAATGTTTAGTTTTTGCATTGCCTCATCTTGGCCAGACTTTTATGGCCGGCTGGGGACTTGGGCTTGTTCTGAACTCTTGTGCCCTGTGCATAGTTTGAATTTCCTTGTTGTGATTCAGGGGACATGCTGAACTCTGTGGAAGCTGGGAGATGGCACCTCCTTGCACTCCTTGCTTCCCTGAGCAGCACAGACACATCCACGGGTGCTTGGAGGGCTTCCCTAGGTCCCCTCACAGTGGGAGGGTGGCACAGTGGGCAGTGGGTCCCACAGAAAAGCACCTGAATAGAGTGACCCAGGGCCATATATAGTCCCACACTCCTTGCAGCCTTCAGATGCCACCCCAGAGAGACCATAGCAAGACTTTGGGGGGTTGCAGGCTCATCCCTGCCTGGTGCCCACCTGGTGGCAGGGGGATAGCAGCCCTTCCTCCAGGGTGGTGGCAGCAGCCCTGGGGGGGTGGTTGAAGAACATTCATCCCCCATCACTACCCTCACCTACCCCTGGTTCAACCTGACCTGTTTGCCTTTCCCCAGCACAGGCAGCATTTGGGATACCACCTCAACCCTTGCTTTTCATGGGATGCGAGTCACAGATACCCCAAAACCCACTGTCCCGAGGCCAGCTTGGACCAGAGCAGCTCCTGCACAAAGCATCTGTGATGGAGAGGATGCACCTGAGGGAGATGGGACACTGGGCATTGACCAAGCACTGGTTCCCCCTCCCAGCTTCCCCCAGACCACCTGCATCCACATGGCCTCTGGCACACCATCCAGGCTGGATTTCTCCCCCAACCTTGCCTATTTTGTCTGTCGCAGGACTAACACTGGCCATTTTGCCTCTTTTGGCTCCCTAACATGAGAAATGTTTTGGTTTTGGGCAGGATTCCAAGCGCTTGCATCTCACAGACACGTCCATCCTCCCAGTGGAGAGCTGCTGAGGAGGGAAGGAGCCAAGAAGATGTGGGGAGCCCCTGACCAGAGGCTTTGAGCATGGCCCCTGGTTTATTTATGTGTGTAGGGATCAGAAATACAGAGGCAGCTGCCAGTGAGGGCTCTGCATCCTTGCAGCTCTAGCCCCATGGGACCCCAATCCCTGATCAAGCCGAAATGAGTATGAAACACACCACAGAACCCAGACAAGCTATACAAAGTCATCCAGCATCCCAAGATGATGGCCAGGGGGCTTGCCAGTCACCAGGGCAGTTGCCAAAGACTTGCTGCAGTTTCTCTCTCTGCCCAGGGGATGCTCAGCAGGGATGGGCACCCTCCCTGAGCATCCCTCCTTCCCTGTCCTCCTGTCCCCAGGATTCAGGCTTGGGCACCTTCACCCCCTCCCTGGGAGCCTAGGGACTGCTCATTTCAGAGGCCCCAGGGCTTGGGGGCCATGGGGAGGGAGAGTAAGGGGGGCCGTGCACCAGCCAGCATCAGACATGCCACATCATTGCTTCTGAGGCTTTCTCAGCTTTTCTGTCAACTTTCCTTTCCCGAGGCAGCAGCACAAACCAGTTGGCCCAAATAAACCTTGTCTTTTTTCCAGATATCTTTATGATGAGAAGCTGGCTCTTGGGGAGAAGTGGTGCTCTGCTAACCAGAGGGTAAGTGTGAATTTGGAGGCAAGAAAGGAGCAGCCTGTGAACCTAAGACCAGCGATGCTATTAAACCTAAGCCAGCCAAGTTTTCACCCCAGGATCTGATGGAATCCTTGGTCCCAGCCATGGAGACCTGGGGTGGAAATGGGGAGCAAATGAGATGTGTGAAGTGCTTGGTGGATGCCAGCTGTTTGGTGACACTGTCCCCAGCATCTGACCTTTTGGGAGAGTCACTGCTCCCTGTGGCCCTCAGGCTTGCCAGGTTGAGGTCCCAAAGTCATGAGCCCACAGTCCAGCACAGGCAGGGGCAAACCGAGGGACAACAGTCATTCCCCACTTCTACTCTGCCCCAGCCAAGTCCTAGTCCAGTTTGGACCATCCTGGAAATCCCTGGTCTTGTTGGTGGTACAGCAGGGCCAGCAAACGGGGAAGGTCCTCCCAGACTATTTGAGGACTGGAGCCACTTGCTGCAGGATCTCAAGAGATGAGTGAAGTGGAGGAGAGACAAATAGGAGAGTCCTGACAGAGCCTGGGAGGGCCAGGTGTGTCTGTAGCTCTGCAGGTGGAGGGAGAAGCTCCGTGCAAGGGGAGACAGCCTGTCTGGAGAGGGACCATGCCCTGCCATCAGACCTGCTTCCCTGAAGCCCTCAACGCTGTGCATTTCCCAGCACAGCTCATTGCAGCGGAGATCATTAGCAATACTGCCAGCTAATTAAACTGAGCACTCAGTGTGAACTCCCATAAAACTGCCTTAATAGACTTCCAGCTGTACACTTGCTCTGCGGAAAAGACTGGTCCACCTGTCTTTAAACAGGAGGAAAACCCCACACCACCCTCACCCTGGAGGTCCTTCCCCCTTTAAACACTCCAGTGGGGTCTTTACTAGCTGGTGAAGGGATATTGTAGTGGGAGTTATTGGCTGTACCTGCCAATAACTGGAGAAGTCACCTGCCAATATGGGTTCAGGACCTCAAGATACAGGGGACCAAAATAAAGGATGCCTAAACCCCAGGAGAGGCAACAGACCCCCAGTACCTGTGGAGCAGAGTCCTGTTTAGAGGGTTGGCCCCAGCCCACCCAAATCCCAAATCCCAGCGGGAGGCTAGCCACCTCACTGCCAAGGTCCCTGGGTAGGGACCGCAAGGTCTGGGGACTTGAGAAGTGGAGGAAGGGAAGGAAGGGGACAGGAGGGTAGGGGGGGGCCTGCAGCCCTACACCAAACCAGCGTCCTGCTCTGCCCACAGTTTCCTCAGCTCCATTAAAGGAAGGTGGAGACACCCGTGCCCAGTGACCCCCTCAGATGAGCTCCATCCATCAGGCTCAGAGCCCAGTTCACACCAGTTAAAAACATCCAAATTGTCTAATCTGGGACACATTCTTCCCTGATGGGCTCTGAGACCCCAGATCTGTGTGCAAAACCCATCGTCTGGCTCAGCCTGGGCAGCGGTGTTTCCCCCGGGCTCCACGGACCACAGTGCATCAGCCCACCTTCCCTCTCCATCTTCAGGGCAGGACAAAGTCCTCCAGGTCACGCCTCAGCATGCAGCCTGGCAGCTTGAACTCAAGACCTGTCCTCAGAGGCTCCGCACAGTCTCACAGACCTATGAAGGGTTTTGGCGACTTCCAGTGATACTCCAGTGTCCGCTGGGAGGGCACAAGCCTGGAGCAGCCAGTGCAAGAGGAGCTGCCTGTCCCTGCAGACCAGCCAGTCTTCCTGAAGGACACTTGGCAGCTCTGCAGAGAGTGTATGAGATGCTGCGGGATGCTGAGACCCAGGGCTGTACAATGGAGAAGACAGCCATGGAAACCAGCACTGGTTCCTCACCCCCAGGTGCCCACCATCCCTGGGTGTGTGCTCCGGCTGCTCATCTCCTTCTCACTGTTCAAACCTTTTGCTATTTTTCCCGGAGCCTGGGGATGGCATCACCTCCTCATTTTTCTGGATGTGTGGCAAGGAGCTGGAGGCACACAGCTTTCCCCTGTCCTCTGCACTGGCTGTGCTGCACCCTGCAGAGAGTGAGAGTGTGTGGATGAGGCTTCCTTTAGTGGAAAACAAAGAGATGTCACATTTAAATCAGAGCTCTTCGCTCATTTTCAGCTTCAAGTAAGGTTGCCCAGGGAAAAGGTACAAATGCAAATTTCAGGGGTAGTGCAGCTGGAACATGAGGATTCAAAACATAAGAACAAAAGCCATGGGATATGGATGTCAATGAAAAAAGCAGGCATCAGCCCACAGGGACCTTCCTGGCAGGGGATCTTTGAGGGCAAGGACAGCAGGAAAGCTGGTAGGTCCCGAGCAGGACTCTATCTCAGCTCCATGGGAAATATTTGCAGCACAGAGAAATGCAGGACCTGCCAGGAGAGGAGCAGGAGGGCTGCACAAGCCCTCGAACACTGGAGCATTGAAGAGGAGAAGAAGAGCACATGAGCAAGGCTGAACCTGGAGGGATAACATGGGTGAGCAGGAAGTTGATAGGAAAGCTGAGGCTGATGTGTGCAGGGGCACCACAGGCAGAATGAAGAGCATCTGCAGGCAGGAAGATGAAGAAGAGCTTCAGCTCGCTGCTCAGTGGGAAAGAAGAGCAAACAGAGAAGGATGCAGGCAATGCAGAGGAGTTTGGTGGTTTCTTTTTTTAGCTTTAATCTTCATAAAAATCCAGATGTGATCAGATAATTAATGAAATGGGAGGTGAGAAAACAGGCCAGAACAGAAGAGGTGGGATAAAGGAGCCTGTAGATGCATGGGATGTGTTCAGGGTGGGGGTCTGGAAGCACCCATGGGGATGCTGCATAGAACAGGAAGATGGGGCAGAGAGGAACAAACCTGGCCAGAAAAAGGGGAGAGATTATCAACCCATCATCAGAGTGATATCGGACCAAATCAGGGTGAATTATTAAATGGTTTATAAACACTAATACAATCAATTCACACCAAATAAGCCTCATGTCCTCTTTTCACAGGACTGATGGCCTGATGGAAAAGGAAGTGATGCTCTGAGGTGTATCAACACTTTGGGCTGCTCTGCATCTCCAAAGCAGACCACAGCCCCAGCATCAGCCCTGCTTGGGGGAAGTCTTATTCAGGCTGCAGGAATCAGTGTAAAACACTGCCACCAGGAGACAAGCCATGTCCTCCCCTTCCCCACACACTGCTCCGCTTCTCAAACACCCTCCCTTTCCTGGCACAAGTTTTCATCCACACAAGTGCTCCATGGGCTCTTGAATGGGTCTTTGATGTTGGCCATGTTTTCCAGGCAGTTGGTTCCCTGAACTGAGCCAGGACAGGGCTACCCAAACACTTGTGCCAGCACGGGGGGTGTGAAGGGCTAGGAATGAGCAGCTGGGGACGAGGGACCAGGCTATGTCTCCAGGAGGCACGCACGGATTATGGCAGCTTAACACATTCATCAAAATCCAGCCCCCCCGGGTGACTGTCAGACTGCAGGAGTGGTTCAAGAGAGGTTGTTGGGGATCTCTCCTGGATTTCTGGACTGTATTTTCCCTCCTGATGAAGGTGCTATGGCTCTAATTCACGAGTAACATCAGTGGATTTGGGCTTTGTGGGGTTGCAAGCACTCAGGGTGTGAAATGCAGGTCTGGAGGAGATATTGGCTGCATGAATACAGTGTGGGGAAGGCAGCACAGCCAGAGCAGGTCCAGGCTTTGTGTGTGGGTGTTGGGGGGTGCTGTGCAAGTCACAGGGTAAAGACGAGTCTGCAGTGCCCAAAAGCAAAACTGGGCAAATCTAGACCTGGGCAGGTCTAGTCCTGAAATCTTCCTGTTGTTCACTAAGTGCTGATTTCAGCAAGATTTGTTCATGTCTAGGGGTGAGGAAGGATCTGGTACACCACTACGGAGTAGTAGGAAAGGACTTGAGAAGGCTTCTGCACTGTTGCAGGGCTTCGTGGTGAAAAGCCTGGTCTCCCAGAGCATAACAAACACCTGAGCATCCCCTTTGCAGAGGTGATCCCAGCCTGTGAGCAGCTCCCGTCTCATTGCATCAGCCTTCCCCTGAAGTCACATCCCGCATGGTAGGACGGAGTCAGACCTACGCTGGGCTGCAACTCACGATGAGGCAATACCATGGAAATGGCATTGCTGGCTGATCGTGATGCCTGGTGCGTCAGCACTCAGAAAAGCCCCAGCTGTGTGCAAAAATATTCCCTCCTCAGCAACTGGGAGTGCCAACAGGGCCTCTCAGCTGGTGGAAATATCCTGCCCACCACATCTGTGATTAGGTGACACGATTCAAGCCAAAGGCCAGAGCTCATGTTGCTTCTCAGCCTGGTCATTGCTGCAGCACTGAGGGTTGGGAGGCTCTGCCCCAGCTGCGGGGTGGGATGGCCACAGCCTGGTGCAAGGAGCATAAATGAGCAGCCTTGGACTTCATCCATGCTCTTTGGCCTCGCTGATTTGAGCCCCCCCCACAGGGACTTCACATTTCTCAGGTCTGGTCCTCTTCAGGAGCCATGGTCACAGCTGAGACATCCAGACATCCCTCTGTTATGGTCCCTGGCACTGACCATACCAGGATCCTGTTTCTCCTCCTGCCCAGCAACTCTGCCATCTCCCTGGTGTTCACCACCATGGTGCCATCTCTGCCCAGGTCTCCTCTGATGGGCTCAGTGGAGTCACATGTGGGGTCTGGTGCCACCAGGCTTGGCAAGAGGGTTTTGAAAGCCTAAGAGCAAGAACTAAACCAGGACTGAGTGCTTGGAAAAGGACTTTGAGCTCCTCTTGGTTACCAGAGAGCTGAATCCAGCCCAAGAAATCTGAAGACCTCCAGCTTTGCAATTATCCTGCTGTGCATTTGAACTGAAATCAAAGCTTTGATGGGGAAGAAAGGGAGGGCAAGACCTTTCCAGCAGCCAGGGCAGATGAGGCAGCTTCAACTGATGTGAGTGCAGGAAGCTCATTATCTCCAAAAAACTCTGGTGCGCTGGAAACCAGATGAGTGCTGGAGCTGGGGGGATTTATTTAAGGCGGGTATCTCTGGAGCTGGGGATCAGGACACCATCTCTGTCCCCAGGCTAGGCAGTATGAGAACGGCTTCAGACTGGTGTCACAACCCAGGACTTGCCTCACCCCAGCAAAAAAAAAAAAATCTAAGATGAAAAAGGAGGCACTTTCTTTTCACCTTGATGTCTCCAGTGCCTTCCTGATGTTACCACAAGGCTGGCTGTGCTTGTCAGAGCTTCCCTGGGAAACAACCATTCATTTGATGCTTCTGCATTTGAGATCATTGGCACGACAAAAGATGAACTCAGACGGTTTGGGGCTTATGGCACCCCTGCGTGTTCCTGTCAGATGAAAATCCAGAGCCATGGCAGAGCAATTGCTAAAACCCAACCAGGAGAGAGGTCCTAGAAGTGTGTGTACAGCAAACACTGCATTGCTGTAATTGAGGTATGAATTCTGACTGCCTGGGCTACTTCCACATCCCCAGCCCCTTAGCCTGAACGCTCCCACCAAGGACCAAGTCTCCATCAGCTCTTGGAGAGGACACTAAGCTGGAGGCAGGCCAGCTTGCAGGAGTTTGCTGAGGGCTCTTCAGAGATAGTGGGCTGGGTTAAACTTCAGTGCCCGAACTGAGGGGCCGGTCACCTCGAGGAGCCTGTTCCATGCACACAAGGTTTCAAATGGCTTCTTGGAAGGGGTCATTTTCTTAAGGCTGAGGAAGTCCAACTGGAGCATGAAAATCTACTCTCGCATCCTTAGCAGAGCTCATCGCCAAAATATGAATCTCAGCATCTACTTCTGGCAAGGACTGATGTCTGGGCCCATGTAGGGACCTGCTTCCAGCAAGGCTAGCCATGAAGTCTACCCACACCATCAGGGTATCTCCCCCCCTGCAGTACACAGCTCCAGCCAGGCAGACTTCATCTCCTCATCCTTAGACTTCTTGTCTACAGGTCAATCCCAGGGAGAATTTGGGGGACCGGGCTCAATCCAGTGATTAGGCAGGTCTCCAGCCAAGTGAGGGGCTGCAGGGCCTGGCAAGGATGCTCAAGGTGGCCAAACTGGATGTGTCTAAGTGAGCTGGTCATGGCAGGTGCCCTGGATAGTCCATGGAGAGAAGCAGGAGCTTCCAGAAGTTCATTCAGCCTTAAGGGATTAGATGTGATTAGATAAGCACCCTGGGAGTGCTTATCCTTCTCACCAGCTACAATGCGAGTCTGGGATGGCCTGACTGCATTGGAGACATCTCCATTCAACACATCAACCATGAAGTTGGATAATGATCCTTAAATGTGCTCTCTGCAGACACAATCCAGATCCCAGCTTGAACCGAAACAGGCTAAGGGCAGTTTGCTGTCCCGAAACCCTTGGGAAGGCGTAGTTGCACCTGCCTTGGTGCAGACCTGTGAGCCTTCACTATTGTCTGGGAATGCATTTTTTGAGCAGTTTAGGCTGTGAAAAGGGGAAGCAAACTATTCCTGAGAAAAATAAATGTCTGCTGCTGCTTTGCTTTTGTGTCCAGATGGGGACCTGTGTGTCCAGATGTCAGGGCCTGGGGACCAGCTCTTAAAGCTGGAGAACAGGCAACATTTGAAGGCTGGAAGCAGACCCACCCCTCCTCCTCCAGCTGTTGCATCCTTCCCATTGCACAGCAAATGAATGAGCCCATTTTAACATGGTCCAATGACTGCTGCTGCCATGGGGATGTCTGGACACTGAGTCATAGTTTGCTTCTTATTCCTGCTGCATCATCCTTATTTGTTGATTCATGGACCACTGTGCAAGAAAGAGCTAACAGTCCTTTTTGATCTCTTTTACTTGTTATAAAGATTTGCTCAACAAATGAGGTCTTAAAATGGAAACATCCCTGGATACCTGTGTTGAATTGTTCTTCTCCAATCGGAAAGAGTATTCCCTTTTTCTCTTATTTGCCCAAATATCCAGGCTGCTGTTCTCTTACACTGCGAGCTGGCAGCAAATACTCACCATCTCCTTGCTTCACTGCCACGTGCAGGCACCCTTCTTCTAAACAGGCTGAACCACACCAGCATGGGAACAAACAGCTGAAGCACTAGGGGTATCAGGGAGGTGTGGAATAACCCTTTCTAACAAAGCCTACACACCGATTTTATTAGTGGGCTCACCAGTCTACTTCCTTTTTGCAACCCAGCTAAGTGAGAACAGAGATAGCTTATTGCAAGAAAGAAATTGGACAAGTTACTGCCCTGATAGTGGAGCCTGATGCACGCAGAAACCCACCGTAGCAGCCAGGGAAGCCAAAACCAACCTCTCCCACTGACACAGGCGGGAAGAGCAGGCAGCTCTGCTCAAAGTCACACGGTGAAGTGGGATTTCAGGAGGCACTGCAAAACTGATGGTGTAACCATGGTGTTGGGGGATGGCTAACCCCTAGGCTTGTGTGATTCAGGTCTTACAGAACGAAAAAACTAGGCAAAAAGTCAAACACAAAATACTGCATCCTGACTACTTATACACTTGCCATTGGGGTGATGAGTTTTCAGGGGGTTGTTCTTTAACTGGAAACTTCTGTTTAATGGAGATTGAAGAGCCTCGCATAATCCCATGGATCCAGGATGTCAGGCTTTAGAAGTCCCTATATAAACATACAGGGACTGACAGTGAAACCTTCACGTAACAGGCAAGTTTCCTGAAATGACACCACAATGCTGGTAAGGTTGGTCCTCCCAACTCACTCTCGTCTTCAGCATGTCACTTGCACTTGGAGTAAGCAATAGGCAGTGACTGCCCTGCAGGAGCCCCAAGGGCAAGTCTGGGACCAGGGCAAATGCTGGAAGCTGAGGCTACATGGCAAAAAGGTTCTGACCCGGATGGCAGAGGCAGAAGCAGGCAAGGATTTTCTGTGGCTGCACGGCTGTCTGGTGGCAGAGCAGAGCTGCCCTGTGCCTTCCCATTAGCCCATGCTGTCTCTCAGGTGCCTGGAAATGACTAAGTGAATTTAAGCGTGTGCTAGTTTGCAAATAGGTGGAGAGTCTGGTGTTTGGAAACCACTTCTTAGCTCCTTCTCCTGCTGCTTCTTGCATCAGCCCCCAAGCCTGAGCCTCTTTCTCCCCCACGCCACAACGTGGGAGGTGGACCCTGAAGGACCCTTTGGATTGGGGTGCAGGTACAGATGTTGGGACAAATCCCTGTCAGGGAACCCTGGGAGAGGGCAAACATCCACTCCACAGAGCAGAGTCCAGCCTGCCCAAGAGGTGCTGAGGTTCTCAGAGGAGATGGGCATCTCCAACAGCCTTGGCTTTCTGGGAGTTAAGCCGAAATCCTGCTGTGCTGGATGACTCAGAGAGAGGGTAGCAGGGGAGCACGGCGGGAGGGGGGGGGCACCCAGCAGTGACTCAGGCTCCCCCACCCCTTCCCCCTTACACATCAGCACATTTATCCTGCGTTGCCATCAGCATCAACTGCATTCACACCGAAGGGACAGGCTGGGATGGGAACAGGGCAGAAGAAGGGTATGCTGTGCGGAAGGGCTGGACCCTTGCCCACCACCAGAAAGGCTGCCTGGAGTTATACCAGGGCAAGGAAACGGGCAGGACTGAGACTGCATCTGGGACTGCACACTTGTTTAATAAGTGCTCCCTCTCCTGGGCCGTGTCCGCACTGTCCCAGAGAAAATTCAAGTGCTTTGGCAATCTGGGAGGTATCTCAGGCTGGACAGACTCATGGAGCAGGGCAGGGACCTTCCCTCAGCTCCAGACGGTCCCAGTTCCACATAAGAACTGCTCCCCAACTCCAAGAAGCCCTGAGCACTCAATGAAGATACTGTGTTTTAACATCCCCATGCTGTCTGTGCCCACCAAGGTACAGCATCATGCTCTCCCTGGACAGAAGCTCATCTTCTCCCTTAAGCCTGTCCTTTGGGGTCCTAAGAGCTGAGGAAAGATGCTGGGAAGAGATTTGGCCATTCAAACTCATGCCAATACAGAGCCCAATGTGATTTAGAGGAATCAGCTGTCACCTGAAGGCCAGAAGGGAAAGTCTGTGTCAGCTTTCCATCAGCCTTCAACTCCAGGGGCTTCAAAAGCAGAGGATATTTAAAAGAAAAAAAATAAATAATGCAGTTTCCTTCAAAGAATAAAAAGGTGGGGGATGTACCTAAGGGATGAACAGAAAAGGTTTCTCCTGGGTAGCTATGACTCAGAAGTGGCATTTTCTGTATTCTAATAAGGGATGTCAAGTCAGAGGTACTTTATTCATGGCAAGCTGATGCAGTTGCTATGGAGAGCATAATAGGAAGAAACTCTTTTAATGCATAGTGTATTGAGGAGGAAAGCGTTTGTCGAAGATAAAACCTCGGTGTGAGGATAAAAGTGGCAAATGGTGATTAGGAACATTAAAAAAAGAAAAAAGCTGTCTGCAAGCACTTTCACCAATGCTGTGAAATGCAGAGTCTGATCTCATCCTGCTCAGCTTCCCTCCAGGCGGGCAAAGGACCGAATCCCAGCTCAGGATTTCCCATCCACTGGACACCAGCCCAGGAGGGTCCAGCACTCCTGGAAGCAGGTCTGCTGACAGGGTCTGTTGATTTCGGAGCAGACAAGAGCCAGGAGAGCAGGTGGGTTTGGGTGATTCATGGGCTGGGTTCACCAGTCCTGCGGGGATAAGGATGCTACAAGACAGAGGAGGGAGTCAGTGCAGATGCCCAGAGCACCGTGGTGCTGCATGGTGGGTACCTGCATGTCACTGGGTACTTAAAATTCAGGTCTCTGTGTTAGGCCAGCTAACAGCCTTTTCACCTTCAGGGAAAAATACACACAAGGTGTATTTTCAGACCCACTTGGTCACCCATGTCTTCCCCTCTCCACCCATCACAGCATTTCCTCTCCCTCCATCGCAAACCTTCCTCCTCCAAGCACTGCTTTTGCCTCCTCTTCCCCTACCAACCACGTGGGCTGAGATCACCTTTCACAGCTTAGGTTGTTCCTATGTCCCCAGGATAGTGGCTGTTTGGTGCTAGTCCCCCTTTTGATTCCTTACTAATTTTTCTGGTATAGACGCTCAACCCAAGTGTCCTCTCCACAGCAGACAGCTGTTCTGGGCAGAGCTGTGGCCGGGCAATGCAAGCACAAAGGGCTCTATCAGAGCCTGGATGCACTGGATATGACTGTTGGATAATATGTGAAAGGGTTCATACTCGCAAAGATGAAAGAGTCCAGAGAAACACTGGCGGGAGGGAACTTTGAGTGATGTCCTGGCCCAGCCATGCTGGGGACCGCCACAGAAAGCTATGAACACATACAAGCTTCATCAGTGCAAACATGGAGGAACTCAGAAAACAACGGCAGACCGGGGATCCCCAGTAATGTACCCAGACAGACCTAGCCATCCTGGGGTTGTCCCAGGAGAAGCTCAGCCCCATGTACCACATGGGAAACCCATCAAGGTGAGTCCATGGGAGCCACTCTCCAGAGCACCTTCCCAACATCCTACCAGACATCACTGGTACCCTGGCAACACCACCACATCTTCTGGATTTAACAGTCCTGTGCTCAGCCAGCTCACTGTCTCACACTGAAGATGACCCCCCTGAATAAAGTTTTGGGGACTCCTGGCCTCAGACAATGGCATCAGACTGGTTTGCTGCAGTGCACATATTTTATGCTAGTCATTATGCATTGTGGTGATGACAAGGAGCGAATGTCACAAGGTGCTGTACAGATGGGGCACACAAAGATCTCCAATCCAAGCAGCTCTGCTGTCTGTTGAAACAGGGGAGGTGGAGGCAGGAGCAGAGGGAATCCATGAGATAACATTAGTGATGGCTAGTCTGTGGGATGCCACACAAGAAAGGCTGAGAGTAACACAAGCAATTTGAGCTTGGCTCTCTGCTTTGCTAAGCCTGCAGCTCCCCACTGCCAGCCCAGGGCAAAAAGAATGCACAGGAAGGGGCTTTCCCTGGGCACAAGAGTGTTGGGAGATCCCCAAAACTCCCTTTAGCCCTCTAGCATTTGATTGACCCTCCTTGGACTCAGCCAAAACTTCTACTGATCAATAAAATAAAACCCAGTGGTGACTTCTTCATTCATAAGCTTGCAGGCAGCAGTAGGTTTGCTCAGAGCGTTCAGCGTGGAAAGCGAGAATCCCACAGCTATCAATGGGGGAAGGTAAAACCCCAGGGATTTTATTATGGGCTGCGCTTTCTATCCTTGCTGTGGAAGGGCAGCACCTCCTCAGGAACAACGAAATACCATGAAGCCAAAGGGACAGGGGCAGCCCCTCAGTGTTATATGTGCCTAACAAGCAGGAAGGTAACTGATTACATCACTTGCTCCCTGGAGCCCATCTGTCATTTGTGTGACAAAATGGCACATAATGGGGAATTCTCAGTCAGACTGGGAAGTCAGCCAGTGCTTCCCCTTGGAAATGTCTGTCTCCAATTATTCATAATGATAATGAACTTTAATTGCTTGAAGTGCTGATCCTGGTGCCCAGCACCTGCCTCAGACTGCTCTCCCCAAAATTGTAGGGTTTTTTTTATTTCAGACAGCACAGTTCAGCCAGGGGAGGACAAGGACACACACAGCTCCGCAGCTCTGCTTGTGTGAAAGAGCAGGTAACTGTTGCTTCCCAGAGAGAGTCTGCCCCAACTCCCAGCTCTGCAGCAAGTACTTGAAATTCAGATGCACTGAGACCTTCCTGGTTGCTCATCCCGTGGGTTCCCATGCTCTGCTGGGGACCAGCAGCTCCTCCAGCCCAGGGGATGCAAGGGTCGGCAGGACTTTTCCAGAGAGGATCCCTGCCTGCTGGAGGAAGGGCTGAGACCCCTCACCTCACAGGCAGGCACAAGCCCCGCTCCCAGGCGAGACTTGTCCCACTCCTGGCCAAGACTGGTCCCTGACAAGGTCCAGAAACTGCTCCAGAAGACCAGGTTTAATCTGCCTGACTTGTCAGGATGGGAACAGCCCCATGATAACCTTGGGATGGACAGAGGGAAAGTCACCTGTCACTGACGGGACTGATTTGAACCTCAGTAAGAAAAGCCAGGCATATTCACTGCTTTGCCTTGGGTCATTTGTCTCTAAATGAAGCATCTCTCATATAATAGATGGTCCTTTCCTGGGCCATACATCTTCTTGCTGTTTAAAGTGTCAGATGGATCTGGCAGACTTTCCCTAGCTCCTACTGGTTTATAATGAGCAAGGGGGTGACGTTTGCCTGAAAACAATTTCCCTGATGCAAGTTAGGGTTGTAACAGACATGAATACTTCTCCCTCCAGAGAGTCATACCCTTTTCCACCAAGCCAGGGGTGTTTCAGCTTCAGTAGCTCACAGAAATGCTCTTGTATGTTGTCAGTGAGGAAGCCAAAGACTGACAGAAGCAAACATCAGAGGGTGAAATCTCCTGTGGAAGGAGCAGACCCCAAGGTCACCATCATCTGTAGGTTTTCCCCCACCCAGCCCATGAATACCACCACTTTATTTTGGGCAATGGACCTTGTTCAAATGCCTTGTTCTAGGGAAAAAATAAATTTAAAAAAAATCAGTTCATTTTAGCGAATGGTAGACCTCAGTCTCACACAGGGAGGGAACCATGGGCAGTAGAGTGATCAAGCATCCCTGACGATGTGCCTCAGTTTAACTGTCTTTTCATCTGGTGTTTTGGGAGAGAAGGAGCAAGCTCCTGCCCTGAACTCTGAGACAGTGGGATGTGGATGTCAGGGACGCTGAAATACCTTGCCCAAGACAGCAGAGGTCAGAGGACACAAGGGCTGATTTTTAGCAGAGGAAAAAACAGAGAAAATGAGAGTAAGGGAAAGAAATCTGCATTTGTTCAACTTTCCTTTAATGCTGAAGAGTCCTGGTCCCGGACACAGTGGTCAGTCCCCCTCACTGATGTGGGGGCATCACCCCGCTCCGGTTGCCAAGTAACCACCCGAGCATCTTCCAACTGCCCCTGGCAACTGTTCCATGCCAAATAACCAACAGCCGGTGGCCACAGGCACGACCGAGGCAAGGAAGGTCCTGGGAAAGCAGAGGCAAGAGGCACCCAGGGGCTCATCCCCTGCCTGGCTGCCTCTCCCACGCACTGCCAAGCCCTCAGGGTTGCAGGGCAGCTCCTGGGCTGACTTGGGAGAGGACCAGTGCCAGGAGGACCTGAGCCCCCTGAGCCCTGCTTGTGGCTGGAGTGATGGCCACCATGGGCGACGAGGACCTGTTGGCCTATTTCGGCCTGCAATATAGGCGGAACCTCCTGCACTTGCTCAGGTGAGGGGGCTCCTCCACCCACCTCCATCCCCTCCATCCTCTTCTCCTGTCTCCTCCATCCCTCCTTCCCCCACCATGGCGAACTCCAATCCCTTATCTCCACACTTCAGTCCCCTCTTGTACCTCCCTCCCCCAGCCCTGTTCCTCCCTGTAACACGTCCTTGCTCTGTCAGTGGGATCCCCACTGAAGAGGGGTGGGGATGCCATGCTGCCAGATGGGATCTGAGACTGTGTCGCAGGTGGGGTGACGGGGCAGAGCAACCCAACACCCTGCCAAGGTACTGGACCTAGTGTGTAACCTTAACGAAAGCTTCTGTGGCAGGAAACTCAAACTGACAGAGGAGGACTCCCTGTCTCCATTTATTCGCCTCCAGGAGAAGAAGAAACAAGCCCAACTGATGCAAAAGGCTCTGGAGGTGAAGGAAGAGGTGAGAAAGATGGGAGGGTGCTGGGGCATGGTTGGGAAGGCTTGTGGTTTTTTGGAGGGCGGCAGCGGGCAGGTGACTGGCTCTGGGTGCAGGCAGCCATGTCACGCTTGTTCTGGTGCTGCCAGGCCTTCAAGGAGAGGATGAAAGTCATAACCTGCCGGTGGAGGGACCTCCATGCCAAGGAGGCTCAGCTGAAAACCTACATGGAGAAATCTGGGAGGATTTTAAAGGTACACCTGCCCCTGATCAGCTCAGCTGACATGACCCTGAGCCGCACCACCACCTCCTCCCCTCCCTTGGGGAGACATTCTTGGGCCACCACATCTGTCTAAGCCTCCCTTGAGCCTGGAGTTGTGAAGAACAGGACTGGCAGGGTATGGGGTTTTGTACCACGGATGTGGAAAGACCTGGTAGGACTTGGGCGGGAGAGAGCTTGCCCTGTACCAGTGTGATCTCCTGAGGGCCCCAAACATTCCCCAAGAAGGGTCTCAGCCTGGCCCACTGTTGACACCCGGGTGTCTTCCAGGGACAGATACCAGTAGGTCTGAAAATCAGAGTGCCGTCCCAGGTGCCTGTCTCCAAGACTGAAGGGTCAATGCAAGAGGGATGGCCCTGTTAAACAGGGAATGAAAATGCTCCCATGAGTGCTCCAGCACTGGTCTCTCCTCTGTGAAGGTATCTCCTCCCAGTGCTGTTGAGTGACCCAACTCCATCTTCCCTTGCCTTCCTTTCCCTCTATGTGTGTGTGTGTGTGTGTGTGTTGGTGGGGGAAACATCACCAGGAAAATGATAAGATGCGAATCCAAGCGCTGAAGAAAGCCAGCAAAGAGAGAGAGAGGAAGATACAAAAGGAGACTGAGCTCTTGAGAGCTAAGAGGGAACTGGAAGCCCTGAGAAATGAGCACCAGAAACTCTCCAACAAAGTGCAGAAGTACTCCATCTTCAACAAATACCTGGAGGATGTGGTGAAGATCTCACAGGTGAGTTTGGACATGAGAGAGACAGATCATGGCCTCAAGGAAGGCCTTATGTGGATGTTAAACCTAGAGGACATAAGGCAAGTCCAGGGAAATCAAAACACTTGGTCAAACCCATAGACCTCAGATAGGATGGGAACAAGTTCCCTGCAACCAATGTGAGCCAAGGGGACTGGAGTTAGGGGAGGAGAACCAGAAAAGGAGATGAAGGCTTGAGAAAACCAAAGAAAAACTGTTAGAAGGGGGAAAAGCACAGGGCTGAGGGGAATGGGGACCCCTTTGTGTCACTGTTTCATGTCACATTGATGGTTTGGGAGAATTGAAAAGCTGCCCAGGAATGGGAACCCAGGCAGTTGTCAAAAAAGCTGTGCCCTCTTTCAAGGTTGCCCAGGCATTGCTCCATGCATCGTTCATACTCCTGCAGTCCCAGCTGCCCCCCTCCCATATCTAGGTGACATGGCACTGACAGTTGCAGTTGTGCTTTGTGTTTTATCAAAGCACTGCTCACCTGGGGAAGAGGTGCAGTATCTCCCCTTGCTTATGTCAGTGACAGCTCTGGGACTAGCACAGTGGGATGTCATCATACAGGGAATGTGGCGATGCTCACAAATCAACTGGGGCAATAGCCTTGTCAAGAAGGGAAGATCTTTTAGCTGGGGGAGGTGTTGTCCCTGGTCAGGGCAGGGTGCCAAACAGCACGAGACTTGCAATTGTGATGGGGGAAGGGCAAGGGGATTGCTAACACCAGGAGCCCTGTGCTGCAGTTTGAGGAGATCCAGGAAGTTATCTGGCGCTACAAGACACTGGCGAGGATGCACAAGGACCTGCTGCAGGCACAACTAGAGCACAAGGAAATGTCTGAGCAAGCCAAGGTGCTCCTGGACCAGTACACCGCACAGAAAGAAGCTGAGATCCTGCAGTACAAAAATGAACTGGTGCAGCTACAACTACGTTTTGACCAGGCTCAAAGTGACGTCCTCCCCTGGGTAAGGAAATGTGGGGTGGGCAGGGGAAGATCTCCAGGGCCTGGCTGTGTCAAGACCAGCTGATGGCTCATCCCTAAGCCATGGGGTCATGGCAAGGCCCAGTAGCAGCCTTTGTGATTGGAGGAGATGACTAATTGCATCTCTCCAAGGGGTTGTAGAATGCAGAATGACAGACCAAGTCTGGAGCAGTTACATCAGGGCTTAAAACAAGGTCCTCACAAAGCAATCATGATCTTTCACTTCCTGCTTGAACTCATAGTCAAAAGAGATCAGCTAACCAGGCTTTGGGGAGGTCTGCCTTGGCACAAAACCCAGCATACTCTACCACGTGCCCGTTTGGTTTTTCTAGCCTGGTCATACTCTTTTCCATTCACCATGCCTTGCACCATCATCCCTGTAACGGGGCTTCAGTGTGGCGTGTCTCATGGTCTCCGCTGTTCATGACTCAGGCCTCAGAGCGAAGCTGGTTTTACTGATTTTTATTGTTTGTTTTCATCCTTTGCACAGCACCTGCCCACCAGGTCTCACCCCTTCTCCTTCCTCCTTACCAGTCCAAAAGTGACCAGTGTGGTGGTAAACTGGGCTGTAATGAGGTACATCAATGTGTAGCCAGTGCTCAGTATGCAGAAGTGCCCTCAGCTCTGCTGGCCTCTGCTCCCTTTGCACCACCCTGAGAGGGGCTTGCCAAATTCCCTTATTGGGTACTCCAGGCTCCAGGAGTTGGGTCCCATCAGGCAAAGCTGGAAAACACTTGGTCTGGGAGGATGGCAGTGAGATGTGCTGCTCCTGAGGTACCAGCTAGCCCTGCTGTGGGGAGTGCAAATGGGACCTGCAGGGAGGACCTGCCAGAGTGAGGACTGCAGGAGCTGGCAGAGAGATGGGGAGGTTCCTGGGGCAAGGGGCAGCTGTGGTGGTTGCTGGATCTGCTTCCACACCAAGCTGAATGACCTCCAGCACAGCCCTGGGTAAGGATAGGTTCCTCCTAGCAAAACAGATGAGTGTGAAAGTTAGGGTCTCCAAGCCAGGGTCTTCAGTGCTGAAGCAGCATCTTTGCTGGAGCATGTCCCCATGCTGCATGTGTCCTCTCTTCTCAGGAGACTTGCTGGGCTGACATCCAGAACACAACTGCCAAGAAAACCCTGAAGCTGGGGACCATCAAGATGGCCATCTTCAACCTCTTCCAGTGCATGAGCACGCAGCTGAAAGCAAACCTGAACGTGCCAATGGAAGACAGCCACAGACAACTGAACTTGGTAAAGCCAAGCCAGACCCTGCCCAGAAAGAGGAGCAGTAATGACTCTCAGCTGCCCAAAGGGAGGGGAGAGCCCAGAGAAATCAATGTGCTCAGCAGACACCTTCCTTTTCACCTGGGCTCTCTCTTGGGCAAGGGGAACGGGCAGAGGACAGCAGGCAAACCTGTCTCATCTGAGGAGGTGGAGCAGCTTGTGGGTCCCTGTGGGGGTAGAATGAGTGGGAGCCAGGCAGGCTGGGGCAGGAGCTGCAGATCAACCCATGGCCGAGGTTTGGTTTCATTCACTCTTGCCCTGAACTCAGACTCACGCACAAAAGCCTATTCTGGTGGTGCAGATCCAGCAAGGCAAATGCCTTATCCTCCTGCTCAGTTTGGTTGTTGAAATTGCCCTCCAGAAGGGCCAACAAGCTCCCCTCTGCCTCCTGTTCCCAGCCCTGCTTGAGCTCTGCCGTCTCTCTTCCCCACCCTAGATTCAGCAGTTTATCCAAGACCTCACAGACGTCTCTATGGAGGTGAAACGCAAGGACATGCAGAACCGCCAGTGAGCAGCTATACTTACGGAGCTATAAGGGATATACCAACATGACCTGCTCTGCCAGCAAAGGCTCACAAGGGTGGGAAGGGAAAGAGGAGGACAGAGGGCCCTACAGATATCGTAGGCTCCACCGTAGGTTACTCCAGTGAAGTTTCATACCTTTCTGGCTCTTCTGTCCTGCACAGTTGCTGACGCCTTTCACACTATTAAAAATAACCAAATATTTTAAGGTGTCTCTTCATTTCCTGGGAGGATTGGAAACATCAGAGCAGCTCTGTCCCACAGCTTCACCCCAGGCGCCATTGGGGTGACTTCTCTGGCAGATGGGACTCTGGTTGCAGGAAACGGTGTCCCAGCAAAGGATGAAAGATAGGGAGAGCAGACTGGGACAGGAATATAGTCTCAAATAGGGATTAGTACTCGTGTTCACATTTGGACCTCCCACTCAGCCTAAGCTCTGAGATATTTGAGAGGGATGTCACAACAGGGTGGGGGGACTGTGCTTTGGGAGAGCTTCAGAGATTTTCCACCACCACACCCAGCACATCCGTGGATGTGAATTTCTCTGCACAGCCATGTGCTACGTACTAAAACTCACCTTCCACTTCAAGCTGTTAGGGAAAGTGTGGAGAATGGATATAGGTGAAGGATGAACCAGCCAAAGCTATTGCACCGAGCATTTAGCTGTCCATCGTGAGTGCTAACGTGATGAATACAAAACAAGAGGACAAAAAATGGCTCTGGAGACACTGTGTGAGTTCAGGTGAGGCTCAGAGTCTTTTGCAGAGGACCTTTTAACAGACCAAGGACCCAATGACATAAGCTTACAGACTTTGAGGCAAGACACCATTGATCACATGCTCTTGCTCCCTTCTCCCCAGTAGTTACTCCTGTCCTGAGCCAGTGGATTCAGCTAATGCATCCGCCAGAAAAGTCTGAGTCCAGTTGGTCCATGTTTATAAGGCCTGGGGGTTGCTCAGGCACCTGACCGCTTCCTTCGAGAGTGAGGAAGGCGCAAATTAACCCCCTCCCTTCCCCAAATCTATGCTTTCATGAGTGATAAGGAAAACAGATGCACCCCAGAGCTGATGCTGGCTGTTTGTTTGGAAAGCAAAGGAAGGATGAGTTCGGGGCAGGAACACTGGGTGCAAAGTCTGAACAGGGGATGGTCCTTTTGTGTCTGTGCAAGCTTGAATTAATAGGAATAAATGCAATTAGAAACACAGTACCTTAGGTCAGGTCTCAGCAAGAAGTCATCCAGGAAACCCTATTTCCCTCAAGCCTCTAAGCTCAGGCACACATTGGGCCATTGAAGCTTAGCAAGTTACTATCCATCAGCAGATGACCCTGTGCAGTGTCCTCAGTGTGATGCCAGTGCAGAAGAAAACCAATAGTGGAAGTCTCCATTGCAGAGACAAGGACAATAATTGCTTCTCAGCTGCTATATGTGGAAAAGGAGCTCATTTCTTTCTGAAACCTTGACATGTAAATGCAGTGTGGGCCAAGATGTGCCCTGTGTTCTTCTGAATAGATCCCCAGAGCAGTGGGAGGTGAGTGGCAGTTTGCATTTCAGCTGGCAAGGAGAAGCAAAAGCCGTTGCAACTTTATGCAGCCACAATGTGCCTACACTTTAATGACTATATTATGTTCATTCTGTAAAGCAAGGATAATAACTGTCATGGAGGGGCAAGAGTGGGCTGCTCCTCAAGGGAAGAAACTAAGGTGACAGCAAAGCAGGCAGGAGGATATCCTCTCTGACAGGACGCAGCCCCGTGGTATGCGAGCAAGAGCTGAGAGGTTCATGGCTTTTTCCAGTGATTCCCACACTAGTCTGCAGTGATGAGGCAGGTCCAAGGTGAAGCCAGAAAGTCAAGTCAGCAAGGCAAGGTGAGAATGAGCCAGGTACAAGGCTGGGCACAGGCTTACCTGCAAGGCAAGAACCTAAGCATAAATGCAGCTCTGAGCAAAGCAGGAGAAGCTCCAGTGAAGGCTCCACACAGCTCCTTCTCATGCCTTATGTGTTTTTCCAGCAGTCTGATCCCAGGTTGCATGGCTGTCCCACACCAGGGACAGCGCAGGCAAGCAGACCCCTGGCAGGTTGGAAGGGGTCGCAGAGCCTGTGGGTGCACTGAGAGCCCTGGCATTAATACCTCCTTGCAGTGGGCTGGGAGCCCCACAGTGCTGACATTTGCCAAGAGCCATATTACTTTTGGCAGGAGCCCAGATTCATGTCCTATTGAAGTCACAATGAAACCAGTTCTGTGGTTTGGGCTCTGCTCTGCTTGGTGTGTACGTACACAGTCTTTTCTCCAAGGACTGCAGGGTGCAAGGAAGAAAGAGATGCCCAGTCTGGGATTAGAAGCAGCGTAGAGGAGCCCAGGGTCACCCAGGGGGTTTCTTACCCATTGGCCATCCAGAAGGAGGGTTATTTAGTTGCCACATCAACAGAGTGGACCATGGCTTAGGGACAGGAGCTGAGGGTTATGGGAAGATGCTCAGGGGAATAAGAGGGATGAAGAAGAGATGGGGTAAGGGTAAATGGGAGGCTTTCCCTTGCTTTTTGTAAAGAACCTACATGGGGGCTGTGGATCTGCAGTGATTACTTGCATGGGAAGAACTTCCCACAAATCCCAAAAGGCATACCCTTCCTACTGCCATGCCTGGGCCTCCTTCTCCAGCCAGCACACACCTTCTCGATGGGAAGCAGATATATTTCTTTTTGTTTTCATGGAGTGATCCAGTGCTCAGCCCCAGGACTGGGCCTCATGAGGAGCCTGTCACCTCCTCAGACAGCAGCTTTCTGTGCCAGGGCTGGATCTGAGAGTCCTCGCCCAACAGGCAGCAGCATCTTCAGATGCTGGCCTTCCTTTCCCTTCTGTGAGACCAAATACACAAAAGCAGAAGAGAGAGAATAAAACAAGCAGGAGAGAGTGAACCTTGCTGAGGCCCTCAGGGGTCCCAGAGGCTGGTAAAGGTCTCATAGAGGCACCAGTGATGTTACCAAGAGCTGCTGCCTGTACTGGAAAAGTCAACTCATGACTCATCCAAGCAGAGACGATGTTGTGTGTTTGTGCCCTTGCATCTTGTCTCGGCAGTGACATATCCAAAGGGATCAGGAGCATTTACACCCATCCTGAGATGTGACTCAGCTGTCCCTTCTCCTTCCACCCACAGCCACCCCCTCACCCACTTTGATGCATCTCACCGGTGGCAGCTGACGGGAGCTAATGGGAGCTAATGGGAGAGGAGCAGCTCTGCCCAGCCACTGAGGAAGACCAGGGGCTGCAGCTCTGAGCCTGCCACTTTGCAAGTGATGGTCTGAGGGCACGGATGTCTCCAGGCTGGGCTTATGGAGAGGACAGACTGATAGGCCAGGTTTCCTGAAGTCCTTTTGGACACTGAGTTCAGAGACTTGGCTCTTATCTGGATGCCTGAGCTGAGCTCTTCTGAGGAACCTTCAGCATGGGACGGAAAGACGAGACACATTGGTCCAACCAGGGCCTTTCTGATCTGTTTCAATGTATTTTCTTCCTTTAATTCAGCAGACTGGGCCTGGCAGCGTCCATGTCTCAGCCAGTATATCACACTCAGCGTGTCCCTTATAGCTCTACTCAAAGCCAAACCGAAGACCTGTGCTCCTGACTGGTCCTGCTGTCCTGTCTGCTTCTGCTCAGCCCCAGCAGCCCTCACCATCCTGAACATGAAGCTGCAGCACATGTGGATGCTGCTCTGCAGCATCATTTGCTGGAACTGCTTGGTTCTGTGGCCCTATCCATGCCCCCACACAGTGAAATGCCTGGTTTTAGAAAGTCAGAGACCAGCAATTGAAACTTGAGGGCAGTTTTTGCCTTTTCTTATGCGCCATTCATGCTGCACCAGCAGAGCAAAGATAGCAGATTCCCCCCAGTGCAAAGTCCTTATCCAGGCATGAGTAAGCCACACTCAAGTCCCAAATTTCCAGGAGGCATTGCAACTAACTCTTCTTCCTCCATAGAGCTGCACAGATGGCATTGCTCCTCAGATGCAACACTGTGACCTTCTGACCAGCTGAGCAAGTTCTTGAAAAAGAGACAATGCCAGGCTGCCCACCACAGAGATCGCAGACAAGCTAGTGGAGGGAGAAACCAGGAGCCCAGGGATCTGTACACAACAGGAGAAGGGAGTTATCCCCAGAGACCTGCCAGATGTCTTTGTCACGAGCAGGGTGGTGGGACAAAGCTGTGTCTAACACCAGCCTGGATTAGACCCAGCCAAGCTGCTGGAAGGACAGAGAGGGGTGACACGGAAGAGATGCTGTCTCTGGCCTTCTCCCAGGTGGGAAGGCATGACAAGAAGGTATTTCCCTGACTGCTCCAGAGGAGCTTTGATTCCTGTCTGAGCCATGTCTAGTGGTCTTCATAGCCAGCAGCAAACTCAGAGAGATGTGACCACCACAACAGCATATTTTGACTTCCCAGCCCAAATGATTCAGTGTCGTTGTACAGGTGAGTCTACTGGAGAGGCTCTGGCCAGCTTATGAAGTACAGGTTGTGACCTGGATGGCTACAAGATGTCTAAATAACCCGAGTTTCTCACCTCTCTCCACATGACTAGGAGCCCCTAAAGATGCTTCTCCAAGAAGCCTTGGCAAGAGGTGGTGCCATGGGGTGAAGGGGACAAGGTGGTACCCCACATGTGCACTGACACTGTCATGACTGGGGTGAAGGGATCCTTGAAGGGATCCTTCCAGGCTTGCCTGGAAAGGGAACCAGGGCTTATAAGGGTGTGGGGGACAGATACTGGCTGCTCCAGCCTATGAAACTCATTTCATCCTTCCTCTTCCCTTTCCCTGGGGAGCTGGAAAGGAAGGAAACCCTCTCATCTAAGCTAAGGCAAAGCCAGCCAAGGCATCCCCAGCCTAGCAGAAAGACAAGCTCTGCTCTCATCACTTGGGAGATGTCAGAAGATGCCAAACTGGAGCTGTGCTGGTGCTGGAGTCCTGCTCCAGAGGGGGGACCGTCAGGCTTGCCAGGGTTTCCTGGGCCATCCACCATGCTCCCCTTCTCCTGCCTGTTGGAGCCATCCTGCTGGCTCAGGGACCTCAGCACCAGCAGAGGAGATAGCAGGACCAACTGCCCGAGCACAGTGTGCTGAGCATCGCAAAGATGCAGTTCCTACCAGCTCTATTGGCTTTCTTGGGCAAAGTGAAACCAATGTGACTCATAATGCTGTGGGATATGGAAGCAAAGACTAAAATTACCTAACAGGTATCAGGGTTTCAGTTCTGTGATGCTGTGTACAATAAACAAGGTTTTTTGTGTTAACAGCCTGCCTTATCCTTGGGAAATTGCAGGGTTTGGATTTGTTTGCATTGCATTTTGGGGGTTTGGGTGGGTTTTTTGGTAAGATTTATTTCTTTTGGCACAGAGAAGACATGATTAAAGTATTGGCTAAATCTGCAGTCTGTTTTGCCTCTTGCTGGTGGAAAACCCCTAGCACATTGAGATGTTGTTATTGGTTTAATCTGGACTCTGTCAACATTTCCTTTGGAGCAGCCTGCTATTCCATCCATGTGGGCATGAGCTAGCAACACTGGCACTCACTGCTGCGCTCTGCTCTGCGGGGCAGCTCTGCCCCAGCACTGATGGTGGGATTCCCACTGGAGGGGCTTGTGCCCCAGAGCAACCAGTTGCAGAGAGGCCACCATGCAGTCCAAGTGACAGGGACATGCTCTGACAGAGCATGGCAGTATGGAAAGGCACTGTCAGCTCCAGATCCCTTAGGATGCTCTTACCTGGGGACCTGCTACTTCCCCTCTTAGGCACTCTGCAAGGAGGCACGGGGACAACCCTGTGCTAGTACCGACCACTGTCTTCAGCAGCGACTAAAGAAGACATTGCTGGCTTCTTAACCTTATGATTAGCACTTATCCAGGACTTTGCATGCCAGGCACTATTGGGTGCCAAATGGCAAAGACATGGAAGACATTAAACCCGAATTAGAGCATTGTTTTTGCACATGCAGTTTCCAGCCACCTGATCCAAGAGAGGATGTGGGTGCCAGAGCTTCCTGGTCCCCTCTCAGCAGTCGCTGGCATAAAAGCACATCACATCTGTGAGTGACTGCAAGCTTCCCTGGTCCTACACAACTGATGAGACACAGCGAAGCACAGGCCCTGTCCTGCCTCTCTGTTCCTACTCAGCCCATCTCCCACCGCCTCGTCTTCTCCAGCATGTCCACCATGAGGTGTTTCTCCTATGTTTTTTAATCACCCACCCCAAGGACAGGAAACACCACAAACGATGAGACCTTAGAGTTTGCAGGCCTGCCAGTCCTGCTCCTCCTCCTGAGAGCACCTGGGGGGTGGGTTAGAGGAGGGGAAGCATCAGGGGGCCAAGAGAAGAGATGGTGCACCCAGACCCCCTTCAGTGCTCCATGAAGCAAAGTGCCACATGCAGAAGACATTTGATGTTCCACAACCCCTCTGTAAATGATACCGTTGAGGCTTGGTGAGGACAGAAGGTTATCAGTGAACAAATATATCAAAAGAGTTCAGGGCTCTGAGCATTAAAGGATATTAACCCAGGGAGGCAGTTTTTTGTCTTTCCAAAGATTTTTCAGCCTGGCCCAGAAGTGAAATATTAGGTCAAGAGCCAGAAATGGAAGGGTTGGATATCTTGCGGCAGCAGCAGGAGCTGCTCTGTACTCCTGCAATACCAGGGAACTCCAAAGTCCAGTCTGACTTTTCAGGATCTTGTTTCTGTTCCACTTCAACCACCCTGCTGTGACACAGCCTAAGACATGTCTCTGCAAAGGTCCCAGGTGGGGAAAATATCTACGAACCAAGCTTCCAACAGACATTTATTTGTTTGGGTTGAAATCAATGTACATGAAACAGCGTTGCTCCCGTGTGCTGCGCACCTTTGCCATCAATTAAAATACAGGCCAAATAGCATCATATGACAAGGACAGCAGCCTGTCTCCTTCTCCATGACCAGCCACACAAACACAGCCAGTAAACACAGAACAAAACAGGCCAGGACCTTGCCCATCTCCCCCCAGCCACCCTCCTGCCTGCCCAAGCTCTGCTCAGCAGCCGAAGTCTGGGTCTTGGGGCCTTGCGGGGTGGAGGTAGGGATGAATTAGGGGAACAGGTTTTGAATGAAGGGCTCTTCCTTACCTTTGGCTCCCTCTCGGTCCAACCAAACAAACTGGCTTAGTTAGTCACCCTTCCCAAGAAGACCCTGGGGAAGGCAAGGACAGTGAGGGGGCCTTCTGGGTCTTGAGCCTCTGGTCTGTGTGATCAAAGCAAACACCTGTATCGCACCACGTGCGTGACTGCAGAGTGACCAAACCAAGCAGCCACTGGACAGTTTCTGGAAGAGCAGGGAATGAGTGGCCCAATCTGTCCCATCAACTCCAGGAGGGATGCTACCGATGATGGCCTGTCACCCCTGCTTGAACATCAGCCCCAGCTGTGTACTGCACCTCACTCCATTACAGAGGGTTGGCAAAGCAGAGAGGAGCTCTCTGTGACTTAATTTGCCCCTGTGATCTACAGGGTGGTCCCTCCAGCCCACACTGAAGTCTCCCCCGAGCAAGAAGAGCACCCAGAACTGGCAGGTGGGTTGTAGGATGCTGAAGGACATTAACAATAAGCAGCACAAAGAGTGCTGACACCTGACTGAGACCACTGAAGTCAACTCAGAGCTGACACGAACGAAAGCGAGGTCAAGTTTGCTAGAGGTGACCAGGTGTCGTGGGCCCATTCAGGCCTTGCATCCTGGTCTGTGAGGGTGCAGAGGGACTGGTTTAGTCTGTGGACTTTTCTGGCTTCTGGTAAGATCCATATGGGGAGGAGATTGCTCAGGAAGGACAAGTGAGTGGAAACCCCCTTGCAAAGGTTAGAGAACAGGTTCCCACAGAGTGGGTTTTCTGGCAGTGCTGATAAAGAAATGCAGGAGGAACTTGGACCTGCTTATGGCATTGCACTAGCAAGGATCCCACCTGCATTGTGTTTTATAAGAATGAATGTGCTATTAGGTGCAATGGAAAGAGCCAAATGGGTTGCAGCCATCTCACTGGCATGGGCATGTCGGACAGTGACCCATGCAGGAACACTATCTCAAGACCATACAGCAAGCTGCAGCAGGATTGAGCTGGAGGAATCAGCATTTTGGCCAGAGGGCACCCAGAGCTCTTGGGCAGCCACCCAAATGGGAGGTCACCCCAGGACACCCGGTGAAGCCATAGCAGCCTACAGGGCAGGAGGGCAGGAGATGTGACAGGCCTTCGCACTCAGCGAGAAAGAGAGCCCTGTCCTGCTATGATGGGCATTAGCACCTCTGGCTGTGCCACCTCAGCACAAGTGGATGCTCAGAAGGGACAACAGGAACTGAGACACTGGGTGACCTCAAGGTGCATGAGTCTTTTGCACAGGACTTTATGTCCAGCTCATGGTGCCAAGCCCAGAGGCGCTGGCTGGGGCACTAGAGGGCAGGACTGAATGCCCTCTTGGCAGTGAGAATGTCTCTCACCTGCTGTCTCCACCTTCACCTGCCACTTTTCCAGTCTCCTGTTTGGTTTTCATTTCCTTCTGCATGTTGCCCTGTTCTTCTGAATTTTTCTCCTTTTCTCTTTTGCTCTAATCATCTTTTTCTTGGAGCTGAAAACTGAAACAAGTAATAGTGAAGTGGGGAAAGCAACTCATCTGCCCATAGTTCAGCACACCAGGTCTGTGCTCAGGTGATAACTTCACAAGAATTAGCCCTTCATTCAGCTGGCTCTGGGGACTGCCCTTCACACTTTGCTTTTCACACACCCAGAGCCATAGAGCACCTTGCAATAAAAACAATGCAAACACAACAAAACCCAGACCAGAGACATTCCCCACCAAGAGTCCTCAGGAATCATCCCACAGAGACTCACAAGGTGATACAAGGCTAAGGATGAGACATCATCTATGGCCACAGCGTGTCTTGGATGGTGGAGCACAATGTTCTCCAAACATGAGCTCCCAGTGCTTTTTTTATTACTCTGTCCAGGTGAAGGACTGCACCAGTCCTCTTTGTCATGGACTCGCTTGCCGCTGCTGCACACACCTCTTCCAAGCTGAGCTTGGGTGGAATTCGGTGTTTGTTGATGTCATGGAGGAGACGACCGTTGACGTGGCACCAAGGACGTATGCCATCATTCAAGCTTGCACCAGCCTGCTTGGGAAGTCTCTTCGGTGGTGGTGCTGCAGTGGGAAGCATGAACAATGACAGGAAGTTGAAACTCTCAGAGGAGAGCAGCTTGTGGACTCTGGCTGGAGACCTGGGGAGGAAAGGCAAGAGATAGGAAACCATGGGATCCCCTGGATGCCTCCCTTCTCCAATGGCTAGCGAGCCAACCTTGCTTCATAGAGCGCCTAGTGCCAATGAGACTAACTCTTGGGTGTCAGACCACCTGCCACAACTGAAGTCTCCAGCAATATTAAGGATGAGATGTATCCTCCCACAGAGACTACAACCCACCAGACCTCCATTACCATCATCTTCCTCTTAGTGCTTGTCACACATGCTGTCAGTTGGGATCTACCTCTTAGCTTTGGCCATGCTCATCACCTACTGGGTGAAACCCAGGCATCGAGGAAGATGGGAGCTCAGTGGGTGGGTGGTTTCACCTCCTTGCCAGCTGCCCTGTGACGAGCTGTAAGGTCTGGCCTCAGATTTGTGGTGCTGGAGCACAGAATTTCACTTCAACTGTATTAAAGCACATTCTTATGGACATAACTTCATCTCAGCTGTGACTTGCTTCACCTGTGTCCTCACCACACTCTGGCAGGAGTGAGTGCAGCTCACCAGCTATCACCAGTTCAGCCTTTCCTCCATCTCACACCAAGCTGTTTAGGCCTTGCTTAACTTGTCTGCACCCCACAAACACCAATTTTGGCAGCATGTGCTGTGGAGCAGCATCATGCATAGCCATAAGAGTAGGGAGGCAGCTTGAGCCAGGCAGAGCTGGTCCAGTGGGGATCCAGCCACCCAACTCTGTGAGCCCGGTCGCTTCAGCCTTCTCCTGGGATAAGGTAGGGAAGTCCATACCACGCTGCACTGTCAAGAAGCACCTCTCTATGGGTTTGCCACTCCCTGAGACTTCTACAAAGTGACAATGTTTAGAATGAGTTTATGTCCTGAACCACTGGCAAATGGACGGGGACTGTCTGGTTGCCCCTCAGCAGCCAGAGGATAGTCCTGTACAACTGACATCAGCCTGGCCCTTAGTATACTCTGTTTTAAGAATAATGGGTGCATCACTTTTAGGTTGGGCACCTGTGGCTGTCAGCAGATGCCAGTGATTTAACTGCAACCTGCTGAAAAGGAGCAGGTGGGAGAAGGCACTTGAGAAGGCATGTGAAGACCATCAAGGACAGAAAGGCCTGGTAGCTTCTTAGGTTTTCAGAGAAGATATTACTAGAAGACAAAGGCATTGGTGGTGTAACTCCATGAACACCAGGTGTGCACAGCAGTGGTATATTTGACAAACAACTGCCTCCTGTATGTGCTTACAAAGAGATGCTTTGGTACCTGCAGTGTGCCTGGCCCCTCTCCTCCCTGCCCTCCATCTCTCTTCCCCCTCCACCCAACTCCCTCCATCTCCTTGTCGTCCTCCCAGCCATGACCACCGCTGTTTCCCTTCCAGCCCCTCTCTCAGGACTCAGCGGGACTGCAGCACTTTTCCCCAATGGCAGCCCCTCCAGAGCAGGGCTGCAGCCTGGTGGTCCCTCATGCCCCACGCCTGCAACATCAGGAGCTGTGCGTGTCCCAGACATTGACGCTCACCCACCCCGCACAGGCACTTGGCCGTTTCGCCTCACCAAGGAAGCCCCTCTTGCCCGGCCCAGCTTCCTGGGACGTGTACACTACCATGGTCATGTCCTGTGCAGAGGAGCTGGGGGCTGGCCTACATGATGGAGCAGGTGAAGCCACAGCACTCCTTGAGCAGGGTGAGGCCCGTTTTGGTCATGTATGGTGTGGAGGTTTGCTGTCCCCTGGAAGTCATTTTCTTCTCTTTGACAGGAGCTACGGAAAGAGGAATCAGTGTCTGCCTGGTGATAAGGGCACAGGCCCATCGCTGTTTCTTAGAGCTCCTTTCAGGGCTAGGATGCTGACCCTCCTCAGACCCACAGCTGGGCATGAGCTCCTGCATCCAGGGGGCACATCACCATGTGTGCTTCTTGGGTGTCCACAGGCAGGACACAGGCACGGGCACCGGGACCCTGGGCTGGAAATGCCTCCCACTGCACTGGGGAGGTGTTCCTCCAGCAACGATGGAGGCACAGGGGACGAGAGTGGCCTGCCGTCAGAGGCCATGAAGAGAGGAGGACTGGATGGATACCACAACTTGTGACCTTAGGTGATGGTGTGATGAAATGAAAGGAGCTGGTTGGAAAGCATCAGATGAAGTACATCAGCCACAAAAGGACACCTACCCATCCCCATTCTCATAGGACATGGTGGCTGGGAAATGCCAGGAGGGAAATGGAAGCATAACATCTCTACCAATTTGGGATGTTTCCACAATGTGAGCTCAAGCACTAGCATCCCCCAGTTGCCATATCCCCACACCCTCCTCCAGCAACAGATGGCCTCCAGGTAAGCTAGCGCCATGCAAAGCAATGAAATCTTGGAGACAGAGTGCTTAGGAAAGGGGAGAAACTGCCAGTGAGGTTCAATGCAAGGAATAAAACTCATCAACCACCTACTTGCTTTCTGGAGGTAGCTTTTGGAGAGCTTACTTTGCAGGAACTCTGCCATTTCCTTGTCTTCTTCCCTTTCCCTGTGACAAAGAGATTGGTTACCACTCAGGAAAGGAGCAGCAAGGCATCCAGGAGCATCTGGCAAGGCATGATACAGATCAGAGGGCAGACTGCACTGTCCTCAGTGCAAGGAATAAATTGCACCCAGCTACCTGAGCCTCTCAAACTCCACATCATCCACCAGAAAATCCCGCGTTTCCACCAGCTTGTGTATCTGCTGTACCAGCTCCTCTTCCTTCTGCTTCTCCTCGTTGGACTTCTCATTCTCTGCAGCACAGGGAACACATTTAATACACCAACAGGGGCCATCCTGCTCATAAGCAGATATAAGAGCGGGGGTAAAAGCCAACCCAAAATAAGCACCTGGATCCAGACACAGGCTGCTAAATAAGCAACAACCTCATCCCAAACCACCCTGGCTGGGAGGAGACAGGTCTGGTGTCATCAACTTTGAATTTTTAGCTTCTCCCCAAAATTTTCATGGGGCTGAGCACTGCAAGATGCAACTGTGAGCTTTGCAGAGCAGAGAAAGGGCCCCTCAACAAGGTGACGTCTCTGGTGGGAGATGACCATGGTTCCCCTGGGACCTTCCTCCTGCACTGCTGAAGAGGATGGGTACCGGGTCTCAACGACCTCAGAAGTGTCAGACTCAGATGTCATCCTTCCGCCAGGATGTGCTTAACCCACATTTCCCGTGCCAGCACACCCAACCAGTCTCAGCTTGGTCCTGAGCTGGGTAGGGGTCCAGAGACCTCTGAGCCAGGTCCTCCATGTGGCTGAGAAACCAGCCGGGGATTCAGGTGTACAGGGAATTATCAACAATGCCCAGATGCCTTGGGAACACCTCACACCGCCATTTATCCCATATATACAGAGACCTGAAAACCAATACAATCCACTGGTTTTGTAGCCTTATTCCCTTGCTGAACACTGTCCCAGTGATCTCACCCTCTACATCTGACCTTTCAAACCACTGTCAGCCCCATTCCCACCCCAGCAACAAGGATGACCACAAGTGTCTGCCAGGATATTTTGAATTTGTTAGCCTTGGTTGTCACTTGAACCCCCAGACTGACCTACCTTGAGCACGGTGGGACCCACTTGTGGCACATATCTTTGGGCAGTGAGTTAGTGAAGACCTGGAAAACTCTCACATCACTATGAAGTCATGTCCTATATAAATTGGTACATAATGGTAAGTGGGATACATGAAGATGGTAGAGATAGGGCTAAGGAGTTTTAAATAGAAACAGAGAGCTACCTTAGGTAGAAACTATGACTGTCTGTGCTGCAGCTATTTAATACCATTTCTGAATTCAGCAGCTAGCTCCAAACTCAATCCAGCACAGGATGGATCAATCTGCAGTCTTCCTTCAGCTAAATAAAAATGCAGCGAAATTCACAGCATGGAGCAAACCTTGTAGGCTGGGTCTCAGCAGTTACCTAAACTATGTATTGATTTGTAGTTTAAAGACTGCTATATATTGATCGGAGGTGCTGCTGCAGGGGTCTGAGTAGGAGGAACTTCTCATAATCATCATGTTTTTAGAAACATCCCCAGCAAACAAAGGTTTCTCCTACAATTGTGATCTGGTGCAGGGAGTAAGCTCAAGCTTCCTGGCAGAGAAAGCTGATCTGGACTGAGGTCTGGGCCACAGCTGCTGATTTTCTACCATGAAGAGTTAATGCAAAGTCGCCTGGCCGTGGGCACTGTCTCTGTGCAGCAGCTCCAACCTGCCTGGTGGGAATAGGAGCACTTTACAGTGTCATTTGGATGCCATACAAATTGGAAACGTCAGGCTGTACACAAACATACCAGCTATTTGCAGTTAATTAACAATCTGCATTCCTGAGTTAGAGCATGTCAGAGTTAACATACCCACTGTATAAACACTGCACCTTTTTTACTGCCTTGCTGATGTCAGAGTCCATCATGACTAGGACAGCTCTCTGAATTATTAAAGGCGCCTTGGTCTGGTGAGATTTCAAGCCACAGGTCTGACTGAGCTCTGAGTAAGCACTGACGTGTTTGAATCTTTATCTGAACCAAAGTTCAATGCCCATTTTTATGAATGATCTGCTTTGATAGTCTCGCAAGACCAGTGATTTGCAGGATTTTTCCAGCACAGTCTGATTTGAGTCAAGTTATAAAGAAGACAAAAAGAGCATCCCTGATGCAAGCAGCATTTCTACTCTCAGCTGAATCTGGGAATGCTGAAAAGGATAGAAATGAAAGACCAAAGCAGATGAAGGAAAGCCAGCTACATTACTCCAGCTTCAGAACAGGTCAAGTTATCTCTGGTCCTGAGCCACTGTTTAGGTCAAGTCTTGTTTTAGGAACTAGAAGGTGTTTGAATTAAAAGCCACATGAGATTCTGGTCTATGTTTTGCAAGCAGCTCCCGTTTTTATGGCAGAACCCTCCCCTTCCCTGTCTGGATGCAGCCAGGTTGTATTAAACTGATCAAGACTTGCATATTAAGCAGAAGTTGGGCTTTAACTGCATGCTGAAGATTCACAAGCACACACAGCATAGTGACACTATACGGCATTAGAAAGGGTCAAGGCTTCTTGCCACTTTTGACTTTGAGATAACCTTGGGTACAGAACTGATGAGCTGAGCTGCTGCTTTGGGAAACAGATGTGCACAGCTGGTCCCTTGTCTGCATCCAGGCATCGCCCCCTGCTACACACTCATTGGTCTCAGTGAGTGCAGCACCTTCAGAGAGATACTTGCAGTGGAAATAACTGAGGTCCAAATCTTAATGCTTGGGTGGGTACAAATAAGCAGGGATATGTCTCCCATCTGGTTCTGCAAACACACATAAAGTCCTCACTGGGAGGTGAGTGAGGACGTCCTAGGAGGAGGCATAGCCTTATGAACAGTGATGGACACAGCCTGTGGGGAAGCATTTCTTGCTCGTTCTCATTCAAACCCTGGGTGTGTGCTTTCATTTGAATACTTTGGCTGAGGGGGCTCCTTTAGAGAAACGAGGTTTGGCCTTTCCTGGGCTGTGAAGGGACAAGGGTGGCTCTGGCTGTGACAGGGAGGGTCACTGGTCATGGTAAGGGGGGGTGACAAAAGCAGCATTTCCTCCCAGCTGAAGTCTTCACATATGTTGCCCTGGACTGTTTGCCTCTTTTCAACATCCTGAATGATGAATTCACCTAAATCAGGGACATCATCAAGCCCTTTTGGCATGATGTTCCCCTAGCACCCATCCTACCCTGGCTGCAACCAGAAATCCTTCCCTGGCTGCTGCTGCCATCTGCCCCATCACTGACCCACAGTTCTGACATGGCCCCAGCAAGAATTCATTGCTTTTCACGTACTTGAGGCCTTTGAAGGCATCTCCCCTCCTGCCCCTCCAATGGGCCCCTCCATGGTGTGGTCTGACAATGTCCCCTGCTTGTCCTCTCCACTCATTTGGGGATCCTCCTCAGTGTACGTGGCAGGTCCCACTGTGTCAGCATTCATTGCCACCCCACTCAACTCCTGTCCTCCTCCTATACCAGACCGATGCTCTTCCTTGCAGGACTCATGTTTTTTCTCCTTTTCTCTTTCCTCTGCCCTTCAGCCCAGGCCTGGACAAGGATTCCCTGGCAGTACTGCAAGCAGCAAAACTCCCAAGAAATATCTCAGGTCAGACTCAGGGAGCCACGTTTCTTGATGCTCACGCACTGCCTGCAGCAGCAGTGTCTCTGGGAGCATCCTGGGGTGGGAGCCATTCAAGAGCTTCTGGTATTTCATGGAAACTTTTCTGCTGATTGCAGCAGCAGGGTGCAGCTCTCTGAAGCTTTACAAAGCCTTACCTGGAAGAGCTATGAGTTTTTGAAGCTCCTTTTTCAGCCGGCTGATTTCCTTACAAAGCTGAATGTCATCCATCCTGCAGAAAAACAAATGAAACCACTGAAGGAAAGACTGGGAAAGGAAAGGTTCAAAACCTCCAGAGCAACACCTAACCAACACTGGAAGGCAATGCGCTCAGTGCCTGCAGCAGGGAGCACAGATTTACCTGCCTTCCCACAGGAAATGGCAGCCCACTTCATCTCAGAGCTTTTGTTGGAGCTACATGGGTTGTGTCACTGGTTGTTGGCAAAGAAAGTTTCATCACTCTAATGACAATGAAGCCTTATTAAAACCTGGCACATCCACCATGCAATAGCAGCTGTGTTTCTCCTCCTCCCAAAAAATAATCGCCAAACAGTAAAATCCAAAAACTGGAAGCTGCTGCCACATAAAAACATCTCACGTATTTATACTGCCTTTCTGCAGAATTTAAAAAAGGTAGAAAAATGAAGCACAACAGAGGGGGGAAATGTGCAAACTTTGCAGGTGTCTGCTGAGAAACAAGGTCATTTCAACAGGAGAAAAGGAGCCTGCTGAAGCCACAGGCAATTAAATAATCTCTGGCTCAAACCACAACATAACAGCAAGATACCGATCAGGATGGGCTCAACTTAAATGTCAGCAGTAGCTGCTGATGGAGCAGATGGGGGATGCACGGCCCTGTCCGTGCTGGAGGCGGTTTGATGATGTCTCAGAAGCACCACAGACACTCAGCCCCCTCCATGGAGGCACCAGCTCAAGTGCTGCTCACTGCTCACTAGGGCTGGCAGAGAAGACTTAACCTGATTTATTTATTGATTTATTTAAAAAAATCACATGCCTATGCCCTCGCTAAAGCTGTGCTTGGACAAGACCAAGGAACAATGGTGTCTGGCCATGATGAGTATCAGTGCTTCAGTTTAAAGAGTTTTAGGCACTCACCCACGGTGAGGGGAACCCCAAGAGCAGACAGTGCTCATGGCTGAGACCTCTCTCCACCACGAACCAAGCCACCCTTGAGGATCTCCCCTGGGTAGGTGACACCAGAGAAGATGAGACAAGTCACGACTCCAATAACCCTCAGCGCTGCCTCTGGTCTGCGTGCCGTGCTCCCCACCTCCCAAACTCTCTCATGCCAGCAGCTTCTGGCTTTAGAGACCTCCTTGCTTTGCCCTTTAGGGTCCTTTCCTCAAAGTCCTCCTGCTTTCTGCCAGCAACTCATACGCACAGCGAGCAGCAACCCAAGGGTTGCCCAGCCCCGTCTGCCCTTCCAGCAGTTTCCAAGATCGCATCAGCCTAGGGCCAACTTTGGCCAGCCATATCTCCAATCAAAGCATGATATGACCAACCCGTCTGACACTTTTCCTTCTGCTCTGAGCCCTCCCTGGGCTCCTTACACATTATCACTCACTGGGAAGATTAGGAAAAGCCTCCTGCTCTGATGTGGCATCCCGAGACTTGGCACAGTCTAGCCAGCCAGCAGCCAGTGAAGCACCATTTCCTTGGCATTAAGGTACCTGGGAACTTAAGTCCCTGACCAGGGATTTCGGTGGTTGGGTCATTTGAGAAGAGTTTTTACAAGCCCCTGCAAAAGATATATATTAGCAGTACCCTATGAGGTTCCACTCTGTGGCAAGGCACTGAACCTCCTGATCAGGGTTGGACTGTTGAGCTGGGATTTGGAATACTTCTCTTCTTTCTCCAGGCTTACCTTGGCATGGGTGAGCCACCCTGGCCAGACCATCTGGCATCTCCCCACCTCTGTTACCTGGCCTGAAACTAAAAGAAAATGTCTCCATCCAAAATCCAGCCCCAGATTTTCCAGGTGTAGTAGGCTCCCACACCCCCAGGACCAGAAATTGCTCAATTGGTGCACCCACGAAGCAACCCCTTCATTGACACATCAGTCCTCACACTCTCGATACACATCTTCCAGGAGCTTGCAGCCAGCAATGGCACCAGAAGCCCCATGGCAGAGGAGCTGGAGTCAGGCAGCACATTCAAATGGTGCTGAGTAGCTCCACCAGCAGAAAAGGGGGTTCCCATCATCACCCTGAGGTAGATGTGGACACTCTGACTAGGACCATTTCCTTATGACAGTGCAACTAATTCACTGATATCTCAGAAATGCCTAGCTCCCTAGACCTTAGAGACTTGTGACCGCAGTCCTGGACGTTTTAGACAACAGATGTGGGCGCTGAACCATTAGCAGTCTGTGCTGGGAAAATATCTGCTGGCACAAACCTCTCAGTTGGAGACCAGATGTGTCCATACAGGATTTGGCCCTGCACTGCCCTGTGCACAGTACCTTGCCTAGATGGCATGGGATAGGAAGCATTTGCCCCCATTAAACATCATGTTCACCAACCAGTTTTGTGAAGCTGAACTGACACCACGGAGTACAGTCATCAACCTGTCTGGACTGAGCCTCCAAGACAGAAATCCTAACACATGACCTGTGTCTACAGATAATACATTATTGACTTATGAGCTGGTGCCACCTTGAACAGAAGTGTCTTTGGTTCCTTTTGAAATATGCATATCCAAATGTTGACTATGAGGAATCAGTCAACCCATTTTTCACCTAGACAGAGGCACCTACCAAGCACCCCGGCATCTTACGATGAGCTTCCCAAGGTCGTCCAAGCCTTCAGTGCAGAAGGACTCCTTGGACGCTTTGCAGGGTGCATGGGACATCATCCAAACTGGAAGAGCACAGCTGAGATTTCTAGCAAGCTCCATGGCCATGAGTGATGAGAAACCCTAACACATGATCTGGGTCTACAGGTAATACATGATTGACTTATGAGCTGGTGCCACCTTGAACAGATGCACCTTTGGTTCCTTTTGAAGTATGCACTACTAAAAGCTCCATGTGCATCTTCAATAATCCTGCTGGTCCTTCCACTGAGTCATGCCGTCCACCCCTTCTGGGATGAGTCATATTTGCTGGATCTACTTGAAGATGCAGCTTTGTCAGCTGAGCCGAGGACTTCAGAAATATTAATAAGGGAAGGGTAAATAAACAGACTGATGAAGAGGGACCCTGTGAGATATTGCTGTAGGAGAAGGTCATCTTAGGTGGAGGAGAAGACTTCCTCTTGGCTCTGTCAGATTTTTGCTCCATCTGACAGTGTCTTCATTTGTTTGCATACCACACTGAGCAGTTCCGCCGCTGCCAATGTCTGGGAGCTGCACATGGAGAACAGGGAGGTATGTCCTTTTATTGCCTGCTCATAGTCCTACAGTGGCTAAGCCCTGAGGTTGTACAAAGAGCACCAGCGAGGAGGTCTGCATGGGACACACGGGCAACAGGCTGCTTGCTAGTTATACACTTATTAAAATTAAAATAAACAGCCAAATGATAACTGAATTGTTATTAAAATTAAATTGGAATTTAATTCTGTAAAAACTGATAATGAGAATAATAAATGGGCAATAATAAAAATTCTCATTTCAATAAAATTTGGGAGAGATTGCAAAGACAATCACCCAGAAGGCTGCTGCTGGAGCTGAGATTACTTCTACCACTGGTGATAAAACTTATTGCAGCACCAGCCACAGCCATGCTACCCTTGTCTGGCCCCAGGAAGCAGATGAGAGCACTGAGCGGGTGAGGTATGGAGCTGAATCTCCCACAGGAATTTCAGACCTTTCTTTTTGCTCTATAAAAGGAGAAATATTGGGAGTTTCATTGTTTTCCAGAGCACAGACATCTCAGAAATGTTGGAATGTTTTAGATTGATATTTCCGACAAGAAGAAAACACCGATCGCTATCGACTGACCAGACAGGTCACTCCTCCATTTGGCAGCACATCAATGGAGATGTCTATCTCCCTGAGCCCCACAGCCCAACCATCCTGAATGTCACATTTTTTTCCCCATTGGGAAAAAAAAAGCCCTTGCAGCCCCAGGTCCCCATCCTTTTTAACCCTGTCCTGCAGAACCCAGGTCTGGGATCCCTCTTCTCCAGCAGTGATGCTCAGGAAAGCCCTCAGCTTTCCCTGCCTTGCAGACCCAAGCTGGTCCTTGCTGCTGTGCTCCGCAGAGTCAAGGCTTGAGTTCCCCACGCCACCTCCAAACCACGCAGGCATGTAATCCTGGTGGTTCTAAACTTCCAAGTGATCACTTTTGCAGCCATACCCCGCCCGGTATGTGGTTTCTGTAGGTGATTTCCTTTTGTTTTCCAAGTGCAAGCCAAGGAAGAAAACCAATAAAGGGATAAGAAAAAGCAAGAGATGTGAGTTTTGACAGAACCTGTGAGATTTAGGTACCAGTTGCCATGAAAGCATTTAAGAACTACACTTTTTATGATTTCCAACAATATATTCAGGGGGAACTGTGCCTCAAAGAGGTCATCACTCCGAATTCGAGCCTCTAAACCACAGTCCGGCTCACAGCCTCCCCAGACAGCAGATTTACACAGGCATTTCCAGGCTTTGGTGATCCTTGTAGTGCAGGTACCAGTGGGGACCCAGACACATTAAAAAAGCAGCATATCAAGTGCTGCAGCCCAGTAAATATGATCTTTGTCATTACCAGTAAAAGGTCCCAGGCTTTGTGTTGCATGGGATCTCAGGACTGGGCTGACTATAGCAATTTAGTGGTATTAAAAAGCTTAATCAACCCAGAATGCTAGTTAGTCCTTTTCCTCCCAAACCATAAAAGCTCCCGATATAACCAGGGAGAATGTTATTTATCACCTTAAGTGCTGGTTAGTACCACAGCAACACAGTGGCTATTTGATTGCCTTAAATGTGAAAGGCCTACAGATTTTTACTCAAAAACTGCTTTGATTATTGAAATGGACCCTGGAGAAAATCATTCCCTCCTCATCTGGCTCCAAAGGCTGTGCTGGGAGTGGAGAGCAGGATGCGGTGTGTGGACAGGCATCAGGCACCGATGCCAGTCCAGCCCCAATGTGTCCTGATGACCCCAGCAGTCAGGGGATGGAGGAGGAAAAGAGAAGCTGGGAGGATGTGTAATACTTCAATATGGGGAGAGTAAACTGTGGTCGTGTGGCTGTTCAACACCCGCAGATGTGCGTGCCAGGGCAAAGCGGTATCTCCAGAGCAGCAATGAGCCACCAAACCTCGGGTCCCTTCCCAAGCCCAGCCCAAGAGGCATGCACTGAGGAAGAGTATGGACCCACTGGGAAGCCAGGGTGCTTGTGGTTGAATATGGAAACATTTAGTGTAGTTAAACCCATCTCATAAACTCTGTTTGCATAGAAATAGGCTGGCTCAAATCATCAGAGCATCAGTGGCAGCTTTGTAACAGGGACCCATTCAAGCCCCTTCCAAGAGCAAGGCCAGAGCGGTGGAAGAGGCTGCTCTTCCAGGTGGAAAATGAGGTGGAAAGCGGCCTCAGCTCTGCCCTGTTTGATCGGGCAGGCAGAAAACGCTGGGGTGACCCTGGGAAGGGAGGACAGCGCAGGAGGAGGGCAGGTACTCACATGTACCGCAGCTCTGACTCCCTCCTCACCAGGATCTCCCTGATCCTCTCGATTTTGAAGAGCTCCCCTTCAATGTCATCGATGGTGGTGGTCGAGTCAGCCATGGAAACAATCTCGTCCTCTGCAAATGAAACAGGACCCAAGTTAACCAGCAGGAGATGTCAAATGGGTGCTGAGGACAACAGGGACCACAGGGCTGTCACAGGGACCCCCCTGCAAACACCAGAGCAGCATAACCACTAAGCACGTGCACAGTTTTAAACTTGTTTCCAGACTTCTTGCTACTCTGCTGGGTGCTGCAAGAGTAGACAGCCCAAGCAGCGCGTGGAAAGTTACCAACATATGCAAGGGCATTGAGCTGCTGGTAACTGTTTTTGCCTTTATTTATGCTTTATGTGAGTCTGGGCACTGGAACAGGTCTGCTCATTGGTGTGTTCACATCAAAGCCAGCTTGGCTTGCTGAGCGCAGCTCCAAACACACATGCAATATGCATGAAGTGTCTGCATGAAAGAGGACCTTGGAGACCAGCAGGCCACCTCATCTGAGCTTGCAGCTCTCTGAGCCTTAGAAACAAGCATCATTTCGCCTGCTTGTTGTGGCTTTGCAGCACACCCTGCTCACACCAGTGCCGTGCTGGACTCTGTGCTGCTGAGAAAGCCCCAAACTTCCAAGGCTTTCCCCCCTGCTGAACAGTGGGAGGCCAAGGGAGCTAAAAACTGCTGGAGGGAAGGACAGGAATTTCTCTTTCTTTTTCCAGAACCACGTAAGCCTCAGGCATCTCCAGCATAGACATGAGCTTGTGTGTGCACCCTCCTCCAGTATGTGCCAGGGACAAATGCTGGGCCCGTACAGCACAGAGCTAAGGAGTCATGGAGGTGAAGTTCCAGAGCTGCTCCCCCTCCATCACAGGCTGGATGAAGACCCCCCATCCTTCCCAACTCACTGGGGGGAAAAGCCCCCATGGTACCCAGCAGGCCAGTTCCTCTGGAGTGCTGAGCATCACCTCTATAACCCACCTGGGGAAACTGAGGCAGAGAAAGGGGATGTCACTTTCTCAGGGCAAGAAGAAAGAGCCTCACAGCAAAATGCAGGAAAAGGGAGGTTTGTCGTGGTTTAACCCCAGCCAGCAACTAAGCACCATGCAGCTGCTCACTCACTTCTCCCCTACCCAGTGGGCTGGGGGAGAGAATCAGAAAAAAAGTAAAACTCGTAGGTTGAGATAAAGACAGTTTAATAGGACAGAAAGGAAGAAAATAATAATCATAATAATACTAAAAATGGCAATAATAATAAATAAAATATTTGGAATATACAAAAGAAGTGATGCACAATGCAATTGCTCACTACTTGCTGATTGGTGCCCAGTTAGTTCCCGAGCAGTGATCCCCCCCACAGGCCAACTCCCCCTAGTTTAGATACTGGGCATGACGTCACATGGTATGGAATATCCCTTTGGCCAGTTTGGGTCAGCTGCCCTGGCTGTGTCCCCTCCCAGTTTTTTGTGCCCCTCCAGCCTTCCTGCTGGCTGGGCATGAGAAGCTGAAAAATCCTTGACTTGGTATAAACACTACTTAGCAACAACGGAAAACATCAGTGTGTTATCAACATTCTTCTCATACTGAACCCAAAACATAACACTATACCAGCTACTAGGAAGACAATTAACTCTATCCCAGCCAAAACCAGGACAGGGCTGTAATTTATATTTTAGAAGAGCACAGTGGCAAGCCCAGGGACGGACAGGACAAGAGCCCAGCAACTTTGATCCATTGCTCTGACCACCAGTTCTGCCTCCCCCCTGGCTCCACTGATTTACACACAGATGTCCCTCTGATGTCCCACTGGTTTGCACAAGACTGTCACACTGGTTATCACGAGGATGCCATGCTCAACACTCACACATGCTCAACACTCACACAGTGCCTGTGAGCCTGCACGTCCCACAGCAGCTCCCAGCCCATTTTATGGGAATAGCTGAGGTTTTGCTCCCAGGCAAGCTCCCACCTCCCAGCCTGGTCTGGCTCTCAGAGACACATCATTGAGCTTGTTATCAGTGACATGCAGCAGCACATTTATCACACGCAGGCTAATCTGGCTCTCCTGTGATGTACACACAGCACAGGTTGGTGAGAGGAGGCTTAGCAGCTACTGCAAAGCCAGGCTCTGAGAAAACATTAGAAATCACAAACAGCAGGGGCAAATTCTGCTTCCTTTGAATCTTCACAGGGCACATCTCCACTCCAAGACTTTGCCTTCCTGCAGCCCTGGGACTTTCCCTGTGCAGGGAGAGGGGAAAGTGCAGCCAGGGAGCACCAACTCTGGAAGCAGGATTTTCTGGGCAGCCGAGGCCTGGGAGCTGGAGATGTCAGAGCTGGAGCATGTGGCTTGGGGATCCCAAATGGGACCCAGGCCAGTGCTGAGGGTTACAGGGTAGGAAGAGACCAGCGTTAAGACACAAGGCAAAACACTCTGCACTAAGTGGTCCTCTACCCATCATGTAAAACTGCTTGAGAAATCATTCCGAGAGTGAGGCATATTTCCAAGGCTGCTGGCAGAGAAGGTTTATTAGTGGAAATACGAGTGGTTTGGATTAGTGTGACTGGTTTGGAGAATAGATTTCTGCTGTTTCTGGCTTAGAAACTCATGAGGACTACTTGGAGATTATCTCCCCCTTCCCCTAGCCACAAAGGCCATGTTCAGCTAATGCCAGCGTGCAGAATCCTCGATCGCTCCCCATTCTAAGCCATCAGGATGCTCTCAGGAACCAGTGCCTGCTCAGGACAGACTGATGAATACACGGGTCGGACAAAGTGTGGGGTTGGATGCGCTGCCCTCCCTCAGCTCTTGCTCAATGGCTCTGCTACAAATTGGCACAGAAACCCTCTCTTAGCCTTGTTTCTACGGGCCTGAAGGGGGTTGCTAGGGGACCGGACTGTGGTTGCTACAGGACCAGGATGCGGTTGCTAGGGGACCAGAGTGCAGTTGCTAGGGGACCAGGATGCTGAGGTCCCTCGTCCCAGGCATCCTGCTGCTCTGCCACCCCGGAGCTCTTCTTACCCAGGATATTTCGATGCGCCCACACCCAGCGCCGGTGGGCAGCTGGGGCCATGCGCCAGGGACAGGCAGGATCTCCCTGCAGATGATGGCAGGCACACAGGTAAGAACACATGTGAAGGTGCAGACAGTACAGCCGGCATGTACTTGCAGGCAGCCACTCCCTGGGGTTTGGCTGTACTTTGGTGCAGCTCTAGACCTGTCAGGAGAAAGCTGCACTGCTCTAAGTGTCGCTTCTGTGACCAGGCTAAAATGACAACGCTGATTATTTTACAGATGCGCCAATAAACAAAGATACAAGCTTACTGCAACCTTCATTAGCCAAGGACAAATCTAATCACCCCTAGGAGCACAGGAGTGGGTCTGGGGGAGGGGGACTGTCACTCCTGGCCTGTGTGGGTGGGTGAATAACCCAGAATATCTTTGATCACTGGTGGCAGAAGTATTTGGCTGAGGTTATCAGCCAGCTGTTTCCCAGTGGGTGAGTGAAAGGGATTGAAAAAGGTGTCAGCATTGCTTCTTCTCCCTTCTCATCCCAGAAACTCATCAGCAGAAGCCATCCCAGATGGGAAAGGTGAATCTTTGCCTGTGTATACAAAGGGAGGAGGTGGCAGCGCTGGGTTGCTCTCTCCCATCTGTGGCAGGAGGCCGGGACGTAATTTCAGCCTGTAGGCAACTGCCCACGAGAGCAAGAAAGTGTCTGGCTCAGCTCTGGGTGGGTTCCCATCAAAGACAGGGAATACGGTGTGGCTGGGACCAACCTGCCCAAGAGGAGCTGCCCTCACGCACTCCCCCAAAGTCACCTTTCTGTAGGACACTCCCCAGCAGCCTCCTGCTGCAGGTCAGGAGCATCCTGTGAAATGGGGACAGCGAACAGGTCTACACCACACAGCAGAGCAACGGCTGCAGGGCTCAAGCTGGAAGGTCCTCAGCCCTCGGCTGTGCCTTCAGGTGGTGTGGTTACTCTGCATCCCTCAGGCAAGATGTGTCCTCAGGTGTGCCAGGGAACTGCTCACCAAAGCAGTAAGTCCTGGACAAGAAGCTCTAAGAGGGTAGTCATGTGCCTGGAGCTGCTTAATTCAGGGCAGAAGCAGAGGGAGGGCAGTGCCAGGAGAATGCTCCTGCAAAATGAATTCCACGAACCATGGGAGGAAGCACCTGGACAAGGGGACACAGAGCTATGCCTCTGCACCAAAACCATCTACTAAACCTCACGAGAAACCAATGAATCCTTACAGGTGACTAACAGGCAGCTGATAGGATGGGAAGATGAACTTGCTGATGGACACTCCTTGCATCTGCCCAGGACCACAGGTGATCATGCCAGGACCTGAACATCTGAGTGAGGGTGGGGGCTGGAGCACGAGACAGATGAGGAGAGGCTGAGAGAAGCAGGTTGAAGGGTTGTTCAGACACTGGAACAAGGATCAGAGAGGTTGTGGGATCTCCATCTTTGGTCCGGGATACCTCCTGGACAGGACTGTGAGCAACCTGATCTACTAAGCCTGCTTTGAGCAAGTAGTTGAACTCAGTATCTCCAGAGGTCCCTCCTGATCCAAATTCCTCTGCGATTCCATGTAATGAGATCAGTCTGTGACCACCGATTGGGATGTACATGGATCTTCCCTACCTCAGGAGATGCTTCTCCAGGCAGATATGGGGTGATGCTGAGATCCCAAACCCCAGCAGCTACAGGCATGGGGCCTGATCACAGCTTTCCTGAGATGGTGGTGAGACCAAAGGGCACCGTGCACCCATGAACCTGTGTGATGGCAGCAGCACCATACAGCAGTCACAAATGGCAAGTACAGACACTCAGAGCTCATGAGGGATTAAAACCCGGCACAGCCTGTAAGCAGAGAGCTGGGCAAAAGATCTCACTGGAGATGGTTTTGCCAAAGCTGAGAATGGGTTTCTTACACCCTCCCTAAGTGTCTGGCACCAGTGAGGGCCTAAGGCAGGAATGTTTATTAAAGCCGTGATCAAGCTCACAGTCCTGAGTCTCCCTTTGGGGATGGAGAGGGATGACACCCATGTGCATCCACGCTGTCCAGGGGTCCCTTTGCTCCCACAGCTGCACATGCAACAGCACGGCCAGACACAGAAATCAAGCCCATGCTGCCTGAGCCAAAGGACCCCTGACTGGCACCATTTCAACCTGGCAAGTCAAGGAAGGGGAGAAAGCTTCGATTTAAACTTGGAGATGCTCTAATCATCACACATGGCCCAGGGGAAGCAAGTATCTTTAATGAGGAGTATAATAGCTGGAGACTTCCACTCCATATGGCTTTGGTGAAAACATTTAGACAGCCAGCAGCAAGCCTGAGATGAGTCACAGCAGCAACCAGCGCAGGGTTGAGTTTCAAGCAATTTACTTCATGATTAAAGTTGGGCAATTGATTGACAGTCCCCCGTGGAGGAGGTCAGAGCTCTTTACTTGGGCTCCATCCCAAGAGGCCTTTAACTCAGCCTTTTGCTTTTCTCTGCCATAGAAAGCAGCACGGGCAGGGGGCATTCAGCCCTTGCTCCACAAGCTCGATAATGAGAGAGATGGTAACCCGCTGCCCGGCTCTGGGGCAGCCTTGTCAGAGGGGATGCTATCCCCACCACCCACACTGCCTGGCAGGAGGGACACGAGCCTCCAGGACTGAACAACGCGTGGCCAAGCATGCTGGTCCCAGAGGACAGGATCATGCTCAGATGGGAGGGATCACAGCTACTGGCAGCCTGCAAACCATGGCACTGTTTCCCTGCTCTAGTAAACCAGGGAGAAATGTGGAGCCTTGGCCCATTGCAGCCAGGGAGGATTTATCTGGCTGTGTTTGTGCAGCCCCTGGCACAGCCAGCACCACTGGGGCCATGTTAGGCAGCCGTTAAAAAGACTAGAGTTCACGGATGAGGTACCCCAAGATGACTTACGGGGGGTATCACCAGGGGCGTAGCCCCTTCGCAACACCCCGCTGCTCTGTGCATTCTTCCCCTGGGTCACCTCCTGAGCACAAGCAGGGCAAGAGGCTGCGTGTGCTCAGTGCTTCACAGGGTTGGCCTGAGATTTTCTGGGATGGTAGCAAACAGCAGAGCAGCATTCAAAAAACAGACACCAACTGTTGTCACATTCTCACCCATCATGAGAGTCCCCCAGGCACTGGGAGTTTACAAAACTGCATCGAACGAGCAAACATCGCAACCACCACAACGCTGCTCGCAGGCACCCAAGGCAGGGATGCCCGGGTCATACCCAGCACCCTGAGTCCAGCAAGTGTTTGACCCTTCCCTGGACCACCCTGATGTTACCCAGCTGCTGGGAGCAGAGGATCCAGGTGATGGAAGTTCTCAGACCCCCCAAGGGCAGGGTCTCCACATAGACACTTCCCAGGCAAGGGAGGTGTGGGGGGAGGATACATATTGCCATGCTGAAAGGCACAAAGGAGAAGGACTAAAACTTCAGGCAGCTCACCAAGGAGATGAGCAGCTTGACGGGCAGCATCCCCCCACAGTAATACCAAGCAGGATGCTGGAGTTTGCTCCCTCCCTCCTTCCCTGCCCTTCCAGCTGCCTGTCCCTATCCCCCTGGGTGCAAGGGGCTAAGGGGGAGCAGAAAGGGATGGGGAAGGGGAGAGGTCGGAGGGATGTCAAGGGCAGAGGGACTGCAGGAGCCTCTGCTCCCCAGGATGTTGCCCACAGCCCCGCATTGGGCCCCTTCCTCCCACCCCAAGGTCGGGGACTCTGCCCAGGACAATCCCCCTGGTCGGGTTCCCCCTCTGCCCACCCCCTTTCGTACTGGAGGAACTGGTCAGAGAGGGGAAAAGGCAGAGAATGACAGGGTGGGCAGCCGTCTCCCGGTCACAGCCATGCCCGCAACCGGGCATGACAGCACAGCGGCTCCGTGTCCCTCCGGGCAGCATCAGCCGGCTGGCGGGCTGCATCCCTCCTTCCACCGGTTCGTTCCCTCCGGCCATCCCTCCTTCCCTCCATCCTTCCTCCCATCCCGTCCCTTCTCTCCATTCTTCCTCCCCTCCATCCAGCCCTTCCCTCCTTCCATTCACTCCTCTCCCCCATCCAGCCCTTCCCTCCCTTCATCCCCCCTTCCGCTCATCCCTCCTCTCCATCCACCCCTTCCCTCCGTCCTTCTAATCCCCCCCACCCCACCCCATCCCTCCTGCCCCACTCCCGATGGCCGCGGGGCCCCCTTTGATGGATGAAGCCGCCCGTTCCCCGCCAGCTCCCGGGGCTCGGATGCCCGGGGAGTCCCGGAGCCACCGGGGTCGGGGCGGGGGCGGGGGGGTAAGTTTGGATCCGGCAGCGCCTCTGCCCGCTCCGGTCCCGCCGTGCTCACCTGGCCCCGCGCCGGCGGGCGGCCACCGGGTGGACTCCAGCGATCCGTACCGGGGGGGGGGTCCTGCTCCCCTCCATGCCGCAGCCCTGCCCGCTCCGCTCCGCTCCGCTCCGCCGGGGCGGGCGGGGGCTCCCGCCGCTCCGCGCCCTCTGCCGGCCGCCGCCCCCCGCGCCAGCGCCCCGCTCCCCCCGCCCCGCACCCCCCGGGACCCCCCTGCAGCGTCAGCCCGGTTATTTCCCCGGGGTTCCGGCACCGGCGGCACGGCCCCCCTCTAACCCACCCGGAGCGGGTGCTCCGCAGCCCCGCAAGTCTCCCGAAAACCGCAGCAATAAAAGCATAAAAAAATAAAAGTAGCCCCATCTGGCACGGCAGCTGGAAAAGGCTTCGTGGTGGGTCTGCCCGGGGCGGGGGGGGCGGGAGGGGCACACGCGTTGCTTCTGTCGCTAAAGAGGACCAGGCTTTGCGCAGCCTGTGTGGGACACGGGGCGGGCTGTGGGGTGAGGCACGGCATGAAACAGGTCCCCACCAGAAGACCCTGTGAGGAGGGAGGTAAGGAGGGGCAGCTGCGCTTTCCAGTAAAAGTAACTTTTCCCTATGGAAAAATACAACAGCAAGTGTTTAGAAAATGTTCAAAGTTGTGCGTTGGCCCAAAATTCAAAGGTTGGTCCGTAGCATGTTGGCAGCACCCACAGCAACGGGGATCCCGGTGACGAGCGCTGCCCCTCTCCTCCCTCCGGCCAGGCTCTCCAGTGGGACACAGCAAGGACCAGTCCCACCATCTTGAAGGCTTGTGCCAGCAAACTGGTACGGGGAAGGTGAGGACAGGGTGTGGATTGTAAACTCTCCCTCTCGCAGGGTTTTACACTTCTCACTCACTCGTACCAGAAGCACTTACTCCACCGAGGTTTCACAACCTGCGGTCCTCCATGGAGGCACACGCCTCAGCACCACCTTCCCCAAAACACATGGAGGGGACACATGTCCTCTGCTAGGACATGCTTCTCTGCTAGGACGTGCCTGCAGGTGACACTGATATCCCTACACTGGCTTTGTGCAAGAGCACAGGCCCAAGGCGAGGGTGAGGCTGGGCTCGGGGACATGCCACCTTCGCGAGGGGGCTCAGGGACACCTTCCAGCACATTTTGGGAAGCGACGCGCAAAGTCACTGGGCTGGAGAGCAGCAGGGGCGATGGCAGCGGAGAGGTGAAGGCCAGGTCTGAGGGAGCAGCTGCAGGGTTCTGCTTTCTCATCCTGCCACCCAGCTGTCCTCCCGCCTGGCTGGCAGCGACATTGCTAGAAGTCGACAGTCAATGCAATAAAATAAACTATCAGTGAGCAAAACAGAGGCATGGCACTATAAGGGGTGGGTCCGGAGGATCACCTCCTGCAGAGAAATACCAGACTGTGGTATCTGCTATCAGTACCTTGCAGCGTCCTCATCTCTAGCAGCTCCCCTCCCTCAGGAAACAGGCTGCCGAGCTAATCCGTATGAAACATCCTTACGGGAATTGACATAAATCTGAGCAAAATCTTTGAATTCCCATCTTCAAAAACCACAGAGGAGCTGCTGACTTTTGACGTGGTGCAGTGTTTTAAACCAGAACATGTGCAAGGGAGACGGTGCTTCATTCATTGAGGATAACTGTGGCATATAAACAAAATGAGGAGACAAAAATTAAGAGTCTGTGCACAGAAAAAGGAAAAAAAAAATAGAAAAGGACACAGGAACTTCTGCTCCAGGTTTGAAATGCAGCAGCAGTGTCCGAGAGCCGGGGAACTGTGAGCGGCCGCAGCAGCACCTCACTTCGGCAATCCTCTGAAAACAGACAGGAGCAACACAAAGCCACAAAGCCACAGAAGCGTGCTGAAACCCACCCCACAGCTGAAATAGTGTTTCTTGAAAAATATAAAGTTTCACTATTTGAATGAATTGTTCAGGAATGCCCTGAGTTTTATAAGGCAGCTGCACTGTAATTTTAACTCCCAGGCGCTCAGTTAGACAGGCAAAGCCCAGCTGAGGGACACAGCCACTTCAGGATTTTGTGGTTGGTTTGTTTTAACGTGAAAGGTAAGAATAGCCTCCAACTGGCTGTTCCTCAGCTCATTAAATGATGAGCATCCACCATCACTATAATTATGAACTGATTATGGTCTGATGTGACTCACCTTGTTTTGATTGCTCCACAATGCAGAGAAAATGAACGTGTAAATACTTTAATCAGTCCTTCAGTCAAATACTCTACAGCCTTACTTTTGCCATGAGTAGCCAGATCTGATGTGGGCTGCAACTTGAATTCAACTCACTTTATTCTTAATAAATGCATGGGATTAAATCAAACAGTCCAGAGTCATACACAGAGTTATGATCCAATTAACGCACGCTATTTGGTCTGCCATATTGAATGTAATCATTATGTGCAAATCCCTTCTGCAGAGGTAAATGCAAACCAAGTGCACCACATGGTAGAGAAACAGTTGGTGTGCCCCATGCAAACTGCCTGACAGGCGTACGCTGTGGTTCTTCCTTCACCCAGGTATGCTCTATGTCCTTGAATCCACAGCTGAGAAGTTTTAATGGGTCTTGAAGTGACTTTTTACATCGGTCTACATGAGAGAAGAGTCACTAACAGCAACACTTTCAGGGCACTAGCAGAATATTTCTTAAAAGCGCTAGTATTTCCCTGTATACAGTCACTTTGTAGAAATCAAGCACCTACACAACAGTAAGTACACATACATTAAAAGCTTATAAACAGAACATCATCTAGTACCAAGCAACAGTACTACTTGAAAGGTGCTGACAAATACAAAGAGAATTAAAATGCAGCTTGGAGAACATCAGTATGGACACGGTCATTTGAAGCTCTTTGAAGAAACAACCTGCGTAGGCAACAGCAAACAACAGACACCGCTAAGGCACATTCAACAAATTCTGAGTCTTCAAAAACACTTCCAAGGTGATGCTCACAGTTGGCTTCACTGCCAACTCAATTAGGCGCATCTTGATGACAGAAGGAAGCTGAGTATTTTAATTTGTCAGTTGTTGAGAAAGGACTGTAGTCTCAAGTACCTGAATGCTTATTCCTGTGGAGGGACGTACACGTTAGAATAACTGGTTTGGAGTTATTTAATGTATTTATTTTCCTTAGGATTTGTCAAAAAATCCAGTTCATGTTTCTCAATTCATGCTTTGAATATTAAAGTTATTTCAGCATGTGATTGTGTTTCCTGACTCAAAATTCCTTTTACTAACAATAAAAACCCGTGTTAACACAAGCCTACTATTTTCAGTGTTGTAACTACCTCCATAGTTCTGACCTTTCAACCTGATTAGAGGTAGAAATGTTCTCAAAGTTTCAAAAATGAAGTCATGTTACCAACAACTTCCCTGTCTGCTCTACTGGTGAGGTCCTGATAAGATATCTATGCTTTCTGTTCCTTGATTTCTTCAGGCAAGATTTCTAAATATTAAAGGTGACACAAAGGTTAATTTCAAAGTTGTCTCATACCTCTACACTTGGGTTCACAGTTTTATGGTCTCAACATACCCAATTTAAAGTAAAAAATTGCCCTTGGCCAGAAAAGTCATTTATATTACAGCAAAACCAGGCCCCAGAGAGAAACCACACAGAAAAAAATTAATCTGTTCCCTGAGAAATGTACAATCTAAATTAGCAGATATTCCTCTGCATTGGCTCCCTCTTGATAAATACATCGATACAGATGCCAAGCTGAGAGTGTCAAGATATTTCAAGATAGACTCTTTTTTCCTCCCCTGCATTAGTACTGCTTAGTGCTCATGCCAGTAATGGTCAGGAGCTGCCTGATACTTGTAAGAAGTCTATATGGGACCCATATTATAAAGGCACAGAATCTTGGTACCATGCTGTAATCATAATTCACCTAAGAGTTCAAACCAGAGTGGGAATGTCTTGTCTGTACTTTAAAGATCAACAAAACGAGAAACACTTTTACTAGCAGCACCAAAGACAGCACGGATCGTGCCTTAGAGGCATTACACCCTGTCACGGAAGAAAGGACAGTTCAAAAGCTCTTGTTTTTAAGATTCAGAACATGCAGAATAACTCCGCAGCTCTCAAAAACATCACTCTCCCCCTCTAATCAAACTACAGCTAAATGGACTTACCTTAAATGGACCATATATACGATTTTGGGAAACGACTCATTACAAAAATACAAAAGCCTCCCTGTGAATTCATCTGGGTATATTTCACTACAGTCCACAAAAACATGCTGTGGTTGTTTGCTGAACATCTACGATTTTGGGAAACGACTCATTACAAAAATACAAAAGCCTCCCTGTGAATTCATCTGGGCAGATTTCACTACAGTCCACAAAAACATGCTGTGGTTGGTTGCTGAATTACAGAAATCTTTGGAGAACACTGGAAAGGACCTTACCATGCTGATCATATCCACAAGAAAAATGAACATTTAGAGATCAGTGCCCACTGAGTTTTACCCCATTTCACATTCTCAGAGTGCCACACTATTCAAGTCAATCACAGATGTGAGGTGCACAGAGAAAGAAGCTGAAGGAAACATTTGCAATATCCCACCATAAAATAACTGCCAAAAGGACAGAATGTGCAATTTTAGTTCCCTTATAACTTGGGAACAAATTTTTAAAAAGCAAGATAAGGTGTCTGATGCAATGAGTTACTCAGATTCCAGTTCAGCTGCATCAGCTGTATACCGAAACTACCTGCAGGGCCTGTAAGTTGTTTCATGATAAGCAAAGAGGCCTTTGTCATTTTTTGGCAAATGACGTCTCATCTAATAAAACTGATTTACTTAGATCCTTTGAAACCTCCCACAAAGTACACATACATTAAGCTATGTGAAATTTAAAATCTAGGAGCTACAAAGACTGTCATTGTGCAGAACTTGTTCCTCAACACTAACTGTGGTTTGCCTCCTGAGCTCAATTAAACCTAACTGTATTCAGAGAAGAAGGACACAGCTCAACTTAGACCCTGGACTGACACCAAGGGACAAAAAAAAAAAAAGTATTTCTACATACAAGCCTCTGAAATTTGCTTGAAGTTCACCATGAAGTAGGCAAACAGTAAAATCTTATGTGATTTTATAATCACTTTTATCCTTAGAATTGCTGTTTAAGAGTAAAAAATTAAAGAAACAGAAGTTTCTACATCCATTTTTTAGCAAATAGTTGCAAAGTAATGCAAAAATAACTGCTGATGTGGTTGGAAATACGTCAAGAGAATCTATCTTCCCCAAAGGCAGTTTGGTTCTTCTTGGTTACATCTTATTCCCAACAGCATTAAATGCCTTAGCACATTCTTACTTCTGCAAGAACAATAAAGCCATGCTCACAGCAAAGAAGTCTCACACAGAGCAATTTAAGTCCACCTCCCTCCTTACCCTTTTGGCTTGCAGGGTCTGTGACCATCAGAGCGGAAGAAATCGAGTCACCTATGTTATAGAGCTCACACACAGAAACCGTATAAACCTCAGTGGAAAATGATTTAACCAAATTAATGCAATTTCTTCAGTGAATGAGCCCTCTGCCACCCTGACTTCCATAGTGGTTTGTAATTCAGAACATATTTCACACTGTATAAATACAATTCTCCCCTGAATCAGCACCAAATGTGTTTATTGGATTAATAACTTTAAAAAAAATCTTATTACGCAAGATTATTATACTGAAGTTAAACTTTGGGCCACACCTGAAATCCCAGTTCATCGCAGCAGTGGCTGAGCACATCTAAACATCCATGGCCAAAATGACCGTGGAGGTAAGAACCCCGGGGGAGTCACACCATGTCCCTGCCAGGCAGCCGTTATCGCCTCTCTGCCACGGTCACAGGATGGATTGCACAAGCACTTTTCAAGGTTTCTCTTTGCAAAACTGGAATTACAGCAGCTGGTTTTGTGCTGAAGCAGATAAAACCAGCACATATCACCCATTTCATTGGCTTCAAATGAGGGCAGTGACTTCCAGCTGAAGAAGCAACTGCATTTTAAACCATTCCAGCTATTTCTGCAGCATTCATCTCACAGAATCACACATTACTCTACGATGTGTTGCTTGCAGTTATGTTACTCAAGACTTAAGTCATATACTCTATTAACAAGTAATTAGAGTTCCTGAGGTATTATATGATAATAAAGCCGGGATAAATGCTTGACACTAAAATTGTTCTCAAGTTTGAATTCCTGGGAGAAGGTAACATCTTAATAAAAAGTTCCAGCTATTCTTGGCATGAGGACAATTCTATCTATAGAGTCATTCTAGTAGAGTATTCTGTATGGCATACGGGATTTGTGCCAGGAAAACAGAGCTAATTGCCCTGAAAGCATGTGATGTACAGATAATCTGGAATCCATGCATACAGAAAAAGAGATCATCTTCAATGGCATTGCTTTTCCTTGTCTCCAACCACTTTCTACTGAGTCCAGAACGCAGCAGGGTGACAGACTGCAATGCCATTTGCATATTACAAATTAAATATGCATTTAAATAAATATTTTGCTTTTTGCAGCTGCTTGTCTTATGGCTTGTAAAACACTAGGAAGATGTTATTAAAATCTATCCCTCTGCAAAAGAATGATGTAGTACCTTGACCAAGGAAGTACCTAATGAACTGACAGCAGCTTTTGATGGTAGCTGAAAGGACTGTAAGGCTCAAAGCTTCTCTGCCAGCCCCGTTTAAGGTCTGATACAGGTCTTTTAATGAGATCAGACCACCAACTTTTCATTTGTAAGCAAATCTTACCTACTGAAGAGGTGTTGAAATCTCTGTGCTTTTGAGGTTAAGGCAAGCCATATAAGGCAGCTTGAGGATCCTTCTGGACTTAGGCCCTGTTCAAGACACAGATTTAGTTGTAAATAGGAAACGTGAGAAGAGGGCTGCCCGCGGGCCAAACTGGCCCAGGGAGGATCACCAGCTTTGACCAGATCAACTCAGCCAATGCCAAGTTCCTTCTGAATGAATATTGCCCTACGTTAATCGCCAGCCCACAGAAGTTACTCAAATCAGGAGGGCAGACTGCTTCCTGGTCACCCTGAATGCTGGGTGCTACCTTAGGTAAATAAACGCAAGGAAGTCCACAGGCTGCTCTGCTGGACTTGGACAGCCAGCAGGCATCGACTGTGAGCAGACATAGTAGGTTTTTTCCAATAGATGCTGATGCAGTGGCATACTTAAATCCCAAAACATGAGAAGACAGACAGTCTGTAGCAAAACCTGATTTTACAAATCAAAGCAGAACAAATGAACCATTTTTTTATTCTCATCCCTTATTCAGCAAAAGGAGTTCACAGACATAGCACCTTGAAAAAGGTTAGTGTGCTGTTAGCATTAGAATATTTTTCATTCAATTGTGTCGAAGTACAGGTCGCAACTTTTGCTCACAGTTTCCACAGCATCAGCTCTGGGGAGCAAGAACTCAATTCAAGTTTGCTTTTTGACTAAAACCTTATCTACATTCATTTCAGCAAATGTATACCTGAAATACCTTGTTACGATTTTGGAAGCAAAATCATTAAGTTAAAAAGGAAAAATTACTACAAGAACACTATAAATTAAGAAAATAAAAAGATTTCTAAATTTTTTAAAATAAAAATCTGTCCTGTCAGATATATACTGTATGTATTTAGCACTTTAGAATTAATGGTCATTTCTGGGCATCATCATCATACCACATTACCACTCCAACCCCTACATTCAAGTAAAGATTAGTTGATCCCATGCTGTTGTGACCAATTCCTATTAAAGCTTTCATCCTTCATAGCTTTTACCAGCCAGTCCCTTTCGTTCTCGTCCGAGTCACTCATATCACTGGAATCGGCAGCCAGGAGACGAGAATAATTAATTTTTTTCTGCTGCGGCAATTTAGATTGGACAATTAAGAACAAGAAGAGCCACAGCACCAGGCACACGCAGCACGCCCTGTACAGAACTGCCAGGCCAAAGTGCTTCACAACAAATCCTCCTGCAAAACTGCCCAAGCTTGCTCCTCCACTGTAGCAGAGGCCCTGGAGAACAGCATGCAGGGACCTCTCCATGCCCGGAGTGGCTATGTCATCCACCGTCATGTTAACCACCCACCACAAAGCACCGCTACTGAAGGCAGATAAAATCTGGATAAGGAGAACTGACCATGCAGTCCACAAGAAGGAATAGCACAGAAGCTGTACTGCCAGGAGGCTTAGGCTGACTGCAACAATTTTGCTTCTCGAGAAAGTCCTCAGCAACTTCCCTTTGAAGAAATAAAGCAAAATTTCAGCAAGCAGCCCGACAGCCACAGAGAGCCCCATGTACAGCTCACTGCTGCCTCGGTCCTGCATCTGCCAGAAAAGAAAGTTGTGCACCGCAGACCCAGCCACGCCAGTGAAGAAGATGGTGATGGTGTACAGGATTGCTCGGCCGTCACTCCACAGTAGGGCCAGGGCTTTGGTGGTTTTGTTAATACGGTCGGTTTTCTTGGGAACATGGATGGGAATGAAGGCACTGACAAGCAACGACAGTGTTATCAGGAGAGCATAGCCATAAAAATGGACAGCAAGGCGGGTGATTGTACTGCTGAGGAAGCAATTCAGTTGATCCACGAATACGGCAATGCTGCAGGCGCCTACAGATGCACCCAGGTAATTCCAAATCCACAGCTTGCCATACCTATCAGTCGCATCAACGAAGTCGAGAAATTCATAGAGACTGTCATCCACTGTCCATTCGAGAGAAGTAGCCAACAGCTCCCAAAGCACGACAGCACCCAGTACCATAAGAAAAATCTGATGCTCTCTGTCCTGAAAGATGTTTTGCACTGCCTTGAAACTGAAATCTTGAGCATCTTTCCGGTGGTCTGAAAGGTTTCCAGACATGTAAGCATCTCCAACAGCAGGAAGAGTTGTTTTAAACAAAGAGAGCTCATTACTTTCAATAGCATAAGGGCTTTCTTCAGCATTATCAGCAAGATCTACTGCAGCAGGACCCAGACTGCTTGTTTCCTTCTCGAGTCCATGTAAGGGAGGTCTGTAGGAAGACAGCATTTCTGGCTCTCGTGTCTCCCAGTTAACTGCTTTCACAGAAGTTGTCCAGATGGAGGGACCAACCAAGTAGCCATTCGTCTTTGTATCACTTTCACCAACCCCTCTGCCTTTTTTCTCAAGCCTATCTGTCAGGCCAAATAATCCCTGGAAGGCCAAACTGGTTAGCGTTGGCTTTCTGCTCGCCATCAAAACGTCAGCGGTTGTTTTCGTTGTTTCTTTTGACACAGCTTTTGCATTCGTAATAGCACTCGCGCTTAGAACACCGTAGCTGCTCGTGCCCGGACCGGCCGCCGCGGTGGCGGCCCCTCGGTCACCCGGCTGCTGGCTGGCGTTACAGTACTTGTACCCCACGTCCCCGCCGGCGGGCGGGATGAGGGTGAGCAGCAGGCTGGCCCCCGCCGAGCCCAGCAAGGAGCCGGCAACCAAAAGCCGCCGCTTCCTGCGGCCCTTGGGGCAGCGGGAGCAGAGGGGAGCCCAGAGAGCTGCCGCCAGGTGCTTGGCTCCGGCCACGACGCCCACCAGCGGGGCCGGCAGCCCCAGGTGCCGGAGGTACAGCGTGAGGAACGGGGCCGCGCAGGCCTTGCCCGCGCCCTGCAGGAGACGGAAGAGGCCGGAGAGGGCCAGGGCCCGGCCGACGTCCCACTGCTCGCTCATGGCGCCGCCGCATGCTCCTCCCGCGGGCACCGGCGAGGCGGCCACGCACCTGCGGGGACCCGGGGGACCACCCCCGCACCCCCGACCACCTCCGGGCCGCGGTGACCGTACCTGCGCGGCGCGGCCCGCCGCCACCTCCGCCCGCCCGCCCCGGCCCGCACCTGCCGCCGCCCGCGGGGCCGCGCCCCGGGCCCGCCCCGTTGCCAGGAGACGGCGGGCCGGGGAGGACAGCGCCGCCTGCCGGCCGGGAGGGGAACGCCCGCGGCCCGGCCCGTTCCCGCGCCGCGGTCTCCCCGCAGCCCCGGCCGCCTCAGCCCCGGTCTCCCCTCAGCCCCGGTCTCCCCTCAGCCCCGGCCGCCTCAGCCCCGGTCTCCGCAGCCCCGGCCGCCCCGGCGGAGAAGGGCGTCCTGCGGGCCGTGGCCCGGCCGAGGAGCCCCACCTGGTGCACGACGCCGGGAGGGTTTTGGCGGGGGGGGGCGTCGGGCAGGGAGCAAGGCTTTGCTACAGGGCCAGCGGCCTGCGAAACCTGACTGTCAGCTCCAGCCTGAGTATTGAGCTCAGATTTAATGCTTACTGTCCAGATTAACGTTTGTTTTCCATCCTTACATTATTTTTATCCTTCTCCTGGAGGGAATGAGATTTGCAGACCATGGGTATGATCAAGGCCCAGGCCGCCGTGGGGTAGGACACGGATGCCCGTGGGATGTCCATGGTTGCCTGCTCTGAGGTCTGTCCCCTCATCCCTTCCCTCACCAGGCGGTTCGTCCCAGAGCATCCCAGCCGCTGCGAGAAGGAGCAGAGCGGCTCTGCTGCCTCTCACACAAAATAAGGGACATGTTTGGTTTTTTTTTTTTCCCTGAAGTGGTGGCAGGAATGTTCCAACTTGGTTCAGGTCCCAAAAGGAGATGTTGTTTGCTGCAGTGTTTCCTCATATGTGGAAAAAAAAAAAAAGCTAAACTCTTCAATTCAGAGTCAGGATGGACTTTCAGAACCAAGACCTTCCATGCTGGTCACAAAGCAGAGAGGAAATGCTTTCCCTTTTTCATACAATGTATTTCCAAGCAAGGCAACCCCCTGGCATTGGGTACTCCCCAGCCCACTCCCCTGCAGAATAACCCTCCTGCTTTCAGCCCCATGCCGCAGGGACATCCTGACCCGGCACAGGCAACGGAGCGGGTCACGGCAGTGGAATAAGGCCAATGTCTGGCACTGGGTTTTGTTTGAGACACTTTGCTCAGGCGTCGGAGCTCCCTCCATCCCTCCCCATCGCTGTCAGGGCTGGCCTTGATCCCCTGACCATCTGCAGTGTCCCTCCCCTGCCTGCTCACAGGTAACCGGCCCATCTTGTGAGCAGCCATATCCGCTCCCCTCTTATCACAGGCGACTGTAATCTAACCCCATAACTCCCTTGTAGAAGTCAGCCAGTCTGGCTCCAGGGCTGTTAAGGCTTATTTCTATGAAGACTAGAAAACAAATTTACATCCTAATCCCACAGCAAGCACTGGTCCCCTTTTGCATCACTGCTGGCTTTCAGCTTATCCAGAGTGTTCCCAAGTGAATTTCACACCCTGAGGGTTTAAGCTGCTTTAGGGCAGCTGCCCCAGGGTTGCAGCTACGTCACCCGACCCCCACAGCTCTCCGCTCACAGCTCCCCTCTGTGCTAACACCTTTGCTCTGCTCCTCTCCTTTCAAGCCCTGTGGAGCTCGGGAAGGACTGGCTGCTGAGCACTTCCACTATGCGTCTCCATAAGGGAAGAGTTGTTCAGGTGCTGGTGGTCTCCAGCAGTCCCGGCACACATGGCAATGCCTCTGCTGCAGCAGAGTGGGCAAGATGCAAGGAAATGTGTAAAAACAGGCTCATGAACCACTGAATTCAGAAGCTCAGTGCAGTCAGATCTCCTAAATCATCATTCGTGATGGGGAATACCCTTCTTTCAGCACAGACTCTTTGATTTTTTTCCCTTGCATTGAGTGATGTGTTCATAGTCCTGCTTTATTACAGTACTTTGTAGCCAGCTGTTCTGCGTGTCGTGCCATGTGTTCATGCAAACAGCGTTCACAGGAGCCATCATGACACCCACATCCTATGGAGTTGTTTCCAGCTTCTGGGGTCACCTGGAAAACACATGCCAACAGCGTAGCGCAGCACAGAAACCAGCAGAGCTTCAATTTTAATGAGCACAAAGCAAGACATGGGGAGATTGCATTTTCCTTGTTTTGAAACACCTTTAAGAGGGGCTTTTCCCTGTTCCGCATTTATCCAAGCAGTGTTTGAAGGCTGCTTTTGTCCGGCTTTATGTTCTGTCCTCTGAGTGTGGTAGAGCAAAGGCAGGCAGGACTGCCTGGACATTGTGTGCCTGCGGAGGGCTCAGCGAATTCAGCCAAGAAAAGGGAAGAGCTGCCTGAGCAGAGCACTACTGAAATCACCCTGGTGGGATATGAAATATGGATGGGGCTGTAAACACCGCTGTTTGTTAGAACTGATTTATTCCTGGCACCTTGCAGCGGTGCTGCTGGGGAGGTCGTATGACAAAAACACATTGATCCACCGTTAACAGTGGCCATGCAGCGTTGTCCTCCCCCTCGATCAGTCTGTAGGTTTTCACATGGAGCTGGTGGGAGATTAATTTTCTTTCCATATGTAAAAATGATCTATACCAGGACTACTTATTGCTGGGTTCGTTCTGCCTCTGAAGTTTTTAATTGCGGTACAGAATGCTCCCTGGAAAAGAGGTGATTTGTATTCTTTTTTCACAAAGTGTTTAATAATTTACAGCCAGTGGGTGTTTTCAGGTTGTCCTAGGTGGTATTTCGGGAGAGGTGATGGAAGGAGGAGGTTGTTCAGAATGCAGAGCTCACAGGCAGCTGGCTGGGGATTGCCTTAACTACCTGCAAGTGCCAAAGCGCTGCTTGCCGCCTGGGCTGGTCTGGGTTTGTGCAGGAGGAGGTGGCAGTGACTCACACTGGGAAGCAGACCTGGCGTGACGCAGCCAGGACTGTGGGTGAGACAGCAAGCCACTAAGCAGGGACACATGCGGACCCTGGCCAAGCCAGCTCGGCGTCAGCCACTGTGTGCTGGAGAGCTGTTTGCATCTCTGCTTGGCATCAAGCTGGGCACGCAGAGAGCTGGGGGCATTTTGATGTAACAAAGACAAGTGTGGTATAATGGCTTAAATACATATATTCAGGAGGGACTTGGAAAGGCTGGGAGTCTCTCCAACAAGCTGGAGAGGGAGGTGGAGGATCCTGCCAGGTAAAACCCCTAACACAGCTGTGCCAGAAGGGTTTGTGCCTGCAAGCCCTACCTCCAGGCTCTGTTATTTATGAATGCACCCTGCACTCAGGCTTCTGTGCTCTCCCAGCCTCCAGGCAATGATGTCCACCCTTATCTCCTTGAGGTCCACCTGCCACATTCCTCCAGGCATTTCACCCAGACCCTGTGCAGAAGATGGAGCTGCTCTGAGGCCAGCAATTCCTGGGTACAGGGCCTACCTGAACACTGTCCCTGTACTATGGTTGCTCTGTGATCTGCATTAACTGCCCACGATTTCCAGGGGCAAATAAAACAACCTGTGAAATTCTCTCTCTCACAGATGTGCTAACTCATTAACATGAGTTCATGAACTGTTTCTGCTCTATCAATGAGCAGCTCCTGCAGTCAGTAGGCTCAGTGGGCTTTAGAGAATGCTTGGAGAAAGCCAGCGTTTCACCCCTTTCCCAGCCCAAGCCTACGTGTGCTGGGCCAAGCGCTGGCCCCACTAAGGGAAGGGGGTGCTTTGAAGTGACAGACTTTGAGGGGAACAGGCTGCAGGGACAGAGCGTACCAGTACAGAGGGGAATGGAGGGGCAGCCAGCATGGGGGTTATCGACTACCGCTTCCACATTTCTGCAATTCAGCCATTTCTGCCCATCCCTTCACAAAAGAGCTCTGCCCATGAAGTCTTTCTGTGTAACATTGCATGTAGCCCCAAGGTGGGGAGGAGAAGACATCAGCCATAGAGGGCCAAATGACACTGATGTCTTTCTGTTCCTACCATCTTATTCCCCACCCACATGCAAACATAAAAACCCAACCAAACTGACAGTTTCTGCTGGGGTTTTTTTCTAATTTTTTTTTTTAATTGGCATTAAAAGGATTGCACCTTCTGATACAGATCATCTCTGACACCTATACAAATAACTTATAATCCATCTACATAATTTACAACTGTACAGAGTAAACTCTGGACACTGCAGACCACGCTCCAACCTAGCACACCGTCTCTTGGCTGTGTAAGCATTTGCTTTGTGTGCCAGGGTACATGAACCTGACAATGAAGCCCCAAGGAGGCAGAGGTATGAAGAGCCGCTGGTCACCCCTTAAACCCCGTGTTACCCTATGCAGCAGCCTGCAGAGGAAAACAGCTGGTGCAAGCAGGTGTTTCGCAATTGTTCCTGTCTAACTTCAGCTTCCTTCAGGGCCAAAATGTTTGCTGCCTAAGTCTGGCATTGGTGGGCATCGACAGTTTTTGACCTTTGAGGTGAAAAACAGTACTGAAGAACCGATCACTGTTGCTGAGATCTTGCAGCTTTGTGACTCCCATGGGGGGACATTAAGTCTCAGGGACTGTGCTTGGCTCAGCTGGGAGTGAGGGGCTACATCTGCCAGCATTTCAAGGTAGCTTCCTTAGGAAATGGTCATGTTGCTGTTGCCCAACATGATCTTTCAACTGTTGGTGCTGGTTTGGGATTAAATATTTCTGGGGACCTGGAGGCTTTTTACACTGCTAAATAACCCATCGCCTGCCGACAGCCCTTGAGCTGCTGTGCCCCCAATAGTGTATTTCAGCAGTTGTTTTGGACTGCATGGTACATTCAAAGTGAGAGTGAATAAACCTTTAGCTTGGGAACAGGAAGCGATGATGCCTGCTGTGCCAGGTAACAATGCAGGACAGCAGCAGGAATATGGCAGCCCTGTGCTTGCTGGTAAAGAAAGGGGCCAGGGAAGTCTGAGGGTTGAACCCCTAAAGCCTTGTGCATGTGGCAAGAAATGCAAGGAAGATTTCCTTGGGGCCTAAACAGCCAAGACAACCCACAAGCTCAGAGCAGTTCTGCAGAACAGAAACTCCTCTCCAGTACCCCAGACTGGGATACCTGGAGGTGGGCTCCTTGTTCCAGGTGTGGGTGGTTAAACAAAAGTGGCTTTCCAGAGATGCAGCTCCCCAGGGCTGGGCAGACCCGGCACAGACAGGACAGAGGGGTGGATTTGTCCCCAGCCATCAAGGCTAACATAGGGTTTTGCCAGTGCCGCTGCCGCTAGGTCAGCATCACCCTGTAGCACAGAGCTGGCTCCAGGGACTCCCCATCGATGACTAGCTGCTATGCACATATACAAAGCTAAAGGACACTTTCTTTGGGCTGCTGATCCAAGCAAGCACCGCTGAGTGAAGGCAATCCAGGTAACAAGTTATCTGGGAGCTGAGAGAATAAAACAATGATAGTGTCATAGAAGGAATGCCCCCAAATCACCTCCAATGTGAATTTAGGGAAGACTCCCTGGAGACACTCCTGAAACCACAGATCACACTCAAAAAGTCAATAAATACACACCATGTTTCTTCCATTATTTCAGTCAGCCACAAACTGGAATGAAGACAGGGTCCTCCTACATGATAATCCTTCACACTGGGTTAGTCTAAGCCTGGGTGGAAGCAGGAGCTGTGCTGTCACTGCTCAGCCTGGCCCATCTGCAAACCAGGGGAGGGTTTCTACACTATGGTAGCACCAGAGGAACGGAGAAGTCTTGCAGGCATCCTGCCCATCCATCAATCCCAGGAGCACTACTCTTCTCTTCTACATCCCTTACCTGCACAGCAGACACAGACCAAACCAGGACTACAAGGCAGACTGGGATGCAGAGGTATTGCTGGCTGGCCTCACGGAAGAGGTCCGCTGCTGCTGGGGTTGTAGGTGGTTGTTCCCGGGATGTACAACTGGAGGAAGGCAACCAGTGCTCATGAGGCTCCAGACCAGATGTGGAGAGGTTGTGTAGCAAAGCCACAGCGAAATGCCAGGTGGACTCAAAGGTACAGCTCAGACGTCAAAGAGCTGTTGTGCAGCCTCCATTGTCTGCTCAATGAAGGTTTCTTCTTCAAGCAGGTCTATACCATTCACAGCTGAGCATATCCCACAGCACTGCCTAGGCAGCCTGATCTGTTCTTACCCTGTTCATTACTGCCAAATATTGCACTAGATTTTCCATGTCCCTGTTTCACACCATTCATCGTTACTTTGTGTGGCCCCTTTGAAACAACAGCAGGTTTCCCGCTGACTTCCATAGAAGCTGCATTAGACACATGTGCTCTCCCAGTTGTGGTCAGGCTTACAATGAGGTTTCCTAAATCAGTCAGGGGAATAATTGCTGGTTTGCCCAAATACATCACCCTGTGCCAGAATGAAGAGTTTGCTATGCAGAACCCCACACAACAGATCCCCTGCCGGGCTGTCAGACATCACCATAATAAATATTACTGATAGCAACTGCTCTATGATCCACAAGCACAGCAAGCACCATCACCTCAGCTGTATTTTCCCCAGTCTTCCTGAAATGAAGAAGCTCAAAGGTTTTCCCTGACTTGTGCAAAAGGTTAAAACTCAGTTCTTCAGCAACACTCTGTCCCTTGGCAGGGGGGTGTTAGCTGTGATCATCACTGTCATTCAGCAGGGCATGGCTGTCCTCCCAGAGCACTATCCACCTCTGCTGTTGCAGCTTTTTACACTGTTACCATTGTAAAATCACCATTGGTGGCTTTTAGTGTGTTTTCTTTTCCCATCTCCTCTGTGATGACCCAATGTCGCATCTCTCACACCAGCTTTTTCTTGTTTTCTTCATTGGATAACGCCTGCAAATGTGTTGATAGGCAACAGCAGAGACCTGGGCATGTATTTCACAAGCCCCACATCTTCTGTTTTGTGCAGGTTGAATTTCATTGTCCTTGTCTTTTGCAAGCAGTAGCTGGGCTCTAGGCAAGGAGACACTTCCACACTGCAAGAGCACAAGAACATATTTACTGCATGTGCAAATCTGCCTTTGAGGGACAGAGCCTGATCTCAGGCTAAACATCATGACTCTCCACTGACTGCTGAGGGAGGGCTGTCATACTGAGATGTGCAGCTGCTTTTATGCTTTTTCAACCGGTTTTGGCTGGAAAGATGAGCTGATGTGTATTAGTATTTGACCACAAAACCAGTGTCCTTAGCCTGGCTCACTTCAATTCTCAGAAATTCACATTTTATGTACGTTCCACATGGCCCATGGACCTTGAACCACCTGTCCGTTTGCTTCCAACACATAACATGTCACTGCAACTACTATAGGCACATTGATCCCTGCTGTTTTCACAGGGCTGAATTCTCTCCCCCTACCTTCTATGCTTGATACCCTAGTAAGGAATGCAGTCAGTGGAAACAGCATCAGCTCCACGATATAATTAAGGAGATCTAAGATCTCAGTTTGTCCCTGGAGGTACCTATCCTGCTACTGTCTTAATGACAGCACCTTACTTAAAATGGAAGAACCATTTTGTTTCTCACATCATCATGCAAAACCACAAAGGTAGGAGAGCACCACTCTGCCCTGCTTTCCCTGGAGAAGCAATGTATTTGTCTGTAGGTCTTTTGTCATGTATGAGGATCAGGACTAGGACTCCCTGGGAAACAGCTCTGTCATCTTGGGAGCCCTTCCAGGGAGGGATGCAAGGTCACCAGCAAGATGTGCAGAGCCTGGCATGCATGGCATTCTCACCTGATTACATTCCTGTAGGCTCTTCTGCTGTCCTTGTCCAGACACACCATGAAGGGCCTCTGCTCTGTGCTCCTGATTTTGATATTGCGTGTCTTCAACCTGTTTGCCACAGCCTGGATTGAGAGAGGAGGAAGACCCCAGTGAGTGTCTCGCTTCCTTTCCCTTGGCTGTGCAGTGATGGGTGGTGAGTGCATACTGCGTATGAAAGGGACAAATTATGACATTTATCTTTTTTTTTTAACCTCAGATGTGACATAAGGTGACTTCTTTAAGGAGGGAAGTGTCTCTCTTGTCCTTTTTCTGTAATCACAACCTGGTCAAATTTTGCAAGGGCAAACTTTCCAAACTGACAATGCTTGCACAGGTTGCAAGGTTTGGGATGTCTGATGTGGAGCATGATCTGTTCTCCAGGGCTGTGGTGTATCTTGGTGGGCAGCGTGAGCTGCAGTACCTTGGTGTTTCCAAAACCCAGGTGAAAATAAGCAAAAGTGCGCCGGCTAGCTAAAAATACCAGCTGAGAGGCTGGAGGCTCCCGGGCCCAAATGACCAAGGGACAATAATACTTAATGCCACCCAAACTGCAGTGGCATGTTCCCATGGGGCAGCGTGTCCTCTGGGATCTACTTGAACTCTCATGTAAAACAAAAAGGACAGGAGCCCAAGTTTTCAGTCTCATCTCTTGCATATCCACCTTTCTGAGTTGGTCATTAGATTTACTGGCGTTCCTGCTTCTCATTTATGCTTTGTTAAAGTATTTCTCCAGTGGCCTCTATTCTTGTGAGTTCTGTGGAGATTAACACATGGGGTCTGGGGAGGGCACTGCAGCTGCAGGTGTGGAGCTAGTGGAGTTGATCGCAAAACTATAGACCCTGTCCTGTACCCAAGTGGAGCCACGATGACTGGGACTAAGCTTTATTTCTCCACTTTGTCCCTGGGGTCACAGAATAACCCCAGTAGCAGCTCAGTCCTTCAGGGTCTCCCAAGGCAGGATTCAATGTGGCATTGACCAGCAGGGATGGCATTTGGGGCTTTGGCTCAAAAATCTAGACTCTTCCATGGAAAATAATTTCAAAACACACTCTGAGCAGGGTGGCCCCAAAGCCTTCTCCTCCCCACAGAGTGTTTCACCTTTCACCATTGTCATAAGGGATTTCCACACACTGGCCGACCCCTCCAGGGCTGTGAGCGTCCACAGCTACTTACTGAGAATGATCGTCCTGACAAATTGTTGATCCTAACGATTTCAGTGATGTTCACATTCAGACACACCAGGTCTGCAACAGAAGCAACGTGTTAGCCTTAGACCATGGCATGATCTCAGCTCAGCTTTAAGTGGGGCTGGTGCCAGATCCCACAATTGGGTGCATAGCCAGAGGTCCACGGGATACATAAGACAGCAGAAAAGGAGGACTCTAGCAAGCTCCGCGGGCTAAGGGTTTGTGTGGGATCATGCTCAGGATGGAAACCTCAGAGGCTATGCTAAGGGCAAGGTGAAAGAGGAAGGCTGCAGCAAGAGGAAGATGCTGCCAAGCCTAGATTATGGTTATGCTGAACCCCACGTTACAGGGAGCCCCAGGCACATCATTCACGAGAAAACGCACAACCACAGACTGTGGTGACACCAATATATGCACATTACTGATCCAACCCCCACAGCCCAGGCACAATTGTACCAAGTACCATGGTCAGATTTACTCTATTGAGCACCAGAAAACTAAGGAAACCCTCTTCACGTGGTTCCAAGCAGGAAGAACCCACCTTCAGACTCATCAGCAGGGATGGCTTTCATCACAAGACCTGTGGCGCGCAGGGACATAGCCAGCTCCTTCGCCCGGTTGCTCACCACAACCTGCAGGAAAGGCTCTGTTAATTCACCCTGGCAGAGAGGTTAGACATGGAGAGGTCTGGGGGCAGTTTTTCACAAATGCAGTGTTAGCTAACAGGCTTTTAAAGTTCACCACGACCTCTCTGGCCTCACCTGGAGTGCAATTCCAGAGGAAAGGAGGAGGGCCAGAGCACTCCTCTTAGGAGATCTGCCATGCTGCGGGTCCCTGTAAGCAGAGACATTTTGGGCTGCCGAGAGCCCCACTTACCTTTCTGTATGTTACTGTGAGATCTATGCCAGGGCCATCCAGGGTCATTTTCTTCTTGGTCATGATTAACTCTGCAAGGAGGGAACCGGGTAGGATTGAGGTTTCACTCACCCCACCTGTCTGTGGTCAGCAGAGAGGGGTTCTCCCACGGGACGAGCGATCCCCTCTGTCACACAGCACTCATGGTCTGGCACACCAGCCCTTCTCTCCTTGCCTACAGGAGCTGAGGCTCTGCACTCAACAGGTCCAGTGAGATGGACTCACTCAAGGGTCTGCGCCCAACCGCAATGGCAAACATCCATTGGATCAGACAGCGGGTGCACTGAGAGAAGGGCTGGATGTGCCCTCTGTAACAGTCCAGCCTTCAAGCACCCTTGTCCCACCACTGGCAACTCAAGGAAGCTGAATTTCTAATAGGGAAAACATCTGGCAAAGGGGATGGCTGTAAAGCCCAGCTTGTTTCCTCAACAAAAATATGGTGCTGGTATGACTTCAGAGGGTCCTGGAGCCAACCAAGGGCACAGCCTACAAAACCTGGTTGAGACCAGGAGCCAGTGACCACAAGGTCTCTCATTTAGCCTGGTGTCATGCACCCGCGAGGGAGACGGAGAGGTTTAGGGAAGCCTCCTGCTTGTCAGGGAACAAGGGATATCGCCCCATGGCATGGCCTTGACTGCTGCAGGCTGAGGGACAGGGCAAGTGGGAACTGGGGCCGGCAGGACTCCTGCCCAGGATGGCAGCCCCTGCTGCAGGACTCGACTCGGGGGGACGCACGCACCTCTGTGGGAGATGCTCTCCTGCACCTGGGTGCGCAGCTCCGTGAGGAACACGTCCTCGGCCGGCTCCTGCGCCGGGTCATTGAAGAAAATCTGAAAGAGAGGAAAATCTCTAAGAAGAGCTCCTTCTCAGTCACCCACCCTGTGGCGTCACACTAAGCTTGTGACATCAAAAGGTTCTCCAGAGCACCCAGGTGTGACATCACCAAAGGGAATATTTGACCTCATCATGGCAGCCAGGGGGTCTATGGGAGGAGAGAATTGCTTTTGCTCTGCTTTCTGAAGCCCAGGAGCATGGCAGGCCTTGCCAGGAGGCCGGTGGACCTGGCCAGCTGAGCCACGGGCAGTGTCCCCTGCCACTGGGTGTCACTGCACACTCACAGATGAGTCTGTTCCCAGCCATCCCCCCGCAGGCAACCCAGGTCAAGGCGAGCAGCTTCCCAGGCCTGACTGCAGCTGCTGGCTTAGCTCCAAGGCATGTAATTTCTATCTGATACACCTAAATCAACTGATCACTTCAGACCTATTAATTATTTTCTTTTCATGGGCTTGCCTTGAGCAAAATGTGAAGATAAGGTCCTGGAGAACCTCTCCTAGCCACTGTAGCCCTACGTCCAACTGCGGTGGGACTTGACCTTCACTTCCAAGAAAACTCTCTGCAGCCAAAGAGGAACAGTGTGGTCTTAACCAGAAAGGCCAAACAGGCTTAGTGTTTCCAGATGAAGCAGCATCACACCCTGTATGACAACAGGGTAGGTTAGGTGCCTCTATCTGAAAACCACATCTGGAGTCAGTTCCTCTTCCCCTGCTTGAGTCACCACTCTCTCGCTTGCTTTTGATTTTTGTCTTGGAGGAGAAATGAGTGGAAGAAAAATTCACGAAAAACCCCAAATCCCCAGCCACACAAGCTGAGGACCAGGTGCTCCAAGTGTTTACAAGCTATACGTTATTAGTTCAAGTCCTGGTGATGCTCTACCAGTAATTACCAAAGCTCTTCCAGCTCTTTGCAAGCCACATGCCAGTTTGCTCATGTAATGGCTGCTCCTTTGCTGCAATAGGTTACCACATTGGCTACGGGTAGATTGAAAGGAGATATGTGCATCAGTGCCACCCTAAGCTTTGAAGGGGGAAAACTGTCAGAGGAGCAGTTGGGGGGTTGTTGTTACATAACTGAATACAGTAGTTTGCTCCCATATCAAGTGCCAGGTCTCATTCTGATACCATTTCAGAGAAAAGCTGGCAGGAAATAAATAAAAAGGTGTTTCAGGAAGCCCTGCAAAGCCCCTGCAAGATACAGGAAGGTTTTGGCAAAGTCACTCAGAAAACTCCTGCTTGCTCACAGCATCTAAAGCAGCAGGAGGTGCCAGAGCTCCTGAGCAAACCCAAATCCAGCAGAGCAGGAAATCTGTCCTTATGAGGTGATTTCAAGGCTCACTTTGCTGACCTGTGTGATCCTGAAATAGCCTTCCTGGGATCATTGACCCCGGCTGAGCTGTGCTACATGGAATCACTAGATCCAGGAGCCTGGCAAGCAGTGGACAGGCTGGGGAACACGGAAATCCAGCCTCAGATCTGCTGAAAGCCCCCAGACCCCGTTCACTTTGCACAGCTCTGCCAGCAGTGGGGCTCTGCAAGCCCTTGCAGGGCCACGTGAAGGCACAAGAGATGTGGCACCCACCTTCACAGCGTAGACCTGGAAGCAGACGGGCTGGATGCCCATGCGAACGTAGTAAGCAATCACATCAGTGATGAACAGATCAGTCACAAGATGTTTGCTTGGAGAGGAAGGCTGGGGGGGGCAAATCACATTATGGATCAGCCACAGTCACTTCTCAAAAACACTGCCACAAACCCTCACACCTATCCTAGATAAATAATGAGCAATGCGCTGTCGCCCAGGGCAGCATTGGTCTGCTCTGTCATAACTAGTCAAAGCAAATGGGAGAAGCAAAGGCTTGCGCCCACCTACCAGCCTTTTTTGTAGGCTATTGATGGTGGCTCAAACTGCCAGGAAATGAGAGCTGGGGGTATTTCAGCAAATGCCTCATTTACATTTTCTTTCTTGAAATCTGCCATTTCCTGTCCTTTGGCCAAAAAAACCCATCACAGCAAGTGGGTCTTGTGGGCTGGGGCAGTGTCAGACAAATGTACCTTCCCAGCTGCTGGGCCCTGGGGTGGGTTTGCAGGGAGAAAGCCTCTATCTGGGACACAGAGGAGCCCTGCAGGACACGAGCTCATCCTCAGGTATGGCAGATGTGTTTGGGAAATGGGCCAGGCTGGGGAAGTGGGAAGGTTTCCCTCGTACCATGGCAGCCAGCTTGGGAATCATGTGGCACAGCGTGTTGATGTTGCTCTCGTACCACGGGTCAGCTCTGCCCAGGTACCCAGCCACCTCGCAGAGGTCCTCTTGGCCTGTGGCAGCGTGGTCCTGCAAGAGAAACACACAGCTCAGAGTATGATCAAAATACCAGGAGCCTTAGAGGAGGCAGAGGGAGCTGGTGCATGAATGCCGTGTGAGCAGCTCCCCCATCCCTCCCCATTCCCTGCTTGGTCCAGAGAAGATGGCAAAACATTGCTTGCAGCACTTATTTAGCAGGTGCTCAAGAACAAAAATTAAGTGAAGGATGAAAAGAAGAAATACACATTTTTATAATGGCACGTCTGTCAGGACTCACAGCAAGATCTGGGCCAGCTTAAAATATCATGAAAAGTGCAACTGTTTATTTATCGCTGTCTCGAGGGTGTCAGACTGGAAGAGATGTGCCCAAGATAAACTGCAAGGTAGTGACTTGCAGAACTAAAACTGGGGCCATGACCAAGCAGGCAAAGCCCTCAGTAAGGGGCAGCTGCTTCCCCTAACCATCTGGGAGGTGAGAAAAGCATCAGTCCTTTGCTAAAGCTCCCTCAATCCTCCTATAGAAGCAAAACTGAATACCATTTCTAGGCTGTGAGTTATCACCCATCAGGTGGTTGAAGCAACCTGAATGTCTCTTGGGGTTGATGGATTCCTGAATCCAACCTGCAAACTCAGCCAAGCTACCCTGTCTTGGCTCCCATCCTCCTTGTTCTAGGAGCAAGGCATTAATGGATGTGAATTCCTGTAAACCCCCCTGCTCTTCCTCCAAAAACACCGTCAGTTGCTGGCAGCCGGCGGCAGCGCCCAGAGCTGCCGAGCCCAGACTCACCGTAACAGCCAAGGTGTTTGGCTGCCCCGTCACAACTGGGATGTAGTAGAACTGCAGGTTCAGCCTGGGAGTCAGGAAAACTCGCCGAGTTTCTCGTTTCCTTGAAATGGAAAAATAAATAGCCGTGTCTCAAGGGGAAGGTGGAAGAACATGGCTCTTGGCCAAGGCTGGACAGTGCCAAGAGACTGCAGCCACTCTGCAACAGGAGCACGTGCCCTCCTCGCACACCTCCTTTGCCCAGTGTGACAGGATGGCATAATGCCCCCAGGTTCCCACATCGAGCAAGGGGAGATGATGTGGGTAAGGGGCATCTTGCAGACAGGCTCTTGGCTGGGACCGGTGGTCTCGTCTGCACCCAGCTCTGCTCCCCAGGCTGCTGCCGGCACCGCGACCCAGACCCACCCCACACTGCTCTCCTGGCCCGGTGAACCAGCTGGGAAAAGCCAGCTGGAAAACAGCTTTTCTTTGGGATTTTTCCCTTTTCCATAGGAAAACACCTTACCTCATTTATTGTTCATTTAACCCATTCAATGGACAAAAGGGAATAACTCGCTGCGTACATCATTTGGGCTAACAGAGCCAAATGATCCCATGCAGCCAGTGAAGTCAGATGCATTTCGGTGCAAAACACCTGGGTCCCATCCTGTCCCAGGTAACGCCCGAGCCCAACCCCATCCCCAGCCATCTTGGCTGCTTCAACAGACTCAAGAACAAAGCCCCCCACTCTATCCTCCCTTCCCCAGAGCCAAAGAGGCTGTGGCCACCAGTTACCTCAAAGAGTGATAGGCTTGGGCCAGGCGCCCCAGGATCCGGTCATCCCCCAGCAGCACGATGCGGGCAGTGTGCAGCCTCTGGAGCGGGGCTGCAGGCACTGGGGGGATGCCTGGTCTCCTCTGCAGCTTCACCGGGGGCTTCGCCCCAGGACCATTGCAGCCAGCCTGCAAGAAGGCCACGTTCTCCAGTGGCGACGGCTTTTTTTTAATGCCACCCTTCCTGTGGAGACGGGATTGCTCCGTTTCGGCACTGCAAGGGGTGAAGGGCTCCTCAACTGCCGTGGGCAGGTCTCGTTCGATGCCACTGTCAGTGGAGAGCACGGAGAAGCGGGTCTGCTTGCAGCACTCGCAGTCCGAAATTATGTCCTGGATCTCGAAGTTGTCCAGGTCTTGGCTTAGGCACTCAGGCTCGCAGCTCTGCGACAGCGGGCGGATGAACAGCACCAATTCCTTCCCTGTGGGCAGAAGGGAGCTCGGGGAGGGAAATACAACCAAAGCCAGGCTGAGCCCTAGTCCTGCCCTGGCTCCCCTCTTCTCATGCAAACTGTAGGGCCAATACCTCTACCAGCAGGTCCAAGAGGAGTCTGTCTTTCAGTCCCATTTCTCATTGCACCATGAAGAGAGCTCAATATCACTCAAATCAGGTACTTTGGGCACATCCTGCTGCAGCCTGTCCAACAGGGGTCCTCTCCTCATCTCCTTTGCCCCTCTCCCACCCAGTCCCCTGATCTGACACTGACACCCCACAAGAAGGAAGGCTGGTGCAGTTGGCACGAACCTCCACGAGCTTGGCCCTTGGATGGTGCTTATGAAACTCACTGCTCAAGAATCAGGGCTAAATGGCATGTTTTGCACAGGCTTCCCAGCCTCAGGCACCGTCCCGTCCAAACTCCCCACAGCCCCCCTGGGGCACTCACAGAGCTGGTCCTCTTCTGTCCAGAGGTGAAAGCTGATGTTGGGGTTAGGCAGAGGGGTACCCTGCAGCCCTCCTAGGGGAGCATTGCCTGGGGGAAACAAGGATGCTTGTAACACACAGGAGCAATTTTCCCGCACAGGTGCATGAACCCCTACTGCTGCTGTGCTTTCAGATGTTGGCTGAGATAGCCCGTGCTGAGCCCCAAGGGCTCTCCTACCCTGGTTGCCTTCTGGCCAGACATGAGGCTGTAATCACAGACCCCTGCTCTCACAAACTGAGCCATAAGAAAGTACCTATACTGTTGATGAATGGGAGAAATGAAGAAGGGGAAACTGAGGCATGGGTGAGTGAAGGATCTTGCTCTGCTGCAGACAGCAGAGGGATTGCAGAATAAATAAAACATTCTTCTAGAACTGGGCCTCCAACGCATGTGACAGGACCTCCCTTGGCGATGTCAGCTGAGATGCGAGACAGCCCTCTGACCCCACCATTGCTGCCTATTTTTAACCCATTATGGCTCTGTGAGAAGCAGTGAGACAATTTAATAGCTCACTGCACCAAAAGAAGATGGTCCCACTCCTCTCCCTGCACCACTGGCTGTTCCTTCCCATATCTTACACTGGGACAGTCTCCAGCTCTTTCCAGAGAGGGGGTTGGGGTGCAGTGACCTTCCACCAAGAGTAGCCAAGAAAAGGAAAACATGACCCCCATTTCCCTCTGGTCTACCCCAGATTTGTGTGAGGAGCTGTGATGGATGGGGATGTTTGTTATAGTCTGCGTAGCCCTGATGGCACCAGGCTGGAACAGAGCACTGCCAGGGATGGAAGGAGATGGCAGTACCACTGTCCACCACATCAGTACAAGGAGGTTTCAAGGAGTGATACACAGCGTCTCCCCAGTCTAGGCCATGGCAGGGTGTATCTTACACCAGCAGAGCACTAGAGCATCTGTCCAACCTCCCCTGGCTGACATCTATGGCACCCTTTGCAAATGACGGAGACATGTCTCTGGGCCTCAGGGCAGCTGAATTAGCAGCAGAGATTGCCACAGTCCCTTCCCTCAGGTGACAAATCTGCGTTCCACTGCCACATGCACTTTGCCATCCTGGACATCAGGTCACTGCAGGGAGCCAGGCTGCAAGGACCTGATCCCCGTGATGGATGCTGTTAAAGTGGAGGCAGATGGGAGGTGGGGATGGACAACTGTAGGAGGGCAATGGCGAGGACACAGCAGTAAGGCAGGGGCCTGCCAGCCTGCACGGCTCCCTTAGCCCTCCGTGCATGGCTGGCCAGGAGCTCACCTGCTTGCAAGGAGCTGAGGACAGCGCAGTAAATCTTCTCCAGCCTTGCTGCGTGCTGGCTGCGGTCTGCACTCGCCTCGTTTCCTGCACACTCGACTGCCACCACCACTTGCCGGAACCAGTGCTCAACGTCACTCATGGGCATATCCTGTCGCAAGGAGCAGCTATTAACACCCCGAGGCATGAAAAGAGGAGATGCTCCAGGGGCAGGGCAGCGGAAGGGGGCAGAAAGAGCGCAAATGAGTCCTGCAGAAATTGCTGTTCCGCAGCAGAGGACACACATGTCCTCCTGTCCCTGGGGAAGGCTGGAGGAGGAGAGATGCTGGCTGTACTGTCTGCTTAAAGCTTTTTTCTGGCAGGTTTGCAGCTGATGGGCACTGTGCTCCCAGCTGCCACAAGCTCGGGGAGTCAGCAGCAGAGCTGGCAGCTCAAGTGACCCTCAGGAGATGGGGACAGCAGACACACAAAGGTGTCCTTAGAGTTGAAATCACTGAGGACCCTTGCAAAGTTGCCTTTCTGAACCAGACATTTGTCTTACTGTGGCCCCACAGCTCCTTGAAGGAGGTTTTGGAGAAAACTTGTTGAAACATTTCCGCTGAGCTGTTTTTGCAATGACCAGTGGCTCACAGAGGAGCCTATATTCCACCCGCAGAGCCCAGCTTTGCTGTGCAAAACTGAGGACTCAGACTGAAGATTCAAAACCTCTGGCTCCTGCTGCATCAACTCTTATATTTGAAGAATTTTTTAGTTTAACACCAGCTCTGCTCATAGCCCAGCTTTGGAAGTAACACTAGGGCTACTGGAGATGGAGACCACCACTGAGAACCTGGGGGGGGGGGGTGGTTCTCCACTTGCCAAAACGCCTTCCCACACTCTGAGGTGCCCAGCAAGACCAGGACCATTGGAAAACCACACATGGTGCTGCAGAAGTCCTGCCAGTTACCTGGAGGCTCGCCTTCAAGCCGCTAACGTCACAGCCCTCGCCCAGGGCCGCCTGCATGGCGTGGATGATCACGTAGCACATGCATGCCCGGGGGCTTTGGGAGACCTGAGCTGCCTTTGTGTCAGTGACCAGCGCGTTGCAGATGGCTTCAGAGAGCAGCTCTGGATCGGCAAAGATGAAAATCCTGCGTGGGGCAGGAGGGTGGGAAAAGAGGGACATGAGATGAGATGAGATGAGGAGTCCCCGTTACTGACATCAGGGCTGGCACAAGGAGCTCACGTCTCCATTATCCCACGCAGAGAAAAAGGGTTGCTGCTGATATTCCCCTTCTCTGCCCTGTCTCCCCACCAAGGGAAGCTCTCTGCCTCCCAGGACCACATAAATAAATTGGGACACATGGAAGGAACGTGCTCCTCCCAGTGCAAAGCTCATTTTAGCGAGGCACTGGATGCCACCAAATTGTGTTCCCCAAGACCACATACTGCCACGTGGTTTATGTCCAAATTGTCTGTTCCATCCAACATTAATTCAGAGCCCAGGAAAAGGACAGATTTCACTATGAGACTATAAAAGAAATAAAAGTAACAACACATTCGAAGAAGCACTACTCACTTTTCCTGATAAGGATACGGATCGCTTTTGAGACTTTGTTCGGAAATGACCATTCTTTGGTACAACGTACCTAGCAAATGCAAGAAGATAAACATGCAGGAGTCAGAGCATGAGAAATAACAACACAACTCACGAGAGCAGCTCAGTGCTGCTCCTGGTTGTAGAGGCTGATGGTGGGTCTGCCAAGTCGGCGAACACCCGTTGCTGGAGTGACAATGTAAAAGAGCCAAGAATCAGGCCTAGAGTTAAAAATAGTCAAGGACAAAGATAGGCCATGCAACATAAAAAGAAAACCCCTTCTATTCAGGGATTATTTCCTGTATTTCCCTTCCTTTGTTTAGTGGATTATGAGCTTGGGAGCAGAGTCGGAAGCCAGAAGAGGAGCTCTGCTCCCGGCCTCCGGGCCACACTGTGGGACAGTGTTTGGGTGGATATGAAGAGCACAACGCGTTTCTGAATCAGGAGAGATGTACTTTACCCTCACCCAGCTCTGGGGTAGGGAAGATACATCCACCCCGCATTGCTCAGGTGCAATCATTTTGTGAACCTTGTGGTGCTCAGAGGGAAGCCCCACTGGAGATCCCCATCTCTCCCCACTGAATCATCCTTTTACCAGAAGTCAGGTGAGATAAAGGTGGACCTTGGAGCTCCAGACAAAGCAGTACTGGGGAAGAGTGGTCGGGGTGATTGATGGTGATGGGCTGAGACTACCGAGAATGGCACTTTATAATTTCCCACCAGGTTTCTCATATTTTACCTCCACCTCACAAGGTATCTGTACCTTGCACTGTTTTAAGGATTGCTTTCAAAGACTTTTATTAAAGAAAACTTTAACAAGAAGAACTTTAATGAGCAATGTAGAGAAAAAGGAAAATAGAGTTGTCCTCTGGCTTGCTATCTAAAAGGGACTGTTCTCTGCAGAAACTAATGACGTTTTAGTGTCTAAAACCTGATGCACAGGTAGTGGAGGAAGAGCCCATGCTAGACAGCCTGCAATTCAATCTCAGATGGAGACTTCACTTTGCAAAAAGGAGACCTCCACAAAATTTACTGAGATGCCCAGGCTAGCAGCATAAGCACCCTGTTTCCCATATAGACAGAGGGTGTGTGTGTATATATATATATACACACCTGGCCTTATATGGGCTGGACTTGACTCTGGTGGTGCCTACACTGACAGCAGGAGGACCCCAAGGTTTTCAGCTAGTAACTAAGGATCAGCAGCCTGAAATAAGGAGAGGGGAACCCTTCCATCCAAATGCATCCCTAAAACCCCCAAGTGTTTGGCCAGCCCCCTGCAGAAAACCCTGCCATGGCTCACTGCGTTAGGCAAAGGCCAGCTCAGGTATGGAAATTCCCCCAAACCCCCACTACTATTGCCTTGAGGACCCAAGCCATTCAGCATGCCATACATAGGCAGAGCAGAAAAGCCCTCATACCTGGTGCTGTCCTTTCCATCTTCAGCCTGATGGCATAGTCCAAACCGATGGTGCAGAAAGGCTTGGGCAGGGTGAGCAGCTTCTTACAGAAATCATACACTCTGCCACAGAGCTCGTCAGAGATGCAGGGAGCCTGGAGCAAGAAAGGGGCAGATATGGAGATGCCACAGGCAGTGATCCCTAATGGTGCTCTCCCCACAACAGACCCCAAGGTGGGAGGGCACGGAGCTACACCAAATTCAATATGGATTTAAATGCAGTATATGAAGGAGAATCAGGCCCTACAATGGTTTGGAAACCTCCAGCAATACCCACTGAAGGACTGTGGGCACACATTTTTGCCAGGTTGTGACTTTCTGCACCATCAGGCACCTAAACACCTCCAGAAAAGGGGGTCAGCTGGAAAGACCTGTCACTCCCATACATGTCACAGGTGACAGTGTCTCAGCCATCAAACAGCACACTGGGAAACGCACAGTTGAGTCCACCCGTGGTAGTCCCAGGGCTTTGCTGGGCAGATACTGGGATATTTCAGCACAGGAATAGGTACTGAGTGACTTTGGGTGGCCCCCTTCCGTGGCTTCTGATTTCCCTGGATCTTGCCCCAGCGAAGCCCATGGTAGGTTACCTTTATCAAGGTATACATCAGCGTGTGCAGCAAGGGGATGATGTAATGTCTGAAGTCACCTCGCTCCGCCTGTGGAACCAAAAGGCACAGTCAGTGCAGGCAGCGCCTGGCAGGATGCTGGGATGGGCAGCAGGACTGGCAGCAGCAGAGACCAGAGCCGGGGGAGCCACCGGAGCCCCCAGGATGTGCTGGGTTCTGTCTGCTCAGCAGCTCAGACACACAAGGAGAGCACAGGCATCCGCCCTGGCTTAGGGGTGACGCTCCCTGGGTCAAGGTGGGATTTGGGATCCCTCCACAGGCCATCAGGGTGGGCAGGATGTCCTCGGGGCAGACAGGTGGGCATCCGACGGGAGCCAGGCCCTGGGGAGAGGTGTGGGGGATGGACCATGCTGCCGTGGCCACTGCCGCACCGCAGGGCTGGAGATTGCTGTAGGGATGTGAAGGCTCCAGGAGCTGCTGCGAGAGCATGGTTTGCACACTGACAGCTCTGCAGTGCATACGCAGCAGCCATGGTGGGAGAGGGGGAGCAAAAGTTTCTAACTGACCTCATTAAGGAGCTCCTTTCTGTTGCAAAAAACTCATGTGGAAATACAAACCCTCTGGGAAAAGCCTGTCTTACATTTGGTGGGTGTGAGAGCAGAGTGAACAGGGAGGAGAGATGTTCTTGCATCCCCATCCTGGCCCATGGGAAGCTAGATAGATGCTCAAGCTGACACAGCTCCAGCCCCTCCCTGCAGCCTGGTCTGGCTCTAACAACAGCTCCAGCAACAGGAATGTCCCTGGATAAACCTGGGAAAGATATTTCCACCCCAAAGTCATTTCCGGTACCTTTCTTCAGGGCTGCTGTGCTGACAGATCTGAGTTCAATGGAACTGATGGCAGCAAAGCTTTGAAACAATCAATAAAATGAGTAATACTGAGTTGCTGAGACCAGCTGATATTTGCCAAGAGCTCCAGAGGAACTCAAGCATGAAATTGCTAAATTATCATCTGCGGTCGGTACTGACTGCTCAGAGCTGCTGCAGTACCAGAGGAATGAAAAAAAAAAAAAGAAAAAAAAAGTGACACTGATTTCAAAGATGATCTTCAGGGAGATGAAGGGAGTTGCAGACCAGGAGGCCTGACATCCCTCCTGGGCAAGGAAAGATAAGAGTAGCAGAGCCATAATAGGTATAAGGGGAAGGGACTGACATGGCTTTTGCAGTGGAAAGCAGACGTCAAGCCCTCTGGGGGAATCCCTGCATCCATAGCCAAGGGTGATGTGGGTGTTCCTGTCTATCTGGATTTGCAAAAGCCACTTGATAAGATCCCTCCCCAAGGCACTGATGGAAGCTAAACTGCCATAGCGTGAGAGAGACAGCCTGCAAATAGCCTCAGAGCTGCTTAAAAGGCAGAAAACAAAGATTAGGAGTAACTGCTGGATGATCACAGCCCTGCGATGTGTACACAGGGATCTGCGCTGGGCCGACAGGGCTCAAGTGTATGATATGGGAGTGTTGACAGAGAGAGGTGACAGCCTCTGCAGAGGGTGCTTGGCCCCCCCGGGGCTGAGCAGCAGCTGGCTGGAGACACAGGAGCTGAGCAATGCTGAGCAAGGCAGCTCCATCCTTCCAGCTTGAAAGGAGAAATAGCAAAGAGGTAGAGAAAATGGTACGGGGAGGTTTCTGCACAAAGGACGACTAGCGGGGGCTCATCACCAGGGTGGGGAGGAGGAGGTGAAGGGGGCACATGGGATGTTTGTGCCCGGAATGAGAGGACACTGGGTAAAATGAGGCAGGCTCATAAGACAAAAAAGGTGCTACTTCTACACATGACATCTCACCAAACCACAAACCAGGTCGCATCAGGATGCTGAGGGTGCTAAAGGTTTACACAAGACCAGAAAATGACAAGACAAATCAATGAAACAAAAAATCCATCACAAAGTTTCCATCTGATGCTCTCAGGACAGGATACTGGGTTAGGTGTTTCTGCTCTGACACCCTCTGGGGCGGAAATGGGTGACATGGAGGAGAAATTTCCACTCTACCTGTAACTACAGCGGGCCGGGGTGGGAGGAAGGACATTTGGGGGTGGGAGGAAGGACATTTGGGGGTGGTCGGAAGTGTTTTGCACTGTGCTATTTGCAAACTGCAAAGGCCGTCTGCCTTTGGCTGTTGCAGCTTCAAGGAGCCTGTGCAGGTTCCCTACTCCGCCCAAGGCTCACCATCACTTTTGGGACAAACCCTGGTCCGTGCAGCCATCAGCTGGGGATGAGCTATAGCTCTGCCCTTGTGTCCCACAGAGTTTTTCACTCTGTGTCATAAGCCACTGTCCCCAGTCAGGCTCAAGGCCCCCTAAAAACACCTGTTTGAGCTGGAATTGAGTCCCCATCCCTCTGCTCCCCTGGGCCCCACAGCAGGGCACATGCCACGGAGGGTCTGAGCCCAGCACTCAGGGGACATCTCTGAGGCAGCACTCACCCTTTCCAGCTCCTTCACCAGGATCCGGACCAGAACGGAGCTGTTACTGGGATTCTGGTCAATTTTTTTATGCAGGGTCCATCGCAGCATCCCTGAGAAGTGAAAGCCAAGAAAGAGATCAGGTTGCCAGGAAGAGCAGCAATGGATCAGGGGCAGTGTTTCACAGAGGAATCAAGAGACCTGGGCACTGTTCCTGCAAAAATCATTTACTGGGAAGCTACACTGACATCACGATCAGAGCTAAACCAGGCTTCTCTGCCCTCCGCTTCAATCATTGACCCTCTGCAAGGGACAAGTCATGCTGCTGCCCTGATTCTGGATGCAGCATCGATGTGTTGTACCTCTAATACTGGGAAACCTTTGGAAAAAGTTCCTAGAGATGCTAGGACTGGGGGGCTGGAGAAAAGCAAGGCAGGGCAATGGATGTGAAGTTTGTTTCCTGTTCCCTCTGTTGCTCTGTTTATGACTGCCTGCTTTCACCACCTGCCCTGGGAAATTTGGGTTCCTCCTGGTCCCAGCACACAGCACCTGAATGCTGGCTGCTGATAGCTCACACTCAGAGGAAGGACCACAAAGCGTCTCAGTCCTGCAGATGTCAAGGCTCATTCCAGACAAAATCAAATTTAATTAACTGTAAAATATTCCATGCACTCCAAGTAAAATCAATTTTTCAAAATCAATTAAGTTTCCTAAGGCTGTAGCAATCCAGTTGCAGGGTCAGCTAGAGTTTTATTCTCTAAAATCGTAACACAGGGATTTCAACTGATTCTTTAGTGAGAAGCTGAGCAGTGCGTGGTGAATCAATATCCCCACAGGGAGAGATGGAGAGACTCCAACTCAGAGGTGTTAAGTGAGTTGGACGGGGCTGTGTGGCAAGTCGGTGTCAGAGCTGGGAACAGCACCACAAACTCTGGCATTTGATGTCCCACCTCAGTGATGGACCCCTGGGTGAGTGAAGGGTATAAAGGATGTAACAGCCACATAGAGGAGGGATGAAAGCTGCTGAAGTTGGTGCACAGCAGACGCAAGGAGCTTGCCAAAGATTAGCACCTCTAAGAGCAGGTTAGAATGGGCAGAGCAGTGCCAGGGAGGTGAGGCCACCCCGTGTCCCCTCACCCTGGCACTGACTGAGAGAGGGGAGTGGGGAGGGGGTTGGGGCCAAGCAATGCCCCAGCAAGGCAGCACACAGGGGACAGCAGGTTCTGACCCCCAGAAGCCGTGCTGCGGGTCCGTCTTACCTCGGTCACACTGGCAGGCGGGGTGATGCCCGTCCAGCTCTCGCAGCAGCGTGCGGACACGGCGCAGGATGTCCGACTCCACCGCTGCAGGGACAAAGAAGACATGAGCAGCCAGACCAGCACCCCTGGGAGACTGGCACCCACGGACACAACCCCAGGGGAGGAGGCACTGGTTTGGGTGAGTACGGGGACTGCACCTTCACCACATCCCTCAGGACGGCTATCTCAGCAGGTTTCAACCCTCGATAAGCCTCAATGGAAACAAGGCAGAGCTTTCCCCAGGGCCACTGGAGCTGGGGGCAAATGCCACCCCATGGACTGGTGGCCTCTGGAGCTATACTGGAGAGCAAAGTGCTCCTGCAGGGATGTGGTGGTAGAGAAGCTCTGCAGAGGACTGCTCATGCATCAGCTCTACAGAGCCCATCTTTCCTCTTGTTCAATTAAAAAAAAAAAGTCACACATTAAATATAAAAGCTAACAACATTAAACCACAACTTGGCACCATGAAAGAGCAGAAAACCTCTGTGTTTTGGCATTGTATGGATTCGGCCTCAACCTCACACCCATCATAAGGAGCACTCTTGCAACAAGGTCTGCTGCCCACACCAGCAGCTCACCCCTCGTGGGAAACCCAGGCAGAGCCACCAGGCTGGCATGTCACCTCCTGCCTTCCACCCAGGACCCTTCACAGCCTCTCCCCGATGTGCGACCACCCACCCGTGGGCCCTGAGCACCTTCTGCTCCCCCAGGCGAGGACCCAAGGTCCGTGCTTCTGCCTGGTAACCACCACACGTACCCTGTACACATCAAAACCAAACTGCATCCTGCTCTCAGCCAAAAATAAGTCCAACCTCAGACCCAGTCTTCGGTATGACTCGTACATGGGGTGAGGGCTCGTGATAACAAGTGAGCTCGCATGACAGCTGGCTGGCCATGCACACCGACACATCGCAGATGTAGAATAAAAGTCAGCCCTGAAAGCATGTGGGGTATCTGTTGGGAAAGCTGCAAGGTCCCTTTACTCCACCACAGCCTGTCTTTGTGTCCCTCCTTACACTGGGCTACTCTTTCCCTATCAGCAAAAAGATTCTTGCTCCTTTGTAATAAAAAAAAAGCATTATATAGAGTATTATTAGGTGATGTTCTCCTTCTGTAGGAAGTTGTAGGCTGGAGCAGCCAGCACATGGCCTGATCCAGGGGAGGATCTCAGATGTTTGTGGCTACCATATCCCAGAGTCCTTTCCTGCAGGTTCCTGTCTCTGTGTTCACTGGTAGGGTCCAGACCATTGCCAGCAGTGGCCAAGTGGGTCTTGCCTGCATGGCAAGGATGCAAGCAAAGACCAATTTATCCAGGTCCTAAGGAAGCTCCAGACACATACTGCCCTGAGTTGTCTCATCCACATGGGATTGCCTTTTGGGATTGGTGTCATTACCACCACATCACCTGCCCAGTTTTTCTCTGAATTTGCTCATTCCCTCCACACCCTCTTTTGCCACAGCTCCATCTTCCCTAACATCAGAGAGATGACAGGAGGGCAGTGGTGGGCATTCATCTTTACCAACAAGAAACAGAGGAGGCAGCCAGGACAACACTGTTTAAGAGCTGTGCTCAAGGACCACAGCCTCCAAACCTCCTTCCTTGGCTCTGGAAGGAGATAAAGTCAACTGGGCTGGGTCTGGTTGGTGGAGCAGGCGGTGCTTTGGTCTGTACAACGAATGGTGACTGGGGGAGGTTGGTTGGGAGCTATGGGAAGGGAAACAGGAAAATACTGGGGGGATTTTACAGCTCAGCTGGAGGGTCAGACCAACAGGGGCATCTCCAGTGAGTGGTCCTGTGGGCAGAGGACCATCAAGACATAATCACGCAGGAGATGGGGCAGCTTTGAGTATCTGGCCCCTCGTTCCTTGCAGACCCATGCACCATCTCAGGATGGGTTTGAAGCAAAAATCAGAGATGATTTTTTGTTCTTCTGCTGTGTCTTTTAGTGGTGGCACAGGGCCATCATGCAGGGGAGTGGATGTGGCACCGTTCCCACTGGCAATGCACATCAGAGAGCAGGAGCACTTTGCTGCTCACAGCATCGTTGCTGCCTCCTTGTCACAGCTCGCAGGGCAGGCAGCATGGCCGGATACATGACAAGACACTCTCACCCTCTCCAAGCCCAAGACTGCAGTGCCATGGGTCCAATGAGATGGTGACCAGGGCATAGAGGCAGAAGATATGAGCCCTGCATAAAAGACAACTGGAAAATGCAAAATTTAATGTACTGGGGATGGCCTATTCCTGAGTACAGCCCAACAGCCAAAATAGTTCTCCTATTTACTGACCCCAGGGAAGTGCAACCCCATAAGGATGCTAGTATGGAGGATTCATCCAATTCAGGCTTCTTCTGCAGAGGAGTACTTACTGCTGCAGCTTCAGTCGAAGCTGTGTTAGAAAACGACGACACACTCAGGTTCACAATTACTCCCATATGCTGGCGAAGTTGTGTGTGTACACACAAAGTGCCATCTCTGCCAGCACGGTTCATGCCATCGTACCCACACGGGGAGGAACTACAGTGCAAAAATGTCCTTTGAAACAGGATTTTTCTCATTTTGGAAGTGTCATTTGGGGAAATGTCTTGGAAATTTGTATTTTATCTCCTTTTTGTTTTCTCTCCAATGATTTTGTAAAGCTCCTCAATTTCACTATTATGTTCATTGGTTTTGCACTACAGAATTATGAAATAATGGACTATTTGAAATTTCCTATTCTTTTCATTTGGGTATGTTTTTAATTACCAGGGGAAGTTTTTCCTGAACACTGATATAAATACTGTCCTCTTTTTCTAAATCAAAGCAACTACAGTCATGATACGCTGAGGTTTCTTCATGGGGAGCAGAGCATCAAAGCGTTCGTTCCAACACAAACACGAGGCACTTTGATCTAAAAACAGTCTCAACCTACCAGCGACAAACAGTAGTGGCTTAGAAATTAAATAAAACGTTTCAGCATTGATATCCTGACCTCGGGCTGCTGGGAGACCAATACCACCTTGTGAAACAGTGTGAAAATAAAACACAGATGGGGGAAAAAAAAGGACACAAAAAAATACAATAAAACATAAAACTGCTTTAAAATTCAAATGTGAATGTTGCCAGGCCTGGTGCTTTTGAAGTGCCCCTCTACAGCAAATCTTTTGCCTGCCTCTCAGTTGCTTCGTGCCTCATTTCCCATCTATCCAGCACAGTCTGCCCACACCTTGCAAAGAGCAAGGTCTGCCCAGCGGCAATGAATCCTCCTTAGATATCCCTGTATTTTATCAGAGGGTAATTGAGGCACAAGAAGGCAGATGAGGTGGGTTCATTTGGTTGGGACCCCCCTGCCCCGGCACCCCGGGGTGCTCAGCATCACCCACCTGTGCTCTCCATGGCCGAGCTGAGGCTGCAGCACGGGGTGGGCACGGCGGCCGCAGGGCGTCTGCAACGATGGGGTGAGTGTGCAGCTGCTTCTCACTCCACATGGGCATGGCCTTGGGTCCTGCGTCTCACCTGCAAAAAAATAGGGCACGCTTGGCTTAGGCTGGCGGTGGAGATCAGGATCAGCCTGAACCTTGGGGGGGGAGCGCAAAGCCACCGGGACACTGTGGGCGTGGGACCCCAGCATGGAGGACGTCCGGCAGGGAGGCAGAGCCGTAAGGGTGAGCACAGCATGTCTCAGGGGCTGTGTTTTGCTGGAGAAAGCTTCAGCTTGAAGCTGAACCCATCTGAACACTTTGGCCTCGAAGCCTCCCACAGCAAGGAGGCCCCCAGGCATGAGCATCAGCATCACTGAGCAGGGCAGGATCAGGAACTTCATGCTCCCCAGTGTTTAAGAAGAAATGTTCAGGTTAAGTCAAACTGAGTCTGAAATGCAAAGTCCAACCAGAGAAAGGAAAAAAAAAAGAGCCCAAATTTCCATAAGGTTCCTATGCTTGGTGTGCTGATCCGCTGCCATCCTGATCCAGCATCCCAGAGAAACAAACCCTGAGGAAACCTCAGGAGCTGGTTACGCTGCAGAGGGAAGCCAGCCTGGAGCCGGACGGCTTCCCTTGCCCTCAAGCATTGTTCTTTCCAAAGAAAGAGGAAAAAAAAAATACTCCTAAGAGCTGAGGAGGAAGGAAGGGAGATTTGCCTATGACATGACAACAAGCAGGCTGGGGAGCTGGCATGGGGCAGCCGTGGGGGAGCAAAGGACACCCGGCATCTTTTATGCAAAATACCACCGCTGAGGTGTTCAGCTGTAGTGATCTACCACACAGCTGGGTCCCTCCCAGCCCGCAGCTCCGGCACCTCCTGGTCCTGCCCTGCCAGTGCCCACAGCGAGGCAGCGGCTCCCCCAGTGCATTGCCCTCTCCTGTCTCCCCATCCATGGGCACAGCAGCAACCTCAGGACTCTGCTGCCTGCAGTTACAGCCTGAGTGAGCTGCAATACCGCCTTCGGCATTTCTAGATTGAGGCTTTTCCAGCCTGCGGGTTTTGCCCTCTCTTCTTGCCTTTAGGGATGGAAGAAAACCAGCCCATAGCTCTGAATTCTATGATTTCCCTGAAACACCCATATTTATGGCTGATAACAGGGACCCCCACCTCCAGCGGTCCCCAAACCAGCACAGGCAGCAATAACAATGCAGTCCCGTCAGTCTGTCGCATCCCTCCAAGCACAATCAAGCCATCAGCCTACACTTGTGCTCATGTCTTGCTCTATTTAGGATTCTCTCTATTTATTTTGTGGATTTAGGACCTAACTCTACCCAGGTAGGTCCTAAATCTGTAAATATCCATCACCAAACCCAACAGCTCTGCAACTGCAGGGAGAGATGGATGGACACACACGGGAATGCCCCTGCCACACACCACTCGAGCCCCGAGAGCATCCTGTTCTGAGCAGCAGCTTTCAGAAGCTCATTAAAGGTTTTCCGTGGCACGTGAAGTTTTCAAAACGCATCCCAGGTCCATGTGGCTTTTATTTCTGGCCCCGGAGATGGATAACTAGGCCTGGCACCGAGGTACCACAGTGGATTTCCACCGACCGCCGAGGAGCAGGGCTGCGGGGGCAGCTCCCAGCCATGGCTGAAAGCGGAGAGGACAAGGAAGGCGAGGAGGACAGGGGTCCTTCTGCAGGCCAGGGGCTTATTATAGCAAAACCCCTGCCTCTGCTTGCACAGCTGGCAGGCAGCTTGGTCCAGGGCTGGGAGCACGGAGGAGATGCCAAGCCTCCTCCGGCTCAGCTTGATGCCTGACACCAACCTCAGAAACGCATCTCTGTGGCACATGGATACTGCTGCAGCGATGGACGTGCCCTTTCCTCTGAGGTGACCGCTCTGGGCTGCACTACGGGTGCGAAGCAGGGCAGAGGGTGTCTACTAAGGTCAGCAAACTATTTCCCCCTCTGCACCCCAACCTGGTGGCAGCGGTGCAGCCTGCAGGTGAGTCGCAGCGCTGCCCAGAGGTTGTTCCTGCCTGTGGCACAGCCACCTGCCTTCTATCCCTGGCCAGGTACTGGACGACTCCCTGGAGATGCTCAGCACCCCTGGTGCAGAACGGAGAGCAGGGGAAGGATGCTTTCATGCCCCGGCCACAGCTGACTGCAGCACTGACAGCCTGCAGCAAGCATCAGCCGTATGTCTGCGGACAAACGGGGCTTTGCTTCTACAGGCAGAAATGAGATGTGCCTCCTGCTACGCCAGAGTCTGGGCCAGAGGAGGATAACATCAATTAATCCTCCTAATTTAAAAAATTACAGGTCACTACCTTGAATCACTGGCTACAGAAGGAAAGTGAATGATTCTCCTAATCCCTTGCCTGCATAAGAGCACCAAATACCACATAGCAGCGTTACACAGCTGGTGAGCTGGTTGGCACCGCCGTTCTCAAAATGCTATTCCCTGCTGCGAAAAGTGCTGGGGTCCCTGATGCCGTGGAAGACCCACAGCACCGGCGCCGAGCGGCAGAGCTGGGGCTGCGTGCCGGGATCCTCCAGTGCGCCTGCCTCGGGGCTTGGAGAGGCTGCCTGCCAAAGCGAAACACAGCCCGCTGCTAATTGCGTCGGTGGTTTTCCACATCCGCATCCTACCTGCCCACACGTGGGAGGGGAGCTGGTGACCAAATGTGGAACTTGCTTGCCAGCGCTTGGTTTCCAGATTTAGAAAAGGATTCAACAGGGCCAGAGCAACGTGAGCTCCTCCTGCCTGAGAAACTTCAGTTCTCGGTTCTCCTGTCTGCTTAAAAAGTGCTGGCTTTCCTCACTGTTGGCAAAGAGGAGCTGAGATTGAATCCATAGTCCACCTGCCTGCTCCAAGTGCTTGGGTCTCCCAAGAAAATTCAACATAAAATACCAAAAACTGGTCCCCAGCATATTCAGAGTCTAGTCACGCCATCTGCAGGACAGGTAAACATCATATGAGATGTGAAAGGACATACATAGAAACAGGCTGGTGAGGAAGACTGGGGTCAATCTGGTTCCTGCAGGGTACCAGCTACTGGTTCTCGCTTGGCCTGGCCATAACCAGCACAGGGACCTAAATGACCAGAAAATCACCCATTTTCACTGGAGACGTTTTCTGCCTGCTTGCTCCCCAAGGTTGAGGGTACCAGGGCTACCAAAGGAGGAGGAGGAGGGATGCAGGGCTGAGGATGGGAAGGGCTGTATAGCATCAGCCCCAGTTTGGAGCAGTTCAGACAGCAGGACCACATTTGCCCTCCCCAGCCATGACAGATGGGGATGCTGCCTGCCCTTCCCTCCTGGGCTTCATCAGGATTTTCCCAACAGCAGCTGGCCCTGCAATCATCCCGACACAAATCCAAACCCAGTAACATGGTGAGGAAGGCTTTGAAGATGCAAGAGCCTGTGCTGTACAGAAGGACTAAATTCAGCCTTTGCACAGAGCGTTTACAGACAGTTCCTTGCCCATGGGGATGGAGGCTGCTCCGCAGCCGGGGTGCATGGGTAGCTTTTGACTGACATGAATGAAGCCAGGCTGATTTATGCCAGATGATCTGACCTTGGCACCTCTTTGGCTGAGCGGAAAGTGGCAGGGAGCAAAGACCCAGCCTATGCACCCCTGGGAAGGAGACTGCCAGCCCCTGCCCTGGCAGTGATGCTGCTCCGGGCAGAGGCTGACCATAAGGGATGAAGCCCATCACCTGGCAGGAGGGATTCCTTGAACAACACCTAGAAGCCATGTGTCACTGCAGGGACACAACAACCATCTGAAGCTCCAATGACACACTTAGAGCTGCTAATTTGGGTGAAAAAGCATTTTAGCAGAGGATGCAGGCACACACTATGGGGACGCCAGTGCTGGTGTCAGAGCAGCAGCAGATGTCACCCACTGGCACCCAGAAACCAGGGGTGTAGCAGGATCCCTATCACTGCACCAGGCTGCTCAGCCTGCTGAGACAGGATCAGTCCCCAACACCCACCCTGTGTGCCTCTGCCTGCCAGGCTGTTCCCAGGACGCAGCAGCCATACATCCCCTGGGAGACCAGATGCAACATGCTGGGATGTGATGCTGGGACCACTCCTTCCCTGGACCAGTCCCTTCCTGCTGGCTCCTTTGCCATTGCCACCCCTTCTGTTCACAGACCATGGGGCTAAAGACCCGTGGTCTGCACTTTGAGCCCATCGAGCCCTGACCCACCATGTGCTGTGAGCCAGCCGGGGGGCCCCCCATGCCCACGGCTTGCTCAGGCTCTGCGTGGGGATGGCAGGCACAGAGACGTGTCTGAGCTGCACTGCAGCCCCCCAGCTTCTCATCCAGGGATCCAGGCGAGCTAGGTCCCCTCTTCAGGTTTGCACTGCTGGCCTGGTGTCTCATGCAGGGACACTCTCAGCCAAGGGGACTTCACTGCGTCTCTAGGACCAGACCCTCAGCATTAACTGTGCCACATCCCCACATCCCAGCACAGCAGACAGCAAGTGTCAGTGCAGTCTCCGGAGGAAGGGGAGCACAAGACATCAGAGCCCCCCACTACAGACAGCCCTCTCTGCCTGCCTCATCTCTCCCAAAAAGACAGATCCCTGGCAAAAGTAGGGGGATACTCTCCCCATTTCTGGGGATGGACTCTGCGCTGGTCCTAGTGCCCGGTGGACTAACGCAGACCTGCAAGAGAGAGGGTCACAGGCTTTCGCCTGGGAACTCCTGCCCCGCTCCCCCGAAGGCTGGGGATATCATATCATATCCCCTACCACAGTCTGTCCCTGCACTGTCTCTGCTGCAAGTGGGAGCAGAGGGACCATGCGACCAAAGGACCCTGTCCCAAACCTGCTCAGCTCCGCGCTGCACTCACCTTCCCTTGCGTCCCTCCAGCTCCCAGGATCGCACGTCCCTTCAGGGTGCAGGACCGTCCCAGCAAGCACATTGCGAGGAGGAGGAAGGAGGAGGAGGAGGTGGCGGATCAGGCGCAGCCAAAGGGCTCCTTGGCTGAGGTGCAGCAGGCGGGAGCTAGACAGCGAAGCAGCGATCCCCGTGGCATCCGCACTGGAGTCCACGCTCAACGCCACCGACCACGGACGGGGCTTGCTTCTGCTCTGTGTGCATGTGCCTGAGCTCACCGGTGACCACAGGCTTTCTAACCAGAAACAGGAAGGGCTCACAGGCCCCAGCCAACACACATGACGGTGGGGAGACGATAGATGAGTCGAGGGGAAATATGACAGTGCAGGGCATAAAAGCAAGGCCTGCAAAAGTGCCAGCGAAAGGGAGAAGCCGCTCAGTTCCACGATCCACACCCATGAGGGCTTCTCTGCTTTCTGTCCCCCTCCTCCACCTTTGGATCTCCTCCCTTCCTTGCAGCAGACACGAGACACATTTCATCCCGTAACTGGTTATTTTGCTGTCTGCCAGCTCAGCAAGACCAGAGTCTTCTCTGCATTCATCCCACTTCTTTGCAGAGCTGCAAATCCCCGCTTCCTCTCTGCAATTCTTAAAATACCCATGGCATCAGCTGTATTTTATTTCATTTTCAAGAAAAAATTAGAAGGAAGGGTGAGAAAAGAAGTCATATTCCTCCCTTCAGTTTTCAATAACTATGAGGTTTTTTTGTGAAAAAACCTTAGTGACTCAAAATCCACCTCTCCCAAGAATTTGGGGTAGTTATGGGAACCATCTGGCTATATTCTTGAAAACAAAGAACTTTGCAGTGAAAGCACAGTTCACCCCGGGAACTGGCAGATAAGACCATGGTTTAAAGGGCTTTGCAGCCCCATCCTCCTTTCTAAACTACCAGGGTGCTGGAGAGAGTAGGACCTGGCTGAGCATCGGGTGCTGAACACTCCATAAACCCAACCTCAGTGCCCCTCCTCTGCAGGGCAACAGTTAATGGGGACCCAGAGGTGGGGAACAGTTTGCAATGGCTGCTCTATTTGGCCAAGCTAATACAAGATGAAGTGTGGTTCCACACAGAGGTGAGGCCACTGGGGCTGGGATCCTCCAGTTTGCCTCCCTCCTCACCTCTCCATCCTCCCACTGCTCACCCCGTTGAACCACCTTCCTCCTGAGCAGGGGTTCCTCATTTGCATCATGCTCTGGCCAGGCCTGCAGAAGGCAATAGTCACCTTCCTCCAAGGTTTTCCCCTCCCTGGTGCTTACAGCCAGGGAGGCATGGTGGGGACACCACACCAATGCCCTCTCCTTTCTCTGAGGGCTGGTCATTAGCAGGACAGACACCAAAGACACTGTGACGAGGTGGGTTTCAGCAGATCACACTTTACCCTGTTTGCTTTTTGGATGTGTCTGGAGGGTCCCAGCTATGGCTGGGTGGGCACCACCAGGTTGTACAAGCAGAAGGTCATGGGTCCCTGTAGGGTGATCGGTCCCTACCACACGCAGAGACCAGATTGGGCTGCATCGGCTGCTCTTGTCTTCCACGAAGGAGGATCCATGCTCACTCAGCCCTTTTTAGACTGTTTTAATTATACGATGGGCTAGCACCCTTATGGGTGTCAGGATACGCCACCTGCAGTCCCAAAGGGCCCTGGCTCAGGCTCAGCACTATGCAGTCCCATGCCAGCGGAGGGCTTGCCTGGCCACCAGCCTCCATGCACCCCCGAGCCATTGCAGCCTGAGCAGAGACAGGCAGAGCAAGGTATCGCAGTCACAGCCTCACCACCAAGAGAGCTGGGGGATTTTCAGAAGTGCTGCCAACACACTGCCAGCAAATACCCAAGAGCCTCTATGACTTTCAGGGGAATCCAGCCTGACCAGGACCAGAGCTGAGTCCCAGGAGGCTGCCTGGACCACGTCCCACCCCACAGCAGCCCAAGTCCCCCAGCCTGTTCCATTCTGCTGACCATTACGACAAAGTCAGGCAAACTTCCCAGCGAACACGTGGCACAGCAACGGGATTGCCTCCACAGCTTGGTGTACCCGCTGGAGGAACAAGTCCAGCTGTACAGGAAAGCACGTCCCTGTCCCAAGAAAAGGATGTTTCCCTCTTAGCTCCAATCCATGGCAGAAGTTAAAGCTCAGTCCTTTTTAAGCCCTCAGTATGTGAGGATGCTGGAGTGGGTTTGAAATCCTGTGGCAGGAGGATGGAGATCTGTCCATCCACATGAGTCATCTCAACCCCATCATACTTGGTGGAGAGAAGTGACTCAGGCTATCCCCTGGAAACATTCAACATGGGAATGCACAGCCTCCCCAAAAACCCTCTGCTCTGTCTCACAGATCATCAAAAGCTGGCGGAAATCACTAAAATCCAGAACCCCTAGACTAGGTGAAACACAGGAGAGACAGACCGAGCAGTGCAGAAATATCTGAAGCTGTGAAAGAAAACCTAAACCCAATGCCTTTGGTGGTGGGAGCTGGGCTAGCAGCAAACAGGCGGGCTCCCTTAGGAAGCCTGGTCGTGCTGCCCTGCCCCAGCTCTCCAACACGCCCAGGCATCCTCTGCTGCCCAGCACGCCCCGGCTTGGGTCCCAAATGTCATTGCCTGGAGCTGTGCTGACCATGGCCAGCCCTGGGGATGTCCCCTCTCCCACCTCCTCGCTTTGCCTAAAGGACAGCAGTGACACACCAGGGCAAGCGCAGCCCATGGTGCGCGCACCCTTGCTTTCTCCGAGTTATATTTAGTCCGACTCCAAAGCCAGCCTCTCCACGCCTTCTGCAGCCCTGTATTTAGTTACAAATTCACTACACGGGTACGTCTGAGGTTTCCTGTGGTTGTTTATCAGCTCGACTACAGGCGCTCGCAAAGAAAAAAACCACGTATTGCACAGGAACGAAGCATGGAAAGCTGTTCCCCTGCCCGCGCTCCTCCTCTCCCCTCTCCCCCATCCCACCACCGGTTACCGCCCCGATCCCAACTCTTCCCAGTCCTGCAGCGGACACCCCAGCTTGCTTCTGGTGCGAGGAAGGATCGTACAAATACCATCGGCAGCGGCGAGCGAGCTGTTCTGTGTCGGAGCGTCCTGAAGGGAGACGTGGCAAGTCCTCAGCCGTAGGGAAGGCACATGAGCACGTGTACTTGCAGCTTTTCATCATGAGATGACAGATGTCCTGTGGAGCAGACCAGAATTTGCCAGCCCCTCGCGCTGCCCTCCCCCTTCTCCCTGCAGTTGCCTTCGAATGAGATCGGTTATGAAAGTAGTACATCAGAGGCTTCGTCTAACGTTACAAAGCTCCGGGGCGGCTGCCCAGCCCGCATTTCCTTTTAGCTCTGGCGAGAGTGGCTGCAGCACAAGTATCAGATGTGAGCCAAAGGGGGATTTCTTCACTGCATGTGTTGAAGGGCCATTTCCCCCAAGCCAACCTGAGTATTTGACATTGCATCCTCTGGGCTGCTCAAAACTGCAGCCGACAGCTGCTGAAACACCGTGCAATTGCTCCTCTGGACTCAGCATCATAGCTTACACCAGGAGAAACTGGTGCTGCAGCAAAATCATCCAGGGGAGTCCATCAGAGGCAGGTTTGACGTCCTGTTAGCACCTTCCTCCCTCTTAAACCATGTCCGTCTGCCAGTGGAGCAGCCGCTATTTTCGGCCCTGATCCTGACTTCCAGCCCAGCTGCACAGCCCAGGTAGGAAAGCAGGACAAATGCAGCTTTCCAGCCTCCAGCCCTCCTTACCGTCCAGGCAACAACAGCTCCAGGCTCCCCTGAGGACCTGAACCATGGCCAAGGATAAACACTGAGGGCAGGGTCTGGCTCCATCTCACCTTACATCAGCCGCCCCCAAGCAAGGTGTCTCAGTTAAAATGAAAACTAAGCAAAACTTTCGTTAGGAAACTCAAAAACCACATAAAGATCACCTGCCTTATTTCTGGCCCCATTCGGACAGGTTGCTGGGATGGAGGCGACCTGCAGAAGAGGCAGGGGGACCACGCATGCTGTGGAGCAGCCTGGAGCCCTTCTGGACTGATTTTCAGTTTCAGCTCAAAACCTGGCAGGGCTTGTGGTTTCAGACAGCTCTGATATGAAACCAGATGCTCTCCCTCAGGCTCTCACTGCCAAGGAAACGCATCTCAAGCTCAGACTCTGCTTTCCAGCAACACTTCGCTGCGCCGCTTGCCTGCTGGCTGCTCTGGCAAGGCACGTGCCTGCCAGGAGACTCATGCCCATGGAGGGAGAAGGTGAGAATGGCTCTTACAGCCATTTCACTAATAAAACACCTTCACAGCTCACGCTGCAGCAGACGTTCATCTGCCCATCAGGACTGAATGAGCCCCGAAGACCTTTGCTAAAGCTGGCGTGGAAGTTGAGCGGCTTCCTGGACACTAACGACTCTTTGGAGACTTCCTTGCCAACGTCACATTTCATTCTTTCTAAGGAAAGAAACGAGTTTTCCGGAAGCATCAGCTTTTTAGATTTAGCATCTCTTTCCATTCCCAGAGTCGGCTTTGGAAAAAACAATCAGAGGGAAAAAATAAGTGCGTTTTGAAAACCACTGCCAGGTTTGCTCATCCAAACAGCCCAGGCAAGTGCTGTCCACCTGAGGGAGAAGTAAGACCGGGCAGAGCTCAGGCTCCCAAATGTGGCCAGCCTGGGAGAGGCCAGGCAGTGAGCCACCTGCTTTCGTGAGGTGGAAGGGGCTGCGGGACGGCACAGCTGCTCCCTGCCTCCGTACACTCCCGTTCCCCGAGCAGTATCTCCCTTGCACAGTACCTTCACCAGCACAGTCACTGGCGGTACAGCCCCTTCACTCTATGGACGTGCTCTGTGTCACCAGCTGGGAGAAAGCAGTTTTGTGTTGACAGCAAATCCTTTACCCCTCACAAAGAAATGTGGGGTTTAAACAGCAGTTTCAGGGTGTGTTCAGCATCTCATGCTGTGGAGCAAGCAGCTCCCACCAGGCTGCAGTGAGATGTGCTCAGGCAGGAGTTCATGAACACGGCTGAGCCGGTGCCACGATGTCACATCGCTGTTCCTTGCAGCGCTCTGGCAGCGCGGCCAGTGGTCGCACACCAGTACCCACCAGCCTCGCCTGACCATAGGCATGATCTGGAGACTGCACCATAAGGGACCACCACGGGTGTACCTGTACCCAGAAGCCTCGGTGGTGAATCCAGCACTGTTTATAACTTAGGTCTTTTCTCCCCAGGCAATGCGACAGTGTCTCAGTGCCCAGCTGTGCACAGGGACGCAGTGCTCTTCCCCTCCATAGCAGAGGAGCTTTCACCCAACTCTGCTGGAAGCTGCACTCCGGTGGCCACATCTTCCCGACAGCGGAGGGGAGGTCACTGGGGCTCAGGGAGGGCACAGAGCAATTGCCCATGGGCTTGGGGGGCGGTCACAGGAGGAGGATGACCAGAGCCAGAGTGACCCCAGCATGATGTGCATGGCACCTTCCCCCGCTGTCAGCAGATGACCAGAGGTGTGCCCTTGGCATTGCTCTGGCAGTGGGCAACGAGCAACACAACAACTGCTGACAGGGAGCGCAAAGAGAGGCAGATGAGCAAGGAAGGGGCAAGTATACAACATCGCACCAGGAGGACGAGGCCAGTAACGAGATTTAATTACATGGTACAGGCAACAACAGAAACCACTGCTCTCAGTAGGACCATGAACACCCCCCAGTAACACCAGTCTGGACTGAAGAATCACTCTAGAGACTCACAAGCCAAACCCGTCCCAGCACAGATCACTCACAACAGCAGCTCCCTCAGAGAGCTTCTGCCCAAACTATGTTTGATGGACGGTGCTGTCTTCAAGGCATGTCACACCTCAAAATAGAAAGACGTGACTCAGCCAACACAGCATCTGCCTTCAGAACAGCCATTAACACCAGCAAAGCTCACAAAAGCAAGAAAGGAACTGGGAAAGCAACGCTTGAGAGCATCCACGTCTGGGTAGGAGTTGTGGTCAGTGCTGGGAAAGCTGGACACAACCAAACCGAGAGTGCTCTTGGGTCAGCTCTTTCCCATACACTTGGAGCAGAGAAAATCAGAGCTCACCTCTGTCGAATCCCCACCAAGGCTGGGCACACGGGGGGATGCTGGGGAGGGGTGCTGCTGCTGCCCACATCCCAAGAGCCAGCTGCAAAACCCTACGATGGTGACTGATAAAAGATCGCTATGGCCCTGCCACAACAGCAGCTGTGCCCACCCCATGTATCAGAAGGTGGTGGGTAGGTGGGAATTCAGTACACCCCAGCAAGATGGCACACAGGGCAACCCCTGCCAAAGGGCCCACAGACAGGTTTTACGTCAAGGTCCCTGTCACTAGCGGAGCGAGACCATGTCCTACACAAGCAGGACTGCTCTGAGATAGCATTCACAGGACTCCCAGAGGGAAACCATCTGAACACAAAGGAGAAAATGGAAACTGCTCCAATGGAGATGTACAAGTTAGTGCCTGGTGATGGGGGACAGCGGCCAGTCACCTCCCCCACAGCCCTTCCATGAAGCAGAGATCATCTTATTTTTGTAGCAAAAAAGAAAGCCATGTTTCTATCATGCAGTAACTTGAACATGTTGTCCCATAAGGTTCAGGAAACTCCAGTAAAACTATTGCTAGCTGCCCTGTGCCATCTCACCCAGTGCCAAGAGGTCTTCTCTTCTGTCTGATTTGGGGCCACCCAGCCAGTAATATGGGCTATCCCAGAATGATGGACAGGCAACAGACAGTGAAGTCTCATAGCTCTGTCTCTTTAGGAAACAGGACTAAAAGAACCAAAACATATGGCAAGCTATTTTGGGGCATAAACACCATCACAACTGATCTTCCCAGCAGTCCTCCAATACTTGATGTCAGGAGAGCCCTGTGCGAGCCCTGGAGCCCCAGCACCTCACGGCTGGAGGGGAGAGGCTGCAGGGCAGAGCCTTGCAGAGGACAGTGTCTGCTGCTCGCAGCAAGCTCCAGTCTTGCCAGAACAGCTTGAGGCTTTGAGGACTCAAGCTATTTCCTCAGGTCAAATTAATGTTTGAGAGAAAGCAGTGCAGTTTGAACAGATCTGTGTGACAGAGCAGAGGCTGGCCATATATTTCACCAGACTGACCCATGTTTCCTTCCATTGCAGATGTAGGATATACATTTAGATGTTCAGTAGGACCCTAAGCTGTAAAGGCTTAATTAATGTCTTGTGGATTTGGGCCATCCACAGAGGAACTCAGAAAGTGTTTGAGAAAGCCTTGGTAGCCATGTACTTCACAACCAAAGTACCAAACAACTACACAACTAAAAGTTTGTCTAATACTCGGAGGTGATAAATTAATCCTTGAAGCCCAGATGAATTTGCTTCTGTGTTCAGGCTTAGTCGAGAGACAGCAAGACAAACTGCAGCTAAGTTGCATAGACACTCAGAGAGCTTCCATGGGAGGGCAACAGCATCCCAGGGAGATGAGCGGTCCTCGTGCAGCCAGAGGATGCAGAGGAAAATACTCAGCAGGGCACAGGGGGGAGGAAGACTAAAATCTGCCTGTTGCACAGAGTTGGCTCATCTACATTTTTTTGAAGCTCGGCCCCAAGCACTCCCCTTTTTATTTCCTTTCTGGACGGGGCTGCTGCACTCTCCTTGTTATCACCACGACCATCGCTGTTTATTGCCATGTCACTGCTGCAGCGCTCAGGGCCCCCAAGAGACAGATGAGGCCCCAGGCCAAGGGGAGGGGAAGCCGGGCAGCCACACGACTGCACAAACAGCCAGCGCTGGAGCATGCATCACCCCGGCCATCCCCAGGCTGCGGCAAAATCCGGAGCACAGCCTCCCCCCGGGGCTGGATGCATGAGCACTGCCTGCCCTATGGGGCAAGGAGCTGGAAGGCGGGAGCCCCAGCAATGCCAGGGCAAGAGTGGGCGATGGTCCGGAGCAGCTGCAGGCAGGTGACTCCGTCCCTTGCAACTGGGAGTTGTTTCACACAGAGCAAAATGAATAAGCATGAGCTAGTGCTGAAACAGCCCCAAGTCAGTGATGTAATTCACTCACCCCATCTGGGCCGAGCAGCAAGCAGTTGCCGGCTGTCCGCAGGGCGTGCACGGGGGATGCGTGTGCAGCGAGTGGCCGGGGGCCTTGAACGAGTGCCAGAGCAGTAACAACATCAAAACTACCCGCGTCTGCTCCAGGGGCGCGGGCAGCAAAGTCTCCACGCTCCTCCCTGGGACAGGCTCCAGGGCATACCGCGTGTTTCCCACCAGGATCCTGCTCACTGGCAGGGTGCAGCAGGGGAAGCTTGCACAAATATTCCCTTCCTGCAGAGCAGCAGCACGTTCCTCTTCTCCAGCACCATCAGTCCCCCCTCCCTTAATTCACCCCAAGAAAGGAAACCAAACCGACCCTGTTCAAGGGCTTTCCAGGGTCTTTCATCCACAGGGATGCAGCACTCGCGCACACACACACTGCCAACCACTAAGACATTAAGCACTCCCCAGTAGAAGCGCAGCACTGGGGACCAACAGAGCAGCAGGCCCCCTCAAAGGAACGGAAAGAAGACAAGGCAGAGGGTGAGCACTGCACTTCCCCATGCACGGACCCGGGAGCAACACACCCTCCAGCACTCTACCTGCTTCTTCAGGGCAGGCACCGGGGAGCCCGGCGAGTCACACCTGCACCCGCGGTCCCGTCCAGCGCAGCGGGGACAGAGCAGGGTTCCGGAGGAGTCATCGCAGGGTCTGCTCTGCCTGGCGAGGAGGTCGGTGGGTGCCGGGAGAGCACCGGGGCAGCTGCCAGGCTCTGCAGCACACTTCAAAGTCTGCAAAGCGAAAAGGGAAGCGCTGGAGTTATTTCAAGACAACTTCCTCTTTCATCAAGAAGTCCCTCAAGGAGAAAGCTGTCCCCGCGCGGGTCGCGCTCGCCTGGTGCTCTCCAGGCGTGCAGGAGCAGGTGAAGAGGGCTCAGCTGTGCCCTGCCTCTAATCCCCAAAAACCAGCCACGCAGGTCAGGCTGCTCCGGACGAGCCTGTCCCGGGGCAGAGGCGGTGAGCCCGGGTGCTGGCACAGCCTCTGCCGTGCCACCGACCACCCCGCGCGGGGGCAACTCCGGCCGTGCTGCCGTCTGCCAGCCAAGGCAGAGAGAGCGCCTGAGGCTGCACACCCAGCACCTCGAAATAAACAGTGTTGCTACGAGAGACAAGGAGGAGTCTGTCCAGGAAGACACTTTTCCAGCTCCCCGTTCCAAGCACAGAGTTTTGTGCCTCTGCCAGCGCCTCCCGCCCGGATCATCTCGCACACATCTGCTTTTGCTCAATGCCAGCGCTGCCCCTGCAGCTGCGCAGGGCAGCCCCTGCCTGCTTGCTGCCAGCACAGGGATGCAGCCCGGGCAGGGGATGCCTGGCCTTTTCTGGAGTATGTTCTTGGGGAAATTTGCCGTTGTGTTGACAGAGGCGTTGGCTGTGTGTTGGTCAGAGCAGGTCTGGCTGTGCTCAGCAGGGCATCGCGTTGCCATCACTCGTGACTCAGCGTCAGGAGTGCAGCTCAAGGGATGAGCCCAAACGGGGCCACAGGTGAGGCTGCTCTGGGCTGCTGAGGTCTACCAGTGTCCTGACACTCAGTTAGGGTTGAGACCCATTTGCACATTGGCATAAGCCCAAGCTGGCACATGGGAGAGATCTGTGAAGCCAGCTGACCCAGCCCAAATCAGGAGATAAATGTTTATTCCTATGGGATGTGGGTGCAGGGCTGGGGTGAACGCACCAGCTCTGTCAGTCCAGCCAGCTGACGGAGCATGTGCACGCCCCACGCTTCATCTGCGCAAAGTGCTCAGGAAAGCTCAATAGCGTTGGCTGACCCCTCCAGCTGGGTCACTGCCACAACCAGTGCCATCCCCGCTTATGGCCAGGGCCCTGATGGATCAGCTTAGCACCCCAAGTGTTACCTTGAGCAACGCTTGAGGCTCTGAGCTTCTTTGGAGTAAGTGGGTTGGGGGGAGAAAGTATCCATAGAGGGACCGTGGGAACTGCAGCTGATACCATATCACTTCCCATGTTCTTCTACATGAGAAAAAGCATTAGGTATAGTTGCATACCTGGGCCCCAGTTTTAAAAATAACCTACTTCCTTCCTGACTGGGAGAGAAAGGCAGGAGGAGGCAGTTTAACTGGTTGTCAGCGTTACTTGCATTCAATTCCCACTCGTTGCACTGGTGCCAAGTTGCTGTGCTGAGCAGCATCCCCTTCCCCTTGCAGGCTGGCCGCCCCGTGCGGCTGAGCAGCCGTCCTGCGGGCAGGAAGGCTCCGGGGAAACAGCAGCAGCACACAACAGCAGATGATAACATCCTCATTTCCCCTGTCTTGTTTTCATTCACATTCGCTCCCATTCATGAAGGACACGCGCACGTGTCCTGGCCCCGGTACAGAATCACTGCAGAGCCCAGCGGCGCCAGTGGCCCCCAGCCCAGCCCAGTGGACAGCATGGTTGTGGCATATACACGTGGGGCCCTGTTTGCAAAAGCTTTGTCCCTGCTAGCGTCAGAATTAGCTTCTTCAACATGAGCGGACTAAGGTTTTGGGCATCACTGTTCAATAGCTTACTGTCCTCTGCCTGTCCATCTGTCCTGATGCCGTGTTGCATCCGTCCTTCCTCAGCAGGAGTTACCCAGCATGCCGGAGCTCCTGACAGAGGCAGGAACCGCCACACAGATACTGTTTCCCATGCAAATGCCACAGGAAGGTGAGCTGTGAAACCCATGCACTGACAGAAGTGGGGGTATGAGCCCCATGTGGTTGCATAGGAGGAGCAAAGGGTGGCACCAGCTACATGGCACCCCTTTGTCGCATGCGCTCTTGCTTTGGTGATGCTTCCCAAGCATCTTTCAAGGCTGAGATCTCCCACTTGCTGCTGGATATTTTCACTCCTCACCTCTCAGCTGGCCACTGCAGGTCCCAAACCTTCACCCTCCCCCTCATTTTCATTAGAATTAGATGCTCTCCTACTGCACAGCTACAGAAGGAGGATGCCACTGAGTTTCCTCACCCAGTTCCTGTAGCGCACACCCACCACCCCCCTCATTGCTATCAACTTTGGGATCCCAACCCAAAATTCACTTAGCTAAACGGATGTTCTGGAAACCTTCCCCTCTCGCCTTTTCTGTACATGCCATCTCTTGTCATAGCAGCAGCTGGATTTCAGTGTCAGCCCTCCTCTGGGTGTAGGGTCATATTCTCTTGTGGTAACACATGTAACAGGGAGGAAGGGGTTGGTTCTCCCTATTTTCTGTAACGGGCTGCTAGTTAGCAGCTGATGTCATTAGACACTGAAACATGTCCAACTGCCACCCTGAGAACAGGATGGGGAACTGCCAAGTCACCCCAGATAACCTTGCATCTCTGCCAACCTATGCTGGCAACGGTGAGAGGAAGAGCCAGGTATGACCCTGCTCAAACAAAGGTTTCAGTCAGAAGACCAAAAAAAAAAAACAACCCAGGAAAGAACAAAAATAGAGAGAGAACCTCTTGTGTGGCAAGCAGCATAGACCAGGTACAAAACAGCTCTTTGTCCCTGCAAACGCTGTCCTCTGTGATTTACAGGAGCACTGTAAAGGGCCAAGCTTGTATGCTTCTGTGCATGAATGGGATACACAACAGTTTTGAACCAATCTGAATCCCTCTCACATGGAAGAAGTCTGTCTCCCAAAATAAATAGAAAGAGCTCACTTGAAGCACTAATTCAGGAGGGGCTTTCCAGCCCAGAGAGGAACTTGCTGCCCAGAAAGGGGCTTTCCTACCGTGGGAGCAGCACGCAGCCTGCTCTCCACTCGAGATACGACAGCTGCCGGCACCTGAACTCGCGCCAGCAGCAGCAGCTCCCTGCCGCAGCGCACATCGCACAACCGCCGGGCCGTGACGCGCCGACACCGGCTGGGGCTGGCTCCCTCCTGGTGGTCACGCTCCAGCACCTCGCCGCGGCACACGGGGGGCCCGGCGCCTCGCAGCCCCTCGCTCGACACTGGCACCGGTGGGGCTGAAGGAGCGCCGGTGGCAATGCCAGGGCTGGCAGCAAGTAGGACCGGTGGAGACCTGGGTTTCTCCTCCCCATCGTGGCGCTGATGTTCGGTTCCCATTTTGGCCCCTGCTCCACACCCCACAAACGTCCAAATGTTCCTGTCAAAGGGGAGCTCTGGACACCCCTCCTCTTGCCTTGGTTTCTATTCATGGATGCTTTAGTTTTCCCTGCTTTAATTTTCCATCATCACATGGCTGCTTTAATAACACACCTAGCAAGTCTACCGAGTTTCTGAGGGAAGCAAAGGTATTTGCGTGAAGAAGATGATGCTGTTTGAGCACCACTCCTTCTAAACCACCCATCCTGCAGGGAAACCTCCTCTTGGCAGATGTCCACATGTCCAATGCTTTAGTCAATGGAGGGTTTTCTTACAGTTTATAAGGGAACAGGTCATAAACCAAGCAATATTTTCATGTCACAACTCTATTTTCCACCCTGAAATTCAACCAAATTCTAGTTTTACTCCAGCTTTAGCAAATACAGAAGATGGGGGGATTTGGGGGAGAGGGACAGCCAAGCAAACAGCCAGTTTGACGGTCTTTAAGGTGCCTTTTTTGTTTGTTCAAACTAAGCCATCTCCAACACTTTTTTTTTGTCTCGAAAAAATCCATAATAAGGAGGTAGAAGCAAGCAGAAGATAATAATAATAATAAATCATGGACTTTTCAAGTCTGAGCAGTGTCTCAGTACGTCCTGCAAGGGTGGAAAATGTCATCTTATTTGATAAAGACTGTACAGGTACTAGAAGTAGAAGACACGACTGCTAACCTACAGGTTAATTACAGGTTTGAAAAATCCAAGCAAATTGATTGCAATAAGTGTGAGCAAACAGCAGATAAGAAACCAGCAAGCTTTGTCTTTTTGTCCCATCTAGAGACCAGCTCCCACCATCCTTGGGGCTGCAATTACACACCTGGTATCAACACAACCGCCCAGCAGTGCAGGTGATGGAAAAACCCACTGCAAGTCGAGGTTACCCACTTGTGAGCAGGAAACTTTTGAGGCACCTGTAGGAAATGGGTCCGGCACTGCTGGTGGGTGCTGCAGCCATCTCATGCCAATGAACTGGGCATGCCTGCGCTTGCACGGGTCTATCAGTGATTTGCCCGTGCTGAGGAAGAAAACAGCTGCTTGAAATGGTGAGAGATCAATTTTTGTCCAAATCTTAAGTGCTGCGTGCACGTATGCCAAGGCCTATAGGTTTCTGCTGCCCGCTGCTTATACCTCCCAGGATCTTTTTCCCAGAATTTACAACTCCCCCATGGGTACCAAGGTGACAGTTTTGGAATGAGATCAAATCCTCAGCTTATCAGTTCTGCCGGCAATAACATGCAACAGGAAACAGCTCTTTTTAATCACAGACACTCTGCTCCACTCGTTGAGCTGATAAGCTGAGTGGAGAAGCTGTTTCTACAGTTGTTTTTCAGGATAGACAAGCAGGGCTTTTGAAATCCTTCTTAAGCTTCCAACCTGCTGCGTAAGGCAGAGAAAGGGGCAGGTTGTTGCTTAATCCCAAGGCTTGCTTATGCGGAGAATCCCAGGACAGGGCTGGACCCAGAAACCAGCCCCCAGTGCATGCCCAAGGCATGGTGACCACCTCTGCTCCCCCCTGCATGGCCATCCCTGCCCATTCACCCTGCCTAACCTGAACGTGTCTTGCAACATCCCCTATCATCAGCCTTCTCCAGCTGAGTCTATACATTACATCTCCTCTCATAGGTCACGTTGTCCATCATTTGGCAGTTTGCAGAGGAAAGAGGGTGGACCTGGCTTTTATGCCAGTGGTGCTCCTCGTTATGCTGGTAAAGCCTGATCTGTGACACCTGGGTGGGATACAGCAGCTCAGAGCCAGCTTGTGACCCCCAGCATCCCCACAGCTTTTCCAGCAGGAACACCACCTGTCCAGCTGCTCCTGCTCCAAGGGGAAAATTGGCACTTGTCCCTGTTGAACAGCAACCTATGGAGAGGTAAAAAATCTGGACTCAACTCAGTTCACTTTAAATTCCAGTTCTCTAGTACAGTCACCATCCTGCACAGCCTCACCTATGAAGGTAATTCAGATGCTCTTTGCTCCATCTCCCATCTCATTATCGAATAGATTGGAAAGCCCCACCAGCAGGACAGGCCCTGCACAGCCACCTTCCTCCATCCTCCCAGCTTGGCAATGAACCTATGCTCAGACATGGACACTGGCCTCCCATCCAGCTTGTGGCAGATGCACCAGGTCTGCGTTTCCCCAGTTCCCTTACAGGCAGCACAGGAGAGGTGGTGGCAGAAACTCCACCAGGCTCAGACGGCTCCTCGATGTCCTCGGGGTTTGTTGTGCTGCCACAGGAGCAAAATCACATCAGCTTAAACTCAGTTTGGTTCTGACAAATCTTTCACTTCCCTGTTGTTTCCAGGTACTTGAAAAGGGTTGGTTTGTTTGTGCTGGCATTTTCCCAGCAGTTGAATTAAGCTAAGAGAGCTCCAGCTCCTTCCCCCATTCTAAAGGCTCGTCCTTCACTTGTCCTTCTCCAGTCTTGCAACCTCACTTTTTCTCCACCCATTCCCAAAAGTCACTGCAAGAGGGAGCCTTTAGCTGAGTCTCAGAGCACCTTGGCAGTAATTTCTTCATGTCAGGTGATTTAAAGCATTTAACATTCCTGAGTGCACCCACCTACCTTGCATAAGGGGACCTGGCCCTGCAGCTGACCATTATACTGAAGCCACCAGCTCCCAGCTGGGCTTTTCCCAGTTCATGCAAACATGCCTTTAACACTTTCAACATCACCCACAAATAGCTTTCCCTCTCCAGCAAGAACTTGAGCAGCTTTTCCTTGTCTCTCTCTCACTGCTAACACGCTCACAGAGTGAACGTATGTTGCTGTCATGCTCCTGGAGCCCAGTGTCTGCTTTTCGTTTCCTAACGCTGAGATGCTCCTGTGTTTGCTGTTTGTCACCTGCTTTCATCCCAGCACCTCAGCCATGTCCTCCTCATAACAGGTCAGTGAGGAGCTTGCAGCTTAGCCAGGCGGGTTGGGCACCATATGTCCTTCTCTTCCTCTGCACGTGTAGGATGAGGAAAATTATATTGTCTTCTTGGGTGAACCATGGGGAGATCTACTGATGTCACCCAGTGAAAGCGAGGGATTGCTGACGCTATCAAAGATACAGAAAGTTGCCTCCTGAAGAAGCAAAAGTGTTTGCTGATACTAACCACTGTCTCTTACCTTTGCAGTGGTTAAGAATTTTCACACTGGAGTCCCTTCACTGGCATTGACCCATCCCAGCTAGGTCTGTCTGTACTTCCCAGAGCAGCTCCACATTTCTTAAACAGGGACATCACAACTAGATAAAACAGGTTTGTTTTAAACACATGAACAACATGACAAACTATTTTATTGATTTACTATTTCCTTTTTCTCTTCCCATTTCCTCACTGCTGGGGATCTTTTTCGTAAAGTTCAACACCTTTGGGATTTTATTTCTTGGTGCTTTTCAAAGCCAGGGATGGAGAGCTGGGAAAAGAAGACAGACAGGAGAAAACCACAAAGGAAAAATAAAAAAATCATGACAACTGAAGCTTAAAAATTCCCCAGAGAAAAAACAGAATTTGGAAGGAATAGCTGAAGCATCTCTTTCTAGCACCCTGCAACGTAACGATTGCGCCTTTACCCTTTAGTTATTTTCCCAGTTTTTTCAGTCCGCTCCATCTGCTGGCAGCCAAAATTCCTCTTCCCGCTCCACTGTGGGACCACCCTAGCAGTCTCGGCGAGAGATGAGGCAGCTCCTCCAGGGCGTCTCCGCGGGGTGAGGAAGCACCAAGCCCCCACATGCGTGGGGCTGGCTGCGGTAATGGTGCAGTGGGTGCAGGCGTCTCTGCCCCTCAAGCACCCAAGGGGCTAACATGGCCCCCACCTACATCCCGCCCGCGGGGAGAGCTGAGAGTGTGCTAGAGCAAAACCTTCACGGTTCGAGGTTTTTCGCTGCAGGCTGCGGCTGCTCACAGAGCAAGGGGCTGCTTAGATTTCTCTTTTGTTTTCATGGGTTTATTGAAAGAGAAACTTTACATAAAAAGCATGACTATGCACGCGCACCTACCTGCTCTATCTGGCCACCATGTGTTAATAACCAAACCGTATCTATCTGTATCATATTACATACTATACTTAATTATATACCTGGCAGCAGTGGAACTGTTTAAGTAACAAAGGTTCACACTGCACACAGACCCACACATGTATCTATACTTCTTCACCATAGAAAGTTTGTGGAACTATTTTTTACGCTAAAAAGAAACATGCAGTGCATCATTTATATTACAGCACATATATGCGTATACATACACACAAGCTGAATATGTATGTTATACAAATGATTCATTGATAGGTAGAGATAAGCAGGTAGACGGATAAATAGTTATGTATATTTCCTGGCACGGTTTCATGCACAAGGGGTATTCAAAGGCTTTAAAATAACTAACAGACGACTCAGTTCATGCAGACCTGAGTCCCACGGCTTGCATATTTAGACACACAGTCATACCGGGAGAGTTCAGAAAATATCTCTCACTGACTTAAACTTTTGTAAACACATTCTAATAGAAAGTGAGAAACACAAAGATATCACAACCTCCTTTAGCTATGTTTTGCAATCACCGATCAACAGCTGTTATCTACACCCACTCTGCCTGTCAGTGAAGAGCATGACTTACGGGCTGTGTCCACCCGGTGGGTGCCTATCTCCACCAAGGGACCTCCAGGCTCCAGCTAATATTCACATGGTTGCTTAGAGCCATACCTAGGAAGAGAGGGATGGAGGGCAATGTAGGATCAGTCTGTTCCTCCATCCTGCATTGGGCATGCTCCTTGTCACAGGGGAAGGAGCCCCACTGCCCAACCCCGCCACCATGGCCAAGCTGGGGGGGGGAAGGGGACAAGGGGACCTGTAGCCCAGCCACAGTGTTGGGCTCCAGTCCTCAGCACACAGCCCACCAGGCTACTCACTCACTGCAATGGAGGTAATTTGTCCTGAGCATCCCAGGGACAGAGGACAGAATGGGAAGGCTGCTGGAGCACCTCAGCTTGGTCCCACAAAAACTGTTACAGGAGCATGAGGCAAGTTGCTCCTTACTGATGGCTTCCTGGAAAAAGAAGAGTAGAGACAAGGTAGAAGCCAGACATCTTCACCCTTGCTTGCACCCAGCCCAGGCTACAGGGTCCATTTCTCCTCACCAAAGTGTCTTTCCTTGGGTGATTTCTGATCGGGATAGATGCCTCTTCTGCTCTTCCTTCAGCAAGCAAGCAGAGAAAGCATCATGAACACCAGCATCCCCCCCCAGTTTTTTAAGGCTTCAACCCTCCTCTGCCATCTGGGCAGTCTTTGGCCTGCAGGACTGGCACAATTACCCAAACGGTCTTGGTTACACACAGCCTCAAGTCACATGTTAAAGTACAGATGGCTCCTTAGAACGGGAAGAGGTTGGCTTCTAACTAAAGATTAGCACGTATTTCCTTTTGCGATGGCTGTGAAGTTAAACAGAGGAGGAAATCTCAGCTGTCGCTCAATCTCACCTCTACCCAGATTGCTTGCGATGGTTCCAGTGTGTCACATCTCGGAGGAACCACACGGCTCTCAGTCACCCAGTCCGTGGCAGGAAGGGGTTCTGATGACGGTGTGGAGCACAGAGAGATATGAGATGTTGCATGCACTCAGTCCCTTCTTTCACACGTTGCCCATTTTCCAGGGACTGGCTGCAGAGTGCTGCATTCGCCACCACAGCTGGATCTACCCCATCGTTTCTTGTACCCAGTGCACCATTAAAACTAGCCATAAGACAGCAGCAAAAATTTAATCAATATCTTTAGGATTACAGTTCAGCTGACCACCTGGGCAGGAAAACCCTCAATGGGCTCAACTTTCTTCTAGGAACCTCTCACAAGAGCATTCTGTCCTCAAGCAGTTTAACCTGGGCCACAGTTGACAGGAAGTCAACACAGAGACCAACTATTGGAAAAAACGTGCACTGTTGCACAGGGAAAGTACTGATGATTCAGGGTCTCATTTTTCCCTGCAAGTCAGCACTCAGCCGGTGCCCACAGGCAGTGCAGAGGGGCAGCACTGCGTGACCCACTCCTGGGAGATGGGACAGAGCCTGCCATCAGCAAAGATCTCCCAGTAGATCAGAGTGTGGACCCAGGTCCTGGGTATCCTGACAGATCCTCCCCAGATTTCTGATTACAGGAGCAACATCTCAGCCTGCAGTTCATGGGTATCTACTAGAAAGTCACTGCAATCGTCAGTGCACGGGCAAGGTGGACTGAGCCAATCTACATCTCATCACCACTGAAAACGATGTTTGCATACGCTCCCTGGTCCCAGCCACACCAGGTCTGGACCTTTTCACCAGCCGTTCAGCTTCCTAAGCCAGTGGGAGACTGAATCAACAAGAGAATTGCTTTGGCCATAGAGTGATCAGACAGGAGACCTGATGCAAGAGAGGACATGGCCAGAAGCAGGACTAGTCCCTGTGAGGACAAAGAGTGTTTGACTAGCTGAGCCACCCTGCTTGAGATCTTCTCTGCAGATGGAAACACCAGCTAAATACACTGCATTACACTGGCCCACTGCTGTCCAGAAAGTTTTATGCAGTCAAGCCCAAGTTTTGGTTATCCTAGAGATGGGTAAACACCAAAAAATATTCTTCATGCTTGCTTTGATTTGGAGTTCAGTTTTTGGATGTACTTGCTCTGGCTGCAACCCCTTAGCCTTTGCATTCCTTTCTGCGAGTGCTGCAGAGGAGGTGCCTACGGAGGGGAGAGGGAATTACAAGGGCACAGAGGTGAATATTGGAAGAAGGTGAGTTCAGGATTGGCACAGAAAAGCCCACTCCGTTTCTCCCACAGTCAGCTGTCTGCACTAACTGGCACAGGCATACAGGCTCTAAGACCCGTGCTGCATCCAAACACACTGATAATTATGCAACTTTGCATCATTAGCACACCGTTACTGTTCTCCAGTGAATTTTCCCTGCTAGGAAAACTGTTCCTCATGCAGGCACAGGGAGCCTTGTTAACTTTTAATTGATCATTGATTAGCACAAGTAAGATAAGGGCAGTGGAGCAGCAGGCATTTCCAGGAGAGATAAACACCCGCCTGCAGCCCAGAAATATTTCACTTGTCCAGATTTGCTCTCATTAGTCCCGAGACAAACAGGGAGTCCGATGCCCTTTTCAGTCATGGGTGCTGGCCAAAACCCCTAAGAAATTAGCAAAATTCACAGAAATTTCCAATCTTGTCTACTTTACAGGTGCCTGTAAGAGCAGCTAAATCATGCACATGGGAAACAGCCTGATCTACCAGCCGAGAAACCTGCAGCCGCAAGAGGGAACTAGGGGAGGGAATTTGGCAGCAGAAGATATTCCCTGGATTTTCTTCTTCTTCTCCCTTTCCTTCTGAAAGTGCTGGATTATTCATGGGTGTCTCAATAAACCCCTCTGGGTCAGGCAGATCCTGTCACCGGTGGAGGGCTGAGTCTGGCTGTCGTGCTGTGGCTCAGTTAGCCCGTCACCAACCCGCAAGCAGGGAGCCAAGCTCGGGGCTCGCCGGCTGCCAACCCTGCCTGCAGGACCTGAGCCGTCCCCAGGTACCTCTGCTTCGGCTGAAGGTAATTTAAGATGCAACCATGGGAGCAGACAGGCAGCCAGAAAGGAGGAGTCGGTGCTTGTGGGGCTGTGACCTCTAACCAAGGAGACACCCTGGGTACATTAATCTTCATCGTGTAATGGTATGCGGGGACTGAGAGCTGCCGGGAAGCCTGACTCTGCTCTTTGCTATCTCTTGCTATAGCTGAGAGAACAGATGAGCACCTTTGCAATACCTCTTTGTAAGAGATCTCCTGGAAACAAGCCAATTCAGGTCCCATAACCCAAATCCCCAGGTTCTTGTGGGCTTCCACGCCCCATGTTGTCCCTCATCTGCTGGTCTCTTGCTGCGGGGCACCTAGAAATGCCACCCATTAAACTACACATTTGTCTACCAGGAAACAAAAGTACAAGAGGAAGGTTTTCCCCAGCAATTCCAGCAGACTAGTTGAGCACGAGGAAGGGACTAAAGGTGCCAAGCTGCACAAGCCTGTGGGCAGGTCCCTATGCCCAGGTGAAGTGCCCCATCGCCAACCAAATGCTTGGGCTATTTTTGTCCCAGAACACCAAGCCTGGGTGCAGGTTCCAGCTTTCTCCAGGCAGCCGTCCTCATCCTGGGCCTGACAGACCTCTGCTCACCTCTGGCAGACCATGTGAACTTTGCAAACAAACTTCTTCCCCAACATGACAGTAAAGCTAAAGAAAAATCAGTCTAAACAGACCCCATTTAGGAATGAACGTGTTTTTCCCTCACCCAACATGCTTCAAGATACAACTGTCATTATTTGGGAGCATTCGTCATCCCACAGCAATGTCTCCATTCAAACAACTTGATGATGATCTATATGGACCATGGAAGGTGGGTTTGATTGCCCCACCTGCCAGAAGAGGAGGGCACATGTGTTTTCTAACTTTTAGGGGAGTATCTTAAACCCTGCAACAGTGAATCCAGGACAGGCAATCGCATTCCTGCCTATCGATGCTAATTCATTCTGTATATTTCTAATTAGCTGCCAGATCAGGAATGGCCACTTAAGGACCCCTTCTCTGGATGGGTGTTGGGTCACATTGTTCTTCACCTCATGCACTAGGACACCTCCATCCCTGAAGCTATTCAAACATTGCCTGGACCCTGAGCAACCTGATTGACGTTGCCTGTATGCACTAAGCTTTGTGCGTTCTGCCAGCACTGAGCCACGGTGGCTCTGGGGTGTCAGACTCAGCTCTCAACCAACTCCTGCGGCACACTGGTACCTGACACAGGCATCCACACCAAGATGGCTCCTTGTGGAGCTGACAGCGAGAAGCTGTGGGGATCACACCAGTAAAGATGAGGAGCACCTATGCACAAAGTGCCATTGGAGAAGAGTGGAGGATGGAGGGTCACTACTGATGATGGGTGGTGAGAAGTCACCCCGCAGTGTGTCCCCACACCACATGTCCATGTCCCACCTCCCCGGCAGTGGAGCATGTCCCACTCCAGCTGTGCTGAGTCCAGCAACTTCAGCTGAAGTGGCTGTGGGGTGACAACCCCTGACAGAGCAGGGGACTATCTGAAACTGCCACTGCACCCTGGTAAATTAACACATACAAAAACCCCAAGGCACTTTTTTTTTTTTTTTTTTGGTAAAACCTGTCTCATCTAAGTTGGTGTTCCCAGCCTGAAACACTGAACACACCTTATCCAATGTCTTCCCATCCCTCACAGACACAGATGGGCCACAGACCAGCTCACCTTTGATGCTGTGAGAATTGCAAAAAGCCCCGTTGAGTTGATTTGACCATATCTACAAGAAGCAAAACTAGTTTTGTTAAATAGTCTAGCCTTAACCCAGCCTTGCTTATTTTATCAGCAGCTCTTTGCTAAATCTTTTGTACTTACAAAACCAAAACCCTTAGCTATGCAGCACTTCAAGGATGAGACTTGAGCCTGGATCCTAAACTTTTTGTCATGCATGTTTTAGAACAAAGTACTTTCTTTCTGCTTTGGATTTAAGTATGCACCTGCCTCCTTCCACTTTTCTTTTTAAAAAGAAAAGAACAGACAAGGGGGATTTGTGGTTCAGGGTTTGGGCATTTTTGTTGTTGAGAACAAACAACAGCAGATTATGATTCCAGCTTGGAAAATAAAGTATTTTCCTTATTTGCCTTTTCAAAAGACCCTTTTCTTTTTATTTAAAAAACACGTTTTGTTATTCTCTAATCAGAGTGGAAAAATTAATACATAAAAAAAAGTGCTGATTAACAAAAGTTATTCTCATCTGGTTTTTGGCTCTGAGCTAAGCTGACTCTTCCCATGTTATTTATTTGATTATGACACCTCACACCTACCAACTAAGCCTCTTTCCTTGAATATCCTCCAGTGACACTGGAGACAGGTAAATATTTGCAAGTGTCATTTCATATTTCAGAGTACTTTCAGTAGCAACAGCTCCATCTGCAAAGTCTACATCCCCAAAGATGCAGAAGAGATTTCCAAGTCACAAATACCATAATACCCAGCTGCTGGGCAAAAACTTGCTGCCCCCAAGCAGTCACCCTTCGTCCCAGGGCTCTGCTGTGCACTCTGGAGCTGGACCTTGCCCACAGCCCCAGGAGCTGCCAGGCACCCAGCTCGTGGCGTAACTCGTATTTCTCTACAAAGCAATGCAGCAAAGGTCAAGGAGCCTCCTAGAAAGGAAAGGTATGCACAGATCTCACCTTGCACACACAAGCTCTACTAGTTTCTGTTCTCCTTAATCCAGCATGAAACCAATTTTGGATTTACAACATCAAAACCTGCTTTTTACTCACAGAACAGAAGCAGCTCAATTAACCTCTGCAAGTCTCCCTGCCGTGCCCTCTGGGACCAAGCTGAGGAACATAATGACTTTACGAGCCATTTCCTGCTCTCAGGTCAGCTACTCTGCAAAGGACCCCGGTGCTCCCTGCTCTCCTCCTGGAGATACGGAGCCTCCTCCTGCACCTCTCGCCTACTCAGGAATTACTTGACTCAAACGCTGTATTTGTACTCGAAATAAATCAACATTTAATATTTTACAATTACTTAAAAAGTTCTTTGAACAGTATTTTACAGATTAGCACAGACATTACACAGATTTGGTGAGGCTGCACATATGTACAAAGATGACCTGAAAGAACCTCAGACGTCTTCCATTTCCAGAAAGCATCAGAGGTCAAAACCTTAGCCAGGATTATGAGTCCCTAGAGTTTGTGCTTGTTTTTCTCTATGAGATGGAAATTCTCTTCTCTAGTATTTCTGGAGGGCCAGCTGAAACCAAAGAGGTTTATATCATTAACAGCGGCAGGGATATATTTAGCCACGGATATCAAGATCACAAATAGCAATGTTTTGACAGGATAAGGTGCTATTTTAAAGTATTAAACAAAAAAAACAGCGTCAAATTTCAGCCCCATTTGAGAAGACACACACAAACCTGTTTGGGAAATGAAAAGCCAGTGGGAAAACGTTTTCCAAGTGCATGGAAAGAGCTATTAAAATCTGTCTGATCCATTGAGCCTATTGGACTTAAAATACCGATGTGCAGAAGTGCACAGCAGCGACCTCAGAGCATGCTCCCACATCGCACCACAGGCACCCTGTGAGCAAGGGGACAGCCCACCATGACCAGTGTCTTGGTGTCCCTGCCAAGTCCATGCTGCGAGCAAGGGATGGACACTGCTCCATGCACATAGGAAAAGTCAGGTGCTCCTGGAGTTGGTGGGTGGCCGGGGAAGGCGGGTTCTTGCCAGGAGTCCAAGCCGGCTTCGCATCGTGGTGGAGCCAGAGCGCCTGCTTATGTTCAAGTGATGCTTCGCCCCACACGAAGGTCTTTTCTTGGAGTCCACAAGGCAACACCATCCTTGGGATGGTTTATTCAAGTAGAAGGATGAAGCACAGCGGCCTCGGGGGCACGTTCACATCTTGTTTTTGCTCATCTCTGGCCATTGGCAGAAGCTGCACCCAGAGCTGCTGCGGACACCAAAGAGCCAGCTAGCACCTTCTTAACCCAAGATATTCACCACTGGGCCCAGACCAAGCTGTCCCCAAACAAGAGAGGCAGTGGGAACAGAAAGCAGGTCCAGCAGCCAGCAGGGCCAGGATCAGAGTTGATGGCACAGGAGGGATCCCCCAAACACTTCCAGGAGCGATGTAGAGAAATCCAGCAGACAAACCTGACCCACGCTTCTCTGAGACAACTGAAGCCCCAGGGGCTCTGGCCCTCTTCCTGGGAGATTTAACCTCAAATGACACTGCTGCTGTGCCACCAGCCCTTGGGGACAGAGCCCAACCATGTTCTAACTAGCGCTAAGAGCTGAGCAGGTTCTGTTGTCTGGAGGGTCAAAGGACCCGCACTGAACTGATCATGCTGTGGCTGAGCCCTGCAGTCCCCACCAGTATCAGGGGTCCCTTCCAGACGTTTACAGGGAGCACATGTCCTCGGCATTAAGATCCTTTTAGCCTGCAACAGGCAGCATGCTCTTCTGCCCGTTACCATTAGTGCAATCACCAAAAACTACTGAGGAACAGCTTGATGGCTATGAAACTAGTCTCATTTTTTTTTTGCTCATGGGGTCAGAATACCTCTAAATACCCCCAAATATTGCACCTTTCTGTACCTACAGCCTTGCAGAGAGAAGGAAGAGGGTGGAAAGCCTCTTTGCAGGGGAGGAGGAATCTCAAATCCTATTGTCGCTTGCAAGCGTCACTAGTGTTTTTGGTGCTGGGTCCTTCTCTAGCAAAGCTGCCTCTTCAGGTGAGCTTAAAGCAATCCTAGTGGTTTCCCTAGTAATTCCCTCCCTCCTATGAGTGTGAGCATGGTTCCTGCCATATTTCAAGCAACCATTGAGGATTCAGCCACTGGGGTGTCTCTAGCGTACAGTGCTGGGAAGCGGGATGCAAGAACGTGGGCTGAACAGGGAGTACATCTCATGGGTGGACGCAGAAATTGGAAGTTCACCTCCTGCAGGTCCTGGATTTACAGTAAAAACATGACAAGCTCTCCATGCCCTGGTATGCCTATTGCACTCAATTCACTGGAACGCAAGCAGCAGTATACAACCCATGCTGGGGTCTTTCTGGGCCTCAGCTGGGTTGCTCTGCTCTGCACTGTTTCTCTGCAAGACACCCAACCTTCATAATTTAAAGGAAACCTTGAGAAAGCCTGTCCCCAAAGAACTGTCCTGAGCATCCTCGACCTGTCACAGGTGAAATGCCATCAGGACATCAGTTGGGTGATCTGCAACTCCACATGCATTGAAGGCCACCTACCACCACTCAGCCAAGGACATTCATTTTCCAAAATGTCCCCCCATGATCTTCCCCCAGATCATAGTGGCCTTGCAGTCGCTGTCAAATACAGCCACAGCACCATTTGCTGGCAGGAAAATATCACTGTCCTTGCCTTGCCCTCTCAATGCTGGTGTTGGCAGTCTGCTGAACCAGGTGGACATCTCAAGAAAACCACTTTCCTGCCATTGCTGAGGAACCCTGAGAGATACCAGAACACAACACCAATGTTCCCATTTCCCAAGGATGGGCTAAGCCCAGACCAGGAGCAGCTCAGCCACACTAACACTTTGGCTGCAGGATGTCTTGGACAAGAACAGCTGGGTCTCCAGCCCAAAGGACAACAGTCAGCTTCCTTTTTCTGAGCCTATATTGGTGTTGGATGGGAGTCTGGTCTGAGAGGACACAGGGTTCTTCTACGGCAGTGCTCCACTGAAGGTGGCAATGGGTAAACACAGAAGAGAATGAAACTCGGAGGGGTCCTGAAGAGGCAAAGAGGACCTTCTCAGTGCAAAGAGATCACTGTCCCTGGGTTTGTAGCACACAGAGATCTCACACCTGCAAGGGAAGAAAAAGAAACCAAGATATAAGTAAGGTGTGTGGCTGAGAATCACAGTCCTCAGGTGCAGCAGAAATATCTGCAAACAGGAATCAGTGCAGTCTTTAACAGGACTGGAGTATGAGTGCTGAGAGTTCAGGTCTTTAAGCTGGCTCAGATTGGGACCCAGAGCAGAAGCATCCATAAAAAGTAATTTCTGAAACTCATTAGGAAAAATGAGAACTTTTGCATTCCCCAAGTTTTGGGGAGAGGGAAGTAGCTCCTTTTCCCTTTCATGCATTGAACTCTCCCACTAGCCCCCTGAGTTGCACAACAAACAAGTTAAGTAAAACACTTCTCTTTGGGGTTATTTAAGAAATAAGATCCAAAATCTTTTTCCATTGGAGGCAGCATAACCTTGCAAAGTTCTGCTCTCTCTGAGGGAGAAATTAAAATGCTTGCACATTTTTAAGATTCGTGGATCAACTGGTTTGATCTCTTTGTGCTCATGGAATTATGTTGTCTACAGTGAGTTTTCAAATTCCATCACCTGGGGAGCCAACTTGATGCCCTAGGGACATAACTGCTGGATGAACAGTCAAACGAACAATTCTTGCTCTACCTCAGTCCCTCCCATGAAGATCATGCATTCCTTCTGCAATGGGTATGCCAAAGGTGGTGGAGAACCCAAATGAAGTTTAGAAGTTGAAGGCTCTGCTCACACGCCCAGTGCTTTTCAAACACCTCATTTAAGTTGCATAGCTTTCCTCTGCCTTATGACTGCTGAAAGAGCTGTCTTTACAGAGTTCAACAGTTGACTGGGAACCACCCTTTAGACTGTGGCAGCTATGAAGGTAAACTACTGCTGGGATCTGAGCAGAACCATCCATCCCACTCAAGCTCAGCTGCACTACAGAGCTTGGAGCTATATCACCCAGCTTGGGCATCTGGCATAGATCCACCATGGTGCTCAGGACCTCGTCCCCCAGTGGTTTCATGGACGAGAGTCCTTATGCACAGGATGCACCATCCCAGGAGTGCTGACTGCAGCAGGCAGCTGGCCACATTGCAGTTCCTACCTGGTTACACTCTGCAGGATCTTCTGCTCATCCTGGTCCAGACACACGGCGAAGGAGGACTGGAGACCGATAATCTGCACCTTGTCTACTTTTATCTGAGACACGCTGATCTGCTGATAGAAAAAGAGTTCAAATGAGGGAGCTGCCATGATCAGCGCATTATCCCTGTGCAGGGAAGGAGAGCAGGGGACGTGGGCACCCCTAAAGCGGGTCTGGTGGCCAACAGCAAACAGATCCCCCAAGGAGCTACTGTCTCCTGCCCTGCTTCCCTCCCAGCTGAGTCACGCTGACATCCTGTTACCAAGTGTAAAAGCACCATGATTTGAGTTACCTGATTGAAACTTTTCTTGGATTTGGAGTTCTGCCTTTTGACCACCTCCGTCATGGTCAAGTTGAGACACTCTGTCTTTGAGGCTGTAACAAAAGAAAACTGTTATCACTTGGGGCTTCTGGGCCACTGGTGGGAACCCAAGTGGTCCCTCCACCCCTCAAAGCATCCCAGAGACAGTGGTTCTCAGCAGGACCCCACTGTCAAGGAAAATACAATATTCCTCCCCCAATGCTAACCTACATGAAAAGAAAGCAACCAGAGAGACAGAGGTAAATTTCAGTGTAATTTCCAACTGCTTTCCAAACAAAGCAGCAACATTAACTATCTTAGGATCTAAACAGGAGAAAACCCATTTCCCCATTGTCGCGAGGAAATTCTAGCTCTCCCAGCATGGCCTTTCCTGCAGTCCATCTGGAGATGTTTTTCGTGTCTGGAATTACAGTGACATCCTGTGGTCAAACTGCTGAATGTGAAAACCAGCGGAGACAATCAAAGGGACTGGGTTTCCATTGGAAGGAAGAGATTCATGAAGGAGAAGCTTCTCCCCAACGGGGAACTGAGGACACCCCCTGAAGCAAACCCACAGCATTGGCAGCACAAGCAAAGCTCCTGAACTAGCACAGAAACACCCAACTCAAAATGTATAGAGGAGGTGAGAAATTAATTCCCGCTGGGTTTTTTCCAGAGTTGTCTGCAAGGCTTCATGCATGGGGTAGCAACAGGAGGGATAGAGGTTTAGGTTGAGCTCTGTGAGGCATGTAGGAGCTGTCTCCTATTTGGCAGATCACCCGTTTGCCTGGACTACTCTGCTCACAAACCACATACCTACCAGACACAAAGCACACAAAGAGAGAGGAACTAAAAAAAACCCCTCAGTTTACTCAGAACTGGGTGTCTGATGGCCAAAACAGCAGTTCTTAAGCAAGAATGAACAGGTACTGCTTCTAAATATACACACAGACTAAAAACCTTGCTGCTTTTAAAAGGCTCAAAGCCTTATTAATACCCCATTGGAAACTTGATTAGAAAAAAACACTTATGAAGCAAAATCATGTGGCAGCCAGCTATCTCTGAGCTGCAGGAAAGAAAACAGGCTGAAGCATCAGCTTAGCGAGACCCTGCTGAAAGCTGCTGCGGACGGCAGGACAAGCAGCCTCTCCCTTGGTCCTACTTCATTTAACAACAGTTTTACCTGTCTCTCCTTCTCCTTACTGAAGAAGCGTTGCTCTGGAAAGCACCACTCTCTAGTGACCATCCTGCTGTTTGGACTGTCCCAGCCCTGTCCATAATGGACATCCCATTTCTCTGGCTGGAAGCTTTCGGACAATGGGAAATCAAACAGCCTTCATCCCTGATGTGGTGCTAAGGCCAGCCAAGGACTACAGTATACATCAGGGAACACTAGGCACCTTCCATGTATTTTCTCCTGCATTCACACATCCCTGCTTTGCTCCAGCTAGAAGATCCACAGTGTCCTCTTGCTCCACCAGTCCCTCCCATTGTTCCTTATGCAAAGCCACAAAGACCACCTCTACCCACCTAGTTCTTCATACTTCTTGCAGGCTTTGCTAAGGTTGACAGATGTGCAGACCTTCTCAACGTCATTCCAGTGACTTCTTCCACTGATGGCTGTCTGCAGAGACCAACCAAAGCCCGTGAGATGCCACGCTCCAGGCTGATGTTACCCTGCCTCCCACCCCTAACCATCTGGCTGGACTAGCTCAGATCTGGAATTACCTGGAGCTGCACAAAATTTGAGTAGGCATTAAAATTCATTTAACCTTGGATTTACAAAAATTGCCCAGGCTTAACACTAAATAACTGCAAAGGGACCACCAAAATAGGAGGACTGCTGTGAGCAGCAGCAGATCGCTCCTTGGAAGCAAAGTCCACCAGTGTAAAGTGGCACCCAGTACATGTTCAGTCTATGGAAACTGACTGCACGTTCCCTATTTTACTGGGCTGAACAGGAGTGGAATGCCACCCCCAATTAGCCAGTAAGTAGACAATTAGCTTGAGTTTGGCTCGTCTGGGCTTGGATTCAGGGTCCTCCAGCAGACTGTCAGCATTTGCCTCTCTCAGCCCCCGGCAGAGAGAGATGTTTGCCCAGCACTGAAGTGGTTTTCTGCCCCATTTGTCTTTGTGCCAGTCCTGTGCACTCACCTTGCTGTAGGCGATCTGTAGTGTTAGTGGGATTGCTTCTCTGTCTCCATCTATGCCCAGTCTTTTGCTGCCTGGACCTGCACAAAACAAGGAGCAAATGTCACACAGTGGCCTTTTATGCCCATTCTTCAGCTGGCTACTGATACAGCAGCACACTCAGTACCTACAGAAAGGGAGAAAAAAAATAGTTTGCTGAACACAGCTGTGGAGCAAAAAGGCAAAAAGAAAAGATGGCTTAAAAGCTGCCAGAAAGCAATTAATCCAGTGCAGAAATTTCAACACAAAGCACAACAAGCAGCTCTGCAAAACTGAAAGCAGTGCTGGCTAAGCCGGTGCAGAGGGGTCAGTGCTCCAGGGAAAACACAAAGCAATAAAAGGCTGCATTGCTAACCCGGCTCCTGTTTTTCCGGGCATATTTCTGCCCACATTAAATTAGCCTTGAAATACTGTGCCTGACACTTAGTAACTTTTTTTTTTTTCCCCTGGATAATTTTTTGCAGATGTTAAGTGGTGTGCTGCCAGACAACCCAAGGAAAAAAAAAAAAAAAAAAAATCAAAGTCAGAAGGATTGGTGGTTTCACGAGTTATTGGGAAGAGGTCTTGGCCAAGCCTGTATTTTGGGGGAGCGGGGTGGTGACACTTCACATGGAAGATATTTTATGAGCTCTGTTTAGAAAGACAAGGCGAGATCACAGAAAAGCAGTTGGTTAAAAAAATTAAGCGATGAGTTTAAATGCAGTATTATTGGTTGGCCATGAGATGTCTCTGCGAGCTGCACTGCACCAGACAGCCTGTTGTCATTGGTACCCAGGAGGGAGCTGGAGACCATGCTGCAGGCGGATGCTTCTGCCATTGCTTCCTCTCTCTAATAATTTTATAAATTCCTAGCATAAAAGCTCAGGGATCTCCCTTGCAGAAAGGCTCCAAGCACATGCACAAACCTTGCTTTGCCCAGTAAACTAAGGAAATGGAAAGAGGGATTTTATAAATGATGCTCCTGGACAAAGCATAAACAACAGAAAGCAGCAAAAAGAAAAGATGAAGAGCTGCATTTGGCCAGTTGCTGATGAGAAGAGGGAAATGGACTTGAAGCTGTTTTATTGTAAATACGTTTTAGAGTTAACAGCAGTATAAACAACACGGCATTGCCACGGCTTCGTTGCTGAAGAGGAATGCAAGAATTATGATGCTTTACTTCGAAATTTGTGGAAAGATGTCTGGATCTTTGCTCACAATGCAGCGTGGGCTCAGACACCTCTTTCCATTTATCTCCCAGCCCAGTGGTTTGCAGACCTCCACCCTGAGGCTGCAGGTGCAGAATCAGCTACAGACCTGACGCCTTGATGGCTCGTGTGGCCGCTGAGTGGCCCAGCTCGAGGGAATGGATGAAGACTTCGGTCATCTTTTCTCCCCCGATGAAGGTGAGCTGCCATGGGGAGAAGAGTGAAGACGTGGTGGTGAGGAGACCCAGCCCGTGCCAGGCAATGTTCACCCCTCTTACTCCTTTCTACAGGAAACAGGTCAGTTTGGGAAAATCCTTTCATGTTTTCAAAATACACCTTTCAACAACTGCCTTGGGTGACACTTGCCTTTAGCTGTACTTCAGGCTGTTTTAACAGACCACCACCAAGTAAAACAACCCAAAAACCTAATTTTTACTTAAAGAAAACTCCCCAACCCACTGGAAAGAAAACCCACAATGAGCCTAACAGCAGGATCTGGGCATTGCTTTAGGTCACACAAATCCCATGAACAGCAGCAAGTCTGCTTGCCACATCCCCACTGCAGCCGGTCCTGTGCCACAGGACCAAAGCAGTCGTTGCAGCCATGCATTCAACCTTCCCCAGCACGTCGGCTCTGTGCACACTGCAGGGTGTGGAAAATAGGCTTCATGGAGGGGCTTGGATTAGAAAGCAGAGCCTAGAGGGACTTCCAGCAATGCGAGTAACCTGTCAGCACTGACAGAAGTCGCTTTGTGTCACGGGGAAAGGTGTTTGGATGGAAAATTGCTTGTGTGACTTAAGGATCGTCTGGGCAGGACCTGCATGCTCTCAATCCCTGAGCCAGGAGCGTCAGCCAAAGCACCGTGGGCACCCGGAGAATAAGAGGAGACCAAGCTCCACCGTAGCAGCACGTGGTGGCTGTGCCACACCCCACCGCTTCACAGGCAGGTCCCGAGTTGGTGGCACAGGCAGAAGACCCCTCTTTCCCCCTTGCCAAGTTGGGGCTGAGCCCCTTTGCCTACCTCTGTCTGGTAGAGCTGCAGCAGGACGGGGCGCGTGGCGAAGCGGCAATAGTAGAGGATCATGTCTGCCAGGATGGGCAGCTGCTCCTGGGAGTCCTCCTGGGGCTCAGCCTCCGGCTTGGCAGACTGTGGTGAGAGAGTAAGTCACAAGCCTGATGGGGTATGTGGTAACCACAGCCCAAGGACAAGAACTGGCCGTCCCACCCCACTGGGGACAGAAACCTTCCTCCTGGCCACCAGGAATGCCCCCATCTCCATCCCATGTCCCTGTAGCACAGCCTCCTGTACAGGATCGTGGTGGTCCAGTGCTAAGCAGAAGCTCTCCGCTCAGCTCCCCTGTACCTCAAGGGAAGGGGATGCCAAGCCCTACCACCTGGCATGCACGTACCTGACACAGGACATTCATGGGCAGGTTCATCAGCCCAAGAACGTTCCGCTCGTACCATGGGTCCAACATGCCGATGTAGTGGGAGACGTCGTTGGTGCTGCTCTCCATCCCAGACAAGGTGGGATCCTGAAACCAAACACACCGGGGTCACGCCGGGCTCCTCAACCCACGTCTGGGGCTGGTGGAAGAGACACCAATGCTCCCCTCAGCCTGCCCTGCTGGCCTCCTCGCACACCACTCTCGGGGCCAAGCAGAGCACCGGTGGCACCACAAGCCCCGCGGCGAGCAGGACACCTACCGTCTGTGCCGAGGCCCGGAGCTGTGGGTCCCCCGGGGACGGGGAGGGATGCATCAGTGGGGTTGATGGAGCCAAGCAGCTCCTCTTCACGGGGACATAGAAAAACTGCAGCTTGAAGTACCTTGTCAGTGAGGGGCAGGTGCTCTCCTTGAGCCTAGGAGAAGGTGGGAGAGGGCTGGGTGAGCAAAGCTCTCCAGAGTGTCCCAGCAGGGCCGGGTACCTGCTGCTGGATCCCCCGCACCACCCGGCTCACCTGAGGTTGCTGTAGGCTCGGGCCACTTTCCCTGAGATGCGGTCAGAGCCAAAGACCACAACGCGCAGCGTGGACACCTTGGCGTCCTCGTCGTAGCTGAGGAAGGGCCGTCGGTGGAGGCTGAGGTGCCGCGGGGCGAGCGAGGCCGGCAGCCGCTGGCTCAGGACGTGCTGCGGCAGCGAGTGAGCGCGCCGGGAGCGTGCCGGGACACGGTGCTTGGCCTGGGGGGTGCACAGGCTCTCAGCCCGGCGCAGGGGCAGCGAGAGCGAGCCCATGTCTGGGCAGTCCTTCAGGTCCCTCCTCAAGACCAGCTGGCTTTTGCTCTTGAACAGTTTGTAGATCTTGTTGGTCAGCGTGTGTCTGTATTTGTGGTGGGTCTTCTCTACCTTCAGCTCCGACCTCCCCACCATGTCCAGGGAGCTCTCGTCGCTGTCCTCTGCATACCCGCTGTCCATGCAGTCCTTCAGACTGGAGACGAATGACTTCAGGGACTTTCTGGAGACCACCGTCAGCTCCGAGATGGAGTCCTTGGAGGTGGTGAAGAGGGACATTCGTGAGGGCTTAGATCCCTCCTCTGACAGCGCCGAGTACACAGAATCTTTGGAAATGGCGCGGATGGGGGAAAGCAGTGAGTCCCGCTCGGGGAAACAGCCATCAGTTTCCACCTCCTCCTCTTCCTCTTCATCCTCCTCGTTCTCGGAGGCCATGGGCTCAACAACGCTGCACTCTTTGCTCAGGACATCATTGAGGATATCTGAAAGTTGACCAGAGGGAGATGATGTCTGGTACGGGCTCCAGCACAACCACTGGAAATGCGATGACCCCAGACAACAACACTACTACAGTGTGGCCAATGCTGTCTTTGATCCTGCACGGTTTCAAACAAGGAGCTGAAAACCTCCTACTGAACGTTTTTAGATTTCCATAAGGCACTCAGATGCAATGCAAAACAAAACGTGTTTCTCTCCTTGAGGTCACATTCTGTTTGGGTTCTCAAAAGACAAACACCAGTTGGGGTTTTGCTTTCTTCCTACACAGATTTCACAACATGCTCACGTCTGATTCGGGTTTAACCAGAGGGCAGGAGGAAAGCAAGGTATTTGGCTAATCGAACCCCAAATCATCCCACTGCGGGTGGCCTCCTGGCAAGGCTGGACTCACTGCAAAGCCCAAACCAGAGCTCTGGTCCAGCTTGCTGGGGCCAGCAGGCAACAAACACTAAACCTACACAGGAACAGAAAAGATCTTCCAGGAATGGAGAAGCTGGAGAGACCAGCTCAGCAGAAGGAGAAGCCGCTGCTTCCCCTGCAAAACTGCTGCGGCCGGGCCGAGAGCACGACAAAGGCACCTGCTTCGTGGCGATCCCTGCTGCGGGTGGGGGAAGAGCTGTAACAGCCAAGGGATCTCAACCCCACAGAGCCCTGACATCTCAGTGTGGTCAGGCTTTTTTAGCAACAATTATTTTCAGGGCACGAGCAAGGTTTACTCCTTGCAGACGAGCTTTCTACCAAACAAGGTCTCCCTTCCTACCAATATCGCCACAGACTCAGGTGCAATGCACCTCTTCCAGCTTTATGCAAGGCACAACTTTGCCCACGAGATAAAGCCCTGAATGATTTGTCTCTGGCAACACGTGTTTTGGGGCCACCAGTGCCTTGTGCCTACCGCTCGGATGAGGTCTTTACTTGGGATCACAGCAGGCATCATGCCCAAGCTGACAGGTACATCCTTTCCCATCTAGGGGACGCTGGCATCCACTGTGTTACCTCTCCCTCCAACACCAACCATTTCTTATCGGCTCTTTCAGGCTCTGGCCACAGTTTGTGTCATATACCCGGCTGAACGTGGCAGCCCCAGCCAAGCTGAAATGCTGCTCAACAACCCCCGTGATGGGGGAGCAGAGGGCTACGGTCTCACTAGGAGGGATAGGGGATCCCCTCTGCTTACCAAAGTTATCCTGATCCCAGCTGTAAGTGTAGCAGCGAGCAGTGGGGATGGGGATGGTGTGGAGCTTGCGGGGCTGAGCCTCACCTGGGAAGAGAGGAGGGAGAGGAGTTAGTTTGCAGGGACCCCCAATACCGCTCCTGACAGCTCTCCTGACTGGTGGGAGATGCCATCCACCCCATGCACATGTTTTGGGCAGCCCAGGTCATGCAGAACACCAATGCTGCTGTCGTTATCCCCATGAAGTTGCATGCAATTGGGACGAGGGGACATTTCACACCTCTAAGAGCCATCAGACATCACTGTTACCATTGGTTTCTGATTTAAAGTTTTCATCTCACCCACAAAGGCTGCAGAATTTTTTTGTTTTGTCCTGTTTTAATGAAGGATGACAAACCATTTCTGGTTCATCATGTGGTTATGAAATAGGACCTGGGTTGGTGGTTTTTTTGCTGTAGTTGTTGTTGTGCTAGGTTGCAACTTTGCGAAACTGCTCCTCACCACTGCAGGGGCTGAGCCAGCAGAAAACCCTGGAGGAAAAAGAGGAGCATGGGGGGTGTTTCTCACCGGCAATGGCAGGAAAGGATGCGGCCCCAGCGATGTCCCGCAGCACGGACTGCAGCTGCTCCCGGGCCAGGACAGGGTCACTGCTGGTGGCTGCAATCTCCTGTGCGTCGGCGGCACTGGCATAGATCTCCGAGAGCTCTTCCAGCGTCTTGGACTGGGGGGAGCAGAGCCAAGGCGAGAGATCGAGGGGGTCCCTCCATAGAGGCAACACACAGGTCTTTGGGCAGGATCACTAACTACCACTGGGTAACTCACTTCCTCCTACCCCTTTCAAGTCCCCCAAAACTTTTGCAAAGAAAAAAAATGTGTTTGAAAACACCTAATGGGTTTTCTTCACAATTTTTTGCCCCTCTGCCCCCCAAACATCAAAGCAAAGTATTTCTCTGGTCAAATGAACACTTTTGCTGCATTTCAAATCTGGGGGCACTTCCTCTCTCCACTTAGGGATGGGGAAAAGAGTAAAAGGTGAGTGACCCTCCCATGTACTTCACAAAACACAAGTGTAGACCTCAGGTCTAACCTGAGAAGAGAAGGAAGAGACACCTTTTTCCTACAAGAAGTTATCAAAACTTTTCTTCTTCTGTCAATCAAGTATTATTTTGGTCAGGAAATCCATCAGCCAACTGCATGAAACTGCTCCCAATGGCATCGCAGCATTACCAAAGTCGAAGCTCTCTGAGCCTACCTTCAGGAGGTGGTGCAGGCTGTCCAGGTCGCAGCGGGTGCCAAAGTTGGCCTGGTACAGGTGTTCCAGGAGCACGACGAGCGTGGCACGCTGCGGGTGCTCGCTAGCGCTCAGCTTCTCAGCGATGGAGAGGAACTCGCTCTGCACCTCAGAGCGGTTGAGCAGCAGCACCGTTCTAGGGACAAGGGGACGGCGGTTAGACCGGGACAGCCAGGCTCGGATGCTGGTGGCACATGAAAGTCTTGGACAAATTCACATTAGACAGCAGCATCCTCTTGGGTTAGTCACAGCCGGAGGGTCTCGGGGCTGTGCAGGGGTGCCAGGCCCATGCTGCAGTGCCAGCTGTGGGCAGACAGCGGGTAACGGATGAGCATCCTCCACCCTGCTCCTCGGCACCATCTCTCCTGCCACATCTGCAATATCACCAGCCCAATAATTGTTCAATCAACCCCAGACAGGGCTCTGGCCCAGCAGCCAGTTGTCCTAACTGGACATCCAGCACACGCAATGAAGCAGAGGGTAGAAAATGCCCCTGAAGCATCTTCCCCCTGCAAGATGCAGATCAGAGCATCACTTCTGGGCTTTAAGGAGAAGAGCCACATCCTTCAGCTGCATTTTTGCTGTGGACCACAACATGAATATCCACAGGCTTTGAATTCCCAAACCTGCAGCCCATCGAGCATGTGCTTCTGTTCATGGATGAGAGCAATCTACCTCAGTGAGCAAAAATGGCTCTGAATTAAGGATGTGCTGTGGTGCGCTTGGTTCTAGAAAGCTCAGGCAATGGGCACAAGCTTTCACTAAGCCCAAGGTTCAGCTTGTGTACGGCTTTGTGCCAGGTTTTCAGGGCTTTTTATGCAAATACAGCCATTCTGCTGTAAGTCGTCTGTGGTTGCACTTGCACCTGTATAAGTGTGTAGAGCAGCAGAGCTGTACTGGGAAAGCAACACAGCAGCACCAGTGCAGCTGGGTGGGATACAGGTGCAGATCCAGAGCTGCACGGCATGAGTGGACAAGCCAAAACAGCAGGACACCCCTCCTGCACAGAGTGGAGGCGGCTATGCACGAAGGACTGTCCCTGAGGCTGGGGCTGGCACGGCAGCCAGGAAGGGCACACACCACCCGGGCTCATTTTCCTATTTACAAATGAGGAGGAAATGGCAGGAGGAAAGGTTCAGCCCTCAAATAAGGTGACTGTGCTCAGAGCTGCGAGGCTTTCATTAATCGTTGTACTGGGACGGACTCGCTTCTGACCCCCTTGGGGTGGTGGCTCCCAAACACGCAGATCGAAGTGTCTGCTGGCTGTTCTCCAACATGTGCCAAGATCAGCAACTCCCTGTGGAGGAGACTTTGCCTTCCCCAGCTGTTTTCACCCAGCTCTGAAGCCCTGCAGTAAACAGGGCTGTGGGAAAACCAACACAGGGAGCCCACACACCCTGACCCGCAGCTGTGGAAATGCCACAGCCACTTTCCTTGTCTCTTCCCACAGCTCAGCCCAGCTATCCAGCTCTCCTCCCCAGCACCCACCGCTACATCTTTGTGATGCTGCTCACTTCAGCCCCACTGCTGCTTAAGCAGCGTGAGACTGTGGGGATGCTACAGAGTGGCACCAGCAGCACCCATGGCCAACTTACACGGTGGAGCTCTGGTAGTTCTTCACAGGCAGCCCCTGCTCTGTCCTCACCAGCCTCTGGAAAGAGATCCCTGGGGGAGAGAGCAGAGGACGTGAGACATGCCACCACTGCAGACCGCTCTGCCTCAGGAGCACATCGAATTCGTCTCCTAATGCGGCGCTGACCTGGCTGAGCTGCTGCCCAGAGCAGACACGGCAACACCAAAAGTCCTTATGGGGACAAGGCACAGCCACCATGTAAGGGCACCAGCCCAGGAGCAAGGGAGCCATGGGATGTAAAGGGTGAAAGCCCAGAGCGACGGGAAAGCAACCAAAGGACAGGACAGGAGAGCTGCTACATCCCCAGTCCCTTCTTCCTCACTGCTGATGTAGAATGTGAATTGCATGGATGTCCTAGTTTCAGCTGGAATAGAGTTAACTGTCTTCCTAGTAGCTGGTACGGTGCTATGTTTTGAGTTCAGTATGAGAAGAATGTTGATAACACCGATGTTTTCAGTTGCTGCTAGTAGTGTTTAGATAAATGTCAAGGATTTTTCAGCTTCTCATGCCCAGCCAGCGAGAAAGCTGGAGGGGCACAAGAAGTTGGCACAGGACACATCCAGGGCACCTGACCCAAACTGGCCAACAGGGTATTCCATACCATGTGACGTCCCATCCAGTATAGGAACTGGGAAGTGGGGGCGGGGAATCGCCGCTCGGGGATTAGCTGGGTGCCGGTCGGCAGGTGGTGAGCAATTACACTGTGCATCATTTGTACATTCCAATCCTTTCATTATTGCTGTTGTCATTTTATTAGTGTTATCATTATCATTATTCGTTTCTTCTTTTCTGTTCTATTAAACTGTTCTTATCTCAACCCGTGGATTTGCTTCTTTTCCCGATTTTCTCCCCCATCCCACTGGGTGGGGGGGGAGTGAGTGAGCGGCTGCGTGGTGCTTAGTTGCTGGCTGGGGTTAAACCACGACAATGGATGATATTTAGCAGCTTCGGCCACTTGCTTTAGCACCCCAGGCCCTGGGTCTCACTTATGGACAGCACGTCACTGCCACCTTCTCTCCCACAGGGATGGAGCCCAGACTGGCCCCAGCAGAAGACAGGCTGGCATGGGCAGCCCAAGTCCCTGGATGCCTCCCTGGGACTGTCCCCAGGATGCCTTAGGGAACCCCAGCCAGGTGACATTGGATGGACCTGGACTGGGTGGCAACAGTGAAGCCAGTGTACACTCCCAAACAGCAGGACTGGGGTACATCTTGGGAAAGATTTCATGGTGTCCACAAGATCCAGCACCCTTATTACTGCAGGCAGGCACGTCCGAACCCCAGCTGCTGCTCAGCAGCCTGGGAGCAGCACCCAAGGCAGGGGGGTTGCCCAGCACCCACCGGCAGCTCATGTTGATCCACACAGGCCCCCTGCTTACGGCAGTGCTCACCCCCCTTGCAGAGGCATCAGCCCCTGTTTGCAGATAAAAGCTATTGCATTCTTGGCAAATACTGTCAGCAGCTTGTTTTCAGTTAATATTTACCCTCATCTCAATAAAACCCTTTTGCTTCAGCCTCGCAGCAGGTCACAGAGGCCGTGCAACAAGTGTATAAGGGCTTGGCCAGCTCACCAGCAGAGGACACATTTTCATTGTTCCTGGCTCCAGCTGTGGGGAGAGGCTGGGGCGAGGGGCAGCACCAGGCTGCCCAGCCCAGCAGGCCAACACCTCCCACATGGCATCTTTTGGCAGGGGTGGGGGAATCTCATATGCTTGTAGGAGGGGAAAAACTTCTGGACCAAAGTCCCCAGCTCACACAGCCTCAGGCACCAGTGACAGTGGTGATGGCACAAGAGCAGGATGTAGCAAACCACCCCCAGCCTTGGGCTTTCCCAGGGGTCTGTAAAACACAGCCTCGACTGGTGTCACAGTAATAAACGACCAGGAAGGAGCTGAGAAAGTCCACAGCTGCAGCAGCATGGGACGAGCATCCTCACGTCCACACTGGCCCTGCAGCTCTGAGCTGGAGGCTGGACACAGCACAACAGCCCAGCCAGACCTTGCCTGGTGGCCATGGCCATTTATGCTGGTGGATCCTTGAGCTGGGGGTAAATCAGCTAGTCCAGTGACAACACTGCAGAGGGTTTGGGGGCTTTTTTTTTTTTAAATCTTTTTATTCCTTTGAAAGCATCTTTCATCCCACCTGCACCTAACAAGGTCCCATCTCTGCAGGATGTTGCTGCCATGACAGACACCCTATGTTTCACATCCCCATCAGGGATCTCCAAAGCAGTTGCCTGGTTTGAGGACGTGGGGAAGCACCCCCAGCCTCAGCCACAGCCCATGTACACATCCAAGGCCTCCCAAGTCCTGCTCAGAGCCAGTCTTGCTGCCATGGCCCTGCGCAGGATTAAACAAGGGCTGAAATCTGCTCTGTGTGATAACGGCTCTCCATAAGCCACCAAAAGACGGAGAGATTAGGAGAAAGGGCCTTTTAGAAATAATTGGAAGAGCTGCTCCATTGGGAACAACAGGACATCTATGAGGAGTCCTTAATTAAAAGGAGCACTGCTGCTGCCGATAGATGTGCCCAAAGCCGTATCACAAGGTAGTGTCTCGGCTGTAAAGAAAGAGCCAGGGAGTCCCTCAGCCCTATGGAAATCTCCACGCAAGGGCAGGCTCGAAGGCTCCAGCCACCTTGATGTCGATGAATGGACCCACTGTTATCACCCCAGTTACACCACGGAGCATCTCAAACCGAGCATCTCAAACAAAGCCCAGGGCTGGGCAGGAGCAGCCAGCACGTGCTTTGCCATGGAAAAGACCCACCAGACTGAAAGGCAGCCAGGAAATAGTTACACATTTTGCTAATTCACCCTGGTCCAGAGCTGAGAGTCCCTAGGAAGCTCCCACCACCTTGCACACAAGGCAGCCACCGAAAACACAACCCTGCCCTGCTCCTCCAGAGGAATCTGGTCTCACCCTGTGCTGGACCACCAGGGAAAATCATCCAGAGGATGGAGGGCATAGCTCCTCACCTCCTAGAAAAGCTGGCATGCACAAGGTAAACATGGACATCACGCTCAAGAGATTCATGAAGCAAGTAGGGTATGAGACAGCAACACCAGGAGAGGCTCAGGAACAAACACGGGGCGCTCATGGCAGTGAGTGTTTTTGGGGAAGCAGGGCCAGCAGCATGTGAAAACCCCACGGCAGGGCAGGAGTACTTACCGGGGGCCTTGAGTTCATTGCTGATGAAGGTGAGCAGCTCGCGGAAGATGTCGCAGTAGGGCACGGGCCAGGTCAGGAAGCTGTGGTATATGCTGGCAGCTTTCAGGAGCAGGTCGGAGCCTGGTGGGAAGTGAGGAGCCTGCGGGGAACGGGGAGACACGGTTAGAAAGGCAGCAAGGAGACAGGCCTCGAGCGCTGCGTAAAAACTTGAGGGTTTAGGCTGGAAGTGGGAGAAGGAGAAGTGGGATCAGAGCAGAGGTTCACCCTCTGACACCCCGTCCTCTCCCAAGGAAGCGTCAAAGGATCCCCACTGGGCACAGCTTTGAGAAAGCTTCATCCGCTCTGCACCCTCCCAACCTCCCGGCTGCAGCTCACGTGCCAAAGCCTATATATAAATTTCTTTTTAACAACCACAGATCCATACAGATGAATCGCATTACAGCCTGTGCTTTTGCAAGATCTGGCAGCAATGATTTCCTTGGGATAATGATGTATTGTGCTAATAATAATAATCAAAAAAAGTATTTCCTGTGAAGGCTCCACTCCTCCTTTTCATTAGCGTTGCCCATATATTTTGCACAAGTATAAAGGGTAATGAAAAAAATTTGCCTTCTCTGCACAGAGATATTGTCCGTCTCCCTTTCTGATTAGCCCGTCTTTAAATAAAATAAAAAGCTTAAAAACAGTGCAGCTCATTTTTTTCATCTCACAGCTTGTGCAACGGTTGCTTGGTCTTGATCCCTGTAGATTCGTAAAGGATCTTTTTTTGAGATGAATTGATCAAAGCAGACCATGATGTTTCAGACGAAAGCCACCCCGATTTCGGTGACTGTTCTGTGTGGCTTCACGAGGCCCCAGACCCCGTGCCTCCCCGGGGGCTGGGATCAAGCTACGTGCAGCAGCCTCAAGACTTACATACAGGACCGCATAGTAGAACAGCAGAGCCAGGGGCATTACGAGATCGTAGTCGCACTTCTCCTGCACCTGTAGGAAACAGCCCGAGGGCAGAAGGATAAGCTGGGTTGCTCACCATGAATGTTACCTGAAAGCATCCTTGGAGGTGCCGGGAGGCTCCCCGGCAGTGCAGCTGAGTGCCCAACCTGCACCATCATACCACCGGCCCCAGCAGATTGCCTTGTCTCCATGAGAAAATAACCCCTAAAGGCCCAGTAACCCATATGGATAGGACAGGCAGATCTGCACAGGCTGCCACTCTGCCTTTACCCTCGAGAAGCCAGATTTGGCCAAGCTCCCAGCCCTCCAATGCTCCTGATACTTGCAGAGTTGCATGAAATTCTATGAAAGTGGCTCAAAGCAGGCAGTTTGGAGAGTCAAGCAGGCAGCTCAGCCCCTGAAAGAGGCTAGCAAAGCTTGGCAGCACGGTGCAAACCACATATTTTTGGCCCAGCCTTTGCCAGTGAATAGCCAGCAGAATTATTTCATCGATGGACACAGCGATGACTCAAGGATACGCTTGCAGACACTGTCTCCCCGTGCTCATGAGCACAGCACAAAGTGCAATAAACCCTTACGTAAACCCTAATGTAATAAAACACTATCTGCAACTAGATCAATTCCAGCCATTAAAAAAAATATAAATAGATCGAACCGAATTGTGCTATCTTAACTAGTATCAGCTCCGCAGCTTGGCAGCTAGACAGCCTTTCTTTCCCAAAAAATGAAAGGCAGCGTTTACCCCATCACATGAATCCCAGCGCTGAGGATTTAGGAAACACATCACTGTTTCCTGCCACATCAAGGGATTCCTCTGAGGTCTTCCGAGCCGCAGCCTGGGGTGACCCTGCTTGACTGACGATGCCTCGAGCTTCTCCGGCACATGACGAGACCGCGGCAGGCCGATACGGTCGGCCCCACTGCCGTTTCGCCTCCCTGCTCTGCTTGACCTGACTGTCGCCTGCCGGGCTGCTACATGGTGCAAACCCTGCCTGTGGTCCCCAGCGTCCCAGCTCCACTCCTGGCTCTGCAGGAAGCCCGGCAGAGCCGCAGCAAAGTTTCCATCAAAAACAACAGGAAACCTTCAATTTGCTCTGATTTGGACTGGCAGCTCCCAGTTTATGCCAGGGGAAGATCTGGGGAAATCTGGCTCCATCCGTGCAGCCCTATGACCCAGGCTGCCCCTGCATGGTGCCAAGCAGCACTTTGGGAAATCAAAACCCTTCCCCGTGGATCTGCAGTGCTACCCAAAGAGCAGATATCGGAGCTGGTTTTTCCTTTGTAGGTCCCACATGCTGAAAGCCAGCAGGACACACAGGGTTGCTCCCACCAGAGTTTCAGACCTGCCGACCCAGCATCACCCCACGTCAAGCTCCAGTGCTCCAGCAATACCTTACCACAACTCAAAATCATCTACCAAGCTCTGCAAAACTCCATTTTGGTCAAGCCCCGGAGCTGACACCGCCTCAAAGCCCACAGCCCTCCTCGGCAGCCTCCCGACTCACCTCTTTGGCCTTGCTGAGGATCTTCTCCACGAGGATGAGGTAGTTGCCGGCGTCTCGGCTCACCAGCTCCTGCAGGCTCCAGCAGTTCAGGCACAGCCCGGCTGCAGGGGAGACAGAGCCACTGTCACTCACAGCCCCGTTCAAGAATGTTGCAGGAGGGACCAACAACGGGAAGGGGTCAGGGCGAAGGTGTTTGCCGGCTGCATCAGATCACAGTGGAGGAAAAAACCTCATGCCCTCGTTCTGGACAGATCTAATCTCACCAAATGGTGCTTATCTCAGTGGCATCGCTTCGTACCCGAGCACCTTCGTGCTCTCACTCACGCAGCCCAATGCACTCGGCTAGGTTGGATGCCTCTCCCCCAGGGAGGCTGGGTAGCTAACATGACTGCGCTGCCACGTGCGTGCTGCAGAGGCCGGAGGCATGCGCCTGGCATGGGTGGACGCTCACCTTCATTCTGCCTGAGCACAGAAAACCCACCAGTGTGGCCCCTTGCCCTGCCTCCCCCAGGCTCAAATGCCCCAGATGCACTATCCCAACTATAAACTCACTCAAACCCTGCAAAATTCAGCTCTCCATTGGGCACACATCCAACCCCCTCCAGCAGCATCGCACACGAGAGAAGATGCTGCATCCCCCTGATCAGCTTCCCCACGCCCTGGAGATGCACCATCACATCAGCATCGTTGTTAAGGGTGCCCACCATTTATTCCATCTCTTAGCACCTTCAAACTATCATTAAATGTATTAAAACCCCACCAGAAGATAGCCAGATTGAGAGAGGAGAATTGCCATGCAAAGGGATGGAGGGTCCTTCACTCCAGTTGATTGAACCCCTCCTGGCCTCCGTCTCCAGACATCTGCCTCTCGCTGCTGGGACCCAACCGGTGACAATGGCCCAAGGTGTTTCCCGAGGCCATCGCTCTTCTTAGCGGTCAGGGCCACCTCCCAGATGGTCTTAGAGGAAATGATCTGCGCAAAGGCTGCCGGGTGCCTCCATTCATCCTGGCCCTGCATCCCAGGGGAGGAGGCGGTGCTCGCCGGCTCCGGCAGACCAGGATCTGCAGACCAAGGAGGGAGCAGCACCTCCTCCTCCTCCCCGCCAGGGACCTGGGCACCACACATAGCCCCGTAGAAAAAAGTTAAGGGGAAATTTCGAGCAAACAGTCTAACAAATATCTGAGAAGGGTCCGTGTTTGCATCTCCCCCATCCCACATTGCCATGGATTTTTTCACCAAGAGTGGATGCAGTGCAGACACCACACAGCTCGGCTACAGCCCATAGCGTGGTTCAGGGGGTGCTGGCACCGGGGCTCTTCCAGTCTCAGTCCAAAAGCAAAACCAAGAGAAACAGAGCATCTCTTACTGCAGGGAAGTAGGGCTAATGATCAGAGAGGAAAAATAAATATAAAACCAGCTGCTTTTCACTCACACGGTCTATTAAGCAGCACAGAAACATAAACATCAACCCACGTGTGTTGGCTGTCGCGTTGGAGCTAACAAGGAAGAAACGATGCCGTGAGCTGGCAAGGGGACAGCGGTATTCATCACAAATCTACAGGTCATGCTGTCTGTCCCTCAAACCTTATTCTCAGCTGCAGAGGCTAAAAATTCATCAAACATACAGACATGCTATAAAAATACCTTTACACACCTTCTAGGTGTTAAACAAGATGAATTTAAACCAGGGGAGAGGTCTGCTGTGGCACAGCTGGGAGAAGGCCAATGCCAAGACAAGCAAAACTAGCGCTAAGGTTGCAAAAACAGCCTTCACTTGTCCCCCCCCCGCCATAGACAGGCATTTGCTCACCAGGACACACACTATTTCTGTGGCTTTATGCCCAGCTTGTAGCTGAATAAACAGGGCAGGAGCCTTCCCCCATGGGAAAGCTCTCCTGCTGCCACGCAACTTTTTACTTTCAATGAATCAACATTTTCCAGCAGAGAAGGATCCTGCTGGAAAGTTTCCAAGAAGCTCCGATGCACTCGCTGTTAATTACAGTTGCGATTTTTAATTTGCCTCTGGTACTTTGGCATCTTGCTGGGTTTGCTGACACCCAGAGCACAACCGTAGATTGCGGTATTTTGTCAGCGAGGGCATAGCCACAGCAGCCCGCTAAGTCAGTGATGCTCCAGTTTTCCTTTGAGCCACTTTCACAAGCCAGCGCAATGGCACAAAGCCATGGCGCTGCCTAGGACGACTCCGGCAGATTCCTCCAATAAATCAATATTGTCACAGAGCATGGCATCCTCCAGGGAAATCCCCAGCACCTATGAGATAGTCAAGAAAGCAACCGGCCCAGCAGAAGTGGTCAATGCTGGCGGGAGCTTTGCTGACCTCGGCAAGAAGCAGCTGGGCTCACACGGTGCCTTGAAGCAACCCGTCCTGCTTCGGCCGGGAGGATTAGTTCACCCGTGAGAGCCCAGCCCCGCTGCGGCTGCCCAGGGCGAAGCCTGGCCACGCAGAGCAGGATCCGCGAGAGCAGCGGAGCTGAGCCTCGTCGGGGTGCATCGCCAGACGAGGAGAATGCCGCTTCCTGCCTGAGCGTAACCACAAATACAAATAGCCCAGCAAGACGCAGGCTCTTTCCTTCCTCTCACTTCTAGCGAGGGAGGAGGAAATTGCGGCAGCAGCGGCTCGCTGCGTTATTCTGCGCTGAATGGGACAGAGGGAGAGGCGCTGGGCTGCTTCCCTGGGGAGGAGCTGGGGCAAACCAGCTGTGAATGGGCTGGGGGGACGGGCAGGTAGCAGGGACAAGGGCAGGGCTGAGGGAAGCATCTTACAACTATAAGCAGACCTGAGGTCTTCTGACCCATTTTTGGGTCTTCTACAGGAACTGTGAGCTGAAGCACAAGTATGCAGCCAGGTATTTTTGAATAACATTGCTATAAGCAGAATTTCTGCTTAACTCATGGTCATGGCAAGGCACTGGGATTACCCTGGGATTAAGCTAAACAGTGCTGGGAAGCAGCAGGCTGCCAGGGTCTGAGCTCCTAAATTTGGCAAAGCAGCATTAACCAAAGACACACCAAAACAGCTGCGTCCTGGCTAAAAATAGTCTCAAGAACAAAATGCAGCTCGGAAATCATGGACACAATAAACAAAGACCATGCGGCAAAGCGAAGTGTCTGGCACAGCCAGCCATCAGTCAGGACAGGGGATCCAGCCATGGGTGGGAATTCCCTTCCCTCCGCACCCTGTCCAGGTCATGAGCATCCACTTTCCAACCACTGGGAGCAGAGTTAGTCCCTGCAGCCATATCCCCTGCATCCAGACTAAAAAAGGTTATTTGGGCATGGAGGGTGATGCTCCTGATGTGCACAGGTCAGCAACAAAAGCCCCAGGTGATATTAAAAGCAGAAAGGAGCCACCTGCCTGCAAGTGTGCATCCCTCTGCAGATGTCCTGCGTCCGCCTGGGACACAGCTGGGTGCTGCGGTAGCACCTGGGGACTTTTATGAACTGCAGAGCAGTCCTTGGTTTATTCCCAGGCCAGGGAGAGGCTGCAGCCAGGTCAGAAGCCAACTCCAGAAAGTTTTATTTGCAGCCACTCCTCTGTCTCAGTGCACGCGAGCAGATGCTCTGCTGCTGCTTTGCTGTGATGGTGAATTGTGCCACCTCTCCAGGTCAGGCCACAAATCACAGGGACAACTCAGGAGCAGTGTTTTACACCAGGTCAGAGCAGCACAGAGCATGAAGTCCACACTGGGTTCATTCCACTGTGCCAGGTATGCTCAAAACCAGCAGCGCCAGACCACGCCAGGCACCCTCCCTGTCCTGGGGTGGAGAAGGGTAGGATGCGCACGAGGGCACGCAGGAAGCTTGAACCAGGCTTTCTCCTGGACTTTGCACTTGCTCTTTAATTGCCAAAAACCTATTTCTCACTATGAGATGCAAGGGAGGCCCCAAATCTGCATGGAGCACGCAGCTCCGGGATGCCTTGGGATGTCCCCAAGGCGAGTGGAGGGATGCGCCCTGCCATCACTGCAAGCAGGAGCTGTGCTCCCTGTTACCCCCACTCTATAGAGTTGTGCAAGCACTGGCAAGTCTCGTGTTGGTGGGGAAACGCTTCACCTCACTCACCTAAGCCCATAGCAAGACAGGGTTTGCAGAGCTCAGGCACGTGCCTCTCAGCTGCGGCAAGTAAGAAGTAAAACCACGCACACAAACTGCTCAACTCCTTAAAGGAGAGCAGTCCATGTGGGAGCTGCTGGGTGATCTCCGGCTCTGGAGGTGTTGAGATCAGCTTTTAAAGATGCACCTTGCGCAGGCAGCACAAACCAGAACTTCACCTTCCAGCCCCTAAAACCTATGAATTTGTCACAAGAGGCACCAGAGACCTCCCAGCAGGGGAGTGGGAAGCCCCACAGCTAAAAAACCTGCTTACATCCACCCTGCCCTCATGCTCATCCATCGGGTTTTGCTCCACTAAAACAGCGACCCAGCACTATTTATTTTTTCTTTATACATGGAGAATAAGTCAGATTTATCTGACAGCAACACGGGCAGCCCAGAGAATATCATGGCCCTGGCTCTGGGATGCTGGGGCTGCTACACACAGACCTGCAGCAAAAGCAGGATTAACCTGTGCTTATCCCAGCATCCTACACAGCACGCTTAGACTGAGCCCAACATGACACAGACCCAAAAGAAAAGTCTCCCTTTGGGAGAGCAAAAGCCACAGCAAAGCCTCCAAGCAGGGACCCAGCACTGGGCAGAAGCTGCACCGAGACCCCCGCTCCGGGAGGGAGCTCAGGCGCAGCGCACACTCTCGCTTTGATCACTATCGATGTCGATGAGGATGCCTGCAGCGTGCCAGGAGCCGGGCAGCAGCGGCCCTGTGGGCGGCCTCGGAAGGATGAGGCTTTGCGATTTCTTTTCTGAGAAGTGCACTGAGACACCCTCCTCCCAGAGCGGCTCCTTCCTGACCTCAGTGGTTGACATTTTCCCTCCACCGCTTTTCATAGGGGCAACTGTCAAGTCGGAAAAAAAAAAAAAGAAATAAAACAGAAATACCACATGCCCAAGCTGCCTTCGCCCACGGTGCCCAGGCTGGGCATCGGCTCCTCGTGCCATCAGAAGCGACGCAGTTGGAGGGGTGAAAAGCAGACACCTCCATTTCCTCCCTCCCCCAGACCCACTCCCACCATTTCCACTACGTCCTCACCAGAATAAGGTAGTTTTCTCCAAGGGACTGCCCAGAGGAAGGGCCGACTCGCAGCAGTTTGTAAGTAGGTGGGTTGGAAGTGCCCAAACCACAGGAGACAGCAAAATCCCCACAGTCACAGCATCCCCTTGGGATGCATCCCACGCTGCACAGCAGTCCAACCCACAGCTTCCACATCCAAGCGGCTGCTTAGAGCCCCCTGAGCCGGGCACAGCGGCACCTCCCAGGGCTGGAGCCACCCCAAGTGCTTCCACCCAGCCTGGGCAGTGATTTCAGCAAGAACACCCACCACAAGCCTGGAAAAATCAGTTCAAAGGTTAAAATTTGCAAGGTTTAGTAACCAGTGCACCTTAATTCTGCACTTAGAGCTGGAAGTATTTCAGACACTGAATTTCACTACTTGGTGACTAAGTTGGAGAAGCCCCACACTAGACTTCTGTTCATTCCCCATGCGGGTATTTAGATGACTACAATTGAGCAGGATCTTAAGCTTCTCTAGAGCTGAGCAGACTGAACTCCCTGGGCACCACATGAGACTTATCATTGAACACCCCTCTCCTCCTCCAGCTCACCAGTGACTTTCATCCATCCTCCCTCACCAGCATCCTTCATCCTCTCCAACTTGTGTGCAGCCCCGTGGCAGAGACACAACAGCTCCTTCCCATCCCTGGGACCTCTCAGGCACTGGGCTGCCCTACAGCCTCTTCAGCAGCTCCCCATCCACCACGATCCTCCAGCCCCTCTCACACCTCTGACACCGCAGTACAGCATCCCCAACACCGCCAGCAGACAGACCCAAGCCCACCACTCTCCTTCACCAAAGGCTCCGTTTCACTGCTCGCCAGCAAGAAACAACATATTTTTCTTCCTTTAGCACACTCTGATTTGACTATCATCTCTCTCCAGCAACACGGAGGAAAGCAAACTCTCTGAAGAGGGTCTCCGTGAGGAAAAGAAGGTTGCCTTTCCTAGCACTCTTCTAACAGGGTTTTTTGTGAGTCAGAGACAATTTTTGTTTGGTTCCTCCAATAAATGTTACAGTTCAGGAAAGAGTTTCTGTTTAGACCCCAGAGCTGACCACGGGCTCATCCAGGGTATAAATCTGTAATGGCCAAAGCACTCACACTTCTCCTCTTTGCTGACTTCACAGACCTCAGCTATGCAGTCACTTATGCAAGGTGGAAGCAACGCATTGGAAGCGATTACTCACCCACTCTGGAGCAATCTCCTGCAAAATTATCATGTATAAATAAAGCACTAAATAATTTAAAAGTGAACAGAACTCTAGTAAGATCTCAGCCCAAAAAGCTGCAACATGGTGTGGATTATTTTTGTGTATGGAAATGGTAAAAAGGAGGGGAAAGCAAATAAATTGGGAAATAGAAGTGATATAAGAAGTAAAAAACGAGAAAGGAGAAGGCTACGGTACAGTTAACAACACGATGGAGGGATTCATTGACTATATGAGGAACAGAGCCCTGCCATAAATAACAGCCTGGATCTGACACAGGAGAGCAGTAATTAAACTGTTGCTTATAACACAGGGAAGGCAGAAGAATGTGAAAACATTTCTGCTCTGTTTTTGAAAAGAAATAGGATACACTGTTAAGGGGTGTAGGTACATCTGCACATTATGCTCTGTTTTCCCTAAATCGTCTATGTTACTGCAATAACGAAATACTTCCTACTCCAACTGCAAGGGGGTAGGATGTGAAACAGCAGCTTTTCAAAGCAAACATGTTAAAAGTCAGCAGGGCTGGACAGCCCACACGGAAGAGCACTAAAGGCGTTGGCCAAGAAGTGCTGCCCTGGGGGCTGTCCAGAAGCAGTACCCTGGGGCCGGGGCACAGCAAAGCTATTAATGTCACATCCACCAAGGACCGCAGAAACCAGGTTCACCAGTCACGCTGAAGATTTTTGGCAACAGCACAAATGCTTTTGATGAAAGGGAACTTTCTGATGTGTAAAACGCCTGAGATTCTCCCAGGAATGCCAGGTCATTCTGCCAAACCCCACAAAACCCACATGAAGAGGACTGAAAGCCAGCAGGCGAAGAGATGGGGGAAAAATCATTAGAAATGAGGAATCACTGGGCAGCACAGCTGCTTCCAACAGAGCCCACCACCAGCCGACCCCTGCCCCATATAGTTTGGTCTTTGCTAATGAGCCGGAAAAATTATGAAGTCGTTTTTTAAAGACTACTCTAACACAAACACCAGCGCTGAGGGGCTGGGATTAGAGAAGGGCAGTTTGTGAGTGACACAGGAATTGATTAATTATAATTACAGGAAGAGGTGAGTTATGCAGCGCACAATGAATTGCTTGGTGAGATGAACTCCTTTGGACACACACTGTAACAGTGCCAAACGCAAGGTCGCATTTCCAGGAACCAGGAATGTAGGTCACACTTCAGGGCCTGTTTCCCAGAACGTGGGGAGACCAAAAGGACCCAGGAGTCCTGGTCATAACTGCAGGAACCAAGACCCAGGGTGATGCTACAGCATGGGAAGCTGGCATCACTCCGGTGGGTGTGTGGAAACAGGCACAGCGAAAGGGATTACTCCAGTATTTGGCAGCAGGTAGGATACCATTTGCATCTCTTTGTTGACTTATAGGTAAACAGAAAAGCAGAGAGGGTTGAAAGAACTGCACAGACAAAAGGAAATCTGAATTTGACACCCCCCCAAATTCATTTAATTTATTTCATCCGCAAGAGGATTTGGGAGTGATATAATCGCAGCCTACAAGTGCGAGTATGAGGAAGAGAGGTCGCAATGACATTCAAAAATTACTTCTGCTCGTTGCTGCTTTACCCTCACCACCGCCATCCCAAATCCCTTTGCAGCTCTCTGAGCATGGCTTTATGGCCACCATGGTATCTGATCTAGATTTAAATAAAGTCGATAACAATATCTCCACACTTGCTTCTGACAATGCAACAGAGATTACGCCCACAGGTTTTGAGGACTACATGCATCAAAGCAAGGCAAGGCTGGCTGATTACACAAAGGAGTCTTTCCTCATGGTGAACGAAGACTTCTCTCTCTCTCTCCATCTCATGCACAGACAACTGGCAAGATGCATGACTTCTCTGCTGAGTCTTTACATATTTAAGACCTAACATGACTTGTTCAGCACCTAGGTACATCTTCCTACTGCAACAAGAGGCTCAGGAAGACTGACTAGGTTGGATTCCCACCTCTAACTTTGAACGTTGGAAGGGAGAAAGGGCCTCTGAGCTTTCCAGTAGCACCAGCAGCTCTCGCTTACCTAGGTGCCCAGGTAGGCCAGCAGATCATGCAGACAGAACAACAAGCTCGTGGTTAACAGGTCACCTACCAGCCCATCTGCTGGAGACAGCATCTCTGCTAAGCCCATGTAGACATCTTTCCAGTGCGTGGTAGATCCTGTCTTCTGTGCACGTGGTGTGCTGCATTTTAATTCATCTCCTAAAGAGAAAGAAGGAAGAAAGTTATCATACCAGGCCCTCAGTTAAACGCAAGGAAGAGAGCACTGCAATGCTTCTACTGTAGTGCAGACAAGATGCCCCTGGCGAAGCACTACCCCGTTAGTGCCTCCTGTCACCCTTGCCAACCCTAAAGCCAACGATGCACCCCACTCTGCTGTCATCTTCCTCTCTGCTCCCCCAATCCCTCTCAACCTTGGCAAAGAAAAGGAGGTGCACAGGTCCACAACCTGATCACAAGAGGCTGTGAGGCCAAGGCACCCTTCCCCTGACCTGCTGCAGGCATATCTGCTTTCTCACAACTTCCGTCTGCGGGACAGATCAAGTCACGCTCATGTGTTTGTGGCAAGGAGGTAATCTTGGGTTAGCCTCCATCGAAGATAATACTGCAAGAGATTACAGCTGCAGCACCTTGCAATGGGCTCAGATAGGAATCATAGAACAGCCAAGGCTGGGAGGGATCTCAAAAGATCATCTGGTCCAACCTGGGAAAAGTGACAGCAGAGCCCAAGCTCCTGCTCCTTGCGTTAGGCATGGATTGTCCTTGACAGCTCTAGTGTCCACTGGCAATGGTCACAAACCCACTCCCAAGTGCCAACCTTGTACCAGCCAGGAAAGCCTCCAGCACTGTCACCTTGCTGCCACACAGCCAACATGAAGAAAAGGTCCACGTGCCCCTGTGGCAATGCAGGAAAATACAGAGGGGACCTCAGCCCCAACATCCGAGGACATTGTGAAACTGCGGATTGCGTGCCTGGCTGCAACCTTTTCACAACATGGCTATGTACATCTCACCTCTCCTCCACGGCTCATGGTGCAAACCTAAACCTTGGGCTGGCAGAGACTGTGTTGGGGGGAGGAAGATTTTGTCCCACCCTATTCATATGCATCTGTCTGGGACACCATGCAAATACAAGCAACTTGCCCAGAAGGTTTACTTCCCAAATGCGCCCCGACTGTGAGCAATCAAACAGGCTCCCAGGCAGAGATTCCCTCCTCCCCTGCAGCGCCAGCCCTGGCATCCAGAGGGACCCTGGGGCAGGTGTCTCTCCTCTCCCAAACCACAGGGACGGGTCCATCCCACAGACTCTTTGCCTGTTGGTCAGAGGCAACACAAATCCACAAAAATAACCCAGGAAGAAGAAATAAAGCCTGCCAGTGCTACAAATACCACCTGCCAAGGAGGCCTTTGCTTTCATCCCAGACAGCACATTCCTGTGCCTATGCCACATGCTCATGTAGTTCCCAAAGCTAACCCAAAATGCTTGCTTCTCCACTTATTTGGTCAACACTTGATGTTCAGTATTCAGCCATGGCTGTGCCCGTCACAGCTCCCCACCTCCACCCTGGCAGGAGCAAAAGCCGCTGTGATCGCGGCAGAGGCTCCACCCGGTCCCTCTGCTTGGTGCACTCAGCATGGCCACCTCCACCCACACTTAATTCCCCCAAAAGGGCTCAGTAAAATCGAGCCCAGCTGCTGGGGCTCCCCCAAGAGCCAAGGGAGCAGTGAGGCCAGCTCCAGCCCTGCCGCTCAGTCCTCCCTATGCTGGAGAGAAGCCATCAATGACTCCAAACAGGTCAAAGCACACCCACAACAAGGAACCACTGACCTGCCAAATGCAAGCTCTCTCCTTTACCCCAAAGAGGCTCATGGGTTCCTGCTTCTCGTGTCCCTCTGCCACAGCCTGTTATTATGGTCTTCACCGAAAGTTTTATCCATCCACAAATGCATGCGCGAGGAGCACCGAGAAACGCTCCACCACGGTGCTGAGGACTGAATGAGCGGGGAATCTGCACATCAGCACCTTAGTCATGACTTGTGGGCAAGAGGAAAGCAGTGACTAAGAGCACAGCATGACTCATAAGCACCCTTTACAACACCCAGCTCACACAATACACCTCCCTGCACGTCAGCTTGTTTTAGGGCACAGCTTGGTCCTCGGAGGGGAACCCGCTCCTCACTGCATGCTTGGGGTGAGCCCCGCACTGGCCCAGCCATCCCTTCTGGATGCCTCTCGTATCCCAGCACAGAACAGCCAGGGAATTTAAGGACAAAATATGGCAAAGATATTACCATAACTTTCAAACCACAAAACACAGTCTTTGGGGTTTTTTTTCCTGGTGTGCTACGGACCACACATGAATCTAAACCTCTTCTCCCAAGGAAGTGCTTATGGAAGCATTCTTCATGGGAGAGGACTCAGTTTGTCCACCACAGCTGAGCAGAAACTTTTCAGCCTCTTCTACTGTTTATTCCCCAAACTCTCCCTTCCTTCCCACCCACACTGAGCAAAATGACAAGGCAGAGGACTGTTCTGGAGGACGTAATTAGACTTTCCAAGGAGCTCTGTTAAGCATCTCAAGAACACTAAGAAAAACAAGTGTTGAGGTCAAGGTTTTTAATCAAAAGAGCTGCTAAACCAAGAGCTGCTTTGACAAAATTGCAAGGTGCAAGGTATTCGGAGCAGGTGGAAAGGACAGTGCAGTTTTCTGTGGTGAACTGCCTGCGGTCACGTTTCACAACACACCCAGGGCGAATGCTGTGAGCAGTCATGCTCACGCAGCCTTTGGGGACACCCCAGGGAGGCTGGCTGCTGCTCTGCGCACTTCCAAGCAGAGCAACATGTTGCAAAACATGTGGGTTTCCCTGCCTTCTCCCCAGGTGTCAATAACACTTTCAAGAGAGAGCACAACCACCACCCAGGGAAGAGAGAAGGGCTTTGATGGACCAATTGAGACAAAACAGCAGGGAGGATAACAAGAGACTTTCCAACATCGGACTGTCACAACTCTCCTGACAGCAGCTCTGCAGGCAACGCAACACAGTGCCCACACATCTGTTCAGCCCCTATGGGAAGCACCTAGAGATATTGCTCCTAGGAGGCAGGAACAGAGGGGACACCACAGCAGTTGTGGGGAACATCCTCAGGCAACAACCAAGTATGACCTTTGGACAAAGCATTAACCACCTCTCTTCAGAGAGCATATCGCATACGGAAAAGTATGGCCAGATCAACTGCCACTCCTGCACTGCACAGTCTTAGCAAGAGCTGAGCAGGGGAAGCAGAAGGGCTTTATCCCACCACACCTCACTCATGCATCGGACCCCAGCCCTACAAAATCAAGCTATGAGACTTCAAGCCCTGGATGTTCTCTCAGATGAGATCAGTTTCCCTTCTCCAGTGTATTTGCACCTTAAAAGCAGCCTCCAAACACCGTGCAAACCATACAGTCACCATTTAAGAGGCAGAGAAGCCAATGTTTGGAAAAGCTAAGCAATTTTTCTGCTGTCCCACAGTGACTTCTGGCACAGCTGGGAGCAGAAGACAAATCTCCAGCTCTCCAGGCACATTCCTTACCCTGTGTGCCATCCTCCTGCCACTAGCAGTATCAGCACAGTCAGTGGGGACTGGACTTCTTGCAAGAAGGTAGCTAGATCTCACCTAGATAGAGTCCCCATCATCTCACACCACTCTGGTCCATTCACATAGCTGGCCAACCAAGACAAACATCTACCATCGCGTGTTCCAAGAAACACCTTCCTCTCTGTCTCTCCCACGCAGGACGGCCGCCTGTCATCAGCAGGGTGCATCTGCAGACCACCCTGACGGAGGTGGCAAGAGGAACTGACAGAGACCGAGAAGGGAACCGGGAACCACAACTGCACCGATCAGAGCACAAGGAGGTGGCCGGCTCGCAAACAGCTTCACGACAAGGCAGGCTGAGAGCAAGGCTTGCGCTCTTTAACGTTACATGATGCCCGTAACGTTATGGCACTCTCAGCCACAGCGGTGACAACATTTAAGCCCTTTGGTTCTAATAATCCCATGTCCTAAGGGAAACCAATTTTTCTTGAGGTTTTGCCCTGCTTTTGACAAATGGCCAACAATTAGCAACATCGTGGGCACGGGGCGAAATTGAACCTACCCCCTCAGAAGGCCCGATTGCCCAAAAGGCACCTGATAATTTTCAAACAAGACAAAAAAAATAATGATTAAAGCAAGTGAGAAAAGGCATAGCACACCAAAGCTCAGTTTAGAAAGTATCTTAAGACTATTTGTGAAATTGTCCCAGCACCTTGCATGGATGCAAGATCTTTGGAGAATTTCCATCTGAGATTGCTTAGTTAGAAGTCTTCATTCATCTCTGTTTGTCACAGTTAAAATGTAGACAGATGAATTAAAATGTTCCTGCTAACTAACATCAAACAGGTAAACATTTATCCCTTGGTGGAAAGCGGGAATTTGCTGATCATTGGGTTTAGATTTTCTCTTGTCCTTCTTTGAGGCACAAGGTTTGCAAAAATCCCAAAGTTTTCAAAGAATATGAAAAAACCCACCACCACAAAAAAATTTCCTGCTGTGCTGTGAAGCCCGAGGCCACAGAGAGCTCTCAGGGTGTCACAGCTCCATGACACGGGCTTTCCACTCAGCTGGGACAGACTGTGGTTCCCCCACTTGCCTTCACTGCCCTGGAACCTTTCCCTTTCAGGGTTTTTCTCCTGCTCAGTATCAGAGCAAAGGAGAACACCTCAACTCCTTCGTGCCCAGGATGACACTGCCCGAGGAGCAGAAGGTCCCTCTGCACACAGCAGCCAAGTCGAGGAGATGCCTGAAGCCAGTAGCAGTTCCCACATGGTTGGGACAAGGCACATGAGAAGCTGAATCGGGGGTCACAGAGGCTTTTCTGCAAGTGAAAGTGCTTTTCTTTTATTAAGGTCCACATGAGTCCTATCCTTAACATCCAAAGGACTTCTCTGATCTCCTCCTGTAGTGGTGGAGCCCAGGACAACCACTATTAGATGGGAAGAGAGGGGAAAATCTCGAAGATCAAGTCCAAAGCTGGTGTTTCCAAACGAAGTAGTGAAGGGAATTAGACCACCCCCTCCTGGGACACCGGCCACCTCCAATCCAACAAGCAGGGCAAATCCCTGCCCGCCCACCCCAGACAGCTCCATCATGATGCCCTGGGGAGGCACCACCCCCCCCAGCCAGCATCCTGCCCTGCTCTAATCCCCACCTCCCCCCAAGAGAGGAAACCCAGGCAGCCATGTGATAAACTGAGATTTCCCCTTCCATGATAGCAAATCCCAGCAGCATCTCCTCGAGATGCCTGTCGGCAGGAAAGGACCTGGCTGAAAGTCCTCTACCTTCCCAGAGGGGACCCTGCAGCAGGGAAGCAAGGTACCGCTCCACCAGCACCAGAGAAAGCCCCCGGGTACCTTCACAGCAGGATAACGCCCTTTCCTGCCCCGATTGTTCTGAGGCTGCTGGCTGAGCATCCCGTGCAGGAAACGGGAGAGGAAAAACAAGCCCCTTTGCCCACGGGATCAGCTCGTGAACACGCTGCCCAGGTTTGCTGGCAATCACAACGGGTGGAGGGACATGGACTCCGTTGCAGAGGTGCTAACTCACAAGTTAGTGTGAGGAGATAGCTCAGTGTTTGGCTTGCTCCTGGGGTAAGGCTTAGAGCACTGGGGAGAAAAGGGCAAGCAGCCTGATGAGACTAAAGAAAAAAGGAGCTCAGGCTGATGCTGCAATAGAAGGAAACCCACTTAATTGGGAATGAAAGCAAATGGATTTTAACCAGAGCTTTTTTCAGGGCAAGATCCTCGTACAAGCACCTCAGCAAGGTCATCATCTCCCTTGAGCTACACCTCAGCTTTCTGCCTCCTCCATTTCATCCTCAAAACGGGCAGTGGGCAACAGGCAGCACGGGAGCTTTGGGAGATGCACCCCCATTGCAGCAGAGGAGCTGGATACGCAGCTGTGCCACGCAGTGGAGCAAGCGCACGCATGGTACCTGCTCCTCCAATGAAAGTGTCTGTTTTTCTTAGATTACAGAAGAAATCTTGGGTTTTAACTATCCTTAGCTTGCAAGATTTTACTGCCTCCCCTACACCCCATATGGGAGCCAAAGATAGAAACTCAGAGCTGAGAGAGGGAGCAGCCGGAGAAAGTCTTTGTAGAAATTGGGGCAACAAGGGGAAGAACCTGCAATTTTTAAGATTCAAACTTCAGCCTTCGTGTGTTTACTACTCAAGTAAGTGCTCTGCAAAGAGCGGGGAGATGAAGGTGATAAGATGTTCGTTCAAACCACACAAAGGCAGCGTATCAAAAGATCCAGGAGGCAACTGGTTTGACAAACATCCTTTCAGTGTGCTCGCAAAGGAGCGCATACCATCCAAACACCCCGGCACCACGCGACTTCCTTATAGGGCCTCAGGTTCCTGTCCCGCTGAGCAAGGACGAAAGTTGCTCTTACTCCGAGGAGTAAGAGCATACCGAGCCACGGCAGGGACCATGAGTGACCTTCGCTCCTTGGACTGCAAAACCTCACCTCCAGGGAGCCTCCGCTCCTCAAACCAACAGAGGAACAGGCAGCAGAGAAACAACATGGAGAATCTTTTCCATAACCCAGCTGCCAAAACTCAGACCAAGCCCTTACTGAACCCTGGCCATAGAAGAACTGACCAAAACCAACCACCGATGAGGCCACAGAGGGCAAACACAAAAGAAACCCACTTAGGTGTCAGCATCCACATTTCTGCAAATCCACCCGTACACCTACTCACCCACCCAAGCTGTGTTGGCTTGCTGAGATCATCACCACTATCGCTGACAGGTAGTGGTACAGGCTTGAGAGCAAGGGACAGGACTGAAAAATTTGTCTTAGGTCTGATTTCTTGAGAAGTCAGTCACAGCAGTGCCTGGGCACCTGGCGGGACTGCCCCCTTTTTTTGTCTATAAAGCAAGCAGCCAAATTACTTGGAACAGGACAGATTACAAACGTGAACCACGGCAAGGTCCCCATAACGCTATCTGCTGTACTTATACATAGCAAAATACAACCAACAAGCAAACAAAAACAGGAAAAAAAGATGTTATCCCCCTCTGTTGTCTTCCTCCTTTTCTTGGGGTGTGGAGGGAGGAAAGGAAAAGGACACCAGGAATTAAGCATCTTCTTCCAGGACATAAAGGAGAATCTGAAACAAAAAGCTGTAATTTAATGCTGTCTGAGCAAGCCCAGCTCAATCACCTTGTACCATCTAGTTTGACAGTGGGCACAGGAGAGACATAAGGGCACATGGACATCTCATTCATGCTCTACTCCAAGGTGGGACATGAGGACCTTAGTGATGGATCTCTGAGCAAGGCACATCCCAGCAGGATTTACGGGGTAAAGAAATCACACAGGCTGTTGGGAAGGGGCAGCAGGACAGGACCACCCAGCACAGGACTGTAAAGGCAGGCTAAGGGGTGAACAAATGCAACTGGGGCCAATGCTGTGAATATTTGATGCCATCAGGATACCAGTGGATGAACCAGAGCAGACACAGCTCCAAGGAGCAGTGCAGACTCAAGGGTTTGGTGGTGAGGATCCACAATACAAGTGTGCAGGAAGCAACATGTGCCAAGGAGAAGTCATCCAGCCAGAAAGGCACTGAGTGGCACACTCATGATAAAGACATCAAGACCAAGGTGGTTTTTCATAAGACCAAAACCACCAAAAGGTCATCAGGCATAGGTTTGAACAGGCAACACAGGAAAGTATTTGGCCTCCTGGACACACAGGGTGTCTGGGGGGGGTTCAGCAATCACACTGATATGCAAGAGTACAGCCAGGAATGAGCCATCCTGTTCAACACTGGCAAACTCCACATTTGAGGTGTCCAGCTACAGGGATGCATCTCTGCTGGGAAGGATGGGACTATCTGCTGGGAGATCCCACCAGCAACTGATGCAACCTATGTCTTCAGTTGCTCTGGAAAGATGATTTTCAAAGCAATTAGCCCTCTACTCTGGGACGGCTGGAGCAGCACACGTAGGAAGTCTTACTGTAATAGATGAGCAACAAGCCATTATATGAACTGGCAACCTTAAAATTGCTGTGGGATTTGCACATAATGCAGGATTCTCAGCAAACTGCAGTATTTGGAAGTGAAATGGGAAAGAGAGGTTTAGACAGTGATTTCATCTTAAAGCAGAAGATAAAACTCATGGCACAAGAAAACCTGCTTCTGGAATAATAACAGCATCTGTGCCTACAGGATAACCATGCTAAGAGGCATTACTTCACTACAGGGACGGCGCAGGTCATCCCTACACACTAACAGTAGGAAATTAAGATCTGATTTATTAGTGGTAAATGCTGTCTCAGGAAGAAGGGAGGTACCAGCCTGGTAGCTCCCTTGAGATGAAGATCTTCAGTTCACAGCAGCACTACGGGACTTGAGTCCTCCTCGAGCAGCAGGGCAATGTTGTTGTCTTGCTGAACTGCAAAGCCTCATTTACACCAGAAAACGTGAGAACTGGAAAGCTTACTAAGACACAGAGATCGCTCCTTGTTCTCACCGTGTCTGAGAACCGGGCTGAATGAGAGACTCCCACCACAGAGCAGGGAAAGCACCTAACGTGCAAAAGCAGTTTCGGAGTCCTTTTAATATCAAACAGCACCTACAGAAGGTAACACAGGAGGGGCAAAGCAGCACCCAGGTTTTAAGCCTGGGTTTGGCTGCCTGCTCCCCTCTGTGTGCCGGCCAGGCAGTCCTGCAGCGGGCACAGCGGGTCTGGAGGAGAAGGGGGCCGGGGGGGTTCTTAGCAGCAGTGCAGGAAGGGGGGCTCAGCCCAGCCCAAGAAATCAAAACATGAGATGTGATTCATCTCACCAAGTTGCTGACACCTAAATTCAAACACCTCTTTGTGAACTACTTACCTGGGGCTGCTCAGCTTGTGCCAAGGGGTATCTAAGGTGGTCGCTTGTGTCCTGCCAGGACATACCTGTCCCTCTCCACTAAATGCAAGGTGATTAGCTCCACTGCAGTCACCCAGCTTGTGCTTGTGCAGAGCTTGACTGGATGAGCCCAGCCATGGACTTAGATCATGAGACGCTTCTTTGAAGAAAGAAGCCCAAATTAATTCACAATACACATTCACGAAAGAAAATGGCTCTGTGGGAAGGCACAGTGGTGGCCATCATATAGTCCACAGCCAGGGCACTGAGAGCATCCCTCAGCAGCAGACTGTAAGACAGTTTGAAAGTTAAGTCCCCACCTAACAACTGCACATCTGTACGGTCACTTCTGCTGCTGCTCTGTCTGTCAGGCTGCTGACCATGGACACAGCATACCAGCACGCAGCAGAAAAAAAATGTCTGTGGTCAGAGGGAAAGGTCTCCAGCTTAGAAAAGAGCTTAAAAACATACTGCAACCGAAGGATGGAGCATCATCCAAGCTGGGGGTGAGGAAAACAACCAAAACATTCAGGAGAGGCAGAAATAAGGGAAACTGCTCTGCCATCTTCCTGTAATAAGCAGCCTCTGGTCATCAATTTTGTGCCTAGTACTTTGCCTGCAACAGCAAACCCACCAAGAAAGCATCTAAGGTGTCATACAACAGCTAAAGCCTGGAGAGATGGAGCACTGTGCACCCCAGGGCCGTGCTGCTGGGCACTGCTGCAAGCAGGGGAGCCAAGCGGGGGCTAGAAATTATAAATCCAGACAGGGACTCTCCCTAACACAGGGCAGGATTGACTTTTTATTGCTCAGCGTGACTTTCCCAGGCTGGCACCACAGGCCACACTGACGCTTTGCTCTTAGGGAAGGGTGAACACACTGAAGAGGGGAATGCAGTGAGCTGTGAGACCGTGCCTCAAGGCAGGAGCAAGACCTGGGGGAGGGTGAGAAAGGGAGAGGGGAACAGAACAACCACGAACCTCCACACACACACGTGACATCGGAGCCGGCAGTGCTCAGCATCACGTAGCCCCGAGCAATACCACCAAAAAAAAAAAAAAAAAAAAAACGACGCTCCATGCATAGAAAGCGGGACTGCTGCGGTCATGGGAAGCAGGTTACCCAGGGTGCGGGTCTGCATGGACACCGCAGCTCTGCCACTAAAGCAACACCTCTCTGCAGAGCCACGGGAGGAGGAGAGGCTTCCGGAGCAGCTGGGGATAAATATTTTGAACCTCCGGTGAAGTAGGGCAATTGGGTTTTGGGCTGTAGATCCCACAGTACCAGCGCTTTTCAGTGGTAACCACAAGTGGTTTATCACCCCAGCTCCCTCCGGTACAGCTTTGCTCTGTTCAGCTGGCACTAAGTACCCCAGCTCAGGGGATCGGAAGAGAAAGCCAACAGGAAGCTGAGAAATGCCTAAGACATGTCAGCTCCACACAAACACCTCCATCCAAGCCCTTCACGTTGCTGCAAATGGGAGTTATTTAATGGGATTTCCCAAATTCCATCCCCAAGATTACCTGCATTAGCAGCCAGAGCTTAAGGCTAACACTTATGAGATGAAGACGCTGTGAACTCCAAAAAAATAAAACCAAGACATGCAAACAAATGCCAACTCCAAATTGCAACTGCTAATTGCTTCGGAGACTATTGCTTCGGAGACTCAGAGTTGGAGGCTCCACAGAAAGAAAAAAAAAAAAAAAAATCAGAAGCAGGGCCCTAATACTGCACACCTGAACTCTGTTTTGCTTTGGGAACTGCTATCCTTGAGCTGATGAAGTCCCAGACATGTTTTACAGCATCAGGAACCGGACTCACACCACTCACTGACAGCCAGCTAGAAGCAAGCCCGTATGTGCTCCAGGCATTGGGCATGAGCTGTCAAGGATGCAGCTTTACCATGTCCCACCTGCAGGTCAACATGTGGGGTGGCCTTAGGACCAGCCCCGATGATAATGGAGATGCTGCTTTAGGGTCAAGTTTTCAGAAGGGCGTCCAACAAAAGCACAAAATTACATCACAGTAGGAGCAAAAACAGGGCTGCAAGAAACTTAGCAAAAAGAACAAAATAATCAGAGGAACTGTTTTGAGGCAAGCAAATTCCTCGGTGAATTGGACTGGATTTCGGCAAAATGCATCTGCTTGGAGGGTGCGCAAGGTGAGGATTGGAGAAAGGGGGGTCTCAAGGACTCAGAATGAAACCTTTCGACTCATCATTTCGAAACAGTGTTTGCACTCATCTGACTGTGATTCAAAAAGTAAAAATCAAGTCAGAAAAAAATGAAACTTCTCATTTCTGATCAAATGAGACATTTTCCTCTGCTCACCAGTGTTTAGGTTCATGTTGCAATGAGCAAGACCCCACCAAGATGGCTCTCCCTGGGACCAGCATCACACCAGTTTTCAATGACACTGGCTAGAAAAACCGGTACTCGTGCTGGTACCTGCCACCAATGGTGCTTCTGTGCTGGTTTGTCCACCTCCGGCATCCCTGCGGCAGCTGTAACCCCGAGCGCTGACTGGGCTCCTGCGCCTCAAGAGCTCACCAGCCATTGCCACTCAATTCTTCCCCCCTATGGAAACGCTTGTGGCTTCCTCAGAGCTGTGGCAAGGCATTAACCCCATGGCATGGGCAGGTGAAACGTCTTGCCCAGGTCAGAGCGGTGAACTTGGGGCATCCTGGCTGAGCATGCTCAGAGGAGGAGAGATGGGTGCTCAGCTCACACCCTGACAAATTTTTTTATGAATGGAAAAGCTTTTCAATCATTTCCCAGCTGGTTTCCCTGCTGGGAGGAGCCGACCAGGAGAGCTGGGCTCCCCTGAGCCCTGTCGCTGACTCGCCAGATGGTTGAGAGCAGGAAGGAGCTCAGCTCAGCACCAGCAGCACTGGAGTATTGTTTATCTGCTGGTTCCTGTTTTTAGTTTTGTCTCTGTTTTCTTTCTTTGTTCTAAAATTGTGTTGCAATGGCGATACTCGATCTGAATGACACGGGGATTGCTTTGAAGTAAGAACCAGCCCAATGCTTCATGCCATTGAATTTTCTTATCTAATAAAAGAACAGAGGTCCAACCCCAAAGCAAACCATGACCAGATTAACCCCCACACCCTTTGTTTTTAAGCTGAATTGGAGCAGAGATTGATTAACGGCACTCAGGAGCCCCTGGTACGAAGGCACACCCCGTGCATGTCCAATCCTCCCGAATCTGGGGGTGTCGGCAGGGATACATTTCCTGGGATGAAGCAGGGCTGCCACCAGCTCCCCACCCTGGAAGACGGGTTCAAGTGATGTTGAGATTTGTCACCAGCATCTATTTGGCGGTAGGGAGCCGATCAGAAAACTGTCATCCAAGCGCGTCCTCATTGCAAAAGGTAACTACAGGGGCGTCACTGGAGCTGATGCAGGGTCTGCTGATGCTGGGCACCCAAATCCTCCCGCAGTCCCACTTGCCAGTGTTTCCTCCGACTCTCATGCGCGAGGCAGACGTGAACGGGCTTCATCAGGAGGATGCCGCTAGCGAAGACCCCTTGGTCATGCCCCTCACGGGCTCATCACCTGGGTCCTTCTCTTTTCACCGAGACAAAGGGACAAACAGTGGTCAAAGAAGCGGCCCGTGGGCAGCTTGGGGATTTGATGCTCCTTGGTTTTGGGTCCCAGCAGGCCAAAAAAAGCCCTTTAGCCCCCAGAGACAGCAGCACCCCTGAAGGACATGGGGACACCGATGCAACAGGCTTCCCCTGCGTTCCCATCGCAGCGCTGACACCCTTGAGCAGAGCCAGCCACAGCCCCCTCCCCGGGGGGGCCCGGAGCGTTTTGGGCAGGCCCGGCACGGGGCTGAGGCTGACCGCACCCTGCGACAGCGGCAGCTCTCAGCTACTGAAAGAACAAGCCCTCGCAGCCCCAAGCCACAAGCGCAGATGGGAGCGAGTTACACTCCAGCTGCAGCTCACAAACACACGTCCTGCCGCTTGCTGAGCAGGGGCCGGGCTACGACAAGCTGTATTTTTAGCAAACCTGGACTGAGCCCCAAAAAACCGTGACAGCCCAACCGTGCTCCTCTCCATGCAGTCCCTGCCTGGCTCTGAAGACTCTGACCTTGGTTTCAAGCCTGCGGGTCCCCCACTTCCATTCTGCACCCCCGCGGTGTGGGTGCCAGCCTCAAAATTCCCCATTCCCATCATTTTTTCCTCCATTCCCAACTCCATGCCCAGCAGTACCCATAGTCCTGCTCACCACAGCCACCTCCTGGAGCAGCCTCAGATCAGGGTGATGCATTAGAGCCCTGCAAGGGGCATAGGTTAGGGCAGAGCCCCTCCAATGGGTCATTGGACACATCCCGCTTTATTAGAGAGTTGCAAAAAGAGAAAACAGCCCCAGTGCTTGCATAGCTTTTAGAGTTCAACAAATTTACAGTTTCCAGGCTGTGCTTGAGAAACCACGTGTCACAGCCCTAAGGCTGAAACACTTGATTCCCAAAGCTCAGATTAGCGCCAGTTCCCCCCAAGAGCCACGATCTTTGGGAATTATTCACCCCCCATTCCCTCAGCACCAGACCTGCACATTATTTAATGCCCTTATCCTCAAATCACTCCTCCGAGGAAGAAAAACACACTACTATCCATGTAGTGATGGGGAACCGGGGCTGATGGGGAAAGGCAAAGTCATTTTGCCCAGGTCACCCAGGAAGGCTGTGGCAGGACAAGGGCCATGCCGGTATCCCGACAGCACCTTAAATCCAGAGCATTTCACCCTCATAGCTGCTATAAAATCCAGTCACCATATTTATCCTGTGCTTTTCTCAGTTTTTGCACCGTTTCAACTTCATCTGCAACACTCACAGCTCAGGTCACACCTGAATTTAGCTGGTCACTTGAGGACGGTTTCTTGTTTCTGAGAAGTGCCTAGATGGTCTTTTTTGATTTTTTTTTTTTTTTTTTTTTTAAAAGAAACAGCACACGTTCAGCAAAGTGAGGCCACTCTGCTCTGCCAGCACATGGCTTTGGGAGGCTCAGAGCAGATCTGTGGGCTTCCCAGCCCAGCACTCCAGGGCTGGCAGCAGCCTATTCCTCTTGTCTCTCACCTCCAGGGAGACCTCAAGTTGTTTCTTTGCTTTTAACTTCAAAATGCTAACTCAAAATCACTGTGAGGTTATTTTGACAGAGTTCGAACTTGTGTCTCACATCTGCCAGTTCCCAGCTTGCCTCCGGGAGGGATCAAAAGACCCAGAAAACTGATCGGGTCACCTCCCTGGGAAGCCCACCTCCCTTCGGGAATATGCTCCACTCTCCAAATTAACTGGGGAGGTGTAAAGACCTGTGTAATTAGCTAGCCTGACCCCTCTGCCTTTCGCAGAAAGGCCAATTAGCAGGCAATCTGCCTCTACCAGCGGTGGGTCCTCGGTAGATAAACAATTGCTACTTTTCTGGGAGAGCAACTCTCAAGTGGGTTAAGTGCGAATTGCTTTTGGTCACAGCTTTGACATTTTGCAGCTATTTCTGCTCTCCTCCCCCAGCTCTTTGCCTACAAAACTCCTTCCAGTAACTGCGGCATTTCTCCATCTCTAAACACTACGATCGTTTTTACAAGCACGAGCGGTGCTAGCCCCAAATCACTATAGGGTTTTGCTCTTCCTATCAGCCAGGCACGACCCAGCCCAATCTGAAATGAGTTAGCAGGCAGGGTAACAAGATTCGACAGTACATATAGCATCCGTGGCTGGTTTTGCCTGCAGCCGCCCTCCGATCCCCTTGAGCTGCAGGGGCAAAGTGGTTCCAGGAGCCGAGGGATGCAACATGAAAGCCAGCCCTTTCCTCCAGGCAGCAATGCCTGACAGCACCGGCAGCCCGTTTGGGTCTGTCTGTTGAAGCTGGCATCAACCCTGGCTTTTAAAAATTGCCGAACGCCCTCCTCCCTTCAGAGCCTTTAAGTAGTTGTCTCCCGTTAGACACGACACAATAAAAGTTAACATGGATAGTCACTTTAGGAAGCCTGTGCTAAAAGCACTGACCTCCCCTCCATGAGCACAGGCTTTGCAGTGCTTCACCCCACTGCTCCCAGCCAGTGACAGGGCATGCAATGACCAGGAAAGGAGGACCAGACCCTCTCACGTCCAATGACACCAGCTGATGGGGCAGACCCTGCACTGGACAGGGTCTGGAGCAGCCAGAGGTCTGCCCTGAGCCTCCATCACCGTGGGCTGTGCCCAGGGGAGGAGCAGGATCATCTTCCCCAGATGCCATTTCACAGCATGCAGCACCCCTTCCATACCAGCCGCTGCAAATCTACCTGGTCCAATGCTCAGCTGAACTCTGAGTCTTCTCCTGTATGTCCCCTTTTACAAGGAAAGCCTTGGCAGTCTCGAGGAATAGGAGACCAATGCAGAGCCACCTCCTGTAGATCTGCAGGACCAGAGGGGGACAAGCCAGCAAGACACATCTATCAGTCTTTTGCATCACCCCACTCAATCACGGGCAAATCAGTAATTTTAGTTTTAGATGTTTATACCAACAAATGAAGCTCCCTATACACAAGGAGCTTAAGTATTGCCTGGTTTAGCACTGCCACTCCTTCTCTGGAGAGACCCTCCTCCCCTTGTCCCCAACCTTGGCTGAGTGACCCCACTTTGGTCTCTCCATGTCAGAGTTGTCCGTTTGTAAATGGGATGACAGCAACAGCAGCACATCAACATCACCAGCATCCATCAGCCTCCACAGGGTGCCCCAGCACCCTAGCACCGGGTTCCCAGGTTGCAATAGATGACAAGACCCCCAACACTTGCCTCCCTCCCAGACTGCTTAGACCTCAAGCTACGAAAAAGACAGTGTTGTCTAGTGGTTACAAAGGGAACCGAAAGTCCACAATAGAAACCAAGAGCTCCGGTGCCATGGCATGGTGAGTGACCTCTCTGTGCCTCAGTTTCCTCCTCCAAAAGCAGAGACAGGGGCTCCTGCTGCAGCATGCTCCTTTAGCCACTGGCTGCAGAGCAGTGGCAGATAAAGGTGAAAGCATAATTTTCTTTCATCTTGCCATTTCCTAATGTAGCCTTCACAATCCCATTTATAACTCTGGCAGGTAAGGCTGGCAGAGCAGGACATGTCAAAAAGCAGATTTATACACAAAAACACACTAATATTTCACAGAGGTTATTTCTAACCCACAAGAACTGCTTGCCTTAACCAAGATACCTTGCCACCAGCACCTCAGGAGCAGAGTACCCAGATACTGCTCAAAAAGTTTGAGGATGGGTAAAACGATGATACACAATCAGAACTGCTCAGCAGCAAATTGCAGCAATAAAGCTACACAAGAGAAAACCCCATGTTCTCAACACCAGTGCACGCAGGGGAGCCGTGGATTCAACTGCTAGTACCAGAACTGCCTTGGAGCTCAATTTTTTTAAAACCCAAATTCCTAAGAAACAAAATACAGAACTGCCTTGTCCAGACTATTGCAGCAGCAGCAGCAGCAGCCACTCAGCTCAGTAAATCTAATTAATGAGCCAGGAAAAGTGTCATTCGTTTGCTAACTACTTCACCCAGGGTTGCCAAATAGACAGATAAAGGATTTAGCTGGGGCCTATTCCAGCCAAAGGAGCTGGGAACCTGGCAGAGATCGCAGAAGATTAGAGAGGGCTGAAAAGAAAAAGAGAAGGGGGGGGGGGAGAAAAAAAATCGAAATAGATTAGCACTTTCAAAATGCAAGCATGTAAATCAGCTTACGTTTTATATAATGCCACCCTTGTAAGCGTCTGGCCACGGGTCTGATTACAGCACTGCACAGCAGCACACGAGAAGTGGCGGCTGAGCTGAGTTTTATTTGGGCTTGGGAATCTCACGCCACCAACTCCCTCACAAAAACAGCAGTTTTGTTTTTACCAGCTTTGTAAATTCTCATAGGAAGCCAATTAGGGGAAACCTGGGAACAGAGGAAGATTCATAATTGCAATTAAGGCTTCAAAGTACTTGTGCCAAGCACAGCCATTAAAATTAGAGCTGGGGAATTAAAAAAACCTTTGAAACATCTAGCTTTCAGATACCCCCCAGGCTGGGAGAGCTTCTCACTCTCATAACAACGGAACACCTGGCAGACAAGGAGCTCACCCCGAAGGGGAACCAAGCAGGACGGGCTCCAGGCTGCCACCTGCCCTGCCAGCGCCTTCGCCAGGGGTGCTCTGAGGCTGGTAGGAGGCAGGCACAGAGTGCGCGTGCATTTACCTCCCGCCTTTGGATTTGGGAAGAAAGTTCAGTCCTGTATACGTGAAACCTTTCCCCGCTGAAAATTTTGGTGTCAAAGCCTATGCTTCATCTATGTGATGCTCTCAACTCCTAGGACCACTCCTAAACCATCGCAGCATCCCTGGCAAGGACAGAATGGCTTTGCAGACTAGGCTGCCTGCTGGGATACGAGAGATTTGGGGTTAAATCTACTGTCAAAATGATCCAATGTTTGTCACTTAGTGCTATAGACCATGATCCTTCATACCATCACAAATGAAGGTGTCCTCTTAGAAGTTCAGCAGTTTCAGCAGTAATCTGGATACCAAGAAAGAGTGTCTAAACAGTCCAAATAACTGTGTTTGCATCATGGCAGAGCTGCTCTGCCTGTTTGCAATCAAACGTGCACCACAGCAGCTCAGTAGGCCACCACGAACACTGCTGTGGCTACACGGACAGATCTGGCCCTGCAGACACACCTACAGCAAATCGCATGGACTTCACTGTCATGACGGGATGGAGGTGGCTCTTCTGGTTTTACTTTGACTTTCAAAGACAAAAGCTCCAGTTCAAGGAGAAATATCACTGGGGAGATGCTCTCCATGCTGGAGTTTACCCCCACCCTCTCAGACAGAAAGCTGCAGCCGTTTTTCTTGGCTTGAGATTCACAACCCAACCAAGCAAGGGACGGGAGCTGAACCACAGCTTCTAGTATTAGCAACCCCAAGACAGGCAAAACCTGAAAATACTCTCTGATCTGCCCAAATCAAACATGTTTTAGTCCATACCCTGGGCTTGGCCATTTCAGTGTGGAGTAGAGCAGAACAGCCCTACTCATAGAAGTTCAGTCCTCCAGCAGCAGCTGATCTAGATCAGGGCCTTTTGCATGTTGGAAGATGTCAATGATACACACAGGACTGTCCAGACACTTCTAACCAGGGCTACAAACTTCTTACATCTGGGGTGTGTGTGTGTGTGTGTGTCTGTGTGTGTGTGTCTGTGTGTGTATTCCATAATCTTCTATCTATCTAAATATATTCCATAATCTTATAGCTAGTCCTTCTCTTGCAGAAAAGCTCAAGTAGGGGAAGCACAATTTCTTGGAATAACACATCTGCACTAGGACATCTTGCAGCCCCAGCACTGCCAGTTATGGATTGCCCCCCTTCATATCCCTCATCGGCAGAAATGGTGGTGGCAGCCTTTGCTATGGCCCCGAACATGTGGACTCACTGCTCCAATGTGCCCTTAGCAGGAAAAACGGTGGAGAAGAGCCAAAAGGAGAAAAAGTAACTCACCCAAGGTGTCAGGGCAAACCCCTGGTAGATCTGGGAAGAAACCACAAAGGTCCTGCACCAGCTGGAGCACCGGACTCACAACCCCTCTGCTCTGCCTGTTCTCACTGCCAACACTCACAGACACTTCCCTCATGATGGCACCTCCTCTCTAGGCAACACTCCCAACAACAGCTTTTCTTCCAGCCCCTCCCAACCTCACCCTCTCTCTTCATAGACTGAGAACATCATGCTGCAGCAGAGAGCAGAGCTGGGGTAAAAGATGCAAAGGCTGCTCTCGTCGGTGGGTATGCATGCTCTTCCTTCCACCAGACACGCCAAACCCCCTGGAACTGCAGCAACTCTTGTGCCCAGCACAGTCTGGAGGAGGAAAGATCTGCTGTCGCTGTACGTTGGACCCAGGAGCCCACCCAGGCAAGGTGACTTACCCTCAGTCATCTTCATCCATAGCGTGCCCTTAACCGCATCTGCTTTCCCCCGCTTGTCCACACCTACTTTCCCCCCGTGGCCTCACACACCCCATCAGCTGCCTTATGCCATGGCTGAGTTGTTCTCAAGGATTTTGCGGGCAAGGCTCGGGGTCTACTGCAGGATCTGCGGTGTGACCTTGGAAAGTCATTTGTGTATCTGGAAATGTATTGGCTCTAGGTATTTTTGCATAAGCTACTTTCCCCGTGGTGTTTTTGCCCTACTGCTGAGCACGAAGGACTCGGTAATCAAATGAGGTCAAAGAAAATTCCAGCCAAAACCCCAGCAGCCTCAGTCCCTCCCCAGCAGCAGCTGCTGCAAACAGCCAACAGCATCCAAACAAGCACAGCCCAGGCTTGGATGACAGTTCTCCCTCTCTGGTAGCACAAGACAAACCATCACAGAAAGTGGGAATAACCCTGTGGGATTAAGCAACCTGCCACGAGCAGAGCTGACATCTAAGACAACACACAGGCAAGCAAGGACATGGACTGCTAGTTCCCAAGGGCAGAAGAACTGGAGAAAGCAACTCTCCGGAGAAAAGACTGCAGAGCCTGCAGCCCACCCGTCCTCTGCCTCTCGTTACGCATCGAGTAGACTTCCCGTCTGAAGAGGAAGCCACAAGCCATGCATCTGAATCCATCTGCACAAAAACATATCCTTCCCCACCGGCTGAAGCCGAGGGCTCCGCCACGGGCTCGCCCATTGAGATGGTTTCCACGAGCAACCTGCACTTCTGCATTTTCAACAGAGATCTTCTTACTTCACCTTCCCGCATGCTGGTGCCAAAAGGAGAAGTGCTCTGGAGCCGGGGGGAAGTTGTGCCACCGTTTCCTATTCTGGATGATGATTTCACTCTCCTGCCACATCCGAGAGCCACACGTGGCACCCACCATGCTGCGCAAATGAGCTGTGAGGCTGTTAACACGCAAAGGGCTCTGGTTTGGGCCAAGCAGTTCCAGGAAACTCAACAGTTGTGTTCAAGAAAATACAAAAATAAAGACAACACACACAAATGATCTGGTCAGAAATAACCATGCTGTCCCTTGGCACTCGCAAGGCTGCAAGATACCAAAGCAGGGCATGTGGCTCAGCAACGGAGCGGCTGGGGAAGGAAAGTCCACGTCCAAGCAATGACTTTCTGCGCTCTCCTAAATGACAACATGCACAGCTAGGTTGGGCTTAAGCAGTCCTGGGGCCCTCTCTTCTTGTTTGAAGGGGGTCAGTTCCCTTGGCCCCTTCCCATGGCCACACAGCACTGTCTAGTGATGGGGGAAGAGCAGATCCAGAGCAGCCAAGAGATCCACTCCTCCCCACACATTCATGGAGCTGGATTCTTCCCGCCTTGATGCTAAAGGAACAGCTATGTAAAAACCAACCACTGACAAACATCTGAAGGAAAGACTCTACACTGTTTATCGCCAGGGTTTCCCCACATTTGCTGAGTGTGGGCATGGGGGCCAGGACTTATCCCCCCCCCGAGCAGCTTGGGTTTGTCTTCCAGTCTGGATGACAGATTCAAGCATCACTCCATATGTAGGCGGCTTTCCTTACAGCCATAACAGCTTGGGTTTCTGCTGACACCATCAAAAATGTCATCCCCATTTAGAGGGCAAAATCTCCTGCCTCTCTTCCCCAAGGGAGTTTGATAAGCCCCATTACCAGAAACTTTCTACACCACAGCTAAAGAGTGGATCAGGTCTTAACATATTCCCTGCTTAAAACTTATTGCCATAGCCTTATCACCAGAGAGGCACCTCTAGATATTTTTAGAGGTAATATCTGCTAGCATAGGAATTACAGTGCATTAATTAGCAGAGACACACATACTGACAGTCACAAGGTCAAAACACAACATCCATAATTTACACCTTGTTGGGAGTTACTGAGAAAACAGAACATACAAGAGCCATCACAAGATCTGCCATCTTGCAGGGCTCTGAGCGCAGAGGCTCGTATCTCCTCAGAACAAACAGGGAAAATTTACTTTCTCAGATGGACCAAATCCTCACGGACAGCAAAACTCAGTGGGGGCTCTACAGGCATGTTGAGTCAGTCCACGCAAGGTAACTTATGGGTTTGCAAGGCTGTTGTCCAGCAGTCCAATTGCTTGGGGGAAAAAAAAAAAAAATAAGGGCTGGTCAACATTTGCTCTTCTGGGATAAACTACTAAGAAAATTTGTCTGCACTTTGGTATCAGTGGCCATTCATGCTCCTCAACAGACACATGCAGCCTCAGCCTTTCAGATGATGGGGGTACCTTGAATCTGAGAGATGGAGCTGCCCTTTTTAACGGCTAGTTAAGACTAGAGAAAGTTCTAAGCTGATTGGTCATACAGGTGGGCAGATTCACTTTCCTGAGCCATCTAGATCATTCCTTAAGAAGTTCATAACCAGACCCCACTCTAACCAGCCTCTCTTCTCCCAGAGCTTCCTCCACTGCGTAAAAGTTATTGGCAAGGAAGCATCAGAGTAAGTCAGGCTGCAACAGGACTTCCCACACTTCCCACTGCATGCACAGACAGCATCAATAGCAATAACCTGCTCCAACCCCAGAGCAATGGACCAAGAGAAGGTACTACTCAGGTTTCACCACCACTGAGCAGGACAGCTCTGCTAGATGAGTGGATTAAGCCGGATAATTCAGTTCCCCTCCAAAAAATCCCCAAAGTGCAGCTGCTCGGAGAGGGAGAGGGAACCACTGTGGGATGCAAGACTGACAGCAAGTCGATACCACTGTCTAAAGAAGAAAACTGTGCCATTACTTGCCTACAAAATGCTTGATTATGACAAAGATTCAGATTAAATTAAGCCATCCAGAGCTGGTTGATGGCTAGGTCAGGTGCACTGTCCAGAAGGGGCTTATTCATATGCATGACAACAGTTCAGTTAGACTTTCTGCCAGAGTGGTTTACACCTTCTTCTCTGAACACCCTGGACCACCAGCAGCCCTGCTGGCATCCCCACAAAGGCTCTTACCAGCACACCAAAGTGCATAGCAAAACGAAGAAAGCCTCTAACACCCTGAATACCTTTGTGAACCTGCTGTACAGCCAACACCGCATCAAGGCAAAGAAGACCAGCCAAAACTCTTGGTATTTTGTTTTACAAAAATGTAATTAAGGCTGGCAATTCCACAGCCAAAAAAAATGGAGTCCAAGGCATGAAGCAAGATAACAAAAAAATCATCCGGTGACTTTGGAGAACCCACATCAACTATTTGCTCTGCTGTAAAGCTCTGCGGTGACACTGGGTCTATCCCAGGGGTAGGATTCATTGCCTCCAACTTTACCTATGCAAAAATGAGGTGACTCTCTAAGCAAATCAACATCTACAGACAGAGAGAGCACCTGGTATGGAGGTCAGCTCATCCCACCCAACTTGTACCCCTCTTCAGGGGGAGCCCGCAGAGCAAGTTAAATTAGAGGCCTAAATTTTTAGGCAGGCATCCTTAAGCGAGACAACTCCCATCCTTATTCTCCTAAGCTGCTTCCCGCATGCAAAGCGGGAATAATCACACTTCCTTCCTTAGCCAGCAGTTGCACAACCAAATGTTTCAAAGCCTGTAAGAAGCTCAGATAGTGCAATAATGGGAACATGGAAATTGCAGTAGACTCAGTTTAGCTTTCACTTCTTTCACCCCCAAATTTGATTCATAACAAATAAAAGCAGAAGCCAACATTTTTGCAAGTGACTTTGTCTGCTGGAGATCCCCAGGACTTCTTGTTAGATGTCCACTTCTGAACAGCCAGGTGTAAGCTCTGAGGAAGAGCGCCAGAGGCTGGAACGAGCAGCTCTCAATAAACCACTAGTCCAAAACTTTATAAGCACACCACTTTAAAGTCTTTGCTGTAAAAACAGAGAGTTATTTCCACCTCTGAAGAAGGAATGTGTGCTTTAAAACTGCCTAAGGTCAATTTTATGGGGCTATTTCACAGATTAACTACATTAGAGTACCGATAATCCAGAAAACACAGACAAATAAGAGGAAAAAAAATGCATCATTACTTAGTTATATGGAGCACGTGAGGACTAGCAACAGATAGTCATAGACACCAATGGTCTAGCGTGTGTGGGACAAGGCAGCAGAGGTCTTATTTCCACACTGAAGCTGCATTAGCTCTTCAGCCAGTAGCAAAATTCCCATCAGCTGTGGCAGGACCAGTTGTGGACCCTCACCTGAGGTTATTGAAGAAATCAACAGAACTGTGCCTATAATCAAGCAACCCCCATCACTCCTGGAGGGAAGATGCAGTCTCCTACCCAACCTGCTAAGACTGACCGACACAAGGATTTGAAGTGATGGCAGAGGAGCGAGGAAGGCTCCAGCACGCAACTGCCCATGGGAGGATCATCGCTGAACGCTGTTGTTTGAGGCTGTCACAAGCTCTCTTCTCTTCAGTCATTTATTTGCCATCATTTTTTTAATAAGAAAAAGTTAGACAAGCAGGTGGGGCTGCCCCTAAAATGTACAAAATGCAATCACAACAAAATTTTAGTGATTTCAGAGTGAAACCGCTATCATGTTACCATCCTGGTAATGAACTTCTCATCACAGCATTACTGACTAGACTCCAGCTCCAGGGAGCTGCTCCAGGAGTTTATTTTCACTTTATGAAGCACGAAAGAGTCTCCTCCTAAGCCTGACTGAAGATACCGAGGTAAAGCATACTGCAAAACACGGTGCAAGAGCTGCAAGGAGACACACAGCACCTGGGGTTGAGTTTGCAGCCAGGCTCAACTTCTGGATACACTAGGACAAGTTCAGAGCAACACACTGGTTCTAGTTTTAGCAAGGAAGTCACAGCAGATAGCCAAAATCTGAACATGAACCAGCAGCCTTGGAGGTGGCAGGGCTGAGGGCAGCGTCAGCAACCCCCAGGGAATTCTTAGCTACTGGAGAGGACAAGGTGATCACAAAACCAAAGTGATGTGCATCTGGCATGATGTGTATGAACCACCAACCCCATCATTTGCAGGGGTTACCATGGGATCAGCTTCATGGACACCATGTGCTGCTCATAAGACTCTTAGCGCTCACACAAACCCCCTCTGATCCTTCCAGAGTCTGTGCCTGTGCAGTAATAGCTGCAGTTGAATAAAGTAACAGAAGAGGAGTCTCAACAATGTGTATGTAATAAGAGCAATCTGGAAACCACAATCCAGTCAAGTTCAACAAGCGTTGGATTAAAGACAAGTACATGCTGGTTTCACAGCATCACTACCACCTTCAACATCAGCAGTGCTGGCAGCAAGTGAAGGCATGAGATGAAAACAAAAGGAGACCCCTTTTCCAGTCCTGGGGTCTCATTCTCTCCCACCAGTGCCTATAAGAATAGCAGCAGCTCATTTGTTGTGCGCACCAGATTCAGCCTTTCGGGTACCCAATTTGCAGTGGGGGCACAGCACCCATCCTCCTTAACACTGGACACTGAGAAGACCAATAGTAAATTTTAGGAAGCCAAGGGGCCTCTTGGAGTCATATTCAACAGTAGAGCGGGGATTACAACATTTTGCATTGGCTTTGCATCTCGACTGACCTGAGCTCTAATCAGTCCTTTGAAGGTTTATTGCTTCTATATTCAGGCATGAATTTTAGACTAACTATGCATTTCCTTGAGAAACAGAAGTAGCCTGCAATCCATCGCAGACTCATACAAGCTGAAGACACTTGCAAACTATTCTTGGACTTTCTGTAAGCGAGCGATTCCTTGTTGTGAGGTTAGCAATGTGAATGGGGCAGCTACGTGGAGACCATGACCAGCATTAGACCCTAGCAGCAACGCTTAGGGGAAACTGAAACCACAACAGTGCGATAGTGTCCAGTGCAGAATTGTCTGCAAACCACCCTACCACCCATTCTGCAAACTGACACTTCCTCTTGACTTATTTTTAAAATGTTCTTTTTTACAATTACCATTTTTCAGGACACGATCTAGAGTACTCTTGATAAACAGATAACGGGGGAATTCCACTCGCTACCCCTTTAAAGCCATGATGTATTTTGATGCCGAGAAATACAAATCTCTAAATTAGTCCCACCGAGCCATCACTGAGAAGAACAGTTGCGATGGTACCTTCTCTCTTTCTCCAAAAAGACATTGCTCTGTATGTAACCCCAGTGACTCACTGAAGGTCCTTTCAATCAAAGATGCTCTTACCATTGGCAAGTCGCTGTCTTCATCTCCATCTCCAGCTAAAAACACGGGCTGCACCCTTCATCTCCATACTCCATTATTTTTAGCTCCTGTAACGCAACGCTCTTGAACTGTTCAAGTATCAAGCTTTGGAAATTGAAAGGCACAGGGAAGAATGTGTCTTCCTGATGTTATTAGAATAAGGACTATTACTTTTTGCAGTGGTTTCTGAAGGAAACAGCAAAAGTCCCATTCCTGGAGATGCTGAAGGACAAGCTTCAAATTGAAGGACAGGGAGAAAATATGCCCTGCTCTGCTTCAAATCGAAGGGCATATGCCCTGCTCTGGTGGGGATGGGAAATGGGATAAATTCAATCACAGAAAGGCTTCGGTAAAGAGGAGGAGACTTAGGTATGCCTGTGTCCTGGAAGGCAGAACAAGCAGCAACAAACTCAAAGCAAATGACAGAGGGAGAGTGGTCCCTGCCCCAAGGCCAGGGGGAGAGAGACAGACCCTTCACAGCCCTTCCAGTCCAGATGGCCCTTCCAGTCTGCACCTCTCCATCCCCATTGCCTTTTCAATCCTCCTGCCTTGAGGCAGATGAGCAGCTACAGACGTCTGTGGGAACTTCTTGGATTTCACCATTGTAAAGTACATCTTGACGCTGAACAGTAACTTCCTAAAAAAAGCAAACGAAGAAAAAAAAAAATTCCAGCCCTACCCTGTGCTTCTTTTTATCTCCCCTCCATCAACACTTTGCTCACCTTCTGACACACCAGACTAAGGCTGGCAGGTTTCAGCAGCCCGTGCTTTGCTTTCTGGCTAGGAGCGCAGAGCCAAGCCCATCTCCTCTCCTCTTGCTCTCATCAGCAATAGCCGCTCTGCCACCACTACCATGCAGCCAGCAACAACTCCACAACTCCCTGGCATCCAAACACTGCTCTCATCCAGCCTGCGACAGGTGCAGAAAGATGACCCAGGATGTCAGCAACCCCAGTCCCATCCACGACCACTCGATGGGCTGCGTGGGTTTGGCAAAACTCAGCTAGGGTAAGAAAAACCTCTATTTTTCTCCTCAAAAAACAGCAGAAATGACACATATCTGATCTGAGTAAGAAAAGACCAGTTATATATACTCACTTTTCAGAGAGGAAATGTACTTGTTCCTGGCACCAATTACGAAAACCCCTCGCCACATGATGCAAGAGTTAATTTTAGCTTGTATCAGTCTTTATCACAGCAGTGAAGGTTAAAGTTTCACCCAACATCACAGTCAATTACAAGCTCAGTGTCAAGTTAAGCCCCAAGAAGATTTAGGCTGGAGATAGCGATGGTGTTTGGCACAGCCCAGCTGGGTGCCTGGTACTGTCAGCAGTATGCAATGGAAACTCCAGGGCTGCTCTTCAGGGAAGGTGGAAGTTCAGCAGCGAAGTGGCTGTGTGTCACAGGAGAGGACCAGGGGAAAAAATAAAAAATTCAGCAAATGCATAATTTAGAGAGAGAAAAAAAAAAAAGGTGTTTCCCAAATTAAAGGCAGCAGCCCAAGCTGTCTCTGCCAAGAAGGAAGTGAAGGACATGACACGGTTCCTCCCAACACTCCCTAGGTTGGCTGTTCAACCTGGTGGGACAGACCAAAAGGAGACATCCCTGTTAGAAGGGTCTTACAGCCACTCACATGGGGCAAAGGGGACAAGACTCCAGGTATTTCCACACTCAGCAGGAGACACCCTCCCAAAAGCATAAGGGACACCTGGGGTTGAGGTCCGTGTCCACATATAGCAGGCACTGGCCTCCCTCCCAAGCTGAAGACTTCACTGAGGCTGAAGATGCTGGGCTCCCTCCCAAGCTGAAGACTTCGGTGCAGCTGAAGATGCTGCAACGAAGTCGTCAGCTTGGGAGGGAGCTCAGTACCTACTGCCTCTGGGCACGGACCTCAACCCCAGGTGTTCCATGTGCTTTCTAGAGCAGCTGCTGTGTACATGGGGCTTCTTTGGACACGGCCCTTGGGGAAAATCCATTTTTACCGTGCAAGATTACGTGTGGGTGGCACTACTATCATATTTAGGATAGCACCAAACACAAAGGGAAACAGTGATACTGCGATATCATGAAAAATTCTCATCAGCTATTCTGTGTTCCACTGACCCAGCACTTCCGTGTGCCTCTCCAAACTCTTCTCAAGACTTCTTACCCCCCCCAAAAACATGTCATGTTGCTCCCTACTCTGCTACACTGGCTCACAGGGTGGGCTTGGTTTGGGGGGGGTTGATTTGGTTTGGGGTTTTTTTTTTTTCTCCTATTGCAAAATGATCTATTAGCCTCAATAGGGCCAGGCACCATCCCCATCCTGTAACCGAGCAAAGTGGCACACAGCACACACAAACAAGGGTCCCTCCCAGAGGGGACCCCAACCTCTGCCCCACGCTGCCTTCCCCCTGCAGCTCCCTTGCAATGAAGGACAGCGAGAGCTGGTGCTAATTCCTTCAGCCTATTCGGAAAAACAAGTTTACACGTGAGATTTCAATTGGCTCTGTCTCTGCTTAACTACTCCAGCTGTGAAACAAAGTAAGTGAGAGACAAAGCACTACAAACAAGCAGCGTGACCATTTCAGAGGGCTTTTTGTGAGCTTTAATGCCAAACCCACTAAATAGATTAACTTACAGCATAAACAAGCAAGTAAATCTTTCCCCCAAGGCCCTGTGTATCCAAAGGAAGCTTTAGAAGTTGCTTCCTGCCATTGTGGAGGCCCTGCTGGGAACCCAGGAGCCTTTTCAGTCCCTGGCTTGGTTGCCCAAAACCTTCCATTTGCTTCCAGCACCGCTGGCTGCAGCACCACAAAAGACAGATGATGGCAAGGACGTTTTTGGCTGTTCCCCATCACCCTCAGGCCAAGGGCAAGCAGGACTGTGATTCACACGCACTTCCAAAGCTCACAGAAGGGTGTGAGTCCCAATTTGACCAGAGGACTCGGTACAACCACAGCACCACCATCATAATTGATGAGAAGAAAGGAAGTTTCCAAACGAGGAGACAGACCAAGGAGAGGTGGGCATCCATCCAACAGTGGGATGACCAGCAGTGGTTAACCCCACCAGGCTGTTGAGTCCCCACGCATCTTCAGACAGCCCACAGCACTGAAATACCACAGCAGCATCCACACTTGCCATTTGAGAGGGGAATGACAAGCCTAGGGCACAAAACCTTTCCAAACTTTGTGTTCACCTCTGGGAAGAAGCAGGCTCAAGCTGTGCTGGAGGCCACCGCTGCATGCCAGATGTACCAAACCCTGCAGATGTGGAGAAGGGCAGGCTGCACAAAGGGAAGGTGCTGGGTCTGGAGATCTCGGGACCATCCCATCACAAGAAGTGATGTCCAAGCCCCTGGGCTCTCCCTGGCTGAGGGCAGGACCCTAAGCTGGTCCATCCTTTGGCCTGGCCTGGTACAATCACCAGAGCTACATCCCTATCAGCCCAAAGAGCCATGGAGGAGACAAGCTGAAAGGTATCCTCTTCACAGGAAGGCCCTATCCACCACATTCCACCCCTTCTCCCTGGCACAGCGACTACATCTGACAGTGACATGACAGCTGCAAGGGACAGAGAGCACCCCATCCTTGAAGTGCCTCCAGCCAGGTTGGCACAGCCCCACCAGCTGGTCTCCCACATGCAGAGCAAGTCCCCCAATTCCCCCAGTCACACATCACAGGAGCAAGGGGTGTAAGAGCTCATGCAGCACGTGCAGCCTGAACCCCTTCCAGCCCCCGTTTTCTCCCATGATGGGCAGGAGCATCATGGCACACGGGGCCGGTCCCCTGGCTCAAGCTCTTCACTAGGAGCTGAGCTCCTGGGAACAGGCGTGATGGTGACTGCAAGTGCCCAGTTTCCACAGAGTCAAAGGCTACTCCCTTCATCCTAAAGCATCACACTCATGGCGGTGTTCTGGTTGGAAACCACAGGGCGTAGGTGGGATGCCATTAAATACCTGCTCGCCTGCCATCACTTCTAAACCCAGTGCTGCAATCCGGCAGCTCAGGGCCCACCATGAAGGAGGTCCCCAGGCTCTAGGTGTGCTCTGTACCAGCAAAAGTGGATTTAGACCCATGTAGCCATTCTTTCGCGCCATCCGAGTTCCCCAAAGGATTAGACACCCACCGGCATCCAGACCAGATCAACCTGGGAACAATTTGCATTTAATGAGCAGTCGTTTGGGGACCTTAGTCTTACTGGCTTTGATTGCAATCCAGCCAATTGATCCAGGGAGGCAAGCCTCAAGCAGGAGCCCTCTCAGATGAGCAGGATTCACACACACAGATGAGGAGCAGCAGGGATGTCGCTCAGCCAGGGTTTTCAAGGCTGGAGTTTGCTCAGTCGGACTGCAAAGCCTGCACACCCGAGAGCTGCTGTAACTCAATCACGCAACCGCGGGCTGTGGGAGGCTGCACACGGTGTGTGTACCGATTTGCAAGGTTTATCAACACAAAGACACCGAGAATGAAGAAACATTTGTGAAGTTTCACATGTACAGATTGCCAGAAACAATGAGAAAAGGGAAATGCCACCTGAAAGGATGAGAGCTTGTTTTCAGAGAAGCCTCTGAGCCGAGGGTTTAAATAGACATAAAGCAATGGGGGAAGCAGCTGAAAGGGGAAGCATTTCATCCTAATTTGAGACAAAGAATGGGCCTTTGTGGAAGGGATGAAAAACACTTTTGCAAGCTCAAGACAACACCATCTTTCCTAAAGCGTGCACACACCAACCGTACATCCATCCACACAGCGTTGCATTGCAACAGATGTTAACACAATATTGAAAATACCTTGATGTTACAGCACAAAACCTTCTACCACAGGATAAAAAAAAGATGACTAATTCCCTACTGCAGCAGCTGCTAAGGACAGTCACAAGATCAGGCTGAAGCTGAGTCCTTCCTGCTCAGCCGGAGTGGCATTGGGCAGCCGTGAGCGGCATGACCAGGGGGATGATGCTCCAGAATGCCCTTCCATTCCCAGATGCCACCATCAGAAGAGGTGCTCATGCCAGATCTCCTCACTTCTGTTTAAACCCACCCCAAAATAAGGACCGGCAGCATTTTAGGAGCACTCGAGCTGCTCTCACCCCAAGCACTGCGGGAATTTTGGGCAATGAAACAAAGCATTTGAGGGAAAGCCAAGCCCCATCCCCATCTCTCTTACAAGCACAGACAGTCCCCCTGCAGCACTGAGAGTCATTAATAATTGTCACAGCACCACAGGACCACATCACCCAGCCAGGTAGCGTTTTCCCATTCCCCTTTTAACTCAGCAAGAGGGCCATGTGTTGGCTAAAAACATCTGCAGCCCTTTTCACTGCCTGGTCAGCCCGGCACAGCTGGGGAGGGAACGCTGGAGCCCGCTCTTCCCCGGGCACACACCGGAGGGCTCGCCAGCCCTCTTACGGGAACGGTGCAGCACAGGTGGGAGTGCTGAACCACACAGCTGCCCCGGGCAGGATCTGGCCTCTGGGCTCTTTCTTACCAACAGGAGACACGAACCTTGGTGAACTCTCAGATGTGGCAGGTTATGGTTAAATACAGCAATCGCGCTTGCAAGGAGAGGACATCCGAGACGAAAACAGCCAAGCCTCGAACACGAAACCCCACCACAGTGTTTCCAAACAAACCACGCTTCCCGTAGCATCACGCCACCTTCACACTCAACAGAGCCAGCTCTCTCCCAGCTATGCATCTGCGAACTCAGCTGAGCATCTCCCGCTGCGCCACGCCGGCGAGGGAGCGGATCATCTGACCGCAAGCCGAAGTTGCCTTTTTTTTTTTTTTTTTTTTTTTTTTTTTTTTTTTTTTTTTTTTTTTTGTGGCAGAGCTTGAAATCAGAGATTAACAAGTCTAAAGAAGCTCATGCCTGGCCACTCATGTATTCCAGATGCACATGCTATAATCACAGCTTGCCAAACAGGATACAAGGCGTAAGAAAATAAAGCATTTTATCTTCAAGCTTTTCCAAGAGGGTATTGGAAACAATGGGGAGGAAATACAAAATTAACACTAGAGAAGAGCAATTGGCAGTGCCCCTCGCAAGTCTGTTCTTCATTACAAGGCCGCCTATTCAGTAGCTTTCATTAGGAAAATCGCATCGCAGAGCCATTCCCAACAGTGTCCCTATTTCCTAATTAAGCTTCACCAAAGAGCCGTGTCTTTCAGTTACCGCACCACATACAATCACAACAATTACCATTTCATCGCACTCTGGCTGTTGAAAACCCTGCAATTAAAGCATCCGAGGAGTCACACAGGCGCGTCATCGGGGAGACAAATTCTCATGTCGTGCTAATTGGCAGCCAAAGACAAGATCAGAAAAAACAGGAACATCGGTTTTTGGTCTCCATGCTGGGAAAGGCGCTCAGGAGCTGCAGCCGCTCCCCAGGCTCCCACCCAGGAGGCTGGCGAAGAGGGCTCGGTGCCAGCAGCAAGTGCTAGTGAAAGGTCCTGTCCACCCCTCCGGGCTGCAGCACAGGGTGATGCTCACCGTATCCTCGTGCTATCACAGCCACATCACCAGCTGCACTTTTGGGAAGGTGAACAACCCCGACCCAACACACACAGCGCAAGGTGGACGCAACCTTGGGTGGTTTGCAGAGGTCACCTGGAGACCCCCAATGATGGCTTTGGATGGGTGGGAGCCTCGCAAGGAAGGGGCTGGCAGTGGACCGGTGACAAAAATGTCCCCACACCGCCTCCAGCCATGACAGATAAGGCAAGGATGGGGAGTCCCGCAATACTGAGCCTCTTAGGGAAGCAAAAGGGAAGTCTTGTAGAGAGGAGGGAAAGAGCACGAGCAGCAGCTATGGAGCCTGGATTGCATCCACAGGTCACATTTTCCTCTGCTGCAGTCAGGAGTGACATTTCCAACCCAAAACACCGCCCGGGCTGAGCATGCCTGCAAAGCACAGAGCTGCAGCAAGGGAAGACCTGCTGGGCTGCAGTGCATCTGGGGGGGGGGGTGTCATAGTTTCCATAGGAACCTCAACCCCCCTCCCCATCCTTTCACCTACTGCCCAGCACAAGTTCAAAGCACTGATGGGAACAGTGTTCAGATGCAGCAGGAGCCTCCTGCCACTCAAAAAACACTTTGGGGCATTCACTTGAGTGGCTCTCCCCCAGCAAACTCATGCACAATTTTCCACTTGCAAAATAATAATGCAAAAATGGGCAGCCCCATCATGCCAGGAACAGCTCATCGGTCACCCAAAAAAAGAGAAGTCGAAACTACCCCAGGTGAGCTGCAGCGTGGCAAGGCCTCAGTGGTCCCCACACCACTGAGCGGCTGCCACAGCCCCGTCCCTGCCACGGCCAGAGTGCTGCACTGACGGCAAAGCTGCTGCCGCATTTGGCATTCCTCAGCCCCAAGAGCTGCTGCAGCATGGGGAGCACACCCCGCCGGGGCAGCATACGGTACCTCTCTGGCAATGCTTTCATCCAGATTCAGTTCTTCTTTCTCAGTGCAAAACTGACATCTTCATTTTCACGTTCGGCAAAAGGCACAAGGTGACAGTTTTGATTTGCTTTTCTCCAAATTGGGGTGCCCTGATCTCCAGGGGGGAGGAGGGACTGGCCAGCTGCACCATCCTCCAGCACCAGAGATGCGGGGCTGCTGGTGAGGAGCCCTAACCCCCTACCCCAAATCAACGCACACTGGCATTACAGCTTCTCCCTCTGTACAAGAGCCTCCAACACTTCTCATCCCCTTTCCTCTCGCCCCAACTGGGCTGCGGAGCTGCAGGGAGCCGGAGAGTGATGGCCACACGATGCCGGGGAAGGCAGAGCAGTGAGCTCCCCCCACTTCAATTTGGCAGGACAATGTCGTGAGGCTGGAGCTGGCCTCAGACCAAACGCACCCCTGGCTCGCGGTGCAGCAGACCGGGCTCTGCACTGCCCAGCTGCCTCCCTGCAGAAACCTACAGTGCATCACCCACCCAGCCATCGCCTGAGCCCTCCAACCTTACGCAGTCGCTGCCACTGAGGGATGTAACCACTGGAACCACCACTGCCAGGCTCTCACTTCTTCGCCTCTTTCTAGGTTTAAGCTTTAATCTGAGCAACACCCAGAGCTCCAAAACACTTTGCAATCATGTTTCAGAAACAATTTGCAACTCCATCCAAGTTTTTGCTCTGAACAAGGCAAAAAAAAACCCAACCCAGACCGCTCCAACACACATGAAAATTAAAGCGTTGACATCCAGCATATCCCTGGAGTTTGCAGGCTCTGCATCAAACCAAGATTTAGAAAATTAATCTAAATGGAAAAACTAAATAAATTGCACCTGTTCAGCATCAGCCCCTTCAACAGCAGGGTAAGCAGCACCAGCCTGCAGCCAGCTGCCTGAGCATGTTTTCACTGCATCGAGAGCAGCAGCAGCACCGAAAACAAGCCATTAGCAAAGTTAACGGGTGCTGGGGTGACAGCAGTGAGATTTTAATAAACATGAAAACAAAGGTCTGAAATCTCTTTTCTCCCGCTTTCGTTAGTGATTTGAATCAGCCTAGCCTCTTCCTCCCTTAGGGCTTACACCGTCCAAAGCAGCTAAACATCCTTTCGGGGAGGTTGTTGCAGAAGTGAGCGTAGCAGGAGGCGAGGCTGGGTCTGGGCACCCTCCAGTCGGCGCTGGCCACTAAACAGGAGCCACTGGTGACACCATAAGACCACAGAAGCACCTGATGGAAGATGCTCCTTTGCAGGCACAACTATCAGCACAGGCTGGTGCATGAAGCAGCACAGGGACATATATCTCAGGGCTGGTGCGTGTCCAGACTCCGATGCCGGAGGGATGACACGCTGCCGGGCTTGTCACATCCCAAACCACGTCCTGTTGCCAAAGCAGAGCCCTCACAGGGGTTACACCTCTGCCCCTTTGGGCTGCGGGGACCCGGCCGAGGGTGACAGGAGCAACAGGCGACTCACGGCCCTCGGGTCCCTCCAGCCTGGGGAAAAGAGCTCCTGCTGCAGTGACATGGAGTGACTCACTGCCACCCCCGCCAGCGGCCCGGCCAAAACTCCAGGCGGGTGCTGGAGAGCCCCTGGGATTTCCCGGGGACCCAGGCACAGCGGGGTGGTCCCCTGGGGCCGGGCAGGGCCCCACACCTGGGCCCTGAGCAGCAGCTCTGTGGGGCGGCACAGAGGAAAACAAGTACGCAGTCCAGAAATGAGTCACGGCAGCGGGGCCCATCCCCACCCGCGGGGTGACACCAGCTCCTCCTGGCCAGGGCCACGGTGGACCACGGAACCCCCTGGGCTGCAAGGGGACCTCGAGGGAGACGCGGTGCAGGGTGCCCCCTTCCAAGGTTGCAAGGGAAACCCCCCACCCTAGGGCTGGTGACACCCCCACTGGTGGGTTTCAGTGGAAGCCCCCGGCTACATGGGACCCCCCCATCACAATAGGTTCATTCCCCCTCCTGCTACTCGGACACCCCGTTTATAAGTAGCCCCCTCAAAACACACAGCCCCCCCCCACGCCGGGCACACTGGTGCACAGTGCCCTCCCACCACACGGCCCTCCATGCCCGCTGGGTGCACAGGCTCCTCGGTTACACGGACACCCCGGTTATAAGGAACCCCCTGCTCGTGCACCCCCTCCCCTCCACAGGCACCAGGTGTGCAAAGCGCCTTCCACCTCCCCCATTCACACGGCCACCCCGGTAATACGGCCCCCCCCGCCCCGGTTACACGGACACCCCCCGGCTACCGGGACGGCGGCGGCGGCTGCGGCTGCTGCTGCGGTCGCGGTCGCGGTCGCGGTCCCGGTCCCGCGGCTCTCCCACCTGGAGGGCAGCTGCCGCCGGGGCTCCCTGCCCATCCTCGGCGCGCCCCGCCGGGCTCCACGCCGGGCTCCGCGCCGGGCTGCGCTGCGCTCCGCTCCCCGGCGGGCAGCACCCGCGGCAGCGGGGCGGGGCCACCGGCGGGACCCGCCCCGCACGTGTGCGCCGCCCGGCCCCGGGCACCGCCCGGCCCGCCCCCGCCCCTCCGCCCCGCCGTCCACCCCGACCCCCGCCACCCAGCCCTTCATCCCTCCGTCCACCCAGCCCTCCCTCCATCCCTCCATCCATTCATCACTCCCTCCCACCACCGTTCATCCAGCTAGCCGTCCCCTCAGCCACCTCTCCATCCGTCCATCCTGACACCCATCCGCCCAACCGCCACTTTCCCTTCCACCCTTCACTCTTCCATTCATCCACCCCTCCATCCATCCGTCCATCCACCCCTCCATTCTTCTATCCATCCACCTCCCATCCATCCACCCATCCATCCCACCATCCTGCTATTCACCCACACCCTACCCTTCCCTCCATCAACCTCTCCTCTGTCCATGCACCTTTCCAACCCTCTATCCACCATTCCATCCTTCGCTCCATTCGTCCACCTGTCCATCCCTCCAGCCATCCACCTCTCCATTCCCCTATCCTTCTCTCCCTCCCGCCATGCCTCCATCCTGTGTGTTATGTGAGCTCGTTTTCCTTCCCTCCCTACGCAGCCCTTTACCCCATCTCTGCTGGAAAAGCCCTCAGCACCTCCCCAACAGCACAAAGCCACCCATGGCCCAAGCTGGGTGACACCAGGCTGGGGACAGGCTGCTGATTTCTGCTCAGATGGCACCTGGGAATGGCCTTTTCCTGCTGCCTTCAAGGTTGCTCCTGAGAAAGGGCCTGTGCCACCTCGGTTGCTGGCAATTACTTGCCCTCCGCGCCTTCCCGCTGGCCCGGCTGCTGCACGGGTCTTGCGGCCGGATCCAGCCCAGCTGATATCACGGGCAGGGGCAAGAATCTGTCTTGGGGTTTCTTTGCGGGTTTCAGTTTTTCAGAAGAGAGTGACCGCTGCTACTGACGCTCCGAGACTCGAAAGCTGCTCAGGGGCCAAAATAGATGTGGGTTTCGCAGTGAGATTCCAGTGAATTTTAAAAAAAGCAAACCCAGACAGAGCCAAAATCCCCTTTAATTGGTGACCCATTGAGACAACCACCCGCTGTGCAAACCGCGTGGGAACCCGGTGCTCAGAGCTTCAGCTGCCTCCTGCTCCGGCTGCAGTGCCGGGGCATCACGCTGCACCAGGTGAAACTCCTGCAGAGGGTGGATGTCGGCTTGACCTTCACCAGCTGAGCGGCCACCAGCGATTCAGAAGAAATCTTCCGGCTGCAAAAATAACAGGAAGGGGAAAGTCTGGTGTCTATGTCGTGATGCCACTTGCCCAAAGGCACTACCCTGCAAAATAGCCAAATATTCAGGTGGAGCAGGCTTTGTGCCACAGCCTCCTCTCAGCTTGGGCTCTTGACACCAGCTTTATAGGCTGGGTTCAGGTTTTGGGATGCCAAACTGATCTTTCCCATTCCTTCTGCCCCATTCCCACCTACTGGTTTCAGACCCAGCTTTTCAGCCATATCCCTGAACCAGAGGAATTGGGAAGTATCAGAGAGGCTAAATCTGCAGAGGCCAAACTTCTCTGGGTGTCGGAGCTGCAGCATGTCCCCTCCCATCCCATGCCTTCCCCACCTGATGTCCTGTGAGCTGCTTATTTTGCTCCTCGGGGTATGCTGCAGCCTGAGGAAGTTACCAAAAATGGTGGCTCAGGGGGCTCGTGCCGGCGGAAGGAAGCGGAGGAGCGCAGGGAGGTGCCGTGCCATGCCCCAGCCGCCACCAAGGAGGCTGCTGCAGCTTGCGGGGACAAGAATGACAAACAGCAGCGTGGCAGCTAGCGAGCTGGAGCAGCCACCTTGGGCAAAGGGCTCCAGAGCGGAGGCACCACTGAGGGCTGCCAACACCAGCGTGCTCATGGGAGCTCCTGGGAGCAGGGCGCTGTGCTCATCCTTATCACTCAGTTTTTCTCATTTGAGTTCAGGAGATCCTGGGGACACCGCTGCCATGCTTCGGGGTGACAGCAGGGCAGCAGGAAGGGATCCTAGGTGGCTTTTAGGGGCCGCACAGAGAGCAGATGAGGCAGCCCAAATCGCTCCCACCCATGCTGTGGGGTTGCATTCAGGGTGGCTGCAGTGACACTGACAGAAATGCCAAAGCTAAACGAGCTCCAGCCCGCGCAGTGCCACGGAGCACGCCGGCAACCTGCTGGGCACATCTCAGCCGCGCGGCTCCGGAGCTCGCTTCCTTCCCCTTGAGCTGCCCGACCAGCACCGGCTGGGGAGGAGGAAGCTGAGGCTGCACTCTGATGACATGTTTATTTAGACCTTTGGGTTCTTGGTACCAGAGTAAACATGCCAGTGGCACATGATGCAAAATGCTGACCTGGGGTAAACTCCCTCTGCCAGGGGAAACACGAGGCCAGCCGGTTCCAATGGACAAGCTTTGCACTGGAGACGCATGAGCTGTCAGTGCTGCTCTGCCCTCGTGCTCACCTGGTCTTGTTTGTCCTTCCACAGTTGATATGGCAAGATAAAAAGACCCAAATACCAAACTGCAAGTTCCAGCTAACTCGACAGAAAAGCCCACACCAATGCAAATTCAGAGGGCAGAGATCTGGCCGCATCACTGCTTCCAGATGCCCAGGGGATACCACCTCTGCTCCGAAGGATGCTCAACAGCCGATACAGGGCTAGAAAGAAAGTATTTAAATATAACTGCAATTTTTCCACAAGCGACTCCAAAGCAACTCATGGAAACACTTGTCTGGGAGAAGAGCAAAGCAGTTGCTGCACAAAGCCCCTTTGGTGATAGAAAGCGATTTCCATAGAGAACATTTCTAAGCAAATCAGGTTTCCGATGTATGCAAAGGTACTGGGGCACATGAGGGCCAGTGGGCTGTAAACATTTCCCGCAAGAGCAGTCATTCTGCTTTGGTCAAATCCTTTTTCATTTCCAGGAACGTGAACTCACAAACCCAAATCCCCTTTGCCCGGCTTCTATTTTGGTTCCTCATCCTCCAAATCAGCACAAAGGTACCTCTTTATTGGCTACTGAAGATGGGGCTTACCCCTAACTTGCAGAGGTGCTTGGAAATTTATCAGGGTCATGTTCCCATTCCTCTCTACTCAAAAGATTTCTAAAACCTGTATTTGTACCACACACATACACACTTTCCTGAATCAACAACATGTTGCCGAGTCAGGCTTAGCAGAGAGGAGTATCTCCAGATTTCTATGATAAATACCTGGAAGACGGTTGTTCTGTCTCAAATCTTGCAATACAGATTTCTGTATTTATAGGCCAAACATAAGGATATTGCTCAGGGTTTGATGGCTATCAGTCAGACTATTTAGCTCTCTTAGGAATGTCCTGTTGACAAAAATGCTTAAAATCCAGGCAGAAAAAAGTCTACGGGTAAAGACTCATTGCCCAGCTTATCATTGGAGAGCTCACAAACTCCTGCTCTCCATCTCCGCATCCTCCACAGCAAAACCAGGAAAGGCTTTAATGTTGTAAGGTTACAAACCAAGCAACTACCACTTTCTGCAAATGCATCTTTTCAAAGATGGGTGTTTTTTCTTTACCCCCTTCAGCAGCGGTTCTCATCCAACCGGTGGATGGACGCTCAGGGACAGCAGGGTTGGGGATGCTGCCCCAAAGGAGTGCTGCGGATGCAGCGATGACCCTGCCTCTCTGCCAGCCGTTTGAGCCAGTGCTGCAGCCCTCAGGGAGGAAGGTCCTTTCGCAACCTCCCATCTCCCCAGGGATTTGCACAAACACTGGCTCTCTCCTCACTGGGCCACCCTCTCATGCTGGGAGGCTGTGGAGCAAAGCCTACCTGGGGTAATCCCCTCACACTGCTGCGTTGCCCCAGTCAATGCCCCTCACTCATCTGTCCCCCAGCTATGGGGTCCCTATGTCTAAACAAGGGGGGAGCAGCAGGCTCAGGAGCTGGGAAGTGCCCAAAAAATCCCACAGAGCCTTCCCCCTTCTTCTTCATCCCCTGCAGTGGGTTTCCACGGGGTTTCTGCAGGCAGGCGCTGTGTCTCTTGCCCTGCTGACCCTTTGCAGGAAACCCGGTGGAAGGTCCTCTCTCCCCTGGCAGCACCTCTGCAAAAGCGGCCATGCAGAGAAACTCTCCCTCTGCAGACTGTGATCTCCCTTGGCCAGGTCAAATTCCCCCACGCAAGTCCACGCCTGCCCTGAAACCTCTCCCCCACCCCAAATCCACCCCAGCCCGCTGCCCTACCCATGGATATGCTGCTGTCTGGAGACCTGGGCAGGAGGCACAGAAACTGTGCGGAAGCCCAGCAGCATCTCCCGGGATGCAGCAGGCAGAGGGATGCAGGATTCAGCTGAACATCATCCAGGTAATGGCAGGAAAAGAGAGCAAAACAGGCCGGCTACGGGCTGCCCTCTCAGGCAGAGATGTGCTGGGGTGTCCTTGCTGGACTCAGACAAGCCACACACTGGAAATCTAATAACTCGGCTCCCCAAAAATGCTATAAAGTCATCAGCTCTCGGCATGGGCCAACAGCTGCAGACCGCAGCCAGCACATCTCCCTAGAATGCTTTTGCTGCTGTCCAGACTGTGGGTTTCCACCAGATTCAGGATGGCTAACTGTCCTTACATGACACCGAGGCCATCGTGTGCTGCTGTGCCCGTGGCTCAGCCGCCACAGCTCTAGGTGTGCTCATTACTTCTCCCCGTGTTCACATAATGACGGAGATTCACAGCCCCAGCGGAGCGGCTCTGTGGCCTCTCCCCTCTGCCTGCACAGCTTCAGAGGGAAGGGGAAGCAGGATCCACTGAAACGAGAACCTGCTTTTTCTCACTGGTTCCCCCCATGAGTTGTGTTTTTCATTTCTCTGGTGCAACTCAAAGGATACTAAAAGATTGCTCAACACCACCTGAGTCTGACCCTTGAGAAATGAAAATGGGTCATAGACTTTGGTGGTGGCAGATCTGACCCCAGATGTTCCCCTTCCGCCTTCCATGTAGAAGGAGAAAATATAACCTTAAATGACCCGATCCAGCCAAGTGCCGAGGGTTTGCTGGCCAGCTCTGGGGTGGAAGAGCTCCAGCACTGTCACGCTTTCAGCAGGCAAACACTTGTCTGATCTGCAGTTTTCTGTTCTTCTGCCCCATGCAAGGGCTTGGGTGCCTGGTGCCAACCCACACTAACTCCTGGCTCTCTTCTACCTCCTTTCTCAGGTGCCTTCTTCCACACAGAAGGTCTGATCCTGGTGTTGGGAATCATGACTCAGCTCCCCACACTGCCACTGATGCCCTGGGGGACATGAGCAGGTCACTCAGCCCTCCGTGCCTCAGTTTCCCATCTGTGAGAGGGCGATGCAGCAAGTCTCACTCTGGCTGATCCATCCTGCAGCCCATGGGACCATTTCTGTTTTAGTCTCTGACTTTTGCATGCTCAAAGCCACATGGATGCTTGCTGGAAGCCATCCATGCCTGTCACAGGGAGAAGCAAGATGAGTAAAACTCTGGGTAAAACTTTGATGCAATAAAAACAATTTCCCCACTGTAATGTTAACAATTATAGCGGTAATTGTAAGAGAAGGAGCCACACACCCCTCCTGCTCCCATGGCCACATCACGCTGTGCTTTGGGTTTCAAAGTGAGCTGTGCATTGCTATGCAAGGGGCCAGTGCTCTTTCCAGGACCCAGTTCGTAGCTGGCAGTGGGTGAGGCAGAGCTGCAGAAGAGGACAGGGTGCTCTTTTCCTACAGGAGAAACACGAAAGGACAAGAAAGGGGTGCAGAAATCAGGGCTGGGATGGAAACCGAGGCAGCAGCTGGACCACAAGGGACCATTCCCTGCACCAAGGCACAGCTGCTACGGAGCAATCCCTGAGAGACATTTGTCTGCCCTGTTCTGGAGCCTGCTGAGGACAGGGGCTCTGCAGCATCCCTGTCAATGCCAGCATGGCTCTGTCCTTATTGCTAGAAAGCCTTTCCCAGTGCCAGTCCTAACCTCCCTGATGCTAATAAATCCCATGACTTGTCTTATTGCCGGTGGCTTATGGAGAAGACCACTTCATCACTCCCCGTGATGACCTTTTCTTTGTGTCAAAACATCTGCCTTGGCTCGGTCCTCCCGCGAGCATACAGCCACGGCACTGCTGGGTTTCCCAGCCCTTTGCTCACCTGGCTTAGCTTGAGCCACAGCCCCCAGATGGGATGCAACGTCCCCCATGGGGACACTTCCACGGCATGAAGCTGAGCAGAAGGTTGGTTTGCACAATCTCTCGTCATGCCTCTCCTTTCAGCTTGGTGGGCATTTGCCCTCTCTCACAGGAGCACACTTTAGCAGGCAAAGATGCTCAGCTGCTCCAACATCGGGCTGTGCCTGCTCAGCTGCTGCTTTTTTGCCTGCTGCAAGAGCTGCATCCAGGCTTTGCTCAATAACACCCTGAGGCAAGGTGCTGCTGCAAAAAGTCCCCTTACGTGCAGAGAGCTGGCCTTCTCCCAACCTTGCCTGAAAAAAACCTCTCTCCCGAAGCTGGAATACCCTGTTCCTCACATTTCAGATCTTGCCCCCGGTGTCCCCGTCTCCCCAGTGCTTTGCAGCAGGGCGATTTCTGCTCTGGATGACCCCCCCCCCCCAGCCGGGCAAGGCGGCACCGGGAAGGGGCAGAGCCCTGGGAAGGAGCCGGGGCTGGGAGCGGCTTTCGCATGGGCTGAGGTTTCCCCCCTGTGTCCTGCCGGAGAACTGCAGGGATGGGGGGGCCGAGCACAGCTAGGCGGGGTGGGGGGCAGCTCAGCCGCCCCTGGCTGCACCCAGCTGGGCCATGCACCCCTGGAAAACACCTCCCCAGGGAGGGCTCTGCCTCCGGCAGCCTTCCTGGGGTCAGCCTGGAGGAGAGACGGTGAGAGTCGGGGTGGGCTACCGTGATGGCTGTGACCATGGTGACCCTCAGCCCAGCACCCCCCTGTCCCAGCCACCTCCAAGCCTCCAGAGCCACCACCTCCTTCCACATACCAGAGCATCACAGCTCCTGGTGAACCCCTCAGTGCCTTCAGGTGCCAAAGCCTGGCTTTGGGAGCTTGCTCTGAGCACCGCAGGTTGAAGATGTGGCCATAACCAGTTGGCCTTGCTCCATGTTATGATGGGGCTGAATAAACCTTCTAGGAAACCACTGGAGCTGGTTGCACGTTGGCAGTGTGCTGTGCTACCCCCAGGCCTGGGGGGAGCTGGCCACACTCCCGGGCAGCCCACACATCCAGATGTGGAGGTGTCAGAATTCAAAGGGTGCTGTAAGCCAGGAGCATCTGCAGACTCTGCTTCTTCCCCAGCTCACAGCCCTGCCACCCAGGGGAGCCATGAGGTCCTTCAGGCAGCACCCACCCAGCCATGCCCACATCCATGTCATCCCTGTTGCCCAAAGGGAGAGGTGCATTTTGGATGCACATTTTATGATGGACAAGCAAGGCATCAGGTGTAAATCTGAAAATCAGATCAATGAGTAGAAACCACAGGTGCCTGCATCCCTCCAGAGCTGGGCTCTGCCTTCCCAATATAGGTGCCAAAATACTTCTGCAAGTCCCAGCCCAAAGGAGCAGGGGACAGCCAAGCTCCTCAGCTGGGATGCCCGGGACTGTTGGGACTCTCCAGTAGTTTTGCTCCCAAGTGAGCCTGCAGCAGGAGAGGGCCGGATCCAGGACAGTAAGGATGGGGGGGGCTTCCCCCCCTTCCCAGCACCCTGGAGGGACCACCCACCCCGGGCAGGCCCTATCCCCACCGCGGGGCTGGTGCAGGTGGCTCGGTGCTGGGACCCCGGTAGATGGCAGCAGGGGCTCAGGGTGAGTTTCAACGGGTTTTTTTTGGCGTGAATGCCTTTTTTTCCGGTTTGTTTTAAATAAAAATAGCCACCCCGTGCAAATCCACTGCGGATGCATCTTGGGATAAGCCAAACCGGGAGAGGGACATTTGCCCCGATCGGCTGTGTCAGAGTCACCTATCCAGGTGACAAACTCAATGTCCTCTGCAGGCATCTCAATTATGTGCCCAGATTAGCGGAGAGGAGAAAATGGTAATTGTAGGCAGCGATTATCTCACTCTCGGGTAAATGGCAAAAATGGGACAGAGATCTCACCTTCTGGACACACAATCCCATCCAACCCAACTGTAAGAGGCCCAAAGCAGGGCAGAGCTGGCCTGTGCCAGCCAGGGGAGGTCTCTGCTGCACAGAGATAGCTCCGACTGCCTTAGAGAATGAATTGGCTGCACAGAGCCAGGTAAAACATGTAAAAGGAGACATCAAGGTAACAGCAATGCCATTTGAGGTCACTGCTGTCTTCGATGGGAAAGGTTTGGGGCCATCCCGCTTTGTCCAGAAGGACAAAGTCCTGATGCCAGCATCAGCCAGATGCTTTCAGCAAAGGTCTGGGGAGGACCTGACCTGACAGCGGCTGAGAATATGCAGGGGTTGCAGGAGGCAGGGAAATGCCAGTGCCCATCTCCTGAACAGCCCCCAGCACATGCCCTCGGCATGCAAAATCCTGGGGGAACCTCCCACAGGCAGTGAGCCCTTCCCATGCTGGGAATTCAGCTCCCACTCCAGCACATGAAATTGCACTGACTTCAACATGCCTTCAACCATATACCTAATGTTAAACATGTGCTTTAAGGGCTTTTCTGGAGGGGTGTAGGTGAAAGAAAGCTTTGGGGAAAGCAAAGTGTGATAGTAACAGCACCTCACAAACCTTTCAGAGATCCCCCCAGCCTACTTTTACCTTCAGACCCCAGGCTGGAAGAAGGGCAGGGGAAGGGGACGGGGCAGGAATGCGTGTCTCCCTGTGGATAGTGATTTGCAGGTCCTGGAGTGGAAAAAGGTGGATATGCCAACTGGGAAGCTGGCAGTAGAGGATGCCTGAGAGATGCCAGAGCCAGTTCGGGTTCAGCAAGCCAGTCACCAAAATGAGGAGCTGCCTGCAAGCTGGTGGTGACCACAGCAAGGCTTTCCCAGGGAGACCTTACTGCCTGGAGCAAGCAGCCATAACCACAGCATTTTCCCAAGCCCTGGTGGAAACACCATTTAACTTTTCTCCTGAGCTGCAAAACTGCATCACATTCACCAAGAGAACACTCAGCTTTTGGGAGCTTTTTATAAAGATACTAGAAAGGTGGCTCTGCCAGGTGATCCAGCAAACCCCATGGACCAGCCCCTCGGCAATCCTCCTTTGGGGGCAATAGGACAGGAGGGTCAGAGCAGGCAGGGTGAGGGGAGGCACATGGGTGGGCAGCAGGTAGCCCTGAGCAAGGACCACAGCAAGTGCAGGACCTCTCCAGGCAGGAGACCCCCACAAACACTCTGCTGTCCTTAAATCCTCCCCACCTCAGGCCCCAGGGGCTAGTTTCATCCTGATGCTCTAATTCTCATTTATAGTAAAGCCACTCCATGCTCAGAAAATCCTCTGAGGTCTCATCAGTGTTTCTAGGCTCAGATTTGCAAATTCATGTGTTTAAACAAGACGATTATAAAACCAAAACCACTGGTCTGTCAGAGGCCAGCAAGGGTGGATGTGTTACAGATATCTTCATGCTCTCCGGGTCTCACGCAGTGCGGGGTTGTGTACCTTCATCTATGCATTTTGGGGTGGCATGGGAACAGCTTAGACCATCTATTTACTGTCACAGCAGTAACATTTGATTGTATCTGTCACCACACACCTATCGATGCCACCAAGTGACAAGGAGACCTGTCTCAGGGACAGAAGGAGGGAGGAGTGACACAGGCAGTGATGTCCTGGTGCGGCATTTGATGGATGTGAGTCGGTCACAGCTGGAATTCATCCTCTGACGGGTAGCGTCTGCGTGCATCGATCGGGGTGACGGGGACAGGCAGGACCCTGGAGATAAGGCTGTTTTCCAGCAGAATCAAAACCAGGCAGTGTGCTGGGAGAATGGTTTTGCTTTTCGTAGCACATGATGAACACTGAAAAACAATAGGGGATTATTGAAGCCATAGAGGGTAGGGATGGAGCATTAGCATGCCAGGACAGAAAAAGAAGCTTTTACCTCCTCCTACCCCTTGTTACTAAGGCGTCTGGGAGCAGGGATGAGAACTGCAACCACCACCTGGCATAAGTTTATAGCAACCTTTTCTGCCGCGGACAGCAAAGAGCTTTATAAAGGCTGCGAGCATCATTCCCCTGCTTAATATCTGGGGAAACTGAGGCCAACCCAGAGTCACCCACTTGCCTTCTCTCACCATTGCCTCAATTCCCCTACTTCACACTTCTCAGCCCCTCTCCCTGCTGGCAGTCCCGGTGCTCGGGCATGCCAGGGTGAGCGCGGCGGGGATCAGCTTGCAGGCAGGCGACAGTGCCGCTGAGCAGCAGTCGACAGCGAGGAATTCAGCTCGGCAAACAAGCACTCCCCAGCTGCTTTGCCCTTGCAAGGGAGCCTGATGAGACAGGGCGGTGCTCGCCGCCGGGCACTGGTACCCACTGTGCTGGGTCTCCTGGATGGGTTTGGGCTGGTGCAGACCCCCCAAAGCACAGGGACAATGTGCAGGGAGTGCTGTGCCAGGGCAGATGTAGTGCTCGTTGGCTGCGCTCGCTCAGATGCATCCATCCCCCATGGCCGACCCTTGCACGGGTGCAACACCTATTAGTGACACTGATAATGCCTGGCAGTGTGGAGACAGCCCCTAGATAAGGCTCTGGAGCTTTGCCCCTGCGCTGGGATGGGCAGCCCTGCGTAACCAGGGTCTCTGCATACCCCAGGACAGAGAGGAGCCAGGGCTCTGTGTCCTCGGGAGGGAGGCACAAGCAGGTTCCTCCAACAGGACCTGTTGGCCCCATCCTCAACACAACATGTCTGGGGCTCATACGACGCCTTGCTGCCCAGCCTGAGCCGCGCTCCCGCTGCCTTGCTGCAAGTTCCCCTATTAAAAGGTTATAGCCACTCGAAGGCCACTTCATCCCAGCTTAATACATACTTAATTATAATTAGGTTAGGACAGCTGCCAAAAAGAGACCAAATGCTGCGAAGTGCTCTGGGTAAGGCTCCTGAAAAACATGTTTCCCGCGGTCCTGCTGTGGTGATGTGCCTTCACACGGGTCCAGGCATGGTATCAACAGCCTTCATTTGCAAAGGTGGGTTGGGGGTGCTAGGAAGCCCCCCAGCACTCACCGTGCCCTGTCTCATGTCGAGAGGACACTGTGCTTAAGGAAGGTATAAACCCAAAACTTGGCTGGCCATTTGCATGACCCTCTTTGCCCAGATCCATGGATAAACCCAGCCTTGCTGGCTCAGTCCCTACAGATCCCCCACTTCTTCCCTTAGGGAACAGGATGCTTTCTGGAATTTTTTTTTTTTTTAAATTTTTAAACAAAGAAAGCAACAAAACACCCACTTCGGTTGCAGTGATGAAATAGAGCCTGCCCCAGGACTGCCACAGTTGCAAATGGTGCTGAGCCCCATGAGCCCACTCATCACTGCAAAGCAAATGCTGGAGAAGAGTTAATTATCTGACAAAGGGAGTTACTAGGTAGTGGGAATTCAGAAGCTTTTGGGACCCACGTTTCAATAATCCTGCTCCTCAGATAGCTGAAATATACCCAGTTCTGCCTGCCCTGGCCCTGGCCTCAGCCATGTACCCTCCCTCTTCCCCTGAGGCTCTGCCCAGGTTCCATCTTTACCTTACACCAGCTTAAGAAGATCAAATTCCTTTACATGGCTCTATTCTGAATCAGCAGGGAAGAACATTCCCCGTGAGAAGATCAATGTTTCAGCTCCCTGACCTTTCACAGGTCCCATATAAAATTATGATCTTGGGTTCTCCTAAATGGTCTCTGTCAACATAGAAAGTCTCTATGATGTGGGCCATTTTCTTATGCCAGAGCCAAAGAAACTCCCACACTGGACTGATATCAATAGTGCCCATTGTGCCCAGCAAACATTTCCGTAATGTAGGTGAGGAAGCTTCTCAGTTCAACTTAATTATTTTAAAGGAACGTTAGTTATTTTAAAGGAACATTGTTTACTGTATATTGCTCACTGAAATGTCCCTGCCCTTAGCAAGGCTGTTGTTTCACTCTCCTGGCTGGTGTCTCTTTGCTCTGGGCAGTATTTGGCCACTGCCATAACGTTGACCAGTTTTGTTCTCCATCTGGGTTCCCTTGGCACCAGAACACTTGTGTTTAAGCTGCTGCTTAGATTTTGCTAAAGTGAGTCAAAGCAGCTAGTAAAAGGATCAATTTTCTTTGAGTAATACTGGTCTAAACTCAAGAGGGAGACACTTTGTTGTTATCCTCCCCAAAACAGGGCCCAGGGGCAGATGCTTCTGAATCAAGGCTGTTTTCCTCCCAGAGGAACAGCAGGCAGCTCATGATGCCCAGGACTCCTTCGAGCTGCCAGGTCAGGCAGCACCCCTCAGGCAGGGAAGCCCTGCTCAGCTCTCGGCTCGGCTTTGCTCCTTCTCTGCAGGAGGCAAAGAAACTTTTCTTTGCTCCCTGCAGAGCCACAGCACTAGCAAGAAAAAGTAGAAATAATAAAAAAAAAGAGATGTCGAGGACGATTGATGGCTGTGGAGGTCAGACTGCACCCAAGGAGCCCCCCCCGAGTGTCTTCCCTTCTGCTCCGTTTGCTGCCAATTACCGGTAAACAAGAGCAGGGATCCCTGCTAGGCTTTTCCTCAGCGCAGGAAGGCAGTGGTCACCACGGGGCAGCCGGTGCCGGCGCGGTGGCATCCCTTTGCCCAAGGGACAGCCAGGGTCAGCAGCTGCTGCGAAAGCGCTTGAGTCCACCAAGCCTGGGTTGTCTCCAAACAGCAGAGATGGGAATGTCAGCAAGCCCCAAAGCCCCCTTCCATGGGGAGCGGACGGGCAGCTGGAGTGGAGACACTAAACCCCTGTGCAAAATGCAGTGTGCAGTCGGAGCTGGGTACCTCAGGGCAGTGGTGCTCACTCTGAGTCCCAAACAGCCTTAAGGCGGGGGACAGGAGCTGAGCGTGCTGGTTTCTTGGGTGGGTGCGGAGCCTGGGATCCTCGGGGACATCTGTCTCCAGACACCAGGGACAGCAGGCTCTGAGCTGGCCGGTGGGGATTTGTGAATTGCTCTGACAGTCAGTGAATCACTCTGAAAGTGAGGCCCACAAATACTTGATAAAAAGAGAATAGTCCTAAAAGCAGTAGAAAGTTCTTTGCAAAAGGTGGACTTGCTCCCAGGTCCCCTGAGATCCAGGTAGATGTTTTGATCATCTGAAAATGAGAATCTGCAGATGTACAGAACAAAAACTGCTCATTTTTGCCCTACAGTTTACTGCACCGTGCCTTCCCAAAGCCCCACCAACTCAGCAGAAGCCTCTCTGGACAAAACATTTTACTGAGTCAATCGGATGTCCCCATCCATTTCTCCCCCCACAACTCCCCAGTGAAGTTTGTACAAGAATCTGCCTCCCCCAACCCAAAACCTGTTTTCTTCACCCCACAGCACACTTATCTCAGCCTGGCAGCAGAGTCCTCCAAATCCATTAAATCAGGGTTACACCATCAATGCCCAGAAACATGCAGGGTTTATCTGCTCCATCAGGACAAGTGGTCCCCCCAAGCCTCCATCACCTGGTTGCACCGAGGTTTCTTCAGCTGTGCCGGAGCGTTCCCAGTGGAACGAGCTCCCAATTCACTCCTGCTATTTTTTCCCCATTTAGCTCAGAACATTGTTGTAAGGTCACTGTGTTCCTCTTGTCTCACTCCCTGTAATATATTGCTCAGGAAAGTAATTTTACCCTGGAAATAGCTTGAAAATGTAGGGTAGCCTTCTTTGGGATGCATGAGCAACTGAAGTCTGGAGGGTCTATGCATGTTTATGGGCTATGCCATGTAACATCCACTCTTTCACCCTGATGATATCTCAGTGGTATGTCCAATGTATGGAATAAGGCAACATTTTCCAGGCTAAGATGCATTATTTTGCATTAGCTGCATTATTTGTTCTGCTACATCTGCACCCATCCAAATTAAACCATTGTTTGTGCAGAGAAGCACACAAATAAATCACAGGGTTTAACAATTTTACCATCAAGGAGTGCCACTGTTTTCTTGGGTATATTTGGTACCCACGCTGCTGTAGCGCTCTGCAGTGGCTGAATCCACCTGCACGTCCCCAGGAGTGCATGAGCCATTTGGGTACCAGTTTGGTACAGCTGGGAGCTCTCCTGCCTGTCAGGCTGGTCTCCTCAAAATAAATCAAATATTACACACAGAGCTTTCTAGTCTGCCTGCCCTAAAGAAAACATTTTGCAAGAGAAAATATAGTATTCCGGAGGCTTTTCTCACTTGGTGGCAATTCTGGGTGTATAATTGAAAACCGACTTGATCATTAGAGGTTCACAGAGATGCTGAATAGCCCAGTGTTCAGTGGTCTCTGCCAGCCACGGCCAATTTACATTAAAGGCTTGATTCCTTCTACAGCCCACTTCTCAGCCCCCTGGGAAATCTCTTCGTTGCTTATTCCTCGTTTGCAAGGACTGTCTAGTGTAAGGAAAAGTCTTGCCTAGCTCTGCTCTCACTGCTGCCAGCAGTTCTGCCCGTAGTTTCGGCAGGCTGAACCTGGATGTCACTGGCCATGTGCATTTGCTGCAGAAGATTCAGCATCAGCCACATGCCCACATCTCCCCCAGCCAAAAATTGATAGGCAGGCTCTACCCACCACTCCCTAAACAATTTTTGCATAAAATTTGTGCATTTTTTTGCATAAACGAGACGAGCCAGAGGTGTGCTTTCCCAAGAACTGAAGAGGAAACTGGATTACAGGCCAGGGATCTACAAAGCGATCGGGGGTTATGCGCAAATTACACTTGCGTGGGAGCAAAGTGTAAATATTAGAGCAACAAAAATAACAGTAACTGCCTGCTGAGAGCCAAAGAGCTTTAGGGTGGGGGATTAAATGTCATGTGCAAATGTTGTGATCTGCACTGGCAGAGAGACTTCAGTCCGGGAAGAGCCAGCGGTGCCTTCTTGCCTGATTCCCTTGGGACATCTTGGGGGACCGGCCAGTCTTTCTCCCCTTTCTCCGCGGTGTTTTTTTCACCCTCTAAGGCCGGCAATGCGAGCCGTGCCAGGTATGCCTGCGCACGGGGAAGTCATGGACCAGCGACCCTGCACACACCCGCTCCCTCGCCCTCCTCCTTCCCCCTCTAATCGCAAACACCACCGGCCCGCAAGAAGCGACCGGTCGATCCCTTTTTGCATCCCCGCGGCGGCCCTTCGGAGCTCAGGGAATCATGAAATCCCCCGGGCTTCCTCCGCGGCGGCCCAGCTGATGGCAAAGGGCCGCAGCAGCCGTGGGGAGAGCCCGGCCGGGGTGAGTCGTGCTGCTCCCTCCTCCGCCCCGGGGGCCGGCGGGCGGGGAGCGGCGAGCCCCGCCGGGAGCGCCCGGAGGGCTCCGGCCGGACCCCTGAGCGTCCGCGCGGGCAAGAGCTGCTCAGGCTCCGGCTCCGGCTCCGGCTCAGCCCTGCCCGGAGACCCCCGTGGCCGGCCGGCCCCGGCGCTCCTCGCCCGACCGGAGGGTAAGAGATGCGGCAGCCGGCGGGGCCATGCCGGAGCCGGCGAGGGAGAAGCCGGAGCGAGACCCCGCGGGGTGTCCTCGCCCGTTCCGCCCGGCCGGGGCCGTTCCAGCCGCCGCTGCCCCCCGTACCTGAGGAGTGAAGCTGGGGACGGGGGGGGGGCACCCCGGGCCGCCCCCGGTGCCCGGGTTTAAAAGATCGCGGAGATATTTTCACACCTCAGACCGCCGCCCCCCCCCCGGCTCCCCTCCAGCCCCCATCGCCTTGATTTAGCCCTTGGTAATTAATTTGGCATTTCAGAATAGCTACTGGGCTGGATAATGGCCTCATTCATCTCCCCAGCCTAATCTGAACAGAATCTGGAAGAAAAGCTTTCAGAAAGACAGAAACTGCCATTCGGCAACTGCTCAAAAGAACTGTCACTCCAGGGGAATAAATCGCTCCTGATTATTTCAACCCGGGTCTTCTCTGCTTTTCCAGCCGCTCCCGGTCCCCGCCGGGGGGACGGCCCCCAGATATTTGAGGAGGGGAAGATCTGGTTGGGTTTTCCCCCTCCCTTCTCCAAAACCCAAGGCCGGGCGATGGCAGGGGGAGGTGGGCCAGGGGCAGCGTATTGTTCCCGGGAAGGTGGACGAGCTCCGGCATCCGAAGCGATTTGACTTTTAAAACAGGCTCTGAGCTCCGGGGCCGCCTTTCCCGGCTGCCCCCGGTGGGGCTGAAGTAACCCCCATCTCCCTCCTGCTTCATCGGGGCTTCTCCCAGCCGAACTCGGGGGGAAAGGAGCCCTCCGCTTTGCCCTGGACCGGATCGGCCGTGCCCCGCGGCCGCTCAGCCCGTGTGCCGGGGCTTTCGGACTGCCCCGGTCCCGGTGCAGGTACCGGAGATACGGCGATGCTCCGGTCCCGGGGTAGGTACCGGCCATACTCCGGTCCCGGCGCTGGTACCGGCGATGCTCCGGTCCCGGTGCAGGTCCCGGCGATGATAGTCCGCTCCCAGTGCAGGTACCGGCGATGCTCCGGCCTCGGTGGGAGCGAGAGCGCAGCGGGGTCGCACCGGGACTGGAGCCGGCGAGGGTCCATCCCCCCCGGCCAGGGCAGGGCCGGGGCTAGCTGGTGCTTAATGATAGGAAAATCAAATCCCAAGTGGGGGGCGAGCCGGGGTGGGGGGCACGGCCTGGTGCCCCGAGCATCCCCCCTACTCCGTCCCCCCGGGACGGCCCCAGCCCCCCTGGCCCGGAGGGGGCGGGCAGACTCGGGACCGGGCCTCGGGGAGCTGCGCCTCGGTCCCCGCGGAGCTGCTTACATGCATTTAATAGCTCGAGGACGAGGTAATTAGAGGAAAGCCTCAGTAAATCACGTTAATGACCGCAAGAGCCATTACATTCGGGGGTTGTGAAACACCGAATAAACCCAGCGCGAAGGGCAGGAGGGAGGCGAGAGCCGCAGCCTGCGTCCCGGCCGCCGGGCAGCACCGTCCCCTCGTGCTCGACCGCGCCGGATGGTTGTTAAATTAACACCCTGCTAATGGGATTAAGCAGCACCTCAGGTTTGCGGGGGACTTTAGCGTGGGTCAGGTTTTCTTAGACACCCCCCCCATATTTGCTGCGAGAAGGTAAAGACCAGTGTGGGCTGGAGAAGCCGGGGCGGGGTGGCTTTAAATACCCTCCCGGATTTTAACGAAACGCCGAAATTTCAGCCTTGCCCCTGCGCCCGGGGCCGGCGAGAGGGTCGCGCGGGGTCGGGGGCAGCCGGAGCCAAACCCGCAGCTTCCCCCGGGGGAAACGCCGGTCCTCGCAGCGGCACCTGCTGCTCTCCGAGCCGGCCCCCGCCTGTCCCTCCCCCCCCGGGCACAGGAGCCCCGCACACGGCGGCGCTGGACGTCCCGGACACGGGTGGACGGAACCCCCGCGGGGAAGGGCCGGTCTCGGACACGCGTGGCCGGAGGAGAAGCGCCGGGCGGGCAGAGCGGGCGCTCAGACGTGACGAGCGGGGATGGTGGTAGCAGGCCCCCGGGGGGGTTTCACGGGTCCGGATTTGGGGCGCCTGGCTGGGCAAAGCGGACCTCGGGTCCCCGGGGGCCCGCCAGCTGCACCGGCCACGGTGGTACCTCCGGTACCCTCCGAGCGCAGGCTCGGGAGGACATAGCCGGGGCCGAGCCAGGAAGAGCCCGTATGGGGTGTCTGTGTTCCCGGGGGGCTCCCGCAGCAGTTCCCCCGGCCTGTCCCCCACGGCCCGGGACAGTTTGGTCTGAATTCCCCCCTCGCTCCTTAGAGCTCCTCCACAGCTGGACGGTATCACCGGGACCACCCCCCACCCCGCCATCCTGCAAATCGGGCTGCAATCCAAGAGCGGGGCGGGGCGGGGGGGGGGGGGGGGGAAATCTCTCCGGGGCTGGGATACACCGGGACTGTGCGTGTGTGTGTCCCGGGTGTGCCGGGCTGCGTCCCTGGGCGGCTCGGGTGGGACCAGCAGGACTGGGACCCCCCTCCAGTCCCGGGCCGACCGCATCCCCGTACACACACACACCTCTTCCTCCGCCGAAGGAGCAGCAAGGGCCTCGGGTGCAGGACGGAGGGGCTGTTTCCCGGGGAAGAGTTAACAAATCCCGGTAGCGGCGGGGCTGGGGAGGCGGAGGGGGGGGGTCCGGGGGGAGCGATGGGGGCAGGGAGGCTGCGGAGCCCCGCTGCCCTGCAGGGAAGGCGGTTGCATTGCCAAAGACGCCCCGCTGGGCTAGCAGGCCCGGGAGCAGATTAATCAGGCACTAATTCAATTTACAACAACCACTTTTATTCAGCTCGGTGGCAAGGAATTCAAAGCGGGGAGAGGGGCGGGCGGAGGGGAGCGGGCGGAGGCCGGCCTGGGGCTCGTCGCTGCCCGGGTAGCCCCAGTCCCCTCGGGCTGCCCCGTCGGGGCTGGCCGGGGAGGGGACCGTGCCGCCGTGCCAGGGACCGGCCGCTTGAGTGACACGGCGTGGGCAACGCTCCGAGAGAGGGCACCTCCGTTGGAAAAATAAAAGTGCCCTTTTAATCAAGGAGGGAGGGAAGGGGGGGCGGGCAGGGCGGCCGGGAGCCGCGGGAGGGAAACCTCGGGACACTCTCTCCGGGATCTCGGTACCGTCCCCCGGGGCCAGCACGTCGGGGCAGCGGGCTGCCCCTGGCCGGGATCACCGGGGAAAGAGCCCAGCCGGAGCGGTTCCGGAGGGAGGCAGCCGTCGGGGGCGGCCCGCCCGGCACCGGGGGTCCGCCGGGGCGGGGGCACGGGCCGGTGGGAGACAAGTGCCGCCCTTTAACCCCTTCCTCGCTCTAAGGGGAGAGCCGACAAGCTGCACAGCGAGGGGGAGAGGCGAAAGACGCCGCGCAGCCCCTGTCCCCGTGGCCGTGCAGGGGAAACCGCCCCTTCACCAACATCAGCCCCCTAAAACAACGTGCCGGGGGGCGCCAGGCCCCTTAGTTCCCGTGTCCTGCCCAAGGACTCGAGATTTCCCCCAGTTTAAAATTCCCCGGCATCGGGTTTTCTTTCCCGGGGGCGAAGACTCCGGGCCGAGACCCGCCGGGAGCCCCCTCGGAGCGGGCCAGTGCGCAGGCGGGCTCTGGGCCCCGGGCTGCTGCACTGGACGGTGGCTTGGCCCCGGCCCCCCCCTCCCAGTCCAGCTGCGGGGGTCAGGCCCTGTCTGGCCTGGTAGGGAAGGGGAGGCCAGCAGCCACCAGCTGGGAGAGGGCCCGATCCTGTCCCTCTAGGCGTCCCCACAGGTAGGCGGGGGGGGCTCCGCCCGGCCGCTCCCCGCCTCTCCCCGCCCCATGCCCACGGAGCATCCCCAGCTGCTGGGACGCGGGCAGCCCCGGCCTCCCCAGCCCCGTCGGGGGCACAGAGGGACGGGGGGGGACACAGAAGGAGGACCCATCCCCGGCTCCTCGGGGAGGCTTGGGAGCCCCGCGGCGGCGCCGGCGCCCATCGCCGCGGTGTCGGGCCGGGCTCCGTCCCTCTCCCCCCCCCCCCCCCCCCCTCCCCGAGGCCTGTGCGTGTCTCTGGCTGAGCCGCCAGTGGATGTCGTTGTTCTGTTCCTTGAGCGCGATGTCACTCCTTTAGCATGACCTCAAACGCGGCGGGGGCTGGGACCGCCAGTCATTCTCCGTGCGAGAGCCGGGGCGGGAGGCAGGCGGGACCCAGCCCCGCCGCCAGCCGCACTTTTGTGGTGCCGCCGCCGCCGCGGTCTCCCCTTTCTCGGCGGGGCTGGCCGCGGGGCGGGCGATGCTCCGGGCTCCCTGAGCCGCTGCACCGCGTCCGTCGGCCAAGTCGCCCCGCGGAGCTGCGCGCCAGAGCGGCGGCTCCCCTCCCTCGTCGCCCCGCGCCGCGCGGAGGTTGCGCAGGATGCCGCGGAGGGGCGCGGAGGCGCCGCTGGCCCTGCTGCTGGCGGCGGCGTGGCTGGCGCAGCCCCTGCGCGGCGGCTACCACGGCGTGAGCATGTTCGCCGTGCAGACGGCTCAGCCCGACCCCTGCTACGACGAGCACGGGCTGCCCCGCCGCTGCATCCCCGACTTCGTCAACTCGGCCTTCGGGAAGGAGGTGAAGGTGTCGAGCACCTGCGGGAAGCCGCCGTCGCGGTACTGCGTGGTGACGGAGAAGGGCGAGGAGCAGGTCCGCTCCTGCCACCTCTGCAACGCCTCCGACCCCAAGCGCGCCCACCCGCCCTCCTTCCTCACCGACCTCAACAACCCGCACAACCTGACCTGCTGGCAGTCCGACAGCTACGTCCAGTACCCCCACAACGTCACCCTCACCCTCTCCCTGGGCAAGAAATTCGAGGTGACCTACGTCAGCCTGCAGTTCTGCTCGCCGCGCCCCGAGTCCATGGCCATCCACAAGTCCATGGACTACGGCAAGACCTGGGTGCCCTTCCAGTTCTACTCCACGCAGTGCCGCAAGATGTACAACAAGCCCAGCCGCGCCGCCATCACCAAGCAGAACGAGCAGGAGGCGGTCTGCACCGACTCGCACACCGACGTGCGGCCCCTCTCCGGCGGCCTCATCGCCTTCAGCACCCTGGACGGCCGCCCCACCGCCCACGACTTCGACAACTCGCCCGTCCTGCAGGACTGGGTGACGGCCACCGACATCAGGGTGACCTTCAGCCGCCTCCACACCTTCGGCGACGAGAGCGAGGATGACTCCGAGCTGGCCCGCGATTCCTACTTCTACGCCGTCTCCGACTTGCAGGTCGGCGGGCGATGCAAGTGCAACGGCCACGCGTCGCGCTGCGTCCGGGACCGCGACGACAGCTTGGTGTGCGACTGCAAGCACAACACGGCCGGCCCCGAGTGCGACCGCTGCAAGCCCTTCCACTACGACCGGCCCTGGCAGAGAGCGACGGCCCGGGAGGCCAACGAGTGCGTGGGTGAGTCCCACGCCGCGGGCACGGACACTCCGGCAGACGCGGGGGGAAGGACGGGGAAAGGGCGCTGAGGTCCCCGGAAGGGCAGGGAGAGGGAGGGGAGAGCGGAGGAGCCGGCAGGGGACGGGGAGCGAGAGGCAGGGGGACATCCAGGACCCGGCAAGGGACCTTCAGGGACGGGGAGGGAAAGGTAGGGGGACATCCAGGATCCGTCAGGGAACGGGGCGGGAAAGGCAGGGGGACAACCAGGACCCGGCAAGGGACGTGCAGGGACGGGGAGAGGAAGGCAGGGGGACATCCAGGATCCGTCAGGGAACGGGGAGGGAAAGTAAGGGGGACATCCAGGACACGGCAAGGAACCTGCAGGGACGAGGAGGGAGAGGCAGGGGCACATCCAGGGACACGGCGAGGGAGAGGCAGGGGGACATCCAGGACCTTGCAAGGGAACGGGGACCGAAAGTCAGGGGGACATCCAGGGACACGGCGAGCAGCGCGGGGACGTCCAGGGACACGGGGAGCGGGACAGGGACACGCAGGGAGATGGAGAGCAGGGCACGGCGGGGACACTGAGGCACCCGGGAGCGTACGGCAAAGGAGGGGACACCGAGGCACCCAGAAGCGCGGAGCAGGGGAAGGCAATCGGAAGCGCAGGGGATGGGACACCGAGGCGCCCGGCAGCGCAAGGCGGAGGACACTGAGGCACCCGGGAGCACTCTGGTGACAACATCGAGGGACGCCGAGGTGCAGAGCGGGGGGCACGGGGAACTGGGGATCACCGGGCGGGGGACGGCGAGGCACAGGAATTTGGGGCAGGGGATACAGAGACACCCGGAGGCGTGGGGCGGGGGACACTGGAGGTACCCGGGAGAGCAAGGCAGGGGACAGCGGCAGACTGGGAAGGGAGGGGCAGGGGACACTAAGGAGCTCAGGAGAGGGGAGAAGGGACACTCAGGAGACCGGGAAAACACCGTTCGCCTTCGGAGAAGCGCTGAGGAGCCCTGTCTGGCTGGGAAGGGTCTCCCGTCCCGGGCTGCTCCCGGCCGGGGGTCCCGCAGTCCAGGGAGCGGGGTCCTGTCCGGGCGTCCCGGAGCTCGCCGGCAGCCCTGCTCCCTTCCCGGGGCACCGGCTCCGAGCCCCGCCGCAAAGCCTCCAGCTCGCCCGAGAGGCTCCGCGCCGGGACGGGACGGGGACGGGCTCCGGTCCTCCCCGGAGAGAGAAGGCGGCCGGGCGCAGCTCGGCAGAGCCTGCGGCTCCCGTCGCTGCGTCCTCAGGGGGTGCGGGTGGCCCCGGGGGACGATGGCGGGGCGGCAGGAACTCGGAACGAGCCCCAAGGCCGAATGAGAACCGGGGAGCAGCCAGTTCGCTCCGTCTCGGGTGAGAAACCCGCGCCGTCCTGGCTGTAAGCGAGCCCCAGCCTCCGGGCTGTCCCCGAGGGGAGACGGGGCGTCCCTCGCCTCTGGCCGGGGGGAAGCAAGGGTGAAGGGTTTAGGGTGCTCTTCCCCTTGAGTCCCCGCATATCCCGCCGACGGCTGCCCCGATCTCCCACCCCCTGCACTCCGGCGGGATCCCCGTGCGTTGCCGCTCCCCTCCTCGCCGCCGTTTAGGGGCCCGGTGCCAGCCCCCGGGATCAGCCGTGTGCCGGTGGCTGGGGGTCACCCAGCCCCGGGGTCTGGGGTGCGCCCCGGGCTGGGCTCGGCTCTCCGCGCCGGGACCCCCGGCCCCCGGAGCGCGTCCCCGGCACCCGCCGCCCGCCCGCCGCCGCCGCCTTGTTTACACGGAAAACACGGCCCCGTCTTCCAAAATATTTGCAGCTCCGACGATAGGAAAAAAAACCTCGCCGAGCGGCCGGGGTTGGGCTTTTTTTTTTTTTTTCCCTTCTCCTCCTTTTTTTTTTTTTTCTTCTTCCCAAATCACAATCAGATGTCTCCCTTGCAGCGAGCGCAACTTCTTCCCCGCCGCCTTCAACACCGAGGCACGGCCAAGCCTGGGTTATCTGGCGGGGAGAGAGGGGCCCGGTCCTGCAGCCCGGTGACACCGGGACACACGCGGTGGTGGCGCCGGGGGAAGGTGCGGGGGGCCCGGCAGCGGGCGGCGGTGCCTCTGCCCCGGTCCGGAGCCTCCGCTCCCCGCCGGGCTGCGGCTCAGGTCGGGGCGGAGCGGGGGCGGCCCCGGGGCTGTGGCAGCGCGGGGCGAAGCGGCGGGGAGATGCCGTTTCCCGGAGGGGAAGGCGGCGGGTGCCGCTCGGATGTGCCAAGAGCACCGAGCCGGGCTTTATCTCCGGGTTTGCTTTGCTTCTGTGCCGGCAGCGCTCGGGGATGGGACTCCACGTCTTGATTATTTCCCACCGCCGCCCCAGCGCTGCCTCTCCCTCAGCAGCAGGTCCAGGGCGGCAGGAGGGGCTCAGCTCCCCCCAGGCCTCCGTCCCATCCCACAGATAGGGACCAGTTCCCCGCCTGCAGAAAGAGAGTTACTGCTGTCCGCGATGCCATAAAATGTGATGCGATCTCGGGGTGCTGTTAGACCCTTGGTCTAGTCTGCAGGGTCCTGAAGTGCTCCTGAAAATGCTCAGTTACTATGCTGGCCCCGTGCACTTACCATCCTTCTCCCTTCCAATTTGCTTCCAATAAAAAGGATACAAGTTCCCAGTTTCCAGTAAAATGTGTGACTTTTGTGCCAGGCTTTGCATTTCAGACCATGCACAGTCCTAGCCGCGGCAGACTTCTGCAAACGAAAATCAGTCAGTTTTTTCCTTTTCCGCCAACTTTGCTGGGAAGTGAATGTTTTGCAAGGATGAAGCTACCGTAAAATAATTTTCCCCAGTCCGTTTCTGCTGCACATTCCCTGGGGCCATACCTATCAGTCTGCAAAACCAACCATGGCCAAACAACTGCATTGCCCTGCCAAGCCCACACTGCCTGGAATAATCCCCCTAGATAAAGATCACAATAACCCTATTCAGCTCCCACCCACTTGCTCCTGACCATCAGCCCACCCTGGTTTCTCTCCTAAATCCTGAGAGAAAGTCAGGCTTTGCGGTCACCCGAGGGCTACGGACCCAGCCTTCGCCGGGCAGAGGCAGGGGATGAGCGGTGAGTTGGTGGTGATGTTGCCGGCTGCATGCTGGAGGGATCTTCAGCCACTTGAGAGGGAAGCCAGAGGAGGCCAGACCCTCCTGAGCAGCAGTGGTGAGGGGGTAGGTGAATTAGCCAAATTAACTGAATTTGCCCCAGGCAGTGGTGTAAGAACTGATTACATTTTTTTCACTGAATTTGCTCTTTTTTCTGGAAAATTGGTTTTTTCAACCAGGGAGAAAAATGATAGAATGTGTCTGCTTTGCTTAAAAATTTGGGTGTTTTCTTTGGTAAGCCCATTCCCCCTGCCAAAACCGAATCTTTGTTCCTATTCATGCTTATTTGGGGCTGAAAAAGAAACGCGCTGGAGTTTCTGACAAAAAGTCAAAATTTCCCACGGGAACGTTTTTCGCCAGCCAGATCTAATTTTTCTTTATCACTTCTTGTTGCCTGCAAGAGCCCAGGCACCGCACACAGAGAGGACAGGGCCTGGCCCAAGGAGATGTTCTCCAGGGACCTGCTCCTGCAGAAGGATCCTGGCCAGCAGAGCTTTTCACAGATTCAGGTTCCCATCAACTTTACCTGGCAAATAACTCATCCACGTAGAGCTTGGCCTTATAGTCCGGCTTTGGCCAGGCGCCTGGGAGCTAACATGCTCCAGGGAAGACACAGCTTGGAGACAAACTTGGAGGTCTGTTCTCCATCCTCCCTCTCTCCAGCACCATTGGGCTGGCTCCATTTGCTCAGCGTTGGGCCAGCCCAAGCCCCATGTCTCCAACCCAGTTTGTCCTGATGAAGCTTCCAGCTCCCCTGTGAGAGGAGACTGCAGCTGGAAAAGGCCTGAGCTAAATGTTGTCAGAGCTCAACTGCTGGTGAGCTTGTGTGGACACATGAAAATGCAGGCAGGGGCTTCGACCCGATTTAGTGACATCAATAAAATGCAGTCGACACCATTCCACAATTTCTCACGAACCACGGCGTTATTTTGAGTGCTGGCAATGAACACGCACAAGCACTGCTTTTGAATACTCCCTTTAGTTTGCATAAAATACCTTTGCATTTGCCTTGGCCGGAGAAAGCGCTACTAGACAAACCCAGGCTGCAGCCCGCTGACAGGCACTTTGAGAACAACCTCCAGACTCCGTTCCCAGTGCCGGCTCTGGTGCTTTGCAGCCCTCTCCCCCGCGGGGCCGGGAGATGCACCCGGCACCTGCACGTGCGTCTGACGTCAATAGTGTTCGCAGGTGCTGGGCGCCTCTCGGCTTTTGGCCCTATGTGATGCCTAGAGAGTGTTTAACAATAACAAGGGCGATTGCAGTGGGAGAAAGGAAACATTGTGTTTTCAGATACAGGATTTGGCACAAGCCGCACGCGAAGCCTGGTGTTAGACAGGCTCTGCTCCGCCGTGTGCGCTGCAGTAGGGTTCCCAGGCTGGGATGTGTCTCATGTCAGAGCAATTTGCGAGCAAATCTCTCCTCCAGCTAAAAGGAAACTTCATCTCAGACACAGAGGGGACCAGGAACTACCAGAGAGAACAGCCTGCCAAACACTCCCAATGAAAAACTTCCTTCCAGACAAACCTGGGGCTTTAGCATCTCAGTGGCGGCCCAGAGAGGTCTTTGCAGGGCAGTGCTTACTAAAACAGCTGGTGGGCTCCCGTCCATCCTCATCACAACCAGGGAAATCACATTCCTCCACAACAGCGAGCTCTTCTTGCTCTGGTCCTGCAGAGGGATGTAAGGACTGTAGGATTTCCTCACAGGGAGTTCCTGGTGTCCCTTATTAAATTTAGGTGATCCCTTTTCTTTAGCCTGCATTTATCATCTCCACTTAAAAAAACCCTCCACGGTTCTCATCCCGTCTGTAACCGTTTTCCTCAGGGTTGGCACAGCAGGGTGTTGGGTAGCCCTACGAGATGCTTCCTTCTCATTCCCCTTGGCCTCCGAATGGGACAAGGAGTCAAGCTGGTGGTTGCTGATGGCTTTGGGCCCACCGGAGCATGCCTGCAGCCGTTGCTTGGCTGGTCGAGCAGCCCCCAATGCCTGTCTGCAGGGTCAAGGCACCCCGGGACCGCACAGCAGAGCAGGGAGACAGGGCAAGTCCTGGGGCCAGTGATGGGTGACAGTGGTTCATGGTGGCTGAGACCACCCATCAAGCCAGGAAGGACTGGGCTGGTAGGAGATGTCCTTTCTGTTGTCTTCTCCTCTCTTGTGGTGATTCAGGGCTTTGGAAATGGTCCGTCTCAGAGGGGGACAGAGGAAGAGAGGGGTCTGTCTGTGGCAGAGTGGGAAGTGGAGTGGGAGGTAGGGCCAGCAGAGCTGGCAGAGACCTGGTCGGGCAGGGGCACATGCATTGATTGCACCCTCTTCCCCTTCGGTTCCTGGCACCATGGTGGGATGGGAGTCAGACAGAGGACTTAAGTGGCTTTGTAAATCCCTCTGTGAGGAGAAGGGGGGGTTTCTGAGTGTCCCTGGCGTTCACCCTGCTTACCTCTTCCAGAGGGATGGGGAAGGTTGCAAGCATCCCTTCTCACCTTGTAAAGCAGCGATATCTCTGTCCAACCAAAGAGGTCCTGAGCAGGATTTTCAGGGTGCCCATGCGGGATCCCCAGGGTGCCCATGCAGGATCCTCAGGGTGTAGCACCTTCCGCCCATCTGAGACAGATGCTGCTGCCTGGGGCTGGGCAGCACAACACAACTACGTCCCCAGCTTAAGCCAGCCAGGCAAGGCTGACAGGTGGATTTTGGAGCTGCTGTGTGCCGATTACTACCCATTACCTTCTGAAGATATTAGGATTAATAGTCATCATTTCTGATATCCAGGCTTGTCTTGTCCCCCTGTGCCTCAGTTTCCCCATTTATAGAGAGTAAAGTGGGGCTGTACAAAATGCTTTGGACTTGGCGTAAGAAAGGCGTGAAGCAGTATCACAGCACCCTTGTGTCTAGGGAAACACTGCACTGGGGCGGCTTCACCAGCGACATGGCACCAGCCAGCAACTGGAACAGACCCTGTGCAGGCTGGACCTCTCGTGGCACCCTGTGCCATCCATGGAGCTGCAGGTCCTTTGCAGCCCAGCCCTGGTTCAGCTACCAGCGGGTTGTTCTGCATGGGGAATTGCACAAACTGTGGGTAACACTGTATTGCTGAGCAGATGGGTGCTGTAGCCATAGAAATATGGGCCCATAAGCTGCTGAGACTCCCATTGTAGCTTCCCAAGTGGGCCTTGCATGGGCAGAGCTTTCTCACAGGCTTTTATTCTCAGGAAGCTTAAAGTTAAACTGATTTCCAACAGAAAGGTTTTTACACCAACAAACAAACAAACAAAAAAGCGCAGTTAAGGCTAAAACAAAACCAGGCTTGGCACTCTGGGTTGGACACTTGCCTTCCCTTCAGCTTGTCCACGGCTAATCTCTGCCCTCCTCTTTCTGGGCCAAAGCATGTCATCCTTATTCAGCCTACGCTGTCCTCACTTCGGCAAACTCCCCGTGACCGCCCGGGGGGACGTGCTGCCTCTCCCAGGATGGAGCGAGAAGCCCGTGAGATTTCTTGAATCTCCGCTGCTTGCAAGGATCCTGCTTGTACAAACACTCCAGGGGCTCTGGTTTTCATACCTGGCTGGTGAGGTGGGTCAGCTGGGATGTGTGAGCCCATCTTTATATTCTTAATGTACGTCCCCATCATCCTTGGGGATGGGGAACAGACTTTCTGACCATGGAGGGTTGTTGCTTTCTTTGGCCCTAGGTCTCTTCTACCTCCCTTTTGGGATACCCTGCTTTTTGGTAGAGTATTTTTGGAGGGTCTTGCACTTTTTACGGGCTGTTGCATGCTGGGGTTGGGCTGTGCAAGCAGAATTTTCCTGGGGACATTTTGGAGGATTTTGGGGTGCTGTGATCTGTTTCTTCCCCAGCCAGTTTTGCCTTGGGGGACGTGCAGGGTGAAGGAGATCTTGGATCAGAATGACTGGAACCAGCTGGTTACCTTCATAGCATTGCAGAGGTTGCACATCATTTTGCCCCGTGTTGCTGTCAAACAGCAGAAATAATCCCAAAACAGCCCCAGGACCCACCAAACACCACATCCAACCTTTCCTAGAAAGCACTGACACACAGGTCCTCGCCACAGCAGGGCTGACCCCTCAACATGTGGGGGGATTCACAGCTCCCAGACTCGACCTCACCCGGATCATTTATTTGTGGTATGTTCACGGTTGCACCAAACAGGTCCCCCCGATTTTTCAGGCAGCAGCAGGGGAGGTAGAGGTTTTGCTGCCAGGATCAGCTCGCACAGACAGCTTCGACCCCGGGGAAAGGGTTCGGCAGTGGCAGAGCCCAGCAGTCACATCTGCTTCATCCCCAGGGTGTCTCCGGAGCGGTGGCTGCCGTTTGGCCTTTGCCGCTGCAATCAGCGGGGGACATTTCCTTTGCATGACCCGAGCTCCCCTCCCCGAGCATCCCTGCCAGATCCCCGCTGTTTCCCGCAAGGCAGCGTGGCAGAGCCGGGGAGCCTGGCACGGCCGCGGGGCTCAGCCTGGCTCTAGCCTGGTGTTATGGGGGAGAGGGCTCTGTGCCTAAGCGGGAACCAAGGCACAGCTCGTAAAAAAACAGGCCAGATCCTCAACTGGTGCAAACCCGGCTCTGTCTGGTGGCAGTATCTCACCTCCGCTAACCATGCTCCAAAAAATCCCCTGACGGCTGGGATGGGGCTGCCTGGCTGAAGTGACGGGCAGGCTTTTAAAAAGATATCTGTATAATAGCTTTCATTTATAGGGGGATTAGGATGCCCTAGGGACTGATAAGGAGCCAGGGAGGCTTTTCCTGCTCTGAGCCGGTGCAGCCGTGGAGGCTGTTGCGGGGAGCGGAGCGGAGGGCTCGGCTGCTCTCGCTCTGTCCCAGGCGGGGAGCAGCCCGTGTTTGCAGCAGAGATCAGTGGCACGAAGGGGCTCAGCTACACGCAGGCTGCTAGTTTGCGTTAGGCTCAGCAGAAGGCAGGGGATTAACTGGTGGGGAGGAAAAAATCTTGGGGTTTTTTTGGTAGATACTAAAGAAAGAGGTGCTGACCCGGGAGAGCACAGGCACCCATGTTGGCAGTGGGTCGGGGATGGAGGAGGCACGCAGCTCAGCTGGGAGCTTGTTTTATGGATTTATTTTGAACAACACTGGCTTTAGGGGAGACCAGAGTTTAAAAACTGCTGGAGTGGTATGGCCAGAGAGACTGCTTCGTCCTGGGGCTCAGCCAGGATGGTGCTGGGTGCCCCGAGGTCTCAGCTGGCACTGGAGGGACTGCTGCATTGACAGCACCTACCAGGCACAAAATTGCTGCTGCTCACAACATGCATCTCCTGTGCAAAGTGACTGCTGCAATGCTGGGGAGTGCAGCAAGCAAAGAAAACAATAGATAAGGAAAAAGCCCAGTTCCATGTCCCACACACAGCTGTGAGAGCAGGGAGGGTGCAGGCAGGAGTTTTCCTTTCAAACCTTTTCAAAGTGCCTTGTGAATGATGGGAGGGTTGAAAATCGTATCTGCACCTCCCTCCTTGATAGAGGGTTGGAGGCTGGGGAAGGAAAAAACCTCTATTTCACTCTCTCCTGGAAGCGCAGCGCCTTTCTAAATTATTTCACGGGAGGTTATGGACTGGAAGGGACCTCTGGCTTTCCCCACCAGCTGTTGTCACCCAGATTATGGGATCACCTGGAGAGGGATCCCCTCTTGCGCTGAGCCCAGCGCAGTGACAGGGTGCCCCGGGGTGCTGCATGGGGAGCAGCAGCCCCCAGCCCCACTCCTGTGATGTGCCCCTGGGGATGGTAGAGCTGGTAACGGTAAAGGATGAGCCCAGGAGATCTCTGCCATCTTCTGCCAAAAATGAGCAGCGAGAAAGAGATAGTGTGGGCAGGCGAGTGGGAATGCTGGCGCGGGTGGGGGCGAGCAGCCTTGGGACTCCTGGCTTGAGGGTCAAAGCTGCTGCATCTCCCCTGTTGAGGGAGAGGAGGGTAGAAAACCAGGAGCCTACACCTAGCACCCCCAAATTCACCTAGAAAAGGGCAAAAATGATGTGAGGGGCAGGAGCAGCTGGGGCACTGACGCAGGCTGTGAGCAGCTGGGCTCTGTGGGTTTGTTTTACAGCAAATTTATTCTTTTTGACCTTTTGCGGGGAGCTGCTGGGATGGGAAACACTTTCTGATGGCGGAGAAGTAGACACAGGTTTGACAATGGTGTATGATGGAGCGGGAAGAGTGCTCCCCAATTTCTCAGGGTGCTAGGGAGTGGGGGGATTTCTTTCCCCACACTGTCCCAGGTAGGAATTAGAGAAGAAATGCAGGAGGAGAGCTGCTGGCTCTGCAGTCCCCGCGCCGAGTGCCCAATCTTCGGGCTGCCTGCTATATCTGTGCTGGGTCTGTGAGGTCCCAGCTTGTGCGAGGCGAAGCCCAGCTGTTCTGTCCCCGATCACCGTCTTTATACATGCCTCTCTACTTCAAGTTCACAGATTTGGGTGAAAAGATGGATGAGGAGTCCATGTCACCTTCTCCATGGTATTTCAGAGCCATCCATCACCCAAATCCCTACCAGGCTGCACTCTGCAGCACCGCGTGGATCACTGTGATCTGTGCTTCATTTTGACCGAGTGTGACTATTTTCATGGCAGCGCCATGGGGCGAATTAATGTCCCTTAATGTCAGCCGTCTGGGTATTCAGGATCCAGTCTTAGGCAGTCAGACCATAGTGGATGGAGAGAGCAAGGACAGCGCATCTGATCGGAAAAAGGGGTTTTTTTACACCCAGTGGGGAGTGCCCAGTGCACGGCAGCCCAGTGCAGCACCTTGGTTTGCTCTCACAGCCCCAGAAGTACTTTCCTTCAGGGTCTAGAGAAGGGCTGAGCCACATGTGCAGGGAGGTGGGAAGGGGTGAGGAAGACCGCGTGGGCAGGTGAGATGTGAATCTCCCTGTTCTCAGCCTCTTCTTCATACTAGACCTTCCCTAGACCCCTCTCCCCATCCAGGGAGGCCACAGCTCTTCCTGGACCACTGGCCACTGCAACATGTATTATTGCATAACCAGAAGGACCCTGTCCCAGAAGCAAATTCTGTCCTGGGGGATGTGCTAGAAGTATCAGGACGCTGTAAATGGAACAGGGAAGGAGGAAGGTAAATGATGGGTAGAACTACGGATGGGGCAAAAAGGTCTGGTTTTAAAATCAGCCGTCGTGGTGCACGAGATGAGCAGAGCAGCCCATAGAGCATCCTCGGGATGGCCGAAGCCGGCTGCTCCCTCCTGGTGCTGGCAAGAGGCTGTTGTTTTCCAGCCTCATCTGATAAGCAGCGCAGAACCAGGCAGGCAGCCGTCGTGCATTTTGCCTTCCTCCAGCATTGCAGGCTGTCCTGAGACAGGCTGTTTACTCGATCGTCCGCCCGCCCTTTTGCAATAGGGAGTCAGTTCTGGTTAATGTTGAAGATTGTAACGTGATTACCGAAAGTCTCATGAAATTAAATCACTTTGCTTCAAAGCGGCCGGGGAGGGGGAGCGTCTCTCTGGCAGCAGGGATGGCCGAGCGGATATTGAAAGCAGACTGGTAGCCAGTATTGCATCGCACACAATTGAGCTCTGACAGTGTGAAGGCAAATACAAACAGCAGCTTGTGTTTGCACACAAAGGCTCTGTGCACCAGTATCCCCGGCCCTGTACTTTACACCCTCGGCTCTTGGGCAAAAAGTCCTGGGAGGGTAGGAGGGAGGGAAACTCCACTGAATATTTAGAAATGAATTGAACTGTGCAAACATGCCATTGGGAAGCTCTCAGTGTAACGCTTTGGATCAGCTACCCGCCGGGGCTGGAACACAACTGCTGGACTTGAAAGGGCGACTTTCACGCTGAAGCAAAACTGGACAAAAGAAGATAAATGAAACGGGCTCCCGGCGGGGTTTGGTTTGTTTGTTTTTGTAACTCGGCTAATATTCCTGCATTGTTCAGCCCAGTGGCCCAGTGTCTGTCCTTCACACGCTGCTCGTAAATCGGGGCTAAGCAGGCAGCGCAGGCAGCAGGCAGCGCGGGGCAGGGAGGGGATGAGCTCCTCCGGCTCGGCGCCCTGGGGATGGTGAGGTTGTCCTCTGCGGCCGTCGTGGTGCAGGGACTTGGATGGTCTGCGCCTACGCGGTCGCAATCACACCGCGCCGTGCTGGGAAGGTCTGACCCGGAGCGGTGATGCACAGCCCTGTTAATTCCTAGGTGAACCTGGATTTAGCCTGTGGCATTTTTGGGCACAGTGCATCGTCTAGCTTAGCAGAGGGAGGATCAAGGGGTTCTGTGGACCAACACAGCTTTGTTATCCATTCATTCTGCAGCTAAGCGTGGCACGTCCTAATGATTTTCATGGAGCTGGCAGCAAATCTGCTGAGATTTGCCCAAGTGGGAACCTCCCAGACAAACTGCAGGTACTTGCGGTGATGTGTTGACCGTCTCCATCCTGCGGTCCAGTAGCAGAGCGAGAAGCAGTGCTCGTCCTCGCTGCACCCTGTGCGTGCCCGGGGACATGTCTCTGTTGAGCTCGGAGCCTGCCCGGGGCTGGGACGATGCTGCTTGCGTGGGACGGACCACGCGTGCAGGATCAGGGCATTGCAGGGTCCTGCAACCAGACCTGGTGGACACAGCCAGGTTAACACAGGCATTCATATGATTTTAAGGCAAAAAGATCCCCAAACACAAGCCTCTTGAAAATTCACTTGCCCCCAGGATTTTAGGCAAAGCAGCAGGTCTAATACCGCAATATTTCTCTAGTTAGCACTGAGTGAGCAAAAGCTTAAAAATCAGCTGCATAATTGTTTTGATCAAATCAAACAGCAAAAATAGCGATGCCTTTAAAACATTAAATAATGTTTAATATGCTCTGTAGCATTTACTTTTCACAAGCCTCTGCGAAACCACCAAATGTTCACAAAAATTTGGCAAACTGATTTCTCCAGATATCCAGCCCCCCAAATGAGCTATTTGTTAGTTTCCACTTCACAAAGTTTCACCCAATCAAAAAAAAAAAAAAAAAAAATCCCGACAAAACTCCAGACGGCACATCACGTGCTTGGGGCGACCAAAGAAATCCCCTGATTTGGGTGACCAATGAACGTCCCCAGTAATGAAAAGCGAACAATTTGTCGGCAGCCCATGCACTTGAAAACGAATGATCCAAATTATTCAGCAAGTCTCCCTGGATAGTGAATCCATTGAAAGGGGATCGAGACGAAGTCATAAATTATTCATTACCCAAAAGAGAATTAAATGCATATAATCATAACAATAATAATAACAACAACAATCGCAACACTAATAATAGCAACAAGAATTCAGCCGGCGCTGCTGACAGAACCAGGGAGGCATGAAGGCTCACAGACTTTATTTTCCCTTTATTCCAGCACCCCTTTAGAGCAGCTGTGTTAAATAAGGGAATGTAAAGTGGGTTGACATTTGGAATAAACGTATTTATTGCCAATAATTTGGCTCGCTTGCCTTGACTAGGGGTGATGTAGTTTGTACTCTGGTCCTTGGCAGCAAAAAGGTCCATGGACTCGCACGCATCACTGTTAATTGCTTAATATAATGAATTTCTCAGGATCCTGGACTACTTTTAAGGAGTCTGTGGAAGTGGCTGCAGCAGAGGCATGTACTGTACCACTGTCCCTGGAAAATTTATAGGTGTCCATGTACTGAAAGAGGAGTGGAAAGTGCTGGCCTAACACATATCCCTGGGATTCGACTCTTCCTGGCTTGAATGGGACCTTGATTGCAGAGTCACCCGGGACCCATTGAGGCAGTAAGAGAGCTAAGGAGAGGCCACAACACTTGTCACACAGCCCGCGAGTTTCCTGTTGTCGCTGGCACGCACGGTTTTGGCTGGGAAAACTCTGCCGCAGATACGCCGTGTGCCTGAATTTGGTGCATTTGAGCTCTCCATCATTTTGGTGCCCTTTGGACCCGAGGTTTCATTTGGGCATCTTTTATTTGGGATGCTCTTCCACCAACACCCCTGGAGGGATTTTCTCCAAGGGGAGCCGCTGCTGGGCGGTGGTCAAGCGATATTGAAGATTCAGATACATTTACATGCTTGCACCGTGTTGTAAAGCGCCCAACTACAACTTTGGCATGCAAATGAATTCCCGTTTGCAGCAAAGGGGCTCAGCCGTGGCACTCAGCCATCTCCCAACGGTTTCCCACAGGTTGCCCCGTGTTTGCAAGGGGGGGTTGGAAGGGCTGTAGGGTCCCTTCGCTGCTGTTGGGCTTCCTCAGAGCTTTCTCCACCTGCTGCTCTCAGCAAGGAGAGGGGAGGTGTCCTGCTGCTTCATGCGTGCCGAAAAAAAGGCATTTTTAAGGCTAGGCAGCAGCAGATTGGGCTAGGAAGGAGCAAAGCTCTTACCCCGTATGGCTCCATCGGCTTCAGGTGCTGTGGAGGGTGCTCAGCACCCACATGGTTTGGGTTGAACGAGTTAATGCTGGAGCAAATTGGGGCAGGTTTGGCACGACAGAGTCAGCCCGTGGGGGGTATTTTGGAGACCGGTGTGACGAAATACATAGTCATAGACCCTGATTTTTGTTTGTTTGCTGAAATAATCTGCAAGTCAGGCTCAGGCCTGCTTAGGTGGGGGAAGGTGTGAGAGGATGGGGGAGATGGGGGAGAGGCAGAGGAGGGTCCAGGGCTGGCGGGGGGCTGGCAGGGGCACGGCGGGGTGCCCGTCTGCTGAGCCTGGTGCCAGTGAGTGTCGGGGTTTCGTGGCGTGGTGGTGCCTCCCCCGTGGCCACGGCAGGAGAGCCAAGCTCATAGATCCTCTGCTGACGGGCAGCTGTAACGCAAGCAGGAGAAGAAAGAGTTCCTGCTGGCATTTTTGTTGGAAGTCGACTGTGTATTAAGTGGAGCACGGTTTTCATTACCAGCTCCTTTTTGGTACAATAAATCACGAACTAGAAAACACACTTTTGGCCTAGATTCTGCCCTCAGTTATGAGTGGCAGTAACCAGAGGCGAAATCCAGCTTCGGCTTCAGCATTGCAGCCCATATGTTCACCTTTTGGAATTAATTTCTTCTGGTAATTTCTGTGTAATTATACAGCATTGAAGGCTGATTATATGCTTCCTCTCATGGGCAATTAATATTGCTGATCTAGTGCCAAGGGTGCACTTTGCACTGTACAAACCCATGAAGGAAGACAAGCTCAGCCTCCAGCGCCTGCTGCAAGGTGACAATCTGGACCCTGTTACCTTCAGCGAGGGGACTCTGGACCCCCCCAGAGTCCTTGGAGGAGATGGGGCCACCAGCTAGCAATTTAGCACAGACCAAGCACTTGCTGTTCAGCCGTAGAAAGAACATGGAGTGTTTGTGCGAGCTCCAGCTGCTGTTGAAATATTTGGGAGGTCATTTCTGCCGAGCAGCCTGGAAGAACCTGTAATTGAAACAGATGCTATCCGACGGCGGCAGCCCTGTGGGTGAGCAGAGCAGCTCATCTCCCTAGAGGAATAATCTAATTTATATCTCATAAGACAGTTTTATTTTTCTGAATTACCAATGCCTTTTCCTGCCAGAGAACTGGCAGATCTGTGCAAACTCCCCAGGGGCTTCGGCCGCAGCCCTTGCTCCTGCTTGAGACAGGGGGAGTGGAGAGTCGTAAAAGAAACTTCTCGCATCGGGTTATGGTGCCTATAAAATTAGTCCCGTTAGAAGTTGGCTGCCCATTTAAACAAGCAATTTAAATGGATAACAAAGGCATCCCCTTGCCCCCCGCCGCAGCTTCTGTAAAAAAAACTGAGTTTAACTAGATGGAAAGGAGAACAGCAATGGGTTTGCTTGAGTCAGGCTTCTGCGTGGCTCGGATGCTGCTGCTGCAGTATTTGGATTTGTTTGCTGCTTTCTGCATGCAAACAGCTTCAGTTCCAATGAGATAGAGAGAGAAAGCGAGTGGGAGGAGGAGGAATAATTTTTAGTTTCACCACTGGTTTCCGTGGGCTTTGGATGAAGCCCTGCTCTCCCTCTGTGCAATTTGTTCTCCCCGCCTGCGTTTGGGCAGAAGGTCGGGCTTGGCTGCATGTGGGCTTTGCTCGCACTGATGAATTCGCTCCTGTTCTGCCAGATGCAACAACATAACCCTGAACGGGAGAGTCTGAAACCAAACAGGGAAGGTGCTGCCTCCAGGAGTTTGGCTGCCCTGACTGCCGGGGCGCGGGGTTGTCCTTGCAACCCCGCCTTGCAGCAGGAGGGCTCCCCGAAAGGCAGCCCACGGCATTTTGCAGGGTGGTGGGGCATGGGCCACGCAGCCACCAGCTCCCCTGCGGCTCCAGCTGCTTTCTCAGGGTCCTTGAATAGGACAAGCAGCAATTTTACCTCCCTTGCCAATGCCTGGGGCCAGCTCTGTGTCTCAGGCTGCAGGGAGACAAAGACAGTGGTGCCCTTTCTGCTCGTGCCCCGGTACAGTCCCCCAGCTCTGAGATTCACTGTCAGGGGAAAATTAGTAGCAAAAATGTGAAAAAAGAGCTGCACCTCCCATGAATCCAGCAAAGAGCAGCTCAGAGAATCAGATTTGCTCGGTCAGGGGAGCACAGCCTCATCGTATGCCCAGTTCCACCTCTGTGGGAAGTCCTTTGTATGTCAGTCCATCACATCTGCCCTTGGGAACTTAAAATAAATCCTCATGCTCTGTCCCAGCTTGAGACTTAAGGCAGCAAAATGCTACCCGAGCCACAAGTCATTGTTAGGTTTCAGAGTGAACACTCCCTCACAAAGGTGAGAGCAGCTTGTCCCTACTAGCTTGTGCCACCCATTAGCTGTGACAACATCGTCTGTTCTTAGCCAGCTTCCACCCCCCTCCCCAAGCCTCAGCTCCCAGGTTCACAGGCTCACGTTTTCCCTTACTCCTTCCTCTCACAGCAGCAGAGAGAAGCCGGGAAAAGTAGACGCTGAAACCCACATACAGCAAACAGAAAAAATGCCCAAACCATCTCGTAGGAGAGAAAACCAGCTGGTTTTGCCCCACACCAGGACCATGCAGCCTGGTGCTAAGGCTGTGCATAGATCTGAGTGCTTTTGGGGGCAACGAAGGGACAGTCCGAGGTCTGTCCCTGCCCCAGGCTAGACACTCGGGAAGCAGCCGCAGCCGCTGAGCATCTCTCCAGGCTCCCAGCCTCTGAGACAGCCTCCTGAGAGTTTAATTTTTGGGAAGCTTTAACATCCCCAGCTTACCAACCGCTGAAAGAAAGGTCAGCTAATCCTTCACAACGTCTGAATGAATTCAGGCCCAGAAGTGAGATTACTAAACAGGGGAGCGGGAGGCCGGGCAAGCTGCATGGATACAGGGACCCTTCCCATAGTCAGGCCTGGCTTTCTAAAGAAATGGACCTTTTATTTCAGTTCTCATCCCCCGGGAGGAGGGGAGGGGAGTGGGCAGACATGGCTGAAGCACCCAACTCCCCTCCCCCAGCAGCAGCCCCGCAATTGCAAATGCCGGCAGGGCTTGGTCGAGGGGAGCCCCAAAAGAGAGCTGACCAAGAGTCTCTGTCCGCGGGATGGACAGCTGGGGTGTCCTGTGGACACTGAGCAGCACCCATGGCCCAAGCATCCTCACTGGATACCCTGCTCTGGGTCTCAGCTCAAGTGTTTGGGAAGAAACCCCCCCAAAACAGGATCCCCATGTGCCTCGTGGCTGCTTCAGTGGCTTTTGACCCATGTCTCTCAAGGCACCAAGGTCCCAGCGCTCCCTTTGCCCAGGTACCAGGTACCGAAACGCTCCCGTGCGCACGGTGATGCTAACCGAACCCATGAATTTAAGGCAAAATGACCATTTCTGTGTCCTCACCACTTGCCGCCATGCTTCAGGTACCCTTTGTGGGATGTGCAGAGAGGCCACCCAGGGGACTGAGCTGTGTCCGAGCTTGGCTCAGCAGGGCGAGGTGGGTGCCCAGCCGCCCCTGGGTGCAGCACCCCTTCCAGGGAGGGGACCGGGCACCATGCCCATAGGCAGCCAGTCCCCGGGCCAGGCTGGGGGCTGCGGGACAGCACAGGCAGCCCCTTTCTGGGCTGCACCCACACTCCTTTGTGAAGCCCCGGGGCGATGACATGACAGGACCACTAAGGACTTGCTTTTCTTCTGCAAATCAACTGTCCTTCTCAATGCTGGAAGAGCGGAGCCCATTGAATGCGGGGAAGAAGCAGACCCCCGGGGTGTGGATGCACTGCGGATGAGCCATGGTAACCTGGCTACAAGTGTGACAGCGCAGACACCCAGACCCCGAGCCTCCCTGCCAGGCTCCTGAGTCTCCCCAGATTGGGTATTCAGGCCACAGGGTTTTCTCTATTGACCTCGAAACACTGTTCTGCATGGGAGAATTTTTTTTCTTCCTCTCTTGGTAACTGCAGAATCAAGTCTTTGCAGTTGGAAACTTTTGCTACCACAACGGCAAGCTGGTAATTCAGCTGGGACCCGCTTGCCCAGTGGTGGGCCTTCATTCTCAAGGTCCAGGGGCCAGTGAGGAGAAAATGGAGAGGATGCTTTTTTTTGGGCACTTCTGTGATGACTCCAGCAAGGTGGGATGCTCCATCACCATGAGCAGAGCACCAAGTACCATCACGTCATGCAGAGCTGCCAGGTCCTGCTGGAGCAGGCAGTCGTCTGTCTTCCCTGCAAAGCACTGGGTGCCCTTCCCCAACTCGCTGGGGGTGTCTGATGGAAAAAGCCCATCCAGCCAATGGAGCTCCAAGTGAACAGCCCTGAGGTCAGACCTTCTCCATAGCTTGGTTTTTCTTGCAGGAGTCCTGTAAAAGGCTGTAGCAGTGGCTGAAATGCTGTCTGGTTGTGTGATCCCATCAGCGCTGGGTGAAGTGTGTGGGTGCTGCAGGTTTGCAGGACCCATGGAAAACTCAGCACTTCCCAGCTACTCCAGGAAAAAGAGCACTGGGAGACTGATGGCTCAGCCCTGCTCAGCACTCTCTGGGACTGCACGGTGCTCCCTCACTCCTAGTAGAGCCCTCCTGCAGGAAATAAACTCCTCCTGGTGCTGGGGAAGAAGGGTCTGTGTGATGTTTTAATAACAGCTATGGACACAGCCATACAGATCTGTTCTAGATGCATCTGTGATGCTGTGAAATGCAACGTTTAATTACACAGTGACTTGGATTCTGAGACTCCTGGACAGCAAATGCCCAAATTACAGCTGGGAAATACTTAAACTCAGGCCCAAAATGTGGCATTCACTGGCAGGATCATGGCAGGGGCGTGAAGGTGCCCTGCAGGGCTCTGGGATGTGCTGGAGCTGTGTGGCAGGAGCAGCTTTCCCTCAGGTGTGATACCTGTCACAGGCAATAAAGACAGCCTGGTGCCACCAGAAACATCTTTGAGAACAACCTGCTGGGATTAGCGCGTACAGGCAGAAGGCAGGGGCTCACGCAGAGGCAGAAAGGTGTGGGGCAATCGTGAGCACTAGGGTTAAAACTAGCCCCATGTGTCTTTTGGGGAGAGGTTTGTCACTCAACTTGTGAGGAAGCTTCCAGGTGCAGCCCTGATTAAAAAACAAATTCATGCTAGGGTATCTGAGCATGATATCTAGTGTGACATTGCACTGCACATACGGTACCTGCCCCGGGGAAACTGAGGCACAGGTGGGCAAACTGACAATTAGAAATGCAGTGACAACCAGAGGAGCTCCCTGGTCCTAATTGTCTCTTCCTTTCCCCAATGCTGTGCTGTTGTTACTCCAATTCTTGATTTACTGGAAGGCAAGAGAGAGGAGACTCATCCTCACTGTGCCGGGGAGCATTAATGTGAAGTTTGAGGTACACGGCATTTTGGGGGGTTTATATTTAGCTCAGCCTGATCTCAGACTGGACTGATTTCAGGTGTATCTGAAAATTTCCATCTGCCTCTTGCTCTGCCTAAGCAGCTATAAATGTTAACCACAGGTGTCTATGGGAGATGCACAGCAAGTCCCTTATCCGGAGAGGAGGGCAAAAGGTGGCGAGAGGATTGCCAGGGGAAGAGTAGAAGAGGACAGCTTGGTCTTCAGCATGATCAGAGGGTCCAGCCCCTGCCCATGCCCAGGGTGAGCGTCTCCTCCTGTCCAAGCCCAGTTCCCGCTGTGAGCTCCCCGTCAATCCCCTATGCAGCTACCGCGTCCTCTGCAGACGTTGCCCCCAGCTATTCAACCGCTCTCCGGATCATTAAACATATTGAGCAACACCAGTCCTGTGACTGGTTAATTAGTAAAGAGTTGACTAATTAGTTAATCATGTTTACTGAGTGCTTTGAAAGTGCTCAATGTTATTATTTTTAATTATGGCTGTGCCCCAGGCACTGTTCACCTCCCCACATGCCAAGCCTTGCAGGGTTCAAACTCTTTGTCTCTGCTACCCGAGGCTGGTTTTAAGATGGGAATTTGCCTCTTATCCTCTGGTTACCAGGTTTCCTTAACAGCCTCTTGTGTGGGATTTTAGAAAAGCCCCTCACAAAGTCTTCATATACCCTGGCACACTTAACTCGCTCTTTCAAAGCTGTCTTATCCATTAAGGAGGCAGGATTGGCTCTTGCAAAGCCATACACAGTAGTGCCTTTGTGCACACCTCATCCTGCATCCCTCTCCTGACCTTAATAAAAGATCAATCAATATCCAGACTCGCTCTCCCATCTCAGCCTGGGAGCGTCCCATCCTATGTGAGAGAAGCCAAAGTTTCCCACCAAAGGGAAAGCAAGAGTATTCCTGCATCTGACTTCAGGCTGGTCAGGAGAGGACAATTTTGGTGGAGGGCAGGAAGAGAAAATATCCTTCAAAGATTTCATCTACTGAGAGGAATGCATACAGGGTTTGTTAGTCAGGGGAGAGTCTTGGCATCTCTGAAGAATCAACAAATCTAATCATCTTGGGACTTTCTTCATTCATAAAAATGTCATCAGCTCATTAAGCAATATCATAAAGAGCCCCAGTCACCTCTTATCACTGTGCAATCTGAAGAGGAGTCTTCTGGCACCAGCTGCAGAAATAAGGCCCACCTCCACATAGCACTGAGGCAGAAGAAAATCTGGTGCTCGAGTAGACAATAAGCTATAAAAGTCACACAGGAGCAGAGTTTGGGAACATTTCCATCCCCATGAGTTGATCAGGAGGGCACATGGCCAGCCAGAGCAATTGTATGGACACTACTCCAGGACGTGGCTGCTTAATACTGCTGTCTTCACCCAGGAACCTGCAGTCCTCAGCTTGTAGTTGGAAGCACTTGGCTTATGCTCTTCTAGAAAGCTCGTAGTGGTGTATTGTCAGGGCTTACTACCTCCAGGTAACACTCACTTGACTGCTGCCATCCTTGACCTGTGCTTATGGTGATGCTGTTGCAGAATGATGGACATGTTGGTTGGAAGTGGGAGATACTTCCCCTTGCACTCTGAATTTCCTTCTTGGAAATCCTCCCTCCCTTCATGGCTACTAATGAAGGCCAGAGCAGTCAGGTGGCTAAACTGGGCATCATTTAAAATGCCACCAATAAGTGGGGATGAATCCCAGCCTCAGGCTCTGTAACTGGCTCTTAGACTGGCCATACTGGTGAGAAGAAAGGACCTGTTGATGCAGGATCCTGTTTCCAACCTGAGCAGCACCAGACTCTCTGGGAGGTGTTCGAGTATGGGGCAACCATGTGGCAATAGCTGGCTGGTGTATTCTCTGTATTTTAGGGGTTTCTGAACCAAAGATGGCATCCCTGTAATTAGTTTCAGTAGCACATTAATAGTAATAGCAGTTCTATGGCTTTTGCTTCTACGGATCACACATCTGGGACATTTTCAAGTTCTTTATATGAATTAACTGGTGTTGGATAGGGGCTTGTGAGTGGTTGGGACCATTTGGAGTCCAAAAACTTGGTCCTCAGTTGTGCTGCATTTTGTCTACCCTTTCATAAAGGTCAGAAGGCTATAAGGTCCCCTACACTCCATTTAGGCTATGGGCCCAGCATGTTATCTCCCTTAAGAATGAGTTATCTCCCTTAAGGGATGTGCAGCAGAGACTGGATTAGTGGTTGTATAGGGTGCATGCAGGAAAGGTAGAAGCACTGGCGCTCAGTTTAGCGTCTTGCCACAATATCAGCTTTCCACCTTGTCTGATCTTCTCCCCACTAACGTCCACTCACAACCTGTTTCTCTGCTCCATGAAGGTCTTCTTGGAGCCAGTGAGCACCAGGAAACCTTCCCCATCCTCCCTACTGCTTCAGTGCTGGGATAGGGAAAACTCATTTTCTCTGGAGCCATCCTGGGGCAAGGCAAGATCTCCAGTCCTGCTCTTTGGCCTGGCCAGTTGATGGGGTGGCTGGAGTGCCAGAGAGAGCCATCTGCCCCGGGTTTCAGAGCAGTCCCTCTGGCCCATCCCAGCTGTCGCTTCAACATTTCCATCCATGAGGAAAGCCTGCTAAATCTCTTTCTCTTCAAAAAGAGAGAGAAGCCAAGGAAGTCTGGAAGGGAAGGGAGACAAACACATCTGCACCTGGGAAATGTCATGTTTGGTTTTTCAACTCAAAATGGGCAGTGACAGCAGCTCCGTGGGGGCGTAAGTAGGGGGAGCAGTGCAGATTTATAGCCGTGGGTCACGCTTGAGCTGAGCCAAATATTCTGCCTAGCATCAGTTTTATGAACAAGATGAAGTACAGAACCTCAAGTGCAGGCACTCTATTAGAGGAGAAACACTGGGAGAGCAGGAACAGGGAGTACACTGCAAGAGGCCATCCTGCCCCTCACCCTGCTCTGGTCTGGATCTCTCCTTTCAAGGCTGGATTTGGGCAGGTTGGGGATTGCAATGACCAAGCGTGACCAGGCCTCAGCAGGTCCTGGGTTTGGTGCCACAATTCTGTAGAAGTCATGCGCCATAAGCCATGAGCAAAGCAGCTGGAGGCTGAAGCAAACGGCAGTCAAAACCAGCCCTCTTTCAAAACAAAATAAAATTCACAGCAATTCCCAACCCTGCAGGAGGGAGTAATGCTAGACAGAGAACTGAAACCTCCTAGACAACTCCAAGTTCAACACCCTGTTGGGCACTGAAATTACCAGTCCAAGGAGATGCTGTAGAGATTGTCACAGCACTGCAGAACATAAGGACCCAGACGATGCCAGCGTTTCCCTTTCTGGCCAGATACCCAGACTGAATCTCTTGTAAATTCAGAACCTCGTATAAAAGATTAAGCAAAATTACCGGAGGCTCCCAGTTCTCACTGAGATAAATGTGGTGCAGACCTTTTTCATAGATGTGGGTGACATTGTCACTTCATCACGGTCTCATACTGAAAGCTGTGTTTCAGCTGGGCTTTGACAAATAATTGATGAATGATGCAATGGTGCATTGTGACTGTAATGCCCCCAAATTGTCTTCTTTGGCAATGCCTTTTGATGTACCTCTTCAAAGAAGTGTGGCAAATCCTGCCCTTTCCCATATGAAGTGGTGATCAGGAAAGTCTTTGCAAATATGTAGAGAGTGCCTCTAGTGTTGAGGCTGCTTCTTCTTCATCCAAAGTCTTTAAACCGAGGCAGGTGATGTTTTTTGACTGGTACTTTTGCGGTGGCTCCATTAGACCTTGTGGGGTTGATGTAGAAATTGAGGTGGGGGACTCTGCCTTTTGATTTAGTCCTAGAGCCCACTTTGGTTTTTAACAGTCTGTGAATCTATGCAAAAGGCCCCAGTAGATAGAAAGGACAAGGCTTAGCAGGGTTAGGCCAGCGCGGCACTTGCTCCAATTCTATGTTTTGGTAGCTAGTTCAGAAGTTTCTGCCAGAAGAGCAGTATCTTGGTGCTGCCACCAGATACAACACTAGAGCTCAATTATTCACTCTAAAATAGCTAGAGAAGAATCAAATATCTTGGTTTAGAAATGGAAACAGGAATAATTCTGTATGCTGAATACCTGTGCAAAGCACAGGATATGTGGAGTTTCCACAGAAAGCTGAAAGCACCCCCTACATTATCAGCAGTCATAGCAAGGACACTCACTCAAGGACCCCAGCACGGTGTGGTCAAGAAGCTGCCAACAGTATTTGTCAGCTCCCAGTGACTTTTGGGGTCTTTGCTTCCTCCGGCCCCCACTTGGGTGTCTGTTTTTCTGCTCTGCTAGCTGTGTTTGTTCTTGGTTTGTATTTGGTGAGGTTGGTTTGGTTGGCATAATTGGTCCGTGAGAAATGGTGACTGTTTCTACTGGAGTTGGAGGAAAGCACTGGTGGCCAGGGCAGGAGGAGGCAATCTCATCGGCATTGTTGCATGTCAGTCCCTAATAGGGTGACATGGCTGTGGTGTTTCCCACCCCTGCCTGGACAGGTGAGCCCCATGGCTACATCCCTCCAAGGGAAGCAAACTCCAGCCCAGCTGAAAGCACCTCTCAGTGCACCGTCTGTCAGCTCCGTCTGTGCTGCAGACGCTGGGCAGAGGCCAGGAGCAACTCTTGTTCATTTGCTCCCTCCCTCCCTCCCTTTGTTTGGAGGCTCTCCTGTTCCCAGCACTGCTCCTTTCACAGGGCGTTTCCTCAGCCCTTATCTTTACTGCTTTATATCTCTTTGTGTGGTCTTGCCCCAGCAGGAACCTACAGGTCCCTATAGATATATATATATATTCTTACCCATAGAGGCTTACCCCTATATGTTGGCATTCCCAGCTTCTCCCTATAGCAGTTCTTCACCTGGCCAGCCTTGGATCCAAGAGCTGCCTGGGGCTCTGCGTCCTGAACACCTCAGCATGCATGAGGGGCCAAGCTGGGCATTGAAACTGCCTCAGAGTGAATTTTTCTATAGGTGCCACATAAGCCTGTGCCCTGGACAGGACTGAAGCTTCCCTGCAAACAGTGGCTCATCTCTGAAAGGACAAAGATGGGTTCCCCTCTGTGTGGTCTCATCACGGGGGTCACCCACACCTTCCCACATGCAGAAGTGGCATCTCACTGTGTAAAGTTGTGGGAGGATCAGTTTAGTTGTTTGCCATTAAGCGCTCGATACCTGTGCAATATGCTGGGCAAATGAAAGGCACAGCACATAGGTTGTTAATGAGTTAAAAATCCTACCAGCTTTGACGCAAAACAATATGAAAATGCCGTTATTTATTTATGGGCTTCTAAGGGCTTGTTCCATGCTGGATAAAGCTGATGGGAGAGCTGGAGTTCTCTGGAGTTAATTGAATCATCCCCATTGATCACAGTGAGAGCAGGGCAGAGCCCTGAAGGGAAAATGCCAGCACTGGGTTACCTGCGCTGCTCCCACCATGCCAGGGATAAAGAGAGCGACGTGTCCAAGCAGTGCCTGCTGTACAAACTGCAAAGGACACAGCTCTCCAGGTGGCCCACGGAGGTTTCCAAGCCAGCTGAGACACTCGACAGAGTGGTTTTATTTTCCGAGGAAGCCTCAGTCAGAGCTCAGTTCCCTCCAGCTTTAGTTTTAGCTTTTACTCTCCATACCGCCGTGGCACCTTGTCAGCACTGCTAACCTTCTGGCTTGGCAAGGCTGGCAAGGACCTTCATTCAGAGCCTGCCAAGGTGCTCTGGGGCCAGCCAAGGAGGGCGGTGATGCTTCTCCAGCCCAGCCAGGGTGGGTGGTGGAGGTCCTCCTGCCCAGCCAGGAAGGACAGTGATGCTCCTCCCGCCAAGCCGAGGAGGGTGGCAATACTCCTCCAGCCTGACCAAGGTGGGTTGTGATGCTCCTCCAGTCTGGCCAATGTGGGTAGTGATGCTTCTCCAGCCCAAGCCAACACAGGTGGTGATACTCCTCCAGCCAGCCAAGGCAGATGATGATGCTCCTCCAGCCTGGCCGACGCAGGTGGTGATGCTCCTCTGGCAGCTATGGTGGAGGCTCAGGAGCAGCCGCTTGTCCTGCCCCTGCAGCAGGATTTGAACCTGGCTGTGGTTCACAGGGGTTTCACAGCCCCTGAACCCACTTGGCAAAGCGTGACCTCTGCAGCAAATGGGGCAGGGAGAGTCTGTGTGGCTGGGGAGTTCATTTGACTTGGAGTGGGACACAGGGATGGGTGGATGCTGATGGGGCAGGATGTTCTGTGGTAATGTGTGGGACTTCACGCAGGAGGGGATGAATAAAGCCAATAGGATCTTGATCCGAGTCAAACGGAAGGAGATCCAGCACTGTGGACAAGCTATGGAGCTCCTCACCGTTGGATGCAGTGGCTGATGGGGGGGGTTGTATCCTCAAGGCGAGACTGTGGGGAAAAGGGTGGGTTTAGATGCTCTATTGACGTCTAAGGCTAGCTTGACTCCCTCATTGTATTTGTGCTGTTAGGAGAAAATTGAGCATTGTCCGCACACCTTGGGATTGGGGAAGGGGCTGGCCAGCTCAGCCTTGTTCCTCGGGAGCAAAGCCCAAAGAGGACCGTTAAGCAGAGGAAAGCCATGTCAAAGGGGGGATATAATGGCAGATTACAGGGAGTTCCTGGGGTGGCATTGAGCTGCCCAGCCCTGGTCAGCTCAGGCATTAGCATGCATTGTGCTGCCCATTTCCCCCAGCCTCTGCCTCACAGGAAAACCTGAGCTGCCCCTTCCCCATAACCTCGGCATTTGTGCCGGCATGGAGTCATTGACAGGTTGCCCTTTTATTCACACGATCAGCTCCCCAGGAATCTTTCCATAGGCATTTTGATGCCACAGCATGTCAATGGTGGCCCGGAAAGGGATGGACCCTGCCCTGGGGTGCCCGAGGTCTGGGGGAGCTGAAGGTCTATTCAGCAGAAGAATACCCTGAGCCAGCAGGTGGGACACGGGAACCCTTAATCCCAAATCATCTTTCTTGCTGGCATCCTTTTTTTGTTTTGAATTATTATTATTATGGCCAGCAGCGAGGCGTGGGCTCGCCGCCTGGGAGAGCGATATTATTCGCCTCCTTTTGTGCATGGTACCATGTTTGAATTGAGAAACAAAGCCGATCAGCTTGTGCCTCCTGTTGGAAGCCTTCCTATCCCGCTGGGGATCCAGGACCTTTTCATCTCAGCCCATACACTCCATAGGCTTCTGCCTCTTCCCATCTTTAAGTCTTTAGTAAATATCATAAAAGGGAAAATAAAGGCAATCCCCAGGGCTCAGGAGTCTTACCTTCCCTACATTAAAAAGAGGAAAAAAAGAGAAAGCAGAGATTTAGCCTTATTTTATCATTTTTCATGCAGAGCTTGCAGAGAGTAAATAGTATTTAGCCCCATTTTGCAGACTGGAGGCACTTTGGAACAGGGTCTATTTTACTTTCTGTATATGTACCCAAATTTGGGGGGGGATCCAGACCCTGAGCCAGTCTCCTGTGCCTGTGGCAGTGGTCGTCAGATGCAGCTGTGAGAAGGAAAGCAAAGCACTGCCAGGTGAATACCAGCTTGGGTGCCCCTGACCCAGCAATACTGAGGCTGCAGGCAGGGTGGGCAGGGAAAGGGGGTGCTCAGCCCCCCTGGAAACCTGCTGGAGACAACTCAGCTTCAAATCAGGCACCCTAAAACTAACCCACCCAGTAGTGGAATTACGGCAGGCAAAGCAGGGGAGGTTGTGTCCTGGTGCTGGTGGGAAGGAAGTTACATTGCTGCTAATAAGGGAGCTGTTTAAAAACATTAAACTTCTTTTAATTTACTGTTTCAAATTGGATGTGAATCTTTGGAGGAAACTCTTCCTTTCCACGAAGCTTTTGATTATCTGATGGAAGGCAATTCAAAACAGGACAGAAATATTTCCCTTTTTTGTTTTAAATCCAAGCTTTTGGCTTGGCTTGGCTTTCAAAACCCCAAATGAAACCATTTCAATCTGAAATAACCCCAAAAATGTTTCTACTACATTTATATGTTTTTCATTGGAAAAACAAAAATGCATCCTCCAAGAGTCTACAACAAAAGGGTCACCTCTGTGATTTCTGTCAGAAGCACATATACTGTGTAATCAGTTCTAGGTTTGACACCCAGGCAGGTTGGCAAAAACCATAACTCAACTTCCCAGCTCTGGTTATATGCTCTGACAACAACTGCAGTTGCACAATTTCTTGTTATTTCCTATGCAGAGGAACTTCATGGCAGTAAATTTCTTGGCACAGATTTGGGGGATGGCACTTCTTTGTATGAATAATGATGTTCACATGTGGTTGTTGTTCATTCTTTACTCTTTAAAACTTCCTTTTCCTTCAAAGACATTTCCAGGCCAGGTTTTCAATTACGTTTGTCTGGGATGGAGGAAGAGTCTGTCTGCAGAGCAGTTATTGCCCCTGATTCTGCTGTGCCTGGAGGGTAATAGAAGTGCTGGGTGGCTCCAGGGACCTTTTGAGGGTCCCTCACCCACAATGCCATGTCCCCTCTGCAGAGCTGCCACCTAAGAGATATTAATCTCCTCTCCAGCGATGTCAGCAAGGTGGGGACTGGTCCCCAGCTCCAGGACAGGCTTCTGCAGGAGATGTGGGGGAGGTTAGGGATGGAGTACCAGGCACAGACTGCACCAAGAGCTTCTCCTGCCAGCATTGGGGCAGGCAGAGAGACATGGCAGCTGGCGGCCGTCACGGTCCCACACCTCACCCATATCCAGGCCTTGAAGTAGGCACACAGGGCACAACACAGAAGCCAAAATTTGTCCATGCAAATAGGTGTATAATTAGGAGCTCACAGAAAAATAGCCCATTCCCAAGAAAACCCTGAGGAGGAGAAGGGCTTAAACTCCCCATGACTCTCATTTTCAGTACCTCATTCAGCTGGCGTAAGCCCAGGTCTCCACTGGTGCAAATACAACTGGAAAAGAAATGAGTTTGCTGCCCTGATTGCTTAGAAAAGTTGCAAGAAAACACATCTTGGTCTATAAGAGCATGGGAGGAAATCAATGCTCGCTCTCTCCTGTTATCTGGCTCTTGCTACTGTGAGTGACGGACACCGTCAGCAGCACTATCCTGCAGGAGATCTGCAATGTGCGGTGCTGCTAATAACAAAAGAAGCTGTGGTTGCTTTAACTTTAAAAGTTTGCCTGGTATAGTTGGGCTGACTTAAAGCTTTTCACTCAGGGTGTGTGGGCGAGGGTTAGTGTGCGTGTTTACCAGTCTAGCGAGGAATGTAGTTTGAATGGCTTCTCTGAAGGTTTGGATACAGCTCACTAGAGCTCCGCAGGTTCCCCGAGGACGCTAATAATTGGTACATTTGGTTTGCTTTTCCTCATTATTTCTAAGTTTTCCAGCTCTAACGCCAAAGGAGCCTGTATTCTATGTAATTATTACTCAAAACTTTGAAAACATTAAGTAGGAAAAATAGGCCATTAAACAACTAAGAAGCAAAGTAACAAGTGTGAATTATGGCTCTGCCCTGTGGTTTGACTGTGATGGGTTTGTTCCACCCATGGAGAGATCTTGGAGAAGGGTAGGTTGAGTGGGTTGTTTTGCTTAATCTCTCTGCTGTCAGAGTTGCAGTCCCCAGAGAACGCAAGATCTATAGAGAAATGTGCCTACCCTTTGAAACGCAGTGCACATGCCCAGCTCCCAGCAAAGGACTTTTGTTCTGCTCTGATTTATACAGTTCTCTGGGGCAAAGAGAAGTGGCTGTCATGGTTGCAAGGATTACTCGCTACTGGAGGGAAGGGTGGACTATGCAAGAATAATTTGTTCTCTTGATTGGGCGTGGAAATCCCACTCCCCCTTCCCCAGTCTCCATCCCCCTGCCTCCCGTCCCTCACCCACAAGGGGATGCTGGGTCCCAAGACCCTGCACACTGCAGCGTTGCCCGAGGCTGGCCAGAGCTGGCTCTGCTCCCTGTGCCAGGGGGTCGGGAAATGACACAGGGTGATTCCCCTTCCCCTTGTGCTGCCAGCCACAGCAAACGTTACCCAGGGGACACTCCTGCCTTTGCCCAGAGCTGAAAGTGGGATATCGAGTCCAAGCATCTCACCCAGAACAGTGGAGAACAGCTACTGCAGACAGCAGCTCACTGCACCCTCTTAGACCTGCCCGAGGGTGAGGTGCACCACCCCAGAGGTGCCTGCTTCTCCCCCGTGACTCTGAAAGGGAATTCAGAGTCCCTAGCTCAGACATAACCCACACAGCTACCAAAACATAGCCTGTAAGGCATGTGGGCTTTCACCGCATCCCCAGTTTGCTTATCCACTTACTGCACTTTGTCTGTAAGCTCTCCATGATGAGCATCATCTTCTCGATACACGCACAGTGCTTAGCCCAGTGTGGCCCAGCTTGGGCTGAGGTTTCTAAGTGCTACTTCAATGCAAGGAAAGCCTGTGGGACTGCTCCTGGTGTAGGGATGTTCCAGGGGGCTCCTGGAGGAGCTGAGCCCCTGTGGCTATGGTGGTGGGCCCGTGCCCACCCCACAAAGCAGAGATGCCTCACAGGGCTCAGTTTATCCGTCCGAGGGTCATTTGCCAACAACGGCAACTCACTAGTTCCAGTGAAGGACGTGACTTTACTTATCTGCTCCTGGGATTTTTCTGCCTGTTTGTTTTGTTTTCATGCTCCGAGGAGGAGGAGGGTGGTGCCTCCACACGCACAGGGCCAGCCACCTCTGAACCCCAGCACCAGAAGCCCTTTTCACGCTCTATAAATTTTATTGGAAAATCTGTTTCGCTTTGGGGGGGGGGGGGTGTGCGTGTGTTTTTTTTCTCCCCCAGTAATGCACCATGAAAAGGCTCATTAAAAAGTGAGCTCCTCGTTCTGATTAATCCTTCCAAGCAGGCAGAGGTGACACATGCTAATGACATTTCCAGCCGGGCTTGTCCCCTGAGACGCCTGCTGCTATTGCAGGCCGAGTACTGCCGAAGGAGACAGTGTGTTGGACGTCGGAAAGGTTGCTCTTGGCTGCAGATTTCATTTGTAGTGGAGAAATGCCTGCGGGAGCCAGGCAATTGCTGTCTCTCCGGCAGGCCTAGGAGACTTTGTTCTCCAGATGCATCTCGCAGACTGTCCTCCTGCGGACATAGGCTGTTCCCAGCCTCCGGAAGGGCTCGGGAAGATGAGGAATGGACATCCTTGGCATCTGCACAGATCCCCACGGCACGTACCGAGCTGCTGACTGAGGACTTCTCCAAGGCACTGGAGTGCCTGTCTACACCAGGTTGTTTTGTTAACCTCAGACTGCTGCTTGGCCCCTGCCAAAGCTCTGATGTTCTTGGAAAATGACGGGCTAATGAGATGCCTTTCCAAAACAACAGCTGACTTAACGAACCAGCTGGCCATTGGCTTAGCAGGCACCAAACCCCAGCAAGCGGGAGCGAGGTGGATCTTCCTGGATCTCACGTCATTTGCCTGGGTTTGGTGATGGAGAGGTCTACCATTACCCCAACCCTTTCTCCACTGCTTTCCTTACCATCTGAACCTGACTTCTTGTGAAGGTCCTGGGATGCAGGTCCAGTTTTAATGCTGTGGGGACGCAAAGCTGAAATCTTATTCTCCCCTTCCTGTTGGAGACCAAGATCCCTGTCCAGCTGGAGAAAGGAAGAACCAGGGATGTTCCCAGGCTGGGTCAGGGATGTGCCTGGGACCACCCCAGGTGTGCTGGATGGAGGGCAGACCCCGCTCAGGAGATGCCAAACAGCCTGAGCTGTGCTGACATTTCTCTGCTTGGACCCAGCTACATAGTGACACAAGGCAGAAAGCTGTCAGAAGAAAGCCCTCACATCCTGCCAGCTTCCCCTGCCCTTAGCAAACATCCAGTCCTTAATGTGCTGCGTGTTTCACATAAGCCTTGACATGTACCAGCAAGATGTACCCGGCGCTGACTCTGAACGGCTTTGCTTTTCTCAGAGGGTCTTGGCCATTGTGGCCAAGAAACATAAGGGCTCTGTAATGCTTTGTTGGGCCAGGAATAAAATGAATTTGTTGAAAGAAGGTTACCATGTTATATAAGTAAGAAAAGGGGAGTTGTATTTAAACTGGCACAGGGCAGTTGTTTTCACTTAAACAGAGCTATGCACAGAACATAGCTCATGGCTTCTTCTTCGGTGAGGTCTTGTTCATTTTGGCCCAAGCAGCTCTGGGTCAGGGAGTCAAAGCTGCAGTCCATCCATGGGGGAGGCAGGGGAAGGGGAGAGATGCAAAGAGCAGGAGAGAGCAGTCCATGTTGCTGAAGTCAGGAACTCATCTGGTGTGAGTAGGCATGGCCCCTTGCTGGCTCCCAAGCTGCCAATGCAGGGTCCAGCCGGGGCCAATGCAGGGCAGTCCCAGCCAACACTGAGTCCAGTGGCTGCCCTGATCTTCTCCCTCCCAGTCCTAGTCAGTCCCAGCTTGGTAGCTCAAAGGATATCTTGCAGGCAAGCCAAGCTGGAGCATTCCCAGCACTGCCCTGGTATGAGTTTGAGCTGAATTCGGGCCCCAGCACAGAGAGGATGCTCTGGAGCCAGTTTTACTACATCAGGGCTTTCACCAGTTGAAGGGGTTAGAAATGAGTAGGAGCTGGACATGGAGGTGTCAGAGCATCCCTGGCTCGGCTGCTCAGCACGGTGAGTCCTCGTAAGCATGGCTGGGTGAGCAGGCATGAGGGCTGCTGCCGCAGGCAGGGGGCCACACTGCCCAGGGTCATGGGCAGCAAGAAGGATCACCCCTAACACAGAGACATGCTAGAAGGGTACATATAGCTCTTTTTTGGCTGCCACGCTGAGGAGTTTCTATACAAGCAGGGCAGCTGAATGCAGTAGGAGTTGGATTTGGTGGGTGTGTGGCCACTTCCATACTCAGCATCTCCTTTCTACAAGGCGGCTGGCGTGCAGCTCTCGGGGCTGGGGCTTAGCTCTGCCTGTTCTGCCTCTGCATCCTCTGCTCACACTGGGAGCAGTGCAGCCTCTCAGCCTCGGGGCAGCAGTCTTGTCTGCTGAGAGGCCTTCGGTCATGTCAGGGGTCTTGGGAAGGTGTGAAGCAGCGAATCCACAAACCAGATGGACCAGTGAAGGATTATTGAGAGTTTGCTGTCTAAAATTTTTGTAGGAAACCTGAACTGAAGAAACAAGGCATAAATGTGATGCTTGGCATAGAGAATATATTGCATTCACTGCCGAGCGTACTATTTCAAAAGGGTCTCCCTTTACCTTGAAATTGCAGAGACGTGCTGTCTCGGCAGGTCAGTTGAGCTCAGTCATGGACCGACATCTTTCAGAGGAAGCCTACAAGGTGGCTCCCATTTATAGCCACGGAGATGCACTACTGTCCTAAAGGGAGCTTTTATAGTTAAATGGGGAGTGTAACTAAGGCTGGAGAAAAAAATCAGATTGAACTTTGCCAAAAAAAGTGGTGAAAGGCACCAGTTGTGAGAGGGGATGGGACAGGAGACTTTTTTTCTTGATGTAGTTGAAAAAGGGTGGCGAGGGCACCAGCAGCTTTGCAGACAAACCCCCCAGGACCATGGGGGGGTCTGGTGGACCTTAACTACCTCTTCCTTTGGGGTCCCAGCACAGCGAGCTGTGAGATCCTTGTCTGCTTTATCTTGGGTGGCTGAACCAGCCTGTGTTAAAAGGAGATGAACATAATACAATAGAGTTCAACTTTGTTTCTGTGCCGTGCAGTTCATTCAGAGGGATTACAGACGCTTTTCAGCCTGTTACCACCTGGAGAGGCAAATACAAGGGAGCGCTGGTTCGAATAGGCTACCCACCGAGCAGCCTTAGTTATGCCAGAGCCAAAGTTGCAGAAGGTTAAAAATGATCCGGGCAGGATCTGGGTTGAACAATCGCCCGAAGCAGGGGGACGTGTTGGGCGCGCGGGGACACCGGCCAGCACTGCCCGGGTTTGTTAGCAAGGGGTTTGGAGTCGTCGGCTGCAGACAGTCAAGGGGGCAACTCACTGCAGCGAGGCCCTGAGTGGGATGCAGGCATGCAACCAAGCCTAAGACCCCTCTAAAGGAAACCATCTCTTGAATTTTTTAAGGAAAAGAGAATTGCATAAAAAGTAAGGTTGATGGAGCTGAGTTAAAGACCTGTATGGTCAGGGGAATAAAACCCTCCGCCCCTGTTTCCTGATGTGGGTATTATTATGGCTGAAGGGATAAATGCTGGAGGGCATCAGGGTAGGGCCAGGTGTTACGGACTGTGTCTCTTCTCCGTGCTGATGTGTCCCCAGCTGTACTGTCTTCGTGTCCTACAAGGCAGGATGGAGTCATGCCAAGAACCTCGGGGGGGGGGGGCAGGCAGTGCTCCTCCATTCTCTGTGTTGCTGGAGCCGATGGAGAGCATCCCAAAGGGCCGTCACAGGGTGGAAACTTGCAGCCCCCTCTCTCATAGACCAGCTGAGCATCCCAGACCCATGGCCATCCTTCTCACCTCCAGCCATTCTGAAAGTAACGTTTTTTTCCATCCAGGTGGAGCTTCAGTTTGAATAATGTTTATTTGGGGATGTTTTGCCTGAAAGAGTAGGCTTTCTAGTTTATTAAAAATATAAGCTGAGTGGCAGCAAATTTATTGTTGATGAAGCCTCACTAGAAGTGTGCATCTTATGTCCTTAGGGTGACATGCTTGTAATGTCCTTGCAGCTCTGCTGCTGAGGGCAAATGAGATGGGAAGTAGGGCAAGCAACACCACCTCTCCCCTGGGGCTGATGCTCCTTAGTCCTCAATCCTTCCACAGGGCTCCCAAAGAAAATGGCCCGTTCGGGGCAACATCTATTGCTCAAGTCTGGCATTGTGTGGGTGATGATGAAGGGCAGCCACCTGCCTGCAGCAGAAGGAGGGTCGTGCTCCCCTCCTTAGCCAGGGCTGCACAGGCTGCAGTTTCACAGTCCTGGTGCCATTTCTCTTGCCCACGTGCTGCCGGCCACAGCCACACAGTCAATAGATCCAGGACTGGAACCAGTGATAAATGACCCCGCAAAAAAGAAACTAAAATCTTGTTTCTCAGCTGGGGTGCTGTCCATGCAGCTGTCCAAACAGAGGGGAAAGGACCTGCCTGTGTCCATGCTGCTGCTGACGAAACACTTTTCAGTGACAGCCTCCAGCACCAAGGGACTCAGATCCCTCCCCATCACCCAGGCATCAGGGGCATGGGCAGGACTTCTGCCCGGTCTCCAGTGTGCCATGAGGGTGCTCTATCCCCGGGACACTCGGGGTACTCCAGCCCCTCTGCCTACAGTGCTAGCACCGTGCTGCACCCACAGATGTCCGGTCTGTCTGCAGGAGCAGCTCCTGGGATGAGCTGTGTGGCTGGAGAGGTCTGCTGCATGCCATCAGTTTTAATCCAGGGAAAATTGTGCCCCAGAGACCAGCAGTTTGGGAGCCTGCCCAAGCAGCAGCCAGCAGTGAGTAGCTGTGCTGCAGCATTCCCAGCCACCCACTGCTGGTCCCTGGGCACAAACATCCCCATCCCATTCTTGAGGAAGGGCTCTGAAGTTGCATTTGAAACATCATTTGAAAAAACTCAGTTTTTATGTCTCCCCTTCGCTGGCAAACACAGCTCAAAGGACCTCACGCGTGCTGCCAGCTCCAGTGCTGCTCGCCCTGTGTGCCGGCCGGAGGGAGGCTGGGAAGCATCCCGGGAAGGGCTGGACATGCAGCGAGGCTGAGCTGGACCCGGAGCCCAGCCGATGGCACCAGTTCAGCTCTCACCCACAGACATCTCAGTGCAAGGCTGCAGTAGATACTCCGATTTCAGATTACAAGTGTCAGTTTAGTTTAGCTTGTCAACAAAAGCAATAAATAAATCCCTCACACTTGCACTCCCCGAAATGGTGCAGCTGGAACGAATCTGCTTTGCTGCTTTCAAAGGGAGAAGATGGGTTTTCTCCCTTGGGGGGAACGTGCTTGGCCATAGGTGAAGAAGACTTGAGCTCCTGGGGAGTTACATCAGAGAGAGCATCAGGCTGACTGTGCAAGCCTGATTTTAAAAAAAGCAATGTTTGTCCTGGTGAAGATAAGTTTGTTTCTCTGCTTGTGATTGGAGGTTCCCAGGTCTTTCAGGTGAAAACACATCTGTTTTCCAAGTGGAGTCAGCAACCATCCCACTGTTAACTGCCAGGACCTCAGTCCAACACCCCTTATGGCGGCCAGAAAATGCTGAGGGCCAAATTCAAGCCCGTAAGAACTTAAAGGAGCTTCAGCCCCTAATGCAGGGCTGAAAGCCACGTCTCCTTTGCATCTCAGCCTCTTCTTGCCGTACCCCCCTTGCTAGGCTGGCATTTGCTCCTGGTCGCTCCTACTCCTCTGGGTCTGACAGCAAGGTGATACTTTGGTGGGTGTCACGGGTTCATTTTCCTTGTCTCAACCCCGGAGTCCCTGTTTTTGTGGGTTTTGAAGGCATTGTTTCCTAATGTAGGAACATCCCTTTAGGCCCTGAGCGTTCCCTGACATCAGCACGAGCGCGGCACAGCCCATCGGTTTACAAACATCTGGGTTCCTAGGAAATGCCGCGTATTCCTGCCGGTACTCTGCTGTCTGTTAACGCTTATAAAATTATGTTTATTTCCTGCCGTGGGGATCAGGCTTCAGCTCAGGGTTATTTCCAGGGCTGTGGTGAGCTTTGTGCCAGAGATACAAACCGTGGCAAACAAGCACTTAAAAGCCTCGTGTTCAGCAATGGGCAAACCACAGACACTTCAGAGGTTTGGCTTGGGAAACCAATCACCCGAAGGAAGGCAAGAGAAACCGATGTGCACAGGAGCGCCCTGAGCTGCTCTGGGGCTGGGTGCGGGGTGGGGATGGTTGTCCCGCTTGGCTCTGAGGCTGTGGCCAGTGGGACAGCGGCACCCATCACCCTTGGGGACGTGGCTGGTCTTCCCCATGGAAGTGGCTGGTGGTCCATATAGCAGCTGGCCTAGAAACCCAGCCAAAAAACCTCTGCAGGAGGGATTTTGCACATCAGCCCTTGCTGCAGTCAGGCTTTTTGGAACTAATATGTGCCTGGTTCTCCCCATGACCTCCAGGTTTGCTTTGGGGTGAGCAAAGGCAGGGGCAGTGGTTTGCTTCAGGCAGCTCTGGCTCATCTGCCTGGAGTGGGAAGGGTGGGTTCTGGGTGGTCATCTCCGGTCTGGAGGAATGTCCCATCCCAGGGCATAGATGTGCAGCCCCGCACGCCTGGGGAGGGGAGCTGAGAGTGGGCGAGTGCCTGTGGCTCGGGCCAAGCTGGGAACGGCAAAAGCTTTTCTGTCCGGAGGTGGGCTTGAGCTCAAGCTTGTTTCCTTTTTCTTGCCAAAGCATCTGCTGTCCTGCACACTTCCCTTCCCCCCTTCCCTCCAGGATTTCAGGCCATAGAAATGTTTTATCTGATCCCCCACCCCAAAACTCCCTTTGGTTTGATTGTCTGTGGCTTGATTTCCCTCCTCGGGTTGCCTTGAGGTGACCTTGGCTTTGCAGTGCACTTTCACAGCGGAAAACCAAAATGCTGCATTTCAAAAATGCCCAGATGGGTATTTCCAATGACCTAACAGGAAAATCAGCATTTCTTTACAGCTCAATCACCATGACTTTGTGAGCAGCTCCAGCTGGTCCCAAGCTGCTTTAATCAATCGATAATTTGTTTGGCTGGAAAACGCCCTCTGGCCGGGTTGGGATCCCGCAGTCTTGGGCCTGTGGGTCTGGGTCCTGTGACAATCACTGTGGTCCAGCTGTGCAGGACTGCAAATTTGAAAATTGGGCTATAACAGCTGTGAATGTCCAATGCCCGTTGAGGAGCCTGTTAACCAGGAGCACTTGCGAGGCTGATGGGCCTGAGCAAGTCTGGCTGCTTCAGGGGCATGGCAGATTTTTTACCTAGCCAAGGGCAGGACCAGATGTGCCACCATGGGAGGTGGCTGTGAGATGCATCATCTCACCCATCCCCAGCCAGCCGATGCTGTGATGGCCCCATCACCATTACACAGTGCTTTCTGTTGAAGTCAGAGATGGAAATGGAAGACAACCCCAAAATGCCCACTTCCCGGGTCAGGCCTGAGTTTAGGTGCTGGTCTGCATCTGCACTAGTACTTATAAACCTCTGTCACCATGTGGCCTTGGGCTGCAGGTGGCATAGCTTGCTGCATGGTGGGGGACACATCCACTCTCGGGGGTGGCACTGGAGGGCTTCAGGCTCCCCTTCCCTTTGTCACCTCACCGTAAACCCTACTTGACCTGCATGGTTCATCAGCAAGACATCTAGGAGGTCTCTCCTCCTGCTCATGCCATGTACAGCTGGCTGAGGCCACAAAGAGCCCATCGCCCACACCAGAAATGCTCCTCAGCCCAAACTGCTCACAGGGGCTTTGGGACAAAGGACAAGCAGGGATGTCCTCAGGGATGGAGACTTTGGGGAAAAAAGGAGCAGCTGAAGTAGAAACACCAGATAAATCACTGGCACAGCAGCACCACGGCCCCAGCGCTTGGGGTCTGCTCCCGAGGCACTCAGCATCCTCAGCCCCTAGGGAAGCCAAGGCAGATCCCATCTGCCAGGATCAGGCCCTTCACTAACTATGTATTGTTATGGAAAGCCTCTTGCCAGGCCCAGTGAAGTCATTCTGACTCGTTTTGTGGCCATGCTGGAATGCACTAACCAGGAGTTGTTTTGAGGTCAGAAAGGAATAAGTCTTTTGCAGACAATTGATGTTGTTATAAAAACATCCACGAGAGAGAGGAGGGGGGAGGGAGGTCCTCTTTCCTGTTTGGGAAATAGTTTCTCACTGCATCCATCAAGCGAAAGAATTCTGTATGAAAAATTAATTTAAAAAAAAGTTTCTGGGGCACACGCGCCTGAAAATGAACCACAGCAGGATCAGAGGTTTGGCTCAGAGCAACATTCAAGACTCAAAAGCAGAGGCCAGATTAAAATACAGGACTCCTCGCTCCCAGCCGGTTGCTGTAACTGGAGGAAATGCAGTTTCCTTAAAAGAAATGCAATCTCCTCTCTGCAACACTTGGGCAAAATTCATGAACCTCAGCTGAAGCCTGGAGCAGGTCTCCCACTGAGACAGACTCACTCTAAGTCTAGCACAGCAGCTGGGACTGAAGGAAAGTGGGGATTGCTTCAAAAAAGGAAGAAAAAAAACCCCAAGATGAAGGGATTAGGTCTGTCACCCTGCCCTCCACATCGTTAATCTTCCAGCCCAGAGCAAGCAGCTTTTCCAACCCCGTCCCGCAGCAGTACGATGTTACCCCAGGTGTGAACCAAGAAGCAGCCACATCACATGGCACCATCACACTGCGGCCACCCTCTCGCCATGAGATCTAAGCCTGGCTTTCCACACCATTAGCATGATGTGGTCCCTGGCACAGGGTTCTGGACCAACTTTCCCCGAGTTTCCAGACACAATGTGGGGTCATACATACAGAGACCCTTCCCACAGGGCACTTGTGATAGAGAAGAGGCAGGAGTGAGGGCAGTCTGGACATGAGCTTAGAAGCGTCTCTGACAGGTTAGGTTTAAGCTATAGGCATAGTTTCAGGGTGTTTTTGGATGGGAATATGTTAATGGCTGGCTTCAGGATTTATGGGGACATAACTCAATTCCTGCCTGTGGCCAGGCTGCCCATGTCCACATAAGCACCTGATCACGCTCCTTCCTTGCTGTCCATGACCACAGGGCAGAATCCAGGACAGAATGAATCCTTCTCTTGAGGTGGTGGGATGGGCAATTTTATGGCCAAAATGGCCCATCCCTTGGCTCAAGTGGTACAAGCCTGTCTCAGAGCATCCTCTTTGCCATTGCCAGGGTCACCGCTCCACCCCGTGGTTTCCCAGGGATGTCTACACATCTGCAGCTCTCATTTGAAACGATCCAGATCTGCAGACTGTGCCAGGGGCAGTCTGAGCTGTGGAGCTAATTGCCCATGATAAGCTAATTAAAGGGTTCTGATAAAATCTTCCTGGCAGTTGCAGGAGCGTGTGGTGACCCCAGTCTCCCCCAGGCCAGGGGGAGAAGGTGGCTGCTGGGACACCCTGGGCTCCATTGTACCCCCTGCGCTGACCCCCCTCCTCCTCCCCTGCCCTCAAGAGGTTGTCAACACCTTTGCTTGGGCCTGGGCTGTCTCATTGTCATTGCTCAGTCCCTTCGCTGCCCTGGAGTGGTTTTTGGCAGTGACCCTGGGGTTATGGATGTGAGCACTGGATGCTGGCAGGGGCTTCATAGTGACAGCCCAGTGGAGAGCAGGGAGCTTGGAAAATGCAGGTGATGTGATCTTAGGAAAGGGGGGATCCCAGCGTCCTCCTCCTACTGCCAGGGAACCCACCCCTGGGCACGTCCATGCCTCAAGTCTTGGCTAAAATGAAAAGCAAACAGTTTCCACAGCTGAAAACAGCCTTTTCTGCCCCCAAACACGTGCAGCTTTATGTGTTCTGGTGTTCATGTCAAGCTCTTCTCCAAAGACCTGCCCAGTTGCCATGAATGCTGTCACATCTGGGGATTAACCATCCTATTCAAACAGTTCTGGTCTGTTCTGGCCCCCCTGCCTGGGTGAAAGGAGCAGTGAGGGCCAGGCTCACCAAGGCAGTGTCCCAGGGCCATGGCACGCATGGGAGGTTCACCCCAGCAGAAAAGCTGGGAAATCCCTGTGTTTGCCTAGCTTTGATCTGGATTAAATCCCTCAGACAGGAACAGATGAACAGCCCCAGCAAGGCTGGGACTGTGTGTTTTGACTTTAAGCCATCAAAGTTTGCCCTAAGCGACCCTTAAAAGCATGCAGGTAGCTGCAGGCTCTGGGCTGGGCAGTGAAGTGCTCCTGCACTTCCAGGTGCATCGTCCTTGCCTGAGGGGGGCTGTAGGGCCAGATTTTGTGGCTTTGCTTCAGGATTGAGTAGATGTCTGCCTGCTACATCCTTGGTGATGCTGGGTCAGTAGGATCACTTGCAGCCCCACACCACCTCAGGGCTGGGCTGAGCTGGGCAGAGCTGGGAGCTTCATGGGGTGTCCTCTGATGCTGGCAGAGTGTGTCCATACCCACCCATTCCCCTTGTCCTGCACTGCCAAGCATTTTTGCCATCCATGCCCTCAGGTCTATGCTTAAGCACTGGCTTAAGGTAGAGGAGTCTTGGCTTGAAGTCTCTGCCCTACTTTGCCCAATAGGTCCCATGACCCCTTCTACAAGGACCCTAACACCTCTACGATCCTACACTATAACCTTTCCGTGCCTTGGTTTCACCATTTATAAAAGTAGATAATAGTTGCTTGTGAGGATGAGCACACGCAGACCATGAGGCTCTTCGAGATGTTAGGCATCTAAGGAGCACCAGGGCTGCTGAATGACCAGGTAATAGCCCATCACTTACAGCAGCCCAGACCTGTTCCTGGGGTGAGCTTTCAGCCAGCACAGCCTGTCACTAGTCAGCTGCAAAGCAGGCGAAAGGAAAAATAACGTATCCCATGGCAATCAGAGGGAAAGTGAGAAGGTGAAATACCATGTTCCAGATGGACCTGTGTGTGGGACACCCGAGCTGACAGCTGTTCCCTTGCAGAGGGTGGGATATGACCTTTTAATGTTCACAGGTGCTGGGGTCTTGATGTTAAACATTGCAGGGGAGTGCAGGACGGTCCCATTCATGCATGGGACCTCAGTGCTGCCTTCTGCAGAGGCCTCCGCAGTGGGCAGAGGATGCTGTGCTCATCTGTGTTGGCTGCCCACCCTCCCTGACCTACTCAAGCCCAGGCAGCAATCAACATTTTTGCCCAGAGCCTGTTACAGAAAACCATTAACAGTAGCACTGCTCCCCTGATAAGGTGGGATAAGCCTGTCAGCTTTTGATAAACCCGCTGTCTCCAGGAAAACAAAATACACCAGTGCCTTGCAGGGGAGTCCCAGGACTGCCCAGCCTGGCTGGGGAGCACCAAGCAGAAAGCTGCCATCCCACAGCAGTGGGGGTAGCAGGGCAGACAAGCTTGTCCCAACACCTCCACAAAATACTTTCATGTCCTTGCCTATGATAACGCTGATTGGGAGGTCAGGCACATAAGCCGGAGTTTTCCTTCTTTCTCAGATCCCCTGATAACGGCCCAGTGATAAGATAGCTCTGTTTACCCGGGCTCAGCCACATCTACAAAGGAGAATTTGTCCACAGCCCCAAAGGTGCGAATATCACTGAGCAAACACAGGCATCCCCGGCTCTTCACACCTGCATGGCGTTTTGAAAGCCAGCCCAGAGCCGGTACAGGGTCCGGGTTAATGTGGGATGGGTGGTGGATGCTTGTCTCATCAACCGCTGGCATTCCTGTTCAGGACTGTGTGGTTGCAGCATCAGCTCAGGTTTTGGAAGACTTGGAAGCCAAATAAAAATCCAACTCTGTTGAGGTTTCCCAGCTAGAGCTGAATTTTTGTAACTCATCTAGCACCTTTCTGCAGATCCACAGACAATTCTGGCTCCTGTTACCCAGAGCTCTCAGCCCTTCCCACAACAAAACCCTCCCAGGGTTCCTCTGAGGTGCATGCCCACTTCCAGAAAGGGAAACTGAGGCACAGCGGTGTTAGGCAGCTCGGCCAGGATTACACTGGGCTCAGTGGCAGAGCCATGGCAGGACCTTCTCTGCAGCTGGTGGAGTTCGTTCGTGTGCCAGAGCGCAGGGAAAGGGATGGTGCAGCCGTGTTTGTCACCAGTTGCGGATGGCACAGGCAGAGATGAGTTTTTCTGCCCCTCCTGGTCTGACCTCTGTGTTGGGAAGGAGCACTGTGCTGGGGACCATCTCCTCGCCAGGGACAGTGCTGTTGAGCAAAAGTGGCTGAGTCCAGGCTGTGTTGCATAGAGCGGGGACAGCCCACATAGCCAGCCTTTCCGCAGCAGCACAGATGCTCAGCCTTGCTCTGCTGCATGGAAGCAAATGTGCTGAGCTGCCAACTGTTCCCCTGCGCCAGCTCGGCCTCAGAGAGAAACCAAAACCCTTCCCAAGAGCCGTCATCTGTCAAGCTTGTGTTACTGTCTGGCACATCAAGTGGCCAAGCTGAGGTCTGTAGTTCATGGGGAAGGGGAGGAGGCCACGGCGAGTGCTCCTGAAGCCACCTCGTGCTTCATCTTGCAGCGCGAGGCAAGAGCTGGAGCAGCATCTGCAGGCACAGGCAGGACCATCTCCCAAACAGGCCCACAATGTGGGACAAAACAGAGGGGACCATCCCCTTGGAAAGTCCCTCTCCTGGGGCTTTTGTCCATGCTGTAAGACAGCAGCTCCACGAGTCACTCATGGGAGCTGCCTGCAGGGTAGCATCCTTTCCAGGCTCCAAGAAGGATGCTGTCTTCTGGGCAGGGGTCCCCTTTTCCTTGCTGGCACAGGAGTACGGGGGTCTCTAGGGGTGTAAATACACAGATGCAGCCGCTGGCACTGCCTGGGGTGACGAGGCAATGTGATCCTGGCAGAGAGGAGGGAAGGCAGCATCAAACTTACTGCTGGGGAAGGACAAAAGGGTCATTCAAAGGAGAAAGTGGTTCCAACTCAGCTTCCAGAGGGAAATCCTGCGAAAGCCAGTCTTCAGAGAGGTGTTTCTGGTACAGCAGCACAGGGACCCGGACTTCATGTCACCTCAGAGGGGATGGCGCTGGGTTTGCGGGGAGATGACCAGCCACAGATCATGCACGGCTCCGTGACAGGCTGTCGGCAGCCCGTAGCTCCCAGCCGCAGGGTCCCTTCAGTAGCGGGTCTGGCTGGGGCTGGTTTAACAATTCCCCTGGCCTTGCTCCAGACAAGATTGGGAAATGATCTAGGGTTAAAAAAACACAACATGTTCCTGAACACGCTTTGTTTGTTTTTAAACTACAGCCCAGCACAGCCCAACCTCACAGGCGGTTGAATTAGCACAACTGGAGAGGCAGTGACTGGGCACGAGTGGCATCATTTTAAGCTGGGTCTGCCCTGGAGGAATCAGAGCCTGAGCTAGTTTAAAACTGCTTTGCATTGCTTTCACCCCTTGGCTGTCCAGGAACCATGGCCAAGTTTCCTGCCTCCTTGGGGCAGTGATGGAAGCAGAGCTAAGGCTGTTTGTATTCCTTGTCCTTTTAGGCTGAGCAGTTTTAATACAGATTTTAAAATCTTCTGACTCTTGGCTGGGTTGGTTGCATTATCAGGCCTTTTGCATTTTGAGCAACCTTTGCTCTGAATTTGCAAATTCTTTCAATATCTGTTTCTGCTGTGAAATTAACCTTCAAGTGGCTGTTATACTCCTGCATCAGAAATGTAGGAAAACTTACAGGGAAATGTCTTGGGCTGGGGCAATGATGGCCCATGCACTGGGTGTGCCGGCTCCTGCCCCTTGGTCTGGGCTGGAGCATCACTTTGAGGTTTGCAGTGCTCAGACCTCCGTCACCATGCGCCCTCCTTTTGAGGTGCAGGGCTCTGATTTTACAGAAACACAAAAGTATTGAGGAGACCAAGCACTTGGGGACTGGGATGTCAATTCTGGCACCTTGAAAAACATCCACTCAACCTGCAGCAGTTCATAACTGCCCATTGAGGTCAGCAGACTGGACAGGTAGGAGGTAAGCACCACGGCATGGGGTAGAGAGAGGAGAAAGGTCTTCTTCCAAAGTACCACAACCCCCACAGCAGTTGGAGGAAAGCTGCTGCTGAGGTCTGTACCAGATAAGAGTGAAACCACAAGGCCAGAGCCTAAGTGGATAAATTGTTCCCAAGTGGATTCCCCTTGGACTCTAAATAAACATCAACACTTAACAAGCACCTTGGAGCTCAGCTGGGGTGGGCAGAGACGGGGCTGGTGGCTGTGTGCTTTCTCTGATAACCCGTAGGTTGTCGGGTGAGCTCTCCCATTAGCTCCTGCCTTTGGATGGCATCTGGATGAATTGCAGGATGCAAACAATTCATTTTGAAGTATTTACAACCTCAGGAGGCTGGGTTTGGATGGTGCAATTAAATAAAGCAAGCTGATGACAGCCTGGTATCATCTCCCAGATTGAAAAAAAGAGTTCATTTCTTGATTTTTCCTTTCTCAAAAAAATAAATTAAGCTCTTTCCAGGCTGAAGCTTATCTGCAAACTTCCTGCACAATACCTCATTTGCAGAGAAAATTTCCTACTCAAACCCCACAGCTACTGAAGAAACGGGAGCTCTTGCTAGATCACCTAGAATGTGCCTGCTAGTGCCATCACTTCACTGGCTGCGCTGGGACCTGAATGTGGGTGCAACATCTCGGTGCAGGACAGGAGAGCCTGGCACACGCTCTGCCCGTGTCCTTCCCAGCCACTGATCAGCCCCCAGGTGAGGTCCACCTGGAGCTCTCATCCCACCCCTCAAAGATGATTCCTCCAGTCCTCATTGAGGCATGCTCAAGATGTAGACTACAAGGCTGGAGCCCTAATCTCCAGACAGCTTTCAGAGGTGCTGGATGGAAGACTCCACTCAAGTCTCTGTTGAAGAGCAGCAGATGTTCCCTCCCAGCACACTCACTGGAGGAAGCAAGGGGAATTTGCAGCCCATTTCCAGGCTCTTTGAGTACAACCGTGTGTGCTTCACCAGGGATAGGCTTGCTTTGTGATTTGCATCCTGTATTGAGTAAGACTGCTTTTGTCTTAGGACAAAATGCCTTGGGTGAGAGGCTACCACAAATCTCAACATTTCAGTGCAACACAACAGGCCCACAGGTTTCTCATCCATCCTCATCGCCTGTTGATAGACAGTCAGCTGCCTGGTGGCTTTGAAGGAGCAATTGCAGGTCACTATAGATGTCCCTGAGGGTTCAAGGCAGGAATACACAAATCAGTGGGACCTCGCTGGCTGTGAGCAGCTGTCTGCCACGTGTGCTGGCTAGCAATGGGAGATCTCCACTGCTCAGAGATTGTTAAAATCTGGCTCATAACCTGAACATCTCAGAGCTGTAAATCTCCCAGGAATAAGTCTTGCTCTTGCTCCCCTGATGCTTCCTGTGGAGCCAGAAATACCATGTGGACAGCCAGGAAATACCTGGTGAGATTTTGGTGCTCCAGTCTAGTCTGGAACTAATAAATGTGGAAGCAGTTATGAAAATATCTCCCTCCCTGAAATTAATAAAAACATGTATCAGACCACAGTCAGACAGGTTCACATCACAGGTTAAGTGGCGAGTAGTGCCTGTCGCTGTTGGAACCAGCTCCCATGGCATGGGGAGCTGGAGGGGCAGACAGACAGCTACCATGCCTGGTTTGCAGCAGCTGCCAGATGCTCTCCAAAGGGATCTTGTGCTATTGGGAAGAGCTTTGGTCTCACAGCACTGGCAAAAAGTTGATAATTGTGAGCATCGACAAAGTAACCCTCAGTAGGTGATCTGATGGGACTTCTTTCCTCTTTTGGGTTTGATCTATGAGCACCTCTGGACTTTCTCCTTGTATCTGTTCTGAAAACCACATGCCAGAGACCACATACTGGGTTTGCCAAGCTGTCTGCTGCCCAGTTTTTACAGCCAGTATTTGATCTGGCTACAGGTGCTGATGGACAACTGGTTTACCATGGATGTGCCTGGTTTACCCCTACTGTCTGCTGGGGTGAGGGCAATCCCCAAAACACATTCATGGGTTAAATCCAGTCAGCTCTGCTGTTTAGCATTTGCTTCTCCTACCCATGCCCTAGCATCTGCTGAAGGTTCACCCTTCCTGCTGAAGGGCCTGCCGATGACCATCGCTGTTGGGGAGGTCTGATGTACGGAGGTGAATCTTGTACTGATGGTAGGAGGGAGCACTGTGGATTGGCACTGCCATGCTCAGCACCCGAGAGTCTACCAAGCATCTACTGCCCTGTCTCTACAGGCTTGGTTTTCAGCTTGGTTTGGCCAGTGAAAATAAGATCTTCAGGGACTTTAGCTGCAAAACTCCATCAACTTCGACCAAACATGTCCCTCATTTTTCAGTGACTTAGAAACTCAGCCAAGCTTGAGCAGTTCTCCTTAGAGACAGCAAAAGACACATCCCTACCAGGGAGCAATGTTTTTCTTTTTAAGTCTTGGCTTCAAATATAAGGGCAATAGATTTTTTCTTTAAGGAAAGAAATCCCCAAATTTGTTAGCATTGGCACAACACTGTATTTTTCACTAGCCTTGTTTCTCATTAACAGCTGAATCATTTTAGCAGGAACTTTTCCAGAAATATTCAGCCTGAGTCAGACACCCGGTCTCAAACATTTCTGCCCATCAGTGAGTTTGGCATTTCTTTACATAAAAGAAAATGAGAGTCTTATCATTGGACATCTCAGGCAGGCATAAACGTCGTTGTTACCAACTTGGACTTCAGTATTGTAGAGCGTTGTTATACTTAGCAGAACCAACATTGACAGGGGGACATCTCCAGGGCCTCCCGGTCCCTGGGGCACATAGGGGTTTGGGAACTGGGTAAAGTGGGAATTGAAGAGCACTTGAGGTGTCCAGCATCCCCAGGGAGGTCCTGGGTCACTCTGATGCCATCTTGTCTAGAGCTTTTCTGCAGAATTGCCATTCCTCAGGTTTTTCATGCATGGAAAAGTCTTCTGTTCCCTAACCCCTTTTTGTGCCACCAGGAAGATTTTCTCGGCGTGTTTCTCTCCAGAACCCTCTCTCTTGCTTCACGTACATTTGCAGTTTGGCCTTTCCTTGCTTTCAGGGGTGTTTCTCATGGGTGGAAAGTGGCGAGAGGCATTTGGCCTCATGGGGAGGAGGTTGGAGTGCAAGGGGCTGCCCAGAAAGCCTTCAGCCCCAACAGTGGGGGGGTCTCTGGGATGCATCAGCAAGGATGGAGCTTTCCTCCCCCCACGACCAGTGCACACTTGCTTTTTCTGCAAGCCAGGTTTGTGGCTCCGGTTTCGTGGGCGATGCCAGCCACAGTTGCATATTTTGTGGTGAGTCCGCACACTTTCCTCTGTCTTTTTGCTCCGACTGTCAGGAAAACCTGGGGTCTGGCGCAGACCCTGCGTCTCCCTCTTGCAGCCACAACACCCCAATGGATTTCCCCTCTGGTGGATTAGCTCAAGCAAAGCAAACCAATTTCCGATCCTCCTCCTTACTCAGACTTAACAGAGCACGCAAATGAATTTTCCCGAGCAAACGTTTTTGTTTAGTGTCGGCCAACTGGGTCTGTGGTGGGTGGCACCAAGCCACACGGGAGGGCGCGGGGCCGCCTGCCCTGCAAGCAGAGCTGGATCCAGCTGCTCAGTCCCGACAGCTCCGAGCTCCCGGGGCCACTCGCGGTGGCTGCACTGCGCAGGACTTCACTGCCACCACGGCTGGTGTTCTTCCATGCTTTGCCATTTTGCTGCAGCAAGCGTGGACAGAAACCCCCTCCCCAGCTCGGGCAGTGTCCGTGCCCCTCAGGGGACAGCCTGCAGGGCCGTACCACCCGGGGTCACTCACCAGGCACAGCCCGGCAGCCCGATGCACGGCAGCCTGTGCTGGACCAGAGGGGTCTGGCGGCATGCAGCAGTGCAGGAACTTGTCCAGCAGCTCCAGGTTCGTGCCCAGCTGCTCCAAAACCTCAAACCAGCCAGCAGCAGGCTTGAAGGGACACAGTGCTGTAGGGGACCAGGGACACCTTCCTACTGTCTCCACAGGGCCTTTCTCTTTACCTCCCAGTCCAGCAAGCAGACAGGTCTCCGTTGACTCTGGCTGCTGCTCCATCTCTGTTGTCCCCTCTCTGCGATTTAAGGGTGGCTGTTTCCTTGACCAAGATGGCCCTCAAAAATAATATCCCTGAAGATATCTCCAGGGGTCCCCTGGGAGCGAAGGCCCTCCCCAGATGGGCACGGGCAGGGTGCCTCTCTCAGCAGCTGGGACGATGCACGCGAGGCTTGCTCCTGCAAAAGAGAAATAATGGCTCAGGCTGAGCTAGCAATTTTCTGGCAAAAAAACTTATCTGGGAAAAGGACAATTTTAAGGAGAATAAGGCTATTCATAAATTCAAGTCAAATTTAGAGATTACTTTCAGCCCCTGACTTCTTCTATCCTCCCCTCTCCCTTCCCCCCTCCCCAGAATTATTGTTTGCAAAAATTAAAACAAAATGTTTTGGGGTTTTTGTTTGTTTAAAAAGCAATTTGCATTTTGAAAATTGCCAAAATATAAGTTTTGGAAGGGTGGGGTCTTTTGAAAGGGCAGTATTGTCATTGCTGAATGAAAACCACGGAGAGGAATGCGTCCTGGGAGATGCAGGGCGCTGGGACGCGGAGCCTGGGGGACACGGCGGCAGCACAAAAGACCACGACCACAGCTCCCACCGCACAGCTCCAGCCTGTGCCTCCCATTCACGTATCTCCTTTCATTCTCCCAAATGAAAAATCTTGCCCACCTTGACCTTCTTCGACAGATTCATTTGACCAAGTCACTGTTTTTAATGCAGAGATGCTTCTGCTGTAGTTTCTGCACCCGGCTCCAAACCACAGCTTTCCTCTTTTCCGCTCTGACCTTCTCCAGGTTTCTGAACATCTGCATTTAAGCGATAGCTGGTTATTCATATCAGAGCCTGGCGGCCCAGGTAGAAAGTGTTTGATGAAGCTCTGTACATCTGTGCGCAATAAAGTCAGCTAACAAAAGGCTTGTGAGGTCCTTGGCGAAATAAGAGAAAGAAGAAAGCAGGAGACAGCAGCACTGAGCTTAGTCCAGCCACTGGAGCCAAAATCTTTCATTGGAGAGGTCTCAGCACCTGGCACATGTTTTGCTCATAGCTGGGTCTGTGCTGGGTCTGCAGCCTGTGCAGGGGTGTCTTCTCCACTGGGTGAAAAGCAAAGCATGGGGACCATAGGTGATGCCAATATTGGGAGGTGATTTTTATTACAACCGGCGATGGCGTTCATAGAAAGAAAAGCTGGGTTGCTAAAGAGCCACTTACTGTGGCAGGGAAATTCAAACCAAGAAGCGCTAGCTGGAAATTAAAGCCAGCCCAACTCATGTTAGGAACAAGGCAAAATGCTTTAGCACAGCAGGGGATTAACCATTGGGCCAAGGGAGAGGGTGGGCGGGAGCCGTGTTTCCTGAACGCCTCTGTCCAGGGAAAATGTGGCCAGGCGAGCCGCATGCCCTGCCTGCGGCACCCAGGGACCGCACACAGATTCGGAGCTGGGATCCAAAAGCATCATGACCTGCTGCTGGGTCCCTGTCGGTCCTAACGGCCGGCTCCCAGTGATACCGGTGTGCCCAGGCATTGCCCTCGCTCAGCATCCCCAGGTCCCCACCACTGGTCTTCTCAGAGGCTGTAGCACCAGCATGATGGATCCCATCGTGACGTGTCCCAGCCTCGTCCCCTGCAAGGACTTTCTGATGCCTAGATGGGTCATATATTGCATTAATTCTTCCGTCCCTATGCACTATTGTCAGGAAAAAACAGGATGGCTATATTCCTTCAGTCGGACCAAGCCTCTCCCATTGGGCACCTGCAAACACATCAGGCTGCAGACAGAGCTGTCAGCTAGCCCAGCAGTGCATAGCACTGGCCATTCAGGACCCATGCACTCAGGGTGAGCACAGAAGACAGTAATTTCAATTAAAACCACTCTCTTTGGGTCAGTTTGGTCCCTTCTGTCTGCACAAGCAGGTGGATCAGGAGGAGGTGGATGATGGAAAAGCACCTACGTGCATGGGGTTAGGAGGCAATCAGTGCCCAGCGGATGTCCTTGGTGCCCTGGGAGTGCAGGTGGAAGGAGGGGACAGAGCCAAGGCTGAGCTGATGGAGCCAAAAAAAGGTAAGAAGTCACAGTGGAAGGGTAGCCATTGCTCCCTGGCTGTTACAGTGGTTACAGGGAGCTCGCAGGGAGGCCAGGTGCAGGGACGCTGGGCATGGAGAGGGGCTCGACTAGCACACACCTTCTCCCAGCTCATTCACTCCCTCCTGGGAGGGTTTATACCCTGGGGCATACACAATCTTTAGGTCCTTTGCTCTGTATGAGGACAGGGATGGCTGTTCTGGGGAGCTCCTTGCAGCTTCTTGTGAGGTTCAGCTTCTTCCCTTCTCCAGACACTGGATTTTCCCATCCCTGGAAGATCAATGTAAAATTGATCCCAGGAGCAGGGCTGCGAGCAGCTCTGCACACTCCACTTATTCCTCCACATTCCCGTGCAGCTCTGCCCTGGTGGGACCAGCTGAAATATTTGCAAAGATCTTGAGAAAAATCCCAGGAGTTCTGCTTTTCTGGCTTTGCAAAAACATTTCTGCTTATCAAGCAACCCAAATAAATGCAAAAATTTTTACTCACTCTTCGGGTGGGCTCAGCTTTGAATTTTAAAAAGGGATTTGCCAATGCAATCTTGCAAAATACTTGAGTACCAAGTCCAGCTCTCCTAAAATACAAGTTTTAGGAGGAGATGAGCTTTCATGCTCTTCGGAAAACACACATTTCTGCCAGATTCAAGGAAGAACTAGGTATTCTGTAAGGCCATGCCACCCCCTGGAGAAATGTCTCTGCGTGTTGGTCAACAGGGACTAAATCCTGTGGTTTGTAGCACCAAAGGCAGAGCTGCTAGTGCATCTCAAGGCTTTGGACGATGGAGATGTGCCTGCAACATCACAGGCTACAGTAGGGATGACAGACTCTCAGACTGAGGGACTTAAATCTTTTTTTTTTCTCTGCTTGAGCTGAGTCCTGAGGCCATGACATTGATACAGGTGTTGCTTTGGTGGTTAGCTATAGCCAAGAGGTCATCCTTCAGCTTGCAGCCCTGGTGTGCCTTTCAGCCGGCCCATGCCTGGGGCAAGGCTCTGCCCTGTGCGGAGGAACCAGCCCTGTGCCTCCTGCATGCCCAGCAAAAGGGTTTAATTTCAGCATCTCGGTCGCCTCTCTGTAAAACAAGGATTGGGACTTTAAAAATGCCACCTCCTTCCCAAAAGCTTAGCTCATGCATTCTGCAGGGCAAGAATCACCTCTAATCCCCTATTTGTACAAGCGCTGACTGCGGTGGAGCCATCGTGGTGGCAGGGGCTGCTCGGCATGCCACGAGAAAAGGAGAATACCATAGTGGAGCGGCTGCTGGGGTGCTCCTAGCAAAGTACAAAGTGCTCCTCCTGAGATTAAGACGGAAGGGGAAAAACCTACAAGGGGGATGCAGAAAGTGCCTGGTGCGAGCTCCCGTGTTTCTTTTAGATGCAAACAGGCTGTTTAAGTGTGCTTGCAGCATCAGCAAATGTGTCTGTGGGACCGGCCGGATCTAAAACAGCAATTCCCTCTGCATGCAGGAGCTGCCTCTCCAGTCTCCTTGATGGTCGTCTCCTGTTTTGGGAGATGACAAATGCACCCGCAGGCTGGTGGGCTCATCTAAGGAGAGGCAAACCGCAGTTCAAAGTCGTGGCCCCACTCGGTGTCAGAAATCTCACTTTCTCACGGCTGGCAAACCGCTCTTGGGCCACTTTTCTCACCACTAGCACGTTGGTGGCTGCTTCTCCTGGTCTGCCAGCATTTGGTGGGGACGTGAGGTTGGGCCTCACCACGCCAGCCAGAGGAATTCAGATTGCAAAGCATGGAGAGAGCAGTCTCCATCCCGCTGGTCGGACGTGTCCAGAGGATTTTGCTCTCCACTTTGCTTTCACGTTGTGAGTTAGCTGGGGATTGTTCCTGATAAATAATCCGGAACTGCACTGTAATTTTCTGGGCTGAAATTTGATAATTAAGCAAATATAGCATGTCTTTGTCTTGGGCAAGCACCATAAGGTAAACAGGAAGGAATGAGGGATTAAGATGTCTCTGCTCTAAAGGAAGGTGACAAGCCCAGAGCCGTGACACCTTCGTGCCGAGCCGAGAGGCCCAGCTGTGGGTTGGCATTGCACAGATGCATTGTTCAGGGGTGAAGAGCAAATAAAAGCAAAGGGAAAAGAAAACAAGCTATAAAATTCTCAGCAAAGCACAGAGCCCCAGCAACTGCCTCTTGATGTTCCCATGACAGCTCTGGGGAGAGGCAGGCGAGGGGTCGAGCTTTGAAGTCCTTAAGTTGTCCTTTGCAAAGGCCCCCTGGTAAAATAGTCCCTGTGTTGACATTAGGCTGCATATGGTGGAGAAATTGGACATCTCCCGGCAGGTTCAGTCACAGCACATGCAATCAAAGCAGAGGGGGACTTTTTGGTATTTGACTAACTGGGCGCCAGGCTGGCCCTGTCCCACCAGCGGGATGAGAGATGCGGAGGCAGAGGTGAGGTTTTACCAGCATGTTCAGGGCTGCAGATGTGGAACAGAGACTTGTGCTACCGGTTCCAAGCACGGGAAGGAAAGCTGGGGAAGAAGGTAGCTAGGAAGGTCTTGATATTTGGAGCTCAAACACACATGTGTCGGGACTGGTGAGAGTGGGAATACTGGGAAGGTCGGGCAGGTGATGTTGGAAACTCCCTTTCCCCTGGGGGCAGACAGAGAGGGCTCCCAGGGTGTTGGGAAGCAGGGGGTTTCACAGCAGTTTGGGGGGCTTTGTACCGAGCAGTAGCACAATACGAAGCACCGCAGTGCGAGAGCAGATGGGAAAGGAGACGAGCAGAGCTTGCATGGGGCAAAGCAGTTGCGACAAAGCTGGGGGAGCAGCTGGGGGGTTGTGCGTTGCCGTTTCCTAACCACGGGTGAGCTGCCTGCCCTCGCAGACCTGCCTGCACCCAGCTTTTAATTCACATTAAGAGTGGGGAGACACAAAAGGCCTATTTCTTGCAAGTCACAATGGTGAAACGGGGTCTTAGTGACCTCAACTTCCCCTCCAAAAAGCTGGACTCACCACATAGCACTGGTCAAGGAGGAACGTGGGTTAGCAGTTGGTTTCCCATAGCCAGAGGTGCCACCAGAGCATCCCAGCCTGTGACACCCCCGCTGCGGCAGGGCTCCCTGGGCAGCGCCTCGAGGGTGCCCACCCCCATGCACACAGGTTCCCCCCGGGTTGGCACCTCCGTGAGCGGGCACAGATGCTGACGGTCTCCGCTCTTTCCCTCTCGCAGCCTGCAACTGCAACCTCCACGCCCGGCGGTGCCGCTTCAACATGGAGCTCTACAAGCTGTCGGGGCGCAAGAGCGGCGGCGTCTGCCTGAACTGCCGGCACAACACTGCAGGGCGGCACTGCCACTACTGCAAGGAGGGCTTCTACCGGGACCTCAGCAAGCCCATCTCCCACCGCAAGGCCTGCAAAGGTACCGGGTCAGGGGTGGGGTGGCCGGGACCGCACGGCTCCTTCTCCTCCGACTCCTTCCTGCTGCTCCTGCTTCCACAGTTCTTGATCTCGCCATACCCCTCCTGCTCCTCCCTCTCCCAAACCAAGCCCTTGAAATAACTTTTCTTGCCCCCACATTCCCTGCCATCACCTCTCCCTGGTCTCCCCAGCCTCCTGGTGAGGACGAGGCCACCGAAATACAGAAAGTCCTCACTGCTGAGGATGACTTTAAATTATTTCAGGTTTTATCACTTATAAATCATGCTTCACCTGCTCCGATAGCCACAGCTAATTTGGTCATCGCACATGTAAGGGCAGAGTTGCACAAAATGGGGTTAGATGTAGCGTCTGTAAATCAGCCTCCTCCAAACACCCGTCTCCTGCTCTCACCCTCAGCGCTGCCAGGGGCACAGGCAGCATTTAACCCACGCACAGAACATTTCACTCCTCGGGACGAGGTGAGAACAGTAAAATGGGAAACAATTTTATTTTGAGCTCAGCAAGCGGAGTTTTTTGAGGTTTCCTCTTCTGCGGTGGACGTGAAGGCAAGCAGGGCTTCAGCTAGGGCGGGAGCAGCAATAAGAGCAAATCCTGCAAATGAACTTTTTTAACTCTCAACTCTCCACTGGAAGAGATATAAATCCTGAACCTGAGACACAACTAAAGGAATCAAGCAAACATTCAAAAGCTAGATTAGAAGATGGTGGGGTTTCCCGCAGAAAGCTTCAGCTCTTTTCTCTCTGAAGACTCATTTCAACAAGAAACGGAAAGCTTTTTGGCCCAAGCTGGGTATTTTTGGCTGGAAAGCTTTGGGTCTTCAGCATTTTCAATTTTTTTAATGAAAACGCTTCTTCATGTGTTTTTTTTTTTTTTTCCACTGAAAACAGACACTCTTTGCCAAAGCAAAAAAAAGAAATTGCTTCTTTAGACAGCCCTACTCCCCCCTTTTTTCACCTTGTAAAAACTATTTCAACGAGACATTTTCGACCCGCCCTGTGCTGAGGCTGCTAACAAGCTACAGCTTCAGCCAATGCACGGGCTGGTGGGATGTGAACCCAACCCGTGGCTCTGGGGCGGGAAAGGAGCTGCCGTTTTGGGGTCCGAGGAGCCAGAAGGCAGGGGTGCAGGGGGACTGAGTCACTTCCACGCCAGCCTCAACACCCAGCACCCCAGCCGGACCCCTGCTCCAGCAGCGAGCTGCCTGCCGCGCGCGGCCGCGCCTTGCCCCCCGGTCCCGAGCGGATATGTGTCGTAATAAAGTTCATATTTCTGCTTTCACGGCCGGGTCGCAGCTGAAGTAACAGCGCATTAGGTTGAAGCAAACAAAGGGAAATTGTGAAGGCGTAGGCTCTCCTCGAGCGGGGCCAGGCAGCGATGCAGGCGGGCATCCACCACCCCCGGGCAGCGGCATGCTCGCAGAGGGGTTTGCTGATGTCCAGAGCCTGATTCTCATTTACCTTCCTGCTCCTCACAAAGGGTTTTGGGGTGGTGGAGTGGTGGGGTGATTTCTCATCCCTCCCCAAGCACAGTTAACTCCTTCCCAGGGCTCTGGTTTATCCCGGCTGCCTCCCCAGCATGGGGGCTCCTGGGGACATGGTGGGATTTCGGGGAGAGGAGAGCTTTTTCCCAGCCACAGGGTCACTGTGCATCTATAGGGATTCCAGTCCTCTGGGATCAGCACAGGGAGCACGGAGCAGGGAGGGGATGCTCGGCCGGAGGGTAGGGTGGATGCCGTCCCCTGTCCATCCCCAGCTTTTCCATCCTGGGAAAAGGCAGTCCCTGCCCTGTGTTGGCAGCAATGTCCATGCTTAAGCCTCTCTGTCTCATTGACTCTGGCATTTCCCAGGACCTTCCTCGCTCCTGCTTTTCCCAGCTCTCCTCCCTGGCCAGGCAGCCTGCTCCCCCTTTCCTGCCCATTTACCCTTGCTGTCCCCTGGCCCCTCAGTCTTGCTAACCTCTCCATGGCAGATAGCACAGTGGTCTTTTACCCAAAAAGCACAGCTGGGTGGTGGGTGGTACCTGCGGGTGGGAAACCTCAGAGCCATGCTGTGCCTCAGTTTCCCCAGGCGAGAACCCGGGAAGATGTGTACTGGCCTTCGCCAGGCACTCCACAATATTTTAAGGCTGAATTTCCCAGTCGCTCTATTCGCTCTATTAAATGCTCTTTGCAATTGTCCTTTTCTCATCCCCCTGCCTTGTCAAACCGCTCCTGCTCTTGAAATTTGAGATCGCCAAATTTAAATACTTCTCCAACCCCCCACAGTTTGTAACAAAAATGTGGCTATTGGAGCTAACAGATACAAAGGTATGTAATAAATATGCTGGTGCATGAACAGCTCCCTGACTCGCAGGCTATTAGCACAATTTCACAGTGGTTGGAATGGTTTATTGTTGGCGTAATCCATCGTCCTATACAAAAGCAGGCGAAATGAAGTTTCCTACAGCAAAGGCATTCCTTTGAAAACTCGTTTTCCTGAGCTCTGTTTATGACACATGGTATATTTTATGTTCCCTCTGTTTTTCTTCCCTGATTCAGGGACTTTTCTGAAATAATTGTTGAAAACAGGCATTTTTAAAAAACAAACCCTACCATCTAACAACTTCAGCCATTTTCCCATTGATAACAATATTAATTTATCATCTCACCAAGCCATCTGCCGAGAGGCAAAGCTCTCCCAGGGTCTCATCTCGACCGAATGTGTTTAGAATTAAGGAATTAACCATCCTGTAGCATCTGCCATCTCACTCACAACTGCCTGACGTCTCATCCCACCCAGTATATTGTGTTTTCTCTATAAGACTTGATTCTTTCAACCATCGCATTGCTCCGTTCATGTCCTACATGTAACACATTTAAACAAATGCATATAATAGAGCACCAGTGCCTTGTGAGCAGATCAAGAGCTGCCAAGGAAGCATGCAGCACACTTAACCCCCCTGGCTAGAGTGCGTGAGCTCGGGCGAACTCACAGCAAATGTTCCATGAAAGAGCTGCTGAAGAGATTTTTGTATTAATTCAACTTCATTAATTCAGCCTAACAGACACATCCAGCTAAATGGCCTTTCCTCTCACTTGTGTTTCTCATCTCTCACTCCATCCTATGCACTAGGTTATGTGCCTCAATTCATAACGCATCTAACGCCAGAAATTCATAGAGGCATGAGTTACATTATTTGAAATGGTTGGGTTTGGTATTTATGCAAAAAATATCACATTGCAGAAATGTTTGAACAATGTCTACTTTTTTTCAACTTGGAGAAAAAGAAAATGCCACAAACTTTTGCACTTGTTGCAGGGCATGGTGCGAGGCTCAGGCAGCAAAAGGTGAGCAGAAAGTGGAGCTGGGCAGTGCCCTCCTGCCCAGGTGGAGGGCTAGTTTGTTTTCTAATAGCCAAACCTATCATAATTTTTAATTAAAAGTTTTTTTTAATGATTTGAATTTGTCTTAGCAGCACAGGTGAAGGCATAAGGAGTTGGGCTTTAAGGATTACTTTTACCCTGATGGTTAAAAGTGATGCAGCCATGCCATGCATTTGCTTCCAGTTGTTTTCTTGCAAAAAATGATAGAAAGAAAAAAATTGTCAGTGGTCAGAGATGCCCTGTCACAGAGCCACGCAACAGGCAGAGCATGGCATGAAGTCTGCAAACCACATGCAAAGGAATTGATGACAGATGGAGCAGGGATATTGCATGAAGTGGCAACGCTGGGTGCGCGCCAGAGCCTGCCAGGCTGGAGCTGGGAGCTGAAGGAGGACTGGGACTGCTGCGGGTGGGTGGTCAGGCAAAGCCGGGGACACCAGTTACTCAAGCAAGGGCTCAGGCTCCCCTGGCGTTTTGAGGTCAGACCGCACGACTGATCTCTGCGTGGCCCCGGACGGGGACTCTCAGGCTGGAGCGGTCCAGTGGTAGTGCCGGTCCTCTGCCGTGGGGGACAGATGGGCTCATCCCAGCGGGTGCCGGAGTACGATGCCCTTTGCTCTGGCAGATACGTCAAAACCCTGGTCCTGCACACACCCGTTAGGTGTGGGGGCTGTCCCGAGAAACAACAAAGCCCCAGATATAAGAAATTTCACATGATCATCTTTTAAAACTCAGAACAAAGGCAAAGTGTTCCTCTTTTCTCACCAATATTTGTGAGAGCATGAAGAGCTCCCAAAATGCTGAAGCCCTGCTTCCCATTCCTTCTGCTTTCCCTCTGCTCCAAATGATGTTGCAAGTGAAATTCCACATCTGGGTCCTGCAAACCTCCGTCTGCTCCACTCTGTCATGGGCCGCTGTAAATCAGGGCCCTGGTGTTAGTTCTTTTGATTAAATTCACTCCTGATATTTGCCAGATTATTGGCACTAATGTAATTCTATTGGAACAGAGACTCTGCAGGATTTTATAGCCTGGCTGTAAAACAGCTCTGCACTTCGGGGAAAGGATTTACACACTTTTTGATGAAAAGATGACAAATGATACGCATTATGAATGCACTTGTGCTGAGGCTGCCAGTGTAAACCCCTTGTGGAGGGGCAGGATTTGGCACCTGGAGAGGTCACATTCATTAGGACTCAATGTTTTGGTAAAAAATGGGATCGCCTGCCTCCCCCGCGCCATTGCAGCCCCACGCCCGTGCTGAGCCTGGCAGACTTTTCCATCTGCGTTGAAGGATTATTTAATGGCTTGTGAAAAAAAAAAAAGCACTCCCAGCCTACCTGCCCATCCTGGTTTGTACCTGCAAAGGCTCAAGACTTTGATGTTTGCTTTTTGGAGACAGTTTCGGTTCAAGCAGAGAGAGGGTGCTTGCCATCCCCATGGGCTCAGCCTCTGGTCCTTGATTTCACGGATGCTGTTGCAGGTTTTCTTCCCACCCAGCTGCAGGCATTTAGGAGGGGGGACACTAATGCAGGGGAACCCTTTTGGCTCCTTGTGCTGCCTGGAGAGGAAGGCAGAGCCCCTGGTGACAGGGACAGTGGGACGAGTCGTCCCCCCCCCCCCCCCCCCGTCTCTCTCCACTGACTATAGAGGGAGCTGCGTGACCAGCTTAGAGCAGAGAGCTCATTTCCACAAGGCTGAAGCCAGGGAAGATGTAACCTCTTCTTGCTCCATGGACCCCCACTGAGAAGTTGGGGTGCAGGAGGCGGTCGGGGTAAAACCCACATTAGATGGCAGTCTGAGGACGGGCTCGCTGCCACCAGCGTCCTGGTGTCCCACCGTTGGTGTCCCATGGGCCATGTCCCAATACAGGACAGGAAGATCAGCCTGTCAATGGTGCACCTCTGCAGGTTTCAGTTGTGGTCAGCATCCTTTCAGCCTTGGAGATGTCCCCTGCCACCACAGTCCCCAATCCACAGCTAGGTGGGGGGTAGGCAAGCTCACAGCTAACACATCCCAAAGACACGAGGGTGGCCTGGCTGTGAAACCCCTCAACCAGGGCTCTCTGGGGCAGCAGGGCCACCAGTGGTGGCTCCTGGCAGAGCTCCTATCCCCAGCCTTTCCTTGTATGCAGCGAGTACCAGCTCCCACAGGCTCCCTCCTGTCACTGCAGGGCATCAGTGCAGGAGATCTGTGAAGTGCATCCTAAGAGAGATGCTCCTCTCCCCACAGCCATCTCATTTTGATGCCCATCTCTAGTCCAGCTCATTTGTGGTTTCACAAGGCAAAGTCCAAGGCAATACTTTCTATGAATTCCCCCCAGGGAGTTGTCCTTAATTATCAAACTTCCTTCCCTTCCTCTTCTCCTTTTCTTCCTCTTTGAAGACCAGCTGGAGCTACCGTTTAGATGAAAGATGAGCCAACTCGTAGAGCTGGCAGGGCTTGGATCAAGTTCTTGTATCAAGGCTTGGTCACCTCTGAGAAATCACATCACTGGAGAAAGTCCAAACTTTCAAGGCATTGATCTGCCAAGCACAGACTTTATTTTCTCCATAGGGCATGCTCTTCCACTGCTGCGAGAACAATTTTCTAGCTGTATTTCTATACTGCATTTGTTAGTGGCTATGCCTTAGTCACCCCTTTCCCCAAGGCCCCATAATTCTTTATATCGATATTATTCCAAGTGCTGAGCACTGATTTACGGTTTCTACATCTAAAACTTGTCATCAGCAACCCCCAGGCACACACAAACCAGTCAGAGAAAGTTTATCGAAATGCAGCTTTAAGCCGTTCCATGCACAGGGGTCGCTGCGTGGAAGTGACCCGGGGCAGTGCAGGAGGCTTGAGAGCCACTGCCACCAAGTGCCACCACCTCCATGGCACCTCCAGGACCCAGGATAAAGCTGCACCATTCACCCGCTTGAGCTGGAAGGGTTCCAAAGCAAAGAAGGGTCATGATTATTAAAGAAACTCTTAAACTGTTTTGAGTTTGTAGTGTGAAAACATGGAAAAGGAGTGGTTTGGTTTTTTTTTTTTTTAATGAAGACTTGAGCTCAACGCAAGACATCTACCTGGCCATGCCAGCTTTTAAACATCCACAATTTTAATGACATATGAGCAGCTACGTCAAATTAAGCAGCCGCTTCTGTGCGAGCCAGAGCGGGAAAAGTTTGCTGCGTCGCAGCAGTGGAATATTCCTGTGGCAAACCCAGCAACTGAGACACTTTCTAATTGTTTCAAGCCAGATGGGGCTCCATGTGCCAACCTTCATCCTGCTCTGCCTTTCACCCGTGCATTCCAGTTCCAAGGACTTTCTAATTAAGTCTGATCTATGTGAGCCATCAACAAGGAACAACCCAAATGTCAGAGCCATGCACAGCCCTTTCCCCCAGCCCAGGGCAGCTCCAGCACCTCCACACAGTGCATGAGGATGATGCCATGCACTGGGGCACACGTTTAGGGACCACAGATATCACGTTCCAGTTTCATGTTTGTAGCCACTGGTGATCTGAAGCAGTCATACTTTTTGCTCCTCTATGTATCTGCCCCTGGAAGTGCTCCAGTATTGGGATTGGTTCTCCATTTTGGTGCAAATTAACTGGAACGAGGGTAAAATCCTGCTGTCTGGTCTTCCCAGAAACTCATCGCAGACTTTCTCCTCTCTCTAGCTTATGATCAGGGCCACCTCCCACAATACAGCAGCATTTAAACAGATATTTGCTTTCAGTGGTATATATTTTAGGCAGTCTGGGATTGAAACCTGGATGCTCAGAGAGAGCATAGAGCACTGGTAGGGCACCCCGCCCCGGGGGCTGGCGGAGCACGAAGGGGCATCACCATGGGCAAGGATGTTCTGCCATCCATATCCCAGGTGAAGTGCACTTGCTGGGGGTCTCTGGTCTGCTACAGTCTCCAGAAGTTAGCTTAGAAGGTCATTAACCAACACCCCCCTCAAAAAAAAAAAATTTAAAAAGACGGAAAAAAGAAGAAAGAGAGAGAGGTTTGTCTCTGCCTGGTGATAAGATCACAGCAAAATCACCTCCATGCCAAAAATTTCCTTAAGCTGCAGCTGTCTTCAAGCTCTGGGGAAGTCAATAATTTTACATATTGCTCCCACCCAGGCGTGTTTTGCTGCCCCTGCACACCCAGACTCTTGGGGCGCGGGGCTGGGCAGATGCTGTGCACCCCAGCCCCGCGGCAGTGCTGAGGGAGGGAGGCTGCTTCTTAGCCTGGGCCCCCCATTCTCCTCCAAAAAACCACATCAGCACTCCCAGAGCCCTTTTCGGCAAAGCTCCCCTCTCTTCTAGGACGGTCTTTTGGACTTTGCTGAATCGGTAGAGACTAACTTGCATTTAAAGGCAAATTCGAAACAGACCCAGTTTAGGGAAGGGGAGGTGAGGAAAGGGCTTTTGACATATCTTCCAATGGGCTGGGAAGACATCTGGACATAAACAAGACAGCACCTCGCCGGGCAGAGGCCTGACCTGGCGTACAAACCCCGGAGCGCGGCTCTGATGTGTCCGCTTGGCATCCTCAGGCCAGCCAGGAGCACCCGCTCCCGCGGGAGATGCACCCAGGGCCCTGGGGGTGCCCCAAGTGTCACGTTCCCACAGACACTCTCCCACAAAAGCACCCACCAGTTGCTTCTTCCACCCAAATGAGTAGAACCAGGACCCAAAGCACCACCTCCCAGAAGGACAACACCAGGTGAGCCGGTTTAGAGATGTGTCTCCACTGCAACAGGACACCTTCATCACTTTTAGCACAGGAGGGAGGAACAGCCCCATGAATGGATGAGCTGAAAAAGCATGCAGAAAGGGTAAAAGCCATGACAGAAACTGCCAGCACTGTGTGGGGCTCGCAGAGGTCAGGGTGAGATGCTCTGTTGACTCCAGGGAGCCAAAGACATGGGATGGAGGAGGCTCAGCCAAAGACCCTCTGAAGAACCTTAAGCTCTACATTGCAGCGTGGAAACCTGCCCCCCCCCAGTGCCTTCAGAGGGGAGATCTAGCTCACAGCTGAGTCCCAAATCCATGGATGATCCAGCGTATTAGGAAAATTCAGACAGTGTTGATTCCCTGACAGGAGCTCTGCATTTCTGAAAAATCACGTCCTTGCAATGGTTAAATTTGGGGCTGACCACCTTCAAAACTGTGTTTTGGGTTTGGTTTTTCAGCAGAAACACATCCATAAGCAATCCTGAAGGGCAGGTTCGGACTGTGGTTTTTCAGAATTGGCAGGGTGCAACACAATAGAGGGGAATTTGCACCCTATTAAAAAAAAAAAAAACCAGACTAAACCCCAGTTCTCCATCACAAGTCTCAGACTAAGAACAAAAGTTACTAAATTCATTTGCATAGTCAGACCTTTGCATATCTCCAAGACAGAGGAAAGAAAAGGAATAATTTGCCTTCCCCATAAATATTTTCAAACTGTTGAGATAATTTCCTGCTTCAGATCAGTTCTCAAGAGTGAAAAGTCCTCCAGGCTGTCAGGTCCTGAACATTAAAACAAAGGTCAGTCCTGCTCATCCACATGCCCTGTTCTGATTTTAAGCATATTAAAACGAAAAGGCTTTTTTCTGATAGAAAAAGAGATATTTTTCAGTTAAACATACACTTCTCAGAGCATCACAAATCAGTGGCCTGGATTTGTGCCCCAGGAGCTATCATTGCAATTTTTCACAGGCACTTGGGGTGTTAGGGGGGCTCTCCCCACTGTGGATGCTTTAGTGTCTGGTAAGGGCTGTGCACACCGAAGGGATCCCCCTCTGCTGAACTTTTTCTAGAGTTTCTCTCTCATCTACCCAACTGCCTCATTTAATGAGGTTTGTGGCAACCTCATTATCTTTGAGACTTTTGCTCTGCTGCCAGATTTGATTGAAATATTATTAGTGGGAAAATACACTTGTAGGAACCTCATTTCCTCAGGAGCCAGGCTAAAAACACATCAGGAGGAGAAAATGTTTGCCTTTTTTTTTTTTTTCCCCTCAATAAAAGTATTTTCCAACCCACATTTTCTCATGCAATATCTCCCATGAGAGCAGGTTGAGCCTTACTTTGCTTTAGAGCTGTGAGGACACCATGCCCAGGGACTGTGCCCAACTAAGCTGCTCTCTGCGTGGCCAGTGCAGCCCCCAGGGGTCTTTGACAAGACTTGACATTTTTCAATGGAAAAATAAAAGGGATGACATCCTCCATGACAAAACCCAAGTCCTGTCAGCAAAGCAGGGAGAAGGAAGCTCCAATGCTTCATCCCTGGGCATTTCAGCATCCCCACCACTCTCTCTGGCAGCTTCTCCGTCTCCGCTGCAATCACCCAAAAGGTGGAGCTCCAAGACGACAGGGGAATTTTTAACAATTTTCCAACAAGAGGATTTTTCGAGCATTTTGGAAAGTGCTGCCATAATTGTCTTATTGTCTGTATCACTAATGCCCGCCCATAGTGCGCCTGCCCAAAAAGTGGATTTATTACCGTGGTTCAAAGCCCCCTCTGGATTAGCGGCGACTCTTGCTCAGTGGAGGCATTGTGGGCCCCGTCTGTTACTTGTTATGGAGAAGACAAAGACAAGGTCTAATCTGTGAAATTTGGCCCAAACCACAGGGCGCCAAAGCCCTTGGCTTCCCTGAGTGCCAGTTCAGGAGGAAGAAATGGGAGAGCCCTGAGAAGCGGCGCAGGAGGAGGGACACTGTGAAACGCCAAGAGATTATTTGGCTTTGCCTGATAAAAGGGGGAATTCATTTTCTGCTGGCAAGAAACCTTTAAATCTCCAAGAGAATGTGCTGAGGGACATTGTGCATGAACATGATCCTTTGGAGAACTAAATCCAGTTCACAATATCGCAGACAAGCTGACGATCTCATTGCAAAGCAGTTAACAGTTAATATTTAAAGCCATTATTAGTATTCAGAGTTAACACAGAGACATTTCAACCTCTGCTTCTGGTTAGCAAACTAGCTGGGGCCAGACTGGGTGGGTACACACTAAATACCACAGTTTCTTTTCCTTGTGACATAAATCTGTGGGATTTGCAGAACGTGCCACCCATGGTGGAGATGCTCTGCCATTAAATATGGTCTCACCCATCCCCGCAGGATCCCGTCCCCAGAGCCAGCATAAACCTTTCCGCATCACTCAGGTGCACAGATTTCAGATTCTAACTCTCCTCACCCACAGACAAATAACCAGGGTAGGTCTCCAAAGGAAGGAGTGTTGCTTGTTTTGATTTGTTTGCCCAAAGAGAGGAGCCAAAGCAAATCTGCTAAAAAAAGCCTGCTCAGGTCAGGTCTTTGGGACAGCTTCAAAGCTGGGGTCACCTTTGAGTTGGATTACAGCTACAGGGGGACAACTGAACCCACCCCAGGAGTTTCTCACACCTTGCATTCCCCAGGGCAGATATGTTCATTGGAACCAGGATTTAAAGTACCTGAGTTACTAAAGACAGTGGAACAGGAAAAAAAAAACCTGTAATAATAATATCTGAACCATACCTCTAAATACTAAAACATAAGACTAAGTGAAATATGTTTACTGCATCAGGATGACGCAGGCTGCATTATTGAAGCAACAGGCAAATTTAAGTTGAGTTGTTTTGACATTTTGCTGTTTAAAATATTGTCAGAATCAAAGCATTCACACAAGAAGCTTGATTTTGGTGCATTTTCTTCCAGCAGAAAGCTTCTGTAGCCACATTTTTTACTCCAGTTGGAGTCTTTGGAGGAAAGAAAGCAAGCAACCAAAGGGAGGCAATTTTGGCCATGATTCTGGAAAAGCATTTAAAAGCATGGTTAAATATAAATGTGTACCTAAGGCATATTGGCTACGTGGGACTTAAATTCTTACTTAAAACTGAGTGTGATTTCCTGAAGAAGGTTCTTTCTCAATACAGGAACCTTCATCAGTGACTATGGCAAATTAAGGTGGTTTTTTCCAGTTTAATGAATTGCTTAGCGCATGGTGTAATGTAAAGCAGTCACGCTTTGGGCTTTTAAATCTGGAAGCCCTACGACATATGTTATCATTGCAGATACAGTGTGACAAGAGGAAATCTGGACACCCTGTGAAATCAAGCCTTTTTCTGTTGTTCAGTCAAATGGATTTTTCATCATTCTGAAAACCTCCCAAGGAAACAGCTTCCCTGAAAACAGGAAGATGATAATTCTCAAAAAATGCAGGTCCTTTCAGGTACCTTCTCAAAAAAGGTCACACTTGAAAAGAGCTAAGCCTGGAGATTTATCCCTCTGTTTACCTTTGAACACAAGTGTGTGTGGGTAGATTAACAGCTGGGAATACCTCCTACCAAAATTCAGGGGTGGAAAAATATTTGCATTTTTGTCATGCTATTTGTCAACCATTGGTGGGCCAGACACATCCCAGCAAGTTCAGCCACTTTTCCAGGGCACTTTGCATCGTTTCATGCATGGTCCTAAGATTTGCTTTCAGGTATTTTTTAGTCCCAAACCAACCAAATCTCAGCTGAAGCACAGAAATGCATCGTTGCCTATGCTCAAGCGGACGATGGTCTGCCTCAGCAGATTCGTGCATATAATAGTGGCTTGTCTTGGAAGCTTCAGACAGAGATATAAAACTATATGACAGACAGTTTTGCAATAGCATGCCCCCGGGGGAAATCTCTTCCTAACTGCAGGCAGTTAGTAGCTGGCTTGGAGTGCTTATATCCGTATATATATTAATCCCAGCTAATGTAACTACAGATGTTCTCATTCATAGGCCTATCTAATCCTGTTGGGCCTTTGCCATGGTGTCTCGTAGCATGAGTTCTACGAGTTAATTACGTGCAGTGCAAAGAAGCATTTCCTTTTATCATTGAAAAAGGTTGCCTTTTAAATGCATTGAATGTCCCTTTGTTCCTGTATTTTAAGGACCAGTGAAGAGGAGCACCTGTCTGACCTTCTCGGCGCTGTGCATTACTTGGCATCCCTCCATCGTCTCTTGGCAAGGCATTTCTAATCTTTTCCATCACCCTCAGATGGGTGCCTCTCCGTGCCTTTCACTCCAGTTTCCCAGCTGAGGACATACTATTGATTTCTATAGTGTCATGATATTATATTCAGCGTTACTCTCTACCCCTTTCATAATACAACCTACTATCTTGTTGCTCTTCTGAGCTCCGTTGCAATCAGCCAGATGTTTCATTGACTCCTAGATCTTTTCCTGGAGTGGTTGCAGTTAATTGGGACCCTTCAGCGTGTATGAGCCATCCTGTTCTCTCCTTCCAATTATGCCTCCTTCTGCACACTGTTTTTTGTCTGCTATCCCCTCATCCATTCGGCCAGTTTGGGTCGGTCTTGCAGAAGACCTACGTGGTCTCCTCACGTCTGGCCTAGCCAAGCTGAAAGTGGTCACCTAGAAATGCTGTTAGCTCCCTGCTTTCCAGGTCATGGTTATTATATAAGAAAAATCAGCTTCTGTGGGCAGAGGCAGCCCCATTGCTACCCTCATTCCCCATTAAAACCTTACCATGTATTCCTGCTCCTTGTTTTCTCCTCCACAGCCAGGTTTTTAAGCAGGAAATAACTTCATTTTTCATTAGTAATTCCAGGTTATCTCTACCACAGACACTTATCAAAGATTTTTCTTAAAGACTTTCTGAAAGAATTAAATCATGACAGTTATTTCCCTTCCCCCTGATGCTGTGTAAACTAACAGACTAAAGACATACTGTTTTCTTGTACCAACATCATTCCTGTTTACTCCTCTGACATCACACTCGCTGCGCCATTGCATCCTCCTCTATGGGGTGATCCTTTTAAGCAAGACATGAGGATACAGAGGATAAATCAGCTGTTATACCCCTTATTATCTCAAAGGATGTCCCAGGCCCCCTCCTTTCCTGATCAGTGAGGTTTTCTCAGCTCTGGTGCCTCATGGTCTCTCCTCTGCTCAGTGCAGGGGACTGCTGATATTCTGCATCACAGTAGGGGATGGACAAACGCTTGCACCCAGGGAAGTCCAGTCATGAAAATGTGTTTTGTGAATCAGAAAGGCAGTGAGGATGCCAAAGGGGTGTTTGCACCAATCGCACCCCCTTTGCGACTCCAGTGCAATCTTTCCTCAATTTGGGGTTACAACCCAAAGGAATTTGAACTGTACTGGAAAAATCAGCATTAACCACCAGCAGCCCAGCTACTTCATGGCTGGGGAAGAAGAGCCTGTAATTGCTGGCTGCAAGTGTTTGCACTGGCCAGGGAACTGCAAATTGCCTTTGATTGCTCCTAATTGCTGGCACTGGTTCAGTTCCTCCGGGACAGGGACTGCAAATGTACATCTGCAGACACTGCTTAGACCACCTCCTGCCTCCCTGCGCCAGGAGGGTTGACTTGCTGCTGATTCGGAGAGTTTTCTGGAAGATAGAAAAGTCAAAATGGGGTCAGGCATTCAAGGAGCAGGAGCGCTGCTGCCCAAGGCAGTCATCCCAGACAGTCCTGTGCTGCAACAAAGAGGTGGGGACCAGTGGCAGAAAGCACATCCCTACACCCAGAGGGGATTTACCCCACAGTGTGTCAGAGGGAGCTATCAGCGATCAGCCAGGGATTTCTCCTGGTGAGGTCCTGGACCGAGGGCTGGTGATTCCCAGCTCCTCCGCCACTTGTCTACTCTGTAACCTTGGGCACATCCTGCGTGCCCCTGGGAACACAGCTAACACCCGTGCTGCAGAGCCCTCACAGGAGCCCGGCTTGGGGAGAGAGTAGACAACCTCAGACAGATATGGCTGTAAAAATAACCACGGCAGCTTTGGACAAGTTGTGCTGAGGCATTACCTCATGAGGGAAAGAAGCAGAGGCATCGCTATTTATTTATGTGGTGTCCAAAAGAGTGCTCAGTGCTCTGCAGCCCTTCCTCCAAGAGCCTGATTCTGTAAATCTTACTCATCACGAAGGCTTTTTTTTCCTTTTTTTTTCCTCTTTTTTTTTTTCCCCTCTCTCTTCCAAGCGGTCCCACTGAAATCAGTGCAATCCGTTCACATGGGGGAGGATTACTCACAGGATGGGGGTTTGCAGGCAATGCCTGAAACCAGCACTCGCAGCCCCAGAGGGGACGCCTGAAACATGAGGCATGTTCCTCCCCATCCTCCTGCCCTTTGCCTCTTCTTGTGTAACCCTTCCCTGATTTGCTTATTTTTGTATTAACTCCTGCCTCTCTGCTCTTCTTTAACTCTTTTCTCTCCTGTTTCTTCTTTAGGCTCTTGCTTAATGTATTTTTACTTCCTCTCCCCCAGCAATATCGAAGCCATCCCTTGGGGCTGCAGCGTGCAGGTTTTCCCACCTAAACGTCGCCCTGCTCTCTGCGCTCATCACCAGCCACACTGATTTAATGCTAAAACTTCTCCAATCAAAACTGCATTTCATAGAAAAGCAAGTTTTCCACTACGGGCAGGCGGCTGGTTCCCAGAGGCAGCTCAAGGGAAGGGGGGAGAGTAGGACATTTAATCAAAAACCCCAAATCAGAAGTGTTAGGGAAGGAGGAGAAAAGAAGCAAAAGCTTTGTTGTTTGGGTTTTTTTCCCTCCCATGTGAAAAATCATCAGGTTTTGGCAAGGCTCAGTCTCTTCCTGTCCAGCACTGGTGGAGGCGAGGGACGGCGGCAGTTTGCTCGTGCTCTGGGGTGGGCTGCATGGGGACGGGATGCCCCGTGCAGGGAGAATGGGACATCCCAGGGCAGGGGGGCTCCAGGTACCATGCAAACCCTGCTGGGAGGGGACTAGCCTGGCAGCTGCTGTCCCGTAAAGGTCAAACTGGGGGCTGCTGGTGCAGGGAGCAGGAGCAGGATGGTGCTGGGGTGGGTTGGAGGGAAGCTCCAGCCAAGCACCAAAACTTGGACACCCAACACAAATGAATGCGGGACGTGATCTGCCGTCCCCAAACGAGGCAGATTTAGTGTGTCCCAGAGCCAGGGAGGTGCAAGACAAACCAAGAAGCATTGTAGGGTCCAGCACAAACCCTCATGGGAGTGATATGCTCAGTTTGAGGGATTTGGGGGTGTTTGAAAGCCAAGCCCAGCTGCTGGAGCCCACGGAGACACTCGCACTGGTCCTGACCCACAGAGCAGATCCCTCCAGGTTTTGGGCAGCAGGGCAGGTTTTCCCCCAAACCCTCTTTTTGGCAGGCAGCTCCCCTGAGGGGCTGAAGGAGAGCAGGATCAGTGCTCCCCAGGGAGGGTTTTGGCTGGCTCCTTCCCGAGGATGCTGCACAAGAAAAGGAAAGCTTTCCTGCCTTTCCCTGCCACCACTCAGCAGGGGCAGACCACAGTCTGGCACGGCGCTTGCAGCTCTTAGAAATCAGGGCTGTTAACAAATGTGCGAGGCCATAATCCTTTTGAGGCAGTGATGATAACAAGCCCTGATGCTTTTTTTTTTTTTTCGGCTTTTTTTTTTTTTTTTTAACAAACAGCTGCGCCGGTAAGTCCCACTGTGGGAAATGAGATGGTGAATGATTTCAAGTGCAGTATTTACATCCCCTGCCAAACCCTTCACATCTGCCCAGCTCTGCAGTCAAGCCTCTATCCATCTGGCCAGGAACAGCAGGTCCTCCAGCCTGCCTGCATCCCACAAGGGCATTTCCTTCCTGCGCCCACAGTGCCAGCTGCCAGGGATGCTGCTCAGCGGGGAAGGGCTCAAGCAAAAGCACTGAAAGGAGGGTGGTTTGGTTTGGTTTTTTTTTTTTTTCTTGTAGCGCACGTGAAATGAATTCCCAACATCTCTGAAAGCAATTGCTTCCTGCCTAAGATCTGTGTGCTGAAGGGGTGATGAAATGCTCCTTGATTTTGCACCTCTTCCTTACAGCCCTGCCGCTGCTCCAGGGAGCCCAAGGGAGTTTGAAGCCAGCTGGGGTGGGGGCAGCGGGTGCTGTGGCTCCTGGAGTCCTCCAGCAGTGCTGCCTTGCCTGCTCCCCTCCTCTTCAAGTCCTGCAAACTCTTGATCTCAGCACCCGTGGGATGAGGCAGTTGCAGTGTCCACGGGTGGGGATCCTTGAGCAGGGACACCCCACGCTGCCTCCCCGGATCTGTAGAGCACTCCTTGCCCTGGGCAAGACGGCCTGGCTGCAGTTCCATCTGCGCGGCGGGACCAGCTGTGGCCGGGCCACCCCTTCCCTGGTGCTATCCCCTGTGCGCCCAAGCGACGGCCACGTGCACCCTCTCTGCCAAACGCCACCTCTGTTTCAGGTCAGTGTGGTCGCTGGCTGGACGGGTCGTTGGCCGGAGGTCCAGCGCCAGCTGCGGAGAAGGTGTGGAGCCGTGCCACGAGAGCTGCCGGCAGCCCGCGGCGCTCGCCCCGCTCCCCGCCAACGCCGCAACACCACCTGCGCCTGCTCTCCTCTCCCCCTGACCCTCTTGTTGTGTGTTCCCCCCACAGAGTGCGATTGCCATCCCGTGGGCGCCGCCGGCCAAACCTGTAACCAAACCACGGGCCAATGTCCCTGTAAAGACGGTGTCACCGGCATCACGTGCAATCGATGCGCCAAAGGCTACCAGCAAAGCCGGTCTCCCCATTGCCCCCTGCATAAGTAGGTGGATCGCTCTTTCGATGTCTGTAGATTAGAGATATTAACCTTTATAAATGCACAGGAGCCACTGCCCAGGCTGGGCAGCTACTAACCCCACCACATATATGCCAAAGGGCAGTGCTCAGGTACCCCTGCCAGCCACACTGCCCACAGTAGGGCATACAGTCCAAACTTCACCCCTAACCTCCAACTAGCTTGTCTGTCTTGTTGGGTGGGTTTTGTGAGTGCATCTACAGCCTAATTTGCTGGTAATTTGATACTGCTTCACAGGGCAAAGGTGCCCTGAGAGCACATTTGTTTTGGGGTACCACATCAGGTCTGGATGCTAAGGCAGATGGCTACAAACTGGTTTTTCACTCCAAAATCAGGCTGTGCTGCACTGGCACAGAGCTCAAATCAGAGGAGCTGCTGGTTTGATGGAGTTGCCATCACAGTAACACAGCCAATAGCACCTGGGTTGCTAAAGGGGATCTTACACTCACACAACCCACCCAGAAACATAGGGTGTTTTACCGTTTGCTTCCTTGAGTTTGCTTTTTAGTTTGCCTTCCCAAGGCTGCTCTCATCCTCTGCTCCAAAAACAACAGCAGCAAGCACCAGGTACAGCTCCCAAAATCTCTCCGTTGCAGCATTTGCTCTGCAAACATCCACATCCCCACTCGGTCCCTGTCGAGCGCTCGCTGCCTGGACGAGGTGTGCTTTAGTCCAGTGCTCCTCTCTGCGGCCTGTTGGTTTTGCTGTTGTTGGATCATTCAGTAGCTCATGCACCTTGCGCGAGGCATCTCCACCTGCCCTAATGAAAAGAAGCGTCAAAATTACGGTGCCTGGGGTGGGCTGAGAAGCAGGGGCTGTTCCCCTCGAGGTTGACTCCCTGCTGCTAAAAGGGGAAAAAAAGCCCAATGGGAAAAGAAAAGTGAGGGTTGAAAGAATCAAGTCTTTGTTGGGAACCCACAGTCTGCTCCCGCACTGTCCCCTCGCAGCATCTGCCTCTCAGGACAGCCATTGCCAAATTATGGGGCAGATACCCTTTCTCCACCTTCTCCTGCTGAAGAAAACATACATTCCAGGGTGGTTTTTGGTCACTTGAGATTCATTCTTCCCCGTGTCGCAATGGGACGGCAAGAGCTCAGACCAGATGCTTGTTTCCCCAAGACGTTACAGTCATGGCTCCAGTATGCTTTGCAGCAAGTATGCGCAAAGGTTTATCATTAATCATTCCCCAGGGCCATGGTAAATCAGAGAGTAAATTGTTCCTTGCATCACTTCCCTTGGGATTCATTGCACTAAATAAAGACAGACACAGAATTTCAACACGATCCAACTAGGCGTTGGGAGCCGGGCTGTGCTCATGCCAGCTGCCGAACTGGTGTGCTCAAGGCTGCCTGCTGGCATGAGCCTGGCAGGGCTGCCTTGCCCTGGCCCTGCAACCCGGCCACCATCCTGGCAGCCGTGAGAGCCCCTTACTTCTGTGTCACTGCAAAACATCCTTTCCAAAGGGCCAAAACTTTTGTTCACATGTGTTTCAAGCAACACTCTGGCCTGGCTATCAAGCCGCTGTGCAGTTTGGGGGAGTTTGATCTGCACATACGATGCCAAAGCAATTAAAGTGAGGATATGAGCAACTCGCAATTCTCTTATCTTAGAAAAACCCAAACCAGCACATTTTCATCCTTGAAAAATGTCAGTGTGTGTGTGTGTGTGTGTGGAAGTAGTTCACACATTCTTTATACACTTGTAGTGGAGGGCACTTGCTCTTCATCCCTACCCACACTGCTCTCCCATCTGGCACTGGGAGGGCACAGGAACACTGCAGCTAGCAAGGTGCTGTCCACCTTGTCTGCAAGAGCACAGTTACTCTCTGATTTACCACTGCTTATATTTTCCTTGTCCCAAAGACTTATAGTCATGCAAAAATCACCTTGTGGGGAATGAACAAGACACCAGTGGGGTCTGTCTGCACCACAGCCCGTGCCAGCAGGCACAAGCACCCATCCAGCTGCCAGCTTCAGGACGGCTGTGCTGGCTGTTCATGTACTGCCTGACTATGCACCATGTGTTTCACATGGGCTTGTGCCTGTGTTTAATTGCATGAGGGTGAATGATTCAAAAAGTCATCTAATACTAATTGGGCTGCACCCCTATGAGCTGCCGTCACTGCAATGCAGACAGACCCCAGCAAACACTGCCTCTGTGGCCAGGCAGGTTCCTAAGAGCAAAAGTAGAAGGAGGCAGATGCTGACCCCTAGCTCATGCCTAAATTCCACTTTAAAAATGGACTGGTAGGGTGTTCCCCCACCAGGATTCCCAGGGATGCACAGAAATTGCAGGACTCTGCCCTAAATGCACAAAAGATGTCAGTAATGAGATCTGCATATGTGCACTGGGGAAAAGAGATCATCTTGCCAAAGTTGGGACCATATAATGCGCTCCATCTGCAGTCCATCCTTTTTAACTTCAACAAACACAGTCAGACTTGGGCCATGAAGATCCAGAACATTATGTGGTTTCAGCTATGCAAAGCCAGCCCCAAATCAAAACCAGGGACCGTTGCATTGGCACCAGCTATGTTTGTGTTTCCTTTAAATGTGTGAGATAACACTTGAATTCCGGCAGATAGATGCAATGCTTTACCTGCATCTTATCTCACATAAGAGGAGTGGTAGCACTGCCTCAGACATGGAGGGAACCAGCAGCTGGAAGGAACAACCCAGGGACAGGGAGAGGCAGCAATGCTCCCATTGCCTGCTGGGGCTGGGGACCACACGGCAGGCAGCCACACCGCCCTGCCTGGCTTATGCACTCTCCGAGCCTCTGCAAGAGCACCCTTCACCCTGGGATCCAAACTGGGACCTAGCAATTGCAGCAGGTTGTGTCTGGGCAGCATAGCAATTGCTGGCTGTCGCACCCTATCAATTATCTGGCTGGCTGTATCTTCTTTTCTTTTTAGCCGCAAGCCAAAATTTTTTGTTTAAAAAACCCTTTCCCACACCCTCTTGGGAGGTCCAGTTCCCCAGTGGGTATGGTCCTGGTGTGCTGGTTTCTGGGGCTCTTGCAAGGCTCCTTGCTGGAGGACATAGTTGGGAAACACCCCTTGCTGGTAGACATGGTTGGGAACAGAAAATGCAGTGTGTGCAGGGACCAGTCTCTTTGGGATTTGGAGTAATACCTCCTTCTTTTATCTCCTCACCTTTCCTGTCTGCTTCTCGCTGTCCTGCACAGAGATCCCCGCCGCTCCCCCCACCACCGCCGCCAGCAGCACGGAGGAGCCTGCAGGTACGTTGTCTCTTCTTTTAAAGCATCGTGGTGGTAAATGGCTTTTAAGCAATCATCTGCCTGAGATGAAATTGCATTAAATTAATACATAAATTCTGGTTTTTGTACTGGGACAAGTGGTTTCCTTCTATGCCCCAAATGTCCGAGTGTTTGAAACAAGTGTGCTGCAACCCAAGAGATGGGTGTTTCTAGGAGCATGTGGGAGTGTAGAGAAGATGCAGAAAGATTTTCCCAGAGGTGCTAAATCTATAAGCACACAGAGGTTACCCAATGTGGAAGCAATGCTTGATGAAAAAGAGGTAAGGACTCAAGACCACCACCAGTTGATTATTAAAGTTTAGTGGTTACCTTCTCAAGAGGCTCAGAGAACAGTTCTGCCACATTTTTCTGGTGGAGAAGGATTAGAGAACCAAAAATCCACCAAAAGAGAACAAAAACCTAAGTGTTTACTGCTGCATATGACCATTTCCTTTATTTGCCTAGATCTGTGCGTTTCTTGTGCTAAGCAATCTTAGGTGCTGATGTGACCTGTGTATGTTATAGCAATGTGTCTCCTGTCCGGCTTTGTGGGTCCTCAGGGTGGGACACAGCTGTGGTTAGTGGCATTGCTGGGGCCAGTTGTCCTCAGAGGTGTCTCAAGGCCAGTGACTGTAAGAGCAGGGGAAGCATCTTAGCTTGGAGCAATGGACTTGGATCACCATATTTATGCAAGCTGCAATACAGAGGATCATCCTGAGAAAGCTTTGGCATGTCACGGTGTGTGTATCCTCCTGTTTCCACTCCCCTTGTCCTTGTGCCAAATACAACCCATGCAATGCTGACCTGGGGCTCAACATGTCTCTTTGTATGCCCCATCTCCACCACCACACCTGCACCAACACCCCACCAACCTCCCCTCCTGATTTACACCCCTAGAGGGGCCGACACCCGCCCCCACCATGCCACTGGGGGACTTTCCTGTCCCCAGGTCCCTCGGGTCGGATGGGTCTGAGCAGGATGACAGCAGGAGCCAGAGAGCCCTGGGAAAGCGTGACTTATCCCACCCTGCTGCCTGCAGGTTCCTGGGGTATTTGAACAGCGCCACGGCTGTGAAGGACACAAGGTGTAAAGGCTGTTTACTTTTGTCTCACCAGTGTAGGAGGATTCATAAATTAAGGATTTTGTACTAAAAGTGAAGGACGTCACCTTGAATTGAACTTTGAGCCAAGGCTCGTCCCATGGCAGGGCTTTTCATGCAGGCTGTGCGTGTTGCTGTATGCTCAGGAGTTCTTCCCGGGATGGGAAACCCAGGGAGCAAAGGGACAACAAGGTCTTCAGTCCCCAGCATCACAGGAAGGTAAAGCTCAGGGTTTTCTGTAGGACTGATTTAAAGGACAAGTTCTACCACCTGTAAACACAGTAGCAGCAACTCCGTGTTTCAGTGTCTTCTCTTAGGCTGGTATGAGCAAGAAATATCTTGGAGCCTCGGGTCTGTGCCTATTGCTTCACATGTGCTTCTTAAAGCATCTCCACTGACCTGAAGGGCTGAAAGGAGCACGAAGACACACCAAAAACCTGGCCCAGCCAGCATGCTTCCAGCTCAGGTGCTGGTGATCAGCCCTTTTGCTTCTTTGCCTTATAAACTGGGTGCAGATGTGAGATGTGAGGTTTGGTGAGTCCATCACAATGAAGTATAGGGCTATTGGGAACACAGACCATCCCACCTAACCTGAAGCCAAGCAGGAGCAAGTCTTCTCTTTCTTACAGCACTGTTTGCTGACAATACCAGCCTCTGTTACCCGCTTCCATCAGGAGACATATTCTTCCCCAACTCCTCAGGAGCTTAATTACGTGCCATAGTGCATCCTGCCATCTTCTTTCAGCCACAGAGTGCTCCTCCTCAAAGCTCCCATTAAACCTTCCATCTTGTCCTGGCTGCAAGAGGACTCACTGTGGGGATGTCTCCTCCTTGGCCAAGCCCCTGGGACTGGCAGGCACACCCCGAGTCCTCCCATGAGCTTCGTGAGAGCTGGCAGCTCCTGCAGCCTCTGCAACTCTTTCATTTATCCCAACACTGCACTTCGGTGCAATGTTGTAGGTGCATCCCAGCAATGCCAGCTAAACGTGCTGGACGCATGGAGCAGAGCAGGCTTCCTTCTCCCATCTCATTCTGTGAGAGGGAAATTTATGTCTACAACTCCTTGTTTCACCCCCTGCTATAAAAGAAGACCACAGTCTAGCTGAGACTTTTAGATGCTTGAGGGTAGGTTTTTCCCACCCCCAGGGACTGTGCTGCTGATATATGGAAGATTTATAGGCAGATAGAGAATATTAGCTAGTGGTTTAAGGATCCAGTGGGACCAATTGACGTCACAATTTCCAAACTGAGTGTGTTGAGTGGGGAGTCGAGCACTACTCGGCCCTTGCAGCCCTGCAGGGTGGTGCTTTCACCCTCCATCAGGTAATAATAAACCCAAGCAATGTTTAAATACAAAAAGCTCAACAGGTGAAATACCAGATTTCTCACGGGCTCCTGCTATTTAGCAGGAACTTGCAGACTAAATGTTCTGTCTCATGGCCTGGGAACACGGAGATTTTGTGCTCCACACCAGGATCTGTCTGTTCCTCACCCCACAGCCTCTCAAACCTGCTCTGTTCCCACCCTGCTGCAGGGATGGCAGAGCAGACCTCTTGCACCACGATGCCACGGGGCTTATCACAGGCTGTTTGGCAGCTGAGGAGATGCAGAGATGTCTTCTCACAGCCCTTTCTGCAAGGAGCTTGGCTCCTGAGATGAAGTCCTTGTGTGTGGAGCTATAGCATCTCCATGCTGGGATCTCCTCGCACCATCGCTGACCCAGGGAGCAGAAGCAGCCCCAGCACTCACACTGGGGACCTCCCAGCCAGAACCTTGGATGCTTGGTGGAGTCTCCTTTCCTTGGGCTCCTTAATTCCAGGGGCCGGGGCACGTTCCACCCAGTGCAGCTGCCCCAGCCCTTTCCTAAGGCAAGACCTGGCTCGTGCCATCCCCTCCCCTGCTCAAGATCAGGCTGCAGGGCACGGGTGCATTTCTGAGTGAGTAAACAACTGCTTTGCCCATCACCATGGTGTGAAGCATCCCTCAGGGCAGTTTTGCACGCAGCTTGCCCTGCTAAGCCTTCTGTCAGTCCTGGAGCCGGTGGCAAGAAGTGACACTTGAGCAGTGTCCCTGAATTTGAACTGGCCACAGGGGTCTCTCAATGTCTTTTTTTTGCTGTTAGGAGCTCATTTATCTGGGCACATTCCTATTCATGAGTCCAAAGGGGCCTTTCTGAGGACATTCTCTATTTTTCACAGTCTTTCCCTGCCAGTCCCCATGTCCTCTCACATCTTTCCAGAGCGTGACCACAAGAGGGGCTGAATGCAGGCGAGGGCTTGGAGGAAGCGGCGTTTATCCACATCCATCAGCCAACATCCTGGCTTGAAAGGAAAGAGCTGCCAAAGCCCCAGTCCTGCTGCCCCCACGGGTGAGGACTGGTTTGGGGGTGACACATCTCCCACCTGTGTGCTCCGTGCAGATAGCAACACAGCTGGGGAAACAGCTCCTTTCCGTGAACTCCCTGCACTGTCCTGGGCAAATGCCAACTGGGGCAGCTCCATTCGGCCATCCCAAATTCCACGTGCCACCTCAATTGGCCACAGCCCTCGTCAGCGCCTGCCCTGAGCTGATGTGCTGTGGCAGTGTGACTCACAGCAGCCCCGGGCTGCTGCGAGTCACAGCCACCAGCTCAGCACCGGGCACTGTGCTGGGTGGACTGGGGTTGGGGCTGGGGCTGGGACTGGGGCCAGTTCCCCCTTGGCCCCTCGGCTAGCCAGCGAGCAGAGCCACGGTGAGCTAGGCAAAAGCATAGACCCTGCAGCAATAGGACCCTTGAGCAGGATAAGGGGGTGCACAGCCTATTTTAGGCACCAAATGTGGACACTTTGGTGAAGAGCGGGTCCCTGTGCAGCCAGTGGGGAGAGATAGGTGCTTTCTGCCACCCATGCATCTCCCTGGGTGAGTGCCGATAGGGATGGCTGCAGGGATCGGAGGTATGTCGGTCAGGACGTGCCCCTCACCTCTGACCAAAGCTTTGGGTAGGTGTCTACAACATTTCGAGCCTTGCTACGAAGGGACCATCTCACCCTGGTGCTGCTGGCAAAGTTACAGCCTCCAGTCCCAAGCCCCCGCTGATCCTGGGAGCAAACAGCCCCGTTGGGGAAGGAGTGAGTCCCATAACTCTGCATCCTTGTCATGGAGAGAAGGGTTATTTAGGGATCTGCCCAAGCCCAACTGAGTTTGCATAAAGCCAGTAATTGAGAACATCTCAGCAGGGTTAGAGATCTCCCTTCAGCAAAGGAACTCCTCGCCGAGGCTAGGAGAGGATTATCCACGGGCTGGGAGAGAGTCGGGCATCCTGACAACCTGCAAGCCATGAGAAATGACTCGACAGCGTCTCTTGGATGCCCGTGTCGCTGGAGGGCTGGATCTCCCCGCTCTCTGCCCGGAGGGGTGACTGGGGACCAATCTATCTTGCCAGGAGCTGCTCGCGCTGCCTCCTCGTGAAAGCCCAGCAGAGGCTGAGCCAAGCTGAGCAATCTGATGGGCTCAGTGTCCGATCATAATTCTTCTCACTGTGATTTTTATTGGACTTTTTAAGCACCGTTTTGTCCAGGGAGCTTGAACCCTCCATATTTCATCCCTTCCCCTCTGCAGGGAGCAGCAGGCAGCCCTGGCTCTCAGGATCGCTCAGCCCCCACCACCACCCTGAAGCATCCTGCCAAAATTCGTGGTGTTTTCTTGACAAATGCTTAAATTGGTGTGTCTGTGAGCCAGAGCTCCCATGGTATGGGATCAAAGGGGTTACAGAGATGGAGAAAGAAACTAGTGGGAGACTTTTTGGGTACAGCTGGTTCTGGGAGAGATGCTGCTTTATTTCCTTTGCTCATAGCTACGCAGGGCAGAATGTGCCTTCCTCCCCAAAAGCTGAGTTAGCATTACCACCACTCTGAGTCAACGAGGGGTAAATGGCAAAAAAAGCACAGGCCAAAGCTGGCCTTGGTACAAGGAGTGGAACAATGTCGACTTTGGTGTGTGGGGGGGTCCTGCCTGGCTCCGCTTAGCTCTCAGAGTTCCAAATCAATTTGGGGAAAAAAGTGAATTGTTTAGATGAAATGTATACATGCTCTCCCATGCCAGGAGATTGGAGGATGAGGAGGGGATGCTTCACATTTTTGTGGCCAGGTGAGGAAAGCTCTTGCTACCACCCCGTCCTTTTCTGGTCTCATTCAGAGATGCAGAAGGGGCCAAAGTGAAAGGGCAAAAAAAAAATAACAGTGGGGGAAAAAGGTTTACAAACCTCCCAGTCAGTCATTGTCTTATCTGAATCGAATCCAGATTGGCTTGGAAATGATTATCTTAGGTGGATGATTTCAGCTAGTGGGCTTAAATAAAACCAGGTGATTGGATTGGTGCAACTTTGCATGGTTTTCTCCTGGAATTCAGCCTCTGCAGTTTCAAAACCAGATCTGGACTTTCCAAAAGTCATTTGGGCTCAAGGTGTTGCCTGGGCCCTTTTGTTCCTGGCTGGTGAGGAAGAGGCTGGATTTAAGTGCAGAAAAGGGAAAAAATCCCACTCACACTGATCCCTGGGGTTCCCTCAGATGTGCACAGACCAGAAGCAGCTTGGCTGCAGGTTGCAGCTTTCCCAGAGTGCAGAGGCAACCCAGCACGGAGGTGGATGCATGCTGCGGTATGAGAGGATGATTAATACCTTCCGGAAGCAGCTCGGAGAAAGGAGATGGGCAGTCAGGTCTCTGATCTGGAACAATCTCGAATAGTCCTAAGGAAAACCAAAAAAAAAACCAAAAAAAACCCCAAATCCCACGAGCTGTCTGAGCCTTTCAAGACTGTTCCTGCTTCTGTGTCTCACTTAGAAAAAACACACGCAAAGGTTATGGCTTCAGTCCGGGAAAATAGAAACTTTGCAGGAAATAGTAGAAAACATTCACTTGAAAACATTCGCTCCCCGGGGAAGAACTCACCATCCACCTCGCACAGCTGGGCAGTCCCCCGTGCCATCACAGTGCCAAGCCCCCACCGGCACGCCACGCATTGTGAGGACCGTTTGGGACAAGCCACAGCCCCCATCCCACCCACTCCTTCCTTGTGTACCATGTGTGTACCTGCATACTCATACCCCACCCTAACCTCCCCCTGCAACCTCCGTGGTGCTCTCTGGACCCCTCACCACCCTGTACCCACATCCCAGATTTAGGACCCCCCCGATGCCTTCCCATCCCTTCCCATGGCAGAGCTGGAGGCCCCGCATCCTTCTCAGGCTGCAGCTGGCTTTTCACTACTTACAGGCTTAGGCTTTGGGATGAAATTTCCAAATTTTAGCCAGAATCTTCCACCAAGAGCCAGGAACAGGGGAAATTGGCCTCTCTGATGAGTTGGTACTCCTGTTTCAGCATCATTTGCTGGTAGTCCAAGTAGTCCTGCCTTAAACAAGGGTTGTTTTTCTTTGTCTGAAGGTCAAATGCTTTAATTTTTGCCTGCCCATGTCCCTTGTGAATTGAGGCGATGCAAGGCCACCCTCGGAGAGTCCCCTGCTCCCAGGTACATGCCATCACCCCTGGGGCAATCATGGGGGTGAGCAGCAGGAACAAGGCTCATCCGTCCCACAGCAGAAGGGCAAAATGCAGATTTCAGAGGGCGGCCACAGGTTCACAGCCATCTTCATAGATGGACATGGAAGAAAAGGGGTCCCTCAGGTCTGCTGCCACCACCACTTGCATCACCCTCAGCAAAACCTCACCAGGTGCTGTTAGAAGATGAGTTAAACCACTTGCTCCCACTGCTAGTATGGGGGCTGTGCTTGAATTTCATGGCTTGGGCAGCCACCTCCTTATTTCCAGCCTCCCGGCCAGCTTGTACCCATGCATCCCCATGGGAACGTGGTCTTTTTGGCTCAACAGCTCCATTCCCAAGCAGAGGCTGTGGACCACTGTCCCCCCTGCTCACAGTCACATAAACACTCTGATCATCACTGCAGCAACAGCTTCAAGGGAAAAGTGACATTAGGAAAGGATTAAATGTGCCGTAGCTCGTTTTAATGAGCTGCAGCAGCTGGAAACAAGGAGTCAATGCCATGTGAGCCTCCAGCTGCCTCCACAACATCTGTGTGGGGTGCGAGGCTTGCTTGGAAAATGACAGCGTGGGGACAGGCCACTGGCATTGCGCAGCACCTCCAGTCGGGATGGGACGTGAGGCCAAACTGCTGCTCCCCAACTCCTTCCCAAATGCTTATCTAAACCACTGGACCAGCTCCATCCCAGATTAAAGTCAGTGGCAAATCTCTCCCCGGTTTTGTACCCACAGGGGCAAATGCAATGGGTGCCGTCAGCTTGGCAAGAGAGGACCTGGCTCATCAGTCTGTGCTTGGGCACTGGCATGTGAACGCAGCTCTTGGGTGGGCTCTTGGAGAGCTGGAGGAAGCAAGTCCCACACCACGCTGAAGTTCATGTCTTCCCTCCTTGGGGCAGGGTTGCACCATGGTCATTGTGTTTGGATGGTGGCACTTGCCTATGGCATCTCACCGACATAGGCTCGGAGGCTGTGTCAGAGGAACCGGGGAGATGTCCCTTGAACTCCATCTCTCCCTGCCTCCCATGGTCTTGGCCCCCCATGGGGTGATGGCTGGGTCGGAGTCTCTCCCTCTGCCGTGGTTTTGTGTCAGAGGTGGCCCCAAACCAACGCTGCCAACCTGTGTTGAACATTGCAACCCTCCCAAATCTCACATGGGCAGCCCCAAGCACAGTCACCTCAGCAGGTCCAGGTCTCTGCTCAGGCTGGGCTGGCTGGCTACGAGCCTCAGCTGCTGGGCACAGCACAGCCACCCAACCTCCTCCAGCCTCCTGCCAGCCCCTGGGGTTGCTGGTCCGTCCGGGTGCTGTGCTCCCCAGGGAGCTGCACTGCCATAGGCACCCTGGCCCGTGGAAGGAGGGATGCTCTCCACCGAGCAGAGGGAGCACAGACTCCTGTGGGAGGCTGATCCCTGGGGATATCTTTATCAGATGCAAATTGAAAAAAACAGACCAAAAAACCCAGCTTACGTAGCACCTTGTAAATTTAACACGAAAGGGACTATCAAAAGACATTGTGTTGACATGTATTGAGAAGGAAAAGCCTGAGGAGATTTTTGTCTCCAGACCAACAAAGGAAATCACAAAGTCTTAACTCTGCAGAACTGCAAGCAGTGTACTGGCTAGCCTTAGTTTTCTTCGGATTTGAAGTAGTGACATGTCTTCGTTATCACTGGGTACTGATATCCAATGAAAAGGAGGGGGTTTATGACTGTGTGCACTCGTGTTGATGCTCATACATCTGGAGGGGATCAGCAGCACAAGGGACCAGCCGGAGCTTGGTGCAGGGCTCAGCACCACTGCCTCCTGCCCAAAGGGTTCCCGGCTGCCGGCCGGGCTGGGGAGGAGCTGCCAGGCTGCAGGCACAGCCCATACCTGCTGAGTCTGGGTGAGGATGCTCCCAGATCTGGGGATGGGGTATGGCCAGGGCAGGACTTTGCACTGGTAGAGAAAAAAATCACAGGTCTTCGCTCTGAGAAAGCACTAACAGTGAGCAGGAGTTCTGCTGAGAGCCGGGAGCATCCCACAGGCTAGGAATAAAGGTCTGTACAGCTGCCTGCAGTACAATCAGGAGGCGAAATCCTCATTTCAGTCACCCTGGTGTAAATCTGGGCTCAGTGTGGGGGTCTCCAGCTTTGTACCCATCCAAATGAGTAATTAATTCAGCCCTGCATGGGTATTCTCTCACTTGTCTCAGGCTGTAAGCAAGGTGATGGATTGACTGCGTGATTGATTGACTGATTGATCGGCCGCAGCATCCAGCTCCCTCCTGAAAAGAGGTTTCTCATGGTGATCTGCAGTGAATGGCTCTGAGCACAATAGGGGTGAGGGGCTTCCAGTGAGGAAACTTCTGGTCACTTCAAAATATTTCAGAAAGTCTGTTGAAAAAAAAAAAAAAAACCACAAAACAAACCACCACAAAACTGCTGAAATGCAGAAAAGCTTCATGCACAGCTCCATCGTGCTCTTATAAGCCCAATGCGGGGCTTTCTGCATCCCCACATTCCTTCATCCCTGCATCCCTCCTTCCCCACCTCCCTCTGTTCCTCCATCCCTGCATCCCTCCATCCCCACATCCCCAGCTCTGGGACACTGCCACCCCCCTTGACATTGAGGGGACCTGGGTGCCCACAAGTCCTGGGACCATAGCCAAGCCACGAGCTTCAGAGCAAGGACTTGCAAGCCCAGCATCACTGGGCATCCATCTAAAAAAAAAAAAAAAAAAAAAAAAAAGAGATTCTGAAGTGAAATGAAGTGATTCTCTCCCCATTCTGGGACATTTCCAGATGCTGATTCCCCTTGGTGAAACAACGCACTTGTCCCCAGTGCCAGCTCTCTGTTGCTGTGTTTTCCCCAGAGCGGAAAGTCTGATTTGCCCCAGTTCTGGTTACGTCCTGCCCTCGCATCCCGCACAGCACCCGCTCGGCCAGGGAGCTGCTGTCAGGCTGGGAATTTATAGGGTGGCCAACGCTCCCGAAGACAGATGGTTTCCTATTAATGTATTTAATCATGTCGACTGCGGCTCTCGGCAGGGCTGTGTCCCCGGGGGCACTGGGAGCGGCAGCCCTGGAGTTCATCAGCAGTCAGCGGCTGGGGACACGTTTGCAGCGGGGAAGTGCCGGGTGGGGATGAAGCACTGTCAGGGCCGGCACCCCACGTCCCCCATGTATCCTGGGGTTCAGCGCTGGGTTTGCTCCTGCAGGGAAGTGGTAGGAAACGTGCTGCTGGCTGCTCCCAGGAGAGGGGCGAGGTGGGTGCAGAGGCAGGGCTGGATGAGCCACGAAGCTCCTGTGTTTGTGTGGTGTTTTCCAGTGCGTTAGTGTCTGGCGCAGCTGGGCTGTCACCGGTCTGTCTACTCACTCCCTTTATATCTGGGAAAAATTTGGATGCTGATGAGACCACAGCTGCTATGGGCACCCATGTCCCAAAACACCAAAAATTGCTCAGGACCATTCTGTCCCATCCCAAAACTGGCAGCAGACAGCTAAAGCAGCAGGGAGCAAACTCACTCTGACCCACAGCAGGGCTCAGATGGTGTCTGGGGGTGGTTTTTCCCTCTGAAAGCAGTGGCCGGGGTCCCGGGGCCAGACCAAACAGGCAGGGCTACGCGTGTGCCCTGGCAGCATCCGAACCATGCCCAGACCCAGCTGCCGGTGTGCTGCATCGGGCCACAGCTTGAAATGAGGTGGCCGACCATGACCGGTCCTGGCAAGGGCTGCTCCCCAGAGGTGGTGGGCAGCCCTGGCCGCATCCTGCAGGGTGCTGGTGGTCCCACCGGAGGGGTCGGTGCCAGCCAAACCACCACCCCGAGCCATGCTGGATGCTGTGGAGGTGGGAAGGGGGCTGCAGGCTCCTGCGAAGCGCCCGCCACCACCGCTTTCCACCCGCTCCAGGCGAGGGGCTTTAATCTAATTACATGCTTTATTTGCGCCAATTTGTTTTTCAATCAATCTTGTTCAGCCAGAAGAAAGGAGGCTACTGTGGACTCATTTGCACCTTCTTGTTCCAAGGGAGAGGTTAACGGCAGTTATCCTCCCTGGAGATGCCTGCGGGTCCGCAGACCTGGCTCTCCCTTCGCAGGGGGCTGCCTGGCCTGGTGCACAGCCCGGCTTTAGCCATCTTTTCCCTCAGCACCATGCAACAAGTCCCCAGTTCAGGCACAGAGCAGCCTGGTCGCTGCCTGAGGATGTCTTTGAAACACGCCGTCTCGTGAGGATCCTCTGCAGCCAGAGAGCTGCCGGTGGCCCAGGCCGTGGCGTGCAACATGGGCGGCAGGCAGGGCTGCAGGCGGGGGTCAGGATACTCCTGCCGGGTGGCCCCAGGGAGCCCCGGCACTGTCTTGCAGGAAAGACTTTGTGTTTCTAGTGCCAGGGGTTTCAGTAGGGTCCCAGGGAAATGGTAGGGTCTACAAATCACCAAAAAAAGCTGGCTGCCGCAGCAGCTGTGCTCCTCGCAGGCAGGGCTGGCCTCAGCACCCCACACAGACGTGTGCTGGTGCAAAGTGTTCCTGAGCCCGCTTTGGAGACCAGGAGAGGCTCCAGTGCCTGAGCAGGTGCCTCTGCCTTTACACGTGGCACAGACTGGCCACAGACCCTCTCTGAGGCTGCCCCAGTTGCTGATGGGGCTGGGCCTCAGCTGATGGAACAAATCCCCGCCAGCTCCTTTTCCTGGGGTGTGCTGTGGGGACTGCTGCTCTGAGGCCAACAGCTTAGGAGGTGACCAAGGACAGACGACAAAGTCACACAGCCACATAGTTAAATGCAACCCCATGCCAGAGGCTTGCTTTGCACCAGGACTTTGCACAGACGCTCTGAGAACAGACCCAGGCCTTCAGGATCCCCATCCACAGGCTAAGGAAGGGACTGTTTCAAGCCTGGGGACCATTTTGCAGATCACATAATGTGCATGACTTGAGCAGCCCAGTCCCAGCTCACCCCAGGTCCAAGGCTTGCAAATTATGTGCCTCCTCATACCAGCTCCCGGCCGCGCTCAAGAGATGGCCAAGGCCACCCAGCCAGAGGCACCGGCTGTCCTGCAGCTGGCCCCAAAATGAAGAGCACTAATTTGCACATTATATTTGCAAAGGGCATCATACATGATAGCTGGATCATTGCCAGGCGTGGGGAAGAAGAGCCAATTTAGCTGTAACAGACTCCCCTGCTCTGTTCAGTGGCCAGGCCAGGGAAGGGGGGCTTGCTGAGGGTGCAGCAGAGCACACAGGAGAAGCGATCCCACTGCTAAAGTGAATGACCTGGGAGTGACTGCCTGCCTTAAGTTTGCTTTTATACTGAAGAGGCCTGCTCCAAGACCAAGAGTCCCACTGGTGTCTGACCCAAATTAAATTACAGCATCGATCCTTCACAGTCAATGTGCACTCTGCAAGCCAGACACATTGCAGCCCCTGCTGCTCATCCCACAGCCCATCCATGCTCCCTGGGCAAGGAGAGGGCTACTCCAGAGCATCCCCTTCCTCAGGGCACGCAGTCAGCAAAGGCCAAGAGCTAGAAGCTTGGAGCAAGCATGTTTGGCCAGCAGAGCTGGCACTCTCCAAAATGACTCTAACAGTCATTCACTGAGACCAATGGAGGAGATGTTAAAATAATTCTTTGGGATGGAAGCAAGGGGCAGCTTCAGTGCTGTTGGAAGCAAAACAGGATTTCATGGTCATCTGGGGAAATGCCTGGAAGTCCAAGAGCCAAAGGTATCTCTGCCATAACTGCTGCGGGCCAACCCTCGCATGGGGTCATCATCTCCTGTCCTGGTGCTGGGCAGTGGTAAATTGCATATTATCCCACATCACCTGGGAGCATGGCTTCCAACTGCCTTTGGGATGTTCTGAGATGGCTTACCAAACTGTTTTAATGCCCAGTTCAGGCACATCAAGCACCCAGCCAAGCCCATGCTCAACCACAGAGCAGAGACCCATTGTTTCTGCCCCTGCCCTCCCCAAAGGCTGGCTCCCCCCATGCACACCCCTTCGGCTCCATGTGCTTTTCCTCCATGCTCCCAGCCACAAGCTGAAGATGCTGGGTGGCTGCCTGTAAAGGGGTTGGAGACTTATTTCCACAGCCTGAACAGTTTGGAGGAGTGCTCAGTCCTGTGGGGATGGGGCAGCACGAAGCTCTGCAGACCTGTGGAGTTGTAGGCTGTTGTACATATTGTCCTGTACATCCCACAGGACTACAGGCTGTAGCAGATTTGGAACACCTGGAATAGTTTTGTGGTTGTTGGATGGGCTCAAGGAACATCTTGATGCAGACAGCACCCACATCAGGGCTTTGGTTGAAAGCACTGTTGGCTCAGCTGTGAGGTCTGGGCAGGGACTGCAGCCAAGAGCTGGATTCCCCAACTCCTGGTGAAGGGAGGTTTTGCTTGGGTCCATCTTCAGCATCGTTGCGATACTGAGCTCACAAAAATGCAGCAGCAAGACATTCACCTTCCTCCCCATGGGTACTCATGCTGGTTTTGCAGCGCCGAGCCAAAAGCCACATCCCTTGAGTGGGGGCAGAGCCCTCCCTGCAATTTCAGGAGCTGTTAGAAAGCCAGAAGGAGCAGCAATGCACGTGCTGGAGCACAGGTTTGGAGATGCCTGCAGAGGAGAGGTTTAGCTGTTCTGCACAGGAGCTGGCATTTCCAAGCACAGATTTGCCCAGAGCCTGTGGGGACCTGCATGCTGCCGTGTTCCCCCACAATCACCGCTGCTCAGTCCCACAGCCCCATCGCAAGGGGCAGCTCGTGCACCAGCTCCATGAAGGGATGCTGCAGCCCACCAGCAGCACTTGATGGAGGACTTCTGACCAGTAATGCTGGGGAAGAAGAAAAAAAGGAAGGGAGGTGAAAGCTGTTCATCACCATGGTCTCCTTGCATTAGAGCAAAACCAGCCCTATTGATCTGAACTGGTCAGCTCTGGGGATATCCAAGACCCCAAGCAGACCCCCACTCCCATTTTCTCAGTCCTGCTCTCTCCAGTGATGGGCTTACAGATTTAGGATTTGCCATTTGGACCTGCACCTTCATTTTGCAGCTCAGTCTGGTTGCACATTCCACCCAGTGCAAACAGGAGATGGGGACACCCAGGCCCCCACCTGCAGAGCCCCAGCAAGAAGCGCGACCCCTCAGGAGCACACAGAGAGAAAGCGGGCAAGCACCCTTCAACCCCCTGAAATGCTGAGGCCAAACTGTCAAGGCTGGGTCTCCCCTTCTAAGCCACGACACCTCCATGTTGGATCTCAGCCCGCAAAGGTATTTAGGGCCCTACCTAGGGGAAATCAATAGGAATTTAGCTGCATAAATTGGGATTAGAAATCTGAATCCCCTTGGGGATCTAAGCCTTATATCTGCATTTCGAGTTAGGTACCCAGGCCAAGAAATGTGGCTTTAATCGTTCTATCATGTCAGAATCAAGGGGCCTTTAATTTCCGTTACCGACATGTGGCTTTTGCAGAGGCTTAAAGCTCATTTCGGAACTGCAAGCGCAGCAAGACGCCGTCTCGTGTAGCGTCTTCTCGGGAACGTCACTCAGCACCCTGAGCTCTGGCTGCTGGCACCTCCGTCCTGCCCAGCCCCAAAAGCATCAGCACTCTGGCAGCAGTGGGGTGCATTAGCAAAGGGTGGGGTGACCAGGGCCCCAGCTTCCCACTGCTTTCAGTCTCATGCCAGCAGCCCCAGCCCTGCTCAACCAACCCCCCAATATGAAGAAATTAAAAAAAATTTAAAATGCAACTTTTGCAAAAAAAAAAAAAAATTAAGCAAAACAAAGAAGGTGTTTAGCTGTGAAAACTCTTTGCTCAGCCAGAGAATTAGTTATATCAAGGGGATGGGCTGAGCTGCAAAGCTGCTGAATGCTATGCTGACACATTTTACTAAGCTGCGATGGACACGAAACAGCCGCCCACCACCTGCTCCCAGCCCTCTGCGAACAAGTAGCGCCAACTGCCTCTTCCCAGATCCCCTCCTGCTCTGTTTATCCGGGAAACGCAGAAAGTTTGTGCTTTCCCGCAGGGAAGCAGCCGGTCGCTCCTAGCCCGGGGGACCTGGCAGGGAGGTGTAGGACGTCCCCCCTGCGGGTCGTGGCGTGTTAGGATGCGGTGATGAAAAAAAAAAAAAAAGCACTAAGGTCTGGTTGTACTTTGGGTTTGAATCTCTGAAATGGGGATTTGCACTGAAATATTTGTGCAGCTGAGCAAACTCGAAGAGGAAAGTGCTGGGAGCAGGGGGAGGAGGGTGTTCGGATATCACCACTCAATTTCTCCTGCACCATGGTGCTGTAGCCAGGGCTGTTTAAGTCCTTCAGAAGGGGGATGGCCAGGGCAAATGCAGGCTAGGAGGGACTCGGAGAGGTTTCAGGGTCTGTTGAGGGCAGGCAAGCCCTGCCCGGGACCAGGCAGGCTAAGAGCCTGAGAGGAGGAGCAGGGCAGGACAGCACCAACTAACCCTTGTTCTGCACCCCCATGTGCAGGGGACATCTGTGTAAAACACGACAGGGCAAAGAGCTGGGGCTGACCCCATCCCCAGTCCTGTAGGGCAGAGCCAAGTACCCCATCATGCCTGTAGGACCTGGGTGGACAGGACCTGGACACTTACCAGCCCATGCTTCAGGTACCAGGTTGTTCCCCATCCCAAAGGGGACTTCACTTCTTCAGGCAGCCTCCTTTTATTCTCAGCCTGGCCTTTTGGTTGGACTCTGGCATCACCTTCCAAGGGCAGGTTACCTCAGGCTGATCCTCTGCCACCTCACGGAGATAGGGAAAAGGGACCTGCAGCCAGGACAAGCAACACATGCCTTGGGACTCTGTAGATTCGTAACATCTCGTGTACATATGCATGAGTCACTGAAACAGCATTTAGAGCACTCAGGCTCCAAATCAATCCTCTCTCCTCATTTCAGCCTCCTGCCCCTTCCTCCCATCCCTTCCCCAGCCTTTGAGCTTGGCTCTGCTATCACCTTCCATCAGGGGACTGGCAGCTCAGCAAACCTTCCCCCAGAGCCTAAACTGCTGAAATGTCACTTGATAGACAAGAGCAGGGTCTTTCCCAGGCATAAAGCAGCATTGAAATAAAATCCTATAGTATCCCCTTCACACGCTTTCCCTAAGCAAGCAGTGATCTTGCAGCATCACCCCACATATGTAGCACTACTTACCAGCAAATGCAAACTCAATGCTTTGCTCTGAAAAATTTCATTTGCCCTCCCAAAGAGGCCCCAGAGGACCTCCAAGTTACCCAGGAGGCAGAAGAGCTCCTCACGTAGGAGACAAAGGAAATGAACTGGGGCAAATCCCCCACCCATATACATCGGCCCTGGCATCTAGTGATTTACACTGATTTACACCAGCTGGCTCTGGCCACATCAAATTCAATTTAAACCAGCTGAGGCTCTGGCACCGCCTGTGGGGTTGGGAGAAAAAGAAAGAGAAAGCAGAACAAGGGTTGTGTTACTAAAAGTAGTGTCAGTCCTGGGCTGTAGCTGGGTATCTTGAGCTGCAAACCTGGTCCTAGGTTCGCACCCTGGGAGCAAGCAGAAACTGTGGGGATGGGGTGCTGTGTTGCAGGGCTTGGGGGGCAGCTGGGTGGTGCCTCATCACCTGCTAGCCTCCCTGGCTGGGAAACAGTGCTGGGATGGGTTTCTAGCAGGTCTGTAATCTCAGGCAGAGTGGAAATGTTATGGCAGTAGTGTAAGGATTGGGAAGCTCAGATGTGGTTAAGGATGTTTCTGTGGGGAGAGGTTGCTGAAGTGACTTGGGGTTTTTCTTGTGAGTGGTCTGGACTGAAGTCCAGAGCAGTGGTTTCTATCTGATCGCTGTTTCTTGGGGCTGGATCCCAGAAGCAGTGCTGTGGCGTTGGAAGAGTTTCTGCTCTCAGTGGGCTCTGCCAGCCTGGCAGGTGGAGACCCCCTTGTAGATCGTGGGACTGAGCCATGGGGTATGCAGGTGGGAGCTGCTGTCCACCCCTGCCCATCACTAGTGCTCAGAGCCAGCTGCTTGCCAGCATCTGTTTGACTTAGATTTGGCCAGGAGAGGGGAGATCTGCAGCCAGAGCTCCCAAGTGTTGTCCCTGCTCAGTTGCTTGCTCCCTGCCTGCCCTTGGGTCAGCCTCTTCTGCAGATCAGCTACTGCATAGGGGCTGAGATGTAACAGCAGTGAAAAATATCTATAGAGCTCCAGGATTTTTGTGCTAAAGAATCATCATCAAGTTTATCATAACCACATTAGTGTCCAGAAAACATCAGCAATCTACAGTTGAGCAGAATCATGCCAGCTGCCTGGCGAAGCAATGCAATGGCCTGTCTCTCATCAGTCCCCTGCTCCACTGAGAAGGGGAGGGAAAGCATCCCTGGGCTGTTAGGTTGCTGCATGCACATTTATTTCCCTTGTAGACTTTTCCTTCAATGTTCATGGCCAGGAACATCTTACCGGTGAGTTGGATCAGGAATATTTCTGTTCCCTGGGCTCGGTGACACCAGGCAGCCACATCCCTCTGCATGGTGGCATCCTGCCACATAGGCATGGCTGGGACTTTGCTAGCGAATCTCCATCATCTGAACTGCAGTTTTCATGGAATATCCACTCTTTTCTCAGTGCATTTTAAGTTTTACTTGATGTTCAGGGTCGTGTTAGATAAGAAAAGCAAAGGGGAGGCATTGGCTGCTGGAACCCCTCAGGTCCTGGTTTTCTAAGGCGGGGTTGTATCTGGGCAGAGATCTCAGCTGGGACTCTTGGAGTAGGAAGGTGCCCCACTTCATATCATAGTTTTTGCCTTTGGCCCTGGCTAGGTCATACTGAAAGAGCGTGAAGCCATGTATTACTGTGGGTGCTCTCCAGAGGAATGGGAGCAGCAGGCAGCAATGGGGCAGGAGGATCGTGCTGAGATGAGGTGACTCTGCCTGGCCATGTTGAGAGGGGCTGGGGCACGCATGGAACAGAGGTGTTGGCACTGAGGTGGTATCTGATGATGTTGGGATGTGTGGGTGTTCAGCTCTCTGGGTTTCCTTCTCTTGTTGGTTCCTCTTCTGAAGCTGAAAAACAAGCTGCTGCTTGGCTTAGGCTGGGTTTGGCTCTGCTGCCAATGGGCAGGGTTGGATTTGGGGTCCATGAGACCTCCTGGAGCATCTCCTCTGCACCTGAGGAAGTTTGCTATGTTTCTGAACCCACCTCCCATTCCAGGGACACCTCCTGTACTGAGGTTGGTGAGCTGAGAGAGTGCAGGGCACCCAGTGCACTTTGTCTGTAGATTTCAGTGCCCTCCTTGCCTGGGCTCTAAGCATCCACCACTGGAGACCACCTCCTCCAACACAGCCCTGTCCCAAAGCTGACTTCATACCACGGCCCCTGTGTACGCAGCAGAGCCGCAAACAAACAGAGCTATGGCCAGGAAATGCTGCAGCTGCTATAGCTGTGCAGCCACTTCCCAACTTTGTGCCTCAGTTTCCCCTCCCAGCCTGCTTAGTGTCAGCTTCTCTAGGAAAGAACTGCTTCTTGCAAGGGCTCTTTCGGTACATAAGAAATGGGACCTCAAGCCCTGCTGAAGCTGTGGCACATGCCACCCTGGTGTGTGACACAGCTGTGCTAGAGGGAGATGCTGCACAGCTTCTCCCCAGGGTTTCAGGTTATGGTCCACTGGAGAGCAGGGTGTTGCATGGGCAGGTGTGGTTCTGCTCTGGCACTGCCCATGTGGCCTGGGGCAGGATATGGGCACCCCGTATCTGATGGCCATGGGGTGCCAGTAGCGTTCCCCACCTTCCCAGCATCCCACCCTGCTCACAGAGCCGTGGGGCCCCGCTGCGGCATTTCAGCAGATTTTCACACCTGGTCTCCAACGGTGGCTGTGGAGGAACGGTGGGCAGTTGGGAGAGGGCGACATGTCCAAAGACTATCGCTGTGCCAAGGTCTCCTGCTCCAGCCAGATGTGTCCCATTTTCCCTAAAATATGGGGTTTCTATGGTGCTGTGGGCCTCTCTCTAGCACCCGTGGGTGGTGAGGAGACATGGGATGTGCACGGACAGCATGTCCATGAGCCAGCCCCAATCCTGGGAGCTGGCGTGGGGTGGCACATCTCCAGCCACTGTGGCGTTGCCTGGCCACGGCGCCACTGGGATGTTCCCAGCAGTGGGAAGAGCGGTTCCCAGACCGCACGATACCATCCAACCGCGTGATGCCATCCGGCTGCATTCCACAGGGGAGCAGATCCCTGGGGAGCAGCAGCTACCGGAGCAGGGTTCGGCATCCCCGCAGCCGCCCGGGACCGTGGCCCGGCACCAGCCCCGGCAGCGCTGCCAGGCTGCCGTGCCGGCGCTGCCAGGCTGCGGTGCCAGCGCTCCCGCCTGCCCGCCGCGCCGGCCGCTGCGCCGCCCGAGCGAAGCCAGCGTGTCCCAGCAGTGGGGGCCCATTAGAAATGAAATGTTCCTACTGGGGTATTTTATTTGCACACTTCAGTAGAGTGGACACCAAAAGGCTTTGCTAATGCTTCATGGGCTGCTAATTTCCTCTCTGACCCGCATTGTCGGAGGGTGACCCCAGCCCGAATCTCTCGGCAATGAATGCCAAAGGCTGACACCGGCCCGGGTTAGGGGTGACAATGGGGCCTCTGTGGGCTCCGGGCAGGCTCCAGTTGGGAGCTGGAGAACAGGGGGAATTTGTGTGGCTCTCAAAAGCTCTGGGTGGCACAATAAGGGAGGCCCCTGGGGTCTCCCAGGAAGACAGAGGCAGCCCAGGGAAGCTGGGCTGGGGGAGGCGGGCGGGAGGATGGTTTCCTTTGTGAAAAGCTTTCTTTAGAAAGGAAGGTTTTTCTGAATGCCCCCTTAGACGACCCAATCGGGGCCTGGCAGATGGATATCACAGGCACGCTGCTTATTCATGGCAGGCTGCAGCTTTGAGCCGTCCCCCCCCTTCCCCCAGCCTTTTATTCATTTTAAGGCTAATTTGTTTTGTTAATGTTTTCTTGCCCTCCCCCTCTCTCCTGTGCAGATTGTGACTCATACTGCAAAGCTTCCAAGGGGAAACTGAAGATCAACATGAAGAAGTACTGTAAGAAAGACTATGGTGAGTCGCCCCTCTCGGCCGCTGCTTCCCAGGGATGAGGGAGCAGTTGCAAAGGGATGCAGAGCAGGAGCATCTCCCTCCCGGGGTGTCCCCAGGCCCACCCAGCCATGGGGCAGGTTGCCAGCCGGGTCTCAACCACAGCCGGGACCAGGCAGCCCGGCTCTTCATCGTGGCACAGCTGCCTGTGCTGGGATGTGTGCAATTTGGGGTATGGTTTTTGCCATGTTTGGAGACGAAGCCCTGCGTAGCAATGCTTGGCGGAGCAGCGATGCAATGTGTTACTTGGAAAATACGGGTCCTGCTGCAGATGCTTGAGACGACCCCCACATCAGGGTCCATAGTGGCCTCCTCCCACAGTGTCTTCTGGGTTACGATGACACCGTGTCCTCTCTCTTCTCACTGTGCTGTTACGTGCAGCAGCTTTTAAAAATTGTGCTTTGCTGTGAGGACAAGCAAATAGTTCCCCATCATCTGGATCCATCCCCCCTGTAATTCCCAGGCAAGTTCAGAGGGTGGTGCAGCCCTGGGACAAGCCAGGGAGGCTGCGGGATGCCCATCCTTGCTGGTACTCGAGGTCCTGAGCATCCTTCTGCAGCTCCAGCTTGGAGCAGATGCATCCCGAGCTCCCATCCCACCTCTCTGCTCCTGGGATTATTTTTAATGTGGCTCCATTCCCAACATGGTCAGCAGTGGATCCATGCAGGAGGTGTCCAGGGTGACCCCAGGAGGGGATTTTTCTTCAGGCCACACCAAGAAACCCTTGAAGCCCTCCCTGGGGCTCAGCAGCCCCTCTCCACCCTGGCTCAGCCATTGCCTGCTGGCACTGAGCCGCTCGGGCACAGGCAGGTGGGGAGGGATGGCTCCGCTTCGGTCCCGCCTGCCCAGAGGCTCTCCCTCCTTCGCCAGCCATGCCAATGCTGTTGGGATGAGCCGAGCATCAGGAATGGGACCCACCTTGAAAAATCAGGTAGAGCTGATTAAATACAGGCGCTCTGTGCTGGGGGATGTTTAGAAATGCTGCTAAACATATGTAGGGGCTGGAAATTATCTCAGCCCCCCACAGACTGTAGTGGGGGGAAGCGAAGTGTCTGTAGGAGGGACCGAACATGAGTGTTTGGGTTTGACCCAGGGATGGGGAGCGGGCTGTGTGTGGGTGAGCCTGGCTTTGAGCTGAGCCTTCAAACGTGTGAGCAGCCAGGGAATTATGAGGTGCTGTGGGACAGGGTTTAGCATCCGCTGGGACTGCAGTTGCCCCAGTGTCTGCCAGCCCTTCCCCTCCACAGTAGAGGAATACATAAAATATATACATATATGTGCATATGCATGCATATATATGTATCTCTGTGTGTGTTTACATATATGTGTGTATATATTTTTGCCAAACTACCAAGGAAAAAAACTCCCATCCCATTTGCATCAAAGCAGCCAGGAGTAGAGATACCTCCTCCCTCCTTCGAACACGTTCACCACAGCAGCTCAGCATGTCTGGGAAGTGTTGGCGAGAGCCGAACAAACTCCCATTTAACAGCCCATCCCTGGACAAGGTGCTTCCTGGCAGGGTCGGCCGAGGGATGCTCCATGCTGGCTTTGGGCTCTGGCACCTCCCCGCGAACTCAGAGGAAGCAAGAGGGCTTGCAGGCAAATGTTCTATTTGCCTTCCCATTTATTCTTCCATTACCCATGTGGCAAAATGGATGTGGAGAGCATCCCTTGGCAAGGGTGAGCTGCCAGGGCCGGGGCATGCTTGTGGTCCCCATCCAGCAAGGACACGCTGAGGTCTGGCCATGCTTGGAGGAGCTGCTGGAGGTTCATCAGATGTTGGAAAAGTCCAAAGAATGCCTTTTCCCTTAGAGAAAAGGGTTTAATTGCATGTGAGAAAGTTACTGCTAGAACATGAGGTTATTAAAGATGGGTGTGGGGCTGAGCACCAGGCTATTAAAGCCATGGGGTTTCTCGTGGGTGGATTCTCTGCTGGCTAATAAGGTACAAACGTATTTCCCGTACGTAGCACATGCATCCCTTCATTTTCCCACCTGGCTTCTCCAGCATCTCCTAAGGGCTGAGCTCACACTGGAGCATTTGCCCTCTGAAGAGGGGAGAAAGCAGCCACTTGGTTGCAGGAAACTTGGACCTGTTGTGATCCAAATTGTCCCTGGGGGTTTGGAGGATGGTAGGGAGGAAAAAAAGGCACGTGCATCCCCCTGAAGCACGCTTCCAGCTGAACAGAGTTATCTTTCCCTGCAGCTCTCGGGGCGAGGGTTGTGACATTTTGGTGGTGGCAGTACTTGGGCTTTGCTCGAAGGGCAGCCCCAGCATGGTTTCTCTCCTTGGCTTGTCCGATCTCGCCGGGAAATGTTTCTTGGGGGTTTGGGTGAAAGCTCACGCTGTTTGAGGCTGTAACGTGGGCTTGCAGGCTTCAACAGACCTTGGGGAGATGAGGGCAGCTCAAGAGCTGTCTTGGGCAGGAGATACCCCTGGAGCAACGAATAGGGGTGCTAGAAAGAGCTTTTCTTTTCACTTTTATGACGCAGCATCACTTCTGCAAAAGCACAAATGAGCTAAAGTCGTTTACCAGGGCTGGTTCTGGGCAAGCGGGTCCAGGCTGTCCCAGCACGGGAACTGGGGTGCTCCCACCCGAGCCCTCCTGGCCCTGGGAGGGGGGTCCCCAACCAGCCCCACAGCCCCAACCAGCCCCACAGCTGCGGCAAATCTGCTTTTTCAAGGGCAAACCAGCCTGGCGAGGCAGCAGGGTAAGCGATGCCACAGCACAGCCTGGCCGTGCCGGGGAAGCCCAGGCTTTCGACAAGGCCAGGGAGGGAAGAAAGGGTTGAAAAGGTGCAGGGAGGGATAATAAAGACTTTGGGACTGACACCCCAGCAGGAAGCCAATTAGGAGGCTCTTTTCCTCACCGTTACGCCGGCATCGCTGGGCTGAATGTCCTAAAAGGCCCTAATTAGCTTGAACAGAGTTACTTCTCCCGCGGGCTCAATCGGGAAGCTATCATCCGCCCCGCGCTTCTCAATGGGGCTTTTTAGCTCCCCGTTTCATTCAGCGATTCAAAGGGGATATTTTCCCTTATTTATTTTTCTTATCTGTTTGTTTTTGTTGGGTTTGTGGGGTTTTTTTCTTTTTACTTTAAATTGGGCTCTTTCCCGCGAGATGGGTTTTGGTACAAATATTTGGAGTGAAACAGGGCACGGGGAGGGGTGGCTGGGAGATTTGGGCGGGGGCGGCAGGGGCAGGCAAGAACAGAAGCAGAAAAGCTTTTTCTGGGTTTATTTTGGCTGCCTGGTGCAGTGCAGGGGTTGCTTGGCTCCCAGAAAACCAGGGGTAAGAGGAGGGGATTTGCTGGGTTTGAGGCAGTTAAAATTAGCCTGGGGAAGAAGAGGGGGGGGATCCCTGCTGAGCCCCGCTGAGGATGGAGATTCCTGCATGGCCCAAAAGGAGAGGGGATTATTTTATTAGAGCAGGTGGTGCTGGTCCAGGTGATGCAGGAGCATCCCTCACTTGCTCAGGTGCCGCGGTTTCAGCCGGATCTTTGGGGCTTTTCCCACTGTCTGTGTGGTTCATCCATGTGGGATGGGTGGCTGCTGTAAAGGAAACCCGGAGCTTTTTAATTTCCGTTTTCCCCCGACCCTGAGCTCCCTGCACTGCAGTGGGGCCCGATCCTGCACAGATGATGCCTCAGCGTTTTGCTGGGTACCGGCACTGTGGTCCCAGCCATTGCCCCAGCGCCCTCCCTGTGTCCCTGCTGCAGCATCGGGGAGGGAATGGGGGTGAGGAGCGGGATCCTCGCCTGAAAGGTGAGATCATCTGCTCACTCTGCCCTTTCTTGGAAAAAAAAAAAGTAAAAAAAAAAAATCCTTCCTTTCGCTGAGACTTCACTTAGTCACCCCCTTTGTCGAGAGGAGCTTTGGCAGGGGCTGGTGGAAAAAAGCAAAACGTGTTTTCAAAAGGCAGCTTGAAAAGAGATGGGGGGGGGGGGTTAGAAAAAACCCTGAATCCACATAAAAACCCAAGGCAGAGGGGAAGCACCATCCCCAGCTTGTCCCCGGCTTGCAGCCCCTTCCACCACCCTGGAAGGTGGAGAAATCCTGTTCCCTGAGCGGGGAAGTGCTGAGCAATCCCTCCCAGTAACTGTGTCCTGAGGGAGCCAGCCAGGGCAGCGAAGGGTCCCCCGGCACCGCGGGGAGAGACTGTGCCCAGCCAGGGCACACCTAGGCTGGCCGGGATTAGGGGTCATAAATCTCCACTATTAAACCGGTAGGAAATTGGCAACCGGCGGCAGGCAAAGCCACCGCCAAATAAATTAAAAAAAAAAAAAAAAAAAAAAAGGCGGGGGGAAAATCCCATTTTAACCCTTTGCTCCAGCGAAGAGCCAGCCCTTTCCATTCCCAAACCCTGATGGTGTCAGGGTCACCTTTTGCTGCTGGCTGGAGTAAAAATCCACACGGGCTCCACTCTGCTTGTGTGCAAGAAGAGACCCAAGCCTTCGGAAAGCCCCGGCTCAGGCTGGAATGCCTGCATCTGCAACCACTGTCCCAAGCACCCGTTTCCATCTGTCTATATTAAAGACCCTCTTGTCTCTCCCAGCAAACTGCTCTGCTCCCGCTGCCTCCCCCATGGCCCCATGGGATCTTTCCCCAGAGCCAGGGCAGCGATGCTCCCCATTGCTGGAAACTCCACAAAGCTCCAGCTCCCACAGTCAGGTTAGCACATAGGATGCATAGGTTTGCCCATGTAGTCCACTCCTAGGTCAGCTTTGGCAGGGGAAACCTTGAAATCAGGAGATTTATCACAAACCCCAAAAGTAAATAAAAAAAAATTTTTTTTTTTTCCAGCCTCACTCTTTTCATGGCAATCTCATGATTTCTGGGCCCCTGACTCATGGTCTCTGAATGCTGCGAGGCGCTGCTTTTATTTAAGCCTTTACACGACTGCCCTCAAACATGTTGTTTTGAGGGTTTGGGGTTGGTTTTTGTTTTTATTAACATCACATCATCCACTCCTCTGCTTTCATCTGCAACATCAAGCCTTCAGGTCTTTCTTGTGGCTGGAGGCTCCCAGCCAAGCCTGGAGGAGCCAGGCAGCATCACAGGCCCCAGAGCTGAGTGCCGGAGGTAGCGCTGCCCAGCACCCTGCGCCAGGGGATGCAGGAGGGGACCAGGGACCCCCCCATCCCCTCCCGCAGCCTGGGGACCACTCAGCCACCTTTTCCTTAGAAAGAAGCATTACGTGCCGAGACACTTGACTGCATCACCTGGGCTGGTGTGACTTGTAAGGCACTATCCAGGAGGGATTTGTGGTTCAGCAGCTTCAGTGTCAGGTGGGATGCGGTTAATGGGGCAGCCCCGTGCACTCCCCAGGACCGAGCATCTTTCCCTCGGCCCCCGAGCCCCCGTCCCACAGCTCTCCATGCCCATTTGGTTGATTGAGGGCTCCCTTGGGGCTGACAGGGAGCAGAGCAGGACACAGAATAGCGAACCTGGAGAAAAATCCCCAGTGCTATGAGGGGGGTCCCTGGGGGTGCAGCCAGCCCCAGATTACCCGCAGGGCTTGGCTGCCCACCGTTTGCAAAGCACGGGGAGGAGCGGGCACAAGCCAGAGGCAGCCCCAAGGCACTGCCAGGATTGGGACCTGGACTGGACCCCATCCTCACTGGAAACCGGTATCACCGGCCCTGGCTGGAGTGGCAGTGCCATGAAAGCTGCAGTTCATTTGATTTTTGTCCTCCTCCTCCGGGTCACCATCCGCTCCTGGGGGACCACAGCATCATCTCTGCTGCTCACTGGAATAACCATCATCCCCTATTACATCCTTTCATCTGGTTGCCCCATAGACACTTTTAGGGCTGTTTTTCTGGGGATGCAGTGATGGACAGTCCTGAGCACGGCTCAGCCTCGGTGCAGGGGTTCGGTGGGTGCATCAGCAAAGTGAGAGTAGTTCACCACGGCACAGACAAAGCCAAGCTTTGCCCTAGGAAACAGCAGGTAAAGGACAACACCAAGCACCAAAACCAGCTTTGGAGTGGTGGGGCACAGCTGAGCGCCCCCGTCCCCCCCGTCCCCCCCAAAAAAACCATGAAGGAACTGAAACCTTCTCTTCCACGAGAAATGAGTGCCTAAATCCCTGGGCATTCACCCAGGGCACCCAGCTTAGGTGCTTCCAAAAATTCCTCCTGACACCTCTCTGCATCTCTACACATCTCGTGTCCCTTGGGAGATGCTGGAGACCCCACCCCACCACCAACAGACCCAGGCAAGTCATCACTAAACTTGGGCTCTGAAACCAGGCGCAGGGGAAACTGCGTGTCCGGGATGCAAAGTTATGGGCAGAAAACTCGCTGTCACTGAAGGCAGCTGTGGCTGTGCCAGCCAAGCCTTCACCGAAGTTTTCAGTCCTTCCACTTCATTAATAAAAGGGGAAAAAAAAAAAAAGAGACGGGGGCCTTGACATCAAAAAAATACAGACTGTGTATTTTAGAGCGGAGTTTCCTGTAACCACCTCTCTCCGGTTCCTTTTCATTCATTTTCTCCATTTTGTCAGTGTGGACCCAGGCAGGTCAAAGGTTTAAGCTTTTTTGGAAAGATTTGTTTCCAAAAAATAAAAATTGGCTAATCTTCACATTTTGTTACCTTCACACCAGACTGGGAAATACATGGTCAGAGCTTAGGGTTGTTTTTTTTCTTTTTTTTTTTTTAATGAAAGCATCTGGCGTCCATGACATGCTCTGAAAGAAAAAAAAAACAAACCACCATATATTTTGCAACGTGTTAAAAAGCCTTGCTGGGCTGCAGAGCCCGCTTCCTTCCATAGCTTGAAATCAGTTTGCACATTGTGGTTTTAAAGAGAGGGTGATGCTCCTCCACCACTAATCTGGGGGGTAGAATTGGATTGTTACAAGGCAAATGGGAGAGTTTTGCCTGGGGTTTTTTTTGAGGTTTCTTCTCCCTCTGTTCATTTATACAAGCAAGACTGGACCCGCTGAGGACTGGCCAGATGGCTGAGACTGGCAGGTGGACGGGCAGGGGGTTAAAGCTCACAGAGCATGGAGGGGAAGGGGCGGGGAAGGGAAAAGCTCAAAGATTTGGTCAAAAAGCTTTGTGGCTGGACTGGACCAGCCTGCATGGAGCCACCAGCCCTTGCCTGCTCTCCCGGACAGGGCTGGCTTCACCACCCGGGTTTTTTCCTCTGTCTCTGCTGGTGGGGACTCCTCATCCCACAGTCAGCAAACAAACCCAGGAGGGCTGGGTAGTCACTGCCTGGTGGAGATATTTTCCTGGAAGCCGATTTTTAGCGAGGAGGAATGTGTTCAAGCTCCCTGGAGGATCTCTGCCGACTGCTGCTCCCGTCCTCCTCTGCCATCCCTGCAGCATGACAGACTGCTGTCAGGAAGAAGCTCACCGGCGTGGCAGGAGCTGCCTCCAGGCTTGTATGTCATCTTCCTCTCCATGCTGCGGGGCCAAACGCTCCCTTTCCCACATGGGTCTCCATCCTTCCCTGTGGTCTGAACCCAAGTCTACAGATGTCACCTGGGAAGGGCACGGCAGCCCCCGCTGTAGGGATGGCCAGGAGACACGGACGTGGTCCAGCACGGACGGGGTGCCCAAGGAAGCAGCCGCATGGAGGAGGAAGACAACTGGCAGTGGTCACCATTGCCTGCTCAGGGCCACCTGGGCTGCCCTACAGGACAAAACCATGGTGGCTCCAAGGGCTTCTGAAATCAGCTGTGAGCAGAGCCTTCCCATTGAGCATGCTGGTGTCCATCACCATCCCAGCTCTGCAGCACCTTTGGGGACAACCTTGCAGAGAGTTCTCTCCCATCCAGATCATGATGCCAAGCCACTTCTTCACTCTGGCCCTACGGGACCGTGGGCTGCTGCTCCTGCACGGATGCTGGTGGGTGCAGGGATAATGTAATGTATGAACCGTGTTTCAGGAAAGAGCAAGGGGTGGAGTGGTGGAGGGCTGAGTCCTCACCAGGTTTTCTCAGTCCATACGGCTACAGATGGGCTACACAACATCAGCCACGGGCTTGTAAAACATCATCATCTTGCTTATGGATCACAGTTGTCCTCCCATCTCAGTCTTGCGTTAGGAGCTTGTTATCTTCCAGTTATCTGCCAGGACACCTGGCTTGCCAGGCGGCTGCCTACCAAGATAGATATCCCCCTTGAAGCCTGATGTTGCTATGCAGTATTTACAGAGATGCTCAAGTGAGTCCACTGCACCCAGAAGTCAGGTTGGATGCTGCCACTGACCTCTCCTTATGATCACTGAGCCCTACCCTCAGTCCTTCACCTGTGCTTTTTACCAGCAATGTTTTCTTCCACAGCAAGCAATGAACCATCTTGACTCAGGAATATCTCCTAGAAACATGTGAACAGCAAGCCTCCCTATTTCCAAATCCTTTCATAGGTTTGAACCCCTTCAGTGTCCTGCTCCAAGGCCGGGTGCTCACGGAGAGCTGTCTCCTTGCACTGGCCCCAGGCAGACCTGCTGGGGACCCTGACAGGTCTTTCCTACCTCCAGATGCCAAGTGCTTGGAGATATGGGCCAGTCCCAGTGTTTTGCTCCAGATTCGGGCTCATCTTCTCTTAAAAGCTGGGGCTGCCTTAGGGTCCTGGTGCAGATGCACCAAGTTGCCCATCCACCGGGGAAGGGAGAGCAGAGGGGCTGGAGGGCTGGCCCATGCAGAAACCCATCCCCTGGATGAAGCATGTGCTGCTCTCTGGACACGTGGGTCAGGTAGAAAGCTCATCCCAGGTCCTACAGTGCAGCCTGGGGTTTTGGCACTGCCGAGAGGGACAGGCACCTCCCTGCCCTGCCCACTGCCACACATGCCTTGTGTGCCTGGGCTCAGGCCACCACCTGGGGCTGGAGGCACAAGCTGTCTCCGAGTTTGTCAGTTTTCTCTGTGCTTGCTTCACAACCATGTCCTGGGAGATGATGGTCCTCCCTAGGACACAGGTAGGAGAATGAGGCAACCTGCTCTCCACCACCGCTCTGGGTAGCCCTGTGTCATTCCCAGGACTCCTAGCACAAGGAGGGCCATGGTTCCTCGTGTACAGCCGCTCCCACCCTCCCCTCCTGGGAGTCCTGCACCCCCCGTGGTCCTTGGGTAACCATGCCCATGATCACTGGGGACCCAGAGGGCCATCTTGGAGGTAGCAGAGCTGGAGAGCATCTCCTAAGCCTATGGTGGTCTTTTAGTACGTTTGCTGAGACCCTCTGCTGCCAGCACTGGCTACTCTTGCATGTGGCAGATGGTCTGGGGACAGAGGTAGTTTTTGTGCAGCCACCACCCTTGGTTGCTGTCCCCCAGCCTGGGCTCAGGAGACAAAATCCTTTTTCCTCACTCAGGCTATTAGGTAAGACTTGAAATTCATTTTCTTCTTGCCAGCTCAAATCGTAACTTTTCCTCTCTTGCCTCCTGTTTTTTTTTTTTTTTTTTTCCAGCTGTCCAGATCCACATCCTGAAAGCGGAAAAAAATGCCGACTGGTGGAAGTTCACGGTCAACATCATCTCCGTCTACAAACAAGGGAGCAACCGGATACGGCGAGGAGACCAGACCCTGTGGATCCACTCCAAGGACATAGCATGCAAGTGCCCCAAAATCAAGCCCATGAAGAAGTATTTGCTGCTGGGCAACAACGAGGACTCTCCTGACCAGAGCGGCATCATTGCAGACAAAACCAGCCTGGTGATACAGTGGCGGGATACGTGGGCTCGGCGGCTCAGGAAGTTCCAGCAGCGGGAGAAGAAGGGGAAGTGTAAGAAAGCCTAAAGGAGGAGAAGGCAACGGAGCGCGCGAGAGGGAGAGACTGACTGTGCATGCTGCTTTGTGTAGAGCTGGGGCGGGCAGGGACCGGCGATGGGGATGGCGGGAGGAAGGTCACGCTGTTGGGGCGGGCTGGGAGGGATGGGAGGGACAGCAATCATGGCTGTGGGGCTGTCAGGTTTGCACCTCGTATCCTGGGAGAAAACAAAACAAAACACAACAAAAAAAAATCGCACATGTGGATATAAAAGGAGTGAGGGTGCAGGCGTGTGGCACCCGGTGCCCCCCAGCTTCCTTCTGCCCCGTTGGCTGAAGAAATCGGAGACACCAAACTGCCTTCCAGCTGCTAACATCTGCTGCTTCCAAAGCACAGCACGGAAACATCAAACCTGTAAGAAACTAATCAACAACAATGCTGGAAATTAACTCCCCATCCCCCAAAATACGTATTCTCAGCTTAGGTTGAACAAGACAGTTATTGTAGAGGGAACTAAACAGAGACTTATGGCTGAGGACAGATCTGAGGATCGACTAATGGGTTATTTGAAGACTGTTCGGTATCCAATAGCCGTAACAATCACCCGCTGTATGGTACCTAGGAGCGGCTGAGGTCTCCAGGTGTGGTGATGCTCTAATCCCAGGTTAGGCACAGCAAAGAGGCAACCACATTAGTGGGCAACTTCCAGGTGGGCATAACTCGGGGAGTGACTTCTTGCTCTGACCCCCATGCCCTGAGGAGTTCTGCCCCCCCCCCCCCCCAAAGGAGCATGAGCCACGGGATGCCCTGGCCCCCTCCCAGCCACCGATTCACAGTTGAGGAGTTAATAACCAGGATCCCCAAGGAAACATCCAGACTTTGCAAAAAAATAAGTTGGCATCCAGTTCCCATAGGTGCCCTAGACAATCTCGCCCATCATAGTCCCTGGGTCTCCACCGCGGCCACCCCTGAGACCTCTTTCATGGGCTTGGTCCTCTCTGCTGCTGTCAGCGGACTGATGAACTCTCAGATGATAGAAAAGCTGTGCAGATGACATCAAGGTCCTGGCTGGCTACTGGTTTCACTCCCAAACTCAGCCAGCTCTCCCAAACACACACCACCTCTGCCCTCGCCCCCTCTGGTGCTGCAGCTCCCTGGCATCCCTGCATAAGGTGGCCAGCCCGCTTGGGAGACAAAGGAGGTGGGACAGCGAGTGCCAAGGGACTGTCCCCATGGGAAGCAGGGCCAGTGCAGAGCTCTAAGGCTCGGCCAAGTTACAACGAATGCGGGGCAGAGACCTGCCTAAGGGAAGGGGTCTCAGCCAGGGACTGGATGAGCAAGGTGTGACCCACATGGAGCTCCCCAAATTACTCTCCTACTTCTGCTGGGGGTGAAAAACAGCAAATCTAAATTTCCCAATCTCTAAGCACTAATGCACTAAGCAAGGTAGCGGCTGCCTCACCTCCGTCTCACACCCCACGCCCCAGCTCGAGGGCTGGAGCATCTTTCCCCAGGGCACTCTATGGGCAGGACTGGCTGTGGTAGTGTTTGTCACCCAGATGTCGTGTCCCCACGCCAGGCTGCTCCCCTGCCACACTGGCCCACGAGGAATAGGGATATCTGAGTTCACCTAATCGATGGAGACAGGCAACAGCCAGGGTGGAAAGGCAGGACGGGTACCTGGAGGAGAAGCAAACATTAGTCGCTACGAAAAGCAAAACCTCCCTGATATTTTTCCTTTTAGGAAACTTGGAAACATCTATTTTATGACATTTTCCAGTGGTTTTGCCTTGTTTTATAGCAATTGACAATATTTATATAATGACATAAACCACCATAAAGCAATGCAGCCATGTAAATAGGTGTAAAGTGGAGGGCTCCCAGGGAAGCACCAGCCAGCGCCGGGCTGCTGGAGACACCACCCAGAGGGAGCAAGCTCTGCTGAGCCTTCCCCTGCAACCGCAAGGCCCCTCCGAAATTAGTTTGGGTATTAGGACAGAAATCCCACACTGGACATCAAGGAGCCCCCCCCCCCAAGTCCGTGTTTTCTCCCCTTACCCAGAGCAGACTTAGTTTTCCTTACTTCAGAGCTCAAGGAGAGCCAATGGTTTTGCAGTCAAGGGAACCCAAGCCACCAAGTTTTGAAGGATAAAATCTGACCTCAAGTGTCTAAATGGAGGCTTAAAGCCCCAAAGCAGGGGTTGGATGCTCTCCTGCAGCTAGCATCAGCGGATACCAGGGACACCTCGCACCAGCTGGAGACAGCTTGTCCTCAGTTAGCTGGGATGCCCTTGAACCACGGGAGCTCTTCAGAAGGCCTAAAAGCAACCGGATCCAACCCAAAGCCAGTTCTCCACTTGGAGAGCTGGAAGGCAAGGCCAGAGGATGTGGGGACTTGGGAACTGCCCACCGAGCAGACCTGGACACCCAGTGCTCACTCCCATTTTCCAACCCTGGCAAGCGGAGCCATCCTCCCCAGCACAGCCTTGACACCCCCAAACTGACCCAGGGACAAGCCCCAGCCCCTTCCCCTATCCCACAGGTTTGGGAGGCCGCAGAAGAAACACCACCCACTCCGTCCCATGGCCGGACCCCTCCAGGCACCGACACAACCTGGGAAATCAGAAGGAAACAGAGTTTGCACAAGATGAAACAACTCGGAGCCCGCCACAGCCAGAGTGACCCGCAGAAGTGAAGTGCCCCATCCTTGTCCCACCAGGACCCCATACCTTGATCCCTGCTGGAGTTCTGCGCTTTCCAACCACACTAGAGAAGCCCCTTCACTCCATCCATGGTCCCCCAGTGCCCCTCGTGTGCTCCCAGTAACCTTGACCTGCAGGAGCTGCTGGTGTAGCTGGTACACAGCCCTCCTCCTCTGGAGAAGGCAGAGCAGCCCCGGTTTTGGGGTGTCCGGGGGTGCAACTCTTCCCTGCAGCCACCCCTGCTCCAGGACATCTCCTGGGGGGACACCTCTGTCCGGTCACCCAAAGAGGGACAAGATGTCACCCCTAATCATCAACCTCCATGGCCAGGGGTGCAGCTCTGTTGGGGTACCAACTGCATTACAACCAGCGAGGAACACAGGCGCCCACCCATCACCCTGGGGACAGGACCAAGGTCCTCGGTAGGGCAGAGGCGGGGGGGGGCCGGGCAAGGGGCTGCGGTGTCTTCAGCGTGGCTTCGGAGAGCAGCTGAAATGCCAAAACAATCATCACTCGACGGTAGCACCCGACAAAAGTCGTTTCATCTCGTTTCTGTTCGTTTCGTCGTGTCCGTGCCCTCTCCCCGCACACCCGCCTCCTCTCCCCTCACAAAACCTGTGTTCGTTTTGGGGTTGTTTTGGTTTTTTTTTTTTATTATTTCTGTTAATATCTTGAACTGTAAATGTTGTTTAGTTATGACCATTGCATACTGCTTTGGGCGATGTTTCTTTACAATGCATACTAATATATTATGGTTATTATATATGAATATATTTAATGACACGTGAAAAAGTTGTGGATTTTCTTATTGTTTTTCCAAGTCGTTTCTTTTTTTTTCTTTTCTTTTTTTTTTTTTTTTCTTTGTTTGTTTCATTAGATTGGCTGTAATTGAACCCGAAGGAGCTTGTAACTGTTCAGCACCCACTCGGTAGAACTAAAGTCAGAAACCAGTTGAATAAACTCTTGTAAAGTGTAAAAATCTCCAAGGATCTCTGCTTCCTCCCACCCCGCCAGCCAGCAAGCCCGAGAGATGGGGACCTGTGCAGGGAAGTGACGGTGTCCCCTCCGCTTCCCTAGGTCTCTGCCAACATCCCCTTGGCAGGGTCCGAGGTGGTGCACAGCTATTTTTGACCGTCAGTCCCAGCCGCACGTCCCACCAGCATCCTCCCAGCAGCGCTCCCCGCCAGCGGCCACATGCCCTTGGGGACAGCGGGGTCTCTGCGGGCTCACGGTGGGTGGGATGGGGGGTCCCCACCGGCACCTCTGGGCTCTCTGCGATTGCTGTGAGCTCTGGTCCCGGGTACGTCCTGCTGGGCTCCCCATCCTTCCTCTGCTGCTGGAGGGGACTGTGCCCTGCAGCGGGACAGAGCCAGGGCACGCCGAAACCTGTGAGACCCGGCACAGAGGAGGTGGACAGGCATGGGGACAGGGGACAGCCAGAGCCTGGGGTCAGGGGAGCTGCCAAGCCCGCTCCGGACCCATTTTCTACCCCCATGCACAGACTGCTTGCCAGCACCATCCCTTTCTGCCCATTCACTGCGAGGGGTCCGGGCTCCACCACCCATCTCCCACGGGGCATCAGTGGTGCCAGACGCTACTGAGGCAGCTGGCACTCAAGACCAGGCAAGGGCTGGTGGTACAGACAAGCTAGAAAGCTGGAGGTAGGGGGAACTTAGGCAGCAAAACACTTCCAGAGATTAAAATACAGGCAAAAGGTCCTGCAAACTGCTGCGGGGTCAGCCTGCCTGACCCACACCCTTAGCGTCGCTGGTAATTTATGAATTGGAAAACATCTCGGAGGTCAGAAATCTCAGATCTTTATTGCGGAGACAAATGGGTCACAAGTGCCACCACCTCTGCTCCAGGGCTGTCACCTACAGCTCTGCAGAGAAGCAAATGGGTTTCCCAGATCACTCTGGCTCCGTGTCCTCCTGGCTGGTGGCCTATTGTCCAAAGAAGACACGGTGGCTCTGAAAAGAGGGGGAAGAGCCTATTCCCACTGAGGGCTGGAGCTGGAGTGGTTGTTCTCAGCCTGGTCCCACCAGGCAGCGCAGGAGAGCAGCTGTCCACTGCGCTGAGCTCAGCACTGAGCTCACACCCAACCTCCAGAAATCAGGGTGTGTGAAAATGCCCAGCAGCCTTTCAAGATCATCTTTATCCTCACATAGGAGCTAGGGACTTCTTATCAAGGGCACTTGGACATGCAAGTGCCTCTAACATGTACCAGACCTTCCCCCAGCACTTGTACTTTTGATGAAATAACAACTGGAAGCAGCTAAACTCCCAAGCATGTCCTCCAAGAGAGAAATGAAGGCAATGCAAGGGAAGGTGAAGCCTGGGATGTGTCTCCAGGCACATTCCAGGGCAACAGGGAAGACCTTTGCTTGGAGAAGCCATCGCAGGTACGCAACTCCAGCAGCCCCATGGCAGATTCAGTGGGCAGCTTGAGTATCCTTTGCTCCATGCCTGGAAATCAGAGCACCAGCAGCACGGTGAAACCGCACCAGACCCCGGCAAGCTGGGCCCTCCAACCCCGCCTGCTCAGAGCCAAAAACCAGTGGCTCTGATATTTTAACCTTCCTTTTTCTTTGGTGGGGCAGGGAGACAGAAAAGCTTTCCACAACATAGCAGAAGGCTGCCAAGTCCACTTCTTTTTAATAAAACTCCTCACCCACATGACACATTAAATGTTACCTAAAGGGCAAGTCTGAGAACCCCTTTGTTAGACATTTCAGCAGAGCAAAGCCTCATGTTTCTACCTTTCCCGGGTGCTAACAGAAAAAATGTGTTTGAGGACCCAACAGGTCAGAAAACATCTTTTTAAAGCCTCTATCAGAACAAAGTCACTGTCACATTGATCAGGATGAATTACGCATCCATCCTGCGCGTCTTGGGAATTCAAACAAAACCTTAATTCCCTCCGTAAACAACAGTTTTCATTAGAAATCCAAGTCTGTAGTCTCCTCTCAATAAACCACGTTATTCTCCTGCTGTCACCGAAGATCCGTGGGGCTGCACTGGAGCCGTGCGTGAAATCCCACTGCAGGGCCTGGGCACAGACTGCCGATGAGAAACAACTCCAGGAGAGTTTCCAGTGTTGGTCCCTCCACAGAACTGCAGGAATCCACAAGTTTTAAACATGTCTCCAAAGCTGCCCCTTATTTGTTTCCAGCTGGAGCAGCCTTGCTTAAAGCTCCATTTCTAATCTCAGATCAAGCAATAAACTAATCAAAAACCTGTTGTGTCCTCTTGAAAACCACGAGAACATACAACTATCTTTTTTTTTTTTTTCACTCCCCTCCTTTGAAGGCTGTAAGATGAAGCATCTCTCCAAGGACAAGCAAGCAAACAGGCACAACCTGGACTGAACATTTAAAGGCTTTGAGGATTTTCTCCAGCAAAGCACATGGAGATGTGTGGAAGACTCTGCTCCACCCCAGCCATCGGCATCATTTTGTGTCCTTTGCCAGCAGAACATGGTATCTAGTCAACCACCACAAAGCACAAGCCTGGATTTTCCACCTTTGGTAAACACCAGACGAGGATGCCGAAGCCAGCAAAGCACAGTCTGCCTTGCCCCAAGATTTTGAATCCCTCCGGAGGAGCTGGTCTGTCCTCCAGCTCCGACCTTCGGTGCCGAGCATCAGAAGATAGGTTGGGCACCGGCACAGAGCCCCGTTTGAAGCCCAGTGCCCTGCACCACAAGGCACAGCTGTATCTACCAGGCTTTTTCTCCACCAGGAGCACACAGACAGGGCAATGGTGCTCTTCAGCTCCAGGGAACGGTTCCTATCATCATCAGTGATAGGCACGTATTTGGTGGGGTACTCAACAGCTCCCTGCCTCTGTTTCCTGCAAAATCCCATTTTCTCTGTCACGGCCAGCTCTGTTGTTCCCACTTAAGGTCCTGGAGTGACTGAGTCAAAGCTTCAGCTACAGCCAACACCTGCATGCTACAAGGAGAAGAGCAATTTTGCACTCCCATCTGCAGATCGCCAACCACTTAATGAAGGGGCCAGTGCCCAAGTCCCAACAGATAGTTGGGAAACAGCCCAGAAGAGCAAAATGGCTTTGTGTCACTCAAGAGGGGATGCAGCACCAGGACACCCTGGTTTCCCACCTCCCAGACCAGCGCTAGACCTGCTAGACATGCCACCACCCCAGCTGTGCAGGTGGAGAGCAGGGAGAGGGAAACGAGTGCCAAGAACCCGTTAAGAGCTGTGAAAGGAGATACTCCACCACCATAGGTGAGGACTAGCCCAGGGCTGGCAAGTGTTACAGATCTGCCAGGAAATGTACGTCATGAGACACAGGAAGTCTGACAGGAATTGCTTTTTTCCTTCTCCAAATCAGCTCTCAGGAAATGGAAGAGTTGGAGAATCATTCAAGTGGAACACGAGACGGTAGGAAACAATAAAAACTGAGGCAGATAAGTTGTATATAAATGGATCGGCTTTTATTCAATATTTATTGCTTGCTCTATCAATTCTGAAATCAAACTGGTATGTATAACAAAATAATTATTTTTTGGCCAGTTGTGTCAAGCGAACGTTGAAACAAACATTCAATACTTTTTCATTAGTTTTTAAATAGGTAATCCTTCCTCTCAGTTTTAACAGTGTGTGAAAAGTTATAAAAGAAAGAGGCAGACCTCGATCGCCGAGATTAGTATATTAATGCCAGCACACCTCCTGCGTTCAGCCTGGCAGAGCACGGCAGAGCATGTGGAGAGCGCACCTTTCTCATGAGCACGTGTTGGACAAGGCTTTCCACTCTTACACACCTGGTTCAAGACCTGCTGCTGTTTACATTTCTATCCATGGAGATCAACAGCGATAACTCTCCCTGACAGGCCAACGACTGACTCACTCGCCAGAGTTTCTGTGCAGCTCATGGGGGTCCTGCGTCTCCCCGCAGGGCTCCGCGTGCTCTCACTTCCCATCCTATGAGCATCCAGATGCAGTCATTCCCCAAAACATCTATTCCTTGAAAAATGCAAGCATTTTCATTCCAAAGGAAGGTATCAGAAAGCAGAGGAGCGCTACCGCTGTACTCGAAAACCACACCTTTATTTTAGTATTTTAAAGCCCTCGGGACAACTGACCACTCAGCAGAAGCGGCAGCGGGCTGGGCAGGCAGCACCCCGACACCAGCGCGTGCTCAGACACAGATGCACTGAGAAGTGAATCTATTGTACAGCCAGCTGCAGCCTCCCGAACGCCAAATGAAGGTGGGAAGAGAGTCCTTTTCAAGTTCAAACCCTCCACGCAGCACTCTTCAGCTGTGCACTGAAGGAAGAACGGATGTCTGTCGGACACAGCTTCATTCTCATACTGTTGAGTTTATTTAAAACACAGAAGGTCTTTGCACAAAGTCGGTCTCTTCTCTGGAGTCCTCCGTGCTCAGCTGTCGAGCAGCAGCTCCGACGGGCCCCATATCCGCATTACTGTGTCGGCCAGACAGCAACCACAGCAATCGCAATCAGCAGCAACACAATCACCACCAGCATTCCTGGAAAAGATGAAACGACGTTAAGGTTGCTGCCTTCATCTTTTACAATTGGTCTTTTGCAATTAAATTCTTCCTCTGAGTCCTGCTCCTCCTCCCAGCTGAGACAGATTTTCCCCCGTGCTCACCCCGTGCAAGCCCCTCACCAGATCCCTGCATGCTGATGACCTGAACAGCAATATGGACACAAACCCCACATTGGTAGAGCAGCTCTTTCTCTTTCTGACCCTTCAAATTAATTTTTTTTTAACTGTGCCTGCAGGGTATCTTCCTACTTAAACATCTGCCATCTGCCTTGCAAAGATTAAGGGATATGTTTAACTCATGGCAAGGCCAGTTAAGCTTTTCTAGAATCCCTCTGTACCATCCCATTGGGGCAAAGGATTATTCAGAAGGAAATCCAAATTGCATCAGGAAATTGTTTCCAGTATAAAGTACTCCTGCTTTCAGACAAAACTATTTGCAGAGCAAAAGCAGGGCTTTCAGGTATGTTCCTGACTTGGGAAAATGAAGATCAACCAGCATTAAAGAGAGTGTAACAGTGCTCTGCCCAACCGTGCAGCACACGGGCTCCGTGTGCTCCATCCTGCCCAAAACCGTACCGGTTGCTACTGGTTGCAGAAGTTAATGACTAATATGATCTTACAAAACTTCACAACTACTTTTTAGTTCGGGCACACCATGCTGCTCTGAAGAAGGACTGTGTTAAAAAAGTGTAAGTTATGGATTGTTTTGAAGACTGATCCAGAAAACCAGCAAAGCAGATTTTTTCTCTCTTGACTAAACAACAGCAATAAGGTGACACAGCTGTCAGATGCCTGCTAGAGGAAACTAATTCTCCGTAGTTCCCCCTTTCTTAGGGGGAACTCTCCCCTTTCTCTCCCCTTTCTTAGAGAGGAAGAAATGCTTTACTGAAAATGGACTGGATCCCTGCAGTCCACTCCATCTTCTCCCTCAGCAGCCCCAACACGTGAACTGCTCACACAGCCGGCTGGACCACTGCCCGCTTCAGGCACTGGCATCACACACACAGGCATCCCCTGGGGTTAAACGATCTTTTAATTAGGAGGCTTTTGTTTTGGTTTAGTATCTGCTCCACGCTATCCCCCTGTCAGAGCTGTGGGAATATATTAGGGCTCCAAAAGCGGAAAAAATGTCCCTTCATTTGGTCTGCTCACAGATGACTATTACTCAACCACTTACAATATTTACAAGTCCAGCTCATGGCAATTAAAAAAGGATGTATTAAAATAAACTCCTCTTTCCAAGCTGGAAAAGGATATTAGACATTGCTTTTTGTAAATAGTGTCATGTTTTCTGTGCAGAAACTGTTTCTCTGCCAGGGGTCCAGGAATTTTTTCCAGGGAAATAAGAGTTGCCACCAACAGTATTTTTTTCTTTTATGCTCAGTTAAAACCATTTGTTATCTGAAGTGAGCTTGAGCAGCGCTTCACTGCACTGGCTCAAGCAGGTCTCAGATATTGAGCCTTTCTTTTCCTTGTAGGAACAGCTGACTGCAAACAGAGACGGCAGCAGCTCCGTACGCTCCACCTGCGATGCTCAAGGACTGCGGCAGGACTCGGCACTGTGGTGGGGTGTGGGGACAAGCTCTTTGGCTAGGCAGGGACAAGTCCTTTAAGCTGAGTGGTGTATAGTTACTGCATGCTTTGGGGTAGGATGATCTGGGGGGGGGATTTTTTTAGAGCTTCAGGCTAAACCTGGACGAAACTGCTTATTAATCACATTAAGCGGAATAAACTAGCAAAAATGCATCTGTCTGTTCCTGCCACTCTCTTTGCACCCCTAGCAAGGGCTTGAGTTTGGCTCTGACACCAGAAGCCACCAGGACTGTGCTGCACAACGCTGCCTTTTCAGCTAACAACCGCCGTGCTTGCACCCAGCCCCGGCAGGCGCAGGGCAGCCAGGGTCCGTGCCAGGGCACCCAGGAAACCACGTTTGTCCCAGAGGATTCTCCCACCGCTGGGCTCCTGCAGAACCTAGCCGAACTCCAGATCCTCATCCCAGGTCAGTGTCTATCAACCATATTTGATGCAGCTGGATCTCGGACCATACACAGGTTACTTGCTCTGACCCACCGGAATGGGTGAGAGAGGCGTATTGTTCAGTTTTCAACCTCAGCCAACCACCCCACATCATCCAGCAACACAAACTGTTAGATTAATCCATTGGGAACACGATCTATACTTTTACCATCTTTCTAGTCTTGCGCTTTTTACATCTTAATATACATTTTGTAGTCTTCAACAGAGCCAGAAGAAAATAATTTGCTTAAATTGGGAAGAAATAAGATCTGATAAAGCTGCCGCATTCAGATTCTCTGTTATGTTTCGCACTGGAGGGAGAAGTTTTAGAGGGTGCAAATCCTTAGCACAGTTTCAGTGTAACAGAGTTTATGGACTTCAGCAATTAAGAGACAACAGAGATCAGTTGCTTGGAAAATACTCTATAGGTGTGAATTAGTAATGATACAAAGTGGAGTTAATGGGGCGTAATTATTCTTTGACAACTCCCAAGAAAAACTGCACATAAACCTAGAATTATGACACAGCAGGAAGAGGGGAAGGTGGGGGACTAATAAAGTATTGCTAACGGGCAATAGCAGAATGAACAGGAAACTTTAGAGGACTTTCAGGGCTACAAGAGTGGGACAGCAAAATGAAATAAACTTCATTTTATCCCTGGAAAGAGACTGGTATTAAAAATCTGGAGCCACTTTTCTGTTTCCAAAAGCAGTGGTCAAGTACTTACTCCCCATGTGAGAGACAGAGAAGCAGAGATGGCACGTGTCGGTGCAATATAAATCAGCAATCCACCAGTATTAAAGGCTTATCTGATCCGTGCGATATGCGCAAAAAGAACAGGACGACATAAATTGGCAATAGCACACAAATTTCAAAGTACCTCTTGCATGATAGAGACCAGATGTTACGCACATTTCCCCCCCCCCCCCCCCATACTACAGAATAGCAGATTAGAAGGATCTGAAGCTTTTAAGCCTGGGTGTTTCACAGAGTACAACATGCTTTCCTAACAAAAACTATGGATAGGATCTGACAGTAATTATGCACTCTAGATTCCCTGCCTGCTTTGCCTTTTTTTGCTCAAGTCCTACGAAATATAAATATTCCCCTCAACAAGAACTCCTCAAAGAGAAGTTCAGGAATCAAAGCCTCTAACAAAGTAAACAGGATTCAGAGAAGAAAAAATAAAAGATTCCTGTGCAAAAGAAAACAGTGACAGGAATACAAATTTGAAATGCATTTCTCAGGGAAAGGTAGGAAGTGAAAGCAGAAGTCTATGTGCAATTATCAACCAATTAATTAAGGCAGGTTGGAGAAAGTGCAATGCTCTTGAAACTCCATCTGCTAAAGAGTCTGAGATGGTGCTGCTGTTCCAGCTCGGAAGAGCAGTGCAGAAATGCAGAGGGCACGTTCTCAGCTTACACCGAGTTTCAGGGCACGGCGTGCCAGCAGGACACGGGGTCTCCCTGCCATTCCCAGGAGCACTGGCACTCACCCTGCTTTGCCGGGTTTTCATCTTACGGCTGAGATCAGCCGTGCCTCCGCTCGTCAACCCGATCCTGACCCCCCCATCCCTGGGCAGCAGGGGGGTTCAATACTCCAAACCTAGCAAAGCCTTTTCAAAAAAAAAAAAAAAAGTTCAAGATCAAATTTTCATATATAAGATGGAAAGAAAAGGTTACTACATACATAACTTATCTCTAGATTAAGATCGCTCTTCAGTCTGTCTCACCCACTCTCTGTCCAGCCGTGAGAACGGAGGACCTGGGGTTCACACCATACCCCAACTTCCTGGGGTCACCTGGGGCAGCCCTTCTCCAAGCCCCAAATCTATTCCCAATCCCCAGGATTTATCAGCTTTGAGGGTCACGGGTTTGGGGTTCATCACAGACACCCTTCCCACCGTAGCTGACTTACTCCTACACAAACAACTTCCCAGCTGGGGTTCACATGGAAATGCAAATAATTCCTCCAGGTCTGAATCTCCCTGAAGTGGTTTGGGCATCTAGAAGATGATCCTCCACCCCCAGTTTGCACCCCAGGTTAATGATCTGTGTAAATACAGGTGACGGCTGAGGACTCTTATTGCCTTGCACCTCTTCAGCCAGACAGTAACTACCCTTGCCTGGTTGGGACTGTGTAACTCAAGGGTGTAAGTTCTCATTAGAAATAAGGTCCCACTTAAAGCCCACTCTCTGGTGCACTGCCAGCTGTCCTCAGCGATGACAAACACCAGTCACACAGCTGACAAGTCCAATAAATCATTTCATTTCCCTCTCTTCATCCCAACCTTTGCTGTTTTCCCATCGCAGAGACCCCAGACGTGGCTTGGAGCCGCACCACGCTGAGTGCCGTGCAAACCCGGGATACAGCACATCCCTGCCCTCAAGAGCATCCCTCTCCTCTCCGTACAGAGCCCAGGCTACAGGCGCTGCACGCGTGTTACAGCCTACACTGCACTGCCGAAATCCTGGATGTGCTGCAGAGCTGCAAGAGGACAGAGAATAATTAACATTTCTGGTTTGTAACTTCACGCAAGTGCAGGGTGTCATGTACTAAATAAGCTTATTTGCCTCAAATAACTGTTATGAATCACAAATAACGCTGATGAATTGGTTTCCTCGGAGAAGAGCGGATACCTACCGTCAGCCAGCAGCCGGCTTTTGTGTTTGTGATTAATCATCAAGACTTTCCAATTCCTTCTGCTGACTGTTCAGATGGAGACAGCTGAGACTCAATGATCTGCTGTTTTCTTTAAAGCATTTTAAATTCCTAATGCTAACGACGGCTGGAGCCCGGCAGAAATTTCTGCTCACAAGCCCCGCCGCCGATGGAGAGACGAGCCCTCGCAGCACCCATACAAAGCGGCCAATTGTTGCTTGTCAACTGGGTGCTTATGCCAGCTTTCTGACAAGGCAATATTTACTGTGAAATATCCACTTATTGTGCTGAATATAACTCCTGGGAATCTGAGTGTGTTTAGGATCTGGCAGGGGTTCAAGTGCCTTTGAACAGGCAGCCAGGAACTTGGTCATAAATACATCGTGTTTTGACAAGTCCCTCTTGAATAAGTGTCAAAAGATTTCTGGTCTGCTTCTATCAGACTATTGATTTACCATTAAAATCGCTCTGTAGCCACGGAGTGCTGGCCATTGAGATTTAATGTTGTATCAATTAGAGCATGCAGGTTCCTACAAGGTGTCTTGTGCTACAACTTCACACAGGGAAGCCCCTGCAGAGGAGACAGTTGCACCTTTCTCCTGGGCATTCCCTGCTCCAGTAACAAGATCCTGGTTTCATTTTTATAAATGCTCACTGGCAAGGTATATTGCAGGGACTGAGGATACCCTTCTTTAATGACACAATGTCAGCAACGCTGCAGCTCTTCTCTTTCAGCCCCCTGGCAGCCAGGCACTCCTACACACAAAGAGCAGGCACTCGATGTTGCTTCATACAGCTGCCCAGCATCCCAGGCTAGTGCAACAGGTAGGTTATCACCGACGTGCTCCAGCCACAACCCCGAAATTCAAGAGCGATGCCTACACTCACCCCAGCACACCCCCATCCACTGATGGTAGGGATGTGAAAGGAGCAAGTAGTGGCTGGTACAGCTGGGGCTTTGCAGGTCACGTTAAAGGTCTCCAGTGGCAATGCTGATCTGTCCTTCTGCCTTGGAGGCATCTTCCAGTTCAACACCAGGTCCACTCTACCACTCTTTGTTCAATCCCAAGCCCATCAGTAAGGACACAAGATATCCACATCAAGATACTTACCCACTGCTGTCTCTCTGAGCATCAGCCCAGCTTGGGCTGCCACTAGAAATATCCAGTCGCTGGGGTGAACATCCCAAATGCTTTCAAAGCATGCTAGGAGGGTTTATGAAAGCAAGTGCAGAGGGAATTTGCTGAGGTCTGGACTCAATGAGCAAGGAAATCTCTTCCAGTCCCCGCTGCTATAATTAGTGCACAGAGTATTGGATGGTCCTTATAAATAGGATAAGTAAATACGAGCCTATGCTAAGGGGTGATGTCTCCTTTTCATGGGGGTGCATAGCCATGGTTTCTCTGTCAGGTTTGAAGCAGACTGCTCTGGCAGCAGGGCAGTCCCTCCCAGCCAGGGACCAGCAACAGGCTTTTGGACACAGACTTGACCAATGCGATCCCCATCTGTCATCCCCAGATCTGCGTCAGCTGGAAACCCGGAGATTTGGGAAGCAGCTGTCCTTTGGGTGAGCTGTATGGTTTTGTGGGCTCAGTGCTCTTTCTGAATATTGAGCATATTCAGAAAGCAAACATAACCACGCATCGGCTGCCTGCTGGTTTCTGGACGGTGGAGTAAATACTGATTTCAGCCCATTACAAAAAAAATTTCTAAGGCATGTGCGTGTGTGTGTGTGTCCCCAAGTCATCTGCCCTGACTTCAAAAGCTGAAACATTACATCCAAGCCTGTTTCAAGAACTTCTAACTTGCAGCTGGAAAATCCCTCCCCAAAAATGAGACATGCCTATTTGTGATCTCCCCCCGGCGCTTGCTGTCTGCAGAGAGGAGGCACAGGGAAAGCAGCCCTGCAGCAAGCCCTGAGCATCCCTCAACACCTTGTTGGCGACTGCTTCTGGGAATGGGAGTTTTGCTTGGGGTTTTCCCCCTCTTTTCTGCTGATTTGGGTATAGTGCCATTCTCAATAATGCTGAATGTTCAGCATTGGTGTCTTTTATACATTATAAAATAATAATAAATAGCATGCTATGACTTTAAAAAGCCTGGTATAGCATTACATTATCTGGAAAAAGCGGCTTGTTTTATGCCAAGAAAGTTATATTCCCACAGAACTGTCTATCCAGAAATTTATGAATAAGTCTTCTTTTATAAGTGACACGGAGCGCTAACTTATAAACACATAATAGTTGTTTTATAGGGTAGGAGAGAAGCAGGGAAAAGATGGGAGTTTCAACAAGAGGCTGTAGAGTCATGGCTGCTTTCTTTAAGGACTTCTTTTTAATGTCACAGTTTAAAAAAAAAACAAACTCTATCTGCTTTTTCAGTAAGTTAATTTTAAGTCCGTGTTGCCAGATATATGGCAGAAACCCTGCCCAAATCTGTTCAAACCCCTGATTTTCAAGGCAGCAAAGAACCAACTTGGAAGGCTGGCTCCAAATCCGATGCACATACCTAAAGCACTAGTTTAACATGGCAAGCACCCGAAGAAATCCATCTTGCTGTCCTTTATGTTCCCTAAAAAAAGCCAAACACTTTCTCCCCCAAAAGCTGTAAAAAAATCTTTCCTTCTAACATTTTCCTCGTTTCGAGTGAGACGGGGTATTCAATTTGTATTGCATTAAGAACCACTTTAGTATAAATCCCACGCTATTAAGCTGGCTTGTATGTAAATACACTCCCCGATTCCTACACCTGCATCATTGAAACCATCTCTCCGGAGGCTTGTTCTTTATTAGTTTTGTGACAGCCAAACTTTTTCTTGGGCGATACGTCTGTGTAAAACGCTGTGATCGCACATTATCCTACGCCCCCGCCCGCCCAGAGGAACCTGGACGTTATTGCTTTTGACCTTCCTTTTCAACTGGTCTGACTTGAGAAATTTAACACTACAGTTGTACCTCTCAACTCTGACATCAAAATCATTGGCAATTCTCAAAGAAATCAAGAACAGGCTCTGCGAACAGTTATTAAAGGCTCTAAACGCCCATGTGTTTCACTGGGTCTAGAGGAGGAAAAAAAAGACACTTCTCAAAAAAGCTGAGCTCTTTAGAAACAACAACTATTGCATTATTAATTCCTTATTTGGAAGAAAGAAAAACCTAGGTCATTCCTATGGAAGATGAAAAAACTCTTATTTTATGAGTTATTCACATTTGGAGCTATTCATGCAATGCTAGATTAACCTGAAGAAACGATTTATCTGAGTCAAAGGTATAGACTTTGTTTATACACATTAACTCCTCAGTCAACATTATTTCACATATTAAAAAATTGCATTTTTGTGGATTTTTGTCATGTCGAGTTGGAGCTACGCTTCCCTCTCGGGCACACAGATGAGTTTGCTGTTAATACAAGCCTTTGATCAGGGCATGAAGATACCTTACATTACTGACAGCAAGACCTGTTGGCAAACAAAGTGTGGCTAAATAACAGCAAGATAAAAAACACCACTATCGGAAAACAAATGTCAGACTCAGTCCCAGAAGCAGCATGGAGTGAGTTTACATCCAAAACGTTTATTGCTTCAGCAATCGAATAATCCCGAGCGTTTGGGTCCCAAACCACATGCGCAGCCCGGCTGAATGAAAGGAAGTGAGATAAGTGTTTCTCTTAATCCATTATTGTTATACTTCAATTTGCTTCTTTTTTAATCTATTTTTCAAATTACAAGTGCACGCCAGATAGTATATTGAACTACTTCCAAGCACAATTGCAAAGAAATCCCATATTCTTTCAAAAAGCGATATACACTGTACAAACCCAACCTCACATGAACCACAACAGTCAGAGGAATAGCTCAAATCAATTTGGTCTCAGCCTTCAACTGCTGCTCACGTTTCAACATCTCTGATGCTTAGCTGGTCTGCGTGAAGGTAATCTCCTGCCTTTGGCAGTCGTTGGAAGGTTTCAATCCAACAGTTTAAGATGCCACATAAATATACATTGGACTGTATGTCTGTAAGTCTACACAATTCATTAACCTCTTGCATTGACCTGAGAATCAGACAAGAAGAAGGGCAGTTGAAAGACAGGAAGGTTTCCTAAGGAAACTAAGAAATACAAATAATTCTACCTTCTGAGCCACCAGAAGTGAAGCTCAGAGACAGGCAAGACATTTGTTTGGATTTGAAGACAAGTCAAGAGCACAGCAAGAACTAAACTGTCACAAGTTTTAACTTTCAGAGAAGTCTGCGGGAAAGGGAACACTTTGAGCTAAATTTGTATCTACTTTAAATAGCAGAAGGTAGTTCACAAAGGACAACCTAGGAGAAATGGTTCGATGTACCTCTGAGATACAATTACTGAACCACAGAGCTTTAAAGCAATTTACACACATACCTGAATAATACCTTTCTGCAAAAATACTCAGTAATAAAATCATTTACTGGACTCATCATTGCGCAAAGAGCAGATAAAAGAGGCAACAGCTTACCCAAGTTACTTCCCACCCCCAAAAAAACAACATTAACTGGACCCTTTATACTCACTGGTATACCAAAGAAAAGACCAGATGTATTTAATGAGCAATAATAACTCTGCAGCAATTTCTCTCTAACTTTGCGGACAATGCTAAAGGCAAGCTAAAAGAAAGCCCCTACGGAGCACAAGCTGTCTTTTGGGGTAAATGCGTGCAGGACCTTGCACCCATGTCCAGTCAAAGTTGACAATTTAAGACTGCACGTCTCCCCGAGAGTCACCTTTTGGTGTTTTCCCACATACCATCTCTTTTACTTTAGCTCAAACCTAGCAACCTCTACTCACCTCTCTCTGATGCCCTTTTCTGATGGGTGTGCTGGGGCAGCACCAGGCGCAGATGTCCAGAGTTGTGCAGGAGGTCACCCACCTCCCGGCAAGCCAGAAACTGGAAACATTCTCATGTTTTTTCCTTTTGTTCTTCTAGAGTGACTTCACAGAATTTCCTTGCTCGTCCCCACACTGCTATTATCAAACTATTTCCAACCCCAAAGGTCATCGGCAGACATGGTTACTGGATGTTTTTGCATGTGGCTTATTCCCCCCCCCCCTTTTTTTTTATTAAATAAGCACGCACACTTTCCAATTTTCCCTTCTCCAAACTCTCTAGCATCCTTTCCCTTACATAAGCAATGCCAAGAAACAAGATCAGTCAAGCAATGTGGTGCATTTCTGAACAACTGTGTTACAACTTGGAATGGGACTTGTGAAAGTTTCAAAAAACCTCAATGTGCACTAAAGGTTTCCCAGAAGAAAGGAAACAAAACAAGCCCAAACAAGATCACAAAGGTTCTACAAATCCCTGTCTTTCAGTTGAGGTTCACCCAAGTGAGCCCAACCAAGCCATAGGTGTCACCTGAACCCTTTTGTTCTGGCGTAAGCTCAGCAAAAATCAGCAGGAAAGCGCAGGTTTAACTGGGACATCCCTCTCTCCAGGCTTACCAGAAGCTATCCTCCCCCCACCATTGAGGGCAATGAGCAATGAGGAACAGAAGAAGCGTTTGGCATGGACCCCAGCCTCATGAATCGTGGTGGAGAGAACAGCCAGGAGCTAAAGGGTGTGAAGGAGAGCCAGGTGAAGCTTTCCTTGCAAGAAGACAATGACCTAAGAAAATCCAGCGGTTACCTACCATCAGGTGGTCCTTCAGCTGCACAAGTCACAAGTCACTAAAGAGACCTCTCATTGCATTTGAAACGTTGGAGATTTACCAGCCAGATGCAGCACTGGCTGCAAGGAGACACCAACCTGGGGCCAAGGTGAGTTAAATCCCAGAGACAGGGCATTCGCTGCCTCCTGCAGTGTCCCCCTCACACGCATACATCCATGCACCTTCTCCAGCTCAGCTTCACTCACCAGCCTCTACTCTAGCAAGGGATGCAGAAGCTACAGCCCAGCTGGCAAACTCAAAATGGTTTTCCTGAAAGAAAGGGTCTGCCAGGCAGCAGCGTACCCCAGAGCCGGTACCTGCAGCAAGCAGGGAAAAGGCAGAAGACATGACAGATGATCTCCGCGGGGGACTGTTGTTCCTCCACTACTTTCTCCAGTAAAAACAAACGGGAAAAAAAAAAGTAATAAAATGAAAGGACAGCTCTGCTGGCCTGGTGCAGAAGGGGACATCTGCCCGCATCCATCTGCCATCAGCCTGACACCCCAGCCTTTGTTTTTGGTAGGGTCAGTTTTCTACCATTATAGCTCCCTGAACTGCCTCACCAGGACACCAGTGCCAGTACAAGGAAAAAGATGGGAACATGGGGAGAGGGAGCAGGTAACCACTAGCTCTCCTTAGTAAATTGTCCCATAAGGCTCTTAAATCACTTAAGAAAGTACTATCTTTTGCCTCTTCCTTTGTTTTTCACTCGAACAAATGCTGGGATTACTCACTCCCTAGTTAGATGGAAATATTACAGCACCAGAACGCTTCTGAAATGTTTAAAGCACCAACAACTAAAGTTACACACGAAAAAAATGAAATAAAAATAATCACAGCTCAGTCAACCGAGTGGAATAAGCTGTAGTAACAAAATTACAGTTTTACTGGTCTATCTGAACCCGCAAGAGGAACTTCACTAGTAAGACATTGATGAAGGAGAAAAAAGTTATAGCAGAAAAAAAATCATATAGTGTTCATACCAAGTCATTTAAGGTCAGATTAAGTGTTCTTGAAGTCTGGTCCATGTGTCTTCTATTTAAAAAAGTGCCCTGCTTGCACAGGAATTGTAAGAACTTTTGAAAATGGGATGCTGGCTCCTAAGTCCCTTGGATACTTGACCGCGTGGTCAGGAGGGTTGAGATTTACATATAAATTGCAAAGCTTCTAAATGGCTTCCTCAGAGCAAAAAACGGGGGTGGAAACGAGAGAATATTTAATGATTAGTTCCTTATGGCTCTGACATTCTTGAAGCATATTTCTTGCAGTCCCTGGAACACTCCTGCATTCTTGATTGCAAAATGGCAATAAGTGATTTCCTTTAAAAGCCTTGTCTTTTATTGGAATACTAAAAATACCCCACTAGCCCCACTCCACTCCACTCTCTCTCTTTCCTGGACAGGCACCATCAACCCTGATGTATTCTATTTTGAAGACGGCAATAAACATTTCAGCATGGGCTGTTCAATCCACTTCATAATAGATCTTGCATTTCCAGTGGAGCCCCTACTAGCACCATAAATCATCTTTACACAGACTTAAGTATGAGAAACTCCAGCTCAAAAGCAGCATGGATTTTTTTTCCTTTTTAAAATTAAAAATGGGTACAAAACAGTCAAGAATTAAATGACTGGCAATTTTAAACGTGAAACTACTGGGATGACCCTGTGAAACAGGGCTGTTGCGATGGTTAGAGCCATGCTGTGCAGCACTGCTCCAGTCAATTCACTTGACTTAAACCTACCTGGAAGACAATGCCTGGTGGGGTGAAGTTCAGAAAAAATTGTCTACCCATCCATTATATCTGAACAAACACGGGTTTTAAATCTGGAATACTCTGCCTGTTGCTGATTTTAAAAGCCACAGATGAAGATTAATTACATACTACATCTGAACTGGTTACACACATCTAATACTCCTTTGTTTTTCCAGTCTATATGGACTTGAAGTCTGAACTGTTCTCCCCACTGCTTTGCTCATTATGTCTCTCTCCATCTGCTACAGACCTTGGAGAATAGCTCAAAGAGATAATTTCAGGTACATGACGAGGAGGCTACTGAATAAGCCACAATTTTATCATTAATATTCTTGGCTGAGTCGAGGAGCTTCTCCAGTAAAAGTAGTTGTGCAATCACATTCAAGAACTAAGACCAGCTAAGTGCAAGATACAGCCAGCCTTCCTCAGCCTTAAACATCAAAGTCTTCATGTAGTCAAGAGCCAGAAGGGACATAATTCAGAGCTCCAGCGCAGGCTCCACAGTCCAGCAGTGGACGATGAGAAGGGTTTCCTGAGTATCGATCTGTCTGTTCAGAGGTTTGGCTGGACAAGGTGACCAAGTGGCTCCTGAGCCAACCCAGCGGTGTCGGCCCCAGCACAATTACTTCTTTCCACATTAAGGGAGACTGCTGGGAAATCTGACCTCACTGAAAAAATCTGCTGGTCACATCGTAACTCTGTTACACCAATTGCCCTTGAGCCACTCCACAAACTACATGCAGCTCAGCAGCTCCAGGCTAATGCCCCATGTTTTGGATGAAATACAAGCCATAGCTTTCACTTGGAACATAAGCCTAATAAAGGCAGGAGATGCTTATTTTTCTACATTTGAAGTCCCATAGGGAACTGAACCTAACTTTGCCTGTTGGCAAACTAGTTTTTGATCACGCTTGTGGCTGGACAGTCTCATTACCTGCCTACTGCTGTCACACGGATGGTAGGCTCTCTGCTCCATGGGACACAGTTAGCAACAGGCTTTGCTTAGCATCAGCTTCTCTTTCTTGGATAAACCACACTTCACTGAGCCCTTCCCCACCTGCAGCAGGTCTCAAACAGGAGGGTCTGCATAAGGAAACTGCACTTATTTTTGGTTGACTCATTCCATGAATTTGATCTGGGTGAATCTAGTACTCCAGCAGCAAGATCTGGTGACCACAGCAAGGAGATGCTCTTCTGGCTCTGAAGAAAGACAACTGGAGTCATAAATCATAAAACCATCAGGTGGAAAGGGACCACGGTAGGTTCTAGTGGAAGTTACTGCTCCAAGCAGGGTCAAGTTAGGGAGCTGGACTCGATGATCGTTATGGGTCCCTTCCAACTTGAGATATTCTATGATTCCATGATTCTAAGACCAGACTCAGGCCAGCTTGCTCAGGGCTTTGTCAACTTGAGTCTTGAAAACTTCTAAGGATGCTCAACTGTTCAGGGAGCACACACGCTGGATCCTCCCCAGATGAAAGCAAACCAGAAGATCTGCTTATTTTCATAAACAGGCAGTGCTACTCTGCAAGAGGCATTTACCAACCCACTAAAACTACTTCAGGAAGAACAGCACAGTACGGACAACCCAAAAAGGTAACGCTGAATCAGGCAAGTGCTTATTATCTCAAGTACAATGCTGAGAAAAAGGAAAAAAACCTTGACATCTTTCAGTCTGGCTCTTTTAAGATTCAAGAAGATCCTTAGATGAGACTTCATTGATTTTAAAGTCAATACCAATTTGGACAAATAAAGTGTTCCACCTTAGTTTCTGCAGAAGTGTATCAGTCTGCACATGAAATTCTTGACACAGATATAGCTGGTTTTTTGAGAATAGTGTTTTCTCAATTCAAAGAACAATTCTTCTTTTAGAAACTTGCTCAACCTTTGGCAATCCAGCCTAATCAGCATACAAAACTGCAGAAACCAGCAACCAAATACTTCTTATTAATACCATTTACAGCTGCTAACAACTATAAGAACCTTCTAAAAATGCCAAGGGAAACAAGGCGTGTGAAACAATCCCTCGCAAACAACTGAGCCAATAAATACAGAACTGTGATAAGAAATTAGGTTTGACTTGCATAATCACTTTTAAAAGTTTTTGGAAAATGGAGTCTGAAGAGCAGGAGGCTGATAAAATAACATAGTCCAGTAGCAATGTGAAAGTTTCATGCCGATGAAGTAGGGAATTCAATCCTTGCTGAATTCTTGAAATCATTTAGATGTTAACAGAAGTTTCTTCTCCAAAAAAAGAAGGCAAGGCATCTCTTAAAGCCCACACACAGATCTTTGACTCCTATCTGCTGGTGTACTACACAAAACTATTTTGGTTTTGGAAGACTGCATTGTTTCATGTGTCAGGATGGCTATTTTATTTTATTTTTTAACTTCTGACTTTAGCAGAGCCAAACCTGTACAATTTATGCACATGCAGTACAAGAGGTCCCCTCTCATTTTGTATTTAAAAAAAAAAAAAAGAGAGAGAGAAAGGAGGAGGAAAAACCACAATATCATTTCATCTCAGTACCTTCCTAAAACTTGAGAAGTTTATAAGCTCGTAACTCCAGTTCTCTTCTTTTGCCTTCCCACATGACAACTCCAAGCTGCCACAGCAGCTGCACAACAAACGTCTTCAAAGGAAATAAAGAAATAATTGCTCTCAGAACAAAGTGCAGGGGGAAAAACTGGCCTGGGTGACATGAGCAATGCAGGGCTCAGCAGGCTGCACCCAGGGGAGCTAACGCAGTATGTGTTACAGCTACAAGCAACCTCTCCGCATACTCACTCACCAGTGGAGACTTTTGGTTGTAAGGGAGAAAGGCAGCAAAACCAGAAGAGCACTGGGAGAACCTGCAGAAGGCAGGATGTTTTGGAAAACCATCTTCATATATTTTGCATCATATTCTCCTGTTGGAGACATTTCCCTTTTTCAGCTCCTTAAGGTTATTACTAGATACGTGCGGGGGTTGACAAGAGAGCAAAAAATAAAATATATAAAACTAAGAAAAAAAAGGTCTGTGTAAGGAATGCAGCCTGTTATGAAACAAACAACAAGGATAAAAATACTTGGGACCAAAAAGAAGTTGCCTGATTTACTAAATAGTTTTTTTTTCCTTAAATCTAATCCCATGGTTAAATCTACAGAGCTTATTTCATTCACACTTCTAGGGGGAGAAAAAACCCACACTGCAAAGAGGCATATAAATGGCCCTGGATCATTTGTCTGAATTCTGCTCCTGCCCCAAAAGAGGGACGCTCCATATGCTTTTGCAATAGCTCTGTTTTGATAGTATTACCAGGAGTGTCCCTTATTAATCATGTTGCCACTAAAAGTCTCTCTGGAGTATTTGCTTATTCTGTATTTTTCCAAACTGTTTCAGTTTCCCCTTAATTTATTAAAAGTTTGCTGAAGATGACCACAGTTAAAGCTAACCTCTGCTACTACAAAACTGGAAGGTAAAAAAGGGGGAAGAGGGGGAAAATCACCTTTAACCATGAATTTTCCTCTATTCCCCAGAAGAAACTCTCCCCCAAACACGCTGTTTCAGTCTTCGTTACATTTCTCTGACCAATTCAAGTTGTGAAGCCTGAGATACTGCTATTTAAGGTAGCATTAACATTCAAGAAACACTTTCCTGGATGTTACTATTTGAGTCGGGATCATTGGAAGAAATTTAGTATTGGCTCAATCCTTCAGTGCCCTGAAATCAATGAGCTTATTTCAGCCTGTAAAGTGTTCTTAAAGACATGCTTAAGTGCTTTGCTGGATGAAGAACAAAGCACTTGGCACCCCGCAGAACTGAACCCTGCTGAGGTGCGAGGCGTTTCCAAACATTTCTAATTAACTAAAAGAATCCACAATTAAGAAAGTCGCAGTCACTTGGTTGACAGAATAAAGGCAATGTTTTGCAAAGCATCCCGTGTTCCCCACTCTGGCAACACGCACCCCTTCACAATACCAGACACGGGAAAGACAAACGTGTCCAATAGTAGGTGGGCCATAAAGAGCCAAAGAGTATCTGGGGGTCCTTTGGCAATTCGGCAGCGGTGCTGAAAACCAGATCCACGCCTGGGCTTCACAAGGTCCCTGCTTCCAGGCCAGGAGTACTAAGGAGATGGAGTTTGCTTGAGCTGAGCACTAGACCCTGTCCCGCTCCCGTGCATCTTGGCTTCGTTGATGCCATGGACTAGCTAGTCCCGCCTGCTTGCTTCAAGTGTGGGCAGTCCCCATCTTCTTATCTTAGATCTAAAGATGGGCCTAAAAGGAACAAAAACCGGTCTCCACAGTGCAGAAGAAAATGTTAGGTATGAAAGCTTCAGATCGAGCACACGTGGCCTCCGGCCTTGTATAGATGATCGGGAAGATCCCCATTTATCCCCTAGATTTTACACTGTTTTGAGGACTCCACTGTCTCCAAAACATTAACTCAAACCAAGTGGTACAATTCTGCTAAAATTACACTTTTAAGCCAACTACATCCTTCTGAGTCAGAAAGCAAATAGGCCTTTCAATGCACTTTTATAATTGCAACATGTATTGCATTCTTATTTCCATCCCGCTTATACGAAGATTAGATAAATTATTTTTCATGTTTATCTTTCCCCATGAAAAACACAAATCACCTTGGTGCCATGCTAACAAAAGCTTGACTTATCTAGGCACAGGACATCAGGGAGAGGCCCCTTGCTCTCCAGGCCATGATCCTGCAAACAGATAAGCAGCAGCTGACCCTGCAGCCTAGGCAGCATCCATCTGTGGTCAGATGGACTCCACGTGGATGTAGTCATTCCCAGTAGGAATTGGAGGCAAAGCCCTGAAGACCTGTGAAATCTGTGTAGAGGATCAGACCACCTTCAGCTGGAGAACTCACCAGGGACTTTCCACCTGTGGTCCACGGCTACGTCTAAGGAGCCCGAGGGCAGCAGCCAGAAGTGAAGCTACTCCAACCCGGGTCTGAGTTCAACTGGGGCGTCTATGTGTTGTCCAGCACAAGAACAGAAGTAACAAATCAAAAATAGGCTGGAAACCAGAAAAACCAAGCTAGCTCAATGTTAAGAAGAGGGGGCTGAACCTCAACATCTACACCGACCTTTGTGGCAGCCCTGAGTTGGAGACTAGAGTGTAGCTTAGAGAGACAGATGGTGATGTAAAAGTGCTTGCTGCTCTGCATGCGCGTGAAGCTCTTTGAGATATGATCTCACCTCCCAACCAACGAGGGGAAAACCTACACCGTGACTCCTGCATAGTGTCACCAGGTAGAGCCATGCATGAACAACTCTAAAATAACGTTAATTTTTTTTTTAAGGTTTCATCAAATCCTGCCTCAATCACTCCAAAAGTTTCAGACTGCACACGCAGCATTATAGCAGAAATAAGGTCATCTGCAAATGGTTAATGTAATGCATATTAGGTGCAAACCACCGGGACTGCAGTAAGATGCTTGGCAGTGTTTGATTTCAAGCAAGCCACAGAACATGACAGTAATTTAAATAAAACCCGTACAGTTTATCCAGAGCTTCCCATCCCTTTGCTCCCAACACAGTGTCTCCTTCTGTCTCCTCTGTCCCGGGTGCAAGCTAGCACAAGCTGACCACGTATCATGGAGCCTATCTCAAAGCAGGAATTTTATTCACAACATTTGGCTTTAAGAGGAGGCAAATTAAAAACAGAGATGAAGGGATGCTTATCCTTTTATTTTTAGCACAACGAAGGTTTGGTGTGAGGGGTTCCTAATAAAATTTTAAAGTCAACACTTCTGATGGAGCATCCTTAGTTTCTTTTAAAATGAAAATGTGGATGCAGTGATTAGTTCTTGCTTGCTAGCAACTTCTTTTTTTTTTTTATTTAAACATTGTCCACTGTGGTTTTAATGGTTTTGAGGGGAGATTTTTAGTATGATCAGCTGCCAAGAAACATCTCCCAGTTAGCTTTGGTCATCAGTCAGTAGCTGCCATTAGCACAGCAGTTTCTATCTGCAAATCCAATAACCCTAGAACTACCAAATGCAATTTTCCCCCAAGATTAGTTTTGGTGGAGAAAAACATCCTTTGAAAGGCAAAACACATATTTTATTTATTTTTTTTTTAGCATTTTAGCTATCAAAACACATGGTGCAGCCTAGAATAGTACTCCCCATAAAAACCGTTCTCCAGCTCTGCTCCTCACCCAGCCTGCCAGTGAACATGGGAAACCATTAACTCAAGCTGCTACAATTAACTCCCAGCATCTTCTTCAAAGACTCAGACAATCCGGAGCTACTTGTCATGCAAACAACCTGTGAGATTCATTCTCCTGGCAAGGCAAAAGGAGGGTAAATTACTGAGTTAAGTAGATTACTGGGGAAGGAGTCACACTCAGCAGCCTTATGAGATGATTAGACCCTGGGAAATTCATATGCCAAATCCCCAGGCCCTGATAGCGCACTTTCATTAGCAGTTTCAGGCGCAATCAAGAACCTTCTCTGGCAGCATTAAATATTCTTTTCCCAATGAACTTTCATTCAGTTTTCCCCAAAAAAGGAAGATCACGTTTAAAATTTTACAGGGGAAAAAGTTGCAGCAGTGTTTGGCAACTCAGCAGTTCACCACTAAGATGACTCTTTTTTTTCAGAGAAGCATCAGCATTTTTGAAGCAACGATGCTACCAGCACCATCATCAACATGAGCGTTAAAAAACTTAATGCCATTGTTCTGTGGGTGTATGTCCACAGCACTGCCAACAGCAGCACCCAGGGACTGCAGAGGGGTGTCTGCAAGTGAGACAGAGAGCAGCAGTTATCTCTCATGTGCATTTAATAAATCCAACGTAGCAGAGCAGCTTTTGCAATCCAAAAGAGGAAAAAAAAAATCAGATTTGTGGCAAGAGAGCCAGCTGCTGTAACAGCGATGGGAAATGGCCTGTGCCTTCTGCAGGAAGCTGCAGGAGCGAGTTAAGACTACGAGATCCCCAATTAGGGTCCATTTGCCCTCATGGTAGATGGGCGATGCCTATCTATGTATTTCACCATGATCTGCCAGAGTAGGTGGACTGAGGTTGGGAAATTAATTGCCCGGAGTTCTGGGTAAACGGGCAGCAATCATTATTTCTTCCCCACTAATGACACTTTGTGAGAACTGCTGGTAGTGGCAGGTTCTGGGAGAGGCTGTTCCACAGAGGCTTCAGACATGGCTTTATAACATTTTCTTTTTAAAAGACTCCTAGTTTAACACGAGTCTATAGAGCGTTATTCAGCAACCCTCCATTATCTAAGGAATTACAAATTCCCTATTGATCTATATAAAGTAAAGGGCGTAACCCCATCATGCTGGAGAAGGTGAGTGTGCTGAGAGTTCTCCCTCCTACCTGAGGTATTTTTATCTAAGAGATGTCTTTAAAAATATCTCTCAGAGAAAGTCTCTTATGCAAGAAGTTAGACAGCTGAGGACTACTGAAGTGCAGTCTAGTTCGATCAAAGGAAACTCCACCACAAGGGACTATTTCACACCCTGGTATCTCCATGGAGGCTTTGATAAACTGCAGAAAACCAGATGATCGACCTGATGAGAAGGGCTAATCTTCTCAGAAAGCTTGAGAGGTATGAAGAAGAAAAATATAAGGATCTAACAGCGGTGATGGGGGCACTTGGGAACCACCTTGAAAAAAGCTGGGTTTACCAAGCCACCAGATGAAGTGGCTAAGACCTATTTCATCACTGCAAAGGGCAGTTCAAGTCACCTCAGCAAAGTAACAAAGGAAGGAGCCCACTAGCAGGCTCTACTAAGTAGGGAAACCACGATCTCCTAAGCATCAGCCACGTCCACACATCTGTGGATAAACTTCAACTGTTAATGCATCAGCTTACCAACCCCAAAGTGATGCCTGCCGACCTGCGGCAGCAAAGGGTTTGTAAACACCAGGTCCCCAAGGAACAGCTTCTCCAGTCATCCTCAGCCCACCTGCCTCCCCCATGCTCCCAACGTGCAGGATCCCCTCGTCTGGACCTGCTGCCGCTCCACGCGGAGGGCTACAAGCAACAGCCAAAAGGGTTTTTTGATCTCAGACTCTGCATGTGACAAAAGCAGCAGAGACAAGGGGCTGTTCTTGCCCACTGCATCTGTGCCTTGACCTAAAGTGGCATTAAGAGTAAGTGCCTTAGTCTGTGTCAGCGAACCAAGAAGAAACACCCAAGCAGTCACTTCTGCAGAGCAGTGGCTGGGAAGGACAGACAGCGCCTTGCAGGGCGCTGTGAAGCAATTCACAGCTCATCTGAGCAAAGCATGACAAATTCTGGATCGCATCCCCAAAATCCGATGGCTTAACTCTAATTCTTCTAGCACCTCAAAGTCAGAGCTGCACTGAGATGGTTGGAGAGGAGGCTGACAGTGACAGAGGACCTGGACACAGCCAAGCCACAGGCACCCAAATGGGGACAACAGCACTGCCCCGTTCCACAAAGGACAATATATATGTTAAGGAGATACTACGACAGGTCAACCACCACAGGAAAGAGCCAGTGATGGCATGGCAGCAAAGGAGAGCAATTCCTCACAGCAGTTGCTCCGCTGTTACTCCCAGTTCCTCTCTTCATCCCTTATGGCCACAAGGTCTTTTTTAGCACTCACCTTCCAAGAACCTTGGCAGAAGAGTACAAACCCTACAGGGAAGGCACAACCAGCCACACGAGCCCACAAAGATGGGAAGCCTGCCTAGGAATAACACATTTCCTGCCTTTCTGACGCCCCATTTCTTTCTTGACTAATGCTGAATGAAAGCTTTAAAAGGAGTCGGGGGTCCTCCGCACTATCTCGGAGTGATGGAGCCAAGTTGGTGTCTCAGGTGAGCTAGACCACCACTAAAACCAGCCACTGAGCAGAACGGAGCCAAAACTACCCCTTACCTCACGCTCGGCTCTCCTGCAAACCTTGCCAAATTAAGCAAGGAAGCAGACGACTGGAGCTCGTACGTTGTAAAACTTGTTCAGTCATAACCCATAAAAATACCTGAATGCCCACCTACGGACGCGCCACGGTCACCAACACAGAACGCCTCCCTTTTGGGTGCTACCACATCAGTCAGGCTACAACCAGCTCAACTTATTAAAGCTATTTAACATCTAAATACTCCCAATTCCAAGCCCTTTGATGACTTAACCACCTACTCATTGCCAGAATTAGCAGGACAAAAGATGACCACCAAAGAGCCATCAGCACCCCTTGACCTTCTCATTTACACTAGTGTTTGGTTCCTCTGGCAGCCAAAATAAAGCACACATCTTTGCAAAGGGAGCAAGCCACCTGGACATCCCAAGAGAAAATTCAGTATTTCACACAACTACCAAGTACTAGAATTCAAGCTTCCTTATCTCAAGAGGGCTTATACAGCATGCCACAGAGCAAGCCTCCAAATTCACCAACTCTTTATTTCAAGCAGACTTTAAAGAACTAAAGCATGACTCTCCTCCTGCATGGACTACACCACAGCCTTCAGAGTAGCTCCATGTTACAGCAGCTCAGCGGATACAGTCCGGGCTGGAGGAAATGCAGTTGCAGAGAAGTCTCAGTGGAGGATCCCAGCACAGGAACAGCTTTTCATCAGTGGGCAAGGCTGACTGATCTAAACTCAAGATAGTCCTTTTCAAGAAAGTTTATCTCATAGACCATTAACTGCTAATATGCATGCATAAATATGATACGAATGCTTAAATGCAGACAGCTAAGTACACAGGAGAACAGAACTTATTCTGCATTCATCTACATAATTGCATTCAGCTATCAAAGCAATGAGCATCTTTGAAATACCAAAGGTGATGGTAAACAAGCATAAAACACTTACTATGTAGGAAGTAGTATAGAGGACATGGCAAAGCAGCCATATGTCCAATGGAAATATTAATAATGTTGTTATTACCAAAGTAACCAGTAAAGCAGAAGCAGCAACACCGTGAAAGATGTGCAGAAATTAAAGAATTTTAATTTCAGCAAAGTGCTGAGGTGCAACATGAAGTCTGAAAATCCACTTCTCCACCTCATCTCCTATCCCAGCCTGAAGCTCTAACAAAAACTGGAGATAATTTTAAACAAACATTTACCCAGCTCCCAAGCTATTTGAGTATCTTGTCAAATAAGGTGTTGCTGAATCAGAAAGTACAGAACGCAAAATTCACAAGAAGAAATCAAATCCTCTCATCTCAGGAAACTGGAAATGTTACTGTTTATAATGCTGCGTTCCCCCTAAAAGCATGCTGTAAAACACTCAGTATGAATCATTTGGCACTGCTAGTGTTTTTGTAGAAGGCCTAAACATTGGGCTTTTTTCCCTCACTTTAGAGTCTATAATTCAATATAAAGGTGGGAAATTAATATTTTTGCATTTTATTTAAATGCCAGAAAAACATTTCCTGCTTCTCTAGCAGGAATGAGTCACTTTGGCTCTAGTAAGGTGCTTTTCCGAAACTTTTTAGCAGTACTGTCGCCTTGCTAATGCTCTAGAGCTAAATACAAAATGTTGTCTGCTGGGATCCCCAAAGACATTATAAACAGTGCAGTAGTAAGAAACCACGCAACCCTGCAGGAGCTGGAAATCTTACAGTGCTAAATAAAATCACCAAGCGCAGGGAGAAGCAATAAAGCCGTGAATCTCTTCAGTTCTGGAGAGTTTACACTTTCCAAATTCCTTGAACTTTGTAGATTTGGGAGAGTTATGCAAATATGCCTATCGTTAAAAATCTAACCCTCATGATATGGCATCATGTTGTATAATATACTCCTCTTTTCTCACGGGCAACCAGAAGCAAGCAACAAAGCAAAGTGGCAGAGGTACAAATGCCAGTATAAACTACAAATTCGCTCTGCTCCTGCCTATGCTGAAGCACAGGGGAGGGAGGCAAGAGAAAGCAGTTACCACCTACATATATGGAACCACTTCACAGGACGTATATCACATCTGAATTATAGCCACGATCCTGGAATTCCTCAGCTGAGGAATTAGAACAAGTTTACAGAAATTACTTATAGGTGAATGCTATCCCCATTCTACTCTTTCTCATACACTACCCCCAAATCACAGCTGGCAAGTCATCATCCCCAACTACCTCTGCCAAGCCCTGACAGCCTACGCTGGGTGCTCTCCAACATGCATAAAAAGTTCCTTAGTCTCAACATTCATCACAAACTACTGTCTGGGTTCTGCATCTCCAGGCAGCCTGACCATCTCCCTCTCCCACCCCAAATTGGTACCAAGGCTTCTCCTTGCGTTAATTTGAAGTCTTCCAAAAAAGTAACAGAGCAACATGATGAAGACCAAGTGTTTCAGTTTGGATCCAGAGACACGAGGCTTCACGGCCACCTTCAGCCACTGCACCAAGAGTACTTGGCCACTGGGCTGGGACCAAAGGCCATGCTACGTCTTCGGGAGTTGATGGCTGTAGAGCCTGCAGCCCCAATTAACCACGAGGCTTGGAGGCACACCTTGAACTGGAGTGGAAGAAACACTTCACTAGACACTTGTTAAGCCCCGCAAAAATGCAAAGACTATAAAAAAATTAATTTTAGTAGTCCTGCACTTTCTGCCTCAGGTGAGCATATTTTGCTCCTCATTTTTGAACCTTAGCAGCTGACTCTGTTGGTGCAGAGAGCCTGACCTGACTCCAGCCTGGTCACTGCTCTGTCTGTGCCAGCATTACAGTCTTCTCTCTGGCTGTCAGCTACAAGGAAATCAAATCAGCGTTGACCATCATGATCAAGAGAAAGACGATGAATACTACAAAGGACTGTGGCATTTATTTGCAACCACTCTGGGCAACCAGCATGCTGGTGGCAATGGCAGGCACAAACCTGAAAACAAGCCCGTTACTCTGGGTAGCTTCAATACTTTTAGGTGATTTCCAAGGCCATTAGTATCACCCACTGCTCAAGCCATCCCTCCAACAGCTACTCGTCCAGCCAACCCATGAAATTTCAAAGCTAACATTCCTCCCTGTGTAAATTCACACACAGGCATCAGCTACTTAAGAAATAGCGTTTGCCCTTTTTTGGTGTAACCTCTGACCCTCCATTAGGACCGATGAAGGATGCTGCGGGACATGTACAAAACCCTTCCTACCCCCCACGAATTATTTTTGTTTCCTCGTACAGGAGGCACAGGAAGGTTGGTTGGCTCTGGGTCTCTAAGAAAGGCTTTCTGCGGCGGGAGGTGGGTTCACTGCCGCACACAAGGGATGACCTCTGGTAATGCCCGGCTCGCACTTGCTACTGTCTTCAGTTTGGCAACACGGCACAAAAGCGGTGTGCATGTGTGTACCCCCTCCCGCCCCAGCCCCTCTTCACGGGGGGCCGGAGCTTCACACGTTAACGGGCCTCCTCGAGACAAAGCCCGTGAGTTTCTTAATTAAGTCGAAGTGAAAGACGGCCTAAAAGCATCCCACTTACATCCTCGGAGTACCTTCAGTCTGGACTTCAAACGCAGGCAGTGCACTGCCCGTCAAACCGTGGCCTTAATAGCCGGTCGATGATTTTTCTCTTGTAAATGGGGAATGCCATGCCTTCAGCGCAGCCTCTTCAGCCTCCTCTCATCTTCCCTCCAATTTTAGACATGTCTCTGGGTTATAGAGGAGGAAACAAAGGGACTGCTTGTCTGTCAGAAGCCCTCCAGAGGGTCTGCGTTTCAGTCCACCCTTCTCCAAAGCAGGGCAGTGTCTGGAGAGCTCTTTGGCAGTTTTCGTCTCATTAACATTTCCATGAGGGATCAAAGAATATATTAAAAAAATATCTAAGAACAATTCCTGCTATGGAACGAGAATATATAAAAAATCTGCTCAGACGCCTTTTCCTGATCCATTGCATTATTATTAGATAATTATCTCTTCATGAAACCAGCTTTTATTCCCACTGAACCCCGCAAAAGTCTCCACAGATCCGTCCCACCAAGCCCCCACTCCCCTGTACTTTTTCCATCATCGGAGCCGGGTTGCTCTATGTTCCTCCCAAACAGAACCCAATTATTCCCTGGCAGTAAGTCACCGGGAGCAGGAATTGCTTTAATTTTGTCCCTTTGAGCAGCTGCTCGGGGTGGGCTGGGAGATGGCTGCGGCCACGGAGCTGGGATGAATACTAAAGAAGCACTGAGGCATCGCGTCCCGCGCGGGGGGTGACGGGGTAGGATTTTCTCCTTGGAGGAAGCAAATCAGTGAGCTTTACGTGTCCAAAATGAGCCTTTTTCTTCCCCCTCCTTGGATATTTGCATGCCCAAACCCTGCCAGCATGCGAGCTGCAACGCACCTGAGCACCTTGTAACAGCTTCACCGTCGGTGCTGGAAGCGGGGAACAGTGCCCACCGCCCTGGCCCCCATCGCTGCAATTCTTCCCCTTCTCATTAGAAATGCCCAGCAACATCCCACAGACAAAGCCACTGCAAACAAAGTGCGGGAGAAGGGGGGAAGGGGAGAGAAGAGGATTTTTTTTTTTTTCCTTTTTTTTTAAAGAAAGGAGTGCGGAGGAATTCTTCATTCACTGATCTGTAGAATACATTAATATCCCGAAGTGTTGGCACAGCCTCCAATGCTCGGGGGACCAACAATGCAAGCAATGACTCCGAGTCTGGGATCTTCAAATAAACCACCCCTGCTGTCATGGCCACCGGGAAAGAGAATAACAGCAATATTAGCTGACCTTCATTTTGTTGTTTCTCCAGACCTGACTGCTAGACCTCTGTTTGCCTGTTACTAGGATTTCTTGGCTGAAAAATGTGAGCATTTCCTAGACGATACAAGAGGCAGTTTATTAGGTAAATAAACCAGGCCCTAAGCAGTCGCTTCTGCTTGATAATGAGGAGGGAAGGAAAGGAACAGACCTCCCCGCACCACCTAAAATAACCCCAATCAAGGCTCTATAACTACCACCACACGCATATTTTTCAACAGACAGTTAATGAACAAGAGAAGGTCATTTTAGCCTAGCCAACTTGTGAGCAAAACCATTTGCTCAGAAAACTATAGGCCATAAAAATCACAGCAGGCACTGTCTGTATCGTATAAAACTGTCCATCTATGGTAATAGAAAGAAGTTTAAAATAAGCGTATTCTTTCAGGCTTCTGACAAAAGAAAGCATCAAGGGGAAAATGTTTATAGAGGAGTCTTCCAAGGAGGGCTGGGAAGGAGAGTGCATGGGACACCTTACACCGCTCCCTTCTTAGCTGATCTCCAGGAACCACAGTGATAAACATTATTAAATTATCAGGTAGACAACGACCCAGGGACAACAATTAAAGACGATTTGCAAGCCTACAGCACCTCCTGCAAAAGGCTACTGCAGCAAGTTAGAGGCAAGTTTTACAACATTTCCCAACACATCTCAGAGATAAATGTAATAACCAGACGGTTTTAGAAAGCATGGCCTGGAAAATGAAGTTTCCACTGAAACAGAGCTAGTGGCACTGTTTTCCTTGCCAAAAAGGCAATGTTCTGGTGCGTTTTTTTTAATATATAGAAGATAAGTATTACACAGTAGCTACTGTGTGTTACAATCCAAGCGGGGATGTGGTACAAGACAATCATAATGCATTCAAAGCCACACAAGGCACAACCTCACACATGCAACTCATCTGCAAATCCCAGTACTCACTAGAATTTCACAGCAAAGTCACTAGCACAAACTGATCATCCTGCAGCAGAAACAAACCCCTTCCCTCCCTCCACCCCAAAGCAAAAAATTATTTCTGAAGCAGATGGGTTGCATATTGAAACAGTCAATCCCACTTTACTGCTGCAGATCTGTGCACAAGAAAGCATTCCTGCTACCAACATCCAGCTTGGTTTGCAGACAAGTGTGACGCTCTAGTGACACAACTCAGCTTTCCCCGCAAAGATTTAGAAGTCACTGCAAACCCTAGATGCAACACTGGTATGACAGCATCAACGTGAGCCCTCTGTGTATCACCTCTGTGTGACATCTGGCAGCGTCATGCTGAGCAAAGAATGCAAAACCTACCTGAAGCCTTGGGCAAGCAGACAGCTAGCCCACGCTAAAGCTACCTTAAAGGCTACCTTCCCCAGGGCTGCACTCACACCTTCAAGCCACATTAGAGTGATGCCGAAGTCATAGATGTAATCTGCAAAAACTACATTTAAATATAGCGTTAAAACTGGGGCTGGTTTATTAAGCTCACGACTTAAAACCCCACTTCTCATGGTTGTGACTTTGGAGAAGTAAATGAGGCTGTGATTGCACATTCCACCAAAAGGATGGTGGTGAAGCACCTTCCAGAGGCAGCACGCACTCTTGGACCAGCTCACGGCAGTGAGTCCAACCCAACTCATTGTTACCAGACATGAAACTGCCCTTTCCTTAGCTGCACAATCTTTTATGAGCTTAAGTCAGTGAAGAAGCTTTTCCCCTGGAGTCTTAGCAGGACGTTAGGTGGCAGACTGCACCTTGCCCTCTGCTAGGAGGTAAGTATCAAAGGGGATGGTCCCATTTAACCCACCAGCCTCCGCTGCGCTGGGTCTGGCAATCCCACAGCAATAACACAAGTTGCTCTTGCAGACTGATCCAGTGGAAACCTCCATCTGCTCCGCTGCTCGCCCTCGGGACACGAGTGTGAGGTCCCACTCGAGGCAGGCAGCAGGACAGTACCTGCCAGCAACTGCAGCTGCGCCCCACTGTGCGAAGCAGCACCCTTCAGCACCCTCCAGCACCTGCACACCAGCCCAAACCTGGCTCCCTGATGGTGCTTCTGAAAATCTCCGTGGGGCTTTTCCCATGCAAGCCCGGCAGCCCCAGCACAAGGCTGAGCTGCTGTCAGCAGCACCAAACCCGGTGCTGGAGCACAAACACTCTCCGGTTATGACTGTTCTTGCAGACGCAGCTTGCTGGCATGACCGAACGCATGGCTCCCATATGCTTTCCCAATACAAAACCACCAATCCCAGATGTGCAACATGGTTTAGTTAACACTCCTGCTGGAAGCGTAACTCCTGCCATTTGAATACTTCAAGACAAACATTGCATGAACGTATTTGATTTTCACCTTAAGAAAATACTTTTTTTTAAAATAACGCCAGAGATTTTGGCCATGGCCCATTAGACCTGACAAGCCACCCCCTCAAGGGCAGGGGCTTCATATTGCTCTTCCCATTTGCCTGAGGACAGTTTTCCTCCAGCCAGAGTTAGCACGATTGCAGGAATCGTACTGTATTTTTGCAAAACAAGAAATATTTGAGATCACAGCCACTGTTGATTTATATGCCCAATTTCTGGTGGGATCAACATCCTCTATGCATCTCAGAAAGCCCTGAAGAGACAGCATAACCACGTGGTCCCTAGCAAACTAATTTCTCCACTGACCACATCCTCCATGTATTGTTGTGTCCCTCGAGCGCCCGGGGCTTGTGAAGCAGGATTCCAGATGCTGGACCCTCTCTCTGCCCAGGCACTGTGTTTGCAGCAGCATTGTGCTCAGGACAGCATCTTTGGCTGGGGAGGATTTAGGGTGACAAGACCAAGAGAGGCTAGAAATGGCTTGCTTGGGTAGTTGGGAGCCAAAGATTAAGGCAGAATTTCAAAGTTGTAAGAATTAATACAAACAGTTAACTCAGATAACTTCCCCTCCTAATTTAGTTTTAACATGGCACGAAATCTCCAAGCCAGAACACCGTTGTATTTCAACTCCAGTTTGGGTAGAGCAATTATTTTGTCATTGAGCATGTTAAGAAAGAAAAGGCAGAAGGAGGCAAGTTTGAGCCTCTTTGGTAATGTACAAATTAACACATTTCAGCACCATTTTCAGAAATATAAATTAATGATTTAATTCTGCAACATGTATCCTTGGAAACCAAGCTGTAAGCAGTTGCCCTTGGATATTTCACACAATTCCAATTTTTTTCAATATTCAAATACAACTAATTGCTTGCCCTTTTTGAGTGATGGACAGCTTGGGTGAGCAGGGTGCCCAGGGGCTTGTTTTACCACCAGATTTGTACAATCCCGCTACGTGGGTTGACAACAGCTGCTCTAAATCTCCTGATAGGTATGAACAAGCATTGATGAAGTTCAGTCTGTTTGAACAGCTGCATATGCAAATGTAATTAAGAAGATGTCTACTGCCTTTTGCTCTCCTATCCGTGCCCCCCCCCCTTCTCCCTCTCCCTTTACTCTGTCTCTTAGTGGGGAGGGATGCCATTTCATAGCTTCAGACTTGAACCCATGCCTGATTTACGTCTCACAACCGAGTCCCAGAAATGCCACTCTCCAGCCCCCTCTACCATCATTTGGGGTGTCCTTAAATTTAGGGCTCAGGTAGTGAACAGCTGATTATTTTGCAACCTCGATGCCCACCCATCGACACTTTCACTTGAAAAGCAAACCCCTTGCCAGTATATCGCAGCAAAGTAATTTTTCCCCACCTCATTTTACGCTCATCACTTTGTGACTGCCCTTTATCCCTTATTTATACTACCTGCGCTGCGCAACCTTAAGTGAACCATTTCACTTGTGTCTCTATCTCCAAAAGTTATCCAGGGAAATATGCTGGGGGTCACCGCAGACAGAAAAAGGCACATGGGAAGAGGTGGCACAGGTGCAGAAGACCCAGACAAGTGATCACTGGTTGAATCCACCAAGCCCGGGCTTGGTGGGAGGACAGAGAAGGCTGCAGTGGTTCTAGAGGGTCTCAGTGGCACAGGGCGAACTGTCATTAAATGAAGCAAGCTGGTTAATGAAGCCAGGAGGACTGATGCGCACAGAGCTCCAGGTCTTTCCCTTCAAACTGAATGTTTTCTGGGATATGTATCCCAAAACTAGGTGGACTGAGCTGCAGCTGCCTGTCCAGTACCAGAAAGGAACCACAGCATCCGCACAACCACACCGCGGAAGGGAAAAAGTGATGTGAGCAGCCACCAGCCTGTCCGATTAACCTCAGCAGGATGGAGGCTCTCCAGCAAACTGAAGAAAGACTAATTAGAACATGAAACTAAATGGTAAACAGTGTAGAAAACAATGGGACTGTACTGAAGGGAAATCAGATCAAACAGAGCTAATCAGGTTAGCCTGATAAAATAATGAATTTTCTAGACAAAGGAAGTGTGATAGATCCCATCCACGCAGACTTCAGCAAAGCATGTGATACAGTGCCATTTGGGAAATTATTAAATGAAAAAGATGGGGATTAGCAGAACTGTAAGGCCAGGAAACTGGTGAAAGGCGAAGCAGCGTTGAAAGAAGGATCAGAATGGATGGAGGTCACCGGCAGAGCTCCTCAAGGAATGGTCAGGAGGCTGATCTTATTAAATATTTTTATTAATGACCTTGGCACAAAAAGTAAGTGTGCTAATGAAATTTGCTGATGACACAAAGTTGGAAAACAGCATCAGCACAGAGGAAAGCTGGGACAGCATATAGGAAAAAAATGGGTAACTTTGAAGATGAATGGAGGAAGGTTGAAATTCTGTGGGATGAAAGAGGAAGCCACGCACTTGGGACAAACAATGGTTTTTGCTACGAGTTGGAAAGAAAATGAACTCAGGTGGAAAATGTTCAAGAGTGAGAAAGGCCCAAGCAAACAGCTTAAAACAAAACTGACTGAGGCACCAACATGCTGTAATTGAAATATTTCCAGCAGCCAGAGAAGTGCTAGAGCCGGTGGGCAAGCCATCATGAGAAGGCTCTGGGGATGCTGCGGTTGGTTCTCATGGTTAAAAAACCAAAAAGTTTAAGTACGAAGAAGTGTAAAAAAGGGCTTATCAGAAAACAGAGAGATTAATTTAGGAGATTAGAATGTACAGACGCTTGTTCAGCCCCACAAAACAAAAGCTGGGAGGGAACACTGAGTGATCTCTCAGACACCCACATTTGGGGGAGTAAAATAAAAAAGGGGAAAGAACTATTCAAGACACCAGAACAAGGGTTGCACGTGGGCAACATGAAGTATCCCTGACAAGTCTAGGCTGGAAATAAGTTTATGACCATTGCAGCCTTCCAATAGGAGTAATGGGGGGGAAAAAACAAGCTTGTTCTCAGAAATTTATCTTGAAGGGATCCTATGACCCAGAAGGCTCTTCCCGTCCTTTCCTGCTAAACACACACAGTGCTGACACCACCAGTAAACGCCCTGCTCCTCACCTGGAAAGAAATTCATAAAGCAACTCCAAACCACCTTTTTTTAAAAAAAAACTGTTTATGACTGCTTAGGTCCATCCTCTTTCATCAGTTGAATCCTTTTCAACATCTCAGCATGAGCAATTTTAAGCCAAATACTTAAGCTGTGAATACAGAATGTGTGAGGAGGAGGAGGCACGGAGAGGCCACGAGCTGGCTAGAGGGTACAAAGGCACTGAGGCAGCGAGGACCAGGCTGCTGGGCGCACACCACCAGCAAAGGCATTGTCTCAGCACCATGACTGACCTTGTTTCAGTGTATTTGCTGAATCGGAAAGCACCCTTTGGGATGTTTCTTCACACCGTTAGTCATCCCATGAGCTCCTCACCTGCTCCTCGGGGGCTCAGAGCTAACAAAGCCAAGGGAAAGTGTTTCATATTATGGGGTAACAAGATGGCAAGACAACAAATGAACCAGAAGTCTTAGATTAGCAACATGCTGAAATTACTGGACCAGTTAGTTTGAAAGTTGTTCTATTAACATAATTAACGAAGCCACACTTCCTGCTATGTCTCTAAGCTAATCTGCTTTGAGGCTTCTCTGGTGTCTAATGAGACTTGAGCTCACCCTGTCTTTCCCCCCTCTACGGGGCCCTTAATTGGGTCTCTCTAATGAGGATAGATGCCCAAGTAACCTTGTAGTAACTTCTTATCTTTGTGACCTCTATCTCCAACTAATTTCAGCTTCAATTAGCCAGCAGGTTCAGAAGTCAGTGGGGCAAGGTGGGAGGAAGAGGATGGCCACACACGCACAACGGGGCTGCAAACCCATCGGTTCTTCCCAAAACCAGGCTCACCTCTGGCAGACCTCCGCTTTCCCTGGGTGCAGCTAACCTGTGCTCTCACATGGAAGGAAAACGAGCTGTATGAGAGGAAGAAAACACTTCAGGGAGCTCAGACGAGACCTACAGCACAAGGGAGGATGATGCACAAGGTAGCAAGACTAGTAGAAAGCTAAATCCTGCAGCAAGATCTGTTGGACTCCTGGTATTCCCCAGCAGGCTGGCTGGCAGCAAGCGAGGACTGCAGGAGAAGGGAACGAGGAGACAGAAAAGCCCAGATGAAACTCCACCTTCTGTTCAATCACCGACAGCTGCCCCTCAGCCACCTCCCTGGGCTGCTCTGCTCCTGGGAGGATGGAAGTGTCAGCGCATTTAAGACACCAGTGATCAGTGGAGACACCAGCGTCGAGCCCGATTTAACCAACAGATGCATCATTCTTCTGCTGAAGTTTCTTTTCAAAACTTTCTTACAGGGGTAACAGCTCAGAACAAACTTTTCAACATGTAATTGCTTAAAATGGAAGAAACTGAAGGAAGGAAAAAAAAAAAAATCAGGAAAATATGTAACTTGCCAGACCAAGAAAACTCATCCCGTAGAAGCACGGACAGGTGACTCAGAGCCAGTGCAGTTGTCAGAGCAGCGCTGGGGAGGAATATCGGTGTAACTTCTCCAAGAGTCAGATTGCAGGAAAGGTTGATTTAATGGCACACTACACCAGCTTCTCCACTCCACTGAGAAAAAAATAAATGGATGGGGACTTGCTCATCTAAACACACAGCGTACGTCAGAGGAACAAACCTGAGTAACTGCCATCCATAATTTATACAACAAATTAAATCCATGGCAAAAATAACCATAACTTAGAACAGAGCGATCGTAGAATCTGGCAGAAAAAGGCCCCAGCCTGCATGAATCATTATTTTCTAGAGGAAACCTTATATAATCCAAGCTACTCCATTTTAAAACAAATTAAACCTTCCGAAAACTCCAATTAATAGGTTTGGCAAAGCTCTGTCTTCAATTCAGGTATTTTGGCAATTTGCTAAGATTAAAAAAACCTACCTGGTACCGACTAACTTCACAGTAGTCTACACCCTGCTTTCGGCATCTCCAAAAACCTCCATCAGAAGGCAAAGGGGAGATGAGAGCATCTACCTGGGGCCGGAGGAAGGCGATTAGATTGCAATGCCATCTTGTGGAATAGAGGAAAACGAAAGATGGAAAAAAAATTGCTCAGCCACCACTTTGCAATTGCATATTATTTTACAGGACACAGCTATTGGCCCAGCAGGGTATATTCAGTGGTTGCTTCTCGTTGTCCTCATTTATCTGAAAGGTTAGAGGGAGGCACGCAGTGATAACTGCAAAGCCATGGTCTGCTTGTCTCGCGGTGTTTGGAAGGGGATGGATAAGTCCGTCAGAACTAAGAGTTTGCTCTTTTTTGCTTGTTTTTACTATGACAAAGTAATAATCTTCTATGTTGCTTCCCCAGGAAACCAGCCTTTCTCCTCGGCTATGGGAGAGCCACCAAAAAGAGTGACTTGGGTAGGATCAGGAGTAGGACCACACCAATCCCCCAGATCCCCTCCCCAACTCATGGTCTAGTTTAGCAGGACCCAAAGAACATTTCTGACTCCAAGCATCAGCTTGGCTGCAACTACCTCCACATACATCGCATCTGATAATTAGGCTCCCAGCTGTGTCCTGTGTTACTAAAATCCCAGTACCTCATTCAGATGCAAACACTTCAGGATGCTCTTACCACAAACAAAGCCTGGTTTAACCATCTTCTCTGCAGGGAGCTGCCTACTTAGGTCTTCAGGTAAGAAAAATATAATCTACAAAACTCAAGGATGGGGGGAAAGTTACCAAAAAGCACCATCCAGGTAAGCTAGGATGTAGCTGTGGACGACAACAGACTTTCTCTTCTGTGATGAGGCCAACTGCAACCCATGGTCAGGGAGAAAGAACGATGGACTCTTTGCAGACTCCTGACTAATACTAAATGCTTGAGCCTGATGATGAACCGAAATAAAACCAACCCACACAGCTGCATATTGTGCTGAGCATCTGTGTTTCGGGACCCCCGCAAAACCTGTACCCACTTACTTGAAATGCCCCAAAGCAAGTAACTGCACCCCGAGCCCTTGGAGACCTGACGCAGTGGGACAGCCTGTGCTCGAGCTGCTGAAGATGGCAGGCTGTTCTCAGGATGGGTGCCAAGGACACCAAGGGATGAGCTGATGCTGGAGCCCACTCAGAGCCAGAGAGGATTAAAAACCACCCAGGAGCTGTGCAGTGGACCCAAACAACAGGGCTGCTGAGAGTTTGACAGCAGCATTCAGGGCAGTCATTTTCCTTTAAATAATTTTTTTTTTTTTGAAAATTTTTGGAAAATGTGCAAATTTTTTCCAGTTGGAATTGGAATGGATAGGATCACAGTTAGGCTATCTCTACCCAGGAAAATGAAAAATACTGAAGGAATCCCGAGTATTGCATCATTAAGATATTGTGGCATTTGCCATATCATCAGGTTCTTCCAGCTCAAGGGTTTATTTGGGGCAAATTTGTTTCTCCCCCTGTGCTGGTTTTGGCTGGGATAGAGTTAGTTTTTTTCACAGTAGCTAGTATGGGGCTGCATTTTGGATTTGTGCTGGAAATGGTGTTGATAACACAGGGATATTTTCATTATTGCTGAGCAGTGCTTACACAGAGTCAAGGCCTTTTCTGCTTCTCACCCCACCAGCGAGCAGGCTGGGGGGGGCACAAGAAGTTGGGAGGGGACACAGCTGGGACAGCTGACCCCAACTGACCCAAGGGATATTCCATACTGTATGATGTCATACTCAGCAAAAAAACTCGGGGGAAAGTTGGCCTGGGGGCTGCTGCTCGGGGACTGGCTGGGCATTGGGCAGTTGGTGGTGAGCAATTGTTTTCATTTGCATCTCTTGTCTTGGGTTTTATTTCTCTCTGTTATTGTCCTTTTTATTATTACTATTATTACTATTATTACTATTACTACTACTACTACTATACTACTACTACTACTATTATTATTTTTCAATTATTAAACTGTTCTTATCTCAACACATGAGTTTTCTCACTTTTATCCTTCCAATTCTCTTCCCCCCATCCTGCTGGGGGGGCAGTGAGTGAGCAGCTGGGTGGTGCTCAGTTGCCGGCTGGGGTTAAACCACAACAGTCCTTTTTGGTGCCTAACGTGGGGCTCAAAGAGTTTGAGATAGTAACAGATCAACCAGAGTGTATTAGAAGGGATTTATATCTGTTAATAGTTGCGGGTCATGATATTGATTCATCTGTTCTCAATGTCAGTTTATTTGATCCGTGCCATGCTCTTTTTTTTGCTGTCCATGTTAAAAATTGGTGCTGGCTTTTGCAGTTTGCTGTGCTCTGTAGTGACTAGTGATGTTTTGCCTGGGAGATCTGTTGTTAAAACACTGACCTTGAGCTTAATCTGGTATTTGGGCTCTGTACCGAAGCCGCTACTGTACTTCAGGTACCAACTCATGGAGACAATTAACCATTATACTTCTTCCTCTGAGAGGTTTTTTGTGGAGGGAATACAGAATGGCACCTTTGCTACCTTCTTCTGTGATGTTTTCTCCCTCACTACAATGATTTCTCAGTATCTTGAACATCCTTGCATAGTTAAAATACTTCTATTGTTATTTCTTAGGAATATTGCTTCAGTTTTGTCTAAGGTTAACACGCAATTTAGGAATATGACCCAGGCTCCACAAGCGTACGGTCATGGGTGGCACGGCATGTGGGAGAGTATGGGCAGGTATCTAGAGAACTTCTCACCTCCAACAGTCTGGAACTTCACTCCCGAACAACTACAGGACACTGATGAAGTGATAGAATGCTTGAAAAAAAAATGCCATGGCTATTCCAAAGAGGCACAACTTGCCACCCTGTGCTGGGCCCTGGCCAGCATCTACCAAACACTGCCTGATATTATGCAGCACCCTCGGAGAAGAGAGGGAAAACATACCAACAGGCACTATGGCTAAACCAGACACTATTATCAGTCACCCCTATAACTAAAAAGAAACAATGGAAACACAAGTCAGCTCGTTTAGAAACGGATGAAGAAGCTTCTCCTAAGAGGGAGCAGGAGAAAGAATCAGAAGAGTCAGCCTGTTCTGCAGCACAGCAGTCACAAGAACAGGAGGAGGAAGAGGCTGAAACCATAAATGAGACAGAAATCACCCAATCCCTATCCCTAAGTGAGCTATGAGATATGTGAAAAGATTTTAGCTGTCAACCAGGTGAGTTAATTCTTAGCTGGTTACTCCGATGCTAGGATATTGGGGCCAGTAGTCAGAAATGAGAGGGTAAGGAAGCCCGGCAGCTGGGATCCCTTGCTAAGGATAAGGCCATTGACAAAGGGATTGGAAAAAAGGCAGGAGTCCTCAGTCTTTGGCGGCGACTCTTGTCAAGTGTGAAGGACAGGTATCCCTTCCAGGCAGAACTTGCAAATTCCCGAAGGAAATGGACCAACATTGAGGGAGGTATCCAGCATCTGAGGGAATTAGCCATGTTGGAGGTGATCTATAACAACCTGGATGACAACCAGGCATCCAAAGACCCAGATGAAATCCGGTGCACGTGGTCCATGTGGCAAAAGTGTGTATGAAATGCACCAACACCACACACTCATACCTTGGCAATAATGAGCTGGACGGACACGAAGGCACCAACTATAGATGAATTGGCCAGACAACTCCGAGAATATGAAGATAATCTCGCTTCCTCCATGTGTGCCTGTGTCTCGGCTGTAGGCAGACTGACCCAAAAAATGACCGAGCAAGCCGAGAAGGCTAGGTCTTCCTCGTGCATTCCAACCAAGGCCTCAGCTATTAAGAGTCAGCCTTTTTCTGCTCAAGGGAGAGGGTACCGGTGGTGCACACCACTGTGGTTCTTCCTGCGTGACCAGGAATTGGCTGGATGGTCGCACTCAAAGAGCTGCAGTCAACAGCTCGATGTCCAAGTGGAGAGCAGTGATGAGTGGCGTTCCTCAGGGGTCATCGGTCTTGGGACCGGCACTGTTTAACATCTTTGTCGGCAACACGGACAGCGGGATTGAGTGCACCCTCAGCAAGTTTGCCGACAACACCAAGCTGTGTGGTGCGGTCGACACGCTGGAGGGAAGGGATGCCATCCAGAAGGACCTTGACAGGCTTGAGAGGTGGGCCTGCACGAACCTCAGGAAGGTCAACAAGGCCAAGTGCAAGGTCCTGCACATGGGTCGGGGCAATCCCAAGCACAAATACAGGCTGGGCGATGAGTGGATTGAGAGCAGCCCTGAGGAGAAGGACCTAGGGGTGCTGGTTGATGAGAAGCTCCACATGACCCGCTAGTGTGTGCTCACAGCCCAGAAAGCCAACCGTATCCCGGGCTGCAGCAAAAGAAGCGTGACCAGCAGGTCGAGGGAGGGGATTCTCCCCTCCGCTCTTGTGAGACCCCACCTGCGGTACTGCGTTCAGCTCTGGGGCCCCAACATAAGAAGGACATGGACCTGTTGGAGTGAGTCCAGAGGAGGGCCATGAAGATGATCAGAGGGCTGGAGCACCTCTCCTATGAAGACAGGCTGAGAGAGTTGGGGTTGTTCAGCCTGCAGAAGAGAAGGCTCCAGAGAGACCTTAGAGCGGCCTTCCAGTACGTAAAGGGGGCCTACAAGAAAGCTGGAGAGGGACTTTTTACAAGGGCATGTAGTGACAGGACAAGGGGTAATGGCTTTAAACTGAAAGAGGGTAGATTTAGATTAGATGCAAGGAAGAAGTTCTTCACTGTGAGGGTGGTGAGACACTAGAACAGGTTGCCCAGACATATTGTGGTTGCCCCATCCCTGGAAGTGTTCAAGGCCAGGCTGGATGGGCTTTGAGCAACCTGGTGTAGCGGAAGGTGTCCCTGCCCATGGCAGGGGGGTTGGAACCAGATGATCTCTAAGGTCTCTTCCAACCCAAACCATTCTAGGATTCTATGACTGACCCAGAAGAAGAATGACTTTGAATGGGGCCCTGAGCAGCAGCAAGCCTTTGAACAAATTAAATGGGAGATAGATCGTGCAGTAGCACTTGGGCCAGTCCAGACAGGATGAGACGTGAAAAACGTGCTTTACACCGCAGCAAGGGATAATGGCCCCACCTCTAGCCTCTGGCAAAAAGCACCTGGAGAAACTTGAGGTTGATCTCTAGGGTTTTGGAGACAGGGATATAGGGGATCTGAAGCCCATTACACCCCAACTGAAAAAGAAATATTAGCAGCATATGAAGGAATCCAAGCCGCCTCAGAAGTAGTTGGTACTGAAGCACAGCTCATCTTGGCACCTCAATTGCCTGTGCTAGGCTGGATGTTCAAAGGGAAGGTCCCCTCTATGCATCATGCAACTGACGCTACATGGAGTAAGTGGGTTGCACTGATAACGCAACGGGCTCGAATGGGAAACCCCGACCACCTGGGAATCCTGGAAGGGATCATGGACTGGCCAGAGGGCTGACCCTTCAGAGTGTTGCCAGAGGAGGTGACTCGTGCTGAAGAGGCCTCTCTGTATAATAAATTACCAGAAAATGAAAAGGAGTATGCTCTGTTTACAGATGGATCCTGTTGTATTGTGGGAAAACATTGAAGGTGGAAGGCTGCTGTAGAGTCCTACACAAGTCACAGAAACTGCTGAAGGACAAGGTGAATCAAGTCAGTTTCCAGAGGTGAAAGCCATCCAGCTGGCTTTAGATATTGCTGAATGAGAAAAATGGCCAGTGCTCTATCTCTATACTGACTCAGGGATGGTGGCAAATGCCCTGTGGGGGTGGCTACAGCAGAGCAACTGGCAGTGCAGAGGAAAACCCATCTGGGCTGCTGAATTATGGCAAGATATTGCTGCTTGAGGAGAACCCAGTTGTAAAAGTACATCACGTAGATGCTCACATACCCAAGAGTGATGCCACTGAAGAACATCGAAACAATGAGCAGGTGGACCAGGCTGCTAGAATTGAAGTGGCTCAGGTGGATCTGGACTGGGAACATAAGGGTGAGCTATTTATAGCTCGATGGGCCCATGACACATAAGGACATTTAGGAAGGGATGCAACATACAAATGGGCTTGTGATCAAGGGGTGGACTTGACTATTGATGCCATTGCACAGGTTATCCATGAACGTCAAACAAGCCAAGCGGCTAAAGCCTTTTCGGTATAGAGGATGATGGCTGAAGCATCAATATGGGGAAGCCTGGCAGACTGATGACATCACACTAACCATGAACACACCACTGCAAGCACCATGTGCTTACAATGGTGGAAGCAATTACCGGATGGTTGGAAACATACCCTGTGACCCATGCCACTGCCCAGAATACTATCTTGGGCCTTGAAAAGCAAGTTTTATGGCAACACAGCACCCCTGAAAGAATCAAATCAGACAACTGGACTCATTTCCAAAACAACTCATAGACACCTGGGCCAAGGAGAATGGCACTGAGTGGGTGTATCACATCTCCTACCATGCACCAGCCTCCAGGAAAATTGAACAATACAATGGACTGTTAAAAACTACACTGAGAGCAATGGGTGCTGGGACATTCAAGCATTGGGATACACATTTAGCAGAAACCACTTGGCTAGTTAACACTAGAGGATCTGCCAGTCTGCACTGTGGAAGGAGTCAAGATCCCTGTAGTACATACAAGGAACTTGTTGGGAAAAACAGTCTGGGTTGTTCCTTCCTCAGAAAGGGTAAACCTATTCATGGGATTGTTTTTGCTCAAGGACCCGGGTGCACTTGGTGGGTATTGCAGAAGTATGGAGGAGTCCAATGTGTACCTCAAGCTGATTTAATCCTGGGTGGAATTATTCCATGATTTCAGTTGCATGTTATAGGAATTACTATAGCAGGAACCACCTGACCCAATGGAGGACAAGCCTTACAAGAAGCAGTGCAAGCGCAGCAACGACCCGACCAGAGCTGGCTTTGGGAACCAGTAATTCCATGGAACACACCACCTCTCCTGTCCTGAGTGACCACCATAACAGAAGTCATGGACTAAATGAACTCAGTGGACATTTTGTGGACGTTTTACAGACATTTCACATGATTGGTCCATAGACTAAGGAAATAGTATCTGTGTATTATATCAAAGGATGGGAAGAGGGGTGGCAGTTAATGAGGATGTATTGGATAGTGTGGGACCTGAGCGTGACATAAATGGTATGGAAGAAGGGGTGGAGAATGTGCTGGTTTTGGCTGGGATAGAGTTAGTTTTTTTCACAGTAGCTAGTATGGGGCTGCATTTTGGATTTGTGCTGGAAATGGTGTTGATAACACAGGGATATTTTCATTATTGCTGAGCAGTGCTTACACAGAGTCAAGGCCTTTTCTGCTTCTCACCCCACCAGCGAGCAGGCTGGGGGGGGGCACAAGAAGTTGGGAGGGGACACAGCTGGGACAGCTGACCCCAACTGACCCAAGGGATATTCCATACTGTATGATGTCATACTCAGCAATAAAACTCGGGGGAAGGTTGGCCTGGGGGCCGCTGCTCGGGGACTGGCTGGGCATCAGTCAGTTGGTGGTGAGCAATTGTTTTCATTTGCACCACTTGTCTTTCTTGGATTTTATTTCTCTCTCTTTGTTATTTTGCTTTTCATTACAATTTTATTATTATTATATTTCAATTATTAAGCTGTTCTTGTCTCAACGCATGAGTTTTCTCACTTTTACCCTTCCAATTCTCTTCCCCCCATCCTGCTGGTGAGGGCAGCGAGTGAGCAGCTGGGTGTGCTCAGTTGCCAGCTAGGGTTAAACCATGACACCCCGCTCAGCATCTCACCCTTAATTATACTGTCATTTCTTTACTTATTTTTAAATGGAGTTCTTAAGAGGACATTCTGAGGGTTAAAGCTTCTAATAAAAAAGTTAGTGAGAAATGGTTAATAAGTGTTACTCTGCACAACCCTCCCCCAAAGGTATGCAAACTGGGAGAGTGGGGACAAACAAACCCAAGAGAACCAGGGGTAAAACTGAAAAGTTAGGATTGTGTGCACAGGCATTCCTGTAGAAAATTTGGTAAAGGCAGCCTAATGTGATTAATGATTTGCATGTACATTTTGGTGAAAGTTCAATGCAAATTTCTGAAATCTAAGAAATGTATATGACCTAACATGCCTCCTAAATGCCCAGCATACGCTGAAAGAAATAAAACAATGCCAAGCAGCGTGCAAACATTTGCCTGCAGATGACTGATGATTTTCAACAATAATTTCATAAATACGGCAGACTTGAGTATATCCCACGACTATTCTTCCGCTGCAGTCCCTGGGAGTTCCCACTGACACCAGTGTGGGGCTGCCTGGGGCCACCAAGGGAGATGGGCTCCAACCAGGGCAGCCTTCATTGGGCAGAAGCAAGGGATAGGATTGTCAACAGCTCTTGAGTCAGCAAGAGAAATGGCATTGAAAATAAGCTGCAAATGAAACAACCCACCCGAAACAACCTGAAAGTTTCTGCCAGGATTGAGTACAGCCAGAGGTGCAGACACTGCTCTCTGCAATGCTTCTGCACCCAGCAATGCTTGTGCGGAGCAGGTAGCACCGAGGGACAGACGGCCATGGCATAAATCACACCGGTCGCTGGAGACAACTTCCAAAACTTGAAACAATGTTTGCATGAGAACAAGATGTTGAAATATTGATTAAAGTTGGATTTCATCAGTAATACTTTGATTTTATTATTATACTGGCTGCTAACAAAGACACACCCATTAATGCGTTACATTCTTGCTCGTAAAAGGGTGATTATTCCACTATTCACGCCAGGCTGCTCCGCTTGTATCCACAGCCAGTGGCTCCAGTACAGGCACTCATCAGAAAAATAAAGAGACATCATGATTTCAAAAATGAGGCAAAAACACGGAAACAGGCACATGCTGGAATAGTGCAGAGACTGGGTCCAAGAAAACGTCTGCATCCCAGGGAAGGAAGGGGTGGTCAAGGGGGAAGACTGAGCAGTTCACCCCGGTTTAAATCCAAAGTAACATGCCGAAACCGCAGAGTTACTCATTTTATCAATTTAAATGAAATGTTGGAGGGGGAAAAAAAGCACTTTGAAAAAATTACCTAGCAGGTGCCAGTTTTCCCGCTGCTTGGCTTTGTTCAAGGAATAATCGTACGTTCACGGAGAGTTTTTCTGATCTTATTATGCTAGTTAATTTTCAGTGCCAGGGATAAGGGTGGAAAAGGGATGGGAAGAATGCCATTAAAGCCTGTGTCTTCCAGCATTATTGTTCTAAAACTCACGCTTAGGCAGAATAAAACAGCTATCTGAGGCAATATAGTGTTTACATATGCCCAAATTGTTATGCAAACACAGGAAGACCTATTGGAGCAGAGGGAACAGGCACCGAGAGGCAGCACTTCTCACCACCCCTTGCAGAAAAATGTTTTTCAATGTGGAAAGGGTGAGAGAGGTCACCCCCAAGGAATCCAGCCCAGGATCCTCCCAGCCTTCGCCTCTCCCATCCTCCTCCTCCTCCTCTCAAATTCCCCAGCACAGCCAGCACGGGTTTCAGAGTTAAAGAGACAGGCTCATTATCCAGCAACATTGTCTGGGGGCTGCATTCTCATGAGGAACCTAAAAAGCGGGGAGAAAGGAGGGAGAAGCTGTCCTGTATGGAATGGGATTCACTGGCTGCCCTGCGCAGGCATTTCATGTCACGCTTCCCTGTAGGCCTGCAGAAAATGAAGCCACAGAAATTAAGGGGAGACTTCAAAGAGCACACAGGAGTACTCGGCATCATTCAAGTGCAATTATTTTTAGATTAAATCCATCTTGTGTCAACATTAAATACCTAAACTAAAAAAATCAGTCATGAACTCTGGAGTCACACCTTTAATTCTATCTGTAGTTGGTACAAGAGAAATCGTAGACAAATGTCTGACGAGTCAACTTTAACCTCCAGAAGAAGCCAGAGACTTTCACCAACCTACATCAACCAAGCTTTCAAAAAGTTATCGCTGATGGAGAGCTAAATCAATCCCTGAAATATATCCTCAGTGCTTGAAAAATGTCTCATTGCCAGTCTGAGCTCCATCACTTTTGCTGCTAGATCATCACTCTACAGAATGAAAGCTCCCCACCAGCCAGAAACCTCCTCTCCACCCAGATATGTGACCAAGTCACCTCTCAACTTCTCTTTACTAAACTACGTAAGCCAAATTTCATTAAGTTCTGGCTATAAGTCAAATTTCTACAGAGCATATATTACTGTTAGCATTTTAAGTCCTCTAGTGTGCCGAAAACAAATCACAGACACCAAAAGCAGAGATGCTATTTCCAGAAGAGTCTCACTACCACCACCTCCCCATGGACATCCTCCCCCAGTCACTCCTCAGTGTCACTCATCCTCCCAAGATAAAGACATTTGCTGCCATCACCCACAGCATCCTCCTAAAGTCATTGCTATCAAAAACCCCAGCTCTTCATCCTATAGAGGAAACCTGCATTCACTCTCTTGAGATGTATAACCTTGCTTTGGCGATAGGAAAAGAGTACAATTCAGCTTTAGCAGCCTGCATGTAGCTTGAAGACTCACCAGCAAGGATTTCGTGTCTGGCAGGCTGTGAATGCCACTTGGTTGAGAACACATTCCTGCAGGACACCACCAGAAATGTCCCTGCGGCATCACTCCCCGCTGTGACCAGTTTGTGAGAGCTGGTAGCCAGCAAGTTTTTTAAACCTAATTAACACGTACCAAACTGATTTCATACAGTTCTACAATTTCCAATCAGAATATTGTGCAATGCTGGAGTCAAATGGCTTAAGAAAGTTAACTATATCAACACACAGCATGCGCAGCGAGTCAAACCTGCAACAGCAGCTAAGGTCATGCTTGAGTTTGGAGAGGTGGGGGTTTTTAGCTTTTAAAAAAAGCTATCCTTGGGAGGAGCACATTGCACACAGCTTCTGAGCGCTAGACTGGTTTCTCATCATTTAATAACAGGATTGTGCTCAAGCCATTTCCTACCACAGGACGTTGATTTCTTATCCACCAACTTCACATGCCGCGTCTGGTTGCGAAGCTTGTCATCTGTGTTTTCAACCAGGTTAGTGAGGTCGTCGATGATCTCTGGAGAAAGAGAAACATCAGCATTAATCTCCAAGGCCCACAGCTTCACTGCTCAACATGCACGCTCCTGCTGGAGGCTCCAAAATGGAAACCAGCTGCACCCTTTTATTTTCCAGTATGACAGACCAGTGATCCACATGCACTGAAAGGTCCAAATCCTGGGAAGTACTACACAAGAGATTTTGACTTCAGATTCAGTGCACTCCTCCACTGCAAGAGTGGAGGAAAAAAAATACAGCCTGAAACAGCAGGATCAGTCTAGGTAGCCATGAAGTATAAGATGATGGCAGCCACCATACACTAGCCAAAGTAAGAGAATTAATACATATGCTATAGGAAATCTGAAATTTCAGTCCCTGGAACAGAGCATCTCAACACTTGGCCATTATATAGTCATTAAAACACACCCAGAATCACCATCTTGATTAAGTGCTTTTGAGAGCATTTGCTGCGGTCCCAACCAAGCGACCACGGAGGATACAGTCAAAGTTCCGCCTTGGTTCAATTACTGAGATATACGGCTGGCAGTTCTGCTTGCAGCCCAGACAATCCTCTGGGAAAAGGAAAGTGAGCAAAATTTCTCCTACATCTATTTTTAATAGAGGGGAAAGGAAAATTTGAAACCAACCCACCTTCAACCTCATGCAACTGATGACTTTAATTTTGTCATGGAAATCAGACCAGGTACAAGGCCTACACCAAGAGTGGTTGATGGGTTAGGGTGTTTTAACACTGAAAATTAAAAGCCACATTGAGACACCGAATTTCCTTCTTGCTGACTGTTATGCTCTAATTTTCTTGAAATACACAGCCAGTGCTTCTTGCTGGGTGTATGAATACATCGCGTTTGAGTGGCTTTCTACTCTGCAGGTAGGAATGGCTTTTTTTGTGCATGATAAACCAGGAGGAGGACACCAGCCAAAACCTGAATGCTATTGCAAAGCATCTTGCTCTGGTTACACTTCTAGCACTTTCCCCACTATTGATCACTGTCTTAATAAATCTAGCCTGCCTTTTGAGATCAGGTCGGGGACAGAGCCGTGCCAGCTGGCGGCTGCTGTGCTCTCAACTCATTTGTACTCTGGCAGATCCTAGCACTGCATCTCTGCACTGCAGCGCTTCTGAAACATCCAGGTTTAATGGACTGTAAGCAAAAGCAGAAGTTAGAGCACACAGTGTTCAGTTAGCAAGATATACTAATATACTGTTCATTTTTATGCATCATAACCCTGTATTCCTTCAAACAAGAGATTTCCCAAGTATCTCTACTAGAAACAAGGGGATGACACTAAAGAGAGCATTCCTTGTACTTCCAAAAATTCCCTGTGACACTAGAATAAAACCTTGAGCTTGCAAGGTGGTGCCAATATGTGACATTAGTTCTTGCAGCTTCTCAAGAACACCTGTACACCTCTGCTGGCCATCACTTTTATACCAGTGCTTGAAAGGGAACAGTTTCCTCTAAAATTCACCTTCCCGCAGCAAAAGATGTAAACTATGCAGGGTGCCTATGTCCTCAAATCTTACCAAGTAACAAGCATTGCTCTAGATACAGAGATAAAACCAGTCTGATTATACATACAGATACAGAAAACAAATATAAAATAATCAAAGTTCTGAAGACACAAAGGAAATTTTCAAAGGCATATATAGCACGGAGGTTTTACTCTCCCGGAGAGCTGGGAGATTTAAGCATCATCCTTCTAATGCATGCTTTTTAAGTCTGCCCCACAAGCACTCTACCATCTCCAGCAAATCCCTATGTAAAATGATATCAGCATCTCAAAAATCTTGTACTTTGAAAATATACATCTTTCTTAAAACATGAGCTCCTGATTCATGTCCTGCAGCCTAAACCATCCAAGTATTCACATGAAGGGAGGGCAGAGGGCAAACATGAACTGCTTCTCTGTCTGTGCAGCCTCCATTTTATCCTATATATCTAAACCATTCACCACTCCTGTGGTTAAGGAGCATCACCCCACCAATACTGCTCTATTCCAGACACAAACTCTCTGTATTTGTGAAGTTGTTTATAATACTCAAGATTTTACTGTTCATCCTACACCAAAACACATTTTCCCAAGTGATGGCAGGCTCTTTATTTGAACTTCAAGATTTGTTCAGTTCGTAGTTCAGATATTAATTCTCCTCCCCCTCCCACCCAACTTTCCCAGGTCTAACATCTGCAAAGCCAACAACATTTTGGGGAAACTTTATCTGTCTTGTGTGATTCAGCGTACAGGAAAACCAGCACAATGCTGCCTGCAAAGGCAGGCTTTCTCATGTTTGCCTCTAAATGAAAAAAGTGCCGAAAGTTCCCATCGTTGTCAAGGACAAAGTGATAAGCATGCTTGGGAAATAAGAGACCTTCCTTTGCCAACACTGACCAGACCCTCCTTGAAAAACATCCTGGTGAACAAGCTGTAGCTAAATGAGAACAAATGCAAGCAGGAAAATTTTCTGTCATCATTTCAAAGCCCAAGGCATTGCAATTGGGATTATGTCTAGAGCCTCTGCTTTCCCATCCCCCTGCACAAGCCATTCCCCTCTCAGACCAACCAGCAAGAGCTATTTCTGAACCAGAGAACTGGACTGTACAGCTTAGGAGAAGCGTTTCTCCATATCTATATGTCTCTTGATACGGCCAGGTTTCAGGGGAGCAGGCCACTTCACCGAGCACATAGCCCAAAGCTCAAAAAGCAACCAGTCCTTTGTTGTAACGTGCAGTTAAGACCAGAAATGTTGGGGTGCTCATGGCACAACCAGGAGGTCTGAGCAGGGTCTTCCCCTCCGCAGCTGTGCTGGAGTTGGCGTGGGGAGAAAGCACAGGGAGGTTCTTACCCCATCACCAGTTGAATCAGGATTCCAGCCCAGCAGGTTCCCCAGACCACAGTGCGCCTGCAACCACCAACACCCTGCAGAGAAACATCCACCCCTCTACCCCCACCAGCACGCTGTCGTGGTGACACTCAGGTTCAGAGCAGCTCTCAACCTTCAAGTACATTAAAGAATTTCTCCCCCACTCTAATGCAAAGGAAACACAACAGAAATACATGCTGTATAAGGCAGAACTGAAAACTAGTAATTAATTTCTAAGGTAGGCAGAGCTGCTACCAGAGAAAACTAACTCCACGGCTAAGAAAGCCTTTAGAGCACTGACAATCCTACATTAGCTCTCAGTAGGCTCCCAAGGACCACATCTTCTGACAGATGACCCACCTGCAACCCCCTTTGCCCTTCAAGCTGGCTATTACATTCACGGTGAAAAATTTTCTATCACCTCCCATCTACCTGACTAGCCAAGGAGTAAGTTTAAAAAAACAGAGAGAAACCTGAAAAAGGGGAAGGAGCGAGGTTCCCCCCTTGGGAGGGAGCAGATGGGGAAAAGCAGGCTGCTGAAGGGCTGCCAGTGACCTTACAAAGGACGTTTCTGTAACACTGCACTGCAAACCACTTTTAAACCGGTAACGCAAATTTAGCCAAGGTCTTCTTTCAGTGAAGGAATATCTTGAGGCAGAAGATAAAACCTACTGCACAACCCTAGTATCAAAATCTGAGTAATTTACGCCCAGCTGAAGTGGGAGAAGTTTGAAGGCTGCTCATCTGTTGGAGATGAGCTCGGACAGGACCTCCTGTATCAGCAGGGACTTCTGCTTGAAAACCGGTGTCGCAGCCCTGCTCGTCCCTGCACGTGTGTCCCTTTGCTAGGGTCGCAGCCATCAGCCAGGGAGGTACATTGGCTTTTGAGCTCACCAGCAGCCAAGGCAGCCAAACACGCCAGCACAAAAGTGGCAGGTTTCTATAAGAAGGCAGAGGCAGGTGCGCGGGCATTACCAATTCTCCTCACCTTGTCCCTGCAAGGCTGCAGCAGTGAAACACAAACCCATCTCTACAAATCTTGATGCTTTTCCTGGTGATCAAAGCTGTAACATTTGGGCTGGAGCCCTCAAAAGGGCAGGATTTCTTCAGAAGCCTGGTATATATCAGACAGCAAAAATAATGGTGGGCTTTACAGATTTCAGATCAATATATATACACCTTAAACCAGGACAAAAGTCATGGCAGGTCTTAATTTTGTGGACACAAGCCCATCTTCAGTCCTGCCCTTGCTCCTCCAGCTATGGGACCAGCAACGGAGAGGGCACGGGCAGCCCTTCAGGGCATTGGGATGAATTGCACGCAGGGGATTTACAAGCAAAGAAAACGCGCAATGAGGAAACAGCAAAGCAAGCAGATGACAGGAGAAAATGTAGGTTGATACATTCCAAAATATTTGACTTTTTTTTGTTAACAAGCCCACAGCAGCAGTTTTTGATCTTAGGCAACGTGTTTTGGAGCAATGCAGAGCAGCCAGGCTGAGCGCGGGTCCAGGTTGGAAGAGTTGGAAGAAGCATCCCTGTGGAAGAGGCGGGAGAGGCTAGAAACAGCAGATGTACAGTCAGTCAGCCTCTCCAGTTCCAACATTATTTCTGCCTCCTGGGGAGGAGAGGGGTGTTTACTGGAGAAAGTGTGAGCAAAGTGAGGAAAAGTTCCTTCTGTTTATTTTTTAAAAAAACAAACACCAAACTGATTTTGGTTTTAATACTTTGCATTAAACTTAAAACATATTTTTGGCCATATAAACAAATACAAAAATCATTTAATCAGATCTGAACTTGTCACTGCATCAGCTATCACAGCCAGAAAATTAAAACTTCTAAGCTGCAGCTGAACATAAAGCGCTTAAAAAAAATTGCTCATTGAATTGCTTCACTGGTCACAGCAAGCTGAAGCACTATTAATGCCTACGGTCAACTTTTAAAAGATCAAGAATCCATTGATTGACCCAGATCAACAGAAGACTTACAGAGATGCGAGAATGTAAGTGTTAAATATTCCTTTTCAAATTTTTGTTGAAATGGGAAATGGAAAATGAAAAGTGAAGCAACTGGTCTGAACCCTGGATCACGAGCACTTTTCACTTGGCTCTATCATGCTTGGCTTCGCAATCTCAAATGATACCTTAAAGGTTGAGAAAGATGATCTTTAGAATAACTCTAAATTAAATGGTTGCATTGTAAGTCACACTAGCATCACATTTTGCTGCTACAGATTTCTGGGGTCCATCCCTTTCCACGTGTGTGCGTTCAGAAGGACTGTGCTAAAAGTGACTACCAGAACGTAAAAACCTTTCCTGAAATCGCAGTGGAACAACAACCTGACAGCAGCGGTAAGGGTGTATTTATATACATCTTTAAAATCACATCTGCTAATAGCTAGAAAAATAAAGATTTATGCAAAGGACATGAATAGAAGACAGATGATAAAAAAATTGAGCAGAAGAAATTATATGTAATCCTAGGAATTTCTCAGAAAAAAAGTTCACTCTTCATACCCTTTTTCCTTCGAAGACTTTGCCGCTGCCATGAAAATCAAAAACATTGTTTTATTTCCTAAAAACACTGGTGCTTTCTGTAAAAACCTGGTTCTGCTTCTCTCCAGCCACAGCATGGATAATTTCAGAGTGTCCCATGAGATGGGAATCCCACCCGTTAGAGCCGTAAGTCATCTCTCCGGGAAACTGCCATACATCATGCTACAGCTGGTCTCTTGCGCTAAGGGCTCGCGCAGGATGGGAAAGCAAACCCTGAGCTGAACTCAAGCCAGGTGCTGGAGCAGTCTGCTGTGTCCAAACGGATCCTTTTGCTTTTTTCCTTTATTCCTCCTCAAAAAGGCTGCAAGCTTCAGGCACTGGATTTGCCCGCAGTCCTGTTGAGCAGCACAACACAGAGACCACAGGTCCTCCATCACGACCACCATCTGCCTTTCCCATATTCCCAACTTCTCTGTTGACATTTCTAACAATGCTTCCTATGGGTTTGAAATTGGACTTCTCTGGCAGCCCCATCTTCTGTGTCAACTCAGCCATCAAGTCTTTCTACAGCTGGTCAGAAGTTTTCCAAGGGAACAGTTTCCACTGGAAAACCATTTGACAGATGATAAAAACAGTACATCCCAGAGCGCTCTGCACACCTGGACCTTCAGTGTTTTACCTCCTTGATGGTGCCCTTTATGCTGAAACACATCCCTGATCAGCTTGAAGCAAATAACCAGCTTTCAGCTTGCAAATGAAATTCTCAGTTTTGACAACAAAACAAGAAGCCCAGATGTCTCCAGAGCACAAAAGCCCCTTCTCCAGCCCATTCAGCCACTCCACCTTTCCTCCCTTTCCAACCCCAGTGCCAAGACCCCATCAGTGCCTGGCCAGCCCCGCTCTGCTCCAGCAACACTGAAGACAGAGGAGCAAGTCAACTGCTAGGTCATGAGATCATACTAAAGACACAAAATTAATATTGCATCTTTCTCTGCAGGGACTAAACAGCAGCAAGCTATGCCAGAGTTATGGCGTGTGCATCAACACTGCATGTTTTAATCAAGAAAGGTGTAACTTACGAGATTACAAGTCACAATATGAATTGCAGCACACAGACATGGAGGAGATGATCCTATGCAACAGCTATGGATGCTGTTGCTGTCATCACCAGGGCACCATGAACCAAGCCACCAAACACCGGAGTCCTCCTCGCTGTTTCTCCCATGAAGGAGCTCATGAGAAAGCAAGCCAACTCGTTATGGAGAAGTGTGAAGCAGTCCATTAAAGGAGTGAAAGCCATGCAGTGGCAGAGCCAGAGAGCTAGGCCGTTTTGAGGAACAATATGTTTTATTTTGCAGGAAACCATGTGGGTTTTTTCCTACTCTTTCACCACTCAAGAGCAGGAAAACGATCTGGTTGCCTTTCCATCCGATGTCTCCCTTTTTCTACCCGTGTCCCACACAGGTGCACCATCTTTCTAAAGGCATGGAATTTTTTTTTTTTTAATCATTCTCCTTAACTCATGGAGTCCCTAGGAAAGACGGCCATCTCTTCCCATGAAGTAGAACAGGCTCTTGCACAGCCAGAGTTCTGCTTTCATACATGACTTTACCCTAATCGATTTTTTTTTGTTTTATTTAAAACATGTAAAAAGCCTCACTTGGTTTTGGCAACTCCATCTTTGAGTCACCCTCATTCTGTCTGTAGAGTAAGAAACCCAAAAGCCAAGTGAAAACGGCCACATGAAATACAGCACAGGCAGAGAGAAGCAAAACTGGGCTTTGGTCGCAGTTTAGCAGAACAGCGCTGCTGACCAAACATTTCCTTGGAATTGTCTGGATTTTCCGTGGATTTAAATTTACAGATCACTCGATAGTATTTATCGATGAGTAATGCATCTCCACGGTATACCCCACTGTGAGTCATGGAAGACTGCAGTCAGCCTTAAGAAAAACATATAGAGAACTAAAATCCATAATGTTTTATGCTACGCAAAAAAATTACAATAAGGCTGGAATTTAGTGGAGAAGCCAAGCAGGCTTTCTCTCCGTCCTTCAGGTCTCCGGTGCCTCAGGAGAAGAGCTAGATACCAAAGAAATGAATCATATATTGAATGCCAACCTCTATATGTCCAAACCCCATAATTACATGTTAATAAGAAAGCAAGCATTGTTCAAAATGCCAGTGGTATGAAATGAAGATTGCAACTAATGTAAGTACATCAGAAACCTAAAGAACCTTAGTACGATGTGCCAGCTGTAATGTCAAGGCAGAGTGAAAAGAAAAAAAACGCAGTGAAAAATACAAAGCCAAGAATCTTAATTTCTCTCCTTCACTGCTAGCCGTGCCTGGTTTTTGCAAGCTCTCTGATATGTGCAGCTCTCCATGCCACAAGCAATTTGTTAGTGCAGTCATGGGCTTCTCCTCACTGTTCAACTCCAAGGTAATACTCAAAATCCCACTGGTGTTCATGCTGATCCAAGCTCTGTGCCGCTCAGGACGCCGGGATACCAACGCTTTCTGCTGTGACGAGTTTTGCATTTCAAGCAAAGACCAAGATTCCTCCTCCCACCTTCCCAAATTTAACTGATGACATTTAATCTCTTCTTTGGCAGAACTTCATGTAAGTATTAAAAAAACCAAAAATACTAACTTCTCTGAGGGAGCAAACCAACTTGTTCCTCTGTGTTTCTGCTGTCTCACTCTTTGGCTCCTTTAATTCATGGGGGCTTGATGGTCCTTGGAGAAAATCAGGTTGAGAAGACCTCTTGTGGCCTCCTGCTGAGAACGTGTTTTATGACGTGCCACGTGTACGTAACAGTCCCAGTGCTACAGGGAGGCAAGTGCTGCAGCTCTGCTGGGGTCCCGGTGGCACAAAGACATCGCTTGCCCTTCCCTGTGTCCGCACTGCCAAGCAGTGGCTCTGCTGACAAAGAGAAGGGCAGCTGGGCGGCAGGATCTCCAGGCAGAGTAGGGCAGGAGCTGGCAGGCTTGGTTTGTGTCCAGGAGAGCAGGCGGGAAAGGACAGCTCTTCTCCCCCACGCAGCCGGTGACCAGCTCCAGCCTGCCCTCCATGCTCAGGTTAGTAGCTTGAGGCACTAGATGCATCAGCTATTGCAGCAGAAGGTCCTCCTTCTCCCAACATACCCTGTGGACTCCAGGCCATGCCAGCTCTCCGCCCTGAGGAATCCTTGCAGGGGAACAACTCCTTCAGGACCAGGATTGCTCCTGGTTCCCTGAGTTCCTGGTAACAGTGGAAAATGCACAGACTGAAAAGAACAAAATGCTCCAGAGTCCTACAACTCCTGCCTGGCCTTTGGGAAGGGAAGAGCAGCCCGAGCGCCCAGCTCAGAAGGCCGAGGGCCAGCACATGCCTCCAGCGTAATCCTTTCCCACTGCTTCACCAAACCTTCAGCACCTTCAAGGCTAACACTTGCTGAAAGAAGAGAAAGCTACTTGTTCTGCTACAGAAAACCTTGCCATCTGCTCCAGGGACTAAGAGGACACATCCAGGATCACCGTTTCCACCACACACCACCCTTCACACTGCAGCCAAGCAGCCTCACTCATCCATTCCACAATATACAAGATTATATTTGGGTCAAACTTTGATACCCCCGAGCAACACAGAACACTTCATCCTCTCGAAAGCAGGTCCGGAGGCGGCAGATGGTGGTTTGAAAATACATGGTGGTGACAAAGAACCATCCCAGGCCATCCGCTGTGGTAGCCCTCATCAGATCATTCACAGCTAAAGAGCAACACTGAGAAAACAAACAGCAGTATCGATTCCAGCAAACACAGTTATTAGTTAGAGTTGTTATTTTAAAAGCACATACTGAGAAATTTTCCCTTTTCCAGCTGCTTATTTTGTTTTATTCGAACAAAACCCATGGACATTAATTTTAGCTGTACTTAATTGAATAATTTCTCTGGGGAATAGTTCAGGGCGAGTTTTAAAGCTGCCTGTTTCCAAGAGCCATTACTAATTGGCATATACCACAGTGTCAGTGTGCCAACCAAAATAGTACGCTTTAATGTTACTGGAACTACTCTCAGTCCAGATGTGTTGAGAACTCCCAGTGATATAAGGCAGGCAATAACTATATTCACATGATATGGTATTTTGAGTATCCTTCCCCAGTTATCTGGAAGGAGATAATAGTCTCCTTCACCAGAAATATTCAAGTGTAAAGCCAGGTCATTTGTTCCTCCCCTTTACTCCCAACAAGTGACCTTTCCTTTTATTTACCATGTTTAAAGCAGACCAGCACAGTTACCTAGTTATCAAATGCACATTAATATATAAAAAAAAAAAAAAAAAAGAAAGAAAACAACAAACCCTCTTGCAAGAATTATAAAAGGTTGCCTCTGATTTACAGCATTCACTGAAGTCAACATTGCCATACACCCAGTGCACTCTGTTCAGTATGTGGCACACCAAGCCCACAGCAAGCGCTGGCTCCTTGTACTTGTAGCCATCTCTTATTTTTATTCAAATCCAAAATCTGAGTGCTCTAGCAACAAAACCAGAGATTTTTAGGCCAGACTATCAAAACTTCCAGTAAAATCTTCACGTTATAGGGACAATGTCGTTAAACTATTTTTCTACAGACTCACTTTGAGAGAAAGCAAGGAAATACTGCTAACAGATAAAATAATCATAAATTCTGCATCTCTAGGAAAGCCTGGAGCACTAAGAGACTGGAAGCCTACTTACATTCATATAACAAAACCCTGCCAATCAAAATACTCTTCCTGTTATGATATGTTTGTTTTCTACAAACTTATAGCAAAAAATGAAAGGACAGAAGCTAATTCAGTCTCTATATTTGTTTGTTTTCCCTTTATCCAAAATCTAAGCAGGATTTTTAAAATACTGCCTTCAGAAATTCTTCATAATATTCACCCCTACATTCTTTTGGTAACTCTAATTTATCCCAAGTTTGTACACCATTGCAATACTTTTCCACAGATGTCAATAGCTTTAATTACAAATATGCATCAGTTGCCATAATTACACAAGGGTAGAAGGTATAGCAATTCCCCATAAAACACCACTAAAACCTGGTTTTTAGTTTAGGTTTCTGGTCCATTTCTCAAAAATAAGTAATAAAAAAAAAATCACTTAAGTTATACTCCATGCAGCTGTTGTCACTTTAAGATCTACTTGACAATTACTACTTCCACACTTCTTAAACTGTGGACCCATCACAGTAATATAATGTAATCCTTGTGGGTACCAAAGAACCAGGCCTTAGTCCCGCTGAAAAAAAAAACAAACAAACAAACAAAAAAAAAAAACCCACAGTGAGACAGCATCTCATCTACTTGGGTCACAGCCACCTCAACCCAGATATACACCTTTCTTCCATGAGATAAAAATCAATTCTCATCCATGTTCTGAACTCTGAGAGTAACTGTAGTTAATGCATCTACGGGAGGACTCTCGTAAAAGCCAGCACGTTGCCTACTAAGGGTTTACTCTCAAGAGGTGCTCCCCATAAATCCACCCTCGCCTTGCATGCCATCCGTCAGCCCAACAATACATCACGACTGCCCGACCCCGGGCCGGCCAGCGAGACGGGGCTGTGAACGTCTCTTTGATGAACTGGGGCTGTGAAAGATGCCGCAGCACGCTGATGGATAACCCTCCGAGGCCGGCTCCTTCCTCCCGGACAAAGGCCCCGTCACTTGGGAGTCCCGGCAGAAGTTTCCCAAGCACCTTTGAAAGAAAAAAACCTCATTTCTCAAAACCTGCCTACGAGACAGCTCCAGCTCTAAGGCGATTTAAAGCGATGATTATAAATGGCTAATGTCATTTTGTCCCCACGAGAAAAATCACCAAATTGTTTGGCTTTGCTGGGAGCGAGGCTGAGCGGAATCACCCTGCTCTGTGGCAAGTGCCTTCAAAGAAAGAAATACTGAAATGCCTGACATGTCTAGCAGGCTGCGCAGGATGCATAAACTCATTCCTACTCAAATTAAAGAAAACTCAATCCAAAAAGCAGGACCGATCCATTCCCAAAGTGTTAACTGTAACACTATTTCCAACCCACGACAGCGTCCCACATTTTTTACATTAAAAACCTTAAAAGTTAGTGAAACACTTCATTGCTGCCACGGTCCCTACAACTGAGAATAATTCAACAACTGGAGATTAAGTGCTCTCAGTTTCGAAGCAGATTAAGGAAGATTGGAAAAAATGACCAGCAGTGCTCTTGCATAGCTGGAGACCAAAAATATATTACATGGACTGCAGTTTGAGGAGCAAAAGGGGAATATAACTCAACGTGCTGATGTGATGCTGACTTTAGTGATTCAAGTTTAAGTGGTGCGTTCCTTTCCTTCCAGTTTCAGTCATTTAATGAACAGGCAGTGCCCCTCTCAGGTGGTAGACACACAGACCAGTGACCTGCCACATGCCAGAGGGTTTCTCAGGGTGACTGACACAGTATAGAGCTCATCCCCTGCCATTAACCCTTACCCTTCAAAGGAAGATGGGGTTTGTTGTTTCTTTTTTTTTTTTTTTTTTTTTAAATGAAAAGGCACTTTAGAAATTTGATGAGCACCCTTCCCCCAGACAGGCCAATATAACCCTACAGTCTGTCTCTGAAGGAGCGGCTCAAACACCATGAGCTCCTCATCAATAACCTCTGCAGCACCCCAACATCACACAGCAGCAGATGCAAAATTTAGTTTAAAAAAATTCCACTGGTCAAGTCCTGGCCCCTGATTATGGGAAGGCGTCAGATGGGGCTAGGAGTTCACACAATCTTTTGAATGATCTTAATGCATAGCCCTAAGGAAGATGCCCTTCAGCGTGCCCATACCAAAGTGATGGAGATCAGTGACAGCACACTGGAACACACCAGAAGGGGTCATGAGGCCAGGTGGAAAGGTCTTCCTCACCAGCCCATCCCTTATACCCATAGGAGCTGACAAGAACTCCAGGAAAGTTCACCAAAACCACACTCAAAATTACCAACCACCTCTGCCAACTGCTAAGAGCTTATTTCTACCAGCCAACAGGTACTGCCAGTCTCCTCCATTCTATACATCTGCAGTCAAACCTCTTCTAAAGTAACTCAGTCTCACTGGAGCATTAAGAGACTTGTTCAATTCTTCTCAAGGTATTTAGAGAAGAGGAAAATGCAGAACCATGTATTAATGAGTTGTCAAGCCTGCAAAACACAACTGCCATTTTAATAAACATTCAGGTTGGTAATAAGCCAAGAGAGCATCACAGTATTCACCACAAGAGCATCATGCTGTGGACAGCTGCATGGCATTATCCTCTTGGATCACAAACGAGGAGGAAAGCCACTTTAGAATTGGTCTACCAATCATGGGAGGAACCAGAAAACTTGCAAGTGCTTCATGGTTACAGTATTGAAAGCAGCTGATAAAGCTAAGGTCAACCCAGCACCTGGGACTGATCTCCAGCTGACATACTTCATCAAGCTCTACTGGAATCAATGGTAAATTGACTAAATTAGCAAGAGGAATACATCATCTAACAACATGTTCAGAGCTGAGCAAATACCAGGAATCAGATGCACTGCAGTGAAGGCCCTCCTCTGATATTGCTGGAATTATTTGCGTCCTACCTGCCCAGTTGTCTGCCCAGAAGTCTGAAACAGACCAAAAGCAGAAAAAGACATCACTTGAGTTGATGGCTCAGAAATATTCCATTCCAAGTCTGCAGTCATGGAAAAAGTTCAGATTACTCAGAGAAGCGGTTAAAACAACAGAAAGAGTGGAAGAAGAACTTCCACAGATAAGACGACCTCAAGTCTATGAATCCTGGTTAGCCTTAGCTAATGATTTTCTTTCTTCCCACTTCCTTCCACCAAAAGTTGTGCCAACTTTCCACATGCCCTCCCATGGATTTTCTGCAGATGTGGCTGAACACTTACTGTTTAGCGTGGCTCTGTGCCCATGGATTTTTGCAGAGCAAGGAAAGGCTCTTATACAGAGGGAGCCCTTATACAGCTGCTCCACTCCTCTATGATTTTCTCCTTTCTACAGTTCATTTGTTGGAAGGACCAAAAGTGATTAATTGGCAAAAGCTGCACAAAGCTGAGGGTTTAGTGCCACTAAGCAACATGTCTGTAAGACACTTCAGAAGACCATGGCTAAATACTGGTTTGATCTCGATGCACGAGTTCTGAATTCCTGTGTGACGAACTCCAGCACAGGAAGGAAACCTTAAGCCTCCACTTTATCAAGCTACACAAATACACAGTTTATCAAACTGAAGAGATTACTAGTGCTTATTGTGCTTCTCCTGCAACTGTTTGCAGAAGCTGACTGTTTGATCGCTCTCAAATGTATGGGAACAAATCAGCACACTACCTTACTGCAGCAGCAGCAAGAGTACACACCTCAAACATTTTCTCTAGCCAAACTACTTTGTTTAAAAAAACAAAACAAAACAAAAAAAAACCACCCAAAACCAAAACCCAAAACCAAAACAAACAAAAAAATGGAAAGAATGTGAATACATACAGGACAAAAAATTAACTCCTAGCTCTGTGTGTGCATTCTCAAAGTCATTATTTCCAATTACTCAACTTACAACATCCCACTTAAAAAAAAAATACACTGATACTACAAAAGGCACTTTTAGCTTAGGGTTATTTTTTTCCTAATTTTTAACTAGGAAAAATGTAACCCATTTTTGTCATTTGTTAAACCCTTTTCTTGGCATACTTGTACTAATCTGTTGTTCCACAACATGGTAAAAAGACAGAGATCTTTCTGACAACAACAAATATCAATTGGATATACAAAATGTGCCTCTTCTACTTGCAAAATCACTGGTATACAGAGGCTTCCTAAATCTGATCAGAAGAGAACACCAATCAGATTATTAGTGCCAAATAAAAAGCCACAAGCTTTTTACTTTACAACCCCAGTTTCAATAAATCACAATGCAAAGCTCTGCCATCTCTACCCCATTATATTTCTCAAGGCAACTTGAGAAAGACCTGCCCTATAAGATCTGCCCTTTTTAACTTGTGAGGCTAGGAGTTCAATTTTAAGACATCTGGTAGTACAGGCTCCTAATGTCTGCTCTTTCCATATGGGCTGGGAGAAAGTTATAGATGTTTTCATCTTTTCTTTGAAAGGACAATGAACTCTTGCTGCATCATTTCCAACCTAAATAATTCTGAAACCCAAACGGATATTAATTGATAGATGCATTGTACAAATCTTCATGAGCACAAAGGATCAGATTCAATGGCTTGGCTGAGGCCATTATGTTTCTCTCTAAAAAAATGTTTTGGACATTAAACACCACTATTATACCCTTTTCCAATTCAGTCATGCTTTAGAGAATCCCCGTACTCTGGTCAGACCCTTCACCCGGCAATGGGGACGATGGTGAACAGCCGCTGCAGCAGACCCACACCACCTGGGCCTTCCTCCACACACCCTGAAAACAAGGATAATCCTATTTATAAGCCCCCTCATGAAATGGGGGGGGGGGGGGGGGCAGTTTGTCAAATTGTAAAGCATGAGCTACTGTCTTTACTTACGAATATTGGGGAAACACTGTCATTTCCACGTAAGCACCCACAGTTGTCCCCCCATCACTACACATCTTTTAGCAGAAGCAATACCCCAACCATTCTTTAACCTGCACAAATTGCATGAAGATGCATAATTTGATTATTTGATATTTTGTAAAATCTTATGAAGCTTTTGATACAGGCAGTAACAGGTGCACTGAAAGCCGAAGGGTACCTGCAGCCTGGCCAAAGATGACACACTTTCAAATCTTTGGATTTTGAAGTTTCACACCACCAGCTAACAGCAGTATTTCAAGACTTCAGATGTTCGGTTCTGGGCCTCAATCTTAAATTATTTTTTCAAATGCTCTTAAAACACATTTAATCCTTTGTTTTCTTTCCGAGGAGAAAGGTTTCACATCTGGACTGTCAACCTGCATTCCAAAGCATTAGCCTGGCAAATTAAAGCAGCTGAGCTGTAAATCTCCAAGAAGAGGACTTGTCATGGAAATCGCAACTCAGCATTAACTACAAGCCCAGTTCAGCAAGAAAGCCAACATAAAAAGCCCAAACAATGCAGGCGGCCTCAAGACAACTTTGAAAATGAATCCTGCTGTCTGATAGAGCAAGCTAACCTAACTTAACCAACCCAGACTTGTAGCAGCATCTTTGTACCTGGCTTTAATCTGAAACAGTCACATAAGAGCCCATCAGTTACGTAGCTGAATTATGCAGATCGTTTTCTACAACCAGCACCCCAATTTGATGAGAAGACTGCAGTTTTCAAATGTGCCTTGTGAAAGCTGAATGCTCAGTCCCCATTAACTCCAAGAGAGCCAAAGTCCTCGTTCCCTTGGACTGCCACCTCTAATGGCTCTCTTCTAGGTATGAATTACACAAGCAGTAAGATAGAAAGCAACCAGATGAGTTCCAAAGAATTAAATTCTTCCAGCCAGACTTCAATGGAAATCCAAATGCCAGCAACGCTGATGCAAAGTGGAACCAGCAGCAAAAGGGTGCACAACAGTAAAAATGAAAAATAGAAAAATCGTGATCTCCCCAGTGCCTCAGGATAACGGCATGTTGCTGAAGTGTCTCAGCTAATGTAATAAAAAAGTGTTAATGTAACATTTTTTGATCATTGCACCATTTATTTATTCAGATTTTCACATTTATAAGTTAGCTGCTAAAAAGAATTCCATTTTTGCTATTAATTCTTTTTTTCCTTTAGAGGGAAAGCAGTTTTGGAAAAAAACAACTTAAAGTTTAAATCAGCTCTAGACCAGCTTGGAAGAAAGGACTGGCTGATCCACAGAAGACATCTAAGGAACAATGGTCTGGTTGGTTAACTCTTCTGTCAGCACTCACTTCACAAAACACTCTGCAGTCTAACTCAATTACTTTTTATACTTTATACTAAAGTACTTTATTAAATCTCTCTTCCTACCAAACATACAATGCAGAGCTTTGTGTGTTGGGGTCTTAGGATTTTTTCATTCTTTCAGCTCTAGTTCCCTGACTGTGTCTCTACTGACCTATGCCACACCAGGTATGAGTTCATCTCTTCACCTTCACTGCTGAACACCACGGCCTCTTACTTTTTCCAAAAACTGGACAAACACTCTACATGATCAATTCAAAACAGTTCTTCTGTTGAATTAACAGCGTTACCGCAACGCTCTGCTGCCGCATGAAGTCTGCCAAAAAATACCCTTATCCTATAATGACCGTAACTGTTACGTAGCCAGCTTGCTAACATATACAGTTACTAGAACCACATTGAGTCTTTCCTGTCTGGTTCCTGAATGAACAAGAAAACACATAGAAGTTTTGCCCCAAACTAAGACGAGTAGTATGATACAAGTACTACGATACCTGTACTTTAATACCTAAAGGAAAAACATTGCGTAGAACCATGTTATTATCTACCCACATCACTGCTATCAGCATCCTGGGCTTCCAGAACAGCTTCCTCTACTATTTTTGTGATATTACCTACCAACTTTTCCCACTCTGCCCCCCATCTTGTACCCTCCACCTCCTGTCCACCGACTTGGTAAGCTCCACGCTAAACGTACATGCATATCCATGTCCGATTGCTCCCAAGGGCATCAGAAGCGAGAGGTCAGGGGGAAGAGACAACACAGGCTGCACCTGACTCCTGCCTTCCCTGGAGGTGATCCTGCCGTGACAACGCTGTGTACATCCCTTCTCTGGGAGGTGCTGGAGGATTACCCTGTGTCTTCTATCTTCAGACCTTTCAACAAAAGACACTATTATAAGATTAAAACCCAGCTGAAGTAATTGTGTATGGAAATTCCTTTTATTAGGGCTGTGGATCGAGTCTTATCAGGTTTCACGGCTCAGAGAGCGGACTCTGGCAGCCAGGCATGTTTGTTAATAGCTATTCCAGCTGTGGCTGACTATTTTTGCTCACCTGTTTTTTGTCATGCTGAAACAAGACACACCACTATGTTCTGTGACAGATATTTTCGTTAGAGTAACACATTTCTCCTTCATCACTTAATATCAAGTGCTCAGCATAATTAAACTGGTTACCACAACACCTCTGCCATCCAGCATGCGGATACCCCATTCACTGCTCACGACACCGGAGAGCTGTAGCTTACTCCTGGCACAGGTCTCAAAATGGAATAAAAGCCAGATATGCCACTAGAATAGAGTCCGCTCCAGCCTACAGTCCAGAAGCAGCTATCTGAAAGTTCAAGTTAATGCTTGAAACAGGGTGAAAAGCATTACAACAGGCAAAGGACAGTAAACAACAGGCAAGAATTTGACCAAACAGTGCAAATGTCATCATGGGGTTATGTTCCTATATCCACTATAGAGCACTGCACCACTGCAACCAAGAGTCAAAGGAACTTCGAGGAAGCCCTCCAGGTCAGGAGCTTCAGGCAGTCTAGGACATTTATCCCAGGAATGACTACCTTTGTGGTGGTATTCAGCACCCAGCTTAAAAACTTGTCATCGCCAAGGTCTAACACTTACTGTATTACATAGGTGAGCCACCAGGTACCAGCTGGTAGGTATATATAACATGCCACCAGACAGACAACAAAGGGATAGGAAACAGCAATAGAAACACAGAAAAAAACACAGATGAGAGGGTTGAGGAGAGCAAATATGCTGGCAGAAAGAAAAGGGATGGCCTGGCAAGCTGGCATGTTCCCTGACCTCAAACTTGACCGCCCAGATTGGTTCAGACATTTTGATTTTCTACCTCAAGCTGTGATCACTAGGCATCAGTTCCTTCTCAAGGAGGCTTAAACAGAGCACTGAAAACCCACCTGTCAAAGCCTGACATCCTTCTCCCACCAGCAACTGAACACACAGCCGGCCTGAAACACATTCCTCCTAGGTAATACCCAATGCATTTTGAAATCTCAGCTGAGCAAAACCTTCAGCTCACCTGCTTCCCTTTCCTCTCCTACTAGCTCCTATTTTCCAAACTCTGAATGTCCTGGAGATGCTACTTACAAGAGAAGACGCACAGAAAACAGGCTGTCTGCTGAACTGCTCTGCTGTAAAGTGTTATTATGTGCAATATGGAAAAGAAAGAGAGCACAGCTCAAGCCAGACAGAAGATGCTGCTTTTATTAGGGCGCTTCAGCAGCGTCCAAGAGAAGACTTCTTTGAGAATAACTTCGGAGAAGGACACAAATTTCTCTTTCTTTTATTGTCCTGGGCACACTTATAAAAAGTCCAGTCTGGCTTCTCAGATGCCATTGTCACCATTGCGTGTGGAGTTCAGCTACTTTAAATGCCTTTTAAAGTTGGTTGTTCTCACTTCCAGCAAGTTCCTCACCCTCTATTGCAGCTGAAATTTTAAGACGCTAGGAGGAACAGCACATATAACCTCACATAACCCAGTGGGATTTAGCACTTAACTTCCTTGCAGAAGAGGAAGGCAACACAAGACCATGTAACTATCCTAGAGCTCATCCTGCAGAAGCTCCTACAGCCAAACCAAACCTGCCTGGTCCCAGGTTAGTACTACAGCAGGATGAAATTCACAGTACTGGCTGAAATCACCGTCGGCATCACATCAGAAGGGTCACTGTCACTACATACGCTGTGCACCACCAAATTAGGACCCGGAGCATCACACACGCACCCGCATAGAGCTGCATCCACCCCAAGCAGTGCTGATGAAACTGGATGCACCAAGTTTCCGTGTTTCAAGCCCACTAACACAAGCTTGGGCACCTCCACTCCATCCAGCCTCAAATAACCAGATATATGCCCTCAAAGGTCTTTGAAACTTTATTCTTATAAGTTTAGGGCTGCAGATGTTTAAACAATTAGAAAAATATCATCCATGCTCTAAGCATCCTTCTTGCTTCAAGTTTTCTTCTTTCTCCTGGCCAGAGGAGAATGATGTGTGCACCTGTGGATGCAGAGAGCAGATTAAAGCCCCAAATCAGCAACCGAGTTAGCTCAGTACACCAGCCATCTCCCAGGCATCTCCTCCTGTACGGATCGATAGCGCTACTCGTACTGGCCTGTCATAATTCTGGACTAAATGAAAACCAAACACCAAAACGAGCACTCATTTTCTGATGTTTATTGGCTGAGGTAATGGGTCTGAGCAAAAAACGTCGCTTTCACAGGGCAGAACACACTGTTTATAATGCAAGCTTTTGAAGTCCAGCACGAAAAAAAATAAAGAGGGTTTTGTTGTTTTGTGTGCGGGGTTTTTTCCCCCCTTCTTTTTTTGAACAATGTGATACAAACCAGCTTGATACACAAATTAGAGGTGATCTCATCAGTCCATTAGCCCAACTAAAGCAAGACCATCACTTGCAAGGGGATGTGCTGGCTAGATACTACTGATTGGCCTGTGAGTAGCATTAATATGGGGGTACAAATGCAGCCTTCATTAAACAGGCAAGGCATGGCTCCCAGCTTTCAATCTGCTGCAAACAGTTTCGCTGTATTGAAAAGTGGGATTTTAGAGTAGCGTCTCACACTTACCGCTCTAGTATTTAGGCAGAGACTATGGCTAGTCTTGCCACCTCTCTTGATAGAAGGAAATGACCTACAGACATCATATGCATCGCTGATTCACACGAAACAGATGCCTTGTACAGAGTGTCAGCCCCTGAAAGGAGGGGAGGAAAAGCACTTGAAAATTCAGTAAGAATAGTAAAATGTGGTTTAGAAGCTTTCGCCTTTCATTTCTCATAAACTAGAACTCCATCACATCTTTCCACCAAGTTTCTTTTGATTTCTTTGTTGTAGAACGAACAATGCTTGAAAGCTAAGAAAGTCTCATTTCTAAGATGTTTCTGTTTTCAATCGAGCAGCAGAACTATTTATTTTCCTAGCCAGTGATGGAATTAAACAATTTGTCTTTGAAAACTCTATAAGCCTTCACCCTGACAAACCCCCCATCTGCTTTTCAGATTAGGGTACTTTGATTTTTACCAGCTAAAGGTTTATGAACTGCTGTATAAACCCAATTACTCTCATAGTAAATTATTTAAAGCTTACATGTTATTTTTTAAATTTTTCCCCATGGAGTACTCTGGAGATTCGGAAAAGAAAAGGCTCACTAGGGCGTTTTGAATTAAAAATGTGTAACAGGGAAAACCATGGAGCTTCCAGAAACTTGGAATAAAAAAACGCTCAATATAGTTAAGTGAGGATGAGACACACCCCAGGAGAGACTTTTCAGGGTAGGACTGTTAAAAAAAGAAAAAAAAAAAAAAAGCTCCATTTCGGTGCGAGGAAGTTTTTTAAAAACAGATTAAGTTTCATCTGAGTTAGTATTTATTCCTTAGCTGGTCTCTGCCTCATTTCCTGATTGAAAACAGGGATAGGAGAGATCTTTGTGTACTCGCTTTGGATGTCATCAGCAGAAAACACACCGCGGACAGTATTTCATTTAAAAGGAAAGCTGCCCTTCGTGCTCGTTGTCTCTGTTTTAGCTGTGTCCACAAAGGCACAGAGCATCCCAGGAGCAAAGGAGGCAGGCTGGAGTCCCAGCTGGGATAACGAGGGAGGCCACGTGGAGCATGGGACAAGAAGAACTGAGCCCACTACTGCTTCTCCGAACTAGGACTGATCTACAAGAAAAAAAAACACCAGTCCTTGGCAATAATCACAATATAATGCTAGCAGAAGCTAATTCATTTTCTGGTCACCACTTCTGGGACAATTTTCATTGCCCAGAGAAAGGGGCAGGGCAGGCAGTGTTGCTGCCCCAACAGCAGCTCTCCTTATAGATCAATTCCTGAGCCCAAATCCTCCATTCTCTGGAGCAACCCTTCTCCACTGGGGCACAGAAATAAGCACAAAATCTCTCATTTGAAGTCACAGTGCTTTAGGGATGGTATTTGCTTGGCTACGGTATGATACAGTATTATTTGGAGACCACTAGCAATGCACCTTTATCTTCTGCTATACATCAAAAGCTAAGGAAAGATCCCCAAATTTAATTATGACATTCTTAGTTTTAGGACAGTGAGTAACCGTTCCCATAAATTAATATTTGTCACATGCAAACTGTTAAAGAAAGTTATAGCCCTAGGCAAGTTAACAAGAGTGACCAGAAGCTTACGAGAAGTGTCCCTTCAGGATGTATCCAAACCAGGGCACACAAAGGGAAGGCAGGGGAACACCCCACTTTTAAAGAGCTGGCATTCACAGCAATTTGTTCTGCGCAGTTCTTTTCCTGGTACGTTTTGTCATTTATGCACTCAAGCACAAAAAAAAGTGTGTTAAAACAGCATCTCAGCAACACTGAGCGATTCACTTGAGATGTCTGGTCTGCATGTGCCTGTAGTGCAAAAGACTGACTTACGTGACCAGAAGCACTGATTTCCAGCATCCCAGCCTACCAGTTACTCTCCCTTCTGCCACCCATACAGCACAGCTAAGCAGCAGCCAGGTGAAATGACTTAGTTATTTAGATTAATTAATCAGGGAAGAGCAGGCAACAGCACTAACTCCCACAAGCATAATACAGCTAAATCAAACTGATGCTTTCCTTCAGAGCTGGTGACTTCCCTGAAGCTTAGCAGGGCTGAGTCCAGAGGTTCAGTGCCATGTCCCACATGGCGTTAGAGGAATGCCAGGGAAAGCATGCAGCTCGGACAGCACAGGGACTAGATCTCCAGCCGCAGAACGATAAATAGTTTCCCAAGAGCTCCTTGCTGCAAGACTGGCCCCTGCTGTCAGACCAGCACTAACAGATTTCAATTGGGGGTGGTTACCCACCAGCTGGCCCCTGGACAAGGAAGACCAAGGTGCCGAGTTCTACAGCTGCAGCTCGTTCAGGGAAAGGCAGCAGTGCCTGCCAGCGCAGTCAGTCTGTGCCCCCAGCCAAGGCCTGCAGAGCTGCCTCTGGGGGGATGAGGACCCCCCCTGCCTCCAAAGACACATCCCTGGTGCCCATCTGCAAGGCAAAACAAGAAGGAATTTTCAAAGTTGTCAGTTTTCTAATGTAAAGCACTGGTATCCAGCTATAAAAGACTAGGTAGAGGGGAGTTGCAGCTAAGAGGGAGGTCTGAACAGCGGTTGGAAGACAGCAAGGAGCTGCAAGCCACAGAGATGCACTCCATGGCATTGAGATGGCATCAAAGGCAGGCAGCTTCCAACCCTCTAGAGCTCCCCATAAGAAAGGTTCAAAGGAAGAGAGCAGAGCTCACTTTGCAACTTGTCTTTATGGTAACCACCTACCACAAACAAGACATGCTGCACAGCACCTTGCTTTTCCAGGGGGGTGTCTAGAGAATGACAAAAAAAAAATAGGAGAACAGTTTAAAAGGCCTCGAGAGCACAAGAAACCCAAAGGAGCACCACAGCTCACTGCAGGTTGGCTGCACTGTGCCGTCCCACCAGACACAGCTTCTCCCCCATTTGGGTCCCTCCGTTGCTGCCTCCAGATGCACCAAACCTCAGCTCAGCTGCTGTGAGGACACAGCCCCAACCACTTTTACCACCTAAATTCTGGAGTTCATCTGAGTGAAACTGAGCCTATCATTCCAAACTGATAAATCTTTTTTTCCTCTCTTAACAAGACTTTTTTTGTTTTGTTTTTGAAAAATGGAGTATTTTGCTATACTTGGTACACTTTCTCCTGCAATTCATCTACACCTATTACATATCCCTTTGGCTCAGATCTCCCATCGCTAAGTGGGAGTCAAGCCCCATGAATTTAGGGCACTAACAGAACTTAGCAGTTGTCCAGGCCAGGAAAGGACTTGATGGCACTTTACCCTCTGACCCCAGCACAGATCCACTCAAGATTAAATCGGTTTTGTTGCCTGGATTACGTTCTGACTCCTAATCTTACTGAGGCCAAGGACATTGATGCTGATATTGGGTCACGTACTTTTAGGACTGATGCATCTGTGTCAGCTTTCAAAATTTCTGCAGCACACTGTGCGTGCTTATCACACTTTTAATAAAAACCATGATGTAATACATTTCCCAGAGCAGTTGCAGACCTCCTGCCAGGGCCCCGCAGAGAACCAGTGCTCTGCCTATGCTTGCGCCATTTAAGTTCCATTAATCTTGTACTTTCAGCAATACTAAGTTCACAAGAGATCATATCATTAGGTTTTTCCCCAGCTATGATTATCACTGAAGTTCTTGAAACTCTGAACAAATAGAAGCCCATCTCCTGGTCTGGTTCATTAGTATTTCTTCTATGTAAAAATGCTGACAATCTGCATAGTACAAGGGGTTTGTTTGTTTGTTTGTTTTTAATTAAAGACTGAAATGGCCATTGGTTACACTTCTACCAGCCACTCAGGATTCAAGGGATTTATCAGCCTCTCCCGCACTCTGCAAAACAGGGCTGTGTGCCAGAGACACTGCAGGTTTGCATTGAGCCCTGCAGCTCCCCAGGCTGGGTAGAGCTATCGCTTGCCCTCTTGCACACCAGCACCGAATATTGCCCTATCTTCAACCACTTCAGAGGTTTCTTTTCACTTCAGGATCTACTGCTAAAGTCCCCATCTTTTTTAAGGCTCCTCCCAACGTAGCTTACAGGTACCTCACAAAAAAGCCAACTCTTCCATGATGCTGCTCAGAAGCTACGGGAGCGGTCACAGCACCTCCACACCTCCCTGCCCATGGGCCAGACAGAGGCATCGACATGGAGAAGGACCACACATACGAGGACCATGCAGACACTCTGCTCCAGGCACAACACAAACCCACTAGAACAGACATGCTTGAAAAAATTAAAATATTAAGAATAAAGCAAGAGGAAACATGTAATAAAAGTATTAGAGAAATGGCAAATTAAGAGAGGAGTCTCCCTCTTCTTTTTTTCTTTTTTTTTTTTCTTTTATTTTAAGTTTTTTCCTCTTTGGAAAAGAGCAGGAAAGTCATTCTCTTATGCAAGATGTTTTAATTCACATTGCCACTCTGACATCTCATTCATGGGCCCACCAAAACAACCCAGGGAAAAGGTCAGACACTGTGTAATAGCTATACATTAAGCAGCAATGAAAAACAAGAAACATCCCACACTGAGGACACGCTAATGGCTCTTTCCAGTCAACACATACCTAATTCACTTTTTAAGACTTTAAGTTGCAAATTTTTATTCAGCTTTCACAGCACAAATAGCCACAAGAAAGCTACCCAAAACCCCAATTTGCCAAGTCAGGATTATTTGATATGAAGGTCACTTCCTCCAGCCCCAGGCAAACTGCTTTAAACCCTTTAACAGACAGAGGTAAAAAGTACAAGGAATACTTTTATCGATCTTAGGATACAAGACACAGGTCAAAGACTGAGTGCACAAAAATAATTCACTCTTCTAGAGGAACATAAAAACACTAAATACTCAGAAATGCCCTGTGCTGGCATCAGTGGGGTGCAACAGTTAATTTGTTAAGGCAGATTAATGCACCCACAAAACCTACAGCGTTAAGGCAATTTTGACCTCTCCGGATTGGCTGCCAATATGATATAGGTCCAAAAGAAATTACCCTTTTCTGCTACGACAGAACAATAAATTGACTTCCTCAAATACAGTGGTTAAAGAATCCAAGTTCCTGACCTTGAATGTTTTACTAGTAGTATGCTGTGCTGTAGGGAACAATCAGGATGACATTTGCTGAAATGTGTGGGATTTATGATATAATAGGTTGCACATATGTGCCAAAAGAGAAAAAAAAACCTCTTAAATCCAAGCAAATCAAGATTAATTAGCTATTAAAATAGCTAAGAGAACACAGTGCAGTACAGGTGGTACAACAAACCATCCTACTTTCTGTACACGGTGACTAAAGTTATTTTTGAGGTCACATCGTACGTGTATCTTCGATCGCACTCTCACTGGGAAAAGCAAAAATTGCTGCTCCTTTGTAAACTCCTGCTCTTTGTAATTCTGTAGGTTTGCACTTTCATAAACAAACATTACGCAGTCCTTTTATAGGAAGTCCCAGTAAGTCCACAGGAAAATCCCATATTGTCTGGCTTTGATCATCAAGACAGACTGAAAATTAACTCTGGTATTTTTACAATGATCCTCATATTAAGGGAGAAGACATGCCGCACACATTCACCTCTCCACTTTATCAATTAGATTCACTCTAATTTTTTCCCCCTTTCATCCAGTTCAATGACTTCTTGTTTTATTGCTGCTAATTACAATTACAGGTGTTCAGAAATCAACAGCCTGACAGATGCCTCATACCTTAAATGCCATCCCTGCAGCCCAGCGCTTTGCTGTGGACCATGTCTCTCCAGCAGCACCGAGCAGGCTTCGGCATCACAAAGCAAACATTCTTCTGAAATCATAGCAGCCTGACTTCTTTTTTTCTTCCTGCTGCCCCAGGAATGCAACCAAGTTGTTAATACCCTGCAATCTGCTCGGTTTCCCTCTTAATCCTCATTTTAACCAAGCCTCTCCTTGCAGGAGATCATATCAATATGTCCCTAGCAGTCAAACAATGCGGAAAAGAGCCAATGTTATTGTGAGCCTGAGGTGGAACGACTCTATTCCCAGCAGGAGATCAATTTGTACAAGGAAGCAGCGAGTTCTTCTCTTGCAGGGGTAACCACTTCAAATGAGCCAGACTCCCTGCGACAACAAATATCCTCGCTGGGATACAGTCAGCTAGCAAAAGCTCACATACAAACGCTGCTGTTCCCTTTCCACAGGTCAGGAGAGCGAGGTACGCACATCTCCTTTCCTCCTGTGCAGGTCTTCAACAAAGACAACTGTATACAGCTTTTCAAGTCCCGCAGGCATCTCTCGACTCTGATCAGGGACCACGTCGTGGGAAAAGATGTCTTGCGGCTGTGGTCTTTGTCCACATTAACGCACAGCCTGGAAATGTGAACCACATCCCTCCTTCCAGGTACCTTCGCTCTAAGTTCGTTATTCTGCAACATGGTAAACTACCCATTAAGTTTATTTTCACACAATTTTCAGCAGCTCTCAGTTCCCCACAGACTACACAGTTAAATTCAAAGACATTTCCAGCATCAATGGGAACACTTCCCCAGGGCTGCACACCCTTCGGTTTGTTGCACACAGCCCAACTGCAGCATTCAAGGAAACCAACAGAGACCAACTTACTGACTTTATGTTTGCTATAGTACCCTTTTGTTACATTACCCCATCCTGGGAAAACTTAAGTTATTGACAGATAAAATAAACATGAAAATAATTATAGAGCAGACGGACTTGTTGGAGAAGCAAGGAGGACCAGCTGATGCAGGGCCACTTGGGTACCAAATCAGTAAAACATGAGCAGGAGAAAGTCCCTCCTCTCCAGGCTTTCGGAAGTCTCCTTTAATACTATACTTACTTAACTCTTTTCATTCAGCTGTTTACAGGATATTTGAGCTATTTGTTAAAGTCTCAACATCTTCCGCCACTTAGCCAGAAAGTGGAAAAACTGCTTTATCCACTCTCGTAGGTACCAAAGTACCACCCTCAGCAAACTATGACTTGATTTACATGGGGAAATAGCTGCTCAGCAGAAGCCTCCCACGTGAACACCCTGATCCCAGCTAAGAATACTGACAGATAAAATTAGCACGGAAAAGCTTTAAATCCTCACCAAAACTGATTTCTGTAAAGGCTTCCCTGTTTAGGGAAATGTGAAAGGGATGCAGTCAAATCAAATACCACTCCACCACCTGAATATTTTCAAAACACATTCTCATTGCTTTTCATTTTCCAAAAATACAACAAAAAAAGCGACGGAGAATTCCTCATTACTCAGTGTGACTGTTGAAGAGACTGATGCAGAACAGCGATGCGATGCGGCGGTACCTATACACTGGGATTACGACGTTGTTTCTCTCAGAATTGATGGACATATTAATTGGAGACAGCTGCAAGGAAAAATATCCTAACGACATGATTCATTAGTTTTCATAGATAATTACATCTGCTCATGGCCTCACAGTGAATCATTCATTTAGGGAATTTTTGGGGTATTAAATTTAAATGCTGTAATCAGATTTGTTAATCTGTGGGACAAGGCAAACCAAACAAAATTTTATTCAGGGAATTGTTTATACTTTCAACATTGACATTAATTCAGCAGCAGGAAAAAATTAGCAGCATAATGCATGCTCACGTAGGTTAAAAATTATTAATGGTAATCTCCTTCACTCCCCCCAGCGCTTGTAATGAGACTGTACAGATTTCTTCAGATTGCCTGGACTGCAATATTTTTCCCTGGATGCATCTTCATGCATTACACAATCCAGTGGCCTTTAAAAAAAAAATTTTTTTTTTTTGAGAGAATGAAAGAATTAAAACAATTGATACTTGGTTTTGCCACTCTTACAGACTCAAAATGCCGCTGGTTTTTCAGTGTTATTGTATTATACATTTTAAAAAATTGTGTAAAACATGATTTAGCTGGTTTTGTTACTTTGAAGTAGCAGCACATATTCTCAGATATAAACCCTAAAAAAACTTGCAGATCCAGGCCAGTTCCCTTCCTAACAAGTCACATAAAACTCTTCAGTGAACTGAACTCCACCTTAAAAATAGGTAATTTTTTGCCCATTTTTTCTCCTGAAAACCACTCTGGAATTTCCTATCTCTCAGTTTAAAAAAAAATAAAAAAAAAAATTCTTGCCTGTAGTACTTATGGTCAATTTATTCCCATTTTTTCTTGAACCAATATTCCTCTTCAGCTTCAACAGTCTTCTTTCCCCTCCCTGATATTTTACTGCCAAAACACGAATGGAAAGCGAACCGTATCTCCTATTCATCCACATCTGGCCAGACTACACAACCGAAACATCAGAGCCTCTCTCCATGCTATAAGCTTTCCATTGCCCTCCACAGCCTTCACTTCTTCTCTGGGCCTATTTCTCATCAAATCCATTCTTCTGGAACAAGAATCTGAAATTTAAAAGAAATTTTTTCACAAAGCTGTATCCAGATCCAGTGACTCCGACTGCCATAGTAGCCCCAAGCACACTTGTCACCTGCTCCACATTACACTGATTCTTTTCCCATCAAACCAGCAAATATTTGGGTGGATCTGGGACAAGCTGAGGACACAGTTAGTCAATTGCTGCAGTTCACCAGACCAAAAATAAACACAGAGCTTCATCCTCACAACCACATTTAGGAACTCCACAATCATCAGACAATGACCTGAACTACGTTGAAGAAAATAGGAAGGATCAGGCAAGAGGTATCTCATGGCATATCCAAGAATCCCACAGACTTTTAGCAAACTAACTCCATGCAGCTTTCAGAGAAGAACAGCTAAGGTTCACAAGCACCATAATAGGGGAAACACCTTTTTTGGGGGTCAAGAAACAAAGAGAAAGGTTGAGCACCCTGCCCAAAGACATCAAGCGAGTCCTTGGGCAAGCCAAGAATGAAAGTCCCAAGTTCCAACCACCAGACCACAACTATGCAATAGCAGCCACAGACGGAGCTGTTCCTAGGTGTATAGGAGAGAGCACCTTTGATATCACAGCTTGGATTTCTCTAAATCCATGTGCTACTGCTGAGAATCAGAAATTAATGTGCAACTTGATATCTCCTGCTTTGGTGAAGCTGCACCTACGCAGTCATATTTTTCCCCGTTGAGGTTTTTGGGACAGGCAGTTGCTCCAAGGAAGCTGGAACAAATTAATATTTCCCTGAGAATTATTATTTTAAGAGAAAGAACTAGCAGAAGTTAAAAGGTAAGCCAACATCTTCTATTTTCTTTTAGTTAAGTGTCTGACAACACACAGTATATTTTATTCCGGATTTAGGCCCAAACACTATATAGCGATAAGCTCCTCATTAGGCACACACTGTTACTGGAAAGCATCCCAGGCTCCGCAATAACATCCCAATTTTTGCAATACATACAAGCTTAACGCCCATGTCACAGCCGTGACTTCGAGAAAGACCTTTCCCAAAGTACGGCATTTGAGGTCTCTGCTCACCTCTCCCAAAAACATGCTGTTCAGCTTTAGCTAGTACGGCACCACTTGTTTGTGTAACTGGAGAAGTGTCAAGCCCTCTCATCCAGTGATTTAAACTCCTCCAGTGTTAGAAGGAAAACAAAGAACAAAGATGCTGAAATATCCATCATCTCGCACAGTGCCCATGGGGAGTAGCTGGAGGAATGCAGCGTGCTGTGATCCGCTGGCCTCGCTTCCAGGTTACCTCCTGCTCGGCACACGCAGACTCCCTTTCCTGTGCATACGGTGAGGACTAGGGAAAGAATTCACCTCGACGGCTCTTCCAGACCATCCAGGGCTCAGCATTCCCAGGAAAAGCTGCCTGACCTGAAGGCATCATGGACTGCTTGATGCTGGTACCACACCTGGTGCCATACGACCACAGCAGGTTCCTGGACCCTCAGCTTGCAGACTGCACGGGCAACTCATGCTTCTGCAGAGAAGGCAGAGGCATGCCTGTATCATTCTTGAAACAAATTCAACAACTTGAAAACAGCAAACCCAAGAGCCAGAGCTGTTTTCCAGGAAGGGCTTTGGTTACTACATGCAGAAACCTACATGAGACATTGTTCTCCCATTCTCCAAATTTGGAGATCATATACACATATTTTATTAATACCACCAACTACACAAATGCCAAGAAGGGAACTCCTTTCCAGTGAAAATTAAGATACCAACTTCCCTCTCACTTACTGAGAAAAGGAAGTACAAGCAGGGAGATAACTAAAATAAATTAGATAAATTCAAGAGAAACAGGGTAGTAAGCACACTAAGTGAAGCCAGACGGGGTCAAACATTGTCCTTAGTAACCTCAGCACAAAAGGGCCATGCTAAGCACAGAAACAGTTTCAGGATGGCTACTCCAAGAAAACGCAGGCACAATCACCCACTGCTCAGTGTCCCTGCCTGAAAGGGGCAGGGAACAACTACACATCTCTTGGCCAACGACTCTTATTCCTCATCAGTAGAGTCACACTGAGCTGAGAGCAGTTTAAATGAGAAGACATGGATGCACAACATTAATCCTTCCCTTATCCACTTTACTGCACTTTCTCATTGGAGAAGAATTCATCAGCGACAGTCATAAGTCAACTTAAGGAAGAAAAAATAAACCACTCAGAGCTGTTTTCAGGAGCAAGAGAATAAAATGAGCAGAGTCACGCTTCTGGAGGAGCTGAGCCACAGCGCTAGGGAGAGACATGAGCATTACAGCAATGCCAAAACTTTGGCTCAGTGCCTTGCAAAACACACCCAAGGTGCACTAAGTGCATCTCATCACTGGGATGGAGAAGGAGACCCAGAAGACAGGTACCCTGCTCCCAGGATAAGACCAGAGGCAAGAGATTCTTCACTAGTGAGTAGCTGGGTGTCCTCAACCTGCTGAGGCTTCTCTGCTGTGCAGCGCTGCGGTTGGGAAGGAACACTTTCATCTCCTCCTCCTCTCCAGACAGCACTTTTTTTTTTTAAACAGTTGGGCAATTGTTTTAAGGAGAAGTCTAGGAGGGGAAAAAAAACACATTCCTCTGAAACAGCATCACTGCCAGGCACCGAACTGCAGGATCATCAAACCTGTAGCCACTTGCTGACCCCATGCTTAAAAAGCACCTCGGAAATAACACATACGCATTATTTCAGACAATATTAAAAGCAAAAAGAAAAGCAGTGCCTTCTTTTTACAAGGCATAAAATATACCCCTTGATTTCTAACTCTCCTCTTTAAATGGTTTATTCTGTGCTTCTCTCCCACATGGAAAGGATGAAGAATTATTGGGGAGGGTAGTGGTTCAGGACAGTTTAAGTGTGCATGAAACGGCTGTTCACTCTCAGCACACCACTTGTGCTCTAGCAAGATCACCACAAACCCATGACACCGCTCATTTGTTCAACAAAGTTTCATGAATTCCAGCTGGAGACTCCTTTTTTCTTCCCCCAGGGCCAAAGGGAAACTTACTGATATTTTTCATGTTTAGGATGTGGGGAAAGACACACAGGAACATGGAAATGTATTAAATAGTTAGATTTCTCTTTCCCCACTCCCCCCCTTTTCTCCAGAAGAAGGGAGTCTTCCAATCCCTAAAACAGATCAAAAAAGCAGACTGCATGTGAATAGCATCAGCAAGCACTGCATTCATTTACCCCTCTGAAACCCCATTCACCATATAGAAGCCACCATACACTCACAGCAGCAACCACCAGCTCAACTCCCAACTCCTTCAGCTGGCATTATAAAAAGATTTAGTTTGGGGGTACAAGAACAAGAGCATCCTCTGTGGGAAGAAACACAAAACCAGACTGACACATCAGTGATAACTACAGCACTCATGACAGTTTTAGGCTGTATTAGCAGCTAATCGGTTTTCAGCTTTGGGCAGGGAAAAAAAGCAGTGTCTGACAGCCACTGCCAGAAGTGATATGCCTTCCTAATTTACCTAGGGTCTTCTGAGCAAAGCTAAATTTGGAAATTTCAGTGGTTACCACCACCCCTTTGATCCAGAAACGATCTGATGGGAACTTCAGAGGAGCAGCGATGAACAACCCGAGTTATCAAGGATGGTTGGGCAGCACTACAACTGTGCAGTGTCTGCAGCTTATTTTCATATAACTGTTAGCGAGAACTATTGGAAAGCATCCCCCCTTTCAAAACACAAATCTCTTGCTAAAGTCAACAGTGCCAGTCAGTTTACAAAATGTTTTTATCCCACAACTGAAGAATGGCTTTTCTGCTGCGTTTGTGTTTTGGTGACGTCAGTACACTCAGATGACTTTAGCCAGACAATATCTACTGCTTTTAATGCCCAGCTGCTCTATTTAATCCCTGTTAAAACTGGTTTTCCCCTTCAAATTTCTTTACACACTGTATTGGAAGACTTGTTTAAAACATACTCCTTATAAATGCTCCTGGCAACTCTGAAATGAGTGCATTTTTCTTCAATCTTCCTACTAACTTCAGAGGATAAACTGTTCAGCTGTCACAATTTAACAACATGGACAATGTTAATGAGTTGGATGAGAAGCCAGGCCACAAAACTCCCGAGGTCCCACAGCACAAAACTCCCGAGGTCCCACAGCACAAAACTCCCGAGGTCCCACAGCACTTCCCTCCATCTTTATTCAAACAAGGTCTACTGATGTGCTCTGACAGACCAAGACTCACTGAGTCCTGCAGAACAGACGAGCACCTTCAGCCCAATAGACAGCCAGCAAATATTTACTAATTCATATCCACAAATTAAGTTCCTCTTAACCAGGTAGATGATGTTAGCAAACGTCCACTGGGACTTGTACAGTAGAACAGGAAACGGTTCCTGGGCATTTTGTCCACAAAACTATTTACCTTCTGTGCTGGTTTTGGCTGTGGCAGAGTTATTTTCTTCACAATAGCTGGTACGGGGCTGTGTTTTGGATTTGTGCTGGAAACAGTGTTGATAATTCAGGGATATTTTTGTCACTGCTGAGCAGTGCTTACCCAGAGCCAAGGCCTTTTCTGCTTCTCACCCCACCAGCGAGCAGGCTGGGGGGCACAAGAAGTTGGGAGGGGACACAGCTGGGACAGCTGACCCCAAATGACCCAAGGGATATTTCCAGACCATATGACATCATGCTCAGCATACAAAGCTGGGGGAAGAAAAAGAAAGGGGGGGACACTGGCATTTTGTCTTCCCAAGTCACCATTACACATGTTGGAACCCTGCTTTCCTGGAGGTGGCTGAACACCTGCCTGCCGATGGGAAGCAGTGAATGAATTCCTTGTTCTGCTTTGCTTGCGTGCGTGGCTTTTGCTTTACCTATTAAACTGTCTGTACCTCAACCCATAAGTTTTCTCACTTTTACACTTCCAGTTCTCTCCCCCATCCCACCAGGGGGGAGTGAGCGAGCGGCTGTGTGAGGCTTAGTTGCCGGCTGGGGTTAAACCATGACATCTTCCTAGAGAGATGATTTTCTGCGGTTGTCTGACAATTAGGGTCAGGTTCATGCCTGCATTTTGCCTGTGTAGATAAGAATGTTGATTATCTCTCAATTCAGTTTCACATCAAATACATAAAGATTTTTATGATAAAAAAAATAAACATAACCACCTTTAAAAAATATCAAACAGACGAAACTCCACACACATCCTAAATGATATAATCCAGCTTGTTATCACACACAAGTTGAAAACAGCATGAAGAAGAACAAGCCTGGCATATGCTCTCTTTAAAAGGCTCCCTGGCCCCCGTATTAAAGTTTTTTTCTCCATTATTCACAAAAAATCTGAAAGCTTCTCTTTCAGCAGGGACTGAGGAACAATTATTACCTTCAGAATGAAACCATATAGAGACACAGATATTCAGAATAGCTGTTGGCTGTCACTGATCTGTAGCCTGAGCACCACACTAAGAGCAACAGAAGACAGGAAAGTTGAGAAACACTCAGCTGAGGCTGGGCAACAACGTATGTCCTACTGAAAACAGTGAATTAGCACAGCCATTTTGAGAATGGATAATTTGAGTTTCTAATGGGTTGGCACATCACTTTTCCTACAAGGACAGCCTATTATAAGGAAATCACTCTGCCTTGAAAATTTTGTTTGAAATGCCATTACAGCTGCACTGTGACTACTCAACAGAAAGCAGAGTGAGAAATTGGCCTTATGCTTATAATAAAGCTATAAGATTTCTTTTAAGTCAGCTTTGATTATTATGTTTTCAGTTTGTTTGCTTCTGAGGGGTGCAACCTCCCACCATTCAACAAAACCTCTCTTGCCATTCTCTTCCACCATGAATTCCAGCTTGATACAGAGCCAGTTAGGAAGCATACAGCAGATTTGGGTTTTATTTCCATTTCAAAAAGTTTCCTTATGCTAGGAAGTGAAACAGAAACGTGCCTCTTCAACATCTAACTGCAATGTGGGGATCACAAGGTATTCCCGATCCTGAACACTGACATGGGTAGGTGCAAAAGCAGACTAAATACACTGGTTTTCTTTCTCTGGCACCTTGAAAGATGAAATATGTTTCAAGTGTTAAGGGAAGGTGGAATGAGTCCCTGACTCAGATGTTAGTCTCTCTCATTTGCCTTCTGGTTTTTAGAATAGCCTTCCAGGTCAGAAGGTGATGCAGCATTATAAAAACTGACCCCCAAATTCTCCAAGACTGTTATGGTCCTGCCAAGCAGCAAAGCTGTAGTTAGCAGGATTCAGTGGTCACTTGCTGTTCACCAGCCAGAAGCAGCAATGCCACACGTGCAACTCACATGCTTTAACTATTATTACCACTGCTAAAAAGCCATACTAGAACTTGTAAGTAAAAACATTCACAAAATGAGATGAGAAAGGGTAACAGAAGGCCAAACTGCCATTGTCCCCCCCCCCCCCCGCCCCCCCCAGCATTCCGAATCATACTTTTTGGAAAATACAAAGAAGGAAGATACAGCATTAAGTAGCCCCTTTCCCAGAGAAGGCTGGAGACCCCAGAAGAGGGGACCAAAGACAATGCGTGCAAACAACAGCATCCTTGCACACCTTCAGCTCCGCTTCCCTGTGGGCGATTAAGGGTTCTTTGTGCCCCATCACACAAGTGGCTCCATGGTGAGGAAGAAGAGCTTATTTTCTGCCAGTAGCACCCCAGAGGCACAGCAAGCCCAACAGGTTGTCAAGTGCTGTGCTAGGAGAAGTCCCAGCAAGCTTCTCTTTGCCACCAGCCAAGATACAACAAGCAGCACCAGACCACCTTTCCTAACAGACGTTACTGTGCACGTTAAAAGCCACCCACCCCACCTTAGTCCTGCGACATCTACACATCGGCAGGCTTAGATTTCAATGAACAGGTGCTGCGTAAAGACCCTACAATCGCCCGGCCTGCCCTGGAGGGAAGTAATAAAGAGCTCAGTATGGAAAACCAATGATCAGTTTAAATCTGTTGTCTCTAGTTCTGGTCTAGCACAAGAAAACTTTGAAAACAAGTTTTAGAAAGTGGAGAACAGAACTGGAGGTGAAGGATTAGACAAGTCTCTGGAATGACAATGAACTCAGGGAAGAACAGGGGGTTACTACGAGTCATTTACTAAAAGTCATTTTCAGTCAACACAACACCCAGATGTGAAGAACCTCTCCTATCAGTGCTTTTCTACCTCCTCCATGCTCAACATCACTGAATATTCAACCTCCCTGCTTTAAGAGTAAGCACTAACCACTGTGGATGAAGGCGTAGCCCTGTAAGAAAAAGAGGAATACATTGATTTTTACACACAAGCCTTCAGACCTTCCCTTACAAAAGTCCTGTGGTCTCCAACTATGAAAGTCATTTTCCTTTCATTGAAAACACACCACCCACATTACCCATAAGCAAAACTATTATAGTTCCTATTGTAACAAAGCATCAAATGAAGTTTTTCGTAAGAAATGAAGTCACAACAGCTTAACTAGTGGAAAGTACCACACTTAAGTGAAATAGGCTCTATTCAAGTTTAAGCACCGCTACAATTACCTATGATTAGTGAAGTACCATAAAACAGTGGGAAAAACCCAACTGGTCAACACTGACTCCAGCTGCCACCCAGATGCACCAGTACCAGCAAATGCATAATCCTGCCCAAATTCTCACAAGCTCTTTCATCATTAGCACATGAATGTGTACCATGCTACAGTCTTCTCTCTCTATCCACAGGCTGGTGCTCTGAGGTAGCTTGGTCCCAATAATAATTTCCAAGTGAAAATACTTATTTATAATGGGAACTATTACAGAAAAAATAGTCTATGTCCTAAGCTCAACCAGAAGGAAGCTTTCCTCCCAGCTTATCTGATTTTCTATTCATTTAAAATATCATGTTTCAGAAGGCCACTTTAAAGTTCAATTCACAGTGCTAATTTTCTTTGGCAAAAACCCACGTTATCTACAAACATTGGCTGAAAACCCTATTACTGTAATGTGATACCCACACCCTGTTGCATAGCAACTGGATAACACAGGGATACAGAAAATGTTGATATTCCGAAATAGCAGCAGGTAACAGGGCTACTTAACTGCAAGCAGAGCTATATCAGTAAGATGCCCAGGTGGGATGCAGGAGTTCAAGAGGCAAGGAACACCAAAATTAAGAGGTGCCACCCCAGTCCCTCAGCTTGCCTGCCTGGCACAATCCCTCCCTGTGACACTGTCCTGGCTCACAGCTCATTCCTGCCAAATGCCGCAGTGCCAACAGGCATCTCCTGCTTGCTCTCCACCTGCTCCACACTACCCCAACTCTGAACCCAGGAGTTCATCGACTGGCTTTGTCAATGGTAGTTGGTTGTCTTGTGTCACTGTTCTCTCTAGTTTCCACATGGCACCATAAACACAGAGGTCAGAGTTATATAGAAAAAACATTTTGCAAGTTTATGCCAAATGTTACCTTATTTTTAGACAGGGTCTGCCCAAAACAGACCAAAACCAACCTTCTGCAACCTCTAGTAGTACTTGAAACCAATATTCCTTTCAGCATTTCTGCTAACACCAAGAGGAGACTGATACAGCAGGTTCAGCTGAGCAGCCATGGGGAACCCTGGAGTCTCTGGTCCCCAGGTCAATCCATCGGGCATCCTGCTTCAGAACTGGGAACCCCGTGGCCTTGCTATCCCAGGGCCAAATTCATCACTTTATCAGAGACAAAGGTATCTCTTGAATTCCTACCCTGAGCTTGGAAAAAGGCCGTCAGGCGCAGATGTTTCAGACTAAAGACTCTGGACTCAAACCAGCATTTTTCAGCAAAACTTGGTTCTATAAAAAAATTTCCAACAAAATTTTGAGATCAAACACCACTGGAGTTATTTCAGAACAATGCGATCTAGTGCCCCTGCACTTTGATGCCAGCCGGTTCATATTATGGTATCTTTTTCCAAGTATGTGATTTACTTCCTTCATGCTAAAGTGTTCCTTACAAAACTGTTGGGAGAGAGTGAAGAGGAATTTTGTCTGCTTCCATGTCCAAGACCTGTACTACCGTCATACTGGAGGATTATTCTAGTTCTTAACGTCTAACAACAAAAGCAGTTCACTGGGGGCAACAAGTACATCACATCCACACCCAAGGGTCATCGGGGCAATAGAAAAGGACTTCAGTCAGGCAGCAAGGCAGAATATTTTTCACAATACATGGCACAAACAGGATAATACCTGTATAATCTTATTTGTTTTGGGACATATAGGGATAAAACACATTTTAATACACCAGCAATTAAAGAATAAAAAAGGTTATGCTCATAAGACTTATTCCACCCAAGTTTGCAAGGGAGTTACTTTATTATTTTATTTTTTATTTATAATAATAATTATAGCACAATTATTTTATCTGTTTTTAAATGAGCTCAGGATGCTTTAAGATATCAACTTCACCATTTTAAAAGAATCCCATGTTTATGTCACATTAATTATGTTTATGACTGAAATGGAGCTTTGAGCAAGCAACTGTTCCCAGCACTCTTATTTCTTCTTCCATCTAGTTGCGATGAACTGTGTACGTGCATCCTACAAACGGGTAGCCACAGGGCCGATTTCAATGTCTGAGCATAGCCAAGTATTACCTGCCATTTCCAGGCTGGATCTAACAGCAGATTTTACAAATATCTAAGCAGTATTTAAACAAGCAAGAAAGCCACATTTCCCATTCAAATACTGCACAATAGAGATCCATCTGCATGCAAGCACTTACAGCAACCAGCTTTATCCTGCTTTTCTGTTCTTTCTATGGTCAGAGCATTGCAAGATGTTGCATTTCATTTTCTGGTTCCGAGAGGTGCTGATTACCAAAGCTGTTCCATATGTTACGTTTATTTATTGCAGAACAGATCAGTAAAGAACTGAAACTGCCTGGCGACTGATAAATGTGATAGGGTCTATCAATTTTCAATAGAGATGCCACAAGTAGATCTGTGTTTCAGGACTGCTCAGTAAGAGAGCGGGGCTGGAGCAGCCTCAGCACCAGTCTGGAAGGGATTTTGCCCAGCACTGCTGGGAGTTGATGGTATCAGCCTCCTCGCTGCATCCATCCAGGCTCTCACCTGCTGCTGCACACACCTCAAACGTTTCACTATACATCAAGCACAATCCCTCCAGGCTGCAAGAAGGGATGCCCTGATCTCAACCCACCCCCAACTCAAAACCTGAGCTCTGATAATTAACGCTATATCCTGCTCTACCACCTCACCTCAAAGCTCCACACCACTGTATCCAAACTCCTTTTCACACTATCTCCACCTGGCATTAAAGAAAAAGGTCTAACACAGAAGAGGCTAAAATCCCTCCATAAGAAACCAGCTCCCACAAACCCTATAGGCAAAACAATGGCACTTAAACTTTCTTTAAAACCCAACACCCAGCACTTAAAAATTGCATGCATAAAAATCCGCCCACAGTGCTGCATCTATGAATTGTTTCTGTTGTCTCACTCCAACTTCTTTGGGAGCAACAAATGCTGCTTGTGTTTTGAGTTGTGTTGGACACCAGTCTAACGTTGAACAAGTCAGCACCAGTGATTTTGGGCACAATAAGCCATAATCACCAGAGATCTCGACAACATAAGCATCAGAGAAGCAATATATTCTACTCAGAGTCTAGGAGAACAGGAGAGATAGGATAGTTTCTCCATGCAAAGACAGGAGAAAAGATGAGCTGGAAGCACACTTGGAGGTAATGGGAAAACCAGGACAATCTGCTAGAGAGCACTCAGCAACCCGCTCGGTGGTGAGTAAATCCAGTTCAAAGCACTCTTCGGATTCCAGCAATACCTCACGATAACAACATGCCCAGAAACATGGTTTTCTTATTCTCTCCTGTGTCGTAACCATTCAGGTTTTGACCCTAAAAGTTTTCTGGGAAATCTATTAAAAGCCTATTAAGCATCCAACAGCCCACTCACCGAAATCACCATGACGCAAGAGCATATGGTTCCTACCAAGCATGACTTTCTTTTAAGCCTGAATATTGCCTTCTTTCCTACAATGCCTAGGCAAGCAAGTTATCAAGTGATGCAGGACAGAGCAGTCACCTACTTCTCCCCCCAATAAGTCCTCAAAAAATCCTCTGAAAAGGGACAGAGGAAGCACTAAAGTTAGAGTCTTTTCAAGTATAAACTGAAATATAAACTCCCAAGCTGCATTTCATTGCCACAAATAGCAAATATTTAAAAATAAAACATTATTTTTAGCCTAAGTGGTGCTTAACGATTCAAGAATAAAATATTGCCCAGAGACAGTGATATGTCATCATTTGAAAACGCTGAAGCAGCCGCGTCCTGTTCACACTGAACACCAGCTTACGAGGAGCAAGCGAGAAAGCGTTTGGGACCCTGCCTCCTACATGCAATTAAAACTTTCCCTGATTCAGTCAGAAAAGAGGGACAGTACTTAAGGAGAAGGAGCCAGATATAATACCTGGGTATTATCTATGAGGGCAAGATAAACAAAATTATACAGAAACTCCCATAACAGTTTCCTAGATCTTCTAGCAAAGGCTGTTCTGCATGGGACAATTTATTTCCTGCCTTTCTTTTCTGGAAGCAGTGACTGTAAGGTCAGGATATATAATTTCAGCTGCTCACAGACAGGTATGCAATTTACCAAAAAGGGGCTGTAAAGGAGAACAGACTGGGTTTGTGCCTTTCTGCTTCTTTACGATGCATGACAGACAGCCACCCTAAGAAAGTAGGAAAGCAGGCTAAGAAAATAAATCCCCTCTCTATGGTCTCAATCTGAGATTTTTTGAACAGGGGGAAAAGCTAAATTAACACGGAAAAAAATCATCAGAGTGTTGAAATATCTACAATTACAGCTAGGTTTTGTTTTCTTTTTAAACAGTTTAAATCAAATGCCTGAAGAAGCAGATGGGAAACTTTCTTTTGCTAAAAGTTGAGGCTTATATCCCTGCTAGAGCTCTCCATAAGCCCTGCTACAAAACTAAGGACAAGACTTAACAAACAAGATATTTAAGATCATAACTCTTATCAAAAAACCCTGAAAGCCTTAAAAAAAGTTAGAAACTCATTTTTCCTTGGCGGTAATTTCTCCAGCATTTCTGATCACCGTGAAGACAGATGAAGGAAGACAGCTTCCCTCCTCCCCACCGTGGTGTGGGTGAGGTAGGGATTGACTAACTGTGGAAAAATCCACATAATTGAGAAGACAAATGTTGAACAGTTATTTTACAGCTTGAACTATTCAAGGAAAAACGCTAACTGTGCCAAGAGGCCAGACAGACTCATTGTGTGTGTGTGTGAGTATGTAGGAGCCCAGTCACATTTCAGAAGTGCAACGCTTTTATCCTCATCCAGGTTGTGCCTTGATGGTTTATCTGTTTCTGTGAAGCACTGCATCAAGTTGTAAAAAAAATACCGAAAGAAAAAGTATCATCTCCCAGTATTATGGGTATATAGAGTGTAACAAAAATATACACACAGGCTCAGTAGCGTGACCCACTATTAAGGCCATTTGTTGCTTCCCATGAGAAGGCCTTATTTTTGGTTGCTTAAAATGATGAAAAACTTTAACGACTCAGGCTCAAGATTCCCAACTTGGATGTCTGCTTCCACATGAATTTAAAAAAAAAAAAATTTTTAAAGTTTCAGCCAAAATATCTCAGCCATTTCAGAACAATGCTGTTTTTTCCACGTTAAGACTCTCCAGTGGCCTCAAGAGCTACAGTACCCCTATGCTTTCACATTAAGACACACAGAAGTTACAGGGAGATGGAAAAGGACCCAGAAGGGGAACTAGTTGAGCAAGAACGCTGGAATACTGATGGGTGGTTTCAAAAGTGAGGATTAGACATTCAGAAGGGGAGATTAAAGATCAACTCAATAAAAGCAGCAGAATTAGAAGGCTGAAGGAAGCCAAGCTGTAGAAGAGATAGGAAAGAAAGAGCTAGAGAGGGTCACAACAGAAAATCAGAAGTTGTCTAGTCCACCTCCTGCTCTAACTCAGCTCAAGCTGTCAGGAATAATACATGTTCTTAAGGACGTCCCACGACAGGGACCTCCCAACCTCCTGACATGGGCCACTTCACTGCTGTTGGAAGGATTTTCCTGCTCCTTTTGACCTCAACTTAACCCTATTACCAAAAGCCTTCTCCCTCCCCTCTCGAACCAGCTTGTTCCACTCTTCAAGAACTCTGTGTTCCCATCTCAGCCTTCTCTTCTTTAAACTCAGCTACCCCAGCAGTTCATCCTTCCTGGTGGGTCACACCTCAGTGCTTTACATCATGCTTTTGCCTACCCTCTGGGCCCTCTCCCCAGGTCCACATTACCTTGAAGAGTTCTGGCCCAACCTGCATGCTGTCTCTTCCTCAGCACCAAGCATAATGAAGGATCGCATATTCTCCAGACAACACTGGCTGGTATAGAGCCTTTTCCACAGCATTATACTATTCATTCATGTTTAAGAGTTGACTCTATACACATCTTTAATTTTATTAAACCTTACAGAAGAGTCATCCTTTGCAGGTAGCCCAACTGATTATCACTCTAGTTTCTCAAGATCATTTGGTGGAGTTCTAGCAATTACTCCCAACTTAGCTGCAGTCTTTCCCACCTTTGTGTTAGACAGAAGTTGAGTAAGCACACTGTGTACCTCACCATCCATGTCCTTAACAACAATGCTGAACAGAACCAGACAGGCCCATACAGCCCAACTCAAGACATACTCCTATTCCAACTATGAACAGTCAGTTCCTAATTTCTGACTATCATTATCCAGTCAACAACACATCTATTGGGATTATTCATTTGAACCCATGCTTCCATAGACTACTTACAAGAAAGTCTCATGAGATAGCATCAAAGCCATTCTTAAGTCAAAATGACACCTAATTCTTTTCCTCTACTCATAAGGCTCTTCCACAAAATAAGTCCAAACTCATTTCACACAACTGACTCTTAACAAGGACTTACGCGAGAGCCACTGCAGACTTGTCATCTCATCAATACTTACAAATAGTTTGTTTTGCTGTACCAGAGTTCTCCCAGCAGAGTTTGACTGCTAGAAACCCATCCCACCAGAACCTAAAAGGGAGCACAAAGATGCTTACTCCTTATTCTTACCTCTGCTGTCAGCAACCATCCCTGAAGCCCACAGGCAAGACATCTCACACCTCTCTCATGCTGCTCCACATCATCCAACACCGGTAAAATTACCCTGTCAGCCTACGTTGCAGAGGTCCCTGTGTAGGTGTTCTCATCTGGCTGCTGACCCAGGCTTGGAGACAGATCCATATGGCAGTGGCTTCCCTGGTTTCTTCAGTTTTCTTTTTAAGAACACCAGGAAATTTTACAGATAAATAAACACTGGAAACACTGAAGCAGCAAAGTCATGTACTTAAAAGGTCAGGAAATGCTACAAATAATACTATTCTGTGTAGATATATTTTTTCAGTCCAATGCAAACCCAGTGTAACCTCAGTTTTCATTACACAGCTCCTTCAGTAGGCAGCACAGGCAGGGCTTCCTTCCTTGACAGATACCAAATATTTTATCCTCATCATCCAGCACAAGGCTGCATTCCTTATGGACTGCATACAACTCCAACTCTGCTCTGAAGAGTTAAAAGATTCCTCCCAGACCTTCCAATGGTGGCCCTCCTGACAGTAAGTACGAGTGTATTTTGATTTTGACAGCCTCCTTGGGAGATGAAACACTATCATCCCCAACTCAGAAGGAAACAAGAAAATTAATAGTTAAGGTTTATTTTGGATGTTCAGTAAAAGAAGGTTTGAACCTCTTTTTAAAAAGCCACATATAAACCAAACCTTATCTATCCTTCCAAACAGTATTTAATATATTTTCATATATTTCAGGGACATGGTTCAGTGATGGACTTGGCAGTGTTAGGTTCACGGTTAGACACCATGATGTTAAAGGTCTTTTACAACCTGAATGACTCTATGATTCTATATTCCCTAGTACTTCATGGGGGATGGACTAGATGATCCTTAAAGGTCCCTTCCAATCCAAACCATTCCATGATTCATTACACCCAAAGCACAGCGCACATCAATTTCTGTTAAGTGCCAGTGCTCAAAACCTCAGCAAACCAGACCCTACGATGCCAAGTCAGACACACAGAAGGGAATCACTTCTGAAAAAGCTTGGTTAAGATGGGTTAACCACCATCCCATGGAGCTCCTGGGCAGGAGCAGAGAGAGTTTTACGCTCTAAGGCAACATCTATCTGCTGCTGCTGCTGCTGCCACAAAAACCTCTTACAACCCTTGCCTTACTCACTAAACATTTTCCCACACCTGGAAGAATTGAGGCAGAGACCTTAAAAAAAGTTTTTGTCACCACGTATACTCAATTCAACCCCAGAAGAGATTTGAGTCCTATGCACAAAATGAGGCAGGACCTGCAGAAAACAGCATGCAATTGTTTTAAGCCTAGAAATACAAGCAAGAAGTGCCATTGAACCTCAATTTTGGTATTCCCCAACTTCTGAGTGTTCATATTGAGACTAAGTATTCCATTATTTAGATCACTCATGACAAAAAGCAATGTTTTAACACAAGTGTTAATTTTTCCCCTAAGAAGGGTTAAATCCAACTAAACAGCATGCAATAGAGACAGAACATTTCCCCAATAAAACTGAAGTCATTTCTATTCTGTACAATAAGCTCGAGAAGCAAAATAAAAATCTATCTGCATAGTATGAGGTCAGTCAGGCTATGGATAGTTATTTTACATCTGAATATTAAAAACATATGCTTCTCTGTAGAGGTTTTTAGAAAACCTGAACCTGCTGTTGCTCAGCCTTTCTCAAGGAATGCTGAACACCTTCAAATCCCAGCGACCAGAGGACTGTAGCCATCTCAGAAGGGGGTCAAAGCGTGCAGGATTGTAACTCTATATGATGAAAACATATATTGTTTAGACAAGATGGTGAACATTTTTTAAAATTTAATCTTTAATCATTTCTTATTTACAAACTAATCCTAACAATGATGTAATATATCCACAGCCCCATTGGTTTTAGTCTCATAATTCAAACATATTCCATACACAATGCTAATTAGTTTGTATTATAGCAAAAATGTTCTTAATAAACAGAAATGTGAAACAACTTCAGGCTTCCTTTTTGATTATGCAATAGCCATGTAAAATAATCTTTAGGAGAAGCATTTCACTGTACATATACCGACTGGTCTATCTGCACCAGAAGCGATAGACTTGTGGTTGAAGACTGCCCTAGGAGAAATGAATTGCACCCCTGCTGTGCTATAATTTCTGATGCTGTTTTCAACAAGTCTCTGCATCACCAAGAATACTTTCAACTCACTTTCTTTGATTTTACAAGTATACTTCTCCATGTGCGTACACAGCAACAGCTAGAACAGGGCTCCAGTCTCAAGTGGAGTCTCCAAATTGCATTTTGAGGGAAGCGTGTCAGGTTAACAAAAATCGTATACCAGGCCAGTCATAGGCTTTGACTATTGAACTGGCACCAAATGAAAGGCTGAGCTGAGTCCACCTGGGACGGTTGTGTGCCACCCACTATAACCAGAGGTGACAGAGCAACCTTTATTTGCAAAGCTATTAAAAAAAAAAAAAAAAAAACACAACCAAACAATAAAATACATAATGCTTCAATTTTTGGTTGGTTTTAGAAATTTGATTTTTGACAAGAAATTAAAAGTGTTACATAACCATGTAATTAAAGCCTCATTATGAGAGATCGTTTACTGGAAATGATCCATTTTGGTTAGGAACATCCTGGATATTCACTGTGTACAGCATTCTCTTGACCAGTAAAAGGATGTAAACAGCGGTTTATGAACATATTTATGCTCCGACATAAATTTCAAAGGAGCCAGCAGCAAAAGAATCCATCCTCAATGGTGTATACCAAATGGAGAGCGACATGGTAAAAATGCCAAACACGACAAATTTTGCAAGCTACCAATATTTACCATCCGTCACAGAGTACTATATTCTCATGCAAGCATGTCACAATGAGAAAACAACATCTCTATAAGGGTAAAACAAACAGCATTTAGAATTTCTGAAAGCATTCTTCCAAAATTATTGCACTAGATTAGATTGCCTCATCAACAGGGCCAGAGGCCATTTACACTATTTTCTTTTTTTTTTTTTTATGTAACAGAAGAAAGGATTACAGAAAGTTTTCTGGGGCCAAATTTGGAACTAATGATGGGAAAATTCTTTTGCTAATCCCCCATCTCTCCCACTGTTAGCAAACTCCTGAGGCTGGAAAAAAACAACGTCTCCTGGTACCCTGCTTCTACTTTGCTCATCAGTGCAGAATACTACGCTCAGGAGGTTTGAAAAGGACCATCGGCTTTGAGAAGAGGCATAAAATCTCAAGGACAGAGCTATACTGAAAATCTGAGTAAAGAACGACATGAGACTCCAATTAAAACTTGGACACATTTCAACAAAATCAAAGGATGGGACTCATCTGCTCAGGGCAGATGTCTGCAAAGCAACCACCTCCATCCAAGGCCAGGCTCTCTTTACGATTTGGTGGGGAAAAACTGGCTTCTTCAGGACACGCTGTGCCCTGCTCCGAGGTGGACGTGTCAGGCAGGCTGGAGGGATCACACCTGAGCAATCCCTGATGGTGTCTGCTGACTATGGAGGAAGCTCGGAGAGATCTGCTGAAAGACAAGCGTTGCAGGGACGTGGAGCTAAGCAAGGCTGGTGTCTCCCAGCCTGCCCAAGGAGAAGGACCGACTCTTCTGGAGAGCACAGCAACCACTGCAGCCTGGCCCATTTGCAGGATGCCCTCTTACAAACCTGAAACATTACTGCCCGTCACTGCCTCTCAGCCCACCAGTGAAGTAAAAATAGATACTGCCAAGTAACTACCCTTCGAAAAGCAAAGTTTAATCATTTTTCAGTCATTTAACAAACACAAAAGAATTTACATGTACCAACTCTACTCAAGAAGTAAACTTTGCATAATTAATCGGGATGCCTCCAATACTTGTGCATCTGCAAATGCACAGCTACACCAACTGGCACTCAAGGGAAAATGCCTCAGGCTACCTCGAAGAGCTGGGAAGTGCAAATATCTCAACTGAACAGAGAACTTGAGCTACTAGGGAAGAAAAAAAGCAGGCCTGAATAAGTTGTCCAGAAAATAAGTACAGTTGCCCAGCTCCCTAACGTCTGTTTCATTAACTATCAGACATTATCAGCTACTTCTGAATTAAGCCACATTTTATCATAACGCCAGAACAAGCTAAAGGCACCTAATTAGTTGCAGAAGGTGGGAATGTCCAAAGCAGGTCAGGGAAGTGGAACTCAAACTTCCCACAGAAACAGGCAATTTGATGGAAAATTTGACTCAAATAAAAAGAAATATTGATGCAGCACTTAATGCAGATTAACTTCTCCTGCCTCCCCACAATACAGACGATGCCATTATCACTCAGCACTAGGAAGGAAAGAGATTCCAAGTAAGGGGAAATTACAGGGCAGTTATCCTCATCAACCTGACCATGTAACAGTGACACGAGATTGGCAGAGTGCCTGAGAAAAGTCTGTAGATAGTTAAGCACAGGGCATGAAATCAGATGTGCAAAGGAAAAGTAGCCCCTGGAAAACATTGCTAGGGATTTCAGCTTTTCCAGTGTGCCAGTGGCAACGAAATGTCCGACCATATACCCCTGTATCCACAAAAAATAAAAAAAAAAGGGGGGGGGATTGCATAACGTCAGAGAAAACGTGGGAGTCACACTTGCTTGGTAGTGATGAAGCTATGTGCTGAGTAATCTGGTCCCCTGTCTGTAAGAGCCAGACTATTTCCCACCTTTTTCAGACTGCTTAAAGATCTACAAACAATGCACTCTACATGGCGGGCAGATTTTATTCTTGTGGTTCTAGGACAGTGAAAAGCAGAGGCAACTCGGCGTTTTCTATTCCCCCAGGATCTGACCTGCAGTCAGCAACAGGCAATCCTCACCACTTTTTACTCTGAGCACTCGGGAAAGTTTCCATCTTTTGAGAAAGAGTTGCCTGTAGCTCAAAAAATAGCTCACATGAAAACATTAAGAATTTTGCTTTAGGCTTTGTAGCTATCTGTAAGACAAACAAAACTGGCATGATTTGCAAAAAGGAGGGTTAAATGCACTCCCTATTTCACAGATGTTTCAAGGCTTCCCTGCTAGAAAAGTCTGGCATGGTCACGCAGAAATGCAATGGTACAATACACTTTACCTTCAGGGTCCCAAAAACATAAGGATTTGGGGAACCTTCCCCTACCCCCAACAGAGGGAAATGGGACACAGAAAGTGTATTTTCCTGATGAGAAACCAAGGTCTCACAGAGAATTAGTAAACATGCTCATGCTTCCCACCTGTTTTCTATTTAGAGCAAAAAAGCAATTAATATGACTTTTTAAACAACGGTTATAGAAGAAACTTATAAAACAGATTTCTAATTGAAAATGTCTTTGCTCACATGAGGCAGAGGATCAAAATATGACAAGACCTCTAAGCATAGTTTCTCCCAGCTGCACAAACCATTTCTTAACAACCTTAGGATTAATAAACAAAGACATATTCTAGACATTTCATACCCCTCCTGGATTTAGCCATGTATGCAAGGTAAACATGAGAAAGCCGTCCCCCTTACTTCACTCTCAGTTGGAACGGAGATCCCAAGTAGTACTTCGTGTTATGTGATTCTTAATATGGGAACCCCCTCACTCTGAGCAGACATGCAGAGAAATACAAGGGGAAAAAAATATAGGTCCAGGAAGAAGCCGATTTAAGCATATCATTTATTAGCAAGTAAAAGGACATTTACCTTCTCAGTGGTTAAGTACAACAGAACCCAAGGATAAACCATATGGCTCAAGCCTTTGTGCAAGGGAGAAAGCTGGCAGGGTTCCAAGGCTTTAATTGAACTATTACCATATTGTAAGAGATTAAAAAGTCAGAAAGACTGGAGGATCTGCTCTCCTAGGGACAGTTTATGTCACGCGAACAATTAAGTGAGTAACAAAGCATATTTAACAGGAGAGCAATTCCATCATTTGGATACTGGTTCATTTTTAAGAAAATAGGTACTCTTCTAGTTCAATATTGCACTTAATTTGATCCTACATTCAATGCCATGAAACCTTCAAAATTCAAATCATTTGTAGCAAACAATACAACGCTTCTCCTTTAATCGCTGGCTCAAGACTTTTCCATTTAGTTAATAAGGAAAGACACGGAATAAGAATGCTCAAGTGAAACCCAGCAACACATAAAAGCTTACCATAAAAACTGTCATAAAACTGAAAAATGCAAAAGATCGAGTACAAAATTAATTTTGTACTTTGTACAAATAATCACCAATCTTTTCTTTCAAAAGGCAGGCTTGACAAAAATATACCAAGTGTTATACATTGTACATGCTCAACAGGTTATGTAGTGAAACACAATAAAACAACCAGGTCACGAACAGATAGAATCTGTAGTGGTTGTTCATACACAAACATTTACAGTACTGTCTTGATACTTTGTGGGCAAAAAGCAGTGCAGTTGTATGAAGAGTGAAAAAAAATAAATCACAATCTTACATAAAAATGAGGCAAAATGAGTCTCTATGAGTCTTGTTCTTACCATTCTGTTCATCCAGCTCATTCCCAATTTCCTGCCCCATTTGCTTTTGCCGAGATATGATTGAAGAAAGAGCATCGAGTCCAGCATCTTGCTCTGCAACAGAAAAATATATAAAGTTACATGAAAAAAATTGCTGATATGCCAGGCTATGTACCATAAAAGATGTAGAAGTGAAGAAAAAGATGTACTCTGTGCTTAAAGAGTTAAAATGTATTAAGAAAAATATATCAACACAACATGAAAATGAATCCTTGTGGCAACAGCACTCTTAAAATAATATGAATGATGGGTAATTAATTTGTCTGCTCTAGCTGGGACATTTAGCTGAGGGTCGCCCCCCCATGCCCCCCCCGAAAAAATATCCAAGAATTCAACATTCAGCTGTTACTCAATCATAAATGCAGGAGATTTTCTGGAACACACATAGAGATTTCTGATTAGCCTTTTTAAATTTTAGAAGAAACTTTTAACATGAATAAAAGACAAACAGGTGATGCAAACACCAAAGAATTCAGATAGATTTTTAAAGCTGCAAGAGGATACAGAGTGCATGGAAGAGAGCCTGAGACAGAGGGCACATGAGGGGGCTGCTAAAGTTTGATGTGCTCCCACCAGTTCTGCAGACACTCCTTTATTAAGATCCATATCACCTCTGCTATTCCAGTTTGCAGGTACCACGCAGTCCTTAGTAAGCAGCTTAACCAAAATGGGCAGCTCTCCTTGCCCAAAGCCATCAAGTACAACGAGAAGAGATGCTGGAGGCTGGACTGTCAGTGGTCTGAAACTGCAAGAGCAGCGATGTTGCACAGAGCAAGACTGCCAGCCGGCTGCAGTCCAGCAGCCAGAAATTGTACAGGATGACCAGAACCCCCCTCCCTTCAATGGGATGAAGGTCTGGCACCCAATACCTCTTTCAGCCTGCCCATGGGATACCTATGGTATCAACAAAAACTGGAGCTTGAGGTTTCACCTGGGCCATCCAAACAAAGTTTGTGCCATTCTCCTGAACCATAACTATAAACGTTGTTTCACATGCAGACTGAAGCAGGCCTTATCTGGAGACTGATTTCATTCGATCACTGCCAATACTTCAATGGTATAGAAATTACCTCATTAACCACCTGACATACTCAGGCTGAGGTTTTCCAACACTTCCAAAGTTAGAGATTCCTTATGGATGCTGAGGGCCAAAATCTAAAGACCCTTTTTAGATTAGTTAATTCTTACCTTGTTCCAATTCAACAATACATCCACTGCACCCCAGCCTGAAGCACAGCAGTAATACCACTACACTCAGTGCAACTAATGAGATCTCCACTGCAAATCAAAACCATGAATATGGTCAAAATCAGGGATGCCCTGTAAGGTCTTTGAAAATTTGATTTAAGAAGATACTTCCAGTTAAGAATACTGCAAACACAATACTGCTCCTGCAAATACGGAAAACAATGGCCTGAAACTATTATGTTTGACATCTCCAGATAATAAAACTTCAGTACAGGTTATTGTATTGACTTTCTATAAGGGTTCCTCTCAGAGTCCTAGCAATGCTTATAAATAACAGAAAAACTCTTGTACCTTCTATGATCCTTCGCTGCTGCTGCCTGAGATCATCAAAGCCAAGCCCTCTGGTTTCCTCAGATTCTTCCAAGAGCCATGGGTTGGTTACACCTCGTTTGACCCCTCCCGTCATTAGGCTAGATCTGAAAATAATTTCAGCAAATAATTTTCAACACAAAACCCACTCATTGTATAATTTGCGCTTGCAAGACTGACTGACAGAGATGGAAGTGTATGTATTTGTTGCACTCCGTGTGATTCTCTGCAATCAGAGAAGAAATTAACCAAAAAGAATCCGACAATCTCCAATAACAAATACATTTTGTAAGCTCCATAACACTGCCTAGAAGTGGTAAAGCAGGGAGAGAATTAATTTTGCAGTGAACAATTAAGCTACAAGGTGAAATGTCTACCATACATTGTATAATATGTTCATATTAAATATTGTTTGCATGTAGAACACACAGCATTCAAAACTGCTAGAAAAAGAATAGGGTTTCTGGGAGTACACATATTATTCATGTATTTGCTATGTGATCAAAACACAAACTTATAAAAACACTGAGGTACATCCTGAAAGCTTCCAACAGTAAAAGTATCAACACATTAATACAGATGCAAATCAGATGAGACTACTAATTTTCTGCAATCCTGAGCAAACCTAAAAGGGAACATATCTGCATTTCAAAAAATGTAGATGGAAGTCACACAGTTACTCTCCTGCATTTCCTAGTCTGGCATCAACATGAACAAGAAGCCAGGCACACACGCTCTTAAATGAAAGAGTAATCAAGTTACGGGTTTTCTTTTAAAAGAATTATGACTTCAGATTGTTTGCATTATAGACACTTCCCTGCTTACAACGGAAAACAAGTTTTTCACGTCCAGGGCAAATAAATTCAAGTAGTAAAATGAAATGCCACTTAAATATTTTTCTCAATAGCAGATTCCTGGTTTCTGTCTTTCAGCTTTTCATTGGTTTCTCCTACAAGAAAAACATATGACAGATGTGAGCCACTTGAACCCAAAACTGCAACTCAGATTTGGGTAAGAGTCATCATAAGATCGGTTCCTCAATAGCAGTACTAGAAGTAAGAGTTTTTGCTTTCTGCTTTGCTTTTTTTAAACTCTGTATTTTATTCTCATTTTACCTTTGCCCTGTTCTTTCCCAAAGCACTTCCACAAACAAAACAAGAACAGTGAGCATTTTTAAGTTCTCTCAAATTCTCAAAACATTTTAATTACGCCAAGACCTAAATTTTTTAAATTGTTTTTTTGTTTGTTTGTTTTTTAATTGAGTCCAGATCCCTTCTCTGTGAGATATGCTGAAATGCTGTATGGTACACACATATATACTCAAAATCATTTTGTGATTAAAATCCTGTATCAAAAGAAGTTAACTCTGCACAATATTAGTGCAGAGCTAGGAGGAGTTCACGCACCCTGCCAATATGGGGTTCAGCTCTGTGGAAGGATGACTGAAGTCTTACAGCAAGGGTATTCAAACAAAATCCAGAACTTGTGCCTAGGAGTTCCTTGAGGAATTATGGTGAACTAGAGACATCTCCTGGCCATGAGATGAATCAACACTGCTGAAAAATAATTCATCACCACATGAGTTTTGGGCCATCCATAAATTACAGGCACATATGTCCTCATCTGTGCGCAGAGCACTACACACTTCATATTGCATTCACAGCCAGTTAAATTCAAGAACAGTTAACCTCTTCTCACTTAAAATTTTAACATGTTCACTCAACTTCATCTCAAGGTAATGGATTTGTCAGAATCAAAGAAAATTTTTTTTTTTTTGCTACAGGAGTCAAAAGCGCTTATTGTAAATCACAACATCTCACTTAACCATCCTGACAATGCTGGAACAGCACTCCAGAGCAGAACCCAGATGGCCCCGCTGTGCCAACAGACCAGCTGGCTGCCACGGGCAACATCTAAAAGCGAGGAGCTGGGATTCTTCTGTCTGCCAGTCCTTTGCACTTCTATCAAAACTTAACATGTATTTATTGAGGTAGGGAACCGGTCTTGATTAGACAAAGATACACACACCTGAACTACAGTTTTACACATTACCTAGCTTTCTTCATTGCTTTGAGGGATTAAACACACTCTCATATTTCCTAGCCCCACAACGACTGCTACCAGGTTTACAAACCTAAACACAATGGAAGCGTTACACTTCTGAAGATGCAAAGATCATTACAGTTCATCCAGTTCAGCAGTTCAATTAGCAAGCACACAAAATCTAGGCTTAACAACATCTGACAAAATTACTTAAATAAAGCAAATGGAACATAAAGCTCTTCGCTTGCTAAAAAGAACACAACTATTTCTGCCTGTTAAAAAAAAAAGCCAAGGCAAGCAAATTTGAAATAATTTGCACCCCTCACTCTCTCCCTCCCCCCTAATAATCTGCCCTATTCTTGTAGGTTGGGTCATGACAACTGGTCTGCTCGTTACAATAATCTTTTTGACATGTTTGGTAACTACCTTCCCACACAACACAGCATAACTTCCTATTTCCTCTGATCTTACCATGTTTCGCTTTGGTGGTGTGAAGATTAAAGCTTATCCAATTAGCCACCCACTGTCTCCGCCAAGTTAATCACGTAAATCTTTGAAACCGTCACAGAGCAGTGGAGTGTGCGGATAGCTTTTGATTATAGGAGCAGATTTAACTAATTATGAGGCTTAGCAATGCGCCCAAGTATAAAAGATGATGGGGTTTAAAATCAGGGAGCTATGTCACTGCTTAACAAGGGATGGCTTATCTTCCAGAAGGCATTGTTTCACTGATAATTCTTATAAAACTTTCCAAGTAACTTAGATTAGTCAACCAGCACTTACTTTAGACCAAGGCCACACATCAAGGCTTACGGCTTTAGAAGACTGATCAGCAAGACTGAATTTTAAACAAAACCTGGGTCATATGACAATTGGTTGGATGATCACTTGAACATTCCCTTAACGATAACAGTTATACAGTGGGGCTCTTTGAAGTGCCCAGGGCACCTCAGCTTGCTTCACAGGTCAATCTCCACAGCAATGGCAGCGAGCAGGGGTATTCTCTCACTTACGATTTAACCGCTCACACTGGCAGGCAGTGCATTTTAGGAAGCTCCAAGCTAGTAAATAAAACAAGTATAATTTTACCATACAAAACAAAAGTTCTCTCCCCCTCCAAAAACCCCAGGAGAAGCCACATGAGCACAAGCACTTCCAAATCCCCTTCAGGTACCTTCCCAGGTGGAGACTTCCCCACAAGAACTGCTCCCAACAGGAAGCCTACAGAAGGGGCAGCATTCCCTGCAGCTGGCAGAGGACTTCCCTAGCTCTACCAGCACAAGAACCAAGAGCAGCACATCTCATGTTCAAGGAAATGCCGTGTTGCTCTTGACACCATTTACCTATGGTTCGGTTAACTGGTCCCCACTGGCTTCAATGACTGGAAGCTGCACAAGCCAGCTGCCACATGGGACGCCAGACAGCTGATTTGCAGAACACAGCTACTTTGCAGCACCTCCGGGACCACTAAAACCTGTCCACAACATAGGCACAGCAGCTTCACACCACAAAACAAGCGGCTCCCAACCACCTCGTGCTTGTACAGGACAGCAGGTGCCCGTGGAGCAGCAGCACAAGGCAAGCAACAAGCTGGACGTGTGTTTGCACAGTTGTACAGGTGCACTTGGAATAACACGTCCATTGGAAATGCTGAGTGTCTGGGTGGAGGAGTTGTGGCAAGAAACTACACAGAGGAGGTACCCCTACACCAGGGTAAGCATCCCCAGGGAAGGTTATCTTTATAACAACATTTACACTCACATTTTATTTCATAGCAGTCTCACTTTCCTATGCAAACCCTCAAAATACACACACAATAAACATTTCCATCAGAGATTAATCTTGCTGTCAAATATTACCATCTTCTTTCTACACCATCCCTTATGTTCTATGCAAGATTGGACATAGCACAATACTAAATATATTATAAAACAGCTTATATAGTCCTCATCGAAACAGTCTCACCTCTACAGCCCACTTGCACCCCTCAGGAGTGAGAGAATTACAAAAAAGAATTCTTTCTAGAAAGAAGCTGCATCTTGTATAATTTCATCCAGAGAAAAGGTGAAGGGACAAATCTACTCTGGTGAGACTATCTGTCCTGTTCACAAAATGATCAACAACTCCATCACCTGCAACTCCCATCTCTGCACCCGAGGCAATGGACTCCACCCTCACTGCCATTCAGAGGGCTACTTTCGCGACAAGACGCAGTACTAAGTTCACACCTGAACCTTTGCTCTCTGTGCGACAGCTGAATTTTGCGTGACCACAAGCAACAGAAACATGAGCCTCCAAGCAGGTCTCAGCTTGGTATCTGGTCTCACTACAGACCCAGCATGCCCTTAAGGAACCTCTGGTATGCTCTGAAAGAAGAGAGACACAAACTGTCCCTTGAACACAGACCAGAGACTTCACTATCTTACTGGAATTTTTCTTAAATTTGGGGTGGGCTCAACAACGCTTGGGTTTTGTGGTAAGCCAAACAGGCGCTGTACCTGCTGCCTGCATGAGGACACACTCACGTCTGCACATGCTGTAACCAACGGAGTGCTTCCAGGTGACAAGTGGTACTACAGGAGATGACCCACGTACAGAGACACACTTCAGTGGATGAGGAGGGTGTTGAGACAATTATGACCATGTTGGCTCATGACTACACAGCCAAAGGCACATTAACCCTGGAAAAATCCTGCCCCAGCCCCTAGATTTGATCTTATGACTCAAGCCTCAGACATTCTCAAGCATGGGTTTCTGGATGGACAATTTACCTCTTTTTCCACCCTTTCCATCGATCTCCTAGACACAAGGCTAATCGCATCCCATGTCAGAACGCTGTAGCTGCAGCTGGGAGGGCTTCCAACACTAACTGGTAGGGAGGAAGGAAATCAGGAAGGAGTTTTAAAGGCACCTAAACAACTATTTTTAATCTTGTTTTCCAAAGAGCATTTGCTTTTCCATAAACAAAAGCCAGGTTCACATAAGCATTTAAGCATCTAATGGTTTATTGATTAAAGTTGGGCACTCAATGCCTATTTGGCATTAGGCAAAATGCCTGTTTGGAATAAGACCTAAATGTCCTACATCTGACAGAAAAGTATTTAAACAGAAAAAATGGTAACCCACATTAAAAAAAAAAATTAAAAATATGGACTCTTCTAAAAGTTATCCAGGGTTGCTATTACTTAAGGTATTTTGTGTCCCACAGCTATCAAAAGTTTTCTCTATTTTTGAGAAATTAAAAGAGAAACCAAGAAAGGCATGTTAAAGTACACACAATTTATTTATTCACTGGTGATCGACATATACTTCTACATACTGACTACCTGGTCAGGCAGGAGGAGGAATATTCTTGATTCCTTTGCCTCCACAACTGTTTAAAGACTCACAAAACTTTGATACTGTGATTTCCAGAAAGTCAACGTTTCTAGTTGTTTTTTTCACTTCTTGCTTTCAAATGGTGTGAAACCATAGGGATTTCTACTCCATTAAAGCCTCTGTTAGAATAACCTGCACAGATCTCTTTCCAAGGAGAAAAGAGGGGAGAAGATACTGAAATTGCCTATTGAAAACCAATTAAAGAAAATTTAACTGACCCTAGTCAAGCAGAGTCACATAAACAGCACAACCTTTCCCCTGGAAAATTCCAGTTGCATCTTAATTAAGGCCGACAACGCCGGAAGGTAAACTAATGCTATACCAAAGTAACGTAGCGTCCTGCCCTGTGTTCTGGCCCAAGTTGTCAGTTAGGATAAATACTAAGAGCATTAAGGCCACTGTACTTCACAATCAGAAATAGCTTTACAGCAGTTTTCAAAGGATGTAAAACTCACTGAATGGTGACCAAATATAAACGAAGATTAATTCTAGTGAAACCCTCACAGTTATAGGCCATGGGGACAATAAATATGTGATCAGTGGTGCAAGAAGGTTAATGAAAGGAATGACTGCTGGAAAGAAAAAGACTTCTGAAAATGTGTGCTGTCACATCAGGGATGGATTAGATACGGAAAACCAATACAAAACCAGAGAAAAGTGTCACTGCTAGAACTTAATCAAACAACATGTGCTGATTTTTCTAATGCAGTGGGAAAAGCTGACTTTCAGACTTCAGACACACTGAAGAGAGGTTTTTGCCACCTACTGAAATGCAAAGCAGGCTGTTCCAGAAGTCTGCAACAATTTTAGAGAAACCCAGTGCTGTAAATAGCAGCTTAACCCTACCAGAACCTGTCGTCTTCTGTTCCTACAAGCAGTATGGCAGGCTGGGGAGACAAGATCCTTCCCTACCAACCAACATGGAGGCCAAGCTCAGGCAAGGAGAAAGGTTTGACTTACTGGAAAAAGATTCAGGCCCTGGCTATGTCTTTGCCCGCACCACTGAAAACAAGACCTACAAGGGAGAGTATGGAAGGGGTGTGAATTCACCAGACAGAGAATAGTTGGCATAGTTTTATCCATTTTTAATTAAAGAAGTTAAAAGAGAACTATAAAACTTCAAGCCTTGCAACACTAGCAAATAAATACTGTCTCTGATGTTATCTTGTGCTGGAAAATACTGGTTTCCCTGATCATTTCTAAGGGAGCTTGAAATTATCATGGGATTTTGGTATTTTCCTCCCATCTGACTCGACACCTTTATGCCAGGGCAGCTCTAAGTTGAATCCTTGCCCTCTGTCTGCTCCACAGCAGTAGCATGCCAACGCTGCCCTGCCACAGCAGGGATGGCCATGCTTCAGAATGTCAGATCAGTTTATGGACTGCTCAGAGCAGGTGACACACAAGAGCTTTCTCATATCATCAGTTCCCATAGACATTTTGCCTACTTGCTATTTTACATGTTTCGGTTGACTCAGTGATATATGTAAAAGCCAGCACCAATGCATCAACTGGATTTGCACTGCACTCTGGAGAACGGCAAACCTAGAACAATTAATGGATTCGATCAAAGTCTACAGTTTTACTATCTGCAGCAGGTGTTGCATTGACAACATCTAGTGACGCGAAGATGAGAAACCATAAAGTGAAACGTGTGCTTTGGCTGTACCAAACACTGCACCGGAGAACAAAAGCAAGCAGAAACCAACCTCTACACCATGTTACTGAACAGACCCCCACAAAACGCGAATATACATGTGAACACAGAAAACTATCAGTTAAACTTTGAGTAACTCTTGTATCTGCTCCAAGATACACAAAATAAACAAGCCAGGAAAAAAAAAAAATAAAAAAAAAAATCTTATTTTCAACAGCTATGGTAGGACACAACATTGGTACCCAATTTTTTACTATACAATAGCTTCAAAACTGTCTCTGCCTTTTTCAAGAGCACAGTGCTGAGAAGGGACCGGTTCTCAAAGAACATCAGCAAAAAGGCTCACCTATTTCTTCAAAAGTGTGCGGACTTAAAAGTATACAAAGTTTTGTTCTGTTCCAAGACTGAGGGCTGACATACTGCAAAAAGGTAAGAAACTTTCTCAGGAGGGCTCTAACTCTCTCCCTCCCACAAGTAACCTTACATGTGGATGTATAAAATACAACACTGTGTATTTGCTACAGAAAAGGTCCAGTGAATATAGTGCATTAGAAAACATCTGCCACTTAGAAGCACAAGTTAAAAATTTTTAAAAATATGTATTTCTATCACATGTCCATATTGGAGAAGTACAGTTGCACTCTTCAGAGGCAGACCTTGCTACACCACGGGTCAGCAGAGGTGATGAAGCTCTGCTCAGCCACATCGTATGACCCAGACCACACATGCAGCATTGTGCAGTGCTTACGGGGCAGAGCACAGCCCCTTGCATGACCCACAACCAGCCTAAGAAGTCTGTGCCTGCTGCATTAAAGCTTCCCACACATCAACAAAATAGGTGCTGGGCCCAACAGACATGATTCTGTGGAACTTCCGAGAATCTGTGTTCACTTCTTTAAAAATATGAGGCTTTAAACCAAAGTTTTACCAATTACAATCTACACTTGAGAGTCATTTCATTGACCGTGGAAATATAGCAAGCTCTGTAGACTCAGAGACTGCAGCTCTGCTTCTCTTCTGCACTAATTTGCAGGAAAGAAGATCACCTGAATCTGAAAGATAAAATTAGGAAGAGCAAATGCAATTACCTGCGCTGGAATTTAGCCAAAATGGTAACTCTTACACAGAGCAGTATTTAGTGACCTGTGTGGGGTCAGGGGACAGGTAATTCATACTTTCTGACAGAGGGGCTTTTCATTTTTTGTATGAATGTTGGCCTAGGGCTAATAGAGATCAAAGCATATCACCCAGTGAATCATAAGGACGGTTCCGAAGTTGTCACTCAACACATGCCACTTCAATTCTGACATCCACGGCCCTAATCCTGTGCTAAGGCAGTAGACCTACTACCCATTTGCTTGCAGAGGAAGGAGGAAATGACAGCCTGGCTACCAGCTTAGGAACAAGGCTTATTTATTGCTACCCCTTTTCTCCTCTCTCTCCTCCAGCAATTCGTTCACTGGGCAGTTTAAGCACACTGAAAGAAAAAGGAGTCTCAAAGAAAAAACAACTTTTACAACACAGATGAAGAGGCTGAAGAGACAGAACCTCATTAGCAGAGCCTTTAGACCTTCTATAGCATACGTAGAGCTCCAGGCTGGACCCAGGATACTCTCTCTCGACCAGTGGGGAGGTCGCTGAAAACACACTGGGAAAGAGGAGGAACAAGGAGAAAAGTGAGGGTGGGTTATGCTATTTGAACTGAGAACGGAAAGAGAAGTGTAACAAATTCACAGGAATCTCTCAATTCTGCTGCTCAGCAAGCATTTTTAATTTGGTATTTTAGTGAGACATAAAAGCTTCTGGATGTAAAGTAGCTGCAAGGAGCTCCTCAGCAAGATGCATGCTCGTGCAGGAACTGAAGCTACCAAAAACTCTGAGGCACAGCCAAGGGGAGCAAATACTCACGAGTGGAATTCCATAGGCAAAAGCTGGTGCTGACCTAACCAGAAACGGATAAAATTCAAAAGGCCGTTAACAAAGCACTAGAAACAACCCATCCTTCATTATTGCACTGCACATTGAGCTTGCAGGACTGCAACATCTGCAGTAAGAGTTGTCTTTTTATATAGTTATACCAAGTCTATGCCCAACATGGTTCATATGTTATGGACACAGCACCTGTGTGACTCCCACCAAACCAAACTTATGCACTGCTAATAATTTATTAACTCGGGCTAGAGGCCTGAATTTCACACTTCAAGAAAAGGCTCTACCTTTCTTCCTGATCAGACAGAGACCACCAGGGATCAACTCTTTCCAAGAACCTATTAGAGATGACAGATACAACCTCTTCCACTAGAAAGGGACTATATGAGAACTGCAAAAGGAGAGCACAACTTGAAAGCTATTAACCATAATTATTTTTCCCAGCTGTGAAGGACACACCAAAATGGAAATTAAAATGTAGTTCATCTGAAGGCCCCCACTGACTGCTACACAATATGATCACTGGGGACTGTTTGAAGCTTAAGCCTCATCTTGACAGTTTTTCTTTCCAACAATTCATGCAGACCTTGTATGGTGGCACCCACTAGTCCAACTCAGTGACTGACTCTACTGGGTCATTTAGTCAGCTACTACCTCTTGCAAGCAACTCCCCATTCCCTTGTCCTCCCCAGCTTTGCAGACATACATGATACTGTCCCTAAAGAAAACATGTGATTTCTAAGCAAATGAAACTGCAGTTTGCTACATGTAGAGGTACACGAGTTCATTGGATGCATTTAACATTATCTTCAGACACACTCAAAGCACAAACCACATTGTTCATTCGAGGTGACAGAGCCATACCTTATCACATCTGGTTCTGTGCCTTCATTCTTGTAAGATGCCTGAAGTTGCTTCTGTCGTGTGAGAAGGTCATCCACCAAATTCTGCCTCCTGTCTCCCTCCAGCTGCGTGCTGATGATACTTGGTTAAGGACCAAACTTAAAAACACTGAAAAACTTTAATTTTAGTGAATAAAGTAATACCTGTTATACACTCTTAAAATAAATCAGACCTCCTGATCATCAAAATTAACTAGAGTAACTTTTAACTCAAGGAAAGGCTGTAACACCTAAGAGAACAGGTCACAGATTTCTGAATGAAATCTGCTGTTATTCTAAATGTGTTTCTGAAGGTTACATATCTCAAAGAAAAAGTTTCATACAGTGACCACAGAGTGACCTTCAGGTCATGATCTCAAAGTAATAAGAGAACTGGAAGGCTATTTACTGCCAAATTAGCATAAGTATTAAGAATAGCATTTCCCTCTCCAAAATCCAACATAATTCTTCTTTCATTTTTTACTAAGAAGTCCTACACAGTTGATCTCTTCTGTAACACTGACAATGTACAACAGTACTGCACAGGTTAAGTTGAGGGAAAGATGAGTCTTTAAAAGAGCTCCAACTTATACTGTTATGATATAAATGGGGCAAGCCCAAGCAGAATAGAGCTTTTAAAATCAGCAGGGTACTTCACATCTTATTTCACTGGAGCATCATAACACTGACCAGGTGAGTACCTCCCAGTCAAGTGATGGGCAAACAACCAAAAATTTACTTTGAGCACGTTTCCGTTTGCAATTCATCAGCAGAACACCCCGACAGCCACTGATGCAGCACAAAAACAATTCATACAGTATCTCTGAAGGACAAGATGCCCTGAAGTGCTGAGGCATTGACAGGGGACATGTGTTTGCTTTTTTTAATTAATCTTTGTGACACTTTGAAGGACTACTAACTCTCTTCCAAGTACTGTTCAGTAGATTATGCAATAGCTAAACTGATTTGTGTATGTCTTCTGCCACAGTTGTAGCATTCGTCTGCTCTCAAGCACTCACTGGACAGGGAAGTTTTACCCCTGGCCATCAGCACAGCACTCAGGAGGCCCATGCTTCGAAGGGATTTCTGCTATAGTAAGCTTGAAATTAAACATTCATTCATTAAATCAGATTGCTGCTGGATATCTTCAGGGAGACGGACGTACTTGACTCCTTTAGCCTGACTACCCCAGCATATGGAAGGAGCAGCAAATTCAAGCCAGGCCACAGGGTAATGTTCCTAGAAGAAAACCTGTGGGTTTTTTTCTAAGGCATATTTTAAAGCGTTTTGACATCATTCTGAAGATGCAGTTCCATTGCTGCTTAAGTAAGTCCAAGTCAGAGCTGCCACATTCCTGCCCACACCCTGAACACAGCTTCATCCTTCCTTTTTGCAAGCACTGGCGCTCCTGCAGCCAGCGACTGAGCCAAGAGAAAATAACAGATTAGCGAGTTCTCTGCCAGATGAGCGATCTTAGCTCACAAACCAGCCACTCAATCAGTACTGTCAGCACAGTGCACAGGCAAGACAATGGCAGCTCTGAGATTATTCAGACCATCTTGTTAAGCTTCTCTACGATCCAATCGTAACCAAAGCCCACCATACCAGAGATGCTCAGGCTCCCAAATCTTCCTACACTACAGCTGGAATGAAAATATTAAACAGCAGGACGGACAAAGTTCTAGTGACAAAGTCTTCTAAAAATGGAACAAGGGAAAAACCCTAACTGCCTGGCAGAGCAATTATAGCATATTTTTCCACCCTCTCCCACAATACAGAAAGATTATGTTTACACAGATACATTTGGTGTGTTGACACAGCCCGAAGCAGTAAGTCCTTCAGCTGATCAATCTTCTCTCTGAGATTCTGTAACAATGATCTGATAATCACATTGAGCTGAAGGGGAAGAAAGAGATTTTTTTTTTTTTTTTGGTCTGAGTTATATTTGCATAAAATTTAATACTACTACATGCAGGTGACAATATATTTAACTTCAGCTATACTGGTGTGAAGGATTCCATTCTAAAGCAAGAAAGCCTGCCTCAGAACCACAAAGGGAACAATACACTTAACTGGTTTGGACTGCTTACAAAATAATGAGATAAATAGTACTAGTTTTGCAAACACAATTCTATTGCATTAATGCTGTTTAATATGGAGAGCTTTCTTTCGAGTCTTTATAAACACACTCCTTTATATGAGCAAAACATTTCAGCACATTTTAATATTTTCCAGCTAGTTTTCCAGTTCCTTCCTCTGATCTTTAATACAAATACAGGCGCCAGCTTCTTCTGCCACCACGTTTCTTTCCCAGCTCCCAGGATTAGAGGGAAGGTTGCTACACGTTCAGACATTCCCTCCACCGAACTCCTCCAGACTTTAAACGAAAGATCCCAGAGAAATTCAGATTCCTCCATTTCCCTTCTCAGCAGCACCTATGATTCCCGACCCTTTCTCACAACTGAGCTGCCCAAGATTCAGATGTGTCTCTTCTTACTAAAAATGTAGTTAAGTCATTCACATTCTTCCCTGCTGCAAGCAAGCCTGAGGCTTGCGTGAATCCTCCTTCTCTATCCCCACCCCTTCCCAAGTTAGGCTGACATTATCCTCTGGGGTTTTCGTCCTTAAATGTTATTTCTTTTCATTCCAGTTATGTACAACATACTAGGAAAAAACACTGTAACTGCAATTAACTATGCAAGTTATGCTAATTAAGACTTCATGTGCTTCTTGTTTAAAAGATACTAGCCCCGCTGTGGGTTATAATGATTAGCAACCTCAGATGCTCTGTGTGATGAACTAGTAACAGAGGAGGAATTATTTGCTTTGACTCTCATTCCTGCATTCTTGAAGACAAAGGTAGCAGCCAGACACCAACATCTCACTAACAGTCACCGTGCTGCAAGGATCCTGCCTAGAGCTAAACTGCACTTGATATCTGCACAGGATGGAGCAGGAGTTCCCAAAAAATCCCCTGATAGCTTCAGAAGTTTAAGTCTCTGACTCAGCGAAACTTGTTCTCAAATGCTACCAAATACAACAACAGAAAGCAGATGCAACCACACTGAGGCAGCCTTGAGAGCATGCAGCCAAAATCCACCTTCCAACCCAAAGCCGCCGAACACTACGGCAACATTTCCAAAGCCAGGATGGGATATAAACGCTTTTAGGAAAGTTCAAGGTGCTGCATATCCTCTAGCTCTACAATCAGGTAATAAAAGGTCTTTTCATTTCACATGTACTCATGTGCAGGTGGAGAATGCTGCATTTAATTGACCCACAACAGCAAAGTAACATAAAGGTATACACATCCAAGAAAGTCATCTAACATAGATACCCTCTGCTACTCTGGCTAGGAATTGCAGTGCTGTAACAAAAGATTTTTTTTTTTTTCTCTAATGGAAGTGAAAAGAAAAAAGAAGCCAATGGAAGTTTTAAGATCAGCTCAATAGAGTAGATAGCACAGATGGTAAGTGCTGGCTTGAAATCTTTCCCTACAGGGTTGTCTTGGTTTTCTTTTTTTTTTCATTTTAAATTTTATGCTCTATTTTTTGCTCAGCAGTAAGTTTTTTTAGCCATGCTAATGGCAAAATACTATAAAAATAAAAACTTGTTTACATTCTCCCTACCAGGCAAATATTGTACAAAGACTTCTTCCTCTGTTAAAACGTTCAGGAGTCACAGAATATGTGACTGCTCAGCCGTGGATTTCTCAACATGCATTTCTGTTATGAAAACAACTCTCTCATTGTTGGAAACTTGTTTATAGTAGAATCAAACACTGCCAAATATTCATCTTTAACTGTTAATGGATTAAAGGGAAACTGTGCTTGGAAAACACAGGGCATGGAACAAATGATTTTATGAAGAAATAAGTCAACCATGTAATGTTTCCATAAAACACAACCTAGGAGAGTTACAGTACAAGAAAGGCTTCAAACAACACCAATACAACTGTTTGTTGGGGTTTTTTGGAACACATCACAGGTAGCAATGATGCAAATAGAGAACTTTGTCCTCTATAAATACAGATGGATTAAGCAGCGATCTTTTTATAAGTCTGCTATTGCTTGAGCGTATCTGTACAATTTCTAACACTTCATCATCTTGAAAGCAGGGACTTTAATCACCACCTCTAAACACTCCTCTCAACTCTACAGCTAGAGAAAATATTTCTCTCTAATCCCACTTATTTGGGCCTTCTGAAACCTCTTTTCAATTCATACCAAATTTGAGTCATTCATTAAAAAGCACTGATCACTGTACAAAGCCTACACAGTTTTCTTCAACATTTCTTCAAAGGAAACATTTCAAAAATAACATTTTATTTTAAAAGCTATCAGCAAAGAGACTGGCAAAGAAGATTCAGTGATTGCACACCACGTTACAACCCTGCTATAAAGAGGAGCAGAGTCTATAAATGAAACAGTGAGGTTTTAATTATGCAAATTATTATAAAGATTAACTCAAGGGCTTGCAGGCGTTTTCTTAACATGGTCAAGGGAGAAGTTAATGGCATGATCCCTAGGGTGTGCTATCAAGCAGACTCCTACACTTCTTTGAAGGAAAGGACAAGGCTTTTAGTCCTAAAAAAAGCAGCCTCCTGAGAAACTTTTTGTTTTATTTTTTAAACAGGAAGTGTGAAAAGGTGGAGAACATAATACCCTGGGTAAGCTCTAACTTCTGCTTCTCATTCATATTTAACTCTGGTCTTGTATTTTGTTAGAAACGTAGCTAAAACAGGCTGCAAAATTCATTATTTCATCTGATCTACAGCCACTGCAGAAAGGAAGCCAGCCAGCCTCGTGGGGAAAAAATATCTACCCAATATTTAGGCAGAAAGGAGCGCGCAGAAGCTGACATGCAACCCAACATCTCTTAAGATTCAGGATCTCCGAAAGCAGTTCTGTTCCTGGCAGCGACAGCCCTGAGCAGGCAGCAGTGTGTGCCCAACACCCCCACGGCTTCTCCTTTTCTCTTTTTGTAAAGCCAGCGTTATTGCAGGCATAAAAGATTCCTTACTGTTAAATCCAAGGTTATTTCTGTGACACTGAAAAGCCACCGTCAATTTAGAAACCGTATTCTTCTTCTCTTTACGGGAATCTTAAAGAACAGTGACGTTTCGAACGCTTAAAAGCAAAACCTAGCCCCAGAAGTCCACACTCCCGAAGCCCGGAGCTGCCGGCAGAGAGGTACCTTGGCCGAACTCTCCCCGTTCCTTTGGCAGCGGTTACGCTCCTGGATTTTCTCCGCGATCTCCTGGGCGATCTGGCCGGCGGCACCGTACAACGAGAGCCTGCGGGGGAGAGGCGCAGCTAGCCCCGCCGCCGCGCCCTGTCCCCGTCCCCCCCCCCCCCCCGCCGCCTCCCCCGGCCCTTCCAACGGCAGCTCGGCCCCGCTTCGTCCCGGCTTATGGAAAAGTCAGCAGCGCGTAAACCAGCGCTTTTTAGGACTACCCGAAAGTGGCTTTTCTTTTTTTTTTTTGGGGGGGGGGGGGAGGTAGGGGAGGAAGGCGCTCTGTGGGGAAGGGGCGCCCCCCCGCAGCACGGCACGGAGGGAGGCCTGGCGGTGCGCGGCCCGGGGCTCCGCCGCTCGCCGCCGCAGGGCTGACGGGCCCGCAGAGGCCGCCGGCGAGCGCCGCTCCCCCCCCCCCCCGCCCCGCGCAGCGGGGCCGGACCCCGCCAGCGGCGGGCACCGGGGAGGATCGGGGCCGGCTCGCGGCGCCGGCGGACGGCCGAGCGCTCCGAGGGCGGGCCCGCACCCTGGCCGGGGGAGCCGCGCCTGTGAACCGGCCCGGCCCGGCGCTCACCAGGGGTCCGGAGCCATGGCCGCCGCCGCCGTCCGGAAGAGCCCCGCGCTTCCGGCTCGGGTCAGCTGACGACGGCGCCCGCCGAGGCCCAAACCCCGCCGTGCGCAGGCGCCGGGCGGAGGCGTGAGGTGAGCGGTGCATGGGTGCAGCGGTGCATGGGTGCAGAGGTGTAGGCTGTGTGGGTGCATGGGTGCAGGGTGTATGGGTGCAGAGGTGCAGGGCGTTTGGGTGTATGAGTGCAGGGGTGCATGTGTGCTGAGGTGCAAGGTGTATGGGTGGCAGAGGTGCAGGGTGTACGGGTGCAGAGGTGCACGGTGCAGGGTGCAGATGTGCAGAAGTGCACAACGCAGCAGTGTAGGATGCATGGTGTAGAGTGCAGAGGTGCAGGGTGTACTGCGCAGGCTGCAGAGGTCCATGGCTGCAAAGGTACTGGTTGTGCAGTACCAGGTGCAGAAGTGAGGATGCAGAGGTGCTGGGTGTGCAGTACAAGGTGCAGGGTGCACAGTGCAGGAGTGCAGAGGTGCATGGAGTGGCACCGCAGAGCTGCACAGTGCAGAGGTGCAGGAGCGTAGGATGCAGAGATGCACGGTGCAGAGGTGCAGGGTGCAGAGCTATGGCTGTCCCAGCTCTGCCCTGGCCCTCCTGCTGTGTCTACAGAGTGGGGGCCTCACCTAGCGGGGCCCCGGGCACCGGCATTGCCCCACTGGGCTTTTCTTAGTGCTGCCAGACGTGGGAGCAGAGATGGGGCTGCTGCCAGCCCCGAGCTGTCCGCTCAGCTGAGGGGCTGGGTTCGCCTGCCCACGCTGTGGCAGCCAGGCCATTAAGGAGGGGTAGAGCCCTCACAAGCATGGGGCAACTGAAACCCCTCGTTCCCTCGTCCCCAGCCATCTCCCCCGTTGGCTGTAACTCCATAGCATCGCATTTAATCTGCAGCCAGGGCCCCCTTGGAAACCTTTGCAATCTCTTGGGGCGCTACTGGGACCCCCAGAGTATTTGATGCTTTTCCTAAACCCCAGTGGGGATTTGGGATTTTTGCAGCATGCACTCAGCAATGCTGCTGCACAGGGAGGGATGAAGGCTTGTGTGTCCGGCCAGGCCCAGGGTGTCACACACCTCCAGCCTTTGGTGCTGAGGAAGAAAGAAGTCCTTTATATTTTCAATTTTGCATGTTGATGGCAAGCTTTGAACTCAGCAGCAGCTCCTCAGGGCACCAACGGTCTCTTGCAGGCACCTTGCACCCAACTCAGGTGCCTTGATGCCAGCGGGGCACCTGTATATTGCTATTGCAGTAATAATATTGTGGTCTGGATTAAAATGTACCGCTATAAGCATGGCAGCAGGGGAATCTTCAACCCAAACTGTGCCGGGGGAGCTTTGGTACAGCGGGTTGGAGAATAACTGGGACAGAGAAAACCAGGAGGCAGAGAAAGCACGGGGAGACAGCTGGCGTCCCCCAGGCCTGGGTATCCCCACACCCTCGGGGACCTAAGAATGTCAGAAAGATGCTTGAGTCAGGAGCAAAACTGCATCCAAGCCTGTTGCTTCTTCCTGATTTTCCAGGAGCCCTTTTTCATCTTCCAGAGAAGCACAAAATACACTGGAAGATGCAAAGATGCAGCCCAACAAAAGGTGCTCAGTACTTAGGCAATTTTCCCAGCCTGTGTAATTCTGTGAAATAACAGCCCTGAGTGCCAGAGCAGTTTAATTCTGAGCAGTGAAGTCTGGAGGGACCGGACAAGTGCTGGGAAGCAGGAATCAATACTCTGCATCCGAACAGTGTTATCCCTGTGTTATTGCACACCAGGATCTACTGCAGCGCAAGTTAAGAAGGGAGTGGAGTCTTTTAAGGAAAAAGTTGGTTTTTTGTTTTTTTCAGGGTTTTTGCACCAGCATTAAATACCAATGTAAGAGAAGAGGACAAGGAGCCTCCGCGCCTCACACTGCCGGGGCCGAGCCCTGAGACGCACCATCCAGCACCACATGGGACGTGTCCTGGTCCTGCGTCTTCCCAGAGGGCTGTCTGCCCTGGTTAGCAACTCTCTGCAGCACACCCCTCCTTCCTTCCCTCTGCCTTCCTCCTCCCTCCCTTCCTCCCTTCCTCTTTTCCTCCTTCCTCCCTCTTTCTTCCTTCCCTCCTTCCCTCCTCCCCTCTTCCTCCTTCCCTCTTCCTCCTTCCTCCTTCCCTCTTCCTCCTTCCCTCCTTCCACCTTCCCTCCTTTCATCCTTCCTCCCTCCCTTCCTCCTCCCTCCCTTCCTCCTCCCTCCTTTCATCCTCCCTTCCTCCTTCTTTCCTCCTTCCTTCCTCCCTTCCTCCTTCCTTCCTTCCTCCCTTCCTCCTTCCTTCCTTCCTCCCTTCCTCCTTCCTTTCTTCTTCCTCCCTCCTTCCTCCCTCCATCCTTCCTGCTTCCTCTCTCCTTCCTTCTATTCCTTCCTCCCCTCCCCACCACCACGTGAACCCAAGGCCGAGCAGCGGGTCACCCTCTCCATTTCCCACCCTGGGCCGCGGCTCCTGATGTTCAAGGGTCCCTTTCAACCCCCGCGCAGTGCCGCCCGCAGCACCCCGACCCTCCCCATGCCTGGCACGGGCTGTCCCCGCCGGGCAGGGCTGCTCCAGCCCCACGGGCTCCCTGCGGCCTTTTCTCCCTGGCTCCTGCCTTTCCCTTCCTCGAGGCAGCGGCCGTTGCCCTTCTCCAAATCCTCAGCCCCATCCCCTCGCCCTGCCCATCTCCAGATGAGAGTTGCTGCCTCCCCCTGCCCTCCCCTGCCCACGCCGATGTCCCTGTCCCCCTCATCCCTGTCCCCCTCGTCCCTGTCCCCCTGCCAGCAGCAGCAGGCAGGGCCAGGCTGCCGGGAAGCCAGCATGATGCTGGACGGTGTTGACACTGTCAATATTTTGGCTGTAAAGACTGCAAAGGGCTCTGCGGTAACCGGCCAGCAGGTGCAGGCCCTCGCTTTTGCAGCAGCCTCCATCCAAGCCGGAAAAGCCTTTCCCACAGCTGATCCGCCAGGATTTGGCCTCTCCTCTTTTTTTGGGGTGTGATTGGTGACGCAAATCAATGCAGATACAAACATCAGTACGGGTGCCTGAAAAGCAGCAGCAAGGCACTGATAGCGATGTTTTATTGCCCTCATAACGTGGGGCTGCTACTGCACTGCTGTGGCGTACCGCGGTAATAAGCGCATCCTCGTTAGCCTATTTACAGGTAGCTGCAACGCCCGCTGTGCTCCCGGTGAGCGCTCGCACCCGGCGGCGAAGCCCGTTGGGCTGGGGCTGGGGCTGGGGCGGCTTTCGAGAGAGGAGCAAGAGGAGCCACGCGTGCAATGGGGAGCGAGTGCCGCCAGAGCAATGCCACCCCCGGGGCTGGTTTGGGGAGCTGCTGAGCACCCCCAGGCACCACCTCATTTCATGTCTGCTTTCCCACAGCGGCCGGGCAGGGCTAGGGGACGTGCTGGGGTGGGGAGCAGGGACACATCCCCCTCCTGCTGCGGGACAGGGCTGTCGCGGAGGGGCTGAGACCGATGCTCTCGAGACGGGCACTCGGGACTGTGAAGCTGCAGCCGAGGAGGACCCATGAGCCAGAAGTGTGCCGGGCACCAAGCGAAGCAGCGTGGGGCAGCTCGGGGAGCCCTGCCGGCCGTGGCAGCCCCCCGGTGCGGGCTCCGTCCCCAGAGCGAAGCTTTTCTCACCAGCCCTCTTTGCAAATCCGAATCGGGCTGGCTTTTCTCGCAGGCAGTTAGCATGAAACATTGATGGCCTTCAGCTGCGTGGCTCATCCGGAGCCTGTGCAGCCTCTACATATTTAATTTTTTCACCATTAAAAACGCATGAAGCGATGATCCCTTTTGCACCATCCCTAATTCACTTCCATCGCCCATCTCGGTGTGGAGCGGAGCATCTGCCGGGGAGCAGGCAGGCGGATGGGGGGGCTGCCGGAGGTTTCAGAGCTGCTTCAGTCTGGTAGGGAGAGGCATCCACTGTCCTAGAAAAAGCAAACGAGGAGAAGGCGGCCGATAGGGTCCTGGGGAAAAGCAGCAGGACCCACTGCTGCAAGAGCCTGGGCAAAAGGCTTTGAGTTGGAGAGAGAATAAACAACCCCTCAGCACTGGGAATGGGAGCAGGGTGCAGCATGGGGACCCCCAGCAGCCCCAGGAGCGGAGCTGGGGGCCATCACCTGCCCCTTCAGATGCAGCATGCAGAGCAGAGCCACCCATCCAGCGCACAGACCGGCTCTGGGTGCAGAGTAGGAGCCTCCCACTGGGAAACAGCCCCTCACCTCCCTCCCACCCAGCGCAGCACCCTGGGGGGCCTTTCACTGATGCAGCCTCTCGCCCCCACTCCCTTGGGCTCCCAGCTTGCCAGGAGCAAAGGGAGGAGAGGAATGACAGGACAGCCATGCCGCTCCCATCAGATTTTGGCATATCATGGAGGAGGTGCTTCATCCAGAAAGGAGAGGGTCTGCAGAGGGACCACTTTTCCTCGGCAGATGGCCCGAGATTAGCGGTGCCAGCGGATGCTCAGGGATGCGCTGCAGGTGCAGGCAGACCCCGCAGACCTGCAGGCAGGAAGGCAAGGCGGGAATGACCTGTAGTTGCTGTTATCACAAATAAAAAATCAGATATTTTAAGGAAAAAAAGATCCTTAAAAATTTTAAGATGCCTATAAAAATGCCCACTTTTAAGTGCAGCCTGAACCATGAGTTCCCCAGGTAGCGATGTCGGATCAGTGCAGTGCTGCTGGGAGCACCTCTCAGCCGTTGGAGAGTACTTTTCCTCCAACTTGGCTCTTTGCCTATAAGTACAACATACGGTTTGTAATTCTGCAATGCATTTTCAGGCTAAAAGTCAATCAATAACAACCATTTCAAAGGGGGACAGATTGGAAACACTGAAGCACCACAACTGTGCCTGCAATGATCACATTTTGTGCTCCTGCTGTGCAACTGTGTACATAGGAGGCATGAGGTGCTGCGGGGTGCAAGTCTGCACCACCCCAAATTTCTCTCAGCGGTTTTGCCGGCCGGTGCTAAAGAAGTGCCGCATACACGGCCGGCACAGCCCCGGCACGCCCATCCCCGAAAAGTATCCCTAAGGGCACCTGAGACGGTTGCAGAAGGGCATCATTTACTCCTCGTGGCCCCAATCTCTCCATTGTCACCCGGTTCCTGGCACTTGCTGCTCATGTGCTTCTCTTTCCGACTCCCCTGGGACTATCCAGCGGGAAGCGGTTGCAAACCCACTTGCTGTGTTGATGTTTCCTTCGTTCAAGGACAGGCAACTGCCGCAGCAGCCCCGGCCCTCCCTCACCCCTGCAGCACCCTCCTTGCCTCGTGACGCTGGCGAAGGGAGTGAACCCCAGAGTGGGAGAATGAAGGTTATTCTTGGGAAAAATAAATGATTAAGTTTAATGGTCGTGTTGCTGGTTTGATGGCTATCTCCTCTCACGGGGTGTTTACGTCCCCCTCCCTGGCCTCAGCGCAGAATTGGGCCAGGAAGGGGCGACACGGGCGCGGGAGCTGCTCCACCCCTCGCCCTATTTACACCAAATAAACCTGCTGTGCCGGCGGCTTGGCACTCCCCTTAAAAGTCAGGGCAGGTGACAGGGGCAGAGGGGACCCAGCTGCGGGGTGCACCGGAGCCCGGGCACATGCTGCAGGTGGGGCTCAGCCTGCCCCGCTCCCCCGGGGGGGCGGCCGGCAGCTTCCCCATGGCCGAGCCGGCCGAGGGCGATAACACGGGCACTGGGCAAGGTGAGTGAGCTGCAGCCGGGGACAGCCGCACATCTCGTGCTGGGGAAGATGCAGGAGGCTCTCGCTGGACCCGCTCGTGCCAGGGCCACATTCAGCAGAGGAGAGGGGCTGGAGCAGACCCACATTTCCTTCCCCAACACCCCCAACATGTCCCGGGGCAGGCAGAGGTGGTGCCACCAGCCCCTGCCCTGGGCCAGGGCACTGGCAGCCGGGTGGGCTCGGGTTGATGCTCCTCAGTACTTCAGGCAGGGCAGCACACAAGGTGAATTTGGGGACCACGGCGGTGCAAACAGCCCCGCTTCAACCCCAATGTTCGTTTTAGCCTGGTTTCTGCAGCTAGAAGCCTGCATGACTGTACTCAGGGTCTGTCTGTCTTCAATGCAGGGAGTCAGGCTGAACGGCAACCGGTTAAAACTGCTGCCCTTTCCCTGAACCAGAACTGAACCTGATCTGCTAGTTTTGCTGAACTTGAGCAGCGGCCAAATTGAACTGGAGAGCAGGAGCCAGAGCCGGAGCCAGCCTGGGAGCAGCCTGGGCGCCCGGACCCCCTCAGTGTGCCACCACGTGCTGCCATGCACGCAGCACACGGTACCGGGACCACGCTGTCCCCGCTGTGTCCCCTTGGGGCCTGAGCAGAGAGGTTTGGCTCGGTGCAAACCCATCCTAGACTCCCCAATCCAACTGAGCACATCCAAGATAAAGACATCAGAGAATTAATGTGCGCGCTAATGGACTTTATCCTTGCCAATTAATCACCACCCACCAGAACTCACCTACACGGAGACAACTCCCGTCTTGCTTGTGCAGGGTTTGGAGCTGAGCTCTCTTCCAACCCCAGGGAAAATGCCGCTCGCTTCTCTCTAGGAGGAGCTCAAACTCTGCTCTTCCCAGCACAGAGCTGGCGGCTGCCACAGCCCTGCCACAGTGCTGAGTGCGGGAGCTTCCCCTGAGGGTCCCCCAGGGACCTTCTGTCTCCAAGGGGCTTCCCAGATGCTCGCCAGCCTCTGCGTGTGGTCCCCTGGACAGGGTCTTTCCAGGTGCATGGGGGCACGCAGGAAACGGGGACCCTTTGGCACCCCGCAGGCCATCCCCGCACCCTTGGTGATCCCCTTTTGCTCCAGCACCTTCTCCTTGCACCTTCTCTCTGGCACCCGTGCAGCCGGAGGGATCGGGAGACTTTTGCAGGAGTCTTTGGCAGGAGGCAGTACGAGGGAGGGCAAACACCTGAGGCCAGCTTTGCTCGCTCTGTCTGGGCTCATAGCAGCCTGGTCCTGGGCTGCCAGACCCGGACAGGACATTGCCTCCTGCCTCGCTCTGTCCTTGAGTGGGGACATGATGTAAATGGTCCCTCTTGGCCTCAGCATCGCTTGGGTCCCCACTGCCAGTGAGGTCCCCCCCCGCACCTGCAGAGCTGGGCTGGAACTGAGCAGCTCGTTATCCTCGGTGGTGTAATGCTGCTGTCCCATGGTCATCCCTGGGGGACAGGCCTGTGTCCCTGCTCTCTGCACCTCCCTCTCGGCAGGTCACAGGCTGGGAATTCAGGAGCTTTTTGAGGGGCACAAATCCCCGCATGGTGTGGAGAAGCAGCCCTGACACCAAGCTGGTACCTGGCCCCATGCTTCCCTGAGACCCTGGACAGCAGCTTCACCAGAGCCCTGAGCCGATGTGAGCAGGTGAGGGCAAAGTGAGCAGCTCCAGCTGGGCAAAGGCTTCTGAAAACCCTCCCTTTGCAGGGGGGGAGAATAACTATTGAAATACAAGATGTTGCTGTAAGACTTCAAACTGTCATCAACCAGGGTGAAACGCTGTCAGCTGGGGTGGTGAAGCATGTTGAATAAAAGGTCTTTGTCCTACAGAGATGTTTGGCTCATGTCCAGTCACCATCGTGATCACGTCTGAGGCTGACACCTGGGACATTGACGCCTCCTCTTGTCTGGGCTGTGGACAGTTCGTGGATTGGGACAGGATGCCAGACCCGGAGCAACAGGCACATATCCCCCGAGACATCCTCAGCAAGCCCCTGAAGGAGCTGAAGAAGCTGGCAAGAGAAGGCTACTGGGCAGCGAGCCGTGCTCTGAGAGCTCAGGTCTACCACCAGCTCATCCAGCAGGTCACCTGCCGGCTCGTCACCCCAGATGCTCTCGTCTACAGGGATGTGGCGAGTCGGCTCTTTGGGAAGCTGAGTGTGAGCTCCCACCCTTTGCCTGAGTTCCTGGAACGATGCTCCATGCCCACATACTGTCTCAATGTGGAAGGGGTCACCGCCTTGAAGAAGATCCTCATCTGCATTGGCAACCTTTTCCCCGACATAACCTACAGCCCAATCCTCCCCTCTCTGGTGGCTCTGCTGCTGCACTACAGTGAAGACGAAGCTCAGTGCTTTGAGAACATCTCTCGCCTCATCGCCAGTAATGCCCCCCATACCAGCTACATTGACCAGTCCTTCCTGGCCCACCAGGCCTCCTGCATGACTTTTGGGGATCTGGCCAACAAGCACTGCCCAGCAGCTCACAAACTCATAGCCAGCACCTCTGAGAACGTCTTTGAGGTCTACTCCAAATGGTTATCATGGCTTTTTCATGACCTCCCCTTCAATTACGCCATCCGCGTCTTTGATGTCTATCTGCTGGAGGGGCAGAAGGTCCTCTACCGTATTGCTCTGGCCTTGCTGAAGCAGTACAAGCTGTCGGTGACCTCCACTGAGCTGGAGGGGACTGACATCAAGGCAGATCTGCAGGCTTTCGTGCAGAACATTGCTGAGCATGTGACTGTCGAAAAACTCCTAGAGAGAGCCTTTGGCATCCGGCTGTTCTCCCGCAAGGAAATCTGGCTTCTCCAGATGGCCAACAGGAAGGCGTTAATGGAGAAGGGCATAACCATGGTGCAAAGCAGGTAAGGAGACCTCTCTGTTTGCCAGCTCTTGGGGCTAAGCAGACAAAATATGAGCTACAGAGGAGATACAACATGGGGGGGGCTTCAGGTATCTCCCGCAGCTGTGGCTATGCTGGGTGCCTCACTGCCCCTCACAAGGGACCCTGTTAGGAGGCACTATACAGTTAGAGCTAGCGATGTTAACAAAAAGCTCATGATGCAAAAGGCATGACAAAACCTGATGCACAGGGGCTGCACCCCTAAAAGCAGATGGGCACCCCAGCTTGGCAGTAATGGATGTCCTCCCTCGCGCAGGCAGTCCTTCCACCTGGCCGTGGACATGGAGAACTTCAGCTCCAGCATTGTAACGGTTCAGGAGATGCGCATCATCTGGTCCTGGATCCCTGAGCGCTTCTCCCTCTTCCCCCCACTGCTGCTCTTCTCCACCTCAGAAGATGGGTGCAGCCTGCAGAGGTAAAGCTTCATCTGCTTGTCAGGTCAGGTCAGGTCGGATGGGCCAGGTGTAAAACTGGGGAGAGGTTGGTGGTGTAGAAAGGAGCAACACGTAATGCCCATGGGGTACATCGGAGGTCTTCTGGGGACTCTCCTGGGCTCAGTTCAAGATCTTGAGCGTGGTCTAGGCCCGCGCTGGCTGCAGGGGAGAGGGATGAGGCTCAGTGAGGTGGCAATCAGCAACTTGGCAGTGCATGGGGAACATAGAGCCCAGCAGATGTGCTGTGCAGGGGTACGTCCCCATGTGCCACGCCGTGCTGGGCATGCTACAATTGGCCAGGTCCAGCCAGCATGCCATCCCCAGGACTCCAGCTCCCTCCCAGCAGTACAGAGCACAGGGCGGCTGCTGGACACTGCAGTCAGTGCTGCGGCTCAAAACAGCTGGAAAATGGGTTTGCCATTGACTTCCCAAGACGTGAAGAAGCAAAAGCCTTCCAGTGGGCTGAGGCTGCCTTTGCGTGGATGTTTTCAGGCAAGAAACCCAAACCTGCTCCTCTGTAGGAGCACGTTAAGCTGAGAAGTTGCACTCAGAGAGCAGGCAGAGCTTAGGGCAGGGGCAGACAACATGTGAGTACATCCTACAATGGGGAAGACATCAAACCTTCTAAACACAGGTTAAGAGAGACCAACTGTCATAGCCAATGCCCAAAATTGCAATAGAAAGACCAATGTCAGCGCTTGGAGACAACCCAGGGCCCAGTGACACCCACTGCCATGGCCATGGGGTGAAGGGTGCAGTGGGAAGCAGGGACATCCCTGCAACACTCAGTGCCAGGGTGTTTCTCTACTGAGAGACTGGGAAGGGATGCCAGGTGTTCAGGGACTGGATGCTGCCCGTGCTGCCCTGGTTCTCAGGGCAGTGTTTAAAGGTGGGGCTGCGATGGTAGTCCCTCCGTTAGCACCATGAGCATGCTCCCCCAGCCCATGAGAGGTGAGCAGGCACCCCATGGCACAGTGGTGCAGCCCCATCCTGGGAAGCACAGCCCCGCACCTTTCCAAGGCAGCAACAGGGTGCAGAGCCCCAATTATGAAACACATTCAGATTAAAAGCAAGCTTGTTTGGTAAACTCCCCCCATGAAGCTTGCCTCCCAGCCTGGTGCCTGAGGGTAGGGTGGGAGGATTTAGTGTTCGGATTTATCTGAGCTATTACCTGCTTCACCAAGCAAAAATGATGACTTGAGAAGTCCCATAAGCCAACTCCCTCTGTTCCTGCGCAAACACTGAAGCTGCTCAAGCTACATGATTATGAGTCTGCTCCTGTCCTTCCATGAGCTCCCTCGGGCTGGCTGCTGGCACAGCAATAGGCTGAGAAGAGCCACCACCACTCTCCACTGTCCTTCACAGCCTCATGCTCACCGCGCGCCCAGGCTGTCTGCATGACATGATGCTTCTGGGTCTCAGACCACCACCGACCCAGCCTCCTTGTTCATCCCTGCAGGTTTTACACGTGCTGTGAAGGCTATGAACCGACGGTGCTGCTCATAAAAACAACAGAAGGGGAGGTAAGTATTTCCCAAGCAGACAAGTGAGCTGCGCTGGTGCCGATGTGGGGAAGGGGACGGGGTGGTTGACGCCACCGGCACTTCTTGGAGCAGCCACAGGGCTGCATGGTCCCTCTCCTGCCCTGCCCTAGGGTCTGTCCCAGTTCCCAGCAGAGAACAAACTGCACCTCTGGCACCAAGAGCCACCTTAGACACAGACTGGTCTAAAGGGTGCTGTTGGGGGGAAACAGAGGAAGAGTCAGTGAGCTGGAGAGAGGCCATGAATGATACTCTTTTATTGCAAATACGGACTAAATCCAGTCCTTGCTAGGCTGATTTCCCTGAAGTCAGCAGATGCTTTGCCTGAGCCAGGCCTTGCTATCAATGCATTAAATGCAAGGAACTCTCTGATTGCAAGAGCAGCCACACAAGGGAAATGGAGGAGATATAAGGACAGCTTCTACAACATTTTTAAGTTGTGAGATTACTGCAAAAAAACGTGAGCCATGCCTCTTCCCGGGGACTCTGAGAATGGCTCATAAACTCGTATTTTATCTCTCCACTCTTCATCAAACAGCGGAGGCAAGTTCTGCAAATTGTTCAGGCATCCCAAAGATTTATTGACCTACCAGTCCTGATTTCCCAAGCCTGACACTTCAGCATGGTGTGGAGATAAACACCCTGCCACCCCCTAGGGCCTTGTGCAGACAAGAGAAGGTGACTTATAAAACCTTGTTTCCTACATGTTTGAGCTCATTTTATTCCTTAGCTAGTACCAAGGACAGGCAAGAGTTCCCACCTCTCAGCAGGTCCCCTCCAGCCATGGTCAAGGCAAGGACATCCACATCAGGGTCAGCCTGACCATGGGTGGAGGAACCCCTTGGACTGGTTAAAAGCCTTGTAGGTAAAAACAATGTGTTACCTGAGTCTTTGCCATTTTAAACCATATTTTCTCTAAAGACTCATAAAACAGGTGACCACCTTGCCACTGTCCAGGGGCCAGCTGAGGACAGGGGACTCCTAGACCCCTGTCTGCAGCATGTTGCAATACTGTTCATATAATGGTTTGAGCCACACAATTATTCCTTTCCATTGCCAGGAGCCAGAGCGGCCTCCGGGGTCGAGGCACAGCTCCTACTCCCAAGCCCAGGCCGCGGAACACACCAGCACAGCCGAACTGGCCCTGCTCAATCAACCAGCATGCAGGTCACTGCAATCACCTCTGCTGCAAAAGAGCAACCCCCCAAATCTCCCAGATTCCCGCCTTAGGCACTGAAGCTAAGTGGACTCATGTCCAGAGCACCAGTGACTTGTCAGTGCAGAATTTAGCTGGCGTAGCAGAATTTGGGTCTCTGATTCCCGCAAGGGACCTCGCAGAGCCCTTGCCCTCCTGAGCACACATGTGATAGCCAGTGTTTCTGGGGCTTCCCCTGGCCCCAGCCATCTCCCCTGCTGACAGCTCCCTGTGCTCTCTCCCGAAGGTGTGCGGGGCGTTTCTCTCCTCCGACTGGAGTGAAAGGAAAAAGAGTGGGGCAACATCAGGCTTTTTTGGGACAGGGGAATGCTTTGTGTTCACTGTAAGTCACATTTTACTTCCGGGTTTATGCTTATGGGTTTATCTGTTAATTACTTTTTCCTTTACCCCTCTGACAACTCAGGGCATGGTGGCACTGAGCTGCTTCCTTACCACGGTCCCACTGCTGCCCCTGAGCTCTGGGAGGAGGCAGCAGCACAGAAATTGCTGTGCTGGATCAGAGCAAATGGAGAATGAACTGCTGTCTTGGGTGAGCCCACTTGCCCCGAGCCCCCGAGGCAACGTGGAATAACCCGAGTGGGTCTTGGAGCATTCTCCTGGGATGACAGCAGGGCAGCATGTGCAGCAGGACGGGTTTCTGCCCTGTTTGTGTGGGGCAGCTCCTGGATGGAGCATTCCCAAATCAGCCCCAGCATCCCTGCAGAGGGAGCAGGCTGAGCTGGTCCAAAAGATCCTGGGGCAAAGTCCAGCATCCACCTAGTATCCCAACAGCATCCATTCAGCATCCCACCAGCATCCACCCAGCAATGTGGGCAGTGCAGGTTTGCCCATCTCCGGCAGCACCTGGCAAAGACAAAATCAACTTCTCAGCCACAGCCACCTCCAGAGCAGCCCTGGCACTGCCAGATGCCTTGTCCCTTCCCTGCCCCAGGTCCAGACCTGGCACACAGCATTTGGCCCCTGACCCATCTGGCCAGGCAGCACCATCTTCCCCCAGCAATGGAGAGATGCTCTAAAGGACAGGGCTCACCATGTTTCTCCTTTCCAGGTGCACCCAGAGACAGAGAGGTACGAGTGGGTGTTCATCAAGAAGCCAGAGCTGGCCAAAGCCGTGCCGCGCTCACGCCAGCGGTCGCCTTCCCCCTCTCCCGCATCCCTCCTCGGCTCCTCCCCAGACAGCCGCAGCACCAGCTCGAACCGTCTCACCGTGCCCACACCGCAGAGGAAAGGCCGTCTCTCCCCGTTTCTGGCCATCAGGCATTTCCTTCTGCCTTCCAAAACAGCCTCCATGTTCATGTCTGGGTCACAGGAAGGGATCATTATTGGTAATTACCAAATGGTGCCCCCGCCCCCGCCCCACCACTGCTTTGGCTGAAAAGGGCTCTACTCCAGATTAAAATCTGAGCTGCCTGTGGAGGCAAAGACCTCCTGGCTTAGGATATCAATTTAAAGTCAGAGGAGATGAAGTCAGCCCCCTCTTCCTCAAATTAGCAGGAGAGTGCAAAGCTGCACAAGGGCAAGGATGCTTTTTCTGAGAGCCTCAGCGGGGCTCTGCCAGCCAAGGGGGAGCACCATAGCCCAAACTTCCTGGTGAGGTTCGCACCCTTGGGGCTGGCATTTCCTTTCCCAGCCCTTCCCTCCACTTTGTGCAGGATGGAGAGGAGATTTAGGTGAGGATCAGCCTAAGGAAGGGCCAGGCATGGTCACCCGGAGCAGACATGCCAGCTGTCTGCCAGCTCAGGCTTGGGCATGTGGGTTGAATCTTTGTGCCACTCCTGGGGTGGGTTCGGCAGAGGACCGCAGCAAGTCAGAAATGCCTGCAGCACTGACAGCTGCCGCTGTCTCCCTTCCAGCCCTTGGGAGCAGGATCAGGGCAAGCCCGGCTGCAGGGATGCAAGGAGCTTTCCTTGTTTTCCAACTCTCCAAGCAGTTTAATAATTCAGCTTGTGCTACCAGGGCAATCTCTCGCACTGGCTGCCCTGCAGATAGCTCTCCGGGAGCTCTGCCTCCACGCTGACATCCTGATTAGCAGAGAAGGCAGCTCAGGGCAGCCCCAGACCAGCTCTGCACCGTGGCCACAGGACAGAAAGCTGGGAGATGGGCGCAATCCTGAGAGACCTTGTCGGCTGGGCCAGTGCCCCTGCTTGGGCGGCAAGGTGGGGAGAGCAGATCCCAACCATCTTGCTTGCTTTTGCAGGTGGAGGAGGAGGGCAAGCTCTGTCCCTTGATGCCAACCTGCTCTGGGGGCACACAGAGCACTGTGAGACCTTCGACAACCCTCCGCTCTGCCAGGAGAACTTCAAGGTGCAGCTCTTGGAAGTGTGGGGCTTTCAAAACGCCTAGGTCCTGTGGGGGACAGCCCCTCACCGTGCCTCCCACGGAGATGGGGACCCCTTGCTGCATGGGCCACCACCCTGGCCTGCCTGCTGTGGTCTCTGCCAGCAGAGCCGCAGGCACCTCCAGTCGCCATCCTCCCCTCCACGGTCAGCCGTCATGGTGGTGTGGAGGGAGGGCAATGCAGTGCCAGGAACAGGACTGTGGGTGCTGCCTTTGGGGACATTTGAGGTCCTCTCCTGCAGTTTAGACCCAGCCCACTCCACCCAGTCTGTCCCAGTTTAGGATGCTGGAGGGGAGGTGAGCCAGTCCAGTGTTTCTCACACGTCCTGGGCCTGTTTGCAGCTTGGGGCTCAACAGCAAACCAGTGGTACTGCAGCACAGGCAGATTTTATAGGAATTTTGAGCCTAGGCGAAACCAAACACTGAGGTACAAAGCTCACCAGAAGCACTCTCAGACCTTGCTTCCCCTTGCTCCCAAGCCCAGCACCACCCTTCAAGCCATACACAGAATTATGTAGCGTCTGCAGGTTACCAGAACTCCCCTGGGATCATGCACTGATCATGATCCAGCACAGTGCAAGAGACCCTTTTTGTCCATGGTTGAAACTGCTGATCAGTGATTAGCAAGGTCCTACCTGGTGTTTATACACCGGCAGCCAACAAGAACCCCCCAGCTGTGTACCTGCCTTGTCATTTTTGTATTAAACTGAAGATCTATATTCACTACAAAGGGCTGATGTAAGACTGCAAGCAGTGAATACATATGAGCCTTAACCAATGTGCCCTGACTACCTGGGGTCAGGACAATGGGAGACGTGCCATTTTAAAACATGAAATATGAACGTGTATGTGTAGCTCGGTCAGACAAGGCAACCCGCACATGAGGGTTGTAGACCATAGAGATATCATTCCGGCTGCAGGATGAGAACGTCCCCCACATCCAAATATACTTTCCACTTGTCGTTTTATCTTTCATATATTCCACTCCTCGAGCTATTCAGAGCAGGAGCTACCGCTGCCTTGGTGCCTGCTTCCAGCGATGGCAGGAGGACACGGGCAGGAGCAAGGCGATGGCAGCAAGCTCACACAGTACCGGTCATGCGGCAGACCCAGGAATTAATTGCTTGTAGCCTTCAAAGGGTATGCAGGTAAGGTGAGGAGGTGAGACACAGCCGTCCGCACCCTTGTTCCTGGCCTTCGCCCACAGAGCTCAAATGAAAGAACACCACCCAGTTACCCTTTCCCTTCAATTAAAAAGCTCTGCTAGGTTGTCCTCAGTATTTCTTTCTTTCCGTGATCATGTACTGGACTTTCTGTCCAGCTGAAAGTTTCCAATGGGAGTCCCCCTCCCTTCCCAAGAGGCTGTTTCGCCCCTCCACCCAGAGATGCACAGGATGCACGACCTGCCTGGCAATGCAAAGCCCTTCGTTAGCAACCTGGCCTGACCTCCTCTCAGCAGTCTTCAGAGTTATTTCCTTGTAAGGGGCAAGCAGGACCCGTCTAATGTATTAAAATAGCAGGGGCTGAGGTTGTATCGTGCAGGCCATGGATGTCTCTGATGCGGTGGCAGAGCCTGCGAGTCCCTCTGAGGCTGTACGCGCTGTGTACCTACACTCCCCGCCGAATACAGCCGTAAATCACAATGGATGTCAGTGCACTTATTGCATTCACCGCCTGTAATCTTATGAGCGCCTTTGCCATTTCTGAAAGGGACGCTGCAGTCCTTTTTCTTCTTACGCTTTATTCCATTACTGAATAAAGTTCAAAACTCTTGGAGAATAAAAAAAAAACCCTGAAACTGCGCCGGGGAAGCAGAGGGGCCGGGAGGCTGAGGGGACGTGTAACAGCATATAAAGAGACCTTTCACCTTGCCGTCGACTGCAGCGGGGTCAGCAGAGACCAAACCGCTGCTCTCCGACGGCTCTCGGCGGCCCAGGCCAAACGGGGCCGGCCGGGAGAGGGGTGAAGGGCAGCCCCAGCGACGGCTGCCGCTCCGGCCCGGCCTCGGCCCCCTCACCGGCAGCCCAGGCGGGCAGCGGCCCAGCGGCCCAGCGCCTCTGCCCCGCAGCCCCACGGCAGCCGAGCCCGCCGGCCCCTTCTTCTCTAGAAGGAGCGGGGCTGCCGGCCCGTGCCACACAGCCAGGCACCCCTGAGGACAGGACAAGGCCGGATTCCTCAGTCCGGGGCCTTCCCGCTCCGGCCCCCCCCCCGCCGGCCGCGCCGTCCCCGGTGACGGGGCAGCCCAGGCCCGGCCCGCGGAACCGCCTCAGGGCGGCAGCGACCGCCGCCGCCGCCGCCCGACACCGCCCCCTGCCGGCCGGGGCGCGCGGCAGGCCCCGGCGCGCAGGCGCGGTTGCCGTGGCGCCGCGTCCCCAGCGCGGGGCGATGGCGGCGGGGGCGGGAGTGGGCGAGCTGGAGCTGCGGGCGGCCATCGGCTTCAACGGTAGGGCGGGGGGCGGGGGGGGGCAGCTGAGGGGGTCTGGGGCACCACAGGGGCGGCGGGGTGGGGGGGTATGGGGCACGGCGGCGGGGCGGGAGTGGGGTATGGGGGCACTGTGGGGGCAGCTGTGGGGCACGGGTTGCCAGCGGACAGGTTGAGGGGAGGCGGCCGCCATGGGGGGCAGGTGTGGGGCAGCCGTGGGTCTCGGCTGGGGCCGTGGTGCCGTGGGGTGGGCCGGGAGCAGCGGGTGCGTGCGGTCCCTCCTGCCCCCCTCGCCGCCTCCCCGTGCCCGCCATCCCGAGAGACAGATGCAAAGTGAAGAGCAGGAAGAGTTTGACAGAATAGTAGGTTGGGGTTGGTTTTTTTTGTAATTACCCAGCTTACTAGAATGAGTTTCATTTCAAAATAAAGCCAGCTCAGGTTGCGCGAAGTACTGTCATAAACGCTCCTGTGACCCGGGGATGGGGCCTAGGCACTGGGGATTCTCCAGCCAACCGCCTTCTCGGGAAATTTGTGGCTTTGCAGCTATTTTGAGGCAGGACATGGCAACATGGACTGGTGACGTGGCCTCCATAAATCAGCAGGTGCTTCTGGAGAGCCCTCTGTGCTGAAGGGCTCAGACCTCTGGGCCGGTTACATCTCCTCGTAGCTGTAGGAAGTACAGCACGGTCCAAAACGTGTAAAGGTGATCCTGGAGTTTTACATGGGGTTGTTACAGAATCACAGAATGGTTTGGGTTGGAAGGGACCTTAAAGATCACCTAGTTCCAACCCCCCTGCCATGGGCAGGGACACCTTCCGCTACACCAGGTTGCTCAAAGCCCCATCCAACCTGGCCTTGAACACTGCCAGGGATGGGGCATCCACAACCTCTCTGGGAAACCTGTTCCAGTGCCTCACCACCCTCACAGTGAAGAACTTCTTCCTTACATCTAATCTAAATCTACCCTCTTTCAGTTTAAAGCCGTTACCCCTTGTCCTGTCACTACATGCCCTTGTAAAAAGTCCCTCTCCAGCTTTCTTGTAGGCCCCCTTTAGGTACTGGAAGGCCGCTCTAAGGTCTCTCTGGAGCCTTCTCTTCTGCAGGCTGAACAACCCCAACTCTCTCAGCCTGTCTTCATAGGAGAGGTGCTCCAGCCCTCTGATCATCTTCATGGCCCTCCTCTGGACTCACTCCAACAGGTCCATGTCCTTCTTATGTTGGGGCCCCAGAGCTGAACGCAGTACTGCAGGTGGGGTCTCACAAGAGCGGAGGGGAGAATCCCCTCCCTCGACCTGCTGGTCACGCTTCTTTTGCTGCAGCCCGGGATACGGTTGGCTTTCTGGGCTGTGAGCACACACTAGCGGGTCATGTGGAGCTTCTCATCAACCAGCACCCCTAGGTCCTTCTCCTCAGGGCTGCTCTCAATCCACTCATCGCCCAGCCTGTATTTGTGCTTGGGATTGCCCCGACCCATGTGCAGGACCTTGCACTTGGCCTTGTTGACCTTCCTGAGGTTCGCACAGGCCCACCTCTCAAGCCTGTCAAGGTCCCTCTGGATGGCATCCCTTCCCTCCAGCGTGTCGACCGCACCACACAGCTTGGTGTTGTCGGCAAACTTGCTGAGGGTGCACTCAATCCCGCTGTCCGTGTCGCCAACAAAGATGTTATACAGTGCCGGTCCCGAGACCGATGACCCCTGAGGAACGCCACTCATCACTGCTCTCCACTTGGACATCGAGCTGTTGACTGCAGCTCTTTGAGTGCGACCATCCAGCCAATTCCTTATCTACTGAGGGGTCCATCTGTCAAATCCATGTCTCTCCAATTTAGAGACAAGAATGTCATGGGGGACGGCATCAAATGCTTTGCACAAGTCCAGGTAGATGACGTCAGCTGCTCTTCCCTTATCCACCAATGCTGTAACCCCATTGTAGAAGGCCACCAAATTTGTCAGGCATGATTCGCCCTTAGTGAAGCGATGTTGGCTGTCACCAATCACCTCCTTATTTCCCATGTGCCTTAGCATAGTTTCCAGGAGGACCTGCTCCATGATCTTTCTGGGTTCTGCTGAATGGCTTTGGAGGGAACTGGAAAGCTCTTGGTTTTGCCCTCCTTGTGAGATAAACTTTGGGGAACAAGCGATTTCCCCTTAGGAAGGGCAATAAGCAAGGCCACCGGTGCAGAGGTGTTGGGGAGAGGTCAGCCTGCTCTTGGGACTGCGTGCTTCAGGCAGAGTAAGAGAATTTACCTGCAGCCGCCAGAACCGTTAGCAGCCAGCAGATCTTTCACTCCTTTCTCTTGCAGGGCATATACCCTGTGGCTTGATCTGCCACCCTGATAAGGAGCACATTCTCTATCCTCTGGGATGTACTGTGGTTATTCAAGAGCTGGACAGTAAGAAACAGACTTTCTTGCATGGTCACACCAATAATGTCTCCTGCATCGTCGTGTCCAGGAATGGGATGTACGTTGCTTCTGGACAAGTCACTTTCATGGGCTTCAAGGTGGATAATGCTCTATTTCTAACTGTATAATATTGACCAAAGAAATTGGAGTTGGCTTGCCAGCAGAGGGAACACCTTTTGTTTATTTTTTCTTTTGTTGGAAAACAAATGCCTACAGTGGGAGGGTGTTGCAGAGAATAGGAAATTGTGGCTAGTCCACTGCTGGATATGCCTTCATGTTTTTGTAAAGTCTTAAGCCTTCCCCCTAGGATCAGGATAACCAGATTGAGAGGTCTCTTAATTCCATTCCCTTTTATCCAAAGTGTTGTGTGCATATGGCAGCCTAAATCTCATTAAACATTAATTAATAAATGGTGTTGTATTTAAAGTGGTACCTGATTTTCAGAGCTGCTTAGGGCTTTCAAAAGCCCTTGACAGGTACCTACCTGCCTTTTTAGATCTCTAAAGTTCTTTATGGTTTAATTTTTGCCTATTTGAAAAGACCCTGAGACCCCTGGAAGGAATCAAGTATTAGTGTTTTCAGTATTTTAAAATCTATGTCAAATACCCAGTGTCTCAGGGTAAATTTTGGTTCTGAAATCAAGTAAAGCTACTCAGCCGGTAAGCTGGAATAATGCTTCTTACAGCACCTGATCTGAAGTGTTTTTGTGTCAGTGGAGCCCTGGGCTGCATAGAAGCTAACCTTGGGCTAGGCTGCTTCTAATACCTTTCCTGCCAGAGAAAGTTTTCATACCTAATCCTGTGTGTTATATCTAATGCTCTGACTTTGACCCCTTCTCCTTGGCACCTCAGGCAGACATCATTCTGTGGGATTTCCAGAGGAAGGAGTTACTTGCTCGGCTGTCACTTCATAAGGGTAGAATTGAAGGACTAGCGTTTTCTCCAAACAGCCTTTATCTCATGTCGCTGGGAGGCCAGGACGACGGCAGGTAACAATTTCCGCTTCTTGTCACACCATTTCCTACAAGTTGTAGGGCATCGAAGACTGCTCTTAGGGAGTACTCGCTCTTCCCTCTTCTGGCAGTCTGACTCTTTCCCCTGTTGGTGTCTCTCCTCAGTGATCCAGCTCTGTCCGATGGGAAGCCAGGTGGGTACTGTGGGCAGAGTGCAGGGTATGGGGAAAGATGAAGGGAGCAGCTAATTCTTAAGCTGGTGTCATCGCCCAGAAACCTTACAGAGCCTGCACAGTTAGCTGGCTTAATGCACTGCCCTGAAGAAGTATAAATTTCACTGAGGGCTTGCTTTAACAGAGAGACAACTAAGAGTGGAATAAAAAGTTATTTTAAATCAGATTTTACGAGTGGCCTAAGATATGATTAGAGTCTTGCTCAGGAGAAGGAATCCGACAAATACACATACTCTTGCTTTAGGAGCAGGGGACGTAAACTGCAATTCCACACATTTGTGATAAAGCTTTTCTTGGGTAAAATCTTTACAAAGTGACTTTTATTGTGTATCCAGGTGGGAACAGACTACAGGAAAATAGGTTTTGTCTTGTTTTTGTTTTTAAATAATTTGTTTTTAATTAATCTCAAAAAGTGAAGCTATTTAAAGCCCCTCCTTCTCCTGCAGCGTGGTTGTGTGGCAAGTTGGTAAGAGAGAGGCTGTCTGCGGGAGCCCTGCCTCGGCATGCTGCGCAGGGAGTGCGACCATCGTGGTGGGCTCCAGCTGCAGAGACGAGATATTTGTTACCGCTGGAAAGTAAGGTTTTATTTAGATGAAAGAAATGAGGGAAAGAACCCATGGACCTATTTCCTTTTACAAAGAGTCTTTACTTAAATACAAGGAAACTTAAGCAACTGTGTGCTTCTGTTTTTTCTTTTGCTCTGAATGGACCCACTAATATCCATTAGCTTGTCCCTTTAAGGCATTGCTGCTTGTTCTACATATAAAAGTATGTTTTCAAAGCAGCACACAGGGACCCGCATGCATCACTTCTGTTCCTGATAGCAGGATTTTGTACTTGGTATTCCCCATGCAGTGTTTAAAATATTTAGTTGTCAGTGTTTACATGAGAAAAGCAGTCAATGAGTGGCTTTGAACAATGGTTAATTAATGTAGAAACAATGATATCTTGCAGGGTGTTGGATCACCTCCTATCCTCACCAGATGTGATGTACAATTGGTCACTGGCTTGTAACAAAAGCTGGTACAAAAAGTCACATTTTGCATGGATTTGAGACAGCCACCATATGCGTAGCCTGACATTTAAACTTGTTGAGGACCTGCACCTCCCTTTAAATCAGGGAAAGCTTTGGATGCTCTTGGCTGCAGTTGGACTTATGAGTGCTGGTCTTTGCAATTTTAACACTTTGTTAAATGTAAGGGCAACTGTGTGGAAAGATTTTATATTGGCTCCTATGTTGTCAATTAAATTGTGCTAGAAAATAGCTGAAAGTGTCCCATACTGTTCATTTCCCATTCTAAGAACTAAGATTGCCACACTGCATGTCTCTTTGGGAAATTAAGTGTCAAGGTTGTTATGTACTCCTCCATAATCCTTGTATGGTTTTGCTGAACCTTTAAGATTTTTGATTTACCTGGAAAAAGTTACTGTAAGAGACAGCGGAACAGACAGACACTTACTTCTGGCCTCTCTGATACTGTTCTTTTCCTCCTTATTAAAATTTCAGAACAATGTAGCCTTGTAAACGCTTTTTAATTCTTCTAGTAGTGAAAAAACTTGGATGTTTCTGCATACATAGATTTAATCCCACTATATTTGTTCTTATAGTGGGACCATTCGAGTATGGGAACTGGATCTAGCAAATAGGAAAATCTGCCCAACTGAATGCCAGACAGGGCAACTGAGAAGAGTGATCACGTGTGGTAAGGTAAGTTTCAGCCAAAATTATTTGGCTAAACTAAGAAACTCTCTACAGACTAGAGAAAAATGATGAACTTTTGTAGTAATGCTAGAAATGCCAATTACAACTGCATGATGGCAGTGAAGTTACTAAGTGTTGGCTCATGGCAGATGGTCTCCCACAGTTTCTTTACCCTGGGAAAGAGTGTTTTGAATGCTTCTGAAGAGAAGCAGCATGTATTTTAGTCACAGGCTCTAGCACCCAGAGAATCCCACTTTTGCTTCAAAATATTATCTAGATTTGGTTAGAAAATGTCTTGCGTTCAGCAGTGTTATGGATCTTTGCAGTGTGACAGGATGAAAACATTGGCTGTATCCCCTCAGATTAAATCTTGGCAATACACTGAAATAAAGCTATTTATGCAGCCCTGTGCTGGGCATGGGACAAGTGTCTCGCTATCTGGACCGTGATCTCTTTTTTTTTGTGCTTTCCTATAGATGGCAGATGATGATAATTATTTTTACGTTGGCACATCAAGTGGTGATGTCCTGCAAGTGAATACAAACAACAAGCTGATGACTGACTATGGGCCCCAGAAGGAGAAGTTTAGCTCAGTGAGTAGCAGCTCTGTGACTTGAATTTTTCCTTACCCTCCTCTTTCTCAGTAACTGAAAGTAGGGCAACCTCCAGGAGAATCATTATAAAGTTGATTCACAGACTAACCCTTTTTCTGTGCTATTAGTTCTTTGCGAGCATCTCAGTCTTGATCCTGAAGTCTGAGACTGTTAGCTTGGCTTTCTTCAGCTTCATGTGGCTCAGAATTTGGGTTTTACCTGAATCTCATGTGTCATCCCACAGACTCTCTCTTATACTAAATCTGGAAAAAGTCATTAAAAGTGAAAAATAAGCATAAAAATGGAGTAGTTCCTGAGTTGGGAGTTTTTAGGGAGATACTAGCTGCAGTGAGACAGAGGACATTCCTAGGAAGACTGGTAGAAGTGCTTATTTGAGAGGCTTTCCCGCACTTACTGCTATAAGGTTCTATGTTCAGATCTTACAGAATTGTTAAATTGTCTGGTCTGAAATTTTCCAAGACCACTGTTTGCCACAGGAAGAGTATTTTGGAAAAACTTCAAAACACTACAATTGCTCTTAAGAAACCCTCAACCCCCTAGATTTTTGTGCTTGTTCCATGTACCATTTCTCCCCCTTCCCTTCAGGAGGTTGTCTTTTTGAAATTCTGACTCTGCCACTGATGAGGCAGAGGTCTTACTGAAAAAAGGTAGTATAGATAATATAGTTAAAGAGTATTATAATGCATATGCAGAATTAGGACAAAACAAGGTTGCACAGGGCACATTGATTCTATTACTTTTTAATTTCTGAGTGCTTGACTTCATAACACCAAATTTCTTTTAACTTAGCTTGTTTTGTCTATAATTGTGACTCATGGGTCTTAGTATGAGGATCCTGAGACAGGAGTATCTCCTGAATAAGGAGCTTTTGGCCTTTCATTGTACAAGAATTCTGCATGCAGGGAGCTGTAATGATAAACAATCAGCATCAGCTAGTACACATGCTCTTGACTTCTCTTTATTTGTTGCTATAAAAGACTTCTTGTAGCTTCTCGGGTTATACCCAGCGGAGGGCATAATACCTAAGGAATTCAAACAGTTCCCTGAAAAACTTTCTTGCATAAGGTTGAATGTATTTTGTGATTCTGTTAGCAATCATGAAAATAAGTGAGCAGCAAGGGATGCAATGCAGATGTAAGTACCAAAAGTACTTAGGGATGCCATGGGGAAGCTGTCCTAGAAAGAAGCAAATCTTGTTTGAGAGTAAACACGAGACTAACAAGAACTGTAAGAAAAATTCAGCAGTAAACCCCAAAGAAAAAGCTACTGTGGCCTTGTTTCTCCAAACCTCCTGAACTTTGCTTGTACCAACAAATGTACATACAAACCACATATGTGCCCATTCAAACTGTAGTTTCTTCTGTTACAAATGCATGCCCACATCTCTGGGATAACTTGGAGCCACTGGGTTCTTTGAAATATATTTCAATGTCTATCTATTCCAGAAGGTTGGAGAAGTTATTACTTGTTTTTCCCACTTGCATTGTAGGAATGTAAGTAACTTAATTCTGTGCATGTATTAAGTGACAAGACTGTATGTATTTTGTTTCCCTGATAGAAATCGTAAGTTTGCTGAATGTGCATTAGATCTCTTGTGGGTATACCTGTACTGTACGCTGTTAAGTCAGTCTTCTAGCAGTCATCCTGCAGGGTTTTGCATCCACACAGGACCCATGCCCTGGCTGATCTCTGGTGTTTCTTATGCCAAGGTCTTGATGATTGAATATCACCTCCCCTTTTAAATTCTTGCATGCTTTTGAGTCCTTCTACATCTAGCAGTACGTGTACCTTGCTTAGAGTACCTGGTTGAAGCCACACAAGGTCCTGAACTCCTTGCCTTCAGGAGTGAGGGAAAGGTGCCAAATGCATTTGAAACAGAACTTCACAAAAAATATACTTCTGAGACCATTGCTAAAGAAGCAATCAAATAGGGTCATTAGCAGGATGCCGTGCAATTTGGGGGTTGAAAGAGGGCCTAGGGCCTCTTAGAGAAAAGCAGAGGCTCAAAGCCAGACCACAGTCCAATCCATACTGTGAGGGGTTTTATTATAAGGCAAATCCATAGGAACTGCAGTTTGTGGCAGAGACCTTTGGAGTATCACGACTTTCAGCTGACATTGCTTCTGATAATGAAAAGCTGAAGAAAAACAGGACCTGTGGCTATGCAAGAGACTGACAAGATGTTAGGGAGAAGACCCAGAAGTGGATCTTGTCACAGCTGCCTGCCAGCCTTGTGGATAAGACCTGAGCTGGTAGGCATTAATCTGACTTAAACTTTGTTTTATTAGTGTTATGTAATGGCAGCTACTTAAGATATACCACTGGTCATGTTGGGAGAAGGGAAAGAAAAGGAGACATTCACATTGGGTGGAAGTAACAAGTAGTCCTTCCAGTCTCCTCCTTTACCCTGTTGCTTAAAATGGACATTTCTGTTTCAGAGACAGGCTTTTCAATCACACACGTGCTCAACCCTATTACCCCTTCTCCTCTTGCTTACTTCCTCCCTGCTCTCTTCCCTCATTCTTACCAATCAGTTTCCAAATGCCCAAAATGGCAAATTCATCAGGGCCAACCTGTATTGTTGCAGTCAGTGAGAAGGTACTCGTACATTTTTATCTCCAGCTACTGTCAGATCCACTTTCATACTTTCCATTTCTCCCTTCCTAGCTCCGTACTGTGATTCCCTTTCCACCCACCCACATCTCTGCATACAAATAATACCTTGTCACTAGACTGTCAACAAGTCCTTGCTGAACACACATAGGATCTAATGTTTTATGACAGAAATTTCCAATTGTATGATAGTCTTCAATGCCTGAAGAGGTATTTTGCACATGTTTTTTCAAGTCAAAACCACAGCATTTATCAAAACAAAAGTATTTGCATCCTTGTTTCTACACATTTTAGTACGTCATGTTGGCAACCCGAGGAGAAGTGTTAATTTTTATTTCCTGCTCCCACCGCCCCCACCCCACCCCAGCAGACCTGTGTGTATTTCACAGGACATCTTTTGTCTCTTTCTTGAAGATTTACCATGTATTAGTACTTGTAACAAAAATTCTCACCTCTCTAGCCATAGCTTGTTTCAGAAGTGAGCCATGCTGTTTCAAGGTAGGCATGACTACTGCAAAGCATGGCTTTTGGGACATGCCCTGCCTTTCCTAACCAGGTATTTCCCTGCTCCCTGGCAGGGAGGTTGGCCATACAGCCACCAGTGGTGGAACTGTCCCAGCCTCCCTCCCCACGGCACTGTTTTCATCACTGCGTTGCAATTCTACTGAAGAGATGCATATTTGTGAACGAACATTATCCTGTATGTCTGAAAACCTTGTTTACCAGTCACACTGGGGAATTACAAGACAGTGGCATACCATGAAACTCTCAACCTGGAATCCACAGCCACCCCACGATGAGCATATCTTTAAAGAAAGAGTTTAGACACTTCTTGGGTGAGGAGAAGATGTTTATTGAAAATAAGTTTGGTCAACCTTAAAGGAATTTTGCCTTTAGACATATAAGAATGTGTTTATTATGTAGACATGATCTGAAGATTTCTCTGTTTCTGTTTTGAAGAGGAGTGGCAGAATAGCTCACTGGTATGATGAAGCAACTTGTTTTCCATCTACATGGAATTAAGTTTAAGTGCATTTCTGTAATGTCTATAAATACTGGAATAAACAGCAAAATTAATTTTTATTCTCGTTGCAAGCTTGAGGAGCTATAAGGCACCCGTTCAGATGCAAAGTGGGATGTACTTTTGCAAATGCATTTTCAGAAATAGTTGGAGTGATTTGCATTGCAAAAAAAAAAAAATATATATATATATTTAAAGGAGGTGCACTGGAAGGGTTCATAGGGCACTCAAGAACTTTGCAAGAGATGAGAACGGGACAAAGAGCAAGTATCCCTGCAGGGAAGGGAATGGGCAGGTGGGATTTTTGCTGGCATTTTTATTTATAATCATACTTCAAAGCAGTGGTTTCTTTTTGTAAGAAGTAAATAATGAATGGTGATATTTTTAACCTCCTACATTAGACTCTGCATTTCATCTACGAGAGGTCTGGCAGTATATAAAATAGAGTATTCATCGCATCATTAACGTGAACTGCTGGATTCCATGAATAACAAGTGCAATTTATAAAGCTATCTGTTTACTCGTGGTGATTCAGGGAACAGACTGGACAAGAAAGAAGACAATTACCAAGTCAAGGTTGAAATCAAACTCTGATGATTTTGAGAGCCTAGCAATGAATCCTAGCCACTTTAAGGTTGGGTTTTTTTCTCTCTTAATAATACCTGCTTCCCTCTCAAATTGAAGAACTGAAGAGAATACCTTGAAAAAATCAAAGCAGTCTTGGCAGTGCTGCAAAAACTCTTATTTATTAGCAAGTAGCAGGGAGCTGTAATCAGATAAACTACGTAGTCATAGGTTTGATTTCTAATACCGCCACCTGCCATAATGCTAAACCCAAAGGGCAATTGAGGTGGAAGTCTTTTACAGGAAAAACTGCAAAACAGTAGATCAAAAGACAGTTGATGGGCCTGTGATAACAGAGGACTCGCAAAATGCTGCCAACACCTCATAGGAAATTTTTTAAAACATTGTTCAGAAAGAGTTCTGCTTATGGATCATATTTCTAATTAAAATGAAAGCCTTTGTTCTCATGCTTTTGCTAAGAATATTTGCATGAAACCTGGCTTCCTGCCTGGTAGTGTTGTGATAGTATGGCATAAAATCCTCTCTGGAGGTTGTGTTTTTCACGGTGATCGGTCCTGATATTACAGGAGATTGTGGATATGCTACTGGTGGAGACAGACTAATGAAGAAATCCAGTGCAATTAAATTACAAATCAGGAAATTTTTTTTCAATTTTTTTTTTTTGCAATCTACATTTATTTGATCCTGAAGTTAAATAGTCCTTAAAGTGATGCATAGGTGGGTACAAGGCTGCTTGGAATGCCCAGTTACATATATGGTGATTTTTTTTTTCTTCAAAAAGTATAAGCAAGACTTTAAAAACAATCAGTTGCTTCTATTTCATTGGATAACTGAACAGAAGTAATTTTTCCAAATTCACCAGACCTTGTCTGTCGCTTTTGCAACATCCTTTCCGGGTCTAAAGAGCTCAAATGTCCATTTTTATTTTCTCTTTTTTCTTCACTTCTTCTCTCATCTTCCTTAGACCTTCAGTCCTTTCCACACAGAAAATCAGCCCTTTCTGGCTTTCATTCTTTTAAACACTCTGAAAGTGTTTAGTCCTGAAAATTTCCTGGGGTTAGGCCACATTAATGCTTGAAAAGAACAGGAATGCTGGGTGGTGCTGCTTAGATGTCAGACTTTATCATAAAGTGCTGACACCTGTATTTGTTCAAAAATCACAAACCAAGCACATGACAGTGATATCTTCCTAAAGAATAAATGCAGAATTACTCTGATTTGCCTCTTGGTTATTATTCTTTGAGAATTCACTTCTTCATGCTTTCACAACACTAAATGCTAGAGGAGTTTTCTTTTTCCAAGAAAAAACTTTACCAAACAGAAATTGTTGTTTTCACATAACGGCTCTATGAGCTCAGGCTTAGAGAAAAAAAATCATAATACTGTGAACATACTATCACAACAGTTGGCAATACTGCTTATTAACCTAGGTAGTGGCAAATGTTGCTGGAGTCTATACTGCAACTTCAAATGTCAAGCTCAACAGACTCCTTACAAGTCACGGGGAGCCTGGAGCTGCTACCAGCTGGCCTGTGCCTCTTGTACATGCTTGCTTCGTGACAGAGCTTAGTTCTCAATCCAAGTTTTGATGGCATAAAGCTCCTTTATTTCCCTTTTTTTTTTTCCTTTCCATTTCAACCATGCGTATGTTCCCCAAGCTAGTAGGGATATTTTTCTAAGTAAGAATATCAGGATTTAACCCCACAGAAGTAGTTTCACCCCTCTTGCAGCCTATTTTGGGGGTCTCTCAGATATTCAAGAATTAATCTGTTGTCTCGTATACAGAAGAGTAATATTACTTCACAGGTAGCAGAACTGAAGCAGAGACCAACTTTTCTTATACTTGAAATTTTGTGGCTTGGCTAAGGACTGGTTTTGTTTGTTTGCTGGTTTTGTTCGGGTTTTTTTTTTACTGTAGTCTGGTGCTTTATCCACTGAAAAGCATTTCTTCTTTTTCTAATGGTTGACCTCCTGTTGATCTACTCATCTTAGTAAATAGCAGAAACCCATGTTGATGATGGGCTGACTAATTTTCGAAGCTCTTCTGTGACAAATGTCTTTTATTTCTAGTAGGTGGGAGATGGGATTGCATCTTTCAGACAGGGAGAGAGGCCTGGGACACAGAGGATCTGTCCTAAAAGCAGCTGTAGGAAAGGACGCTTAGGCTGAGTTTTATCCTCTGTTGTTTTCATGTCTGATAGATGAAGAACCAGTGGAAGGAAAAGTGGAGGCACTAATACAAAATGTGCGTATTGCTTGCTGGAATGAGGTAAGGATATGTAGGCTCATGCATGGTCCCAGCTGCTCTGAAGGATTCATGATGGTGCTATTTACTTGCTCTTTAAAGACTCATACTGGAGTAGTTCATATACACCTGTAATTAATAACTCTTTTCTCCCTTCTCCCTCTAGAGAGTCACTCTTTAGCTTAGGTCAGTCAAAGAATACTGATAAAGCCATATTTGAGTGACATAAGCACCGCCATCAGGAGCATGATAAGAGACTCTGTTGTGCTATTCAGCATGGCTGCAGCAATAGACTCTGCTTCCATCCAATTGTGTTTTAATCCTGTTTTCTCCTAGGGAGTCACAGCTTTGCTTTTGCTGAAGACAGGAGATTTAATAGTCGGCACCGGAGGAGGGATTGTAGCTCTCTGTAAAGGCTCAAACTACAAAGTAATGAAGTGAGTTTATAGATGGGAGAATCAGGAGGGTGGAGGTGACAGTTCCCCCAAAGGGTCACAGTATAAGAACCAATCATTTCTACGTAAAGGCGTAATCCAAATAAATCTGTTTTTCAATCCTGCAGACAAAATAGACAGTATGGTTCCAGCGTAATGAAGTTGAATCAGACTGAAAATTACTGCATGTGTTTGCACAGAAGTGAATTGCCCTACTCATTGTTCATTTTAAGTGACCATTGTTTCCTTTTAGGCATTAGGAGTCAGATTCTAAATTGATACAAAGTGAGACAGGTCTGTTGAAGTCAGTAAAATTATGCTTATTTACACCAGCTGAGAAAGAGCTGTATTTGCCATCTAAAAAAGGGTTGTTGGAGGACATGGGATTGCAAAGGAGGGCTCCGCTAATTTTACAGGCACATGTCTGGAAGTGGCTGGAGTACATGCAAGGCTTTTTCCTGCATACAAAATAGAAAGCTGCAGGCGTCATTTCCCCAAATGTGATTTGAAAATTGGGCTTGCACATACTCATTTTGCATTGTTTGAATAGCCAACTTAAGCATACAGTTCTGCAAGCTTAGCTTTGTACAATTGAAACTATTCCCAGAAGATCTAAACTGTCTGGAAATATTATTGAATATGGGATATCTAAGTGCACTTGAGCAAGAATATCAACAAAGACGCTGTTACCTTAGGCCCTGGTCCAGAAAACAAAGTCTCCAAAGCACTGCCTTTGCAAGCCCTGGCAGAGTAGCAGGTGGGACAGGCAAGATCATATGAAGTATTAACATGGGACTGGGAATGAAATGTTAGTCCTGACCACGTTCTTGCATATTGATATCACAGCCTGGCATGGAGTTTTTGGGAGAAGCAGGGAAAGTCAAGATTCTATAAAGTCAGGGGAAAAAGGAAGTTGGAAAATAAGTACCTCGAGGTCAATGTCAGGCCAAACCTCTGCCTTCTCTTAACAGGAAAATTCAAGTTCAAGGTGCTGTCACTTCCCTGACATGTAGAGGTCAGGGTCACCAGATCTTTGTAGGGACAAATGAGTGCCAGATTTATCGAATTAACTACACTGCATTTAAAGAGGAGCTGATCACTGCCTGTCATAAGGAAGCCGTCCATGACATCATCTTTCCTTTGTGAGTATAACCGGCTGGGATGCTTTTGGCTGGTGAAGAAGTTTGAGTAAGCTGCCAGTAAGGTCAGGATACCTATGTAAACACCTTTTAACCAACAGGAACCCAAAGCCTGTTAACATCCTTACAGGATGATTTATACAGGAAATGCTGTCACCTACCAGTGAAATGCAAGGGTGATGGTGAGCGGCTGCTTGAAAGCAGAAGGCAGCAGTTCAGTTTGAGAATTGGAAAAATAATCGATCTACAGAAAGAATTCTAAATAAAAAGACTAGAATTCTTTATGTTTGGGTCACAGCAGTGATGGCAACCTCCCCCTTTTCTCCTAAGGTTGGTGCTATGAGACTCAGGCCACTTAGTCTGCCAGCAGCGTGAATCCTGAAAGTCTGCTTTTGTGTAACCTGTTGCAGCTAGAGCTTGTAGAGGTGTGCTGCCTGTAACATCAGCTGAAACCTGACTAACAGAGCTGTTCAAAGAGGCTTTTTGGGTCTCTCAGCCTCAATTATGATTTCATGTTTGACAGTATGGTATGTTCTATTAAATTCTAGGCTTGTGATGAGAGATACTGAGTATACTGGTCTGTTTTCTGTCTGCTTTTGTCTTGTGAACAGACAGCAAACGTTCCCTCTTCCTGTATAGTAGGATCATGACACTTTATTTAAAAAAAAACCACAATGGATTGGTTGTTTTCTTTCCAAATAGAGAATGGGATTTTGATCCCAATGAAAGTTTTTATTTTTGTCATGTTATTATTGCGTTGCTTCTTGACATGGCACAAAGGATCAAATCTTACCAAGGTACAGCAAAGTGCTCAATGCAAGATGCCCTCCTCCCTGCTTGTCACCAGCCTGAAAAATCCGCACCCTTCTAATTTAATGAGTAAATCATTTGGAGCTTTAGGGTAATCTGATGCTAATATAGGTGACTGGCACATCTGTGTCACAGAGGTAGCTGGATGAGCTGGATTTAGTGATGATTGTAAGGACTACATGACTACATCCTTGCATATATGTTTAAACTTTTTATCTGTCAACTGCTCTTGAACAGAGCATATCACTGACTGGGAAATACAGGCATAATATCCCTGTTCTGGCTTATTTCAGAATACTTGAATTGCTGTTATCCTGCTTTCTAAAGCAGCCACGCAAGCTGGGCTTGAAAGGGGCCACACTTTTGTTGTGCCAGTTTTCTCTGTCCTGGTTCATCTTTCGAGGCGTTGATGGTGAAGTTGAACAAAAGCTTGTGGTACCTTTCTAGATTTCACTTTCTGTCATATCCCTAGGATGTATGGTTTAGAGCTTATTTCAAAGCATTGAGTCCTATAGCTTTTGAAATGCTGCAGGTCTTTTTTTATTCAAACATGTATAACAAGTATATTACGAACAGGCTTTTGCCATCGTTTCTATTGCCTTCAACGATGTTGAATAGGAATCATCCAGTAAGCAAGATAAAAAATGACATCTTTACAATATGAGGCTGCTGTTAGTCCCTGATGTTAAATCTGGACAGTCAGCACCTCTACACTCACTTTTGTGTCTATTATATACAACACGTGAAGTTCTTTAGAGACTGAATATGGGAAATAAATGTCACAACTTCACCTGAAGTAGAAAGAATTCTTTTACTTTCACTTTAACTGTTTCTTAAAATGAATCTTTGAATAGAAACCAAACCAGGGGAATTTTATGTAAGAAAGGTGATCCTACAAAAAAGGCTTTTGTCTTAACCATGGTGATCTCTACTGGGAAGATTGCAGTTGCACATTAGAAACAGCTAAGTTTTGAAAAATGATTTAAGATCTGACAAAGAAAGAAGCGTTTTCTGTATGTCCCTCCTCATTATCTCTCCTCTCTGAATTCTCCAGGGGAACTTCTGACTTGTTTGCTACCTGCTCCAAAAATGATATTCGGGTGTGGCACACCCCAAAAAACAGGGAGCTCCTACGAATTGTCATCCCCAACGTGACCTGCCATGCCATAGATTTTATGAGGGATGGCAAAAGCATCATCTCAGGTAATGATTGGTCCAGACCCATGGTTGAGTCCAGTCTCTAAGTGTTGCCAAACTAATAAATATCAGTATGTTAGAAAGAAGAGAGGTTTAAATTGGGAATGGGTTTAAATTCAGTTCATTGCTTGACCCAAAGGCCTCTTTGCTTGCAGCTGCTCCGATGAACTTTGCTCGCAGTCCCCAGCATCCTGGTGCTGTGGAAGGCAAGGTTTTGAGACCTCACTTTGGATGTGAATTCCAGCAATTCAGAACTCAGTTTGGTCTTATTCAAAAGACCTAATTCTAAAATATTAACCTTGTTGTATGCAGCAGATTAACCTGTGATGTATGTAGACCACCTTTTACATAAACCTTGCTACCCATCGCCATGTGCAAATTGCTTACACAGGAGCTACTGCAGTACTAGAGCAGCTATGCAGTCCCCCCATTGTTACCAAACCAGTTTGCCCATAGCCAGAACCAAAAAGGAATTAAATTTCAATGGTTTATTTGGGGCTATAACTCTGCAGGTTCATCTACAGTACAGTGGTTTTCACATGTATACTGGTGATCTAACAGGGTGGGCCTTATAAAGAAACTTAATAAAAAAAGGGGGTTCATCTGGAAAGGAAAGAGAGACAATAATATGAGGAAAGTCTGTGCGCCTGGGTAATCTGTTTCTTTTTATCCATCAGCTTGGAATGACGGGAAAATCCGTGCCTTCATGCCAGAGACTGGACGGCTAATGTATGTCATTAACCATGCCCATAGCTTGGGAGTGACGGCAATTGCTGCTACAAGTGACTGTAAACGAATCATTAGTGGAGGAGGTGAAGGGCAGGTAATTTTTGCTTAAAAACCTGGAGCAGCTCTGGGCTCTTATCACAGGGCCTGCAAATTGTCTGTAACTGCTTAGTCAGAAAGTGAGCTATTCTTAGCTTTCACTTGAGCAAAGGACTGAACTTGAAAATATTAGCCTTTGATAAATGCAAATCTCCTGCTCTCAGAGGGCATAATGTAAAACAATGCCCCGATTTCTTCTGGCATGGTACTCTTGGAAATCCTTCTAATGCAGAATATGCTCTTAATCCTTTTTGTTTATTTGTCTCTCCCCTATATTTGGCTTATCTGCATTAGTCATTGTTTGCAAGCCTCCGTCTAATTGTGCTCTAGCAGAGATTTTCTTTCTGTCATTGCTTTGGAAGTCCTAGTCCTGTCCAAATGGACCTGTATGAATTCATTTAATAGCACAAAGTTCACTTTATATGGCTATAGTGTCTATGGGGTAACTTCCTAATTTTCTGGGGTGGTACTATCTGTTTGAGGTGATGGTGTTAATAAAAGACTCTAATAATAACTCAATTTCTAATACAATTATGGAAACATTCCATACAAATAACAACAAAAATCAGAAAATATGTTGTAGTCATCATACCTGTGCAGTTCAACAATTTTTTTCTGGCCATAGAAAACAAACACCATGTACTTTGGCTACTCCATGCACTTCATATAGTTGTGGCCCTTTTCAATCTGTAAAAGTGACACTCCTCTCCTAATGTTTAAATAATTTAAACACAGGGCTTTTATTTATATTAAAAATAAGTAATTAGTCTTGGAAGTCTCATGTTCAGTTTCTTGCCTTGCTTTGGACTTCCTCTCTGCAGCCTGGCAAGCACTCAGAACCAGTCATTTAATTGTGCGTGGATTCCTGACTGTGATTTAACTGCTCTGTGCTTTGTTTGTGTACCGTGATCTCAAGTGTTCAGTGTGCCCTGCTGGAGATTGTAAGGGAAGTCTTGAAGAGTGAGGAATTGAACTTAGGTCTTCCAAATCTCAGGCTAATGTCCTAATCATTGAACCATCTTTCTGAATCATTCTGCACCTCAGCTCTGCTGTAGAGCAGTAATGGCAGCACTGCCTTGTCTCACTGCATAAAGACATTAGAGATGATGAGCCACTTCAACCCTTCACTAATAAAAGAACAGTTAAGTACCTTGGATGATTAGCGCTAGAGTATGCAAAAGACAGAGAACCTAGATTCTGTATCACACACAGAATGGCACAGGCTCTGGTTCATCTCTGAACTGAAAAAAACAGCTGAGACAGAATTAAAGCTAAAGGTTGGTTAAGTAGAAATGAGAACTGCAGGGAAGCACTTGCAGTATTCATTTGGAACACAAAAAAGGTGTTCTGAAATGCTAATGGTTCTGTCAAAATCGATCATCTGAAAGCTGTGACTTTCAGGGTTGCTTAAGGGGTCTGAGTGCTCTGATCATTTAGCAACTGGGAATTGGACATCCAGATCCCATAGATAACTCAGCATCAGACTTGAAAACGTGGAAGGTCAGCTCTCTCTGCTTTTGATGTCAGTGTCTAAATTTCTAAATTTTCACTAGGATTTGACCTTAGTGGAATGTAAAAGCGATTATATATCATGACATTTGGCACTAGTGGGACAGTAAATGCAAGGTGTGAAGGATCAAGTCCTCAAAGCAGAAAGATTTTTGCTGTTACCACCACTGGGAAAAGAGGTGCTTTCAGGCACATATTTCACATCAAAGATTTAAAGACCTGTTTTGTATTTACTTACTGGCATTATACATAGCACAAATAGCAGGTAGCTTTTTTATATTCCATTTCAGCAGTCTCGCTCTTCGATCTTTAAAGCACCACTGGAAATATATCATGGACTAGATGCTTTTTTCCTGATCAAGAGATGAGTAAACTGAAGCATGGGAGAGTGGGAACCTGGCAAAAATAAGGTTTGGGGTTAATGGTCAGGAATTCCTGAACCAAGCGTATTACACTTTCAAGAACTCAGTTCAGTTTTATGAGTCAGCTGCATGAATAACCCACAGGAAAATAGAGACGGTCTGTTGAGATTTGAGTTGCTGTATGTGTTATAAGAAAAAAGAAGAGTTCAGGAAAGCCTTAGACATCCTCCTGAGCTCAGTCAGGACTGGGTGGTACAAGAGCAGATGTTTGTTGCTGATTTTCAGGTGAGGGTCTGGGAGATTGGTGAGAGGACTCACAAACTGGGGGAAGTTCTGAAGGAGCACACATCTGCTGTGTCCTGCATTAAGATTAAGAAGGATGACCGAGAGTGTGTCACAGCCAGCCTTGATGGAACGTGCATCATCTGGGACATTGTGTAAGGAGACAGATAAGTATTGCAAGACACTTAAAGTGCTGGTAATGTCTCTGTTGGGTTACTGTGTCCTATTTGTGACACCATGTAGTAAGGAGGAGGGGAAAAAGAGCATTAGGAAATAAAAATTACTAGAAAGAACAATCAGGTCAGGGAATGCAGAGCCTCCAATGATAGAAACTTTTCAGAAAAGTTTAGACAAACATTCGCCTCAAGTTGTTTTCTTGTATTGGATCCTGCTTGGCTGAGGGGGTGGAACAGGTGATTTCCTAAGTTCCCCACTAGTTCCGTTTTCCAGCACTTTATGACTCTTGTCAAGCTATTGCAGATCTGCAGATCTGCAGGTAAGGTTAAGGAAATTTTTGCATAGTGAATAGCACCTAGAAAGCATTCTGGATTAAAAAATTTCATTTCATATGACAGCAGATCAAAAGTCTTACAAGGCAGCTGTGATGGGGAACAGAACTGATGACTAACAGGCTTCATGAAACCCTGAACTCAGACCAACACCTGAAAATATCCAAGTAGAAAGAGAGAACTGATGTATAGCACAGGCAGATATAGTTCAGGCAGTCAAAGTCTGAGTTTTGACCCTATTGCTCTATCCTGTTTTGGGGGTGTTTTGCAGGCGTTTTGTAAGAAAACAAATGATTCTAGCCAACACGTTGTTCAAATGTGTGTGTTACCATCCTGAAGAGTACCAGATAATCACCAGTGGAACAGACAGAAGGGTAAGCAAAGCTGCAGCAATTCTTTTTGCAGTAATTCCAAAACACAAAGTCTGGGGCTTGTTATGTGGTAAAGCTCCTGAACCTCCACAGAAGGTTGTGTTACAGGGCGGTGCTGAAATCTGTGTGCTATTCTCAGCACAACTGAGCTCTCCTCTCTGGTCTGCTCTCTAGATTGGATACTGGGAAGTGTTTGATGGCTCTGCAATCAGAGAATTGGAAGGGTCTGTATCGGGTTCCATCAACGGGATGGACATCACATCAGATGGGGCATACTTTGTCACAGGTGAGTGGGTGGATGAAACTAGAAAAGAGGAAGTCATATTAAGAGCAGGAAAAGGAAGGCAGTGAACCAAGGATCTCAGAAAAGTATGAAAAAACTGAAAGAAGGAGTCATCTAAAGGGGAAAACAAAATTAATCACTGAAGAAAAATACTTAGAAAAAGATATAGTTCAGACGTGGAAGATACTGTGGTTCAGTCTTGCAAGATGTAATTTAAAGGTGAAGACAAGGTTCAAATGTCTCCCAGGGAAGAATACACGGTTTCACCTTGCCCTGCTCCTCATTTAGTTCAGTGGTGCTCACAGTGCACTTGAATGATTTGTTCAAGTGCCCTACTCCAGAAGGCTGGCAGTCTCTGTTGGTTTGCAAGTGGAAATGACTCCAGGCTCCATCCAGCCTCAGGCTCACATGTTCCCCACCATCATGACATCTCTTATGGGAGTCTAGCACTAGCACAGAGGAGCCATGGTATTGTGTATCTCGGCTATAGTTAAAACCCACAGATTTGGTGTCAGCACCAGTTATTTTAGATTAACCTGGTTAAACGAATGTTGGTTAAGAGCCTTTTGAAGATGGTCGATATTATTGGTACCAATTGCTGGCCATAGCTCACTGTGATCCGCTGGTGCAGGTCCTGAGCACTCTACTGGACACTGACTCTCAGCTGCAAAGAAGTAGTTTTTGCCATAATGCCCAAGACAATGTATTCCACCCCTTCTAAATCAGATGAATGCCTAAGTATTCCCCTGCCTGTGATCTGGGAACAAAAAGCAGCAGAACTCTGTGTAATCATTTGTTCTTCCTTTGTGCCCAATGCAGGTGGTGATGACCATCTGGTGAAACTGTGGGACTATAATGAGGGTGCAGTGACTCATGTTGGAGTGGGCCACAGTGGCAACATCACCCGTCTCAAGGTCTGCCCTGGGAACAAGTACATTGTGAGTGTGAGTGCGGATGGTGCCATCCTGCTCTGGAAATACCCTGACTTGCACTAACAGCTGGCCCAGGAGCTGCTAGGCTGCTACTTCCTCGGCCAATCCTAGTGATCCTTTCCTCTTACAGCTGAGGTTGTTTCAAAGCATTTGTACTATTAGAGGAGATACTATTTTTATACTCTCTGGTATGCATTTACCAGATCCTTCAGATATCCTTTCTAGCACTGAATAAATAGGTCTGACTTTTTCAGGGGGGCTAGGAATCTGCTGTTCCTTTTAGATTAGTGTGAAAGGATTCATCACTTCTTAAAATCATCTTGGCTGTTGTTATAACACTTGCATGTTGTTACTGCCACCTTTCCTGATAGTCTCCTAGCATAGTCTATTTTTGTGGGCTCTCTCTTGCTTCCACGTGGTCTCTCTTTCTCTTCCCTACCCCCTTCTGTCCCTTCCTTTAATGAATAACTTGTTGTGTAAATTCAGTCTTCTGTGTTCATTTTAATTTGTCTGGTCCTGATTAAGGAAAAAGCCCTCAGCTTCAACTCAGGCGTTTAACTGGGAAGCTCTTTTGAGTCAAGCTTTTAAATCAATGTTCTCAAAGGAATACAAGGATGTCGGGGCTTCTTCATTTGCGGTGTCCAATTTAAAACTCTCTTCAGGGGCCTGGTTTTCAAGAGTGAGAGTGCAGTAATTTCTAAAAATGCCTGGATGTTTCCAGCTAGACACACTCAAATTCCTGGTCATTGGCCTAATTTTTCAAATGGGCTGCAAATTTACATGAAATATGTATTTAGTCTGAGAATGAGTACCTGGTATCATATCTAGTACCAAAACCAGCAGCTCTCAAGATACTGTTTGTTTAAAGATCAGTGTAGGCAGCCAGCCTGTGAAGTGGTGCAAGTGAAGTAAATATTTCTTTTGCAGGCGTTGAAGGCCTGTGAGAATCCTGTCATAAATTAAAATGGTAGCAAAATATTGCATTCCTTAATGTTAAGGCTTACAGACATTTTAGTTAACTAAGATGATGATTTAAAGGCGGTGTCAGCTAGATACTGTCATACCTGTATTGATAGTATTAGCTGTTCTGGTAGGCAATGGGGGATAGCAATTTAAAGGTATGATTGCTTATTATTCTTTATATGTCACTAAAAATGTTTGCTGCTCATAGCACAATAAGGCTGGATCCTTTTGGACTGGCTCGGTGGGTATCTGTGTACCTATGTTGTCCATCAAACACTATGCAAGTCATATTCCTTCTGGCTGAAATATCTCTGCTCTTATTAATGGTGTCTTTAGAAAAGGAATTAAGTCATTCCTTCCTCTTTTTCTTTGGAGTCAAGACTTGATGCTATACAGTGATAAACACTCCAGCAGGTTTTACAAGCTCTGCAGCAATGCTCACTGTGGTTTGGAAGGCAAGATCAAACCGCTGGAATGTGGGACAGACAGGCAAAACATTTGTGCTTATGCTAGGAGAATGAAAACAGAAGTGGAGTCTGTGAGAGCTAACCAGGCAGTCCCAAAAACCCACGTCACCACCAGCTCCCCATGCTCTCTGAAGTGTGGGGTTTTGAGATGCAAATAACTGTCCGGCAGAGTCCCACGTCAGCAGTGATTCCATTCCCATCAGATCACACCAAACCTGTCATTACAGGCGGGAGGAGAATCCAAGTACCCATCGGGGAGCCAAAGTCCTGTTTCCGTGTGGCTGTTCCTGGGGTGCAAAGACTAAAGCCCTGCACACTCCTCTTGCACTAGCTGGTTCTTCATGGCTCGGAGGCAGCAAAGTGAGACAGGCTTTCCTGACTCACCTGGCCACCGTCACCCACTGACTCTGTGGAGGACAGGAGTTGGCACACTAAGAGTACAGGCTGGTAAACCACACTTTCTGTTTGTTACAGCCAGCCAGGAGGCTCAGGCCCTGTGCCTGTCACCTTACAGATTTGAAAACTGAGCGCGCAGATTCTTTGGAGAAGTCCTGTCCTGCCCATGCTTCTTTTCAGTGTGAAGCAGCATCACTTTACTGAAACCAGCCCAAATTGTAAGCATGGACACTGCCTGAATTCGCTTGCTCCAGCGTAGCTAGCCAATGTAGGTCACTGCCCAGGGTGGCGGTTGGTACGCTGTAGCAGCAGCAGCACAGCATCTCCCCAGCCCTATGGCACAGCATGCACACTGTGCTCCATTAGACCCTCCACCCTAGTGTCCATGCACAAAGCTGTGCCATCATATCCTTGCTGCTGTAGGGGTAGGTGATTTGGGGCACTGCCCCACATACTGTATAGGAAATAGAGGCGATAACCAACATAGGCTTGTGACTGCAAACAGCTGTGCGACCTTTCGGTCTGTTAGTGCATTTGGAAAAGATGGGCCCCCATGGCTGAGCCAAGCGCTGGCAAGCTCATCTACTTTCCAAGCAGTGCTCAGCTACGCAGCAGCTTGGCAGCACTCATTCCCCCAGCACAACCTTGCCCCTCCTGGCACATCTCACACAAGTGCTAAGAGCTGTACATGCTCCTCACCGGCATGGCCAGGCTCCCCAGGGAGCCCCTGGAGCTTTACAAATGGATGTGACCTACATGAATAATGCCAAGAAGCAGACATGCAGAGCAACCTGTGCTGTTTTTCCACCAGAAGTCCAGCTGTGTTTGGAAAACATGAACTGCAGTCACAAATTTCCCCATTATGCATTTGCCTGACGAAAGGCACATTGTATTTTACAGCATGAATGTATTCATTACACTATCATTAGTCATGAAGAATAGCCTGGTTAATAATGGAGATCTATAACACTCGTACACAGAATCAGCCATAACGAATGCGCTATTACCATAAAGCACTGGGGAGTTTCAGTGCCACTCTCTTCGCTGAGGCAAAGGGAGCTAATGTCGCTCCAGTCGTACCAGCAAAAGCAAAGAGGTGTCACCGGCAGAAGGTATGTTTCCATACCTGTTGCATATGCTCCTGACACCTCTGCCCCTCTGTCTAGCTGAATTCTCATCAGGAGTAGGAGTGGTGAGGGGCAGGACAGAAATGCACTGGCACCATGGTTGCACCAAGCTCCCTTACGCTGTCTTGATTGACTCCAGTGATGTTAAACGGGAGTTAAATTCTGGTCCCTGTGGGCCTGGGGGAGGGGATGAAGGGAATGTCAGTGAAAACCAGGCATGTACTGGGTTTTGGAAATGGCTTTATAACCCTTATTGTTAGGGGGAAAAAAAGAAAGTTATGTTAAACAGACTTCAGTGATGTCTGACTCTTGGTGAAAGCAGTCATCAGGTTTACGGCATTGGGCCATGAGATGGGAGACCCAGATTTCTAGCTGTACCACCAATTCACAGCACAGTGCTGGGATCAGAGCCTCTTACCACCAGGAATTTGGCTTCCAACCCCCTGGCTGCCATCCCCCCTCTGTGAGCTGCTTTCTCCTGGGCTGAGGCCATGGACACTGCTGACGTACAGCCCTGCAGAAAGGCTTGCATCACCATTCTTGCCTTCCTGTCCTCAGCCCAAAACCTTCATAGTAAGGCTTTTTAACACACTAGCATCTGAAGTTAAATTTTTCTGTTGTTGGTTTGCACATCCCTCAGCACCTTGGGGCATCTGCTTGTGTGGAGACGGATACCCCGGTGCTCATCCCAGCAGGTGCCTGAATGTACGGCTGGGCTGGGCTGCTGCACTGGGAGAGGGGGAGCCCAGCCCCGGGCTCAACATGGGCAACAAGTCCGTGGGGAATTTGGCTTACCCAGACCTCGCCAGGAAATGTCACACAGCACAGACATCTTGCTGGAGATTGCAGGGCAAAGCCGTCATAGTGCCACAGCTCTAAACAACGGGATTTGGGGCAGAGGTTAGCAGGAGACAGCTCCTCGATCTGTTGGCGATGAGCAAGGCATCTCTGCTCGCTCTCTGGGGCTTTGACCGCTGCCCTGTGCTATTTCCAATCAGTCGCTATTTGCAGGTCCTTTAAGGGCTTGTTCATGTGCATCCTGACCGCTTCCCCCAGCTACCTGGGCTTTCCTCTCTACCAAGTAGCAAAAGGCAGCAAGGGAGTGATAGCATTTGGCTCGGCTCTCCTCCAGCAGCTTCCAGACCAGCCAGGCTAGGAGCTGAAGGTTGGCAGAGCCTGAGGCAGAACGGTGTTTGCCAGACCTCCAGAGAAGGCACTCCTTTTCTGGCGCGTCTCAGCATCTCCGGCCAGCCAGGCTGTGGATCTGCTGGGAGATCTGTGAGGAATTCCAGCAGCGCCTGGCCACAGGTGATGACTTTATGGAGAGCCTTGCTGAGCGCTGTGTCCATACCCTGCCCTGTGCGGGTGGCTGTGGTGCCGGGTTGTATGAGCTCCCCTGCGAAAGGGGGAAACTGCTGCAACCTGTTACAACCTCGAGCACCTACAGCTTCCCCACCCACCTGGACGTACCTTCTCTGGCCACTGGCCCTTAGCTGAGTTCCTGGAGACACGTTTAACATCAGACCTGAATCAGGTCCCCATCCTTCTTCACGAACATACGTCTCCTTGCATCGAGCTGGGTTTCTGCTGGTGCTCCCTGCTCTGCCCTGTCCCCTGGAGCCGTGCCGCTTGCTAGAGGGGTGAGATGAGCAGAGGGGTCCTGCCTCCCAGCACCAAACTGGTGCTTTCCCAGTCCCCCAGCAAAAAATGAGGTTCCTGGTTGAGCAAACATAGGGTGTAATGTATGTAGCTCTGCGAGCTGGTTTTGTTTATCCTGGAGATACCCAAGACACGAAGCTGGTTCCCACCCAAATCCTCTGAGCTCCCCCAGCCTGGCCGTGACACCTGGGAGAGCCCCGGGCGGTTTCCACAGCACAAGCCCGTGCGGGGTTGGGAGAGCCCTGCTCGCCGCTGGTGTATCGGGGCTCGGCTCTCCCTTCCCACCCCCAGTTTCAGTGCCTGCTGCAGAGATCACATCATCTTAGTTCAGAGGGGATAATGGGTGAAAATAGCCCGGAGATACCTGCTCAGTGAAGCAGCCAGGGACCATACATATGCATTAAAAACAAAGCAAAATTGCTGCAAACAAAGTACAGAAGTTCCTGCAGCTCAGGGTTATCTGCTGGCCTTTCATGTTCAAAACCGATGGAGCATGTTCATCGCTATTCATCAGCACGGTGCGAGATCCCTGGAAAAGCAGCATTTACCTGCCTCGATGCTGTGCCTCCTCAAACATACTCCAAAGAAACGCAGGACCAATGCATCTTTAATGGGGGTACTAAATAACTTAGTTTGCTATCTATAATTTAATTATAGTTGGAGAGGGTGAATAAGGAGGTATCTTCTGCAGGGGGAAGCTATGTCCTTCTGCCTTAAGCCAAAAATCAGACGTCACCATTAGATGGGGGTTGCTGCTGATTCTGTAATCCTCCCCCCAATAACGATGCGATCAGATTATCAGCCCTATTTTGCCAGCAGACCAGCATTACAAATTTCCTTGGGACTTAAAGAATCTCTTAAAAACCACCGCAGGCTTCGATTGCCCTTGCTTGCACCCAGAAAGTGCTTGCCATTACCTAAGTCTGCAAAGCCCTGCATCAACGTCACGGCCCTGATCTGCGCGGTGCTCAGGCGGTGGTGCAGGCAGCAAGGCGGGCAGCAGCTAGACCATGCTGGTTCTCCCAGACCCACCTCATCTCCCTCCCAGCTCACCCTCACCTGCCCGCGGGGCGCGAGCCCCGGCAGCAGGCTGGGGGTTGTTGAAAGCACATTTCCACTTGGCCGCACAGATGTTCCCAGCCCGTGCCAAGAGAGCGGGAGAGGCTTAAATAAAGACAACATTGTCCTATGGCAAAGCCCAGCGAGCATGCACGAAGATTTCTCTTTTTTATTATTATTATTGTGATTTGGCATAATGAAAATGGATTTCTGCTGGGCCTGAATAAAGCTCAGCTCAGATCTATTCAGGATTTTTTTCTTGTGCTCGTCCTAATATCCAAGTGCCTCCCTGGTGTACGAACTCTTGCCCAGCCAGAGGAGATGTTTCTAATGCCGTCCTGTCACCATGTCTCCCTAATCAAACCAATGCTATCTGTGTTTTTATATTCATCCCAGCCGTCTGGTGTCCAAGGCACCGGGACAGTTCATGCCATAACAACAAGGAATTTTCCATAATAGTGAGCAAGCATTTCCCCCCCTCTCTTTCCATTTGACATTTAGATTTTCCCCACCCCAAATTTGCTCCAAAGTCTAAGCCTGGTATGCAGAAAATGGCAGCTTGAAAGGCAGAAGCTGGAGACATCCAGGAGCTCCCGAAAAAGGCATTTTTAGAGAGAAAGTGCTGACGCAACCCAGTGCTGCCAGCGTGCTGCAGCGCCGATAAATATTTGATTTAGCCTGAATAGGAAGGCATCGTGTTCAGAATGATTTGAAGAAGAGGGAATATGGCAAATATGAGATTATTGAGAGGAAGATTAGCGTAGTGAGCATTCCTGGCGCTCACTCCAGCGCGTGAATTGCTTTGGATTGGAATAAACTGGCGTTACCTGTCGGAAAGGTATTGCTGACTGCTGCCTGCCTGCTCTGGGAGCTGGGTGGGCTGCGCTGCCGGCCCGCAGGATGCCTGCACCCCAGGGCTGGGAAAGACACTGTTAAATAAAAATCCGAGCAGAGTTTGAAGTCGTTGGCTGACATGTGCTGTTAATATTCCCCGCGTTAGCATCGCAGGGGGCAGCTGGGAATCAGAGAGACTCTTGGTGCTATTTATCTTGGCGCTTTGTTGCAGGTTGCCAGGGACCCCAGGAGAGCCGCTTCATTATCTAATACTTTCTAATTCTGGCAGGTTTGGGTTTTTTTACTTGACTCAGTTTCACTGTCACATTTTAGACTATTTCCCTTCCACATGTTCATCAGGTCTCGTTTTCTGTCCATCCTCTTCTAACAAATGCTGGTTTCTGATCTGACTCTCTCAATCTGGCTCCCGCCTCTGACTTTCTGGCTTCCCTCACTTTTTCTTTAGGCTTTTCCTTGCTTTCATTATCAAGTTGCATTGGATTTCTGGTTCCACTTAATTCAGCATCAAGCCCTACTCGTGTTCCCTCTCTCGCTCCCACCACTGCTGTTTTGGCTCGCGTGGGATGCTGCTAGGCTTGAATGTCCAGCCAAAACCAACCGGAGAGAAACAACAAGTACTTTTATTTTCAATAAGCCAGGGACTTTCTAAATTTGATAAACTCCATTCTTCCCACACTGCATGAAGCACAACCTGCCTTTGTTAAATAATTCAGATAGAAAAAATCCCCATATCCTCACGCAAATGTGCCGGTGGATTCCAGTTTCCATCTCCTAGGGGTTTGCAGCAGGACAGTGCTGTAAGCAGGGCCATGAAGCTGCCAGGAGTCCTAGGGAGCACTCGGGACTTTGCTTTATGGATTGTGACCTTTGCGTAGGAGAAGGGAACCTAATTTTAAAGACAGCTTTCCAAAAGGACCATTTTATATATTGGCTTTGTAAAGATGGATTTCACAGCTCTCTAGCCAGGAGGATGCTGAGAAATGAGCTTTAACCATGGGTGCAGAGCCAGTTTCAGAGTCAAACCTCTGAGCTTGGAGGCATTTGTAGCCGGAGTTTCAGCTCAGCCTTGATGCTGTTCCCCGACTGCCTGAGACAGTGAAACCCTCCCGCAGTGCCAGCAGCTTTCCTTAGCCAGGCTGGGAGCAGCGAGCCAACACGGTCCAAATGGCTTTCTCCAAGGCCACATCCTGCACGGAGCCACTGCACTGCATCCCACCAGCCTGCCCAGTCTGAGTGCTGCTGAGCCCAGGAGCTGGTCCCCCAGGTCACAGGAGGGTCAGCTCTGTCCCCCAAGACAGGGCTGCTTTCTGCCTTCATTCCCATCTCACCGGGAGGAGAGAAAAGACCGAGTGCCCAGGCTGGCCCCAGGGTGGCAGCCTCCCGGGATGGAGATCTGGACAGAAGGGGGCTGCTTCCCTGAGGGGTCTGGCAGGAGGTGGCCCCCACCAGCGCCGGGCTCTCGGGGGACATCCCGTACCCATCAGGGCTGGCTGTGGTGAGGAGGAAAACTTCAGCTGGGCTCAGTCCTCTTTCCTCTCTGGATAAGCAGCTCCTGAGCCTGCCAGCAGGCTGGGGCCACTTGTGGTAGAGCCGTCCCTGGAGGATCCACGGGCGGCTGATCCCCGTCCATCCGCTCGGCATCGCCAGGCCGTGATGCATTTTGCCTGAGATCACGTCTGGCCCCGGCAGCACTGCACAGCCCTCTGCCCTCCTCTGTGCCCAACATGCTGACGGCTGCCAGTCTGGCGTCCCCCGGGGAGGTCACTGTCTCCCTGCCACCACCTCGCCTGAACTCACACCCACAGCGCAGGGACGCCCTGTCCCACGGGGAGGAGGGATTGCGACATCCAACAGCACCTCCTGGCCCTTCCTCCATCATTTTGCCCCATCTCTTCTGAACCTGCATCACCTCCAGCTGCCTCCCGGGCAGGGCTTGCAGCACATCCCCATGCCCGGGGTGCTCGTGGGGCAGGCAAGGCGGTGGGGCGGCTGCCTGGCACAGCAGACCCTTCCCTGGGGGAAGGGGACATGCTGCTGGATGCTGCTGAGACCTGCAGCGATAGAAGAGAGCCCGCAGCAACCACAGCCGAGCTCAGTCCCCCAGGGACCCCCTCCGCAGCTCAGCATCAGCCTCGGCAGCTCCCCAGGGAGAGAAGAGGCATGAGGCTGCAATGGGGCCACTGCCACCCCCCCCCGCTCTGCAGCAAGGTGACATTTAGTGGCACCCCTGCCAGGCAGAGGGACTTCCTTGCCGCTCCGTCCCTCCCCAGCCCCTTGGCCCTGGTTAAGGACAGCAGCTGCCCAAGACGTGCCCGGGTTCCTCGGCACACGGGGCAGCCCTGTCCTCTCCCGTCTCCACTCATGGCTGTTACCTCAGTGGTTTGGTGGGAGCTGTCAAAGCAGTCCCAGCCCAAAGTTAATCTCAGGGCTGTTGGCAGAGATGAGCAGGTCCCGGCCTCACGTGGCTGGACTGGGTTGGGGGATCTGGGTCTCCCGCAGATGTTTGAAGAGCAACGTGCTGCCGCCAGGTTGCAGTTGAGTGGAGGGCGAGTTGCTGCAGAAACAGCCGGTCGTGTTGCAGTCCCCCTCCCTGTGCCGGTGTGGTGCTGTGGGACAGAACCCAGGTGGACCAGGGGACTGATCCGGCTGAAAAGTGCCTGTCAAAACCACAGTGGGTTTCCTCTGCTGGCGGTGCTGCAGGTGGAGGGCAGGGAGGTGACCTGGTGGCCTCGGCCATCCTGTGTCCCCCCCTGCCCCAGCTGCACAGGGAGGGCTCAGGTGCTGATCCCCGTGGCTGGGGGAAGGTGGCACTGTCCCTCCCCAGCCAGGCTCTGCCGGACCCCAAACGAGCACCCACATGCGGTGCCAGCCGGTGCGGGGTGGGCAGGAGGTGGCCAAAGCCTGCGGGCTCTGCCAGTGCTGGGTTGGTGACCTTGGTTTTGTGGCTCTGTGTGGGGGGAGCCCCATGGGGCCCCAAAACCTCAGTGTGGTGGGTGCAGAGGTGACCATTGTCCAACTGTCCCAGCTAAAAGGTGGTAGGATTGGGGCACCTCACAGTGATGCTGTGACATCCTGTGGTGATGCTGGGGGCAGCAGGGCAGCGCCGGCGGGGCACAGCTGGGACTCCCAGGAAAAGCCTGGGGTGATGCTGGGGGCGGTGGGGAATGCCGGGGAAGACATGGCCGGGGCTCCCGGGAAAGCTCTGGGGCCATGGAGAGGACAGCGGGCTGGGGTGCCCGGGGATGATCCCGGGGACGCCGGGGCAGCCGGGGCTCGGCCGCCGATGCCTCCTGCCGCCAGCGGCAGCAGCGGCAGCAGCGGCTCCCCGCGCCTCCTCCTCCTCCTCCTCCTCCTCCTCCTCGTCCTCCTCCTCCTCCTCCCGGCTCCCTTCCCTCTCCCTTCTCCCAGAGCCAGCCCGGCCGGGGGAGGAGCCGGCCGCGCACAAAACCTCCCGCCCGGCCCCTCCGGCCCCCGCACCGGCACCGGCACCGGCGGCGGGGGGCGCCCAGCGCCCGCCCGGGGCCATGAGCGCCGCGGCGGAGCCGGGGCCGGCGGGGCCGGCGGGGCCGGGGGAGGGGCGGGCGGCCGCCCGGGGCCATGAGCGCGGCGGCGGCGGGCGGCGGCGGCGGCGGGGGGGGGCGGCGGCGGCCCCGGGCGGCGGCTGGGCGGCGGGGGGAGCCCGGCGGGGGCGGCGGGCGGCGGGCGGGCGGCGGCGGCGCGCCCTGCGCTCCCTGGGCAGCCTGGCCGGGCGGCTGCTCCGCACCTGGGCGCGCCTGGCCGGGGGCCGCGGGAGCCGCCGCGCCGCCCCGGAGGACGACGAGGGCGGGTTCCGGGGGGGCGGCCCCGGCGGGGAGCGGCGGCAGCGGCGGCGGCCCGGGGGGGCGGCGGCGGCGGCGGGGAGCGGGAGCGGGAGCGGGGGGGAGCGGCCGCCGGGCGCGCAGGGGCTGCGGAACCACGGGAACACCTGCTTCATGAACGCGGTGGTGCAGTGCCTGAGCAACACGGCCCCGCTGGCCGAGTTCCTGGCGCTGGGCCGCTACCGCGCCCGCGGGGCCCGCGCCGAGGTCACCCACCGGCTGGCCGCCCTGGTCCGCGCCCTCTGGACCCGCGACTACACGCCGCAGCTCTCCGCCGAGTTCAAGGTACCGAGCGCGCCCGTCCCCGCGGCCTCCCGCCACGCCCTGCCCCGGGGATCCCGGCGGCGCGGTCCGCCCCGGCACCCCCCGGCACCCCCAGCTCCCGGCACCCGCGGCGTGCCCCCGCTCGCAGCACCCGCCGGCACCCCCTGCTCACAGCACCCGCTCCCCTGCCTCATCCTCCCCGTGGATCTTGCCCTGCCCTGCCCGACACCCCCAGCCCCGCTGCCGTCACCCACCTCCGGCCGGGCTGCCTTCCCCTGAGCTCTGACCCTTCTTGGGCGGGCGAGCGAGCTCCCGGTCCCGGCCACCCCACGGAGCCGTAACGGGGAGCGGGATGCTGGCCGGGATGGTGGGGTAAGGCGGGATGGTGCCCCGGGAGCCCAAGTCAGTGGCCTCAGCCCCCGTCACTGAGTGCGTGGCACATCCCCGCCGGGCACATGCCAGCGTGCTGCAGGCCTGCGCCCGGCGTGGGGACGGCGACAGGGTGTCGGGCACAGGGCAGCGCTTCGAGCCTGGCATCGCAGCTCCCCACGCTCAGGGACACGTGTCCTCCGGTGACATTTCAGTAGGGACCTGGTGCTGCAATTAAACTGCTGCTGCAATTAAACTTTGCAAAGTGCACGGAGGAGCTGCTGGGAAGCCAGGCCCCTTCCCGGGTCGGGGTTTCTGGCAGCCCTGCCGGCTCCTGTGGCAGCAGCCGGGCTGGTCCTGCGCGGGCAGGGGCCGGGGTACCCGCTGCTCTGCCCCCCCTTTCACAGGGGGACCTGCTTGCCAACTTTCCCTGCCTGGAGGGTGGCAGCACCCACCCTGCCGGGACTGCCGGGGTGCAATGGGTGCTCCTGCAGGAGCTCATTGCCTTTCGTTTCCTTGTAGCAAAGTAACCAGCTCTCGCAGTGCTGGGCACAATATTTCATGCCGTCGGCTCCCAAACACACACATTCCTTAGGCACAGAGCAAAAAAAACCCCCAAACTTCCAGCTTTTGCTTTGAATTTACTCCCTCGGGGTGGTTATCTGCATCTTCCATGAATTTCCACCTTATTTTTTTTTTAAATATGCCTAAATAAGGTTTTTAATATAAGAGCCCAGTCTGCGACTCATTTTGCTTGAAGCCCATCCGCGGTGGCCTTGCTCCCTCTGCTTGTACCAGGATGCCTGTACTGCTGAGCGCGGGGCTGGTGTGGTGGGGGGCCAGAGGGGGGCTTGGGGTGTTTCCCGGTGATGCTGGAGGTCTGATCCCTGTCCCGGCAGGTCCCAGCATGCTGGTTAAAATCAGCACAGATGGTTGGGGTTTAACTGCATGAGCTGGTTAAAATCAACACGGATGGTTGGGGTTTCTCCCTCCCGGTGCTGGTTTTGGGGCTGGGCTCCTAAAATTGTCCTTTCCTGGCTCTGAGCAGCCACCACTGGCCCAGGCTTAGAGATGAGTCCTTGGGGATCCCCAGCTCTGCCTTTTGGGGTGCTCCCAGGGCCCCCTCCTTGGGCTCCCTCAAGGGACCGGGATTCCCAGCCCCATGCATCCTGCTTTTTTGGGGTCAGGGACCCATCCTGGCTCACACCGCTCCCCCGGGAGCTGCTTACACAGCTCTCATGGGCTGACAGCACATACCCCGGGCTGAGCCCCCGGGGCCACCCAAAACCCAGGCACGTAGCACCGCTGGGACCTCGACCGGCTCGGCAAGGGAGTCGGCTTCGGCGCTGGCTCGGTGGCCTGATGGCACCCCGATGGGCTTATCCTCCCCGGGCACCGCCTCGGCCCCACGGCATTCCCAGCACCGTTCTTCCCACCGTGGCCCCCAGTGAGGGAGGAACCGCCTGTAAGGGCATCATGCCGCTCGCCTAACAGCAAAATTAATGCTAATTAGCCAAAATGCTGCAGCGTGGCTGATGGCTTGGTGGGGGGCAGGCAGAAAGCACATAGCATTAGGGCCTGATCCAGGCACGGGTGAAGTTGTGGGGCAGGGGGATGCTCTGTTTGATGGGGCAGGGGGTGCTGCCGTTGGTGGCACGGGGACCTGGGCTTTTGGGGCAGGGTGCCCAGAAGGAGCGTCACGGTGGTTTCATTGCCCCCCGTGGCTGCTCAGGGCCCAATTCCTGCGCCGTGCATGGAGCTGCATGTCCTGGGGGGTAGGAAAGGCAAGGGGGAGGTGGGGGGGATACCCCAGGGAGCCCTGTGAGCACCTCCTGGGGACTCCCTGCAGGGCTGGGGGGAAGGAGGAGAGTGGGTGAGTGGAGGGCAGCCCCGGGCAGGGGGAGCTGGCAGGGCTTTGGATGGAGGGGCAGAGCCTGGCAGGGCAGGCAGCACCCCCTCCCCAGCACTGCCCTCGCGGGGGGCTGTCAGGACCCCCCTGGCATGTGGCTCCATCAGGGACATCTCTGGTCCCCCTCCCTGGTCTCACCTGCTCCGCTTCAGCTGGAGGGTGCTGAGAGCCAGGCTGCAATGGGCTGAGCATCCCTGGTTTTGGGATGCAGGAAGTTTGCTCAGGGGCTTTCCTCCTGCCTGTGCAGGCAGGGCTGGCAGCTCCCCTGCCCACGGGCCACACATATGCTTGACTATGAACAGCCCTCATCCCTTCTGGGGACTTGGGTGGCTGGGCTGGCATCGCCAGCATCACCTGGCTGGGGAAACTGAGGCACGGGGAGGCACTGGGCTGGCTGCTGGTGATGGGGTGGCACGTGCAAGCAGGGCCTGGGGAAGAGCTGCTGCCTGCTGGGGCATCGCAACGCTGGGAATTGCCTTCCCCTGGCTGTTACACCGAGTTGATGCCATTGGAGTGCATGAGGCAGGTGACGCTGGTGGGTCTCCATGGGTTGGGCTTGCCCGTATGGGTTTGTTGGGGTGTGCCCCGTCCCCTCCCCTGCAGCAAGCTGTCCCCTCCTGGCCTCATCCTGGCAGCTGAAAGCCGGGACACCACGGTGATGGGCCACAGAACTGCTGTCTCGACCACTTGTGCCGGTGTCCCCAGCGCTGTGCTGTCCCCAGGGTGGCCGCGATGTCCCTGCAGAGGCAGGACAAGGGCAGACGCTGGTGCAGGCAGGAAGCAGGGATGGGTTTTTGCTATGGGTGCTAACGAACCGGCTGTTCGTTAGTGCCAGGCAGCGTGGCCCGAGGCTCAGCGCCCTCCCTGCCCATCTCTTGCAGAACATCGTCTCCAAGCACAGCTCGCAGTTTCGGGGCAACGCGCAGCACGACGCCCTCGAGTTCCTGCTCTGGCTGCTGGACCGCATGCACGAGGACCTGGGCGCTGCCTCCCCCGCCCAGCAGACCCGTGTCCCCGAGGAGGTGGGTGGCCCCCGCCGGGGTGGCCGCACACCCTGGCTCGGGTGGGGATGTCCACGCCGCGTGTGGGACCGGGGAGGCCGAGACGGCAGACTGGAGTTGTCTCCCGCACATCAGTATGGTTTGGGGATGCGGGTGATGTGGTTTGGCAGGTGTGTGGGGGGGAGGCTGGCGGGGTCCGGGTGCTGCGGGGCTGGGCAGGGTGGTTGGGGTGCTGGGAGTGGGTGAGGGTGTTGGCAGGAGCCCATCCAGCTGAGCACCCCGGTTCTGGTGGGCACCCTGGTTCTTGGGGTTGCTCGGTCAGGAGGAGATCCAGCCCCTCCCTGTCGCTCCCCACCTCCAGCTAAGCGCGCCGTAATTACAGCGCTCAGAGGCTTTGCTGCTGGCAAAAGGAGTAATTAAGTCTCCTTCCATCCATCTGCGCTCATGGCATCCCCCTGGCCCTGCCTGCTGGCTGCCTGCCTGCCCGCCTGCCGGGCGCTGCCTGTTGCAGCGGATGGATTTGTGCGTTTGCCGCGTCGGCTCGCCTCGGCAGCGTGCTGTCCCCGCTTTGGGGGTGATGCCCGTCTTGGGCACAGGGGTCCTGGGAGCAGCGTCATCCTCCCTGTCGCCAGCGTGGGGAATCGTGGCTGTGGCCGAGGGGTGCGGGTCGGGGACCCGCGGGCAGCCCCTGCCCGGCCTCCAGCCTTGCACGGGCACTGCTCCGTCCCGCATGGGAGAGCTCGGCTGCAGTGCCCGTCTCCAAAGCCCCTGGCTGGGACAGCCCTGTGGCTTCCAGCCCTACTTTGCCGGTGAGCTGCAGCCATCTGTGTACTGAGCTGAGCCGGCCTCAGCCCTGCCTGCCTTTGCCCTGAGGCATTTAGATCCCACAGGCTGTTTGGGAGAGCCTGGCAATGGGCAGCTCCCATCGCTCACTTGGTAAATGCCCGGTGCCAACGTGTACCGTGGGCTGTGGCGTGATGCTGGCGGTGCCCGCGCTGGAGCCGGTGCCGTGGCAATGCCCGGGGCGCCTGCCTGGCTCCAGGGATGGGACCCTTTGTGTGTCCCCCCAGCATCCTTGGTTTTGCTCAGCCTCCCCCAGCCCCTCACCATGGTCTCAGCCCCTCTTGGGGGGTGCCACCTGAGCAGCACCCATGTGCCCATGTCCCTCGGGAGGGGGTGCCCCGTGGGGGGGTCATGAGCCAGAATAAACAGCTTTGAAGTGTCTGGATGGAGCTGGGCACACAAGCGCCTGTCCTGGTTTTGGGTAGCGTAGGCTGGGGGAGGAGGGTTTGTGCAGATGCTGAAGGTTGGGAGTGGTGGGGACGGTTCGCTCCTGGTCAAGCCCGTGCCGACGCTCACGGACCGGGGGAGCTCAGCTGGTGGAAAGCAGAAGACAAGGAGTTCGGTGGTCCAGGACACGGAGCCGGGCAGACCAGAGGGGTGGAAATACTGTCCTGGCTGTTTGATGGGTTCCCACAAGGTGTCTGCTGTGGCACCCAGCGGACTCTGGGGCCACCCAGGTGGGGACCAAGGCTTGGCTGCTGGGAGGGCTGGAGGAGGAGGAGGAGGCATCCCCTTGGGTTTCAGGGGGATTCTGGGGGCTGTGTGGGGCACAGACAGAGTCCAGGTCCCTTCTGTGCCACACCAGATGGACCCCAGCCCTGGGCAGACCGTAAGGACACGTCAGGCTCAGCAGGACCCAGTGCCAGCAGATGGCACGAGGAAAATCCGCCTCCCAGCCAAATACCTCATTGATTTTCAGTCTTGCTCATCATGACACCAAAAACTCCTCTTCTTAGCCCAAACAGCCCAGTCCTTCCCCAAGCTACTGAGGCTCCTTTCTGTGACGTCTCTTCTGCCATCAGGCTCCGTGTGCCCATAGCAGGGGGTGAAGCCGGTGGCTGCTGGCCCCTGTGCAGGGATGGGGGCTCCCTGTGGCTCCCAGGGCAGCGGGCAGGCAGGGAGACAGCAGGCAGGATGCAGGCAAGGAGGTGTCTCCTAACCAGGCAGGTTTGGCTGTGTAACATGGTCGCGTCCCAGTGCCCCCATTCCCTACAGAGTGGAGCATAGGACCTGGCTCCTCTCAGGGTGTCCTGGGTGCGGGGCATGTCTCACCTCCCGCAGCCGGTGCTGGCATCCCCCAAATTCAGCAAAGAAGGCTGCCTCCCCAGCCAGGCGTCCTGCCTTTCCTTGGGATGGAGGAAGGGATCCTGTGCCGGCCCTGGGGGTGAGCAGCAAGGACACAGGCAGTACCATCCGCAGTGTCAGTCCCTGCCGAGAGCAGAGGCCGTGCCTCAGTTTCCCCATGCACCAAGCAGGGGGGACGGAGAGAGGGCTCCCTTGTGCAGGGCTCCTCGCCCATCCCGAGGCAGCGTCCGGCCGACGGAGGAGCCGGTTTCTCTCGAGGAAGGGGGCCCAGTGCTGCTCCTGCTGTTGCTCAGGGATGTGACACGGGCTTGCCAGGGAGAACGGGTGCGGGCACCCAGATGGGGAGCACGGCTCGCTGCAGTGGCTCAGGGTGCCGGGAGCTGCTGGATCACACCTGGAGAGAGGTCAGGTGTCTGCAGTGTGGGGGAAGAGGCAGTCGCCCCGCCGTCCGGGGCCGAGATGGGGATGTGGGGATGTGGGGAGGTGGCCGAGGGATGGGTCGGCAGCGGAGTAAGCGCTCCCCACGGCTGCCTCCCCTGCCAGCTCGGGGGATGCTGGTGGAACGGCACTGCTCCCACCGCCTGCCCCGGACACGTGGCCCCTGAAAGGCCAGCGCTGGGGCAGTGAGTCGGGGTGCTGGGTGCCATGCCAGGTGCCATGCCTGGGTTCGGCATGCTGGGTGCTGTGCCAGGTCCTGTGCCTGGGCTTGGCATGCCGGGTGCCGTGCCTGGGCTTGCTGCTGGTAAAGGCGCTGGGGAAACATGCAGCAGCGGGGCTGCTTTTCTGGGCAGCTCTGCAGCCCCACGCTGGCACACCTGCCTGGGAGGGCATCATGCCAGCCGGGGCTTTTTTTAGCTCCCCGGTTCTAGTGATTTGCATGCGGTTAATTTGCACGCAGCCGTGTTTGCCTCAGGTGGGTGCGAGCGCAGGAACGTGCACACCCGCTCCAGGAGCTCTCCTCGCAGACACACAGACACGCACACAGACACATGGACACCTGCCCGCTGCAGCATCCCCCCGTCTCGCCCACCCACGCCCCAGCTCCTTGCAGCACGGCCGGTCCCAGCACCCATGGGTGCATTTGCCGGCACGGTGGGTGCCGGGGTGCCGTGGGCACCTCCCTGCCAGGGCTGCCAACCCTGCAGGCGTGTGCCCACGGGCGCTGGGGCTCCTTGGCGGGGGGGACGTTGCTGGGGGATCAGCTTCCCCCCCTCCAAGCTTTCCCCTGCCGGAGGTGCCCATGCTGCAGTGTGGCTAAGCCAGCCCAGCCGTCTCGCCCAGGATTTCCCTCCTGGAGCATTTCAACCGGGATCAAATATGTTTCCAGCTCCAATTCCTCAGTGCCCAGAAGCTCCGGACGCCAGGGCTGCGGCTGATCGGATGGGGCATACCCCAAAATTTCCCCAGGAGAAAGCACGCAGGGACCCTGGAGGGCATGGCAGTACTGGGCCGGCAGATGCCGGGCAGGGGTCACTTTGGCATCGCCTTCAGCCTGTCCTTGTGTCGTGGGGACGCCGAAGCTGGGCTTGGCTCGCTGGGACGTGTCCCCAACCCCTCAAGGGCGTGGGGTCACCCCGACACCTCTCTCACCCCGCTCGTGTCTTGCCCCCGCAGCCCAGCGAGGACAGGAGCGACGGTGCCAGCAGCTCCCCACCAGCCGCCCAGCATCCCCGCGGGCAGAGCTTCGTGCAGAGCCACTTCCAGGCGCAGTACAGGTGAGCGGGGAGGGCCGGATCCTGCCCGGCCGGGGGCTTCTCCCTCCTGCGAGCCCCGGGCAGCGCTGGAGGGGCTTTGCTAGCGGGCAGCCGGACTCTGTGAGCCCAGGGAAGGGATGAGCTGGGGAGCGCTCAGCCCTGCAGAGATGCTCCATCCATCCAGACGTTTCTTGCTCCGCTTTAATGCCAGCAAATACTTTTGCAAGTGCTGAAGAGGACACGGGGAGGGTTAGAGCCCAAATCCCTGTGGCAGCGAGTGGGGTGTCCTGGCCATTCCCCACTCCTGTCGCAGCCCCGGGGCTCCTGGTAATTAGCTCGGAAGCTCGGGGAGCAGCAGAATTAAGATGAAGGTGTGTTTTATTTGCACGGTGCAGTGCCGGTGGCATTGTCCAGGCTGTGTGGGTACAGCAGGATGGGGGTGACGGGCCAGGCAGCTCTTGGCCAGAGAGCGTGAATTGTTTTGTTAAGGACTGATCCAGAGCAGGGTCTGAACCGCATCCCTGGGGGCGGGTTTTGGTGCGGATGGGTGCCTGGTCCTTGGGAGTGAGGGCACAGAGGGTGACATCAGCCACATCCAGTGTCATCTCCTGGCATGGAGATGGACACGGGCAGATCCCAGCCCTGCCCCTGGGCATTTCATACCCCCAGCCTTCAGAGACCCCACCGCCCGCCTCTCCTTGGCCTTAATGAAGCCTTGAGTTCTTCCGTTCATTATCACTGCCCCAGGGTGGGGAGAGCTACCGGGAGATGGCTTTTGCTGGGACAGCTGGTTTTGCACTGCAACAGCACTTGGCTGGCAAAAGCAAGGCGGCTGCTGAGCCGGCAGGGCTGGGAAGGCTCAGCGTGGGGAGACGGGCAGGGCTGCAGGCAGGGATTGGGCAGGGGATGCCCTGGTTGTTCTCCATCAGTGCTGCTGGGTTGGTGGTGGTGGGTGGTAGAGCAACCCAGTAAGGCTTGGTGTCCCTCAAGGGTCCCTACTGGGACCATTACAATTTAAAATCTTCATCAATGGCATGGTGGGATTGAGTACAGCCTCAGCGAGTTGGCAGGTGACAGCCAAGGTACAGACTAGGTGGTGAATGGAGAAGGACTTGGGAATACTGGTGGATGAAAAATGGGATGTGAGCTGGCAACGTGCGCTCGCAGCCCAGAAAGCCAACCATATCCTGGGCTGCATGACAAGAAGCGAGGCCAGCAGGTCGAGGGAGGGGGTTCTCCTCTCTGCTCTGGTGAGACCCCACCTGCAGTACTGCGTCCAGCTCTGGGGTCCTCAGCACAGGAAAGACATGGACCTGTTGGAGCGGGTCCAGAGGAGAACTGATCAGAGGGCTGGAGCACCTCTCCTGTGAAGACAGGCTGGAGAAGAGAAGGCTCCGGGGAGACCTTAGAGCAGCCTTTCAATATAGAAAGGGGGCTTCCAAGAAAGATGGAGAGAGACTTTTTGCCAGGGTCTGTAGTGACAGGACAAGGGGCAACTGTTTTAAACTGCAAGAGGACAGGGTTAGGTTGGACATAAAGAAGAAATATTTTACGATGGGCGTGGTGAGGCACTAGAACAGGTTGCCCCGAGAGGCTGTGGATGTCCCATCCCTGGCAGTGTTCAAGGCCAGGTTGGATGGGGCTTTGAGCGACTTGGTGTAGTGGAAGGTGTCCCTGCCCATGGCAGGGGGGTTGGACGGGATGGTCTCTGAAGGTGCCTCACAACCCAAACCATTCAGTGGTTCTATCACAGGAGTCAGGATCCAGGTTGTCCCAAGCCTGTCCCAGAGGACAGCATGGGGATGCTCCCACACGCAGGCGATGGGACATCCCACATATTCCTCTGGCTGAGACTCTTGGGATGCTCGGGTGGGCCAGCATCTGGCCACCCCATCCCCATGCCACGGCATTGCAGGCGTGAGGGGACACATCTGGCATCACAAGTCCTTCCTCCTGTCTCAATTAATCCCTCGCCCTGTATGAAAAAAAGGCGCTTTAATTATCCACCCCCTCCATGTGCCAGAGCCCGTCTGTGTGCAAAAGGATTTATTAATTTGTGCGGCTGCTTCCCAGGGAGCTCGATGGCTCTTTGAGGTGACAAATAACAAGGACTCAGGATTTTGATTTGGTTTTTAATTTGTTTTTCCCCTTTTTGTTGAATAAAAAGGAGGAAAAAAAAGAAATAAAAAAGACAGAATTAAAAAGAAACATGAGGTAGGGTGGTTGTTGGCATTAAAGGTTCATTTAAGCCAGGCTTTGGTGGAGCATCTCCTAGGAGATGCTGTGGGAGATGGGGAAGCCTCCCTGCTGGCAGGGGGACCTGGTCCTCCCTGGTGGCCTCATGCCCCCCAGCAGAGCAGACGGGTCCCCCCTCACTGTCCCCAGGGCTCCCCTGGAGCCGGCGGCTGTGCCACGGCAGGGACCGGGCAGGCTGAGCCAGCAGCACCGGGGTAGCCGGCGGTGTCCGTGCGGCACAGCCTGTGTCCCGGCGGCAGGGCTGGATACTGCCCCGGCTCCATGCTGGCAGGCTGGGAATGGGAGTGCTGGGAGTGCAGGCACGGTGGGTGCAGGATCCGTCCCTGCGGTAGCGATGGGGCTACCGCCCCGTCGGGTGCAGGATCTGGCCCTGCGGTGGTGGCAGGCAGCTGGTTCCCAGCAGGTGGATGGGGAGTGCAGCAGGACCGTGGTGTCCCCTGGGTGCAGCTTGCCGGTGGGACGGTCCCCAGCTGGTGTCACCACTGCCTCTGCCTCTGGCCGTGAGTGCCAGGGTGGGCAAGGGGCGGTGGTACCTCCCCAGGGAACACACTGGGGCTTGTCATGGGGCTGCAGGCAGCTGCCCTTTTGCTGCCTGTCACTGCCTCCTCCCTGCAGCCCAACCACAGCCCTGGTTTTCGGGAGGGGTCCTGTCCCCTCCCAGCACCCCAAGGCGTTGTCCCTGCTTAAGCCCCACCGGGGCGGGCTGGGGTCACCCCAAAGCCTCCAGGAGCCAGAAGCCACCCTGGGCTCTGCCAGCCCTTGGGAGGGGGAGCAGGATTTGGGGGGGTTTCGGGGCCACAGCCACGCCTGGGAGTGGGAAACCCCCCAGCCCTAGGATTTCACTCTGGCTTCTCTAGCACCAGTTACTGTGGGTGCCCTTGTTAGGTTTCAGAGTGAACAGACCGTTGGACTGGGCAGGTGGGTACCAGCTCTGGTGCCTCGCCATGGCAGGAGGTTGTGCAAACCCTGCGTGATGCTGTGGCCATCTCAGCCCTGTGGGATGCGGTACCAGTGTCAGGGCGCTGCAGCCCCAGGGTGGGGACTCTGGGGGTGCTGTCCCTGCACCGGTGACACGTCCCGGCCGTGTTTCACAGGTCCTCCCTGACGTGCCCTCACTGCCTGAAGCAGAGCAACACCTTCGATCCCTTCCTGTGCATCTCCCTGCCCATCCCGCTGCGCCAGACCAGGTGAGCCCGGCCCCGCACCTCCCCAGCCGCTCGTTGGCACGGCAAGAGGCACATCCACCGCCCGGCGAGGTGTCGGCTCCAACCAGAGTGATTTGCATCTTTTGGGGTAGATAATTAATGAGGGATAGATAATTAATGAGGGAGGCGGTGGCAGCGTTGGGATGGGTGATGGCCACCACCGCCGGAGCTGTGTCCGATGGGTGTTTGCTACCCTGGAGTCGGAGCCGCTGCACCGGGATGTGGGTCCATCCAGCACGGTCACGAGCGGCGTCGGGTCTCAGCGCGGCGCGCGGTGGCTTTCCCCGCTGAGGGGGGGGTGTGCGTGTCTGTGTGTGTCCCCCGGTGTCCCCAGGGCTCTCAACGTCACCCTGGTGCTGCAGTGCGAGCGCCGGCGGTTCGTGCGGGTGGGGCTGGCCGTGCCCCTGCTGGGCACCGTGGCCGAGCTGCGGGAGATGGTGGCGCGGGAGGGACGCATCCCCCCGGAGCAGGTAACGGGCCGGGGCGGGGGACACGGGGTGGGGGACGACAAGACCCCCCCCCCCCAGGGACGCTGAGGGTGCCGGGTGCCGTCCTGCAGGTGATCCTGGCCGAGGTGTCCCCGCGGGGCTTCCTGCGCTCCCTCGGTGACGCGGAGGAGCTGGGTGCTGCCGGGGAGGGGGCTCCCCTCTACGCCTTCCAGCCCCCGCCGGCCTGCCGCGCAGGTACCGCCCCCCTCCCCTCCCGATTGGCCGGCGGCTGGCTACCTGCGCAGTCCTGATTGGTTGGGAGCGACTCCTGCGGGGCTGGGAGTGGCGGGATGGGAGCAGTGCTGGGGGAGGTGGGAGCATCCCTGGGATTGGTGGGAGGTGGTGGTTTCCCTCGCTGTGATTGGTGGCTGGGAGGTGCGCTGTGATTGGGGGGAGGCAGGTGTGCTCTGCTGTGATTGGGGGGAGCCTTGTTCTCCCTTCCCCCCAGACCCATGATTGGTTGGAAACATGTGTGCTCTGCTGCGATTGGTTAGAAGCAGGTGTGCTCTGCTGCGGTTGGTTGGAGGCAGGTGTGTGCTGCTGTGATTGGTTGGAAGCAGGTGTGCTCTGCTGCGATTGGTTGGAGGCAGGTGTGCTCTGCTGCGGTTGGTTGGAAGCAGGTGTGCACTGCTGCGATTGGTTGGAGGCAGGTGTGCTCCGCTGTGATTGGTTGGAAGCAGGTGTGCTCTGCTGCGATTGGTTGGAAGCAGGTGTGCTCTGCTGTGATTGGTTGGAGGCAGGTGTGCTCTGCTGCGATTCGTTGGAAGCAGGAGTGCTCTGCTGCGGTTGGTTGGCGGCAGGTGTGCTCTGCTGCGGTTGGTTGGCGGCAGGTGTGCTCTGCTGCGGTTGGTTGGCGGCAGGTGTGCTCTGCTGCGGTTGGTTGGAGGCAGGTGTGCTCCGCTGTGATTGGTTGGAAGCAGGTGTGCTCTGCTGCGGTTGGTTGGAGGCAGGTGTGCGCTGCTGTGATTGGCGAGGCCGCGTCCCCTGGGCTGTGGTTGGTGGGAAGCAGGGGGTGCGGGAGAGGGTGCCGCAGGCAGGGGAGCACAGGCAGCTCCCGGCAGCGGGCAGGGCGCCCGACGGTGCTGAACCGGAGCCCCTGGATGACCGCCGCCCCGCCCGCAGGGTGCCCCCGCAGCCTGCCCGCCTCCCCCGGGGCGGCCCACCCGGACGGGCAGCGCCCGCTGCCCGCCGCTGCCCGCTCCTCCGACTGCCTGCACCGCGGGGCGGGCGGCCGCATCCTGCTGCTGCTCTGCAACACGGCGGGCGCCGGGCCGCGGCTCGCCAGGTACCTGCCCGCCCTGCCCGCGCTTCGCCTGCGCGCCGCCCTCCCTTCCTTCCCCGCCGTGGGAGGGGGCGCGGGGGTGTCCCCCCTCAGCCGGGTGTCCCCCCGCTGTCCCCAGGTTCGGGCCGCCGCTGGTGCTGCGGGAGGAGCGGGGCGTCTCCTGGGAGCAGCTCCAGCAGAGCATCCTGGCCCAGCTGCGGGCGCTGCTGCGGGGCGAGGTGCAGGCGCAGGTGAGCTGGAGGGGGGACGCCGCTGTCCCCTGCCGGGGACGCGCTCGGCCGGGGCTGCTGGCACCTGCTGCCACCGCGGCCGTGGGGGGGGGGAGCCGTGGGTGGCCGCGGTGTCCCCGTGGGTGGCCACGGTGGAGCCGTGGGTGGCTGTGGTGGCACCATCACTGGCTGTCGTGTTCCCATGGGTGGCCACAGTGGGGCCTTGGGTGGCCACGGTGTCTCCTGGATGGCCACGATGGAGCCATGGGTGGCCACGGTGTCTCCTGGATGGCCACGGTGGAGCCATGGGTGGCTGTGGTGGCACCATCACTGGCTGTTGTGTCCCCATGGGTGGCCACAGTGGGGCCTTGGGTGGCCACGGTGTCTCCTGGATGGCCACGGTGGAGCCATGGGTGGCCACAGTGTCTCCTGGATGGCCACAGTGGAGCCACGGGTGGCTGTGGTGGCACCATCACTGGCTGTTGTGTCCCCATGGGTGGCCACAGTGGGGCCTTGGGTGGCCACGGTGTCTCCTGGATGGCCACGGTGGAGCCATGGGTGGCCACGGTGTCTCCTGGATGGCCACAGTGGAGCCACAGGTGGCTGTGGTGGCACCATCACTGGCTGTGGTGTCCCCATGGGTGACCATGGTGGAGCTGTGCTTGGTTGCAGGGTCACTGTGGGTGGCCAACGGTGTCACTGTGGGTTGTTGTGGTGGCCCTGGGGGTGGCTGTGTTGATGCCGGTGGCTGATGGGTCACTGTGGGTGGCTATGCTGGCCCTGTGGGTGGTCATATTCACGCTGCAGGCAGCCAGCGGTGTCACCATGGGTGGCCACAGTGTCACTGTGGGTGGCAGTGGTCTCCCTGTGGGTGGTCATGTTGTCATTTCAGGTGGCCAATGGTGTCACCATGGGTGGCCACAGCGTCACCGTGGATGGCCACAGTGCCACCCGGCTCCCACGGCAGAGCCGCCCCAGCCCAGCCACCCTCCCCAGTACCCAGGTGCCACCATCCCACAGGTGCTGGTGTCCCCGTGCTGCCCCTTTGCCCGCCCAGCCACACCACAGCCAGCGGGATGGGTCATCCCCCAGCCCTGCGTCCCCGTCCCCACGGGTGTCCCCTGGCAGCCTGGCCACGGGGGCCAAAGAAATCTGATTTTTGGGGCTTTTTTTTGTCCTGTGTCACAATGCATGGCTCCCCCCAGGTGCTGCTGGAGAGCGGGGGGGGGCTCTGCCCCCCAACCAGCCCCACAGCCCCCTCTCCCCTCGCAGGGCGCGGGAGCCCTCTTCCGCATCCGCCTGGCCGGGGGCTCGGCCCCCTGCACCTACCTGTCCCCGCAGGACCCCCGCCCTCTCTGCCACCCCGCCGTTGACAGGTAAGGGCACTGCAGGGGCAGGATTGTCCCCAGACTGTCCCCTTGTTCCCTGGGGGTGGCCAGTGGTGACACCGTGGTCTCAGTGTTCCTGTGGGTGGCCGTGGTGTCCCTGTGTGTGGTTGCGTTGGCACCATGGGTGGCCAAAGGTGTCCCTGTGGCTGACCACGGTGGCACCGTGGGGGTGGCCAGTGGTGGCACCATGGGTGGCCACGGTGGTGGGAGGGTCCCCGGGAGTGGTGGGTCCCCAGCCCCGTGTCCCCGCCGTGGGTGCTACATGGGGAGATGGTGGCTGTCCATGCCTGGCACCGCAGGGTGGCAAGGGGGTGGCCCCACGGGACAGGGGGTTTTGGGGGGCATCTCACCTCGTCCTTGCCTCCCCAGAGCCCTGCAGCTGAGTGGGACGGGTGGCCCTCCCCACGTGAAGCTGACGGTGGAGTGGGACCTGAGCACCAAAGAGCGGTGAGTCCCATGTACCCAGGGGTGGGTGGGGACACCCCAGTACTCAGGTCACCCTCCCTGACACCCCCCCCCTGGTGTCATGTCACTGCCCCCCCGCCCTGCCGCAGCCTTTTCGGCAACGTCCAGGAGGAGGTGGTGCAGGACGCAGAGAGCGTGCGGCTGCAGCAGCAAGCGCACCGGCAGCAGCACAGCTGCACGCTGGATGAGTGTTTCCAGCTCTACACCAAGGAGGAGCAGGTACCGAGCACCCCGCCAGCCGCGTGGGCAGCGGGCACCCTGCCCGCACCCTGCCCGCACCCTGCCCGCACCCGGCAGAGCCGCTGCCGAGGGCAAGCTCTGCCCACGGCACGGCGGCTGTTGGTTTTTGCGGTGCTGGGGGTGGCTTTAGAGGTGGCAGGGGGGTGTTGGGGAGGGAGGTGGCCATGGCACATGGTGTCCCCAGCTGGCCCCGGATGACGCCTGGCGCTGCCCGCACTGCAAGGTGCCCCAGCAGGGCACGGTGAAGCTGAGCCTCTGGACGCTGCCCGACATCCTCATCATCCACCTCAAGCGCTTTCGCCAGGTGGCTGAGCACCGGCACAAACTCACCACGCTGGTGAAGTTCCCCCTGCGGGGTCTCGATATGGCCCCCCACGTGGCGCAGCGGGGCCAGGCCGGCGGGCAGCTGTTGGGGCGCTGGGCGCCCTGGCAGCCCCCCCTCTGCCTGCCCCCGAGCTGCCCCCGCGACTACCTCTACGACCTCTACGCCGTCTGCAACCACCACGGCAGCATGCAGGGCGGCCACTACACTGGTGAGCGTTGGGGGGTGTGGGGGGGGCTCGGGGTGTGGAAGCAGGATGGGGGTATGCCACAGGGCAAGGTGTGGGGGGTGTGCCGTGGGGCACAGTATGGAGCTTAGGGGCATTGCAGGGGGTATGCCATGGGGCACAGCATGAGGTTGGGGGGCACTGGAGGGGGATGTGCCGTGGGGCACAGCATGGGGTGCACAGGGCATTGCAGAGGGTTATGGTGTGGGGCAAGGCACGGGGCTGTGGAGGCAAGTGCAGGGGGTATGCCACGGGGCACAGCAGAGGGGACCCGGGGCGCAGGGGACACGCAGGATGGCGTTGCAGCCACGCCAGGGCAGGCGTGGCACTGGGGCGTGCCCCCCAACAGCATCCTGCACCCCCAGGCTGTCCCCACACCGTGGGGCTCATGCTCCCCGCTGCACCCTGGGGTTGGGGGGGCCAGAGCAGAGCCCCTGGCCCCACCTCACCCCCTGTGTCCCCCCCCTCACCCCCTGTCCCCAGCCTACTGCTGCAACGCCCTGGACGGGCGGTGGTACAGCTACGACGACAGCAGGGTGGAGGGGGTGCGGGAGGCGGAGGTGAGCACCCGCAGCGCCTACATCCTCTTCTACCAGCGCCGCAACGCCGTGCCCGCGTGGTCGGCCAGCAGCTCCGTCAGGGGTGAGCACCCCCACCTCCCTGCCCGCCTGCGCCCCGACAGCGCCCGGGCACCCCAAGGTCACCGCCCCGGGCACGCACGGCACGGCCGAGCGCACGCACGGGCACGCAGAGTACGGTACACGCACGTGCAGCAGAGCCAAACGCGTGCGCGTTCAGCACGTGCACGCACGGCGTGGGGTGTGCGCACAGAGCACAGCTGCATACGCACGCATGCACGTGGACATGCATGCACACCCATGCGTGGACAGCATGGCAGGTGGGCACGTACGCCCGCACAGAGCACAGCTGCACACACGCAAAGACATGCATGCACACCCGTGCATGGACAGTATGGCAGGCACGTAGGCACACAGCATAGCTAAGTGTGCAGACGTGCACATGCATGCCTGTGCACACTGGCACACAGTGTCGTGCACACACAGCACAGCCAAATGCACACGCTTGTGGGCAGGTGCATGAACAGTGCGGTGGGTGCACGTGCACAGTCACTCACGTGGCACAGCTGAGTGCACGTGCCTGCACACGATACGGTACGCGGGTATGCAGCAGAGCCACACGCGTGTACGTTCAGCACACGCACAGGCAGCATGGTGTGTGCACACAGCACAGCTGCACGTACGGGAACGTGCACGCACACGCGTGCGTGGGCAGTACAGCAGGCAGGTGCACGCACACATACAGCATAGCCAAGTGCGCACGTGAATGCTGTGCACATCGACATGGTGTTGTGCACGTACAGCACAGCCACGTGCACACCCTTGCGCACGTGCGTGAACAGGCACGTGTGCACGCAGTCACACAGCCCAGGCAAGGGCACACACACGTGTGTGCCGGTGCACAGCGTGGTGGGCACGCAGTCACGCAGCACAGCCGGCGTGTGCGGCATCGCAGGTGCGCGCGCACCCGTGTGCTTGCAACTGCAGCCACGCGGCACCACGCTCGCCACGCGCTGGTGCGCGCCGCGCAGCGCCGCGCGTGTGCAGCTGCTCGCAGCCCCGCGCTCCCCCCGCTGCCGAGCGCTCTGGGGCGCGGGCGCGGCAGCACCCCTCGCCCCGCAGCCCGGCTCAGCCTCCCGCTCCCCGCAGGCTCCACCGCCTCGTCGCTCGCCGATCACTGGCTGGCCCGCCTGGGCGGCAGCACGTGGGACACCGCGGCCACCCGGTCCTCCCCGCCTGGCACCCCCGATGCCACCGCCGCCCCGGAGAAAGGTGATGCTGAGCACCCCCTCCCTGCCCCGGCACCCTGGCGTCGCTCCCAGATCCTCCCACTTATTTGTTGTTTTTTTTTTTTTTAATTGCAGGTGGCTTCGAGGCCAGACCCTTGGTGCGCGGCGTCCAGGGCCGCAGCCTCAGCGTCAAGGTCTCGCCCGCCGGCGGCCCCCCCAGGGCCGTGCCCCCGCGTTGGTCCTTCGCCGGCAAGGAGCGGGGGCGGCCGGGGGTCCCAGGGGAGCTGGTGGCCTACCTGGAATCGGGGCGCCGGCCCCGCTGCACCCGCCGCTCCCTCTTCCCGCTCGGCACAGGTGGGGAGAGCGGCCCCGACGCCCCCCCGGCCCCCAGCCCCGCGCCAGCCGGCCCCCCGAAACAGCCCGACAAGGGGCAGGAGGAGGCGGGCACCCCCCGAGCCCCCCGCCAACCCCTCCGCGTGCCAACGCTGCGGCGAGCCGCCAGCGCCGGCGCCGAGGGGTCCCTGCGCCTGCCCCCCAAAAGCCAGAGCAGCCCGGGGCGGAGCGGGGACGGGACGGGGGGGGCTCCGCCGCCCCGGGCTGCCGCGGCCGGAGGGGGACGCGGGTGTCCCTGTGGCACGGCTGTCCCCCGGCCCGGCGGCCATGGCGCGCTCGCACAGCTCGGCCAGCCTGCCCCCGCGTCCCAAGGGGGGCCTGCGGCGCTCGGCCTCGCTGGGCAGGGGCGCGGGGGGGGCCCCCCCTGCCTGCCCGGGGCCCCCCCGGGACCATGCTGCAGCAGGGACGGCAGCCCGTGGGCTCGCTGTGCCGCCCGGCCGTGCCCGAGTCCAGCTTCTGAGCCAGGGCCGGCGGGCATCCCCACCGGGGGCAGCTCGAACCGGGGGCTCCCGAACTGGGGGCTGCCAAACTGGGGCTATGCCAAACTGGGGCTATGCCAAACTGGGGGTGTCTTAACCCAAGGGCTCCTGAACCAGGGGATCCCAAACAAGGGCATCCTAAAGCAGGGTCATCCTGAACCAGGAACATCCTAACCTGGGGGCATCCCCAAACTGGAGGCATTCAGGTATCCCGAAGCTGGGTCATCCCAAACGCGGGGCTCCCGAACCAGGGGTATCCCAAACCGGGAGCACCCCAAAGCAGAAGCTCCTAAATCAGGGCATCCCGTCCCAGGGCATCCCGCCCCAGGGGCATCCTGAACTGGGGGCATCGCCCACTCACCTCCCCATGCCCCTTCCCCGGGAGCAGGCAGGCGGGCACGGGCTCCGCCAGCTCGAAGACGTGAGAGTATTTATTGTACCAGGAGAGTTTTATTCAGAGACGCTTTTTGTTTTCTAAAAGGCGACTATTTTGGGGGGGCGGGTGGGCGGGTCCCCCACACCAAGATCTATGCAATACGCGATTCCTCCAGCCAGCTTTTGTATGCGGGGGTGCAGCCCCCACCGCCGGCGGTTTCTATTAAAGACACGTGAAAGGAGCCCAGTGCGGTGCCTGGGGGGGGGCCAGTGTCCATCCCAGGGGATGTATCCAGGGGTGGGAAGGGCTTCATGTCCCATTGGTGCTGGTCCCAGTGCTGCGGTGTGTGCTGTGGATCGGGGTGGTGGGGAACAGCCTGGGAGTGGGGCTTGGTGGGGTCAGTGGTGGCCAGATCCTGTCCCGGCACGGTGGTTGTGTGCTTGGTGGGAGGTCCGGGAGGTGGTGGCAGCACCAGGAGCACCAGTGATGGTACCTCTGCCAGGGCAGAGGAAGGGGATGTCTGGAGAAACTTGGTGCAGCCACTGCAGGAGGCAGGGATGGAGGTGGAAGAGGTGGGATCAAGGTGGAGGTGAAGATGGAGGTGGAAGAGAGGAAGAGGATGCTGGACGTAGACATGGAGATGAGTATAGAGGAAGTGGGATTGGGGTAGTGGTGGAGGAGATGAAGGTGGATGAGGTGGGATGGGGTGGAGGTGATGGAGGAGACTGGGACAGAAGTGGGGGAGATGGAAGTCGAGATGGAAGCAGGATTGGGTTGAAGTGGAGGAGGAGATGAAGGTGGAGGAGACCCTTGGTGGTGGGCTGCTCTAGGCCACCTCCCAGCTTGCAGTGCCACTGCTGGTGCCATGGCTGTGACCCTGTTTTGCAGCAGGTGACAAATGTGGGTTTGTCACCCATGTGTCACCCAGGCAAGCAGCAGCCCTGGGCATGGCAGGTTCCCCAGGGCACCCATGGGTGCTGGCAGTGGCATGGGCAGGGCTGCCGCTGCTCCGCATCCCACAGCTGAGGCTGGGAGGGGGTGAGAGCCCCAATATGAGTGGCCATCCCTGTGCCAGGCCTCGGGGACCCCATGCCCACCTCCCTTGCAAGGACCCTGCCTTGGCCCAGCAGCTGGGGGGGACCTTGGTGGGGTGCAGATGCACTGCAGGGACCCCAGGGACCTGCCACCCCAGCACCCTGGGCTGCTCCCTCTGCCCGGGGGCCCTTGAGGCTGGGGGCCTGCTGAGCCCTGGGGCACTCAGTTCCTCCACCCGTGGGTGCTGCCCTGCCCCGGTGGGCGTCTGCGTGGCTGGGGCTGAGGCTTGGCACTGTCACACTGCAGGGCTGGCATCCCCCCGCATGGTCCCCGGCATCCCATGGGGAATGGGGTGAAGGATGTGGCATGGCCAGACTGGGGACCCCCGCAATGACGTACCCCGTGTGGGCAGAGGACCATACCTTCCCTGGCACCCATGTCTGCCTGCAGGCGTGAGGGCATGGAGGTACCTCCGTGCCTCCCCATGTAGTGGCATCCCGCGGGGCATCCTCTCCCCATTGCCCCTCCATACTGTGCAAAGTGGGGTCCCGTCCCCCACCCCATCCCACCAGGCTGGGGAAGCCCCCGGTGCCATACAACCCCTCTGCTGCCCATCCTCCACTGCCACGCGATATTCCCCTCCACATACACCCTGCTTGGTCCCAAAACACAGGCAAGGACCCCCCCACAACTGGGTTGGTGCCCACCCCGAGTTTGGGACCACCCCAAATCCAGGCTGGGACCACCCTAGGCCTGATGCTGCCCCATCCCTCGGGACCATGGCAGCCCACACAGAGCAAAAACCATTTTATCACCCAAACCCTCATTAAGGCCCATTTCTTATAGCAAAGTACCTTCCAAATGTGTCCTAAATCCATCAGTGGGCACCAGTTTGGGCTGGGACCATCCCAAATCCGGGCTGGGACCACCCCATGCCTGGCCCTGCCCCATCCCATGGGACCAGGGCCCCAACATCCCGCATCAACCCAACCCCACCATTTTACCCCCCAAACCTCATCCAACCCCACATCCCCCCCCACCAAACACCCCCCACCGCTGCCACCGCGGCCGGGCACGGCCCTGCTGATGCCAACAGGCATTAACCAAACGCCAGCGCTGCCGGGCAGTTCACAGCGAGTGGCACATGGATTTATTGATTGCTTTGGGGTGCTGGTGCCCCCGGGTGCCCGCCTGGGGCGAGGGGCACGGCGCGAGCGGGGCGGGGGGGCAAAGCGCTGCCATTTCCATCCTCCCTCTGTGCACCGGGTGGGTGGGAATGGCTCCAAATAAAACAAATCTCTATATATTTTTTCTATATATATATACAAATATATAATATATATATATCTCTGCCGATATATATATATAATCTCTCTTATCTCTCTGGAAAGGATAAAAGGTTAATTTGTCTTCGCATGCACGACCAAAGCCACCAACCCATGGGGACAGCGGGTGCCGAGGGATGCGCGCCCTTGCCCGCCAGCACCCCGAGAGCCCGGGGGAGCCGCATCCTGCGTCCCCAGGTTATTGCTGGTCAGGTCCCATCCTGCTCCGGCAAACAAGCGGAGGGGGAAGAAGCCGAAGAAATGAAATCCCGCTGCAAAGCGCCGGCGAGCTTGTTGTCACCTGGCCGGTAGCCAGTGGCACCTGCTGTCGGGGCACGGAGGAGGTGGTGGCATCGCCCCAGGACCGTGGGTGCTGTGGGGTGCGGGGGGGCGCAGGCACCCGGTCGAAAGGCAAAGTCTGGATAAGGCGAAAAAAAACGAAATAAAGAACAGCGACCGCCCCCCAAACCGGGCGCTTTGCCACCCAAAACTGGCGTGCCAGTGGCCCTCGGTGCCGGTGGCTGGTGCTGGCCCCTGGGTGCTGCAAGGATGAGCTTGGGGACAGGGACACTGTCATAGGGCTGTGCTCTCCGATTCCTCCTCCTCCTCCTCCTCCTCCTGCTGGGCAGCTGGGCCCAGCCCCGAGAGTCTCTGCGGTGCCTCCGGCGGGTCCCGGCACAGGGCGGCATCCGGGGGGACGTGGAGGGAGGGGACCTCAAAACGGAGCAGACCTGCGGGAGGACAGAGTGACGGGAGACACCTCGCTGGGGCTGGCACCGCGTTAGTGCCACCACCAGGGATGTCACCACCGATCCCTGCTCTGTGCCACCCCACCCTAGCCGGAGCCTGTGACACCAGCCCCGATGTCCCCCACCCGGATGCCCTGCTCTCCTCCCACTGAGTGCAGGTGACAGCGCTGTCCCCTCTCTCAAGGGACCTGCAAGGCGAGCCAGCACACGTGCAGTGACAGAGGGTGGCCCACAGCCCGAGGCAGGCGGTGTCACTGCTGTCCCTTGCCGAGAGCAGAGCAACCCTCCCCCAGGTGGATAAAACACTTCTGCCTGCCAGGCCCTGCTGCCATCGTGGGGTCCCAAAACGGGCAGCGGCTCCCACGGGCACATGGCGGGGGGACCTACACCCGTGCCGGGGTGCAGTGCCGGGGCTGCACCCGTGCCCAGAGGAAATGCCAGGGTGCCAGGGCCGCACCGACACCCGCGTGCAACGCCAGAGCTTCACCGGTGGGTGCCATGCCAGGGCCGCACCGGTGCCAGGGTGCGATGTCTCGGTGCGACGTCAGGGCTGCACTGATGCCTGGCTGCGATGCCAGCGTGCAATGCCGGGGCTGCACCGGTGCCAGTGCCGCACCAAAGGAAGGTGGCCCGCCTGGGGAACACCCAGCCCCGCTCCGCAGGGTGCCCGGAGGCTAGTTGCTGCCCGTGCTGTCCCCCCACCCGTTGCAGGCAGGACGGGCACATGGAAGAGCAGAGCCCTCCGCCCTGTGGGGCCCTGTGGCCAGCCGGGCCAGAGCTGGGGGGCTCCCAGAAGTGCCCGGCCCGTGTCCCCAGGTGTCCCCGATGCCACTGGCACTTCCAAAGCATCGCCCTGACCGTCCCCCTCCGGGACACCGGGGTGGGGGGACACCAACAACCCAGGGACAAGAGAGGTCAGAACAGCAGCACAGGCTTGTGGTGCTTCCCAGGGACGTTGTCACCTTCCTGGGGACATCACCACCTTCCTGGGGACATCACCACCTTCCCAAGGATGCTGCCACCTTTCCAGTGACAGTTCCACCTTCTCGGGGACATCGCCACCTTCTCGGGGACACAGCCGACTTTGCAAGGATGTTGTCACTTTCCCGAATACATTGTCACCCTCCTGAGGAGAGTTCTACCTTGCCACGGACCTTGTCACCTTCCTGGGGACAGTTCCACTTTTCCAGAGACGCCACCACCACCCCCCTGAGTGCACTGTCACCCTCCCGGCGACAGTTCCACCTGCCTAGGGACACCAGTGCCGCGTTCCCGGGGCCATCGCCACCTTCCCGGGACCTCCCCCCCCCCGCCCCGACCCTGGGACAGCAGCCGGCATGTGTCGTGTGTCCCCCCCCCCCGCCCCGGCCCCGGCCCCCCCGCTCCCTGCCCGACCTTACCTGCCAGCGCACCGTCCCCGGGGCCCGCGTTGTCCCGGCGGGGCAGCTCCGGGGGCTGGGGGGGGGGCGGCGGCGGCCGGGGGGGGCTGGGGGCGGGGGGGGGCAGCGTGGGGCGCGGCCGCGGCTTGGGGGTGGGGCGGGACTTGGGGGCGGCGGCGGCGGGGGGGGGCAGCGCGGGGGGAGGCGGGGGAGGCGGCGGCGGGGGCGAGGGCTGGCCGGCGGGCAGGCAGGGCCCCGGGGGGGCGGCGGGGCCGTAGGGGGACGGGGTACTGGGGGGGGTGGGGGAGAGGCTGGCGGGGGAGGGCTGGCCCCCCCCCTGCTCCCCCGCGGCCGCCCGGGGCGGGATGGGCGCCAGCTTCTTGGCCACTGCGAGACAGAGATAAGGAGGGGGGGTGTCAGGGTGCTGGGGGGGGGGTACACCGAGCGCGGGGACCCCCCCCCCCCCGTCGACTCCCGCCCCGCTCCTACCTTTGCGCAGGGCGTGCGGGCTCTGCTCGGCGGGCGGGGGGGCCGCGGCGGGCGGCTGGTGCCCGCTGCCCGGGCCGGGGCTGCCGCGGGGCTGGCCGGCCCCGGGGGAGAGCTCCTTGGGTTTTAAAGTGCTGGGGGCGGGGGGGGTAAATGGGAAAAGAAGGGAAATGAAAAGAGAAAAGCATGTAAAAGAAAAGAATGAAAAACAAACCGGAAAATTAAAGAAAAATGAAAATGAATGAAAAAGAGAAATAAAATCAAAAATAAAAACGCAAAACAAAAAACGCAAAGAATTAAACCGGAAAATTAAAGAAAATAAAATGAAAATGAATGAAAGAGAGCAATAAAATCAAATAATAATGCAAAAGAAAAATGAGACATGCAAAGAATTCAAATAAAAATAAAACGGAAAATTAAAGAAAATAAGATCAAAATGAAAATAAACGAAAAATAAAAATTAAAAATCAAATAATAATGCGAAAGAAAAACAAAAAATGCAAAGAATTAAAATAAAAATAAAAACCAAAAGAAAATAGAATGTAATAATAAAAGTAAATGAAAAATTGAAATAAAAACAAAACCCCAAAATAATGGAAATAAAAAAAATAATTTAAAAAGTAAAATAAACCCCCAAAATAATATGAAAAAATAAATGAAAAATTAAAAGAAAATTAAAAATGAATGAAAAATAAAATACGATTTAAAAATTAAAAGTAATGATGAAAAGAAGAAGGAAAATTAAGAAGTAGAAGGAAGAAGAAGGGAGAGCCGTGAGGTCCTTCCCGCCCCCCCCCCCGCCCCGCAGCACAACCAGCGCGCAGCCCCGGGCTGGCCCGGGGGGGCCGACTCCCACCTCGGCAGGTGTTTCTCAGCCCCCAGCCCGCGGGACGCCCGCCCCCCCCCGCCCCCCGGGGCCAGCGCTGAGGGGTCACCGAGCTCCCCCCCCCCCCCCCCGGCGCCCCCCCCCCCCGCCCCGGTTTGGGGTTCCCGCGGTTACCTCGCCGGGCCGGATCCTGCGGCTCGGGCGGGCGGGCGGCTGCCCCGGGGGAGCGGCAGGGCTGCGGGGGGGGGGGGGGGGGCCGTTTGGGGGGCAGTGCCACGGGGGGAGGGAGCGGCGAAGGGAGCAAGGCTTGGCGCCGGGGTGAAGGGCGAGCAGCGAGGAGGAGAAGGAGGAGGACGAGTGGGGAGGAAGGCTCCGGCTGCAGCCCGGCCAGAGGGGCTGCGCCCAGGGGTGGGGACAGGGCCAGGAGCCGGGGAACAAGGGGACCCGCTCGTCCTCGGGGCGGGGGGGGGCTGGAGCCGCCATTCGGCCAGGCACACGCCAGGTTACCCCTGCTGCAAAATGTCCACAAACACCGTAAAAAAGCCAAAAAAATGGTAGAACGGAGGAAAAAATAAAAAGAGCAGAAGCGTTGGTGGCGGGGGACAGGGGAGAGCGGCGGGGGAGCCCTCGTCGTGCCAAAGCCCCCCCCCCGGCCTCGTCCCACCACACCAGGATCCGGCCCCACGGCACGACCCACCCGGGGCTGCCACCCCCACCCATGGGTGCACCCCGGGGCATGGCACGGCTCGCAGGTGGCTGCAAAGCTCAGCTTCCCTTTTGGGGGCAGAAAAGTGGAATTTAGGTGCTTTCTCCCACCTGGCCCATGCAAATTAAAGCTGGACACGGACCTCAGGCAGAGGAAGGGCTCGGGGAACGCTGGGCTCCTTTAGGCTTTTCCTTGCACCTTCCTTGCACCGCCAGCCCAAATTTCACTACAGCCCAGCGACACCCACTGCGAGCCGGCAAGGAACCCGCAGGAAAAATCCCCAAAGGCCGCACGGTTCCCACAGGGCCGGCAGGATGGGGATGTTGCGGTGGCCGTGGGGATGCTGAGCATCCTCTCCTCCCGCTGCTCCCGGGATGCCGCTCCTCTCCCAGGGATGCTGAGCATCCTCTCCTCCCACTGCCTCTGGCGCTGCAGTGAGGTTGTTTTGCTGCTGGATTCACACATGGGGACGATGCCCGGGTTGGGGACACGGAGGTGCCGGTGGCCTTACCTTGTCCGCTCGGCTCCCGGGGGGAAGCCAAAGCTGGTGGGAGGCGGGGAAGGGGTAGCTGAAATATCCGGCGATTGCTCAGGAATGGGCGAGTGGGGGGTGGCGGGGAGCTCGGCGGGTGGCGCGGGGGGCTGAGCGGCCGGTGGGGTGGAAGACGTCTTGCGCGCCACTGAGGTGCCTCGGCGAGCCACCCACGAGGTGTCCATCACCCTGACGCCCATGCTGGAGGGACACAGAGACAGGCTCTTAGCACCCGCCCGGCAGGAGGGGACCGCTGGCACCGCGTCGCGGCTCCTTTGGGGTGCCTGGTCCCTAAAAATGCCTCTTCCATCGGGAAGCTGCTGGGAATGAACCTCCATGGCAATAGGGCAGGAGTGGCTGTGGGATGCGCTTGTCACCCACCGGCCACCTCTCCCTTCCCTAGGTACCAGCAGGCACCAGCACCCTGCCAGCATCCTCCCAGCAACCACCCGGCATCCTCCCAGCACCGCTGCAGAGGATACAGTACCTTTGGATTTTCCTAAGGCTGCATGGGCAGAAACACACAATTATTAGTGCAAAAAAACCCTAAAACTCAACAGTGCACAGGGTGCAGCGCCTGCTGCTCAAAAAAGGAGCTGTGAGGTTAAGGGCTTCAAAAGAGGGAGCAGGAGGGGCACGGTGGGGACCAGGCTACACTGTGATGGGGAGAGCTCGGGATGATTTTTGGAGATGGGGAGAGCCCTGGGGACATTTTTGGGGGATGGGGAAAGCCCTGGGGGTGTTTTCTGGAGCCGACCTGACTGGCTGCGGTCCCTGTGAGGTGGCACTGGTGGGAGGCATGCACAGGCTGGGAGTGGGGAGCTTTCCCCTGGAGCAGAGCCCGCACACTTTGGGGACACCCGGGCACCTGACCCCATCACGGCACAGCCCCCGTGCCACGCCACGGGCCACCCCACTCGCATCTCCAGCAGGCTGGGGGAAGGCATCAAACCCCGGGCTCACCTGAGCACCCCCAAGAGCCCAGCATGGAGAGCAGGGGGTCCTCCCACCCCAGGAACACCCAACCTCCACCAGCTCAGTGCCACAAACCCCCGCAGGATGATGGCAATGCCACCACCTCCCTCTCCCCAAACCCTGGCACTGCAAAGACCCCTACCCATCCTTCTTGTAAAACTCCAGCATCATGTTGTCCGTGGCCACGCTGAGGGGCCGCCGTGCCTGGTCGTGCTGCCGGCGGTCCGCGTGGTCCATGTCCGGGGAGGGCATGGAGCTGTAGTTGGCGTTGTGGTTGACGTGCATGGGGCTGCCGTAGTTGCCTGTCACATTGAACTCGATGTCTGGGACAGGGGGGAAGGAGAAGGGGGAGGACATGGGGTTGTGTGTCCTCAGCGAGGGGTGGGATGGGGCATTGGCACTGCAGGAATGCTCAGAGGGTCCTGGAGTGGCTGGGTTGGGCTCACTGCTGTGATGAGTCTTGCCAGATCTCTGCCTGAGCTCCCCCATCCCGGTCCAAGCCAAGGCAAGTGGAGGAGGCCAGCAAAATAAATATGGGAGCTCAGCACCCCATTCCCCAGGGGCGGGCCAGGAGGTCCCACAAAGCCCATCCCACCCCACCATGGCTGTGGGGCACAGCCTACCTCCGGGGAAGAACCAGTCGGCATGCTGGATGAGCGGCTCGATGATCCCCACGATCTGCAGCGAGACAGTCGTCATCATCTCCGTCATGTTCCTGCAAGGCATCGGGCAGCGGCTCAGCAACGCCACCGCCGCCTGGCCTTATTCCTAGAGGGATTTTTGCCCCGGACCCTCCTCACCCCCTTCCCCAGCATCCCTCTGCCATGCTCGCTTTCCACCCAGATACCTTACCCATCCGCCTGCGGCCAGAGGAGGTTGGGCCCCAGCACGATGGCCACGTTGCTCGGCGTCATTTTATTCGTGTCCTGGTACTCAGTCAGCTTAGCCAGGAATTTAATCAGGTACCTGGAAAGCAGAGCCAAGCCGTGTCGGTGTATCGGGATCCCACACGCTCCGTCCCCTCCCTGAGTCCCACTGGCCCCGGGCTCACCTGATGTTGTTGTAGTTGGCTTTGGGCAACTTCTCGCAGGCGCTCCAGAGAGCCTGCAGCCGCTTCTCCTGCTCCGGGATGCTGCGGGGAGGCGGGCGAGAGGGTTATCCCCCCTCCCCACCCCAGGGCTTTCCACCCCACCAGCTCTGCCCTCGGGGACCCTGCAAGACCCTCGGGCTGCTGCCAATATTATATAAGTAAATTAACCCCAAAAGCCTGGCCAAAATGAGAAGGAAACCTTTTGGCGGCAGGTTGGATGCTGGTCCTCTCTCCACCTCTGTGCAGCCCCCCCAAGGTTTGTGTTTTGGGGATGTGTTTGCTTTGGAAGGGGAAATTACTGGAAACAGCCTCCCAAAACAACAGCCCACTCCCCCCCCGTGCCACCCTTGGGGACCATCCCCTCCAGCAAGCCACTGCCACGTCCCTGCTGTGCTCCAACGTTCCCAGGGCAGGTAGGGGACGTGGTCAGACCTTTATTCAGGCACCACCAAGGTGGTTCCCACCCCAAAAGGAGATGCTCCTTCTCCCACCTCCCTCTGCCTGACACCCCCCTACCCCAAACACCTCCCATGGTGGAGCAGGCAGGCTGCTGCCACCTCATCTGGCCCAATCCTGCTGGGTTTGGGGGTTCCGTGGTGCAGAGCACACCAGCAACGCAGGTGGGAGCTCCCTCGGCCAGCTGTTCCCCTGGGGTTTGCACACCCGTCCAGAAATGGCACCAATGCCCAGCACCCAAGGGCTTGTGGAAAGATGCTGGGTGCTCTGGACCATGCTGGAGACATCAGGGTCAGGGGACATCAGGACCACCCTCACTGCTGGGACCCATGATGCTCAAGGAGCATCAGGGGAACCCTCCTGGCTCTCAGACCCTGGAGGCAACACCCCAAATGCTGTGATCCACATCAGAAATAACTCATGACCCCCAAACCATCCATGGGGACCCAAGATGCCACCATCTGTGCCACAGAGGAATGGAGGGGATGCTCCAAACTCACTTGGAGGCCTGGATCCACTCCTCGTACAGCTCGAACGTCATAAGCGGCTCTGGCAGCTCTCGCAGGTAGGACTTGAGGGCTCCTGTGGCACACAAGGGACACGGGGCTCAGCACCGCAGGAGGTGCCACAGGTGGCACCAGCCACCAGCCACCAGAGCCATTTCCCTCCTCGGCATTTTGACTCGCATCCCTCCCAACCTCCCCACCGATGCACCCCAAAGCACCCATTAGTCCCTCCAGCTTGGTGAAGCCCGTACCATCCCCTGACCCCCAGCAACCACCTTGCCACCTCCACCTAGTCCCTCCTAGCACCTCCCCAATTCCTTTCACCATTTTTGCCTCCAACAAGTGTTCACCCAGCTCTCCATCGCTCGTTTTTGCCTAGGACATTCACAGCTCCTTGTGCCGGGAAAAGGTTCCCATTGCAGTCAATAGGAAACCAGGGTCCAATCTTGCGCCCACCAGAGAGCCCAGCCCAGCAGGGGAGCAGCTGATGGGCATTTAACCCCAATTAATGCTTAATAGCAGCCCCACGGGTTTGGATCTGTGCTTGGAGAGGATCTTCACCCCAGAAGAGGTAGAGAGACGACGGCAAGCTTGATGATAACATGTGTGAATCTTCCCGACTGCTCCCTGCTTCTGCAGAGCCTCTCCTGATCAGCATCACCCACATTAGTGTCACCAGGGCCCTGCCATCTCCTTGGATTATGATTGCATCCCTGCTTTCTTCCTTGCCTGTGACTAAAAGTGCTGCTTGAGCCTTTGGCCGGGGAGGGGACATGTGGGTTGAGGTTTGTGCTCCTTGGTGGATGGCAACTCCTAAATGCCCCCACTTCCACCAAATGCTGTATTTGTGCACCTGCATTTGTCACCCTGGATAGTCTGTCTTTGCTGTTCAAAGGCTTTGGGGCAAATCACAGAAGGGTTGAGGTTGGAAGAGACCTCTGGAGGTCATCTGTTCCAACTCCTGCTCCAGCAGGACCACCAGAGCTGGTTGCCCATGACTGTGTCCTGATGGCTTTTGAGTATCTCCAAGGATGGAGACTTCACCACCTCCTTGGGCAACCTGTGCCAGTGCTTGGTCACCCACACAGTGACAAGTGTCTCCTGATGTTCAGAGGGAACCTCCTGTGTTCCAGTTTGTGCCCATTGCCTCCGGTCCTGACACTGGCCACCACTTGAAAGAGCACTGTCTTCTTTGCACCCTCCCTGCAGGTATTTTTATCCATTGATGAGGTCTCCCTGAACCCTCTCCTCTCCAGGCTGAACAGTCCCAGTTCCTTCAGCCTTTCCTCCTAGGAGAGATGCTCCAGGCCCTTCATCATCTTCACAGCCCTTCACTGGGCTCTCTCCAGTATGTCCATGTCTCTCTTGTAGTGCCCAGGACTGGAAGGATCACCTCCCGTGACCTGCTGACATCACTCCTCCCAGTGCACCCCAGGACACCATTCGCCTTCAGCATGCCACAAGGGCATGTTGCTGGTTCATGGTCAAGCTTGGTGGCTACCAGGACCCCCAGGGCCATCTCTGCCAAGCTGCTTTCCAGCTGGGTGGCCCCAGCATGTCCTGGTGCCTGGGGCTGTTCCTACCCAAGGGCAGGACTTGGCCCTTCCCCTTGCTGAACTTCACGAGGTCTCTCTCAGCCCATTTCTCCAACCTGTCCAGGTCCTTCTGGATGGCAGCACAACCCTCTGGTGCACCAGCCACTGCTCCCAGTTTGGTGTCCTCTGCCAACTTGCTGAGGGTGCACCCTGCCCCATCATCCATGTCATTAGTGAAGGTGTTAATCAGGATCGGACCCAGTATTGACCCCTGGACTACACCACTAGTTACTGGCCTCCAGCTAGACTTCATGTCACTGATGACCACCCTCCGGGTGCCCATGGTTGGTGCTTGGGAGCTGGATGGGCCATCCCGCACACCACCAACTCCCCCGCCCCGAGGCAGCCTCTACCTGCGATGGCGTGCGGGTCGGCCCGAGTACTCCTGCACGTCCAACACGCAGCAGTCCAGGGCGGCCTTGAGCTTCTTCAGCTTGGAGGCCGAGGGAGCCACTCGGAAGAGACCCTTCACAGAGGACACAGGAGAGCGTCAGACAAGCTTTGGGGCCGGCGATGTGCCCAAAGCCCCCCCAGTTCCTCATCCCTGCCCTGGAGGCACCCATGTCCCCTTCCAGCATGCCCAACCAGGGGTGGCAGGACGTGGGACCCACCTCCTCCTGCATGCCGCACTCCAGCAGCATCGTCACGCACGCCTCCACGGGGAAGGCGATCTCCCGCCCGCTGACGGCCAGGTGCTCCTCCAAAGGCTTCCCGAAGGAGGGCTTCTCCATCCACGCCTCTGTGACGGGCAGAGGGGGTGAGAGAAGGGGGAGGACACGGCAGGGACGGTGCCAGATCCGGCATCCCCTCCCCGAAAGGCCCTTGGATCACAACGTTTTGGCAGCAAAATATTCCATTTGGGTGTTGCTAAAATAACAGGACCCCGCACCTCTGTCCTGGGCAGCTCGGGAAGTGCTTTTTAAAGATGAAATCCAAACAAAATGTTTTCCAATCATCACACGGGACATTTCAAAGGGGCTGGATAACGTTTTCCGGGGGGAGCAATCACGGGCAAACCTTTGCAATATATTCCCCCTTCTTCCATCACAGTTTGAGGCAGGAATATTTTGTGGGATCAAGAGAAAAAAATAAAATACAAATCACTCCCTGCCCCGCTGCAGCGATGGCAGCACCCCGAGCCCTGCCCCGGGGAATGCGCTGCTCTCGGGGCCATCACGTGGGGCTTTCCCCCACCTCGGTCTCCCAGCCCAGCTCCTACGGAGGTTGCACACCGCAAAGCAAAGCCCCAAGACCCCCCCCCTGCCTTGGTGCTGGGTTCCCCACCCCCGGTGCTGCGCTCAATGGGGATATTTGGGCAGGTTCCCCCCCCCCTTTCCATGAAGCTGGCCGGATCCTGCCCCTCGTGACCACGTGGGATGGGGATGCCCTCCCCAGCGCCGGGGCAGGTGCGATGCAGATGGGGTGAGCAAAGGAAGGATGCTCAGCCACAAACCCAGCACCACGCTGCGGGGTCACGCCGGAGCCGGCTCATCACTGTGGCAAAGCCCCGCATGGCTCCGGCGTGACGCAGAGCCCTCGGCGTCGCATGCAGGAGCGGGACAGACCCCGCGGCCACTTACCCTGCTGGGCTTTAATTTGAGGCAGGACATTCTGCAAAAGCGCTAAGGATTTCCGATGGTACTCTGCCTGCACCTCGATCAGCTGGGAGGGAGAGACGGCACCGGCTGTCACCGCTACAGCCGGGGATGGGGACAGAGGAGTCCCGTGGGGATGGGTGGCACTTACGGTTTGAAAATAGTTTGCATAGTCTACTTCTTTGGCCACAAAATTGTACATGTCAGCCGAGAGCTGGTCCTGAAGAGAGCAGAGAATTAGTCACCATCCTACTCGTGCTGCCCTGATGCCACCATGATGGCCCTTTCGGAGGCCACTGGGAGGGACCAGCTTGGTCACACCAGGAGCCAACAAGCAACGTGGCACGTTGCAGCACCCCGCTCGAGATGTGCTTAGGATGTCAAATATACGGCAGCACCACGGGGGTTTGCTCTCTGCTGCCGTGCAAATGGTTCCACCCTCGCCCCCCGCTCCTTCCAGAGCCCACAATTAGCTGGCACCTTGCAACGAGCTCTCTGGAAGCGAGAGTTACTTGGAAACAACCTATTAGACAAAGGCTGCACATCCCAGCGGGCTGAACGGCACAAATCCAGGCCAAATTAAACCCCAAGTTTGCCTGTCCCTGCCCCGTGCTGCATTGCAAGTGGCTCATTAGTCACAGGGCAGCAAAGCAGTGCGCACGGCTCGGCTGCCGCGGGTAGCATCCCAACCGCTCAGTGCGGACCAGGCTGACGGAGCATCGGGTGCTTCTTGCTCTGAATTGCAACGAGCCCCTCAGCACCAGGACACGGGTCTCTCTGTCCTCACGCTCGCAAAACAGACATTGCCGCTTCCCCAATTGCTCCTTGTGGAAAATCCCCTTGGATAACTCAACTGGAGGAAAACCAGCAGGCTTTCAAAACGTTGCGAGCACATCCCGGTTGCATCATCCACCATCAGTATGGTGAATATACTGGGGGTCAGCTCCTGGCCCAGCTGGTTTGCTGGGAATTGCTGGGCGTGTGGAGCTGCCATGCTCTTAAGATGGGGGAGACAGCACGAGTTTGAGACCGGATTTTAAAGGCTACACAGGTTCTGGTTGTGTCCCTGGAGAAAAGAGCCAGGAGTTGAGACACACACCCAGCTCCAGCTCCTGCCCAAAACCTATAGCGCAATGTTCACTCAGCCCTTTGCATTTTCTGCCTCTGGGGAATTTAAAGCCATGCAAAATTGCCTGCGGATTTCATCGCTGAATCCCGCGGCCCATGACGAAGGTTCTGCATCCCCCCTCGCTCAGACACTTTTCCCACCCAACATGACCGGCTGGGTGGGTCATGCTCCTGAGGGATGGTGGGGGGTGACATGGCTGGGTGGTACGCACGGGCTTGGCATGTGCCGGTGCTTCCCACAGGTCTCTGTGCCAGGGATGGGTTTACTTGGTGCTGAGCTCACTGGCTTCTGCCAGGATGGGTCCCCTGGGAATGGGATGCTCTCCGGCTCCAGCGGGATATGGAGGATGGGGATAGGGGAACTGGGGACATCCTGCTTGGCCGGTGAGCATCACCCACTGCCACCAGGCTGCGTTTGGGCATGGGGACCAGCCGGAGGAGGGTTTATCACAGGCAATGGGGTAAGAAGAGGGTGAAGAACGGGGTAAGAGGAAAGGCTGCAGGTTTTCCATGGTGCCTGGGATGTCAAGGTCCCCCCGCACCAGTGATCCCCCCGGGACCCCCGAGTACCCTGCAGATCTCCACTCTGTTGGCCGCCTCCTCCATCTCCTCCCTGAGAGCATCGGCTTTGGCACCCGAGGGCTGCAGGTTGCTGGCCAAACCCGAGGACTTCGCGGACTGCTGCCACCTGCAGAGAGAGGGCAGAGCTGTCACGGGGAGGGATGGGGACGCGCACAGAGCAGTGGCTGGATCCCAGTGGACTTGGAGGGCAGCCCAGGGACTTCCCTCAGCCAAGCCCACCATGGTTCCCAGGGCTGAGCACCATGGAGATGGTCCCAACCCAGGCTGGGATGCAGCATCCACTCCAAACCCTGAACATCCCCAGTCCCCACAATCGGCTGCACACTCTAGGCTCTAATTAAGCAATTATTTTCAGCAGGAGAACGAGCCTCATCCAGGTGACAGGAGAGAGGAAGGCAATGGGAGAGCCTGGATATGACGTTGGGGACTACAGACACCTGCCAAACCTCTCCTCAGAGCATGCTGCGATGTGTGGGGCTTGGCCAACTCAACGGCCCCAGGCAAAACCCAAAGCACAGCCTGCCGGGTCCCACTGCAGCGTCTGGGACACAGGATGATCCCCAGGGTCATCCCAGCTCCACCCCAGCACCACTCTACAGTGGCAGGAGCACCTGGCTCTTTGCAATCACATAAGAACTCAGAAAGATAGGGAAAAGAGGAAAACAATAAAGATTTGTGCCAGGAAAAAATACTCCTTTCTGCAGAGGGCAGGCAAGGAAAAGGGCTCTACAGATTCTGCAGACAAGCAGAAATCGCGGGTTATTGCAGAGCTTGACTTCAAGGCACACAGTGACATGGCTGAGACTTATTGTCCCAAGGGAGCCACAGTACCAGGGCTCTGGGACGTGTCCTCCACAGTGCTACCTATCACTTGGGAATTTTTATTTTTTACAAAGCAGCTTTGAAGCCACTCCCTACCGTGTCCTGGAGGAGTCCATGTCCAGCACGAGCTTCGCCAAGTGCTTCCTCTGCTTTTGGATATTCGGGATTTCCACCTGCAAGCCGCGCAGATAAGGATGCAACTCCTCATTTTAACATCATTAGGGAGATGGGACAGCTCGTCCCTCCTCTGTGTCCCCACCTGGGCTGTGCCACCCCCTGCCAGCCCCGACTGCTGAACCCACATCCCTGAGAGGAGCATCCTTGGCGGATCAAAGCTCCCTGCATTGGGGAGCTCGATGAAGGCAGGAAAAGGGCTTTTGGGGATGGCAATGCAAAGCCTCCCACACATGGGCACTGTTTGCCAAAGGATTTGGTAACAGCTGAAAGTCCTGAACACCAGCAGTGTGATAAGGGTCTTGTTTCTGCTGGGGAAGATAAAATCAGAACCAAGGCCAGGACATTTTGCTAGATGTAAAAAGGGGGGAAAAAAACCAGGTAAAATTGAAAACCAAAGTTGGCAGCAGTGGGGAAAAGGAGGAAAAAAAAAAATCCCAAACAACAATGGTATATGTTTGGAGCTTGGAAAAATGGGTCAGAAATGAGCATGTTAACACCTCTGCATTCAGGAAAGGCAGAAAAGAGCAAGAGCAGTGAGAGCGGGCAAAGGAGCCTGGCAGGACCACGGCCCCAGCAGCCAGCCCAGCTGAACGTGCAAATACCGCCTGCCAATTAAAGCAATTAGCAAACATCTCAAAGATGGAAGGTCCCTCGCAGGGGCCGGGAACCAAATATGCCGCCTAAGCGGTAAAACCCTGCTTTCCTCCAGGGCTTGTTTCAGATGCGAGTCCCCGGCACGGTGACACCCCAACGTCCCCGCTCACCTCAGCCAGCACGAAGAGGGGCTCGATGACGTCCCTCTCCACCTGCAGCTCGAAGTGGATGAGCTCCTGAGCCAGCTTGTCCTCTGCCTCTCCGCACAGCCGCAGCATCTTCCTGCAAGGGTACCGGCAGGGCTGGGCACAGGGGGGACTGGGGGGGAGCCACGGGCAGCCATCCTGCACCCACGGGGGTGGGCGATGGTCACCCAAAACCCCTGGGGGGTCTCAGCAGCGGCGTGGGGCAGCCCTTCCCTGGCAGAGGGCTGGAGGGAGGGCGGCAGCCCGGGGACTGTGGGCACTCCGGGTGTTAGGAAAATCTCATTCCCTAACTACTGTACCAATTACAGTCTGAAATTGTATGGACTTTCTGAAGAGAGGGATATAGTTTACATTGTACACTGCGTGACTGAAGGACCCCAGCTCATCACAAGGAGAACGATAAGGGAAACCCCTGGACTACTGACATCACGCGAGTGTCCCAGCCCTTCCGACACCACTGTGAACCCTGCCGCCGTTATCTGGCATCATAGATAAGGAACTGCAGCAATTCCCGGCAGCGGCATCCCGGCATCCCTGCAGCATCCCGGCAGTGGCAGAGCGCCCGGGGAGACCCGGGCCCCCCTTACCCCAGCAGGGAGTCATCCCCCAGCACAGCCGATCCCTCCATCAAGCACTGCGCCAGCGTCGTCAGCGGCAGCTTCTTCTGCAAAGAGAGGGCTGCGTTTCCCACCCCGCCGCCGCCGGCAGCCCGCCCGGCATCCTCAGAGCCCTGCCAAAGCCTCACCGAGCGCTTGTCGGCGTCCACGCCTTGCTGGCCCTGCAGACATGCCGTCAGCTTCTTGTGGGTGCTGTGGGAGACCTGCTTCACCAGCTCCAGACGCTTCTCCACCTGCGGATGCAGTGGTGCCCATCACCGGGGTATCCCGCCTGGTCCCGCACCCACCATGCAGGGACCTAAGGGACTTCTCGCTTTTCAGTCAAAGCAAGTTTAATTGCCGCTGCACAGGACGCAACAGCCCCGGAGCCCAACCCCTTCCCAGGGCAGGGATGCGTGAAGCAAGAGAAAGTTTCACCAGGCTGGTGCTGCCCCATCTTAACCCCCCGAGCAAGGCTGAGGGCTGGATCCAGACCAGCCTCCAAAGCCCTTGTGTCCCTGGGTGAGGGCAGGAGGTGTCTGGCCCCACCTGAGCCCTGCCACAAACCAAACTGGCCGATACTCTAACCTGGGGCTGAAAATTCCCTTATTTGCCTCTGCATTGATTAAATTAAGCAGTTCATCCCAAAACTCAGCGAGATGAGTCATTAAATGTAAGCAGCCAAGATCTGCTGAAAACCACAGCTCAGAGACGCAGGGAAAATATGGACATCTCAAAATTTGGGGAAATAATCTGGAAAAAGAGAAATATTCCCTAAAGCTGAAAATCTTGGGAAATTATCTGGGGAAAAAAAAAGAAATACTCCCTGCCTGGGAGAAGCGCTGAGCCTGCAGTGAGCCTGTGGGGCAGGAGGCATCTCACGGGAGCCTGGTACTCAAGCTGAGCTGCCCTTCACCACTATAATAATATACATATATATATGTATTTTAAAAAAATAGATGTCCATGATGCTTGGCTGAGGTAGAGCAGATTCTGCCATCCCTGCAACATATACATGTTCCTTTCAACATATACACGGACGTGTGTGTATATATATTAATTATGTATATAAAAATTATACAAATTATATATATATATACACACACATGTCCATGTACATGTTGAAAGGAAGGGGTACGATGTTCAGAAGGGCACGTATGTGGGTGCACACCCATCTACATGAGCCAAACTGGAGGCAATTAGATACAACACTGGGAAGGGTTTGGGTTTGGGTTCCCCATGATCCCTGGAGACAGACCCCCATGAACTTGACTGACTCTTTGGGAGACACCCACACGGGGTGGCACGGACCATCCTCCCCACTGAATTATCTCCAAAAGGTGTAAAAACCCCCTGTGCAATGCCAGGTGTGCCCTCAACGGTGCTGGCACAGATGCTACCTAGTGCCGGGATGTCACCGGCCGGCTCTAAGAGCAGGGTCTTGGTCTCAGTGCCAAGGGGCCATGGAGACCTCAGAGCTTGCAAGGAGAAACACCAGAAGTTAAAATAGAAAGAAAAAAGGTTCATTATTGATGTTCCCTCTGGCTGCTGGTGGCGGGGAGCCCTCAGCTCCCCTCCGCCCCATCCTACCAGGGCTGCCCATCCCTGGGGACAGCGGAGCACGTCACCGCCACACCCTGCCCATCCCTGCCACCAGCACTGGCAGTGAAAAAAGGGAAAAAAACCCCAAATCCCGAAGGCTGGAGACCGACTTGCAGGGGTGCATACTGCGAGGACGGCGCTGTTGAACAGCAAACAAACCCACCAACACCCCAGGAGCCTGCACGGCCACTTCCAGCAGCGATTTCTCACTGGTGCCAGTGCAAAAGGATTAACTGATGCAGGCGGCTGCCCTCTGTGCCCAGCTGGGACGTTTGCAAACAGCTTCATTTCACTCTCTTCCAGCGCAGTTTCCTTACTCCCTCACTCAAACCCTGCTCTGATTTTTGGCTAACACATGGCTCTTGCTAAAGCCTGATGTGTGCAGGGAGCAGTGTCATTAGGGGCAAGTGAGGGCAACATGTAGGCAGGACACGGTGGCCAGAAAGAGCTAAAGGTCACTCTGCAGCCACTGTCACCTGCAGGTTGTTGCCTCCTGCCACCAGCATCCTTGCATACCAGTTCTCTGGCTGTTTCTGCAGAATCTGCTAACTGATAGCAATGGCACAGACCAAATTCCCAAGCTGGAAGGTATAAATACATCAGCTTACACCTGAAAGAGGTTTTGAAGCGGCTCCAACAGCAGCCGGACTGGCTGACGCCAGGGGATGCCTGCACTGTGATGGAGGAGGAGCTGGACAGCTGTTTTGCTCCTCAGTGCCCAAGTGTGACGATTTAGAGAACGTGTGAGTTAGAAACTTATGAATTCAGTGATGGATTTGTGAATTTATGTCCCTTTGCTGGCAATTCCTCAGCCATTTCCCTCCCTGGGGCGTGCAGGAAGCCCTGCTCTGGGAGCAAAAAGCACCAAGATGAGATGTCCCCGAGAGACTGCGACCCGAGCATCACAGCCGATGCTCCAAGGCACCACGTGAGGTTTTTGGCTCAGGGCTCTTTTGCTGAAGTTGTCCAACCCATCAGCTTTGGGGACTGTCCCCTGCTGTCACGTGGCCTATCCCCAGGGCAGGTTTTGCAGCAGAGAGGGGAGATGCAGGTGTCCGCAATCCGGCTGGCCGTATCAGGTTGCCATCCTGGCGGAGACAAGACTGGATCCGATTCCAGCTGACCTGAAAACCAGGCTGGGAAAGGGCTGGGAGGGTGCGCGGGAGGGAGACGATGCCGCTTCCCACGCTTCCAACCCTCTCCTCCTCCTCCTAGCCCGTCTCACCACCGCAGGACACCGCGGCACCGACCAGCACGGAGCTGCTGCTGCCACATCCAGCACCCACAGGTGCGTGCCTGGGCACCCACAGGCACCCTGGGTGTGGATCAGACCAGCTGCAGAGGACCTCACCTGCAGGAGATCTTCGCTCAAAACCTCCGTCTTCTCAGCCCTGCAAGACAAGAAAGAACATGAAGTGCTGGCGAAGGGTCCGGCCCATGTGGCAGAGACAGGGCTGCACGCCGTGGTACTGGGCACGGCTGAACATGCTTTTCCATCGGGATGCAGCCAGTGATTTAAGGCTTCCTGGTCCCACCAGCCATTGCCTCATCTCCTAAATAAGCAAAGGATGGAGCATCTTCACGGCTCGCTGTGAGCGTGCCATGTCCCACACCAATTTAGGGTCCTGGTCTCCCCCTTATTTCTCCATTATCCACAGCAAAACAGGGACGCTAAATTCCCAGGAGGATGTGGGCAGTGCTGCGCAGGGAGGTGGCGCGTCTATGCAAGAAAGCAGCTCCCTGGGCCGTGCCGGGCTCTGGCACACCCTCAGTGCCGTGGATTTCAAGGACACAACCCGTCCGCACGACTGAGCCTCCTCGGTCCAACGCAGCCGACTGAATCTGCAGCGGCAGCTGCTGCCCGCGGCTTCGCTGTAACCCTCCCCGCTGCTCGTCGGAGCCGGATTTACCGCTCCAGAGCGCGTGTCATCTGCTGTCTTTGCTAGCGAGGAACGCCGGGGATGCAGAAGGAGACACAAACCCGCTGCAAGACCCTCCTCAGCCACGCACGGACCCACAGCATCCCTGCCTGCAAAGCCCCTGTGGCTGCTCCTCACCAGATCTGCTCAGGCTTATTTAAACCATCACACTCTGGATCATTTATTCATTTTCTTCAGGGTTTTTTACAACTTCAGTGCATCATCTCTCTTTGAAAAATGACCTCCTTCAAGATGCGCGTGGGCAGAGTTGTGATTTAGCCAATTAGTCCCTAAAGGTTTGTTAACAACAAAAGCTCGGTGCCCTTATCCTTCTTAAAAAAATACCTTTATTGCCTGAGCCCTGGTTGCTTTCTGCTATCCAAGCTGGTTTCTCAGCTTTGAGAGACTGAGTGAAGTATTGAAAAAGCGGAAGTAAGGAATAAGCACCGGCAGAGCAAGGTTCAAAGAGCGAGCACGGAATGGCAGCAGCACCAGCTAGGGCAGGGCTTGGTCTATGGGCTCATCTGCAAATACGCCACGTCCAAAGACTTTTAAAAAGTGCAAATTAACTGCATTAAATCTGGTTTGTGTATGCAAGTTGTCCCAGTGTCTGATTTAAGTTGGTTTTAAAAACAAAAAAACCCCAAACCCTATTTATTTTAATTTTTAAAAAAGGGGATTGAAATGAACGCATTATAATATCTTCTATAGGAAATGCAAGCGATGCGCTGGTCGCCTGGGAGCAAGGGCTGCTCAGGTTCTCCTTCTCTTCTCCAAATCACCTTTGCTATCATTTATGGACAGGGTTGGAAACGCTGCAGAATTAGCAAAAACGGGGAAGAAAGCAGCAAATATCCACCGGCACAGACACAACAGCCGTCCCCGCTTCCCTGCCCTGGCTCAGGATACATTTAGCATCCCAAAGGAGAAGGAGGTGGCAGGGATGCAGGCGAGCATCATGCACTCATGTGCAGGCACCACCAGTGCACATCCCTGCCGCTCGCTGTGCACCCCAGAAATCATCTCCAAACTTTAAAAAAAGGTTGGGGGAGAAAGAAGTCCCTCCTGTCCTTGTACCATTGGGAAAATGCTCCCCCCAAAGTGATGTTTTTAGGGTGTTTTCTCCTCTTCCAGCCAGGCTGATAGATGAGTTTTGCACACCCCATGGTCCCACGCTGGCAGGTCTCTCTCCCAGCAGCCACAAATCAACACGTGCTACGCTCTGATGTGCATTTGGGAAGCAGAAAAACGATGTTTCAAACAGGATAACAAAAATCTGGCCTTGCTCTGCTTTTAAGCATAGCCTCAGCGCAAGAAACTTCAGTGGCTTTAACAGAGAGCATCCCCCCAGCCACAGCTCTGGCACAGACACCCGCGCCAGCCCTGCCACATCCTGGGATGCTTAAGCAGGTAGGGGACCCTGCCAGTGACTAATTTGGCTTTAAAAAGGAGGGGGGGAAAGGCTGCAGCATTTTATGGATAGGAATAAGCAAAGAGGCTGTTGGAGCCGCTCGACACAGCTGCCCAGGGATGCAGCAGAGTGATGGGCATGCTGTGGGAGCATGGGTTTCCCCGCCTGGCATTGGCATCTGTGGGAGCTGGGATGCTTTCTCCTCCCTTCTGGCTTGCAATGAGGATGGGGGTCTCTGCGTGGCCTTGGGGACACGCTGCAGCCACCGGTGGTGGCACAGGCATGTGGCAGGGCTGCGGCGGACTGGTGTCGCTCATGGTGGTGGGAGCCAGGTACCACCACGTCCTGCCAGCGCCGAGTGCCGGCACCCTGCTCCCACACCTTGGCTTGCAGAATGGGGTAAAACGCGTCCCCAGAAGCCACCACGGGGTGTTTTTGCAAAGCCAGAGCAGGGGACAAGTCTTCTGCCTCAGGACACCTGGAGTCTACAGGTGATGCCACCAGCAGCCACAGCAAAGAGCTCCCGCAGGAGAGCCCGGCCCCGTGGAGGTACCGGGGCAGCAACCCTGCTGCAGCTCCGTCGAATGCGGTTTATCAGCTGCAAGTGGGACAGATCCTGCTTCTGTACATATGCACAGTCCTGCTGACAATGTGGCTCTGCTGCTGTCCTGCCACCCCACCTAAAGCTCCTTATTAATTTTCCAGAATGCACCAAAAAAATACAAATAATTCCCCTTGTCTCTGTACTTGCTCCCACTGGCAAATTATATCCAGGAGTGTGAGAACCGAGCGGCACCTCCAAACCCACAGAAAGCCCAGCCCAAGCCGCTCCACATGGCCATTTTACATGTAAAGACTGAAAAATAACATCATCCTACTCCACTGACATCGCATTGCATTACAGCTCTGTGCTGCTAATGCCACCAGGAAAAATCCCATTATATCCGTTATGTTTCTAAAGTCTCAGCCTAAAGTTAATACGGTTTTACAGGAGCTTATATGGTTTTATGAGCCATCCTGTGAACCTGCAGCAAGAAATGCTTCGTGGCAAAATGCACATCCTGCCAGGGAGCAGCCAGGAAGATGGACGCTATCCTGTACACCCCGGGCTCCATAGTGCCTGGGGGGTATTTTTTGGGTGCTGCGCCCTTGCCGGCACAGAGATACTCAAGGAGACCCCTGTGCCCCAGTGCCACCTCCCCAGTACCCAGGGATTTCCCCAGGGCAGTCAGCAGGGATGGAGAAATATTATCCCGCTGCCTTTTCTTGGAATGGGATGGCAGCATCTCTCTGAGGATCTTGGCAAAGCATCTTCAGCAGGCTCAGCCCTGAGCATCTCCGCTCACCCCTTCCTCTTCAACAAACATTTTTGGTTTGTGCTTTCTTCTCCCTCCCCATATCGTGCTCCAATTGGCATGCCACTCGAGGACACGTGTGGGTCCCCATGCCTCCCCAAGCTCTCTCGCCTTGGCTCCCCATCCCCAGAGAGAACCGCTTGCCAAAACCCCTGGGATTCAGGAGCCCCAGCTCCCAGTTTGCTCTCAAGCGCTTAGTTCAGACCATGTGGAACTTTGGAGCCCAGACCATAAAGGTGCTTCCGAAACCGCAACCCTACAGAAACCCATTAACAGCATCAAGAGGAACCAGTCTGGATGCGACTGATGCTGGAAAACTTGTCTGGCTCCAGCAGACATGCTCTCCCTGTTCCAGCCTGGCATCTTGCTCCCATCCAAGCAATACCCCAGCTCCTCCAGTCCATCCCCAGCACCCCCCAGTTCAGCCCCAGCACTGACCCCATCCATCCCCATCATCCCCCAGCCCCTCTTGGCACCCCCCAGTTCCTCCCCAGTGCCCCCAATCCACTCCAGCTCCCCCACCCCCTCCTGGCACCCCCAGTCCCCCTCCTTGCTCCACTGCTGGTTCCGTACAAGCAGTCAGAGCTGAGCGGTGATGAACCTGCCTGGGGGGGGTCGCACAGACCCCGAATTCCACCTCTGCCATAGCAGTGACGGCCGCCCCAAGCCCAGGGGACCCCAGGACCTGCTCCCTGCCCGTGCTGCTCCAGCCGCACGCGGGAGGCAGCCGAGCTCCTGCCTGCACAAACCCGTCTCCTTCCCAAACCACCGTTGTGCCTGAAGGAATTCCTGGGGGTGCCAGGGCCCCCGTGGTGGGGGGGCAGAGGGACACAGGCTCCCGCGCCCTGGAGCAGCTGGGGGGCTACATCATTTCCCCCTTCCTCACGCCCTGTCAGGGTTCAGGGCCCATCTGTGCTTCGCCCGTAACTCCTGACACATGAACGATGCTCAAGGGTCTGACGTGCAGCAGAGCCCCAGGAAGCGGCTATCCAGTGGCTGGAGCATCCCATGGCCCAACCATCAGAGCAGGCAACTGGTGGCACCAGAAAAGCATCTCCTCTATGCACCAGTTTAAGCCAGTATCAGCTTTCGGCAATTCTCTTCACCCATTCATTTTTACGTGCGCATTTCTATCCCCATGTCTCACAAAGCGGATGCAGCCAGGGTTCCCACGCTCGGACATGACCTGCCCCGAGGAACCAGAGACAGTGGTTTTTGCTCATGCAAGGTGGCCTCAGCAAACAACAGCACCCAAAAGAGGGGTGCAGGGACCCCCCAATTTCCCTGGCTTGTCCCTAATCCCCCCAGACTTCATGCCTTACAAGTTACATGCATCCTGCGGGAGCATCCCTTGGAGAGGCAGCCAGGATTACCGTCTTTCAACACTTTCTTTCATCTTTCCTTTAGGCAAATAAAAACCCACTCCTCCCCTTCCCCTCCAGATTTCCACCCCGGAGCTGATTTTCTCAGCACAAATCCAGGCAATCCTCAGCCTCAGTCAGCACCCAGACACTCGCATCCCTGCAAACAACTGTGAGAAAAGGCACAATTAATATGGAGAGTTAAAAGCAAATGAGCAGGAGATGCAGCTACAACTTGGTCGGGTGTTCGCTTCTGCGAAAACTAATTGCTGCCGGCAGAAATCAACACCAATCAAGCAAACTAAGTTGATTTCCAAATAAACCCCGTGGCTTCCAGTGTCTTGATGTGAGGAGCTACAGCAAAGCCGGTGCTTCCCTGGAGCATCTCCTGATGCCAGACATCTCCATCTGGCTGGACCATCCATCATCAGCGCCTGCCCCATGTCCCCACCACTGTCCCCCTCTGATGCTCAAACCACCCAAGACAAGGAGCCCTTGGCCTTGCATTTGACCTTGTGCCAGCAAAACTCAAAGCAGAATAATGATTTCGTGACAGTATTCTCCCTGAATGGGAAAACCATCACGACTGGCTGGCAGGCAGCGCTTCACCCAGTGTGGGGATGGGCAGGAGCGAGGATTCATCTCTGGAGGCAGAGCATGTCTGTGATGCCCTGAGGACCCCCTTGCCCACACCTCCTGCCCAAAATACCCCTTTCAACCCCATCCCTGGCCACCCCCTCGCTGCAGTACTCCCATAAATATTTCATCCCTATTTAATTACTGACACCGGCCGGTTCCCCTGATTTCTGTTTGCTCCAGCCTAAAAATAGCCTCCCGGCCGAGCGCAGGCAGAGGGAGGCACAAATACCCAGCCAAGGCCATTCCGCGCCAGCAGCGTTAACTCCCACGGATGGGTCTGCCTTGCCATCCCACATGGGCTCAGGGAGGGTACCCGGCTCCATCCCAGTCCTGCCCGCATCTCCCTCCGGTGCTGCCGCACGTGCCTGGGGGCTGGTACCCATGGGAAAATTCAAGGTCCTCGAGCCCCCAAAGCTCAAAGGTGAGGTCGATAAGGTGAGGTTCAACCATGCAACTCAGATAAGGTGCTGAGCATCCATCATGTGTGCTGGAGGGAGGAGAAAGCCCTTCAGATCTCATCCAGACAACCCCTGGAAGCACTGGGCATCGCAGTTCAGGCTGGATGCTGGTCCAAGGACCATGCCGTCCCCAGCTTCTGCCGTCACCTGAGCTCTCCTCGCCACGGCATCCCCAGGGACACGCAGCCTGACGGCTTGTAACCAGGATCCGGCTGAGGCCAAACGGAGCTGCGGATTTTTCCCGGTGCCTTTTTAGCAGGCAAGAAGCAAAACATCAAATATTTATATCCTCAAATCGCTGCTCAAATGCCCCAGGGAGATGACTCCGAGCTGCAACATCCAGCAAGACGCGGTGAGATGGCCCCGCCAGCGCCTCCCCCAGTGCACCCTGGGCTCATCCTGCCCCAGTGGGTGACCCGGAGTGACGGTCCCCATGTCCCAAACCCGCAGCTAAGGGCAGTGATGCCCACCCAGTGGGCCTGGTACCAGGGGTCAGGGCTCAGTCCCCAGCAGCTCACCCGCCTTCAGCTCAGCCAGGCTGGAAAAGTGGGATGAAATGAGTGGGGAAGGCTGGTCCAGCTTTCCTCTGTCCTTCTGCCCACTGCTGGGAAAACCAAAGGAATCAAAGCAAAATGGGGGACAGAGTTTTAAAGACAGGAAAGCCTCTTTTCCTCGTCTCCTGTCCCTTTCCTGGTTGCGAGCTCTCTCCATCGGCATCCCTTCGGCAAGGGATGCACAGCGCCCTTTGCTCCTCGCTCCCGGCACATCCCTATCAGAGGAAACCCCCCCCCCCCGGGGTCGCATCCTGACCACGCTTTGGTCCCGATTTGAAAATCATGGAGAAGTCCCTGCAAAGCGCAAGGCCCCGAGGCTGCTGGACGCGGGGACAAAACCTTCAGCCCGCTCCATGAATATTTCAGTTTGTCAGCGCTGCCGCCTTGCGAGGAGGATAAAAATATCCCCAGGGTTGCAGGGATGCTGCCGGCACCATCTGAGGGGCGCGGCATCGCTTGGCAAAGCCAAAATCCCAGGGGGGTCTGCCAACAGCGAGCCACCGGAACCTCAAAATGCAGACGTGGAACCCAGCTATTTAAAGCGTGTTGTTCCCTCCTGCAAATCCCATCGGAAAAATCCCAGGTGGTGCTTTTATTCCCTCCGTCCCTATTTCATACACACAGAATAAAACGTCCTTATTTCTTGCAGAATATTGTTGCTGCACAGAGGATAAAACCTCAGTGTTTAAAGGCTTTATATTTCTGTGCAGACTTTCTGGTGCTTGGAAGAGCATCTGCCCCGAAAGCCACCAAAGCGATGTCCAGCCCAAAATGCCACCACTGTCCCCCAGGATGGGGCATACATCTTGGGATGCTCAGAAAGGACCAGGAGGAAAAAAACAATCACCCCAAGCTGACACCGTCCTCCTCGGAGTCCCCCCGGGGGGGGGGTGCCATTCAGGAACCCAGCCGTGCCATTCTGCAGGCGGCTGCGAGTGCCTGTTTTATTCCCAATGGAGAAAAACCCATATTGAACCAATTCTGGAAAATTCAAGGAGCTGTTTCGGCTGCCGGAGTGAGTGTTGTGGCATGCTCGTGGCTATCATCCTGTGACCTCGAGGTGAGGGCACGAGTTCCCGCTGGCTCAGCCGCTGATGAAATGGATAAATAAATAAAAATTTAAAAAAGCGCACTTTGCAGAAAGCATCTTCAAAATATTTTACAGCCGCTTATTGATTTCTCTTCCCTTTTTCCACGCTGCGGAGATAAATATTATGGCCCCTTACAGACTGGGTGCAGTTTTTCTCCTGAAGGTTGGGTACCAAGCACGGGTCTGGGCTGGGATGAGCATCCCCAGTTCTTTCTATCTGTCTAGTGAAATGACCTAAATAAAATAAATAAAGTAAATAAAAAACAAAACAAAACAAAACAAATAACGTGCTCAGGGCACAGCAGAGCATGGTCTGTGCTGGTTGGCCCCGTCACACTCACAGACCGGGCACCCCAGTGCCTGCAGGTACTGCTGCCGTCCCCAGGGAACCCAGCAGGTCCCCGCTCGCCCCCAGCATTGCAAGCGGAGCTGCAAAGGAATGCGACAGCCCCGGGAAAAGGAGCTGAAGATGTATTTGGAAAGGTAAGGAAACGCACTCAGCATCCTCACCTAACCCGTGACCCTGACCCTAACCCTAACCTGTGACCCTAACCCTAACCCGTGACCCTAACCCTTATCCTGACCCTGACCCATCCCTGCCCGCTCCCCATGCAGGTCAGCCCCAGCCACGCGCTCCCCCCACACGAGTGCCAGCTGCGGCCACCTCACAGGGACAAAGGGCTGCTCCTGCCTGTCCCCTGCCTGTCCCCTGACGGGGTACTTCTGGCAGCTGCTGGCAGACCCACGGATGGGGTTTTCCCCTTCGACTGCCTTTTTTCTTCCTTTTTTTTTAAGGAAAACACCACCAAAAGCAGGAAAAGCCACCAGGGGCTGGGACTCCCCCACTGCACCTCCCTCTGCACACCCTGCAGGGTGGCCGGGGAGATGTCACCGCTGTGTCCCCCGGGTCCCACTGGACGCAGCCCCAGTCCAGCCCCCCGCTGTGTTGGTGGGGGGAGCGCAGCCACCCCCACAGCAGCGGGATCTTCTGGGCCAGGTGCTGCTGGCAGGAGTGACACCAGCTGGATGCCACCACTGCCACCACCACATGCAAACTGTCCCCAACGCCCCCGTCTCCCCCCAAGGGACAACCTCCACGTGCAGCACAGACCCCAGCCCCGAGGCAGCATCCAGCCCAGCGGTCCCCAGCCCTGGACTCGAGGGTGCTGGCACTGCAGGGTGATGGTGACCCACTGGGGCTTGGTGACGAGCGGGAGGGGACAGCCCTCAGACCGCAGAGGGTTACGGTGCATATACCCAGGTGAGCGTCTCCCAGGGGAGACAAAACACCAGGTTTCTATTATTATTCCTTATTTCCATTTATTATTCCTCATTTCCATTTATTATTCCTTATTGCCATGTATTATTCTTCATTTCCATGTATTATTCCTTATTGCCATTAATTATTTCTCATTTCCATGTATTATTCCCTATTTCCATTTATTATTCCCTATTTCCATTTATTATGCCGTATTTCCATCTATTATTCCTTATTTCCATCTATTATTCCTTATTTCCATCTATTATTCCTTATTTCCAGCTGGCTGGAGAGGGCTGCTCAGGGCTCCACAGTGGGGAAGAGGGATAAAACATCAGCCCACGCTTGAGGTGGGGGACCAAAGGGGCCAGGTCGAGGAAGGGGATGGTCCCCAAGCTCCTGCTGAGCCCTGCAGAGGCTCCAGCCGCCCGGTCCCAGCGCAAAGCAAAGAGGTGGCCACATGCCCCCCCCCCCCCCCCCCCCCCCCGTTAAACCCAAAGAGCCTGGCAGCACAGGCAGCTCTGCAGGCAGCAGACGTGCTGGGGTATACCGATGGAGCCTCCCAGCTGCCCATCATGAGCCGGCGTCGCAGCGAGCCCCTAAGAGGATTAGGGGTTTAGCAGCTCCAAGCCCCGCGGCCGCCATCCCCGCTCCCCAGGCTGCGAGTCGGGCACTGCGGGGAGCCCAGCATGGCCCCGCGCTCCCGGGGGATGTGGGAAGGAGGATGCTCGCCTTGTCAGCAGCACCATTTTGAAGCCAGGCGTGCGTGCGGTGCGCGGCTCACGTCTCCCACGCGGTGGTGGTGGGACCTGGGGACACCCCTCCCCTGCAGCCGCCCAGCCGCGGGTGGGAGATGTGTCAAACCTTCTCGGTGCATCCGGAGAGCAAACCCGGCCCGGCGCAGATGCAAGAAAATCACACGCTCTGTCCTCAAAACAGCCTCCTCCTGCTGCTTCCTCAACGGAGGCAAGCACCAGTCTCCCAGCAATCCCGCACCGCGTTCCTGCACCGCATTTCCTGTACCGTGCTCCCGCACCGCATTCCCACACCACATTCCCTGTACCACGCTCCCACACCACGCTCTTGTACCGCACTCCCACACCGCGCTCCCACACCATGTTCCTACACCGCACTCCCACACCACACTCCCGCACCATGTTCTTGCACCACGTTCCTGCACCGCATTCCTGCACCGTGCTCCCACACCGCGTTCCCACACCACGCTCTTGCAGCGTGTTCCTGCACCGCGTTCCCACACCGCACTCCTCTACCAGATTCCCACATCGCTCTCCCACACCACGTTCCTGCAGCACGCTCCCAAACCGCATTCCCGCACCGCACTCTTGCACCGCGTTCCTGCCACCGTGCTCCCACTTCACGCTCCTGTACACCATCCCCACACCGCGCTCGCTCCCGCACCATGTTCCTGCATCATGCTCCCGCACCGGATTCCTGCAGCACGCTCCCAAACTGTGTTCCAGCATCGTACGCTTGCACCGCGTTCCTGCCACCACATTCCCACACCGCGCTCCCGCACAGCCGCCACAGCCCCGAGACGGTGCCCTGCTGCCAGCCCGGCCCCGTGCCTGTACGCCGGGGCCGTGCGGCAGCACCGCGGCCGAGGCAGGAGCCATCGCCACCGACCACCTCCTGCCCGGCCGAGGACCCAGAGCCGGTGGGGCGATCCCCATCGCCATGGGGGACATGGCGAGAGGGGACGTGGGGGATGCCAGTGGAAGTCCAAGCCCTCGGCTCCGGGAGGGGATGCTGAGCCCAACGCCCCGGCCGTGCCGGTGCCAGTGCCCCAGCACCGTGTTGGGAAGGAAAAAATAAAGACACCCCCCCTCCCCCCACCCCAAGCTGCAAAATCTCCGGGAATTACACAACAGCCACCACCAAACTCCGGGCCTGGCCGTGCATCGGTGCGCATGGGCATCCCCGCAGGCACGGCCCCTTCACCGGCGCCCCGACGTGTCCCCCTGCACCCTGCCTGCTCCCCTTCCCCGCAGCCAGCCGGGGCCACCCACGGGTGCCGGGGGGAGCAGGCCAGTGGGGCACCCCACAGCATCGGGGCTGGGGTGCCTGGACAGCAGGTGTCTGCGTGGCCCGGCCCTGGGACACAGGGAACGGGCAGGGGCAGTGGGGCAGGCAGGGTGAGGGCAGGGGCAGGCAGGGAAATAGTGGACGAAGGGGGCAGGGTGCGGGGCAGGGGAATGGCGGGCAGTGGGGCAGGGTGCGTGCAGGGGGACAGGCAGGGGTTAACAAGCAGGCAGGGTGCAGGCTGGGGCTGCAGGCAGGGGAGGAGGCAGGGAATGGGCAGGGAGGAGGCAAGGTGTGGGCACTGGGGCAGCGGGGCAGGTGGGATGCAGGCACCGGGGCAGGCAGGGAGCAGGCACGGTGTGGGCAGAGGGGTGGTCGGGGGGCAGCCATGGAACAGGCAGGGTGCGGGCAGCAGGGCAAGGGGCGTACGGGGAGCGGGAAGGTGGAGGGCCGGGAGCACAGGCAGTGGGGCAGGCAGGCTGCAAGCTGAGGAGCCGGGGCAGTCGGGTGGGCAGAGCGTGGGCAGGAACAGGGGCAACAGGCAGAGGGCAGGGAGCAGGCAGGGTACAGGAAGGGAGCAAGAGCAGTGGGGCTGGCAGGAAGCAGGCAAGTAGGCGGGCAGGGATGGGCAGGGGCAGCGGGGCAGGCAGGGTGCAGACAAGGTACAGGGTCAGAGCGGTGAGGCAGGCAGGGGAGCGGGGAGCAGTCAGGGGCAGCGGGGTGGCAGGGCACAGGCAGGGAGCAGGCAGGGGAGCAGGCAAGGTGTGGGATGAGGGGCTGTGGGGCAAGCAGGGCTCAGGCAGGGGAGCAGGGAGGGAGCAGGGGCAGTGGGGCAGGTAGGGAGGGGGCATTGTGGAGTGGCAGTGGGGCAGGCAGGACGCAGGTGGGGTGCAGGCTCAGGGCAGCAGGGCAGGCAGGGAGCGGGCAGGATGCAGGTAGAGTGTGGGATGGGGGCGGTGGGGCAGGCAGGGAGCGGGCAGGACGCAGGCAGGGTGCGGGATCGGGGCTGTGAGGCGGGCAGGGCGCGGGCAGGGCCCGTCCCCATCCCTACCTGCCCACGGTCTGGTTGGCGAGCTGGCGCATGCGGTTGAATTGCTTCTTCATGGTGGCGGCAGCGCGGGCGCCCCTTACGCGGGCAGGGCGGGCGGGCAGCGGGGGGCCGCGGGCCGCCCCTCCCGCATCCTCGCCCGGCGCGCAGTCGGGCCGGGCCGAGCCGAACCGGGCCGGGCCGAACCGAGCCGAACCGGGCCGAGCCGAGCCGAGCCGAGCCGGGCCGAGCCTAGCCGAGCCGGGCCGGGCCGGGCCGGGCCGGGCCGAGCCGAGCGGGCCCGCCGCCCCTGCGCGGCTCCGCGCCTCCGCCTGCGCGGGCCCCGCCGCGCTCCGCGCCCCCCGCCCCGCTCCGCTCCGCTCCGCGCCGCACCGCCCCGCACCGCCCCCGGCCGCGGCGGCGATGGGAAATGTAGTCCGGGGCCGCCCGCCCCGGCGGGCTCTGCCGGGCAGGGGGAGCCTTGGAGCTGGCCCCGGGCAGCCCCCGGCATTCCCCGACATCCCCCCCCCCGGCACCCCTTGGCGTCGCCCCAGCATCCCCCCGGCATCCCTCAGCATCCCTTGACATGGCCTCGGCATCACCTGGCATCCCCCCGGCATCCCTCTGGCATGCCCCAGCATCACCTGGCATCCCTTGGCACCTCTCAGCATCCCTTGACGTGGCCTCAGCATCCCTCCAGCATCCCCTGGCATTCCTTGGCATCCCCCCGACATCACCCTGGCATCCCTTGGCATGGCCCCAGCATCCCTCTGGCACCCCCTGGCATTTCTTGGCATCCCCCAGCATCCCCCTAGCACGCCCCTGACATTGCCCCAGGATCCCCTTGCCATGCCCTGGCATCCCCCCCAGCATCCTCCATCTCTGCTCTCCAGAGCCCCAGGGATTTGGGGCGCTAGGGGCTGTGGCAGGTTTAAACAACATCTTGCTGCTGCGCATCCCTGGGCAGCGCCGGATGAGCTGGAGCAGGAGCCTGCCTGCAGCCTCCAGGCAGGGCAGCAGGAGCTGGTCCCAGCTGGGACAGGCACCTCACTGCCTGGTTCCCCTGTGCTACCCAAGCTCTGCAGACCCCAGGGGAGATGGTGGGGTGATGCTCATCCCCGTACCATCACCCCAGCTGCCTGCCCAGGGCCTGCACGGGTGCTGAGCCCTGAAAGGGCTGCCTTGCCCATGCTGGCATTGCTCCCGGTCTGAAGGACACTTGATTGATTTAACTGCTCTGTAGCTTCTTGATCTTGAATAAAAAAACTCTAAGGTACTGATCCCTGTGACAACATGAAACCTCCTTAGGAAAAGCCCTGGTGATGCTCTCTGAGTGCACCCACAGCCTCTTCATCCCACTTTTCCCATCCTGCATCTGGATCTGACCCTTGGAGACATGCTCAGAGGGTAGAGTTGCCTGCAGGCTCAGCCCCGCACTGGCAGGGCTGTGCAAGCAGCCACTCTCTCCCATGGCAGCAGCTGGGCTTGGGCAGCAGAGCACTTGGGCAGCCCCTGCACTGGACTGAGAGCTCCACTTTGAAACCCCATTACCCCCAGACGTTTTCCATATGTCCGTGTTTCACTCTGCTAAAACAGCGTCAGGTAACCCACGCTCGCTGTTGGATCCTGCAAAGCATCTGCTCCGTCACAGCCCCACAGCCCTCGGCCTCAGTCTTCCCATCTGTAAAATGGGGCTAGAAAGGTGCTCCCAGGATTTTTACAGCCTCTTTTAGGCTGTAGACAGGATTTTCCAGTAGTCAGCAGTTCCCACGAGCTTCTAGGTGCACTGTCGATCATCCCCCAAAATAAGACGAGGGGATGCTGCAGCTGCTGTTTCGGTCAGTCCAAACAAACCCCTGAAATAGCATTTCCCCTGCCGGCTCTAGGGCAATGCTCAGTGCAGGCAGGGTGTGCTGCCTGCCAGGCACACAGAGGGGTGCCGATGCACGCCAGGCATGTGGGCATTCAAGGAGCACAATTCTTAAAAAAAAAAAATCAAGCCCCAGTGGTGCTCCTTCCAGCTCTCTGAAAACCCAGGAAAAAAATAAATTAATGCTCATCTAATGGAAAAAGCCAAGAAATTTTGCATTAACGGAGAGCAAAAGCTGCCCTGGGAGGACCGTGCTGGGGGTAGCGCTTATTTGCTCCCCATGTTGTGCTGTGCTGGGGGCCACGCAGCAGCCCCTCTCCTCCCCCTCTGCTCGGTGCCATCTGAGGACATTCTGAGACTTTTTTGGTTTTTATATTACTTGTAAAATGATGGCCCTTCCTCCCTGTTACCATTTTCTTGCAAAACCCGTGCCCACTCCCTGTGCCCGCAGGCAGCACCACACCATGGTGTTTAGGCAGCTGCCTGTGCTGCCTCTCTCACAAGCTCCTCAAACCAGGCAGCTCCTAGGGATGTTTTACTGGGGGTCTAACGCACTGGGCTTACAAAATCAGGCTGTTCCTGGGCAAACCCATAATAATCCCCCTTGGGCTGTTTGGGGAAGAGCGAGGATGCTCTCAGTTAATATTAAGCACTGAGGAGCGATGATGGGCATCTTAAGTGACTGAAACCCCGCTGAGACTGCCAGGAGGTGACAAAGCAAGAGTAATATCGGTGAGAACAGCATCGCTCACGGTAGCCCCAAGCTTGAGCTCAAACCCAGCCCAATTTTGTGCCCCCGCTTTCCACCGCCCTACAACACAGCTCCCTCCCCTGCACTGCACCTGCTGCGGGGTTGCACCAGGCTGCCCCAGGAGGTGAAGCTCCATCCCAGCGTCTCCCAGTCCAGGGGAGTTTGCGGCACCACAGGGCTGAGGTTTGGGTCTGCCAACCCCTGTGCCTGGGCAGGTCACGCAGGGACCCCCTTGGTGCAGGAGGGCAAGGACCGATTTCGGGGCATGCAGGTGGCTGGTGGGGGGTCTGGTCTGCTGGTGGGGAATCTGTGCTGGGGAGCCCTGGGACCGGCAGCGAGGAGGACACTCCAGAACTCCCGCATGCATCTGCCACTAAATTTAGCTGTTGTCATGCAAAGGCTGAGATCCGGTACCGCAGGCTCGCTGTGATAGAGGGGAAGTCGGCTGAGCTCCCCAGCCAGGCTGGGACACACCAGGAGCAGTCCCAGCAGCAGCTCCAGCTCTGCTCAGCCACTCCTGAGCACCTCCGTCCAGCAGGGTTGGGGTGAGGGACTGGGGCTCCCGCTGCAGCAACCCAAAGCCTCTGACGGTGCCCCAGCTTGGGGTTTTCCCCTGGGACTGTGCCCACGGGAGCAGGGCAGGAGGCTACATCCAGGGGTGCCTTTCCGCCCTGTCCTGCTGTGATGCTTTCGGTGCATCACAGGACACAACCTGTCTTAGGATCCAGGAATATTTTGCAGCCAGGGAGCTCTTGGCATCTCCCCTGGCATCAGCTGGTGCAGGCTCAGCACTTCCTCTCTCTATTTTTCCACTCTTAATTGCACCGTTACTGCAGGATGGCAAAAAGAGACATTTTATGGGGTTTCTGGAGGTGGATACAGGGAATTTTGGCTCCTTTGAAGAGGTATGGAGAGCTGCATAGTTCAGAGCTGTGGTTCCCACCATGTGATGTTTTGAGACATTGCTGGCGAGATGGTTTACAACCTTTCACTGGAGCAGGAAGGGTAAAACTCATGGACACAACCCTGGGAAAAACCCTGTAGGACTCAGTAATGGTGCCCACATTCTCCTGGCCCAAAAGCAGCTTCAAAACACTGTCTTGGGGCAGATTATTCTTGTCTTCACCAGTGCAGTGGTGCCAATAAGGTCAATCTGACCACCCCAGCTTGCTTCTGGCTTTAACCCTCTTGCCTCGTACACATGGTGACTGAGCTGTCCCTGCCATCCACCCCCCCATCATCTCGGCACTGTTGAACCTCCAAGATCAGATAGCATCGGCCCAGATGGGTCAAAGCAAATTAGCATCAAAGCAACCCATTTTAGTGGAAAACCATATTATAGTTAACAGCCCTGACATGAACCGGGCGCTGGCCCAGTTGCCCCTACCCGCAGGTCCAGCACAGGCTCCTCCTGACCCACATCCATCCCTCGGTGACCTGACCTGCTCCCAAAACACCTCACAAGCAAATATGACATCCCACTGTGCCTCTTCTCAGACTTTGGTGGGCGCCATGCTTGGGCTACGTGGTGTGAATATACCATGAGCAATAGCCCCTACTGTGTTGATGACACCCCTGTGAGCACCAAGGATGCTCTCTCCCAGCAGCAATGAAGCTAATGTCCTTTCCGCAGGCTGATAAGTTTGCCTGCGAAAGGGCTTTAATCATATTTCCCTGGTTTCTGTTCCAGGAGGCAGGGGTAATGAAGAGCGTGATGGAAGTGGCGCCTGCGCAATCCCCACAGCAGGAAAGCAGGAGGAAAGGGAGACGGGGAGCAGGGGAGGTGGCCAGAGAGCTCGCAGTAAAATCCCATCCCTTGTCATTTGGTTAGTGAGCACCCGTCTGCTGCGGGAGAGCCTGGCCGAACCCGGGTGGCACCCGCTGTCCTGTGACCGCCACCAAACCCCTGCTCTGTCCTGGCCAAGCCGCTGCTGGAGCACAAGCCTTCATCCTCTGCAGGACACCATTCCCCAAAAACCAGGAGGCACCAGGCTCTCCACTCTCTGTTTTATTCCTGTGCAAGTGTAAATAATCACTTGGGCACTAAGAAACAACGAAGGAGTAAATTCCCAAGCAGCAGGGCTTTGCTGCAATGCCATGCCTGGGCAACTGTGCAGCATCCCTCTCCTCCCCATGCCCGCTCAGATTTGGCCGCTGCCGCCTGGCACACTGCCGTGCCTCTGAAGCCGCTCGCCCAGGGAAGGGCAGCTCTGCTCCACCTGCCATCTGCTTACCTGGCTCAGCGGTGCCTGTCCTGCCGCGTCGCATATGGCATCGGAGCTGCCCCTTTTTGGACGGGTAACGAGTGATGCTGCTGCTCGGGGCTGTGCCGGTGGCTCCCGCGGAGGGTCCGGCTCCCGGCTCCCTCCTGCTTCCACTCTGCAGGGATCCCTCCCTGCCTCGCCTGTGGCCAGAGGGGATACAGATGCCAGGGGTTAAATCCCCTGGGAGAGGGGAGCTGGCCGACATACAGACATGGCCAGAGCCTCTTGTCCCCAACCCAAAGCCCCGAGGGCCAGTCGTACGGGTGCGCAAGGCACACCGAGCTCCACTCTGTCCTCCCCGGGTGGAGGGAAGGGGCAGGGAGCCCTGAGCCCAAAACCCAGGACCTGTTACTTATTACAGAAACACAGAGGACAGTGTTTGTACTTCCAACCAGAAAGCCCCCGGCAGAATTTCTCCCTGTCCCCAGGGAATATGCTGTCCCATCTGCAGGGACACGGTGCCGGTGCCAGGTCACCAGCCCGGTTCCTGGGGTCCATCTCTCCCAGACGTGCTTGGGAGGGTGTGAGCATCGCGCTCAGTTGCATCAAGTGCAAGTGCTATTTTTTCCCCTTCTTGGAATTAACATATTTTAATGAGGTTTATAGATGTGGTAAATACATACACGCACAGAGCAAAGGAACGGCGTGCCCTGGATAAGGACGTGGTGTGTTTGCAAGGTGGCAGAGGAGAAGGGGGGGGATTTTTTTCTCGTCTCCATAATTATTGCAGGAACGGTAAACAGCAGGATGGGAAGGTTTCAGGGCAGTGAAGCTGTTCTAAGAAATCCCATGTATTTTACATCCTTTAAATGATTTTCATAACAACTCACTAACATCCCCGCTAGGATGCCCACCTCACTAACAGGGAAAATGGGAGACGTAAGGCTCAGCTAATTTTCCATGTGCACAGCGCAAGATTTGCCCTCTCCAAACATTGTTTAAAAATAGAGCCACGTTTACCGAGAACTGGGAGCAGGACCCTGGTCCTGTTAGGAGCAAGGGTTCAGGGAGAGCAGCGGGCTCCTTTTCTGGAGTGATTCAGAGCACAGAATTGCACCCTTTGTCCAAAATCCAGACCCACTACAAGCAGCACAAACTGATCCCCTCTGCTGCAGCCAGCCTTGCTCTCCAGGGAATTACAGGGAGGGATTAATGTTGTGTAATTAAGCAAGGGGAGGCCGTATGGGAAGCGCCTGGTGCGGCTGTAAATCCACCACAGCCACCCCTCGCTCCTCATGCCCGGCCACGGCTGACACACATTGCCAGGCGGCGTGAGGAAGCGGGGGAAGATTAAAAATTAAAATGCTATAGGAAATTTTAATCATATTTTTTGGTTCAATCACAAACGTGGTGCTTGAGATCATTCCCCACGGTGGTGATGAATTTCCACTCGTTGGTGATTCACGCGGCTAATTTGATTTACGGTGCAGCGGCAGGGGGTACGTGTACTCACAGACCAGGACCACGCTCTGTCAGTGTGTGTCTCTGGCCAAATATTAATAGATGTTTGGGCTGTCTTCACACCCGGCTCTCCCATGCTGAGTGACCTTCAGGGCATGCCCGCCTTTGATGTGCATTGCTTTGGAGCAGAATTGATCCTGCAGGCACTTCAAACACAGTCTGCCTTCGTTTGCCTCCTGTGCAAACTCTGATTAATGGGCAAAATGTCTGTCTCTCTTTTTTTCCTGACCACCGAAGGAATCAAAACAAAGGCTGGCAGCCCCTGATTAACCATTACCCTTTCCACGGCTGTTCCCAACGCCAGGATCATACTCTGCTCTCCTTTGCCACCACCATGCAGGTCATCCGCTGTTGCCGCTCTGTTAAAATTAAAACCACGGTAGACTAGAAGCAAACTTTTGATGACATTTATTGCATGCAAATAGGAATTGCTTCATCTTCCTGTTTGAATTATGTCTTCCTGCTTGGGAAGACAGGACACAGGACTACCTGCCTGCCCCTCGCACTTGCAGTAGGACCCATCCCCAGGGTCCCGGAGACCTGTGAGATGTTTCATGGACCAGGAGAAATGTGGTGGCACTGGAGAAAGCCTCGTCCTCCTCATGGGATGAGCAAGCCATGGAAAACCAGACCAAGCTGTCTGCTTGGTTTAACTGCACCATGTAGATGGATGAAGGAAGGACCCGACGCGTCTCCGGTGCTGAACCCCCAGAGGGTGCAGGGCTGGGCCCGCAGGTATCTTAAAGCCCAACGCCCTGCTCAGTGCCCATGCTGCCAGGCTGATCACCAGGAGCTAAGGCCACACCGTCCTGATGTTGTCCATCTCCAACGAGCATCCACCACGGCGGGTGGCTCAGCCGAGGACCTCAGCTGAGACACGCAGGCGAGGACTAACAGCACGAGGACGGTGAGCGGATAAATGGGGGCTGCTCCACCACTTTGCCTGCCTCACACCAAAGAAAGCCCTGGGACATTTTTATTACAGAGACAAATCAAACCGTGCCTCTCCCGCAGGCTGGGGCAGGTCTGGGTTGGTCAGTGGTGTAAAACTGGATTTCCTTGAGGGATCCCATAGCAAACCCCAGAAACGACCCCCCAGGAGTGTGAAAGGCGCTTTAGCATCATGCTGCCGTGGAGCTACATCCCAGAGAGAGGAGATGACAGCGATGACAAATGACACTTGCCCTATAATTACGACCAGACTCCGATGCAGTGAGTACTGCTGCATTATTAAGAGCAACCAAAAATACTCCCAGCTTAGTCATTAGCTGGCCTGGGCTACGCAGCGAGCAGCCGCTGGGGCTGTCTCACCCCCGTGCTTGCAGAGGGGAAAGGGGGAGACATTAAAATGGTTTGCAGCTATTTTTACGCATCCTTTGTTCTGTGCGGTCGAGGTCCCGGGGTGAGCAGAGCACCTCCAGAGGCTTTGGGCTACTGACGGGGGAAAATTGCATTAGGATAATATTAATTGCCTTAGCATAAGTGTAACAGCTTACTCTAAGCCAGCAGAGCTGAAGCAAAGCACGAGATCAGGGGAACCCGCAGGTGTAGCTTTGCTTCATAGCCAAGGTGGGATCTTGAAAAATGGCTTCAATGCAAAGGGTGCGAGGAGGAGGGCATGGAGGTAGGGTGGGCTTCGCAAAGCCCAGGTTGAAGCCTCACACGGTGTAACAGCTACCCTTTGGTGCTGCCACAAAGGCTGTGTTTGAAAGCTTGTGGACCAGTAGTCTCCAGAAATGCTGACATCTTCATTAACTAATGATGTGGACGATGGGGCAGGGTGCACCCTCAGCAAGTTGGCAGAGGACACCAAACTGGGAGCAGTGGCTGATGCACCAGAGGGTTGTGCTGCCATCCAGAGGGACCTGGACAGGTGGGAGAAATGGGCTGAGAGAGACCTCGTGAAGTTCAGCAAGGGGAAGGGCCAAGTCCTGCCCTTGGGTAGGAACAGCCCCAGGCACCAGGACATGCTGGGGCCACCCAGCTGGAAAGCAGCTTGGCAGAGATGGCCCTGGGGGTCCTGGAGCAGACCAAGCTGACTGTGGGCCAGCAATGCACTCACTTTCACAGCAAAGAAGACCACCAGCTTCCTGAGCTGCATCAGGCAGAGCATCACCAGCATGTCAAGGAGCAGATTCTGCCCCTCTGCTCAGCACTGGTGTGTCGTGTACCACATTGGGCTCCCCGGTACAAGAGAGATATGGACGCGGTGGAGTCAGTTCAGCAAAGGCTAAGAGCCTGGAGCATCTCTCCGATGAGGAGAGGCTGAGAGAGCTGGGATGGTTCAGCCTGGAGAGGTGAGGGTTCAGGGAGATCTTGTCCATGTGGATAAATGCTTGATGGAGAGGGGTAAAGGAGACAGGGCCAGATGCTTCTCCAAGGTGACAAGAGGCAATGGGCATAAATTGAAATATAGGAAATTCTCCTTAAACATAAGAAAATACTATTTTACTGTGAGGATGCTCAAACATGGGAGATTGCTCAGAGAGGTTGTGGAGTCTCCATCCTTGGAGATATTCAAAGCCCAACTAGACATGGCTTGGAGCAGCCTCCTCCCACTGGTCCTGCTGGACCAGGAGGTTGGAGGAGATGACCTCCAGAGGTGCCTCCAGCCCCGGCGACTCGGTGTTTCTGTGGCTGCGAGCCCCTAGTCAGACCGTATTCCCAGCTGTGCCATGCTGTGCCGTGGCTCTGCTCTCCATCCTCCTCCCCGTGACGTGGGACATGTCCTGACCCTTGCCAAGGTTTTTTGACATCTACTACAGAGAAGCGCTAGCTGAGAGACAGGAACAACCATTATGATTTCCTCCGGCAGATCTTCCTAGATCTAATAACCCAGACAGTTTATTGACTTCTTTAGTTAACTGGAGTAATCTTCTCTCACTTCTGCACTGCCGTGTTTGCCTTGCAGCTTTTCCAAATACATGTCTACACCAAAAAATACCCCATGAGCATCATTTCTTCTAACTCGTTGAACCTACCCCTCTGATATATTCTGGGTCTGATCCAGCAACATGACCATTTAATTGAGCAATGCTTTTCCCCATCCCTTGCAGAGCCGCAGTGTGGCAGGCAGGAGCCGGGCTCCATCCTGGCACCGGGACCAGGCATGGCCGGGACCAGACAACCCCCCTGTGCCCTAGGAGCATCCAGACAATATGGGGCAGGCAGGGGCTGTTCTGCTCCCTGATTGCTTTTACATGTTATTTCTGCATGAGTTTAGCCCCAAAACATGACTTTGAATTAAAATCCAAAGGCCCTGGCAATCTGTAAATGGATTTTTAATTTTTTTAGAAGTCAAAATAATCTCCCTTTTTTTGTTCATGTCACATGGGTCTTTCCATGTGGGTTTTTAGCTGACCCTTCCCTGCTATTTTAGTTTTTGGGGCAGAAAGGTCTCACCAACTGCTCCTGAAGGGATCCCAAAGCCTTGCAGCAGCCTGCTTCTCTACAGACCCTTGCTCTCCAAAAGCCCTTATAAGAAAATCAGCAGAAAGACGGACAAAGTACCAATGTTTTTGGGTCCATATGAAGCAGTTTGGGCGCACTTTAGGTCCCAGCCCCACAAAGTGCCAAAGCAGCTGCACCAAAGCCCATCTGTGCTCTTCCCTCCTGAGCTGTCTTCAGGCAAAGTGGCGTTCAGCTACTAAAAGATTAGTCGACAGCTTCTACCTTTCCCTTTTTTTCTGCACACTTGACAAGAGATACTACATGGACACTACATTTTGGGTCTTTTGGTTTGATTTATTCTCTAGATTATGAAGAGAAACTTGAAGCAAAATTTCATCAAGCAGTTCAAGAAGACAAACGCAAAATTTCATCATCCTGGGAGTTATTTCTTATTAAACTTCTTGTCTGGTGATCTGGACTCACAAATTCCAGGGTGATTAGTTTGTTTTCTCTATTTTGTTAATAAAATGTGATATAATAATGCTTTTTTGTTGCATTGGAGACATTCACCTTTCAAAAAACCTGCTGTAGCAATGAGTGTTGCACTGAAATGCTATCGGTGTCCAGGCAGGCGGCCACAGGCTCTGCCAGAGCTCGCCCGCAGAAGAGGGAATTTTCCATCGGATTTAAACTTTGCAGCTCAAATTAATCCCCACGGCTGTTTCTTTTCCTGTTGTTTGAGTGATTCCTTTGTATTGTTTGGCTGCCATGGAATAAAACGGTGTCAGTCACCAAGAGGCTGTTCACCCTCCTGCCAAAATCCCAGTCACTACATCACCTCCCCAAGCAAAGTTCCCCACTTGCAAGCACCCAAGCCAAGAATTTAGAGCAAACCGTGGGAAGAGCAAGGACGGGATGGGATGGGATAGTGTAAACAAGTGAGTCACAGCAGCCTCCTGGCCTCAGCCCCAGTGGGTCCCAGCTATGGGGCTCCTGGCACTGCTGTGGGGCTGCCCATCCAGCCGCCATGACCCTCTCCCCCCAAAACCCCTTTTGCCGAGTGCATTTGCAGTGTTGGTTGAGGCAGGAGCCCCCTCCAGCCCCCAGCAGCATGGAGCATGGGGGGAAAAAAATAAAAATATTGAAACAGAGCAGTCCCAGGGCTGCAGGAGGTTCATTGCCAGTCACTTTTTGGTGATTTGAGAGAGATTTGGTGCGTACGTGTAAGGAATTGCACCGCGGCCACAGGAAAGCAACCCTCAGAGCCTGGCTGGGACAAGCCTGGCTGGCAGTGCTGAGCATCCCTGGCCTGACACCTGTGAACTGCCCTACTATGTGGCCAAAAAAGGGTGCAAGTGCAGAGGTCCTGGCTGTTTCTATCAGCCCTGCCCAAACGCAATCCTGGCTCCCAGCCATTCATCCTGCGGCTGGATGCCGGGTGATGCTCTGCTCTGGGTGGGCGTTATAATTCAGGCTTCTCTCAGCAAATACCATTTAATGCCCTCTACTGAGGGTCTCCTTCCACTGCAGGGACTAGCATGAAATCAAACCTCTTCTCTCTTTTCCTCCAGCCCTCTCCTCCAGGAGAAATCACATCCTTTGCTGGGAACTGGCTTGCTCAGCCAAGGGCTGTGAGCGCTCTTGACCAGAGGCGTGGCGGCTGAGGCAGTGCCAGATGTGCTCACGTGCAGCCAGATGTAGTGGTGCTCAGAGCTAGATGCTCAAAAACATCAGAGGAGCCCTGAAGAGGCTGGAGGAGCCCAGGGAAGAGTTAACCCCACACCTGCAACAACCGCAACACCTTCTGTTGACATTCCTTCAAAACCCAAGCAGAACACCAAATTATTTCAGAAAAAAAAATGTGGGTTTCCTATTTTCTGATCCATTTTTCATCAGAAAGGAGTTTGATCACCCAACAGGTACCTGACCAGCCACACATGCCCCACTCCCAGGCTCCCTCAGTTTCTGTTTACAAGAATGTTCCCTCCTGGGTCACTGCACTGGTAAGCAAGGCAACAACAAAACAAGCAATGACCTGACGGTGACATGCGAGGTTTTGCCAGGACGGTGACAACTTCTTCCATCACATACCACCGAAAGGGAGCACCAAGCAAAAAGTGACTTAGCAATGTGGGGAGGGGAGAGCCACTGTCTCCCCCAGCATGCCTGTGGGGGTTTGCAATGCTTCCAGCACCCTATGTCAGCTCTTTGAGAGCCGTGTTACAACACGCTGGGGCCAGGTGTGTGCTTGGCTGGGAGAAACCAGTGTTTGTGTCACTGACCGCCTGGGGATTGCGAGGGACGCAGGGGATGACCCTGGGGATGTAGGAAGGGCTCTGCCTATATAAAGCACAAGGAAGGGCAGAGACAGCACGTTTCGGCTCCTCTCTGCTCACTGTTTAGTTGCGATTTTCTCCCTGGAGGAGGAAATTCTTGATTTTTTTTTTCCTGCTTGGCAGCACGGGTGAGAATGGATCCTGGATCGGCTGGGGTGCTCGTTATCCTCTTCCTCCTCTCCATCCTGTGGTTCCTGGTCTGGAGAAGCAATAAGAAGAGAAGCCAGCTGCCGCCTGGACCAGCCCCATGGCCCGTTCTGGGCAACCTATGGCAAAAGGATGTCCTGCCCCTCTACAGGACCTACAAGAAGGTAAGAGAGGAGCTGGCGGTGCCAGACCCACTCCCAGCCCTGGCAGGAGAGAAAGCATGAATGTCCCGTGTCAGAATAAAAGGGGAATCGTGCAGGTGGCTCTTTTCCTACCTTTCTTTTCTCTTTTTCCCCTCCCTCTTCTTTTGCTCTGCCAGAATTGCCTAAACCCCTGCTACTGGTAGCATAATCAATACTGTTATTGAAGTCTTTCTTCTCCTGTAATGGACCCATGGCAGTGACAGTAACCCCTCTCCAGGCTGCAGCACTGCTGCCATCCAGAGCTGCTTCCCAGAGAAGAGAAGACACTGCAGAGGTGCATGTAGGAAAGAGCAGCGTGGTTTAAGTGAAGGCAGACGTGCAGGCAGGCTATATTGGGTTTAAGTGGCAAGGTTTTGGTAGTGGGAGGGGTTACAGGGGTGGCTTCTGTGAGAAGCTTCTAGAAGCTTCCCCTGTGTCCAACACAGCCAACACCAGCCGGCTCTAAGATGGACCCACCACCGGCCAAGGCCGAGCCAGTCAGCGATAGTGGTAGTGCCTCTGGCAGAACATATTTAAGAAGGAAAAAAAAGTTGCTGGGACAGACAGAAACGGCAGTCGGAGAGAGGAGTGAGAACATGTAAGAGAAACAACCCTGCAGACCCCCAGGTCAGTGCAGAAGGAGGGGGAGGAGATGCTCCAGGTGCCGGAGCAGAGATTCCCCTGCAGCCTGTGGGAAAGACCACGGTGAGGCAGGCTGTCCCTCTGCAGCCCAGGGAGGTCCACGGTGGAGCAGATGTCCACCTGCAGCCCGGGGAGGACCCCACACCGGAGCAGGCTGACGCCTGAAGGAGGCTGTGACCTCCTTCCGTGGGAAGTCCGTGCTGGAGCAGGCTCCTGGCAGAACCTGCGGATCTGTGGAGAGAGGAGCCCACAGAGCAGGTTTTCTGGCAGGACTTGTGACCCCGCGGGGGACCCACGCTGGAGCAGTGTGCTCCTGAAGGACTGCACGCTGTGGAAGACACCCATGCTGGAGCAGTTTGTGAAGAACTGCAGCCTGTGGGAAGGACCCACATTGGAGAAGTTCGTGAAGGACTGTCTCCCATGGGAGGGACCCCACAGTGGAGCAGGGGAAGAGTGTGATGAGTCCTGCCCCTGAAGAATATGAAGCAGCAGAGACAACGTGTGATGAACTGACCATAACCCCCATTCCCCATCCCCCTGTGCCGCTGCGGGGGGTAGGTAGAGAATCCGGCAGTGAAGCTGTGCCCGGGAAGAAGGGAGGGGTGGGGGGAAGGTGTTTTGAGATTTGGTTTTATTTCTCATTACCCTACTCTGGTTGATGGGCAATAAATTAAGTTAATTTTCCCCAAGTTGAGCCTGTTTTGCCTGTGACGGTAATTGGTTGAGTGATCTCTCCCTATCCTTATCTCGACCCATGAGCCCTTTGTTATATTTTCTCTCCCCTGTCCAGCTGAGGCAGGGGAGTGATAGAATGGCTTTGGCGGGCACCTGGCATCTAGCCAGGGTCAACCCACCACATGCTTTGAACACCCAAAGTGGCACTGGGATCAGAAACCCGCCAGAGAGAGGGCTGGGATGGGAGCGGGGCAAGGACGCCGGCTTCGAGGGAGGCATTTCCCCTCCCTGCCCGTGCACTCACCAGCACTGCGGCCACGAGACCTAATTTAAAATTAAACGAACGGCTGGGGTGTGGGACCCTCATTCCCCACAGCTTTCCCGTCCTTCCCTCAGCTCAGCAGCAGGTATGGCCCCATCTTCACCGTCTGGCTGGGGCTGAAGCCGGCGGTGGTGCTCTGTGGGTATGAGGTGGTGAAGGATGCTCTGCTGGGCCACTCCGAGGAGTTTGGAGGGAGACCTGAAATACCCCTTCTGGTGCAGCTGTCGAAAGACTACGGTAGGTGTCTGGATTTCTTCTAGACACTATTGCTCTCTGGGTGAGCAGAAAGTTCCCGACTGCAGCTGGCCATGCTCAAGTTCAGTGAAGGACTCAACACCCAAGACCTCACACACCCATTTCCCATTCTGCAAGTCCCTCCAACTATTAAGCCTCTTGTCCAAGGACAGTATTAATTCCAGCTAGTCAGTTCCAGCTTTGTTCTGAGTTTCTGCAAAGATCCTCAGCCTTTCGACACTGTGCACACACCAGGGTCATTCCCTGGCTTACTGCCCTATTGCTCCTCAGCTGGGCTCAGAGCAGGGTCCGTGTTCCTGGGGAGGAGCGGCAGGGTGGGCAGGTGAGTGGTCTCCACTGCCTCCCTGCAGGTTTTGTCTCCAGCAATGAGAAGAAGTGGCAGGAGCTGCGGAGGTTCACGCTCAGCACCCTGCGGGACTTCGGGATGGGAAAGAATTCCATGTCGCAATGGGTGCAGCAGGAGGCCCAGCACTTGGTGGAACTACTAGCAAAACTCAAAGGTGACATGGGTCCTGTCCACCCTGGCTCCTGCGGCAGGCAGAGGGCACGCAACAGCCTCACGGGATATGTGTGGTCCCCAGAGCTGTTTGCAATGGCTGGTGCGGATGATCCTCGTAGAGAAAGAGCTTAGACCTAGCCCCATCCCACCCGGAGAGAGCTGCAGGGATGTGGTATGGTCGTGGCTTAAAGGTCAGGGTGGGAGATCCTGCTCCTGAACTGGTGCAGGGGGTGGCAACCACTGAGGAACATTTCATGCCAAAAGAACAAAAATAGGAAACTAAACTGCATGGCATTGAGAATTCACAAATAAGGTACTGCCTTGGTGACACGGGGGTTATCAGGCTGATGTCCTCCTCTCCGACAAAACTGAGCTGTGGCCAGTGCCACCACCTCTTCTGGGGCTTCCTGAATATAAGAGGAGATGGAAGCTCGGTCGTACGCTGGCTCCTCTGCCTCCGATGTGCGGTGATGGTGAGGGGTTTGTTGCTGCAGGGAGATGCTCTGCAGCCCCCCAATCCCCAGGGCACATCAGCAGGAGCCCAAAGCGCCGGGAGATGCCTCTGCTTTCCTCAGTCCCAAGCACTGGGGAGGGGTTTAGGAGCAGGGCAGTAGATGTAGCAGCCCACAGCTCAGGAGGGCTATTTGCTTTGGCTGTTAGACCTTGGCAGATTCAACCAGGGCTTAGAGTTTAAAGCACAGGGGCTCGAAGGGAGAGGAAGGGCGTTTTCTGTGTTAAAGCAGATAAATAACTGTTGACTTTTTGATGCCTTTCTTGCCTCTTCTGTGGCTGCAGGAAATGCCTTTGAGCCAATGACAGTGTTCAGACATGCGGTTGCCAATGTGATCTGCTCCGTTGTCTTCGGGAGCCGTTACAGCTACAGCAACAAGGCCTTTTGGAGCTACTGAACGTGATCGGGAATTACATCAGCTTCTTCCTCTCCCCACTTGCCATGGTAGGCGTCCTTGCTGTGCTCAGCACCCTCATGTCTGATGCACTCAGGTGGTCGAGGGATGCTCCTTGGCTTTGGGTCACTCCTTGGCTTTGATGGGACAGCATGGCTTTGAGAGAAGGTGCAGGAGGCTCCGTCCAGGCACCTGAGCCCTCCTGTGCCTCCTCCATGCTCAGGTCTACAACACCTTCCCCAACATCATGCACCACCTCCCAGGGCCACACAAGAAAGTCCTAGCCGAGTGTGAGAAGCTGAAGGACTACATCCGAGGAAGAGTTGAGCTTCACAAGCTGACGCTGGATCCCAGCTGCCCCCGGGACTACATTGACTGTTTCCTTATGAAAGCGGAGAAGGTAGAGGTGGTGCAAAGCGGGGCGAGGGCTACCCTCCAGACCTGGCTGCAGCCTGGAAAATCACCCAGACGATACTGAATCCCCTCCCCACTGCATCCTTGCAGAAGAAGAGCAGCCTGGAGAACATGTACAGCAATGAAGACTTGGTCATGTCAGTATTCAACCCCTTTGGTGCCGGAACAGTGACTACTAGCAACGTCCTGATCTTCTTTCTCTTGATCTTGGCAAAATACCCCCATATTCAAGGTAAGGTCAGCAAAATGCGACTGCTTCCTGTGCCTGAGGAGGTCACGGTGCAGCAAAGGTGCAGACAGATCATCCCAGTCCTGGAGGGCCCGTTTGCAGGAGACCAAAATCATCCTGCATTGGTCACCCAAGGGTGAGAGCCATTAGACACAGATTCACACAGGCCAGAGGGATCCAGCTACCTGCTCCCTTTTCTCCATCCCTGCCTGTGCAGATGGCTCCAGACCGGCCTATGGGAGATGCTTTGAACCTGCCTGATCTGGGGAGGTATGCGGACAGAGACCCTATTTCTGGCCTCTACAAGAGGTTGTGCTGGGTTGCTCCCTCTCTGCTAGATCATCCTTTGGCTCTAGGGTAGGTGCCCATGGAGGCCAGTAAGAAATGAGGGGGGATTTTGCACAGCAAGCACTGCAGCTCCACGCCTGCCTTTTCCCCAGCCAAGGTCCAAGAGGAGATTGATGCGGTGGTAGGCACTGGCTGTGCTCCCAGGTCGGAGGACAAGCTGAGGATGCCGTACACCAACGCGGTGATCCACGAGCTGCAGCGCTTCCGCAAGACCCACAAGGAGAACTTCCCGCGGATGACGACGCAGGACGTCGTGTTCAGGGGCCACGCCATCCCCAAGGTAGAAGTTGTGACACTGGAACCTCTGTGTCCCTGAGGGGAGGGGTGGCAGGGGGGCTTGAATGAGATTTGCCTTTGCCCCCAGACTGTTTGCTCACTCCTGAAGGTCCCAGGCCTTTCTCAATCCTCGGTGGGAGGAGATGGCGATAACCTTTTAGCAGAGGAGTAGAGGGAGGTGAACGCTGCTGCCGGTTCTGCCCACACACCCGTGTCCCTTGCCTGTCCTGGAAAACACCTCTTTCCCCCAGGAACATGTGCAGGGTTGCTGGGGCTGGGAGCCTGAGCTCGCCCTGGTATGGGACCAAGCCAGCCCCCCGCTACTCGGCAGATCTGGGGATGGCCACCCATCCTGGTTTGACTGCAAGCATTTTGTACAGCACCCACCTTGAAGGAACACCTCCCTCCTTTGGACTTTGTGCAGTGAGAGGGGTTTTAACATAAATCAATGGCAATAACTCAATAATTTCTGTCTCATGAGCTGTGCAGAGACCGGCAGGACCATGGAGACAGTGGAGCCCCATGTTAGTTGTCCCTGCCTGGCATAGAACCATCGCTCCGGGCTGCCTCCCCACAGGCATCTGGGTGGGCATCGGGGTGTGCACCCAGCCTCCCCGCCGTGCTCCTCAGACATTCCTCACTTGCTAATCCATCTCAGCAGAGCCCTGTGTCGTGGTACTGATGTCCCTCCTTGTTCCCCTGCTCCATCCCTCTCCTGCAGGGCACAACTGTTATTCCGTTATTTTATTCTGTGCATACGGATTCAACCCAGTGGGAGAACCCCAAAGAAGTCAACCCAGGCCACTCTTGGTTGAGAAGGGCAAGTTCAGGAAGCGCGAATCCTTCCTGGCTTTCTCGGCAGGTCAGTGCTCAGCCCCGCATGCCGCCTTTGCCTGCACCCTGCCTGCAGTGGCTCTGCTCCAGGGACCACCAGCATGAATATCGGTTGGCACCAAAGTTATACCTTAATATGAGCTTTCTCGCTTTCCTTTTACACTCTTTTTTTCCCCAAATGCTGGATGAAGCCATCAGCCCAGTGCTCACCCTCTGCTTTCTGTTCCCCCAGGGGAGCGGGTGTGCCCAGGAGAGGCACTGGCTCGCATGGAGCTCTTCCTTTTCCTCACCACGCTGCTGCAGAGCTTCACCTTCCAGCTTGCCATCGAGTACGAGATGGATTTACTCTCCCTATGGCTTGAGATAGAGAGGGGGGCGATACCAGGCAAGTTCTTCGCTATTCGACGCCGGGTGTCCTCTTAAGCTGAAAGCTGCGGGGAGAAGGAAGGGGTCTTCCAGGTGCCTTCATTTCTTCCGAAGTCAGAGCAAGCCATGCAACCATGAATGCTACAGCAGCAGCCACCAAGCAGGAGGGTCGCTTTGAACTTCGAGCTTCTCCTCAGAGAACTGCCACACATCTCTGCCACCAGCTCCATGGGCAACCTGCTCCCAACCCTTCCCTTCCACATCCCAGTAACATGAGGAAGACAGTACTGGTTTTCCTCCTCCCGTACCTATCGGCTCTGATTGAGCCTCTAGCTCCATGTGGCAGGGCTGCTCCCCCAGCTGAGCTGGGCACCCCTTCATTTGGTGAGAGATTAAGAGTGCTTCTGCAATAAAAATAACTGTGGTAACTGGATGCTGGTGTTCATAAGGACATTCACAGTGCCTCTTGATGTAAGGGCGGTGATGCTCAGGCTTCCCTGCCCTTCACAGGTGGTGTGCGAGCCAGCCACAGCAACCAAGGCGACAAGCACCTAATACTTCTGCTTCCCTGCTTTGCCCCCTCTCTGTACCCTCCAGCATTACAGAAAGTCTGCGACTGCAAGTCACGCTCACTCCCATCCCCACATCCCATTGCACAGGGATGAAGACCTTGTGAACAACCTTTAGGCCATCAAAATGTTAGAAAATGATGTGTGGGGGGAAATGTGCTATAGGAGAGGGGTGCCGTGCTTGGGAAGCGAGAAGTATTTTGCCACCAAAGTCACTGCTTCCTTCTCAGGGTGCTCAGTATGCCTTCTGTGCTTGCGCTGCTTTAACCACCCCTGCATGAAGAGGAATTTACTTGCTAGCCCCCAGGTATGCTCCAGCCTTTATTCCAAAATATTGGAACTTTAAAGAAAAGGGTTTTTTCTTTAAATACCTGTGCAAGGGAAAAATGACCCAGACACATGCCCACCCTGCCCAGCCTCAGTGATGGCTTGGGCTCCTCCTTCCACCAGCAGGCAGCTGAAAGTGTCTCCAGGTCTTGGAAAACCAGTATGTTTCCTATTGCACCCAGTGCTTCCCATTGCAAACCTCCCAGCTATGGGACTTCAGCTCCATGTCTGTTCCTGGGGTGTCTTCATCTTTCCCAGGTTTTTGTGTGTCCCGGGACAGATTGAGCCAGGAAAACATTCAGTTTGTTTTAGCTGATTTGCCTCCACAGCTTTAATCTTCAAATGAATCTTACGCATCTCAGGAATTTATTGCTTGCTTCAAAACACTAATCCCCATGGTTCTGACCGTGGGGAGGGCTCCCCAGGCAGGCAGCCCTGCCTGCACCAGGGACAGGCAGAGCCACCTGAGCTCCAGCAAAATTATTCCAGCTGGAGAAGGAGCACAGGTTTCCAATAAAAGGGCTGAGTTGCAGCACAGAAGAGCTGTAGCTTAGGAAGACTATGTGGGAGAACAGAGATAAAAAAATAAAAATATTCAGCTTGCTATCTCAGCTGCTAGGCTGTGCTGTGCTCCATGTCAATATTTACCTCTAGCAAATACCCTCAGGTGTTGGTTCAGCTCTGTGTACTTATGTGCAGCTGGTAAAGTAACTCTGGGGGTTATGTGAGAGGAGCTGGTGGTGTGGGACATGCTCCCAGCCCTCCTGTTCCCTCTGGCCAGGGTGTTAGGCTTGTTGCAGAGGATATTTTCTCAGCAGTGGGGCTTGGGGTCTTTCTGAAGCCTGGCACTGGAGGGCAGAGAGGCAATTGGGATTATATGGGGGATCTCGGGGCTGGTTTTGGTGGGTGTTGGCTTGCTGGGATGCTTGCACATCCCTGCAAGCATGGAGAGGGGGACAGCAGGGAGCCTGCCCTGGGGAGAGGTGCCTGTGTCCTCCTGCAGGTAGGTGAGATGGGGGATGTTGGAGACTTCTTTCACCCTGGGCCAGCAGTTTCTCGATGGTGGGTGCTGTCACCCCAAATGGACCATTTTGCAAGTAAAGATTATTTCCTAGATACCATTGTGAGAGGAGCATTTCTGTGCATAGGTGGTGAAATGCATCTCTGGGAGGGGTCGTGATCTCTGCAGAGAGGAACTCCAAGTTTGATTTAATTAAACAAGGAGGCACACAGAGGCAGCCTGTAGCTGGGTTTGGAACTGATGAATAGGGGTGGATTTGCTGTAGGTAGCAATTTGTGGCAGGAAAACAACCCTGTGGAGAGGAATGGCTGAGGCTAGAGCCCTGTTTTTCGCTGCTCGTTCTGCCAGAGAGTTGTGTTAAAATCCTGCATGGGGGTGTGTGGGGGATGGCGGCTTGTGTGCCCGAGCCCGTAGGGCTGCCAGCTTCGCACAGCATGTTTTTTTTGCAGGCACCAAACTTGAAATCACTGCACCGGCAGCACTGAAATCTCTGCAGGGCAGAGAGTGTTGTGTTCCCATCCAGTGCTGTCTTTTCCACTCCTTCTGTAAGTGAAAGACCCAAACCTGCCATGCACAGAGCAAGACCCAGGTATGTGGCCCTGCTGTGCTAATGCATTTGTGCCTGTCTGTGCAAGGGATGAGGGGGTATGAGTTTGTTGCTGCCTGCCTGTTCTGCTGTTCTGCAATGCTCTTTCTTTTTGTCAAAAGTTTGTGGTTTGTTTTTGGGGTTTTTTTTTTGTTGTTTTTTTGGTTTTTTTTTTTTATGACCTAGTTAATCCTCCTACCTTCTCCCAAATGATGGATGAACCAGCCTTTACTCTTATTCTACGTGCATTTTTGACTCATTAGATGACTAAATGAGTTCTGTTTTTTCAACCTGGAGAAGCTTGGGACTTGGGAAACTAAGTAAAAAAATGTGTGTTAGACTGAAGCAAGCTGATTGTGAAGCACCTTTGCACAATCTCTTCCCAAACACCCCCTGGATCAGCGCTGTCCGGCTTAACATTTATTGGTTTCTGTGTCTAAAAACCCAAATCCTGTGATGTCCAAAGACCGACTGCTCTCCCACTTCCCCGGCATTTTTTCCATCCGTTTGCTTTGCTTTCCAGGCTGACTTGTGCTCCGGGGGCTCTGCGGGACCCCTGCCCTGCCTGCGGGCTCCCCATCCTCGCTGCCCGGGCACCCCGAAACCCGCCGGGTGCCGTTTAGCGGCTCTTTGCGAGCGGGAGGGGCGGCTATTGGCAGCAATACGGTAGGGCGGGCGGAGGTTTACGGTAGCGGGTGTCTCCTAGCAGCCGCGACGCGGCGGGGATGGGCGGGCGGTATCGAACGGCGGGGCCGGGGCTCCGGCATCCCCGGGGCCGGTGGCGGGGGATAAATGGTCTTGTCTGCGCCTGGGAGTGGGGATGCTGGGACACGGAACAGATCTTCAGGTGACGCGTCATGTACCGCTTATCAGGCAGAAAGCGGGGGACCCAAACCCTCACCCCTAGGGCAGGCAGGCCGGCGGGGTTTGGGGGGCTGGTGCCGTGGTGGTTTTCCCTTTAGTGCCTTTTGAGGTTATCAGCATGGGAGAGGCAGGTATTGCCTTGCTGGGGCTGTGCCGGATTCCCCTGAGCTCCAAAAATCCTCTCGGTTTCTCCCAGCTGAGACTTGCAAGGTGGCCGAGTTGAACACAAGTGACGGTAACTGTCTGTGCACCAGAGGGTGTCACCCAGGACCAGGGTGTGTGGCTTTTAACAGAGGCCTTCCCTGCAGGGCTGGTGGCAGAGAGGACCAGCACACAGCCCTTGCCGGTGTTCTTCCTTCTCCAGGGAATGAGCTTTTGTTTGCAGAGTGGTAGGGCTGGGATTATCAGCTATTCGGGAGGTATCTCCTGTGCTTCGGGGAGTGTGGAGGGCTGCAGTCACCCTCTGTTTGTCCTGGAGATCAAGATCTGCCCCTGAGCTTTCTCAGGTCATGCTCTGGGCCAGCCCACAGTCGGGGGAGATGCCCAGGCTGTGTCAGAGCCACCTCTTGGGTATGAGCCCTGTGGTCCAGGGGTGATGCTCAGATGGAGGTAACATTACCCAGGTTCCTTTCGGTCACCTGCAGCAGGCTGGCAGTTCATGATGCTGCTGCTCTGGCTGTTCCCCTCTCTAGCAGGTATTTTATTGCATGTGGCAAAACTCCCCATGCGGGCAGTACAAAGGGTAACTGCTAAAAGAAACTGCCCGACCAACATAACTGTTAATTGTAGCTTTATTTGCCTTATGCTATTAACCTTCTTGTTCATACTGCAAATCTGGTATCGTTTAGGTCTCTGATCCTTCCAGCTGTAGGAAATGAGTGGGCAAAGCCAGGGGCAAGCACAAGTCATGGAAGGAATGTGGTGTTCCTGGCAGCAAGAGATGGGGCCAGTGGGACTCAGAGCTAGGAGCTTTATCCTGACCCAGCATCAGCCTCCCAGGGCCAGCTCTGCCTCAGTGCCAGCCTGTATGCCTGCACCAGTGTGCAGTAACCCTGTAAATGAGGTGATCATTAAAGGGAAGAGGAATATAGCTTATAATGGAGCATAGCTGACAACAATGTAATGAAAAAAACTTCCTCATGAATTCTGGGCAACACATCTCTGGAGGCGTGGTTGTGAATTGAATGTTTTAAGTAATGAAAACCATACTAAAGAAAGCACTGAAGGGACTAATTCTGCATAGCTGGAAGGGACAGAATAAATAATATAGCATTATTTATTTATTAGATACTTAATATACTATTTTAACTTCTGTAATCCCCTAATTCAGCTCCAAGATGCCTACTCTCGAGGTTTGACTCTTTGCTTAATTCTTCCAGATGAAGATGTACATGGATCATTTGCTGAATCCCAAAGCAGCTTCAAGGAAGACAACTGCCCTCAGCCCAGTGCCCAGATTCAATTTCCACTACGGTCTGCTAGCACTTCTTCTGCAGCTCTTAAAAGTAAACCCTCATTTGCAAGAACTGGCCAGCTTAGTATGAAGGGTACCACTACCTGAGTATTTAATACTGGGGGTGGGAAAATCAATGGTGTTTCATACCAGGACACTAACAACTGGCACTGCCAAGGAACAGTTCTGTTCTGGGTCATTTTGGAAAAAAGCATGACAGACCATGGCAATAGCTAGCTGGAAAGTTCAAAGTGCCATGCGAGAGGAGGTGATGCCATTCAACAGATGCCTATCTTCGCTCTGAGTCACTTCCCAAATTTGCCGAGGTGCTGACAGTATGCTCTTAGTGAAGAGATGAAAGACAGTGTCTTCCCTTCTGCTGATTGAGATGTCGTTCTGCCAGGTGTAAGGTCTTCCACCAGCACAACCTGAATTCCAAAACGTAACGCTGTGGCTGGTGTTGCGCCTAAAAGGAAGGAAAGCCTTACACTGGGGGGGGGGCTGAAGTTTGGCAAAGATGCTAGAGGTGTATGTGGACACCAGCAAAAACAACTAATGCGAGAAGGGCTTTAGCTGTGTTTACCCATTTGTTATCTCGGGGACAACAGAGAAGTTTGTCCCCCTTTCTTTTCCTTCCACAATGTCATAACCTAAGTCATATTTTTACTGAAGAAAATCTAATGGCTAAAGGAAGAGAATGTTTTTCACTCTTTTCAGGAAAGAAGTGCTATGTCCTTGGCATGAGCTTGTTTTTGTATTCCCCTTTAGAGTCTGGGACAGTCACCCTCCCATGCTGGTGACTTCTGTAGATAGAGGTGGAGGAGGTAAAGCACCCTGTGTTTGTAAAGAGAAAACTGTCACTCTGCGTCCCCACCAAGCTCACTGTCACCAAGGTCTCCCGTGGCCCCTCTGATCACCTGATTTTTTCCAGCCGTGAAGAGTCCTTGCTACCCCTCAGGGCAGTGGTGAGTGGGAAGAGCTATCATTCTCTGCCCTCAAACCCCACTGGTGTGAACCGTACTGCAAGACCCTGCATGTTTTCAGCATTTTCCTTTGAATGGTACAGCGCCAAAGGGATTAGCAGAAGAGTCAGATTAAGATCTCTTGCAGTACATTACTAACAACAGTACTGTTAATGGCCACCAGAGCTCAAGCACTCACAAGACTGTAAATTCCCCTGTCTTCTAGGTGGTCAGCTACCAGCAATGTGCTTCTGGCCCCAAAACACTGAGTGCCTCATCCAGGAGGGTCCTGATGCAGAGGACAACTCACCTATTATGTCCTTAGCTGATCAAGATGTCACTGTGGCTCCTGCGTCTCTCCAATCACCCTCTAATGCCAACCAGTCCAAGGACTTCATTCGCTGCCTACCACCTCACCTGTCCATCTACATCCTGGGTAAAGCTGCTCTGATTTTCCAAGGGTGGTTTCCCCTAAGGGTAATGAATGGTCTCTAGTGTGGAGAGGGGTAAGCCAATCTGTCCCTTTAATTTCTCAGGGCTTTTGGATCAAAAATCCCTCAGTGCATGTGCTGCTGTGAGTAGATGCTGGGATTTTCTGGCCAAAGAAGTCAAGAAGGAACGTGTGTGTCAAAGCATAGTACAGGAGAAGATCCTGTATTTGCAGGTATGATGCCTGGGCTTCTGCTATTATTATGCACTTTAAAAAGAGGGTGTCTTTCTGCTACTGCCCAAGCCATTAGTGGAGATGCTTTTACTACAGGCTACCTCCCAACTTCGCCCTGTTCCTTCTTCCTCCACCTGCAGAGCTAAGCCAAGTTAGATGTTCATACTGTCAAAAGTAAGCACAACAGAATAGCTTTTACTGACCTCTAAAGGGTCTGTATCTCTAAAAATGGATCAAAACATTCTTGTAATCAGGAAAGCAGAGTTTGGTCACAAATGCAAATACTGGACTCCCAGGAGCTAGTGGAAATTGGGCAGAGCTACAATGGCTCCCTGAGGCAGCTCAAAAAAGAGCTTTATTTGTTCCACATAGGAAGATGGAAATGCTAGGTTTCTTCGTGAGAAGCCAGAGCTGGTGGTTGGAACACAATAAAGCAGAACTTCTACAAAAGGATTGTCCTGGTTAGTACAGACCTGCCATACACCATGCTAAGTGTAAAGGTAAATCTGCAAAGAGATAGGAGTCTTTGCTTTGATTTGTGAAGAGAGCATAGAAATCTGAGCTCTGTGCTAGCATTCAAAGAAGGCTTAATGGAAGGTTTCACACATTAAAAATGAATCTTAAATATTGAAGATGTTTTGAGAGCCTCTCACCTCACTGGGTTTGGATTCTGAATCAACTGAGTGCTCACCAAAGATGAGATGCGCTTTGAAATTTTGCAGCTTATTAAAAGCTTAAGATTGGAGTTTGGAAAAAAATAAAAAGCAATTATTTCTCACAAGAAGTTATATCTTATACCGACAAAGTGGTAAATGCAAGCCAGGTCTCTTAAACAATAACAACAAGCCAGTGTGTGCAGCTCAGCTTTGCATGTAACTTCAGCATCCCATGGGATTCTAAAGCATCAGCACATGAGCAGCATCCTTTGTGTGCCTGGGCTCTGCAGTGACTGTGTTGCCTCTACCGGTTTATTCCAGGGGTTGTGCCCTAGAGGAGCAGTTTCAAACTATGCTAAAACAGTCGATGTGACAGTTCCACAGTTAAACGAAGAGGGTGATGTCATCGAAATGGAAGGCCACAACTGGGGAAGTAAAACAAAGGTATATTGGAAGTTGCTTGCCTTCCATGGATCCTGCATTTCAGTATTTGGGGAGGAAGGAGGACTTGGTCTTGGAAGACAGGATAGTGAATTCCGAGTTGCTTTGCTCTTCTCCCACTCCTGCTTCTGCCTTGCACCATCGTGAGCAGTTCATAAGAACCAGTGCTTGCTCAGCACCTTCTTGCATGGGAGGGAGCCTGCACCCCTGAACTCCTGCCTTGTCCTAATGCGTGCCCCAGTCACATGCGTAGCCTTGAGGCCAGGGGTGCCGGCAAGGCTGTGCAGCATCACAAGGACACGGCCTTTTTCCCAAAGAATAAAGGGTGCAGCTGTCAGGTCTTCCATTTTTGCCGGGGAACACAGCATAGAAACAACCCCTGTTTCTGCACTAACCAGGAAGTTCCTGCACTCTGGGTGTTCCTTACCAACACTTTCTGTCTCTGTTGGTCTCATTGCTATAGTGGGGACCAAGCTGATATGTTTAATACTATGGATTAATGCTGCATTCCTCCCTCCCTGAGTTACTTTTCCCTATTTTTCTTTCCATCAGGAGGAGGAAGACAATCTGCAGGCAGCCTATCATGATCTGAAAACTGACACAATCCAGCTGGAAGAGAGAAATGTCTTCTGTGGCTCCTACAATATTCGTGTCCTCATGGACCAGTGAGTAGACTGCCCGGCTGCAGGGCCAACAGCGGCTTCTGAAAACCTGTCCGTTCCCTGCGATCCTTCTGTGAGAATGTATGGCTGGAGAAGTGTCTCTCAGCACCAGTGTTAAGAAATCCTCAGTGTCAAATCCAGTTTTTTATAAAGATACCAAGATAAGCTATTTTAAAAGACATACAGGTTAGTGATCCACAGTGTACCACAAGGGATACGGGGCCGGGAAGAGCCCTTTCCCCTCGTTAAGCTTACCTTCCAGATACAAACTTGGGTATGCAGAACTAGGGACCTTGGTTGTGTTGCCCTGCAAAGGATTCACCTGCTTAAGAGTATTGCCCATCAGGTTGCTCAGTGAGGACCATTAAACATTGGAGCAATGTCTGTCACAGTCTTAGACCTCTTGTACCTTGTTAGCTGGCTAAAGCTCATCTCAGTCACTGTTTCTTATCCAGATCAGACCGAAGCAGAATAATCCATTACAGTGGTGGGAACTTGGTAGCCATTGGCTCTGCAGACCGAAAAGTGAGGCTTCTTGGCATGTCAGAAATGAAAGAAGTGCCACCTCTGCTCTCTGGCCATGCTGGGAGCATTAAAGCACTCTTCCTCAATGAGAAGAAAGGGTTCGTTCTCAGCGCAAGCTTCGATCTCAGCATCAGGTGAGCAGTGCTGGGACTGTGCCATGGGATACCAGCCCCCAGCAAATCTAGGAAAAATGAAACTTTAATCCTTCCACTCCAGTCTTCAGGAATCCTCCTTCCACCACTTTCATTAGAGTAATGAAGAAAGGACAGTAGATAAGGGAACACATCCCCCACTCACATAGGACAGCTTCTATTTCCCAGTTTCACCCAGTACTGAGTGATAAAATAGGAAGATACAGTGATGCACAGGTTTTCATAAAGTACCTTAAAACACCAGGTATGTTTCAAATAAGCACTTGCAGTGAGATTCTGGCCTTGCTAATGTTAGCATCAAGTTCAGGGAGGCTGGGTTTCTCTGTGACATTTTAGAAGGCCTGTTGTGCTAAGAAGGCTCAACACCCTGGTACCTGCTGTACAGCTGCTCCTTTCCAGGTACCGCACCCTGAAACAAGGGGTGGAGATGATCAGCTCTCACATTTATCACTAAATCCCAAGAGTATCATGATGAGGGGTTGTCATGGTTTAACCCCAGCCAGTAACTAAGGACCATGCAGCCACTCACTCACTCCCTCCCCACCCAGTGGGATGAGGGAGAGAAGCGGGGGAAAGAAAAAAAGGTAAAACTCATAGGTTGAGATAAGAACAGTTTAGTAGAACTGAAAGGAAGAAACTAATAATGATAATAATAACAATAATCAAATTACAATAATAATAAAAGGATCGGAATATACAAAAGAAGTGATGCACAACACAATTGCTCACCACTTGCCGACCAATGCCCAGTTAGTTCCTGAGCCACCCCCCAGCCCTTCTCCCCCCAGTTTATATACTGGGCATGACGTCTCACGGTATGGAATATCCCTTTGGCCACTTTGGGTCAGCTGCCCTGGCTGTGTCCCCTCCCAACTTCTTGTGCCCCTCCAGCCTTTTGCTGGCTGGGCATGAGAAGCTGAAAAATCCTTGACTTAGTCTAAACACTATTTAGCAACAACTGAAAACATCCGTGTGTTATCAACATTCTTCTCATACTGAACCCAAAACATAACACTATACCAGCTGCTAGGAAGACAATTAACTCTATCCCAGCCAAAAGCAGGACAGGGGTGAAAAGCTGAGCAGCAGATTGTCTGGCTCTGGCATGGCCATTGCACAACTTCATCAAAGGCAGCATTTAACAAAACGGGAAAGAGTTTACATGGATTCAGGCTCTGTCTTCCCTGCTCCAAAAAGGCTGTTTTTTTAAGTGCAGGCTCGAGTTCTCTAGATAAAGTCAAAAGAAATCATCTTGGCACCAGCCAGTAAAGAAACAACCTTATCTTGTAAAGCTCTACATTTTAAGGTCAACTGAAGGTAACCATGCCAAAGGTAAAATCTAGCCACATGTTTCCAGGCAGTTTGGAGGCAGAACAAAGTATATGGGTAAAAATTTAATACTAAGCCTGACTTCATCATTCCAAATCCTCTGACACCTTAGTGGAATGACTCCTCATTTTAACCCAGTGTGTATGGGAGAAGAGCTGGGCCCATTAAGTAGGAAATAACAAATAAGATGAATAAGCCATCAATTAAGTTAATCACTATTCCCTTTTTGGTTGGTCGTTTGTAGATGCTGGAATATATACAGTGGTGCTTGTACGAAAATCTTTAATGGTCACTGTGGGACAATCACCTGCTTGGATTTACATGAAGAGCAGCTTGTGTCAGGAGCCAGAGATGGGATGGTGAAAGGTGAGAGCCAAGACCAGCAGCTTCTCAGCCAAAGGCAAACAGTAGTGAGCAATGGGCAGAGTATGTGGGAGTTGGGATGAGTGTGACACAGGCAGTGTGTGCGCAGCAAAGTAAGTCTATAAATTGGAAGGTGAATTTTAGTGTCTCATACTTTTGCTTCCAGAACAGCCTAAGCTGACACATGCACACGCCAGGGCTCTGATTGTGTCATTGAATAAATTCTCATTATTTCTGCTTTTATTTAGTTTTAATGGCTTTGTGGCTACAGGGCTAGACCAAGTCTTGGGAGAGTGGTATCAACTTCCAGCTTTCCCAGAGATTTCCTTGTAAGCTTATAGAATAAGGATGAAAAGGATGTGACATTTTCTGGACCTCAATTTAAAAATTTTGCCATGCAATTACACTCTTTAAGCCAACACCTGCTCCATGCAGAGCTGCAGGTACAAGGCACAGCTATAATTCTAATAGTCTCTTTTAATTAAATCAGAAAAATTTGTTGTTGGGGCATACATATTTAATATTTCTTCCCTTTGCCCCTAACAGTGTGGAACCTGGAGAGTGGGAAATGTCTCAAGACTCTGAAACACAACAGTGCTGTTTGCGTAGTTAAAATGGATGGCGCCCATGTTGTCAGTGGGTGTGACCGAGGGCTGGTGAAAGTCTGGTGTGCTGATATGGGCATTCTGATCAAAGTAAGTTTCTTAGGTGGATAATTTTGTGCTAAATTGTCAAAAAATCTCCTGTTCTAGTTTCAGAGCTTTTTGCTTATGCCAAATACTTTGTTTAAAAAAAAAAAAATCCAAAAAACAAAACCAAAAGCCATTTAAACTGACAAACTGCAGATTTATTGGTGAGCAAATAGTATAAAAACTGACTTGCAAACAACTGTCAATTTTAACCCAGGGTTTGACTTGCTTTGCTTAACCCCCATCATTACTTGTTCTCTGTAGATACATTCATCTCTTCTCCTGTAGAAACATTCAGAACCTGGGAAGAGGGTGGGAGGGCTTGACTAACAGCTCTCTGGGTCAGATGTATCATGGGTTAGCCCAAAACATGAACCTTGCTCTCAGAACCAGTTTATAAAGCTGGAGCAGCTGGATAGCTGCTCTGCAAAGTAAAGATTGAGGCCAGAGTCTGGTAATTACCTTAGCAGGTGTCCAGAATTAGTATTAGTCCACATCTCTGAGAGGAGTGAAGCTCGCTCTACCTGTGGGGAAGAGAGTTGCAAATTGAGATGCGTCTCTGATGCAAGCTATCCCTGTTCCAGCTGAGCTCTTTGCAATTGCCCCTTCCACTATAGTCAGGGCAGTCCACTCTCTTCTCTCCTGGGCAAACATTCACTAGATCACAAACATTTTCGTGCAGTATCATCTATTTGGTGCATGTAATAAGGATGGAAAATGGATGTTAATTCCACGCTAGTAGCTCATCATCAGCAACATGCCCAGAATATTTCTCATCAGCAACTATAAAACTAACACGGTAATCCACAGGGTGTATTCGTATGTTATAATAACACCCGATAAAACTACAATATAGTACGTAAGGCTGGTATTGTGAATGCCATAAGATATCTTGACGTATTTCCATCCAGATTGCTGACAGTGTTGCACCCATTTCTTTTACTTTGCAGACATTAGAGGGGCACCAAGGCCCAGTTAAGTGCTTGTCCTTTGATCAGTGGCACCTAGTCACAGGAAGCACCGATGGATATGTCCTGGGATGGAGCATGTTGGGAAACCTTAAGAGATGCCTAATAGCTTTCCGCCACCCTAAGTAGGAATCAGATGTGTTTCAAGTTGTATTCAACAGTCCACTAAATCTGTAAAGACAATGTCTCCCTTATAGGAACAGAAAATGCCTTAATTATCAGTCCTAGTATTTGAAATATCCTCACTTTCAACAAACTTCATCTTAAAAACAGCATCAGGCACCACGTGGTTGCAACCAGTGTTTGTCAGTTAAGACCTAGAACAACCTAAAATGCAAATACGCAAGCACTTGTTCACAAACAGAGATAACTTAAGACTGACAGCGCATAGTCCAATATTTCAAGGATCCCAACCTGTATGCAACTGGTCAAGAATAGACACTGTCTATGTTGGAGGTGGCTGAGTTACATGCTGAACCCTACCAACTGTATGTTATGCCATTTTCTAATACTTTAATTGTATATTAGAACTGTGAAAACTGTAACATCATATTTTTTTCATTTACTTTCCTAGACATAAAAATGAAATTTAAAATGCAGCAGATGACCATAACCGTACTGGTTGCTGTGAGGATGCACTGGGTGGGTTGGTTGGTTAGTTTGGATACGGAGTGATTATAAAGGATTTCACTATTAGACATTTTAAATATCTTGATCACCTCCTCTGTTTAGCCTGTTGGTGGAGGCTGACCTTTGCATCTCCTCCAAGACAAAAGAGGTAATTGATCATGTCTCCATGTGAAAGCATGGTGAATGTACCAACACTTACGTGCTGTGTTTTCAGGGAAGTTCTGTCTCTGGAGTTCCTCTATCTCAGGGTCATCAGCGGCTGTGCTGATGGAAAGATTCGCATATTTAACTACTTGACTGGAAGCTGCCTGAAAGTGTTGATGGCCAGCAGCAGAGGGGACCCCATATCTTCTTTCTATGTTGCAGGAAACAGGTTGGTGACAACAGCTGCCATCAGTCTCTGAACCAAATTAGGTAGATTACATTGTAATTTAAGGAATTGTGTATTTTTCCTTTTACCATCCTTCTCACACATAAGTTTTAAAGGGCTCTACTGCCTATTGACTGCTTTAATAATCTGGTTTTGTTAACAATGGCTGAAAAGAGATTTTCCTAGTCCATTCAGCAATGTACAATTTCCTGTTTCTATACAACTTAAGGTACAGATCCAACTGTAAAGCTGAATTCAGAACCCAAATTTCTTAAGAGGTTGGAGAATTAAGCCAAGGCCTGACAAAACCTTTGCCTGTTCCCTGATCTATTTTCTCTTTATAAATGCCAATAATGGAAAATCTTTCCAGGTTCATTCACTTCTGTACCTCTAAACTAAAGGTAGTTCCCAGCTTCTGTGTAAGTAATAGCTAAAACACTGGTGTGTTACCAATGCTGTTTTGGTCACAACTCTAAAACACAGCAATATATGGGCTGCTGTGAAGAAAAGTAACTCCATCCCAACCAGACCTGGTACACCCCTCCAATTTAGGTTTAAATGTTCCTAATAATATGGTATCTCCAGTTTCTTTTGGCATTGCACTGATCTAGCTCAGTCCACTGTTGGCAATTTTCATCCTAATTAGTTTTAAAACTAATTTTGCCATAGAGCTGAATGAAAAGAGCCCCACAGAGCTCATACAGAGTATGAGTTAAAATGTACAGAGTCTGACTGATGGGACTAATTGCTACTGCTTCCTTAAACAAGTGATGGTTATCTCAGATCTGTTGAAGCTCCAGTTTTGTACTGCACAGAAGCAAATAGGCCCCTTAGGTAGTAACTGCTGTGTTATTGATATTTGTGCTTTTATCAGCTTTACCTTCCCTTCTCCAGGATGGTGATTAATTCGCCAACTAGTCTGTTGATGTTCCAGTTTGAGGATGTCAGGTGGGACTATACCTTAGATGCTGACAGAGAGAAGGTGGGGAAGAAAAAACAGCACAAGGGGACTTCAAGCAGGACACAGCTTCACCTCCAGCGACCGAAACGCCATGACCTCAGCCAGCTGCATCGGCTTGCTCTGGAGACACAGGATGCTGACCAGCTGTCTTGCTGGATCTGCTACCGGTCACCGAAAAGCTGTGGAGCGTCTCAAAGTATTACGTACAGTCTTGGCAATATGCTGGCATTTTCTAAAATGACTTAGAAATAATTTCAAGTACCCACTGCCTTCATCCTAATCAATATACAGACTCCCTGCTTTTTTTAAAGGGCAGTCTGGTAAATGCTGTTGCATTTCAATGGTTCTGTCATTCTTAGGCTTTTGTAAAACCTTTGTACCTTTTCAGAAAGGTTTGGTATAAATTCAACACGTTTGTCAAGACAGGCACTGTCATTTTCCAACTGAGTAATAGAGAAATCAGTAGTATTATTCATTCTTACAGCTGGCGTGCATGGAAACATGCTGCTGATTCAGTGCTTGAATTATTTATTTTAAAATACGCTAGAAAGTCATAGGACACCTGCATTCAGGATCTGCCATCACCGGGAAATGCAACTGCACATAAACAAGCACGATTAAATTGTAACACGGTGATGTTATTTTTTTTTAAATCAGAGTTATTTCATACACTATGTATCACAACTTTTCCAGCTCTACAATCAAACTGTATATTGCAGATAAACTGATGGGCTAAGAAAGTTTTCAAGCTTTTAACGCTATCAGATGCTAAACTCCTTGATGCAGCTCTACTTGGTGAAAGACGTACAGTTTGTAGAAATGGGAAACAAACGGGCAGTGCACTATATTTTCATTTTAGTCGCAAAAAAAGTATGGGTTGTGTATACGTAATATTTTTAAAAAATCAACATTTGCTTTCGTCTTTGAATTCTGTGAGGTTTTCTGCTAATCAAATTTTTTTTTATTATTTCTAATACCTAGACATTTAGAAACTGCGATATGAGGCAAAACAGTAACCAAAGACTTGTAATCCCATCAGTTATGAAGATTTTATTTAATTAAAAAAAAAAGTTTAACAACAGCAAAGTTTAGAGATGACTTATTCTTCTGTTTTCTAGCTCTCTGCTATGAACTGATGCAATCAGCAGCTTGCCAGCAGCAGCAGCATTTTCTCAAGATTGAAAAGGCTTTTCACATCCAGGCAGAGCAGCAGAAAAATCTTTTCATTCCCAGCACCACACAGCCCTGTGCCTTTGCCTCAGGAAAGTCAGCAAAAGCACATTCTGCAAGAATGCTGGCACGTACTGGTAAGGACTCTTCGCAGCTAGGTAGGACAGTAATTCTTCAAACAAGTGCACCTAAGATAAATGAATGGATTAAACAAAAGGTAAGGATCTCTAGAAGCCAGGCCCATTCTGGATGAAAGGTTTGCAATGGTAAAATAGATCACTTGCAGAGCCTGTGACGGCTACAGAAGCTGCTTTAGATCAATCAAATAAACAGGACAAGTGCTCAGCTCTAGCTATAAGGCTTAGTTCTCTGGTATCTAGGTTTCTTTATTGTGCCCTTATTCTATTTTTGATTTCTTTATCAGGTGTAGGAGAATTCTGCACAAAATTTATTCAAGTACTTGGTATTTAATCAATAGCAGTAGCTCAGAAAATAGTTTTTAAAAAATTATATGTGAATTTTCTCAGCAGCAAAGGTGTGGCAACCTGAAACTTGAAAATGAGATAGTACTGAGATCACAAACATGCTCTGTGGCCATTTAGCATTTGTCTCCTTAAGTTAGTTTTTGTCAGGTTTTTTATTCAGAATCTGTTGGGATCTTGAAGTTTAAGACATACTCTGACATCTTACTTCAGAAGAGCTGTACCGATTGAAAGTGTCTAACCCCAAACTCCTACTGTTTGTAACTAAGATGCAGGGTCATATGTTATGTGCAGATTAAACAGTTCTAAATTCTGTGAATGAGGAACAAGCAGTAATTTTCATTAGTTTGTTTTGCTGTATTCTGCCTTTCTGCACTGTAACTTAATGTTCTCTGAAATACATTTCTAGAGGGCAGAAGTTTCAGTTAACCAGTCTGGAAAAACAGAATTGTACTGCAAAGCAATGATACGCGAATGGCATGACATTACAAAGTGACAAATTAATCGCTATGGCAAGGCCATGGGACTGAGCGTCTTACACAGTCTATATCATAATCCCCATCTAGTTCTTAGTCAAGGTCATCATCACACAGTCCATCTTGATGTCTGTCATACTGCACAGGTCACTCTCTACGTCCCTTGAGGCAGCAAAGCTAGGCTATGAAGCATGTCTTGTGATTTCCAATTCAAATGCAGCTCTGAGCAGTAACCATTAGAAGTAGTTCTCAGGTGTTGGCTACTTCAAAGATTTCTACCAGGAACCGACTTGTCTTGAAGCCTTTTCCCAACGCATGAACTGTAGGACAAGAAAGGGGTGCATGGGAAGAGGTGGTGGGGAACCTCCTTCCTTTTAGAAACCAAGCCATCCACACACAAATACAATGTATGTTACAGAATCTGACTTTTAGTCTGACCTGTACAGGCTATGGCAAGAACACTTCTCAGGCAACCAAGACAGAGTTACCTCTGATGTTGGCAGCATCACTAGTGAGGCCAAGGATGAGCGAACTGAAATGGGCACCATTGGCTTGTAGCTTCCCACACTGCCTGTTCTGTAGATAAACTCGGACTGTCCATATGCCTGTCAATCCAGCACCCATCCTTGGTCTTACTCAGAGTACTATCCTGCCAACAATGATCACAAAAACTATCCTCGACTTCAGCTGTATTTTATTTTTGGAAACAGATGGCAAATCTGAACATGGCCCTTCTCTCTATGCATCTGCACATCGTGACAGGGCAGAAGTGTCACATCGTGACACTTTGCATCATGAAAAGAGAAGAGGTCCAAGTTGTCCAATGTCCCCTGACAAGCTTCTCTTAACCGTCAGCATGCTGCAGAACCCATGGAAGGCAGCCCCAGTCAGCTCCACTACTAAGCACACTGCAAAAGTCAGGGAAGCATGGGAACCTCCATGGGAACATCGGCAACACCGCCCTGAAAAGGTACAAATATACAAAACCCTTCTGCAACACAAAAAGGATCAGACAGTCCAGCTCCAACGTGTGAGACTGCACAGCGATTCTCTGACTATGAAAAGAATTTCTATACCTTTTGAAACCAAAATGCTGCAGCTCAAGCTGAAAAACTCTTTGCATGGACCCACTGTGAATTCCTCCATCCCTGCTCCCTCTGTTGTACGTCCCAAGACTTGTGGTTTGCTGCGAGAAGAGAAAGCTCACAGTCGTCACGGTAAAGTCATTCCTCTCCCTGAAGATGGGGTTCAGCTTATCGACTCCTTTACAGCTTCTTCTGAACTGATCAAATCAACATGTGTGATTGCACAAATGAAAAATGAAGTGATTTCCAGGAGAAAAAAGCCCTTTCGTCCATATGCTGCAGACCCTTCCCAGAGTGACAATGGGTTCAGGCTTCTGACAGGAAAACAGAAGGAGGCGTATGAGGCAGCTACCATAGCTCAGTATCAGGCACACCAGACAAAGCTCATGGAAGATCAGCAAAGAGCATGCAAGAAGGCCTGGTTAAGGAAAATTAAAGGCCTACCTATAGACTATTTTACTGAGGAGGGGAAAATAGCTGCTCCTGAACTTGGGCTTAATACATTTATCTGAGGTAACCCCTTAGCCCAACAACCAGTATCTGAGGATTCCAGTGTCCAGCTGAGTCTGCCATGTCAAGATTCCCGTGGTTTCTAAGTATAAAAGACATCCCCACTGTACGTTTTTCTAAGAGATATTATTGGTGTATTCAGCTGTTTCTCAAGGCAGTGAATGGACTGAGTCCTCTCCTGGATTTATCTTGCTGGACCTGCTGTTACTACAGACACAGCACTGTTTGATGCTAATATAGTTCAACATATGGCTCAACTATGTGTGATTAATAAAAAAAAAAAAAATCTTATTAGAGTTTGTGTGCATTGATTAGAGTAAGCCGAAGAAGTGTGGACCAAAAACTGGCTGAGCAGCGGAGCCCAGAGGGTGGCCATCAGTGGCATGAAGTCTAGCTGGAGGCCAGTAACTAGTGATGTAGCCACAGGTCAATAGTGGGTCTGATCCTGATTAACACTTTCATTAATGACGTGGATGATGGGGCAGGGTGCACCCTCAGCAAGTTGGCAGAGGACACCAAACTGGGAGCAGTGGCTGGTGCACCAGAGGGTTGTGCTGCCATCCAGAAGGACCTGGACAGGTTGGAGAAATGGGCTGAGAGAGACCTCATGAAGTTCAGCAAGGGGAAGGGCCAAGTCCTGCCCTTGGGTAGGAACAGCCCCAGGCACCAGGACATGCTGGGGCTACCCAGCTGGAAAGCAGCTTAAAATTTAATTTGTATTAAAGAAAAAATAAAGGTAGTGGTTTCTATTTCTCTGTTTTTGTGGATAAAATGCCTAAATGTGCTTGATTTCCATTAACTCTCAGGACCTAAGTTGGCTTGAGTTGGGAAAGCAAAAACCTGACTAATTGTCCAACTTTGAGTATCTGGGTGGTGCATCAGAAACATCTCCATTATTTTCTTGCATTAGAGGCTTGAGGCAGGACATTCCTGCCCATGGTCATGTCAAGGGTCCTTCCAGCAGTAGTTTTGGTTTGAGATGAAAGTCTGTGAAACTTTCCATACAGTAGGGTGATGTTTAGTTTTGGTTTGTTTATTTTAATGTCATCTTCAACTTCCAAACCCCATGATTAAGCCAGATCTTGCTAACAGTGAAAAATAACAATAGTTGTCCCCCAAAGAATGATAATGAACAGGTGTAATAAAAACTAAGTGTCCATGTAAAACTATGAGGAAGCCAGAAACTAATGAAGATGTGGGAGCTGGACTGCTGTAGTTCAGATTTACTGCCAAAAGGCCGTGCAGGCTGGGGATGAGTGAGGATGGGAGGTTGGCAATTGGCCTTACTGCAGCACATCTGTGCTATGGTACAGGGATTATAGTTGTCTGAGGTGGCTTTGCCTGATGTTAGTTTTCAGACACGAAGCAGCAAGGATTTCACACTTAGCCACGGGATGGCACTTTCTCACAAGAAATCAGGCGTAAGCCCAGCACAGCTGCAGCCAGAGACCCTTTGGCACACACGCCCTGGAAAAAAGCATCTAACAGAGGAAGCCCGATGGAAAAACATCATGGAAAGGCTGACGCCTTTTTAGTCATGCTGAAGTGAGGAGCATTACAGTGTTGTCTTCCTATTCGGAACCGATAAATCAGCATCTTGCTGCAGGTGTGGGTGCTCAGGCACTTGCAAAATGCTACAGCGAACAGAGGTGGTGTGAAATCACCTACAAAGGCAGAGCTGGACCAAGCCCTTCTGTGATCGGCTTTAGCTCAGCACACGGGATGCAAAGCTGGGAGCTTGGTGTCAGAGATGCATTGGAAGGGAATTAATGTGTGGGAAGATGTCACATACAGCACGTGAAGTCACTTATGAAGGTAAGTAAGAGGAGGTTGTTTTACTATCTTAACAATTCACTTCTGAATTAAATCGACCCTTCTGTGCACCTGGCCTTTGTGTGCAGAGGTGACAACCTGGGGGGGGCTGTGGGCAGCACTGCTGTTGCGTAGGACATGATGCACCTGCAAGCAGAGACAAAGCCAGGCAGAGTAGTGGCAAGATAGTTTCGATAAGAGTTTTGGTGTAGCTAGGTGCCATTAGTGTTGTACTTGTCATCCACAAAGTGTAGATAATATCATCCTGATATGATGATACTGTATTGATGTCACAGCAATTTTGTCTGTATAGCTCGACAGGCATTTCTGAACAAAATGTGCTTTTACCTGTGTGGTCGTTAGAGCTGAAGTGTTTGTATTTCAGCAGAGGAATGGTGCCTGATACTTCACACAGTGAATAGAAAAGGAGCAAGAGAGCATTAAAAAGAGGCAACAGCAAAGATATAAAAAGTAAATTAAGTTTTTATATAGTATTGTATTTACCAGTAATAGCTTTGGATTGCCTGTGAAATGGCATGCTGACTTAAGCGAGCATTGCAAGTGTACTTGTTAACCGGGTAAACAAAATGGATTTTTTTATATTGTCTTTAAATTGATGTGAAAACAAAACTGTATGCAGGCAGTATTGAAGCAAAAGGACATTTTACTTGTTTGTGGCTGGATCACACACCATGAGATTAGATCATGCGTATCAGTCTTAAGATAGCGGTGATTCTAATAACCCTACACCTGCCCTTTCTAAATTAAAAAAAAAAAAAAAAATTAAAGATGTGTGAGAAAGACCATTGAACAGCCAAGTCTTTACATGATGAACATTAAGTCTGCTGACTTGCTGCATAATATGTTTATTTCTGTTGTGCTTCTCTGCTGTGGTTTTTCAGGTGTTATATAGAAATAAAGTGTTAATTTGAATTCAGTACAGTTTTTGAGAAAGTCATGAGAGGGAGGCCTGTGTCACTTCCGGCACTAGCAGATACCAGAGCTCTTTGTAAGTGAGTGGGGATATCAACCCTGGAGCATGGGTGAATCTGAGCCCTGGGGTTACAGTCTGAATGTCTGGGGATATTCCCTGTAGCTGCAGCTCCACACCTTGATCTTCCTCCTGGACGGCTCTAACTGTGGGGTGTGGGGCCCCAGCTGCGTTTTGGGGCAGCGTACACAAGAGCCTGACGCTTCGCTGCCCTGCCAGCAGGTACCTGGGTGGTGAGTGGAAATGGCCAGAGGGCCAAAGGCAGCTTTGTCCAACACCAATGCCTGAACAAGGTGAAAGCAGCAGAGACCTGCTCCCCAGCTCGGAGTGTGTCCTGTCCCCGCTATCGACCAGCACCTTGGGGTCATCTGGGAGGAAATGCTGTGTGTGAAAATGCTGTATTGATCACAAAATAATAAAGCATCAAGTACAATTAATTTTTTTTTTGCTTTGTCCTCAAATGTTTGGCCATATGCTTTTAAAAAAAAGGACAAAAAAACCCCAACAGGTGGCTGTTTCCTTCAGAAGTTTTTCAGTAGAATTTTTGGATGTCTTTTTTTGGTTTGCTTTACTTTTAGATAGTTTACCATAAAGGTTAGGCAGTGGTGCTGTGTATCTTCAGGGGTCCCAATAAATTTGTATTTCTCCAACAACAACAATTTTAACTGTGTTGCAGCAACACTGATGGTAATTTCTGCAATATCTCTTACGCTGCAGCACCACCAGGTTTTAGATTTTTGGAGAGAAACCACAGGGAAGATTGTCCAACAAGAATACTTCATTGGTACGAGCACTTCATACGCTTCCACATTATTGGTTTAGAAGATGATATTTTTAACTAAGAACTCGGGACTATTGGTAGTGATGTGTGCTAGTGCTAAAGGAGAGCTCACATGGGGCCCCATTGCTTGCTCTCCCCTCCCACCAGCGTGTGGGAGACGTGAAGCAGATGAGGTACCAGAACAGCTCAAAGCACTCCTGGGTCAGCCCAATTAGAGACTTTTTTGTCCTTAAAAAGCTCTGGATTTCTACATCTTTGCTTTGATGTATGACTTGCTATAGTCTTACAGGTCTGAAATCTCTTTTAAGGCATATGAATATACCAGTGGATGAGCTAGTCCCCAAAATAACTAAATCTGAACTAAACATGTAGTCCTTCAAGAATACAGCAGCTGCCAGATCCACCCGGTAAGCAGTTATGGCTGCAACCAGCTATGGTAAGAGTGACCCAGACAGGGAGAGACCCATTTTGCTTCAAATAGGATCAAGCAGTGATCCTTCAAACAGGCGGCAAGTGATAAAACAATGTTGTGCCTCATTGCAAGGCAAACTGTTCCTTTGCACTTGCCAAAATAGATGGAAGAACAACTGGAAGGAATAATTGTATAGTTAACTTTGTTGTCTTCCTTTATAAATGAAACAGAAATTTACTCACTTCTTCCCTAACGAATGTTTTGTGACTTAATTGTTCATGTACAAAAAATGTTGGGCAGCGTGTTTCAGACGAGCTGTTTGCAGATGGTTTCCTTGGAGCACGAGCGAGCTTGCAGCTGCTGATGGATCCTCGGGTTTTGTCCATTGTGTACGCTCACGCCAATGGCTGTAATGAGCAGTTTTAAAATCAGGGCACTGCCAACCTGCGCTTTTTTCCCTGAAAGCTCTGTGCCTGCCTGCAGACTTTGTAAAAATCAAAGCTTAAAGTTTCCCCTTTCTTTTCAGTGCGGCTGCTCAGCCTTTTATGTTCTAAAAATACTGATCTGAGGGTGTTACTCTATTTTGAGCTTTTTCTATCACATTTTCTAGACATCCAGTTGGGTTTTTTTGGTGGTGCTTTTTGTTGCTTTTTTTTTCACCTCTGCCAGGAGCAGATTTTTACTGAGGTACCCGGGAAGGGGCGCAGTGAAGCGAGAGCTGGGTGGTGCGCGCAGGCAGCGCGGGTTAGTCGACAGGAACGCTCCCTGCCCCGTGCGAGGGAAGAGGGTGGCTAAAAACCCGAAACGCGGCCTCGGCACGGTTGCGTCCTCCTCAAGGCGTTCTTCGGGTACGGCAGCGATGAGGAAAGGCGAGGCTCCAGCGACGCCGCTCCTCCTCTTAGAGCTCTCCCTCCCACTAACTCCACTTGACACCGGCTCTGGGTATTACGTGTTCGCGGCTCACGAGGGAGCACCCCACGGGTCCCGGCCGGCTCCCCAGCGCTGCGGGAGCCTCCTCCCCGGGGCCCAGGCCCGGCCCCTCAGCGGCCCGACCCCCGAGTACGTGGGGGCCGGGACCGGCCCCTCAGCGGCCGCCGCCAACGGCCCCAACGGCCGCCTCTCCTGGCCCCGCCCCCCGCGACGTCACCGGCAGGGGAGGAGGGCGGGGGGAGGGGAAGAGCGCGGCCACGTCTGCCGCGCCGTCCCGCCGGGCGCGCACGCGCGGAGGGGAGGAGGGGCGGCGCGTGCCGGGATTGGCCCGCGGCGCTGACGTTGCGCGGCAGGCGGAAGTGAGGGGACTCCGACCATGGTAGGGCAGGTGAGGCGGCCCCCGCCGGGGCGGGGTCAGGGGTCAGCGCCGGGAGCGGGGCCGGGGCCGGGGCCGGGGCCGGGACCGGGACTGCGACTGGGACTGGGACGGCTGCGGCAGCACCCGGGCACCGGGGCGGGGGGCAGGCAGGCAGGCAGGCAGGCAGGCAGGCAGGCAGGCAGGCAGGCGCTGTCCGCTGTCGTAGGCCTGCGGCCCCCGGCGGTTGTGCCGCCAGCCGGACGGTTCGTCGTTGTACAGGGCGGCGCGTACCTGTGCCGGCGGAGAGCCCCGAGGAGGGCCGGTGTCCGGGTGAGAGCGCTCGGCCGGTCCGGGGCGGGTGGTGCCGCGTTTCTGCGGGGCCTGCGGGAGAGGTGCAGCCTGTCTGTGAAAACGGCCAGTTCTCTTTCCATCACCGGTGTATTCGCCGAAAGGCTGGAGGACGCGGGCCTGCTGCCTGACGTAGGAATAGCTTTTGTACAAGGGGCTGGGCTCTCCGGAAGGGGTTAAGAATAAAAGGCCCTAGACGAGGCTGTGAAGTTAACAGCCTGGGTGCAGAAAGGAGCCTTGGACTTGCACTTCGAGCTTACGTAGTCTTCACAAAGCACAGATCGAAACATTTAGTGCTGCTTTTTTTGGTTTGGATGTGGTTAAATTTTCACGTTCTTCCCAAATTCGTCTTGATCTTAAGGTGGCACCGTAATACTTCTGGGTAATCAAAACTGTCTCTGCTTGAAGTTGAAAACAGATTCTTTTTTCTCATGTGACTCTTTGCATCTGTTCCCACTTTAGGACAGCAGTGATGACATTGAAGATGTGTCTCTCTTTGATGCAGATGATGATGTATCCAGGAGGTCAAAAAAGTCAAAAATAAGGTCGGTGGCCATAGAGAGAGTTTCTAGGTCAGTTCTAGGCAGAAGCACAAGGAAGGAAGGACTGCCATGTTACATCAAAATATGTAATGGCAAATACCTTCTTTATTTATTTGGAAGTAATGGAGAGTAATTTCTGGATAACTGAGACCACCAGTTCCAGAAGCTCAGCTGGAATTTGTAGATCTGTGCCTTCATGCTTCTGGGTGTCCTAACATGTAGTATGTGTTTGTGTCCCTGTGTGTAAGGAATCTACACTGATACAATTACTCTGTGTAACGGGAGGTTCTCACCCTGCTGAGTGCTGGTTCTGGGCTAGTCCACTATCTCTTCCCCAGTCTTTGTTCTCAAGTATGTTTGGTGCTGCACTGCTGTCTGTCACGTCCTGGTGTAGTTGGTCCAGCCACCTCCTTCCTCGTTCTGCCCAAACTCCTGCCACAGAGCAGTGTCCATGCACAGGTATTGTGGTGACCTCAGCTCTGTACTACACGTTTCTGACAGGGAGACTGCAGAAATCAGAAAGAAGGACAAGTCCACCATATTGAGAAGTATGATCTTTCCTTCAGAGGTATTTCCTCTGTCAGAACCTTTTTTAATTTAACCCATAAAAATTGCCTTACATTGAACTCTAGGTAAAACTCCCTATCCCCTTCCACCCTAAATTCTGTCTGCACGTGGGATATCACTGCATGTAGAATGTGTCTTCCTTATGATGAGCTTCTAGTCAGTTTATTTCCCATGTTTTCAGAAGTTGTTGCACACTGGGTTCATGTTACGATGCTGATCCTTATCCTGTGAGTTGATGGGAGATCATTTGGCAGTGTCATTTCTCTGAAATTGCTTCAGTCTTGTCTGAAAGAGCTGTGACTGTGCTGTACTTCATTCCAGGCATCCAGTGGCATCATTTTTCCACTTATTCTTCCGAGTCAGTGCGATAGTTGTCTATCTGCTCTGTGAGCTCTTAACTAGCAGCTTTATTGCCTGCATGGTGACAATTATCCTCCTCTTGTCCTGTGACTTTTGGGCTGTAAAGGTAAGTTCCTTTTATGCTTTTTGTTATCTTCGTCTTACTATATAAGAATAATTGAAGAGAGTGATATTCACGTCACAAAAAAAGTAACTTGTTTGTACCTTTCCCACAAAATGATACCCAAAATACCCTCAAGTACTGTGATGTATTGCAAAGCGTTACGAAGTAATAACTCTTAATTCCCTGTATACCTCGTTTCTTTTTGAAAATCAAATGGAGAACATATATTAGGTTTTCTTTTAAGGTAGCAGAGGCTTCATTATCAGATCACTTTCTAATCGCCAGAAATATGCCTCACAGTAATTTGGTATTGTACTGGACATATTAGAAGATAGATTGTTGTGGACATAAAAGCCGCGTAATCTTGTTTTCCCAAATGTGAGGCAGATGAGCAGCATTGAAAATAGCAACTCAAACAGCTGAACTTTGGCAAATGGTTTCTTTTAGCAGAAGATATAAAGCTCATTGCTTTTCTTCTATTTCAGAATGTCACAGGGCGACTGATGGTTGGCCTTCGCTGGTGGAACCAGGTGGATGATGATGGTAGAAGTCACTGGGTATTTGAAGCCAGGAAGGTAAATTTTTTTTTTTTTTTCTTTTAGTTGTTTCTGTTTTATGAAACCCCTATTAATTAGTGGTTATGCTTGTGATGGTAGATTGCACAGCATAGATATTTACTTCCAGCCAGAGATCTGTGACAAAGTGCTTGTTTCATATAGGCTGCTGAGTGAGCTTTGCGATTGTTGAATTATTTAAAAATTCTCATGATGTATTCATCTGGCTTTGCATAAGTAACGTAAAAGTTCCACATAGAATGCAGTAAAGGTTCCCATGCCGTGCTAGTAACCTATAGGTTTTCTGGTGTGAACTTGGAACAGCTGACAGAGCTTTTACCTCCTCTAGAAAACTACTAGAAGTAGGAAGAAACATGTATAGCATTTGTCATGGCTATCACTATGCCTTTTAGTTCTTGATGACTACTGCTAAGTCTGTATGTAGTATCTCTAGTATCGCATCTGTCAGGCACCTCACAACACTTCCGGTATTTACCCTTTTGATGCCTATCTTTTGTCTCTGTATGGAGGTAGTGACACTTCTGGCATGCAGATCTGGAGTGAGATAAAGATCATTTTGTGCTGTCACATGTCTGCAGTGGTGTAGGGACTTGAACCTAAACCTTTCTCCAGCTGAGTTTGTGCCTTAACTACAGGCACATTCTTTCTCAAAACAATGCTAGTTTAGAAAAGCTAGAACATATTGGTGGAGGAGGGGGAAAGGTAGCCGAACTGCTGGTGATGCTGTAAATTTACCCCAGTCCAGATTTTTTAAATGTTACAGGAAGGAAGAAGTGAGTGCTTGCTTGGGATCTTCTGCTCTGTAAAGACTTTATGAAATCAGTAATGTGGTGTGAATCAGACCTCTGTGTGTGTAAAGAAAAAATTACCCTAGTTTGATGTCTAAAAGTATCATTATTTAGTTCTGCCAGTGGTAGGATTAGTGAAATTCTGATTGTGCAGTGATTTGGAGGTGGAAAACATTACCAGTTTGGCTGTTTCTAAGCATTGTAACTGAACCATGCAGTAAATGTCACGTTTCCCAAATGTAACCTTTAATCCCCAAGCATTCCAAGGCGATTTGATGCTGCCACCTCCGCTGTTTCTGATAGAAAACTGATAAAAGGGTCCCTTAAATGGAAACATCTGCTAATGCAGAAAGGTCTTTAGGTGATGTAGAAATTGATCTTGAAAGCACCCAGTACTGTTGTGTGGAGGTGAAAAATGGGGGGCTTGTAGATTCCGGACTGTTTTTAATGACAATGTGACCTATACAGTGGATCAGCCTGTTAATCTCGATTTCCTTTCTGTTTCTAGGTATCGGCGCAAGGGAGTAAAACCTCATCAGAAGCAGAGTCCCGAATTTTCTGGTTAGGTCTAATTACCTGTCCTATGATCTGGGTGATATTTGCTTTCAGCGCTCTCTTTTCTTTCAAAGTGAAATGGCTGGTGAGTGGACTCCCTCAACTCAGTAATAGGTCCTGTATGTTACAGGCAAGGCAGTGTAAATCAATGACTGTATTTTCCTGTGTCTTAGGCAGTGGTTGTGATGGGAGTGGTGCTTCAGGGAGCCAACCTTTATGGTTATATCAGGTGTAAAGTTGGCAGTAGAAAGAACTTGACAAGCATGGCAACCAACTATCTTGGGAAGCAGTTCTTGCGGCAGGTAAGTTTTCCAGGGTTTTGGAAACCCTCCAGTCGTATTTGTTTCTGTCCATCAGCTTCCTTTACTGCCTGGGCCATGAAAAGAAAGACTGAAAAAGTTGTTATTTGTAGTTCTGCAGAGGGAACCTTCACACCTTGCTGCCTTGTGAATTTGAGCCCCTTTAGTAAAGTCACAGAGTAACTTGCTAATTATTGGCATCAAGTTCCATTTGCATGTCATGAGCTCATGTTATTTGCTGGTGCCATGGACAGGTGCCATAGAAGTTACTGGAATATGGCTGGTATATTGGAAATAAGGTACACAGTGAATGTGGTGACAGAATGAAATGTTCTTTGATAAACTATGGCTCTTGGATAATGTGTTGCTAAATTACTCCTTTCATTGCACTGCTTCCTCTTCAGGTTGTGCTAGCCACAAAACTATGCACCTGGAGGGATGTCGCATTGGTCCTTGTGCTTCAGTGCACAGCTGCAGCGTGCATAGCTCAGCCAAAAGGGCTGCCATTGCCTTTTATGTTCTTTTTCACTTCCAACCAGCTCATTTCAGGAGGTCCTTTTCTGCCCCAGCACTGGGTTTTCTTCCTTCCATAGGTCCCTGCAGCAGTAGGCACAACCGTCCCCTGTTCCACTTCTAGGCTGTCATTTAACTTCTGCTTTTACCGAGTTTCCTCAGTGTGCTGTATTATGTGGACAACTCCGAGGACAAGTGGTTTGCCTGCCACAGGTTCACAACTGTTTGCTGGAATTACTCTCATTAGTGCAATCAGAAGTTCAAACACTGATAAACCTTTCTTGGCAGTCTGTGCTGGGATTGTGCTCTTCTGTAGCTGGATTTGCTTCTGAATGCTTTTACCACTGCAGTGGTTAACCAGAGGCCCAGACCATTCTCAGTCTCTGGCAGAATTAGTGCCTTGCCCCAGAATCATGGCAGTGAGTCACATAGTTCTCCTGTACTCCTTTTCTTCTTTTTTGCCTTCTGCAGACTGTGGCTAAAGAGGATCAAACAGCATCCTGAGAGTGGTAGAAGCCTCAAGCCAGACTGGATTCACAGTAGTGGACAACAGAGAACGTTGCTCTGACCATGAGATTTGGGAGCTGCATACGTGAGGTGTGAATTAAAAGAAGTAAATAAATTGTGCAAGACTTCAGGTTAACACTCCTAGCAACTTATATTCGATTTTCCACTAGCGGTTTGTGTTTCAGTCCTTTCTTTAGTTTGATTAATTAAAATTAATTTGCCTAAACTTTAAATTAAAAAATATCCTAGGTGGCTCTCATACAGGTTTAGAACTACTGGATGAACTAAGAGAAAATTGCAGGACATCCTTCTTCAGAAAAGCCATGCACAAGGTGAGCCTTCCGTTGTCCAAGAACTCCCCCAACTTCTCCAGCAGTTGGTGCCTCAAATAATTTCAGTTGTGGCCGTTGCTGTGTTTTGTTCTTGGAGGTCATTGCTGCTTCTGTTATGAAGTTTAGATAGTACTCTTTTGGCTCCGCATCTCTCATTCTGTGATTTGAATGGTGCTGAGGTGGTTGCAGTGAAGGGCATCTAAAGGAAATCTTGCTGTTGGCTTAGTAAGAAGATCATTGAAGTCTCGTGAAAACTGCAGAAAGTGACTTCTGAGCAGCTCTGGTCTTTTATTTATCTGAAGCATTCTTGGAGGTCTCAGTAACATCTTAAGCTCCTGGATTTATGGGAAGTCCCGCTTCTACCTGTAGGCCTGCATCTGTATGGAGAGTATAGCAAGGGTAAAACCAGGTTACGAGGAAGGTTGCAGGGACAATTTCAGAGACAGAGCAAATCTGAGAGCAGTCATCGTCTGACTAATGCTGTTAAAGTGATGCCATCTGGCGTCGTGTCGGCGCTGCGCAGTAGTGTGCGTTTGGTGCCACGGGTCTTTTTCTCTGGCCAGGAGGGTGTAGGGTGATGTGATCTGCAGTTTCCTCACTAGCCCCTCGGCACAGAGTCGCAGGGAACGGGACCGACAGGGTTTTACATTTCTTGAATCCATGCAGTATGCTGTCCTCAAGCCGTGCTCCCCAAGGAGTCTGTGGCTGGAAAAAAAGCATTTTGTAGGATGGTGAAATGTTGACTGGCAGTGTTCACTTAGATGGCAGAAAGTGGTGTGTTTTGTGTGAAAAGCTGTATGAAAGGGATCAGTTCTTTCTTGTCATGTAATTCTGTTCAAGGCAGATTGTGCTTTTGCAGCGGCAGATATTGTAAACTTTGGATGAGATATTTTAAATTAAGAATGTGGTTTCTTTTTGAATAATGGGTATTGTTAATTGTGGGATTGCGTTAACATGATTTCTCTCCCTGTACTGTAGCAATACGTGGGAGCTGTACATTTGTTTAACTCTTTGGATTGATACCTTCCTTTTGTAAATATGTATTTATAAAATCTTGAAATTAAAATGATGCTTTGTTTAACCAGACCAGATATCCCTTCTATGATTCATGCCTGAGCTCTTTTATACACTGTGTTCATGTAGTGTAGTTTTAACAGGGGTTACTTGTCAACTTAAACGGTGCTGCTTAGTGAGCTCTGGCACAGTTCCTGTCACCAGGGGTCTCGGACAGTTTTCCCTGTGCAAACACTTTCTTTGTAAGCGTGCTGGAGTGGTTATCATGCAGAGCTGAAGTAATTGTCGCTCTATAAGGCTCTGTTGGAGTGGCTAAGAGGCTTCTGAGGGCACTCAGAGGGCCCCTCTGCCCAGGTCCCTGGCTCGCTCCTGGCAGGTGGCAATGTGCTACCGTAAAAGCTCGTGCCACCATGTAGCAGGAACTTCTAGTCCCCATTTATGTGGAAGGGATGATTTATTTCTAAGGAATGAATGTAAACAGGCCAAATGAAGTCAATCACTGAAGTAAAGGTGCTTCTACAGCCATGTGGGGATGTGCAAGTGCAGTGTCCGGCTGGTACAGCACGATGGAACGGAAATCCTTTCTGCTCCAGTCCAACAAGCTCCCAGTTTGCCACTGGTGTTGGAGGGACGGCACTGACTCTGGTACAGCTCCAGCCAGGAGGTAGTTGTTTTAAAATGTGTTGAAAGTTTTGGACTTAATGTTTATTCTCCTGCTGCCAAAGCTCCCCCCAAACTGCTGGAAAATAGAGAGTGCTTTTCTGGAAGTTGCAGTTTATTTAATCAAGGACAGAGGAATTTTTTAGTACGTGCCTTTAAATATAGCCCTCTTTGGCTTATTTTTAGCCTCTTGGCAAATATTCAGTCTTTTGGCTTCTGAGAAGCTGGCATTTTATTGCATTTCTCCACAGCATGGATCAGAACTAAATTTCTTATCGCTTCTCCTGTTGGGCATGAGTCTTGTTTGATTTTTACTCGCTGTGTGCTGGGGTTTCCTGTGAAGCAGGAAGTGGGAGTTGCTGCAGAATGGGGAAATTCTCTGAATGTGCTTTTTTCGCCAAGCCTCGGGAATCCACGCTAAGCCAGTTTCTTGAGCATTAACTGTGTAATGGTGGCCCCACCTAAGACCTCCAGGCCTGGGTGGTGGCTGAACTTTCAGGGTTTACAGAAGAAGAAATACTCCAAGAGAAGTAATAATGAAATACTACGTGCTCTGAAATAGCAAAGTATGCCTCAGATGTTAAAAGCACAGCTGAAAGGTGGGCTTGAAGTCATCCCCATTTTACAGGCAGAGCCATTTTGAGTCCTTGGAGCATAGTGTCCTGGGCCAGCAGGGAGCTTGCTTGTAGAGCTGGGGACAGAATGGGCCCTGCGGGACATTTGCTGTCTGCTTTAGAGTGCGCGAGGCCTCATCCTTCCCCTGTGTCCTAGGGATGAGCTGCTCTGTTGCTCTTTGGCCACAGCGGGGACCTGTCCCCTGCTGCTGCTGCAGACCAGCCTTGGTTTGTCACCCACCGTGGCATTGCATTGTGCTGTGCAGCCAGCTGGGTGCTGGAGTCCCCAGGAGGGGGGATGTGATGCTTTTTCTGGCCCTGTGCATGCATTACCGTGATGCTCCAAATATTCTCAAAACCCAAAAGCTTTAGAGGCAGTTTTGCCCCTGTCAAGTGCATCTCCCCTTCCCTCTGTTCTACATCCCTGCCCTGGGGGAGAACGACAGGGAAGGGCAAAGGAGGGATGCTGAGTGTGCATGGGCTACCTTGCCCTGGGCACTTGGAACCTGTCCGTCTTTTGCTCCAGAGATTTCTTGGGAGTCTTGCCGGGCCTGGAGGGCTGCAGGGAAAGGTCTATTGTAGTTGCTTGGCAGAGGCCACCGTCAGCCCTGCTCACGTGGGACAGGACATCCCAGCTGGTATTTCCTAAACAAAAAGCTGCAGTGTCTAATGGAGAGTGACCTTTGGGGAGACCAAAGGGAGCAGGGATGCGGGTGGGGAGGGTGGATGTTGGCCAGGACCCAGCGCCACTTCCAGGGCTCCTGGCAGGAAGGTATTTCTGGCTTCCCTCCTGCCTTTCCATGCAAACAGCCCCACTTTGGGAGCAGGCATCCCTTCCCACCCTGCAAACCCACGGCAAACCGAGAGCCTCCCCACCGCCCTGATAAGACAGGCAAAGGGTAGAGAGAGAGGAAACACTATTTCTCTTTTACTGATAGCAGCATTTTTATACCACAGAGGACACGTGGGCCCGTCATTATCTGCCTGTGTGTGCCGAAAGCAAACTGGGTGTGTTGAACGCAATTCCAGTTCCTTCCTATCCTCTCCGGTGCCAGCACGTGTCTCGGGGCAGCTGACGTTGAGGACATGCTGCGCTGGTTTCCGCTGCTCAGCCACAGGCTGCAGTGCTCGGCTGCTTGAATTTCACTCCTGTTTCTCAGGGGGAGGCATTGCCTTTGGGTGCTGCTGTGGGGACAACCTCTTCCTCGGCTTGCAGCAGGTATATGTGCTTCCAGCTGTTTCTTGCAGCTGTGAGAACGGCTGGGTCAGACTGAACCCATCAAACCCAAGATTTGTCTCGAGCAGTAGCTAATTCTGTGTGCCTAGCAAAGACTATATGGAAATCATAAACATACAGCCACACTTCCAGGAACACCTTTGGTACCTCCACAGGTTTGTGGCTCCCTCTATGTCGCCTGGTGGATTTTGCTGCCATTAATTGGACTGATTCCTTTCTGAGCCCATGCAGACTTTTAGTATCCACAATGTCCTGCAGCAGAGAGCTCCACCGATTAACATGCCCTTTGTTTTGGATTCTTTCACAAAGTATTAATCTATAAATTATCCAATTAATGGCTATTAATGCCAGATCATCTCATCCCCTAGCTACTTGCTACACATTTCAAAGAGCTTCAGTATTTGCCAGGTGGGACTCCCCTCGGCAAAAGCCACGTTGATGCTCTTCAGCTATTTCCTATCTCTGTGAATCCCAGTCTTTAGAAGTCTGAGCAGTTTGCTCAATATAGGAGTTGGATTTTCTGGTCTGTTATTCCTCATATTCCTCCCAGAATCCTTAAAAAAAACCCCAAACCCCCAGTATCACACTTACCACCTTTCACCCATCTGGCACCAGGACAAGCAGTTGGTTTGTCTGGGGATTAGTGGCTTGGTGGGTTCATCCCTGAGCCCTTTGGACTCCTCCTGGAAACCTCCTTGGCCTGCTGAGTTATTCCTCTTCATGTTGCTAGCTTGCGCAAACCGCCTATTTAGTTCATTTTGGGCGAGTTCTTTTAGATTTTTTTTCTCTCTTTTTTTTTTTTTTTTTTCAATCACAAAGCAATGTGTAAACAACTCCATAGTAACCACTGGAGTACATGAGTCATTTAGCTTTTCTGCCACAGGACATACTCACTTGCTCTTGCTGTTATGTTTTCAGATTAAAGGGGGGTTTAGTTGTTGAGACGGTTACTCACCATTTCCTACTGAGTATACTGATGTTGAGTCCGGCTCTCTTTTGACAGTTTGTATGGCTTCTCCCCTGTTAGATAGATCCTCTTCCCCGCGGGACTTTCCACGCTTGTCATCTGTCCCTGCTGTAATGTTTAAAACTTCATTTAAGTTTCTTTTAATCAGTAGCCAGACTATATTTTGCTTTTGTTGGAACTCTCCCTTGCATCTGGACCCTGTTTCAGAAGGAATTTGAATTGCCCACCAAAACTGCCTCTGGTCTTGGGAACTTCGACACCCGCTTCCCAGCATCCAAGAGCCCACTGGGCTGGAGGTGCCTGAACCCACCTGCGGGCTGAGGTCCCGACCCAAAACCTCACCTAAAATCTCTTTGGATGAGGAAGAAAGTAAACACCCTTTTGCACAGCTCTTGGGTGTGTAAGCCCTTGATTTCTCATGTTTTAAGTTGCACGGTCATGCCCGGAAGTTTGGTTTAATGAGAATCTGGACTGGAGACAGGAGAGGATGGGGACTTTGCTTGGATCCTGTTCCATCCCCAGCTCAGAGACCAGATCATCGCAGGTGGGGTCTGGCCGGTAGCTGGGGCAGGAGAGCGGTGCAGGTCTGGTTGCAGATTGGGGGATCTGGCAATGACACCTGGGGTGCGGTGCCTTCATCAGGCATCACGAGCCACGCTCGGGTTGATGCCCCAGAGCTCTTCTACAGCTGCTGTGAGCGGGACACCCCAAATCTCGCTGCTCCCAGCTGCTGCAAGAGCAGCCTCAGCAGAATGGGAGGAAAATGCAGGATCTGAAACATCCCTGTGGTTTTTTCTCTCTGTTTGTGGTGGGATGGGGAGTGCAGCATCCCCTGGGGCAGCCTTTAGGGGACATTAAACCAGCCTTTTCGGTAGCATCTGGCCAGTGATCCCCTGGACAAACCCTCTTAATCCCCCCTGGCCCTTGTGTTTAAGGGCAGCATCAGCAAACGTGGAGCAGCACCGCTGGGCTGACCCTGCCACTGGGTCCCTCCAGCCCAGACAGCCTCTGCATGGCGCAGACTTCAGTCTATCCATCTCCTGTCTAAACCTGTACGGCGGCAGAGGGAGCTCTCATGCTTTTTTTTTAAAATTAATTAAATAAATATATTTTTAAAAAAATGGCGCAAAGAAAGTTTTCTGGAAAGGCTTGTTGGAAACGCCTCTAAGGATCAATCCTGCGATGTGAGAAGTGCCAGGAGCAACCTGCCAGCCCGGTGCATCCCGTGCGAGCGTGGGACCACGGTGGGAAGGGTGTCACCTCCCCGGGCGTCACCCCTGGCTGTGGCTGCCTGTCCTCCCGCGCCTTGCAGAGGGGTGACAAAGAGGAAAACAATAACCAAAACCACCTCTCCTTCCGTTAGTGTTCCCTCTGAGCTTTCTGGGGCTGAGCGGGGATATAACGGGAACATGATTTCACCACCCTGATGTTACGGGGTGGTGTGAGCAACCACTTGACTTGGAAAAAGTAAGTAAAAAGAAAATGTATTCCCAGCTGGGTGTGTGTGTGGGACCAGCCGGCTGAGTTGTCTCCTCAAACAGACCTTGGGACCATCCTGATTTTGGGGAGTAAACTCTGATTCAAATAAATGCTTCCTAGGAAGTGATTCAGCCCTGTGCCCGGCAGCAGGTGCCCGTGTGTCAGGGGGCATGTTGTACCCTGCTGCACCCCCGTGGGTCCAGCACCCCTCCCCGGGGCATGGGCTGGGTGTTCCCTGGAGCAGGGCTGTGGCATGTGCTGGGTTTGGGGAGTAGGGATGGACATCCCTGCCAGCTCCCACTCCTGGTTCGTTAGCTCAGAGTGCAGCCTCTTGCTCCGGATCCTGGGGATTATCCTATTCGCAAGCACCTTGGCAAGGATTGAATTGGGGCCCGTAAAGCTGAGCAGAGCTGCTCCACATCCACCAGCGTTCAGCACTCTGGTACCTGCCGAGGTTAGCAAAACTAAACTGTCTTGGCTTAGTTTTACTCCCAGAAACCAGAAGGAAATTTTACTGTTGGTTTTAGTGGGAGCTGCCAGGTTTAATTGTTGGACACTACAATAAAAATCATGTCTACTGCTTCCAGGCTCAACCACCTATCATCGATGCTTTGAAGCAGCAGCTAAATGCTTTACCTGCCGTTCAAATGATGATGTTTTGGGATAATAGGACACGGGGGACAGCACAACCTGGCACCAGTGGCTGCCAGGTCACAGCCCCTAGACCAGGAAAGTGCAGCAGCGTCATGCGGGTGTGCTTAACCTGGTCCAGTATAAAGTAACAGATCAACCCCCATTTTTTGGGGGTGGATTCAGCTTTACTTTGCATGGGCGGGGATGGGGAAGGTGATCCTGTTATCCATGAATGGGTGGTGATGAGGGGTAGTGAAGAGCCGGGGCAGGACCCCTCACAGCCCATGCGGTGTGCCAGCCCCCTGCTGCGGTGATGCTGTGGGGTGCAACACTGCTCCCCAGCACGTCTGTCCCAGCTCAATGGCTTTTCTCCGCTGACAACCATGGGGCTGCAGTGCCTTTTTGCAGCACAGCCCTGAGCCCACATCCCCCCATGCCCTTGGGAAGGTCCCAGCTGCCTCAGCTCCTTCCCAAGCCTCCCACTCACAGCACTGGGTCTGCCTGGTTTTGGTGGTGGGTGAGGAATAGCTGTCACCTGCTCAGTGACATTTCAGTGCAGAGCCACGCTTTCAAATGCCCCACCCCTCATCAGGTCTCAATATCCCCCTGCCACAGCCGGTCCCTGCCCATGAACTCCCAAATCCAACAAGACCTGGTTTTTCAGTTGCTCCTCATCCCTCGTGCTCCAGGCAAACGGTTCAACCCCTCTACTGGGGTGGTCTCACCAAGAGACGTCAAGTACAAACATCCCCAGTGTAATTTTTGGCAACGTCAAAGTTTCTGGCTTCAGATATATCAACAGGACTTGTCATTACATTTAGCTGCTTTCCCCTACCCTCGTTCCCACAAGACCTTGAAGTGCTCTTACGTGATTTTAGGATATCCACAAAACAACCAACCTGTTATCCAGGCCTTGGATTTCATTTTTATGAGGCAGGACCGCAGCTTGCACGCCGCAGCCTTGCCTGGCTGACATTCCCATCCATGCAGAGCCCCGCAGCACCCTCATCCTCATCCTCATCCTCCACCAGTGTGGCAAACACCATGACCCACGCGTGCCTTGTGGCTGCTGCTCACTCAGGTCTCTCTGCAGGCGTGGGGCCACACGTAGATGTGTGTGTGTAACGCAGGGGTTGGGCTTGGTAGGGTTTGGGCTTTTATATTTTTTCTTAAAAGTAGCAAGAAATCATTTCTTCTCCTATGTGACCTGTTGCCATCATGGCACATGGGTGGCTGCGGATACCAGCACAGATGAAAACAGCGGTACCCTGCCCTCCTCCCACCACTACAGCAACTGGTGTGAACCCTGAATTTTTGGTCTTCAGCCCCAAGTTTGAGGTCTCTTTATTTAGCAGGCGTGACACCACATTAGTCGCAGAGGACTTTGCAAGCTTTCCATCCAATTTACGTCAGCACCACAGGCAGCTTGCTGCCCATCCCACAGCTCGCTGGCCTTGCTGAGCATTAGCGATATTGGGTGTTTGCACTGATGTTATGTGGAGCCTTGGGTAAGGGACTGAAGCCAGCCAGGAGACGTGGCGGGTGAGCAGGGAAGGAGTTGCAGTCTCTGGGCTGGCTGATGGGCTTGCTGGCATAGATCTAAGGTTGGTGGAGAGGAGCCTGGGACCTTCTGCGTCTGAAATCCCCGTGTGCTGGGATCCCTGCTGTCATGTCTTCACCAGCACCTTTACCACCAGGTCATGACCATCAGGGACAGCCCCCAGCTTACAGCTGCTTTAGCTGCTGCAGGCTCTGAGGTGGAAACTGCAGAGGAGGCTGAGACCTGGAGCGCAACGGACCCTGTTGTCCTACAGTGCAACCTGCAGGGCCATAGGACAACACTGGCAAAAAAGAAAGCAAATGAATTCCCATCTCGAAGCTAAAGGTAAGCTGGCCTGTGCCCAAATTTTCAGTGCTTATTTGCACCGTGGTAGTGCCTACCAGCCCCAGCCATAGCCCTGTACAATGCACATGGGCACCCCACAAACACTGGAAGTAAAGATGGCTCACGGCCAGAGCAGAAAGTGATTCTTGGTTATTTGGACAGGAGGAAGGAGCCCTGCAAGGACTGCAGTTCACAAGACTTTCTTTTCGCAATATTGGTTTGTATCCACGTTAAAAATTCAGACTCTCTTTCCTCAGGGTTGTTCTTCTTGGAAGTCGGTGACTTAATAGCTTGACAAGGATCAGGGGGGCTTTTTCTCTAAAAGAGGTGATGACTAGAGAGCTCAGGCATGTCCCACCTGACTGCCTCCCCCAAACACACAGCAGCATTAGGTATTGTCTGCTCACAGCCTGATTCCCCCCTGGGGAGGGAGTAGTGCAGTGGCCAGTTATCCTGCTTTTTACCCTCAACTGAGTGAGATCCTTTCATACGGGAAAATCAGAGCCCCATACCAGAGCCAAAAACACCATGTTATGGAGTCCTTGAAATTAAAAGTGTCTCAAGCATAAAAGTCACCTAGCTGAACTATAAATCAAGCCTCTGCTTTCAGGCAAACCAAGCTTGCATACTTATGAATCACCCCCTCCTTGCTTAATCATTTTGTATTAGGGACATCTTAAAATGAATGTACTCAAATCAAAAAGTCCATTAAAAATGAGAGTCCAAATGACTAAGGGAGGATTTTACATCTGCATTCAAGTTTGCAAGCAAATATGGGCATTTGTAGGAAGAGCAGTCATCCTCCAAATATTTCTGGAAAAAAAAAAAAAAAAAAAGCCCAGGCGGGGAATGACTAATGGGAGCAGGCAGGAATGGGCTGATCCACACAAGCGCCTGGGTGAGGAGCCTGCAAGGAGTTTGGCTGTAGCTGCCTGGCTCCACCTTGACCTATGCAAATCTGGTTGGGTGAAGGCAGATTTCTTTGGAAATAAAAATTTCCCCGCTTTCTGATGGCCCTTTGCCAACCGAAGACCTCAGAGAGGAAAGCGTGCAGCAACCCAGTGCTGTGGCAGTGCTTTGGCTCAAAGCGTTTGTGCCGTGCTGGGGACCGCAACAGTCAGTGGGATTGCAAACAGAGGGTGTCCTCTGCTTCTAAAACACTAAATCTGCCTTTTATTTCCTGCTGAGAAAGCCCTTATAAAATATTGGCTGTGCTCAGGAAACTCCAGCAGCAGTAAGCAAGACAAATTCAACTTTCTGCACTTTCTCTGCAGCAAGATGTTCAGGGGCTGGGATCTCCATGGGGTTTGGGGATGGGGGAGCTGGCACCCCAGCTGGCATCCCATCAGGCAGGCACGAGCAGAGCGCATCCGACTGTACTCCTCCGTGAGAGCAGGACAGAGAGATTTCATGTCAGAGCAGCGCAGCACACCTGCGGCTAAACTGCTGGGTTGCAAAGCCTTTGATGTTTCGATGCACAGGAGGGACATGCACCCAGTCCAGATAGAGATTTGCTAGCTCAGAAACTCCTCTTTGCAGGCAGTGCTTGGGTATACCTGCTAGTGGCAGAGGGCAGGGCTGCCCACCGATTTGCTTGTGTCTCCTGCGCGCACTGTGCCAAAGCAGGCTGTGCCAAACACCGACCGCGATGACCGGCTGCCCCGCTCCAGCGGCAGCTCGGCCCCGTGCTCGCTCCCCTCCCTGCCCACACACCCGCCCGGCTGTAGCTCGCTCCGTACATAATTGCTCCCAGGGAAAGATGGTTTGGGAACAGGTCCACGTCTCTGCCTCGCATGCTGACGTTTAGAAGGTGGAGTACACGTCGTCCAGGACACACGTGCCCATTTGGGGCTTGGAGAGCCAGGCAGAGGGCACCCCACGGAACAGGGCTCTGGTGCTACTGTCCCTCTACAGCAGGAGCTTCCCGGTGGTGTGCAGACCCTTGCAGCACTGGATAAAAGCCACTTTATTCATCTCCTCATGGCTTTTGTGGCAACTGTAATACCTGACACCCACAGATAGACACCCTCAGGCACGCAAGGACACAGCAGCAGCCCCGAGCGCACCAGGACGGGGAAGTCCAAGCAGACGGCGCAGGTGTCCGCACAGCACCCGCTGCCCAGACGCCTGGTGTTGGACACGCATGGATGCAGAGGCATAACTGGGCACTAAAAAGCATCACAGCGTGGATCCCCGCTGGGGTACAGGGCGTGCACCCCACATCCAACACAGCCTCCCTGCGCCGGGGTGCACTCACATGCATGCACACACACGTGTGCACACACACACGTCTGTTCTCCACAGCAGCACAGTTATTTTTTCACTCAGCTCTGGCTGCTGTGAATTTTTGAACCAAAGGCAAGGTCTGGGCTGTCAGTGGATCCTCGGGGAGGTGTAACAGCCTCCAGCTGCAGAGGATGAGCTCAGCACCAGCCAGCCCGAGGGAGCCTCCACCTTTTGCAAGCCCTGGAAGCTGGGATGGAGGTTGCTGCCATTCTCATCAGGCTGTTTTTCAACTTCAAAGGACTTTCACCCACTCACCCCCTGGGTGCTGCCGAGTGAGAGGGGTTTTGTGGCCATGCGTTGTGCAGCTCTCGTGGATTCAGTACTGATTTCATGGATTTTTGAACTTCAGCAACTGCTTAACTTTGGCTCAGTGATAGCCAAAGGTGTGGAGGCACTGGGATCTTATAAGCCCCAGCTGGGGTAGATAATTGCAGCGCGCAGGCACAGCCCACCTCTGCCTCCTGAGCATCCTCCTCCCAGCCTGGGAGCACCCTCAGACCCAGATATGAACTCTGCAGCTCAGGTCTCTCCTAGTCTAAATATGTATGAGAAGGAAATTCCAGCTCAGACCCCTCCTGGCAAAGCTCTCCGGCTCTGCTCTTGTGGTTTGAGCACGCAGAACCTCTGACTTACAGCTGCAAATATCTTGTAGTTATACAAGAGGAAGCAGCATAGCTAATGTGCATGGGAATTATCCCATGTCCTAAAACTTTGTCGGGCCTGGAAGCCATCTGTGTGACCCTTCCTGGGGTCAGAGGTGAGACATTCCGTTTTTCCTGTGTCATTCAGAATAAAAAGCAAAATATTGGCTGGTGCTCGCAGCCCTGTGAGACGTTAAGTACGTGTGTCAGGGTGCTGCGAGCTATTTTCTTTAAACGTGATTTAGCAATGCAAAAGTGTGTCCAGCGAGCAGCCGCTGAGTCCTGCAAACACATGGCTGGGGGATGTGTCACAGTCCTTCAAGGAAAGGGCAAAAGAAAATGAGCACAACTGAAGGGCTGAAACCTTGCAAGTCTGTAGGACACAGCAGCTGCAAGGGGAAATAGTAACGATCTCAGTGTCTGGAGAGAATTTAAAATGCAGGACATGGATACAAAACTACTGAAGCGCTGGCTGGACGCTTAACTACAGTAAGACGTGCAATTTATTGCAATTCATGACATATATTCACCGGTAGTTGAACAGTATCAGTCATTAGCAACTGGAGCGGCCAGTTTAAATTAACTGATTTAAAATTTAATCATTTAATTTAAAACAACTCATTATAGGTGAAGTCAAGCCCACCTAATTTTGATCCCATGAGCATCTCTTGGAACACCCACCCATGGAAGAGACCCGAGGAGTCACAGCACCCCAGGAGCAGACGGGTTTGAGATGTCCAACTCAGGGCAAGACAAACTGCCTCCCGAAGAGCCTGTTTCTCTCCAGTTAGAATAGAATAGAACAGAATATTTTAATATTTAATTACTCAAGATAGAGCTGTGCATCTCCTCACTGCACCTCTCCTTCCTCCCAACACAAGCGCACCCCAGGAATGTGCCTATAAACCAGGGCACGTCCCAACTTTCCAAGAAAGGTCCTGCCTCTGCTCCCTGCGGTGGGCTTTTGGGGGGAAGACCCTGGCTATTTGCGTACTTCCGCGATGAGGAAGGTCATCACGGGCTTGTTTTGTTGAAGGTCATCGTGGGCTTGTTGTGTTGGACTGGTGCCAGAGACACCGGGCTGGAGCTTTTTATCCTGGGTGCTGCCCAAACTTGGGGTGAAAGGACAGACTTTGCCTTGATGTAGAAGACAGAAGACAAGGGGCTGACATGGCCATGGGTGGAAGCAGTAAGGCCATGCCAACCATCATGGATGACAAAGCTCCTCGTGTGTGCTGATGGACACTGGGGTCCTTGTTTAAGCCTCCCAGACCTTCTCCCAACCCATTCTTTGGAGAAGATGCTGCCAGGATGAGGTGATGAGTCCCAGACTGGAGCTTTCCTCCCCCAAAGAGAAAAGTCCAAACCATGAATCAGGACGGGGGAGGTGGGCTGGCTCACATTGGGGTGTTTCCTACGGGGAGTAAATGAGGCAGCGCAAGGAGGAGGGGAGGAAATCACGCTGGAAAGGCGGCTTGTTTACTGCAGTGCACGTTGGTCCCAGACAGGAAAAATGGCCCTTGACTTCCCCCGTCCCCTGGCAAACCAGGAGGTTGTTTTGATGTGTCGGGAGAGGCGCTGGGGGCTGTCTGAAGCGCTCATTGAGAGACGTGCATTTCCATCGCTCCCATCCTACCGAACAGGCGGGGCTGACTCAGATTTCCCGGAGATGCTCTTATCTCGTCCTGCCCAGCGCTCGTTCGGCAGCTAGGGCGAAGCAGCAGCCCCTGGAAAGGCTGCCCTCTGCCCTTTCACAGGGTGCTGGAAGTTTCCTGGCTGTGCAGCTCCCACACCCACCGAGAGCTTGAAAACCCTGGCAGCTGCTGTCAGAGCCCCGGCTCCTGGGAGGGCTGGGGGCTGCTGCGGTGCACCCAGGGCTGCACTGCCCGGTGGGCGCTCGGAGGGAGGCTCGGTGCAGGTGTGCATCCCTGGCTCAGCATCACCGAGCAAGGAAAGGTCACGCTGAGTTGGGCACGGCTAAATAATCCTACACAGTCCTCAGCAAACCCCTCCAAAAGCTACGGGGCAATTATGTCTGCGCATCATGACACGCGATGACATGCTCTGGCATCACTTTTAATCAAAGTTAAATGAAGGCAGAGCTGGGTGTGCAAGGCAGGCACTGGGCAGCTGTCGTGGCTCTGGTAGGGCCGTACCATTTTGCTGTTCGCCTTTGCATTCATGGCATTAACCTGTCCTTAGTTCCCGATTCCAGGTTTCTGCTCTTTGCTTTTTAATGGCCCAATTAGCAAAATACCTGCCTTGGAGCCCGCAGCCACCAGCCTCACCCAGCATCACTTTGTGTTGTGGCACAATGTGGCCATGGCCACCCGGCACCACTCTCACCTGGACACCCCATTTGCTGCCTTTGAAGGCTGTCTTTTCCTTTTGGGGGAAAAAAAGCTAACGGAAGAGAGAAAAAAAAATTATCTTTTTGTCCCAAACATCCGAAATGTGTTATTTTCCCCAGCAGTTTTGTCTGTTCTTCTGAATCTCAGTGCGGTTTGAAGAGACACAGGAGGGGAATTAGATAGTTTGGGTGGTTGATGAGAGGCAATTGGATGAGTGAGAACAAATTCAGGTCTCCAGTCCTACCTGGCAGCATTTGAAAGTCTTTCTTATCTGGTTTCTTATCTGAAATGCACTGGGGATCTCGATGCAGGCTCGGCTCTCTGCATTACACAGCTGATGGGCTTCTTGGCCTCTGCGATATATCCAAATCCCTCATCTTCCTCTTCCAGCCTCTAAACGACATGTTTTCTCCTGTCTCTGTATTCTCACTTCAGTATCACCCTCCCACCCATATCTACATGCTGCTCTGCAAAGCTCATCTACAGTAAAATGCGGAAATCAATCCTTTGGCTGAGCCAAGTGGCATTTGCACGCTTTTATCAGAAAGTCTGGGCTTAGTGCATTTTCAGACAGACTTGTCCAGCTGCTGTGTGTGATACACAGCTGCTGGGATTTTGTCCTCTCAAGGTCCCCCATCTGCAGAGAGCGCTGTGATTTTGCCACACAGAAGAGAGACAGCAGGTAGAAGAACAGACATGCTAATTACAACCTTATGAGAGCTTTGTTTCCATAATTTTAGGGGTTTTTTTCCATATATGCAATAAAAAAAGGCTTTTAATAATGCAGTAGTTACTGAAAGTGTGACTTAGCTGCTTGATATTCACACACACATGCAGCACTTCCAAATGTAATGTTTGCTACATTCATGAAGATCCTAGTCCTCACAGAAATTCCAGTAGGGCAAGATATAGCTCAGGTTCATAAGAGGCAGGTTTGGGCCAGCTTTGGCTTGTCAAGCTGGAGAGGTCTCCAGATGCTCTCTGGATGTCCAGAGCACGGGGAGCTGGGTTCTCCAGAGCTCTCCTGATGCTCTTGGACAGCAGATGAGCATGAGGACCATGTCTGGCTTGTCCATCAGATCCAGCCCACCCAGCTGCTCCTTCACTTCATGCTTAGAAATTATGAAGTCAACCTAGCCTGGAATCAGGGAAACTTTCCCATCTCTTTCTAATGAGATCTCACATAACTATCCTTCCAGTTGAGATGACTGAGGCTTAGGATGAAAGCTTGTTTGGTCCTTTTCTTCCTCACCCACTTGTCCCATGGGTGACCGGGGTCATGCCTCCTTCTCTTGCCGAATGGGGTGGCAGGAGGATTTGGAGCGAGGGAGGTGGGAGAGATTCTGCCCACATGCAGGGCAGGATGCCGCTAATGCCGCTCATCTCCTACATGTCCCAGCTCCTCTTCAAAAGCTGAGGAACAGGTCACGGTTTTTAAGCAGCACTCAAAGTATGTGGCTGGGGCTATCAGTGTAAACTGTCTGGCTGTAAGAGCAGAGAGTGTCCACCGCTGCTGGGGGGAGCAGATCCATCCCACCTCATCGGCCTGCAGCTGGGAAGGTGTCTCAGGGCTATATTTTTGGGTCTACTTTGAGGTTAGACCTTTTTGGGTCTACTTTGATGTTAGACCTGGCTTTTCCCTGCTTTTTCTCAAACCAGTATTGCTGTCCTGCATCTCCCTTGCACGACCCAGGCTACCAGTGAGGTGCTGGTGGAGCTGTGGAGGGTTTCCAGGCCTCCACTGATAGGTAGTTGTCTCTAAAAGGTGGATCTTCCTTCCGAGTCTTCCATTTGCAGTCTGGAGTGCAGAAATTACTTCTGACACCTCCTCCTGCCTTGGAAAAATGTTTCCATCATGCTGTGCAAATCAAAGCCGAGGGGTTTGGTGGAGCTCTGGGAAAGCCAGGATCAGAAATGCAATATCCCCACCTTTGCGTCCTTCCCCGGGTGCTACAACTGCCCACCTCCCTTCTCCCCAGCTGCTCTCATGTCACCAGTGCTCCTGGATGGGCAAAGGCTGGAGGGAGATCTGCACCTCCCTCCAGCTCACGCTTCAGCCCCACTGAGTGGAGAAGCCCTTCACTCCTGCCTGCACGTCTGTCTTCACTTAAACCATGCTGCTCTTTCCTACATGCACCTCTGCAGTGTCTTCTCTTGGGCACTGGAGATGATGCTGGAGGTCCGAGATGGAGGTGCAACCACACAGTGAACACCACACTCCTTCCTGCAGCCTCCTTGCTCCCAGTTAATCAAAGTAGATACCCAAGACCATTATCATTATACTATTGCCCATTATTTTCTCATTTTCTTGGATGTCAGGTTTGCTCTCTGTGTTAACAAATGAATACAGGGAGGATGGCAGGACCCTGGGCTGATAGGAGAGCTCAGGTTGTAGCTGGCCTCGCTGTATGTCAGGATCTGTGGCAATTGCCAGAATTTTGCATTCTGCTTAATGTTTTTTTTTTTTTTTTTAATCTGTGGCTGGTTCTTTTCTTTCCTCCCTGTAATGTGACCTGCATGACATTTGGGCTCTCTGTGCCCTCACTTGTTGGCCTTCCCTGCCACCTGGAGCCCTGCCATGGTCTCCCCATTCTCTGGCCACTGCGCTCCTGCCCGAGAAGGTGGGACAGTTTCTTACCAGTCACAAGGACATCAGGCAGTTATCCACTGTCTTGCTCCAAATACTCCCAGTGCATTGGAGAAAAGCACCATCCAGACAGGGCAAGGCATGTGAGAAATGAGTAAAATGCACAAATTTAGGAGAAAAAAAAAAACCAAACACATATGAAGTATCATCTTGACCTGGCAGTGTCACCAGCCAGGGGCAGCTCTGGTGTCTCTGACACCGTGTGTGCACATTCCTGTGCTGGGGACACCTTCAAATGTGGGACTCCAGCCCTTCACTGTGACTGGAGACCTTCTTCTTTTTGTCAGCCCAGCCCAGAGGGGTCTTTTAACCAGCCAGAGGAGGAGGAAGGTGGGTGATGGCTGGATGGAAAGGGATTTTTTAGGACTGTGCATATCAACTGGACTCCTTTGACTTGCAGCTTTCTCTGATCGTGAAACAAGATCTCCAGGTTTTAAATACAGCTTCAGTATCGACCCTTTCTAAGTAACTAGGCTGCCTCAGCTCCCTGCCTGTGTTTCCCCAAACAGGGCTACCAGTGTATCTACCTCATACGAGTATTTTCACAAGCACAATGTCGTGCTGTACACATTGCCACCATGCTTCCCCTCCATTCCCTAAGTCTGGACCACACCAGCATCCCACACACCCTTTTTGCTTGCCTGGTGGGACTGCTCGGACATGACGCCGAGCCTGAGAAATGAGCAGGGACCAGCCTGGGTGATGAATAACTCGAAGGCGCCTCTACAGCCACTTCCTTGCTGGATCCCTCTTGCTGTGCACAGAATTAGCACCTCTCACTATAAAAAATAAATCCTGGAAATTGTTACGTCTCCTTTGCGCATCGCAAAGGCATCTGGAAAGGGCCACAGCCCAGGTGAGAAAGGTGGTGCCGGGTCAGCGCCGTATGTCAGGCTGCGTGATGGATCCAGCTTTGCGGGGACAGGGCTTTAGCGTAAATGATGCGGCAGAGTTTGGCCAGGACGGGCCGGATCTGTGTCACACCAGCAATGGCTTTGGCTTCCTGCCCTGCCGGAGGCCAGCCCGGAGCTGTAACAGGTCAGATGGTCTTCTTGCTGCTTTTTTCAGACCAAGGCTGGAGTGCCTCTTCCCAGGGCAAGGGGGGCTCCCAAAGGAAGTGATTATTCATTTCCAGGAACATTTGAATCAGAGAAAGCTCCTGGAAGCCTCCTTCATACTTGATGTCAATGTGTTTCCTCGGTACCGCAACTCCTGCATCCGAAGGGGCAGGCGAGCCCTTCTGCATCGCTGCCTGATGCCACCAGGGCTGCCTGGGCAGCTCTAGGCTAGGCTGATCCCTGGAATAGCACGGTGTAATGGGATAACGTCACTCTCCAAAAGTGGCCAGAGGCAGGCGATTGCAGATCTGCATGACACCACCTCCACAAGGATGGTCTCTCCCAGGGCAGGGACTGCTTGATCTCAGATGGTTTCCAGGAGTGTGGATAAATAACCTCGATGGATACCTCTTCCCTGAACTCCTTGGCTCCCCCTTACACCGGCACAAACTTTTAGCATCTGCAGTACCTGTGCCAAGGCATGTCGCAGTATAACTACACACTGAAAAAAACCGTCAATTCTGAACATGCATCCTCCTACTTTCATTAATACATCCTTGCAGGACTGAGACCTGGTTTTGTTTCCCATCACATCTCCCTTCCTTGGCTCCCTTGGTTGCTCCTAATGAGAGCTGCTTCCTTCAGCCACCCCTCTGCTATTGTCTCTCTGGGATGGGGGACCACTATCCATGGTGCAGGTGACTTGTGGCTTTTTCAGGTGGAATAACATCGTCCTTAGCTCTCACCCCTTTTCCTCCCTTCTCCCTTTCTCCTCTGGTTTGGGGGGAGCTGGGTGCACCCACCAGCTCTCCTTCCCTCTGTCCCTGCTCCTCCCAGCACAGGGCTGGGACATGTTGGGGCTGGGACAGCAGCAGAAGTGACCTCAGCGCTGAAACTCCTGGCTCTGCAGGCAGGGCTCTGCCTGTTATGTGTTTGCCAAATGTCTCTTTATTTATGATGCTCCGTGAAAACAGTTACTGTCAGGAGCGCCCAGGTTCCCTGCTGCTGGCTGGGGAGAGGGATGGAGGTGCCAGAACATGCCCAGGTGCTGTCACCAGGGACAGAGACAGTGACGGCTCGCATAGCCCCAAAACACTGCCCGACCCACGAGAGGGGCAGCTCTGGGGCGACGACAGGCCCTGAACCCCACTCCCGGGGTTATTTTGGGTGGAATTTGTTGGTTTCTGCCTGCTGTCTTTTTTGGTGCATCCTCCCTGTCTTGCCCCACCTCCTACTTCGGTGCCTTCCAGTTCCCACCCTCTGCTTCCACCGCGGGCGTTCCCCTCCTGCTATCTGACTGCAGTCCTCAATATCGTGATTGTTAAAATCTGCTGCTAAATAAAATGAAGATGTGCTCTCCCTCCACCCCAGCCGGCCGAGCCTTCACCCTTCATTTGAGGACACAGAGGGGCCACACCGCTTCCTCTGGCAGCCCAGGGGTGACCCCCGAGGGAGGGGAGGCTGGCAGGGGGGAGGCAGGTTCCCTGGGCTTCGGCGCAGGATGCGCCCCGGTACCACCAGCTCCTGCCCCATGGGAGAGCCCCAGGGCGGGCAGGGGGGAGCAGGCAACGCCTGCACAGCTCTGCCTGCGTGGGTGGTCAAGCCACCCCTCCCCTTCGTGGACAGGCAGCCCTCTGAGACTCTCATGGCACGAGAGGCACCATTACACACTTCCCAAACTCGTCTGCTTCTTGCCAGAGGTATTACTCAACCCAGACATACGATGAGTGTCCGAATCCCTTTCCCATGTGCAATCGGGTAAGGAATTACACCCAGCTTCCCACAGGGAGTCCTCACCCACCTGCTGCAGGTGAAAATCAACTGCCTTGTGTGTGAGCTCTGTGTTTCAGTTAGAAAATATCTATTTTGTGCCTAAAGGTACCTGTGGTGGGGACTGACCTGGCGGGACATCACAGACTCACTCCCCCGTCCCCCACGCAGGGACGAGGAGAGGGAAGCACCGCAGCTCTGGGCTCAGAGCACACAAAAACGTGGCACTGCAGCGGGGAAGGAGGATTAGGGACAGGCTGAAACCCCCGTAACTCCCTGGTGATCAGGCTCTTGCCCAGCTTTCTCCCACAGTCTCTCTCTTCTTCTCCTGCAGTTTGTCCTAAGAAGCAAACTGGAAGCTCTGGGAGGAATCACAAGCTCCCCAAAGCTTTGTGTAGAAAATAATCTATGAAGTCAGCCCATTCTTCCTCCTGCTATTGCAAAACTTTTTCCTCTGTGTCTCTTCAGTATAATGCACAGATGCAGAATCTGTCATGAAATCCACCTCCTGCTTCAGCAGGCTGGAGCTCCTGGTGCCTGGCTGGATATTTTTGAAATATATGGAGGTAAAAGCAGAATATTTAGAAGTCCTAAGGGTCCGTCAGTTGATACACAGATGGCACCAAGCCATGTACACAGGCGATGCTCTGCAGCTGTGTCGGTGCATGGTGCTGCTCGGCACCCTCTGCAGGGACGTGCACACCAGCGCCCGCTTTGCTGCGGTTGCAAAGACATATTAAAACCACCACCTGAGCTGTTATTTAATGGTTAAGAGCAGTAGCCAGCTTTTATAGGACCTAGGATCAGCTCCCTGTGCTTACAGAATTAGTCTTGTCCCAGGGTCAAAACGTAGCAAGGAAGTGTATCAGCTTTGCTTCTGTGTGGATGTTCGCCTGGTTATAGTGATTTTCCTACACCAGCATCAGCAAATTCCCTTGTGTACCCAACCCTTCCACCTTCTACTACTTTGCCTGTCAGTAAAATAAGAATAATATCCCCTTCTCTCACTTGCTCCTTAATACCTTTGCTTAGATTATAAATTCCCTGCATGGGAACTGCCTAGCTAATTTGATCAAAATCATGTGTGAATACAAAAGCCACAGGCAGCACCCACGCAGGTCCCTGTAGCACCCATCCCCAACCCTTCGGCCGTTGCAGGGGCCGAGCACGGGTGTCACAAAGCGGGTGCCAAACATTGGAACCAGCTGCCCAGGGAAGTGGTTGAGTCACCATGCCTAGAGGTATTGAAAAGACGTGTAGATGTGGTGCTTAGGGACATGGTTTAGTGGTGGACTTGACAGTGTTAAGTTTGTGGTTGGACTCGATGATCTTAAAGGTCTTTTCCAACCTAAATGATTTTATGATTCTATGATTAAAAAAATAAAAAAAGCAAGACCCCCTCCCTCCTCTGGGTTTGGGCTCAGCACAGCCCCTGGCTTTCACCTGCAGCGAGGGATGCTCAGCAGCAAACTCATCCTGGGGACAGTGGTGATGCCCGGCAGCATCCAGCAAGTGACAGCATGCCATCCAAATCAAGCAGACACCAGCAGCTTTCATCGGCTGCCCATGAAGGGATTTTAGGCTGGGAGTCACAGCCTCTCTTCCTGGCACAGACACGACCCAAGACAATTCTGGAGAACTTAGCAACTGTAGTAGCATTTCCCAGAAGCAATCCTTCCCCAGCTAAAGGCAGGCTTTGATGCTGCTGGTAACCAAGAGCCACTGGGAGGACAACAAGGTATTTAAAGTGGTTTTCTTCCTGTAAAAGAGATTTCCCCCCTTTCTCTCTTTTTTTTTCTTATTAAGTTCATGAAAATGACTGCCAGCCAAAGCACCTAGGATTCATGAAATACCTGAGCCAAAATTTGCTTTTTATTCTGGCGTCTAATGAGCAGGTTCTGGTTAACACTGGGTTTAATGGGAATCCCACATTTCTGTGAGCAAAGGAATGAGCTGGGTCAGCGTTGCATAGGGCAGTATCAGTCCCTGGGCATGGGTTCATAACAGGAGAATGTTTTGGGTTTTTTAGGGTTTCTTTTTTTGCCTCGAATCTCAGAGTTATTTCTGGATGTACCATATCTGATGAACCAAGCCTGTTCGGTTGGAGTGGCTTAACATATGTTCCTGCTATTAATTAAACTTCCCAATCTGTCAGCAAAATAGCGTGTTTGCTGGATAGAGTGAGAGATTAGTTCCAGCTCTTTGGAAACCCAGGCGGGTGTGATAACCACTGGATAGACTCATCTGCATTACCTGTGGGGCAATAAGTACCATAGGTTGGTGATCTGCTCCAGGGTGTGCATGGGGCCAGCTGTTGTTTTAAGCATTTAACTGGTGTTTCTTTCAGAGGGCTGGATGTGGGTATTTTGTTCACACTGTGGGAAGGATGATATCAATTGAACTGTGTGTGCAATGTAGGCTACAGGGACAGAGTCATGGAGGGAACAGCAGCAAAGTGACCAGGAGGACTTTTTCTAGCCAAGATATGTAGTTTCTGGAGAGCTGGTGTGGGAGGAGGATGGTGATACGGTACCACTACTATCACAGGAGTGCACATAGGACTTGTGTCAGCTGCCCAGAAAAATGCATCCCCTTGTAGGTAGGTAACAAGAGGACAAAGAAACATTTGGAGAGAGAGATATGAGCCTCTACAAGGGCCACACACAGGACAACAGGAATGACTGGAGACATCTAGGCTGATTTTTAGGCTTGTTTCCTAAGAAAATGAGCTCCATATAAGTAAGTGTACTGAGTGCCTGCCTCTCCCCCAGTAGCTTTTAATCCAGCTGGCTGGTTCAGCTGAAACTCATCAAAGAAGGAGAAATTCCCTGTGATATTAAAAAGCCCCTTTCCCAGGGTGTGCAGTGTGGTGGCTGAGGTAGGGCTCAGCTGGTGGCACTGATTGAGGAGGTGGCTTTGGGGCTTAAAAGCACCTCCAGCTGGGCTGGCTTTTCACCTGTCATTTTAATGGGTGTTTGAGGTGCTTTATGCTGTCATAAGCACCTAGTAACAGGCAGATCTGATTTTGAGTGTGTCCTAGTGTTGAGTGGCTGCCCCAACTCAAGCAGAAACTGCGCTGCTCCTTGCTTGGCTGCTGCATCCAGGTACTAGGGGCTGGGGAAGTGGTGGCAGGGTTGGGGTCTGGGAGCTATAAAAATGGGGGTGGGTGAGGTTGGGACTGAAGGAGAAAGCAGGAGTGGGAAATGGGGAAGGAGACCTAGAGAGGGGAATGATGAGCTGAGGCTGAGGGAATTGGGAGCACAGGGAGAGAGTGGGTGCTGGAAGGGAAAAACAAGGACTGTCTGCAAGCCCTGCCTGTATCCCCTGTGCAGCAGGTGAGGCTGGGCTCTTGCAAAGAAGTCCTATGCTTTATACACTTGGGGCTTTGGTGAAGCAAAAGCAAGTGCATCGGGTAAGGGAGAGGATTGTGGAAAAGTGTGTGCAACAGGGTAACGAGAGCTCCACTGGCCTGTGTATGCGCAACAAGGGGAGGATGGGGACTTAAATTTATCTCATCAACTCCAATTCTGGTGTTTTCTTTAAAATGCATGACTTTGCAACCTGCCCAATGCTATTCAAAAGCATCGAGCTCTGCGTGAAATGTCTAATACCCAAAGCCAGACTCAAATCCTTTCAGTCAGGCTCGCACTGACTTCAGGGGCTTTCAGAGCAATCCCAAGCCGGATGGTGTGCGAGGCAGCAGAGAGTGGCTGTACTCTGATATCTCTATAGTAACACAGTGTTTGTTGGCAACAGAGCAGCTTCCTGCAATCTGCTCCCAGCCTGGGTATCTGAGGAAAAAAAAAAAGGGGGGAAAAAAAAAAAAATTCTGGCCACATAGCATCATGTGATACTATTTTGTTTGTTTGTTTTGTACCCCTACTATATATTCAGTGAGAAAAATGGGTGCTTTTTTAAAGGAAATCCTGGAGCCTTCAGAGCAGGACACATTTGACCACTTGACACAGATGGAAACACCTTCTGTCGACACCTTTCGAAGCCTGTGCACAGGTAAGGGCTGCTCAGGGCCGGGGCTGCCCTGTGCTAGGGTGATGGGCAGGGTTAGAGCAGAGAAAGCTGGAGGATGCCCGCTGCATGCACCTCCAGTATGGGCATTTCCCTCGTGCTGGTTTCCTGCAAAAACCTTGGGGTTTTTTATTTATAAGCTTAAATATCCACTGGGTTGAAATTTAAACTTGAGTGTAGAAATACTAGTGAGGCTACACCTTGATGTCTGTAGCTGGCCAGGCTGAGACGGCCATGTGCTGGGAACTTGTGGCCATGTCGTGCTAACTTTGAACGTTTAAGGTTATGTTTGAACACGTTGGTTAGTTGTGCTGGGGTCAGTGCTCACGATGCATGTCCTCCAGGACTGGGGGAAACTTTCAGTTCACTCTGGCCCTTTGCAGCTCACAGTGAAGTCAGTTGTTACCCACTTAGGGAAATGTGCGATGCATTCCCTGAAATACCTGGAAATACTAGGGGTTTGTTATGGGCAGCTCAGGAGAACAGTGAGACTTGTTTAAGTTGCTTGTGGCAGGTTGCATCCCCAGGTGTAAATTTCCTCCTCACTGATCCCCAGCAACTGGGTTTGATTAGTGGTTAATTACAGCTGTTAGTGGCTCATTTCAGGCTGGCTCTTTAAGGCTTCACTGTCTGTCAAATGTCAAGCTGGGGGGGGGACGACAGGGGGCAGGGAGTGTGTGTTTGTGGCAGGTAATGTAAAAATGATTTTTTTGTGTAGCTTGGTGTGGTACATGTCGCATGAATATGGCGATCATTAAACTTGAGTTTGTGTGTTTTAACCAGCCTCTGCAGAGGCATGAGAACGTACCTGTGGTGTGTAATGTGCACACTTGCTCGTAGGAAGCAAACAAGTGATGATGGAGTCTATAGGATAATTCTTGGTGTTTTGCATTTCCCTGGACCTTTTCTACTTTCTTGCAGTTATGTATATGTACCTGGTACATCACTACTGTCTCTTGTGACCTACCTGGGGGTGAGTGTGCCTTAGCACAGGCTCTGTGACTGCACGTTGGGCTGTAGGTTTTAATGTGCAGGTAGAGGAGAGGTGCTCTTATAGCTAAGAGGGTGCCTGATGCTGCAGGTGACCCTCACTGTGCCTTGTAGTGCGATCTCTGATAGATCAGTGACTCTCTCTCCAGCTCTCAAAACCTTCCTATAATGTTTTCTGCCATCTCTCTGGGTAATGAATCCTATCTGTGATCTTCCACTTTGTGTGTGCACCTCCCATATGCCAAGTGCAAAAGCAGGACTGCTTTTCCAAGCAGGGGTTTGCAGCACAAGGGCATTTCCAGATGGAGAGGTTGATATATTGGATTAAAAAGCTATGTGCTGTTTTCTCTGCCTGCAGGCTAATGGGTATGTAGTTGCTTTACTTAGCTCTCTAATTCACAAATAGCCAGGGTTTTTTTTTTTAATGGGTCTTTCAAATAAAGTTTCAAGATTATACAAACAAGAGAAAGTATGAAATAGCTGCATAATGATGCTTAGATGGCCCGTGATTGTCATCTTGGCTTCCAACAGGGAGCTGGCTTGATGTCCATGTGTCTCAGGACAGCAAGCTTCTCTGTGCCACCTCTGTAAAATAGGAGCAGTAGTATTTCTGCACCTGTGCCTTGTGTGGATAGATAAACTGTGGAAGGCAAGTAGCTCAAGGAGCTGTAATCAGCTCTTGCGTTACCTGTTGGTGGCTTGTGGGGGCTGCAGGTGATGTGTCCCCGGGTGGTGTGCTGTGCTGAGATCCCCCCTTGCCGGCTGGCAAGGCCTGTCACCTCTGGGATGCTGCTGTGGTCCCTGCATCCCGCCGCGTGCCCCTTGCAGCAGCGCGGGCCACCAGTGCTGCTGCGGCACAGATGGTGCAGGGAGCCCTGGGGACAGTGAGCCTGGAGCCTGCGCGGCTGCTACTGAGCTGAAGTCACTGCAGCTGGCTGATTGCGTGATCCCTGCCCAGTGGCTTGGGTGTCCCTACCTTGGTCCGCTGGGCCTTGGGCTGTGAGAAACCTGCCATCCTGAAGGGGATCAACTGTTTTTCATCGGCACTAGTGTGTGACTTCGCAACCCCATGGGCTCCCCCAGGCTGGGGCTCAGGGAGGGTTCGGGCTGTCCTGAAGCCAAACAACTTGCTGAGGTGCAGTCCTGCTCCAGACGTCGTGAGGTGGGTGGGACTGGCTCCCTGTTGACCACTTATTTCCCCTGGTTCCTCCAGCCCTGTCCATGCACCAGCCTGCAGATGTTTCTGTTGCCACCCAGGTGGAAGGGTTACGACAATGCTGTCTGCTGTGCTCAGGCTGTGGCTTGCAGAAACGCTGCTGTTGGGAAAGGATGCTCTTTATGGCTCCGCTAGTTTTTACTTGGTGAGGTTGAGCTGCTTTACAGTCCTGCTTTATGGGTGGGATCACGGCTGCTCCGCTTGTAGCTTTTATTTTGTAGACTTGCTTTGTCCCAAGGGATCAGGTGTGTTTCTTGGGGAGCCGCTTTTTACTCTGCTCCACCGAGTCTTGCTGGGGTCACCGGTCAGCAGTCTTGGAGACAAATGGCGTGTGCTGTATGGAGACAGACAGGCAGATGTATATGTTATGCACTTGGAGCCCTGCCCAGGGGAACATGGAAAGCAGATGTTGGATCGGTGACCTGCTGGATAAGCCATGGGCCCTCGCTTCCTCCTGTGCCTCTGTGGTCTGGCTTGGACAGAGCTGGAGTTAGTAACTCTGTGGAGGCTCGGTGAGCTCAGCACAGCCCTGACTGGTTCAGCTGAAAGGAGTGTCTGTTCTTTTTAAAGTCTGTATAGCAGAAAAACAGTTCCAAAATTATCTTAAATAGGAATTGAAGCATGATCAGGAAGTTGAGATGCTCTGCTGCCTTTTCCCCATTCTTAAGGTAGCCTGGAGGCTGCTCTAAGTTATCCTGGGGTGACCATGGGCCAGCTGGAGGTAGCTGGGGTGTTGGGCGCTCCTCTGATAGTCTGTCCTGCCCATCCAGACCCATCCCCACTCACTCATTAAACACCACTTGGGGCCAACATTGGTTATCTGGATTTAGGAGCTAGCCTCTGGTCCTTTTCCATCTGCCCACTGAGCTAGACAAAAGCTGAGGGTTTGGGCCAGATCTTCAGATCTATTTGAACTTCAGACCCAAAGAAAGACCCAAATGGGGAAGATCCTTGGCTGGGCTCCACAAACTTTCCTGACTTCCACTAGCGAAGGAGCAGGAGATACCTGATGTTTTTCCATCGTGTTATCCTCTGCTGTGTCACCTAATACTTGCTCACTAGACCATGATAACAGAGCAGTAAGGGTACTATCTTGCTCTGGACTATGAAAGAGGGTCCTAATTAAACTCTATACAGGGCCATGCAGCAGTCTGGGCTGCCGCATTGCCTGGGTGTGCTGGCAGTGTTTCTGCGGTTATGTGGTGCATAACGGCCGCTTTGGACACAGGACAGCAGTGCCTGCTTTTAATGCAGCCCTGAGCATCCCAGGTGTGCTTGTGCCAGGGCAGGTAAGCTGGGCTGGCCCCAGGGTGTGCCGAAACAGGAGTGCAGCCCGGGTCTGCTGGCTGCAGGGGAATAACGTTGGGCTTTTGGGTCTGGATTGCCTTCATTTGCTGGCCTCAGGGCATGAATATAACAGGAGGAGGAGCTGGTAAAACTGGGCAAAGAAACTTTTCCCTCCACAAAACATGAGATCTAGTGATTCCAAGTGTGCTGGGACCTTGGGTGTGTTTACAGCCCAGCCGGGTCGGTGCTGGTGCGAGGCGGCGAGGGTCCCAGTGCTGGCTCTGAACACTGGTGCCTGTGTCTGCCTCGGCGGGGTGTGACATTCCTCCCAGCTCTGGCTCCTGGCTGCAGCTCGGATGTGGCAAAGGAACGGTTTGCTGCAGAATAGGGAGGTGTCTGTGTGAGCCTGCTGGTTTTCTGCTGCCTGAAGTTTCTTTGCTCTTTAAAAAAAAAAAAAAAAAAAAAAGGAATTAATTTTATTCTGTCTTGCCCATAGACTGTTAAATTTACAAAGGCGTTTGATAATGTGTGGCTGGAGAGAGGAGACAAAAACACTGCTACAGGGGAGGCATGATCAGTTTTGCTGAGAAGGAAAGCTTCATAGTACTGGAGTGATTTTTTTTTTTTTTTTTTCTCTTTTGGAGTGAGGAACAGCACTATTGTGAAATACATGCTGGAGAGGATGTTTCGAGGGACTTGTGCCTTTCCTGCTTTAACCCATATGTGCAGCTGGAACAGCTTCTGCCCTGGCTGACTTTCAGGGCAGATTAGGAAAACTGCTTGGATCCAAATGCCCTGATTTGGCCCCTCTGCATATGGAGTATCTGAAATCCAGTGGGTGATTTGGGGAGCTAAATGCTCCTGGTATAGGGTTGAGTCCCACATGTGATGGACTGGATGTGGCTGAGGGTTCAGAAGGGACTTGACTCTGGAAGCCCAGCATCTCAGAGGGGGCTTAACCTTTTGCTAAGGAAATGCCAACCCAGGGTGTGTCATGGTTGACAACACAAATCTCTGGATGCTTTTGGAAATAGTGGTCTGTACTTTCATTTGAGGGTGCCTCTTTTTTTTTGGAATCAACCAGTTTTATAAAGTGTTTATCTGAAACATCCCTTTCCTACCAGCTCAGGGAAAGGGCAGCCTTGTGGGACACTTGCAGTAGCAACTCCTTGCTTCTGTTTTTGGCTTTTACCCTCTTACTTTGCACCTCTGGGAAGATTGTGTTCTGATTCTCACTTTCATTTTCTATGAAATGGAGATAATGGCAGAAGTAAGCAGAGGGTGTGTGTAGTAAGGCTGAACAGAGCACTGCGGAGGGCTGAGCTGCTCTCCAGGGAGAGTAATATTTTCTTGATCGCAGCTTAGGAAAAAGAACGTTGTAAGTGATTAATTCAGTGATAAGTGCTCGTATTTCTGAAGAAATTTGTGTTAGTGGTGTCCAGGCTGCTTTGGTGTTGGTTTCCCTTGGAAAATGTATCAAAAACTTCCTTGTAGGAATGTGTGAGGAATGCAGGAAACTTGCAAGCAAATACCTTGGGGATACTTGTAGAAAAGCAGTGCACAATTTTTTTAACTGTGGATGACTGATCTGAAGGCTTCAATGTGTGTCCTACTGGGACCTCTGTCCCCACTGAGCAGCTGCCTGGTGGCTCCTGTCACTCCAGATGGGTCCAGGGCTGAGTCCTGCTGATGGAGCAGCTTGTATGCAGTAACTCATCTGCAAAAAAGGATTAACAGTTTCCCTGGCAGTTGCTCTAGAAATCACCACAAAGCTCTTCAGATCATTTCGGGTGTGTTCCTTATATTTATTTGGCACTGCTGGCCAGCTCTAGCAGTGCATCCTCCAAGTCTGTGGAGTATGTGAATATGCTTAGCTCTGTCCCTGACCTCCTTCTCACCTAGATTCATCTCATGACCTTCAGACGTAAATCTTTTTTTCCATATGCATGTGTTTCCACAGCTTTCAGAAAGTTGCTGCCATCTAAAGGGCACAAAAAGGTTGCTTTACAGCTACAAAACTGTGGAGGTGGTGTGCACTGAGTCAGTGTGTCCTGGTTCACAGATGCCTGCGAAGGTCTCTTTGGGATTAGGTATGTTCTTCATGCTCTTCTGAGCCAAACCTGTGCCTAATCTCCAGCTGGCTGGATTGTTAAAAGCAATGCTGAGTGGTAATGAATTGGTAACCAACTGCCTAAAAGCTTGACTGTGTGTCACTAAAGTGATTGGGGGTTTAGTCATTGGCTTTGCAGAACATCAAGCTCAAGTGTGCTTCGGGTTTGTTCATGGGGATCAGAGCTGTGAAGGATGGTCCTCAGAGCTGAGCTCCAAGTGAGTCTTAGTCAAAGCCAGAACTGATCTCTGCAGGAGAGCAGGGGGGCCGCTGGTAACAGGAAAGTCTGTATTTGTGGAAAGTCATCAGACTTCTATAGCTTTGTGTGCATAGTTACCAAGCCAAAGGCAAGAGAAAGGTAAGAAGCACAAGCAGACCTTGTGTCCTGAGAAAGCACTGGATTTGGCTTTTCATGGCTTGTTTGTAGGACTTGGTGAGGGCTGCTTTCCCTTCTGATGATAGGTGGTCTAAAAATGGGGAGAATTTCCTGTGCTGAGTGAAACTGTTGGTTGACAGAAAGCTATTCCAGTTGGCAGATATGGAAGGGGTCACACAAGTGATGACGTTAGTGCTCTGACTCTTTCCCTGTTGTCAAAGCTGTTCACAGCTTCATTTGTTAAAACAGACTTCCCAGCTCTGGATCACAAAGGAAAGGTTTGGGTAGAGAAGGGCTGCTCAAACACAAAAGCCAGTTCTCTTGGGAGGGTCCTGCTATGCTCCTGTGGCATTCTTGATGGATATATGGGCCTGTATTTTGCCTTTTAAGATAAATTGTTCTGTGGTGTGTGGCATCCATCAGTTCTGTTCAGGCCAGGGGCTTGCTAACAAGTAGGAAGATGAAGTCATCAAGAGGCAGCTTCAAGTGACCTCAATCACTCGGGTCATTCCAGGAGGCTCCCAAAAAGACACAAACCCCACCATAACTCAGCAACCACAACTACTTGAGGGATTTTCTTTCCTGGACTTGTAAAACCCTTACCCTTGTGTGCAGACTGCTGCTCCAACAGAAGCATTGCAGACTCTGGGGTGGGGGGGAAGCTGTGTTGGGGTGTATGGTGGAAACAAAACCAGAATCAGCGATCTGCTGGAGCTAAACCTCTTCAGAAAGTCATTTGAGTAAGTAAATGTGACAATCCATGTGGATGAACTAAGCAGCCCATGTGCAAGAGAGGTCTTGCTGCTCGTCCGCACTGGCCCCTTCCTGAGTTATATTTGGTGGCAGGTCCGTGCAGGGTTTCCTTTTATGCCCTCACCTTTGTTCTCTCTTGTTTGTTGTTTCGGAGTGAGGGACCAGGGAGCTCCATCTCTGGTCATCCTGGGTTTCCTAAGGGCGGGCCAGTGGGATGTTCTCTTCCCCTGGAAGATTAATTGTACGAACCCGGTATTTCTGTTCTCAAGGCTAATTTGGCTGGATACTGAACATTCCCGCCCTGAATTTTTAGCGTGGCAGGCGGGTGTCAGAGCCTTGCAGCATCTTCCTGCTAAAAACAGATGCTATTTCAGCCCCTGGCTCGTGTTGCATGCTGCATCCAGAACAGCTTGTGGACAGAAAGGCGTGTGCACACACCCTGTTCCTCCTGAATGGCATCTCCGGGGAATGCGGGCTGCATCGTGGATGTGTGCTGGGCTTTCACAACATGCACGTTTAAGGTAGTTGGGTGGCGAGATGAGCTTGTCCATCCACTTCTGCTCCATTTCAAAGGGCCAGGTTGTTCCTGAAGGGTTGGGGTTTGCAACCTTGGGTCCAGCAAAGCCAAAAGCAGGGCTTGGACATCACTGGAGCAAGGATTTTTGTGTACAAAGCAACACCGCTGGCTTGGAGTTGTGAAGATATTTGGGCAATGACATGTCCTGTGTGTCTCCAGCTGGAGTGAAGTGCTGCTCGGTGGGAGGCAGTCTGGGGCCATGTGAAACTCCAGCCAGGAGTAAAGGCATGTCTGGGAGAGCATGGGCCAATATAGCACCCTGTGGCAGGAATGCCGTGCTTGAGGCATGGTGTCACTTCTCAGGCTGGCAGAGCAGCCCAGTTGCTGATCGGTGGAGCTCGCTGGGAAATGTTTCCCTGTGCTAAGGAGAATTTCATGACAAAACGAAAACAAACAGTACAAATTTTCCATTTTGAGAGATCATTTTAAGCTAAAGGCAATGTCTTCTGTTCTCTTTCCTGAACAGGTTTTTGATGCAAAGTGGATATTTTCCAGTTGGAGTTTTTCATCTTGTCAAAAAGTCAACAACTGTGAAAAGCAGATTTATTCCAGAAAAATACTGTCTAGCTGAAGCTTTTTTCTTCCCAACTCATTTTCAGCCAGCTCAACTCATTATTGCTGTTGAGATTGGATGTTGCCTGATCTGAATGCCTTTGTACAAAATTCTTTTTTCCATGACTGAAGAGTGGGATGTTAGTTAAAAGCAGAAAAAACATAAAGCAGAAGAGTGTCCATCCTCAGAGTTAGTCAAAGTCTGACCTGACAGTCCTAAGCAACCTGCTGTGAGAAGGCAAGTTGGAGTAGATTATCTCCAGAGGTGCCTCCAGCCTCAGCGGTTCTGTGAACCGCTGCAAATAAAGCAATGTGCTTTAAGATTTAGGGGCTGCCTTGTGAAAGGGAAGTAGTGGAAACCACAGACGCTTGACCTCTTGCTCAGTGAAATTCTTTCTGGCCACTGCTACAGATAGTGGCTTGCAAACACAGTTCCTTCATGGTACTTCCAAAATCTTGTTACACGGCAAGGTCAGATGTGCTGCAGAGGCTGGGGTCTGTTAGCTAAATGCAGTTCTTGCTCCAACTTGCTTCCAGGCTGGGTAGGCAGGGAAGAGAGGAGAAAGCCTGGCTGAAAGCTTTGCCTCCTGCTTCTAGCCATGGAGTTGTGGAGAAGCTGATATTTTGTGGCTGCCTCAGCCTTCCAGGAAATCCATGGAAAAGTAGCTCCATCCCTTGGTCCTCACCTGCTGGAAACTGCACAGCTACATGAGGTCCCTTCCTCTTTGAGATAAATTTCTATCCCAATGCTTTGACCAGCAGGCAGATTGCTTGTAGCTGGTCTGCATGCTGTAGCTCAGCCCACCGTCTGGGTACCAGACTGTCTCTGGTGTAGGACCACAGAGCACCTCATGCTTCCACCTTCAGTGCCACGTCCTGGTTGTGGGGTAACAGCAGCCAACACCACTGAAGGGCTGTTGCTGACTGACACAGATGGAAGCGTTCCCTTAAGGGGAAGGTGGCCTTTCCCACAGTCCCTTGGTGTGAGCAGGTATCGCCCTGGCTTTCGGACCAGGCTGCTGGGTAAGAAAGGAGATGTTTTCTGTGTTAACTTTTGATCTGATCTTCTCTGTTCAGCCTGCAAGTGAGAAACCATTCACAGCCAGAAATGGGGATGTCCATTCAAATGAATATTGGAGATGGTTTCTCCAGCAGCCATTCACAAGCTGTTAGTGGGGAATTGCCAGGGCACTATTTGAGTTGCTGATGAACTATTCAGTGTGAACAATTTGAGCTCTCCTCATCAAGCTCTCTGAGTGCTCCAGCCAGCACAGGGAGCTCCCCTGGGGTTATCAAGCTGAACTTGGAGTCTGGGTCCAAGCTACCCTGGGAGTCTTGCACCATCCTTTCTAGATTGCTACACACGTGTGCTGTCTCTTACTCTTGTGTTTTGCTGAGTCATGTTTTACAGTATGTCTCAGTAAAGGGGAAATATGTGGCTTCCCTGAGTAATCTGCTTCCTCTCTGTTGGGACTACAGATAGCAAAATAGGGAGAAAGGTGCAGGGAGGGGGGAGAAAGAGGGAGCCCAGAGCATCCTTCTTGTTCCTTTGGGGTGCAGGAACAGTCACAAGCCCAGCAATGCTCAAGTTAACATTATGGCTGTTTTACCTGACAAAAAGATACCACAAAACAGCTGGGTGGACTCTTTGGCATTGCTAGGTACTCTGTGGTGTGCTTCGCAGATGTGGAATACACGTGATCCCATCCAGGAGTTTTTTCACAGGAAAGGTGGTCTGAATTTAATTGGCCAGATAGAGCTAACTGTGGTTGCGGCATTAGATAACTGAGTGAGCATCAGTAGAAATGACTCTTCAGCAGTTAATGTTGGCTGCCATCAGGATCTTGCCTATCAAGTTAAGTTTACTGCAGAGGCTAATAGCACAGTAATTAAGGTAAAACAAATATTAGCTTGAAGCTGTGCCTGCAACTTGAATCACATAGCTCTACTTTTGATGTGAAGCTTGATTGGAAAACCTTATGTTTAATTTGTGTTGCATTAGTCTGATGGCAGCTGGTTTTGTGGGCTGAGCATGAGCCAGATCTGCTGCTGTCATAACGCTCTGGCTCCACTAATGCAGCACTGATTTATGCCGGGTGAGGATCGGGGCCAAGTCTCCTTGCTGTGTTGGTATAACCTGTATGGTTCAGGCATTTGCTGGGGTGTTGTTTGAGGACAACCAAATAGCAAGGAGGCTGTGAGGAGGGAGAAAATGCTTTTTTCCTTCCTGTGGGTCAGTGTTTTTATTTCTTCTGTTATAGACAAGCTTGTCAGTAGATGAGGCCAGATCTGTGCCTGGATTTTAGTTTTTGTTGTGCTTCAGCATCTCCCTGTACCTGAATCTGTGTTAAATGTGTGAGAAAATGCCTGGGGCAGAGAAAATGCTTACCTTCACCATAGCCAGAACGTTCTGGGTGGTCACATAGGACACAGGTGCAGAGATGCTCTGGGTGGGCAGCTGCCAGGGAAGGAGGTAGAAAGGACCTCTGGGAGCAGCAGTGCATGCCAGGCCCTGGGGCTTGCTGCTCTCTTCCACAGCAGCAAATTAATCACTCCTATTTGCTACCTGAGAAACACAGACTGATGTCAGCTCTAGTTATGCTTGAGACTCTCCTTATGCAGCCTGCCTGCTTGTGTGACAGCCTCTTCAGCCTTGGCAGAGCCAGGCTTCACAAGATCATGAGCAAGCCTGAGGTTTGCAAACATCCATCTGAGCTCAGGTCTGAGCTGTTTCTCTGGATGAGGGTGGACTTCAGGGGAACATCCTAGTCTTCAACCCCATCTCAGCTTTATGCTCAGCCTCCAGATTCAGAGCATTAGCCCTGAGGCTTTCTCATCCCCATGGCACATCCTGGACTTCAACTCAGCTATGTGTAGTACACGTGGCGTAGCTTTTCTGGAGGCAGCGAATGGCTTGGTGCAATGTGGGTTTGGTGCATGACCCTGTTTGCATGCTGTTGGATGATGAAACTAAGCGGGCTGCTGTAGAGTGTTTTGGCCATGATGGTTGAGAGCCCAACCTGGAGAGCTACCTGGGAGGTGCTGATCTCTACCTGGATTTTGTTTTTTGGCTTGCCTTGTGTCAAGTTTTGTCTGGGGCTTCATACCTGTGGAGAGAGGGCAAGTGGTATGTTGTGCAGGGGAAGCCCTTGCTGAGAAAATCCACTTTCCCTCGTGTTTAAGTCCTTAACCTGAGTGCAGTGACTTCGCAGCACTTTTCTGCTGTGGGAATAATGTGAACTTTTGACTCTTTCTGACTAATACTTAAAGCTGCTATCCCTCCCTGCCTGTGCTGCCAGCCTGGTTTCTCTCCCTTCATTTTTGTGATTTCATCTGATCCCAAATCTAGTCCTTGCTGTGTGCAGAGTAACCATGGTGTGTTTTAACCACCAGCACCGGGATTTTTACTGCTTGTATGAGTACTGGAGGTGTTGGAGCTGTAGCAGGATGCCTGGGAGGGCATTGCAGGTGACTGCATGCTGCAGCCTGCCTGAAGCAAACTAACTCCATATACTTGTGCTCCCTGTGTAAGAGGAGCCCTGCGATGTGGCTGTGACAGCTGGAAGCTCAGTGTTTGCTGCCTAAATATTGTCCTGATTACTTGGGGAAGGCTTGAAGGAGTCTGCACTGCTAGCTCAGAGCTGCTGGGATCTTGTACACAAGCTGTGCTCGGGACAGGACCTGTGTCTGTGCTCTACTCTGGTTACAAGACTTGGAGCATCACCACTGAGGTGCATGTAAGCCCTGCAGAAGAGACTGGGTGTGTCTGCTGAAGAAATCTGGATGGAAAATGTTGCATTGAACTGGTCATCTCTCAGTGAAAAATGACCATCCTTTCAGGGACATACTGGCTAATGTCTTAGGAAAATGATTACTAGGAAAAACGTGGTCATTACTTGTACTTTGGTAGCACTGGGACTCTACTTAGCTCTGCTATTCCCCACTGTCAGACACCTGAAGTAGAAACAACAGGGTGATGCTGGACCAAGAAAGCTTGTATTGACTTCTATCAGCTTGTTGCTGATGAGCAAAAGAGTGAAATTTGGGTCTGGGGAGCTGGGAGGTGAAAAACTTTCTCTGGAAAGCTTTCCAAAGCATGGCCTTTGGATGTCAGAAATAAGGCATACCTTGAGAGTGGTCACAGGGTGGCCCTACTCTTGTCACCATGTGTCCTGGTGTTCTCCCTGCTCTGGCACCTCTGGGTTACCAGTGAGAGCACTTGGGAAGGTGCCGTGGCATTCCTGGGGGATTAATTTGGAGGCAACATTAGAAAGTATAACCCCCTATGACCTGAAAGCCACAAACACCAGGATTTATGGTGGGGTTTCCAGCAAACCTACCACAGGAGTGTCCCATGCCTGTGTCGTAATGTGTTGGTGGAGGAAAGAAGTGCAGGAAAACTATGAAAGCTCCATTGTTTTGTACATAGGGAATAGCGTCTCTGACTTCTCTGGGAAGATTTATATGGGTGAAATTACATGTGTGATTAAGCTTTGTGGAAGATCCAACTCACAGCAAGGTTTGCTGCATTGCTTAGTCAGTGTGAGCTGTGGGAGTCTTGCAAGAGTCATTGAAACAGAAGCTGCACCTAGTCCAGCTCATTTCCAGGCAAAAATCACACTGAGTCACAAAGTGTAGCTCAAACTATACAGTCTTTACAGATGTATTTATTCATAAACACATGAGGTATCCTGGCTCTTAGTCTCTACAGTAGAGCATCCCATGGGGCTTCCAAGGGGGTTGCTCTAGCTGTGACTTGAGGTGTATGGCTGTACTGCAGTGGGTTTATCTTTATTACCAGGGTGTTTACAAACATCAGAATTGAAATGGGGGCATATGAAAGACTGCAATGTATAGGATAACACTGGGGTGCTTTTAACACAACTTGGGTTAAGTGGAAACATTGATAGCAAGCCCCCAGGCTGCTGGGTTGGGGTCAATCTGAGATATGAGGGGTGGCAGGTGGGGAAATGCAGCTTAGGAGGATGCTTATGTTGGGACAGATTTGTCACTGTGGCCTTAGGAAATGGTCTGCCTGAGCTTGCAGTGGGGTGGTGATGGTGGTGGCTTTTCCCTGGCAGAGCTGGGTGGTCTGGGAGGGTGTAGGAACCTCCTTCAGCACTGAGTTGCCAAATGGAGTCTCCTCCCAGGTCAAGCCCACTGCATTGGTCCAACCAGCAGTGGAAAGAGACTGGAGGGAAGCCTGGATGGAGAGGAAAACACTGAGGAGCCTCTGTTTCTGTAGAGGTTTTGAAGACACTTATGGCCATCAGTGCTTTGAGAGCTCTGGAACAGCACTCGCTGCTGTCTTGTCAGTAGCTATCTCTGCTTTGCAGTAGTCAGAGTTGAGTTTCTTGTGCCAACAGCTGTTCCAGGCAGCTCTGCTGGAAGGTGCAGTAGAAGGTCAGAGATGTGGGGATGTGATGCTGGTTGCGTCCCTTCCCTGCCACAAACAGGCTGCCTTAATGTTGGGCGCTGGGTGGGTTGTTAGTACACTTCTGAATTGTTCTACCTCTTAGTGGAAAACTGTATCATGTTTTTGTCTTTGAAAACAAATTTCTTAGTTTTTTTTTTTTTGAAAAGATGCTTTTGGGAAGCAAAAAATCAGACTTGATTGCACAAACATGCTTGTATGACAAACATATTTGTAAATGTGCTCATGAATATTTATATACATCAACACTGAAAGTGTTGATAACACTGCCAATTATTCTGAAAGTCCTTTTCTGGTAAAGGTTTTTGTGGATGAAAAATATTGCCTGTCTTTCCTGTTTGGTCACTGAGGTTCAGTGTGCAATAGCAACATTCCCAAACAAGCACTGTGCATATTAATGAAACTTTGTAGAAGTTGCTATTCCATCCATTCACATTGCAATAATTAGGTAGGTTGTGTGTTGGTTTGATCAGCTGTGGGTGCTGCTGCATGCAAAAGACAAATGTGAATTCCTTGCACTCATTCCTCACAGCCCTGTTCTTTGTACAGTTTGCACAAGCAACAAATTAGTGTGTGCTGTATTGCAGGGGTATTGGATTTTGGATGGGGATAGATACTGCAGTCCTGCAGGCTTTGAGTATTTGGCCCCCTTCCCTAGTGTGCACCTTATCCTGAAAAAGGCACTGAAGGCAAATAAAACAGGAGAAGGAGGTTATTCACTCCTTGTTTGGGGCTGCAAAGGGTTAACTGCTGCCCGAGCTCATAGACCAATGTTACGGCAGTTGAGCAATCTGGGATTTATTAGGGAAACTCAGACTGGGAATTAAGAGAGCTCCAACCAGTAGGAAAGCTTTCTCGGAGGTTTGAAGTGAGTTTTCTTCAAGCTAAGCGCTGATTTGAAGTGGCAATGCCAGAATTTCTTGCAGGGGCCTCTGGGAAGCAAAGGACGAACAGGCTGATCTGTTTGAACCGTCCTACCAGCTTAGCATGGAACTTTTATTGCTCTGTTGTGTCTCCCTCGTCCGGGCTGACAAAGCGCCCATTGTTCGCCCCGGCACTGCTTCCTCCTCCGCACCCCACGGAGACTGCGGCCGCTGACTGATCGTGTCCTTGTTCCCCGTGGACAAGGAGGTTAAGTGCTCCCTGAGGGTGCACAGTGTCCCAAAGGGATCAGAGGTGTAAAACCGGCTGGAGAGATGGCTTATGGCCAGATGTTGGGGACTAGGAAGGTCTCCTCTCGCTTCCCGGAGGAGGTGGCTTTTCTCTCCATCTGGGCTTCTTTTCAGAGGGGGTCAAGAATTAAAAGGGAATGGGTGTCCATGGAAAAAAAAAAAAAAAGCCTGTGAGCTGGGAGAAATAAAGCATATTATGAAACTGTGGAGCAGGCAGCTGCGGGGGAGCTGGATGGTGCTGGGGCAGGCTGTGCCCAGTGCCTTGGGGATACAGGAGCTGATGCTGAGTGCCAGCATGACTGGGACCGGTTGCTTCTCTAGAATGCCTCTGGCAGATGTGGCTGCAGATGCGCTCTGTATTTTTGCTTTCCTCCCTCAGAGTCTCACAGTTAACTGGGAAAATATTATTCTGCCACCTCCTCTGCCACTCCCCCCCAACACGAGGTCCTCGTGCACCCCTTGGCCAGCACGAGCCGGGCTGCTCCGCCGCCGGCACAGTGCCACACCGTTCCCGGGATCTGCCCTCCCCGTGCTTGGTGGGATTATGTGCTTTCTGCTGGCAATGGGGGGGGGGGGGGGGGAGTCATGCTCGCTGCAGAAGAATGGTGTGTTTATTTTCTGTGTGTCTTCAGCCGTTTGTACCAGGGCTGTCCTAAAATGACCTTACCGCCCTGGCCATGTGCTATACATGTTCAGGAAGGGGAAAATGTGGCAGATCTCCAAATGAACTTGGAAGGTCTCTGTTATCCCCTTGCAGCTGAGTGGGTGAGGTGGGGAAATGCCTGTAAACAGGAGGAGTTGCATGATGCCCTGGTGTTAATGGGACTTTCATCCCATAAACGGTGGCTGCTGTGTCAGGGTTGGGCTTATCTGGTGTTTTGCTTGCACAGAGGTGTTGCTCTCTTTCCAATGATGGATGTCAGCTTTTTTCCCTGTCCTGACTGCTTTCCAGCAGCACCCATGGTAGCTTGGCTGCCTGCAGAGAACAAGCTCTACCATCTGTGGGCAGAAGGTGCCTTAGGGGTGTGAGGAGCTTCAGGATAAGCAGCATGGTGGGGTCTGTGCCAAACTCTTCCAGTCTTTGAGGTGGCAGGGGTTCACAGAAGGCCAGGTAGCAGGTGCATCCATGTACCTTTATGAACTTGGAGAAATCTCTGTACTTTTGGCAAGAAGAGATGGAGAAAGAGCTCTGCTGTGTTGTATTGGCACCCTGTCTGCAGTTGCTTGTGTGTTTGGTTGTTTCTGGGCTGGTCCAGGAAATATTTTGGGGCAAAACTGTCTTGTGTAACACTTCCACAAAGTGCTGAGAGGTGTCCTCAACCCTGTTGGGAACAGCACCGATGAAGCAGCAGCCCATGTATCCTGGTCCTTGCTGGGACAGGAGCATGTGCATGGAGGGGGAGCTGGGCTGGCCTGTAAGCTGGTGTGGGCTCGATGCCCCTCTTGGGGATGGCTGAAGCTGGAGACTTGTGTGGGATGAGCCCAGGGCAACCTGTCCTGGCTCCCAGGCTGTGGCCTGAAACATGGTACATCAGCTGGATGCAAGATGATGGACTGGAGATCCTCAGTAGAGTGGGGGCGGGAGCTGCATTCCCCTTTGCAAAAGGGGATGCATTTGGCAAATGGCTTTCTGCAGCATTTGCAGTGCCTCCAGGCATGGGTGCAGCTGCGTGAGCCCTGGTCCCTGGTGGGACACCTCTGCCCCTCTGGCTGCTGCAAGCGGTAAGGGCTTCTCGGGGGATAAAGGGTTTGGGGGTGTGGGGGGGTTGTGGCAGCAGCAGGGCAGGAGGTGGATGCAGAGCCACATATGAACATCTTGTCCTTTGCATCCTACTTCATCTGTTGCTTTGGAGCGCAGGCCATTGCGTCTCCGAGGGGGAAAAAATGCTCAGAAATTCCACGGACCCTTCAATATCGTTTCTGTTTTACAGCGAGACAAAAAAGGTCCCTTTGTGTGAGGGCTGAAAGAAATAGCCCAGTCCCACAGCCTCCCCAAAATCTTAATGTCAACTATTTGCCTCCTTGTGTTTTCACATAAACAAGCACTTTCTCCTGAATATCTGTGCTCTGGCTGTTCCCCCAGCTTGGTATTCCCCCTGCTCAGTGGTGCCTGCGGGACGGACAATCCAGCCCCCCCAGTTCACCTCCCAGCCAGGCTTGTGTGGCTGGAGAGATGCAGGACTAGCTCGGGGGGATGTGGGACAGAGTAGTGACTAAAGCTGGGTTTGGAAGGAAATGAACAGTTTGAGCTGCTTTTAATTCAAGGGACTGCTGCTTTTCTGAGAGCAAGGGGCAAGCTCTTGCTTACAGATCTGAGCACAACTATCCCTGTTTATGCCAGCCTGGCCCAGTATCTTGTTCTGCTCTTGCCAGGGCATCACCCACCCATCCTGCTTTGGGGTCAGATGTTCCCCTGGTTTAAGTGACTGTCAAATTAATAGCACTACACAGATTGCAGCAGCTGAGAAGCTGCCCCTTCTTTTTTGATTGGCGTTTGCATATACACACTGGAGCGTCTTGGGTGTAATACTGAAGACTTCTATGCTGGAGTCCACCTTTTTTTTTTTTCTCTCGTGTTCCCTTCCCTTTTATAAGAAGAAAAATTAGAAGCAAAAAAAGGGCTGTAATGTTGTGTCTGCAAAGTAAAAATGAATTGGACTAAAATGCAAGTGCCAGCAGCGTTCCTGTGGTTATTGTTCATTCAGCTGTGCTACACACGTGTGCTGCTCCGTGTTCCTGTTCCCGGCTGTGTAACCTGATATATCACTGGATGCATTGTAAAACGCGTCCCGTGAAACTTGGGGGATGCAGTGCCTGCAAAGTGCTGCTGCTGCAGAAACCTTAATTTTTGTTTCTTTTGTTCCCCTGTCAGTTTTCAAAACTTGGGGCTGTCAGGGGTGGAAGCTAGGCTAGTCCTGGTAACTGACTGTGGATCGTGGGGTTAGGGCAGTGCTTGCTAAGGGAGCTCTGGAGAGAGGAGAGGTGGTGGAGGGGATGTGATCCACATGGGTTCATGCCTTACCTCCTCACCTCAGCACCTGTTTGGAAGTATTTGGGGTGATGTGATGGTACCTCCTGGCCTGGGGCAGGATCTAGGCCAATTACTCTTGTGCCATCATAGTTTACCCCATGGTTCAATTTCCAGTGGATCCAAAGCCCCTTGAAGGCAATGGATGGGCATCTGTCAACTCTACCTGATGTTAGATCAAGCCCATCCTGGAATAAACAGAAATAAAACACTTGTCAAGCTATTTGTTTCTTCTATTAGCTTTTCACTGTGACCCTAGCACCCAGGCAGGATTTCTCCCCTTCCCTGGGATCTGTCATGGGGATCCTGAGTTCCCAAATCTGCCTTGCTGCCTCTTCTGTTGATCTCTTCCTCCTCCAGCTGTTTCAGAGCCTGTGATCATCTCTTTCCATCTTTATCGCACAGCTTCCCAGTTCACATGCATGGGGAGGAGTTTGGGTTGGAAGCAGTTCATGGAGAACTTCAAACAGTAAAATCAGATGAATGAATGAATAAAGGGTAGTTTTGTTGCTCTTATCCTTTCATCAGCTTTATTTGGTTCCCAGCAGTTCATCTGGCAATTGCCATTCCATCTGGCTTCTTGCTGAGGGTCAAATTAAAATCCTGCTGAAGATTAGAACAAACTGCTGTTGAATTGTGTAGGACTAGTAAGGTCTGAAGTTGACTTCTGGCAGAGTAGCGCTCGCTTCTCTTCATGTTGCTTAAACTGAGAGGTTGTAAAACCTTTGGACAGGAACCTTGAAGGCAGGAAATTCCCATCGTGAGGATCCCCCAGCAATGCAGGCTAAGTGAAGCTTGTAAAATACAACATTAAGATACACCCAGTGGTGTTTGTCTGCTTTCTTGGAAGAATAGATGTGGTCTTCCCCCAGGACATGGGGATGAGAAAAGGACATCAGCTGCTGATGTATTCCCAACTTAGACCAGCAGTTTTCAGTGCTATATTCTATTTGGTTGTAGAAAAATAGGTGTTCCAGTTCAAATGAAAAATCCCGTGTCAGTGGAAGATGACATGATCTCCATCTCAAGCCCACTGCAGGCAAGACCCTTTCCACCGACTTGGGCGTCCTGGGGACTGGCCTTGTGCTGCGGGAACACATATGCCTGCAAGCTGCTCGATAGGGATGTGCTGCATGGGTTCCCATGTCCAGAGTGAACCAAGTGTTGTATCTTCTCCACCCCGGCCTTTGGAGATGTTGGCTCCTGCAGGCCAGCATACCCCAGCCAAGAATATGGGAACCACATGGCCAAAGTCAAATGAATGGGAACCAGAGGTTGGGGGCCCAGAGTCTGTCAGCAGGGGCTGGCTTAAAAACAAATGAAAGAACAGAGGAAAAAATAGTTCTAATTATTGTGAACTTTTAAAAACACAAAATAATAAGCTTTTATTTCAGAGTTCCCTTTGCAGCATGTAATTTCATTTCCCCCCATTTGCTTTTACTACTTGCTCTGGGCACTGTCAGAACAACCTGATTTATAAGCGACAGCTTTGGCTATTTTTCAGGCGGGTCTCTCTAAATATAAGAGTGTGAAAACTGTCCTGCTGCCAGCAACTCTCTTGGAATTAAAACTCGCATGAGTTGTAGCATGAAGCAAAGTGCTGGGTGCTTTATGACTTAAATGTGTTTCACAAAAAGCAACCCTCCCTCCTTTCTCTTGGGATGATTTTTCCTTTTATTACACAGAATATCTCAACCTGTAGTTGGAGAAAATAAAATAAAACAAGCAGTGGCTGTTACCTTACTCTTTCCCTGCTACCAGCTCCCTTGTGTACTGTCAGTAGAGAGTTGTAGATCATGAGGGAGATGTTTATTGACCAAGGGTTTTGGCAACAGAGCTTTGCCTAATGTTTTCTTCCCATCCTGTAGAGATAAAGAAAATGAGCAAAATGAAGCGTAACACGATGGCAGGTATGCAGTATAACCTGCTAATTTTAAGTGAATTGATGATAATATCCAAAAATTGGGGAAAGCTTTAATTGACAGCCTGAACAAAACTTAGCATGTGCTTTAATTTTCTGGTTAATAAAGAAAAGCTGTGCTCACTGTGTGATGATACTTCTGTGTACCTGTTTGTGAATACAATCTCCGTTTTTGCCTGTGGAAGTGCCTGGCTTTGGTGGTGCTTTTTTGGATGCAGTTACAAATTTGGACCTTTGACTGCTAATGTCTTGAAGCTCAGAAATATCTGATTTGGATTTAAAGTTGGCCACGTGTCCCCATTCTCATAGGAATCATAGTTCTTGTTGGTGACTTCTTTGCTAAAGTTCTGGTATTGCCTGTTTTCATTCAGTGTCTCAAAAGGATCATTGTTTGAGGGAGGGGTCTTTTAAACTCCACTCTCTGAAGGGTGCTGCTCTGGTATCCAAACAACCTGAATCTGTCTTAATAGCCTGGTTAAACTGAGCAGGCTGGAGGCTCGTGCTGCCAAACCAGGGGGAAGCGACTTGAGTAGGGTCCATGGCTCTGGTCTGGCTGCTGCTGATCCAGCAAAGCTGGATAGAGGTGGCAACTTCTTGTGTACAAAGGAGGCTTTTTGATTTGATTTTTTGGACTGAATGTATTTCCAAATGCCAGGATGCATCTCAGAAATGCTGCTTCTCTGTGGGTGAAGGTGGTGAGCCTTCGTATGGCTGTGGGGAAGGTATGAGGCACCGTCCTCCTCTGCCATCCTGTGTTCTGGTGTAGGGAACTATGGCAGCTCCCACCCAGACCCGAGCCCAGAGAGAGCTCTTGGCTTTCATACTTGGTCACAAGTTGACCCAGAGAGTCTGGAGGACACTGTGCAGTGAATTCCCTCTGCAGTAACTTGGATATAGGATAAAGATGGATATAAAATATAGCTGTAGCCATGGCCCTATGTACGTGGCATGTGAACAATCAGGAACTGTGTCTTTGTGTTGGAAAAGAATGGAAACAGATCTCTGGATCTGAAACTCTACCAGAACTTCAGAGTTTAAGAGGATTTTCAAAGATCAGGACTGTAGTGCCCCTGTGAAGTGGCCTGGCTGACTCTCCAAAGCAGGTTGGAGAGGTCTTAACATTGAAGGGTTTGCAAAGGTTTGCCAGACAATAAATTTCCAGGAAGAATGGTCACAGGTGTAAAATCGGCATCCTTGTAAAACACACACTGTATATACATGTGTCTTGAACCTAAGGCTGTCCTCAAATAAATTCCACTTGACATGAAGCTGGAAGTCTGGTCGGCTATGAAGTTAGGAAGCTGCCATCTGATCTGAAGCTGCACTTGCCTTGCAAGCCCAAACAGGTTAACCTTATCTGCTATAGAGGATGGCAGGTCTTTACTTGCCTTGAGTAGTAGATGTGCTACTTGGCCCCCATCCTAAAGGGAGCTGCTCAGCGCAGTCTACCCCATGAGCAAGACGGAGACCCCTGCTCTGCATAGCTGGTCGCAGGTTGCTACTGCCTGCCAGATTGGGTGGGCAATGCTGGAGGGTTGCCCATTGCTCAGGAGAGTTAGGTCAGTCTCCTGAATTATTCCCTTTAGATACTCTTCCATTGATGACAGTAAAAAAAATAAAAATCAGAGTTGATCAATGCTGCTTTTGTGGATGGGGTTTTCAAAAACATTCACTCCCACTGAAATCAATAGGGAATTTTTGGTTTGGATGAGTTTTATTTCAGGAGGAAAAAGTTAAGCTAACACAGGGTGTTTTTACAGTCCCATTCTAGATATTACATCCTTCAAGGCCCTCTTTGGAAAGCTTCCAGGTGGGAGATTTTTTTGGCCTTATATTCTGGGGCTGGCACTTTCGGCAAAGGCGCATGAAGTTCAACACTGCAAAACTGAATTTTTCAGAAATGTCTGTGTGCTGTAGGGGCCTGGCTCTCATCTCAGGTGCTCTCAGCTGTCTTAAATGAAAGGCAATACCAAGCTGGCTTTATAGTTACACCTGAGCAGGGGAGGTGCGCCAATGCTCTTGGTCTCATAACTGTTTTTAGCCATTGTCTGATCTTGCTACTTCAGTCAGGTTCTGCCTTTATATTTGGCATTGGCTAATTATCCCAGGGAAGGTAATGAGTGAATTCAGGCGTGTACTGAGTTTGAGACCCAACGGAAGTGCAGGATGGGATGTGGATGGAGAGCCTTGTGCAATCTGATCGCATCTTCTCACAGTGCCCTACTGCCAAGGACGGACAGCAAGAGCAGATGGTGAAGAATGTGAGGTGGAAACAGAGATGGGAGGGGAATGTGTGGTTTTGGAGGGGGGAAATCTTGGCACTCATGGCTGCAGGGAGCAGCCAGGCTGGTGGTTGTACTTTACATGAGGAGCCGTATTTGCCAGGGGGTTAGTCTGCAGGTGGCTGTGCGGCTGGGCTGATGGCTTGTGACAATGGGCTGGGAAGATGTGTGCCTTGTCTCAGCTGCATCGGGTGGTGTGTGGCAGGCCAGACCTGATGCTGAGTTGGTCCCTGTGTTATCAGGGTACAAACCTGTTAGGGTCAGGTTTGTCACTGGAAACCACAGCCTGGAGGGAATGTGAAAATCCCACTGTGGTGCTCCCCAGCGCATGCTGGTGAGATCCTGAGCTGGCATTGGGAAAGGAGAGGAGTGTGTTGGAGCACTTCCCATTGGAGCAGTTCATGAGCAGATATCTCTGTGTGGACAGCTTCAGATAAACCGCAGGCAGGGTTTGCAGAGGCAATGGCAGGCAATAATCCTGTTGCTGTAGTGGGAGGAAGTCGATCCGATTCTGCTCTGGAAATCCTTTACCGGGACAATCCTGGAGACGGGTCTCACTAGCAGGTGCTTATGAAGCAAAGGAGCTGATATGCTTAGAGGATTCCCAGGGATGTTGCGAAGCCTGTTCTCCCTGGGCTCTGAAATCACTTCCAGGCCAGTAGCCAAGCATAAGCTGTAAATAACAAATGATGGCTGATGATCCCCTCTCGTTTTGCTCTGAGATGTCAGCTCTGGGCTTTCCCTTGGCATCTTCTCTCCAGTGCTTTGCATTCCCATCTTCAGCTCCCAGCGCTGTCGTGGCGTCTGGCCGTCTCCTGTCAGGCTGTTGGTGTGAACTTGGTGCGAAGGAGTCGCTTCTGTGGTGGCCTCCACAGGGATGTAATGCAGGACAAGCTCAGGGATCCAGGCTCTGTGGTCAGGGTGATGTTTGTGTCTTCTCTCCCTGGGACTTCTCTAGTCATTGCTGGTTCAGAAAGGGCCAGAGGTAAGGTCAGAGGAGAGATGTCTGGGATTTGCATCAGCCTCTGTCTCAGCACTCCAACATGGGCAACTTGGAAGGCAGATCTTGTGGCCTTATCTGAGGTTCTTTGCACCCAAGCACCCACAACTACACAGGAAAATTCATCTGGTGATTATCCAAACTTTATCCTGTCACCAAATGTTCCCACCTCATCAAATATCCAAACTGGGGTTGCTGTCCATCACTGCTTTTTTTCCCCCTCACCATTTAGGAAATTCTAAAACCCTTTTATTGCCCTGTGAGATGATGCTGTAGCAATTAGGCAACACAGCTGAGCCCAAGGCCCTTTTGAAACCCCAGCCTACACAAATATCACATAAGTAGCAGTATTTATCCAGGATCAAAATAATACTGTGCAAACACTGAAATATTAGGAGACACGCCTAGCACATGTACATGTCCTCCTGTCCTGAACTTGTGAGCTTAGCTAGCCTTTTCACATCAGGAATTTTTTACACTGGGAACATCTGGCTTTGTGCAGGAAAGGTAAATGTTCCAACAAAAACACCAGGCGTGCAAGCGAGAGGTGCAGGCTGGAGCCACATCTTAGCACTGTAACCCTTGTCCTTCCCTATTCCACCACCTCGTTGTGCTCATTCCTTGCCTTTTCATTGCACAATTGATTGTTTGGGCGATGGGCTAGATCTTTTTGTTTGCTCTGCAACATATGCAGCACACTTTGTTTCGTGGCTATATGCAGAAACGGCTCACCATCTCCTCACGGCGTGGTCCTCACCCGTGTTAAGTTTGTGTTTGCTTTGTTAGGAGCTGGTGCTGCTGGTTTGGCTGTGGCCCTCGCTGTCACCCTCCCTGACCCCCTGGCACCCATCTCGCAGCTGTTTGGGTCCGGCCTGGGAACAGGCGGGGAGGTTTTGCTGTGCCTCTGGGGCGCACGGCGTTCTTTCCACAGGCTTTGTTACTGGTGAATTAAATTTATAGCTCAGCCCTGTGCGGTGGCTGGGTGCCCGAGTTTCACTCGGTGTGTTTATTCATTTTACAAAGACCCGAGCTACGGCCTGTAAAAGTGGGGAAAAGGGCTCCGGGTCAGCTCTTTTTGTGCTTCGCTAGTGTTGTTTGGTGCCTGATCCTGCTGTTTTACTCACCGGGTTGCAGTGCTTTAGCTTGCACGTATGCATGCTCGCCGTCACGCCGATGAGTCCTCTGTGGCTGCTGCTCAGAGCAGCTCCCGGCGCGCTGCTTCCTTCTGCCGAGGCTGGGTGCCCCGCTGTCTGTCCCGGCTCTCTGGGGGATGGACTGAGCCAGAACTCCCTGGTCATCAGAAACACTTGGAAAATAGTTGAATTGTCGTTTAACAAGATTTTTAACACTCTTGGAGTGGGTTTTGCTGCACGTTAGCCTGACGAGATGAATTGTAAACCAGTTCTGTAACAAGGGTTAAAACCTCCAAATTGTGAGTCAGAACAGGCATTTGAAGAGACATGGACTATCTCAGCTTGTCAAAATAAACATTTCGTTTAAGCACAGAGTGTGCCACTGTCTGAAAGCTCATAATTTAAAAGACGACTTTTTTGGTTTGGCTTTTCCTGATCGTAAAGCTGAGTGTGTGTGCGTGTGTGTGTATAGCATAGGTACAGAACGGCTTAACTTTACAGCAGTATGATTGCGGTGAAACTTTTTTGGTATGGAAACTTTTTTCTGAAAACACGTCAGGCTGTTTCTATTTATAAACTTTGCGAAGAGCCTGGGCTGCCCGTCGGCCGATCGTCCCCATATGCTGCTACCCTGCTGCTGGGCCGTCAGCTAGTGCTCCATGGGGTTGTCCTGGCTGGATCTGCTGATGTCTCCCTCGCAGGGAGGGTGGCTGGCTTTTTCTAGAGAGCACAGTTCATGCAGGGGAAGCGAGCAAAGCCCCAACACCCCCCCTTGGGATGCAATGAAAAACAGTTATTGTCAGCGGGCGTTAGCACGAGTGCCGGGTTGTAGCCGGGACCGCAGAGGGGCCGAGCAGGGGGAGCGCGGGAAGGCAGAGCTCAGCGCCGGCCGCGTTCCCGCAGCGCGAGCGGGAGCACAACTGACGTAAAAAGCAAATTCCTGACGCTTTGCACACCCGGGGCCCATCTGGCACCAGCCGCGGCACGGCCAGAGGCTGCAGGAGTGGTGGCCGTGGTGCACGTTCTTGGGAGCCCGTGGGATGCAGCTTGGTGCAGAAGCCACTGAAAAGGCACTTTTCCTCCCTCCTTCTGTCCCTACAACTTTAGCAAAAGATACTCTGAAGCAGCATGTTTCTTTAAATGCTCGCATTTCTCTAAAACTCTAACTCGGAGCTCCAGGGTTTTTGTTTTTAGTTTCCACCAGGAGCTCGTGGTGGGACCTTGGGAGAAATGCTCGCAGCTCTGTCCCTGCATGTCCCCATCTATGAACACCCAAAGCTGGCATGCTTTTCTGATGAGAGGACCCTGGGTATCACAGCTGAATATCAGAGCCCTAACAAAGCCCAGTGTGTTTTTGTTCTGGGTGTTGCCCTGATATGCATAGCTTGGCCACAAAGGACTGACCCTCTGCAAGAGAGAAGGGGAGACAAGAGGCAGAATTATTCCCAATTTAAAAAAGAAAAGAAAATAGTGCACAATGAGAGGTAAGGACCAGGCTTTCCACCTGCACCTGACTGATTTAGGAACAGGGAGGTGTGTGTGATGTGGGCAAGTAAATCCCACTTGAAGTTGCCTCCCTCCTTTGTGGTCCTGGCTCAGCTGAGCTTGGGGAGTGGTAACCAAGGGCTGCTGTGCCCTCCAGGGACGTCTGGAGAACAGGGCTATGGAGGTGACAAGTGTTTATTGGCCTCTACTTCTTCATGTGTGAAATGGTTCATAAAGCATCTAAGGAATAAGATTTAGTATCACTTTGTGAATTGAGATTTCCACATCTGTAAACCAAATAGCCTTGCTCTTTAATAGGACTACGTCCTGCCTCTGCTGACCTCCACAGCAGCCACTTCTTGTCCTTGCCTGTTTTGAGGGCAACTGAGTCACCCCACCTCCTCTCCTTAGGACTGCTGTGTCCACCATGCATGGGGGACTCTCAAACTGGAAGTATGGATATCTTAAGCAGAAGCCTGATTACAGGATGGTTGCTCCATCTTTCTGTTCTTCCTTCCCTTCTTGCCTGCTGTTCAGAGCTTGCTACCCACCAGTTTTAAATATGTTGTAGCATGGAAGTTCATCCCTTTGACAGCAACAGCCCTTCAGGGGAGCCTTTATCAGCAGGACTTTCATACCATCTTATCCAAGCTGTTTGTGCTAAGCAAGATTGCATTTTACTACTTTGACTATCTAGTCATAGTTAACCGTTGCATTAGGCAAAGTTAGTAAAAAGTAAAATATTTGAGATTAAAAAATCTGCTTCTGTGCTATATAACTCTTAAAGGACTAATGACATCCAAGTGAAAACAAGCTGGTTTTATAAAAAGCCTTGTATCTAAAAATACTAATACCGATGATCTCATTTTCCAAGATCTATTTGAATGCATCTTCCTTTTCTGCATGATTTTTTTCTTTGGATTTTCTGCTTTGAAGTTTGCCTTGGAGAGACATCTTCCCAGGTAGGCTCAGTCTAATCCCTCCAGCCGTTTCTACCAACCTTGTGACTTTGTTTGAGGTTCAAGATTTGAGTGATTAAGGGGTTTAGGGCAGAAAGCTAAGACTGGAAAGATCTTCAGTGTGGTCTTGTCCTGCTGTGTGCTATCTTGACCATTGGTCAGTGCTGCAGAAATGAGAACTGTTGATTTCCTCCCTGCCTTTTTTCTTTCCCACTGTGCTTCTTGGTGTTATACTGACCTTCCGCAGCTCCTCCTCGGTCAGTGCAATCACATCCTGTGCTCAAGTATAGAAATAAAGGCACAAAGGCTAGAAAGGATGGACATTATCTGTATTTCTTGCATATGGGTTATTTGAATCTTGATGCAGAGTAGCTACCTGGTATGGCACTGCTGTCCCTTAGTGCTGCCTGGCCCTCCATGGCCATAGCAAAACCATCACTGATACCAGCCATGGTCTTTGGCTCCAAAGAGCATCCTTGGTGTCATCAGAGGCATCCTTCTTTCTAACCCTCGCCAGAGAGTGAAGAAGCCAGGAGGTAACCAGCTGCGCTCTCACGGTGTCTGTTTTTTGGATTCCAGAGTACATGCTGCCCTCGGCCAACATGGGTCTGCCTGGCCACCTCATCCAGTGCCACCGCCCACGGCCTGCCTATACCACTTACACGGCCCCCGTGGTCAAGATGCTTGTTGAGCAAGATGAACAGAGAAGGGCTGCATGCAACAGCCCAGCAGAGACAGAGCCAAACAGAGAGCCTCAAGAAGCTGGTTTTGAGGAGCAAACCCGAGTGCTGTCAAAGCTGAGCAGAGGTAGCAGCACCCCTGGGACTGAGAAGGAGTCAGTAGGAACGTCCACAGCTGAGACCAGTTTGCCATCACCTAGTGTTTGCAATAGGGTTATTTTTGCAAGAAAACCTCCCTTGTGTGTGCTACCATGTAGCTCCTTGGCGTGTTCCAGCAAGAAGAAATGATCTGTCTGCAGCTAGAAATGAAGAAAAGAGAAAGATGCTCTCAAGTGTTTTCCAGAGTGCATTAAACTACGCATGAAAATGGCATTTAACTTTGACTCTTTTTCTAAAAGCCCCCTTTGAATGAAAGCAGACAAGCACAAAAAGTGGTGGTATTGCATTTTGTTCTTGTCAGCTCTCACGTCTGGACAAAACCATAACCTCTTCCTAGTGAACTTGCTTCATATGCATTGCTAGCTGTTTGCAGCTTTGCTCCTTGGAAATGCCCCACAAAGGGTGCAGTGCAGAGGCATGGTATGGAGATGCAGATGCCTGCACGCCCACGCAGTCCAGCGCACACACAGGGCCCAGTTTTCTGTTCTCCTGTGTCTTGTGACCCTGCTGGCATCGGTGCTGAGTGCCAGCAGCAGTTGCAGGGATTTGGTTGAGGGGAATGGCCTCTGGGGACTCTGCATCTGCATCCACTTGAGATGTTGGGTGACTGGAGGAAAAGTGCAACGGGAATCAGTGTGCCCTCTCCTTGAAGCTGTATTTTGCTGAAGGAGCATGGACTGGAAGGGAGAGGAGTTTATAATGAGCATTCGCTTGTACTCTTATCCCTTTTCCCCTGGCCTGCTTGTCTTTAGGGTGTGAGGTCTGTTCAAGTTGCATTTACTGGACTTTTTGTATGTATCTACGCATGTGACAATTTCATGCACACAGGTCAATTAAAAGCAATGTAGCAGCAAAGCTAATCAGTCACTGGTAGATGAGCTGCTACTCCTTTTACAGATGAGCGGAGATGCTAAGGTCAAAATTGCTTGGGGACATGATTTTTTGCAAGTCATTAGCCTTATGCGATACTGGAAAGTGTATACCTAGGGGCTCCAGCTGCTGGTGCATGCCAGCTGAGACCCTAGCTGCTGAGGAATATTGCCAGATTTTTTTAAAACCACTTGCAAAGGCATCACCTCATTATTCTTTGGCTGACAGAGGTACAATCCAGTTTTCTAGCACCATCTCTATGGCCGCCTTCCTTCATTAAGACCTTCCAACTTGCACAACGGAGCCTGCAGGCGCCTCTGACAGTATGGCCATCTCTGCCGCAAAAGGTCCATCCTGTGCATTGAGCGAGGCAGGGTTCAAATTGGGCAAAATGCCACATGGCTATTCGATTAAAGACTATACCAGCCTGCATACCTGAGAGGTGGCTTCTACAGCAAGAGCACTGGTAAGGAGAGCACCTAAAAGGGAGCAGGAGGCTCTGGAGAGGTGGGATGGAGGGCGCCCAGTTTAGCCATGTGTGCCTGTATCCCTGGAGTGCTCTCTGGCTGGTAGGGCTCTGCTGGGGATGTGACCTCACATTTCTCTGGAGTTTCTAACCGGCAAATATGGTTGGGAAGTTTTGTTATGAAGACAGCAAAAGACACCCCTTCCTGCAGGGGTGATCCCTTCTAATTTCGGATTGTACTTCTGCAGGGACTGAACTGGTGTCAGACTGTTTCAACACTTAATGCATTTGAAAGTATTTTCCTTGTGATGGTGAAAGAAAAATTGTCAATTTTTTTCCATCAACATTAAATTTGCTTGAGGAAGCCATTTGCCCTGGAAAACTTTGCTAAAGTTATAAACAACTTATCTAATAATCAGGAGTATTTTCTGTTGTGTCTAGTGTGCTGTTCCCAACTGCTGCTGTCAGCTCATGTGATTTTGGCTGAGATGGGACCGGTGCCACTTGACAGCTGAATGCTTTGGGAAACAGTGTTGGGCCTCTGCAGGAAAAAAACCGTAAAGAATTAGAAAATGCAACAAAAAAGAGAAATTACTGCTTTCTATGGATGTATAAATAAATTTGTTCCCTGCCCTATTTAGAGCCCGGGGTAACTCACACCCCTCATGCCTGCACGCGCAGATGCAGCACGTCACAAGCCCCGTGTTTAGCAGTGTCACTCGCCTGCCAACCCGCGGCTTTGGTCACAAGCCATGGAACTGGGAAGAAATAAATAAACCTTAGTTTCCAGCTCTTCCCTCTGACTTTTGTTTGCTGCGAGGGATCCTGGAAAAGGGACGTGGTGACGTCATGTTCTTATCTCCTTGCTGATGTGATGACGACAGAAATGGTTGGGAGACCCAGCTGGGGCTGTGTCTTTCCCGATCGTGGCTGGGGGGACTGTGGGTGCTGTCCCCCTGCACCCCTTTGGCATCCAGCCTCCTGTGCGGGTGGGCTGTGTGGGGCACCAGCTGTAAGGGGGGTTGATGGCTTCTATTTAATAGCATTGATGTATGTCATTAGCACTGGGATGGTGTCACAGGGGAGTACTGAAGCAAGTGGTAGAGGTGTAAGATGTGCTGTGAACCACTGTCCAAGCTTCTCAGGTTTACTGGTTTGTTCTGTGATCACGTATTCCCAGCAAAGCAGGGGGTAAGGCACTGATTGCTCTCTAGGTTTGCTGTAGGCCAGCCCTGCCTATGCAGAGGATGCTGAAGCAAGTGTGAATTGTATGTGCTTGCACAGCTTGGGGATGGTGAGAAGGAAAACACCCACCTTCCTTCCTCTGGCTGCAAGAGAGGCTTTACCAGGGCTGGGATCTTGTTCATACCTCTGCGTTAAACCATTTTCGCTATTACACCTCCTCCCTTGGGGAATGGCCTTCTCGTTCTGCAGGTGAAAGACCGGAGTTATTTATAGGCAGTACTGTGGTGAGAAATGGTGTAGGAAAAGGTTGAAATCATCCCTAGAGAGCCTGAAATGGTAGCTGAGATGACTGAGAAAACATTTTTGTTTTTCTTTTGCATGTTTGCACATGTGCTTGAACGCATTAGAGTTCACTGCGGGAAGGTGTCCCAGGGCACCCCTGCAACCAGCGTCTTTGCAGGTGGGGAACCCTGTCCTATGGTCAGGTCGAGGACTGGCAGAGGTTTCATGGGCTGCTCTTTGCTCTCCTCTTTTCCTCACTGGATACATTAGCTATTTTTTTTGTCTCAGTTTCTCTATTTCTGCACCAAGGACAGTAATATGTAGTTGGATTAGATTGTGCATATGCATTGGAGTTCAGGCATGTTAGAGCTGCCTTGAAAATGTTCTGCCAGTACAGCTTTCTGTGGCAAAATGGCCAGAGGTATAAAAGTTTCAAGGAATTGAATTTTAATCATTAAAAGTAGTTGAAAATGCATTATGTCTTCAGAGAAGGTTGAGGTGCTGCCTCTCCATAATGAATTAAAGTAAAAATGAAAACAGGCAAAACCAAGTGTTGTAAAAAGCACTTGTAGGAAAAAAAAAAAACCAAACCAACAGAAAAAAAGAAAAAAAACCCAGAAACCAAATGTGCTGGCTTTGGTAATTCTTAAAAAGAATTTTTCAGTAGCTTCATTTTATGGGAAATTTTGACTTTTCTGTTGTTGCTGAGGAGAGAAGGGACCTCTCCAGAGCTGCAAATTCGCAGTACGGTAATTCTATGTTTCAGCTTGTACTGCCTGTTAGCATTAATAAAATACTTTGAGGGCTCTGTTCAGCTCCAGCTGAAATCAATTGCTATTATTTTGGAGCTCCAAGGCACAGCAATGCATGGTGTCAGTGAGCCCAGGGTTGCGATGGAGAGGGTCTAGGTGGCATTGGGGATGCCAAGAAGGCTCATCATGTCGGTGAGCTCTGTACTCCAGACATGCATCTGGTGAGGCTGAAATGGTGTCCTGGGCCCTGCCTGTGGTCCGTAGCCTAGCGCGTCAGAGCTGGCTAGGCAAGAGTTTGCTGCGTGGTGCAGGCACAGGGATCCCTGCCCACATGCAAGGTGCTAGAGCAAGGCAGCAGCGTAACGTTGGATGTGGCACAGGGGAACATTGGGGATCTGAGGATGGGAGATGTAGGGTGTCTCTTGGGGGTGCAGTGGAATTGACACCACCGCCTCCCCCCCACCACCGCTGCCCTGCATCTGTCAACACATGTAGCAGCACCTACTTTGTTATTGTAATATACAACTGGGGGCCCAGAGCTAATTGCGGCTCTAAATGACTTATTATGCTGTGGTTGCTCCTTGTCTGCTGTATTGAAACCAGATGCTCAGGTCATTAAATAGATATAAGCCAGGTGCTGACTGCCTTATTTAAGCAAAATATGAACTGATTTCCTGCAGGAGTGACTGTGGTCATATATATGCCAGCACCCAAGAGTGGGATGAGAAGGCTGGGGAGAATGGTGGCCATTGTGGCTTGGGGACCGCTGGTGAGGCTTTTAGTATTGCTTTGGGACTTGGCTGATGGATTGACTGGATGCAAAGCTGCTGAGGGTTTTGGGGTAGTTACTGTGCTCCAGCGCTGTTCCCTGAGCATGTCACCAATGTGTTGATAGATGTTTAGAAAAGTGTGTCTGGATGAGACATCTGCCCTGCTGAAAGGCACGTGGATCTGACGGCATGGCATAAAGGTGACAAACCCTCAGCAGCATGTGGTGCTGATTCTGGGAGGATGCTGTGGTCTAGTCCCTAGATCGGGCCTGTGGGGTGTCTCTGTGCCTCTAGCCCAGTATTTTAACCTCACAAGCAGAGCTTTTTATTGCAGGATTTGTCACTGAGAACCTTTCATCTCAGAGTGCTTTACCATGATCATGAGCACAGCAGGTAGAAATTAGAGTTGGTCATGAATAGAGCTAAGAGCTGCCCAGCTAACACCAAGGTGTTTCTGAAACAGCATTTCTCAGCAATTTTGTGTCTTCATTCACCACTTGACTCATCTGTCATTACACAGCCGCCTGTGCCAGCAGCAGCTCCAGGCAGGGAAGCGCTCGCTGCCGTTACCCTCTGCAAGTCTCGTGTTAGAGCCCTGGAGGAACTGAGCTGCTGCCAGCAATTACAGTTAGTAGTTCCTGGCTCATGCCAAACACTGCCAGCAGTGCTCAACCTGTCCTCACCATCCCATGCAAGCAGAGGGGAGATGCTGCAGATGCCGGGGTGATGGAGCTGCCAGTGCCTGCTGCTCTCTCATCATTTGCAGCTCTTCACAAAGCCTGTGGTGAGTGCCACGGGGGTCACGGTCTGCTGCAAACTGTCTTATTCTCACTGAGATGTGGCTTTCCTTCCTTAGTGGCAGCTTGGGGTGGGTTCTGTGGGGTTATATGAAATTGAGGGATAGATTGGAGAGAACTACCTGCTGTTTGGCTGGTAATGCTGAACCTGGGTAGCTGGAAGCCTCTTGGAGTAGTATTAGACCTCAGATGAGCCTAAGGCAAAGCTGTGACAGCCTGGACTTGGGCTTTGCTGAGTCATTTTTATTGGAATCAAAGAGCAGTGGAAAACCTGCCATTTTCATACAAGAATTCCCCCTCCCCAAGCGCTGCTCTGTCTGTCCTCCCAGGCTACAAAGATGCTTTTTTTTTTTCTTTTCCCCAGCATTTACGCTGGGTGCAGTTGTACTACTCTGGGTCTTGGGGAATAGCTCTGTCTCAGTAGGAGCTTGGTATGATGTCAATGTTTCGAGTGGGTGAAGCAGAGGAGGCAAAAATAGACATTTAGACATTTTTCCAGTTATGCCTTTTCAAAAAGGAATATTTATAGCTCGGTGCATAAACACAAGCTCTCTTTGTGAATCCACCACTAATTGCAACACAGCACATTACCCCCTTGGACCCTCACGCTTTTAGCCTCAGGACTGATCTAGGCAGCTTTGACCTTCTTGCAGTGGGATCCCCTGTCTCCCCATACCACAACACAGTGCTGGAAGTGTTTTCCAGTCCAGGCATGAAGCACGTGCGAAGACCTTGGGGTGCTCAGGGCTTGGATCCCTTGCAGCAAGCTGTCCTAACTCATCTGCAGGGTGGGGATGGAGCACACTGGAGTCTGAGCCTCAATTTTGTGATTAACCCTGAAGCATAATGAGGCCTGTGATCAGGGTGGTTTTATCCGGCCACTCACTGCTGGGTGCAGAAGGTCCAAATCACTACATTTCACTTTACCTCCATTTCCCCATCTATGGAATTTGGATAATGGCCTTTAACACACGGTTTAAAGTGCTTTGAGACTTTTTCAGGGTGTTTTTTCACAGCAATGCTACTTGAACCACCTCTCAAGGTCTGACCTTGCTTGCAAGGAGTTTTGGGTCTGTTAACATCATGTAGTGTTAAAGCTTTCTGGCTACTGTTTTCTCCACTGTTTCAGCAGGAATGGGAGGTCAGATGTGGTTGGCAGGTGAGGAGGTTTTCAAAAGCCAGCACTGGCTCTTCAAAAACTGTGTGAACTGTATTTTTCAGGAAGACTGTCCTGCTGCCACTCGGCAAGAAGCGCTGGTTATTTTTGGCAATGCTCTTCATTGCACTCTGCAATCTGAACTGCAGAGAGATGGTGCCCTGAAGGGCTTCGTGTGATGCTCGCCTGAGTGGCTGGGGTTTATATGTATTTATGGATCTGCTGTGATGCTTTGAATAGCAGCATGGTGGAGGGTTAACACTGACTTCTGTGGGAGTAAAACTCCCAGGTCTTTGTGATATGAAAAAGGTGTGTGGGCACAAGGGTGGGGCTGATAATGTCTAGATGTGAGAATCTCTGCAGGTGGATAGCATTCACTACCTTGCAGGATCAGCCTTCTAGGATCCAGGGGGATTTAACTTTTGCACCTTAGAGCCTTAAAGGCAGGAAGAATAATCCTGATGAGCAACGGGCTTAAAGCCTGGCATGCTCTGTCGTGCTCGCCATAACACGTGGCTCCGAGGGTGTGCCTCCAAAACGTTGCCAGAGATCTCGATCTCACCTCAAACTATTTTTCATTAAACCTTGGTCTGATCTCTGGCCTGCTCTCCAAGCTGCTTAAGTAGAACAATAAACTCCATTCCTATGGCTTGTCTCACACTGCCTAGCTATGTGCCAGCTCATCAGGTTCCCCACGCGGCGCCTGCAAGCTTGCTGCAAGCTCTGCGGTCGGCGCTGCCTTCCTCGCTCGTGCATCCCTGCCCTGCTCAAGCAGCGAGTGCCTCTGCTGCATCAGCAACGGCATTTTGATTCCTCCCCTGCAGATGCAAAGGCAAAGTCCAGAAAGGTTTAGTACACCAGCCCTGTTTGGATTTCCTGAACTGCTCAGGCCTGAGCTCTGCACCAAGCTGTAAGCTCTGGGTGCAGGAAAACCGTCTGGGTGGGTCACAGATGTTTGCAGTCCATGGGTACCGAGGGGTAGCTTGGAAATGTGGTTCCACCCCCAAACCCCATCTGTTCCAGTGAAACCAACACTTACAGGGATTTTGCTGTGTTCCTGCTTTTATTTGGGTTCAAGGCTCACCTGGATATCATTAGCATGGAAGGGGATCATGGGAAAGAGCACCCAAAGGCTGTAATTTCAGTCTTTCCAGACTGATCATTCTTATGTTTCTTCTCTCTCCCTGTTCTCCCTATCTCCATCTTTCAGCTGAGCTGCTTGTTAGCACACCGAGGACAGGAGCAAAGCTTAAAGGCTGGATGGGATTCCCCTGGCTCAGATATAAGGGTGGATCCCTGCACCTCATTCTCACAAAACTCCAAGGATAGCTGCCTTTAGTCCCTGTCTTCAGTGGGTGGCATCTTCTTCTTTGAGTCCAACCTTAGTCCTGCAGTGGTAATTCTGAGTGTGCAGTTTGGGCTGAACAAGGGATTTTTCCACTTTTCTCATAATGGAAACTTCTTACTAGCTAAACGAAACTGTTAGATGCTTTTTTAAAAGTTTTCTTAATGCACAGTAGATGCTTTCTTAAAGATGTTGCAATTTCTTTTTAGAAATCTGAAAACCACAAACTGATTATGGATTGGTTTTGACCACAGATTTTTAGTTTTTAAATAGATAAATAAAAGATCTCTTCCCAATAAGCCTGGGGAAGGAGAGCTAGACTTTCTCCTAGATCTTTATCTGTGCTGGTATGAGACTCTGCATTATCTGTTTAGGAAGAATAGCACTGAAAATAAGTAATGCCTCCTTTAGAAAATGCAGATCATCTGTTGAGCTGAAGGAGCACAGGCTGTGAGCCTGTTCCAGGACTGCAGTCATTGCTTGGGGGAAAGCTCTCACTCCAATACTATTGCACCTTTTTTTTTTTTTCCTTCAAATACTGATGATCAGGGTGATGTGTGAGCAGGTTCAGCTGAAGATTTGTGGCAAGCCTTGTTTGGAGGCATGCACATGTGGCTGTCCAGGGCAGAGCTGCAGAAGGGGCTGCCTACCCCATGGTCCTTTCCTTTCGCAGCAGCCGTTAACATTTGCTCTGCTGGGAGCAGGGAAGATGGGTCTGCTGTAGTGGTAAAGCTACAGATGAACAGACTGATTTGGTACAATGCAGTAGCATCCTCTGAGATGGAGTGTGCTGGTAGGACTGCCACAGGCTGAGGAGGTGCCAGTTGCTTATTCCCTGCACAGAAGTGGGGAGCTGCTGCAGGGGACTGGAGCTTAAAACTGCTGATGGGTTTTGGAGCTTAAAACACCAGCAGTGAGAGGGAGGAGGCCACCAGATCACTTGGTGCTTGCCTACTGAGGTTGGACCAACTGCCCTCATGGGGAACTGCAGTTCCACCTCTCCCCATCTGCCTTGATGGTCTCTGCTTGACCGCACCGACTGTATGCCAGGGACTAGCAAAGGCTGCACATGCAGGAAGAAGATTGGTGGCAGTTACGTTTGAGCCCATGGTCCTCTCCATATATGACAGATTACTCTTTACAGTCATCAGGAGCCAGAATCAGACCTGTTGCTCTCCAGACATAACTCCCTAAATGCCAATGAGATGCTAAAGCTGTGATGGAGGATGGCACAAAACGAAGCAGCCAGGCTCCTGATTTGCAGTCAGGGTTGACAATTCTTGCAGGACTCCTACTTTGGGGAGGGCTGGTTATGCCCAGACCTCACATGAGGACCTGTCAGCCTTTTGGTGGGGTCTGTGGAAAGCCAGTCTGCTGCAGCTCCTCTGAGGTCACAAGATTTTTTCCCCTTGGTGCTCGCATCCTGGGCTCCCTTTTAGCAGCCTCAGGAGATAGATGGCATTCCAGCCACCCACAGAAATCATGTCAGCTACAGGCAGCCAGAAGACTGGGGAGTTTATAAGTCAGTCATGTGCCTGTCTGCCATTGCATCTTATACTTGCGGCTGCAAAGCAGAAAAGAGCTCATCATATGTTATGTCTGTGCAAGATGCTTTGTCCCTTCATGGTCTTCCCCTAAGGCTGCTCTTTCTTGCTTGTTTGACTATTTTGGACCTCCAAGAGCTTATGAAATGCTTTAAAAAGAGAAAATGTTGCTGATCTTGCTTGCAAAATTCAGCAGAGGTAGCAAGACACCCAGGCCCTTCTTAGAAGTAGCTGTCTGAAGGCATGCTGGAGGGTTAAGGGGAATAGATCCTGCTGCTCTCAATTTACAGACCTGCCCTACAAGCTCAGTAAACTCATCAAAACATGGTATAAACTCTGCTGGGGAGCTGCCAGCCCTGCTTGTTAAGTAGTCCCTGTGTGCATCAGGATCTCTTTGCATCTTTGCACCAAGGCGGTGAACCGTGTGGGTCTGCACTGCTGCTGGCAGCCATGGGCAGCAGCAACCACAGCTAGCAATCACCTAGACTGAGAATTTCTTCTCTCAGAGGGGTCGTGCCTGAATTTGGGGTTCTTTATAGCATGGTGACAGCCTAGGCAAGCCCTGCTCTGATGCTCACCATGTCACTCCTCTCTATTTTCCCTTTAACCATGCATGGATCCATCAGCACATTTCCTGGAAGATGTTCTAGCAATTAAATTACCATTGATCTCTCTGAGCTGGAAGTGGGCTCTGCTATTAGCTGAGGCCGTTAGCAAGGCCATAGGGAGCTCAGCATGGGGGAGATGAAAATATGCTCAGGGAACAGAAACTCTCTGTGGCCGCCCCAGTCGTTCTGGGCTGCTGGCCAGACTCCTTTGGACAGATTAATGGCAAAGTACAATGATGATAACAAGAGCTATCCTTTCCAATGGAGAGCTAATCCACAGCGAGCAGGACTCTAGACTTGCTGATTCACTCTCTAATGGATAAACAGGGATGCTCTGCCCATGCTCCAGTGTCTAGACAAAGCAGGGTGTGCAGGGGAAGGTGCTGCTGTGAAAATCTGGGCAGTTAGCGGTGTGGCTACACGGCTGTGTGTCAGCACTTCCACTAGAAACTCTCTTCCCTTGAGGATCTTGTAGCGTAATGGTGCAGAAATGAGAGGGTGAGCCTTTATAAAACCTAGGTGATGCAGGAGTTAGAGGAGATGTGTTGTAATGGTGACCTTGAAACCAGGTAACAGCAGTTGTGGTGGTTTGCCTGTCTGCACAATGGTGTGATTGGAAAGTGCTGTTTGCTTGTCAAGTGGGAGCGAGCAGAGGTCACGTTGCTCCCCAGGGAGTGGAGGTTATTGCTTGCTTTGATTGTTATGGGAAAGGCTTGCAGATTCCAGTGTACAATGCTCTGTTTTGCGTAGGGCTTTGGCCATAGCTTAGCATGGAAAAATGCACCCTGCTTGGACAGGCTGGTCCAAGTGGACCCCCGAATTGCATCTAGTCAGCGGCATAGGGAGATTCCATAGAGAGGTCGGTGACTGTAGCCATGCAAACTCTGTTTTCCCCATAATGATGCAGTAGGGTGGGTGAAGATTCATCCTTTCCCCTGTCTTTTAAAACTGATTTCCATCTGTGAAAGATGTTTTGTGGTGAAGGCAGGCAGTTGAGGAACCCGAGTCTGTTCCTGCCCCTGCAACAGAGTCAGTTCCTTCAGCTGGTGTGAGCATAGCTGGGCTGAGATGACTCTGGGCTTCGTGGAGGTCGGTGGCATTTGGTCTGTCCCTGGTGCAAGAGTCTTTGCTGGGACGTGAGCAGACACAGTGGTTTGGTGCCTCCTGGGAAAATGGTCAGGCCCAAACTGAAGGAAGGGCCATCAGTCTGGGGCTCGGTGTGAAACCATGAGGTACCCCAAAGCCTGGGACACATCCTGGGTGTCATTTCCAACTCCTCATTTCTAGGGCATTCAGAGTGCTATTGGTACAAGAATGTAACATCTAACAAAATGCAATTTTTGATGTAAATATGTGTTTTATGGGGGGAAAACCAAAACAGTTTTAATTAAAGCCAAAGCTCAGTAGGATACTTCTCGCTGCAGATGGCCATTACTCCTCTAGTGACATTGCTGGTGTGGTCATGCTCAGCTTGGTCATGCGGAACAGCTCTAGGTCTCACTTGCCTTTGTGCCGACTTTAACCTTAAACAGCTCCATTTACCAAGCTGATGAGGACCCATCAACTCCTGACCCAGCCTCCAGCTTTGCTGTCTGCAGGCAGGCTGGCCCAGGGCTAAGCAGGCAGAGCTGGCAGGCAGACATGGCAGCAGTTTCTCCAGCCAGGGGTTGAGAGGTGGGATTTGAAGAAGGTGGAGAGTCAGTCTTCATGCAGAAGTGAACTTCGCTCCAAAATTTGGCCAGACCCTTTTCTTCCAGCACTGCAATTGAGGCAGATCAATTATTCTGAAACAGAAGGTAAAAATTATGGCTCCCTGGCTTTGTTCCAGCCTCTCAGCTTGCACTGCAGCCAATGTGCTCTGTGCCATGGACTCCCTCTGGGATAAAAGCATCCTGCTACAGAGCCTGGAGCAAGGGGGTTGTGCTGATGTATTTGCTTTGGTGTCAAACCCCCTTGGGCCTGACCCTGCAGCCTGGCTCACACTAGGGCTGAGCTCCCCCAGACCCAAGGGTTGGGCTGGGGTCTGCTTGGTTGGCCCACATAGAGAACTACAGATGTCCCAGGCTGGGGAGATCAAGGTTGCTGCACGTTAATGCTGTTGAGATGTTGGCTATACAGTCAGTAAACCCCAGCCATAGCCTTGTGAAACTGAGAAAAGACCAGAGGTGGGTGGAGGAAGAACCAGAGCCTGTGGTTAAGGATAGGACAGAATAGGAAAAACTGTGTTTAACCCTTCCTTGACTGCATTTGCCTTGTGAAAGCAGCTTGGTTGCTCCCCGGTCTTAGGCTGGCATAAACTAACCTTGTTAAAGAAGGCAAAGAGATAATGAGGGCTGAGGGGTATCTAATAAAAGGTGAAAGAGCAGGGACAAACCATAGTCTCTGCAAGGGAAATCCCTCAATTTCTTGAGGCTGCCAGCATCTCTTGGGGCTCAGAGCAGGAGCAGGTGAGGGCTGGGCAGGAGGGTGAGCTCCTGCACTTGGAGGTCAGCTTTTCAGAGCCTGAGATTTCCAAACGCAAGGACTGGAGGAGGCACTTGCACCATTGGGCTTTCGTGGCTTCACGTACTGGAATGATCTGGGTAGTGACCCATGCGGTGGAGGTTGGTGTGGGGCTAAACCCCAGGTCAGCTCGGTGGTCAGCCTCTGCCTGTGCACCTGGGATTAACAGGGGGCCAGGCAATAAGTGGAATTTAAGATGTTTATATTTAATTTTTGATTATCTTTTATTACTTCTCCCGCCCAAAGAAACTAATTTTATTTGATCTGTCTTAAAGGTCAGGATGTGCAGGCTGTGCCATCGAACGGACACCTGGCAGGAGCTATGCAGTTTCCTTTTGGTGCTCCAAGATGCACTAAGTTAATGCATATGGGAAGCGCTCATTTCTGACAGTCACAGCAGCTCTTGGTGCCTCTTCTATCTGTTTATCTGCCAGCATTTATACTGCATTTGTAGCTGTGGGGATTTTTTTCCAAGGTGTGGAAAGAAGCCCATGTCCTGCAGGGTGCAGCTGCCCCAGCGGCAGGATGGGGCTCCCGGACCGCTGGATGCGGCCTTGCCGAGATGGGTGGTGCGAAGTGGGGGCTGTCACACCTCTCTCTGCCTGCTCTTTCCTTTGGCCAACGCTGCTCAACAGTGCAATGCAGGTGTGAGGGTTGGGACATGAGGAGCATCTGGGGATGAGACCTTATATCACTTCAGACCAATACCCGTAAAAGTTTGTGATACATAAAGCTGGTATGAAATTCATTGCAACAGCTCAGCTACTCCTATAAGCCTCAGTTTCTCCCACATGTGCCCCTATTGCTACAGGCAGGAGTACAGCAATGGGGTCTCCAGGATAGCCCCTAACACCGTGCTATGGTCCCTCTCCTGCCTGGACATGTCCCTGAGTTCTTTTCTCTCCTGCAGTTTCCTGCTGCTCTCCCAGCCGGTCTTTCACTCTCTCTGTTTTCATACAGATCCCTCCATCCCATTGCCCTGAGGCTTTCCCAAGCCTGTGCTCATGCTCCCACGGCTCTGCAAGTGCTGGTGGCACTCCTGGGAGCAACTCGGTGACGGTTCTGAGTGCTAAGATGCTCCTTGTGCTGTGCTCCCCGGGCACTGCACCCCAAGACAGGGACTAGGGTTACATAGGAAGAGATTTTTCCCAACTACTGTATTTCCCGACAACTCAGTTTCTCTTCCTGCAGTAGGACAGGCTGAGACTGGTACAAGTTCTCTGACAAAGAAGCAGAGCCAAGAAGCAGAGAGGGAGCCCTGCCTGGGAGAGACAGTCCCAGAGTGAACTTCTGCCCCCTATCCCACCTCCTGCAGGGAGGAGAAACCTTTCTTCAAAGTTATGTCAGAAGAGGGACATGCTGAGGAGGAGTTTCACTTCTTCAAACAGCCGGGTTTTGGACAATCTCCAAATGAGTTCTGGTGATGAATAAGCACTTTTTGCCCTAGAAAACTCTTCCTCCCCCTCCCTGTAGCAGCGCAGTCCTTCAAGACTAATGGCTGCATTGCCTGAATTCCAGGCGAGCCACCTCGCCTTCCCTCCCCATCCCTTCTGTGCACCATTGCCTGGGGCTGACACAGCTTTTCTTGGGGACAGAAGTCTCCTGGGGGCTCTGGGTGCCTCACCCCGGGCAGCAGGACCCTCTGCAAGCTCCCAGCTGAAAGCCACTGCCTGTTTTCTAATATTTCTCTTGGTGGGGTTGCACCTCTGATCTTGTGGCTGGTAACAAGTTGGAGTGATGCTGAGTTCAGATTCTTTTATGATGTGCCTGAGGTCATCTTAGATGGGGTTGTGACGCCTGCTCCTTTCCTTTGTGATAAACCAGGGGCTCCCTGTTGCTGTTGGTGAGGGCGTGGGTATCCCAACAGCATCAAGACCAACTTCTCCCGCCCAGGGCTTTTCCTTGGCCCTCCGGGATGACTGAATATCTGTCCCATATGTAACCTCTGGCCATTAAGGAGGGTGTCTGCCTCCCATTTGCAGCATCCCACTCTGCTGTTGACCAGGCATGACACTGAGGTACTTGCAGAAACTTTGCTAGGGCTGGTTGGCTTGTAAGGTTGTTGGTATTTCCTGGGCCTTTCAGGCTCCAGCTCTCTGCCTTTCCTCCCTTTTCTTTCACTTTTGCTTCTTTGTTTTTATATTTTTTTGCATCTGAGATCTAAAAGGTTGTCTCCCAGCTGAGGAAAGCTTGCGAGGACATAATCCAGGCCTTTAGAAAAAGCAGTCATTAAACGTCTACGTGCAGTTTCCCCCAAAAGATGTAATGGGCATTGTATTAAGCAGCAGGGTAAAAGCAGAATATCTATAGAGCAATATAGCTCAAATCCTACAGAGGGTAAAAATGGGCAGGAAAACACTCCCAGGGAGTCAGTCCCTGCTGCAAGTCCCAGCAGATAATTGTTTTTTTGCAGCATGCCTTGGGTGTTAATGTTAAGGGATATTTTGGACCAAGAACTGGGAACCGATCCCAACGTGCTGTAGCCTTCATGGGAACTCCTGGCAAGTACTCGCTCTTCTCGAACACAAAATATTTGCGAGTCCCACTGAGCTGCCTTCCCATGGGGAGCAGCGGTGAGGATGCCGGGCTGTGTGTGTGGATACATCCCTCTCTGCTGGGCTGGACGGGTCTCTACGAGCACCCAGCCCACACGGTTCATGCACTGTAGGGTCACGGAGCCAAATGCCAGAGGTTTTCTCTCTGAAATGCAATCTCCTTATGAAATGTGGTTTGTGCGATGGGGGATTGGTTTTCCTGCTGTGACCTGCCAAATGGCAGGGTTTAATCTAGGCAGTGGGCTGGGGAGCAGGCTGTGAGCAGAAGAGGAAAAGGGGCAAATGGTGTGGACTTACCAAGTATATTCTCCTCTGTCCTTGCCCTGGCTGAGGTCCTGCTTTGGTGAAGAGATTTCTGCACCAAACAGTCTGGACTCTCACTTTGTATTAATTTGAAAGAAAAATGTGTGTCTAAATCTCAAAAACAGGCTCCTTAGTGCCTTAATCCCTTCTGAAAGTGGGTCTGGGGTTCTTCTGTTGCTGGTGGGGTGACCTCTCTTCCTTTCCTTTGGCTGTCTGCAAGTCTTGGGTGGCTCCGCAGAGAGGGAGAGCGTGCGCCTCTGAGGTAAAAATGACTTGTCTTTGGAAGGGGTTGAAGCTGGGGATGAATGCCCCACTTGGATGTTGTGGTTGTTTTTTTTTTTTAACCTGATCTGAAACAAGGAACCCAATTTTGGCCAGTGGTTGGATGCAAACACAGGCTCTGTTTCAAGAGCTGTCCCAGAGAGCATCCCCCGTTTTGCTCAGTGGAAAATTCATTAGCAACACGTTTGATGAATGAGGCTCTGTTACGACACAAACGTTTCAAAAACCAGCAAAGCCCCGTTGGGTTATATAGGATTTTATGACGCTACATAAACATCCAAGAGGGCGAGTGAGCGAGCTGGTGGGTGGTGCTGTCGGTGCGTAGCTGCCGCGCGCGGCTCTGCGCAGCCTTTGCTCTTTTTCCTGTTACCCTTTTAGACTTCCTGAAGTGCTCGCTGCTGCGGCAGCAAGGGCAGTTTGGGCTGCAGAGCTTGTGAATGAGCACTTTGGTAAGGAACGGGAGGGCGGGAGAGCCCGGGTGGGCTGCGCACACACACACACACACACACACACACGCAGCGCGGGCAGGTGTCCTGCTGCCTCCACCGCAGCCCTGCCAGCCCCGTGGCCCCCGACCGCAGCCTCCCCGCTGTTCCAGTCCCAGGCTGCTTCTGATGGTCGGGGGGGTCTCTCCAGTTTGTTTCTGACTTTTTGGGCTTTGAGCTCATGCCTCTACAGTTTTGCTTTCAGGTTCCAACCAACTTGGATGAATTTTTTTTCCAGACTTTTTTTTCACCAAAGTTTCCTCGTGTTAAGGGGAACAGAATCTGGGGTCTGAATTCTTTACTTTCCCAAACAATTAGTTTCATATTGACTTAAGCACAAATATGCTCTCTGCAATCCAATGTAAAGACCTGTGGAGCCAACAGCTCCTTCGAAGTGCTTTGCAGTGTTAAAACGAAGGACTAGACCCTGTGTCCTGCCCTGATACTTGTGAGCAGCTACTCGAATGCATGATCCTGAAGCTACTGAACACCAGCCCAGTGTCAGAATAGGTCATCGGGGCTCCTTGTGTAATGGCACTCATCAGCTGAGCGAGGTTGACACATCAACATGAGAAACAAGTGCCTTTCCCCCAAGGCGGTGGGCTCTGCACCGTGCAGGGGACTGCTCGGGGCCGTGCCAACCTGGTTTGCTGATGGCAGGTTTGCGTTTCTGAGCTTAGCTGCTCTCGGCAGCATTTGCCTCTGGCCCTGGCAGCGCTGAGCACGCTGGTCGCATTACCCCGACCTTCTCACATTACAGGGCTTTTTTTCCCTGGAAGCTATAAAAAGCCTGTAGTGAAATTAAAACCACAACGTAGCTCCTGACTTTGCTGGAGGGATGTTTCTTTTCCTTTATAAATGGAGCAGAGGATGAGGAGAAGGGATGTACGTGGCAGTGCAAAAGGAGCGCGTGTGTGTGTGCATCTGAGGGAACGAAGGCTGTTGGGGCTGTGTCTGTCTGTGTTTGACTCCTGTGCTCTCACCACCAACTCCCCAGGGGACCCGTCTCCTTATTTAGCAGAGTGCCTAAAGTTAGGCAAGATAAATCTGGCCCACTGAGTCATCTAAGACCAAACTTCAAGTGTGACATAAGCAGAGACCCTCAGAGGTACTCCTGGGTGGATATTCTCCAGCCATGCTTCCCTGGGCATGAGGCATTGCTGGTCCAGATTTGACTGCATCTGCAGGGTATTTACAGGCAGAAGGGGCCCCTGCCTGTGTGGGACACTTTGTCACAGCTTCTCTGCAGCTTCTGATGCCTCCCTCTTTCCCTTCCCGTCTGCTGATGTTTGTCCATTGCAGAGGTATTTGCAGATGCACATGTTCATGTGTTGTGGATGAGCTCTGGGAAGGTGATGGAGAGCCCTCAGGACTCCCCAGCCCCCCAGCTGTGCGAGCCCCTGCCATCTCAAGATGGCCTTGGTGAGCTGGAGTGGGGACAGCAGGCACACTATTAATAAGGCAGAACATGTAAGGAAGAGGGAGGATATGGAGTGAGGTCCATTGGTAGAAATAGCAAGGGAGAATATAGGAATACGCGTCATGTCTTCCAAAGAGTGGTGGGATGCCTTGCCGAGTCCTATGAATTCCCGTGTGTTTAAACGAGGGTTGTCTCTTGGAAATAAGCCCCCCCAAAAAATCTGAAGTTGAATTGTTGAAAAAGTTTCCTAGGATTTTTTTTACCCCTTTGGAAAATGTTAGTTTCTTGAAATCTCTCTGACCTGGAAATGTTTTTATCCAGAAGGTTTCCGAGTTTCAGAATAGACTGTCTGAGAGGGAGAGATGGACACCCGCTGGTCAGACAGGCCTTGGGACAGGAGCTGCACCTGGGTGTACCCAGCTCTGTGTCCTTTGAGCTGAGGTCTGCCATGCCCACCTTTGTGAGATGTCCACATTGCCCTTAGGTGTTCTTGGGAGGGATGGTGAGGAGGCCTGAAAAGGGTGAAAGATGTCCCAGATTTCACCAAAAAAAACCCTGGAACAAAACCAAGCCTGGGAACCTCATTTTGTTCCCACAGGTTACTGTTTCTCAAGCTGTCAGAGCTGCAACACCATGAGATGACCAGGCTCAGGAGGGAAGGTCTGTAGATCCCCCTGGTCCACAGTGCTGGGGAAAGATGGGGATTGCCCAAGTAGGAGAGTCTCCTGGAGCAGCCTGGCAGCTTCATGGGTAATGCCCTGCCCCAAGGGATGCCACAGCATCCTCTCACCTTCTCACTGTCTCAGCTCTTGTTTCTCCCTGGGCTGGCAGGACATGGAGGTGCTATGGTGGCAGGTTTTTCTCACTTCTCCTTTGCAGACCCTCTTTGACACCTCCTTTGCCCAGCTGTGACCTCTCAGTGGTGGCACGTATCCCTCTGCTCACCCGCTCCCTGGAGCATGCTGTACTTTGCTTGCAGCTATTGTTCCAGCTGTGTCCTGCCAGCGCAACCCAAGGCACAGCTCCATGAATCACCACCCGTCCCTTTGCGTGGAATGAATTTAACTGTCGCCATCCATCGCAGGGAGATGTGACCTTTGAGGAGGCTTTGTGGGTGGGCAGCGATGCCCTGCGGGGAATGGCATGCCCTGCTGACACTCCAGCGTGCGCTGTGCCTTCTGGCTTCAAACCCCCGGACACCTCCGGGAGCTCTTGCTGTTCCTGGCCTCTCTGTTCCTGCTGCTGCAAGCACGGCAGAGGGAAACCTCATGTCTGGCAGCGCAGGATTTATATGTGCATCCTGTACGGGGCCAGGGCCAGTTGGGGTGAGAGATTATGGTGCAAGTTGTTTGCTGGGAAATGCAGAATGCTGTGCATCTTGTGCGTTTCTGCACAGGCTTTTCACTCAAAAATAATTCCCAGTCTTGCTAAGCCATGTGACTCCTTCCTACAGAAAGATAGAAGTCTGCAGCAGAGATTTTGTGAGAGTAATTTGCCTCCAGCTGTGGCCTTGGTTACATCCCCTGAGCACCACCAGCGGTAGCCTAGCTGTGTAGTGCCATTGCTTGCTCCCGTGTGAAACTGCCTTCATGCCTGTCTCCTCTGCTAGTGAACGCCACCATGGGCTGGAGGCCATTGGTCTAAAATCAGTCCCTAAACCAGAGAGCATGTGGAAAATTCAGGTGACAGTCAAATGGAAAAGATACCAACTAAATGTTTGAGAAATATGTGTATCAGTTGGTATAGCTGGGTCATACAGCAATGTGCTGCATAGGACTGACTGGGCTTCCAGCTGGAAAACCTGGGTAATACATGGGATACAATAATTTATTTAGACAATAAATACTGGTTATTCAAGATGTACACAGGGAACAGGGTGGATGCTCTCCACCCTTTTACTCTTTTCCTCTTTGAGAGCCTGAATCAGTACAGGCTGTGCCCTTATCAGCTTGCAGGTAGCCCCTCATTGCTGCATCTGCTCTTGAAGCCAAAGGCTTCAAAGACTGGTTCCACACAAGCTCAGCCCCTGGTTTGCAATAATGGCAGTGTTACAGCTGTTATAAAATACAGTATACTCACACTCTTGTTCACCTATTTGATTTTTCTCCTTCTAAAGAAGGGGAGGAGAAGTGAATAACAAGCACTATGAAAGCTCGTGTCACTTGGTGAGGTTGGAGAGACTGGAAGGTGTAACATTGAATGAAAATGTGTGGTTCTTGAGCGTAAGGGCAAATCTGTGTGGACGCAGGCCTTGGTAAAGTCTGGGGTGGAAGTGAAAGATACTTTTTTTTTAAATTAAATCAGTGCTTTGCGCTTGCAATGTAAATTTTGGAAAGGGTCTCTTTTCAGTAGTCTGAAGCTAAGGACATTGTTGTCTCCAGTGCTGTGGGATTTCCAGTGGGCAGGTTGTGCCTCTGGGGCCATTCTTAACAAATCCAGCCTTCTCTGAACTGTGCTTTGTCTTTCCATCCCATCACTGTTGAGCTCTGTTTTTGCTTAGGACCTGGGTGATCTGGGGAAGGGGTGTGTAGATGTTCAGAGGGATGCTGAAGGACAGGGACTGAGCCTTAGAAGTTGAGACCCACTTCTTATTTGTGTCTCTTCATTCGTGGCATCCAAGGGTTTGTTGTCCTGCTATGCTCCACTAAACCTTTTCATCTGGTTTCTCTTCCTTTTTTCCTATAAAAAGTTTTGAGGGGATCAGCTGGAAATATCCCAGCATGGTATGGGGGGTCTGGAGAAGTCCCCAGATGCTTCAGGGGAGCTCAAAGTGGGAGATGTTTTGAGAGCCATTACTGAACCAGTTCCTCGGCATGGAGCTAGGGGGAGGTACCGTCTTTCAGATGAGATAAAATCAAAGTCCTTGTGACCCTTAAAAATTCTAAGATGCTTTTTGCAAGAATAGAGATTTTAAGAGCATTTTTATGGCCAAATGCTTGTACACCTTCCTAGTAACTTTGGTCCCAGCTATCGGTGTCCTGTAGCATTATAACATCTGCTACTTCTTCCCCAGAGATGGCTGTGCTTTCTTTAGCACTGTGTGATTGTTGCAGGCGAGATACTATATTCAGTATCTTTCAAGCAATGGAAGCTTTGGGATGAGAGGCATTAATTATGTAAATGACAGTGGTGGGGGATTTTCATGGGCAGGAGCAAGTGATTCACTGAGGACTTCCCATATGTATCGCCCACACGTGCTGCTCCAGTTCCTGCCCTGGCTTCCTTATGTCGAGTGAAAGGGTTGGTCTGACAGCAAAGAGGTTTGGAAAAAATCCATCTTGGGGCAACCCCCACACTGGTGCAGGATGGAGATGCCATACCTGGCGCTGTGCTCCATGCCCGGCCTGGCTGGCAGGCAGGGAAAGTGTGTTGTAGTGGGCAGTGCTGCCTGTAGGCAACTCCTCAGGATCCTGTTGTGGTCCTCCAAGCAGAAAAGGGCAAGCAGAAGCGAGATGATTTTCTTGGCCCAAAACATGCTGCGAGTCCAGGATTCTCTCTAGAAATGCGAAATCTTTTGCTTTTGCCTCAGTGCAGTTTCATTTTCATCTCTGTGGGAGAACAAGTGACTGAAACAATTAGCACAAAGCATTTAGAAGATGTTGCCATGCACTACAGAAGAACCAACACTTAATACATTAGTCCCATCATCCCTCTGTTGAAATGAAAGCATCTCCCAACTGGTGTTGGACTGCTGTCATAACATTTGAATGCCAACCAGTCTCACCACCTCACTCTTGCAGGCAGCTAGTTTTGATGCGTGGGGTTTCTTTGCAAGCACAGAGATGTGAGGAAGTCACTCGAGCATGCAGGCGGTAGGAAATGGACCATGAACTCCCGTGGGGGCTGCATGGGTGTGGGATGCACCGGACTGGAGCATCGATGCTGGGGGGAGCTGGCGTAAGCAGGTGTGATGGGAGAGGTGGCCACAGTATGCTTGGCTGAGCGGGGAGGGCAGCCCTGAAGACCAGGACTCCATCTGCAGTCACCTTGGGACTCCCCCACCCTGGTATATTTTTGTTTCCTCTTCCCCATGGTAAAACTCATTTTCCTCCAGAAACCTGCATTTCACCATGCATGTGTTTTTAATTGCATGCATGTGATGAAGAAAACAACCAGAGGTGTTATGTATCACAGCCTAATTCATGCCCCCCCCCCCCTTTTTTTTTTTTGGTAGGGCTGCTGCTCCACACCTAAGACTTCTTGGCTTTGATTTTTCTCTTTCATGAATCGCGTCTCAGGGGAGGAAACTGTTGGATAATACAACGATTTGTTTTGGCAGTTGCCTGCGGGTGCCGGCCCTCCCGCCTTCCTGAATATGTTCTCGGATGTGAACTGCTCAGCCCAAAGGGTCAGCAGGGCCTTGATCTTTAACCTTAATAAAAACCTGGTCAAAATAACAATAAGCAAAGGAACCAGCTCACTGGTGTTTGCTGTGCTTTGCCAGCTCTGAAATGCAGACAGAGGCCAGCACCAAGCCACCTCCTCCAAGGGAGACGTTGTCTCCAAAGCTGGAGTTCCTCATGCCTCGAGGTCCGCCACTGCCAAACCCCGCAGCCAGGACGTGGTGTTTGCCCTCTGCTCAGGAAGGAGCCTTTGCCCACAGGCTATCGCTCTGCAATAGCTACAAAGCCACGCTGAGTGTTTCTTGGTAGCAAACACAAAAACCGCTGTAATTTCTCATGACCCCCAGTTTGTAACAAAGCTGGGTCCTGTCCGTGTGGATAGGATCAAATCCTTTTATAAACAGTTGTTGTCGTTATTACTCTAAGCCCTGTTATCGCAATATGGGACAGCAGAAGCCCGTGACAGCGTCCTTTCCCCAACCCCTGTCGCTGTGCGCGGCTGCCCTGTGACTTTGGGGTGCCTGAGCACAAGGAGCTGTAAGAGGAAAGTATTTCGTCTATCCAAGCCTGCAAGAACAGAAACCTCCTCCAGAGAAATCCCACCTGTCCTAGCTTCCTCTGCCCTACATACTGCAAAAATAAGACACCTAAACTTTAATAATGATATTCAGAGTTCCTATCCATAATCTTCTTGCAGCCCTTTGTGGGGCGGATGCGGCAGCCCCCGTGCCCCTACTCCGCAGCACCAGGGACGGGGGTAACGGGGACAACTCACACTTGTTTCAAGAAGCAGAGGTCTGTCAGTACGAGCTGGGAGCCTCCCCGAGATGCTGCATGACTAAGACTTTTATAATGCTGCCCACGCCTCACGACAGTGTTTTAGGGCTAATCAACTAAAGGTAAAATATTTAGCCGTTTCCCTCCCAGGCAGGGGGGGTCTGGAGGGACCAGCCGAGGCCGCGCACCGCCCTGGCGAACGGGCGGCTGTGCATGGGCTGGTCCTCGCTGGGAGCGGCGGGGTTCGTGTCACCGAGGGTAACCAGGGATGCTCCCCGGGGAGTGCCAGCGCCTTCGGTGCAACCCGCGCCCTTCCCTCGGGGTGCGCCGGGAGCGTCGCCGCGCCGGCTGCGCTCTCCTGGTGATACTCGGGAGGGGCTGGGCTTTATGCCGGGGCTCCGTCTCTGATTATCCCAATAAATCGCTTATCTATGGGTATCAGCCTTGTAAAGACTGCAAGTGTCTGTCCCTTCCCCCCCAAACCTTTCCATCTGGGAGGTTTCTGTCGGTTTTGGGGTACTGATCCCATAGATGGCATGCGTGCCGTTATTGTGCTGCTTCTATACAGAGATGAAAATAATTTGATTCAGCTATTCAAAATAACATTATTGGCTACAGAAAATTCAGAGCTAGTTATATGTGACTATTATTCCATTAAAAAATGTTTTCATAAAAGGTTATTTGAGGGGGGGCTGAAGAGATACAAGGTTTAGGTCAGAAGAAAGCTCTTTCTCTGTGTTTTTTTTCCTTGCCTATTTATCTGTGGAGGTTTTTTAAAGGTGTTTTCACTGTGTTGGATAAAGGCCACTCCAGAAAGCCCTGGTGCAGTTAGCTGAAAATCCCTGGTATTGACTCTGATGGTGCAAGGCTGGGCCTAAGGCAACTCTGCCAATTCTTATTAGAGCCTTTTCCCCTCCACAAGACCCAGACTGATGCTCACTGACAACCTTGGAGCTAAACTCAATTTTGACAGAAACCACTGGGGCAAAATGCACAGAGTTCAGCAAGCTGTTTCTGAATCTGCAGCAGCTTTTGGGACTGGGTTCCTCTTACTTCTGGACTTGTCTCTGCCCTCATTTGCATTTTGGTCAGCTAGAAAGGGCTTGCACAAAAATCTGCTTGCTGGCAGTACAACACCCACAGGCAGCTTCGAATAGCATTGATTCAGATACTAATTGCAGGCAGCCTGCTGCCTGCCAGGGCACTGCCTGCTGCAATTGCAGCCCTGTGATGGATAGCAAAGTAGAGTGTAAGTGAATTAGGGAAAGCAAGAACATAATTAAATAAAATCAGTGGCATAATTAGATCCGTTCTGTGTGAATGGAGTTCTGGCTGCCAGTCTGCATCCTAAGGCCATGCTTTGGGTGCTCAGCCCCTTTTTGTGAGCACACAAGAACCTACCTGAAAAACAAGGGTGCAAAAAGGGGCGTGCACATATATGCTATGGCCATCACAGACTACTTTCCTATAAAGGTAGCTTAATTTTTTTTCCCTAAACAGGGAAATCCTGTTACATGACTGAATAGCTCCATGTGTGGATCCCCAGCCTTACCTTTAGATGTCACCCACTGTGCCAGCACCTGAGACATGCCTACGGGGACAGCATTGTTCTTTGGTTTCCCGTACATCAGTATTAGATGAACTTCCCTCCTTGATAACTGTTTTAAGGTCAATGTGTTGCTTATGCCATGCATGGGATTCAGTCAGGAGTGATGGCTGTGACCCCAGGCAGCAGTGGCTACACAGGACCTGTAAAGTTCCCAAAGCCTAGGAAAAGTCCAAACCCCTCTGAAACAGCCTTCAGCTTCCTGGTGCTGACGGTGGTTGTTAAGCTTTGGTGCAGCGAAGGCTTTAAAGGCACGTTAGAGACAACAGCGTTAAAGTGATGCTCCCACGTAGCTGATTGAAATGCAGGTGACACTTCAGGGCTGCAGCTGTGGCAGATGTGTGCTGGGCAGCATCCAGGGGCTGCTTTCATTCTTCCTATGAAAGATCGGTGTTAGGGACCACTTGGCACAGCCCGGCTGATGAGCTCACATATCCAGGTTGACCTCAGTGCTACCTTGGGTTGGCAGAGACCTTTCAGCCTATCTCTGTGCCATGGAGGGACATGCGAATCACGTAGGGACAGCCAGGGTGCATCTCCGTGAGCGTTACTGAGGGCCTTGCCCTTACTTTCTCTTATTTTGCTTGTTACACACCACAGTCATCCCTGGAGAAGGTCGTGGTTGGAAGCCAAGGTGACCCACCATGTGGGGCTCCCGGGGTGGAGCTGTGAGCCCTGCTCCCTGTGCCCTGACCTGGCTGACATAGTATACCTGAGTACCTTGAAGAAGCTGTTTCAATGCAAAACATGTCTGCTTTTGCTCTGGAGACAGAGATCTCTCCCCATATAAAGTGGGAATTGTGCTACTGATTTGCTGGAGCGTCTGCTACTGAGAAGCACGGGCAAGGAATGACACAGAGTTTACCACTGTCTGTGTTTTCGGGTGGGTTGAGTGGGTTGGATGTATGCTTGGCACTTGGCTGTGTGCGTGTCAGAGGGGAGGGTGGTACAGGGTTTGCACCTCCCAGCAGAAAAAAAAACCCGCCCTTTTTCACTAATATTGTAGGTAACTAGAAGCCAAATATGTGTGTTTTTAACCAGAGCATCTTCAGTTACACTAGGAGTTTGGGCTTTATAATATTTTCCACCTTGAAGTGCATTTCTACACGCTTTCCATTGGGGATTCCTAAACGTTCTGCAGATGATCTCTCTCCAGCCTCTGGAGGCAGGGCTCTGCATTAGCAGCTCAGACCCCCCCCGGGCCCTTTGCCTGATCTCATCTCTGCAAGCAGCTCCACTTATACCAGAGACTGGTTCTGCTGGGCACAGTGGGAGTCCCGCTGTGTTTGTTGTCAAATAGATGTGTTGAGTGCATGGCAGCACTGGGACCTCCTGCACCCATCAGATAAAGCAGTGCACTGTGCTCGTGGGAGGGTGCTGCCTTATATGATGACATTAAATGCACAGAGGGAAGAAGTATTTCTGATTTAGCTACCTCAGAGCTGGATGTCTCATCCACGCTACCATTCTGGACTCACTTTATAGTCACTGGAAGGAGACCAGTACCTCTATCCATTTCTTAGACACCTACCAAGTGTCTCCTGGTAGACACTACAAGGATGGGAGAGGTTGGGGACTGGGCCACCAGCTGACACGTGAGGCTTCACTGCAGGTGGCCCAAGGTAGGAGAGGGGAACCCCACTCTTCCATCAAGGGCTGGCTAGGCAGGGCACTGTCCCTATGGAGCCCCGTGTCATCCCTCCCTCCCCGGCACAGCTGTGGATGCTCCCCCATGCTTTGCCGCCGTGTCCTCCTCATGTTCCCAGAGTTGTTTCACTGGCAGAGGCAGCATCCCGAGCCTGCTTTTGGAATGCCATCCATCATCCCCCCACACTGGCTTGGGTTTTTCGGCAGGAGTATGGGGCTGGAGGCTGGGACAAGGGATGCCTCTTCTTTTGGGCCCTGGGGCTCTGCAGGAATGCACTAACTGCTGCTGGAACAAAAGCTGCTTCTGTGCGGTGCTGTGCACGGCTGTGCTGATCCTTCCCAGGCCCTGCACAAACGCTCCCAGCGGTTTCTGCTGTGTGCTCTGCAGACACTCCTAGCATATTTGCAAAAGACTTAGAGTTATCTTTTCTCGTGCTGTTCTACTTAAAAGGCATATTTGGGGCATGCCAAGAGCTTGCCTGGAAAAAGCATTTCCTCCTCCTCCCCTTCTCAAATACAGAGGGCTGTTCACTCAAGTCTACCTTGAATAATGCCACCTGAAATTCCAAGAGGTTTTCTTAAGCAAAAATACCCTGTGCTCCCCAGCTATTTACTGCTGATATGTTTACCAGGCTCCCTGGTGTCTGATGATTCAGCAGCACTCCTTGCTCTGAGATTATTTTTTTTTAACCTACAGTTTTTGCTGAGGCAGCATTATTTCCTTTATCTCCATGCCAGCGCATTTGGGCAGGTTGCTGTGATCTTCCTCCTGGCTCCGTGGCCCAGTGGAGATCATACATAGCAGAGTCTGGCTGTGGATGTCCTGAGCAATGGCACAAGCATCCCACAGCCATGTGCTGTGACTTCCCCAGGACCATGGAACACTTCAGCAGCCTGTTTTAATCCCCAAACACGGCTACTTGGGGCAGCAGGAAACAACTTAGTGGCAGCTTTCTGGAAATTAAAGGATGCAAAATGAAGTTAGGGCAGTGCAGCGGCTTTTCCCAGGGAAAAGGAGCAAAATCATGTGCAGGTTGTGGCAAGGACAGTTTAAGTCACTCTGGGAAGTTTGTGCCAAGCATGTTGGAAGTGGCTCCCTTCGCAAACACTCAGGTTTTTGCATTGTGGTTCAAAAAGTGGAAGGCATTAGCTGCAGAAAGCCACATATATGGAAATAAAGTGAGTGTGTGCAGGAACCAGAGAGCCAGCCCATGGGTACGTGGTCCGGTGGCTCGGCTGGGTGCGCCCGCGCCTGCAGGTCTACTGCGAGGGGACGGGAAAGGGGTGGTTGTGTCGTGTGGGCAGAGGGGTCTCTGGGGAGGTGGCTGGGCTTAGACAACAGCAGAGAACTTCTTGATATGGATGAGCTATCTCTGTGCCAGACCCACCATCCTGGGGCTCTCAGAGCCCCGAGATGCTACTTCAGTTATTAAAAACCTCCTCTGCGCAGAGATGGGCTGGTGAGATTTGAACGTGAGAGTCCTGCATAAACCTCTCGCTGCGGTCCCCTTCACTGGGACATGTGTCCTCACCGTGGGGAGAAGGGAGGGTCAGGGTGATGCGCTCTTTTGTTTCTATGTTTAAAAATCCATCAAGCCAAAGCAGCCATGGCGTGGGGAGTGCTCTGCTGGAAGTGTTTTTCTGTCGTTCCTGAAGAGCACGCTGAGCAGGCAGAGGGGAGCTCAGCGGGGCAAAACTCCCCTCTGTACAAAACGCAAAAGTGACATTGGCTCTGGCATTGCTCCCAAGCCCTTACAGTGTGTTTTGTACATACGCTGGCACTTTATGAGCCCTCAAAATAAGCTGTCACTAGTCCCGAGATTAGGCTTTATTGCAGGTGGGGCTCATAGCAATGTCTCTGGCTGTGTTTGCCTAACAACGTCCATCACATTTTTATTTGATTATAATGTTGCCAAAGAGTGGCCATTAGCTTTTACATTTTTCATGCTGTGTGTCAGCTCCCTTTTCTCTTTTTGGAAGCTTTCCAGGGAAGGGTTTAGCTGTTGGGAAGAGCAAGGCTGGGGCACTGCCCCTCGTACATCCGACCACATCGCCTTTCAGCAAGCTCCCTGGTACTGCAGCGTGCAGGCCTGACTGCATCCGAGTGAAGCTCTGTGCCAATGTTTCTATTTTCATAGGTTGCTTATAAAAACCCTTGGACATCACGCTCCTCACCTGGTTAAGAGCCATGCCTGGGTTCGCGGTGCCACCCCGCTGGGGCTGTGCTGTTTGTTGCTTTGGGGGCTGTCGGCATCTTTCCGTGTGCAGAAAGGCAGAGACTGCTTTTATCCTGCCTTTGCTGCAAAATGTGATTTTCCTAGAGGCAGTGCAGGATTGAGCCCTGCCATGCACTCCATCCTTGTCTCCATTTTCAGGCTGGCTGGTCACCAAGCTAACCTACGCGGGCAATGTGTCCCTGTGAGCTGGCATAGTGCTGCTGCGTTTGGGCTGCACCCAAATCAACCCAACCTTGGCGAGTGGCTCCCCGTTCTCCATTCCCTAGGATTAATGCAGGAATATCTGTCAGCAGCTGCAATTAGTTGCAGAAAACCAAACCCATACTTAGTTCCTGCAAAAGATAAAGATTTAGCCTCAGGCTGAGAAGGAAGATCTCCTGTGGCTGGGGAAGGGGCAAAGCAGGCACGTCAGTGGGATGGATGGATGAGTTGTGCTGCAGGGCGGTTCCTGGAAGGCACCAGCCTGGCCTGGCTTCGCTCAACCTGACCCTGACAAATGCAGCCTAATGTAATTTTTTTTAAGCGCAATGTCTGGATCTCGCTACCAGGGAGCGTTACAAATGGCCAAGGCTGGCACACAGACACACAGGTCACTATTGAGCAGTCAAGCCTGGGGAGAGCATGTAGCACGTTAGCTGGTGAGAAGGTCCTGGTGCAATGTCTCTGCTGAACTCTGCACCATTGGTGCCTGGCTGGCTTGGTGATGCTCGACGCAGGGCTCCAGGGTCTGGCATCCTCCGGCAAAATCCCATCTGCCCTAGCGTAGCCCAGGGGAGGGTGCAGACCTGCCTTGTGGCTTACCCCATCCTGCACACCAGCTGTTGCACAGGTGCTTTTGGAAACATCATTCTTGGTTTTTATGGGTAGCGGGTCTTCCCGTTGCAGATAAGGCCCATGTTGCAGTCACGCGCAATGGGCTGTCAGGGGTAAAATACACTTGAAAGGCAGCTTGTTTTGGAGGTGGTGAAAAATGTAGCTCTCCGAGTGCCAAATATCAATAGTTGCTGGAAAAAAAAGAGCATTTTTGTTGTTGCAAAATGGCCTGTAATGCATAGGTCAGTGTGGGATGTTAGGGCCCTCATGGTAGAGGGCAGGAAGACCTGTGCTGTCCTGCAGAAACGAGCCCCAGGGAGACACCGAGATACCTCCTGGCGCCCTCAAAAGATTTGCCGTCCCCTCTTGTCCATGGAGTGTTTCCGACAAAGTGGCATTTCCTACTGAAAACCCTTTGAAGGCAGAGAGAGCACCAAGCACGGGGTGCTGTAGAGCAAACAGAAGTAGCATTTTCAGTCACTGCAACTAATTAGCCAGCAGTCCGGCTCCATTCAGAGGTGGCTTTCATCATCTTTTGTATCCTCAGGATCCAAAAGTGCAGCAAATCCCCCTCACTGACTCTGCTCTTTCTGCACTCCCTTTTTTCCCCATGTCTCCTTGTGAAATCAAAGTATTCAAAAGATCTTGTGGGTGTGTATACCTATCTATATGTCAATATATACATATTTCTCATCACATTGCATCCAGTACAGTCAAGTCATGTAAAAGGCCTATTGCATGTTTTGTTGGCATAGAAAAGTAGAGATTTTGCCCGTCAGACCTAGCAGAAGTTAGTTATTTAACCTAGAGTAGCCCATGGAGAAGTGAATGGGGATGAAATTGCTCTGAGCCTCTCAGTAGCCTTTTTGTGCCACCTTTAAGGATTGGAGTATAAGGCTGGAAACACATGGTATCAGTTTCTGCCTTCGTTGCTTACCTGTTGGCACAGCATTTTAACATCAACAAATAAAAGATAGGTGAGGGTGTTTTAGGGATGAGTAGGATGGGAGTATCTGAGTTACTAAAGCCACTGAAAAATTATTCTCAGTCTAACTTTCCATATGAAAAAGCAGGTTAATTGAACTTGAGCCATGTAGTAGAAATGTGCTGATTCCAACAACATTTTCCAGCAGCAAAAAAGAAGTTGAAATATTTTGTTTGGACAGTATCAAAACTCCAGCAGAAGCAGAATGTTTCTGTTCTGTCACTTAAATTAATTTCATGTAACGTAGGCCGTAAATTTTAATATTATATTATCTTTATAGATTGTATAATTCCACACGCATGTAGTGCATAATTTAAGAAATGCATAGGAACAAAAGGCATAATGAAAAGAGTCACTGAAGTGAAACACTGTAATGGCCCTAAATTGATTGCTGGGAGGAAGTGTTGTTTCTTGGCAAACACAAGAATTCTAGCTTTTTATGCAGAATCAGAATCAATCTCTCCCTTAATGTCAGGATTTCCCAAGTAATGGAAATTGCAGCTCCTGGCCAGCTCGGCTCAGGATGTAGTCTGCATTAATTATTCATCGGAGTCAGATATAATAGGAGATAACTTAGAGGAAGCCTGGGATAACACCACTGCTTTAATGTCATGTCACATCCCCAGGCTGGACATGGAGCAAAGGAGGATGCCCGTCTCGCAGTGCCTGGGGATGGACGGTCATGGTCTGCTGGCGGAGGGGGCGGTGGGTGTCTCGGACCCTGAGGGGCTGGAGGACGCCGTAGCTCTGTGTGTTCACAGAGACCCAGTTTGAACGCTACAAAACCCTGACGTGGGCTGAAAAGCCCAACAGCTCGTCGTGGCTCTTGGCTCTGCCTTGCCAATGTTCAGCCTGCAGCTGCTAAAGCAATAACGGTGCTGCTGCTGCCAGAAGCCAGAATCGGCTTTCGTTTGCTTCGGTTAGCAAAATACTGAAATCCTTGTAGAGTGTGCGTGCGTACAAGTGAGGTAGCAGCAGTTCATGCTGGTTTGCACGGGGGACCCCTGGGAAGATGCGCGTGGTGGTTACTCATCTCGGCTGAACGTTGTCGGGTGACGGGGAGCATGCAGGAGGCACCCACAGCCTCAGTGTGCTTGTCCTGCACTGGGTCTCGCCAGCACCTGGTGAAAAAGAGGCAGTAGCAAGAATTTATTTTCAAGGTTTCCAGAAAAATTGCTGCACTGGCATTGCTACTGGAAAGGGAAAACATGGAGGAGGGTAGGAGCGAGAGCCCAGGGCCCCCCTGGTACTGCACAGGGCCAAGGCTTTGCTGGGGCCAGGCAAGCCCCAGCTGCCACGTTACAGGATGGGTGCTGAGCCAGCTGCACGGGGACCAGAGGAGGCTTCTGTGAAGGAAACACGGCAGTTTGATACAGTCCCCGTGCAAACAGAGTTGCTTCCTTGGTCCAAAACTTGCTGCCTCCAAGTTTCTGCCATGTAATTTCATCTAGCTATTTCAAAGGAAGGTTTCATTACCAGCTAACTTGATTTTATGGTAAGCACTGAGATGTTAGAGTTTGTTCCTTTCAAGTCCCAGGATCTGGGAGTCCTGTGGCTACCTCAGCATCTCAGCTGCTGTATAATACTAGTGACCTTTCCAGGTCCTTGGAATAATAGACTTGAAAGGCAAGGTGAATACATATTATTTTATATGGTTTTCCAGAAATCTTATTGCGTTGTTATCTGTGAAAAGCCACATTTATTTTGGCATTCGAGACACCTTTGAGCATCTACAATGCAGCCCTGTGGCAACCTGTAGCCCTGGGGGCAACCTGCATTAGGGAGGAAATGTGCATTTCATCCTCTGTTTAAGCTTTGAGTGGTGTTATGCAGAAGGAACAGAGTTGCCTTATTGCCCCAGGATGGGGTAGGAGAGCCTGGAGGCTGCAGTGCCCGAGCCTGTGACAGCGTGGTCCAGCCTGGAGGGAAAAGCAGTTGGTGGGACTCCTTCCTCCAGCCTCCTGCCTGATCTCTGCAGAGGGCAGGGGACCTGTGCTGGGGCAGCAAACAGTGCCGTAAAGCCAAGAGATGTCCCCAGGGTCCACCCCCAGCTCTGCCTGGGAGTTGCTGCTATCAGATTCACCCACTTGCGAGTGATTCCTGGTCCAGGAGTGATAACTGCATGAGAACTGTTCTGGTAATTCCACAACAAACTTGTAGTCACCTTGAAAAAATAGCCTCTTTTGCATCAGCAGTACCTTCCCAAAAACTTTTCAAGGAGGAAAACAATTTTGAGTTTCTAATAAAGGTCTCCAACATCAGCTGAGCAGGTTTTATTTTAATTTTTCTTCTCCACAAAAGTTTCCATTGTGTCCAAAAGCTGTTTTCTGTCAAAAAAGGTTTTGATGGAAAATATTTTACTAAACCTATTTGAAGCTGATACAAAGCGTTGCCAAGAAAGAGGGAATGAATAAACCCTGTGGCAGCTACTCGGCACATTAAAGGACATATCACCCAACTTCCCAGAGCCTCAGGGGGGTGGTTGGGTGGTCCTGGTGCTGGGGCAGTGGGGCAGGGCACGTCACAGCCCCTGGTAAATGTTAAGCTAACAAATAAATCTGCTTTACTCAGCGGCCAGAATATAGCCTTCAAACTGGGGTGAAGCTTTCTAAATATCGTTTGGCATGTTTTCTTTAAAGGAAGGAAGGATCTTAATTCCAGCATTCCAACCCAAAATAGACATCTCTAAGAATAGCCCTTCCCCATTGCGGGGCAGGATGCCGTCAGGAGGAAAAAGGGTCGGGGGAAACAAGAAGTGCTTTCCCTAAATAGCCAGACTGTAATTGCAAAGTGATGGGTTTCAACTCTGACTGCAGGTGATTGCCCCTGGAGCATCCAAGAGAGTTGAGGAGGCTTGGAGCTGCCAACGGCCCCTTGGACAGGGACCGGAGCAGCTCACCAGCTCCTTGGGTTGATGGAGCTGTTCCTTAGAGACGTGCCAGCCATCCTGCAGTGGACACGCGTTGGCAACCTCCACCCTGCTGCTGTCAGAGCCCATCGTGCAGCCGGGGAGGGTGCACACCCACAGCGCTGCATCCCGGAGCAAGGAGAGGATGCCCCAGCTGTGCTCGGTGTGTCCTGACAGAGAGAAGCGAAGGTGTCCTGTGGAAAAAATTAGGCTGGGCGGCATGACCTACTGAAGTCTCTTCCACTGTGAGTTATCCTATATTCAGGGGCTACCAAGCTGGAAGGCTTTTGTGTGCAGCTGTGCGTGTCTGGGGTAGGGAGGACTTTTGTTCCTGTCTCTTTGGGTTTAAAAAGTGCAATAATGCTGGAATACCCCAAGTCCCATGAAGTTCAAGAGATTGAATGGATGGAGTCTGTAGTCCCACCCCCTTTTCCCTAGACAATATAGGTTTGCATCACTTGAACAGTTTTGACTTTAACATTCCCCTTTTGGGGGTCACATTTTCTATGCAAATACGAGGTTTAAAGAGGAATCTTGGAGTGAGAGATGAGTTTCTCATATAGCCTTACGACACCAGGAATTGTGGCTTTAAGAAAAATACTGATTCTCATGGAAGTCCTAACGAAACAATAAAAACTGACGGCACAGGCAAGTCCTTCTGCCCTCATTTCCTTTCTTTCAATGCTGGCAGTGGAATTTAAATCTCACAACTTATAAACACCCTCAGATTCTGAGAGCCTAACATCTCTTGGAGGTGCAAGCTGCATCTTCCCCGTTCCTATATATTATACCTGTTCCTGGTATACCCTTCCAGGAGCTGTGTTTGAAGCTTTTCTCTGTGCGGCACTGGTGTTGCGTTTGGATTGAGCTTTTCCCCAGAAGTCAATAACCAGACTCAGGTGATACTCAACACTACATAGCACAATCCCAAGTTTTTCAGGAGCGTGTGTCAGACCTTAAATATCACGATACTGGCTTTACAGAATCGCACCTTTAGTTTAAAAACAATATTTTGAGGGCTGCAATGTGCTTGGTGGAGGGTGTCATTTGTCCTAGTTCATATCTAGGGCAAGTGTCTCCATGCAAGCTGGTTGTGTAGACTCCCTTGGCACTCAGTGGACAGAAAAAGGTGATTTTGGGGCAGAATCACTCCCTGCTGTGATGGTATTAAAGGTATAAGAAAGTGAATGAACTGCCTCTACTTTTATAGCCCAGCTTTACAACTGAGATGATTTATGTATTCAGGTGGGTTTGAAAAATGTTGGCTTAAAACCAGGCAAAACCCGCTGGGTTTGGCCAATTACTTGCTTTGTATTTTGGGCCCTTCTCAAATAAAACTCAAGGTGGGTGTAACGAAACCACAAAAACCCAAATCTGAAAGATAGCTTGCACGAAACCCTGAAAAGCCCCCAGGAGCTGAATCTCGCGGTCCGGAAAGAGGGAAAAATAATAAGGTGGAAAAATGTGAGCTCCACCAGGCTGCAAACCTGAAACCCTTTGGTGCTTGTTTGTGAAAAATCAAGCCAAGGAGCTGAGCTCCTGCCAAAATTTCTGCTGCGGAAAGGGCTGGTCCAGCCTGAGCTGCCTCCTTCCTGCTGCTCACACACACCAAGGAATAAACCCTCTGCAGAGATGAGAGAGGAAAAAACCCTTCCTCCGAGATACAGCTTCAAACATGCCTCTGTGAGTCCACGCTGTGTGCCCATCAGCGAAGGAGGTCCACCTTCAACGATGGGTCCTGGAGCTGCAGCTCTCTGCTCCGTGTGGATGCAAAGGTCTCATTTTAGTGACAAAAATGGCCCTTTTGGGCGCCTTTGCTCAGGGTGCTGCTGGCAAGGGCGGTGCCAGCTGGGGTTTGCTGCGCCAAAGGAATAAGTGCTATCCTGGAAACTATGCTAAGGCACATGGAGAATAAGGAGGTGATTTGTGAGAGCCAACATGGCTTTACTAAGGGCAAATCATGCCTGACAAATTTGGTGGCCTTCTATGATGGGGTTATAGCTTTGGTGGATAAGGGAAGAGCAGCTGACATCATCTACCTGGACTTGTGCAAAGCATTTGACGCTGTCCCCCATGACATTCTTGTCTCTAAATTGGAGAGACATGGATTTGACAGATGGACCCCTCAGTAGATAAGGAATTGGCTGGATGGTCGCACTCAAAGAGCTGCAGTCAACAGCTCGATGTCCAAGTGGAGAGCAGTGACGAGTGGCGTTCCTCAGGGGTCATCGGTCTCGGGACCGGCACTGTTTAACATCTTTGTTGGCGACACGGACAGCGGGATTGAGTGCACCCTCAGCAAGTTTGCCGACAACACCAAGCTGTGTGGTGCGGTCGACACGCTGGAGGGAAGGGATGCCATCCAGAAGGACCTTGACAGGCTTGAGAGGTGGGCCTGTGCGAACCTCAGGAAGGTCAACAAGGCCAAGTGCAAGGTCCTGCACATGGGTCGGGGCAATCCCAAGCACAAATAAAGGCTGGGCGATGAGTGGATTGAGAGCAGCCCTGAGGAGAAGGACCTAGGGGTGCTGGTTGATGAGAAGCTCCACATGACCCGCTAGTGTGTGCTCACAGCCCAGAAAGCCAACCGTATCCCGGGCTGCAGCAAAAGAAGCGTGACCAGCAGGTCGAGGGAGGGGATTCTCCCCTCCGCTCTTGTGAGACCCCACCTGCAGTACTGCGTTCAGCTCTGGGGCCCCCAACATAAGAAGGACATGGACCTGTTGGAGCGAGTCCAGAGGAGGGCCATGAAGATGATCAGAGGGCTGGAGCACCTCTCCTATGAAGACAGGCTGAGAGAGTTGGGGTTGTTCAGCCTGCAGAAGAGAAGGCTCCGGAGAGACCTTAGAGCGGCCTTCCAGTACCTAAAGGGGGCCTACAAGAAAGCTGGAGAGGGACTTTTTACAAGGGCATGTAGTGACAGGACAAGGGGTAATGGCTTTAAACTGAAAGAGGGTAGATTTAGATTAGATGTAAGGAAGAAGTTCTTCACTGTGAGGGTGGTGAGGCACTGGAACAGGCTGCCTGGAGAAGTGGTGGCTGCCCCATCCCTGGCAGTGTTCAAGGCCAGGTTGGATGGGGCTTTGAGCAACCTGGTGTAGCGGAAGGTGTCCCTGCCCATGGCAGGGGGGTTGGAACTAGGTGATCTTTAAGGTCCCTTCCAACCCAAACCATTCTATGATAGAAGCAGCTAAAGGTTTTTGATCCACGCGATGCTCCTGCCCTTGTTTTCAGGCCCAGCTGCTGAAGTGTGTTTGGGAAAACAAAGACATGAAAGTGTCAGGTTATCTCCTTTGATCCCCTCCGCCCCCTTCTTTTCTGTATTTTTGGAATCATCTCCAGGAGATCAGTCAGTTTTACCTCCGTACTTTTCCCTTGCAGATCCTCCAGGAGATAAAATAAAAAAACCAGGCCCAGCACATGTGGTCAGAGGGAGCAGAGCTGTACAGCAGAGGAGTGGCCACAGCACGTATGCCTGGCTCTTGCTGTCACCCAGCCACCCACCATTTATTTTTCCCCTGTTCTAAGCCCAGGTTTTATTCACCAGTGCCTCTGTTGTACTCAGGAATCTCTCTGCTCTCCTGAGCTCCTGAAAACATCCCTCCTCGCCCCACCAGGGTGGGATAACATGGTGCTCGTGGTCTCCAGCCTCACACAAGCCCATCTGCATGCAGAGCTGTAGCCTGCAAAGCAATAGATAAATTATTTATTTTCCAGTATTTGTGCCTCTCTTTCTTATATTTTGTCCCTGAAAGGGGGTGTGAAGGGCTCCTCCAAACAAAGCATGTGACCCCACACTCCTGTGCTGGGTTTTTATAGCTACTTGGCTCAGGATAAACATTTTTTTTGTTCTAGCCTAGAAATCTCTTTTTAAGGAGTCGCTGCCCATAGCTCCAGCCCCAGCAGATACTGCTGCTAAGCCGGCATCGCTGAGAAACCTCCCGCAGGTCTCGCTGCGCTCAGACAAGTAGTGGCCCCACTGAAAGCCCTGAGTTTTGTGACTGCTTTCTCAAGTGTTACTGATCTCTATAGGTGCTCTAGCTCCTATAGGTGTTAGTGATTGCAGATGATTAGGGCAAGCACATTGTGAAATCATTTCTCGGCAAAGAGTGGGAAAACGCAGGTTTCCTGGCATACTTTTCTGGCTTTTGTGATTTATTGCAAATCTCTTCTGGTTGTTATTTGTGTCATTATCTTTATCCATTTTTATCTAGTTTCATTGTTCTAAGGTGAAATCAGGGTGTTTTGTTTTGTTTCATGTGACTGACGGGCGAAGGTAGACCATGTTCTGCCTCTGGCTCACCAGCACCAGCGTCCCTCCTGCCCACCCTCAGGTTCACTTGTGTGATGAGTTTCTGAGTGCAGGGACATCTCTGTCCAACTCTTTCTTTCTCAGCACCGTTGGTGACACTGGGAAAGCCCAGCCTGGCTCTCAGGTCACAGGAAAAGCTGCTGTGGAGTGGGTGCAAAACAGTAAGGAAGAGGCTGTAGAATGCTCTTGTCAACATCAGTTATCAGTGTCTTGCTACTGGGAGAGACTTGTACTTCTGTTAGTGCTGTACGGTTTCAGGCAGAAAGCATTTATGTGCAGTTTTTTAATACAGGTTAGGAAAAAAAATGGTTGAAGTACAGAATGGGTGGTCTACCATACAGCCAGTCTGTGTTGTGTCAAGTACAAGTCCCAGCTTGCAAATCTCTGTTTAGTTGAGCAGTGAGGACTGAAGGACCTGTGCAGCAGGTACACTGCTGAGGCTCCAGCACCAGAATTGGAGCCTGTCTCCATGAGGACACCCTCATGATTCCCCTATGGTGTGCAGATACGGGGCACAGCTTCCCCCATCTGCCTTGGGGAGGTACATGGAGGAAGGGGTTTTGGGGTCATTGTAGATGACATGCACCAGCCAGTTATCCAAAGGAATTTACCCCGGGGATGGGTTTTGCAGAGCTCCCTGCAGCTGTGGCAGAACAAATCCTACTGCATACCCACAGGCCAACAGAGAGGTGGCTTTGGGGAATTTGTGGCAATAAGGAGTCCTGTCCTCAGGTTTGTGGTACCCGTGTGTAAAGCCTGTGGGCTGCGTCTCTGAGGAGGCTGCTCGTTCCCCAACTGCTCTTCACCCCTCTCTGTGTCCCAGGACTGATGCAAAGCCTTTGTGCTTTGTATTATAATTGTGTAAGGCAAGATTCAGGAAGAAGCCATGAGATTTAGAGGAAAACTGAGAGGTTGGCACATCACTTTTGGGGATGCAGGTGAAAATCCCAGCTGTTGACTCAAACCCCAAATCAAAACAGCCCATAGGTGCCTTTTGGAGCAAACCTTTATGAGGGTTCTGTGTGCAGAGACCCCAACGACTTTCATCCTCTTACCTATTAGTCTCAGCACCATTCATCTCTCCAAAGCATGCCAGAATTAACCTTTTTCTGAAGGCTGCTCAGGATACAATCAGAAAACACCTTTTGCTTAAATTGCTTGAAAATATTTGCCACTTGCAGGGGAAGAAACCCATCAAATCAACCTTGTTTTTCCATTTTCTTTAGCAGGCACTGCGTACTTCATCTAAGTGGACCACAGTGTTCCAAGGATAAAAATTACATGTAATATGAGATAAAGAATCAGGCAAAATATTTATGTAATGAAATCATAATGGTAGTTCTAAAGGTCTGTGGCAGGGCATGGCAGAAAAGAAATGCTCCTCTTGCTGGCTTGTCACAGGGGCGGACAGATGCACAACGAAAGACAGTCGCAGGGGTAGGAAAAAAGTGGGTTTTATTAGGAAATTTGATCTGCTCTTTCTAGCAAAAAAAAAAATCTACCAATTGATATCTAGTAATTTACAGGATCTAATCTGATTGCAGTGTCTTAATTATTTGTCAGCTTCATATGGACACGGTTTCCCTTTGTTTTGAAGTAGTAAACATTCTCCGTAATCCTCAAACCCCAGCGGCTGCTGATGTATGGAAACCAGAGAGCGATGCTGACCTAAACCACCGAGGGCCCTGAGCGTCACAAGCTGCAACTGGGAGTGGATCCAAATTCATCCCATACTTTGCTGGCAGATCCATCTCTGGCATCCTGACTTGGGCTGGGACAGCTACAAGGGCCAGTCACAAATGTGGTAAGAAAGCCAAATTTTCTGAAAGGAAAAGATGGTTCAGATTCAGGCTCCAATTCCAGCCTAATATTTGGCCAAGCAAGGTAGACTGCTTTGTTGTCCTCATCCAGCAATTAAATGTAGTTGGAGTTTTTCATATCGCGTATCGAAATGGCTCTTAAACACACGCTTTATGCTGATCAGAGCTCTCAGTGGCCAAATCTGATAAAAGGAAATTTCATCTGGAGTTAGACAATCCCTTGAGTGTCCTGAATAATAAGTGATACTGAAACGTGGAATTATTGCTTCATTTTTAGCAGAAGTAACTCTGTAGGTGATCTCTTTGCAGAAGTGTTAAAATCAGTCAAGCACAGTCTGGTTGGTGTTTTAAAATAAATTGTAGTCACAAGCACTTAGCGTATTTTGATTGTATGTTAGGGACAGACCAACCAAGGCCACCTGTATTTTGGAAAGTTCAAATAAAAGCAACTGGTATCTAAATTGTTGTGTTTTGGCTGCAGACTCTGAGGTCCCCTGGGCAGATGTATGGGGATGGAGCAGAGCAGGTGTTCCCTCTGCTTTTTCTCATCTGCACACTCAAGCCCAAATAGCTGGTTGTATCCTGAGCCCAATGAGGGAGAGGGCACGGGAGAAAGGATGGGGTGAGCACTGGCCAACTTCTCCCCTGGCCTGGAGGGAGTCAGGTCACCGCACACCCACGTCTCGCCTTGTTTATCGAGAGTATTTTTTCCCTGAGCTGGCTGTGTTTTTCCCGACCTGGCTGTATCACGTGTATCACAGCAGAGCCTTGCTCACGGCTGAGCCGTGGGGTATTGCTGCTGCAGAAAGAGAACAGATGCACTCCGGGAGCTTAAATGCAACATCAAGTGGCTCCCAATGCTATGCCCAGCAGGTTTGCTGCAACCATTCCTGCAAGGAACGTTTGCTGAGTATTTACTGAGGTGACTGTGCACCGGGAGATGTTTTTCTTCCCCCTGATCTGGACAAGTGTGATAGCAGCAGGGAAGGGTACCGCAGACCTCCCCAGTGCCTTGCTAGCACCATGCTGCACTGATGGAACTGCTACACGGACCTTTCTCTTCAGTAGTTCCAGCGGTCTCGGGAATAGCTGGTCTGTTGGGATTATTTGGTATTATTTCCCCATGTAGGCAAGCCCTAGAGCCCAGGAATCAGGGGCTTTTCTGCAGCAAAGGCTCCTCTCTGGCCATGTCCTTCTGAATGGCAGCAAGAGATGACCAAGGCCTTGTGCCGCGGGACGGTGCAGAGGCACATCCCTCCTTTGTGAAAGTTTACTGCCACTGGGAAGAGTCTTTATATGACCATGGAAAGAGCACCCTGGCAGTGCTGCAAGGGGAACTGAAAAGTGAGGAGAGAGGTATTTTTTTTTTCTTTCCTTTTAAAAGCAATTTCCATGAAGGCTGTTTTTTTTTTCCAGATGAGCTTTCTGGGCACTTCCGCAACGGGACTGTATTCAGCCCTCGCTATTTCCTGAGGAGGTAGAAGCTGAGGTCGTTCCTATCGGCTCTGCAGACTTTGTCATCCTTTTGCTGTCTGTGAAATAGTAGCCTGAATATGATGACAGAGAAAAAAAAAATTCAATAACTCTCCCCTCCCCTTTCCAACCCAAGCCCTTGCCAAAGCAATAAAAAGCTTTAAACAATAGCCAGTCATGACATAAACCAATCCTTGAGCAGCCTGCCAAAATTCACCTCAAGAAAGTAGGTCCAAAAATAAACACTAACCTATAAAAAGCCCCACAGACTTAAAGATAGTCATCCCATTGTGCTAATTGCTTTCACATCTGGCTCAGAAATGAGGAGTGTATACGAGCATGGAGAGGCCACCAATAACTCACTTCAGCTAAGCACAAAAGCATGTGCGTAGCATCAGTCACGTGAGCCATCTATTTCTACTCAGCAGATCTCAGATGCTGGGGCTCAATTTTAAGTTTGTGTTTAAATAATGGGGTTGGTTGTGATGTTAATAAACAGCGCATGGTCCAATGCTTTCACGGGTGGGATATTTCAAGGTGAATATAGAGAAACTGGTTTCATTTCCCTTTTTCCCCCTCCATCAGTTATTGGACCACAGTGCTGTCAGCTCTGAACAGTTTTTGCTTGGCCTCCTCCTTGGAAAGAAGTCAGCCCCTGGGGTGGTTTGAAGGTTTCACCTTTGATAAATCAAGGGCTTCAGGAAGATGGGACATACAAAGGAAAACTAGCTGGGGACGGTTTCATAAGGTCTTTTCTATGTGCCAAGGAGGTGACCCCAAAATGTGACCTTGTGTGAACTTGCTTGGAAGAACAAAACTCCCGTCAGGCTCCTGGCAGGTCCCAGGGAGCCAGAGATGTAGTGTGATGCTCTGCACTCTCTGCTCTGGGCATGCGTTCATCTTTTTTCATGCCAACGTCTAGATCTTTTATATGACTGTGATTCAGTGGGTCTGGACTGTCTCCTACTTGCTTGTATGCCCATTTGTTTGTGTAGTTGATTGAATGTTATGGTGTGAGCAACCTCTTTGCTTGCTGGATGCAACTTAAAGCACACCCTCCCTACAGCCTTGGACTTTGTGGTGAGGCCAATGTAGAGAGCAAAATCCAGACTCCCCCCTGCCAAAGCCCATGGTGTATTGAAGTGGCTACAGGGACGGTCTCCCTGAAATCACTGGGTTTTATTTCTGATAGTTCCTTGGGCACCGCTGGGAATATCACCAGTGAATTAGTACATTTTCTGAGATCACGACTGCTGTGATTACATGAGTTATCTGTGTCTTAACCTTGTGGATGCGCAGAGCAGCCTGCCCTGAGCATCTGTGGTTTGGTGGTTGTGACTCATCATGAGTGCTCAAGGAGAGATTTGTAATGATTTATTCATGCCACATTTATTGTTTGGAAAGCTCAATCAAATGCTACTATGGTTAGACTGAATAATTCATCTGCCAGTCTGCTTTTGATCTCTTCATTGGTTTCTCTCTTTGTTAAGAGCCTCATGTTCGGAGGTGAAGATCGTTTTAGTCTAGAGGCAATTTTCCAAGCTTTCTATCTTTGGAAACCAAAACTTCAAGGGAAGATTTTCAGTAGGTCTGGCCTTGCTGAAGGACTACGGATGTTTTTGAGAGGGTCTCGGTTCATCTGCCCTGGATGAGTTAGACGTCCAAGTCCAGGTATCACTGTGTACCTCTTATGGGACATGGAAGAAATGCACCTTCCCTTGCACTGTTTGCCTAATTGTAAAAAAAGTCAACTAAGATAATACAGATAATGGCCTCTGGAGAGGCCTATTTCTTCCTACTGACTGTAAAGGAAAATTTTTTAGGTTGCAATGTCTAAACTTAGGTGAGGTGACTCCTGTTCAGCATGTCCCCCACAGGCCAAACTGGGGCAAGTGGGCTCCTATTAAACGTCATGTGTAGCTCCTGAGCTCCAGGGCAATTTTGTGTGAGGACAGAGGTATGTCAGGGTAAAGTGGCATTTGCGTCTCCACATGGCGGGTCTCGCTGGTTTAACTCCATCATTTTCCCAGTGTCTTTGAGAAATTCGGTGAAATATCTTCCTGTAGATGAGAGCCAATCCCTCGGCTCTGAGGCAGGGCTGGAGGTGGAATGTATTTGCTCCATCAGGATGAGGGTATGAGAGGGGTGGGAATGGCCACCCCTGCCTTCGCACCTGGCAAATGAGGGGGTGGTGGGCAGGACAGGGCAGAGGTTTTGCTTTGCCTCCCCTCGCTGCAGCCTGCCCTTGTGCACTTGCAGTTGGCTTAAACATATCCCCTTAGTTTATTGATAGAAAAGTCAGGGCGGAAAGGGAGATGTGAACTTCAGCAGAAAATGCAGGTTCTGGGAAAACAATCACTAAACCCCTCAAGAATGTTAAAAAAAAAAAAAAAAAAAGCACATGAAACACATACTTAAGGAACGATACGCTTAGCCAACTGTCACTGATTTGTGCAAAATAGTTGGACTGTTTGTTGCTCATGCCTCTTTCAGGGCAACAGGATACAGACAGCACGCTTCCACCTCAGGGAAAGGAAAGGTTTCACAACACGCATTTTTAATAGTTTTTCTATTAATAGCTCCTGTGTCAGAACTGAGTGCAGGATGGGACTGCACATACTGATGTGCTGACAGCACAAGGTGGTTTCTCAAGCCTTTGCCAACACGTGCAGACAGTCCCGGCCGCATTGCAGCATTAACTGTGGGGTGATTCCTTCCTACCTTATACTATATTTACAAGGACTTTTTACAAGGGCATGTAGTGACAGGACAAGGGATAATGGCATTAAACTGAAAGAGGGTACATTTAGATTAGATATTAGGATGAAGTTCTTCGCTATGAGGGTGGTGAGGCACTGGAACAGAGAAGCCATGGGTGCCCCAGCCCTGGCAGTGTTCAAGGCCAGGTTGGATGGGGCTTTGAGCAACCTGGTGTAGCGGAAGGTGTCCCTGCCCATGGCAGGGGGTTAGAACTAGATGATCTTTAAGGTCCCTTCCAACCCAAACCATTCTAGGATTCTATATTTACTCCACTACAGGCTTATGGACATTGCAGAGGTCATCCCACCTTAAACCAGAGCAAGGGAGAGGAGTCAGGTCCTGCTGGGGCAACCTGTTGATGAACTGCATTTTTGTAGCCATTCAAGAATACCGAGGAAGTGAGTCAAATGAGTTGGAATTAACCACAAATTTGAATTTGGTATTGCCCCTTATTTATACATGGATATTTGCCCTGCTGGGGCTCAGCTGTCTGCCTGCAGAGCACAGAGAGGTGACTGCCAGAAGACTGGGGAGCTGGGTTTTCTAAGTCCACCCAGCAGGATGGTGGCACTTCCAAGTGCTGCATGGGGCTGTGGAGGAGCTGGCACAAACACCTGAGCTTCTCCAACCATGGAAAAAGGACGCGAGCTCTTCTAGAGGCTGTTGGAGGAGAAAGGGAGAGCCCCAGATGATCTCCAGTGGCTGCCCATGTCCAAAGCTGGTTCTTTCTCCTTGCCAACCTGCTCAGCCTCCTCTCCCTCTCCTCCAGGTTCAGTGTCGAGCCCCCCAGCCCTCCTCCTGCCAGTCCCAGCCTCTGGTGTGGCAGCGGGGGGCTCAGTGATGGCCATAACCATCTTTTTCCACTGGCCGTGTGCAGAGATCAAAGCAGCCCAGGCCTCACCTCAAGAGTCCTTGGCACTCTGTATTTTATGATCAACTCATAATTTTCACCGGAATGCAGGAAACCCAGTAAAACCCTGGAAAGTCTCATGTGTTTCCCAGCCAGATGGAGCCTGCTGCAGGACCATGCCCATGCATGTGCAGCTTGTCCCTAGGAGCCAGCCTTGGCTTCATAAATAGATAAAATCTTGAAACCTGTTTGAATCCCTGAAGTAGCCCTGGGCCAGATGGGAGCGTGTGCTGCCTGTGAGCATCCTTGTCCTTCAGCGTGACAGCATGGGATGCACCACACAGTTTAATTTTCTTTTAATCCTCCATGAGTTAATGTGACTTTTGAAAATTACTCTGCTATTGAATAGACAATTGATCCCTTTCAGGCAGGTACAATGTTTGTAGGAGAGAGAGGAATATTCAAAAGTGGTGTTAAACTGTGACTGGACAATGTTACGGGTACATGTAGACTCATGACGGATGCTATAAAAGATCTGGATCTGGGTATTTTCAGAAGGGCAGCTTATGATCCAGCATAATGCTATATTAATAGACAGCGAGAATGTAGAGCTGTGACAGAAAGATTGACAGCTTTTGGCAGTAGATTTTGTACTTAGGTATCTAAATGTGTCCCTTGAAATTCCAGTTTAGTCAACTAGGCAAACCTGAGCTGACGTGCTGAAAATTGGCACCCCTGCTTAACATCAGCCTCACGTTTTCACCCTTGTTTTTCTTTTTTGATTCTGAGCTAAAATGGTCAAGGCTTTGGGACAAAGTGTGTTCTCACATGTCCATCAAAACTGGATATGCCCCACCAGAACCGGGAGTGGCAGTTTTGCAATTTTAGTGAATTTCCTGCTGTTGGAGTTGTAGTCACAATTAAGGAATGCAGATTAATTACTTGAATAAATGGAGGGGATGTGAATAGTCTACTTAATTCGGTGTGGTACCCAGAGCATGAGGGATTTGAGGACAGCTTACTGTGTGCAGTTGATAACTTCTTGCTTGAGAGTCAGTTTGTGAATTTGACTGTTTTACCCGTGGTAATCCTCCTTGACTTTGTAGCTTTTAGGTATGTCATTAGCCCTTCACTTGAAAAGCCACTCCAAGTGCTATGGTGGGACCAAAGCTTCATCAATTTTGATGTCCCCTGCTGTCCCTCTGCATCGTGGTGCTTGTGGGTGCTTCCCCAGAAAGTCCTGGTCTGTGTGCTTTGCAGAGCACCCGTGGGCCACTTACAATATTATCTAATTATTATTGCTTAATTTAGCAAATACTTTAAAAACCATGTGGTTGCCTACAACAATTAGTGGTGTCCCTCGTCGTGCAGTGATTCATCTGAACAAAATTAGCTCCAGGCAGGGAGCGAGAGCGGGTGTAGATGGAGGCTGGGAGCGTGCAAGGACCAGAGAGCAGGACTGGTCCGAGGGTGTGTGCGTGTCCTGCCAAGGGGCAGAGGTTGGCTTGCTTTGATTGAAATTATTTTATCTGGTTTAGCTATAGAAAAGCAACTTGTGTGCTGAACTTCTTATTTCAGTTTGGTTAAGCTGATTCTTCAGCCGGCTAAAGCATAGATGCGTGTTTAAAGCGAAATCAAAGTGTGCTAAACTTTGTATACACAAAACAGTTTGAGTTATTTTTTATGTCAGATCTTTGGCAACAGAGGCATGGCCTTCTCATGGAGGCCAGCTCTGTGTGTGTGTGTGTGTGTGTGCACAGAAAGCAGTGGGGCAGAGTGTCACTGCCCTCACAAGAAGCTGTAAAACATTTTGGTACAGTCTCAGTCCGCAGCTGCGATAGCTGGGAAAACGAGAGGAACTTGAAAAAGGCTATGAGAAGACAGATGTATCAGCCTGAGTATTTGATGAGCCATCCACACAGCTCACAGTTAATCTAAAGCAGTAAAATGAAGCAAATGAAAATCTTTCCTCTGGATAAAGTGGGACACAGAGGTCCTCACAGCAGACCTGATGGGTGTTTTTACAAGCCAGAGAGAAAGCCCCCGTGGGTTAGCTGGAGTGGCTGTGCTAACCACCACCGGCACTAATGGGCTCCTCCTGTTCCAGTGCCTTTTCTCAGGCTAAAGCCTGAAATAAATGGGGAAGGACCCTCTCCCAGGAGACATTCCCGATGTCGCTGGGTGACTGGTGCACGAGGCCCTGGTGCTGCGTCAGGCTGTGCCGTGGTGAGGCTCCAGTGGACACCGTGCATCTCCTCACCTGGGGTGCCAGCACCCCACCCTGGTGCACCCACCCACCCCAGCGAGGCCTCTGCTTGGCCACAGGCTGGCCCAAGAGCACCAGTGCTGGCACCAGGTTGCCCAGTGAGGGCACTGGTTTGCCCCTCAGGAGCACTGGTTTGCCCGTGGGTGGCACTCAGTTGCCCAGGGGTGGCACTGGGATGCTCAAGGGCTGAACTGGGTTGCCCACTGATGGCACCGGGGTTTGTCCGGGAATGGGATCAAGTTGCCCAGCAAAGGCACTAGGTTGCACAGAGCCTGCACTGAGTTGCCCAGGGGTGGTACTGGGTTGCCCACTGAGGGCACTGAGTTCATAGGATGATAGAATGTCTCAAGCTGAAAGGGACCCATGAGGATCATCGAGTCCAACTCCCTGCTCCTTGCCGGACTACCTAAAACTAAACCATATGACTAGGAGCGTTGTCTAGCTGCTCAAGAGTTGCCCAACAGCTGCACCTGGTTGCCCAGGGGCTGCACAAAGTTGCCCAGCGAGGGCAGTAGGTTGTCCAGGGTGGGAACTAAGATGCTACGTGAGGGCATTTTCTTGCCCAAGAGTGGTCCTGGGTTGCCCATCAAGAGCACCGGGTTGCCCAATGGCTGCATCAGGTTGCCATAGCAGCTGCAGGGAGTTGCCCAGGCAGAACCCGGTCGCTGAGCACCCTGTGCCCGTGGCAACACTCCCCTGTCTCACTGACACAGGCACCGGGGATGCTGTAGCACCTGGCAGTACTGCCACCGAGACCGACAGCACAGTGGTGAGTAGCAGCCCCCGCCCCGGGCACCCCCAAATCCCTGGAGCGCACCCTCCATCTAGGCAGCTAAGGGTGAGTGTGTGCCTTAACTGGGAGGGGAGGACTAAAAAAGCAGGTATTTCTCCTAATCCCCTCCCCATCCCCTAATATCTCTTACATCATCCAAACGTACCCAAACTAGGTGTTCGGTGGCTCCCAGCATGTGTCCATGTTCAGGGGTGGTAGAAAGTGTCACCCTGGGATGGCTTATCCTGAGGGGGATGCAGGGGCATTTATTTCAGCTGGAAATGCAGGGAAAAGTAACTCCAGTCCATTCCCAAGGTTTTTTCCTCCCTTTCTTAAACGTGTGTCTGTCAGTATCTGAAAGAGAATAATTTATTTGCAGGGGTGGGAGCCAGGGAAGCCGTCTCCCACTCTCTGAATGCTGTTTCTCAGGTATAAATAAGTGGTGTGGAGCTAGGGAAAGCACAGTCGTTTATCCCTAGCAGGGACAAAAGGGCTGAAATGACTGATTTGTGGGAACCGGCACACACAGTGGTTTTTGTTGGACCTGAGCGCAGACGTTTTGTCCTCGATTCTGCCAAACTGGCTCGGAGGGTCGTGTTTGTGAAAGTTTTTTTGCTAAATTTGAGGGTGTGAGTTTCCCGCTGCCTATCCCACAGCCTCTTCGGCCAGGCTGGATCCTGGGGCGAGACTCAGTGCCCACAGCTATGCTGCTCTCAAGTCAGGTACTGGGGCAGCCCATGCCAGCATGGCCAAAATTGGGCAAGGCTTGAAAATACAGTCCTCAAAGTTCAGTGATTTCCCAGCTGCAGGCTGTGCACTTTTCCCCTCTGACTCATCCCTATTTTTCTCCAATTTGCCCTAGCTAAAGGACCTGTTATTCTCCTGCATTTGCCATTCGTTTATTTAATAGCTGCATTTCGAGACACTGTTCATCTGAATGCATCAAACCGTTACAGGCACCGGTGATGCAAAATGTCTCTAGGTCACCTGTCCCCATACCTGGATGTTGAAAAACATGCAGTTTAATGAGTTGTCTGCTCATCACCTGGTGTAAATGGGCATGGCTCCAAGAGAGTCAACGGGTTGCGAGCATCTGGTATTAAAGAGGGTTACCATCGGTGTACAGTAACAGCAGCTCACAGGCAGAGCCTGCCTGTTTCTGTGTCTCTCCCATCTATCGCCTTTTAAGCTTTCCAGTAGCAAAGCGTGAATCCTTGGTCCTGCCCTTGTCCAGAAAGAGGCATTCTTTGTTGCACAGGTGAGTCAAATGAAAGAAACTCTCTTTCCCAAGGGTTTTATGATTTTAAAAATAAGCCAGTCTCTCTCAGCTCGCCTACATGTGCAAAGTGATCAGGGTAGCCCATGAGGAGCAATTAAACCTCTAGTCATGTGATTGCTTCTGTGGATACTTTGTTCTAGAGTAAAAGTGAGTTTATTTCATGTGAACATCATGTGAACATTTTTAAAGGAATAAAGTTAATTTCATGCTGTAACAAATAGGATTTAGCACATGCTTCATGTCAAACCCCCCTCCCATGCAGGGATCTTCTTGTAGCACACCGATGTCCTAACCTTTCACTGGGGCTTTAAGCCGGGCTGAGAGCAGTGGGGACAGGATGGTTTCAGGGGAAGGACAGGTCCCTGCAACACGGCAGCTGGCTACAACAGCCATGGGGACTTATTCTGTCTTGTTGTGACACCCCACGCAACAACTTCACACTGAGCACAACATACCTTAGATTAGGCGTGTTAGGTACATTTGGTGGCCCTCTGCATTATATTTCTGATAATAATTGATGGATAACCTCAATCTGAAAAGAGCAATAGCACCCACAGTGCTGTATGCAGTTATTGGTAGCAAAATCTTCCTGTGTGGCCATTCCTCCTAGGGTTACTGTAAGGCTGGCGTTTACAAGCCACTCTGAAAAGACTTTGTGGGATATCTCCTGTCTAAGCACATTTATTTTACATCGTGTGAGCCATAGACATTTTTCTTCCTTTGCAAGTCAAGACATGGCTGTTCTTTTTAGGTTGAAATAGATGGGTTTTTTTCAAATTTGGATATAGTCCTGCAAAGCTAGGCTCACCTGCAGACTCATCACTCGAGCATTTAATGCAAATGAAGATAGAGATGATGAGGATGGAGGCCCTTGCCCACAAATGGCGCTGGGGTGGTAGCAGCTGTGTGTCCAAAGCTATAGGGCTGGTAATGGAACTTTTAAAGAGAAAATTGTATCTGAAGTATTATAAGATCAGCAGATATGCCAGCCAAAAGAAACAAATGAACAGCAGAGAATCAGCAACTACAGTTTCACTGCATTGACAGACTTAAGGAAAATGAAGGCATAATATCTGTCATTCTCCTTAGCAGCCATGATTTGTTTCTCTCTCCATTTCAAGACCTGATGCTAGATACTAACAACAAAGTCAAATCCTTATATATACATATGCTTGGGATGCTGTCAGAAGGGATTTGCTTTCAAGAGTTTTAGGCCTGTACAGGCAATATGTGGGTGCTGTGTGCATCACTGTTTGTATTATAAGTTGCATGTGTTGCTGTAAGAAGTAAGGCAAGTGCAGGAGCCTACTGAGTGAGATTGTCTTCTTCCATCTCCTTTGTGCAGGACACGTACCTGAATAGCAGAGTTCAGGAATGGAGCTGGTTGGCTCTCCCTTAACAGCAACATATGCCCATCCAAGATCAACACCTACCAAGTTTCTGCCTGCCATCAGCACCATGGCTTCAAGCTATAAGAACCGTTTTCCTTATTACCCCTTGCCTCAGAGCATCAGCCTCCCCTGGATGCCCAGTGCCTACTATAAAACAGCTGCCATCAACCCAACTTTGGCTCCCTTTTCCAAAAGCTCCCAGGGGTTAACCCCCAGCAAGATGCTTCCTTTTGTTTCCAACCAAACAACCCTCTTTACCCGGTACACCCCTGATGACTGGTATAGGTCCAACCTGACCAACTGCAAAGCGTCGGAGACTTCCCGGCACAATGCAGAGCGTCTGAGAGTCGATACCTCCCGCATGATTCAGGATAAATATCAGCAGACAAAGAAAACCCAAGTAGAAAGCACTAAAAACCTGGGAGAGCGTGTCAATGATATAGAATTTTGGAAGTCAGAGCTCTGCCGTGAGCTGGATGAGATGATCGGGGAGACCAATGCACTCACAGACATGAAGAAACGACTGGAGAGAGCCTTGGCTGAGACGGAGGCCCCTCTCCAGGTAAGCACGCTGTCCAGTGGGCTGCAAGCTGTAGCCTACTGCTGAAACATCTGCAGCCATTCAAACGTCTAATTAAGTTTCATTACAGCTCCGTAACGTCTAGAAAGTTTTTATTAAGAGACCATTAGTTAAGTTAGTAATAAGCAAATCCCTGGCCATCTGCTGCATCCCCTATCAGCACATGCTGAGCACATCAGAACAGTATTTGCTTAACTAAATATTTTTGTAAGCGGTATATCCAAAATCCTGGTTTGGGAGACAAAAGCCCATGTCTTACTACGAGGCTCAGGTGAGGTCAGCATCAAGGCTGACACAGGTCCCTGCATTCAGCTGTGGTTGCACCAGGGCCACGTGTGCTCCCTCGTGTTGATTTAATGCTGATGTTGCAGCTCGGCTGCTCGTTGTCAGCTAAACCAGCTGTCCTGGGTGCTTTTTTCCCATGCTGTCATCTCTGTGCCCACCTATAATTTCTTTTCTTATGTTACTTGACATGGGGACCATCCCTGTAGGGAAGCCTGGCCCTGCAGACAGCAGTTATGCCATGTCCCCAACAGGTCGCTCAGGAGTGCTTGCTTCACCGGGAGAAGAGGATGGGCATCGACCTAGTCCATGATGACGTGGAGAAACAGCTCTTCACAGTAAGTTTGGCAACACAGATCAGGTGTTAACCTAAACTACCCTAACCAGGTTTTGCAGCCCTTTTCCCTCACTGGTTCCTTAGGGCTGGTGAGGTGCTAAACTCTTCAAACCCCCAAAACCTCCTGGGTCAGGGGATGGCATTCCCCCCCGCAGCAGCATGCCCACACGATGTGGGTAAGACTTGCCGTTACAGAGGAAGGAATAGCTGAAAACCAGCATTTGTGTAGCATATTGGGGTCCTTTGTCCCTTTTCAAGGAGTTTGTGAGACTGTCCTGCCTTCCAGAGCCCTGCCAGAACAGGATCTATATGTGTCTATGTCACATATGTATGATGTATCTCTGTATCTATATCCCATACCTATATATATATTACACACATGCACACACAGATATGGAGAAGGCAGTGTGTGCCCGACAGCTTCTCTGGTTTTCCCAACTATATTACTTGGTCTAATAAAAGATATTATATCTACCCCCAGCTCTGCTTTGCTCAGAGCAGCGTGGCTGCAGTAGGACTGCCGCTATGTGTGCTTAGGCAATGTATTTTATAGAAATCATAAAAACGTGCACTCCTGCCTGCCTTTATATAGTCTGCTTTAAATTACGAATAAAAAGCAAACACGATGAGAGTTGGCACAGAAGATGGGATCCTAACACAGGGTACAGAGAAATACAATCACTGCAAAGGCATCACAAAACTGGGAAGGAAATTGCAGCCCCTGGGACTGTGAAGCCACTGCTCTGTTAGAATATTTTTTCTTGTGAGTCAGGCCCTAAAAAATTAAAAGATTAGTTTAAAGGTCATGAGATTTTAGGAAAATAATCAGAGCTGCTATCTCCATAGTGGCATTTTGGATTTTAAGTGTTTGGGACAAATTTAGGCCGTGCTTTTCAGCTGGCTCCTGCAGACAGGAGGGCTTAAAAATTACTGGATTTGGAGCACTAATCACCTGCCTCCAGTAGCTGGGGCTTCACAAATGCAATAGATTTGTGCTGAAGTGAGCTGAGAGCAACACGCCTTCCTCTGGTGGAGCTGAATGTTTCTTAGAAATGGCTGGGGATTTACACCAAAGTCAAGTCTATCTCCTCTTGTCCCATGTGGATGAGATTTCTCCCTGGGGAGGAAAACATTTTGGGAGTAAAAGGGGAGATGCTGATTGGGGGTGGGGATGTGTGGCACTGCTGGTCCAGGGAACCCCTGTGTCTGTCTGTATCTGGTCAGGATCTGTCCCTGTCTCCCTACAGTGGAACTACCCAGCACTTGACATTGATGTCAAGATGAAAAAACGCTTGGTGACCCACTCTGAAAGTGAATTCAGAGGCCATGGCTGTGGCCACAGCACCCTTCTGTCCCCTCCAGGTCACTGCGTGCAGGCTCAGCTGCACGAGCGAGCGCGCTGGGCTTGGGGGGCACTTTCTCCACTCCCTGTTTGCCTTGGGCAGAAAGACAAGCAGGCAAGTTCTTGCTATGTGCAAAGTTGGAGAGGCCCGAGGGGATGAGCATGACCAGGATGAGTGAGTATGGACACTGATGGGGTCATGCTTTGCCTTTGCCCAGGAAGTTGACGTCATCAGGTCCTGCCAGGAGAGGATGCAGCGGTACCTGGATAAGGCGAAAGCCCAGCTCGCGTAAGGAGGAGCTCCTTATCTCATGCTGTAGGGCTGATGTGTGTTTGCAGTTGTAATGTGAACCCCCAGCAGACCCCTACCTCTACCCAGAGCCCGCAGGCATAAAACCTGTGCAGGCTCCATGGGAAGCGGGCAGCGATGCTCGTGGGAGCACATGGCTGCCCAGATGGGAGCTGTGGGCAAGCAGGATGGGGAGGAAACCATTCCACCCATACATCCCCACTGATGGCCGTTGTTTGTGTGTTGAAGGTCCAACAGGGCAGCCCAGCATGAGCTGGAGAGGGACCTGGCCAACAAGCAGGCGGCCCACCGCATCGATGACAAGTGCCACCACCTGAGGAACACCTCTGATGGCATCAGCTACTACCGAGGGGTGGAGCGGGTTGATGCCACGTGAGTGCACATTGGGCAGCACACGAGCACTGAGCCATCCCCGGGATGCATGGTGCCTCTCCCTGGCAGGGAGCTGGTTTTCCCCAGCCCACTGTAAAGGCATGTGTCTCTGCATGGCACATCCATCCTGCATGGAGACACCCACCTCGGAAGGGCCGTTTCTCTCCGCTCACCATAAAGGGAGAAAACAACCCTCTGCTTTTAGCTGGATGCCAAACATCCAGCGGGCGAAAGCGAGTCCCACCTAATTAAACATTATATCAGGGTTCAGAGATCAGCCTGAAAATGAATTCAGTCCAGCACCTCTGCACAGCTCATTAAGTTTATGCATATTTTCAAAGATGTGTCAGTGCTTGCCTGAGTGCTCTTCATTGACGTAAAGTCTGGGGGGTTCACCCCTGCATGGAGAGGGCCTGGCAAGGAGCCGAAATGACACAGAAGATATAGAGAGCATGGTCCTGGGACAGAGTTCAGCTGCTTTTGGGTGCCAGGAATTCGGCTTTGGCTCTGCAGTAAATGAATGGTGACCTAAACCAGCACTTGCAGAGATATGCCCTAAGTGGCAAAGGGCTGAGGGAATAAATCTGCTGCTCACACAGATGCATGCAGCTAATGGAGGGGCATAGATTGATTCAATTTTTCTAATGTTTGAATAATTATTCACAGTAGAGCTCAGACATATTTAGACAGGCAAATGAATTGCAAAGGATTGATACTAAAATTCAGAGGGGGGTAAAATGTGCCAAGGATCAGCATGTTTTAAATGGAGCTTATGTGGTATTTAAGTCTTTTGTTGACCTTGTTCTGGACTACTGCACAGGCGTGAACTTCATCCTGAATGCACAGACAGGGAATTGAATATTATCTAATGCTCATTCAGTTTAGTATGAAACTGAAATAAGTTATGAGCAAAATGAATTGACTGCAATCTGCGCGTTGTCGTGAAGCTGTGAATCACTTGGCACTTAAATGCCTTGAACGTCTAAGTATGAGGTCTGATTAAAATCTCTGTTTTTCTGGGGGAATCTTTTGTTTGTCTGAGCTTTCATAAGTATCACACTTGTCTTCACGAACATGTCATCATTTGATAAGCATTACTGAACAAATGGTGTCCAGATGTTTCACTTTCATGTGGTCAAATTAAGAGCATAGATTTAATCTACATTTAATCCATGCTGCTCCCTGGCAGGGTGCTTGCCTGCCCACAGCCAGCTTTAGCAGCACGGGCTTACCGGGGGCCTCTCCTTCCCCCCTCCCAGGATCTCGGTGCCGGAATCGTGGGCCAAGTTCACAGATGACAACATCCTCCGCTCCCAGAGCGAACGGGCAGCCTCCGCCAAGCTGCGGGACAACATCGAAAACCTGCTGGTGGTGACGGCCAACGAGATGTGGCGCCAGTTCAACGCGGTGAACGTCGCCTTCACTAACCGCATCGCCGAGACAGCCGACGCCAAGAGCAAGATTCAGACCCACCTGGCCAAGGTAGCCTGAACCTTTCCCTTTCGGTGTGACACCGTCACTTCCCGGTGACACCACCCTCCATGCAGACCCGGCCCAAGAAGAGGAACGGTCGCCGCAAGATGCTGGTTATAGTATTGTTTCCTGTTTGAAACTCAAAGTACTGGGGACTTTCTTCTTGGAGCAGGATGAGTTGGCACTCTAACTTCATCTCAAGGGATACTGTCTTTTGTTAGTGCATCCCAGCTGACAGCCTGGCAGCACAGGGATTTCTAGCAGAAAATGTAAATGCTGGTTGCATCTCCTGGTAGTTACTTCAGAAACGCTGGCTGCCCTGCAGAAAGTCTTTGCTGGGCCTCTGCTGGGGTGCCTGCCAGGGGGTTCGCAGGCTCGATTCTCCTCCAAGGACGTGCTTTCAGTCTCAGCGGTCTGTGTTTGCTACACGGTTACCCGTGTGTTTCCTGCATTGCTCTGCCAAGCAGAGGAGGTGGAGATCAGCAATGGGCACCAGGCTCAGACCGGCGGGTCTCATGGAAAGCTTCCTGAAAAGTGCTCAACACAGTATTGATTAACTGAGCGGAGACTGGGCTTGCAGCACTGCAGGCTGATGCCATGTCCTTAAATGAGGATCCATTAAAAACTTTCCCTCTATTAGTTGCTATTGATGGATGATCAGTTACTGAAAGCAGTACTTTTGGGAAGCTGGTAATTCAATAGATCCATCACTGCTCCAAAACCTCCTCTGATGTGACAGCAGCAGCAGAGAGAGGCTTTTCCCTGGAGAGAAATATCTGCTGGATCTGTGCCTCAATATGTGGCAGAGTGACAGTGGTCTGAGCCCAGGGTCTGCTTATTGAACTTGGTTATTTCTGCAAACGGACAGGAGAAAAGGGAAATGATGTGGTCACTTGGCAATATCTTTTTAATTTATGCATGTGTTTCTTTTTCACGCCAGACACTGCAGGAAATCTTCCAGATTGAGATGAACATAGAAGCCATCCGAAAAGCCATTAGGGACAAAGGGCCTCCGTTAAAGGTGGCTCAGACCCGGCTGGATGAGCGCACGCGGAGACCAAATGTGGAGCTGTGCCGGGACACTGCCCAGCTCCGGTAAGGCAGGAGCGCAGGGCTGGCAGGGTCCTTGAGGAGTCACTGGTGGTTGCACTCGAGAGCATCACTGGATGACAAAATTAATCATGGTTTGTTTTTTTCTAAATAGTCCTTCCATAATTGCACTGATATAATCAAAAGCAAAGAGCAGGTATCCCAGCCTTTGGGTGCTGGGAGAGCTCTGCACCCGTGAAGGAGGCTGTACACTATGGCTGGATACAGCCTGATGCCACCCCATGAGGGGCTGGATTTTTCCCACTTGGGTAAACCTCACCTTCTCTCCTGCCTGCTTCCCGGTGGTTGGATGTGCTCAGTTTTGAAGGATAAGCCCTTTACTCTCTGACTGTCTTGCACTGACAGCACTTAGTTCCTTCCTCTTGGGTAACTGCAAGAAAGGATGCACCATATGGAGAAGCAGTAAGGGCTGTCCTCCCTTCCCCTGGGGACCCTGGAAATCCTTTGAAGGATGTAGTGCGCTCTTTGGGATTGCACCCCAAGGGGCTGTGGAGGAGCAGGCTGCCCTGAGTGCCCAGCAGCACTCCCTGTGAGGCACCCCGCACCTCACATCCCCTCCTGGGAGCCCTCTGGGCACGATTCTATGTGAAGCCGTTTAAAAGCAATTTAAAGCCAGCCCCAGAGCCTGTTTAGCATCTCGCATACCATTGTTTTTTCCATACTCCACTTGTTTCACATTCACTTTTAGCCTCTCCCAGCTGTCCTGTTTTGCTGTGTGTGCATCCGTGGGCGTGGGGAGGACGCCTGCACGGGGAAATCCAGGAGGGTGAACCAACAAACCCGCAAAACCAAACAGGAACAGGAAACCACAGCTGCTCGTCCCTCTTCCCGGTGGTGCGAGCTGCCCCAGGAGACGTGGCTGCACATTGCCAAAGCCTTAGAGCAAACTTAACTATGCCTCCCCACTGAGGTCCGGAGGAGCTCTGCCCTTGGATTTCCCATGCATTTGCCAAAAAATGGGGCGTCCGAGTTAGTCTGAGCACTGTGAAGGGGGAAATCCTGTGCCCAAGGGGCCCGTCAGCAACACCATGCTAGAAACCACCCCGTGACGGGACTGTTAACGGGGGTTTCTTGCTGTTTTCCAGCCTTGTCAACGAGGTCCATGAAATTGATGAGACGATCCAGAGCCTCCAGCAGCGGCTGAGAGACGCCGAGGACACGCTGCAAACGCTGGTTCGTGCCAAGTCGGTCTTGGAGCATGACCTGGCCATCAAAGCCAACTCACTCTTCATTGACCAGGAGAAGTGCATGGGGATGCGCAAGACCTTTCCCAGCACTGCGCGGCTGGTGGGTTACGTTTAGGCTGGGCTCAGCTGAACTCAAGGTATCTATTGCAGGAGGTATTCTCAGTTTTGCTAGGATGCATTCCCAGTTTTGCTAAGATGCTTTGAAAATACATGATTAGGCTTTCACTTCCTGATGAAAGCCCTGAGTAGAAATTAAATGATCACTTTGTGTGTTACGTGGTCTACCAGGTTTTTTTCTTCCTTTGGTTTTTCTCTTTCCACTGCTCTTTCACGGTGTGCCAGAAAGTAGCTGAAAATATCCTGTATGCGACTAAGAGTAAATCCACCCACGGGGATTCATTCCTACCCTTTCAGTCTGTGACTTTAGGAGAAAAACTGTTGTGTCTTCCTCCTTTTGAGTCTGTCTGATGTGGAAAACGCACAAGGGGAACTAAAGCTAGTTGTCAGAGTAATTAGCGGTTGACATCCATAAGGTATTTTTAATGGTACAGCAGCAGAAACACAAACTATCCTGTAAACCGTTGCAGCATGTTCTGTTCCTAAATAGAAAAACTTGCATTTTAAGCTGATTTCTAATGATAGTTTTCTTGCTTTTGATAATTTTTAAATGTCATCTAAAATGTCAGTGCTGGGGTCTTAAACTGAGGAAATACTTTCGACTAGTTAATTGAAGAAAATGCTGTGGGTTTAATTTTGGTGAGTATGGATTGGTTCCTAATTTAACCTCTTGCATGTAGTTTGTTGGTGGAAGAACCAAAGCACTTTAAAGGTAAAAAAATGAATCAGTCCTTAAGTCAGCCACCCTGACTGCTGTGGTGCCTGCTTTCTTGCTGTAAATCAGACCTATTTTACCAAATGTTTGAATTTTCAGAGGGATAAGTCTTTAATCAATCTGAGGTTCAGTGTGAAAGTCACTTTGCAAATTGTCTCCTTAGACTCACGTGTCACTTAGACACTCTTGAATCATTTAACTTAAGCAGAGTTGAGCTCAGCCTAAAGCCTGTAGGTACCAAGAACCCCAAAAGAGCCAAAGCTCTTCTCCTCCCTCGGGAATCCAGGGCATGGACCTCGTGGCCCAGCATGGGGTCTCTCGGGAGCTGAGAGCATCTTTTCTTGTCTTGCATCCCCAGAGGACTCCATCTCACAGCACAGGTCCAGACAGACCTGCCTGCCCTCCCCACTGTCCCCGGGGCAGCCCCCAAGAGCCATAACCTGTGCCGAGGTCCTGCCTCAGCCTCAGCATCTTGGCAGGATCTCTCTTCACCGCAGCAGCCCTAAACAGGAAGCAATTGTCTTTTTAACCTTTTTTTTTTACTAGCACTTTTGTCTCATGGAGTCTAAAAATAGATTTCCTCTACTTTGTGTGTATCTTGGAGCTAGAGCCTGTCGGAGACAGCAGCCACCCTTTCTAAAGAGAAGATACAACCATCAGAAGGAAAAACTGTCCAACTTATCACGCCTTCCCTTTCTCCATGTATCTCCCACCCCAAAATAAGCCAGTGGCATGTTAAACTCATAGAGACTTCCAGTTTTGTTAGCATCCTCGCTAGCATTTGTGCTGCTTTGTGCTGTTACTCTCCCCATGTTCCTTTACAGAAGGCTTTCACAAACCCTGGTGATTTTGGCTGCTCTGCTGTTTTGAAGCCCCGCTCCAGATGGCTGGTTTTCAGGCAAAGCTGCCTGTTTTCTTTTTTGAGAAATGAGCCCCATGAATTTGTCCCCAGCTGAGTGCTGGGAAGTGGGGCACCCACAGTCCCTTTCCGAAAGGCTCAGGCTTTTAAGTAACTTCAGCAAAGTCCTGGCATCAGCAACAGCTTCACATTCATTTCACTTCCACCTTCATTTTTGAGTCACATAAAAAAAATACCTGAGCTCCGTTTTACTATGAGGGCACACCGATAACAGTCAGCACCCAAAGTCTCCTATTTTCTCCAATTTTGCTTTCAGAGTACCCCAAACACTCATCTTTCCCACCAGCCCAACTCCTTTAAGGCTTTCTCCTAATTGACAGTGTTTATGTGGTGTCGCAATTATCTGACTCTAAATTTTATGTTGCTGTCCTACCCTCTCAATACTCCTTTACACGATATTGGCAATGCATTTCTTTCCTCCATTTGAGCCATGACCAGAGGAATTTCAGTTGCAGCTTCTCTAGTTTCTTTCACAAATACTTTCTGCTTTCCTGCAGCAGATTTCCCAGACATTAGAGAATTCCCAGGTCCCTCTGGGATTTCATACTCTCCACACCAGTTTTCCATAACATGATGATATTGATGTTACTTCTTCTGGTAGCTGATACTCTGAAATCCTCCCCAAGCACTTTGTCTAATCCTATGTGTGCTTCAGTTTGAGGTTGTTTTTTTTCCCCTCTCACAGTGTGTCCTACGCACATCCCATGACGGCAGCCAGCCTTGCCACAAAACTCCTGTAAAATGGGTCCCTAGGGAGAGGGGGTTGGGTGAAATTCCAATAGACACGTGGTTTGTGGCAGGGTCTCCTGCAAAGGGATGGGTTTGCCTCCCATGACTGAGCTGCTGGTGAGTAAAGCTGCTCGATTCAATCACTGCAGGGCTGGTTTTGGGGTTGCAGCCGAACAGCCTCTGTCTTTGATGTATACCAGGTGCATTAAACAACTGTCCTGCCTTCCTGTTTCTGATGTGTGAGATGCCTTTGCTTTCATACCATTAAATGATTTGCCTTCATAGATCACTTCTAAATAGTATCCCCTCCTGCCTCGGCTGCCTTTCTGCACTGATGTGATGTTTCCTTTCTTTAAATGCCTTCAATCTAAAGAACGATGTGCCTGCTTTTATTGCTGCTTATTGCTGGCTTTATCAGCCAAGTTGCTGAGAAAGTTAGTTTGTGGAAATCCCTTAGCATCCCATAGCCATATTCCCACCCTCCTGCACCATTCCAAAAACCCCTGCAGAGCTGGGTTTTTAAACTAATTGTTTACTGATCGGAGGAAAGAATATAAATTAATAAAACCAGGACAGCATTGCTTCGTGCAAGCTAAGCTTCATGTCTGTCCAGGATCCAGTTGAACAGTCAAGGCCAGTCTGTCAAGAAGCTATTCAGAAAGGAGGCTTGGGTGTTTTTGTTGTCTTAAGAAAAGAAAAATCACTGAATGTCCTGGAGGAATCTGATATGAATTTGGGTGAAATGAGAGCTTGCCAAAAAACATGTTAACAGCATATTGCATAACTAATGCAGATTATTATGCTCGAGGGAGAGAGAATTCCCAAAACAGCATCAGCAGTCAGAAAAAAACCCAAGCTCATTGCTATTATGAAAAGAAAAAAAAAGGGGGGGGGAATTTTGGCAAAATGCTAAAGAAAATTTGGGCAGTGTGGGATCATAGAAATGGCTGTGCTGGCTCAGACCAAAGTCCAGCAAGCCCCAGATTCAGCCTCTGACAGACCCAACAGGAGATGCTTAGATAAAAGTACCAGAACAAGGCAAGCACCCTGTGATACTTTCCCAGTCTACTTTCCCAGCTTCCAGCAATTAGTATCTCAAGGACTTCCTGAGCTGACAGGGCTGTCCTTGAATTTAATATCCCCCAATGGATTTGTTTCACATGGTCTTGTTCCAGTCGTTCTTTGAGCCCGTGCAGACTTGCAGTATCCGCTGTGTCCCTCAGCAGGGAGCTGCAGGGGACGGAGCATCGTCACCCTCAGAGCATCGGTGGCCACTCTTGGGACCCTGCAGGAGACTGAAAAAGGGGCCAGACCTAGGACTGCTGAAGCCAAAGGTGTTGAACTCAATAGCTTGGGCAAAAAGGTGGCTCAAAGGTGGTTTAGATCTGTATCCTCTGTAGGTTCAACACAGGAGCTCACGACGGGTTGGGTCCTTTCATATGCTGTCAGCATGCAGGAGACGAGCATGAATCACAATTTCTCAAAGTATCTGAATATGTTGACACTGAGTCGTGTCCCGGCTGGGAAGCTCCATAGGGGTTTTTTTTTGATTTTTGGAGTCTGGGTAAATTTTGGGTTCATTGAAGCCAGTGGGATTTTCTCCAGTGATTTCAGCCCAACTCTATCAGTGGTGACAACTGGCTTGGAGTTGAAAGTAAAAAGTTGGACGAAGTTGGTTTTTGGGCATGAATGCAGACAGGACTAAAATATTTTATAAATTCTTCTTGGTTTGGTGGAAAACAAATGTCAGGAAAAGTAAGTAAATGTCTCCGAGATGTATTAGACCTCTTGTTTTAGAAGTTTGATGAATTTAAATGTCTCCCCTTCTGGTTTTTTTTTCTGCTTGAAATGGCTTTTCAAATAGCCATTCCACCAGTTTTAACAAAAAAGGTAAAAAACCCTCTCTCAGTGCATTTTGATACAAACAGCGTTTTCCACTGGAGAAAAGGCCTGTTCCTTTTGCAGCCCTGCCGTGGAGTAGCTGTGTGGCTCAGTAACCCGCAGCAGCTCCTCTTCCTGGGGCACGGCGTCCGCCTCCTCCCCGGCCGCCTGGCTGAGACCCAGCCGCGCTCGGTGCACATCCCTCCACTTGGCGGGGAAAGGGCAAGATCCTGGCAGCCCTCTGGGCCCCGCTCTCGCTGCCAGCCGAGGACGTGCTCTCAAGGTGGAGAGCCTTCCCCCAACCCTTCAGGTGGAAATACTTTAGATGGTTATTTCTCTGTGGGTGTGTGTATTTTTATATATACGTGCACGTGTGTTGTTTGGGGGAGCACTGTAAGTTCTCCATAAAATGCGAGTCAAACCGTATATTGCTCTCCTCCTTTCCCTAGTTGAACAGTTGTTTGAAACCAGGATTTCTTCCCCCATTGTTCTGTTCCCAGCCCGACGTGAGCTGCGGGCTCGCTGATGGCAGTGCAGATTTCTGCCCCTTCCTCTTTGCATTTCAAATCCTCTGTTGCTAATGGTGTCCATCACCAGGGTAGGGAACAGGAAGCGACTCCCTAAAATTGTGATGACAGAGCAAAATCTTGGGGTTAAGCAAGTTCATCCACAAGAAGACATACAGAGAAAATCTTGTCTTTTTGTGTAGCTTGAAAACGCTTGTTCTAAGAGTGGTTTCATTCACCTGGCCTGGGGCTAACAGCAGGAAGGAGATGGTGTACATGTATGCTGGACCGATGGCGGCAGGGCCCATGGTGTGCTGGTTCAGGTGATGCCACAGACACAGTCAAATGAGGCCTAGACCCTTTTCAGCAAAGTCCTCAAAGTCGTCACTGCCTTGTCAGATTAGCATCTGAGCCCCTTGAAGTGATATAAACCCCACCTTCCCCCCTGAATTCTGATTATTTTATTCTAGAAATTCAAGCTGAAGCATCATTACAGTTTTAAGTGATCCCATGGAATAGATTCAAAGGGAGAAATCCACATTTTTTTACCCAGTGTTTACACAACCCGTCAATCTTACAGTATTCCCAGCACAGCCTGTGGCGAATCTTGTTTGTACACAAAACATTTTTCAAATTTATTGTGGCGCCTGCTTTTATTTAGGCCGTGACAACCACTGCTAGCCACACTCGTATGGAGACTGAGCTGGGGCAGCCGGGCAGCTTTTGAGCCCCTTGATGGGGAGCACTGTGCAATTCTCCGGCCTGCGCCAGGTCGGGCGGTGATGCCGTCTCTCCAGCAAAACCTCAAGGGCTCTGCTGTGAACATCTTCACTTTCTCACCTCCTCTTCTCCTGGCCTGAACAGTCGCCACCCGGCACCTCCGGTTGATGGAAGGCACAGAGAGGAGCTTTGTCTCCAGCGCTTTCATGAGAGAACTCACCGTGCTCCCTGGGGCAGCATGGTCCCCCATCAGCAGAGCTGCCGCGATAGCACGTGTTTTTCCAAAGCCCTGCTCCGTTTGGATGTTGCACCTTTCCAAGAAGAGAAGTGTCTGAGGAGCACGGGAGTGATGTGCTCTTCTCTCTGGGCTTCTTCCACCGTTTCTAATCTGCAACTCTCAGCCAAAACAGGCTTCATTACCCTCAGGCTACTCTTTTCCCTGATTTGAGTTTCAGATATTTCTCCCGTGCTTAAAAAGCTGCTTTTGGCACCGTTTTCAGAACTGGAGCCGAGGTGGTTTTGCTCTCCCCCATTCGCAGAGGAGCTCGGGTGCAGTATGCAACCCCCACACCTCCCCGCTCCGTTTTTGGGGAATGAGTCAGATAATTTATCCAGAGACGCGGCAGCTGAGATCTCAGACCTACAAACTTCAATCAGAAGATCGTCTCTAACGGCAGGCTACATCGCAGTCCTTGGGGACAAGACCCTTCTCGCTCTGCGTTTGCGCAGCCCCGAGCATGGTGGCTCCTTCTGCTCTGCGAGCAGCACAGGCGCTCAACCCACAGAGGCAAGACAGCCCAAAATAGCCTCATTAGTGAGGAATGTACTGATGCCGGTCCAGATGTTTTAGTCCTCTGGGGCTTGCAATCACGGATGGCACTGGCTCCCGACGGCACGTGCAGCGGCAGGCAGCAGCGTCACAGGGCGCAGGGGGGTGGCAGCAGCGGAGAAATGGGTGGGTATTTTTTGGAGGGGAGGGCAAATGGCATCCTTTGAAACCAGGCTGGGCAAACCTGCGCGAGGCAGAGCCGGGGCTGCTGGAGTTGAGTTTGGCTCGGCAGTGTGGCGACGGGGCGTGCAGGCATGTACTGAAACAGGGGCTTGAGCAGGGTGTGAGGCCAGGGGCTTCGTTTCAGCTGCTGGCCCATCTCCCCCCCACACCCCCATAGAGTGCTCTGAACTCCCACTTGCTGGCTAATGCATGTGATGGGACCACTTACGCCAGTGCGGAGGAGCCAGAGCCTGTGCTGCAGGGAACACGCCTGTGCTTGCCAGGAGGAAGGAGCCAAGCACGCTTCTCTCCCTCTTTTCTCCCAAGATTTACAGTTTTGGTGGCTGGATGCCGAATTCCCTCGTCTCTGCAACAAAGCAGGACTAGTTTGGAGCTGGTGCGTGAAGACGGGAGAGGTGATGGGGAGGTTGGTGCTAGTGCTTAAGACTCCCAGGAGCGCGCAGGTCTCCTGTGGGGACTATTGGTGGCGGGGGGGAGGTTTATTTCAACAGATTAGCTGTGGTTGAGGCATGCGTGAAGGCTGCCGTACTGGAGTGCAGCCACCCCTTCCTCTCTGAGCACCTAAGATTTTGGAAAATCTCACCCTCCATTTAGTGTGAAGTTGCTCAGTTCCGCAGAATTTGGCTTTCAAGTGCTAAAAAACTCCAGCCCAAGAGCCAGAATCACGTTGCCATCGCAGGAGCAAGTTGCAAAGGTGTCACTTTCCTGGACGCAGCCGTGCAGCGTAAATCGGAGATGATGTTCCCCTCCACTTCCCCAAATCTTGTCCCACGGATCCCTGTCCGGGGCTACACCACCTGCCTCCGCCGGGGCGAGGGGAGCCCCCCGATGCAGCAGAGCTCTCTGTCCTCTCCCCGTAACCTCGTTGCTGACGATGCCCCCGCCCCGTCCCCATGCAGCCCTGGGAGAGGGAAGCTCCCTGCCAGCCCTCCCCCGGCGTTACTTATCTGCTTAGGAAAACACCCAGCTGCCAGCGCTGCAGCCGCGGGGACAGGGGCCGGATCCTGCCCAGGGAAGCGTCCCGGCTTCCTACAGCCTCGCACTCCGCTGTGGCAACCGCTCCGAGACAGACATACAGATAGACAGACAGACAGACACACAAGCGGGCACCCCCCGCCCAAAAATCTCCCCGCTGCCCGGCGGGCGCGGCCGTGCGGGTGTGCTGGGGATGGGGTCGGGGCCGGGAGGGACTCTCGGCTCGGGGGGGGCCGGGGCCGGGAGCGGGGCCCGGGCGCTGCCGCCTTTATAGGAGGAGCGGCCGGGCGCCGGCGCGGGGCCCTCCCCGTCCCGCAGACGCAAGCGGGGCGGTGGCCCCGGTTAAAGGGGAAACTTGACAGCGCCGCCGCCCGCTCCCGCCGCCCGCTCCGCTCCGCTCCGCTCCCGCCGCCCGGCGCCCCTCGGCTCCGCCGCGACGTGAGTACGGGCCGGGCCGCGCCGCTCCGCCAGCCCGGCTGCGGAGGGAGGGAGGGAAGGAGGGGGGGGGGGGGGGGGGGTGGCTGATGGGGAGCTCTCCCGGGGAGAGGAGCAGCCACCCCGGGGGGGAGAGGGGCCGGAGAGACCCTCCGGGGGTCCGCAGGGGAGAGGGACGGGGGGACGCCCCCCCGCCACCACCACCACCGCTCCGGGGGTCCTCTAGGGAGAAGGAGTCAGGGCAACCCCTCCCTCCTTCTCTGGGAGTCCCGAGGGGAGATGGGCCGAGGAGACCCCCGGAGAAAAGGGGCCGAGGTAGCTCCGTCGGGTGAACTGGGCCGAGTTAGACGGCCCCCACCCCCAATCGGGGGTCGCCAGGGGAGATGGGCCGGGGAAAGCCTCCCATGGGGAGAGGGGCCGACAGAGTCATCCCCGCTGGTCCCATGGGTAGGTGGGCAGGGGAACCCCCCTGCCGGCGGTGAGGGGCCGGGGTAGCCCTCTTGGGTGAGATGTGCCGGGATAGACCCCTCCCCGGGGGTGCCGAGGAGCGCACACTTCCCCCGGGGAGAGGGATCGGACCCCCCCCGGAGGAGACGGGCTGGGGGACCGCCTCGGGGAAGCCCCCCCCCGGGGTCCCCAGCGGAGGGGACCCGGGAAGCCCCCTCGGTGAGAGGACTTGGGGGAGCAGGGTCGGGGAAAAGGCTCGGCGGAGCCCCCGGGGGTGTCCGGGAGTGGGTCCGGGCAGAAGGCAGGGACACCCCCCCCCCCCGGCTCCGTCGGTGGGGCCGGAGGGAAAAAGCCCGGGAGCTGGGCGCTGCCCAACCATCGCCCGGAGCCGGGCGGGCTCCTGCCGCCCCCGGAGCGCCTCCTGCTGCCCCCGGGGCCGGGCTTCACACCCAGACAGGCGCACGCACAGGCACACTCAGCGGCATCCCTCTCCCCCTCCAGTTCTGCCCTTCACCACCGCCAAGATGCTGCTTTTGCTGCTGGGGATCATCGTGCTCCACGTCACCGTGCTGGTGCTCCTCTTCGTCTCCACCATCGTTAGCGTAAGTACGGACTTTCCTCTGGCACCGGGGTACCGGCAAGGCAGGGAGCGGCCGGTGGCGCGGCACGGCATGACAAGACCAGAAGGTGTTATTTTTATTTGGGTTTTATTTTCCAGCCTAGCTTTTAGCAGGGAACCTTTACTTGCCGTTTACAAGTCTTGCTAACAGTGAGGGTTTGGAGCATTTTGCACAGAAAGCTCTCCCCGTATTTGTGTGGTCAGGTGTAACTGGAGGGTCGCCGGGTTGTGTGCTGTAGCAGATGCTCAGGGCATCCCCGTTCGCACAGAGGAGAGCGTTATTGAAGCCCGTCTCCTCATCGTCCCCATGCTGGTTCACATCAGGGAGCAGCCTCAGAGCACCCAAAACACCCTCCGTGGGGGTGACACTGCGCTCCCCTTTCCTAAAGGAGCTCCACCTGCTAATGGGCTTCAGCCCCCAGGACCAGTACAGCCAGTTTGAGCAAAACCCCTTGAAAAGGGGCTGGTTTGGGCACTGGCTCCTCAGCACCAGCAGTTTTGCTCTCCAGCTCTGCTCCTTTGAGGCTATGAATTAGGCACAGCCTCTGTCTCCTAACCTGGATGGGCAATTTTCAAGGCTTAAGCTTTGCAAGCAGGGGGAAGATTGAGGGCTGGATGCTGCACAGAGGGTTCCCAGCACTGTCCTTGGTCTAGAGCCCAGTTAACACGTCATCTACTTAGGAAGAGGTTTGACTTGGTTTCAAGGCAGCAGTTGTGTGGAGCTTGTGAGTTCCAGGCCTGCTTCACCAGGTTCTTCTTTCCCGTATTTTTTTTTCTTCTTTTTTTGGCGTGGTAATAGTAGTAGAAGATGTTACAAAAATCTTCCGAGTCGTTAGAAATCACGTGGAAGCATTCAAATAGCCCGGCCAGGCACCAGGCGAGGACGGCAGAGGGGAGGGAAGTGTGGGTCCCCCGTGGGACTTGGTCCATGCTTAAAGAGAATAAAGAGCTTCTGTTTTTCTGCCGTTAGGTGAAAGCAGCTAAAAGCAAATACCAGTATTTACTTTCCAAACCACTTTCTAAAGAAAAGCGTGTGCCTGGGAGCGCCCGGCCGGGCACACACGTGCCGGTACGCGCTGGGGCCTCTCGGTGCCGAATCCTTGGGGGAGGGCACGCAGCTGCCTGCCGTCTCCTGCTAGGGCCCTGCTCACAGGGCTGCGTCTCTTTGCAGCAATGGCTGGTGAACGGCGGGCACACGGCGGACCTCTGGCAGAACTGCACCTCCGGTAGCGTCTTCCACTGCCTGACATCGTCCACGAATGGTGAGTGCTCCCCGGGAATCAGGGCTGCTGCCGCCTCGTGCTTTTATTCTTCTCCCCAGACTTATGAAATCAAGGGAGATTTGCTTGTACAGGTTATTTGTGGTTCCCTCTTGCTTTTCCCTGCACTCCCCCCAAGTTGTTCCCTTCCATCCCTTCCCCTTGCCTCATCTGCTCCGTCCCCACATGGAGGGGCAGCACTCCACCGCATTCCCGCTGTCCTGGCGGGGGGACGCAGGGCTGGCCCAGCAGCGGGGGGATTCCCCCCCCCGGCCTTGGCAGTCCCTGAAGTTGCGATGCAGCTTTGCATGGGTACCAGACCCAATGCCCGTTGCTCTGCCCTGCTGCCCTCGAGCTGTGGGGCAGCTCCCAGTGACACTGTGGCAGGGGGTTCGGCACACTCAGCTGCAGCGGAGCTGACCGGTTCAAGCGCTTTTTGGCAGTCTCCTGTTATTAGCTCATTTTGATTACACTCGGATGTTCAAATGCAGGGCAGCCCTTGGAGCAGGGTTTGCTGGGCGGCTGTTGCAGTGCTGGGAGTGGACAGGCCATTTTCAGCACACGTCCCTCTTGCTGTGGTTGTGAGAGTGTTTTAAAGATGCACGTGGTGCCCCGAGGATGGCTTGTCTCTGGAGGACACCCTGTCCCATGTCTAGAGATCTGCCTTGCTTTTTGCTGCTGTGACAGGCTGAGTTTTTGGGCACACTGCTCGCCCTGTGGTTTGCTGCCGAGCACCGCGTGTGGGATGTGCTGAGTGCTCGGGCCCTTCTTTGTTCTGCTGCTGAAATGGCCCCCGTGGCACCTGCACATCTGGGGTGGCTGAACATCTACCTCTGGACTAAGCTGGGTGAAGGCTGATGTCACGCTGGGTGACATCACCCAGCGGGCTGTTTGCTGAGGTCAGCAGGGGAGGAGTGCTTACTAAAAAGCCGTTACACAGAGTTTCCAGGGCACCTAGTGGTACCACTAACACGAAATCTGTGCTCAGGGAGTCAGGCAAGCCTGTGCCTCAGTTTCCCCAGAAGATGGGTCTAATGCCAGCAGTGCTGTGTCCAGTGTTTGTTTTCAGTTAGCCTGGTTTTTGCTTTCCTGTGGAAACAGATTCTCCTGGTGTAACCCCCAGTGAAACCAGTTGTGAATCATACTGATGTCACTGGGAGCACAGTCATACTACCCTGGAAATGTGGCCGTGGAGTAGGAGCAAACCGATGCCACGTGGTCTTGGCAAGGCAGGAATGACTGCAGTGGAGAGCACTAAATACTTTCAAAGGGTCTCGTGGTGATGGGAGACTGTCAGAGGTTTTTGGAGGTTCAGGTCACCCTAGTCCCCAGCCCGCTGGGTGCAAAACTCTTATCTTCCCCAGGCTGAAATCAGTGGCGTGTTTCCCTGCACGGCCCAGGCTCTGGTTTCGGTGGGAGCGAAGCCACCGCTGCGGGTCTCTGCTGACGCCTGGTGGTGTCCGGGCCGGCCAGGAAGCGGTTGGATCCCATCCCAGCCGAGGAGCCTTCTGGAGCCATGTCCTTCATCAGCAGTTGGCCGGTGCTGGCTATCTGCAGCGTAGGCAGGCTGCTTCACGGCCATTCATGCATGCTCCAAAACTGCTGACCTTGCGCTTTGAAATAAAAGGCAGCGATTGCCCCCCCAGAGTCCCAGAGCTGAGGGCTGTAAAGCCTCCCCAAATCTTTTGCTTTTCAAACCTGCACTGCTTTTTCTGGGTGTTTGCAGGATGCTGTATGTTGGGGAGTTGTCAGTGTTGAGAGGGGCTTGTCCAAAATGTGTCTGGGATGGTTTCCTCCGTGTCTGACTGTCCTGCTGGGTGTTGTGAGTCTATATTGCCCCATTCCCAGAAGCTGCTCAAAGAGGGGCTTCCCGCTGGATCCCTTCCAGCGATGATTTTTTAACATTAAAGGGGCTGTAGTCAAGATGGCCCCGCTAAAAATGCGGTCGAGCAACTGAGTTTGGTTGATAAGGTGCCCCAGTGGGCTGCTCTTTGAGTAGAGGTGCGTTGTGCTCAAGTCTTAAAGTGCTCTCTGCCAGCTCTTATTTATATGAAGGCCTTGCTCTGGCATCAGGAGAAGAGAGTTTTGCTTGGGCAAAAGCTCCTGCCCCATCCACCCCGTGGCAGGGGTGTGGGAGCAGTGCTGCTGAGGACCAGTCTTCATCTGGTGGGATCCTGGATGCACCTCACCGGTGCTGTAGGAACACAAAATCAAAAGATATTTCCTATCTTAAAAAGCCTATCTTAAAAGCTTACGCAAGGCTTTTAAAATCTGTTTGTAAAAACAGAATAAAAATATCACACAGCATCATTCCCAGTGGATCCCTGCACCCTCCCTCCCCGCTGCCCGTCTCCGAGCCCCTTGGTCCCACTGCCCCTGCGCTGCCAGGGGAGCTGCGGTCGGCCACTATTTGGAGCGATAGCGGGGATATGGGGAAAGGATGCTGTGGCAGGGCCAGCTCCAAGGCTTATGCTCGTTCCCTGCCTGGTCCTTGTTATTCTCCTCAAACTCTCTTTGCTAGGAATATGCTTACTTTCAAAAATATGAAAGATCCTATACCAAATACCACAAACCGTTCTCATTTAAATCTCTCTCAAAACACAGGCTGTGCATGCTACACTGGGTTGTAGAAAGCCTTAAGAATTTGTTTCTCTGTGCCTGTGCCAAGGACGGTGCTTAACGGTTAATCACAGAGTGCCAAGGTCTGCTGCGGGCTAAGAGCAAGAAATCCTCGTTCGGGAATTTTGGCAGAATTCGATCTTTACGTAGAGGCAGTTTTTCTTCCGGCCATCGTAGCAGCTGCTGTAGTGCAGTTATTTTTTCTTCTCTTTTTAAGAAGGAGTGGTACTCAGTACTCGGAATATGTGGAATCAGGTAGGGTTGGGTCTCGTGTTTTCAGCATGGGTGGGGGCTTTGCCGTAGCACCAGAGCGGTGGGTTTGTTGTGCTGAGATGCTCCCCTTGGTCTCAGCATGGTGAAGATGGATGAACCTCCTCTCGCCTGCTGTCCTGTCACCCAGGGACCCTTTTGTTTACATGATCCGTACGTGGATGCCCAACAAGAAGCTGAACTTGCTACAACCAGGTGCCAGCAAGATTTGCTTATGTTTAACGCTGGGGCAGGTTTGGGACCGTGCTCCTAACCTTATAGATTACCCCATGGGGGTGGAATAAGCAGCAAAACAACTCAAGGGTTGACCACAGGAGGACTGTCGGACCATGGCTCCCTGGGACATTAGCAGACCTCGGGCACAGGATGGAGCTGGCCTCAGTGGAGGCTGAACTCACACCTCCCAAATGCCTCTTGGCACGGCTTGAACCCCTCACACCTCCCAAATGCCTCTTGGCACGGCTTGAACCCCCTGTGTATGTGAGGGCTGAGTGGTCCTGATGGGAGCAAGCGCTGGGAGGGAGGAGGAAACGCCAGGTCGGGGGCAGATGCCCACTTCTTTGCCTTTTACAACTGCCTGCTTGTTGCTTTGATTTCTGCATTTGCTTGTTAGATAATGACTTTTTTTTTCAAGAGGTCGACAACTATGGAAAAAATGTTGCAATCTTTGCTTCGTTTGCGCTGTCAGACATTCCTGGAAAAGACTTATCTCAAGAATTTAGCTCTGAATCCCAGAATTGTGTGTCGGCACGGCTGCACGCCAGCCCCCAGCTGTGCAATCCCACTGCAGACACGGGGCACACAGCCGGACCTGAGCTGCTCAAGTGCTCTTGAGTAGATTCCGCCCCAAATTTCCAGACACGATATTTTTTTCCTCCAAAAATGGCCTTTTCTCTCCACAACTGATTTTCTTGTGCAGGCAAGGAGATTTTTTTCTGCTACTTTCTACTGCTCTTCCTCTGATTTTGGTGGGAATGCTGAATTCGGGGAAGCAGTGGGGACCTTCGTGGAGATCCCTACATCCTTCTGTAACGTCAGGAGACATTTTTCCTGTTGTCTTCCTACCGTTTCTCCTGTGGCTGCTCTGTGGCTTTTGCATGACTGGCTTGTTCACAGGCAGGCTGATGTTTTTTGGCTTTTTTAAAGGGAAAAGAAAACCCCAAACCTTGGGAAATGCACAGGCTGCCAATCCACATGATTACTAAGTGCCATGAGCTGTATGATCCTGATGATTTGCTGATCTGGTGGCCACAAGCAAAGCCCAGGTGGGTCGTCCAGAGCAAAGATCTGCCCTGGACCGCCTGGGTGGGCAGGGATGGACCTCCCATCAATGGGGCAGGTACTGCCATGCAGTGGGGGATTGCTCTGCTCTTCTGCACACTGACCTTCCCTCTTCCAGAGTCCCTTTGCTCTGGCAGATGGGACCCTAAGCAGCACTGCTGGTGCTTGAAATGCATTTTCTTTGTGCTGGAGGAGGCAGGAAAAATCTTCGTCCCTGGCACAAGGCAAGGGCGTCTGTGCCCTGACCCATCAGCTGTTCCCAGGAGGAACTGCACTGCTTCTTCTCCACTTTTAAATGTATAACTGAAACATCTGAACCCATTGCTTTTCCTCTGTCAGCCCCCCCCCAGTGGCTTTGCTGCCCTTATTCTTTCAGACTCTTTCTTCCAGCAATGCTGGACTTGCATGACATAGAAAAGGTATGGAGAGATGGAGGTGCCATTTAACTTGCTGTAATCCTTTTTGTGGCTGAAAATGATGTTGCAAGGCTGCATTGAAGCCTTGCACTGAGGAAAATTATTTCTCGATGTCTAATTCCATTATTGATAGTGAGTATAGAGTACCTGAACAAAAAGAGATGGGGGCAAATTCCCCTCCAGCCCACTGGAAGAACCAAGACTGCACCAATTCGGTCAAGACTTGGAGAATTTGTCACTGGTGAGGGGACACTTCCTAGCGCAGGAGAGTGAGATGGAGGAGATAGTCCAGTCACCTCTGCAAATTAGAAGTTCAAAGATTTAAAGATTCAAAGATTTAGAACATGGTGTCAGCCTTTTATTGACTGGAAAAGTTACCTTCTGCCCTTATGCTGTGGGTCTTGCTGAGTCTGCGGGCACAGCGCTGTTGCAGCTGTTTGCTTTATTTCTGCTGGGCAGCTGCAAACGAGCAAGAAATTACCCATATTTAAGGATGCTGAATCTGTTATAATGAAGCCACGCAGTAAATAATGCATAGCTTCTTTGTGTGATAGTGCATAGTCTTTGTATTTGAGGTTCTAGCCATCAGCTGGCCCCATTCAGCTTATGGACCACATGTACAGATATCCTGATCTGGGGACACCTCTGGTTTTTCAGGATCTTTGCAGTTTGCAGCAGAGTAGCAAAGAGCCGGCTTTTATCCTCAGCGGTTTGTGGGTCTGCGGCACCCGCTTTGTCATTAATGACAGTTAACATTGGCTTAACTCGGGCAGGGTTGAACCCCTCTCTGCCAGCTTGTGGGTGACTGTAGCTTGCCCCTTAGTTGTCTAAAATAAACTGTGGGGTATTCCAGGAGAATATTTTGTATTTCAGATCAGTTTCTGCCATAACCATGTCCCCTGTGATACGAAAGGGATTTCCTCTGCTTAAAACCAGGTTTGTGTTGTTGCTTGTTCTTCTCACAAAGAGCATCTGATAAGGAGAGGTAGGGAACCAGTGCTGTTTTTCCCTGCTCTCGGCTGCTCCAGAGCTCTTTGGCTCCCCTATTTCTGCCTAAGGGGGGCGGGGGGTCAGCCAACCTTCCCTGCTGGGTGGGGAGCTTTGGCCCATAGGAGAGGAGCAAAAGGGAGGAAGAATGCAACCCTGTGGGCAAACTATGACTGCAAAACCAGAAGAATGGGTGGGGAAGTCCACTGTACAGTGCAGTGCTGGAAAACTCTTGATCCAGCATTTTTTTTGGCCTTGATGAGACTCTTGGGTGTCCCCGTGGCCACAGGCTGAGCGTACCCCTGCGACATGCCTGCGGGTCAGGGAACCACTGCTCCCCATCCCTGCTCCTGGTGCCTGGACTTGAAATCAGTGGGAGGTGGTACCTAAGCCCTTTGGAGGACCTAAGTCTGAAATGATATATCTACCATCTTAGCTCGCTCTGACACACAAACCAAAAGGAGGTCGGAGCCACCATGCCGAGGGTCTTGCAGAGGAGCTGGCTTGGGCATTGTGGAGCTGTTGGAAGGTGTTTTTCATGGTGCCAGCAGCTTTCTACTGCCTCAGCAGCAGCAGCAGTTGCCTCTGCGTGACATGAGCTTTGATGGTCTGATGGGACGTCTGAATGTGGCAGCTCTGGAGAGCTATGGATCTCCTGGCCTCAGGGACTTCTTGGATGGAGCTTCGAGGAGAAGGCAGAAGGGAGGACAGCTGAGAGGAAAAGAAGACAAGAGGAGAAAAGGGGGCTTTGAGGGTTTCATCTTCTGAAGGGAGCTACGGAAGAGGACCAAGAAGTCTCGGGCAGGAATTGCAGCATCGTGTTCATTCACCGCCTCCCCACAGCTCAGGTGTTTCCCACCTGTGCATCCCCTGGCCCTTACAAATACCTTGGCAGCTCTTTAAAATCCCCCTTTTCTGGTGGGATTTCCAGGAATACCTTGATCCAGCACCCTACGGCCTCTCCAGGGAGTAGACATAGGAGGACAGGAAAGGAACAACTGTTGGGTGAAAAACCTGCTTTTTCCCAGCTTGAGCATCCAGCAGCCCAGAGCATGGTCTGGGAAGGTTTGACTTCAGGCTGGTGGGAGGTCTGGAACTGAAGCAGAAGAAAGCTGCAATGTCACGGAGCTCTTCTTTCCCTAGGAGAGCTTAGTGAGTCTGCTGCATGTGGCTGACGAACTGTGAGGCTGTTCTCTTCAATAGGAGATATGTTCACTTTGAGCGGTGGGGCTGTGGGTGGTCGCGGGGGAGGTCATCTGTGCTGCTCAGGAATAGCTCTGCAGGTAGCTGAGCTTTTTTGCCTTTCTGGGTTGCTACAGTGAGTTGCCAAGGGGCAGCAGCCTGAAGTTCAGGCCCAGAAGAATGATGCAATTGAGCTAATATTTCTGCATCTTCATTTCACCCTTTTTCAACCCTCTTAAGGGGTGTTTGAATATCAAGGTTTAAAACCATTGCAAGCCCCAGTGCTTGTGATGTGACCTGTCCGCTTCATAGGCGAGGATGCAAGTTGGGTTCAGGTTCTTGGTCAGACCTTGAAGCCCGAGAGTCTGCTTTAGAAAAACTCTGCTCAGAAAATATGTCTTTTCCTGGCAGACCTGGGCTAGTACCTTTCTGCCAGTAGATGCATATGCTGTTCCTGACCCTGCTGATATTTAGTTTGCAGCATTGAAGAAGCAGGTTTTACCATGCAGATGTGGTCATGAATTTCTCCTCCCTTTAGTTTTGTATACGTTATATGCTACAGTTACCTCCTTAGTGGATGTTTTCTTCCCCAGAAGTGGTTACTTTTTAAGTGTACAGTGCATATGCACTTTGCAAAGGGAAAGCTATATGCGCAAAATGTTACCATCAGCTGCAGGTCACAGCGCAGAGGTGTTTTTAATGCATAGCACTAATTTAGTGATGTCTTACAGTGAGTGTGTAAGCTGATCGCTCAAATAAGTTTCTTTTCAGTTTGCACTTTATTCTTTCTCCTTGGCTGGGTCAAAAGAGGATAGGGTGTCTGCAACAGAGCAGTGAATGAAACCCTGGGGAGCCAATGCCTGTCCTTTAAGGCCCTCTGCTCGTGGCCAAGGACATGTTTGTGCCTGCCCCATCAATCCTGCTCAGCTGCACCCATTGTCTGGGTATAACCCCCCCCCCCCCGGCAAACAGGGCTGGGGCTTTGCTGGAAGGGGTTGGGTTAGCCACTGTCTTTCTAGGGGGGTTCAGCTGCAATTCCTGCTCTAGGTTTCAGTTTCTGCTCTGGGTTTCTTTCTTTCATGTTAGACTTCAGGGCAGTGAAATGTGGTCTTCACCATCCCAGGGGTGAAGTCTTTTCCCTGTTGTTTTAAGTGGTAGCGTGAGCACATCAGGACTTGCAGAGCTTAGGGAAGTCTTCAAATTTGTTTTGTAAAAACTTCTTACTCTGTTTCTGACTGCCTGAAAGGGCTCTAAAAACACTCCCAATGGGTCCGCTCCGGAAGCGGTATGCAGGGTGTTATCTGTCCTTTCCACTCTGTTTCCTTTTCTTCCTCCTCCTGAAGAACAAAGATATAAACACGGAGCTGAAGAGATGCAGCAGAAAAATGGAATAACTGACTTGCTGCCCAGGGGAAACCACAAATAACAGTCTGGGAGTAAACAGTGCTGACAGCCCTGCGATACAACTCACAGGGCCCAGACTTCCCTGTGGGAAACGCGCTTTATTTTTAAAAGCCTGTAGGTAGGACACAGCACTAATAGCAAAGGACCTAAAAGCATATGGGATTGAGGAGGTAGCAATACTATCTGCAGTTATAGTGTGTTTTCAAATGAATTAAAGGCAATTAGCTATCCTAATACAGCTGAAGTCTGTGGGCAGCTGGGCTTGGACTTAATGGGAGTATAGCAGCTTGCACTTGTGGATCTCTGAGTCACGAGCTGGGGATCCTGCCCCTTGTTTTCACAAAGGAGGCTGATAAAAGTCAGCAAAGGGCTGGATGTGAGCAGGCCCAGAGCTCTGGTCTGTGGGATCATCTCTTGATTTTCCTACTCACAAGTTCGTGCCACTGCTGCTCTCTGGCTGCAGCGGGGCAGTGCGGCTGGCTGCCGAAACCCCTCCGGTCACCGAGGGCTTTCCCCTCTCTCTCAGTGCCTGCCTTTATATTCCTCTGACATGGCTTTTTATTACAATGGGATTTTGCAAAGCCTGTATAAATCATTTGTATTCAGAACCAAAAAAGAGGCATGGGGAGGCGGATGCAATTAAAAGGGCAGCTCAGCTCAGCTTTCCGTCTAGACAGCCTTCTCTTAAAATAACTGGCACTTGGAGCATCCACCTCCGAGCAGAAAGGGCTCCTCTCTGGGCCGGATTCCATGGCCTTTGAAATCACAAAAGACTTGGCTTCCTGGGTCCTGGACCGAACTGCAGGTCTTGGGGCCGGGCAGGCTTTGGCTCAGCTGGTGCACGGAGCTGGACATGGCTTTAGGGCTTGGGAAGGCGTGAGCTGAAAGCTCAACTTCCCAGACCTTTGATGGGAGCCCTTTGTGTGCTGAAGCATGGAAGGAGATTGCAATTCAGTAGCTGGACATCCTCTAACCATACTTCTCCGACCCCACCTGAGCAATGATTTATGACTTGATTTTTAGCAGCGCTTGAGCTGCCTTATCCCCACTGTTGCCCACTGGTCGAGCATGGCCAGAGCTGAAGGGTCAGGTGGGGTCGAGGCAGGGGAGTTTCCCTGCCTGGCTAGCTGAGATAGGAGAAACATAAGGGACATTTTGTGTGCACATCAGTGTGAAAACCACACTGGGATTCCCTGGAAGTGAAAGCAGTGATAGCTGCTCCTTCCTAAGGAACGGCAGCAACTGGTGCACATGGATGTAAACCCAGCGGTGCCGCAAGGAGTGAAGCGCAGCAGCTCTTAAGCAGGGTGCGTTAATGCTGCAGAGTAGTTTGGCATGGGAGGCGTGAAAAGGAGGGGGAGGAAAAAGCTGTCTGCAATGAGCAGAGGCCTCTCTGCCTGGTTTCAGTCTGCTTTGGTGAGCAGGGCCTGAATTTGCTCCGTTGCGTGAACGTCCGGAGGCAAGATGCAAAGGCAAGAGGTGGAATTGATGGTCCAAAGTCAAACACACCAGACGTTACTAAATTGCACAGGATGTTTTCTGCAGGCATGGATTTGCTGGAAAGGCACAGGCGTGGATCGTCATTGCCGTCCTAGTTGAAGGCCGTACCTCACTCTCTGGTTCAAATTCCACTGTCACCTCCGTGAGTGCAGCTTGTGAGGATTTGGTGGGAAAGCGTGATCGCTTCTCTGGGAGCGGACACTGCTCTGGGCAGTCCCAAATGGCCTCACTGGCTGCACCAAGTATTGAAGGTTGCTAAGCTGAAGCGTAGCTTTATTTGGAAGTTTTGCTATGTTTCAGCTATTTGCTGCAGAAAGCTGTTTCTTGCAGTGTGCAGCCAGGAGAGCAAAGCTGGTGGTAGTAAAACTGCAGTGCGAGCATGGGACTGGGACTGAGACTTTGGTGCTGCCTAATTCTTGCCTGTTTGAGGATCCAGCCCAAAGCATGATTTTTCTGCCTTTTACTGGGCGGTTTGTGCCTCACTTTACCTCTGCCGAGTCCTGCCTGGCTTTTGTGGTGAATTAATTGATGTCGCATCCTTAAAGACCTCTCGAGGAAAGCTGCAAATACTCCTTTTGATCTCAAACTTTATAAGGAAAGGGAAAGGCAGAGGTACTTGTGAGGACAGCCCCTTCCCGCTGCTGTGAGGCACTGCCTCTTTCTGTCAAGCTCATGGGATGGAGCCGCATTTTGCTTGTTTATTTATATTTTTTTTTAACGCGGGGAGTTACACACCCACGAAGCCTGGAAATAGCTGGGCAGTGACTCACGAAGGGGCTGGTTTAACTGGTCTGCTCTGCTCTGGGAGGCAGCTGTGTTTGGCAGCTGGGGAAGGCTCTTTCCAAAAGGTTTGACTCCACAAGGGCAGAGGGTGTTTTCACTAGCTATGTATTTATTTTACCTCTGAGCTTGGCCAGCTCGGTGTCTCATGGCTTGTTGCACATGGCTTTTGTGTTTCCAGTACAGCTGAACTCCCAGCGCCTGACATGAAGCTGGGGGAGAGGCTTTGTCTAGGTTTCTGCAGACTTCAGATTGGGACTGATATTGCTGCTCATATTTTATTATAAATGCTCCCTGATAAAGCATGTGGCCCTGCAATTTGTTTTAACCCAGCATGCTGGTCCATGCACACGTCATCCTAAATCCTGGGCAGCATCGTGCCCGCGCTGAGGACCTCACCTGCTGGATGTGGCCACATCCCCCAGCTGTTAAGAAACTTAATGGGAACCGGGGCTGGGATGGTGGCACGGGGGATGATGCCGAGGTCAACGGGCTGTGGTGGGGGCTTGCTGTCTGTGGTGCCCACACTGAGGTTTCTGTCTGTCTGTCTTTCCCCAGAATGGCTGCAGTCTGTCCAAGCGATGATGATCCTTTCCATCATCTTCAGCGTCTTGTCCCTGTTCCTGTTCTTTTGCCAGCTGTTCACGCTCACCAAGGGCGGGCGGTTTTATGTTACTGGAATCTTCCAAATCCTTGCCGGTAAGTGGGGGCTGATTGATGGGGCTGTCACCAGTGGGGAAAGGGCTTTCAAGCAGAGGAGAGGCCAATGGTAGAAACGAGCACACTCTTGGGTACCGAAGCAGGAGGATCACGGAGCTGGCTCCCGCGTGGCTCAGTGAAGGCAAGAGGGGGTGAATAATTTGTGTCTGTTGAGGTCTCGCATGCCCTGGGATGGGATCTGTCTGTCAGGGCGTTAGGCGTCCAAGCTCTTCTGCCCTTGCGTCATGGAAGGTACAAGAGGGTTGCTGCCCCGGCCGGGGAGGTGTCGGAGGGGCAGAGTGCCAGACCCGCCGGAGGCAGAGCTGTGCCAGCGGTCCGGGGCGGTGGGGCAGGCAGGGCGTGGGGGCTGCCGGACCGGGGGCTCTGCCCGCTCCTCCGGTGGCTCGGGGTGGAGCGCTGAGGGTCCGGGGCGGCTGCGCTGGCTTTGGGACCCACCTGCGCCAGGCTGGGCGAGGTTTCCGCAACTGCAGGCGGGGTGGGGGAAGTAGTGACGATCCTCTTTTGGCGAAAGAGGATCCGAGGATTATTTATAAACTTGCCATAAGGGGGCCTGGTGCTTTCCACATCAGCAAAGAGCCACTGGAGCGTGCAGGGTGAGCCAGCTGACTTTGAACTGTCAGCTACTATTTTTAACTCTTAAAGAACTCAGCCCTGGAAATGAGCCATGGTTCGTGTCCTACGTTGCAGTTCTCCAAATATAGATGCTGTAAAGCCACTGCCTCCATTTACGTTTCCACGTATGAAAACAGTGGAGAGGATTTTCAAGCATTCGGACTAGAAAAATTAAATTGTGCAATGAGGTTCTGGCTAAATTATGACAGACTGTCTGGGAAGGAGACTAATTGTTTACTAGAGCTTTAGATGTTAAACTAAAAGCCACCCTCAGTCCTGCCACTGAATCCGTGGAAAAACTCATCCACTGAATTTAGACAGAGTTTCTGAGCATCCTCTAAGTGACTAGCCTTCACAAACCTTGGAAAAGTTTAGAGCTAACCTTTCTTAGCAAGTGTGGCATGAAATCTATTGTAAGTGTATTTGCTTGGCCATAATGCAGGTGATGAGTTCAGATCAGTTCACCGTCTCTGGAAAGATAGATGTGTAGAAACCCATTACAGCCATGGAGTCAAGGAGGGGAAATGGGCATTAATAATGCAATTATCTGCCTGAGAGCTTGTCTGATAGATCTGGGAGCAGAAGGCTTCTCTCTCCTGAGTGATTGTTGGTGATTCCTCATTCTCAGAGGAAGAGAAAATGGGATCGCAACCCTCCTGTCCATGCTGTGCTGGGTGTTGTAAGGGGTTGGAGGGTCAGGCCATAGACCTACCATCTCTTTCCTTGTTGGGCTTGAGACATGGGTCAAATCCATCCCCCACCAGTATGAAGGACAGGAAAAGTGTGACCTGATCCCCCTGAAGCTTCCTCATGGCCTGGGGGACCCATAGGCAGAGGTCTGAGTCCAGATGGACCATGCAGAGGTGGACACTGGTGGCCATCCTTGCTGTTGTCCCTGGCCAGGGCTGGACGAGGGGCTCAGGGCAGTTGTGGTCTTTGTGTCCCTAAATTTCAGGGTTGTTGGTAGGAAACAAGACATGGCTGTGCCAGCGCTGCCAGGATATCCCACCTGGAGGTATGGATGGCTCTGGTCAAAGGAGTTGAACCTGATGTGGTTTCCTTGCACCTTGCTGTGGAAGGCCACCGCTGTCTAAAGCCAATGGAGGAAATTCCTGTGGCCTTCAGGCTTTGCAGGTGTTCCTCCACACCTTGCAAAGCCCCGGCACCACAAAGTCCTGCTGCAGGTCTGCCAGGGACGGGGTCCTACCTGCTTGAGTGCTTTGTTCTCGGCTCCAGCACAGCTGGAGAGGTCCTCCCTCCTTCTGGGAGGGGATGAGAAGGCTCTTCCTGAAGCTCTCCATCACCCTGCAACCCCTCCTGGGGTGATGCAGCTTGGCAAAGCTCAGGGTCTCCAGTTTTGGAGCCTGAGCAACAGCAATGCTGGACCTGAACCAGCGGGTGCTAGGGGCAGAACCACTGGGTGCTGTTGGGTGGTAGAGCCGGGCAGCGGTGCCTGAAGGGCAGGGGCTGGTCTCCAGTACAACTTCAGCTGTGGCTCAGGGGAACTGGGGAGCAGAGGTAAGGGCAAGAGGAGGTGCACGAGGTCGGTTGGGTCTGTTGTGTAGCAGCAGGGCAGGATGCATCCCCAGCACCTTCTCCACACTGCTTGGAAACATGCCCCGAAGTCTAGCTGAATTTGCCCTGAGGGGATTTCAGCCATCGCGAAGGCATCAAAAGGCCCTCTACAGCTCTGCTCAATCCTTGCTGCGTCCATCACAGCCAGGGGTAACTTCTCCTAGCTGTGTAAGCCGAGCATGGGAGAGATGTTGGTTTGGGCCTCTCAGGGTTTGACCCAACTTTTCCATCACTCTCTCCAGCATCAGCATCACTTTTATCCCTCATCTCTCATTCCTCCCACCCTAGACCTGCTGTCCCTACGGGGTGGAGAGGGTAGGCTCAGCCTCAAGGGCTATGCCTTCCACATATCCCGCAGCTATTTGCAAAAACCTGCATTGGAGAGCTAACCTTGAGCATGCACCAGCACCCAGCCTGGTTCGTCTGCAGGGCTGGGGCAGCATGCGCAAACCTGCAGGAACAGAGATGAGGTAGCATTTGCCCTCCTGGCCTGTCAAAGCAAGACTAGAGCGTGTTCTTAAAATCAGGCTCTAAAGTGGTGATGCATTACTGCTTACATTGGTGCAAGCAGCTGAATGCAACTGTCCTTCACTTCCCAAGCATGTTCTCTGGGTCAAAACCAGTGCAGATGCTGCAGAAGTGCAGTCGTAACAGTTGCCTCCGTTTTGCCAAATTCCTTATGTGGACAATTGCGGCTGTATTTTCTGCTGTCTGTAGGTGACCGGCGTGGCCGCACGCCTGTTCTCTGTCCCACCAGCATCGGCAGACAATTGTTGTGCTCTCTTTGCATGGGCCGGGGCAGTGGGAGTTGGTTCTCTTGCTTAGAGAATGTAAACTGCACCAGCGACGCGTTAATGAAACATATTCCCACTTCTGCACTTTCCCAGAACAAAGGAGCAGTGTCAAGTGGAATTACAGCTCAAATATCACGGTGGTTAAATGTAGGTGGTCCCGAGGTCCGTGCAGGGGATTTGGAACTCGGCTCCAACAACAGCCCCACGACTGTATAATAGAACTGCTGGGATTGACTGAAAGAGCTTGTTTTCAGGCAGAAATAGAGGTGGCTTTGTGTTAGCTCTGGGCAGTCCCCAACGCTGATGGGTTGTTTTTGCAACAAAGCTTAAACGCTGCCTACCGGAGCTGGGCCCGGCCGGACAGCCCTCGGGGACCTGCGCTGGCCCCTGGCTGGCGAGGGTGGATGCCGGGAGCCGGGGAAGAGGGACGAGCCCTGGGCACAGCAGGGCTTGCAGAGAGCAGGGTTTGCAGTTGAGCTCCTCGTGCAGCCCGGGAGGATGACGGGGGATCGCAGGGCACAGACCCTGCCCGGCCAGAGCGTTCGTGGCCCCCAGCTCTGTTTGCCTGGGCAGGTGATAAAGAAACTTTAGTGCTTTAAAAAAAAAAAATGGGGTTTTGTGTCTGACCTCTTGCAGCATCTCTGGTAGGGTGGTTCAGGCTACAGTCTGGGTTTTAAACGAGCGGGGCTGGTCTGGAGCAGCAGCCCAGAGCTGGGGGATGCCCGATGCTTGCCTGAGGGATGGGTTAGCCCAGGTGATGCTCTGGCTTTGATTGCTCCAGGGGCTCCTGCTTTGCTTGCCCCATGGGCTCCGGCTTTGCTTGCTCAGAGCCTGGCAGAGATATCCCCACTCACCTGCAGCCAGGGCAGAGACCACACCACCCCCACCACCCCCCAAATCCTACCATAGTTTTTCAGGAGATGGGATACAAGGGGGCAAAAATGAAAACAGTTTCCCATGCTGGTATTGGCTATTATCCTCTCTAGCTCTGGGTTTCCAGCAGGGAACTGCTCCGTGCGTGGCATCACTAACCCCTTCCTATATGCGCTTCCCTGGCAGGGCTCTGCGTGATGAGCGCCGCGGCCATCTTCACAGTGAGGCACACGGACTGGCACCAAGCCTCAGAAGACACCTCCTACGGCTTCGCCTATATCCTGGCATGGCTGGCGTTCCCCCTGGCCCTCGCCAGTGGCATCGTCTACGTCATCCTACGGAAGCGCGAGTGATGCCGCGGGAGGCGGCATGGCGTGACAAGGGCACTCATGACGTCCACGGAGGAGACGGAGGCGGGGGAAAATAGACGAGAAAACGGAAAAGAAAATTAACCAAAAAAAAAAAAAAGAAAAAAAAGGAATAAACCCTCCCAGCAAAACCAAAACCAAACCCAACCGACCCCAAAAGGAAACACTCAAAGGGTTACTTGTTAATTGAAGATGTATATAGTATCTATGGTTTAAAAAACCTATTTATAACACTTTTTACATATATGTACATAGTATTGTTTGCTTTTGTTGACCATACGCTATGTTTTAAAGCCTAAAGCAAGTGCCTAAGGAACTATTACTCCTAACAGTGTAACAAGAGCGCGGTGATTTTTCTCTCATGCAAAATCCTCTTTGAGCTGAACTCTCCTTCCCCATCCCAGCCTGTATCGAACCTTCAGAAAACCCCAGCTCTGACTGGTTTTAGGCTGGCGTAAATTGGAGTTGTGTCTGTTTATGCCAGCTGGAGGGTTGGTCCCCGCTCCTGCCACGTGCTGTGATCCTGGTAACCAAAGGGCACGTCCAGATCTGACGGGAGATGCTTCCGAAAGGTTTGAAGGATTTCGGAGCAAAGGCTTTGATTGCCCCAAGTGCCTAAATGACTTATGTGCCTAAGTCCCATTGCCTTGCCACCACACCCGCTGGGAATTTGGGCTTTTAAATCACTTAGGTTGACTTGCAATCCAGCAAGGGCTGTCCTCCTTCGCCCGGGTGGGCTCTGGGGGTGCCCCCTGTGCCAGCAGGGCTGGGGTGCGTGCCGTGCCGTGCCGTGCCGAGCAGCCGGGGCACTGATGCTCCCAACCGTGAAACGTGCTTTTTCCTTGCCGTGGAGCTAAACTACCGATGAGAAAGAAGCAAACCCAGTATATCTATGAAATCAAATACCAGATATATGAAATGGTGCTATCTATTTACCATTCCTTATATTGCTAGCCATTTAACCTTATTCACTGGAAATTCAGTTAACAATCGTGAGGTAAACAACAAAGCTAGAAATGAGAAATAATTCTGTGTAATATAAATGAGCTATAGCTGCTTTTGTACTTAGACTTGCTCTTACTATTATTTTTAATAAAGCATTTATAACTGAGGTTCCTTTTTTCCCCCCCGTGGTCAAGAGGAACAGAAACAGCTCTGGGTGGAGCCCTGTCGGTCTTTGCTGCCAGAGATGTCTGTCCTCTGTCTGTGCGTCAGCGATGTGTCTGGCCATGAATTGAATGGGCACCTGCGCAGACCCCAGGCTGCCTTCTGAGGACTCCAGACACTGTGTTGCTGTTGTTGTTTTTGTTTCGTTTTGGGGTTTTTTTTTTTTGGTTCTTTTTTTTTTTTTTTTGCTTTGCTTTTCTGATTTTATACCGACTGTGTGGACTAAGAAGCAATGAAATAAAAGTCAGAATAACTCAGTTGCTTCTGCTTTTTCACGTTTTTGCGGGTTAGAGCCAGGCTGCACTCCACCAGCCTGCCTGCATGGCCATCCCACGGAAGGTCTCCGTGATGCCGTGCAGCAGATCTGTGGGCTAATTCACGCTGCTGAGAGAGGCTCTGAGCTTGCTGGGCTGCCTGCGTGGCAGATGTACCTGTGCCGGAGGGGTAAGACTGCACCAGAGCTAGTGCTGGGGCCAGGAACTGAGCTCAGGGCCCATGTCGTCGTGCTGGTGTGTGCTCATCTTTCTGCCTCTGTCCCAAGATGCTCCCGTGGTGTGACCACCAAGTCCCCAAAGACAGCAGCCAGGCAGCAGCTGGCAGGACGGCACTTCTCCACTGCCGGTCTCCTGAGCAGGGACGGTTCAGGTCAGCATCAGCTGCCCCGGGGGGATCCGGCCGGCTCTGCCACTCGGCACAAACAGCAGAAGCCTTTCAGTCCTGTGTGCCGAAACACCCAGAGCCTGGGGGTGCAATTACAGCCGGGGGGATTAGCACATTGTGCGCAGTATGCGCAGCCTTAATGGCTGGCACGGAAGCGTCCGCACTTCCGTTTGCTCATTCATTTGGCTATTAAATATCCAAGCTGATGTAGCAACCGGTGCTGGCAGAAACACAATGGCTCTTGCAAGGTCGCTAGTTGAGGCCAGTTATTAACATCAGGCCAGATCCCAAAGCCCTCAACCCAGCCACATCCCAAAGGAAAGGAGCAGGAGCTGTCTCACATCTCGGCCGCTCAGCACAGAGCCTGGGCAGCGCAGCGTGGCCACCCTGGCACCTCACTTGATGGCTGAGGCTTCTGGTTGTGGTCTTCCAGCTGGGAGTATTTCCCCGTGGGCTCACTTTGCTGAGTTCCAACTAAGCCCAGGAGGGTATCTTGCTTGCTGAAGCAGCATTTGAGCCCCCATAAGCCGCAGCACTGGGGCACGTGGTCATCCCGGGTCCTGCCGGGCTTGGCACCGTGTACCTGGCAAAGGGGACAAATATTTCCCTTCTGAGGAGTAGGTAGGAACACAGGTGGTTTTTGCCACTCCTGTGGGAAAATTAAAGATGGGTTTTCTCATTTTGGATCAATATCTCAGAACGCACCAAAAAACTGACTGCTTCATTTTTGTCTCTCAGCACGGTGCTCTTCGTCCGCTCAAGGCGTAAACAAGTGAGCGGCATCAGTTCGTGTCCACAACTCAGTGTTGCATGGTTGCTTCGTGCTGGGGATGCATTTTTGAAAGCAGCAGAACAAGATGTCTTTTGAAGTGGAAACAACGTGAAGGTTTGAGTCCCTTTTGGAAAGGGTCCAAAGGGGAACTGCCACCCATGCACACCAGAGTCAATGTTGTCTCCTTCCCCCCTCAAACTGTCTCATTTGGGTTGACTCCGTTGGATTGGAAGTCACCAGCGCCTCTTACCCCGGCTCTCAGCCATGCCCCCAGGCATGCCCCACTCCTCGGGGGCCTGTGGGGACGGGAGCTGCTGGCCAAGACCTGGCACCTGCGCCTGCTCCCTTCCCCGAGGTCCCTTTCGCAGCACCGCGCTGACCTCGAACGGGCTCTTTTGACCTTTTTTTTTGCCTTAATTCAGTCAACCCGGGCCTCTCCGGTGCCAGCCGGGGGCTGGGGGGAAGGCGGCGGGACCCGCGGCCCCAGCCCCGACCGCGGTGCGCGGTCGCCGCCCGGTGGCTGCCGGCGGCACGGCGGGACACGGCCCCGACCTCTGCAGGGGACCCCCCCACCGTGCACCCCGGCAGCAGGGGGTCACCCCGCTCTCCGCTTGGGGCGGGGGAGATTTCTTAAGGCGGACGGTCAGGGTGTCCCACTGGTGACCATGGGGACAGGGCCGAAGGGGTCACCCCCCCCGGGGTGGGAGCATCACCCGGTGGGTGATGGGGTGCAGGTCCCAGCCCTCGCCTTAGCAGCATGGAGGGCTGCCCCCGCCCCGGCATCTCTTACTGCCCACCGGGAACGGCTGATTGAAGTGCAAATAATTAATAATAAAAGTGGAGGGAGCTCCGGAGTTCTCTAGTCCTGGCTCCTGCGTAGGGTGGGACCGTCACCAACGATAGACTGGGCTGGGCTTTGTTTAGCTGGGCCCGAGCCTTGAAAACCTCCAGGGGTAGAGAGTCCCTGACACTCCCTTCCTAGTGAAAAAGCCTTTCGTAAACACCAGCCTAAACTTCCCAGGCCTTAATCTGCCCCTCATTACATCAAATGGCCACAGTGACCATCCTCTAAACCGCGGCCAAGGAACCCAGCTCCACGAGGGATGTGGGGACCACCAGCACTTGGGCTAGAGGTACATCACCCACACCGGGTGCTCCATCCCCCCGCCCCACACCATTCACAAGATGACAGAAGACATCGAGGCCGGACTCAGCATTTCTGCCCGATCAGCAGTAAGCACACTTGGAGCTAAATGAGACTCAAAAATTTCAGTGCACCCTGGGGCTACAGCCCAATTAAAATCAAGGCAGCCCATAAAACAGCTAGCTGAACAAAACAGCAGCAGTGTAGTATGAAGTGGCAGAGGGGTGAAAAAAATATTAGGGAAGTTTCTTTAATGTGTGTTGTATCATAAAAGCAATTGTTTAAATGGTTTTTCTAGTGCTCTCAGCAGTAAATACTTCTGAAAAATGCGCTGAGCAAATCTCATCTTCCTCTTTCATTTACTGCCTTGTAAATTGAAAAATTATGGTAGGAATAAAAAACCCCTCGGTGCCTGGGAGCAGCTGTTTTGGTCGCAGCCCCCTTTCCCCGCTCAGCCCGGTGCGGCTCCCGGCTGCAGCCGGGCGGGGGCAGCTCCGGGCCGCGTTTCCCGGAGCCCTCCCGGGCTCGGGGAGGGGAGAGCGGCGGACCCCGAGCCCTGCTGCTGCCACCGACCCTGCCCCGAGGGACGTGTGTCCCTCGGAGGTGCGGGGGGAGACGGTCGCTGTGCAGGACCTAGCTCGAAAACCCGCGCAGGCAGGAGCAGCTAAGCCTGGGCGGGAGCGGTTGGCAAAGCAGCTGGGTTTCCCTGCAGCCCTGAGCAGAGGGTGGTTGGACAGGGCTTGGCCGCACTACGGATCCAGGCGGGAATGGCCAGGTTGTCAACCGGCTCTCCTTGACCAGGTTGTCAACAGGGTCTCCTTGACCAGGGTGTCAGCCGGGTCTCCTGACAAAGCCTGCGGCAGTGCTCCCCTCCTGGGCATCCCTCCAGGGCACGTTAGCCATTGCTGCTTTTGGGCTGCCGTTGTGAAGGCCTCTTTCTTCTGGCACCAACATGGTCTTTGCATGTATAGATAAGGCAGGTGCTAGCATGCTGACCACACCTGGGAAATCCAACTGCTACAGCCATCACTAAGTGCCAGCTACTTAGTTAATTCTGGCTTGACTTCTTTGGTCAATGTTGCGTTAATTCACACTGGGAAGGTTTCCTTCAGACTGTAGTGGCTGACAAGGAGCAAGAGGAGTGAACAAGTCAGCTCATTCCAGGGTGACTCAGCCAGGGAGTGCTCAGCTGTAGGCGCAGGAAGATGAACTGAATGGGAGCGAGCATCGTTCTTTGCAGAGACCCAGGCTCTTGGGGGCATCTCAAAATCAGCTAAAGATGCTCCAGTCCCTTCTCATCCTCTTGGCTGAAATCTGTTAATGAACAAGGAAGACACCTGAAGCAAATCCAGCATATGTGAGTGTAAGTCCATGTCAAGAGCCAATACCTTGCAGAAAGCATCAGACATCCTCATAACAAATTCAAGTCAATTAGCAAAGTGGTGAAGTTTGTTAGCAAGATGCAATTAATTATCCTACACAATCTGCATGGAGGAAGTAGTGTGGGCAAGTGACCCTGGCACTGTAAATTGAACAGCCCTGATACAAATCATTGTTTTCATTTGCTTTTCTCCCTTGGCTGCTTAGTCTGTTTTTATTAACTAAATAAGATGAACCACATCCACATTCATTTTGTTGCTGCCATTCAGCAAGAACTGAGCTGGGTGGCAATTTTTTTCCTACTGTTTTTGTATTTTTAGGTAACACAAATGATGTCAGATAACCTGTCCTGGATGGGAGGGCTCCAAAGCTGCCCACTTCAGCCCTGTTCAAGACTAGCAGAAGAAGGGACTCGAATCACACTTGATTTGAACAGGTTTAATTGCTACTTTGTAAACAAGTTAGTAAAAACAAATGTTATAACACCACCACCACTATGACTGGGCTTTGAGTAAAACCATCCACTCCAGACCTCCCCTGCCAAACTCTGCCATGTACAGGGGTGCTGAGGGCTGGATTTTCCCCAGATGGGTTGGAGCTGGGGTACAGTTAGTGAATGTGTAATTAGATCCATTCAGGACTTGACTGGAGTAGTCTCAGCCTGCTTTCCGAGTCTAGCAACACTTTTTCTTTGCATCCCATTAGCCACCCCCTGAGCCCTCCTGTCCCTCCGCTGTCCTCATCCTCCAGCCTGCCCTCAAACCTCTCCCTCGTGTCTCTGCCCTCCAGCGCTGACCCCGCAGCCCTCCTATTCTCACTTGGTCAACTTTTTCCCCCGTAATTATTTAACGTGATTATTGATGCTTCCCTGAACGCAACCTTTTTGTGGTGATTTATGGAGTGCTTTGTATGCCGCAGCTCCCCTCTCCCCTCGCAGGGACAGGCCCAGTAGGGGCTGCGGTCAGGAGGTGCCGTTTTAGCCCACATGCTGAGCACCGAACCAGTGTGTGCAAGCGCTGAAGTCCCCTGCCTTAAAGTTAGGAGGTGCCTGAGATGATGCAGAGACACCCAGGAGTGTTTGGGGGGGGGGGGGGTCTAACCCTGATTTCAGCCAAGGATGATCTATGCTGGGGCTGAAAGTGTACAACTCTGGGGATGCTCCCACAGGGTCTGTCCCCGGTGTGGTTTGGTACCCCTTAGCCCTCGCTGGGTCTGGCATTGCCTCCACCCAACGGGGTGCTGACCCTTCCCTGGAACGGGATGGAGAAAGTGCGGCTGCGATTGCCCAAGTCTGCAGAAAGATGCTCAGAGCTGGGCTGAGAGCTGGCGGAGCTCCCGGGCTCTGGTCTCTGCCTCGTCCACAATGTGGGAGGGAGCAGGTCGGTGGTTGCAGCCCAGGACCCGGTGTTCCCACTTTCTTCCCTGCCTGCCAAGGGGCTGTCCTGCTCCGTGCCCTGCAGCCCCATGGCTGTTCACTTGGGTTTACATTCTCCTTAAGCCTCCCAGCATTAACAAGCCACTTATTCCTGGGCTGATGAAAGGATAAAAGCACCGAGTTGTCCCTGGTTTATTCGCTTCCTGGGGGATAATTCAACATCTTTAACCTTCCCCAAAGGGTGTGCTTTCCTGGGGGAATCTTTGGCTAGCACTTGCAGGACGGTTTTATTGCCTCTCTGCAGGCACTGGGTGGGGAGAGGCTTTATTTTAAAGTGCTTTAACTGCTTCATTTCAGTCTTTGTCGGTTGTGTTTCCTTTCATACATACTTTTTTGGCTTTCATTTCCCAGGGCTCCCTCTTATCTGCCTTTGGAGAGAGTCCTTGTAAAAAAAAAAAAAAAAAAAAGAAAAATCAAAACCCAAAGCACTCTCCCTGGGATGCTTTCAAGAGAAAGGCCCCTGCCCCCTTTCAAACCTCTTTTGAGAAAAATAGATCCCAACCCTGCATATGCCACAGCCTACAGGAAAGTCTTTGAAGTAAATTAAACCAAATTAGTGTCTATGATATAGATGAGCAGAGGAGCTCCCCGCTGTGTCACTGGCCTGGCCCTTTGCGTAATCTTTAACCCCTCTCCCTTGCTCCACGCTCGCCTCTAATTGACCGTGAAGCACCTGGGGGTGATTTGGAGGCGATCCCATCTGCCCTTGTGCAGGGCAGGATTTCCTACCGCCCACACCAAGGGGCTGGGTAGTATTTAATAGGCCTGGGAGTAAGCTGGGATAATGAATTACCTTCCACCTCCCTTTCCTTGTGTTCAGTATCTAATTTTGGTGGTTTTTTTCTTCGCTCTTATTCCCTCTTAATGAGAGACCCCCTGAGCCCAGGGGCACCCCAGCATTGCCCCGGTGCCCCTGGCTGTGCTGGTGGAGGTGGAGCTGCACCTGACCCCTTTGCAGCCGAGGAGCAGGTGGAGCAGGAGGTTCCTGAGCCCTGACAGTTGCTAAATCTCTGTGGGGTGTGCTTTCCTAATGCCCTGCGCAGCTCTTTGTGTGCCTGACCCGGGACTCAAGGAACCAGCTGAATTTGGCCATGAACTGGGATGAGGTATGCTGGTGTTTAACTCAGTCAAAAAAGGTGGTGGTTTTTTTTTGTGTGTGTGTGTGTGAGGGGGAAATGACTGTTGGGGGGATTTAAGCCTCCTTTGGCTCCTGTGTCGGGCTAGGCAGGCAGCACGTGGCCTTGCAGGCTGCAAGCTGGGTAGGCTCACAGCATGGCAATTGAGAGATACTCGTGTCAAGGGATAACTGCATGTGCAAATTATATGCATGCACATGCAAGGAAAGCATTGCATATGCAAATAACCTACCAGTGGCAGGAGGTAACTGTATATTTGATTTATCCTTCAACAGCTGGAGGCCCATGCTTTGGTGCTTGACCTAGGGGAGTTGTGCTGTGGGCTGGCTCCAGTCACCACAGGGAGCCCTACCTGGCTTCCAGCTGCTGCTCCAAAAATGCACTGCCCTCCTGGAGGTCCTGAGTCACATCCCCCAGCCCCGGCCAGATCTTGGGCACCAGGATGAGCCTTGAGTCTGCACCAAGCCCTGGGTGTCTGCTGGGCATGGTCTGTTAGCTGCTTCTCCAGGGACATTCAGTGCCCTTTGAAGGATGGCTGCAGGACTGGTCCCTCCCAGCAGGGAGCAAACACCGGGGCTGAGCTCTGCCTGGGTGCTCCTCGCAGGTTTAGCTCACGGCCCTTTGGGCAGGATCCGTGCCAGAGAGGAGTTTGCATTAGATGCTTCCCACACCTGCCCTTAAGGTCTGTTCGAATGCCCCTGAGCCGCTGACACCATTTTGGGGTTCACTAGAGAAACCTACAGCAGGGTCAGCCACCCCTTTTCCTGAGAGGTCTCAGAGCAAACCTCGGGGACCTCCTTGGGAAAATTGTTATTGTGCTGAGATGTCTTCATGCAGTGGCAGTAGTCTCCAAAGAGCTTTGAGCTCAGAAGGTGGCAACAGCTGCGTTTTTTCTGGCAGGGAGTGACCAGAAGCGTGTGGACGTGGCGAGTGAAGGGATGGGAACACAAGCATGACACTTTCTGTTAATGCCAAAGGGCTGCATGACTGAATGTCCTGGTCAAGGAGAGGATGCTCTGCAGTCTTGCAGCAGCCTGGGAGCATTACCACTGGGGCTGTTCTTGCCTGGCAGCGTACATGGCAATTATTTCGGTGCCTGCAAGCATTCATGTGGACAGAGGTTTCAGAAGGGGCCGCATATTTTATAAGCGTGGCTATAAATAAATCACGGCCAAATTAAATCACGAAGCAAAAATAAAACCCCATGAAGCTGACAGGCAAACAAACAAAATCCCCGATCTCTGCAGGAGGGGGCGGTAGGTTCCTGCAGCACTTGCAGCAGGCTGCTGGGTTCAGGGTCCTAGGGAGCTCCTGTCCTGAGAGAGCTCATCTTGGAGTGGAGCTGAGCATCCACACGGTCTTGTGGATCCATTTGACAAAGTCAATCTAAAAACAGTGCTGTGCAATGCATTTCTGTGGTGCTGCCTCTGTTTCCTCACTTGCAAAGCACAGATAGGAGCAGTGTGTACCTGCCAGCCTGTGTTGCGTGGTGGGAACCTGGGCTTGTCCCCCAGGATCCCTGTGTGGGGGAGGCAAAGGGTGTCACGAGGCTGACCCAGGCTCTGGCGCAATGCAGAGGCACCAAGGTATGAGCCACCCATTGCACTGAGCCATCGCTGTACCGAACAAGCACCCGTAGCATCCTCCTCCTCCTCCTCTGGGCTGGCTGAATAGAGCCAAACCCAAGCATTTGGTTTTGCTTATTATGTGTAAGGATTCACAGGCAGGACCAATTTTACTTTAAAGCGTCAACTTTCTGGCTCTAGGCTGCGGAGTCATTTCAACACAGACCAGCTCAAACTGGTGCTTAGCAGTGGTCAGCACAGTGTGTGGGATCACTTTTTGGGATGAATTGGTCCATTTTCAGAGTGGATGCACACTCTCCTGAAGCCTGGTTCCCAGCCCTTGCTGGGACTCTGTGGGGGACTTGCACAGACGATTTCCTCCAGTCCTGGGCTTCTCTGACGAAAGGCTGGAAAAATCAAATGGTCCCACAATGGGGTTTAATTCAGGGCAAAGGAAGAGCCAATAAATCTCTATGAATGTAAACGATGTCATCTTTAAACGAGGCTGTGTAGTGGGTGAAGCTATTACGGGGAGGGCAGGCGGCTTCACGCTGTAAGGTCAGACTGGGTTATCTGATGCCCTCCGGGGCTGGGGAGCAGTCTGAGCAAGTTAATATCCCTTGCCCTTTCCCACCAGGCTTGTAACATCAGGCATGGCGCGAGACCTCCCCTGCATGGAAAACCTGAGTTTGTACCTAGGAAAATGCAAGGAGAGGCTTTTTAGCTGTGAAAACGAAAAGGAAATTCTCATTGCTGAGGGTGGTAGGGGTGGTAGGAGGAATTATTTGCTGTTATGTTTTAAGTGGTCTTACTGAATGCTTCAAGTGCTCAGTGGAAAAAGAGATGAGGGGAGAAAGCAAAGGACAAGAATAAGAAAGACTGGCATTTTCACATGGCTTTGCAGGGTTTCCTGATGTGCCAGGGTGACCAGTTACTCATGCCATGTTTTCGAGCTTCATGTGCTCATGGCCAGTAGTGTTGGTGGCTGAGCATTCCACTTGTTTTTCCAAAGCGCTCCCTGTGCTTCCCACACCTCCTTGATCCATCTCTTCCCGCCCAAACCATGCTCAAACCTACCTTTTACCACCAAGACAAATAGATTCAACTCTCTCAGTCTATCAATAACTGTGAGGAGCAACCAGACCCCACCTGGCACAGGTCCAGGCATTCAGCCAGAGCTTCATCCCAGCAGGACAGCAAGATTCCTTTATCTGTTGCATCCTGAATGGGGGTCTTATATATGCATTTACCTGAATTCACACAGCCATGGCTGTTCTCTGAAAAAAGGAGCACACATTCAATATTTCCTCCCTTTCTGAGAGGCCAAAATCTGGGATTACTCAACTGCCAGAGGCTGTGCCTGCAGCAAATGGAGTTGGACTGGCCTGAGGGTAGTACTGCATGAAGGTCTGCCCTCCTCTCCCATGCAGTGCAGGTGTGCTGGGATTTGGAGACTCAGGTGCTGTTGCAGGGATGTCAGGGCATGCCCTGCCCCTGGACCAGCAAAAGCTTAAGGTATGGCTCTCATTGCAAAAAGCAGTGACAGCAATTGCTGCAGAGCTGCTCTTACTCAAGGCTGTCCATGCATTTGGATCCTGGATGTTGCCCTCTCTTAACAGCCCCCAGGTGCTCTGCCTTTAGCCCTGAAGCTGTTGTACCACCCAGGTGAGCAGTGTAGGTGGGCACTGCAACTGTGGGTGGGGATTTAGGAGGTCCAGGCTGGGATCTTAGCCTCCTGACTGCTATACAGTGTGGTGTCACCTTGGTTTCCCCAGCAGGCAGGGCTGTCTCCGGCTGTGCACGGTCCCATGGAAACGCTGCAGCTCCAGCCAGGGATCTGGTGGCAGGACAGAGCATCTGGCAAGCAGATACTGCAGTGTGGCACTTTATACCCATGGAAATCAGGTGAAAAAGCATGTTGGTGATGGTGGCAAACTGCAGCAGAGCAGGGAATTCAGTGGATCGACACTCTCCTTCATCCTTTGTTTGATGTGCTACAGTCTTATTATAAAAACTAGATGGGGTGGGCAGGGGGTAAAGCAAGAGGATAAGTGACTGCCCAGGATGGCACTGGTTCCCCGTTAAAGAGCTGTTTGGAGTACCCCAGTGCCCTTAGTCAACATCCCAGGGACGGGGGTGATGCATCCCCCGCTGCCTCCTGGGGATGGCTGGATCCCAGCAACATCCTCCAAAACCCAGAAAGGGAAACTGAGGCAGTGGGGAGAAAGGTTGAGGAAGGGTGGGGAACCCCTAGCACTTAAATATTCTAATCACTCTATCTTCTGGGAGATAATACTTTTAATTTTCGTCACACAAAGAATATGTCCTGAACCAGAAGGGGTTTGCTTAATTCATCATGCTTGCTTTCCACACAATACCAGGGCTGACAAGCATAACATTTTAAAATGAGAGAAGTGGACATAATTAATGCTCATGAATTGCAAACGCTTCTTTATTAAAGGGCTTTCGCTTGCCCCTGGACCATCTGCTTCATATCACTGGGCCGGGGTCCTGAGGCTATAATAACTTGCAGCTTTAATAATTTTACCTCTTAATTAAAGCTCATCTCAAAGTGCAGGAGCACAGACATGTTCCCAGCCCAGATTTGATTTTTAACAGAGGAAACCTTGAGGGATGGGTAATAGAATTTGCATCCTTACTTTGAAGCATCCCTCCAACAAGGCAGAGTGAACCTGCTGCCCGGAGAGGACCATGGGGCCAGTGTCCTCTAAGCTGCGGGCTTTCTAGGGACCGGAGGTCTGAGCTCTGGACCTCTGCTCCTCCCATGATGGCCATGGACCCAGTGCGTGGGGTGCAGAGCAAAAGGGTGGCTGCTGCTCACCCAGCCCTCAAGGGAGGTGAAGCCCTGGGTGGTGGGGCTGGTGTGGGGTGGGAGACCCCCAAAGAGTAGCCCATGCCTGGATCCTGCAGGGCTCCGGAGAGGCCAGGCTAAAGCATTAGGCAAGCTTCTGCCTAAGCAATAGGAGGGCTGATGGCATTTTTACCCTGCAAGAGGGTCCCAAGCCCGTATGCCCTGGTGTTCAGTTAAATAAAGCCCAGGGCTGTGCAGGGGAGAGGATCAGAGGCTTTGCCTGGTGCCACTGGAGCCTTGGGGCACCCCATGCAGCAGACCCCAAAGCTTTTCAAGGGCTGCAGTAAAGCTGACACCATCCGCATCTGCTCTCCCCACAGATTCAGGTGACCTTCCAGGGGGCTGAACTCCATTTAGATGGGATGAGTTGACAGCGCGTGAAATACGGTGGATTAATTCACACTTCATTGTTGGTAGACATGAGGCCGAAGGTCGAGGTCCATTAAGAAAACTAGGTATGAATTAATGCCCTGTAATTCACAACTGCAGGCCTTCTTATGGACAGAACATTTTATTCTAAATTGTTGTTTTAATTATTTATGTGTTAATTGATTGCTATACAACTTGATTCAGCAAAGGTGCATTAATGAGGATGAGTTTGGTTTTGAATGACACTTCGTTTGTCCACATTGAAAAATCAATATATAACCTAAGATCCAGAGAGACATCTTGATTTCTTTTTTTAATTTTTTTTAAATTTTATTTTCTTTTCCTAGTAGCTGAAATGGTCCAAGTAAGCCAGAGACAAGTCTATCAGAGTGATCTGCTTAACATCTGCCTTGGAAAGACAAAGCCATGCTCAAGGTGGGGGACATGGAAGCACTGATCCAGGTAGCTAAGAAAATGCAAAGTGATTGCAAACGGCTATTGCAAAGCCTCTTCCCCAATGTGTCCCCGCTAGCTGTGCCCGACCACAGCCGGGCTTGGGGCTCCAAGGGTCCCTTCTGCACCCAGCAGCAATGTAAACGTTCCCCATGCACATAGCGCTGGGTGACTGCCTAGAAGGGCTGCAGGTCTAATACCTGCACAAGTCAATTACTGTCCCGAGGGTCAGTAATTGGTCCTTGAAAGCCTGGGCACAGGAATTTTTTTTTTTTTTATTTTTTTTTTTTGCTAGCAGAGAGCTGTTATCCCGTCCTGCTGAGACTGTGGCACCCCTGGAGCAGGAAGGGGTTGTGGAGGTCTGTGATGCTGCAGGCAGCAAATACTCATCATCTGCAGCAGCGTCAAGTGACTCAAATACTGACTACAATCAATCGAATCATGTCTTTTCTTTATATTGTTGGAAGTTCAGAGAAAAACATTTATTTTAGTCGTTGCAACAGTTTCCTTTTGTTTTTGCTTTACTGACCAAAGCAGCTGGTTTTCAAAAACTTTTTCAAGACCAATCTTCTGGTTTTGGTTACAGAAAACAAAACAAACAGCTGCTTTTCTGTAACCAGCATTTACTTTAAGGAAAATTCTTGCTTTTAATGAAAAATTGGAACAAATGATTAATCATAGTTTTTCCTTTTTTATTTTTTTCCCTGCAAAAATTTTAATTTCCAGTGACATGTCTCCAGCTAAATTTCCATTTTGATGGTGAGTGCACAGCCAATTCTGCCTCTGAGTTTCTGCCCGCCTGGGCTCACCCAGGAAATTAGGTGATGTCTGGGTTCGATTTGCGACACTGCAGGTTGCTTGGCTCAGCAGGGTGCAAGCAATTACACAAGGGACTGCCTGTGCCTGCTTGCTCCAATTAAAAATATCTGGCTGTACAGCGCAGCGTGTTCAAGCCGAGCGTGTGGGAGCATGGCTCTCCGGGGAAAGCACACATGGACAAGTAAGCGTAGCGCAATACTGAACCAGGCTGCTGTTAGAAATCCATTTATTTATTATAATTATTTTTTTCCCTTCAAATGTCCATCCCCTTTCAAGGGGGATTCCAAAAGACCTGTTTCCTTCCCGTGCTTGGATTGTTTGCTTCCTTTGCCAGCGGCACAGGAGCAGGGATTCGCAGCAGCTGCCTTCTGGGCTCCTCATGGGCTTTTGAAGCCTCGTCCATTACGGATGGAGCTGGGTGGGAAAAGCTGTGTCCCCGTCCCCCCCAGACTGTTAATAAGCCCTGGGCTTGTATCTGTGTGTATCTCTGAGAACCTTAAATCAAGTTTCAGGAGAAACCTTCCCATTGCATCTATTTATGCTTTTAATCTCCATTGATTGTGTGGGACCTTTTGATTGCTGCTGGTCAGAAACCCTCATGAAATAGCGGGGTGACAGTCCTCCCCCTTCCCTCGCAGGAGCAAAAGGGAGATGTCCCTCTGTCCCACCACCCTTCCCTGGTGACACAAGTGCCTTGCAGGGAATCAGGTGGAGGGCTTTGGAGCTGGTATTTTGAGTCTTCCTTCTGCTCTCCCCCTGTGAGCCTGGGCATGTCCTGCTGTCCCAGAGCTGGGAACACTGCAGCAAGCCCAGGAGCTGCAGGGAGGGCTGGCCCCGTCACCTCTGCCCAGGCAAATGGCAGTTATCCAAGCGATGTTTGGGAGCTGCCTTTTGGGTTGTGTTTTCCAATAACTAGGAGGGCTAAAAATGAGGTTTGTGTGTTTCTGGAAAGCTGAGGTTCTTGAGGAGTTACCTGTTTCTGGAAGCTGAAGAAAGCACTTATTAGGAGGCCTGTGATAAGCCCACAGCATTGGCTATAGAAGTGGGAGACGGTTGGGAAAGGGCTGAAGGCTCCGTAGGGATGAGCGGCCTCCTGGGGATTAGGAGGAAAGGGGTAGATGTGAATATGCACTGGAAGGCTTCTTTCCAAAACAATCAAACCCTGAATTCTACAGAAATGAAGCACCCCCAGTCCTTCAGGTAACATACACCCCATTCAGCAACTCCCCCAAAAGACCACACAGCCCAAATGAGCTATTCCCAGGAGCTGCAGGAAGACTTTCCTAATTTTGCAAAGGGTCTTGGGGCTGCGGGAACACAGGGGAGGATGAGCATGACGGATGCAGCAGGTCTGTCCCGTGCTGGTGCCTTTCCTCATTTGCAGGTGTAGCGTCAAGGAGACACCGAAGCCGGTACAAAAGCAGAGCCTGGGCTCTTTGAAAGTGAAAGTGCTGCCACGAGAGGGTGCGTGTGTCCTTGTAGTCGAGCTTGCAGGGTGCAGAAAGAGCATCCAAAGGAATTAGTGCAAGGTCCTTGGAAATGCTGTGTAGCCAAGGTCTGTGTGTCCTGAGGAGCTGGGAGGAAATTCAAGACCCCAACCAGCTCAGTTGCCTCTTAGCGCTCTGTAGAGTCAGTCAGTTAATGTGAGAAAGAAGGAAAAAAAAAAAAAAAAAAAAAAAAATCACTGCCAAGCACCAGGTTCAGCCCAGTTTAACCTACCAAACTGTAGCGAAACAAAGGAGAAATCCTTTGACCCCGGTGCCTGCACTTGAGTGGTTTGTACCGAGCAGTTCAGGGGCGTCCCAGCGTGGACGTTTTATTCCAACAGAAAAGCGTGTGTTAATGGGGTGACTGCTAAATGCTGCAAACACTGAACAAACAGGAATGTTGGAGCAGAAAGTCCTGCCACAGCCTGGAGGGACTGTTTGCTCTGTCCTGCGTAGCTGTGAGGTTGGTGCACTGATGTATGAGACCGGTCAAGCACGGCAAACTAGCAGCATGCACCAGTGCTCAGAGGAGTTTGGGCTCTCTGTGTAGAGCTTGGGCATCACCAAAGGACTTTGCAAACAGTCCTGTGCCTGCTTCTGCTACATCCCAGCTCAACACTGTGGCCCAAAAAATAGTCTTTGCTGATTCTAGCAGCCCCGTGCTGCAGAGGAGGCACCGGCTTGCGTGATTTCTGCTCGCTCTGATGGCTCCCGAGTCAAGCCCTGGGTGAGCTGCAACTGTCCCAGCATGTGCTGACCCTGAATTTTGTAGGCTGGTAAAAGCTAGGGGATAATCTACAGTTCAGGTGAAATCTTAGTAATTCAGGGTGCAATTGGCTTTTTGTAACAGCTCTGCTTAAATGTAGAGAGAAGGGACCTTTTCTGCAATGGGTGGGCTGCTGTGATCCTGGAAGATGCCCTGTGTGCAGTCACAAGCTGCAAGTGTTCTGCTGAGCAGCAAGCAGCACATTTTCCTGATCATTCAACTTTTCCTTTAAAATATAGCCTGGAAAGCAAGGGAAATTTAGGAAGAAGAAAGAAAAGAAGCATTTAGCTTTAAAAAAAATTCACAGCATTTCCCCTGAGAAGTGGTTTGCGTTTTTTCCGTTACACAGACTCCAAGGGCCTCCTCCTGCACAGCCTTGCCGGCTTGAAGATGTCTGGGAGCAGACACGACCGTGCTGCGTTCCTGATCACGAGCTGATGAGAGATGCCTCCTACAGACTCAGTAGCCTGATTTGCCTACCGAGTTGCCTTGTTTGTTCTTAGAGCAGCAGGCAAATGGACTCTCACTCCTCTACGAAAGAAAAGGTAAAGAAGTGATGCTGGGAGATGTGGGAGACTCTGTGAATGGACTCCAGCCCAAGTGACCTCACATATGAGATGATAATGAGCCGGAGGGGAGTCCCCCCCAAGCTAGACACTCCTTTGGGCTTTCAGCTGCCCAAGAAATGTGAGCTGGTGCCCAGGGAAGCAAACTTCATGCCAGGGGCTCAGACAGATCTCACCCCCAGCTCTCAGGAAATTAGTGTTTTCAGGGCAAAGGCTGAGGGTTTTGGTGGGGTCTGTACTGTGGTTGCAGTGCCAGAGAGTATAGGACAAGGTAAATGGGGTCTGTGCAGGACAGGCAGCACAGACAGGAGGTACTTTGTACAAAAATGGGGTGGGAAAGAGGGAAATGTTTCACCATCAGACATTTTCTAGAGAAAACTTCCAGATTAAAACCAAAATCCCATCATATTGTCAAAAAAAGGGGTATTGCCCATAGACAAGGATGTCATAAAGGGTGGAAAAAGGCACCTATCAAAGGAGCTTTTCAGTGAAAAACCTTTGCCCAGCCCACGCTCACACCCCATGGTTCTCCCGCGGGAGGACACCTTGGCAAGGGGGTTTATTTATCCAGCTGGAATACAGATCCTAAACCTTTATGTCTAGGCCAGGTTGTTTAGCTCAAGTGTTTTTGGGTAACTGGAGTTTTATTCCATGCATGGTACTGATGCCCTCAAAGAGATGAAAAAAACAAATGCTTTGGGCGTGGTCTCGGGTTTAATACGAGCAATATTGTTTCTACTATTTTGTTGTGTCAAAGGGACCCCGTTCAGGCATTAAGAGACGGGAGGTGGAATGACATCAAACAGAAGATGGGAAGCACAGAGGAATTACAGAAGGTAAATGAATCTTCCTATTTCTTTCCAAATGAGTTATTAATCATCTCTCATTTACATATTCATTAACCATAATACACACCATATTTTTATTAATGTGGCAAAGAAACAATTATAGGTGAAAAATGGGTTGTCTGTTTATTTTATACATGGATCGTGTTCCTCATTTGCATGATTTAAAAAATGATGTTTCTTCTTGCCACACAAAAAAGAAACTGGCTGCTCAGGACATGTTCCAGCCTGAGACTATGGAAAGGGCTGTTTGGCTGAATAGCTGGGAAACAAGAAGTTGCACACACCCACCAGCAACTGGCATTGGGGGATTTTTTATTTATTTATTTATTTATTTATTTATTTTGCCAGGAATGGGTTATACTAAGTCAGTCCTGGGCTGCAACAAGCGAGAACAGACTGGTTCAGGTATTTTCAGTCTGGTGGTCCCTGGCTACCTCCTGGTCGTAGGGTTTCAGAAGGTGCTTTGTGAAGGGACAGCAAATCAACACAGAAGTCCTCTCTATGCATTTCCATTCAAGCAAGCGAAATGTGGGGAGCAGAAATAACAAATGAATATTCAAAGCCTAATTCTGAATTGATTATAAAGAGGAGCCATCAAATGGTCAATAGCTTCTTTTATTCTCATGGAAGTGACATGAACCGTTGGTTTAAAATATTTGAGGAACGATATCCCCAAGTTCCTTCCCACTTCCTTCCCTACAGTTTTGTGATGAATATTACTGGATTGCAATACGCTTTTTGGTAAGCCAGGTGTGAGCCACTCATTCAAAGAGGTAGCTTTTCTTTTCCCACTTCCATTTTTGGTCAAGAAGATTAAGCTAGAGTTACTCAAAATGATGTTGCAGGGAAAAGAATACATTGTCAATTAAAAGCTCATATTGTGAGTTACTGTGCGTGAGCAGTGCGGTTGGGAGCGTTGTTTGGATGCTTGCTGAAACCAGACATCAAATCTGGCTTTGGGAAGCGTCCTTCCCATCCCCATCTCCCCAGTCACATTGGCAAGCGAGATAAGAGCTGTTTGCCTTTTCCTGTAGCAAGGGGAGCAACCCAGTTTCTAGAGTTCTTCCTATGCAGGGGCTGAGGCTCAGAGACAGCCTCCAGCTTCACAAATTCCCATCTTGTGACAACTGGGAGTCCAGGGCTGTCCAGGAGAGGCAGGGCTGTATTCTTGATTTCCTTCCTATAAACCTTTCCTAGGTGCAGGCATTGGGCACTGATGGATGCTGCATACAGGGCAGGATGGGCCCTGGGTGCACATGAGGTGTCTTGTCTGCCCTGCATGCTATATTCTCATCATTTGGGAAAAAATAAGGTCTTTGAAACTGTCTCTTCTCTGGGAAATGCTGTTTGCAGATAAAAAGCATTTTACCACGTCTGAAGATGTTGCAGACATTGGGAACCAAGGGAGCACCCCTTGCAGTTCCAGGAGGGATGCTTACAGCTGTCAGAGTTTTGTTTGTGAGACCAAAGACCTTCCTGCAAAAATTTCTCCCTATATCAGGAGAAAATCATGTTTCCAGTCTGCCTGGGGAAAGGGAAAGGGCATCCAGGCAGTCGGTTGGTTGACGGACATGTATTTCTGTCTGTCCTCATGCCCCTTCTCATGCTTAAATGCCCTGCCTGATTTCAACTGAATTTGACAGGAGGGTAAATATCTAAATAACAAATCTATGTACCTATATAAAAAAAACTGGCTGCTGAGGAGGAAAAAAACCCAAACCCTGCTGAGGTTTGGACAGCCTCAATTTTGCTCTAATCGCTTTGGCCCGATTCCCACAGCGGAGCATGGCAGCTGACGTGTCACAGCCAACTTGTCCTGCGAGGGGAGTTGCAAAAGGAACAAGAGAGGAATTTTATAGGCATGGGCAGAGATGACAGAAATCTTAGCCTAATTCGGTTATGAAATCAGTCGAAGGAGAGACACACATCCGTAGGAAAACAGAGTACGTTTGCTTTGCTGTTCACAGGACTGCTGGTCTCCTGTCTACAGGTGGGAGCTCAAAATACCTTTTTGTTCTCAACAAGAAAGCTGTATTTATTTCTTATTTGATTTTTTTTTTTTTTTTTAAAGCCCCTGATTGGGAAGGGGAAGTTTCTTTCAGAGACCATCTGCAAAGTGGGTGAAGTTTGGTCTATTCCCATAGAAGTCCTTGTCGGCGCAGGGAGAAATGGCAAAATTTAACAATGAATGAGAAATTATAAACATTTGTTGAAAGCACCTGGCTCTGGGCATAAGCCTTCTTTCACTGCACTCCAGTGGTTTCACGCTGCCCTGCTCTCCTTGATGGCATGTAGCAATTCATGACACCTTCCATTTTTTGCAAGCAAGCAAAGTGCCTCACAGTGTCTGTGGTTTTCCATTTGAAAGAGTGTTTATTGTATTTGTTCTCCTTTATTAATGATATTTTTGATAGACTTCTGTTTCTCCATTTTCTGGCTGGCATTTCTCTTTTTGTTTAACAATTATTACTGCTTAGGAATGCTTTCCTGCCTTTGGTATTAATGTGTCCTGGAACTGCATTAGAAGTATGCTGCACAGCCCCAATTTCTCTTCCCCAGTGTCACACAACGTACGAAAACCAGATGATCAGAGGTTTTTAAAAAAACTTCTATAATAAGTAAATCAAAAGAAATCACACCGAGGGTGCTCGGTTTAAAACCCGAGGAGTGCTGGAGGTGGAAAGCATCACATGGCTCACTCGAAGTTCCCCTGTGCTGTTGAGAGCTCCTGGAAGATCAGCAGGGCTATATTATGTGAACATCAATTCCTCTTTCAAGAGAGAATGCCTATATCTTCTATAGCTATATCAAAGCTATACTTAATTTTGCTTTAATTACAGCATAGCTGTTTTCCTGCAGTTTGAACCAGCATATGCCAATATTGTGCTAAAGATAAAAACACATGAATATGGCACAGTGCTTTTTGGTATCTGCTAAAAATGGGTGGGTATTGCTATCTTCATTTTCTAAATGGGCAACTGAGGCATGGGAAAGACTTTGCATACCTCCAAGTCACCTGGGAGTGTAAGTGTTCTCTCCCACCTCGATTCTGTCTTGATGGCATAAATTAGCTGGGGCAGGATGGGTCCCGGTGTGTCCGCACAGGACCTAGCACAGCTGCGCCTTACCTTAGCTGAACCAAACTAGTCTCATCATAAACAAGGCGGTTAGTGTGACTGTAACCCTGAGGAGTTTTCAGGACTTGCTTACTCTGCTTTTATTCTGGTCAATCCATCAATACTGTGAGAGGGAATGATTTTATCTTCTTTACAAAGTTTGAGCAGCTGCTGCCATTGGTCTTCGCACCACTGGGCTACCTGAGCTCCAGACCTGCCCCTGAGCCTCCCACCCTTGTCTCCTTTTCACTTTAACATACCACCTCTGGCTTTGTACCAGAAAACACTCATCTGCATCCCCTGTGGGGGTAGCACAGGGTCACAGCTCGGCACAGGAATCTGTTTTGGCAGGATCAAGCCCCATCTTCGCGGAGCCTTCAGAGCGCACTTTGTAGAAGCAATGCCTTTAAAACAAAGCTATAAGGAACGTGCCTCTGTCAGATTTGCTGCCTGCGTCATTCATAGCGAAGCACAGAGATTTATCAGCAGTGAAGTCAGGGGAGCTGGTTTTCAGCAACTCCGTTTCTGCATCGTAATCAGCCCTATTAAAACCAAGTCATCTCCCCTAGACCGTTGCATTCAAGCATTTCTTCCCTCCTTTGTTTCCATCAGTGCTTTTCTTCTTGTCCAAGCCCTTAAACAACCTTGACTGCAACGAGTTGGCGATCAGCAGAAAACCCCATCCGTTCAAAGTGAAAATATTGACGCTTCTGCATCATTTCATAGCACATCTGGGGTCCCATGGGTCCACATACCATCACTGCCCAGCACACCAAGCCAAGAAAAGCATGAGGAAGAAAAATAAATGTGATGACAGTTGGGCTCTTGCAAATGAGTCTTGGTCTGAAATAAGCCAGAAAAGAATAAGCAACTTGCACCAACTCACATACGGAGCGGAGCTAGTGATGGGGAAAGAGGGAAAGTGCAATGTTCACACCATCAGGGCAAAGGTCTGCAACATGAGCTGGCATCACTAATGTAGGCAGATTTCTTGCCTAATAACGCTAAAGGAAATATCTGGGCATTTGCTGATCAGCCGTGTTACAATTCCTGTGTGTGAACCAAAAGGATGGAGACTGGGCTGCTAGGGGTGGCAAGGGGCTGCTGCAGCAGAAGCTCCTCCAGCCCAAGTTTTCCAGCCATAGCTCTTGCTCATGCATGTGTTTGAGCTTTGGCAACACTACAGGTGTACCTTAGGTCTCCCTTGTTTTTTAGGCAACATGCTTCAGCTTGAACAGTCTTGGCATAAAATCCCTTCTGGCCAGGTGCACAGATATGTGCTTTGAGTCTATGCTTGGGTCCAGTGAGCTGCTTCTAGGGTCACTAGAGTTCGCTACTTGCAGAAGCTTAAATTCACCATTCAGGGGCTCAGGGTTAAAGGACAGACTCCTCTCGAAGGCAGGAGAAGTTTGACTCCGTCTTCTTTGCAATGAAGAGTTAACTTGACTCTGAACAGCACATTTTGGGTTTTATTGTCCTCCGATGCCACCAGGCAATTCCTTGGGCTGCTTTTTCCAGCCTTTTTAGCTATTCGCTTTCCTCTCCCTTCCTGCACACCACGAGTCTCTGGGTGGTTTACGCACACTTGGCTGCTACTCAGTTCCCTGTGGTCCCCTCCATTCCTTAGCCCTGGGGCTCCAGCATATGCACTGGGTTCTGGTTAACTTCTGCTCCACCAGCAACCTGGAAAACTTCTCCAGCAATGTCAGAAATCTCCAGCAGTTGATATTTATTAAGGTTTTTGCTGCCTGCATGAAATGTGAAAGCCAATCCAAGTGATTGATAGGCCTGATCTGCATTGCTCCGTGTTTTCTTAGCCAGGTTGAGATTTGGCTTGAATGAATGAAATCTGGAATTCTCTTCTGAGCAGCAGCACAGCCAACCACAGCTTCTGGCTGGGTTGATAGCAGAGACAAAATAAAGGCATAGCAGGACTAGGCTTGTGAGAGCCAGGTAGACATCTGCCATCTGAGTCCGTGCCTGTCTCACTTGCACAGCAGTGACCTCCAGGGACTGCTGGCCCTTCCCTTCCCAATGTCAGTCAGCTAAAGCCATGGTCAGCAACAGCAATGAGTTATTTAGGCTTGAGTTCTGGCACCATCTGCATCTAGAGATACATTTGCCCCTGCTTGTTTGGGAGCAAGCCATAACTCATGCCTTCAAAGCAAAACCAAACTGCCAAGTTTCAGTGCAGTTCCTCATGTCCATTAAATCTGGAGAAGGTTCTGCAACTGTTACTATACCCCCTCCAAATCCTTTTGATCACAGCTGCCCTTCCCACAAATCTGCCACAGCAAACAAACGACCTCAGCCAAAGCGTGTGCCCCGCATTAATCTGTAAAAGGCATTTTGTGAGATGTGTCAGAAAGTTCCCTGCAGCTCAGGACTTGCAGGGATGCATTGCCAAGGAGGTATCTTTCAAGCAAAAAAAGCCCGACGCATTTCTACTGCACACAAACAGCCTGGGGTGGGGTGAAATATGGGAGCAGAAGGCAACTTTCCATGACAGCAAACAGAGATGCTGAATCACAGGGCATCCCCTTTCAGCGCTGGGGAGGGGTGGGGAATTGCAGAGGTTTTGCTAGGTAGATGGCAAACTGTTGGCACACTGCAAAGTCTCGACATGCTGGATTGTGTCTGGGCAGAAACCCTAGGTGGAAAACAAAGCTGCAGAACCACTGGTTTCAAAGAGACTTGGAGTCATGTAATTGAGAAGAAAAACTGTCCAACTGCGTTTGCAAGACTAAAACTGGGTAGCCCAGTAATTTGTAAATGTTCATTTACCCAGCTGTTGTTTGGCCTATTGTTCCCATGCTCTCTCCTTAGGTAAATATATTTCCTTGCCTTTTTCTGCCTCAAATCAGATCTTCTCAGATATGATTCTCCTGCTTGTATGACAGTTTATAGAAAGGATGCAGGCATTGACACTGATGTGACTCATTAATATTCCTCTGCGGCTCCAGGGCTGCAAGCTGGTGTTTGTGGGACAGCAGATCCCAGATTTTATACTGTGTAACTCAAGAGTGAGTTTCAGGTGACGTCTCCACGTGTCTGCAGTAACAGCCTTGGAACAGGCAGTGACAACCAGTCGCACCTGTAAATAACAGTATTGAGGCATTATGCAGGGCAAGGCCGCAAAGTCTTTGTGGAGAAGCTTCTATTGCGACCAGTGGGGAAAATCAGGGTTGGGTTAGGAAGCTCCTTGCTATAAATCACAGCAGACCCAGGTGAAGGTCTTTGTCTCTCTGTCCACCAGACCATACTACTTCCTTGGTAGTCATCAGGGGTGGTTTTGGCTCCTGGGGAAGACTGAGAACTGTGACTTTAAAAATGAGGAGCAGAGGGAAACTCTCACATTTTCCCACATGCTGAAGCCAAGGAGCTGTTAAGCCGTGAGGTCATGCTTGAAAGGGGATGGTTGTCCCATGAGCTCACACTCGCCCGGGTTGGCGAGGCTCACAGGGAGCAGGTGGCTCTGTTCGACAGTGGTGGTGCGGATGGGCTGCAGGCTGTGCTCCTTGCCAGCCCCAGCTGAATCCTTCCCTTGCAAAAGACACCAGAGACCCAAGGAGGAGAACATTGAAGGTAGTTGGAAATTTTTCACTAAAGTAATATTTTATTTTTTTTAAATAAGAAATTAATTATCAGCTAAGTGGGAAGCTTATGGTTGAAAACGGTTTGGGTTTTTTTCCAAAAAAATTTCAAAATGGAAAATGGGAGCGTTTAAACAAACACCTAAAAGCAAGACATAACTTGGAAGCAGTGTTTAGATGAAATTAAACAAGCATAATCATACTGGTCCATTACTTTTTGACAAGAGAGATAAATAGTTCCTGAACATCTCAGTTGCAATGGGCCTGTTGAGCAGAGGCTGAACTCTATAACAACTTGCTCAAAATGATGAGATCATGTATCTGTCAGCACAGCCTCCGTGTCCAACTTCCGCACGCATGTGTGCATGCTGACAGCGCCGTCCCATACTTGGAGCCGTTTGGAGACACATCTCCTGAGGGGCCATGCAGAATTGCACATTGCAGGTAGATTTTGCTCTCAGACTACATGAGCAGTCATTGCTCGCATGGTTGGAGCCTGTATGTACAGATCTGGGAAGGGGGTTTGGACTGTTTTCAAGGTTTTCTACTGCTTAGTCCTAAATTTCAGGTTTTGTGCTTGCCTTGCAAGATTTCCTGAGGAATATTGTCACCCGAACAGCACTCATTTTTGTTTGCACTAAAACCAAGGCAACTGGCAGCATCTATTGCATGCTGTGAATTATATGTACACGGAAAATTGTAGATTGTGCCATCCCATGGCATGCACCTGAATATCAGTGGTGAAAACAAAAGAAATAAAAGAAACAAAAGCCAACCCATCCTAATAATACACAAATTTCTACGGGGGCTTGGTACTGCAATGTGTAATTTAAACAAAAGGACCTTCCTTTCTTGCCTCAACAGCTGATCAAAATGTGATAGTCTGATGTTTTCCTTTAGTGTCACGAGCAGACAAGAAGAGCAAAATGCAAGGGTGCACCCAGCTGGGTTGGCAGTTTCTTTACATGATGGGTGCTGTGATGCCCTGGGATTATTTCTGCAGGCTCCAGACGATCAAGTGGAGATCTGTCAGATTGCTTTTCTCAACCTGCCCTGAGGGCATGGCTCAGGCCAGCTTCAGGCTTCCATTAAACCTTAGGATAAACAGCTTTTCGCTGGGCTGGAATATGGCTGGGAGTAGGGCTGCGATGCAGGGTGTGGGCTTGGCTCCCCTCAGCTGGCTGCTGGTCATCCCTGGGGACAGCAGTGTGTTGCAGTGATTTCTGGTAGGCAAGTGTAGCATCTCGGGATCTGTTGAACAGAAGAATTTTAATTTGCATTATTAAAATGTTTTGCATGACATCTAATGCTGGCGATGTAATTTGGTAAACAGCCTTGTAATTTATGCCCAAATATTACTTGGCACATTGGCTCCTCCGTGACAAACGGAACTGATAGAGATACGATGCCATACCTTCTTCTTGATCCTCCCACCATCTGCTTGCAATATTCATGCCTGAGCACATAAAAAACATTAATGTCCATAAGAACTGGCCCATCTCATCAAGCTAAATATGAACAATGTCAGAACGATTACAGGAGAACTGGACAAAAAATGCTTAAACATATAGCACTCATCATTAATAGCTTGTTATTGGCACTACTGATGTGTATTACTATCACATACTACACTGATCCAGTACATAAATGTTTTCTTTAGCATATTTTTAATGTTGCTAATTTATCTGTTACTGTCACACTGGGGCTGTTAGCTTTGAACAAATGGCTGTTATTAATCACTGGAGAGCTATTAGACACCACAGCCGTGGTGTTAAATCAACTCAGGAGTGGCACTTGTAGGAATATTCAAACAGAAATTTAAAATTGCCTGGGTACTGGTTGTGTGGTTAACGCCTCTGGGATCAGAGCCATCGAGTGCCTGCAAATACTGCTCCTGTGTGTCGAACTCGCCCAGTGGAAATTCCTTTCTCTAAAGAGCAATTTCAGTTTAAGACCTCATTTACTATGAAGTTGCTTTGGGAAAAAAAAAGAAAAAAAAATTTGCAACTGTTGGAGTTCAGCAGTGTGGTGTTTACACCCTGATCATGCTTTCCCTTCAGTAGATTTGGGGCTCTCTGAGCAGCAATGGGTTTGCTTTCCCTGCATTACCCCACTAATCTGCTGATTCTGGGGGGAGGTCAAGAGCCACAAGATCGCCTGTCTCGGGGATGAGGAGAGGGTTAATTCTTCGTGCTAAGCACCACTTTCTTGGGAGGCTGAGCCAGTCTCCACATCCCTCCTGGGCACAGATGATACCTCAGATGTTTGTGGGACCTGAAGAGCAAAGATCTTCAGTGCAGTTTAGGCTGTGGGAGAATTTGGCTGAAGTTTTTCCTGTTTTCAACTTTATTTTCATCAGGGAAAACTGAGCTACAGGAAGATCAACATTTTAAACAGCACCAAGCTAGTATCAAACCCAGATGTGTCCCTTTCAGTCCCCTGCTCTTGCCGGTGTCCCACATGAGTGGGACACCCCTGTTTGTCCGGCCTTTTGTAGGACAGGTTCTCCTTGGGATGATGGCAAAAAATAATAACAATTTAGGTTAGACCTACGCAATCAATAGCCTGGGAAGCATCACTCTAGTTCAGGCACTTCCCAGGGCTGAATGGGGATGAAAGAAAGGTGGAGCTGAATGGAAGGAAAGAAACCTCAATGAGAGCTCTTTCAAAGGGGAGATGTTTTAGACAAAACATTTGGGGGCTTAATGAACTTGTGTTTTCCAACAAGAGGCTGATTCATGAGAAACCTTTGATTCATGAGACCTGCTGGACTCAGATCCATTAAATGTATGGACTTGCTGGCTGCTGTCACGGAGCTGCCAAAAAGCAGCTGTGAGTGGGAGATCTCTGGTGGTCACCTACGATGCTCCACAAATGTTTCTTCAAATGAAAACAAACGTAATTTGGAACAATTTTATTGCTGTTCTGGAAGGGCTGCTGTAATTTGTATTTTCTTTATCATTTATGTAAGCTAAGTCACCACACATTTGAAAGTACAAATCTCAGTAGCAGAGCGGTCTCTTTATTAGCCTTGTGGTAGACTTCAAAGGGAAAAGTTTGGAAGGTTTCTTGGATCCCGTGAAAACTTATTATCTCAGATCTGGCGGATTGTCAGTACAAATCCACTGTAACTTTACAGCTTTCTGTGGCTTCCTCTAACGATGGCTATTTACATGTACCTTCTCAGAGCATAGCAAGGGAGTTACCCAGAGAAATACCACAAAGGCCTCGTAATTAATGGCAGTTACATGTTTATAACTGCACCACAGTGCACCAATCACAAGGGCCTGCTGCTGAACTGACTGTGAAAAAGGGACTTTTCTGTCCTTTTTGCACTTCCTACAGTCTTTTTCCATACCTTCAATGGCCTGGGCAAACATGTGAGTTAGAGAAGGCGTGCAGCCAGCTGAAAGGCACTTCCTTTCAAAATGGTCAGATACTCTTACTGGCATATCGTTAATGCCGAATAGTCAATTGAACGGAAGTGTAGGCCATGGCTTTACATTGCCACTAACTTCTACATATTTGCCTTGTGTTTTTGTCACTGATTGGAGACCTTACAGCTGGGTTCTCACATTTGGAATAAACGTATCCTGGTGCCTTCTGCAAAAACCCACCGTGCAAGGCCAGAACGGACCCTGAGGATGATCCAGTCTGACTTTCTGCATAATTCAGGTCTGAGACTCCCACAATTTATTTCTGTGTTAAGGTGCTCATGCAGGATTGAACACAGGTGTAGAGACAGCTAGCTAAGATTTCTGAATTTGCACTTATTTCTGGACAGTTTTGTTTAACTTTTCATTGACAGACATTAAACCTTGCTGCATCTTTGCCTCTTGGTTTCAGAGCCTTCTCTGGAGGTTTTGTGATCAAGTCACTTCTCTGATCTTTTCTTGAATAAGCTCAGTAAATAGAGCATCCGAAACCTCTCGCTGTTGGTCCTTTGCTGTCATCTCTGTTTCACATCACAAAGCTTCCCACACTGGACAGTTGCCTACCAAATCCTCATCTGACCATGCAATTAGTGGAAGGTGGCAGAGGGGGATATTTTTTTCCTTAATACACAGTAGCAATTTCTCCCCTTGAGAAATTAATTCTGTGTTGGTTCTAAATGGGTGGCCCCAAAGACTACAGCCCTCCACTAAACAAGGTCCCCTGGGGTTCCCCAGCCATCAAACTCTTTTTCCAGGCTGCTCGACCAGCATGCTGCAGCCTTGGTCTTACAGCAGAAAAGGCACAGGGACGGTGTCCCTCTGTGGCCAGGCTATTCCCTGGCAGGTTTGCTGCCAGTACTAACCTTGACTGGGCATCAGAAGAGGAGAGTGATGTACCTGTTCTTCAAAAAACCTCATTGAATTGGGTATCTGCTGAATTCACACTGAGATATTCCCCCCAAAAAAGTGTGTGTGGAGGAAGACATCAGCTGAGCTCATAGCCTCTCTGCACTCTTCTGGGACCAGCTGCTCCCCAGCACCTTTGTATTTGGGACCAGCGTCAATGTAAGTGAGTTTTGCTAGTGGGGGCTTCAATTCCTTCTCTCTTTAGGACCACATTTCTGGCAACTTGCACTGAAGATCCCAAAGTGATCTTTTCTGGTTGATGAGATGTGAAGTTGCAGGCAGGTAAAATACAGACAAAACATTAACTGCCTCATTCCTTTACGCCCAAGCTCTTTCCTGACTTGTAATGGAAACCTAAAGCCTGCCTTTCTTTTAACTCAGATCTAAACAGTAGCTGCTATAAAGCATTAGGTTGGAATATGAAATCTGTATGAAACATGAAGGGGGAATGATGTATTTTAAAAAGGTTCTTAGTGGGTCCTAACTTGAAAGCATCAGTATAAATTCATTGCAAGTAATACGCTCTTAATTATTCATTTTCCTTGGCACCGGCTAAAGAGCCAAGTAACGGCTTCTGTCTCCTTATATTTAGTCTATTATTGTTTGAAAAAGGCCAGGGGGAGGCCAGCACTGTGCAGAAATGATATTCCCCCTTATATATACACATACATATTACCAGCAGCCATAGTAAAGGGGAATATAATCACCAGCAGCTGAGAGACAATGACATTTTTATAGACCTCCTGGCAAATCTGCAGTGGGAGAGAGCCTGACAACTCTTTGGCTTTCGACCACATTCCTCCGCAAGCTCTGCGCAGGGAGCTCGGGTGAGCTCCGAGTCGCTCCCCTCCCCAGGAACCAGCTTGCATTGGCCAAACAGCAGCTGCCTCGTTAGGCTGAACCGTCCCTCCTTCTTCTGGAGAAGAAGGCTGGAGTGAAAGACCAGGGCAGCTTCAGAAGCAGAAGAGGGTCTTGCTGCTGAGACAAGATGCTCGCAGGACCGAATTTTAGAAAGCTGGTTCAGCCAAAGTGGAAACATTGGGGGGGTCCTGGCCATTGCAGAGCTTGTTTGGAGGAGGCAAGAAGTAACTGTCTGCCTTTTTACAGCAGACCACTCCAAGAGCCTCCATGGCGAGCAATCTGGCCTTGATGGTCTCCATTAGCCCAACATGGTCCTGTCCTTCAGCAGGTGAAGGCTCCTGCTGACTCCGAAAGACCTGGGCACAAAAGCACGGACAAAGTGTTTTGTTGGAGAGGCCCAGGATGGAGATTGTAAGCTTGCTTTTTAACTGGAGCAGAAACAGTAATGGGAATTTAGCTGGTCTTGAAAAACTTGAAAAGATTTTTCAAGCTCTTTTGCTTGAATAGCAGAAGAGACCTCCCTGGGGCTGAACACATGGGGCACCCTGTGGGATCTGAGGAGGTAAACTCAGCTCTGTCCTTTGTTTGGTTTGATCGCTAGGCTTGATCCTGGGTGTCTCAGCACTGAGTCAGTGCTGCAAATGCTTGCCCCTATTTCTTACTTTCTGGTGATGTTTCATGTGATGTTGATAATTTGATTTTATTTGGGCCAGACAGCAGCAGGGTCAGTAGTTTCATCTTTGTGCTGAAAATCAGCAAACCATCCTCATGTGTTCAACCATCCTACCCAGGTTTCCAAGCAATTTTTGTGTCCCAATTTCCTGGACACAACCCCCCTAAGCACATGTCCATGGCTGATGTCCTGTCAATGCCATTCACCTGAAAAACTCACTTTTATCCTGCTTTTTGCTATGAACAGGGTCACGTTGCACATACGTTCCTGTCTACTCAGGAGGCCCAGGTTGTGCGGGAAGGATCTGCTCTGTGCTAGCTGCTGTCCTCTGCAAATAATAAATATGAAAGCCTTTGCAGTCTCCAGCAGATGCAGTCACCCCAGCTCAATTCAGAATGGACGAGAATAAGACACAAAAAGGGGCACAAAAAGTTGATAAATTGTAGATAAAATTAGTTGAGTTTTGTCTAAATGCTAAAGACCAAATATTCCTGGGTTTTGTCAGCTGACAAGTTAAACATTTCAAGCAGTTCTTTGGCAATTCAAATAGAAGAGGATTAGCTGCATGGTCAAAATAGATGGGATTTACTGAGTTTTTCCTTTGATTGATAGGCATATTTCATTTTTCTGCTGCCAAAGTCCTGAAAGATTTGTGCTTTGATAGAAAACCCTCAGAATATCATCAGGATGAGCAGTTCCATTGGGTCAAATGAGTCTGGTTTAAAAATGCCTTGAATTGAAAGTTTTGACCAGCTCCAGCTGACAGACCAGGTGCTGGGTTTCATAGAATCATAGAATGGTTTGGGTTGGAGGGGACCTTAAAGATCATCTACTTCCCACACCCCTGCCATGGGCAGGGACACCTTCCACTAGACCAGGTTGCTCAAAGCCCCATCCAACCTGGCCTTGAACACTGCCAGGGATGGGGCATCCACAACCTCTCTGGGAAACCTGTTCCAGTGCCTCACCACCCTCACAGTGAAGGATTTCTTCCTTACATCTAATCTAAATCTACCCTCTTTCAGTTTAAAGCCATTACTCCTTGTCATGTCACTACACGCCCTTGTAAAAAGTCCCTCCCCATCTTTCCTGTAGGCCCCCTTTAGGTACTGGATGGCTGCTATAAAGTTTCCCCAGAGCCTTCTCTTCTCCAGGCTAAACATCACTGTTGCTTGAAATCCAGACTTCTCTCAGGTTTACTCAATCCCATGTCTTTTTCCTCAGAACAGCTTGTGTACCTCAGGCAGCTGAGGTTGTGTTTAAATCTCCCCTGAAAACAGGCAAGTTTTGCCAGTTTCAAGGGTGGTTTTTTGGGGGTTGTTTTGTTGTTTGTTTTTTTTTTTTTTTTTCTGGAGACTCAAATGCAGCCCTCAGAGGCAGTGCCAAACAATTTAACACTGGCATTATTTTTTCCAGCCAGCGCATGGGAAGTCTGGGGCACTTAATATTCACACTTAATATTTAGTGTGAACAGAGTCCTGGTGTCCAACAGCTCTGTTTACCTGCTGCAAAATTCAAGGAAAGGTGTGAGAGCAACAGCTTTGGACCACTGCACTACGGTGCTTTGCAGAAAGACACCCAGGTATGGACAAGGTTGAGGAGCCCCTGGCCTTGGAGAGATGCCAACATAAAAAGGCTGGTCTCAGTTTCCTGCTGAATACACTAATTAAAGAAATGAATTTTCCCAGGATGCTGAGCCCAAAGACTTGCTTGCACATCATGCTCTCCCTATCTACCTCCATGCATGCCAGCCTCTGACCCCCCAGCATCCTCCCACCCCTTCCTCCACGCTGGTCCCTTATCTTCCTTATGACTTCAGACTTTTGTCCTCTCTACACCAGAGGCTCTTGGCATCCTCCTTTTCCCCACCATGCCATTATTTCCTGCTTCACTCCATCATGCTTAGGGCCATGCTTCATCCTGGGGCTCCCACAGACATACGTCCCCTTCCCCTGGCAAGGCAGCATGTCTGATTAGCTGAAGAAGGGGGAGAAGGTATCTCTATGGGCCTCTTTCCCCTTGCCTAGGTGTGGAATCCCCCAATTGTCTCCCACCAACTCCATGCAGTCCTTACCTTTGGTGACCTCTTATCCTGAACTATCCCTTTTTTACCCACTATTTTGAATTTTCGTCAGCATCCTTTCTTCTCTATTTGTATTTGCCCTGAAATGGTCAGGCTGTTGGACTAGATGATAGTTGTAGTTTCCCTTCTAACCAAAACATTCTATTCTACTCTATTCATCACGTGTGTGCAGGCTGCCTGCAGGGAGTCCGGCTTATGGCAAAGGAACAGAGTGCCCTCAGTACATGATGGTTATGGTTTTACTGAGCAGAGGTCCAGGAACCCCTCTGGCCTCTGTTTGCTTAAATTTCCCCCCAGTTTTCATCAAAATCAGTGAGCACCTGTCCAAGGAGGTCTAGATGATTCTTTGAAACATCATAATTTTAGGAATATTTTTCCCCTCCTTTGGATAGAAATATTTGATGAATGCAAGAATAGTTTTTAATTCATCAAAGACACATTTCTGCTGCAATTAGCTCTTTTTCAAAGTCATAATAATTATTATTATTACAATTTCTTCTATATTATTTCCAGCTTTGATAACTTCATACTAGTTGGAATGAGATTCCTTTAGCACAGTGAAATACAAAGCAAAATTAACTGAGTCCTCCCCTCTGGGAACTGCTTTCCCCCTGCGCTGCCCACCAGTGCTTTAGCATCAGAAGTCTGAGGAGCTGTAGCTTCACTGAAATGAGTATGAGAATTTTTTCTTATTTAGGGTTTTGCTTATGAGCTAATTTTTATTAATAATTTGTTTTATTCCTGCTCTAACCATGGGCCAAACAGAAGGAATCACTTTTTAATTCTCCAATTTGTACACAATTAATTTAGGGATTTGACTCTTGCTGACACATTTTGATTTGCTGCTAGGAAACTCAAACTTAAGTATTTCAGTTTGAATCATTCTGACATTAAATCTTGTCTAGCTGGTGTGCCGTGGTGCATCTCAGTAATTGCTGTAGTGCTGCACAGGGAGTTCATGTAGTTCGAGAGCACGGGGTGTGTGCATTGCCTGGCTGGCACACAAACCCCATAAGAGCCCGCTCTTGCTCTGGCAAAGCCAAACAGTGTATTAAAAGAGGTATAAGAGGGGAATATGATGAGGAAAATGGCATTTTCAAGACTGGCACATTTCTCCCTAGAAGTCACCATTCGGACTGCTGTATTTCCTATTACGCTTAGCTGAGTTTTGGTCTGGCTGTTAGGAAACTCCTATAACAGATATCTGGAAAGATAGCCCAAAAAACTAGAATCCTTTTTACCTCCTCACATCCCCAAAGTCCTCCTAAGTTTTCCCCCTGGAAAAGGTGGGTGAGAGTCACCGTGAGGAGAAAAGTGATGATGATGGCTATGAAACATAAGATTGGATGAAATCAAGTAAATTATCCTGATGCAACTCAACTTTCACCAAGCCAGTCTTCAGCTGGCGCATGTCAGCATAGTTAAGCTGAAGGCAGAGGGAATCTGAACAAAAAGGGGTGATAGCAGTGTAACAGGAAAAACACTCAGATCCAGAGGTAACGACAGGGACTGTCTGAGTGGGGAAAACTCGGTACTCCCAGAGATGTGTTTTATATTGCAAAAGTGGGATGGATTCCCAAAGGTAACAGTGCAATAAAACCAGACCGGGATGAAAGGAATAGAGGCCAGCTGAAATGAGCATAATACAGATCTGTAGAAATGAGTCTACCTATATATAATTTATAGGGAATAAATTCCTTTCTGTATCTGTATGGTTTCTGAACACTATTTTATAGATTTCTCTAGCAGGTATGTAATGCTCCCCCCCCCCCCCCCCCCCCCCCCCTTCTTTAGGATGTCCTAATCCTTGGGCTGGTGATTATCCCCTACAAGTACTTTTTCAAAGAAGTTAGAAAATTTCTTTGGGGCCTTTTTAATAAAGTGCCATTGGCATTTCATAACTCACAGTGTTTCATAAGGTACGAAATGAAAGCATTTAAGAAATTCACCATTAGTAAGGCCAGTAGGAAAATGAAATTTTATTTTAAATCCATTTGTAAATCCTCTATATTTATCATTTATTTCTGGCTCTGGCATGCACTACAGCCAATGTCCTGCTTTTCCCTGTCCACAGTGCCCCTTTTATGCAGGAGTGACAGAGCTCTGGTGTGCCTGGTTGGGTGGATAATGGCCATATTCACCGGTGCATTTTTCCAGCAGATGTGACAGCTAATCTAAAGAATGATGTTGCAGTAGGACACTTCAGATAAATGGAAAGAAAGAAAAAGAGAACGGGAAATCTCATCAAGCCCAGGGGAACCTCCACTGCCTGGTTTTCTTCAGGAGGCACAGGGCAGATCGTGGCATTAGTCATGAACACCAGCACGTTAGGAAGGAGCAGACAAAGCCTTAATTTTATACGGTGCATGACGCCTGGTTACACCAGGTTGTTTTCTTTTTAATCATTGTAGCTGCAAGGGTTGGAGAGCTTGGTCTCCGTCATTGAGAGTTCAGTGGTTTGGAGGCAACCTATCTAAGAGATGCCGGTGCACATGGGGTTGGGATGGAGCATCGCCAGGATGTAGCCTCAGCCCCGGGAGACCTCTGCAGTTATGGTGGAGCTGCCTGGTGGGAGATCCGTAGTCTCCACTTTTCACCCAAGTGCTCAGCGCAAGACTAACTGCCCAGACACGACCTGTGTGGACATTTAATAAGACAAAACAGAGCCTTCCCTGACACAGGAGCTCTGGGAGGAGGCTGAGTGAGGAAGCTGCATGGAGCAGATGCGAGTGACTCTGCTGAACTGATGGCCGGGAGGAGTTCAGCCATCCGCGGCAGTGCGGGTGATAACCCATGTCATGTGTAGGCATGATTCAACACTGGAGAGGAGTAAGATCTTACTATAGGCTCTCCACAACAGAAGGCAGCATCTGCAAGTTTGTGTGTATGTGCAGGCCTGATCCGTGAGATGCCAAATCCTTCGTGTGAGTTATTGAGTCCGCTCAGCCCCTGGATGAGATGCTCCTTCCTCCGTCCCTCCCTCCTCTGCTGGGTGCACAGCAAGGAGTGGAGCTTCCGAAACATGAGCCAGAGAAATCAGTTATATGAAGAGTATCTCAACATGGCAGCTCCTGGTGCTTCCCAGGGTGCAAGGGAAAGCATCTTCAGAGGGAGCAGAGGGAATTCATGATGTCAGCCCATAAATCTCCTGTCTCTTTTCCATCTTCAGTTGAATGCAGAGAATCAGTTTCCGATAACATCTCCAAATTGCTGGGAGCAATTTTGCAGCTTGTGTTAATTGCAATCTTCTGTTGAATGCCTCTGAGCTCTTAATAACTTTGTAATTAAAGTACAATTAACAAATTAACTTGTATATATCAAATGGAATGCTAATGTTGTTGTTAATGAGGAGATAATTAGCTGGTGTCATGGAGAGACTCATGGGGCATCTTCAAGATTCAGAACCCTTTTGGCTCATGTAGGAGGTTAATGGAGTTTGTGGTGAATGAATGAATGAATGAATGAATGAATGAATGAATGAATGAATGAATTGTCCTTCGATGACATGCAGTGGAGCAGTCAAAGATAGCCAGGTAACCGATGACTCCACAGCCAGAAAACAGAGGTTTCTCATTCAGTCATTTTCTAGGCAGCTGGCCAGAGTTTTACAAAGGTTTTCTATAGCACAACTGGAACGCTCATTAAAATACATGGCTGGGCTTTGAGAAGGGCTTAACAGGTGATGAAACTGCTCAGCACCATCCAGGCCTGGAGGCAACATTCCCACTCCAAAAAAGCCCTGTGCAGCTTGTGCGTGTTTCACTGCAACATCACTGGATGAGATGCAAACCCCAGGACACCTCTGCCTGCCCCATCTCTGCAGGACACAGGTTCCCTCTCCAGATGCTGTCATGCTTTCCGCTGTACCATAGCAGTCTGGCAAAAGTGTCTATATTTGTTAAAATTGACTCCGGGAGTCAATCCCAAATGGAAATTAGGTATGGGCTGTTCCCTCATACACCCGAGAAAGCACAAACAAGCTTTGGCAGAAAAGGGTGTGAAGTCAGAGGAAGGACAGAAATGCTCCATCAGGGTCCCTGACTCATGAGCAAGAAATTTTGCCTGCTGTGACGGTGGACATCTGGTGAAGGGAACAGCAAGGGAACTGTGGGACAATAGTTAAGGGGATACAAGAGAAGTCAGTGGATAATGTGATAGGGCCTGAAGTTGCCCATATAGTGCATATGCCTGCCTGTGTGTAGCATGCTGCTTTTACAGCTTTTGATCTGCGATCTCAAATTTGCTATTAGTTGCTGAATCCTGAGGGTCGGACCCATCAGGTCTAAACATCTTCTCCATGGCTAGAGGTGAGGATGGAGGTCCAGACTGCAGGATGTGGGTGGCTCCTCATAGTCAGATGGTCCTAGAAGTACTGGTAAAGAGAAGTGAGGCTCTATAACTGGTTTGCTAGCATTTCTGCATCTCCTTTTGGGTTACTTTCCATTCAGACAGACCACTGATCTTCCCCAGCCCTCACACAGCACGACCATAAGCTGCAAAATGCTCTGTTGAAGGGCTTTCTTGAAAAAGTGCCGAGTTCTCCTGGCCTCTGGTTTGTAGGCATGAACTGGGACTCAGGGGAGTTGCCAGTAAAATAATGGGGTCCCAGTGATACAGCTTATCCTGGGGTGCTGCACGCAGTGCTGTGCTCAGCCAGCTCTGGGCTCGTGCAGGGGCCCTGCTGACTTTCCACATTAGGAGCCCGCAGTGCATGTGGGGCTGTGGGTGCTGTGCTGGGCCGGCTGTGCTTGGCACTGGGGTGCACTGAAATGCCCTCCCTGCAGTTCAGCTGTCCCAGTCTGGCTTTCCAGCCTGGATGTGGTCTGGGAACGGGAGACCTCATTCTTGAGGAATTTGCTCCTGTTATTTGGCCTTAATTTTCCTTTGCTCAATTTCATCTCATTACCCACAGTTACACCCTGCCGGGCCATGTGGCAGCACTCTAACAGGTATTTAAAATGTTACAGCGTGAGCCAATTGCTGCGTTTAAAATCCATTCCATACCGTGACATAATATATTTTCAGTATGCTCAAATTTGTTAAGATACATTGGGACTGAAAAGAGCCTGGCCAATTGCATGGGAATTTTCTTTTTGCTTGTGGTCGGACGGAGGCTGTGCTCCTACCCCACACTCCCCGCATGTGTCCTGGGGCTGCAGGGCTGCCTGGTCTCCTCCACACTCTGCCAGTGCCCATCGGTCCAGAGCCACAGCTCAGGGAGCTCCTCCAGCCATCACCCATCTCTGCCAAAACACGTGAAGCTGGGTCTGCAGCTACTGCAACCATCTGATTTCGAGCTCTTGTTTGCACAATTGCTGATACTGGGATGTATTGGGATAAATGCTTTTGATTTCACCCCAGTGTTAGGATTAAATGTCATTTCAGCTTGATAGTACTGCAAGCACTGTCTTTTTCTATTTCCTATTTTCTTTTTCTATTTATTTATGTGGCAACAACTCTGTGTTTGGAACTATCAGGAGGAAAAATCACAGATGACAAACATAAGGAGAAATAGCAAGAGGAGGAGAGTAGCCAAAACTAGACCTCTTTCCCACAAAGCTGGACAGGGACCCACTGCCACCTGAAGAGGGGAGTGGAGGGTGGAGGTAAAGCTGGAGGACAGGGACTGCTGTTCCTACTGAAGCAGAAGCTGCAATTTCAGCCCTTGCAGCAGGCTCCAGCCCAGCAGAAGCATCACCCAGCCCTTGCCCTGCTCAGCCTGGCCCCCCAGGGACCCCACCAGCAACATGTCTGGGCACACCTCCCTTCCTCCACCTCCCCAGGCCCTTCTTGCGTGTGATGAAATCTGCCCTGTACACAGTCAAACTGCTTTCCAGTTTCACTGCAGATCAGAAGTGCCTTCCCCATGCCTAAAGTGATGTGACCTGACTGAGAAAACCCCACTGTTGCTGCAGGCAGAAGGTCCAGGAGGGAAGTTGCGTCAGTGCAATGATGCTGTCCCCAAAGTCATGCTCATAGCAGGGTGACTTTCAGACATCTTTACATCACTTTTGTGTAAAAAATGTCACACAGGCAAATAAACAATTGCTGGAGAAGAAAGAAACTGCTTGTGGTCTGAAGCCTCAGTTCAATCTCAATGACTTTAAATTAATTATGTGCCCCGTGCTTTCCTGAATAGCGATGCTTTCCTGAAACATGGTCTTAGGTCAGCCATAATATCCTGCAGATAAACATTTTCCCCCCTCCTTGGATCTACAAAGAGAGGTAGCTTTGGACTACATATTTATGGACAGACGCTGAGCTATAAATTGGACATTTCTGCCGCACACATTCCCTTAAGGGCCAATAAGACTACACACATCAGCTAAGTAATATTTTACTGGGATTTTCTTTAATGACTTCAAGAGTGCTTATTCTTTCCCTCAACCAGCATTGCATGAATAACGTAATTCTACAATTAATCCTGAATTACTCATACAGTGGACTCCATTTTCCTTTGCATTCAGAACAAGTTTTTAAAAGTTATTGCTTTCCCCCTCCTTTCTCTTTTTTTAAAGACTTCTTTAATCAGACCAAATGGGGCTTAAAAGTACTGGAAATGTCTGGTTTTCTTTCATTCTCAGCCTGTTCAAAATCAAGCTAACGACAAAGGACAAGAAAAGTGCTTTGCATTCGCAAGCTGAGAAAAGGGACATGAGGGAGAGGGATTCCTTCGCACGTTGCTGATGCTCACTTGTGGACAGGGATTTTTGAGCAACGGTGTCAGATCACTGTGGAGGGACAGAGGTGGTTTCTTTACATGTTAGACCTATGTTTAGTGATTGGTCTCCACAAGACTGATCATTTTAGGGCGAGTTTAAAATGCATTGAAAGCTGAGTGGACGCTTGAGGCAAGTCCTAAAAAGAGAATGAGATGGACTTGAGGAAATACAGTGACCCCAAACCAGCCAGGTGCTAACAAGTGCCAGTTCCCCCAGGACACTCAGCAAACACAAAGCCAGGCAGGGACAGCCCAAAGCTAGAGCTCCACCATTTCCAGATGTTCCTAGGGCTTTTTGGCCCTTCTCTGTAGTCTGGTATTAAATGTTTGATCTGCTAATTGCCAGCAAAGATGGGGAACACCTGAAATCTCCTAATATTGTCAGCTGCCAGCATTTCTTGCAGACAACTTTGCACTCTCTTCATCACGATACTAAGTGAAAACACCCGGATGGGGGTAGGCTGCTGGGAAGCAGCTGCAGGCTATCTACCACCACGTGTGGTCACCTGTGGACCATGGAAACCTCAGGGAGGAGATCCTATTTTAGGGAGTCCTAGGGAGTGTTGGGGTTTGGCTGGCAGGAGGGGAACAGCAGTTGGTTCAATCTGCTACGGTGGTGAGAACTGATCTTTGTTTCCTACTGAGTAAGGTAACTCCTTTGCTTTCATCTTTTTTTTTAATGAGAATTTGAAGGATTCATCTTTAGCAGCAAGTGCTTGGTCCATGAATCTACCTGGCTAGGGGGATGGTTATGAAATAAAGAGATTTTTATATCACTATTGAATTTGCTAAATACCTTTTTAAAGGCAAGAAGAGTAGATATGGCAACAAAAAGCTGATAGACTAAAAAAATCAAAATGCTTTATTTTGAAAGTGCTGAAAAAAGGTTCTTTTTTATTTATGGAATGCTGGGGAGTGGTGGGGGCAGTATTGAAACAATTTGATACAAAACCCCCTGTCATCCAGGTTTATAGGCAGTTGCCCCATGAGCTGTGCAATGGTGACTGCCTTTCCCTGCCTGGGTGATGGGATGAGGGTGCACCCCCATGCACAGAGGTGTTCACAGCATCTATGAAAGCAAGCCTGTGATCTCGGGAATACGCTCAAACACCATCCCACGGGGAGTGTCTGGGCTGGGAAGCTGGCAGTGCTCTCTCTCCACATCAACGCTTTGCTGGCTGACACCAGTTGTTCACGCTACACTCCATATATCTGCATTAGCTCAAACTTACCCGCTGTAGAGTCAGTTAATCCTTTGGGAAGTGTGTCGGGCTAAACTCCTCCGTGTTTTTTTCTGTTTAGTCTAGACTATTAGACTTAGTGGCGCGGCAACTTCATGGATTGGTGATAGATTTACTGGAGTTGGGATATGGCAAACAGTGGGTATTTATGCACGTGTGCTGACACACCCGCAGCCCCCAGTGAGCGTATTTCAGGCATGGCTGCTGAGCCCTGTGCAAACTGCTGTCTTACCTTTATTGCCTCTCTCCCTGCAAAGACGTGAAATGGCTTTTTTGGGAGCCTGAGGCATGGGACCTTTTTAGAGCAAATCTATTCTCCACCCTTTGGGAGCTGGTGAGAAGTAGAGGAAGCTTTTTGGGTGTCCTTTCCATGGCCCCTGGGCTGTGCAGCAGTGGACTTGGAGAGGCCAAGGGCACCATCTAGTCCCTTCCACTGCTAAAGTGCCTGTCTTTCTGCCTTCTCCAGGAAATATTTACTGCTCCTTGAAGACCTGAGCTGTGGGCTCTGTTTCTCAGCTGACATGCTACAATGCCAAAGAAATGGTACTTGCACCATCTTGTTTTTCTGTTTCAATCCATGTCACCTGCTAAGATGCTTAAGAGCCCAATTGCATTGCCAGGGACAAATGGGACACATCCAGCTGTGTGCTCGTTCCTCACCAGAAAGTTCCAAGGAAGGTAATATTGGGTGACTTTCAGCTGACTAAGAAAGATACCTCAGGCATCAGGCTCCAATTGAGGCATCTCAAGGAGGTCCCTAAATATCAAGGTGATATGGGAACTCCAACTTGAACATTACTCTTGTAGCTCTTCTGAGCCACTTGGATCTTCTCTTCCTCTTGGTTTTCTTTGCCTCTCACTTGGCACCTTGCACACAAGTTGCCCTTGGCCATAGCTGGGCTTTCCTGTGTGAGACCGATCTTCCCTTTCTCACGTGCCAGTGCCCAAGTCCCGCAGGTCAGTCGTGTGATGTGTGCTTCATCCCCTGGGATCCAGGATGCCTTGCTCAGAGTTGTAGGTCAACATCAGCCCTTGGAGCCAGTCATGGTGCCATTGGGGTGGTACTGCTGTCCCTCTACGGCAATGAAATGGGTGCTCACCACCATATTTCATGTTGGCTTAGAAACTGTCTGGTCTATTTGCCAGAATCAAATCACAATGAATAACATGGAGGGAAGATATGATGTCTCTTATTACCAGGGCCCCAAAACTTCCAGTGCCCTGGGGGATAAAGTTTATAACATACAGTACTTATCTGAGTGTTTGCCTCTCTGTGGAAAGGCCAATATGTCCCCACACACACTGCCACCAACCCATTCATTTAATTACAGCATTGTTGGTTGAAATGTACATAAAGGGAATAAATTTAGATCTTGACAAGAACAACACACGGCATCCGCTGCTCTTCCTGAACTACATCCAGATTGCCCAGTGAGCATTTAGATGGACCAGTAATTATGCCTGCCTTGACTTAAAATAAATTTCTCTGTTTCCATAAATGACTTAGCAATGTAAACATCTCCCCTCCCTAAGGTATTAGGGTTTCTTTGTCTTTATTTTTTTTTCCACATCCAGTCCCTTCTCTGCTGAGTTTCAGGTTTAGCGTGTTATGTTCTGCAGCCACTTTATTTTGTGCAGCCTTTGTTGTTCCCTGTTCTTCCTCCAGGCAATCCCCGGCTTTATTTACAGGGCATCTCCTGTACATTACACACCCACACTGCTTCCTGCTTGCAGACGTGCTCTACAGAGGGACCTTCTAAAGCACTGCAATTATTCTGTCATGCATAGCACCCCTTTTGCCACCCTGGAGCTGTTACAGCCCCAACCAAAAAAAAAAAAAAAACCCAACAAAAAAACCTGCAACAAAATCAATAGTAACTAGAAAGGAAAAGTCTGGGGTGTATATATAAAAAGAAAAAAATCATCATAGGAGATAAATGTGGAAACACATAGTCCTCCTTTTTCCCCCCCTCTGTTAATGGGAGAAGGAGAGGAAAGGACTAATCCAGAAACATCCTGGCAAGAAAGTGTAGGCACAACCTATTTTCTAAGTCTCCTCCTTCATTGGCTTGAAGGTGAAGATACTGCTGAATTACCCCTCTGTAAGTGAGAGGAGGATCAGGCCTTTTAGCTGTTATTTTCAGGCAGGTGGGAAGCCCAGGGAGGTGCCATGGGAAAGGGCAGAACAAGGGTCTGTCCTTGTTGTACCCACTGCATCTAGAGTCATCTCATCCCAGGCTGCCTTTTGCTGTTCCACATCCAGTACCTGTGTCTAGCCAGGCTCCTTTTATATCTCTGCACCAATGCAGATCCCAATGGTGCTTTCCTGATCTACGGTGGTACAACAGGCTGGCTTGAATTTTTAAGCAAAACCATTTAATATGGTGCAACCATGGCCTTAATCCTGCCTCCTGTGTTCCCTTGCAAATCCACTGATATTTCTGAATGTATTTTGATTCAGATCACACAAAAGCCTCTATGGGTTCAGGCCGTTGCAGATGCAAGCTGCCCCTTGCTTTATGGCTTTCTACCCATTGCAGGAATTTGGAGACCACCTTCTCACACATCAGTTATGAGCACCCGGCCTGTGCTCCCACCTGGGATCAAGCAGGTGAAGCAGTAGTGTGGATGTGCTCCAGTGCTGTACCCAGACCCACTCTCTGAGGTTTTTACCTGTGGTGCTCTTCTCTGCCAAACCTGCTGCAGGTGCCCAGAAAGCACCAAGAGCACCCAGCCACCCAGTGTGCGTCCCGCCCGGTGACATTGGGGTGGTGAGGGTGGGAATGGTCCAGAGGTGGGACTCACTGGTGCAGACAGGGCTGGATGCCCCATGACTCCTGAAAAGCAACTGGCAGCCTTCAAGCAAGAATGCAGCCAGGTACCTGCAGAAGCCATCTTGCAGCAGCCTGGAAAACATACAGTTGATCCTCATGTTGAATCGCTGTTTTTTTTCAGTTTGCCTGGAAAATCACTAAATCTTGGTTGAATTCGGTCCCTGTAGCACTTCCCTTTATGTGGACAAACTTTGGCATAGGAATGGCAACAGAGAGTAGAAATAAGTGGCAAAAACTAGTCCCTTCATAGTGGATGCATACTTCTTTGTTTTTAAAGGAATCTCAAAATTAGGTCTTTGCAAACATGTTCAGCTGAGTCCTAATTTAAGAACAATTGAGCAATGTCCTATCAAACCCCCTGATTTTAGAAAAGATCTTAGGGAAAGCTGTGACCTGTGTTGTTAGGTGCTGGGCTCCTTGAGATGGAAGTCTTTTGGTTGCTTCCCCGAGTTCACCCATCTGACGCACATCAATGTGTTTAAAGTCCTGTATCACTATTAAATGATAATCATAGTTTAGGATAAGGAACACTTTGGGCGTCACCAGGCCAGCTGGGATTAGTTAAACACCATCCTTTTGTGCCTATTCAAGTTCATGAGGGCAGACAGCCCTTGCAGGCTGTCTTGTCTCCTACCTACCAAATTTTGATTTTGTGTGGGTTTTCAGGACCAGCCCTTTGTCCTCCAGCGAAAGCAGCACCCAGACCCACTGGTTCCCTCCCCAGCACCTTTGCAGCAGGTTCATACCACGTGTCTCCTGAAGTTCCTGACTCCCCCCCCCCGCCCCCAGCTCCAGTTCTCACATCCTGAGTTCATCAGTTTAAATCACATCTTGGTGTAAATTGATTTCATTCCAGCCTCTGCTTCCACCTCTGTCTTGCCTTTAAATTGTATCTAGTCTTAAATCAATCTTATTCCAGCCCTCAGCTGCTGTGCTCTTAATTCTTTCACTTCAATTGCAACTGTTCTTAAAGGGCCCGGCTCAGAGATATTTTTTTTCTCTCCCAGCCTCTGCTGCTTTCTTGTTTCATTCAAAGCACCTCCAATATTAAGCAGGGACATTTTCCCCTCTTCTCAGCCCTCACTCCCTGTTTAGCCAGTTAATATTTCCCCTTTGCAGCTCATCTGGTTTTAAACCAATTGGGTTTTTTTTTTTTCATCTCCATAATCATCTAAATTATTCTTTATTTTGGGCCTCTTCTGAACTTCTTCCTTCTTCCTCCATGTTTCAGTCCATGGTGGCAGTAATAAGCAATGGTTTCAGAAATATAATGTGACAGTTGCTGGTTCTCCGTTTGCAGGGCAGGAGGACAAACCCTGTCTGTCCCAACAGAGCTGACAGGGGGAAAGAAATGCCCTGGGACTGAGGAAGAGGAGAAAGGAAGAACCTCTTCCTATGTTCTCAGTCTCATTATAAAGTGACTTAAGTAGCTGCAAACAGATTTAGGAGGCCAATGATGCAAACAGAGCCTTTTGGGATTTGCAAGAGTTTGACTTGAAAATGGCCTTAGGGTTTTCAACAGCTGTCTCACCAAAGCTGGATATGAAGGGACTGAGCATTGTTGATGTTCAGAGAGCTGGAAGCAAAAAGGTACCACACTCGTGTTCATTTTTTGGTGAAGCCTGAGATGACAGAAAAGCCATGTGTTTTAAAGCAGGTCTCTGCAGGCTACTAAGCAGGAAGCATTCATGGACACTAGAGATGGCAATGTGCCCAAATCCCATAGCTTTTCTGTAGCAATCAGGTGTCTACATGGCACAGTTGCCTCTGGAAACTGCCTTTGTTTTGAAATAACATTCAGGAACCTAAAGTTGCCCAAGGAGCTTCCTTAAAACTGACAACGACCTAAATCAGAGTGGGATCAGTATTTGTCAACAGCCCTGACAGACCCTGACTTCATTTGTGCGTAGGTGTATACAGACATATTTTTAGGAAAGAAGGAAGTAAAATGCCGCGTTGTCCTTTTGTGTTCAATGTCCATGAAGGTGACACCTGGACACAGCCATTCTCCAGGTCCCCAGTGGCAAGGCCTGTTTGCTAACATTGCAGCATTTGGTGAGAATGAGCTGGTGTCTACCACCAGAGTCATCCTTGAACATGGTCACCAGCGCACCTATGAGCTAGAGAGGGGTCACCATTCACCCCATGCATGGAGATGGCTCCTGGTAATGGCATTCAGCAGTTCCTGGCCCAAGAATTTGAAAGGTGACCTGGAGGGTCAAAGGTTTGGTGTCCTGTGTCCTGGAGGAGACATTGACTCTTCTCCATGACATAATTTATTCTTTTCCCTTAAGAAGAGCCCATTGTGTTTTGAGGTTGCCCCTTCCACTGCCTGTGGTGACTGAATGGTGCCCTGAGCCATTACTGTCCTCTGACCCCTCCGTCACAGCACAGAAGACACAAGCAAGGTGATGCCCTCATTTGCTGCCGATGGAAGAAAGCTGCCAGTCTCAGAGTAATGGGTGAAGTTTAGAAGTAGAAGCATTATGAATCAGATGTGTTTAGGGAAACTGTTTGGGTGATGTGAGAGGTTATGCCCTGATTCACGTGTTGGTTGTAAAGTGCCTGAAACTTTTTTTGTGATGGGGAGTTCTGATTAAGAAACTAAGATTTTTCCTGGAAATTGAGTGGGGTTTAGGCTTTTTTTTTTTTTTTTTTTTTTTTTTCCTTTTTTCTCCCCCCCTCCCCCCCCCCCCCCCCCCAAAAGATGACTGGAAGCAAATAAGCCAATAAGCAAAATAAGTGTTTGGCTGAAATGTTTTAGACCTAGTTTTCAGTAAATTTGGGCCAATGTTTTTGCCTTGATTTTGACTGTCAAAAATGAAAACACATCTTTTGTGATAGGCCAGATCTTTTAATTCTGAAGGATGTCTCTGTTCCTACCAGCAATAAGTAGCAGTGCTGTCCAGTGGGACACGCGCACGAGAGCTCTGCAGATGGATGGCACAGTGAAGCTGACACAGGGAAACTGTGGAAAACCAATCTAGCTTCTTCATTAGCATTAGACTGCAATTAATTTGGGCTTTTCTTGGTAGATCCTGTTTGTTGGTCACTTTTTTAGCAGGAATAACATTGCTGGTTTAGCTTTGATCCTACCAGGCACTTCTGAAGAATATGGACTGTATTCCAGGTCCTCAGGTGCCTGTGTAGGTATCCTGGGCTTTATGGCTATCAGGAAAACTTGTAGAGCCTCTGGATAGTTCAGTCAATGCCAGCTCACTTTGGAAAGGAAAGACTCCAAAGATACAGGAAAAGGAAGGGCCAGACCATGTCTTGCCAGCTTCAAGCCACAGACAGGTCATGCAAGACCAGGTTAATGTGGACTGTTGCCTTGGGACCTCGTGTCAATCCCTTGAGGTCTCCAGAAAAATTCTCGTTTCCTTCAATGTGCTTTGGATCAGGTGCTCGCTGACCCACTCAGAGGAGCTGCCTAACTCAAATGCTCCAGGGTGAATGCAATTGGTTAGGATGTCTCTGTTCCCTGTGCTTTCTCCCTTAGGAAGGTAAAAGGTGCAGTTGCTGTGTTAACAAGCAGAACTGGTGAATTTTTTGGCACGAACAAGACAATTAGAGTAGTCTGTGGCAGATCAGCAGCAAGTATTCCCAGACCCACAGAGGTGCTCTAATTGAATCTTCACTGAGTCCCTACATCCCAAAAGGCCTGGATGTGGTAATGCTGCACAGTGGGTCCCTCCCTAAACCATATCATTATTTAATAGAAAAATAATGCCCATCAGACATCTGGTGGAGAAGTTTTGGCCTCTTTATCTATGCCTAAAATCAATGTATGCATGATGATGTTGATGGATTCAGAAGCCAGGAAGACCTAATGGTAAATGCCTTTCATTTATGCTAATGAAATCCCACCCTGGTAATTAAGGTTACCAGATAAGTATGTAGCGTTGCTCTGCAGTGATTTATACTGTACACGCTGATTTACACCAACTGAAGGCTGGGCCCAGTTTGGATTTTTTTGGACTCATTGATTCATAAATGTAGATACCCAGCAGTGACTGGAGAAAGAAACACCTGACTTCCTAACTTGGCCAGCATGTCACTGGTGCAATGAGGCAGCCTGGCTGGTCCTGGCCGTGAGCAGGGCTGTGCCTAGAGCTACAAGTGTTGCTGTGGGTCATGCAGAAAGGCGGCATCACTGTCCATGTAGGAGAAGATTAGCTATTAAGTGCTATATCCATCAAACTATAATGTCACTGGAGATGTTTGACCGTTCCCAGAAATATGTAACATCAGGTGCAAACCTCACAAGGTTGTGCTCTTTGGAAGGGCAGCATTCTTCCCGTTGGTATCCTCTGTATCACTGTGAGTGTTGTCCCCTCTTGAGTGGCATCGTGCACCTTAGAGCTAAAAGCAGAAATTAAAGATGTTGGGAAGATGTACTGTTACAGCTCAGAACTTCTGTGGTTTGGTACCAGGAAGGCTAGCAATGTGCCCGCAGCAGTAAGGTGCACTGGTATCTCCGGTCCTCCATCTGGAAGTTGTGTTGTGCTGGGAGGTCATTTTTATCATTCGTAGTTTATGGCTAGAATGTGATTCTTTTCTTAGACTCGAGCCACAGGATGGTGGGGAGAGCTTTGGGGAGAGCATTCCTGCCTGTTGCCCCACCTCAGGCTGCATGGCAGACAGGGACATCACCATTTCTGGCAGGGACCGTGTGGCTCCCATGGGGACTCCACAGAGTCCAAGCTCTGATGGAGAGGTGCTGGACAGGCATTCATTCTGCTTTCCCCCTTTCAGATAATTTGGTCCATGGGGAAAAACATGAGCCAAGTACAAAAAAGTTGTAGCCAACCTGGCCAAGGTTTAGGATCAAATTAACATTATAGACTGTAAGAAATGCAATTCTCATAACTCTTGGTTTGCATTTTAAACAAGCATGTCCCAGTGAATCCCTTATCCCACAAGGAATTGACACTTCTAAAGGGGGGCAAAGCAGGAGGGAGGAACACATGAGACAAGGTAGGTGGGATTTTAGTGAAAGAAAATGCAGCCCAAAGGCAGGCTTTAAGCCAGTCACCCAAGCCATCAGGCCAAGCTGCAAAACCAAAACAAAGGAACAAAGGAGAATTCAAAGTTCAGAGAAGCAAGTTATAGCAAATAGGTTATTGTCATAGGCATTTTTGCTGGGCTTTACACATGTGGTTAGCATCAGCTGGCTAGACAGCCTCATACCACAGAGTGCTCTCTCACTCGGGCTTTGATCTTGCAGTCAATTGCATGCACAGCCGCCCCCCCCCCCCCCCCCCCCGCTGCAGTGAGGGGTGAGTCCTGTGCTGGGGTAGGGGATGCCAGGTCCAGCAAAGACCTAGTGATGTCTAGGGCTGAAGATCTGGACATATATCTTTAAAAATTAGCAAGACGTAAGAAGAAGGAGTCACTGAGGACTTTCTATGAGATTTTTCTTCTCTGGGGATTTCAGGAAACTGGCTCCATTAGAGGTCGTCTGCACTCAGTTTTCTCCTCTGTTGGGGTAGGACACCGTGGTATATCAGCTCCCATGGCGTTCATGCAGGGCTGAGCCATCCTTGTGTGAACCAGGAGTCCAATATTCAGGATGTTTTTCTCCTTCCATGGCTATATGGAGAAGCTGCAAAGGGAGCTTGTACCCATGACAGTGATTTTTGGTACCTCTGGCTCTGCCATACCAGTCTGGAGGTGATTTCCTTTTCCTCCCTCTGTTGATGCTCCATTAGGAGCAGGCATCTCCTATAATCCTCTTCCTCAAACCCTCCACTTCAGGCTCAGAGAAGTGATTTCTCCATGCTCTGTCCTGCCCTGCAAGGGATGGGAGTAGAAAAAAGCATGGGAAGGAATGAGAGGGAATGTTGTGTGAGTGGGGGAAGTGGTGCCAATTAGGGCATTCAATGTCCGTATATTCAATAAGTATCGTTAGCTGTAGCTGGACAAGGCTGCAAAATTTGTCTTGTGCTCATTGATTTTTGCTTCTTTGCTGAAAATCTAACGGGATCCTTGCCCAAGGAGTTGGGCAGCCCTGATCTAGAGTCTGCCCTGTTGGATAGAAGCCCTTTCTGTGTGGTTTTCAGCAAGTTTTTCTGTGTCCTAGCCAAATCCTGGGCCTTAGATCAAAAAAGACAGCAGAATACAAGTCTTCTGTATCCCCCATGTCTTAGATGCAGGAAGACTGATCTGCTACACTACCTTTCCTATGTTTCTATCATTTTTTTTCTTTTTTTTTGGGGTGGGGAGGGGGAGAGGGAGAGGGTTGAAGGGGAGCATGGCAGCACCCCAGGGATTTCAGACAGAAAGCACTATCCTTTTCCCCAGGATTTTTGGAACCCATTGGCAATGGTAATCTCCCTTGTAACATATGTCAGAGAGGTGGGAGGCCCCAAGATGCAGAGTTTCTGTTGTGTGAGAATAAGCAGGTAGACAGAAGAGAGACACTAGCAATGGCCCTACTAGGGGAAAACCAGCAGAGGCTCCGTCTTTAATTAGTAGACACCAGAAACTTCACAGGGAAACTCATCCTTGGGGACACAAGTCAGATTTAACTGGTTTCTCCGCTTGGGGAGCTGTTCCTTTATATCACATACATAATTACATTTATTCTGACAGGGAAAAATGTCTCTGAGATGAATTACTCTGTTGCAGCAATGCTCAGGGCTGTTGTTACCCTGAACCCAGACCATTTTCCAGTCAATCTCCCACTCAGTGGGAACTGTTTCACTAGCACAGAGCGAGCTCTGCATTTAAAGGGCAGCCCTGGGCCTCGGAGAAAGGAATTGCCCAGAAATTTGAAGAAGTGCTGGGCTCTTGCAGGTTAGAGAGGGACCATCTGGGTTGTACATAGTGAGGTGCTTTGGAAGCCTGTCTTGTAGCTGTGCCTTGGTTTCTCCATCCTGATGATGTGTGAAAAACAGATTAGCTCTGCAGAACTTTGGGACAGTCAGTAGCACAAATGCTTTCAAAATCCTTTAGTGAAACAGAGAATAGAAGTTTCATGACATTGTGCTGCTGCATTACAGACACATCAGTGTTCAGGCAGCCCACAGAAAGCATATGGAAGCCCTGGCTCAGATTTAGGCCAGCAGATCAGGTCCCTGCTGACACCTGAAAGGGCAGATTGCTGTGTGCTTGGGTGGTTTTGGGGTGCCACAGCTGTGCAGCCAGCCACTGCTCCTCTGCAGAGCAACCCCAAAACTCCCAACAGCCTCCTGCCTGCAGCCACCGTGACATGGAGTGCCGGAGTTATTCGTGTCTTCATGATGGATGGATGCGGTATTTCTGTCCGGATAACCCCCTCCAATCACCATTTCCTTGTTCTCCTGGATGCTGCTTTATTTTTTCCAGCATGAAAGGTGATCAGATAGAGAACGTGAATGTTGTGCTGGGCAAGGAGAGATGATGAATGGGACGTGTAGCTGAAGGGTAGTCAGACCTTGACCTTCTTATGGAGCAGCAACTGCTTTTTCCCTTTTTCTTGAGTTTCTGCTGGGATATATAGGAATTTCTTGGTCTTGTGATGCAGTGAGATCTGACTGCTGGAATAAATGATGGGCAGAAAAGTGATGGTGGAGGGGTGGCACGGTTTATCCAGCTTGCTTCTTGCATGTCTGAGACCAAGCTGGGTTTTCCTTCAGCTTTGCAGATGCAGCTATGAAAGCAATGTGACTACTTTTGTATTGCGGTGAAATAAGGATAACGATAAATACTATCCCTGTTGAAACTCTTAGAAAATTTACCAGTGACTGCATAGGGGCCGAGATGTAAAATGAAATGCCTCCCTGAATAGCTACATCTGCTTCTGTGCACTACATTCAGTCAATGCAGTAATTATTGAGTGAGACTAAAAATTGCAGAAAAGGGTAATGTAATCTTGTGCTGTTAATTTTTTTTAGCATTTAATGAACGCTTGTTTTCTATGGCTGTTTGGTTATCCATAGGGATAGGGCAGAGGGTGGATTAGCACTGATATAAGGGGTTGTTTCCTGCGTTCTGGGCAATGCCTCTTTATGTAGATGGGGTTTTTGCTATGAAATGCCTATTTTGTGCAGTAATCCTTCTAAAGCAAGAACCTTTTAGAGGTACAGTATGGAGAAAAGGATTTTATGTAACAAATGATATCATGGCTACCAGCCGCACAGATAAATTACTGAGTTTTGTCCTGTTGGTGCAGGCAGGCTGTCTGAAAATGTGTTTGAAGGCAGCCTGGATCTGATTTATAATCAGGCTTCCTAGAGAACAAATAAAAGCTAAATGGCAAGGATGGAAATTACTCAAGGGAGAATCCAAGCTGGATAATCGGCTTTCACACTCCCTCTCCACCACCCTCGAAGACAAACTCACTAACATCTTTCAATGACTTCAGGGCTGAACAACATTGTCCCACTGGTTCTTTTTATACAAATAATTACCCATGACCCATCTAGAGCTGCATGAATCCAGGGATACCAGAGCGTTTTGCAAATATTGATGAATGAAGTGCAATTGTTCCCCAATCCCCAAGCAGTGGGTAGCCATTCCACCAGTTCCATGGTCATTTTGAAATCCCTCCTTGTTGCTGTTAGGGTTGGGGGGGACATGGCTTCCCCCTCCACACACACAAGAATTTCCAGGATTTTGAAAAAGACTCTAATTCCAAATGGGCACATACTACTCATATCCTGAAACATGAAAAATAACTCATCAAAATAAACCTTTTAAGCCTATTTTTTTCATAGCCATTTGCTGTAGAAATGCCTGAGATGTCTGAGACTAAGTTGTGTTGAGTGAAGCAATTTGAAAATGTCACAACAGTCCTTTTCTTAAACATTGCCTGACTTGTTGCAACTGGCCCAGTTTAGCAAAATTTGCACTTTTGACAAATGAGCATTTTGGGGATGGGAAAAAGGTGCAACTCGGGTTATCAGAAAGTGTTTGATCAGCTCTGGTTTGCTCTATCAGAGCCGTTGGCTTTGCAGAATGGCAAAGTGACAGAGATGTCCCAGCTCCTCCTGCCCTGAAAAACAAGAGCAGCAACAATCCTGGGCTGTATTCTCTGCCTGCTCAAGTAAAATGTCTCTTTGCTATTGAAGGTGCAATTGGCTGAGGTACACACCACTGACCTGAGTATTTACCTGCCGTGGGAGCAACGTCAGGCCAATACAGACAACTGGAAAATCCCATGTGCTGGCAGGTGGCTGGGCTGCCAGACTTATACCTGGACATAGAAAATGGTAAATGCATGCCGGTGTAGGGGTGCCTTGTCCTCATCCAGCGTGGTCCCTGTGCTATGTGGGAGCATGTTGTTATTTAATGATATGGTGCTTCTTGACAGAAAAGCAAAATTGATGGCTTTTCTGTACATAATTGGGAGGGTGCTGAGAGCATGTACGTGGGTGCTTTAACTGTATTAGATTAATTACCAGCCCAGCATCCTAGTAAAATTGAGCTTGGTTTGTCCCCATCTGCATCTGCCCTCCAGGTCAGAGACAGCCTAGAGCCTGTGCTGAAGAAGCTCTTGCCCAGGAGCCAGACGCGTTTCAGAGAAAAGAACAGCGGCTGTAGCTTTTTCTGGAGGAAAGAGGGATGTCCGTTGCCTCTAGGATAAATCCACGCCTTTTCATGCTGGGAATCCAGAGTAGAAGTCCAGAAGTCCTCAGGCAATGGTCAAGCCCATCACTAGGGACTGCTCAGCCTGAGGAAGAGGAAGACGGAGGCCCATAACCACCTCCTCACCGGGAGTCCCTTACCACCCCATCTCTTGTTCCACATCCCTTTGACCCCAGGGTGGTTACAGGACAAAAGACCTTTCTTCAACATCTGGGAGCAATTAGAAAAAAATCCATGCCTTTCCCCATGTCAATAAATGCAGTGGGGAAAAGGGACAGTAAGAAATGGAGCAAGGAAAAGTAGACCACAGGTGAGGACTCTACCTTCCAGCAAACACAGAACAGATAATGCTAAATAAAACTATTTTATAATATGGCATAACGTATTTGATTCAAAATCACAATACTCCTGCTTTTTGGACAGCTGTTTCTCTTGCAATTATTTTTCTATGTCAATGACTTTTTGGTCCAGGGGGTTCAGCCACCTCTCCCATGCACGTGCCAAACTCACATTAACTCTTCGGGAAGTTGTGCATGTGCATCGAGAGGAGAACAGATCCCCTTTCTATTTTCAGGAAGGGTTTGTATGTGATTTATGAGCCTGGAGAAGGAGCATGGAATACCGGAGTGCCAAATTAAGGCATGCCCAGCAAACGAAAGGATAAGGTGAAATCCAGGAGCCTTCAGAATTAATTACTGGAAGAACAGAGCCAACGCAAAGTGATGTGAGCTCACGGTAGCCGATCCAGCCAGCTTCAGGTGCAAAGGTATATTTGTTCATGGCTCAGGGTTTTCGTCTCAGTGCTGACAGGGTGATAATTCAGTCCTATAAAGCAGCAAATTATCACTGCCTTCTTAGCATTAATTTCCCTCCCCAACAGACACCATAAAAAAATGAACGTTTTCTCCTCAAGGCCTTGGTGCAGAGAATTTCCCATGGCAGGCCATGAGTTACAACTCTATCTCCAAAGACAACCTGTAAATAACATGTCAGGATCTTAATTCATTAAATAAATCTAATAGCTTACCCAATCCATAACACACAGTATCTTCAATGCTCCTTCTAAAAAGGGTGTCAGTGCTTTCCTCTCCTTTGAGGCATATGCTGAGTGCATCGCATAGGCACAGATATAATTATCTATACCTCCCCACCTATATAAAGCAAAGTGTGTGTGTGTGCAAGCATCTGAAGCACACACAGTGCTGTGGGGAGGGTGCTGGAGTATATGTGGGCCAGACCTGATATCTTCTGTCACTCCAGGAGAGCCCCTGTCCCCACAGCTCCATTAATAGGTACGATTTCTCACGTCGACTGGTTGCCTGAAGGCCTGTCCCTAAATCAAACAGATCAAACTGGAGTCGATCGTGCACTGACACGGGCCCTCTAACGCCTTGTGAAGTCTAGAAGACTCGCTTCAAGCTTGTTCCTTTTGGAGAGAGAAAGAGCGTTACCAAGTATTGCTGTATCTGTCCCTCTTTCTTTCTATTTGGGAACCTTCATACTTCAAATTGTCTTCTATACAAAAAAATACATGGGTATTTCTGTGCATATGAGGTTTTCCCCTCTTGCACTGTGCAGTAACTCATGCTTGCCCAAAGCTGTGATGAAACCCATCCACCAGCATGCCGGAGTGAGGAGGGGGATGCTCGGGCTGGGCATCGTTCCATCGTGGCTTTGGAGGGAGCTTGTTCCTGTCTTGGAGCCGAGGCTGGCGCAAGGGCAGATTCAAGGCTGTTGCCGTGGTCCTTGGGGCCGGCAGACCTTCCTGAGCCCCTTTGGGCTTCCTTGGGGAGGGTGTCCCTGTGACACTCAGTTTCTGCCTTGACTCCAACTGACCAGTTTTATGGAGATGCCTTCCACTGACAGTGGTGGTATCTGGGAAGTTCATCCCTCTGCTCTGAGGCTGCTTGAGGTTTTTTATGCGCCCTTGAAAGAGAAACACCCTGAAGCCGTGGGAGATCTCATCCTCAAGCCCTGTGGGGACACTGCAAGGTGGCAACAGGCTTGTGCACGCACGAGAGAGGGTTTTGAAAAATTTAATTTTACAAGAAATTGCTGAACTGCTAGTGAATATAATAATTAATCCTGTGAATATAATAATTAATCCTGAAAGATCTGCTGGAGCCCTGTGGTGTGTTTGCTTCTGCTCTAATTCATGGTGAAAGGGGGAAATTTTGCAAGGATTTTTTTTCATTTCTGGCAAGATAACATCCCCACTTTGTCTTTTCCTTTTTGATTAACGTAAAAGAGCAAAAGAAAATTAACTTGCTACTGGACTAATTTAGTGGATGTTTCACATTTTGATTGCTGAGTATTATCCTGCTGTATGAGACACCGACAGGGGACATCACAGGGTTTCCTAATTTACTGCTATTTTGGGCACAGTCAGTTTGATAGGACCTCCAATTTTTTTTTTTTTTTTTTTTTTTTAAAAGGCTGGGGGGTGGGGAAGGGATGGGAAGGAAAGAAAAGACCTTAGTCAGAAAGAGGCTTTGTATTCCTGGTTTTCCTGGTCTGGATTCAAGTGACATTTTCTGCTGAATCCATTACCATTAGTCCATACAAGCGACACGCCAGATCCCTTTGTCCTTCAAAGGCTAGAGCAGCTCTCCCCTTTCACATGGGGAGGGGTGTCGCAGCACTGAGCCAACCCGCACCCCATCTCCGATAAACTTCATAATTAGCTTCCCTAATAAAGCACTTAATCTGAATACATGCTTTTACTAATTGCAACAGGAAGTTTTGTGAGAGCAGTTTACCTACTGCTGTGCCCGGCGCTCCCTGCGGGCCCTGGGAACCGATACCCACCGGCCCGCATCCCGACCAGAGCCCTGGGCTTCAATTAGCCCTGGCAATTCAGAATGAAAACAATTCTCTATTTTCTCATTAAAAGACGAAAGAGGAGAGCCTTCGTGTGTCCCGTCCCGTCCCCCCCCCCGTTTTTTTTCCCTTAAACACCAAGTGATAATTTTACGCGGCAAAGAAGCTGCTCCTCTTTCATGGCCCCTGATTAGGAAAGACAATGGGATTAGTTCAAACCGAGTTGAGAGGCCTTGGTGACTCCTTTGCTGGCTAAATTGTGGACGAGGGTGGATAATGGGAGATTGATTAGGGTTAATAGACTTATTTTTACAGGTCATGCCGCACAGCACTCTGGGTTGTGGTGCTCCAACACATATTATTGCAAGCCATAAATCAAGTGGCTTGGAGGGACTTCAGGGCTCCCTCCCTCCGAATTGTTGGTGAACAATTGACTTTTGTCTCCCTGTTGCTAGTGCTACCGCTTCTGCCTCCCGTCTTTTGGCAATGCCTGATCCTGGGGGGCTCAGCACCTCCTCCCCAACGGCCAAGCACCTTGCAGAGCTGCAGAGAGGAGCCTGGTGCTTGGCCATGCTAAGCACGCCGCAGGATCTGGCCCCAAGCACTTGATTTGGACAGATGGGGGAGTGGGGGGGTCGGGAAGAGGGGCTGAGCTTTTTAAAGTGCATTTTGTGAGTTTTATGCTTGGGGATGAATGGGAACCTTAAAACCAGCTCTGTGGGACTCCCAGGTTTGTTTTCTCTCATTTCTAAGGTTACTGAGCGTGTTCCAGCAGCTGGAACAACTGCGCAGGGCTGTCAGTCCCGCTTGTGCTCTATCAGAACGCCTCCAGCCGGGAGGTTTCCAAAGCAGCAGAGGGGGAAGGAGTGGCGAGGGGGGCAACGAATTCCCACAAGGTTTTCAGGCTGTTTTGGCTCCAGCGTCTAAACGTGACCAGAGACAGCACATGAAAAGTCCACGCTGCTTGTAACCCAATGGGAGCTCCGCTTAAATTTCAATGCCAGGTCAATGTTAAGCAGGGTTATTTGTATATATTGGATATTGCACATGTATAGTTTTCATTTAGAGAAGCCCAAAAGGAATGTTTTCAAACAGGTGGGGAAGGTAGGAAAAGCTTATTCTGTGAAATGCATAGCAGGGTTTCTTTCAAGCAGGGTAAGATTCTGGTCTGTCTTACACCAGGAGAAATCTCTGCTGCCTTGCTGGAGCTTTATGCTTTTGCAAAATGTGAGCTATCCTGGTTTTATATCGTTGTACCTTGATCCCAAATGGGAGATCTCATTTTCTGCAATGGGCACTAGCTCAGAGTACATTATATTATTCCACTGTAATTCACGCTACAACAAACAGCAATAAAAATCCCCTCCGACAGCATGCCATGGTGTTACAAGTGATTGCTGCCATAAGCCATATCATTAAGTGCCAGGACTGTGGTAAGTACTAGAGCTAGCTGGAGATTTTTCCACTGGAATAATTAACTAAAGGAAAGCGTCCTGTTTGCAAAATCAAAATTTTCCACAGGGAAATGCACACTTTTGCTATTTTCCTCCCTCTCTGCCTTTCACTGCTTCCCACACAGACACTGTCACGTCAGAAATTTTCAATTATTGTTTTCCTGGGAAAAGAGATGGGTTTTACTGGACTTAGGAAAACTCTGCACCTATGCATGGAAATGCCATACAGCACAACCCTTTGCAGTCTTTCATGGTATCTAATGTCATGGCATGTGGGATGCTGTGGGCAATGCCCCTTTACTTCAGACAGGCACCACTGCTCCCATGGCACTGTCGGAACAGGACGCACCAGTGCTGTTACTGGTAACAGTCACAGCTCTGTGGCCCCTGGAGCGCACACAAACCAAAATATCACCTACTAGTCCAGACCGGGCTGACAGCAAGATGTCCTCATTCAGGGTGGCAGACAGCAAAAGCAGTATGTACTTTCCAGAGAAAACCCTCACATGATCTCTAGGTATTTCTGGCTAGAGATGAAATGGAGCAAAGAGTTTTAACTCCTTAGCATTTCTACAGGGCTGACTGCTGCAGTGTGAATGTGCTATGTGAGAATTGCCCTGTGCTGATCCGATCTTTTCTATCCTGCTTTTCCAGGCTTTCTCTGCTTTCTGCACCTCACAATGTGCACACTAATTGAAGCTTCACGGAGATATTTTTTTGGCCATGCAAGAATATGTGGAGGCTTTGTGAAAATGATCTCCTCCAAAGAGGATGTAGGATTAATTTTAGCATGGATCAGGTGTCATGCACTTGCACGGATTTGAAAACAAAAGCAAGCAGAAATGAATGTAAGTGCAGTAACCAGCTGGTGTATGGGGATGTGCTAACCTGCAATTGTGCAATCTTTGCTGTCACTGTAGTCATAACAAATATATTACTAGCTTGTAGCACCTTTTGTCCAAAGATGATAAAGTGCTTCACCAAAAAAATGCCTTGGAATGCTCCAGAGAGTTGTCTCTCTATGTAATTGATGTCTGCATTTGTGAATCTGAGTCAGCAAGCAGTTAAATGATGTGCCCGGGATCATCTAGTTGATCAGTGGCAAAGGTCTTAGAGTTCAAAGCTCCTTCACTCCCTGGATGGGTCTGGCAACATCAAGGGCTTCAGTGCAGGTGGATGAATGTAAAGGAATTCAAAATCCCCTTCCTAAACTAAGGCACAGTTTGCATCATAAAAATTTTGGTCATCTTGCCAAAGGTATTTGCCACATTACACTTCCTGAGAACACGTAAATGTCTGTCCAGCAGAAACTGCTCAAAGGCATGTAAATACAACACACGGAACAAAATGAGATCTTAATCCCAGTATTGCACCGTGCGTTGGGAAATGCCAGGGTGATCTGTAGGAGGAACAAGTTCAATTCTGACTGCAGAGTTACTGCAGCCTGCCCCAGGCTGGGTAAGCTGCGGTGTTTTCTGCAGCCAGGATTCCAGCGTGGAAAGAACATCCCGAGCTTGACTAGCAAGGTGCTTACTTATAGATTGGGTAATTGGAAGTGGACCTTTTTTGTGGGTTTCCCTCCCCTCTCTTGGACAAGAGGCTTTAACTGCTCTGCCACCGTGCTCTCCCCAGCACCCGTTCAAATACGGGGCCACCTACAAATATACGTCTTCATGAGCACTCCTGACGAGTCTGTCATTTCCAAAAATGTCCTTGCAAACAACATTTCCTTCCTGTGACTGTTTGTGAAAAGGAACCGAACGATTTGCAATGCTGCTGGAATATGTTTGCATTTCTTTACACAAATCGAGAACTGCAAATAATTTTTGGCAGTCTTGTCCTGGCTCACAGCAGTAAAGTAACAACAGAATGTAGGTGAAGTCGATGACAACTTTATAACAACAGCCAAATCCAGGCAGATCAAGCATGTGTATCACGTGTTATGTCTTCAGTACAAAAGGAGAGGTGTTGTTACATGGAGATAATTAACTGGAGTTATCTACCTTGGTGTACGTTGCAAACAGCGATAAGGTAGTGTTACCTAGATGTGACTGGCTGGCTTTATCTTGACTAGGTGTATCTAGGCAAAATCTATAATTCTTTGTCTAGACAATGATCTCACAACAAGAGAATGAACTTTAATTAGTTGTTTCGATGGAAAAAATCCTTTTGTGTAATGGAGACAAAGCCGGAGCACTTATGAGCAACCCTACAATAACAAACTTGTATGTGCATAAACATAGCAGATAGGGAAGAGGGTGGGAATAGCAAGAGGATTTCATTTCAAAGTGTCAAGCGGTTATTTCAGATGCTGGCAAGCACCTGCCTTCATAACAGGGTCAAAGGCAAAATTTGCACCTCTCTACCCACAGCTTGTGTTGAGAGGAAGGAAGGACAGGGAGTACTTCTCTGTGTGAGCCCTGCTCATTGCGCCTCTGGAAAGTGCTAAGCAGGGCAATAGAAAGAGGTGAATGAAAAAGCCATGTGGCCATGCATTTAAAGAGCTGTGAGGGGCTGTGGTAGTAAAGTGCTGTTGGGGAAAGGAAAAGCTTTAGGTCATTCCTGGCATCTTTGCAAGATAACAAGAGACCCAAACCTCTGCCCTTCCTGTGATCATGGGCCCTGAAATGCTACAGTCAAGCATGCTTTATCCTCTTTAAAAAAAAAAAAATCTGGATTTTTAATCTTTTTCTGTACAGGGTGCAAAGTTGCTGGCATAGCTGCCTTCCCCAGCTGCCTGCTACAGACCCTTTAGAGGTTATCCATGGATGCCGCTGGCACTGAAGCGCTGAGTATGTTATGTGAGGCTTAATAACTGATGTCATATGAAGGCAGGCTACGTAATTCAACAGGTTGGACTCTTCTGTTTTCACAGCCCAGCTGTGATGGAAACATGACTTCTGTTCAGTACAAATAGTACCTAGAAAAGAAAACTGATGCTCCAGAAACATCTTTGTTTTCCTTTTCCTTTGTGCAAGAAAGAGGAGGAAAATAGCACAAGGCATTGGCTGTTCATTACAACTCCAGCTCTCGATTTTGCACCATAATGAGGTCCAGGTTGATAAAAATCAGTCTTGTTTGGATGAAATATAAGAAGTCTTGGTGCTTGATAAGATCTTGGTGAGACTGATATTATTTGATGTTTATATTCCAGTACTGACCAGAACCCTCCCTGGATGCAGACTCTCAGCTTTATATGGAGATAGAGTAAGAAGCATCCTTCGGACTGAACATCTCACAGCCCTGGTGCTGTAATCGTCTCTGCAGCATTGGTGTTTTCTCACAGCTGCTTCTCCCAGTGCTCTGCTGCTGCCTGTGAATGTCCATGTGCAACATGCCCACCATGCCAGGGAGGTCGGAGCAGCCGGAGAGCATGCAGGAGGGGGCACAGGGGGGAGAGCACGGCAAGCAGCACCTTCTCTGCTGACAACTGCCAAGAAAGTGCAAAAACAAGCAAATCTGAAAAGCGAGTGTCCTGTGTGATTAGCAGTGCTTTGCATATGGATGAGAAGCTAAGCTGAAGCAATTCTGCTCTGGAAATGGCTTTACATGCTGCTGGTGCCAGCCCGAGGCACAGAAATGGCTGCGTTTCTTCCCAGCACCATCACTGTAGTTCCCCTCCAAGCTAGTGAACAGGAGCTCTGGCTGTAGCACTTTCCAGATGGCTCAGGCTCTGCCACCGCACCCTGAGCTGAAAAGTGCTGGGAAAGAGTCTGAGTTGGGGCTGAGGTTGTGCCCATGGTGTTAGGAGGTCTAGGTGCCCAAGTGGGGCCCCTAATTGCCTTGGGCTCCTCTGTAGGTAGACAATTCCTATAGGTGATACAGACCCTAAAAGGGCTCTCTTGCCCTCTCAAGGCACCTGTCTCCCTCCATTGACCACGGTGGGAGCCAAGACCTTAGTATGGGTGTCTCCCTCGAAAGCCTGAAGTTAGATGGTTAGACAGGTTACAGAAGGTCTGTGTCACAGAGGAAAGCCAAGGAATTGCTGCAAAATGTAAAGGCACCTGATCTGGAAAAAAGGTAGTTCAAGGAACGTGTCCTGTCTGGCTGAGTGGCTTTTCTTTGTGAGGACTTCGGTCAGGATGAAAGGGGTTGGGGTTGGTGCTAGGGATGATCCTGAGATTATCGACCTGCAAAGGGGCAGCAGTGGGTGCAGAAGGAAAGAGCTGTGGGCAGGTGGATGTGTTTGCATGTGGCTACCACGCTTGCAGCATCCCGTTTAGATCTCATTTAGTATTAGAAATGTGGAGTTGTCACAGGCTATTACCCAGCCCATGTCCTGTGAAAGAGGACAAACAGGCCCTGCTGCCAGGCTACACCAGAGTCTGTCCATGGGTACCCACCTCAGCATTGAAAGCCTAAGCTTCTCCGGCCTGTGTCAGAGGTGTCACGTTATCTCATTCAGAGATGTTGAGTTTATTCTCTCTGTGCAGAAGGTTGTTCTCATGAATAGTGTCAATAAGGCTGCTCTGCTCCATCCAATCCCTTGGTGTTGTCTCTACATCCCAGGGTAGGTTTCTTTCCAGAGAGAAGACCCACAGCCACCCTGATGCTGACCATGTTCCCAAGGGATATCCCTGGGAAATGAGTGGAAGAGCTCAAGGTTTTCCATTTTTTTCTGAATCAGCTCTCACTCCAACTGCAGCACATGGGATATCTGTTGGGGGGGACCTTCTGCTCCTCTTCAAAGGAGATCATTAAATACATTTCAGCTTTTGTGTCGACTTTTGCGTAGACTCAGATCATTCATCACAGATGACTTTTGATCAAACTTCCCTTGAGAGGGACCTCTCAGTAGTAGACTTGAACCAGGGAGGGAAGAAAGAAAGACAAGGTGAGGAAATAATAACACACTTTAAGCATTGCCCTTCATTAATATCTTCAATAAACAAACATGTACATCTGAATATTACTTTCTCTTACACACCCACTGTTATCACTTAACTATATTCCACATGAAAGCACACTTGTCATAAGCCATTTCAACTCCCATCCCAAGTTAATATATTAGCACTCATTTCATTTGCATTTTAATGGCGAGACTACACTTTTCAAATAAATGACTGCACTTTATCAAAGGATTACTTCATTTTGACTGTAATACTGCTCTGCCATGCAGGAATCAGGGAGTGCGGAGGTTGAAAAAAACCCTGCAAAGCAGACCCACTGGGTTCAAGAGCACCAGCCCTGCTCTTTACAACTCCATCTTCGTAATGAGGGGGAAAATAGCAACATCAAAATATACTGGCTGCTTCTCTTTGTACCGAAGGGAGATGCTGATTATGTAATTTCGCTCCCGCATTTTGTTACGTGCCTGGACTCCTCTTCTCCAGGGAACATCATTAAGGGCTATAGGTGGCCTGAAATGAACCTGTGGATAGGAATCCCTGGGGTTTCTCTCTATCCAGGCTTTGAATCTCCACTGTGTAGCTGAAGCCTATTCTAGTGTTAGGCCTGTTTCCCCAGCCGGTCAGAGCAGTCTCCTATGGAGATGGGGTAGGATCCGGCATCCCTGACTCAGAGGAAGGGGTAACATGGTGGCCACACTGCAGGCTCAGCTAGAAGGTTCTAGGACTAAAAAGCCAGAATATATACATAAAAATAAAACTATCCTTTCCTTCGAGAAGTAGAAAGACATGCAAAGCTGCATGCGGCATGCTGAATCTTTAGGGAGCAAATAAAGCAAGAGAAAACAGGAATGCAAAATGCAGTCTGCATGGCAAGAAGCTCTGTAACACTGCCTGTCCTGCCTAAAGCAGCACTGAATTCCCACCTTTCCAGGGCAACTAAGCAAAATGCGTTTGGATGCTTCTGGTATTGACACCTAGCTTGTCTTAACGTGAAACATTTCTTAGCCACACCAGGTCCCAGCAGAGGGGCTGCAGACCCTTTAAGGGAGCCAGCCTGGCTGCTTGGCTCCACTTGGTGTGGGGGCTGGAGGGAGATAAAGGTGGAAGCAGCCCCAGCTGGGGGTGGGTAGGAGGTGTGTTATGGCAGTCCTGCAAGAAAGCTGCTGAAAAGGTCTGTGGGTGGCTCATGCAGAAGGCTGAGCATCAGGAGGTGTGTATGTGGTGGGGTTTGCCTGGGAAGGGGGTGGAAATCCATGAGCTTAGAGAGGCAGCTGGTTCTAAAGGGCTTTTCTGGCTGGTTATTTTCTTCTGAAGTCTTCCCCTTGCATGAGTACTGGGAGAGTTTGGAGATGGTGGTAGTGTCCCCAGGTACTACTTTCCCATTAAGTTGGACACCTGGCTGGTTAAGTGCTGCTTACAGGGAAATGGGGAATAAAGTTGCACAGGTTTGGTGTTTGCTGCTAATACTAGGCTGTGTAAGAAGGTTTCTCTAGCTGAAAGAAAAATCCATACCACCAAATTTTAAATTCCCTCCTTTCCTATGATTGTAATTCCATTTATTAGCTTCTGTTTGCTGAAGAAAGCTGTGGTTCATAATGCCCTAGTGACTGGGTAGGCAATCAAAGTGTCCTTAAACATCAGTAAGTTTTAAAATAAAACTTAAGTCAATCTTAACTTGAATTGGAATAAAAGTGAGGTGTCAGCTTCCATTTGTTGATAGGAATGCTGTTGTGGCCAATACTGTAAAAAAAAAAAAAAAAAGTGGAAAAATAAAAAAAAAGGTGTGTGGATTAAACCCTGCATTAAATGGAGGCAGGGTAATGCAGTGCTCTAGAGCTATTATTTGCAACCCAGGCTGTGATAATGGAGGATGCTGGGGAGCTCTGATGTATGAAATGTTGGTGGGGATAATAGAAATCTCTAGCAGCTTTTTTTTTCCTTTTTTTTTCCTTTTTTTTTTTTTCCTCTGCTGCAAATTAGCATGTTGTACTGACAAACCGAACCATGAGCTGTCAGGAAAAACACCCCCAGTGCCTGTTTGTAGCAGGGCTTCATCCTGGGGAAAACCCAAGTGTCTCCCAAACTGATTATCGATTAGAAATGCTTTATTTCATCAGGAGTTTACATGCTGGCAAAGTTTATCCAGCCTTGGAAATGAAAGATTGTGGATGGCAGCAGCAGCAGACTCTTCTGGAGAGACTCCAGGTTCAGGTGCTTGGTCCCAGGCTGGCGGATGCTCCTGCAGAGGTGAGCAGATTTCTCCTTCCTTGTGTCCTGTGGTTGCATCCTGTAAATCAAAGGCTCTCTATGCTAGTGAGCAGCAATAGGAGTGACCTGTGGAGATAAACTCCTGGTGCTGAGGAGCTGAATTTCATATTACATACCTTTTAGGGCTTTTTATGTTGGGGTGTTTCTAGTCTGATCTCATGGATTGGTCCCCACTAGCAGTTGGGGCATATTAGGCACATCTTCTGTTTGGGGCTTTGTTGCCATGGGGTGCCCCCATTTCTAGGATGTGTCTTCCCTCGTGGTCTGGATATCTGTTCCTCCAGCCCTCCTGTGCTGAGGAAGGAGGTACAGGACAGCCCTGTCCTTGTGCAGCAGGCTGGCTGTGTTATGGCTGGGAAGAGTTGTGACAAACTGGCTGATTAATTGCCCTGAGGACTCTGCACAGAGCAATAGGCATTGCTGGCAGATCTACTGAAAATTTGGGTTCACTTGGGGATGGAGGGATGTGAGATGGAGCCCACAGGACGATGGCGAGAGGGCAGAGGGATACCAGCAGTGAGTTGCTCTCCTTCTGCCAATTTGAAGTAGGTAGGGGAAGTCCTGATGGAAATTGTTAGCTTCCTGCTAATTCTGTTGGTGAAGTGCCTCTGATTTAGTCCTGGGGCATGTGTGCACCTTGAAGGAGCCCAATAACATCTGGGCTGTAGCTTTTCTAGAAAGGTACAGAAGAGAGGGTCTTGCTAGTAAACTCACCCAGTGCTGGTGCAGGTGGCTGGAGAATAACTGCAGTGGTGAGGCTGAGCACAGGAAGGCATAAGGACCCATCACCGGGGCCTTGTGGCATCTGCTCCTTGCTCATAACTCCCTGCTGCAGATTGCACCGAGGTGACCAATCTGCACCTTTACTGGCCCAGTGCTGGCAAGCCTCCAGCAAATATCATAGACCTAACCTGTTATTCATCAATATTTTAATTGTTACACTTCTTACCACACGCCTCAACTATTTCATAAACGCTGGCTCTAAATCCCCTGAACATGTTTAAAATAATTCCTTAGGCATGCATGGACAGAGCTGCCTGCATTCCTCCTTGGTTATATATAATGCTGCTGAAGCCTGTGATGACTATGGCTGTCTGTATTTATACCACAAAATCTCTTTTGCATTGCCTGGGATTTGAGTTGTGTAATCCATGTGGGCTGCCCGAAAAGCTGAAGCAGCCAGCGAGGCTTAGCGATCGCTCTTGTGAGCCTGTAACATAAGGCTTTTTGCAATATACTGCACATACACATGCATCTCTAAGTAGTGGTAGGTAGTACACCTCCAAGAGCACAACTTGAGAAAAATCCCTTTGCTGTGGTGTTTTGCACATATTCAGGGACCTGCTAGTCTTGCTGGAGACTGACAGATGCTGCCATGGCCCCTGCTCTGCCCTGTTTGATGGATGAAGGTTACAGCTCCACAGGGGTTTCCAGCGCGGTCCTGGTGCTCACTTCTTTGTTCAGCCGATGTCCTCAAATGGCAACAGATGGCCTTTGTGCTCTGACCCTCTTCCTTCTCTGACCAGTGACTTTTAAGTGCCATCCATCTTCCCCTGGGTTTGACAGAGTGGAGAACAAGCAGGCTCACCCCAGAGGGGAGGTTTTTCCTCATCCCATGCTGGGATGTTTTGGGAGAAGTGAGCATACAGTGTTATCGGTATCATTGAGTCTTGGCACTAAGCCTCAACGAGCATCATGGTGGCATAGACGTGTCTTTTGCTCTCCTCCACTTCCATTGCCCTTGGTATCTGTTGCTTTTGGTAGCTGGGGCAAGTGGGGCTGTGCCTCTGAGATGGTTTGTCATTTCCCTTGAGAAAAGGAGCGTGGGGTCAGGGCATGTCCCATCAATATGGGAGAAGTTCCAGCTGAGCCTGCCTGTGTGCATCATGCTGAACCCTGGTGGTAAATGATGGTATTTAGGTCCTGAGATGAACCTGTTGCTCTCCATGGGTGCTTTTCATGCTATGTGTAATCTAAGGAAGGACTCCAGAGATCAGCAACGAGACAGCAGGGCATGCCATGCAGTGAAACACAAAATAAGATAAACTATAACTCTCTGCTGTGCTGTAATGTGTCCATCGGCTGGTCTGAGGAGGATGGTGGTGTCCCCTGTTTATAGATGTGGAGCTGTGTTGTAGGCAGAAAGCTGGTTAAGGTAATCCAGGAAACTTCTGACAGGTTAAGGAGTTTAAATTTATGGTGCATTGAAGAGAGACCTGGGCAAGGTGACCTTAGCTGGGGCTCAAACTGTAGTGTCTTCTGTCAGCTGTAGATAAAGTCAGATACCTGCATGTGTGGTAATGCTTAATATCTACCAGTCCCATTGCATCCCTAAATGAGGGCATTCAATGCCTACAGCATAGCATTTATACATGTAACTGTTTGCTCTCCTATTTGCTGTGCATGTATAAAAAAATTAAGAGCTATTTTCCTGAAAACTGGACCTAAGATTTGCATGTCAAAGGAACTGTAGAAAGTGGAGTTTAAAGGGCTTTCAAGAGGTTATCTAGTCCAGCCCCTAATTCATGTTGGATCAGCTCCACCTTTATCATCCTGAGAGATTTTATGTAACTTATTCTTACATAATTTCAGTGATGGGAGTTTCAAACCTCCATTGATAACTGGTTTAACTGAACACCCTGACTTACTCTCCTTGGTAAATGGGAGTGGGATCTCAGCTGGGCGGGAAATTATCTGTGCTGTGACTGGGGAGCTCTATATGGCTGAGGGCTGCCTTGTGTGTCTGCAACCACATGTGTGCACCAGTACTGGGTGCTGCTTGGGAGAGATGCCTCTGCCCTCCTAGGAAAACTTGTGCCTGCAATGGAAAAAGCAGCTGTGACTAATATGTTGATAAGTGATGTGCTAATGAGGAAGAAGGAATTTCTCTGTGTGAAAAACTCTTATTTTCCATGTCTGCATCTCCAAAAAGGGGGGGGGGGGGGGGGGGGGGTGACTTGGTCCTAAGAGCAGGTCCCCAGGGGAACTTGTTAGTTATAATGTCCCCTTGACCCCAGATATCTTCCTGTAACAGATACATTTAAAATGTGCCAGGCAGCTTGTAATATAACGTGTGCTCTACTTAGTGCCTATGATGCATATTTTTAAATAAAGCCATCACATGATGCTAAACTGAATGCCTTTGAGAAATCCAAGCACACGCTCTCAGCGGAGTTGGCTTATCCAGCGAGCCTATAATCTTGTCAAAAAAAGATAGCTTGATTTGACAACTCCACCAAAAGCAGGGTTTACAGTGACTTGCACTCTTTGTGTGCTAGCCTGTAATTCCCTGGTAGTCTTAAATGTACTATTCTTCCGTGTTGGCATCAGGGCTAATTGTGCTATAGTTCTGCAGGTTGCTCATTTTGCTCTTTTAAATGTTGGAATTATGTTACTGCAATCTAATCCCTTGGGACTTCTTGAAGTCTTGAAAAGCTAGAAATAAAAATCACAGGTCCAGAGTTCCCCAGTCAGGTCTTTTGAGGCTCTTGGGGGTAACTATATAGTGCCAGTAGATTTGATGTGGCTTCATGGTGTTATCTCTCATTCTCCTCTGTTATACAGCAACTAAAACTAGATCGTCCCAATTGTACTCCTTTCTGGCCTTGAAGTGTATGACTCCATGAATGACTATGCTGAGGGAAAGAAAATGCAAAAGAATGAGTGAATATGCCTGAATTGTCAATAAAATAAAACTATTACAGTACTTTTCCAACCTCCCAAATTAAGGCTACAGACAATAAAACAGCTCTGGTGCCATGAACCTTTTTCAAGCAGGGTTTTATTCCTAACCCAAGCTGGATTTGAGCAATTGTACTGTACAATCCTTCCATTTCCATAGCAAGAGAGCTCACATTTAATGTGTTGCCTTATGGGGGTTTCCTTGCATACTTAATGCCTTGCCATTGAATAGCTCTGTGCTTTGCAGGACCCTGGAGATAAAAGAACCAATATTGCTTCGAAGGTTATTTCTAACACAGGAGTAGTTAAGAAACTGTCTGCACACAAATGACAAATTATTGTAATCTGAACAAAGAATGGGGCAGTAAAGATCACACCAGCTGAAAACTTAAAAGAAGCCATAGACAAAGACAAAAAGATGGATTAAAAAAAAAGATCTCTAATGCTCCCAGATGCAGCAATGTGGCTAATTGGTACAAATGAGAGATGCTTCAGAAGCAGACTTGAAGATGAATTGCCAACATCTCGTCTTTCTCCCATTAGTCGCAGTGGCCCCTCGTGCAGTGTTGCCAGGGCTCTGCCAGCCCCTGCCCACGGAAGCCTCCAATTTACACATGCTCACAGCACTGGGGGACAAACGCGTGTTCCTGGGGGCTGGTTTTGCCTGCTTTAACAGGCAGGGGAAGGCTGGATTTGCACTGCAGCAGTGGCTGATCCTGCCTCTGCTGTGAAGTCAGAAGGAAAATATTCCCGCGTAGTGCATTTCTTTCCTGATCTCATTTTATCAGCCTGGATTGCAGCTTGGTACCATTCATGTGTGTGGTGGGAATAACACTGGTGCAGGAATTACTAAGTAGTGCTTTTGGGATGACAGACTATCATAGAATCATTTAGGTTGGAAAAGACCTTCAAGATCATTGAGTCCAACCATCAACCATGCCCACTAAACCATGTCCTGAAGTGCCTTGTCTACGTGCTTTTTGAATACCTCCAGGGACGGTGACTCAACCACTTCCCTGGGCAGCCTATTCCAATGTCTCACAGCCCTTTCAGTAAAGAAATTTTTCCTAATATCCAACCTAAATCTCTCTTGCTGCAACTTGAGACCATTTCCTCTCGTCCTATCTCCAACTGCCTGACAGAAGAGACCAGCGCCCACCTCACTACAACCCCCCTTCAGGTAGTTGTAGAAAACGATAAGGTCTCCCCTCAGCCTCTTTTTCTCCAGACTAAGCAACCTCAGCTCCCTCAGCCGCTCCTCATAAGACTTGTGCTCCAGGCCCCTCACCAACTTGGTTGCCTTCTCTGGACACGCTCCAGCAACTCAGTGTCTTTCCTGTAGTGAGGGGCCCAAAACTGAACACAGTACTCGAGGTGCGGCCTCACCAGTGCCGAGTACAGGGGAACAATCACCTCTCTGCACCTGCTGGCCACACTATTTCTGATGCAGATCAGGATGCTGTTGGCCTTCTTGGCCACCTGGGCACGCTATGGGAGCACAGTGCTCCTTTCTGTCCTTAAAATCTGCAAGTGCTCTTCTGTGAGCAAAAGAAAAGCTCCCTGTGGCCTGGGGAAGCTGGGATTTCACCCAGTGAACCTTCTCTCTGAGCTGGGGGTAGAGCAGCTGCTTCTGGGCAGACAAGTCATGTAGTGGCTACTGGGTTTTATTTTCTGGGATTGCTTTGTGAAAAGCGGGCACTTAGTATGGAAGGTTGTATTTGAGCGAATGGCAGAGAGGATGTGTCTTGGTGTTTGTCGGATACAGGCTCCTTCTGGCAAGTGAGCGAGAAGAAGGTGGCATTACAGTATGTGTCTTATGGCATTTCCCCTCCAGCCTTTGGGAGCCCCAGCAGCAGCTGCTGTGTGATCCCTCGGTAGAAAAGCTTCAGTTGATGAAAAGGGAGTTGTCTGCTGCTCTTCATATAGTGGCTTTTTTCTGTTGGACATGTATGAGAAGTGTGTGCCATGTGAACGGCATGGAAGGCTCTCCAGGGGCCGGAAGGCCTAGAGGGGAGAGGGGATGAAGGAAAGCAAGAAGCAACTGCGGCAGGAGCAGATATCCCTGCTTGCACAGCTGCGGGGCCACAGAAGCTGTGAGACCGTTCAAGGCATTCCTGATAGAGAGGTTTTGGCCATGGAAATTCAAGCCAAACCTCCAAGCTCTGCTTAGTTTGAGTGTGAAACCCTGATTTGCATTATAGTTTGCACTAGGCTTGCTTGGCACTTTGCCTGTTATTAATCAAACGTTTGCAGAGCCTGCCTTGGTTTTAGCTTGGCAGCAGGACCTGTGCCTGGGCAAGTTTACCTTGGCTTTGCATTTCATTGCAGACCTCTGCTTGTGGATGGTAAATCAAGTGTGTGATAAGTTTACAGAGGATCTGGACTGCATCTAATAGATGCCATTACGTTGCTTGTTCAGAGTTGTGTGTGTGACAAGGTCATCCCATCTCATAAAGATAGCATAAATTTCATATTTTCTTGACTCCCACAGAAGATTGTGGGAGGTAGAGATGTAGGAATTGCTGCAGTGCATGGAGCATAGGGATCCCCTATGCAGTTTATCCATAACCCATCAGTATCCGTCATCTTCTCAAACTTACTGTTTTTCAAGCTAGAAACTTAATGTGCATCTGTGTCCTGGCGGTGCTGAACACCTCACCTCCTCCTGATGGGAGTTTTAGGCACCAGTGTTGTGCAGTGGGTCAAAACCACTGCTGGGCTGAGGGGCAGCACCTTCTGCTTTGGGCAGTTCATGGCTTAGGGCCAGTGCTAATTTGAGGGCTACATGGTGGAGGCATGGGCCTTTGCCTCCTTCAGTCCAAACTTGCCTTTGGTACTCAGCTGAAAGAGCTACTCTCACCTGACAAGGTCCTGGTGCTTTGGGACCTTGTCGTGCCTTCGCTGTTCCCCCAGACCAGCTCACCCTTGGTCCCCAAGTCTGGTTTTTTCATTCCCTTCAGAAAGATCTGAGTCCTTTGGAGGTTTATACCATTGCGCTCCAGCTCAGATCTCTGTTAAACCATAAGCAAACTTCTCAGTGGCTTCAGCAGCAACTGGCTTAGCCTTGGAGTTCATTGGTGCACCTCGTCCTTGACTACATGTAATTTTGCTGAAATACCTTCCCCAATAGTGACAACGCAAGTGCTGAAGATTCTTCTGAAGCCTGAAAGCTGTCTCGCACACATTGCAGTTGTCATGCTTGCCTCTTTGTCAAGCTGGCAGCTGCCTTCTCTCCTCTGGAAATCTGTGCAGTTGGCCAGTTGTGTGCCCATGGTCTGCCCTGGCTATGCACCTCCCCACGATGGACAAGGAGCAGTTCAGCAGCTCAAGGCACAGTTACTTGCTGCAGTCACAGTTTCTCCACACTACTTTGATCACAAGACTATTTCTCCTATATTTCCCCTATGGCTGCCACCACATCTGCAGGGTTTTTTTGCAGCAGCAAGTCTGGCTGTCTGCTGACATTTCAAAAAACAGGAGAAACCCCATGCTGTCAGGTCCTAGAGATGGATTTCTATGTTGTGCAGACCTGTAGCAACATGACAAACACATATTTCTAGTTGTCATTGATATAGTTGAGCTGTGGTTGTAGTGGGCCAAGAGGCAGGCTTTTTATAACAGCTGACATACTCTAGCACTGCTCAGGCATGGCTGCAGAAATCCCCATTTCTGTTTCATGCCCTGTTAATAACTGAGTATGAGAATTGTTGGTGCTTTAACAACTGAGGAAAATTGTGTGGGTTCCCCCCCTGCCCCCACGTTTTGCCTTAAGAGTAGACATGGAGGTGCAGTGAAATTTTGAGCTAGCTACCTATCTCTGGGAAATTATATCTGTATCCGCTGCAAAATTCTCCTGTCCTGGAATATAACAGCCTGGATCCTGCCATGGTTTCCACTTCCCAGTGTGTGCTGTAAGCCAGAGCAGACCTGGAGATCTGGAGTCTGACGTAAGAAACATGGAAAACAGCCATGTTTTTGCTATTCCAGTACCAATGAAAAATCAGCAGAACTTCATGATGAAGTGTTGGAACTGTTGAGCATAATAAATAGAAACAGAAGTTTACCTAGCTACATAGGACAGTATAGCTTCTGAGGTCCCATGGGGTCTATTGCACGGCTGATTGTATTTAAATAATACCATCCATTTCCTATATACTCTAGAGGAGATTCAGGCTCATTAGTAGATCAGAAACATTCTTCATTACCCATTACAGTAGTAAGCAAGCCAATAGATACTTTGCCTCAACCCTGTACTATCTAAGGGAGGAATCTGTCTGCTAAGTGCTAAGTTGTCTTCTCTGTTTTAAATAAGTAAGTATAATAAATAATAGATGATTAAACTCTTCTTGATGTTTACTGACTTATGATAATTTACTTGCCCTTTGATTGGGCAGATTTTGTTTTGGCGCTTGACTGGAACTCTGGTTTGGAAAGGCCTTGTTATTCAAAATGTAGAAGGAAAAAAAAAACCCAAGAATTGCCATAAAGTAGGGCATGAAGGCTGCTTGTTAAATAGGCATAAAGTACTTGGAGAGTGATTAGTGCCTTTCTGTTTGATATTAAAATGGTGCTTCAGTGATAAATTAAGTCCCTGCTCAGAATGCCAATATCTATTTGGGGCCATTTGCGCTCTATTTATAGTGGCGTGATGGTTCCTTGCTGCTAGGGCATCCTTCTAGGACAAGAGGAACTCATGGAGCATTACCCTGTCACCTGGGTAGATTCCTGCCAGGGTGCTGTGGTTTTTTCCACTGTAGTTATGTGCTGTCTTGTGCTCAGGCCTGATTGCCTGGACAGTGGTTTGGTGAAATATTTTGTGGAGTGCTGTTTGAGACAAGGTCACCTGTTTTCAGGCAGTCTTCAACTATATAAACATTGAAGGCTTAAAATATAATTTAGGAAGCTCTTTACAAAGCTGAGAGACTTCTAATAAATCTGCTATCTCTTTGTGTCCGCAAATCCTTGGCGGAGGATTTGGTGCTGACTGCTGGAGACCCAAGTCCTTTGTTCATCTGTGGGACCTTACGCCATCTTCTCCCCCAGCACTCAGAAATGCTTGTACATTAGGGAGTCCTAGCTGGGATACAGGTAGTTAATGCAAAATAAGCCATAGTGAGAGTTATTCCTCCTCTTCACAGTGTTCCACAGTTGCCATTACAGTGAAACACTACTGTATCCAAATAATAAAGATGATTCTTATAAATGGAGAAACAGAGGGGAAGAGTTGTCAATCGAATTTTAATGTGTGGCTGCTGTCTGGGTTGACAGAGGGAATGCCTCTATAGCTTCTGGGAGCAAGGGAAAACAGATACCCATTGCAATAACTGTTCATTCCAGCTATGGTTTAGCAGCCTTGAGAAATGCTTGTGTACACACCTTAAATACTTCCAGGCATATTGAACAAATGTGTTCAAATAACTCCCCTGATTAAACATGTCATTACTCTAGGTTAACTCTGCGTATGTATACTCTGCTAGGGTTAAAGGAGGGATGGATTCCTTGTATTTAAACCTGCTCTAACTAAGTTTAGTATGTTCTATACATAGCCCTCCCAAATGCTTGAGCAATTCATGTTCTACTTTCTAAAGGCAGAAAAGACCTCTTAGGTAATGGAAATAGTGGTGATTAGTGAAGGCTGTGGATAAAAAGAGGATATGAAGGTAGCATAGAAATCCTTTGATATATCATTTGCTGTTCCTGAGACATTTTCTTCTCCTTGTCTTGACTTTAAATTTCCCTGGTAGTATGCAAGTGAATCTACCTCCTAAATTTACACTCTTAAAAAATATGTTACCTTACCTTTCTATGTGAAAATATACTTTTCTCCTGAGTTGTGCTTGGCAGAAATGAGGAAAATGCTATATATATATAAAAAAAAAAAAAAAAAAAAAATCAATCTAAGAGTATTGATTTGAATCTTTACAGAAACCATTTGGGCTAGTTTGGGCTCCTGCTGTGTTCATCTAGGGAACAATACACAGACAAAGCAATTCATTTCATCTAAATTTAGCTATCAAAAATTAGGCATCTAGTAGTAAGCCAGTTGTTTAGGATTCTGTGTTCAATGCTGCTGAAGGAGCACCTCCGAGGTCAATTTGTCTATGTTGTAGGAATGAATCAGCCCCTGAAGGTCCCTGACTCTTTCCATTGACCAGGAGGAGTCTAAATGATTTATGAGATTAGACACCCACAGACTGATTCAGGTGTCTAGAGATAGGTGTCCAGTTCCATTTTAGACACAATATCATATGCAAGGTGTACGTAATGAGCCTGGAGATGCAATTACTCCGGGATACCCATGCCTTTACAGAAGAGATGCACACCTCCCTTCTGGCCACTGGGAGAGGGGTACTTCGGGAAATTTAAAATGTAGCTAGGTACTTGTTTAGGCACATAAATCCCATGCCTGATACTTAGAAACCTCAAATTTGGTGAGGTGTATTGCTGACTGTTTTGCTGGCTTTCATAACCTTAGGAGCTGGAGTGACACAGGTGAAATACAGCCCTTTCCAGCTGCTGTTTAAAAAGAGCTTATGGAGTTTGCAGGGCTTTGGGGAGGCAACTTCCATGGACATGATCTGTGAACAACTAGATTTGCTCACAGGGCTTCCTGTTTAGCTATTTTCATCAAAGACTTATGTCAATTCTGATGTCCTTATGCTCCCCAGTGATGTTGGGGACGAGGTAGGGCTGGTCCCTTCAGTCCCAGGGTGCTGATATATGTATACCCACAAGGTTTTTCCAGAATCAATTGTATCCTGTGCTCACGTTGATATTGGCTGCGAACAACTTAATTCTACTGGCAGGTTGTTATTCCTTAAAGTTGTATTGCTGTAGTCATAGGGGCATGCACAGGGAGATGCTCCTGAGCAGGAGCAAGTGTGTATCACTGCACACCCTGAATTACTCCATGGAGAAATATGGTGAGACTTGGAGCTAGGAAATTTGTCAGAATTGAGTCTATAGACGTTAGTTGCAATAAAACACTCAGGTATTTGGCTGGAAGTCAAATAGTCCAGATCAGCTGCAGTGAGTGGTTCACCAGAGGTTTCCCTGCTTCCCTGGTCATGTTGCTTTACAGCAGTTGAGGATTTAGCTCATGGTACTTTGAAGCAACCAGCAGTGAATAAACAGGTAGAAAACAGACCCCTTAGCAGCACCTGTAGCAAGCAACAAGTACATTCTCAAAGTTACATAGCAGCTTAATTAAAGGAGGACAGGCCTGCCAGACTTAATTTATTTTTAAAAGCCCCATCAAATTTAATTTGTGAGTGCAGTTCTTCCATCTGCTTTCAAGCATTATCTCTGGAGTTCAGGAGAAAAACATATGTCTTGTGGTTAATAAGAATTTGTTTTAATGGATCATATGACTGGGTGATTAATAACTGCTATACTCTGATTGTTCTCATTATAACGATAACATACAGCCCTGCTGCCCAGCCCCAACCTATTGTCGTGAAAAGAGATCATAAAATGGGAGATGAAAAATTCCTCTGGTTGAGATGAAAGCAAATGGATCAAGAGGCTGGCTGCGCAGAGCTGAGCGGAGAAATCAGCTTCCTATGGTTCTTATTATTTCTCTTTTGGGATTATATATCAGATCATCAAATGTGCACAAAGCAGGGCACTTAAGTCTGTATTTAGACATGTAACTTGATCTGATGTCTGGCTGCCAAAGGCACTGTGTTGGCATTCAGGAGGTCCTGAGCAAAACCCTGCTTTCCACAGACTCCCTTTGTAACCTTGGGCAAGTCCCCTAAACCTCTCCAGAAATAGCATCCATGCAGAAATATTCCCAGTGCAGGTCAGACTCTGACCTCACCAGATTTTCCTCTTTCATTAGCTTGCTCCTCGTTCTAACTTCGTGTCACTTCTTCCAAGTAAAAAGCTCAGCATCTCTGTAGAGTTGCACCATATTTCCATGAGTGCAAATGAGATGAGAACATGACCCTTCCGTTTAATGACCAACTGGTGCTTTCATTTCATGCAAGAACCAAATCCAGAGCGATTCATCGTAGTTGCTTTCATGATATGCTGGCTGGGTATTAGAAATGTTGGGAGCTTTGTTGTTTGGCAGATATTCAAACCAGTTACTTCAGAGGAAATTCCACTTATTAAAAGAGTCCAGTGATTAGGTTATCGTCATCTCTACTTCTCATTTTCTCTGTTCACAATGAAAGCTTGAAAGAGAGAAATTTATTTGGGTGTTTTTAAAGGCACGAGTTGAAATGTGCTCCCAGGCAGGAAATAAAGAGACATTATTACTTCATAGCCCCCCGGGGGAGATGGCAGGCGGTCAGGCATGTGGTCCCAGGAGTCATAAAGCAACACAAACCGGAACAGGTAACTGGTGTCATTTTGGCTTTGATTTGCTTTTCCAGTGTTAACCTCATGTTAACCTTCAGAGCAAGAGGTCAGGGAAAGGTTGCAGCCTCAGATGCTGGAAAAAGGAACTTTGCCTGCCTGAAATGCGCAGTCCTCGCAAAGCCTATGAAGTCAGCCACAAATAATAATAAAAAAAGAAATCACTCCTGAATAACGTTTCCATCTCAGCTGAAAATTCTCAGCCAATTTATGTGCAGAAGGAAAAAGCAAGAGGCACTTCAAAGCAGGGAATAAAATCAATGTCCCCCCCCCAAGCAAAGGGGAAAATTGTATTTTTTTTCTTTAGAGCATTCACCATGCCCTTCCTCTCTCCATATGCATGTGCGTGTGCAATGCACAGGCACTGGTGTTAGCATGGAAGAGCTGATCTTCTGCCCAGGCAGAAGGTCTGTTCATCAAGCACCCTGTTGTTTTGCTGTGCTGCAGCAATGACTGCAGTCAGCATTTGAGACTTTACTCTCTGTGCTGGCACCTGGAAGAAACAGCCGTGCTTCCTTGGGGTACAGGGTAGCTACCCAGGGCTTTGCTTCCTTGGTGCAGCCTTTCTAGGTACTGGGTGAACTGGCCTCTAACAACTCCCTTTTAGCTCCTGCTACTTGAAATTATCAACTGCCCTGAAAGCTTCCTTTCCTACTGAGCTACGGGAGAATGTGGGCACCAGGAATGAAGTGAAAAAGCTCTGATGTGGGCATGAAGCCTTTGTACAGCACCATAAAAATAGCATTGATTACACTATTGCACCCATAAAAGTGGAAAGAGAGGGAAAATCATAGAGTGCACACAGACTTTTTCATTGGCGGCTTTGTTATTTCCATAAGGGACAGACAGATGGGGCCAGTTTGATCAAACTAGGAAGTTCTCTGCCAAGCTGCATTCATTCATCTGCTCTGAAATATTAGGTGGCATATGGCAATTGGTATTTTCTGATATATTCCTGCAATGGCATGATGATGACAGTGTCTCTGTGGTGAGAGATATGCAACAAAATGGGCAAAGTGGTGGAGATGGGAGAAGCATTGCTGAAGGTGGCTCATGGCTAGTGCTGGGGGATGGGAAATGAGATGCAGGCTGTATGGTCCTCTGCTATGCAGATGTGTGATGTGTTACCTTAGGTGCTGTGCAAGAGCAGCTGTTTTGCACTGGTGAAAGCCTTCTGCAAGGATTAAGCTAATACTGAGTTATAAGATGTATTATTTATTATTATCCTACATCTTCTTTGGGACCCTTAAACATGAATGTGAGCAACTAAAATATTTGTCTTCAAGGAGACACTTCTGTGGAGAGGGGAAAAAAGGGAGGATTTTGTTTTGAGGGTTTTTTTTTTGGTAGAACAGGTTTTTCATGTTAAAAAATCCTCTAGACATATTTGGGCACAGCCAAAAGCCCTGCTGGACAAAGGTCTCTGGAGCATGGAGATGGTGCGGAGACTACCTTGGGCTTTCTTTCCATTTGGGCTGTTTGTTGTAATGATATCTGTTACCCCAGACTCTTAGTGGGCTTGGAGGTGGTATCTGTTATTTAATGTTACTGTCTTATCACTGAGCTCTTGTCAGTAAAGATGGGATTCATATGCTGAAATGGAAGTGTTTGTCTATCACCAGGAGCCCTGTTTTTAGTAGTCATCTCTATAGTGCACCTCTTCTCACCTGAATGTAGCTGAATCCCCCACTCTGCAATAATTTCACAGCCCTGTACCTTGATTATCTCCCTTTTTCAGCTGGATACAGTCATGCACATCCTCTCAATTCCCTTTGAGATCCAGTGTCACACAATGCAGTAAGCACGGCAAGTAGGTCTGTTTGGGAACTACCATTTCGTTTCAGTGAAATACTTAAAAGAAGATGATGAGTTTAATTATATATCCCATGGAAGACAGGTTTCACTTTTATTTGAAGTTTTGTTTAGGCTGCTTTCTTTTTGTTCTTGGTTTGCTTTTAATTTTATTTTCCACTTGCAAAAAAAAGAGAAGAAGGGAAAAATATAGGGGAAAGAGTTCTGTGGTTTTTTTCCAAACTTTGAAGGAGAAGAAAACTTTAAAGAGGAAGAAAAAGAAGGGAGAAAGTAAAGAATGGAAGCCAGAGTCCTTCCAGATTTGGAGAACGAAACCAAAATGATGCCTTTCAAAATGAACATTTATCACTTTGTTTCATTTTGAAAGTTTTCATTAAAAAAAGAATTCAACCAAATCAACTGTGTTTGTGGAAACTCCTGGGTTCCCTTGGAAACCTGTTTTATTTTTCATGGCTAGAACTTTATGAAGAAAATTGTAACCATGTCATAGCTGTTCAACTGCCTGAGATTTATGAAGCATGTTAATCAATCACCTCGTCCTGCAGGTGCAGAATTTTATAAATAGCAATTAGGAGGAGATGGCGTGATGCCAATCTTAATCCCTCTCTCGCCTACATCCTGAAGTCAGCATCTTCAGAAAGCCCTGTGTGCTTACTAAGGCTCCACAAATCATTACATCTGGATTTTTTGATCCACTTCCCAGGCAGCATCCCTGTGCCTTCACACTATCATCTCTTTCATGTGGTCCTCTAAGTGCTCTGCTTAGGTCCCTTTGAGATTTTTGCCTGCCATGGCACTGGGAGAACTCAATGTTTGGCCATGGCTGGGCTACAGAACTTCGCTGAGCACTGCTGTCACTTAAAATGGATCAATAAATCACTCTTCTCACCTTCACAAAAAGGTTATGACACTGGAAAATAGAAAATGATATTTTTGTAATGAAAAATCTGTAGCCTGATTATCTTCTTTATATTAATGACACTTCTGAATGCGAGCAAGTTCTTCTCTCCAAGGTGTTGCTCTGTAGGGTGGTCTTTTTTCAGATTGAAGTTTTGAAGAGAAGTTTTGGACAAAGCCTCTGCTTCTGTGCTCACCCCTCGAGCAACTATTGTGTTTCCCCACCCTCCCTTGATGTTTGCCTTGTTCACACATTGTAACTTGCTGCAAACCACCCTGGAACAAAAGCTCATCTTTGACCCTGCCTGTGCTTCATACAGCGTGGACAAAGTCTCTCCTGGAGCATGGGTATTGACCTGTCTATGAATGTTTCCTACCAATAGTGAGAAATGTCCCATGAAACCTGGGATGCTACCTGTGCCAAGCACACCTCGCTCATCCCCTTTGCAGTCTGGGGGTCTCTTGAGCAGCCACATGTGGTTCTGGTTCAGGGCTTCTTGTGCCATCCTCCAAAAGGGGATTTTGGCATCAGCTTCATTGGGTGAAGGGAAAGGATCGGAACTGTCAAGCTCATGGACTTATGTCACTTGTTGTTAATTTAGCAACTTCTCTGGGGTTTTAATAAAAAGGAGTATATATATGCCCCCTCTGGGGAACCCCAGCTCTGCTCGTCTTTTTGCTCTGCAGAAGTGCCCAAATAAGGTAAAAACAAGCCTGTTTCCAAGTGATATTATCCCCTGAAAGATCGGTATGCTGGAAAATAATTAGCTGTCAAGACAAGTTGCTCGTGCCGCCTGCCCCCCGTCGCCAAATGAAGTTCAGTGGGCTCAGATCCGATGCAGAATCACCAGGGGAAGGGGGAAGCTGTCCCCAGATTAGATATGGAAAGCTTATATGACACAAGAATTTATTACTCAGTCCAGCTTACGGGAGGTCAGAAAGAAAATAACAACCCTCTTTGCTCTGTGAAACAGATACAGAGTTTGAGTGTAACCCAGGGGTGTTAAGTCTTAATAAATTCTGTTGGTGACTTGCCTGATGGACAGATTTATCTCCATCATGCTATTTTGTTGCTTCCAGATGAATCTTAACCAGCACCGATATGAAACTTTCTTCCCTTTAATACACATCAATAACTTAATACAACCTCTTCTCCATATCATCTGGCAGCAGTAGGAGCCTGGGCCATGGTTTTACTGGGGAAATGGTATTTTCTTCAAGGTGGAATATTATGGCCAGACTGGATAAATATCTTGTATTTCCTTGCATTGTCTGGCAACATGCATGGAGCAGCAGTTCCCAACCCACTCCTCAAAGCTTTTACAACATTGGGAGGACTCCATAAACTTCAAGCAGCCAGGAAGATATTAGAGGAATGTCTTAAAAAGCACAAGGGAAAAGGAGGAAGAGGGGAGTAAATGCAAACTCAAAAGAAAGCATCAGAGGGTATATGATGAATAACGGGAATGTGATTCCATTGGGATGTGGGAGACTCAACTTCTCCCTATTATACAGGAGACTTCTTGATTAGCTAAAGGTGCCTTATGCCTTGGTTTCCCCTTTCTAAAGCAAAATTAATAGCGCTTTGCAGGGAAATAAGATGCAACTAAAGGGCGCTCTGAGCAGGGGAGATGGACGTGAGAGGGGTATATGGGTTGAAGTGTATGGGATCACCTGTAACAGCATCCTGGGGGGGCAGGGGATGCTGGTGCATTGCCCAGGTGAAGAGGATTCAATGGCCTCGGTGATCAGTCTCATCTCAGATTTTCTGTGGCAGGGAGATGGTGGTTTCTGCTCTGAACTGAGCTGGCAAAACTTCATTTCACTCAGGATGGAGAAACCTGGTCCATCAGTGGGAACCTCAGCAGGTGAACGGTGCAGGAAGGAGGGAGATGTGTTGGGTGGGAGGATGTTGGGAATTTCAGCCCTGGCTGACCCATTCCTTGGGGAAGGGGTGAGAACTTTCATGCACTTTGTGTTGGTTTCTTGCTACAGAAGGAAGGTAATTTTGGCCCTGGAGGGGTGAGTAGGGAACAGACCAAGAGCAGGGATGCAGGGCTGGTGCCTCACACCTGGCAAGGGGGACTGAATGAGGCAGCTAGCTCTTGAAATGTGAGTAATTGCCAAAGCCAGAAGGCTCATCTCCGTTAGCAAGTCTTTAATGAGCCTGCCCACCTCTGTACATGGCCTGAGTGCCAGTGCGGGGTCCAGGGTAACCTGGGGGGGTTCCAGTGGACAGGGAGTGAGGGCGGGTGGTGGTTGCTCCTTTTGAGCCACAGTCTCATTTGCGATGCTCTTGGGATGCTGTTTCTACCCTCTGCAGCCATCCCAGCAACCCTGTCTGCCCTGTCCATGGCTCTAGGACAAGCTTTGGGTGCTTGAAAATGGAGTGGCAGGAGGGTGCTGGCGCTGCAGGGATGCCCTGCCGTGAGCGGTCGCTGCTGAGGACAGGGCTGCCGGGCTGTGAGCAGGCATCACGCAAGCACCCACCTCTCGGGGGCAAACTTCCCTAGAAACGTACGGTGTGTGGGCTCTTGCCTGGTGGCTTCTGTTTCAGCATATGGGATTTCTTAATAACAGCGAATATCCCCCAGTGGTTTCCCCCTGTCTTATTCCTTCTAATTAAATAAATACCAACACATTTGGAAGAAACTGTGTAGTCATATTGCATTAGCCACAAGACGACAGATTTTTTTTTTTTTTTTCCCTGCCTTTCAAGGATCTCAGAATATCCTTCAACTATTAATTAATCCGGCCTCCTGACAATTCTGCAGGGATATATGATAGCGATCCGTTACGGATGGGGAAATTGAGTCATATAGATCTGAAAGGACTGGTTCAGCACATTGTGTGGCAGGGCTGGAAATAGAAAGCAGAACGCTTGCCTCGCTGTTTCCTGCTCTAACCATGGTCTGGCCGCCTTCTCTTCACAAAGTAGTGTGCAAGTTGGTGGAAAAGTTTTTGCTAAGGAAAGCGTTCTCTGTTGCTAGCTTTCAAAGGCTTATTGCAAACACAGATTGATGGGGTGGGGAACGTACTTTAAACATTATGGCAAACACCTTAGCTGTGTCCCTTTCAAGTGAAAGCTTGAAGTAAGGGAATTTGACTGATGTGTGCTTTTATCAAAGCTATTCCCTATTATGTTAAGCACAGTAGCCTACGGAAGTTAAGAAGTTAATGGGGGAAGTAGGCATTAAACAGAAAGATCAAATGCATCAGATAATAGCCAAAGGGATAAAAACGATACAGCACCTGAGAGTGGCAATAAATGTAAAATGCTTCTCTCTCATTTCAGATGTATGATTAACTGCTTCTAAATATACTGGGGACTGTACAATAAAGGGGAAGATGGGGATGAGCTATAATGTGGTCAAAATGTTTCAGGAACTCTGACCAAAGAACCCTTAAAAGCCTTCTGGGCTCCTAGCCGCCAAGGATATGTTCTACCCCTATGAGGGCAAATATAAAGGTTCAGGGATTTATAAATAATTCTTTACTGGGGTGGGGGGAGGGGAGGAGGGGTAATCAAATAAACAGCTGAGGTACAGAAGAGCACTATAGGAAAAGTTATTGGATTGATAGGGATGGAATATGGGGAGTAGTGCAACAGTAAAATTCTGTTTGATGTTCCAGAATGGGGTTTGTTTCCTTTCTTTCCATTACTGAAAATGGCTTTTGTAGAGTCAAGATCAGGGAGATTTTTCCAGTCTTGGGTCTCCAAAGAACTCTTACCTATTTTGCCAGCACATTTGCGAATGTTGCTTTGCACGGGAATGCTCGCCCACTTATTTCTAGAAATAATGGGTTTCTCCAGATGCAAAACATGTTTTGGAAATATTTTCAAATCAGCACTTCAGCCCATTGCAGAGAAAGACTTTGATGTTTGCATTTCTACTAGCAGCAATGCTTTGTCCCACTGGAACACTTCACATCCCAGGACACCAGAGTGCCTTGCAAAAACAATTCATTCAGCCTTTTGACGTAGCTTAAAAGCCCCATTTCATGCAAAAGAACAAGAGCCCAGAGGGTTTGGTCTTCTGCCTCCCTGTGTGCATTGTCCCTGACGCAAGGCAAGCTGTCAGGAGCAAGACTCAGCAGCTAAAACCCTGTACTCACTGGCAGGGCATGCACATACCAAACAGAGGCAGCTCACTACAAGGTTGTCTACATTACTGTGTTGATTTTGCCCAAGCCCTGGGTCTATGCCCAGACCAGGCTCTTCAGCCATACCTGAAGGTCCTGGGGGAGAGTTGTGGTACCATTCCCCAGAGGAGCACAGAGCCATCTGAGCAGCAGAGCTGAGCATTGTTGTGTATTCGGGGGTCCGAGCTTGCCCTGTGAGCTGATCCGATCGTGAACGAGTAGTGGAGAAGCAGCCTGGGAGAGGTTGGAAGGGAGTGGTCAGAAATGGGAGAGTTTTCATTATTACCCAATGTGGATTTCCAAGGGCAGTTCTTCAAGCTGCTGGGGGTGGCATCCTACTTCAACCCTTGAGATCAAAGTCTTTTGGATGCTCTGGGCTTCAGCCTTAGATTGATTTGCATCTCTCCTATAGTGCCAGACAGCTTCAGGGAAGTACAACATAATCCTCTTTAAAGGCCATTTTGTGGTGCCACAATAGTACAAAGGAGCTGTGGATCCACTAGTAATTTGGAAAGCAGCTGTCAGCAAACCTTGGGATCTGCTTCTGCATGCCCACCTGGTCTCTGTGTGGCTCTGGCCTCCACACCACAAGCAGGTGGGCATGCAAAACCCTGGTGCAAAGACAAACCCAGATTTGGAAACATGCGAGATGTTGGGACTGATGGTGCAGATGGGGGCTGGGATACTGGGAGAATTCCCCCACCTCCCCAGCTGGCCTTGCTGCTCCCTGGGGTGTTTTTGCAGAAAAGCAATATGCACCCATGAAGGAGGTGATGTGGCATAATTTGTCCCAAGGAGTTTAAACCACAGTGGAAAAAAAATGTTATACTTTGGTTTTCTGTCAGTGGGATAGATTGCCAGGGGAGCAGAAGAGTCTGCACAGCTGGAGCTTTTTAAGAGATCAGATCAACCTTTTTTGATTGGTTTGGGTTGATTTGATCCTGTTTTGGGACCCTCCCTTTTGGCTCTGCTTTCTGTGCTGTCCCAGTAAAGAAACCTAAATGACTGTAATCAAGGCATTGATTAGGTGTGTTAGCAAGAGGTTTGCATCAGAGCTGGTCCAACCTGGCTTGAATACTCTAGAAACACTGTGGCTGCTCCCGTTCGCAGGAGGGTAATGTCACTGATTTCACTGCGGATGTGTTGCTCCAGGGGAGGCCTGAATAAGTGTTAATGAATGCTAAAGAAATGAAATGATACATGATAGCTGTAATGGCTGGAAGAGTGGGAAGCTATTAGGGGCTGCCGAGATAGTTATGATATGGTGAGATGGAGATGGATTAGATAGAGATGTAAAAATAACATAAACTGGAAATTCAGATTTACTACAGGAATCCCAGTTTACAACTCTGGTCTTCACTCCCATGGCTCATTTGATATTGCCAGCACTAGGAATTAGGGTGAGAAATGTGAGTCATGATTTTTTTCACCTGATTATTTTTCTCTGTCTCTTATGGTTTTAAGTCAGGCTCTTAATACAATCCTCATTTATCTTGTTAATTTAGTATATAAAACTCTTCCTGGCAGACATCAGCAAGCTTTCACATCTGACATCTACATCAGACAGATTCACCATTTGTCTGCACCATGGCGTGTTAGCAGACCTATTAGCTTCAAAACAAAAATCCCATGGAGGCACAGACATTGCAGAAATACCTGCATTTGACCATGCCAACATGCATGAATTTTGGTGGTGAAGCCGCACTGGCAGTCTGCTCCTGCCAGACCCCTGTCCTACTCCGCTGCAGCTCTGGGATGTCTTCTTGCACAGCTGTGGTGTGGGATGTCAGAGAAAGGAGCACGAGCAGCAGCGGAGATCTGGAAATTTGATCATTTTTTCTAATGCCCTTGAGGCCATTTCTCCACTGCAGTGCCTGCAGCTCGAGGGGATGTACCCACACTGGTTGAACGCAGCTCTGCGTTGCCGGTGGTGTCTCCAGGGCTGGTACCAAAACTTGGTTGAGAGGGTCATCGCTGCCTTCACAAGCTGCAATGTGTAGCACCTCAGCACCAGAGCTCCTGGTTCTTCTCAGGGCTGCTTCAGGGCAATGGTTGTTTACACAAGAGTCTCATAGATTGGGTCCAGACAAACCACCGCAGCTCAGATGAATGACAGAATAAAGCCGTGTATTAGGCTAGATGATTCCTTTCTCTGATGCTTTCCTTCCTCTGACAGCACCCGGGATCAAGAGTGCTTTGCAGCAGGGAAAAGCCTGCCCCAAAGCTTAAGAATCGTTCTTTCTCCTTTTTTTTTTTTTTTTTTAAATGCCTTGAAACCAGACTTCATGTGAGTTGTTTGTCTAACCCGAGAGCAAGAAAACTTGTCTCTGCTTCAACCTTGGGAAACAAAAATTTGTCATAGCCGGGACAGCCAGGGTCTGCTGTACCTGTACCAAGGTCTGCCAGCCCGGCAGCAGCCATTTCTTGTGCTGTGCTCATGCATTCCCAGGCAGGCCAGTCCCCTGATGTCCAGGGCCAGGGACTGGTGCTAAATGGTCACATCCTTCTCTTGGGAGGCTGTATGGGTTGTGCCGCCGGTGTCGGGCATGTCCACAACCCGCTTGGGAGGAGCAGGGATGGAGGACCAGCGCTGGGGCAATGGATAGGGAGCCCTGAAGAGAATGTGGCTCTGGTCAGCAGGAATTTCCTAGGATAGGAGAGACCTTTGGGACAACCATGTCTTTCCAGAGACCCAAGGATGTGGTGCAGCAGCAGAGTCACAGGGGCAATGCTCTGATTTAGACCCAGTCTGCCACCCTGGCCATGCCCTCACTCACCCAGTGGTCTGAGCCATCTCATCTCCCCTGCAATTTCTGGAAGTCCAAGAGTGGCCAGCTGAGCTCAGGAAGCATTGGGGCTTGAGTTGTGTATTCAACTGCTCTGACACAGCCTGTGTATCTAAATTGTGGGGCAGAGGGTGCTCCCCAGCTCTGGGGTTTATGCATTGGCTCCTGTCTACATGTCCAAGGCTGGGACCAAGGGGACCCGCTGGGACTGTCCTGATGGAGAGGTCAGGAGCAGAGTGAGCAGTGTCTGGACAGACCTTGTGGGAGTTTCGGGGTAGAAAATAGGCAGTTCTCAGATAAAATGGACAAAGAGGTATTTAAGGTAGCGATTGGACCCAAGATGAAGGGGAGGCCAGTCAGAGAGGGTCAGGGAGAAAAAACCTCAAGATGCCCAGGGCTGGCAGACTATAAATCTCCCAAAGCTGTGTCAGGCACCAGAGAGAAAGAGCTGAAAGGTCCTAAGTCTGTGGTTATACACAACAGAGATGGCAGCTGGTACGATTAATCTCCTGCCCTTTGTGAATCTTTAGACGAAGCCTCTGAGTAAATGAGGAAAGGTAAGGAAAGGTCTTCATGGCCCTTTCTTTCTTTCATCCCGATGGGCTCCTCATCCTGGAGTAAATGAGAAACAGACCCAGCTGCAGACAGCTCTGCTTTGGATCCACATTTGCTTCTTCCCCAGTGTAAAGTAGTGCAACATAACTTATAACACCGCATTGCCCTGAACTTGTCCTTTAATATTTAAAATATTATTCAAAGCGATATAAACAGATGTGGACTTCTTTTACTTTTCCAGGATAAGAGGGAAATAGCTTTTTTCCTGATTACCTGTGTTTTGAAGACTTTAAGTTCTAGTTCCAACTTTACAAAGTGTATGAGAGGAGGACGAGTACTGTTGTAGTTGGGAGTATCTAAGCAGGCCTAGAGGTAAGGCATGTATCTCTCATGAGACTGACAGAAATAGCTGGGGAAAAACAGTCACAAACTGTTTTCAGGTGGGAGGACATGCAGAGCTGCTAGAATCTGCCATACTGTAACTATTTGATTTCTACTGTGGTCCTAACTAGGAGACCCAGGCATGGACCTGGGCTCCATGCTGCTAGATGCTGTGCAACCAGATCAGAAAGTTCTTTCTGCACCCAGAATACCTCCAGTTTAAACCAGGGGACAAGGGTAGGTTCAGATCAACTGGAGGAGCACACCGATGCAGTGACACAGATCCATGGGGACACCAGATAGGCGCGGGACACTGCACTGAGAGAAACCTCCAGGGAGCTGGGATTTTTCTGCTCATCATATACTAGCAGCACCTCAGTCCTCTGTGTTAGAAGCTGTGTGCTAGCTGAGAGGTTTGTAATGGATCTGAGCTGGGTCTGCAGACACTGGCTTCACAGAGGGTCTCTGGTCCCTGCATGGTGTCCTGGCTTTGCCAAAAAGGCTTTTGCTGCCTGATTGCCTGGTGATCCAGGTCCTCCAGTACCACCTCTGTCACTGTCTCAGTGTGTCCCTCACCAAGTCGGCTGACATCTCTTGCAAACCATCCCTTCTTCATCACCCCTGTTCCTCTTCACTGCAGCTTGTGGCAGTGCTGCGGAGGACCATGGAGGCAGTGATCTGTGGGGCCAGAGGGGACCGGCTGGTCCATCCCCCTGCTCCAGGATGGGGCCAGGCCTCGTGTCTGGCTGATGATCATCCTACCTTTTTTCTTGAACACCTCTTTTGAAAGAGTTTTTACAGTGTCCTCATACGTCTGTCTGATCCAGGGTCACAACAGCTAGTCTCCCTTCTTTGCTGAGAACAGTGCTAGCACTAGCCTGGTGTTTTCTCAGCCCCCTCTCTTAATGGGTCTCCAGTCCTCCACGAAAAGACACATCAGCTGCCAGAACCCATTTTGGCCATGGTACCTTCATATCCCTACAGAGTCTGAGTGCCTCTCAATTGTCAGAAGGATTTGTCCTTAATGGGGCCTGTTTTCCAGAAGGGAAAACAAGGCAGGAGGTGGTTAATTGGAACATTCTCAAAAGTATCAAAAACACTATGTAGACACTCAATTGGTGTAAATGTTTTGGACAGAATCAGGGTTCTTCAATATCTGAGCTGTGTCTGGAGGAAGGAAAAAGGTAACCTCACATGACTCAAAAACCATCTGAGCTGATAAGTGTCCCAGCATTAACCCATCTCTTCTGCCTGCTCCTGTCTCAGCAGGTGGTGGTAAATCCTCCATGGTGTTGTGCACGCTACAGAAACCCTCCCATATCTCAGCAGTCACCCCAAAGGATGCTTTCAGCGGGCTGAGTTTGCCTCCTATCCCTCCTTTCCACTCTGAGTGGTCGTCTGGCCTTCCCTCACTTTCTGCTACTTCTTAAACCACCCAGTGTTGCCTGTGAATAAAACTAGGTAGTCCAAGCGAGGCAGAAAAAGTGGCAATCAATTAAAAGCCCAACAAAGTGCCTTTGTGCCTCTCTTTGCAGTCGTAATGAATGGCTGTCTTGTCAGAAAGGTTTCTACTGTATTAAGAAAGCATTCTACCTTAGCCCGTTGTGATCCTGCTTGCAAAAGTCTCATTACTGTGCCAGCAATAATAGTGTCTAATTAAGCAGAATAAAGAGAGTTGAAGCGTAATGGTTACAGGATAGAGAAGTTATTCGTCAGACGGAGGTAATAAATTACTGAGTCCTGCATCCTGGTATGCTGGAAAAGATGTAGTCAAAAAGAGCCAATGCTGGAAACCTGGTTTTCTTTTTGATAAATTGACCAGCTTGGGTTGGTATTTATTTGTGTGTTGCCTCAACAGATTTTTTTTTTTTTTTTTCACTCATCTTAAAGAATAGAGCAAAACCATGGACATTAGGGCGGAGGCAGAGTAATGACGAGATCAATTGGTCATTATAAGGGGCAGAAGTGCATATTGCTGCACAGCTGGGGAGCAGAGATGGTCCAGAGGGATCTCTTCTACCTGACACCGTGCCCTGGGAGGCTTGGTTTCATGCTTTAGCTCCCGTATTATTGCTGGGTTATTACCCCTTCCCTGGTAAGGATCTCCGCAAACCGTGCCCCACGTACAGTGCGGTGGGGGAAAGATGCAAGAATGTCATTAAGGTCACGCTGCGAGTCCCTGGCTGTGGATAATGAACAATTCCTGACAAAATGAGGTGGTTGGAACCATTCTGAGATAAAAACCTGCCTGTCATTCTGTTGCACGAACCTATATTCCAATTTTATCTGCAGAGCGCGATTCTCTTTTATCTGGTTTCCTGTTTGAAGGGATTTGAGCAGAATAGATAATCCTAACTTTGAACATAAATCACTAGGCTGCATGGCTGATAGATGCTTTGCACTTTTTTTATGATAATGGCTGATTGGAGGCTGGGAGGGAAAATGCCAGGGGCTTATCTCTGTGGAGCAGCATTTGGAGGGTGTGCGGATGGCTGAGGGAAGGGGAGGCAGCGGCATGAGGTGGGGCTGTTTTGTGTTTATTTATCTGTTTGTTTATTTGAACATCTGAACTTGAGCAGAGATACTCCGGGATGTGGCTGGGAGCTCTGGGAGTCGAGTTCCGCAAAGGCACCACGTTACAAGATGAGGGCGGCATCCCCCGCGGAGCTCTGAGATAACGGAGTTCCTCGGGCGCTCACCGCGTGCGAGGCTGAGCTCCAGATGGTTCAGCCAGAGCCAGATATTCCCCCTAAAGGGGCTTGGGGATGCCAAAGAGCCATCAAAGAGAGTCCATGGATTGTTACTATTTTACTAAGAATGGTTTAAAATAAAAAAAAAAAAAAAAACCAACACAGCTCCTTTTTTTTTTTTTTCTTTTCTTTTTACCCACAGTATAGATGACAGCTCAGAAAGTGCACTTTTCCTTCTGAAGATGCAAATCCCCAGAAAGGTCATGTTTCATTTTGGTTTTGAATGTTTCTTATTTTTAAAAGATTTATTTTACTCCAATTAGCTTAAATTTCAAAGTAATTTAAAACCAGAAAACTGGATTCTTTTTTTGCTTATAACTTCTGTCTCTCTTTTTTTAAATTAAGAAAAAAACAAAGCCAACAAGAGACTCAACATCAAAACAGATGCTTTCCCAGGAAAAGTTGGGTTTTGATGAAACAGATGAATTGGCATTTTCTAATCAAATCTTCAAAAAACTTCCAGGCAGCTTTACTGAAGCATTGAAGTACCCTTTTAAAAAGTAAGCTTTCTTAATGTCACCCTGTGAAAGTCTTCTTTCTCCAGTGACTATAAATGGTGCCTTGGCAACTGCTTTGGATTAGATGCCTAGTTTTTTGCCTGTGAGTAGATGAGTATTTTGGTTCGGAGGAGGAGTGCAATTTTGAAGCAAATCCCCAGTTTGTCTCCAGGTGTGCTCCAGATGCTCTCCATCCCCTGATGGAGATGTAATGGTCCAAATCAAAAACTGATTTTTCCAACGGCTCTAAACCACAAGCATGGTCAGGATGTTTATTCTGGGTGACCAGACTAAACCTTGTGCAAAATCAACCCCCACCCCCAGATGCATATAGAGTAGATGGTCCAGCGTCAGAACCAGGTGTGCAGATGCTCCAGTCTGGCCCATTATAACAAATTACTTGTCAGTATAGATGCAGCTTTTGATAACTAAAGTTGTATCAGCTGAAAATCATCTTATGTGCTTCAGCCCTGTTTGAAAACAAGTAACAGACTCTGAATTGCTGAGATGGTTTGAAGACCCTTCTTCATGTGATTTATCCTTGCCACAGCTTTCATTCTGACACCGGCAGCTTTTGGAGGGCCCTGTGCCCACCCTTGGGCAGATGTGGTCTCTGTCTGAAGGAGGTGGCTATTGTAAGGGGGCTGTGGGAGCTGCCAGACGGTGTGACGTGGACAGTGGGACTCTGGGTACCAGGGTCCTGAATGAGATCGGTGACTGTCCATTGTGCTACTGCCTTGGCAGCAGCGCACACGGATGCTTAATACGATGGAAAGGGTACGCATCTGGGATCTGCCCCAGTGCACAACGGTGCGGGGAGAGAGGCAAAGTCTTCTCTAAATTATTTCTATCTAGGAAGCTGATCATAAAGGCCACAAAGAGGCCTAACATGGGAGGTGACAGTGTTTTCTCTGAGGGTGTGAGGACTGTGTCCATACCGCAAAACTGAACTGCGAAGGAGGAGATGGATGCTTTGGGCACTGCTGGGAGTTGGGGCTCCAGACCATTAAGAGTTGGTACAAGTCAACCAGTGTGAGGGGAGGGAAGGAGGAGGGATCTGGGGCTATGCCTCAGATCTTATGCCTCAGCTGAAGGGGGTGAAGGTGTAAGGTTTAGCCTTGGTGCCTCTCTTCCAGCTTGCCAGGGGGTCTCCAGGAGGCATTGTGCCTCTGACACAGATTAACATTAATTTAGAGCTTTGACCCTTGTAGCTTGTCTGCTACAAACCATTCCTCATTGAGGTATTTCAGAGTCAAAATTCACAGCATTACTCTCTACTTCCACCAATTTCATGTCTATGGGGAGCACCTCAAGGGCAATAGACCCTGAGAATGTGCACCCTGCCCCTGCACCCAGCAGACAGCATGAAGAATTGGTGTCTAAGAAGACTATGCAGACAAAAGTTAGGAAAAAGCAGTACAGCCAACCTAATGTTACAGATGGGGAAATGACCTAGACTGAACCTGACTTATTCAGGTGCATCTTGCCTCCTTGGTTCTTGCTAATTATTCTAGTTATTAGCAGTAGCTAGGTCTGGGAAGAAAATCCACCACATCCACTATCACTGTTAACTCTTTGGGCTCCCATGGTACTTTATGGGAAGTGTGTTCCAGCTGCTGCATACTCTCTTCACAGTCTTCTACCAGGTAGAGTTTGAACTACATCTCCCATATCGCATCACAGTCTTTCAGTGAGGGAAGGCATCGTCGCCAAAATGCATTTTAAGGCATGACTTATGAGCACAGAATTAGCTCAAAACATAGGAGATGCCTGAATGTTTCCTGTTGTGAACCAATGTAGTAGCATTTCAAAAGAGAAATCTTTGGGCTTCAAGATGAAAAATGAACCTTATTTTTAGTTGGGAGCATTCCATTTTTTAAAGAAAGTACTTCAAAAAAACCCCTGCATTTTCTTACAAAATAATTGTTGTTGTCCAGAAGCCCAGTTTTCTGGGAAATAGAGGGTTTTTTGGATGGTCTTAATTATTCTATTGCAGTTTCAAAGGGGGTGACATGAGCATGTACTGGAAAAGAAACAGCTCTCATAAAAGACAATAAGCGATCAGGTCTCCCACAGGAGACAATTTGGGTAATGCAATCTGCTCAAACAACAAGTTCTTTAAACTTGTGAGAAAATTTCTTTTGAGCTTGAACAGGTCAATAACATTTTCCCCCATTTGGAGAGGAATAGAAAAATTAACGTTATTTTTTTTTGCCAGCATTTCTGTTATTTAACAGCCTTTTAGAAACCCATTTCCTATGCTATTTTAAGCTGCAGGCACAGTTAGGAGACCACATCTAAGAGTGACGATTTAAATCTCTAGACAGCTCAGGAGATAAGTCAAAACAAATTTCAGGATGTTCCTCTAAAGAGCTGTTTCCACTTAAGTAAGTCCCATTGGGAGCCTGGTTAAAGAATCACCTAATCCTCTACACATTTTATACATTTAAACAGGTCCATTTGAAAGAAAGTTTGTGAAAATTTCTGTGTGGTGAATACATAATGAAGGCCATTGGAAGAGGCTGGAAATTGCTGCTGTTTTTTAGCACTTCACTTTGTTGATGTTGATAACTTTATGGTATCCTGAATTTTTCTTTTTTTTTTTTTTTTTTTACTTCCATCTTCCAGGCTACTGCACCATGCAGCACAACTCCTTCCTTGCTCCCCAAAAATGTAATAAATGCAGCAAGGCTGCTTGATGTGAGAAAGATGCTATGCAGAGGGCAGGTTAACGAATAATTTATGATATGGGAAGAAAGCAAGGGGAGGGAATATTGGCATGTGAAAAGAAGGAAGGCATAGATGGATCAGGTCACTAGGAAGGTGATCTGGAGGAGGAGAAGGAAATACTATCAATGCCTGTGGGTTGTTGTAGTGGTTTCTATTGCAGAGATATTGGGTATAGAGACCTCATCTCCCCTGACTGAGGAAGATGAAAAGCTTCAGCCCACCAGAGCCAGCCCAGGAGGCAAGCTGTTGTAGCCTGTGGCTCAAGGTCCTGTTTCCTGGGATCCCAAGCCAGCTTTGGTGTAGGACAGGCATGTCTGCTTCTAGTGTCCAAAGCAGGGCAATAATTTCAGAGGTTCATAAAGCATAAAGTGACTTCCTGCACATTGGGACCCAAACCCACCCATATCCTGCTTGCAATAGTGACATGCAGATCATTACTGTAATTCTCTCACCAAGAAAGCCCATTATCATACGCCAGAGGTAAATGCTCACTGGCTCATAGGCATTGTGAAAAACTGGAGAACCAGAACTCTGATGCGAGTCAGGACGTAACAGCACGGTATGTTTATACACCAGTGATTTACTACTGGCAGCTACTGAAGGGCAATCTAATAGCAGTCTACAACTACTGCAAGGGCAGTATTAAGCATATCAGAGCCAAGCTCTTCACTTGGTCATGGGAGATGATGTGACAAAGGTAATGGCAAAAAATGTTGCTTCCAAATGTCAGAATGGATATTTGGGAAAAAAAAAAAAATCACTGGGTAGTGCAGGCTGGAAGAGGTACTTAGAGAAGTAGTGGACTATCCACCCTTGAAGACCTGACTCTGGTTGTCCCCCAGGCCTGGGTACATGAGGCCATGGCTGACCTGCTCTGCTATTGGCTTTAGTTTTACTTTGAGTGGGAGGTTGGACTAGAAACCTTCTGAGCAACTTTTCTTTAGTTCTGCAATGACAGACTTTCACTGTCGTTGGGGTCAAAATTTAGAGGTGCAAAAGGAATGCTGCCTGCCTTTTATTTTCTTGATTGAGCATTCTCAAAACATTGACATCTCACCAGGGAAATTTTCAGGGAAAACACTCAGCTCTATGATTACACTCTTCCTCTCCAGCCATCAAACAATGTAAGTTGGCAGCTACAAAAATTTCTTATGTGGAAAGCAGCATTGGCCTTTTGGTGTTTCTTATTTTCAAAAATAAGAAAGCAGCTGTGCTCATGTTGGTCAGAAGTGATCTGCAGAGTATGCAGTAAAAACTTTTGAGTGGAGTCTTCCAAACTAATGTAATGTCTGGAATATACGTCCCTGTCTCTGTGTCCTGAAAACTTTGTGATACTATTTTGTCCTGGATTTCACAAATGGGACACAGGTCTTGAGTTAACACTTAATGTTGGTGTGCTGGTGCACTAGCTGGGTTTTTTTTGTTGTTGTGGTTTTTGTTTTTTTAAGTTCTTTGCGTTTGCAGAAGCAAAAGTAGGGTAAATGCTCTGTTTCTGCCTGTAATGGCTACTCATGTTCTCCCTTTCACATCCTCTAATAGAATTTGAAACTGAAGAGACCACTGTGGTCATCTAATTTGACCTTCTTTATAACAAACCAGGATCTTTGATATTGATTCCTGCATCAGTCCCTGACTTGTGGCTAGACTAAAGGAGGTATTTTACACATAATCTATTAGAAGCATTGTAATGCTTGAATGTTAATTCCATCCCATGGCTCTAGTGCAGCAGTTAGATAACTCACTCTTAAAAGAGGGCATGTGTGTACAAACATGGTTTCACATCTAATAGACCAAATGATTTTCTATCTGCTTCCAACAGTTTCACAGGAGGTTAAATTTTAACTTTAGGTCTGGTTGTTTTCTCTTGTCCCCTCTCATCAGCTGCAAAATTCCCAATAGAGGGTAGTAAGGTTAGAAATGAACCTCATGAGAGTGGACTGAGAAACATGCTCTAAAAGATTGAGTTTCTTCTCTCATGTCCATGTTTCTGCTCAGGAGATGGCACTTGCATGCACAAGTGTCCACACCAGGTGCTCAGATGCTTTCAAGCTTCTTCAAGTGAGGTGCTGGGAAAACAGAGCAGACTGGAATGTTTTATAGACTTGTCATCTGTTTTCTTACCAGCCTGGCGGCTAAGAAGAAGAAAAGAAAAACATACCCCACCCCATCATGATTTAACAAAGAAAGGAAAAAAGTAGTCTTCCCCACCTGGGTTCACCCAGGATCTTGACGCCAGGGGTATACAAGCCTGATCATGTTTCTAAAAGGGAATTATCCCAGATTAGAGTGAAGGCAAGGGTGGCGTTTGCCCTTCCTGGTGACATGTGGCCTCACACTCAAGTGTCCAGGCCCTCCCATCAGACCGGACAGCTGCTCTGAACTGTCCTCAGACTGGCTGGCGGCCAGGCAAGAGCCTGCAGGAATGCAGTATGAGGCACCTGCTCCAAACCCTACTGAAACAGCAGGGAAGGGAACAGCTACTATGGGCCCCCTTAATCCTAGGTGCTGCCCTGCCTGTTCCCAATCAGATACCATTACTGGAAAGTAAAACAAAGTGCTGCAGAGAAGGGCTGCGCTGAAGAGTCTGATTGCAAATTGATATGGCTGCAGATCCCCATCCTTTCACCTGCGGCATTGACTGCAAGTGCTGGGGGTTGAGGGGGATGCTGGCTGCTGAACTCTGCCTCACAGGTTGCTTTGGGGAGGGGTGGTGGCTTCAACCATCTTTGGAGAGAGCTTAGAAGCGTGAGAGTGTGGGAAAAGGCTGGTTGCTACAAACCAAGGTTTTGCTTTGCCCCGGTGAGAATCCTCTTGCACAGCTCTCAGGATAGGGTGTTGGGTTTGGTTGCTCTCCCACTTGAACCAAAGAAACTAATCCCAGGGAAGGCACGTAGTCAGTGGAAGATCTCAGAAGAAACTCTCCCTCTGCCTGAGAGCTGCTTGAAAGCAGGTTTCAAAAAATTTCACCTCCATTCAGCTGCCTTGGAAAGGCGCATTAGCATGGCTGCTTCTTGGACTCTGCCTGTAAATGCCTAATGGTTAGAGCCCTCATTCAGAGATTGAGGAGTTGTGGTTTGATGCTGTCCCAGATCGGTGGTGCTCAGAGTCCTCTCAGAGTGCGTTAGCATAGGCCAAGCAGCTCCCTGGAGGGTAGCAGGATTTTATTTTGGACAGAACTGGGATGAAAAACTGGAATTTTGTTTGATCAGACTTTTTTAAAAAAAAAAAAAAAAAAAGTCAACATATTCCTGAGCTACTGAGTTTTGACAGTATTGTGATATTTCATTTCAGTGTAGTCAAAACATTTAGTTTTGATACAGTTTAAAAAAAAAAAAATTGGATTTCATTCTTCTTCTGTACTTGGCTTGCTGTGATATCAAAGTCCAGACGAGGCATTTTGAGTTTATCAGAGCAAAATGCTTTGGTGATTTCCCATCAAAAAGTGAAGTGAATTTACAGTCTTGCAAAGTGGCTTAATTTCATTAAATCAGCCCTTTCTTAGAGGAAAAAATAATCTCTAGAAAAATCCTTCAAGCAGTCCTAGTGAAACTGGCTGGTACAAAGCCCTGTCATGTATTGAAAGCAGACAAAAAATGTGCAGAGCGCTCCATGTGTCAGCAATCTCTTGCTTAGCTGCAGGCATCGTAGGTGTTGGTTGTTACAACAGCAAAGAAAACCATTTCAGACAGAGGTCTGGTTGTGCAGACTGATTGCGTCACTTGAAATAAAAAGGGAACCTTTGCGATATGAACATAACTGATTGCTCTGTACAACTTCTGAAGTCTTTTGCTAAAGAAACCTGTTGGAAGTGTGGGGTTTGGTATATGAAGAAAAGGCAGCCCAAAGGTTTTGATCACATCGTCCTGGGTGATTAGGCATGACATTCTTTCTTGCGGTTTTGTATCATTGGTTACCAAACCTGGACAGAAAGTACATATAAATGGTGTCTTTTCCTCCCCTATATGATTAAGAGAGCATTTGATCTTAAAGATAGAAGTGGTAATTGACTTCATTTAAAGATTAACTGAATATAATGCCTCCTGAAAAGAAAAAAGTTATTAAGAAAGTTGTCAATCAAAGAGTTGATGCCTTTTTTAGTACAGTCTGAAAGTGTTATAATTTTAATACCCCAAAGGCCAAAGCAAATTATCAAACTGAAATTAGAGATTAGCAATTTTCAATTTCTCTCCCAACTCTTACATTTCATCTTCCACCTTCTGTTGCAGGATGAAAAAAAAAAAAAGTAGCATTTGGCATAAGAGGGAAATGCAGCAGTCTGGATGCATTGATATCCTGTGCTTGGAGCTAGATGCTGACCTCATGACTGCCCAGGGCAACATAGTCTGATTAAGGCTTTGATACAGCAGCACATTTTCCAGGGGAAGAAGCTGAGAGACAGCCAGCATACAGGATTGCGTGCAGCCAAGTATTCAAGCACCCCTAGATTTAGCTTGTTTAGAAAATCACCTGCCCAACTGTAACTTTAAGCACCTACTTAGGTGCCACTGAGTCAAATGGTGGAGCATGTGCTTTATGGTGTATGTGTGCTTCAGTGTAAAAATTTTTTCCAGTCTTGGGTAATTGGATTTTTATTGCTAAGGGCTGGGTTTGCAGAGGTGTTGAGGATCTGGACCCAATTAAAAAATCATATTGTAGGTGGAGTTCAGGCTTCTAAATCTAAGGTTGCCATCCTGAAACCCTTAGTTGGAGTCTAACCTTAGGGGCTTCTAAACTTTAGTTTGTGAGTGTAATGTTCCCACAGAGCCTGAAAGTGGTCCTCCTGCCTGTGCAGCAAAACCCCCAGTGTGGAAGGGCCAGGCAGCTGGGATGTAAGCTGGGACAGGATCCACAGATTCCAAGTTCTGTGCCAGGGGGACTTAATCCATAAAGCATTTGTGTGGTGTGCCTAACTCATGAGAAAAGGAGTGGACTCTGCAAAACAGACCACGGTAGCTGGGTGTTTATTTAAAAGGCAGTTGTGCACAGAAGAGCTCTGCCCTTGGACACACAATTTCTGGGTTCTGGACCATTCGTTCAGGGCATTTCCAGTTGGAGTTTCATATTTGCCCTCAAAAGACTAAATGATCGTAATCCTTCCAGAGGATACAAGAGTGTCTTAGCCCTCAGACTGTAGTCTTCTGGTTGAAAGAAGCCTCCTCTCCTCCAGCTGAAAATATGTCTCATCCAGAAAATAAGAGACACAGCAAGGAAAGCTCCTGTAACACACCTGGAAGGAGAAAGACCTTATCCTGACCCCATCTAGCCGAACCAGTTTTAGGGAAGAAGACTGGCCCATGTCCCTTCCATGTACATGCCCCTACACCCTGGCTGGAGAACCCTGCTAACAGCATCACTCAACATGGGAGACATTTGAGTCTTTTCTGCATGGCAGCACACCTGCAGCAGGAGAGGTGAAGTGGGCTAGCCCAGGTACCACCATGGGTGAGCTCTGGCAGCAGGTGGTTACAGGGAGGACCAGGGATGCTCTCTGACTGGCATAAGTTAAATCGTGCCAAGCTAGTAAGCAGCTGTGTGTCTTCAGGCACTGTAGTACACTTTCTAAATCACATTCTTCTAGACACTTAGGGGCTCTGGCAAGCAGGACTCCAGCACTACTTGCATTTGAAATCTTTTCCCATGGGAGATGAGACTGATGCTGTAAAAGGATGCTCTGGGTGGTTATTACCTTTGTGTTCCGGTCTTTCCTCCATGTGCAAGAGGCGTGTATTTTCTGGGGGAAGGAGGATTCAGAGTAATTGAAATAGCAAGAGTATCCCTCATGAACTTTAGGCTAGAGAGGGGTATGAAATTCTCTGTAGTGAAAACATTATGCTTCCACCATAATCCACTAAAGCAGTCTTCATTTCCCTGGTGTAGGAGCGTTCTCTTCTCTTATTGCATTTAGCTTGAAATCAGAGCTCTCAAGCTGTTTTTTGCTGGGCAGTGTTTATGCCTTGTGTTGTCATAATAAATGCCCCAGATCCATCATAAAAGCAGTTCTGTTGACACGGAGGCCGATTGGAAACTGCAGGAGAGGTGTGGGGTAGTAATGGAGATTTATTTCTTTTGCAAAGGAATTGGATTATAATCTTCTGGAGACTTATTTTACCTTTCCCCTGCCCAGTCGAGTCAAACCAGTTACTGCCATTCATTGTATTAAATATATGAAGGCAGAGAGGAACACAGCCCTGCCACCTCTTTGGGAGTGTTGGCTCCTGTTGGTAGAAGCAGGCATTTCAGATAATTTACAGTGCCTGTCCAGCAGCCCGTCCTCAGGATGGCAGTTATCCAAACAACACACCACTCATGTGTTTTTGACCTCCATCAGGATGTTACGTTTTAATGGGCTTTGTTTTACTGTAGTAGTACTTGCTTATTTCTAATCCAACTCCATAATTTCTGGGCCTTTATATGTCTTGGGGTGAAGCAGGTTATAAAATTCTTTCAAGGATATTTTTTATTGTGTTTTGTTTAAGACCAGTGGGCCTTCCTTTTTATTGTTTGTCAGACAACTACAAAAATAAATAGGTCATAATAGATAGTAACTTCTGTGTTGGCACTCAGGAATTTGTTAGTGGAAGGAACTCAGATCCTTCTGCTGTTGGGCTCCACGTGGTGAGATAGCTCTGTTTCGCAGCATCAGTAAATGACTTATTGAGGCACGCTGCCTCTCAACTGGCTGTTCCTTACCATATGCCCACACTTTAATGGTCAAGGCTGGGCTTTGCTGGAGATCATTTAGTCTGGTTCAATTGAACCGCCTGGTGATCTGCTGGTATAACCCACCTCTGCCAAAATCCTTTCTTCAGCCATTGCTGCCCCTGTCTCATCTGTGTGTCCAAATACCTGTCGCAGCTTGACCTTAGGGCTATTTGGTGTACTTCTGCTGGTGTACCCCAGTTCACTGGTTTTAGTGGTGGTGGTTTGCTTCAGCATTTTTGCGGTAAGCGCTGCGCATCCTATTGGCGCGGTGCTGCCTAAACCGCTACCTCCTGGCCTTCGTTCACCCCCTGTCAAGCATCGCTTGGCTCCCATCAGCATAGGCTGGAGAAAAGGCATGCGCAGGGCTGATGCTCGGGAGCGGGCAGGGAGCGGGCATGGAGCGGGCGGTCCGCGCTCTGTCCGTGGTGCTGAACCCGTCGCCCGCGGGGCTGCTTCCCGCAAGCTCTGCTGCGCCTGCGGCCTCGGCTCTGTCTCCAGGGAAGCTTCGGGTCAGCCGGCTGCCAAAGGGTTGTTGGTAACGGTTTGGGGGGAGAACTGGCCCTCTCGGTTCGCAGTGCGTTGTGGCACAGGGTATACAGTTGTGGGTAGCGTTGGCAGGGAGCCTGCCGTGTAGAAGGTGTTGGGGGGTTGTCTCCTGGGTCCTGGAGGTGACGCCATCGAGCCAGGAGGGAAGGCGAAACCCCAGGATTCAAATAGGTGTTGCTCAGGGCTATGCCTATGAAACAGGTTTGTGGTGTTTAAGAAAATATAGAGGCTTTCAGCTTTTATGGCTTCTGGCTGGCACCTCTGACTAGCATGAAGCATTGAGAAAAAGGGAAGAAAATACGTTTAGGCAAGTCTGGGAGCCTCTCCCCAACAGCCTAGAGTGTGAATTTGTAATCTAAATATTTCCACTGAATAACTACTGAGTGTCTGCATAAGGGAGGGCAGGTGCAGGAGACAGGAAGTGCAGGTCACTGCCTGCTCAAATGTGGGATCCCACCGCAATGAATGGAACTATTTGTTAAATTGGTTTGCCATGCTAAGTGCTTGCATTAATTTTTTGGCAAGTGGGGTGTGTAGTTTGATGCATATTTGAAACCATTGAGTTGGGTTGTGTTGTAGGGCAGAGATTATCCTGGGCAGAAAAACATATAGAAGATGTTCTGCAGCTACAAACAGGATTTTCTTCTTATCATAATCAGGGGTTTTCTCTCTAGTAGGGATTTGTGCAAAAGCTGATAATAGCAGGAATGTTGTGCAATCCAGAGAGAACTGGTGCTTACGCTGGTGTGTTCTTTATTCAAGGGATTGTGTTTTGCCAGCAACTCTGAGTAAACAGCAGCTGGTTTCTGCAGCAATATGGTGAAGGTGGGCAGAAGCAAGCAGACTGCCATTTTGAAGTTCAGAGATCCCTTCAATGGAGCAATGGATAAGCATGGTGAGAGAGGACGAGAAGTTCATGCCTTATGAGGTTCACAGTCTTTTAACCTCATGGTTCCTGAGCCCATGCACATGTACTCAAGAGGTCAAAATGTCTTTTCCCACTGCTCAGTAGTAGAAGGAGCTCAGCATTGGCAGTACCAGTCTGGGACCTGCTCTGGCAATAAATATAAACTGGCACATATTCGTGAAACATGTGCAACAAGGTTCAGTTTGTTTGTTTTAAATATTAAAGGATCATTTTAAGATGGTTCAAAGCATCTGGAATCTCACATGCTACTTTGTACACGTGACCTCAGCACAAGTCCCTTCAGTCCTGCAGACCTTGTGCATCTTTGCATTTCTGATTGGAATGACCCCCGCGCTCAGGTTTATTCCTTGGTATGTAAAGAGAAATAGTCAGCTCCTAATTAGGAACATAGCTGCCTTGCTATCTTTCTACAGGGGATGAAGATTGGTCCCTCTAAGTTCCTATCTACCTATGGATCTGAATTACTCTCTGAAGGTGCTTTTCTCCATCGACAAGAAAATGATCACAGCGTGAATTGGCTGCTAGCCTATATGTACCTTGAGCAAGACCTTTCAGTTGGGTAGGATGAATGTAGACCCTCTATGTCATCACTCAGGAGCTGATGTGAACAGCCTGTTCTAGAACATTGTTGAGCATCTGCACTTCCAAAAGATGGTGATGGAAACTGGGGAAAGTTCCTCAAAACTGTCATCATACACTTGTGAGAACCATCAGCTTGGCAAAAAAAAGTCAACATGATGATGACTAGAATAAAGAATCAGCTTACAGAAAGTCCAGAACTGGACCTTTAAAGCTCCAATTTAAATAATTCCTCTTCAGACCTAATATAGCCTCAGAGTCCCTAGAGTAGATATAAAGCTAGTTTCCATACTAGGGTTGGCTAATGCCCTTGGTTCTCAAGTACATCTGTAAATTGTGCCTGCACTGGATCCATTCTCTTCTTGAGAAATAGCTGCTGCCACCCTCTTTATAATCTCTTTCCTGTATTTCATCTGACCTTGAACCAGTCAAACCAAGATCCCTTTATTTAAAGAGCATAAGGAGTCCTGTCCACAAACCGTACCAGCATCCACAGGGGATTTTTTAATGCTTTTGGGGATCATTCATAGTAACGTTACAAGGGCAACAGGCACTCATTCTTGCCCTACATTTCAGCATTTATAGCAGGTACTCACATAGTTATTAAGCTGTCTAGTAGTCCTTAGTTTTTACACATCAAGAGCTGAAAGGTATGTCTGAGATCAGCTAACCTTGGATAACAGGATGGTATATACAAATCAAAATCTTGGCAAATAAGGATAGAGGTTGTAATTTTTTAGTGAGTTTACTCTCCATGGTAAATACTAGTTGTGGGGCCGAATGTGGAAAGGGTTTTGCACAAAATTTGAAAAGCTGCCAGGAGATCTCTCTGTGTGGGAAATCCTCCTCTGCCCAGCAAATATTGTGAAATAGTTTTAGCTACTTAAGAAGCAAAATTAGCAATAAGGACTGAAACTTCTTCAGCCAGAAGTGTGAAAACATCAACCACTTTTACTCATAGGAGAGTTAATTTGGGAGCAGAGAATAATCCTATGCTCTGTATTAAGTTACATCTTAACCCACAAGCAGTGTCTTCTGGATCTCTACAAGATGACTTGCGGAGTTCAGTGTGGCTCTGAAGATGCAGATTTTAATTCATAGTTTATTATTCCACCAGCTCTGCATTTCAGAGTGACCACAATACAGGAGGTACTTAAGCGATGCATTTTCCCATTCACATGCATGTAAATAACATCACTGAATGTTGTCCTACCTTTAGGTTCTGCAGATTCATAGTCATTGACAAATTTGTAGAAGCTAAAGCCATAAGAAACAATTACATCACCTAACTACATCACACTTCTCATGTCATAGTAATTTTATATTTTACCCAGGTACCTTGGTATGAACAGACTGGAGAGAAGTGACCTGTCCTCCCTTCAGACTGTTTGGTACTAAACAAAAAATATTCTGAAACTGGCTGGGAAGTCCAAAATCACAATCCAAACCATACGAAAACAAATATTTTAATTGTAATCAATAAACAAGATATTTTCAAACTGAATTCTTTGAAACAATTGTAACTGAAAATGTAAGTTGTTTGAAACAGTGAATTTCTGTTTTAAAAAGTCCAAGCATCATTTTAGCAATTTTGAAACTTTCTTTAGAGCAAGAAAGGTATTGAAACTCATCATTTCCTATGAAAAATTCAGTTTTAATGATCGCATACTCAAATTAAAAAAAAGAGCTGATGGCCAATGAGGTCAACACTTACATATGTCATAGACCCAAGGCCAAACAGGAAGCCTCTAGAGAAACATAGCTTAAAATAAATGTGTAAGATTTTCAGATTTCCTGGAGTGCCTTTCACAGTGAATACTTGGTATTTTTGTCTCCTACTATCAATATATCTGGCAGTGTTATGACAAAACCCCTTTGTGTGGTATGCTTGGAGTAGTAGAATTGCCATACTCTAGAGCAGCTTTTTCTATTTGCCAGGGTGCGTAATGCCATCCCAGCAGCAGAGCTGATGTCTGTCTGGCTTCTTGTGCAAACACAGCAGAAACTTGCTTTCCTCCTCCTTGATCACCAGCAGGCACTAAGATGTGGTGGACACCAGAGGCTCAGAGGACATCAGGAGGACGTAGAAAGTCAGTGCTTGCCCCGTTGTACCAGCAGGACCGTACACAGTCCAGCACAATTTTAACTATACTAGCACTGTAAAACCAGTACAAGTTTCTACAAACAAGTCATCACTGTCTAACATGGAAACCAGAGCAGTTTTGAGGGGGAGAGGCAAGGGGTGAGCGTACCTGAAAGCTGTCCAGTACAGACAGAGGAGTGTATGGGGGCTGGATGAGTTTAGTTTCATTCACTGAGCACATTTACTGGTTAGTTTTCATTAGTCTCTTACTAAATGAGCCTAGGCCTGGTTGGAGCTGGTCTGTGGTGCTACAAGGGGTTCATGCTTGCTGAAGGTGCTTAGAGAGATTTGTGATGGTAGCCTTGTGGGAGATAAGTCTAAAATGAGGGAAAATGTTTGTATTACACAGACCTTCTAATAGTGCTGTGAATTGTGTCCCCTCGCAGTCCAGCACTGAACGCTCGGAGACAGCCACTGAAGGAGAGGTCTTTTTACGAAAAAAACCCGTGATTAAGCAGCCAATTTACCAAAAAGCCATACATAAAATACTGCCTCTCCAAAGCTAATAGTCCTGTTTGTTATGTCAGAAGCAGCTAATAATGGCCATATTTGTTTGAGTCATAAAACCTCTTTTGCTGCTGCATGATAATAGAGTGTGTTACATGTTCAATTAACCAAACTAATCAAATGTGCTGAGAAGAAATACAGTGGAAACAAAGACCTGTTCTATGTTATTCTTTGTTGGGCACAGCAGTTGTTTTTCATGTGCTTTCCTAGTAGTCCTTTGAGCAGATTTACCAGTGATATGCTAACAAATCCTTGACCAATTAAAAAGGCAGGCTTGTTGCTCGAAGAAGTAAGAAAGGCTCCCCTAGGACAACTTACAACCATATTCAGCCTACCCTGTCACTGTGAGGTACAATGCAGAGGACCGACTTATCTCCTTCTTGGCAGTGTATTGACCTTGTGTACAGAGAAATTAAGCAAGTCAAATCAAGCAAGAGCTAATCCCAAAGCTTGGGTTGGGAGTGGGGGAGAGGTAATGTCCAAGCACAATGGCATGAGAAAAACTCACCAGGAGATGAGGATGGTGCTTAGATCCTCTGTGTCCAAATGCAGCAACTTGTAGCCTTATTCCCCCTATTGAACCATATCCCTTGCTTGGTCTGTTTCTGGCTGAAAGAGGTCCATCAACAGATGGGCTCCCCAGGACTTGTCCAGAGCCCAAGGTGTTTCCACCAAGGCAGTCTCAGCCTGAGTCAGCGGACCATGACACCTGCAAAGCCGGGCACCGCAGACTCTGGGAAGCAGGAGAGATAAGATGATACACACAGCCTGAACTAGCTCTCTGGTGTGTAGCAGCTCCCAGATAGTCTTTAAAGGCGAAATATGCTGATTTTCTGTGGGCAAGCTGAGCAGCTTTATCAGGGTGACACAGGCCTGGTGAGTACCGGTTCCACAGATAACAATCTCAGCCCTAGAAAAGAGGCCACGCCGTGTTGAGGGAGGCAAGATCACATTTTTGCAGATTATCTTGTAATGAAGTGACCAGCTCCCTGTGCTGGGAAGTGAATCGGTCCAGTAAAGAGTCTTGTGCAGGTCTATGAAAGCACAGCTTTGCTTCTCCTGCATTTGAACATCTAAGGGATCTCCAGAGTTGACTGAGATGGGAGATCTGATTGTCGGTAGGCTTATATTTGTTATGCAGAGAGAAATTTTATGGGTCTGCAAATAGAAAAAGGTTTAAAACCACTGCTCTAGATCAAAACTGCTTCTCAAGAAGTTGCTTTTTCCTGCCACTAAGTGGCTCCAGATGTTGAAATATTCAACAAAATTGCTTTTCTCTTTTTTTTTTTTTTTTGACACACTGAGTTTCACTCAGTCAATCTGTAGGAAAGAAATCCCAGTGCTTTCCCCCCACTGAAAACCACCCAACTGCAACATTAAATATTAACTGAGAGAAGAGCTCGATTTGTAGCTTCAGTCTATTTTGATTTTTTTAATTGCTTTCTTTTTCCTAAAACATGAGTTTCCTCTACACATGAGGGACAAGGAAGTTTGTGTTTTGGGCATGGTAAGAGGGGGTGCTGTGCTTTGGGAAGCGGAGCTCCAGTTCTTTATTTACTTGCAATGAGGGACAAGGCTCATTGAAATGCTGGTGGCCTACACGAATGCTCCAACTTCTGCCTTTACTCCATCCCACTGTGTCCTCTTTCTGGTGCTGTACTTCTTCCCTATTCCTTTGGCCCAGGGAGAGATGGAGGGTGATAGTATCCAGCTGGGAGTCTAAGATGGCTGTTGGGTGTCAGACACGGGACAAAGGCTGGTTGAGTTTCCCCCCCCGCCATGCAAATTCATGCACAGTGGGGAGAACAGATGGTCACCATGCAGAAATGCTGCTTCCTCTCTAGGGTGCTGGGAAGTGTAGTCAGCACAGCTGTAATGAGGATTATTTGTGCCTGGATGGCTGCATCCCTCTTTTCTGTTTGGAAGTAGATCAAAACTACGTAAAACCCTGAAATAACATTCATACATGTACATAAATATGTATTAGATATGGATATGTTCCTCTGGGTCCTCTGAAAAGTCCTACTTGGTCAGTGCTTGAAAACCTTTTTACTACAAAAAGTCCCTCCAAAAGTCAGATGTTTCATTCCTGCTCCACTGAAGCACAACTCTCCCAGCTGCCACCAAGTGCGTTTTATTTCATTTCTCCTCCCCCCAGAATAAAGCTGCACTGAAAGCGCCACTTCTATGAAACATTTCTTTTGTCAACAACTGGTATTTTTCCCTTTATTTGGGAAATTTGCCCCTAGGTCTGTTCTCAATAGCTCCAGCTTCTTGGTTTTGCTGTCTAATGGACAGAGATGTTTTGGGGCCTTGGCTGTGGGGTCCTGCTACTCTCCATCCACTTCTGCACAGGCAGGTTTTACACTATTGCCTATCTAGCACCCTGCAGTGATTTGGGAAGAATAGGCTCCAATACACTGCTATGGTCTACAGGCAAAGCCCCCATGGAATGCACACAGATCTGGAAGACAGAGATGCACAGCTGTCCCAAAGCCTTTTTGCAGATGATCTTGCTCCACTAGCACCCCACCTGGCTTTGGAATCCAAACAGCCTGTCCCCAGTTGCATTGGGTTTGGTTCATTGTGGTGGGTGTCAGAGCTGGAAAGTGCTCTCTTGTGCCCCAAGAGCTCTTGCCCTTTGCAACCATGGCAAGATGAACACAGTACAGAGAGGAGGAGGCAGAAAGGAAGGGGAGTTCCTGGTATTAAATATTTAGCAGCCAAGCCCTTGTGTTTTTCCATAGAGCAGAAGATCTTTTCATTTGTTCTGTTTGACTGTTTGTGCCTTTAGTATCTGCCAGGTTCTCTGGAGAACAGCATTAAATGTGTTGCCTGGGGCAAGCTTTGATGGACAAATCTTTCTTTCTCTTTTTCTCTGTGCCATTAGAAAGGCCCAAATCTGTGTATCTGCATGTAAGGCAAGCCTACCCAAAACTTAGAGTGATGAATCAGACCATCACGGTGTGAATGTGCACATTTGTTGGACCTTGTAACCTCACTCAGAACCATTCAGACAAAGCTGGTGAGTCACAGCTGAAGGACAGAGCTGCTGAAGTTGGAGAGCTGTCAGATTGGCGTGGCTGGGATGGATGGGCATGGAGCATCCTGGCCACAGGAAGAGCCTGTGGGTTTCCCTGCCCTGCTCTATCGTCCTGCAGACCCAGAGGCTGTGTGCAAGCTGGGGGCTGCAGGAAGCTGGGAATTGATTCTTGATGAAGCATTTAAAGGGCTGTGTCTGTATGTTCATTCCTGGGGCTACTACTAGGGCAGGATGAGGTCTCTGTGCCAGGGCAACTGATGCTCGTGCTTAGAAGAGGAGAGCAGAGGACTGCAGCTTTGGTGGTCCATGAAACTTTGACCTGGGTCGAAGCCCAGCTGGGTCTAACCTACACCAGCTGCCATGGAGCAAAAAGAGCCTTTGAAGGCCAGCACAGGTAGTCCACTGCACCCAGCAGATGTCTTAATCCTCTTTTTCTGAGAAGCTTTGAGCCATTTGAGATCCCAAGTCTTCCCTTATGAAGTGGGACAAGTCCTACTTCTCCTTGAAACCTGGAGAAAATACACCACGGGATGTGGAGTGGAAGCAGGATCAGCCTTGATTTTTCTGAGCTGGACAGGTCAAGCAGCTTGGGCCAAATTGTGTTTCTCCCCAGTAAACTCCAGCCTCTGGAGCCCTGTGTCCCAAGTCATCGGTTCGGTGCAGTCATTGGGTTGCTTGAGTGTTTCTGCTATGAGGGATTTGAACCAGTCAGGGAAATATAAATTATTCTTTTGTGAGTCTTCTCTTTCAATACAGGAGACCAGAGGGATGGATGGGGAATTCAATTTAGAAAAAAAAAAATTACAAAAAATGTTTAATTTTAGGTGTTAAGCAATACCAGTAACTTCAAAACATTTGCAGAGAAGTTATTATTCAGTTGAAAAGATGTTTTCCTCAATCACAAATACTTTATGTAATTTCAGCCAGCTCTCCCTCTGAGGCAGAAAAGAAACCAGGAGAAATAATGTTTTCCAGCTGGTATAATTGTTGTTATTGTTTATTCTGCACTTTCCCAACTCCCATGGGAATACCCAACAAGCTCTAAGGCTGGATGTTCTTCTACACCTTCTAAGTCTATGCCCCAGGTGTGGAATGGGGTTGGCAGCAAGATGAGAAGCTGCTTGGATCACAGCAGCCACCGACCATTTACCATTGCCTGTGCCAGCTGCCTGCCTGTGGCACCAAAATGGCAAAGGTACTGTGTGCTTTCCCGTTCCTCACGCTGAAAGAGGATTTAGAAAAGATGGAGAAAATACAGAGAAGGAAGTATAGGCTGTCTTCCAATTTAAGATGAGACTGTAGTTGTCAAGGAGCATAGATGACAAGTGTAGAAAAGGTGGACAGTGAAGTATTGTGTTGTTCTTTCAATTTACTGTCTAGTGATGAAATCATCAGTCAGCGGGTTTAAAAAAAATAAGGAAACAATTTTCTTCCCTGTGCAACTAAACAGTGGAACTCCCAGATGCTGGATCTTGTGGAGGCCAAAACTAAAAAGGAGTGAAAAAGAAAGGGACAAATTCATGAGAGACAACTCAGTCAGGAGCTGCTAATGCCCAGGAGTTCAGATGCAGTGGTCTAGTTCAGGTGCAAGTCCCAAACTGCCAGATGCTACACATATCTTGCCTTACACTTGCTTTGTTTCTTATACATTTTCCGCAGGTAGCTCCTAAGGATCACTGTAGGAAACACGATCACAGGGGAATGCATTTGTGTTCTTCCCTCGAATGGCAATTCCCGCATTGTTTAATGGAAATCATGCTCTGGGTTAAATCCCAGATTTTGGGAAAGCATTTCTAAACCTCTTCCAGCTATGCCTTATCTGACAATAACTTGATGAAGTCAAGAGGTTTATCTGCACAGAAGAGCTTAGAAAAATCCTATATTCACATGGGGTCTTTCTCCCCTTGGGGAATTCAGGAATTTCTACTCTGAAAACTATATTACCACATCCTTGGTCCAGACTTTCATCACGGCTCCCTGCAGATCCTGAGCTGGAATCAGCCTATGATGAATGTGACGCTGCCATGTAATTTTTGAAGTGTGTGCATTGCTGTGATGTTCCTTATATGAATATATGGAGTTATTCAACTGGAAAACACATAGGAAAGTAAAAACTGTGGCTCTGGATGAAATGCTTGACACCAAACTCTCAAGAGTTCTTAGAGGATTAGGGCAGAGGCACTGGCACAGAGTCTAAAGCCCTAATAAGCCCTTTTCTTTTTTTTCTCTCTCCCCCCCCACCTCCCCCCATGAGATTAAAAAAAAGCAAAATAAATCCACAAACTAACCTTAAGAAGTGAAAAAACGAAAGAATTTTTGACTGGGTAAAAAAGTGTGAGTTTGTGCCAAGCCCTCTCCCAGGGTGATCACTGCAGGGCGGTTCAGGCCGAGATATGTTTGGAGATGCTAAAGCTGGTCCATTACTGCAGGATGGTGAGTGAGCCTTTAGGTAGAAGAGACATACGTAGAAGGTGTATTTTGTTCCTCTTGCTTAAATCTAAGCATCCCTTGGTGTAAAGCTAGCTTGTCAGCTGTTTACCACTAGCTGCAAGCTCATGAAGGGAAAAGCCCTGGGGTTGGCTTGACTGGCCATCAGCTCATGAGTTTCTGTTGGCCCCATCTGGCTGGGAAAAGCCATGCAGTTCTGCCTTGGGAGAGGAAAGGGGTGAGACATGGTCCTTTAGGAGATGCGCACAGGAAAAGGATGAAATCGGGGCTTTCTCCATCCAATTTATGTTCCAGCCTTGTGGTCACTCACACCTACCCTCCCCTCAGTTGGAGCAGGAGGAAAGTTTTCCACCAGCTGCAGTCCTCTCTTGCTGAATGCCCTCTCTAAAGCAGTAGCCTCTGTGCAGGGGATGGATGTGTGCTGTTACAGGACAGGGTGGCAGATACGATGTGCATTTCGTGCTGAGCAGATGTCAGATGTGCCTGGGATTTATGGAGAGAGGACCATGCGGTTGGTGAAAGGGGGCTGACATGTGGCAGCTAAGAAAGGTTAAATGAGGACTCTTGCATTGAGGTTCCCCTTCCTTCCAGAGCCCTTTGTGCATCGGTGTTACCTTTAAGCAAACAATCACTGCTGTTTTGTTAGTGGAATGTGTGGATAGATCTATAGCAGTTTTGTGCCTTTTAACAGTTAAAGAAAAAAGAAGGAAACATTAAAGCTTCTTTTCCCACCTTGAAACCTGAACAAACCTGCCTGCTCCGAACCGGAGAGGCGTGCATCACTAATATGTAGGGGGAAAAGGCTTGCTGTTTCTGTTTGACTTTTTGCCTGCAGAACTGGGAATTGATCTTGTGCCATTAAAAGCAGGGAGTTTGCCCATTCACTTGAGCAGGAGCTGGTTCAGGCCCTGAGCCTCCCGATGATGTGAGGGAGTGGATGCAAGAGTTTTGCTCTTACAAAAACATCTTTGCTCTGACCTCTTTTGTGGGAGTCTGGGTACAGGGGAATAAGTAACACAGGGTTTGCAACACTTGGACTGAATAACCCGTCCTTTTTGCTCAAGCTTTCCTTATAGCTACAGTCTTCTTCTTTATAGAGTCTTTTAGGGTACCTGGATAGACTTTGCTAGATTCTTGTTGCCTATCAAAAGAATGGACAAAACCCCACCAAGGTATTAGTGAAATGTTAGTTTGAATACCTCAAACTTATTTAGGCATTTATTTAAAAAATATTCCTCAAAACATAGATGTGACCAGAGTCCCTAGATGTAAAAGTGATCCCTCTGAGCTTCTAGGGAAGAAAATAAAAGTGGGCTTTGCAAGGTTTCTGACCCAGAAGCTGCCAGTGTGAAAGCTCTTGGGTTGTTTTCCCAGTGCTGTAGGAGTGATCTTGATCGAGACATTTAATCTCTGTGATCTCCCCTGGGTGGGAACAGCACGTTCTTCCTCCCCCAGAGTGGGGAACTAAGGTTAGAGATTGGTTCATAAGGAGGCAATGCTCTCCAGAAATTAAGCATTACTGTTCTGCCCTCCTTTTCTGGCTTTAAATTCAGCTTTCTGCCAAATGACACATTGGTAGGGGGAAAGGTCGGTGGAGGGGCATTTAGCCAGCTGTCACTGGGTTCAGGCCCTACCCTGCCTCGCTGCAGCGCTGCTGGACTGCCCCCCCCCCCCAAGGATGAGCCCCCCCCCAAAAGCCTGTCCTAAGATAGGCACAACTTTGCCTGCCAGCCAGGGAGCGGCCCCATCCCGGGGATCAGCCAGCGAGCAGGGCTGAAAAACCTGAAAAGATTAAAAAAAAAAAAAATAATAAAGCTGGTGGGGGGTGGCTAGGGGAAGGGATGGGGGGAGCAGCCGGCGGGAGCCGGCGGCCCCTCCCCGGCAGAGGGCACTCGGAGCCCGGCCCAGCGCCCGCGGAGCCCCGGCGGAGCCCCGGGAGGAGGGGGGGGAAACCTTCGCATTGCCTCATGAACTCGGTGAGCCCCCTCCGAAGGAGATAGCAAACCGCAAGGACGCGGGAGAAGGGTGAATTGCCCGCAGAAAGACTCGGGGAATGTTGTTTTAAGGACGGCGAAGCTGAATGGGAATGCAAGCAGCGGCTGCAGTTTTCGAGCGAGCCCTTCCACCCAGCGATTTGCCTTGCCTTTTCTTTTTTTTCTTTTTTCTTTTTTTTTTTTTTTTTAATACTCAGGGGTGCCAGTCTAAAATGCCCAGCTGGTTATCCTCAGAAGGGAGAATGTTTATGCAAAATTCATCCCGATATACTCAGCTATCGCAATCAGGCTGAACTCAATTCTTTGTAGCGTTTGCTACTTTCTGGCTAACTTCGTCCAGGGAAGGGTACCCCTGCAATTCTGTGCTCTCAAAAGCAGAGCACAGACCTGAGGCAATAACTAACGACATCCCACAATAAGAAATACGTTGTCACCAAGTGTTTTAAGCCGTGCAAAGGGGTTGGCTTAGATTTACCTATTTGCAAGAAAAAGCTGCTGCTTGTTTGTTAGTTTTTATGCCAGCTTTCCGCCCCTAGCCTCTCTCTCTCCATATTCTAGCTGCTGAGTTTGTGTGGTTTTGGCAATAAAATCCAGTTCCACTCCATCTGGAGCCTTAAATCTCCCAATTCCCTCTTTATTCCAGATGCAGAGAGCGTGGTAGTTGCAACTAATGTGTGAGGAGTTGGGATATTTTTTCTTTTTGAGGGGTGGAAAATCACTGATGACTCCTGGGCAGCCAACCAGTGCTCCTAACTCCTGAGCATCCTCTGTGCTTCCTTCCAGCAGGAGCCAGGAAAGCCCACAGCCATGCTACATGCATCAGGATCCCTCAGCTTCTTCCAGCACCTCAACCTGGGATGCTGGATACTCTCTATGCTTCTTCCATCAACTGTCCTGTAGGCTTAGGGTAAAAGCTAGCATGAACTAAACTGGGCCTGGGGATGGGGGAGGAGGGAAGCTCCCCTTCCCCTGTACCAGTTTGCCCAATGGCTGAAGCCCTGTGCAGTGGCTGGTCCCCAGCAGGCAACACAGAGGTATTTGGAATCTGGAGGATATTTCCTATTAGATTTGTTTAATAGTTTTGAGGTCGGTTAAATATGGAGTGACAAATTAATTCCAACTTAACTACTTCCCTCTCGGTCTTCCTGCCTCTTGCAACTCCCCTGTTGCCCCGTTAAGCGAGACCAGCTGGCGGGATCACGTTGGTTTGGCAGCTGCGATGGGTTTGTGCACTGAATCCCGCTGGCGGGTCTGTTCTCCTCAGGCTGTTGGTTCTACACATGCCCATGTGCCATCTTCCCGAGGAGAAGGGGCAGAAGGAAAAATTTGTCTACCCAGAGCTGGAGGCAATGGCTGTTGGCATCAGGGTTTACACCAAAGCCCCTTTGAAAGGGTTAATACATAGGGGTTTATTAAAGGGTTGTTATGGAGACCAGCTAGTCACCAGCTGCTGGTACCCACCTGTAACCTCCCAGTGGGTACGCTTACCCCTGCACAGCCCACTCCAGGGTACACTTGCCATCAGCCCTTAACCCTCTGGAAACTGGGTATTACCCAAAGTGCACTGTGTGGGTGCCCCCACTCCCTGCAGCACCTGGGGTCCCTTTGCTTGTGAATCACAGCCAAGAGCAGGGAGGTTCATGGTTCTGGAAACGGGTAGACCCTCAGGCCCACCTTGGGCAGGACAGGAGTGGAACGTGGGAAGGGGCACCAGGGAGTCCCTGGGCAGATACCCACTCTCCTAACTGACACTGCAAACTCTCCCTCCTGAGTATACCTCTCCCAAGAGGATATTCATGTTACCTACCTAGAGGTATAAAATTCAGGCTTTCTAAGTCCATGTGCTTCATATGTAGCCAGAGATACAGGTGCCTTTAGCTCCTCAGTAGCTGTAAGAGGAGCTGAAAATCTGAATGCAACCCCACCCTTGGAGATGCTTCTTTGGCCTGATGATGAACCCTGGAGCACTGTAGTCACAGCTCCGTATGGAGGTGTGTGCATGTGCGTCTTGTGGTTGTGTGTGTGCTGTGGTGAGGCATGACAAGAACAGGTTTTATTTCTGTTATGACAACCTGTCTTTCCATGGGTTTGTCCTGATGCTGCTCGCTTGGCTTCCCCAACGGACTGGAGGGAGGGGACCAGATGGGTTGGTCTCCATGAAGGTAGCTTGATTACTTGGACACACACAGAGCAGATGGGACATGAGCTCTTGGTGCAACAGTGGGAACTAGTGAAACTTTATTTAGCTATTTTAGGTTTCAAGGTTTTTTTTTTTTTTTTTTTTTTTTTTTTTTGACAGCACACTGTGTGTGAGACACACACAACTTAGGAGGGGTGGGACAAAGCATCAGTACTGATTCCCCAGATGGTGCCATTTTCTCTGGCTGGAAGGGATGAAGCACCAAACTACAGAAACAAGCTAAGGCAGATAAGCAATAGCAGTGGTTTACATCGGTCTCTTACTGGCTATGCCCACTGCAGGAGGCACATCCTGAGGTTGGACTCCAGAGCTGTAGGAATTTCTGTGTAAAGGCCAGTCTTGGCTCTTCATCTGGCTTCTTTCAAAGGCAGTGGAGAAAGCACGTGAGGGTGACTTATTCTGTCCATCTAAGACATCATCCTCCTGTTTTAACAGTGGTACGTAGGTTGTCAGTGAACTCAAGTGAAGAAGGTGTGATCTGTGGTGTGTATATACTCAACAGACCCATTTCATGGGTGTCAACGTTTAACTTCTGAGTCTTGGATCCCTTAAAAATATTTAATCCTCCTGCTTCCCTGGAGGAGGACAGCTGGCAGGGAGCTTCCTCCTCCAGTGGTGGGGGGGAGGTTGCTGCAGGGGGAAAGCCTGTGCCCTTTCGCTGCCTCTCAACACCGGGCTTGATGAAATCCTATGGACACCAGGAAATATCAAGTGCATTGCTTTCATCTCAGGGAGGGGGTTTTGGCATTCATGTGCACATGGTGGTTCAGCAAGTGCTGCTTAACACAGTCCTGCTTAATGGTCCTTCCTTCAACAGATGTGCTACTTTCTATTTCCCAAGCTCTTTGCTTCAGCTGTTTGCTTTTCCATAATGTAACACACGGCATTTCTTACCTGCTATCATCCTGCTGATCATCTTATTAGCCTAGCAGCAAATAGCAAGGACCAAATCTTCAGCAAGAACAAATCGGACTAGCCTTATATCCTCTGTGAATCTGGATTCATTTTTTTTATTAAAACAACAACAACAAAATCAACAACAAAGATTGCATCTTTTCTGCAGTTAATTATTTGTGGTCTGGATCTGGCAATATGAGAGGAAATTAGCCTAGTCCTGATGATTGGATATTATTAGCAGCACATGAGATCCATCTTTTGTTTGCTGGGGCTCATGATTATTTTTTTTTTAGCACTGCCTTTCTTGGACAGACATGTTGTGGGAGCTTACATTAATATTTTGGCTTTCTGACTGTGCAGTCCATTCTCCTCCACACACTGGAGGCAAAGCTGTGCAGTTTCAGTTGACTGGACTTTGCACAGACTTCTTCAAAGCTTTCTCTGCAGATGCCTTAACATTTTTTGAGTTCCTCTTGGAGTTTTGTGCTGGGATAAATATGAGAGGGCTTGTCCTCAGATGGTGCAGGCTGGCCTAGCGCCACTGGCTGTGGGAGAACTAAGCCATTTTGCTCAAGCAGAAGATCTGCTGCTCAAACTTCAAAAGGCCACCCACATGCACTTGCTGAGCTAGAGGTCTAAATTAGCAAAAGCCAGAGTTTTTCACATGGTTTTCACTCTGAGCCATAAAATGACCCGTATTTATTGGAAATCCTCTAGAAGTCCTTGAGCCACAGTGCTCAGGGAGCACATTTCATGTTTGTAATGGAAGAAAATATCAGGCCAAGTTTCATCTTCCTCTTCACTTGAATGAATACTGGTTCGATTGTAAAAAGGTTTTGTAACTGTAAGTAGAAATTAGTGCTTCAGGGAGGGCATTTTGTTTCTTTCTGCTACTTCTAATAAGGAGAGCTGTTTGTAATCAAAGACCCAAGAGCATTACTAAGTGCACTGGATATTGGCTCTGTGGCAAATGTGATAGTAACCGTTATAAGCTTAGCTCCTCATTGTGGGTACTGGGTGGAGATCATTGCTAGAAAGCCAAGAGGTCACTGCTGGAGAGACTTGTGGCAGTGCTGCGACCTAAAGCTCTGGAAAGTAATCTTCATTGCCATCCGTCTGCGAACCTTCAAAGGAAAGTTGTTTCTCAAGGAAAGGGTGTCTTCATTTCCAGGCTGCTAACAATGTCCCACCTTCGATCCACCTTTATAAGGGCTGCTTGCTTAGTGCGTGACATTGCAGTGAGGCTTGGGATAGGAAAATTACACCCAAAAATGCCCTACCCTGTCCGTTTACCATGAAGAGAGAGAAGGCTTGGTAGCTCTCAGAGACATGTGCATGGTAGCATCTATGTTTGGTTACTGAAGGCTTACTTTGCATGTTTTAGAAAACTCACTGGGGACTAGGAAGAGCCATTGCTTTTGAAACACCCAGCCACTAAAAGCAGTCTGGCAGGTCACCAGGAGTGTAGCATCCAGGCTGCTGCTTGGCTGTAAGTGACACTGAAGTGGCCTGTCTCTGCCAGCTTCATGGGGCAGCTTTGGCAGGAGAATGAGCAAGAGTTCCTGCAACCAGTATGTGAACGTGGGTGTATTGGGTTTGTGTGGCAAGGTTTTGGTAGTGGGAGCATTACAGGGGTGGCTTCTGTGAGAAGCTGCTGGAAGCTTCCCCTGTGTCCCACAGAGCCAATGCCAGCCGGCTCTAAGACGGACCCGCCGCCGGCCAAGGCCAAGCCAGTCAGCGATAGTGGCAGCACCTCTGTGATAACATATTTAAGAAGGAAAAAAAGTTGCGGGACACACAGAAATGGCAGTCGGAGAGAGGAGTGAGAACATGTAAGAGAAACAACCCTGCAGACACCCAGGTCAGTGAAGAAGGAGGGGGAGGAGATCCTCCAGGCGCAGGAGCAGAGATTCCCCTGCAGCCCGTGGTGAAGACCATGGTGAGGCAGGCTGTCCCCCTGCAGGCCAGGGAGGTCCACGGTGGAGCAGATGTCCACCTGTAACCAGTGGAGGACCCCGCGCCAGAGCACGTGGGTGCCCGAAGGAGGCTGTGACCCTGTGGGAAGCCCGCACTAGAGCAGGCTCCTGGCAGGACCTGCGGATCTGTGGAGAGAGGAGCCCACAGAGCAGGTTTTCTGGCAGGACTTGTGACCCCGCAGGGGACCCACGCTGGAGCAGTGTGCTCCTGAAGGGCTGCACGCCGTGGAAGGGACGCATGCTGGAGCAGTTCGTGAAGAACTGCAGCCCGTGGGAAGGACCCACATTGGAGAAGTTCATGAAGGACTGTCTCCCATGGGAGGGACCCCACAGTGGAGCAGTGATGAGTCCTGCCCCTGAGGAGGATGAAGTGGCAAAGATAATGTGCGATGAACTGACAGTAAACCCCATTCCCCATCCCCCTGTGCCACTCTTGGGGGGTAGGTAGAGAATCCAGGAGTGAAGTTGTGCCCGGGAAGAAGGGAGAGGTGGAGGGAAGGTGTTTTGAGATTTGGTTTTATTTCTCATTACCCTGCTCTGGTTGATTGGTAATAAATTGAGTTAATTTTCCCAAGCTGAGTCTGTTTTGCCCGTGATGGTAATTGGTGAGTGATCTCTCCTGTCCTTATCTTGACCCACGAGCCCTTTGTTATATTTTCTCTCCCCTGTCCAGCTGAGGAGGGGGGAGTGATAGAATGGCTTTGGTGGGCACCTGGCATCCAGCCAGGTTCAACCCATCACAGTGGGCTACTGCTTGTGGTCAGGTTGCTCCCTCAGCTTGCTCTATATATACAAGAGGTAGAGGTAAAGAAAGGAAGACTTACAACCCTCAAAGCCAGATCACTGCATTAAGAGTTGTCACAGAGCTTTTCTGAGTCAGTAGAGCTGTGGTATTTGTCACAATTTAGGGTCTGGTCATACATACGTTGGTCTTACCCAGTGCCACAGAAGTTAGGCCACCTGAGTTGACAGCCCTTATGTCTGGATGCACACAGAAAGCTGAGCAGACATCTCAAAACAATCCAGGAATCAGCATGATTGTATGACACATGGCATTGAAGAGATGATGCTCCTGGGGAAAAAATAGTGCTGCAGTACTTTTTTAAGGTCAGTGACTTGCACTTTGCAGGAAGGAGTGCTAGAAAGAAGTGCCTTGCACATGTGCAAGATCAACCTTGAAATCATTTCAGCTATAGGGAATTAAAGGCCATTTGTGATTTTCCAGGGAATCACAGGAAAGTGCTAGCTATGACTTTCATACGACCTTCTTGAAGGTACCTAACAGACAAGACAGTATTTATTTGTTAGCAATGTTGTTGATTTACAAAGATTACCATGCATTAATAAAATATTTTTCCTCTCTCAACTGCAAAATATTCCCACATCACCCCCATTCCTGGGTTGTGGAGGGATATTTATCATGTTCAAAGCACAGTGGAAGATAAAGACACCTCCTGTTAGTGAAAGGAGATTGTGTTTCAGGGCTGTGCCACTTCTTTGCATCTCTGAGCAGTACAAAAAGGTACACCTGGGCCTTGAGAGACACGCTTGGGACAAAGGGACTGCTAATTCAGTCCAGCAATGCGTAGAGCAGGTGTCCCCCCTTCCCCTGGGTGCCTTCTTATCGAGCCAGACAGGCATTGCAAAGCCACCAGAGCCAAATTTAGGTTCCCTGGGACATCCCAAGCTGTGTTGCTGTCACTAGGTGTGGAGTGTTGCTAACTGTGTGACAACAGAGGATGAAAGTGGAGCTTGCCCTCAGTGAGGCACAATCCTACAAATTTTTCCCCTGCAGGAAATCCAATATATTTTATCCTGTTTGTCAACACGGTTCATTCTGAGAGAGCCCGGAGTCTGTGGCCAGCAATTAATGCCACTTAAAAGCTTTTCAGTGGGATAATTGCCTGTTGTTCTGCAGGCATCACTCTCATTCAGATGCTAATGGCTGTCAGGAGCAGTGGCCATTCCCACATTGGGGGCCAGGTATGCCCCGCTCCCCTCGCCTTGGGAAGACGCTTAATGGGTCTATTGTCCCTGAACAAGAGCAGTAGGGAAACCCCCCTGTCCCTGAGGAAGCCGTGGAAATAATCCTCATCAGTCTGTGTCACTTTGGCACAAAAGGCAATAGGGTGGACAAAAAAAAGAAGGGGGCATCCCGCACACAGGGGGTGGAAGTCAAGGTGTCCCGTGTTGGGGCACTTCCAAGAGAGCTGTGCCAGGCTCCCGGGTTCATAAGCAAAGACTCACTGCAGCGCTGTGAAAACCCAGGGGATTTTTCCAGCCATTCTCAGATTTCAGGTTTTCACCTTTGCTTGTTCCGCTGGGTTTTGGTCATATTCACCATGCCCTCACCGTGACTTTCTCATGTGCTCTTTGCCAGGTGTTGGCCAACCCGGCAGCACACACGCTGCCTTGCAGATGGTGCGGCCCCTGCCATGAATCCTTTGATTGCAGACCTGCGTTGAGAGGTCCCTGCACTCAGTTCTTGCTGAAGGCTGCCGCTTTTTTTGTTGGGCAGATGGGGCTGGTTGTGGTTGTTCAAGGTATGGTTACCTTTTTTGGAGGTCAGGTTTACAAGGACAGAGTAAAAGTCCTCTCTAGGTAGGACCCCACCATGGAGCGGTTGATGTCTGTGGATAGGTTTAGTTTTGGCAGATTCAGCATCAAACTTTACATGCCCAAACATCTGTGCACTCGGCTGTCCTCTGGGAGTGGTCTCCTCACAGGATACAAAACCTTATTTCTTCTTCTCAGTCCACTCTCATTTTTCTTGTTACTTTATCTTCCCATTGAGCTTGGGCTGAAGCTATCATTTGTGATGGAGACCAGAGTTCATGTGGATATGTTAAAACTTATCCTGCTTCTTTTGGGGATCTCTAGTTATCTGGTCTTCCTAGACACCATGCACTGTGGTAGGCTGGCCATGATGAAGCCATGTTGGTTGGAGATTGTCCCAAGAGATGCACCTCTGGGTTAATCATCCAACTTAATGAAACCCTGGTTTGCAAACTCTGGATGAACAACCTAACCAAACACCCCTTCCCTCTGCAAATGAGGGTGCTAGGTCAGTGAGAAGAAAAGATATTTTCTGGGGGAACGCATGCTCCTCTGTATGAATCAGTGAGGAAGAGGGGAGGGGGGGATCGTTTAGCAGCCAGGGGCATCTCTGAAGTCCCTTTATGAAGGTTTTGTTTTTGAAGCGCTGGGAAGGATGGCCTCCTCTCCCCAGCTGGCTGCCTCCTTTGGGGGCCCCATTTGTGGAGCCCTCCCGGGGGGCACCACAGGCTGTCAAGCCCCCAGCCCCTTTGTGTTGCTTTTCCAGTTGGATTTCATGTGAGTTTGTTGGGGGCCACAGGGCTCCCCTCGCCCCGGCAGCCCCGCTCCCACCCCGCGGCTGCGGGCCACTTCTGCGGTGGAGGCAACCCAAGAAAGGACTGTGCCACTTCCATGGAAACAAAAGCCTGTTTTCAAACAGTGCTAAGAGAAACTGTTTCTATCTTAGGCCTTTAATGACCTGAACTGTCCATCTTTTGGAGAAAAGCAACAATAAAAAGGCACTTTGCTGTGCTGCTGCTGCCGCCGCCGCTTTCTAACTATGATTATTTTTTGCCAAGAGAGCTCAGCATCCATCCTTATTTATGATGCATACTAAAAAAAAAGAGTTTTATTTGCCCCCTCCAGCAAATTTTGCTGCTAGGAATAGGCAGGCACGTTTGCAGCAGCAGTTCGTATTTTCCCTGGGAGAGGAGTCCTGTGCCCTGCGTATTTCAGTGTTGAATAAATAGTCCTTCATGTTGTATGCGGTGGCTCCGGGCACCCCGCTGAGATCATGTCCTTAATACAAACAATACGACACATTTATTCTAAGCTGACCGCGCTGACCCCCAAAAGTTTGTTCCCTCCGCTGGGACTCCTCGGCCTTTTCATTCAGCTGAATGGCCAGCACAAAGACCTTGTCGCATCTACAGTCCCTTCCTAAACAAAACTCGGGGAGGAAGGGGGAAGGAGTGTCGAGGGGCGGGGGGGTTGGGAGAGGAAGAAATAGGCAAACCTTGACCCCTCCACCTAAAATAAAGTGGAGGAATTTGCATTTTAAACCTTAAGATGCTCATCCTGGTCTCCCTGCCTCTCCTCCGGCCGGCAGTTTGACTCCCCTTTTGCAAACACCCTGAGAAGCTCCGGGCTTGCAGCATCCCAGCGGGGCCGCTGTCCCGGCACCAGGCAGCATCCCCTGCTGCGAAGAAAGGCTCCTCTCTGCTCTCCTTTGCATTCCTATTTTTCCATAGATTAGAAAAAGAGAGAAAGAGCGCTACTTAATAAGGAAATAGATGTTCTCTCTCCCTTCCCCCATGCCTGGTCCCTGTCGATTTTTGGAGGCAGGCGTGCGCTGGGGAGCTGGTCTGGGTTTGTGACTCTTTCCCATGGCCCCGGCTCCTCTCTCGGAGGTCACTGCTCGCTGTGTCGGGGACAGACAGCTGTTTGTGACAAATACCCTCAACTGCTGGAGTTTACAGTCAGCAGTTTTCAGGCAAACACTGAAATTGGTGTTGATTTACTGTGATACCGTGTGAGAAACAGCAAGGCTGGTGCTGCTTCATTTCAGTTTCAACTTCCTTCAGGGAGAGACCTGCTTTGGGGGCAAACTCTCGTTAGATGTGATGCAAGGTGTATTTGTATGTCTATTAGACTTCCTTTCTAAAGTGTTAATTTTAGTTGGGAACCTGCCTGGCCACTGAAAGATTATAATGTCTTGCCACTGGAGTTGGAGCTGTGCTCCCAGCTCCTCTCTTTTCTCATCCCAAACTTGGGCTATCTCAGAGGCAGCACAGTGCAGCTTTAGCAGAGTTGTACTTCCAGTTGCACCATGGTATTGAGGTGTTGGTCTGCCGGTCAGGGCCCTGGTGTTTCCTTCTTGCTGTGTTTTGCTCTACCAGGCTATACCATTGAAACCAGTGCCTACAGGACCTCCTTTCCCTGGTGGGTAATGGGCCCTACAGGACAGGGCTCCTGACTCCTTGCACCAGGGTCTCAGCCCCTCTCACAGCTTTGGTGGGGTCCAGGCTCATTCTTTGCATCGCCTCTGAGCTGTCACTTAGCCCAGAGACATTTTACTAGCTCAGCTACTAACAGTGGACCATGATTTCTCTCTCTCTTTTTTCTTCTTTTTTTTCCTGGAAAAGCTGCACAGTTGCAATGCCTCATGTGGACTTAGTAAAACACGTGATGGAGCTGCCTTATATTTTGCTTTCCCTGTGCATGCATAAAGCATCTTTATTTCATATGACTGAATCTGCCCTGGAAGACGGGGTCAAGGCAGTCCCTTCTCAGCCTTCTGGCATTTCTGAAGCGGCACTGCCTGAGCATCACAGGATCTGTAACCAGTCTGGACCTTGGCCTCCCCACCTGTAAAGGGGGCACGGCTGTACCTGCCTCCCAGCAGGGATGTAACTGTGAATCAGGAATATCTGCTGGGTGGTTGCAGAGCTCAGGGCTGAGTTGAGGAGTTGTTCTGTATTGTGGAGGCTGTGGTGTGGGCAGGTCTTTCCTTTGGGTATTGCTGTAACATGGCCCTGACCTGTGACATGCCACACTGCTGGAGGGTGAAGGTGTTATCATCCCTGAGGACTGCCAAAGAGCTGTGACTGAGGTCAAGTCCATGCTGGAAGCTTTTGTCAGTGTAACAATATCACTGCATTGACCAGACGGCTTTTCTAGAGCTAAAACCCAGCCCAGGACATGGTTGTGGCGGTTACATGTAGTTATACCAGCAGAATTAGTTTAGCTAGGTTAAGACGACAAGGGAGCTGCCTATAAGATGCCTCTGTAAGAGTTGTTTGCTCATGCACAGACCCTACCTGATAGGTTTCAAAGTCCAATTGCAATGGCACTGTGATGGTGCGTGCAAACATAAAATAACCCAGGCTAGGGTAACCAGGAGGATGAGATATGCATCCTTAACTCTTGCAGCAGCAGGCTGGACAATTTGGAGAAGGTTCCTGAGGTGCTGCTCTGTGAAACTTTCTCTTTCATCTTGGCCTTTTCCATCTCCCTGCCCCAAACTGGGAACCCATTTTTGCTGCCACATCACTGTTCAAACAAACAAGTTTCTCTCTGCTACGCTGCTCTCCGGAGGTTTGCTCACTTTTTCTTTACATGTACAAGGAAACGGCATGACCATTTCTGTCTGGAATCTGTTCTTTTATCTCTTTTTTTTCTGCGCTTTTTTCTTTTCTTTTCTTTTTTTTTTTTTTTTTTCTTCCCAGGCTCATTAAGAAATCAGTAAGTGGCTCAGTAGGGCTTTGCTTAACCTGATTCTGGAAGTATTTCTTTCCCTTGAAACGTTGAAACGTGAACAAAGTTCTCGAATTGATTTTGCTGCTTTTGCTTTTGCTCATTTCCATTTAATAATATTCTCAGTGCTATGTCTCACCACCTTAGATCAATTCACACCCAGTGAGAAGTCCTGGATTGGCAGCCCCTAACAAAACTCCTCTGCTCATCTGCAGGACAGGTATGGCGGTGGGAAGCAGTAACCACCCAGGTTGTCGTATGGGGCACAGACCTTCTGCCTTCTGCTTTGTACACCACCTACAAGGGCGAGGGAGGGGAGGATGCAATCCTTTACTGATACAATAACATTATTGTTTAATCCCTTTTCAAGAAATGCTGTCAATCCTAGAGACATGCAGAAATGCTCCCTTGTTCCAGTTAGACCTTTTATGTGTGGCTGATTCATCTGTGGTACAGGTTTACCAAGAGGGAAAATGGAGTTACTCCTCTCTACCAGAACTCCTGTCTGGAGAGTGATATTGTGCTAACAAAGGAGGGATCCCTGACGCATATCTAAAGAAACCGTTATCTGTTTCTTTTCATTTTCTGTTAAGTACCAGCCTGAAATCATTAGGGTCTCTAATTAACCCCAAGTTTAGAGAACACCCACCAGACCCATATGAAAATGTGGACGTTCCTTTTCATGGGACGTTCTGTCCATTTGCTTTTATTTTTGTGTTCTGAACTGGATTGAGAAGTCTTTCTGGAAGTATTTACAACAGGTGGACTGGATTTTAGCTGTGGTTTTATTTAGGTACATTTTAAGGAATTGAAGGGAAAGACTGGGAGAACAGACTCACAGCAATTACGAGGCATCTAGGATAAAGATTCAGGGAAACTGCACCTACTCAGTGGCACCCTAAGTAATATCCTGGTTTACTTATACAGAAACTGGGGGTGTTTTCAAAGAAAGCTTAGTAAATAGCTGCAGATGATGCACATCAATTTTTACCCAGCTTGAGGTCCAGCTGTGTCTTGTTTACCACTGATCCTACTCCACTTAGTGCCTTAGTATACAGAGATACCAGCATTTGAACAATGTAGTCATGTGTTTTCATAAACTTGCAGCCTAATTCATTGTTTCTCATTTCATAGTCAGTAGATGATGATGATGATCCAGCAGTTAAACCCAGTCTGCAGCAACATAAACCCAACCTAGACAGTGGCTAGAGGTGCAGGACCCTGGTGACTGGAGGTTAATACCTCGACTAGCCATTTTGTAGGAAAGGCTCTGTGTTCAGCCTTGCCTTCAAACCTATGGAGCTTCTGGGCAGCAAATGAGAGGCCCTTCCAGCACCTGAAGGGGACCTACAAGAAAGCTGGAGAGGGACTTTTTACAAAGGCATGTAGTGATAGGATGAGGGGTAATGGCTTTAAACTGAAAGAGGGTAGATTCAAATTAGATGTAAGGAAGAAGTTTTTACGTCTTGTGAGGAAGAAGGGTGCTGAGGCACTGGACAGGTTGCCCAGAGAGGTGGTGGATGCCCCATCCCTGAAAGTGTTCAAGGCCAGGTTGGATGGGGCTTTGAGCAACCCAGTCTAGTGGAAGGTGTCCCTGCCCATAGCAGGGGGGTTGGAACTAGGTGATCTTTAAGGTCCCTTCCAACCCAAACAGTTCTATGATTCTATGATCTTTTCATATGTGTCTGGAGTCTGAGGGGTCAACATTGCAGAGCATGTGGCCGAGATAGCAGGCTGAAGCTCCAAGGGAAGCTGCATCAGCTGGTGGTCAGCCCCTGTCTGCAAGGCTATCCTACAAATACCAGGCTGTTGGTACTGTGCTCACTCCTAATAACCTATTTCCTGATGTCCATCTTTCATCCTCTAGTGCACCATCCAGTCGTCTCACATTGCAAAGTGGGTAGTATCCCCACCTGTCAGAGAAAGAGGTGGTCTCAAAATTTCTGGAAAGCCTATGGCAAATCCAGGGTGCCATCACCTCCTTGAGCAGTACGCCGTGTGCCAGGAACAGGTTGCAAATTATCACATCTTACCTGTTGTCTTTGCCTTTCTTAATCATCCAGAACAGACCAAAAAATGGCAGATGAACTTGGAAGGGAAGGGCTGGATGGAGGTTTGGGGAACGCTGGGTAGCAGACACAGGCCCTACCACAGAGTACACCTATCATACTTTAAAAATTGAAATCTCAGACCAAGATCTCATGAAGTAAGGCTGTAAGGGATGTGTGGGTGATGGAGAGCCTTGTAGACATACAAGAAAAGTGTCTGTACATGTCATATTGTCAACTCTCGTGTCCCATGTGGGTAAGGTCTGAAACCAAAGACAAAAACCAAAATGCAAGACTTTGCAATTGTGCCTGATGCTTCCTATGTAGCTCTTTGTGTTCCTCCTCATATAGAGATGTCTGAAAATAAAAATAAGCTCATGAGAACTTTATAACCAGAGCCAGGGAGGAAGAGCTCTCAGACAGCCTGGGTCTGACCAGACTATGCCAAGTGCTCCCAGTTTGGGGACTGGGATTTGGAAAGGGAAGATTGTCCATCTAGGCTAGGTTTTCCTCCCCCCCCCCCCCCCCCTTTTTTTTTTCTAGTTGTTTTGCAAGCCCTGAAAGGAATAGACTCAATGTTATTCTAACTTTAAATGGAGGGAAGGGGGGGGGCGATGAGAGCAGAGAAGGAAAATCCATTTGCTGCAGTACTGTCAGCCCCTTAGTTTTCCTTCAAGTCTGACAGGCCCAGGATTAAAGGTTTGGTTACAATGGCCTGACAGTACACATTAACAGCCCTGAATGTCTTAACAACCCGGCTACTGGAGATGCATTCAGAAGAGTCTGTGAACTGCTTTTCCCCTTTAAAGCTCCTGCTAGACCATGTTGTCCAGTGAAATCTTTTGTGGTTAAAAATGTATAGACTTTTCTTTCTAATTCCTAAGCATGTACATACACAAACCCAAAATTCTTTGCTGTCTTCCTGTAGGTTTTATGCCTAGTTCTCCTTTAACCATTCTGCTTGTGAAAAGTGTCCTGCTCTGACTGCACAGTGAGTTTATATCTCCCCTTTTTATATTAGCTAGACTTTCACCTAGTGTAAATGAGCAAGAACTCACTTGCACGGGCAGAGTTATGCAGATCTATTCCAGCTGAGGGGCTGGACATGCAAAATAAGTTTTTTTTCTCTTAAAAAAGGAAAAAGAGCCTCTGATCAAACAAAATCCCTGTATTGATTGGCTACATTTGCATCATAAAATAGAATTCACCAACCATGGCTTTTGCATGGATCGTGAACTGATGGACAGTGATTGTAATAACCAGGGTGTGTTGCTATTCGCAATGCATAATAATTAAGTTTATACCAGGCTATTTCCAGTCATTGGCAGGACTGAGGGGTATGTTTCCATTCCTTCAGTCTCCAGGCAGCAAACCCCATTTGATTAACTTATTTTGTTTGGGGGTAGGATAAAAAGAGGAGAGCTGTTGATAAAATCCAGCAAGAGTCCCTAGAAAGGGTTTGGAAGCTTTAGTTTAACTGAACACCTCCTATGTGAATGCATCCCAAATCCCTGCATCTTGGTGAGAAACTCTCACCAGGGGTCTCACTGTGTGCTTGGCTGGGAAAGTGCCACTGCCTTCAGACATCTCCCTTGCTGGCTAGCTGGATGTAAAGTTGCTGGTAGCTGGTTGTGTTTAACCCCAGCAAGTTTGACTCGTACCTCTTGATTCCGTGTGAAAGGGACTTACGCTTTAAAACCAGAAGGGCTTTGGTTCAGTCTTCATTGCTGTATTAAAACTGATGGGGTTGGTGGTAGTTCTGTGGTGGCAACCTAGGGACCTTACGCAGGAGCGGGGACCCTTTTTTCAGGCAGAGAGTGTGTGCAATGTGGAAGGAGAAGACAGATAAGAGGTTCCTGGTCAGCGATGGATGGAAGATTGCTGGACCCAGGGAACATCTAGATGAACTTTTCTGGGGGTCCTCTCATACTATCAGTTAAAGAAGATGGGTGTGGAAGTGGGCAGTCCCCCAGGGGAACGAGGAGTGGGTGTTGTGGAAGATAAATCAATCCAATCAATCCTTGAGGGGTTGGAGTGCCTGCATAGTTTGGGTGATCTCCATTTCAGTAGGGGAGGAGATAATCTAAGGGGAAACCTGATTAGAAGTGAGGAGAGTGATCTATGAAAGGGAGGGTGGAGGGGGGGATAAATGAGAATTAATTTAGCACAAAATCAAGATGTCAAGAACAAAATTAATCAGGAGACAAGGTTAATTAATTAATACATCCTTAAACCATCACAGCTACATCAACACCACTGCCATTAATCAAAGCACTAAGACTATTGAAGAAAAGACACTGTTGAATTATTCCTAAACCTATGTTAGGTACCTGGAAAAGAGGGTGGGGGAAAGAGAATTTTTTTGGAAATACCAACATGTTGTGGGGAGAATTACAAGCCCAAAATGTTAAAATTGCTCATTATGATTTGTTTTAGAAGTAGAAAGTGGGCAAAAAGGGTGGGCTGGAATAACACTATCTACTTCTTAGACACTGGCAGCTTTAAAGCAAGTGACCTAACTCATAAGCTAATAAGGCCCTAGGAGATGTTGTTGACGTGACATCCATATAGAACATTGACAGCAGCCTTCAGAAAGTAAAGTGACAAGTGATAGAAGAAGCACATCCTATCTCTCTTGGAAATCACTGTTTTGCCCAGCAAGGTGTTCATCTGACACTGCTCCTTAGTTACTGGCGAAGGCAACCAGGCTGATGTAGGCTGACATGGGTTAGGGAGCACACTTAGCAGCATCTCTGCTGGAAGAAGGATGGAGGGGCGACATCCAGCAGAGAAGCAGTGTCAGGCATTAGGACACAGTCTGACTGGTGGTTGCTTCTTCTGTTTGCCAATATTTTTGAAAATGGAAACCTGATTTGCAAGCTGGTTGATAGAGACTGCTCTGTGCATGTGTATTATGGACACAGGGGCTTCAACTCAGTGCAGCCATCTCTATGTCAAGTGCTAATTGCCTCGTTCCCCTTCATGCTAGTGAACAGAGATGGCAACTCCACCAGATTTAACCCCCTATTTTGATATGGGCCAAATCACCTTCTGCTGCTGACTGTGTTGCTAGTGACTACACAAGGGGTGCATGCAAATAGCTTAGACCAAACACCTCACCTTTGTATAGCTGAAGTCAAAGAAGGTGACTTTCACCCTTGGATTTTCCATATGGCATCTGATGAATTAGGCATCAACAGATACCAGAATGGAGGTTTGTCATTAGCTCCAAGTGTTTCCACAGGTTTCCTGAGGGGCTGGTAGGCCTGATGCTGTGCAATATTTCCTTCAATGATCTGGAAATGGACATAAGTGTTCATACATTGTTCTGGAGAGATTAGGCAAACAGTGATGAGGGCCAGGAGTGTAGAGCAGTCAGGAGTGCTTTGTGAAAGCATTAAACACCATTAAAATCAACGTGCTTGCTATGGTTAAAGTTGGAGATGGAGGAGTGAAAAGTGCAGGCAATTCCCTGAGAGTGAAATATGAGTGAATGAGAGTGGGAAGCATTTATCAATCTGGATAAATTAGAAATTGAAGATCACAGAAAAATTGATGAAGGAAGCAAAAGAATAGTGGAGGAAATCCATGGCTAGTGGTGTTAAAGTGGGAGTGAATTCTACCACTATTCAAAACAAAAAAGATAAAATTATCAGTGGTTTTGATATCTTCCTCTTTGGGATGGTGATAATCACACAGAAACCAGAGGCATTCACCTCAGTATGTATGTCCTCTATTTGGGAAAAATCAGACGGTATATTCTGGGATGCTAATGGTGCAAACCTCATATTGCAAACACAGCAAAGGTATTGACAATCCACAGGAAGAGTAGGGAATAAGAATCATGTTTTTTAACAGAGGTGGCACTTCTCCTGAAGAACTGCTGCCTCAACATTTGGGGGAGGGTGTGTGTGTATATATATATACATATATATATATATATATATACACACACACTTTTTTTTTTCCCCCATTGCTGTAAATTGTTAACTCAAGACAGGAGGATTTACTCTGCTCTAATTCTGCCACAGCTATTGGTCTTGAAGCAGGAATCAACGTGGGGTGGTCCCCTGACCTGGGCTGTGCAGCAGGTCAAGCTAAAGAATCACAAAGGCCCTAAAATCTATGAATAAGTGCAATTCTTTAGGAGTCAGTGCCCCTGTTTTATAGCAATCTGGTGAGAGGCCTTAAATGGGTGACAAGGTAATTTCCATACAGTTTAAGTACATCCTATCTGGAGTCTCAGGGTGAGGGGAGATTTGACCCAGAGTAATTTTGTGAAGCTCTGTGAGATTTGCAAACTGGCCTAAACTGCCCCATTTGAGTCTGGTATCCTGTGTACTGAACCAGCAAACACCGATACTTCAGAGAAAGGATAAAAAGAGTAAAAGCAACTCTTCCCTTAATGCATCTAGCAGTAATTCATGTGGAGAGGGTGGATGGGGGTAGAAGTCAGTTCTCTGACCACTGCAGGTGATCAGCTTGAGAGGTGTGATCACCTCTCCCGTGTTCGTAGGCAGGCTACAAACATTTATTAATGGTCGTAAAATATCCTGCCTGTTTTTTAAATCCAACTAGCAATGTATGACTTGACCACCATAAAGTTTGTCTCAAAACCACCACAAAAGGTTTGAATTACTCCTGGTGGCAATAAAAGCATTCTTTTGGCTAACGCTTTGCTTTATTGTTAGCTTTTATTTTTCTCCGTCCCCCTTCCTACCAGCAAGACATAAACAATGGGGTCCGAGTTGTCGTCCCCCACCCCCTCACACCTACATTAATAAGATCCAGGAACCAGCAAAATGAACGAAACAGGAGCAGAATAGTCACAGAGGCGGCTGGTTAGTGATAAGCACAGCTTGCCTGTTGTTAAAGAAAGTGTTGCTTAGAGAGAGCCCTTCTCTTCTTTGCAACCCAGAGGGCCACAGTCATGTAAAAATGTTAATCTGAAAAAGAAAAAAATTACACTTATACACACACATATACATATAGATTATATATATATTTTATACATATATAATATATGTTTTTCATGGATGAGTTCAGGACCACTGAAGTACTTTTTATTCAGAGTTGATTTGTTTGATTTACTTTCATTTCAAAGTGAATTAAGATATATTAACTTATAGCCACCTCCAGACAAGAGCATCTGCCCAGGAGTTGATCGCAGTTTAACATGTCCTGCTTAAATGTTCTTCTGTAGTTAGTTCAGAAAAACTTTTGTGTTTTGACATAAACCCTTAGGGAATTAAGCATCTTGATATTAAGTGGCAGCTGTGTACCAAACATCTCCATGACTATAGATTGAATTCCTCTTATAAATCTATTTTGAGGTACATTGTGCAAAGTCAGTAGTAACTTTGTCATCTTCTGTCTTGAATGGAGATATCAGAGATAGCGTTAGCACAAATAGGAGCATCTGAATTGGACCTGAAGTCCTGCCTTGGCAAGAAACGTTGAGAGTGGCATAACAGCATTGGTGTGGATACACTGGTGCAAGCCGTTGGTGTGCTGCTGGGTTTAGGTGCACTAGTAAGAACCTTATTGAGCTGCATCGCACCTGGAGTATAGGTTTGCTTAACATCTATGTTGTTATTCTATGGCAAATTTCTTTCTGTGACAGGGCTCAGAGGTGGCCTGGTGGGATCTCAGTGAGCAGGAACTGCAGTATGTTCAACCACTGGTCCATCTTCCTCAGAGGTAACAGTGCCACACCTACAAATCCATGTCTCTCTTCACAGGACATGGGCTATCCCTGCAGCCACACTCCTGCAACCAATTAACTACGCAAAAAATGGGAGAAAGTTGCATTTTGTAAGCAAGCAGAGACTGGCCAGTGGATTTTTTGGCATTTGTTCCTCTTGACGTCCTGGCCAGCCTGCCAGGCAATGCAAAGGGTGATCCTGGGAGATAGCCTCAGTTCTTCCCATGAACTTACGTGAACCTGTAGACCCAAAAAAGGTGTGAAAACAACCTGGGTGTTGTGTGACTTTATCCACTTCATGTTTTGCATGTGACTCACAGAGATCTCCATGGCTGGTGAGCACTCCCCAGTTTGCTGATAAGAATTGTCTTTCTTGTTAGGGTAAGATAGTTGAGAAAAAGCAAGAATTTTGCTGTCCTTGTTAGATCACACTTAGCCCTGTTTCCTTGAAGATAACATGGAATAAGCTAGTGCAAAACAGGACAGACAAAGAAATCAAAGAGAGAAAGTGTGGCATCTGTAAGCAAGCCTGATGGAAAGGCAGCCTCTAAGGCACCCAGGAAACTTGCAGCAACATGGGACTGGGGGGAGATGCAGCTGCATGGTTGGATGACTGCTCACACCAACACTGCAAAACCTGCAGTCTTGGCTAGGAAAACCAAACAGTTTCTTGAGAGATGGCAAAAGAGGGAAAAGGAATTTGTGCGATAAGTAAGGAGGAGGAAGAAGAGTCATGAGGAAAGGATGAAAAGCAGGAGTCTGAATTTTATGTTCCAGCTAGTCCAGGATGGAGCCTGAACTGGGGGAAATGAAGGGGCTTTTGGGGCCCCTTCGCTGGCTCAGGCCAGTCATGTCAGCTCTTTCAGTTTACCTATGTTATTGGGTTAGCATCAAATTAGGGACCTCCAAAATGGGATGATGGGGCAGGGAGGACCATCACCTCATTATTTCCTTCTCCATGTATGTGTCAGCAATGCTATACCTCAGGTTGGGCCATTGATAGCCACTCCCACACTTCTCCGATTTATCAGGTGCCTCAACACAGTGCTTAGGTGGTGTCAAAGGGTCTTTTTGTTCACATTGTTTCCTTGCTTTTATTGATGTCTGACTTGTGTGGGGCAGGCAAAGCCAGATGGGGACAAAGAGCACTCCCAGCCCGAGAGGACGTTTCAGAGTCATGGCCTCTCTGCAGCAGGAGCCTTCCTCTCCCTTGCTCAATGGAGATTTGTCTGGGCTCCAGGGAACCCATGTGAGGGAGGGGAGGAGGGGGCAGAGCGGTGGGATTTGCACCGTGGTGCGCTAGCTGGAATGAGTTATGGAAATCCTTAAATCCTCCTAAGAAAGGGCAGTTAAAGCTGAACCGAAAATTAAACACTAAGCTGGTACAAGCCACCTCACCTATAAATCCAGTCCTGGTGCAATTTATTCCTGCACCACACTTACTACATGAATGGGGATTTACGGCGGGCGAATTTTCACATCGCCCTTCCACCGACAGCATCTGCGGGGCTTTACAAACTATGCCGTGCCAAGGGTGCGCTTCCAAACCTCCACCAGCCCGCAGCCGAGACTGATGATGGGCAGGCAAGGGGGAGAAGAAAACAGGCCTGATTTAGCAAACGCAGAGAGTCGGAGGCACCATGCCCCTTTCTGTGTGTGCTCAGAGTGTTTGGATAAAGGCATCTCCTAAAGGGGGAATTTGTTTGGTTTGGACTTCATTGAGTGAAAAGCTCTCAGCCCCACGAGTGCTTAGTTATTCTCTTGTCTAGTGGCTCCTCAACAGCCCCCACCGATAGGGAGGAGGCTTCCTATTTGTGAAAGTGGCCCTGCTTGTTGAAATTCTCTAGTGACTTAAATTTATTGGTTTTTCCTGAGGTCCAGCTATTTGAATTGCAAACAATGCCCCATCTCTACCTCCTCCCCCCCCCTTCCCCAGCCAGAACAATGTGCAGAGCTGAAATAAAGCCAGGCAACGTGGACTCTTGAAACAGAGTGCGATTTCTTTCCGCATGAGCGGGGAGGTGGAAGTTTGCTGCCTTCCGGTCCCGCTCATTGATGCAGAGGATGTCTGTGAAAGGGGAGGGAGGGAGGGATCTGGGGGAAGAAAGAGGGAAGGAGGCCAGCTCATGGATGACAGTTGGAGATCCTTTTTGCTTTATTTATTTATAACCTCTCCTGCTTAAAAGGCCATCCTGAGAGGAGATTAATGCTAGCGGATCCATGTATACCTCTTTCACTCTTCACCCTGCAGCATCCCAGGAAGGATGCAGGGGATGGAGAGTGGGGTGTGTGCGAGCATGCTCCAAAATTATCTCATGTCTGGGAAAAGGTGAACTTTTGTCATACTCCTGGGAGCAACAGGAGCTCAGGTCAGTCTGAGCTCAGTTAAACATGCAGAAAGCTTGGTTGCTGCTGCGGGAGAGCTGGAGCACTGTGCGTTTAGATGTGCATAAATGACATATAGGAGTGCAGCAGTAAATGAATAGAAGTAGTCCTTGCCTATGTCAATTTTAAGGCCTGATTTCTCCTCTCATGTTGGCTCAGGGAGCTTCTGTGTCGGTTCACTCACTTGGGTGGAGCTTTCTCCTTATTTATGCTGCTGGGAGGGAGGGAGGAGGAAGGAGGGAGAGAGGTTGTCCCCTGGAGGTGCTCTGGTACTGCTGGTTAGTTAAAAGCTGCAGGATAAATAATAGAAACAACGCACAGCTTATGTTTCACTTATTATTCTTTTAATTCATGGAGTGTTTCTGAAGTTTTGCCTCTGCCTGGCTCTGCTCTCTTGGAAAAGCACAGAAATCTTGTCTGCTAGAGCAAGTCTTTGAGGTTAGCTAAACAGCCATCTGGGTGCCTCAACAATACACCACTTGGGCAGAGGCGTGTTGAGGCAGCAGTTACCCAGAGGCAGTTGGCAGGCACGAAGAAGATAGGAAACCCCAAAGGAGGCAGCCAGGACACTGCTGTGCCCTTCATCCCAAGCATCATGCAGAGAACTGGTCAGTTCTCTGAGGGGAGGTGGAGGAAATGTGGTTCGTGCTCACACAAGGACAAAGGCAAGGAGGACAAGGTAGCTCCTGGCAGGGAACTTCACTAGTTTGTGAGGGAGAGTCAGGCGTCACTGCACCAGCACTCAGTGGCATGTCTTGCAAGGTCAGCCATCCAGATCATGAGTGCATGGTGTATTTCATATGATAAAACTTGTCTCTGTGATATTCAAGACAGAACCACAAAGGTCCAGAGCTGCCAATTTGTGCTACAGAGGCTCTCAGCTTTACATCTTTCCAAGTTTTGGCACTGTTTGCAGGCAAGGATGATTCAGATGAACTCGTGGCCTTTCACGGAGAGCCGATGTGAATTTGGTAGCCTTGGCTGCAGAAAGGCCCTGGAGAAAGGGCATGGTCGGGGTGTCAGAGGTGAAGGCTTTGGCGGCAGAGGGCAGTGGTGGAGCGCGGGGGTCCTGCCCTTTGCTGGGGTCACAACACTGTTCTTTTCTTCTCCAAACTGGGCATTTGGGCCATCCTCACAGCACATCCTTTTTGACTGATGGCTATTCATGTGCAATGCTCTTTCTATCACAGAATAGCACATGTTTCATTTTACTATGAGAGGAAGGCTGGCAGAAGTCTGCTATAAAAGCACAAGACAGAAACTTGGGAGAGCTGTTCTCTCCCTGGCCCCTAGTCTGGTGAATGGCCTCAGTCAAGTCTCTTTCTGCTTTACATTCCTCACGTAGAAAATGGCAATAGGGACCTTGTTCTTTGTGGCAGAGCTGTGTGACACCTGCTGATGAAAAGAGCTTTCTACAGTGGCTATACAACTGTTGAAGGAACATTTTCTCAGTGCTATGATCTATAAGAAGGTGCAAGGCAGAAGGAGAATAGACCCAGATACAACCACAGGAGGGGGGGGATAAGGGCAGGCTTGAAGCACTGACAACCCTCAGCCTGGAGGAGAAATACCCGGGGAGACTGCAGGCCAGGAGCAGTCATCAGCCCAGTAATAAATTCCCCTGGGGACCTGACTGAAACTCCATTCCCCTTGTTGGGGAATCAAATCTTGGCTCCATCCTCTAGACAAATTAAAGCAGACTGGCATCCAAAACTGGTGCCTGAATATCTGTGGCCCAATTTGTTGTTCCCCTGGGTTGGCTCTTCGCAGGCAAGCTGTCCTGTGGTCCGTAGAGGATTTGCTCAGCTCTCTGATGCCATTACTTGCTTCCCTTTCTGACCTCCTAACAGTGAACACATTATACTACCTTTTTCAAGAGGGTTGGCTGCTCTGAGGCATCTTGCTGGTCTTTGCTCAGCAAGTAACCTAAGCTGAGATCAGATATGCTATCTGTCCAGTGGGTGAATTCCTCTTTATCTGATGTTGACACCTTCACCTCATGGGCTACTGCAATTCCTGGGAAAGGCAGCTCTGAGCATTGCCCTGAGCCACAATTCACTGATTCAGACCCTTCTTGTGGAGGGGAGAAAATAGAGTAGGTTTCAGTGACGCAGAGAAGAGCGATGCTTTCAGTGGATTGGGCTTTGTCTCTGTAAGAGCCTGATGTGCTGCAGGAGGAAGCAAATGGCAAAATCCTGCTCATGCAGGGTGATTATTCATTGTAAATGCTGTCTAGGTTCGTCTGTGAGTCGAAAAGGGAAGCTACTGGTATGTTTGGAGAGGGTTGTTCTTGCAGGAATCGCACCCTTCCCAAGGCCAGAGGTGCTGAGGATTTGCGGGGTCATTTGATGGGGAGAGGAATCTGGTTTATTGATTTTAATAATTTTTTCTAAGTAGTTCTTTGATTGAGATTCAGAAGTGGTAGTAAATCTGATTTGCTGCTTACCAGGGCTGGGAAAAGGTGCTCCAGCCCACAAGTGCTGGTGTGTATAAATGGGGGAGAAAAGTGACAAAGATCTGGACACCACATCAAAAAATGCAGAGAGGTCTCGGAGATATCAGGGACTTCATAATCCTGGGGGAGTAAGGTTCAATAGCAAATGTATCCTAACCAAAATCTTCCTGCCCCAACACATTCCTGGAGGCAGCAAACACATGGAGACAAGGCTAAGCTAAGATTTTTGGGGCTCGTGGAGACCTCATGAGGGATATTTTAAGCCTGGAGGCTAGTGGTATTTCCAGCCCTGGGGGCTGAATACAGCAGTTCACACCTTGCTGGGATGCAGTTTCCCAGCTGCCTCTGTCGACCATACTTAATTCATATTTATTTTTCCTTTTCACCTTTTCTTTAGATGATAGAGGTTTAGAAATACTCACACATGTACTTTGCCTAATGGGAGCTGAGGTCCTGCCTCTGCTTCCAGCTCCAGGAGCCGTGGTGCTTTTCAGGAGCCTCTGCCCTTGTCCTGTCCTTCAGCAGGGTTGTGGTCAGGCAAATTAAACTCCACCTTGAGTTTCTATACATACTTGTTCACCTCCGCTGGATCTTGGGGTGCCTAGCCACGGAATTCAGCACCTGTTTTCCAGTGTTTTGGCCTAGTTATAATTCCGTTCAATACAAATCTCATCCCATGGCCCAGGAAGTGACAGTTCTTCGAAGGGAATCCCCCTCTTTTTATTCAATTAATGTTGAAGCTAATTTCCACCCTGGGGCTGAGTCCCACTGCCTTTGAAGTCAATAATAGTTTTGTGCTTCCCTTCAAGTGGAGCAGGTTTGAGCACGCCCCTCGCAGTGAACGACTTTGCCAAGCATTTCAAAGAGCTGTGTGCATTTTTGTGCCAAGGGGAACTGCATCCTGCTCCAAACGAAGGGGTAAATTTCAGCAGGATGAGGCCCTAAGTCTTAGCAATGTCTGTCAGTCAGGCCAGGTAGATGTTAGAAGGTGGGGTGCATTTGTTTTCAAGGTACATTCAGGATCTCAGGTGGAGGGTCCTTCGTAAAAGAAAAGAGTTACTGCTCCGTAGCCACTTTGAGGCTTACAGTATTCGCAATGAAACACATATTTGTCCTCTTTGGGTTTATTTCCTGCCAGAGTTTTTATGTATGTCTTTAAAATGTCATTTGGATCATCCTGTCCTGGTTTGATTTAATGGAGTGAAAACCGCAATCAACTGGCAACAAGACTATTTTTCCTATTCAGGGCAAAGTGTGAAAAGCCAAATGCTGAGATATGTTTGCTCACTGTCAGGGTGGTGGCTGTGACACTGATTTCAGACATCCAAAAGGTGACTTTCTTCACCTAAACTTGGTACATAACTGAAGTCCTGCAGATGAGAATCTAATTGTTTTTCACCACCTTTATTGTCGGTGACAAGCAGAGGCATCTCCAGGAGGTGTTCAGACCTTAGGAGGATCTTTTCTTTGACTGTGCAGGAGCCCAGAGCAGTTGGGCCTTAATTGATCAAGGCTAAAATGATTAAGCTTCAGAGGAAGGCAGTATTGCTTCACATTATGTTTTTTTATTGTGCCTGAACAGCGGTATTGAGCAACTTTGGGCTTTGTAGTGATTTTGGCATAAAATTAATCGATGTCACAGAAATAAATGCAGGAGTCTTTGTAGATGGAGGCATAAGGGGTTGACATGCAACCCAATTACTGGCAAAAATGGAGCATATTACATATTTTATTATGGTTCAACTATCTATTGAAAAATACTTTTACAAGTGTCTTGACATGAAAAAACTGCTGTTCTGCTAATTTTCATGTGTCCCTCGTGTAGGAGGAAAACAAAACTGTAGCTTTTGGTCAAGGTTTAGCATAGAAGGCTAATGTACAAAGTTACATGAGAAGGTTGAAGTTGTCAGTGTGAAATTCCACTGAAGCGAGTGGGATAGATTTTGTATCACTGGTGATACACTTCTCCACTTATCTGGAGTTTTGCCACGTAGAGAAAGGCAGCACAATACCCCGGTGTGCCTCTCCAGCTGATTTCTAAGCTCCATGCTGCTTATCAGCCTGAATTGCTGAGGACTGCACAGTGTGAGAGGACAGCAGCTGCCTTCCTGTGATATGATAGGAAATGATGGGTATGACACCAGGAAATGAATATGTAAATAGTTATATGATCCCCAAGGGATAATTGCTTTGTTGTAAAATAGTCTCACCAGGAAAGCATAGAAACATGACAAGTCTCATTGTGCTTTTGGGATAGACAAGCAGCCCCAGATAAATATCTGAACTGTTTTGGATGTTGTTGGGATTTGATTTGGCGAATGAATGTAGAACACACTCTCCCCTCAGTACCATTATTTGGTGTGACACTGTAGGGTTTCATGCTAGCTTGCTAGCAGAGTGAGAGGCATTCATGCTTATCTGATTGGACAGGGAGAACTCTCAGCCTTAGCCTCCAGCCACAGTCCAGAGTTAACAAGCTCCGTGCTCCAGAGAGAAACCCTGGACGTAATCCTCCGGAGCCCACGATACTGTAGCTTGTTCAAAGTGCATGGTCCCTTCTCACCGGGATGGACAAAGTGGTCCTGATAAAATGAGAACTGACCTGTGCCTTTGCCCAAAAGTTTAAAATGAATGGAGATCTAAGCTTTCCTTTGAGAATTAAAAAAAAATATATAAATGAGGCTGGTTGGTCAGTTTGTTTCATTTCTCTCCCATGCACACAGCCCCTGTGCCAGAAGCACCTCCTGATCATGCTGGGAAATTTGCTTATGAAAGGACTGAACAAAAATGAAGTGAGGCAGCAGCCTTTACAGGTGCAGATCTGGAGTTTAGGATAAACACCTACAAGTTTGGATTTCCTGCCCTCCACTTACCATAACTGTCTAATCTAGCTACCCATTCACCTTTCCTTTCATCCCAGGATGTCTAGTCTGATCTAACTGTCTATCCTTTCATCCCCGCTATCTTCCTCTTGATCTGTGTTTTTTAGAGCTCATTCATCACACCTTACAACTTCTAAAGCACCCACATAGGGCCACAAAGTTTCTCTTTACATTTTAGCCAAAGTGCTTGAAGGGATGGAAGGCGCAGCCTCTGCTGAGAAACCTGGGGAGAGGAGCTGTTACTTCTTGTTTGAGTCACACCTGAAAGCACCTCGGTGAACACACTGAACAGAGAAGTGAATTGTTCACATCCTTGAAGCTTTTATTCAAATCTTTGCCCACTGGAAACGGGCAGGTTCATTAACTACGTGGCTTTCCTGGCTGCATTTTCCCTTATATTGGATAGGGGATGCAAGTACATAGGGCACCAGCATGCTCCAAGTAAAAGGATAACAGAAGACACTAGGGCAAAAGGGGATACTCCAGAAGGGCTATTACATTCTCAGACACATTTTCAGCCTGTCATTTTGTTTCCAGCCCTGATGGCAGCTTGATTTTGATTTCTAAAGAGTGGTGGAAAGCATAGAGAACATCTGAACAGGAATAAAAACCTGGGTATGGGACAAAAGTAGCTCTTTGAATATGGGACTGCATTAGGGCTCTTTATTTCAAGGTCTGAAACTAGGAAGGTCAGGGTGGAAACGGTCAGTGGAGATGAGAGAAATGAATCATATACCAGCGAATGCTGTTGTGAGTGCCAGCATCGCCTGGCTTGAAAGAGGTGCACTGATTTCTTAAGCAATTTCTAACTAGCAACCAGCTTCAGACAATGATTTAGGGACAAAATTAGCCTTACAGGGAACACCTCTTTTGGAAGGTCTCTCTCTCATTCTCCCTTGCTTATTCCTTCTGTTCTTTTATTTCTTTCCCCCCCTTCAAAAGGCGAGGTTGTTACTTGGGAGCCCTTTTGAGGGGAGAGAACCATGGTGAGATTCTTGTGTTGGCATGGCTGATGTTAATGGGTAACACCGGGGCCAAAGGTCCTTTAAAGCTCCCACATCTGCAGCTTTGTACAGACCTCACCTCCGAAATGCCTCAAAGTGTGTAGCCAGGCAGGGCTTAATGTGTATTAGCAAGACAAAGGCCCAGGGAGGGGAGGAAAGGGGGATGAGTTTTAATTTACTGAAGATTTATTAGGCCTCATGAAATCAGCCTGAACCACCCATTTTCTATATCATCTGCCCACATCTAAAGGGGGCGGCTTTGTTGTGGGGAGATGGTCGTTGAGAATTATCCCGCAACAAATCTCACCAGCATGAAAGGGACACAGACAGGAGCAGGACATGGAGGAGGGTTCACGCTCTCTACATAGAGCCCAAAATCTGGAAATATGGAAATGTGGGAATGCCATTCAAGCTCAGTCCCGCCTTCCCTTGACTTTTGTTTGTGGGGTGCATGTTCTCTTTGCTAAGCCTTGCTTGCTTGAGTAGATGAGTGAGATATCAAGAGGGTAGAAGGAGGGAGGAAGAGATGCCAAGGTGTGGATATCACATGAGGTTTTGGAGCTGAAGGGATCTGTTTTGGGGAAGGGTTAGTGAGTCATTGTTCATACAGAGGTGATACCCTTTTCCTTTCAAGTAGCTGCCATGTGTCTCCAAACCTAAGCTTGTAAGTAAGGCTTTAATGTGGCCCACAGAGCTTTAGAGAATGACCCATCTTGGATGTCTCCAGGCTGTAGCTTGACCATGAGTTTTGCAGTGCTGGCGTTCCCCCAAAGGCCTCTAGGAAAAGGATTATTCATCATACCTGGCTCCTTTCCTTCCCATGTCCCAGTCTCGCTGTAGTCGTAGATTTGATTATTTAATTTCTGCCATTAACCTGCCCTGGAAAGAGCACTTGCAACATTTCCGTAACACACAGTGATATGAAATGTCACCTCCAAGCTGACTGAGAGTGGGCGGGTTTGGGGGTACAGTTACAGAAACCATCTGAAGGGGGATCACCAGCGCTCCAAGGGAGCCTTTGCGATAATGGGAGCAGGAACATGGGTTCATTAACCAGCCCCGACCTGGAGGTCAGCCCATTGGTGTCTCCAGGAGAGAAGGGACTGTCTTTGAGCATAAGACTAACCAAGAACCCCTCAGTATTTCTCCTCGCTCATAACATCAGCAGAGAGGAGATGACCCTGCATGGTGAACTGTGTTTGTTTATCACAACATAAAGGATGTATAAATCTCAGCAGGCAGACCACTGGGGGTAGTTAAAGCAAAGCATAAGGTGTGAGAGCAGGCAGTGGGATGTTGAACCGATGTGAAAGGGAAGCTCTTCAGAGCCAACAGACTATGTCTGGAGATTACATAGAAGGATGCAAACACCTTATTTCCTGATGGTGGGCATCCAGGTATCTGATTTATGCATCCAGTTATATGCATATATGATACGTATAGGTAAATGGGTGGCCCATTGTCCAACACCCATATTCTCCTTTCCTACAGTGTCTAAGCCAAGACAGAGTTGAGCCACCTAGCCTAGATGTCCAAACATTTCTGGGCATCACAGTTTAGTGGTTTTAATCTTTTAGATGAGGTAGCATCTGAACTATTAGCCATGGGAAGTGTTCCCTCCTCCAGACAGCTATCCCCAGCATGGTTTTTTTAGGATGAACAGAATATAACAGAGAGGATTTGAGAGGAGGAAGGAAGTAAAGGAAAAAAACCTGATCTGATCTTCAGAAATGAGGCATGCTGCCATCCCTGGAGCAGTAAGTACTGTAGCTGAGATCAGGGTCCCAGTGAAAATGCCTCTTAGTGCTGCAGTCTGTTTGGAAGAGGTCACCCTCTCTCAGAGGAAAGAGCAAAGCATTTGTGGCACAAAACAGAGGAGGGAACAGTCCTTTTACTGACAAGGGGGCAAACAGGATGCCCTGAGAAATCTTCATTTTGTTCAGTTTATAGGGCTGTGTAGAGGACAGACTGGAGAGAAACCTATAGAAATAGCATACGTGCACTCACACGCACACACCCCCCACTCCCAGACATTCCCCCTATTCAGTGCTGGTAATTAGCCCACACGAAAAGGTCATTGTAGGGTACAAAGGGGCCTGGTTCTCCCAGGCAGTGGCTGCGATAGCTGTACCGTGTGGCAGAAGTACAGAGTAATTGCATGGGGTCTTTCAGTCCTTACATCCATGGATGCGGAGGTGACCTGGGCAGGGGTCATCCCTGAAAGGTTGGCTCCATGTGCTTCACTGGCACAAGGGTGTCCCAGGGCAGACAGAAGGTGTGGCGAGACATCAGGGAGAGATGGGAAGTAAAACTTTCTGTGGTGAGACGAATATGGTGAGGGAGAAAGGAAGAAGGGAGAGGGGTTGTCTGAAATCAGCAATCACATGGGGTGTTCTCCATGGTTTCATCTTCACCCTGGCTTTATGGGCTGATAAAAATCACACCAGCATTCATCTCTCTTTAATGCATTTGCTTCCTGACATGAAGGGGTGCTCAGCAGCTCCTACAGATGAAGGTATCGAAGTCTTCTCTGTCACTGGCCAAAGCAACCAGCCCTCCTTCCTTGCTGAGCCACCTCCGTGCTCCTGTCACCTTGCAGGCCTGGGGCCATGGTGCCTTATCTCTGTAGCTTTCATCCCACCAATCCAGATGGGATCCTTTTTCTAGTGGAGAAGTAAAGGAGAACCAGGAGCTAGAACTGTAAGAAGTGCTTTTTCGTAGCCTCAAGTAAAATTACTTTCTGGTACTGGTCCTCACGATGCCAGCATGAGAGATGGGAAGTGAATCCTGCTCCCCTGAAGTGCCAGAAACACTTTAAAAGTGTCCCCCATGTCAAGGATAAAATGCAGGTGGAACAACAGGAAGTCCACAGATTTATAGCAGTGGACATTTGTATCAGACTGGCTGTGTGCCACAGTAGCCTGCCTGTGCCACCAAGAGTGACTTGTGGGTCTGATCCTGTCTTGAAGGACCCAGATGGGGGCCTGGGGCTGTCACACAGTGATGGACCACATATTGCGCTCTTGATTAACTGGTGTCAGATGTATGTGTGTGCTTAAGAGACTATTCCCTCCACTTGCAAGCTCCAGCTGCAGTAAGTGGAAACCTGCAGCCAGATCCAGCTTTTGTTTCTTCACTCTGTTATAACTTGTATAAATACTTTTGCCTTACTTGAATGATGGGTGCAGGTCGTGTTATCTCCTGAAACTTTTTATGTCTTCCTGCTCCAGAGGGTAGGAAAGTGCTGTGCCTCGAACGCTGGCCAGGTAATCCTTCTGGGAAAAGATTTCCCAAGTGAACCTGGAGTCAGGCTCGTGGTGTTTCTGTACCTTGATATATTCCTCATGTTGTCTCTGATCCTTGTAACATCCTTCCATGGGTGTGCTGAGCCAGTGCCAACAGGGAAGCTGTGCAGCGCAACAGGCACTACATCTTCTGTGCCTCTCTGCAGGACATGCACTGCTAAGAGCAATGAGGATGACTTGATTCCCCAAAGCAAGCGCTTGTAACCCTGAGGGTAAAAAAGCATTTGGGAAACTGCTAATTCCTAGGTCAAATGTCAGTCAGGCAAGTTGTTGTAACCTTAGAAATTGTCACCTAGCAGTGAAATTTAAATGAAAATCAAATAAAGTTCTCAATTGATTAAAAACTTAAAAGCTGTTACCTAAGGTAGTTGTTATATTTTGCAGCGGCTCCTCTCGCAGCCTGGTGGATTTGGCAGTAGAGCGATTCATAGGTATTTTTTTAAGGATCTTCTCTTAGAGAAAGGGTTGTATGTGGGTGGCAGGAGGAAAGATCAAAATCAAGGTCCCTGTGAATGTGTGCGCACTTCTTCCTGATTTGGGTCTTGGGACCTCTACCCATTCCTCTGGGAAAGAGTCAGGACCCTGCTCCATTTAGGATGGGGCACTGTGGTTGGACTTTGTCTGACTGCAGAGCCACATGGCATTACATACAAACAAAAGAGTATCTAAACATCGTACATTTGCAAGGGTGTTGCAAGTGTTTGGGTGAAAAATGCAATATACAGGTCTAGAATCACTCCTACAAATCCTCTTCTCAGCTGTACTTTGTGAAGTTATTTCTAATACCTTATTATATCCTTATGATATGTGTCACAACAAAAGTGCAACGGACCTCCCTTGTGCTTCTGACTTTCTGTATAAATGCCGTTTGCCATGTGATCAGCTCTAGCTTCACAGCTAAGTGCCTTGCATTGACGCTTTCCAAGCCAGCTCCCTGGGAGCTGCATGGGCTTGTCAAAGGGTTAAGATTTGTCCTATTGATACAAAAATGCCTTTAGACTTTGCTATTCTTGAAAAACACTGTCTGAACCATTGAACCCCTTTGGAGTTAGAAAGCTGTTCATCTACCCTCAGGAGGAAAGATCAATGGTGAACAGAAAAGTTACAGTCCATGGTCAGGCTGAGCAAACATGTAACTTTTGGAAAACAGTCAAAGGAAGCTGAAAAGCCATCTTAGATACGGAGCTGAGCATGAGTCACCCAGGGAAGTCAAAATAGACTGCTCAAGTACTTCACTTCAAAGCCTTCAACACCATCAACTCTCAAGCATCCCAGGAATGTCATTGCTCTTCAAAGGAGGCAGGGAGGGATCGCTATGTGTCCCGTATTCATCTCCTTTGTAGGGAGAAGATTTAACAAAGCCCTTTGCAGGACATTCAGTGTGTGCTCCCTCCCGGGAGTCTGGTGGGTACGGGTTACCCCATTTCAGTCCAGACTCTATTGGCCAAGTCCTGAGTTCGATCTCATGCCATGTTTACACCAGAGTCCTGCAGCTTGTGATTCACTTCAGATTTACTTCATTGGGAAGAAAGTAATGCTCACCGACTTCCTAGGCATGGTAATGAGATCAACACCCAACTTTTTCTTGTGAAAATAGGCAAATTCCTGTTGCTGACAGGAGGTTTCAGCAGGTGTGATGGAATAAGCCCTGCTCACAGGTTGACCGTGGCTGTACCCCATCCCAGGCTGACCTCCCCAGGGTATTCCTGACTGACACTGGTTACCAGCAGTGGGTAACATTCATGCCATAGGCTGGGCTCTGCCAGTCCCACTGGCAACACAAATGTAAGTTCATGGTGATTTCACTCAGAAAGCTGAAAATCAATATTTGATTTTGTCAAGTGTTGCAAATGCAGCTGATCATTCTGATGTGAAAAGTCTCTTTTAAAAAATTCAGTGTTGTCTACAGGAATATTTCAATTCTACTTATAATTCTCAATTATTGTTATTATTTTATCAGGGAAGACTGAAGTGAGAAATCTCCTGCTGCCTTGGTAGACAGCTCTTAGCAAAATCTGAAATAATCAACATCTTTTTGCATGACCAGTCCACAAACATCAAACTTCTTTTCCTGCAGATCTCTTCCTCTGAGCTTGTACTCTTTTTGCATAATATTTTAATCTCAATTCTACTGTGAATGAAAAAGTAAAACCTGAGCAGATCAAAGGATCACATTAAGAGGAAAATACTATATTTTTGTATTTATTTTCCTGGAGGAGGACAATGCAAGTCCTGCCATTTCTGCCACTGGTGGAACTGGGATAGGTTTGTAAATGAATAGAAGAAAATTAATAAAATTACAGGGCTTAGTCAAAGCAAAGAGGGATACAACACAATGAAACAGAAACTGGAGAGGGAATTTGAAGTGTTAGAGGCTGAATGCAATTGCTTGCTTTGGAACCTGACCAGAGTCTTGGGGCTAACACCTCCCCTCCACAGAAAGTGCTATAGGAACTTTAATATTTATAATGTTCAGGATTCTGGGATTGTGCCTTGTCCAAGAACTGGATTTAAAAAATAAATATTGATGCTGCTGAGGATTCTCACAAGGAGGAGAACCTGTGGGCAGGCCACAGATTTGGTCAAGGTTAAATATAACTATAGCATCTCGGTGACTTAGGTGCCAAAGTCTAATTTTCCTAAGTGACTTAGATGCTTAGGCCCAGATCCAGCCATATGCTTTGAGTCCTAGCTGGGAGACAGGAGCTCAAACTGATATTACACACATGTATTTTGTTGAATCTGGGCACCGAAGCCCAAATTTCAGTGTAAGTCTATGAGATATAAGCTGTTAAGTCACTAAGCACCTTTGAAAATATTACCTGGGCTTATGGGAAATCTAGTTTCCAAGCAATTTAGCACTTGGAAGCCAGGTAAATCAGACTAGCTCAGTTATACTGGTAAGCCCAGGCTATCAATTTGCACCATACTTTTTCCAAGCTGCATGTCTAGCTTAATGCAGTCCAGTTGTCTGGGCTGCCTTGGCAGGCAGTGGAGATGGCCTTGCACCTCCCAAGGGAGGGTGCTGGGTGGCAAAGATGGATAAGCTGAATTGCCCTGTCTGTGCAGGGTGAGACGGGTAACACCTCGTGTGCTCGTGTAGGCATGTACTAAAGTTTTTTGCCGCATCAGAGCCAAGTGCATGGCCCTGGCAGGACAGTGCCCTAACGTGACCTTAATCGCTCCTCTCCTCACCTATTACTATTAGTGTCCAGAAGGCAGCTGAGCTGTGGTGCGTCGTAATGTCTTCTGCGTTGACATCCATGCCAATCTGTATAAAGGATGTTATCCCAAATATCTCCCCAGCTGTTTAAAGTAAAGCCAGCATTTTGGGGCTCTGCTGGACCTGCCACTTGTGAGTGGCAGAGAAAGAACCATCTGTAGAGAGTATGGCAGGGGGAAAGCATAGTGCATCTGTGTTGTGCCCATTCCAGGTCAGTACGTCCGCTCGCTGAGCCGATAGGACTAAGGCAGCTGCCCTTGGCTATGGAGAATTTTTCCATGATAAGACCTTGCCGTTGTTTATACTGGAGTCAGCATAATTAATGGGTGCTATGCGGAGTGGTGCTGCCACACTGCCTGCCTTACAGAGGAGATTTACTGTATCTGGAAAGAAGCCCAAACTCAAAAGCCTGTAATTGTTTTAATAGCAAATTAAAGCAATGTAGGATGATACTGTGTTAAGGCCTCTCATGTAAATGCCATGGGCAGCAATGCAGGAATAGCTGAGATATCACTACCTAAGATGGCCCTGGAGCTGTGCTTTTGAATGACTTGTTAGTCACATCTAAGGACACGACCAGGAGAAATACATTTTAGGGTTAAACAAGCAATGCCCATCTTCCCTGACCTCCAACTATCTGGTTAGCTGTGAGATTGGCACTAGGTGGTGGAATTGGGTGTCTACGTCATGCTGGAGCTAATAAAACTGGGTCTTCTCTGTGAATAATGTCAGGTTTTGATCTAGTTTTTTCTGAGTTCCATGGGACCTGCGTGTGCTCAGCCCTTTCTAAGCAGAGCCCATTGCTTTTGTTCCTAAATATGGATTTAGATGCTTTCATTTATGTCAGCAAATCTGAAGATACAGGACTCTGAGTTAGGTGCTGCCATGTTATAGGGAGGATAAGGCTAACAGCCCACTTTGCAGAAGGGTTAGGAAATTTGATGTCAAATGCCACATCCTTCCATGCAGCAGTACTTTTTTGAAGGCACAGTATTTCCATTAGCTGTGCAGCAAGGGGAGGTCTCCAGCTCTACATCCCAGCCTGGGCTGTTCTGCCTTAACTGAAATGGATCCAGGCCAACGTGCAGCTCTCTGCTTCCCCTGCTGCAAACACGTGCAGGGCGGAGAAATCAGGGCTGATCGAAGCTGCTTTAACGTGCATCGGTTGCTGAGCAAGCCACCATCTGCAGACCCATCTGGCAGGGGGAAAGGCTGACACAGCAGCAGTGAGAGGAGTGAAGGATCATAGAAGTTAATGTTGGAGAAAGTTTTTCATTCTTTATGGGTTTAGGGTTTGTTTTCTTGTGCCCATTTTGCACGTGAGTGAATGCCTGAGCCTATGCTCAGTCTTTCTGAGGACCACAGTTGCCTTGATGGGGCTCCTGCCAAGCTGCCTTTGAAGTCAGGGATCATACACCCACCAGGGAGCATGGCCACAGCTGGCCTGGGCAATGCCAGCTGCCCTGGCCAAAAAGCCAAAGCAGACCCCATCCCAGCTGAGGCTGGAGGGTTCCTGCTTGTATGTGCTTTGTCTCGAGAGCCTGTGGGTTTGTAGGGCTGTTACATCCCAGGAACTGTTGTGACTTGCAATGTTTGTGTTAAAAACACAAGCTGCACGCTGCAGCTCACACTGATTTTCTATCTCGCTTCCATGGTTGTGCCAAACTATTTCTGGTTTCATGCTCATGATGTTTCCATTCAGTGTGAGCTCAGGGAAGAGCTCTGCTGCTGAAAATGGTAGCTCTTTCCAGGACAAGCCTGCCCTGAGCTGACAGTCATTGTGGGTGGTTACCCCACTAGACCCCTGCAAAGCTTCCAGGTGTGGTGTGGTGGGAACTGGAGGTTCAAAAAGAAACTGCTCATTCCCCAGGGACATAGTTTGTCTGTCCTGGAGCATGGCCTGATGTGTCGTATGGGAACACATGGCCAGCTGGGCAGTGGGGGAAGGTGCAGAGACTGGAGGGACCCAAGCTGGGAATTGCTTCATCACTACAGTCTGCAGGAAGCAGTCTTGGCCTGAATCCTGAGAACTGCACCTAGATTTTGTCTCTAGGAGATTTAGCACATTCAGTTCAAAAAAATACGAGCAAACCAGCATACGGAGGATAGGGACCATGAAAGATTACAAACCAGAAGTTAACAAGCAGTGCACACACACCCAAGGAAGGAGTTTGGCCTTTCAGTCCTTCTTATTGCTAAAACTGCCATTAACTAGTGGACTTACTGTCACTCTGAGCAGAGAACCCAAAGCATGGCCAAGCTTTCAGCTGGTGCACAACGGATGTAGGTTCCCTGAGGAGCAGCATGGCATTGGCCTCAATACTACAGCACACTTTTCTCCTGCTAATCATGCTCCACCAAATGTGACACAGGACATAGGGGAGACCCAGATCCCTTCTGGAGCAGCCATGGGATGCCAGGGAATCTCCATGGAAGAGCTGCTGGATGCTGTGTTTGGAGACCAAGATCTCTGGTATCTTTGTGCCAGATACCTTGTACGTTTTTTTCAGTTGACTTTTTGGGTTCAGGGAAACATGCAAGGTGGAGAAATGTTCCCTGTGTGTTGAACAATGAGAAATTTTGCCTCCCTGCACCCAAACACTGTGAGTCTGGACCTGTTCAGGGAGTTCCCTGATCACTCCCAAATGTTGTGCTCAGGCACCATGGTCGTTGGGAGCGCTCGGCTGCTGCAGAAACCTGCACTGCTCAGCTGCTCCGGGCTAGCCACAGACTGGAGAGGGCCCGGAGCTAAGGGACAAGACAGCCACCGCCAAGTGAGGCACTTCCAAACAATCTAGAGGGACAGAGTAGAAAGGAGTGCATTTGCTTTGATCTATCAGCTTTTATCATTTGTAAACATCTATTAATTGGCTGTGTCAAGCCCAGATCCTTATCGTCTTCTAGTCTAATTTCCCCTGTTCGATACATTTCCTCCACTATAAAAATACCCATCACCCACCCCTGTCAGCACAGATTAAATCTAACGCTCTTTCTTTCAGCTCCTCTCCCCAGTGAGGCTGTAAAGCTGTCAGCTCCACACTTGACAAGAGCCAGGCTGCCCTCCTTCCCTTTGTCTCCTGAAGGAGGAAAATATTTAGGTGTCACTGGCTGGATGGCCGCAGTGGAAGTCGACAGACCTCAACCCATCCATTGATCTGAGCCATGAGAGGGGAGAGGAGTTTCCACCGCCAGCAGCTGTGATGTTCCCGGTGGCCGGGACCGGGGTGCATCTTTGGGGTGCACCGATCCCTGCTGCCGCTTCCCCAGCTTCCCAAGAGCTTTTGCGTGCTGGCACTCAGCCCCTCGGGGCCTCTACAAGGACACTTGTCCCTTGGAGTCCCCCAGCTGTTGGCATACATGTGACATCTAAATAGCTTCCCAGGCAGCAAGGTGCTGGCTTCTCAGGTAAGAGGTTGATAAAGGGTGTGATGTTGGGTCTCTTCAAAGGAGACGTGCCACCACTCCAGGTCTCCAAAGCACAGCTTAAGGGCCAAATGTTTTCCAAACCTGCTGGCTGAGTGTTAACATAATGTCCTGGGTTTATATAAAGAGCAAAGGAGGTGGCTGCAGATGGCACGTGTCTGCATATTTGTAGTAAAATAGGCAATGCAAGATCCCTGAAATCCCCTCTCGTGCGTGCCCTGCAAATGGACTTCTCTCAGCAGTTCTCTGCTGAACTCCTGTAAGCCGTGTCTGAGCATCCCTGCAGGCAACCGTAAGGCTGAATGCTCTGCTTCCCCACTGAGACAACAAAACATGCGTTTTCATGGGGCAAGAGGGACAGGAGGAAAAACTTCCCAACAAAAGCAGAGCAGGGATATGCATCAGTTGTGGCATAGCAGGAAACAACTGGAGAAGAAAACAGCTCCTTGGGGCAGAGTCTGAGCCCAGTGTAAATGAGCAGTCCCGGGAAACACGGCATGGAGAGCCGAGGTGGGCAGGCAGGAGGGTGTTGCGAGATGCTGAGCTGCAGCAGCTTATCATCAACCCGTGGCAAACAGGAGGTAGTGTGGTTTTGCCTAATCCTCTTCGACTGCTGATTCAGAAAGCTTACATGTAGTCAATGCAAAGGCTTAATAAAAATATCTCTCCTCCTGCCCTTCACCCACCTAATACAAAGCATTTTCAAGCCAGACCAGTTTCTAGTCTGAAAAGCCGCAGGCCAGGGTGACCGGGGACTGTGCGGAGGCGAGCACCCAGAGGCAGGGTTTGCTCGGGCAGGTGCCGCTGTTGAAGCGTCGCGGTGATCACACGCCCGAGTTATCTCCTCTGCGCCGTGAGCTGCAGGCGCTCACACTGCTGCTCAGCCGGCACCTTCACCACTTGCCGAGATCCCACAGCCCGCCTGTCTGTCTGGGCCTGAAGTGTCTGCCTTTGAGATAACAAGTGTTTTGGGATGGTCCTAGGAAATATCCCATGTGTAGAGAAGAAGAGTTGGGTAGCTCCTGCCATGGATTACTCTGGAGCTGTTCTTGCTGCTTGTGCAACTTGGGACACCAGGCCAAGAGGACTCACAATACATTTAATGTGCATGTTAGCACTCCATTAAATATTGACTATGCTTAAATAAATGATGTAGCCAACTTTCAAGGAAGAAAGTGCTTATTTTGTCAACATAAAATATCCCTCTGTGCCTTTATCCTTGTTAGTCGGTCTGTGGCCAGAAAGTTCTCTGAACGAGGTCTTTGTAACTGGTTTCACATAATGTCACTTGTCCGAAGGAGACTCTGTTAGAGCTGAAAACTTGGTTTGGCCTTAAAAAGCAAAGTGTTTTAACCAGAGAATGTCAGAAAGATGACTTCAAAACTTTCTTTCAAAAAAGCCTGCAAAGAAGAAATTTGTCAAAACCAACTCTTTCCCACAAACTGTTTTGACGTAAATGAATCCGCAGTTTGACAGAGATATCCTTCAACGGAAAAATCCCGGAAGCACCTCAAATGTTCCTGACTCACCGCATCACGATGTCATGTGTGTCCTCCAGCTGTCCCCAGTGTCACACTGTCTTGGTGGACTTCGTGTAGGGCGTGTGCTAATTTGGGGGCTTAGCAAGTAAACACATCAAAAAAGGTGGACCAGAAGTCTGGATTCAGCCCACCTAAACTTAGAAGCTAAACTAAAAGACTTAAGCTGACAGCAAAATAGCACCCAGGTTCCCTCAACAGCCAGTAGGAAGGGGCAAATCATACTCCCCCCTCTCCAGAGTATGTAGAAAGGTTAAATTTATTTAGCTGAATCAAGATAGAGCTTTTGCTTTTGCCATGTTAAGGGACCATCACCACATTCACTAGACATCAATTTGGATGTCCTGCAGGTGAGACCCCAGGCTGGGTCAGGGGTGTGGGACAGACTGCACTGCCTTTGCTGCCTTTCTTTTTCTTTTCTGCTTCACCATTGCTTTTCTCAGGCTGCCTCTCACTGCCTCTCTTTACATTTGTTTTCACAACACCTTACAAATAGTTGGTTTTAATAATGTATCATTGGAGGCTCTTTTATATGCTTTTGGTGCATCAATTATTGAAGCCCAGCACTGGCGTTCTCTGTTAATAATGGGTTTTTTTATTTGTTTATTTCTGTTTGTTAAATTTTTCATGGGAATGTTGTCACGGTGGAAGGTGTTTGCCCTGGCTGCTACAGGACATGCAACTCTTCATAGCACTTTGATGTGACCTGAATGCATCATAGCTAGCACTGAGCTCAGCCTCCATGGGCTGGGCAGGTTTCGATGTCCCCTGGAGTAATGCCAGCCACAATACAGAAATTTCCCCACTGCAAACAGGTACTTGGGAGGGTCACACCACCCAGGGAATCAGGACACGGCCAGGAAGCAGCCCCCTTCCTGCATTTCTGAGAAAGGCTAGAGTTGAGTGGCTGGGGTTTGAACCAGGTTATCCCCAGCTGCCGCTGTGCAAGCAAAATGATGCCTGAGCATCCTGCCAGCACTGCTTGTGGCCACAGACAATTAAAATGTTAAAATCAATGTTGACAGAGAATGCTAAGCTTGATGCTCAGCACTGCTATCCCTGAGCCAGGAAGGACTATGGGGACCTGCCAGCTCAGGTGAACCTGCCAGCCCAGGTGAACCTGCCTCCTGATTATTTTCTAGGGCACTAATAGTTATCACTGGGCATTTTTCCCATGAATGTTTTCACTCTTCAAAAAAATTGGCTTGGTTTTTATTTTGAAAAGTATCAGGGTGGAAAATGTACATCTGTCTCAAATTGTTACCTTCATTTTGCAGAGGCCAATGTCATTCTCAGAGCTGCTGGTACCTGTGTGACTGGGGAAAATGTTGACATTAGGATCATAGGATAATTCAGGCTGAAAGGAATCTTAGGAGTTCTCTGGTCCAACATCTGCTTAAAGCAGGAACAGCTCTGAGGTCAGACCAGATTACTGAGGGCTTTATCCAGTCTAGCCTTTAAAATCTCCGAGGATGGAGACTGAGTAGCCTCTGGCCAGGAGACATTGACTTTCCATCACTCCCAACTGGAGCCAAATTCTAACTGGCAACCTGGAGGTACAGGTTATTTATGCCATTAACAACCTCTGGATCAGGCCCTCCTACAGAGAGAAATTCCTTTAATTAAGTTTTACCTCATCTTGAGACTTCACCATGATCTACTATTCAGGCAACACCCTGAAGGCTCAGCCAGCATCCCTCTAACTTCAAGAGCTGACATTGATTCAATAGATGAATGTTTTAAAAGCATGTCACCATTGTGTCTATCCTTTACCTTAGCAGTCACAACATGAAGTGGGAAAAAATGCAAACAGGATCACGCAGGTGGGTGAATTGGAACCCACCGGTGCTTCAGCATAGGTTTATGCCAGACTGATTTTAGCAGCAAAGCTGTTTTAAGGATCTCCTGCATCCATATCACACAACTGGAGGGTTTAAAGCAGATCGCAGGTGGATTCAGAGCTAAAACAATCTGCAGAACAGAAGAAGACAAGAAGAGAGTTATTTTAACTCAGATCCGTTTCTAACGCAGAACCTAAACCAGCTGCTTTGGCATAACCGCGGGGTCAGCAAACCAGGGAGGTGTGTGTCCTGTGCCAGGTTTGCTGCCAAAGCCAAGGCATCGGAGAACTGCTGCCTCGGTGAAAAACCCACGTTCCTCCCTGGCTGTGGGGAGCACATGGCAATGCCGAGGTCAGAGTCCTACTGCAGCCAAGGCAGATGTGGGGTTTTCCTTGTGGATTTTTTCGTGGATCAGCAGGTTGAAGTAAAAACCATGAGCGAGTCTAGGGTTTACCGTAACCTGAGGCTGCCTGTTAAAACCGCAGCTGCCTGCTGTTCCCTGGGCTTCACCTGGTGTTCGTTACCTGACGTGTTTGCAGACATGTTTGGGTCCTTACAGATGCCCTTGCAGTCCAAGCTGGAGGATCCTTTGCTTTTTCCATCCTGTTGGCATGTTATCTGGTCTCCTCAAGCCACTCTTGCTGTTGGGGTTTCCCATTAACTTTCAGATAACTGTGTTCTTCTGCTGTCCAAAGCGAAAGCTGCTGGCCTGGGTGGGAGATGGGGAAGGCAGGGCTAGGTCTTCCCTTTTGCTTCTCTGGGTAACAAGTATTTTTACGTAATGAGTGTTTTTATGGCCCATTCTTACATCGAAATAGCAGGCATCACAAAAGATGCTGAGATGGATTTGCACTAGCAGGGGAATGTACTTGGCACTCTGACTTGCAATAACAGAGCACATTGAGGTGGTAACATTCTGCAAAGACCCCACAGAGGAGTGAATGGTCCATTAGATCAGGAGGCCATGTGATCGAGGCTCTAGCCTGGGCTGCTCTGGTATGTCGTTGCAGGTAAACCTCCTCTCTCTTGCTTCTCCCCTGCCTTTGGTCCCCAGGGACATTTCTGGAGATGGAAAATGCATTTTACAGTGTGGCTGCAGATTAAAAAGGAGTTGCTATTGCTTTGTGAGTAAGATCAAGACTTGGTATCTGAAAGCACGATCAGCACAGGACTTTCAGGGCAGCCGTGAGTTGGTCTGGCTCCTTTTCTCTCTGGGAGGTGGAAGAAGCATTAAACACGCACTGAATTCAGTTGTACCCTGAGGTTATGCTTCCTTCTCTTTTAAAACTGGAAAGGAAATTGGTTCACATTTTTTGCTTGCAATGCAATGGCAACCTGACTGACACCTTCACTTTTTTCCTTTATTATTATTATTATTGTTTTCCTCGCCTACATGGTCAGTACTGCCCAGTTCCTAATGAGAAAAGGCCAGGGAAACCAGCTGAGTGTACCTCCCACTTCCTTTAATAAAAAGCTGCTGTTAGAGCAGGGCTCGTGGAGCAAGTTTGCTTTGTTAGCCTAATCCACGCTCCCTCATGGTTTCATACTGCTGAGAATTAAAGATGATATGAACATTCCCATGCTGTTAATCTGGTAACAATAAGTCGGCGAAGCTGCTGTAGTTTACAGAGAGCACCACATGGCCACAGCTGGGCAGATGTTTGACTGCACAAGACACCTTATTTAAACACCAGTCTTAGCATCAGCCTCATGTTTTTCTTGCTGGTGAATACAGCAAGCTCTAGAAGTTACATGGAGCAGCTGATCATTTTATTGCTGACACATCATGCTTTGGCATTTGGTGGCATGGGTTGCCAGCCAGCTGGAATAATACTGCTTTGGATTTGGTGGCTTTTTTGAAGGCATCTCCAAATGACTTTGTGCCTGCATAAAAGGGAAGTGGTTTCGCCATTAAGTAAATGTGCCCATTTGGGGGCCCAGCATAGCGGTGCAAACAGCTCCACAGCCCTGGGGGGATGTGGAAATGGAAGAGAAAGAGGAGGGAACCCAGACTCCACTCCTGAATTTTCCCTTCTGATTTGCCCTGTGACTTCAGGAAAAGTCCTTGTTTAACACTTCTGTGCCTCAGTTTCCCTACTGTGAAATGCAGTGATCCTCTTCTACACCTCCAGCATGACACAAGGAGAAGCCCATGTTGTTTAAGCTGCTCCTCACCATTGTGTTACAGGCCACATAAAGAGATTTTATCCTCCTTTCCCTGACAGAATCCCGTGGAATCTCCCTTGCTATCCCATGGAAAGGGATGGGGTGTTCCTTATCATATACCTATAAGACCCAGTTAATATCTACCCTCTCTCTGCCTTGTTTGTCTGATGCTGTGGCAGGTCCCAGCCCATGCCTGCAACTCAGATAATCCCAGACACCAGAAATGATGAATATTGATCAGCATCTGCAGCACTTTGCAAGACAGTAAAGCAAAGGCTGGTGGGAGCCCTGAGTGCTTTCTGCTCCCTGTGGGTGACCCAGGACTAAAGGGCTCCTCGGTGTCATGCCAGAACAGAAATTCAGAACTGGAAATTTCTCCATGAAAATGTTCAGAGAGGCGTGGGGAGGAGGAGGCAGTCTCAGTGCAGCCCATCCTCCTGCTAAGCAAACTGCGTCAGGGTGGAAGGGGGGAAATGTAATTAAAGAACCCCCACGGGTTTTATTTTTATATAACTTTTTCCCTGCCATGGCTTTCCACAGCTGTTGGCTGGTTTCACCCTTCTGTCTCCCCCCCTGCATGCTCCCCAGCTCTGCTCCACCTTTCTCTCAGTGCATTTAAATTGCAAACCCCTTCCCAAATCCAGGGGAGTGAGGGATGTTATCCAACATGGATGCTCCTTGGATTACCCATGACCTCAAGCCATGGCAGGAGAGCCCTGAGCATCACTCCCCGCCCCACCGCTCCCCCCAGCCTCGGCTCGTCCCCCTCACTGCCGTGCAGGACTCTGCAAGCTTCAGTGGGTTTTGGGTCAGTTCCTGTGTGCCGGTCACTCCTGAGTATCTAAATAGCTCCATTAATTGTGCATATGACTAAAAGATTGATGGATGAGAAAGGACAACTCTCCCCCCACCCCAATTAGTACTTCATCAAACACAGGACATACCCCTCAGGATACTAAAATGGGCTTGGTCGGACTAGGCTATCTGCATACTTCTTCGACAGGGAGGTAATGGAGTGAAATTATCAGTCAATATTTAAATACAGACAAGATCTAAGCTCTTTCTGAGTTGCGAGTTGGCCTATTGTAGCAAGGACACCCCGCGCCCTGGATCCCTCATTTTTTATCATGCTACATTACCCACAGGGCTTTCGCATTCCCACACCACTTGACCTCTTGACTCTGTTATCTCCATCTTGGAACAAACAAGAAACATTTTATTCCCACCAGCAAACTGTCATTCACATCAGTGGCTTCTGCTGTAAGTCCTCGGCTCGTTTTTCTCCATCCTCTTGCCTGCCCCACTGGGAGCTCTGCCTTCCCAAGGTGGAAAATACAGGCAGAATAAATCCACTCTCTAAATGCTTTTGGACCACTTACTCCTTCTTAAAGTGGCAGGGCAGATTTATGGCAATTTTGTTTTGCCCCCCCTTCCCCTCCATCCCCAATGATTTATGATTTTCTCTTCCTGGGTGTCTTTCAATCAGTCATAAAGATAAATAGAAGGGTCTGGCTGAACAAATCACCTGGTAACAGTCAGATCGGTCAGGGGTGGTAATTGCAATTAAGATAACTCCCAAGTAATCTTCTTTGCTCCAGTGCTTTCCTCTGCGGTGGAGCTGTGGTTGGAGATACCAACCCTAACTTGACCAAAAGAACAAGTCTTTTAGTACTAATTCCTTCAATCCATCCTGTCTAATTCTGTAATTTATGGGTTCCCCTCTGATTTTAGTAAATAACTGGGCACCTTAAGCATGTTAAACAATCCTACAGGTAGATTAGATTTGAATCTTGCAATGAGGGTTTTGGAAAGATGTCAACGTGAGTGACCCTGAAATAGCAGTAGCTGAGCTTTGCTAGGGTACAAACAGCCATGTTGTAGGGTGAGGTGTTAAGTTATGGAAGACCTGCTTTTTGCTGGTGTTACATACACACTCGCACGCACCCACACTGCTACTGAAGCAAACAGGTCAGTGCTGCAGTTCATGGACTTAAGCCCATTCCTGGGACAAGGCTCTGGACCACAGCACCTGGCTGCTCTGGTCGATAGCTTTAGGTTTTTCATCTCTTGGCACACAGAGTAGAGCCTAATTGTCCCTCCGTTTAGGGCCTTGCTGTTAGATGGGTGGCACTGGGACCTTGGCACAGGCTGGGCAGGAAGGAATTTCATTTGTCTCCGGTCAGCTGCAGCAAAACTCTGCTCCCTCCAGTCCTGTGATGGAGGACTCCAAGCCCTTGCCCACAGAGGGGACCTGCCCAAGTGCCCTTATGGAGGAGCCTTTCAGGGACAGGTATCTTCTGTTATTTTGAGCTCTTCAACACTCACCCTGTATGCCCTTAAGCAACTTGCTGAACCTCAAACGCCAGAGCCCATTGCACACTCTTTACTTAGTTTAGCATTAAATTAGTCCAGGCCCTCAAGCTATTTTGTGGAAACACCATGCACCTGCCCGGTACCTGCATATGTACCTGCGATGTCCTTGGCTGAAAAGGCATGGAGCTGCCCGAGACGGGGCGGGATGGCTGAGCAGAACGGGTGGGGAGCGCTACGATGTCCCTCCCTCCTCGTGTTGCTGTGACCCACCTCTGCACCTGCCCATTTATGCATGGGGACGATGACGCTCACGTGCTTGTTCCACAGGAGCGTCAATCCCTTTCCCAGGTGTCCGTGAGGAGCACGGCTGCTGAGGCGAAGGAAACCGCATCGACGCCTGCAGATAAATGACTGCATCCATTGTAAGGACTTGGTAAAGCCCCCATTGAAATAAATGGCAAAACTCCCAGAGATTTCAAAGGGATCAGTCCTGAATGTTTGTAATTCTCTCCTAGACTTATCATATATCCTCAGCACTGTGTGCCATTTCCATAACAAGAGGTATGGCATTCCCTTACTTCCATGTTTGTTAAGTAACAAAGAGAGATTTCAACGCTTGTAGCCTTCCCAAATTTGTCAGGCACCAAACAGTCTCCCCCTGGCTCCATGTGAGCGTGTTCCCAAGCACAGTGCCTCGTTAGTGTAGTGATGGGACGTTGTTCAGATGTTATGAATATGCATCAGGGCTACGGTTGGGGTTTTGTTGGCATACACAGTGACTTTGTCATTTAATGGTCTCCAGGGCTGTTTTAATCAACATGCACATTTTGCGTGTCAGCTTATTTCACTTCACTGGTTATTATTTTATTTACAAATATTCTGGCAATTGCTTGAATTTATTCTGTCCCATGCGCTTGTAACTTTCTCCTCTCTGCTCTGCCACCGTTCTTAAGCCAGGGTCTGTGGTTTCCCTTGCTTTGTCATGGGGAGGGATCAAATTTACCCTCTGCCAAGCTTTGCTTTGCTTCGTTCCCCATTTCAAAATGTTGATCAAACTGGGGAGGGGGAAGGAAGGAGGGGTATTTGCTCAAATGAGATTTACAACAGCATGTGGAGTCCTAGGCACCGGGGTTCAAACGGTCTAGACAGAAATGCAGTAGTGCCAAGGCCACCAGGGATGCGCCTCAGTTTTCTAGCAGGAGCTCTGAGCCTATCTCAGAGATACGGGATTTATTGTATCTGGTCAGGGGGAGGACAGGAATTAGCACGGTGCTGCGTAAGCTAACGAGATATGCTGAAGGAGCTGCCGGGGAGATGCTCCCGAGGTCCTGGGAGAGACGGCTGCTGAGAAAGCCCAAAGGAGAAAGGATTGATGAGATGTAGGTCAGGAGAGGTAGATGGTGCAAGCTGGGGAGGAGAAGCTGGGAGCTGAGCTGCCAGCGCTCAGGAAGCCGATGGAGGATCCAGCCAAGAGGGCAGGAGTGCCTGTGTGTATGCGTGTGGGAGGAAGATGAATTTTGCAGTGACAATTTGGACAGGCTAAAGTGGAGAGTGGGGAGAAGAGTCTATAATGCTTCAAATACACACTCGTCCCTCTGCATAAACACCCCCGTCACGTCCAGCACTTCACTGCACGCTTGTGGGGGGTGGGAGGAGAGATCTTTTCCGGTCCTAGAGTGAGTACTTTTCCTCCAAACACTCACCAGAGTTGGTGTTTTAAAGGAAAGGTGCCTGCCAGGAATTCAAAAATAAGTATTCAATCGGTGCTCATGTGCCTTGGCACGTTTCCCATCACAACTGCCAAGATGTCCAAACCTGAAATGAGCAGCACAGCATCTTTAATAATTCACTGATGGATGCTTTTAAAAAATGTGTGGTTTATCTTCATGCCAGCACTGACCCTCCCTCCCCTCTTCCCCATCTCCCCTTCCTCTCCTTTTCTTGCAGGTGGTCTATTTAATTTCAATTTCAAGCTGTTGCCTCCTGCTTTGGTTCAGCAAAATGACGTGTCTTGACCTATTCATTTCATGTTTCCAAAATCTTTTACATTTCCTGCCTCCTCCACTCCCCCCCGCCCCCGCTTAAAAAGAAAAAAACAATTCCAACTTGCAAAATGAAGAATTTCCCTGCATCTGTAGAAAATCTGGCCTCACTTATACCTGTAAAAGCAGTTGTTTCCCTTACAGGAAATGGCTTGCTTCAGCACCTGAATTTTGTTTTGTTTTGTTTTGTTTTTTTCCTGGTGAGATTTTGATAAATCTCTGCCTGATTTCTGGAAGGAATGGGCAAACTCCATGAAGGCTGTTAGCTGTTTGGCCTCCCAGTGCAGAGGACCACTTTTCCCTGTCAGAGCCTCAGGTCTTCCCAGCTGAGACTCCAGCTGAGATGAGGGCTTTGTGGTGGGCAGAAAACCAAAAGGAGCTGGTCCCTGTCCCCAGGAGCTTGCAGGGAGAGCAGACCAGCCAGGCATGGGGTGAGAGCAGGGTACGTTATTATCCTGGGGGCAAAAGCTGGAGCAGAGACCAGGGTTTAGCCCTCCTGCCTTTAGGTATCCAACTGCAGCCCCTAAGTCAGGAAACTAGTTCAGGATTTATCTCCCCAAAGTTTGAATTGCTGTGTCTCAGCCGGTCACCCATAGGTGATTTTAGACACGTTCATTACACCTCGGTCTTTATTGAGGAGGGAACCTGGCGCTGAGTAATGGGCTGAACCCAGGTCTCCAGCCCAGAGGGGAAAGCCAAGCTTCCCCTGCCTGCTGGGCATAGCACACATGTCAAGGAGATGAGAGTGAGGAGCAACACTTGCTGTCCTTTGGAGAAGTGAACCTCTCTCCTTGGAGGAAAAGACACAGGTGGGACCACTGACCCCACTCCTGCTGGTGGACAGACATGGCCTGGCTCCAGGTACCTGAGAATAGGAGGGGTTTGCCCCCCCGGCAGGGATCTCCAGAAGAAAAATGCTGGGACAGGTCCTTGTATGTCAGAGAGATGATGCCAAATTCTCAGCATTCGTAACAGACTCCGTTGTAAACAGGGCTGTATGTATGGACTGAATCCATGGTATGAACCAGTTTCCTTTCCTACTTTGGCAGCATTAGCTTCTACTTTGAATGCCTCCAGTTTGAAGATGTTGCCCTTCATGTTTTCCATCTATACATGCATGTGTATTTGTGTGTTTGTGTGTCTGCCTGGATGTGCAAAGCTATTTAATGAGTTCACCTTTTTTAACATAAAGCAGAATTGTTTGGTAGAAGTAATAGAGCAAATCACCTCCACAGACACCACTTGCCATCTGCCACCGCACCTTCAAACTCAGCCCCACAAGAGCGAGGCAATGCGACGTTCGGCCCCTCGGCTGCACAGACCCTGTTCTCTGCTCACGCCGCGGCTGCAGACCACACAGCTCCGGCAGAACGGCGCTCTGGGGAGGGGGCAGGAGGTGTTGAAGTCCCTCTGTAAGCAGGGTTAAAGTTGCTATAGCTTTTCTGTGGTTTGCGGTGGCCACGTTAGCGGTGATGCAGGGGGCTCGGGGCAAAGGAGAGCGGGCGTACGCTGTTAGGTAGCTTAACTTTTCATTTCCTGCGTGGTTTCATATTAGGTATGGTATGCACGACCAGGTTTAATTGATGCACAAAGCAACATTTTATGTATGTGCTGGACTTCCAGAAATAACTAGTGGTAAGATGGACACATCAGCAAGGATTTTGCAAGTTACCAGAGAGCCTGGCTGCCAGAACTGAGATGTTTTAATGTTTGGTGTTCAGAAACCTCCTTTAGGTTTCCCTTTTTCAGACCCCAAAGGATGAAACACGTAAGATTAATAATTTGATTAAAAATCTTCCTATTCAAAACAGTCTCGTGTTCTGAAAGAATAAAATCTACAAGGCTGAAAAAGCAGAGCAAGTGCTGCTGTAGGTGCTCAGGCTTACTACGTACCAGAAAGATGTTCCAGGAGTGACTTCTCCTGGCTCTCTTCCTTCTCCCCATCACCCCCCACGTTTATGAGGTGCTCGGCTCCGCGATGCTCGCCTCCTGCTCCACTACATGACAGGGCTCTGAGAGCCTTTCTCCTGGCTGCCAATTTTTCTTCAGTTTTGCAGCCATGTTAATAAAGGGGAGTGTTTGAAGCTCATAGCAGTGTGAGAACAGCGTAGCAGGGCCAGCAAAATTATTTCTTTGAAAAGAAGGAGGCATTTTGTTTTTCAGGCACGTGTTCCCTGCATGCTCAAAGGGGCTTTTGAGCCAGGATGCAAAATTGCCACAGAAAGGAGTAGAGAGCAGGAGAGACACAGAGTGAAACAGAGTGTGATTCAGCTGAGGTCATTTCAGTTTGGGGAAGAGAAGGATCAGGGATGATAAGCATCTTCTTGGCTGGTAAAGACAGAGGGAAGCGGGAGGTAGTTTCTTCCTTTCTTCTCCAGCTGTGAAAGGGAGAATTTAAACTGAAAACCCATTCCCCCTCCATCACTACCACTGCATGCTAAAGGATGAACTTAGGACTTGATAATTGCATCTATACTAAATTATATCCATAAATAAAACGGGACAAAGCTCATCCTACATCCTGGAGGGTGCCGGCACAGCTCCGCTCACTTCACGCAACTCATCCGCACTGCTGCTTGTGAGCAATCCCTGGCATCTGCTGATCCCCACCTCATGCCTGGACATTGCCCTGGAGATGGTTTATTGGCACAGGTCAACACCCTGCTAGGGCACGTGCATGCAGTGAGATAGGAGGACCGTCGTGGGTCACTGGCCTTATTTATTTTCTCGGTATAGCTGTAACCAAGAAGACCAGGTTTGTCACTGCCTTCCCCTCAAATCAGAGTAGACACCATTGCTCATGTTTTGTGGTTAGTGGGAAGCATAGGAGGCCCAGTTAAAGTATGGAAAGACAGGAAATTCAAACATTAATTCAAAAAATAGAGAGCTTTCTGCTCAAAACCTGCTTCAGCATTCATAACTTTGGTCAAATATGTATATCAGGGGTACATTTAGTCTCCCTCTAGGGCTGAGATGGTAAATCTGGCACATGAGTGAGAAAGAGAGGTTTTCCTAAGGCAGATTAGGTGCCTGGAAGTCAACAACTCTGCAGGGTGTTGAAGGCAGAACAGGGACCTCCCTTTAGGTACTCCATTTGATCAGGCCATGAGCAGGTACATCCTATGCACTCAGGTCATGTCTGCAAGTGAAGCATGCTATTGTGAAGCATACTGCTATATGAAATAATGTGGTTGGGCTTAGCTTCTGCAGGGAGAAATGGTTTGCTTTAAGGTTGGTATTTAAGTCAAGCTGAGATCAGCAGCAAGTAGTGAACCCCCTGTACTGAGTTATGACTCCAAGGTCCGTCAGTGGAAAGCAAGGCAAGGACGGTGATTGCAGCCAGGGAGCTCTTCAGGTTAGACTAAGGTCTTTCAGTATATCTGTAGGATGATGCCAGGAGCAATGGAGGTTTCCTCCATGCAGGTCTCTCTCTGTTGGCATGATACTGATGCTCCTGACCCTGTGAGCTTCAGCTGCACCTTCCAGGCATGGAAAAGGACTCAACTGAATTGTCCTGGTGGTTTCCAGGATAGTGCATCTCCTAGGGCAGGGATGCTTTTTTATGCAGTTATATCACACTGTAACCATAGTTTTGGGCATTGAAAAAAAAGACCTAACTGGTGCTTTACCCACTAAAACTCATTCTTTCTTCTTGACTACGGAATGGTGTGAAATTCTCGGAAATCCCATTAAAACAAAAAAGTAAGGATTTTATTGCTGTAATGTGACAAGCTGTGTGACTCAGTATTTCCCCTCAAATCATCCATCCTTCCCCCATAGAAACCAAGAAATTGATCCGTCTTCTTATTCATTAGCGTTAAACAAGGCTGTGGCAAAACCAAGAATGATAAGATCAAACACATATGCTACATGGGTACTTTTGCACATAGCTTGACTTACGGTAGACATAACATCTTAATTAAGGTCCATTCTCAATGCATTTTCCCTCCATCTGCTAGGCAGAAATCACTGCGAAGCCTGCAGGATTTTGTTCTCTGTCAAGCAGAGGGTCCTGCCTCAAAACAAGCTTTTGAGAAGTCCTTACTCAGTATGACTCACAGACTTAAGGAAGTGTTGTCTAGACAAGACCCCAGGTTTTTAAGCCACAGCTATGAGTGGGAGAAGTGAGGGAAGCCAAGCGGTGTCAGCAGGAGGGATGGACTGCAAAGCTACGGGGTGTCTGTAAGCGTTGGATTGCCCTGGTGCTCACATGGCATTTCCTTCAAGAGGAAAACTCACGCTCTGTTGGGAGGTAACACGTTCTCGTACGTGCTGGCTGATAAGAAGAATGCGGGCTCTCAGTCTGTGATGTTCACTAAATAGCTGGAGCGGTTGGCGGTGGTGGGTTTTGATCGACTCGGTGTGGTACTTCAGCCCTTCATGTAATCCATCCCTGTCTTGCATATTCCCAGACATGCTCCAGGCAGCACCAGCACTGCCTGCGGATGAGTGTTTGCTTTGGCACAAGGGTACAAAGCATCCAGGGCTTTCAAATTGGCCCCAAAAGCCCAAGCACAATCACTGCAGGTTAAGGAGCAGTGGGGTTATTAGCTTGTAGAGAAAATGTCTTTTTAACAATAATTTTAAAAAACCCCCGAACCCTTTCAGTAGACAGAGCAAATGAATTGAGTTTTGCATCATCTCATCTTCCGGCTTCAGAGTAGGGTTCAATGAAGGAAAAAGACTATCAGTATTTGGATGACAAAGGGTAGGAAAAGCTCAACTCTAATATTTATGGAATCGCTGGCTCATAGAAGAGAAGGGCCATGGCTGTATCTACCCAGGGAAGTGACTAACAAAGGGAACAGCTGAACTGGGTCAGAAAATAGCTTAGCATTTGCAAAGGATGGGCTAAACAAGGCCTGCTTGGCAAAAACCCCAAGGTTAGACTGCCTTTGTACTAGTTGTACCATTCCTCATTCAGCAGCATGTATTTGCTGATGTTTAAAGGTGGTTAAATATCAGATAAAAGGATCATGAGGCTGAGTCTGTGTTGATAATTCAGGTTTGGGACTAAGTTTTCAGCACCTTTTGAATTTCAGATAGCTTTTCATATGAGCCTGGACAGAGGGAAATCTTTCTAGTATGCACAGTGCAAAAGAGAAAAAAAAAATAATAAAAAAAAAAAATCAAAGCTTTGAAGTCCCAGCTGGTGTTTCCTGCTTCTAAACTGCCCGGTTTTGGTAGAAGAATGGATTTTCTTTCATAAACTCCCAATTGTAGTCAACTGAATGGAATTCTGCGATTTTACTTGGCTGAGTTTCCAAGCCAAGTCAACTGCTTTGTTCTGAAGAGCTGGAAAACTACTTGATCAAGCTAAGAATTGCCTTCTAGGTGTCGTCTCACTGCAGAAAGTCCTTTTTCCTTCTGTGTAGGAGCAGACAGATGTATTTCTGGGTTAACAAAAAATCATTTGAAACTTAGGCACAGTCAGAAAAAAATGTCTGTAAAGCAATGATATCACCTGAGCCAAGGACCTTTTTGCTGCCAAATGCCTGCTATTTTGAAAATCTTTGAAGTTTTCAGAGAGAGATCCACTAGGATATCTTTCAATATGAATGATTTTGTGCTATAGAGATATTGTAAAGGAGTACATGGTGTGGAGAAGTAATTACATGTGTCTTAAAATGAGCCTCTAACTATTTCAAGGTTAAAGAGTCCACAGTGGTCATCTAACTTTATTTAGATTTATATTCTTGTGAAATTCATCTGACTTTAATTATTTTGTATATTACTCTTAAAAAGGGAATATATTGTCCTTCCATTCCTCCCCCCATCCATCAATCTAATCTAATTTAATCTAATCTAGCCTAAACTAAAATAATGAAGACAGACAACCTTTCAGTGGCAAACACAATTAATTCATCCACAGCTGAAATGAAATCTTTTTTTTTTTTTTTTTTTTTTTTTCCATTTGGGATTTCCCTGTTGAGTTGGACAAGGCCTAATTTTTGCCATAACTTTAGTAGAAGCAGGCTATCACCTAGTTCAATGTATAGCACAAATGTCTGAGTCTAAATAGAAAATGTGGTGTTACTTTTTCCAAGTTAATTAATGAAAAATCAAAATATTCCAAAATTTAATGCTAGTGCCTACTTTTAACTCTGGCTTTCTTCAGGCATTCATTACTAATGTTAGATGTCCTAACAGGGAATTCTCAAAAGACAATTTGGATTCAATTTTTTCACCCTGCTACTTAGTGTTATTACAGAGAATCTGTCGCCTATGAGAGAAATACCCTTTCCTGTGCACTTTTCCTTCAAAGGGCTTGCTTGACGCCCGCAGGGCTGGGTGCACAAAGTGCTGTAACAGATCTGTGGAGGGAAGAACGTGCAGGTCTCAGGACTTGTCTAGCATGGGAAGAGGTGGTTTAATATTCTGTGCAGAAGCTGTTATTCCCAGTTCAGAAAATAATTTTCAGGTTATCTCATGTCATTTTGGAAAAGGTTTAAGCTAGAAGTTTAAGTGAAAGGTTTAAGCTAAAGTACATATGTCCCCAGGCCACCATGCCGTTTTGTTGGCTCACTTGCGTAGGTGTAAATCTACCGGTATAATGCATAAACCTGAGCTGGAAAGACAATCAAGACCCCGGTTAACTGAGACAGGCTGAGGAAAGGCAGCCCTTCAAGTGGAAGAGAATAAAGACAAGGTTAACTCACCAGGGCTTGAGCAGGTAGAAATCCTTAGAAGTCCTATCAGGGTGGACAATTTCTGGAGGATCCCTCTCTTGACCAGAAAAGTAACTTGGGATGGCTGTGGTGACCTAGGTATCCCATTACCATAATTTAGGTGGGATTAGGGTTAAGTCTGTGTTCACACCAGCAAACCCATTCACACGTATCTCCCAATTCAGCCAGAGGAGGAACGAAGGTGCGAGAAAGGCAATGGGGAGACGGGCATGGGTGAGATTTTTGTTACTAATTTTCCAGCCACCGGTGGAAGGACGTCTTGCTTTAGGTTGAGCCTGCGTGTGTAGAATAATAATGGGACACTATGTGTATGTGAATGTTATAGTGCTTCCCCGGGTGCCTTTGTACTCTGCCATCTTCGGCAGGATGCTCTGTCCCATGCATGGCCGTCCCATGCGCTCTGGCGGTGGTGCCATGGGAGGGGAGCAGAAAAGCACCCGACAGGTGAAAACACACATGCTGGACTTGATATAGTGGAATAAATTTGTATGAATGGAGTAGGGTTTGCAGTCTCCTCCTGTGTATTTAATGGGAAATCTCCCTGTGGAAGGTGAGGGACAAGCGATAGGAGAAAACCCTACAGTTTTAAGTCTCCAAGGAAAAGACTGTGAACTCTGCCTGCATTGTGAACCCTGTGAACTCCCAAATCAGTTCAGAGAGTTTCATGAACCCTCGAACTCCAGCGGGCTTTGCCGTGCCCAGTGGAAAGCCCTCAGTTTCTTGTCATCCCCTTTTTGTTACTTTTGCTCTCCTTTATTAGCAGGGAAGCACAGCTGTACAATCTCTCCCATCTCAGTGTAATTGCATTAGACACTTGGAGGCCGTCGGATTGCCATTCAAGCTGGTATATAATGAATTTACTTGACATGCAGAGGTCCTTATGTCACAAAAGGTTTTCTCATTATATCTGAGCTTTTACTTGTTTATCGAGAGTCTCCAAACCCTCACCCTCTCCCCACTCACAGAGTGGGAGAAGTGCTGCAGGAAGCTGCCTTTTAGTGCAATATTCATCAGAAAAGGCCCACCTGGCTGTAACTTTTAGGTTTTATTTGCAGCTTGCGGGGGAAGATCTGGCTGCAAATGCCTGCTATGAAGAGTCAGCACTGGGGGACAACATGGACAGGGGTGATTGTTTATAACTGTCAGCGTAATATTCTCCCTAAGGTGTGTTGGGACACCTGGGGATTTTATCTCTCCTTTCCAGTTAGATTAAACATTATTTGAACCCAGCGGGTGCACCCTTGTCCTCATTGATGGTAGCAGTTGGTCCCATGACCTGGTCTTGATAAATCCTGTATCACACTTAGGCACATGCGCTGGAGCATTCCTGCTCGGTCCTTCCTGGGTCTTGGACTTGACTGGTTCAGCACACAGCACAGGCTGCAAAGGGCTCCTCAGTGTGCAATAAATACTGTCTCGAGCCTCCATCCTTCAGCAAGGTAGGAACAGGGATTTGATATCATGGCAGTAGGCAAAGCTGTGCAAAACCCCAGAAGAAAACCACAGAAAGGATACAATTACGCAATTCCCCGTCTGCTTTGGTCCCGTTCCCCTTGGGAATATGCAGGACTGTACCCTCCAGAGTCTGCATCAGTGAGCTGCAGCACTGGGGGCAGCTGGGACCTCCAGTAAGAGGCTGCCCACTCCCAAAGAGCTTCTGGCATGTGGGGCTGTCATTGCAAGGGCAAGTGCAGGCTCTGCCAGTCTTGACAAGTGTCCCCGTAAAACCAATGCCCAAATCCTCTCTGCAGAAAGGGTTTTGCAGACTGGCTTTTAGCAGCCCCCTTCGGCATAAGGTCTGTCTGCCCAGCCTCGGTGGGGAAAGCCCTGGTCCATCCTGATTAGCCTGTATCTGGGGCTGAGCCGGGGTCGCTGCAGCACCTCGGTAATAATTCCTGCCTATTGTCCGGGGGCTTTCTGGGAGCGATGTGATATTGTTGCTTCTCCGTGATGCTGGGGGCTCTGGCCGACTCCTCTCTCCAGCAAGGGCCGGGGTGGGAGCAATGTCTCACATGAATGAGATAAGAGAAGACAAAGCAAATGGTGAAGAAAGGAAGCTTGTAGCTTTTCAAGTTCAATGAGGCTTACCAGGCTTTCGGGGGCCTCTTCAAATCAGAGGCCGAGTTAAAAGAACATGCAGAATTCAAAGCCTGTCCTTTTCCAGGCCCTCTGCCGGCTTTGAAAATCCTCCCAATTCATGTTTACTCTTGTTTCTCTCCCCCCCCCCTCCCTCTCTGTCCTACCTTCCCCACGCAGACACGCACTCAACCCTTCTCCCTGTGTGCAATCATGCCCCCCAAAATCTGTTCAAAGAGGCCCCCAGTCCAGCGATGCCTGGCCGCAGGAGCAGGTGGGGTGGCTGTTTCCATGCCCCCGGATCCTGAATGCAGGATGTATGCAAATGGCAGCGAATGGTGGGCAACATCAGAAAAGGATACAATGGACCCCCTTAATCCCTCGTTGCCCAGAGCTGTCTCTCACCCCAGTGAAACACAGCATCAGAATGGGGTATAAACAGTTCCTCTCGCATTGCAAACATTAAAGTGTTTCTTTCGCTGGCAGACACATACTTTGGAAAGTTGCTGCGAAGGGGAGCACAAAGGCTGGGTGCTTTCATCCTGGGAATTACAGTAGGAGCCACTACTTTCTGGGACGAATCGAGGGCTGCAAGTGAGGGGACCTGGAAGGATGGGAAGGGATACAACGTCCATTTATGCCGCTTGGGAAAATGGTATCATGACTTTACTTGCAAAAGTAGGTCAATGCACCTGAGACACTTCCACAAGTAAGGGTGCTGTAATAAGTGGTGTTATGTGCTGTAAAACTGACTTAGATGGGATCTGTGTCTGGCCGTTCGAAGGAGAGGGTGCAATAGGCTGCACGGCCATGGTGACTGGGAGGGTTAGCTGCACGTCCTAGCTCACCCTCATCTCCTGGGCAAGCACAAGGCTTTATTGTTACTGACAGCAGTCCTTTATAAGGATGGGGCCTCAAAAGCAGGTAGGTAGGTGCAGACAACCTTTGCCCATCTGCTGCTCCACTGCCTCTGCTGCTGGAGTGTCTTCTTCTCCTGCCCGGCCCATATTCCTGGGCAGGATGCAGACAGCTCATGTCCACCCCACCATTCTGTCCTGTTGGGAGCCCTGACCTTGAATTTCTGATGAAAGGCAGCTGAAGACCTGTAAGAATGGAGATTGTCCATGTACATGAAGAGAACATCATCTGGGGTGGGTGACTTTTTAGGATATTGCAGCCTAACATGGAGGTTGAACCCTGATCTGTTTTGCCCCTCTGGAGTCCCTGACACTGGGATTGGGAAGGGTCCTCTCTCTGTCACTCCTTCATGTGTTTTACCACTTGGAAGAAATAATGAACCAAGCCCCAGCCCTTGATTCACCATGGCTTTGCCCCAGCTCTCAAACCAACAGCAAAACATGCAGCTGGGGCAGATTCACAGCCTTCCTCTGACTCTGTGCTGCTCTGGAGATTTAAAGGGGTGAGGATCTGGCCTTGTGTGTTTGGAAAACTCCACCAGGTCCTTTCTTCTTCAGGAAATGTGTTGTTCTGTCCTAGGAAAGAAGCAGCACTGAAGGCTGAAGGCAAACTATTGCTAACACTTTCATTTTCTTGCTCAGGAGCTCAGTACATGTTAAAGGCAGTTGAGGTGTTAACTGTCAGCTGTTGATACCTCTGGCTCCATAATACTCATGCAATCCTGGGCATAGATCTATAATTACCACCTCCTCTCCTCCACCAGCCTCATAAAAAGGAGAAGGAAGAAATGGCAAAACTCACATCTGATAGTCTGCCTGCTGTCACCCAGCTAGGTGTGAGACGCACTGTGAAATACTCCTGCAGGTTTTCCATCCTCTGCTGTGCACAGGTGGCAGTGGGGATGTCCTGTTTCAACACAAACCTCAGCGCTGAAAGGACCAAAAGGAGTATCAAGCTCCAGGACCAAAGCCCAACTGGTTAGTAGTGACTTAAGAAGGGTATATGATTTTTGCTGCATACCTGGCAGGGACCCCAAATAGAGCTACCACTTCTTGTTTTGTTTTTTTGAAATGGGGCTGTAAAAGTGTCTGTTGAGCACTGTGCCTCCAAAGTCCTTGCTGAACAACGGAAAATTTACATGCCAACTAATGGCACTTTTTAGGACATTGTGGACAGAGTCAGCAACTGCGGAGTTTCCCTCCCTTCCCAGCCATGCAAATGAGCTGAAGGGGTTGATGAAGGCACAGGGGTGGGGGAAGAGCGATGTGACAATCATGGCAAGTCACCAAAGCAGAGGGAGAGAAGCAGCCCAATACTTGAATGCAGCAGAGCTCTGTCTCATTTGCCGCCGCGTTGTGTAGCCCCATTGAGCGCGGGGAGGTTTCTGCAGCTCTGTAACACAGAGCTGGATTGTGCCTCGTGGTCTCAGTTGTCAGTGATCAGCAGGGAGATGACAGATCAGGACCAGCTCCTCAGCTGACATGAGTTGCAAAAGTGTCACTGACCTTGTGTGGCCCTTTGTCACTATTGTCTCAGCTCCTCTGAAAAGAAACCCTTGGTCTTGTTCTTCTCCTCTGGGCTGGGAAAGTGATTATTATTATGTCCTGGCCTTTGGTTGATGAAAATATGTGCAGCTTTTTGTCACACGTTTCTCTACCCCGAGTGCATTTCCCCGCCCCCCCCCCCCCCATTTGCTATTCACACTTTGTGTGAATCTGGTGTTCATTAAACTGGCAAAGGCTGGGGGGAGTGCAGGCAAGGAGCCAGGTACACCTCAGCCCTGCCCGGCAGACCCCGGCCTCCATCCCCGTGGGGCTCTGCCAATGTACCCCACATCGGACGGACAGCACGGTTCTGGCCCCCCCGGACATGTGCTCCCAGCCACAGCCCTCCCTGAACCTCCACCAGTCTCTCCAGAGCAGCCTTTTGCTGCCAGGCTAAATGCTGCGAGGTTTTTCTAAGGGGGAAAAATGCCAGGAAGAGATGAGGAAGATCACCAAACCCATTTCCATAAGATGCTGAATCCCTGACAAAGGGAAGGGAAGGGAAGGGAAGGGAAGGGAAGGGAAGGGAAGGGAAGGGAAGGGAAGGGAAGGGAAGGGAAGGGTGTCTGTATTTCTATCTACACAGATATACTGAATACCTGTGGGAGATCATATGGCCTGGTTTGCTCTGCTGTTTCTCTTTTGCCTTTGCCCCACTACAAAGTGATTGTGAAAGATGGTTTGAAATCTTGCCTTTCTGATTTCTGACAGTGCATTACATCTGTCCTGCATTGCCTTTGCAGTGGTGGCACTCGCAGCCCAGGACACATGCCAGTGGTGAGCTGGTCCTGAGGGGTTTAGACCTGTGAATACCAAGACGTTTTTGGAATTAGCTACATGCACAACTCTGTGTTGGCAGGGTAGAAGTTACCTGCCTGTGCAGGATATTTCAAAATTCAATAGCACATATCAGGTGTGTTAGCAGGCCTGTCCCCAGGTGCATGACTTTTTAGAGTCACTCTGGAGTTAATAGGAACACAAAGGAACCCAGATGAAATATCCTCCCTGGTGCAGGCAGCATTTCTAAGCTGATAAAGATCAGAGGCATTGCTCCAAGGTTACTGGGCTGCTGTGTTTATATCTTCATCTGCATATATTCAACAACCCTGGAAAATGGTTAGCAAGGCTCCTGTTCTCCCAAGTCCCCCTGAGCCACGGAGCAGAGATGTGATGTTCTGGTAAACTGGAAAGATTTAGTTTCTATTCCTTTTTTTGTTCAAATGTATAGGGGGATTTCTTAAAATCATGGTTTAGATATAGGTGATATTGTGAAGGAGGCAGTAGAACTGGGTTTACACACATTAAGAAATAAGGGCTATACTACCATGTAAGCCTGAATATGATGTATTCAGCTGGAACAGTGTAGACTGGGCTGTGGATGGATTGCTGTTTAATTACCTGTTTGAGCTGCAATTCAGCCAGTGCTGTCTGCTTAACACTCTTGCTGAACAAAATGTTAGTGCAAACTTTAAGGGCCACAAACTTCCCTGGAAAGGCTGTTTTCCTAAGGGTACTGGTTTACAAAATGCTTTAGATTGTGGCTGCCTTGAATGGAACTAGTGTGAGCCCACAGGCAGATCGTCAACCAGTCGAGGATGGCCTCTCATTAAGAAGATAAGGTCTATGTTGTGGACTTCAATGGCTGGACAATGACAATGGAGGAAGAAGGGCGATGCAGGAAGCATCAGGATCCTGCTGTATGGGAGGATGGGCATGCAGCTGAAGCTATCCCCAGTACTGCCAGCAGATAATGGCCATTCAATATTGCTCAGTTCTTTTGGGCTGTAAAGCTGATGGGCTGAATCAAACTATGGTAACAGCATTGATTTTAACAGAGTTAAATTAAGAGATGCATTTGGCTCTGCAGTTGCTCAGTTTACTATTCATCTAATAGAGCAAGATGAAGTCCCCTATGTGGTGTCACTCCAGTGGCAGCCAGTAGTGGGGACAGCATGTAGGAGGGATATGTAAGTTTAGAGATATATAGCCTTAGACAGGAGCAGGTGAGGGGGAAGAAGCTCAACAAAACCAGGCTGACAATAGCAGCATGTTTAAAACAAATCTTTTCAGCAATGGATTTTGGCAATGCTGAAAACAGTAGCTCAGGACAGTGAGGTAGACAGATGTAGCTAGCACATAATGAAAAAACATGTAATGGAGCTGTGGTTGGATGAATCTCTGGAAGCCAGCATTGCCCAAATCCGAACAATGGACTCTGCTTCATGTCTCTGACCCATTGCTGTGTCCCTGAGCTGCCACAGATGCTGCTGTGGCTCTGCCTGCTCATCCACCTGGATCACACCAGCCAGTTTCAACCACAGCGGTCTCAGAGATGATGGCACACAGTATTGGCATAGGAGGCTGAACAGGGGGCAGGGAGTCGGGCAGACCCCTGGGGAGGCTGCAGGATGAGCCCAGCCCTTAACAGACATGCAAGAAGACCCAGATGAGCAAACACCATGTCGTGGTCCTTTAAGTGAAGAGCAATTGCCATACTCAGAGTTACTTATTGCTAGGACTGAAGCCAGTGTTTGAAATAAATCTTGGTGGTTTTAGCAGTTTTGCTAATGCTTGTGAAAGAAATAGACTTTACTGCAGTTACTCCTGATTTATGCAAAGTGGGAGAAAGATTAGAGGAGAATCTGAAAAGCAAGTGTCAGTGTCCTTCAAACACTCTTAAATGGGGTCAGGGAAAGCAATTTAGGGGGAAGCAAAGGGCTAAATATGAATCCTTTGGAGAAAATCCTTCTATGAGACTTTTAGTGTGGGACAGTGGATCAGCTGTGCCACCACCTATCAGCTGGCAGGCTGGAAAAGGGTTGAGCCATTTAACTGCTTCATGTGACATCTTAGTCCTGAACACCTAGTCTACAGATTAAAAAAAGTAAAATTAAGTCAGATGTCATTTATAAAATGATTCTCAGATCCTGGCAGTGAGTTGGTGTCCATAAAATAAACACAATTGTGTAAGAGAGATCTCCTGAGTGAGGTGGCCCTAAAGCCTGGCCCACCTCCGTGCTGGGGTGGCATTGTGGCATTGGCTGTGGTGTGTTTCCCAAAGTGCATTCACTTTTTTCAGATTTCAGATTTCACCTTCACCAGGGCAGGAATTAGGCAGGCGATGGGGTGCAGCACCTTCTCTTTGGTGTGGCTTTGTTTGAAGGTTGTGGACGACCGCTTGGTCATGTGAATCCAGCTGTCTCATGGCAGATGTCTTCAATCCGTAGCTCATGTACATTCATCCAAAGGTTAAAGACAAGATCAACTTTTCTGAGAGCGAGGAGTGAAACGTGCCCTTTTCCTCCCTAAATTCTTCTGCATTGCTCTGGTTGTTGTTGTTATAATTAACTGCAGTCAAGCCATCCTCAGGAGACTTTGCTGTAACAGAGACCATCCTCTTTTGTTTCTTTGAGGGGTATTAAAAAGCCACAGGGACATTTCAGGTAAATCCGAGAACAGACCTTTTCCTCAAAAATGGACCATCAGGTGAAATGATGCTAGTGTACCATCACTAGGATGGGCTCATTTCTTTAAAGCTGCAAAGGTAAAACCACCAGCAGAGATCAGACCAACCTGTGGATACAGCTCTTAATTTATGCAAAAGTTCAACTTTCTTTTCTCACAGTTTGGAGACAGATTTTGCTCCACTACTACTGTGAAAATCTGGCCATAACCTTAGGTAAGTTCAGAGAAGGGGTTGTTAAGTGTGAATGACTTTTGGCAGATGGTTTGAAGTTGTTTGCGTATCTTGGGTCGTGGAATTTGGATGAAAACTGTTTGTTTCTGAGCTATCAGGGTTCCTGGTTTCTGTCAGAGCCTGGTAACAGCACTGGCTGTGGGATTTCCCCCCTTCTGCATCCTTCTGCCCTCCCTCCACAGGTAGGGTGGTTGCAGCAAAGGCCGATGTTCATTGCAGGCAATACTGAGCACGTTACTCCAGTTTACTGCCAACTGTTGATAGGTTGGCAGCCACTGTACAGCGAGTCTTGGCCTGGCACCTGCTAGAAAATGTTCCTGCTTTACCAGTACCATAGGCTTTTTTCAGCAGTCTTATCAGAAAGGCCAGTGAATAAACAGCCTGTCTGAACTGGATTCTTTCTTTACCCCAAAAAAGAACTCTGTGGATCAAGGTTGAAGCCAAGAGATGCCCCAGGAGAAGCTTGCATTTGGCTGCCCTTAGTGCTCTGGTTCTGTGAATGATGGAGATTATTTCCTTTCCAGGACTGTTGGTCTTTGCACTTAATATGCCAATTTTTACTAGGGCTATAATGATGAGGAGAGCCAGAGATGCTGAGGAACAGGCAGGTCATTCCTTGCAAGCACCATATGATATACAGCTTGCTATTAGCAGGGCGATATACTTCTTTCAGAAACCAAGCAAAGTTTCTTATGTAACCCATGGGTTTGATCTCCACCAGGCCAGCTCTTTTTTCATGTTTGTTGGTTCCAGTGAAGCAGAAGTATTTCTGCTTCCTTGCCTGTAATAAATTCAGATAGGGCTTGTGCTGACTGTAAGGCTAAAACTGAAAGATGCTCCTCCTATGACATTGAAAGCAGCTGAAAAGAGGGACATGAGCAGATTGCCAGGCAATCAAATAGCCCCAAGGTAACCTGTGCTGGGGGATTTGCTTTGGTCTCTTACTGGTGCCCATCTTCTTTTTCTTCTCATAGCATCAGTACTTTCTGCCAGATGGCTATTATTTTTTACAGGACTACAGACAATTATACCTGTCAAGGGCATGCCAGAGTAGTTAGCATTTATGGTGTTAAGGAGATTACCTTCTAAATGTTAATAGCAGACACAGACGTGGTGACTTTCCTACTCAAGATCTGTATTAGATCACTGCTTTGCAGTGCTGAATGGATGCTATGAGATTCACAGATGTACAATGTGATCACTCTTCAGTACTGGAAACATGCCTGTATACACACACAGCTGATGCTCACACACATTGTCACCACATGTAAGCACAACAGGGTCTTCCACTGTTCACATATGAAGTTGTGCAACAGTCAAGCCCAGAGACATTTGCTTTCACATGATTATCTGAGCTGGGTCACATCTGCAGGTATCAAGGAGTTGCTGTGTGTTTCCTGGGCATTTAGGTTGTGGGGGACATTTCTGTTGCCATTAGAGTCAAAACTGATGTGGGGACCCACTAGGTTTCCAATCTCTGCAGCTGCTTGCCCGTGTTTTTTCAAAGGCCAGAGGGTTTGATCAGTTGTCAGAAGCTTGGGAAGGGCAGCACCATGCGGAGGGTTGGACATGGGGTGGTGTAAGACATGTCTTATGGCCCCAGGGCTGCTGGTGAGTCTCTGAGTGCTCTCAAGAAAGGATCTTCTCAGCTCAGATTGCACACACATCAAAGCAGGAGCCAACTCTTCATGTTTGTTTGATGGCACCTTGTGCAACAGGGCTCAACCAATGCCTCCAGCTGCAGCTGGAAGGACAAAAATCCAAAATAGCTGCTGCTTGAAATGGCTCAGAGATATAAATTTACTTCAAAACCATCAATCTGCCCTAAATTCACTCAAAACCTTTCCTAACTTTGTGAACCAGAATCATTTTTCAGACATAAAGCTGGTATTTACTCAAGAGCCCTCCACACCTGGTACCTCTTGGGCCCAGAGCTGAATGCTGCCAGGTTGTAAGTAAAATTCTCATTCTGGCTGTAAGGAGGATGGTCCCTCATCCTGGCTTTATGGTGGATGTTCCCACCGCTCAGCAGCAGCACTTTGCTTGGAGTACTCTATACCAACTGTGCATTGCATCTGGGCAAGCTGAGGGAAGACCATTTGTTGTCTTGTTGGGTTTTGGGTCATGAAAAAAATGAAGGCTGGGGCTGAATAATGAATTCTCATGGCCTCTTGCTGGGAGTGCAGATCTAAAAGGCACCCATGTTTGGCCCCAAGGAGACAGCCCTTTCCCATGGTTCCAGGAAAGCTGAATTAAAACGCTCATAACAAAATCCCTTGGCGTTTCCTGCTGGTCTGCACCCAGGCTGTTTCTTCTGTCTGAAGGCTTGTTCTGCGGACATGGGGCAGGATTTGTGACTGTTGACTCCAGGGAACAGCAGTGGTTAACACCACAGGCAGGTCTGGCCTTTCCTGTTTATTCTTTCCAAGGGCATCTGTCCTCCCATGGCTAAAGGGGAAGGTAAAACAGAAATGAAAAGGAGGGTGTCCCAGACACTGTCCTTGGGAGGGAAGAAGGGAAAACTCAGTGAAAAGGCAAGTAGCTAAAATTTTCTCTTTCTTCAGGTCTCCTATTTCTGCCCTTGATGTATCAAAGGCAGAGGTGAGGGGGGGTTAGCAAACCTTGGGAGGGGGCCCCCAAAACCCAATTTCTTTGACACTAATTTGGATAAAGAATGAGGAGATTCATTGCTGATTCTTACATGTGACTGCCTCTCTAAGCACAGAGAAATCCCACGTGAAGGTCGGCGGCTGAGCAATGCCCTTGGCAGCACATGCACTGCTCTCACTGTGCCATATTCTGCTCTCAGTTACACCAGCACAAGTGCAGGATGACTCAGCTCAGGTCAATGCAATGGGTGAACCAGGGCATCACTGCTAATAAAGAATTCGGCTTAGCGGGGTCTCAGGTTTTCATTACTGTGCTATGCTGGCTGCATTAGGGTATCTCCCCTCCATGTACACCCATCTCATTCGTGAATCTGAAAGGATGGGTTAGATCAGCTGATGGGAGTCAAGACCTACTTTGAGCAAATAGGGGCAAATATGGCGCAAGTACGGCTGTGTTGTGACTGTTTACAGGCAGTATCTGCATTTTAAATGAGAAAGACACTTTCCCATGTTCATAGGATAATTAATGAGCTGACAAGGGTGTTGGGGTGGCAGGTAAGTTGCTGACCATACAGTCCAGCCATGGTTATTCACCAAAACCCAGATCTGCGCACACCTCTCCAGAGCATTCCCAGTGAGTGGGATAAGTTAATAATATCACACAAATGTGAATAATCATCTCAGGTGTTGCAATGTCAGCGTGACTGCAGCATCTTGATTATATCAATGAAGAGAGTGTTTTGGTCCTGCCAGCTGAGCACCCTCCCAAAGGAGGAGGAAGGAGGGGAGGCTCCAAGGACTGGCATTCTCTACAGGGAAATGTTGTTAGTACAAGACATGACTATGGTACAATACATTAACTCATCCAAAAAAAAGAGGCTCCAAATCCAAGAACAGTGAAAGGAAACCAAACAAATATGTTTCCACAGAGTCCATCCATCTGTTCATCTGTTTGTCTGTAGATGTTACAGAATCACCCAGCACTGAAAGAACATTTCCCACCTGACATGTTCCAGCAATTGCAATGTCTTTTCAAGAACACCATGAGCTTTGCCAGCTTCCCAGGACTAAACAGAGAGAGACATGAAAGGTCCTGAGCTAGTAGCAAATGTGCCATTTGCAGAGCACAGCAGGATTTGTTTCAGGAGTAGAACAAATTTCACAACAAAGCTGAGAGGCTTTGGAAGTGTCCCCTGCTTTCCTGAAATCTGTGGACAACTGAATCCACTGAAAATGCAGGAAATGGCAGAATTTCCACTAATTTGGCAAGTTCTGGATGGTTTGATATTTTAGTTGATACTCTTATTTTAATGGAGACTTGGGGATCGACAGAAGCAGAATTCAGTTCCTATTTCTCCAAGCAGGACATTTCGTTTGTCACCCTAGGAGCCCTTCCAGCTCAAGATTTAAAGTGGGATTCTAAAGATAAGGGTCTATATCCAGAAAAATGCTCCATATCCAAATCATTTTTGGTGCTGAAAAAACAGTTGCAGTAGCTATGAGACACTGTCTGCATCTATTCTAGAAGGGACTTTACTGTTCTTTCTATTATAAGAGTTGATTGAAGTTATCGCACATATTTTACATTTCATCAAAGTTTTGAAATTCCAGACTGATAGTAAATATTACACCTCTCCTCTACTCCCTATAACACTGATCCTTTTTTTTTTTTTTTCCCCTTCTGGTTTTAGTATTTTTAGCTTCAAAATATTGAATGATTGAGTAGAAAAACAATTAGGGAGGAATTTCCAAAGCCTGTTTACCCTTCCTCCACCCTCACTGTTTTCCAAGGCTCTGGCCAATGCCTTCTACACATTAAGTCTAAGAAAGGCAACACCCTTTCTCCTTTGAATATCAAACTCTAACATTGCAGAAGGTGTCTATAGAGATACACTATAACCACCATCTTAAAAGTACCGAATCAAGCAGAAAAAAGGCCCTTTGAAGAGCAGAAGCATCTTCCTTGCTTTGCTGTTCTGCAAGGCTGTGCAGATAGGAGAATGCTGGGAAGCTGAATGCTGGTTGCAAAAGGTAGACATTGCCAGTTCTTTGCTCTGTAAGCTTTTATTTGAAAGACCTTGGTGTCCAGCTTTAATTCCTCTCAGGCTGAAAAGAATTCTGCAAAATCTCAGCTAGAAAAGCAAACTCGTCTAACTCTGCCTGCAGCTCCTGCTCACTGATTATTTTCAATCAGAAAGCTCACACGCTCAGCTCTGGTAAGCCAGCCTGCTCCTTTTTTTGAAGTTAACGGAGCTACACAACTTTATACGGCCCAAAGCATCCAGCCCAAAGAGTGCTGCAAATTCCAAAGGCAGATGTTTCTCTCCCTCTCTTTGTGTTTGTTCTTACAATTTTATTCACTATATATGACTCACAGGAAAAACACCTTTTGGTTTCGAAGGGAGTCAGTGACACCTTATCTACAATTGTGCAAACAACTGTTAGGTTCGTTTCCTGCAGTCATTTTATGTATCAGTAAAATGCAGTCAGCTGCACAGTTTGAATGAAGTATTACGCTTTGCTTTGATTGCATTTTCCCTAGTTCTGCAAGGCTTGACCTGGAAATGAATATCATCCATCCTATGGGTATGAACCACTAAAGTTTTGTGCGCTGTTTGCTAACTCTTCTCTGCTGGGGACATTCACTGGGCACAAGCAAGATCATCAGCCCAGGCTGAGCTCCCGTTCATGCTAGATGCTGTATCCCTTACACGAAGAGGCAGTGCCTGCCTCCAGTCTGCTCAATACTAGTCAGGGTGTCTTCAGTTTGGGGTACTTCATCTCAAAAACAAGGTATGGGGCAAGAGTGATAGTTCAAAGCAACATGTAAATGTGATTGGAGGCCCAGAAATCCTCACCTGCAAGTATGGTCTGCAGTTACTCATTCTGGACAAGAAAGAACACAGTCCTAAAATAAAGAAAGGCCAACTGAAAAGATGTAGCGAATCATCCATACCCTCTGCCCATGGAGGAGAAAACCCCTGGCCTTAAATTTTAGCAAAGATCAACGTTAGAGTGTCAGGATAAGCAAGAAGAGCAGCAAAGCATGGGCTAGATGTGTGAGGAAGCCAGCAAGTCTCCATCATTGACGGTCACTCACTTCAGCAGCAATGTAACCCACCACCTCATTTTTGAAGCCCACAACTGCCATGACTCAGCCTTGCTTTCTTGCACAGACCATTCTGCTGCTGTGAATGCTCCTACCAAGTCAAAACAGATCAGTGTCACAGGGTTGGTAGAGAGTTTTTCTTTGCTCTAAAGAGCATTTTCATTGAAGGGCACCTAATACATTAGGAGAAGGAGAGGTGCCACCACTCACTCCACTTGTCACTTTACATCTGGTCAGTGGTGCCAGGAATAAAATCCAGCAGTCCAGGAGAACAGGATTAATTTGTTAATAAATGACAAGGAAAAGGCCTGCTGCAAAGGGGTGCTGGAGGAGGCAGCGTGCAGAAGTGGTCATTAAAGAAAAAGTTGTTCCATTGATGCATGAGATAAATGTAGAGATAGATGGATACTCTTCAGAGTCAAATAGTGAAGTATATCTCAGACACACAAGGTGCCTCCTAAAGAATCACTGTGATACATTTGGGGTTGGATTTTCAAAGTCACCTAAGGGTAATTTCTTTGGGGTTTTTAATATAACGTATTGGTTTGCTTGAAAAAAAGAAACCAATCCATGTTAAACAACCAAGAGAAGACAGTCAGCTGTAATTGAAAAGCATTGAAAGCTACATATCCATTTTGAAGAGCAGAGTGATTTTTCAGAGCTCAAAGTGATGAAGCACCCAGCCTCTATCGTACTTCAGGGGAATGTCAGCACCTAATTCCCTTTAGTTAAAATTGAAACACAATGAATTTCATGTCAAGCCAGTCCTCTGTACAGAAGAGCATGTAAAAAGGGTTCCAGAGGATGTTTAGAGGCATAACACAGGGCTATAATATGAAATACATGGCAATTTAACATACAACTACAATTGTATTATACAGATGTTATCGACTGCGTGACTGACGCAATGTCCAATTACAAAGGGGGAAATGACATCTCTTGCAGCTTAACAGCTACACCATTAAATATGGTCAGTCTGTGCCTTGGGAGAGTTATTAAAGTGGCAGAAATTAGTGTTAAAATAATTGATTGGCATTTCCTTAAGATGCAATAATATTCCTGTAAATCTCCTTTAGATAGAAGGAACATACCTGAGACATTAAAGGGCTTTTGGTATACGTGTAGTGAGGGTGACACTCAATGAATAATAAATGGCTCTAGGTGACTTGTTGTTATGGCTCTGATACTGCACGATATTAACTTTTAAGGCATGCCTTCAGAACTCGGAAACTTTATGGACTCCTGTGTTTTATGATCTTGTAACCTCAAGTCCTTCATCCTGGAGACGGCAGGTTTTTTGTTCCATCTCCTGATTACCAGGTAGCCGCTGGCACCGCTTCCCTTTCTGCACGTTACTCTCCAAATCAGCTTCCCTAATGAATGTTAGTTTTACTGGGCTGGAATTGGACCACTTTAGACTATATTTCCTCAGACATAAAAAGTTATCTAGGCCTTTACTGTTCCTAAGAAGTGATGTATGCACATTAGCTAATTAATTAATCTTGCTGAGTAGCATATTAATTTCTTTTAATTTCCTATCCCTGCTTGAGAGGTAACATTTCCCTGAAACTAGTGTGGTGGTATAGGAAAGGATTTGCAGATTTAGACTTTCACAGTCAGCTTGGGGGGTTGGTTCTGAGTTATGCAGCGCAGCAAAGTACACACATGAGCACACAGACACACACAGGCTCTTGCCTTCACAAGACAGATGTGCGCTGTTTCTGTCAACAAAACAATTATTGTGGTCCAAAAGGGCCTTTTAATGTACGTAGGTGGCCTAGGAGCTTACTTCCTATTTTCAAAGATGTTTAAAGCCATATGCAAAACAGGATTGAGGTGCCTCAGAGGAATTTCGACACCTAAATCCAGCGTGGCATCCCGGCCCCTCTGCTTAGCCCCTGCTGCTGGATCCACCGACCCCTGTTTACAGTTGGTAGAATCAAGGCTTTGTTTCTTGGCATGTACAGAGGTATTTTGGTCCCCTCTGAAGACCAGCTCTGCTGTGAAGCTAGAAGCAAGGCTCTCCTCTGGCCAGGGCCTCCCAAAAATTCAGTCCAACAGGCTACCTGAGGGCACCTCCACCCATGGCCGGACTTGCCTACCTCTGCCTCCATTTTTCCTTCCAAAGCTCATTCTCCTGGAGGGACTCCAAACCACCAGTCTAGATGTCTTCTGGAGCTGTGTCCTGTGGACTTTCCTGGGAGGTGGGGAAGGACAACCCAGCATTTGAACCCTAAAGGTGATGGTCAAGCTGGATGGTTCCCTCTGGACTGGGGAAACAATAGGACCTGTATCACATTTGTAATAAAGTGACAGCTACCATCCAGCTTGATTTATTGGTTCATTCATCATAAATCCCAGCCTCCAACGCGCCACTCAGAATTCAAGGACATGCTCAGAACTGTTTTCACCCCAAAAGAGCCCATTTCTGAGCAGTTACAGGGCTATGGTAAGCCTTACCTCTCCTTGACTCTGCACCTAATGCAGAGGCTTTTATACCAGTCTCACGCCTTTGTGCATGGGACAGGGACATGCATCCAAATATAATTATTCCGAAGGATCACATCAGTGTAATCATATGTACTTCTGGAAATAGGCTGGGAAAAGGCCACGACACAGACTCCAGACAGGCTGGGAGCCATTATCTCACCTAAGGTCTAGATGTTACCAGCCAGACATTGCTGCCCCCATGAACTCAGGTGTTTTTCCTTAGCACTGATTTGGGGCCACCCCAAGGTCTTTGACATCAAGCAGCATCTAAGTGATGCATAATCTTCACAGCACCCTGTGTCCTCGCAGGGGTGACCATGGATGTGCCCCAAATCGATCCTCACCTAGTGCTTTCATTCCCCTCTGGTGTGTGGTGTGACAGGTTTTCTTCATGGGCAAGGCATGATCATGGGGCAGGTTATCCACCTCATCACCACCCTCTTCCCAGGATGTTGCTCTCCCTGGATGGCAGTAATCATTCTCTGCAGGTGAGTGTTGGCCACAGCCATTTTGATTTTTGCATGATTTTTGCATGAAATGTTCTACATTGGTGCTGTTCTGTCTCTTCCTCCCCAGCCAGCCCATGCTTCCCAAGACCTAATTATGCCCCTTTGTCCTTCTCACTTGTACTGTGCTAGAAGTGGTGACAGGGATGACATTCCTTCCCTGAGCTTCTCAGGAATTTTTTTTTTTCTCCTTTTCTTCCTTTTTTTTTAAGATTTCTCTGCAGTTCCGATCAGCTGTTTACATTTAAAGGTTGTCAAACTCATTTAAGTTATCAAGAACTTTCCCCTCTCTGAGCAGGCTGGAAGAGGGCAATGATCCCTCTCATCTTCATTGTGATGCTTTTTAATTGTCTTCAGCTTAAAAGTGCTGCAAAAAAGATGAAGAAAACAAGCAAACAAACAAAAGTGTAGGCATTTTTCCAAATAAGTGCTACAAATGCAGAGCTTTCTTGCTTCTGTGCTGGGCTTGATTCTGGGTTGATGGCATTCTTGCAAGGGTGGATGAGACTCCTCTCTTCTACATCTCTGATATGGGCTGAGACAGTATTTGCGTTATGCTGGAGTCAGTGAAATGGTGTACTCATCTTATACAAAGTAACAGATTTTTTTTTTTTTTTTAGTTTCCCGGGAAAAAGAAGTAGTTCAGGGCATGCAAAATGTTCCATTTTATTTTGGACATCTGGGTGCATGGAGTAGGGTCTTCTTTAACGGGACTGAAGTAAGTTTGGAAAACAGATTCCATTTTGAACTGAAAAATTGCATCATGTCACACTGAAAACACATACCTGAAAAGCACTATATTGCTTGAGAGCACAGAAAACGTGTGCAAGGATAAGAAAGGGATCTTTAATTCTCATGAAGTTAAACATTCTTTATTCTCATGAAGTTCCTTCAACATTTGCAAAACATTTTAGTTGAGCAGATTTTTCTTTTTATGGGAAGGGTATAAAAAAATCCATTGCCTTAGAAATATCATCTCAGTGTGCTGTTAACCTTCCTGCTCCCATGGCAGCAGAGGCAGGACATGAATGGGTGCTACTCGACCTCAGACCCTGGTGCTGTGTCACAGCACTGTGGAGACTGACCACATTTTCACACTGTATCTCCAAATCAAGGAAGTCCTCGGTGGTATCAGACACAAGCCATCTCTGCAGCTGCCTCGCTCCAGAGGTGCTGGCCTTGCAGTTATTGTGAAATTTAGGGAGCAACTCTTTTTTTCACTATTTTTTCCCCATTTTCCCCACCATAATTTGCTTTTCTGACATAGAAGAACTTCCCCCCAAAATGGAGTATACCTGTTTGATAACTGGATAGTGTGGGCATTCAGGGAGAGGTGGAAAACTGGGCTAGTGTAAACCTGAAAAAATCAGAAGTTTGTTCAAAATACTTTTCCTAATTGCATTTTCCCTTTTCCAGACAGTTTTGTTAGTGGATGGTAGAGAGACGTGTGTGCATTACAATATAAAAGCAGCATCTTCCCTACTGAAGGTGCGTGCGCACACACACACACAAAACTCTGGGCTTATGTACGGCAGGGAAAGGGGGAACACAAATCAAACCCAAACAATTTTTTTTTTTTTGCATCGAGCTGTCTGGGTTGTCAGTTAGGGAAATTAGCCCATCTATCATGTCTCTAATTTCCCATCACTTTGCCTGAAACCTGTGGGCTTTTAAAGAAACTTCTTCATTTTTCCCTCATTATTGTGTTTCTCTTTTACTTCCTCCAGTTCTTAAGTAGGAAAGTCCCAGAGGATTTAAGAGTCTAAAAGAGAAACTTTGGAGCTCTTCTGTTTCTTGCATGAACTTATACAGAAGTTACAGAGAACGTGCCTAGGCTACTGTGCCGGGGAAATAGGCAGCAAGGGCCGACCCGCATGTTTGGGGAGGGGAAGGGGTGAGGGTACGTGCCCAGCCTGGTGTTGATGCCGGCACGGTATTAGAGGTGTGGGGGAATGTGTTACAGGGTGTTTGTGCAACACCCTGGGTACATGTTTGCTCTGTCTGGAGTATTTGATAGTCTCAGCTCCTATACACATGTTTGTTTGTACCTCTTGGTGTTCACGAGGGGCTGTATTTGTATTGGGTTGTGTGTGTGCATGTGCCCCTGGGTGTATCATCTGAACTGTCACCGTTCACATAACAGATCCCCGTCCAAACCACCTGCGGGTGCACGGTCCCTTACCCTCCTTTTGTATTTGCCTGCACGCCTTCAGTTTCCTTCTTTATTTGATGTTGTGGCTCCCCTGCAAATCCTTCAAGTTTCTAAAATTATGAAAATGGCAGAGTAGAAAAGAAAGCTGGAACAGCTGGGGATGCCTTGGGGACGGCACTTCCTGGCCCCAAAGATTACTGTGCTATCACGTTGCACTTAATTGTTCCAGTGTTTAGCAAATTGCATTAATTAAAGTGGCACATCTGGCCTTTTTATCAGAGTCTGTTCAGTTCTGGTTTTGATCCTGCAGTGACAGACTCTGACGGTATCAGCACCCCTGGGTAAACACTCATTACACCAGGGGAAGGCTTCCTTTATTCTGCGGGAAGCCTAAAACCAGGTCCGAAGGAAGCACAGAAGCCTCATTGAGAAGCCTCCAGAAAGCCCTGGAAAGGAAAATCCAGTCATTAGTAGAGTTCAATCACCACAGCTCTGTTGATAGCAACAGCTATCCTGGCTGGGCTTTCCTTCTTCCCAATTAAATCAGCTTCCACCCGTGTTGTAGGTTTGCGCCCAAGAAGTAACTGAACCAAATGATCAGCCATAGCCGAAGCTCTACTGGGGACTCACCTTCCTTTTCCCATGCAAGCACCCCACAGCCTGTACTGCAGCCCCCCTCGTTGTATAGAGTAGCTCACAAGCAAATACATTGCTTAATTTTATCTATCATCTAACTCTCCCAGCTTCCTAGAGTCAAGGAAGGGAGCTGAAACTCCCAAAAAGGCACTCTACGATAGATACTTTTTTCAGCTCTGAAACTAACCACGAGTTTTAGGGAAAAAAAAACCCCAAACTTTCAGCACAGGGACTTGGTCCCTGCACTCCCAAATCACTGCATAGTCACTCCATTGTTTCATCCCAGGTATTTTTAAGAATGCATCACCTTAGTAGCACAGGTAAAGGATACTTCGCCCCCTACATCAGGATCTATTCTTAAAATAATGGGCCATGAATGGAGCCAAATTAGCTAATGGAGCCAATTATCTTAGCAGGTAATGGCGTTTAGGTAGCTTTTCTATAACCAGAAACTTCATCGGCTTTTTACTTTAGTGGCATTTATATCCCAGTTCATTGGGCATGGCATTAAAGACCTCGTCAGTTAGAGAGAGGTTGAGCTTAGCAAAAGTAGGGAGGGAGAGAGAGGAGAAAGAAAAATTAAATAGCAGGACTCAGCTCACCATACAAAGTCAAAACTGACTCGTGTTTGACTTTTAGACAAATAAGGGACTTAAGGACTGGACAAATGTACATACAAACTCACATAATACAAACAAGCATGTCTGGGTGACAATTAAATTAAAATTTTTAACTGCCTAGTTAGAGTTGAGTGTATTTAGGGGCCTTTAAGAGGACAGCTTCTGAAAGCCTGCAATTTGTGTGCTAATAAAGTCAGCCCCTCTCGGAGGTCTGCAGCATGGCCTGATGCTTGGCTTAGCCCCCTGCATCCCCCAGCTCCACTCTAATAGGAGAGAAATGACAGTAAGTGCTACTTGTGATGGCCTGGAAATTGTAGATAATGACCCGGTGCCTAGGACAATTACTCCACCCACCTAATCCCACACTACCAGGGCAGTTCTTCTTTTGGGATGGCTGCCTGTGTGCCCCATGGGTTTGGTTTTTTTTGGGGGGGGGGGGGGTAAGGTGCGAGGGGCTGCAAGCAGCCAGGTTGGTCTCTGTTTTGCCCAACACACTGGGGAGCCAAAGCACTGAACCATGGCAGATGCATGAACTGTTGGCATGGGCACTAGTTTAGGAATGCATCACCTTTATAGTGCAGGTAAGCGATGCTTTGCACCCCACATCAGAAGCTATTCTTAAAAAATTGGTCTGTAAATGGAGCCAAAATACCTACTGGAGCCAGTCTGAGCTGTACCACTCCTCACTCACAGTTTCTTTGCTGAGATCCTGAAATGTCAGCCTGAGCCTAGCTCCGCTGGGAGCCCTTGATTTGAGCCCAACTTGTAGAATCTGAATGCTCACTGGCACCTCAGCATCCCTGCCAAAGCTGTGTGAAGTGAGCTGAGGGGTCCCAAAGTTATGGCTGCAGAGAAGTTTGTGACCTCAGTAAATTAACCCTGCATTTAGCATTGCCCTTCAAAAAGCTTGGTCCCAGGTCAGAGCAGATTCAGCCACCAGCCTCAGCAAAGGGCAGCAGGAGAGGCAGGCACTCAGCATGGCCCTCATCCCCGCCGCACACAAGTTTGTCTCAGCATCCCAGCTCTCAACCCACCCTGTGCATGTGAGCAATTTATTTTCCAAACACCTGGGGCCGGATGCTCAGCTCATGCAGAGTGACAGGTCGTCACTGCCTTCAGCAGAGCTAGCCCCTGATTCACTCCACTGCCAGTAAGCCCTTAGCTAAATAACGAAGAGACGAGGGAGGAGGGAAGGGTAAACTTAAACACAGGAGCCTAAGAAAGAGTCCACTTGTAAATTCAGCCGCAGCCAAGCTCCCATTAGACGCACAGGCACAGAGATACAGTTGCACAAGGCTATAGCAGATTTGCAGTTGTATGGGGTAAGTGTTTGCTTCCCTCTCTGTATAATTACTGTTACTGATATCATTACGGTGCTCCACTTGGCACATCCGTTCACTTGGCAGCTCTGGCTGAGGCATCAGGCTTTCCAGTCTTTAGAAAGCTTTGCAACACTTCTCCTCGAGCACACGCTCTGCAGCTAAACGAGTAATTATCTGGGAGCTTTAATCAACCTTCATTCCAGCTGAATTTGCCACTAAATTTGTAGCAGATTCTGAAGACCCTCTGAAGCATGAATGCATGCTGGCATTTTGTGCAGGGAAGGCCTTCAATTGCCTTGTTGGTCTGAAGAGAACCTTTCTGTCTCCTACAACTGCTCTCGCCTTGCAGTATTTAAATGAATGGGTGCTTGGGAGCGCGGCGCAGGAGTCCCGGCAGAGCTGTGTCAGGCAACAGCTCAACATCTGTCCTAGTGTGGGACGTTTTACTTATGTTCCCCTTGGTAAAAGAAAAGAATCTGCAATCAGGAGGTGGTAAAAAAAGGTGTTTCCTAACAAAAACAGCCAAGGAGTTTGACTCCTATCTGCAGTCATAGTAAAAAATGCACAGTTGCAGAAGAACTTTGAAACATGCCAGAATTTGCAAGGCTATGTGGCGATAGCCTCCCTTCATGGCATGGCAAGCTTGCCTAGTGCCCTTACAGATGACTTCCATTTTCTGCTTTCATCAGCCTGCGCTGCCCTGCTGCTCGGAAACGTATAACACCCTTGACTACTGTCACAGTGTGCTGGGGGGCAGTTTTTGTTACCCGAAGACAGGAAGCTTCGCCATGAGGACCCTGGGCTCGTGCATCCACAGCGAGGGCAGAGAGAGCCCAGAGCCCTGCAGCTGACGTGGTTGCACCTCAGGCAGCTGCTGGTCCAGGAGGAGGAAGTGGGCTGAGGACAGGTTTGGTGATCTCCCTGCCTCTGTCATCCATCTATACAACATTATTCCAAAACAGAAGTTGTAGAACTAAACGCTTCTGCTGTCTCATTGAGCATGTAGAGACATTTTCTGATGCAACATCAGGAGCAGGAGGTTTGCTCACATAAGTAGTTCTTTCTGAAAACCCTGGTTTACATTCCTCGTTGTCTTAATTTCATTTTCGTTTCTCTCGTTAGCATGAATTCATTTGCTAGCTGGACCAACACAGGTAGGTGAGCACCTCCTATCACCATACTGCACCCTCCATGCCCCACACTTCCAGAGAGAAAGGAGGGAGCGGCAGAAACTGGGTCCGTTTTGTCCAGCCCCAAGTCCAAACCATGCATTTCCAAACCAGAGTCTGTCCTACACAATTGCCTGATTTCCAAGACATAATTGGGGCTGATGCTCTGTAGATAGATGGACTCACAGGCTGGATTCACCAGTCCACATTCAGCTGACTGCAGACCACACATCCAGAAGGTTATTTCACCTGATATGACCCTGGTAGAACAAGGGTCATAAAATATCAAGCTACTTCAACTTTTAACCTAATAATATGTAGCTGAGTATAATTTCACTTCCAGAATTATGCAGATTTTGTTTGCAAGCAACAGAATCCATTGGTTCACTTGATCACTTGTTCCAATGGTTAGTTTTCCCCATCCTTAAAAATTTATGCCTTATTTCTCATTTGAATAGCTCTAATTTTAATTAGAAGGCATTGGCTTTTGTTACTAAATTAAACAATCCTCTGGTATTAAGTGTCTTGTCTTTCATCTGGTATATATTGCACTGCACTTCCTTTGCTAAACTAAACATAAAGATTTTTAAATCTCTCACATTAAAGAATCTGAGGTATTCAATAATTTCTGTATCCACTGTCAATACATAGATCAATAGACCTCCAATAGAAAGAGCAGCACATGGAGTGACAGAGGCACAGCTAGATCAGTAAATGGAGAGACATGGATGCAAAAGTAAAGAGACAAACAAAGGGAGCAGTAGATAAATCGACAGATCAACAAAATCCCCCCTCTCCAGGTTGTAATGAGTCCTGCACATTAGTGAACAGTTTTTCTTACCTGAAAACTGTGAGCCGGTTTACATAATCCATCACTCTCTTGGTGAAGCCATTTGCCTCCTTAATTTCACCTGGAAATCATGTCCACTCACTGATTACATGGGAAGCAGCCTCTCTTTTCACTCCCCAGATCCCTGGCACCATTACTACTATATTTAGCAGTCACTTCTTCCTGTCATTTGCCAAGAGCGCTCTATATCCAACACATTCAACTTTGCAATGCAAACTTGCCAACTGGCAGGAACAAAAGCAACTTTTTTTTTTTTTCTGTCCTTAGTCGACTCTGGCCCCCGGCCAGTCAGTGTCTTCATTTATTGTAATGAATTTGTGTCATTAATATGTTGGATATGCACAGCAATTGCAAAGTAGTACATTAGTACAAAAGCTATTGCTCTGGATGCCAGCGTTTTATTGCCACAGCTGATTTACAGGCTGATAAGCAACTTTGCAGTTGTCCTTGAGGATGGGAAAAGGACAGGTAGCATGGCAGAAGCGAGGCAGGCACGGCATTGTGGCGGCCGAGGGAAAGTGTGAGGTTTCCCAGGCCTCGCACAGCTGGGGGTGGACTTGACGATTTCATCTTTTCTCTTTAAAATGTCTTCGCCTTAGTGTGAGCGCTCAGCGATCCCAGAGAAACACTACAGACAAAGCCTGTGTGAAAATCTCAGGCACTTGGAAAGGAGATTAAATGCCGTTACAATACTGTAGGTTTGGGAGCTTCTATGTGACTAGCTCATAATAGAGCCATGTCATCACTTTATTGCAAAGATACGATAAAGACAGGCATTATATGGTGTTAACATTTAACAGCCATAACTTAACTTTCAAAAGACTTTACAGGCCAAGTCACAGTGAATTGTTTCTTTCTGTGCATTTAATCCTTGGCTCACATGCTATAGAGCAAGGGTATTTGCAGAAAAGATAGAGTGCTAAGCAGACAGACAGACAGACCTGTCTGTCTGTCAGCTCTGGAGGGTAATCCCCTGAAATGCAACCTTAAAAAAAAAATATTTAAAAGGAAAGCATGAAACAGGACCAGCACAGACAATGTATTTGTCAAAAAGAAGGGCCCCCCCTGGGACTGATCCTGCACCCAAAGGATTTACTCGTGAGTCCCTGTACGCGATGATCCTGGCAGCTTTGGTGGGGCAGGATCAGGTGTGAAGGGTGAGAGCCACAAAAAGACTTTGGCAAGGTCAGAGCATCAGTTCAGATCCACCTTAGGCACCAACATACCGTGCCTGTGGGCTGGGAGGGATCCGGCCAAGATGCTCCATATCCCAGCAATCCCCACCAGCGTAACACCCTGCTTGGGCTCCAGAGCTCAGCCCAGCACACAGACACCCAGGTCAAGAGTCTGAATTTGGAGAGTGAACTGTTGGTCAGATACTTTCCCAGGAAATAATTTCCCTGTGGTGCTCACTGCTACAAGGTATAACCAAAAGAACTGTGCGACAAAATCACAGGGCCCCCTTATAGGAGTAACTTGAGCCGCCAGTGTTATAAAAGAGGGATGACTCAGAAGATGACCTCTTTGGAAAGGGTGCTGGATACTCTTGCTTTGGGCCATGAATCAAAATTTCACTCCTGGGGAGGAAGGAGGAAAATTCCCTGTGGATGGAGCAGGGGAGGGAGGACGTTACTGCTGTAACCACCCGGTCCTGCCTCTCCTTCCTCTGGAGCAGCTGCTGCAGGGCACGGCTGGGATGAGCTATTGATCCAGGGGAGCCCCGTGCTTTCCCATCTGGCCACCTGGAAGGTGGGAGGGACGATCCCCCCATATTTCACAAGCCCTGAGAAAATGGAGCGGGTAGTCCAGGGACCTCCAAACTGTCACTCCCCATCTTAATTAGGACTGTCAGCTTGCCTTGCATTTTAGGTAATTAATTATGCTGCTTCATAGCTGCATTTCTAGTCGACACCAGTGCCTGCTGACGGGATGGGGTATCGATTTCACCAGCTCCCCGCCCGCCTTTCTGTTTGTTTGTGCTTGCAGTCAAGACTCACACAACAGGAAGCATTCGGTGAGTGCTCAGGAAAATAATCAACAGCGTTATCTGAGAGCCATATCAAATAGATTTGTCCAGAAATGGACTCAGCTGCTGAAAACCTATTAGCAGCATCTCAGATTTCCTGTGTACCAGCAGGTTAGGGGGCAAGCACTTTAACATTGCCCACAGCTTGTGGTTAATTACTGTTTGTAGAGTTACCCTCTGCAGTTATGCTTGACAAAATGCTCATAAAGACAAAAATGAAATGCTTGGCTATTTTGGATGGATGCCATCTGGTCCCCCTACCCTTCCTCCTGCACTGGGTGCCAAAAAAACTGCAAAGACAAAGCAGAGTTGGTGTGGGGTAGAGTTTTTGTGCTTAGTGCGAGCCGCGGTGCCTTGGAGCAGCCATGCTAATGGGGGGACTCCGATCTCGCAGTGCAGGGGAGCCATTCAAAGCTGTGACCCGATAACGTGCCATAACTCGACATGGCTATTGCACGTGTCCTTGTTTGCTCTCCGGGATAGCCGCCGGCATTGTCAGTGACACAGCACACCTGGATCTACCTGCTGAAAGAAATTTAGAGTTGGTGCAGCAGGAAAGAGGTCTTTTCTAGCCCTGAATATTTTCCCCTCTTAAGGGCTGCAGTGCAAGATCCTCCTTGGACTGGTCTATACTGGCAGCAAGCATGCACCAACGTATGAAACAAGCAGAGGTGTGAGCTAGTGGGGACTGTGAGGTGTGAGATGGGCTCTGCAGGCGGCTGGGGGCTCTTCAGCCTGCAAGGGACGTGACTGGAGGGGGAATATGAGCAGTGCATGAAGTTCAATAGCTGTTTGCTGCCTCCTCTGATAAAATCTGTGGGGAGCATCCAATAACTTCACCCAGTGCAAAAGAAGAGGAAAAAAACAACAGGGAAGAAGGAAGGTGGTAGGAAAAGCAAGAGGAAGAAACAGGCTGGTGGCAGGTATCTGTTGCCTTACTGTGTTTGTATTAATTCCCTTTTCTTCTGGGACACTGCAGGAGCAGTGAGGTTTTATGAGGCCCTGAGGGTGGGCGGCATGATTTTGGTGAACGTGGCCAGACTAATTTCTGTGTATCCATCCCTGAGACCCTGCTCAGGACTGCAGTGTTGCGACGCCAGGTTCACAGTCATGACTGGGAAAGTCTAAAAAGCTCCAGTAGAATAATGTGTAAGGAAAAGCTGGAAAAGGGTGTAAAGGGGGTAGCCAGCCCCAGTATCTGGCCCCAGTCCACCTCTGCAGCCCCAGCTAATGGGACAGGTAATGGGTTGAGGGCCATGACCTGGGCTGGGCATCCGCTGCCGACCTCTCCCAGGGGTTGTGACCCGAAGGTTGAGAGGGACTAATGTGGAGATTTATGCCTTGTTAATAACAGAATCAAGCAATCAGTGTAATGAAATCCATGCTCTGCATTAATGAGCGGCCAAGGCAGCAGGATCCGAGCCTTGCCTTCTCCCATGGTGTGCAAAAGGGATGATTTCTGGCTGAATTCAGTCGCTCCCTCCAGAAAATGGGGCTGTGACTAGGCAGGACCTCGTGCCCAGCTGAGTTTCGGTTTTGCTACTGGACCAGACCCAACTTGGTGGCTATGAATGGGCATATGGCAGTACAGGAATGGTGATGTGTTTGTCCTCCAAGGGGTTTGTGTCCTTTGGATGCTGAGTATTGCCTCATGGCATGAAGAACCCAAACATTTTTTCCTCTTGAGTACAAGTTTCAGGGTTAAATCACTGCTAGGTCCAGCCTGGATATTTTAGATTATTTCTCACCCATAAATTCCTGGCTTCTTTTCATCAGAGATCAAGAATAAGAAGGCATGAAGAGCATGGAGGTACACCTATATCTTCCCTGGCCCTCCAAACTGTTATTTCCATATATATTCAGAAAGGTCTTTGCATGATAAGACACGTAGGAGAAAGATGCTAAAGTGACTCAAATTTTTCCTTGTCACTGTCACATGCAACAAATTTTGAATTCTGACACTGTGATTCAGACACAGCTAAAATTAGACCATGGCTCTGCAAGTTACTTGCTTTTTGCTTCAGAAGGATGGTATGACTTACGCAAAGATGTCATGCTATAGCCCGGATATGCAGCTCCAACAGCTATCTAAAATCAGCTGTGCAGGGGGATCTCTTACTGGAACATGGCCTTACTATAATAGTATGGCCTTACTATAATAGTATCCCCTTACTAAGGATGCCAGCTCCATTCCTTGTTGTCCAGCAGGACTCTGGGCCTGGAGAGTGGAATTTAAAATGTGAGAATGAGTGCACATGTTTGGAAAAAAGTAAAATTTAAAATTTATTTATTTATTTATTCATTTATTAAAAAAGATTGTCTATTTTAAATTGTTAGGGAAACTACAGAACAGAATCAGCTAAACTGCTAGGCATTGCTAAGATTCTGTCACCAATTATTTAAAAACATTGTCCGGAAAAAAAAAAAACCAAAACCCCAAACATTGGTTATGCTTTAACCTTTTTGGAGAAAGCAATTCTGGGCAGCAGCGGGGCCAGAACTGCTGCTCCCTGGAGCCTCGTCGGCATCCTCCCTGCTCTCTTGGTTCAACTGCCAGCCTGCACAGGGCACTGCCAGTCACTTTGTCAAATTGCTTTTATCCAGTTAGCTGTCACGGGGCGGGGGGAAACTGGAGGAAAACTGTGCTGTGAGCTTTGCGTCCAAAGCTCTGCGCTAGAGTGGCAAGGAGGGAAACTCTTGGGTGGGAATTTGTTTGTTGCAGGGTTTTCCCCAACAGAAATAGGAGGTGGAGGATGAGCATTCATATGGTGATGGGTGGCTGCCAGCCTGTCTGTCATAGGGAAATGAAGATCTCCAAACAGGCCTGCAGTAACCTATCTGTAAAACATCAGCGGTTAACTCGTGCCAGGGGACCCGACTGAGGTTAATCTGTTGCCATTAAGGATTTATTAAGTCAAAGCATGGCATGCCTGGGGAGGTGTGCCTGCGCACATCCAGCGGCTCCGGGAAAAGGAGTACGCTCAGAAACCTGCACACCCCATCGCTTGCACACCCCTCACTGCTGAAACAGGAAACATCCCATCAGCGTTTCAGTATTTATTTCTCTTTAACCTCCCACCCTTGCTAACCGCCCCTGCGCTGGAGGTGCAATTAAGCCGGGTTCCCATGGGAGCTGGGGGAGAGGGGAATGAGAGGGGCACTGGAAGCAGAAAGCTTCACCCCCTGTGTCATTAGTATAAATTGCATTTGTGCAAGTTGTATTTTACGGCAGGCGTGTCAATTAGTGTGTGAAATTTAATAACCCAATTGAGCTTCCCTCGCTCAAAGTTAAATTGAAATCTGTTGCCTGTTTGGGAGAGGGAAGGGGGATGTCATGGGTGGGAGGCTGAGCGGGTGGGCAGGGTAGGGGCGTTTTTCATGTTGATTAAAAAAAAGGGAAGGGTTTTGTCATCCTTGGCCAGGCAATAAACACCAGCTTTGCTTGGAGACAGCAGCTGATTTGGCTTTTTAAAATTTTTTTTTAAAGGTGGTGACTGTTTTGTAAGAGAATGCTTGGGAGGGAGAAAGGGAATATTATTTATTTGATTACATTTGGCTATGTTTCTAGTGGGGGGTAAACTTCACCAGTAATGACTGCAGCACTGAATGTAGCTGTGGAGCAATCCCAACTCCAAACACCTGGAGCCTGCAGCCTCACCATGAGGAGGAGGAGGAGGAGGCAGCAACACACCTCACCAGCACCCTGTCTGATGGCAAGGCGAGGGGTGTGATGGGTGCCTGCTGAAAGCCCACCACTCCACAAGCACCAAAGCTGAAACACACCGAGTTTAGGCCAGTAGGACCAATACTGAGAGCACAAAGTGATCAGACTCTGCCTGCAAGATGGGCTATAAAACCTCCTAAATAGGGAGCTCAAACAGATATGTGATTGGTTCATTTAACTTGCTTCAGGCTTTAGGATGGATGGTGGTACGCTGCACGTGCTGTTTGTCTCCACCACTGCGATAGAAAGATATTCAATAAAAACATGAAAATTAGTTCTTTCACCTAATGGCAAGGCTCCAGGAGCTGAAGACTGGAGGCAAACAGCAAAATTATGAGACTTGTGAGAGTTCATCTCAGACTTTTATCCTTACTCTTGTAATACTTGCTGTTTTTTTCCAAAAATCCCCAGTCCCAGAATCACAGCATTGATCCCCTTTCGCCATCAAGGGGTGGCCCGAGAATCACAGTTCTCCATTTTCCATCCCTGGAGACTGGAAGGAGAAGATCTAAAACACGAGACAAACATAGAGTCTTAGAAACCAGGAGACAAATAACAATAATTCAGTGTGCGTTACATTAAAGGCAGCAAACCTTCCAGGTCTGTATTTAATCACTTGCTCCTTTTGAGTCTTGTCTGCCTGGCTGGGGTTGTCCATACCCATGTGGGAACAGCAATGCCCTTCATGCCAAAATACATAATTTCTCCTCACAGCCAAATCCCATTGTTCTAAGCTGCAGTTCACCCAAATATTCTGTCTTTTGGTGAGGTGGTGCATGCTGCCTCCTGCCTTCCCAAGACCTTGGAGGTGCCCAGAAAACCTTTACAGAAATGTGGTTAGGAATACAATTCCTGAAGGAATGCTACAACCACCATCAGTCACACTTGGCCTTAGTCTGCTGGAAACAGGGAAATTGTGCAGCCATGCTTAGGTTGCAGCGGGTAAATGCCTGGTGCAGACTGCTAAGCACATTGTCACCTGTGTTTTAGCTCATGGGTGTTCAGCTGTGGGTGCAAAACAGAGCAGCTCTAAGAGGAGATGCAAGAGCCTGGGGGGACAAAGGGTTAGAGAGGGCAGAGGGACAGACAGCGGCCCTGGGTGCTGGATCACATGCAATCAGGTGAGCGCTACCTGGTCTTTGCTTGTTCTCTCGGGAGAATTCCCAAATCTGAGCATTCTGAGCCTTATTTGAGGCAGGACAAGGCACGCTGAAGCTACTCGGTTATTCACAAAGCACAAAGCTTGTGTCCAAGCCAGCAAGTTTGATGAAATGTGTTGTAGTTTCTCAGAGCCCCTTTGTTATCAGCCTGGGCTGCAGAGGAGCACTGCATGCCGGGACATGATGATGCAAACCTCCAAACTGTACCCAAGAGTGCTAACAAAGCCCCGGCAGGACAGCTTGTTCACTCCTCCCCTCCAGTGAGCATGTTGCTGGTGGTCATATCTCTAGCAAAGCATAAATCACGGCAGCCGAGTGTGTTGCAGAGGTTTTCTGAGCTTTCCACTGGAAGTACCATGTGAACAGGCAGCCCATCTCCAGGACAGCAAACCTGTAAGCATCCTGGCCATCATGCAGGAGAAGCTGCAGGAGGACAAGTTGCAGTGAGGCCATGGGGAAGGGGAAACTCGGTCACCAGTTGGCAACATAGCATTTGGGGCTATAGACCTTCAGGGTGCCCAGCACCGAGCTTGAAGTGTGGGAGACTCATGACTCCTGATGATGCCCATGGGCAAACAGAAACCTGGAAGGGCAAATCCAGAGATGGTGCCAAACCACAAACTGATTCCTTCCAAACTGGACTGTGAGAGATGTCCTCCCTTACCCTGGCCTCCCCTTTTTGTGCCCACAGGGATATTTGGCCACAGTTTTGGCTGCTGAAGGATGATGGAAAACTTAAGCATTGGGGTGTCAAGTTTGGAAATGCATCAAGACCTGAACTGGTCACAGTCTCTTCACGAGCCTCCAGGGTTTCAAGAGGAGTCTTTTTTGATGATCAGAACTGCCTGGATATGCGTTAACAGACTGTTTTTCTGATCTGCTGTTACACAGAGCTGTAAACTCACCCCCACACCTTCCTTTTGCTGCCTCTCAGGGAGCAGTGTCTGCCAGGGGACTTCCCTGAGAAGGCCACCTGAACAAGACACCACCATCCTTCCCGAAGCATTTACTCTATCATACAACTGTAAGATTTTGGGTCATGAAGCAGATTGTCCAGATTTAGCAATTCTATTCCATGATCACACCACACAGGCTAACCCCAAGTTCAGGACAGTGACGGCCAAGTCATACCAACTGTTATTCAGAGCTGCCAGCTTCCAGTACCTTGAATGGAAAGAAGAGATGGCAGTTCAGACCACTTGCTGCTGAGGTCTGTTTTAGATGTTCCCTGTTTATGTAGGGAGAGAGAGACTGGATCTTCTGGGCAAGAAACTGTCTGAATCATACACTGCTGTCCTGACCAATGGGCTGTGACAGGTCCTAACAGGAGTTTAGGCTTCTAGAGATGCTTTGTGCATCATTTTATTGATATCAGTCTCTTTATCCAGCTCAGGTATAGCAGTTCTACAGCTCTGGTGCTAAAGATAGCAGCTTCATTTTGTATAGCTCACACCTTTCGCCCGTTCTTCCCCCATCACATTACTCCTACCCAACAGTAACATGTGGGTTGCTGCACTTCTCCTCTCCATGTCCCAGAGGACAAAATCTAGCTGGGAAATGGTCCTACTCCCGTGTCCCATGCCCAGACTGTTTTTCTGAGATCTCTTCCCTCCTCACAGGCAGATACTCTCCAGCCAGGCTCTGCTTCAAACCTCTCCTGGGCTGCTGGTCTCGCAGCTCTCTAAAGAAAGAGACCCATTATCCAGGAGACAAATGTCTAGGACTGCTTGGTTTTCCTGGAGGAAAGCAACACAAAGAATAGTTTTGTGGTAGCAGCTTTTCACCAAGCCCTGCTGAAAATACAGGCAGTGAGCTGGAAGCAGCAAAGAAATGTTTATGAAATTGCTTTCGTGGACACTGCACATGTGGTTATATGTTTGTAAATCAGGTCATGCCATTTCCTGAAATATATGTGCAATGTTCTGGATATTTAATGAAATAAAGATTTAATTAGCTTCAGCTTTTTAATGCTTTGGAAAACAGCATCACCTTGGTTTGATGGGAACTCTAAATAAGATTGAGTTACCATGCTGAGCAACCCGCTGCAAAGATACAATCTAAGGAGGGAACCTGACCCTGCCAGGATTTCCTCTGTAGTGTGTTTGCATTGTATCAGCATCTAATCTGGAGCACATATCTACATTTCTCTGTGTCCCATTCAGACTGAAAAAAAGCAAGCTGAGTAGCTTCATTGAATGTTAAAAAAAAAGAAGAAATTTGCTACAGGAAGGAAATTTTAAGGTTATAATCCATAAGGTCCACAGTGCATTTTTAAAGCATCTGAAATATTAGAGGTCTCCCATGTCCTCCAAAAACCTTAAGAAGAAAGATAAAATGCTGCATACAAAGGCCTTTAGGAAGGTTTGCAATAGGAAAAAGGATTGAACATAAGATTTGGGATGCCAATGACCTGCACACATTTTTCAATGAACAGCAAAATGCCATGAAAAAATTCTGTCCCCTTCATGTAATCAGCCACTAGCAATGCCTGAGGTATCCCAAGACACCAAATCCACCCTGGGTCTTCTTAACTACCCAACTACTTATCCCTGGTTCTTCTGACCAACAAGGCTTGATTTTCAGACGAAGGGGATGAAATATTCTAACAGGATTCTAACTGTCAAGGCTGGTGAGAATTTCATGGAAGATGCAGAAGAGATGCCCATTATCTGAGGTCACGTCCCCAGCTGGGTGTCAAAGGCATGGCTATAAACAATACAAATGTGTTTTAAGACATCCCAAATCAGCAAAAGTGTTAAGCAGCACAGCCATTAGAGCAAATAACTCATTGCATTGTCCACTTCCTAAACATGGGCTAAAAATGGCCTCCTACCCTTCCAGCAAATAAAAGCTAAAATTAAACAGCTGAAAAACAGGAATTTGAAACATAATGAAAGACAATTTGGTTTTTGTGGGCACAGGGAGGGAAGGTCTTTAAGCCCTTCACTGGAAAACCCTAGGCTTGTCCCTACTCCAAGCTACTGCAAGGCAGACTCTGTGATCCAAACAGGCATGAGGACCTGGAGGACTTAAAGCACTGCTACTGGGCAGGTCTCATCTCCATTTAGGAGTCACAATTTTCCTTTTAGAGAGCCTTCAGGCCCCTGACTGGAGAAATATCATCTAGCACTGTGGGAACAGAGCAGTCTACTGCTAGAGAAATATGTTGACAAAAAATATTACTTTCAAAAGAAATATTAGATTCTTTTTCAAGAGAGAAGGAAACGTGAACATTTTTCAGGGACGGAGAAAAAAAAAAGATCTTCATTTCATAATATTTGAAAATAACTCCCAGGAGTCAAGGAAAATGACAATAAAAATGAGAAAAGTTGAAAATGGAAAGAAGTGGAGAAGGCTGCATGAGCCTCTCAGGGCCTGGGTGCAAGGGAGGGAGAGGTCGGTGTGCAGCTTTGCAAGAGACACTGCAATAACTTGTTGGAAAATGAGGGGACTCATTGAATTTGTAGGATGTTACATTGAGAGTTCTCCAGTTTGGAGAAGCACTGAACTTCCCCTGAACCCCTGCCCCAAGGTGAAACCACCTCTCTCGCACCCACAAAGCACAGGGTCCTGAGAAACACCATCTCCTTCTCCCCTTCTCCTCTCCATCCCTCTTAATATCACTGTTCTCAAGTTGCTTGATGTGCCGTTTATGACAGAAATAACCTGCCTTGGCACTGACACTTGAATTTCACTTAAGGTTCATCGCGTTATTAATGACAAGATCAATATTACCGAAGCCTCAATAAGAGCTCTTACCATTCATCCTCATCCCACCCCTCCCTTTCCCAGGCACCACGCTTTTTAATACTCCATCTCTTTTCAAGGGTATTTGCCTCACACTGGAAGGAGAATCGCCCACTGCCGGGGATGGTTCATTCAATCCCCGACAGCTGCCCTGACATATTTCTCCCGATCCTTGAAACCTGAGTGATAAGGCTCAGGAGTGGAATAACCCACAGACTCCGTCTAATCACAGCGACTGCTGTGGCCTTGCTGAACTCTCCCGCTACAATTAGGTAATCACGCTGGCAGACAAGCCTGATTCATATCGTTTTACCATCAGTAAAGTGATATCTATCACCCCTACGACAGACCCGTTATTGCCGCAAACCACTTCAACCTACCCAGTTAAAAAGCCCTTGTAAAAGCAAAAAAGGGACTTGGACATATTTTATGGCAAATTAACTTTTAACATATTCTTTCCCTCCTTATATTAAGATCACATTCACAGCTGAACACTTGCAGTAATATCTGTGCTCCTCACCAGCTGCAAGGGTGGTACTGGGCAAGGGCTGGCAGCACTCCCGCAGCCTCGGAAGGGATTTAGGATAATGTGGAGAGGTGAATTGCTCTCTCCTTTTGCTCACCTCTCTTTGTTGACTCTGGAGGAAGCCCAGACTAGGTGAGAATAGTTACATGGGATGAACCCTACCCCAAGGACAAGTGTCTGCCCCAAGGAGGGCAAAGGCACCCAAACTCAAACTGAAGCTCTCTCTGGCCCATTGATACTGAACTCCTTCAGCTCTGTTCCTACTGGACCCCTAATCCAAGTCAATGAAAACAAAAAGGAAACCTCATTGATTCAAAAGAGCTTCAGATCAGGCCTACAGAGCACACTGGAAATAAAACCACTTTCCCCCAGCCCTACCCAGTGCAGTCTCTCAGCCAGCCCAGGGGAGGATGAGGGATTCATCGTGAACTCCACCCTGCAGTAAGTTCTCATCTGCTGTCCATCCAACAGGTCTTGAAGTCCTATCCTCTAATTTTGGTTTAATTGCTATTCTGGAAATGTGGTCTGGTCCTGCAGACGTTTGGTCAGCTGCTCAGCTGAAAGCACAGAGTGTTTCAGTGGATTCCATAGACCTCAGTACTGAGCCTCAACCAGGACTCCTCTTATTTGAAGGCAGACAAGGCTCCACTTTGGCACTGCATTTCAGTTACTTTTCCCCGAAGGAAATGTCTCACAAATGCCAGGCAATGGGAAACTGCATCTTTGTCATCCAGGGCCATGCATACTTTTATTAAATTTTCTTTCAGCTCTGATTTTTTCTATTAATCCATATCTTCTAGACCTGTACCTTAACAAAGCCAAAACCTGCGGTAACAAAGTGCAGCCAAGCCCTTCCAGAAAAATACCTTCACTATAGAACATGAACTTCCCATTATAGAGGCTGCATATGTGCACTGATAGATCCCCAAACTGGCATTTCAATTTATTTCCCACTGGAGGACTCATTCATTACGGAGAAATAAGACTATTAAATGCATGATAAAGCATATGCATCAATAGACGAGGCTGGTGGTTACTTTACCTATCTAAAGAATAGCTGGTAAATAAATCTGTTTGTGATCACATAGGTGGTCACATAGGACCTTTTAAAATGAATAAGGAAGCAGTAATTATTAAGCAGCAGATTAAAAAAAAAATTGCTTGCCAGCATTACCACCATGCGCGCGCACGCACACACACACACACATTTTGCTGTTGCAGCTGTGACTGCAGGGCAAAGGCGGGTCAGATGCACAGATTGCAAGCAAACTGCCTACAGACCTGCTCAGGGTCCCAATGGCCTCTTTCAGATGCGTGCGGGTATGTGCGTGCTTATGTGTATATATGGGAGCAAGTTCTTATCTCCAGCAGCAGGGAAAGATGCCCAGAGGAGACTATGCAAGATGTTTTTAACAAGAATATAAGTATCCATACTCTTTTATTTTTTTTCTTTAACTGATTTTCCACCCAACCAGCCTCTGGGGAGAAGGAGGACAACAGTGCTCTGTAAAGGTGTACCTTTCTTTTACATATATCTGGTTTTTTTTCCCCTGCCTGCAATGGATGAAGAAAAAGCAACAAAAAGAAAGCCTGAGCGCATCCATGGTGAAGGAAGGATCCCTAAATCGTGGTCTTTCTCACTCGGCCAATGACCCTCTGGCCTCTCTCCTCACCTTCTGCAGCCATTTCCTCTTCACCGAGCTGTCTTGCAGGATCTCCCTCCCAGCCTTCGGCCTCCGAGTCCCGCTGCTCGTTATTGCTTCACCTTCTCACTTTGGGAAGGTGCTCGAGGCCACTTACGCTGGCCTTGGCTCACCATTATGCCCCCCTCCTGCCATCCTGGACCCTGGTGTGCAATCATTTCTGCCTTGCCAGGAGTCTCCTGGCAGCAGGTTTCACCCTTCATCCACACTCACCCAAAGATACAACAACTTGGAATAAAACTGTGGTTGTGGTTGGATGCTGGGTGGGGAGGGATGAGAATGAAGCAGCTGGATGGGAGCATCAAACAGTGCCCTCAGCCCCTGGTACTAAAGGTTGCCTACCTTCCTGTCAATTTTGGCAAGTTAAGATTTAGCACCAAGGAAAATTGTCCCACATCTGATAAAAAGCTACTCCTCCCATTTGTTCTTTTGAATCATCTTTAAAGTTTGAGGAAATGAAACAAAAGCCTAAACACAATCCAGAATTCTGGAGATAAAGAGCTTCCTGAGATCTTCATGAAAGTCATGGAGATTTCATATGAAACCTTTCCCACTGGAATAGCTAAAAAGTTATTTTCCACATTTGATGACATTTCTTTTTGCTGATCAGATCTAATTTTTACCTTGCTGGACAGTCCAGTTATTAGTGCTCATCACTGAGTAACTGTGGAGTACTTGGGACAACCTGTCGCCCCTGTGGTGCTCAGCAGTCCAGTGGTCTACTTCAACAGGGACAGAGGAAAGATGGTGATGGCAGGAACAGACAAGACAATGAGAAAGGAAGAGGAAGAGGAAGAGGGAAAGGGAAAAGGAGAGGGAGAGGGAGAGGGAGAGGGAGAGGGAGAGGGAGAGGGAGAGGGAGAGGGAGAGGGAGAGGGAGAGGAAGGAAAAAATGGACCTTTCCAAAATCAAGAGATATGAGGCCATAAAGAGTCTGAAATGGGACATAAGAAGCAGCAGTGGCCAGAGTCGACTTTCTTTGAAACTGTTGTACAAATCAAACCAGACTGGTCCTCTCTGTGCCCACTTTTTAGTACATTGAACAGTCCCACAACTGCTGCAACAATCCCATAAAAAATCATGGCCAGAATTTATTTTCTCCTTTGGTTTGTTTGTTTGTTTGTTTGGTTTTTTTTTAATAAAAAATAGCGCTCAGAAGAACCCAAAACAAACAAACAAAAAAAAACCCAAACAAAAAAAGCAGCTCAATTCCCCTTTGGCCATGTTCTTAGACCTCCAAGAAACCAATGTCAAGCTAAATAGATGTGACATAACTCAGCAGATTTTCCTGATCTCTAATTGAATTATAAGCCATGACTTTATGGCTGCGTGTTCCAAAGCCTGCCTACTCCCTGCCCAGCAGAGAGTGATTTACCCGTGTAGTAGGGCAGAGTGAGCTCATGGCAGGGTCGGTGGGCAGGGTGGCCTATGGACCTTCCAGGGACCGTTCCAGGTTATGGTGGTCAAGCGACATCTCAGATGTGCAGGTTGGTGCTGCTGAGCATCTGAGGACAGATTTGCAGAGCCGTAACCAAATGCCCTCACGCGCCGATTTAAGTGAAACAGAGGGGGGAACTAGTGACACACAGATGGCCATTTCTGTCTCCATCCTAAGATAAATCAGTTATCTGTTTTTCCTCACTGTGCAGGCAATGGCAGTTTATGAAGCAGCTGTCTGAAAGGAAATTTACTGGACAATTAAAAGTGCTGACTTTCAAGCAGTGCTCTCGAGGTGGAGTCTAAAATTATTGGGTGTGAAATGCAAATAGATTTAACAGTTTTACTGCTATTTATATGACGTTCACCCATTCCCAGCTATTTTTCCTCCCCTTTTTTGCTCTGATTTTAAACGGTCCCAACTTTCACAGGTTTTAACAATCTCAGACACATGCAGTAAAACCTGAAGCACACTCCAAGGCTGAACAAACCCAGATCAGTGGTGTGTGCAGTGAGGGAGGGTGGCTGAAAGTAAATTCTATCCCAAACCCCTAACAAAATATTAATTTAGAAATAAGCCGGTAATTACATTCAGCTTTGGGTCTGCCCCACAATCCTCTGAGGCGGTTCTTATTCAATAAGCTTTTGGCCAGTACCCAGCAAACCTCCTACTTGAATAATCACAAACTGGCCAAAGTAGTTGCTCTCCAGCTCTAGGAAAACCTTCCCTGAGGAGGGATGTGGGAAACCCACAGCGTGGCGGTGGGTCAGGCTGCGGAGAAATCTTGTTCACATGGGCGTTCTCATGGAGCACCCATTTCCCCAGATGCTCCCCTGAGGTTCAGCATGATCTATCAGAGCTAGGATGGAGGTTTTATGAGGTTTTATTCCCTGCCTGCTACATTACATTAATGACCAAAACAGTCATTGGCTTAATTAAAGATTAACTGTTGAGATCGGTAAAGCAAGATTGTCTCAGGCTGGCCAGGCAGGGCCCTGGAAGAAGTGTGAAGGGATGAAAAACAGTGGGAGAAGCAAAGTGAAGCAACTCGTCCGGAACCTCCAGCACTGCAGAATTAGGAGTTTCATGCCTTTTGACTCATCTGACTTCTTAGTTTAATTGAGCACAAGTATCTATTATTCCTGCCTACCTCCTCCTGGATCTCACTTCATAAAAGGTGCCACTGAAATGCTTGCTATGGCAAGAGATTTTCTGTGCTACTTGTAATGGACCTCTTGTACCCATAATATCTGGTGCTGCAAGATTTACCACTGCTGGAGAGAAACATTTGCTTCTCAGACATTTTAGGCTGTTGCATGAGGTCCATTGTACCAAAACAACTCATCTCAAACTAGTTTGGAGCCAGCTCTACACATTTGCTGTTTATCTTACTGTTTCTGTGCTTGTGACCTTTGTTAGCTTTCGTGAAGGGGATCAACAACCTCCCCTACCAGACTCTTCCACTACTATCTTGTTTGTGAAATAATATTAATTACTGCTTAAAAATTACCACAGCTGAATTCCCATATCATGTTTGTGGGTGAAGTATCTGTTGTTAGCATGTTCAGACAGGCACTTATATCCATACATCCACCTGTCCATCTGTTATGTCATCACCGTGACCTCAGTTTTGCACAATTAGCTCTAATAAATAGATGTACCTACACCACACTCCATACAAAACTCAGCCATTTGCCTCCCTATCCTAAGGAGAACTCTAGTCATTTTGCTGGATTTCTTTCTCATCTCTCTCTTTGAATGCAGCCCTGGTGAGAGGGATTTGGCAAACAAATGTTTAAGTAAAACCATAAATGTGATTTGTCTTGATTTAGTCTCACCAAGGGGCTCACTTACCACCATCCCTCCTCTGCCCTAGATGTCCCCCAGCTATCATGAGGACATGAAATATTCTTCCAGGTATCGCACATACAATATACCTGAACCAAAAGCAAGAGACAAGAAATAAACCATATCTGTCTCTCTGCAATTGCTCTATCATGTTACCATATAACCGTGTCGAGGTGCCTGCAGGCAGTCATGCTCTGGCCCTCGTATTGTCTGAGGATCAACACCTACTTGCCATGGTTAAGGTGGGGATCAGCCACCCCCTCCCAGTCTGGGACTGGGGTCAAGCAGAGAGCTGAGGGATTGGTACGACCTTCAGTAGGTCTCTCTCCTCCTCCTCCAATCCGACACACAGTGAATCTGAATGAAAACCCTCTGCTTGCAGCTACAATTGTAGAGATCTATTCAGGTTTTCCTCCATTTCTCCTTCCACAGAAATTAAATCTGATACGGAGAAAGCAGAGCAGTGTCTTGAATGTGAATGCTTTTCCCTCCACTCTCCCATTCCAGAGCTCGTGTTCCTGTAACTCACCCGTCAAGACAACCCCCCTCAAGATCCTTCCCTGCAATCCAATAAATAATAATAATAACCATTCTACCAACTCATATTTCTGCAAGCTGGCACTGATTTATTTTTTTGGCACTTGCATCTGAAATAACTGAAAATATTCGTTGGGATAATGAAAAATCTCACTCTTAATTCTGAAGTGAAGTTTGCCAACCTGGCAGGTCTTTAATAATGATTTTCTGATGAACAGACACTCACTGGGTCTTCACTTGGCAGCTAAATTTTTATTAAATCCCTCTATATCTGTATATCATATATGCAAATGTAAATATAATCAGCTGGGGGTGAACAGCACAAATTTGGAGACTCACTCAAATTGCTTTGACTTAGAAGAAATTGTGCTCCTAATACAAATAAATAGGACAGTTCAGTGAAGACTGTGCCCATGCCAAGGGGATTTTGCTCCTGGTGCAGAGCAGAGCAGGAGTGCTCACAAGCACTTTTATCGTACTTTTGTCTGGGGTTTCCCAGCTGGAAATGTCTGTGCTTGCACCGCTTAGCTTGCAGGCAATGAGTCTGACTCCTCCAAGAAGCATCACAACTACTACTCCACCTTGGTATGGATGGGGTGTAACCTATGTGTATTCATGTTACATGGTTATTTTGCACAGGAGCTATCAGCCTTAAAGCCTGTGCACTGAAGGGCTGGTGTTCCCAGCCAGCGAGAGAGGGCATGTCCAGGAAAATCTGGCTGGAGGCAGTGACCTCTCCAGCCAGAATTAAGGATTAAATTAAATGCTTCCTGCATGCACTGGAATACCTGGACATGCTGGTATCTCCTCCAGCATGTCAGCCACCGTTGGGTGCAGTTCCCAAAACTCGGGGCTTCCTCAGGCTGGTGTTAGTCCTGCAGCCCCCAGACTGGCTGCAGAACTCCCAGGGCAGCAGTGGGCACAGCTCTGCTTTACAAATTTGCAGCCCCAGGAGCCAAGTGCCTGAATCTCATGCTCCATAGGTAGGACTCTGTACATCTTTCATCAAGTGATGATGCAAAGGATGCTTTAAGGGTGGGTCCAGCTGAACTGGGATTTGGTGAAAATTATGTCAACAGGGACTAAGCAGAGCAGATAGTGTTAAGAGCAATGCTCTTGTTTTCAAGTGCACTTTTAGCTGCTACTTGTGTAGGGTCAATGGGGGCTGTTTGCCATTATGCAGAAATGTGATAACCCCAAACCTTTTGTGGTATGTCCCAAACAGGGCTGCAGTTTCCAGATCTCTAAATAAGTCGGGGGGGGGGGAACCTGAAGAATGGTTGAAATGACAGTATGGTCAACATAAAAAAATTACCAAGTCTGGAGTTCCTCCTGTACACCATGGTACCTCTGGATTCATTCCCATAGGCTCTTCTAGTGGAACAAAGCCAGTGCAAATGAAAAGAGAGCTGGGCTCCTGATAAATGCACATATACATAAACATATGTATATAAATATATCTATATCTCTATATTATTATTTTGCTATGAAACAGGGGTCTTTAATTCTTTGCCTGTGTTCCCTAGCCTCCCATCCAGGAAGACTAGATTGTAATATATCCCATATCAGCTTCTTGGGGGGGCAGTGGGTAGGGTGGGGGGTGGTCTTTATCCTTTCATGTTTTGCATTTCCCAGGAAGAACCATTTGAAAAATAAAATCATGTTTGGACTGCATGCAGTTTTCTATTAACCAGAACAAATTAATACAAACTTCAGGTCATGGTCCAAATAGTGAAGAAAGTAAAAGAAAGGAAGGCCAGAGCAGAGCTAAAGGGTTGCCTAGGGCATGTGATCTAATAGCTGCTGAAATGTCAAAACTGTGAGTCTGTACCATGGGGGGGGGACAGACACACTTTAGGATGGGCTTGTAAACTCAGAGGGGATTTTTAGATGGGATTTCATGGCAAATGGAAGATATGGCTGGACCAACAGACAGGAAATAATTTAACCAAGAAAATACAAATGGAGTTTTGGGGAAGAAATTAGGGGCATGGGGTCAGGAGAGAAAGGAAATCATGCACAAGGTTGTGTTTGATCTTTCTGGATCAGCATTTAATAGGAAGAAGGCCAGGCACTACCTGCTCTCCCATCTGAGGTACAGGCCAGCCATACTTCAACAGAGAAAACACACAGAAAAATAGACATCTCTGACCTATTTCTTTAGTAAGTTGAGATCAAGTTCAAGCAAGAGCTACACAAGCTTCATTAAGGAAAGTGACTTAAATGTGGTCAGCACTGAGCCGACCTTCTTATCAAATGTTACCATTGGACCAAATGAAGTCTGACCACCACATCTGGAATGAAACAGCTGGCAACCAAGCAGAAATGGAACGGGGGGCAGGATGGGTAAAACCTCTTCCATAAGGCTATTTCATTTCAACAGTGTCAAAAGATTTTGTGTCAAATGTCATGTTGATTCATTTCTTTTTGACTTTTGTATTAAAACACTAATTGTATTATATATAAACGTTGACATTCTATTAATATATTAATACATTAATATTGTGGTATAATGTAACAGTCAATACAAAATGAATGGAAATGACAGTGCACATACTAGATGTGTGAGCCCTATCAAAAATGAAACTTCTCATGGCCCCAAACATTTTCAGAATTTCCTTCCACCTCCTATTTCATCTGTTCCTCCCATATTGGATCAGCCCAAACTGTCTCAGAGAGAGCTGCAAGGAAGAAAAAGCTTGTAGGTTGGCTTATAGCAATTGCACAGCCTGTACGGGTTCCCACACGTCCTCCCATATCCCGGGGCAGAAGACCTTTGGACAGAAGACCTGACCCCTCAGTCTCATTTTAGATGTGTGGCCCTTTTTCATATCCTCCTTTGCTCATTTTCAGCTCCAGGTTCATGGGGTCCCTTCCTCCACGCTTCCTCCAGCCCATGTTGCCCCACACGGCACTCTTAGTCTAAATGTCCACATTCATTCCTCTGTTGATGACACCGAGAGGAACAGGAGACAGTGCAACAGTTCAGGTACTGGTATGAGAAACAGAAAAGTTTTAACCTGAAACAAAATTCAATGAATCTGCAAAAAGGGTTGATTTTTCACTGAACTCCTTCTGGCAACAGCTACTGCCTTTGCACGTGATTTATGACAGAACTTTGCTGTAGTTAAGTACCCACTAACACTCATTTTTTTGCAAGCATCTAGAGCTGATTTGAAAGAGGGTCGCTTCCATCACATGGAAAATATGGTCATATTTTTCCTTAATTTTTAAAAAGAACTAAAAAGGAAAAAAAGGACGTTTGGGCCTCTTGGTTTTTGGAAAACAAAAACATTTTTTTTTTCAGTTGAATTCTTAAAATCTGTTGCCAAAACCCCAAAGCTTTTGGATTTTTGTCCAAAAAAAATAATACAATTGGGTTTTGAGGTATTCTTTTGGCAAGAAAGCAACATTTTGAGGCAAGCAGATGCTTTCTGTAGGAAATTGTCATCTTGTCAAAAGCACAATCTTCCTCCTTAAAGGATGTTTATGCCAGAAAGTATTTGATCAACTCTGTTAGCATCCCTTATCCTCTTCCAGGGATAGCGACATGGTGACTGCTTTTTAACAAGATGAGCCTTCCAAGAATAGTTACTGAGGAATCATGAATTTCTGATCATATCAGGGCTTGGTACATAGGATTACAAAAGGAGCCAGTCTTATATTCCAAATCATAGGATCCACCTATAGCATGGCGTGCAATTGCTGTTAATAAAGTGACTCCATACTTAAATGCAATTCCTCTGTTGTATAAATACATATTTCCTCGGCGGGACATTGTGGTTACTTTAAGAAGCTGGAAGACATCAGAGCATCACGTTCCAAGCTTGGCATTGAACAAGAAGCCACCAGAATTAAATCAAAGTGCTTCTTTCTGGCAGGCAAAGCAAGTGTAATGAAAATTCCAGCCTTGATCCTCTGCCAGTGGTAGGCAGCAAATTGAGTGCATGCCTACCACTCCCAAACTGAAGTCCCTCAGTCTTGCCCGGGATGCCAACTACCAGAAGTACAAAAGATGAAAACAGTCTGCCAGACACAGCAAACCAAAGCGCTCTCTTCATTAAGAGGAGCTTATTACTTTCTTCCAGCTCCACCCATGAGCAAATCCATCCTGCTCGATCTTGTTGGGACTAATGAAGGGAGGTTGACTGCTCATGGTGAACTTGGTATTCCAGGAAAGCTTTTGAGATGTCTCCTCCAGCCAGCAGTACCTGCCCTGATTTCCCCCCCAAAAGATGCACATTCTTTTCACCTGCAAGGTACAAGATCTCTACAGTTATAAAGGCAATATCTGGTGAGGCTGGCTGGAGAACCAAGGAGAAACGTCACCGGGAGGAGAGGAGACCAAGTCTGGAGAGGAGGCAGGTTCACAAGGCTGGCTTGCTTTCTTTCAGTCTCAAATATCTGAGTAATATCAATTATTAAGGGGAAGTGAAGCTGCCTTTCTTCAAAGCAAAAATAATGGTGGTATGTGGCATATACACTGCAGCTGGTGCTCTGGGACTGCGTCAGACTGTCTGCCGCACCAACCCGGGCAGCTCTTCCTCAGCTGGTGATGGAGGGAGCCATGGTCCAATCACTCCAGACAGTGAGGAGCCTCAAATGTGCACCCAACCCCCTAAACCGGAGGCATCACAGCAGTGACAAAAACTAAATAGGGAATTTGTGTCTAAGAGCAATATTCAGATCACCTGCCTTTTGATGCTGGCATGCTGAGATTTCCCATCTCACTGATGAGTCCCCTCTACCCCAGGCCTCTTCTTATCCTCCATCTACATGAAAAACATATCCACACACACCTACGTTGAACAGTGCTTGTCCCACCACCCACTCCCACGTTGGTGACCTGAGCCCTGAGCCTGGCCAAGCCATCTGATGGGAGAGGGGCAAAGACAAAATCTTTAGTTAATCATACTTTGCCTTCATACACCTTGTGCCTCCAGAGCAACTTTGGCAGGGCTACAGAATTGCTCCAATTTAATAGAACTGAGGCTAAAAAGCAAGCTTTTCTTGCTGGCCTGATGTAGCTGCAGTTAAAAGCTTGGGAATATTGCTACAGTACTGGATTCAGGGGGGAAGGGAAGGGGTTTTGAAATGGCTCAGCCCTATTTTCTTAGGGACTGCAGTGAGAACAAGGTTAGATCAACAGTGAGTGCTTTTGAAGGTGCCATCCTGCACTGAACAAGAAAGCGAGGCTTTGAAAATACTGAACAAAAAAAGGGGCCTTTGAGAGTTTTATCTGAAAGTTGTAAGAACAGCGTATCCTGATTAGTGAACACCCCCTTTAGAAAACACCAACAGCTGTCTTTATCTATACGTTTATTTCAAGAAACATGGCTATTTAATAATTAATGTCTATAAGTGCCTAGCTATGAAAATGCAAAATGAAATATTAAATAGACTCGGTACCAAATGGGAGGACTTCCAAAAGGGAACGAATGAGAGCCATGTCTTTCACTATTCCCAGGGAACAGCCCCAAGGATCTAGAGCAGAATGAATCCAGGTGGATAACTATGAAGTGCTTAGTAGTGAAGAGAAGGTGGGTCACCGATATTATTGTCAGAAGCCCTGGCCCCTCGCAAAGTGGGACATGCAGGAGACAAATCACTCCCAACAGTGGCCGCCTTGCTCCCTGCTCCAAATTTAGCCCAAATTTTGACCAGGCACATGCAGAGCACCTTCTGGGCCACAAATAGGTGAAGTCTGCAGCTGAATATGAATAATGAAGAGTGCAGCTCATGGAGATAACAGCACAGAGTGAGATTCATGTTTAATCTCCCTCCCCATCCTTTCATGAGATCCTGATCCACTTCTGATAGAGAGGACGCTTTGGAGTGACCTGAGAGTAATCAGCCTTAAGTCAGAGCGAGCCATTTCTATTATCACTGCTGGCAAGAGCTAAGGTTATTAATTGTCTCAAGACTAAGAAAACCTGGGTAGGATGTTTACAGATATCAGGAGTATTTAGTGTAATAAACAACTTGGAAGTAAAGTTAAACCTCACACTCCAGAGCTCAAACAAATCGTATTAGAAACCAAGCTGAAATTACTGTGGGTTACAGATAACCACGTTTCTGCTTTCGCTAGGAATTTTGCATCTTTGTCTGGCAGAAGCAGCAGTTTTGGGAAGCCTATTTTTTTCAGGTTTTCCTGGACATTTCTCCTTAGAGATTTGGGCGGGGAGGGGGTTTACCTGTGTTTCTGGTTTTCCAGGATTCCTGACTGGAGCAGATGTGTAGCATTTCCAGCCAGGCTGATGACTAGCAAGGCATGTGCAAACCCAACAAACAGTATGTTTGTGGTAGATCCAACATTTCTGGTAAGTGCTGGCCTTACCACAAGCATATCACAGTGGTGCTGGCTGCACGTCAGCCTCCAGAAAGGCTGGACAGGAGCCCCGCAACTCACATCTGTCTAGGAAACCCTCTACAAATGTGCAGCAGCGCTGGGTACTGGCAGTCAGACATAAGATGCCGGGTTTGACAGCTCTGTTCCCATGCCTAAACTCTTCTCTGCACCCTCGCAAAGCACTGCTTGATGGTACGCGAGTACAGCAGTGGGCCTGCCCCACCATATGGACTTTGGTTTCCACCAATACATAGCTACCTCCACGGTGAGACTGTCCTGCCATCCTCTGCCTCTAAGAATAGGCACTGCCAGCAAATAACCCCAGCAGATAGGTGCTACAGCGCTGTGTGCGCAGGGATAGAAGCAAACGCAGACATACAGAGCATGAGGAGAAGCCTGCAAAACAGAAGGATGTGGCTCTTACATGGGACATACTGCAGCCATTTCCAGCAGGCAGCAGGAGCTGATGAAAACATGGGATTTTCAGGGAAAAGTAAAGACATTGCATTGACCACGAGCAGAAGAAGGAATCAGCACCGGGCCCAGGGCAGCTCTCCCTCACTTGGGTTTTATAGTCCAATTCCACACATCAAAAAGTGCTTCCTTGAAAGTAAGAAGAGACTCTGGAGTCCCATTTCGTAACATGGGGCAAAATCTTCAGCTGGCTGAAATCTCTGTAAGTCCAACCCAGCAAATTTACAGCTAGCTCAGATATGTCTTGTTCAGCCTGAAAATGAGAACCTCCTTCATATGTTTGCCCTCCAACTCCTCACAAAGAAGGAAAGCATGAATACTCTGAATCATCCCCAGCCAACTGTATATTCGTTATTTTCTGTATTTATTTCCAACTCCAGGATTAAGAAAATTACTCCAGTACTATAACATCCATACAATTAAATGTATCGTTTTCCCATCAACTGCCTGGCTGTGCCAAGCCGGGCAGCTCGGATCCCATTGCCATATGGAGTGCATCTCTGCCTGCACAAGACTCAAACGTGACAATTAGAAATGGGCTGGGTTTTCCCCCTGCCCCCATAAGCAAAAAAGCACTCTGGAAGCATTTAGTGGGGCTGAGAGAACTTCATTGTATTAGCAGAGCAAAGGGTATCTATCAGCCCTTTCAACTGGGACTAAGCCATGAGCTTTAACTGATAGCCTTCATGGGAGGTGATGTGAAAGGGACCCATGTGGAGGCTGTTCCCCAAGTCTTCCTGTCCTAAGCAGGGCCAATGGCCCTGTAAGCTCCAGAGTAGCTCCTAGGACCCTGCTTAGGGATCTCCCCCACCCTCAGTATCTCCCATCCAGCCACATCCTGGCAGAAAATGTAACACAGATCCAAAATTTGAGAAATTATGGAGTAGTCAGTCCCCATGGCCATTTGGCTGCAGCTTTCCTAGCCACCTATCAGAGATGAGGTGAATCCTGATTCTTTTAAACCCACGTGAGAGCTCCAGTTCAAAGCTATCTATAGACAATTCCCCAGAAGCCGTTTGAAGGTACCAGCCTTTGCTCCCTATCCCCTTTGCTACAACAGAAGGCATTCTCCAGTAAAACAGCACAATGAAGGTTTAGCTGTAAAGCGAGTGCTTGGCACCGTGCAAAGAGCACAAAGAGACTACTCTTTTCCCATAGTTACTGCAGATCCTGCTCATCTCATGCCCATCTTTCAGCAGATGATCTCTGCAGAAAAGGGGACTCCGCTCTGCAGGGCGGACCGCGCTGCCAAGGCTGAGCAACAGCAGTTGCTTTTACAGACATGGACATGACAGAGGAATTAACCTGAGCTGCTCTGCACTTGCTGAACCAGATTTGACCTTCTCATTTGCAGCCTCCTGAGATGACCTTGATCTTATTCATGTTCCCACTGCTCCTGAGGTTGGGTTACACCCTTGGTTCTGGACTCTGGTTTAAGTCTCCCATGAATAACAGTGTCAGATCTTCACACAGCTATCTCAGGAATGTGGCCAGGCTCATCTCCGTGCTTACTCAAGGTGACATTGATTCATTCTCCCTCTCACTGGCCAGATTACATTATGAGAATGTGCTTCATAACATCCTTGCTCATCCACCACCACCACCCAGCTCCCATCCCTGACCTCCACCTTTGTCAGCCCTCCACTCTGGGATTTAGGGTTTTCTCATCAACAGAACATGCAACCAGAGACACTCAGGGTTTGGGAACACGCTGAGAGATTACATTTAGAGAAGCATCAGAGGTCAGGTTTTTAACTGAGGCCCTATCCCTACACTCCAATCATTTCATGTTCACACACCAATGCAGAAACCAGGCATACCTGCAGGGAAGACAAAAGAGCTGGAGATGGGAGAACCATTCCCAGATTCAGAGCCCAAGATCCATCCAAAGGGAGAAATTGTGTCTTAAATGATTTGCAAGAAATTGCCTTCCTATCCAAACACCTCATATGAGACTGCAGCCTACTGCCCGTTCATGGCCTGGACCCACACCACCTCGTGAGTATCTGTGCTCAAGGCAACGCTGAAAAAGAGACATCTCTTCTTAACCACAGAGGTGATCTATTTATAATATGTGGCTGAAAGGTGTTTAGGCAAAGGGCTAGGGTTTGTGAAACACAGCCAGGTCTTTGTTTTTTCCAGGCTTCTGGGGAGGGCTTAAATAAAGGATTCAGCTTTGGAAAAAGAAAAAAAGCAAGGAAAAAAGAGACAGATAGCCATCTGGAGTGCTGAACAAGGCCCTCTCCTCGGGCTGACCTAGTTACAGTGTTTGGGGAGAGCATTGCGATCCTGTTCAACAGGAGGAACAAGCAGCTGAAGGCTGAATTCAGCCTCAGAGTAAACAACCACAGCTCTCACCAGGTGAACTCTGCACATTTCCACCAGGTCTCCACCTGATCATGATCATCAAGAGCTGCAAACGTCCCGTCCAGCACGGAAGTGGCAGCCTGGAGCAAGCGCTCCTGCCCACGTGATGCCAGGAGAGCCCAGATACAGCATCCCCACGGCTGATTTATGTGCCCATGGCTGACGGAGGGCAGCTCTCCCCAGCCCAGCCCTGTGGCTCCTCGGGGGGTTCCTGTGCACAAACAATAGGGAGGACAAACAAACAGGCAGCGCCTCTGCCAAAGGAAACAGCAGCCACAGCAGCCCTACCTCCTCCCTGCTCCATGTGTGGCCCCAGAGACGTGAGTCGTGTGGCAGCGACGTGCCACGCCGCAGCCCGCGTTCAAGTCAAAGATGCCGGGGCAGAGCCGTGCCTGGCTCCCTCCTGAGTGCCCAGCTTTTGCTGTGGGTGTTCCTCACCGCGGGGCAAAGGAGGTTTTGCATGAAACTCACGGGTGGAAGGGAGGGCAAGACCAGCCACACAAAGCCTCTGCCATTGCACGATCGCTTGCTGGGTGCAAGGGCTGCCAGGATCTGCAAAAGGCTCTTCAAACCCAGGAGCATGTTGGTTTGACTCTTTGGTGCAGTAAGGTTCATGCTTGGTGATATTTCTTGGGGTTTTTGCCCAGGCACTGAATGGAGGAAGCAGAGCGAGTAAAGCCTGTGTCTGCAGATGTGGGGGCATGAATCTGAGATCCGAGCTCATGCCAAAAGCTACCTTCTTACAGCTTGCGTAGGGGAATCTAAGGTAGAAGGACACAAACACTACTGTCATTATATGGCACTGGTCAGGGAAATCAACCGTCTTCAACTTGGCTCAGGGAAGCAATTCTAGCTCTCAACAGAACTCCTTTTAGCATGGAGCAGGGAAAACACCAAAAAACCCTGGAAGTTAACTGAAACTCTAGTTCACTGCCTGTATTCTGCCAAATGCTGACAAAGTGGCCCACCTTCAAGTGAAATAATTGCTGAAATATTGGCACGTTTCCTGAAAATCAAACCTATTTTTCAAGTTTAAAAAATAGGAACTAAAAGTGGTGCCTTCAGGACTTTCTTTGCAGGTTGAAGTCCATCCACAGGCTGCCCTGGGAGAGCTGGGGCAAAGTGCAGGTTTGATTAGACATTGCCAAACAAAACTGCTGGGATTTTTTTATACTTGACTTTATCTCTTTCAACTTGCTGCTAATAACCTTTTACCAAAACAAATTTCAAGTTAAAATCATGTTATTTACAGTAAAAGATATCAGCCTGAATGTTTCCTGAGATCTGGCTTTTGTTCACTGAAGATCACACCTTGCTTCTAAAAGGCAACATTTCTTAAAGAAGTTGCTCAAGGTATTTTGGCAAGAAGCCTTTCAGTTGTGAACAGGAGGGTAACACAGGCAACACAGAAGCGAGATAAACAAAAAGGGTGTTTTGGAAACATGTGGGTTTAAATCAGTGTTTTGGCCATCACTTTGGTTCAGAGATGAGTCGTGCAGTCCTTGCCCAATGCAGAACAAACCAGAGAAAATTATCTCTGATAAAAAGGGGTCAGAGGCATGAATTTCTGAACTGAAAAAATAAAGTCAAAGAGAAGAAATCAGGGTGAAGCTGCTGGACCCTCAGGAAGGGGTCAAAGAGGAGAATGCTAGTTAGTCACAGACAAAACAAGCTCCAACATCTCTATCAGTGAGGCCTTGGAGAGATGCCGTGTACTGTAAACGCCACCTCCCAGGTCAGTGTCCTTCAATTCATGACCAGGACAATTTGTACTGTTAATTTTGCTGCAAGGGATGTGCACTCTGGACTGACAAGAAACCCAGTATTTGCTGTAACAGCCTCCCCTTCCTGATAAGAGCTGCCCTTGGGACAGTCCCATCAGTCTCCTAAACAACCAGACGTCCTGTTAGTCCTCAGCAGCACCCCAATAACCAATTTATTTCCTATTAGGTCTTAAGACAGTTCACAATATGCCAGTAGACTGCAGCACATTGTGCCAGAACAGAAACGTATTTCTATTAATATCTTCATCCCCTCCTCCCCAAAAAAACCTGCTCAATTTTTATTCGTTAAAAACACAGAAAAGCCTGGCCTAATAAAAGTAAAGGCTGAGGAGCAAAGGCAAGACTTCTCTTCCTATCTGAACACTGAAATATCTCATACTCCTTCAGGGATCCTGGTACTCTCCAAACCTCATCTAGATCTGGTGCTATTTGGGGCTTGCTCTGCACTGGGTCCTCAGAATACTGCAATTTTAAGCAAAGAAAGAAAAAAAAACAACAAAAAAAGCCCAGTTCCTCATTGCCCCAAAACAAAAACAGATTCTTTCTGTTTTAACAAAAGCTCATCATTGTAGATGAAAAATGTAAGTTTGGGAAGAAAATATGCGGCCTGCTGATAAGAAGATTTGTTTGGGTTTTTTATTAAAACAAACCAACAAGGCTGGATTGAAACTTTCCTGCCTTCTCTGCGTTTTCCTTTGCTGCTCAACTTAAGATTGCATCCACACAGTTTGGACCTCTCAGTTTGAAAAGCCACAGACAGCTTGTTAAATGTAGCTTAGAGCTATGCCCGAGCCCCTCTTCCCTCACTATTCTTGTCCCGGGTTTATGTGGAGAACCAGCGGTACCCTATGGACCTTAAATACTCCTGCTGGGCTGACGATGCTGCCTTGAGAGAGGTCTCGTGCTGGGCAAGCTCATGCATTTGTCACCCGCATCATGCTCCAGCAGCACCCAGCCGCAGTCTCCCTTCTCCCTCCTGCAACCCCAGCGCTGGACCCAGACGACCGCTCGCTTTGCCAACCAGCCGATGTCCACGGCTGCGGGCTGGGCAGAGCCCATTTGGCCATTTGCTTCCAAGAGGACCATTGAAGACAACCCCCCCAACTACAGCTGGGGGCTGTGATTGACTTCGGTCTGCACCCCCCATGGGGTCTGAGGTAGGGGTGCTCGCATCCATCACAAGCCCAAGCACGTGAAGACAAGAACAAGACAAGGGAGAGGCAGGTGTCAAACATGCCCAAGACTTTCTGCTGACATCCGACCCCTTTCTTCTACTGCCTGTAAGCATGGTGTCCACCACCCAAAACCACCTGATAACCCATGGCAGCCCCAGGGTGCTGAGAGCAAATGCCACCCACGAGGCCGCTGTACCAGCGGTACAGCCATACTTTTCTTTGAAGGTCACTGAGAAAGGAAGGTCCTTTTTTGTTGGTGATGAACAGGCAGTTTGTCCTTGCTTAGCACAGAACGTGCCTCCTGCTGCCCTGTGTCACGTGTGCGAGCAGAGGTGGCACAGTCTGCCCGAAGCCTGATAAAGGCACACTGTGCAGTCCAAACAAAGATAACTCCAGGGGCATCAGGTCAGAAAAAGCTGGGTTTTTCCTTCAGGGTGAGCCCCTGTAAAAGAAGAGTCAGACTTGTTTCGGGCCAAGTGGGAACTTGTAAAAAGAGCCTTTCTCCATGCCCACTGAGATGCTAAAAGCTTATAGCAGCTTTCCCCAAAACAAAAAGCAGCAATGAGTGAAAACGCATAGAATTGAGTGTTCCAGGCGGCAGAGCACCCACTGGTAGGAAGTGAATCAGCGCTGATCAAAGGGAAAGGGTAAGCCTTGGACGATGCATAAGCCAGTCCCGCTGTTCCTCCCCAGCAGCCAGAACAGGTTGCACCAGGAGTCAGCTGGGAACTTTCTGCTGGAGTTGTTTTTTTCTGATAGAAAATAACATTTCTACAAAGCTAAACTATGTCGTGGGAAACGCTCTTTTTTTTCACAAGCAAATTGAATTTTTCATCCAGCAAATCAAAATGAAACATTTCCTTTTGGACTAGTTTAAGCCAAAAAGGAATGTTTCATTTTGTTGGAATTACCTGAAACGTTCTATTTTAAAATGGGCCTCTAAAAAATCCAGCTCTGTTTCCCTGTTAGCATATTACTTAATGGAAAATTCCTTCTCCCACATGCTGCTCTTTTCCACCTAGGACAGATCCCCCTGAAAAACTGTTTCTCCCATCAAATCTCCCTCCCACCAGCACCAGTGCCATGCACTTGGGGAGCCGTTTCACCCCACCAGACCCCCAGCACAGCAGATTTCTGAACAAACATCCCCACAACTCAGCACAGCAAAACAGAAAATGTGACCCCCGCTTACAAGTATCTTCCATCCCCCAAAGCTATCTTTTCAGCTATATCTAATGTTCCTTTAAAAAGTCTTTTGGCTCCATTAATAATCTAAACAGATACCGGGGGTCTAATTAGCAGGCTAATTGGAGAGCACAGTTAGGCATGTACTCAGGCAAGAATCGCAGCGAATATTTTGTCAGCGGGAATGAGCAAAGAAGAAATGCTCGTTTGCACCAAAGACCTTGTTTTATCACTGATTTATAGGCAAGGTCTCAGCCACACAAATAAAGACTTGGCGTAAAGCAGTATTTGACCATAACGAGAAATAGCCAGGCTGAGGAATACCTAACCCCTCAGCTTCACCAACACGGATTTTATATATGCATACATTAATTTCACATCCCATACGCTATTTAAAACAACTTTCCAAACAGCTTTCCAATTTGTATGACATTGGGAGGGGGGTTAATTTTATAAGAGTTTCCAGAAGTTTCAATTATGTCATGTATGTGTCACACAAATGTATAGCGCAGGAAATAGCTGAATTTCAACACCTAAAATTAAAATTTTTCCAGGGTAGCATTCTCCTTAGCAGCCTGAAGGAAAACATCCTCTTGTTTCACTCCTAGAGGTTAGCATTAGGTAAGAAATCCTACCAGAGACTGCAAGGTCCTTATAGCATAGATCTCCTACGGCGTTAAGGGTTCTCTTTGCCACTATAAACTCATGCCCACACACACATGCACCCCATCTCTGCGAGTAAATAATTCTAATTAAACAGCAGTTTCTCTGCCAGGAAGTTTGACATTATTACTCTTCTGCAAATGTGTTTGGGGCTTTACTAATACCTAAGTCTGCTCAAAAATCAGAATTTCCATTTCACTGCCTGTTTTGGTCAGTTCAGCCTCAAATTGCACCCATGCCTCCTGCTTTGTGTCCTCTGTGAGCCAGGTGTCCTGCCCAGGCCATGCCCCAGCCGCTCTCACAGCCCCAAAGCCAAGGCAAGTCCTCAGGGACATATTTCAGGTCAGGGGGAGGCTCTCAGGCAGTAAACATGAATTACTCTTGAACCGAAATTTTTCCATTCCATTTGAGGAATGAAATGTTTCACTAAACCCTGAGTGAAAGACGCTGTTATGTTTTTCCTGATGGGAATTTGTTTTTTAATCAAAGTTCTGATTTTGTGGGAAGCATGTTTTTTCTACTGAAACCCCTTTAGCAGGAAAATCCTTGGCAAGCTTCACTGCTGGTTATTATATCAAGGCCACGTTTGACTGATTTTAAAAGATGCCACAGCCTTGAGAATGCCACATGGCATTCACAGCACCACGTGTGCTCCAGCACTGTGGAAAGGCTGACAAGCGCGTGTGAGCCTGGTGCGAAAATCCATCGCTTTATTAAATGTAAGTGCTCTGCCAGACCGTGTTCACTCCTGCTCAGAGACATGTATGACTGGCAGTGGACATGCTCAGGGGCTTAAAGGATAATAGACGTAAGTAGCGCAACACATCTTCATTGTGCAGTCGAGCATATGCCAGCAAAAAAAAAAAATATATATATCTCTTACAAACAAAAGGCATATTTTTTGCAGAAAAAGAGTCTCTGTGTTGCAGACAGTCCAGGTGGTCGTAGGTTCACAGCTCCCCTGGATCATTTTTGCCTTTGGAGCTGGGCAGTGTCAGTCTTCACTGCGATGCAGAAACACCTACATGTTTTGACAGCCCCTTCTGCTGCTCATCTGAATTTCGTATCGTGGGCTTCAGGCTCTGCCAGCACACACGTCCAGGTAAGATTTCTGCTGATTCCTCTCATTTACAAATACAACAAAGATGGCTGTGTGCAGAGCATTTTAACTTGTCTGTCTCTAGTCCCTGGTCTCAGGAAGCTGAGAACTGCCCGGCTGTAAATACTGTTATGTCTTGTGATGTTTTCCAGCCTTTTCTATATAAATCCCATCTTTTTTTTTTTTTTTTTTTAGAAGTCATTCCTCACTGCCCTAGGAGACATTTTCCTCTCCCACATTAGGAGATGGGGCAAGTTTTCTTTTGCAAAGCAGAAGCCCTTTCCAGCACATCCCAGCTTTGCAAGAAAGCCCTGCATTTTGCCCGAGCTCTCAGCAGGGATAGTCCTTTGGTGGCTTCAGTCCCTCTTCTCATACAACCCGTTTGTTCCTTAGTGCCTGGTGGTGCTGCAGATTTTCAGTGTCTGTTCTGGATGATATTAACTGGGCAGGACATCATGAAAAGAGACAGATGCTTTGGTTTAAAAGAAAAGAAAAAAGAAAAATCAGTGCCTAAACAAGGGATTTGGCTTTGCCCTGTAACATTCCCAGTCCATGCAGGGGGTCCACTCTGGGGCTTCTGGGCCAAAGGATCAAAACAGACCAAGAAGGAATATGACCTAGGAACCTACTACCTGCTAAAGTCTCTAGAAATGACAGCATGTTGAAGCATTCTTCCCAGCTGCAAAGCTCAACTCCTTTATTTTTGAATGCATCGACTCCTCTGGTCAGTCCTGCAGTCACTTCACAGGCAATTTAGCCATGCTTTTCCTTCCGATGCAGAGCCCCAAGAGCAATTAAATACTAACCGGGGTTGACAGACGATAGTAACATGCAACCCAGCCGTGGAAACAGCAACGTGCGCAGATGCAGAGGTGCAGAGGAGAGAGCTCTGCATCTGCGGACTTCAGAGAGCTGATGAGCTCAAGGAGGGGCCGGAGCAGGGCTCTGCTTTAAGGCTGTATCTGGGCACTGATGGACACTCAGACCTGCTGATCCTCCTCTGAAGAGAGCCAGTCCCTAATTCCCGAGGCAGGGAAACCCACCTGCACAGGGGACCAGCTCAGCCCACCCTTGAGCTCTGGCCCTGCGAGCAGGGCGGGCTGAGCCAAAAAGTCACTTGGCTCCATCCTGGCCATGCAGGTTTGGTGGCCGTTCCTGCGGGCAGCACAGGCACGGACGGTTCGTTAACTCTCCCAGACACGCTGCTGCCCCGGCTCACCGTAGGCACCAGGCACTGATCTCTCTACCAAAGCAAAGCTAGCAAAGTCAAGGGCTTTGTCTCATATCAGATCGTAGGTTTTAATTAAAAATGCCCAATCCCTGTAGCTAATGAACAGTCTCTGAATTCTTTCTTGCATCAGTTTGAGTTTGAGATTAATCTGAATGCATGGTTTACACTACAGCTTCTAGCGAGAGCAAGCTTGATTGGTGTAACCATTACTTTTCCTTTCCTACCCGCAAGGCTTTCACATGCCAGGAGTTTGGTTTAGAGCAAATCCCCAGTGTAAAGAAGGCCCCGAGTTTATCTGTAACTCCTGCAATTGACTCTATGTTGGTCCCTATTTTTTTCTAATTTCCTGTATATATTAAAATATGCAGCAGCCCTTGGGATTATGTAAATAAGGCCCAAGAAGCAGAACTGCAATGTCAATAACATTTGGCACAAACATATTTGTCACCCACTTCTCAGCCATTCAATGGCCTTGCGATGCTGTTAACTACCACGTAGCCCTTCACTTCCCCCCAAGATGTTCATCATTTGGGGCTGGGGGGGGGACGAGGTGAACCAGGAGGCAGCAGTTCTGCACCAGCTGGAAGGGCGCAGAGCTGGCAGGGGAGGTTTGCACGGACGCCTGGGCAGCAAAACCCTCCGGGGAGCAAGTCCTTCGAAGGGCTTGGAGAAATGCCCTTGTGCTCACGAGCCAGGCCTGGTGTGACTTCTGTCGTGGGTTTACACCAGCTCTAATTTACTCTGAGCTGGAGGTTGCACTGGGCCACCAAGTTGCCACCAAGTGGAGGTTGCCAGACCCCAGCAGAGACCAGGGATTCGGGGAGGTGCCAAGAGGCTTGCAAAGAGGCTTTTGAAAATGCCAAAGCTGCTGAGGTCTCAGCTGCCTTCCTTGTGCAGGCACTTCTGGAAATCCCCCTTAATGTTTAATTAGCGTGTGAGCTACATGCTGGTGCTAAGCAAGCGGGAAACCTTCCTCTGGTGTCTCGTGAGATCCCCAGGTAAAACTTCAGCCAGCACAAAAAGTCACTCCCCTCAGTCAACACAATTGCATGCCATCTGTATTTAGGATTGTAGTATTCAAGGTGTCAACTCTGACCACATAAAGAGAGAGGAAACCAGGAGCATTGGGGCAGCATGGTGCCTCTGGGCTCTGCACACCTCCAGCACCACAGCTCCAACAGATTCGCAAAACAGACCCCGGTTTGGCAAAGTTCAGCCCCAGACCTCCCCGTTGAACAGGTCCAGTGTCCAGCAGGACACCTGATGTCCCAGCAGGACTGCAATGAGCCCTGAAGGCGCAGGCACGAAACACCATCACATGGGATGAACGTTGTAATTCCCAGCACGCAGGTTACATTTACAAACAGCTGATTTGCGATGGAAAAGTGAGAAATGAAGCCACCAAAACTGCTGCCTCCTCTGCCAGCAGCAAATCTCCATTGCTGGTAGATGACAGGGGCCAGCGGTTCCCTCCTGCACAGTGGCTGGGGTGATCCCCATGCAGCCAAGGGTAGGATGCACACGCGCTGTTATTCTCAGTAATAAGATGCCTGTCAACATATAAACCAATTAGGTGCAGCTTTTGTGTTCATAATAAGGCTGGGCAAAATGCTTTCTATGAGCAAGTGCTTTCAAGTGAAAAATAGCTTCTGAAAGAATCTGACAGTTTGCACATGAGGTTTCAGTTTGCTCAGGGTTTGGGTTTTTTTTTTAATTCAAGTAATGAAAATTCTCACATTGTTTCAAACCAAGAAACTGTGTCTCGGTTTTCAACAATCCTTCCCTCACACACACGTACACACACACACTCAGTTGCTTTTAGCTTTTCTTCCCTTTCCTTCTTTTTTTTTTTTAATCACAGGAGAAAAGAAAAAAGGGAAGAAAAGAAAAACCATGTTTGAGATGAACACACTGGAAACAATTATTTCCTTCATTTTAATCATATGAACTTATTTCAAACCATGTTTGTGTGTTTTTCCATGTACTACCGAGCAAGATCCACATTTTGGGGTGGGAAGTATTTTTCATTCTAGTTTCAGTTTTCAAACTACCAGTTAACCACTGGCATCACAGACTAGCCTTTACCTTAAAGATAAACCCTGAATTCTGGCTTAAATCAGGGATGAGGAAGGGTAGGCACCCTTGTACTCTGCCTGTGACTACAGATGCTCCCAAAACTGGTTTTGTCCCAGGTGGAAAAGCTGAAGAACAGCAAATTAGTCCCATATATCATATAACTTTTCAGAGGACAACATGAACAACTCCCATTTAGTCTAAATGGAGGCATCAACCCAGTTTTGCATTAGGGGTTCAAGCACGGCATGCTATAGTGAGGCTGTGTGATTTATATTAACAAAAACTCAAAGATGCTCCCTGAAATAAGAACCCAGCAGTCCTGGCTCAGCTCCCCTCTCCAGGTACAAAAAGGTCCCCGAGAGCGACTTTAGTCTCATTACAGCTGCGCAGCTGCAAAACCTAATTGTTTTTTGCTACAAATAACAGGAGAATTACAAATATTAAGAGTCATTATCATCTCCCTCTAGTGGTTATGCAGCTCTCTGGACCCTAGACATGGGATCTGTGCTGCAAAAAGGCAGCGGTGCTTTTGGGGAAGAATTGCGGATGGAAAGGAGGAGCCACAGAGGAAGCGGAGTTTGCAACAAGATGCTTGTACAGAGCCCTGTTTGCACAGCTTGGAGATTAAATACTCACAGCATTTCAATTTGGCTGGCTAAGCACCGAAACTCTCCTCCTCCCCGAGATGCTGCAGGTGGCCCTAAACCATCATGCAGCATCTTGAAATAACTACAGAGCATAATTCGTTGAAAGCAGAGTATATCTGAGCCATCTGCACTGTGTTACAAAGAAGTCAGCAACATTGCTCGTGCTGTAACCGCAGCATCAGCACTGCCCTGGGCCTTTCCAGGCTGGCTGGATACCTATGGCTGTTTGTGCAATGCAGGACTAGCAGGAAAGGGAGACAGGGATGGGGTGAAAGATCACCTTGAGAAAAATCTGTGCTTTTTACCAGCTGGCCAGGGACCGCAGGAGAGCTATTTTGTAATCAAAGGCAAAATCACACACCCTGGCACCTGCGATCCCCTTTCAATAGATTCATAAGTTGCAGAGACACATTTACTATGGAAGGCTGTTTTGGTTTAGAGATGGATCAGTTTAAGGAGGGAACCGGCAGCAACGCCTTGCACCAGGATCCGGCCTCACGTGTTCCCTGCAGCCTGCAGAGCGACACCGGGCACCCAGCAGTCTCTGCGTGTTTTTTCTCGCGGGCCCACCTGTTACAGCTGAAGGGGTTTTGTTCCACCTTCCAGAAAGAAAAACTGGGGGGAGGGAGATATGAAACCTACCCAATTGTTTAAAGGAAGGGAAAGCCCTCCCGTCACAAGAAATAGCAAGCCTTGCAACATGTGCAAAAGCGATTTCCAGAAACAAGTGGAATCCAGTTCCCTTTTTATACAACGACAGCGAGGAGATACAATAGCAGCACTACAGGAAAGCAAGAGGAGACAGAGGACTCGGGACTCACACTTGATGCTTGGAGCCAGCTAAGTCTTTGGGTGGAAGGTACTCATAGCCCTGCAGCTTGTTCTGCAAAGCAGCCCAGTACTTGCAGCCTTTGCCTCCCATAGCAGGAGGAGCCTGACAAGCATCATTCAGGCTGCAAATCTAGAGTATCACTCTATGCAAGACCAGCAAGGCACAATCGGACACAACAATTCGTGCTCAGGCTCATCTCAGCAAGATTGTTTAGGTTTGCATGAAGAAAGAGCAAGCAGAGGAGAAGGGCTGAGGGGCTGAGAGTGATATGTACCTATGTATGTGAACAAATAGATTTCAATTGAAAAAAAAAAAAAGGATCAGTAAAGGTCCGTACAGCATGAATGATCTGGGGAATTCCCAAGGGCTGCTTTGAAATCCAAAGTGGTGTATTTTGAAATGGACACAGACCTTGGCGGGAAGTGGGGGAGCAGACAGTAATGGTTTAATAGACTGTGGAATGGCTATAAAAAAAAAGGGGGGGGGGGAGAGAAAAAGCAGATGGCAGCCCCTTCGCAGGAGCCATAAAATTTCATGGTGTATTTTCTATCCATGGCTTCACTGTAATTCAAGCCTTGGGGGCCAACTTTCTCTGGCAGTGGTTACTGAGGGGCCTTGGAGGGCAGCAGTAACAAAGGGTGGACACTTCTTGGGCCCACTGACCAAATGCTCCCTCTTGGGCTGGAACAGGAAATAAAAAGCAAATAATTTCAGAGGAACACCTAGGAGACTTCCCAAATACAACCCCAAAGCAGCAGGTCAGAGCCCCAGAAATGAAATGAGGAAAACCCCAAAAGGTACTAGGAAATAGTAATGGCAAAGGAAGCTCTTTGTATCTGCAGACAGAAAACAAATGTCAAAGGAAATCTACTGTCCCTCGACACAGCCCTCATCTTGCATGAAAAAATACTTTAATTTCCAAAGCTGTGTCCTGCCTGGGCCACTGGGCTCTTGGGAAAGACACACGGTCAGGCCAGGACTGTATCTGTCTTACAGGCAAACCTCTTAAACCTCCACCTTTTGCTAGTAAGCGTGCATAAACACTGCCCTGTGATCCAGGTGCCTCTCTCTAAATTTTTTTCTAAACAAGGTCCAACTCAAGACCACATCTAGATTTGACGTTGGCTTATTACCATGTAAGATTTGAACCAAGATCCCAGATATGAATGCAAATAAAACAGACTATAAAGGTTAACATGTACATTTTTTGGTTCCATCTCTGGTTATTAGCAGCATCCTGCACTTCAGTAACAGAGTTTGGTCCAATTCTGGTGGTATTTCAAATTTGCAGTTTGTCTGTTACCAAAGTCTACCCTTGGTGCCATTGTTTTTTTGTTTGACACCACGTAATATAGCACTATGTAAACGGAGCACCCAGCAAAAGTCAGCACAGTTAACCTGGCCCTGCATCACCCATTCGTCATCTCTTGCAGGTACAGGAGAGCATCACCAAACCCAGAAATGCAAGACACCTTCCGCTATTTCATCCTCTCCTTCTACCCAGCGCAGAGTGATTTGGAATGTGTATACCACACAAGATTAAATGTTAATCTGTCCATGATATATAAATAAAGCAGAGCAATTACTATGCTGGAAGAAAAAAGAGGAGAAATTGTTTAATTTGATCTATCTTGCAAATATATTTTGACACTGTAGTTCAAAGATTAAGCATTCCAGACCCATTAGAGATAAAGAGCAAGAATTAGAAATGAATGCAATGAAAACTCCATTTTTCTTCCACCTGTTTCCCACTGGAACAATTGCTGTGCAAAGCATAAGGAGAGAAAGGAAGGAAAAAAATAAGCCTTATGAAGCTGTGTGCTTCAGTTCCATTTATACTAATTATTCCAAGATTTGTCTCTAATAGGTGTGCAAAACTATTTGTTTCCAAATGATATCAAAACAACTTGGAAGATGAGAAATATTTTCTCAAGTATTAATGAATTTTTAAAAAAAAGCCTCATTTGAAAAAGTCACCACTATGAATGCTACTCAGTCAGAAGCACTTCCAGGATCTTCACACAGACACTTAAACTCTTTGGTGAAATGCGTATATGTGGGGTTTAATTCTTTTTTTTTTGTAAATAATGTAAAGCATATAGTTAATGATAATCAGACTCAGGGGCTGCAAGTGGCCAGCGTTACACAAACCTGGGGTAACAAAAAGAAGGAGTTAAGATCCCTGGTGGCAGAGTCAGCCAGACGTATGCTCTGCACTGGGCATAAGTGCATCCTAAGCACACACATAAATATCTGCAGAATCCAAGCCTATTCAAGACAGACCTAAAGAGTCAGTGTATTACAGGTATTATACAGGGATGTATATAACAGTGGAGGGAAGATGCGAAGGATACTGAGGGTAAGAGCACAGAAATGCACCGGCATGTGTGCGCGTGTGCTTGAGTTCCACTTTCTCCTGCAAAACAGCTGGCTGGCCCTGTGCTTTATCTCGGAGCGGTAGGCATGCCTCATTGGCCCCCCGGTGTCAGGGCTGCCTGCTACCAATACAATATACTGCTGCAAGACCTTCCACATGGGAACTGAATCTTGATATTGCTCCTCATGCCTTTTGTTGGGGTGGGAATAAAAATAATGGAAACCTGGTGATTTTGGTGATAACACAGCTGGAAGGGGGGAGAGAGACCGTGAGCCTTCTGCCCGTGCGAGGAATTAAAGCAGCTGGAGATGAAGCGAGTAAAGGAAACTTGTGCTCTCCTTTAGGAGTCCAACTTTTCAAAGCACTCAGAGCCTCAAATTAGGCAGCAGAAAAAAAAAGGCTTTTCTTATCATTTTGCTGGTGGCACAGGATCAAACAACCCGTTTTCTCGCTGGGAGAGAAGCGAAAGGGGGGTTCCCCCTCCCTGTGTATCCCTGAGATCCCTTTATTGCTAAAGAACCAAAACCCAGAGATGCTGTGGCTCAGCAAACTACTTATTTCAGCTATTTCTTTAGAAAGATCTCGCAGGTGCACATCATTTGCAGGGCACCAAAGGTCTGTTTTTGCCATTTCCGAGCTATCAGGGTCCGCAAGAAAGGGACAAGTGGGATTGCCACTGCTGGGAGCCAGCACCATCCCACCTGACCATGGTTTTGGAGTAGTTTCTGCCTGTGCATACAAGCCAATGGCACCGTTTCCCACTAACGAGCAATTCCTCAGGAAGGTTAAAGAAAAGTCAAGGTTTTCATTAAGGGCTCGGGCCACTTAATTGGTCTATTCTGACAAATGCAGCAATATTTGTGGAAAGGCCAGGCAGATAAAAGAAAAAGTAAACAAGGTCAGCAGCGTCCGTGTGAAACAAACCCATGAACAGGCGGCTGGAAAACCGCTACTGCCGCTGCCAGAAAGGGGATGTTTCACCTCATCCCACTTGATGTAGTTTGCACTTGAGGGTAAGTCGCTGCTTGCTGTTATTCAAGGATTTGCCTTAGGGATGAGCAGACTCGTGTTGAATTAATGCAAGCCCTCCGGACACCCGGGGGCACAGCCTGGATGGGTGCTACTGGACCATGCATTGCAAATGGAGCCCCAGCTCTCCTTGACCGGGCAAGATGAGGCCGGTCTGTGTGGCCCTGTTTGGATGGGCAGGAGTGGAAATGAGCTAAGAGAAAGTGTGTTTCCTCTAAACTTGGATTTGATAAAATCATAACAAACTTTGAGAGTATTTCCAGGAAAAGAAAGCAAGCAAAGCCCCCAACTTTATTTTTTCCACAGTTTTGTGCCCCGCCCCCCCTTTCATTTATTTCCTACTTCACCTTCATTAAGAAAGGAAATTTTCCACCAAAAGGTGTAAAAACTGTGGCTATGATTACACATTTTCAGTAAAATATGAGGAAGTACAAAATCTGGCAACAGACCAGACAGCATCATCTTGTCTCCATCTTCAGTGATCTCTGCCCTGTTGTCACCAGCATTTTAGGGCTATCTCAGCTCTTTCTGGGAGACCCCTCCCTGATAACACCCCGAAAGAGCCCTGCAGTCCACAGGACGCTCCTCTGACACAGGGCACCCGGGAAGATGAAAGGTGAAATGCTCAAAACAGACCAAAGGAAGCATTTCTAATGTGAGTAATTATCCTGTGGCGCTTCCTGCCATGCGATACAAGAGAAGCAAATAATGCAGAATAATTCCTCAAAGACTCAGTTACTGAGTTGAATAACGGCATCAGCTGCAGTTTCGCTGCCTAGGTCCAGTATTATGAAGGCTCCTGGTCCTTGTGCTTCAAACTAATCCCCTGCTGGGATTAGAAAAGCAAACAATATCTCAGTATCAGTGACACTCACAACTTCAGGTAATAAGGAGGGCTCAGGCATTGCTTCTGGAGGCAGGCTGGTGAAGGAGATAAAGCATTAGTTTTGCTTGCATCTTTTCCTGTGGACTGGTTTCGTTTGCCCATACCGTTTTCCCTACAGTGTAGAGGAAGCCTTTCTCTAATGAGGATGCCTCTCCTTTGCTTAAAGCCAACTGCTTAAAAAATACAAAGCACCTTAAAAGTGTAAGGAGTTTGCATTTTTCTGAACAAGCCAACACCTCTGGCTGCAGGGAGAGTCTAATTCATGCTTGCCATCTGCCAGCACCTCCCAGGCATCTTCAGGTATCTTCACATCACAGCTTTTCGGGTGCTGAACAACTCTGTCCCAGCCCACTGCACAGAGCACATTTTTCAAGAGCCAGCCATCCCCGTTCACAAGGACGATGCACAATTACACCCTGCCCCAAGCTCGGAGGAGCCGCAGCTTTCACGCTCAGGTTGGCACATACGCTCCTTCCTGGAGCAGGTGCCGGGGCTGCTGGTTTGCAGTATCATTAAGAAGCAGCTATTTCATGTCCTTACATAGTAACCTCGATGCTCCTACATGAGTAAACTACGAAGTTACACATTAGGTCGTAACATTTCAGGACCTATTAGGAACAAAAGTGCCTTTGTGAACATGCGGGTTACTGAATAACCTCCTCCAACCCCATAAAAAGCAGCAAGCAGGATCGAGCTTTTTTCTTCTTTTTAAACAAGATCTGGTTTATATGCAAGTCAGGATCTTGAGGCTCCTTTTTGTGTCTCCACAGCTTGCTTGCCTTGCTCTCAGCCTATCAGCCATCTTCAGAGCACAGTTTCAGTACAACTGAGTCCTGAAACAGCTTTTGGTCCCAAGACAAAGGGGTCTGAGATCTTGCCGTGTAGGGCAGGAGCAATAGTACCCCTGAAACACTCAAGCCCACACATCTTTGGGTGCATTCCACCTGCTCCATGCTGCCCCAGGGGGCTAATGGGAAAACAAGTCAGGGGTTTTTATGCAAAAACAGCAGAGCCACCCTGTGGGGAGGGAGGAAGGGAGGGAGGAAGAAAATACAACCCATGTGTACGTGTAGTTATGCTGCAGCTCATCTACTGGCACGAGATATCCTAGTTAACAACCTCGAGGTCAAAACTTGACCTTCTTCCAGTCCACGGCAGTTGGACGGATTCAATGATACGGGCGATACCGGGGCACTGTGCAGTTGTTGACTGGGCCGGCAAGGTGGGAGGGTGTACATAACCTCTTAGCCCTTTCCTGCCCTCCACCAGCCACTGAGTACATCACTGTTTAGGGGCTTGACGTGACTATTTATCACAGGAACATTTCTCAATCACCTGCGAACCCACTGGAGAGGAGCCAAAACTGCTGTAAGTACCAGACTCTGGCCCCTGCCCAGCAGGCCTTTGCTGAGCACATCTGAACGCTTGAAGGCTGCTTGTTTTCCTGCTGCTTTCCCATCTGCCGTCTCCTCTGGGCTACCTCCTATCCAGTTTTCCTCATCTCTGCAATAGCCATATTTTTTTATGGATTAGCCATAACAGAGACATTGGTGCTCACTGAGCGCTGAAGCCCTCCGCCCTGTTATTGACTGTTGCTCCAGTTGTGAATTTTCTATAGCACTTTCTAATGCATTTGAGTGCCTTAAAACTGAGCGTGATGGGGAGCCCTGGAACTGGCAGGAGCTACCTGAGTTTCAGTTATGTCCCCCTGGAATAGCTGATCAGGGACACTGAAATGACACACAGCTCCCTGCTCTTGTGCTGAACTGAACTGTTATCACTTTGTACCAACAAGCCCTTCTTTCACACAGAGCCAGCTGGGTCCCCTCTCCCTTCTGCTGGGCTCTCCTGCTTTCCTCCTGGAAACCTCCCCTGCACAGAGCCCTGGGAACTCAAAAGCAACAGCTCCATGCTTTTTCACCTTCGTTTCCTCTTCTGAGCCAAAAAGAGCAATTCTCTCATAACCAGACTTCCCAGACCTTGTACTTGAAGGAACATTAATGTTTCTGTAACTCTAATTATGTTACTCAGATTTAAACCGACTGGCATTTCCCACCGTCTGCAACGGGGACTGCGCTAGTTAATGCCGGGCTGCTCAGGCTGCAAGAGCCAGAGGCGCTTCTGCCATCAAAGACTCACCCAAAATCACAGCAGAGGCAGGAGCAAAGTCAGCCCAAGAGCTCACATGTCACGATTCCCAAACTAGCACCCTAACCACTGGATAATGCACATAAAAGCACATCTATAAATAAACTTGGGCCTTATATAAACCCAATTAGAATACACTGGCAAATTATTCAAGGAGGCTGGCAGACACATACTTTACTTCAGGTGTCAGCCACAGGAGAGTATTGTGGGTTTTGCATTACAGGGAATGTATTGTGACTTTGAGTTATATTGCACTTAGCCTGTAAGTGAAACAATAACAGCTTGGTCTATGGAGATAACACCCCAGATCAGCTCCCTACAATAAATTAGTGAAACATTCCACTCCCCAGTGCTGCAGTCTCACACCTCTAAATATCAACACAAACTCCAAGGGTTTGATGGAAAAAATGGTGTTAAGTCTCATGGCGTTTGAGGAATTTCCCAATATGCACTAAATTAACTTTCTGGCTGCACTAAACAGAGTGGTAGAAAACAGCCCCATCTAAGACAGATGCAAGGCGAGAGATCCAAGCAGCTGTTTTGCACATGAAATCAGATTGAGATTAACATTTACCCTTGGAGTTCTGACTCTGGGGGTAAAATATAGCTTCAGGGACCCCTCTGTTTGAAAATACCTTGAGTTTCTTCAGTGGACTAGCATGAATTGGGAATTGGAGATCTCCAGGCCATGAAAAGTCAAAGAATAAAACTCTCCCTCCAAAAGCAAAACCATTGACTTACATTCATCCCTTTTGTTTCCTCTAGCTTGGCATTTTAAGGATTTGGCCGAAATCATGAAAGTCTAGTTCATCAGATTCAACTGGAGAAAACCACTCATTGCTGCACTTCAGTGTTGCAAGAGGACCAAGGCAGGCACAAAACATGATTAAGGATAGAAGTGAAGTTTTGTACAAGGAAGCGATGTCTCTCAGTGAGGTAAACAGGTGGAAGAAAACAGGAAGGTTTTCCTGGATACAACCTAGTGAAGACTTGTGCACCAGAGAGATCAACCGTGCTTTTTTTCCCATTTGTTGCTATTTACATACTTTCAAAATCCTGAAGGAGAGAAGGAACAGTCCAGGTGTTGACCAGCCTGAATAAAATTGATCAGGATCCCCTGGATGCTGGCCTCTCTTTTACCCCTTCCCCAGTTAAACGCAAGCCTGAGCACTCCAGCAGACAGCCGGTGCATCCCCCGCGGCCCAGCAGCACATCCCAGAGGATTCAGCTCATTTAGGCCACTCGGCAGATAACACGAGTTTGTTTTCGGAAAGGCAAAGCAATCTGTCCATAAGGATTTCTCACGCTTCATATGCCAGCCCTGGCCAGGGAAATACAACATTAAGTACATCAAAAGAAATTGTTGAATGAATAAATTATAAAAGCATTCAGGGTACCTATCTGGGGTATTATTTTACACACTGGTGCCGAGTAGGTTAAAGGAGCATGTTTTGCTGTTATTGCATTCCCAGCTCTGTTTGCAAGGGCTCGGCATCGCTGTGAAAGTGAGACTATGGACACGAGCTCCCTGCCGGCACAGCAGGACCAGATGCAGATTTTGCTAATGTCACCTCACCTCTAAGCTTTACCTTTCAGAGAAAGGCAGCACAAATGCTGATCTTATGCAGCACAAGAGGAAGAAGACCCCTCCAGACAAAGCTAAACACAACTCCATCGAAACAAGTCCTCAAATTGCAATTGCACAGACCCACACTGCCAGCTAAGCCCTGTCCTCCTGCTCCCTGCAGATACCCAGCACAATATTAACATGTTGGTTAGCGAGCATCCATCGCCCAGAGACACACAGCTTTTTACATAGACAAAGCTGTTCGAGCATTTATGTACCATTTCACAATGAAGGATTTCAAAAAGCTTTGCAAATCTTATACAATTAAGCCTCACAACCCTTGTGTGGACGGGCTGAGTATTATTCATCACAGTTTCTCAGCCGTGGAAATAGAAGCAGAGAGTCATTAAGTGATTTATCTAATATCACACAGAAATCGTACAAGAGAATTAGGATTATCACCCAGATCTCTGGATTACCAGCCTTTTTATATGCAATTTATTCCTGATCAAAACCACACAGTCCACTTCAGGGCTTTGCTCATGGGAAGATTTCTAACCATGCAGAGTTTATACAGTTGCTTTTTTTCTAACGGGGAAGAAAGAAGAAAAAAAAAAGGAAAGAAAAAAGGAGCTAACTACTACATCAACCGGCAAGCATACGGAAAGTTTGCGCCTTTGTGCTAAGAACAGTCATCAAGGGACTTCCAAATCAAAGTTTCCTAAATAGTACAGGGAGGAGCACCCAAAAGTTTTGGTGCTAATCCCAGAATTACCTCCTTTGCAGACACCCAAGCTCCATTCACCAAGCAGCAGGGTGAAAGCCCGACTCCATAAAAGTTATGGGATTGCTGCCATTGCCATTGGTGGGGCCAGGGTCTCACTCGAGGTGGTTAGTGGGTGAATGCTGTTGCCTTTGGCATGATAGACCTCCCTGGGTCACTGTAAATTATTATAAAATGGTATTAATTTTGGCCTTTTACCCAAAGAAATAAAAGCCTGTTCGGGACTAAAGCCTACCCACACGTAGACAGGCTACAAGCTTCAACCAGGGGAGGAAAAAAAGGCAGCTCAGAGCCAGAGGCAAAAATGGGGATCTGCTGCTGCCTCGCATCGAATTCAGACTTCTCATCACAAAAGATTTTAATTTGGCCCCCGCTGTACAACCACAGTCCCTGCTCGGCCGATCTCCCCAGGCAAGGCAGTAAATTATGTGTCCCTGCATCTGGCCCCTCCGGTCTCCTGTCCATATGTTAACTCTCAGTGCTGGTTAACAGGGCTTGGTGAACCCAAGCTCTTGCCCTGAATGTCCCGCAGCTCCCCCCCAGCCAGCTCTGTGGGTGATTTCAAGGTATATCATCACAGCCACCTCCCAGAGGTGTTATTTGCCATCTGGAGCTGGGCAAGCATTTCAAATGAACGCATTATCCATCAAAAAGCACACTTTTCTGCAAACTCAAATTGTTTAAATTTGAAATATATCTTGGTTAAAAACAAAATATTCCATAAAATAAAAATTTTGGTGTTTTCAAAGCAAAATACTTCAGTTTTCCTTTGAAACAATGTCCTTATTTTTTAAGTGAGAACAAGCTTCATTTATAGAAAGAATTTGAAAGAATTAAAAACTTAAAGCCAACAGAATATTTTCTGACTGACTCAGGACCAGATGGTCAAATGGAAAAACAAAAAACCCAAATCAAGCCCATTGCCTTCATTTCCCTCTTTCCATGCCCAAAAAATTTAAGATTGATCTGATCCAGCTTCAGCAAGTCCCACTAAAACCAAAACCCAGTGAGATCAGGGGCCACAGACAGTGGTGCAATGCATACAAGGTTGTGCAAATATCCAGTTTCCATCAGGAACCCCCAGGAACAGGCTCCCCAGCCCCCCCCCACTGACGGAGCTGTGGATCAGATGTGGCATGTACAAGGGGACTCAGTTGAGATCCCCTAAAATCCTGTTTCTTTCTCCATGGTGCCCCATGGCTACTACATGAATAGGAGAGATACAATTGCTCCCATTTCCTTCTCTCTGGCACTACATGGTCCAAACCGCATTTAGCCCTGAATTTCTGGGGAGCCCAGGATTTTACTCTGAGCTAATTCACTCTTGCTGCAGTGAACACAGCCACTGTACAAGGGGGTGATATTTATTCTAAAAGCCTTTCTGGACCATTAGCCCTGACGTTGACCACCCCCCCTGCTTTTCCACCTCCAAAAACAAGCTTTGTAAGGACCTGCAGATGTGCTAACAGCTGGGCTTCCCTGAAAGCCGCTGTGGATCCTGCAAAAGCCCAGCGTGTTGAACCAGCACCCTGGGCAAACCTTTCCTAGCACTCAGCAGATCACTGCAGAAAGGGTGCTCAAGGGTGGGGAATGTAAGTGTATTACAATTACAGTTTGAGACTACTTTTTTTTTTTTTTTAATGTGTCTACAAAATGAAATCATTTTGACTCCAGGCTGTTTATAGCTGTCACATCTGAAATGGATTTTGCCACTTTGGTGTCAGAAGGCTGGGTCTACAAAAAGAGACATAACATAAAAATCCCTAATGATAAGGAGGCAAATCGTTTTAAATTGAGCCATAGTGTCTTTTGTTGTGTGACATTAATTTAATTCTCTTACTGCCATGCTTAGGCAGAAACACTCCCTACCTAGCTAGTGATCATAGGAAAAAAGGTAATAAGCATATAACAAGGATCCCCAGAAACAAATAATGTTGGGCTTTTGAAGGGACTGTGTTTTGGAGTATTTGCATTTCAATGGGATGGAAAGCATAGTTTCTCAACTATGCCTTGCCAAACTCTCTGGAACACCCTTTTCTTTCTGTTTGATTAATCATTTCACGCTTAGAGTCTTTTAAAATACTGCTACTTCTAGCAAGCAGATAAATGCGCATCTCTTCAGATAAATGATGAACGTTAAAGCTCTGCTCTGCTTTGCTCTTTTCCTCTTCTAGCTACTTCAATTCCTAAATCAGCAAATAAGCAACACAGATTTTCTGGCTGTGTAAGAAGAGCTAGTGGATTTGAAAGACTAAAGCAATGCTACAGGTTCCTCTGCCCCAACTAGGGCTGAGAAATTACAAAAGCCAATCTAATAAAAAGGTGAACTTTTCCAAGTGTGCAGCATGATTAAAAATCAGCCAATTAAAGTTCTGATTCAATATAAAACCTGAATGTTTCCAAATGTATAAAACAGTTGACACCACCATGACATCTGCCCTTTCCCTGCAGCTCTCCATATGGAAAAGAGATCTACCTGCCGTCTGTGCTGCTCTGTAGCAAGGGAGTTTGGATTGAGCTAAACTAGATTTGCCAGCAAAGCCTTTGCCCCTAGCACAGGTCCTAAATGCAGACCTGTTTTCCTTCTCCACAACTCCTAAAGCTGCTTTATAACACATAAAAATGCTCTACCGGCTCAAACTGTCTTGCCCTGGATGGTTACCTGTCTCTGACAGTGGCAGCAGGAGATGCTATTTAGAGAGAGCATGTGAACCTGGCCACTTTCTGCAGTTCCTTCCCTTTGTACCCATCAAGTATCCACAGCTGCTGAATGTAGGATACTAGAGTCACATCCCTGCCTAGTCATTTTAGTATCTATTTATTAAGCTGCTGTGCATGATTTTTTTTAAATTCTCCTTTGAACCCGCTGACTCGCCACCTTCATCATTGTGCAAAACTCTCCCATACCGCATCTCAGCTTTCTCATCTCCAAACTGAAGAGTCGTGGCCACAAAAAGCAGCTTTTCTATCCCCATTTTAGTGCAATACCTTCTCCAGCTATACCATAGTCTTCACAGGATTAATTTTACTTCATTACAGGACTAGATATAATAAATGAGGTCGAAATGCAATTTGGGCAAGTCTGCTGTAAAGAGGACCAAGCACCACAAGAGCTATGCTGGTACACCCTCAGTGCAGAGAGCAAGGAGCTCAAGGAGACCAACTCAGGTCCCACATGCAGTAAAGTCTCCTTAAGCCAACACTGCTCTTGCACATGAAGGAGCCCCTTTTCTCAGCACCATGAAGTCCTCCAGACATGGGACAATCCTCCTGCTACCATGTTCTTTCCAATCCCAGAGGCGGTTTGGCTCCGCTCATCAATCCCAGCCCTATGCTGCATTGCCCACCATAAGTGCCGGAGCATCCAGTTCCTCTGCCCACAAAGAGAGGAAAGGTGCAGTGGCACAAACAACAGGCAGCTTTCAAGCTGACTGACATTTTTTTGAACCTCAACGGAAGTTGAAACTTGGTTCAAATTTCATTTTAAGTGATCGCTCCTCATTCCTGGGGCTCACATACATCAATGTCATAGGCAGCGGGTAATATATTATATATGTATTCCATGAGTGACTACACACTCAGGAAGTATGAAATACTTTTTGTGTTCTACTTATGTATATACAAAACTACTAATCAGCAAAAGGGTAGGTTTCACAGAAGAAAAACCCAAAGCTTTACTAAATGTCAAGTGCAAAAGTAGTCTTGAAAACAAAGAGGAGAAAAAAAATCAGCTTAAGAAGATGTTGTGGTTTAACCCCAGCCAGCAACTAAGCCCCACCCAGCCGCTCGCTCACTCCCCCCCCCAGTGGAATGGAGAAGAGAATCGGAAGGGTAAAACTGAGAAAACTTGTGGGTTGAGATACAGACAGTTTAATAGGTAAAGCAAAAGCCATGCACGCAAGCAAAGCAAAACAAGGAATTCATTCAGTGCTTCCCATGGGCAGGCAGGTGTTCAGCCATCTCCAGGAAAGCAGGGCTCCATCACATGGGAAGACAAAACACCATCACTCCGAACGTCCTCCCCTTCCTTCTTCTTCCCCAGCTTTATATGCTGAGCATGACATCATATGGTCTGGAATATCCCTTGGGTCAGTTGGGGTCAGCTGTCCCAGCTGTGTCCCCTCCCAACTTCTTGTGCCCCCCAGCCTGCTCGCTGGTGGGGTGAGAAGCAGAAAAGGCCTTGGCTCTGGGTAAGCACTGCTCAGCAGTGACGAAAATATCGCTGTGTTATCAACACTGTTTCCAGCACAAATCCAAAACACAGCCCCATACCAGCTACTGTGAAGAAATTAACTCTATCCCAGCCAAAAACAGGACAGAGGACAAAGGGAATAAATACACCAAACTGCAAACCAAAACTAATGTTTTGGCTTAGGAGGGGGGGAGGAACCCAGCCTGTATTTCTGGAGAGCTGAACCCTTCATTCCTGCTATGTGCCGTTTTAATGACCTCCACACTTTGTGAAAAAGGCTGTTCTCACACTTCTGTTAACCAGATTAACTTATGAGTCTGCAAAAATATTCATTTGTAAAGCCCACAGGAACTGCTGATGTTTCTCAAGAAACCCCCTGGGATTTCAAATTCTCATCAGTTTGGACAGCAGCATGTGAGCAGTGCCACCCCTGCCCACAGGTTACCAGGGAGCTCTGCAGAGCAAAAATTTCTGTAGGAGGAAGAGGTCTTTGAACAGAAACACCATGAAGCAAACTGCTACTCCCTCCCATTTCCTTCTTCAGCAGGCTCCCTGCAGGTCTTCACCATGCTGGGTGAGTGAGACAAGAGGAGCACATGCATCACTCTTGCATGTAATACCACCCGACATTGTCCAGGATCCTCCTACCCTTACATTAAGGGGATTCTAGGTCTGTCCTGGCTGAGCAGAATTTCCTGGAGCTCTTGTACCTCCAAGCATAAGGTGCATTTCTTTGACTTTCCTTAGTACAACTGAAGTTAGCAATTGTTTCAAATTCTCACACTTCAAGAGGAACAAGAGAACACACACATGGCAGACATTAGTCCTATGGCCTAAACAGTGCCCAGAAGGTGCTCAGACACAGGTATGGTTTGGCACCAAGAACTTTCCCGCAACAGGACCTTGCTGCCTGGAGGATGAGGAGAAAGAGACATGAATGTATTCTCCATCCTGGCCCTCTTCTGTAGCTCATCCCATGAGAACATATTTATCTCTGTCCTCCTTGGAGAAAGGAACAGGAGAAACAGGTCCAGCTTGATGCTTTTTTGTCTTGGACATCCAAAGAGTTGGTACACCAAAGGCAGCACATGTCTCCTTTGTTTTTAATGAGACCATTGACTCAGCTCCCAAAAGATATCTAAGAATTTTGTTTTATTTTTAAAATACATAACTCAAGCCAGAACTGTTTCTCCATTCACTTTTGCTGCTTTGATCTTGGCTGAAACATATTACAATAACATTGAATGGAGAGCACTGAGTAAAGCCCAACCCAAAGGAAAGCAGTATCTCTTTACAAGTGTGCATTGACCATCCCGTTTCAAAGACATCAGATTACTTGTGCAAGGATCGGTGCTGGAAGCCACGATCCTCACCCGCACGCTAGCTGTCAGCTGCAAGGATGTTAGATAACTGGAGCTGAAACTCTGAATAAAGCAGACCTAGCCTTGCAGAGCATGCAAGACTTTTATGCCTAAAGAGCTCTTGTAATACGTTGTAATCACAACTGCATTGCAGCCCGGTATTATTTTCATAATAAGCCTGGTTTATAGTATTTTATATCCAGGTAAGATCTAAAGGGCTATTTCTCACAGAGTAGCTATATCCCACTCTCAGGGAAACCTCTTCTGTTTAACGTCCACGCTGCAGGTTAATAAATGCCATAGTGTCATTTCCTCCACTTGCTGGTTTTAGCAAATGTCAAAGGGCAACAACATCATAGTAGAAACCAAGTGTAGAAAAGGGAAACAGCAGGCACCAATAATCTCAGGAAGGTTTTATCTTCTTTATCTTATCCAAATTCTTCTAGGTTTACTTCATATTCACGTTTATTTTGAAGAAAAGCTCTGATTTATTATCACTGTCGAATCCCATGCTGTACTGAATACCAGCAAGTTGCTGGTGGAAACAACTAGATCTAGATGTCCCTCATTTCTGAAACCCTAGACCATCAGATAGCCTCCCCCTTTTCTAGAGTTGTACAATAAATGGAGCAGAAAAGTGAGTTCAATTCAAAGTTTGTTGGGGAGATTCACAGATCCGTCTGGTGTTTCTTTTTAAAAAGCAAAACAAACAAACAAACAAACCCCTACCACCACCACCACCAACAACAAAAAGCCCCTTAAACTACTACTTCAGTAGTATTAAAAAAAGACAGACTGAAACTTTCTATTAATGATAATTCTCAAGTTACCATGAGATTTATAGTGAGAACACTTGAACCATCCTTCCTCCCCTGTCCTGCATTTCAGTCAAAATAGTATTATTAGTATTAGTATTAGTATTAAAAAAACCCGAAAACATAACAGACTTTAAGGAGCCATTGTGTCCAAGCCAATGCACTGTGTTTACCAGGAATAATAATTGTATCAAACAAATGAGCAGTGTGATCATGTCTATGGAGTGAAAAGGTGAATGAGCAGAGATGTTATCAAAATTGTACTTTTGCCTGATGTATTTTAGGATTTTTAGATTTTAGGATTTTTTAGTATTTGAGTGACAGATCATTGCCTAAAACCAGGCCAGTCCTCCGTGCTGCAGTAAGAGTGAACAGGCAGGGTATCAGCCCACACCTCTCACCATAGCTGACCCCACACATCCATGCACCCACCACAAAGGCCTCCATCCTTTTGTAGGAGGATTCTGCATTTCTGGAAGTGTTGCTACACAAGAAAGACTCTTTTATTCACAGGTTGGAAGCAAAAAATCCAAACAGGCAATTTGAATAACTCAGCTGCACTCCCTGTTCCCCCAGTGAAGCCCCACACTGGAGGCACCCCTGTCGAGGATCAAAGCCCACATACCTACAGGATCAGCTGAAAGTTTTTAACTCGATTTCAGCCAGGAGGTGGGCAGTGGTTGAATGGTAGCTAACCGGTCAGGAGAGAAGGGAAAGAGATAAGGCTCCACAGTGACAAATTGGCCCTGAAGCAGGAGGAAAAGCAAGGACATCCCATGAGTCCACCCATGCACTTTCTTGATCATCCACCCCAGCTACAGGAAAGCAGCACCAAGACAAATGGGTGCAACATGATCTTCCCCAAGGAATAGTTTTCTGCCAACTTTCCATCTTGTATCCGTTGTTGCGGGCTGCGGATGGGCTGCCGTTCAGAGGAGAGGCCAGTGATGGATGCTGCCCTAACAGCAGCGAGGCCTCCAGGCCTTGACCCATGCAGGTTCCAATTAGCCAAAATTAGTCAGCTGTGGCCAGGGTTTGTCTTCCTTTAAACACCTAACTGTGTGAAAGCAACAGTCCCTTTCTCCAAGTTGCCCACTCAACCTTTTGTGGCCTTACACCCTTCCCCAGGGAGCCTCCTTCAGTTTTGTTTCTCTCCTTCATGAGCCATGCCAATCATTAAAAAGTCTTAGCAGTCCCATTATCATCCTGGGCAATTCTTAACTCATTAGGCTTTAAAGTTGTTGGACTGCAGAAAAAAACCCAAACCAAGCAAATGCTTAAGCACGATAAAAGGATGTTAATGTTTTACCCCACCGACAATGACCGAATCTGTAGGACAATTATTATGGATATTTCCATGGGTTTAGTGTTACTTTTTCCTGACATGAGGTCCTTTGCGTGGCATCTAATTAAAAATGGAGGAGTTTAATCTGCAGCCAACCTCAGAGCTTGATTTGAATTCTCTCACTGTGAACTTTCAAACATGGAAGCACGCCTGTTTGCACCGACAGGATCCAATATCCTGCCTTTGCAATGGAGTTTTTACTTTTTGGCAGGCTGCATGCCTGTGATTGTGCCAGACTGCAGCATTAATAATTCACTACCTGATCTGATCTTTCAGCATGAAACACAAGTAAAGACGACATTAAGTGCTTCTTGGATTCCCCTCCTCTGCCATTCTCCTGTTGTGTCTTCAGATTGTGCTTAATCTAATGGGAATTTAGTATTAAATTAACACAAAAAGTCACGTCTTAGGAGGTCAAAACCACATCTACTGCTGAAGAGTGAAAGCAGGCTTTCCTGCTGAGTTTACCTTTAAAACCAACATTTTTATTTTTGTTTGAATCTCTGTATCAGAAAGACATGAAATGTGTTTAGATTAGGATGCATGAGAGGATAGCAGAAATTTTAGACTCCCGTTGAACAGCATATTAACACTTTTCCCCTAGTTGTGTGAAAAGGCAGGTTACCTGCAGAGATGAGAGGACATTCCCCTTCACAAGGAGAAGAAAACCATTTTCTAGCAAGATTTGCAAGTTTTTCCTCTGCACTGCAACAGTAGGAAAGCCTTCTCTAGGAGAGAAAACCGTACCAAAACATTTTTATATAGTTGAAAATTGTCTAAGCCATTTCACTAGTGTCCAGTAACACTCAGCCCCAGACACAGTTGCACTAGCTGAAGCAAGGATTTGTGGCCCAGGTACTCCTGAAAGCTTTCTGCAGTGAAAAAGCTTCTGTTACCTGAATCCTCAATGCCCCAAGCAACATAAAGGCTTTGGCAAGCTACAAACATATTACATCCCAGGTCTTCCCCTTCTCAGGGACTGGATTTTGTTTTAAGTAAAAAAAAAAAACAAAAAAAAAAAAAAAAAAAAAAAAAAAAAAACCAAACCCCACCCCCCCAAAACCTGGAAAGTTGAGGAAGATAACCTCCATTTTGACAAAACAGTTTCTGTGGAACAGTGTGTTGTGGAACATGTAGTTTTTCATGTAGTCCTACGTGCTTTCTATTTGATGCCTTAATTATTGCATCCCAAAAGCTGTTACAAGGAAGGGAAAATGCTTTCTGTTCCAAAATAGACTGTGTTGCTATTTTGCACTCATCTACTGTTCTGGTACTGTTATCACATTAACACTTAGAGATCCCAAATAAGGTCAATGCCTTTGTCTGTCAGCCTTTGTACAGTCAAGAGACAGTCCTTGCCCCAAAGACCTTAAAATATAAATAGATAAGACAGACAAAGGGAGAAAGAAAGGGAACATTTCTACCATTGTCACAGATAGGAAACGGGGAAGATAAAATGGTTTGCTGGAGGTCAGTGACACAGAACTTGGAAAAGAACACTCAAGTCTCTCTCAAGTGTCTTTCACCATGAAGCTGTCCAAAAGCAGCCTGTATTTCCTCCAGCGTTTCCTTCAGGTCCCTGCCGAGATGCCCAGAAAAGGGAGCTATAAGGAATCGTTGCAGACTTTCAGAGATGCCTAATATTCAGGAGGAACTTCTGAAAGGGGACATGGCTGAAGCACTAGAAGTTTGAAAAAAGCTAAGTCCAAAAGCAGACACCAAAAATCCCAAGTCTGGACTCAACCGCTAAGAACACACAAATCTCCAAGGAAAGCAGGCAGGGCTGGCCCAGCCCCAGAGCTGCTCCTCAGTGTCCATGTCAGCAGAGAAAAATGGGATGCCATGGTCAAGAATTCACTCTCCAAGCAATAAAGGCAAGAAAAATCAGGTAGCACCTGGGGGCAGGAGGGGAGGATGTAATGGCCTAAATTGATCTGCTTTTGGTGTGTCAATGACAGCACAAGAATATGGAAAAGATGCCAAGTTTAGTTCCACATGCCCCAGAAAGACTGATATATTAAAAAGACAGCAGGACCTGTCTTGGGCAGAATCAAAAGAACTGAAGGACTAAGTTCACCGCTGCCCTTTTCACTTTTATGGAAAGTCAGACCTGGGGGGGAAAGCAGACCTTATGGCATAAGCCATTCTGCTAAAGAATTTGCACTTCAGCCACTTCAGCCCCATTTAGTGGCTGGAGTATGGCCTGTCATCTGAGATTTCCCATCCTTTATTCATTTTTCTCCTTGTGTCATGAAGGATGTCAGAGAAAGAGCTCTCCCTTACAAGCTTTATGTCCCAGCGTATCTGGGGGCAGCTGGCTCTGTGATTAACTGTGTGCTGTGTGGTGGCTCTTATCCCTGACCATGACATGCCAAGCAGGTAACGTTAGAAGTCTTATGTTGAAACAGAGTTTAAGAGTCTGTTTAGTTAACCCAGGTTAAGTTCTGCAGTTTCTCTCCGCTTTCTCTGCCTTCCCCCAAGCATAACTGGTCACAGGAATTTGCATTTTTTTGGGTTTTTTTTGAAGCCTTTGTCTTCACAGAGTTGCTGGTGTTAGACCACAGCAGGGACATCTACTGTAACATATAAACTCAACAGCAGCACAGAAAAACTAAGTTGCATCTATATCACCAACAGCTTTCAACTTGGGATTTGCGCTCAGTGTCGTTGCAAGACTATCTGCTCTGACCCAGGTGAAGAGGCTTCATTTTGGATTTAGACTGCAAGTGAGCATCCTGGTCCACACAGCCACAAGAAGAGCTGGCCCCAGCTCAGCTCTGGATTGCTCCCTGGTCCATAACAAGCAATGCTGGAATTTGTCGCAGCCTGGATTAGTGTAAGAGCAAAGTCATGTTTGCATCAGGCTGTGCCTGCTAGACCACTGGGCCCAGCTGGAGGACAGAGGAGGGCTTTTGCAACATCAGCCTGGGACAGGATTAATCCCCAGCTGTCACTAACTCCTTCATAACCCAGAGGGAAGAATAAAATCAGTTATGACCATCCTGTAAAGCAGGCATAAGGTCTTCAGCAGAAAACAATTCCCACCTGCAATATGGGGGACAGGCACTAGCACAGCAATACCCCAACCTGTAATGGGGTCTTCAATTGCTACTATAGCCCAAGAAATCAGAAGAGCCCATATTTTACCCAAACCACTGTCCTTTTCCAGTCCTACAACCTGTGATCCATCTTGGCTTTGTCATCTAAGTTTCCCTTTGGAAACCAACACCCCTCTTCCCCCTGTTTCCTTGAACACAGACCTTCCTGTTAAGGACCAAGTGCAGACTGTTGCTGTAGCTACTGTGTCCATCCAGAGCCTTTACCAATGTTTAAAGAAAGGTTGAATTACTGATGGATGGGATGCTCTGGCTCACAGTTGTCTTTGCTGCCGGTTGCTCCATGGCTGTAACTCTGCCAGTTTATGCAGCCCCAGTGGGTTTGTGCTCAGTTCTTCCAGAGACATTGCAGAGCTGTGGGGATTCTCTGCTTTCTAGAGGGAAGGATCCTTCCCAACATGCACGGGACCAGACCCAACCAAGACCGAGAAATAAGAGAGTTAAGAGAAACAAGCACATAGCCAAGACCAGGAACACAGCCTGCCTAAACAAGATTGATGGTATGTTGCATACCATCAATTTGTCCATTCTTAACCCAACTCTTGGAATACTTTGTTGTCTTTTTTCCCTTCCTCACATCTATTAATCTCTCCTCCACACTTCCCACATACAGTAATGTCTTCCAATTCCCTCCTCTCATTTTTCTCCCCAAACACACACAGCCTGCTGAGCAGGGTGGAGAGCAGAGGCCCCTACTAATTGGAATGGTCATGGAGATAGTTCGTCTCGCAAGAGCAACACCCGCAGGGCAGCGGGGATGCCCCGGCGCCCCATCCTGCCTGCAGACCCACACCTGTCCTTTGTCACAGCTGGGCTGGCCAGACCTGGAATCTAATCCCAGGAGGGCTGGGGAGGGAGGTTATTTTATCTTCAGAGAAAGGCAAACAGGATGGGCACTCATCGATCTTGAGAAAGAAACATTAGCCAAGTCAAACACATGCCGGGGTCTGAAGCAACAGGATGTCCATGATGTAATGCCTGGATTCACCTTGGCATCTCCTTTTAAGGACACACTTGGAGAGAAAATGAAGAGATGTGAGCACAGGACAAAGAAAATTTGCAGAGAGCATTGACTAAACCTGTTCTAAATCAGTGCTGGCTCCCCACAACAGAAAGCAAATTCAGACTTACTACTGGCAACCGTCACACACAGCACCGTTAGACCCCTGAACCTGCCACCATCTACCCTGTATGACCACCCAATCTGGGTCCCCACCTATCACAAGTATTGTCTTCTACTGCCTTGAGCAATTCAGACATCCACCAGAATGCCTTTGCAGGTCCCATTGCAAAAAGGTTTTCCTCTTATTTATTCTGTGGTAGTGCCCCTGGTGAGATGGAGATCTGACTGGGAGAAGAGCCCACACATCTCCAGCTGCAGTCAGCCATGGCTCAGCGTGAGCTGAGAAGGCGGCACCTTGGCAGGACATAGGAACAGTGGGACACTGACTTCCCCCCACATCACACATAATTTTGTGCTAGAACGGATGCAAGGACTCCTGCAGAGAAGCTCCTGCTGGCAAACTTACCTTTATCCAAGGCTATGAGACTGTATTTTTAGTTATTGGCTCAGACCCTCTCACTTCTGGCCAAAGAGCATGTAGGAGGCAAACCAGAAAAGCAGTTGTAACCACCCTCACGCTGTCCCTTTCTGGAGCCAGCTGACAGTCATCCCAGATCACCCAGTTCAGTCAGAGCAGCAGTAGGATGACATTAGGACAGCGAGAAACAAACAGCTCCAAGCTCAGCCAAAAGGCCATCTATCAGGAGCTGAGAAGTTACTTTGCCATTAAAAATGTTCTTTAGATAGGTACAGCACAAAATAAGCTTTCAGCTCTGGTCTTGGCCTCCAGAACCTGTACCTCACAACACACGGTGCCTGGCACACTTGAGCTAATGAAACTGCTGTGACTGCAAGCACCAGCATGCAGAGGTCTGGTTTGTGAACACTCATGGACAGCCCAGTGGTCTCCATTAGGATTACACTGGTCTGAATCGATTTCTGTCACCAATGAAGGTTTACACTATCTCTACACCTTCACAAAACCAGTTTCCTGGCAAAACAGAAGCCAAAAGACCCATCACTTGTCTACAAAACCTAGCTGCCAAGGGGCAAACAAGGAAAGCTCCAACGGGCGCAGTCGAAGGCAAGGCTCTGAAGTCTAGGTCATGCCAGCCCTCTGGCAGGAGCTCCAGCATTCTGAAATCTCCAGTGCTTCCCAGGTCTAACTGGCACAGATGGTACCAGGAGGAACCATCGTCCTTCCCCTGCAGCCAGTTTCCCTCGCCAGAGAAATGGGAAGAACAAGAAATGTAATTAAAAAGCATTGGGGAGAACTTAATGGATAGTCTACAAAATGGGTGGTGGCTCTGAGCTGAAAGTCAAAGTTCTGTTTGATCTACTCATTTACCAGAGCTAGTTCAGAGAGCTAAGTACTGGCATGGACCTCAAAAGTTTATTTCCTTGCCAGTATTCCCAGGCTTGTATTACCTTCTTTAACAATAACACTATAAAATTAGACCTTCGTTAATGCTGAATTGCACAGTAATTCACAAAAGAGAACAAACAGACCTAATCAGACCATCCAGGCACTGATTAAAATGAACACCCCTGAGAATGCTGTAATAAAGATTCAACACTTCCAGTGCTTGCCATTAGAGACCTGTCTTTTTGTAATGATTTGCTTCATTAAGCCAGCCACCGCGGACCTGCCATCCCTAGTCAGATGCTTTCCGACACTCAAAACTGTTGCAAGTGGGAGGCAACACACATCCCACAGAGGTTTCCCTTTACCCAGCCTACCTCCTGTTCCTGGTTAAGAACTTTAATTACTTTTAATGCCAAAACAATGGTTTTCAGCTGATAGGAGATCTACACTTTTCCAATAGGAAATGAGAGTTTGTTTTAGAGGGCTTCTGCTAGAAAAATGCATTCAGTAAATGGGGGGTCTTCCCATTCCCCACCCATCCTGAAGAAGCAGTTCATATTTCCTTTGGAAGTTTTCATTCTTTCGGTGAAATATAGTTTGGTTTTAAGCTGGAATTTATAGTTATTTTGGCTGAAATGGCATGTTGTTACCTCTGGGGCTTTAACAGTTTAATTTTACTCTTTTGAAAAAATATTAGAGAAACTTACCTAAATGGGAGACTTTATCAGAGAAAGCCATTAAAAGTTTTGGAGAAACTTCTGTCTAATTAAGAATTGCTCTTAAATAACATTGTAGTCCTGCTCAGATTTAACTTTTCCCTGTTTATTTTGTTTACGTTCTGCACCATGGTCCCTAGCAGGAAATTTGAGTCAATCCCAACCTCAGAGATATTAACAGCCCTTTCTTAAACATGCTACCAGAGATTTGTGATTGTCAGCTTTGTCTTAGCAAATATTTGAGTGACAAACCTTTTAAATGGAAGAGTTTTCAAAAATCTCTGTTCAGGTTCAGCGCCTTGTAAATTTGCATATCAGAACTGATTCTGACAATTGTTCAAGTTAGTACTGAAAGTGGAAATTGTATCTAAGCACCTATTGAGAAATCTTTTTCTTTCTTTCTTTCTTTTTAAATAATAAGGAAAAACAGGTTCATGGGAGTATTTCTGATTTTTTTTTCTTTTTAATTTAAAATAGGCCCAATTTGGAGGTCTACAGAAAGTAAACAATTGACATAATTTCCCACCACAGAGACACCTCATAGTGATTTTCTATTTCTGTCCAGCTCTAGAAGTCATTCAAACCTAGCAGTAAAAAGAAAAGTTGTTTTAAATAAGCACCCTTGCCTACCTCTGCGTCCCAGACCATCTGAAGACCATTGCTTCCCGGGCTGAGTGAGCAATCACATGAGTCTGGCTTGGCTTAGCACAGTAGGGAGGGAAAAAAGTCTTTCCTTTGGTACTTTTGTTTTCTCATAGCCTAAAAAAAAAAAAAAAAAAAAAAAGTCCCAAAATCAACCTACTGATCCAACAGCAGCCAACCTGACACTTTATTCACATGCCACAGTGGAGCCAGTCCAAGTGTAGCACCAGAGAGAAAGAGCCAGCAGTAATTCCTTGTGTTTATTTTCTCTTGGTGTGCCAAGTCAGTGCCAGGTAGCACTGCTCACCTCTCAGGCACAGAGCAGGGCCCTCATGAGCCGGGCTTGGGGCAGAGGGGAAAGCTCCAAGGTCTGATGTTCAGGAGGTCTCAAGTTTTCCCTAGCGTGGAAAAGCCCACTTTTGACTCCCAGCTGAAAGAAACCCCATCACTATGCCTAGCAAATCCAGTGCTTCTGACCTCTTTCTGACCTCCATGGCTCTAGAGGGAAGCATGACATCAAATGCAATGGAGATTTCTTTCACAATGGCCTATTTCCACCCAAAACCAGACTCATCGTTAGAAGCCCTGGCATATCATCAGGTCCTGTGGGGACTACAAAGACTACTATTCAGATACAGCTCTGAACAGCATCTAAATTTTGGAGGTCTGCAAAGCCTTTAGTGAGGCTCAGCATGCTGCCCCCTTCCTCCTCCCCCTTGACAGCTCCACAGAAGGCACCTAAGGGGCCTGAGCAGTGGAGAAGGTCTGTTGACTACCACCCACCTCCCAGTAGTGCAAAATACTTCTTCTGCACTAGTGAACACAGACAGGTCAGACCACACACCACCAGCCCGTGAGAACAGCACACATTCACACAAGCACACCAAGATCTTGTGCCCCCTTGTTCCTCCCCCAGGCTATCACCCACTGACTGCTCTGCAGAAAAGGAAGGCAAATAACATGCAATGGCCATTAAAATGTATTTTAAGTCACCAACGTTTGCTCAAAATGCTGAATCCCTCAGCCTCAGAAAGAGATGAGCTTTGGTGCAAATCTGGGTCTCCCCCCAGAAAACACCCCCACCCTAACCTCCTCCAGCACCATCCCTCCCAGGGGCCATTGGACCCTCCTTCTTCAGGGCCAGGACTCCTCTTCCCCCAGGCACTTCTGCAAGGTCTGGTTGCTCAGAGCTCCTTACTTCATTCTTACCTCCACAGCTGCCATGAGGTGCTGGTTCTCCCTCTTCTAAGGGCCCAGAAGATACTTGCCTAGGACTACTATGGAAGGTGGGCTGCTGAAAGGGTTTGGAGCCTCCCAAAGTCAGCTCCAGGACACAGTGCTGCTTGTTTTTCAGAGAAGGTCCACTACACATGCACTCCAGAGTAGGGGGTGCAGGGGTGGAAGTGGGTAAGTGCAAAAAACCCTTGAACTGGCTGGACATCTCAGCAGAGGATCAACAAGCTGGTCTGTGTGAGGGCTGCAAAAATCAAACCCAGCCCCTCTGGCAGGTGGGTTTTTAGGGAATGCAATCACTGGTGGAAATGGGAACATCTGCCAAGAAGAGCTAGGTTCTGCTCTTGGGATGGTCCACAAATCCCCAAGCACTGTGAAATTCACTGACTGCAACACTCCAGCCTTGACCAGTGTCACACCCACAGTCATACTCACATGGGCCCCTGCCACCCTGCAGTGCAACGGTAGCTCCTTAGGGACCTGCATTTCTTCTTCTCTTGCACAGCAGAGGCACCAGACAGGAGCCCTGCAGAAGGTGACAGGGTGCCCATTTCTTTATTTCACCCATTGTTTTCACTTTTTTACAGTTATTGTAGAGCTGGGAAGGGGTCTGAGATATTTGCTCCTAGCAGTCACCCTGATTATAATGTGGATGGGCTACGGCTCCATGCTGAAACAGGTGAAGAGGGCTGTGGCATGTCTCATCCAGCAATTTTCCCAATATCAAGCTGATCCACCTCCACTTGTGTCCTCTAACAGTGAAGTGCTTGTTTTATAACCATGGTGGAAAGAATGTTGTAAGACAGATGTTAAAAACCTCCAGAGCTGAATGAAATGCCACTGCCTGCTGCACCACAGTGTAGAGATACCAGCCCACCTCAACTGAGCAACCCATCCTGCAACAGCAAGGGTGAAGTTTTACTTGTACACATATACTAGCCCAACAAACATCCATGCTGCTGCCATGACAAGCTTAGTTTTCCCCTTCCCAGCAGCTGCAAATTCCGCCTGGCATTAGTTCTTTTTGCTGTATTAGAGCAAGGGAGTAAACGTGGAAAACTAAATGCCTGCAGCAGGAAGGTTGGACTTCGGCAGGGTCTGCTGCAAGATCCAACTCACTCGCTAGCTCTGCAGAGGGAGGCGGTGGGTACGAGGGTCCCAGGAGGAGCAGAGGTGGACGGGCAGCCACGGAAGGGGCTTGAAGCTGTACCCCTGCCTGAGAGAGCTGCAGAGTGGAGGGCACAAGGATGCAGCTAGCTGAGGTACCTCATCCCTGTCTTCCCCGACCAGCTGTTCAGTGGAGTCGAGCAGAGGGAAGAAGTCCCCACATGGCTTCTTTTGATGCAGCCCAGGATACGGTTGGCTTTCTGGGCTGCAAACACACATTACTGGGTCATGTTGAGCTTCTCATCAACCAACACACCCAAGTCCTTCTCCTTGAGGCTGCTCTCAATCCACTCATCGCCCAGCCTGTATTTGTGCTTGGGATTGCCCCGACCCATGTGCAGGACCTTGCACTTGGCCTTGTTGACCTTCCTGAGGTTCGCACAGGCCCACCTCTCAAGCCTGTCAAGGTCCCTCTGGATGGCATCCCTTCCCTCCAGCGTGTCAACCGCACCACGCAGCTTGGTGTCGCCAGCAAACTTGCTGAGGGTGCGCTCAGTTTGCCTCTGAAAAAGGGGGTCTGGAAGAGAAAAGCAGAAAAAAGAACAATTAAAATCAAATTTGAGGAAAAATTGGGGCCAGTTTCCTTTTCCTAGTGTTATTCTTGCTGAAAACATTATAAGTTGTTTTTATTATTATTTTTTTCTCTTTGCAAATTAATTTTCAGCTTGTTATAGATGTAAGGGGGGGAACTAAGGCCAGGGTTGGTCAAAAAAACCAAAAACTTGTTTTATTTTTTTAAATCTCCATTGAATATCCATTTTCAAAACCAACCATCACTCTCACAAACAAGCAGCGCTTTGCAATCTTTTCACTCTGCTATGTTTCTATGATTTTTTTACTAACTGCATTTATTTTTCTGTTCACCTGCTTCAGGATTCTTTATTCGGGCTCCTGGCAGGGGCAGAGTTGATCTCACACACACAAACGCCAGCCCACAGCCATCCTGCTGACCACAGTCAGGCTCCTATGGATAAGCAGAAACCTGGTCTTCAAGAGAGAGCTGCAAATACTTCCCTAAGCAGTTAAACTCCCCTGCTCCAAGCCAGAGGAAACCTGTCAGATTTGTCTTGTTGTTCTATTCTGGCCAGAAGAAATCCTGTAAGGAGTTGGGGCAGCGGGAGGATGCAGGGAAGGGTGTTTTCATCCAGCCCAGGCTGCTTGGGAAGAGGTTCGTGATCTTCTGGGGTTCCCAGGGTTGCCTGCGGAGCACCAGCCCTCAAGTGCTGCTGGTGCTCTAACCCAGAGCACTGGGGTATTTGAAATTTCAATTATTTATGTGTTCATGCTGTGGGTTAATGCTGACTGACACTAAAACACTGCCTAGATTTAGCTTCATAAAATTTTTATCCCCACTATGAACTGCAAGTCTTTCTCCAATTTCATTTAAAGGAAACAGAGTATTGAAAAGCCTACTGAGGAATTCATGAGCAACTAGCTACAACCTCACTTTTCCTCCTAGCCAAATCCTGCGACTTCATTACCATGGCAACATATCATAATTTTAATTCCCTTCCTGATTGCCGCTGCACAGAGACCAATACATCTGCTTGCTTTCCTAGGAGCCTGCCATGCACTTTGTGGTGGGTATAAGGTGCATGTCACTTGCTTCTTGAGGCTCGTGAGGGATCGAGAAAAAGATGCTGTGTCCTTTTTTGGGGTGAAACACCCAGAAAAGGTCAAGAAAATTCAGCAAACCCAATCCAGGCAGTGCTTCCGGAGCTCTGATCTTTGGGCATCTCAAACGTGCAGGCATAGCCCAGTGCAGTGGGAAGAACAAGTTTTGTGTCCTTTGTGGGGTTTTACGTATTATAGCAATAAGGAAAGGCAGCTTCCACCACTATAATGAGAACTGGAAAAGGGATGAGAGGTGTTTATGAAGACACAGGGTCTCCAGTGATCATGAGTCCGTGCTCCGAGGTTTGTCTTGTTTTAGCAATTATCACACTCAAAGACATTTACAGGATTCTAATCTCTATTTGCCTTACTGCAGCGGATTGCAGGTGTTGGAGATGCCTTTCTCAATTCATTCACTGTACCTGCACAAATACAGCCTAGCTGCTGAGAACAAACAAAGCTCGCTTCATTGAACCTTGGGGCTGGACTCTGAGCTGGAACCTGAAAAGGGACCTCGGCCTGCCAGCCACACCCTCAGACCGGCGATTATCTTAATTATTTATCTAATTCATATAAAATCAGTTGTTTGAGGTGGAAAAGCCTTGTTCAGACTCAGAGCCCATCAAGGAGCCCTCGGGGCAGGGTGGGTCACAGGCATTTGGTGCTGCTCTGCATATAGAGGACATCAGCCAGTGAGCATTACAAGAGGTTCAGACGAGCTGAGCCAGGGATGAAGACAGTTGCTCCATTGCTTGAGCATGGGACCGTTAATCAACAGAGGTGATATGCTGCAGCACACGGTGCCCTTTTCGACCCCTGACTTGTCCTGGGCTGAGCTCTACAGCGTCACCCTCTCGGTACACTCCAGCGAGGATGGAGGGAGCGGGTGTCTCTGCAATAGGCATTTCTGTGGGAATTAGACCTCCCGTTAGCAGAAAATTCTGGGGTTTTTTTCCCCTCAAAACCCCCACATTTGACAAAGTCTCCTGGAAATTCCCAGCATTGATGAAGCAGCTCTGTGGATCGATAACTCACCCATGACAAAATGGACAGCAGCAGACGCCCACCTACAGGTGAGCCTTTGGTCTCTATAGTGTCCATCACTCAGAGGTGCTGATAGAAAGGACCTTCTGGAGTTTGGACCTGTCCTCTAAACTCGCTTAAACTGCATTATACATATATATATTTATTATGTGTGTGTATATATATAATATTTATAATATATATGTATTTATTATGCCCAATTTTGTTGCAGACATCTGGAGAGTCACAACTCATTTAAGCACTAAAAAGGCATAGGAGATTCACCTTTCTTTAAGGGCAGGAATGAATGCTGCATTGAAAAGAGCAGATTGAAATCTTAGTGGTCTCTGTGTAGCTACAAGCCAGCCTTTTCCTCCACCTCTAAAGATCCAGCCCTTCCTCTTGCTGAAGGGTTAAAAATTCTGAACAGAAACCACAGTGTTTTCCTTCTTTTTCTGAGCCTTTTTATTTAGTTACCCTTTCATTATTGTTTTCCTTCATCTAAAATAAAAGTAATCTAAGTAATTATAATCATAAAATGGATGTGAGCAAAATGGGTACTACGGGGTTTATAAAATACAAATTTCCCTTTTCTGGGAAATATGGTCTCTCCTGCACTTAAACCTTTCAAGCTCTGCCCAGGCTCCTAAGGTGGCATGAACCCCACAAGGCTTGTAAGGCCTCGAAGAGGAAATCACTTAAATATCCAGCCCTCCTCAGCAGATGCAGGATTGCTAACCGAGTGCTTCAACAAGTGTGTGCTTCAGCACTGCCTTGAACGGGGATGCTGTCCTGCATTGGAGTGGGAAAGGATGATTGTCGAGCATAAATTAATAAATGTCTAATAGATGAGTTTGGTAACACTGGGAGTGCATAGAAATGTCTTCAGTAGGGGTGAATCGTACAGCTCAGCTGAACTTGCTCAAACCTCACTGTTTGCCACCAGGCTGAGTATCAGACCTGGATTAAGTAACCTACACCCAAGCAGGAATCAGCTCTTCAGCCAACAAAGGACCCCATTTGGTTTGGGGTTTTTTCTTTCTTTTTTTTTTTTTTTTAAACTGTTTTCTGAAAATGACCCAAGAAAAACCTTCCTTGATGTTCGCTAAGCAGTTATTGGCAAAATATCACTGATGTGAAAACAAGGAATCTTTCTTAAAGGTTGAATATATCCAAATTGCTCCAGCCCTGTCAAGTCCTCTCTTCTTTTTTGCTATTCCTTTATTTATTTTTTAACTGATAACTGCTCTCTGCATTTAAGTCAGGCAGAAAGGGGGAATTACACTTTGATTTAGGAAACGAAAAACACCAGCTATTAGCCTGAGATACGACGTAACCTCCATTAGAAATTAACTTTTATTTCCAAATTACTAGAAAATCCTCAGAGAATGGCAGGTCTGAATGTTGGGTCCTCTAGCTTAAGGGGAGTTCCTCCCTCCCCTCTGCAGTGGCAGGTAAGCAGCTCACAGCCTGGCTTTATGTTGAAAAACTACATTTCTTCTTTCATGGTCTGTTTGCCACCTTAGCACTGGGGTATGAACTGTATGGGAGGTGGCAGTGTTTGCAAATGAGGTATACCAGATCCTCTACAGCGTCTGAAATGGACTGCAGCACATCCCAAATAATTAACTTAATGGTTATTCAGGTGTATGGACCAAAACTTTCTCTACAGATCCTTCCAGAGCTGTTATTTTGCCCAGAACAATCAATCAAGGTTTTTTTGAGAAGACTGCTTCACAGCTCCTTCTTAGACACTAGTATCCTCAATGGCAAGAAATAAATTCTCATTACTTTAAATAAACCCAGCTCATTTCAAAAAGTCTCACAACTTTTGAACTGAAGAATTTCTAACCATAAAAACCTACATCTCTGCTGTCTGGCGTAGCCTCACCGTGCAACTGTCAGCATTTCCCCCGGCATGTGCAAAACCACAGAGACATCGCATTGTGTGTGATGGACACCCAGTGAGCACACGCACGCACACACACACACAAGCCTACGGAAGGACTTCTGTGCAAATCTCTCTGCAGCAGCTGTGGCTGAATCTGGTGCCTGATTTGGAGGCATCCATGCAGCTGAAACATCACCAAGGCTTGGGGAAGCTTCTTTTCTCCGTTGTCTTACATTCAAAGCAGTTTTGATTTAGCTGCAGAAAGGCAGGCTAATAAGAAGGGCAAGGGCCTAGTATCAGTCATGGGAAGGGTGGTCTAACCCATAGGGCACCTTGTCTTCAGCAAAGTAGGGATGGCTGTGCTGATCCTCCATAGCCTGGCTGTGTGATTTGGGAACATTGCTGAGGATGGGGATCTTCTTGAGCATCCTCACTGATGCTCAGGAGATGAAGGTGCATCTGAGCTGTCACTGCAGTATCCCTGCAGTCAGAGCATCTGAGCTGTCACTGCAGTATCCCTGCAGTCAGAGCAGAGAAACAGCCACTGCCAGAAGACAGTACAGTTCACACCAAAGTAGATTACCAAGGTAGAAACATTTTCCTCCTCCCTTATATACAGAAAACTGTGATTTAGAGTCTACATTGACAGAAGACCTGCACCTGCAGCAGCAGGTGAGATGAGTCCCACCTTAGTCTTACTCTATCTGAGCTCATCTGCTGAGCAAACCCTGCAGGCTCTCCACCAGGAGTGCCTCCATCCTGGCTCTCTAGGTGAGGATCAGTGTGGTCTGATGCAGGACAAATGGCTTCATCACAGGTGACAGCAGGACCCTTTCAAGAAAGTATTGAACCCTGTGGCAGTGCTAGGAAGAAGGTAAGACATGGAGATGTGCCTGAGCTGACCACAGGATGCCTGACCTCCACAGCGGGTTGATGGGTCTTTGCTAAAGGGATCAGTGATCTGATTTTCTCCTTAGGTTTTCTTCCCAGGTTGACCCAATTCCATAGCCAAGTGCAGGACTGACTCCTGCACACATACTTGTTTAGACCTTGATGAAACTCTGGGAAGGCAGATGTACCAACAGCAGCCCCATGCAATAACATACATTTTTACGCTAAGTACATTTTTTTTAATGTGCTGATTTTTTGGCAATATGTCAGCAAAGTTAATCAGACCTTTTGTTTCTCTAACCAGCTTTAAAGGATTTGTAATATTATACTCAGTTATTGGAGAGCAGAAGGAAATTGTTTGTCTGATTATGAATCTGTTATTTATTGTGCATTAAGAGCACAATCGCCTAACACAGTCAACAGCAGGATATTTTATCCCAGCTTTAGGTAGTGGGGGTGGAAATCCACTGTCCCATCCTACCAAATGACATAAACTTACTCTGATCTCAGAAGCCACCTCCCGAATACTAAGGAGCTGGGACATAATGGCTTTTAAAGAATATAGTTTCCAATTAGGTCATTGGTTTCAAACACAGGGTGTACTAAATTAGTAACATTTGGTGGTAAATTTCTTTGAAGTTCTCATTAATCTTGGTCTTGGATTTGAACTTTTCTTGGCCATGTTCCTTATAGAATTTGGATCCCAGTTATGTCAAAACAACTGATTAGCCCCACAGTTTGAAGGCAGGGGGGATTAGGTAGAGCGGGTGTTAGATTTCATGAAAGGCCTATTTACCTAGTCGTTTAGCATGACCAAATGGGAGGGCAGCCAACAGGGGCGACGTGTTGGAAAAATTCCAGCGTTCCTGGCTCATTAGAGATCTCCACAGCAAATGGTAGTGTTGCATTTGTGATAACAGCCACTGTTCAGATTCAGCTGCCTACAGGGTCTGGACAAGGGCTGAGGACTTTCCTTGACCTGTGGTGGCTCTTCTGCATAATCAGACTGCCCACCTCTTCAGCTCCTGTGAAGTTAGTGGAAAGGAGGAAGTACTTTCAAGGAACATTTTCAGGTGGTGTCCCTTCTTCTTCATGAATGACCTAAAGCAAACTTCCCCAAAAAATCAATTGAATTCTTTCCATCTATTCTGACACATTCAAAACCAGGCTTCTGAATAGCTCAGAATGACCAAAACCAAGAACTGTTAAGAAACTCAATAGGATGCTCTCATATAGCCTCTATCTACAGAAGCAATAAGTTTAATTCTTGAATTAATGAACCATAGACCAGAAGAGAAAATACACAGTGAGTCATGGCAGCAGTGAACCTTGGGAAGTTCTCAATAGGACATGCTACAGTGAATCAAACCTGCAGCACACTCGTGTCCACAGTGCACATCTCCTTCCTGAGGTTCCAATTAGTCAAAGAACAAAGAAATACACCGGGAGGCCTTTCCTGAAGATCACAGCACAGCATCAGAGACCTGACAAGCAGAAGACTCAAAAGTTTCATGAAGAAAAGTGCTCTGTCTTACTGAAGCATGAAGTGACTGAGAGCAAATTGAGAGACAGGCTACTGTCAGTCCCCAGGGGACATCTGATCTCGAGCCAAGAGAGAGTGCCAGCCCCGGAGGGTGCAAGGCCAGCGTTATTTACAGGTCAGGTGGATGCACACAGGCTTGGCACAGTTTCAAGCCCCTTGTCATCTCTTGCAGTTACCACTTACTTCCATGGTACCAGAATGGGCAGGAACAGCATTTCGGGGTGGTAAAGTTGTGCTCGAGTGCTCTCAGCAACGCCCTGTGAACAATGCTGCTCCTGCTTGTGCTGCAAAACAGTCCTGGTAGTGGAACTGACTACATTGGTTTGCAGCTGAAATGCATTAGGAAACTGCAACTGGTGCAGCAGTGGCAGCATTTTATAAGGAGCTCTGAAGACACCAGTAGAGTCCTCAGCCACAATAACATGGTATAAAAATAAGTTAAACTCATCTTTTCCTTGAAAGGAAAAAAAATAATCTTGGGACTGTGCTTTAATTTGAGGAAATAATTGGTTCAGCTCTTATTTTATATGAAACTCTTGCTTCTATCTCTAGACAATCTATCTAAAACACTGCATCAGTGATCAGAAACTCCTCTCTTACACTAAAATGGAGTGAATGCCTGGGTACAGACCTTGTTCTCACCAGCCCTAATAAACACGTTCAACCTTCAGCATGGATTCAGCTTCATTGGCTTTAGCAGGGACTCTTAACATTAATAACGTTTGTACATATGCAGAGGTGTTTGTAGGATCATGGCCACACAATTAATATAGAACTAACTTTAATAAGCCTAATTAGGGTCATTCCCCAATAGTGTGAAAAGTAGCACTGATACTTACTGGCTGGGGAGGGAGAAATCACAAGTCTGATCGACCACGTGTTCCTTTCCCACAAGTTGGTGACCTCAGGGTAGGACTTCAGAAATCTCTCCTATAAAACTGGAGCTACAGAAAATCAAGTTGGCTGCATTTAGATGGAGCCATGGAAAATACTTTTTTTTTTTCAGCAGAACATTTTGGCTCAGAACCATTTATTCCACAGTTAGGAGCTCAGTAATGTCCCTCACGTAATGATGTCAAAGCATGGAAAAAACCAAGAGGAGAAAGAGTGTGTAAATGCCCTTTGAGAAGGACTATATTCTAAAGAAGGGGAGCTTTTTATGGTGTTTAAGAAAAGTTACACAGGCAAAAAGAGAAGTCTGTTGTGGTGTTTGTTGTCTTGCCTTCTTCAGGAAGGCAAGAACGTGGACATAAGCTGCAGATGAAGGACAGGTGGCACAAACCCAGTTCATTTACCTGCTGGCTTTGGGGCCTTGTTTTGCTACCGTTTATGATGTTCTTCTCAACAGAGCAGACTCATTTCCTCCACTTGTCCTTATCTCTCTAGCTCATAGGACCTGTCCCCAAAACAAACCAACGAACCCAAATCCACAAGATGCTGTGCCCACCTAAACCCCAGCACTTGGGTCCTTCCCACGTGGCCAAATCTTCAGCAAGTCCAAAGACCTTGAGCTGTCCCTGAGCTTTCAAAGGAGAGGCTAGCAGCGATTTGAGAGCTGGATGGTATCTCTGTGCCTCAGAAGAAGAGGTATCCTTTCCTGGGGTGGACCATGACCCAGCCCAACCCACGGACACTGCCAGTGCTTCCAGCAAGAGCACGGCTGGAGAGAGCAGGCAGCAAACGTGTGTGCTCCATGAGAGAGGGAAGGTGGGAGTTTTCCAGGGTAAAGCATTTCCTCTGGTTCACGTCCAATTAAAAATCATTCAGTGGCCTACAACAGCTTCTCATCTGGCATATCGTGAAACCACTATTTCAGCACAATTTACAGCCTTTTGGGGAAGGGAGAAGTTGGTTATTTAGTAACTTCCCTGCTCGCCCTTAGGAAGGTCAGATCCTTTTGTTCCCTGCCAGAACAGTGAAAGCCGTAAACTACAGGAAGGAGAGCGTGTTGGGAGCTTGTACTTACAGTGCGGTGCACCTGGATAACCCTGCAAACAGCCATACAATGCAGGGAGGTCACGTATGGAGAAGCAGAATATTATGGGATTGATGCATCAGAGCATGGTACGCAGCAGCAGTGCTGGAGGGCAGCTTATGAGCTGAGTTACTACAACACAAAGTACATGGATTAGATGCATTTTACTGAGATTTGGATGAAAACTGCTGCTTAAAACCAAGCATTCTGTGGACACCAGGAGGGGCTGATCCCCATTAATTTCCCCTTACTAGCCTTTTTTCAGTTAGGAGATGGAAAACAGCAAAGCAAGCTTCAGATTTTCTTCCCCGCAGCTGCTGGCACCCTTAAAGCACGGTGTGGTACCCAGCTTTGCTCCCAGGCTGTGTTGTCAGCAGCTGCCTCAGCTTGCAGGGTATTGCAATGCTTGCATGGGCTTATAGCATGCTAAAAAAAAAACCCAAGGCTAAGGCAGAAATGAGACTAAGTTGCCAAGGAGCTCCCCCCCAAGAGAATATTTGTTAATAAATTTTAAAATAATAAGGATTTTTAAGGAAAAAATTGTTAGCAACATTACTTCTATGCTCCCTTGTGTCCAAAGTTTTGTGGATATTTAATTGTTGTTATTTTCAGACACCTTAAGCAGGCTCGCATGACAGAGATACTACAGCCTCCATCTGGGGGGAGAAGCCAGCTGAACACACAGCTAATTGTTGCACTGAATTTTCCCATGAACCTCACTGAATTTCCAACCAGGGGCTTGGGGAATAAAGGTTAAAAAATCCTCTGGACTCAGAAAATTCACAAGCAAGAGAAGGAAACATCTTCCATTGTTGCTACACATTTGTTAACATTTCATTTCACAAGAAATCAATACAGCCCAAACTGTTTCTGCCAAAAACACAAAACAACAATGGTCCAGGGGCTGCAGCCTACCTGGAGATTATTTTTATCACCCCACTGAGATATAAAACAAACACTTTTCCTCTGCCTCCCTATTTATTCTGAACAATATTTGTCCAAGAAGAGCTGAAACTTATCTCCAGGAAGTTTGCAGAGGAAAGATAGTGGACGAACAGAGAATCAAGAAAAGCATTTTGAATAGTCTAGGCAAAGATGGCAAAGCAGTAGTTCCCAACATCTTCTTCATCTCAGCTTGCTTGCTCAGCCTGACAATCAACATCTTATTATGCAGTCCTAACATTTCTCTGCAATTTAAACAAGGCATCGGTAATGGTGTGTGATCTTCAAGGTCACTTTCTGGAGAGCTGTCTTTAGCCCAGTGGTCGCTAGTTATTTAGGAATAAAAATGACAATTTCACTGAAGCAAATTACATCCTGGAAGTATAATACACTTCAGCAAGTGCAATGGAAATGATCAGATGGGAGATCCAGCGTGGAATACATTAACTTTCATGTGTATAAAGTAGGTTTCTGGAATCCAGAAACATTCCAGGGTAGCCCTGAAAGAAACAGTGTCCCCCCTTCATTTATCTCCAGGTACATGGATTTATAATTACAGTCCATTTAACAAAGCAATCTCTTGCTATTGTATCTGGATACATCAGCCTATTTAGAGTGTATTTCCTTGGAGGTTCTCTACCTTGCAAAAAAGAATTCATCTCTCCCACAGACAGGGAAATATTACATTCTGCACATAAAAAGCTCCTTTAACCTATCATGCAATTTCCATTATTTCTTTTCCCATGCTTTTATCTGTAGAGAATCTTTTTCTTCCTCCATTCAGCAACTAGCTCCCGTCTGCTTTAGCCAGTAATTGCCTGGGGCATCACAGTAATTCCTGTGATGATTAACCGATGTCATCAAGGCCAGGCTGTGACATCACAGAATGAGCAGGCTCCTTTTGGGAGCAGATGGGTTTATTTATTCAGATTTAACCAATGTTGGCAAATGCCATTGTTGTGTGTATTTGCCAAACCCTCAGGAAGGATTTTCTCACCTCATAGTGGAATAAAAGACAAACTGAGGTTGGGGAAAAGGGAGAACATTTGGCAAAGCGTATTCAAGTCAACCTGAAGTGAATGCTTGGAGAAGATGATGGTCTTTTACATATGGTGAAAAGAAGGCCTGATGGATGGGTGGTGGTGTAGATCCATGGGTTCACTGGAACATGGCACCAAGGTGGTGACAAAGACTGTGGATGGAAGAGGAACATATTTAAATTTGCCTGCAGTGGGCCAGTAATTTTCAAATGGGCAGCTTTTGATGCCTTTCCCCATTTCATAATGGCTCCATACAGAATGACTTATAAAATTATCATATTCTTAATTCCTATCAAAGTTCATATTCTACCAGCTCTGCTTTGCAGATAAGTCTAATGTATCCTAAGCCAGGACTGTGTCACTGACTTCAATGGAGGAGGCAGAGCCAGCCCTGGACAGGGTGTGCTCCTGGGTGCTGGGCGAGCCGCATCCAGGCTCCCAGGGAGGCTCACACTGGCTGCAGAGAAAGCCGTTCACAAGTGTCTGAGCAGCATTCAAGATTCTTGGGGCTTGCATTTATTAACACACCAATTTTTGGTTAAGATGAAGGGCCGGGGGGAGATCTGTCAAATAAGCTTGTAAATAAGATTTTTTTTTTTCCCTAGTAGAATGATGGCTTTTGTATGTTAAGTGTATTCCTCCTAGCTACAGTGCACATGCAAAGAATTTTTGAGCAGTGTAATACCACACGCATGCAGGTTGCTAACTTGGAAAAGAACATTCCCCCCCCCCCCCAAAAAAAGCCTAACATCAAGGACAGACCCCTAAACATGAGCTAGTTATTGTTAACAGTCTCCTCAGTCTTGCAGAGCCTTGTACTTCACTCGGGTCTTCTTAGAGTTGAACAGAGTGGAACCCCTTGTCCTCTTAGTGTCCATCAGAGGTGTGCACCTCCATGGGAACACAGTGGCTAACTTCAAAGAAGCAAAAGGATTTCAGCTGTGTTCTTTTGGAGACAGCGGTCAGGACCACAATGTCGACTGGACTGGACTGGACTGTCCTTCAGGCATTTATTTCTGAAGTGAGGCCTGAAAGGACATTAAGATCCCCATTGTAAGACCTCCCTGGCTTTCAGCAGTAGGAAACCTCTGAGGTTTCCCAGTTATTTCCAAAAAAAAAGTATCTGTCATTTTTCCAGAAAAGATACCATCACAGTTGGAAACATCACAGCTGCTCCCTCCAAGAACATGTGTTGGCACTTTAACCAACCTCACCAAAACTTTACCAGTTACATCTAAAACAACCTCAGGAATGGCAAAAGTGGTATGGAGGGAAGAAGCTAGGCCTTAAAGATGATGTCCTGGTCTACCCTATCCCAGTGATGGTGATCACTGCCTGGCTGCTGGCAGAGCTGTGCATTGAGAGCTCCAGGAGTAGCTGCTCACATACCACAGGATGCCCCAGTGTTATTTTGGGGCTGAGCCATGCTCTATCGTATCACAATATCACATATCACGAGTGCCGTGTGCAGGGCCACGTCTCCCTCTGCTGACACCATTATACACACGGGCTCGTGAGCCTGCTCATGTCACTGAGCTAGTTTTTTAGATGAAGCAATAGATATCTGCATTGTGAGATGCTGGGAACTTGGCTTCAGCCTCCAAGGAGCAAGGGTTTGAAGGTGATCCACAGGCTGCCTGTGCTCAGGTTGCAGGTTGCATTGCTCTACCTCACGCAAGATCATCTCGCCAGTAAAGCTCTGTACTTTGCATTTAATTGAGGAGGCATCTCACAGCGCTAGCATACATTACATAACATGATGCGTTCACTGGAAAAATCTTGAAACTTTCATGAAACTCCAAGCACTGAAAAATAATTGCCAAGACCATGTGTTTGCAACTTGATATCTCTGCTGTGCTGCTTCTTAGAGTGGCTACAAAATTCAAAATAAGTCTTCAAGTCTGCCAACATTTTTTGATCAGAGGCACTACATCAGAGCATCCTGTCTGGTAGGAAAAGCCAGAATAATGCCACCTTTAAATTAATTTTGAGATTAAGTCACTTTATTTATCACACTCTGACCTCTCATTGACGTGACGCTCATAGAGAATGGTGAAGCCACTGCCTCGACACACCAGCATTGCTGGAGACCGAACAGATCGAGAAGAGGCATCCTTGTTCAGGCAGACCTCAGGAGGAGCAGAGGAGAAATGCTCTGCCTCGTAAACAAAGGCAGGAGCCCAGGGCTCTGTCTGCAAAGGTGAGCTTGCTGGTGCTGCGGTGTCCTGGCACTGCCTGCCAAATCCAGCCCTGGTCGCTCCCAGATTCATGCCTGGCCCTTGCACCCATCTGCATGGCACCTTCGCTCTGCATCCAGAGCCTTGGCCTCCCGTCTCCTGAAGCAACTTCAGACCTGCAAGGTTATCTGCTTGCACGTCCAGCAAGCAGGAATGCAATGCTTCACATCAAAAGATCTCATTTTCCCCTAGGACTTTTCCAGAGCAATTAGCAGAGCCCGGCTCCCATTAGCGGTGGGGCCACCCATGCCCTCTTAGCTGTGCAGAGGACCACTGAGGCACCTAAGGGACATCTGGGAGAAGTACAGCAAACACCAAGGGCAATAGCCACTGTGACCGAGAGACAAAGGGGCTCATAGGGTGTGCTATATGTCCGGCCATACTCTGCCAGGCTAAAAGCCACTGAAATCTAATATGTCAAGTGTTTCCTATTGACTGGCCTTAAACCTTGAGAGACAACTGACCAGCAGGAAACACATGGTTCAGGCATGTCACAGTGATTTAGACTATCTTAAAATGTCCCTAAATCTTCATGTATTGCCCAATTTTATGGTGTCAACTGTCCCAGCACTTCGAAAGATTCAAACATCCCAAGGCTGGGAACAGGACCAATTTGCAGAGAGCTCACAGACACGAGATTAAAACCTAAAACATTAAGAGCCTTCTGGGGTTTGGGTTTCCCCCCACTTCCTCTCTCGCTGGAATCAGGAAGTGCAAAGAAGCAACTGTGAAAATAAAACTTAGTTTCTTTTCAGAAAGTTACTTGAACCTTCTGAACCTTATGTTTCATTCCCATTTAGGGCAAAGCTCCAAGACAGTTATTCCTGTACTTAAACCAGGTTCAGTCATCCTTAGTAATTAAGGGCACTAGATCAAAAATTAAATTTATTGTACCAGTAACACAACCACAATGGATCTTCATAAAATTTAACCACACGGAGAAGTGGGTTGCCTGAGATCTGCCATTCAAGCAGGCTTTATTGCATTTATATATAGAATCATGAAAAATAAATTAAGAATGGGGATGACCCTTTGTCTACCTAGAGGCCCAGGAAAGATGTTTGCCTCTGATACAGTTTGAAAATTAGCATTTTATAGGGCCTGGGATGCTGCCTGACACACAAAATACTTTAAAATTCTGTAAATAATGTAAGTAAATTAACAAGAGATAGTGACTGCAATGAATAAAATATAAGTTAAGTACCTTTCTGTTTCCTCTGAAGCCTAGAGGAAAAAAGTGACTAGTTTCAGCTCTTCGGGGAAAAAAAATTGCAACTACTTGTAGTGTTGGTAGGAGAATACACAGATAATTTAAAGAAACACTGAAAAGTCAGTTTGAAGCATCTTCAGTTTAACTATGAGAAAAGCCAGGCTTTTGGGGCAAAGACAAGTCCCTTGGGTTGAGATTTAGCCTTGTCTGGGGCAGTCCAACACCCATCAAGTGCTCAAGATCATCAGGGATGAGTCTTCCCCCCTTCCTCCCTACCCCTGCTCCCCCATCACCATCCCACCAGGCTCCTTAGAGGAGGTTGCTGCTGGGGAGGCTAAGCACAGCTCAGGGGGCTTCCTCCTTCCAGCAAGGGCTGCTGAGCCCCGCCACAAAGTCTTCTGCTCTCTCCAAAGCAAGTCAGAGCTCAGAGAGCCAAGGAAGAACAGGGAAGTCCAAGTTCAGTGCTTCTTGCTCTGCTGTAAGGGATGTGACTGTAGCAGACATGCTTCAAGCTAAAGAGCATGACCATCACCAGCCCCAAACCACTTCCCACATTAGCACAGGGCTCTCGCTGCTTCATTAAGTCCACCTGAGAGCCTGGGCATACCTGAACAGTCCTTGCATGGCTCTGTCAGCCCGATAGCATGTGGTTGTCATGGGACAGAGGTGAGCTTGGACCTCTTTTAGCACTGACTGATGTATAGATGGGGTTGCCCACTTGCTTGCACAGCCCCCTACATCCTTTTAAATAGAGAAACAGCCATGAGGATTTGATATGACTTTGGACAAGAAAATTAGTTGCTCATTTATGAAACAAAGCACATGTCCCAAAGGAGAGTTATGAGGTCAATTGCATTACAGTTGGTGAGGCATTTGGTTGACACAACCTCTATTTTTACATTTACAGTTTGGATCTGGTCTTGAAGCCCTAACCTGACATCCCTGGCTAAGGCAGAGCGGGAATCTTGCAGCAGCATGCCGGCTCAGAGGCACGAGCCTTATCAGATGGGCTGGAAATATGACAGCAAGAGCCTCTCCCAGGATGTTTTGGCTTGTGATCCGAGATGAACACCTGGAAGCCAAAAGGAGCCTGGAACAGATTAAATGAATTGGCCAGACTTTCTCATCTTGTTAACATGCTGCAGGCTTCATTTGTGTTTTGGGCAGGGATTCAGAGTGGTTCTTTATTTGATTCAAACCAGATAGCCCATCGCAAATCCAAAACTCCTGCTCATATCAGCATCACCCAGATACTGTCCCTGCAGAACAAAGTCTTTGTGACAAGAGCATCTCTGACAAAATCAAACAGCACACACACAGACTAGGGTTTTGGTGCAGATAAAAACTAGCAGAATATTCCACTTTCTCTCTTCTTTTCCACCTTCCATCCTCTATTCTCACTCCTCTACTTCTAGTTTCCCTGCCCCAGATCACAGGAAGATTCAAACCATGGCAGCTTCCAAACCCTGCATCAGGAAGGTCAGCCGCAACCTCTGCAAGGACAAACACTAACAACATCTCCTTGGAGAGCCTTAACCACAGCCACAACATGTGCCATGGCCAGCATGCGGCTGGTGCATTGTGTCCCGCTACCCCAGACAACAGTTTCTTTTAATTTTCCTCCTGAACGGCAACTTTCTTATCTCATATTTATGGAAGTGACTCAGAGGTCCTGCAGAGATCATGTTTCTTTAGCCATCTCATACCTTCAGGAGATGTGCGGCAAGGACAAGCACGTCCAGATGACACCAGCAAGGATGCACACACACTGCCATAACACTCTTCTCTGACCCACCATCCCTGTTTCACCCAGCACTCACAAAAGCTTTCTCTCAGGGAACACGATGTCCAATAAGATATAAATTAATTTAAATTTAGTTGGGTGGCAATATTCAACCAAGAAAAGCGTAACGTGGGCAAGGACCCAAGATAGCAACACCACAGCCATGAGACAAGGTCTCTCTCTATGCTGCTCCTAGACCAAGTCGTTTCATGACCAGTGAAGTCCTAGCATGACTATTTGCATTTGCAGGTAGCAAATAAGAGCCAAATACTTCAAGAGAAAGGCAGCTTCTTCTCTTGCCCCTACTCCTTCTAAGGACCCAACATCTCATCCATCATTTCCACGTGATTCATGCTGACAGTATGAAAACATGCTCCATGCAGGCATTAAACTGCTAACATCAATTACCAAATCAAGAAAATTGAAGGATTTTATCAAGTACCATTACTGCCAGATCTGCCTATGTGTAAGGCATTCCAGCAAAGACGTAAATTGTTAGTTAAATGGTATGGAGTGGGGCATATGGCCCTGCTGCTAGAAAAGAGCTTGCCTCACAGGTGGGGGAAATGGTCCTCACCTGTGCTTCCAGGGAAGCACCATTAGTGCCCTCTCAAGGCTCTGCACAGCCAGCCTGAAGCATGAAAAAATTGGGTTCTACCCCAAACTGTCATTTATTCATTTTATGATCTTGGGCAAGGTACAGCCCCATTTTTGCCTCGGTTTCCCTAATTTAAAGTGGAAGTGATCCCAGCCAACTTCTGAAAACTGCTTTAATATTCATGGGAAAAAAACCCCAACCAACAAAAAAACCACCACCAAAAAGAAGCAAAGGTCTTACAGACTCATCAGTATGAGGAACCAACAACTATTTTTCCTTTGCAACAGCAGAAGTCTACAGCAAAGACATTATATGGCTACAGGCACTCATAGCTGGTAATGGGAACAACACAAGAAGTGTAGTTCCTTGTTCGATAATTTTGGTCAAAGTAGCCCCTGCTTAGGGGCTTTTGTCTCAGAGGATACCAGGATTTAAAGTTCATTGTTTTACAAGCGGGCAGAATGGGTTTGTTGTTAAAACCATTTTCCATCGAGAACTACCGAAATAATTTGCCTTCTCTACCCCCCTTCTTACTCCCCTGCCCTTACATACCAATGCTATTGATTTAGATCTAGCTTTGTTTAAATGCCATTGAAAGCCAGCGAGAAAATTTTGTCTGTCAGAATTCCCCCACCTATCAATTTTTTTTTGAAAGAAAAGTCCAATTTTCTTTCAGATCAGGGCAGCTGACTCCCAGCCCCCAGCTCGCTGCGCCAGGAAACCTGTGGGTGCTCCTGGGCTCTCAGCTTCATTTCAGCTCCTTTGTTCAGGAGGGGATGCATACCCAGAAAACCCCCTGCCTTGCTCACAGGGCTTTTCTGGAAGACAGACGGTCCCAGAGAATCTCAGACACTATAGCATGTAGGGGTGGGTTGGTGGGCCAGTGCTTTAGGGGAAATTGCAATTAAATCCTAATCAAACCTGGCTATCCTGGGCTCAGGGCTGGCCTGGATACTGGCTGGACAGCCCAGGGTTTTCTGCTTGCATGCACATTGGTGCTCTAAGGGAAGCAGAGCTGAAGGGGGCTGCTCAGCAAAGTGTTCAGTAATTTGCTATTCTTGCGGCACAATCAGCCTGATTTACACCGGGAGCCGCTCCTGGAGGAGACCTTGACTTCAGACACATCTGTGAAGCGCCCGACGCTGCACAAGGGACTGCAGGAACTGTGCTGTGAGACCCAAAGTACAAGATGGCGCATAGGAGAGAATTAATCAGTCTGCTCTGAAGAAGATATTCTCCTTGCTAGGGAAGGAAACAGCTTTGCCTGCATGATGAAAAATTTAAGAACCCCTGGCCTGGCAGTTTCCTCCTGGGGAGAGTTAAAGCAGCAGCCAGAAGAGAGAGGCAGACCTTTCCCTTTACATATAAACTGCAGATACGCTGCACCATCTCAGTGAGTTTCCTAAACAAATGGCCCTCCTTGCTCTCCTCAAATCCAGGGGGATGTTCATCCCTTCTTCTCTCCAGAAGAGAAACAACTAAAAGAGGAAGAAACCTTGCCTTTTTAGTTAATATTTTGCCGAGACTGAACTCTCAGAGCTGCACCACCCCAGCCTGAGCCAATCCCAGCATCTCCCTTATGCAGTGTGAGCATTTGCTACACTGATTTTTGCGGGGAAGAGGCTAAATTTGGGCATTTACTAGCCCTGGCATCCTTCCCGGTAATCCAGCCGACTCCCTGACTAAGAAGACTGTGTAGTTACAGAAAAGAGAAGCAGCTCCTTTTCTTTGGGATTTCACCACTTTGCCAGGTTCGAGGGGCAGGGAGCATCGCCCTTCTCGCAGCTCAGTCCCCCCAGGGGTAAAAGAGGGACGATAGAGACATTATCCGAGTATGGGCACTCGCGGCTGGTGATGGGAACCACACAAGCAGTGTAGACAGTGGCTGTATTCTCCTGTCCTGCCTGTCCCTCCTCGGCGGGAGATCCAGCTGTTTTCTCTGCAACCTCAGGACACGGACAACGTCAGGGAGGGGACTCTGCTCGAGGGTCTCCAGGGAGCTCCGGCACTGGCTCTGCTCCATTAACCACCACTGCTAAAATCCCAAGCGAACTCAACAGGGGTTTCAGCAAGCAGAAAGCGGGGCGGGCAGCAGCTCCCGTGGAACAAGCGGGGCTTTATACAAACATCTGCACCTCCGCTCCCATCACCCATTAGGGCAAACAAAAACAAAGGCACAAGCTTTCCATTTTCTTCTTTTATTACCCACCTTAAAAAATAAAACACTGGTCAGCCACAGGATTCCTATTTTTATGGAGACCATCCTGCCATGCTATTGCTCCACAAGGACATTATTAATGCCATTTACAGCTCAGCTAATAACTGAGCCTCGGCCACTCTGTAGGCGAGAACTTTGGAGGAGTCATTACAAAGGTGATCCCAGCAAAACCTAATTCTGCCCGGCTGCACGCTGGCAAGGCCAAAGCAGCAATCGTTCTGCATCCTGGCTGTAAAATCAAATTAAATTAAAGATCCCATTTCACCAAGGGCCTAATACTAATTTGTGTAACATTTCCATTAAACAATGCTGCCTACAGAAAACATACACTAAAGCACTTTGACAATTTAACGGGGAACATTCCAATAGGAAACATTATTAGATTTTCCTATTAAGCTGCTCAGGGCACACACTCGCTTAATAGTTGTTAATTACATTAGCAAGGCTGCAAATTCAGTCCTTCTGGAATCTAAGTGACTTTTGCAAAATTGACTCAGTCCTGGAATTTCTGTAGGGACAAAAGGTAAAAAAAAACCCCAACAAATAGATAGAAAATTGGAACAAAGCCACCATGTCACCGCTTTTTCAGCAGTGGCTTTAAAACACTTTAATGTACTGGTGCATTTTGCTTTCACATTTCCAGAGTGGAATTTTCACTAATTTCCCAGCTTGGCAAAATAATTGGAGACAGCTCATGATATTTGATTAATGGATTTTTTTTTTTTGCCAGTGAAAAGAATGGTTGAAACAGTAAAAAGACTGAGTATTTTAGTTCGGTGTTTTTGTGAAGCCACTGAAAGTATTTTGTATTTCTTTAGCACGTGCTTGTGTCCTATTATGTTCAATCGGGATTTAAATACACGCTTTGAGTTAACAAGGCATATAGTGATTAGCCTAAATCAAGATCTAATTACAGAAGATTGTTGACAAATGATTTCAGACAACATGTAAATGCAAGCCAAACAGTATTTTGCTTGCACCCAGCAGAATTACTCTTTTTGAGATAATTAGCTTTGGCCTAGATGTATCATACCTAACATTTGGGTCTATGCTTCCACAGACAGCTAACCTCAGCCACATTTTGGAAGCATCCCCAGTTTTCCATTGACTGCTGAGGGAGCCTAAGCATGGATTTAGGACTCCACAGCTGTATAAAATTGCTTCTGGCTCAATCCTTGATATTTTGGAGGTACAATTCCTCTTCAGTTGTGCTGTCCACCCTTACACTCTAGCTCTTTTTCACTAGTAAAAGGCAAGAGCCTTTGAAAGCTCTGTGACAGCCTAAAGAAGGATTCCCATTTGCAGGGCTGGGAATGGTAAGCCATTTGCTAAGGCCAATGGCAGAACTGGGGTTGAAACTTTCTCCCTGGGACCCCAGCCTTGCCTCAGTGTGCGCACATGGACACCCAAACCCCTCGGGGTTTGCATCTGATCCCAGTTCAGGGGCTTGTCCAGAAACCGCAGCGCACAGCCCAGGCAGATGAGACCCGTGAAGGTTGTCTGACATGGTGTCTCTTGCTACGTGCAAGCACAGGAAGGGGACTTATATATACAACGCAATCTCCTAAATCTTAATTAGTCATACTGTACCTTAAATTCAATAATGGGCTGATGACTCAGGGCCCTGGAAAAACCTTTCTGTTCATTTAAACATTTCAGTATTAGAAATACTAAATACAGGAAGCACTTTGAATGTACCCAAAACCTTATCCTAATCCCTTCCCTTACTCTGAGCTTATATGATTTCTAACAGATGTGTTGCATTAATAATTAAGATAAATTTAAAGGAAGATTAGGCCTGAATGCAAGTTTCTGGAGAAGTGGGAGGTTATGGAGTTCAGCACAGTGCCATAGGAAGGTAAAGGACCCACCTGAGCCTTATTTGTTACTTCTGTGCTGGAGGAACACCATCTCTATTTCCCCCCAGGCTTCACTGCTGTCTCTCCTGGCTGCTGGGTTATAACCTTGGTGGAGTTTTATCAGCCTCAATAGCTGATCATCATCAACCCTGAGGTTCCTATTCATTTTCACTTCGGCAGTGCTTAGGAGCTGAAGCATGGCTCTTGCAGAGGACTCTCCAGTGCTGGGTCCTGCTTGGTTGCTGTTTCCCATCAAGGTGACGGAGCGTGTGACAGTTTTCCTCCAAAAACAGTGGCCATGTTGTGGGTGAGCATCCTGTAAGACCATTCACGTTCCCTCATAGACTGGTGAATCTCCACAGCTCATTACATCGAATTAAGCCTGACATGGGTACACCTTTTGACCTGACTCACCCCCACGCGCAGTGTAGATGGAACACCTGGAGCCGCCCTGCTCTGCCTCTCATCAGTTTGGAGAAACAAAGACCTGCATTTTCCCTAGATGTCCATCTCCAAGACTCAAAACTTCCAGAGCCACCTGTCTCAGCGGCCAGGAGAGACCAGCTCTCCCAAGAGTCTCCAGTCCCGCTCTGCTCATGGGCTCTAACCCAGGTCTTCCAAGGTATGAAGGTGTCTCATTTTGACCTCTTCCAACAAGAGCAGGGATAAACACCTGAGGAGGACTTTGATGCCTAGGTACTGCTCTCCATGTGCCCTGCCACTTCGCTGCAGAATGACCCCATGTCTGGCGAGGAAGGACTTCTAGTGCTGAGTACCAAAGGGGCTGCGGAGGGGAGACCATCTGGGCTGCAGAAGCTGGGTGAAGGTGGAAAACCATGGAGGAGAAAGGGAAGGTATTTCAACATGACAGTAGTGGGTAGACCCTGGGTTTGAGGGAACTTTGGATAATTCTCTGCTCAGCCCCTTGGAGCTTGCCCTGACCCTTCACCGACAGCAGGTGAAGGGCTCTGGCTCCGTTTCAACCCACTCAGGGCAGGTATGTGTCTGCACCTTTTGGAGCATACCGGAGAGGAACGGCCATTTCCCCACAATACACCAAGGAGGCGGAAACAAGAAACTGCTCATCTCAACATAAGATTTCTGACAGCTTTGAAGCAGACATACATGAACTGAAAGCCACCCATTAGCAACCCGTCTCCCAGCAATTGCTCATGTTCTGTCATTTTGGATAAAGTGTCACTTAGACTAATTGGCCTTTTTCAAACGCCAAATACTACTTATGAACCCTCCCTTAAAACTACATGCAGCCAGTGACATCTCCAGTGTGAAGTCTTTTGGGCTCAAAACATCTAATTAATTAGATGATAACATCAACCCAACTTCTGCTCCACTCCAGGAGCTGTCAACACACAGAACTACTGTTTTCTGCAGTTTTTATCATGAAATCCATTATATTTGGCATTTCTCTTAAGTCCCTAGCACAAGGACACACGCTATTATATATGCAACTCTCAACTCTCTAATTTAACTCCATTTCTAGCATTAATGCTTGCAAGAAAAAAAAAAAGGACTCTAGAAATCATGACCCATGTGTAATCGAGGCCTCAGAAGTAGAAGCTAATCCAAAGCAAAACACACACACACCCTGCCATCATGCCTTCATTTCCAACAGCAAAGATAGACTCAGAATCACTTAAGATATTACTCAGCTCAAGTGATGTGTCAGGAACAAGGCTCTGGCTCCAGCTAAACCACTGAAAGCAGCACTAAACCCCCAAAAGCACAGAGGGACCTCATGCCATCTCACACATCCTGCTGTGTTCTCGGGCAGCCCAAGAGTCCAAGCTTGGCTGGACAAGACAACCTCAGTTCTTCACAAAACCAAAGCATTCCTCCAAAGAGGCTGAATGAGTGTAATTATGCCAGGTGTTTTATCCATTGCCCCCAAAAAACAAGCATTATGCAGGAAACACAGCCTCGGGCAAGCTGCCATACCAGCAAGTCAAAGGACTGGAGAGATAACCAGATAGGAGAAAAGGGGCTGAGCCCAGTGAATGCTGCCTTTCTGGCAACTTTTCCCAAGTAGCCTTCTGTGATGGGAAAGAAACCTTGGGTTTGAGTAGCTGATGGCACTAGGGATGGCAGAGGGCAGATGCAGGAAGGAAAAGCACTTTGAAATGCAGCTAAGCAACGAAGTGTTCTGCTCAGCCCAGGGGAAGCCCCAAGCCAGCGCAGTCAGTGGGCAGCTGTGGGAGCCAGGGAAGGGAAATTCTAGCCTGAAAGGGGATATTTTGTTTGGGACAGCAGATTTGTTTCCCCCCACCCACCCCAGCTGCAACCCAGACGCTGTTTTTCACATTGCAAGATGTATTCAGTTCTGCTCACAGTGTGCAGAGAATAGGGATGTTGGACTGACAGCTATGGACCGCCTGCAATGGGCAATTCCACAATTTTAAGGGCACTGAAAGTAAAGCTGAGTCTACTTTTAGGAATAAGGGGCTAAAACTAAAAAAAAAAAAACCTGCTTTCTCACCTCAAGGAAGACCTTTGCATCTATTCATACCTGTGCTCTAGATAGGAGAATCTAGTTCTCCAAACCAAAAACTCTCCTCCTGTAGATCAGGCAGATTCAGAGCCCACATCTGGTCATCCTATGGGCTGCTTCCCTCTCGCTCCCTGCCAAAGCCCCACTAACATCAGTCAGCTCCATCTGAAACTGCTTTATCACTATGAAAACACACCTTGTCTTTCCTTTTTGTTAAAACCCTTCGGAAATCTGCTACACCTTTGACTCCTTCCTGGGAATAGCCCTGATCGACATTTGTTTGGGTGTTTATGCTGTTCACTTGCCAAGAAGCAACTCTGGCACCTTTCTGCCATTCAGCACCCCATAAAAACATTGAAGTATATCATAACTTTCAGGAACAATCTTTAGACAGAAGCTGTTGCTAATCCACATGCGGCACACACCTAACCCACTGAATTTTGTCAGTGGGTCTAGGATTTCAAGGAGATGATACTTAGGAGGTTGATGACCTGCCTGTCATTCCCTCTGCTTTCAGGCAGGGCAGGTACTGGTGAACAGCAAGCCCAGATGCTTGCCGTACCAGCACACAACTCCCATTAGCATTGCCATCCACATGCTTATATTCATCCAAGAGCTGAACTCCACTGACCTCGCTTGGCTGATCTCACTTGGCTGATGAGATCACAGCCCAGAAAGGTATGGCTGCAGGCCAGTGAGAAAACAGATGTCTGCTATAGACACCACTCATTGATACTTTATTCCATTTATTATTTATTTAATACACACTCCAGGTCGATTAAGGTTTTGTTATTGTGAACTCTGTACTAACATTTTTATAAACAAGGTCTGTCTAAGAATAACTGGAGAGACTCCCTTGCCAGGGGACATGATAACTGCCAGTAGTTTGTTGCAAGAGGAAGATTGTCTCAATGATGCCTTTTTTTTTTTTTTTCCTCCTGATTTGTTCTGTGCTTAGAAAGTTTCTTATCCTCTGATAAGAAACACTTTGAAAGTTTTTTGGACCAGCAGCTCAGGGCCTTCTCCAGCCCAATGGCATGCTCCCCAAGGCAGAGCTTACCAGGAGTTCAACACGAGTCCAGTCTTCAGGATGAAGAGAAGTTGACAAATAGATTAAGTGCCTGAGTACTAGCTTTACTGGCACAGCGCATGGTTACTCCACGCACAGACAGCCATGGGACACTTTGGATATTTTGCAGCAGAAACCCACTGTTTCTAACCCAGCCTTGCCACCTTTGTGCTGAAGATTTCACAAACAAGTTTTCTTCAATTACAGTTGAGGGAGATAGGAGGAAACAATCAAGAAAAGATAAGAAAAAAAATGATTGTACCCTTTATCATCACAAAAGCACCTAACAGGACAGTGCAAAGATTGATCATGTGAATATAAAAGCAATTGGGGGCAGAAAGAGAAGGAAAAAAAGTCACCCCACTGGGGCAGGGAAAACTTCTGCCATTGTTGGGAGCCCCCTCCATGGGGAAAAGCAGGCCTGGAGACTAAACTCTCCTTTAAGAGAGAGAGAGAGAGATGTTACATTGGCTGTGGTCTTCTGATGAAGAGAGGAATGATTACTCATGTACATGCAACCAGAGCAGCTCTCAAGTTACTGCTGGTTTTGCTGCTTATGGGCATTTTATTCTCCCTGTGCTCCAGGGCAGTACAGGAACATATCCAGCCCCAACATAATTTGTAGCAGCTTCCCAACAATCCTCAGTGGAAACCAAAAAATCAGTACAGGTGTGCCCCACATCCCATTCCTGCATTGCATTGCATGGGTGAGGGCGAGGGAGCAGCCTGTGCAAACGCTTCCGAGGAGGTATTATCAAATGACATTTTCCTTTATCCAGTCATAATTGATGATCAGGCCATTAGAACAGAGATTAATGTCACGGGGTCACAGAAGATAGTCTAGAAGGGACCTTGAGGTCATCTAAATCCATCCAACCACCCTACAAAAGGCTCATTTCTGACAGATATTTGACCCCTTCGAAATAAGATGGAAGCTTCTGACCAATATTTTAAACAAAAATTTTCTTTGGCTGACTATAAAATACTTAATTCATTTCTCTCATATATAAAAAGTCTCTAAAGGCAATTTTTTCAGGTATTTTCAAAACAGAATTAAACTCTTTTTACTGTGCTGATCAAAAGAGGCACTTCTGAGCTTTAGGTTGTTTCTAGCAAAATAATTCATCTTGGGACAACAAGAACTCCAGGGGGTTATTCTTTTCTTGTTTTTAAGCTTTATGCTCTGCCAAGAAATTCAAGTTGTTTTCATTTAAAAAATTGTTTAGAATTGCCAGCAAAAAGAAATAATTCCTATTTGCACAGATGCGAGGACCATTCGTCTAGAACCAAGGACACAAGTTGGTTAGGAGAAAAACTGTGGCACCAGTGAAACAGTAAGGACACTTGAAGGATTTGCTCAGAAGAGTTTTGGTGCAATAAACTCTTTTGCACACTTTCCCCTCACCTTGTTTCTGCCTCAGTTCCTGCCTGTGTCGAACCAGAAGGCAGGTATGCCTGTTGGCAGGGAGGGAAAATGTGGGTGATATAGACCTTCATTAAGTACTTCGCTGAACTTGACTGAAAGGTGCCACCTAAGCGTGCAGCTCTGGGATGACTGATGTGAAAGCGTAATGCAGTGTTTCCCTCCCATAATTACAATTTCATCATGTAATAATAATAGGTAGTGATTGATTGTGACCCTTCACCGCTGCAGGATGTTGGTCGTTAGGAGGAACTGATTGATCACTGGAGCTGCCATTTGGCCACGCAGAGCCCTTCCACTGCCTTTTAGAAGGGGAATGAAAGTCTCTTTAAATAAATAAAACTTTAAAAGATCCCAGATCACTATCAGGAGACTCTTAGCCCCTTCCTACCCTCATTGTGTCAGTCAGCAGAGCAGGAGATTGCTAAAGAGCTGCCTCAAAAGGCATCATTTGGGTGCTGTAAGCCCACAGAGATCCTTCCTTGCCATAGTCACCCACCAGGTGGGGAGACACTGAGGTAAAGGGCAGCAGGGACCATCCCCTCAAGAACCAGAGGGACTGTGTCAGTTGGTGGCTCCAGCACGGGGAGAGAGTTTCTGCTCTCTGATCCCTCAGGAGAGCAGAGGTCCAGTCCTCAGATGGGATTTGTGTCTGCTTTAATGCTGTAAACAAGAACTGTGGGCTGAGGGCCAGGAATCCACCTTTGATTGCAAGCTCTGCCACAGGCTTCCTGCATGTCCTTGGGTAAGTCACTTCTCCTTTTGCACTTGTAGTGCAGGGATGAAGTTTCTTGTGTCTGAATGGCAGAATCTTCAGGGACAAGGCTTGACCGTTACACGGAGATGCTGCCCTTCCATCCCAGTGTGGCCAAAGACCTCTTGGGACCTCCTATAACAGTCACAAGGATCTTGTGCTTTAGGCTGCATCTCTTTCCATCCTGTTGAGAAACCTAGCAGCTTCCCAGGTGACTTTAGGCACCGCTTGATGACAGTACATTAATAAACAGAGAGATCTGCTGTCTGACAGGGATACAGTGCCTGCACTGTGCTAGCATCTGCCAGAAGTGTTGTCAAGCAACTAACTGCCTGTAATTGAGCTCTCAGAAGTATCTGCCCTGAGGTGAGCCGCAGAGAAATTTTACAAATGAAGATAATAGATGTTTATGTCACACACACACACACACACACACACTGAGAAGCAGCAAGCTACGATCACTCACTTGATAAATCCACCTTCAGCAGGGGCTGCAACAGCTTCATCCGCAGCTGAATTAGGGTCTCTCTGGCAGCATTCTGTGCCTCAGCAAGCAGAGCGAGGCTGCTTATTGCCCTGCATTGAGCCATGCCTGGAGCTGGTCATAGTAACCCATATAGCACCACCTTTACCCCCAAAATATTCAGACATTTCTGCAGATTTCCAGACAGGATTCATTATCTGCAGGCATTCACCAGAACATCTGGAGAAACAGGGCCAGCCACATTGCTAACATTAATCAATTCAGCTCCCTTGAAGTCAACACGGCTATGCCAACTTGCCCTTGCCAAGAATTAGTCAATCTTTTCTAACCTATAAGCTTTTCCTGAACTTACTGTTTATTCCCAGGACACATCATTATTTACACTTTTAAATAGGAGAGTGAAGGTGGTGAACAGCAAGAGAGATACACATGCATCCAGCTGTAGTATCCAAGTGCTGCACCAGAATTAATACCACCATCAGCGTAAGCTAAGGCAGAACCAGGAGCTCTGCTTTCAGAATGGAAACAAAACAGAGGCATGCAGACAGGGTAAGCAGCTTGCCAAAAACACCCCATCCAAACAATCCAGGAACACAAACCAAGCCTCTCAAAACACAGGATTTTGTTTCTGCTTTTTAGATTACCTCCTAACAGGGTTGTGGACCTGTGAAGAACCAGAGAAACTGCCCAAGCACCTGGGGTTTAAATGTTTGAGGTAACATTTTCAGAAATGATTGGTCCTGAAGCCCAGATCCCTGTTAGGCATCTAACTGCCAGCAGTGCCAGTGCAAGCAAATTGTTTTTATATTTTGAAGCTAGAGGCCATAGGAACCTAGTTCTCATCAGCTTTCTGTAGGAAAATGAACGCCAAGAGCCCAAGTTGCTTTTGAAAATGGGATTGTACAGAATTGGAAAAGCACCTCATTATAAATCTTTTAGAGTGCCTGCAAAATGCCAAGAAACACCCAGAAGATCAAAGTCTCCCACCATTATTCTTCCTTGAGAAGGGCAGAAAGTGAAGTTGAATCCCTGAAATAGCCAGAACTTCTGAATGTGACCTTCTGCAATGACATCCTGGCTTGGTCATCTGTGCAGACCCAAACAGGGACTGCTGGCTTCATCTTTAGAGAGCTACAGGTGAGCACAAGGGTTAATCCCTTTCACTGGTGACTACTTGTGGGCTCTACCACAAATGGCAACACAGACACTCAACAAATGTTTCATATACTCCCTTTCCACAGGTAGTCCAGTCTTCATACCCCCAGTCCCAGCACATTGACCTCCTTAGGCCAAGGGGTCCTGTGCAAGACCCCTCACCCTGCATCCCCCATACTGCTGTACCATTGGAATTGCATCCCTCTGATTCTCTGGAGACTGTTATTCACTGTTGATACATAAATACTATGTATTTTCCAGCACAATACTTGAACAACTGAGTTGCCAAGCATGTTCTCAAACAAAGGAGTATAAAAGCAAATATACACAGAGGAAGTGTAATGAGATCCCTGTATTGTTATCCCTCCAGGGATGAATAATGACAGCCCAACAAATGGCATATGAATTTCCTGAGGACTGACAGCCAGCTGGATTTCTTGTACAACTGTATCACTTCATGCATCTGTGGCCATGTCAAGGTAGATGGAATAAGAGTCAATCTCCACCAGTAGCACAGGGCTACTCAGGATGGCGTGGGAGGGAAGTACCAGACTGCCCAGGCACTTGCTGCTGTCTTTTGAAGACTTGTACTTAGCCTAGAAGCTCTGTAGAAGCAGATCCCACTGGATGCCATAAACCCTGTGGATCCACTGAAGTCCCTTGGACAACCTCAGCTGCAGTGTGCTATGTGAGGTTGTTTTACACTGAATTGAGGATCTGGCCCTCCACGCTGGAATTTAAGGCAAAGACGTGAAAAAAATTAATACACTATTATTCTATGACGATCCTGAATTGTCCACATCTCAGGATCACCTCAGCAGCCCACAGCCCATACTGCAGATGGAGATGCAACACACCTACAGCTGCACATGACTGTGCCCCCAGCTTTTGGGTAGGTATCTGCTAAATTTGACACCGCACTTCAGCAGGGCTGTCCTCCCCATGCTTTCTTGGTGCTGTGGGCCCTAAGAGATCTGGGCTTTGGAGCTTCCCCCTAGCAGAGCTGTGTTAGTACTTGGCTTGAAGTTTACTTTTTCCATCATTCTTGTGATTAAAGAAAGCCAAGTACAGTCTGACACATCCGCTGTCGATTCTGTTTTAGTCCATCACTGAACAGCAGTTAGCATGGGTTTGGATACCAGTACAGCCCAGCGGCCCCAGCACATCTCCATATCTGCTTGATAGACCTTCATCTGCAAGTGTGCTCAGATATAAGCTGGGACTTTGGGCTTTCACCTCCCCTCCTGCTGCAGAGGCACATCCAGCTGTTTAGGTCCTTGCTCTGATCCCCACTGCCCCATCTGGCTGCCTTATGCTGGGTCAGAATTAGCAAAAGTGTTAGTGCCACTCCATTTTCCAAAAAGTTGTTTTCTTAGTTTTTAACTACATGGAAGTTTCTGCAGAGCAGTTTTCCACAGGTGAAGTGGATTTTCCATGGGAAATAATGAAAATCTGAGGAGGAGAAGTGAGTAAAAAAAACTCCTTTGTGTTTTAGGGGAGTTTTCCTTGTTGGGCTTTTTGGTTTTAAAGTTTTGCTTTGGCTTAGGAGGAGGGAAGAGTAAGACAGAGTAGAGCAGCTCTGCATCTTCTACAGCAGGTTGTAAACAACATGGTCTGTCCTGTGCCCACTGAGATGTGGGATCCTGGATCTAGAGCAGGTTGGCCAGAACCTTTCACAGTCCTCAGCAGTGACATGTCATGCAGCAACCAGAGTCCTCCAGCTTTATGGGCTGCAACCACATGAATGTGATTCAACAGCTCACTTTCCCCCTGTTCTTCCCTGAGCTCAGTTTTGGGAATTCAGCACTGGAGCCTGGCTGGTCATCCAAGAGGACACAGATGAGAGAGGAAGACCATGACAAATCCAAGCCAGCTGTATCTCTATTCCCCATGAAAGCTGTTGGTGAAGCACTAGGGAAACACTGAGCTGTAGGTGACTTCTCTTATCCCAAACTAACCAGCAGTGCAATTTCAGTCCTGATGAGAGTTTAAAGAGCTGCGGCTAGTCAACCTTATCCAGCTTAAATTATGCATTTATTGTCTCGGTGGGCATGACCCACTGGGTTTCAGAAATACTTTACATATAAAGTACCTCTAAGCAACCCCAGCCCATGCAAAGGGCACAGAAAGACAATATTTGAGGTATCCCTATACAGGGTTACCTTACCCACTTTCCATATCACCCTTCAGCAATCTGTTTACTGCCTGCAGCTTCCTCCCAGGCTCACCCTTTGAAGGTGGTGAAATTCTGCCAGCTGAGCTCTGCCTGCCTGGCATTTCTGGCTGTGTGCTCCCTCCTGCTTTCCCCAAGGGAAAAGCAGTTCTAGCTGTCTGTCCAGGTCATCTGCCAACCAGGTTACCTTGCAGCAACCCAGGCTGGCTGGAAACGGCGTTCCTCCCACGGGAGATGCAGTAGGATCGCCCTCGGTGACTGTGGGTAGTAGGCTCTGCTTCTGCAGTGGTTGAAAACAAAGGAATTTTTTGGAGGTTCAGCCCCATATATGTAAAGCACCCAATACTTAAATGCCTTTCTAAATTACCTGAGTTACTTTGATCTGCAGCCGGGACTGGAAGTTTCATAAGAACAGGTATTTGCTAATCTCTTTAGGTTATGTTCAAGGTCTGCCTTGACCACGGAAGGGAATCTGATGCACTGCTAGAGAAAACCCAGGCAGAGCATGGACCTCTAAATTACAGATTCACCCATATTCACCTATGAGCAGCCAAAAAGAAAGGTTCATCTCCAGTTCTTTGCTCTTGGAGCTACCTGGGCTCAGAGGTGGGATACTGGATGCAAACTACATGTCTGATCCAGTCCTGTATGGGAACATCCTCAGAGCTTGCTCCAGGGACTTGGAAACAAGCCGAATTTCGGGTAACAAACCATTAATAAAAAACAAGACGTGAACCAAAGCAGTAAAGCAGGAAGACTGACACTTCCAATAACCAGGACGCACATGCCTGGAACAGAGCCGCAGATGATAGGTAGAGGAACCAAATTTAAAACTTCTGCAACAGCTTCTACCTATGAGAAAAGCCAGGGATGCTGTGAAAAACAGAAAAGCCAGCAATGCTCTGTGAAAAGCACTTGACAAAATTCCCTGAGAACTGCAGGAAAAAGCCTCTTTTTTTTGTTAGAATAAAAGGCCAAACCAGAACCTGTACATCCAACTTGGTACTAGAAAAAAGAATAAGGGAGGCCTCAGAGAGCAAGGACAAGCTGAGGTCCTGGGGAAGACCTGGGGTAGAGCCTACCAAGGTTCCTGGGGAGGGAGGCTAGAGTCATGGCATGAAACCCAAGCTAGACTCCCTGCCCCCTTTCAAGGGTGATGCAGAATTATCTAGGGATGCTGTTCTTATTAAAAAAGAAAAAAAATTTCTTTGCTTCAATGCCAAAAAGTTATATAAAAATAATTCATGGCCAGATTAATGCAAGAGAGAAAGTCATTAGAAATCAAAAATGAGATAATTCTGCTGTAGACATGAGTGATGGTAAGAAATAAATTATATTTGGCTGACATTACTTAATTAGTTGGAAACATGGTGCTTTCTTAAATTTTCTTTGGTGAAGCTTTTAAGCTTTTGACACATAAATTCCCAGCTAAATAACCTAGATGTCAAAGCAGCCAGTTGCATCTTCTCTGCCAAGCCATTTTTTGAGCATATTATTTTAAAACTTGATTCCTTTGTTCAGAATTTTGGTTGCTACCAGGGCACAGCATGTAATTTCTGGCAAGAGCCCAATATCCAGACAGGACTTTGTTCCTGAGGACAGCTGGTACCAGTGTCCTCCCTACCAGCTCCTGGTGGGATAGGGAAAAGATCAAGCCAAGACAAATGGTGATGCCTTCATTGCTGTAAGCAGCTTGAATAACCAGTAACACTTAGCACTGCTGCAGTGCTTCTCATCAAGCATCTCAGATGAGTTAATGAGCATGAATTAAGCCTCCCAATTATAGCTGGCTATATAAATAGCTGCGAACAATATTCCTGGAGGATGCTTTTCAGTTTTTAACCAAATTGTTACAGGGATGGTGGCTGATTCTTCCAATCCTGTTTGTAAGCCCCTTCTCAGGGGGAGGAGGAAATTGTGGAGGCAGAAGTTAAGATCTAAAAATCCTGCAGGACTGAATCATGGTCTGCTGGAAAATAAGGGAAAGCAGCAGTAAACAGAGCAAACAGCTTAGGGAGAAGAGTTTAGAAACAGCAAGATCAACCAACCTACCCTGTCTTTGGTACCTCCCAGCGAATTAGGGTATAGGACCCTGCAATGATCTGGAATAGGTGTTTTAATGAAATTAATTGTAATCTGCATATGGGGGAAATCCTGACTGACAGAAAGATCTGAGGACTCATGATGGCCATGAGGTTTTATCGAAGCTAAAGCTACCAACACTAACATTTGACACAGGAATTCCTCTCTCTAATAAAGAAGCCATTAAACAAGGCGCTGAACACTTACCTTGCATAGAAATGTTTGAATGATTTATAACTAATTAGTCAGTATTATTACCTTTTTAAATATATGCATTAAGAAAAGAGTTAACACCATGGTTCTTAACCACAGAGAGAAATTGGAGGATAATAAAGTTTAGCTTTAAATAAAGCTATTAACGGACAGATCTAGTGGCTAAGTAAGATTTTTGAAAGAGAGAAAAAATAACAAAAACTCAGAAAGGGAAGCAAAGCAATTCCTATTGCAATATCCTGGTGGTTAGGGAACTGGGACTGCCAGCAGCACAAACTCTCAGCCATCTGTATACCAGTCCCAAGGAAAAAAAAGCACTCATTAATAATGACTTCTTCCTGAAACCAGGCCCCAGTAAAAACTCTCAAGCTTCAAGGTTGTTTTAAATGCATCGTTTTGGTCCAAAGCCCAATAAACATGGAACTACCTACAAAACCCACCAACTTTTTCAATGGCTTTCTTAGCACGGACTCAACTCCAAGCTTTAACAGCACTTTTTTGCCTTCGCAGATCCTGCCCAGACGTTTCCCTAGTGCTTACAAGCTACCCCAGCTCTTTCCTTCCTCATTTTAACCTTCCCTCACCCTCTTCAAAGAGGTCTTCACACCCTCCAGGTGCCACATGGAGGTGCTCACAGCAGCAGCCCTTTCCCTTTCAGGTAAATTCCTCCCTGCTCTGTGCTTTCTCATCCCTGGCATCTGCATCTTTGCAATGTGACACCCATCTGGGAGGTTTTCTCAGTGCCAGACCCCAAGCACCTTCACGAGAAACACCACATTCATTTGCCCAGCCTGGAGACCTGGTTAATTTTTAGATGAAAGCAATAGCTCATCACCTTTCTTCCACCAACCTAGAAAAAAATTAAATCCAGCTTAGTTATCACCATCATTAGCAACAACCTTTCATTGGCTGCCTCTGCCTCACATACCTCTTCATCAAACCATTCTCCTTCAAGAGCTTCCTCCTCTAGCAGAAGTCCCCAAAGCTACTAGAAGACCCTTCAGGCCACCTCCTTCAGAATACACCTGAATACACTTCTCTGTATTCAGGATGCGATCCCACAAACAACACAGACACTCTTATCTTTTAGATGGTCTTGCCAAAAGAGCATGTCAGAACGGGGCCCAGTCCAAACTGAGCAGGGAAACACTCCCCAATATCCACAAGCCCAGGTGCAACTGGGAATAGCCTACAGGGAGATGCAGAGGACAGTACAGATGCTGAACACCATTTCACAGGGACTTACCTCCCCTTCCCTCTGCAGCACCAGTTGCCCTGTGAAGGAGAAGCACCCACACTCTTTCCATCCCAGAACTGGTAGCTCTTATAAAATACAAGAATGAGGGACAGCACTCTATGAGCTGTTGCAAAACCAGGTTGAGCTCAGACCTAGGCTGTGTACAGGATTGACATCTCCTAGGGAATTAGCAGAAGAGCACCTGGTTTTGAATGCAATCAAGGTGAGGTGAGAATGAGGTAACTAGTTGCTCAACTCTATCAACCTGAGGTCAGCTCGCAGCACATCCAGCTGTGCCGCTCAAAAGGTACATGGGAATTTTAAAATAAAATCTACATATATATATTTTCAAAATGAGGTACCTATAGAGGTTAGGCATTGCCAGAGTTTGGGAGCAGCTAATTACAATCCTGACGAGCTGGAGGTTTCCAGGCTGAACTCTTGCTAAATCGCCATATTAAATCTTGTGCTTACTTTTGACTCCTTTTCTAGAAGGTCTCTGAAAAATGGGCAATCTGAAAGACTCCCATCAATTACTCTGCACCGGATGCAAGACTTGCTAAGAAAAATTAAATTGTTTTAATTCAGTTTAGTTAAGTGGCAATTGCTACATTACATAAATCTGTAATGTTCTTTAGGCGCTGCTTTGTATAGCACTGGCCTGGGACTCTTCTGAATTTAATGATAATGAATTTTTATATCTTAAAGTGTTGAGTGTGTAGGGAGCAATAGCAACCACTGGCCCCAGAGGTTTGGATCAGCATCACTACTGTAAGTGCAATGCTTTTGAAAAGAAACTTGGCACTGGAAAGGTTCCCCACCACCAGCTATAAAGCACTGAATTTGTCTTCCAGCATCCCTGATGCAGGAGGATGATTTCACCAACCACCAAGACCATCCAGTTTTTGCAGCAGGGCTGAGGGCAATCCCTCAGGTCTGCTTCCCTGAAATGGTGTTTGATGAAGGTGCTTTCGACAGGACAGATCAGCCCACACAACAACCCAACTGAGCAAAACACGCACACGTTCACCACCCAGCGAAGCCTCTGGCTCCCAAACACAGCGCTGTGCTGGGTGGGAGCTCACCTATGTGATTAAATCCTGCCGGCCTCAGCACACGCTTCTGGGCTTTGCCGTGGGGCCAGCACCGTTGCTGGACATTAATGGAGTGGACATGCAAGTGTCGGGGGTCAGCACCACCAAACCCATGGGGGGAGGCCACCTCTACCTCCGCAGCGTTGAATGAATACAACCGTGTCCATCGCTTGGTAAAATATAGCTTTTATTTGTTCATACAAATAGTATGAATTACCAGAATTTCATTTCCCTAGAAACATCTTTCTCTGTGTAAAATTAATTTGTGTTGTACATACCACAAAATAATCGATTTACATTTTTTTCAGATTTTCTTTTTTGTGCGTTTTTTTGTTTTTTCTTTCCATTTTGTTCTTTTTCTTACAAATTGGCTACTCTATAGTACCATGTTACAGACAACACGTCACTAATATCTGTACTGCACTTCTGAATACAGGACTGAATGAAACTCAGCCATAAATTAATGTTACTATGTGGAAAAAAAAAAAGAACTTCTAATCACACCTTCAAGCTTAACTTCAAAAAAAGTTATTGTTGTTTTTTTTTTTAAATTATGACAATAGCACTGATTCTGGTATTAGCAACCAGATGTACACCACGGGAAATTCAACTTCATTGTCTTATTTGCTAGGTAAGGCCTTTATGTTAAAAGTCTAGTGCAGACTTCATTACGAAGGATATTGAGCCAGGGCTAACAATTTGCTTAAGGTTAGAAGTTATTATTCACTCTCTGTATTCCTACTTTCCAACAAGATTGCTTCATGAGAGCGTTTTTCAGCAGGGCTTGATTATACAAATTAAGCCCACACTCTGCTGTATAGCTGAGGAAGGCATTGGGATATTAAAAAGTTGTTTCCAAGAAAGGAAGAAGGAAGACGTAGGGGATGCGAAATCTTCCAGCATTCAAAAGCAGGCACGCACACGTGCTCCGGAGGGAACCGCACGGAAAGGAAGCCACGCCAACGCGGTAGATCCCGGAGGCTCTTGCCACGCAGCGGAAGGGCTCAGCCAGCGAAACCGCTTGGGGAAGCAGTGCGGTCGCGGCTGGGAGCTTACCCAAAGGCCAAGTGGAGAGGATGAGCGTCTTTCCACACACTGCATAAGCCAGCTAGTAGGACGACTGAGGTTTTGAGAACCAAAACCCACTCTTCCACCAGGAAGTATTTTCTTCTCCTCCCCACCCCTCACCCCCGCAGCCCCTTCCCCTCAGTCACCCAACAGCAGCAGGGTTTGTGATAAAGCAGACACGCTCGTGCATTCATTGCCTGTCCTGGCAGCGGGGAACAGAGCCAGGGACCTGGCTGGAGCTAAAACCAAAGACCCCAAACATGCATAGATCCAATCACCACTCAAGGTTTGCAGCTGTGTTTTGCAGGACGGGCATTGTGTGTGTGGTCTGTCAACCTGCGCAGCTCAGCAGGCCCCACGCTCACGCCTGTGACTTCTGGAAGTGGGACTGCATCGGGCCAAAGCATCGCTTTGTTGCTAGAAATGGCTCAGGGCAAAAAGGAGAGGATTTGCCCAACTTTCCTGTTTGTAGGATGATGTGCTTGGAGGCAAACCCCAAGGAGGGATTTGCACCCTGCTCACAGCAGGTTTGCTAGGCAGCTCAGTCCTGACGTTATGCTTAGCATCTCCCTTTGCTTGAGGACACCCCAGTGCACTGCACCCCATGTATGAACCCACACACGCCCCACCAGCACTGAGGGAGGTGCGAGTCCCTAAATCCCTTCAGAGATGTGACACTGCTGAGCCAAGCCAAGAGCCCTTAGGTTCAAACAAAGCACTGAAGGGCAGCACTTTACCTGCAAATCCCTCCAGCAGACCCAGAGGTGGGTATCCACCTGAGCAGGACTAAATCAAGACCCAGGGAGAGCGCAGTCCAGGCTCCAAAGAGCCTTTTCATCACCAAACAGCTGCAGCAGAGAGCTGTAAGGAGCAGGCAAGAGCAAGGAGGCTGCAAAGTAAAAGAAACATCTGGGAAATGCCACTGAAAACACCCCACCACAGCTGGGCATGGCTCAGCAATGTGGTACTCAAAGGTGGTTTGCTATGGGTGACTGGGGAGATGTGCAGGGCGTGCATTTATATAGGCAATGCATATAAAACTAGAGGATTAACACAACTCACGTATGCTCTGCCCATTGGTGCATTTGCTGTTTCGAGTTTTACTTACACCGCCTGCTTTATGCAAGTGCTTACATGGTAATGTCATGAGATTTATCCAGCAAGCTCCATGCTCAGTGCAGTACATCATTTCAGCGCTGCAGGTGAGGTGCATGGGTTCTTGTTGCCCAAAGACAACGTAGCCCTGCTTCTGTTAAAAATTCAAGGAGCAAATCACTTCTGCTGCCACCTTGCTCTGAAAACGTTCCAGTTGAGCTAGCAGAACCCCCGACAGTAACGATAAGGCATTGGCACACACGGTGCTTATCAAAACGTCCTGAGCACACAAAACGTGCCTAGAGCTCTCAGGAGAGCCCTGCCAACCTGTCCTAATGCCCCAAAGCATTTGGTTCCACCTGAGGGGAAGGATCTCCAGGTTATTGTACCTGGGTTGATGGTTAAGTGCTCAGAGCCTCCTGTCCTGCCTGGCTACCACCCCTGCGCTTGCCCGGGGCATCGGGGCAGGGGGGGGGCGTACCTGGCTACACCTGGGCTGACAGCAACACCCCAACCCAAGTACAGCCCAGACTCCCCCCTGCTTTTCTACAGATTCTTGGGAGAGACCGTGGATAGGGTGTTGGACCAAAATGTAATGGGAATCAAGGGGGCCAAGGTTGATGTTCCCCAGTCTTAGGCACCGGGAGCTGCTCCAGCGGCTGCAGGGCTGGAGATGGTAGTGCTGCCTGCGCCGTGTCCTGGGACACCCTCCATGCTAGGGATGGCACCAAGCAGAGACCTGGGGTTTTCCCGTGACACCGCAACTCTGCTGGCGTCTTTGGTGGGTGGACGCTGCTCCCCGCGCTGCCGGCGCAGCCACCTCCCAGCAGTGCTCTGTGCGCACAGGCACTCCTGGAGCGACGCTTCTTGCAAGTCATTCAGACCAGCGCTGAGCGTGTCACATACAGATACATGTATTTTTACATTTGTCCTGCAGTAAAGATTTAAAATGCATAGAGGGATCGTGGGAAAGAGCCTCCTTGACAAAAGGCAAGAAAGATAAGTATACTGAGGAGACAGCTCTGCCCATGCAACAGGCTCTGCGGCTTCTCCGCTGGAAAACGAGCACGTTACCCTCCCGGCAGAGTCCTGGGCTGCAGAGCAGGAGCTGTATGGCTTGGGGTTCCCTGCGCTTTACAGCCACCAGTAAAACGCACTGCTGCTCAGCAGAGGTATGTGGGTTGTAGGGAGATGACCAGCCTCCCTCCCCACCCGCCCCAGAGAAACCTCCCCCGGGGCTGCGGGACTAACTGTAAAGCTGTGGGACAAGGGAGCACAACACCGGAGCAGAGACTGGGACACTGGAATAGGGAAAGCAAGTGTTTATAAAGGCCAGATACCCGTAACAAAAATAAATTTGTGCTTTCCCTCCCTCCCCACCCCTCCCCTGCCACCCTCGCTTTTTTTGATTTTTTAAATACAAATTTTGTTTAGGAAAAATGGAAGCACCGTCTGTTACAAACCAAACCAAAAAGAGGAGAAAACAGAAGGGGTGGGGAAAAAAAAAAAAAAAGGAGAGACATATTAGAATTAAACACCATGGAATGTTAAACAGGTTACGGGCTACCATTCTAGCCAGTGCGGTTAGGCAGCTTAGTGAATTAATTGCTTAGGAATTAAAAATAAATTATTATAAAATAGATTTCTGTACATTTTACATACATATATATCTCTTTATATACGCAAACCGTGCTGGGCAAGAAATTACAGGAGACTTTCCCACGCCAGCCTCAGTCCCAGCCGAAGTCCTGCCCCGTCATCTGGTAGAACTTCATGTTGAAGGGCCGGTAGAAGTCCCGCAGTCTCTGCACCACCTCCTGGTCTATGTCGGGGTGGGTCCTGCCTTTCGTCTTCCCCAGGCAGTGGGGTTTGCTGCTGCCTTCCGCCTTCTTCAGGCAGGGGAACCCCTTGGTTTTGTTGAAGTAGAAGTGTTTGTCGGTGATGATCCTCTTGAGGCCCAGAAAGTCCTGGACCCTGCCCAGCTCCCCCGCGGGGTCGCTGATCAGCCTCTCCCCACTGACAAAGAGGATCTGCCCGATGGGGAAGTAGAGGAGCCAGTTCTCCAGGTGCTTGGCATAGATGCCAATCTGGATGGCGCTCCACGAGGTGTCGATCAGGCCCGTAGTCCTGTTTTTGAAGGTCAGGCTCTCAAAGGTGGGGATATCGGGCTTCTTGGAGAGCGTCTGGGTGTAGTCCGAGATGGCTCTGGTCACGGGGTCCCGCACCACCACGATGAGCTTTGTGCCCTTGGACATGGAGGAGATGCGGGCTGGGGCCTCCTTGGTGACGAAGTAGCTGGGGGTCTTCTCCATGGTGATCTGCCCCTCCAGGGTCCTGGGCATGAGGTCCCTGCAGCAAAACACACAGACATGGGTCAGAACGACAGGTAACAGGACCAAAAATATGCATATGCATACATATATATATGTATATGTTCACATATAGATACACAAGAATTCTTCTCCCTAAAATGCCTACACAGGCCATTTAGTGCGTACAGATAAATCCATCTTCCATTGATTTAGGGATTAGGGGGGGGATTATTATTAAAGGCCACTGTATTAGAAATCCAGCTGAGTAATCTCCCAGTTATCCATGAGTGGATTAGCTGGGCTACACTCTGCACCTGGAGTGCAGCTACATGTACCACACGGGCTCCAGACCGGTCAGGATGAGTCCTGAGCTGCACCAGGTGGCTTTCCTGGCTCAGGTCAACACCAGATAGCCCTCAGCTCCAACCCAGGGCTCGTCTTCCCCACAGTAACAAGAAGAACGGTGTAACAGAAAAGCAGGACCTCACTGGAGCACGTCCACCTTGCTTTCCGTTTGCATCCCAAACACAACTCTTTTCCCAATTCAAGCAAGAGGGTGCAATTTGTCCCTGGCTTGTCAACAACAGGACCTCATCCAACCACATTGCTTTACTATTCCCTATCGCTGTGCAGACTTGTTCCCTAATAAACGCTAGAAGGAACATCAAGAGCTGCTGGTAGCATCTTCAGCACACCCCAGTCCAGCACCCAACGAGGACAACCTCTCCCCTCCACTGCCACACAGGCTACAGCAGGTCCAGGACACAGGATACGACCATGGAGAACACAACCTCAGCTCATGGGTAGGACGTACCCTCACAAAATACCCTCAAAACCTAAAGCCTTCAGCAATTTCACTTTATTCCCTGGCTATTTCTAATTAACCATGTGGGGAAAAACTAGAGAGCTTGCAGAAATGATGGAAGCGGCACGAACCAGGAAGAGTAATTTTTTCCTATCATTCATTAGGCAAGGCTAAATATCTTAGACCATTTGCCAATTCTTTCCCTTTATAACCCAATGGGACTCATTTGCTCTGGGTTGCAAGACAGTTAAAAAAAAAAGGCAAGAGGGGAGTCAGCCACAAAATTGAAGCTATAAAACTTGATTAAGTTTTCAAAGCATCCACCCAGCACAGAGAAATAACCAGCCAGTGTGTGATCTGCAAGCCTCAAACAGCGCTTCCCTCAGACGTACGACACTGCACACAGAGGCTGTTTGTTCCCTGACGGCCATCTCCTCCCTTACCACTTTTATGCTTCTACAGCAATGAAGACCATGGGCTCTTGCAATTAAAAAAGCGACTGATAATTTGTGTTAAAGCCAATGGTTGCCCTGATTAAGAAGCCAAGGGAAAAAAATGACCCATCTGTTCTGAGGCTAAATAATAGGAAAACCAGGAATGAGAGGTCTGATTGAATCAAAAATCATAACATGCCTATGAAAGTTGGTCAGTAGCTATTTATGCAACTGCTATTTATCTCGCACTGTAACTGGTATTTTGCTTCATCAGCTTCTGCAATTAACTTTATGCAATGTGTTTACTGGCAAGGGGCACCCAATGACTACACCTCTGCACTGCAGGTGAGGTGTGCTCAGGGGCTCCCCAGAAAGCCCCTTCTCCATAGACCCATGGTGGGAGACAGTCGCCATACCAGATCTCCACGGGTCACTGGGAGAATTGGTGATGGACAAGCTGGACTGTGGAAGAAGGGGCTATCAGCTTGTGGAAACCCCCAGCCATGCCCAAGGGTGGTGGCAACCCCCAGGGCTGCAATTTCAAGGCCACGCAAGTGGAGTTTCACATGGAGATAAAAATCACACTGGTCCACCAGACATCTGGGAAGCGAGAACTTCTGAAAGTCAGGAGCCAGCCTGTGCCAAAAAAACAGTAACCAAAATAAAACTCTGACTAATCCTTCACCTTTCTGGCCAACTCCACAAACCCGTAACGCCATCGCAGAACACAGCCAGTCAGTAATGCTCAGACAGCAACTCTTAATTCTATCGTGGGCTGATGTGGATTTCGACTGTCTACTCATTAAGTGGTGTCTCTTTTTACGGCCACATTAAATCCAAGTTCTACGTCCTGCGCTGGCCACCAACCGCTTTCCAGCTTGATTTAAGAGGCTGGTTTCAACCCATGAAGTCCTCAATGGGCTGGGACCTGCCTAGAGAGGAGACTGCTTCCCAAGACGTGCTCAGGACAGCTGTGCTGCACTGAAGCCCTTTGGCTTCAGGTCAGGTCTGTCAGATTGCTTGCTGTATGGGGCCCTGCACCTCGAGACCAACTTCTCCTCCCGGACTACTACAGTCAGTATTTATCAGTCTCCTGGGAATGATGCAAGGGTTAGTTTTTCCCCTTTGCACAAGAGAGGGATTGGGTAGGGCTGGGCCATGAAACAGGAGGAAATTGCTGGGGGTGGAGGTGCTGAGTCAGTTGATCTGGTTGGGAAACACAGGCTTTTAATTAGCATTTCAACAAACAAAGAGGAGTATTCTGCAGAAGTGGAAGACAGCAAGGAGCACCTCTTCGAGTAAGAGGCATCCACAGCCCCAGTGTCAGTCCTTTTCTAGACCAGTCAGCACCTGAACCCACACTCTTGATTTGTGGCTGAGGACTTCCAACATGTCTTGTTTCCGATAGAGCCGAGAGCACTCAGTTCTGTGCAGGTCTAGACCCCCCAAAATTGTTATTTTTGGAGAGAACCCGAATCCTTGGCATTTGCAGAACATCTCGCTGGTGACCCATCACAGCAAGAGAAGCAAGACAAGGCACACCATTGACACTGCTACTGGTGTCTGGCTTGGTCAGCACAGGCTAAGATGAGCCGAGATAGAAACAGAGCCTTCAACCCAAGAACGAGAACTGAATCCACCAAAACCAGCCTTCAGCCCTAGCTCCAGCACTCCCTTCCTTTGTTGTACCCAGACGGGTGCCAGGCATAGCCCAAAACTAAGATCCTCGAAACCATCTCAGATGCTGCCTTGTTTGAAAAGTGGCTGCATAAAAGCTAGACAGCAGCAAGTGAAGCCAAATATTGTGGCCCACGGATGTGGTTTGAACCTCTGACGGCATCACGTCCAGGAAAGCAAAGTTTTATTGTATAGGTCTGTCTGTTGTGATGAGCCTTCTCATGCTTTCCATAATCTCCTATAGAGGCATCAATCATCGTGCTGGCAGCCAGAGACAACAGAGCTTCAGGGACAGGAGGAACTGGCAAGTTGGCTGGTCTGAACTCACACAGGTGGAAAAGCATTTATTCCCATTCAGACCACAACTGGAGAAGGACAACTTGGCCCACATACAGCAATGCAGCTCCAACACAACACACTGGACATACATGTTGGTGGAAGGAGGACCAGACTTCAGCTCTGAACACATCTGCTCCTGGGGCTCCAAGACAGCAAGGGCTGCACTAAACAACAGCCATTGTAGAAGGAGGGAAAAGAGGAGCTGTAATGGTCAGAAGAGCTGTAGCCACCATGCCCTGGCAGGATGCAACCCCTCTGGGCAAAAATAATAGCAGAAACCCACATTCAACTCAATGGTGCATGCACAGTTCAGCCCTGTGGCAGTTCGTGACAGCTGTGGAGTCCTCTTTTTCCGTGGAAGGTTCACAGGCACGTTAGAGACCTGGGCAGCTTCTGCCAGCACTGTTTGGTGCAAGATAAGAATGGCAGAGGTGCAGCTACCACCGTTGCCCATACAGGAGAGGAAAGGGAGATGATAAAGGGAGTCAGGCTGTGGGAAACAGGGAGCTCAACTGAGCCCTTGGACAAAAGCTGCTGCACCAGTCGGGACCGGGCTGGATGGAGACACCGCCGAGGGCTGTAGCGGATACTGTAGTGGAAAGTAAAGATAGTATGAAAAGCCTGGCAAGCAGTCCCTCCTGCCTTGTTATCCTCCTGCCTTCTGGCAACCTGGAGTTCAAAGACCTCTGGAGCCAGCATCTGCATCCAAATCATCCCATTTCATAGTGTCTATGAACTGTCTAATCCTTTCAAACCCATGAATACTTCTGGCCTTGAGAACATCCCACAGCAGAGAGTCCCAGCACTGAAGCACTGCTTCTACCTGTTATTTGAACCCTCTCCCTACATCCCTGCTCGGGAAGGGACAAGGCACCTGCTTTCTAAAAGCCAGGAAAAGGAAAGCCAGGACGAGGAGCACCAGCAGACTCCCGGCATCCCTTAGTCCCCACCAAGCCCAGCCAGCAAAGCGCTGGCAGGGCTCAGCGCTGCTCTGCTGACTTCGGCAATGCTGTCGGCAGTGTCGGGGGTCCCAGCGAGAGGAGGGAGTTGCTGCGTGAGCACAGCTATGAATTTTCCACAGGCAGAGAGCAGAGCCCCTAACCCTGAGCTATTAACATGTCAAGAGGGACAGAGGAAAAGCTTTTCCTTTAATGAATATTTCCTCAGTGAAGCCTGCACCCTTCGTAGGCGAAGTGATAGGCTTAGTCTAAAGATGGATTGGCCTACTTTACCTATTAACCACTTAGACTAATGTAATAAAGGCTCTCTTTATTCAAACAGCCCTAATCCCCAGCCCCACGCAGCTCTGAAGCCTAGAATAAGAAGGGATGCTAAAACGAACCCAGACAGGCTGCTGCTTGGAGAGGCACTGGTGCGAGATTTTGTTTTTTTTTTTTTTTTAAGTGCAAACTTCTCCAATGTGAAAACTGGACCCAGAGAGAGATAAATTTACAAAGTGGGGATGACAGGTGGCCGCACGGTAATCCAATCCTGAAGCCTAATGCCCTTTGTGGCAGCTTTTGTCTGCGCAGAGGGGCTCTGGGCTAATCTGCTGCCACTTCTCAAGGAGGAACGGCGAGGGGCCGCAGGCTGGGGGGGTCAAGGGGACCTCCGCAACCTGTTGCTGCATTATTCGCCCCAGGTAGGACAGACCAGCGCGCAGGGCAGAGCCCAGCAGTCGTTACCGATTTTATCCCCGGGGACGTCTGTCGGTCCCCCCCACGCACCTCCTGCCATTGGCAAACACCCGCTGGGATAAACCCCTCCGGGGTCTGCCACAGCCTGGGAGTCTGTGGAGATGACCACCCCTGGCCGTCTGCCCACGTGGAGGTCACCGTCAGGCTGCCCAGCAGAGACCCGGCACACTCAGGTGCTCCTGCTGCCAAACAGGAGTCCTGGAGCTGAGCGGGTGGTGAGTTTTCCCTCCTGGGGAGGGTTTCGTGCCAGATACATTCCTACCCCGCACCCAGAGTCACCCAGCATCGCTTCTGGAGATGTTCCCCTCACCCCAGCGTGCTCAAGAGCTGAAGTCCCACTGGTAAGTTTTAAAATCGGGGTGCCCCGTGCTGCAGCGATGGCACACTCCAGTCTCGAACCCCTCCACCTCCAGACCACACCCTGCTCAATCCTCTGAGCTGCCTCAGTTTCCCTCTGCAAGGACGACAAAACTCTCCTAGAGGAGATGGACAGCTGTGTATAGGGTATTGTAAAAGCAAGAGAAGCGTTGTTATGGTCAGGATAAAACACTGTAGCATCCGGATGCAGCTATGAGATGCAGACCGGGGAGCGCTCGCAGCAGTCCCCACAGCAGATCTGCCAGCAGATACAGCAAGAACCTCCTTTGGTGCGGAATTTCTAGACTTACCCCCACAGCAGTTCCCTAGAAGCAAGGAAAATGGGGGAAAGGGGAGAAAAAGCAAGTCAAACTATTTTGGACATCAGTCACATTCACACCGAGTTCAGGCCTGTAATTCAGAACCATTTCCTTTTCAGCCTGGTGGTGCAGAAGCAGAGCATCCAACCTATTTCTGGCCAGTTTCTACCCAAATTCCCAACTGGTGTTTCCAGACAAAAAAAGGCGATTTCTTCCCAGAAAACCAAATCTTGGCAACCTGACTGTTTCTGGGGAAAGCTCCCCCAAATCCTCCCAAAAGGCTGTCTAAGAAACCACATAGATTAGATTGAAAGCTTATGGTGAGAAGGTGAATAGAAATGCAAAAGGTAGACACAAAACCTCTTCTTCCATTCTGGGAAGAGACACATTTCTAGCCTCCAGAGTCATGACAGGGGATTTGAAAAGCCGAGGTGACAACAAGCCCAAGCAGCACGACCCAGAACATGGTACAATTTGGTGCACGTGATGCATTTGTTGTGACTTTTGCTGCGTTTCTAATTTGCAGGTTGGAAAGCAAACAAGCCTGCTGATACCAGCTCGGAAAAACTTTAAAGGAAGTAAGTGCAGAAGATGAGGCAGATTGAAGCCTTGTCCCCTCTCACAATGATGCTCTCCAGCCTGCTGCAACCTCTCCTGTCCTATTCCTGTCCCCAGGGGTGGTTTGGTCTCCTGTCCCCATTCCAGCACGGTCCCACTCAGCTTTGCTCCAGTCAGAATCCCACCGAAGCCAAAGGGCTTGTTTCAAACTACAGTCCATCCATCCGCTGCCTTAAATCAAACACACTTTTGAGGAGGGCTATACTGCCGTTCCCGCCCTGCACAGCCAATTCTCTTTCTAAATCCCCCTGCTTCTCTGCCTCTTCCTCTCATCCCCTGTCCCAATAAATAAATTTAGGCTCACTTGCTAAATCTAGGATCTTGAAAAAGAGCTGTAGACACCCAGGAAAGGATGGGGGTGGCATCTCCATTGCTGGCAGCTTTGCATTCCAGCCCACCTACTCTACCAAGGCGATACCCAGTTGTTCCCAGTCTCCGAGGCAGCAGGTTGCTGTCAGAAAGCAGGAAAAATGTACAGTGGTGAGCAGAGCAGCCAAGGGCTGGATTAAAACCACACACTTGTAGCCTCATACAGGCACCTGACAGTGAGGAAGAGCTCTGCAGTGCTCTGGGAAGCAAAAACCGAGAGCATCACCAGCTCAGCTCTGAATACCACCACACCGGACCCTTCCTGACCCTACCTGGCCCTCCTCACTGCAGGGCTGATCACAAAATCATCAAATCCCAGAAATACTCCTTAAAAGCAAGAACCTGACAAGCCTGGGGACAGACTGTTAAAGTAATAAAGCATTTAGTTACATCACAGAGCCTGCCACCAGCATCAAGGTCAACTGGCTTCAAAATTACCCACTTGGCTTTGACTCCCCTTTCTGGTGGCAGCAGCTCCAGATGGGGGAAGGAGGAAGATGGAGCGGGAGGAAGAAACAGAGAGAGAAGCAGCAATAGCAAATTCCTCTTTGGGGGTGGGAACACTTGCTGGTTTATTATTTGATACATCACATTTTTCTTACCAAAATTTTCCCTGGCTCAGGCTGCCGTTGCACCAAGGACCTGTACAGTAGCACACAGCCTCTCCTCTTTTTATGACCAGCGGTGAGGGCAACATGTGCGCCTTTGTCTCGAGCAGGAGCCTGTTGTTTGGGTTGGCAAATTATACAACAATAAAAGGGAACGGCTGGGAACCAGCCTCGGCCTTTTTGAAACGGGTGTAACCCTATCCAGCTCCGTCAAACACTCGCCACGACGTTTACACAAACCAGATGATGGGAATTAATGAACTTTGAGGGTGAGGAAGGGGTAGGTAAAGGAGGAGGGAAAGGGGGAAAAAGTATGTGGGCTTGAAATTAATGTTTTTCTCACTCTCCTTGCTCCCTGCCCCCAAATCTGCCAGGTGCCCTTCACCTGCTGGGGAGTTTGGGGATTAAAGGAGGGAGAGGAGGGTAACGGCGTGCGAGGGCTCCCCATCACGAAGCTGCTCCGGGGCTTCAATGGAGCCAAAGAGACAGTGGCCGCGGGTGGCATCACCACATACGCCACAGGAACAGGCTCTGGCCCGGCTGTGGAGTCTGATCTAAGTTCTTTTGATGCAGATAAAAAAATCCCATCAAAGGCTGGGGGAGTGGGGAGACATGGGGCATCGGCAGATGGTCCTTTCGCCCCCACTCCATGCAGGCAGAGCCAGGTCGCGCCAAACAGCCCCGGCAAATCAAAGCAAGCCGTGCCTCGAGGAGGGGACAACGAGCTGCTGCAATCACAAGGGGCTGGGGATTTTTCTTTTTGTTTGGTTTGGGTTTTTTATGGAAGACTTTAACCACCTCCCCCAAAGTCACTGCACTGAAATCAGATCTAGGATCCACCACAGAGGTTTGACCCTCCCCATGCTGCCGTTGAGGGACACGGGGCACTTTGCCTGGCTGCAGCCAAGAGCAGACGGTTTGCAGCAGCATCTGAGTACCTGACCTGGAGAAAGTAGGGCCTGATCCGTGCACAAAACCTGGAGGATTTGTGCCTCTGGGAACAGCAATGGGTGTGATGAGCTGAACCAGCCTCTGCCGCAAAGGTCCCTTCCCACCCTGTGCCAGCCAAAACCCACTTCCCTCCCAAATGCCTCCTCTACATCATGGGTTTAAGTGGCTTAATTAGAAGCACAGACTCATAACCAAGATAATGACATGTTATCCCTCACAGGGTTACTGCCTTGTATAACAAGTGCCTTATATGGTGCACTGTATAGCTGCAGCCTGTAAGGGAGGAATAACTTACAGCAGCAGAAACACTCCATGGGAGTCTTGTCTGCATGGGGACAGGGTTTGTACTTTCACCAGAGAGCATAATAAAGAGGCCAAAGAGCCACAAACCCTCCTTTGAGACCAATGGGTGATGCAGCCATCACTCCTGGGACATGCCCGTCCTTGGCAATGGATGCAAAGGCATGAAGTTGGTCTTGGAGGCAGCTGGCTGGAGCAATCCCCCTTCTCACCCCAGAGTGGATGGTCCATGCTGGCAGCCTTTGGGAGGAAGGGCTCAAGGGAATGGGACCAGCCTGAAAGCTTGGGAGAAATGTATCCTGCTTGCAGATGCTCACATGGATGTGCCCGCAGGGTACAGCCCTCTCCTTCAGGCCAAAGACCCTGAGGCCCAGGCATCTCCAACCCTGGCAATAGGAGGACTAGGGCAGAGCAAGAATAGGGCAAGCAGCACCACCTGTCCCCCACTGCTCTCCCAGCCTCCATCCAAATTCCGCTCAGGGGCTTTTCTGGGCCTGATGCAGTTTGTCCACCTAATAACCTTCAACTGATCTCTCCTCCAACCCCTTGTCCAGGTTCCTCCCGAACCCACGCAGACCCTCCACACGCACAGCCTGCTCTAGGTCCTTGCTTTACCTGTTGTGCGCCTGCTCCTGGCCTCATGCCATAGCCCCAGTCCTTGCACCATCACACCAGTCCATCCCTCCCTCTATCTCTGACTTTGTAGAATACCGTATCTTTTCCCCAAGACATCTCTTTGCCAGGCTGAGGTCTCCCAGCCTACTTGGTCATTCCTCAAACAGAAATTCCTCCAGTCCTAAAGGAATAAACCCAAAGCGTTGCCACTGTCACCAGGTGGATTCATGCACCAACTGAACACGGGCTGCAAGGATGTGAGGCTTTCTTTGGACTAGAAAGGGCCAAATTTTCAATTTCCTCCCCTCTTCTCCCAACAACAGCCCAAGATGTTACAACCGCTCAGCAAGAACCTTCCCTCCTCCTTTGCTGGAGACAGGCAAGATATTCATCAACTTCACCAGTTCATTATATAGGCCCTCCTCTTTATGTAAACAGCGAAGGCTCTTTCTGTCCCCCATCGTACTTAAAAGCTCTGAACTTCCACTAAATAATTATCTTCACTGGGGGGAGAGGGGCAGCACTTTACATATCAAAGGGCTGCTTTGGAGGGATTTACAATAATTTAAGATGAAGTGGTAAATATTCTATTCACTCCAGTTCATCTCCAGTAATAATTATAATCCTATTAGCAAGGTCCCAAGAAAGTGATTGCATTATCAACTAGCGAGCATCTATGTGGATTTCTTGGAGGGGTGGGATGGGGGAGGCCATAGGCAAGTAAAGAAGTAAAAACAACAAAAGAGGCAATTGCCAGCACCTCCCCTCCCCCAGAAGGATTTGGTCTCCATTGTCCCGATGCTTCAATAGTGCTTTGCTCTGAAAATAAGAGCTTTTGAGTGCAGTAAGGGGGTGGGGCTGAAATGAGCATCTTATTCCTCTCGGTCACCCCCCGGTTCCCTTTCATTGCCGTGGGTCCCCCCGGTGCCGCTCCGGCCGACAAAGAGCACACGTTGCTGTTCCTGGCGGGCGCGGGGGGCCAGGAGCAGCGCGCGATTAAAAGCTAATTGCTGTTTATGGGTGAGTTCTTTAGAATATCGCCCAGCATCACTGGACTTCACTGCCCACTGGTCAAGTCATGTGAGATTACTCTAATCTGTCTCCATTTCCCCCCAAAAAGGAAAAAAAGACTGGTTTTGTTTAAAAGCAGAGCAGGGAGGGGGCAGTTCTGTGAAACTCATGATTTAAGGGGGGAGAAAAAACCCTAAACCCAGCAGGACACATGACTGAGCTAACTGGCAAACTGGGACTAAAGACTTCTTTCCAGCAGATCGCCGGGCCAACTGTCTCCGCCAAACTGTGTATTTTATTCCTGCACCACTTTGCCTCTTACTACACCCCGCTGGAGTGTTTAACTGGAATGTATCCCTGCAGGAGTGCCCCAGTTGCACCAGCGTAATCTCCTTCCCTTTCTTTTGGCACCTGAAGGCCACCAGTATAACTCCTCACCACCTTCACCAGAAGCAGGTAGCTCAGCTCTGCTCACCCTGGCATGGATGTAAGTCAGCAGCTACTCCAGAGTTGGCACTGATGCAGGTCTGGAACAAGCTAAGATTACTTTCACAGTGTCCAAGAGTTTATTGAAAAGCAGTAGAAACATTTTTCTGTATAAATTAAACAGACAACAGCCTGAAAGGAAGGAAAGAGGAAGAATTTTAGGCATCTGCAGAGATTTCAGTGCTCACAACTCACTCCTGGGGAAAAATAAATTCTCCGGACTGCCTCTGCCTCTTACTCTATCACAACCAGAATGATCAGCCATTTCTCTTCCCTCAAAAATTTATAGCCTTGAGTTAACATTATGTGTACTAAGCTCCTGCTATGCAAAGATTTGGTAGATCCACTTACAGATTCATTGCAAGACAAAGCTCTGCTCTCAGAGCCTCTTGCAGAGACTGCTAGTTTAACACTTGTACCAGGGATGTTAATTCTTGAACTCAGCTTCACTTGGGAAGCACTGATCCTGCCCTTTGTGGGAAGCTGAAACTAGTATCTGCTGAGCTTGGACTGGCTCAGCACCTGCGAACACAGAAGTAATGTCCGCATCCAGAAAAAAAGGCAAAGAGAGAGAGTCAAGGTCTGGAGTTATGAGCTTAACCGTAGGAAGAAATAAAAAAAGGCCAAACCCAAAATGCAGCTCTTGCAAGGCTTTTGCTACCTCAGAGTAGGCTTAAGCAAAGGAAGCCTGGCTTGGAAGAGACTTAAAAGCCGATAAAGAAATCATAGCTGCCGAGACATCCAAAACACATCCATGGTACCCAGGTGACAGAAGTGTCTCCTGCAGCAGAGGACGTGGGGCCAACATGGCTATCACTTGGCTTCAGCCAACCCCAGGGACCCAGATCACAGGGGTTTGGCTTCAGGTCCAACAGGAGAACAACCAGGTTGTGCCCCACAGCTCTCATCACAAAGCCCACCACTTGCCGTCAGCTCTCTCGCCACGCAACAGCAGCTCAGCCACGTCCAAGTGGCACCAGTGCCCACTGCTCACACCACAGCCTCTTCCCTCTCAACCCTTCCCTGCCATCAAGGCTCAGCCACAACCATCAACACGGCAGGAGGATCAGCCAGTGCCGGCGGTGTCCAGCCATCAGCAACGCACCCACCAGCCCAGCCCAGAGTCCATAGCCCCAGACTGCTCCCACACCCACCAATTTGCTCTCTTAATTTGCAGCAATGGCACTAATCGTCTCAAAGATGTTACAAGCCCACAGGCACTGCTACTCACTGGTCTTGTGGACATCTCTCCTCCTCATAGGTCTTGGGAAAATGCTTCCTTGCAGCAAAGGGAGCCATCTCTATCAGGTTAAACCCCATGGACATGGGGATTTGGGGGAGGCAGAAGCGGGTGTTGAGGTGCACAGAGCTGGCACTGCAGACTGCATACAGCTTGCTGGCTTTCAGCTGGTGTCCCAGAAGCACGTTTCAAGAATTAGATGCCCAAACCAAGTAGCACCGTGACTCATCCAAGCGCCAAACTGCCCATCACCGCACATGGAGCAGAGCACCCTCCTGGCTCCACCAAAGGGATGCACCGTGGTGCTGGACCCCACACCTGGCACAGGACACCCCGCTACCCATGACCTGTCACACTGGAGCACCCTGGGGGTCCTGTCCCCGGCTAGGACACCAGGAGGTATTCCTAACCCAGGTAGCCCGTGGGAGGTTATCCCATCAGCCTCATCCCTACAGTACCTGCTCTTCCAGGCCCTTCTCCAGGGACCCGTTATGCCATATGCTGGTGGTGGGGAGCCCAGCGAGCAGACTACATCTTGGTTTGGACCCAAAGGACACGTCTAACGCAGGGGGAGATGGTCACTTCATGTACCCCCTAGTCATCTGGATGTCAGCTACGCACCGCTGCAGTATTTCTGTAGCCATGCTGCAATAGGAAGAAGTTTCCCAGAAAAGGCTTTAGTTCAAGAGAAGCAACCCCTGGCTGGGTCCATTCTAGGGTGGGGGGTCCATAGGGTCTATATGGATATGGATTTTTATGGCACATATAAATTGACTTGCTGGTTAAGTAAGCACACAGTGACCACTGCAGCAGCCTCTCTCTAACCACCAAAAGCAGCTGGATGCAGGTGGCCGATCCTGGTACACCAAGGCTGAACGTGCAGAAACACCGAAAAAATTTCCACCCAGGACAGGACTACAAGGAGATGAACTTCATCACCCCTTTCCACACTGTCCCGCTCCCCTGGGGCACTGCCAAGCCACTGCATTTCACCTGCTCCAGTTTTGCTAGAAGGGGGAAAAAACTCCAAGCCAATCCACAAACCAAAGAGCCAACCCTAAACTAAATGTTGCACAAGTCAACAGCCACTGAACAAAACCAACCCAGCAAGATACGGGTAGGACCACGTTCCCCTATTGCCACGTTCATAAATCACAGCCCCGCTGAGAGGTCTTTTGTGTTTTCCCCCAACACAGAAATTAATGCCCTAATCTGTGTGTCTGCACAGGCAGGTAACAAGTCACACTGATAATGCCGCCCTTTGTTAAACACCCGTGCGAGCAGCCCAGCGTTTGCACAGGGAGGTCTTTGCTTGCCACCTTGACACGCATTTCTCCTAATCAAGCCCAGCCTTCCTGTGCTGGGGCTTTACAGCTGCAATTAGAGGAAAAAGCCTCCCGATAAGCCCCGGAGCCCCTTTCTGCCCTGAGCGACGCCCCAGCTCGCAGACCTTGGTTCATAACCGATATTGGGGGAGCATGCCAGCAATTCATCTGCCCTCAGGGTAAGACATGCCAAAGGGGGGCTTAAACCACTGTGCTGGGTTAAGAGCCCCAAAAGGGACTGGTGCCAGGGACAGCTGTGTGAGAGCTCTGCTCCCGCTCCTCTTCCTCACCGTGGGCATAGCAAAGAAGGGAGGGGAGCAGGGAAACTGCTTTATTCCCCCAGCAGCGCTTTCCTCCGGGCACTGAGAGCTCTTGGAGCATCTTCCACACGATGGCTGAGCCAGAGCCCACTAGCTGCTCCACAGCACGTGGGAGGGGAGCTCTCACGGTGGCAGGATCAGGGCAGGCTTGAAACAAGCCTTGAGACAGATATACATCTACACGTCTTCAAAAAAGCCATGTGGGATCTCTAGGAATCCACCTTCTGCACCTAAGGGGATCCTGTGGGCATCCAGTACCACCTGAACAGCAGAGGCCTTTGAAACTACAGCTCAGAAAGCAGCCAGCTTTCCATTTTCACTATGGAAAAAAGAAAGTTTCAATTTTCTTCTGCCCTTTTTGATAATGCATGCATGTTCCTAACATAGGCCAAGTGATGCCAGCAAGCTGCTGCCAAACCCCAGCTGCATGACTCCACCCTGCCTCTTCAGCAACACCCAAACCAGCCATGTAACTGTGCAGCACCAAGGTTCCTCCTTGACTGTCTTAAAGATAAGCCAATGTCCCCTCTGACCATCAGAGGACGGGTCACATTCCCGGTGGCCAGTAATGGCCAGTTTGTTCTTACAAACTCATCAGAGGACGAGCTATGTGGGAAGGAGCCCAACCAAATAAGCATGTCCTGTACGCACCAGCTGGCTGCTCATTACCCTGAGCATCCCATCGAGTGGGTCAAGAATTTAACATTGCTTTAGACTTTATTCCAAGCTGAGCCACTCAATTGATTGGGCAATCCCAAGCACAAATACAGGCTGGGCGATGAGTGGATTGAGAGCAGCCCTGAGGAGAAGGACCTAGGGGTGCTGGTTGATGAGAAGCTCCACATGACCCGCTAGTGTGTGCTCACAGCCCAGAAAGCCAACCATATCCCGGGCTGCAGCAAAAGAAGCGTGACCAGCAGGTCGAGGGAGGGGATTCTCCCCTCCGCTCTTGTGAGACCCCACCTGCAGTACTGCGTTCAGCTCTGGGGCCCCCAACATAAGAAGGACATGGACCTGTTGGAGTGAGTCCAGAGGAGGGCCATGAAGATGATCAGAGGGCTGGAGCACCTCTCCTATGAAGACAGGCTGAGAGAGTTGGGGTTGTTCAGCCTGCAGAAGAGAAGGCTCCGGAGAGACCTTAGAGCGGCCTTCCAGTACCTAAAGGGGGCCTACAAGAAAGCTGGAGAGGGACTTTTTACAAGGGCATGTAGTGACAGGACAAGGGGTAACGGCTTTAAACTGAAAGAGGGTAGATTTAGATTAGATGTAAGGAAGAAGTTCTTCACTGTGAGGGTGGTGAGGCACTGGAACAGGCTGCCTGGAGAAGTTGTGGATGCCCCATCCCTGGCAGTGTTCAAGGCCAGGTTGGATGGGGCTTTGAGCAACCTGATCTAGTGGAAGGTGTCCCTGCCCATGGCAGGGCGGTTGGAACTAGATGATCTTTAAGGTCCCTTCCAACCCAAACCATTCTATGATTCTATTAATTAATTTATGAAAGTCTTCTGCCTCCTTCCCAGCAAGGGAAGGGTGGCACCAACCACGACCCGAACCATCAGCAATCTGGACACTGGCCCAGTCAGTGTGTCTCCCATTGGGATGAGCTATATTTGCCACCCGCTGGAACAAAAGGCCTGGCAAATTAATACACGGGTGATCCTCTCAGTACTGATCCCTAAATGCATTTTAACACAAATGGGATTGTCACCTCAACTCATTTGTTAACGGATTAGTGATTTAGACTCATAAAGGAGTAGCACTGGAAATTAAAATTGCTCCACAGTAAACAGACCAGGGCAGTGAGTAAGAAGCATTTGTCCAGAATGGGATTTTTTTCCCCCAACTTCTCCAATCAGGCCAGTATGAACCTCCTGAGTCTCTCCCTATCCTTTTTACCCCCCACACCAAACATCAAAGACAGAAAATAAAATAACTTCCAGGACAAAGAAGCAGCATGCCCATTGAGGCAACTGAGCTACAGGTTCATGGTGCTACCACATCCCAATGCAGGTCCCCAGCAATGCTGCAGGACTCAGGGTAGTGCAGAATGAACCAAACCAGCCTTGGGAAGGAGTGAAACTCCCAGCGAAGGAGGGAGACAGGCACCAATTAGGGAAACATGAAGGAGCAGGTCTGTCTGCAGACTCCCCTCCTGCCCCAGTCATTACATGGGATCATGATGTAGTCATAAACAGTCAACAAAATACAGTCAAGAGCTCTTTAAAGAGCAGGCTCAGCTGGTGGAGATGCTCTGCTGCAAGTACAACAGATGCAAAGCACTGCTTCTAATTAAAAAGGTATTCATGTAATTAGAGACTTCACATTGCCATACCAATGATTTGATCTAGTCCAGCACACTCACTCAAGCTGTATTTAAGAGGGCTCTCCATGCTTGCTCTCCACTTCTGATTACTTTGGGTTGTCTTTCTTTGTAACCCTGCCCACCTCTTAACACCCCACAGGCTGCTATGGCAGGTCCACGGCTACAGTGGCAATCAGAAAGGACCTTATGGAGCAAAACCACGCATGTCAAAATCCAGCATCGACCTTCAGCATCCCACCCTGCTTCCATTGAGAGCCGATTTCCTTCCAGAGACGGTGATAGGTCTGAATTATCCCGTAGTCCTTCAAGCCCTTCTACATAAAGAGCACAGTGGGCCGGTCTGCTAAGGCCTTGGAGCACAACCCAAGTGAAATGACTTTTCCCTGAACACTGAGGACTCTGAATGAGAGCTATTGTTATTCAGATGAAACCAAGTGTCAGATTAACAAATCAATGGGCATAAGAGATATAAAATGGGTTACCATTGAAGCCTTTCAAATACCCAAACATATGGATGAACCAATCGTGAATTGTAATTGACTCACTCGCACCTTTGATCTCTACACCCTTGGGTTCCCAAAGAGACAGCCCAGCCCCCTCCGACCCGGACTGAACTGATTCAGGACTCCATTGTGAGCCCTCACAAAGTCTTTTCTCTCTGCCTCCATCTCCTGGATGTAGATACAGCCTGGCACTTGGAAACTGAGACAAGCCAGCTCTGCCTCAGAAAGCCAGGGAGCTGGACAACCTGCATTACCCAAACGCAACCTCCTGCATGGAGCCCATCAACCCTGGGCACCTCTTTCCACCAGCCCCCATCCCCGGTGGTGGCCCTCGTTCAACTGGATGTGCAGGAGGAGATGGCCAGGGAAGCAGCAGAAGAGGCCCCAGAGCAAGCACAGGCAGCGCGGATGCTCACTCCCCCGCTACTCCCAGAGCCGGCCCTGGGGTGTGTTCAGTTTTCCAAGGATTTCACTGTGCAAAGCCAAGGATCAGACATTGCTGATGGGTTTGTGGCATGCACGTGCCCCAGCTGCAAAACCCAGACTGATCTGGAAGTGCTGAAAGCTGCTCTGCTCTTCTCCAACTACCTCAACAGCACATATCACCTCTGCTTGATTAAGAAACACAATTTTAAATTTTCCTGGGGTGTTTCTGCAGCTACATTAAAAGTAACCTGGACTTTAAACTAAACATTATGCATAAATTTTTACTTTTGGGGTTGGAGTGAGTTTTGACCAGTTTTAGATAGATGCAAGAGAAAAAAAACAAAGAGCATCAGTTTTGACACCATACAAATCTCAGATCCACAGGAGTCGCAAGGCAAGAATTTGTTCGGGTTGTTTCAAGCCTCGTTACAAACTTTAAGTTGCTGTAGCTCTTCTAGGAAACCCAGTCCAGCTTATTCTTCCACCTCCATGCTGCAAACCCCACACAAACATTCTTTCTGTGGAGGTTTTAACCCCACACTGAAGTTTCCCCACCATCATGTGGAATGCTCCACTCTTGCTACACTGAGCCTCAAAGCAACAGGAGTCTTGAAAACGCTTGCTGCCAAAGGCAAACCCCAGTAGCTATTCCCAGCACTAAGCTATTCCCAGCATCAGGCACTGATATAGAGTGAAGTGATTCCCACCGGGAGGACAGAGACTTTGCACGTGTACTTTCCTCCAGCCCCAGCAAGAGGACTGGGTTTGATGGGGGAACTGGGTGAGCCAGGGAATCCCCTAGCGCAGGCGTTGCTCTGCCCCCATCATTTTTGGGCTCAGACCCAGTTGTGCAGCTGCTTAACCCAACTGGTAAGCCTTGCTGGGAAGGCTGAGCGTGCGACAACTGCAGGGCTCACCCGCACAGGAACCAAGGAAGGAGAAGACCGTGGGGAGGAAGGCAAGCGAGAGGAAACTCCCGGGCTCTTAATCTGCTTTAGGACCACATGAGCTTGCTGTTTATATATAGCTTAATTAATTATTACACTGCATTTAGCAGTGTGACCTTGAAATCGTCTCTGGGGGGAGCCAGCAGCCGCGGTGCAGCCAGGGCAGCCGGCCAAGGCGCCGGTGTGTGCCGAGACACTCGCGCGGGGCAGGCTGCTCCTCCCGCGCGTCCGGCTGTCCGGGCAGCGCCAGCCTGTAATTACGAGGCTTCGGAGCAGACAGCAGCTCCCAGTCCCTCTCGGCTTGCAGCAAACCCAGGTTGAAACCCTAACCGGCTATTCCACTTCTGCTCTGGCAAGGCTGATATCTTCTCCCAAGGCTTCGTTCACTGCTCAACGCCCCCTATTAGCTATTCCCTCTGCTTTTCAAAATGCCATGCAGACAGCCCAAGGCTCATTAGCTACCAGACCAGCTCAAGAGGGAAATTAAAAAAAAAAAAAACAACCCCCCCCCCCCCCCCCAAAAAAAAACCCCAAAACTACAAGCTTTGTCTTCAGTTGCAACAAGTTCAGCGCACAGTGCTGGGGAAGAGGGAAGGAGACAGACTTGCTAAGCCCTTCCTCAAGAAGGGGCAATGCTCAGCCTGTTTGGCTCTTAGGCAGCTCACTTTGCTCAGTCCAGCTGCAGTGAAGCCAGGGCAGATGTTCGGGGATGTCTACAGGCACCCACCAAGCCCACCGCCCTGCTGCTCCCAGGTGAGACCTTCGGGAACTTCCCCCATCTCAATCCACTTGAGACAGATGGAGATGGAGGGTGGAAGATGGAGACAGATCCAGCTCCGTTCCAGCACAATTCCTTAAATGTGGCACCAGAGGCGGGTGCAGGAGGTTCAGAGCAGAGAGGCACGGCATCTCGGCATTGCCTTCACCCCAACACGCAGAGACACAGGGCACAGCAAAGCCATGGGGTCCCTCCACAATTCACATTTAGCAGCTGCATTCTCAGCCCTGCATATAAACCAGCTGAGGACCACGTACAGCCACTGCTGGGACCAAAGGGCTGAGACACACCTGCCGTTTACTCCAGCACCTCCTGCTTTCATTCCAAGTCTAATACACCTGTAAAAAAAAACAAACCAAAGGCATGCCAAAGCTGCAGGCCTTGCCAGTTTTAAAACAAATATTTAATAGCTCAATGAAGCAGCAAAGCACTTTGTTAATAAAACGCCGGGGTTTCGTCCTCCCCCTAGTGACGGGAAGATCTCTGCACCGAGCCACAGCATCGCCCAGGCTCAGCCGCCTGCTGCAGTTCCACGGACCCAGCTCCAAATCAAAAATACTAATGCAATTTAACCCCAGTTCAATGCCAGTGCATTCTGCTTCTCCCGCATTTAATCACTCTTTCACCAAATCAGCAGTTTTCTAAAGATTTCCTACCCGTCCACGTGCCGCTCGCCTGTACTTTGTAGACTTTCAAGTTTTAAGACAAGTTTGCATTCAATACTCGAGACAGGCTGCAAGCTGGGGGCTTTAATATAAAGGTTGTCTAGCTGCTTTATCAAAGTTAATCATTGTAGTGGATTTTGGCTTCTGTGGAGACATTTTCTGCACCCACAGGCACATGGACAGATGCCAAGGGCCTGATCCTGGAGCCTTCCCTAGGCAGGGCTTTGGACTGCATAAAACACAGCCAACTTTGGGGACCTTGTCCACTCTTGGCCACCAGCATGCTGCTGAAGACTCATCTCCTCATCAGAGCCAACCTCCCACGTGAAAAGTGCATTGTTTAAAGAGAATCAGTGTTTCTACTCCAGCTGCGCTCAGTATTGCCGGACTGTGGTTGTGGTAACACAGGATTTGGCCTTGCATTCACTTTCAGCAAGGGATGTATAAAATATATACATCCACCTATAATATTACACATCAGCATATAAAATGAAAGCCCATGCACAATTCTCACTTTCTTCTGGAAGAGCTGCCTGCTGCGCTGCCAGGAACGCACACCGGAGGGGAAAGGCCGTGCCAATTCAAGAGAGAGGTTACAACTGCTCGTTTTTATTATAAACTAACCACTTTGGTGGATTTGCAGAAGTCCCCAGCAGTACTAGCTGAGACGACTGGCCAGACTACAGCTCTGGTCTTACGAATTTTAGCAGCGCAAGATTTACAAGAAGGCAAGGAGAAGGGAGGACGACCCCCTCCAGCAAAGGTTAGCAGAGCCAAGCTCCTTGGGTGATGCTGTACAAAGCCACGTCGAGAGCAGGGTTAGCTTTGCGTGGCCCTGCATCCAAGACTGGCTGCAAATTAAATTCTGGGTCAGATCCTCTGCTGCCATAAAGTGCCACAACTCCCTTGAAGCCAGCACTAAGTCACAGCGTCCCTCAGTAGAGATGTTCTTTCTCTGTCCCTTTTCTGTAGGGAGAGGAGGAAACAAAACTGATTTTGAAGCAGGCTAGTTCCAGGGTATTTCTGAGGAGGTTAACGCAGATGTAAAGCATTTAGCAGAACACGGCATTATTTTTCTCTAAATAAAGCTCTCTCTTCCCTGCTGCTCACCATGTGGCAGGGCGCTGCCATGCTCACATATTTTAACAGAAGAAATTTAAAAAATTGAATAATTCATTTACTAGAAGTCAGAGTGAGGTCTTCTGCCAGCAGCACTTCTACACTTATTTTCCTCTAACATTCCCACCAGCATCATCTAAACCCCCAACCACCCAAGCTTCTGATCCTCTCTGAATGACTCCCGAGACAGGACCACACGTGGTTGCAGAGACGGGACGCAAGGTGTTGCAGGTCAGTAGCCAAGCAAGCCAGCTCACAGCTTCCCACGCACCCCTCCTCACCCCTCAACGGCCCTCGACCCCTCCCAGTATGAGGGCACCACATGCAAAATCACCATCACTGAGTCCATTTTTCTCCTCCATCTACAGAGCTATTACAATAGGAAAATCACCATGGGGAATGCTTGAAGCCAACGCGGTACCAGGAGACGTTACCTCCTTCCCATCACTTTTATGGGCAAACTAAGGTCTACTGCACATCATGTCTGAGCAGTCCCTGCCATCCCCAGGCAGAAAGATGCGGTCCTGACCTTGGCTTCCTCCTCTCATCTGACCACCAGCACGATGCAGTGCCCTTCCCAACTTGCCTCTGGGCTCCTTGCAACCACCTCCAGTCCAGGAGCAACTCTGTAATGGCAAAGCTATGCCACCAGTAACCCCCCCACCCTGAATTAACCCCCCCTTCCCTCTGAGCCTGCTGATAATCAATATGTTTCATCATGGGAGCCCTTGTTTCCATTAAGAAAGTCAAGATAAGGTCCATTTACTCAGTTGCCTTCCAGCTGCTGCTGGTGACGGCTGCTGGGCTGAGCTCCTTTAAAAAGCACATGGTGTTTCTCTCGAGCTAATTAAGAAACACACAGTGAGCTGCTGAAAGACCTGAAATTGCAACGGCGTGGGCAAGCCCCGGTACAGTCATCAGCAGCAAGTCAGGACCCAACACAGCACTTAGTCATTTCACAAACCAAGGAAGAAGCCTCTCCTCCAGCCCCTCCTCACACACCACATGGTGACAACAGGTAGCAGCCGATAGCCCCTGACCTCCTAATTACACCACTGAAATAATGTGCCCTGCTATTTATTGTTCTTTGAGCCCATATGTTAACTGTCCTGCATGGCCCTGGCTGATTCATTATCCCCTGAACCCATTGATCACCCATGGTCATACCACCAGAAGACATGAACGCTCACGCTGAATGATCACTAAATTAGACTTCTTCCTACTTGGGATGGATTAATAGCACCGAATCCAGGCTCAAGCAGACAGAGCAGTTTAGCAACCGACGTCTGATGGTAAGACAAGTCCATGATCAGGCCAGGTTGGAAATACAGCTCGAAAGAACGGTGGTTCGGGTAGAGTTTTTATAGCCACTGCATCCGGGGCTTGCTGGATGCTTTTAAAAACAAAGCCTTCACTGGAAGCGCCTTGAGGTATCCAAAGCTTGGTGTGTGTTACAGGCATCTGCCATAGTCCACTTGAAAAGAAAAAAAAAAAAAAAAATCCCAAACCCAGAGTCAAGCCCGTGGGTTTTCATTCCCATCATTTTCATGCCAAGAAGCAGCACAACGTTCCCCGGCACGCCGCGCGGTGCTGCGCTAACACGATTAGCCAGGCAGATCCACCATCCACATAAGTCACCCCCAATGCATGGTCAACTTCGAAAAGTTCAGCAGCTCAACAGGTGAGGCCATGAAACCCGATCACGGCAGACAATGTCGTCCCCCCCCCAGCGTCGTGCTGGGAAGAACTTGTCACGTGCGTCATATCGGGCAACACGCTTGAAACGGAGCAGCGCACTGAAACCCCAGCAACACGAATAATCTTTGCCATCTGTTTGAACAACTCAACCCTCCTCAGATCTAAAGGAATGATCCCATGCAAACACAAGGGCCTCGCTGACTGATTATAACAGCCCAGCCCTTCTTTTTTGGGGCCATTTTCTTCCAAACTTTGCACAGCAGCTAAGGCAACGTCATGGGGAGCTGCTGCAACGGCCAAGGGGGCACTGAACCCTGCGCAAGTGTCAAGGGGACCATTAAAAGTCCCCACTCGCTTAAGTGCGACACAATGCAAGGTCAGTAGTTGATTTTTAAATTTTTTTTTACGTCAAGGAAACAAAATCTCAACGGGAAAGCTGCTTGGCAAAGCCATCCCAGAGAATGCAACTGTCCTTTAGGATACGCTCATTCCAACCCAACGCAGCTCACAGGAATGCGCTGGAGGAACCGGTCTTTGCTCAGATACGGTCATTTGCACTCAAAGTCTGGTTGGGAGAATCAAGACCGTTCCCAAACTTCCTGGGGCCAATGAGCCTTGCGACACCCGGCGGAAACAACACGTCGAGTTTTGCAAGCGCCCGGTTGTGTCCGTGCCGACACCTCCCTGCTGCTGGATCCGTGTCCCACCAGGGAGGCTGCGAAGCTCAGTGGCAATTACGTGGCAGGCATTAAACCCTCACTACCACTGTAAAGTTGGGATTTAGAGAAAACGGGCAAATGCAGGGGCAAAATCCTGCCTTGCTCAAGATCTGCCCTTGGTTCAGCAAGGCTTTCACCCCTGAACTTTTAACCATCATCACCTTGTTGTTCCCCTGCTCCCAGCCTGGCCCACTGGAAGCATCAGCAGTGCGCTGCTTGCACCGCCCCACACTGTTTGGGGCAAAAAAAGAGGCTCCTGGGGAAAAATAAAAAAATGAGGAAGTTTCTCATGATTCAGGAATTGCTGTGAAGCAGCACTTTGCACATAAAGGTCCCCAGTGCTTATTTAGGTGATTGGGGAGTTTAAGAAATGCATGTCTGAAGCTGTTTATTGTACACCACCACACCGTGGGGCCTGATCCTGCTGACCCAAACCACCCAGTCTCAGCATGGAGAATGAATTAAGGCAGCTTGGAAACAGCAGGAAGATGGGAGCCCCAGCATTTTAAGAATTCCCCCACCCAAAAAAAGGAAAAAGAAAAAGAGGTCTCCCATCTGTGCTGCTAGAGGCAGAGGAGCTCAGGCTAGCACTGCTATCGAGGTTACAGCCGGCGTAGCCATGGCACGGGGTTTCATAGCAGAGGGCTTCAGACTCAAAATATAAATCAATGATGTTGAGTGGGGCTGGGAATGCTCAGCCCATGGCACAAGGGACTGGGTACTACAGCCCACTGGGCCTAAAATGATTAAAAAAAAAAAAAAAAAAAAAAAAAGAACGCCCCCCCCAAACACATAACACTAATGACATGATCTTTTTTTCTTACCTTATATTAATTATAGGACAACAGGCTTTCAAGCCTCTAGTACATTTAAAAATGGATCATTGTTGCATGAAATAAGGCAATAAAAAAAATTCAACAACTGATTTTCTAGGCTTGCAAGAAACACTTCCCCCCCCCCAACCCATATAGTAAACCCATAAGAAAACAACAACTTCCCAACAGGCTGCCAGGCAGGCTGTTTGTCCAGGCAGCCAGACACATGCGCGCACAGGCTACAGAGCTGAGCTCCTTACTGCTGCAAAGAGGAAACTTCTTTATTATCCAAAAATTCCAGGCGCTACTTAAAATTAGTTTGCAATAGTGGCTGGATCCCGTTTCTCCTCTGTCATGGTACATATTTTCACTTGAAGCAGTTAACATGCTGTATTCATTACCGGGGGGAAAACCCCGCAATGTGCGTACAGAAGTTATTTCCATTAGATTTCTAGCTATCTCACTATTGAAAAATCAATTTAATTTTTCCCTCTTTTCCCTCTGCTTTTTAGGAACTGCATTCAGCACCACTTGATGCTATTTTGCCTTTCACACAAAGGAAAAAAAAAAACCAAACAGATTTCATTTCACTTGACAGAAAATGGAGCAAGAAAAAAAGTTTGCATTCCCTCCTTCAAAAGTTATTTTCTATAGATGAAAACTTTAGACAGAGATCAGTAGTTAACAAATATGATGAAATGCAAATAGCCCAAAACATAAGCCTTCATCAAGCTAAATAAGCAAATTTGTGATGCCTTGTGCCTCTCAGAAATCTGAAAAAACGTTACATTAGAACACTTTATTATATGACAGGAACAACTTAAACAAACAAACAGAACCTCCTAACAGATATGACCAAATTTAGCCAGAAGCCAGTCGAATAAAATATACTTTCAATGAGACGTGGGTCAAAAATTGCATCTCCATCTTTTCAAAGCCAGGCAATTGCATTTAAACTGCAAGGACCGGGTGCTGAGAACACAAGTAACTCCCCCGTTCCAAAGTTCAGTCAATTTGTGCAAAATCGTCTGAAAACAGACAAGGCTTGCCCAGCTCACTGCGCGACGGCTGGCACAGCAGATATTTTATAGCATTTTTAATCTGATTTTATTGGGCCATTAAAAAGAAAATACAAACACATCTCCTTATTGACATTAAGATAATAAATAAAAGTCTCATTAGAGTTTGGAGAAATAAGCACACTCTTGAGGAGTGTGGAGAAGCCAAGATTCGCTGAAGTCAGTGGGAGTTTTGAGCTATATAGTCTCTGATTTCTAGCGCTGAAATTTACAGGAACAAACTTCTGCCATCTAATTCAAATTGAAGTTAGAAATAACGCACAATTACCAAACAACTTGTCTGCTGATTTGAGCAAATACGTCCTCCCCCCATATATTTTGCATTATTTAGTCCTCCCCCCCCACAATCGATCCGGATCCTGGTCCCGCAGACAGACAAACACGCTCCGATCCTCAGGGTGAATCGTACCCGAGTGATTTCAAGACCTTCAGCATCACGTAATGCTCACTGCTTGGGAGCATCAGCACTCAGACCTGAAGATTTGTCGGATTTCAGTTAAAACACCCCTTTTGCAAAGACGCTATCTAGTAACATAGCAGTGTGTTTGCAAGGATAGGGCCCACACTACTTAAAATTAAGCAGCTGATAAGGTGAAACTTTAAGAAGTTACATGCAACTTTGATGCCAGCTTCTCCAAATTTAAAAATAACGTGTAGCCTTTAAATATTGACTTTCGCCCACTGCATCTGGGATAACAGATTAACATAATCATAAGCATTATTCTCTCCTTCTCCCCTTCCACCTCTTACTTGTAAAAGATTAATCAACCATTTTATGGTCTAATTTAGGTGCCTAATTAAAAACAGAGTTCAACACGTACACACCATTTTGCTAATAAATCCTGACAGGTCTTCTGTTATATGCAAGTTCTCCTTTCAAAACGCAAGTTTAATATTTTTTTTAAAACCAACTGAATTTATAAAGATTTCATCTTGGTTGCTACGGGACGACACTCTACATCCTCCACCAAAATTCTAGAATTTCATAAAACGAAAGCACTTTCAAAAACGACTTCCTCCTTGCCACATCTTATCCTGCATTCATTTCACTAACTGCTGAGGGATGGCAACATTAAAAAAAGAGACATAAACCTAATCGGACTTGCAGGGTGGGAGTTTCAAGACTACAAAGCGGTTAAAATTCAGAACTTCACAGCTCCCATCTAGCTTCAAAGTTTCCAGCTCTGCTCGTTTAGTATTCCTGTAAACACTCAGCAGAAAGACATATTCGAAATATTCTTGATAAAGGAACTTCACTCATAAAAGGATGAAGAGAAACATAAACGCGGTTCGACCCCGTGCCCGGCGTCCCACCAGAGCTGAGGAGCACGCATCGCCTCCCGCACACAGACAACCCATCCCATCACGCGTGGGGCTGCTCCTCGCAAAATTACTTCTCCATCCACCCTTGCAGGATGCAACCCCGTAATTTATAATTTCTCCCCCCCCCCAGCCAAAAAAGTTTCATCCCGTCCCCAAAGCACACGTTACACCGTCGCACATCGCACCACTATCTTATCCCCAGCGCTAAGCTGGAAATTGCAAGCCTGAGCAATTTATCAGCTATAAAGCTGATTATAGTGGTAGGAGAAAGTTAACGGGGAAAGAGCCCTGCGAAGCGATCGAGGAAGTTTCATCTCGAACGCGGAGCTGCCGCCGCGCTCCCAGAAGGGGTCAAACCCCCCCAAAACCTGCCTTCGCTGGGGGCAGGACCCTGCCCAGCCTTGCCCCCCGACCCGAAGGGGATTTCGGACACGCCAGCCATCCCTCAGCAACACCCCAACCCGAAGGGAAAAAAACATACGCTCCACCAAAAGCCCTGGGAGCCCAACGAAATAAGAGTGTTACAAAAAAAAAAATTAAATTAATATTTAACCTTTATTTCAAGATGAAATACGCCGTGGCTAGCACAAAGCCTGCAAACCCCCCGCCGCCGCTTGGGCTAACGGGGAAAGCAAGTTCCGCGCCGGGTCTGGGGTTTTGGTTTTTTTGGGTGGGTTTTTTCGGGGTCGCTTTTTCGAGGGCGGGGGTGTGTGTGTATTCAGCGGAACATTCACATTTCGCCCCGGGCGCTCCCCCGACCTGCTCCGGAGCCCGGGGCGGGCGCACCCCGCGCAACCCCCGCACCGCGCACCTCCCCGCCGGGGCGCAACGGGGGACACCCCCCCCCCCCCCCCCCCCCCCCCCCAGCTCCCGCCACCCCCTCACCCCCCCTCCTCCTCCCCGGGAGCCCCGCGGTGCAGGCGGAGAGGCGGCTACCTGTACCAGGCGAGTCCCCGCTCGTAGTTGCGGTCGAAGAAGTGGGGCTCGGCGCCGACGGCGCGGACGTCGGGGTGCACCCGCAGGAACTCCAGCAGCGCCCGCGTCCCCCCCTTCTTCACGCCGATGATGATGGCCTGCGGCAGCCGCTTGGTGCCGGAGCCGTTGAAGAAGGTGGAGATGGGGCTGACGGCGTCGGGCGCTGCCCGTTGCTCCTCCAGGCTGCTCTCCTCGCCCGGCTCCCCCGGAACCGGCGGTAGCAGCTGGGGAAGCGGCGGGGCGGCGCGGGGCGGTGCGGGGGAACCGCGGGTCGCCAGCCCGGCGCAGGAGCCGGCGCAGGAGTAAAACATATAGAGCCAGAGGAAGAGCATGATGAAGAGCAGCAGGAGCCTCCGCCTCAGCGGCGGCAGCGCGACGGGGACATCGAGGCAGCGGTTCAAGCGCTGCCCCATGTGCCCGCGGGCGCGCCGGGATGCATGGCTGGAGTTGGTCCGGCTCGCTTCGGCTCTGCCCGGCGCCGCATGGGCACCCCCGAGCCTCAGCACGGCCCCATAACGCCGCGCCGCGCTGCCCGCCCCGCTGCCCGCCCGCCCGCTGCCCGCCCCAGCGCCGCTCTCCCGCCGCCGGCAGCGCAGGCAAAAGCAGCGGCGGAGGCGGAGCGGCGGGGCCGGGCCGACGGGCAGCGCCCCCAACCTATCACAACGGCGCTGTGCCGCATAATGAGCCGGGCAGAGGAGCCAATCGGAAAAGCGGTCGGCTCGCGGGGGCGGGGCGGAGGGAGGGAGGAGAAGCGCTCATTGGCTGGTGAGGCGGCAGCGGGCGCGGGAAGGGGGGCGTCCCGATTTACCACAGCTTCGGGGCTCGCACCGTCGGGGCCGCGGCTCCATCGTCCTCCCTCGCCCCCAGCGCTGCCCGCGGGCCCGTACGGGCCCGCGGGCAGCGCTGGGGGCGAGGGAGGACGATGGGAACGCTGCGATGGTGCTAAAGCACGGATTTGGAGATGAACAGCCCCCCCCCTGCCCCGTTTCTCCACGTCACCCTTTCCCCTCCCCTCAGGCATAAGCAGTGCCCTCAGCTTGAGTGAGTGTTGCGGGGATCTCCTTCTGCCGCGCTGGTCCTCCCACTCTTGAACAGCAGACCCCAAATATCAGAGCCCCCAGCCCTTCTGTGGATGAGGAACAGCGTTCCCTTTTCCAGCTCTTCAGCCCCGCTCTGTCCGGTACCCACCGCTAATCCAACACGGGCTAAAACGCCATCACGGAAGGGTCCTCAGCCAGCTCAGAAGCCCTCAGAAGCCCTTTGAGATGTTCTTGCTACTCACCTTCTGGCTCATCGGTGGCTGCATCTCGGGGATGGGTGATGGGATCCCCGTAAGTGATGGGGAAAGTACTTGGGGATGAAAGGTCTAGAGGCGAGGCGGTGGTGCTGAGGCTTTTGTCAGCCGCTGTCCCCTGCCCAGCACATCTATCCAACGTGACGGTGGAGCATTATCAATCCCCAATACATTATGTTAAGCGGACTTTGCTCAGGTGTACATTCCGCCTCACCAAAGTGGGTCTCCAGCATCATCTAGTGCTGTAAAACCACAAAGGAAGGGACATTTGTGAGGATTTCCATTTACAGACCACGGTTGGGCTCTCAGACTCTCTGGCTAATGTTTGCTAACGGGCACTTCTCTCCCCACCCTGGGTGAGCCAGGCCCCGGATTCACACGGGGAGCACCCTGGCTCCTGTGGCCTCTGGCTGAGGCACCCCGTGTGTTGTCCATTCCCCAGGGTTTCCACTCGAGAATGTTAATCAGACTCGGCTTTATCACTAAACAAGATTTAATGATGACATAGTAAGTTTAATTGCTAGACTAAAGACAAGGGTTCAGAGGTCTATCTGCTGTACAGACACAAAAGAGAACCATAAGACAAGATAATGCAATTCTGCATTATACCTGTCAATCCACATTTCCCCCGGTTCCTTTAGTGTCTCAGCTAGATTAGGACGACGACAACCCAACCTTCCCACCTGGCAGGCATGTCCCCCAAGACTTTACAGCTGCACAGCCCAGTGGGATGGCTGTGTCCCTCCTCTGGAGGCTGCGGGACAGAAAGAGAAGTAAGAAAGTCCACATACTCCTGCCTTGTCCCCAGCCAGGCTGGGATTTCGCACCCCCCCCGCTCCCCCCACGGCTGCAGGGACTTGCCAGGTGGGGGTTGGGCACTGGGACACCACTGTATTAGGGGCATCTCAGTCATTTCCTCCTCCTCCTCCTCAAAGTATTTGGATTTACCTATTCTTTTGATGTGTGTTGGCTTTTTGATGAGCCACACCTTTCATAGTGCTGCATTTTCTGAAATCCCTGCCTGTACAAATACCTGGTGAGATCTGTCACAGGCCACGTATTGGGAGTAACATGTAGAGACCAAGCACAACACAACAGCCTGTGAAAGCCAATTAAGAGTGTTTGGCCAAGGAGACCCTTCCCACCACACCATCAGCTCTGGGACCCTCCTTTCCAGGACCGGATCGTGCCAGTGTTTTCCAAGGAATGGTGGGGATTTTGCACACTCCGTGGAAGCACCTTGGTCAGCATTCATCCAGCAAACCTGTAACTTAGCAGCTTCAATGCATGTGTGCAGCATTTCTACCATGTTTTTGTCAGAAGATGCATAAATTTTTGTACTGAATTAGCCTGCTTTCAGACCACTGTTGCTTTAAGTGCAGAGCCAGGTTTTGCTGGAACCTCTGCCTTTTGTTTTAAACTTCTGCTCCTGAACAAAAGGCAAATCTTTTCCCCACCAAGGGCCTTGATTTTCTTGTGTGTCAGAAGTGACAGCATGATGCTGACTTCTTCATATATCAGCTTTACATCAATTCATGAAAAGTGTCGCGCCAAAGTGACTTGTTCCAATCACACTGGCTGTGGTGTAAGCATCTTGTAAAATCACAAACGACAAACTAGAGTTCACAAACTAATTAAACCAGGCAGATTGAAGAGGGGAAATAAGACCCTGAGAGGTGCATGACTTCTCCAAAAGCTGCTCAGTGGGTTAAGACAGCGCTAAGAATAGTGCTTGGGCCACCCAAACCACCATCAGTGCCACTGGTCCCCATCCTTCCTGGGACCAGGTATTTGCAAAGCAGATTTTGGGATGACACAAGGAGATCTTTTGTGCTTCAGCTACGGAATCAAACAGAGAACAATTCCAAAGCATTTCTCTGCTGTGGGATAAAATAGATGGCACTGCTGGGCTCTCTGTGGTATGAAGGGCGATACCAACCAAGCAGAAACGCAGTTGCAGGAGGAATTGCTTTCTAGTTTCTCTCTGTGTACTGGTAAAGCTCTGCCAGCTGGCCCAGACTGGTAATTGTGAAGAGAATTACAGAGGACACTTCTAGGCAATGCATGAATCACAGTTGTGGGCAGCAATTGTTGCACAGGTGACACAGGCTGGCTCTCCTGGACCCGGATTTACTCATCTCTTTACTCAGTGTTTTGTACAATTCAAAACAGAAAACCTGCTGCTTGTGCGCAAAGGTTGCTCCATTGCAAGTTCCTACACCCACGAGGTAAGAGGAAAACCATTCAGATGGAATAATTCTCCTTGTTCCTTACATCCACCAGCACCAGCCAGGATAACATCAACAAAATGTCACAGAAAGTTTGGTTTAAGCCCTTAATATATGTCAGCTGTAGCTTGTAAAAGTTGGATTGGCTTTTTAACAAAAATAACCCCAATATAGGTTTTATTGTATCTTCAACAGTTGGACATGAGGAGTTTTTTCACTAGGAATGGCAAACAGGTAAATGAACAGAAACAGCATCCGAGCAAAGGTGGGTCAGGAGGATGGCTGAGATCGCTTCATCTGAGCTCTCCCTGGAGCAGGGGGTACAAGGGGGGCAGGTTTTGGCAAGTGGCTTGGGAACCAGTTATGGCTCCATCCTCCAGACTGACCCACCTGCCTCCAGCTGGAGCCTGCACGTCTGCTTGGCAGGGCACAGGTCTCCTCCGTACCTGCTGCCACCTCGAGAGCAGGGCTCCGGCAAGGCTCGCACGCTTGCTCTTGGCTCTTGTAATTTGTTTAATGTCTCACATGCAGCAGTTTTGGCAGGAGCACGTGTGTTGTGCCCCACTGATGAGGGCAACAGAGCAACAGGGGCTAGACTGTGAAGAAATCGGGGTTGGACAGAAATGGGCACAAACAGAAATGCAAGACTGGGTTTGCTCCGTGCTGTTGCTGCAGAGCCCTTGAATCATAATAGTAGCTGTCGTGCTAGCTGGTTAATCAATAAACTAATTGAGCTGCATCAGTACGGTCTCTGGATCCCTTTTCTTGATGATTGATTCATTACACAGACAGCACTGGGGAGGTGCAGCTCCTGACAAGGGGTCATGGTGGCACTTAGTGGAGCACTGCTGAGATGAGCCTGGAGGGTGCCCAGCTCTGCAAAACACACTTGTTAAAACAGGGCAGAAAGCAGAGAGCCCAGCACACCTTCAAGCCGAGATGATCAAAGTCCCCAGAGAGGACAGAGGAAGGGTCAGATCTGCAGGCTCATCTTGCCAGCATCCACCCTGGATGACTCTTGCCAGGCCATGTGCCCTGCAGCTGCAGTCATGTGCTTTCCAGCATCTTCTTGGAGTCTGACACAAGGCAGCATCTCCCAGTGCTGATCCTATCCTGTTGGTCTGATGCTGAGTTTCACCTTGTTGCTTCATCTCTTCCCAACTAGAAAATCCATACATCCTTTTAGCAACCGTTATTTTCCTGCCACTGAACAGGCCAGTTCTGAAATGCTCAGCATCTTCTTCCTTTCTTCTGAAGTACAAAGACTTGTATGTCAGTGACAGGGCACACACAGCTCTGGACACAGCCAGCCCTGCTAGAGTGAGAGATAGGAGTAGGTACCCAAAATCAAGCCAGAGTGCTCTTGGTTGCAATCCAGACAGGATGGTGTTTTCCATGACACGGTCATAGTTCTGTTTGGAGAAAATTCACCATTTCAAGATGTTAATCAAGTGCATGTTCATGGGAAAATAAGGCATTCTGGAGCGTGTAACCCTGGAGTGCTGCGGCATACAGTGACCTGGCCAGAGAGGAGGTGACCAGCCAACACCACCTCCTTTTTGGGAACATACAGCACCTAGCACACTGAGATGTAGGGCTTTGATGTAGGGCTTCTGCATGCTATCGTGTGTCCTCTGCCACACGTATATATCTATAATGGTTTTTTTTTGTTCTTATTGGTCTTTTGCAGTACTCTGAGATGTTCCTCAGTCATGGGTCCATGTCCCCAGCCCTTGCCCTCTTGCAGGGCCCCAGGATGAGAGATCCCGCATATCTTCATTCTACTTCTTCCACCCTAAGAAGTCCTCGGTGCTGTCCCCTCTCTTCCTCTCTGTCATGTGTGTCCTTTGGAGTGCACCCTGTGGTCTGGTGGACTGTAGCTATTTCGGAGCACAAGGGAGCTGAGGATTGCCGATGTATAAATCTTGTGCGTCTGTCAGCAGCCTCCTCTCCTTTTGTACTGCAGCAGCTCCATCACTGCACACATCTGCTGGACTCATATTAATGTCACGATAGTGAGGTAAGAGCTGGGGAAAAGGGCCCAGAGCATTTGGGATTTTATCCTGAAAAAAGCATGCGTTAGTATTAACCCGCGGAGGCAGAGCTTGCAGTGAGTGTTACGTGGGTGAGGATTGCTGGACCGGCAGCCAGTGACCAACCCAGCTGCAAAGAGCCAAATGGCGAGGCTGGGCTACCCTGGGGGTGAAAGGCAGTGGGGTGACTGCGGGTAGCACCACTGGGACTCAAAACAGGTCAGCCGCTGGCAAGGAAAGTGCCCAGGGCTTTATGCAATCTCTCTGCACATAAGCCCAAGTGCCACGTACTGCTCTCGAGCCCTCAGATGTGGTTCTGTAACCACACCAGTGCTCAGGGACATCCCAGGGACATCGCTGCCTCTTGCAGCATTTTGCTGCTGAGTCCCGGGCGTGCTCCCACCGGGGCAGCGGGCAGCACCGCTGTACAGATGTAAGAAGAGATCTTGTTTCTCTCAACCTGAAACCATTTCCTTTCCCCCACTGCCCTCCCTCCCCTCGCCCCCTAATTCGTCCCTGGGGTTTTAATATCTATTTCTCCAAGTGCCACGGGCCAAATTTACTGCTCGCATAACTCCACCGACTTCAATGGAGAAGAGCGTTTAGGGTGCTCCAAGGAGGCGTAAGTAGGAGTGATGTGATGGAATTGAGTAAAGGAAAATATAGTCTGAATGTCAAGAAGAGTTTCCTACCAGCGAAATCTATAGACTGTGGAAGTTTCCCATGGGAACAAGCAGAAACCAAGTTGCTGAAGTCATTTTAAAACAGCACAAGAGAATAGGAAATCAGCCCAGTGACTGGCCAAAAGGAAAGGCGAGATGACATAATGCTACTTCTCCTTCTCTAATTTCTGTGGCTGCATTGCTTTGTCCATCGAATTATTTTCATGTAACTGGATTTCTCCTTGTTTTTTGAGCGATGAGACGGCCCTTGCTGCTTCTGGAGATGTTTCAATTCCTCCGCTAAATTCTGTCCTGGATTAAAGCAATACCCACTGCAGCCCCTGTTAGTCCTCCTGTTATTCCTGCTGCTTGCAAACCTCTTCTGGGGTCTTTTCAAGCTTCTTCCCTGACTTACCTGAGTCTTTGGCTCCAGTTCTTTACTTATGTAGCTGTACAAAATGAGTCAGTCTAATTTGGGAATAGTGGCGGGGCTCATCCGGGCCAACACAGAGGCACGCCGGGCTACGGAAGCTATCAGACACGGATCTGTAAGTTTCTGGCAAGCAGGAGAGAGACCAGGGATGAAAATCTTCCTGTCTTCAGGGATCGTTCAGGTAGATTCCTGGTAGATCATCTGCTGGAAAATCATACAGGCAATTAGCACATGGTGAAACACTGTTTTCCCTGGTGACTTTTGGTTCTGATAACACCTGCCTGCCTATTTTGGGCTCGGTGTATAAAACCGGGTCTGCACATGCAGTGGGCATGCCCAGCTACCACCCGGTGGCTTTTGCAATCTCTTGCCCACAGAACTTCCTAATGTATTTATGAATGACTTAACATTCGCTCACTGTCTCAACATTAGCAACTTAAAGCTCTACTGCTAGCAACCTCCTACCTCGCTCAGTTCCCAGATAATTACAGATTAGAACTGGCTAATTTTTATTTTTGTAAAGCTGTCAGAGATCTATGTTTGTTATTATTGTCTCCTAGGTTGCCAGTTGCATAAATACATATGTAAAACCTCCTTTGATCTCCAAGTATAATGACACAGATTTATCAAATGTTTGCCTTTTTCTGTCTCTTTGAAAAGGCTGATTTATGGAGTGCAGCCCCTACCTCCCTTCCTCTCTTGAAATATGAAGTGTTTGTGAGCAGCCAAGGTAATATTTAATATCCTGCCAAGAATCCTTTGCACTTCCTAACAAATGAACTACAACCTAACCAAATGGTTCACATCTGTTTAGCCTCTTCTCCTTTTTAACTAAACAAATTAGCATTAGAATACCTGGGAGGCACACAAAGTCCCTTTCTAGATGACAGAACACAGACAATTATTAGCAAGGGGAGTAACTGTACTGAAAGGAGCAGGCATGGACCTAGCAGATGTTTTCACATCTCCTGTAGTGTCCATGAATGACCCGCACCACAGAGGACATGCTGCCACGGCCTTTTGAAGTGGGCGAGGAGTCCATTCACAGTCCCCTTCTGAATGAAATTAAAGGCAGCGGCCTCAGCTAGTTAAATGTTTCATTTAAACCGCTTCCAGCAAAGATAAGTTTTGCTGGGTGTTTTTTTTCCTCCCATAAATGGCTAAAATAAAGAGCATTGCCCCACTCCTCCCCACCCATATGCCAAGCTCGGTGATAGTGTCCTGCTCAGGAGGCAACAGGCAGTTCTGCTTTTATTTCTGTTTTCACCAGTGGCTTCTCGTCACAAGAGCATCAAACCACCCAGCCTCATTGCCCTTTCTCTCTGTGAAATAAGGTATAATGGGATATTTGGGTTTTAGGAGAATTGCAAGGCGCAAATGAACATCTGCAAAGTATATTTTGGTTTATTACAGGCTTCTACAGTCTACACATAGGCAATTACAAACTCACAGCCCTCCAACCACGCGGGGCCTTTCAAGCACCCCTGTTCCCGCTGGAGTCTCAAACACCTTTTAATCAGAGGTTCAGGAGCAGGTTTTGGGGCTGAGGCAGGATGGGATGGGGTGAGATGGGCTCTCTGCTGAGCGCTCATTTAATTGGATTCATCGCTGGAGGAGGGAGCCAAATGAAACACACGTTTTATTAGGGCTAACACTTCGCTTTTGTTGTAAATGTTTTGAAAAAGAAAACACTCTAAAGCCTCACAGAGATACTGCTATTAATATATCATCCGAATAACAAGTGATTAAAACCAACAACAGCTACTATGAAAATGTGGCTTTGTAGCACTGGACCGCATGGGACGCAGCAGGGAAAATCATTATGAACACACCAGCGGGGTGCAATTATAAATAAAAACAGCTCTGTAAAGGCTACAAAACCAGCAATAATCAGTCCAGTCTGTGGTTTAGTCAGGGCTAAAGACATTTACGGAAGGTGCTATTTATTACCAGAGACAGGGACACCACTGGATTAAGGGGTGCAACTTCAGGATAAGTCAACAGAGGGAGTTCCCTGCCATCGCGGCCAAGTGAGACACAGCCTGCACATCCCTGCGAGCAGCCCGGATCGCTGCATGTCCGTCTGTCCATCCATCCGTCCAGCACGGCCTTCCTGCAGTCCCCACTATAAGCAAAGCCAACGAAGGGCCGGCGGTGCTGCAGCAGCATGCAGAGTCAGACAGTGTCTTTGGCACGGGGCACGGCTCTAAGGACAGATCCCAGCAGGGCTGAGCCCTGCAGGTAGTTCATACTGTTGTGCTCCTTCCAGTGCGGTGGCTCCTCATCTCACCCATGGGCAGCTTCTGAACATCCCCGCGGAGCAGTCCTTGCGGGAAGCCCAGCAAAGCTGCTCCCAAGCGGGAGTGTGGGATGCAGCACAAATGCTGTTGCAGATGCTGGGTGACGCCTGGGGACCAGACCCGCCAGGCTGCAGAGCAGCAGCGCAGAGGACAGACCCCTTCCCATCCCCAAATGGAAGCATTTGTCATCTAATGGCAAGTCCTGGAGGCAATGCCCGGGCTGGCCGAGGTCCCCGGGGCTCCCACGGGGTGGGGACAGACCTGCACCCCATGCAGTGCTGTGAGTGAGAGCACAGGGGAGAGCTGCTGTGGGAACATCTGCCTGCAGATGCTTCTGCTATGCTCTTCTCACTGCTCATTTTTGAAGCGAGGAGGGTTAATCAGCCTCACTCCTGATGTATCGCCAGCTCCTGCCAGTCCTTGCTCCCATTGAAAGCCAAGTGCATGTAACAAGCAGACAGTGGCCCTAGGCAGCAGGCCAGGGGCATCAGACAGGGGAGAAGAGATCTAAATGATATTCCTCTCTCTGCTGCTGGATGATACGTGGCCCCAGGCATCCCGCTTCCCCTTGGCATGCCTCAGTTTCCCTTCTGCGCTGGCTGGCATAGGTTTGGTGCAGGGATGGCCAAGGGCCAGCGTGTCGGTCAGCCAGCCCTTTGGCTGCTCTGCAGTGCGAGTATCTGTACTAACCTCCAAGTTCAGCTGATAAACTCAGGCTGTTCCTTTCCCCGGTTTGGATGCCGTCCAGCAGCTCCCCTGGAAGCATGGCGGAAATGCCTTAATCACCTCGTTTGTGTCTCTGTTTCAAGTTTAATTTGATACAGTGCCTCCTCTCCTCAGCCAAAAAAAAGGATCCTAAACATCTCCCAGCCTTTCTCGGCAGCACAAATCTTGATCTTTCTCATTGCTTAGAAAACAAAAGACGAGTCCCTGTGCCAGCCACTTCTTTGTGAACGGGCTTCAACTCCCATGTACCAGTCTGCATCTGGGCAGCCAGTTCCCGTGCACTGGGATGAGAGGGTCGGCGGCGGAGCCCGTCCTGCCTGGCTGGAAGCTCTGTCCTCCCCTGGCACCATGGTGTGGTCTCTACCCCACGCCACCACACCCCCAGGGATGCCTTTTTCCCTCTTCTCCCTTCTTGCTTTTCAGAGGAGGAAGATGGGCAAGATGACCCTACTGATCACAACTAGAGACAGTTTGGTCAGTCTGGGAGATCGGAGCCCTTCTGTTTCTGATCGCTTGGGGCAATTCCCCAAAGTCTGTGTTTCTGTTTAAGAAAAGACAGTCCGGCTACAGCTGCAGTTTAGATGGGTATTTTATAGCACATATTTCATGAAAAAATGTATCAAAGGAAGCTGTAGTTACAATAGAAAGCGTGAAGAAGGGGAGCAGGGGACAGAAAGCACCTTGCCATGCATCCTGGACTGAAAAACCAGGGGAAAAAACCCTCAACCACACACACTTCTGAGACACATGAAAACCTCCCTTCAGGTATCGCCCTCTGCCTCGCTCCACAGGCAGGACTGAAGCAGGGCTCCTAGAAAAATGGTAATACAGGTATGAACTTCAGACAACTTTCCCAGTTCTAGGGGAAGCCTCCTTTCCAGGCACCTCTTTTTAGTCCTTGTGCTCCCCTAAAGCACAAGGACCATGGCAGCAGCTCCCCACGAGCTTCCCAGTACGGTCTGTGCCTACCATGCTCAGAGCATCACTTCGGAGGTGTCAGCAGCAATGCTCCGACAAGCATTTGGGAGCGGTAACCTTTTAGGGACTCAGGGAAACACACGGTACCTTCCCAGAATGGATAAATGCACCAACCTGAACCCGCACGAGCCCGCTAACAAATCGTCAGTTCTCGCTCCAAGGCCTGGAGGTGCCAGAACTGGTTAGGAGCGGTAGGAAAAACCTCTCCACATTGTGGGAAAACAGCTCGTTTTGCCAACCTTGTTCTGTGAAACAGTTGAACTGTGCCTTTTTGAAACACTGGAAACTAAACCCCAGCCTGAGGCGCTGACCCAGGCTGGAAAATCTTCAGTGCAAACAGTTAAAGTCTGGAAGCAGAAAAGCAGAGGTGACGGAAAGTGTACAAGGCAGACCTGATGAGAGATGTTCCTGCCAGGTCTTTTAAACACATGTGCTTCTGATGGCGGTCTAAATGGCTTTGGGACACTGCACACACGCTGTGCTCGAAAGACCTCCTTTTCTTTGGGTCAGGGAGAATTTGACCACTCTGGGCCTGACAACAAACAGCCTTTCGGAGGGGCAGGCATCCTTGCGACATGGCAATCCAGACCAACGCAAGCTCTAACAGAGCACAGTAACTGTCTCACATTCAAGAAATACTGCAAGCTCAGTTGACAGAAGGGTTTGGAAGGCATCTCCAAAGCTTGCTAAATTTTGTGTTGAAGCCCTGAAAATCTGTAGTACATTTATTTCAGAGGGGACTAAAAAACATTGATGGAACCACCCAGTAAGTCACAGTCTGAGGGACTCTCACGGAGATGGGTCCTCAGCAATGACACTTCTGACCTCACAACTCAGCTGTCATCTTTGACTGCAAATTAACAACACGCTGTTTGGGAGACGATGAACATTGGAACCAGACTCGGACTTGGCTTTAGCAGGTCCAAGTGCGGGACACACACCTACGGGGTTCAAGCCCTGATCTGCAGGACTGACCTTCTCCATGACTGGAAGAAGAAATAGCAGCACCAAGAGGCAAACAACTGATCCATGGCCACGCTGCCAGCATGAGTGGCATCCTGCATCCCACGAGCCCTCGCCAGGGCAGGCTCTTTGCCTGGTTAAGAAATACCATGACTAGAAATGCCATTGGGGACAGCCTGCAATGGAGCTTCTAGTATTACCACTTCCAGCAGAGCTGCTTGGTAGGAAAACAGTGCTGATATTTCTGTTTTAAAAGCAAAGTGTTCTGTAGACAGCCTGTATTTCCAAGGGAAGGGGAATATCTAATCACCTCTGGAGAGCGACCAGGACAACACGCTTTCTATCTGTAATGATAATGATTTCTAATAGTATCACTCTGTTTCCATTCCTACTCTCGTGGGATCGTCAGAACTGAAAAGGACGTGTGTGTTTTGTGTAAGCCTTGAAATGCTGTGGCCTGGCTGAGTGGGAAACGCTGCTGGAGCCAGGAGAGTGTGAATGTGTTACTCTGCTGGGGCAGATTATATCGGAGATTGATACAGGAAGCGAGAAAAAAAAAAAAACCCAGTGGGGGAAACGAGAAGGGAAAGAGCTGTGCGTGCAGGGATTGGGTTTCCTCATTCATGCTGGAACAAAGCGCAGAGCCCCACCAACTGTCTGGCTTGCTGGGATGCCTGCCATGCTGAGGTACCGCAAGCGGGTTCACGCAGGACCTGGGGGCTCCTTGCAAAAGCAAGAGCTCAGGGCAATTTGCAGTAGTGTAGCTCACCTCCTCACGCTGTCCTGCAAGGCAAGCGTTGTGCTGAGATTAAGTAATTTGCTGAAGGTCAGAGCAAAGAAGAGATGTGGGGGGAAATCCAGTGTCAGCTCTCTGCAAATACTCCTCAAACCATTAGCCAGCGCTCTCTTTACAGGGCCGTACAGAATAACGGGTACGGGACTGACAAAAACATGAGCTGTTTACTCGTCCAACAAGGCGAAATATCATCATCATCCCTATTTTACAGATGGAGTGCATTTCTTCAACAGAGATCTGGAAAGAATGAAGATCCCCTGAGCCTTAGGGCTACTGTTTTATCCACAAAACCACACAAAAGGTTTCAAATCCAAATAGACTAAAACCAGCTTCATGCCCTTGAGTCACTGGCTCAGATTCCTCTGTGAGCTTCAGCACAGGCTTCTGGTGGTACAAAGTTGCCCGCTGCAACAGCAACACTTGGATGGGACCATCTCAGCTACCAGCAGACCCAGGGGCTGGAGGGACATGGCACATTGCTGCTATTTTTTTCACTACCACATATATAGCAGGTATTCTCCAGGAGGGCCATTTCACGGGGAGATCCTGAGTAACCAGGATAACAGGATGACAAACAACCTATATTCAAGTTCTACAAATGGGACAAGGAAAAAAAACATTGCAATTCTATGCAGGAACCGCTGTTTCAGATTCAAGGAGCCGTGCATAGCCTGATGCATGCGCAGCCCAGGACTGAGATGCAGGAAGCCCAAGTTTAACTTTCGGCACTGCCCCAGCTGTGCAAAGCGATCACAGCAAGACACTCTGATGCACCTCACCTGCCTCCTTCCCTGCAGAATTTGGGCAGCAATACCAGCAGTGCTGGGGTGGGGATGGCTGACATTAATCCTCCAGGTAGGGTCACAAGGACCACAAACACCCTTGGATGAGGGCAGACAGTTCAGTATTTTTTTCATTTCCGTAGTGGTACCAGCAATGTTGAAAAGGACACCTGAGAGCACCTACTGTACTATCCGTCTGCAACCAAGATTTCAGTTTGGCAATGTTTTTACTTTCAAAGCACATGCAACAGCAAAAATTCCTAAAGGCAGTAAAATGACAGTAGATGGCTTCATCCATACCTGACGCATGGCCATTTTGTAGCAAAGCAGAGAACACTTTCTAGGTGTTCTAGAAACACCTAGGTGAAAAAAGTTTTTGTTTGTTTGTTTGTTTTTAAAAAGGTATTTCTTACCTTTAAATCCCAGATCCACTTATTCTAAAACCATTCTTTCTTTCCAGGCCAGACTGACTGGGTGTGGAGTTGTTGGTGCAACTTGGTGACCTGCATTTTGCAGACACTCAGTGAAGATTATAAAGCTCCTGTCTAGCCCTAAAACCTGTGAATATTACACATTTTGGCCCAAGAAAATAAGATGACTGCTCTTCAAAATGGAACCACAGGCATGTCCTTGGGACCTTTAATCAAAATGGAGTTTGTCAGGACAGCACCCGGTACTTGCAGGCCATCCTGAAGCCTGGCTCTATAATGACTTAGGAGAAAACCACAACCCTCCTGCTCCAGCACCACTTTCTGCCTCTGGGAGCAAAATCTGTGGTTTTTGTGAGCCACCTGCTCTGTTCAGGCTCCTCTCCCAGCTAAAGGTTGACCAAATTCTTTGGTTTTGCACAAACCCTTTCCGCTCACATGCAACTTAGTTTCAGTGTGCTTTTTGCACAATAACTCAGTATTTCACAAGCTGTCCTTGCTCTTTCAGTGATCAAGAATATTTTTGCTGCGAGAAATGCCACAAAACTACCAAATACCTCTGCGATTAACTGAACTGTACCTGAGTTTCAATCATAAGTGAGTTGTTTAAAACAGATTTTGAGCATTCATCTCTTTTTTTGTACAGTACGCACTTTATTGCAGAGAAGACTGGATGCATTTTTAAAACAAATTCAGGAGTTGCACAGTTTCCAGACATTTCTACGACATGTTGCCCACAGTAACTCAAGTACAATGGAGTCTGTCAGACAAACAGTAAGAGGGAACTCAATCTTGTCATCTGCAATCACTTGAGAGAGTCAAGAAAATCTTGCAAGCGATTATTTAAGAGCCATGTAAAACAGGTGGCTCTGCTCCTGCGACCACCTCCACCAGCAGAACAGAGGTTAACCGTGTCACTCCTGATTTACTCCAGTGTAACTGAGACCAGAAGTCAGGCTTGTATCATGAAAGCAGCCAGTGAAGATTTTATGTCAGCGTGATACGCACGTGGTGGCAGATTTGTGACGTTTGCTGAAGGGCTTTATTCGGGGTCAGATTAGAGGCAGTGTCTCCCATTTCAGGTATTACTGTATCTTTGGATTGATGCACAACCGTGCTGCCCAGTCCCTCTCCACGTGGGAAAGAAATCTTGGCGTGAAAACACATCAAGTCATAACAGGCACTAACTACCACAATAAACTGTAACACAGTCTTTGTCTGCGCTGGATGCTGCTGTGTCTGGAAGCATCCCAGTGGGTCACAGCCAGCCCCAGGTAGGCTGAGGGTTAGACACAGCCCTGTAGTGGGATCGCAAGAACATTAGAGTGTGGCTAGAAATGTTCTTTAGCATATCAGTTAACAAAGATAATGCATTTTCCTGGTGAGACCATCCATAATAATTGCTTTTGAGAGATACTGGCTGCATCAGCAATTTGAACATTATAATATTAGATAAAAATCCCCAACGTTTTTTTTCTGTAAAATGTGTTTCCTTACCGATTACATACCCCAAAAGCGAAGCTTTCTCTCTGAGCCACCACAGTGTGATATTAAATACAGTTCAAACTGTTGATGCAAGTCCAGAGCTCGTCCAAGGACACTGAGACTGAATAGGATGGCACAAGACACGTTAGCACAGAAAAGCCTTAAAACTACTAGACTCTGAGAACTGGTTTTCACCTCCTACACCTTTTCAAAGCGTCACTGACATAAACATTAATGGCAATTTTTACCAGTCGAAGGTCTGACACACAGGGCTCAAACTCTAATGACGTAAAACCACACGGGAGTCAGAAATTCCCTGTGATGGATGTACAGCAGAATGGTCCAGGATGTGTTCAAGGTATACGCTACAGAATAGCGGTTCATCTGGAGGTTGTTTAAATGCTGATGTGCAGCGTGCTGAAAGACAGCTTTCTTACTGCTTTAGCATTGTGCCAGCTGTATGAAAACTAAAAATCTACCGGGGTGCATGGGAACCTTGGGAAAAGTAGCTGATTGAAAAAAGCCTCAGAAACTGAAGGCTTCCGTGTACTATCAGAGCAGGGACGGCACGGATCGAGACAAGAAGAGTGCACCCAACCCACCATGTGCCTCAAAGCTTAATTTGGAAAGGATGCTTGGGAAGAAGGGGTGATAAATCATTCATCTGTCGCTTCCTGACGGCTTCGCCAAGGCTGCCAGTGCTGGCAGTTACTAAGTGTGCGCATGTGACTTGCTAACTAAAAACCTATCCATGAGATGAGAGACCACAACTCACGGAGGCTTTGGAAGGTCATCCCAAAGTGATGTGCTTCTGACACAGGCTAAATTGTAATCCGTGACGAGTGAACGGGCCTAAGGCCCGTGAACGCTTTAAGCTCTCGTGTCTATTCCCTTTCAGAAGAAAACAGAAAATTATCGCATGAAGTGGTCGCTAGGCACAAATGATTCTTCTTCAAACAGATCCCCACAGGTTTCCCCCTTGTAATTACTAAAATATACTACCTGATGTGTCACGAGGATGACAAGTAATTGACATTTAAGGCAATCTCATTTCCATAGCCCTCCCATGACTTTCACCGAGCGGATCGCCTTTGTCTTCCTTCTCTAGGAACGATTTCTTGCACGTGAACATGACAAGCAGCAGCATTGGCAAATGCCACAGACTGCAGAAGAAGAGCTTCCTGGAGCTGCTGCGGTCTGCATCCCTGTAGAACCGAAAGCCGAGGTAGGAGATGTAGAGGTTGATAGGGAGCGAAATGACGGGGAAAGTCCACGTGGTGATGTCGAGAACAGGAGCCACCGTTGAGAGTCCAATTAAGGCCAAGCAGTGACGCAGAGCTACCCGCCTGCACAGCCCCGGGTGGGTGACGGACATCATACAGTATCCTCCTCGGGAGTAATCTTCCCGCAGACCCCAGCTCAGGGCATTGAAGTGAGGGAACTGCCAGGAATAGAGGATTCCTCCTAAGAGTAACGCACCTGCAGTAGGAGAGAGAGAAGGAAACATGCATTAGAGGGCCACTGCAAGAAGTGCTACACAAAGACCTCAGCAGATTCGGGCTGTATTTGCAAAAGAGCAGTGCTATGAACCTGTTACACCACTCTAGGCAGAAGACAAGGCACGCTCTGTAAGACATAGGCATGTTCTGTTTTTAACGGCATTTACATAGGGTTGTGCACGGTCGTTCTTCGTTTTTGGAGCACTTAATTTGAAAAGCATTTCAACAAGTCACTTCTTCCTAATGAACCATTGCTAATTGGTTTCTGCACCAATTCAGTCTCTACCTGAGGGAGGATTGATGGAAATGAAGCAAAGCTGGGCAAGAGACTGTTTTCCTGGGAGCCTCTAACTTCCACTCCTGGGTTCCTAAGTTGGTGCATCCAGAGCAGAGTGTCACATTGACCAGAAACAGGGAACTCTGCTCAATGACAGCAGAAAAGGAGGATAAGCTGCTTCTTCCTGAGAACTGGGAAAATACCAGCACCTTGGTAGCCTGAAGCATGACTGAGCTTTCTGTTTGCCCATTGTGTGAAGGGAGGGAATTGCTCACGGTGCGGGAGCACCTCAATCACAGACCTCGGGCAGGCGGCAGAACTGGCAGAAGCTGCTAATGAGGTGACAGAAGATGGAAAACATTTTACTTCTTCAAACCAATTGCAGGAATTTCTAAGTAGTTTGACCAAGTAACTCTATTCACACCAATTACCTGCTTTTACATTTAAAAAGGAGCTATGGAGGCATCACAATTTTCCACAGCTATCCTTGGGACATGGTACAGGGCTTATCGAGGCAGAAGCAGCTTATACGCTGATTTTGGCGAGCTTCAAGGAGGCCCTCAGAGTAAACTCCCTTCACTAATTTTGTCTGAAGACACAAAAAATCCCCCAAGGCTGTTGCACATTATGAGCATTCCTGGATTTTCCTTTTGTTTCCCCAGCTCCCAAACACTCTGCTCCAGCATTAACACTTTCTTTGCATCTCCCTGCCACCAGAAGCTCATCCTCTATAGAAACTACTTCTCTGTTGGAGCCGTGTGTCTATCATTTTCTTAATGACTTGATAGAAACAGAAACAGCAACACTTATCTGCACACAGGTTAATGTATTCAAATTCTTCCCCAAACGTTCACTTCTCCCCCAGCAACTGCTTGGGCTTTAACAAAGACTAAGTCACCGTCTTCTTTGAACTGCTTCATGGTTCATGTCTTCTCTCCACCTGTTCTGGCTCTATGCTTCTTGGAGCTGTGCATGTCTAGTTCTTGTCTTAAACAACACACAATACACTGGTGTTATCATGCAAATAATAACAATCTAAGTTTGCAAAAGAGCCCTTTTTTTGCCCTACCTTATCAACCAGTGAAGGAACAGCCAATTAGACTTAATGTGGGTTTCCAGTTGCTTGTAAGATCTAGTAGTGGTATAAAAGACCTGTCTCATCGCTTTTTAAAATGAGTAACAAATACTCCATCAGGTGAGTATATGCCTCTGAAAGTTGATTACATGAAGCATGGAGATAGACGCGCATATATTGGGCATGCAGCTTTCAGAACAACATTGCCTGCTACAACTTACAGGTGATTTCCTGGACTACGGCCCCAAACTCTTGCAAATCCTGCCATTCGATCCTACTAAAGTTGACTTTCAGGGTGTGGATCCTTAGCACCTTCTCTAAATTGGAACCTTTTAAGACAGTTGAAAATGGTGCACCCCAAAATTACCATTAATTTCAGAAAATCGTGGCAACAAAAGTAATTTTGGCCCTAACAAAATAGGATTTGATTCAGTTCTGCTGAAACCTAAGGGAGTAGCTCTACTGAAATAAACTGAAATAAAACTTAATCAAAGAGTATTCCCTACACCAGGAGAAACAATGGGGAAAATGTTCTTGTAATATGTCATTCTTTAGCTTTTTCCTATTATTGTAAAACGTATTACCGGAGGCAAGATCCTGAATGTGATAAACCTAAGATAGGAATATTTTTCAAGTTTCACATCTAAAGTGCTTTAGAGACATTAGTTTGTCATTTTTCATAACTTAGGGAAAGGTAAGCTACAATTATCCATCAGCTGAGGAAACCTAAGTAGATGGAACCAGGGCCAGGATCCAGAGGCAGAGGCTGTCCCTGCTTCCCACGGCTACAGACCAGCCGGCTTCTCATCTGGCATGTGCTGCGTCCCTGTGTTTCGGCTGTAACGCGGGCTTTGCTTATTCAATTGTTCAAACGTTGTGTGCAGCCAAGCTCAAAACACACCCTAAACCTCAAACACACAAAACCCTTAACAGTTCTCTAACTATAACACCATTAAAAAAAAAAAAAAAAGTCATCTGGAGAAACTTTTAAACACAAACAGACCAACTAAACTACTTGAGGCTGGATTCCCATTTACAAAGCTCTGGTTTTTACATGCAAGCCTTTGGAATTTAATTACTTTGATTACATTACAACCATTGAGATAATTGATATTTTACAGAGAAGCTGAACAGTAAAACAATTTAATAGCCCATTATGAGGAATTTAACTGACCCGATCTTTTTGTTAGTTTCCCATGTGCCTTGGACATCCTGTAATTTCCTCTGCCCAGGCTGAGATTGTCAGGTTGTCAGAGATTTTTAAGTGTCACGTAAGACTGATGACTTGCAAAGCACAGCACATGGTACAGTACAATTCAGCATCAAATGAGCCCACAGTAGGAATCCTGTCAAGCCCAGAGCAGACACTGTAATACTCATTAATTACTAGATGAATGTTAACTATGTCATAATTAGGTCAGCAGTGTTTTTAAGCAATATTACAGCGAGACTAACTCTGGAGACTAACCTGGTTCAAAATAGCGCAGAGTCTACTCTGCTGCTTCTGTGCAGTTCCCAACAGTTTGGGAACTCAGTTTAATCAATGCAAATCTCCTTTTTCTCTATGGAGTTTATAATTAAGTGAAGACCAGACAAGGTCGTTCACAACCGTAACACGTGGAGCTGGCACAGAGTTCACAAAATCAAAGCTGACCGTCGGAGCAGAGCCATCGCGCTTGCTTTGGCAGTGGGAGACAGCCAGCATCCCGGGACACCGCAGCCCTTGGGCTCCTCGGCATATGGAAAACCTGAGTGCAGGCAGAACGATAGAAATTCACATTAGATTTCTCCGCTTTTCCGCAAGTGTTTATGAATTGCAAGACCACAAGTACCTGGCTCGTGGATATCCCAAACTCTTTGGCCTTTTGGCCAAATTTTTAATAGCTGCAAATTTAGCTCGTTCATGACCACTTCCAACCTCTTCACTTCTCCAAGTGTGAGAACCTGGGACAGCTGTGAGCAGACACTTATAAATCCTGATACCTCGGCAAGCAAGTCCTGGTTGATTTTGGAAAAAAAAAAAAAGAAGTCTTTTTAGGCAAACAGGACCCAGGTCTCCAGTATTCTTTCACTCTCGTGTGCAAAATAGGTATAAAATGTTTCCTGGTTGGGTTCCTATTGTTTAATCACTTTGTACTAGATTAAATCATCTCAAAAGTTACAGGATTGCAGAGAACCAGGTAGGTCCTATAGCATCCACAGAGTTAAAGATAAATAACAGGTTTTACTGTTCATCATGAATTTTAAGGTTAAGCTATTATTTCTTTCCTTAAATTCTTCTAGAAGTATTTAAATAGTAATATATCTTCTTTTTAATAAACAAGAACAAGATGAGATTTTTATTTTAATATCTAAGATAAAGCCAAAATGTCAACTGGCATTGAAGAAAGTAGAAAATGGTTCTTTCTTTCTGTAAATATATTTTTATCTAGTGAAATACTGAAGCTTTATAAATTGCATTTTTCCTAAAACAAACAAGACACTAAATTCCACAGTCATTGAGTAACTGCTTGGCAAGAAGTTTCAAGGTTCAATAAATTTGGGTAAGACTTGGAAATAATTGTGCGATGAGACTTCCAAAAGCAACTAGTGATTCTGGGCTTGCAAACCGCAGTAGCTGACAGTCTAATTTTCAGAACTACAAGAGCAAGAAGCATCCCCCTCTGAAGTTATGTGCTTCACAGTGTCAAGAAGGCCATGTGGTACCTCTAAACTTTGATTAACATCTCACGTTTTCTTCCTTTTAAAGCAATTTATGATGACCTCATTTGCTGGATGGTCCAAATCTCAGGTGAGGGAGCAATGCCAACGCCTGAGCCTGTTGAGTCCTTGGTCTCTCTGCTAAAAAGAGCACCTAAGAGCAGGAAACTGGAAGATGGTTTTGAGGGTGTAAGTCCTTGCAAGGTGAGAACTCTGACCACTGGTTAACACATGGAGAGAAGAGCAGAGCAATCAGGTAGCAACAGCTTCTTGTCCTGTCCATCCTGGGCTTGTGCCAGGATCAGCGACCTAGGGACGAAAAGCTCCAGACCCTAGTGCGAGTCCCCCAAACTTCTCATGTCCTGTAAAGGATACAGAGCCTGTTCAAGTCTGTACATCACCTGCTCAAGAAAGAGTGGGCACATTCAGCCGCTGAGCTATCAGTGCCAACAGAAATCACGCCGGTAACATCCTTCTGAGCAAATCAATGCATTCATGTAAAGCAACCTGAGGACTGCAAAGCTATTTTCTCATCCACTAAAGGGCAAAAGTAATGTTTGGATCCTGCTTGACTGTCCCATGCTGTGGATGCCACTCTCTTAAGCAGCGATTTGAAATATGCCTCTTTCATGCTGGCAATACCTTTCATCATCAAAGAGCTTTATACATTGTACAGTTGGCACATGGAGCAGTAGCGATGATTTCACCCGCAGCTGAATTATTTCAGCTGTCTGCCTTAAACAAGGCACAATAGTTTGGGATGATCCAATTAAAAACCTCCAAAAAATTTCTGAAGGCAAGTTCTTCCAGGGCAGAAAAGGACTTAAGCTACAAGAAGGCACAGGCTGGAGCACAGCGTGTTGGTGGGAGCACCAGCCCCTGGAGCAGAGCCAGCTGGAGTCCAACCAGCCCAGGCAGGCAGATGAACACAGGCTTGTCTGCACAAGTCGAGGCAAACATCTCCAAGGTTATCTACAGAGACTGCTGCATTGACATGGTGTTCCTGAAAACACACTGGAGATGAACAACTTATTATTTCTTCTTATCATTCTTATTGTTCTTTAGACAACACGCTGTGCCTTCCCTCTACACAGTGTTCTGCAAACCTCTGGTATCACTTTCAAGCTCTAGACAGGACAAACACCTATTTACTTAATCAATAAAACAAAGAAAATAGGGAAGGGGGAGCTGATCTGTAGCATCAATTCAAGAACGGACTCGCTCCTTCTGCCTTTGCTTTGGTGCTGCATATGTATGACTGGGAGGTGGCCAACCAGGCATTAAAATAAACATGGAATGGTTAAAATATCAGCTCCAAAACAGATGTTGAAATCTTACTGCATTTCCCAAACCTGGTGTTTACTGCCTTGGCAACCTAAGAATGCTGTTTTGCTTAAAGCACAATTTTAGTAATTCTTCTGCCTTGAATAATGTGAAGGAATTTTAAAATTATTTCCAGACCTTGGTAGCTCCCTGACTTATTAGAAGAAAGCACCGGCCTTTTGTCTTTAGGAAACTGGTATGAGTTTGGCTGCTGTCAGGAGGGGAAGGCTTTGGTAGTCTAAGCTCAGCCTTTTAATGGATTGTAGTCAGGAAACAACCACACACCGTTTTACTTGATAGCACACAACTGGCTCTCCTACCTTAAAAGATGTTGAACAAATTACTCCTCTTTAATCCAGACAAGGTAGATTAGAGCTCAGAGACTTGACTTGGTCCAGCTGTAGCCACCTGCTTGTGAGCAACTGTGCTGCCTCAGACTGTGTTTTTCACTTTTTCTACAGGAAATTTAACATAACCAGTCCAAAACTCTTCACTGTGGCCCTGCAGGATTTTTACAGGATGTTACACTCGCAGGAAACGTACTGGATAAATCGCCAAACCTTTTATTTTCTTTCTTTTCTTTTCTGCTCGTTCCCAACAAGCTTAACACGGTAGTCTTCCTTGGAGATTTCTAACTATGCAGCAGTTATGGGGGTAAAGAAAGATTTTGAAGTCTTGTCAAAGCCTTGTTGCTCATTGCAGATTCAGTGTAATATTAAACACCCAAAGGATTGTTTGGGGGAGTTGGTACAAATATTCAGAGCAGTTTGGAGAGTCATGTCCATAACACAGCTGTAGTGTCCTGCTACGTAAGGATTGGTTTATTAAGCTGGCAGTGGCATTTTCTGTTTGTGAAGGAGAGTTGGAAGATGCAGTAATTACTGCCTTTCCTTCAGCTTATTTCGCTGATGGAAAATGACTGTTAGGGTAAATCAATTGGCCTCCGATTATAAGCGGTCAAGATACCACCCCGATACAATCACTCCTGAGGAAATGTTACCCACCATTTAATTTTTATCGTTGTCTTTGGGAGTAGAAAAGGGATTAGCTCTACAAAACTTACATCTTAATTTGTGATTATGAAGCCTTCTCAAACACAAAGACATTTGGGAGTTATCTAGTCACAAACCTTAACCAAACTGATGCAATTCCCCTCTATTTTACCACTGTGGCATTTCCTATACTAGCACCACAGCAAGACAACAACCGGCACTTCTGCTTCCACTGGAAAACAAAAGCAGATGCTACTGCTTGTGTCAGATGCTGCGTGAGCGGCTAAGCAGCCTTGAGAAGGAAAAAAGGAAAAGTATCGCTTCTAAAGCTTTGCACAAGGTCTCTGGGCTGCAAACAATGGTCCCGGCTGTCAGTGCGGGCACGCACAGCCCCGCGTGCAGCCCTAATTGTGCGCCCTCAAGGTTACACGGTCATGTAAACGAAGGGTGAGGAGGAAAACACTGGAAAACTCAAAAGCTTCATGGTCATGGGTTTCAATAGCTGTTTCTTTTGAAGGACGGCACAAAAGGCTTGTGGAACAGGAGCGTCTCGGGGCTGCGATAGACTTCTCTGCTGCAGCACATAAAGGGAAGGGGATGTTGGCCGTGTCTACAGCTTGTCTGCAAAACAAAAGGATGATCCTCGGTGTCCACCACGAATGGGAAATGAAGTTGGCAGTGGGGTTCTTCACCTCGAGGGAGTGTTCCTGGCCACTGCCTTTAACAGGAAGAACCAGATGTCCTCAGGTACGCTCGCCATGTGGAGAAAAGCTGTGTGCATATGGATACAGACAGGCATGCACACTTTTTGTGTGACACACAACAGGTTACTACAGCTGAAAGCCTCACAGGGAAACACTTTTCATTATACAGGCAAGGTTGAGAAAAACAACAAGGTCGTACATAATTCGTCTTCGCTAACCCCAGCAACAGATGCCATAAAAAAAGTGAGCCTGTTGGGTAAGATGAAAATACGGTCTTTGCACAGACCATTCGTTATGTGCAAATGTGTTTAGGAAGTATTTGCCAAAGGACCAGACTCAGCAGAGGACTGCAAACCTGCACAGCCACGCCGGGCTCCTCATCAACCGCCTCTTCCAGGCTCCCTCTGGGGCTCCCATGTAACCTGAGGGTGGGAGTCCCTCCTGCAGACCCCCCTGCCGTGCTTCTCCCGCGAGTGTCATGTCACACACCAGAGGCACCGGGGCTTCTCCCACGGGTGTTGTGTCACACACCCGGGGTATGGGGGCTGCTGCGCAGCCCCATCTCCTCCCCGTGCCCCAACAGCCATGTGTGGGGCAGAGAACTGGGTAAGGGCATGTCACCTGTGAATTCGTGGGGTCAGTCCCCCAGATGCCCCAACGGTGAAACTGCCATTTCTTTTGTCCCTTGTGAAGATAGAAAGGGGGGAAAAAAATAGCCCACTGGCTTTTGTCCTAAATTCAGACCAGCTGCTTACTAGTACTGTCCCTCTGCCTTGGTTTTTACCCCACAAAGCACACTCCTGGGCCCCCAGCTTCCAATTCTCAGATGTCAGTGACATGAATATCTCTGTTTCCTCTGGAACAGACCACAGATTCTGTCATCTTTCATCTAAGAAGTGAAACCCCAAAAACCTGAGTTTACTAGAGGTAGTTTACAGCTGGAGCCTCCTCTGGTCCTGCGGCAGGACGACGGAGCTGCCCTGCTCCGGCAGGGCGGGGGGAGGTTGGCTGGCTCCCAGACCTCCTCGCACATCAAGGGGCTTTGAAAGCTCAAAGTGCTTAACTGGAAGGGACACAAAGATCTCCAAGCTTATTCTGCATGCAATTAAGCTGTTGCTTTGCTCTCCCTCCTCCTGGCAGACAAGTGCTACACCGGGGAAGGTATGAGAGACTCCAGCCATTGACAGGTTGGGCGCAGCCCCCCCTTCTCCCCTATTCTCTTTTTTTGTTACTGAAACCATCCATCTGCCAAATGTCACTAGCTGATAAGAACTGCCCGTTTTTAAATCCCCATTTGTAAATAGATGTTGGCTGACATAATTAATGTCTACCATACAACACAATTTGAATTACAAAGTAAAGGCAATTTAAAAATCAGCCTCCACATGATTACAATTGATACTCAGTCTATAAATTCCACAGCCCCAGGAATTATTTAAATTTCTGAAAATGAATGAAAATCAGTACAAGATGTCTTTCAGGAAAGCGAGACCAGAAGTGGAGCATCTGAGATAAACTAAATAGTCTCTTGAGATAAACATTCTTTGGTGCAGTAATACCTATGGCTCCAGGCCACCACGGGTCTGTGATGTCTGCTATGCTGTCAGGGCTGTTATCTGCTATGCCACTGCCACCTACTCAGAATAAATCCCCTTAACTGATAAGCACATTATGTTGAGGACCCCTGCTTGTCACTTCCATCTAACTGGGTGGTTTATATGAACACCGTGGCACTGAATTGCTCTGCTCTAAGACACCGATACAGCTCGCCGGCTGCGATGGAGCCTTCAGTGCATTAGCACAGAAAGGTTGGCAGAAGAAGTGCAAAATGTGTAAGGCAAAACATGGGCTATGGCAGTTGGAAATGTTTACTCCAGATTCAGTTTTTCTGCTAACTAGAAATAACAAGTTTAAATAGACAACAAACATTTCTAACAAGCAAGCTGCAGCATTAGTCTGAGGAGAAAGACCAGCAAAACAAAAGTAATTTAAAGGACGTATACGTTGTGCCTCTCACATGCCAAAATAAATAGCTCTGTTACTTCCTAAAGATGTCTGTACGCAGGCTCAACAGCAGCGTGGCACAGCCAGGAGCTCTCCTGCATGTGGATCCTGCGCAGGAGGAGGATCCAGCACAGGAGAGGACACGCTGCCAAGCTTTGCCTCTTTTTCCTGTCTTTATGCTATCACTTAAGGCTTTAAGTGAATTTCATTATTTTCCTGCTAGTCCTTCCTTTGTAAAATCAGGAGAAATAATTTGAGGGTGTCTAGATTTACTAGAAAAACAAATCTCTTTAGAAATGAATAATACCACAAAGGAGCAATGAAATCTGCTTTCAAAGGAAGCAAATGTGTTACTGCAAATCACTGGCTGGCAGTTAAGTTGTGCATAAATACACCAGATACGTGGTAGCGATATCCACGTGATAAATTACATTTATCACGCACCTTTGACCATCTCACCTGCACTCAGCTCCCCCAATGAGGAAATGTTAACATTCCCCATCTTTCATCAATTTCAAACAGCTGCCATTAAAAAAACACAAAACCTCCCAAACCCACAACAAAGAATTCCACATCTTCCCAGAGATAACCTTATCTTTCACTTTGGAAATGTGAGGTTTTCCCTAAATTACGTTGGCACAAAATCCAGGGTTGGAGGCAGGATTTTCAATCAGGCTTAAGAGCATACAATTAAAGTTACCTATCGGGGCAGAAATGGAAGCAAGCATCACTGGGAATCACCGTAAGATCTGCAAAAGATGTGTCCTGTAAGAAATAGCAGCAAGTGTTGGCATCACTGGAAATATAAAGGTCCCAGATTTTTATCTGCAAATATGCGATATTTGTTTCTTGTGCGAGAAACTGTCAAGGTATTAATCTTTGAAATAAGAAAGTTATAAACAAAATGAGGACAAATTATAACAAGGCTGCTCCAACCTGAGACTCTTTGTTATTATCTCTGGAAACTAGGAATCATCTCCAACTCTCTCGAACGACCAAGAGCATCTCGCAGCAATATCTATGAACCATGCCAGTGATGTTATTGAACTCTTGATGTTTCAGAAGAGTGCAGACATGGCTGTCCTCGGGTACCATACAGTATGGTGTAATGTTTCGTTGCCCCCCCTCAAATGGTAACGAAAGGTCTACACTTAAATATTGTTTTCCCTACAACCAGCAACATATACAACAATGTGGCTGCTGTGAGAAGATTACAAGGAGAGAAAAAATCCACAGGAAAATGTAAACTCAAAAAAACACCAGTTAAGTGGTGAGAACCTTCCTTCTCATTAGTTTTCTAACTCCTTTCCTTCACATTCCTCTTTGTTATTGAGTGGAATGATCTTTTTTTTAAACGAGGTGCAAATGCATTTTCACACCTCCACCTAAAACTAGGTTAAGTCTCCAAGCTAATTACACATTATTAATGAGTTCAACAACTGTGGGTAGGCTGGTTAGAGAAGGGATGCAGGTCTGCACGTCGTGTATGTATGCATGTGGATGCACCCTTGTCCTCCACATGGGTCTGATGCTGCTAGGTGCTGAACTCTCTTCTTGTTCGCAATGGTAGAATGTTTAACACTGGAAATGATAGTCTACAATGCAATCCTTTTCTTCTATTTCTCTCTTTTCTTTTTAAAGGTGTTTGTGGTTTTTTTTTTTTTAATACTGAAATGCACTAAAATATTACATTCAGGTCACCATTTTCAGGACTCCCCAGGTGCGCTTCATTACAAAGACCAATATCAGCTCAGTAACATCTCTTCCACTGCTAAACCAGCTGCCTGGCCTCACTGACACAGCCTGGGAGGTAACTGCGGAAGGTTTTAGCTACCCAGAACAAACAATACATTGGGTTACACACCAGCGCAGATCATCATGTTCTGGCAAAGTCTGCTCGGGTGGTTTAAAGTTATCAGTTTCCACTGATGGCATCATTGCCAGAGATTATCCCCTCCACAGCAGAGCTGGCAGAGGGACACGTAACCACATCTCAGCTGCAAATTAGAGAGGAAGAGCTTACTTGGGACAAAGACGGCGGTCTCTGCTGCCTGCCCTGCCTGCCGCACAGGGACAGCTTCGCTCTTTGAGAAATAGGTCTTGAAGAGCAAGTTGTAATTTGACGAATTAAAGATAATGATAATCAGTGCCAGTTTACTTTAATGTGCTGGGCTTTAGCTGCAGCAGTTTAGCTGCCATTTTAAAACCAGAGGTGAAAATTTGAACTGTGACAGCCTCTACAGCAAGGGCTTTTGGTGAGATGGAGCTCTTCGTGCCAGCTCCTCCAGGCTGGACTTTGCAGGTGAAGCATGGGCACATGAGAATCATCTTTTAGCGTCAACTCTGCAAAGAGATGCCAAAACTAACGCAGAAATCCCTAAACAACGTAAGATCCAAGATCTAGGCAACTGCAGCCAGAATGACACAGTCCTTAAAAATATCTATTTTTGTGGTTTTATTTCATTCTCTTCTCTTTAGAAATACAGAGCTTCTAATGATGTCTGTTATTCACTCCTTTACATGAGACACTATACATATACATACATATCTTTTATAGGTCTAAATATGAAAAAGACTTTCAGAGAAGTAAATGTTTGTATAGAAGTAGTACACACATTTAAAAAAACACCCACAAAACCTTTCATCCTAGCTCTGGATTAGATCTGTATCACAATGTATACACAAAGCCAATTCAGACTGACTTTTATAGGAAGTGCATAGCATAAATGAAGAACGGCGTGCACACAGAAATGAAGGAGTGTGTAGCGTAAGTGAAGACTGGATTTTGCACAGATTCTGATAATTTCTGGTTAAAAGCCTTGTTGTTGAAAGTATTATTCAAGCCTTAAATATGCCACACTGTGGGACAAGTGTGCGCTAAAACAATTCTTAACAGACCTGTTAATTGAACTTCATTAGTTTCTTCAGAATATAAGTATGTGGAGCTACTTTGATTCTTAAGTTTCTAGCTGGCAGGAAAAACAAGCCCTAATTGTGTCAGAGTTTAGCTGTTGAAGAGATCGGTGTTTTATGAGGGGTGTAAAAATGGTTCACAGTTACTAAAATAGAAATCTTCGTTTGCTTTTCAAGGAGGGGGGGAAGGAACATTTAAAACTTAGAGTTTAGAAATGGGCAATTAAGAAATACACCAATAAATTAATCTTCCTAGGATATTTTCTGGCTTGTGGAAAGACAGTAATAAACACATCTGGGAGTTTTCCAGCTGAAAGCTCCTGACTTGTAAGTTGGATCTTACTGGGTATGGTTTTAATCCTGAAATTACGTAATGTTTTCTTCCATGTGAACCCCAAAGACACTATTTTCCTTCCAGACTATTTTTTTTAAGATGGCCTAAACATATATTCAATAGGACACGGTCTTTTATCAGCTCATGTTTGTCCCTGAAATGCCCCCGTAAGGAGAATGATACCATCCTGTCTACTCATTCAGTCCTTATGGTACCACACCGTAACAGACTTTGGCATTGCAAACAGCAGAATATATCTGCTTTTGAAGCAGTACTGGGTCAACAAGCATAAAGAAGGAGGTTTACTGCCTTTTGAGTAGGTCTTTTTAGTTATCCCGAAGGCAATGCTGACAACCGCTTGCCCAGATGCAAGGGTTTTATACTCACCAGCATCGAGACTACCAGTAGCTGCAGTCCAGCCCATGACGGGGGGAATGGCACCAACGACAGCTCCCACCCACGTGTTGGCAATGCTCATTCTCTTCATGGGTGTGTAACAACACGTGTACAAGAAAATGTTGAAGGCTCCCAGGGCCCCGGTGAGAGGGTTTACTCCCAGCGTCAGCAGTGCGATTCCTGGGACTCCGCAGGAAGCAGCAAAACAGACGGCGAGCAGTGGGCTGCGGGGAGAGAGCAGGAGGTGCACACTGAGCAAGGGTCTGTCTTAAAGAATGACTACTGCCCTGCTCCTTTTGCCTCCTCCCAAAAGTTAAGATTGGATTTTTGTTATTTTTTTACTGGCCCAGCCCAAATTTTCCCATTTGAACCCCCATCCTAAGAAAAGCCTTTCTGAAAAGTTAAGACAACCTTGCTACAGATTTGCCATGATAGGTGATTCTTATTCTTGTCATCATTGTGTTCACCAAATAAATTCAACCTCTGCAGGTAAACAGCCTTTATGGAGAACTGGTGCTTCCAGCAGATCTTCCTCTTTCATTTTAATCTTAGTAAATTTTGACCTCTGGAAAAAGCACTCAGGCTTTAGAGTAAATGAGAATGGTTGTAGCTTATCAGATTTTTAACTGGTTGCAATTATCCAAGAGATCCTTTGACTGAAATGCAACAGGGTTAGACACAGAATTAGGAAGCATTTACGAGGAAAAGGGTACATTCAATAATTCTGCAATTACCTTAACAGGTATAAAGTATTTTTTGGCTTTACTGAAACACCAAAGCAATTCTGGCAACAGAATCAAAATTAATAATTATTATATTCTATGTATGACTGAAATTAACTGAAAATATTTTAGGTTTGGCCAAAAGCAGCAAACAACAAAGATGCAAATTATTTCTGTTGATTTCTACTGCACATCAGCTAAGAGCTCAGAGAAGGTTGGAGATTCCTGTTAAAATCTTTAAGAAAGTGGCTGAAGCTATGTAAACTTCTACTAATAAGTTCCACAATAAACATCCAAATATGATGAACAAGGATTTTTTGTTTGGCTTCCAAAATCACACTTCACAGGCAGCACTGTGATGCAACCCTGAGGAAGCTTTATTTCTGATGCCTTGCACCAGATCACCATGTTTGCTGCTGGTGGAGATCTCTTCACACGTGCTTGTTTGAGGGGGGTTGGTATAATGGAAGGAGAGAACTAAATGCCACTAAGTAGTAATGTGGTGTGGTAAACCTCTGGAAGGGAGGAAAATGCCATTAACTGTGTTGCATTTAATAACCCATGTGGCTAAATACACACTTCTAGTCATCCATATAAGAGCAGAAAGTATGTGTGCTTGCAACAAATGTCTCTGCATGAAGTTTAGCTTTACACGTTTTGTCTAATTGAAAACTATGCAGCCTTTGTATTCTATGATCATTCTGCCCTCTGGCCAAATCCTTAACCCTAAAATACGTGTTGCAAGCACTACTCCAACCCTCGTAAGAAAAATTTGCTGGTGGGGATGAATTTTATGGGAGTTTTATCAGCAAAAAATCCTACCATTCAAATTTTGATTTTTAAGAACTTTGTTGGACCAATATGATATGGAGATCCTAAATAACTGGAAGAACTAAAATGAGCAAATCTCACACTAAAGAACTGCCTTCAATTTAAATTAAATTGACTAAGTCATTTTATCCATCTTTTCAAAACTATGAACAGATTTTAGGTTACAGAGCGTGCACAGAGCACATTGATGCTCCAGCATTACCAGTCTTGATGTTGGTAATATATCAGGAATAGAGGCAGGGTACATCTTTGCCATCCTTTGACAATGAGATGTATAAAATTTGAGACTGTTTTCAGGAGCTGTACTGTGAAAGGAGCCATACGGTGCTGTGCCCTCTGGTTTTGCAGCTAGCAGCGCTCTTTTGCAGAAAGGCAGCAAAAACACAATCTGTACCGTAAACTGTCTCAACACCAACTACAAACTCTGTAGACGTTGCCCCTCTATAGTGAAAGCCTGACTGGGTTTAGTTAAACAAATCTATCTTGACTGATTCCTGAATAAAATACAGTCAGACGGTAAACACCAGATTTACACAATACACACTCTTGAGGCAACAAAAGACCAGTGTGACCCTACGAGGCCGGGCTACCCACGTTTGGTCCCGCAGGGCTCACAGACATAAATGAGGACACAGTTTGACCTAATGCAACGAGCACTTTTCTCACTAATCAAGAGTGAAGACTTATCTACACGTCTCCAATTCAAATGAACACTACACACCATGAGCTGGTCACGGAGCAGCAGACACCAGCCCTTCATGCCTCTTATGGGAGGCTGGGAGCGCAAAGCCCTCCTCCATGGTTGAACCCAGCATCACGTCTCTGTCACATCGCTTCCCTGCAGCAGCGATAGCCCTGCAGTGCCAGCCCTGATACCAGCTGTGTGCCGCCTTCACGTCCAACCGATGGATCGGAAAAGTACCTTTAAAAAATGAGGCTTTATCAAAAGGGAAGGGTGAAGTTATGCAGCTGAGACCTTCAAAAAAGTTGTTCTGTTCCTGCTGGATGAAAACACATTTTTGTTTCTCAGTTTCTTCTTTTTTGCCTCTTTAAAAGGAAGTTCCTGGGGGCAGTTTGATTAGTATCTGTAATAGTCCTAACGATCTCACGGGAGGGCATCAAGTCAATGCAGGCTGTTCTTCATAAGCAGTTGAACTATATTACTTTTAGACATCCTGAAAGTACCACATTTTCTACTTCTCTCCAGTGTTTCTTTAACAATCAAGGAACTGTAAAATTCTTCTAGAAGAGTAATTGTCCGACTTACAAACGCCTGCCCCTAAAACTCCAACTGAGATCAGAAACTCAAACTGTGATCTGATGATTCAGCTTTGTTATTTCTGCCCCTTAAAATACTATTTGGCATTACAAAGACACTGCAGTCAGAAATTAGGACTTTGTTTTCTTGGTGAGACATGAGGCAGAGAAGAATTCAACTTACTCTCATGTAAATATGTCACATTTATAAGGTCTAGGAGAAGTATAAGCAACTCCTCATTGGGAAAGAGAGAATATTTGAGGAAAATGTAGAGATTTAAGTCAGTGGTGCAGTTCTTTCTGCTTCAGCGACTCCCAGGATTTTAAGAAGAGAAGACTGACCCTAGGTTTAAATCACAGCAGTTTAAGGGGTATTCTGATTTCTACTAGTTTATGGTCTTCTAGGGACCATTATGCATCTCCATGCTCACATTAGGTCTGTCAAAACTCAGGCATGTTGTGTGAGGCTCATTGATTTGATGCACGCTCCTTTGCCCGGCTGCCTGTATCTCATCGAGGGTGCACAGGAAATCAGGATCTCATTCTGGAGCAGGAGAAAGGCTGTGATGCTGAGTTGTCACAGGATTTGCCCCATCACCTAATGTCCACGCAGTTCCTCCCACTACAGCCTCCTGCCATCACACAGGCCGGCGTTCATCACAGGAGCATCAGTCTTGGGTAACCCAACGCCAGGGAATTCTCACATCGTGGTCAAAAGTGGCTGCAGGGTCTCTGCTGGTTTCCTTCACCCTTAAACCATCGCATGCAGTAAGTGCATGCTGATGACAGATGCTGGTACATAAGCCACGTTTCACTTGGGCGTTCACTTATGCTAAGGGAATTGCTCTCATGGGAAAAAAAGGCAATCTTCCATTGGAAAACTGGCCAAGGAGCTAGCTCAGAAAGCAAACATATTGAGTAAGAAACTAGGTTTTATGATGGATTCTTGGGAGGAGTTGGTTTCAGTTATTTGGATGATTAAAATCAGACTTTGGAAAAATACTTTAAGTGCCAAATGAGTTCTCTTCAAATTTCAACTCTAAAATACCCAGTATGTCACCACATAGGACACCTCCTAAAGGAAACCAAAAACTGGTAGTTCTGCCTCGTTCCTCTTCTCTCCTTTATTGAGAATGCATACGCAGAAGTCTGCCTAATAATACTGCTAAAAGACATTCACACTCAGCTAAAAGCTTTTGAGAGAACTTCAGCTTGAATAGAGATCCAAAGAAAATGTGTTGACATTTCTCTCCCATAGAGTTCACCCAAGGAGGACACTCCCCAGTCACACTCCACTGAGAGCATCCAAGAGGAAGAGGAGGAGCAGGAGGAAGAATAGAGACCCAGGTTTCTACTCTTTCAACTCAAAGCTTTTGCTGACACAGAGGAGTGTGGAGAGATGCTGTCGGTCAGGCTGAGAAGGATCGCTCAAGGACAGCCCGGAGCTGCTGGGGGGAACAGGGATCAGGCAGAAGGAATCTCATGTGGGTGATATTCTGGTATCGCCCGCACACATGACCATGAGGCATCCACGTGGACCCTCGCTCGTCATATTGTTGATGGAGACTTTGGACAATGCAGCAGCCTATTTTAATTCATGTGAAATAGCATAATCTCCGAATCTAGTTGCCACTTACAGATGATCTGGTTATACGTATATAATGATCTTACACACTTGTGCATGACATATACTTAATAGGCTCCAGAGTCATGGATAATAGTACTTATTGACTCACAGTATTACTTGGAAAAATTGAGAGGGGAAAACAAATTAAAGCATTTGCCCATCTATAAAATTAATGTACTATTTTACCTATTTCACAGCAGCATTAGCAAACTTAATGTGTATAAAGATCAATAGCATCACTACTACACATGTTTTTCTATGCTGTCTTTGGCTCTGGCAAAAGATTTTGTAAAGATGACTGTCAAAGTACAGTTCGAACTACAATTTAAAAAAAGGTATTGAAAAGGGGGAAAAAGGTTAAAGAAAACTTTGGAAAAAACAATCAAGAAGGTAGACAAAATTCCCTCTTAAAACCTATCAATATTTAGAAATATGGAAAATTCCTGTATCAGCATCTAATGCTTCGACCTATCTCTGTGAATATATTGACACTCATACAAATACAGACACAAAGCCCATACAAATCCTGAATAGGCGCATTCATGCAATCAGCAGTTGTAGGCAATTCATGTTCAGATGTTATGTAAATACATAAGAAACTTAATTTGTGACCTTGTGTTAATGGGAAATCGGGCACGCAAAACATATTTACATAAAAGCGTAAGCCTGAATGTAAGTGTCCATTTAAGACTGCCTGCATATTTTTCAGGTGAAGCATAAGTGCTTAGATTTGAAAATAAGATTCAAAGCCTAATACAAAAGGTAATAAAACAAAATCTGTCTTCGCCCTGTCTGTCAAAAACCTTTTATAGAAACATCACCCACTTCTAAAAGGGCAAACTAAAAAACCAACCAAAACAACAATGCCCTTTTGTTTTGCTGCAGCATGCACAGAATACCTTAATGGATTGAAACATTTAAATTCCCGGTTGATTGTTTTGCATTAGATCTTATTATTATTGACAACTGTCCCTCGAGCCACAAGGCCAGGGATCCGTTCTGCCAAACGCAGGGTGATGATCTAAAACAAGCAAGACAGGGATGGTGAAGAATAAAGTGCGGTGGGCAATCGCTGTGCTGAAGGGCAGGCAGCTGCACAGAGGCAGGGCACAGCCCCGCTGCTCGGCTCCCGGGCACCTCCAGCCAGGCTGCACCTCCCTAAGACGTCCTCTACATCCAGGCATGGGCTGCAAGGGGAGAAGGAAGGTGGGAAGAGAAGGAACTTATTTACAGTCATTTCTACATTCAGATGAAGCCAAGATATGCACCCTTGCTTTCCTCTGCATGGGATTTTAGTAATGGCAAATATTCTGCACAGACTATACCCTTTAATTAAACTGCAATTTTACTTATTTTTTTTATGAGATAAAAGCTGGTTTTGTTTTTTGGCGAGTTTTCTGTTTCATTCAAGACCCAGGTTCAGCAAGACCACCAACACTTCCTCCCCTCGCTCGTTTGCTGCTGCTGCCCACAGAAACGGTCCTAAATTATCCCTGACTTCAGCATCTTCCACTGTGGCAGGTAAACAGTGCCGAGACAATAAAGGTGAGATTGACGGCTCAGATTAATCTCAGTATTGCTACTCTGGGTGCAAATTCCATCTGCATATAGAGTCAAAACAATTTGTCGTAATAAGAAGAGGAACAGCCTGAACCAGCCTCGTACACAGACAGGCTGAAAATAGCGGGAGCTCGGAAGAAGGTACTTGGCAGACAAAGAATACAAGTGTGATTCTCATCTCTGCAATTTCATTTCGCCATCACAGGCTGAGATATGAGTCCAGTGCATGAACACTGTTCCAAAGCCATAATTAAAATCAGATTTCAGGAGTAAGCATCATAAGTTGCTTATTATTTCTGGAATCTGTAGGTACTAAAAATGTCCCCAGACTACTTGCCAGTACAAGGCTGCTGGAGGAAGCCCCCTCCTCTTCCTAATTTTTTCCAGGTCAGCAGTAAGTTATTAAGGCTTCTGAAGCCACTTACAAACTCAGACAAAAGCATCAGCCTGAAGTTTTTAGATTTTTCCAACAACAATGAGAGGTTACACAAACTGAAGTGCAAGTCACATCCCTTTGAAGGTTTCTATGGCTGCAAAAGCCCATGGTCATTTCAAGAGGAGAGGATGTCTGTGGGGATCCCCAGCACAAATGCACCTAATTCTCCCCAGCTGCTGATTTACAGTTTTGCTCATCTCCTGGCATCTTCTCGATTCCGGTGGCCAGGCAACATGAAGAGTTGCCAAAAACCAGTCCCAGGGTAGGAGCTGAGCTTGTGATCACCATGACTGTCATATGGTACTGAGCTATGGCTTGGTCACCTCCCTCAGCCAGAGGAGTACCAGCCAAGGGATTTTTTTAAACTTTTTTTTTTTTTTTTTTTTAAGATCAGCACCCAAGAACTGCTGAACCCTCCTCAGCAGCTTTTAGAGATCCACCAAGAAAATTAGGGAAGGACATCAACCCCAAGAGTTATACCAGGCAATCCCATCCCACTGGGAAGAGACACAAGGAGCTGAGGACGTTACGCACTGCAGCAACATATGACTATAGAGAAGCCTTTCTGCTCCTATGACTTAGGTAATGGGGAAGAAAGCCCATCTCCTTCAAGCACACATCTGGATTGCATTTGTGTAATTTCCAGCTCTGCTTCCCCAGATGGACAGATGCCTGAAACCAGCAGTGGGGTCGTCTGCTGGCGCAAGTGCCGTAGAGTCAGCTGACTCTGAAAAATGAGCCAGAAGGCTGTAAAAGGCACATTTTGCCCTGAATAGCAACGGTAGCTTCCCTGAAATTATTTTTGATGGGAGGTTAAAAAAACCACTCATGCAGCTTCTAAGCTCGAAGTAAGGCACACAGCATTCAAAACCAATCAGTAATCATGGCAGACAACTGAATGATGGCAATCTACCAACAGTAAAATTAAATTTTAACTTTCCACACAAATCCTTTCAGGCTGCATATTTATATATTTAGTAATAAAAACCATATTCATGACCATTGTCAGCTGTAAAAGTTCTATAGTAATAACAACAACACTAATGGAAACTGAAACTGGAAAAACATTGCCTGGATCAGTAGCTTCATTGCTGATGACTTTTCTAAAATGATTCTAATTTTTTTTGCAAAAGACATTAGATTAAACTCCAGAAGAGTCCTACAGACAGACTGGGGATGTGCCTGATAGAAAAAACATCCACGCTTAGATTTGAGATTTTAAATTGAAGTGGTTACATGATGATGCATCATGACCCCTAACTGGTATAGGTTTGAGGCAGCAAATCTTTTTTTTTAAGGACTCAAAGCATGACTGACAAAATATTTTTATATTCAACTACAATTTTCAATTACAGATTGGATTAGTGTCAAGGAGAGATATTTCATTCCAATTAAAAGGGAAAAATAGCTTTAGCGTTGGCAGAATGGACATACTGCTAGACCCCTTTTTTTCTTTCATGTAGATCAGATTCAGCATCAGTCAGAAGCTTTAGTAGACACAAGCAATCCACGCTCTCACTTTTGATACCATCTTCCACAGGTACATTGTGACTGAACATTATGAAAAACCCAGGAACCTGCTGATTGAGGCTTAATCTTGCAAAGTACCAGAATTATATTAAACTGAACAATATCCATCAATGAGCTAAAATGATACTATTTTAAGGGAAAAAATGTAGAGAAAGATCTTAATAGATATTCATTTATTCTCTCTCAATCATGCAAGAAAGTTCATGACTCATGACAAGGAATGAAGGATGATGCATTTTAAAACTAAAACGTGAAACTAAATTACACTTTTAATTGGGAATTCAATTTTTCCCCATCAACTCCAAATATCAGAATACATGCTTGTCTATCATTTACCACTGAATACTGACAAGACGTCCTTTAGGAGGTGCAAACAAATGGAGAGCTCTGTCAAGTCTTTTTTTTTTTTTTTTTTTTTTAACGAATTATTTAACTTTGTCTTCACAGGTTAAGAAGTAGTAGCTACGTTCTGTCAGCATCTGGTACCTCATCCCCAAAAAATGTGTTGCTGTGGCAGATCAGGCTCTACATGCACTGCAAGTACTGAATTTTGTATCAAATCCCCTTTAACTGGGTATAACACTACCACAACTTTTAAGATTTCCAGAACGCACTTGTTGCAATTCTGCCTGCTTATGTTTTTGTAACTGCCTTTTTGTGATTTGGTTACTGGCAATAACTATGACAAAGATGTTGATAATCTCAGATTGGACAGTACTTTTCCCCAAATGTAAAAAAAATAGTGTGGTAAATAGTAGAACAGTTCTAAAGCCAACTTGTAACACAAAGCCTGAGCTGAGGAGGAACTCTGTGTTAAGAGGAGGTATGAAACTTGTAGGTGCTCCCAAAAAGCCTAATGAGCTGGGTTAATCGGTAGCATTTAAACACTTAAATCAGGAGTTCAACACCATAGCATTGTGTCTCCAGATGAAGAATTTGCAGACCTGAACCTCAAATAAACCTCTTTAAAATGCAAATCTCTGTGAAAGGAATTGCCCCTAATACCTTTCCTTTGTCCACAGGGCTCAGCCAGGCATCAGCACCAACCTGGATGTGGTTTTGAATGACATCCGGACCATCAGCAGGGAAACGGGACTGAATTCAATGAGTGATGTCTAAATCTCCCAAGGAATGTCATCCAGTGAGAGCTGGGCATATATGGAGCTCAGCAATGGATAAACACGTATAGCTGGCTGGGTCTTGTCATGGAGTTGCCTTCTTGAGTTTTGGCACTAAATTGCCAACCCAGGTCTGGCTTTGCTATCTAATATACTTGTTCAGAAGTGTACTTAGTGTAAATAAATACAGACTAGGATAAAATATCCCATGTCTGTGTCAATTCATTTCTCTCCCAATGAAGAAACAACCCATGCGTGAAGCCCAAGCTGCCCTGTCACGGCTGTGTATCGCTATTGTATAAAAGCATAATCAACACTGTATTTTAACCAAATTGGAGGCAATTAGTTCCCCTCACTCCTCAAGAATCCAAGCTGCAGATGTGCTGTCTCCCCTGCCAGAGTGAGGGACTTTAAAACTATCATAAACAAACATGGCTAATTTAAAAGAATCATTTCATCTTGAAAGGGACACATCTCTCTTTTTTATGCTTGCGTAAATCAAAATTGGCTCCATCGATTTTGCTGAAAGTTTCCATAAAGACACAACATGTGTGCTAAGACGAGGCAAGAGGAATTTCAACTCAGTCAAAAAAAGAGAAATCAGGAGTCCCACCCTCAGCATGGAGCTGTCTCCTAAGCATATCCTGCTCTCATTTTTACTAGTCTAACTCCATGCAAATAAAGCCAGGATCTGGTCTTTCATTGTTCACGGGTTCAAGAGTCTGCCTGGAGGACTGAGACCAAAGCAACCACAGGTTTGGGATGAGATAACTGAGCAAACCCTGGGGAGATTTGCAGTTCATGAATACCACGTTCAGACAGAAATAAAACTTTTTATGTTGCCCTTTGTTATTAAGCAGAAGCTCCAGTTGAGCCTCGTCACCTCACTTGAAATAAAAAATTAAAAATTAAAAGGACCCATACTTATAAAATGTTTATGTTCTTATTACACTTCCTATACACACCAGAATGCTAATCATAACAACCCTAAGCAACCCTGCAGAGCGTTAGCATGCTCCTTGTTATATGGCTTTGTTAGGTAGGAGTGAAAGGGTGAATAATAATATTCACAGCTTCCCTGCAGTCACGAAAATGTAAATATTTTTTTAAAGTGCTTACAAGACAAACCTACAGTAAATTTGAAAAATGTCCCCCATAATATTTAAACTAAATCCTCCTCTTTAACCTAACAACCCTAACCTTACAACATGGCAGTTAAGTGATCCATTCATTTTATTTCAAAATCTCAGTTCTCTCTTTGTTTAAGAACCAGAGACTAGCTGACAAACAGGATGGATAATATGGTCTCTCCAGAAACATTTTTATGTGATTTAGAGTGATTAAATCTAACATGTGGTTCTGCTGAACCTTCAGACAACATTTGGAAAGCAGCGGGTAAAGAAGTCTTGGGCCAGTTCTCAAGCTCATTAAGATAGAGAAAACTGAAGCTCTAGAGTATTTATCAACCTGTTCTTCAAAAAAAAGAGAACAGATAGTCCAGCCATTCTTGGTATAGGATCACTGACTCTAAATATGTTCCCAGTAGCAATGAAAATGAAGGAAATAAGTTATTCACTACAGCCACAGACAGCAGGACAAGAAGCAATGGTCTACAGTGGAAGGAGGATCTGGCTTTAGACACCATTAAGTGGAAGAGCAATGGAGCGGATGAGCCTGTCAAACTGCAGTTTAAGTCAGATCCTTCCTGCCTATCTGCAGATTCCTCTGCAACATCGCAAGCACGCATTTGATACTATCATTTTAACACTCTATAGCATGCTCTTAAGTAGTTGCTATGTTTCACCTGAGAGATGAAGACAACGAGGATGGCTGTATTTGGGATTTCTGCATTATTATTTTGGTAGTTTATCTACAGTTAGCATCTGGAGTTATATTTTACAAATGTTTGGTGGAGAAAAAAAAAACCAACCCCTTCATATACCATCAAATTGCATGAGTAAAACTTTATTATTGTCACACATGGGCAGCAATATGAGTCACTGTGGCTCACACTCCTTTACAGCATGATTTATAATATAATATTCCTTGTGATTCTACGTCCCTAGCAAAAAAAAATTAAATAAAACATATCAAAGAGGTTCTCCACATATCTCAACCTCAGGAATGCAGCTTTTCTAGTCATAAAGACTGGAGAGCAAGCATCTGTGTTAGCACAGCTAATTAAAGTGTAAGAAAAACCTCTTTTATATCTGACTTGTGAAGTTGATAACATGTAAGTTATAACTTGAATAAGACATGATAAACTCTGTCCTTCACAGAAAGAAATGAACTTCTAACATGACTTACTGTAAACAGATCTCAGGGTATAGCAGCTTCTAATCAGAGGCAGCTCTGTAATGGACTTGTTGAGCGGTGACATTTCCTACAACACTTGGCACACGTTGAATAATGATGCTGTTGTGGTTAAACCAGATAAGGTTCAATACTAATACAGGGAACAAAGTGTGGGGATTTTGACTGCATTAAGCCAAAATTTACAAACATGAACCTGAAATGTTTGACAGACATGGGAAGAAGAGCCACCAGGAGAACACTGCGTTAAGTTGGGGAAAGGATATTGGGCTTCGAGCTTTAATTTTGCTTGTTTGTGCAGTGTAAGGGAGAAAACTCACTTTAACATCACCTTTGAAGAAAATGACTCATCACTAGTCAGTTGGAAAAGAAAAGAGTCAATGGTTACAACTAATGTCCAAGAGGCCCCTTCATATCGGACACAAAGATGGAAGGATTAGTGTACAATAGCTTGGTTCCCTCCAGCTCACGGGGCTCTACCCCCCGGCGAGGAGCTGACATGAGAGGATAAGACAACTCCATTAGGAGCCCATATCACTTCTCCGCAGCGTTCCCCACAAGCAGATGGAGCAGCTATTTAGCCAAATGCACCGTGACTCCTGCTTTATACATGAGCATCTGGGATGTTTCCTAACGTGGGGCGATGTACAATGTACTCCGATTTATCAACTGTCCCACATGCAATTAAAGATTCGGATAAATAATTTGGCGGTAAAGGCCCCTCGGCTGAAGTGAAAAGCAGTAAAGCGTGAGGGGTCAAGTGTTTCCGCAGGATTTATATTTACCAAACAGAGCTGCCTGCAAAGGAATGCCTCCATTGAGCTGCGGCAGAATTAGGTCCGGGCAGGAGGAGTACGCTGAAGGCGCTAGCTGGATAGCTAGCAATTTCTTCGTTTCAACTGAAACGAATTTGAATGTAATGTTAGAGTTATTAAAACAACCCTCTTTATTGCTCTACGAAACAAAATATATATGTAGTTAGAGCTATATAATTTCCTGCTAATACACATTTTGATCTGAGGATAATGTGCAGTATCACCATTTTTCTGTGCATTCTACAAAAGGACTCTAATACCTTAGAACCATTTAATCAACATCCTATGCAGGCAGTGAATAGATAATTGAAATATAAGTACTGTCATCCATATCCCCTTTGGGAAAGTGACACAGTAAGCATTATATCATTCCATTAGTCCATCCTTTGATGTGGGTTTTATTCTCATTAAACTATGTTTTAGCCTTAAGGTTTCTCCCACCACCACCTCTCCATGATGTGGCCATGCCAGAAAAAAAAATTAAAAAATATCCTGCTGTTCAAAAGGCAAGAACTACATTTTTACAAGCAATTGTACATGTCAAAAATATAAAGCTGCCTTTTTAATTTCTTGTTTACCAAATACAGTCAATGACAGCTTCTGGAAAACACAGGGTGGGAAAAAAAAAGGAAACCAGGAGGGTGGTGGTGGGGAAGGAATGCATTTACTTGTTTTCAAATAATAAAGCCTGAATACAAGCAGGATAAAAAATGCTTGAAAAGGCTGCCGTGGTGGTGTCTGCTTTGAATTGTGCCCTGTTTAAACAAGAGGAAAGCCTCCCACTGAAAAAAGAAACATTTTTATCATTCAAAAAGATCTCAGGGCAGTCCCTTTAAAATGAGGTATTTTCTAAACAAAATATTGGAATGTTTCCCTGCAGGGAACGAGCATCTGATCTCTTAAAAATGATTATTCTTGAAGAACTGTAGATTTATGGAGTTTTTGTTTTATTTGTTTTAACTTAAGTAGAATGAAACCTGTCTGAAATGACCACCCAAGGGAGCAGACCAGCCAGCTAAGTAGAGGCTGATCTTTAAATGGGAACTGAAGTTGTACTGAAACCCTTGGGGAGGTTTTAAACTGCTGGCTTAAAACAGGGCTGGCTAAATGCTTAATGCAGGTTTCAGCATAAGCCGAGGACATGGATTTCCTCTCACTTACATCAGTGTAGCTCCACTAACATCAGTAGAAACATTCCTGATTTACATTAGTGTTAGCAAGCAAGGAATCAAGCTAATTACACTGAGTTATCAACAGTGATTACAGGACGATTTTTTTTTTTTTTTTAAATGCACACACATTTTTTCAGCATGGACTGGTTTTGTTACACTTCCAACAGTAGGTCTGCTACAGGCAACTCAGTGGAAAACTCAGCTTTACATAGAACTAGTCTTGAATCACACTGTGTTTTTGAATAAATAGGGAAAGTTTGACATGTTGCAATTTTCTGTCAGTTTATGAATGCCTGACGTATATATTTGCAATTGTAACTACAATTCATAAATATAAGCGATCAGTGAGAAACATTAGTACCTTAGGAGCTCTTTTGGGTCTGATTCTTCAAGAGTTTGGCTTATCGCTTAAACTGACCAAAGTCAACACTCCACTTAGAAATGTCAACAAGCAGGAAAAGCTTTACTGTCTCCATTAATTGCAATAACCATCAACCGTGGCCATAAGAAGCGGGAAGCTCGCATACAGAACACAGCTCCTTGTGCATTGCTAAGTGAGGAGGTTAATGGGATTCTAGGAAAAAATATTCACCAAACAACATGAAGATTTATTTCTTTTGAAGCATACAAGGCATTATCTGTGTTGCGTCTTCTTCTGTTAAGTTAATAGACCTGAACTTCTTAAATGCGCAAGGAAAAGCAAGCTTGAGAGTGCAAATATTCTGCATAAGGAGAATATAATTAAATTCCATAACATATTATTCTCATAGTGAAGCTTTTTGAGACAAGACTGGATAAAACCCGGAGCAACCAGGTCTAACCTCAGCGCTGGCCCTGCTGTGTGCGTAGGAGATTGGTCTACAGCTCTCCTGAGGTCCCTTCCAGCCTCAACCATCCTCTGATGCTGCCTGTACAAGCTTCATGGCCTGGGCGACATGAAACCTGGAGGTAAAGCGAGGGAGAAATCCCAGCCCCACTCCCAGACAGATGCTGCAGCCACTGCTAAGACCAAAGCCAAAGGACATGGTACATAAAACAGTTGCAAGCTGCAAAATACTGCGGGAGCAGAACTGAAAGGTGTCTACATGGTCATGAATTAGTTATTTAGAACACGCTGTTTGAAGACGTTTTTTTTTTAAGATGAAAAACTATTCCTATACAACTATTAAGTTTTTTATGAGTGCTTAGCACAGCAGATCCAGCAGTACTGTAAGTTCGTAAAAACAGCCACTTTTTAACAAGAGTGCGTGCAGTTCTGTGTAGAAGGGCAATCAAAACTGTCACTTTGTACAATATAATGGAGCAGGACACTTGTCATACTCAAGGCTAAGCTCACTCAGCTACTGCAGCTAATACTAGAGATTTATTTAAATTAATCTGCAGGAAAATTAAATCCATTACCTTAAAAAGCAAGGGAATAAATCATACCCAACAGGAAACCAGGAAAAGCTGCTGCCATTTCAGTCAAATCTAAGGTTGTGTGAGCACGTGAAATTTTTCCTTGTCAATGACATAAAAACAATTCATAGCAGGAAAAATAATATCAGCTGTTGTTATAATGCAAAACGCAAATACTCTCAATGACTTTAACACTGCAGCTGAAGTATGAAGAACATCTCAAGCTGTTTGTATTTCCAAACAAGACTTGAGAGGTCAGAGGAGGGAGGAGGACATGTGGGCAGGCTGGAATGATGGATGGCGTTTAGTGGCATGCTGCGTTTGGGTCTACTCTTGTTATTTTTGCAACAGGATGTCTCTGATTACTCTCTGAATAGAGAATAAGGATGGTTACGTCTCATTGCTCAAAGGGAACATTTTTTTCAGAGCCTTACAAATTAAATAGGACATCGTAAAGCAAGCAGTCAATGAACTATCAAGTGCTGTTTGTCACAAATCTAGCAACAGTGTCGGAAGATTCCCTGGGGGCATCAGCGGTGGGTTTGGGGCTGGCAAATAAGGTATATGTACTCTTGTCGCTACGTACAGCAGACCCCAGCTCTGCAGAGTCCTTCTCTGTCATTGCCTGTGCGGTTTGGTCCAGGCCAAAGGATATAAAATATATGCAGCAGGGGCACACCGAGCCTCTAAATAACTATTTCAGCCATAAAGTTGATGCAATATGGAAAGGACTTCATGAATGATGGAGGACAATTGCTTTTCCAAATCCCATCCTTCCAGAGATCTTTGCAGAACTGGCTCCTGGCTCACACAGTGCTGCCTGGCGCGATGGTCAGGCCAAAGCTGCCTAACTTCTTGAGTGTCACCAGTAAGGTAACGAGCCTCTGTCCCCAGCCAGACCTCAGAGGCCGTGACGACGTTCACACTCCACAGCGCAGCCCTGGCCACAGAGCGTTTCTCTGAGAGCTACTGAGGTTCCTCACTGATGTCAAAGGAAACTGCAAGTCCTCAGCAAGTTGCAGAAAAGGCTGAGACGTGGGGACTTGGGAACCACATGAATGTGCATGCAGGGAAATAAGCACACACAAGTGTTGCCAAGGTGGGGGGGGGGGGGTGTTGTTTTCTCAAAGGGAAGGCTTCAGGCAAAAAGGAAGGGGAGAAATGTTGGAAGCAAGGTCAGTTAGAACTGACAGCTGATCTTAAACCTGAATAAACTTGGGGCTGAAGCTGCAAATGGAGGCCATAAAGTGAAACACACGGGAATAATTTCTCTACAACAGCGTAACGTTTCCTAATGAGCCAGCTCCATGAATTAGCTTATCTAAAATAGAGACGCCAGCTCATCCAAGGACTGGATGACTCAGTAACACCAAGGACCTCTCACTGGGGGTTACCAGTTTGATTCTGGCGCAAGCTCAAAGCATCCAAGAACTGTCTTCATGATGTCACAACCTCTATAAAAAATGTCACTGGTCTCCGTGCAGTTTCTCAGTGGGCAGAAGTTCACATCAAAGCCACCACTGAACGCCTTTCCAAGGAGGTGCAGTGAGCCAACACGACAGAGAGTTAACAACCTTCTCGCTCTTCAAAAGGGATCTCAAGCTCAGGACTGGACCATAGAAAAACTGCTACCCATATGTTGTGGTTTAACCCCAGCCAGCAACTAAGCACCACGCAGCCGCTCACTCATTCCCCCACCCACCCAGTGGGATGGGGGAGAAAATCGGGAAAAGAAACAAAACTCGTGGGTTGAGACAAGAACGGTTCAACAGAATATAAAAAGAAGAAACCTACAATGACAATGATAACACCAATAAAGTGACAGCAGCAATGACAAAAGGATTGGAATACACAAATGATGCACAGTGCAATTGCTCACCGCCTGCCGATCGACGCCCAGTTAATCCCCGAGCAGCGATCCCCCCCCCCCCACTCCCCCCAGTTTATATACTGGTATGGAATACCCCGTCGGCCAGTTTGGGTCAGGTGCCCTGGCTGTGTCCTGTGCCAACTTCTTGTGCCCCTCCAGCTTTCTCGCTGGCTGGGCATGAGAAGCTGAAAAATCCTTGACTTTAGACTAAACACTACTTAGCAACAACTGAAAACATCAGCGTTATCAACATTCTTCGCATACTGAACTCAAAACATAGCACTGTACCAGCTACTAGGAAGACAATTAACTCTATCCCAGCTGAAACCAGGACACCATACGGACCAGTTCTGTAACAAGGACTATGCAAAATAAAAAAAAAAACAAAGGAAAGAAAGAAAAAAAGAAGGGAAATCACAATATATTTACAAACAGTGCAAATGAAGACAGATCGTAAAATGATGCCTCGTTTGCACTGGATATCACAGATGTTGTAACACAGCACAATTAAGAAAGCAGCAAACATTTCATGATATGAAGCAGCCAAAGAGAAGAATATGTCAAAACTCAAATGTCAGACAAATTTTGGGCAAGAACTCTGTACATACCCCAAGCTTTCTGGATTCCTTCCCAGAGCCAAGACACCAGTCTCTTACATACAATTTATCCATCTCTGTCTCATCTGTTTTTGACTAGTTTTAGCATAACCATTTAAGGGTTTTATTTAATCAGCCAGGAAGGAAAGAGTTCAAGGAACACCAGGGAATATGTGGCAAAATATAACAAGATTAGATCACTTGCGCTGGATTATACTCCTCTGGCACACCACAGAAGAAATAACCCCAGTCAAGGTCTGCACGTTCAATGGTCTACAGGGAACGAGACTGGCATTATTCAAGGTAAGTGACACTTTAAAGAACTTTAAATTAGCTGTTGACAGTCAGGTAGGATAGGTTGATGAGTGATTACATGAAGTCCCCAACATTACCATTTTGTGGTGAAAGCACATATGAAGGGGGGGAAGTAAGAAAATCCATTAAATATGGTTTTGCCAATCTGTGGTGCATTCAGATGACAGTGAAGTTTGTTTAAGTACGCTGGAAACTTATAAACCAAATTGCTTTCTCTGAATTGAAAGTTGACAGAAAGTTTCCTAGATATATTTCTGACTCCAGAAACACTGCAAGCCATGCTAGTAGACGATGATTTAAAAAAAAAAAAAAAAAAAAAAAAAAAATCAATCTGCCCATCACCGTTCTTCCTAACAAGTGTTCCTTCTTCCAGGGCTAAAGGACCACCTGCAAGTGGAGCAGAAGTGCAGCTCCCCTGAACTGCATGATTAAGGCTGACTTGCTGTATGTACAACAGATGCCCTCACTGCAGTGGTCCCTAAAATATGTTTTTAAATAAAATTAACTCAACTCAGGAATCTGTAATTAGCACCATCTTCGAGAACAAATCGGAACAAGTTTATTGAAGCACTCTAACTATTTACAATGAGAGTGAATTTACCCCCGAGGTTCACTTTACTATTTTGTCTCAATTTTCTTGTAATTTCATCCATCACATTTTTTTCAGTCCTCCAAAGGTGATGGATAAAACACAGAAATAAATAGGACCAACTGTTCGCAGAAGCCTAAGGGAAAACATAATTTTGTTATAAATAATCCTTGGCACAAATCATGGAAATGCAATACTAAAATTGTTTGTTGAATCATTTATGAATTGGGCCTTCAGCTTTAGTTTGCAAATAAGTTAGAGTTTTTTGTTGATGTTCTTTTTCACTTTGCTTTTTTAGCTGGAAAACAGCCTTTGAGAAACTGAACTGATATATAATCCAGAAAACAGAGTGAATGAAGGATTTTTTTTTTTTTTTTTTTTTTTTAAGGGCATCCCTATGCTAATGCAGGGCTCTTTTTTTTGGGGGGGGGGGAGGATTTACTTGTGGATGATGATAAACTAAATGATGACAAATTTTTACTTCATTTTCATAAGAAGCCACCATTGTGAATTTTCACCCCAGCTTTATGCTAAACATGTAGAAAAGGCAAAGACAACATGGTGCCTTACAAAACCACCAAAAAAATGAGTTGCAGATACCTCTGCTGGGAGATTCAAAAGAATGTTTGTGATCCAAGAGATAAACATGACTACTAAAACCAATATACACTTTTGTGTTTGTTCTTAAATGTGAAATTTTGAAGACTTGTTGTTACAAACTAATGCAAAAGTTCAGTGGGACATAAGTCCTTGCTACCACACTGTGCATGTAGTCGTTACACGTGAAGAAATACACAACAGGAGTGGAATTCTGCTGTCTTGAGAAATTCAGTATTTTAGAGGACAGCTGATTACCCAAACTCCTCGCATGAAAGTTATAAACATGAAAAAATATCGAAGAACAGAGAGCTGTATTTTGTTCTTTTTTTTGCCTGAAATTGCTATTTTTCGTCATCTGAAGAGAGAGAGAACCTTGGAGATAGATAAAAGCAATGTGAAGACTCATTTCTCATTAACCAGAGCAGGTGTGCATAGCCTTACCTGATCTGTCCTCGCACCAGTGGTCTGTTTTTTGTCCTGTTCATATTTGAGTCAAATGGAACCTCAAAGAACTGTAATAAAAAAAAAAAAAAAAAGGAAGAATCAAAATGAAAGGATGCCGGAAAGCATGCCATGCATGGAATGTACTGTCTGCATCTGCAGGTGCTTTAATCTCTATTTTTGAAGGTTCAGAAATACAACGAAAATGGCAAACGCCTTTTACGGAGCTTTGATAGTCTGCATTAATGCTTTTGGCACCCCCTTAGAAAGAAAATCACCTGGAGGACAAAAATAGTTTGCACAAGTCCCCAAAAGTTAATCATTTGAAGTACAGTTTGATTCCAAGTTCTGTTCTCGACGGGTTTGACACAGCTTTTATATGTACATAATTATGTATACACATACATACAGCCCTACCCCCAGTTTTATATTAATACAAACAGCCCTTGCAAATGTTGTGCTTTTGGTATTTAAAAGACAAACACTAAATTTTTTTCAAGATCATCTAACTTCTGAGAACCTATAACCCACTCCAAAATCAATCAACTCTTGTAAAACGCTACTGAAACTGCACCGAGCATCTAGTTCTAGCAGCAGGGAATGAACACACCATATGGTGTTATTTAATGTCACAACCCAATTTGACTTTAAACATCGCCTATGGGAAAATTCAGGCGGCACTATCTTCACGCTAGGAATTCCTGCAGGCTTTTGTATGATTCGTTTTATAAAGAATGTTACTGGAAAAGCTCAATGCACTTTGCCATACAGCAAACTGTAAAGTCATTTAGTTTTACGTGTGTAAAATAATAACAAAAATAATAAGCATGTATTTACTTATAGAAAGAATACTTTCTACTGACGTTATGTCTGAGGTTTTGGGGTAGGATCCCAATTATGGTGAATATGTAGGAAAAGCACCATAACAAATCATAATTTCAAACAATCAGGCTGACAGTAAGCTCAGTATAGTCAAACTACAGACAGATTTAAGGTGACTATATGATAAACGACTACATGATAAAATCTATGTTATTCCAGCAAACTGATGTAACTTTTTACACAACAAAAGACAAAATTAACAAACATCTTCATTCTGACAGTGCTGCCTTACTGGTCTTGCTACCCCCTCTTGCTGGGGCTGCATTCCCAGGGCAATGCCAGCGGACTGGCACACTGGGAGCAGCAGGGACCCCATCAGAGCCCTACCGGTGCACATTAGGGGAAAGACGCTTCATTTACAGGCACACAGAGATCACAGGAACCACCTTTCCCATCTATTACTTTGAAGTAATGACTATATAACAATTTGGGAACCTCTGCTGTTGCTCCTACGTATTGCAAGCGCGGCAGGGATCGGATACCCATGGATCATCCTGCCTAACACTGCCCACGATATTCTCCATTTGTGGTGACTTTTTTAACCTCAGGTTGAATCATCTTCCTGATGGATTTAACCATTCCCAGGAATAAGGCTATAAGAAAGTCCTGCCTGCATATGAGTGAGAGTGAGCGCGTGCATGTGCTCAAGCCCGCGTGCTAAAGCTATCCTGCTTAAACAAACCTTGCTAACAGTATGCTCTAAAGCCAAGAAATTTGGCAGCGCACATCATCTTCATGTTCAGTCATGCTTGTGAGACTGTCCAAACCTGGGAAAGAAGACGACTCAGGCGGGTGGCAGGAGAGAAAGGGCAGAGGGTCAAGGAAGCAGCAGCAGAGCTGGCAAGGGGGGCTCTGGCTGGGGGACCCCAAACCTGCACTGCTTCCCTGCCAGCCAGCAGCTGTGAAACCCCCTGCAACAGTGGCTGCCTCATCCCCCTCCAGTGGCTGGCCAACACAAATTAATGGATAATTACTGTTGTTAACTGGGGTGAAGCCTGTGCTGCATATTAAAGTCCTCAGTTTGCCCACGATGGATCCAAAAACCACCACAGTTCTGCAGGTGAGGAATCCTGCATTTGTCGATTTGCATTAAAGGCTACAGATTAAATGCTTGAAAGTTAAGAAATATAAAAGCACGGGACTTGAAATCATCAACGCAGCTTTTAATTACTAGTTCACAACCAATTCGCTAAAACTTCTCATCTCCACCTGTGTGGTGGAGCTGGCCAGGACCACGCAGCCATAGATGGTTTGCTCGCAGTAAGCCTCCATCCGGAGCAACTGGATGGAGCATCTGACCTGCTTCCAATTCCTACCAACTCTCAAAGCCTTCCAATTTTATTATCGATATTCCTGAAGCAAACTGAGGCTGCTCAGCCAAGAGTTACTCACGCAGAAGAGGAAGGGACTTCAGGAAGAAAAAGGGTTAGTTTATATGGCTTTCACTTTCCCAGAGCTTTTTAGATAGGCAGCTAATAGGTTATTTCTCATCCCCTGTTTGTTATGCCTGATCTGCAGCGGCAATGGCACTCCCAGCTACACCCAACGTCGGTAGAGACCCTGGTTTGGAAGAAAAGCACAGAGGAGTCTGTGGGGCAGCTACAAGCCCCAACGCACGGAGCCCCGGCAGCTCACTTCGGAGGGACAGGTCGGATCTTCATGGCTACGATGCTGCCCTTGAAGTCTTGGATGTTTCACAAAGAACCTCTATAGGAAATGGCAACGACTACCTTCGGAGAAGGGAAAGCACCCCGTTTGGATCCGAAACCAGTGATTGCTCCTGACAGCTCAGCATTTTGCTAATGGTTTGTTTCACTGTTACATTTCAGAGACAATTATGTTAAATGAAGAAAAAATGTCATTTGACATCAGACTGGTAGAGCAACACAAGGGAAAAATTCTATAGAGCTAAAGTCTTTTCTCCTGAAAATATTTTGTGCTATGCTCAGGTTTGCTTTTTTTTTTTTTAAAGACAGAATTTTTATTTATATTTGCAAAGTCTGACTGCTTTGAGCCTACTTCTAGTTTAAACTGTGCATGTGAGGAGATTCGGGCTCATTTGAGAGTATTTAAGCTTACGGTTAAACGTATTCCGTGTGTGATGGATAAAATCAAAGTAACGCACAAGTTTTAAACTCATTGTGTCTCAAACATAAAATGACTGAAATGAAGAAGAGTTGGACACTCAACACTTGAAAGAATTTAAACTTACACAGCTGAGTTAGTATAACCTGGCAATACCATAATCAGCGTATGAAATATTTCCATATATTTAATATAGTAGTTAACCCCTGAACAGAATATAAATTTTGATCAAGAAATTCCTCTGCTCAGTTAAGTAGTCAAAAATGTCCATCTCTGTTGTATACAGACACGGTTGCTCCCAAAATTAAGATTACTGCATGACTTAAGTCTGAATTTTTTCGCTTTTTTAAATCTGACAATCTGAATAATCTGTTACTGTCAGCTGTACGCACGAAACTACATATCCAACTGAACTACAGTTAAGAAAAATCCTTTTATTTGCAATGCCCTAGATTCTTTCACTGAGCTAGTTGCTATTACATGTCAGCAAGATGCCATTTATCAAACTTTTCCCATTTTCCTCCCAGATGTTCAGCAAAATTCTCTCTCCACTTGAAATTATTTTCCCCTGATATTCTAGAAAAAAATGAAAAAAATGTGCATCTCAAATATCATTCCATAAGAATGAAAGAGTGAACTCAAACATATTATCTCATGCCAGGCCAACACAGTACTGCCTGTTTTAGCAAACAGTAAATTCAGTAAGATGAATACTGGATAAATAAATATTTTAGAAGCACTCAAGAGGTTTTTTCCTTGGGAAGTCTGAATGCATCAGTTCAGCTGGACAAGGCAGAATATTATCTGTCCCAGGTATTTGGGAATGTAGCCATCAAAAGGACAGACAGAGGATTAAATCTACAGCATCTAAAAATCCCTGAGTGACAAAACTTGGCAAAAGCTTTCAAGACCCTAACCTAAATTTTAATCAGTATGCATGAACATTTAAAACATGATGATGGAAAAAAATAAATCAGGCCAGATAGTACTTTGTGGTTTATTTCTCTGGCAGGCTCATCAGACTCTTTGTGTAGATCTCATCTAGTTAATATACAGTAATTATATCTTAAACATTTAACAATTCTTAGATTAGCTGTCACATTACTGCTTATAGCTGTTTACAGTCTTTTTTTTTTTTTTTTTCCTTCAGCTTCTTCTTATTGGTTTCTGCTTTGTTCTTCAGTGAAATGTATAAAAAACGTTTAATTTCTTTAAGCTACCTCCTGGAAACAGCAGTGAATGCAGAGGGTAGCTAATCATTCAGACCTCCTGGGGGATACATACATTAATAATTTTATTTGGACTAAGCCAAGATTCCCATAGCATCACCTTGCAGATACAGACGGCACTACGCTACGCTGGCACTTTGATGACTAACATGCCTTTACAGGACGCCCTCTCACTCTTTCCATATCATCAGTTAAACACCGACACCACCTATTAAGTTTTCAAAGACAGTGGCCTGAGTATTTGCAGTTAATTAAGCCAGCGGAGCGGATGGAAAGCCCTGAGCACGTGCTGCGTTTGCCATCCATGGTCATTCCTGTGGGAGAGATTTTTACTACCGAATTATGACGGTTCAATACCTTTACTCCTGTTCACACGAAAACATAAATAGAGTGCATTAAGAGGAACAATATGTCGTATAGTTTATCAACCAGATCACCCGTACTCAGGCTAGTAAATGTCTCTCATACACCGCTTCGGATTTAGAGTGTATCAAGCACCAGCCTGGCCCCCATCCAGGGCCAGCTCTAATCTGTGACACATGGTGGAAACAGCAGCAGCTGAAACAGGCAACCGGTCTTCCCTGTATTGACATAACATTTTACTCTAATGCTAAACACATATTTACATCAGAACCGATAATCCCATGAGTCTAAAGACGGAGCGGAACCCTGCTATCAAAAGACAATTTAATTCAAGGCAACTCAGAGGTCTTCCCATTGCAAAACCATCCCTTCATCTGAGCAGGCTTCCACGTGCTCCTTGGCAGCAGAATTGCCCTCTGGATGTATGTATTTCTCTCTGAAGCCTCTCTGAAGAACAGTTCAGGTGAATCTATGGCACTAATGAGTGAATGAGAAGATGAGTCACCTCCTCCTGCACTGAAGTGCTGCTGGTCTCCAAAGTCCTCCAAAGGACTCCAAAGCCTTGCACCGCACTGGGGAGGTGGAGACGAGCTACAGGGATGGGTGTGGGTAGTGGCTGAAGCCTCCCCTCAGCTAAAATCTCTTGCTACAGACCTAAGCAAACGTTTTTAACACAATGCAAATAACGACCAGTACAACTGGACTCCCCACTTGAGCACTTCACTGTATGTCTACAGCCAGGCGTGAAACTGGGCTGTATAAAGCAAGTCTTCCAAATGTTGGTCTTGTTGAATTAGATGCTTCTGAGGTTCTCTGATTTCCCCTGCACTACAGCAAGCTCTGATTCTCTTTGGTTTTCTTTGGTGTTGCCAAAGAGCAAGCAGTTAACCAGAAACATCACTGAAACACACGTTGGAAACGAAAAAGGTATGTGAATCGGGGAGGAGCAGGTGGACCAAAACCAGGTAGAGAGCGCAGTGGCAGAGTGGAGTCCAGATACCTGGACAATAACCTGAGGTTTCCTGGGAAGGTGACATCCAGAAAGCCATTCCTTGCAGCTGGCCACGCGGCCTCCAAATTCATCAGGTTTTAGTACTAGCCTTTCATGTGAAGTCTCTTGATTTTCCCATGCATTCAAAGGGAAGTTGCTATAAGCAGGACTGGGAACCCATCAGACCATGAAGAGTCGAGTTCCTTCCTTTGTGAGTGCTCTTCCCCTGTGTATTACCAAATTATTTCTACTCCTCGTGTTTTCAGTGATTTATCTTACACTGTGATAAAGTAATATATAATTACATAAAAGGAGAAGAAAAACATAACATATAATTTATGGTAAATAAGATCAAAGTCAAGATTATTATTATAGGTTTTCTTCTGGTTTCCTTTCAATCACTTTTATATGAAAACAACAAAGAATAATTAAAGTATATTACAAAGGTCTTCTTATTCAATTGTACACAGATGTGACTAAAAAAAAAAGTGAAGGGAAGGATTTTCAAAAGCACTCATGTACTGATCTAACACTATTCTCACTGAAGTCAATGGCAGTTTGACTTCAATGAGAGCAGAGACAGACCAACACTGAGTGATTCTGAAAATCCCACCCTAATTGTACAAACAAGGGAAGGCTTTAGAGATTGCTGGCTCGGAGATTGTATATTTGAGAATCATAAAGGGCACACAGCACCTGTTTGTCTTCAAGATATGAAAATAAAGCAAGGCAAATATTTTAAGGATTAGAAATGGCGCTTTTTTTTTTTTTTTTTTTAAAGGCAGTATCTGAAAACCCTCTGGCTCTGCAGTTCCCAGTCTCGCTATAGATCTGCTTTAATATTTTCCATTTCAAAGAGGATTCTAATTAAAAAAGAGATTGATGCAAGCCTGAACATTGTTACTTACAGATAGGGAAGGGCAGCTAAACCCCAAACTGTCATGTTTGAGTGAACTCAAGAAAGGTCTGCTAGGTAAAGCATCTGCCACAGTTAATTTATTTATTGTTTCAAAAAGCTTCCACAAAAGACACATTCTTCTTATTAGCCAGTGTTTAGAAGCCCATTGCTGCATACAGGGAAGAGAACAGGAGGTAATTGCAAAGAAAATGTTGATACCTGTCACTTCAGAAACTTATTTTCAGGATGGAGAATGCAAAGACTCACAGACTTCAATTAGCACTGATTTGTCCCTTCAGATTAACAACCGGCTGTGTGGGCTCTGCTTTTAAGTGCTCAAGAGGTGACATGTTATTTCCTTGACCACTTACAAACATGTGACTTTCTAGAGACTCCCAGAGACATCCACTGTCCCCCAAACTGAGAATTTTTAGGTTTTACATGGCATTTAGTATTTAAGTGCACTTAACCGGCAGCAGTGCCCAGAGCCGCTGGCACACCTGGCTGTATTTGTTTTCAGCTCATCCAAATCCTTTTAGTGGGTCTGACCAACAAAACAAGTGGTCATTAAACTCTTGCAGCTTAGTGGCCTCTTCATCAGCACTTTGGCCAAGCAATATCCTTTGGCGATATCAGAAGTACCATTACCAGGAGCCTGAAAAGCGCACGACCGTGTTAACACTCAGGAGTGTCAAAGCAACATGGTCTTAATACACTGCTGCTCTGTCCGCAGGTCCCGTCACGACGATGAGGGGTTTGGACGGAGGTGAGGATGATGGACGCATCCTTAAACACGGCGCCTGTAACTGCTGAAGCCCAGCTGGATGAACCGCTGTCACTGCAGGTGTGGATGCGCTCGTGGCATTCACCTGGGTAAAAGCAGCATGCGTGGAAGGAAAGACCCTGGGTATATGCGTGCATGTGTCCGAGCATGCTGCAGTACACAGGGAATTAATGAAGCAGAAAAAGATAATTAAGGACTACATGCAGTATGAATAACTCCGAATGAAATAATGGGGCATTTGCACCAAATTACTGTACCTACTTTACTCCTACATCCATTTTTCTTGTCTTCGTCTTTGAATCAAATTCGCTAGCATCAATGCATGAAAAAAAAAAAAAAGCTCATTTCATCTAATTTTTTTTCAGTGCACCTGATGTCCAAGACTTGAAGTGGGAGAAAAGACGTGAATCTCCTGTTTTGGTAAACAGGAAACGTTGGGTAACCACTGATGAGCCCTGCTCTTCCCACTAAAATCATATTTTGCTAAGAAGATATTGTAACAAAAATGAAATAATAATAAAAATAAAACCAGGCCCTTATTTTATAAGCTGTTTAATCTTGCAAACTGCTGACATTGTGAGCCTCCTAAATAGCATATTCCCGAGGCCTGAAGGAGGTCAGCCACAGCTTCAGGGGAAATGCAAGCTGGATACCGCAGACAGGCTTTCACCCTATGTGATCCACCTTGGAGAAGCAGCTTTCACAGGAAGAAATACTGGTTTCTGGCCAGCTGCCAAAGACTTCAGCTAATATTAAATATTTACCACCACCAAGTCTTTTTATTTAGCACGCAATTAATGCATCCACAAAGCAAGCTCCTTACTCCAGCCCCACTTCCAGGAGGCCACTTGCCCATCAACGTATTTGGGCTCCTTGAACCAAAGGGAGCAATTTCCAAAGCGCAGGACATACTGCACTGAATGCCTTCCCATCCTTTTCTTTTGGACAAGGACTTTGCCACCATTGGGTTCTTCCTGTTAATCTTAAAATGAAAATTGCTAAAAAGTATGTTTCAGGTTTGAGCCCCCAGTTAGAAAAACACCTCGTGCCTTTCCCTTGTGCTGACCCAACCAATTGCACCCACAGAAGGACCTGATCTGGCAAAAAAAAAAAATCACTGATTTTCCTCTGGATCTTTTCATTTTTTGATCTGTGTCACTGGATCAGGTCACCCAGGACATGAAAACAGGAGAGGGAAAGGGTGAAGCTGTGACTCAGCTCCCACCGCTGAGCTAGTGCATCACGCACCCCAAGAGAGAAGCAGCAACACAACGTGGTGTCTCCCATTTAGGGGTTAAACTGTTAACCTCTAACCAGGCTCACGGAGAAAATGCAATGAAGCAACATTCATCTCTATGCATCGTGTTGCCCTGGTATAATAAGGGAAAACTTAACCAACTCACGCACATTTCAACACTAGACTGTGATCACCCCAAATCCACCACCTACCCATGCAGGATGTTTGCAAGTTTTTAATGATTAATTATATGTAGATGTCAGATGCAGAGGTACATACTTTCTGCTCTTCAGGAACTATTTTATCTCTACATATTTTAGGAACAATTATTAGAGTTGAAGAAAAATACAACCTTTATGCCTACCAAGATACACTCTGAATCACTTTGCAAAGCCATTTTCTTGAAGAGATTCCTTTGCATTAAATCATATTTGTCACCATGCCAGCATGCCATGAGTGCAACATATAATTTAAAAAACAAACAAAACTTCAAATAACAATCTCTTCGCTGAAGATAGGAATTGCACAAGGTCAGTATCTGGTTTAAGTTACTGTATGTCCTAAAATACACAAGGCCAGGTCCTCTGGACACAGTGCAGCTGCTTTGAGCAATACTGCAGATAAAATCCGATACTGAAGATGGCTTAGACAAATTCCTGTGGTGGAATAAAGTTGTTACTCAGGAACTCTTGGGGAAGTATTTCTGCTGCCCAATGCAAGTGCTTAAGTCAAGCAGGAGATCCAGAGTCAACCGGGAGACACGCATCTCCTCCAGATGGCAAGTGAGAGCAAACAGAGGCAGGAGCTTGTCTAATTGAGATGCAAAACCTTTATTTCTTTCTAGTAACTACAGAGGGATCCTGAGCTCCTAGCTGTAGCCAGGGCAGTTGTAAAAGGGGCAGGTAACAAGACAGCCCTCTAGACTATCAGTATCAGCTGCTTTTCAGTCCCCTGTGACTACTAGAGAGAGCTATAAAATAAAGCAGCCTCGCCGCTGCTCTATTCTTGCCCAGGAGATTAGAGCAAGGAAGTGGAAAGGTGAGATTTAAATCACTTCCACACATCTCCTGGCTCCAACCCATGTGTCCAGGATCCAGGTCATTTTAATCAGCTTTTTATAATTTGTCACTCAAATGATAAGAATACTAATCCACTGCAGTGTGCTTCCTGCCAGGCACCCGAATATTAATCCATAAACTGTTCTCTTACATCACACGTAGATGTGTTCACTTTAACTGCTTATGGCTGACATGTCCTGTTAGCTATGCTTTTTTTCTTACAAGACAGACAAAGTAGCACCGTACATAAAGCAGCAGGCTTGCCTGCTTTTGGCTATGGAAAGGTTATTTATGTAGTTGCATACACATAAATTACTTATTCAAAACATCTTTTAGTTTTAGAAATAAATTAACTTTTTTACTTGAAGTTACTGGCACCTGTGAAAAATAATTTGCTTTGGTACATCTGTATTTGGCAGAAGAAAAATCTACAGCTCCTTCTGGCCAAAATATTTAAAAACAAAACAAGAACCAAAAAAACCCACAAGGAATTAAATCTGGGAACACTGTAATATAGCCAATAAAAAAGCCTAAATGTGAACAAGGGTGTAAAGCATTTATTGACAGGCCTCAAACAGTACGATAACATTGCCCAACTGTCGCAAAACTGATCTGCTGGATTTACCCGCAGCTCAAGCCTGTTAATATTAATAAAATCATTCCTCAAGAGTTATTCCTTTAAAGTATTTAAAGAGTCGGTATCAGGAAGAGTTTCAAGTCACATTTTTATATACGGCACATTTAGGGCATCTACCAGGTCTCTAGGAGAGAGTTTACAAGTATCCCCTTTACAATAAAATTTAAAAACAACTTCTTCCTGTTGTTCAGATGTCTGGAAAGAGAGCAAGAAATCTCTGCAGGGGATTTCATGATTTACACTTCACTGGCAAGAGAACAGCCTCATCGCTTCACTCCACCATGTGCTCTCAGTGCCAAAAGGATTCTAGTTTTTAATATTCTGAAGAGCTTTAAATGTTAAGAGATAGTTTCAAAGGCACCTTGATGAGTGCAATATTGTAACTTCATTTGTATGACAATAGTTTTGTTGGTTTGGGTTTTTTTTAAATCTTGGCAATAAAGCAAATTAAGAGAAATCACTCTCCTTTCTCCTGTCTGTACAGAACTTAACAGAAAGCTATCAATATACTAATAATATTTTTTTCTTATTAATTTCAAAGACCACAAAGGAAAGACACATCTCTGCTGAGGAATGTAATAGTTACAAAATCTCCCAAAAGTCTACAGCTAAAGACAAAATTGCAGTTCTGTAAACAGTGTGTTTCAGCCAAGGGTCCTCAGACTGCACAGAAGAGGTTTGTTAAAGACGATCAAGAAAAGCAAGCTGCATATGTGATGTGGCAGGCCACATATGTGACATTTTCAAGGCATTCTCTTCTCCTAAAGCTACTGCAGCTCTGCTGATCAAAAGACACGGAAGAGATGCTCACAAAACTGTATGAAGTTTCTGGTCAAGCCTAAGGATTTTACCCATAGTAAGTTAGTTTTGGTAAGGGACCTCTTTTCATAAAAACATGATTTTATGTAGAATGTGTAGATCTGCCAAATAAAGTAACACGGTACAATATAATAACAGATATCCAAGGTATATTTAACCACTTAGCACCAGCTTTGCAGGTAAAATCCAGTAACCACCTACTTTTCTCTTTTTTAAAAGCATAATGCACAAACTGCGACCATTAACTAAGGATGGCCATCATTATGATTCCGCTCTTCTGCTAAAGGCTGGGTGACAAACCTATACACCGAAAAGTCAAGTTACAAAGACATTTCAAAGCAATAATTAGGTGTCACCTTTCCTTCCCCTTTGTTAAGAACGAAAGTGAACCAAGAGTCTCACAATGACCCATTAGAAAGCACAAACACCCAAACCTGTTGCAGGGGCATCACATCATCCATCTTTCTAAAGCTGTCAAGAAATGTTTGTCATTCCAATACTGCTTGCATCTCCCAAATGCTAAGATAACATGCCCATCAATCTCGGCTAAAGTTAAAAGAGGAGTTGAAAAATAAATAGTTCTGAGTCATGTTACTAAAAGGGATTCCACACACTATTAATTTTAGCTTGGAAACCAATTAAGACACCAAATCAGCATTACTTCCCCCCCTTTATAAGGTATAATGACCTATTTGCTTGCGTAAATTTATTTATTTTGTGACAGTGATCCTTTCAAATGCTTTAGAAGCTTAAACAACAATAATTTGAGTCCTGGCTTCTGGCAAGAAGAAAATTTTTGCCAAAAGGAGATCGAAGATATGGACAAGACAGCATGATTCTCTCTATTTTGGAAGGCCATTCTTAAAATAAAAGAACAATAATAAGAAACATAATGACATATAAGCAAAACTTGTCCTGCATGAGCATCAATATGCTGGAATAAATTGGTGCTTTCAACTCAAAACCTGGGGCAGCCTTCAACCCAACGGCGGCTTCTTGCTCACGAGTGCCACCAGCTACGGCAGCACTTCTCTACGTCAAAGCAGTAATTGAGTGATGCCAACGTGCAAAATTGCACAACCCTCCTATAAAAAGGTTATTCAAGCATGAACTCATTGCCCACCCAAAGGGCTCAATGCTCCCGCCCAATTCCTGGCGCTCATGCAAAGGATATTACCTCTACCTAGCAGTGAACTTGCAGGAGCTTTTTAATATTGACATGGAAATGCCACTCTTGTCAGATTTGTCTTCCAGGTGCCTCAAATGTCACCTTTGTTTGCTAAGTGCTAGTCCAATATGAAGTTTTCTGAGTATCTATGGGGAAAAAAAAAATTAAATCAACCCTGTACCTCAGTGGCCTGATTTCCCCCGGGTGCCAGTATCCATCTGAGAGCTTTTTGGGGGACTATTTCAAACTCCTTTCTGTCTGTGCCGCCACAGGGATCTGGAAGCTTTGACTACATAGGTCTCACTAAAGCTGAAGAGTTGGGACTAGTGTTGTATTCAACCACAAGGAAAAAAGAAAAAAATCACCTGGATTCAATAGCAGAGTTGACTGAGGGTCTTCGTGCAAGGGGTTAAAGCCAGACTCGGCATCATGGGAGTTTTTGACATTGTGTTCACTTTCCGTGGAACTAAACCCAGAATCATGAAAAGTCTTTCTGGGATAATGGAAGTGCATTACAGTATCTAGTCTTGGACCAAAAACTTTATTTAGGAAAGTAGGAATATATATGTAAGAAGACAAAAGATCAGAAGTCCAGCATCAAGGTACCACTGAACAAAGCAGGCTTTCATTGCTGGCAAGTATAGGATAAAACGAACAATTCAATTTGTTTGTCCCAGGGCCCAGATCAGTATATTATGCCACCCACCCCATCTATGCATCATCTATGGACAGGCATAAAAAATTAAAAAATAAAAAGTTATCAGGTCCTCTCAAGAAAGGATTGTAAAAATCAAATCAGTCATTCTCATGGAAACTCTTGAAATAAAAAAAAAAAATCATTACAAATTGGAACTAAAATGAACATTGTCGTATTTCTATGACCAAAAAAAAAAAAAAAAAAAAAAAAAAAAAATCTGTTGAAACATCTACTTTTGGGCCAGATTTCAAATTCTTCCATGAGGAAAGTATATGTATATACCTGAGAAACACTAACTTTGCAATTCCAAAAACAAGCTTGCAACAAAAAGTTCTTATTCCAAAACAAAGGTACCCGTAAAAGACATCTTGAGAAAAAAAATTCTGCTTTAAAATTCACATCCTACTAAAATTCAAATGAATTTCTGTAGGTAGGCAAGTCCTTAAATGTATACCTCCATTTAATTACGCTGCAGTTCCTCTGTAGACAAGTCCCAAGATGCTTTTACATGATAATCATTAAATATGAAGTGGTGAAATGAATTGCAACATTTAGTAATGCTTCTTATGAACTAAGATTTATAGAGGAAGCATGAAATAAAACTAAAAAAGCACATGGTTACCGTGTCTGCATGTTGTACTGAAAAAAAAAGACAGATATGGGCACAGGCATCTTACCAAAACTTGTGCTGCAGAAGGCAATGCTCAGCCCCCCTACTTATTTAATCCAATTAATAGAAGTATTAAAATTAGAAAGAAATCTAATTACATTTTACAAGTCATTTAAACACTGAACACATCATGAAAATAATTGACAGAATTGTTCTATTTAGTAAATACAATTTTCTGCTTAGCTCTACACTTTAGCACTTGTTTAAACTGAGTGGTGAAAAGTTGAGGTACAACTCTCAGTTTCACCATAAAAAAATTTCCAGTTCTGAAAAAGAATCACCTGTTCATGTCTGCAGAAATGATACAAATGCAAAATATCTCAAATTGTGGTCCCAGAAAAAGAAAAAAAACGAAGAAGGAAAAAAAAAAAGAAGAAAATAACTGCAATCAGGCAAAAGAAACTCTGAACGCAAGTGCCTTGTTCCAGCAAAACGCAGCTGGGCATCCAACTCCTTTACGCACCTTGGCAATTTCTCTCTAAATATACGCTCATACAAATAAAAGTTTAAAATATCTTTTCTACACTAAAACGTACATAAAGCAGGTTTGGAAGATTGCTCATAGGGTTTATAAGCACTTCATTTACACACAAGCATATGCATTCACTATATAAATATTTATAGTTTGGCAGTTCACTCTCCCAATCTGCATGGGTTTTCTGTTGGGTTTCACCAGCAATATTTCCTCTGAATTTCCACATTTCCAGATGCTTTGCTCATACAGCCTTGATGGAGAACAGTTGTGCCTATTAGCAGACAAGCTGCTGACAACTAAGCCGAGCTTCTAAAAGCTGGCAGAGGGATAATCTGGCACTGAGATCTGATAAGCTTAAAGAGAAGAGGCATGGTGGCCTGCAAACACTGAGAAGTCAGAGGAAAAGCTAGTCAAGCCCTGAGCCTTTCCTTAGGATGCTTCGCATCTCATTCCAGAGTACTTCAGTCAAATCAAGGAAAAATCTCATCTTAGCCAACCATCCTGTTGCCCAGCACCACTCAAGTTCTTAACAGACATAGCCTTCTACTAAAAAAAGGAGAGAAAATGTTGCTCCATCAAGTTATAGCCTCTTAAATAAATTATATTTACAAATATATTTAACAGAGATATATTTAAAAAGGTTTGTTTCTCCTGCTTAATTGTTTAAAATAGGATGAAGACAAAAAACCTCTGTTGTTTTATTTTGCCTTTCCTTCCCACAAATAAGAAGCAGAGTATAATCTTCATTTTACAAAAGATATAATTTTGGGGGCGGAAAAAAGGCAAATGCATCTGGGAGTGCAGGAGATGTTTACTGCAAGTATTCACGCCTTCTCTGAAACCCTCTGAACATTGAACACCGGTATTCCTGCTATCACCAAGCAGTGGTACCAAAGGTCATCAGCAGAACAAGTCAAACCAAGGATGAACCAGCAAGGTTAGCAACGCGTCTCCATCTCAACCCCTCAGTTTTCAATCTCCTTTCTCGCACGGTTTTGCACGCCGTGCACAGCACAGGGCGAATGATTTGCAGAAATGCCCCACCCAGGGCTTGCCTTCACATCCAGGGGAAAAAAGTAATCCCACTGCGCACCCCCAGTTTCTGTTTTCTTGATTTCATGGTCATCTATTTCTAAGGTAACACCAGAGATTACAGGGGCCTTCAGTTTTATCTCAATATAAACTTGCTGGGGCAGGTCAGTGCAACCGGCCCAGGCACACCGGTAACTCGTCCTGGTCTGACCCCAGGAAGGACAAGTTCAGGCAACACTGTGCTTAATCTATCCCAGCGGTAATGTCATTGCGACTTCCCAAACGATGAGCCGTACCAGCGCTTCCCAGTGCTGTGCCAGACCAGACAGTGGTTTTATTCAGACACTGATTTTTCTTTAGACAGCACTGGAATCCTTCCAAGGTAGATAAAATCTGAATTTTTCCATGCAAAGAACTAAAATACTCATCAAAAGTATAAGACCTCATTTATATTCTTACACTCCTCCTCAGGCATTCAGTTTTGGCCACTGTTGAGAGAATTTCTTTGTTTTGACCCCAAATGACTTTCCTAATGCATCTTACAGGTGAAGGGGATTCCCTCCCTCTCCTGCTGCTGCCCTCCCACCCATTCCTTAATTAACAATGCTAAGGTCTAACAGAAACCATATTACAGATTAAAACTAGACTGTGATGCATGAAAAATAAGTATAGGGATAGGTTTGGGAAAACAGACTGCTAGCAACTGTTTTCGTGTTTATTTAGAATATTTAAATTGTTTTAAAATAGATAGCAAGGAGGACTATTGCAATTTAACAATAAAGAGGAGAAAAGTGCAAGGAAACGCATTCCTCACTTCTGAACGAATGCCAAGGACCAGGGATCTCTTTAGGAAAGCAACTAATTAAAAAAAATCTTCTATAAAGTAACATGGCAAATGGCAATGCTGTTCAACCAGAATTATCCAAGTTCAAAGAATCAACAGAGCCAGGACCATCACCCGTGTTTTGACTGCAAGCACAAAGGGGTTGCCGCTCTCCCAGACATCAAGGCTTTAACAGCCAAGCTGCCTCCACAGTCAGGTTCATCCAAATACCTTTTCCATGAACTAATCAAATAGGCATTTATCAGCTGTAAGAGGAATACGCAAACCTATAGGGTTTTATGTAGGAGTTTTTTCCCTTCATAAAGAGTCCCAAAACTTTTAGTCCAGAAGGTCTTAGATTATCACGCTACAGCCAGACTAGTACAAAGCATCCTTGATGTCTAGACCAAATGAAAAGATTAGCAGGTCTGCTCCAGTGCTGATTACACCAGGCTCATACTGTTTTTCCAGCGGATGCTTTCATAATTAAATATCAAGTAACAGGAGGCACTTTAACATTTATGTCACCCTCACCTATGAAAATAATAAAAAGTTTTTTTGCATTAAGAACTATAAAGTATTAAAAGTCATTCTATGGCTGTAACAGCAACCTGTCAAGCTGTAAAGAGAAATCTAGATTTTAGTGAAGAGGGTCCCTTGGGAACACCGTATATCGGCAAAGCAGAACAGCAATCACATTATGCCTGTAAGTAATATGGACAAAGTGGAATGAGTAATAAAAGCCAACAAAAAACACCTTTCACTCTGATTAGCGATCACAGACTAATAGGCTTCAATTGCAATTTAAAATTAGGTGGCACCATCAGTCACTCGAGTCTCTCCAAGCAGCAGCCGCTGTGCCTGCTAAGGAGGCATCAGGACTACCTTCAGAGATGGATTTCTACTCTGAGCTTTGCCAGGGTCCAAGGTTCCTCAAATGTAGTGGTTGCGTTGATCGGGAAGAAGCGCAAACCCCATAACATGACCCTGAGCACAATAAGAATGGGCCTCAAGGGCAGGTTCTCCAAGCTCTCAATTTTTTTTATAAATTTAACAGACTTGGTCCAGACAGGTCTATCAACTCTTTGGGATGAAAAAAGGTGACAGATTTTAGCTGGTTTGAATAGCTTTTGTTCTGCATAATGCAAATATTTCACATTTTAAATTCAGACAGGGCCATTCATAAGAAAAAACCCAAAACAGAAGAATTCCAAAGGGAATGAGTATTTATTAAAGAAATAAACAGACAAATAATGGATCTATTAAACAACATTCATACTTTCTTGGTAATTTCATCAAAATACAAGCCAACAGGCCAGGCTTTTATGGGGTTTTTTTATTTGTTTTAAACAGCTGGGCATCAACCTTGAGCAAGTTACTGAACCCTCCTGCTAAACAAAGTCACCCCCCTTGCTGAATGAAGCGGATGGGGCTGTGCTGCCTCTGATACACAGGCAACCATGTCATATGAAAGGGATTACCGTTTCATAAATTGCTAAAAAGTTTACAATAGCTGGAAACCTTCACCTAATTTCCAGCTTAAATTTACGCATAGCTAATTTATGCCCATTTGTTCTTTTGCCAACACTGCTCTACAGCCTAAGCAGGTCCTTTCCCTCCCTGGTACTTACCCCTTGATATATTTATAGAGCAATCATATCCACACCAGCTTTTGTCCTGCCAGGCCACGCAAGCCAAGCTCTTTCAGCCACCTCTTGTAAGTCTGGCTCCTCGTTCCCTCCCACATCCCAGCAAGTCCTTTTCAGCACCTGTTCCCATTTGAATTAATTTTTCTTGCATATGGGAGACCAGAACGGTGCACAGTTTTCCAGATGACTATCTGCTAACAGCATTAATAGTTCTCTACCTCCATGGAAATGCCTTGCTTCAGAGAGTCAAGATTGCATTTGCCTTTCATGCTCTAAGAAAAGTAGATTTCTTTTTCTTTCTTTTTCATTTCTTTCTGCCTGAGAAGCCTTCAGGCTTGATCCAAGAGTAGATAATAGTCTGAACTAGAAAGCAAAAAACCTGGCTCTTCACCTAGGTCAGGTATTAATAGCCCACAGAGTGATCCTGAAGAAGTCACTTCATGTTCCTTTTTTTCATTCCCACACTGGCCTATTTAAATCCAGAACTCATTGAGGACAAGAATCACCTCTTAATGTAAATTAACGCAGTGCCTCACAAGGATCCTGCCCGTGGCTGGATAAATCTTCATGCCTTCCAGGTTGGAAAGTTTCCCGAAACAGTCTAACTCTCAATTATTTTACCGGTTTGTCAGCGTTTGGAAGGATATATATATAAATGCACACACACAAGTATGTGTAAGATGGGGTGGTATTAGTAAATAAAAGGACAGCTGCTAATGGCATACTGAATCATGGCAAAATCTGAAGGCATTTCCAGGAACTTGCAAGTTTTCTATTATTTTTGTGAATGTTCCCATAAACATCCATTACTGAGCAATCTTTGGGGAGACTGCAGCGGGTGTGAAATTTACTGAAAATGAGAAGAAAAGCTGGATTCAGGGAGACATAAATTCACTGGGCAATTTGCAATGTCTGCTGTAAAACCAGCACGGATGGGGACAGCGCTGGTTAGAATTACTCCAGGCTCCCAGCATGCTGCCCCTATCATAAAATGAAATTGTGAACAGAAGATGAATCTTCTTGGATATTTTTCAGAAGTTTTTATAAATTATACAAATTGATATTCAGTCAATCTTCACAAGGAAATATGTAAAAAATGAAAAAAACCCTCAGCACTAGAAAAAACCCTCTTATCTAAGGGTATACACAGCAGAGGAAACCAATCCTTCTAGACTTGTCACAGGGCATGTGAGATCTAAGCATTATTACTAATATACCATCACGCTTATCACAGACAAACTCTATACTACCAACCAATATCCAGACAGGAATTTAATGTCTCCTAGGAGAGTGCATCGCTACCACTGCTCCTACAGATTTCCATTTATGTACACACACACAAAAAAATCCCAGAATTCAGACAACTGCAACCCAAAACTGCAACCCACCAAATGCAGCTGCTAATATTTCTAATTAAAAATATAATAGTGTAAGATGTGTAATTATATAAAATAGAATCACTTCTGAATGTATAAAGTTCTAAGTGCGAATTTTTTTTTTTTTTTCAGTCATTTAAAAAAATATGCTGGGTAGCAATAGCCAGCAAGGAGCTGTGGCATTATCCAAGTTTTTGCTGGCACTTGCACCACCACCTGAGGACGAGCCCTCCTGAGGAGCTGAGCTTGGGAAAACCCTCCCCATTCACAGAGCTAGGCACGAGGACTTCCAAATGGCACATTAAAAAACAGAACATGTGCTAAAATATCTTTTATCTTATTATTGGAGCAAAAATATATCCTGTGTGATACTCATGCAATGCTAAACTGCTTCAACTGTAACAGCAGGTTCAATGAAATACTCAGGTTGGATGCACTGGAGGAGCCGACAAATTAATAGGTGGGACTAGGGAAAGGCATCAGCAGCTCTGCACGGGCTCCGGCAGCCCAATGCCAGGTACTTTCTGTACTCAGGCTGACCCACGCACACGCAAGGTGCCTTTCTAGTAGCAAAGTAAAACTTCTCAGGCTAGCAGTAATGCCGACAAAGAAGCTCAAAAAGAAATTTCAATGCGGAAAGTTTTACTCGAGCTAAGGAAATGGCCGATGCTGGTCCTTCTCACTTACCACTACCACAAAACCCACATTTCACAGTCACGCTGTTACACTGCCCCAATACGGTGCCTTTGTGAAAGCCCTATTTTATTTTAAAACACACTTTGGATTCAAATTCTCTGCCTCAACAAACACATTTGCCTGAATTAGTGCTAAAAAAAGTTATCCAGCTACCCACCACTTGTCTTTATGGCTCATCTCGTCCCGAGTATTTGTAAGCAAACCAGCCACACTCATTCACAGCTATTAATTTAAATGCCTGTAGGACAGAACAGCCTGGCAAGAAAACAACGCTGAGTGTCTGCTGTGGAAATAACTGCAGTAAAGTCAGCAGACATACCGATAGGTATCGCCGATGGGACAACCCAAGTACGGCAACCAAAAGCTTAGCCGACCTATTTATGGTGAAAGGTTAAGAATTAATTATGCTGGGGATGATAGTTCAGTGGTTTGAGCATCAGCTCCGAAATAACTGGACTTGTTGGGAATTCAGTGGTTGAATTCCAGTGGGGCCAGTTTAAGCCGTTCATCCCAGTGAGGTAGACAAGCTGGGCTCCAGGAGGGTTACCGCCTGCGGGTCCCCTGGGAAACTATTTAAAACGCTAAATCTTATGTCTGAGTGTTATAGGATCATGCAACGATTTCCCCTAAATACACACTATATTGTGCAGCACATAAGCCCCCCATCCCTCGGGGGTGAAGTGACAGTATTAGTGCATGAGGATGCACAACGACTTGCACCCTGTTAATTCACATGACCCCACTATGCTGCTCCCCTTCCTACAGGTAAAATGCATGAATATTATTGGTGTTTTGGACAATATATACATTTTAGTGGCAAAACACAGTGGGCAACTTCTTCTGCCTATTCTTTATACCATTTGAAAACAAAAGAAGTTTTCTAAACTGGGTCTTCTTGTCTGATACGTGACCGTCATTTATGTTAGCTGCTACGCAGAATTTAATCCTTTTTTCTCAAAGCATATAACAACATAACAACCATTCCACTGTGAATATTAGCAATGCTTTAAGGAAATAATTTTTATTCCTCATTATATGGAAGATTACCCGAGAGGTTGTTATTATTATTATTAACAGCAATTAGCATCAGACAGCAATTTATAATTTCCAAACCCAGATACAAACATTAGCAAAATATTTGCCAATAGAAAGCCATGTGTTATTCCCATTGCGTGGGAAACAAATTACAGAATTCAAGTGATTTGTGTCTTTACAACTGAATTGGGAAGCTTATACAAGAGTTATCATGCAAATAGTACATCGGGGATAGTTTCAGTAGACTACAAATTATTCTGAGACTCTGACTCACTCTCAAACAAAATATTCTTAGTCTGAACTCTCTTACAGGCAGACTTTACTTTAAAGCAAGAAAAGCTTAAGAAACCACTCAGAAGAAAACACTAATAAAATTTTATAAAGAAAAATCACTTGTAAAACCATCATTATTAAGAATTATATTTGGACTCTGGGCTGAGAACTCAGCTGATGTAAGTCTATCCTAATGCCATTTAATTGAGTTATATAGATGTAAACCGCAAAAGAATCCACTCCCGAGCCTACCAGGAAAACAATCTCTGCTCACATTCTCTGCAAATGTTGGTCGCTATAAATACATAATAAACATGTAAGGATGAGCCACACACGCAGAGTTTTGGATAGATATTATGTACTCATAAACAACTTTAAAATGCATATATGATGCTCAGAGCAAAGGATGTATCTTTATAGTATGGGAAACGAAACTTGCCTGTGTGAGTTGCATTTCTAACCTTCCCATGTGGCCAAGCTTAGCGGACAGGAGAGGAGAGTTCAGGCTTTGGGAACCCTTGAGAGGCAGAATAAAACAGTGATCCCCCAAACCTCTGTGAGAAGCTAGGCTGGGAGTGAAGGTACACCCCGAAACACCACAGCATTGGCCTGTGGGGGCTCATCCTCTTTGCTAGAAAGTTTGGGTTCTTCAGCATCGCCAGCACCAGACCCATGGAGGAGCCACTCGTGGGCTACGGATGAGCCCCGTGCTCCTGGACTGATACACTACAGCAGCACCCGCTTCATCTAGCACGTTCTCCTGTGCTGCTTCTCTTACGCCAGAAAGCAATAGGTTACTGGGGAGGTGGGGGAAGGGGTTATTTTAACATTAATCTATCATAATACTTCGAATAAGTGACAGCTTAAACAATACTTTTCAGACAGAAGCAAAACATCTGACATTTTGTCTCCTTGAATCACTAGCGAAAAGCTGAATTTCGGAGTACAGAAGAGTTACAAACCTAACAATTGAAGAATAATAAGGAAAAAGCATGTACCAAGGGATTTCTCAGCAGAAGAATGATATACTAGACAAAAATAAAAGGATATACCATATGTTGAGTAATAAAATTGGCAAACCTAGTAAGGTTCAAATACTGCTATTATACACATCTGGGCAAAACGGGGCGGGGGGGAAAATCATTAAGCAATCTGAGAACCCCCAAACAAAGAAACTGTAAAATTCTGAACTGTAAAGCAAAGGAAACACACTTAATCCCCCAGGAGTTTAAGTATGTATTTCAACTGGGTTATACCATCCCTCATAAGGACATGGAAGCACACAAAAACCTAGAGACACAATATAGCCACTGTGAGCCTGCCGGCAGAAAGCCAACTGGCTTCAGTACCCAACAGCCCTGGCACCTGTTGGGTTTATCATCAGCAAATGCATTACCTCCTTGGGGCACACAGGGAAGAAAAATACTCTACAAAGTGCCCATTTTCCAGCAAGAGCGCACGACTGTGTACTGCGAGTATTTTAAATTGGGACTTCCAGCTTCAAAACAAGCCCCCCTCAATGCTAAAGTAGTCGAGACTTTTGTGTGTTTCAAAGCAATGTGCAGAAATACATAACCAAGCAGCAAATAATATAATCCTGCCCTCATGAAACTCCATTTCATCTATAACCGCAGATGTAACCTCTTCCCTGGGCTCCCCTGAGGCTAATTTATTTATGAATGTTCCTATTAAAAATAGGACTACTCGCATAGCAGCTTACTTTCCAGGGTGACTAGAGGAGGCAGGATAAATGCAGTTTAATGAATAAATGTCTTGTGACATGACATCTCTCTCTATGGGTACATGTAGTCTGGGTTCACCCTGCCAGACTGAAAACACTGCGCTCTCCTCGGTGCTCTTGGGCTGCCCCGATAACAGACCCCTGCACACGCGTGCAGCATGCCACATAGGTTGGGTATTTTGGGGTGGCTTTTTTTTGTTTTGGTTTTTTCAAATGCAACTAAAAGTCCTGTGGCTATATCACAAGTTTAGAAGGAAACTGCGTGCTGGTAGCCAGCTACTACTGCCTTGGTTTACAACATAAAAAATAATATATATCCCTAATACTAGCTTAACACAAATTGCCTTTATTTATTTATTTTTTCCTTTTTTTGACAGAGTGGTTTATAAGCTCATCTCATGACTTTTGGCAACATGGAAAGGTTTGTTATTGCCATCACTTGCTATTAAAAGGGAGGAGGAGATGGCTGTGCCCTAACAGGGTAGCAAATGGCACATAAATGGGACCAAGATGTGGGGGAAAACTTACAGCTTGCTTGAAATTGTGCTTTGAGAAAAGGAGGTTTGGAGGGATCGGTGGGAGATGGGGGAAAAGAGAGGGAGTGTGGCTTCCAACGGGACTGGGAAAACTTTCCAGAACATAAGGGATAGCATGCAATAAATGAAACGAAAAGAAAAAAAAAAAAAAAAGGGGGCAAAATGTGAGAGCACAATGTAAAGGGACACACGAAGAAGGCTTTGAACAATAGCAGGGTGCAAGGGGAGGAGACGAAACAGAGATGCCTTTGAATACCGAAGGCACAGAAGGGAAAATCTCTGCCATGCTTTTCATCCCTACAAACAGTGACTTCTGTTCAGGGCTTCTGGAAAAGCACGTGGTGGATTTGGAAAAGTCTCTAGCCATGGAGAAAGACCATGATGGAAGATCTTCATTTAGGGGATGACCTGGCAAGATCCTGACAGCTTTCAGCAGCTGTACTCGGAGTCCCAACCGCCCGCCTGCCGCTCCGCCGACGGCTGCGATCGCCCTCGCTCCCCTGCCTGTCATTCTCAGCCCATATCAAATGAAAGAGAGATGGGGCAACCTTGGCAGCCTGCGTGATAGACGGGCAGGAGTGGGACCACAGGAGGAGCTGCTGAAAGGTCTGAAATTGCTGATGTGTCCCACAGCATGAAGGACACTTGCCATGCATAATGGATAGGATGCTGAGTATTTTCCCAGTATCCCAGTTGGCCTGTGTACCACTTGCTGCCTGCTTCTCAAAAAAGGAAAAAAAAAAAAAGAAAAAGAAAAAAAAATCCCTGTGAAATTCTGTGACGTAGTATCAGAACAGCTTCTGTGTTTTGAAGGAGTCATTTGTGTGTTGCCACCTTCCAGAACGATGCAAAAATAACAGGGGAGGGCAGAGGAAGGCTGTTGAATTTGCAGTGGTACCTGCCTAAAGCAGGGGGATGTGGCCAGTCCTGCTCCCACCCAGACGGGTCAGGTCCTGGGGCCAAAGGCTGAGCTTTTTAGTGCCTGAAAATAAGGCATATGTACTTTTTATTTAATACCATGTATAAGAATTAAAATACAAAGACTACCTAAAACAACCAACAGAATTACCAGCAGCAGGAAACAGTTTACTGCTTGAAAACCAATATCCAAACCAACTTCAAGAATCCACAAGTCTTCAGAAACACTGGGCATTACCTGAGGCTACAGACTTCACCGCTCGTTCAGGATCTTAGCAACACCAGTACAGCAATACAAAGCTTTTCTGGTACTCATAGTGGGTTGGAAAAGAAATCAAACAAAACCCCAAACAAAACTGAATTCAGCTTTTCAAGGGGGGGAGCTTGCATTTACACTTCACTACCTAACAGCCTCAAGTGAGCCGCAGCAGCCCTTTCCCTCCCATTCCCAAATGAAAGCGAATCAAGATCTGAAAAATTCAGGCACTGGTTTTCAGATCCAAGATTCCAGATATTTGATTCAAACAATATTTAAAATTCTACTCGTAATTGGCAAAGCTGCTTTCACACATGCATACCTTGTAGCCTGATTATATACTGTTGTATATCTGGTTATATACTCTTGTATGATGAAGGCAGTAAAAAGCAACAGGGTAAAGGTTCAGTAGGATTTTAGAAAGTCTAGTTGTACACCACGGTAGTTTGGACAAGGAGCAGAAACTGCGAAAAATTGATTTTCTTCAGTTTCCACAAGTGTGGAAACCAGGATTTTTTAAACCAAATTAAGCCCCCAAATGTAATTAAATCCATAAAAGCTATGAGGAAATTGAGTCCGTACCACATACTAACGCTTAAATTTATAAGTGGTGGAAAAAAAATCCACAGGAAAAAACACATTAAATTCCTTATATTAGTGTAACAAAATAAGGAAGGGAATTCTTTAATAAGTTATGCTTTTTATGTCATCCAATTACCAAAACCAATATTTAGGACTCCAGCTTTTCAAATCCAAACCAATTAAAAAAGTCTGCAAGAGCAAGGTTTTGGTTGGATCAGTGTCACAATGTGGAAGGAAGGAGAGTTGCTTGTGGAACAGCAGGAGAATAGAACAGATTTTGAGAGAGTTAAAGTAATAAAAATAAAAGAGGATTATGTGCACCACCACTCACAAGTTTGAAAATTTAACTAAAAAGAATAGTAAAACAGCATCAAACAAATATATGAGATTCTGGATTCTAATAACAATGTTTCTTAATGATGCAGAAGAGAAAAACTGACTGAATTCACAATTACTGTTTATGAAAGCTTGTTCCTTTATGAAAACATGTAATATGATGTTGAATTTTTTTCCTTATTACAGACAAAAGATTTCCTATATTCTGAAGTACTACACAGAGTCTCACATGCACCTGTGTGCATGCAAAGTGATCTCAGTTTAAGTATAATGTATTTTTGTGTTCAACCATTTATGATTATATTTAAAAATATTTGTAAAGAAAGCCTCATCAATTGTTCAGCCAAAACAAAGATTTTTTTGGACTTATTTTCCTAAAATGCTTCACCTAAGATGTTCAAGTTTGCATAATTTTATTGATCTCATGAGGTTTTTCAAGAGATGACACTTCATTCCCAGAGGTAATCTCAAAGTTGAACATCAAAGTTTATATTACTTTTCTTCATATTTTTTCCATTTTCTTTTTTTCTCTCTCTCATTTTGAAAAACTTTAGAAAATGCAAAGAGTACATGATTTCAACATGAATCTTCAGAGGATTGCTAAAATATTTGATGATTGTGTCCAGAAGCTAAGTAACGTAAAGGATTCCACTGCTGTAAATATTTCTAGCATATTACCTGCAGAAACGATATATAGAGAAAAGCACTATTATTTGATTCAAACGTTGACGATTACTTAATGCAAAGCTCTGTAGGTATATATCATTACAGACAATAATAAAATACAACTATTATTGTGCTCATCAGATTCTAAATTTTCAACTGCAGTGAAGAAAGCCTCATAAATTTCCAGTATCACATGCGATACACTAAAAAATCTCATCTATAAGGACAATTTCCTAACAATTTTTTTTTTATTCCATGGAGTTTTTTAAGGATACTGCAGCCAGCTTTCTCCTACATGCCCTTTGCAAAAGAGCAAGGCACAGGAAACAAAGATTTTAGGATAAAGAGGGAGCATGATCTCTAATCAAATCCCCCCGGCATTCCCCCAAACAAGAAGCATGTGAAAACTGAAAGGGAATCTGGTCAGTCGAGAAACCGTACTTGCAGAGCGCGTTGCAAGAGCACATAAGAACAAACAAACGGTTATCTGATGGCTTCAGGAAAAGGAAAGTGTAGGAGGAGGAAATAATATTAGTTACCCTGCAAGTACCATTCGCAATTGGAGTAGGAGCGACTGTGAAAGGAAATATTGCAGCTCCACTGGCCCCGAAAGGATTATAAATCTTTTGGCCCTTGGGAAGCAGGTAAAAAAAAGTATTTCAATCATTAAATAATAAAGAACAGTGCTGAAACCTTCCTGGTGATAGCATGTGCGATCAGGTGTTGGCCAGACAGACGGAAAGTGATTTACAGCAATGGCTTTGGTGGGTAAGGAGATTTCTCTTTGTAAATACAAAAAGATGGATCTAATTTAGTAGTATTAAAAATCAACATGTAGATTTGGATAAATTCTCTAATCTTGCAATGAATTTTATCATTTCAGAGTTCTTGGCCAACTCTTTGTGGTTTCTTAAATAGTTTTATGAGTCAAGGGAAAAGGAATGAAATTTTTCATTTGTAGGAACTATAATAATTTTAAATCTTGGTTTAAAACTAAAAAGCAATTAGGTTAAACATGGAACACCCCAAAGAAAAAACTGATCGTTGCAATAAATAATATCTGAAAACCACAGCGGCTTCAACATTAAGAAGCTCTTTCTTTTAGTCAACTGGGAAACAGCTACAGACTGCCAATGGAATGATGTAGAACAAAAAGATATCAATAATATATGATTTTTTTAATAAAAGAATTCAAAGCTAACAGGAGTCAATTAAAATATCACTTCAAAAGTAAATTAAAAGATCACTATGGACTCCTTTTGGATTGGGATTTATGCCCTACAACACTATTACAAAAGCCCCTCCACTTCTGCCCACACAAAGCACCTTCCCAGTATAATCCCCTGCATATAATTGTTACAGTGAAATAAAAATATACAGATATAATAAATTATTTATAACATAGCAGAACATGTGAAACGTTAAGTGGCAGATGTTAACAGGAACAGTAGATTTTCACATATTTTTGAGAAAAGCTGCAAGTTGCTGACAGAGAAGATACAGAACAAAATTATCCTGTTAGCTAATTGAATTCCCAGAGCTCCTTCTGAACAGAAAGCATTTGGTTTAGTTAAGGAATCTTTAGTTAAAGTAATTTTTCATACATGCATTTACTTTAATGCACTGATAATGAATTATAATTTTGATCAATTTATTTACAATTCTAATTAAATTACAATGCAATATAGGATTTTGGATATTGATTTAACTCATCTAAAGCTACATGACAGACAATTTAACTGCAGGCAACAAGAACTCTAGCCTTGATCTCAAGAGGCTTTGTACGTTGTAAGGACCCATGTCTTAAAATTAAACTTTGCTCCCAGTTTTTAATCACTGTGTAGAAGAGACAGCTGTGGTAATTTTTCCCCCAGTAAAATCATTTTGCTTGTAATCTGATAATTTTTCTGGGTTGAACTGTATTGATTTTTTTGAGATTTGTTAACACAAGTCCAAATTACAAATTTTAAAAATATCCCAGATGTAGGCAAACACGTCTGCGTACCCTCACATCCATGCTTTCTTCCTGGAATTTCTTAAGCCACGCCTCAATAGAAAAGGGAGAAATAGGAAAACAGATGAAGGGAAAAGCATTGCTGAAGTTAGGCCACTGGCTTTTTTGCTCTAAGATACAGAAACTAAAATTTTAAAGTTTTATGTTAGTGAAAACTAATTGAAATAATTTCATACTAGCCAGACTGGGAAGGTAGCTTAAGCCATTTTTTTCATTATCTAGTTTCTTATACAAGTTTTGGGTATCAAACCTGAGAAAATAACTTTGGGCTTTCTAGGTGTTCATAAAGTGTCAGCATAAACTACGGCTAGTAAAACCTCACTTGGAAAAAATGGTCACTGTGTTCAGAACATGTAAAAACCATGATGCCTCATTACCTACACATCATCGGTACAACTGTTCTGCAGTTGTGCTCTGCACCCATCAGTCTGTTTATCACTATGGTCATTTGTGGCCATTGAATTAAAACAGACAATGATGTAAACGATCGACTGCTGTCATCATCCCCCCATACACCTTCTTCTGTATGTGACAGCCAATGTGACATTTATTAGAGGATTTTTTTTTTCCCCAATAAGCATTTGCTAAAGGAAATCTCATATATAAGAGCATGTGTCTGAGTAACACACATATTTAACTTCTAGAGAAAACACACCAAAAATGGATGGAATCTAACAGTGGCTTAAATACATTAAATACATGGAGGCTCAATCCTGCAAGCACTCACGTATGAGCTAGCAGAGTTGTTTTCTGTAGGCAACAGGACTACCCTCCACCATTAGCTGGCTGACAAGTACTCAGCATTTAAAAGACACAGTCGTGAAACACTATGCATTGAACAAAAAAATCCCATTTTTATATGTATAAAATTGCTGCATTTCCATAAGCTCTCCTGTTAGATTTACTTCACTTTATTTAAAGCTTACTTGCAAAATGTTAATGCAGCTTCTCTCCGTATCAATTAGCACTATTACAGAGAGGGTGACCTCTCACCTTTGCAGGCAATGATTAAGGGCCAGAAATTTTATTGATTTTTCTGTTAGCTTGATTTCCTTCAGCCATCTCACCGTCTAGAATTCTGCTACTCACCCTGCTTGCTGCCAAAGGAACTTCACTTCGTCCAGGAATACTAACTGTTTATACAATGCAAAGCTGCGCTGCCATCAGTTACTCACAGAAATTCAGAATTTATTTTATTCTACTCATCTAGCAACAATTTATTAAAAAAAAATGGGCACGATCGCTGCCAGCAGCACACAGATGTGCAGGTCTAGGTTCTGCTGCTACAATCTCACTACCAAAGGCAGGACCTTCACTGCCCTCCCCAATAAAATTACACCCACATTTTGGAAAGGATTTTGAAGCTAAGTAGTAAATGTAAAAGCTTACTGTTAAAGCAGACATAAATAGCAGGATTAAGTCATACTAATGCAGTGCTCAAAACACAGTAGGCATTTAATAATCAATAGCTTATGCCCCATCTCCAAATATCTGGAGTCCAAACACTGGGTAACACTGATTTTTTTCTATTATCTCCCATTCCCAATAGAGATTAATTCTTCTACTAGTCATGTAGTGGATTTAACTGAAAATATGGTGGTTTCACCTCTCCCTAGGCCATTGCAGCTAGGGCTGAAAGAGAGAAGGAGCTTACACATCCATCACCAGGTTCCCAAAAATCTGAAGTCAAATCAGCAAAAACGGACAAAGAAACTTCAAAAGTAACCACTGCATTTTTGCCTAACAAGGTCACCAGAGTGGGAAGAGTACTAGCAACCAAAGTTACTGAACTAAAATAGATCAACGCCAACAATTAGAGCTACTATAGATATTTTTTTTTTAACCAATCCTGTTTTATCTTTCCCAAAGAAAAGCAAGAGAAAGCAAAGAAAGAAAAGGAAAGAAAGCAAGAGAGAGAAAAATACGAAAAGTTGTGTCAGACAGATTAATAAAAGTTTTAATCAAAATGGTGAAAATTGACAATAGAGGGAAAGTTTTGCCTTAAACTAATCCACATTTATTAAAAAAAAAATATTTAAAACATTGTGCATTACAAAACGCAGTTACTGAACCTCCACTCACACGGACATATTTCTCTTCTGTCAAGCTTCTTTTTTGCTACTGAATCTAGACCCTGACTAAGGCAAATGTTTTTCTGAAAGTTACCTCTAGCTTGCCTACATAAATACGTTAGTATCTGAAAAGACCCCTAATGTTCTTATGAGAGCGAAGATGCTGAATAAACACCAGCTTGGTTTTTATTTATATGAATGTTTTAAATAGCTTTTAAAACATTCTAGGAGAGATGATTTTTATTTATAGCTTAGATTTTTGTGTGTCACATTTTTAAACAAAGGGGAGAGGGGGGAGAAGCTCCACATAGTGCATTAGACATCAGGCGGACATCAGAAAGGTGTATAATTTCAGAAATGGAGAGACTAAATTATAAAAACAACATCATATTTGCGTATGTTACCGACTTCTCTCCCTACTATTAAAGCTGAAATTCTGTGTTGCGGTGCAGGTTTTTCAGAGCAATACACAACACCGCTGAGAAATCTTCCTGAAACCTTCGCAGCATCACGGCAGCTCTGAGAATAAGGAATTAGAAAATGTGACATTTGACAGGCAGCGGATAACAAGGTGCAAAAACTGCAAAGTTCCTGTAGGTAGAAAGAAAGCAAAGCAATGTAGTGGAAGAAAAAATTCCTGACAGCTCTGACACATGGGACCTATTTTTCTCCTCGATGCACACGTAGTTCTCCTACGAGTATAATGAGAGTTGTGCGCATATGGTGAGGAGGAAAGGTTACTCTGTAGAGCAAACTGCCCAGCCGTCCCCCTTTAAAAATATTACGTCAAAGAAAGTATGAAGATGTTTTTGGTAACTTTTGGGGGCAACTAACCTGTTTGGCAATGGCTTTAGGTCACTTCAAAGTAGAAGTAGGAAAAGGCGAATGTTTATAATGTCTCAGCTAATGTCTAATGCCTGAAATCAATCACTTGTCTACTCAGAAGATAACTCCTCCAATTCCAGTCCCCAAAGTAACAGCTACATCAATCCAATAGAAAGCAAGGATAAGAGGATTGATTGCAAAACCTGAGATCTCAGTGATTAAAAAATATTGTTGAATAGCTGAATTACTCAAATGCCTCCACTTAATGTCATCAATGTGTTACTCCGGGAATGGAGATGATAAAAAAATCCTTGTTACTCCAGACCAATAACAGGAGCTTCCAGGGAGAATAATTGAAGCACAACAGCAGATTAGCTGTGATTAAAATACTCGTACCTAAAATTGCAGAGAGGTTCAAGCACGGACGTGCATTACTCTAGCCATGAGGAACACATTTTGGCTGACAAACCAGGGGACTGCCACTGTAGCTCTGTGATTCAAATTTGTCTCTTTTATCCAGGTAGCAGTAATAGGGTTAAACTTCCAAATTATCAGATGCTTGTTGCTGGTGAACATGCTTCTCTGGACTTCAGACACTCCTTTTCCTCTTGAATGATAAAAAAACCCCCTCTTCTCCTCCCTTGTGCAGATCAGAGCAGGTCCCTCGGGTACACAGTTTATACCCCAGGAATGCAAAACAACTTCACCCACCGAATTGTCACCAAGATCATACTTTCCACTGCTGAAGTTGCAGGCTATTACCTTCAGTGCTGCTTTTCATAGCATTAAATTTGTTGGTTTTTTTAAACCCACCCCTAGGTATAGCACTAACGTGTTCCACAAAACCGAGCCTGATCTCCGCCTTGGTGCAGCAGTGTCCCTTTTCTGGAGGTGAAAACATCTGGGGCACACACTGAGCAACATCAGGCTCCCCGCAGAGCCCCGCTGCACTCAAACTGTGTCTGAGAGAGGAATTGTCTTTTTTCATTGCTGGAGAGCCACTAAACACTTCTTCGATACCGCTCCCCTCTCAGAAAACTTCAGCTCACTCCTTCCTGCACATACACGATGCCTCCGGGATGGGGCAGGACAAAGGAGATGCTCTCCAAGCCACCCAAAGCCCAGCAGGATTTTCATCCCAAATTTTCACTGAACCACAGACTGAGTATTAAAAAGGCTCCTGACTCGTGGAGGTACCAAAGACGGACATCCAACATTAAGCCAGCAAGCTAAAAACTCAGCTCAGAAGCAGTTCTGCTTAACTGATCTCGACACGCCTGCTTGATCAAGGGGAAAAACAAGACCTGCGGTTGTTTACCATAGGAGGACTGTTCAAAGGAGAAGGACACCTTGTGTTAAAATCTTAATTCTTATAAACCTTTAGCGTGAGACTGCAGAGAAGGCTATACCTCCCAGCAAATGGCTACAGAAGAAAAAAGTCCGTTCACCAAATATATGTTTATATGGAATATAGCGGAGGTTGATTAAATGTCATTTCTGTTTATTTTAAAGATGTCAAAACCTGAAGTCTTCATACAGCATTCTAAGTTATAGGATACATCTTCTACATTAATTAAAAACGTAACAATGCCATCCTCTTTAAAGAAGTAACTTATATTCACACATTTTTTAAGTTAATTCTTAGAAACATTTGTCAGCTCAAATGAAATTTCATCCTTAATAAATAATCCTTCCCAAATAAGAGGGAAAAAAAAAAAAAACACTAGGGGGGAAAAAAAAAAAAACACTCTATGATGAGAAACACAGATAATTGCCGCCTTGCCAAGAATGTGTGAGCTTAGTTTATAAACTTCCTTAAAATTTGAAGCAAATTCATTCTTAAAGTAATTATTAAAATGCAAACTAAATAAATATTACCTTCACCATTCCCTACACACCCTCTCTGCAAAGTTTTCCAGTAAACAGCTTGATTTTCTCAGTAGAAATTACACCAAAGCAGACAAATACGTTTCACTGTCTGCAGGCCAGAGACGTCAGGCCAATGTGTGAAAGCCAAGTGAAAAGAAAGGGAAGAAGCAAGAATATAGTAATAGCTACTTAAAACTGCAGTTTTCTAAAGGATTTGTCTCAAAATCGTCCTTGGCCATTCCGGATTTCAGTGCTGAACCACGCTCATGAAGCTTCAAGGTTGTTTTGAGAAGTTTGAAATAAAAATGAAGCTATTTAATATTCTTACTTTGTAAAATAGGCAGGTAGAGCTCATGTTGTCACAGCACGTGAGAAGTCAGGAGAGGCTCCAAACCTACCCCAGCAGAGCAGGGGCCAAGCAGCAGGCTGGGGGTGGGTCCGTGTGCTGATGGACCTCAACTCCTGCCCACCACTGCCCTTGCAAACACGACTTACTCCACCTGCAGAGCCATAAAGTCCTATCACCTGAAATATTTTCTAAATGTGATTTATCTTCGCAGTCCAGACCATTGCTTAGAAGAGCCGATATGAAGGAAAACTGCCTGCAGCATTCTGGTTCTGCAGTGGGGAGGGTGAACATGTGTTCACCCAAAGCCCTCAACTGGAAACCCAGCCTCATATAGCACACGCATGGACTTCTAACGATACATACACAAGTATTTACACAGGCACACCCCATACCAAACTTAAAATCCCCTTTAAACAATTTTCAGAATTCCTCCTCTCCTCATCTGTGATTAAACAACTGAATTCCTCAATGTTTGTAAATTAAAACTTACAAGGATTTAATAAACGGAACTGATATGAGAAAAGAGCTTAATAGGGATATAAACAAGGTGGTCTTATCATACACCACGGCTGTTGTAAAGAAATGTGAATGAGTACCTAGCTCTCATCTAAAATTCAGTACTATTCCAGCGAGCATCCAGCAGAAGCAAAACCATAGCAGCCTACATGATAAATATTTAGGTGCATCTTTTATGCATTACAATACTATCCCTCACGTATGAAAATGAAGTTAATAAATGAGTCAGAGCACAGATGAAGGAACTTCCTCTTCTGGAGTTGATAATTAATGTTGTTAATTTGAAGCCATGGACTTCATTCTGTATGTACCTACTTCTTATTTAAGGTTTTGCTGTTAATCGTCCCTCCCAGCAGACTCAAAAACACATACTAAGATTGTTCGAATTAACCACTCAAAAAATAGTCAGAGTCAGTGCAGGAATCCTGTCTAAATAGCTGGCTCTTATGAAAAGTACAGACTAATACGTAATATCCTGTATGATATAACAGTCAAAACTGTTATATTACTGGAAAATGAGAAAATGTTACCGTATGTGAAGATGAGCACTTCTATAAATTAAAAATAGAAAAATAGAGTCCTGCAAGCAATATATGCCAGGGCGGTCTAAATATAACTTTGCAAGCGCCACGCAGGAACACTGTTAACTTGAATTAAAAGTTGACACCAACCAACAGCAAAGATGATTACCCGCAGAAGCGTGCCTTGCTCACGTTTCATCCCTCATCCGCCGCCAGCCGCCTGCGCTCAGCGCTCCCCCAGGTACGGCAGAGCTGGGCTGCAGTCACGCACGCCGCCGGCGCCTGCCCAGCCGGGAGGTGTAGGACACAGGCATCACCCCCTGCAAGTCAACAGGCTTTGCGATTATAACCCAGCCAGGTCATGATTTTCATCCTCCGGTGCTCACTCGGAGATTTAAATCGATGAGGCGATTTCAAAGCGCACAGCAGAAACGCTGGTTTGCGCAAACGCCCTTCGGCGTCGCCGAGGATTGCACGCTGCATCTTCTTCCCGCGTGGGCACTGCTGGGCTCGCAGCGGTGCCGGCCGCAGGTGCCAAGGTTAGCAATAACGGCAAGAGACAAAGAAAAGTTCATCTGTTAAGTGCAGCTCTGCAATAGCTTTCACGATAGTAGCCTTAACAAGTCACTGTATACACGAAAAAAGCACTTTTAAAATTAATTTACTAATAAAAAGAAATCTAATACTAAAAAAAAAATAATCTTCAGATGAGTTTTCTGAATACGTATTGTGTCCTATGTGCCGAGTTCTTCTGCTGAGGTACCAACTTCTCTTCACTGGAACGATAAAGTCACGATACCTGTTCCAGCATCCGGAGGGTTTCCAGCAGCGCAGGATGATGTTTAAGCAGTGAAAGTAGGCTTTCCCTGAAACAGCAACTGCTAATTTCAAACAAGCAATCTTGGAATGTACCTTTAGTTGTAAAAAATGTATTGGGCGGGGGGGAGGGGGGGAAGACATGAAATACTCAGCAGACTATTTCTGGCAGTGTATGTAGGGGGTGTTTGGGGTTTTTTTTAATGCAAACATGGATCCCGTTGCCACAAAAACTGACTTTTCCCATTTTGGATTTTGGATCCAGGGCAGTTCTCTGGGTTTGAAACAAGCACCAGCCCAGATCCAGCTTTTGCAACCGCAACGTGCACACCCCCCGGGCTCCAAAGGTGCAAAAGCCCATTGCATGGACAGAACCGCTCCAGCTCAAGCCCCTCAACGCAGGGTGCGTGTGCACTTCTGCAAACATTTGCTAGACCTATGCTATAGGGAATACAAGAAAAAAAAAAAAAACAAACAGCATCTTACAACATTTATTTAACCAAGATTTCCAAACTATTCAAGAAATCATTTCTCACTCCCACCAGTCCCCACAACCTAGATTGTGATCCTAAGTTATTTTGACAGAATCCTTTTAAAGTTCTCCATAGCAGAAAAGAGGGGAAGCCAGTCAGCTTTACATCCAGAAACTGCAAAATCTGGGCTATGGGCTTTTTGTCTTTGCGGTTTGCTGCTATAATTTAAAAACCACACACAGTGCTGGAGTCTTAGACCACTATTAGAAACGCGACTTTGGAATAAATTAAGAACACTCGTGGGAAGGGGAACCGAACTTTCATGTGGCTTCCTGGAGGCTGTTTTGGCACTGGAGAAAAATCAGACGCTACACAGTAGTGGATTGGTAATAAACTAACCTATAGCAGGACTTACAGCCACTGTCAGGCACTTGGTGACGTGGACAGAAAACATATGTAGCATGAAATCATGGTCCTGTGTCATTCCAGAGTGCAATGTGAATTTTTCAGTGTGGGCATAAATACATGCACAAACATACAGACGTAGATGTCCACATTACTGGAATGAAAATTGTAAGAGCTTTAGAGCGAGTCTTTCATTTGAATCTTTCTTACTATTATCATTTACTGCATTAAAGAAAACTGTTTATTTTACAGGACCCCATATTTGCTAAAATAAACGTATCATTATTCAGATAATAAATGCAGAGCATATGCATGAAGCAAATCGTAAATTTGTAAGATAAAGCAGAACTGTTCAGGTTTTCAAAATGAGAGAGTGCTTGGTGTTTACTAGGAATAAAAATACATGCACCACAAAATACTTTTTTTGTAATTAAAATGTCTATTTCTGGCAATTACCACGCAGTTTTCTCAAGTTTTCCATCTTCTTGGACAGACAATGATTTAATTCATGTTTTAATTATGTTACAGAGAGATTATTATTCCGTAACAGATAAATAGCATTAAGTCAGTTAGAAGTTATTTCAGGCATTACAAAGTTACTGAGACTCCCTGCTAATACAGTTCCTTTCTTTTCCAACATTTCTCTGTCCCCTACTAATGTAAGAAAGACCTACACAATCAAATGGAAAATGCAGCTACATGCTTCTCAACGGGAAACCGAAATTGGCTACACACCAAGCACATCATTATTCAGAGATTTAAAAAAAAAAAAAAAAAAAAAAAAAGGAAAAAAATCAAATTAAGTTGACTGTCTCCTAGCACTTTTGATTACTGCAATTATAAAAAAGACATTCCCATGTTAGCAGTGATGCCAACTGGTGGAAGAATTAAATATGCTTTCACTACGAGATGTCTCCTCCTGAGGTTCACTGCCCTCTTGTTTTCTAGTAGTACATAACAATATTCATATTTAGCTCTGTAGGATAAATCCTACTCCTGTTAAAGACAGCGTAAAATCTACTATTGATTTCTGTCCAAGCAGACTTTGGTTAAAGAAAGTACAAATACAATGAACTAACAGACTAGCCCATATAAGAGAATGGAGAATAGTACTGCACAAGGCATAAACAAACTTCAAACATCAATAAATCAATCATTTCCTCAGAACTTTTACATGATATAATCAAATACATAGTTTAACTTTTTTATTAAAATCTTATTTTGCTAATCAAAGCTGGGTTTTTTTCCTCCCTCTCCAAATCACTTCAAAGAGCATCTGAAAGCTCAGACATGCTACTATTCAAAATACCTAAAAGTCAACACTAGAATTTACCTAACATTGTTCCTAAAATATTATCATATTTGTTGGCAGAAAGCTGTTCAAGGCATGGAGGCAATTAGTTCAGAGAGCACGCTTCAGAAAAGGACGAAGTATCCCCCGAGATTACTAGGAAAAAATGCGAACGCGAAGGGCATGTTGTTCAATGTGATACACCCCCCCAACAACCAAACACAGATGTACGATTAAAAGGCCAATTAAAGGAACATTAACCTTTAACCAAAAATATAACAGTAGTTTAAATTAGTCGAGAAAGTCAGAGCAGAATGTTATTTCAAACTCCTTTTCCTATGCAGACTTCTTTAAAGTGTTATCCATTCATTTTTGTTTTATGAGGGCAACACTACCCATAAAACTAACATTTTTGAGGTTAACACATGGCTAACTTGGAGAAACAATGTTTTCACAAGAATGTAAAAAAAAAAAAAATAAAAAAGCCAGACTACACCACATATCTGCAATATACATTCTATGCGTTTTGAAAGTTAAGGTGGCAATGCAAGTTTAAACCAGGATTCACTTTTGTTTGGAGTAGATCTATCAGTAAAGTATGCATGTGCTTATGTAGCAGTTTGCCACACATTTCTAACACTCAATCCTGTAATATTAAATTCTGATTTCAAAAAAGAACCATAAATGCCCAAATACAGGGCTTATACTGAACTTTAATGGTTAAACAGAAGGGGTTCAACAATTTACTGCATTAGGCGATCGAAAGGCATATTGGCATAAAGTAAACTTTAGAGTAACATCTAAAATGGAGATGGAATAGTCAAATGCACTCAAGTTAAGTTGCTTAAAATAAAAAACCAAAGTGGTGAGAGATGCACAAAACACAGGGAGCAGGAACCGCCCCCCCCCCCCCCCCCCCAAGCAATGAATCAACAGAAGTGCCTCTTATTAACTGCAGCACCCCGTTACAGGCATTTTTCTAATTGACACTGAATTAGCATTTACTATCCCAGCGAGAGCTCTACGTGGCAAACACTTGAATGGAGGCTGCTTGATGGCTTGGCTCCTGCTCGAGGTGTAACGAACAAGATTTAGCGAGCGGAGGGAGCGGCGGTGTCCCGGACCGCCGAGCACCAGGCTCCCAGCCCGCGCGCTCGCGGGGAGCTATGCACGCAGCCCCTGCCCTCCGCCCCGTCCCCGCACCTCTAAAACAATGTATTAATTATGCATTCGCCGGGAGTTTGGAGACTGTGCTTAATATGATTAGTGCTGCTGTCTACCCAACTTAAGTGCTGACGTGTATTTTAAAAGCTGAAAGTAGAGCGGATGTCTTCTGCTACCCAGAACATTAGAGTTGAAGTCTTCTCAGAGGGCAGAGAATAAAGATGAAACCTTTTCACAAGTGGCATAAAAGAAATGCCAATACTCTTGCACATACTCCCTACTAGCACAGCTCTGCCTTGTTTTCTGGTGGTTTTTTTGTTGGGTTGGGGCGGGGGGGAGATTGGGGTTTTTTTGCTTTACTATTACCAGCAGCAACAACAACTATTTTCCTGTAAATTTTTTAATCAAAAATATTTTATAGTTATGGGTCTCTCAGACTCTGCCTACTTCCTAAGTGTGCCATCTAATATATTTTCTCTAGCTTCCCGAGTTAGTTCTCTTAAAAATAGTTTAATAACAGTAGTTGACATTTGGGTTTTATACTGTATTAGCAGATGAAAGAATACATGATTAAATTAATGACTTGAAGATATTTACGTTAAGTAAAAGGTTAAAAAAATGTACAAAATCTGCCTTGAAAATTATTTTGACAGTATTTTGGTATTTAATGGTATACTTACTACCACAGCTATTTTCAGTATCTGTCAAAGGAACTTTTTATTTGCGTGCATTTGCTTGCAATCAATTGCTGAAGAGACTAAAGATGAAGCTAAATGTTAATTAAGGTTAGCTTTCAAGAAAAGAAATCCTACAAATGCCTCAGGAGTAAATTTATCATCTGATTTTTGAAGCCGTGATCTGCAGAAACGTAGGCCACTAGCACAGCCGATGAAATTAAATTTCAAAGGGAAAACTTGACGTTCTGAATTGTTTTAATACAATGAAAGAAAAAGACAGCTTTAAAAGTTAGTTTTATTAATTGTAGACAGGATCCTTGAACAGATCCTTAGCCGGCACGCTCTGGACAATACTATCTTACAAGATAAATCTGTGGCGCTGAGCCCCGCGCTGACAAGATACACCGTGCATACGTTGATTATGGCTTTGGGAGGACCACCCAGAAAGACAACCCCGTGAAATAACTCTCCTCCAGCAGCATCAGCTAACAGGGCACATACATGCTGAACACAGTGTCTGAAAAATTAAATACTGGCCAACAATTTAAACTAGAAAGGCACACACTACAAGATGACAAACCAAAACCACTTACTGCTCAGTAGATGGTACCAGTGTTGTTGGATGCTCACGCTACTCCAGTCCACCAGCAAATCTGTTTCTGTCCTAGTTCAAGTGGTCTTTGGTAAAACTAATATTCCAGAACAAGAAAGAAACTTGCCATTTATATGCATGAAAACATTTTCATGCGTTGGATAGCAGTGAAGTTGCTTTCTAGTTGCTACACATTTCCAAATATTTTTCCATCAGTCACTGCAGGAAAACCCTGTACGGTGAGCATTTCCATCTCCCCATGATATTTATGCTTTGTTTTCACTGCATCTGTTTTAAAATATCACAGAAGACTCCATGTTGAAAGCTATCAACCAGACGAACACCCTGTTCTCTCCGCATTCAAGCCTTGGTTACGTTTCTAACGTTGGCTGATGCTGAAGTTTCTTTAACGGCTCTTCAATCCCATAAACATGCTATTCTATGTCTGTGCTCTTTGGAGCATCACACACAACCCTGCAATCTCCCAAACTGACCCATATATAAAAGCAGAAAAGTCAAAACAGGCCATCGTGCGCTTACACTACCTGCAGCTGTTACTTTGGAGCAGAAAGATTAAGATTTCAGCAACTGGGTCTTTTCTACATCCCACTGCTGGGTCCTACAGGACGCTGATCCACAAAAGCACTGACCACGGCTGGTTGGATAGCACAAAAGAAGTAGCCATGGACCCATATGGTTTGACTTAACATTAACTGATTAAAGGTATTTTGACTAGTTCTACAGTTAAATTACATGCACCTGTTACACACATTAGCAGCACCTACATCCTACTGCAAACACAAGGACCCTGGCCTGTGGATGTAAAACTCGGGAAGATTACATTTCACATGTTTAGCACTGGAACAGAGTAGATTTATTTATCAATTTCACAGTTTCCTTGAAATAAACCATTTACATTAAAATAATTCCACCTAATATGCCATAAAAATAACATTTAAATACTCTAATTTATACCTTTTTCTATAGATTGTACTATTAATTTTATGATCTGTGCAAAAATAATTTATCAGCATCCAGTTTGTATTATGTATTTTTGGGTTTTCCAGGACCAAACCATACAAATCATGACAGAAAATGTTCCTGCCCTTCTAATAGCTTTAATTTCCATAATTAACCATAGCAAATAATGCCAGTCTATCTAACATGTATAAACTTTTTTGACATATTAATTATTTTTTGCTCTGATAGCTGGTCACCAGCATACATGCTTTTTTTCAGCCTAGAAAAAGGCTGGTCCTTTTGTTCACACACTAGCCTGACACTGATTCAGGTTCAGTTTCAGGCCCATTTTTGGAAAATAGAGAGATAAAAGGGTATTGTGAACACAAACATGGTAAACAATGTATTGGGGGCGCATTAGTACAGAAGACAGGTAGCTATGATGCAGTTCTAAACTTCGCTTTGCCTTTAGGTTACTACAGAATAGCAGACACGATTTCCTGGGCGACCAAAAACATTTTATTGGAGCAAGTGATAGAGCTTGGGGGGAAGAAAAAAAAGGGACACGTTTCTGAGCATACCAGTGATCCTCCAGATCGGAAACAGATGCAGCTGCTCAGCTGAGTTGGGGCAGGGGAGGAGGTACTTTCTCTTTTGAGCCTAATGAGAAAAGTCAGCTCGCTGGCAAGAAAGATGGGGCAAGCACAGTACTACGCAGGAGGGCAGCTAAAGCATACATGCATTTCCTCCACCCAAATAATAAACATCCCGGAATGGGCACTAATGACAAAGAAAAAGACTGCAGTTACTGGGGAGAAAGTCTGATTTCAGAAGCAGAAGCCATCCTTCTAGCCAGACAGATGGAGAAAATTTTGGATCCCTTAGACGATGGGTTAACTTTGAAATCACACTGAAGCCTTCAGAGCCTCCCTCTGTCCACACTGCAGTTGAAGCCTTTTGAGTTCATGACAGCGGTTTAAAAAAAAATAAAAAAAATCAATATTCCCATGTGTCAAAACCAACACTGCAGTAATTTGAGCAGCAAAAGCATGGGGCACTCTCATTAGGGTAAGGCTGCTCAAAGTCATCTGTGTCTTCTGCAGCAGACTTGGGCTCACACCTCCCTGTTGGCTCTGCTTAAGCTCAGCACAAACTGCACGTGCTTAACCTATGTAAATCAGACCTCTTATTGACGTCCCTACATCGAGAACGTAGGGTATCTAAGCGTGTAACTCATATCTAACTTTAAAACATACATGTCCTAATGCAAAACCTAGAGGTTTGCACAACCTTCCTAAATGCCTTTGCAATACATAAGGAATTCAGGGCCCTCCAAATGGGGTTCCCTACCTGTTTAGCTGGGACTCACATGAGCAAACCAACAGGAAGGGCTGAAAACAGGGGTCTTAGGGAGATCATCTTTCTGTCATGGACTGAAGGGTCTCACTGGATTACAAGTAGAACCTACATCAGGCTGACGGGCACTGTCAGCAATCCTATCCTGGATGACACATCTATGGCAGCCCTTTCAAAAGATGTTACTTCTTTTTCTTAGCATGAGCAGGAGACAGTGGTGGTTGCAGTGACCCTCCCTTTGTAACAACAGCTCAACACTTCAAAACAGGGTAATTCCACCTCAGAAAGAGATAGTTAATGTACTTCACAATAATAAGATCTCAAGATCTTATTTCACCCAAGAACAGGGTGTGCTCAGATAGACAGACCACTTGGCTTTCCTATCAAGCTGTTCGGACCTTTAAGGGTGGAAGCTGATAGTGAAGAATTGCAGAAGTACCTTAAAATACCAGGTGAGTAGATATTGAATGAGAAGCAGAGGCCAGTATGTATGGATAAATGTAAATGTTGTGTTACCTGTGGAAAAGACACCAATCAGCTCTGAGCTATGTTCCCTTAGAAAGAACACCACAAAGTAGGAATAGATAGGTCTATGAAAGAGTCAGTAACTATTCAGAAATTATTTTAAAAGAAAAGAAAAACAAAAGCTAGAAGCACCGTACCAGAGACAGTTGATTGCTCTGATTGATTACTGTCCCAAGAGGTCTTGTTTAATTTTAATTATGTTAAGGACTTGATTAATCAATTTCCTGTTCTCAGTTCAACTCACTAACAGAGTGTGTTACAGAGCGTACGTGTGTACACATGCACGTGCCTGTTGAGGGAGGGATGCTGCCCTGCACATACATTGCCACTGTATAAATCCCTTCTGTGCCCTTCTGCATCCCTGTCTATACCCTCAGGGGATGCAGTTGGGGTCCCCCTTTCTCAAAGAGAAGCTTGCAAACCTAGCAAAGACAATCACAGGTACGGAACAGCTTCCATATAAGAGAACCAAGACAGAGCAGCTTTCTTCAGCCTGGAAAAGGGCACGTGAGGGAGAATATGAGAGTTGTCTATAAAATCATAAATGGCATGGAAAACCAACAGGAAGATGAGTGGTCATTGCCTCTCCCAGTGCTGAAAAGGGAAATTGGACAAATTCATGGAAGAAAGTTTTCACAGATACAAAGACACCATCACTGTTTCAAGGAGTCCCTGACGCAAAACTTGCTGGAGAGTCTTCTGGAGACTTATCCCTTCATGCCTGTGCTCATCTTAACCTTAAGGATCTACTACCATTTACTTCTGTTACTGATTTTCACCTACCGAAGCAAAATACCCTTTTCCATCTCCACTCCAAACAAGTGTGGCAGAGAGAGCTCAAAGGACAATGAAAAGAAGAAGTAAACTCAACAGTGCGAAAATGGGGAAGAGCCAGAGGCACTGACCACCCTTCTCCAGGAGCGCCTACCATCCCTGCAGGCACCCAGGGAGCTGGCGAGTGCTGCCCAGTCATGCTCCACAGAGGACGAGAAGAAGGTCTCGGCTCCTGGGACGTCCCGTGTCGAGCATCCCCTTCCCAGCACTGCTGATAGCACCAGGGCCAGTAAGAGATTAATGAGGAGGTCCTGTGACCCGATGGGTCTGAGACAGGAAGGGCATCAATGAATCCTGCTGAAGAGAGAATCCTTGTGTCAGACAGCCCTTTGGCCTGACCCAGGATGGTCTTTCTTATATGAGAAACTAAGGAAATAAAGCTTGCTTATGATTTGAAACAAGTGGGGAAGGCTTTTTCAGTTGCTTATAGAAGTACTGTTTATGCTCAGAGCTGAGCAAGCACTGAAAATTTGTGCTTTCCCACATTTTTTCTTAGGGGACGTTGAGCATACCAGTCCCACCGCTCCCCACATCCCACCTGCGATGATGACAGATCCTCAGCTTCAGTGATGCTCTGTGGACCCTGCAGTTAATACTAGTGACATCTCTAAGCCATAAAAAATAGACTTATGGACATCTACTGGAGTGTTCTGCATCCTACCATCACAACCCCTTTTGAACAACTCAGAAGCCTGGGACCTGTGTGCCTGCTCTCAAATGTAAAAATGTATTCATAAATAAGTCAGAACCCATCACAATTAAGCTACTTTCAGTACTCAAGATCATAATCAAAATCAAAGAGATGATTTACTCTGAAGATTTCAAGTGACATCTGCTGAAATAAAAATATAGTTTGGAAAAAGATTGTAAAAAGATGACTACGTTATTACCAATAACTTTTACATCTGCCATTAATTTTCACTTGGTTTTATCTGCTCTCCTAGTCTGCATCCAATTTCACATTGACTTGTGTTTTATTACAATCCCAGTGCGGATCCCATCAACCGAAAAGACTAATAATTGCCTATGAAATGCCTACGAAATGCAGCAAATATCAAGGATATTGTTTCCCTTTACTTCTCAAACCATAGGGTCTTTAAGCAACTGGCAAAAAGAAGTATCGATAGCCTTTAAACTGCCTCTTTCCAGAATGCAAGAGGCAACAAATATGCATGTATAAACCAGAATTTTCCCTTAAAACCTGGAAAGGGTTAATTAAGTTACACTTCTTGAACTGGTTAGTGAATGACGTTGAAATGGCACAGAAACATTTTCTGGCACAGCGTACCCTAGACAAACTTCCCCCAGTGACCATAATTTAAGGCTACTTTTTAAATAGCCTTTTAAAGCTCAGCGCTACAGAGAACTGCTGAGGCCTGTAATAGTATCTCTCTTGCCTTACTCCCCTGAAAATACACCGAACTCAAAAGTATACATTTAACACCCAAGGGTCCTACCTGTCTTTAAGGAATTTTTATAAAGTAGATGGCTACCTCAGGCTATTTAAGTACTTTGTAGTAAGACATCAATGGCATGTATAAAGATATTCCTTTGATCATTACACCATTGGAAAAAAATAAGAAAACAACCCCTAAATCTTCACCGTATAAATTTACACTTGGAACTCAGCGACGTAAGAATCATCATACTACAAAACCACAAATAGCATTCAATTTAGTCTCTGTGTTCTCGCTCATGTGATAGCCTTTGATATTCCCGAGGATGAAAAATGAATACATTTTACTACAAAGATGATTTGTGAACAAAGCCCTTTTTAATTCTGGTTTCCTATTGAAGAACAAGAAATCAAAAGTTAAAGGGGGAAATCAATAGCTAGGCCAATTATTAACCAAAACTGACGATAAATGAATGAAATTGAGATTTTCTCTTTTGTTATTTCTAGTAACACATTTCAAAACTTTTTTACTATTCTGTTTTTCAGTTCAGAATTCAAATTATGATTAATATGAGGCAGAATTTAAACTGTTTTCATTTACATTGCCTGCACTGAAGACAGAGTACCATCTTCCTTCAGTTGTATAATGAAAAGACTCAACAAAAAAAAAAAGTTACAGAAGTTTTATTTTAAGGGCTGCTCTTGAAGAGCAAAAGGATGTGAACATCTGTGAAAAACAAGTGCAGAAAGAAGACTAAGATATGTAGATAAATCATTAGTTATATTAAGATATGAAACAGGCACCCAAAGAATGGCATAAAATGTAAATGAACTTTGGGATCTGGTCTCTTAATTTGACAGCTGTTTGACAACTGCAAAATGGAAAACTGACCTCAGACAACTGTGTATAAATGAGACTATTAAGCAGAAGAATTTCACATGGAATGATACAATATACACTGCAGTAACTCCTCACATGGGAATAGATAAATGCAGACTGGAATTTTTATTGTCTTTGAAGGTGGTGATGTTAAAAAGACTTGAATTTCACAAAGAGGAGCTGTACGCTACATTATCACAATTAATGCCACTTTCTGAAATACAACGACTGTCGCCTACAGAAGTACACTCACACATAACTCACAGGCATTTAAAAAAACATACCCAATGAAGCAGCTCTGGAGACACACACGAAAACGTCTTCTGCATTGGGGCTGTAAATCTCAAGCCAGCAAAAGTATACAGTGACTAGGTCATGGGATAACTTATTTGAGGGGTTTCTTTGGAAGTTACGGGTAGTCACAATTACGCCTGGAAATATATATCACCAAAGCAGCACCAGAACAGACACTGATCCGTGGAGAGAGCGGCTTAAGGAAATATTCTGCAGTTTTGGCCCCTATGGAGAGACCTTGGAAAGAGTGGCGAGGCAGCAAGGGGGAAACTTCTACCGTGACTGCCTGAAGCACAGTTTAAACCTGATACTCTCATCAGTAACAGAGAATTAAATAGAAAACAGGGAGAAAGCCTACTTTTAGATGTAACCAACCATTTCTACTCATAGTTCTGCTCCAGATCCCACTGAAAAGGGCAGATCTTCCAAGAGCATCCCCAAGCACTACTTCTTCACATTCTCCAGCAATGCAAAGAGCCATTTGTGATAAATACGTTTCATTCCAAAGCAGTTAAGCACTTGGCTGTGTCTTTTATTTCTCTCTTTGGGACAAATACTTAAAATCAGCCTTCCCTACCTTTGTTTTTAACCACAAAAAAACCCACAGAGGTTGCACAACCTGCAACAGAAGAGACAAAAAAACACCCAAGCACCTGCAGTGAAATCCAGACTTAAAAAGGAAGGTTACAGCTCTCCAAGCACAAAAGGTTAGCAGTAACAGCAGCAGAAGCAAAGCAGCTTTTGGGGGTCAAGTGAAACCAAAGGGTGGATTTTTGAATAGAAAAGCAATTGCTGTGCAGCTTCTTTAATATTCAGTAGCAGTTTGGGGGGGGGGGGGGGTTGGTTGTTGGTTTTGGGGTTGGGTTTTTTTTTTTAGTCTCGCGTTCAGTTTTACGTCTCAGTGTCATTCAACTTGTTAGTAACTAAAATGAAACTGAAAAATAAACAAAGCAAATCCCAAAGACGTAAAAGAAGACACGAGCACCATCACCACAAGCTTTATCATCTAAACCTCTTGTAGCAAGGAGTCCCACTGTAACTGTACACTGCATGAAGAACAGGCTCCTTTTGTTCATTTTAAACTTGCTTTTTGCTAAAAGCTCTCATTCTTGTTTTCAAGAGACAGTAAATAACCATTTCCTAAACATCTTCTCCTTGCCAGTTGTGCTTTTACAGACCTTCATCACACTCTGCCTCACTGTCACCTACTTAATGCTATTCGGAAACTAATTATGGCATTGTATTAATAACAATGATTTATTCTTCCACAATCCTGGCATAAAAACGGCTCTTAGAGTCCAAGATGATTAGTCTCTAAATATGACCAGAGCTATGGAACCACATCTGCATGATGACTTGAAGAAAGTTTGTGCTTTACAGGTTATCCATTTTCTCTGATTCCAGCAGTACTTCTAACAGAATACTTTAACTCTCCCTACAAACCCTGCCCCGCTCATAAGTGTCTGCATCACCTCTTGGCCCCACTTCAAAAGAAACTTTAGAAACATCCAGATCAGGAGGGAGTTAAAGTCGACCGTCATCGTACAGAGGAGGCACAAATGATTTCCACTAGGAGTGGTCCTCGCTCTGAAGACTTTAATCAAGGGTGAAGAATGTGAACCTAACACAGATAGCAGTTCAACATTTCCCCATTACAGCTGAAACTCTGCCAGGCAATACTCTGTATTGGTCCCTTCCAGACACTGCTCTGCTACTTACCCACAAACCAATGGGAACTTTCCTCGGAGTGAGAAAAACTGAACTGAGCAGGGACAGCCTGGATGAACCAGAGGCTGTCCCTGCCCTGCACGCTCCTGCTGTCAGGAAGCTGCTGAAAACGATGGTAGAAAGGCTTTTGGAATCGAGGTGTAACCAGCACAGGCAGCAAGTTGAACACAGCAGAGTCCTCCACTTCACTGCAACCTTGTTTTCTATTTCCAATTCAGTTCCTTTGCTAAGACCATTTCAGATAAGCATTCTTCAAAGATAATATTTTGCTTTTACTGCCCTTTAACAAACACAAGGCATTCTAAGTCTTAATGCATCTTGTAAAAGATTATTATTTTTAAAAGTATCTAATTTCAGAACATAAATAGTTTGAAGCTGAACTATTCAGCCTGCTTTCAAATGCCATCACCTTTATGATACTCTCTGAAGTTAAAACGGATTGTCGTATTTCTGTTAGGAGCATCAACATAAATCTCAACTGTAATAAGAAAGAAGTCTTAAAAGGAGGAATATAGGGACAGATTTTAATCTTCTAGAAGTCTGTTTTGCTTCAAAAATTTACATAATCTACACAGATCCAGAGTGAGTTAGCCTTTAGTGACCTAAGAATACCAAACCTCAGAGATTTGCAAACATATTCGGTTTAAAGTAAAGCTTATATTATTAAGCTGCTGCAGCTCTTACATTTCCATCCACGTGTCCCATTTTATTTGTCCTAGTTTAATGATACTTCCAACATGCCTTGTGCTTTTTAATCTGGATGATGTACCTAATGATTTTGGTATTGAAAACTAACCTCCTCCTTCAGTTTCCATACAGATCTCATAAAAAAACAGAAGAAATGGATTACTGCCCAGAGCTGTGGTTTACTCGTTCATTAAACAGCTTACGCTTAGAATCCTCTTAAAAAGTCACTTAGTGGTAAATGGCTATTCGACACTACAAATAAATTTTTTTTTAAAAGAATTTACTACAGCTTTCTATTCATACTAGTGTTATAATCCCACTGGGGATACTGCTGAATTTTTGGTGCAATTTGGACAGCCGTTTCCCACCAGAATCCAAGGAATCGTGGAGCAATATACATATATTCTACACCTTCCCAAGGAATGTGTCAGATGCCCATCTACTTAAAGCATGACAAGTTTTAAAACAAAAATCCAACCGTCAGCAACTGTGGGTAGAAGAGATCTTTTTAGGACAACTGACAAATGCCCCACGAGCTGGCAACATCAATATTGTACATGCCTTGTGTGCTCATCCTACCATAAATTAGGTGGATCACGTATTGGAAACCTCTTGCATAGCATAGGCATGCTTCCAAGAATCAAGCAACATACCTTGCTAGTGCCTAGAGCAACATCCAACCAGTCCGTGAGCAGGAATATAGGGAAAAATTAAAAAGCATTTTATGAGTAAGAATTTTAATCAGCATAAATCAATTCTCAATGACTTTCTTGTTTCTTCTAGGATGTGACGTGTGTTGATTTTTAGTAAACTCTAGGCTGACGCTAGTAAGTAGCCTTACCAACAAACACATGCTTTGACAAATCTTAATACTTCCTCCAGCACTTCAAGGTTCAGTTAAGTCACGTCCAGAAAGAAGATGGATGGTGCTTGAGTTTTTACATGCTTACTGCAGTTTGTTTCCATTCAAGACTACATCTCTCATGACAATAACTACCTCCTTTGATTTCTACAGACCAATCAACTCGCTTTTCAATCTTCCCTCTATGCTCCCCTGAAACACTAAAGTATGTGACTCAGAGAAGTGTTTTGGTTTTTAAAGGCAAACCCTCCTACTTTCACACTCTAGCTTCCCAGACTGGAAACTCTGCAGGACACACACCATTACCTTCTTAGGCTGGAAAATCACCAGACTCTCAAGACACTATTGCAACACAGATACTAAATAATAAAATTCTGTGCTACCACCACAGATATGAAGGGAAGGATCCTCTGGTAACTCATATCTGCTGTGATCCGCAGACTCTACTTCAAAGACCTGTTATGGTACCTTCAAAAATTTAATGTTTAAATGCCATAGCATTGACACAGGAGCAGATGAATGCTATTACATATGACAGGAGTTTTCGAAACTGGAACCAAACCCACCTATTGGTGCATCACTTCTGTCAGAGACCGCTTTATCATGCTCTCAGTGACCTGCTACCCTGACAATCCTAGAAGTGCTTTTCCAACAAACTACTTACGGAGTTTGAAGGAAAAATCAAAAGAATTATGTCACTGTGATATCTGTGTCAAACTACCAGGACAGTTAAATTCTATATAAAGATAACAAGAAAGGATCAATGTGACCAAGGAAAGAAGAGTTGAAATAATTAAGCACTTGATACTTCACTGTCATCAGACTTTCTAGTATTAGTTATTGCATGGGCTACAGAGAAATTCACCCAAATATGCACTACACATGCATCCGTTTACAGCAGACCCCTATGGAAACCTGAAATAGTTACTCTGAGCTTCCCCACATGAGAAGTCCCTAGAAAATAAGAGTTTCACTGTTAATAAAATAGTGCATATCTTCAACCTCACAGCTGCAGCAGTCCTAGCAACCACACAAGAAAGATCCCTTCCACTTTCAGTGGGGAACATCCATAGCAATTGCTCCTTCCCTCCTTCCTAGGAAGAGGTGTGCCAAGACCCTCCTCATCCCTTTCCTCAAAACCTAGAGGTAGCTCTTCTTCCTTCTCCCTACTCAGCTACAACAGAGAAAGAGATTATTCCCTTGGGACACCTGCTTGCCCAAACCCTACTACTGAGCTCCAGCAGATCAGGTCAGCAGAATCAACTTTGCACTAGGCTTTACTGTAAAATCTTGCAGCTTTGGAAAAAATAAGTCGGAAGCCACATAAGGTAAATTAACACCTCGCAGCCCATACAAACAAGAACATTACGAGTGCTTGCTCCAGCCCTACTTGCCTTTGCCAATGCTAGGTGCAAAGCATGATCAGTGCTCTGATAACTAGGTCCACTCTTCGTGGCCACAGCTGTTGATAACGTATAAAAAAGCACAGAACAAAGACAAAGCAGAGTAAAACTTTGTATTAACAGTGACAGTCATGCAAAATGAAAGAAAGAGGACTTTTACTCCATTTCACTGCGCATAAATCCTAACCAAAATTATGAAGACAAAGTAGAATCTGAATTCGTGGCATTAACTTAGTATTTTTTAATAACGGAAATTTGAAGAGAAAACTCTAAAATAATTCAAAAGGGAAGGGATTGTTAGAATGCTCTGGGTTTGTGTTTCAATGAGCTGTTCTGTAAAAAAATGGTATTGGTAGGCTGTTTCAGGGAACCAGAAAATGATTTTCCTTAACCCTTGTGAGTCATACTTCACCGCACACTCGTTATTTCTTGTACAGCACAGTACACAAGATACTAGATTGCCATTTTTGAAACTGTCAGGAGTCTAACTCAAGGCAATAAACAGGATTAATATAACACCATTTAAATTACAAAAAGAAAATGACATTTCACTAATTATCTAATAAGGTTAAAATTTAATACTTGCATTGCTGAAGAAATTTTCAGTTATTTGGAAAACGTCAAAACATGTATTTAAAGACTGACACAAAAAAAAAAAATCAACTAGTTATTTTCGCTTTTCCTTTTCTAAGCTTAGAAAGGTAATACCCCTATGGATCAAAAGGCCAGATAAATCTTATTAAGTACTAGGTTTTCCCTTTTGTCTAGTGCTCTCTCCACATTCCATCATTTCAGTCCTTTGAAATGCCTTTGTTCTGCCTGTGATCAGGGTTTCCAGGGGAAATCTGGCATTGGATCTAAAGGGAACCCCACACCACTGAAGCATTCCTGACAATTAATCATTTGATAAATTATTTCTTTCTCTCCCCCCTACCTCACTTGCCCCCAGTATTTCCAGAGAACCTTTTAGTGTGGTGCTAATGAGACAAAACTTCCTGTAGCATCAAAACGCATCGTCTTGAGGATTCATGTATGCACAGAAGTTAAGCAGTTTCTGCCATTACCACCCGACAGTTCCTGTCAGACTGATATTTCAGAATAACGACAGGAATTTTCTCTGTATTCACTCTCAGACCATATCTATCACCAAAGCCTATGCAGATGAAAGGACAGTTTCAGCTGGGGAGAAAGAAAACACAGGACCACAGGGCTGTTTCCCTTGCACTGTCCCAGCAGTGCAGAGGAGGCTGCAGTCCCCACTGTCACAACTTCTCCATAAAATCCCCTTTACCATCCTACCCACTTTCTGGTGTTCATTTAGGACATAAGATGCTCATCAACAAATGCAACCAGGAAGAAAAAGTGTGCACCCAATACGTACACTGATTGCCCTATTAACTACATAACAAACAATGGGACGTACTTACTTTGTGCATCTACAGAAAAAAATTCTTTATCAAATCGGGAAGCATGATGATTCACAAAGAAGGGGCACAACATTAAATATAACTTTTTATCCACTCTTTACAGTTTTTTTGTTGGATTTTAATATACACAAAATGTAACATAAGAGAAAGAATCAAATCAAAACATTTTGATTTAAACTCCTCTAAAATCTGAAGCTTTATGCTAATGGTGAATGCCACTGAAGGAGGCAAAGTAGTGAAAAAGGATGCAGTTTCATTTATTTTCATTGTCTTTGTTGAACATCATACTTTGGTGACTAGGGTCTAAGTGTCCCTCCCTCCGGGGCTATGGGAAGATATCCACTTTCTTTCGAAGACTCTTCATGTACCATACTCACACAATATGCATATGAGGAAAGAGAATTTCTTCCAACAATGGTATGCATTAATTTATAATATTTTTCCAAGATCCTTTATCAAGTTTCAGTTGTAGGTCAAATAATTTATGCTTTGCAAAGATAATCTCTGCATTTAAAATTTATCGGTCCTTCAGAGGTTGGTTCTCATTAGTGCTCATCATTTTCACTGCTCGTGAAATACATCTTCACAAGCTGAGCCATTCCTACTCGATATCAAGGATTCCTACATGCTAACTTGATCTAACTGTTGCAATTATGAATCATCTGACGTAGCCGTAAGTTATGATCTTCAATGACCACTAATGAAGGTTGCCTAGCAGTTAAAGTATCAAAGCAGCATATATCAGCACACTTTAGAGCACAAGATAGACTTCCAGTGTTGCACTTCTCTTATATTTATTATATACTGTAAATTACATCACAGGCTGCCTCCAACACTGACAGTCCTGTACTCCAGAGTTAAACACCAGGTTTTAATAACCACTCCTGACAATCTTTTGATCGCTGGGGGGGGCAGATGAAAGGCGAGGCCGCCTGCTGCAGGCAATCCGCTCAGTCAAAACAAAGGGGACTTCAGAGAGAGACAGAGATGCATCAGGTGTTAATCTCAAATGAACAACCAGGAGTGCGGGCCGATTGACTCGCTCTCCATTTCCAGCCGAAAAAGGGTAAGTGCCTGCCAGTGGGCTCATTCAGGATGCACGCAGGAAGGGAAAGGTGCTATTAGCTAGGCATGAAATATTTTAATTTGGAAACCCAAAACCTTGGAAAAGTCATTTTAGGCTCTTTCTAAATCACTTTAAACTAATCATTCAACTATCTGATTTTTCAAATACTTCGTATGGAGCAAATCTTGCTGGCATTTAAAACAAGTTCTCTCATTCAAACATGTCAGTGTAGTAATCTGCTAGGGCAGGAAGCAAAAAAAAAAATTTTTTTTCAGAGCTTTCGAAAAGTGGACAAGACAGAACTTCAAGATTACTTGGGAAAAACTTCCTGCATTGAGTGCAGGTGGGCTGGATGATCTGACAGAGGTCATCTCCTCCAACTTGGGTCTGAATGAGAGCATATTAATAACGTTAGCATCAGAATAAAAAGTTCCCACTACATGCCTTCAGACATTCAATAAAACACGTATTTGGTAGGAGAAGTTTAGGCATGATGAGATAACATCAAAAAACCACTTGGTTTGGGGGAATATAAAAAGAACTGTTGCTGTGCTCTTTTGTGCTGAATTTCTTCACTGGGAAATAGAAAGGGGTCTGACTGCTGCTATTTTTCTTTTCCACTTCTTCAACAATTCAAGCATCTATCACTTACCACCACTTTCTGCACATTAGTCTAGCCTTTGTTTTATTTTTTCTATTGTTTCAATCCTTATAAGAGATTTCTCTATAGATTTGCTGAGAAACCACAGCAGCGCTCTCTGAAAGGAACTCAAGTACTAACGTCACATCACTCTACATTATTTTTCACAGCCACAGAAAGCAAACAGTTTACTTGGGGTCTAACAGTCCAATGTGAACCATTTTTACTTCTATGATCAAAACCCCTGCATTAAACATCTCTCAGACGGGGAAACTGAGAAACAAGGAGTACTGCAGGGCCTCTGATCAAACTAAAACCAGAATATTTATAAAACTTGCAGAAACAAAAGAAGATACAAGTGAGAAAACTCCATGCTCACCAGATCTGTGGGACCCAACCACATACAAACCTCACAGGTTCTTTCTCACTCACAAAAGCTGTTTGATGGGGCAGGGGGCAACAGGGGAAAGAAGGGTTGAGTTAATACTTAAAAACTATTTCAGATGCTGCATCTCATCCATATAAAATCATCATCATTACTGCTTGACAACCCTGAAACAAAACGTAGAGTTGATAAGAAGACTGCTCTGCCAAGGAAGCTGGTGGCACATCTCCCAACTGCCCTCCTCCTCCCAACAATGCAGGTGTTCACAATAACTAATTCCTCATGGGTTTTTTCCCCTCCTTGAAAAATGAATTACAGTTTTTACTGGCCCAGCAAAGCTAAAACAGTTACAGCCAATATATCTTGAGAAAGGAACAAGGTGTTGGACTTCTGACAATCAGTACCACACATTCTTTCATAACATTTACTTCAAAACTCAAAAAACCCTCAAAATTACTTTTTCCTACTCCTTTCATCCTGTTACATGACCTTGAACATCAGGTAGTTCGGAAACGTACAAATACACAACAAAGATCAACTTGTTATCATTGAGCACAGGAATACAAGCACATCAGCATGACTCCAACTGATGACGTTGTTGCTTGGCCATTATGGTATGAACTGTTTATCTGAATTGGATCAATTTGCCCATTTTATTCCCTGGAGTCCAAGTATTGCTAATTAACCCATATTTCCAAAAACAACTGTAAAAACATTGACTTCAGACCACCAGCACAGCGAACCACAGCTTCATCTACAGGCAACTGAGGCACGATGAAGATTTCAAAATGTTACTGTATTTGTAAGCTGTGGTTGACCTTTCTCTGGAAGATGGGGCAATATTTGCTTATCCAAGTAGGCTTATTACTTTTCTAGCATTTTTTAAGTTGTTTTGTGAGGACTGGTCAATCAAGTCATTACAGAACAGCAAAATATCATAAAAGGTAAAGACTACAGCTATCCTTCTGGCAGCATAGAGGTAGTAAGTGGATTAAAAACTGTAGGAGAGGCTGCTCTATTTTGACTTCATTTAGCCTGGTGCCCATCACTGCAGTTTCCAAATGACCATCACAGTTTGTCTTAATGCAAAAGATCACACACAGGGTTAACGGGCTGGCAACTGAACTCAGATCCCGAATTTCACTCCATTATTTTAACACCAAGCCCATCCTTCCCATTACAGCTACACTTCTAAGGGAACATCACTGTCAAGAGAGAATAACATTAAGAGCAAAATGCAGCCATCAGATCAGACCCTGAAGGGACAGGGACGTTAACTGGTCTTACATTTGTTCTCTCATTCTGGTAAACATATTTACTATATTTCTTACTTTCAGCTCTCTAACTTCAGCTAAGATACTCAGTCCATTCTGCCTCCTTTTCAAGGTATCATCAGTCAAATCCAACCACATCATTGTACCTCTCAGTTACTAAATTCAAACCATTTTAAACATCCTGCTTTCATCTTTATAGCTCTCTCCCACTTTTTAACCATGCTGCAGTTACAGAAGAATGTACTTGACATATAAAATGTGCATGTGATTCCTTTAACATTTTAATGCCGTGTATTGTGTTGTAAACATCTCTTCATGTTTTATCTCCTTCTCCATAAATCAGAGGCTAGTATCTTAGAAGTCTCAAAAATGACATGTTTTCTCATAATATAAATGTAAGACTCTACTCCTTGAAACTTGAGTCAGCTTTCAAAAATCATCAAAAACCAGAGCTATGAAAAAGCAAGAGATTATCAACTAACTTAATATCATTTTCTCCCATACCATTTCTATGACAGCATGAGTATAGAATGGGTAAAAAAAAAGTTACACAATTGGTCTTCACCAATCAGAAAACCAATGTTTTGATTATCCTTTTTTGTCACTTGTAAGGAACAACACTAAGGTAAAATACTTTCTTGAGTATCCATACCAATACACAACACTGAAGGAGTCAGGAAAGCAGACAGTATAAAAAAGTGATATGCTACAAATAATTACTTGTTTTATTCAAGATTAACATGCAGTGTTTACAAGATGAAACCACAGAACATATTTCCATTTCCTTACCATAACTGCAATTAATAAAACCAGTCTCTTACAATGAGATTTTCCGGTGGTTTTGGCTAGCTTAGTAATGTGACAGTAAAAATGAGTCTCAGTCTATTCCTTGGTATACGCATTAAGTGATTTTTTTTTTTTTATTAAAAACCACTGTAAAATATTTATTATTTTGAAAAGATAGAACACCAATAAAGAACACCTGTCCAAAATAATTTTAAGTTACTTCAATAATGGGAAAAAAAAAAGTGCCATTAGAAAAAGAGAAAAAAGAGGAAAGCAGTTTTAGCAGGTGGGACTGAGAAGTGGTGACATGTTGTAGTACAATACTGAAGGGCTGAAGGATATAACGCAGTGTTGCATGATGTGGAAGAGAACCAGGGACTGCTGGATTAGCATGCCACTAAAATGCTAGATTAGGTGTGAAGTACAACTCTGAAGTATTGTGATACGAAGGAGTGAGGCAGAGGCAGAACTGCTGGTAGAGGACCAGAGAAATAAACCACTATCTTTTCCTTGGCACCTTCCAGCAGGAGTTTACTCCCTTAGAGCCCACAGACCCAACACACTCTACAGGAAAACCCAGGGACCCTCTGGTACTTATCCAGATCCTCAGAATTCATAACATTTTCCACCAGCCTGAGAGATTCTGTTTCTATCAAACTACTGTCTAACATAAATTATACCAAGATACTTCTCTTGACATTTTCTACACAAACGTTTCCAGAATGACCTTGCTGTAGAACAGGCACCACGTTTAGCCCTAATGCAAGCCCATGCTCCAGTGCTTTTCATCTCTGTACTTTCAAACACAACTTTTTTTTTTTTTTGCAAAATGACAGTAAAAAAGTCATCAGCTTCTTAAAAATAATTATCCGATTTCACAGAATTGTCATAAAAATACATTATTTCAACTTGCATCGGAAAGTACAGCTAGAATTTAGAATTTATGGGTTGTGAAACTTGTTTGCAAACACATGCCTTTGGTTGATAAATAACCACACTGTACTTCCATAAACAATGGAAAAATACAATGTTGCCAACTCTCATCATTTTTTTATTATTGGTTTCTTGTTAAGGACAGTGAAAGTGGGGCAAGAACCTCCACTCTGGTAAATTTTTGTAACTTTCTAGCTCTTGCGGTTAGGAAAAAAATGTTGAAAGTATGACATACAGCCATCTGAAATCAAGAGAGCAAGGGATAATTAAAAGATTATTTTAGACCAGCTTCGTAAAGAAACAAAACATGACTTCTTGGTCTCTGTGCGATACTTAGCATAGACCTGGCTCGCTCCCCAGTAGTTAATTCAACTTAAATAGTTAATTCAGCTTAATTCAATGGGGGTAAACTGGCCTCAGCTCCTACTAGATTGCTAAAATGAAGTGGTCGAGAGAAGGAAAAAAACCCCAAACCACAGAATTTGAACAGTTACAAGTTTGTATCAATACTTCCACAAATATTACATAATCTCTATTACATTTTCACAGGACCAGACTCCTCACATCCTGTCCTAAATCACGGGGAGGAATCTTATGCAATCGACACTTTACCTTCCCACGACATATTTGAGGACTGTAAATTGTGAACACAGATTTATCAGGGAAATGAGGAGTGGGAAAGACGAGTTGCCCTTAAAGATGTACAGATTTATAGCAATATGGGAAGCGGAAAGACGGTTATCATATAAAAAGATCCTTAAGGGATAGCAAGGAGCAACAAGGGAAACATGAGTCATGAGCTGCCAGAGAAGAGGATGCGTATGGGGAGCAATGGACAGAGCAAAGTAGCAATAAAGGAAGTTCCAAGTCAAATGTGCTCCTTCCCAAAGGTCGAGACGGATACCCAAGCTTACAGTATTTATTGAAAATTAAATTCACAGCCAATTCAGACACTGCACCAACAGCAACACGAGGAAAGGGACACTTGTTGACTGAAAGGATCCATTGATAAACAAGGTCATAGACCACAGCTCTGCTCTTTTGCTTTGTTACCAACTCTGCTTCTTTATTTTCCTTAATAATAGTGGTTGCCTTGAAGGTTTGTCTACATAGGCAAGTGGCTCAACACAAGCAAGTGTGCAAATTTAAAGCATTCAGCTGAGATTGTGAAAGACAGTTTTATACTTTGTGAGGCTTGAGTAACCTTCTCTATTTAAGGGCATATTAACAGCTGTTCCTATGGTGAGATAGCAGTGAGTAAATAGTGAATTATGAGTCCAAGCACAAAGTTCTTGCACTCCTAACTTTCCTTTTCCATCCCAGCAGCCTCAAAAGTGTCAAACTCCAAATTATGGCACAGGATTCCTGGTACTCCCAAGTATCTCAAGATTTAAAAAAACCAAGATTTTTTAAAAGTGGCTACTTTTGAGAAAAAATACAACACTGAGCAATACGTGGAAACTGAAGACAAAGAAAACCAGTTATTTGTGCATGAATATCATCTCTAGGAAGATCTATCAAAATCTCGAGAAAGACAAGTTGCACAGGAGTCTATAAACAAGCAATAATTAATCCTCCTCTTAGTCCAGTAGTATCCACATCAAAGGTGAAAGTAAATATGACAGAAAATATTTCAAAGGACTAATAAATCACAAAATGAATTTTTAATATTAAAAAACTGTAGTAAAGGAAAAAAGGGAGGAAAACAGTGTACCTCTCAAATTGTATCAAAACCAAGAAAGCTTCACCTTAGTTATGACAGCTTTTCTACCCAGACTTTATGTGAAAAACATGTACATGATAACCAAATGCATACTTCAGAAAATAGTGTGACTTACTTAAAATTATTTTTCAAGGCTACCTAAGTGTTTTCAAGTTAGGTATGCTACCTCCTTTTTTCCAAGCAACTAAAAATCATGCAGCATCCTTCCTATTCTGCAGAGAAAACAGACACAACGTTAGCTGCCTACGCCAACTTTAAGCTCAGTGAAAACAAACAGTAAAACCTGTATTTACTTCAGTCTGAGCAAGAAGTGTGTTTATGGGTGCAATCTCAAAAAGCACATCGGGTGCCTACAACTGAGGTGTTGCAAGGTGTAAACATCAAAGAGCCCAACTCAGTCAAAGTGACTTCAGGATGTAGATCACAGGAAACCTCCATGCCCTGTTCCATTAGCAGGGTCCCAGGACTCAGCCTCCCCCATCTCCCAAGCGATTGCTGAAACCATAAAGTGCTATCAAAGGTGGCACTGCTACTGCCACTTCTTTTTCCAGGCCATATTTACAGCTGAAAGTGACTGTGGCTACTACGCTTTGTAACTCCATTCAACACCACAAGTGTTGTTACCTGTTCACTAGTTAGGCTCTCCTTTGGGACTTAGGAAGAGCCTAACAGCAACTTTGCTTCACAGCTGGATTGCAGGAGAGCCAAGAGATCAGCATCAGGCTCCACAGGCACGTTCACACATGCAAGAAAGCTCAAGTTCAGGCTCCTGGAAGATCTCCAGCATGAAACAGCTACCACACAACGGAGATTTTCAGTGCGTTTAGTAGATGCACAGGAGATACCCTGATTCCAGCCTGAACAGAAACACACAAACCCCACTGAAGTCCCACTACAGACATTTACAAAGGTGCTCTGAGCCATTCTTTAGACAGATCTGACAAGGTCATACAGTAACACAACCAAAGAACCAGGCCCATAAGGCTGGAGCCCTGATGGCTATTCTGATATTCCAATTACACAGTTCTTCCCATGTCATCTTCAGTGACCCAGGCTTAGTATTATCAAGATAAACATTGTTATTGGGAGGCTTAAAACCTCATCAACTCCATTATGAATAAACGCACAGTGCCTAGCAACTATACTTTAATTCTTAGACATATATTCCTTTTGCAGTGTCAGTTTTAGTGGCTCAGAGCTCGCATGGCAGCTGAAGGCACAGCACTCCCAGCCATCCGTTTACAATGCTTGGCAGCATTTCAGAAGCCAGGATGACACCAGTTTGCGGTACAGATGAAGAGATGGACTGACCTGATTGATGGAGTTGGCAGCACAGGATGCCAGTCCAGTTCCAAGGGAGGCGAGTAGGAAACAAGTTGGGTCAAAAGGGACCGGGGCCATGGCAAAGCCAGCTGACGCGGTGCTTACAACCAGAGCTGCAACACAAGCGAGAGCACAGTTCAAAGCATCAACAAGAAACCATCTCCTCTGTACACACCACAGAGCTAAGGTTTTAAGACCCTCTAAGGACCCTTGTGCAGATTAACTTTTTGCTATTTTTATGCATGAAAGTAGCTCCAGGAACTGCGTACAATTAATACTAACACCCTACATAAAAAAGTCAAAAATGAGAAGGAGAACTGTCAGGGATGAAATGAGAAACCCAGAAGCGTCAGCACATTACTAGAAGAGGCGAGAATAAAACTTATGCCTCTGTATTCCCTATTTTATGGATTTGCTACAGGATCAAACTGCCTTACACAACATGTACAGGAGACACATTCGTTCCAGTAACTCACGTGCCATTGCAAAGTCTAACATGGAAGAAAAACAGTAAGAAAAATCCTGAACTGAGAGATATGCATGATATCAAATTATAGCAGGAACTTAAGCAGTGCAGATAGTCAAAAAGAGACTCAGGGCATGTAGGCTACAGCTGGTGAAGCCAGTAATTTCACTGTACAAGTACCTGCCCACACTGTTCCCATCTGACATTCCCACTTCAGGCAGAAGTTACAATCACATCATCATGTGGACCCAGCAACTCTCATAGGCCTCAAAATTTGAGTGGATTAATAAAAATCCATTTCAGTTTTGTCATCCAAAATTATAACTTTAGTACAGTCAGTACTGCAAATCACATCCTTAAAATGTAAGTTACCTAAGTCTCAATCCTAATATTGTAATTACCCAAATAATAGGTCTTACAAACGTCACTTGTGGCAAGAAATAGTATGACATGAAAAATTTTATACAAGTCAGCACACTTACTGAATATCTTGCTCATGACCTTGAACCTTACAATCTGAAATTAATAGTTATTAAACAGAAAGTATTTAAATTATATTCTGCATGTAATTACATGTTCCAGACTTCAGCTAGCTCAAATCAAAGCATCAAAATGTTCTTATCTTCCTGATTCCTACAAAGTCTCCTGTTCGTCTGAAGTTAAATGATGAATAAATAACCTTTGCTGACTGAAAATACTGCGATTATCTACTAAGCAGCGTTACTTGAGATGAAAAACTAAATGTTATGGCAGAGACCTGCTAGCAAGGATGCACATGCAAAGTAGTAATTTTAAGATCTGTGCCTGCATAAGAACCTTAGGATTTAATCCTAAAAAGACACTGAAGAAAACTTGCTGCTCATCAAAACTTTTCTCTAAGTATTAAAATCCATTGGCAGCTGAATATTATTATAATATACATAATATTGTTATAAACATTAATTATTTAGCCTTGTTATGGATTCACAGGGTGTTGTACAGATGGCTGTCGCACAAGCTGGCTGCGAGAGTGCTGCATGAGGGTCCCTGCCTGATACCCAGGTAAGTCCCGGGGCTTTGATTCCCCAAGACAGCACCTGGCTCTCACTGCGGCCCCTTCAGCTACTTCTAAAATACAATGAATCGACAATGGAGCCTTACCCCTCTGAGAAGCGGTGAAACAGCCACTGATTCTGTAACCCCACTGGACAGACTAACGGACATGCAGGTACTGATTACTTCTGAAAGACTGGACCCCATTTATTAAATAAATACAATAGCATCTTGGTTTCAAAACTCTTGGGTTCTACTTAGCAGAGCGCACAAGAAAATATGAAATGCATTGGTTTACAACTGATAGTTTAAAAATACACTGAAAAGATGACAGCGAAACAGTGGCGTTTGCATTTCTAAGAGTGATTGCATTCATTTTTTTGCATAATAAATCACATGTTCACTCTAGACAAGAATTTAATTAAAACTTATCTTAGAAAGCACTTTACGCCAATTTATTATGGGAAAACACCAACTCATTTACTGAAGAAGAAAGGTGGAGCAGATTGGCAAACAGTCAGTGTAACATTACGATTACACTGACCTTAAAGAAATTCTAATACTGTACAGCTACAGCACTAATTAAAGTCCCCATTGATTTCTCCAGATTAATTTCAGCCAGTCATTTCAGTGTGACTTATCAGGATCTCATTAAAAAAGGTGTAGTACATCCTCTCACTTATCCCACTGAAACAGTTATTTTTGGGCAGTGCTCTGAACACAAGGCATTCCCTGCTTGTCTCATCACCCAGCAATTCAAATGCAACACGTTAAGAGTAAATAAGAAAATGTTCCCTTTGGATTGGGAAGTTTATTTTCTTTTACTGTGGAAGCGATAATTTACTCTTCTACTTTCCTCATGGAGGAAAAGTATATTTAATTGAGATCACATCAAGGGAATGAGGTCATTGACTCTGTTTGTTTTTTAATCCCTGTTAGTTTAGTGCTTTAGGGGCCAAATTAACTTCACTTTATTGCATAATAGATGGAATTGATCCTTTCAAGATTTGTTGATGAGAGTTGGCATTATATATGCTCTTCAAAAAGAAGCCAGGATTTAAACTTATGATCTCAGCCTAAATCTAATTTTCAGTCTTTTAAACATCTTCAGCTTTAACAAAAATTAACGGGGGACATTTGTCTCCCATTTCAATGTAAATGAAAATGCTAATGGATTGGTGACAAAGAGTGAATTATAATGTTTCTAGCATAAAAACACATTCCAAAAGTCTACAGTGTATTCTTTACATTCCTCTTCAGCTTCATGGTAACGTGATCTGCCTTTATAAATCCCTGTATTTGTATTTATAGCATGTGAATCACTATGCCATATTTTGTTTACCTCCTATTAAAAAATAGCCAAGCCAAAATAAAAGTGTAGAAAGCCAAAGCAAACTAATTCAGCTTTAGATTTCCTTTCTACTCCTGTACAGATGATGTATCTGTACATATGGAAGAACAAAAGCAAATACATTCCTACTTTAATTTAAGAAACAATTTCACTGTTTTACTACAAATGTTTATATATTCTTTAAAGGAAACTAGCTCTCCAAAAGCTGATGGAGTTTTCCTTCCATAGTTTTCACACTTTGGTTTCTGGAAAGCTAAAGGTAGCATCAGTATTAGTGCTATACAACCGACCAATGTTTCTTTTATAAATTTAGATTTGTTTGGGTATAGACATATCTAAGTTTTGTTGTAAATGATAACCTGCATACTAAAGAAGGCCAAGCTCCTGAAGGAAACTTAAATGTGGGACAATAGTTTGAAACAAGTCTTTGCATCATATCATATAAAATTCAAGTGCAATATTACAAACAGAGCAGATAATCTCTTTTTACCATCGAACAACTTTAAAATGCTTTGCAAAAAATAAACCGTAATGATAGTTTATTTTTATTTCATTACTTTTCCTTGTAGCATGGAAAACAAATTGCCAGAAAGCTACAACTATTAAGCTTTGTTTCTTTGATAGGATAATAGTTACTGTTTTAATAATCACAAAATGAGAACTACTTTGACAGGCATATGAAATATATTTAGAACTGAGAATAAGTGTAGACCAGTAATAATCTAAACAATATATACCGATAAACCTTTGTCAAAGTTTCTGGCTATATTAAAGCTACCATTTAAAGAATAAATGCCATAATAAATGCCATTATTCCAGAACAAAGTGGAAATGTACTGAAGTCCACCAAAGCGAATAGATTTTTTTACTAGAGTGGCTCTTACCAGATTTTTAGCCTACAAACACAACATAGGCACCTTATTTAGTCATTGTTGCTCCATTACACAGAGGTTTGGTAACACTCAAGAGTCGTTATACAAAGCTGGTCATTCATCACCTTCATTTTACAAATACACAACAGACATAGAGATGAAGCAGCACGTTCATGATCACATCATAAGTTAGTAGCAAATGTCTCAGGCTTCTGATTTCCAGTTCAACACTTCTGTGCTAGAGGATCACTAATGCACAGACACAAATTCATATGTAAGCAATACATCCAATAAATTCCAGCTGTTTTCTAGTAAACAAGACAGGATTATTGTCTTAAAAGGGGACATATGAAAAAACATGTTAGTTTAGTCTCCGAAACTGAAAATGCTCATAAATTATCATATTTGTCCACTTTGCAAATCTTAAATGTAGGCCAGTAAGTCTGTGACTTAGAAGCCATGCACAATTTTGTAGCTGGTAGTCTTTACTCCTAGGTTTTTGTCTAACATTGTCTAGCAACAACACAGAGTAATTCAGATTGGAAGGGATCTCAGGCGATCATCAAGTCCAACCTCCTGCTCAAAGCAGGGTCAACACTGAATTCAGGCCAGGTCCCTTAGGGCTTTGTCATCTCCAAGGATGGAAATTTAACATCATCTCTGGGCAACCTGCTCTAAAGTTTGACTGTCCTCGTGGCGAAACATTTTCTTCCCTATGTCAAGCCAGAACCTCCCGTTTCAATTTATGAAACATGTTTTCTCTGTGCAAAGACTGACATATTTTAAAAAAAGATTTGAAAACTAAAGCATAGATGCTTCCAAGTCTGTCTTTAGAAGAATTTTGGCACCCAATTGCGAATGTCCACATCCTCCTTCCTGTGGAAGGAGCTACTAATGATCAGATGGCATCAAAATGTTATGTAAATCTTTACCTTAAAAACAAACATCAAACAAATTTATGGGCCTCCTCAGAGAATTGATTATATCAGCCTTGTGATTCTGTCCATAACATGCACATTACACTCTGATGAGGAAAAAGCACAATAGGTTTGATTCTGATCTGATCATGGTAAACCCCAGAATGACTCTATTAAAGATGACTAATTACTCCAGATTTACAGACATGTAAACACCTCAGGCTGGCCTATTTTAGCTCTAAGGTATAGACCACGACAAAAGCAGAGGTCATTTACTCTCAACTCTTCTTACATAACGTTAATAGGACACTGGGCTGAACTCTTTTGAGAGCCAGATATAAGCAAACACCACCTCACATCTGCAATGAAAGAAATGCAGCAAAACACAAGCTTACTTTGAGAAAGTTTCCAGATTTCTTAGTGTTTGGAGAAACAGTAACATACTTAAAGTGAAGCAAAGGAGGGTCTCTGTTAGACACAAAGAGCCCCTTTTCAGCAGTAAGAGCAGTAACACACTGCTGCACGCTGCTCAGGGAAGCTGTATATTCCCTGGCTGGTTTTAAGAATGGACAAAGCAACGTAAAGTCGGGAACGATATACCTAAAGGTGATCCTGCCTTGAGGGAAAACAGATTAGATGACTTCCTGATGTGTCCCTTTTTAATCCCCATGATTCTGCATGGATACTGCACACACTGAACCAAAGCAAGATGCCAAGTGCAGAAGTCGCTCTGGTGAGATCTGAAGCAAGTCTTCAGTAATCAGAACAGAAAAGCAATGTTCATCATGCTTTAATGGATTGACTATTAAAATGTACTTTGAAGAAAATTATACCAAAACTCTAAAACACCTTTTAAGAATTGGAAGGTAAAAGTGCTTTGCAGTGAGATGCCGTAAAAGAATATAAAGACTTTGGGAGAGAGACTGTGACTTTGCATTTGATCTCTGGGTAAACAACCACCGTTAATACCCAACTGTGAATAAAAAATAATGTTTAGACAAATTAATATGCTTGTGAACACAAATAAAAATATTAACTGTAGTATATTAAAACACCAGACAAAGCAAAGGTAGATAAATGTTTGAGACATATGGGCTTTAGTATGACTTTCTGAAGAAGATCCATGTTACAGTAGCCTGGAGTCAGGACTCAACTCTTCCAGGCACAGTAGAGATAGAGATATGCTAAAGACACAGCCCCTTCCTCAACAGGCTTGCAAGTTAGATTAAAAATTCTACAGCCGTTTAGAAATTAGCAGTTTGCATCTGACCCATGATGATACATCCAATTCTCAGACAGGTGCTACACATCCACCTGGTTGTCCTCACCAAAAGACCAACATGCAAGACATCCTTTCTACAGAAGCAACAATGACAAAATGTTCCCAAACTTTCGAGAAATATCTAATGAGAACACTCAGCATTTTTCATATTGTGCCTTCATCACACTTCCCCCAAATTAAAAACTGAAGTTTAATTTTCCTGTGTTTTTGCATATAGCTCATCTTAGTTTTCATCTGTGATCACCGGGGAAAACATCACTTAAATATAAACTTGAAGTTAAATTTAAGAAGATGAGACAACCTGAAATTCTTAATGTGTTTGCATTCTAAATTAGAATTTCCTCCTATTACCATACCTTCACATCTCTCTTTCCTATTTTCAGCTACACATGAACTTTAGCCTAAAGTTGAAAACAATGACATTTATAATTCTGAAAATTTAATCAGAGAGATGCATTAGCTTTCCATGTGCCTGGGTGCTACAATACAGCTGTTCAGACAGCAGCCAACAGAGAACACCAGAGAAGGGAAAGGATGGAAACTGAACACAAAAAGGTAGATTATGCGACAAGTAATGAAAAGTCCCCTAATTGTTTTCTATGGCAAAAGAATATAAACAAAAATCTTTTCCTGTTGGTAAGGCAGAGCTTCTAATGGCCGTGTCACAAGAGCTGGAGTTTACATGAAGCAGGAGGGTATGGTAATAGCTAAACTCATTTCCTTTCAAAGGTGAATTACAGTTCAGAATACAAACAAACATTCTCTTTACTTCAGCAGCGGGAAAAGAAAAGGGCATAAGGAAGTCCCATTTTTAGCATAATGCAGAGTTTGTTTTTTTGTTATTTCATACTCTAAAAAGTATAAATAAAGAGTCTGCCAAAAAAACCACACAGGATATGAGATCTATCAGAACTTCATGGGCGAAAGGAATTGAGTTGTGTGTCATTTGTAACTTAAAAACTGACCTCAGAGAATTTATTTTTCTTTTAAAAAAAAAAAAAATCAAAGAACTGCACCACCATATTCTTTACAGAATATATAATTTGTCTAAATGATTACACAAGTTGGAAAAAAAGCTAATTCTGTTTCGTTGCTCCGCACACTACACCCAGTACTTTTCCTGCTTGTCTCCTACGCTATCCTATGACCAATAAAGACCAACAACAGAACTCCCTTCCTACAAACCCCCTTAATCCAAGTTCTTTTACATTTTCTACTTCCAAAAAAATCTCCCCACCCCAGATCATCTTCCCCATCAAATACATAAAGATCACAACAAGAAGAGAGGTTAAGTTTTTTTCTATATCTCTATATACCTTCTCAACAGGTACAAAGTTTTACTACGCTTACCTTGGATCAAGAACAGCACATCTCAAAACGGAGACTCATACAAAACAACAGTCCTGAAGGGAATGAAATTCTGTAACCTTTGCCTTCTACAGGTTTCAAGTAACACCCTATTTTAAAACCAGAGTGGTACTTGCTCGCCTGTCAATATTGCCTTTTGCGTTTAAAAAAGAGCCTACTAGAAACTGTTGAAATGTTTCACGGCAACACTGAGGCCACACAAAAAGTATCACATAAAATTATTTTCTCCAGAAAAAGACACTCTTCCATCTTGCTGCAGTTTTTGAAACTCCCATTTTGAAGAGCACCAGTGATATGCAGATGTGGTACTAACACGGAGCTTAGCCATAAGGAATATCAGCAAACATATGAACGCACATTTCAAGTGCTTAAAACAACAGTTCCTTTTCTCCCTCTCTGGTCACATAATCATGCCACTTTACCTTGTCATTTCTGGATCTATTCAGATTTTTAAAATTTCATTCTACTTCAATAACTAGCACAGCTTTCAGGTTCACATAAAAGAGCAATTTAAATAAAATCACCTCACTGAAAATATGCCAGAAGATCTAATTGTTTATATAGCACTTACAAGTTATCCATGGTGAGCCCAACAGGAACAAAATATTACTAAAACTGAACAGCATGGGGGAGAGAAAGGCAAGACCTGTATTATGCAGAAAGAAAGAAGAGGCAATAGTTGAGGTTGTATGTGCCCCAAAGCTGTTGCAAATCTGAAGTACAATAATCCTGGTAACTGCTGAATGCGCTAGTCAGAATTTTATATACCTACATTTGAAATTACCAAGGCTAATACATAAAAGTGACATGGTAAAGTATCAAAAGCCATGCTTTTCATCCCTCAACTCTACTAACCCAACTCTTTACCAGCACAAAATAAATGCCTTGAGGGTTTTTAAAAATAATGAGGGAGAACATTTGGACACACAGACAAGATCAGTTTTGCCAAGTCCAAAACATGAGATCTCATCAACACTGAGAACTATAAGGCTTTTTATTAGAGAAAAATTTAAATGACCATTGTACACTGTATGTGGTCAGTACAATTTTTGCATGGAGAAACAAACAACGAAAACGTATATATTGCAAGACAAAAAGTTTCAAAAAGTAAACTGAGTTCAGGATTTTTATTATAACAAATTGTTATGGCAAAGAACAACAGTTTTATTATCAAGAATTTATTTCACCCACTGGAGAGAGCACCACAGTAGGGACTTAGGAAATTGTACTTCTGTTCTTGGCCCTGATACAAACAAGATGTAAGGCTTTGGTCAGATCATGAGTTTCCTTAGACATAAAAGTATATATAGCACTACCTATTGGCAAAGAAATAATTTATAGCTGTTAAGTATTACTATTAGAACAAGGGAAAATGTAGTTAAGCTACAAGGCAATTGCTTAACAAACTGCTGGTTTGAAGATACAATATTATGATTGACTAGAAAAGTAAATTATACCTTATTTTAGAAAAGGTAATTGGTCACACTCAAACTTTTCCTTTGTAAGATAGGAAATTATTCCGATTATCTTTTGTCAGAAATTGGCTAATTTCACTTATTTCACAATAAGCGGTACTAAAGTGAAAGGTAAGTAAGAAAGACAGAACATTGGTAAACTTAAACAAGACGACTTTAAATACTTAATACAATGCTTGTAAATTCACTTCCTAACCCAGTTTTACATTATTTTTTTGTACTAACGCTTGCTTGCTTATGATTCCCAAGAGCTAGCTGACGGTACGACGCAAGCTCCTCCTCACTGTTTTTAAACAAATTTAATAGGAAAACTATTAAATGCTTCCATAAAACAATTTTTTTGCCTGCACACGTTCAATGGAATTGACCCAGGTACTTTCCGTCAGTAAGGTGGGAATTATCACACAAAAACCTACACAGCACCAGTAACATGCTAAAGAACTCCGATATCAAACAGGATGCATGGAAGTAAAAAAAAAATGACCAGTAGTACCTGTAAGCTTAATTTTGGACAAGCGTGCCAAAATTCCTGGCAAATCATCCAGTCGTAGCTTCATTTCTTTCCATTGTCTGTCGTCTTTGGATTCTGCTCTTACTTGAGTGACTGAGTCTTCAGTTTCTGCAGGTGACTTCATTTCTCTCAACTCATTTCTGTTTGATGTCTTAGACAAAGGTTGATGAACAGGTGAAATTGGTCTAATCTTGTGTATAACCTTTTTTTCTTGATCCAACTGCTGAAGGTCACAAAAAGGAGATGCAACTGAATCTGACTTAGGTTTGGCTCGTTGGCTGAGGTCTTTGTTGTATTGCGTTACATACTAAACAGAATGAGAAATGTTAAGACAAATAGTTAATAAGATATTTCTGTCCATTTCAGGTTATTAACAACATCAATATTATTGCTATATTATTCTTACTGCTAGGAGCATTACTTCCTATGATGACACGACTGAGTAAGCCTGAATTTCAAACACTTATTCCACATCCAAAAAAGTTTCTGAAGTTGGACAAGGTATTACAAAAACAGCTTTTCAACTCACAACTGCATCAATGTTTACTTCAGCTTGAAGAATTGCTTCTGGATAAAACTACTTCCTCCTCCACAGTTTCAACAGCAAACTCTACTTTATTCATAGTCAAAACCATTAGATGATATAGTTTGATTTACAACTGATCAGTTCGCCTTTAAACAGAGGCACACATATGCCCATAACAACTCCAGTCTCCAAATATAACCACTAAACTTTTTGCACCTTTAAGATATGAAAAAAAATCAGAAAAAATGCCAGAAAATACAATCTACCTCCTATGATATAAAATCATCTCCCACATTAGGCCATTACTATTTATGCCAAACTTTATACTAATTAACTAGACAGCAATTTTCAAGAGGAGTTCAAATGAACATATATTGAACAGAAAGTTAGGAGATAGTTGTTTCCCCTCTTTTAGAACGCTTACAGAATAAAACACAGAATAAGAAAAAGAACATTTAGCTTCTCTAGTCTTTCTATTTTCTTTCCCAAAATATTCTATATAGGCATAAAAAGGCTGAGCTTTCAACTAAATGTGATTAAAAGTACACATTAATAATTATAATGAAGAAGAGGGATATGAAACTCTGAATGAGTGATGTGAACACAGATCAAATCAATAGCAAAAAAAAAAACCAAACAATTTGAGAAGTGCTGGTGATCCCCAGAAGCATGGAAGAGACCCCCATCTCTTGCTTCACACAGGACTGAAGCTCAAAAAATACCAACAGATGTACATGCTCCTTGCGGTCAAAGCAGTCATTAGCTGTAAGACTTAGTCTTATCCGTATGTCATAGATACAGCTCCAAAGTACAGTGAACAGGACACAACTTGGGGAAGAGCAAAAGATGTCTTTTACCACCATCCTTTTACATGTGATACAACCATTCAAAGAAGAAGATACAATTTCAAGGGTTTGAACTATAATTACAGCTCTCTTAATACCTAAAACTAACAGCACACTATAGAACGTAACCCATGAAGTTAACGAGCTCAGGAGTTTTGATTCAAATTAACTGACTAACTCTTCAGTCAGAACACACTACCTCCACAAGCAAGCTCCATCTACCACTTGTATGACTGCTAGCCAAGATCTGACTTTCTTATTAGCAGTTTTATATATAAATAACTTTAGAAATCATTTCATGTTTCTCAACAGGAGATAAGCGCCCTTCTTCAAAGGCACAGAAAGCCCCTTGTCAAGTAGAGGACACACTGCAGCACAAGGCGTTGTCCTTGCTACATCAGGTTTCCTCCAGCCTCAGATGTCTTAGATGCCAAGCGCTTAACCCTGGTGCAGTGCAGGAACGGAGACGCTTGGAATTGCCTGATAAGAAAAATACTATTTTTATCAACTAATCTCCATTTTGACTCATCACATGGAACAAAATGAATTAAAGAATGAGAAACATGCAATAAATACGCTCCCTGACTTACCATTCGTTTGAGAAAGTTAAAGTACTGAAATGTAATCAATCTGTTATTGGCTACATGGCATAGATGCACAAACTGGCATGGTATCTGCCGTATTCCAGTGTTCTTCAGATGCCAGACAAATAATCCTATTTAAAAAAAAAAAAAAAAGGGAGAACATTAGATTCCAGTTCCTTCTCTGCCACTGAGTTTGCTTCTAATTCAGAGTACAGTGTCTATTGTCAGCTGTGACACAAGACATCCCAAAAAATAGGAACCAGGGCTGCTCAGGTGGAGAGAAACATGTTTGCAGGCTCCAGGCGAGAGAACTGAAAGCGTAGGCTTGCCCAAACGGTTGGGGGGGGTTCTTCCAAATCTCTCAGTTCCCCAGAGATGCATTTTTAGTTTATTGTTCCATTACTATCTCTATATGCTATCGACAAAATTATCTTGGCAAAACGGCACAAGCAGCTGCCACAGGGCAGCACCAAGTCAAACGCACCAAGAGGACACCCCTGTGTGACACGACACCCCCATCCCTACACAGGGGAATACAGAGAGGCTCTGTACGTCGCTATATAGACCAGCCCCGGGGACTACCCACAGCCCTGGGGTCAGCCCGGCCCTGCCCGCCCCACCCCGCCGGCCTCGCACAGCGCCGGACGCGGTCCCCCTCCACCCCCAGACCCCGTCGGGGCCTCGCTGCCCCGCGGGCGGCGGTACCTGCCAGCGCCCGGGGCGGGCTGCAGCGGCGGGCGGCGCTCATAGCCGCAGCGCTGCTCCCGCCGCCCTCTCCCCTCACCGCCTGGGCGCCGCCATCTTGCCCGGCATGACCTCTAAACGCCTTCCGGGTCGGCGCTTCCGGCGGGGGTGCCGGGCGGGGATGTGTGTCACGGGGTGAGGCGGGAGCGGAGCGGCCGGGCTCGGCCCGGCCCGTTCCGTTCCGTTCCGCCGGGAGGGGAAGCCGGGCCCGGGCCCGGGCTGTCCCGTATGCACAGGCCGCAGCCCGGGGGGATCGGGCCCAGGCAGGCTGCGGGGAGGCGCCTGTGGCCCCGCCGTTCCCGGGCCGGCGGAGCGGGTGCCCTGCAGGGGCCGAGCCCGCCGCCTCCTGCTCCCCGTGGTTTTGCAACGCGGGGGAGAAGCTCTTCACGGCCCCGGGCGGCTGGATTGTGCGTGGAGAGGCGATCCGGCGGGGGATGTGGTTGAGCGTTGGTCCTGCGAAGCTTCCCGCCGAGCGTCACCTGTAAACCGATAAACAGCTCCCGAGGGGGAGAACCGCTCGGTGGGTTTCAGGTTGTGGGGTATGATGATAGCAGATTAAGGCATTCAGGTGGGAGTTGGGGCCGGTCTGGAGACTTCATACACCTTTCCCGTGAAGAAGCGGCCCAGAGCCCTGCCTCGGGCATCCTCACAGCTGCTTGTTTCTGGCACCGGTTGCAATTCCCTCATCTGCATCCCTGGGCTCATTTTCAGTTAACAGTTGCAGACTTGACGTGGTGTCCGTGACAGAGAGGGTGCCGTGGAACTCGTGGGGAGATCGCATAGTACTTGTAAAACAACCGAGAGGTCTAATTAAAAAAATTAATTTTTGAGGACATGGAGTTTCATTCCCAAAAGGACCTAAGCTTTAAAGAGCCAAAGTCTTGGTAAAAAAATTAAATAGAATCTGTATTTGGTTCCTAAAGTAATTTTTGAAAATGAAAGTTTGATTTCTATACGCCTTGGGTGAAGTTAGGCGTTGCAGGAGGTCAGGTTGAAGAGCTGACCCAGCCATCATCTCATCCTCCCCTTGTACAAGTTCTGAGGGTGGCTGGATCCTTTGCTGAGCTGACTCAACTTGCTAACCTGAAGGGAAAAAAATTGCTTGTTTTGCTGGTTTAACTGTTTGAACTCACCATGCGCAAGGTCTGATACGTCGAAAGCTGAAGCAAGGCACAGAGGAAGGGGCCTTGGTCTGGAGTCTGAACAGAAAGGGAAGGGAATGGTTAGGACTGCTCTAGCTGTAAAGCGTAATTGGACCCCCAGGCATCTTTAAAATGTTTTCTCTTAAGAGTTTAAGTTCAGGAGATGTAGGCTATAAGTCACTTAAATGCTTTTGAAAATCATTCTCAATATTTTAACATGGAAATCTTCCTCAGAACCATCTTCCTCCCAGGCTTTCATTTCTTTATAGTGCTTAAATTCATGCAAAAGTCATCTTAAATCATTATTAGGAAGATAAAATGAAAACACTCACTCTAATTCACCAAGAATATCCTACTTTGAAGCATTTATTTCCACTCTCCTTCTATTTGGGGAGCTGGGGAGAAATTAGGACTTCACATTTCTTACAGTTAATATCCTGTTTTACTCCGAGTTCTCATCACTGAGCATATATCACTTTGCAGTTCCTGTTTGCGGCTCTAGTTCTTGTAACTTCCACAGATTAGGCCTCAAATTTACACCTGCAAAAATAAAATAAACATCATGTAGCAAACACACACAATGGTTACATAGAGGGCTGGAATGGTTGGTTGGTTTTAGGGCAGTTTGGGTCAGAGAGGAAAAGGTTGAGGTAGCCGAGTGTTCTGTGTCAGGGCTGAGATTTAAGGTTTAATGATTTTCATTGCCTTTCACTTGGGCAATAAATTGCACCCCTGGAGAGAGGGGGTAAAACACTACTTTTCTAATTAAGGAGAATGTTATCCACTGGCCTCAATCAGAGCAAACCTCCTTGTGAAACAATAATGATGATTTAGGGCACACAGAATGTCACATACCCGATTGGGTTTAACCACTAAAGCTACTCCTAGAAAGAAAAAAAAAATCTTAGAATTTTTAGTGGACACAAGTATCCAAATGTCAGAGTTGTATGTCGGCCTAAAATGGCTCCACAGGCTTTGGATCTCATTACTGAAGGTTCGGGTCTGCAAAGTGCTGATTCTGCAGAAGCTGGCTCCACAAAATACTGAAGGCTCCAGAGAGCATCTGGGCAAGGGATTACAGCAAAGGGGTTACTGCCCTTCCAGGGAGCTCTCAGCACCTTCCCCGCTCAGCTCCCGCAATCTAGTTCATAAAAGCCCAGGTACCAATGTCACAGGATCACGTGGAGGGTTGCAGGAGAAGACTCATCTCCTGTCATGGGGCTCCAAGGTCAAGCAGTGTTGTGGGGCAGAGTGATTCCTGAAGCGTCTCTAACTTTTTGCTAATTGCTAAGATGGGCAGTTGCTCGGTATCTATTGCTACTTCCCCGCAGTTATAAAGTAAACACTGCACCTACAGGTCCATTTTCAGGGTGATGCAAGGGGCATTTAACCACAAGACTCCCATTAATGTTAATTATAGAGCACATATTAACAGCATTATACGATCCTTTTTCCTATTAGCACTATCATAAATCTGATTGGTGGGGCTTAATTAGATCTCAGCAGCAGAATGCGATAGTTTGATACACGAAAGGGCAAATTTGTGGAGACAGCAAACTATTATTATACTTTAATCTTAAAATCTCTCCTTCTTTTACTCATAACACCAACAAGGCTTCTTGTAAGATTGATTTGTTGTCAGAAAATGATTTAAAGACCGACTGTAAAAATATTATATTTTCCTTGCTTCATAGAATGTGGCATTGATGTTAGAGCTCCACAGAGACTTGATGTACTTTCAGATAGGGAACTCTAAAAGCCAAGTGCAAAATAAATAAGATGGCATCCTGCTGTTATTGTGGTAACCTTTACAGATCATTTCAGAACTGTGACTGTTGTGTAGTTTAGTAATACACCATGGGGGAAGCTGGAGCTTTGTGCAGTTCTACCCCGATCAGCTGAAGCCCAACTGTATTTGCTTTTTGGGGGCCCAGTATGTAACAGGAGAAATGATGTCCAAAGTGAAGGACACTAGGACATATCAGAAACACAGAAATAACAGATAAGAACTAAGAAAGTATTAAAGGCCAAGACAGACTGTAATGATAGAAAGTTGATTGGCTGCTTAAGGCATCTCGACTGAGAAAAAGGTCTCTGCTCAACACTACAGTTACATCCCTGGTGAGATCTCCTTGAGTCAAGGTTTGTCCCAGCTTCAGTGGCTGAGAAACTCCCGGTGATCCTGATGACCAGTTAACTAGTTCCTTGAGTCACTTGTAATGGCATGGGTTTGGGGGTTTCTGTGATTTTCTACAAATCAGCATTTGTGATGCACAAGCTTTGTATCAATGCAAGGTTGAAGCATAGATGTATTTTGGTCTTAAAGAAATCCCACAACCAGGAGCAAAATGTACTGGTACCAACTGAGAGCCTGAAACATGCCAATTCCATGCTATTAAAGACTTGCCCTCAGCAAATAATTCCCAAGAGGAAAGTAGCAGGTTAAAAAACAAACAAACAAAACAAAACACATCAAAACCCCCAGTTCCCACCATTCCGATTCCAGTGTTTTGGAGTAGTTAAAGCTTCCAAGACCAAGTGAAGTAGGAGTCCTGGTAGCTCAGGGCTCAGTAGCTTTTCTGAAGTGGTGTGCCAGACTGATTTCTTTCCCAAAGTAGAGTTCAAATACACCATAGGAAATCAGCAGAAGCTAGAAACTGCTGCCTCTTCCCAGCTGTCAAAGGTGGCCTTGTGCTGACCCTGTGGTATGCCATTTTTTGGCAAGCCCTGTGTTGCTAGCTCACCACCTGCAGTGGACTACAAGCTATAATAGCTTGCTTCAAGAAAAAACTTCCAGTCTTTCCTTAGGTAGAGCATTGCCGAGTGTCTGGTGTAAATTCAGCTGTGATCAGATTTGGAGTGGACGTCAAATCTGGTGCAAACATGTAGGCAATGGAAAGCAAACACCAAGATGACTGGGGATGAACCCTGCCGAGGGGAGCGTGGGAGGAATCACCCCTAATAAATGGCAAGATCTGCCTTAAGGCAGCAGCAACCAGCCACCCAGATTCACAAAGGAGCTACATAACCCACTGCAATCCCCCATCACATCAGCCTTCCCTTTTTAACTCACCCTGACATTGCTGTTTCTGACAAGTAGTGATACCTATTATCCCTTAAAGTTCTCAGCCAGAGTCAACAATAGCTATTTCCAGCAGCCCTTTGCCCTGAAAACAAGATTCTGAAGAAAAGGACCTGTGTCCTGTGCTCTTTCAGCTGAGAATTGCTGCCTGAATATCTCCAGAGCCTCTTTCTATTTTTTTCATACCTCCTTTCAGAGGTCTTTCTTTTCCTGGAAAATCTATGTGAAATTCCCAAGCTGCCTAGGACTCAAAAGATCTAATAAAATAAGATTTATTAAGAGCAGAGGCAGGAAATCAGATTAAAACTGAAGAAACAGCTTGCATAACTGATCTCCTATACTCAGCAACTGCTCAGGAAGTGCTCGGTACACACACATTAACTGTTTTGTGGAAGTGCTTTTCAGCCTGATAGCCAGAAAAGGCAGGCAGCAGTCTGCAGAGTGTGTCTTCTCTGCAGATATGGCCATTAGTTGCACGAAGCCCACCAATGCTCATGCTCGCAGCTTCTCAGCACCAGATGCAAAGTTGTGTTTTGCTAACCCACTATTAACTCATTTTGCCTACCTCTTGGGACAGGGAGACCTCCCCCAGCACCGGCAGAGGCTCCCCGGGCAACACTGCTCAGAGGGGCTTGAGGCACCAAGACTCTCCAAGCTCCACAGCCCAGTATCCCCCACCACAGCCAGTATCTCTCTGCTTTTGCCCACCACCAGCTCTCAGTGGGAGTGATATGTGTGTTCTATGAGACCTATAGGATGGCTCTTTTTGCCTCTCCTCCTTCTGCCCCATCACGCTTCTTCGCTCACCTTAAGGCCATGATTTGCTATCCCTATCAGCCCATCACCCTATCCACCTTCCTGCTTTGGTTAGGTTTACACCCCACCCTGCAGCACCCATGTTGGCAGGACTACCGTTCTGACTCATTTTTCTCCCTCGGCGGCATTTTTGCCCAGGTAGGCAGCGCTCAGCCCCAGCAGTTCTCGCATTGAGAGATATGACAGGCAAGGCAGCACCCATCTGCTCAGTCCCTGTCTGCCATCCCTCTGCGGGGGCTGACTGAGCGTGATGAAGCCCCCTGTGCCAAGCTCCAGGAAACAGCTTCTGCTTCCTCCTCGTTTCAAACGATGCCCAAACAGTCCTAATTCAGTCGCTGTGGGCTCGAGCTCCTGGAAGCAATTCTCTCTCTGTACTGTCCTCATTTGGATGCCTTTGCCTCCGTTCCTTGAATGTAGATTTTGGACTGAGTAGCTCCACCAGTCCCCATTGACCTTCACCAGGCATCTCCCTGCTTCTCCCTTGCTGAGTCCAAGCACAACACTGCTCTTTCACTTCTGCTTCCACTGACATAGCTTCTGCACTTTACTTATGGTTTCTTATGGTTTCTTTCATAGAAGACCTCTCACAAATCTTCATAGCTTCTGGGTATTTTTCCTACTCTTTCTCCAAAATGAAATGAAGAGGGAGCAAATAGATTTTGTCCCCTGCAGCTCAGTGCAGACCCTATCCCCTACAACTTCTTGGATGCAGTTTTTCTCCACGTTTGTTGCCATCCCAACCAGGTGTGCAGGGATGTTGTGGACTTAGAGGGTTGGGAATGGAGACGGCCACCACAAGAGGAGCACAGTTTTGAGAAATGATCCGCAACCTGACAATGTCTGTGAACCCTGTCCCTACACCCGCTGGAGCCTGCGTGGCCTGCTCCTCCTTACCCAGCGGTGGAAGACCATGGTTGTCCTAAGGCACCTTTGCCAGTGCTCTAAGCCTTCCCGCCAGTGTAGGTCCTGAAGGCATCTGCCCCAGGTCAGGAAAGGACAATTTGTACTGTCTGAATTACTGCCCAACCCAGCATGTGAGAAAGCAGCAAAACCATGCCCAGATATTTACAGATTATTCGTTATAATTATATGTCCTTTGCAGATTCTGGTCTTTTAGATAATTCAGCTGAACTTCAGAGAACCAGTTGTATTTCTGCACATCTATAGACTTCATCTTGAAACTTAAGCCCTGAACCAGCTCTTACTGAAATCAATCAATAAATGCTTTCATTGACTTAAACAGAAGTTGAATCAGATCCACTACTAACACTCACACATCCCTAATTAACTGTCCACTGCATCATTGAGGTGAGGGAGGATAGTTCCTCAACTATCTCAGTGAAAACTGTGACTGAAGCCCCACTGGCAACCTTGTGCTTGCTCACACTTGGATTTGTGCAAGACGTGTCCTCTCCTGTGGTAGCCGTAGCTCTAGTGCCTGTAACATCAGCACAGCTTGCTCAGCACCTCATGTTACTTGTCTCACAGCCTTAACAGCTTTCCAGCAAATTTCCTGTTCCGTGTTACTTTCTCCTGCCCTGTACTATTTCAAGCTTTTATGTAAGAAGCATCACAAGCCCCTTAACACTCAGTTGTTTGGACAGTTGTTCTGCAGCAGAATTTCTGGATTCAGCAAAAAAATGCCTTCTGCTGTCATAGCAGCACCAAACACGTAAGTGCAAATGACTGACTTGCAAGGGTAACGACACTCCTGAGCTTTGCAATTATGCGCGGTGATGCTATTATATAATTGATCTAGGGATTCCATAAATTATTCTTTTTATAGTTCTGAGCAGTTATGAGAACACCCAAAGTCAGATTAGGGAGAACCTTAATACCCACTTTCCGTGCTGAAAGGACATTGTTTTATTTTGTGACCTGGTAGGTGTGGGAGCAACCTTGCTCTTATGGAAAGCCCAGCTGCCTGATGACCGTGCTGTCTGACTGTCAGGATTCCTATCTGCTCCTCTGCTTACTTCATCCTCACCTCAAAAAAGTATGAGTGCAGTGATAGGAGATCCTGGTATAAATAATGTAGCCCTTGGCAACTTCTCAACAGCGTGAGACTGAACGGCTCACCGAAGGAGAGGACGGTGCCAGTGGTAAGACAGGGTGTGCTGCGGGCAAGGGTTGCTCAGGCTTTATCCCCACCACGTCGCCCATGCACTTACTGCCTTGAGCTGTAGTACATGGCAGGCGGCCAAGCTAGTCCTACCACCCGGGGCTGCCATCTTCTCACATCGTACTGGTTAAGTGAAATTTGGTCTTGTTATTACTTGGATTGATACCTAAGGAAAACCCGTAGCGCTACAAGAAGTGGTGCTGGTGACTCAGACGCTGGCACTTTTCCTTCTGAATCGGTGCCGAGCCTGTGCCCAAGCATGGTACGGGGGCACGGCGTGGCAGGAGGCCTTTCAGGTGTGGAACATAATTGAGGTTGTAACCACTCATCATCTTATTCCCCTTACGCCTTCCCATCCTTGCTGGTTAGTTGCTGCCTGGTTGAGCGCTGGATCCCCTGGGAAGCAGCACTTCCTCGCAGTAATTTCTTCACACCTACCTCACCAGTGAGCACAGCCCGCCCTGGCTGGGAGATGGGAGGGCTGTCTGGTTTCCCTCCTTCTCCTGGGTGTTAAGCTAGACGAGTCCCTCGTGGGAGAAGAGTGAGAAACTCCAGTGTTCTCCCTCACTGTGAAGGGAGGAATGTTTTATATTTTTCTGATTTGTGTGTTAATCAATTTAGTTTCTGAGGAAAAAAAGTCACGTAAGAGAAACACACCAGAGTTGGCAACAGGAGGTGCAGGAGAGACCCCTCAACCCTACTGCTTTTAGCAGTAATCTATGTCCTTCCCCAGCGTCTTGCAGCCTGGGATGCTAGGTGGCCAAAATAAATGAATGCCTTGCTTGTGTTTCCAGTCGATCTTTACGTCACAAAATACATCCAAGACACAGCAAACCTCTTTTTTAGAGAAATACCATATGTGTCCTGTTGACTGCAAACTCCACAAGCTGTTTGTGGCCTGCAGGCTGCAGGTCCAAGGCTCTAAGCAAGCTGATACCAGGAGAAGGCTGTCATGGTCAGGACAATTCATCTGCCTGCAGACTGTTCCTACCAGGCACTCAGGAAAGGAAGAGCGCATGGTCGGGATGACACGTGGGGGAGGGCTGCAGGGGTGCAGGTTGAGCAGCCCTGCTCCAGGGAGCAGAGTGATGCTGGACACCTTCACCATTGGCTTTGAGCCTCCATGGAAGAGTGTCTCATGGAGATGTTGGCAGACTGTGCAGAAAGGAGGCTTATATGCCAGACAAGTTATGTTATTCAAAGGCTGCCTGTTTGGGTTCCTGGCTGCTGCAGAGGGTCCTCATCCCTCCAAAATGAGTGTTGTGCTGCTATTGATTTCAACTGGGGCAACATTTAGCCCATGGTGTACATCATCCTGAAAGACAAACCAGGTCCAGTGCAACCTCCTCAACTTAAACAAAGGATACTGAGGATGTCTTGGTTATAGAAAAGCAGAATACATATTCTCCTTATTTATGGACATTTAGGGCAGTCAGAGTTATTATAAATCATGCAGCCAAGCAGTCATTTTTTGATGCTCTCACATCCCAGACCAACTAACCATGTTCATGTTAGCCTCAGCAGCTGACAACCATAGCAAAGAACTTGCAGAAAGGATAACATTTATGAACATATCAAAATGATTCATAATGGGCTATTAAAAATAGCAAGAGATGAAAGAGGCAGCCTACAGATAAGCCATTTTGAGATCCTCAGTAATTCAGAACACTGTTTTTAAAAGTCAAGTTTTAGCTATCACAGATCTGTCCTTGCTGCTCTGCAGATAACAAGGTAGGCTGTTCTGATCGGGGTGAGAGCTCTCTTCCACCTAGGGCTCTTTATTTCACTCTGGCAGCTATCACATAGATATTGAAAAAAGCTCTATGTAGCTCACACCCACCTTCCATCTCTTGTACACTGCCGAAGCGACAAGCCTGAGCGCACATCAAATTCAGCCTTATTTTCCGTGGGCTGGCTCCGCTCAGTACTACCATATTCTAAGGGTTAATTCTGGCAAACAAGGGTGCCTGGTCAAGTAAAGCGTGTGCACCCCCCGGGCAGTTTTCATAGTCTGTCAGGCACTTGTTAACACACTAACCCATTCATTTTTTGATGAATTTGTGGCATGTTGGACATGAGCCAGAGGCTGAGCTGGGAACAATATTTATTTATATCTACACACAATAATTCATGTCTGCCCAAATCATGGACTTTCCCTAATCCACAGTATTTCAAAACATTTGCAGTTCTCTCAGCCGATTAGCATTGGCTTTGCTTGGCCCGACCTAGTGGAAAGAAACGTAAGACAGTGAACGCAGCTGAATGCTTTGATTCACTGATAGAGGCTGACGTTTCTTCCCTGGCTGTTCTATCAGTCCATAATTTAAAGACTGTTCTGAGGTGTAAAGAGCTGTGTTTTCTGCCGTGACAAGCAATATGGGATGTGCAGTCCTTGTTCTGTGAAAGGGCTCTTACCAAATACCCATCTGAACAAAGGGACAGTAGTTTCGTGTGCCACTGAAATAAAGTAAGAGCCTGCAAAAGTTGCTTCTTGAGAGCTATTTTCTCAAAGTGAATCACTATCCACAATCTGGAAGGAGGGAGTTGATGGAGCCTACATCATCAGCTTGATGGATCACAAAGTTTTCATAGTAATGGTTTCCAGTAACACTGTGCTAAGCTACATGAAACATAAAACACAGTGTTTGGGTTGAGGAGAACTGCACAGCAGTAGAGGAAGCTACTGAAGATAGCTCAGAAATACCCTCTATACCTTCTAAATGTAAGAGGAAAAAAGAAGAAAGAAAAAGAGGAAAGAAAAAAAAGATTCAGAGGCTTGTTGGATAGGTTTGCAAAGTATTTGGAGAAACATGGAGCTTGGATGCAAACAAGTTTAGTGTCCATTAAAGCTAGGATGAGACAAACCTGCTGAAACCAGAACTGAAGTTGGGTATGACCACAATATGTTGTTGTACCTGGGTGGTGTGGAGAGATTGGTGATTGTGTAATAAGAAAAACAACCTCTGAAATAGCACATGCCTCTCAGAGGTCTCAGAAGATCAGTGTCATCGGCCCTGTCACGCAGAGAGGGAAATGAAGCTCAGATTCACCCAAAATACCATGAAAAAACCTCTGTGCTCTGTCCGTTAGACCATTTCCCCATACGTATAACTACCCTGGGTTTAAGAACTGATAATCACAGGGTTGCCCTATCTGGACCTCTGAGAAAGAGACAGGGAGGGGACGGCCACGCTTCACAGAGTGCCATCACCCAGGTAAGAGCTGGAGCAACAAAGAGGAAGGTTTTTATAAAGGAAAAACTGTTTTCCACTTGCCTGTAGCTAATACGGAGACTGAGTAAAATCAGCCTGGCCAGTATCACTTATTAACCAGTCCTACATTGGTTTGTCAAGGCACTGTTTGTTTTCAAAACAGGCCAACATGACTTATTTATATGTGGTGGTAGGCCAGGTCTTTTGGGCCATATATTCACCTTCAGGAGACCTTTGTAATTTTCCATGCAGCCCAAGCAGTTTGTCTTTGGTATTTTCAAACCAATTCTTTCTTACTTCTGCAAAAATGAGTGAAGTTTAAGCCTGTTTTTGTTACATGGGGAAATTTGAAGGAGTTGCATCATTAACAGCAACTTTATCTGACCTGAATTTGGCTACTGCATAGTTTAAATCCCTTAGGGGACCTTCATTACTACAGCATTAAGGAAGCTTTCTGAGTTTTTAAAATTCTCGTAAATGTTCTTTTCAGAACTACACTATAAATTCAGCTTTTTATCATAAACTTTCCCTTCCTAAATAAAAAAACCCTCTCAACTTATTTCACTCTATTTCATGACAGTGTTTTAAAATACAATTTAATACTCATGAAATGCACTGCAAATCCAAGTTTGTGTCTATGGGCTGTATCTGGGAGGGAATGTTCTGATTTTGGCCAGGGCTTTTTTTATTCTCAGTACATATTACTTGACTTAAGCTCACTATGTATGCTAGCCAAGATCAAGATCACATGGCCCTAGGTGCTATATAAATACAGCATAAGATGCAGCCCAGGCCATAGATAAGTAAAATCAAGCAGATAAAACCAAGGGAAGAGGGAAGCGCTGTTATCACCACTTTACAGATGGGGAGCAAGGACACGAAGAAAGGAGTATTCACACTAATTAACTTCAGGCACCAAACATAGGAGCCTGAGCTGAGAGGACAGGTTTTCTCCATCGTTAGTGGGGTTGTCTCCAGGGGCTGTTCACATCGGTCAGAGGAGGAACACGTGTCACAGAGGTGGGGACCCTGAAGGAGGGGATGTGGGAGAGGAGACCCCAGCGAGGGTCTGACCCTGCACCTTGCACGGGTCAGGCAGGCAGCCGGCGGCAGCGGTGGCAGGAGGAAGCCCACCACCCTGGCTGTGGTGCTGTGGCAGAACATCTCGCCCCCACAAGCCTCCTGAAACCTCCAAAAGGTTAATCACCATTATGCTGGGCTGCCAGTAATGAACCAGTAATAAATAATAATTTATCCCATAAAGACACTCGTGTCAACTATGTGTGTTAGTGTAGAGATGGATGCAGAGTACAAGGGGCAGCGTAAGACATGCTTCACGCGCAAACATGCCCATGAGCCCTGGAGAGATGGGGTTTGTTGAGACAAGGAGTTGTTAATTAGCCAGGCCAACTCAGGAGATGACATTAGTCTGAAACATCTGCATCTCCCAGAAACGAACCCTATTCCAATTAAAGGCAGGCCAGCCCATCGCCTCGATAATGAGGGAACAGTTGCCATTTCAGGGAGAAAGAGGAGACCCAGGTGGGCCTCTGAAGGACTTCAAGGAGAAACAAAGTGTAAGAGCAAACGTACCCCTCCACGAAGGAGGGTCTCAGAGGAAAACCCTCCGCAGGGTGCGTCTCTGCTGGAGGGTGCAAACACAGCATCACTGTCGTGTACAAACATGGGCGCAAATCATGCTCAAAAAAGTACATCAGGTCAGGACAACAAATCAGCTGGGTAGGGAGGAGAAACCTTTCTGATTTGTCCTGTAAGGAATTTAAACACAGCTTTCATTTAATTTCTTCACCCCTGTCCTTTACACACATTTGTAATTGTTTTTCTGTTCTAGGTATTATGAGTAAAAGCTGGTCACACAGGCATGCAGAGTTTTATATGATATTAAATAAGTGTAATAGTAACTGCTTGTTTACCTATGCAACAGCCTCAAAGGACACCTCTATTTATGTTTTCTACTCTGCAAAGTCCACGGGTGTAAATACGTTCATTTACGGCGTCTCTTTGTGGCACATCATCCCACTGATCTGGGCACCCATCCTTGCCGAAGCCAGGCTCTGTGGCCAGCGGTCCACCCTCCCTTCTCCTGCCAGGCACTGCCGTGGATGTTGCGTGTGACATGCACAACCTCTCCCTCAGCACAGGTGTCTGCTACCAGCTCCAGGAGGGCACAGAGCAGATAACACTTCTTGACTTAACCACCTGGGGCTCTGGTTTGGAGACTCTCACCCTGGCTGCCACTCAGCTCTGGTGGTTTGTTCAGTGGCTCCCAGGCTTCTTCTCTATTAAAGAGATGACCCGAGCCATCTGCCGAGAGCAGAGCCGGGCTGCGGTGGTCCTGGTGACACGGCCGCTCTCTGAGCCGGGGCTGAGCATGGGAGGGAGGATCGTGACGTGCCACAGCTCGCCAGGCTCCCGCAACGCGAACTCCTAATTAATTGTCCGTACAGTACCTCTTTCCCTTATTTTTCTTGTTAACGACTGATTTTTAAAAAGGGAGTTCAGCAGCTCAGCCATTTCGGAGTCACCATTAATTTAATCTTCCTCCTTATTTATTGATGGAGCTACTTTCTCTCTTGCCTTTTGTGTCCCCATGATATATTTCTAAAAGCCTTCCCGATGCCTCCGGGAGCAGTCACTCATTCGGCTGCCCTTGCCGTCTCCCTGAAAGCCTCCCCTCCTCGGCAAGACGTGCGTGTGTTTCTCCGTCCGCTCCTCCTTCCTGCCAGAAAACTTTGTGCTCTTTCCGGCTTTCCTGCCATCTCCCTTTTCTGCCTTGTTTGCTGCTCCTCGGTCATCGCGTCTTCCTCTTTCCATGTAAAAACATCCTTAAGGATGGGAGCAGACTGGCACAAAGCGGTGTAGCCCCTTCCCCTTGCAGGGGTTTGGGCTGCCTGACAGCAGCTCTGCGTCTGTCCTACTTTCTCCTGGACCATCGCTCACCCTTTCATTTGAAAAGATTGCCCTTCCTAGCACACTGTGTTCACCAGACTCCCCAAACTATCTTGTCTGAAATCTAATTCTCCTACGCCTGTATTACAGTATTGTAACAGTTGCAGTCATTTAGTATTAATTAGCATGACTGTAATTTAGTTCAGTCCTTATGGACTTAGTGGTGGCCCAGTTCTGATACGGATGGCACAGGCACAGCAAGAGACGGTCCCTGTCCCAAAGCATTTGCACTCTACAGATGAGCCAAAAGGGAAATATCTTTTTCCCATTATACCAAGGGAAGTAAAGCAAGAAGAGATTTGCGGGGGAGTTCAAAATCACCTCTAATGGCTGAGCTCCCACGCAGAGCCTAGTTCACAGCATTGCTTTTGTTAATCCTCCTTAGGTGAGTTGTCCTGGGTCACAGAGAGACTGGCAGAGCCCTCCTGCCTACGCACAGGTATGGCACATCAAGAGCCGCCTCCGTGCCACCTCTGCCAGCCCCGGCTCTCGCGGCAGATCTGGCCCTTCGTTTCTGCTTTGTGAATTTCAGAAATGCCAGGAAGGCTTCAGTTGCCTAAGTTTTAGATTTCTCTTTTGGATCCACTCCCCACACTGCTGAATTACTTTGTCTCTTCCTAATCAAATTGCCTTTCAGTGCGATGACCTTCAATTAGGCCAAGGTGTCCCGTGGCTTGCTCAGAAATCCCAGTAGCAAACTGACAGTTGCTGAACTCCTCTTTGCTGCGAGAAGATAAGCTGTAAGCCAGAGCTGGAGAATATTAATACCTGTTCCAGAAGGAACAGAAGGTTGTTTCTTAGCTGAGTAAAAATGGGTTCAAACATGTGGGTGGGTGACCAGATGGGCTGGGTGTGTTAGGAGCATACACTTGCTATAGAAACTTAAATATTTTCTTTAGGTAGCAGCAACTATTAATTTAAAAAAATAATGCCATCAGGTTTTTAAATATAAACAGGAACAAAGAATGGTAAATAATGGTTCAGTACCTCCCAGCTGTAGGGAAGTGCCTCGACAGTGCTCACAGTCTGAGACGGCATGTCCGCGGGTAAATGCCTACAGCCCAGAGCCAGGACAGAGACAGTATGTTGTTGGTGACATTTGGTTTCTTCCACGTGTTTGTGAAAGAAGTTTCTTTATGGTGTTGTTTCTATGGGGAGATAGACAAGGGGTCCAGCCTGCTGGCTGGAGAACTTCCCTGCTGTACAGCAGAGAAAGACTGGTCCCTGCTCTCCCCACTCTAGAGTGGGCTGGGACAAGGACAGCTTCCACTTCCATACAAGGCATTAGGAAAGCTTCCATTTCATCCCAATACGGAAGAAATATAGATTCAGAAGCCTCAGGAAGTGCTGGGAAAGACAACGGCCGCTAGCTGACACCTCCAGGCACTCGCAGCCCCTCGACGTGGCAAGGGGAGTATGTGGTTCTCTGACCTCCTCAAGTACAAGGAGGATTCATTTCCCCTTGGATGAATATGAGCAACTAATAGGGGTACAAAATGCCAGTGAATTTGGGGTGGGTCCGATCTAGTGTAACTTAGAAGACCCTTTTGCTGAGGTCAGTAGAGCTTCAGTGGGGAAAAGACACTAGCGTCAAGCCCATAATAGTCATTTGCACAGAGATGAGAAGGTATATGAAAGACTGCCCTGCAAACATGTCCTGTAGTGCCTCATGGTTGGTGCATCCATTTATACCTGCATACGGAAGATAAAGTAAAACAGCACCATCTCTCAGTGGTAACCTAATGTGCTCTCTCGGCAGTAGAGTCAGTGACACGAAGAAAATTCAGGAAAACTAGATGGAGCCATTTATCGATGGTTTATTGCATCGTCGAGGCTGGGCTGGAGCTATAAAAACAGGGGACTTCAGAGTTCATGGTGATGCACCTCAGGAAGTGTGTGATATTTGGCCTAGCTGAGCTGCTTTGATGTCCTTTTGTTGCTCAACTTGCAAATCAAGCTGTGGGTTTGGAAGCCTGACTTTAGATACTCATTTTTAAAAAGACTGGCCTGAATTTCTACCAGAGGCAGAGAAAAAAGAAATTATCTGCCCTGGAAAATAGCCATTCAGAAACAATTTCCCCTAAAATTCTCACTACGGGTGATGAAAATCCACAGCAAAGGGGAAAAAAAGAAACAAGATGAATTAATGCTCTTTTAAAAAACTTTTTACAACTGATTTCTAATGAGGCATGGCCAATGTTGTTGACACGCAATTGGATCAGCTTCAACTCCTGGGACGACTGTTTGATGAATGGACAAATTCCAGGACTGGAGACAAACTCTGCCTTCCTCTCCCACAACTCAGCACTTCTCCCACAGACTACTTAAACCTCCACCAGAAATGACTCGACTCTGTATTAGTAGTTTAATTAAAAGTTTCCATACACAGGTCGCCTTGCTCTCACCAGCCTCTGAATGGGGAAATTAAATGCATAGCAACAGTGAGAGACTTTGAGCTGGTTTTATGGGCAGAGCTGCTAACCCACTCCACTGGCGTTTACAACACATTGACTGTGCCATAACTGGCCTGGAAGACTGAGGCCAACGAAGAGGCTGTGCCTGCATAAAGCAGCTCTCTATAAGCCCAGCTACAATTATATATATTTATTTTTATCCTGAGATGTTGCAACAAATGTAGAAACAAAAGTGGCATTACTGGCAGGAGCTGCTCGTTTTATTAAAGTCTTCTGTGATTGCAGATCAGATTTGGGGGGAAAATTCTGAAGGTTTGACAAATTCACATGCCTGTTTGCAAGGGGGACCTCAGCTTCTTTCTAGCATCAGAACCTGGTGCTCCACGTGTCCATACGGCTATGGGCAGGCACAGCTCTGGCTCTTAGGACTTGAAACCCAGCTCTTGGCTGGAGGGAACCAAAGCCTGAGTTTAGAGCTTGCTTTTCTGAGCCAATCCACCAAAAATGTGTGGCTGTGCAATGCTCTGTTCAGCTCCCTCTAGGGAAAAAAAAAAAGGCTAGTTTTAGGCACTGTAACAAAAGCAAATGAAATGCAAATCTAGCTTCAAAGGAGTGTGGGAAACAGAGAGTTGGTTTACCAACATCTCAAGGGTTTAGACTGCTCACAAGGGATGTGGGCAGCCCCAGCTCAGGTCTCCTGTGTGCCAGAGGGATCTGCACCGCCTAACTCCCCTCCTCGGGCAGTGCCTACCTAGCAGGCTGCGGGGTCAGTTGCATCCTTTTGGCCCTTGTCTCAGCGACTAGATAAATACTTTGCAATAAGTGGAACTGGTCCCACTGATGGGATGGATGGAGCTTGCCTGAGCATGCATTAATGGTCTTCTTGCTGGAGCCGTTTTATGGGAGAAGAGTGTTCGAATCATAATCAGGCAGTCGTGGGAACTGAACTAGATCTCCCACGTTCCTGATCTGCTGCAGGGAAATGGGAGATTCCCTGTCCTCCACGTAGGCTTTAGGGCACATGATATTCCTTTTCTAAGCAGAGATGTTTGAATTCTGGGAACACAGTTGAAGCCACACAGCTTTTGTAAGTTTGGGGGTGGGGGTTTTTTCAGAATTACCAGTGAACTAAGAAAAGATCAGTTGTGTCCAGTATTTCCCATCTGTGTGGGCAGAGGGGGAGAGGAGGGTCATGATTTGGGGCTGAGGACAGGCAGCCCCGGTGATGCGCAGCAGAGCTGCACAGTCAGCGGTTTGTCACCCAAGGCTGGACCAGGGAGCTGAGCCCCAGGTGACTGTGCAGGGCCGCTCAGCACTGCGGGGACAACTGAACCTGCCTCCTCAAGTGAGTGGGAGACCATCTCCTGGGTGAGGAGTTCACTCTTACCTCACCTCTCCTTACCTCCCTGCTATGGTAATGCCTTCCCCTTTCTTTCCATTCCCTGCCCCAAAGCACAGGGCTTTCCACTTATGCGGCTGAAAACTGTACCAGGACCCCGTCACAGGCAGCAGCGAGGAAAACCCTTGAATTAAAAAGCTCTTGCCTCTCTGTAGCAAGCTCAGTGAGCTCAGGCAAGCACCGTTCTTGCAGGTGCTCTCTCAGCTCTCCTGCCGCAGCCCGGGGATGACGGGTGACCCGTGGAGGGAGAGGTGGCCAAGCCGGAGCTGGTCGAGCCTGCAGCAAGGAGGGCTCCTCTGCTGCTCTCAGCAGTTTCTCTGCTTCAGGCCTGTCTTTGCATGTTGGGACTTTTTAGAGCCATAATTTTCTACGTGAGCAGCTGAAATTTTTGTATTTTGTTCAAGAACAGAATGCCAGCATTCCCCAAGGGGCAGGGATCCACCTTACTAGGATCTTATGCTGCAGCAGGAACTGTAGAAATACAGTGCCATCAAAAGCATGAGGGGACAGTCCTGACTCTACGGTAAGCCGAGGAGATGCTGGAAGGAAACTGGGGCTTTGCCTTGCCTTGCCTTCCCCTATGAACACTGGGAACAAACTGAGTGTTCAGAGTTTTAAATAACAGCAGCTTTGTCCTCATCCCAAATCAAGTGAAGCCAATACAAAGACAGATACTCAGATAAGACCCCCAGGCTCTCCTAGGTACCATTTTGGGTACTGACTGAGAGTGGCCACCAAGTGCTGCCTGTTGGTGGCCAGTCTCTCTCCAAAGACGTCTGTGCCCACGGTGGCTGTGTCCTGGTACAAGGTGATACCCTGGCAGAGACGGGGCTCAGTGGGATCATTGGTGCTGAGCGTAGAGGAAAATCAGGCTGCTTGTTTCAGCCCATAAGTGGAGATTTAAGATTCTCATAGGCAGCCCTTTTTGAAACTCTTGGCTATAGTCTATAGTGCTATCAACCATGCACCTTTTATGAGCGTTTTATTAATTTCAAAAAGTCATCTGGGTGGAAAAAAATTATATATATATAAACATGATATAAGGAGTGAACACATTACAAATGGGAGCTGGGTCGAAATAAAACCTACTGCAGTGCTTAAAGACTATTCTAAATAGATTCACACAAAGCTTTGCTATTTCATAAAACATTAAAGGATTTAAATGACTTTAAATACATCTGTAGAAATACAGGCCATATTTTATTAAAGGTGTCAGGTCTGTCTAATCTCTCCTGTGTAAGATGTTCATTTTGCAGTAGCAAAGGCACAGAGATCATTAAGTCCATCTCCAGTGCTAGCGAAGACAGCCTTTCCCAGCTACCAAACTCTCTCCTCATTAATATTTTAACATTTGAGGTAATGCTGAGAAACTGTCCTTTGTCACAGACACCGGAGAGATTAGTAGTAAATCTTTTCAAAGAGAACTACTGCATCCTTAGTATCCACGGATTAGAATTTAAAATTGAACTAGTTCCAGTGCAAACTGCAGAGCAAAAATAGTAATGCAGCGGGACACAGCCACCAAATCTGTTCTCATTGCCAGTGAGACTTGGGAAAAGGGGGGTTGCTAGCCTGTAAATGTAGATTTGGGGTTTCTTGCAACTCTGAAGCCTTCAGTGCCAGACAGGATGCTGGGCTAGACAGATCCCGGTCTGACGCAACATAGTAACATTTGCACTTTTGGAAAAGAGCAAGGTAAAGCCCTGACGGCAGGCAGGCTACAGAGGAGCCCTAAGGACAGATTGGGAACAGTCGCCTTCTGTTAGGGATAAATCTGACCCGGTGCCCGCAAAAAATAAACAGCAAAACCTTCAGCTTTAAAGGCAGATGCAGAAGCAGAAGGGAGTTGTAGTGTAGAGTGAGAGTGTCAAAACATGGAGGGTATTTCAGAGGTAAAATTATAAAATCAGCACAGCAGGCCCCAGGAGCCACAGAGGAACAGTCTCTCAGCATCAGTGCGATGCGACGGGGCATCAGTAACGGCACAAGGGCCTGGGATGGGAGAGGGAGGGAAGGCAGACAAAGTCCTTGTTCAAGTGCAGCTCCCAGAAGGCTCGGGAGAGATTTGCACCCAGTTGTCCCCGTACCTGTCTTGCAGGGACCGACGACGACGTGCCACCACGGAGCTGTGGCCGCGGGAGCATCAGGGCACTGCACGGCGCTGCTGTCACTCGCCTGTGGGCACCAGCTCCTCCCAACAGCAGGGCTGGGTCCTCTTTACCCCGTAATGCACCCTCTGGTTTATATTCTGAAGGAGTTTAAGGCAATTTGTGGGAAAGGCACTGGAGGAATTAACTACTTGATTAAAGCAACAGCAGACCTCAAAGGCGGCAGCTCAGAGGGAAAACTAAAAATCAATTGCAAAGGTCCATAAGGGACCAAACCAATACCCTGCTGCCAGGATAACACAATATTGGGTCTCATGTCTGGCACTGCTGCATAAGCAGGAAGGATGATTTGGGGGTGAGGAAATAAGAAATGGTGAATCAAATTGAATCGAATCAAATCGAATCGAATCGAATATTTAGTTAGAAGGTACCTACAATGATCATTAGTCCAACTGCCTGACTACTTCAGGGCTGACCAAAAGTTAAAACATATTATTAAGGGCATTGTCCAAATGCCTTTTAAACACTGATGGGCTTGGGGCATTGATCACCTTTCTAGGAAGCCTGTTCCTTCCAGTGTTTGACCACCCTCTCAGTAAAGAAATGTTTCCTGGTCCTATAAATGATTCTGGTCCTATTTGTGATGGCCACAGGCACCTCATGGCTGATATGGAGCAGATCACTTCCTAGCACCTCAAATTTCCTGATCTCTAACATGGGTATATGAATTCTTCTCCCAAAGTCATGCCTCACACACGTGTAAGGTCTCTGCACGGAAAGTGATACATAAGAAAACATGGCACCCTTGGGCAAGGTGCTGTACCAATGCATGAGGAGTCTGTCCCTGCTTATGTTAAATGGACAAGTTGGATAAAGGAAAATAATGCAATTATTTTACGTTTGGGGTCTAGAGAGGAAGGGCTGACTAGCAGAGAGGCTGCCAACGGGCATCTGCGAAATCCAAGCTTACCTTCCCTTCTGTGACCCAGGAGCATGCGCATGTGTTCATGTGCTCACAGATTTATGGGAAGGGAAAGATTAAATGATTTGCCTGGGTCCTGCAGGACTGTAGGTGCCAGAGCCAGCGCACAAATGTAGGTAGGTGTCCCGATTGCGGTGTCAGTGTTTTTACGAGAAGACCATGTGTCATCTTTAAGGTATCATCATTATTGCACTGATGATGAGTGGGTCAAACGAAGATGTCAAAATGGGACAGAAAGAGGTAACCCAGTGAGCGGTGGCAAACCCAGGGAACACTGAAAGATCACAGAGGATACCAGAGACTGCTACATCAGCACGATGCAGGATCCTCTTGAGAGACGCCAAAGCCATGGGAGGACAGTTAGTGATAAGACAACAGATGTTCTACCACAAGGACAATGGAGGGGAAAAAAAAGCAATTAACGTGCAAAGATGGCACTCCAGTGCTTGCATGTGTGGCTTCTTAAAAAAAAATCTGGATCTGAAATGTTTTGGCATGCAATCCTGTAATGAATTTCCTCCCCACGCACATTTTATGGCCTAGTTCATTTGCTGTTTGTGAGCTGCAGCTAATGGGCATGCTGTTGCTGTGGGGCTAGGCAAGGTGTGCTACTGCACACGCACAGGAAGAGAAGAAAGCAGAAAAAAACCCAAACCCAAAGCCGACTGAAAAGCATTTGAGTGAAGCAAAATATGTAAACGGGAAAGGTGAACAGGGAAGCTCGCAGACTGCAAATGAATAAGCTGTAGGAGGTACGCAGAAAAGAGGTGCAGAAATGCAACCTACCAACAACATTGAATAGTAACAGCCTTTTGGAAAGCATTCCAAAGAGGTCCTGCACTGGCTCTGCATGAGTGAATGGCCCATGGAGGGAGATGGATGCCATTCAGCAGGGCATAGGACTGCTGCTGCGGGACATAGAGGAGAAAGTTATATGGCCTTATTTTCCTAGCCTAGTGGGTCAGCCTGTCAGATGAATCATTTTATACTGCCCTGAAGTGAATAGTATTGGCATTTGGCCACCAATTCAGTAGCAGCCTTGAACTCTGCTTTCTCTTCCACTTCAGGTGAAGCAGATTTATTCTCAACTTGCCACAGATTTGCAATTCAGTATTTATTTGTAGGATGCCTCGTTCCTTGGGCAGCGATGCTGGGAGCGCCAGAGGTTTGTTTTGGATCCCACATTGATTGCAAAGGAAGGGTTGGTTGTGTCAGATTCCTTCTGGTCACATTTGCTATGTGGTATACACAAGAAGTGTCTGTTAGGAGTCAATGAAAATACCACTGAGGTTGCATTAACATAACTAATAGCTGTGTTAATAAATGCCATATAATAAAATAAGAAGGAACGTTTTCAGCCAGGTCCGAAGCTATGTCAAAAATGCATTTGATTAATGAAATCCATTTCTGACTGAATGGGACTTTTATAATCAACTGACAATCCATCTGTGTCCTATTCTTGCTGGGCAAGTATTTGCAGCTCAGCTTTTTAGGATATATTTCACAAGATCTGCTATCTGGTTGGCTTTTTTCATAGATTGTTTGGCAGGAGATGCTGCAGGTCACTTGGAGTTTTTCATCCCCTTTGGAGATTGGAACAATGAACTGAAGTCACCCAGCAGCTGATGCAAGGTGTGCACACAGAGGCTCGCTCCACCCATGCTAGTAAATCATTCCAGCAGCAGAAGAAATGCACACTATGCCAGAGTAAGTAGATGAGATACCTTTTTCTTTTCATTATGAAGAAATAGTATTTCCAGAACCACCCACATAGTACATTTGTTGCTGCCATTTACCCAGTCTGACACCTTTTGCTGGAAACACAGGAAACACTGGAGCAACTCCCTTGTGTAGCAGCACTGGGCCCCTCGCATCTCGCCGATGAATCCATTGCAGTTCCCCTAACAGGGACAAGCAGGTTAACTAGAGACACACTGATCATCCCTACCACAGGATTTTGTAGTCTTCCCTAACAAAAGAGCCTAAAAACACACTTGGCATCATCCACACCCCCTTTTTTTTCTGTTTTTATATGAGAATTTCAGATGCATAAATGTGTCCCAAAGCTAACTTTCATCTACATAGACTGACTGCTTCCCTGCCTGTGCCTTTTAAATGATCAGGCTAGTTATCATGTTGTGGCGTATTTCCAATCTGACAGCTATGATTTCATCCACCAGCCTGAAAGAGTGATAATTTCTTTAGCATCAAATTATACTTAGTGGAATTGCCAAGGTGAGATGGGGGTGCAACTAACAGCAAATGGACAGAAGGTCTTGGATTTAGAAAAAAACCAACTTGTTAAACAATTCTGACAGGGGTAATCCATTGAAAGTAAGTTTATGTGCCCCTTACCAGGTTCCAGTTTGAATGATATCAGTACATATTTGGGATTCTGCAGTGGTCTCTTTTCAAAAGGTTAAGTTGAATTGCATAACCTGTCCAGTGATACAAGAATCATCCAAACCGTATTGTCCTGCAGGCAATGGACGGTGTGTGGAGGAGTTTAGTCGGTGCTCGTGTTAAATTTCCATGTGTTGGCCAGATGCTTTTATTGGAGCACCCGTGAATCGGTGCTGCTGTGATCTGCTAATTGTTTTGACACCATGGGAGTTGCAAAGCGCTGGTGAACACTTGGCTCGACTGAAATGTGTGTTTTACTTAAATGACCCCAGGGATGATCAGAGTCAATTTTCCTGCTTATGTCTGCTGCCCTGGCGCTTGAGGTGGTTCTGGTCAGTGCTATAGAAAACAAGCGAGTATTTAGTTAGTTCTTTCTGCATAATGCACAAAGAATAGGAGTGCCTGTTCAAAGCCAGAGGCTCCAGCTCAAGGAGCCACTTAAACATATGCCCTAATCAGGACAGCACTTGAGTGTATACATGCTTATCTGTAAGCACGTGCTTGAGTTTCAGTAGTCTGCATGGGGTTCACACCCAGGTTTAAGCATCAGCACATACTGAAGTGCTTTTCCAAGACGTTTTCCAGAACCACGACCTAAGTGAGAAAAATGAGTGTGTCACGTTTGACCACATTTGAATATATTGCTGCTGCTTTTGCAACAGTGAGGAAATCCTGACAAACTTCGTTTCCCTTCAGGTCCGATAAAATATTTTCCACTTATCCCCCTGCTCTCTCCTCAGATACCCGAGGAAGCAGAGGCCTTTTGCTGTAGAAGACGACCTCCGTTCTCTGCTCATTCAGGTGTGGGTTGAAGGACAGAAGAATGTTGGCTCTTGGAAAGAATTTGTTTCAGACTCATCCATTAAAATCAGAGTGTTGATTCTTCCACAGTTGACTTGTAATGGCTCCCAGGAGTTTCTCTCCCAGAAGTGAGGTCAAACATATTGACTTTTCTTTCTTTCCTCGCAGCTTTTCAACACTGGACAAATTGTTTTGATAATCAAACTTTCACAACTCCAAGTCACAGTGATCGTAAGGAAGGATGCTGTCTCTAGGAGCAAGTATCCCCTCTTGATGAACTTGCAGCCTGTTGGGAAGTAAGTATCCGTCATGAGCAGAAAAGTTGTTAATTAGGGGTATTTTCAGTTTAAAGACAAAAGTGGTGAATTCATGAAATTACCCTACCTAATGTGCTACCCTGTTTTGACTCTTGCTGGGCTACTTGTTGCAGTAGTCAGAGTCATGCTGTTTCTTACACTGGCTAAGGATGGCATGGTGGAATTAGCACATGGAGAAGTCTTCCACAAGATCAAGGGAATGAACTGCCCAGGATTAAAACCAAGGGTTGAGTGAATTAACATTGGCCAGAGATACTACAGTAAAGACTAGGGAAAACAAGGATTTAGAAGGGATATTGCTTCTTACAGTGGCAAGATATATGTCAACAAATTACAGAAGTGATTAGGAAGATCTTCCTTTCCGTTGCAGCTGTGAAACACCTGGATGCAGCCATCTCAGGCAGAATCCATGCTTGCATTTTCATAGCCCAGGGCTATTTTACAGTAAAGATGAAGTGCAAGAAATCCCCTTTCTGCTCTTGCCTTTGTTACTCTGCCTTGGCAGAGCAAGGTTGGGGTCAGCCCAGCATAGGCAAGTGCTCATGTACCATGGGTTTGCACTGAGAGTCTACAGAAACCATGCGCACTGGGAAACTGGTCCTCCCACCCTGCCATGTAAGATCAGTGCAGCTCTTTGCAGTCTTGTTTCCAGTCTACAAGCCTTGGGAGTTTTCTGCATCTGTGTGATCAAATGAAAGTCCTGACCACAACCCAGACCCTCTCCCTGTGTACTTGCATCCCTCTCTGGTGCTGCCTGAAGCCCTGGGTGTCCCTGGGAGGTCTCAGCTGGGATGGGATGCAGAGCAGGTCCTTCAGCTGCTCTTGGCCGTAGGTACTCTGCTTTCAAGTGCCGACGTATAAACACTTTCCTACCCCTGCCAGGCAGTTCAGCAGCTGCAGGCAGGAGTCACCATGTATTAGGAGCATAGCCACCCTTGGAAGGGCTGTCCCAATTGCTGAATCCCAGCCCAGTCGCCTTCGCTTCTCTCTCCTAACAGGCAGCACATGAGCACAAGACCTCGCTATGTCCCTTCATTGGGTTGGCTAATTCTCACCCCTTCTTTCATGACAGCCACACTTTAGGTGCCCTCTAGCCAAAGCTGTGTGTCAGAGTCCCCCAGCCAGGAAATCCCCACTTCTCTCTCCAGGAGGGCTACCTCCTCCTGCAGAGACTTAACCTTTTATAACCCCATCTGTCATGTTAATTAGGCCTCTCAAGTGAGGGTTGCCTGACCAGTATGATTCGTTTCAACCTCTCCGTGCTGGTAGCGGTGGAAAGTCTACTCAATCACAGTTAACCAAATGCATTTATAGATGCTCTCCTCAGACGGCCTGAAAGCTGAAGCTAAACAAATGCAGACTAAAAACAAGATGCTTTTTTTTTTTTTTTTTCATTTCTAGCAGTGACCATAATTAATCATTGGAAAAATGTGCAAAAGTTATGGTAGATTTTTCCATCACTGGAATTTTTGAGGTCAGGATGGGATGGTTTTCCATGCTGTGGTTCAAACAGGAATGAGTCCAGAGAAGTCCTACAGCCGAGGAGTATGAGACCGGATGATCATAATGATTCTGTAATGTTTATGAGACCACATCAGTACTGACTTGAGGAGGATGTACCAAAGTCATCCCAGGTTGGAATCCAGAAGACGGGCTCTGAAGTTGTGAGATGTAGCTGCAAGAGGGTCCCAGAGGCAGGGACTCCAGGGTGGATATAGCAGAAGAACACCTCCTCTTCAGCACTTGGACCTTCATAAATCGATGAGGGTATCTCCAGACCCTTGGGACCAGACAGATTCCTGTACATCCCACATGCCAGCAGCAGTGATGCTAATTAGAGGTTTTAAATATGCTAACAAGCCTATTGTTCTCACACCTATCTGTCATTAGTATTTACTGATTTACTTTGGCTCTTTCCTTTCAGAAGGTTAAAGAGGCAAAGCATTTTCTCCCAGACCCACGCCAACCTCCTATCTCCATCTTGCTCTCCCTCACACATACACACAGTGTTTGGGCTTCTAGTCCCTAATTTCATCAGGAACTAGTGAAAGCCTGATGTTATTGCCTGAGACTAGGAAGAATTGAAACATACAGCTGCGGGAGGTGATGACTCAGTGGCTGGTTTACCAGTAGTATCAGTAAACATGTGTTTACAGACACCCTTTTCAACCCCACTGGCTGCTGTGGGTTTTCTTGGCATGATGGAAGGTGACACTAAATGAAAGAGTCTCAGTTGCACAGGAAGAGATCCAAGATCTCTTCTGATGCAGGGAGAGATTAAAAGAAAGTACCCACATTGTCCGAGTAGGATATCCTTTACGGGGAGAGCAAACTGCTATAAATGAATGAGGACACCTTGTTCTGAATGAATCACACCTCTGTTTTCACTCTGCTGCCTCCCTGCTCCAGCAGCCCCATGGAAACATTTTTCCTTAAAGACCTCTTGACATTGTCACTAGCTCTGCAGGTTGCTCGTGTTTTGTACACAGGAAAAGTCACTTTTGGAGGAGCAGTTAGGTGAAAGAAGATAGACTTTTCTACACCAAGGAATAACTTCTCATAAATCTGCCAGAGCACATTCATTTGTCTTGCAAGCTTGCCTCGAGCCCCCAGTATCTCTGCTCATCAAGGTCACATCTGTTTAAACGTGCGCAGGGAGGCTGAGCCAGCCACTAGGGAAACATTGATTTGTGATCCTGTATTGCAACAGCCTGAGCAATTAATATGATCAAAACATCCCATTCCACGTCATTATTATAGACCTCATAATATTTATTTTCATTACTTAGGATTTAAAAGATGAAAGGGGCAGCAATGGCTCCAGGGTACAGCTGCAGGTGGGAGAACCCTCTCTTGTGTCAGCTGCCTACAGGCCCCAAAGTGAAGAACAGTTCTGATAGCCCGTGGCAGGGGCTGATGGATATTTCAGTGAAGTCTTGAGGTCTCTGTTGTTAGTTTCCAGCTGAAATGTAGATGATACAGGTCAGGACTTCAGAATGGCTGCTCTTGTACAGACCAAGGAGATGGTCTGTACACAACACCATGAAACCTGAGTGTGGTTGGGATCCTGACTTGATTTTCCCAATATTTTCAAACTGGAGGAGGTATTACCCCAGCAAAAGATCTGGCTTTGAGATGATAAACAGTCTTCTCAGCCCCTTCACTCTCCTGCAGGACTGCAAGGAAAGCCATCCTCCTGGATACCTGCACGGATCAACATCTGTCTTTTCCAGCCGTGCCCAATGAAAAACGCTCTTGGCAAAGTAACTCTAATAAACTTAACCCTTCAGTATTCCTGTTCCAGGTATGATCCTGATCCTGTGAATGGTCCAGCACCTCCTTTCATCCTCAAGGCTTGTCTGGCCAGCTCTTTCTCCGAGCTAAGCAATATGAGTGAAATAGGGAAGCAGACGGAGAGGAAGTGTAGTTAGCATTCATTCATTGCTTATGTACAGGCTGTCAGAACTAATGAAATTTTATGACAGACGGGCAGCGATCAGCTTCTTGGTGTTATTTATCTTTCTCGCTCCTGGCTCTACATCCCGGGTAATTCTTCATTCGTCTTTAAAAATGCCAAGATGACTAAGTGCAGGACCCACCTACCCAGAAAACTAGCAAATTGTGTCAATGCGTAGAGATAATTAATAATCACCTGGCTCGAGTGATGAGTGACTGCCAGGCAAAATATTCTCCCTCCCTCTCATTGATTTCCCCCACCCCACTTCCTCTCTCCCACTGAGCTTCCAAAAACTTCAAGAACATCCATTATTGGGGATTTTCCCCTCCCCCTTCTGCCATCTCTCCTCAAACTACAACAGATGTTTGCAAAGACATTCCTCGGGCTGAAGGCACTCATGGATGGTGCTGTGGGCATAGGCTGCCTCACGCGGCCCCCGATTTGCATCATTTATCCTGAAAGGTGCCAGCTAGGCTTGACAGATTCATTTGTAAGAGCTTTGTAGTAGATGATGCAAACTGATGCAAAACATATGAGTGAAGCTAGCTTCATTTGCCACCTGTTAATGGCGGGAGACGGCAGAGGGGGGAGGAAATGTAATTCTGTGCATTTGCAGAAGCTGCCTTATGTGGTGAAACAGTGGCGGTTGCTCATGCTTGGGGTGCTCAGCAGGGAATTAACAGAAGGAGAAGTGGAGACACCCAAAAATAAACACTTTTGCCTCCAAATGGAAGGATGCACCTTTGTGTTACAGTGATACTCTGCGCATGCAGGAGAATTAGCTTTGCTCCAGGGTTGACGTGTAAAGGTGAGATCTTCCAGTGCATTCAGCACTCTATCACATTTCCGTACATCCATCGACAAATACTTACTTTCAGTTGGCAACGTATCAAACTAATGCTGATTATCTGTAAAATTCTTCCTTAAAAGATCATCTTTAGGCTTCAGAGTTGAAACAAATGAGGCATTTAACTTTCCCGTGAGCTGTGGGTCGAGGCTGTCTGTAGGCTTGGGTGAGCAGTTCTGCGTTCATTATATCTGGTTCATATCTAGCCAGAAATGCCAGGACTAGAGCCAGATTCTTTATTTTACTCCAAACAGGGATTTCAGCCACTGATTTTGGACCACGTATTCAAAATCAGTCTTATTTAGTCACAAACATTGAAGAAAGAGAAAGTTATGATAAGAAAGCAGAAATGTACTTCTATTTGTAGCTTCTGTATGTGTTTGCGATTGCTCTGGTTCTTCTGTAAAAGGGATTATGATGCTGTGAACATTCACACGGGTGAAAGAAAATAACCCAGACAGCTGCCTCCACTTAACCACCAGACTTTTCAGAGGATTTTGGGAAGGGGAGGAATCTGGGACTTCAGCAACCAAGGCAGCCTGCTTTGAGGTAGCTGTGAAAGAATAAAAAAACCAAAACCCCCAAACCCCAAAACACCCTACTAAGGAAAGGTGCTAGCTCTACCTCTATAGATCATACAAAGATAGGAAAAGCTGTGAGGAAATATGGTCAGTATAATGAGATACTGAAAAAACAAGTCTGCCTCTGCCTTTCATGGGGGGATTCCTGAAAAGCAGTCTCTATGCTCCTAATAGACCAGTTAAATAAAAGAGATTAGAATAAAATTTTAAGTGAGAGTGGTAAATCTAGATCTGCATGTCCTGTCTCCTCTGAATTGAGGTTGTCTGTGAATCAGCCAAACCAGTTGTACAAGGTGTGCTGTAGGACCACCTCCTTATAGGACAGGACTATAGGTTCCCCCTCCATATGTTTTTCTCTCCTTTTTCAAAACCTCCACTGTCTGCTGGCTTTCCCCATTTTTCCTGCAGTTTTCAGATCAGGGCAATAACCTGCTGACAGGATGCAAATCAAGAATCTTTCTCGAGCAAGCCTTATCTTTAAGGGGCATTTTCAATTAACTTTAACTTAGAAACAAAGTAACAGACTTAATTGTGAATCTGAGCCCCGTTTGAGCTCTCCACTGACGCCATGCAGTTGATGGAGATACGCTGCACTCTCCATGAATAATCAAAAGGTTTAATCCCCAAAGTCAAAGACTAACTGGGCTACGGAGTCCCAACAGCACCTCTGTAATAGTTTAAATGAGATTTCTTCTCTAGCCTCTACCTCTTTAGAGACCATTGCACTTCTTTCCTCTTTCTCACTATTTGTGCTGCCATAGAGGGGGGACTCAGGGCACCCCGGGTTGCCTCCCCACAGTGCAGTGACTGGGGCACCCCATTACCGGTTCCCCCATCCCGTTATGCCCTGCCAAGCACTGGGCCGTGGTAGAAAGTCACCGGCCCTGGAGTTAGCATGCCCGAGCATCCCCTTTGTTTGAAATTTTGCTTCTAGGGAATTGCAGTGGGAGAGTTGGATGACTGACAGGCTGACCTGTGGGGAAGGAGGGCTGGAGAAGTGAAAATCCCCAGAAAAAGGACACTTTTATCCCTTCTTCCTTTAGATCTGTGGATGATGGATCTCACGGCTGCAATCCCACGATTATTATATTCTCTTAGGAACAAGCTGCTTTTCCGAAGCAGGTCCTGTTGCAGTGAACTCAAGCCAGGAGCAAGGAGAAGCAAGTGCCTGACCTTGCTCCAGTACTGGGTGATCTGGGGGATCAGTCAGCTGGGCAGTCTGTGATGCAGCTGCAGTGGGAGGGCAGTAATCTCTTCCTGAGAGCCAAACACCATTGCTTGTTTGTCGGTGTGCTCGTGGGGTTTGTGCCTTTTCTTCCCTAGCTCAGCCCAGACACAACTTCACTGCTCAGTTGCCTGAGGGATTTATAGCTGGCCAGACGGCTGCAGTCTGCTTCCCCCTCAGCTACAAGGGGTTGTTCTGATACCTCGTGAGCTAAAGCAGCACCTCAGATGGTCAGAATTTCAAACCCCCTTTAGCAGGTTAAAGAAAGCAGGAGTTCCCTTTGGAGCTGTCCTGCCTTGAGGCATGACTGCTTTTTCCCTCTGCTCAGTAAAAGAAAATGGAAAATCTGGGAAACCTTTTGAGAATGGGAGATTTCTGCCTTTTCCTTCGGCTAATGGAATGACACAACCGGAGCTCAGACTTCTTCCCTCCCCTGGGACTGAGATGCTGCCTCCTATCCCAGTATACAGGGGAAGATGTGGTAGTGCTACGGCATTTCCCAGATCCCAGGGACACTGCAGAGGAGAAGGCCACACTAAGAGTAGCCGAAATCAGGCTCGTACTCCTCCATCACCCAAGTGCTCTGCAGGGCGGTGTGGGGAACGTGTGGGACTGGCACAGAGGGCTTTCCTCGGGGCTCAGACAGAGGATCCCCAAGCTCAGGGCATCCTACAGCTGCCCCAGCCTGAGCAGGTGTTATCCTTTTAGACTGGGATGATGAAATCTCTGAGGGAACTGGTACTGGCTCCCACTTGAGGATCTAATTTAATGAGCAGCCTTCAATTGGCTATAATGGGTCTGGACTCTATCACAAGCAAGAAATCTGGATCTGGATCTAATACAAGTGTCTTCAGTGCATTTTATTTTGAAGTCTGTTTCAGGGAGAGACAAGTGGATGCAGAGAGCCAGTTTGCCCTATATTTAAGAGCAGTTTGACTGACTCTCTCCAGCATGAACATTCAAGCAAGCCCCTTCATCCCTGTGCAGTCTCAGCCCCATCACACCCCACTGCCTCTGCGTTCATCAGCAGAGCTGAGCTCATCCCTAAGATCACAGGTCCCAATAAGAAAACCAGCCAAAAGACCAGACGACCATCCTGCTGCCAGCATCCCCTGCCCTTCACCAGCTCGCCAGCACCCGCAGCACCCCCTTTCACTGCCAGGTCCCCTCTCACACCATTGTCATGGATGGAGTTAATCCTGAGAGGGCACAAGGATGGCCAAGACACTCAGCCCAAAGGATGGGTTCGGGGAGGAAGGACTTTTGTGACTCATCCTAATTGGCCACGTGGACTAAACAGCAGACCCTGGCTGTCTGCACTTACAAGGTTTAATTTTCTAATTGAAATTTCATGGAAAAGCTGCACCTTTCTGATTAGTCGCCCCAGCATGAACACTCTCTCATAACACAGACATCTGCCCTCCGGACTAACCTTTCTAGAAGCTGCATCAACAAAGTAATGCTAATAAAAATATCCATCTGTGCTTAAAGATAAACAAAGCATTAATACACCAAACTGCGGCTTAGATTATATTAGAGTCAGCTTTAATGATATTACACATCTGTTAGGATGTATTTCCCACCCGGGCCATCTCTCTCTTGCTTTTTTAAATATCTTTGTACGAAAAAATGTGAGAGCGTTTCCCTGGGAGCCCTTCGCGTGCGTCACACTTGCAACCAGCCCTGCTCCGAAAACCCCTTTCCCTGAGACACCCTGCTGGGACAGGGCTTGGGGATTAGGGTCTGTAACCTAAACATTATTGTACTTTAAAGTAAATGTTCCCCAGCTCTCTCTACTTGGGTTTCAGAGCCTCTTCAAAGGGCTGTTTTCTTCCCTTCCTTGGCAGCGGGGGAAAAAATATTTCAAACCCCAGAAACCAGACACTTTGCTGAGCGCCTGCAGAAGTGCGTGTGTGCCCGGGTCTACCCAGGAAAGATGTGACATCCTAATCTACCCTGGCACTGCCAGGGCGGGCACTTGCTGCAAGGCTTTTCAGGCTAGAGACACTCACTCCAGGGTTTTGTTCCTGTGAGATCCCCATGCATAGTAATTGGGAGATAGGGGAGGGAGACATGCTTCAGATTTGCCTTTATTTTTGTAATACCCCCCCCCCCCCAAAAGGAGGAAAACTAAGTTAACATGTTGGCAATCTTATCTTAAGAGAACCGACAAATCCGTTTCTCCCAGCAGTTATTCTAAAAGGGTGGTCTTATCCTGTTATCCGTGCACAGCAAAGCTGTCTGGAAGTTGAAGCCTGGAATTCATGGGATTGGGATGTAATTCTCCCTTTCCCCTTTCCTGTGCCTCCTGTCCACATATGTGTAAAATGGAATAGCAGTCATTGCCTGTCCTCCAACTCAAAGGGAAGCTTAGCTGACCAATGATGAATATTTTCATCCTACCAAGTTTTTAGAGCTAGGGTTGAAAAAAACAAACCAGACGTATCTCTTATCCTCATTGCTGACCCTTTGGAGAAACAGCTGCTTATTCATCACCAGAAACCGGAGTGCTAATTACAGACAAATTGCAGATAGAGCCAAAAAAGGGGTGAGGACGCCCTGAGCTGTAACAGGTTGCTTTGTGCCTGTCTCGGCAGAGGACAAGTGTCACTGTCCCCAGCAGGGAGGCTGCTCCCGGCTGCCTTGGGCATTGCCTCAGCAGGGTATCCCAGCATCACCAAAAGCTTGGGGGCATTTCTCCTCTACATCCTGCACTGTGCCACAGTAGCCAGCGATGATGTCTTGCTGCCCAATACCTTTGACTACATCTGCTCCATCACCTGAAAAAGTTTCCTCTTTCAAGCATTGGGGTTATTTGGATTTTCATGAGGTCCACATGCAGCAGCTGAGAGATCCCTGCCTGGACCAGCAAACCACTCGCTCTGGACTGGAGAGAGCATGAGCCAGCGTGGAGGTGGTTTGGGGCAACTAGGGAGTGGGCTCATGCATGAGCTGAGCTGGCTCAGCAGCCCGGTCTCAGCACCTCGGTCCTCCTTCCATGCAACCCAGTCTTGCCACTGCGGCGGCAGGGTTTTGGGACACAGTCTGGATGAGACACTACTGCTTCTCCTTTCTCTCAGCCCACCTTCATTCACCAGCCACACAACAAATGCATCTTAAAATGACCAACAGTGCTCCTCTGGATGGCTTTTTTTCCCTTCCACCAAAGAATTACTAAATTGCAAAGCTCTGACTCCTAGGAGTGAAATATTAGTAAAAAGCAGCATGCTCAGGGCTCTTTTGCTTCCACTGGATGTATGCATTTGTATTACAGGAGCACCTTGACATGCCTGCCCACCGTATTACAGGTTGTATGAACGTGCAGAAGCAGCATATGCTTCCACAAAAAGTCAGAAGCTTGAATACTCTGGCTCAGAGCTAACAAATATTTAGGTGCCTTTATTTTCACCAACACCCACTTCTGATATGAATCAGCACAACAGAGTCAGTGCTCACCTCAGAAATCGTAAAACCCATCTAAACAAACTGTAAAATAGGGAAAAGCAGCACAGAAAAGGGAAATAACCTGAAACAACCAGGAATCGCAGCAAATCTGATACTCTTTGGAGATACTCCAGTATCTCACACGTGTTTGCCTGGTTTACCTGCCAGCAAAGGAGTGGTTGCATGAGCTCAATTTGGGATGCTGAGATTTTAGCATTATCTGTTATTGCTCTGTATTAGATGAAGTGCAGATGTTGAGATACCTAAGGAGCTCAATAGGTGCATAGAAAGATGCCTTAAGTATCTATGTGCTCTCCGGGAGGCAAGAGAAAGTAGGTAGCAAAATCTCCTGTTTCTGCATCATTCCTGTTAACACAATACGTGATGTTACTTTCCCATCTGGAGAGATGCCACTCACGTATTTCATTTTTAGTGTGAAAGGGGGTGTAATGCCACTGTGGCTCAAAGGCTGCCTTTCAGAGGAGCGCTCCGGAGGGGAGAAGGCATCTCACAGGAAGCAGCAGATTGGAAAACCAGAGCATCCTAGCTAAAAAAACCTGAAAACCAGAACACCAGTTTCCATGACAGAAAATTATATTCCTCTCGCGGAGCTTTATTAGTAGAGGAAATAGAGATCCTTTTGCAACATGTGGCTCACTGAAGTTTTTCGAAGAGTATTTACAAAGTCACCAGCAGTGATTTGCGGCCAGCTGCTGATGGGAGAGGGCAGCAGAGCCGTGAGAACCTGGTGGGACTGCGATGGCACGATGCTGGGGGTGGCGGGGCCGGAGGAAGCCACCAAAATCCCTCATGCCACCTCGGCGAGACTCTACTCCATAAGCCCTGTGGGCCCCATGGCAGGAAAGAGTTAAGACAGAGCTGGAAGGGAAAACACAGCCTAAAAGTAGCTCCTGCATCGTGGTTCTGTAAGGCTCAGCCAGCTAACCCTTGCACAGGAGAGCAGCCGTACCTGGACCTGTGTCACCCATAGGTCCTTCTGCGGCACAGGGACCAGCTCCCAGCTCTGCAGCTCAGCCTGTCTCCTGATAGATTGTTTAACAGGGCAGATTTTTAAAAGCTAGGTTTCTTCAAAGGATTAATTTGTCTTTTGATGCGGTGAACACTCTGACGAATGCTGCTTTCCCTATCACATTCAAACACACACCATTTTAGAAGTTAATAAACCCATTTGCTGCCAAATAACCGGGGTTTTTTTTCTTTCCAATTTCACTCCATCAGGATGATAAGAGGTTTAATGTCTTCGTGGCTTCTCCTTCTTCTTTCAGTAGCTAAATCAGGTGTAACTATCACTGCAGAGAGCAGCACTTTTTCCCTGTTACACAACCATTATTCCCATTTCCTCGACACCACCTTCTCTCCAGCTCATGCTGACACCAACAAACCCCTTGCTGTTAATATGCATGATCTGAAGGGCGATATTTCTACCTGCCGTGGCCTCTGGTGAGCTGAGAGGACAGTCCAAGCCATGAGAGCTTGTTTATGCCCTTGCAGGGTGCAGTGTCCCCACAGGGAGAGGACCACGTGGCTGGGGAGTGCTCTCCTGCTCCCTGAAACATGGTAGAGCTTTGGAGGAACACTTTGGCACAAGGAACCTGCTGTCCTCTCCTAGCACTGTAAATAAGAGCAAGCCAGGATTTATACCCTGTGGGATGTTTCATCTTGTTACATACAAGAAGAGAGGTTCTGTTGATGTCTTGGACACTTCTGCACCACTGGCAATGCCAGAGGAGCAGCACCAAGGGGTGCCATTTCCATGCTGGATTTCAGCCTCCAGGAGAGAAAACCACAGAGCTGTTAGAAAACAGCTATGGAAATGCCATGGGTGCTATGTGTGCTTGTATTACACCACACTGATGTAAACTCTGTTGTATGAGAAGGCTTGGGTCTGCAAAGCACAATATGAACTATCTGGAGTAAGAGGATTTTTTTTCCCTTTTTTTTTCCTTTCTGGCTTCAAAGGAAGGAGACACATCTCAGAACAAATTTAAAATTCATACATCAATTTAAGGAAGCAGTTTCTTTCACATTTGTGCTAGCAAAATATGCAAGCATCATCTAAGTTAAAGACTAAAGGCTTATTGGGGCCTAAACCACAGATCAGCTAAGTCAACAGAAAATTTTCCATTGATTTCACTGGGCTTTGCATCAGGCTCTAAAAGTAAAAAAAATGTGATTAATAAGATGAGTCCAAGGAAAAAAGATATGGCTGGAGGCAGGAAAAGGACTATGACCAAGGGCTGTAAAACTTGAAAGCCTTCTCACCACAAATGCTCAGTAACCTTAAACCATAACCTGGCATCTGGATACAGCATCTTCCCCTGCTAGCAAAATCTCAGCTTCCCAAGTCTACGATTCCCAGTTTCCCCCTGCCAATTTTGTTCCAGCATGCGCAGCCTTCTCATTTTTCATCCAATGCACGTGATGAATCCAGAAGTAGTAAGCTCTTTTTTCATGGTCTGTTTTTTTTTCCAAATTCAGAGCTCAGAAGCCATTTCAGTTGTCTGCAGAAAGATCACAGCCAGGCACTTGGAGCAGCAAGGCGGAGTTGCATCGTAATCAAGATCTGTTCTCTTCATTTGAATGCATCAGCGCTTACACCAGGAGATTTTGACTGTAAAATATACGAACTTTTTTATCCTTTAACTAATTTTAATCTTTCTTTTTCACTTGTCACTTTGTTGTTCACAAAGCATGCTATTTTTTTGCTGAGGGTTTCAGCAGAATGCATTAAAGTGAAGGGAGATAACAAGACCTAATAACCCTCTTTATCGCAAAATAAATAAGTAAAAGAACAACCCTTCCATTTAGGTGTTGCAGATATAATTGAATGTTCCTTTGAAAACTCTTTGATCAATGTAACTTGTTAAACTTTTGCTTTTGTCTCAAATGTAGCTTCTGGTCTTTTCATGTCAGATGAAAAGCTCAGTTACTTAACTCGGCTTTATCTCAAAACGATTAGTGGGGCTTTCTTGGGGATGGTTTCTCCGTGCCTTGTAAGTCTTCCTAACATTAGCTAAACCCTTACCCACCTGAGAGAGGAAGGCTGGCACTGAAAACGGGTGAGAAGTGGCATTCTGGCTGGCTTGCTGGTGCTATCATTTCCACTTTGACCGCAGTAGTAGAATATAACCCACGTTTATTACACAAACATACTTCACTGCATATTGCACACACGCAAAAAACGTAAAAGCACACATGCCTCCAGGTCTTGGCAGGTTTACCAGGAAAGAAATATTTATCCTGGCAAAATCAAAGTCTGACAATAAAATGAATTGCTGTAATATAAAATGAATACATGCTTTGTTATCTGGAGGTAGAGGCATTACAGGCGAGAACAAATTGTGGGTTCGTCTAGTCCTGCACGCTGCCTTTGACCATAGCAATATACTCCAGAGGAAGGGGTAAGAAACTTAAAGTAGATACCTTACTCAGTGATCTGTTTAAGCTAGTTGGTAAATAAAAAACCCATCAAGTCAGCTTAAGATATTTCAAGGTTGATTTTTAATTACTAAATTAATCAAGAGCTCTCCTAGAGCAATCTGTCCTAGATAAACTCAAAACCGGAGAAACAACAGAAATAATGACTGAACAGAACAAATCCCCTGGTATTCAGGGTTTCAAGCCCAGCCCTACCACACACTGAAGAAAACTGGCCTCTTCCAGCAAGTGTCACTGGAGCCCCTGGGTGCTAATAGGAGCATTTTGGAAATAACCTGCTCATGGCTGAAGTTCATGCCATGCTGCTTTCTGGATTCGTGTTTTCTTTTATTGTAATCAGTGAATAGTTTAATTTTTCTGCTCTATCCTTTATTTTTTCCTTTCTTTACCACTTTTGCTTGTGCTCCTCAACAGTCTAAATTAAAAACACATGTCCACTTATTTTAAACCTCTCAATGAAAATCAAAAAAGTTATACTCAATAAAAATCTCCAAAGTTAATTTTAGCACCGTTCAAGAGTCCCATGCATCCTGCACAAATATTAGCATGGAGAGATAAAGCAACTTGCTGAAGTTCACATGCAAGACCCAATTTGGGTGAGGACCCAGCATTCTTACACCTTTCACACAGAAATCCTAACCCAAGATCACAAGCCTCTCTTACAAAAGCTATGATCTCTACTTCAGTTTTATTTTTAGAAAGTCGTTAAATGTTCAGGAAGGATCCCTTTTATCCCAGGAGATGGGGATGTGATGCTTTCATGGCTCAGTACTGGCTTGCCCAGGTTAATCTCTCTTTTCATGAGTAGCTCTGCCCAGAAGACAGCAAATTCTTGAAGAATAGAAATTAGCTTTTGTTCTTTTCTGGAGTAAACCCAACCCTTTCTGATACGCCTGCAACGGCAAGAAGGTTGCTTGTTCAAATATATAGCTGCATCCAAATCAAACTTGAGGTTTTCAATTTGCAGAGAATGTGAGAGCAACACTCCCACCACTTCTCAGGGGGTGGTGGAGGCTCAGGACCCACATCCTACATTAGTTATAGCCCAGCATTTCTGCCCAGGAAGGGCTGAGTTGAACAAACAATTAATGCAGATCTGAGCTGCTCATGGTCATCTTTCCAACAAACTTCTAGACAAGGATTTGGTTGAAACATATGTGTTTCACTTTCATAAAACATCTGAGCTGTAACAAATAGGTGTATCTAAGAAAATTTCATTTAATGTTTTGATTTGCTACTTGAGTGGATTATTCTTTCAGATGGCTCAATAAAAATGCAGTTTCTTTAACTGTTCTGCTATCTCAGGACATGGTATTCTGGCTTGAAGCCCCTTTGCTTTTTTCTCCATGCCTCTGGATGTTTGCATGCAAATAAAGAGGCCTAATAGGTTATGGGGTTTTCAAAAACTGTATAATAAAAACTGAGATTCAATTCAGTTATGGGGTTTCTCTTTTTTTGGTATGTTCTCAAGAGGGGCAAATCAACTGGAATAATTAACAAAAGTGATTAAGTAACTAGTAGAATTACAGTGTATGGTCAGTCTGACAAGTTATATTGTTTGGAATAAACTTCTGTGGAGCCAGGTTTTGCTTCATTTGACTGTCAAGCCAAATTTGGGGTCCTTACTCCAGTTTTTCTCCTAGTTTATGGAGGCAGAGAGGGTTTGAGGAGAAACTTGGCAAGGTCCAGGGAACCTGGCTGAGTCCCACTCCATTTCTGTACTTGCTCAAAGCATCACAGAACTATTTTCAAAACGGAGAGTTTCGAAAGCTGGCTGCCAATATTCAAATTTACAAATAGGACTTTTGTTCAACAGTTCATGATTTACATGGGATGGCTCATGTTTTCTAACACGGCCCCAGTCACATGTGGTACATCTGAAAACACAACCAGTTATTTGACAGTTTCCTTTCTGCATTTGTAATGATGCCAACGCTGGCACTAAGTCTTCAATAGCTTTTCTTTCCAGAAATAATCACACACTTTTGCATAGTGAATGGTATTCCCGAGGCTAGTACAAAAATGAGGACAGGGAATTTCTGTATCTGGAACTGGCTGATGTGGGCTTCAGCCCACTTTTACAGCTTCAATTTAGAATAGGGGTAGTGGTCTTTACCTCTTGATTTTTCTAACATTCAGTTAGTTAATACCTACAGAGTGAGACCCGAGCACGTCATAGAAGTGCAAGCTGTTACAGAGAGGACATTTCTGACCAGCCAATCCCAGATGCCTGTGCACCTACCTCTCTTCTGCACATCGCTAGTGAGGGGTGATCACACAGATGATTTCCAGCACACACTTACTCAGATGAATGCCTTGGTCAATGTAACATCTTCCTGCTCTGAGGATGTCACCCAGCGGTAGTTTTTGCACCATATCTACAGTTGTAGAAACAAAACAGTTTTCTTCTTAACTACCATCATACCAGCTTAGCACTGACAATGGTTCATCCTCTGTGGATTTTGTGCATGAAGGCAGCAGAGGGAACAGAAACAGCAAAGCAATCCTACAGGAGCGGCTGCTATTGCTAAGGAAGAAAAGACAAGTTGGGGTGATGAAGGGGAGCGCCCAAGATTATTAAATTCCATTATTGCTAGCTTGCCTTCTGATTTCATGGCTGCACTTGTCTTTGCAGTGACATTTACTCACCAGGTTTGTAAGGACCATACTGGTGAAGCCAAGAACTTGTCATGGTTTCTACAACGTGGCTGACACAGAGGGCCAGACTCTGGAAAGCAGAAACATGGCTGGTTTGTGCAAATCTCAGTTGTTTCTTCTTAAAAGGAGAGCACAGTAAATGCCATTAAGCATGGCCTGCCAGAAAAGCAAATGCCTTCAGGCAGCTGCCAGACAAGTCCCGAGATGTGAAATCTCATTAGAACAATCTCCAAAATCTCTCTCAGCCCCAACTCGTGTTCCTTGAAGACAAAAAAGCACCGCGTGAGTTGAGGCCTCTTCCTAGAAAGGATGCTCAGCCTTTAGGACTTCATCTTGGCCTGCTCAGCTTTTAAAGCAACAGCAAAAATGCTCCTGTCACTGCAGAAGCACACAGAATAACTAAGGTGGCATTAGGGAAGGGAGACTGGAACGTGGCTGAGGTCTGGCCGGACTGTTGCTAGCTCACACACCAAATATGTCATTTTTTTGCTGAAGGGAATGAATTACCAGAATTCTGCCTCAAAATATCCCAGTCCTTTTGCATCCTCTTCCTGGGTCAGTCTTGCAGAGCATGGAGGAGCGACCTGGTGGGCACAGCACAGCACTTTGGGGAGAAACCCGGAGGGTTTCTGCCATCAGAGAGGAGTTTGCAGAGTAACTTTTCTGCAACAAGACGACACATCCCAGGAAATTCTACTCAGTTATTGCTGCATAAACATCACATGAATTCAGAGAAAGGGATTTAAAAAACAAACCAAATCATTCCAAACCCTGTTTCAGCGGTTGCTCCTTTGAATAAACAACTGCCACATATATTAGCTGTCCTAACGGCTCTGAAATCTCAGCTTTACACACCTGCCACGGCCTTGATTTAGTACGTAACAAAACTCCAGATGTGACTTCCCAAACCGCCGTGTCGTTCCACAGAGCGATGGGGGATTTCTGCCTGCGTGGCTGCAGAAAACCCAGCGCTCACCAAGAGCAGCCCCTCTGCCACTGCTGCAGGGAGGGCTCAGACTTGGATAAAGCAGTGCTACCCACCTCCCACTCCATGCCATAAAAAAATACAGATATATAATCCTCTGCTCTGACACTTGTGCAAAGTTCAAGTTAGCGATCAGTCATGCTCCTTGGGTTCCTCCACAGTGGGTGCCTCCAGTACTACTTATGCCAAGGGGAAAACTGTTTTAGACTGACTCCCAAAGCCAGGTCCAGCTGAGAGCAGGACTGTGTCTGGGAGAGCATCACAGCTGTGTTGACCCATGGTCCTGGCTAATCAAGGGGTACGTTGCTCTCATTTTGCTGATGGAGGCAGAAATTAAATGACTTGAAAAAGGCCACCAGACAGACCAGGGACCCTGGTCCATGGGACCCAGACTTTTCGAGGAGTGCAAAAGAAATATCCCAGCTATAGCCTCTGTAAAGACTCTCCTCCATCGCTGTGTTGAAGGTCCTCAAGGACCACGTGCTTGGCTGTGTGGCCAACCAGAGCTGTGGGCCCTGGGGAACTGCGAGATGCTATTTGGGATCCATCAGCTGTGAGTGGCTTTGGGAGGGAGGCAAATTGATTTTACCCTGATTATGTTTTTGTCCTTCTTTGACCAGGACTGGACCTTAATGACCCGGGGGCAGAACCACTTGTGAATCTGAGGTCTGAAGTGCCCTGTTCCGCATCACCATGGCTCCAGGAGAGTGCCCTGAGAAAGCGCATCCAGAGAGGGATAAGCCTGTGCCTTGAGAGCTGTCAGTCAAAGGCACAAGCTGTCCCAGTGCAGTACTGAGTGAGGAGTATGGATTGCTTAAAATGTCATGGCTGTTTGTTCTTCCTAACAGCAGCCTCATTACCCATGCCAAGAGATGCTATTAGACACCAGCAGGCCTGCGAGACAACAAATCACTATGCCCAGAGATCCAGGAAGCAGCAGTCAGAAAACGGCAAAGGAGAAATAAAATGCAACCATTTTTGGAGTTAATTGATCACTAGGAAACATTACCAAAGACCTCAGGTAAACGCTCCAGCACAAGCAGTATTGTGACCAAGATGATGCTAAAAAAAACCAAACGGGAGTTCAACAGCGAGTTGTTCAGCACAGCAGCAGCACCCCAGGTGAAAGACCGGGACGTTGTATTCACAGTGTCAGAACAGATTATTAAAATGGTCCGTTGAGCCTTGCAGCCTGCCACACACTTCTCTTTCCTTTTTGTGAATGTAGAGCTCATGAATAATGCTAACTTGAAGGCATTCCTGAGCTCGGCTTAGCCACTGAACTGGTGCAGACTCCACACGAATGGGGCTCTGAACTGCTGCATCCCACCAAAATGCTTCTGCCTTACCTCGGGGAGATGTCTTGAGATCTCAGACTGTCCCCAGAGGTTTGCATCCTGGTCTTTGTGCCAAGACCATCATGTTTCTACTAATAACTGAAAAGGATAAATAGTGCAATTTTGAGGCTAGTAACCTCTTTACAGACAGGAAAAATTACTGAGAAATGGAAGGGATAGCCAGAGATGGCAAGAACCTCCTGACCTTGTTAACGCTGATGTCTATTACAGATGTTTACCTGGAAGATGGGTTATTATGGCCCATCTTGTGACACAAAAGAGAACTGTGAGAATAGGAGATCTGTTTCAGGATATTAAACAAATCCTTACTCGGATAATTGTATTTGAGCTGCTCTGAAATGAAAAACTGGAAGTAAAAATAATTTGGGGTCATTTTGCCCAACCTGAAATGTTTTTGTTTTAAAAAAAACATAAACAGAAGTAAATTTCATTATTAAAAATCTTTGTGAAATGAAGATTTGGAATATTTCACTTCCAAATGGAACATTTAGGCTTTTCTAAAACCTTTTGTTTTGGCCAGACATATTTGTCACCAAATCTGGCACAAGTGCTCAGATAGATGTTTTTGGCTTAAATCTGCCTTAACTAGCAAATCTCAGTTTTAGAATACGACTTGGCCAAAGAGCAGCAAGGTAATACTCCTCAGATGTGAGCAGCTCAGCACCCTGCGAGAACCAGTGCCGCTCTGGGGCCAGGCCCCTCAGGTACATTCATCGCTTTCCACATGAAATCCGCACCACAGGAATGTTTTTTTTGTCCAGGCAAGAACCAGTTCAACTACATCTCTGTCAAAACTCTTTCCAAATCAAACTTTGTTCTTCAAGGCTTGCAAACTTTCAGCAGCATTTGGTTTTACAGGCTTCTGGGTTTAAGCACGTGCATTACTTGAACTGCCCAGTTCCATCAAAAACTGACATCTAGAAATAACAGGAAGGCCATTCAAATATTTTTCTAGTTAATCCTAAACACAGAGTAATGGTGCAGGAAAAAGGAAGACATTTTTGCAAGAGGTGCAGATCAATGAGATTTTATAAGACATACAGACTATGGGATGTGTCATCTGCATGGAACCCCCGAGGTCTCAGCTTTCAAGCATCCACCTTGCTGAGATGGCAACTCATCCACAAACAACCAGAGCATCAAGTACTCAAAACCTAACACAAGATATGCTTTGAATCAGACAAGTGGCCTTCCCATCATCCCCTTGCTGGCTGAGCTGCCCGGGTAGGCTTTCTCACAAACTCTCCAAGACAGTGAAAAGAAATTTAAGAAAATGAAAACAGGAAGTTCCAAGGAAAAAAACCTTTCTGACTACTGAAGTAATGATTTGACACTAACCAAATACAAACGCACAGATAGATTAGTATCAGCTAATGGTCTGTTCCAAAGGCTGTTGAAATCAAAGTCAGCCTTCCCTTTGATCTCAGTATTTTCACTAGGTCAAGTTCCAAGTTTACGAATCATATACTATAACAAAAGATGTTTCACAACACACATCCACCCATATGAAAGAAACCTATGTTTGGTAAGACTTACTTTTTTTTTTTTTTCTATGCTAGTGTTTTAAAGTTTTGTAGTCACTATTGTGCAGGTCTGAGTTAGGGGAATTCACCTGCGGAAAAAGAACATCATCACTGGTCCTTCAAGCTGCTCCCCTCACCCAACTGAGCAACCATACATATTATGGCAGGACAGCAGTACATGCTCCCTGGAGCTGACTATTATATCCACTCCTTTTATAGCTCTTACCAATCAATGAGTTACAGATAACACAGTTCTGCAAAGGAAACCCTCTTGGGCAGTGTTTTCAATTACAAACACTTGCCAAGTTGTATTTGCTTACTGAAGATGTCAGATTAGAACCATCTACATTTGCCACCTAATGCCAAGCTATCTGTTTTTCTGTTGTTGATGCATTTTGTTAATAAGAGAATTCACAAGTTTAGCAGCGGTGCAAGGAACACAACTCAAGCAGGCTGAACAGTTTGCTAAACATGGGAGATGTTCGCATACAAAACCATACAGCCAGCCTCAAATCTCTTGGCTTCAGAGCTCTTCTTATCTCTGCATTTAATTGACTGGGGTTTTGTAGTCTTTGAGAGTAAATGCTCAGAAACAGTGTCTGTTGCAGGCATACCTGACTGCCAGTGTAAAACATCCGGGTTTATATGCTACAAAAGATTTGAAAGACCTTGAACTGAGAGCTAATACAACTCCATGGCTCCTACACCTGCGAATCCCTCCACAGTCATCGTGGCAGAACAACTCTTCTGGGTGAAGCCTTTGATTTTCCTTTGCCTTTCCCTTGCCAGAGCCTGGGAGAAAGGGATCCTGTGCTGACACCTCATCTGCAGCCCTGACTGCTGTCCCATCAACCAAGGAAACCATCAGAGCAGAACATTTGCTAGCTGACACATGGTTTCTGACCCAACTGGTTTCTGGTGAAATAAGAGAGATTAGTTTAAACTAATACTAAGGTCAGTTTTCAGAAGATAGTAATTTTAACCACTTAGTTGCCTGATGTCCAGGAAGATCTTAAGCCATTTTTTTAAAGAGGGATTTGGGATCCTAAGGCAATCAATTTTTCTTGAAATTATTACCCAAAATCTTGATGTAGGTCTAGTAATTGAGAAAAGGCTCTTGCTGACCCCTCTTCCTCCTTCAGACAGGACGTTCCGGAGCAGTAGCTAATCCACTCCCAAAAACACGGCCTTTACTTCAAAACCAGCATGTTCTGTCATGGTTTGCACAGCTTTTCAACCAGTTCATTCATGCTATGCCACTGCAAGCCTACCATACAACACTGGCTTGAGAAGAAAAGATGGAGCTGTGGAGAAAGGGCCAGATCCACAAGATTACCCAGATTAGCAGAGTCCCAAAAGCCTTGTTCAACTGCTGCCTCGCTTTGGAGATATCACACCTCCTTAGATTGAATTTTCAAGCCTGCCATTCCCTGAACATCAGTGATCAGCTTCATGCATGACCAGGGATATTTTGCTTTTGCAATTCTGAACTGGGATGGGGCCCTACATCTGCCTGTCTGGGCACTGGTGAAGGACGACAGCACCGTGCAGCTAACACCAGCTTCATTCTGCTCCTCTTATTCTTAGTCAGCCCTTTCAGCAACCAGAGTCCTGCCAGACATCATAGCAAAAGCAAAATTTTAAGGAGTGCACTAAAGTGTCATGTGAATATTTTGCAACTTAATACACAGCTCAACAGCTGCACATCTGAGCGATGGAGGTTGGTATCCCAGTCCTACCGTCTGCCATGGCAGGAGGATATAGGAAGTAGGGAAGACGACAGAAATTACCTCAAACCTCTTCCTCTTTCACCAAAGTTTGAGGCACTCTGAGCACCTACATCTTGTCTCTGGTTGGGAGGAGAGCCATCCAGTTCTGCTGATTAATAAAGTCAGTCTAACTCAGCAGAGACCACAGAAAAACACCCTCCCAATGCAGTATTTCTGTTGACAGCATAATAAGGCAGATGGACAACACAGTCCAAACTTGCCTTTAAGCTGGTGGCTGTGATATACATCTTTAAAAATCTTTAATTATACTCCCAGCCTAACTAGTTACGACATTCCTTGTTGGCTTCAAAGTCTCCAGTTTGAGTCTAGCTGTAGGTAAAAGGGTTAGGAGGGTGATAGATATCACTGACTGCACCACTGAGGAGCTAACATAGCCAGGATTTCGGTGTCACAGCTCCGAGAGGAGGAAGGGGAGTTACTTATGACCTACAGGCTGCAACGGTAGAAAACATTCAGGTTTTGAATGCACATGTCTCCTCCTGCCTATTTGGAAGAGGATGCTGCAAGATCTTTACTATACTGCTGGAAAACAGGAGTTATCTTGTATGAAAAACACAAAGTATTTTTATTCTGAATTTTCCCTTGAACTCTGAACTTTTCTCTGAAAGAAATGCCTGCTATTAAATGAATAGAAAAGAAAAATTGCGAGTCAAACTGAAGTGGATACAATTCTGATGAGATTTCTTGAGGTTTTGGACAAAAAGGTGAAAAGAAAAATGTCTTTTCATGAAATTGGAAGGTGCCAATTGTTAAGGGTTTCTTTAAACAACCATTTAAAGTTACACTTTTCTAGTCTGCAGCATCTAAAAACAAACAAAAAATACAAACACAGAAGATGAAGGCGAGTCCAGCTGAAATGGTTCAAATGCTGGAGACCCATCAGTATAGTTCTTAGGTTTTCAATAAGAATCTGAAAATATCCTATGAAAAACGTTCACTAATGAGAGAACTTTTTTGCTGTTTCCTATTCCCTCAAATATCTTCACAAAACCAGTCCCCATTTCATGAAAAGATCTATTTCTCAGGCACTGTTTGCAACAAGCATAGAGTAGTTCATACCAACACAAATTCATTACTTGTGAAATCCTGGCTTTATGTTTTGTATTATAATTCACCACTTACACCGCAGGAATCCTCAATCACAGGTAATAGGTATTTAAGCAGTTTCCAGTACGAATGCAGACTAAAACGTGAGAAACATTTTCAATCTGTCAACATTTTCACAATCTACTGCTTTTCTTAATATCTCGAACAATAAAAATAGCTGCAGCTGATCAGAAACCTACATTTCCATTTTGTGAAACGATTTGAGCTTTTGCAAATTGTTTTCCCTTGGATGCAAAAAAGAACCCAAAAGGTTCAGAAAGTTTTGGCTAACGTGCAGCTGAGTCTCTTTCACAGCCATTTTTTGGAGAACAACCTCCCTCAAATCCCAGTCCCCCCCTTTGCCTGCTTTGTCATGCAGGCAGCGTCCTGACCCATGGGTTCAGTCTCTATTACACCACAACAAGAGTTTCATTTTCCTTCAGAAGCAAAGCAATTTCAAAGCCTTGAAATGTTTCTAATTACGTCTGTTGTTTATGAGTGTTACACGATCAGTAGAGTATATATAAAGAATATTTGCAGTTTCCAGAAGTTTTTGAACTTCAGCCAGGATTATATCCATAAACTCACACTACAACCTCTTTCCTTATCCAGCTACACAGTTTTTCTAAACGTCACCTGGACCTGAGTTTCATCCTTCTGAAGCTCTGAAATAAAGAATTTTTGCATAATACTTTGGTTGTGATTGAAAAAAAAAAAAAGTCTGGTCAAAATATTTCAGCCAGATCTAGTTTATTATCCACTGTAAATGCCCGTGGAGTGAACTCATCCTTCTTATTTGCCAAACTACTGACCCAATCACTTTTTGTACTGCTGGATCAATTTTAGTTTAAATTGCTTTTGTCTGCATAAATTACATCCCTTTGCGAACATGAGGGCTTCTGCCTCTATCTACACGGAGCTTGCAGCATTTGAAAAGTTGATCCTTTAGTTTCAGAAATCTCTGGGGAAATAAGGTATTTCAGAGATCCAATTTAAGGTCCCAATCCTTTAAACATTGTCACATCTACTGCATTGGGTGTGTTATTAGTCTCACTGAAATCAGTAGAAATATTCACGTGAGCAAAGTTATAGAGATATGATTAATGTCTGCAGGATCAGGGCACAAATGCATTGTGTCTTTTCTTTGGGTGCAGTAGAACTTAGATGCTGCATTTGTGGTCAGCAAAACTCAAAACATGGCTGCAAATGGAAAACAGGGAGGTTCATACAAGGGATCAAGCTGTGTCCCTTTTGGCAGGTTGTCAAGGAAGAAGCAGCTCTGAGCTTTGAATCAGTGCAAAATTTCAAAGTGAAAATCAGCTGCAATTAACTGCTTCCACAGCTGCTTTCCAAAGTCCCAAATAACGTTAAAATGCATATGTGCCCGATTTAAATCTCAGGGGGTAAATGACACGTAGCAAGGTTGACACATGAGATAGACATAGTGTCGCCTATCATAAGCTCATTAACAAATTAATCAAAGCCCAGATAGATCACTGTGTGCTTGCAGCTAATCACCTTGCCACTCACAGCCCCACGTGATGAAGGACCGAATTTCACTCACAAACCCAAATTCACACCCACTCCCCCCAAATCTGCTCTGATCTTGGATTTCCCTGTAAAGCGTTTGACATCAGAAATAATGAGACACTCTTTCAAGAGTCCTTCCTTTTCATACTCTGAATCTTAATTTGAGCCCCATCACTCATTAAAAAGGACAGTGTCATATCTTCCACCCTCGCTAGCTTGGGAGTCATTATACAGATCCTTAGATCAAAACCTTGAAGAACATAAGGCATGGGATGATCTTGCAGGACCAAGCGATAGACATGGCCTAAAAACCCCGGTCCCAGACACCCTTGAACACTGGACTATTTTAAAGCTGGCTCCACAGCTGTAATTTGCAGCTGCTGTTTAGATAGTTTGCAGAAATGAGCTGGCAATCCCATAAGCAACAGCCTTATTGCAGCATATCTGGCCATATATTTTCTTGCTCCAGTGGGAAATGCTGCAGAGAGAGAATCTCATCGTCGCTCCTGCTCCTGATTTCGAATAAAACTACAACGTGGAGAGAAACAGGGAAATACCAAGCTGTTTGACCTTTCTTCAGTCAAACCCCAAGGTTTCCCTGTGTTGGACGGCAGTTTGGGTGGAAGAGGTTTGTCGAACCAGCTGACCCAATAAGCTACACTTTCACACTAATTAGATTTTCATTATCAGGATGTCAAGAAACAGAGCACATTGCACAATTTATTTGCTGTCTGTGGGACAGCTTTTGCTGGATAAACGATTGCAAGCCAGCTGTGAAGGAGGCCATCCTGCCTTCTGCCGGAGAAGTTACTGTTCCTCCTGAGCCATTCCTGGTTGTTTTGAAAAATTGAGAGTGTTTTCATTTCTCAGGGTTTTCAAAATACAGCCCGTATTTATGAAATATGCAGGGACAATGCTTCCCTGCAAGTGACAACTGAAAATTAAGGCTGACGTTAATCCTGATGCTTTAGGGCTGGTCAGAGGGGGAGGATTCTCCCTTAAACTGGAGATGATTTGTGGGTTTGCTCAGGAACCAAGACAACAACAAGGCAAAGGCTCAGGAATTTTCCTGAACAACATGTTTACTGCTTCATCTTCTTGTTTGCAGCCCTTAAAACTTAGGTAATCCCCAGGCTCGCAACCTTAGCACTGTCTGAAGTAATGCCCCTTTTAATCTTATGTTGGGCCAAATTCTCTCCACGTGGACTTGAATGAAATGTCTCTGGAGGTAATGCTGCTTTTTCCTGATGGATTTGCCCTTGCTCAGTGGCAAGCATGTAAGGGAAAAGGATGCTGTAAGGGCTATCCCTAAGGGCAAAAAGCATATCCTCTCCCAGAGGAGATGCTCACCCATGGGTGCATGGCAGCTGTTGGGTATATGCACGAGATGATAGAGTCATGCTGGAAAGCATACTGGTTTGTCCAAAGGTATGAGCAGCTTTGAGATCTGGCCAGAACCCCAGAGGGTCTCACTGTGGCCGAATCAAAGCCTCTTCCATCCACCATGGCCTCACTCCTCTCTGGGTCAAGTTTTGCATCCTCAAGACTCAGCAGGGGCTGTGGGGAACAGGTCTTGGAGAGGCTTACTGCAGCTAAAAATAGTTATTTTGAGCTGCATTTTAACTGTCTTTCCAAAACTATGAAGTAACAGCTGAAGTTTTCTACCATTACAGCCTGCACACCAGCCCCTATCAGTGCCACGTCAGGCATGGGTTTCCAGGCTATAGGAAGTATTTCTAATGAAGTCTGTCCAGCTCAGAGCTGGATCTAAATGCAATTAAGCCACAAGCACAGGAGCACTAGGATGAGCCTTTGCTTCGTGACTACGTTAAACACTAAATTGAGTATGGAAAGGAAGAAAAGGCATTTGTATACTGGACACAGCCTCAGCGAGGAGGTACTCAGCTAACAGACTATTGCCAGTGATATGGCAGTGTTGTTTTAATTATCATTTGTCTGGGCAGACAGCTATTGCTGGTGACGCTTGGGCTGACGCTGAGTTCCCTCTCCTAACAGATCCCCTTTCTCTGCACACAAACTCTGCCTTTGCTGGGGAGGAAGCACTGCTGGTTGGGAGCGCCGAGGGGAGGTATTTTGAAATTCTAGGTCAGGCTTAAGCCAAAGTATTTGTTAGTTTTAAGGAGGGCCCCAAGTTCTTCAAACATGACTCTTGCTGCTGCTGACACTACCTATCCCCAAAGGGTTACACTACCCTCAGCTTATTTTTAACTTAGAGAGAGGAGAAAAATGTTCCTTGGCAGCAATTTGCCCAGATTCAGCCTTTGTGCTACGTGCCCAGAGCTATCGCCGGTCTCAATTTAGGTCTCCGCAGGTCCTGGGGAAGCCAACCCCCTCGTCCGAGCGTGGTACGTAACTCCAGAGCACATTGAAAGCCCAAGCACGGGGTGCTCAGATCGTGCCCTGGCAGGACATGAAAGGTAACCTGTCCTGCAATTAGGGGAAGGCAGCTTGTAATGAACTCCCAATTGAGGGCAGTGCTGCCCGCACGGATGCCTGCCTCTGCGGGAACAGCCCCGACTGAGCAGGCAGAGCCCGCGCTCAACAGGACAAAACGCTGCAGTGCTATTTTTATGAGATCATAAAATAGTTGCATTCGGTATGTTACGGTATTTTGTAACTACATTTTTATGAACCTAAAATAGCAGCTTGCAGTTACTACTTGGGATAAATTGCTACCATATTTGCCAATCACTTTAATACCCACCGTCAAAACAGCTGCTGCTAAATACAAGTAAATTATATTTTACTCTCCTCTAAGGTTAGTTAGGAGGCCTAAGTCCATCATTTCATCTAGTCTTTGCAAAGCACATCCACTGAGTTGGAAAATGGGAACTTATTTGATGCAAGGGTAGGGAGGGAAGTGATGTTCTGCAATTGATTTCAGCATTTAAAGTGATTTTATTAAAGCAACATAGTTATGCTAATCCCCAGCGCTCCAGAATCAAAACTACCATGCAATATGAAGTCTGCCTTAAAAAGCACGACATTTTTACCTAAAATAAATTCGAGATTTCTTACTCAAATCCCCCCACAAAAAAAATCCAAGCTTTTTTTCTAGTCAGGATTTCACATATTGATAACAACTATTGCTGCAGTAATAACAACATGGCTCGAAAGCTTCACATTTTCCTCTGACTCCAGTAGATGGGATTTGACTAAATAGCTGAAAAAATGTACATAATGTATCTATGACCACTTTGATGGACTTTCATTTCTTTTCTAGTGAAACACTACCACCTTAGAAAACAGCAATTATGACTTACTAGAATGACATTGAGTCAAGTCTCTTAATCAGACATTTCCAATCCCTTTTGCATTTCCATAGCATCTTCCAGCTCAGTGTCACAGCAAGGGCTTTGCAATGCTACTCTTGTCTTTTTGGCCAGGGCTGTTTCTCGTATTTTCCTTCATATTTGCTGTTATTTCCATGCTCCCGCGCTAGCGCTGGCAGCGACTTCACTTCGCACTGACACCGGCGCTGCGGGTGCCCCCAGAGGATCTCGCTGTTTATTTTGGGAGCGGTGTGTGTCGTCCTGGCCTGCGTCCGTTGGAGGCAAGCTGTGCAGGCTGCCTGTCCGCCTCTGGGCTCTCTGCCTGCTATAGGGATTTTTTGCCAGGATAAGGATGTTATTACCCAGTGGCAGCAAATACCAAGTGGTGGCTCTCGGCCCTCCTTGAGCCTCCAGCTTCATTTGCTCCAAGCCAAACTGGGACTGAGAGGGGACCTACACGAATGACCACTTGCCTGACCTTTTTCTTTCAAATTTATGCACGAGTTTCAGTATTTCAAGCCTGTTGACTGCAATTGTAGGCGCTCGCGAACATCTCACAGCTCTGCTCTTCCCTGAGTTCTCATATGTCTCACCCTGCCTATGCCCACACGCACCTCAGCCCCGGTCTGCACGGCCAGGGACAACCTCGTCCCCCAGCACTCCCGAAAGCATTGCCCTGTACCCCTGGCACGCGGGATCAGCGTGGAGCTCCCCTCTGCAACCAGCAGCGTGTTCAAAAGCAAGAGTAGGAAACCTGACCTTTTCCCACCATGAACCCCTGCACTGAGCAAGGCCAAATCCTCACCGCGGTCTAAGACAAACTTGTTCGTTTGCAAGGAGCATCCAGAGCTCCAAGCATTAAACACCACAAACACACCTGCTGGAAGGGACACGGGTCCCCTTGCCTTCTTGACTAAGTAGTTATCTACCAGGCAAGATCAAGGGATCCCTTCTCAGAGTTCAGGTGATCTTTAATTGTTTATTTGGGGTTTATTTTCCTGGGCCAGTTGTCAGCACACACGGCCAAGGCTGCTTGGTGGAGTTTTTAAATGAACACAAGCCATTTGTCAGAGAAAAAAAAGCATTTAAACAAAAAAACCCACCAGCTCCTCCAAAAACCCAAGTGCTTGCCTCAAGATTTGGCAATCAATTTAAGCCAGTTTAAGTGAGGTGCAGCTTTCTCTCCTCCAGCTACACATCCCTGCCTCCCAGGAGGTCCTGTGGTCCCATCCTGCCCTTCATGGCAAGTGAGATGGGGATCTGCCTTGGCTGAGGACAACCTTGGGAAAGAAAAGTTAATTCTCAGCCATACCAGGTCAACTGACAGGTGGGCTGAACTGCTCCCCAGACCTCATCCATAGGTCCGTTTAAAACCCAGGTAATTCCACCACCTTCACTGCTGCCCTTCTGGATTGCCACCAGCACGACCAAGGTCAGAGCCATGCATCCATCGCTGGCAGGGTTTGGAGAAGGTGGCACACCATGTCTCCCAGTTTTAAAAAAAATCACACACATTGACACCGCTTCATGAGGAGTTGGTGTGGAGCTAACCCTGGGAGGGCTCTGCCTGCCCAGCTTCATCATCCCTGATGAGGAAACCAGGGCTGTCAGGACCATGAAATGGCCAATTCCCCCCCAGGTCATGATTTGTTCTCCATCTGAACCTATAGGTAATGGGTTTTGGTTGAGAAGGACAGTATTAGATTATTATTCTTATTAAACGTTGGCAGAAGCTTGCAAAAATCTGACCTCATTTCAGTCACTTTGTAAAGGGCAAAGAAACCCCATTACTGGTGAAATGAAGAACTTAAAAAAAAAAAAAACAAACCCTAAAAAAATGTTTAAGTTCTCAAATCTCTCAAATTACAGGCCACTCCTGATCTCAGTTACACTGGTATAAATCCAATTCAATTCCACTGATGCAAATTGACTTATGGCTTATTTACTCCAAATAACTGAGATGTCTATTTGACCTGTATGTGAAATGTTTAAAATAAGAAATGACATCTCAATGCAAAACATTTTGGTATGCTACAACTACCTTTCCTTAGTCACTTGAACTTGCAGAGCAGTACTTGGCCTAGGGAGGGGAACATGGAGTCAGATGGGATGGGGTCACAGGAGATCCAGGTTCTGCTCCAGTTTCGGTCACCTCTCTGCTGTCTGAGCTGTATAGCACTGTGGTGCAACATCTCCCACTTCACCTTCCCCACTTTATCCTCCTACTTACACCACAAACTCCATGGGTCCCTGGTATACGATGGCCTTTGTACCCCTCTTGGTGTGATACTTCACCCTCCAGCAGAGCCAGGGACCCAGAAACAGGGCACAGTCATGGATCTGCCCACTGCGTGCAGCCATCCATGGTCTGAAATTGTTACCGAAATGGTTTTGGCTTGGGCCAAAAGTCCCTCAGAGGTAGAGCACAACGCTCGAGGCATTGCCCCTGCACAAATGACTGCACCAATGCCCAAAGGATGTGTCAACAACACAGCACCTTCAGCTAGAGATAACATTGATCACGCCTACAAACTACTTAACTCCTAGACAGCCCCATGCTGTACACCCCTTCTGCACAGCAGTGCGTTTCTTCCACAAGCAGGACTTCAGAAGCAGGCTGAGAGAAAAAGAGATCATTTCAGTCACCAAAGGCAGAGGGACTATGCAACTGTTAGCAGGGTGTAGATTAATCCTGCCTCTTCACAGAGGTATCTCTTCAGAGATACTGTCTACAGGGCACCTAGTGGAGCTTCTCCATCTATTGTTTTTTATTTATTAATTTTTTAAAGAATTCACAGGTCTGACAAGCCTTGTGCATTGCACCCCCGTTGTTCACACACTGCAGCACGTGTGTGTTTGCATCACACGCTGCTCACACCAGGACCCACGCCAGCACAAGAGGTGCTGTTGTATGGACCCACTGCTGCTTCAAACCCATGCCCTTCTCTCGCACTGCAATCCCCCCCCATAACACCCCAAAATTTCACCCCTTGGAATAAAACTCAGACCTGCCTGAGGCAAAGCTCCTGCCACAGCACCAGGGCTGGGGAACGAAAAAGGAGCTCAACCACAGCAATCCAGCCCACAGGAGCATCACAGCTCTGCTTCCCCATCATCACAGAAGGAAAAAGCAGCCTCTGGTGAGGACCCAGGGGCTTAGAGAGCAGACTGCCCTTTTAAGGACTTAAAAAGATATTTCCTTACCAGAAAAGCCAATAGCTCCAGTTCTCCACTGGCTTATCACTGATTTCAGCAGAGAGCTGCTTTACCTTCTCAGAGGAAACTGTGCATCAAGGACCAAGCCAATGATCCCACAACAGGTTACTGTAGATACCTTCCCCCAGGAGCTATTTCCATGCTTGCCAAGGGCTTTTTCGCTTGCCCTGAGCAAAGCACAAAGGTGACCTTCTATAAAATACTGAGGAATAGCCAGGATGCTTCTCCCTGGATGTTCAGGGACTCCTGCCTTCCCATCCTCCACAATGAGGTGTGTTTGGAGCCATCCCTGGGGATAAACACCTGGGAGATGGGCGTCTTTGAAGGGGAGTGACAAGCGAGTCCCTGCACAGGACACAGCCATGATTGGCATTTCCAAAGGTGGAGGAGCATGCTGTGACTGCTCCCAGCAGCATCTGGCATGGCTGGTGACAAGCTGCTTGTCATGTCACTCGGAGATGAGAGGCTGCGACGTCAAAAGGGACCCTCTGAACACCAACACCATGACACAAAAGCAGCAGTTCAAAGCCCCCAGCTTCCCACCTAGGGAGACAGCCTGGCTGGTTATGACACTAATTTATTGTCAGATATATATATTTTTTTTGAAATTACAGTCAAAGGGGTTTGTGTTTGAATCCCTTTGGCTGGATTGATAATGGCATAACATCTTACCTGGGGGGTAATGAAGGATACAAAAAAAAAAAGCAGTTTCTAACGTAAAGTTTGGTCCTTACGACTTATTTACTCTCCTGGCAACGGGCCAGATGAATTCAGGGTGTAATTTCATGGACTTCTGAATTTCATCAAGCTGAGAGGTTGACTGTATAAAACAGTTGACAGGTATCAGTGGAGGGGTGATCCTAGGTCAGCCCTAACCATCAATAGAGACACCCCCTGAGGCTCTTCACAGCACATTCCTCTACCCAAGCCCTGTCTGCAGAGGGTTTTTTTGTTGTCTTTGATGTTTTGCTCTGAAATCACAGCACTGCAGGAACTTTGCTGTGCATGCAGTTACCTACAAGAACTGGATGAGCTGAAAGACTAGTAAAGAATTACAGTGGTGGTCTTTAGATGTCCCACTGAAACCTGGTAATCTGGTGGCTTGTGAATATAGGTTGGTGATCTCAGTCCAGTTTTCTACAGAAACACTATCTGCATTGCCCTTTTGGCAGCAGCACTGGGAATCTTAGAGGGAAGTCAAGTAGCACCTAAACTGCTGGTCTCAAATGCATTTCCAAAGACTAGACACCAACAGTCATGCAAAAGATGCATTACCGAGGTGAAGCACTACTGCTGTGTTTGAGAAGCAGCTGGCCCATGCCAAGCTTTGGTGACTCCTTTACTGCCAGCCAAAAGGAGACAAACGGTTGTTTGGCTGGACTGTATCTGTCTGCGATTTCTAAAGAGTTAATGGAGCTTCTTGGCTGAAATCTCAGGGTGATGTTATTGTTTATCCATATTACAGGCTTGTGTTTAAACATCATAATGATCCTGGTAATAAGTTTCCAGCTGCTCACCACCCTGGATAGCCAGTTATTAAAAATAAACTTGCATAAACACAACATTTCTTTTGCACAGCTCATCCATTTTGCCCGCATGCTCGCGCGAAGAGGTCACCGAGCTCTGTTTGTCACATCGTTGTCTGTTCCTATGGGAATGACTCCCCTACCATCAGACAATGATTATGTCCTGGGGCTCTAGCCAGGTGGTGAAGAAGAGGGAGACAGCACAGAAGGAGGTAGTAGACTCAAAAAGATTTTTTGTGTACGTACATTTCTTCTGTATTACTTAGAGAGACATATGATTCTATGATTTTTCTCCCCTATACTGAACATTGATCTCCAATTTGATGATGGGTTTCAACAGTTGGGCTGCTGCCTCCTGAACTTCACTAAAAGTTCATTGGGTGAGTGGGGAATGGAGGAAGATTAATTAAAGTGATCTGAATGGTTAGTCTTTCTATTGGAAATGATTGTCTATGGAGTAGCATAGCAATATATCATTTATCTAGAAAGGTCAGTTATGAAGAAATATTGATTTCAGAAGTTTGGTATGATTACATCGCTGTAAAGTGTGACATTAAAATCCCAGCTGTTTGTGTCTCTGGTCTGAGATCAATGGAAAATGCGGGTTTGGATTTGCTTCTCATTTTTTGTTTCTTTTTTTTTTTTTTAAAGACAAAGAAAAAGAAGAAAGTATTTCCAATGGCATTAAGTACCCAGAGTAAATTGTTACTTGACTGGGGTTGACAGTTGCTTTCTATTAAAAGGATACTGTCAAAATGCTTAGGCCCAACATTTATAATCAAGCTGAAGGAATTTCCTGATGATTATAAAGAAAATGTTTTGCACCAAGATTCTTCCCTGATGTCCATCAACGTCAGCCGGGCTGTGACCACCAGGGCAAAGCTGCCCATGGCACCTCTGGGGCTGGGACAGTTTAGAAAGGCTTCCAGTGTATTACTTATAAATATTTCAAGGAAACATTCACAGACATTTCTCACTTTTTATAGCCAGTATCGCAGTGTTATACTAGCTTCGAAGCTAAGGGCATTTCTAAACAAAGCCCCAGTAAAGGAGCATTATTCATTAACTGTTCAACAGCAATCTTCTGCTGGGAGAAGGATTAGACTCATCATAATTATCTCCTCTTCTCCAAACCAGATGCAAAGCACACTTCAGCTCACACGCAGGGGAACATGGATTTTTAAACACCAAACCCCACCTGCAGAAGGGCTCCTCTCCCTGACATCGTGCCACGAGAGCGAGCCGGGCCCCGCCGTACCGGCACCTTAAACACAGAGAGCAGGAGGAAAGCCCAGACTATGTGTCTGAGACTCCCACTCACAAAGCAAAACCTGACCCAAGTGCTGCTTGTTGGTCACCAGCTGGCTGGAGATGCTCAGGGGAGCCCACTGCTTTCCCCAGTCTGAATTTTGGCTGGAGTGAGTTTGGGCTGCAAGAGGCAAGTTCCTACCTTACCTGTTTTCTCTCTGTGTATCAGCCATGGATGTTTTCCATGGTACACGGTTTCACAACACTGAGGGCATGAGGGACGCACAGAGCGAGGAATCCCTCTGTGCAGGTTTTTTATTAGTTTAGCTATTGCTGACACTTGAATTTCACCTGAAAAATCCAGAGCAAGGGCTGAACCGGGAAGGCGAAGGTGGTGAAACAATCTCACGCACCTCTCATTTGATTCAGCAAAACAAGAAAGACTGTTTTACAGTGCTGCAACAGTGTGATATCCCATAGAGAAAGGTCAATTCTGAGAAGCATTTTGCAGGGAAGCATTTACAAAGTAAGCCAAGGCGAAGGGCGAGGCAGAACCAGGGGTGCGTGACCAGGGATGCGAGCTGCCCTCCTTGGAAAGCTGGGGATGGAAACCTGAGTAGGCAAAACCCACCCCTGGTACAGTCCTGCTGAAAACCCTGGAGCTGATATCACGAAGTTACCACTGAGTGTTTAATCGTGGTTGTTTCACAGGGTGAATGCATTTTCTTACTGTTTATTATTCTGCTTTTGCCATGTAACCTGCTTCACTAAAAGCTTTAAGTGAAACAACTGCCATTAAAAAACCATCAAACAGGATTTTATAGTTCTCCCCTTTGCTGTGAGGACCTAACAACTTATAAAAATTTATTTTGCACTGTGCTCAGTTCCATTAAAAGGCTACTGGGGTTTATTTTTAGGTTTTATCTCAGCACTGAGTTACCTAGCTTGTAACAGTCAAGGTTTTGTTTTGTCACCTCAAGGCCTAATCATAGTGGGATTTGCTGACATTAAGAGTCAGCAAATATATCTACAGGCATCAGCTATGTAGAAATGCTTTCAACTGACACGGGGTATACAAAGGGAAAGAGGATTGCATGCTCTCGTCTGGTGCAAACGCTAGGAAAGGAGTAATTATCTCACATCAACATCCTAATTTCCAGCACTTTGATCAGAACGCTTTGAATTGTAAATATTGCAAAGAAGTGTCATCTATCAGCTTTAATGAAAGGGATCTTTGCCCACCAAATGCCATGTGCTAAACCGGAGAGGTCTGAAGTCATCTCCCGACGGGCCCCGAGAGGCTTCGGATGTTCCTTCAAAGCAGAGGCTGTTGTCAACAGGAGCCCAGATCACAGGGGTGAGGCACCGGGGATTGCCACTGCTGGGAAGTGCTAACTGCAGCCCAAACCCAGCTCTTCCCAGCGAAGCACATGTTCAACTTTTAAAGATGAAACCAAGGAGGACAAGGCACCCGCCAGCAGAGCCATCCATGGTTTAGCTTTTTGCAGCAGGTCTGCTGGGCTGCAGCTGGGGAAAAGTGTGCCGGCAGTGAGATGTGGCATGTCCACAAAACAAAACAAAGGTGTTTGTAGCATGGGTAGGCGTACCCAGCCTGGCTTCAAACTAGCTGGAGAGGTAACAGTAAAAGCAGAGATGGTACTGCAGGGCACAAAATAAGGCTGTGCATCGCCAGTCCCCAAAGGCCTTGTACATGAGGCGATCAAGGGGTAAAATGAAAGATATAAAATCAAATCCCCAGTGCTTTTCAGCATTAATACGTATTTTATACAAGTCATTTTCATTTGCACCGCGGGAAGAGAACCAGCTCTGCATGTGTGTTTGTACAGCACCCAGCACAGGGCTACCCACCCTACCACAGTGCTGCTGCCAGCACCACCCAGTGCACATGGCTGCAAAAACCTGTGCAGTGGTGACTAAAAAGTGGAGAGAGTAGAAAAGGACAGAGTTTCTACACTGGCTGGGGCAGCATAAGACTGTAGTGCTCACACATGGGTGATTCAAGGACTCATTCACTGACTTCAGGGTGTCACAACAGACAGAGAAGAGATGGACCAGGTTCGTGCAGTATCAGAGAAAAGGCTGGGAACAGATGCAAGAGCAGGCTTAGGTCTGGGCAAGCAAGTTTTCTGGGAGAGTGTTTCTGAAGTAGCACCACACACATGCCCTCTTCCTTCTCCTGAGCATCCATCACCTAACACTGCAGGAGACAGTCTGGTCTGACCCAGGATGGCAGCAATCATCTCTCCTGGGATCACAGCCTCAGCCAGCAACGGTGCTCTTAAACACAAAACCTCATCAACACCAAGAGCAGAACCATGTCTTCAGTCATGTTTGTCAAAACGCGGTACTTTGCAAGTTTTCCTATATTTTTCCGAGTGCACACATGACCAAGATGATATACATCCCTGATACCATGGCAACCTTACTCAGATGTTTACTTGACATATGAATTATGCAAGCAGCTAAGGTTTTAAATCATCTTCTCCTGCATATTTGCCTGTCACTGCAGCATCCCCAGGCCTCCAGAGTCACAGTCTAACCCAGGGCTCGGCAGTGGGTATCAGTGGGAGCCAGTGATGCTCCTTTTGCTGCAAACAATGAGCATCCACACTGCAGGAGTGGGAGCTGCTCACCGCCTCCCCAGGTAGAAAGGCTTGTGCATTGAGAACTGCCTAGTTTCTTTTTCCATGAAGTTGTGTTAATTAAAAAGATTAAAGCCACATGTTAAAACATCAGCTGACAGGTATAGTTCCCATCCCCCCCTCCCTTGACATGATCACAGAGTGTTAACAGCAGACATCAGTCCTAGAAGACTATAAAAATTATCATCTCAGAGCTATTAATACAGCATGGTAGTTGGGGGGGGGGCTCTTTAAAGAGCATATAGCATTAAACCTCTAGCTAGATATTAAGGGGATTTCTTAACCTGTAAAATTATAGTTATGTGCAAAAGAGGGGAGGGAGGGGGGCTTAATTAAAAATCCATACTTAGCTGGCGCAATACTGTACTTAAGGGCTCTAGAAGAAGCCATTTAAACAGGTAAAATACTGCCCCAAATGCAGAGATGTCTCCTGGATAAAGAGGCCCTTTGTATCTTTGATGTCCTGTAAGTGCCATTCTCTTTAATTTTCTCTTTCCTAACAGCCATAAAGGATATTTTAAATGCATGAGGGACACTCAAGCCATAGAGGCTATGGTACAGGTGTCCAGCGCGGTGAAATGTTCCTGGAATGGACTCCGACAAGGGCAGCGGCCATTCAAAAGTCAAAGGAGCCTGTAGAGATCCTAGAGGGGATGAAGTCCTAAATAGCTTTATTTCCTGCTGGCAGTATGGCACCACCTGTGAGACCACAGACAAGGATCCGCTTTTCCTAAAGGCTCTGCAAAACGATGGTCTGTATGAAAAGGCAATCCCTGTCCCGAATAGCTTGCAGTGTGAAGGTATGTATGCTATAGGGAAGCCCTGCCCCTATCGCCATGGCTCTCCAGTGGGAATGCACAGTCTGCTGGCAGAGGAGCTGCACTACAACCCCAGCAGTATCAGATGGGGGCAAAACCATCAGTTTGGGCTGGTTTAGAAGTTACTTTTCTCAAGTGCAGTCCCCAGTTGTAACAGCACACTCCCCCTCTACTACAAGCCTCAGCAAATCAGGCAAAAGCAACAAAACCACCAAAGCTAGATTTAAGTGTTGAATTAAGGGTTCGAGCAAATGCAATTTTCTTGCTATTGTAGCAGGCGAGGCATGCACTAATCATGAGTTACCAGCTCAGAGCTGAGCTAGTATCCCTTTCTCCTGCATCAGGAGCCCTGCCAGCACAGCGGTGTTAGGTAGGACATGCATTTTCCTGTGCTCTTTGCTGACATAACAGCATCAGCAATCTAGGCCAGGCTTACATATAAGGTAGAGTGGTAGGTGAATATACTCAAACACAGGAAAACAAGGCGACACCAATGCCTACCTGACTTGCACAGTCCCAACATATGGTAGCAGAAGCTGTAGGACCAAATATAGCTTCTCAGCCAGACTTTGATACAGCAGTTTATATTAGCAGAAGGTCTCATGCCTCCTACTCTGCTAAAGGTGCAACTGTACATATGACCCAGCTTACAAAGGAATTCCACTCATTCATTTATTCTTTGGAAGTGGATATAACCAGTCCATAAATTATGCATAGCTTCTAAAACAGTCTGGTTTGAACTGAGAGGGAACACATTCAAATGGAAGCTGATGACTTCTCCAACTTCAAAAGATGAGACTAATTACAAGAAACAATAAACAACATAGTTCACACGAGACTGCTCAGGCCAGTGCAGGATGGGAATCCCCAAATCCAGAAGGGATCCCTGAGACAGAGAGACTGTCTTCATCTGACTCAGACACCTGGACAAAGCTGGTAAACTTTAGAGTTGAGATTTCTTCTAGTCCAATGAAAATCAGGTTAAGGCCTCATTTACATGGGGCTTCTTCATGTAGACAGAGGTCTTTATTAATATTGTATGTCTGCACAACTCTGGGCCCTAAGAGGGTGGACAACAGCTGTACCTAGGAATGGGCTCATCTAGTCTGACCCATAGAAGCGCAGCATCAAGAGATCTTTGTCTAGCAGTCTACAAGAGAAGACGTGGATACAGCTGACGGTAAGAGAGCAGCACTCACTCACACCAGTCTTCAAATATACCTTCGCTTTAGTGCAAGAAAGAGAGTCAGGATGGCCTCTCCATCACCCTGTGCCGCACAGAGTCATTTACATGGGTGCAGATAGGCCTGGTCAGAAGACACCCACATTGCCTTGGTGCGGCCATACAAGTGGTGTTTTGAAAGGTTTCTGCCGATAGCATTGAACATAGTCCCCATAAACAGAGTTCTCTGTGGGAAGTGCCTGATTTTAGAAAGCACAAGGCAAGAGCAGGAATTAGGCTTCTGGGGCACAAGGGGAAGGAATCATGAAACCTGGGTCCCATTCCTGCCCTTTTTATTACCTTTCAGAAGGACCTTGAGCAGATGCTTTAACCTCTGTATCCTATAAACCGGGGTAATAACGATGCTGTCGTATCCTGGAGGTGCCCAGAGACTGCAAGGGCGAAAGGCATGGGAGCTGGGGAGAGCTTTTCTCATTACCTCCAGCCTCAACAACATATCATAAAGCAGTCATTTGCGCTCATTCTTCAGAGACTGCCTCTGGCATCATTTTCCTTGCAAGTCATTGCCCCTACCCTTTCTGCACAGAGCCCAACAAGGACTACCAGCGGACACCTTTGCAAGGCGCTCATACCCCCTCCCGAAGCTGTCAGCTTTGCAAGGCATAGCCTGGCCATGTAAATAATGAGAGAAACAGCAGGGGAAATGCCACCAGACAAAATACTGCATATGTCAAGGTATTAGAAATCCTAGAGAAAAAAGTCCTCATGGTTTAATAGAGAAGGTCAGACAGAAGTTATGTTTGTGTTTTTCAGCATGATTGGATTATAAATACAGTCAGCAGAGGCTTAGGACACGGGGAGCTCTAGATCGTGTTCGGGATGTGTCACTTCTGACACTGGCAGGTGATGCCTTCATAAACCTGGCTTCGCTGCCACAAGCCGCACTGGCGTGCGGCAGAACTGCGGTGGGAGCAGGCAGAGGATAAAAGACAGGAGTTTGCAGGGGTGCCAAGGGGCAGACAAAGCAATTACAAAGTTATAGATGTTTGGCTCTATCCTGTGTTTTACTCCAATAGCTAAACAAAGTTAGATTGTATCACTAAGCTGCACCCATGGCAAAAACGGGGGAAGAGCTGCCAGCTCAAGCAATTTCATGAGGTCATGACGCAGCCAATACATCTTTGATGTGTACAGGATACATCTGCTCTCTACAGCCCACAAACCTGTTTTTTCTGCTCAACAACTCTGGAAAAGATTTTCAAAAGTATTTAGAGAATTTATGGCCACATGCTCCTTCGCAATGAGCTCTCTGCCCACATACGCTAGGCACGTGGTTGTGTTCCACTGAAGGTACTGGCACCTCGTGGAGTTCGTGCTCATCCCTCAAGAGGATTTATGCTCCTAAAGCTGTTAGGTGCATATAAATCTTCGACAGGGTAAGCCCTGATCTTCTGGTCAGATGCATGTTGAAAAGTTGAGCAGAGTCTCAGAAGTCAGTAGGACTTTATATGACATGAATGGTCTTCTATTAGCTCAAAATTGGTATTAAGGGGGATTAATTTAATCGCAATTCAAGCTGTTTACATTTCCTATCAAGCCTGTAATATCAGGGGATAGTGTTTAAGTGACTTCTAAGGAATATTTGACCTATTAATGGCAAAAGTACTAACAGCCATATCATAAGTGATCTGTTTTCTGCTTTCAATTCACCACCCATCACCAGTTATCCTTTTCCTGGGAAGAATACTGCAGTTCTAACAGAAGGACGATTTACTCAAAGAGGTGGATAGATTAGATGGAGGGACAGGCAGTGGATGTAGAGTGATGAAACTGGTTATTAATTTAATGTGTCACTTCTGGAAGACAGAGGTGGCTGGATACTGTCCCCCTGCCTCTTACACATCCTCCAGCTACAGGGATGCTCAAAGCTTGGGAAAATGGAGACCTATTGATGAGACCTGAGCAGCTGGTCACTGCAATCACCATACTGCAGCAGTCCCCAGCCACACAGCTGTGTGACAGTGCAGCTGGTCACCTGTGACCTGGACAGCAAATGGCACTGTCCCCTACCCACCTTACCCTTGTCAGCTACCAGGCAGTGAGGGCTGAAGCGTGTTGTCCTTTTGTAGAGGAGATGTGTTACAGAAGTATCCTTGCCATATAGAAACCTGATTTTTCTGCTGTTATTCCTGTCTGGCAGTCTTTCCTGTGTTGTGACTAATAATTAGGAAGCAGAAGTTTGAGGAGAAATCAGAAAAAAGAAAACTGACAGTATCCCCAATATGGGAGGAAGTCTCTTGTACTCACACAACTTGAAGTTCAATTACTTGCTCATTATTGAACAGGAAGACACATCCTTAATCCAATCTATCAGTCCCAGCAAGAAATGAAATGAACACCTAGCCTGTTGTCACAATAAGACTATTCTATTAAGGATGGAGATAAAATATTTTTTTAAACAGTAATATCGAAGATTTCATAGTAGCCCAGCATTTTGATTCACAGTATATCCTACTTGCAAACCAACAACCCAATCTCAAGCCAGCAGCTCAGAGACTCAAAGAGACCCAATGCCCATAGACATGCAATTGCACACGGAGATAACAGTAAAATCAGTGAAGCCACCATAAAGCCAGAGAGCACATTCAGGTGCTGAATGCCCTGTTGTTTGACTTTCACTAATATTGTTTAATTATATCGCTACAAGGCAAGAATTCCCATTTGTCTGCAACTGGGAAAGTGCTTAAGGTGATGATATTGTTCTGCTTGGGTGGCCTGTGCCTGAAGGTAATCTTTCAAAAGCAGCTGCTTTAAGTGTTAGTTAAATGGTACCAAGGGATTCGTTTGACACAGGTGTCATGTTTAATCTTATTCATATATCAATAAAACTGGTACCATATGTGCAGGTTGGTTGGCAGCACTGAACCTCTGAGACAATCAATACTTCCATTAACAGACTCATCCTCTCTGGTCAAACCCACTGCACACTCCCAACTTCAGGCATTCCCAGCCCACCTGCTTCTTACCACTGCTTTCCAGTCCACTCTTCAAACATTTCTTCTCCAGAGAACACACTGCAGGCACCTCAGCATCGCAGTTTGGCTTTTATTTGTGCATGCACTTCCCCCAAATACACATTAACATTTAGCAGGGAAGTGATGGTGGTCAAGGTTTAAGTATATGCTGTTTCTACAGTATGTTTACCCAACACTTTTCAGCAGAGGCTCTCAGAGCACTTTGCAACCTGCTCTGTCATTGCAGTCACAGAAAGGTTAATGGTGGCTGAGAGAGGGAAAGCCATTGCCCTAAGTGTGCCAAGGATGGCCAGAAGACAGCCTGGAAATCCTGATGCTCAGCATATGGCAACATAAGTTAATGGGTGTACAAAAGCCAGTGCGTTTACAGCTCGCTGGCTATTCCACAGCAGCTGCTCAGATACACACTGTGCTCAGAAATGCGAGGCGGCTTTTGTTAGGTTATGTTTTTCCTCTAACAGCTTTCCCCAGGATAAAGCTCTGCTGTTGGCAGTAGGACTTTGGTGTAATTTTTTTTATTTTTTAATATAGCGGTTACAGGTATGTCTAAAACTCATTCTAATACCTGAAGTTTTAAAGTTTGAAAAAATGGCCCCTTTCTAATTTGTCGCACATCAGCCTGCTCCCTCCACTCCTGGGAAGGGGTCTGGGAGGAGCAGTGACAAGGACAGTCCAGCACAGGGACCACAAATACATCTTTCATTTGGATACCATGGGGACAATAACAAGGGTCACTTCTTTTCTGACATACTAATTTAACATTAGGCTTAGCAAGTCTTAAAGAATACGATCCAATGCATTACTCACTGATTTACCTACCAGTAACAGTCTCTCATCAAGCAGAACAGTGTGGCCTGAATAAGCTAGGACAAAAATAGCAGGAATGCTAATGGCAGCACATTGGCAGAGCCATATGTGAGAAGTTAGCACAAAATCCTTTTTTTTTTTTTTAGCCACGACTGCTTCTCAGTTAGGTGAGCACAGAAATTTACAGCTTAAAAATACACTTTATAACATTATTCTCCTTGGCCCCTGAATTTGTTTCACTTGGAGCACAGGGCACTCCTTCCATGGCCGGGAAGCAACTGGGCAGAAGAAGACACGCTGGTGGATGTGTGCTTGGATGGGATTCATCTCTGGACAAGTCACCTGACAAACCCAATCCCTAACTTAGCATGAGAGACAGATTTAACACTCCCAAATGAAATGTTAATGCAGGAACAATCCCCTATAACATCCGCACCATAAATAATTTACTTTCCTTCCAAGGGCTGAGGAAGATTAATGGACAGTTTTTTGAAAAAAAAAAAAATCAAGTTAAAACATTTGCAGGCCCCGGTGTCATTGCAATAACAGGCAGCACGTGTAAACACTGCAAGGACTGTATCCATTTAGGAACGGCTGGGAGACCACACAGTGCATGAGAGACACCGATGAGCAGAGCTGCCCTTTCTATTAAGGGGCCACTTTGAGTTTCCATTTGGAGCTGGGAGAGGCGGGGGATTCACTGACTGGGTTTGAGGCACCAGTTATTTGTTATGATGAACTCTCTGAAACGAAGAGATTAAAATAAGTCCAAAGTGTTTCTCTGACAAACGTTAAATGTCACCCCCAAGATTTATAGCACTTCTGTTCTCCCTCCGAAAGCTTTTAGTTCAGTGGCAGAGGTTACCGAGGGCTTGTCCACTGGCTGCCGGCTTTATAGTTTTAGCACTGGCCAGAGAGTAATCCAAAGTTTCAATAATGAGTAATAGCACTTTCAGCTCACCATCATCATTTGTCCTACATCCATTATTGTCCTAAGAGACCAATCTTGCTGATGTAAATGGTGCTGGCAGCTGGTGTGTCAGCATTTCACACCTCCGCAGCTGCTGGGCTGCGCTGGCAGCAGCTCCTCTCCCTGTACAAGCCTCCCCACGCAGCCCAGGTACTGCCCTACACACAGGAACAGAGCCCAGGCAATGTCCTCACTGCCATCACTGGTGGTGTGAAGCTTGGAAGGGGTGGCCATGCTTGAGTATGGTGCTCTGCAAAGCTTTATTTCGGGAAAGTTTCTGCTCTACCCTTGAGACCACTGTGCTGCAGTGCAATGGGAGTGATTGCTCTCTCTTTATGAGTGTTGCTGCAATACCTCAAAAAAGCATTGCCTCCTCTTTCCTTCCTTTCTGCCCCATCTCACTTGTCCCTCTCCCTGCTCTTCTCGCCTCCTTCCAGGGGACAGAAAGGATTAGACCAGCAGGAGCTCATTTGTCAGGAGCATGCACAGGAACCCGGGCATCCATGCTCAGGTCTGTTCCTGGTACTGGAAAGAACTGGAGGGATGGAGACATGGGCTGAGGGCTTCTGACACGCAGAGCTGACACCCATCACACTGGGATACGGGTCCTGCAGAGCCACAAAGAGCCAGAGGTGTCCTGCAGCCTTGGGGGTGCTCGTCCTTCCCTGTTCCCCCTAAATCCACATGTGCTGCAACTCCCACCACCACCACCAATCACACACAGCCTCCAAGCTCTGCTCTCCAGTGGATTATCTAACTGTACAAAAAAAATGTTAATTTTCTTTCCTTGTTCGCTTTTTAAGGAGATTGTGTCTGTCCAAAATAACATCAAATGGCCCATGCTACAAGACCGCGTCAGGCAACACTGCACCCAGCAACGCTCCAGCTGCCTGCAGCACACCCTGACAAAGGGACAGCAGGGACAAAAAAACAGGGTTATGCCAGGTACAGCAGATATTTCAGAGTGCAAAGGGAGATGCCAGGCTTCCCCAGGCATGGCTGATCTTTGCAGTTACCCAGCTAGCTGGAATTTCATTCATCCCTCAGTTAACATGTCCTCATGTTTGCATCATGAACCACATGAGTTGTCCTCATGTTTGCCTCAGTTTGCATCTGTAATGCTGCTTTGAGTATTCTCACATCCCCCTTTTTCCCTTCTCTGCACTCATCCAGGTCAGGGTGATACAGCCCAAACACATATGTTCAGCAGAACCATCAAACAAGAACAACAACCCACCACAGACAGCAAACTGATCAGGCTGATCTACAGGTGCAGACAACTTCAGGTGATGTACCAGCTTTCCAAAAATCATGAGAAAAGTGAATCCCCACAGCATAAATCACCAGCCTCCCAGCTATCACAGGGCTGGCTGGACACTAACAGGTCAGCTCTGTTTCCCAGATGGAGAACTTAATCACCCCACTGCTAGTCTGTGTAATTACAACAGTTATGAATCTTATTCTTTACCAACCTCTTTCAAACCCAGACCCTGGATTTGACTTGCTGACCTCATCAGTACACAGCCCTGCCAGACACTGTGGTAGGTAGATTTTTTTAACCAAGTAATAAATCAGGTGATTGCCTCAAGTGCAACAAAAAAGCTTGACTCTACTAAGTGTAGGTGAAGACCCTCTGCCCAACACTGCTGACCCCAGAGTCAGGCCAAGACAAAACTTATACTTCTAAGTTAGAACAAATTTGGGAGCAGGTTGTTTATCTTCTTCCAGACAGTGCACTTGAGCATCCCTTTTAGCTTTCCTGTCCTACTAGGAGAATTAGGAAAAGCTGAGATGCTCACATGCCCACAGGAGCCCAGGAACTGGGGCTTTAAACAAAGCGAGTTGAGAACTTCAGACACTTAAAAACCCACATTATTAAGTCTGCGTTGGACCTTACTGACCAGGGAAAGAAAAACCTTTTGACTACTGAACAAAGATATCCTTGCACAAGGTATATTGTATCCCATCTGCTCTTTGAGATCCTGAGTTAATGTGGTTAGAAGTCTGGACTTTTCCTCCTTTAAGTGATCTAGGATCACTCAGCTGTTTGAAGGGTCAGAAAGGACTGCATATCTGCATGTGACTATCAGACCCCAAAGTGTCTTTAATTAGAAAGTAGACCTCAATATTAGTCATTTGGGGTAATGTTGTGTTTGCCTTCATTTGTATTTAAACAACAAGAAAAATTTATTAGGAGGAATAACAAGAGTTACACATCTCCTGCCACACCAGGAACTTTTCACACAATGTGTTGAAGTCAAAGTCCTTCCCAGTATAGGGTCTGTTAAATTTTAAGACAACTGAACACAATAGTAATAATCTTCTAGCTCTGAGGCTACAGACAGCCCAGTCAGTCATACTGGGGAAACCTCCCTTCAGCAAGGGCTCACAGGCTTGTGGCTGTGCACTTGTACACATCTACCCATCCATCTTCATAGCACAACCTAAATCCCTTGAGAGCTCTCACCTGGTAAGTTATTCAGGATTTTTCTAGTTTTCTAGAAAAACTGTCAGTTTATTGTCACTAGAATTGGAGAAAACTTACAAAATCTTGGAAGTATTCACAGAACAGGGAAGGCATTTCCTTCCACCGCTCTGGGGCAATATATCCCATTAGCCTGGGATCACCGATCTCCACAGCCCTGACTGAATCACTCTGCTCATTACAGCCTCACCCTGCTGCTTCATCCCTGCAAGGCAGCGCTCTCCTGGGCAGATAAGCAGATGGAGAAAAACCAAATACCGTGGAAGGCAAACATGAACACCTCATTCATGTGAATGATACACACACACAGAGCAAGCTCAGGTCATGGGCAGCTAATCCTGCATTGCTTTGCTTTCCTCTAATGTTATTGTGTGTTTTTGCTGATGGGGTTAGGTTTCATCAAATTCCTCTCTGCACCATTCACCCCTATTCCCAGGGGTCAGCATTGAGGCATACCTGGACAACTACAACTTGCTAGGCTGAGCCATCCCCTAAGGCTCATCTCCTGGTTCTGCGTGCCGCCAAATAGCCCCTAATGTTCCAGCCACATCAGTTGATGCTGGTCTCATGGGTGCAAACCCCCCAGTGCTGCTTGCCATGGAGGAAGGGGAGAAAGTAAGAAGCTGAGTTTTGTGTAACCATCCCAAACCTGGTGCTTCAGGTGGGAACTTGCTCAACTAATCAAAACCACCTTGGACAACAACTGAAAGGACAGGGATATCTTTCCATAACCATTTGCTCAGACCATTGCTACAAAGCGTTTTTAAGTGAGGCAAAAGATACAGCAAAAGATTTATTGTACACTACACTGGACACTGTACCTGGACTATGGGTCCAGGCTGAAGCCGCAGGGCTTGGAAAGGGAAAGAAAAGAAGCCTCACAAAAAAGGGTGAGTGATGTAAAGCAGCAAAGTTTATATTTGAAAGGAGGTAAGCTAAATCATTCACTGGCATGAATCAGCACATCTGAAGTATCTGACCACAGCCTAACTATTGAACCAGCCAGTCTTAAACATACTCCTTTCTATGGTATGACTGGGACATATATGCTACAAGAAAAGCCTTTGGAAATTAATTGAGACAAATCCAAGCAGAGTCTGTAAAGCATCTGTAAGATCCTAAAAGATTTGCTAGAGAGGAGAGTCCTTCCCCGCTCCAGCAGGTTGCAGAACTATCAAGCAGATACCTTGGAGAGTCAGTTCCCTGCTTTGCTACCAGGTATCTTGTGTGACCCTGCTCTGTGCCTCTAGTCCTCCTGTGCAACTCTGTCATCCCCATGGGTACCCCAGAGGGAAAACATGCCACAGAAAACAATCAAGTCACTGCAGCTTCAAGCAGACCTTGTCACTAAGCCACAACAGCAACACAGAGCAGTGGCTGGACAGTGGGCTGTATCCCTGGATAAAGCAAATCAAAGTAGCAACTACTATAATATTTCCCAATTACCCATTTCAATAGAGAAAGTCTTTCTTTTTGCTCATCAGTTGTGTTCTTACAGGTATATATGATGCCACTGTATGCAAGACCAAATGCAGAGCGAAGTTCCCATTGAAGTAAATTAAATTTGAGTTAAACCACACGAGCTGCAGAATGTGCTGGGATTGCAGATTGCAAACCACACTGCATAGCTGACTAGGCTGTTCCCAGTGGATCCCTTATAAATCCACCATCTATCAATTTCTCCTGCTTGAAGAAATCTAATCCCAGGGCTGGAATCAGCAAGTCCTTCCCTCCCTTCCTCCCTAGGCCACCTTTTTCCACTAAGTGAGATAAATTTTTCCCAGCTGTAATATTGCCAAAGACAGTAGGGTTATCATGGGGAAAAGCTTCATCCCAGAAAGCGTTGCAGGTTAGTACATCCGTAAATCAAAGAATAAAAAGATAGACCTTCCCCTTCTATATGATACATGTTTCCTCATATCTCTTGATGAGATTGGGAGAAAAGGTTAACAGGGAGCAGACAGAGCTAATGATTTAGTGAGGAGACTCATTAGCTAACTAGCAGTAGAGCTGAGATAGCTCACAGCTACAGCAGTCCACACTTGAGGTATTCATCCAGACTCACCTGAAATCCTTCAGTCTGGAGTGCAACCATGGTCCCCCACCTACAGACGCACTAGGGCTTGGCCAAGCAGAGGCTTCTCCACGGAGCCGGTCAGCACACTGCAGGATTTCAGCGCAAAGATGCGGTGCACAGTTGCAAATACAAGGTTGTATGGCACAGTCATTGGCGTGGCACCAAACCAGAGTCCAGCATTTGCGAGCACCAAGGGATAGGTTTGGGTGACTCATGAGACGGTGGTTTTAACCTCAGCCCTGCCTGGGCCACATGCTGCTGCAGCTTGGTGCACCTTCCATCAGCAGGCACCAGCCTTAACCCTGGTATTATAAACTAGAAAATAGTTTGTGTTGATTGTCTCATCCAGGAATACTTTATCTTGCAGAAAAACATCTTTTTCACCCAATGTTTTGCCTTCGTAAAGTAAAAAATTCCGTTTATCACCTCATCCTATAGTAAGCAGCAAAGTCCGGTTTCCCTGCTTGCGCAGGTTCTTGTAACAACACATCTACCAAGTTTCTCCTCTAGTTTTAGCTTCCCTCTCTCCAAGCACCAGTCACCATCTCAGTTCCTACTGTCCAAAAAGCACATACAGCAGCTTCCCGGGCTGTTTACCCCAAAACCAGCTTTCAAATCCTCCTTCATCCTTGTAGCACCAGCTGTACTTTGCAGGCAGCAGTAGGGCACAGAGACTGGCTGAGGGCTGCAACAGGTCACCTTGCAATTCCCTACAGTGATAACTTCAACCTTAGTCATGTCTACTGCAAAGCTTCATCAGCAAGGACTGGCTTAAGGCAGACCTTCTTGTGTGCAAGCTCCACACATACATTAGAAATATTAGCACTTATTAAACACTCCTGTAAAAACATAGGACACTTTCTTTTTAGAGCTAAGATATAGTAACTGTTGAGTAGGAGAAACACACTACTACTCCTTCTGAGACTTCCAGAGGAGGAGAAGAGACCCATCCCTGCCTGGGGACTTTTCTAGAGGGCTCGTTAAAGGCTGAGGGGTCTCAGCTGGGGGCAGGGAGGCACCCTCAGCTATTAAAGCTGAGTTAGAGGCTCTATGTGCCTTTTGGGAATGCTAGCTTTAGACTTGCTATGAGCTCTTCTAATTTTTATTGTATTTTCCAGGCTCTATATCACTTAAGTGCTCATGTGTAATGTAGTCAAGCCTGTGTGACGTGTAAATGTTGCTGCTCTAGAGTTCTTTCTAGAATGAGCTCCTAGTTGTTGCACTTCTGCTGATATTACTGCTTGTAGGTGCACACGGTGCTGCAGAAACCTGCCTCGCTGTCCCCGGCTTTCTGGACATGGGGCGGGTATTTCGGTGGTTTCCCCTGCTGCTTTCTGGTGCTGTGTAATGTTCAGGAGCTGCTCCAAGCATCTATTTGCTATCTTGATGAAGGTTGTTATTTTACAAGGTGAGCTTTCATGCCCTGTATCTCCTGGCTCCAAATGGCTCTTGGGGGTGTCTAGCTGTAGGCTGGGGGGGGGGGGGTCAGTCCCCAGAGCTGCTGCTTGCTGTGTCTCCCCTGCTCTCTGCTGCCCAGCAAGCCCACCCCAATTCCCAGAGCTTGTGTTTGCCTGGCAAGCAGAGAGCTGGGCACACAGCATATACTGCTTCCTGATTTGTTCTGGGAGAAGAAAATTCAGGAAAATTAGACTGAGATGCTCAAGTAAGCACCAGTCTAGGAAAATGAGGTTTTGTATCAGAACACAGCATCTCTTGAGTATTTTCCCAGCTCCATGCTGCCAGCATGTCCTTCCCACTGCTGAGCCCTTTGCCTGCTCCAGTGCTCAGAGCAGGAGAGGAAGGTCGGAAACTCGAATTCTGCAGTTCCCCCTCTGTCGTGCTCCTGTTTCTGCAGAGCATGGCACTCCCTTCCCTGGGGCATCCCTGGCTGCCTCACACCACTGCACCCCTTGCCTTTGCCTGGGGCCGGGGCCAAGGGAGGAGGAAAATGAGCTTGAGGGAGAGGAGGGGTATGGCTGATGGATTGATTTACCTGCCAGCTGCTTTAATAACCCTCAATACATAACAGTCAGAGCTAATGCAAACTTATCAGCAGCACTACTGAAGCAGTGACCAAGCTGATGATAAACTGAAACCAGAAGGTGACAAAAGTGATTGGACTGTGTGAGGTGACTGGGAAAGTGCAAGGGAAGGAAATGGATTTGATGTGACCTGCTCAGTGCAGTCTCTTGAGGATGTGTCCAAGCTTGCAGCAAAGTATTGAGCCATGCACCTTTCCTATTGCATGCTCATGACCTTATATTTGCTGGGTGTCAATAATAAACCCTGGTGACTTTATAGTTTATCGAAGCTTTTAGATTCTGCAGTAAGAGGCACAGTCTGTGTGAACATCCAAGGCCATTTAGCTGGCTTGGCTCCTCCAGATCTCTCTGTAAACCCCCACCTGCTTTGCTGGGAGAGGAGGGGGCAGAGCAGGAGGCTGAATTGGAGGTGGGCTGGGGCCACTGATGGATGTTTCCTAACAAGCAGCAGCTGATGTGCAGTTTGCACTTCTCTTGCCCAGGTGTAGGGTGCATTGCAAGATGTGAGATGGTAAATTCAGAAGAGCCCAACTTGAACCAACAGCTAAGCTGACCCCTTTAACCAGGACCTCTCCGAGATGAAACTCTGCAACAAGACAGCATGTCGTGGTTCCCCCATTTCTGGCCTTCCTCCACTGCCATGGCCTGACACAGCTGTGCCCGAGCCAGGTAATACCACATTTATTTCTTCTACTAGTGGATGTCATAAGGCACTTGATCCAGGATAGGCAGGATAGAACTAACAATAGCGTTAACCTTTTCTCACAGTAAAATAACCTTTTTAAATGTGCATTATTTAAAAGGGTGATATTAAAAGCCTGGCATCCCAGTGGAAGTAAATCTTCCCATAATAACTCTCCCCACTGGACTCAGTTCCAAGGAAATGCTGCATTTTCAGGAAAAGCTTGTCCAAAGGTTATTCTTTCTTTATGTGCCTGCCTAACTTATGGCTTTTGTCCATGTCCCTTCTCCATAAAGATCATGGTGACACACTTTTATGGGGAAGAGATCTGAATGCTCATTGTCAGAGCCCTTGCTGAGTTTCCTTCAGCCAGCTGTGATGTTCAAGGGCAGTGTCGGGGGTGCAGGCTGGTGTTTTGGGGAGAGCTGCATCTGTATGTGTGGAGATGTTTTACTGCTGCATATGCAAAGAGCTAATAGATAAGGTGCCAGTAGGTGGGGCTGAAGAATATATTCTTTAGATCCCAGGTTTTATAGGTGCAGTAAAAGCACAGTGGACAGGCTTTGGCTGTTCTTTATTTATGGTGAGTAATAGTATAACATAACAAAAATGTGTTTAGTTCCTTAACTTTCTGGCATGGTTGATGAGAGGTGCTGAGGCGTATGGGATGCAGGCTGGGCTCCCTGTGCAGTGAAGGGGGGCATTTGGGGTTTGGATGAGGCACTGGCAGTGGGGGGTGCTGCAGGTTCCCTGGGGGTGATGGCAATGCCTGCTGCTGAATGTGGCTGCATCCAGCTGGGGAAGCAGTGGTGGGACTGCAAGGGATAGTCACCTGTTGCTTTGTGTATAAATCCACATTGAGAAAATAGCCCAGCTTCACAGGCAAGTTGCATGCTGCTGCCTTAACCTTGAGCTCTGGATATGCAGTAAACTGCAGGGCTTTGGTTCTCAGCATTAAAAATGGATGCAGATGGAGTATTTACAGCTGATTTCCAGTGCATCCTTCCTGTGGCAAGGGCAGACCGTAGCATGGGGTCCCCCTGTCCTGCTGCTGCCTGGAGTATGTAACTGTCCATTAAGAAGTTTTGAATGAAATGTAATCTTGTTGGCATGTTCTGACCAAAACCTGGGTAACCATTACCATGTGTTGGAGAGCTACCTTGGTCAGTCTTACCCTTGTGTGTGTCTTCCCTGCTGTGGGATGGGTCCTTATGCCTTCTGCGACAAGCTTTGACTTGTCTCCTCTGTGGTGGAGGTGGCAGGTTGGATAGTATGGTTTCATGGGACTCTGGACCATGTTCCTCTATTGGACAGAGGCCATGCTTTTTGTATGTGAGATAAGGGAATTTAAGGTTGCATGGGTTTAAGAGTATCACCTCAACCAGCAAATGCTGCAGGAGACTGTCCTGGCTGCAGCATGCCTCTGGGCACAGCTCACTTGCTGCCCTTGAAGAATCCCCATAGCATGCCTACCTGTTATGCATTCCAGAGAAAATAAATTATATTTAAAATGGATCTCATTTGAGATCCAGAGGCACAGGCATCTGCAACCTGTTAGGACTAAAGGCCTGTTACTCCTCAAACCTCTCATCAGATTCATGTTTCACAAGTAGATTTATAACCTTGCTGGAAAAGCTGACAAGACAAACTCCAGCCTCATTCAGTAATGTCTTACTAAATTGAAGAAGTCATAAACAACTTTAAAAAATGAAAGTTAGGACTAAAGGTTTGAGTGCAAGTGACTAAAAGCTCAGAAGAGCATCACGAGGGAGACAGCGGAGCAGACTTGGGAAGGGATGGAGCTCGGTGCCTCGAAATGATGTAAGACTGAGAAATGGCACTGGAGATTAATTTATTACAAGGATAAAAGCAGATACCCAAAGACTGTGAAATAGGGAGGACTGAGTAAAAAGAAATGAGACTGAAACTAAGGCAGGCAGTACATCTACCTGCTGTAGGAACCGGGGTAATGATCCAGGCAGGTGTATAGTGCATGGCTGCTTTGTGCGGGAGGGGCAGCTCTGTCACACCCATCTTCAGGACTAAGTGAGTAACTGGAAACAGCAAAACCCAAAGTGAATTCCCCCAGGAAAGGGGGGGAGTACTGCCTCTTCTCCACTCCGGGAACATGAAAAGGCTGTAGGCGAGAGCCCTGAGTCAGCCCGAAAACTCCTGAGACCAGCTTTAAAATTAAAATATGTATTTTTAGAAACAATAAGTTTGTGGTTTTTCATTTACTACTTAGTTTCTGAACATTTAGGATGTGCTTGTTTCCTGTGGGTGCTCTTCTTTCAAACCACAAGGGAGGGGAACATGTAATTCCATTTTAAATAAGATAATGTTCTTGTGCAATTTGGCGAATGCAGCATCTGGAGTTTTAAAAGCAGTAAATAACAGAATATGTTGTAATTAATATCCAGAACCGGTTGTACCATTTTGATTTCACAGTATGTTGTTCAGGAAACAAAAGACAGAGCAGTTATAGGGAGAAGTTCTCCAAGGAGACACTTTCAACTTGCAAAACCAAACCAGGGATTAATCTTCTCCAAATATCCAAAAATAACTGTTCAGTATGGTTGTGACATAAGTGAGTTGTCACCCATCAGCCTTGATTCCCCTGTGAGGGGTCATACCGAAAGTCAACCCTATGTACTTTCTCTTGGCTATCATGGATCAAGTGACATGTCAGTCGGTGTGTAGGAACAAATGCAAGCGTCAGGAAATGCACTGTTCTTTTAAGAAATACAAACTTCCAAGCAGTGTAATCCTTAAACCACCAAATCCCAACCTTTCACCTGACTCTTTTTTGCTACGGGGGATGCTGCACTGAGGGATAGTCTTCGGAGGGCTGCTTTAGGCTGATTGTAGTGTATGCGGTCCCGCATCGGTGCTGTGCTGGCAGAATTAAATTCAAAAAGGCCTTCTCTTGCTTGGAGGAAATGGTGTGAGCTTGTGGCAAGCTGCAACAAGAAAAGACAAGTCTGGTGGAAGAGCTTTTAAGAGAAATCAGGCCACTAAAAGTAATGGAAGTCGTGATAATCCCTTTCTTGTGCTGTGGATTTGCCTGAGCTGAGGGTCATGGGAGGTGCACGCAGAACCTGGGCTGCTTGCACCTCACAAAAATGCTTCCGATTCACAAATTTAGACAGAATAGGAATAAAGCTGGGACATTCTTCTCCACTTTTCCAATTTCCTACTTCCCTGCTTGATAGGTGTTTGGTCATTGATGCTTTCTGAATGTCACCTTGTGGGGATCAGGGGCAAACCCAAGGATTTTCCTTAGAATTGGCACCCAGTTTTCCTCTGCCTGGGGTCAGGGTCAGGAGGCAGTGGCAGCAGTCTGAAGTCTTTCAGACCTGTGCATTCATTGGGGGGGGGGGGGGGGAAGCGGGTTTTGAACCTGCCTGCTAGTTGCAGCACAAAAAGACCTGCCTAATTAAGCCTTGAGTAAATATTTCAACACAGTCCTTCAACAAAGTAGCAATCAGGAACACTCAGAGCTATTTTCTGGCTTCAGAAGAGCTCAGGCCCTTGTTTCAGAGGCAAAAGCTGCTCCAGCTGTGTTGTGCCATGGCAGCAGGTAAGACGGGGCCACCAGACAGCAGCGTACCCCGCTTCTGCCTGCAAGGCAAGGACTTGCATATATGCCAACAAATCTGTATACACTGGCATGCGGAGTAGCAGCTGATTCCTCATAGTAATGTTCAGTTTCTCCCCAACAGCTTTGAACACTAATTCTACATTTGCAACAATGGCATAAATGATAAATTTGTGGGCTGTAACTGTTTTCTGAAAAAAATGAATGCTTAGCCAGCTGAACTAATTCTTCCATTCAGGTCAAATTCATCAAACCATTTCCTAGCCCATTCCCCTTCACACGGGGAGAAAACAAAATTTAAGGAAGTCAGAATGCTTTATTTCAACTTTTTGCAGAGTAATTTTTTTCAAACTGACATTTCTGTTTGAAATGTCATCTCCAAATAGCTTTAAGACATGAGAATGAAATGCTGAAGTTCAGGTGAAACCAAGTTTTGTTGTCTACAATGCGAATGGTTTTTTTCTTCTTGTTCAACCAGTGAACTGAAAAATTAATGAGTCACTAATTAACATAACTCTGGTGTTGACTAATTAGTGTCTAAGAAACTAGATTATGGGGCGCAGTGATGGGAAGGGAAAATCGGACCATCCATCTCGGTGAGCAGGAAGCGGAGCGGGGTGGAGGCACCTGTGGGCTGGCAGGGCAGTGAAGGAGCCAGGAGATTTTTTTGGAGGGTGCATGGAGATGGATTAGCTGATGCAGCTGCTTCTGGTCTTGTCCTCTGCCCTTACAGGCATTTGGCTTTCCTGCAGTATTGAAGGAGGTGGAGATACCTAAAGGGTAAGGGTGAGATTAGGGATTTGGGCTCTTAAAATGAGCATGGGTGGGATTTTTCTGCAAGCTCATGGCCACAGTGAGAGCAGCACAGTGGGGAATTTCCTATTTGGTTGCAGAAATGCTCATGGCTCAGGGTCTGGGACACGTGTCACCGTGGAGAGGACATCCCACAGCCCATCCTGGCTAACAGCTGTTTGGTGGCAAAAGGCCCCCCAGATTCAGAGGGAAGGAGGTTTGGGCTGGAGAGGTCAGTGCTGGGCTCGGTACAGGCACTGGGCTGCAAGCATCCCCTTGCAGGAGGGTTGGTGAAATGTCAGCCGTGCTCACCCTGAGCCCCTGGCATGTCCCAGGCTCGTGGGCTGACCCTGCCCGGTCCTTTCTCAGCGCATTTGGTTGCTCATCGCAGCAATAAAACCACACTGAATTCCTCTGCCACTTCCCCAGGAACAGATTTGCCCCTGTCTCCTTGAAGCACGCCGTGTGAGTCCAGGCATGCCTCTGGGCTGCAATTAGGCTCTGTAATCACAGGGGCAGAGACGTCTGCATGGGACCTACCACAGAGGCTGCCTCGTCCGGGACGTGGGGGACGGTCCCGGGAGCAATGAATCATTCAGTGCCTGGCGATTATTTTAGCTTCTCCCTGATGTGGCAGCATTCCTTGGGCAAAAAAGGGAATTACCTACTGAACCGCCCCTCGTCCATCCTGTCCATGGTGTAATTTTTGTGCAAGAGGCAAAATGACTTGGCCAAGGCCACGAGGAACGTCAGTGGCAGTGGTGATGTGAACCCCAGGCTCCCAAGTATTTGTGCTGAATGCTCCCTTCCTCCTGAGGAGGGGGAAAATAAAAAAGCTTTGCATTTTTTTGCACAAGAGGGCACTGTCAAATCCCACATCCCATCCCTTCTGCTGCGGGTGCCCTGGTTCTGCTGGCTGTCACCCTTGCAAGCTGGGTCTGCCAGGGTTCACCAGAGTTTGTCCCTTGCAAGCAAAGATACAAACAAGGAATTTTGCAGCTTTTGAATGCAAGTGTCAGGGAGAATTTTGTCAACATTTATTCGCTGTTTGGCTTGGGAGTGTTAGTGACAGCGTGGAGCTGCTGATGATTAAAGCAGCAGACAGACGTGCTTAACACCATCAAGATGCACCATGGTTGGTGGGATGAGGGAGTCTCCCCGGCAAAGGGTAATTAGCATGTTCCTCACAAATGAGAGCAGTGCTGTTTCGTTCAGAAGTGCCACCGGGAGGACTGCATTATTTATCATATCAATCTTCCTTCCTATACACATAACTCACCCCTTAAGAGCATGACATCTTATATTAATTGTGGGAATAGCTCGCTGGCAGGATCGCGTGTTTAGCTCGGCGAATTAGTCTGCTGAGGGCAGGGGTTTGGACAGGCCCTGGAGCGGAGCTCCTCACTTGGCTGTGGTGGGGACACGGGGGGGGCCAGCACTCCACGGGCACAGGCAAACCCACCGGTGGTAGCACGGTGCTTGTCCTGGTGTTTAATTATGCCAGCACCCCTCTTGCGTAGCTGCAAGCACTCAGCTGTGTATTCATGATTTGTACTTGTGCACGCAAAAAAGGGAAAAGAGGAAAGGTTGGTCCTTTGTTTTTGCACCAGCTGAGCCCCCCAGAGCTGCCTTTGCTTCTGGGGAGAGAAAAAAAAAAAAAAAAGAAAAGCTGTGGTTTGGCCCATGTAGGTGTGGCAGCTGCCTGGCCAGAGCTGGTACGATGGAGGGGCGAAGCCGGGTCCCATCCCCGTCGGCTCCATACGCAGTGGGTGGTCCTGATGGGTCAGAAAAACAGTCCAGGGAAAAGATGCTTTTGCTGGTGGTGTGTGCTGGGTGCTCTGCAATGGGCTGCCTTGCAGGGAAGGTGTGCAGAAAGGTGGGTGTGGGGTTGGGCTCCTGAAGAAGCCCACCGTCGGTGAAGTTAAAATTGTGCGTGTTGAGGGTTTAGCCTAGAAAATACATGATGTTGGGGTTTTTGCAGTATTTTCCTCATGAGGTAAGACATTGCAAGGATCTGACTACAAAAACTATTTTTTCAGCTGCAAATCCTGCAAACGTGCCATTTCCAAATTATTTCCAAATTAGTGCAAGTACCTTCAATGCCTTTGCAGGTGTGAGCATGCTGGAACTGCATACATATACATCCCCAGCCCCTGGTATTTGGGCTGCTTTCCCTGACAGGACATCCTTGCTTATTTTCTCTTTTACGGCTGTACTTCCCCAATGAGTTATCTGCTGTTCAGGAGTGGAGAGCTGCAGCTGAATCCTGCTGGTAGCCCAGCATGTATAGATAGAGCATAGCAGTGGATGCGGCAGCTTCTCTATCCCTCCTGGTCCTTAAGCCTGAATATTTTTTTTTTAAGAAACATTCAAAATTCATGTGAACTAATTAACTAATTTATACCAGCTACGCAGGACTGCTACGTTATTTGGTCTTTTTTGAGTTACATGATGACATTGTTAATTAATGTTCTGGTAGTTAATGATCTGGATCAATAATAGAAAAAAAGAAGTGGCCAAAAATATAAAACATGTAATGCTAGTACTGTCAGGTCAGGAAACTCTGCAGTTGGTTTTAGCCTGAAGCGTTATTAGTCTGTCTACATAGACAGCGCAGATAACAGGCAGTGTGTTTGAGAAATGTGGTTTTTTTATATAAAAAGCATGTAATGGAAGTTTTCTCCTTTAAACTTGAACTGCCAATATTTTTTATTTCTAAAGGCAAAATATAAAACTTTTGCTTCACCATTCATAAAAAAAAAAAAAAAAAGAAAACTGTGGATGTGCCACTGGAGGACAAGGTTTTCTTCTTTCAGGATAAAATCTCCATAGCTTAAGTAGGCACAAAGGCAAGTAATATTTAACCTGTTGGTCTCCATAGGGAGGAATATGCCTCGATCATCGTTGTACCATGCTTGGTATCATTGGAGGGCAGAGTTAAGGTGGTCTAGAGATTTTAATTACATATTTTCACATCTTATTCTCTTTTAAAGTGCTGGTTTATGTCTGAAGTTTTGGCTTTATTTAATACCTGGTTTTGGAACAATTACAGTATCCTCCTGTTATGTTTGATCTATAAACTTCTGGCCCATACTTAATTGATGGAAAGAGGGTAGGTGTGTATGTGGTTTGGTTTGTCTGGGCTTAAAATTAAGCATTTCAAGGCTTTGAGTTTTATTTCCTTTGTTCCCCATGCCTTACAATAACATAGCGTGTGTGTGCTGTATGCATTTAGAGGAGCAGCTGTTAACGCCTGCTTTGCACAACCAGTACCCTGTGCTGGATGGAGCAGAGGTGGGAAATGGTTTTCCATAAAACACAGTAGGAGTTTCCCCCAAAACAGACATAAGTATCACCATAATGGCCTGGCACACCTGAACTCTGCATGCACCTGCAGAGAGGCCGCTCAATGAGCTTCCAATTGGTTTTTTTGTGTTAGGGTTTGGTATCAGAAATTGTGGTTTGTGGTAGAAGAGCTGATGTCTCTTAAAAGCAGCTGTGCCAGCAGAGCCCCAGGGAAGGCTCTCCATGGAGGCATCGCGGGACTGGTCCTGCAGAGCACGGTCCTTCACCCCTTTTGGCAATGCCACTTCAGTAACGGGACGTGGGGGCTGCAGGGGATGCTCTGCCTGCTGGGCTGCCCAGATTGTTTCTGGGCAGGGATCTGCACCGGTGGGCGCTGGTGGTGGCAGCAGACAGGTCCCCCAGCAGCCCCTGCTTCTCCAGGGGTGCTGGGTAGTGCCAGATGCTGCTAAAATCCTTAATTAATCTGAGCCTCTGCTGCAAAGACACCTGATGCTCTTCCTCTCTGCTCTGCTCCACCAGGTGCAGAGGAGAGCCAACCCCAGGGCTGCAGGACCCCCAGGTGACATGGGGGACCCAAACCTGGCTCCGGGGTTTCAGGATATGGCAGGACCAGGCTTAGGGAAGGCATGGAGCTGCTTTCTCCAGGGTAAATCCAGCAGCACAAGTCCCCGCCAGGCAGCCTCATAGCTGGTGGGAGGACTGGGGCCATGTGAGCTGGAACAGCCCTGTTAGCTTGGCCGGCAACGGTTTGGATGCTCAGTTTTGCAGGTTGAAGCCCTGCTGGTGATAAAATCACTGTTCACCAGAGGGAGAGGCCCTGTGCAGAGCCTCTACACTGTCAAAGCCCCCGGGAGACAAACCACTTATGCATAGAGAGGAGGTTTTTCAGTGCCTAATTGCTATCAGAATTAAATATGTTTGAGGATCTCAGTTCCCAGTAGTGGTAAGCACAAATACCTCCTTGTCCTGCCTCCAGAACCGGTGGGCTCTGGCACGCTGGCTTGGGGTAGCACAGCTCTCCTGGGCTCAGTGAGCCCTGTGCAGGGATAAAGGGTGATATTTAGGGCACGGCACTGGCTAGCAAAGGCCAGCCTGTCCCATCTCAGTTGCCCACTGCTCTTGGTGCTTCACCATGGGTGAATTGCTTGGCATCGCTTGCAGCTATCTTCAACAAGCAATTCCACGGGCAGAAGAGTTTTGCAAAAAAGCCCTTGTTAAAACTTCCAGCCATTCCTGTAGAGATAGATGCGTATGTGCAAGCAGGGGATGGTCCCTATGTCCCTGCTGGATGTTAGAAGTAAATAACAGTCCAGCCAGTTTTAAACTGCAGATTCACATGTAAAATGTGACTCTTTAGATTGCACTGCATTTGGTTAATTAAGCCTAGCTAGTGCTACAAAGCCCTTCACATGCTCACCCAGGGCTGTGTGCACAGATTAACTTGCCAGCTATGAGCTGCCAGGGTGGTTTGGCAGTGTGTGGGCAGAGATGTGCTGTCCCAGCCGAGGGCTGCATGCAGGTCCCTGTCTCGGTCTGACGCCCCAGGGCAGGAGACAGAGCAGAGGCAGTCTCCAAACAATCTGCACAGCCTTGGCAGTCCCATGGAAGCATAGGTAGGGGTAGATTAATGGGTTGCCCTTTAACCTTAAACCCATTCAAACTTACAAGGGAAATGTATTTTCCCATCAGTACAAACCAACTCCCCCCCCCCCCCCCCCCCCCCAAAAAAAAAAACCCCAACAAACCCAACCAAACCCAACCCAACCAAAAAACTACAAGTGAAAAATATTTGGTGCTAAAGACATTCCTGCTAGGATGCCTAATTTGCCCCTGGGCAAGAAACATAACTGCTCACCTAATGCCCTGTGATGGAAATAACCCCCTGATCGAGCAGAGGGGCAGCAGTACCTGGATGGGGATTCTGTTGGTTTTCTTGTACCTGGCAATGAAAACATCTTGCAAAGGTGGTGCTGCAGAGATGAGAAATAGCAATGGGGGAAAACAGCACAGAGGCAGTCCAGTCTGTGGGTGACAGCTTCTGAGCTGACACATGGATGCTTTAGGTGATGCCTCATGAAAGTGTGCTGGGACCAGGAGCAGTACGGTCACAGCAGGGCTAACCCAGTGCCATGCTGTGAACTGGCCTGGGATGCAGGATTTGGGCTCGATTCCTAGTCAGGATGTAGAAAAATCTCTCCTTGCAGCACTGAACCATATGAAGGTACCAATTTGGATAGCTGCAGAAGTGGCTGCTACTTCACACTCTGTGGCTGATTTCCAGTTGGTCGTACTGAAGGGACCTACCCAGTGCCTGGAGCTGTAGCCCAGGTCTAGGTTGGCTGCAGGCATTACTGTATCCCTGGTTGTGGTTACAGTGAGCTCCTGCAGTGTCCATCCTTCTGCCCCGTCCTTCCTTGTGCTCTCAGTTCATTGAATGCTCTGGAGGGGTTGAGGTATTAGGGCTGCAAAATAAGAAACAAACTCAAGATTGCAGAAATCACCTTCACGGGAAGAACAGGAAGAACTGGGTAGGTAAGCCAGCTCATTAATTAACTGGTTCCCTAATTAGCTTTCAGGGGAGCCTGGGACTGCTATTTTTGAAATGCATGTACAAAAATAAATGGCCGCTTGGAACAAATACCCATGGCACATTGGTAGCTTGAGCCAGATGTGCGTTCATGCCGCATGTGCACAGTTGCTCCAATAGCAGCTGGTCAGTGTGGTGTCAGATGAAACCCGGGCAGGGGACAACCTTTGCAGGAGTGACCTCCCATACGGTACCTCTTCATGACTGCAGCCAGCCTTGCTTCTTTCACCCCTGGGGGTAGCACTCTTGTGCTTACAAGCCCGAAAGCTCCCAAATCTGGGTGAAAAGATAGGGCAGACATGCACCCTTGCTGGTTAAGGCTTCTTCCCCATTGCAAGACTAGTTTTCAATCAGCCTCTGCAGCTCTCTTGGATTTTCTCACATGGCTCAAGGCATTTTTGGATAACGCGGGGCTGGTCGAGTTTGGCGGTTGTGCTCAGCATCTCATTACCAGGTGCTAAATGGCAGCAGAGCATCTTAGCTCAGGCATTGGAGAGGATTCAGCCTTCAGCAGGAAGGGAAAGGCAGTGCGCAGCGGCTTGCTGAGCCACCCCTTCCCCTCTGCAAATATTTATGCTTTAAGCTTTCTCGCTTAAAGGCCTAATTGGAGTCTAGGTGAGCTGGCACACTAGAAGAAAGCCTAATAGAGACATTGCAGTGCTATTAGCACAGATGGTTGTCATATGTATGCAAATGAGGAGCAAATTGAATTTGGTGTCCCCTCTCACCAGCTGTCCTATCAGCACTGGCTCCTGCAGCAGCAAAAGACACTGCCACTGCTCTGCTAATCTGTCATCGCAGATTAATTACAACTAACACATTAATCATCATTTGTTTCCCTGTACAAAGGAAGTATCTTGTTCTTTCAAGTGCATTCTGGTGGGATGGGGTGCTCCAACCTGGGAAAAGAAAAGAGAAAGGGAATGAGGGCCAGGCAGCTTCATTAGTGCCAGCGCCCGGGGCTGGGGCTGCAGGAGCCTCATCGGGACTTGCGTGCTCCTTCTGGCAAGCCAGACCCCACTGGGGGGACCAGGAGCCCCAGCCGCCTGCCAGGAGCTCCTGGGACATCCACTTTGCTCCATGATCCTGCCCAGGACACGTGTTTCTCTGCTTGGCTTTGTCCCAAAGCGATGGTGTCACTCCTTTCCCAAGCTGGCAGCTTCCAAGGGGGTCGTTAGTGTTAGCACAGACCTTAGCTGCTCCCTGATAAAGCAGCTGTACTGGGTGTGCTGGGCCAAGGAGGCCCTTCAGGACGCTGCCACCCTTCAGGCAGTGGCACTTTTACTGCTGCCTTAAGTGGGAAGAGAAGCAGTCATTTCGGTCTCACCACTAATTTTGACATCTTGATGAAAAGTGAAATAATTCCTTCTGGTTTTTTTCAAGTGAAAATGTTGCAGCTGAAACCTTTTACAAACCTGGAGTTAGGTCCTGCTATGTTTCTGGATAGAAGTCGATTCTCTAACATTTTTTCCAGTTTTGTGCTATTTATTGGAGTAACCCATAGTTCTCCTTAGTTCTCCATTAGCTTAGTGTTTGGACTGTTGCCTCTGCTCCACGTGTGGTCTCTATTACCGTGATCTGAACTGTACCAATGACAAATGTTAATGATGTCTATTTAATCAGTCTGTAGAAGCTCAAATCTCTTGTATCCCAAGGGCTGGAGAGATGCTGAAGGAGCCAGAGTGAACAACTTCCAGCAGCTTGAGCCAGCTAGGAGCTCTGTTACAGGGAGAAGTAACTGAGCCAAACAAGCTTTTTCAGTCATCCTGGAGGTGTTTTCACGTGTCCTTCTGATGCCTAAGACTATTTCCCTTGCTGGGCTGCTCTCCTGTATCATTGTCCAGGATTTACCATCCCCTTTCAGTGCATCTCCCAATAACCCACACTGGGTTATTGCTGGTTTGAGGACATTTAATGAAAGCCTAGTGATGGCATCACCTCATCTCTTAACCTGGTCCTGTAATAGCACAGAGACCTGGTTATTTCTCTGTCCCAGCTCTGCATGTCCTCTGCTCTAAGAGCCACCCAAGCATCCCCATCCTAGAGAGGACTTCTGCTTATTTTGGGGCCATGAAACTACTGCTGTTGAGGCAGGAGGAAAGACTTGGCACCTTCACATCCCACAGCGACACTCACTTTATTCTCTGCGTTCCTGATAGCTTTTATGTTAAGTTTGGTAGAAGTAACACTAGCACTGGGACGATTCTGCAGCGGAGATCGTCTGTCAAGGTTATAAACCCAACTGCAGAGCAATTCCCAGACAAGAAAACCCAGGAAGGTGGAGCTGCAGTTGGGGGAGCAGGTCAGGAACTTGTGAGTAATAACCATTACCGAAGTGTAATTATTCCTAACCAGGCATAACCAACAGCAGAAATTCAAAGACACAGTACATGGTCACCCTTTCCGTTCATCTAGCGTGAGCTGTGTAACCTTCAGAAGGAAGCAAAAACCACTCCTGTGATTACTTGTGAGAAGGTCTAGCAACGGAGAAAATATCTGCAGAATTTGGCAACAGGAATAAATGGAACATACACTTTTATTTTGTACTAAAATTTAACATTTCATTCAGTTTCTCTTGCCTGTACCTGATCTGATGTTTCCATCCTTAAGTCTCCAGAAATTGCATTTTCTGCTGTTCTGATTGGCATGCCTTGTTCCCAGGGAGCCTGAGCCAGTCTGGATGGCAAGGAAAGGGAGAAGGGGCTGTGTGGGGAAAATTAGTGGTAGCTGGAGAAAGCAAGCCGAGAGATTCAGTAACTCTGCGCTTGAATAACTCTTTTACGGGAAAGCTGAAGAAAAGTGTAGGTTTCCAAGAGATGGAAAATTCTAATATCTAAACTTCTTTTTTTGCTAAAAATTTTCCATAATACCTAAAATACAAAGCTGGTTCTGAACACTGAAAATGTATTTGTTTGTCCAAAGCACAGCAGCGTCTCATGCCCGACCAATTTCCTATCGTTTGCTCCCTGAGATGAGCGGGAAAGAGGCTCATCATGGGGAGCCTGGCCAACGTTTGGGGACAAGGACATTTCCAGTCCTGATCAGGCAATGCAGATTAATGTGTTTCTGAATGCTTCTTGACTAGGTTAAAGATATGTTTTGTGTAGAACTGGCCAGGAATGGAGGATTTGGAGTTGATTTCTGGTCAGGGTACGGAAAATAATATTTTTTTTTTTACCCTTGCATAAAGTGCTTGTCATATCAATACCAGGATGACCAGGGCAGCCTGTTTCTGCCCCAGCCTCCTGCTGCTGGTGAGCGGTGCCTGGCTGTGCCGTGGAGTGAAGCAGGGGACAAAGGAGCTGCTCGATGTGGGGTGTGAGCGGTAGGAATTGCACCCACCAAAATGGGAATGTTCACATCATTATGCGGTCACCAAGAGTGGTCTGTGGGGCAACATGGCCCTGCCTGTGGTGCACGTAATGAAAAAAGATTGGCAAATGCACAGTATAGTTCAGCACATCACAATTTAGTGTCTTCAGGGGTACTCTGTGCATATGGTTGCAGCAGTTTCTCAGTATCTTGAAGCTGAAGTTCGTGGTGTTTTGCTGTTAAACTTGACTGACACACTTCTTTAGAGGCGATGTTTAACTCCAAATATCCATTAATTTTCAGAGGAGTCATCCCATCCTCAGAGGGATGGCTTCTGCAGTTGAAACCTGGGGTCAGTGTAGAGACAACTGAAGCATAACTGCGCTTCAGGACCTCTGCAATAAGCAGCCGTGTCCTGTGGCCATGACCAGGTTAGATTGGTCCGACAAGGAAACCTCAGACCTGTCTGGCACCTTTAAACCTCTGCTCCTGATGTGCCTGTCTGCCACCTGACAGCTCCTGTGTTACCTGGGCCCACGTTCAGACTGGTGATCCAGTTTCTTGCAGATGACTGATAATGGGATTAGTGCCTCCTCCACCCAGAGCAGGACAATTAGAACCACATCAGTCGCTTCATCTTTAATGAAAGAAATGCTTGTCACTGGCTGAGATGTTTACTTCTGTAAGGTTGAGCTATTTGTGCAGGGTCCTCCAGCTGATGAAGTACTGCCACATCATATGAAACCCACGCAAGCATAAATCAAAAGGACAAGGTGTACAGCAGCGGGGATGCCTTTGAAGAACCGAAGTGGATGTTTCCCGTAGGTTTCTTGCACAACAGATTGCACTTCAGGCTGATGCAATTGCTGCAAATAAACTGTTGCTTTTTGCCTGCTCCCTGGGAAGTGCTGTCCTCTCGTGCACACGGTGTTTTCGCTGGTCATGGTGTGGAAACTCAGATATTCCTTCTGTCTGACTGGGTTTGAAGCTGTCTGAAGTTGGGAATGTTTCTGTTAACTTCAGTCTTTGTATCCAGCCTTTAAGTTGTGCTGGGCTGGCAGGATGTGTGGGGGGAGTGCCTGGGGTGAGGGCAGGATTTGGGGATGTCCCTGAAGTTTGTATACTGTGTGCTGAAGTTTGCTGTGGCCAGAAAGGCTTTTGGGACGTGATGCTTAAAAGGGTCTTTGAATAGTTGTGCTCAATACTCTGTAAGCTGTGGTAAGGGTCATGTTAAAAAAGTGTCCCTTTTTTGGTCAAATATGTGTCTAGACAGCAAATACTTAGTCGTGGCTGAAATGTTTCCCTCCTGGCTTCATGAAAACATACCACCACCTTTAAAACATCATGCTTCTGTAGAAAAATATTTTCTGCTCTGGAGTTATAAGAAGCACCTGGGCATCACTGCGAGTGGAAAAACAAAGGGGAAAAGAATTATCTAGTTTTCCAGGGAAGTTTTGGGCAGCACATGGGGCATCATCAGCTTTTACCGGAGGCAGTCTTCCAGCACTTCCAGCTTGTTCTTTACAATCAACCAGATTTCATGTAAGAGCATCCCCTTCTTTCCAGAGGAGAGGGCAGGTACCCAAATACTCTCCATCGTTGTGCCCTTGCAGCGATCCGGAGCTCTAGCAAAGTCCCTGGCACACCTCCCTTCACCCTCCTACCTGCTGCAGAGCCGTCATCACAGGGAGAGAGCTGTTTAATGTTCATCTCTTCCTGCTTTTGTTTTCATTAGGCAAAGAAATGCAAAATGCATCCCAGCAAGGCGATAATGCAGTTGGTGACACCCCTGGCAGACGGCTTTCCAGGCGACAAGGCTATCGCAGCAGGCATCGGCAGCACCCCATCTTTGTCCCGAAGGCGGCCTCAGCGCTTCGTTTGCATTCCAGCCGCGACGCTGGGGCCGCTTTTACCGCTTGAAATATATTTGGATGCAAACACACATGCAAGTTGCCACCACTGGTGCCTGAGCCCTGCTGTCTGGATAAACAAAAATCTATTTTGGATCAAAGTCCCCCTGCGTCCGCTGTGTGTGTGCCTGTTTGTAAGTGAACAGCGCATTGAGGAGATCAGGCTGTAAATTCAAGGCAGAGCCTTTTCAGTGATCCCCCGGCAGTGTCTGGATGCTACCCAAATCTCTGCTAATTGGCCCCAGGAGACGTCGCCCCCATTCACTGCACCCTCATCAGTTTTCTGAGCCTGAGGGGGGATAAAATCCCTAGATGGTGTGTGTGGGGCGGGGAGCACTTTGTATACACATAAAAATATCATAGGTTTGGATATCAGCTAGCACCTCCTATAAATAAAGAGCCCACCTGGTGCTGACACCACCAGGAACACCCAGTTTGCCCCAGCACAGACAAAAGGATGGGACTTGCACCTCGGGCTGGGTTTTGCCCAGTGTTTTCCAGGCAAAGCTGGAAATAGGGAGCAGGTGGGAGGAATTGAAACCGGCCCAGGGTATTTTTGACAGGGGGTAATAAAGGATTACAGTTTGAAAGAGTGAGATTTGGGGCTTTCATGCTGTTAGCATAATAATGAACTGCCAGCCCCAAGGTAGCCAAGGTGACCTGGAAGTCTGGTCTTCCAGGAAGCAGTATCAATCACTCCCGAGCTCCTCGACCCCATCCCTAATTTGCCACAAAGGCAAGGGCTCTGCCAGTAGTACTGGGGGAGGTGGCAGGAGAAGGTTTCCCACTGGATTTAGCTCCCGCTCCAGCCTCAGGAGGAGCAGCAGCCAGCCAAAAAAAGGGAGTTTCGATCTGATGAACATTGGCACTGAAGGTCTTCTCTTGCCGGCTGCTTCCTCCCGTGAACAATTTGATTTGAGCCCCTGTGCCACCGTCCCGACACCACCTCTCCTTCCTCCATCTGGCGTTTGATGAGGTTCTGGTTGGCTTCTCATATGGGTTTGTGTCAGCTGAGTCCACCTCTGCCTTGTTTATTTGCTTTCTACCAATTTGTAGCTTATCAAAACTTTACTAGCAGAAGCAACCCCGCTTATAGCAAATGTTGGAGACAGGGACTGTGCAAACAGATGACTTTTCATTTCACGGGATAACTCTCTTCCCAGGACAAGATTCATTCTGAGATTATCTTAAATTAATTTGCTTCCCACAAGAAAACTGTGTGTATATATATATATATATTTTAAGGGTTTTTTTGGGTCAGAAAAACATTTCATTTGTCTCAGAATGCAGTGCTTGTTTGTTTTTGTTTCCCCCTTTTTAATTATTAAATAAGGTTATCTTTTGAAACAAAGCTTTGTTTCCAAATGAAATGTCAGAAATTTTTTACTTGAAAATATCAAGGAAAAAGGGTTTTGATGTTTCATTTTTTTCCTGATTTTGTTGCCAAATGACCTAATTAATTTAATGTGAGTTTGCTATTAGTTTCAGTCAATTGTAATACCATTTTTTTTAAAGAAGAAATGTTTTGCCTTTAAAATACCAAACCGGTTGTCCGAGAGTAGAGGGCTGTTTGGTAACACATGCACCAACCTATTGCAGGTGCTGTGTGGGCACAGGAGCAAATTTGCATTGCTGCAAAGAGCCCATAGATGATGGGTAAAAGCAAAGATTGCTTTTCCTTTGGTACAGCGGGGAGCAGAGGCAGAGGGTGAAAAGCAATGAAGGATGTTTGTGGCAGAGCAGGATTTTGAGTATCTTCCTCTGGCAGCACGGGATGGTTTGTAGAAGATGGAAACTAGAGCTGTAAATATGAAAACTCTCATTTCTAACCTGGCAGCAACAGTTTCTCTCAGGCAAATCACAGAGATCTTACCAAGACCCCAGGAAGTATCTGGAAGTGTTCCCACAACGTAAATACACTTGACATCTGCCATTGAACAGTCTGTTGTGTGAAATGGTGCAAAATTCAATGAATTTTGTATCTGCTTTCTACTTTGTGATGGTCTAAGTTCACTTACTGTATTGTTCCCATTTTTTAATGTCTTTTTGCATCTTTTCTCCAGTTGGTGCTACAGTGACCTTGTGTCCAAGGAAAGGTGCTGTTGCCACAAAGGCTGGGATGGGGAGTTTTGGCAAGGCTGCTGGACGCTGCCAAACTGTGTGGTCCCTGCTGCCTCCCAGAATGACAAATGGCTTCTCCAAAGCCTCGTGGCACCTTCTGTGCCCTGGCTGGGGAGTTGGGGTTGTGGCTCCTTCCAATGCAGTTGGAAAAGGACATCCCCAAAGCCTCCTCTCAGACTTTAAACTTGAGGTTTAACAGGTTTGCAATTGTCTATTATTTTCTGGTTTGTGCTCTTTGTGCCCAGCACCTAGCATGTAGAAAATGTGCTTTGAAGGACAAATAAGTTATCCTGATCATGATAATAGTCATAATAAATTACACAAGCCATGGGAATCACTCCCAAAGACCCTGGGGGAGCTGGGTTTTGGCCAGACCCTCGGTTCATGGCAGATCCACTCCAGGTTTTGGTGCTTTGCGTGTTCCCCTCTTCCATAGGGCTGCATGGGATGGAAGCAAAAGTTTGGTGTGGGCAGCCGCTTTGCCCATGAGCTCCAGCCTCGCAGCCCCAGCAGCTCCCAGGGAAGAGCCACCAGGTCCCCAGCAGCTGTGGTGTGGGTGGTGGAGACAGGATCCAAGGGCTATGGAGAAACCCGGGTGGTGTGAGGATGAGCTGGTCCCACCAGGGCTTTGCCACTAGTTTCTGCAGGAGCTGGTTGGAGGTCAGTGAAGTTCATCCTTCTGGAAAGAGTTAGTGACAGACCCAAACATCACTTCCACTCCACTTACATCTGCCCGTAAATGACAGGTGAAACCAGCCAGCTTGGGTTTTTCTACTTTCAGTGAGCGCAGACAGTAAATAAATGGACTCAATAACAGAGCAGTGTTGCCAATTCAAGTGACTGAGAACTGTGAGCCAGGGGAAAAGAACCATCTTAAAAATCATGTTATTTTTGGGAAACTGATAACACAAGATTTCCATTTGCCTCTTGTCTTTTGAGCCTGTTCAGCTTGGCTTTTTTGTTCAACCTGGCTAGAAACCTATTATTTTGTTTAAATGAAAGATGATCCTGATACATGGCTGAAGAAGCTGTTGAAAAGCAATCCTGCCAGCTTGCGCAAGAGAATTGCAACACTGGGGAAGAGCAGCTTCGAAGTTAAAAATTCTTTCTCATCTCATAACCCAAAGTCGTTATTAAGCACCCGCAGGTAAGAAGGAAAGCAGTACACTGCTCTCACTTCAAAAGTGACTCTTGAATAGGAATGCTTTTACCATAAGACTTTGCATATTCAGTAATTCCTTCTTTGTGCACAGAAACCTCATTAAACTATGGTCAGCTACCTGTCAGACTTGTTGTTTGCTACAAGCTCCTGCCTTGCTGGGACAATTTCAGGAAGCATTTGCCAGGCGACTGGTTTACTACATCGAGGCGTATGCTCTGGGCAAGGTTTGGTCTCTGCAACGGGTGGGTGTAAGCGAGAAAGAGGAGTGAGAGAAAGAGATGTGACTTGTCTTGTGGAAGCAGAATCAAGTCTGGATAAAAGGCAGCAGAGGATAAATGAAAACACTTGACTCTCCTGCTCCGGGTTTCTTAGGAGCATTTTCTTTTAACGGAGTGGACCGTTGTTTGCTGAGCATAACCTCTTGCTTCCCCTTGTAAGTGTGCTACCCACTTCAATTAAGAGGGATGAAAATGGAATATTTCATCTTGCAGAGGGGGCAGGAAGGGACGCAGCTGAGGCCGCTCTCCCGCGTACAGCGCCACACAGCTTGACATAATCAACTGTCATCATTCATACTCACTTTGCAGCATAATATGGGATGGGCAGCAGTTGCATTGGCTTAAAATAGCCCAAAGATGGCAATTACTGTGAGGCAGGGTTCCTCTGGGCTACACAAGCCTGAATCAGTCATATCCCGGCTCTCAGATGCAGAATGACCCGACACCCTTTTGGTGCACGCTGCCTGGGCCACAGATTTGTTGAGAAAGCCAACCTGGGGCCGAGCATCAGCTCGGGGCTGTGGGACTGCAAGTGGGGATGTTTGCCACCTGTCTGGTTGGGGCAATTGGGTGATGAGTTGAAATGCGGAAGCAAGAGGAGATGCAAGTTTTAATACTTAAATAAAGAGGACACTACCCATCCTGTACTGGGATGAAACCCTGAGCAGCGCACCTGCAACAAGGGATGCCAAAGGAATGTGGAGCAAACGCAGAGACCAGGGCACGTGTGAGCCCTTCAGTCCTACAGACATTTGCAGCAGTATGCACTAAATAGTTAACTGCCTGTGTCACTGAGTGTTTCCGCACACACTCGCGTCTTGGAGGATTGATGTGTTTGGCACATGCGTGCCTCCCTCCAGATAGCGCACAAAAACAGTGAGCTGCTTTGTGTGCCTGTACATGTGCGCCATGGATTAAAGTCACCTTTGTGCTGAGGGTGAACATATGGTTTATGTATTTCAGAGAAGGGAATATGAGATTGTAGCATGATGTCTGCTGCACAGGGGTGAAACCATTTTAGAGCTCAGTGTCTGGGTTGTTGGTTCTCCAGAGCTTGAAAGAGTTGGGGAGATACATTAAACTGGTTAATTTCAGATGTCACCTATGCGGTCCACCTTTGTTATTTTTCTTCGTGGCATTGACAGGGAGGATCTCAAACAGAATCTGACAAGGAAGAGATCAAAAACCTTGTTTGGGGTTGGCAGGGCTTCTCCTTTGAGTCATGCTCATGTTAAACCCTCAAAACTTGAATGCACGCACAGGGGGATGAATGCTGAGCAGATGGCTTCCCACCACTATGCCCAGTGATCCCCTTCCCTCTCACAGAAGCTAAGGGTACAGGAGTCCTACAAGTTGGGGTTTGGGTTTCTGCTCAGTTCCTATAGTTTTAAGGACCAGGTCCAGAAACTAAAGTCAAGATTGCTGTTGATGCAATGGATTTTACACCCAATTCAGCTTTATCTTCAAAGCAATTCTCAGGGCAGGAGCTAATGTAAACTTTATACAACGCACAGGATGTTTTCACTAATATTGATGGGTAATGTGCCCAATTCATTGACTTGGGGCTTTAGAAAATACAACCAGGTACATACAGACACCTAGACCTGGAAAGGAGCTTTTCTCCTTCTATTGCCCCATTCTTCTTACTGTTCCATTTCCACAAGAAGTTGCAGAAATCATAGGGGAGATGCAGGTGGGGAAGTCTGTCAGTCTCCAGGAACAGTATATTTTTGCTGTCCCAGACTCTGAAGATTGCAGTAGATCTTCAGGATACCACCAGATATAGCTTTTGCCTTTGTATTTTTCATTAGTTCTCTGATGGCCTTTCAAAGGGAAGTAACGCTCTGAAAATGGGCTGTGCAAATACTCTATTTTCCATCTGGAGAGAGGAAGAGATATTTTTTTATGCCTGTGATTAGTCTGTGGTAATTTGTTTGTTTGCCTGTTTGCTTTTTTTCCCCTCCCCAAAGTGAAAACCCAGAAAATTGTGTTTTGCTGCAACCTGAAAAGCAACCTTTTCTTTTCATGCCATGGTAATTGAAGTTATTGCTGCTACAGCCTTTCTCCCAACATTAAATCAGTAATTAATGCTTAGTTGCCCAAATGTTAGGGGACTTGAGTTCCAGTCTGTAGGACAGTTTCTTGATCACCGTATGAGAGAGAGAGAGAGCCCTTGGTCCCTCCTACTGCGGCGTTTCTCTTGCATGGGCTATTTCAGTATTCACTCAGCTAGAAAGCGAGCATACGGCAGATTCTCCAGCCTAGTGGTTAGGGCATGCATTTGGGAAAGAGAATCGCTCAGTTCCAGTCCTTGCTTCAATGAACTTGACATTGAAAAGCTGACAATGAAAGCAGCTTTATTAATATTGCCAGCTCAGAGTGTTCAAAAATTATGTGTCAATCTCCTAAATGTTGAGACAGTAGAAAATGCATCCGTATCTTTGGCTGCTTTTTATTGCCCTTTTGGGTTGTAGTTTTGGGGGGACAAGTTTTCAAACTTTATCTTGTCATCATGACTAGGGCTAGGAAAAGCTGTGTGCATAAACCCTTCCCCTCCCTTTACAATAATCCCCTTGGAGAGAGTTTTTCCTCCTCATTTTATTTTAGCAGCTCTTTTGTGCCCCTCAGCAGAGGAAACAACCTTTTAGTGAAGGCGCTTCCAACTCCAGGGCAAAAGAACCATCTCCTCCCCAAAATCCTTGCCTCCAAAGGGAATATTCATACCTCCCTTTTACTCTAGTGCTGAATTCAACTCACCAATTTAAAAAGAAATAACCTTGAAATGTCTTTTATGTATTTAGCACTATTTCAGACTGAAGTGATTGCTCATGTTTAGTTTGCAGCAGAGCCTGACCAGATTTGCTCCCAGCGACCTCATTTGAGCATCATTGTCAGGTTATTTTTTCTGCTTTCTCTCTCTATATCAATATTGAGCCAACAACTTGCCATTAAACGAACAGGTCCCTGTTGACCTAGAATTTAAATTTCAACCTTAACCCATTGCTTGGAAAGATTCAGTGGCATTTCTCAGTAAAAAAAAAACCCAAACTACTGTGAAGATGATGAAAGGGTATCAGAGTCTATGGGGATATACCAGGGCAACCCAAAACAAAAGAAAAAGCCATCATGGGACAGTTTGAGCACTCTATATTAGGTGGTCAAATAACAAAGGCTAGGATCAATTTTAGCTTTCGGCTCTACCTGCTGCTCCTGGGTAACCCTACCCCACATTAACAACACCAACCAGTAGCTGCTCATGTATAATGCATCTTTACTAACCTGCGGTGAAAGGCACCAAAGTGTAATACATGTGAGCAAGGTAAGAGAGGGAGCAGAGGAGGGAGTTATCCTCCACCGACGTTAGCTGACCTGACTCGCTCTTGAAGTCTCCCAGGGATGCTCTGGTCACGTACTGGAGACTGCAGACACGGGAGTGGGGTTTCTTCAGGTGCTCCTCTCCCACAGCCCCTGCCCCAAACGCCAGGTCTGAGCCTGAGTACCTCACTTGCAGCTTTGTGCCGTGTGCGTGGGCTCATCGCTGCGCAGGGGACAGATGAGATAATTTGGGGAAGGTGCCATTTTCCCCCTTCCCCAGTTCTGCCATTAAAGTTAGAGGAATAGGGTCTCAGAGGCAGTTAAGCTAGCATTTTTTTAATTTATAAACAAAATAATCATCCTTTCCAAAAGCAGCAGGGCATCTCCATTTATTTAGAAGGAATATGTGAAATGCAAGAAGCCTTCCCTTTGCATCTCGTGGTGCCAAAATAATGAGCTGAAGCGAGTTAGAAGAGTGAAGTAGTTAAAAGTAATGTTGCTTTTAAATTCACCACATTTGAAGAAGTCCTTAAAGAATTCCTACAGACGCCTAAGTGACTGATTTCAAACTAGCTTCAGTTCAAAACATAACATGCTCTGACGTGGTCCCAAGAGGGACCAACATCATTTGTTCTTATTTTGAGTTGTTATGCATAATAAGGTCATGTTCCAGGGATAAGACCACTCTAAGATGCATGACTTCAATTTTGGAAAATAATTCTCTTTCCCACACTGAATGTTTCATTCTTTGCAGGCTCAAAAGAGCTGAAGAAAATAAAACAGCCTCTAAGTAGCAGTCATACACTCACCTATGGCTTCCTACGTCCCCACTTGTAACCTTCACAACATTTAACTGTTATTCCTCACTTGGATATTTTAAAGATTGGTCATGCCCAGTAATATCTTTGTTCCAGCCCATGTCTTGCTGAATGGCGTGATATGATACAAACCATGATTTGTGAAAGTTCCTTGGAAGTGACTCAAGAGAGATTTGGGGTTTTCAAACAGTTTTTTGAAATGTTAATGGCTGTTTAAGAGCAACAACAAGCAATTTCAGCTGGGGATGATTTTGTTGAAAAGGTTCTTAAAGCAAGTTGGTAGGAGTCAGAGAGACTCAGGGAAAATAGGAAAACTGGTGTTTTGCTAAAACAGTTCAGAGTTGGAATTGCAACTTCTTTGGAAGGAAAAATATTCCAATAGATTAAAAAACACTTTCAAAACCAGAGACTTTCTTGAGACCCAAAACTTAAGTAACTTGCTTGCACATAAGCAAGATGGGATCAGTGGCTGGAGGTGCTCCAGCTTTGTCCCTATGATAGAGGGAGCCATTCAGTGATGGTTGCACTGCCCTTGGGAGTCTCATGGGCTCTGATAGAAAAGAGGGTTTGTATTTGTATTTTGTTAGTCTGCTTGATCCAGCTGCTTGTGATGATACTGGGTTGCAGTGAAGTCCAGATTCCTATGTACACAGCAGCTGGAAAGGCTGACTTCATGTTGATGGGGAGGGTTTGGTTTCTCACTCAAGACCTTGGGCAAGTCACTTCATCTGTGAAATGAGGATAATCATGTTTCTTTTCTTGTCAGAGAATTGCAAAGTTAGGTGCATTAAGAATCACAAAACTGAATAAAGGGATCTATAACAATAGACCTATATAGAATAATAGATCTATAGGAATATTCTTGATGTGGTTAGCTTTGTGTATTCTCAAGTGCTTTGTCTTAACCAGCAATTTACCTCAAGCTAGCTCACATAATACATCTTCATGTCCTAATCTAGAAGAAGCTTTCTGAAGGGGAAAGCCAGATTCCTTAATTTCAGTCTGAAAAAGATCATCTGATTTAGGAAAATCAACAGGAATTGGCTGTGTAGGTGTAAATGATCTTTCAAACGGTGATGTGGCATTGGCTTTCCCCTCTTCAGCACCACTCATCCTTAGCTGGGAAGGCACTTGGCCCATTTTTCTTGTGATAAAGTTGACCTTGCAACTCTAGTGTCGAGAACAAGCTGGTGATTAGGGCGTGAATCCTTAGTGTCAGTTGTAATGCAAGGAGTGAGACTGGAGAAAGAGGGTTATGTGGAGGAGGGACCTGACTCATGAAGGTAGCTGGCATCAGGCACAGGAGCTTTTTGCAGGCAGCGGGTGCTCGGTGTGCAACCCTTCACGTTCCCTCTGCTAAGGTCGCTTTGCTGCAGTCGTGCATGCCTGGCACACGGTTTATTGCTAACAGAACAAGCTTTCCCAGCAGGAAATACTGCAGCAATAACCTTACGAGGGGCCAAGACCAAGCTGTAAAGTTTTCCAAGGCCACCGCTGCATAAATAACACATTGCAAATGCTCGATTTAAAGCCCGGAGAGTCATAGATGTTCCACAAGGCCAGAAAGCAAAGAGAGGCAAGGTTGGGGCACAGTTTATTTCACAAGCGTAGGAACCGGGAAGTCTGGGCTGTATTTACCCAGCTGGAAGCAGGCTTCACATCTATTTATTCCTGGGTTTTGCCTCAGGTGCATACTCTCCCATTAGGGCTAAGTAGCCAGAAAAGGCCAAATATATCTGAGGTCACTTTTGGCTAATTAACATGGCAACAAGTGCTGATTAATTAGTTTGGGCTTGAAATTAGCTGAGATAATTTTTGCAATGGCATAGGCCGTAGATTTATGAGCGCTTCTTCTCCAAGACAAACAATACTCTGAAAACATTGTTTGTGCAGAAACCTTCATTCACCCTGTAAATTACTACCTGGATTTCTCAGAACTTCAAGAGTAACTGTTTTATTTCATTTAAATGCATGGGTTTTTTCTTTTTACCTGATGGAAAAACTTACCTTACATGGCATCCAGTGACGATCACTTGCCTTATCATGAACCCCTCTGCTTGATGTGTTCCTGTATGTTAGAGCAAGTTAAAAAACCTTTGGAAATTGCGGTCCAGATTTTCTGAACTGCTGAACATCACAGCAGGCAAAAAGTGTTGAAGTCCCAATGAAAACCTGATGTCCTCTAGTTATCAACATGCTTAATATGCAGACTTGCTGACTTTCACAAGTTGGTCAGTGAATTACCAGTTTTGGTGATGATATAGTACCATACCAATGTGGGCTGTGGTATACCTGACTTCTAGATATCCAGCAGTCCAGGCTATTGGACCTCAAAAATCATGGGGAAATTCCCATTACGCCTACATGGAGCAACTCTGCTCTTTGCAGCGTATATGCCATAGGTGTGTGCTGTAAACACTTTGTCAGACTGATTATTATAAAGTTGATATATGCATGATGTTTAAGAAATATTGGACTTTCTGCTTTAAGACCTGCTGACACTGCCAGGTCAGAAAGTGTGCAACAGAGAGGCCTCAGCCAATGCTAAGGAAATGTATGTGCTTACGTTAATACAGTATATGACACCTCCCTGTACTGTAGATACCCTGCCATGTGTCCTTCTGTTGGAAGTCTGTCTGGGTGCATGCAGCTTTCTGCTTGGCCTTTGGCGTTTTGTTGGGCAACTGATGAGGAGCAAAAAGTCCTGTTTCTGGTCCCCAGGGCATCCCAGGCCTGGGGCATCTCATTTGCAGACTGCCTTAGCAGAAGGGCCCACCAGTGTGTCTGGATCAGATATTCCTTTTGCAAGAGATTTATTTTGTTTGGCTTTCATTGTCCATCCAACTGCAACCGCTTTTGGAGTATAAACTTGCAAATGGGAGTAGCTGCCTATGCCCCACTCTGAGGGATCAGCTCTGCTGCTGCTGTCACAGCAGGTCAAGAAGCAGGATTTCTTTTTCATGGGACTCTTCTAGTGTTAAGTTTGCTTCCAGTCCAAATCAGGTTGAGAACATGAGTGTTCACACTTCTCATGAGCTGGAGGCTGTCAACAGAGATGCACAATGCAGAAAACGTCTGCTAATAAAAGAAAAATTCACAGAGTGGCTACAAGTAGCTGCCAGTTCTCAAGTCCTGAACTGACCCATAATGTCCTTGGGACAACAGGGGTACCCAGAGAGGGAGAGATCACTCAGGTCTTAATGTGCCATAAACCCAACAAACCCCCTCAAACCCAAGAAATTTTAAATGAGGTGTTTAGGGCTCAGTGACTAGCAGATGTAGTTGTCAAGTCATTTTGCCGTGGCATAAGGAGTGTTTTGTAACTCAGTGCTCCATCCATCCCTCGTAACTCTCGCCCCCTCGTCTGCCTTTGGCTGGACCACCTTGCAGGGCTGCGGTCCTTTTGCTGGGCAGGGTGGGCCCAGTGGGTGCCAGGTACGATAACCAGCTTCTTTCGGGGGGCTAAAAAGCTTCATCTCCCTACAGAGGTTTGCACGTAGGAGCAGACAGCATGAAGCAGCGCTGAGCTGCCAGGCTGCTCTCTTGTACAGCCATCAGCCACCTCCAATGGCAGTCATGGAGTTTATGTCCAGGGTGGCTCACTGGGGCTGTTGTTATTTCACCCCAGCCCACCCTGCACCAATGTGAAAGCACAGAACAACTTCCCTCACTATCGTGCATATCTGAACTACATTAAACCTTGATGATGATGATATATAACCCGTCTCATGCAATTTTTTCCTTATTTAGCTTTTCCCTTTTACCAGTTTGATAGGACTTTTTTGTAAGTGATTATCATATTTTAACAAGTGCTGTCCAGAAGGACCCTGTAAAAGTTCGTCTAAAGCATGTTTTTGCCACTAAAGCCTCTTCAGTTGCAAGTTTTTCTCCCCCTCCTCTTTTTGCTTTGAGCTGAAAGGAGCCGGCAGGGCTGGCTGTTGCCCAGAGCCAAGAGGCTTTAGAACCAGTCTGGCAGGAGGCTTCTCTTCCTTGATGGGACTCTTCTCCAATGAAAATTTATGTGAATTTGCAGGGCCTTCATTAAGTGAGTCACACGATTACTAAAAAAGTGTGTGTTGCAAAGGGTCTGTTTATCCCAGAGGTGACAGAACCCATTGTCCCATAGCTGTCACACAGAAGCGATCCTACAGCGGATAATGCTGATGCAGATGGAAACCTCTGAGAAGACTCCACAACCCAAAGTCCTTCGGAATTTTTTTGCCAGAGACAAAGTCACTAACACTGATGTATCACTTCCTTCCATTTAACTTAATTTCTGGGGATCGACTGCAAATTCCTGACCATGTGTGGTCATTAGTGTTCCCATCAGGGCAGCCTACACAGGGCAGCAGTTACGTGCCATGAGCCCATGCTCTCCAGATAGTTATAGCTGAGTGTGTTATTCCACTTTACAGCCTGCTTAGATCCTTTCTGCACCATTATCATGTGCTGCTAAGTGGCTGCCTCATGTCCCACCCCAGAAGGAATGAGTAACACGTGGATCCTCAGACTTAAGAACAGTGTGTTAACTGTCTTGTTGGGAGCTAACACAGACCAAAGTCTTCTGCTTGGATTTCCCTTGTCATGTGATTGCTCCAACATCCAGGTTATGCTTTATAATCCTGTTACCCCAGAGCTGCTTCATAACACCTTGTCCCATCAGTCTCCTTCCAACCCATGTTCTTGCAGCTTGTCAAGCTTTTCTTTGCCACTTTCTCCCACGACACCTTTTCCCTTTTCGTGATTTCCTCTCTGAGCTTCTTTTACATGTAACCACAACTCAATCCTTTCCAGGCTTCATCATCCATTCTGCTGCTTCTGCTCTATTTCCTGTGAAGTCTGAGCTGGTTTTCTCACTATGCATCAGTATATTATCCAAGTATTTAATAGCACCTAATGCATTTTCTTCTCAGTTGCATACTTGAGGGAAACCCTTAAATTTCAGGCTCTCTCTCCACTGTCTTGCTGCATGCCAAGATGGTCTGGAAAAAAGGGTTATATAAAGCTGACTCTTTGCATTGTTGGGACCCAGACTGGCCTGTGCAGCTTAGCAGAGGCTAATGGAGTCAGTTGGTCATTTAATTTCCCTCAGTTGGTAGTGAAGAGGAAAGGGACCTCCAGAGAGCAATTCACCCCAAATGTTTTAGGTCTGGATGAATCACTTTTAAAAAAGTGCTTGTTTCTCTTTGGCTTCTGCTATTTTCAGCCTGCTGGGACTTAAAAATTCAGTGTAGTCTTCAAACACTGACACCTCTATTTGACATACAGATGTACATTGTGAATTGCACTTTGAACAGTGATGTTAATAGTAATAACACCTTGCTAACTCTTAATTAAGACTAGACAAGATAGTAATGATGAATTTAGGCTGATCACAAGCTGATCTGATCAGCTGGTGGTATGAATTTAGGCCAATCAGATCACAAGCTCAGGCTTTTGAGAGAGACTGGAAAGTTGCATTGCGTGGTAGGTACGTGTTCCCTGCTTATGCCACAATAAATTCAGAATCAAACCATCAGCCTATCTGTATTCATTTGACATTTGCATCAGGTCATGAAAACAGTTTTTAAGCTGGCTCTTTAAACCCGAAGCACTGCTTGCTGCACCGGATAGGCATTTGTCAGTGAAAAGTCCTTCAGTGGCCTCTGAGTTCCACACCTTGCATGCAAGACATAGCAGTAATAACAGATTGCTGCACATTTTGCTTGGTCTGTGGTTAATACACAGTGGAACTGGGAAATTAAGCAGACCTATAAATAGCAGGTCTTGTATAGACACCTGAGCCTCCTGAGCATTGGACCACCTGCGAGGAAACCAGAGCTGGAGCTGAACACCTTCAGCCCCTCTGAGGGTACACTGTGAGCAAGGCAAAGCAGTCAGACCTCCCTTTCCCCCCCCACCCCAAAAAGGGCCATAGGTGCCAGGCAGGCTCCATGGGCAGTTAGGAGCTGGGTGCTGCCTGTTGGGATACAGCTGCTGTCAGCATCCTCTGGCCAGGAGGAGGGAGTACACATGGATGTGCAGAGGCTTAGAATTGGCTCGGTGACAGCTGGCCCCTGTGGCTGCCTCTGTGGTGTCAGTCCCACCATGATGCTCTAGAGCAGTTTTGGGTTGCCCTAACTTGCCATCTTGCTGCAAGGCCCTCAGGGGAGCAGGAGTGGACCTACAGACTAGGATAGGCAGGGAGATCTCCTGCATCAGCCCTTTCCCTATGCTACTCCCAAATTGGGGACAGAAATGGAAAACAAGGGTTAGCTGAAATCAGCAATTCCTGGGTGGAAGTCAGAGGCTACAGTCATTCTGGTTTTGAACTGGGAGGAGGTGAGCCTGCCCAGCCTGAGCAAGCCCCGCACATACAGCCCCTAGGTACCCAGCCAGGGCTCCAGCAGCTGCGGTCACCCCCCCGTTCACACTGTAGCAAAGGGGAGAAAGGAAGAGGGGTTTGGATGGAAGGTTGAAAGCCAGTGATTAATGTGTCAAATGGGAGGAGGAAATTGAGTTTGCAGGGAAGGAGGAAAAGCGAGTGTGACAAAGGTGGGGCAATGCCGGCAGCTGGTCTTCAGAGTGTTGGGGCCCAGGCCACGTGGTTTTCTATGGCTCCGTGGAGATGGATGAACTCCAGAAGGCTCTGCCCTTGCCAGGTCCCTCACCAGGTGTGCCCCTGTGTCCCTACAAGCCCAGGGTTCACTTTCTTCTGGTTCCCTCTGGAAGGAAGATCCCTGAAGGTGGTTTGGATGGTGATGGGCTGGGGAGAGGCAAGGGACGGATCACCAAAGCATTATGTATGCATGCTTTGGGCCATAAGGAGCTGCAGGTTCCAAGTGAAACTTTCTCTGGAGCATCTCTTCAGCAGCAGCTCTCTGCTAGGAATGCCAAGCTTGTCTTTGCATGTTTTCCTCTCCAACCTGGCCACCTGG